>NC_141698.1:270386492-280324141 GCF_964263255.1 Lissotriton vulgaris | reverse complement strand
GTACAAGGTGCAGTTTTTGGAAAGAAACCCTGGACAGGGACCTGATTGGCAGGGACCCAGGGCACACTAAGTCAAAGTGCATAAGTAGTCTGCCAAAAAGTTTGGGGGGGGGATTTCTGCAACAGAAACCCAGCTTCCTTCACACACTCATGCAAGAAATGAAGTCACACACTCAAAGACTGAATCCAGACCAATTGTTTCTATAAAAAGTTACTTTATTTTATTTCAGGTTTGGTAGGAACATTCAGATTACTTTTGCAGTTGACAAAACGATTTGGAAACTGTTAAAAAAAACAGTTCCAATTACTTTTAGATTACTTAGTGATTACTTTTCTACTTTGGCATTGTGAGAAAGTGCCATCTTTCTTGCATGGTATGCCCCCACGTTTTGCTGAATTGCTGATGTGCTTTGAGTGTGCCCTGGACTCCTGCCAATCAGGTGCCCAGGGCCTATGTTCCTTCCGTAAAACTGTTGAAATAAAAACCCAATTGGCATCTCTGGTCCCCTGTCAGCCCCTGGTAAATGGTACCCTAGGTACCCAGGGCATTGTGACCAGAGAAGACCCCTAAGGGCTGCAGGATTATTTTGCCACCCTTAGGGGTCCTGTACACACACACACACGCACACACACGCACACGATGCAGAACTGAACCGAGTCGACACGGCACACATACCTGTGTGCCATGCCCACAACCACACTGCCCTGGCATCCATCAGCCACCCCTCTAGCTTGGTGCACTATGCCAGTGGTGTGGGCACAGGTGCATGAAACCTGTGCCCCTACAGTATCCACGGCCATTCCTGGGCATTGTTAGTGCAGTGCTGCCATTACAAGTATATGGTGCTGGGAGGTTATCATTACGAACTCCACAGCACCATGATGGCTTCACTGAAGACTGAGGAGTTTGTATCAAACTTCTCACAACATTAACCCCACACAGATGCCAGTGTGGGATTTAATGGCCAATGCACAACAGAGGGAACTTGGAGTTGCCCCCTGTACCTAACCTACAATCCACGTCTTGTCTGAGTGGCTACCTAGGCTGCCACACAGTAGACATGTTGCTGGGCCCCTGGGTAGAGAGCCATCCGCTCTCCTGGGCCTGCAACAATACACGTCCTGGGCAAGGTGCTAGGTCTCCTCCCGCAGGATGGGCATGCCGCCTTTGTGAGCTTCTCCAGACCACTTGCTGTACCCAGCAACTGGCCCCCACAGGTTCTTACCCCGACTCTGGCGCGAAGACTGGTGGGAAACCCTAAGTGAGGAAAGGGGGTGTGCCAGCCTGCGTCAACTCCACCCCTCAGGTGGGAGAGGCGAGGTGAAGCACAACTCCGGGATCCGGCCATCTTGAGGATGGGGAGCCCTGCCCAATCAGAGATAGGCTCCTGCCCCCCTCCAACAGGAGAGGAGCAGGATAGGGGGTGTACTCGCCCCAGGACAGGGACCTATTGGTCCCTGCCCTTTCCCTACCTGTAACTCCTCTAAATTTAGTACTTAGGGGCACCTTGAACCTTCCTTCCTCAGATCCCGATTTGAAAACATGAAAGAAGATCAAGAAGAAGACGACCCTGCCGTGCAGCTGCTAACAAGAGGACAACACCAACTGACTTGGCCCCAGCCCTACAGGCCTGTTGATCCTTGAACCTGCTCCTGCTAAATCGCGGCGTCTCCTGCAGACAGCAACCTTGAAAATCCCGGAGGACTTGCCTGCCTTCAACCTCTTAAAGACTGGGACTCCAATGAGCAGTGGTTCTGCTCAAACAGCAACACCCCTGGTGCCAGCCAGGAACCGCAAATCCAGCCCACTCTGCACCTGCCGAGCCCGGCCTGTGCCTGGGTGGACAAAAACCCTGAGGACGTCCCTCCCGGCGATTCTGATCTGAAATCCAGTGCCCAAGGACCCTGCTCGACGACCCAGACGATGCCTGCAGACGCAGAAACAGTGTCCCCTCCTGCCTGCAGTCCCACAACAGGAGACCCCTTCAACGTCGACCAGCAGAGGGTAAGGTTTCCCGACGTTCAAAGCCACCCCTGCACCCCCCACCCCCCTGTGCCCAACTCCTGGGTGTCTACCTATCCTCCAAGATCCCAACTTACCCCTCGAAGGGTTGGTCGCTCCTGAAGAATCTCCATTCCTGAGCCTGCAGCCTTTGTTTGCCTTCCAAGATTTCCATTGATTATGATTGAGGGCCCCACAACTCAAAGTACCCTGCACCGAGCCGCCCGAGTGGCCCTGGCAGTGTAACGTTTGTCCTAGTCTACTTCCCTCTTTGCTCTGAACAAGTGACCAGGAGCCCTGCTCCCACAGCCTTGTGGCCTGCTTGCCAGCAGCCACCAACCGCAGGGCACCTGCCTCTCATTGGATAACATTGGGCCTAGCTTCGTCTGCACTCAGCTGCCCCTGTGCCGCTGAGGGTGTACCAACTGTACCAACCTGACCCTGGGAGACCCCAGAGTCTGTGCCCAGAACCTTAACGCTGCCAGTCGAGAACTTGCCCATAACTCACTTTTCTTCAATAGGGTAACGTTGACTGGTTTCACTTGGAAATTGTTCAAAGTGTGGAGTTTTGAAACTTTAAAATATTCATCTAAAATCAGCTGAACAAGGAAGTCCGACTTACTCACTTGTTATCAGGAGAGAACCCAGTGGTGTATCTTTTAGCCCAGCACTGACCCTGAAAAGTAATTTTAACCGTACTTACCAGTAACTTGTATTTCCTAAATGTCAATTTCAACAAACTAGAAATATTCCTTAAAAATCGCCTGTATGACTTAAACGCATTCTTTCAACTGTTTACAGGAGATGCACCAGTGCTGGATCCAGGATCCACCACTGAGTAAGAAAAAGTAACAATAACACTACTTACCTGCTAAGTGTATTTCCTCCCATAGGATAACATTGGTGATTCTATGTGAAAAAGTTTTTAAGTGTCAACTTTTAAAAAACAATAATATTCCTTAAAAATCACTACTGTAACGAAAACGCTTTTACTCAACTGTTTATGGGAGGTGTCCCAGTTCTGAATCTAGGATCCAGTCCTGTAATTAGAAAAGTAATCTATAAAGTTACTAATTGCATTTAACTAGAAATTCCCACTGAGCTTAATGTTGCATTGTGTTTTAATTTGTGTTGTCAATTGCAACAACTGTAACTACTGTACTTAAAAGTATTTTGCCTATTTGCAAATTTAATAAACTAAAGTAATTCATTCTGAGATAGTGTATTTTGATTCCTTGTTCGTTCTAAACTAAAACAACTATATATTTTGATACAAAACAATTACACTAGAGCTCAATTCTTGAGTGTCTAAGACGATTTGCTGACTGAGTGTGTACAACAAATGCTTTACACTGTCCTCTGATACTGCCTTATTTTATTTATTTTTATTTATTTATCTTGTATAGCGCAAACAGCTACCCAACAAAGGGTTTCCCGGCGCTGTGATTCAGTGTTGAGTAATCGGACGACTGACTTAAATGTTGAATAGCCAGGTTTTTAAGGCTTTTCTGAATTTGATGTAATTGGCCTCTGAGCGCAGAGCTTGTGGCATGGAATTCCACAAGGAGGGACCAAGGTAGGCGAAGGATTTGCCTCCCATGCGTGATAGTTTTATTTTGGGAACAACAAATTTATTAGCTGTTGCAGATCTCAGCGTCCTAGATGGAAGTTAACATTGTACAAGATTTTGTAGGTATTTAGGGGCTTTGTTTGTTGAGATTTTGTGCATGAAGCATAAAGATTTGAATTTGATTCTGTTCTCAATTTTTAACCAGTGCAACTCACGTATGAGTTTGGTGGTGGGCGAGTGGATAGGAAGTTTACCTTACAGTCTCGCGGCTGCATTCTGCACAGTTTGCGGACTGTGGCTTTGTTGGACCCCAAGTATAACGCATTAGCGTAGTCTAACCTTGATGTTATTAAGGCGTTAATGACAGTTTTTTTAGTATGATCCGGTAGCATCCAACAGATTTTCTTTAGCCACTTCAAGATGACAAAGCAGGTGGCCGATGTTTTAATAGCTTGCTGGTGCATACTGAGTGTGCCATTGACAACAAAGCCTAGATTCCGGGCCTGGTTGGTTGGGTTGGAGGAGGGCCCATTTCAGAGGCCACTGCTGGGGTCCCCAGAGTTCTTTATTTCTTCCCAAAACAATAAGTGCCTTACTGCTTGACCAAGCTACCACTTTAGAGAGTAAGGTTCTATCTAACTTAAGCCGCTGCCAAACCCCCGGGGAATGTGGACTCTGTACTCACTGGACCTTACTTTGGTCCAATATATATAGAACCACTTTCTTACAGGCATGAAAAACACTCCTAACACAGTTTAAGCAACACAGGACATTGATAAACAGGTCAACTCTTGTGGAAGCACTAAGTTACTTTTGTTGCAGTACAAGACACTTCAGCACAAGATTTTGCAGAGAAAACCCAACATGCAGTCTCATGGAGAAAAACTAAGCGTTAAGTTTACGGGTAAGTAAACAGTTTTAGGATGGAAGTTTTGGGGATAGAACTAATGTTCTGGTTGGCACTCAAGGCGCACCACCAGTGACACTAGGGCGGCTGTGTGCACGGTGCCACTGTTAGCCATTGTAGCTGGGGGACCTCGGTTGGGAGCTGGTCATGGGCAGGCCAATCTGCCTTGGGAGTCAAGCTCCTCGAGTTAAGGTATGGGCAAAGGGGGTCCCCAGGTTGACAACCAGTTCACATCACCACTTGCACAGGGGCGGCCAGGTGCAGGTTGCTTAGGTGGTGTCGGTAGCCCAATGCTTTCCTATTTAGAATGTCGGTCATGGAATAGGACTGCAGGCTGGAGCCAGATGACTGGGCGAAGGAAACCAACAACTAGAGGATGAAGTTTGAGAGTTACTTGGCTCCAGGACACTGTCGGTTGGGCACCTCATTTCTACGGAGCTGCGTGTGCAGGGGTGTTCTTTCATGTCAGTTTGCAGTTTGTTCACACCGGTTCTGGTCGGGGATTCCCTTCAAGATGAGGCTGCAGGTGTTGTGGCGAAGCGAGTGGAGGTCGTCCAACGCTGGAACATGGGTCAGGATTGCTGGGGGGAGGGGGGTCTCACTGGGGTGCATGGCCACTCAAACTTGGGCTGTAGACGTCTGGTGAAGAGTGGTGAGAACTTACAGATCAGGCTGGATCTGGAGTTCTGGTTTGGATTGGTGTTTGACAAATCATGTGTACACAGGAGATCAGAGTTCTTTAGTAAGGATGGGCAGGTCCCAGAGGTTCTTGGAGGCTGCTGGCTGCAGGACAAGCCAGGTTGAGCTTGCTGGGGTTTCAGAGCAGGATACAGGCTGGTAGGGCTTGGGCCAAAGCAGACTAGTCGGTTCTTCTTGTCCCGTTAGATGTGAAGAAGCAAAGTTCAGGAGTGCCCCTAAATTCTAGATTTAGGGGCGTTAGAGGGGTGTGCAGGTTGATTCCCTGGGGTGTCTACACACTTTAGTATGCCACCCTCCAGTGGGAGGGAGCATAGTCCTCTTCCTGATTCGAGGAGGCCCCCCTCCCATCTTCAAGATTGCACGGACTAAGAGATGGCCTACACTTCTCCTCCCCCATCTTAGGGGTGGGTGTTTGGCACAGGTGCACACACTCTCCAGTCTAGGTTTTCTAGCCGGTTCCCGTACACAAATTGGGATGAAGGCAATAAGTATACTGTGAATGAGGCTCATCGTGTTAATTGTTTTCTATCTACATGATGAACATGATTTGAAGACTGATTTCTTCTCAGTCAGCCATAGTGACAGTTGGTTACGGTCAAAGACTAACCTAGAAAATAGCACATACCCTTGGTACAACTCTCAGTATTGTCGAATCTGAAGATAGAACTGGATCAGTCCTAGGGTAGACCAAGGAAGTAACAATTTTGAGTTCACTGAAAGGTGTGAGCAGTTCTCTGCCTGGGGATGCCCTTAGACGCGGCGTGTGGCAGAAATCTGAGCTATAGTGTCTTTAAGGGTGGGTAGGAGAGCTAGCACTTTCACATCATTGACTGAAATTCAGGTTGCTTCCAGTGAGATTGATGTGCAACTAAACAAACTCTGTTGTTCAGGCCTATGGCCATCAAAACATTCTTTACTACTTTTTAAATGTACCAGGTGTTTCTTAGCGTGACAGGGAAATGTTTCAGGCATGCCAGTATATCGAAGATTGAAATGCTGGAGAACTGGAGTTTATGGCAAGTAACATATTTTTTATGTGACCCGTATTGATTTTCAAACGATTGAAGCTGTGTTATCTTCATGCTCTCGCATGACATGGCAAGATGCTATACTAATTTTCGAACGCGTGTTGTAAATAAGGTTACTGGAAACATTTTAATATGATTTTCCCTTTTTTCAACTCCTAGTATTCATGTAATAGAACGCCGTGCCCTTCCAGAGTTTTTCAATGGGAAGAATAAATCAAAGTCCCCTGAAATGTAAGTAACCCATAAACTGATATACGTTTAGAGAATGTGAAGGTCATTTGCCAAAGGCTGCTTTTTCTTTTTGATTTGGAAGCAATGCTGATAACACTTCATTTTCTTTACTAGCATTTATATTAATTCAAACTAGTCATGGCAGTAAATGTTATATTGGACCTAAATATTTCATCTTATTCTCAGTTAAATCCCAGTATTTTACAAACTCAGTCATTCTTTCAAATCCCTTAAAGTGTACCAGTTGGTGGTAGGTGGACAATATCATTGTTAAAAGTGAACCCTACAACACAGAAAATAGACAAATTAGTCACTGCACTTCTAGTCTTATTTATTGAAATGTGCTGCTAGATTTCAGTGTGGTAAATGCTTTCAATGTCTTACTCTACGTTTTAGATACCTTGCTTATCGTAACTTCATCATTGACACATACCGACTGAACCCTCAAGAATATTTAACTAGCACAGCCTGCAGGAGGAACCTAACAGGCGATGTCTGTGCTGTTATGAGGTAATTGGACAATCAGAGAGATTCAGCAAGTGTGCCAACTGTGCCCTGTGCACCACAAGCCTTGATTGATGATGGGTGGGTCTTTTGGGAGAGGTGGTGAGTAAAAATGTGCTAAGGTGGACATGTGATTTTGCGTACTTTCTAATGACATGCAATTTCTTTTATTCCAAAAGATTTTCGTTTAGTTAGGATGTTACTAGAAACTGTCTTTGCATTAGAGGTGTGACTGTTCTGACAGTTCTCAACTCTGTTGTCCTTTTTGCTAGGTATCGGTTAAAAGGTAAAATAAGCTCAAGTATGTATGAGATAATGAGTGCTAACATCTGTTTTTCCAGTGTTATAGAGGGTATGGACTAGGAACTCTGCATTAGTCTTTTTATGATGTCTGATGGTTTTTAGGTCGAAACTAGACTGTGCTTTCGCTGTCTCTTTGAAATAGGTATTCCTTTTTGTGAGCTTACAGCCCGCCCCATGCTTTTTATTTGTCAGTGTCACTGTCCTTAAAAATACTTTGCTTGGAAGCGGTTAATCTAGTCTTTGTCCCACCTTTTATTCAATTGGTAACTCCCAGAGCAGTCCCCAGGACTTGTACTCTTAGTCTAGTAGCATTTTATTTCTTGGCTCCGGGACTATTTTTTTTCATCTTCAATGAGCACTTTCCACAAGTGTGTGCGATTCTTAGGCCTTGCTCAGCTTCACTTCCTCCTCTCTTGTTGCGTGTTTTCTTGTTTTCTTAGTTTCCTGCTCGTCTTATGAGTGCTCGTGGTTTACCAGCTCTGCTGCAAATACAACTGTAAGTCTTTGTTTTTGGTCGTGCCCAATCTGATGATCTACACCTTCAACAATCAAGTTTAGCATACACTCCCATTATTCTTCATTTAGCAGCAGCCGCTACTTACATGCAGTACAGACATCACTATTCCTTGTTCCGTATACCAGTCATCAAGGGTTTCAGGTAGATCCGTCAGAGTCATTCCCCCAAGGGTGCCGCCAGTTCCCCAATGGAACCTAAACCTATTCCTTACCAGACTTGAGTCCCCTCCCCCCCCTTTGAGCCATTGCATTCCTGTCCTTTGTAGTTCCTCTCAAGGAAGGCTGCATTCCTAGTGGCTTTTAACCGCACTTAGATGCATGAGTGTGCTGCAAGCATTCACGCTGCAGGAAACCTACTTTCAGGTCCGCGGTGACAGAGTAGTATTATGCACCAATGCAAAGTTCATGCCCAGTTTAATTTCCTCTTATAGTCTCAACCAGACCATAGAACGATCTCTTATTTCCGCAACCAAATTCAGTGTTTGAGAGCGCTCTCCACAATTTAGATGTAAAGAGCTCTCTCATGTAGTATATGAACAAGTTACTTACCTTTGGTAACAATGTATCTGTAAGAGACATATGTTAGTAATAGATTTCTTACCTTGGAATTTTCCCCAGGCGTGAGACTGGAACCAGAGAGTTTTTTATTAGAAGTACCCCTGCACGTCAGTAGGTGGAGTCTGTCAATTCCGCGTCAGTCGTTGGTGTTGTGTTCACCAGGATGATGTTGCGGTGTCTAAATAGACGCAAACCCTGCCCATTAACGTCAGTTCTGACACGACTTCCACGCCAGAAGCCCAGAGCAATGCAAGGCACTGAATACTGGTGCGCTAAACTAGGGCCCTGCAGTGGAGTCACTATCCCTAGAAGTCAGTTTACACAGTGGGAAGGATGGGTGGGGCGGTAAGGAATGTATAACTTGCATACGTCTCTTACAGATACATCGTTACCGAAGGTAAGTCACTTGTTCTTTGAGGTCTTTTTAACAAACTCCATAAATATAGGAAAGTACTCCTTTTGGCATGTGTACTCCCCACTTTTTGCCTGACTCTGAATGCAACTTTGACTGAATTTTCACTTGTTCCTGCTAATCAGGTTCCCAGTGCCTGTGTTCTTTCCCAAAACTGTCACTTTGTTGCCATAATTGGCACACCTCTGACCCACATGAGTCCCTTGCAAAAAGTTCCAGTGGTACCAAAGGCAGTGTGACCAGAGAGGGTCTCTAAGGGCTGCAACATGTATTTTTCCTCCCTAAGAGACCCGTCGCCAAACACATGCACAATGCCACTGAAGCCTGTGTGTTTTGGGGCAGCTAAAATTGAAGTCCACCTGGCACACATCCCAGTGTGCCAGGCCTGCCAGCACTGCAAAAGGCTTAGGTAAGTCACCCCTACAGCGGGCCGTACAGCCCTAAGGCAGCGTGCACTGTACCTCTTGTGTGGTCATAACTGCATGATCAGATATGCCAGTATAGTGTTTGTCCATTCCTAGACATTTTAAGCTCATAGTGAAGCCATACTGTGTACATAGGCTGGGAGCTTGTCAATATGAGTTCAACAGCTCCATGATGGCTTTAACGAATCCCAAGATGTTGGTTACTGTGTGAAAGTGCCCCCACTTTTTGATGAATTGCTGCTGTACTTTAACTGAGTGTGCCCTGGGCTCCTACCAACGAGGTGCCCAGGGCCTGTGTTCCTTCCCTAAAACTGTGTTGAAAGTAAAACTCAATTGGCATCTCTGGCCACCTACCAGCCCCTAATAAATGGTACCCAGGGCATGGTGACCAGAGAAGACCCCTAAGGGCTGCAGCACTTCTTGTGCCACCCTTAGGGGCCCTGTGCCCCGACGCCCACATACTGCCTTGCAGGCTGAGTGTCTAGGTGCAGAACTAGACAGTCGACATGGCACACATCCCTGTGTGCCATGCCCATATGCTCACTCCCCTGGCATCCATCAGTCACCCTGGGTGCCCTATGCCAGTGGTGTGGGCACAGGTGCATGAGCCCTGTGCCCATACAGCATCCAGGACTATTCCTGGGCACTGTAAGTGCAGTGCTGCCATTAAGAGTATATGGTGCTGGGAGGTTGTCATTAGGAATTCCACAGCACCATGATGGCTTCACTGAAGACTGAGAAGTTTGATATCAAATGTCTCGGCACACTAAACCCGCACTGATGCCAGTGCGGGATTTAATGTAAAATGCAAGACAGGGGGCATCTTAGAGATGCCCCCTGAAACCTAACCAACTCCCAGTATCCTGACTGCGTGGCAACCAAGGCTGTCACCACCAGACATGTTGCTGGACCCCTGGGTGGAGAGCTCCCCGCTCTCCTGGGCTTGCAACTATGCACATCCTGGGACGAGGTGCCAAGCCTCCCCCCCCAGGATGGGCATGGGAAGCTTCAAAGGCATGCCGCCTTTGTGAGCTTCTCCAGGGCACTTGCTGTACTCAGCAACTGGCCCCCACTGTTTCTGACCCCCACTCTGGCGGGAAGAACGGCGGGAAACCCTAAGTCCCTAAGTGAGGAAAGGGGGTGTGCCAACCTATGCCAACTCCACCCCTCAGGTGGGAGAGGCGAGGTGAAGCACAACTCCGGGCTCCGGAAATCTTGAGGATGGGAAGCCCTGTCCAATCAGAGCTATTCTCCTGCCCCCCCTCACAGGAGAGGAGCAGACTAGGGGATGTACTCACCCCAGAACAGGGACCCATTGGTCCCTGCCCTTCCTGTAACGCCCCTAAATTTAGTATTTAGGGGCACACTGAACCTTCCTTCCTCAGAACCTGATTGCAACAAGTAGAAGAAGAAACAAGAAGACCTGCAGTGCAGCTGCTAACAAGAGGACGACACCAACTGACTTGGCCCCAGAACCCTAGAGGCCTGTTGATCCTTGAACCTGCTCCTGCGAAACTCCGGCGTCTCCTACGGGCAGCAACCTCGACAACCCCGGAGGACCTGCCACAAGGACGTCCCCCCGGCGACTGTAGCCCGGAGTCCAGTGCCCAAAGACCCTCCTCGACGAACCAGATGACGCCTGCAGCCTCAGAACCAGGGACCCCTTCAATCGCAACCAGCTGAGGGTAAGATTTCTCGACACCAAAACACACCCCTGCACCCACCCACTCCATGTGCCTTCCTTTGGGGTACCTACCTCTTCTCCAAGATCCCAACTTACCTCTCGAAGTGGTGGTCGCACCTAAAGAATCTCCGTCCCAGAGTCTGCAGCCTTTGTTCACTTTTTAACTTTCCCATTTGATAACAGCCAGAGTACCGCTGGAAGTGCAACTACTACACTACTTTTCTTCCCCACTTGCCCTGAGTAAGTGACCAGGAGCTCAGCTCCCACAGCCGCGTGGCCTGCTTGCAGCCAACAACTGAAGGCCCCCTACCCTCCATAGGATTGCATTGGGCCTACTCTCTCTGCACCCGGCTGCCCCTGTGCCGCTGACGGTGTAACTACTGTACCTTTCCGACCCTGGGAGACCCCCGTGTCTATGACCAGAACCATAACTCTACCAGTCGAGTACTTACCTAAAAGCCGATAACTCATTGTCCTTTCATAGGTTAACATTGACTGGTTTCACTGAGAAATTCTTTTAAGTGTAGAGTTTTGAAACTCTAAAATATTCATCTAAAATCAGCGAATAACAAATTCGGAATTACTCACATATGATCAGGGGAGAAGCCATTACTGTACCTTTTAGCCCAGTTCTGAACCGAAAAATTAATTATAACTGTACTTACCAGTAACTTGAATTTCCTCCCTTAGGATAACATTGCTTGGTTTTCACTGAAAAGGTTCTAAGTGTCAACTTTGAAAATACATTTATATTCTTTAAAAATCACTACTGTAACCAAAACGCTTTTACTTAACTGTTTACAGCACATGTCCCGAGACTGAATCTAGGATCCAGTCCTGGAGTTACAAAAGTAATCCATAAAGTAATCAATTGCATTTATGTAGCAAAATCCATTGAGCTCTATGTTATATTGTGTTTGAAATTGTGTTTCCTATTGCAACCACTGTAGCTATTGTACTTACAAAGCCTATTTGTAAAGTAATTACCGAGAGTCACTTGTGTTGAGGAAAGTATATTTTGATACCTTGTTGGTTCTAAAATGAAACTAGATCTTTTTTTTTTTTTAAACAATTTTTATTATTTTACAGAAATAATACAGGGCATTAAATAAACAGTTTGCATACGTAGAGAGCGGCAAAAGTATTCAATTATAATTACACATGAGAAGAATAGGTACAACTGTTAGTGAGTTACACCCAGCACAATGCATAAGTCCCTTATCTCCACTTAATTTTCACTCAGTCACCCTCGCTATCCAACTTCAGCGGTTCGCAGAGATACCCCCTGTATTCATTCCATGCACCCCAGAGTCTGACCCATTTTCGTGGACATTTCCGGTTCAGGTATACTGTCTTTTCTGCTAATTTTACAAAATCAAGATTGGAGCACCAATCCTTTACCACTGGTGTCTCTGGAGATCCCCAAAACTTAGCTATATTTCTCTTAGCATACATTATGCCTAATGTCATCCAGTCCTGTGCGGAGTGAGTTAGATCATTGGGTTCCCAGATGTTTAATAGGCAACATCGTGGTTCTGGAACCACCGAGTCTTTTACCACTTGTGACATAGTCCTCATAACCTTGGCCCAGTACTCTGCCACCTGAGGGCATTCCCTGATGGTGTGGAAGAATGTCTCTTCCTCCCCGCACCCTCGTAAACAGTATTTATGCGTGGCTCTCCCGATCGCGTGTAGGGTAACCCCAGTGTAGCACACCCGGTGTAGTATTTTCAGCTGTACAAGCCTAAGTCTGGACGATATAGCTACCTCTCGGGGGGAGGAGAGCGCAATCCGCCAATCTGACTCATCAAACTCTTCCACCTCCTTAGTCCAGGTGTCCTTCAATTTTAAAGTTGGGTCCGGTAGGTTATTTATGAGTTTACGATATACGAACGAGGGTGCTTTTTTGGGCATGTGTTCTGTTAGGAGCCTGTCCTCTAATGTGGTTGATTCAGGTATGTCGTCACCGGGCTGGATAAGCGACCTCAGGGTGTTAGGAATTTGCAGGTACCTAAACTGGTCTGTGGGCGCCAAGTCATATTGTGTCCTGAGTTGCTCAAACGTTAAGATGGCACCACGTTTCCCGAGATCTCCCACTGTGGAGATCCCGATCAGATCCCATGCCCTAAAACCTTTACTTTTACATAGCCGGCCCAATCGATGCGATGACCAAAGTGGCGTCATAAGTGTAATAGTGTCTTTACGATGAAGGCGGGCCTGAGCCACATACCACAAATTACCTGTATGCGCCGTGGGGCCTGTCAGGGCCGCGCGCCTCTTTTATCATAGAGTGCAGGAAGCACACCCGCGTTGCCCAGGTCATACCTATCCGCCTGAAATGCTGGTTCCGTCTGGGGGGCGTGTAGCCACTCATTTACGATCTTCAACTGAGCCCCCCCAATAATATAATTGAAAATCGGGTAGGGCAATTCCACCAGTTCCTAGTTAATTTATGCCGGGATATGCGTGCTGGTTTATCTCCCCAGAGGAGGCCAGAGACCAGAGCTTCCATTTGACATGAAATATTTTGTGAGGACGGGAAACGGGGTATTTTCAAGGATATAGAGCAGCTGAGGCAGTGTCATCATTATATATAAAGCCGCTTTACCCAGAAGGGTCAGGGGCAGGGTATGTTAAACATGTAAGTCACTACGGAAGCTTTCATGGGGGGGTGCCAGGTTGTGACGAAAGAAGGCATCCTGATTAGGTGTCACCCAGATCCCTAAATATATAAAGGGTCCTTCCGTAATTTTCAATTGGCAATCCGCCTGGAGTTGCGGCGGAGGGCCCTTGAGGACGAATAAAACCGATTTGGACCAATTAATATTATACTCCGAGACCCGCCCAAAAATTTCGCAAATGTTAAGGAGCACTATGATCGAGCGTCTGGGTCGGGTCAAATATACGAGGATATCATCTACGTACAGGGAGATGCGGTCCTCCCATGTCGCGGTCCAGCTTAGCCCCTTAATCATGGGGTCCACCGGATTCAGGCAGCCAATGGTTCTAAAATTAAAGCAAAAAGCAAGGGTGATAAAGGGCATCCTTGACGCGTACCATACCCAGCGGAAAATTCCTGGAAATATGGCCGTTGGCCCCTACATGCGCCAGTGGTTTAGTATAAAGTAATTTCACCCAGGCACAAAATTAAGGGCCAAAGCCAAGATGCTGAAGGACTGAAAATAAATAGGTCTATTCCATAATGTCAAATGCAATTCGGGCATCCAGGGACAGTATAACTGCAGGCTCTGGTAGACTCGGTACTTGTGCCATCACTGCGTGGACCCGCCTTAAATTAAGAGCAGTGTTTCTATTGGGCATAAACCCGGATTAGCGCAGGTGAATCAGCGCTTCAAGATGTGGAGTTAATCGGTTGCCAATCATTTTTGCCAAAATCTTGGCTTCCACGTTAAGTAGGGAGATCGGACTGTAGGACATACATTCGTCCGGGGTTCGCCAGGTTTCGGCACTGCAATTATGGTGGCTATTCGTTGATCCTGTGCCAGTTCCTCCTTACTTAGACTATCTAAAAACACAACTATATCTTTTGATACAAAACAATTGGCCTGGAGATCAGTCTTTGAGTGTGTGAAACCTTTTGCTGACTGAGTGTGTACAACAAATGCTTTACACTGTCCTCTGATGCTGCCTTACTGCTCGACCAAGCTACCACTTTAGAGAGTAAGGTTATATCTAGAGACTGGGGACTCTATACACACTGTACCTTACTTTGGTCCAGTATATATAGAGCCGCTTTCTTACAGATGGTATTGATGGGGTATCTATTGTATGGTAAGGAATCTATAACTAACAGTCTCTTTCAGATGAATAAGTTACTTACCTTTGGTAACGATGTGTCTGTAAGAGACATATGTTAGTTATAGATTCCTTGCTGCCCTACCCATCCTCCCCGCTCTGCTAACTGACTTCTAGGGATAGGGACTTACTTGCAGAGTCTAGTTTAGCGCACCAGTGGTCATGGTCTTGAATGGGTCTGCGCTTCTTGCATGGAAAGTTGTGTCAGAACGGACGTCAGCACGCAGGGGTAGCGTCTATATAGACACCGCAATGTCATCCCGGCGATCATGCCGCCGCCGACGGATGCCGGTGTACTGCTAAGAAACAATTCTCAAGTCTGACGCCTGGGGGTAATTCTAAGATAAGAAGGAATCTATAACTAACATATGTCCCTTACAGGTACATTGTTAACAAAGGTAAGTAACTTGTTCTTTAGGCATTAAGCATTAGAGGAATTCCTAGAAATATCTCAAACAAGGACAGAGTCTATAACCTGGAAGTTTGCACTTCTGCGAGTGCTCACATCAATAAGAAGAGCCTGTGCAATTCAAGCCTTTTCCATATATTCATCTTTTCTTCGACTCCATAAAGGTGGGGTAATCTTAGAGAAGAATCCTCATTTAATTCTTTAAATGACCACTGATGCCCCCCTCAGTAAGATGGTACTCCCAGCTCGATGAGTGGAAATATACACTCTTAAAGATAACATTACTAGAGAACAATAATTATAGTAAAGTAATGTGTGTCTTAATATTTACAAATTAATGATATAGCTTGGAACGTTAAATTGCCTTGTTGGTACAGAGCTTGCAAAACTGGTTGGTACAACTGTAAGCATAGTGTTAATGCTAATATAGCTGCAAATCATGACATTGTCCTTGTTCAAAAGTCAGACAGGGCTCCCTGGAGTTTGCTATTTTAACATTTTAATTCATTTATTTGACATAACATGTACTTTTTGATATCAAATACCGCACATTGCATGTTTTAACTACATTGGAAAGTTCAGGGTAATTTCCATATGTTAAGCCCCTTTTTTTCTATTCAGAGTGCATGCATTCTTGGAGCAATGGGGTCTTGTTAATTACCAAGTGGATGTAGAGAGCAGACCCATGGCCATGGGCCCACCACCTACACCTCATTTCAATGTGCTTGCTGATACTCCCTCTGGACTTGTGCCTCTTCATCTCCGAACTCCTCAGGTACAACCGATAAATGCATCATTCTTGTTTGAGTGTCTGTACCATCATTATCCAAATTTTGTAGTGTGAGGAGTATAGGAAGGCAGAAATGGCTATATTTATTTCAGAAGCTTTAAGAGATTGATTTAGCTGAGATTTGTAATTGATATGTCTGTAGTAACAAGAATCCAGGATCCAATTACATGTTGACTGTTAGTGATGCAATATATAAATTATTGCAAGGAAAGTGTGATTAGCGGATGTCTGGTAATAGTAAGAAAAGAAAACAGCAGGAGAACCCACTGGTACCATGCACTATTCACCAGGTTTCTTTCCAAAACCCTTATCTATTATGCAAAATAATCACAAAAACTAATTGTCATCTGTGTATGTATAATTGTTTTTTCAAGGATATACATTTGAAGTAACAAAGAAACATCATTCTCAGTGTAGTAAACAAAAATAAATTTTCACTGAAATGCAGTCAATCTGTTTTCCATTATTTTATTCGAGGGATGGGTTGCCAGGAATAACTCCACTGTTCTTGGGCACCCCATACGGCCCCATTCAGTTGGTGGGCCAATCACCTCAAGCACTCGGGACTGTTTTGTACCACAGTCCCCCCCGAGCACCATCACAGCAACGGGCTACAGCCGGACAGATTGCAGCAGGATGGCCAGCAAGTGTGGCGCAGCCGGAAGTGTGACACTGCTACCTCCTCCCTTCGAGGGGTTCGGAAGGCAACACAGAAACTCTACAGAAGGCGTAGAAGAGGCAAAAAGGGGGGGGGGGCGCGGCGCAGCGATCTACAAGCTGGATGAAGATCTACAAGCGATGATGGACAGAGCCAGGGGCACTGGTGGCTCTAAAAGGGAAATCATGGGTGGACCAACAGATCAAAGATGGAGCCCATCGGAGGGGGAAGATACAGCGACAGGCATCCTCGCCAGCACCACCCACCAAGAAACCTGGCACGAAGGGGCATACAGCCAGTATGGCTGCCCCCGCAAAGATCCCAGAGGCAAGGGCCAAGGTCCTGGCAGCCACGAAAGTGGCTAAAGGTGGGTGCATGGGTACATGAGCCAAGAGCAGGAGGGCTCTATCCCCTGAGCTGGTGTCCAGCTCTCACACCGAGGAGAGCAGCGAGGATGAGGTGTCTGCAGCCAGCACACTGGCCTCTCAGGACTCGTGCTGCGGCCGGATGAGCGCGGACAAGGGTAAGCACCGCAAGAGAAGCAGCGGGGGGGGGGCGCTTGGACAGGCACAGCGCAATAGCCTAGCCGAAAGAGACCCAGGGCAAATAGTGGGCATGAGTAATTTGGCAATGCAAGGTCCCTGGCCCAATCAGCCCCCTTGGTAGCTAAGGCAGGGGAGGGACCAGCAGGGTCTCCTTGGGGAGGTTTGGGGTCCCTCGGCTTGGATGCCATGGTGGCAGTGGGCGGGGGCAGGATCCTCCTTTGGGACAGGTCCACCATGGGCCTCAAGAAGCCAGGGAGGCAGCAAGGAGCCAGGGCGAAAGACAGACTTAAGGTGAGGCACGAAAAGGGCAGCTGGCAAAAGTAAACAGAACTCCCAACGGGCACAACAGGGCGAGGTAGAACCACCAGAGGGGGCCAGCAAGGGGGGCCAGCAAGACAGGCAAAGGTGGTGAGGCAGACGAGGGCACAGACCCGAAAGGGAAGCCAGCCAGTGCGTACCTGTGCCCTTCCCGGAGTGATCCCCCCACAACCACAAAGCTCCTGGGGTTGGCCAATCTCATCCCGCTAGCCGTGAATGAAAGGATATGGAGGAAGGAGTTTATAGACATTTTATCCCTGCTAGAGGTATGCCAGGCAGGCTTAGACCGGACAGCGCAAGACAAGAAAGACTATGATAGGAGGGAGAGGCCCAAACCCAGAGTAGAGAGAACAATTGAGAATTAGCTAAAAGCATTCAGGACCCTGGCTTGCGTTTTTGTGGAGAAATTCCCCCAGAGCGCGGTAGCACTCATTTTTTACAAGCAGAAGGCACAGTTGAAGTACCTGATCGAGACTACTAGCCGCAGATTCCTTAACATAGAATTATCCCCCGGCGTGAGACTGGATCGGGAAAACTTTTTGCCACAGCATACCTGGGGGGACGGCACCATGCGACTCCATCCCGACGTCCGCGTCCATGACGTCAGTAAGGATACAGAAGTCCCACTCCGGCGCTTCTACGTCAGTTTTTTCTCTTTTCCGCGTGCAACACGGATCCGGATTGTGTCCTGGCCTGTTTTCAGGCCTTCTATTCTTTTACACGCTTGGCGTTAAGTTGAACAGTGTGCAACTGCCTTCATGCTTCAAGACCTGTACCTATGTCGGCGACGGACCCTCACCCAATTTGCATGTGGTGCCTAGGTGAACAGCACGACTCTGAGAGCTGCGACGCCTGCCAGCACCTTAAGCCTAAGTCCCGGTGGAATGCCGGATGAAGTTGCTGTCGGCGTGCTTGTCCAGGTCGGTGTTATCCCAGCGTCCGTATCCTACCTCGGAAGCACGGAACCACCTGTTTTGTCTTTCGCCGCGACCCCAAGGGCGTGGCTCGCCGCCTGGTAAGTCCTTTCGTTGGTCTCCGAGGCCTTGTCCTCTGTTCACGGTGGGCGCCTGCTCACCCCGGGACATGCGCCCCAGTGTATCGCCTTTCTATCAGCCGTTTCCCGGCGCAGAGGCGCCTAGGGCTCAAATGACCGCCTACACGGCAGCGCTGCAGGCTTCTTTGGCCCTTCCTCCACCTCCTGGCATGTCCGCGGAACCCTTGCCTCACGCGTTATGCTCCGGTGGAGTCGCCAGCGGCTCCGGCGTCGGGATTTCCTGCTCTGGCGCCTGGATTTCCTGCTCCTGCTCCCGCGCCTGGATTTCCTGCTCCTGCTCCTGCTCCGGCGCCAGGATTTCCAGCTCCTGCTCCGGGATTTCCTGCTCCTGCTCCGGTGCCGGGATTTCCTGCTCCTGGGCTGGAATTTCCTGCTCCTACTTCGGCGCCGGAATTTCCTGCTCCTGCGCCGGAATTTCCTGCTCCGGTGCCGGGATTTCCTGCTCCTGCGCCGGGATTTACTGCTCCTGCTCCTGCGCCGGGATTTCCTGCTCCTGCTCTGGCGCCGGGATTTCCTGCTCTGGCGCCGGGATTTCCTGCTCTGGCGCCGGGATTTCCTGCTCTGGCGCCGGGATTTCCTGCTCTGGCGCCGGGATTTCCTGCTCTGGCGCCGGGATTTCCTGCTCTGGCGCCGGGATTTCCTGCTCTGGCGCTCGGCTTTCCTGCTCTGGCGCCGGGATTTCCGGCTCTAGGTCATAGGAGGGTGGTGCCGTTGAGGTGCGGTCCTTCGGGGCTCCTCTCTTTGGCGCCTGCTGTCCCTGCCTCGCCGCAAATCCCTATGGGGCTCCCTGTGGTGTCGCCGGAGACAGCTGTGACTCCAGGCTTGCCCCAGAGTCCTGCTTGGTCCTCTGAGCAGGCAGCTGCCTCACCAGAGTTTGAGCTGGCGCCGTTTCGGCACCAGGAGCCTTACTCCCCGGCTCCGGTAGAGTCACAGGAGGAGGCAGGGACCTGGGATGCCTTTCCTAGTCCCCCTCGGTCCTCGGCACGGGCGGATGCCCCGTCTGAGGCCGAGCCGTTGCTTTTTCGGCGCCGTTCCCTCGCCGTTCTGGCATTGACCCCACCCCACCCTCGTGGAGAGCACGTGGTGGCAGGAGTCGGCCCGGCGCCATGAGTGCCCCCTCCAGCGCTGATTGACGGCGACCTGGAGCGGATGGCGGACTCCACGGAGCCGCGTTGGTGTCGGGTTCTGGGGTAGTCCCCTGAGGTCCCTTCTTCTCCAGAGGGCGGCTATCTGTTGGTGTGTTCCTCCCTGGAGACTGGATGCCGTATTGTCGCCTTTTCACAGGCATTTTCCAGGAAGGGCTCTTTGCCCCCCCTCCAGCCTAAATACTCAAACCCTTCTTTCCATGGCTCGCGGATGGTTTTCCCCCTGGCCTCTCCCCAATTATCTGTGGACCCCTCACTATTCCGGGGCTGGCCGCTTCCCTCTGGACATGGGGACGGGCGGCTCAGCCTGCAGTCGTTACCCACGGAAGAACCTCTTTCTCCTCCGTGGCGCCCTACGGAGGCTAGTGTTGCTTTTGTTCTGGCCCTTTCCACGTCCGCTGGTAATATGCGGATGGGTGAACCTGTCGCTCCGTTTCCTAAGGACAACCTTTTGGGAGTTCTCCACCAGGGCTCTTGTGGACGGGAGTTGTTCCTTCCCTTTGAAGCGTCGCTCCACAATATTCTTATTGGGGCTTGGGGGTGCCCTGCCTCGGGTGATCCGGTGCCTCGGGCACTCCTTAATCGTCTTCGCCCTGCTCCGCAGGACCCTGTTTGTCTTTCTTTCCACCCTTCTACTCAAGGTTCTCTTCTGCGAATGCCCTTCCGTGTTTGTCTGTGGTGTGTGTTCCTTCGTCTCGGGAGGCCCAATGGTTGGACTCATGGGGGCGTAATGTCTTTGCTTCTTCTAGCGCTGCATTGCGGGCGCTAAATACTTAGTGTGTATTGACCAGGGCTACTTCCAGTCTGTGGGACTAGGTGGTGAAGTCCCTTCTTTCTCATGTCTCTCATGAGGGTGCCCATGCTGACTTCCAGAGCCATGTGTTGGATGGTAGGGAGTTGGCCGTATTTATTCTTTGTGCAGCCTTGGATGTTGCTGATGCTCTCGGCCGTGCTATGGCCACTTCTGTGGCTCTCCGTCGCCATGCCTGGCTACGTGATGCTGTTTTTCCTGAAAATATCAGGAAACGCTTGGTCCATCTACCCTTTGACAGGGTCCTTTTTGTTTAACACTCATGCGGACTCTGCCATTCAGCGTCTTCTTGCGGGCTCAGTCCTCCTCCTCCTCCTCCTCCTCCTCCTCCTCCTCCTCCTCCTCCTCCTCCTCCTCCTCAGTAGGTGGTTTTGTTGATCCTCCGGGTCTTCGTGGGAGGTGTTATCCCACTGCTCCTGGAATCTGGTGTTGGGGTGACAGTTAAACTTTCTGTGAGGGGTACCGTGCCCTCGGGGTCCTGGGTTGGCCTACCTCTTCAGCTGGTTTAGCCCCCTTTTAGCAAAGTGTGTTCTTTTTGGCTGCTTCCTAAGCCTTCTGTGGTTTCTGCCGCGTTTTTTCTAATTTGTTCTCTGATGTTATGTTATCTGTGTCTTTTATAGCGCTCGGCTACTCCAAGGAGTGTCCCGGCGCTTTTATTTTTAACCTGTAACAGAGAACACAACGGGGCAAAAGAAAGAGACAAGAAATTTAAAAAAAAAGAGCAAATCTAGAGTTAAAAAAGCCAAGTTTTAAGGCCCTTCCTAAAAGCTAGCAGGTTGGAAGTGCTGCGCAGTGACACGGGCAGAGTGTTCCACAGCTGTGGAGCCAGCACCCTAAAAGACCGGCCCCCAATGCGTGCCTTTTTTACCCGAGGAACCACGGCCAGGAACAAAGACTCAGATTTTCTTCCCTAAGAGTGGTTCATATACTGCTTGGGCAGTGTCCTACCCTGCGTGGGGTATTTCTAGCTATTGGATAGTCCTGTCTTACACTGGGAAGGTGTGGACTTCCCCTTGCGGGTTCCTTTCCCTTCCTGGTGTTTCTGTATGCCGCTGGTGCATTTTCTTGGACAGCTGTGGCATTGTGCTGTGATGTTTTTGCCCTTTGTCTTCCGTTTGGCCTGGTCCTCATTCTAGTGTCCAGAAGGGGTATTTTCCTGTGTTGATGGCTTGGTTCGTCCTACTTGTTTCTCCTCTTGTTTTCCGGCTGGTTGCTTGTTGGCTCCCATCTGTGCCCGCCTGGACATCATGGTCTGGACGTTTAGTTCTGTGACGCTAGTCAGCGTCCAGCTGCACCCGCCGTTTCTTCTGATCCGCTGCCAGGGGCCTTGGAGTGAGGCCTGGTGTCCCTGCTTCTGGTTTTTCGGGAGCCTTATGGGACTGTTTTTCTCTTCCACCTGCCTTATTACTGAGGCGCTGTTCTTTCTGGCCTGTTGACGTCCAGCTGTGATGAGTTTGGCCGCCCTCTACACTCGGTATGTTCTCGTGTTGGGCTTTTTGTGAGAAAGTGGCTCTATATATACTGTACCAGAATGAAGTACAGTGTGTATAGAGTCCATCAACCCCAGTGGTATAACAGAGGTTTAAGTCAGAACTGACCCTACTCTCCAAAGTGGTAGCTTGGTCGAGCAGTAAGGCAGTACCAGAGGACAGTGTAAAGCATTTGTTGTACACACTCAGTCAGAAAAAGGTTTCACACACTCATGGAGCATTGACACGCAGCTGATGATTTCTCTTGATGGTGTCCACGCAGACTCACTTGAGACCTTTCACACCTGTATGTTGGAAATTACATCCTGGTTAAATCAGAACTCATTACAATTTAATAGTGACAAAACCGAAATAATGCATTGCAAAGTAGGTAGAATCACTAGAAGTCTACCCACGGACTTTTGGCCTCTGGAGCCAGGTGAGTCATTAACCCCAGTGAAATCAGTGAGGAACCTTGGAGTCAGTTTCAATGACAGTCTGAGTCTAGAGACCAATGTCAATAAGCAGGTGAGTAGCTGCTTCGCCTTAATGCGAGGACTTCGAAAGCTGCTGCCCCTTTTACCAACACAGGTTAGAGCCACCATAGTTAGGAGTACCATTCACAGCCGCCTGGATTACTGTAATGCTCTGCTACTGGAATCCCCTGCCTACCTGATTTCCAGACTTCAGAGCATCCAGGCGGCTGCAGCAAAATTGGCACTCTCCCGAGGGCGAAGATCCTCTACTACCCTCGCTTTGGCCGATTTACACTGGCTACCTGTACACCAGAGGATCCTTTTTAAATCCCTATGCACTGTCTTTAAGGCAGTGCATGGGATGGGCCCCCGACCACTTCAAAACAAATTTAAGTGGTATGAACACACTCGGTCCCTTCGATCCTCCTCTTCTAATCTCATCAGTATACCCAGGATCAGGAAAGCCACCTGTGGTGCAGAGCCTTCAGCATAGCGGCAGCTCATCTGTGGAATAGACTACCTATTGACATCAGGAAAACAGATGGCCTTCCGAAAAAAGGTGAAAACATGGCTTTTCCCTAAAATCTAACTATCCAGAATCAAAAGATATCCCTTCTGCCCCTGATGCACAGCGTTTTCAGCTATATGTACACAGCGCCAGGATGCCCGTGGGGTTGCAGAGCGCTTTATAAATAAATAAAAATAAATGAGGACTTAACTCCAGGCCAATTGTTTTTATATCCACAGATATAGGTGTTTTATTTTTAGAACCAACCGCTATAAAAATATACTTTTCTTGTTATGAGTTCTCTCATGTAATTACTTTGCAAAGGAGCAATAAAGTTTGGGCACACAATTAATACAGTATTTACAGTAAGCAACACAATCCTAAAACACACTATAGCATTGAGCTCAATGGGTTTTCGACATGTAAGTACAGTTGATTACTATATAGATACTTTAGTAGTCCCAGGACTGGATCTTATATTCAGTCC
Organism: Lissotriton vulgaris; assembly: GCF_964263255.1. Lineage (NCBI taxonomy): Eukaryota > Metazoa > Chordata > Amphibia > Caudata > Salamandridae > Lissotriton > Lissotriton vulgaris. The sequence continues at coordinate 280,300,817 of NC_141698.1, read as the reverse complement.
TGGGGTCTAAGCTGAAACCAGGTTAGCAAAAACGTTTTAGTTACTGTAGTGAATTTTCATGAAGATAAAACAATTTTAAAAGTTCACACTTAAAACTTTTCAAAGGAAATCTGACAATGTTATTCAATGGGAGAAAATTCAGGTTGCAGATAAAATACGATTGCGTTACTTTTGTAAACCAGTACTGGTCTCCTAGGGCCAGCACTGGGGTCTTAACTCAAAACAGGTAGGTAATTGCGTTTCAGTAGTTTGTGTGATTTTTAAAGAATATTTCAAGTTTTCAAAGGTAGACACTTAGAAGAAATTTCATAGAAAAGCAGACAATGGGTTCCTACGGAGAAAATACAGATTATTAGTAACCCCGCTAGGGATTACTTTTGCAGTTCAGTACTGGGCTGAAAGGTACAGCACTGTCTTCTCCCCTGATCAAAGGTGAGTACTTCAGAATTCGGACTTTGACTGATTTTATGTGAATATTTTCAGATTTCAAAACTGTACACTTGGAAAATTTTCGAGTCAAAATGAGTCAATGTTATCCAATGGCAGGTAAGTAAATTACCGGTTTCCTGGTGAGTACTTGGTTGGTAAAGTTAAGGTTCTGGGCATAGACTCGGGGGTCCCCCAGGGCCAGGTAAGTACAGTTAGTTCACTCCCAGCGGCACAGGGGCGGCCGGGTGCAGAGGTAGATAGACCCAATGATATCCAATGAGGGAAGAGGGGCCTTTGGTTGGTGGCTGCTGGCTAGCAGGCCATGCGGCTGTGGGAGCTGGGCTCCTCGTCACTTGCTTAGGGCAAGGGGGGAAGTAGGATAAGACACAGGGGTCACAGCCAGCGGCACTCGGGCGGCTGGGTGCTTTTGAGCCGTCGGGCGCTGAATGTTATCCAATGGGAAAGGTCAAAAAGTAAAAAAGGCTGCAGGCTCGGGGACGGAGACTCTCCAGGGGCGACCAGCACTTCGAGAGGTAAGTTGGGATCTTGGAGCACAGGTAGGTACCCCAAAGGGAAGCACAGGGGGCTGTAGGGCGCCGGGTGCAGGGGTGTCTTTGGGTGTCGGAAAAGCATACCCTCGGCTGGTCGCGGTTGGGGTGGCCCTTGGTTCTGAGTCTGCAAGCTTCGGCTGGTTCGTCGAGGAGGGTCTTTGGGCACTGGACTTAGGGTCCCAGTCGCCCGGGGGTCACGTCCTCGTGGTCTTGATTCGGTTGGCCCTGCCGGCGCTCGGCGGGTGCAGAGTGGGCTGGTCCGGAGCTTCCTGGTTGGTACCAGGTGGGTTGTTGCAGCAGAGCCTCTGCTGATGGGAGTCCCAGTCTTCAAGAGGGTCAAGGCAGGCAGGTCCTCCGGGTGTCCCAAGGTTGCTGTCCGCAGGAGTTGCCGGGTTTAAGCAGGAGCAGGTTCCAGGATCGACAGGCTGGTAGGGCTGGGCCAAGTCAGTTGTTGTAGTCCTGTTAGCATCTGCACGGCGTGTTCTTCTTCTTCTTGATCTTCTTTCTTTTTTTCATATCGGGATCTGAGGAAGGAAGGTTCAGGGAGCCCCTAAATACTGAAATTAGGGGCGTTACAGGTAGGGCAAGGACAGGGACCAATGGGTCCCTGCCCCGGGGTGGGTACACCCCCTAGCCTACTCCTCTCCTGTGGGAGGGGGGCAGGAGCCTAGCTGTGATAGGGCAGGGCTCCCCATCTTCAAGATGGCCGGAGCCCGGGGTCGTGCTTCACCTAGTCTCCCCCACCTGAGGGGTGGGGTTGGCACAGGCTGGCACCCCCCCACCTTCCTGACGTAGTTTTTCCCGCCAGTCTTCCCGCCAGAGTGGGGGGCAGGACTGGTGGGGGCTGTTTGCTGGGTACAGCAAATGGTCTGGAGAAGCTCACAGAGGCGGCATGCCTTTGAAGCTTCCCCCTGCCCATCCTGTGGGAGGAGACCTAGCACCTCGCCCAGGATGTGCATTGTTGCAGGCCCAGGAGAGCAGGGGCTCTCCTACCCAGGGGTCCAGCAACATGTCTGTTGTGTGGCAGCCTCTGCAGCCACTCAGCCAGACGTGGATTGTACGTTAGGGTTTCAGAGGGCATCTCTAAGATGCCCTCTGGTGCATTTTAAATTAAATTCCTCACTGGCATCAGTGCGGTTTTAATGTACTGAGAAGTTGGATACCAAACTTGTCAGTCTTCAGTTTAGCCATTATGGTGCTGTTGGGTTCGTAATGCCAACCTCCCAGCACCATACACTCTTAATGGCATCACTGCACTTACAGTGCCCAGGAATGGCCCTAGGTACTGTAGGGGCACAGGTCTCATGCACCTGTGCCCACACCTCTGGCATAGTGCACCCAGCTAGAGGGGTGACTGAAGTATGCTAGAGCAGTGGGTTCTGAGGGCATGGCACACAGGGATGTGTGCCATGTCGACTCTTAGTTTAGTTCTGTACTTAGGTACTCAGCCTGCAAAGGCAGTGTGTGCGGGCCAGGGTACAGGGCCCCTGAGGGTGGCAAAATAAGTGCTGCAGCCCTCAGGGGTCTAATCTGGTCACCATGCCCTGGGTACCTAGGGTACCAACTACAAGGGGTTGACAGGTGGCCATAGATGCCCATTGGGTTTTGTTTCAGTACAGTTTTAGGTAAGGAACACAGGCCCTGGGTACCTGGTTGGCAGGAACGAAGGGCACACTCAGTCAAAGCACATCAGCAATTCAGAAAAAAGTGGGGGCATACCAAGGCAAGAAAGATGGCACTTTCTCACACTATTGCCCTCGTTTCTGCTCTTCTCCTTGGAGTCTCTAGGTTACTCTTCTTCCTCTGTACTCCCCTGCGTTGCCTGTGCCGGGGGCTTTCGGTGGAGGTCCCTGGTACATTGGCTGCTGGCCTCCCTTCGCATTGCCTGTACCTGGGGCTTCCGGCGGAGGTCCCTTGTACATTGGCTGCTGGTTTCCTTTCGTATTGCCTGTACCGGGAGCTTCCGGTGGAGGTCCGTGGTACATTGGCTGATGGCCTCTTTTCGTATTGCCCTTTCTTCTCCTGCTTAGTGAGGGCGGAGCTGCCGCTTGTCGCTCCGACACATCCCCTGTGGGGCGGTGTTCTCCGCTAGGCTGAGGTTCTAGTCTGCTTGGGTGGGGTGGAGGGGGGGGGGGCGATGGGGCTCTTCTCCCTGTCCCTGTGGATCACCCTCTGTTCGGGGGACTGGGTTATTTCCCTGTCCTAGCGATTTGTCCCCTGTCTGAGCTAGGGAGGTCCTCCCGCAGACCTTCCTTTACCTTGGGTATGGATAGGGTATCTATTCTACGTTAAGGAGTCTGCGGCTAGTAGTCTCTATCAGATGTACGAGTTACTTACCTTCGGTAACGATGTATCTGGTAGAGACTATTCTAGCCATAGATTCCTTCATGACTAGGAACTTACAGGTAAATTAGCCTATTCCAGTTGGGTATAAGCCATTCAACCATACACACTTAAAGGTCAGAGCACTAAGATCTCATTGGCAGGCCTCCGTGCACTCGGAGTTGAAAAATCAGCAGCATCAGTCTAAAGCTTTGAGGCTGCTCATTCAAAAAGAGGCATTTCCTTACAGGGGCTTGAGCCAAAAAATGCTCTGTCCATAGACACATTGCCAGATGTTATTTCTCTGCTCCTAGAGACCCGGTTTTTCTTGCGCATCGCCCTTCACCAGAAAGCATAGTGCTGCAAGCTTCCACCCAGCCGCTCTAATCCAAACACATTTCCCTGCACACCACCTATAATAGGAAGTGTCAACAAGTGAGGTGGAAACACAGCAAAAGTTTATTTTCTTCTGCCAGTTTAGCCCTCCAACTCTGTTAACACCAGCTGTTTTTTGGGACGCTACTCATGCCCTTTGGGATTCTGTGGCTTAAGTACTTCATGTATCGGTAGACCTCCGCCCTGTCCTTTTGCAGGCTATTCATGATTGTCGTGATGCAGCCAAGTTTACAATTCGTTGGGGGCTTGGACATCACTGATTCTATCAGGTGGGCCTAAGGCACTGGTGTTGCCACTTGCCGCCATGTGTGACGGCGATGATCTGAGTTCTCAGGCAATGTCCAGTCTTCCTTGATGAACATATCCATTGATGGGACTTGCCAGTAAAAAAGCTGATTCTGGTCTTGAGCGATTTTAAGGAGAATAGGGCTGCAGCTCACACTGAGCTTTTCTGCCCTGCCTCACCAGTTAAAAGTGTTCCACCATTCCTTTTGAGCCCTTGGCCGAGAGGGTTTCTTACCGTCAGCCCCCCCAGGGAGCCCAGCAGTTTTGCGGTAGAGGCCGCAATGCCCACTGCCTCTGCAGCTACGTCCACATCCCACCACACCTGACAAACTTCTTTTGTGTTCCTTTGCAGGGACACAACCACCATGTGGGAGGCAGAATCCTCCGATTCTTACCGGGCTGGGAAGTGATCATGTCGGACAGGTGGGTTCTACGGATTGTTAGATAGGGATATGACTTGCTCTTTCTCTCTGCTCCACCACACCTTCCAACGTCTCCTCAAACACTGACTGTCTCTGTTGTGTGGCAGGAGTGCAATCCTATTTTGCTAAATGGGGTGTCAAAAGGTTGCCAATGCCAGAAGTCGAATCTGGTTGTTATTCTGGCTACTTTCTGGTTCTCAAGAAGAACGGAGGTCTTCGGCTTATTCTAGATCTGTGCTCTTCCAACGCCCAAAGGAGAAATCCAAAGTGTTCACTTTAGCCTAGGTCTTGTCTGCTCTTGACCTTAGAGACTGGGTGGTAGCTTTAGACCTGCAGGACACCAACTTCTATATTCCTGTCCTGCTGGTCCATTGGTGCTACATACTGTTCTTGGTGGGAGACCAGCATTTTCAGTTTGCTGCGCTTCCCCTTGGTCTCACAGACTCCCTTCGGGTGTTCACAAAAGTGATTGCGGTGCTGGGGTCACACATTTGGAGGTCAGGGTTTCCAGTCTTCCCTTACTTTGACGACTGGTTGTTGAAGGCGGGCTTCCCCTCTGGCAATCATCAACCACTTTAGACTAGAGCTAATCTGTCATCTTTGAGGTTCACTATCACCATGCCGAACTCACACCAACTCCTCCTTAGTCATTCCCTTAGTCAAAGACATTCTGAACAAGGTCTGGTTTTGTGCCTTTTACCCAGGAAAGAGAGTGTAAGACATAATCCTGATCTTGCAGCCTCTTTCCTTGATATCAGTGAGGTTGACTCTGAGGCTGCTGGGGGACTGATGGCCAATTGCATCCTGTTGGCTGAGCACTGTAGGTGGCATATGAAAGCTCTGCATGAGACCCGAAGTCACAATTGGCCCAACAAATAAGGTTAACATTTCGGAGGAAACTGTGAAATATCTGCTGTGGTGGCTACTGCGTGATTGGATTAGCGGCAGACCTCTCTCCCTCACTAAGAGGTGACGGATTAATTGCTTCTGGGTTGGGTCAGCCATCTGGGAGAGGTGGAGATCAGGGGCCTTTGGTCTCAGCGGAATCTCAGCTCCACATCAGTCATCTGGAGTTGAGGGCCAACCACTTGGTGTTGAATGCTTTCCTTCCATTCATCAAACGGAGGCTGGTACAGGTGCTCACCAAAAACACCACCTCCATGCGGTTCTGCAACAAATGGGGTAGGGCTGGGGCACAAACCCTGTGCTAGGAGGCATTGCACCTCTGGAAATGGCATGACCACCAAGGGATTTCCTGGTGGTGAACCATCTGGCAGGACCATTGAATGCCAGGGTGTAAAAGCTCAGCTGTCTATGCCTAGCTGATCATCTCTCGCTTGGAGACTTGCTCCATCTCTAGCGGTGTTTGCGACTCCTTTCTGATGATATCTCTTGTTCTTCGAGTTCTCAGAAAGATGAGGACTGACTGGGTCCAAGTCATCATAGTGGCTCTGGATTGGGCACAGAGCGTATGGTGACCAGAACTCCCTGGGCTTGAGCATCTGTCCCCCGATCAGACTTCCTACTTAACACTTGCTGTCAAAGTAACAGGACCGGCTTCTTCACCCGGGCCTTCGCAATCTCCACCTTCATGCTTGGAGATTGAGATTGACAGCTGAACAGCTTTGACCTTCCTCTGGAAGTGGCGATATTATCTTGGCAGCCAAGCGTCCTTTGACAAAAAGTGTATATGGCTGTAGTTGTGACAAAGTTGTGCCTTAATGCACTACTTTGCAGATAGTCCTGCCCCTGCCCCTCTCCCACTCCCTGTCTCCCACTATGGCTGTTATCAAACAAGATGCGTTTCCTCCCTTTCCCTTTATCATGACACACAAGAGGGTTCTGCACCTAGCCCTTTGCAATCTCGTCCTTCTTGCTTGTAGATTGAGTGGAGACTGCTGAACACATTTGACCTTCCTCCGGAGGTGGTTGATGTCATCTTGGTAGCGAGGTGACCCACACACCAGACTGACCCCCTTCAGGCCAAGTTATCTGGCGTTCTATATCTGTTCTGTCTCTTGTCCGGCAAGGCTTTGCTTTGAGCATTGTCAAGGGCTGTCTTTCGCCGTTTTTACAGTTGCCAGATTAGCTGTCGTTGTTTAAGTTACTGGTAGTGATACCATTTTTTTTTAAAGGGTTACTATCAACACTTGTGTTACTCAATGACATTGCCTCAGCGGTGAAATGCAGGCTCTTTTTTTTAATCCACCATGCACTTCCTTCTTCCCTGGCAAACTGGTTCGGTGGACACTAGCATCCTTCTGGTCGAAAGTTGTGACGCCTTGCCCCAGTATTGGAACTTTCATAGATTTCCATGCTTTTGTATCATTCCCCGTCGTCAGAATGGGTGTCTTGGTAACCAAAAAATAACATAGCAGTAGGTACAAAAGAGAAAGGAAAGGCCTAGGCCTCATTCCCTTTTGTAGCATATCCGCCTCTTTTTGTAAAAGAGACCAAACTAATCATCAGCCAATCAGAAGAGCCTCACCCCTTACAATCCTCCTGTAGGAACCTCAGAGCCTCAGATTTTCTACCGCACGTTGTGCTTAGGGAGTCTCCTTTGAGCTCTGCTCAATCTCTACTCTTTTCAGAAGTGTTCTTCAGGATTTCTCTTCAGAATTGTTGGCTGTCCCTTCCAGGATGTCTGATAAGGAGAAGAAGGCCTTTTTATAGCCATGTTCCACCTGTGGCAAGAATAGATTGTTTGTTGAGAATAGGCATAAAGATTGTATATATTGCCTCTATCCTGATCATAAGGCTTCGGACTGCAAGATCTGCCACACCTTTTCTACCAAGACCCTCCGGGATCGTGAGGGTAGGCTTCTTACCGGGCTCCAGAAGTTGAAGTCAAGAAAAGACACAGTCTCCAGTGACAGTGAAGCCTCTTCTTCAGCCTCATCTACAAGAAGGTCAGTCAAAACGGGTAGGGTTTCCCCTTCACCTTCTATGAAGCGTCCATCTACGGCCTCAAGAAAGACTCCCAGAGACTCTGAGAGCCAAGGTCGGGTTGAATCTCCTCACTATGGTGAAAAGGAGAGGGAGAGACCATCTACACCTTCTTCTGGGATGAAGACCGCTCCAGCCTTCAAAAAACCATGTTCTCAGTTTTATGAGAAGTCTGACAGAAGTTCCAAGTCGTCGACGACACAGCAGAAGGCTTCGTCGACGAAGCGTTAAAGCCCAAGCTTGAAATGGTGCCGTAGACGGGCTCGTCAACTGTACAATCTACGTCGACAGGATCGTGGGCGATGACTGAGTCGTCGACGACAGTGACGGCGACGAAGATGTTGACCACAGCATCGACAACAACAACGAAGATTTCATCGACGGCGGTGACGACAACTTTGTCGTCGTCAAGGGCTTCGGGGACAACATTGACGAAAGCAGAAAGAGCGTTAACGGTCTCGTTGTCGATGGTGTCGACGACGCCCATCTCGTCGATCGTTTGCTTGTCGACTGAGTCTACTCAGTCGCCGACGACAGCATTACCACATATAACTTGATCGTCGACGATACTATCGTCGATGGAAAGGATCACTATTTCCATGAGACGGATTACACTTGACATGACGTCTCAGAGGAGAGTTACCCCCTTGCCTCCAGCTCTGCTGTTAGAGGAGGAGGATGACGACTCAGATGATGAGCATCAGGACTCATATGGATATGCAAACAGTCCATCTCCGCTTCTCTTAAAATGCCAGGAGTTGGTTTCCGAAGGAGAGTACCTGCAGGAATGTGGGTATCAACATTCCGCTCAGCCACAAGAGTATTCGAGGCAAGACATGGTGTCTGTACCATCTTCTCTCTTGCAGTCTCTCCACAACATGCTGCAGGATTACAAATCTAGTTGTTCACAGCCTGCTGCTGTTCCGACTGCAAAGGTTTCTCCAGAGTTGCCGGCTCAGGTAAACACTTGGTTCCACAGGTACCTTTGATACCACTCGATACTCATGATGATTGCTCGGATGAGGATCAAAACTTTGATGGCAGACCTAATCAAGGTACAAAATGGGACGAGTATGTTATCTCAGACCCAGCTTCACCATGTCTGGATCCGGTGGATTCCCCTCCAGTGGATATAGGGGGGTTCCATAAGCTGATGGAGAGGGCGTCTAGCAGATTCAAGCTACCAATGCCTTCTGTTGCCACCAAATGGTTTTTATATGACTTTAAAGAGCCTTATAACTAGATCTATCCCTATTGTTCAGCATGTTTGGGAGGAAGGCCTTAAAGCAATGAAGAATCCGGCGACAGTGGTCCCTGTACTACCGCAACTCGAAAAGAAATACAAAGCACCTGAGGATCATCCGGCATCTTTGACTGGACACCCAAAACCGGACTTGGTGATTTCACAAGCCGCACAGAGGAAGTCACGAAACCCTTCAGCTCCTTTGACAACTCCTCCAGATAAAGAAGGCAGGAGGTTAGACAACACTGGGAAGAGGTTCTCTTCAATGGCTAGTCTTTTGGTGCGGGCAGCAAATGCCTTGGCAATATTGGGCAGGTACGATCGCCAACTATGGTGACATTTCGCCTCATTTGGATCAACTACCTCCAGGATCAAAAGGAGAGGCGAAGAAAATTTTACAAGAAGGGGAAGCAACGTCAATGGAGATAATAGATTGTGCGATGGACATCGCCACAACAGCCTTTCGTTCATTAGCTGGTGCTGCAGTCCTTCGTCGCCAGGGATGGCTCAGGGCGACTTGGTTCAGACCTGAAATCCAGAATAAGATCCTGGATCTACCTTTCGATGGAGAGGCATTGTTTGGAAAGTTTATAGATGACACTCTCCAGGATATCAAGAAGGACACCAAGACGGCGAATTCTCTGGGTACTCTTCAGAACCGTAAAGCTCCATTCAGAGGCAAGAGTACCACGTACAGAGGCTCTTACCAGCAGCATCGGTACTCGTCGTATGGATCAGGTTTGCAACAGTACTGCCAGCCTTATCAACAAAGACCAGGCCAGTCCTCGACTTTCTCCCGATCTAATAATAGAGGAAAGCAAACTCGCCAAGGACATGATACGTCCAAGAGGCAATAGCGGCCTCCTGGCTCTTCCTACTGTGCCCACCTCCGCAAGATCATCAGTAGGAGGCAGGGTATCTCAATACCTTCAGAATTCGTCCAAGATAACATCAGATCTTTGGGTGCTGAACATCATTTGAAAGGGCCATACTTTGGAACTACTCAAATCCCACCATCCAAGCCCCCGGCCGCCATCCCATCGAAACAGCTGCGTCTTCTGCGGCTCGAAGTTCATCAGATGCTCCTGAAAGGTGCTATAGAGCCGGTCTCCTCCGCTCAAAGAGAAGGATTCTATTCCAGGTTCTTCCTGATAAGACGCTAGAGAAATGGCGCCCTATTTTAGATCTCAGGGAGCTCAACACCTATCTCATCTCCCGGTCTTTCCGGATGGTCTCACTTCAAGACATACTACGTCTCATCAATCCAGGGGATTTAATGGCCACGCTCGATCTCGAAGATGCGTATTTTCACATACCGATTCACCCGGCACACAGGAGGTTTCTACGATTTACAGTAGCCAAGAGCCACTTTCAATTCAGGGTTTTACCCTTTTGACTTCGATCAGCCCCAAGAATCTTCACCAAGGTGCTGGTACCGGATGCAGCGTTTCTACAGAAGAATCACTTTCAGGTCTTCTCTTACCTGGACGACTGGTTGCTGAAGGCTCCGTCCAGGGAGGCTGCGAGGGAAGCGGTCAGCGCATGTACACACCTTTTTCAGAATTTGGGTCTCACTCTCAACAAGGAAAAGTTATCTCTGGTTCCGTCCAGGACTGCTTGCTACCTGGGGGCCATCTTGGACTCGAATCTCAACAAAGCTTTCCCAACCTTGGAAAGGCAGGAAAAAATTCAAACCGTGGCGCTGACCTTAAGAAAAAGAAGGTATCTTTCAGTACGCCGTTACAAATCTCTTCTGGGAGTGATCTCATGCATTCCTCTGATTCCACACTGCAGGGTACTTCCTCTGCAGGAGCAGCTGGACATCCAGTGGTAACAGATTCACGGTTCGTTCGATGACAAAGTGACCGTCACCTCGGCAATGAGAAAAGCTGCCTTGTGGTGGACAAAGCAGGAAAACTTATCCCAAGGTCTATCCTTCGTAAGTGATCCGTCTCCTCAGGTTGTGATGATGATTGCGTCATTGGACGGCTGAGGGGGAAATATCGCAGGATCTACATGTCAGTGGACATTGGTCACCTCAGCACAGTCTTCTTCACAGCAATCTCTTAGAACTCAGGGCGATCAAGCTGGCTCATTCTCGCCCTCACATCTGCAAGACTCATTGTGTAGCTACAGGCTCTCACGATTCAGGAGCCGTTTCTCCAATTCAAGAGGAATACTGTAATCTTAAGAACTAATCAGAGGTTCATACCCAAGGTACCTTCGGACTTTCACCTGAATGAGCCAGTGATTCTCAAATCTTTCTTTCCTCATCCTTCAACACCAGCAGATGGGTCACTGCATTCTCTGGAAGTGCAAAGGTGCTTGAAATTTTATTTGGATCGCACCAATGAGTTTTGTAAATCCTCACAACTTTTCATTTCTTTTGGTGGTCCTCGCAATGGCCTCCCTCTTTCAAAACAAAGTATTGCGAGATGGATTTCCAGTGCCATTCTCTATTGCCACTCACTAGCGGGAAAGCCGCTGACCAGCAGGATTAGAGCTTATTCCACAAGATCTGTGGCGCTTCTTCGTCAGCTCTCTTTGCTGGAGTACTCATCAGAGACATTTGCAGAGCTGCAACATAGAGCAGCGTGCACACCTTTACGAAGCATTATTGCTTGGAGTCCTTGACGCAAGAGGACACGGCTGTGGGCCAGGCAGTACTGAGGAACCTTTTCCATTGATTGGTGAGCTTTCCTTCCTATCCCTCCTTCCTTTTATGCACATTTTGTTTCTAATGTAAGTGAGGATGGCTATTGCAATGTATGTTTACTTATTTTCCTATGAAAATATGCATACTGGGGTATTTGTGTTGTTTTTATGCCACAAAATGTGCTTAATGACTTACTGCTTGCTACTCTGATACAAAAGCATGGGAATCTATGAAAGTTTCAATACTGGGGCAAGAAAACAAGTTACTTACCTGTAACTTTGGTTCCCCAGTATTGGTAACTTCCATCGATTCAAAAGCGGTTAGTAGGGTACGCACACCAGTCCAGGTGTAGTCAAAGTATGTTCGAGGCATGTGGGCTGCTGAATTCATATCTGTGCATAGATCGCCGCCTAGTGTTGGGTCCGGATGATTGCACATTGTTGTCCTGGAAGAGTCTTCGAAGTATCACGAGATAGGTGGCTCCTCCCCTGGACTACAGTGCGCATGGGCATCGCCTCCATCCCCAGATTGTTTTTTTCCGCCATTGGGTTCGGATGTGTTTCCGTTCCCTCTGTCGGAATAGATAGTTGTTTAACTTTCCTAACTCGAGACCAAAAGGTCTTTAGGCTTGGCGTCGGTATCGTTTTTCGTTCGGGTTTGACTGTTCTTCAGCTCCGAACTCTTGCTGCCCTTCCGCGTGCTGTCGGCGCGGACGGGCCTACACGACGCTCCAGACATGGAACGAACTCCGTTTAAGAGGTGCCCGGTGTGCACCTCAAAGTATTCACACCTCGACGTGCACCCAGTGTGCAACAAATGTCTGTCGCCGGACCATGATGAGGCCAGGTGTATGGCCTGCTCAAAGTTCCGGTGTAAGAAGACTCTCAAGCTTCGTCGGGCCGCTAGACTCCAGGCCCAGTTATCAGCGCCCCCGCCAGACAACATCTTCGAAGAAGACGTTGGAGACGACAATGTCTATCAAGTTTCGGACTCTATCCCGGCGTCGGAGGAAGAAAACTACGACGCGGGAGACGAGGAGTTTGATGAAGTCGTCGGTGAGGTAGGGGACGACGATGGGGCCATTGCCACCGTGGAAGATAGCTCAGAGGAGGAGCATCCTCATACTGACTCAGGGGTCAACCCCCATTATACGGCCCAGGTCGAGGGATCGCCTTCGGGCCTTACCCAAGACCTCGTTAATCGTCCCACGGCCTCGCCTCCGGGCCCGGCCACGGACATTTCTGATGTGCCACTCCCGTTGAAGAAAACGAAAGTGAAGCCATCGGGGTCCACACCAACGGTTTCGAAACCGAAAGTGAAAGTCGCACTGGTGGGACAGAAGGCTCCAGAGGCCTCGAAGTCTAAGAAATTCAATATGGCCGACAGCAAGAGCCACGCCAAGATGGCCGACCCGAAGACCCCGGTGTCGAAGCCGAAGGCGAAGACGACCGACGCGGCCGCATCGGCGCCGAAGGTGGTCGAGGTCGATGACCCGAAAAAGGCTCCAAAGAAGCGCCAGGACGACGCCGAAGCTCTGGCTGCGCCGACTCCGGCCGTCAAGGCCAAGGATGGTGATGTGTCGGCTCCGAAGACCGTGCGTTTCGCCGACCCGACTCCGGACTCGGGGAAATCGCTCGAGCCGGTCCAGCCCTCCCCGGCCTTAACAAAAAAGGTCGTGGAGTCCCTGCAACGGATTCGGAAGGACGCTGTGGCTCCCGAACCGAAGGATGTGGTGCCGAAGCCTACACCAAAGCCGGCAAAGGCGCAGACGCCTATCCGCTACGCGCTGCCGCCGAAGACGACGCCGAAGGCTTTTGCTCCGAGGCATGGGGCCGGGGTGCCTTTGAAGGTGGTGTCAACGCCCAAGGCGTCCTTGGTGGTGCCGAAGCCTCGGCTCCAGCCACTCGCAGATGAGGAGCGTCGAGAGGTTATCATCGACGCCAACACCGGGAAGCTCTCTCTCCTCAAACGGAAGATCACCACGGAGCCGGTGTTGGAGCATTAACGTATTCCACTCAAAAACAAAAAGGACTCTGCGGGTACTTCTGCCCCTATAGAGCCTGCATCTCCACATAATTTGGAACTTTCCCCGACGCATTCAAACGCTGGGGAAGGTGACGGAGATGAAGAGGACGAGTACAATTATCCAGCATACTCGGATCCAGAGGAGGTACATGAACCTTGGTCTGCCGGAGGCGACCCTGAGGACCCTCAGTCGGGTCATGAACCGCAGCTTTTTGCAGCAAAGACTTCTCCAACAGAGGACTCTGCAGCCTTCAACGCTCTGATTGAGAGAGCTGCAGCTAATCATGATGTCGACCTACATTCAGATCCTGTGGATGTCGATTTTCTGTTTGACACTTTCTCAGTGGCTGAAAAGTCAGTCAAGACATTGCCTATGCTCAAGGGAGTGCTGAAGCACGCGCCAGAGGTTTTCAAGGAGCCCACTCGGGCGCGAGTCATCAATCCTCGTATTGATAAAAAATACAAGGCAGCGCCCTCGGATCCAACGTACATCAAGGGACACTTGCCACTGGATTCTTTGGTTGTATCCAACGCACGTAAGCGGGCGAACTCGCAGACCACGGGTGACGCTCCTCCCCCAGACAAAGAGTCAAAAATATTTGAGGCCTCAGGGAAACGAACTGCTGCGCAGGCAGCTAATATTTGGCGCATTTCAAACACGCAGGCCCTACTTGCATGCTACGATAGGGCGCATTACGACACCCTAGAAACACTTCTGCAGCACTTACCTGATCAGTACAAGGAGGCAGGTGAAATGTTGATTCAGGAGGGGAAGCTGATCACCAACGCTTCCATCAAATGTGCGCTGGACGTGGCTGATACCGCCTCCAGGGCGATCAACACTAGCGTGTTGCTGAGGAGACATGCATGGCTTAGGATATCAGGCTTCAGACCAGATATACAGACACCAACAGAAAATAGCAGTGAGACCTCCCTACGAAAGAGCTTCAGAGGGACGCCCGGTGCATCGACGGAGAGAGCGGTGTACCCACTACCTGAGCTGGTGCCAGGTGAGGTGGGCTGTTCCTCCCCAGCAAATGGTTGGGGAGACGCACTAATCAGGTGATATCTTCACTTTTTATATAGCAGTAGCACTTTCAAGGTCCTGAAGAAGCAGCAGGAGACCTATTGGCTCCGGTGACTGCAGAAACATGTCGACCTATCATCACAGGGAGTAGTCAATATTTTATACTACACCTTGCACTGTTTTTTATTAGTTTAGGAGTGGAAGGATATCTATTAAAGTTGTTTCTCCTCTCACTACCTAATTTTAGAGCTTTCTCTTTTCTTTCATCACTTGCACTTCATTCTAGCACTGCTATTCAGTTCCCACATTGTGACACACCCTGGTCACATCTGAGTTGATGTATTTGGGACCCTTTCTACCTGACTATGTAACATCTGCAGTCGGTAGTTTATGGGTTACCATTTGTTATCCAGAGTAAGAGATCCCAGATGATGAAGGGCGGTCTCGATGGTGGACTGATGGGAACTCGCTCAAAGTGTTAGCTTTTCTCATTTTCAGTTGGATACATGACTGCTCTAGCCTTTGACTCACTGCTATTTTCTGTTGGTGTTATTGATAGTTAGGGGGTATAGCAGTTGGGTCATTAAAATACTCCCCTAGGACCTCCTTTTGTGTGTTAATGCAGATATACAGACAACCATCTTGAACCAAACAGTTAATCCTGACCACCTGTTTGGCCCCGAGGTGGATGCGACACTTGAAAAAATGAAGAAAGACACGGACACTGCCAAGTCTATGGGGGCCCTCCAATCTCAGCAGTTTCGGGGTGGTTCCTTTCGCCGCTCCAATAACAGAGGCACCTCAAGGGGTCAGGCATCACAATCCACACAGTACTATAAGAGCAACACCCAAACCTCATACACCAACAAGGGTAGAGGTGGTTACAGGGGCAACAACGTCAAAGGCAGGGGACGTGGAAACAACAGCTCCAGGTCCTCCACCGCCAGCAAACAGTGACGCCTTGTCACTGCCCCCCGACCACACAACACCGGTCGGGGGGAGACTCCAGCAGTTCCTGCCCGCGTGGAAATCCATCACCACGGACAGGTGGGTCAAGTCTCTTATCCAGTACGGTTACTGTCTGGAACTTACTTCCACTCCACCAAACATACCTTCAAGACACCGTCCTATGTCCGGCGAGCACTTGCACTTGTTGCAGCAGGAAGTTCAAGTCATGCTGCAAAAAGGGGCAATAGAGCTTGTCCCACTGCAAGAAAGGGGAACAGGAGTTTACTCTCTGTACTTTCTAATCCCCAAAAAGGAAGGATCCCTCAGGCCCATCCTGGACCTCAGGCCCCTCAACTGGTACATTCTATCGGAGCACTTCCATATGCTCACGTTGCAGCAGGTCCTCCCCCTGCTTCGACAGGGGGACTTCCTGGCTACGCTGGATCTGAAGGATGCATACTTTCATATCCCCCTGCATCCTTCCCACAGGAAGTACCTCAGATTCACGATTCAAGACCAGCACTACCAGTTCAGGATTCTGCCTTTCGGGGTCACCACAGCGCCAAGAGTCTTTACAAAGTGCCTGGCGACTGTGGCGGCGCATCTACGACGCCAGAACGTCCACGTCTATCCCTATCTGGACGACTGGCTCATTCAGGCAAAGTCAGAACAGCAGTGCGCCGACCACGTGTCCCGCACCATTCATCTCCTGCACGATCTGGGATTCTCGCTGAACTATCCAAAATCCCATCTCCAACCCGCTCATATACGGCAGTATCTGGGCGCGACAATAGACACTCTGGCAGCCACTGCGCAGCCAAATTCAGTGAGAATCGCCAGTATCCAAACGCTGATCCAACGATTCAGACCTCAGCACTCTCTTCCAGCGAAGGTGTTCATGCAGTTGATAGGCATGATGGCCTCCTGCATCTCCATCGTCCCGCACGCGAGACTACATATGCGTCCGCTTCAGGAGTGCCTAGCACGTCAGTGGACTCAGGCTCATGGGCAACTGACAGACCTAGTGTTGGTGAGCGGTCGGGCGTACAACTCTCTGCATTGCTGGATTCCACAAAACCTTTGCAAGGGCCGACCGTTCCAGGAGCCTGTGCCACAGATTATCCTGACAACGGACGCTTCTCTCCAGGGATGGGGAGCGCATGTACTCCACTACACAGTGCAGGGACTATGGACACTACAGCAAAGGAAGATGCACATCAACGTTTTGGAACTGATGGCAATCTTCATGGCCTTAAAGGCATTCAAAGTACATCTGTGCAACAAGGTCGTGTTGATCCGGACGGACAACATGACAGCCATGTACTACATTCAGAAGCAGGGGGGCACACACTCTCCGCAGCTGTCTCATCTGGCTCAGAGCATGTGGAAGTGGGCCATTCAGAGGAACATCTTCCTCATGGCGGAGCATCTCCCGGGCAAGGACAACCAGATGGCGGACCTGCTCAGCAGGCACAGCCACCAAATGCACGAGTGGGAGATACATCCATCAGTACTCCAACCGTACTTCCAAAAGTGGGGTCATCCAGAGATAGACCTGTTCGCCACAAAAGAGAACGCAAAATGCCAAAGCTTCGCCGCCAGGTTCCCACACCCGCAATCGCAGGGCAATGCGATGTGGATGAACTGGTCAGGCAGATTTGCGTACGCTTTTCCCCCAGCACCTCTGATACCGCTGGTGGCACGCAAACTCAGGCAGCACTCGATGACTCTCATCCTGGTTGCTCCAACGTGGGCTCGCCAACCATGGTACACCACGTTTCTGGAACTCTCCGTGGTACCGCATCAAAGGCTTCATCTCACTCCCAGCCTTCTGACGCAGAGCCATGGCGACATTCAGCACCCAGATCCGCAACAGCTCAACCTGGCGATCTGGCTCCTGAAGTCCTAGAGTTTGGCTACCTCAATCTTCCCCCCGATTGCATGGACATCATTCGGGAGGCAAGGAAGCCCACTACTAGAGCCTGTTATGCGGCTAAATGGAAGCGGTTTGTCATTTACTGTGTAAACAACAATATTGACCCGCTAGATGCTTCCATTCAGAACATCATTTGTTACCTGTTCCACCTGTACCAATGCAATTTAGCGGATTCTTCCATCCGCATTCACTTGTCTGCAATGGCAGCATACCTCCAGAATAGGCAACACCTATCACTTTTTAAGGTCCCTGCTATCAAGGCTTTTCTGGAAGGACTCAAGAGAGTCATTCCGCCAAGGACCCCACCAGCCCCAGAATGGAACCTCAATGTGGTTCTTACAAGGCTGATGGGTCCTCCCTTCGAGCCACTGCACTCTTGTGAGCTTCAGTTTCTGACTTGGAAGGTTGCTTTCTTAGTAGCAATTACATCGCTACGGAGGGTTAGTGAGTTGCAGGCGCTCACCATCCAAGAACCTTTCTTCCAAGTACACGCTAACAGGGTGGTACTCCGCACTAACCCTAAATTCTTACCCAAGGTTGTATCTCCATTCCACATGAACCAGACAATTGAGTTGCCAGTGTTTTTTCAAAACCCAGAGTCGCTGGCGGAGCGGATGCTCCACACCCTTGACGTTAAAAGAGCCTTAATGTACTACATTGACAGGACAAAAGATTTTCGTAAGACCAAGCAACTTTTCGTTGCATTTGCCTCACACCACAAGGGAAACGCTATCTCCAAAGCTGGGATCGCTAGGTGGATCGTGAAATGCATTCAGATCTGTTACGCTAAGGCTAAACGCACTCTCACAATTCCACCAAGAGCCCACTCCACCAGAAAGTTGGGGGCCTCTATGGCGTTCCTAGGTAACATTCCCTTAGAAGATATTTGTAGAGCAGCCACATGGTCTACCACACATACTTTCACTAAACATTACTGTGTAGACGTGCACTCCAAACAGCAGGCAGCTGTTGGTCAGGCTGTTCTCAAAACACTTTTTCAGACTGCTGCAGCTGGCACGGGCGGCCGCCAATAATGGGAGGACTGCTATGTATTCTATGCACAGATATGAATTCAGCAGCCCACATGCCTCGAACTGCAAATGCTACTTACCAGTATGCATCTGTTCTTGGCATGTAGGGCTGCTGACATTCATATCGCCCACCCTCCTCCCCGGCGCCTGTAGCAGCTGCAGTATTCATATATATATATATATATATATATATATATATATATATATATATATATATTCATATACTCATAGCATGGGCATCACTCACATACTTTCACTCCATCTCTGCCAATGGCTAAAAACAATCTGGGGATGGAGGCGATGCCCATGCGCACTGTAGTCCAGGGGAGGAGCCACCTATCTCGTGATACTTCGAAGACTCTTCCAGGACAACAATGTGCAATCATCCGGACCCAACACTAGGCGGCGATCTATGCACACATATGAATGTCAGCAGCCCTACATGCCAAGAACAGATGCATACTGGTAAGTAGCATTTGCAATATAGGTAGGTGTTGCCCGTGGAGTAACACCCCCTGTACTTGGGGTTGAACAATACTGAGGATCGCACTGTTTCCCTCGAGATCAGTGTCTCTCCAGAGCACTCAATGCGGAGATGTTCATCAATTTATTCATGAAAGGTAGACAAAGTTCTATTGTATGGTTGAATTCATTCTTTTTATTTGTTTATTTTAAATTCGTCACATGATTATTCTCATGGTATTAAAGCAAGTGGCTGTAGGAGAGTAGGGTCTGCAATCCTATGGTCACCCCCGATTTTTGCTTTTTGCTTCACTGGTTTATGACTTCCCTGGCTGTGGGCCTGCTAATCAGACCCACAGCCTAGCTGTGCTCTCTCTAAAATTGACAACCATGTACCTTAGGTGCATACCCAATTGGATACTGAGTCACCTTATCAGTCCCTGTACAGTGTACCTTAGGTACCCAGGGCCTAGGTGTACCCAGGGCCTACCAGGGGCTGCAGCATGTATTATGCCACCCTTGGCTGGCCATCCAAATCTGACACAACTGGCTGATCAAGCAGCTCGGGCAAGGTGGTGTAATCACCCTTTGCTTTAGATATAGTATCCCTATATCTAAACCTAAAATGGACACATATCCTGCTATCAGTCACTCCTATGGCAGGCCTTATCAATCCTGAAGGGAAAGTGCTTGGAATTATGCGAGATGGTGCTCTAGCATGAGCTGAGCCTGCCTACAGCTTTCGGAACCAAGTCCTTTAGCTGTTTCCATGATAACGCTATACCATATACTCTTAAGTGCATTATAATCCTCGGGGTTATTGCTAACTTTGTTATAGCATTATCAAAACATGTCTAGTAAGGTGTCATACGAATTGGAATACTATCCCCTCGCCAGTTCTGGCGACGGGGGTAGCATTCCACCCTTCTAGAGGGACACGACATGTATGTAACTGTGAACCCCGGTTAAAGTTAACTCGAGCCTCAGCATCACAAAATGGATGCTGCCACCGCAGACACAAGTCTGACCTCCTGCTGCTGGGAGTCTTTCCAGCGAGGGAGGCTTGGACAAAGGGTTTCCTGCCTTGGGAGGTGCTAGCACCACCCCAGACAGGATTTTGTGTATTCGGTAGGACAGGGCTGAAAGGAATGAGACATGCCTGGGGCACACAAGGTGTCCCTGTGCATACACAGGTCTAAACCAGTTCCTGGGGCACTCCAGCCCCAGAGCTGGGTCAAGACCGGACAAAGGAAAGGGGGTGTAATCACCCCCTTTCTGGTCCCACCCAGAGGAGGGACCTAGTCGTAGTGCAGCCCCCCTTTAGCCGGATAAAGGTAGGAGCTGGTCCCATTCCAAATTAGATTATCCTGATCAACTTTACAAGAAGAAACTATGGACTTCGACGTTCTGCTCCACAGAAGACTGAAGAAATCTCCCTTGTGGGCAAGGAGTGTCCACCCTGCACAAGCAGGCACCATCAGCGTACAGCGGCTTCTCTTTGTCGTCTTCCTGCAAGGATCCAGACTTCAGAGCTCGACGAGACCCGGATTCCCAGACCTCTCCGACCTCTACCTACATCTGCAGCACAGCTGAGATCCGTGGGTGCGACGAGACACGTGGGACCGGCCTTCTTGAAAGAAGCAGCACTTCGCTCCAGCACGACTTTAGAGGCATCCTCGACCAAGTGCTTTGGGGACTGAGAAGCCCCGACCCCGAGCAGCTCCTGCACCGAAGACCAGCCCTCCAGCATCCACGAGATCTGCGTGGGGCCCTTCTGCCTGTTTGCTGCTCGACGCGTTGTCTGGTCACTTGCCGGCTGGCTAGTGGCCTTCTAGCCGATGAACTGCAAAATCTTCACTGCTGGTCTGGTTGCTCCAGACTGGCCCTTGCTCCCTTCCAAAAGAGGAGCACCCCGGACCCTCCTGGTCCACTCCAGACGCGGTTTCCACTCACCGCGTGGGTTGCCTTTGCCAAGGCATGTTGACTCCGAATCCGAAGATGACACCGCCGATAGCGAGAGCCTGCGTGGGACAGCTCGTGCCTCCATCCTGGTCGTCGAAGACACCACCTGTTCCACGTGGCTGCAGAGGCAAGCGTCCACCTTCACCTGATCGCGACGACGACATCTGGGGGCACTCCTGGTTCCGCTCCAGTCACTGGCTAGTGACTTTGAACATTGTCCCCTCTGCTTTCAGGTTCTTCTCTTCACTGATCCACCATTTGATTACACCGGACATCTTCCTCCTGACCGCCTGCAGTATCTTTTCCTCCAGGCTCCATAGACTTCAACGCCGGAACCCGACACGACTTGGCACCGATGCACCCGCAGCCTGTGGGTGAGGTAACATGAGCATTTCGGTGCTCAAGGGTAGCTTGACTCTCCTAGTGTCCAGTTCCATAGTCGTTTTAGTCCTATCTAGTCAGGGACGTCCGTTCTCACCTTTTTCTTAAAACTGTACTGTCCATAGACGTTTGTACGCATCTCGCATGGGAGTTCACACTCTGCACACGGGTTCCGTGGGCCTCCTATTACTTACCTCAAGTTAGTATAGCGTGGTCCCAGCGATCCTACAGCCTCTGGACAGCTCCATTCCTATTACTGACTTTCACATTCCACTTACTTAGTATATGGTTTGTCGTGCCCCTAGGGCACCATTGTAAATCGTGCAACTTAAACGTATTTTTCCTAAGAGTTTGTCATATGCTTAGCCCTCTGACCTCATAAAGAGTTCAGAGGTGTATGTTAGTTAATAAATACTTGTTTATTTTCATAACAACCTGTGTGGTGTCCTTTCACTTGGTATTCAAGGGGTTATATGTGGTAAAACAGCTGGCTTCACATGCCAAAAGAGTTTAGCCTAAAGACTGCTTTGTCCATGCTACCATTAGGATAGCTGGTCTATGAGGTTGACTTACAACCAATCACCATAAGGGTTGTTTGGACTGATACAAGGTGATCACTAGAACTAGTGAGCATCATATATCAGGCCAAATTCTCACTGTGGCCCGTTGGCACAATTGGCACTCTGGCCACAAGTCAGCCCCTGGTAAATGGCCCACAGGTACCCAGGGCACTGTGACCAGGGAAGACCTCTACGTGCTGCAGCACTTATGGTACCACCATTAGAGGCCCTGTACCATTACACTCACACCCTGCCTTTGCAGACTGCGTGTTCTGGTGCAGCACAAAGTGAAGAGTCGACATAGAACACATCCCTCTGTGCCATGACTACAACTCACTGCCCTAGCATAGATTATCACCCCTCTAGCTAAGTGCACTAATCCAGTGGTGAGGGTACAGGTGCAGGAGCCCTGTACCCCTACAGTGTCGAACTCCAATCCTGGGCATTGTAAGTGCAGTGCTGCCATAAGAGTATATGGTGCTGGGAATTTGTCATTACGAACTCCACAGCACCATAATGGCTACACTGAACACTGAGACGTTTGGTATCAAACTTCTCAGCACATTACATCCACACTGATGCCAGTGTGGGATTTAATGAAAAATACACACAGAGGGCCTCTCTAAGATGCCCCATGAAAAAACTACCTACCACTAGTGTCTAGGCTGAGTGGCTGCTTTCAGCTGCAACCACCAGACATGTTTCTGGATCCCTGGGTCCAGAGCCTGCTGCTCCCGGGGCCTGAAACAATGCACATCCTGGGACGAGATGCCAAGCCTCCTCCTCCAGGATGGGCAGGGTCCACGAAGGGGAAGCTTCAAAGGCTTGCCACCTTTGTGAGCTTCCCCAGGCCACTTGCTGCTTTCAGCAACTGGTTGCCACTGGTTCTGACCCCCACTTTGGGCGGTAGACCAGGCAGGAAAAACAAGTGAGGAAGAGAGGTGTGCCCACCTCTGCCAACTCCACCCCTCAGGTGGGGGAGTTGAGGTGAAGCACAACTCTCAGTCCCCGGCATCTTGCAGATGAGAGGACCCATCTAACAAGGAAAAGGCTCATGCCCCCCTTCCACTGGAGGGTGGCATAATAGTGGGTGTACCCACCCCAGGGAAGAGACTCATTGGTCCCACCCTTTTTAACTACCTGTAACACCCCTAAATCTAGTATTTAGAGGCACCCCTGAACTTTGCTTCCTCAGACAAGAAACCAGGAGAAGAAAAGGACCGTAACCTCAAGAAACCCAGAGGACCTGCCTGCCTTACACCCCAAAGACTTGGTCTCCCGTGAACACCGGATTTAATCATCAACAGACTCAAGCTCCACGAGGTTCCGCGGGTCTGCACCAATCTGCACCACTCTGCACCAAACGACCACAGCCTGAGTTCGAATGGCCCAACACCAGGAGGAGGTCTCCCCGGCAATCCCGACCAGAGATCCGGTGATCCCGGACCTGCCTCCAGCCGACGCCTGTAGCCTCAAACCGGAAGGTCCCCAGAACTGCGACCAGGAGCTGGTAAGAAGATCTGACCCTAAAAGGCACCTCTGCACCAGACGCCCCACGGCCTTGGGTGGCCCAACCGATGGTGCCTAAACAACCCCAAACATCCCAACTTACCTCTCCAAGTGGTGGTCGCACCCAGAAGACCTTCATCCTCCAGCCTGCAGTGTGTTTGCAAACCGGAGACTCCCCATTGAAAGCTACAGGGTCAGACGCCAAAATAGCACTCTGAACCCGGCCGTCCCAGTGCCGCTGAGGGTGCTCTTTTTGTGCTGGCCTAAACCCCCATTTGCCCTGAGCTTAAGTCCAGGAGCTTTGCTCCCAAAACCTAGTGGCCTGCTAGTCAAAAGCCTCCAACCGGAAGCCCCCTATCCCCCCCATTGGAGAACATTGGACCTCAGCTCTCTGCACCCAGCCACCCTAGTGCTGCTGATGGTGTGACAAGAGTGAATCCTTGACCCTGGGGGACCCCGGAGTCTTACCCCAGAATACCAACTCCCACAACAAAGTACTTAACTGCTAACTGATAACACTATTTTCCTCCATAGGAGAACGTTGACTGTTTTTCTATGTAGAGTTGGAAAATCTATGGAAATCTTTTAAAACTGTACTACATAACAAAAACGCTTTTTCTCACCTGTTTACAGGAAATGTCCCAGTGCATTATCCAAGTATACTGCACTGTGTAAGAAAAGTAATCTGTAAAGTAATTACTGGTCATTTTACTAAAAAGCCTATACAAAGCATTTCATTTTCAGTAACAGTACTGTAATCAAAGCAAAGTGCATGCAGTTGAAATCCAAACTGTCACAACTGCATTACTACTGTAATTGTCTATCTGTGCCAGGCTTGCTTGGTTCTAGAAAATAAAATAACTAAAAGAATATTTTTATAGAAAAACAATTGGTTTGAAGTTCAGTCTTTGAGTGTGTACAACAAATACTTAACACTGTACTTTGATGAAGCCTTACTGCTGGACCCCACTCCCACAAATAGAGTGAGGTGCTATCTACTTTACCTCTGCCTACCTTTTGGGTTACACTGGTCTCTGTGCACACTATACCTCACTTTGGTATAGGATATAAAGAGCCAGCTTCCTACAACATCTCCTCCTCCTTGGAAGGATGATGCAGAGCACATTAAGCAGGGAAGGCAATGGTTTGACCGACGTGGAAGAAAACAAGTTATTTACCTGTAACTTTGGTTCCCCAGTATTGGTAACTTTTAGAGATTCCCATGCTTTTGTATCATTCCCCGTCGTCGGAATGGGAGTCTCTGTAACCAAAAAATAACATAGCAGTAGGTACAAAAGAGAAAGGAAAGGCCTAGGCCTCATTCCCTTTTGTAGCATACCTGCCTCTTTTTGTAAAAGAGACCAAACTAATCATCAGCCAATCAGAAGAGCCTCGCCCCTTACAATCCTCCTGAAGGAGCCTCAGAGCCTCAGATTTCGCAGCGGTTGTGTAACAGTAACCATATCTGCTGGAGGCTGAGCTTTCCTCGGGGAGGAGGGTGGGCGCATGGAAATCTATGGAAGTTACTGAGGATCGCACTGTTTCCCTCGAGATCAGTGTCTCTCCAGAGCACTCAATGCGTTGCCAGTCTGAGATTTATTAATCCATGTGCTCAGAAGGCACCTCAGAGGTGCCCCCTGAAAACCTACCGATCCTGGTGTGGTCACTGACTGGCTTTAGGTGGCCTGCCACACAGACATGTTTCTGGACCCCTGGATGGAGAGCCTCTGCTCTGTGAGTCCAGAAACAGTGCACATCCTGGGCACCCCTCCTCCACCAGGATGGGCACAGTGCTCGAAGAGGAAACGTCAAAGGCCTGCTGTCTTGGTAATGCGGCCCCCAGCCTCTGCTGCTAGTAGTAGATGGCAGCCCCAGGTTTACACACCTACTTTGGGCAGTAAAACTTAGAAAGACCAGGAGGCGTGTGTGAGAAAGTGCCCTCTTTCTGAATGGTTGCCCCTACTTTTTGCTGATTTGCTTTGACTGAGTGTGCCCTGGGCTCCTGCTAATCAGGTACCCAGGGCCTATGTTTCTTCCTAAAACTGCATTGAAGCCTAAACCCAATTGGCATCTCTGGCCACTGGTCAGCTCCTGGTAAATGGTCCCACAGGTACTCCTGGCACTGTGGCCAGAGAAGACCTCTAAGGGCTGGAGCACTTATTGTGCCACCCTTAGAGGTTGTGTACCATTACACTCACACACTGCCTTTGCAGGCTGCGTGTTTTGATGCAGAACAAAGTGAAGAGTCTACATCTCTGCGTACCATGCCTACAACCCACTGCCCTGGCATAGATCAGCCACCCCTCTAGCTGGGTGCACTATACCCGTGGTGAGGGTACAAGTGCATGAGCCCTGTACCCCTAAAGTGTCTAAGCCAATTTTAAGACATTGTAAGTGCAGTAATGCCATTAAGAGTATATGGTGCTGGTAGTTTGTCATTACAAACTTCACAGTGCCATAATGGCTTTACTGAAAACTGAGAAGTTTGTATCAAATTTCTCAGGACATTAAACCAACACTGATGGCAGCGTGGGATGTAATGAAAAATGCACACAGCGGGCATCTTGGAGATGCCCCCTGAAAACTAACCTACCGCTAGTGTCCAGACTGAGTGACTGCTTTCAGCTGCCCCTACCAGATAGGTTTCTGGACCCCTGGGTCGAAAGCCTGCTGCTCTTTGAAGCCTGAAACAATGCACATCCTGGGACGAAGTGCCAAGCCTCCTCTCCTGGAATGGGTAGGGTTCACAAAGGGGAAGCTTCAAAGGCTTGCCGCCTTTGTGAACTTCCCCAGGCCACTTGCTGGTCTCAGCAACTGGCCCCCACTGGTTCTGACCCCCACTTTGGCAGGAGAACTGGCGGGAAAAACAAGTAAGGAAGAGAGGTTTGAGGCATGTGGGCTTCTGAATTCATATCTGTGCATAGATCGCCGCCTAGTGTTGGGTCCGGATGATTGCACATTGTTGTCCTGGAAGAGTCTTCGAAGTATCACAAGATAGGTGGCTCCTCCCCTGGACTACAGTGCGCATGGGCATCCTCTCCATCTTCAGATTGTTTTTTTCCGCCATTGGGTTCGGATGTTACTATCTTAGCTCAAGTTAGGAAAACTTTCTACAAAGCCTAAAGGCTTTCGACTGCGTCGGTATCGTTTAGTTCTTTACCGGTAACTTTGTTTCGAGAGGACATCGAGGAATCAGACGGTTTTCTTTCTACACTTGACCTGATCTTCGATCTGAAATGGAAAGAAGCCCATTCAAGAGGTGTCCACTTTGCAATGCAAAATACCCGCACATCGATGTCCACGCGGTGTGCAACAAGTGCCTGTCCCCGGATCACAACGAAGCCAACTGTATGGCCTGTGCCCCGTTCAGGTCGAAGAAAACTCTACGGATTCGAAGCGTGGCTCGATTGGAGTCGAAGAAGTCAGCGCCTGTTCCCGAAAACATCTTCGGGACCGAAGACGAGGAGGTCGTTGATCTGGAGGATCAAGACTACCGCTCCGATCCGGCTTCGGGCCATGACTCAGAGTATGACGTCGAAGACGAAGAGGTGCCAGAAGAAGACTAAAACGTCGTCGAAGAGGTAGGAGACGACGCAGAGGCCCTTGGGGCCGTAGAAGATAGCTCAGGCGAGGAGCTAGGCCCAACCGGCTATACGGGGGCCGAAGATGACGCACTCAATAAGGCTCAGGTTGAGGGATCGCCACTAGGCCTTACCTGAGATCTACAGTCTCGTTCTACAGCCCCGCCTAAAAGCCAGACTTCGAACATTACTAAAGAGCCATCGGTTTCAAAACCGCCATTGGTCGATCCAGAAATCGAAACCGAAAGCATCTGAAAGAGACACGTTAGTGATAGATTCCTTACTTTAGAATATCCCCAGGCGTCAGACTGGATCCGGAAAGTACCTCTGCGCGAAAACCGAAACCGAAAGTGCAACTAACTCTGGTCGTCTCCAAGGCCTCAAACCCCTCGGAGCCGAAGAAAAAGAAAATGGCCGTCGGAAGACCAAGGTCCAGGCTGTCGAACCACCAAGGCCGACGCCAAACGGAGTCGACACACACAAAAGACTCGAACCGAAAGACGGGATCGATCCTCGGTCGAGGCCTGCGGACAAGACGAAGACTGGCTCCAAGGACCCTGTCGAGTCGACTCGGCCCAGTCCATTCATAGCCAAGGAAGTGTCGGAGCCACTCCAACTTATCAAGGACAAGGCTGCAGCGGTTGGGCCAAAGAAGGCCCGACACCAAAGCTGGTCGAACACGTTCAGACCGCGTCGACGCCGATCAGATTTGGGTTGCCACCCTCAGTGCGTCCGAAGATGTTCGAGCCAAAACAAGGTATCGGCGCCATTAAAAAAGTGTTGACGGAATTGGAGGCTACAGAGGAGACTGAAGAACAGGAGTCGAGGCAATTCATCGACTCGGAAACTGGTAGACTGTCCATATATAAAAGGAAAATCATACCAGAAACACCCATGGAGTCATATAAGATTCCCTTGAAGAAGAAGAGGTTTCCACGACGTCACCAGCTCTTGTGGAACCCCTCCATTCCTATGGACAAGAACCACAGAATTTTTCCCCAACATACTCAGATGTGGATGCAGGGGATGACGAAGCTGAAGATGGCCTTTATCATGTGGACACTAATCCCGATGATCAAAACCAACCATAGGCAGACCCAGCTGACCCAAGGGATCCGCAGACTGTCCCTGACACTCATGTGTACAGTGTGAAAACATCTCCTACTGAGGACACAACTGCCTTTAACACCCTTATTGAAAGGGCAGCCAGTAATCATGACGTCTACCTTCATGCTGACCCTGTGGAGGAAGACTTTCTGGTCGACACCTTTTCCACTTCGGAAAGAACAGTGAAAACCCTGCCCATGCTAAAAGGGGTCCTTAAGCATACTAATGACATTTTTAAGGACACCGCTAGAGCCAGGGTGTTAAACCCAAGGATTGAAAAGAAATAGACCAGCACCTGCGGACCCTGCTTATATAAGGGGACAGTTGCCTTTGGACTCATTAGTTGTCCCGACTGGCCCTTGCTCTCTTCCAAAAGAGGAGCACCCCGGACCCTCCTGGTCCACTCCAGACGCCATTTTAGGTCCACTGCGTGGGCTTAAATTTGCCAAGACTTGTTGCCCCAATCCTGGGTCCAGCGACGTCGACCGCATCAACCATCGTGGGACAGCTCGCACCTCCATCCTGGTCGCTGACAACGCCTCCTGGTCCGTGAGACTGCAGAGCCCAGCGTCGCCCACTCACCTGGTCGAGGTGACTTCGCCCGGTACCATCCTGGTGCCGACACAATCACTGGATAGTGATTAAGAACTTGGTCCCCTCTGCTTTCAGGTGTCATCAATCTTCGATCCAGGCGTGGATCACTTCGAACTTCAACACTGGTCGCCTACCAGCAACTTCTTTCTTCAGGCTCCATAGACTGCAACGAGGATTCCCGACGTCTTTCCAGACCTATGCATCCGCAGCCCCTGGGCTAGGTAACTTCGGCATTTCGGTGCCCCAGCATAGCCTCACTATCCAAGGGTCCAGATCCTTTTTCGTTTCAGCTCTAACTAGTCGGGTTTGCCCGAGAACACAAACTTTTGCTTTTATTAGCCTCCATAGACTTTGTCCCGCATCCCGCGTGAGAGTGCACACTCTGCACCCGAGTCCCCTAGGCCTCCTGCTAGTAATCTGAAGGTTCAGTAGGCCAGTCCTAGCGATTCCAAACCCTATGAGATTAGTACTTACCTGCTAGTAATTTCGCATTCCACTTTTGTAGTATATGGTTTTCCGTGCCCCTCGGGCACTTGTGTAAATTGTGCAACTTATAGTATTTTCGTAAGAGTTTTGTTGTGTGCTAAGTACCCTGTCCTCATAAAGAGTACAGGGCTGTTGTGATCTAAATAAAGAACTGTTTATTTTCATAACACTTGTGTGGTGTCCTTTCACTTGGTGTTCAAGGGGTATATGTGATGGTATAACAGCTGGCTTAACACGCCCTCTAGAGTTTAGCAAGAAGACTGCTCGTATCCATGCTACTAGGATAGCTGGTCTATAAGGTTGACTTACAACCAATCATCAATAAGGGTTGTTTGGACTGATACATAGTGATCACTAGAATAGTGAGCACTGCATATCAGGCCAACTTCTCACACCACCAACCTTGAAAAGTGACTGATGAAGCGCCTGTAAAAATTGGCAAAGCCAATGAAGCACTGAACATCACGAATATTGCATGGAACAGGCCAGTTCATCACTGCCGAAACCTTGCGTTCCGCCATCTCCTGGCCATCCGGACTCAGGATCACCCCCAAAAACTCCACAGAACGGACATGAAAATCGCACTTACTCAATTTACAATATAAGTGGTGCGCTTTAAGTATACTCAACACTGTCTCTACATGGTGATGATGGAGTTTCTCGGACTCAGAGTACACCAGTATATCATCGATATACACGATTGTGAGAAGTTGGCCTGATATATAATGTTCACTATTCTAGTGAGCACTTTGTATCAGTCCAAACAACCCTTATGGTGATTGGTTGTAAGTCAACCTTATAGACCAGCTATCCTAGTAGCATGGATATGAGCAGTCTTCGGGCTAAACTCTAGAGGGCGTGTTAAGCCAGCTGTTATACCATCACATATACCCCTTGAACACCAAGTGAAAGGACACCACACAAGTGTTATGAAAATAAACAGTGTATTTATTTAGATCACAACAGCCCTGTACTCTTTGAGGACAGGGTACTAAGCACACAACAAAACTCCTACGAAAATACTATAAGTTGCACAATTTACACAAATGCCCGAGGGGCACGAAAAACCATATACTATGAAAGTGGAATGCGAAATTACTAGCAGGTAAGTACTGGACTAATAGGCTTTGGAATCGCTAGGACTACGTTACTGAACCTTCAGATTACTAGTAGGAGGCCTAGGGGACTCGGGTGCAGAGTGTGCACTCTCACGCGGGATGCGGGACAAAGTCTATGGAGGCTAGTAAAAGCAAAGTCAGTGTTCTCGGGCTAACCCGACTAGGTAGGTTGAAAACGAAAGTGGATCTGGACCCTTGGATAGTGAGGCTATGCTGGGGCACCGAAATGCCGAAGTTACCTAGCCCAGGGGCTGCGGCTGCATAGGTCTGCAAAGACGTCGGGAATCCTCGTTGACGAACCAGGAGCCTGAAAGAAGGAGTTGCTGGCAGGCGACCGGTGAAGATTGTTCGGTGGCTCCAAGCCTGGATCGAAGATGGATGACACCTGAAAGCAGAGGGGACCAAGTTCTTAATCACTAGCCAGTGATTGTGTGGGCACCAGGATGGCACCGGGCGAAGTCACCTCGGCCAGGTGAGTGGGCGAAGCTGGGCTCTGCAGTCTCACGGACTAGGAGGCGTTGTCGGCGACCAGGATGGAGGTGCGAGCTGTCCCACGATGGTTGATGCTGTCGACGTCGCTGGACCCAGGATTGGGGCAACAAGTCTTGGCAAATTCAAGCCCACGCGGTGGACCTAAAATGGCTTCTGGATTGGACCAGGAGGGTCCGGGGTGCTCCTCTTTTGGAAGGGAGCAAGGGCCAGTCTGGAGAAACCAGACCAGCAGTGTTGTCGTTGTTTGTCGTCGTCGGGAAGGCCACAAGCCTGCGGGCTAGTAGCCAGACAACGCGGTGAGCAGCCAAAAAGCAGAAGGGCCCCACGCTGGTCACGTGGATGCTGGGGGGCTGGTCTTCGGTGCTGGAGCTGCTCAGGGTCGGGGCTTCTCGGACCCCAAAGCACTCTCCAGAGGATCCCTCGGCGGTCGTGCTGGTTAGAAGTCGTGCAGTTCTGATGATGGCCGGTCCCTCGAGGTCTCGTCGCATCTACGGTTCTCAGCTTAGCTGTAGAGGTAGGTAGAGGTCAGAGGTGCCAGGGAAGCCGGGTCTCGTCGTGCTGGTCGGTCGGATTCCGGAGGAAGGACATGCAGCAAACCACAGTGTTCTTAGATGGTGCCTGCGGATGCAGGGTGACTACTCCTTAGTCACAAGGGAGAAATCTTAAGAAGAAGTCGAGAGTTCCTTTCGTAGAAAGTAGTGTCTTGATTCAAAGATGATCTAATTTGGAAGGGTCCCCGCTCCTGCCTTTATCCTAAAGAAAGGGGTGGGTACGCGACTAGGTCCTGCCCTAGGGGTGGGACCAGGAAGGGGGGTGATTACACCCCTCTCCCATGCCGGACTTTCCCCAGGCCAGGAGCTGGTGTGCCCCTGGAACTGGTTTTAGCCGGCAGATGCGTAGTGAGCACCGGGGTGCCACTTGCAGTCACCTTCCTGTAAAGCCCTGCCTACCCAGGATACACAAAACCCTGTCTGGGATGGTGCTCGCACCGCCCCTGACAGGAAACCCTTTGTCCAAGCTCCCCTCGCTGGAAGGACTCCCAGCTGCAGGGGGTTAGACTTGTGTCTGTGGTGGCAGCATCCATTTTGTGATGCTGAGGCTTGAGTTAACTTTAACCAGGGTTCACAGTTACATACATGTCGTGTCCCTCTAGAAGGGTGGAATGCTAACCCCGTCGCCAGAATTGGCGAGGGGTTAGTATTCCAATTCGTATGACACCTTACTCGACATGTTTTGATAAAGCGATACCAAAGATAGCATTTAACGGCGAGGATTATAATGCACTTAAGAGTATATGGTATACGTTATCATGGAACAGCTATTAGGACTTGGTTCCGCAAGCTGCAAACAGGCTCAGCTCATGCCAGAGCACCATCTCACACGATTCCAAGCACTCTGCCTTCAGGATTGTCAAGGCCTGCCATAGGAGTGACTGATAGGAATCTGTGTGTCCATTTTAGGGTTAGATATAGGTATACTATATCTAAAGCAAAGGGTGATTACACCACCTTGCCCCAGCTGTCGTGCAGCCAGTTGTGTCAGATTTAGATGGCCAGCCAGGGGTGGCATAATACATGCTGCAGCCCCTGGTAGGCACTGGGTACACCTATGCCCTGAGTTACAGGGTCTGATAAGGTGGCCCAGTACCAATTGGATATGTACCTAAGGTACATGGAATCCATTTTACAGAGAGAGCAGTAGACCTGGGGTCCTGATTGGCAGGGTCCCAGGCCAACTAAGTCGGAAAACCAGCAAAACACCAGGCAAAAAGTTGGGGGCAACCATAGTCAGGTATCCACCTTCCTACAATGATGACATCATGATCCAAAATCTCACGAAGGACGTCATTAAGAAAGAATTCTCTGAAAGTGGAATGCGAAATTACTAGCAGGTAAGTACAGTACTAATAGCCTTTGGAATCGCTAGGACTTGGCTATAGAATCGTTAGATTACTTCTAGGAGACCCAGGGGACTCGGGTGCAGAGTGTGCACTCTCACGCGTAATGCGGGACAAAGCCTATGGCAGCTAGTAAAGACAAAGTTAGTGTTCTCGGGCGAACCCGACCTGGTAGGAGGAAAACGAAAGTGGATTCTGACCCTTGGATAGTGAGGCTATGCTGGGGCACCGAAATGCCGAAGTTACCTAGCCCAGGGGCTGCAGCTGCATAGGTCTCAAAAGACGTCGGGAATCCTCGTTGACGGGCCAGGAGCCTGGAAGAAAGAAGTTGCTGGCAGGCGACCAGTGAAGAAAGTTCGATGAATCCAAGCCTGGATCGAAGGAAGATGACACCTGAAAGCAGAGGGGACCAAGTTCGAGACTACTAGCCAGTAGTCAGTGGGCACCAGGAGGGCACCGGATGGTAGCCACCTCGACTAGGTGAGTGGGTGACGCTGTGCTCGCAGATCTCACGGACCAGGAGGCGTTGTCGGCGACCAGGATGGAGGAGCGAGCTGTCCCACGAAGATTGAAGCTGTCGGCGTCGCTGGACCCAGGATTGGGCAACAAAGCCTTGGCAAATTCAAGCCCACGCGGTGGACTCAAAATGGCGTCTGGAGTGGACCTGGAGGGTCCGGGGTGCCTCTCTTGAAGAAGGAAGCAAGGGCCAGTCTGGAGCAACCAGACCAGCAGCAGTGAGGTCGTCGGGCGTCGTGAAGAAGGCCACAAGCCAGCCGGCTAGTAGCCACACAGCGCGGTGAGCACGCAAAAGCAGAAGGGCCCCACGCAGATCGTGGAGATGCTGGAGGGCTGATCTTCGGTGCTGGAGCTGCTCAGGGTTGGGGCTTCTCGGACCCCAAAGCACTCACCAGTGGAGCACACGGTGGGATTGTTGCAAAGAAGTCGTGCAGTCTTGGCGATCGTCGGTCCCTCAAGGTCTCGTCGCACTGACGGTTCTCAGCTTTGCTGTAGAGGTGAGTAGAGGTCAGAGGTGCCAGGGAAGCCGGGTCTCGTCGAGCTGGGTCGTCGGATTCGTGAAGAAGGACTTGCAGCAGACCGCAGTGTTCTTAGGATGGTGCCCGCTTGACGCAGGGTGACTACTCCTTAGCCACAAGGGAGAATCTTGAAGAAGAAATCTTGATGTCCTTTCGAAGAAAGTCGTGTCTTGATTCCAAAGATGATCTAATTTTAACAGGGGGCCCGCTCCCATCTTTATACTAAAAAAGGGGGCTGACCCGGTGACTAGGTCCTGCCTATGGGTGGGACTAGGAGGGGGGTGGTTACACCCCTCTGCCATTCTGGACTTTCCCCAGGCCAGGGGCTGGTGTGCCCCTGGAACTGGTTCTGACCGGCCTATGCGTAGTGAGCACCGGGGTGCCACTCAGCAGTCGCCTTCCTGAAAAGCCCTGCCTACCCAGGATACACAAAACCATGTCTGGGACGGTGCTAGCACCGCCCCTGACAGGAAACCCTTTGTCCAGGCTCCCCTCGCTGGAAGGACTCCCAGCTGCAGGGGGTCAGACTCGTGTCTGTGGTGGCAGCATCCATTTTGTGGAGCTGAGGCTTCGTTTAACTTTAACCGGGGTTCACAGTTACATACATGTCGTGTCCCTCTAGAAGGGTGGAATGCTAAGCCCGTCGCCAGAATTGGCGAGGGGTTAGTATTCCAATTTGTATGACACCTTACTCGACATGTTTTGATAAAGCAATACCAAAGTTAGCATTTAACCGCGAGGATTATAATGCACTTAAGAGTATATGGTATGCGATATCATGGAACAGCTATTAGGACTTGATTCCGCAAGCTGCAGACAGGCTCAGCTCATGCCAGAGCACCATCTCACACGATTCCAAGCACTCTGCCTTCAGGATTGTCAAGGCCTGCCATAGGAGTGACTGATAGGAATCTGTGTGTCCATTTTAGGGTTAGGTATAGGTATACTACACCTATAGCAAAGGGTGATTACACGACTTTGCCCCAGCTGTCATGCAGCCAGTTGTGTCAAATTTAGGAGGCCAGCCAGGGGTGGCATAATACATGCTGCAGCCCCTGGCAGCCCTGGGTACACCTATGCCCTGAGTTACAGGGTCTGATAAGGTGGCCCAGTACCAATTGGAAATGCACCTAGGGTACATGGAATCCATTTTACAGAGAGAGCAGTAGGCCTGGGGTCCTGATTGGCAGGATCCCAGGTCGACTATGTCAAAAACCAGCTAAAACACAGGGCAAAAAGTTGGGGGCAACCATAGTCAGGAGGTACCTTCCTACACCTAAGGTACATGGAATCCATTTTACAGAGAGAGCAGTAGGCCTGGGGTCCTGATTGGCAGGGTCCCAGGCCAACTAAGTCGGAAAACCAGCAAAACACCAGGCAAAAAGTTGGGGGCAACCATAGTCAGGTATCCACCTTCCTACAATGATGACATAATGATCCAAAATCTCACGAAGGACGTCATTAAGAAAGAATTGAAATGCCGCAGGGGCATTGCAGAGCCCGAACGGCATCACTAGGTACTCGAAAAGACCATACCTGGTTTTAAAGGCAGTCTTCCACTCGTCCCCCTGTCTCATGCGGACCAAGTGGTAAGCCCCTTTTAAGTCCAACTTGGTGAACACAGTAGCCCCCTTGACTTGTTCCAGTAAAACACTGATGAGTGGGAGAGTGTATCTGTTTTTAATTGTGATGGCGTTTACTGCGCGAAAATCCACACACGCCCTCAATTCTCCATTGGCCTTAGGAATAAAGAAAAGGGGCGAGGCTGCTGGTGATTTGGACGGGCGGTTGAATCCTAGTCCTAGCAACTTGTCAAGATAGGCCCTCAAATGCAGTGTCTCCGGTTCTGTCCACGCATAAATACGCCCACTAGGCACCACTGCCCCAGGTGTTAGATCGATTTGGCAATCGTACTGCCTGTGTGGGAGAAGTTCTTCTGCATGGGCTTCACTGAATACCTTTGCAAACTTAGAGTGTGCTGCAGGGAGTAACACACATTTTTCTGCAGCAGTAGCAATACTGGAGCCTCTAGACAATGCTCTAGCAGGTATCAGAGATGCAGCATGACAGTGCTCTAAACAATAGTCAGACTCCATGTTCAAGGTTCTACGGCTCCAATCTATGCACGGATAATGTTTCTCCAACCATGGTATACCAAATATCACTCCATACTGAGGGGCCCTGATCACGCTAAAGGAAATCCTTTCCACATGTGCTTCCCCATACAATACCTCCAATTCCTCAGTTCTATACTCCACTGGACCCGTACTCAGCCTCCTCCCATCCACCGCATAGACCACCTCAGGGGACTCGTTCTGTATCAATTCGATACCCTTGCTCTGCGCTTCCTGTATGTCCATAAACATACCCGTAGCCCCAGAGTCAACCATAGCAGACATGACCACTTGTTTACCCTCAACCACCATCCTTATAGGAATAAAAAGATGACCTTTTGAACCCACATGGACATCATATAATGAAGGGACATATAAAGGACTCCAAGACACCCCTTCTTGTGACCTAGAGTCCATCAGTTTTCCGCCCCCGTTTCAACTGTGGTTGAGGCTGCTCTGGTAAAACGAAAACGATTACCCTTGGGCTTTACGGGACACTCCCGTACAAAATGCCCACGTTTCCCACAATAGAGACAAAGACCCTGCTTGCGACGGGACTCTCTTTCAGCTGGGGTTAAAGCCGGTCTGACAGCTCCTATATCCATCGGTTCAGGGGCAGAGGCCGAAGGTGTTTCAGCCTGTTTGCTCCTCTCTCCAAGAGGTTTTTTTACGAGTATCCCCTCTCCGTTCGCTCAGCCTGTGGTCTAGCCTCAATGTCAGATTGATCAGATCCTCAACAGTAGCAGGTTGCGGATCAATCTGAGCTATGACATCTTTTAACTCGTCGCTTAATTCCTGATGGAACAAGGAGGCCTGTTTGTTATCGGGCCAACTGGTCTCCGCCACTAACCTTCGGAAAGCGTTGAGATAACCCACCAAATCTTTGTTGCCCTGTTTCAGCTCTAGAAACTCACGATCCGCAGTGTATGAGTCTGCCCTTCTATCGAATACTCTCATAAACTCCTGTCTGAAGGATTCCCAATCATGTAACAGCGGATCATTCCGATTGACTAGTGGCACAGCCCACTGCGTGGCATTCCCTACCAAGTAAGAGATTGCGAAGGCCACTTTTGCCTGGTTGGTTGGGAATGATTTAGGCATACATGAAAAATGAAGCGCTACCTGTGTGAGAAACACCTGTACCTTCTCTGAATCCCCCTGAAAGCGTTCAGGAGAGGCCAGAGGGATGGATACTGGCATCTCCACCACCACAGCAGTGGAAGGAGCAGGGGCGCCCGTATCAAAAGGGTTTCTTGGTATACCGTCAAACCTTGCCCGCAGGTCTGCTGTCTCTTGTCTTGATGCTGCTACCTCGAACTGTAAATTAGCTAAAGCAACTATCACTTCCTCCATGGTAGCCATAAGGTTCAACCCGACCGGGAGGACAATATTCGTGGATCGGGAATTCTGTTATACAGGGCGTCCTCGGGATCGGTTTGAAGATTATGTTCCACCTCTCAATCTATCCAATGACTGGAATTGACATTATGGCACAGCACATTGAACTGATTAAGCGAGGGATGTTGTGAGGGGGATGTAGGAACCAGGAAGGAAAGGAAGGGGACAGCAGGGAGGGAGATCTGGAAAAGACAAAATAGAACAAACACTCATGAATAACTTTCCTTTTCTGACATTTCTACATACAGTAATATCAAGTACCACCTAACCTTTACTGTATACCTGTAAAGAAAAAGAATCCTTCAGGGGAGAGGTACGTGATGGCAGATGAAGGGATAGAGGTGTAGCTGTAATAATACATAAGCAACAGTGACTTGTAACCTCCTGTTATGCAAGCATACACAATAGTAAACACCAAAGGTCATAACATACCCCTATTTCACTCCTTGAACACTTCACAGGGATCAGCAGGAGTTTAGCATACCACTCCTGATCAATCCCTGTTAATAAAGGAGTTAAAAGACATAGGGATTAAACACCATACTTTTCATACCCCATCCATCTACAGTGCAACAAAACATTTGATGTCGTCCCTGTGTTAACCTCACACAAGGACGTTCTCAGTTATGGTAAAAGCCCCCTGTTCAGAAATCAAGTACTGGAGCTAAGAACTCTCGGTTCCCCTCAAAGTTGTATGAAGAACAAAGAAACAGAAAAAGTACTTTAAAGTGTTCCGTGGATTAATCTGCATCCACTACCACCGTCTGCCGACAATACCGACCGGGACAAATCCGTATGACATGGAAGGGGCTAAGACCCCGAAAACAACCAGACACAAGCGGCACTCATGCAGCCACCAACAACGAACCAAGAGCATTTCCAGAATGGCGACTGTGGTGCGGTAAGGGTGTTTGTACCTGAACTTGTCCAAACGACGTACTGCTACTTCCAGGACAGCTCGGACCGGTGGAATTCCCGATACCGAGCGCTACAAACCTTACTCCTTATGCTTCCGCGATCAAGTCTTGCGAGAACAGCAAAGGAGCACGGGAGCGGTAGTTTCCCCACCGCATCTTGCCGGGAACTGTAGGTTCGAGGCATGAGGGCTGCTGAATTCATATCTGTGCATAGATCGCCGCCTAGTGTTGGGTCCGGATGATTGCACATTGTTGTTCTAGAAGAGTCTTCGAAGTATCACGAGATAGGTGGCTCCTCCCCTGGACTACAGTGCGCATGGGCATCCTCTCCATCCCCAGATTGTTTTTTTCCGCCATTGGGTTCGGATGTCTAATCTCTTACTCCAGTTGGTTAACTTGTACTCTTTCTGTTCCTAAGGCCAAAAGGCCTTCTTAGCGTCGGTATTGTATCGTTCGGTGCCTGGCCCTTTCGGTTCTTCGATCGGCGTCGAAATAAGATTCTCTCGACGACTCAGGCCCAGACTACATCGACAATGGAACGGACCCCGTTTAAGCGGTGTCCTGTGTGTAATTCGAAATATTCGAACTTAGATGTGCACCCAGTGTGCAACACCTGCTTGTCCCCCGACCACGACGAGTCGAAATGTTTCGCCTGCTCGAGGTTCCGATCGAAGAAGACTATTAATTTCGACGTGCGGCGAGGCAGTCGGCCCAACAGTCGGCTCCAGCACCTGCAAACATCTTCGATGCCGGGGACGAGGAACTCTTCCAAGATGAGGATGAGGCGGAAGATGACTTTCCCGAAGAAATGTCGGAACCGGCGTCGGAACAGGACTCCAATTTCGAAGTGGACGAGCCTGACGAGGAGTTCGCTCACGACCAGGAGGTCGTCGAGGTAGGGGACGACGATCAGGCCCTTGCGGCCGTTGATGACGACTCCGGTGGTGAACCGAGTCCGCCCGCAGTTCCAGGGCCTATCATTGACATTCAGCCCGTTCCGGCTCCGGTCGAGGCATCGCCAAAAGGCCTTAGCCAAGATCCATCCTTTCGGTCTACAGCCCCGCGACATAGCCAGGCTAAGACCCTTTCAAAGGAGCCATCGGTCGATTCTGTGAAATCGAAACCGAAACTGCTCAAAATGGTGGTCGGTTCGACGTCGACGCACGCCTCGAAGATTGT
Organism: Lissotriton vulgaris; assembly: GCF_964263255.1. NCBI lineage: Eukaryota > Metazoa > Chordata > Amphibia > Caudata > Salamandridae > Lissotriton > Lissotriton vulgaris. The sequence continues at coordinate 280,261,809 of NC_141698.1, read as the reverse complement.
CGGCGATCCTTCGACGCCGAAGATGCCCGTCGGCGCCAAGACTGGGACTCCGAAGCAGGGCTCTGCCACCAAACCCGTCGCATCGAAGGCCTCGGCGCCGGTGCCTGCGTCCACTACCAAGCATGCCGAGAAGGGCAAGGGACTTCCGTTCGGGAAAGGTCTCCAGCCACCCCTCTCGGGACTCAAGGCTGGGCTGGCGAAGAGGGTCGAAGCCACAACCAAGGACGCCCCGAAATTTTCGTCGACGCCCAAAGACTGAGGCGCACCGCGCAAGGAGGTCGATTCGACGCGCTCAAGCGAGCGGCCTACTCAGGCGTCGAAGTCACACGAGGCCGGCGCTTCCAGTTCGAAGCCGGCTGAATCGACGCCACTTAAGTTTGGCCTTCCGCCCACGGCCCGTCCAAAGACTCAAGAGGCCTCCAAGGTGGCGAAGGTGTCCTCGCATGCACTGGTCGTCTATCATGAGCCTTCTTACGACAACCAAACGAAACTGTTTATTGACTAGGTGTCGGGCAAGCTTACCGTCCACAAGCGGAAGATCACGCCTGAACATCCTTTAGAGGGTTACAAAATTCCCCTCAAAAAGAAGATGGCCTCCTCCACCTCTCCAGTTCTTGTTGATTCTCTTCAGGACTACTCGCACCACACTGTTCATTCTCCAACTCAAAGTGAGGAAGACTTAACTGCGGACTATAGCCAAATGGGATTCTCTTACAATACTGACACTGATCAGGATGTCTCAAATCAATGGTCAGGGGCAGCGGATCAAGGCAATGACCCTGATGACCCCCATACCGCCCTAGACTCTCAGTCCTACAATGTTAAGCAATCTCCAACTGAGGACACTGCGGCGTTCAATGCATTGATAGAGCGCACAGCCCTCAATCATGACGTCGAAATGCATGCTGAGCCGGTGGATGAAGACTTCTTATTCGACACCTTCTCCAAGTCTGAACGCTCCACCAAGACTCTGCCCATGCTTAAGGGGGTCCTCAAACATGCCACAGCCATTTTCAAGGAGCCAACAAAAGCCAGGGTTATCAATCCACGGATCGACAGAAAATACAGGCCTGCTCCAGTGGACCCCACCTACATCAAAGGACAACTCCCCTTGGACTCCTTTGTGGTGGCTAACGCGCGCAAAAGGGCTAACTCTCAATCAACGGGAGACGCTCCCCCTCCGGACAAAGAGTCCAAAATCTTTGAGGCGTCTGGGAAGCGGGTGGCTGCGCAGGCCGCTAACACTTGGAGAATAGCCAATACACAGGCCCTGTTGGCTAGGTAAGACAGGGCGCACTACGACACCCTAGAACAATTAATGCAGCACATGTCTGATATGTACAGAGAGGCTGCGGAAATGGTTATACAAGAGGGTAAACTGATCTCCAATGCGTCCATCAAGTGCGCGCTGGACGCAGCGGACACTGCAGCGAGGGCAATTAATACTACCGTGATGCTGCGACGCCACGCATGGCTGCGCAACTCTGGGTTTAAACCCGAGATCCAAACTACTCTTCTCAATCAGCCGGTTAATCCGGACTTCCTGTTTGGACCCGATGTTGACACAACACTCGAAAAAATGAAAAAAGACACTGAGACGGCAAAGTCCATGGGGGCTCTCCAGTCACAGCAGTTTCGGAGCGGTTCCTTTCGTCGCTCCGGTAACAGGGGAGCAAAAAGAGGACAAGCTCTACAGCACTCCCAGTACGCCAAGGGCAACACGCAGTCTGCATACACTAAAAACACCAGAGGTGGAAACCGTGGGAACAGCGCCTAAGGGAGAGGCCGCGGCAATAACAACGCCAGGTCCTCCACTCCCAACAAACAGTGACTTCTTGTCACTGCCCCCCGACCATCTAACACCTGTCGGGGGGAGACTTCAGCAGTTCCTGCCACTCTGGGAAGACATCACAACAGACAGGTGGGTGAGACAACTTATCCGTTACGGCTATTGTCTAGAACTAACCTCCACCCCCTCCCCCAACATACCCCCAAGAAACCGTCCTATAATCGCAGAGCACTCGCACTTATTGCAGCAAGAAGTCCTCTCCATGCTGCAAAAAGGAGCCATAGAACTGGTGCCTGCCGAAGAAAGGGGTGCAGGGGTGTACTCCCTGTACTTCTTGATTCCAAAAAAGGACGGGTCCCTAAGGCCCATTCTAGACCTCAGACCCCTCAACCAATACATCCTCTCGGAGCACTTTCACATGCTAACCTTGCAACAAGTCCTGCCGCTGCTCCGTCAGGGCGACTTCCTAGCCACCCTGGACCTCAAGGATGCGTATTTCCATATTCCCATTCACCCAAGTCACAAACAGTATCTCAGGTTCACAGTCAACGGTCAGCATTACCAATTCAAAGTCCTGCCATTCGGGGTCACTACCGCTCCCAGGGTTTTCACCAAGTGCGTGGTAACTGTGGGAGCGCACTTGCGCAGGGAAGGTATTCACATGTATCCCTACCTGGACGACTGGCTCGTCCAGGCAAGGTCTGCCATGCAGTGCGGCCACGACATGTCACAGTCTAGGGCTCTCTCTCAACTACGCAAAATCTCACCTGCAGCCAGCCCATGTGCAACAGTACCTGGGGGCGTCAATAAACACCCAGTCGGCCACGGCGCAGCCGGCCGCACCCAGGATCAAAAGCATGCAAGCGCTCATCCGGAGGTTCCGGCCTCAGCAATCCCTCCCAGCTCAGGTTTTCATGCAACTGATCGGCATGATGGCATCCTGCATATTCATAGTCCCGCACGCAGGGCTGCACATGCGAACCCTCCAAGAATGCTTAGCCCGTCAGTGGAACCAGGCTCATGGACATCTAAAAGACCTAGTGTTGGTGACCGGTTGTGCTTACAACTCTCTGCATTGGTGGAACCCACAAAACCTTTGCAGGGGACGACCGTTCCAGGAGCCTGTCCCACAAATAGTGCTCACGACGGACGCATCTCTCCAGGGTTGGGGGGCGCATGTCCTCCACTACACAGTGCAGGGACTATGGACAGCACAACAGCAACGGATGCATATCAATGTGTTGGAACTCATGGCGATCTTCCTGGCACTGAAGGCATTCAATTTGCACCTGTGCAACAAGGTCGTGTTAGTCCGGACGGACAACATGACCGCCATGTATTACATCCAGAAGCAGGGAGGCACGCACTCCCCGCAGCTGTCTCACCTAGCCCAGAGCATGTGGAAGTGGGCCATTCAGAGGAACATCTTCCTCATGGCGGAGCATCTCCCGGGTGTCGACAACCAGATGGCGGACCTGCTCAGCAGGCACAGTCATCAAATGCACGAGTGGGAGATCCCCCCCCGTCGGTTCTCCATCCGTACTTCCAACAGTGGGGTCGTCCAGACATCGACCTGTTCACCACAAGCGAGAACGCAAAATGCCCAAACTTCGCCGCCAGGTTCCCACACCCGCAGTCTTAGGGCAATGAGATATGGATGAACTGGCCATGCAGATTTGCGTACGCTTTTCCGCCAGCCCCCCCTCATACCTCTGGTGGCGCGCAAACTTCGACAGCACTCCATGACACTCATCCTGGTTGCTCCAACGTGGGCACGCCAAGCTTGGTACACCACGTTCCTGGAACTTTCAGTGGTGCCTCACCAGCGGCTGCAGCTCACCCCCAGCCTCCTCACGCAGAGCCATGGCGACATTCAGCACCCAGATCCACAACAGCTGAACCTTGCGATTTGGCTCCTGAGGTCATAGAGTTTGGATACCTGAACTTGCCTCCTGAGTGTATGGACATCATCAAGGAGGCAAGGCGTCCAACTACCAGGCCTGCTATGCGGCCAAATGGAAGCGGTTTGTTATTTACTGCTCCAACAATGACATTAACCCTTTGGACGCATCTACGCAAAACATCATATGTTACTTGTTGCATCTGTACCAATGCAACCTGGCGTACAGTTACATCAGGATCCATCTAGCGGCCATAGCCGCTTACCTTCAAAACAGGCAACACCTTTCCGTTTTTAGGGTACCTGCCATTAAAGCCTTTTTGGAAGGCCTTAAAAGAGTGATCCCTCCCAGACACCCCCCTTCACCAGTGTGGAACTTAATTATCGTTCTCACCAGACTCATGGGGCCACCCTTTGAGCCACTCCATTCCTTTGACATACATTTCCTCACCTGGAAGGTGGCCTTCCTGATAGCTATTACATTCCTGCGGAGGGTCAGTGAGTTGCAAGCCCTCACAATTCAGGAACCCTACCTGCAAATCCATACGAATAGAGTGGTGCTTCGCACTAACCCTAAATTCATGCCAAAAGTGGTTTCACAGTTCCACATCAATCAAAACATAGAACTGCCCGTTTTCTTTCCTAACCCAGATTCGGTGGCAGACAGAGCTCTGCACACCTTAGATGTCAAAAGAGCTCTCCTGTATTACATCGACAGGACAAAAGACTTTCGAAAGACTAAACAGCTATTCGTTGCATTCTCTCCACAACATAAAGGCAACCCTATCCCCAAATCGGGTATAGCCAGGTGGATTGTTAAATGTATCCAGATCTGTTATCAGAAAGCTAAACGCAGACTAACAGTTCCCCCTAGGGCGCATTCCACACGCAAATTGGGGGCCTCCATGGCTTTCCTGGGTAATATTCCTCTAGAGGACATATGTAAAGCAGCCACATGGACCACTATACATACATTTACCAAACACTACTGTGTAGATGTACACTCCAAACAGCAAGCTGCTGTAGGTCAGGCTGTTCTCAGAACTCTTTCAGACTGCTGCAGCTGGCACGGGCACCCGCAAGTAAGGAGGAAACTGCTATTTATTCTATGCACAGATATGAATTCAGCAGCCCTCATGCCTCGAACGGAAAATGCTACTTACCAGTATGCATCTGTTCTTGGCATGAAGGGCTGCTGACATTCATATCGCCCGCCCTCCTCCCTGGTGCCTGTCGCAGCTGCAGCTCTCAGAAGCATTTTCAGGCATGGTCATCACTTTCAGTATTACACTCCATCTCTGCCACAATGGCGAAAAACAATCTGGGGATGGAGAGGATGCCCATGCGCACTGTAGTCCAGGGGAGGAGCCACCTATCTCGTGATACTTCGAAGACTCTTCCAGGACAACAATGTGCAATCATCCGGACCCAACACTAGGCGGCGATCTATGCACAGATATGAATGTCAGCAGCCCTTCATGCCAAGAACAGATGCATATTGGTAAGTAGTATATTCCTTCGTAGCACAGCGCGATCGTGACATTAACCCACTGGATGCATCTATTCAAAACATTATCTGTTATTTGCTGGACTTATACAGGTGTAATCTGGCGTACAGTTCCATTCGTATACATTTATCCGCAATAGCAGCTTATCTTCAAAACAGACAGCACCTCTCGCTTTTCCGAGTGCCCGCCATTAAGGCTTTTCTAGAAGGACTCAAAAGAGTGATCCCTCCCAGACACCCGCCTTCACCAGTCTGGAACCTTAATGTGGTCCTCACCAGACTGATGGGACCACCTTTTGAGCCTCTCCGCTCTTATGAGCTTCAGTTTCTAACCTGGAAAGTGGCTTTCCTAGTAGCCATTACCTCACTACGAAGAGTTGGTGAACTCCAGGCCTTAACCATTCAAGAGCCGTTCATACAGGTCCACGCAAATAGGGTTGTATAACGCACCAACCCTTCATTCATGCCTAAGGTGATTTCGCAGTTCCATATGAACCAGACCATAGAGCTGCCAGTTTTCTTTCCTAATCCAGAAAATGTCGCAGAGAGATCCCTACACACATTAGATGTCAAAAGGGCTCTTATGTACTATATAGACAGAACTAAAGACTTCAGAAAAACAAAACAGCTTTTTGTTGCATTTTCACCACAACACAAAGGCAACCCCATTTCCAAAGCAGGGATATCCAGGTGTATCGTTAGGTGTATACAAATTTGCTATGCTAAGGCTAAACGCACACTAATCATTCCACCAAGAGCACACTCCACACGTAAATTAGGAGCGTCCATGGCTTTCCTGGGGAATATACCTTTAGAAGAGATATGTAAGGCAGCCACATGGTCCACCACACATACATTTACGAAACTCTACTGCGTAGATGTGCATTCTAAACAGCAGGCAGCTGTAGGACAGGCTGTTCTAAAAACTCTTTAAGACTGCTGCAGCTGGCACGGGCAGCCGCCGCTAATAGGAGGGACTGCTTTGTAATCTATGCACAGATATGAATTCAGCAGCTCACATGCCTCGAACCGAATATGCTACTTACCAGTATGCATCTGTTCTTGGCATGTAGGGCTGCTGACATTCATATCGCCCACCCTCCTCCCCGGCGCCTGTAGCAGCTGTAGCATTCAGAATTACTATGTAGCATGGACATCACTCACTGTATTACACTCCATCTCTGCCACAATGGCGAAAAACAATCTGAAGATGGAGAAGATGCCCATGCGCACTGTAGTCCAGGGGAGGAGCCACCTATCTCGTGATACTTCGAAGACTCTTCCAGGACAACAATGTGCAATCATCCGGACCCAACACTAGGCAGCGATCTATGCACAGATATGAATGTCATCAGCCCTACATGCCAATAACAGATGCATACTGGTAAGTACCATATTCGATGTGCCCATCTCTGCCAACTCCACCTCTCAGATGGGGGAGGCGAGGTGAAGCACAACTCTGTCAATGCCATCTAGCAGATGGAGGGACTCAGCCAACCAGGGACAGGCTCATGGCCCCCTCCTCCTGGAGTGTGGCATAATAGGGGGTGTACCCAACCCAGGGAAGGGACCCATTGGTCCTTTCCTTTTACCTACCTGTAACACCCCTAAATCTAGTATTTAGGAGCACCCTTAAATCTTGCTTCCTCAGACAAGAAGAAATTAGAAGAAGGACTGAACAGCCGTACAGCAGCTAACAAGAGGAAGACGCCCTCTGACTTGGCCCCAGCCCTACTGGCCTGTTCTCCACTTCAAACCTGCTCCTTCAAAATCCTGGTGTGTCCTGCAGCCAGCAACCCCCCGGAGGACCTGCCTGCCTTCAACTACAAATACTTTTTCTCCCGTGAACACCAGATTTGTTAATCTGCAACCTCTGGCCTCGGCCGGAAACAGCGAATCCGCACCACTCTGCGCCTGTCCTCCACGACCCGAGCTCGAGTTGGCAAACACCACCAAGAGGTCACCCCGGCGATCCTGACCCGAGATCCAGCGACCCCTGACCTGCTTCAATTCTCCAGCTGATGCCTGCAGTCTAAATCCAGAGCCCCCCCCAACCAAGACCAGGAGCTGGTAAGAAGATTCTACCCCAAAAGGCACCCCTGCATCTGACGCCCCAGGGTCTTGTGTGCCCAAACCGATGGTGTCTAGCCAACCCCTAACTTCCCAACTTAACTCTCGAAGTGGTGGTCGCACCCAGAAGACCTTCGTCCTCAAGCCTGCAGTGCCTTTGCAAACCGGTGGTTCCCCGTTAAAAACAGGGCTTCCGACGTCGAAACAGCACCCTGCACCTGGCCGCCCTAGTGCCACTGAGGATGCACCTTTGGTGCTACTTTGTTTACCAATTTGCCCTGAGCTGAAGTCCAGGAGCTTTGCTCCCACAACCAAGGGGCCCCCTATCCCCCATTGGATAACATTGGGCTTCAGCACTCTGCACTTGGCCGCCCTAGTGACGCTGAATGTGTAACTAGAGTGCATCCTTGACCCTGGGGGACCCCTGAGTCTACCCCCCAGAACCTCCACTCCCACTACCAAACGCTGACCTCATAACCGATAATACTATTTTCCTCCATAGGATAACATTGACTGTTTTTCTGTGAAAAGTTTTGAAGTGTGGAGTTTGAGAAACTAAAGAAATTCTTTAAAATGGCATAATCTAACAAAAACGATTTTACTTACCTGTTTTCAGGAAATGTCCCAGAGTAGTATCTAGGTATACTACTCTGTGTAACCCTAGTAATCTCAAAAGTTACTTACGTTCTATTTGACTAAAATGCATATTTAAGTCTATGTACTGCATTTACTAAGTATTGCATTTCTCTGCATCCTTACTGTGAAACAAACCAGAGTACATATACAAATATCATTCAAACTGTATTCCAATTGCATTACTACTGTACGTATTTATTGCTTACCTGTGCCATGCTTGCTTGGTTCTAGAAAATTAAATAACTAAAAGAATATTTTTATACAAAAACAATTGGTCTCGAATTTGTCTTTAAGTGTGTGAATTCATTTGCTGACTGAGTGTGTACAACAAATGATTAACACTGTCCTCTGATACTGTCTCACTTCTTGACCACACTACCACAAATAGAGAGTGAGGTACTATCTAACTTTACCTCTGCCTACCTTTGGGGTTCCACTGGACTCTGTGCACACTATACCTCACTTTGGTATAGTATATACAGAGCCAGCTTCCTACAGTGTGCCAACCTTTGCCAACTCCACCCCTCAGGTGACGTTAAGCACACCTTTCAGTCCCCTCCATCTTGAACATGAGTGGACTCTTCCAAACAGGGCTAGGACTTTGCCACCTCCTGCAGGACGGTGGCATAATAGAGGGTGCAGTTACCCCAAGTGAGATGCCGATTGGCCTTACCTGTTACTTCCTTAAAACGCCCCCCAAATTTAGTATTTAGGAGGCTCCCTCAAACCTTGAAGCTAGTTACCTGCGACCTAAGCAGGACCAAGGAGACGTGTGCAGTGAAGCCTGACGAAGACTACAGTCTTGGCCCCAGCCCTCCTGGCCTTTCCTCCGCTTCTAAGACACTGTGAGAAGAATACGCCTGTACAGCAGCCAGCTACTTGCAGGAACCTGAGGTAGACTGCCAGGACTTTGAAAAAGACCGGAACTCGTGATGACTGCGGTTCTGTCCCCAAGACACTACCACACATCACTCCTGTGAACTCTGGATCCAAGAGTCATGCCCACTCTGCACCAGATGCCTCTGGCCTATGTCCAGGTGGACCACTGACCCAGAACAGGTTTCCCAGCAATTCTGACCTCAAGTTCAGCGTTCACCCCTCCTGTACTTGCAAGACGACACCTGCAGCCTGAACCCAGAGCCTCCTGCTGAGTGCAACCGGCTCGGATAAGAATCCTCCAACGTCTAAAGGCACCCCTGCACCCAAAGCCCCTGGGCCTTGATGAGCTGAAACGAGGGGGCCCCTACGACCCCCTACATCTCTACTTCGCTCTGCTGTAGCTGATATCCCTTCTGCAATCTCTGGTGCGACGCCGTCAGCCTGTTTGTCCGATGCAAGTTCTCCATTGAAACACATAGGGTGCCCGACGCTGAATTTGCCCCCTGCACCTTGCCCCCCGTTGCCGTTGATGGTGTATGTCTGGTGCTGCTTTGTGGCCCCCCTGTGCTTGTTCTTACCCCCAAAGCTCGGTCCCTGCAACCGATTTACCTACCTGCAAGCATAGTGGCTTTGAGCACCACCTGTCTCTATTGAAACGCATTGAGCTGAATTTAAATGTTGACCTCTGCACCGGCCATCTCCTGTGTTGCTGTTGGTGCAGTTTTGATAGTCACCTGACCCTTGCCGACCTTTGGTTCCAAAGACTGAAACTGTAAGTTGGGTACTTACCTGTATACCCGCATTATTGTCGACTTTTGAAACTGAAAAGTATTTTTATTTAAAAACATACTTACCTTATTGCAAAGAACTTGGTATTAAAATAAAACACAAAGTTTGTGTGAGCAATAAATGTCTTTCACTCCTATGTGCTAGGCCTAGGCCTAAGGCTGCTTGACCACTACACCTAATAGTTCATCTTGGGTTTACATTGTTTCTGTACACTTCGCGGGGAATATATGGACGCTGTGCAAGGTATATTTACCTAGTGGTATACCATATACATACCCAGCTTCCTACAGACCCGTCTTCAATTTGGGATTGATATTTATTCAAAAAGTAAGGAACCGAAAGCTAGAAGTCTCTTATCAGAACAAGTTGCTTACCTTTGGTAAAGCTCTTTCTCATACTTTATGTAGCTGGAGAGTCCTCACCGACCCTGCCATCCCCCTTGTACTTAGGAAAGAGATCTTAGTATAATACGTGTTCTGAAATCCCATATTGTGCAGCATATATTCATTTAGTCACTACACCCATAATGCACAAGCACTTAATACAGCCAGAAGTGGATGCTGACTGTAAAAGTAGATGTCTCCCTCTTTTACCAACTGATTTATGGCAACATTAGATTGCACATTGGTTTGAGGGGGGTTGGAGTAGTGAAAGAATCCTGGTTTGAGGGGGGTGGAGTAGTGAACAAATCAAGCTCATGTTTTGAAATGTGCCTGATATCTGTCCTTAAGTTTACTTTCTCTTGATTTTTCTCTATATTTTTCAGACGCCTGCTTCTCAGCAGATGTTAAATTTTCCAGAGAAAAACAAGGACAAGCCGACGGATATGCAAAACTTTGGGCTGCGCACAGATATTTACTCGAAGAAGACATTGGCTAAGGTAAGTTAGTAGAGTAGATGTCTGTGGTGGGAGTGTTCTGCAAAAACGTGCAATTTTGCATTGTCCCAGTGAAATCCTATAACATGAAACTCTAATATTGATTTAATAGTTCTTCTCGCTTTGGGTGTCATTTATTTGCATGCTTCTGTCATTCTGATATCCTGACAGAGTATCTGGCCACATTATAAAGAGAAGTAAAAATATTCAGTGCAGAAGTGTATGCTTTAGCTGTTCATCTTATTGTAAATTGATTGAATTCAGTACTCTGAAGGTTACTTCGAACAGTGGAATCCTCCCCTTAAAATATTGCTCTGCCACCAGACTGAATACATTGATCATTTTCAGATGGATACATCTGCTGTGGATTCCTCATCTTTTGAAGTACCCCTTTCGCAGCATTCCACAGAAACTTTTCTCCATGGCTCTCCCACGTCGACGAGGAAGTCACATTGTAACTGCTCTGCTCACGACCCTGCGTGATGCCATTGGAACCATAAGAAGACCTCGTTGGGGTGCTGACGTCAGTTCCCTTTTTTTCTGCGCCGTCCACGTGTAATTATTTTTCCACGGCTCTCTAATTCTGAGAGTTTCATTGTTACAGGTTCTTACTGAAATCATAGCAGTGCAATGGCTGGTCAGAAGAAGTGTGATTTCAAGCCTCGTAGGGAATGTGAGAGTCTTATGTCTATCACTGACCTAGATTATATTGTATTGTATTGTATATGGCATTTATAAAGCGCAACAAGCACCCTACGGGTACCCTGGTGCTAGAGAAAACGTGAGATGCAGACCAGCAGGAGCAAGAGAAATAGCTGAAGAAGGAATACAGCCAACATGAGCATTGTTACGGCCCAACAGAATTAGTTTCTAGGGAACAGCCATGTTTTAATCTTTTTCCTAAACAGGGACAGTGTACTGCATTGTTTAATTTCCAGCGGAAGCTCATTCCAAAGTTTCGCAGCAGCGAAACTGAAGGATCTTCTACCCAGTCTGGCCCTGTGAAACCTGGGTACACTTGCCAGGTAGGCAGAAGAGGGGCGAAGACTCCGGGTGGGTGTGTACCAGACCATTTTCTTCTGCAGTGGCCTAGGGCCAAATTCATGCAGCGCCCTGAATCCAATACACAGTGATTTGAAGAGTATTCTTTGCTGCACCTGAAGCCAGTGTAGGTTGGCTAAGCACAGCGAGGCAAAGGAGCCCCGTGGTCTGGACAAGGCCAATTTCGCTGCTGTGTTCTGAACACTCTGCAGTCTCTGGTTTAAATATTTAGGAGATTCTAATAGTAAGGCGTTACAGTAGTCTAGTCTACTCAAAATAACGCCTTGAATAATCAAGGCTCTAGCCATCGCTGGGAGCAATGGAAGAATCTTCCTTAGGGCCCTTATGAGGCCGAAACAGCACCCCACTGTCTTGTTCACTTGAGTCTCCAGTGACAAGTTGGTGTTAAACATGACACCCAAGTTACGCACCGCCGTAGATGGTGTCAGAGGGGTGGAAGTATCCAAAGGCCAGAAGTTACAAGGAATAGGCCGGGCAACCTTCCCAACTGCGCAGTGTAAAATTTTGGTCTTGCCCGAATTGAATTGTAAGGAGTTCTCACGTATGAGATGAGGATTGTCATAGGTGCCTTTCATTGTACCACAATGTCGAGGGCTTTTTGTTGTGCCAAAGCATGAATCCGAAGGCCCTCAAAGAGAGGGAGGCCAAGTTGTTCATGGCCAGGGCGAAGAAGCAGAAGAGGGGCTGAAAAAAAGACGAGATCGAAGTCTAAGTCACCGACTCCTCACACCTCTAAGTCATCGAGGAAGTGCAAGGCGAAATGGCATCATGGTTTCAGGTGCCATTCGTAAAAAAGATAAGTCACGAAGTCGGGATCTCCGGTACTTCGGTGTCACAGAAAGGATGAAGTATCACCTTACCCTTCTCCTCAGGTGACTCCGGTGCCCTCTCCGGCCTTGAGAGGTTCTTCCACACCCAGGGAAGCAAAACCTTCGCCTGCCGACACTCTGCCTCCGGCTCCAGTATCACTGGCGCCGCTGCCGGAGCCAGTCTTACAACTTCCTCGAGCTGTCCCTGAATAGGCTGTGCTGGATTCGTATCCACCCTTTTCGGGTTCAGGAACGGATCCTTCTCATTTCTTGAATGTGATGTTTGCCAGGGTGGCTAACACTACTGGTGCTCCTGTTGGCCCCATTGGACCGCTGTCTTACAACCTGCGAGGATTGCCACCTCATTTTGCACAGGCGCCATTTATGCAGTTCATGCCGATGACCCCAGGAAGTAGGCCTCTTCCGACGCCGAGGTACTTGATGCAGGTACAATCCCTGGAGGGAAGAATGGAATATTCTCCGGCGTCGTCTGGCTCCGGTCCGGTGCTGTCTCAGCCTCGCCTGGTGCCTTTACCTATCCCTGTGGAGCCTACATCGACACCGGCCCCAAAGTCACCGGCGCTGCGTCTGGCACTGCTGATACCCAGGATGCGATCTAGAAGGGAGGCACAGAGGCTGCTTGAGGAGGAAGAATACCAGGAGCAGCAGGAAGAGGCTGAAAGAGGAGGTTATTGATCCCATGCAATAATTTGAGGGACTGCAGGAGGCTTGTGGTTTGGGTATTTCTCCAGAGTGGGAACTCTCTTCTCTGAAAGGTCTTCCTTTGTAGGGGGTCTCTTCTTACCACTCCATTATAAGGAAGGCAGCTGATCTACTGGACTTGCAGTTACCTACTGCGGAAATAGAAATCAAACATCCTGACAGAAGTTCACTCTCCTTCTGTGACAGAGCCTTAGCTCCCCTTTTAATGAATCTTTGACGGAGCCCATTTTAGAAGTATGGCAGAAGCCTATGACTGCCCCTGCTTTGTCCAGATCGGTGGCAAGAAGACACAAAGTAGTGCCTGGGGATCCAGCTTTCTTATCTGCACATCCATCCCCTGAAAGCCTAGTAGTTCAGGCATCATATTCTACAAAGCAGTCTACTGGTTCCTTACCATCCCGTAGAAAATGGATTCGCTCATCCTTTCTGGGAGTTCTCCCCTCGCTCTCGCCAGGGCTGGTGCTCCTAGGACCATCTGTTACTCCTGCAACAAGAGGTTCTGTCTTTACTACAGAAAGGTGCAATAGAGATTGTTCTGTAGAAGGAAAGGGGTCAGGGATGCTACTCCTGGTATTTCCTGATCCCCAAAAAGGACGGACGTTTGAGAACGATCCTAAATCTCAGGATCTTGAATTTTTACCACAAGAGAAATTCAAGATGTTGACCCTAGCTCTGGTTATTCCGTAGCTGCAGCAGGAAGACGGGATGGGGTCAATCAATTTACAGGATGCGTATTTTCACATCCCCATCCTGAAGTAGCATCCGAGGTATCTCCGTTTTAGCGTGGGATTTCAACACTACCAGTTTGTGGTCCTTCCTTTCGGTCTTAAATTCGCTCCACAGGTCTTCCCGAAGGTGATGGCGGTGGTAGCGGCACATCTCAGAAGATCGGGGTTCATGTTTTCCCCTATCTGGATGACTGGCTGCTCAAGGTAAAGTCGCCAGAGATGGTGCTGCAACACATGCAGGTAACAATGCAACTGTAGTTCAACTTGGGTTTTACCATAAATGTACCCAAATCTCATCTAGTACCCTCTCACTGCAACCTTTTAATAGGGGTAGTACTGGGCACTAATGTGAATCGTGCCTTTCAGTCTCCACAGAGAATCATAGACATCCAGGCTTTCATTCCAATTTTTCAAGAGGGTGTGGCTGTTCCAGTCCTGAAGGTCTTAAGCCTGCTCGGTCTGTTCACTTCCTGTATACTTGAGGTCAACCATTCATGCTGGCACATGAGGGCACTCCGCAGGCAGTGGTTTTAACACAACGGAGATCTCCGGGAGGTGCTCAAAATCTCCAGAGACACTGCGGCGGATCTGTTATGGTGTAGTGTTTTGGACAACCTCTCTCAAGAGAAGCCTTTTCAGCCTCCTTCTTCGGTGGCCACAGTGATAACGTATTCCTCCACTCTAGGGTGGGAGTTCATCTGGAGGATATGGAGGTCAAGGGCCTTTGGTCTCCACAGGGGAAGAGCGCTTCACATCAATCTTCTAGAATTGCGAGCAATACTTTTGGCTCTCAAGGCCTTTCTTCACTCCCTTCGCGGTCAGTCGTTTCAGGTCATGACGGAAAATGCTACAGCGATGTGATACATAAACAAACCAGTAGGAGTAGGGTTGTATCATCTCTGCAGAGAGGCTTTGGAACTCTCGTCCTGGGTTCATGGCTATCAGAATTGCGTGATTGCAAATTATCCGGCCAGAGAGCTGAATGTGCTTGCGGACAGTCTTTCGGCAGTTCTCAGCCGATCACGAGTGGAGTCTTCATCCGGAAGTGGTCCATCACATTTTCAGGATGTGAGGGTTTCCTTGGTTGGACCTGTTTGCCACTCAGGAAAATGCTCACTGCCTGTCGGTCTGCAGTCTCCAGTGTCCAATGTGGGGAGCGTTGGGGATGCGTTTCAGCTAGACCGGGGCTCACAGCTTCTTTACCCGTTTCCTCCCATACCCTTGATTCCTTGAGTGTTGAGGAAGATTTCCCAAGACCGGGCACAAGCTCCAGAGTAGCCACGAAGGGTGTGGTACATATACCTCATTTACCTCTCATTGCACTTTTCTGCTCCGTCTCCCTGTCAGGGCAGATCTCCTCTCTGTCGCAGAGGTAGGTTCTACATCCCACCTTCAGAGCCTCCACCTTCATGCCTGGAGATTGAACGGGGCAACCTGAACTCTTGTCTCGCCTGCGGATGCAGTGGATGTTGTTTTATCGGCCAGAAGACACTCCACCAAATCTATTTACTCTGATAGGTGGGCCAGGTTTGTAAAATGGTGTGGAGAGAGATCGGTCGATCATTTATGAGCTCATTTGGTTGATATTCTCAGTTTCTCGCTTTCCCTAGCCCTACAGGGTAGTGCAGTAGTAACAGTCAAAGCCTACTTGTCTGCCTTTCTGTGCTTACCAGGCCAACCCTCTTTGTTTCCCTTATTCCTGAGTATTATTAAGGGTCTGACTCCTAGATTTCCTCCCGCTCCGTTTATCATGCCTCAGTAGGATTTGAATTTAGTCCTAACTTCTCCCGTATTGGGGTGTCTTTCATAGATTCACATGCCTGATTCATTCCCTGTCGTCGGAGTGGGAGTCCCACGGTACATAAAAAAGCAATAACATGCACATAATAACCAAAAAACCATGGCAATAACAACCAGGAAGTAAAGTAGCCCTAAGCTACAAGAGCAAAACCTTCCACACTCATGACTATCATAGTCATTTTGTATAGTCTAAACTGCAGCCAATCAGGCGACAGCACCCACCAGAATGTTCTCTCCAGAGGCTCAGGCTCTCAGATTTTCTACTGCGCATCGTGTGAAGGGAGTCTCCCTGAGCTCTGCTCAGTACTTAACTTTTCTGACTGGATTTCTTTATTTAAGCTGTCATCTACTAAAAGATCTCTCTTCAGGCCTTGTGAACCTTGTGGGAAGCTCCGGCTTTTTAAAGAAGAATCCACAAAAAGTGCATCTACTGCCTTTATCCTGATAATGAGGTGAGAGAGTGTAAGATCTGCAGGACCTTCCCTCAGAAGACCCTCAGAGATAGGGAAGGACGCCATCTTCTGTGGCTACAGAAGATTAAGGACCAGTACAATCCTTTATCTGAAGTGGGAAGTGTGGCTTCAGGGTCATCTGTATCCTCCAGAAAGAGGATGGCTGAGGAAGATCTATCTTCCACTGGGGCTAAGGTGTTGAGTAAAGTTCAGCCCTCCAAGGGATCTAGCTTGCCTTCTGCAAAACAGGCTTCTCCACCTTCTGGATCATCATCTGGATCACCCCCTAAAAAGACTGGAAAGTCTTTGGCATCTAAGAGGCTTTCTGAGAAGGTTTTTCCTCAGAAGAAGAAGATTACGCCGTCGACTGAGTCGTCGTCTGCTCCCTCGTCGACTATTATTATCGTCGACGCCACTTCAACGTTGACAGTTACTTTCTCATCACCTAAGCCTAAGATGTTGTCGTCAGCCTCTTCCATGTAGACTCTGGTCTCTGTTGTGGTAAGACCTATTTCGTCGACGAAGATAATGCCTTCCATCGTTGACGCTCCGTCGTCGGTGACGAAGGGAGGTAAGATTCCGTTGACGAGTGCTCCCTCGACGAAGACTGGTTGGACGTTCCCACCGTCGACTAAGTCTACCCAATCGACGAGTGATCCGTCGACTAAGACTGGCTCCACGTCGATGACCCCACCGTCGACTAAGACTGCCTCATCGTTGACAGCTTCATCGTCGACGAAAAATGCCTCGACTAAGACAGTCGACAAAGGATGCCTCGTGGTCGAAAACATCGTTGACAAAGATTACACCATTGATTAAGTATAATGTCTCGTCGACACCATCTCTTCGACGGCACCGTCAACGCCACTTTTATCAACGTGTACTGAACTTCAAGTATGGTCTTCCACACCATCTATGGCCTCTTTTTCCCAACTGATTACAACACCTTCTCTGCTAGAGAGACGTGGCTCATCATTACAACCTCTATCACCACTTAAATTGCCTGACCAATTGCTGGATTCCGATGATGACGAGGCGCAATCTGATGTAGACGACCGGTTCCGCACTGCTACAAGTCCGTCTGAATTGCTCATTAAATATCAAGAGGAAGATCAAGACGAGGAACAGTTCTCTGAATCTGTAGATCAAGCTCCTGTCACGTGCCCTCAGCACAAATTGCTTTGGCCCTTCTTAATAATTTGCAGTTCATGTTAGACGATTACTATCGTCGTTTCCCTCCATCGGAGTCGGTGGGATCTCTCCCATCCACTCCCATGCCTCAGGCCTCTGCATCCGCTTTAAAATCTCCGAGACCACCTTCTCCAGAACCATCTCATCATTCTCAAGAGGCGAACACCACCGACGAGGATAGAGAGGAAGGAGAGGTGGATGACAAATCTAGTCTGTCGGAGTGGGATGAATACCAAATTCAGACACCATCACCGTCTGCTCCAGCTGCGGCTGACTCTCCTCCAGTAGACATCAGAGGCTTCCATCTCCTGATGGAAAGAGCTACTAAAAGATTCCTAATCCCAAAGGAAACAAAGAAAGATGAATGCTTTCTTTATGATTTTAGGGATCAACCGCGAAGGCAAGTCAAAACTATTCCCATCATTGACTTTATATGGAAGGAAGGTTTAAAAATCATGGCGACACCCAATTCCCTTCCTTCTGTATTGACCCGGTTAGACAAGAAGTACAAGGCACCGGACAACTCTCCTGCATGCCTAATAGGGCAACCTAAAGCTGATTCGGTCGTCGCTCAAACGACGCAAAGACGAGCCAGGAACCCCTCTTCACCTATTTCTGCTCCACCTGATAGAGATGGCAGACGTTTGTATTCCATCGGGAAAAAGGTCTCCACGATGGCAGCAACAACTGTACGTGCCGCGAACTCCCTAGCGATAATAGAGAGATACGACAGGCAAATGTGGTCCGACATCTCCCCCTATGTTGAAATGTTATCAGAACCTGCGAGATCTGAGGCAAGGCAAATATTGCGAGAGGGTGAATTTGCTTCAGCAGAAATGATCGACGCAGCAGTAGACCTGGCGTCCACAGGTTTCAGACAGCTAGCGGGTGCGGCTGTGTTGAGAAGACATGGATGGCTAAAGTCCACATCGTTTCGCCAAGAGGTCCAGACCAAAATAATTGCCATGCCTTTTGATGGCGAGTTTCTTTTTGGCCAGCATGTTGACGAGGCCCTACAGGCTATCAAGAAGGACACGGAGACAGCGAGATCTTTGGGTAGCCTTCAGTTTCGCAAGTCGTCCTTTCGAGGGGCTAAAGGGCGTGGATCCTTTTACCAACAGAGGAACTACAGTCAGCAGAAGTCATATCAAACCTCTCAAACCAACCAGAGATATCAGCCCTACAAACAACAGTCTTGCGGACAGCGGGTTAACTCCTACACGCAGTCCAGAAGGAAGTCCTCCTACTGTGGAAGAGATTCCAATAAAAAACAGTGAGACATGCCACCTGCCACCATCTCTACCCTCCCCCCAGTCAAAAGTTGGAGGAAAAGTATCCTTATTCTACTCAAACTGGTCCGCAATTACTACAGACAAGTGGGTCCTGGATATAGTGGCCAGAGGACACAATTTGGAATTCGTCAAGATTTCCCCAAATTCTCCTCCCAAGGGACCACCTCAAGCTCATATCAAGGAGTTGTTCACCCAAATACAATCGATGATACAGAAGGGAGCGATCAAAAAAAGTTCTTTATTTGCAAAAGGGAACAGGTTTTTACTTAAGATTTTTCCTCATAAGGAAAAAATCGAGGGAATGACCCCCCATCCTCGACCTGTGCGCCCTCAACAAATACTTAAAGAAGTTGTCCTTCCGAATGTTAACACTTCAAGAAATCCTCCAGCTTCTTCCATTGGGGGAATCACATGGCCACCCTCGACCTTCAAGAAGCTTATTTTCATGTGCCGATCCTCTCCAGACACAGAAAATTCTTAAAATTCAGAGTTGCTGGCCGGGACTTTCAGTTCAAAGTTCTCCCCTTTGGACTTCTTTCAGCGCCCTGTGTTTTCACAAAAGTTATAGCTCCTGTGGCAGCACATCTCCGCTTGGAGGGCATTCAAATCTTCCCATACTTGGACGATTGCCTTATCTAGGCCAGTTCTTTTGCAACAGCAAGTGCACACGTTCAAAGATGCCCGTCTCTATTTCAGTCTCTGGGTCTCTCCATCAACTTCGAAAAATCCCATCTCATTCAGTCTCAAAGAAAGTCATTCCTGGGAGCCACACTGGATACCCACCTCACTCAGGCTTTCGTCTCAAAAGAAAGACAACACTGTGAGAAGTTGGCCTGATATATGATGCTCACTAGTTCTAGTGATCACCTTGTATCAGTCCAAACAACCCTTATGGTGATTGGTTGTAAGTCAACCTTATAGACCAGCTATCCTAATGGTAGCATGGACAAAGCAGTCTTTAGGCTAAACTCTTTTGACATGTGAAGCCAGCTGTTTTACCACATATAAACCCTTGAATACCAAGTGAAAGGACACCACACAGGTTGTTATGAAAATAAACAAGTATTTATTAACTAACATGAACCTCTGAACTCTTTATGAGGTCAGAGGGCTAAGCACATGACAAACTCTTAGGAAAAATACGTTTAAGTTGCACGATTTACAATGGTGCCCTAGGGGCACGACAAACCATATACTAAGTAAGTGGAATGGGAAAGTCAATCAAAGGAATGGAGCTGTCCAGAGGCTGTAGGATCGCTGGGGCCACGCTATACTAACTTGAGGTAAGTACTAGGAGGCCCACGGAACGCGTGTGCAGATTGTGAACTCACACGCGAGATGCGTACAAACGTCTATGGACAGTACAGTTTTAAGAAAAAGGTGAGTACGGACGTCCCTGACTAGATAGGACTAAAACTACTGTGGAACTGGACACTAGGAGAGTCAACCTACCCTTGAGCACCGAAATGCTCGTGTTACCTCACCCACAGGCTGCGGGTGCATAGGTGCCAAGTCGTTTCGGGTTCCGGCGTTGAAGTCTATGGATCCTGGAGGAAAAGATACTGCAGGCGGTCAGGAGGAAGATGTCCGGTGTGATCCAAGGGTGGATCAGTGAAGAGAAGAACCTGAAAGCAGAGGGGACAATGTTCAAAGTCACTAGCCAGTGACTGGAGTGGAACCCGGAGTGGAACCAGATGTCGTCGTCTCGATCAGGTGAAGGTGGACGCTTGTCTCTGCAGCTACGTGGACCAGGTGGTGTCTTCGATGACCAGGATGGAGGCACGAGCTGTCCCACGCAGGCTCTCGCTGTCGGCGGTGTCTTCTTCGGATTCGGAGTCAACAGGCCTTGGGCAAAGGCAACCCACACGGTGAGTGGAAACGGCGTCTGGAGTGGACCAGAAGGGTCCGGAGTGCTCCTCTTTTGGAAGGGAGCAAGGGCCAGTCTGGAGCAACCAGACCAGCAGTGAAGATTTCGCAGTTCGTCGTCTAGGAGGCCACTAGCCAGCCGGCAAGTGACCAGACAACGCGTCGAGCAGCAAACAGGCAGAAGGGCCCCACGCAGAACTCGTGGATGCTGGAGGGCTTGTCTTCGGTGCAGGAGCGGGTCGAGGCTTCTCAGTCCCCAAAGCACTTGGACGAGTATGCCTCTGAAGTCGTGCTGGAGCGAAGTGCTGCTTCTTCCAAGATGGCCGGTCCCATGTTGCTCGTCGCACCCACGGATCTCAGCTGTGCAGCAGATGTAGGTAGAGGTCGGAGAGGTCTGGGAATCCGGGTCTCGTCAGGCTCTGAAGTCTGGATCCTTGCAGGAAGACGACAAAGGGAAGCCGCTGTACGCTGATGCTGCCTGCTTGTGCAGGGTGGATACTCCTTGCCCACAAGGGAGATTTCTTCAGTCTTCTGTGGAGCAGAACGTCGAAGTCCAGAGTTTCTTCTTGTAAAGTTGATCAGGATAATCTAATTTGGAATGGGACCAGCTCATACCTTTATCCGGCTAAAGGGGGGCTGCACTACGACTAGGTCCCTCCTCTGGGTGGGACCAGGAAGGGGGGTGGTTACACCCCCTTTCCTTTGTCCGGTCTTGCGCCAGCTCCTGGGCTGAAGTGCCCCAGGAACTGGTTTAGACCGGTGTATGCACAGGGACACCATGTGTGCCCCAGGCATGTCTCATTCCTTTCAGCCCTGTACTACCCAATACACAAAATCCTGTCTGGGGTGGTGCTAGCACCTCCCAAGGCAGGAAACCCTTTGTCCAAGCCTCCCTCGCTGGAAGGACTCCCAGCAGCAGGAGGTCAGACTTGTGTCTGCGGTGGCAGCATCCATTTTGTGATGCTGAGGCTCGAGTTAACTTTAACCAGGGTTCGCAGTTACATACATGTCGTGTCCCTCTAGAAGGGTGGAATGCTACCCTCGTCGCCAGAATTGGCGAGGGGGTAGTATTCCAATTTGTATGACACCTTACTCGACATGTTTTGATAATGCTATACCAAAGTTAGCAATAACCGCGAGGATTATAATGCACTTAAGAGTATATGGTATGCGTTATCATGGAAACAGCTAAAGGACTTGGTTCCGAAAGCTGCAGACAGGCTCAGCTCATGCTAGAGCAACATCTCACATAATTCCAAGCACTCTGCCTTCAGGATTGATAAGGGCTGCCATAGGAGTGACTGATAGCAGGATATGTGTCCATTTTAGGTTTATATATAGGGATACTATATCTAAAGCAAAGGGTGATTACACCACCTTGCCCGAGCTGCTTGATCAGCCAGTTGTGTCAGATTTGGATGGCCAGCCAGGGGTGGCATAATACATGCTGCAGTCCCTGGTAGGCCCTGGGTACCTAGGGTACACGGTACAGGGACTGATAAGGTGACTCAGTATCCAATTGGGTATGCACCTAAGATACATGGTTGTCAATTTTAGAGAGAGCACAGCTAGGCTGTGGGTCTGATTAGCAGGCCCACAGCCAGGGAAGTCATAAACCAGTGAAGCAAAAAGCAAAAATCGGGGTTGACCATGGGATTGCAGACCCTACTCTCCTACAAACACAAAATCTGCGAGATGGCTCGCCTATTACAAGAAAAAGAGTATGTTTCAGTTTGAATATTCAAATCTTTCCTCGGGATGATCTCATCCTGCATCCCTCTAATACCCAACTGTCGTCTAAGAATGAGACCTTTACAAGAAGAACTCATACTCCAATGGTTGCAGGTTTCGGGGTCGTTCGCCGACGACATTCACATTACTTCTCGTATGAGAGAGGTTTTTCTCTGGTGGACTCGGATAAAGAATTTAAAAGAGGAATGTGCATTCCTGGCGGAAGTACCAAATTTTACCATCACCACGGATGCTTCTCTCGAGGGATGGGGAGCACACCTTCAGGGAATGACTGTCAACGGAAAGTGGAATGTGCAACAAAGGAAGTGGCACATCAACCTCCTGGAGCTGAGAGCCGTATTCTTGGTCTTGAAATCCTTTCGAACAGTCATCCATGGGTCCTCTGTGCTAATTCGGACAGACAATACAACGAGTATGCATTACTTAAACAAACAAGGCGGCACAAAGTCGGCCCTTCTCTCTCAGCAAGCCCAGGAGATTTGGGACTGGGCTCTACGTCACAAGATAAATCTTTCATCGGTCCACGTTCCAGGGATTTCCAATGTCCTAGTGGATTCTCTCAGCAGAACAGCAATATCCAATCATGAACGGGAGATCCATCAACCAACGTTGGACCAAGTCTTTCGGGAGTGGGGTCACACCGATCTGGACCTGTTTGCAACAAATCAGAACCGCAAATGCCCACACTTAGCAAGCTGGCTTCGCCACAAGGACTCATGCTGGGATGCGCTTTCGATTAACTGGTCTCACATATATGCATACGCCTTTCCTCTGATTCCGTTGGTTCCCAGAGTCATCCACAAAATGAAAAGACAGCTGTGTTGCCTCATCCTCATTGCTCCCGGATGGCCTCGCCAATACTGGTTCACCGAACTTCTCCTTTCGGAGTGCGATCCCATTCAGTTTCCACCAATACCGAACCTTCTGACCATTCAGGGGGATCAAATCTGTCACCCGGACCCAGCCTCCTTGAGATTAGCAGCTTGGCTCCTCAACACCGTGAGTTCGCTCACTTAGATATCCCTGCGGATTGTCAAGAAGTTTTAGCCAATGCTAGAGCACCTGCCACGATTAAGACATACAAACTCAAATGGAAGAGATTCTGCGCCTGGTGTCACTCTGCCAATTTACACCCAATTCATGCCAAGCCAGAACAGATCTTACCGTTCTTTCTTCATTTGGCTAGATCGAGTTTAGCTCATTCCACGTTGAAAGTATTCTTGGCAGCTATATCGAGGTTCCGTCCGGATGGCTATAACTCTATTCTGCTAGAGATATTCAGCAGTTTTTTAAAGGACTTTTTCGAATGTTTCCTCCTATTAGGCGTCCGCCTCCATCCTGGCATTTAAATGTGGTACTCGCTCAGCTCATGCGTCACCCCTTTGAACCTATTCATAAGGTGGATCTTAAGTTCCGTTCTTGGAGGGTATCTCTACTTTTGGCGCTGACATCAGCAAGAAGGGTCAGCGATATTCAAGCATTCACAATTGTCGCCTTTTCTACAATTCACGTCAAACTCAGTAGTGCTTCGTACCAATCTAAGCTTCATGCCTAAGGTTCCTTCAGATTTTCACCTTAATGAAACAGTACTTCTGAAGCCATTTTTCCAAATCCTTGAACAGCGGCAGGACGAGCTTTGCATTCCCTTTACATCAGGAGATGTTTAAAGTTCTATCTGCAACAATTCGAAAAACAGATCAGCTATTTGTAGCATATGGAAGGCTACGTCAAGGTTACGCTGTATCCAAACAGACTATAGCTCGTTGGATGTCCTCGACGATTAGACTGTCAACAACAGGCGGTAAGGCCTCTACCCTCCATGCCAAGAGCGCACTACAAGAGCGGTCTCCTCATCCACCGCTCTCTTTGCTGGTGTACCTCTTTATCAGATCTGCAGAGCGGCAACCTGGTCCAGCAGGTACACTTTTACCAAACATTACTGTTTGGACACTGCAAGTGATGCAGGTACGTCAGTGGGGCGAGCAATTCTCCACAATCTTTTTAAATAAGGTGAGCCTCTGTTCGCCCTCCTCCTCTATGCTCTTTTTAGACACTTATTCTTACATTATGTCTTACCCAGTATGCATTTGTAAGCACTATTGTATTTATATTTGTTCAAGATTCTGCTCATGCTACATTGAGATGCATGTTGACGTATATACTGTGATATAAGGAGCGTCTAACAAGCATTATGGTTTGTACTGCTACCTACTCTGATTCAGCCATGTGAATCTATGAAAGACACCCCAATCCTGGAGAAGAAAAATAGTTACTTACCTGTAATCTGTGGTTCTTCAGTATTGGTGTCTTTCATAGATTCACATTCAACCCGCCCACCCCCTGCAGAGGCTCTTAGGCTATGATGTTTAGCTTCACTCCAGTTCGAGAAAATCTGAGAGCCTGAGCCTCTGGGGAGAACATTCTGGCGGGTGCTGTCGCCTGATTGGCACCAGTTTGGACTATACAAAATGACTATGATAGTCATGAGTGTGGAAGTTTTTGCTCTTGTAGCTTAGGATTACTTTACTTCCTGGTTGTTATTGCCATCGTTTTTTGGTTATTACGTGCATGTTATTGCTTTTTTTATGTACCGTGGGACTCCCACTCCGACGACGGGGAATTATTCAGGCATGTGAATCTATTAAAGGCACCAATACTTGAGAACCACGGATTACAGGTAAGTAACTATTGTTCTTTCTTGATAAGGTCTGCCTTTGAACCCCTGCGTAGGTGTCCATTGAGATTTCCAGCATTTAAGACAGTTTTTCTGATTGCAAATACTTCTGCCAAATGGGATAGTGAGCTGCAGGCCCTTATCTCTAAGCCCCCCTTACCTCAATTCATGTGGATAAGATGGTTCGTAGGACCAGAGCTTCTTTTCTGCCTAAGGTGGTCTCTCCCTTCCACCTGCGACAATCTATCACTTTACTTTACTTCCAAGGAGGAGGGAAGACTTCAGCGCCTGGACCCTAAGAGGGTGGTTAGCTTCTCCCTGTACAGGGCGAAAGACGTCCGGTTGGACGACCAACTCTTCATTGGATATGTGGGCAAGATGAAGGGCAAGGCTGTCCACAAGAGAACACTGCCCAGGTGTATCATCCTCTGCCTCAAGATCTGCTATGCCTTGGTCAAAGAGGAGCCTCCTGAATTTGAGCTCATTCCACCAGAGCTAAGTCTTCTTCTATGGCTTTAGCTAGAGGTGTCCCAGTGGACATCCTCAAGGCAGCAACTTGAGCCTACCTCCACACTTTTACGAAGTATTACTGCTTAGACTCGGAGGTGAGGAGGCATGGCCACTTTCCACGTTGTGTTGCAAAATTTTGTGGTATAGATGGGCAGGCACCCTCCTCTGAGAGTGGGACTGGTTGGGTATTTAATTCAAAAGGTGAGGAATCCACAGGTAGATGTATCCGTCAGAAGTACAACTTACTTACCTTTAGGAACTCTTTTTGTGGTTGATACAGTATCTTTCTGTGGATTCCTCACTGACCCACCCACCTCCCTGTTGCTTGCTTGTTTATAACGATAAATAATAGGAATGAAATTCATGTATTTTATTGTTATTTTGAAATAATGTGATGGTTGTCACTGGGAAATGTCTATATTTTAGAGTGTCCAGTTTCTTTCTTTAAATTGTATACTGTGTGTACTTGTGGAAATGTCGGTTCTCCTCGAAGGCACGGAAAAAATGAGTGGAACTCACGGAAGCACGCCGACGAGGTCTTCTCATGGCTCCGATGACATCGCGCAGGGTCGTCAGGGGAGCCGTTCCATTGTGACGTTCTCATCGATGTGGGAGAGCTAGGGAGAAAAGTTTCCGTGGAACGCTTCGCAGGGGGGTAATTAAAAGGTGAGGAATCCACAGGCAGATACTGTATCCACCAAAAAAAGCGTTACTGAATGTAGCTAACTTGTTCTTTGTCTCGCCTAGGCACCACTTGTGCTCTCTCTTTGAGACATGCTGTATTCAGGTATGGACTTGAATCTCCGCCCACTTTCCACCCATCATTTTAATTGGCTTCTGTCTCTGCCCTTGTTAACTGTGACTTTTCCCATTGGTCAATTGGCTTAGTAGTCCCTTCTGCAGGAAGCTGGCTCTGTATATACTATACCAAAGTGAGGTATAGTGTCCACAGAGTCCAGTGGAACCCGAAAGGTAGGCAGAAGTAAAGTAAGATAGCACCTCGCTCTCCATTTGTGGTAGTGTGAGCGAGCAGTACGGCTTTATCAGAGGGTAGTGTAAAGCATTTGTTGTACACCCTCAATCGGGAAATGATGTCACTCACTCAGACTGAACTAAAACCAATTTGTTTGAATCACAAATATTATTTAGTAATTTTATTTCTAGAACCAAGCCATGCCTAGTGCAGGTAACTGAATTAATACTTTGCAATATTTATGTGGTATATTACAGTTGAATGCAGGTTCAAATGCAGTTGGTTGATTTACTGGTAAATCAACAGTTATAAATTAATTTTCAGTTACTTTGCAGATTACTGTGCACGTTACTTCTCCAGTATTAGGGTGTCATTCATAGATTCACATGCTTGAATATTCCCCTTCGTCGAGTCCCACGGTAAATAAAATAGCAATAACATACCAATAACATATGTATGTAAATACAGAACACATGAAATAATAGTAGTAAATACATAATAAAGGCTCAAAACCAATTCCTACATAGAAATACATGGCAGGGAGAAAAAACACTTGTAACATATTCCTGTCATTATGTTAGTCCAAACTACAGCCAATCAGGCACCAGCACCCTTCCAGAACCTTCTCCTCAGAGCTCAGACCCTCAGATTTTCTACCGCACGTCGTGTGAAGGGAGTCTCCCTGAGCTCTGCTCAGTTTTCTCTATTTCTTCAAGTTTTCCTGTCTTCTCAACATCTTAAGTAAGAAGTCTTTATTTAGACCTTGCTCTTCTTGTGGGAAACTGCGTCTTTACTCTGAGGACCCCCACAAGAAGTGCATTTATTACCTTTATCCCGAACATGAAGTTGGTAGCTGTAAGTTTTACAGGACTTTCTCTACTAAATCCTTAAGGACAGAGATGGCCGTCTCCTCATTTGGCTCCAACGTCTTAAGGACAAGGATTCGACTTTGTCAGATGCAGAAAGTTTGCAGTCGTGACCTTCTCATGCAGCCTCCAAGCATAGTAGTGTGCAGGATATGCCTTCACCTTTTCTAAAAAGGATAAAACTTTCCATGTCTATGGCTCCTGCAGTGTCTTTACCACCTCCTACTACCACTACGCCCACGAGACCTGGCTCTCAGGTGTCTTCTGCTGCCTCCCATCAGGTTTCTGCTCTGAAACATATTTCATCGTCGACAGGAGCGTCGCCGATCGTCCCGACGAAGAGATCCGCCGTTTCCGGATCGTCGACAGCGACAGTGACGACGACATCAGCCTCCGGATTTTCGACGACGGCTACGTCGACGACGTCCATGTCGACTAAGGTATCACTCGGCTTCAAGACTGTCTTGTTGACGATACCCATTTCCTCGTCGTCGACGAAGAAATCTGCTTCGTCGTCAGCAAAGTCATTGTCGACGAAAGCTCACAAGAAGTCTTCTTCGTCGACGGTCCCATCGACGAGGGTCCTGTCGACATAGACTCCATCATCATCGACGACTTGGTCAACGACCTTGACGTCTGCGATGGTGGATTTCTCTACAACGACTTGGTCGACGCCTCTGCCAGCGTCGTCGTCTGCACCGTTGACTGTGGTTCCTTCATCGTTTACCACAATACCTTTGGTGCCTTTGTCTTCCAGTGGGTCTGGTTCTTCCACCGCCGACCCCTTGCACCATCGTTGTCAGCGGACAGTTGACCAATTATGTCTTCCAGATCCACAGTCTCCCTCGCCCATGTTCGCCACGGGCTCTGAGCCGGATTCTGAATCTGATAATGATGTGGGGGATTCTTTCAGAGTGGCACGCAGTCCGTCAGATTTGAATATTAAGTGCCAGGATTATGGTGATCATTGATAGCGATGACCAGTACTCTCAGGCAGAAGAACGCTCTATACAAGTTCCTACTGTGACATTGCCATTGTCGCTCATCTCAGATCTCCAACATATGTTGGATGACTACAACCGGCGTTTCCCGCCTTCTCCGCCGTGTACGCCTATGACTCATGTGCCTGCGGCAGCTCCTGTCCCTGTTCTGCCACCTTTGCCACCTACGCCTTCACCACAGCTCCAGACGTCAGTGAAGATCCACACTACTGTTGTACCCCGTGATGAGGATGTCACTCCCGAACGGGAAGATGTTGAAGTCCATGATGATGATGATGATGATGCGGCCACCCACATGGCTGAGTGGGACGACTACCAAATCCAGACGCCTTCCCCATCCCCGGTAGAGCCTGGGGATTCGCCTCCGGTGGACATTGCGAGTTTCCATCAGCTGATGAAAAGAGCAGCCCAACGTTTCAAATTGCCTAGAGTCCAGAGGGAGGAGGACTGTTTCCTCTATGATTTTAAAAATCAGCCATTCAAACAAGTCCACACTATACCCATCATAGACTTTATAAGGGGTGAAGCTCATGCAAACTCCTGATTAACTGCCGGCTCAGCTACCTCGCCTTGAAAAAAAATACAAGGCGCCGGTAGGATCTCCAGCGTGCCTTGTAGCTCATCCAAAGCCCGACTCAGTGGTCACTCAAGCTGCACAACGTCGTTCCCGTAATCCGGCATCGCCAATTTCAGCTCCTCCAGATAGAGAGGGTCGGCGCCTGGACACTATTGGACGCAAGTTCTCCACTATGGCATCCACTAAGGTGAGGGAGGTTAATGCTTTAGCCATCTTATGCCGTTACGACCGCCAGATGTGATCGGACTTGTCTGCCCTGGTGAACCTCATCCCTGACGCTTCCAAGGCTGAAGCTTTGCAAATCCTGCAGGACGGAGAGAGGACATCGGAGGCAATCATTGATTGTGCAGTTGACATTGCGTGTACTGACTTTCGGCAGCTTGCTGGTGCAGCGGTCTTACGAAGGCAGGGCTGGTTACTGTCCACCTCTTTCCGCCAAGAAGTTCAATCCAAGATCCTGGATATGCCATACAACGGTGAGTCGCTTTTTGTGGGGCACAAATGTGAGAAGGTGGCCTGATATGCAGTGCTCACTATTCTAGTGAACACTATGTATCAGTCCAGCAACCGTTATTGATGATTGGTTGTAAGTCAACCTTATAGACCAGCTATCCTAGTAGCATGGATACGAGCAGTCTAAGGCTAAAGACTCGAGAGGGCGTGTTAAGCCAGCTGTTTACCACACATATACCCCTTGAATACCCAGTGAAAGGACACCACACAAGTGTTATGAAAATAAACAAGATATTTATTAAGAATCACAACAGCCCTGTACTCTTTATGAGGACAGGGTACTAAGCACAAAACAAAACTCTTACGAAAATACTTAAGTTAGCACAGTATATACAAATGCCCGAGGGGCACGGAAAACCATATACTCTGAAAGTGGAATGCGAAATTACTAGCAGGTAAGTACAGTACTAATAGGCTTAGGAATCGCTAGGACTTGACTATAGAACCTTCAGATTACTTATAGGAGGCCTAGGGGACTCGGGTGCAGAGTGTGCACTCTCACGCGTGATGCGGGACAAAGTCTATGGTAGCTAGTAATTGCAAAGTTAGTGTTCTCGGGCGAACCCGACCTGGTAGGAGGAAAACGAAAGTGGATTCTGACCCCTGGATAGTGAGGCTATGCTGGGGCACCGAAATGCCGAAGTTACCTAGCCCAGGGGCTGCAGCTGCATAGGTCCCAAAAGACTTCGGGAATCCTCGTTGCCGGACCAGGAGCCTGGAAGAAAGAAGTTTCTGGCAGGCGACCAGTGAAGAAAGTTCGATGGATCCAAGCCTGGATCGAAGGAAGATGACACCTGAAAGCAGAGGGGACCAAGTTCGAGACTACTAGCCAGTAGTCAGGTGACACCAGGAGGGCACCGGATGGTAGTCACCTCGACTAGGTGAGTGGGTGACGCTGTGCTCGCAGATCTCACGGACCAGGAGGCGTTGTCGGCGACCAGGATGGAGGAGCGAGCGGTCCCACGATGGATGAAGCTGTCGGCGTCGCTGGACCCAGGATTGGGCAACAAAGCCTTGGCAAATTCAAGCCCACGCGGTGGACTCAAAATGGCGTCTGGAGTGGACCAGGAGGGTCCGGGGTGCCTCTCTTGAAGAAGGAAGCAAGGGCCAGTCTGGAGCAACCAGACCAGCAGCAGTGATGTCGTCGGGCGTCGTGAAGAAGGCCACAAGCCAGCCGGCTAGTAGCCACACAGCGCGGTGAGCACGCAAAAGCAGAAGGGCCCCACGCAGATCGTGGAGATGCTGAAGGGCTGATCTTCGGTGCTGGAGCTGCTCAGGGTTGGGGCTTCTCGGACCCCAAAACACTCACCAGTGGAACACACGGTGGGCTTGTTGCAAAGAAGTCGTGCAGTCTTGGCGATCGTCGGTCCCTCGAGGTCTCGTCGCACTCACGGTTCTCAGCTTTGCTGTAGAGGTGAGTAGAGGTCAGAGGTGCCAGGGAAGCCGGGTCTCGTCGAGCTGGGTCGTCGGATTCGTGAAGAAGGACTTGCAGCAGACCGCAGTGTTCTTAGGATGGTGCCCGCTTGATGCAGGGTGACTACTCCTTAGCCACAAGGGAGAATCTTGAAGAAGAAATCTTGATGTCCTTTCGCAGAAAGTCGTGTCTTGGTTCCAAAGATGATCTAATTTGAACAGGGGGCCCGCTCCCATCTTTATACTAAAAAAGGGGGCTGACCCGGTGACTAGGTCCTGCCTATGGGTGGGACTTGGAGGGGGGTGGTTACACCCCTCTCCCATGCCGGACTTCCCCAGGCCAGGGGCTGGTGTGCCCCTGGAACTGGTTCAGACTGGCCTATGCGTAGTGAGCACCGGGGTGCCACTCAGCAGTCGCCTTCCTGTAAAGCCCTGCCTACCCAGGATACACAAAACCATGTCTGGGACGGTCCTAGCACCGCCCCTGACAGGAAACCCTTTGTCCAGGCTCCCCTCGCTGGAAGGACTCCCAGCTGCAGGGGGTCAGACTCGTGTCTGTGGTGGCAGCATCCATTTTCTGAGGCTTCGTTTAACTTTAACCGGGGTTCACAGTTACATACATGTCGTGTCCCTCTAGAAGGGTGGAATGCTAACCCCGTCGCCAGAATTGGCGAGGGGTTAGTATTCCAATTCGTATGACACCTTACTCGACATGTTTTGATAAAGCAATACCAAAGATAGCATTTAACCGCGAGGATTATAATGCACTTAAGAGTATATGGTATGCGATATCATGGAACAGCTATTAGGACTTGGTTCCGCAAGCTGCAGACAGGCTCAGCTCATGCCAGAGCACCATCTCACATGATTCCAAGCACTCTGCCTTCAGGATTGTCAAGGCCTGCCATAGGAGTGACTGATAGGAATCTGTGTGTCCATTTTAGGGTTAGATATAGGTATACTATATCTACAGCAAAGGGTGATTACACGACTTTGCCCCAGCTGTCATGCAGCCAGTTGTGTCAAATTTAGGAGGCCAGCCAGGGGTGGCATAATACATGCTTCAGCCCCTGGCAGCCCTGGGTACACCCATGCCCTGAGTTACAGGGTCTGATAGGGTGGCCCAGTACCAATTGGAAATGTACCTAGGGTACATGCAATCCATTTTAAAGAGAGAGCAGTAGGCCTGGGGTCCTGATTGGCAGGGCCCCAGGTCGACTATGTCAAAAACCAGCTAAAACACAGGGCAAAAAGTTGGGGGCAACCATAGTCAGGAGGTACCTTCCTACAACATAGACGAGGCTTTGCAGGCCATTAAAAAGGACAATGACACTGCGCGCTCACTGGGGACTTTACAGTTTTGGAAGCAGCCATTTCGGGGTGCTCGCGGACGCGGCACCAACTTTTCGTGGAGGAAACTCTCAACACCGCTACCACCATCACGGTAACCAACGTTACTCTTCCAACCAACAGCAGTCCTCCCGACAGCAGTGGTCAAAATCCTACAGGCGAAAAACCTTGTATAGAGGATCCACTCCCAAACGTCAATGACTTGTGTATACCCCCAGCGTTGGAGGTCGAATATCTCTGTTCTTTTCTCAGTGGTCCTCCATCACCTCGGACCGCTGGGTTCTGGACATTGTAAAAAAGGGCCATGCTCTAGAGTTAATCAAGATTCCTCCTCCCACTCCACCGTCTGGCTTGCCTCCTCCCCACCTCAAGGAGCTTTTCCATCAAGTTTGTCTTCTAATTCAGAAACGTGCCGTCAAAGTCGTTCCCAAGTCTCGGAGAGGAATGGGTTTCTATTCCCATTTTTTCCTAATACTCAAGAAGACTGAATATTTTAAACCGATTCTGGATTTGTGAGTGCTCAACAGGTACCTCAAGAGCCAATCATTCCGCATGCCTACACTGGTAGAGATCCTGCATCTTCTCTCCATGGGCGACTTCATGACCACCATCGAGGATGCCTACTTCCATGTTACAATTCTTCAAAAGCATCGGAAGTACTTGCGCTTCCAGGTGGAACGGAGAGACTTCAGGTTCAAGGTGTTGCCTTTCGGCCTCCGATCCGCCACTCGTGTCTTCACAAAAGTATTTGCTCCGGTAGTGGCTTACCTGCGTCTCCGAGGGATTTATGACGTTACAACGCATACTTTTACAACGCCTACCTTTACAACGCGGTTTTTACAACGCATACCATTACAACGCATAATGCTTTTAGGCGCTGGATAGTGAATAGTTTAATTTACTATTCCAACTCCAGTTCCCGTGGATAGTAGGGAAGGTTATTGGATAGTAAATTAACCTATTCCCTATCCTAGAGCGCCCCCCAGCGCAATGCGTTGTAATAGTTTGCGTTGTAAAAGTTGCGTTGTAATGGTAGGTAGTTGTAAAAGTTGCGTTGTAACGGTTGTATACCGTCTCCGAGGCGTCCAAATCTTTCCATATCTGGATGACTGCCTCCTCAAGTCACAGTCTCGCAAACAGCTGTTTTCAACACACCAGTCTTTGTCAGGACGTGTTTCGATCTCTCGGCCTAACCTTCAATATCGACAAGTCTCAGGTCGATCCGGCTCAAAGCATGAATTTTCTGGGAGCAACATGGGACACAGTGCTTTCAAAGACATTAGTGTCCCAAGAGCGTCATCAAAAGATCCTTCGCTTGGTGTCTCTGATTCAGGCAAGACTGTCCGTTTCTGTCCGGATCTTGAAGTAGTTTCTGGGGATGGCATCGTCTTGTATTGCACTGATCCTGAATTGCAGACTTTAGACTCGCCCCATTCAGGAGGAATTGGACGTACAGTGGCGTTAGGTCTCCGGTTCTTTCAACAAACTTGTGAGTGTCACCACTCGCATGAGATCAGCTCTCCAATGGTGGGCGCAACCGTCCAACCTTGCGACAGGAACTTCTTTCCTCTCCACCACTTCAGAACTCACGCTCACAACAGACGCCTCATTAGAAGGCTGGGGTGCTCACCTTCAAGGCCTTTCCATCAGAGCCAAATGGTCTCCTCTTCATCATTCCTGGCACATCAATAGGCTGGAGCTGATGGCAATTTTTCTGGCACTCAAATTGTTCCTTCCTGTGATACAAGGGGAATCAGTGCTTATTCAGACGGACAATACCACCAGTATGCACTATGTCAACAAGCAGGGCGGAACCAGGTCTCCACTCTTGTCTTGTCTGGCTTAGTCGATCTGGGATTGGGCAATCCGTCATCAGGTTTCCCTGACGGCTGTGCATCTGCCGGACGTCTCCAACATCCTATCGGATTCCCTCAGCAGGTCCACGTCATCGACCCACGAGTGGGAATTACATCAACCGACTCTCGACCTAGTTTTTCAACGATGGGGTCGTCCGTCTCTGGATCTCTTTCCAACACCGGAGAACCGGAAATGCCCATCTTAAGCAAGTTGGCATCCCCATCACGGGTCGTGCGGGAATGCCCTTTTGATGAATTGGTGCGATCTATTCGCCTACGTTTTTCCTCCGATCCCATTGGTGCCTCGTGTGTTGTGGAAGATGCGGAGGCAGCCCTGCCACATTCTCCTGATCGCCCCCAGATGGCCCCTTCAGGCATGGTTCTCGGAGCTGCTCCTTCTGTCCTAGTGCGAGCCCATCCTCCTTCATCCTCGACCGGACCTCCTCACGATGGACAAGGGTTAAATTTGCCATCCGAACCCCTACTCTCTACAATTGTCGGCCTGGAACCTGGGCATCTTGAATTTGCGCATTTAAATATCTCGCCGGAATGCCGAGACATTCTCGCTCAGGCCAGGTCTCCGTCTACCATTAAGACTTACAAGCTCAAATGGAAGAGGTTCTGCCATTGGTGTGTGGCTACGAATATCCATCCTATCCATTCCACTCCGGAGCAGCTACTTCCGTTCTTTCTGGACCTGGCTCAATCTGGGCTTTCCCATGCTATTTTGAGAGTTGTCTTGGCGGCAATCTCTCGTTTTCGGCAGGATGGCTCCTCCTCTCTCTGCTCTTCCAGGGTTATTCGTCAGTTTTTCAATGGACTGTTCCGGAAGTTCCCTCCTCTTCGGCGTTCTCCTCCCACTTGGCATCTCAATGTCGTCTTAGCTCAACTAATGAAGGTGCCATTCAAGCCTATCCATAGGGCAGACTTAAAGTTTCTGACCTGGAAGGTAGCCCTTCTCCTTGCTCTGACATCTTTTCGTGTGAGTGATCTTCACGCTTTCACTGTTAAACCTCCTTTTCTTCTATTCAAACCTGACTGTGTGGTGCTTCTCACCAACCCAACTTTCCTGCCGAAGGTGCCTAAGGATTTCCATCTAAACCAGTCTGTTTTCTTAAAGACTTTCTTTGCCGATCCTAAATCTCAGGCAGAGCAACGATTGCACTCTTTGGACATCAAACGATGCCTTAAATTTTACATCAGCAGGACTGCCCCTTTTCGCAGGTCCGATCAACTGTTCATTGCCTACAGACGCATGCGTAAAGGGCGCCCTGTTACCAAGCCAACTATTTCATGTTGGATTTCTTCAGCCATTGTCTACTGCCATCAGCAGGCCGGCAACCCTCTACTATCTACAGTGAGTGCTCAATCCACCAGGGCGATGTCCTCCTCTACCGTCCTGTTTGCTGGTGTGCCGCTTCCTCAGATCTGCTGAGCAGCCACGTGGTCCAACCGGCGCACGTTCACGAAGCACTACTGCTTGGATGCCATCAACGAGGCGGATACAGCAGTGGGACAGGTGGTCCTTCGTCATCTTTTTAACTAAGGTGAGCCTCTGTCTTCCCTCCTCCGCTATGGTTTTTGTGATTGCTATCAGTACTTACATGACTGTATTATTACTGTCTCTTGGTGTTCTTCATGCTGTTTCATAGCAATCTGACCTCTTCGGGTGTTACTGCTCTCTATTCTATTCAAGCATGTGAATCTATGAAAGACACCATAATACTGGAGAAGAACAATTGTTACTTACCTGTAAACAGGTGGTTCTCCAGTATTGGTGTCTTTCATAGATTCACATGCGACCCACCCTCCTCCCCTCAGAATCTCGCTTCTCATCAACTCTTTTGTCACTCTTGTGCTATGAAAATCTGAGGGTCTAAGCTCTGAGGAGAAGGTTCTGGAAGGGTGCTGGCGCCTGATTGGCTGTAGTTTGGACTAACAACATGACAAGAATATGTTACAAGTGTTTTTTCTCTCTATCATGTATTCCTATGTAGGAATTGGTGTTGAGCCTTTATTATGTATTTACTACTACGATTTCATGTGTTATGTATTTACATACATATGTTATTGCTATTTTATTTACCGTGGGACTCCCACTTCGACGACGGGAAATATTCAAGCATGTGAATCTACGAAGGACACCAATACTGGAGAACCACCTGATTACAGGTAAGTAACAATTGTTCTTCTTGGATTACTTTTTAAGTTACTTTTGCTAACCAGTGTGATATGCCTAGAGATCACACAGGGACATCTCCTAGACAAAAGGTAAGTAATAACATTTTTGTATATTTGCAGGATTTCAAGTTTTTATAAAAAACAACTCCACACTTTTAGAAGATTTTTCAAGGAAACGTAGTCAATGCACTCCTACGGGGGGAAATGAAGTTATCGGTTTACAGGTTAGTACTTTGGTGTGGGAGTTGGTATTCTGGAGTTAACACCGGGGTTCCCTCCGGGTCAAGGATGCACTCTTCAAGCACCCTCAGTGGCACTAGGGTGGTCGGTGCAGAGTGCTGAGGCCCAATGTTATCCAATGGGGAAAGGAGGCCTCATGTTGGTGGCTGCTCATGGGCAGGCTACAAATTTGTGGGAGCAAAAGTGGGGGGAATCTGATTTAGCAACCAAGGTGCATCCGCAGTTGCACCGGGGTGGCTGAGTGCAGGGTGCTGTTTTGGCATTTGGAGCCCTGTTAGTTTCAGTAGGGAATCTCCGGTTGCAACAATCACTGCAGGCTCGGGGACAAAGATCTTCTGGAGGTGACCACTGGTTGGAGAGGTAAGTTGGGATGCCTGAGGATGCTTGTTCACTTTGCCACTGGATTCAAGCTAGCCTGGGTGATGAGTGTTGTTAGCCCGAAACCGGTCCCAGGATGCTTGTTTCCAGTCCAGGGAAGACATGGCTTGGTAGTTCGGGCTGGACTCTTCCCATGAGGCACAGAGTCAAGACTGATTTGCATATAGCTCTGTCTGAACTGGGGTGACGAAGTGAGCTAAAGAATGATGATGGATTCAACCCAGATCTGTGACTGGGGGCGAGTGTGAGTGTTTGAAAAGTGTCAGCGCTCCGTCCATCATCTCCTTGTGTTTGCACCGTCGGTTGGGCTACCCAAGGCCATGGGACCGTTGGTGCAGGGGTGTCTTAAAGCTCAGGGTTTTCTTACGGCTCGGTCACGGTCGGGAGATCCTCCAGAAAGGGACTGCAGGTGTCATTTTGAGACCTCCAGGCAAGATCGCTGGAGAGACCTCCTTGTGGTGTTAGGCTGCTCTAACTCGGGCCGTGGTCTTCTGGTGCAGAGTTGTGCATACTCGCTGATTTGGCCGGAGCCAGAGTCTGTGGGTGATCAAATTTGGTTCTCACAGGAGACAAAGTTTTATTTTGGGAAGGCAGGGCAGGTCCTCTGGGTACTTGGGGGCTGCATGACACAATGGGATTTAGCTGAAGCAGGTTGGAGGTGGGGACTGGCCGGTAGGGCTGGGGCCAAGTCAGTGGTCGTCCTCCTCCTCTTAGTTCAGCACAGCTTCTTTGGTCCTTCTTCTTCTGGTTGGTACTTGTCTGAAGACGCAAGGTTTGTGGTTGCCCCTAAATACTAGATTTAGGGGCATTAGAAGTAGGTAAAGGGTTGGACCAATGGATTACTCCCTTGGGGTGGGTAGACCCCTTGTTAAGCCACCCTCCATTGGGAGGGGGGCATATGCCTCTCTCTGGTTGGCTGGGTCCCCCCATCTCCAAGGTGGCGGGGACTGAGAGTTGTACTTAACCTCACCTCCCCCAACTGAGGGGTGGGGTTGGCAAAAGTGGGCACGTCTCCCTTCTTCACTTGGTTTTCCTGTCGATTCTCCCGCTCAAAGTGGGGGTCAGAACAAGTGGGGACAAGTTGCTGGAAGCAGCAAATGGCTTGGGTGCTCACAAAGGCAGCAAGCCTTTGAAGCTTCCTCTTCGTAAACCCTGCCCTTCCTGGGAGAGGAGGCTTGGCACCTCGTCCCAGGATGTGCATTGTTTCATGCCCTCGAGAGCAGCAGACTCTCAACCCAGGGGTCCAGAAACATGTCTGGTGGTGGCAGCTGGCGGTCAGCCACTCAGCCTGGACACTAGAGTTAGGTCGTTTTTCAGGAGGCATCTCCAAGATGCCCTCTGTGTGCATTTTTTTATTAAATCCCACTTTGGCTTCAGTGTGCATTTAATGTGCTGAGAAGTTTGATACCAAACTTTTCATTAAAGCCATTATGGTGCTGTTGATTTCGTAATGACAAACTCTCAGCACCATATAGTCTTAATGGCATTACTGCACTTACAATGTCTAAGAATTGGCTTAGACACTGTAGGGGTGTGAGAAAGTGGCTCTATATATACTGAACCAGAATATGGTACAGTGTGTATAGATTCCACAAACCCCAGAGGTATAACCGAAGTTAAAGTCAGGACTGACCTTATTCTCAAAAGTGGTAGCTTGGTCGAGCAGTAAGGCAGTACCAGTGGACAGTGTAAAGCATTTGTTGTACACACTGTCAGCAAAAGGTTTCACACACTCAAGGACTGAACTCCAGGCCAATTGTTTTTTTATCAACAGATATAGTTGTTTTATTATTAGAACCAACAGGTATAAAAATATACGTTTCTCAATAGGAGTACTCTCATGTAATTACTTTGCAAAGAGGCAATAAACTTTGTGAACACAATAGATACAGGGGTTGCAGAAGGCAACGTAATTCTAAACACACTATAGCATTGAGCTCAATGGGTTTTCATCATATATGTACATTTGATTACTTTGTAGAATACTTTGGTAGTTCCAGGACTGGATCCTAGGTCCAGTCCTGGGGTCTAAGCTGAAACCAATTTAGTAAAATCGTTTTAGTTATGGTAGTGATTTTTCAGGAATATAAAGCGGTTTTGAAAGTTCACACTTATGGGAGAAAACTCAGTTTGCAGGTAAAGTATGATCTTGTTACTTTTGTAATCCAGTACTGGGCTCCTGGGTCCAGCACTGGGGTCTCAACTTAAAACAGGTGAGTAATTGTGTTTCAGTATTTTGTATGATTTTTACAGAATATTTCAAGTTTTCAAAAGTAGACACTTAAAAGAAATTTTGTAGAAAAGCAGACAATGGATTCCTATGGAGAAAATACAGATTACTAGTAAACCTGGTAAGGATTACTTTTGCAGTTCAGTACTGGGCTACAAGGTACAGTACTGGCTTCTCACCTGATCACAGGTGAATACTTGGAAATTCGGGTGAATTTATATGATCATTTTTAGTTTCCTAAACTTCACACTTAGAAGATTTTTCGAGTCAAACTAGTCAAAGTCAAACCAGTCAATGTTATCCAATGGCAGGTAAGTGGGTTACTGGTTTCCAGGTGAGTACTTGGCTGGTGAAGTTGGGGTTCTGGGCATAGACTCAGGGGTCCCCCAGGGTCAGGTAAGTACAGTTGGTTCACCCCCAGCGGCACAGGGGCGGCCGAGTGCAGAGGTAGTTAGGTCCAATGTTATCCAATGAGGGAAAGGGAGCCTCCTGTTGGTTTTGTTATTGGAATTTATAGAAAGCTGCAAATACCCAAAGGTGTCCTGGCGCTGAACTTGTCTGAAACCATGAGTCACAAGCCATAGATCAGTGCCCTCACCGCGAGAACAGCCATGTCTTCTGGCCCCTTCTGAAGCCAAGCAGATTGTCTGCATTCCTCAGGTGGAACGGCAACTCGTTCCAAGCCCTAGACGTGCAGGTAATAAAACTCCTCCCTCCCCAACCTGCTTTTTTTAAAATGGTGGCTGCTGGCTAGCAGGCCACTCGGCTGTAGGAGCTGGGCTCCTGGTCACTTGCCCAGGGCAAATGGGAAGTATGACGGGGTATAGGTTGCACTGCCAGGGCCACTCGGGCGGCTGGGTGCAGGGTGCTTTTGAGCCGAAGGGCGCTCAATGTTATTTAATGAGGAACTTGAAAAGGGAGCAAAGGCTGCAGGCTCGGGGCGAAGGATCTTCTGAAGCGACCAACACGTCGAGGGGTAAGTTGGGGTCTTGGAGGATAGGTAGGCACCCAGGAGTTGGGCGCAGGGGGCTGTGGGGCGCTGGGTGCAGGGGTGTCTTTTGAGGTCGGGAAATCTTACCCCCTGCTGGTCGCGGTCGGAGGGGTCCTCTGTCCTGAGGCTGCAGGCGTTATCAGGGTTGTCGAGGAGGGTCTTTAGGCACTGGACTTCGGGTCCCAGTCGCCGGGGGGACGTTCTCGTGGTCCTGGATCACTTGGGCCCAGGCTGGGCTCGGCGGGTGCAGAGTGGGTTGGTCCGGAGCTTCCTGGCTGGCACCAGGGGTGTTGTTACAGCAGAACCTCTGCTGATGGGAGTCCCAGGCTTCAAGAGGGTCAAGGCAGGCAGGTCCTCTGGGTGTCCCAAGGTTGCTGTCCGCAGGAGTCTCCGGGATTAGGCAGGAGCAGGTTCCAGGATCAACAGGCCGGTAGGGCTGGGGCCAAGTAATTTGTTGTCGTCCTGTTGTTAGCAGCTGCACGGCGGGTCTTCTTCCTCTTGATCTTCTTTATTCTTTTCTTATCGGGATCTGAGGAAGGAAAGTTCAGGGAGCCCCTAAATACTGAATTTAGGGGTGTTACAGGTAGGGAAAGGACAGGGACCAATAGGTCCCTGTCCTGGGGTGGGTACACCCCCTAGCCTGCTCCTCTCCTGTGGTAGGGGGGCAGGAGCCTTGCTGTGTTTGGGCAGAGCTCCCCATCTTCAAGATGGCCGGAGCCCGGGTCTTGCTTCACCTCGTCTCCCCCACGTGAGGGGTGGGGTTGTCACAGGCTGGCACACCTCCATTCCTGACGTAGTTTTTCCCGCCAGAGTGGGGGTAAGTACTGGTGGGGGCCCGCTGCTGGGTACAGAAAATGGGCTGGAGAAGCTCACAGAGGCGATATGCCTTTGAAGCTTCCCCCTGCCCATCCTGGGGGAGGAGACCTAGCACCTCGCCCATTTTATTTTATTTATTTATTTAATTTGTATAGCGCTACAGCTACCCACCAAGGGGTTTCCCGGCGCTAGTAGTTCAGAAATGCGTATTTTGCCAGTCAATATCAGATGTTAAAAAGCCACGTTTTTAATGCTTTCCTAAACTTCACATGGCTGACTTCCGAACGTAAGGAATGAGGCATCTTGTGTGAAGGGTTGCAGGCCCAGGAGAGCGGGGGCTCTCTACCCAGGGGTCCAGCAACATGGCTGCTGTGTGGCAGCCTAAGCAGCCACTCAGCCCAGACATGGATTGTAGGTTAGGTTTTCAGGGGGCATCTCTAAGATGCCCTCTGGTGCATTTTACATTAAATCCCACACTGGCATCAGTGCGGGCTTTAATGTGCTGAGAAGTTTGAGACCAAACTTGTCAGTCTTCAGTGTAGCCATTAAGGTGCTGTGGAGTTCGTAATGACAACCTCCCAGCACCATATACTCTTAATGGCATCACTGCACTTACAGTGCCCAGGAATGGCCTGGTGTACTGTAGGGGTACAGGGCTCCTGCTCCTGTGCCCACACCTCTGGCATAGGGCACCCAGCTAGAGGGGTGACTGAAGTATGCCAGGG
The DNA here is from genome assembly GCF_964263255.1 of Lissotriton vulgaris. Lineage (NCBI taxonomy): Eukaryota > Metazoa > Chordata > Amphibia > Caudata > Salamandridae > Lissotriton > Lissotriton vulgaris. The sequence continues at coordinate 280,220,393 of NC_141698.1, read as the reverse complement.
CAGTGGGTTCTGTGGGCATGGCACATAGGGATGTGTGCCATGTCGACTTTGTTTGGTTCTGTACTTAGACACTCAGCCTGCAAAGGCAGTGTGTGGGTGTCAGGGTACAGGTCCCCTGAGGGTGGCACAATAAGTGCTGCAGCCCTCAGGGGTCTTCTCTGGTCACCATGCCCTGGGTACCTAGTGTACCATTTACTAGTGACTGACAGGTGGCCAGAGATGTCAATTGGGTTTTAGTTGTAACACAGTTTTAGGGAAGGAACACAGGCCCTGGGTACCTGGTTGGCAGGAGCCCAGGGCACACTCAGTCAAAGCACATCAGCAGTCAGAAAGAAGCGTGGGCATACCAAGGCAAGAAAAATTGCACTTTCTCACAAGGGGTATAGGGCTCATGCACCTGTACCCTCACCACTGGTATAGTGCACCCAGCTAGAGGGGTGGCTTACCGATGCCAAAGGCAGTGGCTTGTAGGCATGGCACACAGGAATGTTTGCCGTGTTGACTTTTCACTTTGATCTGAGCCACAACACGCAGCCTAGAATGGCACTGTGTGTTTGTATGTAAGTAAATCTTTATTCGGTTTCAATTTACATGAAAAACCATAAAAGCGTGTTCGAGGCATATGGGCTGCAGATGATACATTATGAATAGATCGCCATCTGGTGTTGGGCTCGGATGATTGCACTTGTTTTTCTCTTGGAGAGTCTTTCTTAGCTTAGTGACTCCTCCTTTGGTTGCTAGTGCGCATGGGCAACGGCTCCATCCTTAGATTGTTTTTTTCCGCCATCGGGTTCGGATGAGGATTGAAGCGCTCCAGATCGACTTCGGAAAGAAGTGATTTTTCGGCGCGTATTCCCTTTCCAATTCGACGGTATTGTTATCGAACGAGATTTCATTTCCATTCCGACGCGTTTCGATTCCAACATCAAAGAAAAACTTTGATCTGCGTCGACAGACAGGAGGCCTTTCTCGACGTGGTCAAGCCCGGAGTCCATGGAAAGGACTCCATTTAAGAAATGTCCAACGTGTGGTGCTAAGTTCCCACACAAGGACCTACACGAGGTGTGCAACCTCTGCCTGTCGCCTGAACACGAATCCAGGGACTGCGAAGCCTGCGCAGCATTCTCTTCCAAGTCGACGATTAGAAACCGTCGAGCTCGAAGACACGAGGTTTCCAGAATGCAGTCGGATGTGATCCCTGAGCTGTTCGAAGACCAGAACCTCGAAGAAGAAGAGGATCATGAAGAACAGTCGGGGTCGGAAGGGGACGAGTCGGAGGTCGAAGAATTCGACGTTCAACAAACCGTGAGTGACGACGTCCCCTTACCAAAAAACCAACCCCGTGCGGTAACGACCCCGCCTTCGAGCCCGGTCAAACCGCAGAAAAAAGTTTCCGACACCCCGCCTACGGGCCCGGCAACGAAACTGAAACTGAAACTCTCGGTCTCCCACCATGTCGGATCCGAGAAACGGTCGACATCGACACCGAAGCTTCATGCAAGGGAAAGCTCGGAATCGAAACATTCCATATCTGAAAGAGACACGCTAGTGATAGATTCCTTACCTTAGAATATCCCCAGGCGTCAGACTGGATCCGGAAACTTTTGCGTAGCAATACCCCTGCGCGCCGGTAGGCGTCGTCTGCGGCTCCGCGTCCGTCGTCGGCTTCGTGAGCGCCGGGATGACGTCGTCGGAGTACTTAGACGGCGCCCATGCGCGCTGACGTCAGTTCTTATTTTTTCCGCGCCAGCTAGCGCAGATCCGGAAGAAGCTCTACCCCCAGTCACTTTTTGACTGAAAAATGTTGATCCTTTTTGATCTTCTCTTTAGTCGACTGTCTCGACTATCGGTGCCAGGGATGCCCGGGTTCAAGCCTTGTTCGAAGTGCGGCCGACTCATGTCGGTCACGGACCCCCATCGCCGGTGCCTGAAGTGCTCAGGCCTCGACCACGACGATCGAACCTGCGCCGACTGCCGGGCCCTGACGTCGAAGGCTAGGCGGGAGCGGTCCCGCAAGCGTCTCGAGCTGAGGCACTCGGCCCCGCGCCGCTCCAGGTCCCGGTCCCGGTCCCACGGGAGGTCGAGGGACAGGTCGCGAGGTCGGAGTCATCGACGTTCCGGGAGTGACCACCGATCGTCTGGTTCCAAGTCCTCAGGTAAGAGGCATGAGAGGTCGGAGCGACACCATCGGTCCTCCGACCCGCCCTGACGCTCGCTCGATGCGGCCGGGGACTCGGGCGACACCGCCCACGCGGCTCCGCGGGAGTCGCAAGCGTCGCCGCCTGCCCCACACCTTCGGGTCCCTGGGCACGGTGCGTCGCAGGAGGAGGTCGAGAGGTACCTCATGGCCATGAGGGCCCTCCCTCCTCAGTCGGTTCCCGTGGCGCCTTCGGGCCGATCGGCTCCGTCTGGAGGTCCTTCCGGGTCGGGCGCTTCGGCCCCGACGACGTCGGGTGCTTCGGCCCCGGCGCCGCGCGACCTCGCTGGATCCGGCTCCGGATCCGGGACCTCGCCGGTCGACCTTACGACCTCACAGGCGCCGTCCCTTCAGGTGTCGTCCCCGGCAGCCGATGTGGTTGCCGCCCCCAATGTTTCCTACGGTCCTACTCAGGAGTCGGAAGGGCGCCGCTGGGCGCCGATTCCGACGGCCTTTGGAGAGTTCTATCTCCACGAGGAGGCCCTGGCTGTTGATCCTGGTCTCCAGGAGCCAGGTGACGAGGAGCAGTGGGAGGGGTCCGAGGACCCTCTGGCACGTGATTGCCAGTCAAACCAGGACTGGACATATGAGCTTGGGGAGGCCAGTGGTATTGACACCTCGCCAGACACTGGATTTACGTCGCCCCCGACTGTGGCTTCGGAGGCGGGTTCTGCTTACAGCGTAGTGTTGACGAAGGCAGCTAAGGCCCTGAGCCTTCAGCTCCCCGTCGCGGCCGTGAGGACTAATCTCCTCACCGAGGTCCTCAAACCGCAGTCCGGCTCCGCGGAGCCCCTCCTGCCGTTCAATGAGGCCTTGTGTGACGTTCTTCTGGGCACTTGGTCCAAGCCCGCCACAGGCCCCCCTGTGGACAGGAACGTGGCCAGACGCTACCGCCCGGCACCGGGCGACCCATGCTTTTTGTCCACCCATCCCACCCCCGAGAGCCTGGTCATCCAGGCCTCTAACTCCCAAACCGCATTCCCGTCGGCCCCGCCCGACAGGGAATCCAAGAGATATGAACAGTTCGGGAAGAAGGTCTTCTCGTCTGTGAGCCTAGGGCTACGGTCTGTGAACACCAACTGTCTCTTGGGCCGCTACACCCACACTCTGTGGGACACGGTTGCGGAGGTGCTGCCACAATGCCCTGAGGAGGTCAGGGCTAAACTCAGCCAAACCCTTGCGGACGGCCGAGATGCGGCACGCTTTTCTATCCGGTGTGGGCTGGATACAACGGACTCACTGGGCAGGGCGATGGCAACGACGGTGGCGGTTCGACGCCACGCCTGGTTGAGGTCCGCCAACTTCTCGGCCGATGTCCAGGCCACCCTCCTGGACATGCCGTTTGATGGCCGTCGCCTCTTCGGCGACAAGGCAGACCATGCGCTGGAACGTTTCAAGGACTCCAGGGCCACGGCCAAGTCCTTGGGCCTTACGGCCCCACGCCAGCAATCGGGTGCCTTTCGCTCCTTTCGTGGCCACGGAAGGGGCGCCCCACCACGTACCGTCAGCCACGCGCCGCAGAATGTTCAGCAACGCGGTGGCGGACGTGGGAACCGCCGTGGCGGTGGTCGGGGCCAGCGGCGAGGCCAGTCCACACCTCCCTCAGCAGCCCCTGCCTCAAAACTTTCCTAGTCCGAGTTTTCAGGCCCATGTGACGCCTGTGGGAGGCAGGGTTCGCCATCACCTTTCCCACTGGCATACAGTCACTTCGGACAGGTGGGTGCTGCAAATTGTCCGAAGGGGCTTCTCCCTCCCCTTCGAGTCATCCCCTCCATCCATGCCACCTCAATACCACCGTGTGTCGGGGGATCACTTGCAACTTCTGCAAGAGGAGGTTTCGGCCCTCTTGGCCAAGAGGGCCATCGAGCACGTTCCTGGGCCAGAAGTAGGACGTGGTTGTTACTCCCACTACTTTCTGGTACCCAAGAAGGGCAAAGGGGGCCTACGCCCTATCTTGGATCTGCGGAACGTCAACGGCTTCCTCCGGACGGAGAAGTTCAAGATGCTCACTTTGGCTCAGGTCCTGGCTGCCCTGGACCCAGGAGACTGGATGGTAGCGTTGGACTTGCAGGACGCCTATTTCCACATCCCCGTCCTGCCGGCCCACCGGCGTTACCTACGGTTCTTGGTAGGCCAGGAGCACTTTCAGTTTACCGTGCTCCCCTTCGGCCTTACCAGCGCCCCACGGGTGTTCACGAAGGTGATGGCGGTGGTCGCAGCCCATCTGCGCAGGCAGGGGGTATCAGTCTTCCCCTACCTCGACGACTGGTTGTTGAAGGCGGGCTCGCCCCAGACAGTCGTCAGCCACCTCCAGACTTCGGCCGACCTCCTGCACTTGCTGGGGTTCTCCATCAATGTGCCGAAGTCACACCTGTGTCCTTCTCAAAAGCTCCTCTTCATCGGAGCGGCTCTCGACTCGGCGCAGTTTCGGGTTTACCCACCCGAACAGCGGGTTCGGGATATTCAGGCTCTGATTCCTGTCTTCAGGCCGTTATCCCGGGTCTCGGTCAGGTTGACGCTGCGGCTTCTGGGGCTGATGGCCTCCTGCATCCTTCTGGTGCGTCACGCCAGGTGGCGGATGCGGGCTCTGCAGTGAGACCTGAAGTTTCAGTGGGCCCAGCATCAGGGCAACCTGTCCGATCATGTCCTGATCTCAGAGGGCACTGCGAAGCAACTGCAGTGGTGGCTCACGGACCGCGACTGGGTCAGTGGCAGACCCCTCTCCCTACCCCAGCCGGAGCACGTAGTTGTGACGGACGCGTCCCTCCAGGGCTGGGGAGGCCACATGGGAGAGGCGGAGATCAGAGGCCTCTGGTCTCCGGCGGAGTCCCGGCTCCACATCAACCTTCTGGAGCTGAGGGCGATTCGTCTTGCACTGAAGGCATTCCTCCCCTCTGTCAGGGGGAGCGTAGTGCAAGTGTTCACCGACAACACCACCGCCACGTGGTACTGCAACAAACAGGGCGGTGTGGGGTCGTGGACCCTCTGCCAGGAGGCTCTGCGCCTCTGGCAGTGGCTGGAACATCAGGGCGTGTCCCTGGTGGTTCAACACCTGGCAGGCTCTCTGAATGCCAGGGCGGACGAACTCAGCCGCCGGTGCATGATGGATCACGAATGGCGTCTGAACTCGGACGTGGCGCAAGGTCTCTTTCGACAGTGGGGAGAGCCTTGGTTAGATCTATTCGCCACAGAAGAGAACGCGCAATGTCAGCAGTTCTGCGCGTTGGAATTTCCAAGGCGGCACTCGCTCGGAGACGCTTTTCGTCGCGAGTGGAGCTGCGGTCTGTTGTACGCCTTTCCGCCTATACCACTTCTGCAAAGAGTGCTGAAGAAGATCAGGCGCGACCGGGCCCAGGTCGTCCTTGTGGCTCCGGACTGGGCACGAAGATACTGGTATCCCGAGCTACTCAGCATGTCAGTCGATCCCCCGATTCGTCTGCCTCTTCGGGAGGACCTTCTGTCGCAGCAGCAGGGGACGGTCCTGCACCCGAACCTGTCCAGTCTCCACCTACAAGCTTGGAGATTGAGCGGCGGCAGTTGAGGCCATTTGACTTGCCTCCCGAAGTCTGTGATATCATTCTGGCAGCCAGGCGTCCCTCCACAAAGTCGGTATACGCCTGCCGGTGGAACAGATTTGTGGCATGGTGCACAGCAAAGGCTGTGGATCCTCTCTCTGCACCCCTTTCGGAAGTGCTGCTCTTTCTTCTTTCCCTTGCCCAGCAGGGCTCTGCTCTGGGCACTCTTAAAGGGTACCTTTCTGCTCTATCAGCCTTCTTGAGGCTACCAGATCAGCCTTCTTTATTCAAGTCCCCTATTGTGAGTAGATTTCTGAAGGGCATCACGCACATGTTCCCTCCTGTTCCCTTCGTGATGCCCCAGTGGGACTTGAATCTGGTTCTCACCTATCTGATGTGTGCTCTCTTTGAGCCGCTTCATAACTGCCCTCTTCGTCTCCTTACTCTAAAGACGGCCTTCCTGGTTGCCATCACCTCTGCCAGGAGGGTGAGTGAGCTCCAGGCTCTTTCTTCTTCTCCACCTTTCCTGTCTGTTCATCCTGATAAGGTGGTGTTACGTACACGACCTTCCTTTCTGCCCAAGGTTGTCACGGCCTTCCACATCGGGCAGTCCATCACTTTGCCCACCTTCTTTCCGCCTCCGCATCCCTCGAAAGAGGAGGAGAGGCTCCACCGTCTGGATCCAAAACGTGCGCTCTCCTACTACCTAGATCGCACACGCCAATTCCGGGTGGATGACCAACTCTTCGTTGGGTAAGTGGGCGCGAAGAAGGGAAAGGCTGTGCACAAGAGGACCATCTCTAGGTGGATCATCTTGTGTATCCAAGCATGTTACTCCATGGCGAGGAAGGAGCCCCCAGCTGGATTGCGGGCTCACTCCACTCGGGCCACGGCAACGACTACTGCCCTGGGCCGCGGTGTCCCCCTGCAGGACATTTGCCAGGCAGCTACATGGGCCTCGCTGCACACGTTCGCAAGACACTACTGCCTGGACAGTCAAGTCCGGAGGGATGGCTTCTTTGGCCGTTCCGTCCTCCAGGACTTTCTGGTGTGATATTGGTTCGCAGACCCACCACCGGGGTTGGTATTGCTGGGGTATCTATTCTAAGGTAAGGAATCTATCACTAACGTGTCTCTTTCAGATGCACAAGTTACTACTTGTGTAACGATATATCTGTAAGAGACATTAGTTAGTGATAGATTCCTTACCGACCCACCCATCCTCCCCGTTCTGCGAACCGATATCTAGGGTTAAGGTCATCCCCTTTCAGGGCCCTAGTTTCATGGCACCAGTGTTAGTTCTATCATGGCTCTGCGTATCTGGCGCGGAAAAGCTGTGTTATCAGAACTGACGTCAGCGCGCATGGGCGCCGTCTAAGTACTCCGACGACGTCATCCCGGCGCTCACGACGCCGACGACGGACGCGGAGCCGCAGACGACGCCTACCGGCGCGCAGGGGTATTGCTACGCAAAAGTTTCCGGATCCAGTCTGACGCCTGGGGATATTCTAAGGTAAGGAATCTATCACTAACTAATGTCTCTTACAGATATATCGTTACACAAGTAGTAACTTGTGCGTCGAAACCGAAACCTGCGTCGACGTCGAAGACTCACTCGACACCGAAAAAATCGACTCGAGCAAATCCTCGGTGCTGAAGACACCGAACATTGACGATCGGAAGCAAAGGCACCTTTCGGAACCAAAAGCTTCGGTACCGACACAGGAGCAACAAACAGATCCGAAACAAAAAATTTTGTTTATTGATCCACAAACTGACAAAGTGGTGACGAAGAAGAGGAAGAATGAACAGCCAGAGGACAAAGCTCTTCCTTCTAAGAAGAGAACAATGGGGACAAATACAACTTCTCCTCGACCTAGAGTCACACCCTCTTCTCCTATTCCTCACACTATGCCAACTATTCCTCCACCTTCTACACCAAGACCATCTACACCTCACACAGATGTAGACAGTGACACAGGGGAGGGAGAACCTCATGGGGACGATGAATCTATCCCAGATGAGGAAGACCCATGGGAGAATTATGACGCAGGGTCAGACGATGACAACGACCCACAGTTATATCCCTCAAAACCTTCACCACCTGATGATAACACAGGTTTTGTACAGCTCATTAATAGGGCAGCAAAATATCATAAGGTAGACCTACATACAGAACCTCAAGTAGAGGATTTCCTATTAGAGACACTACCTACTGCACAAAGAACATCAGGTACTCTACCTATGCTGAAGGGTCTTCTCAGTCACACAACAGACATATTTAAAGACCCAGTGAGGGCTAGGGTGTTAAACCCAAGAATTGATAAAAAATATAAGGCAGCTCCAAAGGACCCAATATTTATCAAGGGGCAGGTACCTCTGGACTCGCTTGTAGTTTCCAACGCTCGCAAAAGAGCTAACTCATAACCTACAGGAGAAGCCCCTCCACCTGATAAGGAGTCAAAATTAACAGATGCATCAGGAAAAAGAGTAGCATCACAAGCGGCAAACAGCTGGCGCATAGCCAATACACAAGCGCTACTTGCACGCTATGATAGGGCGCATTATGATGAGTTAGAAAAGCTCATCACACATCTCCCTAAAGAACATCAGAAAAGGGCAGATCAGCTTATACAGGAAGGAAAGATAATAACTAACACTTCCATTAAATGCGCCCTGGACGCAGCAGACACTGCAGCAAGATCCATCAACACCAGTATCATGATAAGAAGACATGCATGGCTTAGAGTCTCAGGGTTCAAACAAGAAGTACAAACATCTTTATTGATCCAACCTTTTGATCAGAAGACACTTTTCGGCTCAGACACAGATGAGACTTTAGAAAAGATGAAAAAGGACACAGAAACGGCTAAGTCAATGGGAGCATTACAACAGCCAACACAAAGGGGTTCCTTTCGTAGATCCACCTATAGAGGGGGCTCAAAAAGTACAGGAACAAGTCAGCAATCTACCTCTTTTACACCAACATCACCCAGAGGTAATTCAAGAGGCAGTTACAGAGGTAACAACAACAAGGGTAGGGGTCGCGGAAATAATAACATCCGCAACTCCCCAACCCCAAAACAGTGACTTAATACAACTCCCCCCAGACCACATAACACCGGTCGGGGGACGTCTATCACAGTTCCTACCTGTCTGGGAAAACATCACATCAGACAAGTGGGTGAGACAAATTATCCAACATGGTTATTGCCTAGAACTCACAGCTACTCCACCAAACATCCCCCCCAAACAGCGTCCAATGAGTCAAGACCATCTGACATTGTTAAAAGAAGAAGTACTATCACTGCTACAAAAGCATGCCATAGAGAAGGTTCCAAAACATCAGCAAGGGACAGAAGTATACTCTCTATACTTCCTAATCCCCAAAAAAGACGGGTCTCTAAGACCAATCTTAGACCTCAGACCTCTCAATGCATACATAAATTCGGAACATTTCCACATGGTCACTCTCCAACAAGTACTTCCTTTACTGAAGAAAGGGGACTTTCTTTCTACACTGGATCTAAAAGACGCTTACTTTCACATCCCAATTCACAAAGCCCACAGGAAATACCTAAGGTTTGTAGTGGAAGGACAACATTATCAGTTCAAGGTCCTTCCGTTTGGGGTCACAACGGCACCAAGAGTGTTCACAAAATGCCTAGCAGTGGTGGCAGCACACCTAAGAAGACAACAAATACATGTCTTCCCTTACTTGGACGATTGGTTAATAAAGGCCAAGTCACAAGAAGAATGCCTTCACAACACACAGAAGACCATTCAATTACTACACCACCTAGGGTTTACGGTGAACTACAAAAATTCCCACCTACAACCAAACAAAATTCAACCATACCTGGGGGCTACTATAGACACAGAAAGAGCCAAAGCATACCCTAATCCAATCAGGATACAAACAATGGTCACGTTGATACAAAGATTTCAACCACAACACTCACTACCAGCACAAGTGTTTATGCAGCTGTTAGGCATGATGTCCTCCTGCATACTACTAATACCACATGCCAGACTACAGATGCGTCCACTACAGGAGTGTCTAGCGACACAGTGGAATCAGGCTCAAGGTCAGATTACAGATCTGGTGTTGATAGACGACCGTACGCATCGCTCTCTGAAGTGGTGGAACACAACAAACATTTCCAAGGGACGGTCGTTCCTAGAACCAATTCCACAACTGATACTGACAGCAGACGCATCGCTCTCCGGATGGGGAGCGCATATGGACAAATACACAGTGCAGAGGAAATGGAGTGTGCAGCAAAAGAAACTGCACATCAACTACTTGGAACTACTAGCAGTATTTCTAGCATTAAAAGCTTTCCAAATGCAGATAACCAACTAGGCAGTCCTGATCAGAACAGACAACATGACTGCAATGTATTATATTCAAAAACAGGGGGGGGGACACACTCTCTCCAACTATCCAAACTAGCACAGGACATTTGGAGATGGGCCATTTCTCAAAAGATCTATCTGTTAGCAGAACACCTACCAGGAGTTCAAAATCAGATAGCAGACATCCTAAGCAGAGAGTCAGAACAAGTACACGAATGGGAGCTGCACGACCAGATACTGCAGCCATTCTTCCTAAGATGGGGGCAACCAGAGATAGATCTGTTTGCCAATCATCAGAACGCAAAATGCCAAAACTTCGCATCCAGGTACCCACACCACCGGTCCCAGGGCAATGTACTATGGATAAATTGGTCCAACAAATTTGCTTACGCTTTTCCCCCTCTCCCACTAATTCCATTAGTAGTTCGGAAACTGCAACAGCACTCAATGACAATGATACTAGGAGCACCCACATGGGCAAGACAGCCGTGGTTCACCACGCTACTGCAACTCTCACAGGTGCCACATCAAAAGCTAAGATTATTACCCATGCACCTTACACAGAACCATGGAGAAATAATGCACTCAGATCCCAAACAATTGAATCTAGCGATCTGGCTCCTGAGGTCATAGAGTTTGGATATTTAGATTTACCTCCAGAATGTATGGAAATCATTAAACAAGCAAGACGTCCTACCACCAGAGCATGCTACGCAGCAAAATGGAAAAGGTTTGCTGTACACTGTAACAGTACACTCCAAAAAAAAACGGCAAACGCTACAAACACAACTTCCTGAAGGCTCACCCTGAAATCCCGTTTGTGGACACCTACTTCTCACTGACCAATGGAGCCACAAGCACCGATATCATCTTCTATACACTGCGTAGAGCACAGTGGAGGAAAGCGCTCCTCTCCACTCTCACTAGCTCCACCTCCAGCAAATCCACTCATGGCCTAACGCTGTCTATCACGCCATCCCAAGTTTTCCCAGGCAAAGCCACCATCACCATCTACAACAACGGGACCATACTATTCCAAGCCACTGATAGGAACCTCGACTGACTCGACAACCTGTTCCCTACATTCTTAGAACACATCGCCAAACGGCGGACCTCCACTCCGAACACATCAAGTTACACAACACCGTCAAACACCAATCCCATATCTCCATCATCTCAACAGCTGATCGACACCCACCTCTCCCATCCCCCCAGCGCTATAGTCAATCACACACCCAACCTAACATCTCCTCGCCCCGCATCTATTGGCAGAGAACACTCTCCCTCATACCCCACGCCTAACACCACGGGTTACACAACACCCCCTAACTCCAAGCGTCAGTACTTCTTGCCTAAACCATCACAGCAGAGGAGCATCTCACACCTCTCCCCTCTGACCAGCGCGGTAATCAGTCACCCACGCGATCATACTTCCCAAAATCCCCCATGCGAAGATCACCCCTCTTCGCACATTCCCCATACCCCCACCCTCCTCACCCACCACCTCACGACTCCTGCGAACGCCGCAGATCCCACTGTAATCAATCACCCATCCGATCTCACTTCCCCACACCCCTCATGCACTGGTGAATATCACCCCCCTTCACACATCCCCTATACCCCCACCCTCCTTACCCCCATCCCACACCTCACACGAGTCTCGCAGAACCCACCTCCACCGCACTGTGCATATCTCCCACGCCCCGCGACACGACCAACTCTCACCCTTTCCACCCCCACTCTCACTCCCCACTACCCCACTCTACCGGCCAGACTCACGGAACACACCACCTCCCTCAACCCAACCCCTTATCCTCTATCCCCCCCCATTCTTAGCCCCCACCATCCTACTGTCACTCCTTCCTTCTCCAGCCTACACTCATCCCTCATCTCACCTGCGCCGCCTTCCACCAGCGCCATCACCTACGCTACCAACCTCCCCCTGTCCTCATCCACGCCATCCATGCCCCTTGCTCACGAACTCTCTCATCCATCGAATGCCACCCCACCTACTACGGCCGCAGAGCCCTGTACCCCACCTACTACGGCCGCAGAGCCAGAGCCATGTACCATTGCGTGCACATCCCGCCCCATTCGATCCAGTGCCCACCCCATTGCCCCACTCAATCACTCACCCACTGCTCTCACTCCCAATACCATCCCCAATCCAACTCTGGACATGATCATATCCACCCTCCTACAAGTCAAAGAAGATCTTCACTCCATCAAAGAACTTCTTTTCACACACCCCAGACACCCACTACCCTCCACTTCTGTGCCCAACAAATACACCACTCGCCCCTCAAACCTTTTCACTCATCATTCCCCGCGCTGGCCCTCTATCCCCGATCGCAAGGCCACCAGCCGCCCCCGTCGCACCCTACACCCCTTCTCTGACCGAGACTTGAACACTCTACTCCGCTCATATGGCCCAGGTCCCACAAAACTCCCACCCACCACACACCTTCCCATACCCACGATTCTCACAAATCCCCTCAGGCCCCCCACAATGAGCAATAGAAGCTCCGTCCCCTGTAATCTCAGAAAAGTCCCCCTCTCCCTAGAACACTCACCCACTCTCATCACCCCCAGACTAAAGTGTATCCTGCTCAACTGCAGATCGGCCCCGAGACACTCCTCCGGCATCGCGGATCTCATCTTATCAATGGACCTCGATCTAGCCATTCTGACTGAAACGTGGCTAACTGAAGCCTCCGCACCTATAATGGACATACTAGTACCCCCCAACTATCACATTATTAGACTCGACAGAAATGGCAAGACGGGCGGGGGAATCGCATGCATCTACAGGAGCAACCTCGTTGTCATTGAAGGTCCCTCCCCCTCCCTCTCCTCCTGCGAACTCATCTGCCTCGATATTACTAGCGAGGGCAAACCTGTGTGCTCCCTTCATGTTATCTACCACCCACCCAGGGACAACCTCACCTTCTCCCAACAACTCATGGACACTATATCCACCAACGCCGGTCGACAGATCAATCAAATCTACTTGGGAGATTTCAACCTCCACTGGAACGACCAGAAAGACGCTGTGGTGAATAGCCTTAAGACTTTCCTCAACGCGCTGGACCTCACCCAAATCTGCAACCGTCCAACACATGAAAAAGGCTCTATCCTTGACCTTATCATCGCCAAAGAAGACTCTACCCAGCTGGAGGCAATCGAACCCTGTGACTGGTCAGACCACCACATCATCACCTTCTTCATCAACGAAAAGGTCAAACTTAACCCGGCTCAACCTGCCAAAACCAAGATCTGGAAGAGGGACATGAAGAATCTTAACCCAAACTCCTTGCCTGCCCACACCGGCAGTCTCCTTCTTCCCCCGACGGGCGTCTCTGATGTGCATTCACTGACCGACCTCTACCTAGACACTATGTCTGCAATAATCAATGAAGCCGCACCCCTGCAAATGAAGAGAGTCGCCTCCAAGAACTCGAACCCATGGTATGATGGTAGACTCAATGAAGATGTGCATTCACTGACCGACCTCTACCTAGACACTATGTCTGCAATAATCAATGAAGCCGCACCCCTGCAAATGAAGAGAGTCGCCTCCAAGAACTCGAACCCATGGTATGATGGTAGACTCAATGAAGACAGACGTGCTATGCGCATGGCAGAGCGCACGTGGAGATCTGACCCCTCAGCACTGCACCTTAGAGCGCTTAAGAGTAAGAGAAACGCTTACTTCAGAAAAATCAAACGCTCGAAATCAGTCTTCTTTAGCCAACAGCTGGATCAAGCAAAAAACCGACCAAGAAAACTGTTCGAGTTAGTCAAAACCCAAACCAAGACGCAACCTCTACAACCTAACAGTTCAACAAAGGATATTCCAAGTTGCAAAGACTTTTCTGCTTTCTTCAAGCAAAAGCCAGACAATATAACAAGTGATCTCCTCAAGGATGTAAGTCGATACTCCAGCTCCATACGCATAACTAACACTCAACCTAAAAACAACGCTTCATGGACGTCCTTCGACACCTATACTGAAGAATCAATTCACAAGCTGCTCGGCACCTTGAAACCCGCCAATCACCTCACAGACCCCCTACCTGCCAACGCTGTTAAAGCCCTCACCCCCTGCTCCTCCCACTCTGGACTAAAATCATCAACTGTTCCTTGCAACAAGGACTCATCCCAGACTCCCTCAAGATAGGGCAAGTCACGCCTATACTCAAGAAACCCACAGCTGACCCGGCCGACCTAAACAATTACCGACCTATCACCAATATTCCCACTCTGGCCAAATTGCTAGAAAAATGCGTACAACTCCAACTGACAAAACACGTTGAGTAGTTTGACCTCCTCAACCCTCACCAATCAGCATTCAGAGCAAAACATAGCACGGAAACGGCTATGACACACATAATTGATGACGCCCTCCAAATCCTTGATCACAATGAGTCCTGCCTCCTCATCCTTCTTGACCTCTCCTCAGCATTTGATACGGTCAAACACGAGAATCTACTGGAGCTGTTAAATACCAGAATGGGCATATCCGGGACTGTTCTCAAATGGTTCACTTCCTTTCTGCACAACCGGTCTCAGAAGTTCAAGATCAACAACGCATTGTCCTCGCCTGTGCCCGTAACACTAGGCGTCCCGCAAGGCTCCTCCCTATCCCCCACATTGTTCAACCTCGTCATGGAACCACTCACCACCTTGCTTCAAGCATCAAATGTACACTTCCATATGTACGCCGACGACACTCAGCTCTACCTCAATCTTCAATCCCCTGAAGACATCAAACTTTTGAATGCCACACTAAGAAACACCCAAGCATGGCTGGCCGACAATCACCTTAAACTAAATGCTCTGAAAACTGAGTTCCTTCTGATCTCACCTCCTGCGAAAAAAGCCATCACCCAAACCTGGCTCAATCAACTAACCGCACTAAATGTCCAGCCCACCATCGTGGACTCTGCAAAATCCCTTGGCATCACACTTGACTTCAAGCTTGACATGCAGCAGCATATTAGCAAAGCAACTAAAGGAGCCAACTTCCAAATCAACACGCTGAGAAAACTCAAACCCTTCCTACCACCCAAGGACTTCCGAACTGTTGTACAAGCCCTAGTAATTCCTCGCATAGACTACGGAATTGTGGCTCTCAGCGGGCTCCCCCTAACAACAACGACGCCCCTACGAGCCTCCTTGAACGCGGCCGCGAGACTCATCACTGGTTCAAGAAAACACTCGCATATATCCCCTGACTTAAAAGCCCTGAACTGGTTGCCTTTTGAAGCCAGAGTTCAGCTGAAAATTGCCTGTATGACACACTCGTCCATACACCACAAGTCACCCAACTACCTCACTCACAAGCTTGACTATATCAGGAGGCTCAAGATCCAACAGAAGCACAAAGAATCTCCTCCTGAAACCTCGTAGATTCCGGAAGGAAAAAACATACAAACGCTCCTTCTCTGGAATGGCACCTAGGATCTGGAATGCACTCCCGCCAGAAACTAGGCTTTTCCCCTCCTCTGTACTCTTCAAGAAAGAGGAAAAAGCCATCCTTATGGCTAAGTTCACCTGAACCCTATTGCTACAATGACAGTACATGGCTCCTATATTATCGGCTACCCGAATGCTTATCTATGTTAGACTCTTTTATGACTGCTACTGGATCAAAATCATTGCACGGATGCTATATTATTGGTTTCCAGATTGTTTATTAGGGCTGTACACTATGACTTGAGTGCTTTACTAACTTGCAATCCACTCACTACTGCCTACTATTCTGTTTTCAACAGTGTGGCTACTCACCCTCTGGGGTGCTATAATCTTATTCGAGTCGACACTGGACGGCTTCTATATTATTGTTTCTTGATTGAAGTCCAAGAAACTGTGCCGCTCCCTTGAAAAGGCCTGGAAAAAAGACCCATCCACCAGCAACAAGGACACCTTCAAAAGCGCCACCCGCATCCACCACCAACTAATCCGAAAGGCCAAGAAAACAGCATTCAAGGATCGACTTGACAACAACGCCCACAACAGCAAGGAACTTTTCAACATCGTCAAGGAATTTTCCAACCCCTCGGCCAACTCCAACGACATCACCCCCTCTCAATCCCTCTGCGACTCCCTAGCCTCATTCTTCCACTACAAGATTGCTGACATCCACAACAGCTTTGACAACCAACCCGGAAGCCAACCCACCCTACCATCTGCCGACCATCTTCCCCCCGTTAACACCCTTAACGACTGGAAACCAATCTCCACTGAAGACACCATCCGCCTGATGAAGTCCATCCACTCCGGATCCCCCACAGACCCATGCCCTCACCACATCTTCAACAAAGCAGACTCCGTCATAGCTCCGCACCTCCGAGACGTCATCAACTGCTCCTTCAACTCCGCTACCTTTCCAGATGACTGGAAACACGCTGAACTCACCGCCCTTCTGAAAAAACCTACAGCGGACCCCACCGAACTCAAAAACTACCGCCCCATCTCGCTTCTTCCATTCCCGGCCAAAGTCATCGAGAAAGCCGTCAACAACCAACTCGCCGCCTTCCTCGAAGCCAACAAATCACTGGACCCCTCACAATCTGGATTCCGAGCTAAACACAGCACTGAGACCGCCCTCATCGCAGCAACAGACAACATTCGAACTCTACTGGACAATGGAGACACAGTCGCCCTCATCCTCCTCGACCTCTCCGCAGCCTTCGATACGGTCTGCCACAGCACCCTTTTACAACGCCTCAGAGACATCGGAATCCAAGGAAAAGCACTGGAATGGATCACCTCGTTCCTCACCGGAAGAACCCAAAGAGTCCGCCTCCCACCATACAAGTCCGAGGCCTTTGAAATCATCTGCGGCGTACCACAAGGATCCTCTCTTAGTCCCACCCTCTTCAACGTATATATGAGCCCCCTTGCGGCCATCGCCCGCCAACACAACCTCAACATCATCTCTTACGCGGACGACACTCAACTGATCCTCTCTCTCACCAAGGACCCCAGCACAGCCAAAACTAACCTACACGAAGGAATGAAAGAAGTCGCCGAATGGATGAAACAAAGCCGTCTGAAACTGAACTCAGACAAAACAGAAGTCCTCATCTTAGGCACATCCCCCTCTGCATGGGACGACTCCTGGTGGCCAGAAGCCCTTGGAAAAGCACCCATCCCGACAAACCACGCACGGAACCTTGGCGTGATCCTGGACTCTTCACTCTCAATGAACAGACAAGTCAACGCCGTATCCTCCTCCTGCTTTAACATTCTTCGCATGCTCAGAAAAACATTTCGCTGGATCCCCTCCGAAACAAGGAAAACAGTCACCCACGCTCTAGTCACGAGCCGACTGGACTACGGAAACACTCTCTACGCAGGCTCCACCGCTAAACTCCAGAAGAAGCTACAACGAATCCAAAACGCCTCAGCCAGGCTCATATTAGACATCCCACGCAACGAACACATCTCTGGTCACCTTAAAGACCTCCACTGGCTACCCGTCAATAAGAGGATCACGTTCAGACTGCTTACCCACGCACACAAATCACTCTACGATATCGGACCAGATTGCCTCAACTCTCGACTGTCCTTCTACACCCCCTCCCGCCAACTTCGCTCTTCCAGCCAAGCCTTCGCCACTGTACCTCACATCAACAAGACCACCATGGGAGGCAGATCCTTTTCATACCTGGCGGCCAAAACATGGAACTCACTCCCCGCCTACCTTCGCCTCACCCAGAATCACCTAGCGTTCAGAAAACAGCTTAAAACGTGGATATTTGACAAATAATCCCCCTCCCCTTCCTAAGCGCCTTGAAACCCTCTGGGTATGTAGTGCGCTATACAAATTTTATGACTTGACTTGACTTGACTTGACTTGACTTTCTGTAAAGCGCTCTGATATCTGCAAAGATCTTGTTCGCGCTATATAAAACTTTACAAATAAATAAATAAATAAACCCTCTGGACGCATCCACTAAACAAATTATTTGTTATTTACTACACTTGCAGCAATGTAACTTAGCATATACCTCTATCAGAGTTCATCTCGCAGCTATAGCGGCGTACCTACAAAACAGACAACATCTTTCCCTGTTTAAAGTACCAGCAATTAAAGCTTTCATGGAAGGACTCAAGAGTCATTCCACCAAGACTACCACCTTCCCCAGTCTGGAATCTCAACATAGTACTTACCAGACTAATGGGACCACCCTTTGAACCTATGCATAGGTGCGAAATACAATTCCTCACATGGAAGGTGGCCTTCCTCATAGCTATCACTTCACTCAGAAGAGTAAGTGAGTTGCAAGCGTTTACAATTCAAGAACCATTCATGCAGTTACACCAAAACAAAGTGGTTCTTAGAACAAACCCAAAATTCTTACCTAAAGTAATTTCAGCATTCCACATCAATCAGTCAGTGGAACTACCGGTATTCTTTCCAAAACCACAGACAGTAGCGGAAAGGGCCCTACATACATTGGATGTCAGAAGGTCAATATTGTATTATATAGAAAGAACACAAACTTTCAGAAAGACAAAACAGCTATTTGTAGCGTTTTCTCCTACACATAAGGGCAATCCCATCTCTAAAGCAGGCATTGCCAGATGGATTGTAAAATGTATACAAATATGCTACTTAAAAGCAAAGAGGACATTAACTGTTCCTCCTAGAGCTCACTCTACACGTAAACTAGGAGCATCTATGGCATTCTTGGGAAACATTCCACTAGATGACATATGCAAAGCAGCTTCCTGGGTTACACCGCATACCTTCACAAAGCACTATTGTGTAGATGTACGCACAACACAACAAGCTAGAGTGGGACAAGCTGTATTAAAGACTTTATTTCAGACTGTTGCAACAGACACGGGTGACAAACGCTATTGAGAGAACTGCTGTATAGTCTATTCATAATGTACCATCTGCAGCCCATATGCCTCAATTGGAATATGCTACTTACCAGTATGCATCTGTTCTTGGCATAGAGGGCTGAAGAGTGGTACATGCCCTCCCAGCCTCCCCGGAAACCTGTGTCTGTTCCAACAATATCTTATTTAGATACACGTACATGGGCATTTCTATCTGTATTCTATCATACTACTCCATCTAACCCTACTATGGCAAAACAATCTAAGGATGGAGCCGATGCCCATGCGCACTAGCAACCAAAGGAGGAGTCACCAAGCTACAAAAGACTCTCCAAGAGAAAAACAAGTGCAATCATCCGAGCCCAACACTAGATGGCGATCTATTCATAATGTACCACTCTGCAGCCCTCTATGCCAAGAACAGATGCATACTGGTAAGTAGCATATTCCTTACACAGTACATTTCATCATTTAAAATTCATTTTAACAAAACTAGAACAAATTTAATATATTTTCATTTAAAAAGTGTACCCTTATTCTTTGGCCCAAGTAGTCAAGCATGATCATATCAAAGATTTACTCTGTTTAAAAATGCATTTTAAAAAGGTGCTCACAGTTTTACATATCAATTCAGAGCTTAGAAATTGCAGCCACAACATGGCGGGACTGCATTTTTTAAGACCTAAAGTTCTCAAAAGGGGAATTAACCATAGCTTACGATGTGCAGAATAGTATTTGCAAAACAATACAGTATGAATCGTTGACTGTTCAGATGTTTCGTCACACGGGCATACCGTTAAGCTTTCGTCCCAGCTGTTTCTATTAGGAAAGGCTACGACCCTGTGGAAAATATTCAGCCTAAATCTTGCCAGTAAAAACCGCTCAAAATGTGACTCAACATATGTTAAATAGGGTTCCATTTCTAAAGTGGTCATGACTGTTAAGGAATGTTGCACTGGTGGTTTCTTGATCTCTAGGCTGGTGCGTAAATCTTCTATGTGACTCAACGCCCTTATTTTAAGCTCTTTCTTCGGGATTTCAACAATTGTTTCAGGGTTGGAATAGTGCTCAGCCATCCCCAAATCAGTGAGAAGGTTTTTTACGTATCTCAGCCATTCTATTTTTTCCACATGGTCCAATGACCTACAGTCTGCCACAATCTCTTTTGTAAAAGTATTTTTTGTTGACGTCCAAATACGGCGCCAGAGAAGTATGGGTTCGATCTTTGCCAAATCCTCCATGTGGGGCATGCCTAGCTCTGCATGACAAGCAAAAGTAGATACTCGTTTTGGGACCGCCAAAAGAAATCTCATAAAAGTATTCTCCGCTAGGGCTTTTGTATTTTTATGTCCCCACAGGCCCGCCCCATAAAGTGCGATGGAATGGCATTTTGCTTTATAAATGCGGAGTAGTTCAACTGGTGGCCTTTTTCCTAATTTCTGTGCAAATTTTATAAGTGCAGCAATTGCTCGCAAAAGTTGATGTTTGCAGGCTTCTATAGCCGCTTTCCAGTTAAGCTTCTCATCCATCATAATCCCCAGATAAGGGTATTGGGTGGTTGGTTCTAATTTTTCATTGTCAAGGAAAATGCTCTTCCCACGTTTCTTTACTTGGCCTGCCATCATAACATATGTCTTTTTTATATTTATGTGGAGATCTATGTTGCCCATGAATTTTGCATACCTGTTCAGGGCTTTTTGTAGCTCCCGTGGGGTGCGTGCTAATATCACTGCATCGTCTGCGTATAGGAGCGCGGGCACCAGGCGATCTTTCACTCGGGCAGATCCAGGCCCCCCTTCAACATCTCTATCTCAAGACAGTTAGTATAAAGGGAGAAGAGAAAGGGGGCCTGCACACATCCCTGCCTGACGCCGCGCTCCACTGTGAAAGACTCTGACAATTCACCCCGCACTCCAAAACGTACCCTGGAGGAAGCATTGGAATATAGTTCTCTAAGGAAGGTTACAAGAACTGGATCTATTCCCATATCGGTCAGAACTAACCACAGTTTTGCATGAGAGACGCAGTCAAAAGCTGCAGAAAGGTCGACATAAACCATGTACAGTTTTTCCCGCTTAGCCGACACGTACTTTCCCATCATCAGGGCCAGATTCAGGGCTTGTTCAGTTGTCCCGAAGCCCTCTCGGAAACCGAACTGAATGTCTGAGAGGGTCCCGGTATCGTCCGCCCACTCCTGTAAACGCTGGAGAACCACTCTGCCCAGTACTTTCCCCAGCGAATCCAGGAGCGAGATCGGGCGGTAGCAGGACACCTCCTCTCTGTTTCCCTTCTTAAATATGGGTACCAAAATTGATTGGGTCCAAGATGTAAGTAGCCCAGACTTCATTGTAGCGTCAAACACCCTTTTTATAATTGGGGCCCACAGATCTAATTTGAAGAAGTCAACCTGTACCCCGTCTAGGCCAGGGGCTTTTCCGCTTTTACTCGCTTTGACTGCGTTTATTACCTCATAGAGTTCTACTTCTAGTGCAATTGGAAATGGGTTACCCTGATTTTCCCTATTATTTCCCTCGGTTAAGACTACCTCTGGAAGTTTACCGAAAATTTTTGATAAGTGGTTTACCCAGGTTGGTCCCTCGATAGCGACTTCTACTTTTGGATGGTCCTTTGTTTCTGTCAGAAAAGGTGCTTTCAGTGAGCTCTCATGAAGTTGGTTCCATAAGGCTTTCTTTAATTCCTCCTTTCTGACTTTACATGCCAACCTGTATGCCTTTCTCAGGGTCCTAACCTCCTCTTGGTCTTAATGTGCTGAGAAGTTTGAGACCAAACTTGTCAGTCTTCAGTGTAGCCATTAAGGTGCTGTGGAGTTCGTAATGACAACCTCCCAGCACCATATACTCTTAATGGCATCACTGCACTTACAGTACCCAGGAATGGCCTGGGGTACTGTAGGGGTACAGGGCTCCTGCTCCTGTGCCCACACCTCTGGCATAGGGCACCCAGCTAGAGGGGTGACTGAAGTATGCCAGGGCAGTGGGTTCTGTGGGCATGGCACAGAGGGATGTGTGCCATGTCGATTTTGATTGGTTCTGTACTTAGACACTCAGCCTGCAAAGGCAGTGTGTGGGTGTCAGGGTACAGGTCCCCTGAGGGTGGCACAATAATTGCTGCAGCCCTCAGGGGTCTTCTCTGGTCACCATGCCCTGGGTACCTAGTGTACCATTTACTAGTGACTGACTGGTGGCCAGAGATGTCAATTGGGTTTTAGTTGTAACACAGTTTTAGGGAAGGAACACAGGCCCTGGGTACCTGGTTGGCAGGAGCCCAGGGCACACTCCGTCAAAGCACATCAGCAGTCAGAAAAAAGCGGGGGCATACCAAGGCAAGAAAAATGGCACTTTCTCACAAGGGGTATAGGGCTCATAAACCTGTACCCTCGCCACTGGTATAGTGCACCCAGCTAGAGGGGTGGCTTACCTATGCCAAAGGCAGTGGCTTGTAGGCATGGCACACAGGAATGTTTGCCGTGTCGACTTTTCACTTTGATCTGAGCCACAACACGCATCCTAGAATGGCAGTGTGTTTTTGTAAAGTTACAGGGCCTCTAAGGGTGGTACAATAAATGCTGCAGACCATAGAGGCCTTCCCTGGCCACATTGCCTTTGGTACCTATGGTACCATTTACAAGGGACTTACATGTGGCCAAAGAGTGCCAATTTGGTTTTGTCTCAATGCAGTTTTAGGGAAAGAACATAGGCCCTGGGTACCTGGTTGGCAGGAACCCAGGGCAGACTCAGTCAAAGTAAATCAAGAGTTTTGCAAAAATTGGAGGCAACCATGCACAAAGAGGGCACTTTATTACAGCAGGCCCAGGACCGGCCTCTCAAATGGGACCTTCAGCGATATGGAGTTCCCCAATATCAGGTGATCAGTAGTTTCAAGTCATGCTCCCCCACCTCCTTGGACTTCAATGCTTGGAAGTCTTGGTAGGCATTGATGTCATGGCCTGGCTACAGACACCACAAGCATACTAGGTGGGGGTCCGTCAGACATTTGCCTGTGACAAGTACGTCAAAGGGTTTAAAACCCCTAGGTGATTTTTTTTTTTTTAGGGTTGATCCTTAATTTTGACTTGAAGTAAAAAAATGATAGTCCAAAAAATGACTGAGGTAGTTCTTCCGGATCTGTGATGGTGTGGACAGAAAAGAAGTGATGTAAATGTGCTGGGTTTGCCCCTTCATAGTCACCACACATGTCACTTACGGTGGGGCTGGAAAAGAGCAGATCGACGCCACCTGCTGACGCTCAGAGGTACTGCTCAAGATTTTCCAGATTTAGTCTGGCGTCTAGGGAGTTGTTTTAAGGTAAGGAATCTGCAGCTAGATAGTCTCTACCAGATAAGGCTTTACCGAAGTTAAGTAACGTGTTCATGTCTCAATTAAGTTACAGAAAGTGTATGTTTGAGGCATATGAACTGCAGAATTCATACTTTTGCATAGATCGCCATGTGGAGTTGGGCTTGGATGCTTGCACCTTGTTGTTGTCTTGGAAGAAGTCTTTGTAGTCACGAATCTAAAAGAGACACGTTAGTGATAGATTCCTTACCTTAGAATATCCTCAGGCGTCAGACTGGATCCAGATATTTTTGCGTAGCAATACCCCTGCTGTCGGTTGGCGTCGTCTGCGGCTCCGCGTCAGTCGTCGGCGTCGTTAGCGCCGGAATGACGTCGTCGGAGTACTTAGACGCCGCCCATGCGCGCTGATGCCAGTTCTTCTTTTTTCCGCGCCAGCTAGCGCAGATCCGGAGAAGCTCTACCCCTAGTCATTTTTTGACTGAACTTTTGATCTTTTTGATCTTTCTTTTTCTTCGAGTCTTCGACTCTATCGGTGCCGCTAGGGTTGCCCGGGTTCAAACCCTGCTCGAAGTGCGACGGACTGATGTCAGTCACGGACCCCCATTGCCGGTGCCTGAAGTGCCTAGGCCTCGATCACGACGACCGCACCTGCTCTGACTGCCGGGCCCTGACGTCGAAGGCTAGGCGGAAGCGGTCCCGCAAGCGGCTCGAGCTCCGGCAGTCGGCCCCGCGCCACTCAAGGTCCCGGTTCCACGGAAGGTCGAGGGACAGGTCGCGGTGTCTGAGTCATCGCAGCTCCGGGAGTGTACACCGGTCGGCAGGCTCCAAGTCCTCAGGTAAGAGGCATGAGAGGTCGGAGAGACGTTATCGTTCCTCCGACCCGCCCCGACGCTCGCACGATGCGGCCGGGGGCTCGGGCGACACCGCCCACGCGGGTCCGCGGGAGTTGCAAGCGTCGCCGCTTGCCCCACACCTTCGGGTCCCTGGGCACGGCGCGACGCCGGAGGAGATCGAGCGGTACCTCATGTCCATGAGGTCCCTCCCTCCTCAGTCGGGTTCCGTGGCGCCTTCAGGCCCAACGGTCCCGACTGGAGGCCCTAGCGGGTCGGGCGCTTCGGCCCTGACGCAGTCGGGTGCTTCGACGTCGCAGGCGACTTCGGTCCCGGCGCCGCAGGACCTCACTGGATCCGCTTCCGGATCCGAGTCGTTGCCGGTCGAACTCGCGACCTCACCGGTGCCGGCCCCACGGGTGTCGCCCCCTGCGCCCACTGTGGACGCCGTCCCCAATGTTCCCTACGGTCCGACTCTGGCGCCGGAACGGCGCCGCTTCCGACGGCCTTTGGAGATTTTTATTTCCACGAGGAAGCCCCGTCTACAAATCCTGTTCTACAGGAAACGGGTGACTAGGAGGATTGGGAGGGGTCTGAGGACCCTCTCTCAACAGGACTGGACATATGAGCTTGGGGAGGCCAGTGGTATTGACACATCGCCAGACACTGGATTTGTCTCCCCTCCGACTGTGGCTTCGGAGGAGGGGTCTACATATAGTGTAGTGTTGACGAAGGCAGCCAAAGCCTTACACCTTGAGCTCCCCGTTGCGGCCGTGAGGACTAACCTCCTCACTGAGGTCTTCAAACCGCAGTCAAGCTCCAGCGAGCCTCTGCTGCCGCTCAATGAGGCCTTGTGTGACGTTCTTGTGGGCACTTGGTCCAAGCCCGCCACAGGCCTGCCTGTGGATAGGAACGAGGCCAGACGCTACCGCCCGGCCCCGGGCGACCCATGCTTTTTGTCCACCCACCACACCCCGAGAGCCTGCTCATCCAGGCCTCACATTCCCAGACCGCATTCCCGTCTGCTCCGCCCGACCGAACAGTTCGGGAAGAAGGTGTTCTCGTCTGTAAGCTTACGGCTGCGATCTGTTAATACCGCTTGTCTCTTGGTCGCTACACCCACACTCTGTGGGACGCGGTTGCGGACGTGCTGCCACAATGTCCGGAGGAGGTCCGGGCTAAACTCGCCCAAACCCTTGCGGAGCGCCAAGATGCAGAGCGCTATTCCATCCGGTGTGAGCTGGATACAACAGACTCACTGGGCAGGGCAATGGCAACGACTGTGGCGGTTCGGCGCCACGCCTGGTTGAGGTCCGCCAACTTCTCGGCCGATGTCCAGGCCACACTTCTGGACATGCCGTTCGATGGCCGTCGCCTCTTCGGCGACCAGGCAGACCATGCGCTGGAACGTTTTAAGGACTCCAGGGCTACGGCCAAGTCCTTGGGCCTCTCTGCCACACGCCAGCAAACGGGTGCCTTTCGCGGCCACGGAAGGGGAGCCCCCACATGTGCTGCCAGCCACGCGCACGGTGGCGGCCCTGGAAACCGCTGTGGCGACGGTCAGGGACAACGGTGAGGCCAGTCCAAACCTCCCTCCACAGCACCCGCCTCAAAACCTTCCGAGTTTTCAGGCCCATGTAACGCCTTTGGGAGGCAGGGTTCGCCATCACCTCTCCTACTGGCGCACTATCACGTCGGACAGGTGGGTGCTGCAGATCGTCCAAAGGGGCTACTCCCTCCCCTTCCAGGCGACTCCTCCTTCCATGCCACCGCAATTCCACTGCGTGTTGGGGGATCACTTGCAACTTCTGCAAGAGGAAGTCACGGCCCTCTTGGCCAAGGGGGCCATCGAGCGTGTTCCTGGGCCAGAAGTAGGGTGGGGATGTTACTCCCACTACTTTCTGGTACCCAAGATGGGCAAAGTGGGCTTGCGCCTTATCTTGGACCTGCAGAACGTCATCGGCTTCCTCCGGAAGGAGAAGTTCAAGATTCTGACTTTGGCTCATGTCCTAGCTGCCCTGGACCCGGAAGACTGGCTGGTAGCGTTGGACTTGCAGGACGCTTATTTCCATATTCCCGTCCTACCGGCCCACCGGCGTTACCTGCGGTTCAGGGTAGGCCACAAGCACTTTCAGTTTACCGTGCTCCCCTTCGGCCTTACCAGCGCCCCATGGGTGTTCACGAAGGTGATGGCGGTGGTCGCAGCTCATCTGCGCAGGTTAGGGGTGTCAGTCTTCCCCTACCTAGACGACTGGTTGTTGAGGCGCGCTCGCCCCAGACAGTCGTCAGCATTTGCTGGGGTTCTCCATCAATGTGCCGAAGTCACACCTGTGTCCCTCTCAGAAGCTCCTCTTCATCGGAGTGGTTCTCGACTCGGCGCAATTTCGGGTTTACCCTCCCGAACAGCGGGTTCTGGATATACAGGCTCTGATTCCCATCTTTCAGCCGTTATCCTGAGTCTCGGTCAGGTTGACGCTGCGGCTTCTGGGGCTGATGGCCTCCTGCATCCTTCTGGTGCGTCACGCTAGGTGGCGGATGCGGGCTCTGCAGTGAGACCTGAAGTTTCAGTGGGCCCAGCATCAGGGCAACCTGTCCGATCATGTCCTGATCTCAGAGGGCACTGCGAAGCAACTGCAGTGGTGGCTCACGGACCGCGACTGGGTCAGTGCGGGTTCCTCTCCCTACCCCACCCGGAGCACGTGGTTGTGACGGACGCGTTTCTCCAGGGCTGGGGAAGCCATATGGGAGAGGCGGAGATCAGAGGCCTCTGGTCTCCGGCGGAGTCCTGGCTTGATATCAACCTTTTGGAGCTGCGGGCGATTCGTCTAGCACTGAAGGCATTCCTCCCCTCTGTCCGGGGGGGGTGTAGTGCAGGTGTTCACGGACAACACCACCGCCATGTGGTACTTCAACAAACAAGGCGGGGTGGGGTCGTGGACCCTTTGCCAGGAGGCTCTGCGCCTCTGGCAGTGGCTGGAACATCCGGGCGTGACCCTGGTGGTTCAACACCTGGCAGGCTCTCTGAATGCCAGGGCGGACAAACTCAGCCGTCCGTCCATGATGGATCACGAATGGCGTCTGAACTCGGATGTGGCGCAAGGCCTCTTTCAGCAATGGGGAGAGCCTTGGTTAGATCTATTCGCCGCAGAAGAGAACGCGCAATGTCATCAGTTCTGCGTGTTAGAATTTCCAAGGCGGCACTCGCTCGGAGACTCTTTTCGTCGCGAGTGGAGTTGCGGTCTATTGTACGCCTTTCCTCCTATACCACTTCTGCCCAGAGTGCTGAAGAAGATCAGGCGCGACCGGGCCCAGGTTATCCTTGTGGTTTCGGACTGGGCACGAAGATACTGGTATCCCGAGCTACTCAGCATGTCAGTTGATCCCCCGATTCGTCTGCCTCTTTGGGAGGACCTTCTGTCGCAGCAGCAGGGGACGGTCCTGCACCCAAACCTGTCCAGTCTCCACCTACAAGCTTGGAGATTGAGCGGCGGCAGTTAAGGCCATTTGACTTACCTCCCGAAGTCTGTGATATCATTCTGGCAGCCAGGCGTCCCTCCACAAAGTCGGTATACGTCTGCAGGTGGAACAGGTTTGTGGCATGGTGCACAGCAAAGGCTGTGGACCCTCTCTCTGCACCCCTTTCTGAAGTTCTACTCTTCCTTCTTTCCCTTGCCCAGCAGGGCTCTGCTCTGGGCACTCTTAAGGGGTACCTTTCTGCTCTTTCCGCCTTCTTACGGCTACCTGATCAGCCTTCCTTATTCAATTCCCCCATTGTAAATAGATTTCTGAAGGGCATCACACACATGTTCCCTCATGTTCCCTTCGTGATGCCCTAGTGGGACTTGAATCTTGTACTCACTTATCTAATGTGTGCTCCCTTTGAGCCGCTCCATAACTGTCCTCTTTGTCTTCTTACCCTGAAGACTGCTTTCCTGGTTGCCATCACCTCTGCCAGGAGAGTGAGTGAGCTCCAGGCTCTTTCTTCTACTCCACCTTTCCTCTCTGTTCATCCGGACAAGGTGGTGTTGCGTACACGACCTTCCTTTCTGCCCAAGGTTGTCATGGCCTTCCACATCGGGCAGTCCATTACCTTGCCCACCTTCTTTCCGCCTCCTCATCCCTCGAAGGAGGAAGAGAGGCTCCACCGTCTGGACCCAAAACGTGCGCTCTCTTATTACCTAGATCGCCCACGCCAGTTCCGGTGGATGACCAACTCTTTGTTGGTTACGTGGGCGCGAAGAAGGGAAAGGCGGTACACAAGAGGACCATTTCGCGGTGGATCATCTTGTGTATACAGACATGCTACTCCATGGCCAAAAAGGAGCCCCCTGCTGGATTGCGGGCTCATTCCACTCGAGCCACAGCGACAACTA
This sequence comes from Lissotriton vulgaris, assembly GCF_964263255.1. NCBI lineage: Eukaryota > Metazoa > Chordata > Amphibia > Caudata > Salamandridae > Lissotriton > Lissotriton vulgaris. Next base: position 280,191,944 of record NC_141698.1, on the reverse strand, counting down.
CTGCCTTGGGCCGAGGAGTCCCCTTGCAGGACATTGTCAGGCAGCTACGTGGGCCTCGCTGCACACGTTCGCAAGACACTACTGCCTGGACAGTCCAGTCCGGAGGGATGGCTTATTTGGCTGTTCCGTCCTCCAGGACTTTCTGGTGTGATATTGGTTCGCAGACCCACCACCGGGGTTGGTATTGCTGGGGTATCTATTCTAAGGTAAGGAATCGGTCACTAACGTGTCTCTTTTTCAGATGCACAAGTTACTACTTGTGTAACAATATATCTGTAAGAGACGTTAGTTAGTGATAGATTCCTTACCGACCCACCCATCCTCCCCGTTCTGCGAACCGATATCTAGGGTTAAGGTCATCCCCTTTCAGGGCCCTAGTTTCATGGCACCAGTGTTGGTTCTATCATGGCTCTGCGTATCTGGCGTGGAAAAGCTGTGTATCATAACTGACGTCCGCGCGCATGGGCGGCGTCTAAGTACTCTGACGACGTCATTCCGGCGTGAACGACGCCGACGACGGACGTGGAGCCGCAGACGATGCCTACCGACGCGCAGGGGTATTGCTACACAAAAATTTACGGATCCAGTCTGACGCCTGGGAATATTCTAAGGTAAGGAATCTATCACTAACTAATGTCTCTTACAGATATATCGTTACTGAAGTAGTAACTTGTGCGATAGGTGACTCCTCCCTTGGACGATAGTGTGCATGGGCATCGACTCCTTCCTTACATTGTTTTTTTCCGCCATCGGGTTTGGATGTAACTTCGGAGCTCCGGTTTGGTACCGTGTTTCCAAGCCTTTTTCGACGCCCAAAACATCTCAAATCAACTGCATTGTTTCGTTCGCGTGCTTCTACGCGCTAACTCGAGAATCCCTGGTTCCAGTCATCGACGCGGGCCGCTGGGCCCATCAATGCCATTCAGGCCTACGGCTAATGGAAAAGGACTTCATTTAAAAAATGCCCCCAGTGTGGAGCTAAATTTCCTCACAGCGACTATCACAAGGTCTGCAACCTTTGTCTCTCGCCAGAATACGAAGAAAAACATTGCCAGGCTTGCTCCTCCTTCCGATCCAAAAAGACTATCCGTGATCTCCGGGCTCGATAACACGTCATGGTGCACTGGTGCCAGAAGAGATCTTCGATGAAGGCCCGACGTCTCAGAGGAAGAGGATTCAGGGGAGCTAGACATCGTATCTGAGGCTGATGACGACGACTCCGAGGACCACATTACTCCAAGTCAACGAGTGAGTACAACTACCCCTTGTAGGAAGGTACATCCTGACTATGGTTGCCCCCAACTTTTTGCCCTGTGTTTTAGCTGGTTTTGGACATAGTCGACCTGGGACCCTGCCAATCAGGACCCCAGGCCTACTGCTCTCTCTTTAAAATGGATTCCATGTACCCTAGGTACATTTCCAATTGGTACTGGGCCACCCTATCAGACCCTGTAACTCAGGGCACGGGTGTACCCAGGGCTGCCAGGGGCTGCAGCATGTATTATGCCACCCCTGGCTGGCCTCTTAAATTTGACACAACTGGCTGCATGACAGGTGGGGCAAAGTCGTGTAATCACCCTTTGCTGTAGGTGTAGTATACCTATACCTAACCCTAAAATGGACACACAGATTCCTATCAGTCACTCCTATGGCAGGCCTTGACAATCCTGAAGGCAGAGTGCTTGGAATCGTGTGAGATGGTGCTCTGGCATGAGCTGAGCCTGTCTGCAGCTTGCGGAATCAAGTCCTAATAGCTGTTCCATGATAACGCATACCATATACTCTTAAGTGCATTATAATCCTCGCGGTTAAATGCTATCTTTGGTATTGCTTTATCAAAACATGTCGAGTAAGGTGTCATACGAATTGGAATACTAACCCCTCGCCAATTCTGGCGACGGGGTTAGCATCCCACCCTTCTAGAGGGACACGACATGTATGTAACTGTGAACCCCGGTTAAAGTTAACTGAAGCCTCAGCTCCACAAAATGGATGCTGCCACCACAGACACGAGTCTGACCCCCTGCAGCTGGGAGTCCTTCCAGCGAGGGGAGCCTGGACAAAGGGTTTCCTGTCAGGGGCGGTGCTAGCACCGTCCCAGACATGGTTTTGTGTATCCTGGGTAGGCAGGGCTTTACAGGAAGGTGACTGCTGAGTGGCACCCCGGTGCTCACTACGCATAGGCCGGTCTGAACCAGTTCCAGGGGCACACCAGCCCCTGGCCTGGGGAAGTCCGGCATGGCTGAGGGGTGTAACCACCCCCCACCTAGTCCCACCCATAGGCAGGACCTAGTCACCGGGTCAGCCCCCTTTTTTAGTATAAAGATAGGAGCGGGCCCCCTGTTAAAATTAGATCATCTTTGGAATCAAGATACCACTTTCTTCGAAAGGACTTCACGATTTCTTCTTCAAGATTCTCCCTTGTGGCTAAGGAGTAGTCACCCTGCATCAAGCGGGCACCATCCTAAAGAACACTGCGGTCTGCTGCAAGTCCTTCTTCACGAATCCGACGACCCAGCTCGACGAGACCCGGCTTCCCTGGCACCTCTGACCTCTACTCACCTCTACAGACAAGCTGAGAACCGTGAGTGCGACGAGACCTCGAGGGACCGACGATCGCCAAGACTGCACGACATCTTTACTGCAAGCCCACCGTGTCCTCCACTGGTGAGTGCTTTGGGGTCCGAGAAGCCCCAACCCTGCGCAGCTCCAGCACCCAAGATCAGCCTCCCTGCATCTCCACGATCGGCGTGGGGCCCTTCTGCTGTTTGCTGTGCACCGCGTTGTGTGGCTACTAGCCGGCTGGCTTGTGGCCTTCTGAACGACGCCCAACGACTTCACGACTGCTGGTCTGGTTGCTCCAGGCTGGCCCTTGCTTCCTTGTTCAAGAGAGGCACCCCGGACCCTCCTGGTCCACTCCAGACGCCATTTTAGGTCCACCGCGTGGGCTTGAATTTGCCAAGGCTTTGTTGCCCAATCCTGGGTCCAGCGACGCCGACAGCTTCTATCTTCGTGGGACAGCTCGATCCTCCATCCTGGTCGCCGACAACGCCTCCTGGTCCGTGAGATCTTCGAGTCAAGCGTCACCCACTCACCTTGTCGAGGTGGCTACCATCCGGTGCCCTCCTGGTGCCCACTGACTACTGGCTAGTAGTCTCGAACTTGGTCCCCTCTGCTTTCAGGTGTCATCTATCTTCGAGATCCAGGCTTGGATCCAACTGAACTTTCTTCACTGGTCACCGGCCAGCATCTTTTCTTCCGGCTCCTGGTCCGTCTACGAGGATTCCCGACGTCTTTTCAGACCTATGCAGCTGCAGCCCCTGGGCTAGGTAACTTCGGCATTTCGGTGCCCCAGCATAGCCTCACTATCCAAGGGTCAGAATCTACTTTCGTTTTCTCCCTACCAGGTCGGGTTCGCCCGAGAACACTAACTTTCTATTTCCTAGCTACCATAGACTTTTGTCCCGCATCTCGCGTGAGAGTGCACACACTGCACCCGAGTCCCCTAGGCCTCCTAGAAGTAATCTAACGATTCCCTAGTCAAGTCCTAGCGATTCCAAAAGCTATTAGTACTGTACTTACCTGCTAGGAATTTCGCATTCCACTTTCAGAGTATATGGTTTTCCGTGCCCCTCGGGCATTTGTATATACTGTGCTAACTTAAGTATTTTTGTAAGAGTTTTGGTTTGTGCTTAGTACCCTGTCCTCATAAAGAGTACAGGGCTGTTGTGATCTTTAAATAAATAACTGTTTATTTTCATAACACTTGTGTGGTGTCCTTTCACTTGGTATTCAAGGGGTATATGTGTGGTAAACAGCTGGCTTAACACGCCCTCTCGAGTCTTTAGCCTTAGACTGCTCGTATCCACGCTACTAGGATAGCTGGTCTATAAGGTTGACTTACAACCAATCATCAATAAGGGTTGCTGGACTGATACATAGTGTTCACTAGAATAGTGAGCACTGCATATCAGGCCACCTTCTCACACCCCTGACCCTACCCCACCCAAAAAGAAGGCTCCGGTCAATACTTCGCCTGAAGGCCTTAGTCGAGCCTGAAGGAACACTTCAGAAGCCCCGCCTCCAGGCCCGGCTCGGAAGACAAAGGAAAAGCCTTCCGGCAGCTCGAGACCGAGCAAGCCACACATCAGTGCCCCAAAAATACGGTCTGCACTGAAAGCAGGAACATATCCAGCTGTCTCTAAAAAGGCCTCAGCGCCAAGCACTTCGACACTGAAAGAACAAAAGGCATCGGACCCGAGGATACCTAAAAAACCTTCGGATCTTTCGAACTCTACACCGAAGCCAAAGGACCTAAAAACCCTTTCAAAGGCTCCAGAGCACAATTCTAAACCACGTTCGGAACCAAAAAAATCTGCGCCGAAAGCACTCAATGCGAAATAACTATCTGATAGAGACGTCTAGCTGCAGATTCCTTAACTTAAAATATCCCCAGGCATCAGACTGGATTAGGAAATTTTTTCGCAGCAGCACTTCTGCGTGCCGGGAGGCGGCATCGCCCTACTCTGACGTCATCCACGGCCATGACGTTAGCTGTGCCATATATGCCCCTCCCGATGAGCTGACGTCAGTCTTTCCTCTTTTCCACGTCAGAGCGTGGATCCAGGAAAACCAGCAAGTTCCTTTGCCTGGTTTTTGGGCCTTCTCGACACCCTCTGCGTCGTGGGAACAGTGTGCAATATCTTCTCGCTTTAAAGCTTGTGAAGCCTGTGCGTGTCAAATGTCTTACACTGACCCGCACCTTATCTGTATGTGGTGCCTCGGCATGCACCACGACTCCAAGGACTGTGACGCCTGTCAGAGGATGAAACCAAAGTTCTTGAGGGAGCGGCGTGTGAAACTGCTGGCTGCACGGATGTCCGGTCCAGCACCCTCCCGTCGCCGCTCTTCCTCTCGGGATTGGGCTTGTCCTGGAGGTTGCTTCCGCAACCGCCGTGTTAAAACCAGTAAGCACAAGCACAAGTGTTGCTTACGGAGGTCTTCCCCCGATATCTGTGCCGCTGCCGCTCATTCCTCTCGCACTGAGCCTCATCCTCTGTACCCTCCCTTTCCAGGAGTTGGAGCAACGCGTGCCCAAATGGAGGCTTATTCTAAGGCACTCCAGGCTTGCTTTGAGTCTCCCCCTTTCCCTGGTGTGCCTTCGGGTTCCACAGAGGTGGAAGGCATCCTGTGTCGCACATGGTCAAGACCTCTTCTGGTAACTCTGTTAATAGGGCTCTGGCTCGTAGGCACCGCCCTGCTCCTGGTGATCCTCTTTGCCTGTCTCTTCACCCAACAGCTCAGGACCTAGTTGTTCAGGTGGCTTTTCAATTTACAGTCTTCACCCACATTGCTGTTGTTACCTTCCACCAGGGAGTCTAGGTGGCTGGACGATTGTGGTCGCTGGCTTTTCGCCTCTGCCAGCGCAGGTATCCGGGCATTAAATACTGCCTGTGTGTTTGCACGTGCATCCTCAGCTCTTTGGGACTCATTTGAGAACCTTCTCCCATCTGTTCCAGAAGGGTCACAGGCAGAATTGCTTCGTCTTCTGCTGCATGGCACAATTCTCCCTTAGGTCTGCACTTGATGCAACTGACTCTATGGGACAGGTTCTTGCTCGCGCTGTGGCTTTACGCCGCCATGCTTGGTTGCGCGACAGTCGCTTCCCAGATTGTATTCGAGATGCCCTCAGAAATCTGTCGTTCAATGTGGTGGATCTTTTTGACCGCCACAAAGATTCGGCGGTCTCCCGTCTCTTATCTGGGTTGCAGTGAATCTTGATGCCATATTCTCTGCCTTATTTTACAGCAATAACCTATGCACGGGTTAGTTGGAATGCCTGATTAGTGTTCATGGCTGGCTAGCCATCTCTATGTTCGTTCAGTACAGCTGTTTGGCTGATTCTCTTGTTTTTTCAGTCCTCTGACTGTGTGCTTAGCCCAGGAGGACACCCCTACATGCCCTATGTTCGTTTTTTTAAGAAAGTGGCACTATACATACTGGACCAAAGTAAGGTAAAGTGTGTATAGAGTCCCCAGTCTCCAGCGGTATGACAGAGGTTAAAGTCCGATATGATCTTACTCTCTAAAGTGGTATCTTTGTCGAGCAGTAAGGCAGTATCAGAGGACAGTGTAAAGCATTTGTTGTACACACTCAATCAGCAAAAGGTTTCACACACTCAAGAACTGAACTCTAAGCCAATTGTTTTATATCAAAAGATATAGTTGTTTTATTTTTAGAACCAACAGATATCAAAATATACTTTTCTCAATATGAGTGACTTTAGGTAATTACTTTGCAAAAAGGCAATAGACTTTGTAAGTACAATAGCTACAGTGGTTGCAGTAGGCAACACATTTTCAAACACAATTTAACATTGAGCTCAATGGGTTTTGCTAGATAAATGCAGTTGATTACTTTAGGGATTACTTTTCTACCCCCCAGGACTGGATCCTAGATTCAGCCCCGGGACATGTACTGTAAACAGTTAAGTAAAAGTGTTTTAGTTACAGTAGTGATTTTTAAGTAATATAAATAAATGTATTTTCAAATTGACACTTAAAAACTTTTCAGTGAAAACCAAGCAATGTTATCCTATGGGAGAAAATTCAAGTCAAAGGTAAAGTACTTTCTCGAAACTTTAGTAATCCAGTAGTTTTCTCCTAAGTTCAGCACTGGGATCTCTACCTAAGACAGGTAAGTAATTACGTTTTAGTAGTTGGTACGATTTTTAAGCAATATTTCTAGTTTAAAAAATAGACGGAAGAAATTTCAGAGAAAAACAGATAATGGTTTACTATGGGAGAAAGTTCAAGTTACTGGTAAGTATAGTTAGGATTACTTTTGCGGTTCAGTACTGGGCTAGAAGGTACAGTACTGACTTCTCTCCTGATCACAGGTGAGTATTTCGGAATTCGGTATTTGGCTGATTTTAGATGAATATTTTAAAGTTCAAAACTTCACACTTAAAAGAAATTTCAGTGAAAACCAGTCAATGTTAGCCTATGGAAGGAAAGTGGGTTATCGGCTTTCAGTGGAGTACTCGACTGGCAGAGTTAAGGTTCTGGGAATAGACTCTGAGATCTCCCAGGGTCGGAAAGGTACAGTTGTTACACCCTCAGCGGCAGAGAGGCAGTCGGGTGCAGAGAGAGTAGGCCCAATGCAATCCAATGAAGGGTAGGGGGCCTGTGGTTGGTGGCTGCAAGCAAGCAGGCCACGCGGCTGTGGGAGCTGAGCTCCGGGTCACTTACTCAGGGCAAGTGGGGAAGTAGAGTAGAGTAGGGTAGGGTAGGAGTTGCACTGCTAGCGGCACTGGGGCTGCTGGGTGCTTTTGAGCCGTTAGGCACTCAATGTTATCCAATGGGAAAGTTAAAAAGTGAACAGAGGCTGCAGGCTAGGGGACGGAGATTCTTCTGGTGCGACCAACACTTCGAGAGGTAAGTTGGGATCTTGGACAAGAGGTAGGTACCCCAAAGGAAGGCACAGGGGGCCGTGGGGCACCGGGTGCAGGGGTGTCTTTTGGTGTTGCGAAATGTTACCCTCAGCTGGTCGCGGTTGGAGGGGTCCCTGGTTCTGGGGCTGCAGGCGTCGTTGGGATCGTCGAGGAGGGTCTTTGGGCACTGGACTTCGGGTCCCTGTCGCCGGGGGGACGTCCTCGTGCTCTTGGATCACTCAGGCACAGGCTGGACTTGGCTGGTGCAGAGTGGGCTGGTTTCGAGGTTCCTGCTGGCACCTGGCGTATTGCTGTTGGAGTAGAGCCTCTGCTCATGGGGTTCCCAAACTTTTAGAGGGTCAAGGCAGGCAGGTCCTCCGGGTTTTCCAAGGTTGCTGTCCGCAGGAGTCGCCGGGATTCAGCAGGAGCAGGTTCCTGGATCGACAGGCCAGTAAGGCTGGGGCCAGGTCAGTTGGTGTCGTCCTGTTAGCATCTGCACGGCGGTCTTCTTCTTGATCTTCTTTCTTCTTTTCTTATCGGGATCTGAGGAAGGAAGGTTCAGGGTGCCCCTAAATACTAAATTTAGGGGTGTTATAGTTAGGGCAAGGACCAATAGGGCCCTGTCCCGGGGTGGGTACACCCCCTAGTCTGCTCCTCTACTGTGGGAGGTGGGCAGGATTCTAGCTGTGATTGGGCAGGGCTCCCCATCTTCAAGATGGCCAGAGCCAGGGGTCGTTCTTCACTTCGCCTCTCCCACCTGAGGGGTGGGGTTGGCACAGGCTGGACCCCCCCCCCCCTTCCTGACGTAGGGTTTTACCGCCAGTATTCCCGCCAGAGTGGGGGTCAGAACTGGTGGGGGCCAGTTGCTGAGTACAGCAAGTAGCCTGGAGAAGCTCACAAAGGCGGTATGCCTTTAAAGCTTCCCCTGCCCATCCTGGGGGAGGATGCTTGGCACCTCGACACAGGGGTCCAGAAACATGTCTGGTAGTGGCAGCCTTGGTGGCACACAGTCAGGACACTAGGAGTTGGTTAGGTTTCAGGGGGCATCTCCAAGATGCCCTCTGTCGTGCATTTTACATTAAATCCCACACTGGCATTAGTGCGGGTTTAATGTGCTGAGAAGTTTGATATCAAACTTCTCAGTTTTCAGTGAAGCCATCATGGTGCTTTGGAGTTCGTAATGACGACCTCCCAGCACCATATACTCTTAATGGCAGCACTGCACTTACAGTGCCCAGGAATGGCCCTGGGTACTGTAGGGGCACAGGGCTCATGCACCTGTGCCCACACCACTGGCATAGAGCACCCAGCTAGAGGGATGACTGATGTATGCCAGGGCAGTGAGATTGTGGGCATAGTGCTACAATAAGTGCTGCAGCCCCTAGGGGCCTTCTCTGGTCACCATGCCCTGGGTACCTAGGGTACCATTTACTAGGGGCTGACAGGTGGCCAGAGATGCCAATTGGGGTTTGTTTCAGCACAGTTTTAGGGAAGGAGCACAGGACCTGGGCACCTGGTTGGCAGGAGCCCAGGGCACACTCAGTCAAAGCACATCAGCAATTCAGCAAAAAGTGGGGGCATACCAATGCAAGAAAGATGGCACTTTCTCACAGGTATTTGCTGGCATTGGGAACTGCCTTTGCCTTGGTACGCTCCTATGGAGTATTCCTGCAGACATCCTGCTGGGAGTCACTTGCCTGTTTCTACAATGCTTCTTGTGTACCGTTGCTCTATTGCCTGTCTGGGTTGGTCTCTCTGTACTGCATCGGAGCCTAGCATGGGTTTCGTGCCGAGTCTAAAAAATGCAAAGAAAAAAGGGGCCCCCTGTAAGATTATAGTGAACTTCACCTAGACAGGGAAATACATACTGTCAATAAGCTAGGGCAACTTCAACTAAATAAACAGCTCAACAGTAGCAAATTAATACATACGATTAAACAAAAAATCAATAGTGACACTAATATATGGAAAAATACAAAAATAATTTTATTTGTTATACATGGCAGTTTCTCTAAAAAGAGGTTGTAAAATAATTATATATCTCTAGGCAAGGGTTGACATGAGCAATATTACGTACTTGTCAATTATTCAGCCTTTCAAGTACGATAATTCATTTAGATAAAAAAACAGTTAATCAGCAATTCAGGTTGTTGAGAACAATGTCCATAGAACAACAATTTATCGGGGGTTTCCAAGCTCTGTCTCCCTGCCGTGTCTATCCAGCAAGCCTGGCAAAACACCTTCTTGTCACAATTTTGTTTCACAACACCCTATTTGCCGCTGTGCGGTCTGCTTATTATTATTATTATTGTTTTCTTTTCATTGGTACAGATTTGGACGTGCTGCCCTTTGTGGGTTTGTCCTCCAAGGCAGTGGTTTAGCAGGTGATCTCTGCTGTGTGTGGTTGTGGCCTCCTTCTGGCTGTTTCTCCTACCACAATTTCCATATCCCTTCTGTTTCCGTACCTGTGTTTCCACGCTTTGCCTTACATTCACACAGTGCACTCTCAAGGGGTGTGTATTTCTTTACAATACTCACTTCTTGGGGTCCGGTACGTTTACTTTTGTCCTTACTATTTCCACTGTTGTGTCTAGTTCTTCTAGCTTGCATGGGGTCATCTTTCTTCCCAGGCAAGGGGCAATGGTTACTTACTGACCTAGGTGTTGCCCAATCCAAGTTCCAAGTACCTGTGGGTAATTTTAGCGTACCCTAGACTCTTGTTGTGTTCCGCTTCCTTTTTCAGTGTTTTTCTTCCTGCTCGGTGTCTGTTCTGGGTTTTTGCCCAGCAGACACTTGCAGACTTTTCCTTCATGCGTTGTCCGTGGCCTCTGGCCTGGTATGTTTTTGCCACCAGCTCTTTTGTGGTGCCCAGCTTTATTGGTGCCCTTTTTGGGCTGTGGCCTTCTTGCTGTTGTGCGCCCCTAAACTGTTCATACTAGTCTACATGAGGTAGGCGCTTACTTTGTGTGGTTCCAGTGTCCACACGGTATGCATAGGTACCTTCCAGTATGCTTAAGAACCTTCCGGTCTTCGCTCTTGTTTTTTGGTGCTTGACTTCTTGTCATCGACTCTTTCACATGTTGTGACAGACCGTCTAAGTCCTGGCATGTCTTGTGCTTTCGTAGTACTAACGCCTTCTGGCCGTAGATTGGCATCCTGCCAATGCTGTCTCTTGTGTCTTGCTGGTACACGTTTCAACAGGGTTCCTTTTCACTGTTGTACATATTGGGCCGGTGTGTGATGTGTCTGTCATACAGGTTGCGTTTCCCGAGGCTTTGCTGCAGTCGGCACGCTGCATCTGGCGGATCGATCAACCCTCAGTTCAGCTCCGCTTCTTGCGGACTTGTATCCTTCCTTTCTACTCCAGCATATCTGTGTATGGTTTCTTGTACATGCTGACACTTTCTGGGTGATGGCCAGCCTCTTGCCACTGCTGCTCCACCTGCCTTACAGGCACAGGTTCCAAAGTGCCTTTTTTCCATGGTTCTGTTTGGTCAACCGGTGATTGGTTTTGCTTTCTGTCGCCACCTTGGCTCAGGCTGATGCTTAGGACCCTGGGTCGGTTCATTTTCTTTTTTCCAAGTTGTGGACTCTCACTTAGCCACAGGCATTCTGGCTCTGTGCTTTCCTTTTACAAACCCCTATACACAAATGTTTTTTTTTCGTGTTGTTCTTGACAGCTTCTGGTGCCTTTGCCTCCCATTGTTTTCCACTGCCTTTAGAGCTTCATGATCTGGTGGTTAACTGCGCTAACATTACTGTCCTCACTATAGTTTGTCCCATGGTTGACTGTGCTGTTTTAGTCACCTCTGGATGACTACGTTCTCTTGGGAACTTGGTGGGGTTCCATCGCAGACCCACCTCCTCCATTGGTATGGCTTTGGTATCTATTCTAAGTTAAGGAATCTGTGGCTAGACGTCTCTATCAGATGAACGAGTTACTAACCTTCGTTTAAGATGTATGTGGTAGAGACATAGTCCAGCCGCAGATTCCTTAACCCCCACTCGTCCTCCCTGTTCTGCAAGGACCTTTTCAGGTTGGGGCTGTCTGTACAAGCCTCCCTTAGGGTGGCTTGCCCTTTTGCAGAGTGATATTCTCTCTTCACTCCAACGCAGACTGTTTCATTCTGTTTCACTGCTCCATTTCGCCCATTCTCAAGCTTAGGCGGTATGTTAATGGATCATGTTTGATCCAGTCCTCGGCCTGGATTGTATGGTGTGATATCTATTAACGCTTTTTCTCACCATTAGCGCTCCCCTACATCCTTGCGGCGTTTTACTCCAGATCTATTGGCTCTGTACATTTATGGGTCTTTTATTGGGGTTGTGACGTCTCTTTCTGGTGACATCTTGTGGTGATCTATCCTCAATCTTGTGTTCCGGACTTGTTCTCCTTCACCGTTTTACTTCTGGATGTGGACTTCCTTGTCTCCTTTAACGTTTACTTAGCCTTCGATCTTGCTGAGTTGCTTTTCAGAGCGCTGCTCTCTCACCTGTCATTTTCTTTCTAAGTTTCCATCATTTTTGCACACTGTTCCCATATTCTCACCATGTTTTGGAAAAGTTTCTCAGATGAAAACGGACATCAGCGTGCCGGTAGGGGCATATATGGCTCCGCTGACGTCCTGTCTGTGGACGACGTCAAGGTTTAGTCGGGGGACGATTCCCGCAGAGGTGCTGCTGCGGAAAACTTTCCAGATCCAGTCTGAGGCCTGGATATATTCTAAGTTAAGGAATCAGCGGCTAGACTATGTCTCTACCAGATAAATCGTTACTGAAGGGAAGTAACTTGTTGGTTTCTATCAGATCCCATCAATCCGAAATAGGTCATATTGTCAGTACCCCCCATAAACAAGAGAAAATTGGACACCCCACACATTCCTGAGGTGCCTGTGAAGAATAAGGACCGTGCAACTTCACCATTTACACCCTCTTCTCCTGTTCTTCCTACTAAGCCTTTCTCTCATCCAAGGTTTGCTATACTTCCTCCAAACTCCCCACTACCACATGATGATGATGATGACGACCTAGGAGGTGGGTGTGGAAATAATGACCCTTCCAATAATCCTGATGAGGACACTGACATACCACAGGACACATGGGATGACTACTGTGAGAAGGTGGCCTGATATGCAGTGCTCACTATTCTAGTGAACACTATGTATCAGTCCAGCAACCCTTATTGATGATTGGTTGTAAGTCAACCTTATAGACCAGCTATCCTAGTAGCGTGGATACGAGCAGTCTAAGGCTAAAGACTCGAGAGGGCGTGTTAAGCCAGCTGTTTACCACACATATACCCCTTGAATACCAAGTGAAAGGACACCACACAAGTGTTATGAAAATAAACAGTTATTTATTTAAAGATCACAACAGCCCTGTACTCTTTATGAGGACAGGGTACTAAGCACAAACCAAAACTCTTACAAAAATACTTAAGTTAGCACAGTATATACAAATGCCCGAGGGGCACGGAAAACCATATACTCTGAAAGTGGAATGCGAAATTCCTAGCAGGTAAGTACAGTACTAATAGCTTTTGGAATCGCTAGGACTTGACTAGGGAATCGTTAGATTACTTCTAGGAGGCCTAGGGGACTCGGGTGCAGTGTGTGCACTCTCACGCGAGATGCGGGACAAAAGTCTATGGTAGCTAGGAAATAGAAAGTTAGTGTTCTCGGGCGAACCCGACCTGGTAGGGAGAAAACGAAAGTAGATTCTGACCCTTGGATAGTGAGGCTATGCTGGGGCACCGAAATGCCGAAGTTACCTAGCCCAGGGGCTGCAGCTGCATAGGTCTGAAAAGACGTCGGGAATCCTCGTAGACGGACCAGGAGCCGGAAGAAAAGATGCTGGCCGGTGACCAGTGAAGAAAGTTCAGTTGGATCCAAGCCTGGATCTCGAAGATAAATGACACCTGAAAGCAGAGGGGACCAAGTTCGAGACTACTAGCCAGTAGTCAGTGGGCACCAGGAGGGCACCGGATGGTAGCCACCTCGACAAGGTGAGTGGGTGACGCTTGACTCGAAGATCTCACGGACCAGGAGGCGTTGTCGGCGACCAGGATGGAGGATCGAGCTGTCCCACGAAGATAGAAGCTGTCGGCGTCGCTGGACCCAGGATTGGGCAACAAAGCCTTGGCAAATTCAAGCCCACGCGGTGGACCTAAAATGGCGTCTGGAGTGGACCAGGAGGGTCCGGGGTGCCTCTCTTGAACAAGGAAGCAAGGGCCAGCCTGGAGCAACCAGACCAGCAGTCGTGAAGTCGTTGGGCGTCGTTCAGAAGGCCACAAGCCAGCCGGCTAGTAGCCACACAACGCGGTGCACAGCAAACAGCAGAAGGGCCCCACGCCGATCGTGGAGATGCAGGGAGGCTGATCTTGGGTGCTGGAGCTGCGCAGGGTTGGGGCTTCTCGGACCCCAAAGCACTCACCAGTGGAGGACACGGTGGGCTTGCAGTAAAGATGTCGTGCAGTCTTGGCGATCGTCGGTCCCTCGAGGTCTCGTCGCACTCACGGTTCTCAGCTTGGCTGTAGAGGTGAGTAGAGGTCAGAGGTGCCAGGGAAGCCGGGTCTCGTCGAGCTGGGTCGTCGGATTCGTGAAGAAGGACTTGCAGCAGACCGCAGTGTTCTTTAGGATGGTGCCCGCTTGATGCAGGGTGACTACTCCTTAGCCACAAGGGAGAATCTTGAAGAAGAAATCGTGAAGTCCTTTCGAAGAAAGTGGTATCTTGATTCCAAAGATGATCTGATTTGAACAGGGGGCCCGCTCCTATCTTTATACTAAAAAAGGGGGCTGACCCGGTGACTAGGTCCTGCCTATGGGTGGGACTAGGTGGGGGGTGGTTACACCCCTCAGCCATGCCGGACTTCCCCAGGCCAGGGGCTGGTGTGCCCCTGGAACTGGTTCAGACCGGCCTATGCGTAGTGAGCACCGGGGTGCCACTCAGCAGTCACCTTCCTGTAAAGCCCTGCCTACCCAGGATACACAAAACCATGTCTGGGACGGTGCTAGCACCGCCCCTGACAGGAAACCCTTTGTCCAGGCTCCCCTCGCTGGAAGGACTCCCAGCTGCAGGGGGTCAGACTCGTGTCTGTGGTGGCAGCATCCATTTTGTGGAGCTGAGGCTTCAGTTAACTTTAACTGGGGTTCACAGTTACATACATGTCGTGTCCCTCTAGAAGGGTGGGATGCTAACCCCGTCGCCAGAATTGGCGAGGGGTTAGTATTCCAATTCGTATGACACCTTACTCGACATGTTTTGATAAAGCAATACCAAAGATAGCATTTAACCGCGAGGATTATAATGCACTTAAGAGTATATGGTATGCGATATCATGGAACAGCTATTAGGACTTGATTCCGCAAGCTGCAGACAGGCTCAGCTCATGCCAGAGCACCACCTCACACGATTCCAAGCACTCTGCCTTCAGGATTGTCAAGGCCTGCCATAGGAGTGACTGATAGGAATCTGTGTGTCCATTTTAGGGTTAGGTATAGGTATACTACACCTACAGCAAAGGGTGATTACACGACTTTGCCCCAGCTGTCATGCAGCCAGTTGTGTCAGATTTAGGAGGCCAGCCAGGGGTGGCATAATACATGCTGCAGCCCCTGGCAGCCCTGGGTACACCTATGCCCTGAGTTACAGGGTCTGATAAGGTGGCCCAGTACCAATTGGTAGATGCACCTAGGGTACATGAGGTAATTTAGAAAGAGAACAGCCAGGCTGTGGGTCTGATTGGCAGGCCCACAGCCAGAGAAAGTCGTAAACCAGTGAAACAAAAGCAAAAAATCTGGGTGATCATAGGATTGCAGACCCTACTCTCCTACATGACCCCCCCCCAAACTTTGGGACAATAAGCTAACCTTGACCAGGTGAGTCTTCTTGTTCTAAGTGGAAATATCTGGAGAGCCCATCGGCATTGCCATGATCAGTACCAGGTCTATGTTCCACTGTAAAGTCCATCCCCTGTAGGGAAATGGACCACCTAAGCAGTTTGGGGTTTTCACCCTTCATCTGATTTAGCCACAAGAGGGGCTTATGGTCGGTCTGAATCTTGAAGTGAGTGCCAAACAAGTATGGCCTCAGCTTCTTCAGGGCCCAAACCACAGCAAAGGCCTCCCTCTCAATAGCTGACCAATTCTTCTCTCTGGGGGTCAGCCTTCTGCTTATAAAAGCAATGGGCTGATCCTGACCATCAAAATTCAGTTGAGAAAGAACAGCTCCCACACCCAACTCAGAAGCATCTGTTTGGACAATGAATGGTTTGGAGTAGTCTGGACTCTTAAGGATAGGTGCTGTGCACATGGCCTGCTTTAGGTCATCGAATGCTTTTTGACAGCCTGCTGTCCACTGAACCTTTTTTGGCATTTTCTTACTTGTCAGTTCATTTAATGGTGTCACAATGGAACCATAGTTCCTGACAAACTTTCTGTAGTATCCAGTCAGGCCCAAGAAAGCTCGAACCTGAGTCTGGGTGGTTGGAGGAGCCCAGTCCCTGATTGACTGTATTTTGCTCTCCAGTGGCTGAACCTGGCCTCCACCTACAAGGTGGCACAGGTATACAACCTGTGTCTGCCCTATCTGGCACTTGGTGGCCTTGATAGTGAGGCCTGCTGCTTGCAGAGCCTCTAACACTTTCCTCAGGTGGACCAGGTGATCCTCCCAGGTGGAGCTAAAGACAGCAATATCATCTAGATATGCTGCACAGAAGTCATCCAGCCCAGTAAGGACTTGATTCACCAACCTTTGGAAGGTGGCAGGTGCATTTTTCAGACCAAAGGGCATTACCACAAATTGATAATGCCCACCAGGGGTTGAAAATGCTGTTTTGGGCTTAGCATCCTCAGCTAACCTGATTTGCCAATACCCAGCTGTTAAGTCAAATGTACTTAAGTAGTTGGCTGAAGCCAATCTATCTATAAGTTCATCTGCCCTTGGTATTGGATGGGCATCAGTCTTAGTGACTGCATTGAGACCCCTGTAGTCTACGCAAAACCTCATCTCTCTCTTACCATCTTGGGTGTGAGGCTTTGGCACTAGAACTACTGGACTAGCCCAAGGGCTATCGGAGGGTTCAATGACTCCCAATTCCAACATTTTCTGCACTTCAGTTTTTATGCAGTCTCTAACATGATCAGGCTGCCTGTAGATTTTACTCTTGACTGGCAGGCTGTCACCAGTGTCAACCTCATGGGTGCACCAATTGGTCTGACTGGGTGTCAGAGAGAACATACGTCTGAAAGACTGAAGAACCTGTTTACAGTCTTTCTGCTGATGTTCAGAGAGGCTGCCACAAAAGACAACACCATCTACTGAGCCATCATCAGGATTCTGAGTGAGCAGGTCTGGGAGAGGGTCACTCTCTTCCTCCTGTCCCTCATCTATGGCCATGAGCAAGCTCATGTCCTTCCTGTCGACATATGCTTTGAGCCTGTTGACATGGAGCACCCTGTGGGGGCTCCTGGGAGTTCCAAGGTCCACCAGGTAGGTGACCTCTCCCTTTTGCTCAAGAATTGTGTGGGGCCCAGACCATTTGTCTTTGAGTGCTGCTGGGGCCACTGGCTCCAACACCCACACCTTCTGTCCAGGCTGATAAACAGTCAGGACAGCCTTTTGGTCATGCCAAGCTTTTTGGAGTTCTTGACTGGCCTTAAGGTTTTCTGATGCCTTCTCCATATACTCAGCCATCCTGGAGCGGAGACCAAGTACATAGTCCATTATGTTGGTTGCAGGCTTTTTGAGAGGTCTCTCCCATCCTTCCTTCACCAAACACAAGGGGCCTCTCACAGGATGCCCATACAAAAGTTCAAAAGGGCTGTAGCCAACCCCCTTTTGTGGGACCTCTCTGTAAGCAAACAGAAGGCAGGGCATCAGGACATCCCATCTACGCCTGAGTGTTTCAGGTAGTCCATGAATCATCCCTTTTAGGGTCCTGTTGAACCTTTCAACAAGCCCATTGCATTGTGGGTGATAGGGTGTAGTGAATTTGTAATTGACACCACACTCCTTCCACATAGCAGTTAAGTAGCTTGACATGAAGTTTGCACCTCTGTCAGAGACAACCTCCTTAGGGAAGCCCACTCTGGAGAACACTCCAACTAGGGCCCTTGCCACCACAGGTGCTGTGGTGGTCCTAAGTGGAATAGCTTCAGGATACCTGGTGGCATGATCCACTACCACCAGTATAAACTTGTGCCCTGATGCTGTCTGGGGTTCCATTGGACCAACAATGTCAATCCCCACTCTTTCAAAGGGCACCCCCACCACAGGCATTGGTATAAGGGGGGCCTTTGTTGTGCCACCTGACTTACCACTGGCTTGGCAAGTGACACAGGAGCGACAAAACTCCTTGGTATCCTCATTCATGTGAGGCCAGTGAAAGTGTGAGACAAGCCTGTCCCAAGTCTTTGTCTGGCCTAAGTGACCTGCTAAGGGAATCTCATGGGCCAAGGTAAGTAGGAAACCTCTCTGAGACAAGGGTACAACCAGCCTCCTGGTCATGCCAGGCTTGGGGTCTCTTGACTCAGTGTACAGGAGTCCATCTTCCCAGTATACCTTGTGGGTACCTGTGGCGTTCCCAGCAGCCTCAGCAGCAGCCTGCTGTCTGAGGGGTTCAAGAGAAGGGCAGCTTAACTGGTCCTTCCCCAGGTCTTCCCTTGAGGGTCCCCCTGAACCCAAGAATTCAACTTGATCAAGTTCAAACTCTCTGGGCTCAGTTTCCCTCAATTCCTGTAGGTCAGCCTCCTCTGAGACTTGATCCTCAACCTGGGGCAAGGGGGAAGGCACAGCCTTAACCCTGCTGCTCCTTTTCTTGGAAGGTGTCTGGTCCATTGTTCCAGGATCCAGCACCTGTTCAGTGGGGCATTTTCTGGCCTGTGACCTGGTCACAGCAAACACATGTGCTGGCAAGCCTAACATTTCCAGATGAGTCCTCTGCTCCACTTCTGACCATTGTGATGACTCCAAATCATTGCCCAACAAACAATCCACTGGGAGGTCTGAACTAACTACAACCTTCTTTTGGCCAGTTACCCCTCCCCAGGAGAAAGCTACAATTGCCATACTATGATTGGTAGTGACATTGCTTGCATTGGTCACCAGGAATTCTGTACCTGGCATGATCTGTCCAGGGTCCACAAAGCCAGGTGTCACCATTGTGACACTGGCACAAGTGTCCCTATAGGCCTGAGACATTTTTCCATTAATAAAAGGTGTCTGTCTGTATTTGCCCAAAGTATTGGGACTTATGTCAGGGGACATATCCATATCCCCTGTACTGACAAGGACAGCCTGAGTGAGTGTACCAACTAAGTTGTCACACCCCTCAGAACCCAGGGTTAACCCTACTAAACCCTTGGGAGGTGCACTACCACTGCTGGCTGTACTAGGGGGCACAGGTGCCTTAGGGGCTGCAGTGGCAGGAGTCTGCCCTCCTCCTTTCTTGGTGCACTCACTAAACCAGTGAGTTTTACTTTTACAGTATTGGCACCACCTTTTAGATTGGCCTTCTTTCTTCTTTTGGGGAGCCTGACCCCCACCCTCTTTGGGTTGTTGGGGACCTGTCGAAGACTTCTGGTCATTTTGTTCCCCTTTTGAATCTTTACCCTTCTGGTCTGCTTTCTTCTGACCACCTGGATTCTGGCCCTGGTTCTGTTTAACTCTTGTTCTAACCCATCTGTCTGCCTTCTTTCCCAATTCTTGGGGAGAGGTCAGATCTGAGTCAACAAGATGCTGATGCAACAACTGGTTCTGACAATTGTTTAAAATTTGTTCTCTCATCATCAAATTGTACAATCCTTTATAATCAGTAACCTTACTGCCCAGCAACCAGCCCTCAAAAGCCTTAGTGGCACAATCTACAAAGTCAGCCCAATCTTGAGACTGAGTTTTCTGGGTATCCCTGAACAGCACCCTGTACTGCTCAGTGGTTAGGCCAAACCCATCAACCAGTGCACTTTTCAAGACTTGGTAATCATTAGCATCCTCTACCCTTGTGGTGAGGAGCTTGTCTCTTCCTTTACCTTCAAAGGAGAGCCACAAGATAGCTGCCCACTGACTTGGGGGAACACCTTGCACAGTGCAGGCCCTCTCCAAAGCAGTAATCCATTTGTGGATGTCATCCCCTTGTTTAAAGGGGGGCACTATCTTACCAAGGTGTTTTGTATCAAAACTCCTTTCCCTATTGCTAGGTACAATGCTGCCACCAGTGGGGACTGTCCCACTCAATTGTTGCTCTCTAGCAAAGGCAAGCCTTTCTTTGGCTAGGGCAAGTTCTTCCCTTTCAATCCTCAGATTGGCTGCCTTTTCCTTAGCTTCATACATTCTCCTCTGGGGAGATGTCATTCCCCTTTGAGAGGAACGTTGAGAGCCATTGGTATGAAGGGATCTGTTAGAGCCTCTTGATAGAGACCTAACTCGTCCATTCCCAATGTTAAGCTGACCTGATAGTGGCCCTAGGGGTCCCCTAGTGCCCATCTCATGTCTGCTTAAGTTGGACCTGGTTAGTCTGCTGACTTCTACCTGTCCCTTATCTGCCTCATCCCCTGATACCAAATCATCATCCTCATCATCAGCATCATCTGCTTCCTGATGGGGATGGTCCTGGGTATCAAAGGGACCCTGTAAGGAGGGCATATTGCCTTCTGAAGTAGAAGGGTCTGGGTTACCAGCCCTCCTTGCATCATGAGTCTCTAAGAGACCAATCAGAAAAGCAGTTGTGGGGTTAGACCCCTGCTTAATCTTCCTAGAGGTACATACTTGTCGTAACTCATGGAAGCTAAGCGCAGTATATCTTGAAGGGATGACCTGTGGAGGGTCAACTGACACAAGGGGAGACTCAGTGTTTCCTCCTGTGACCGACATACTGCTTCTAGTGTGGTGTAAGTGATGCACCTACCTACACTATGTGTTACCTACTGGTCCCTTGCTAGAGTTGCAGCCAAGGTGTGCTAAGCCTTGAGGAGCTACAACAGCTGGTTCAGTAGAACTCAGAGTATTCTAAGCTTTAGTTATATGTACCTAACAGTACTTATGTGATCTTTCAACAAGATATTCTTAGGATACGTGTGGTAAAACAACAGCAAGCTCAAATCCCAACCGCTGCTCACCAATGTGAGAAGGTGGCCTGATATGCAGTGCTCACTATTCTAGTGAACACTATGTATCAGTCCAGCAACCCTTATTGATGATTGGTTGTAAGTCAACCTTATAGACCAGCTATCCTAGTAGCGTGGATACGAGCAGTCTAAGGCTAAAGACTCGAGAGGGCGTGTTAAGCCAGCTGTTTACCACACATATACCCCTTGAATACCAAGTGAAAGGACACCACACAAGTGTTATGAAAATAAACAGTTATTTATTTAAAGATCACAACAGCCCTGTACTCTTTATGAGGACAGGGTACTAAGCACAAACCAAAACTCTTACAAAAATACTTAAGTTAGCACAGTATATACAAATGCCCGAGGGGCACGGAAAACCATATACTCTGAAAGTGGAATGCGAAATTCCTAGCAGGTAAGTACAGTACTAATAGCTTTTGGAATCGCTAGGACTTGACTAGGGAATCGTTAGATTACTTCTAGGAGGCCTAGGGGACTCGGGTGCAGTGTGTGCACTCTCACGCGAGATGCGGGACAAAAGTCTATGGTAGCTAGGAAATAGAAAGTTAGTGTTCTCGGGCGAACCCGACCTGGTAGGGAGAAAACGAAAGTAGATTCTGACCCTTGGATAGTGAGGCTATGCTGGGGCACCGAAATGCCGAAGTTACCTAGCACAGGGGCTGCAGCTGCATAGGTCTGAAAAGACGTCGGGAATCCTCGTAGACGGACCAGGAGCCGGAAGAAAAGATGCTGGCCGGTGACCAGTGAAGAAAGTTCAGTTGGATCCAAGCCTGGATCTCGAAGATAAATGACACCTGAAAGCAGAGGGGACCAAGTTCGAGACTACTAGCCAGTAGTCAGTGGGCACCAGGAGGGCACCGGATGGTAGCCACCTCGACAAGGTGAGTGGGTGACGCTTGACTCGAAGATCTCACGGACCAGGAGGCGTTGTCGGCGACCAGGATGGAGGATCGAGCTGTCCCACGAAGATAGAAGCTGTCGGCGTCGCTGGACCCAGGATTGGGCAACAAAGCCTTGGCAAATTCAAGCCCACGCGGTGGACCTAAAATGGCGTCTGGAGTGGACCAGGAGGGTCCGGGGTGCCTCTCTTGAACAAGGAAGCAAGGGCCAGCCTGGAGCAACCAGACCAGCAGTCGTGAAGTCGTTGGGCGTCGTTCAGAAGGCCACAAGCCAGCCGGCTAGTAGCCACACAACGCGGTGCACAGCAAACAGCAGAAGGGCCCCACGCCGATCGTGGAGATGCAGGGAGGCTGATCTTGGGTGCTGGAGCTGCGCAGGGTTGGGGCTTCTCGGACCCCAAAGCACTCACCAGTGGAGGACACGGTGGGCTTGCAGTAAAGATGTCGTGCAGTCTTGGCGATCGTCGGTCCCTCGAGGTCTCGTCGCACTCACGGTTCTCAGCTTGGCTGTAGAGGTGAGTAGAGGTCAGAGGTGCCAGGGAAGCCGGGTCTCGTCGAGCTGGGTCGTCGGATTCGTGAAGAAGGACTTGCAGCAGACCGCAGTGTTCTTTAGGATGGTGCCCGCTTGATGCAGGGTGACTACTCCTTAGCCACAAGGGAGAATCTTGAAGAAGAAATCGTGAAGTCCTTTCGAAGAAAGTGGTATCTTGATTCCAAAGATGATCTGATTTGAACAGGGGGCCCGCTCCTATCTTTATACTAAAAAAGGGGGCTGACCCGGTGACTAGGTCCTGCCTATGGGTGGGACTAGGTGGGGGGTGGTTACACCCCTCAGCCATGCCGGACTTCCCCAGGCCAGGGGCTGGTGTGCCCCTGGAACTGGTTCAGACCGGCCTATGCGTAGTGAGCACCGGGGTGCCACTCAGCAGTCACCTTCCTGTAAAGCCCTGCCTACCCAGGATACACAAAACCATGTCTGGGACGGTGCTAGCACCGCCCCTGACAGGAAACCCTTTGTCCAGGCTCCCCTCGCTGGAAGGACTCCCAGCTGCAGGGGGTCAGACTCGTGTCTGTGGTGGCAGCATCCATTTTGTGGAGCTGAGGCTTCAGTTAACTTTAACCGGGGTTCACAGTTACATACATGTCGTGTCCCTCTAGAAGGGTGGGATGCTAACCCCGTCGCCAGAATTGGCGAGGGGTTAGTATTCCAATTCGTATGACACCTTACTCGACATGTTTTGATAAAGCAATACCAAAGATAGCATTTAACCGCGAGGATTATAATGCACTTAAGAGTATATGGTATGCGATATCATGGAACAGCTATTAGGACTTGATTCCGCAAGCTGCAGACAGGCTCAGCTCATGCCAGAGCACCACCTCACACGATTCCAAGCACTCTGCCTTCAGGATTGTCAAGGCCTGCCATAGGAGTGACTGATAGGAATCTGTGTGTCCATTTTAGGGTTAGGTATAGGTATACTACACCTACAGCAAAGGGTGATTACACGACTTTGCCCCAGCTGTCATGCAGCCAGTTGTGTCAGATTTAGGAGGCCAGCCAGGGGTGGCATAATACATGCTGCAGCCCCTGGCAGCCCTGGGTACACCTATGCCCTGAGTTACAGGGTCTGATAAGGTGGCCCAGTACCAATTGGTAGATGCACCTAGGGTACATGAGGTAATTTAGAAAGAGAACAGCCAGGCTGTGGGTCTGATTGGCATGCCCACAGCCAGAGAAAGTCGTAAACCAGTGAAACAAAAGCAAAAAATCTGGGTGATCATAGGATTGCAGACCCTACTCTCCTACAACTACAATCACCCTGTCGATCCTCCAGACCTTCCTGATCCAGTGGCATACCCAACCAGGCCATCTCCCCCAGATGAAAACATTGGATTTAGTTAGCTCATTAATAGGGCTGCCCAATACCATGGCATGCAAATGCATTCAGACTCCACAGAGGAAGACTTCCTCGTGGACACTTTTGCACAGTCACAGAGGACACTTCAAACATTACCCATGCTAAAATATATATCTTCTGGTAGAACATCTTCCCGGAGTGCACAATCAGATTGCTGATCTGCTAAGTCATCAGACCAGCAGATCCACAAATGGGAACTTCATCCTCAAGTTCTTCAACCATTTTTCCACATGTGGGGCCACCCAGATATAGATCTGTTCGCCAAATACGCAAACGCAAAATGCCCAACCTTCACCACCAGGTTTCCACACCCGTTGTCTAAGGGCAATGAGATATGGATGAACTGGTCGGGCAGATTTACGTATGCTTTTCCACCACTCCCACTCATTCTGCTAGTAGTACGCAAGCTCAAGCAACAGTCTCTCAAAATGATCTTAGTTTCTCCCACATGGGCACGGCAACCATGGTTCACAACACTCCTCGAACTCTCAGTAGTTCCACACCAAAAATTACATCTCTCCCCAAAACTGCTAACCCAGAACCATGGAGAGATAAGGCACCCATATCCAGCACAACTGAATCTAGCAATCTGGCTCCTGAAGTCCTAGAGTTTGGTTACCTTAACCTTCCACTTGACTTTATGAACATTCTCAAAGAAGCCAAACGCCATACTTAGCATGCTATGCTGCCAAATGGAAATGATTAGTCATTTACTGCAATCACAACAAAATTGACCCGCTAAATGTTTCAATTCAGAGCATAATTTGCTATTTACTGCATCTACAAAGATGTAATCTAGCATACTCATCCATAAGATTACATCTGGCTGCCCTTGCCGCCTACCTGCAAAACAGACAACATTTGTTTATTGTTCAGAGTACCTGATATCAAAGCTTTTATGGAAGGTCTCAAAAGGATAATTCCTCCCACACTGCCACCCTCTCCGGTGTGGAATCTAAACATTGTACTTACTAGTCTCATGGGTCCTCCATTTGAACCTTTACACACATGCGAACTGCAGTTCCTTACATGGAAAGTAGCTTTCCTTGTCGCAATCACCTCTCTCAGGAGAGTAAGTGAGATCCAGGCTTTAACCATACAAGAACCATTCTTACAAATACATCGTAACAAAGTGGTTCTTCGAACCAATCCAAAATTCCTTCCCAAAGTAATCTCTGCTTTTCATCTTATTCAATCTGTAGAGTTACCAGTGTGTTTTCTAAACCCGGATTCCGCAACAGAGAGAGCTCTTCACACACTAGACGTCAAAAGAGCTATACTTTATTACATTGACAGGACTAAACCTTGTAGAAAGACAAACCAACTGTTTGTAGCCTGCTCTCCACCGCATAAAGGAAACCCCATCTCTAAAGCTGGAATGGCCAGGTGGATAGTCAAATGCATTCAAATATGCTACAAGAAGGTAAAACGCACATTAACAATTCCCCCTAGAGCACACTCAACACGCAAACTAGGGCCATCCATGACATTCTTAGGGAAAATTCCCCTAGAAGACATTTGTAAGGCAGCCACATGGTGTACTACACACACCTTCACCAAACACTATTGTGTAGACGTGCAGGCAAAGCAACAGGCTTCTGTAGGCCAGGCTGTTCTTAAGACACTTTCCAAACCACTGCAACAGATACAGGTGACCACTGCTAAGGTAGACACTGCTGTACAGTCTATGCAAAAGTTTGAATTCTGCAGCTCATATAACTCGAACGGAAAATGCTTCTTACCAGTATGCATCTGTTCTTGGCATGTAGAGCTGCAGATGTCATACTCCCACCTGCCTTCCCGTAACCTGTGTCTGTTCCAGTGTTTTCTTACTTAGATACATTCATGTGGACATCTTTTCTATTTCTCACAAACTCCATCATTTCCCACCATGGCAAAAAACAATCTACGGATGGAGTTGATGCCCGTGCGCACTATCGTCCAAGGGAGGAGTGTAAGAAAGTTGCTCTGTATATACTGCACCAAAGTAAAGTACAGTTTGCACAGAGTCCACAGTCTCCAAAGGCTTGGCAGAGGCTAAAGTTAGATATAACCTCATTCTCTAAAGTGGTAGCTTGGTCGAGCAGTAAGGCAGTATCAGAGGACAGTGTAAAGCATTTGTTGTACACACTCAAGTCAGCAAATGGTCTCACACACTCAAGAACTGAACTCTAGGCCAATTGTTTTGTATATAAAAATATATTGTTGTTTATTTTAGAACCACAAGTAGGTATCTTAAATACTTTCTCAGAATGAGATGTTGCAATTGAATACTTTCAAATAGCAATAGTCTTTTAAATGCAATTGATACAGTTGTTGCAATATGCAACACAAGTTAAACACAAAATAACAATGAGCTCAATAGGAAGTTTAAAGTAAATGCAATAACATCACTTTACAAATGTTTTTCTTACTCGGGGCTGGATCCTGGATTCAGCCCTGGTGCATTTCCTATAAACAGTTGAAAGAAATAGTTTTTGTTACACAGGCAATCTTTAAGGAATGTTTATATGTTTTGAAAATCGACACTTAGAAGAAATTCTGCCAAAAACCAGGCAATGTTATCCTATGGGAAGAAATCATGTTATCTTAAAATCACAGTTGTAATTACTTTTGAAGGTCAGTGCTGGGCACAAAGATCCAGCACTGGGATTTCTCCTGGTAGCAAGTGAGTAATTTCATTTTTGTTGTTAGGACGATTTTTAAGGAATATTTGAAAGTTGCAAAACTAAAGAATTTCCAAGTGAAACCCAGCCAATGTTTCCCTATGGAGAAAATCAAGTTATGAGTCTTTGGGTAAGTACTCGACTGGCAGAGTTAAGGTTCTGGGGAAAAGACTCGGGTGTCTCCCAGGGTCAGGTAGGTACAGTTGTTACACCCTCAGCGGCACTGGCGCAGCCGGGTGCAGAGTAAGGAGGCCCAATGTTAGCCTATGGCGGGCAGGGGGCTTTGGTCGGTGGCTCCTTGCAGGCAGGCCAAGCGGCTGTGGGAGCTGAGCTCCTGGTCACTTACACAGGGCAAGTGGGGAAGTAGGATAGGACAGATGCTGCACTCCTAGTGGGGCTGCAGACTCTGGGACGGAGATTCTTCAGGTGCGACCACCACTTTGAGAGGTAAGTTGGGAAGCTGGAGGTTAGGTAGGCACCCATCAGTTGGACACAGGGGGCCGTAGGGCGCCGGGTGCAGGGGTTTCCTTTGGTGTCGGGAAATCTTACCCTCAGCTGGTCACGGTCGGAGGGATAGTGTGAGGCTGCAGGCGACGTCAGGAGCGTCGAGGAGGGTCTTTGGGTGCTGGATTCGTGGTCACAATTGCTGGGGGGGACATCCTTGTGGTCTTTGTTCACTCAGGCACAGGCCGGGCTCGGCGGGTGCAAAGTGTGCTGGATTTGCAGTTCCTAACCGGCACCAGGAGTTGTTGCTGTTTGAGCAGAATCTCTGCTAGTGTGCGTCCCAGTCTTTAGATGAGCAAGGCAGTCAGGTCCTCCTGGGTTTTCGGAGGTTGCTGTCCACAAGAGATGCCAGGATTCAGCAGGAGCATGTTCGAGGGTCGGCAGGCCTGTAGGGCTGTGGCCAAGTCAGTTGGTGTCATCGTCTTGTTAGCAGCTGCACAACATGTCTTCTATCTTCTTGTTCTTCTTCTTGTTTCGGAATCAGAATCTGAGGAAGGAAGGTTCAGGGTGCCCCTGAAGACTAAATTTAGGGGCGTTACAAATATGGGAAGGTCAGGAAACAATGGGTCCCTTCCCTGGGGTGAGTACACCCTCTATTCTGCCACTCTCCTGTTTGGGGGGGGGGGAGCAGGATTGGGTAGGGCTTCCCATCCTCAATATGGCGAGAGCCCGGAGTTGTCCTTTACCTCGCCTCCCCCACCTGAGGGGTGGGGTTGGCAGAGGCTGGCACACCCCCTTTCCTCACTTAGGTTTTCCCACCTGTCTTCCTGCCAGAGTGGGGATCAGAACCGGTGGGGGCCAGTAGCGGAGTACAGCAAGTGGCCTGGAGAAGCTCACAAAGGCGGAATGCCTTTGAAGCTCCCCCTGCCCATCCTGGGGGCGGAGGCCTAGCACCTCACCCCAGGATGTTTATTGTTGCAGTCCCACAACAGCGAATGGCTCTCTACCCAGGGGTCCAACAAAATGTCAGCTGGGTTGCAGCCTAGGCAGTCTCTCAGTAAGGACATAAGTTGTAGGTTAGTTTCAGTTGGCAATTCTAAGTTGCCCTCGGTCTTTGTACATTAAATCCCACACTGGCATCAGTGTGGGTTTAATGTGCTGAGAAGTTTGATATCAAACTTCAGTCTTCAGTGCAGTCATCATGTTGCTGTGGAGTACGTGAGGACGACCTTCCAGCACCATATACTCTTAATGGCAGCACTGCACTTACAGTGCCCAGGAATGGACCTGGGTACTGTAGGGGTACAGCGCTCATGCACCTGTAACCTCACCACTGGCATAGGGCACCCAGCTAGAGGGGTGACTGAGGTATACCAGGGCAGTGGTTTGTGGGCGTGGATCACAGGGATGTGTGCTATGTAGTCTCTTCACTTTGTTCTGTACTAAGACACGCAGCCTGCAAAGGCAGTGTGTGTGTGTGTGTGTAAGGGTACAGGGCCTCTAAGGGTGGCACAATAAGTGCTGCAGCCCTTAGGGACCTTCTCTGGTCACAGTGACCTGGGTACCTGTGGTTCCATTTACTAGGGTCTTACCTCTGGCCAGAGATGCCAATTGGACTTAGGCTTCAATGCAGTTTTAGGGAAGGAACACAGGCCCTGGGTACTTGATTGACAGGAGCTCAGGGCACACTCAGTCAAAGCACATCAGCAATTCAGGAAAAAGTGGGGGCATACCATGTAAGAAATGGTCTGCAGTCATTTGGCTGTTTTGTGTAGAGAGGGTGTCTGAAAAGACAACACCATCCACTGACCCATCTTTTGGGCTGTAGGAGAGGAGATCAGGGAGAGGATTACTCTCTGCTTCCTGTTCCTCATCAGTCCCTATCAGCATGGTGATGTCAGCCCTGTCATTGTAGAGCTTTAGGCGGTTCACATGGATAACCCTTTTGGGTGTTCTGCTTGTGCCCTGGTCAACTAAGTAAGTGACCTCACTATTTTTCTCTAGGGTAGGGTAAGGGCCATTCCATCTATCCTGGAGAGCCATTTGTGCCACTGGCCCCAAAACCCACACCTGTTGCCCAGGTTGAAATTCAACCAGTGCTGATTTTTGGTCATACCAGTGCTTTTTAAGTTCCTGGCTGGCCTCAAGGTTCTTGGATGCCTTTTCCATGTACTCAGCCATTCTGGACCTTATGCCAAGCACATCGTCCACAATATCTTGCTTGAGTTCTTGGAGAGGCCTCTCCCAACCCTCTTTCGCAAGACAGTGGCCCCCTCACAGGATGACCAAACAGAAGTTTAAAGGGTGAAAACCCTACTCCTTACTGTGGCACCTCCCTATAAGCGAAAAGCAGGCATGGCAACAGGACATCCCATCTCCTTTTGAGTTTGGAGTCCCATGATCATACCTTTCTTGTCGAATCTCTCAACAAGGCCATTGGTTTGTGGGTGGTATGGGGTAGTAAACTTGTACTGCACACCACACCCCTTCCACATGTGCTTCAGGTAAGCAGACATGAAGTTGGAACCTCTGTCTGAAACCACCTCCTTAGGGAACCCTATCCTGGTGAAGACACCAATGAGGGCCATGGCTACTGCAGGAGCTGTAGTAGTCCTAAGTGAAATTGCTTCAGGGTACCTAGTCGCATGATCCACTAACTCTAGAACGATTTTTTTCCCTGAGACTGTGAGAGGTTCAAGTGGACCCACTATGTCCACACCTACCCTTTCAAAGGGAACCCCCACAGGCAGTGTTATCAGGGGGGCTTTGGGTGGCCACCTGTCTTGCCACAGGCTTGACAGGTAACACAGGAGCTGACAAACTCCTTCCCCTTTTGGTGCATCTGGGGCTAGTAAAAGTGGCTAACTAACCGTACCCAAGTTTTGGTTTGGCTGAGATGTCCAGCTAGGGGGATGTTGTGAGCTAAAGTTAGGAGGAACTCCATGTACTTCTATGGCACTACAACTCTCCAAGGGGCTCCAGGAGTGGGGTTTCATGCCTCAGTGTACAGTAATCCCTCTTCCCAATAATCTCTGTTAGTACCACTGACATCTCCCTTTGCTTCTGAAACAGCTTGCGTCCTCAGGCTTTCAAGAGTGGGACAGTCTTGCTGGCCCTGGCACAGCTCTTCCCGAGAGGGTCCCCCTGGGCCCAAGAGTTCAACCTGGTAAAGGTCAAGCTCCATAGGCTCAGTTCCCTCTGGGGTGTCCAAGTCCTCTCCCTGAGGAGTGGGGTCCTGATTTGTTTGCTGTACAGAAGCCGGTCCCCCAGTCTTCTTACCTTTTCTCTTGGTGGGTTGGGCCATACTTTCAGGCTCCAGCTCTACTTTTTCACCCTGTCTTTTGCTCTGTGCTCTTGTTTTTAAACACACCAATTAAGGGATATCCATGGGTTTTTAATTCAACCTCAGCCCAGGCTGTGGTTTCCAGGCGAGTGCCAAGCAGAGGTGCAGCTGGTAGCTTTGGAGAGGCCACTTACTGTTTCAGACCAGCACCCCCCCCCCCCCCCCCCCCCCCCCCCCCCCCCGGTCTAATGGGGAAACATCCTTTACCACGCAACCGTTACAACGCGGTATGTAACAACGTGGTTTTAACAACGCAAGTCA
This sequence comes from Lissotriton vulgaris, assembly GCF_964263255.1. Classification (NCBI taxonomy): domain Eukaryota; kingdom Metazoa; phylum Chordata; class Amphibia; order Caudata; family Salamandridae; genus Lissotriton; species Lissotriton vulgaris. The sequence goes on along the minus strand of NC_141698.1, from coordinate 280,161,850 downwards.
TTATGTCGACTTGCACTGGAGGGCGCTCTAGTCTAAGGAATAGTGTGAATTACTATTCCAACACCTTTCCTACTGTATGTAGGCTGGAGTTGGAATAGTAATTTGCACTATTCCTAAATCCAGCACCCTCCAGTGCAAGTCGACATAATGACTTGCGTTTTTAGATACTCAAGGGGGCGCACCAAAATGAGAGTCCAAATAGAATAAGTAGAGAAATGTTCTTTATTTATCTTTGTTCAGCAAGAAAGGGCACATCAATAAAATATGTAGTGAGATCAGCCAACGCGTTTCACTCCCTACCAAGGAGTTTCTTCAGGGCGCTGCGAGTATTTTCGGTAAGTTGTCTTATGTAAGATCCCTCTGTGATCGCACTGGTATTTTTCGGTCGTTTCTTTTTTCAGCCTATTTCTTTAAAAGTCTTTGGAGTATCTCTTCCCTTGTCTTTTCTTTATATCGTGGACTTTGTTGGTCTTGTCCGAAAAAGTAGTTCTGATATTTCAAAGAGCTACCCGTCCCTGGTTGTATTTGTTCTAGGTGGGTACAGTGCTGTGATGACCGTCGTCAGTTTCGGCGTCTCGGCATGGCTGGTCCAAAGACTTTTAAAGAAATAGGCTGAAAAAAGAAACGACCGAAAAATACCAGTGCGATCACAGAGGGATCTTACATAAGACAACTTACCGAAAATACTCGCAGCGCCCAGAAGAAACTCCTTGGTAGGGAGTGAAACGCGTTGGCTGATCTCACTACATATTTTATTGATGTGCCCTTTCTTGCTGAACAAAGATAAATAAAGAACATTTCTCTACTTATTCTATTTGGACTCTCATTTTTGTGCGCCCCCTTGAGTATCTAAAAACTGTTTAACTGATCTGGAGAGCACAGCGACGCCAAACAGCAGCTGGTGTCGGGGTTGGCAGCACAATATCAAACTGACTTGATCATAGACCCATTGGCACTGGAGTTTAGGTGCGGCAATTTAAGGTCCGCTGCTGCTTTTTCGTACAAAGACTTAATGACTTGCGTTGTTAAAACCACGTTGTAACATACCGCGTTGTAACGGTATGCGTGGTATCGCCATACATCCGTCTAATGTGACCATAGCAATTGCATTTTTAGTGGTAACACTGTCTATATTGGTGACTGGGTAAGTACGCCCAATCAAATATTGCTCAGGGAAAACCAGTGTGTCTCTCACCATAGTGACACTGGCACCGGTATCCCTCAGAGCTACTATCCTAGTTCGATTTATCCAAGGGTACTGTATTTCTTCAAGTTGGGTGGCCACACAGCTACAGTGGCAAACTCAACTTCTCCCTCTGAAACTAGAACTGCTTCAGTGTGCATTCTGATTTGCTCTGGGCACACTGTTGATTCCATCTGTAGACCTACTGCCCCAGGAGGAGCTGTACTTGTTGAACTAGAGGCCTTTTTGTGAGAGCAAGACTTGTCTACAGTTAGGTATCCGACTTCTTACAGTTGTTACACCAGGCCTGTGTGGGATCAAAGTTCTTTTCCCTATAGGGCTGTGGCACATAGGGAGTAGTTTAGGACCCACCCCCCTGTGCAGGTTTTTGGGGCCTTTGGAATACTCAGACTTTTTATCTTTGAGATCTTCATCACCTTTCCCGTGGGGAGGTTTTGCAACCACCTTCTGCTGGTCACCCCCAGTGGTTGTCCTTGTCACCCTAGTCTTGACCCAGTGATCTGCCTTATTTCCCAATTCTTGACAAGAAATTAGAACTAGGTCTACCAAATGCTGATGTAACTTTACAGGACTGGTTCTTGGTTTTGTGACCCCCTGAATCTAATTCTATACTCCTCAGTGCTGAGTCAAAATCCCTCAATCAGAGTCTTCTTCATGTGATTATAGGACCCTGCAACTGGCCAAGAGAGGGTCAGAAGCCTGTCTCTGCAGTTACAAGAGAACAGTTCCCACAGGATTGCCCCAGAGAGGTTTCTTCACCTTTCTCATGTCACAAGCCCTATGAAAGGCTGTGAACCATTTGGTGGTGTCATCAACCTCCTCAAATTTAGGGACACCCCCTTTGGGGATTTTAGGATCAAAAGATTGCTCCTTACCCTTATTATTTGTGTTGCTGCCACCATTGATGGGTGCTAAACCCAGCTCTTTCCTTTCCTTTTCCAGAGCCAGGAGCCTGGACTTTAGTTCTAATCTTTTGGCCAGCCTTGCTAAAAAGCTGTCCTCCTCATTGGGGTTGTCCCCAATGTCCTCACTGAAGCCTAAGCCACCTGTGTGGCCTCTAGGTCTCCAGGGGTTTGATGATTGGAGTCAAGGGTATGGGTGCCCTTTCCTCCCTAGGGATGATTGGAGGGGGTCACTATCCTCCTGATCCACCTCCCTTTCTTCCTCTGACTGGTCATCAACATGTTCAGAGGGGTGGGCTTTGGCATACTCAGCCAGGAGCTCCTGGAGCCCTTGTTTGGTTGTATGTGGACCCATTGGTATATTTGTAAGTTTACATAAGGACCTTGTCTCCTTGAAAGACAAGCAGGTCCTGCATGTTAGTATTACTTTCACTAGTAGCTGGGTTTAGCTGGGTTCTTTTGAGACATTCTAACAAAAAGTTCTAACTCCTCTACCCTTTACTACAGTGACTTTTATTTTTTTGTAGCTCTAAAGGGATTTAAGCAAAGCACTGACAAGACTTTTAGTAGATTGGGAAAAAAATGCCAGTTTGAAAAAATCAGAATGCTAAAGGCAATTTGATTTCTGTCGTGTGATCAGATTGTAACCAAGAAGTCCAACAAATGCAAGTTTGTATCCCACCGCTGATCCACCAATGTAAGAAACTGGCTATATTTATACTGCACCAAAGTGAGGTACAGTGTATATAGAGTCCAAGGTTCTCCAAAGGTTTGGCAGAGGTTAAAGTTAGATAGAAGCCTACTCTCTAAAGTGGTAGCTTGGTCGAGAAGTAAGGCAGCATCAGAGGACAGTGTAAAGCATTGTCAGAAAATGGTCTCACACACTCAAGAACGGAACACTAGGCCAGTTTTGTATAAAAAAAATACTGTTTTATTTCTAGAACCAAGCAAGCCTGGTGCAGGTAAGCATAAAAATACTTTTCAGTAGTAAATGACTTGTATGAATACAGTTTAAAACAGCAGTGTAACTTGTACTGGTTTTGGTTACAGTTTTAAGAAAGCAGTTCGCAACACATTGCAGGTATAGTACATTCAATTGATTGGGCTTTTGAAGTAAAATGCAGTTAATTACTTTTCAGATTACTTTTGCTAACACAGGACTGGATCCTAGATTCAGCCCTGGGACATTTCCTGCAAATAGGTGAGTAAACGTGTTTTGGTTAAAAGTACGATTTTTAAGGAATATTATTGCATTTCAAAAGTTGACTCAAACTTTTTCACATAGAATCACCACTGTTATCCTATGGGAGGAAATTCACTTAGCAGGTAAGTGATGTTCTTGTTACTTTTTCTTACTCTGTGCTGGATTCTGGATTTAGCACTGGGACATTTCCTGAAAACAGTTGAGAAAATGCGTTTTAGTTGTTCGGCTGATTTTTAAGGAATATTTGTAGTTTTCAAAAGTCGACACTTAGAAACTTTTTGGGAGAAAAAGTGTCAATGTTATCCTATGAGGAAAAATTAGGTATTGGTTTCAAGGTAAGTAATCGGTCTTTTGAGTTAGGGTTCTGGGGTTAGACTCGGGGGTCTTCCAAGGTCAGTGATGCAATGTTCTTGCACCTTCAGCGGCACTCTGGCGGCTGGGTGCAGAGTGTTGAGGCCCAGTGTTATCCTACGGGGGATAGAGGGACTCCAGTTTTTATAATTATTTATTATTTCTTTATTTCATGCAATTTTATATAGCGCGAACTTTACCTGAAGGTGTCAGAGTGCTTTACATAAGAACCAGTTGCAAAACATAAGGACTAAGGATTATATGTGTTACATAAAAGATACATACAGAAAAAAATTGCAAATGTACATGATGTAGAGTCACACAAGGAAGAGATACAAACAGAAAGAAGAGATATGAATGGAAACACTCTAAGAGTCACATAGGAATGGTAGAGAGTACAAAGGTCTACTTCATATACTAGTGATTAGAGTTATCTCTATATACAGAAAAGCAGAGTTCCAGTAAGTGGGGTCGGAGGGGGGATGCAGTCACAGCACCAAAGGAGGGTGGGAGGAATACAAGGGTATGGAGAAAGGGCAAATCAGAAAAGGGAAGAAACATTTGAGGATTGTCAAGGGGGAAAAGGATTAAAGGACGAGGGCATGGACTAGATGGCCGGTCAGAGTCTAGAGAAAAGCGGCCGAGATCAGCAGCAAAATGGTGGCCAGGACAAAAGAAAAAGTAAAGTTGAGGAGGTTCCGTGGTGTAGTTTCTTTCATTCGAATGTGGCTGCAGGGCTGCTGCCTGCATCTGGTGTTTTCATGGCCCGGTGCTTTGTTTTGCGGAGGGGGGTGTGTGCCCAGAGTGGCGCTCCGCACCAGCCCTGTCTGCTTGCCCAGAATTGCGGGGGCTGCCACAGGCGTGGGGCTTTGCTTGCGCTGGTTGCTGAGGCAGAAAGTGCAGATCTGCTTGGGCTGCGAGTTATCACCCTTGTGGGCCGGGCTGCTGCCCTGCTGGTGGTGGTGGTAGTAGAAGTTGGTGGTGTGGCACGGCTGCCCGTCGCCCACCAGCAGCACGTTGCCCAGGTGGGAGATATAGCTGGAGGCGTTTCTCGATCTTGGAGAGCTTGCGGTCGGCGGGCTCCGTGGCGATGAGGGTGCGCAGGGCGGTGAAGGCCGTGTTGACGCTAAGGGTACGGTCGTGCTTCTGCGCGTTGGCCGTGCGGTGCTGGCACGGCTCTCGGTGCAGCCGGTGGCTTGTGTGTGGGTTCATCCGCCCTGGTTGTTGTGTGGGTTCATCCGCGCTTGGTGAGGGTGCTAAGTAACTACCGCACTTTAGGCTTCCGGGAGATGCAGAGCATGCCTGCTGTGGTAGCCTCTGGTCCTCTACCCTTGGCTGGCAAGCAGGCCACAGGGTTGTGGAAGCAAAACTCGTAGAGTTAAGCTCAGGGCAAGTTGGGGACCAAGTTAACACCAAAGGGGCACCCTCAGCGACGCTAGGGCAGCCGGGTGCAGGTTGCTGTTTTGGGGCGGGTGCCCTGTTGATTTCAATTGAGATTCTCCGGGACAAAGAAACACTGCAGGCTTGGGCACGAGGATCTTTCAGGAGTGACCACCACTTCGAGGGGTAAGTTGGGATGTAGAGGGATGGTTAGGCACCATTGGGTTGGGCACACAAAGCTGTGGGGCGTTGGGTGCAGGGGTGCCTTTGGACGTCAGATTTTCTTACCCGCTCTCTTCGCAGTGGGGGGGGCCTCTGGATTGAGGCTGCAGGCCTCGTCTGGAGGCTTGAGGCAGGTCAGGGGTCGCCGGCTCTCGGGTCAGGATTGCCAGGGGGACCTCCTCGTGGTGTTTGTTCACTAAAACACGGGCCGGGCTCGGCGGGTGCAGTGTGTGTTGGATTTGCGGTTCCTGGCTGGCACCAGAAACTGCAGTTTAAACACATCCGATGTTCATGGGAGAAACCGCTTGGAAAGTAAATGCTTGCAGGTCCTCCAGGGATTTTGAGGTTACTGGCCGCTGGACACGCCGGGGTTTCGCAGGAGCAGGTTCGAGGGGAGACAGGCTTGTAGGGCTGGGACCAAGTCAGTGGGCGTCGTCCTCTTGTTAGCTCTGCACAGCTTCTCGTCCTTCTTTTCTTGTGGTTAAGGATTAGAGGAAGGAAGGTTCAGGGTGCCCCTAAATACTAAATTTAGGGGTGTTACAGGTAGGCAAAGGTCAGGGACCCATGGATCCCTTCCCTGGGGTAGGTACACCCCTTATTCTGCCACTCTCCAGTGGGAGGGGGGGCAGGACCATGTCCCTGGTTGGCTGGGTCCCCCCATCCTCAAGATGGCGGGGACTCGAGGTTGTGCTTCACCTCACCTCCCCCACTTTAGGGGTGGAGTTGGCAGAGGTGGGCACACCTCTCTTCCTCAGTCTGTTTTTCCCGCCGGATCTCCCGCCCATAGTGGGGGGCATCAGAGCCAGAGGGGACCAGTTGCTGAGTATAGCAAGTGGTCTGGAGAGGCTCACAATGGCGGTTTGCCTTTGAAGCTTCTTCTTCATGAACCCTGCCCATCCTGGGGAAGGAGGCTTAGCACCTCGCCCTAGGATGTGCATTGTTTCAGGCCCCCCGAGAGTGGCAAACACTTTAACCAGAGGTCCAGAAACATGTCTGGGGTGGCTGCCTCGGCAGCCACTCAGTCAGGTCACTGGGAGTTGGTAGAGTTTCAGGGGGCATCTCTAAAATGCCTCTGTCGTGCATTTTACATTAAATCCCACACTGGCATCAGTATGGGTTTAATGTGATAAGTTTGATACCAAACTTCTCAGTCTTCAGTGTAGCCATTATGTTGCTGTAAAAAAAAGAAAAATGTAAATCCATGTTTGTAAAGTGCGAACTACTCACCATTACGGGACTCAAGACCCTGGGGGCCGTAGTGGAAATTAAGAGAGCTATTGCTCAGAGTCACATGGTGCTGAGGTGAGCTGCCGCCTGAGCCGGGGATCCAAGTGGGAACCCTGTGCTCCGAAGTCAGCAAACTGGTCGCTGCACCACATTCCTCCACATGGAGTTCGTGATGACTTCATGCACCTGTACCCTCAACACTTTAATAGGGCACCTAGCTAGAGGGATGGCTGATAGATGCCAGGGCAGTGGTTTGTGGGCATGGCACACAGGGATCTGAAAGAGACACGTTAGTGATAGATTCCTTACCTTAGAATATCCCCAGGCGTCAGACTGGATCCGGAAACTTTTTGCGTAGCAATACCCCTGCGCGCTGGTAGGCGTCGTCTGCACCAAGACACGCAGCCTGCAAAGTGTGTGTGTGTGTCTATGTGTGTCTATGTGTGTCTATGTGTGTCTGTGTGTGTGTCTGTGTGTGTGTCTGTGTGTGTGTGTCTGTGTGTGTGTGTGTGTCTGTGTACAGAGCCTCTAAGGGTGGCACAATACGTGCTGCAGCCCTTAGGGGCCTTCTCTGGTCACAGTTCCCAGGGTACCATTTACCAGGTGCTTACCTCTGGCCAGAGATGTCAATTGGGTTCAAGCTTCAATGCAGTTTTAGGGAAGGAACACAGGCCCTGGGTACCTGATTGGCGGGAGCCCAGGGCACCCTCCGAGATAGAACATCAGCATTTCAGCAAAAAGTGGGGGCATACCATGCAGGAAAGAGGGCACTTTCTCACACATGTGAATACACTTGAATATTCGTTAGTCACCATGCGTTTGTGTAAGTATTACACGTTTAAAAGGATATATGAACTAAAAGCGTACTTTCAAAATGAGATACATGTATTGCCCATTGCTACACAATTTTAGACATTGATGCGTACAAGCTAATCCATGATTGGAAACGAATGATAGCTAGTAGTGCTGAGGCCACGCTGAGCTAATGCACACTATAAGCAGATCCTAATAGGCATGTAAAGTGACTCTCTATACACCGCTATGCTTTCTAGCTTTTTAATATTGCTCTTCAGCTGAGGCAGGACACAATGTATACCATCAGTGGACATCCCACAGAGCTCGGCTTTTAGGGCATCCCATTCCTGATCTCTGGATGTTAAGCATCCTTTAATGTAAAATATATTGAGTCCCATCCAAATGAGTAGAACATTTTGACCCAGAACTATGATCAGCTGTCAGTGTGTTGTGGCTAATATTAAATAATCTCCTAAATGTATACACCAACAAAGCATTTTTTTATTGGGAGGTGCATGTCTAAGGTATGGAATCCCCCCCCCCCCCCCCCCCCCCCCCGCCCTGCTTCTCTTCCAGGAGATTCTCATCAATAGTCATGAGCACTGAATATTCCCACCATGTGTGGGGACCCCGGAAATAATAACAATTCTATATGAAAAACCTATATATACAGCTCATATATGTATACATATCATTTTCTCATACCAATGCAGCCCCCATATAGGAGGCTAAACAATGCAATAATAAAATTAATACTTTTGCAAACACATAATGAATATATAAATCACAGGAGGGCAAGTAACACTTGAACTCTTTTTTTCATGAGCAAAACTCATGAAAACTGCAAAAGAGCAGGCATTGTTAGCCTACAGTCTCCATTGTAAGCCATTAGCATAGAAAATGAAAGTACAAAAAACTGGCACTGTGCCTTTAAGGCAGCCATGAAACCTAGTTTCCCATCGTGCCTCAGTGGTGACAGGTTAGTTGTTCTTTCTGGCTCCTTCTGACCTGGAATCCATAGCTCTGACATTTTGACTTTTTTGTCAAACAATTGTTTTCAAAATCTACCTTTCTACTCTTCACTCAACGTCTTTTTGGCTTTAGAGTGAAGTACTGTCTTTTTAAGAACAAAAAGGCATTATTTTCTGTCAGAATGCCCTTTCTTTTTGACCCATACCCTTCTGGTGGCAAAAAGGCAGCTAGGACTGACACACATTCTGTGTGTATTCTCTGCCTCCCGGACTCTCACTCTCTAGAGACCTGTCACTATTGTGAGAAGCTGTCCAGAAGAACCATCAAGGACAGGGAGAGGATCAGAGTTTAGGGGCTCTCTGAAAGAGGTAGGTCTCCCGTGATACAAAAAAAAAGAGAACAAGATCGATGTCCAGGAGAAAGATTCCACTCTGTTCGCCGTCTGGATCAGTGTCTAACCTACCAGTGGGGAAGAAGAATGCAACGTCTAATTCTTGGACAGTGCGGGCGCACAGTTCTACTTCAAGACCTAGGACCGTCACAGCGTCAAGTCAAGTATCGGAGCCTCCATTGACGTCAAACTGGCTTCCAGACGGCTCTAGTGTCTCCTGCACGCCTTCCTACTACACGGCAGACGCACCCGCCTTCCTGTACTTTTCGTCTCGTGGATCGCCACAGGTACCCCCTCTTAGGGTCCTCGCCACCCGTCGCCTTCTGTAGCCTGAACCATCCCCTCAAGCAGATATTGGGCATACGCTTACTCAGCACCTGGGAGCACTCGCATCCGCCCGACATTGGGCTTACCTGCCTCGGCACTTCTCATCGCTTTCACAGTCTCGAGCACACGCCTGCGGTCTGTACCACCAACCCGCATCTCCACTTGACGTGGCGCATACACCGTGCCTAATAAGACTTAGAATACAGTCTCATCTTCTCCTCTACTACATAGAGTACACCTCACACCCCAGACCGGTTTGGAATTATCACCGGTTAGAAGGGGTCTACTCTCGATACTCCACCACACACGATACAGCCCTAAGAGTCTCAGGACCATTCCTAGTGACGAAACACGTGTCCGCTGTTTTTTTGTTTCAATACGGTTGTTGCCTCATTAAATAACCTTTCAACTTCATACTGGTGTCGACCACAGCAATTGTAATTTGTACAAGACTTCCACAACATTGTGATATCCCCACTACGTGTGCCTGGGACTGTTCTCATTTTGCGTGGTGGATCTTTTGATTCATGCAAATCCCGGGGGTTATTGGGAGATTCCTTCGACCTGGCAGCACCGTACCCACACAGCGCCATGAAAAACACCACGCGCATTAGTCTGAGCGCCAATTTTGCTGACTTCACTAAAAACCCTACCCCTAGCCATAAACCCGGCGACGTTCAACGTCGAGGAACAGATCTCCGCCGACGTTTTGGTACGTTCGGCATCGAGACATGATGCTCCGTCGGCGGGCTCTCACAGGTGATAAACGTCAAAGCACAGGTCTACGTCCGCCCCCTCACGGAAGCGGTCGGCGTTGAGGCAAAAGCCTCCGCCGAGATCGACGTCGAAGCAGGGGCTAAAACCTGAAGCACAATGTTGCATCCTCAGTTTGCCATTCTCGGGGACATCTTTATTTAGAAAACATACTGATGAGATGTCGAGGATGAAAACAGAGCTAGATACTTTGAAGGCGGTTGGCCTTGAAAAAAGTTAAGAATTCAAGTGCCGTTACAGGCCATACAATTAGCGGCCCTTCCACCAGAAGGTTCAAACCCCTCATTGGCAGAGGCAGCAACATCAACAGACCCAATCCAAGTCACAATATCAGGCACCCCCAGAGGAAGATAAAACCCTTGGCAGTCCACTGCCTCATCAAGAACACCTGCCAAACAATGAGTCTCTGCTTCCCCTATCGCCGTCACCCACTCCAGTGGGTGTTAAGTGTTGCAAAGCATCTAGAAGAGTGGCGTGTGATCACAAAAGATCAGTGGGTGTTGACTACACTACAGAATGGATACTCACTTTGTTTCCTGCCTCGACCTCCTGCGATTCCTCCAGTAAAAATGTGTCATCTGTTGAAAATTCTCCGACGGGACGTTGCCATCCTCCTACTAAAATTAGCCATCGAGGAGGTTCCTATGTCGCAACGAGGTCAAGGAGTATACTCCAGATACTTCCTGTTGAGAAAAAAAGGTGGGAAGGCAGAATACAGGCCCGTTCCCGATCTTCGGGCCCTAAACAGGTCTATCAAAAAGGAAAAGTTTTGCATGCTGGCGCTCCATCAAATATATCCACATCTGCGAAGGGGAGATTGGATGTGTTCGTTGAACCTGCAAGATGCATACTTACATGTTCCGGTCAGTGCACTGCACAGGAAATTCCTGCGTTTTCAGGTGGGATTGATACATTACCAAGACACATTACCAATTCAGAGCCCTACCCTTTGGATTGAAGTCGGCTCCTCAGGTGTTCACGAAGTTCATGGCGTAGTGGCAGCCTCTCTACATCGCAGAGGCATCTTCGTGTATCCTTAACTCGAAGACTGGCTTCTGAAGGGCCCATCCCCTCAGAGTGTGGGGAACCATTTTCATCAAGGTCTGAAGCTATGCCAGGAGCTAGGTCTCGAAGTTAGCTTCGACAAATCGACTTAGCAACCCACACAGAGAATCCAGTATCTGGGGGCAGCAATAGACTCTGCAATAGGAAAAGTATTTCCTTCGGAGGAGAGATTGTTATCTATCATTCTGAAGGGCAAACAGATTTTACTCAACGGCTTGCCTTCGGTTCGTCAGGTTGCCTCTCTCCTGGGTTTGATGACATCCTGTATTTTTCTGGTCCCCAATGGCAGGCTCAGAATGCGTCCTTTACATCAAGACCTAGAGGGCAAGTGGGATCAGCGCTCTGCTGGGTAGGACGACAGAATACAGCTGTCATAGACAGCCAGAGCATCAGTTCCATGGTGGATGCTGAAGGAGAATCTGCTGGTAGGGATTCCATTCCATCAGTCTACTCCCTCTCAGTCATTGATCACGGACTCCTCCCTACAAGGTTGGGGAGCCCACATGGGGTCTCTTCAGACTCTGGGTCGTTGGTCACCAAAAGAACAGTTGTACCACATCAACATGTTAGAGCTAAGAGCGGTTCATCTTGCTCTCAAAGACTTCCTTTCCTTGCTTCAGACCAACTCCATCCTGGTTCAGATGGACAATACGACTTCCATGTACTATCTGAAAAAGCAGGGAGGAACTCGGTTGAGGTCCCTGTCTCTGGAAGCGCAAGCTATCTGGCATTGGCTCCAGGTGAGGAATCTCTCAATAACGGCAATTCATGTACCAGGGAAGCAGAATTCACAAGCAGATGCTCTCAGCCGGCACATCGAAGACCAGCAATATTTGGCCATAAACGACGAGGTAGTCAAAAGCATCTTCCAAGAATGGGGTAATCCAACCATCGACCTATTCGCAGACGCAAACAAAAAATGCTGAGACTTCACCTCCAGGTACTACCGACCAGGGTCAAAAGGGAATGCCTTTTTGATCAGTTGGTCGGGGGCATTTGTGTACGCCTTTCCTCCCCTTCCACTCATCCCGAAGGTCGTGACCAAGCTCTCCCAGTCAGAGGCTAGAATGATCCTAATTGCTCCGGACTGGCCAAGGCAATGGTGGTATCTGGACCTTCTTCACCAGTCAGAACGTCCACACAGGAGGCTGCTGTGTAGATCGGACCTGCTGTCCAAGATGAACAGGAGCATCTATCACCCCAACCTTCCGTCACTGAACTTGGCAGCATTGCTCCTGAGGTTCTCCATTATGGTCATTTAAGACTTCCTCAAGACTGTATGTCCATCCTGAAAGAGGTTAGGAGGCCTTCCACGAGGCACTCTTATGCTTGTAAATGGAAGCATTTTTATGTTTGGTGTATCCAGAATAATTGTAGTCCAACCAAGGGGCAGGAAGAAGTAATTTTACCCTATCTGCTTCATCTTGCTAAGGCAGGCCTGGAAATTCTCTTCCATTAAGGTACACCTTGCTGCCATTACGGCGTATAGGCCTTTCCCTTCTCAGCCTTCCTTTTTCCAACATTTTCACAAGAACAAGGGAACCCAAAAGGTATATCATAGGGACCTTGGGCAGTATCAATTTAAAAAAGACAGTGGTCCCTATATGTAGACCGGATAGCAAAAAATAATAATCATACACCTAATAAGTAGTATGTTTCTTTGTCCAGCCGGACAAGAATTTTATTTTAAATGATCAAGTTCATAGAAGGAGTTTTAAGACCAAGATAACAAGTGGGCACAGCCGTGACCCACAACATTTAAGACAAAACAACAAAGGAATGGCCAAAAAGGCAAATCTAAAATCTGTCTGTATACTATTGTTCAGTGCTACAGACTCAATCTCCTAAACATAACCATACCATTGCATCAAACAATATAGCATTTATCATATTGCATATGTGCTTTTTTGTCGACGACGTTTCGATGCCTTTTTAAATTATGACATCATCATCAGGACAAGAATTATCAGCATTATTGTTTTGTTCAACAATTATTAACACAATGCCTATTATCGCATTACTTTATATGAAGGAAATGGGAGGCAAGGGGGAAGGAAAAACAGAAATTGTATATAAGTATCAGCATGTAAGGAACAATTTTAAAAAACATGGGTGACTTGAGAATTGCAGCGAGTGAAAAACCATGCATATAGCTGAGTGGAGTCGATAATCGTCGAGTGAAGGGGATGGTGGTATATGTGAGTTCCAGTTCTGTATTAAGATAAATAGCAAGTGATGGTGGAAAATACTAGTCACGATTACCCGATCGTTCCGGTGATCAAAAGGCTAAGTCGTGAATGGCGTGAAAAATTACTGTGGCTAAGTTCATTGATGTATCAATAATCGCGGGTGATGGTACGTCGTGAATGGCGTGAAACAGTTATTGTGGCTAAGTCATTGCTGTGGCAATAATCGCGGGCGGTGGCAGGAGAAGGAACCGAGTAACCTGCATGTCGGTTTTCTCGCTGGCTGCCTCGTTCTGGGTTACTGATGAGAAACCGCGGGTCTATTGGCATTCTGAGGAAAGAAAATGGTGACGTTAACTGTACCGGTCTTTTAATATAGGCGGGGTGCCGGATCGAGGGTGAAGGACACAGTTACCTTTCAAAACAATTCCGGGGCTTCCATCAGGGTTGTATGGAATCGCCAGGAGCTGAGCGCGATGGCTCAATCTGAAAAGGAGCGGGCGGTTAGATACTTGCATGTAAAAGTATCAGGGTGCTCCAAACAGAGTTACCGGCTGGCGAGAGTCACTTACTTGTATTGGCAGGAGCACTGTGGCTAATACGGCAGTCTGATGGGAGTGAACTTCCGAGCAACCATGCGAGCTAGCTAATCAAGCCTCATGGTGTCTAAAAATCGATGATGGACTTACTGTGACTAGGTAGAGCAGTGCGGCGGCCATATTGGAGTGGTGAAAGCCTCATGGTCTCTAAAAATCGATGATGGACTTACTGTGACTAGGTAGAGCAGTGCGGCGGCCATATTGGAGTGGTGAAAGGGATCGGTGTGATTGTGTAAAACTAATAATGCAGCATGCATTAACCGCAATATGTGACTTCTTTAAAAAACTGTTTAAATGATAGAAATGACATATAACTGAGATTACAATAAGGAGGTCCAGGGAAACACTCCTGGAACCAAAGGAGAAAAAAGATCAGAATAGACTCATTTGTGTCACCACATTTTCCCCAGCCTCCAATGCTATCAGAAAGAGTGTGCTCAAGCACTGGCCAGTTCTTAATGCTGGTCAACTGACACTAGAACGTCCAATGTTCGCTTTCAAACGGGCCAAAAACATCAAAGACCACCTAGTAAGAGCATCTCTGCCTACACAACCCCTAAAAACGACTATAAATGATGCATGGGGTCTCCCACCTTTAACTGGCCATTCTAAATGTGGGAATTGCATTTATTGTGACTCTACTATTGAAGGAAAATCTTTTGAATATGGTACTATCAAATTTGACCGAAGATACTTTTCCAACTGTAACTCTGTAAATTTGGTATATGCAATTTTCTGTCCATGCATGCTTATTTATATAGGGCAGACAAGTCAGAAAGTAAAACTAAGAATTGGCCAACACCGAAGCAGGATCCGGTGTAACACGGCCAATGCACCACTAGTTGAACATTTCCACGAAAAAGGCCACAGCGAAGATTAATTACTTTGGACAGTTGTTTCTATCATCAAACCACCTCCAAGAGGAGCGGATCTCTCCCAATTGCTCAATAAAGAGGAACTGCATTGGATTCTAAAAACTGACAGTATCAGAAAAGGCCTTAATCGTCTTGAAGACTGGACCTCCTTATTGTAATCTCAGTTATGTCATTTCTATCATTTAAACTGTTTTTTAAAGAAGTCACATATTGCGGTTAATGCATGCTGCATTATTAGTTTTACACAATCACACTGATCCCTTTCACCACTCCATTATGGCCGCTGCACTGCTCTACCTAGTCACAGTAAGTCCATCATCGATTTTTAGAGACCATGTGGCTTTCACCACTCCAATATGGCCGCCGCACTGCTCTACCTAGTCACAGTAAGTCCATCATCGATTTTTAGAGACCATGAGGCTTGATTAGCTAGCTCGCATGGTTGCTCGGAAGTTCACTCCCATCGGACTGCCGTATTAGCCACAGTGCTCCTGCCAATACAAGTAAGTGACTCTCGCCAGCCGGTAACTCTGTTTGGAGCACCCTGATACTTTTAAATGCAGGTATCTAACCGCCCGCTCCTTTTCAGATTGAGCCATCGCGCTCCGCTCCTGGCGATTCCATACAACCCTGATGGAAGCCCCGTAATTGTTTTGAAAGGTAACTGTGTCCTTCACCCTCGATCCGGCACCCCGCCTTTATTAAAAGACCGGTACCGTTAACGTCACCATTTTCTTTCCTCAGAATGCCAATAACACCACTGTTTCTCATCAGTAACCCAGAACGAGGCAACCAGCGAGTAAACCGACATGCAGGTTACTCGGTTCCTTCTCCTGCCACCGCCCGCGATTATTGCCACAGCAATGACTTAGCCACAATAACTGTTTCACGCCATTCACGACGTACCATCGCCCGCGATTATTGATACATCAATGAACTTAGCCACAGTAATTTTTCATGCCATTCGAGACTTAGACTTTTCATCACCGGAACGATCGGGTAATCGTGACTAGTATTTTCCACCATCACTTGCTATTGATCTTAATAGAGACCTGGAACTCACATATACCACCATCCCCTTCACTCGCCGATTATCGACTCCACTCAGCTATATGCATGGTTTTTCACTCGCCACAATTCTCAAGTCACCCATGTTTTTTAAAATTGTTCCTTACATGCTGATACTTATATACAATTTCTGTTTTTCCTTGCCCCTTGCCTCCCGTTTCCTTCATGTAAAGTAATGCGATAATAGGCATTGTGTTAATAATTGTTGAACAAAACAATAATGCTGATAAATCTTGTCCTGATGATGTCATAATTTAAAAAGGCATCGAAACGTCGTTGACAAACAACCACATATCCAATATGATGAATGCTATGTTGTTTGATGCAATGGTATGGTTATGTTTAAGAGATTGAGTCTGTAGCACTGAACAATAGTATACAGACAGATTTTCGCTTTGCCTTTTTGGCCATTTCTTTGTTGTTTTGTCTTAAATGTTGTGGGTCACGGCTGTGCCCACTTGTTATCTTGGTCTTAAAACTCCCTCTATGAACTTGATCATTTAAAATAAAGTTCTTGTCCGGCTGGACAAAGAAACATACTACTTATTAGGTGTATGATTATTTTTTGCTATCCTGTCTACATATAGGGACCACTGTCTTCCTTTTTCCAACTGCCGGTTGTAAAGGATTTCTTACAGGGTCTGAAGATGGTCTATCCTCCTTTTTGGCCTTCTCCCCCCTGGGAACTGAAACTGGTTATTTCTAAATTGATGGGTCCTCCTTTTGAACCGATCCACAAGGCGACACTGCAGCACCTGACATGGAAGGTGGCATTCCTTGTGGCGATGACTTCAGCTCGCAGGGTGAGGGAAATCCAAGTACTCTGCTCAAAAGTAACTTAGACTGTTTTTCACCTTAATAGGGTTGTAATTAGAACCCACTCCGCCTTTCTCCCGAAGGTGGTGTCTGATTTTCATGTGAAACAGATGATCTCGCTACCAACCTTCTTTCCAAATCCCTCGACTCCAGCTGAGAGGGCTCCTCCTTCATTAGACCTGAAGAGGGCGTAAAACTTTACTTGGGCAGGTCTAAATCTATTAGGAAGGCTGATCAACTATTCATCAATTACGGTTCGTTTAGGACAGGTTTTCCAGCCTCTAAACGTTCCATCTCCAAGTGGATTGCTTCATGCATCAAACTGGCTTATCAGCTAGCATAGAAGCCACTTTGGTCTAGACCAAAAGCGCATTCCACTAGGGGAAAAGCAGCAACTGCTGCATTCCTTAACAATGTATTGATTTCTGAGATCTGTAAAGCAGCTACTTGGAGATCTATACATACATTTACAAAGCATTATTGTCTTGATTCTGACACCAGAGCAGATACCCAAGTAGGTCAGGCCTCCAGCTGATTTAGGTCAGTTCCACAGCTGATTTTTTCTGATTGGTGATTTGGGTCATTCTTTCCCATTTGCCTGCAGGTGGAGGATGGGCTAGCTATTCTAGTCCGTGCTTATGACTATTAATGAGGATACCCTGGAAGAGAAGGTTAAGTTAATTACCTGTAATTCTGGTTCTCTTACAGGGGTATCCTCATCAAAGTCCTAAGAAATTGTCAGGTGCGGGGTTAATGATAAGGCCACTGTGGTTCAATTGGGCCTGATGCACCCTCGCCTGGCTGCTGGAGGTTTCGCCTGAGAATGGACTGCCCGGTTGGGATATCTGCCGGAAGCAGAGACGGGCGAGGAACCTCTGGGAGCGTTGTGGACGGCAGGGGCTGGTGGCTCGGAGAACCCATATCCCTGACTAACGGGGGGACCCACGTCACCGGACTACAGGAGGTGTTGTAAGATGAGGCCAAGACTGGGGGCCAAGTAGTCTGACACCCATGGGGAAGCCCGATGCCGGCAGGGGGGACACCCCCTGAGCTGGAGGATGAAACAGGGGAGCAGAGGAAGCGGGACGTGGTTGCCCCCCCCCCCTCCCCCCCACCCCCCCCCCCCCCCCCCCCCCCCCCACCACACCCCCCACCCCACACAGGGGCTGCTGCAACTGGTGGACCAGATCCTCCGAGCTCTCATGGACACAAAAGAGGCGCTCCAACAAGACATTGCTCAGGTGTCGCTGGGATTGGGACTCCTACTGGCAGATCATGCGAAGCTGGCTGACCGGGTGAAACAAGCTGAGACTACCTTGGAGGTCTTGGAACCGTCTCAGAAAGCATTGGATGTTCAGGTGGGAGAAGTCACTCGCAGACTCCAAGTGCTGGAGAGGAGGGCAGAGGATGCTGAAGGGCGTAATAGACGGAACAACATATGGGTGGAGTACCTTCCGGAAGGAGTGGAAGGGGACAGCATGATAGACTACCTGGAACAGTGGATTACACTTCTGATGTACAACGCCATAGAGCCTCATTTCTGGCGGTCAAGACAGCCTTCCGAGACGATGGCATTCAATACTCCCCGATGTTCCTGGCGCGCTTGCGAGTAACACTGGATGGCAAAACATTCTTCCATAATGACCCTGATGAGGCATGGAGCTGTTTGGAAACCTATCGGGCAGGGACGGGTGGAGCAGGAGGCACTGGAGGGCAGACAACAGAGGCACCGCAGCTGCGCCGTACAAGGCGTACCAGAAGACGGCATCTTGGGACCCAGACGCCTTCCACGACACAGACTGAGAGAGAGAGGCCGGCGGCCCTGCAGGCCGTGACAGAGATCTCACAAGCGAGCGGCACAACGCTGCTGGGAGTGACCGACTCGGAAAAGGGGTGGGCAGGGATAGATTCTGATGGAATGGACGCGGGGAGTGTCACTCTACCACACATTACTCCAGGGACAGCGGACGAGATCGTTGATGCATGAACTTATGCAGTGTCTCAAGTGATTAGTAAGAGGGGTCGATTGGTCCTGTTATTGTAGCCCTTGGTGGGGGGTGATTGGGAGAGACTCAGTGGTTCGGCGGGCTTGGATGGGAGGACATTCGCACTGTGCAGTTGCCCACCCGCCTGGGGGCCCTTCTGAGGGAGAGGAAGATTTTTTTTTTATAGTGGGGTTCGGCGTTTGGATACAGAGAGTCTGCAGACCAGATCTTCTTGGCGCTAGGGCTCCCCCCTTAGTTTCGCTCCTAGAGTGAATCCCTGGTAGCTACCAGAGCGACTGTTAGTGGATAGTTTGGATGGGTACTAGTTGTTTAGAGCCTGTTCTGGGGAGGGGAGGTGGGGAAAACTTGGGGGCTGTTTTTGGGGTAGTTGGAGCCACTGGTGTGCCAATGCAGGGAGTGCAGTTATAGAACAGAGATAATCCGCACTATGGGGACATCAACAGAGTTCAAATGCATTACGTTTAATGAACGGGGGATGCGTGTGATGTTGAGATGCTATAGGGTCCATGCTTATTTAGTGCGTAGAGGGGTGCAGATAACTTTTCCCCAAGAAGCCCATATGGACCGAGTTGAAGGCCAGGCATTGCAGCGCCGGTGGAGGGGGCAGCTTTTTTTATACAACGTATTCCGCTTTTGCTAGGGGTGCACTGGTTTGGGTGAGGGCGGGGGTTCCCTTCTAGCTGACTCAGCAGATCGTGGATCCTGAAGGGAGTTTAGTGGCTGTTATGGGGAGGTTAGATGGGAGGGACGTGACATTATGCAGTGTGTATGCCCCTAATGTGAAACAGAGGGCTTATTTTGATGGTTATCTGGGAAATTGGCGTTATTCCTGACCGGTTCAGTAATCTTAGGGGGTGAATTCAACTCTGTCACAGATACTGAGATGGATAGGTCACATACACCACTACCCCAGGCACCCATACATAATAAGCTCTCGAAACTCCGGAGGGATTGGCAGGTCGAGTGGGGGCTGATAGATACATGGCGAGCGCAACATATAGGGGAGCAGGACTATTCTTATTATTCTGCCCTACATGACTTGCATGTGCGGCTGGATGCAGTGTTGTGTTCCCCAGACGTTTATGCGTTTGTCCGCCATAGTGAGTACCTGGCGAAGACAATATCTGATCATAATCTTCTGCTCTTGGCATTGCGGTGGTCTCTGGGACGGCCTGCAATCCCTACCTGTCGATTACGCCCGGAGGCTTTGGAAGACCCTTTGTTTCGTACAGAGGTGCAGGAGGGTATAGAGCATTATTTCCCCGAGAATGAGGAAACTGCACCGACCCTGGCCCTGGAGTTGGATGCCTTTAAGGTGGTGGTGCAGGGCTTATGTATTGCTAAAACAGCAGGAGTGCGGAGGACGCTTTTGCAGGATATAGAGCGGGAGTAACTGCGGCTGCGTCGAGCAGAGAGAGCACACCCTGAAGACCTGGGAGCACAGGCAGAAGTCTTAGCTGCGAGAGAGGGAGTGGCGACGCAAGTAGAGAGGTTGCGCTGCTTTGACCATAAAGAGTATTTGGTACGGGTACACGCGGAGAGAAATAAGGTGGGCTCCCTTCTGGCATGGCTGGCCAACCCTGCCCCGAGACGTACGCCCATCCTGGCTTTGACCACCCCAGCAGGCGTACCGGAGTATACCCAACAAGGGATTAAGGAATTGTTCTCGGCATTCTATGCGGATCTGTACGAGAGTACGTTTTGGGGTGCATGTAATGGATTGGATGAGTTATTGGCCGACCTACGACTGCCGCGCCTTGAGGGCGACCAGGGAGACACGTCTGGGCAGGAGATCACGGTGGGGGAAATACGTAGTGCATTAAAACATATGGCGCACAAGAAAACCCCGGGAGCAGATAGTCTACCGATTGAATTTTACTTGACATATGTTGAAATCCAGGCCCCCAAACTGCTGGCGGTTTATTCGGAAGCCTGGGATTTTGGGAGATTGCCAGTTTCAACTCGCGAGGCTGTCATTATCTTGATGCTGAAACGGGGTAAGGACTCATTGTCTAGGTCCTCCTATCGTCCATTATCAATGTTAACATCTGATTATAAGATTTTAAGTAGGATTCTTGCAACCGTGCTTCTTCCCTATATAACGCAACTGGTCCATACTGACCAGGCGGGCTTTATCCCGAAGTTCCATACCACGAATAATGTGCGACGCCTTCTACGGATTTTGGGAGAGGACCATAGTGAGACCCCTGCTGCAATGGTTCTCTCAGTTGACATTGAGAAGGCGTTTGGCAGTCTAGAGTGGCCGTATTTGTACCGGGTCCCACACGCATTATGACTTGGGGATACCTTTGTGGGGTGGACAGATCTCCTTTATAGGTCGG
Organism: Lissotriton vulgaris; assembly: GCF_964263255.1. NCBI lineage: Eukaryota > Metazoa > Chordata > Amphibia > Caudata > Salamandridae > Lissotriton > Lissotriton vulgaris. Next base: position 280,141,144 of record NC_141698.1, on the reverse strand, counting down.
CGACGGCGCGTGTGCGGACAGGTGTGCAGATCTCCTCAGGCTGCCAGGTGGGGCATGCAACATTGGTTGTTGTTTGCCTTGGCAATTGAGCCCCTGGCCTCCCAGGCCCGGTTGGGGAGGCATTATCCAGGTTTATACCTCCGTGGGGACATGCAGTTTATCTCCCTCTATGCAGATGATTTGTTGATCTTTCTCGCAAACAGGGATACAGCTTTGGAGGGCGCGCGGCACTTGCTCCATGTGTTTGGGCAGTACTCGGGCTGAGGATGAACTGGGCAAAAACCTGCCTGTGTCCGGTGGCGCCGGCTGTTGTGAATCCTTTGCAGGTAGCGGGCATCCCCTGGGAGCCCCGTTGTTTACCGTACTTAGGCACCAACGTTTATCATACCCACGAGGATTTGCTGGAGGGTAATTTGGGTCGGGCCATTCGCGGACTTAGGGGCAGTGTTGGGTTTTGGAGTATGTTGCCGTTGTTGGTAGCGGGTTGGGTTGCGCTCCTGAAGATGGTGGCACTCGCATGCTTATTGTATTATTTTCGGGCGTTGCCGATCTGGGTGCCTGGGCTCCATCTTCCGTCAGCACCGCTCTATGGCTGTAGGATTTCTCTGGGGGACGGGTAGACGGTGGGTTGCTATGGCTACAATGATACGCCAGAGAGCTGATGTGGGTATGGCAGTGCCGATATTCGACTTGTACTATTTAGCAGCACAATTGCAGTGGCTCACCCAGGCTGTAGCTCTGGACTTCCGGGGCCCGAATGGCCCTGAAGGACTGTGGATCCCACGCTATATCTTGTCCTTTAAAGTACTTCAGCAGAAGATTTGTCTTGAACCGCTCACTGCTGAGGAGAGGACGCTGAGGTTGTGCTGGAATTGGAGCCAGCGCCGGGCTGGATTCACTCGCCCATACGCCCCGGAGATACCGCTGGGTATGTGTACTGCCTTCCCGCATGGCGGGGATTGGACGGCAATGGCTAACTGGGAAGAATTGGGAATACAAGTGCTAGGAGACCTCTGAGAAAAGGAAACCCTGTTGTCATTACAGGCCCTACAACATAAATATGATCTTCTGCGAGGGGATTATTTACTGCATTCAGCACTTGTCTCGGCAATGCAATGCTACTGGGGGATGGGTCTGTCGGAACCACATACCTCAATGGTGTGCCAATGTGTGGTAATGGCAGCGGGAACTGTTAAGGCTATTTCGTGCCTCCCTCTGTCGCCCTCCTCCCTCTGTCGCCCTCCTCCCTCTGTCGCCCTCCTCCCCTCTGTCTCCCTCTGCCCGTCTGTCTCCCTCTGCCCGTCTGTCTCCCTCCGCCCGTCTGTCTCCCTCCGCCCGTCTGTCTCCCTCCGCCCGTCTGTCTCCCTCCGCCCGTCTGTCTCCCTCCGCCCGTCTGTCTCCCTCCGCCCCTCTGTCTCCCTCCGCCCCTCTGTCTCCCTCCGCCCCTCTGTCTCCCTCCGCCCCTCTGTCTCCCTCCGCCCCTCTGTCTCCCTCCGCCCCTCTGTCTCCCTCCGCCCCTCTGTCTCCCTCCGCCCCTCTGTCTCCCTCCGCCCCTCTGTCTCCCTCCGCCCGTCTGTCTCCCTCCGCCCCTCTGTCTCCCTCCTCCCCTCTGTCTCCCTCCTCCCCTCTGTCTCCCTCCTCCCCTCTGTCTCCCTCCTCCCCTCTGTCTCCCTCCGCCCCTCTGTCTCCCTCCGCCCCTCTGTCTCCCTCCGCCCCTCTGTCTCCCTCCGCCCCTCTGTCTCCCTCCGCCCCTCTGTCTCCCTCCGCCCCTCTGTCTCCCTCCGCCCCTCTGTCTCCCTCCGCCCCTCTGTCTCCCTCCGCCCCTCTGTCTCCCTCCGCCCCTCTGTCTCCCTCCGCCCCTCTGTCTCCCTCCGCCCCTCTGTCTCCCTCCTTCAGTATGCACTTTGTATCCTGGGGTCTGCAGGGTGTACACTGCCTCGTGTGCAGTGTACCATTCGATGTGTCCCCTCATTTGAGCATTTGTTGTGTGCTTGGAGCTTTAAAGCATGGGTTGTATTGCACGTACTGCACTGTTCATGGTGCTGTGACATTACTGCGAGGCAGGCTTGTTATGAATCCCAAACTGCGGCATGTGTTTCTAATTCTCTGGACCTTGAATTCTGAATGTGCCTCTGTGTGTCATGTTCTTCGTGTGTTGTCATCTGTACATCTGGCTGCACAGTACGTGTTGGCTGTCCCTTGTTCTCAGTCTGTGCTGTGTGCAATGCGATTATATTTTGAGATTCGTATACAGCTTTTGATGTGCAGTGCTTATGCACCATGTGTATAACGTAATGAGCACTGCGTACTGGTCAGGATATGCTGACCACTTTCCATTATGCTATCCCTACCTTGCGCAGGGTATTTAATGCGCTGCATTCAAAGGCGTGTATTATGTGGTATGTATTATTAACGTATATTATGTGACATGTAGGCTATCCTATGTGTAAAGCACCTTTCATAGCACTATGTACTCAAAGCTGTATATAATGCACTTTGCATTTTACCAAGAGGAGCCTGTGCATTCAGCACAGTACAGTGTGTAAATATCTTGTGCTGGCCATTGTTCACTGAATATGTACCCTGTGCTATCATTGCATGTTGTGTACTTTGCATACAAATGGATTTTCTCTATTTGCCACATAATCGAATATGCTGCATAATTTGCAGGTTTCAACATAAATTGAACATTGACAACGTCTATAGGCCTGGCCTTGGCGAATTGACTATTTTTATTTAAAAACGTATCTGGTATGTTGCCCAGAAACTCTGCTCTATGGGGTCGGGTGATTCCCTTATCCTTCTGTCTCCCTCCCTGCAGTCTTCTGTCACCTTACCCTGAGCATGTGTCCGCCCTGGCTGAGACAGCTTCCAGGCACACACAGACGCACCCGAGTACTTCACAGGTCTTTAAAGGGCCATTTAATGTTAATGAGGCTTTGTTCTATTTTACCTCTTCTTAGGGCCCCTGCAGCTCCGCTGTGAGTATTGCTGAAATCGCCCTGGAATCGCCTAACGCCATAGAGCAGAGTTTCTCGGTAACCGGCGGTGTTTGCTGACACAAAAAAAAAGCTAAAAAACACCGGTGCGATGTCAGCAAGGTCTGCGGGCCGCCAAGGAAGGCTTGACGGGCCGCTGGCGGCCCGCGGGCCGTACTATGAGTACCCGTGCTCTGGAACCATTGCGCACGTTGCAGAGGAAGTGGGAAGTGGACCTTGGTAGGGAAATTCCTGAAAAAAAACATGGGCTCAGTTGGTTAGAAGAGCACGAGGCATGCTAGATTTCAATTGGTGCATTTCTATGTCCTGCATAGGGCGTACTTGACACCAACTAAGCTTAATCAATATTTCAGTGCGGCGGCCGCTCATTACCCGAGATGTGGTTTGAAGGGGGCCGACTTCTAGCATATGATATGGGGATGTACAAGCTTGGGAACGTATTGGGAGGAAGTGCTTGAACTGCTGTGTAGTATAACTGACCGTACAGTAGAATTAGACCTGGGTGCTTGTTTTCTGCACTGATTCCCGCATACCGCTAAAACGAAAGTGACAGGTACATTTATCGAGGGGGCCAGGTATGGGTAGATGGCGGGCGGAATTACTCAAGTGTGCGCAGAGTGAAGGTACACTTAGGCTACAACAGGCCCTATGTACTAAAAATGAAAAGGCACAGGAGGCAGCAAGGGCGTAGGAGGCCTTAGTTGCAATATTGCAGGCTCTAGAAACAGGTTCGGTCTTGGAGGACAGGAGGGATCCAACTGGCAATTTGCCACAAGGAAAATGAACCAGGGTCTGATCAGTGGAACGAGTGGTGATCTCTAATGAAAATCTAGTCCTGTACTGCATTAGTGTTGTTCATTATTGTTATTGTATTGGATTCAGATGCACCTTAATTGTTTATAGTCTATGCTTTTAAGGCACGTCAGTGGTGTGGGCGGGGGGTGGTTGAGGGCGTGGGACACTGAGAGAAGCGACTTGAGATGTATATCATGCTGTCATTTACCTATTTGATATTACATTGCTGCTCTTTGTCGTTGGTTGTTTGAAAATCAATAAAAACATTTTTAATAATTAATCAAAGTCATAAGCAACCCATCCGCCTCCCCAGGCAAATGAGAATGTTGTGTTGTTAAGCTGTATCTTTGTGCCCTGACCTTCGGGTCTCCGCAAAGAACAATGCAAAGGTATTTATTTTATTATTGCATTGTTTAGCCTCCTATATGAGGGCTGTATTGATATGCGAAAAAGGATAAAATGTACATATATAGAGATGTGTGTATACATATATATATATCATTTCATCAGTGAGCAAGGACGTAAGTCCGAAACGCGTCTGATGACTGGCGCCACCTTCACCATTTGATTGGCAATAAATCTTTTTGCAAAGAAGTCTGGTTTGCGGTGATCATTCAAGGAGTCTGTGAACGTGTGTGCTGGCTGACGGTTGCCGCCGGCAACGGGTTGGATTTTATAAATATATATATATATATATATATATATATATATATATATATATATATATATATATTTCATATATATATATATTTCATATATAATTTTTATTATTTCTGTGGTCCCCTCGTATGGGGAGGAATATTCAGTGCTTATGACTTTGATGAGGATACCCCTAAAAGAGAACCAGGATTACAGGTAACTTTTATCCCAATAATAAGCAGCAACTCATATTTAAGAATAATTTTTTCCTAATATGTGTTCGGTAAGCAAGGAAATTCTAAATCATTTGGTCACTTGTTTTCTTTGCAGAGTAAAGCAGCCAGTGCTGGGAGGGAGTGGATGGAGCAGGAAACTTTGCTTTTGCTTGAGGTAAGACAGTCAGACAAAAGCATTGATTTTGAGCAAATGCCCATTCATCTATACATGTGTAACAGTTGAAAATTGCATTTAATATTTGTTAAATTGCATAGGGTATTGTCGTTTCTGCAAAGTTCAGGCATTTACCCAACTAAAAATTAATATTAAATGAGTTGGAAACCCCACTTTCTCTAGTACCAGCAAAGAAAAGGTGAGAAAATGTTTATATAACACGAGAATGAGGAGGGGATCTTGCCTCTTCATGTCTTTTGGGGGCTGAGTTTTTCCCCTGTTGCTCTAGACAGCTGCAAATCTTCTATGGTCCTTTTGTAGTGCTGTGCTTTGTACTGCTGATTATTTTCACTGTCTGCTGAGATGGTGCAAGGTGTTGGTTTCTGGAGGAAGCTGGCTTTTTATGTAGTGTGCCAATGTAAGGGCACACCATGCCAAATGCCCAGACGACCTGTATCGGTTTACAGGGGCTTACTTTAATAATCCCAAGTGCTCTATTTGTGGTAGTGTGGTCGAGCAGCCTAGTCTCATCAGAGGGAAGTGTTAAGCACACACAGAGTGAATAAATGTTACATGCTCAGAAATCAGTTTATAAAAATTACCCAGATTTTTATATATGCATGTACACCAAGATCATCAGAATCGGGTAAGTACTTACTGAGTTATCGATTTTACTAGAAAACAGTAAAATACACGAATATCATTTTTTGAGGTATGAGCCTCAAACGTTATGTTATCCTATGGGAGGAAATACATACTGCAAAGATATACTTGTAATTGAAGTTTGGGGTTGTCCTTTGGAACTTAAGGTGCTAGGGGGCCAAGAGCCAAAGAACCTCCAGCAGTTTGTTTACCGGCTCTGGCGTGTCTGGTGCAGAGGTGCTGGACTGGTTGATAGCCTTGAGCGCTACACAGGTTAAGTCAGTGGGCACCTAAAACAAAATGCTGCAAGGGGGGCCTTGGAGACAAGTCTGGCAGAACCCAAAGGGGTGCGGCTCGTAAAGGTCTTTTGTGCTTTGGGGCGCAGGTTGTTCGTGAACCCAGGCTTTGGGGCTCTGGTGCAGAGGTGTTTTGCCGGCTGGCCATTTGCTTTGGAGGCTCGAACAGGTCTCTTATTTGACCAGTAGAGGGAAGAAAACCAACAGCAGGGCCACTCTTTGTGTGAACCTCATCGGTCCTGAAGTCCCTTGTCATGCAGCTCGGATTTGATGGTGGTGGTATCTGGGCTGGGCACTCAACAAGCCTTGGTTTCTGCAAGTGCTCTGGTGAATGCAGTGTTGCTGGCCACTCCGCTGAATCCATCACGCAACTGCAGTTCCCACATCCCACTAGCCCAAGGAGGTGGGGCCAGGGCTCAGCCACCTCCCTTTGCCGACGCACGCTATAATGTGACTCAAGCGCTCCTGCGGCATGGGACGTGCCGGGGCAAAGTCCTGGCTAAGGTCAGACCCATCTTGCACGGGGAGGAGACAGGACAAGCCCGACCCCCTTTGATTTTTTGCATTGGGTATTTGACTAGCTATGGTAAGAGATTCAGCCTCAATACTGTTTTATAGCACCTCGGCTCAAACTTGTGACAGTGGATTCCATATGCGGAGTACCCGAGGAGAGAGGAGACAGTCCAAACCACTCGGAGTCGTCCAGAAGGTGCAGCAGCATAATGACCACCCTTGTCGGGGGTCTTTTTTGACTGTTTGAGCCTCTTTTCTGGTACTAAAGTGGCATTGGCGGCCTGTCCTCATGGAGTCGCCCAACCCCCCTTCCTCCCCCTATTGTGAGCTTGGGTCAACTGTTGCAGAGTAGTAAGCTTTGTGTTGTGACTTTGGTTAATTTGCTCAGTGCTTATGCCCAACACGGCGGTCATTAAGGCCCATTATGGGGGAAGGTAAAGCAACAGAGACCTCGCAGGAAAAAGGGGGTACAATCATAAAAGCCTGCTGGGATCCCTCATTCTGATTGACCAGTAGACAATCTGACTCTAAAGAATATACACAATTTAATAGAAAAAGTAAAAAAAACTCTTGGGAGGAGGTGATTCCCGTGATTCATAGCCGAGAACAGCCCACAAGAAAGTACGGGCTATTTTTTTTAAATAAAAGGTAATGAAATTCAGGTGTTGTTGGTTCAATCAAATCCTGACAATTGCTTCGCCCAAATAAAGGGACAGTACTCCAGAGAACGAATTAACTACGGCTTTGCCTGAACCGGTATCTACTATTCATGTACCTGTACTACTGTCTACATTGAGAACATGTGTAAATAGATTTTTACCCTTTGAAATCTGTATCCCGGTTTCTGGCTCTTTAGAAGGTCCCCCATGTTCAGCTGAGGTTCCTCCCCCTCCCACTCTACATTAACTTCTCGTGGATGCAGATACAGCATTTAAAATGCAGGAGGGAAATAGTGTTCTGTTTGTGACCCACACTGTACAAATTCTTCAGGCAGAGGTGGCTGACCTTAGGTCTAAACTAGCCTCACTAACAATGGAAATTGGAGAACTTAGACCGTTTGTTGCTACTAATTCTGCCCACGGGCGCTTTGTCCTACTTGCACCCCACTAATAGATCAGAAAAAATAGTGAGAAAAATCAAAGCTATGAAACATACTGCACCAACCCTACTTCTCTTCCCTATAAAGTTTCACCTCCAACTGGGCCTTTGTGGCCGCCCTCTAGCAAACAATCTCAATTATCAGTCCCCACCTATAAATATGGGGGATGGTAGGATACACCATGACCCTGGCTCAATAAGGGGCCAAGACGGGCCTAAGCCCAAACCAGAGATTGAGATAATATACTATCCTAGCTCGCATAGGACCGCTCCTGATCCACAAGACCATATTATCATTGCCTGTGATATCGGATAGAGATATCTAGCCCCAGATTCCTTAACTTAGAATATCCCCAGGCGTCCAACTGGATCCGGAGAATCTTCAGCAGTACCTCTGCGTGCCCGTGGACGGTGTTGCATGGCTCCGTCCTGACGTCGTCCACAGATAGGACGTCAGTGGAGCCATATAAGTTCCTCCTGGCGCGCTGACTTCATTCCCCTTCTTTTCCGCGTCCCAACTCGGATCCAGGAAAATCGGTTCCCATGGCCTGTTTTTGTTTTCCGGCCTTATTGACGCCTTTTAGTGTCCGGGAACAGTGTGCGATGCCTAAGGGCTTTAAGTCCTGTGAGACCTATACGTGGCAAGTGTCAGCGATGGATCAACACAAGATCTGCATGTGGTGCTTGGGAGAGCACCATGATTCCGAGGAGTGCGACACCTGTGGGCAGCTGAAGCCGAGATCCCTGCGGGAACGTTGGATGAAGTTGTTGTCCGTCCGGATGTCCTGTTCGAAGTCCTCGCGTCACCAGTCTCCATCTTAAGCTGGGGCTTCTGTTCGGGACAGGTCACGGAGTCGTTCCCGCGGACATCGCTTGCCTGACACAGGTAAGCATAGGAAGAAGTCAAGGAGGTCTTCGACCATAAACTTGACGCCGTGACCTGCTGCTCCCGGTCTTCAAAGGACACGGTCCCCCCAGGAGTCTACCCCGCCTACCCACCAATTTCTGGGGTTGGGTTGACTAGGTCCCAGATGGTAGCCTATTCTTGGGCATTACAGGCTGTGAGAAAGTGGCTCTATATATACTAGACCAGAATAAGGTACAGTGTGTATAGGGTCCACAAACCCCAGAGGTATAACAGAGGTTAAAGTCAGGACTGACCTTACTCTCAAAAGTGGTAGCTTGGTTGAGCAGTAAGGCAGTACCAGTGGACAGTGTAAAGCATTTGTTGTACACACTGTCAGCAAAAGGTTTCACACACTCAAGGACTGAACTCCAGGCCAAATGTTTTTATATTAACAGATATACTTGTTTTATTTTTAGAACCAACAGGTATAAAAATATACTTTTCTTGATGTGAGTACTCTCATGTAATTACTTTGCAAAGAGGCAATAAACTTTGTGAACACAATAGATACAGGGGTTGCAGTAGACAACACAATTCTAGACACACTATAGCATTGAGCTCAATGGGTTTTCATCATATATTTTCAATTTGCATAAGGACCTTACTTCTCTGAAATCTAAGTGTAAGTAAGGTGTGAGGTCGAGCTCCTACACCAGATCCTGGGCAATATTATCCTCACTAATAGTTGGGGGTGGTTGAGACATTCTAACCTGATAGTTCTAACTCTCTACCCTGACTATAATGACTTTTGTTTTTCTAAAATCCTAATGGGACTTAAACAAGGTCCTATCAGTCTTTTAGTATTTTGGAAAAATCAATTTCAGAATTCTAAAGGCAATTTATGAGTTCTGTCCTGTGTCCTGTGATCAGATGGTAACCAAGTAGTCCAACAAATGCAAGTTTGTATCCCACCGCTGCCACCAATGTGAGAAAGTGGCTCTATATATACTGGACCAGAATAAGGTAGTGTGTTTAGGGTCTACAACCCCCAGAGGTATAACAGAGGTTAAAGTCAGGACTGACCTTACTCTCAAAAGTGGTAGCTTGGTCGAGCAGTACCAGAGGACAGTGTAAAGCATTTGTTGTACACACTCAGTCAGCAAAAGGTTTCACACACTCAAGGACTGAACTCCAGGCCAATTGTTTTTGTATCAACAGATATAGTTGTTTTATTTTTTAGAACCAGGTATAAAAATTTACTTTCTCGATATGAGTACTCTCATGTAATTACTTTGCAAAGAGGCAATAAACTTTGTGAAAACAATAGATATAGGGGTTGCAGTAGGCAACACAATTCTAGACACACTATAGCATTGAACTCAATGGGTTTTCATCATATATGTACAGTTGATTACTTTGTAGATTACTTTGGTAGTTCCAGGACTGGATCCTAGGTTCAGTCCTGGGGTCTAAGCTGAAACCAATTTAGTAAAATTGTTATAGTTGTGGTAGTGATTTTTCAGGAACATAAAGCTGTTTTAGAAGTTCACACTTAAAAACTTTTCAATAAAAAAACGGCAATGTTATCCAATGGGAGAAAATTCAGGTTGCAGGTAAAGTATTATGTTACTTTTGTAATCCAGTACTGGGCTCCTGGGTCCAGCACTGGGGTCTCAACTTAAAACAGTTGAGCAATTGCGTTTCAGTATTTCGTATGATTTTTACAGTATTTCAAGTTTTCAAAAGTAGACACTTAGAAGAAATTTCATAGAAAAGCAGACCATGGATTCCTATGGAGAAAATACAGATTACTAGTAAACCCGGTAAGGATTACTTTTGCGGTTCAGTACTGGGCTACAAGGTGCAGTACTGGCTTCTCCCCTGATCACAGGTGAGCACTTCGGAATTCGGGTGATTTAATATGAATATTTTTAGTTTCCAAAACTTCACACTTAGAAAATTTTCGAGTCAAAGTTTTTTTAGTTAAACCAGTCAATGTTACCCAATGGCAGGTAAGTGCGTTATCGGTTTACAGGTGAGTACTTGGCTGGTGAGTTAGGGTTCTGGGCATAGACTCGGGGGTCCCCCAGGGTCAGGTAAGTACAGTTGGTTCACCCCCGGCGGCACAGGGGCGTCCGGGTGCAGAGGTAGTTAGGCCCAATGTTATCCAATGAGGGAAAGTAGGCCTCCGTTTGGTGGCTGCTGGCTGCTGGCTAGCAGGCCACGTGGATGTGGGAGCTGGGCTCCTGGTCACTTGCTCAGGGCAAATGGGGAAGTAGGATAGGGTACAGGTTGCACTGCCAGGGGTGCTGGGTGCAGGGTGCTTTTGAGCCGTCTGGCGCTCAATGTTATTCAATGAGGAACTTGAAAAGGGAACAAAGGTTGCAGACTCTGGGACGAAGGATGTTCTGGAGCGACCAACACTTCGAGGGGTAAGTTGGGATCTTGGAGGATAGGTAGGCACCCAGGAGTTGGGCACAGGGGGTCGTGGGGCGCCGGGTACAGGGTAGTCTTTTGAGGGCGGTAAATCTTACCCCCAGCTGGTCACGGTCGGAGGGGTCTTCTGTCCTGAGGCTGCAGGCTTCGGAGGGGTCGTCGAAGAGGGTCTTTGGGCACTGGATTTCGGCTCCCAGTCACCAGGGGGACGTCCTTGTGGTCCTGGATCACTCTGGCTCGACGGGTGCAGAGTGGGTTGGTCCGGAGCTTCCTGGCTGGCGCCAGGAGGTGTTCGCGTTCAACAACAAGTGGGGAGGGTCTAAGGGCAGGTTTACCGACCAGCCAGATATAAGCCCCTAACACAATATATCACAACAAATAATATCTGGGGGTCAAAAAAAGAGAAAGGAGAGTTTGACAGTAAGAACCACTATACCAAATGCACACAGAACAGTATCAGTGAGAAATAATAGTTAGTAAATGGTCAAGTCGAGACTCAAGAGTACAAGGAGAAAAATGTATTGTTCCCATCAGAAGCCACACTGTACCGCCCTTGTTGTCATCATATGGGATCTCCTTACCCAGGAGACAAGACGGCCGGTAAACATTACCGTGACCGAAATGTGATATGAGAGCAGAACAGAGGAGTGTGGTAGTGGCTAATGAAAAAAGCAGTGTATGGTGATTAGAGTGGAAAAGTGAAGGGTAATACTAAAATTAGGTGAATGGGTGGAAAAAAGAAATTTTATTAGTATCCCCCAAACCCTAAGGTTAAAAGGCAGGTGTGGGTGCAGGTTTTAAATAATAACCGCACTTATTGGTGGTCGACATGTTTCAGCATATCATAAGATTTTCTTAATGCATTCCTCAGGACCTATACATGATACACTACTGCTTTTGTAAAAAATAAATAAATTATGAAGATATCACCTGGAAATCCAGGCGTGCTCAACCGTATACTGTCAGTGCATAATGGTAAGGGATCCAACATGTAAAACAAACGAACAAACAAACAAATAGAACACGTAAAGTTATTCACATCGTTATTGTTTGTATTCATAGTGACATTGCAATATGTTCAATCATACCTGGTCATTATTTCAGGTATGCACTCACCCTTGCGTGTAGGTTGAGGAGCTTCACCCCACCTGGCTGCAGCGCAGGTAAAAGGAGAACCGCTCTGTGAGAAATCACATAATGTTTACAGAGCGGCTAGTGATATGACACTAACCAAATTAATAACAAAGTATACTTCGAGATGAGAGGTTGTCTGAGCCTCTTGTAACCAGGCTGGGCGTAAACGCCGTAATCTGTCATGACTCAAAAACGATGACCACTCAGTAGGGACAAGTAATGCATGAAAGCCGATCCGTGTCAGTTATATTTAAGAAACGCACACGAGATACGCTTCGTGTTATTGATGGCGGAGTAGCCTCTAGCGGCGTATTCGCACAGAATGAAACAACACAAAGTCACGCATAATGCGTTCACTCACCTTTCCGTCGGCGTCTCCAGGCAGTCTTCAGTACTGCTCGGGGGGGCGCCGACCGCGGAATGAGGTAGTGTTTTGTATGCTCTACAAACAAGACGTAATGTGAGCAGTCACGTGACGGCGAGACTTCTGGGAATTGTAGTTCGCTACCCAGTACTGCCTCTATTTGATAGAATGGATTTTCTTTCAAGATCGTGCCATGGTGTATCATTTGCACATGTCCTTGAACAAAATCACAGTCGCATAAATCATATGGTATGTGCACTGATGCGTGATGAATATTAATAATTACAGACGAATATTTATATTTATAGGCAGTGCCAATGCGCCATTAGAAGGGACATAATTCTGGGAATTGTGATTCGCTACCCAGTATTGGCTCTATTAGATAGAAGGGACTTTGTTTCACGATTGTGCCATGGTGTGTCTCTTACACAAATCGTTAAACAGGATCCCAGTGGCATAAATCATGTAGTATATGTTCACTGATACGTAATGAATTACAGATGAATATTTATATTTATAGATGAATATTTATATTTATAGGCAGTGCAAATGCGCCATTAGAAGGGACATAATGCACACGACCATTCAGAGGGACATCCAGGGTATGGGCTCGTTGAGGCCCTCTTTGTCACTGTTAAGGCGGTATACCCATTTCTGTTCTATCTTGAACAAAAACCGGCTGGTGTCCGCACATGAGTCAGGAATGTGCGGTTGTTCGAGGACTGTCCAGTAGAAATCTTCAGGACCATGGCCCTTCTCCAAGAAATCCATTCTATCAAATAGAGGCAGTACTGGGTAGCGAACTACAATTCCCAGAAGTCTCGCCGTCACGTGACTGCTCACATTACGTCTTGTTTGTAGAGCATACAAAACACTACCTCATTCCGCGGTCGGCGCCCCCCCGAGCAGTACTGAAGACTGCCTGGAGACGCCGACGGAAAGGTGAGTGAACGCATTATGCGTGACTTTGTGTTGTTTCATTCTGTGCGAATACGCCGCTAGAGGCTACTCCGCCATCAATAACACGAAGCGTATCTCGTGTGCGTTTCTTAAATATAACTGACACGGATCGGCTTTCATGCATTACTTGTCCCTACTGAGTGGTCATCGTTTTTGAGTCATGACAGATTACGGCGTTTACGCCCAGCCTGGTTACAAGAGGCTCAGACAACCTCTCATCTCGAAGTATACTTTGTTATTAATTTGGTTAGTGTCATATCACTAGCCGCTCTGTAAACATTATGTGATTTCTCACAGAGCGGTGCTCCTTTTACCTGCGCTGCAGCCAGGTGGGGTGAAGCTCCTCAACCTACACGCAAGGGTGAGTGCATACCTGAAATAATGACCAGGTATGATTGAACATATTGCAATGTCACTATGAATACAAACAATAACGATGTGAATAACTTTACGTGTTCTATTTGTTTGTTTGTTCGTTTGTTTTACATGTTGGATCCCTTACCATTATGCACTGACAGTATACGGTTGAGCACGCCTGGATTTCCAGGTGATATCTTCATAATTTATTTATTTTTTACAAAAGCAGTAGTGTATCATGTATAGGTCCTGAGGAATGCATTAAGAAAATCTTATGATATGCTGAAACATGTCGACCACCAATAAGTGCGGTTATTATTTAAAACCTGCACCCACACCTGCCTTTTAACCTTAGGGTTTGGGGGATACTAATAAAATTTCTTTTTTCCACCCATTCACCTAATTTTAGTATTACCCTTCACTTTTCCACTCTAATCACCATACACTGCTTTTTTCATTAGCCACTACCACACTCCTCTGTTCTGCTCTCATATCACATTTCGGTCACGGTAATGTTTACCGGCCGTCTTGTCTCCTGGGTAAGGAGATCCCATATGATGACAACAAGGGCGGTACAGTGTGGCTTCTGATGGGAACAATACATTTTTCTCCTTGTACTCTTGAGTCTCGACTTGACCATTTACTAACTATTATTTCTCACTGATACTGTTCTGTGTGCATTTGGTATAGTGGTTCTTACTGTCAAACTCTCCTTTCTCTTTTTTTGACCCCCAGATATTATTTGTTGTGATATGCCAGGAGGTGTTCTCCAGTATTGGGGTGTCTCATAGATTCACATGCTTGAATATTCCCCGTCGTCGGAGTGGGAGTCCCACGGTAAATAAAATAGCAATAAATACTAAATATATATATAAAATATATATACATATATATATAATCAGGAGAAAAAACCTGAAATGCATATTAGAGAAGGCATAAAATGCCTAACCAAAATTCTACCTAGGAATGCATGGGGAGGAAAAGACCATATGCAGCCTATCCCTGTCATTATGTTGGTCCAAACTGCAGCCAATCAGGTGACCGCAGCCCTCTAGAACCTTCTCCTCAGAGCTCAGCACCTTAGATTTTCTACTGCACGTCGTGTGTAAGGGAGTCTCCCTGAGCTCTGCTCAGTTTTTCTTATCTCTTCAGGTTTTTTCCTGTTTCTCAACATATCTACAAGTAAGAAGTCTCTTTTCAGAGCTTGTTCATCCTGTGGAAAGCTAAGACTTTTTTCCGAGGACCCACACAGTAAGTGTATTTACTGTCTTTACCCTGACCATGAGGTAGGGAGCTGTAAGTTCTGTAGAACATTCTCCACAAAGACTTTAAAAGACAGAGAAGGCCGTTTACTACTCTGGCTTCAGAGGCTAAAGGATAAAGACCATGTACTTTCTGATGCTGAAAGTCTAATTTCCGGCCATTCTAAAACAGGTTCTAAGCGTGGTAGTGTGCAGGAGGTGCCTTCTCCATTTTTGAAAAAGAAGAGGATGTCTCTCTCCTTGACCCCTGCGGTGTCTTCACCACTTCCTACCGCTTCTGGGCCCACGAGACCTGCCTCTCAGGCTCCTTCTGCATCTGCTTCTTCTGTGAAGAAAACTGATTTTCCGTCGACGACGGTGTCGTCTACAGTTCCGTCGACGAGATTTGCTGTCTCTAGTTCAAAGTCGACGACGACGGTAACGACGACGCTTGCATCTAGATCGTCGACAGCCCCTTCGTCGACGTCTTCGTCGTCGATGAGAGTAATTCTCAGCTCTAAGACTGTATCGTCAATCATCCCAATTTCGTCGTCGATTAAGAAACCTCCGTCGTCGACAGTCCGGTCGTCGTCAACGAAAGGTTTGAAGATGTTGATTTCAACGAAAGGTTTGAAGATGTTGATTTTGTCGACGAGTGTTACGTCATCGTCTGTCTCGTCGATAGTTGTCCCGTCAGCGACTGCTCCCTCGACGACTGCCCCGTCGACGGCCTTCCCGTCGACGAAGAAGATAAAACAGAAGGCTCCGCTCTACATCGACGTCAATGAAGGTTACGTCGAAGGCTCCACTGCTGTCAACGATGTCCCCGTCGACGATGTCTTCATCGACGGTTTTGATGGCAATTTCGACTAAGAAGACCGCAAAGACCATTGCACCGTCTATGCCTCTGAAGGCTCCGTCGACGGAAGGATTGTCGTCGACGTCAAAATCGCAAGATGTAGTCACAATGACACCGTCTTCATTTGCCTCATTACCCTTTTTGCCCTGTCTTCCAGCAAATCAGACCAGATCGCAACTTTACCAGTTAGGGGAATGGCTCTTCCACCCTCTTCTTTGTTCGCTACGGACTCAGATCAGGAGTCTGAAGGACAGGAGCATGAAGCTTTTACAGAGGCTCAAAGTCCATCAGATTTAATTATAAAGTGTCAGGACTTAAGTAATGATGAGGAGGAACAGGATGGCCATCATGATGAGGTTCAGACTCGAATGCCAGCTGCGATGTTGCCATTAATGATTTCAAGCCTCCAAAATATGTTGGATGACTATAATCGCCGTTTCCCTCCATCACCTCAAGTGTCTACTGTCCCATCTGTTTTGACCCCGATTACGGAGCCGTCTACCGCTCCTCCAGAACCTTCACTGCCTGCTATCAGTCAGAGACACACTTCAATTGAGGTTCACACAACTTTGTATCCTGATGATGACGACGAGAACCCTCCTGAGAGAGTGGATGGTGATGATCAGATGGCGGAGTGGGATGACTATCCGGCACAGACACCATCCCCATCTCAGGTGACGCCAGGTGATTCTCCTCCGGTGGATATTGCAAGCTTCCATCAATTGATGGACAGAGCTGTAGGAGAGTAGGGTCTGCAATCCTATGATCACCCAGATTTTTTGCTTTTGTTTCACTGGTTTACGACTTTCTCTGGCTGTGGGCCTGCCAATCAGACCCACAGCCTGGCTGTTCTCTTTCTAAATTACCTCATGTACCCTAGGTGCATCTACCAATTGGTACTGGGCCACCTTATCAGACCCTGTAACTCAGGGCATAGGTGTACCCAGGGCTGCCAGGGGCTGCAGCACGTATTGTGCCACCCCTGGCTGGCCTCCTAAATTTGACACAACTGGCTGCATGACAGCTGGGGCAAAGTCGTGTAATCACCCTTTGCTGTAGGTGTAGTATACCTATACCTAACCCTAAAATGGACACACAGATTCCTATCAGTCACTCCTATGGCAGGCCTTGACAATCCTGAAGGCAGAGTGCTTGGAATCGTGTGAGATGGTGCTCTGGCATGAGCTGAGCCTGTCTGCAGCTTGCGGAATCAAGTCCTAATAGCTGTTCCATGATATCGCATACCATATACTCTTAAGTGCATTATAATCCTCGCGGTTAAATGCTATCTTTGGTATTGCTTTATCAAAACATGTCGAGTAAGGTGTCATACGAATTGGAATACTAACCCCTCGCCAATTCTGGCGACGGGGTTAGCATTCCACCCTTCTAGAGGGACACGACATGTATGTAACTGTGAACCCCGGTTAAAGTTAACTGAAGCCTCAGCTCCACAAAATGGATGCTGCCACCACAGACACGAGTCTGACCCCCTGCAGCTGGGAGTCCTTCCAGTGGGGGGAGCCTGGACAAAGGGTTTCCTGTCAGGGGCGGTGCTAGCACCGTCCCAGACATGGTTTTGTGTATCCTGGGTAGGCAGGGCTTTACAGGAAGGTGACTGCTGAGTGGCACCCCGGTGCTCACTACGCATAGGCCGGTCTGAACCAGTTCCAGGGGCACACCAGCCCCTGGCCTGGGGAAGTCCGGCATGGCTGAGGGGTGTAACCACCCCCCACCTAGTCCCACCCATAGGCAGGACCTAGTCACCGGGTCAGCCCCCTTTTTTAGTATAAAGATGGGAGCGGGCCCCCTGTTAAAATTAGATCATCTTTGGAATCAAGATACCACTTTCTTCGAAAGGACTTCACGATTTCTTCTTCAAGATTCTCCCTTGTGGCTAAGGAGTAGTCACCCTGCATCCGCAGGCACCATCCTAAAGAACACTGCGGCCTGCTGCAAGTCCTTCATCACGAATCCGACGACCCAGCACGACGAGACCCGGCTTCCCTGGCACCTCTGACCTCTACTCACCTCTACAGCAAAGCTGAGAACCGTGAGTGCGACGAGACCTCAAGGGACCGACGATCGCCAAGACTGCACGACATCTTTATTGCAAGCCCACCGAGTCTTCCACTGGTGAGTGCTTTGGGGTCCGAGAAGCCCCAACCCTGCGCAGCTCCAGCACCCAAGATCAGCCTCCCTGCATCTCCACGATCGGCGTGGGGCCCTTCTGCTGTTTGCTGTGCACCGCGTTGTTTGGCTACTAGCCGGCTGGCTTGTGGCCTTCTGAACGACGCCCGACGACAACTCTTCTGCTGGTCTGGTTGCTCCAGGCTGGCCCTTGCTTCCTTCTTCAAGAGAGGCACCCCGGACCCTCCTGGTCCACTCCAGACGCCATTTTAGGTCCACCGCGTGGGCTTGAATTTGCCAAGGCTTTGTTGCCCAATCCTGGGTCCAGCGACGCCGACAGCTTCTATCTTCGTGGGACAGCTCGATCCTCCATCCTGGTCGCCGACAACGCCTCCTGGTCCGTGAGATCTTCGAGTCAAGCGTCACCCACTCACCTAGTCGAGGTGGCTACCATCCGGTGCCCTCCTGGTGCCCACTGACTACTGGCTAGTAGTCTCGAACTTGGTCCCCTCTGCTTTCAGGTGTCATCTATCTTCAAGA
Source organism: Lissotriton vulgaris (assembly GCF_964263255.1). Taxonomy (NCBI): domain Eukaryota; kingdom Metazoa; phylum Chordata; class Amphibia; order Caudata; family Salamandridae; genus Lissotriton; species Lissotriton vulgaris. The sequence goes on along the minus strand of NC_141698.1, from coordinate 280,122,904 downwards.
TCCAGGCTTGGATCCGACTGAACTTTCTTCACTGGTCACCGGCCAGCATCTTTTCTTCCGGCTCCTGGTCCGTCTACGAGGATTCCCGACGTCTTTTCAGACCTATGCAGCTGCAGCCCCTGGGCTAGGTAACTTCGGCATTTCGGTGCCCCAGCATAGCCTCACTATCCAAGGGTCAGAATCTACTTTCGTTTTCTCCCTACCAGGTCGGGTTCGCCCGAGAACACTAACTTTCTAATTCCTAGCTACCATAGACTTTTGTCCCGCATCTCGCGTGAGAGTGCACACACTGCACCCGAGTCCCCTAGGCCTCCTAGAAGTAATCTAACGATTCCCTAGTCAAGTCCTAGCGATTCCAAAAGCTATTAGTACTGTACTTACCTGCTAGGAATTTCGCATTCCACTTTCAGAGTATATGGTTTTCCGTGCCCCTCGGGCATTTGTATATACTGTGCTAACTTAAGTATTTTTGTAAGAGTTTTGGTTTGTGCTTAGTACCCTGTCCTCATAAAGAGTACAGGGCTGTTGTGATCTTTAAATAAATAACTGTTTATTTTCATAACACTTGTGTGGTGTCCTTTCACTGGGTATTCAAGGGGTATATGTGTGGTAAACAGCTGGCTTAACACGCCCTCTCGAGTCTTTAGCCTTAGACTGCTCGTATCCATGCTACTAGGATAGCTGGTCTATAAGGTTGACTTACAACCAATCATCAATAAGGGTTGCTGGACTGATACATAGTGGGCACTAGAATAGTGACCACTGCATATCAGGCCACCTTCTCACATTGGTGAGCAGCGGTTGGGATTTGAGCTTGCTGTTGTTTTACCACACGTATCCTAAGAATATCTTGTTGAAAGATCACATAAGTACTGTTAGGTACACATAACTAAAGCTTAGAATACTCTGAGTTCTACTGAACCAGCTGTTGTAGCTCCTCAAGGCTTAGCACACCTTGGCTGCAACTCTTAGCAAGGGATCAGTAGGTAAACACATAGTGTAGGTAGGTGCATCACTTACACCACACTAGAAACAGTATGTCGGACAAAGGAGGAAACACTGAGGTTCCCCTTGTGTCAGTTGACCCTCCACAGGTCATCCCTTCAAGATATACTGCGCTTAGCTTCCATGAGTTACGACAAGTGTGTACCTCTAGGAAGATTAAGCAGGGGTCTAACCCCACAACTGCCTTTCTGATTGGTCTCTTAGAGACTCATGATGCAAGGAGGGCTGGTAACCCAGACCCTTCTAATTCAGATGGCAACATGCCCTCCTTACAGGGTCCCTTTGATGCCCAGGACCATCCTCTTCAGGAAGCAGATGATGCTGATGATGAGGATGATGATTTGGTATCAGGGGATGAGGCAGAAAAGGAACAGGTAGAAGTCAGCAGACTAACCAGGTCCAACTTAAGCAGACATGAGATGGGCACTAGGGGACCCTTGGGGCCACTCTCAGGTCAGCTTAACATTGGGAATGGACGAGATAGATCTCTATCAAGAGGCTCTATCAGATCCCTTCATACCAATGGCTCTCAACGTTCCTCTCAAAGGGGAATGACATCTCCCCAGAGGAGAATGTATGAAGCTAAGGAAAAGGCAGCCAATCTGAGGATTGAAAGGGAAGAACTTGCCCTGGCCAAAGAGAGGCTTGCCTTTGCTAGAGAGCAACAATTGAGTGGGACAGTCCCCACTGGTGGCAGCATTGTACCTAGCAATAGGGAGAGGAGTTTTGATACAAAACACCTTGGTAAGATAGTGCCCCCCTTTAAACAAGGGGATGACATCCACAAATGGATTACTGCTTTGGAGAGGGCCTGCACTGTGCAAGGTGTTCCCCCAAGTCAGTGGGCAGCTATCTTGTGGCTCTCCTTTGAGGGTAAAGGAAGAGACAAGCTCCTCACCACAAGGGTGGAGGATGCTAATGATTACCAAGTCTTGAAAAATGCACTGGTTGATGGGTTTGGCCTAACCACTGAGCAGTACAGGGTGCTGTTCAGGGATACCCAGAAAACTCAGTCTCAAGATTGGGCTGACTTTGTAGATTGTGCCACTAAGGCTTTTGAGGGCTGGTTGCTGGGCAGTAAGGTTACTGATTATAAAGGATTGTACAATTTGATGATGAGAGAGCAAATTTTAAACAATTGTCAGAACCAGTTGTTGCATCAGCATCTTGTTGACTCAGATCTGACCTCTCCCCAAGAATTGGGAAAGAAGGCAGACAGATGGGTTAGAACAAGAGTTAAACAGAACCAGGGCCAGAATCAAGGTGGTCAGAAGAAAGCAGACCAGAAGGGTAAAGATTCTAAGGGGGAACAAAATGACCAGAAGTCTTCGACAGGTCCCCAACAACCCAAAGAGGGTGGGGGTCAGGCTCCCCAAAAGAAGAAAGAAGGCCAATCTAAAAGGTGGTGCCAATACTGCAAAAGTAAAACTCACTGGTTTAGTGAGTGCACCAAGAAAGGAGGAGGGCAGACTCCTGCCACTGCAGCCCCTAAGGCACCTGTGCCCCCTAGTACAGCCAGCAGTGGTAGTGCACCTCCCAAGGGTTTAGTAGGGTTAACCCTGGGTTCTGAGGGGTGTGACAACTTAGTTGGTACACTCACTCAGGCTGTCCTTGTTTGTACAGGGGATGTGGATATGTCCCCTGATATAAGTCCCAATGCTTTGGGCAAATACAGACAGACACCTTTCATTAATGGAAAGATGGCTCAGGCCTATAGGGACACTTGTGCCAGTGTCACAATGGTGACACCTAGCTTTGTGGACCCTGGACAGATCATGCCAGGTACAGAATTCCTGGTGACCAATGCAAGCAATGTCACTACCAATCATAGTATGGCAATTGTAGCTTTCTCCTGGGGAGGGGTAACTGGCCAAAAGAAGGTTGTAGTTAGTTCAGACCTCCCAGTGGATTGTTTGTTGGGCAATGATTTGGAGTCATCACAATGGTCAGAAGTGGAGCAGAGGACTCATCTGGAAATGTTAGGTTTGCCAGCACATGTGTTTGCTGTGACTAGGTCACAGGCCAGAAGATGCCCCACTGAACAGGTGCTGGATCCTGGAACAATGGACCAGACACCTTCCAAGAAAAAGAGCAGTAGGGTTAAGGCTGTGCCTTCCCCCTTGCCCCAGGTTGTGGATCAAGTCTCAGAGGAGGCTGACCTGCAGGAATTGAGGGAAACTGAGCCTAGAGAGTTTGAACTTGATCAAGTTGAATTCTTGGGTTCAGGGGGACCCTCAAGGGAAGACCTGGGGAAGGACCAGTTAGGCTGCCCTTCTCTTGAACCCCTCAGACAGCAGGCTGCTGCTGAGGCTGCTGGGAACGCCACAGGTACCCACAAGGTATACTGGGAAGATGGACTCCTGTACACTGAGTCAAGAGACCCCAAGCCTGGCATGACCAGGAGGCTGGTTGTACCCTTGTCTCAGAGAGGTTTCCTACTTACCTTGGCCCATGAGATTCCCTTAGCAGGACACTTAGGCCAGACAAAGACTTGGGACAGGCTTGTCTCACACTTTCACTGGCCTCACATGAATGAGGATACCAAGGAGTTTTGTCGCTCCTGTGTCACTTGCCAAGCCAGTGGTAAGTCAGGTGGCACAACAAAGGCCCCCCTTATACCAATGCCTGTGGTGGGGGTGCCCTTTGAAAGAGTGGGGATTGACATTGTTGGTCCAATGGAACCCCAGACAGCATCAGGGCACAAGTTTATACTGGTGGTAGTGGATCATGCCACCAGGTATCCTGAAGCTATTCCACTTAGGACCACCACAGCACCTGTGGTGGCAAGGGCCCTAGTTGGAGTGTTCTCCAGAGTGGGCTTCCCTAAGGAGGTTGTCTCTGACAGAGGTGCAAACTTCATGTCAAGCTACTTAACTGCTATGTGGAAGGAGTGTGGTGTCAATTACAAATTCACTACACCCTATCACCCACAATGCAATGGGCTTGTTGAAAGGTTCAACAGGACCCTAAAAGGGATGATTCATGGACTACCTGAAACACTCAGGCGTAGATGGGATGTCCTGATGCCCTGCCTTCTGTTTGCTTACAGAGAGGTCCCACAAAAGGGGGTTGGCTACAGCCCTTTTGAACTTTTGTATGGGCACCCTGTGAGAGGCCCCTTGTGTTTGGTGAAGGAAGGATGGGAGAGACCTCTCAAAAAGCCTGCAACCAACATAATGGACTATGTACTTGGTCTCCGCTCCAGGATGGCTGAGTATATGGAGAAGGCATCAGAAAACCTTAAGGCCAGTCAAGAACTTCAAAAAGCTTGGCATGACCAAAAGGCTGTCCTGACTGTTTATCAGCCTGGACAGAAAGTGTGGGTGTTGGAGCCAGTGGCCCCAGCAGCACTCAAAGACAAATGGTCTGGGCCCCACACAATTCTTGAGCAAAAGGGAGAGGTCACCTACCTGGTGGACCTTGGAACTCCCAGGAGTCCCCACAGGGTACTCCATGTCAACAGGCTCAAAGCATATGTCGACAGGAAGGACATGAGCTTGCTCATGGCCATAGATGAGGGACAGGAGGAAGAGAGTGACCCTCTCCCAGACCTGCTCACTCAGAATCCTGATGATGGGTCAGTAGATGGTGTTGTCTTTTGTGGCAGCCTCTCTGAACATCAGCAGAAAGACTGTAAACAGGTTCTTCAGTCTTTCAGACATATGTTCTCTCTGACACCCAGTCAGACCAATTGGTGCACCCATGAGGTTGACACTGGTGACAGCCTGCCAGTCAAGAGTAAAATCTACAGGCAGCCTGATCATGTTAGAGACTGCATAAAAACTGAAGTGCAGAAAATGTTGGAATTGGGAGTCATTGAACCCTCAGATAGCCCTTGGGCTAGTCCAGTAGTTCTAGTGCCAAAGCCTCACACCCAAGATGGTAAGAGAGAGATGAGGTTTTGCGTAGACTACAGGGGTCTCAATGCAGTCACTAAGACTGATGCCCATCCAATACCAAGGGCAGATGAACTTATAGATAGATTGGCTTCTGCCAACTACTTAAGTACATTTGACTTAACAGCTGGGTATTGGCAAATCAGGTTAGCTGAGGATGCCAAGCCCAAAACAGCATTTTCAACCCCTGGTGGGCATTATCAATTTGTGGTAATGCCCTTTGGTCTGAAAAATGCACCTGCCACCTTCCAAAGGTTGGTGAATCAAGTCCTTACTGGGCTGGATGACTTCTGTGCAGCATATCTAGATGATATTGCTGTCTTTAGCTCCACCTGGGAGGATCACCTGGTCCACCTGAGGAAAGTGTTAGAGGCTCTGCAAGCAGCAGGCCTCACTATCAAGGCCACCAAGTGCCAGATAGGGCAGACACAGGTTGTATACCTGGGCCACCTTGTAGGTGGAGGCCAGGTTCAGCCACTGGAGAGCAAAATACAGTCAATCAGGGACTGGGCTCCTCCAACCACCCAGACTCAGGTTCGAGCTTTCTTGGGCCTGACTGGATACTACAGAAAGTTTGTCAGGAACTATGGTTCCATTGTGACACCATTAAATGAACTGACAAGTAAGAAAATGCCAAAAAAGGTTCAGTGGACAGCAGGCTGTCAAAAAGCATTCGATGACCTAAAGCAGGCCATGTGCACAGCACCTATCCTTAAGAGTCCAGACTACTCCAAACCATTCATTGTCCAAACAGATGCTTCTGAGTTGGGTGTGGGAGCTGTTCTTTCTCAACTGAATTTTGATGGTCAGGATCAGCCCATTGCTTTTATAAGCAGAAGGCTGACCCCCAGAGAGAAGAATTGGTCAGCTATTGAGAGGGAGGCCTTTGCTGTGGTTTGGGCCCTGAAGAAGCTGAGGCCATACTTGTTTGGCACTCACTTCAAGATTCAGACCGACCATAAGCCCCTCTTGTGGCTAAATCAGATGAAGGGTGAAAACCCCAAACTGCTTAGGTGGTCCATTTCCCTACAGGGGATGGACTTTACAGTGGAACATAGGCCTGGTACTGATCATGGCAATGCCGATGGGCTCTCCAGATATTTCCACTTAGAACAAGAAGACTCACCTGGTCAAGGTTAGCTTATTGTCCCAAAGTTTGGGGGGGGGTCATGTAGGAGAGTAGGGTCTGCAATCCTATGATCACCCAGATTTTTTGCTTTTGTTTCACTGGTTTACGACTTTCTCTGGCTGTGGGCCTGCCAATCAGACCCACAGCCTGGCTGTTCTCTTTCTAAATTACCTCATGTACCCTAGGTGCATCTACCAATTGGTACTGGGCCACCTTATCAGACCCTGTAACTCAGGGCATAGGTGTACCCAGGGCTGCCAGGGGCTGCAGCACGTATTGTGCCACCCCTGGCTGGCCTCCTAAATTTGACACAACTGGCTGCATGACAGCTGGGGCAAAGTCGTGTAATCACCCTTTGCTGTAGGTGTAGTATACCTATACCTAACCCTAAAATGGACACACAGATTCCTATCAGTCACTCCTATGGCAGGCCTTGACAATCCTGAAGGCAGAGTGCTTGGAATCGTGTGAGATGGTGCTCTGGCATGAGCTGAGCCTGTCTGCAGCTTGCGGAATCAAGTCCTAATAGCTGTTCCATGATATCGCATACCATATACTCTTAAGTGCATTATAATCCTCGCGGTTAAATGCTATCTTTGGTATTGCTTTATCAAAACATGTCGAGTAAGGTGTCATACGAATTGGAATACTAACCCCTCGCCAATTCTGGCGACGGGGTTAGCATTCCACCCTTCTAGAGGGACACGACATGTATGTAACTGTGAACCCCGGTTAAAGTTAACTGAAGCCTCAGCTCCACAAAATGGATGCTGCCACCACAGACACGAGTCTGACCCCCTGCAGCTGGGAGTCCTTCCAGTGGGGGGAGCCTGGACAAAGGGTTTCCTGTCAGGGGCGGTGCTAGCACCGTCCCAGACATGGTTTTGTGTATCCTGGGTAGGCAGGGCTTTACAGGAAGGTGACTGCTGAGTGGCACCCCGGTGCTCACTACGCATAGGCCGGTCTGAACCAGTTCCAGGGGCACACCAGCCCCTGGCCTGGGGAAGTCCGGCATGGCTGAGGGGTGTAACCACCCCCCACCTAGTCCCACCCATAGGCAGGACCTAGTCACCGGGTCAGCCCCCTTTTTTAGTATAAAGATGGGAGCGGGCCCCCTGTTAAAATTAGATCATCTTTGGAATCAAGATACCACTTTCTTCGAAAGGACTTCACGATTTCTTCTTCAAGATTCTCCCTTGTGGCTAAGGAGTAGTCACCCTGCATCCGCAGGCACCATCCTAAAGAACACTGCGGCCTGCTGCAAGTCCTTCATCACGAATCCGACGACCCAGCACGACGAGACCCGGCTTCCCTGGCACCTCTGACCTCTACTCACCTCTACAGCAAAGCTGAGAACCGTGAGTGCGACGAGACCTCAAGGGACCGACGATCGCCAAGACTGCACGACATCTTTATTGCAAGCCCACCGAGTCTTCCACTGGTGAGTGCTTTGGGGTCCGAGAAGCCCCAACCCTGCGCAGCTCCAGCACCCAAGATCAGCCTCCCTGCATCTCCACGATCGGCGTGGGGCCCTTCTGCTGTTTGCTGTGCACCGCGTTGTTTGGCTACTAGCCGGCTGGCTTGTGGCCTTCTGAACGACGCCCGACGACAACTCTTCTGCTGGTCTGGTTGCTCCAGGCTGGCCCTTGCTTCCTTCTTCAAGAGAGGCACCCCGGACCCTCCTGGTCCACTCCAGACGCCATTTTAGGTCCACCGCGTGGGCTTGAATTTGCCAAGGCTTTGTTGCCCAATCCTGGGTCCAGCGACGCCGACAGCTTCTATCTTCGTGGGACAGCTCGATCCTCCATCCTGGTCGCCGACAACGCCTCCTGGTCCGTGAGATCTTCGAGTCAAGCGTCACCCACTCACCTAGTCGAGGTGGCTACCATCCGGTGCCCTCCTGGTGCCCACTGACTACTGGCTAGTAGTCTCGAACTTGGTCCCCTCTGCTTTCAGGTGTCATCTATCTTCAAGATCCAGGCTTGGATCCGACTGAACTTTCTTCACTGGTCACCGGCCAGCATCTTTTCTTCCGGCTCCTGGTCCGTCTACGAGGATTCCCGACGTCTTTTCAGACCTATGCAGCTGCAGCCCCTGGGCTAGGTAACTTCGGCATTTCGGTGCCCCAGCATAGCCTCACTATCCAAGGGTCAGAATCTACTTTCGTTTTCTCCCTACCAGGTCGGGTTCGCCCGAGAACACTAACTTTCTAATTCCTAGCTACCATAGACTTTTGTCCCGCATCTCGCGTGAGAGTGCACACACTGCACCCGAGTCCCCTAGGCCTCCTAGAAGTAATCTAACGATTCCCTAGTCAAGTCCTAGCGATTCCAAAAGCTATTAGTACTGTACTTACCTGCTAGGAATTTCGCATTCCACTTTCAGAGTATATGGTTTTCCGTGCCCCTCGGGCATTTGTATATACTGTGCTAACTTAAGTATTTTTGTAAGAGTTTTGGTTTGTGCTTAGTACCCTGTCCTCATAAAGAGTACAGGGCTGTTGTGATCTTTAAATAAATAACTGTTTATTTTCATAACACTTGTGTGGTGTCCTTTCACTGGGTATTCAAGGGGTATATGTGTGGTAAACAGCTGGCTTAACACGCCCTCTCGAGTCTTTAGCCTTAGACTGCTCGTATCCATGCTACTAGGATAGCTGGTCTATAAGGTTGACTTACAACCAATCATCAATAAGGGTTGCTGGACTGATACATAGTGGGCACTAGAATAGTGACCACTGCATATCAGGCCACCTTCTCACAAGAGCAGCACAGCGTTTCAAGTTCCCATGAGTTCAAAGAGAGGAAGATTGTTTCCTATATGATTTTAAGAACCAACTGTGAGAAGTTGGCCTGATATGCAGTGCTCACTATTCTAGTGATCACTATGTATCATTCCAAACGACCCTTATTGATGATTGGTTGTAAGTCAACCGTTAGACCAGCTATCCTAGTAGCATGGACAAGAGCAGTCTTTAGGCTAAACTCTAGAAGGCGTGTTAAGCCAGCTGTTATACCATCACATATACCCCTTGAACACCAAGTGAAAGGACACCACACAAGTTGTTATGAAAATAAAAGTATATTTATTTAGAACACAACAACTCTGGACTCTTTATGAGGACAGGGCGCTAAGCACAATACAAAGCTCTTAGGAAAATACTCAAATCGCACAATTTACACAAATGCCCGAGGGGCACGAAAAACCATATACTCTAAAAGTGGAATGCGAAATTACTAGCAGGTAAGTACTACTCTAATAGGCTTTAGGATCGCTAGGACTTGACTACTGAACCTTCAGATTACTAGCAGGAGGCCTAGGGAGATCGGGTGCAGAGTGTGCACTCTCACGCGGGATGCGGGACAAAGTCTATGGCTGCTAAGAATGACAAAGTTAGTGTTATCGGACGAATCCGACTAGGTAGAGCTGAAACAAAAAAGGATCTGGACCCTTGGATAATGAGGCTATGCTGGGGTAACCGAAATACCAAAGTTACCTAGCCCAGGGGCTGCGGCTGCATAGGTCTGGAAAGACGTCGGGAATCCTCGTTGCAGTCTATGGAGCCTGAAAGAAGAAGTTGCTGGCAGGCGACCAGTGTTGGAGTTCGGAGTGATCCAAGCCTGGATCGAAGATGGAAGACACCTGTAAGCAGAGGGGACTAAGTTCTGAATCACTAGCCAGTGATTAGATGGGCACCAGGATGGCACCGGATGGAGTCACCTTGACCAGGTGAGTGGGCGACGCTGGGCTCTGCAGTCTCACGGACCAGGAGGCGTTGTCGGCGACCAGGATGGAGGTGCGAGCTGTCCCACGATGGTATCTGCTGTCGACGTCGCTGGACCCAGGATTGGGGCAACAAGTCTTGGCAAATGCAAGCCCACGCAGTGGACTCAAAATGGCGTCTGGAGTGGACCAGGAGGGTCCGGGGTGCTCCTCTTTTGGAGCGGAGCAAGGGCCAGTCTGGAGCAACCAGACCAGCGGTGTTGATGTCGTCGTTCGTCGTCGGGAAAGCCACAAGCCAGCAGGCTAGTAGCCAGACAACGCGGTGAGCAGCAAAGAGCAGAAGGGCCCCACGCAGATCTCGTGGATGCTGGGAGGCTGAACTTCGGTGCTGGAGCTGCTCAGGGTTGGGGCTTCTCGGACCCCAAAGCACTCACTCGAGGATCCCTCGGCGGTCGTGCTGGGCAAGCGTTGTGCAGTCCTGAAGATGGCCGGTCCCTCAAGGTCTCGTCACACCCACGAATCTCAGCTGGGCTGATGATGCAGGTTGAGGTCAGAGGTGCCAGGGAAGCCCGTTCTCGTCGAGCTGGGCAGTCTTGATCCGGAGGAGAGACTTACAGCAGACCGCGATGCTTGGATGGTGCCTGCGGATGCAGGGTGACTACTCCTTAGTCACAAGGGAGAAATCTTAGGAAGAAGTCTTGAGTTCCTTTCTTAGAAAGTAGTTTCAGGATTCAAAGATGATCTAATTTGGAAGTGGGCCCGCTCCTATCTTTATACTAGGAAAAGGGGCTGGCACGCGACTAGGTCCTGCCCATGGGTGGGACCAGGAAGGTGGGTGGTTACACCCCTCTCCCATGCCGGACTTTCCCCAGCTCAGGGGCTGGTGTGCCCCTGGAACTGGTTCTAGCCGGCAGATGCATAGTGAGCACCGGGGTGCCACTTGCAGTCACCTTCCTCTAAAGCCCTGCCTACCCAGGATACACAAAACCCTGTCTGGGATGGTGCTAGCACCGCCCCTGACAGGAAACCCTTTGTCCAAGCCTCCCTCGCTGGAAGGACTCCCAGCAGCAGGAGGTCAGACTTGTCTGTGGTGGCAGCATCCATTTTGTGATGCTGAGGCTTGAGTTAACTTTAACCGGGGTTCACAGTTACATACATGTCGTGTCCCTCTAGAAGGGTGGAATGCTAACCCAGTCGCCAGAATTGGCGAGGGGTTAGTATTCCAATTTGTATGACACCTTACTCGACATGTTTTGATAAAGCGATACCAGAGTTGGCATTTAACCGCGAGGATTATAATGCACTTAAGAGTATATGGTATGCGTTATCATGGAACAGCTATTAGGACTTGGTTCCGCAAGCTGCAGACGGGCTCAGCTCATGCCAGAGCACCATCTCACACGATTCCAAGCACTCTGCCGTCAGGAATGTCAAGGCCTGCCATAGGAGTGACTGATATGAATATGGGTGTCCATTTTAGGGTTAGATAAAGGTATACTATATCTACAGCAAGGGGTCATTACACCACCTTGCCCCAGCTGTCGTGCAGCTATTCGTGTCAGATTTAGATGGCCAGCCAGGGGTGGCATAATACATTCTGCAGCCCCTGGTAGGCCCTGGGTACACCTATGCCCTGAGTTACAGGGTCTGATAAGGTGGCCCAGTACCAATTGGTAAATGCACCGAAGGTACACGTGTCAATTCAGTGAGAGAACAGCAAGGCTGTGGGTCTGATTAGCAGGCCCACAGCCAGAGAAGTCGTAAACCAGTGAAGCAAAAAGCAAAAATCTGGGGTGATCATAGGATTGCAGACCCTACTCTCCTACACCAACCTTTTAAACATATTCATACTGTTCCAATCATAGATTTCATCTGGGCTGAAGGAGTGAAACTCATGAAGACCCCAAACTCTTTACTGGCACAATTGCCGAGGTTAGAGAAGAAATATAAGGCGCCGGTGGGATCTCCGGCATGCCTTATGGGCCAGCCGAAGCCTGATTCTGTCGTTACGCAGGCAACTCAGAGAGGATCGCGGAATCCTGCATCTACTATCACGGCTTCCCCAGACCTTGAGGGCCGACGCCTTGATGCTATAGGTCGCAAATTTTCATCAATGTCTTCCACTACTGTGCGAGTGGCTAACGCTATGGCCATTTTGGGTCGATATGACCGTCAAGTTTGGGCAGATATGTCCGCCTATGTGGCGTTACTTCCGGATCCTTCCAAGGCAGAAGCGCTACAGCTTCTTCAGGAAGTGAAAGAACATCTGAGGAATTGATTGATTGTGCATTGCATGTGGCCTGCACTGGATTTCGACAACTCGCTGGAGCGGCCATCTTACGTCGGCAAGGTTGGTTGCGCTCAACCTCTTTCCGTCAGGAGGTTCAAGCAAGAATTCTTGATATGCCTTATGATGGCGAATCACTCTCAGAGCGCACATTGACGAAGCGTTGACATCTATAAAGAAGGCCACGGACACTGCACGTGCCTTAGGTACCCTTCAATTTAAGAAACAGCCCTTTCGGGGTGCTCGAGGACGAGGCACTAATTCCAATTTTCGAGGAGGAAGCAATCAACATCGCTCCTATAACTAAAGCAACCAGCGTTTCTCCGGAAACCGTCAAGTCTTCATCAACAGCCTGCCAAAACCTATAGAGCAAAGTCCACTTACAGGGGAACTTCCAACAAACGTCAATGACTTGCCTTTAACTCTGCAAATTGGAGGTCGGATCTCTCTGTTTGGTTCTCAATGGTCCTCCATCACCATGGACCGTTGGGTGCTCGATGTTGTAGACAAAGGCCTTGCATTGGAATTCATCGAAATACCTCCTCCGTCGCCACCTTCCGGGCCTTCCACCTCCGCACCTCCAAGAACTCTCATCAGGTTCGCCTTCTGATTCAGAAGGGTGCAGTAGAAGTGGTACCAAGGTCTCAGAGGGAAGGGGTTCTATTCCCGTTTTTTCCTAATTGTCAAGAAGAACGGGGAATGGAGACCCATTTTGGACTTGAGAGCGCTCAATCAATATCTCAAGAATCAATCCTTCCGCATGTTGACGCTTACAGAAATCTTGCGTTTGCTCTCAGTTGGAGATTTCATGTAGACTGTCTACCTCCGAGACGCCTACTTCCATGTCCCAATACTCCCAGGTCTTCTGAAGTTTCTACGATTCAAAGTGGGGCAACAGCATTTCCAGTTCAAGGTCCTGCCATTTGGCCTGCGTTCCGCCCCTCGAGCCTTTACCGAGATATTGGCTCCGGTCATGGCCTTTCTTCGCCTCCAAGGTGTCCAGATATTCCCATATCTCGACGATTGCCTCCTAAAGTCCCAGTCCCGCTTACAACTGTTGCACCATACCTCCATTTGTCAGAGGATGTTTTGTTCCTTAGGTCTGTCCATCAACCTGGAAAAGTCCCAATTGCACCCTGCAACTTGCAAGGATTTCCTAGGGGCCACACTAGACACCACGCTGGCAAAGGCGTTTGTCTCCCTGGAACGTCAACACAGGATTCTTCGGTTAGTGTTTCTTCTACTGTCAAAACAGTACATTTCAGTTCGACTGTTGAAGTCCTTTCTGGGGATGGCTTCGTCGTGCATCGCTCTCATCCCTCATTGCAGACTACGGACACGTCCTATTCAAGAGGAATTAGACGGACAGTGGCGTCAGGTCACCGGATCCTTCAACAATCTGATTTGTGTCACCACTCGCATGAGCGCAGAGCTCAAATGGTGGACACAGCCATTGCATCTTGCAGCGGGAATGTCGTTCCTATCAAACACCCCAGATCTTACACTAGCCACGGACGCGTCTCTGGAGGGATGGGGGCGCACCTCCAGGACCTGCCTATAAAAGGAAACTGGACTCTACATCAGAAAGCCTGGCACATCAACAAATTGGAGCTCATGGCTATTTTCCTAGCGCTGAAGTTGTTTCAACCCGTGCTGCAAGGAGAGTCTGTCCTCATACAAACAGACAACACAACCTGCATGCACTACATAAACAAGCAGGTCGCAACGAAATCTCCGTGCTCTCTCGCCTGGCACAGGCAATTTGGGACTGGTCACTCAATCACCGCAGTTCATCTCCCGGGGTTGTCCATCCTCCTGGCGGATTCCCTAAGCAGATCCCGATCATCAACCCACGAGTGGGAACTACATCAACCGACACTCGACATAAATCTTTCGTCGATGGGGTCGCCCGGCACTGGATCTCTTTGCAACGCCAGAGAATCGCAAATGCCCAGCTTACGCAAGTTGGCATCCCCACAAAGGGTCTCAGAGCAATGCCCTTTTGATGAACTGGTCGAATCTGTTTGGGTACGCTTTTCCTCCAATCCCTCTGGTGCCGCGAGTGCTTTGGAAGATACGGAGAGAACCCTGCCACATCCTTCTCATTGCTCCCATGTGGCCACGACAAGCATGGTTCTCGGAGTTGCTCCTTCTGTCACAATGCGAGCCCATCCTTCTTCATCCTCGGATGGACCTTCTTTCCATGGACAGGGGTCTCATCTACCATCCGGACCCCTCTTCTCTGAGCTTATCAGCCTGGAACCTGAACACTGTGAATTTGCACATCTAACCATTCCTCCAGAAAGTCGAGATCCTTGTTCAAGCCAGGGCTCCTTCAACTATAAAGACTTACAAGTTGAAATGGAAACGTTTCTGCCATCGGTGTGCGGCTGCCGGTGTGCATCCTTTGCGTGCAATGCCCGCTCAGCTCCTCCCTTTCTTCTTTCATTTAGCTCAGTCAGGATTGTCTCATGCTACTTTGAGTTTTTCTGGATGCAATTTCACGCTTCCGCCACAATGGCTCCACCTCCCTATGTTCTTCTAGTATAATACGCCAATTTTTCAAGGGACTCTTTCGTAAATTTCCACCAGTTCGGCGCCCTCCTCCTGTGTGGCGCCTCAACATTGTTTTAACACAGTTAATGAATACACCATTTGAGCCAATACATAGAGCTGACCTCAAGTACATCACCTGGAAGGTTGCACTTCTTCTTGCATTGACGTCTTCGCGTCGATTGAGTGACATTCATGCATTCACGATCAAACCACCATTTCTTCAGTTTCACACAACCCCAACCTTTCTTCCTAAAGTACCTTCAGATTTCCACATCAATGAGCCCGTTATTCTGAAGTCTTTCTTTGCTAATCCGCAGTCTCCCGCGGAACAACGCTTGCATTTCTTAGACATTAAGCGGTGCTTGAAGTTCTACATCAGCAGAACGGGCCAGTTCCGCCAATCTGACCAACTCTTCATCGCCTATGGCCGTTTTCACAAGGGACGACCAGTCACCAAACCTACAATAGCCCGCTGGGTGTCTTCGGCTATTGCCTTCTGCCATCAAAAAGCAGGCAAACCTTTGCAGTCTGCAGTAAGGGCCCATTCCACTAGATCCATGGCGTCCTCTACTGCACTTTTTGCCGGTGTCCTGCTACATCAGATTTGCAGAGCAGCCACGTGGTCCAGCAGGCACACGTTCACGAAACACTACTGTCTGGGTGCCATGAATGAAGGGGATACCGCAGTAGGACAAGCTGTGCTTCGTAATCTTTTTCAATAAGGTGAGCCTCTGTACTACCCTCCTGCTATTAGTTTCCATATGCTTATTGACTGTTTGAGATAGATATATATATATATATCTCCTACTGGCGGTCGCCAGTAGGTAGTTATAGTTAGGATTTTTTTCAATGTTAAATCTCAAAATTCTATTTGGAATAACTTTGGCGCCGGTTGACGAATCTGCCTGAATTTTCTTAAAATGGCCTCGACGCGCTCTGGTCCTTCCCTGAAAGTTTGGGGGGGATGCGTCAAGCGGGGGCCAAGATAAAAGGGGGGTCCCAAAACGTGTTTTCCCCATGTTAATTTCCATAGGGCGGTCGACCTCACTTTTAGCCCGAACGGCTGAATGGATTTTCGCCAAACTTGGCAAAATTGTAGGGACTGGTAGCCCGATGTGCCTTTGCTATGTCTCAAGATATGTGCTTCAGTGGATTTTGAGTAATTTAGGTTCAAAAAAATATATATATCTATGGCAGCGCCCCGGTACACGCTCCGGGCGCGCCACGCGACTTGCGTGCAGAAAGCTGATTCGTTCTTGGGTGTCTGTAAACATTCGAAACAGTTCGGAGCGGCCGCCATCTTGTCTCTCGGTAAGATCGAGAGACAAGAGGTGGCAATAACGAAAGGGGAAATGAATAAAAGGGGCAGGGTAGACACCCCCTGACCCTCTAGATTTGAAGTGGGTGGCTGAAAAGGCCCATATAAAGCAAAAAAAAAAATTTAATTTAATTTTCGCGGGTTTAGCGCCCGGTACGGGAACCGGGAAACGCTCCGGGAAGCGGAACAAAGAGAAAAAAAGAAAGACTGGGTGTAAAAATGTTAGCAATTTTGTTATAAATGGAAGGTAGTTCTGAAAAGAACTGTTTTTTTATTCTTTTCTTCTTTTTTATTTTTTAATTAATTTTCTGAACAATTTTTTGATTTTTGAAAATTATTTTGAGTTTTTTAGTGTTTTTTTAGGGGAAATAACAAAAAAGCAGGGTTTGAACATGTCTCAACAGGAGCAAAAATAAATAAAAAGGATTCATTGTTTTCTCTTCTTGTTGCATTTGATTTTCTCCAGCTCGGTTAATCAAAGTAATACTTCTCCATAAGAAATAGTTCCTCCACAATATATACAAACTATTTTGTAGTTTTCAAAAGAACTTTGAATATTGTGGACCATTTCTCGGCCTTCTGGTCCGGCAAATGATGTTTGTCCACTGGAGGTGCTGGGGTTGACATTTGGGGGTTTGGCAGCAAGATCCCTTACTACCACTACTACAGCCACCAGTACTACCACCACCAACAGTACTACCACCACCACCAGTACTACCGCCACCACCAGTACTACCAATACCAGTTTTACCATAATCAGTACCACTACCACCACCGGTACTACCACCACCAGTACCACCACCACCAGTACTACCGCTACCAGTATTACCGGCAGCAGTACCACCACCACCAATGCTACTGCTACCAGTACCACCACCACCAGTACTCCCGCTACCAGTACCACCACCACCACCAGTACCACCACCACCACCACCACTACCAGTACTACCACCAGCAGTACTACCACCAGCAGTACTACCACCAAC
Organism: Lissotriton vulgaris; assembly: GCF_964263255.1. Lineage (NCBI taxonomy): Eukaryota > Metazoa > Chordata > Amphibia > Caudata > Salamandridae > Lissotriton > Lissotriton vulgaris. Next base: position 280,106,004 of record NC_141698.1, on the reverse strand, counting down.
AGTGCTACCACTACCTCCAGGACTACCACTACTACCAGTACCACCACCACCAGTACTACCAGTACCACCACCACCAGTACCACCACCACCAGTACTACCACTACCAGTACCACCACCACCACCAGTACTACCACTACCAGTACCACCACCATCACCAGTACTACCAGTACTACCACCATCAGTACTACCAGTACTACCACTACTACAGCCACCAGTACTACCACTACCACCACCAACAGTACTACCACCACCACCAGTACTACCAGTACTACCACAACCAGTACCACTACCACCACCAGTACTACCACCACCAGTACCACCACCACCAGTACTACCACTACCAGTATTACGGGCAGCAGTACCACCACCAATGCTACTGCTACCAGTAGCACCGCCACCAGTACTACCACCACCAGTACTACCACTACCAGTACCACCACCTCCAGTACTACCAGTACCACCACCTCCAGTACTACCACTACTACAACTACCAGTACCACCACCACCAGTACTACCAGTACCACCACCAGTACTACCACTACCACCACCATCACCATCACCAGTACTACCAGTAATACCCCCATCAGTACTACCAGTACTACCACCACCAGTACTACCACTACTACAGCCACCAGTACTACCACCACCAACAGTACTGCCAGTACCAGTACTACCACAACCAGTACCACTACCACCATAAGTACCACCACCACCAGTACTACCACTACCAGTATTACGGGCAGCAGTACCACTACCAGTACCACCACCTCCAGTACTACCACTACTACCACTACCAGTACCACCACCACCAGTACTACCAGTACCACCACCACCAGTACTACCACTACCAGTACCACCACCACCAGTACTACCACTACCACCACCATCACCAGTACTACCAGTACCACTACTACCACTACTACAGCCACCAGTACTACCACTACCACCACCACCACCAGTACTACCACAACCAGTACCACTACCACCACCAGTACTACCACCACCAGTATTACGGGCAGCAGTACCACCACCACCACCACCAATGCTACTGCTACCACTACCACCACCACCACCACCACCAGTACTACCACAACCAGTACCACTACCACCACCAGTACTACCACTACCAGTATTACGGGCAGCAGTACCACCACCACCACCAATGCTACTGCTACCAGTACCACCACCACCAGTACTCCCGCTACCAGTAGCACCACCACCAGTACTACCACCACCAGTACTACCACTACCAGTACCACCACCTCCAGTACTATCACTACTTTTTTTTATTTTTATTTTTTATTTTTTTTTGTCCTCATCTCACCTTTGGTACTTGCAAAAGAAAGACACCAGCAACCCTTTCTTCTCTCTTGTGAACCCAGGGTCAGGGTCCTTGCTGCACCTGAGCCAACCTGGCTACCCCTTTATCCCGGGGTCCGGTGTAATCATTGGACAATCTCGGAATCGGATACCAACCTCAACTCGAGTGCCCATTCCCAAAGTGTGAGCCAAACTGTGGTATTTCTATTATATGTAGCCCCCAACTCAAGCCGTGCAGTTTTTAGGGCAGACTGTAGCCATTTATCATATAGTGGGGGGGGCTGGGTCTTTCCATAACATGCAAATTTCTCTACGAGCGATAATAATTAGAGTAAAAAAGAAAGCAATCTGTTCCTCACTGAGCTCGTTGATAATTTCCAAGTCCAACCCGAATATTACCCTCACCCCATTCAGACCAATATTTACTTTAAAACACTGTCCAGTGTCTCTCCTACTTTTGTCCAAAAGGGACCAATCACCGGGCAATCATAGAACATGTGAATATCGTCCGCCTCTGCTGAATCACACTTTGGACATAAAGGGGAGGGACAAACAAACTTTGCTATTTTTTTTGGCGTGAAATACAACCTATTTAATACAAAATAGTGGTTCTTTTTCAATGAGGCCGACTTAACATACCTATATAAGAATTTAAAAGATCTTTCATAGAGCTCGTCGGCAGAGGCCTCAAAGACAGATGCACTCCAAACCTGGTTTAGGAGCGTGGCTGTGGACTCTTCCGAATTCAGCAATTCTCTATACCAAAGGGCTACCTCTTTCTTCCTAACACCATCAGAACGGAGTGCTACCTCAATTTCCCATTTTCCCCCTATATTGTCTTTCTCTGTAACAAACCAGGAGCGAAGTTGAATGTATTTAAAACGGGAAAAAGAATCCCCTATCTTAGACCGCAAAACTTCCCAGGGAAGAACACCCTCCGCCGTGACAAGATCTGACCAGGTAGCTACTCCTGCACTCCTGATAACCTGAGAAAGACTGTCCTTTAGGCATATTGGCGTGCCAGGTGAGTCCCAGATGGGGGCCAGATCTGAATAGTATTTTATACCCCAACATCGCTTCAGTCTGCACCACAACGTCAAGGCAGATCTTAGAACCTTCAGACGGACTTTTTTAAAGAATCTTGGGGACCCATATTTATACAAAAAACCCGGGCCTCCCCCTTCTAGAGCTTGCATCACCTTTAATATCCGACCCCAATGAGATTAGTCTGGGGTGGTTAAAAGAGTGCGGATGTTTTTTAATTGGAAAGAGAAAGAATACCATAGAACATCCGGTAGCGCCATTCCACCCTTTAACACACTCCTTTTTAGTTTTTTCCATGAGAACCGGGCATTCTTGCTTGCCCAGATGAAGCTACCTATCTTCCTCTGGATATTCCCTAAAACTTTATTTTGGAAAGTTAAGGGTATAGTATTGAATATATATGTTAGTTTGGGCAGAATAACCATTTTAACCAGGTTAACCCGGCCATAAATAGTCAAGGGGATATTCTGCCATTTCAAAAACAACAAACTAATATCCTTCATAACCTTCATCAGGTTGACCTTTGCAACATTATTAAGGTCAGAGGTAATTAGGACTCCTAGATATCTAAACTGGTTGCTTAGCGGGCCGTCCCAATTATCGACTCCCCAGCACATTATTTTAGTTTTAGTGTTGTTTATTAAATAACCAGAATGCTGTCCATAGTCCATCATGATCTCCTCTACTCTGGGGAAGACCTCCACTGGATTACTGGTGTAAATCATTAAATCATCCGCATAAAGGGCCAATTGGGAGGAATAATCGTTTATCCTAAATGGGGTAACTCTATTATCCAATCTAAGAGCCTGTGCCAGGGGCTCAATGTATAGATTGAACAAAAGGGGCGAGATAGGGCACCCCTGTCTAGTCCCTCTCCCCACAATCAATCGAGGAGACAACAGGCCGTTCAACAGTATTGCTGCCGAGGCTCCCTCATAACAACTCCTCAGAGTATCAATGAAGATCCCCCCCAAACCTCATAGTTTTAAGCACATCCCACAGAAATCCCCAATTGACGCGGTCAAACGCCTTAGCAGCGTCGTATGCAGCCACCGCCAATGGCTCCGACCGCGTCACCGCCAGATCAATACAGCCAATGAGTTGGAGGGTCAGCTCATGGATGTGCCTCCCCGGAATAAAACCTTTTTGGTCTGGATTAATCAGGGACGGGGCCAGCCTGGCCAATCTCCCAGCCAACACACCAGTAAAGATCTTATAATCGACGTTTAGCAGGGAGATTGGCCTATAGGACTCCGCCCTGAGAGGGTCTTTACCTGGTTTTAATAGCAAGACAATAGTGGACTCTTTCCAGGAGGGTGGAATTTTGCCATGCGGACTATAGATAAAGTTAAACAATTCACACAGTCTAGGTGCTAATAGATCTACAAACATTTTGTAGACCTCGCTCAGTAAAGCATCAGGCCCAGCAGCTTTATTTTTTTGTATTTTATTAATTTGTATTTTAATCTCATCTTCTGTAAATTGACTATCCAGCATGGTACGACCCTCCTCAGATAACTCTGGTAATTGCTTATCCTCCAACCAGCGCATAGCGTTTACTGGGCTACTGGAAGGCTCCTCTTTATATAGCTCCGAGAAGTGAGAGAAAAAACATTTTTCCATCTCTACCTGTAAACATGATACTGTGCCCTGTTCATCTATAATCAACCTATTAATATTGTTCTTGACTCGGTCTGCTTTTATTTTCCTTGCCAACACTGCGCCTGCTCTTTCTCCATATTCATAATTCTCCATTGAGTATGAAGCCCATTGGGCCTTAACTTTCTGGTCTAGAAGCCCCCGATATTCCTGGCGGAGAAGTTCTATTTCGGATGAAATTCGGGAAGCATCTTCCACATTTAGGTTCATTCTCAGTGTTTCTAAAGAGGAAATCTTGTCCTCTATTGTTTTAAACTTAGCAGCCTCTTTTCTATTACTGGAGCTTATTGCGCTAAGAAATTGACCGCGGGCAAACGCTTTGTAGGCGTCCCATACAAGTTCAAGGGATGTCGAGCCTATATTGTCAGAAAAGAAACTGACAGAGGAAGTATCTATCATAGAGACAACTTCCTGATCATATAAAGCTCCTCACTTAAGAGTCCATCTAGGGTTTACTTTCGGCCTGTCTTCTCCAAAATTAAATGTAGCCAGAATAGGTGCATGATCGGATAACACACTGGGTAAAATGGCCATGTCCTTCATTGACTCCAAGCCTTCTCGGTCCAATAAAATATAATCCAATCTCGAAGCATGGCCATGTTTTTTACTAAAGTAAGTATGACCTGGAATCTGGCCATTTTTTGCTCTCCACGCATCTATTAATCCCAGTTCTAGGATCATATTCTTCATTGCATGTCGTGACTTTGGAGCCACAACCACCTGACGGTGGTTGGAGCGATCTAGCCTGGGGTCGAGAAGGATATTGAAGTCTCCGCCTATAAGTAGTGTTGAGCGGACTCCTGTCAGGTTGTCCTGCACCTTATGTATATATGCTGAATCGTCTATGTTGGGGCCGTAGAATGAAACCGCAGTTAGATCCCTCCCCCTGATATTAATCAGAGCTTGAACCCATCTGCCTGAATGGTCAGTTATGAGTGATTTTATTGAGCCGCCACAGCCATCTTTAACTAATATCGCTGCACCTTTATTAGTGGCGGATTGATCTGAATGGCAAAAGGCATTGATCCATCTAACTCTCCCAAAGGCCTCTTTAGCTTCTACAGATGTCAGATGGGTTTCTTGGAGCAAGATCACTTTAGCTTCTGACTGCTCTAGATATTTAAATATCAATCTTCTACGTCGGACACATCTAAGCCCGTTAACATTCCAAGATAAAAAACCTATATCACCCTGTGTCATATTTTGTAATCTCCTTTCCCCCACTTACTCCAACACCTGACTGGACTAAACAATAATGGGATGTTGCTTGGTGAATGTATTTCTTGTTCTGTACTTGGAGATAAGGACACATTTTTTTTCTTCTTTTTTTCCCACACTGCACCGATACCCCCCCCCCCCCCCCCCCCCCCCCGTGGCCCAACGCCCCTCCCCATCCCACCCTGGGGAACCCTCTTTTCTTCTTGAGCAAATATGCTCTGCGACGGGCCTTCCCCCCCTACACGGTGTTAAAAGTAATCAATACAAAAAGAGAAGAAACCAGCAAAAAAAAAAAGGAAAAAGAACGTTACTACATTACTACATAGAGCATCTAACTTTATCAATAAGTGTACTAAACTGATCTAATTACTACCATTATACTTCATAATAGACCCTTCAGGGAAAAATCAGTGTTGTTGCTCACCCTGACCCAGACCCAGCTGCCCCGGATAGCATCGACCCCTGCACACCATCTCCACTCTCCCCTTTACTCCCAGCTTTGATTTTTTCTATCAGACAATCTGCCTCCTCCACCTGGCGAAAATTATACATGTGGTTATTCCACATAACCCTCAAGGAAGCGGGGAATTTCATTTGCGCGCGAGCCCCCAGAGAGTTAAAAGTTGCCAGTCTCTTGCCCATCTCCCATTGCTTAGATGCCGTAATGTGGGAAATATCTGATCAAATAGTGAAAGTAAAGGGAGTGGAAAAAGAGGCAGATTTAATCTGGCCAGCTTTCAATCCCAGTGATAAAATCCTCTCCTTAATAGAATAAGTGAGAAAGTTGGCCAAGATCTTCCTAGGTTTTTCTTTCTTAGGATTCCTCCGGAAAGGATCACGATGGACTCTTTGAATATCCACCAGTAATTCCTGGGCCGTTTCGGGAGAGTCTTTCAACACTGTAGTCTTAAGCAAGGCCGCAATAAATGCTTTGATGTCGTTGCCCTCAAGATCTTCCGGGATATTTAAAAATTTGATGTTATTTTTCCTTGAGTAGTTTTCCAACCTCTCTATATCTTCTCTCATTTCCTAATTCTGCTTGACCAGATTGTCAATGTTAATTGCCGATGTTCCTAGCGCTTCCTGGATCTTGGGCAGTTCTGCTTCCAGGGCATCCGTTCTTAATGAAACTTCTTCGACCTTACGAGCTAGCATCTTACATGAGGCCTGAATAGCTTGTTGGTTAGCCTCCGAGGTAGCAAAACGCCTCCCCAGATCTTCTCTCATACCCATAAGGATATCTGCTAAAGTTGCAGGGCTTCCTGGGGCTGTTGTAATCACAGGGGATACTGTTGATACAGGAGTATGCTGAATGTCAGATACAGGCGGAGAGGCATCCACATTACCCGCCTCATCTAGTCCAGCTTGCTCATCTTGAATTTCCAATGCTGAAAAGCTATTTGAGAGTTCTACCTCTGGGTGTACTAGCTCGAGCGAATTGACTGTAGGAGACATTGTTGGTGTTAAAGGAGGAGGGTCGGAAATACCAGATTGAGTAGGTGAAGGGATAGATATAAGCTTATCGCTCTCCGTCATCTCGGTCTGAGTGGCTTCCTTCGGGATTTCCATAGCTGGAGATGACATAGTTCTTATTGGATCTCTAATTTTACTTGAGGTACTTGATGTACTAGTGGAGAGAACCTTGTAAAACGATTTTAGTGATGGTGTAATTTTGGAGGAAGCAAGGATCCTTCCCTTCTCCTTTTTCCTGCCCTTTCCTTTTCCTGGTGGAGTTTCAGAATCACCACCAATGTCACCAATGTCGTGGTTACCTCTATACCCTTTCACCTTAGCCCCTTTCTTCTGGGTTAGAGCCTTAACATTAGTCACTGGAAGGGGGGGGGGGGGGGGGGGGCAGGTGTAATATTATGAACTCGGGGCAGGTTGGCCACCCGACTACGAAGAGTATATCTATTAGCCACGGAAAGCGGATCAGGAGCAGCTAGTGCAGGCTTACCCGAATTGACTGAGGGGGGGCTGACCTGCAGATTAGCTATGTCGGGACTACCTGTCTCCATACAAAAGTCTTTGACACTGCTGCTCTTAGGAGATATATACAACGGTTCACCAGAGAGGCTCAGGGGTGCATAGGATATTCTACTGTCTACTCTTTTCAACTCTGGATCTCTAAGCAGTGTTATCAAGGCTGACTGCCCCCCGTAGCTGCTTATTTCAGGAATTTTGCTCCCGTTCCTCTCGCTTTGTACATACACCGGTGCGATATTGCCTCTCCACTGTGTTAAGCTCTGAGCTCGTCTTCCAGTATTAACCCTCCAGAATCTTATAGCACCATACTCGCGAAACCAAGCCGGTTCGTGGGGTGCAAAGGCTCCTCTGTTAACCATCCGGGACTTTCCCTACTGCCTCCCCCTTAGTACCTAGGGAGTTAGTGAATTAAACAATCTATCTTTAGCCTAAGGTCCTGGACAGGGGAAAGAGAATAGGAAAGGGAAAAGGTCTGAAATATAATAAAAACGTAGTCCCAGGAAGACTGTTAGATGGTAATAGTCAAAAAGTCAATAGTCCGAGAGACACTCTAAAGGCACTTATTAAGCCCTGGGCACCTCACGCCTTCCCCCACGCTTTCTCCAAATACGAATGATTTGAGAAGGGTGTGTAGCTTTAAGACCAACAGAAGCTATGGTCACTAGAGCCGATACCGCTCACCACTCTCGCTGTCAGTTCCAATTTATAAGAGGGAGCCTCGCGTCCCGCGCCTGCTTCTTTGCTGGGTAGCTGATAGACGCCCCTCGCCCGATTACCGCCGCAGTCCGGGAGCTCAAAATATCACACTCTCAGGGCGTCTGGGTGGAAACGCTCCATTCCCCATACGTTAGTTGCCGTCACCGCCACTGCTGATTCTCTCCTCGCGCCTGCGTTGTGCACCGCATAGGAAGAGGTGGAGCTCCGTCACGGCCATTAACCTCCGGCCGTCATGCTCCCCCCAGTACTACCACTACTACCACTACCAGTACCACCACCTCCAGTACTACCACAACCACCAGTACTACCACAACCTGTACCACTACCACCACCACCACCAGTACTACCACTACCAGTATTACGGGCAGCAGTACAGCCACCACCAATGCATCCATCAACACAATTTAGAGAATCACATGCATCAGATCTGGAGTGTGTTGCGTGCGTGCTGCTGCTGTGAAGGGAACTAGGCTTCAGTGCCAGGCAGCGGCTGCCTGCAGACCCAAGAAGGATGAAGACACAGAGCAGCCCTGCAGATTCCATCAACACAATTTAGAGAATCACATGCATCAGATCTGGAGTGTGTCGCGTGCGTGCTGTTGCTGTGAAGGGAACAAGGCTTCAGTGCCAGGCAGCAGCTGCTTGTAGACCCAAGAAGGATGAAGACACAGAGCAGCTCTGCATATTAGATCAGCACAGATTGGCAGTGCCGCGTGTGCGTGTCTGCCATGCTGCTATGAAGGGAACTAGGCTTCAGTGCCAGGCAGCGGCTGCTTGCAGACCCAAGAATGTGACAGTGAGTGCAGAGTGACAGTGAGTGCAGAGTGACAGTGAGTGCAGAGTGACAGTGAGTGCAGCGTGACAGTGAGTGCAGCGTGACAGTGAGTGCAGCGTGACAGTGAGTGCAGCGTGACAGTGAGTGCAGCGTGACAGTGAGAGTGACAGTGAGTGCAGAGTGACAGTGAGTGACAGTGAGTCACACACCACCAGCCATCAGTGCACGCATCAATTGTTAACGCATCCACAATTAACTATTGTAGCAATCACAGTATGGTACACTTTACTTTTAAATATATTCATCTAAAGCACAGCATGCCACCATTGGTAAAATTACAATCCAACCCACATAATTCCACTACACACCACATGCACACACTCCATAACACATGGCGAAAAGACATTGCCATTTACAATGCCATAAGCTCAAACTCAAATAGCCCGATTGCTGCCGTTTTTAATGGAGAAAAACACGCAGGGACAGCAGATTGGCATCAGCAAAATGAAAGTCCTTTCCGACGCGTTTCGTGCTTCACTGCACTTCTTCCTGGGATGGGCTTCATTTCGGAATGGCGTGCATGACGAGTATTTCTGGCACCTGTATTATAATTGCTTAGTCCTGCCTTAGTGGGCGTGGCCTGCTGGTTCATGTAGTGCCAAAGTTTATCCTCAAGTGAGTTGCCATGCTTCCATCCTTACTGTAATTGAGCTCCAAGTGGGTTGCCGAGGATCAAACTGCTTGGCTGCGCGTTCGTGACATTCCCCATCTGCAAATCTATCCTATAGCTGACACGCAATTCACCGCATCAGTAGGACTGCACACTGTGCAGCGGGGCATACCTCGCGGCCCAGACAGAGCCGCTCAACATAGTCACAAAGAGTTGCCTGCAAATGAGGGAGCCCACTGAGATTTCTGGATAATGCCGTTTTTAATGGAGAAAAACACGCAGGGACAGCAGATTGGCATCAGCAAAATGAGTCCTTTCCGACGCGTTTCGTGCTTCACTGCACTTCTTCCTGGGATGGGCTTCATTTCGGAATGGCGTGCATGACGAGTCTTTCTGGCACCTGTATTATAATTGCTTAGTCCTGCCTTAGTGGGCGTGGCCACAGCGTGGCCTGCTGGTTCATGTGGTGCCAAAGTTTATCCTCAAGTGAGTTGCCATGCTTCCATCCTTACTGTAATTGAGCTCCAAGTGCAGTGAAGCATGAAACGCGTCGGAAAGGACTTTCATTTTTGCTGATGCCAATCTGCTGTCCCTGCGTGTTTTTCTCCATTAAAAACGGCATTATCCAGAAATCTCAGTGGGCTCCCTCATTTGCAGGCAACTCTTTGTGACTATATATATATATATATATATATATATAGATATAGATGGATAGATAGATGGATAGATAGATAGATAGATAGATAGATAGATAGATAGATAGATAGATAGATATAGATATATAGTATTTATTGCTATTTTATTTACCGTGGGACTCCGACGACGGGGAATATTCAAGCATGTGAATCTATGAAAGACACCAATACTGGAGAACCACCTGTTTACAGGTAAGTAACAATTGTTCTTAAGGAATATTTGCAGGTTGCAAAAATAGACACTTAGAAGAAATTTCATAGAAAAACAGTAAATGGTTTCCTATGGAAGAAAATTCAGGTTACTGGTAAGTACAGCTATAATTACTTTTGCTATTCAGTACTTGGCTAAAAGGTACAGTACTGGGTTCTCCCCTGATCACAGGTGAGGAATTCGTTATTCGGCTGATTTTAGATGAATATTTTAAATTTTCAAATCTTCACACATTTTTCGAGTCAAACCAGTCAATGTTAGCCTATGGAAGGAAAGCGAGTCATCGGCTTTCAGGTGAGTACTCGACTGGTGAAGTTGAAGTTCTGGGCATAGACTTGTGTCTCCCAGGGGTGGAAATGTACAGTAGTTACACCCTCAGCGGCACAGGGGCAGCCGGGTGCAGAGAGTGTAGGCCCAATCCAATCCAATGGAGGGTAGGGGGCCTGTGGTTGGTGGCTGTAGGCAAGCAGGCTACGTGGCTGTGGGAGCTAAGCTCCTGGTCACTTACTCAGGGCAAGTGGGGAAGTAGAGTAGGCTAGTAGTTGCACTTCCAGCGGCACTCGTGCGCTGGGTGCAGGGTTCTTTTGAGCCATCGGGCACTCAATGTTATCCAATGGGAAAGTTAAAAAGTGAACAAAGGCTGCAGGCTCGGGGACGGAGATTCTTCAGGTGCGACCACCACTTCGAGAGGTAAGTTGGGATCTTGGAGAAGAGGTAGGTACCCCAAAGGAAGGTACAGGGGACCGTGGGGCGCCGGGTGCAGGGGTGTCTTTTGGCGTTGGGAAATCTTACCGTCAGCTGGTCGCGGTTGGAGGGATCCCTGGTTCTGAGGCTGCAGGCGTCGTCTGAGTCGTCGAGGAGGGTCTTTGGGCACTTTACATGGGGTCCCAGTCGCCGGTGTGACGCCCTCGTGGTCTTGGTTCACTCGGGCAAGAGTCGGGCTTGGCGGGTGCAGAGTGGGCTGGGTTTGTAGTTCCTGGCTGGCACCAGGGATATTGTTGTTGGAGCAGAGCCTCTGCTCATGGGAGTCCCAGTCTCTAAGAGGGTCAAGGGAGGCAGGTCCTCCGGGGTTTTTGAGGTTGCCGTCCTCAGGAGATGCAGGAGCAGGTTCAAGGATCAATAGGGCTGGTGCCAAGTCAGTTGTGGTCGTCCTTTTGTTAGCAGCTGTACGGCAGGTCGTCCTTCTTCTTGTTCTTCTTTTTCAAAATAGGATCTGAGGAAGGAAGGTTCAGAGTGCCCCTAAATACTAAATGTAGGGGTGTTACAGGTAGGGCAAGGGCAGAGACCAATAGGTCCCACTCCTGGGGTGGGTACACCCCCTAGCCTGCTCCTCTCCTGTGGGAGGGGGGCAGGATTCTAGCTGTGATTGGGCAGGGCTCCCCATCTTCAAGATGGCCGGAACTCGGGGTCATGCTTCACCTCGCCCTCTCCCACCTGATGGGTGGGGTTGGCACAGGCTGGCACACCCCCCTTCCTGACATAGGGTTCCCCGACAGTCTTCCCGCCAGAGTGGGGTTACGAACTGGTGGGGGCCAGTTGCCGAGTACAGCAAGTAGTCTGGAGAAGCTCACAAAGGCGGCATGCCTTTGAAGCTTCCCCCTGCCCATCCTCGGGGAGGAGACCTAGCACCTCGCCCAGGATGTGCATTGTTGCAGGCCCAGGAGAGCGGGGGCTCTCCTACCCATGGGTCCAGCAACATGTCTGCTGTAATGCAGCCTAGGCAGCCTCTCAGACCAGACGTGGATTGTAGGTTAGGTTTCAGGGGGCATCTCTAAGATGCCCTCTGGTGCATTTTACATTAAATCCCACACTGGCATTAGTGCGGGTTTAATGTGCTGAGAAGTTTGATATCAAACTTCTTAGTCTTCAGTGAAGCCATCATTACAACCTTCCAGCAACATATATTCTTAATGGTAGCACTGCACTTACAGTGCCCAGGAATGGCCCTGGGCACTGTTGGGGCACATGGCTCCTGTACCTGTGCCCACACCACTGGCATAGGGCACCCAACTAGAGGGGTGACTGATGGATGCCAGGCAGTGAGCTTGTTGGCATGGCACACAGGGATGTGTGCCATGTCGACTCTTTGTTTAGTTCTTCACCTAGACACTCAGCCTGCAAGGCAGTATGTGGGTGTCGGGGCACAGGGCCCTTAAGGGTGGCTCAACAATTGCTGCAGCCCTTAGGGGTCTTCTCTGGTCACCATTCCCTGGGTACCTAGGGTACCATTTACTAGGGGCTGACAGGTGGCCAGAGATGCCAATTTGGTTTTAGTTTCAACACAGTTTTAGGGAAGGAACACAGGCACTGGGCACCTTGTTGGCAGGAGCCCAGGGCACACTCACTCAAAGCACATCAGCAATTCAGCAGAAAGTGAGGGCATACCAATGAAAGAAAGATGGCACTTTCTCACACCAACCAATGGTGTCTAGCCAATTGCCAGCATCCCAACTTACCTCTCCAAGTGGTGATAGCACCCTGAAGACCTACATCCCGAGCCTGCAGTGTGTGTTTGCAAACCGGAGAATCCCCATTGCAAGTAACAGGGCACCCGACGACAAAACAGCCCCCTGCACTCTTCCTCCCTAGTGTCACTGAGGGTGTACCTTTGGTGCTAACTGGAACCCCCATTTGCCCTAAGTTTAAGTCCAGGAGCTTTGCTCCCACAACCCCGTGGTCTGCTCGTAAGCAGCCACCAACTGGTGGCCCCCTATCTCCATTGGCTACCATTGGGCCTCAGGACTCTGCATCTGGCCGCCCTGTTGCCGCTGAGGGTGTAATGAGTGTTTTCTTGGGGGCAAGATGGCGGATGCATCCCGCATCCGAATGAGCAGCTGAACCGTGCTCGCTGATGTATCGTCTCCCATCTACCGCATTTACCGTTTTTCCTTTGTAAAATCTACCTGCCTGGGTGCTTCTTGAAGCGGACAGAGCTCCCGCTATTATCGGAGGCGTTGGAGGCCATCTTACCTTGTTATGCGGCTGGATTTGCAGTGCTACTACCGCCGAGTGCTGTCTGCGGCTTGGCGCTCTGCGGTCGTTTCTTCGGATCGGCTTCTGGGGTGGAGCTGGGCTAGCGGTCTCTCTGATTCCGTCAGGAAACTTCAAAAACTTTGGCTGGTGGCACAACAGGACCAGTGCTTTACACTGGTGGAGGGAAGGAGATGGAGACGGAGGCGTTGTCCTGCAATGGCTCCTAAGAATCCGAATTCTGCCTCGACATCAAAAACTACCAAACCGAAGACTCTGGCAGTAACGGCAGCCACGGTAACAGTGGCCACGGATAGCAATGAACAGTCTGTAGATGCCCGGCCCGGTGTTCCAAATCTCTCTAACACCGCTGTGCCTGCTCCAGCCTCTGCTTCAGTCATCAAACAGACAGCCACGGTGAATGCTGGGACTGGTAGTTCTGGAGCTATTCCGAAAATACTAGGTATGTTTAGGAAAATGAGTTTACTTATGCCAGATGACAGTCAAGATATTGGCTTAGCTTTGGATTCCTTGCAGGCGCAGCCTCTCTCTCTTAAAGTTGTTCTGGCTGGTAATGCAGACGGTAAACACCCGGGGGCCATTAAGGATATAATCTCCTTAACTCAGACAGAGTTAGGTGCTCAACTTACTGAGTCCAATGAGGCACTTTCCCAGAGGATCGATCCTGCCTCTAATACAGGGCGGCTTCCCCCTGATAATATGGTTTCATTAAGAACTCAAGCAAACTTACAAACTATACATCTTCCCACTCATTGTCAGGAGGTATCTGAACCAACAGGGGACACAGGATCGATTGACTCAGCAGGAAATTTCTATTCAATGTCCGATTTGTCCAATGCATTGGAGCTAGAGAGCCTGGAAAAGGAAGGGGAAGGTGAATTGAGAGACGAGCTAAGTGCCACCAGTTCTGCGCAAGATGGGCGGGACTCACTAACCGAAGAGGATAGAGACTATGAGATATCTCCCTCTGCCAGAATAGAGTGGGGGGGGGGGGGGGGGCGAAGAGAGCACTGTCCGTAAAGTTTTCGGCGTCAACAATAGGGTTACCCATCCAGATCCAGGGGTACCGGAAAATCAAGGATCACCCATATTAACGGCCACAACCAGAACTACCACAGGGGACCAACTTCAAATGCCTGAAATTTCCTTAGGTATGCTTTATCAGGTTATGCTCCAACATCGAGAGGAAACAAAATCTGAGAACTTGCGCACACAATGCGCAGTACGTAAACTTCAAAATATTTTGAGGCGATTGGTCAAAAACTGTAATGAAACTTCAGCAAGGGTACTCGAGGCAAAGGGTAGGATCTCAGCAATTGAAGATGTGATGACACATCAAAAGTCACAACTCTCGTCACTGGAAACCTTAAGGGAAGACATTAGCTGGAAGCTGGTTGACCTAGAAAATAGATCGCGACGCAATAACTTACGAGTCTTGGGTATTCCAGAAGGGAGCGAGGGGTCCAACATCAGGCAGTTTGTCATCGACCTCTTCACGGAAACCAGTGGCAGTTGGAACTCGAGCTCCAAAGAGCTCATAGATTTCCCTTTCAATTGAGGAAAGATTCCAGGGGAGCCTCAAATGCAAAGCCAAGAGCCATACTAATTTGTTTGAATAATTTTCTCGCACAAGAGGCACTCTACGACCTGGCTAGACCAGACCGAAAACGAAAGGGGAAAGGAGTGGAATTCTTTGTCCGTCCGGACTATTGTCATGCCACAGTTCAACTCCGTTGGCAGTTTCGGCAACTTATTCCAGCTTTTTAAGCCAAGGGAGCTCAGGCTTTTCTTCTCAACCCCTCAAAACTCAAAATATTACATAATGTGAGAACCTATTTCTTAACTCTGGAGAGTGCGGCAAAAGACTTACTATTGACTATCTAATTTCTTCTTCTTTTTGTTGGCTCTAATTTGGACTTAATAGTACATTGAATCCATATTCTTTCAGAAAGCCTTAGATGGTAATCAGATGATGGTAATCTTATTTGATTTGTTATAGTTTAGTTCTTCATTGAGGGGGACTCAGCTGTTTTGTAGGTAGATGAGACGCGATCAGCGAGACGCATGATGCTTCTCAGGCCGTCACCGTGGGGACTTTTTAGTCCCTTTGCCTTTTTTTTGGGTGGGGTCTGGGTTGTGTGGGGGGAGGTGGGCATCAGAGGGTGGGTGGGGGGGCACGGAGGTGGGGCAAGCATCTACAGACCATTTCTTCTAGCATAGGCACTGTATTTGAAGTATTCAGCAATTTTCTCTTTTTTTCCCCTGTGGGAAGGACCCTAAAAGTTATTGTTTTTTAGAGGCAATCTGCATGTTCGACTGTTTATCAATCAATTAAAAATCTCAAATGGCCAAACTTAGAATTTGTTCTTGGAACGTGTGTGGATTGAATAACAAGAAGAAGCGAGGCATATGCGCTCAAATCATATAGAGTATGAGGTTAGATCTATTGTGTCTAATGGAGACACACCTGACATGGAACAATAGGCAATGGCTTAACAAGCTGGGTCTGCAAGTACTGGGATGTACCCACCAAGGTACCACCACAAGGGGGGTGGCTATTCTCATGAAAAGAGGTATGGGGGTCTGTAAACGCATTAAAGCTGACCAATATGGCAGATGGGTCATAGCGGAAATTTCTATAGAAAGCAATTCTTGGACTATTTGTTCAATCTATGGTCCAAACTCCGACGACCCGGACATTATCAACTTTCTTAGCATAGAATTTGCTGGATGGCCTGCACCATTACTACTCTGCAGAGACCTTAATATTCATCTTGAGGGAGATTTTGATATTCGCTCTGACCGGTCTGATCTGCAATATGCGGGGCTTGAAAAAAAGACTTATAAAGCTTTAAGGGGTTTAGTAATCAATTTTGGGCTATCTGATATTGGGTTTGTAAAAAGTACTAGTTTGCCGGGTTATACCTTTTTTTCAGCCCCTCATCAGAAATTAGTACGTTTGGATTATTTTTTTGTCACTTCTAGACTTATTGGCAATATCAGGTATGAAATCTTTCCCCTAATAATATTCGATCACAATCCCATACTGATATAGGTCAAGACAGAGACAGGTGCTACACCTAATATCACTTCATGGTCATTTGAGAGCAAGTTGTTGGCAGACCCTCAATATATCCAGCACATGAATAACTGGATAAAATAATTTTTTGCATTTAATCGAGGGTCCGCATCAACGCAAACTGTATGGGACTCTTTCAAAGCTGCAGTACGTGGGGAGACATTGTGTTTTTCGATTATCAAGCAAAATATCTTTCTGGATACACTCGCTACCTACTATAAAGCAGTGCAGGAGTGGGAAACCAAATTAATTATAGCTATAAATGCCTCACAAGATAACGAGCACATTAAATCTACCCTTGCTATACATAACTAGACTGTATGAGATCTTCGCTACAAGGTTAGCCAAACAGGTGGCAGCCTTCCGCTCGCAAATTTATGAAGTCTGAGAAATGTCTAGGTGGATTCTCGCTAAAAAAATTATGCAAAACGAAGTATTCAATTCCGTAAATGAGATCCAGTACGAGACAGGATAAATTCATAAAAATCCGGGGGAAATTCTAGAGGTTTTCCGCCTATTTTACAGCAAACTATACACGGAGGAAATCTCATCTTACTCATTTGAAGCTGTATTAAATCATCACAGAAATCACATGGGAAGAATTAGAGACAGCCATTCTCTCTCTCGCGGTAGGTAAGGCTATGGGTCCGGATGGTATTCCGTTAGAATTTTATAGAGTGTTTAGGCATGTCCTGAAACAAGATCTATTGGTAACTTTTTTAGAAGCTCAAAAAGGGGTAGCTCCAGTATCCTGGAGACATTCGATCATCATGGCTTTTCTCAAAAAAGATAAACCTCCTCTTTCTCCCTCATCCTTCAGGCCTATATCATAGATCAATGCTGATAGCAAGGTCTTTTAAAAAATTCTGGCGTCTCGCCTCCCAGCTATATCGTCAATTGTATCACCATGGCAGCACGGTTTTATTCCTAATAGGGATACTACCGACCACATCTGAAAGAGACACGTTAGTGATAGATTCCTTACCTTAGAATATCCCCAGGCGTCAGACTGGATCCGGAAATTTTTGCGTAGCAATACCCCTGCAAGTCGTAGGCGTCGTCCGCGGCTCCGCGTCCATCGTCGGCGTCGTAAGTGACGGAATGACGCCGTCGGAGTATTTAGACGCCGCCCATGTGCGCTGACGTCAGTTATTCTTTTTTCCGCGCCAGCTAGCGCAGATCCGGAGAAGCTCTACCCCTAGTCATTTTTTGACTAAACTTTTTGATCTTTTTAATCATTTCTCTAATCGAGTCTTCGACTCTAACGGTGCCGGTAGGGATGCCCGTGTTCAAAACCTGCTTGAAGTGCGACCGACTGATGTCGGTTACCGACCCCCATCGCCGGTGCCTGAAGTGTTTAGGCCTCGACCACGACGACCGCACCTGCTCCGACTGCCGGGCCCTGACGTCTAAAGCTAGGCGGGAGCGGTCCTGCAAGCGACTCGAGCTCCGGCAGTCGGCCCCGCGCCGTTCCCGGTCCCATGGGAGGTCGAGGGACCGGTCACGGGGTCGGAGTCATCGCAGCTCCGGGAGTGGACATCGGTCGTCAGGATCCAGGTCCTCAGGTAAGAGGCATGAGATGTCGGAGAGACGTCATCATTCCTCCGACCCACCCCGACGCTCGCACGATGTGGCCGGGGGTTCGGGTAACACCACCCACGCGGCACCGACTGAGTCCCAAGTGTCGCCGCCTGCCACACACCTTTGGGTCCCTGGGCACGGCGCGTCGCCGGAGGAGATCGAGCGGTACCTCATGGCCATGAGGTCCCTCCCTCCTCAGTCTGGTTCCGTGGCGCCTCCGGGCCCGACGGTCCCGGCTGGAGGCCCATAGCGGGGCGGGTGCTTCGGCCCGACGCCGTCGTGTACTTTGGCCCCGACGCCGCCAGCGACTTCTGTCCCAGCGCCGCAGGACCTCACCGGATCCGCTTCTGGATCCGGGTCGTCGCCGGTCGACCTCACGACCTCACCGGTGCTGGCCCCGCAGGTGTCGCCCCCGGCGCCCACTGTGGACGCCATCCCCAATCTTCCCTTCGGTCCGACTCTGGTGCCGGAACGGCGCCGCTTCCGAAGGCCTTTGGAGATTTTTATTTCCCTGAGGAGGCCCTGTCTGCTGCCCCTGTTTTACAGGAGACGGGTGATGAGGGTGACTGGGAGGGGTCTGAGGACCCTCTGGCACTGGAGTGCCAGTCTCAAGAGGACTGGGCATATGAGCTTACGGAGGCCAGTGGTATTGACACTTTGCCAGACACTGGATTCGTCTCCCCTCCCACCGTGGCTACGGAGGAGGGGGCTGCTTACAGTGTAGTGTTGACGAGGGCGGCCAAGGCCTTAAACCTTGAGCTCCCCGTCGCGGCCGTGAGGACTAACCTCCTCACTGAGGTACTCAAACCGCAGACAAGCTCCAGTGAGCCTCTACTGCCGTTCAATGAGGCCTTGTGTGAAGTTCTTGTGGGCACTTGGTCCAAGCCCGCCACGGGTCCACCTGTGGATAGGAACGTGGCCAGACGCTACCGCCCGGCCCCGGGTGACCCTTGCTTTTTGTACACCAATCCTACCCCCGATAGCCTTGTTATCCAGGCCTCCACTTCCCAGACCGCATTCCCGACTCCTCCGCCCGATCGGGAATCCAAGAGATATGAACAATTCGGGAAGAAAGTGTTCTCGTCCCTGAGTTTGGGGCTGCGGTCTGTCAATACCGCATGTCTCTTGGGCCGCTACACCCACACCCTGTGGGACACGGTCGCGGACGTGCTGCCACAATGTCCGGAGGAGGTCCGGGCTAAACTCGCCCAAGCCCTTGTAGAGGGCCGAGATGCAGCGCGATATTCCATCCAGTGTGGGCTGGATACCACGGACTCACTGGGCAGGGCGATGGCAACGACAGTGGCGGTTCGACGCCACGCCTGGTTGAGATCTGCCAACTTTACGGACGATGTCCAGGCCGCACTTCTGGACATGCCGTTTGATGGCCGTCGCCTCTTTGGCGACAAGGCAGACCATGCGTTTGAGCGTTTTAAGGACTCCAGGGCTACGGCCAAGTCTTTGGGCCTCTCGGCCACACGCCAGCAATCGGGTGCCTTTCGCTCCTTTCGTGGCCACGGAAGGGGCGCCCCCACACGTGCTGCCAGCCACACACCGCAGAATGTTCAACAGCGCGGTGGCGGCTGTGGTAACCGCCGTGGCGGCGGTCGGGGACAACGGCAAGGCCAGTCCACACCTCTCTCCGCAGCACCTGCCTCAAAACCTTCTTAGTCAGAGTTTTCAGGCCCATGTGACGCCAGTGGGGGGCAGGGTTCGCCATCACCTCTCCCACTGGCGCACTGTCCCGTCGGACAGGTGGGTGCTGCAGATCGTCCGAAGGGGCTACTCCCTCCCCTTCGAGGGGACCCCTCCAGCCATGCCACCGCAATTCCACCGCGTGTCGGGGGATCACTTGCAACTTCTGCAAGAGGAAGTCACGGCCCTCTTGGCCAAGGGTGCCATTGAGCGCGTTCCTGGGCCAGAAGTAGGGTGTGGTTGTTACTCCCACTACTTTCTGGTACCCAAGAAGGGCAAAGGGGGCCTTGGATCTACTGAACGTCAACGGCTTCCTCCGGAAGGAGAAGTTCAAAATGCTGACACTGGCTCAGGACTTATCTGCCCTGGACCCAGGAGACTGGATGGTAGCGTTGGACTTGCAGGACGCTTATTTCCACATCCCCGTCCTGCCGGCGCTATCTGCGGTTCACGGTAGGCCACAAGCACTTTCAGTTTACCGTGCTCCCCTTCGGCCTTACCAGCTCACCACAGGTGTTCACGAAGGTGATGCCGATGGTCGCAGCTCCTCTGCGCAGGTTAGGGGTTAAAGTCTTCCCCTACCTCGACGACTGGTTGTTGAAGGCGGGCTCGCCCCAGACAGTTGTCAGCCACCTCCAGACGACGGCAGACCTCCTGCACCTGCTGGGGTTCTCCATCAATGTGACGAAGTCACACCTGTGTCCCTCTGAAAAGCTCCTCTTCATCGGAGCGGTTCTCGACTCGGCGCATTTTCTGATTTATCCCCCCGAGCACCGGGTTCGGGATATTCAGGCTCTGATTCCGGTTTTTCAGCCTTTATCCTGAGTCTCGGTCAGGTTGACGCTGCGGCTTCTGGGGCTGATGGCCTCCTGCATCCTTCTGGTGCATCACGCCCGATGGCGGCTGCGGGCTCTGCAGTGGGACCTGAAGTTTCTGTGGGGCCAGCATCAGGGCAACCTGTCTGACCATGACTTGATCTCGGAGGGCACTGCAAGACAGTTTCAGTGGTGGCTCACGGACTGCGATTCGGTCAGTGGCAGATCCCTCTCCCTACCCCACCCGGAGCACGTAGTAGTGACGGACGTGTCCCTCCTTGGCTGTGGGGGCCACATGGGAGAGGCGGAGATCAGAGGTCTCTGGTCTCTGGAGGAGTCCCAGCTCCACATCAATCTTCTGGAGCTGCTGGCGATAAGACTTGCACTGAAGGCAGTCCTCTTCTCTGTCCGGGGGAGTGTAGTGCAGGTGTCCACGGGCAACACCACCGCCATGTGGTACTGCAACAAACAGGGCGGGTGGGGTCGTGGATCCTATGCCAGGAGGCTCTGCGCCTCTGGCAGTGGCTGGAACATCAGGGCGTGACCCTGGTGGTTCAACACCTGGCAGGTTCCCTGAATGCCAGGGCGGACGAACTCAGCCTTTGGTGCGTGATGGATCACGAATGGCGTCTGAGCTCGGACTTGGCGCGAGGCCTCTTTCAGCAGTGGGGAGAGCCTTGGTTAGATCTATTCGCCACAGAAGAGAACGCGCAATGTCATTAGTTCTGCGCGTTGGAATTTCCAAGACGGCACTCGCTCGGAGACGCTTTTCGTCGCGAGTGGAGTTGCGGTCTATTCTATGCCTTTCCGCCTATACCACTTCTGCCCAGAGTGCTGAAGAAGATCAGGCGCGACCGGGCCCATGTTATCCTTGTGGCTCCGGACTGGGCACGAAGATACTGGTATCCCGAGCTACTCAGCATGTCAGTCGATCCCCCGATTCGTCTGCCTCTTCAGGAGGACCTTCTGTCGCAGCAGCAGGGGGTGGTCCTCCACCCGTACCTGTCCAGTCTCCACCTCCATGCTTGGAGATTGAGCGGCGACAGTTAAGGCCATTTGACTTGCCTCCTGAAGTCTGTAATATCATTCTGGCAGCCAGGCGTCCCTCCACAAAGTCGGTATACACCTGTAGGTGGAACAGATTTGTCTAAGGCTGTGGTTCCTCTCTCTGCCCCTCTTTATGAGGTTCTTCTCTTCCTTCTTTCTCTTGCCCAGCAGGGCTCTGCTCTGGGCACTATCAAGGGCTACCTTTCTGCCCTTTCAGCCTTTCTAAGGCTGCCTGATCAACCATCTGTGTTCAAGCCCCCTAATGTAACTGGTTTTCTGAAAGGCATCACACACATGTTTCCACCTGTTCCATTTGTGATGCCTCAGTGGGACTTGAACCTGGTTCTTACTTATCTGATGTGCGCTCCCTTTGAGCCACTTCACAACTGTCCTCTCCGCCTTCTTACTCTGAAGACTGCTTTCCTGGTTGCCATCATCTCTGCCAGGAGAGTGAGTGAGCTCCAGGTTCTTTCATCCAAACCTCCTTTCTGTCCATCCGGACAAGATTGTGTTGCGGACTAGACCCTCTTTCCTGCCCAAGGTTGTCACGGCCTTCCACATAGGGCAGTCTATCACCCTGCCCACGTTCTTTCCGCCTCCGCATCCCTCTAAAGAGGAAGAGCTGCTTCACCGTCTGATCCCAAAATGTGCGCTCTCTTTCTATTTGGATTGCACACAACAGTTCCGGGTCGATGACCAACTCCTTGTTGGTTACGTGGGCGCGAAGAAGGGACGGGCGATGCACAAACGGACCATCTCTCGGTGGGTCGTCTTGTGTATCAAGGCATGCTACTCCTTGGCTAAGAAGGAGCCTCCTGTTGGGTTGAGAGCCCATTCCACTCGGGCTAGGGCGGCTACCACTGCCCTGGGCCGGGGAGTCCCCTTGCAGGACATCTGTCAGGCAGCTATGTGGGCATCGCTGCACACGTTTGCAAGATACTATTGGCTGGACAGCCAAGTCCGGAGGGATGGCTTCTTTGGCCGTTCCGTCCTCCAGGACTTTCTGGTGTGATTATTGGTTCGCAGACCCACCACCGGAGTTGGTATTGCTGGGGTATCTATTCTAAGGTAAGGAATCTAATACTAACCTGTTTCTTTCAGATGATCAAGTTACTTACCTTCGCTAACGATATATCCAAGAAACAGTAGTTAGTATTAGATTCCTTACCGCCCCACCCATCCTCCCCGTTCTGCAAACCAATATCTAGGGTTAGGTCATCCCCTTTCAGGGCCCTAGTTTTAATGGCACCAGTGTTGGTTTTTAACATGGCTCTGCGTTTTTGGCGCGGAAAAGCTGTGTCTAAGAACTGACGTCAGCACGGGGAGGCGGCATCTTAAGTACTCCGACGTCATCACAGCGCCCACGACGCCGACGTCTGACGCGGAGCCGCAGACGACGCCTACCTACGCGCAAGGTGGACATCTGACTATGGTTACCCCCAACTTTTTGCCTAGTGTTTAGCTGGTTTTCGACTTAGTTGACCTGGGACCCTGCTATTCAGGACCCCAGGCCCTCTGCTCTCTCTGTTAAAATGGACTCCATGTACTCTAGGTACATATCAATTGGAACATGGATCACCTTGTGAGCCCCTGTACAGTGTACCCTAGGTACCCAAGGCATAGGTGCATCCAAGTCCTACCAGGGGCTGCAGCACGTATTGTGCCACCCCTGGCCTGGCCTTACTATTTGACACAACTGGCTGATCACTCAGCTGGGGCAAGGTGGTGTAATCGCCCTTTGCTTTATTATCTCTATATCTAACCCATACAAGGACACCCAGTAACCTATAAGTCACTCCTATGGCAGGCCTTATCAATCCTGGAGGCAGAGTGCTTGGTTATGTGTGAGATGGTGCTATAGCATGAGCTGAGCCTGTCTGCAGCTTTCGGAACCATGTCTTTTAGCTGTTTCCTGATAACGTCATACCATATACTCTTAAGTGCATTATGAACCTCGCGGTCAAATGCTAACTCTGGTTTGACATTATCAAAACATGTCGAGTAAGGTGTCATACGAATTGGAATACTACCCCCTCGCCAATTCTGGCGACGGGGGTAGCATTCCACCCTTTTGGAGGGACACAACATGTACAGAACTAGAACCCCAGTTAAAGTTAACCCGAGCCTCAGCATCACAAAATGGATGCTGCTGCCACAGACACAAGTCTGACCTCCTGCTGCTGGGAGTCCTTCCAGCAAGGGAGGCCTGGACAAAGGGTTTCCTGCCTGGGGAGGTGCCAGCACCACCCCAGACAGGACTCTGTGTATCTAGATAGGCAGGGCTGAAAGGAATGAGACCTGCCTGGAGCACACAAGGTGTCCCTGTGCATACCCTGGTTCAAACCAGTTGCTGGGGCACTCCAGCCCCAGCTCTGGCACGAAACATAACAAAGGATAGGGGGTGCAACCACCCCCCTTCCTGGTCCCACCCATGGGAGGGACCTAGTCGCTAGTATAGCCTTCTTTAGCAGGATAAAGGTAGGAGCCAGTCCCATTCCAGATTAGATTATCCTGAACAACTCTACAAAGAAG
Organism: Lissotriton vulgaris; assembly: GCF_964263255.1. Lineage (NCBI taxonomy): Eukaryota > Metazoa > Chordata > Amphibia > Caudata > Salamandridae > Lissotriton > Lissotriton vulgaris. The sequence continues at coordinate 280,081,969 of NC_141698.1, read as the reverse complement.
AATCTCTGGACTTCAACGTTCTGCTCCACAGAAGACTGAAGAAATCTCCCTTGTGGCCAAGGAGTGACCACCCTGCATCTGCAGGCACCATCAAGCGTCCTAGCGGTTCACTTTGTCGTCCTTCCTGGCGGAACCAGACATCAGAGCCCGGCGAGACCCGGACTCCCAGACCTCTCCGACCTAAACTCACATCTGCAGCACAGCTGAGATCCGTGGGTGCGACGAGACACGTGGGACCGGCCATCTTGAAGAAACTGCACTTCGCTTCCAGCACGACCTCTGAGGCACCCTCGAGTGAGTGCTTTGGGGATTGAGAAGCCCCAGCCCCGAGCAGCTCCTGCACCGAAGACCAGCCCTCCAGCATCCACGAGATCTGCGTGGGGCCCTTCTGCTTGATTGCTTCTAGACGCTTTGTCTGGTCACTTGCCGGCTGGCTAGTGGCCTCCTAGACGACGAAATCTTGAAACTACACCGCTGGTCTGGTTGCTCCAGACTGACCCTTGTTTCCATGCAAAGGAGAAGTACCCCGGACCCTCCTGGTCCGCACCAGACGCCATCTTCACTCGCGTGGGTTGCATTTGCCAAGGCCTGTTGACTCTGATCCTGGAACCGACACTGCAGACAGCGAGAGCCTGCGTGGGACAGCTCGTGCCTCCATCCTGGTCGTCGACGACGCCTCCTGGTTTACGTGGCTGCAGAGTCAAGCGTCACCTCTTCACCTGATCGCGACGAAATCATCTGGTTCCTTCCTGGTTCCACTCCAGTCACTGGCTAGTGACTTTGAACACTGTCCCCTCTGCTTTCAGGTCTCCATCTTCTTCGATCCGCCCTTGGATCACTCCGGACATCTTCCTCCTGGTCGCCTGCAGCATCTTTCTCCAAGGCTCCATTGACTTCAACGAGGAAACCCGACACACTTTCACACCTATGCACCAGCAGCCCATGGGTGAGTTAACGAGAGCATTTCGGTGCTCATGGGTAGATTGACTCTCCTAGTGTCCAGGTATCCTGTAGTTTTGGTCTCAACCAGTTGGAACTGTCCTTACTTACCTATTTTGTAAATTGTTTGTGCCCATTGACTTTGCATTGAAATCCGCGTGTGTGTTCTAGCACTGCACACGCGTCCCGTGGGCCTTCTGCTCCGTACCGAAGGGTAGCGTAGTGTAGCCCCAGCGATTCTACAGCCTCTGGGCATACTCATCTCTTCTGTCGTTCTACTTAACCCATTTACTTCGTATATGGTTTGTCATGCCCCTAGGGCACCATTGTAATTGTGCGACTTACTGTATTTTTCTGAAGAGTATTGTTATGTGCTTAGCCCTCTGATCTCATTAAGAGTTCAGAGGTGTTTGTTAGTAATAAAAATATTGTTTATTTTCATAACAACCTGTGTGGTGGCCTTTCATCTGGTATTCAAGGGATTATATGTGGTAAAACAGCTGGCTTCACATGCCAAAAGAGTTTAGCCTAAGACTGCTCTGTCCATGCTACCATTAGGATAGCTGGTCTATAAGGTTGACTTACAACCAATCACCATAAGGGTTGTTTGGACTGATACAAGGTGATCACTAGAACTAGTGAGCATCATATATCAGGCCAACTTCTCACACAAGGGTACTGCTACACAAAACTTTCCGGATCCAGTCTGACGCCTGGGGATATTCTAAGGTAAGGAATCTAATACTAACTACTGTTTCTTACAGATATATCGTTACCGAAGGTAAGTAACTTGTTCGTCAGTGCGCTGGAGCGTTTTAAGTACTCTCCAGCTACAGCCAAGTCCTTGGGCCTTTCCGCCACGCCGCGTCTACTTTTCACTCCTTTTGTTGCCAGGGAAGGGGCGCCCCTGCCTGCTCATTCAGTCAAAAACCTGCGCAGAACCTAACTCAGCGTGGCCCTGGGATTGGGGTACTTCTTAGGGGTGGAGTTTGGGTTAGTTTTTAGGGGTCGGTGTTTGGGGTAGTTTTTGGGGTGGGGTAGTTTTTAGAGGGCGGGAGATGGTTTGGGATTGTTTTTAGGAGGTGGGGGTTGGGGTAGTTTTTTGAGGGGTGTGATGGTTCGTGGTATTTGGCGGGTAGGAAGGGATCAGGGTACTTATGGGGGGGGTTTCAGGTCCGTTTTTAGGGGGTGTGGGGTAGTTTTTAGGGGGTGGGGGTTAGGAGTAGTTTTTAAGGGGGGTGGGGGCTAAGGGTAGTTTTTAGGAGCATGGGGGTGTATTTAGTGCTCAGGGGAAAGGGATGGGGGTGGTAACCTTATCCACGGATAGCTGTTTCCATACATGCCTTTACCAGAAAAGTGTGGTAAAGGAATGCATGGTAAAGCAATTCGTAGAGAGCATGTTGCAAAGGTATTGTTGTTGAGAAACTCATTGTTTCGACATACAATCTGTCCATCCTAACGGAATGCAGAAGGGCATACTTAAACGACCAATAGAAAAAGAGTGCCACCAAAATACTTCTCTAGGTTTATCCACGGTTGCCAATGTTGCAGGCCTATGGCTTGAAGGTTTGAGGGCAAAAGAACCAGTGGGTGTAGAAGACTAAGCCAAACCCCATAAGGCATCTGTTGACACAATACGTTTGTCACGAATAGCGCAAGCGCCACATATGTCAAACATTAAAATGACTTTAGAATCTGAATGAAGTTCTAGCACTCTGGGATACACTATGCATTGTAGTGCTTGTTATGCCATTTACATTATTTTATGTCATGGGCATTATTTGTAGGTCACTCTACTGAGCACATTTACATCTGCATTCATTTAACCCCTTCGCTGCTGATGACGAGCTCAGCTCGTCATCAGCCACGGGTGGCGTGTGCTGATGACGAGCTAAGCTCGTCATGTAACGCGGAAAACGGAAAACAGCCGCACAGCGCAAAAATCACTGCAGCAGCGATGCGGTTAAACCTGTAAACCCAATATTTTATCATACTGCTGTGCCATTAATTCTGAGACCCTTTTTACTCTGTATGGTGGTTCAGCAACTGTGCTGTTGGTCTACGGTTTGATCTGCAAGCCATACATTCGATTTGTGGCAAGTCCAACATAGTCTTTCATCCTTCCACTGTCGATAAGTAAATTGTATACCATTACATTAGGTAAGACCCGTCATTTACAGTGTTAGAAATGAGGAAATTATCTTTTTAGTGATCGGAAATCACTTTTCATGTTCATGTGTAACTCTTGGTAGAGATGCTAATTACACTTAGCCTTGACAGCAGAGCCTAGACCTCAGCAAACAAACGAACCCTTCTCAGCCACACTGTCTGATTCCCCCCTCCCCCCTCGACCCCCATACCCCCAAACGAATCTGAAACGATTAAGAAAGCTCTCAAATACATTTGGACTGATTTCTTTATGGTTTTACGATTTTAAGTTTAAGATTCAGGAGGCAAACATTTAGATTTCCCCAGCATTTTTACTTGCCTGTACTTAAAAATACATGCCAGGCTGGTAACAAAATGGCCATGTGGCAACCCTGCGCACACTTAACTACCCCAGTCACCATAAAGTGACCTCCTGCACCCCGAATACCCAACACAGGCCCACACCTTTATGCATGTATTAAGATGGAAAATTCCTGCATGCACTAGCGTGTTTGTTCTTATACTTGCTGCAGTACAAATGTGCATGTGCTTTGAAGCAGTTGGCAACTCCTACACCATGCCTCACAACTTCATAGACTGCACTCGGCTTTTCCCATGAAGGCCAAACAAAAACCAAAACCCTTATAACCATACACTGGAAGGGCGCCCAATTAAATTAAAGGCTACGAAGCACTTTATAAATGGCACATATTTACTAGCTACTTAACAATACACAAAGTGCCTTCTGCCTTGCAACGGAATCAACATTGCTGTATAAAATGCTAATACAATGACATAGCGGTCAATACCAGTATCGGCCAGCTTTTGCTACCAGTTCTTCGGTGTGCTGAGCACATCAGGTTTGATTTCAATCTCATTCTGTGGCAGATGCTGAAATTCTAGTATTGGCCTGACCTCAGGCAGCTCTTTCCTTGTACCTAAAAGTTGTTCTGCTACATTCTTAGCCATTAGAACATTATTGCTGATTACATTTTTGAAAACCCCACCTCTCCTAGCACCAGCTGTACTTTGGCAAGAGGGACAGATGCGGTTTATGTTTGTGCAAGGGAACTTACCTTGTTGGTCCAGATGGGTGATTGGGGAAACGCAACGTTAGGATGTCTCCCTCCCCCTCTACAGTTTTCAGGTGAGTGGTGGGTGCCAGGGCAAGTAGGGTGGGATTGGTGAAGGTTTAAGAGAGGACAGCTTCAGGTTAGTGCTTGAATTGGAAAAATAGAAGTGCAGGTACTCCATATCAGTGTACCTGCTTGATTCTGAGAAGTGCTGGTACTCTCCAATTAAAGTATCTGAAAGAAACAGGTTAGTGTTAGATTCCTTACCTTAGACTATCCCCAGGCGTCAGACTGGATCCGGAAAGGTTTGCGTAACAGTACCCCTGCGCGTCGGTAGACGTCGTCTGCGGCTCTGCGTCCGTCATCGGCGTCGTGATCGCCGGGATGACTTCATCGGAGCACTTAGACGTCGCCCTCGCTCGCTGACGTCAGTTCTTCTTTTTTCTGCGCCAGCAAGCGCAGAGCCGGGAAGAGCAGTACTCCTAGTAAATTTTTGACTACATTTTTTGATCTCTTTTGAATCTTCTCGAGTCGATCCCTCGACTCTCGGTTCCGATAGGTATGCCCGGGTTCAAACCCTGCGACAATTGTAACTGCTTGATGTTGTGAGAAGTTGGCCTGATATGCAGTGTTCACTATTCTAGTGATCACTATGTATCAGTCCAAACAACCCTTATGATGATTGGTTGTAAGTCAACCGATAGACCAGCTATCCTAGTAGCATGGACAAGAGCAGTCTTTAGGCTAGACTCTAGAGGGCGTGTTAAGCCAGCTGTTATACCATCACATATACCCCTTGAACACCAAGTGAAAGGACACCACACAAGTGTTATGAAAATAAACAGTGTATTTATTTAGATCACAACAGCCCTGTACTCTTTATGAGGACAGAGTACTAAGCACACAACAAAACTCTTACGAAAATACTTTAAGTTGCACAATTTACACAAATGCCCGAGGGGCACGGAAAACCATATACTATGAAAGCGGGATGCGAAATTACTAGCAGGTAAGTACTGGACTAATAGGCTTTGGAATCGCTAGGACTACGTTACTGAACCTTCAGATTACTAGTAGGAGGCCTAGGGGACTCGGGTGCAGAGTGTGCACTCTCACGCGGGATGCAGGACAAAGTCTATGGAGGCTAGTAAAAGCAAAGTTAGTGTTCTCGGGCGAACCCGATAAGGTAGGTTGAAAACGAAAGTGGATCTGGACCCTTGGATAGTGAGGCTATGCTGGGGCACCGAAATGCCGAAGTTACCTAGCCCAGGGGCTGCGGCTGCATAGGTCTGAAAAGACGTCGGGAATCCTCGTTGACGCACCAGGAGCCTGAAAGAAGGAGTTGCTGGCAGGCGACCAGTGAAGATTGTTCGGTGGATCCAAGCCTGGATCGAAGATGGAAGACACCTGAAAGCAGAGGGGACCAAGTTCTTAATCACTAGCCAGTGATTGTGTGGGCACCAGGATGGCACCGGATGGTAGTCACCTCGACCAGGTGAGTGGGTGACGCTGGGCTCTGCAGTCTCACGGACCAGGAGGCGTTGTCGGCGACCAGGATGGAGGTGCGAGCTGTCCCACGATGGTTGATGCTGTCGACGTCGCTGGACCCAGGATTGGGGCAACAAGTCTTGGCAAATTCAAGCCCACGCGGTGGACCTAAAATGGCATCTGGAGTGGACCAGGAGGGTCCGGGGTGCTCCTCTTTTGGAAGGGAGCAAGGGCCAGTCTGGAGCAACCAGACCAGCAGTTTTGTCGTCGTTGATCGTCGTCGGGAAGGCCACAAGCCAGCGGGCTAGTAGCCAGACAACGCGGTGAGCAGCCAAAAAAGCAGAAGGGCCCCACGCAGATCTCGTGGATGCTGGGGGGCTGGACTTCGGTGCTGGAGCTGCTCAGGGTCGGGGCTTCTCGGACCCCAAAGCACTCACCAGAGGATCCCTCGGCGGTCGTGCTGGATAGAAGTCGTGCAGTTCTGATGATGGCCGGTCCCTCGAGGTCTCGTCGCACTTACGGTTCTCAGCTTAGCTGTGGAGGTAGGTAGAGGTCAGAGGTGCCAGGGAAGCCGGGTCTCGTCGAGCTGGTCAGTCAGATTGCGGAGGAAGGACGTGCAGCAAACCGCAGAGTTCTTAGATGGTGCCTGCGGATGCAGGGTGACTACTCCTTAGCCACAAGGGAGAAATCTTGAGAAGAAGTGGAGAGTTCCTTTCGTAGAAAGTAGTTTCTTGATTCAAAGATGATCTAATTTGGAAGGGTCCCCGCTCCTGCCTTTATCCTAAAGAAAGGGGTGGGTACACGACTAGGTCCTGCCCTAGGGGTGGGACCAGGAAGGGGGGTGGTTACACCCCTCTCCCATGCTGGACTTTCCCCCGGCCAGGGGCTGGTGTGCCCCTGGAACTGGTTCTAGCCGGCAGATGCGTAGTGAGCACCGGGGTGCCACTTGCAGTCACCTTCCTGTAAAGCCCTGCCTACCCAGGATACACAAAACCCTGTCTGGGATGGTGCTAGCACCGCCTCTGACAGGAAACCCTTAGTCCAAGCTCCCCTCGCTGGAAGGACTCCCAGCTGCAGGGGGTCAGACTTGTGTCTGTGGTGGCAGCATCCATTTTGTGATGCTGAGGCTTGAGTTAACTTTAACCGGGGTTCACAGTTACATACATGTCGTGTCCCTCTAGAAGGGTGGAATGCTAACCCCGTCGCCAGAATTGGCGAGGGGTTAGTATTCCAATTCGTATGACACCTTACTTGACATGTTTTGATAAAGCGATACCAGAGATAGCATTTAACTGCGAGGATTATAATGCACTTAAGAGTATATGGTATGCGTTAACATGGAACAGCTATTAGGACTTGGTTCCGCAAGCTGCAAACGGGCTCAGCTCATGCCAGAGCACCATCTCACACGATTCCAAGCACTCTGCCTTCAGGATTGTCAAGGCCTGCCATAGGAGTGACTGATAGGAATCTGTGTGTCCATTTTAGGGTTAGATATAGGTATACTATATCTAAAGCAAAGGGTGATTACACCACCTTGCCCGAGCTGTCGTGCAGCCAGTTGTGTCAGATTTAGATGGCCATCCAGGGGTGGCATAATACATGCTTCAGCCCCTGGTAGGCCCTGGGTACACCTATGCCCTGAGTTACAGGGTCTGATAAGGTGGCCCAGTACCAATTGGATAATGCACCTAAGGTACACATGTCAATTTAGTGAGAGAACAGCTAGGCTGTGGGTCTGATTAGCAGGCCCACAGCCAGAGAAAGTCGTAAACCAGTGAAACAAAAGCAAAAAATCTGGGTGATCATAGGATTGCAGACCCTACTCTCCTACATGACCCCCCCCCCCAAACTTTGGGACAATAAACTAACCTTGACCAGGTGAGTCTTCTTGCTCTAAGTGGAAATACCTGGAGAGCCCATCTGCATTGCCATGATCAGTGCCAGGTCTATGCTCCACTGTAAAATCCATCCCCTGTAGGGAAATGGACCACCTAAGCAGTTTGGGGTTTTCACCCTTCATCTGATTTAGCCTTCTGCTTATAAAAGCAATGGGCTGGTCATTACCATCAAAATTCAGTTGAGATAGAACAGCTCCCACACCCAACTCAGAAGCATCTGTTTGGACAATGAATGGTTTGGAGTAGTCTGGACTCTTGAGGATAGGTGCTGTGCACATGGCCTGCTTTAGGTCATCAAATGCTTTTTGACAGCCTGCTGTCCACTGAACTTTCATTGGCATCTTTTTACTTGTCAGTTCATTAAGTGGAGTCACAATTGATCCATAATTCCTGACAAACTTTCTGTAGTAACCAGTCACGCCCAAGAAAGCTCGAACCCGAGTCTGGGTGGTTGGAGGAGCCCAGTCCCTGATTGACTGTATTTTGCTCTCCAGTGGCTGAACTTGGCCTCCACCTACAAGGTGGCCCAAGTATACAACCTGTGTCTGCCCTATCTGGCACTTTGTGGCCTTGATAGTGAGACCTGCTGCTTGCAGTGCCTCTAACACTTTCCTCAGGTGGACCAGGTGATCCTCCCAGGTGGAGCTAAAGACAGCTATATCATCAAGATATGCTGCACAGAAGTCATCCAGCCCAGTGTGAACATGATTCACCAGCCTTTGGAAGGGGGCAGGTGCATTTTTCAAACCAAAGGGCATTACCACAAATTGATAATGCCCACCAGGGGTAGAAAATGCTGTCTTGGGCTTGGCATCCTCCGCTAACCTGATTTGCCAATACCCAGCTGTCCTTCACAGGCCTCACTGTGGATCGGAACGTGGCCCGAAGCCACTGCCCGGCTCCGTGTGACCCCAGCTTTTTGTCCGTTCACCCGACCCGAGAGCCTGGTGATCCAGGCCTCTACCTCCAATACCGCATTCCCGACCGCTCCTCCGGATCAGGAATCCAAAAGGTACGATCCGTGTGGGAGGAAACTGTTCTCCTCACTGAGTTTGGGGTTGCGGTCTCAACACCTCCTTCCTTTTGGGATACAGGTGCGGAAGTGCTGCCGCAGTGCCCGTTGGAGGTCCAGGCAAAGCTTACCCAGCCCCTAGCAGAGGGACGGGATGCAGCACGCTATTCCATTCGATGTGGACTCGATACCACGGACTCGCTGGGTAGGGCGATTGCGACAACTGTGGCGGTTCGCCGCCACGCCTGAATGAGGTCCGCCAACTTTTTGGGGGATGTCCAAACCACCCTTATGGACATGCCCTTTGATGGCCGTCGCCTCTTTGGCAACAAGGCAAACAGTGCGCTGGAGTGTTTCAAGGCTTCCAGGACTACGGCCAAGTCCTTGGGCCTCGGCCAACGCCAGCAAACCTCCGCCTTTCGTCCCTTTCGTAGCAAAGGAAGGGGCGCCCCCACACGTCCAGCTAGCCTCAGGCCGCAGAACCAACCTCAACGCGGTCGCGGACGTGGTAACCGCCGTGGCGGTGCCGGGGGACACCGGCAAGGTCAGTCCACAACTACCTCCTGCAGCATCTGCCTCTAAATCCTCCTAGTTTTCAGGCACATTGGACGCCAGTGGGGTGCAGGGTTCGCCATCACCTCCTCCACTGGCGCTCCATCACATCGGACAGGTGGGTGCTGCAAATGGTCTGAATGGGCTACTCTCTCCCCTTCGAGGCGACCCCTCCAGCCATGCCACCGCAGTACCACCACATGTCGCGGATCACTTGCAACTTTTGCAGAAGGAATTTACGTCCCTCTTGGCCAAGGGGGCCGTCAAGCGCGTTCCTGGGCCAGAAGTAGGCAGTGGTTGCTATTCCCACTACTTTCTGGTACCCAAGAAGTGCAAAGGAGGCCTACGCTCTGTCTTGGTCCTATTAAGCATCAACGGCTGCCTCCGGAAGGAGAAGTTCAGGATGCTGACTTTGGCTCAGGTCCTAGCTGCCCTGGACCCAGAAGACTGGATGGTAGCGTTGGACTTGCAGGACGCGTATTTCCACATCCCCGTCCTGCCGGCCCACCGGCGTTACCTGCAGTTCACGGTACGCCACAAGCACTTTCAGTGCTCCCCTTCGGCCTTACCAGCGCCCCACGGGTGTTCACGAAAGTTATGGCGGTGGTCGCAGCTCCTCTGCGCAGATTAGGGGTTTTAGTCTTCCCCTATCTCGACGATTGGTTGATGAAGGCTGGCTCGTCCCAGAGACTCGTCTCCCACCTCCAGACTACGGCCGACCTCCTGCACTCGCTGTGGTTCTCCATCAACGTGCCGAAGTCACACCTGTGCCCCTCTCAGAAGCTCCTTTTCATTGAAGCGGTTCTGGATTCGGCGCAGTTTCGGATATATCCTCCCGAGCAGCGGGTTCAGGATATTGAGGCTCTGATTCCGATCTTTCAGCCTTTATCCCGGGTCTCGGTCAGGTTGACGCTGTGGCTCCTAGGGCTGATGGCCTCCTGCATCCTTCTATTGCATCACGCGCGCTGGCGGATGCGGGCTCTGCAGTGAGACCTGAAGTTTCAGTGGGTATATTATCAGGGCAACCTGTCCGACCACGTCCTGATCTCGGAGGGCACTGCAAGACAGTTGCAGTGGTGGCTCACGGACCGCGATTGGGTCAGTGGCAGATCTCTCTCCCTATCCGAACCGGAGCACGTAGTGGTGACGGATGCATCCCTTCTGGGATGGGGGGGCCACTTGGGAGAGAGTGAGATCAGAGGCCTCTGGTCTCCGGCAGAGTCCCGGCTCCACATCAGCCTTCTGGAGCTGCAGGCGATCCTCCTTGCACTGAAGGCATTCCTTCCCTCTGTCCGGGGAAGTGTAGTTCAGGTGTTCACAGACAACACCACCGCCATGTGGTACTTCAACAAACAGGGCGGGGTGGGGTTGTGCACCCTTTGTCAGGAGGCTCTGTGCCTCTGACAATGGCTGGAACACCAGGGCGTCACCCTGGTGGTTCAACACCTGGCAGTTCCCTGAATGCCAGGGCGGACAAACTCAGCCACAGGTGTATGATGGATCACGAATGGAGTCTGAACTCTGACGTGGCGCGAGGCCTCTTTCAGCAGTGAGGAGAGCCTTGGTTAGATCTATTCGCCAACGAAGAGAGCGCACAATGTTATCAGTTCAGCGCGTTGGATTTTCCAAAGCAGCACTCGCTCGGAGACGCTTTTCGTCACGAGTGGAGCTGCGGCCTGTTTTACGCCTTTCTGCCTACACCACTTCTGCCCACACCACTTCTGCCCAGAGTTCTGAAGAAGATCAGGCGCGACCGGGCCCAAGTCATCCTTGTGGCTCCGGACTGGGCACGAAGATACTGGTATCCCTTGCTACTCAGCATGTCAGTCGATCCTCCGATTCATCTGCCTCTTCAGGAGGACCTTCTGTCGCTGCAGCAGGGGACGGTCCTCCACCCGAATCTGTCCAGCCTCCACCTCGATGCGTGGAGAATGAGCGGCGGCAGTTGAGGCCATTTGACTTGCCTCCTGAAGTCTGTGATGTGATTCTGGCAGCCAGGCGTCCCTCCACAAAATCTGTATACGTATGCAGGTGGAACAAATTTGTGGCATGGTGCACAGCAAAGGCTGTGGATCCACTCTCTGCCCCCCTTTCAGAGGTTCTCCTCTTTCTTCTTTCTCTTGCACAGCAGGGCTCTGCTCTGGGCACTATTGAGGGCTGCCTCTCTGCCATTTCTGCCTTCTTGAGGCTTCCTGATCAGCCTTCTCTTTTCAAGTCCACTGTTGTAAATAGATTCTTGAAGGGCATCACGCACATGTGTCCTCCTGTTCCTTTCGTGATGACTCATTGGGCCTTGAACCTTGTTCTCACCTATTTGATATGCGCTCCTTTCGAGCCTCTTCACAATTGTCCTCTACGTCTTCTGACTCTTAAGACTGCATTCCTGGTTGCCATCACCTCTGCCAGGAGAGTGAGTGAGCTCCAGGCTCTATCTTCTAAGCCTCCTTTCCTTTCTGTCCATCCGGACAAAGTTGTCTTGAAAACTCGTCCCTCTTTCCTTCCCAAAGTGGTTACTGCCTTTCATATCGGGCAGTCCATCACCTTGCCCACCTTCTTTCCGCCTCCGCATCCCTCGAAAGAGGAAGAGAGGCTCCACCGTCTGGACCCAAAACGTGGGCTTTTTTAATCTTGACCGCACACCCCAGTTCCGGTTGGATGACCAGCTCTTTGTTGGTTATGTGGGCGCGAAGAAGGGATGGGTGGTGCACAAACAGACCATCTCTCGGTGGACGTGGAGCCGCAGATGACGCCTACCGACGCGCAGGGGTACTGCTACGCAAAACTTTCCCGATCCAGTCTGACGTCTGGGGAATATTCGAAGATAAGGAATCGAACACTAACTACTGTTTCTTACCGAAGGTAAGTAACTTGTGCATTAGGTCTCTCTTGAGACGTGCAGGTAATCTCTCTATCAAAATAGAAAAGTGCTTGTACTCCGTACAGGCCCGTTTAAAGCACTGGTGCAGGTAACATGTAGGGTTAGGCTGAGAGGGCGGTAGGGCCTCTTTGTCAAAGTGTAGGCTGTGAACCAACCTTTTCAGAGGCAGAATGAAGTTGTTGTTGGTCTTATGTGTCGTGGGTGGGAAGGGAAATGGACGAAGGACTGGAACTGCAGGGCAGGGAAGGCAGTGAAAGGGTTACAAAGCGCGTGTGATAATTCTTATTGAATGTTGCCTAAGCTTCAGCTGGCTATGACGGACTAGGCTAAAGTTGATGCTACAGCGTTTACATTGCCCAGAGAGGGGGTGGTGCGCCCCACTATGGAATAGGACCCAGAGGTCTTTTGTAACTGATGCTTTCATCTGCCTCCCGACCTACGGCGACATCACACACTGACTACGAAACTCAGTTACACTGCTACATTGTTGTAACACTAACTTACACACTGTTTCACTGTTACTCAGAAGAAACTATCCCAATCAGGTCCTTGGGCTACTCACTATCAGAAATGCTCTTGTCTGCCAGCATCTGTCTGAAAGGGAAACCGGAAGGAGGCCAACTCCATTTGAGTTACCGTACCTTGTACACCTGAACGTTATCACAAGGAAGAGAGAATTTTTTTCACATGGCACCCAGGCTGGGCCTTTTTTGCTACTTTTCTCCTGTCTGTGGTAAGGAGGTGACCGTTCAGGCTCGCTGGCAGGGCTCCTACTCCGAAGGCGCATGTTAAGCCCCCGCCCCCCACTCCGCCGCCAGATAGCATATTTGAACCAAGATAAAGGGACGCACATAGTCATGCCGGTGAGGAAAGAAGACGACTAACTTAAGCGCAGGACCCTTAAACGGGCACGGTGCTGTTAAAATAAGCTGTGTGGCTTGGTCGCGGCGTGGGAGGGGCGGAGGAGCGAGAGGAAAGACACGACGAACTAAAGCACAGCGTCCCTTAAACGGGCACCATGCTGTTAAAAAAAAAAAAGTCGTGTGGTCGTGTTGCGGCGGGGGAGGAGCGGAGGAGTGAGAGGAAAGACTGATGGCGCCGGATCAGGCGCTGCGGCTGGCGGTTGCGCGCTTGCACAGCTCGCATGAACGCCAACGCTAGGCCAGCCAATCATGGGGTAGCACTTTAAAAACTCACCTACCAATTGTCTCGCCTCAGTCTGCGCATGCGCTGGCTCAGGCAAGACCTAAAACTCACTACTTTGAATACCTTGTACTGGGATTTTTTCTGAACAAAACGACCATATTGACTTGTCCGGACTATTTCTTGGAACTCCGTATGTTGTGTGTCTGTGTTACTCTGTGACCATGCACCTCATATTTGCATGGCCCATCCCTGCTGGAGCGCTTTTGGGCCCCTGCTGATCCTCTGTCTGCGGTTTCACCTCTCGTGCTAGTGTGACCACTTCGATCCAATGACAGATCGGGACTGGTGCCGATAGAGCAAAGTTGACCTTCCTCTGTGTTGACCCAACTGATGCAGTGCCCGGCCTCGCCCCATATTCATCCACGGCATGGAGCTGGATTAGCATCGTACGAGGCAGACTCCAGAGCCTTGCCCTATTCCTCTGGGTTTAGGACTTGGGGTTGACAGGGAGGGGTCACTGGACTCTGGTGAATACCAACCCCTAGATGTCAGCAGGGACACATAATGTGAGGATTTGGCAGATGCCAGTGGACTGGGTATCTCCCTAGATACTGGCTTGGTCTCTCCTCCTACTGTGGCTATGGAGGAGGAGCCTCATTTGCTTTGGTGGTGAGATGGGCAGCCGAGGCCTTCGACCGCCTTCTGTGGCTGTCAAGACAAATGTCTTGACAGAAGTGCTTCTGCTGAGAGGCACTCTTTCCCAAACGCTTCTCCAGTTTATTGAAGCCCTCACTGACTTCCTACTCAGGGCCAGGTCCAAGACATTGCACAAGGGTTCCAGTTAATAGAACAATTGCCCGTCGCAATTGCCCTGCCCGGAGGAACACCAACTTCCTCACCCAACACCCCAACCCAACGAGTTTGGGGGTGCAAGCCTCCACTTCCAGAGTAAATCCTGGTGCATTTCCTACCACTCAACCGGACAGGGAATCCAAGATGCTTGGATACCTTGGGAAAGATATTTTCTTCTGTCGGCTTGGCATTGCAGTCTGTTAACACCACTTGCCTTTTGATCGCATACTCCCATTCGCTCTAGGACTCCGTTGTGCAGATGCTGCCTATAGTCTCGGAGGAGGCCTTAGCCATAATGTCACAAGCTATTGCTGCGGGGAAGGACGCAGCTAAGTTCACCTATACACTGGGCTGGATACGACTGATTCACGAGGCAGAGCAGTTTCATTGTTGGTGGTACTTGAGTGTTATGCATGGTTGAAAGCCACTGGCTGTTTGGGGGATGTCCAGGCCTTGCTCATGAACATGCCCTTTGATGGCTCCTGTATCTTTGAGGAGAAGGCGGACTCCACGCTAGAGCGCTTCTAGGACAGCAGAGCTACGACCAGGTCCTTGGGCCTTTCCATAGCTCCTCGCCAATCACAGTTCGCTTTTCGCAGCCACAGAAGGGGCTTCCAGCTACGTCTCTAACCACCCAGTTATCAAGGCACGCAAGCTTACCCAGGCCCTGTGTGGCTGAGGCACACACAGACCTCAACGGTCAGGTAGCCAGAGGTCGGGCCAGTCCACCACACACTGGGAGCCGCAGCCTCCAAGCCTCTTTAGTTTACCCTCCGACCATCACGGGCATCCAGTGGGAGGCAGAATACTCCATCACCTGAACCACTGGAGGTCGATAACTTCCGACCGCTGGGTTTTTCACATTGTTGAAAGAGGCTACTTTCTCCTCTTCGTGACTACCCCCCACCCATGCACCCACTTGCCAGAGCCATATTGAGGAACACATCTCCTTACTCCACAGGAAGTGGCGGCCTCTCTGTGGCAAGGGCGCCATAGAGTGGGTGCAGGCATAAGAAGTAGGTCATTGATGTTATTCCTGCTACATTCTGGTGCCCAAGCTGGACGGAGAACTTTGTCCTACCGTATACTTGCACCCTTTTAATTTCTTCCTAAAAAAGACAAATTCAAAATCCTCACACTCGCTCAGAGTCCTCTCTACCCTAGACCCGGGAAACTGGATGGTAGCAGTGGACTTACAGGACTCATATTTCCACATACCCGTCCTGCCTGCCCACAGACATTACCTGCGGTTCATGGTAGCCCGCATGCATTTTCACTTAATCTGGCCTACCCAGTGACCCTCGGATGTAAAGCAAAGTGATGCCGGCTGATACAGCTCATTTGCAGAGATCAGGGGTGTAGGAGGCTGGCACAGTATATAGTGTCCACCTATGATGAGGCACTAAGTCCAGGCAACCCTTAGTGATAGTGTTTAGGTCTCTGAAAACAAGTTCTGTGAAGGGGTAGCTGTGGCGAGCAGCTAAGGCTTATTCAGGAGTGTGTTAAGCGGGTGCATTTACCAATATAACGAATCAGCAAGCTTACACATAAGAAAGAACCACACCAGGTGAGTATAAAAATACTTTGTTTTTATTGACACACACTAGACACTAACTTGGTATATCTCCTATCCGGAGATATCAACTACGCACAAGAAAATACTTAAGAAATAGGTAAGTAACATAAGATAACGCATAAGGATCAACTGGGGTCAAACCATATCCTAAAATAGTACTATGTGAAGTAAGTACCAACACAGGACTATTACCCAATGAAGGAGGACCCCAGGGGAATCATTGAACCACCCTAAGTGAGTAGCCAGGGACCCCAAGGCACCCAGCTTCAGAATGGTTACACCGGGTCAAACGTCTGTAGGATAACACAGGGTAAGTCATGGTTGGATTGTTACAGTTCTAGGACCCTACCCAAAGGAACCACTTGGATCAAGGAAGATTTGAGAGCCACCCCAACCGTGAATACCCCAGGAACTAGGATACCTATACCAGGGAGCCCAGATACACAGGGACGGAATGGTGTCGGAACTGCCTGTAGACACCAATGAAGGTTTGTGGAAGATCAGCAGCTACAGAGTCTTGTGGAACCAAGATGTCAAATCCAGACATGAAGAACCTGAAAGCAGAGTCCAAACCACCCAGAAGTGATCAGGAGGCACAGGAGCACAATACCAGCCTTTGTCGGAGGTTTTTGCTGTAGCAAGGTAAGGTTGAAGCAGCTGCTGTGGAGTCAAGATGACGATGCAGGAGCACTGGAGCCTTACGCAATTGCAGGACGATGTGGTCTCCAAATACCTTGGCAAATGCAAACAATGGATTGCGGGTGAAGATGCTGTATTGCAGACCAGCAAGGTCTGTTGGACTAACTCAACAAGGGTAAGTCATGCCGGCCCTCAGCACGCAGGAGAGTTGCAGGGAAACCTCTGCAGCACACAGGAGATAAAGGCCACAATGCTGACAGGACGTCGTTCTTGGAGCTGTGCGAGGCTGGAGGCACGGACTTCTTGGAGTCTGATTATCTTTCATGAAGAGAGCCAACAAGCACTGGTAACGGCAAACTGATGAGGTGCACTGGGAGGATGGCAACGACGGCTGGAGAGGGATTGCAGTCACCCCAGTTGCAGGGAAGACAGGTCAGGCCTCTGGAGAGCCAACACACCACTACTTGTGTTGCATAGCCGGGGGATGTTAGTGGGTCAACAGGATCAACAAACCGGTTGTCGTCGTAGAGGTGGAGGTGCCTGCGGATGCAGGGAAGTGACTCCTTCACTTCAAGGGAGATTACTCTTGGCTTGGATGCCGGATGGGCCATTGGTGACTCAGAGGATGCACGGCCATGGAGTTGCAGAACTTGAAGAAGGACAGGGACGAAGATGTAGCAGGAATCTTCCCACCGGAAGTAGACTTGTCTTTGGTCCTGGTTCGAAGAACAGCAGAGTTCCGGAGTCCACCAGCAGAAGAGTCTTTAAACAGTCTTCAGACGACAGGCCGCCGGATCCTAAAGTTGTTGTCGGGGCTAATCTAAGGACCCACTGTAAGAAAGTGCCCTCTTTTTGCATGGTTGCCCCCACCTTTTGCTAAACTGCTGATGTATTTTGACTGAGTGTGCCCTGCGTTCCTGCCAAACAGGTACCCAGGGCCCATATTCTTTCTCTAAACTGCATTAAAAACAAAGCCCAATTGGCCCTCTTTGACCACAGGTCAGTCTCTTGTAAATGGTACCACAGGTACAATGGGTACTGTGGCCAGGGAAGGCCTCTAAAGGCTGCAGCACTTATTGTGCCGCCCTGAGAGGCCCTGTACCTTTACACTCACACACTGTCTTTGCAGCCTGCTTCTTTTGGTGCAGAACAAAGTGAAGAGTCGACATGGCACACATCCTTGTGTGCCATGTTTACAACCCACTGCCCTGGCATAGGTCAGCCATCCTTCTACCTAGCTGCCACCACCAGACATGTTTCTAGCTGGGTGCACTATACCAGTGGTGAGGGTACAGATGCATGAGCCCTGTACCCCTACGCCAATTTTTAGTTATTGTGAGTGCGGTAATGCCATTAGGAGGCTATGCTGCTGGGAGTTTGTCATTAAGAACTCCACAGTACCATAATGAATTACTGAAAACTGAGAAGTTTAATATCAAACTACTCAGCAAATTAAACACATACGGATGCCAGTGTGGGATTTAATTATAAATGCACACAGAGGGCATCTTAGAGATGCCCCCTGAAAAACGACTTAACACTAGTGTCCAGGCAGAAAGTGGCTGCTCACCAGCTTCCACCACCAGACATGGTTCTGGACTCTCTCGGGGGGGGGGGGGGGGGGGGGGGGGGGGGGGTCTGAAACAATGCACATCCTGGGACGAGGTGCCAAGTCTTTTCCCCAGGATGGGCAGTGTCCACGAAGGGGAGCTTCAAAAGCTTGCCGCCTTTGTTAGCTACCCCAGGTTTTTGCTGCTTCCAGAAACTGGCCCCCACTGATTCGGACCCCCACTTTGGGCGGGAGAAACAGCAGGAAATATAGCGACCTATGTAGCGAAACACATAGGTCCTGAAGAAAGCAAGGCTATTGGCCCTATTTGCTGAAACATGTCGACCACGTTCCACCACTAGACAGTTTATAATAATTTCCCTGTCTTGGCTATTTTTTAATATTGGTGTTGGGAGTTTAACCCTATTAAAAAAAATTCTTGCTCCCTAAACCAATTTTATTCACTCTTTCCTTGGTTTTTCCCTTGCACTGCACAGTTTTTTTACCCCGTTGGCCACATCACCAACACTCTTATACCAACATACACCGACTAACAGGAAGGCCCATTTCTTTCTGTTAGGTAAAAAGATCATGTACAGTGTTGGTCCTCGGAGCCCCAAATGATGAAGGGCGGTTCCGAGTGGTGACTGATGGGTGCCAGAGACCAGACACGAACTTGACCTGGCCTTTTCACTATCTCTCCAGTCATATGGCTATAGATAGCATGTCACTCTCACCCTCTCTGTCCTGAACGTATTGCCTGGTGTACTCTTGACCCTCTGATACTCTTTTGTGATATATGTCTGTTGGGCGTGTATTCAGAGCTGGTCGTTAAAATTGCCCCTGGGTCCCCCACATTGTTTGTAGTGTAGAAACAGCAGGAAAACCAAGTGAGGAAATGAGGTGTGCCCACCTTTTCCAACCCTGCCCCTCAGATGAGGGAGGCCAGGTGAAGTACATCTTGGTCCCCACCATTTTGCAGATGGGGGGACCCAGCCAACCAGAGTAAGGCATATTCCCTTCTCCCACTGTCCCACTGGAAGGTGGCATCATAGGGGTATACCCACCCCAAAAAAGGGACCCATTGGTCCCTACCTGTAACACCCCTAATTCTAGTATTTAGGGGCAAGCGTGAAACTTGCCTCCTCAGACAGGAAGAAGAGAAGAACCGAAGAGCCGTGCTGTAACTAAGCAGCAGAGATGCCCACTGACTTGGCTCCATCCCTACTGGCCTGTCCCTACCTCGAACCTGCTCCAGCGAAATCCCAGTGTGTCCTGTAGCCAGCCACCTCAAGAACCCAGAGTACCTGCCCTGCCTTCCTAAAGGAAAACTCTGTCTCCCCTGAGTGCCGGATTTGATCACCCACAGACTCTGGCATCGGCCAAATCCATGAGTCTGCACGGCCAAATCCATGAGTCTGCACCACACTGCACCCGATTGCCGAGTTTGAGTGGCCAACACCACGAGGAGGTCTCCCCGGAGATCCTGACCTGTGATCTGTGACCTGCCTCGAATCTCCAATCAAAGCCTGCAGCCTTTTTCTGGAGAACCCCCTTGACCGCAGCTAGTAAGAGAACCCAACACGTATAGACACCCCTGCACCTGACGTCCCATGTCCTTGGGTGGCCCAACCAACAGTGGTCCAGCATCCCCAGGCATCCCATCTTACCTTTACAACCGGTGGTCACCTCCAGAAGATCTTCGTCCCCGAGCCTGCAGTCTTCGTTGCAACCACTGGACTCTGTGCACACCATACCTCATTTTGGACCTCTGTGGTGAACCACCTATCAGGGAGGGGTCAGGGATGCTACTCAGCTGGCTTAGCTAGATGCTCCCAGGGTCCAAGATTCACCGTGGCAGAATCAAGTGGCCACCGGGAGTAGCTGGACAGTGGACCGGACACTCCCCTGTCCTTTGTTAAGTTTCACGCCCAAACGGGAGCCAAGAGCTAATGAATTGGGAAAAACTTGTTTTTGTAAGGGGGGCACCAAATGTGCCCTTTAAAGGCAGTATGATGATGCTCGGAAGCACCCCCACCCTACCTAATTCTAAAGGATAGGTCATCACTCTGCTCCTTTGCAGAAAATCCTTTGTTCAGCTTCCCCTGCCAGAGTTAAGCTCATCAGCAGAGGGGCAGAACACTGTCTAGGGTCTGCAGCAGTGCAGACTGGCAGCCAGACCCTGTAAGGCTACACAGGCATGTTTTGGGTGGGTGGTGGGGTCCTCTAAGGAGCCCCCCAGTACATGGTATTGTGCATCTAACACTGGAATTGGTTTAGCTGCATTATTCTAACATGTTTGATGCCAAACATGACCAGGTTTGGGGCTGCCATTAAGTATTTGGGCATTTTGACTTGCCAGTGTCCACTATATACTTGTTTTTTTTTTTTTTAAACATTTATTTATAACTTTTTTCATACAAAGTAAGTAGGCATTCAGCAAGGCACTTGATTATTACAGCATATACTGGCAAAATCAATACAGTGGGGTAACGTTTGGAAGGACAGTCCTGTACATGAATAGTCAGGATGTGGGGGATATTAAACCACTAAGATGCGTAATCTTCATACATAACACCAGCATTCATATAGAAAAGGTGGCACACCAGTAATATAATGAAACAGTAAATGCAATAAAGCAGGACAATCATCATCCTCCACAGTGTTTGATGATAACGTTATCCGACGACAGGTTCAGGACTATCGTGCAGTATCTCCTCCCCCAGGACCCTCCAGTGTTTCTGCATCATGTTGGTCCCCACTACCCTCATTGTCTACCTCTTGTTGTAGTGTGTATGTCTGGAGCGGTCCCCAGATATCCTTGGGCCTAGACTTTATAGGTTGCAATTCAGCATATATTGTGTGTTGGTCCTGACTATGTAACATATCTTGGAACCACTCATTGAATTTCGGGGCTCTTCCCCTCCCCATCTACATGCCAATCTCCGTTTGGCCAATAAGAGAGCAGTGTCTATAAATTTCCTATGTGGTCTGGGTATGTGGGGAGTGTGTCCTAATAGAAACAGCAGTGGGTCCCTGGTCATCTTGATGGGCACCATTTCCTCCAAAGCCTCGTGTATCAGTTCCCAGTAAGTTGAAACCTGTGGGCATAGCCAGGCGAGGTGGAAAAAGTCGGCCCCCGGTTGCCCACATCTCTCACATCGGTCAGAGTCCGTGAGGCCAAACCGATATTTCCTGGCAGGTGTATAGTAAACACGTTGGAGAAATTTATAATGGATGAGTTTAAATCTAGAGCTAGACGTGATGCGACCCGTCAGTGTGCAACAAAACTCCCATGCATCATCAGGTACAGCCTCTCCCAGGTCCTGTTCCCAGTAGCTGCGTGCCCTCCCACCATCCTCCAAGGAGTGTGCCTGCAGACTGCCATACAAGCCAGAAACCATATGTGCACCCTCGGAGCTATTAGGCAGTATGAGCACCGGAGGAACGGCCTCGGGTTCATCCGGGTATTCTACCAGTAGTTTTCTCATTCCCTCTCGAAGCCGTACTTAATAAAAAACCTCCAGGGGGTAGGGTCGGTGTCACCAAAAAATTGTTCCTTAGTGCAGAATTTTCCATTATGAAATACGTCCCCCCATGAGGATTTCGGTAGCTTCTTGCACATGTTTTGAAAGCCAGTCTCCTGAAGCACTACCAGCTGTGGGTGGTATGTCAGGGGCATGTGTGGTGCGTACAGTAAGGGGAGTCTGAGCCTACAGAGTATTCTGCGCCACGCGGCTACTGTGCACGATACTGTGTTCGGGTGCATGTCCAGCACAGCAATCGGCCCATGTACTAGGCCGGTTAGGGGAAGCGGGTGCGCTATCCAGTCCTCCACCGCCAGCTGTGGCATAAAGGGAGTAGGACGCAGCCAGTGGTATAAGAAGTGTGCCTGGGCACTGAGATAGTAGGCCTCAAAGTCAAAGATATCAAACCCTCCCTTAGCGTATGGTTGCGCCATCACACTCCATCTAAATCGCCGCCCTCCCCAGACCAGTCTTATGAGCTCCGTTCTTAGTGTTTTGAAAAAGAAGCGTCCTGGATAGTAGGGGATGTTTAGGAAGAGATATAGAAAACGTGGGAGGGCTACCATTTTGACCAGGGAGACGCGCCCCGCCATGGACAAGGGTAGCGCTATCCAGCGCGTCACGGTTTCTTGCAGCTTTGTGACAGCCGTGCCATAGTTCATACGCAGCGTCTCTTCCCGATCTATGGACACCCGTACCCCCAGATATTTCAGATCCTCATCGCACCACTCAATCGGGTAGTCCAATGGGAACTTGCTCACAGCAGGCGTCAATGGCTAAAATTGGGATTTGCACCAGTTTCTATTGACGCCTGAGATCCTGCCAAATACCAGGAACTCGCGCAACATCGCATTCAAATGAGTTTGTGGGTCCTTGACAGAGCGTGACGTCATCTGCGTATAGTGACACAGATATCTGTCTCTGGAAGCATTGGAAGGCACTATTTTTGTGTATCTGCCTCAATCTGCAAGCCAAGGGCTCTATCGCGATGGCGAAGAGGAGAGGGGAGAGTGGGCATTTCTGTCTGGTGCCTCTCGTAAGTGTTATCTCATGTGACAGGTGGCCATTGATAAGGACCCTCGCTGTGGGCGCAGTGTAAAGTAGTTTCACCCATGCTTGAAACACTGGGGGGAATCCCATTCTCTGTAACACCGTGAATAAATAGCACCACTCCACAGAATCGAAAGCTTTGGAAGCATCCAAAAACACCGCTGCTTGCGGGGTCTCCGGTGCCACAGTGTTGATTAGGGAGAATAGAGTTCTAAGATTATGGCTCGTAGCTCTCGCGGGGACGAACCCCGATTGGTCCGGAAGTATGATTTGAGTCATGAGCAGTGATAGCCTATTGGCTGGCACTTTGGCCAATATCTTTGCGTCACAGTTGATAAGTGATAGTGGTCGGCAGGAATCACACACATTGAGGGCTCCTTCCCGGGCTTCAGGAGGGAGGTGATAACCACTTCACGCATAGAACGAGGTAGAACTCCCACCTCTAGTGAATCCTCAAAGACTTCGAGTAGCACTGGTGCCATAATATTAATGTAGCAATTGTAAAACTCGGCCGGGAGGCCATCTAAACCCGGCGCCTTTCCATTTTTCAGGGACATAATAGCATCTTTTATTTCATCGAGTTCAAAAGGGGCACCCAGGAATTGTGTAACCACATCGCTAAGCCAGCAGAGGGCCACATCTCGCAGAAAGGGATCAAAGTCAACGTCCCCACTGGCCTGGGAAGTGTAGAGCTCCGTATAATGTCTAGTAAAAGCCTCCACTATTTGAGCATTGCCCCTTAGCGTATCCCCTTGGCTATCAACTATCTCTAGCACAGTGTTGGTACCTCGGTTATTACGTACAATGGTAGCTAGCGTCTTTCCAGGCCTTTCCCCTTCCCCATATCGTCTGGCACTCCAGTATTTGTTACGAAAGCACGTCTCGCGCTCCGCCTCCGCTTCATATTCTGTCAACTTACTCCTAAACGAGGCTTTTGCTCCCTGACTGTCACCGCTCTGCATGCTGTATTCCAAGTCTCTCAGTTCGGCCTCCAATCTGCTAATCGTCCGTTGATTGTCCCGCAAGACATCAAACCCCTTCGAAATGCACCATCCAGGCACCGTGACCTTACAGGCCTCTCAGATATTTTCTACGCTTTCGACAGAGCTATAATTACGTGGGAAAAAGTCAGCAATGTCATTACGCAATTCCTCCCTAAATATTAAGTCCAGATGCGCCGTAGGTTGTAACCACCAAGGCGGTCTGAGGCGGTCTGGGGCGGTTCATGTCAGGAATCTGTAGTGTAACTACCACAGGGCAGTGATCCGAGTATGTGCGGGCCAGGTGTTTCGCACTGGATACAGTGCCTGCCAAGTGATGTCAGGAGACAATAGTCCAACCGCGCCCAGGTCCCTGTATGTGAGGTAAAGTGTGTACCTTCAAGCTTCTGGGGGTGTAAGTGTCTCCAGCGATCTACTAGCATGCCTTCCAGCATTATGCCCTGCAGCACCTCTCTTGATTTAGGGTGATATTGTGCCATGCCATTCGCCCTGTCCACCGTAGGCACCATTGCCACATTGAAATCACCCCCCCCCCCCATATGACATGTGTGGACCCAATATCTAGTATTTTACCCCAAAGGATTACAAATAACTCAGGCGCATCCACATTGGGAGCATAGCAATTCACTATCGTAACTGTGGAGTCTCCAAGCCTGCCCCAAACTATTGCATATCTGCCCGCTGCATCAGTTGTCTTACCCTGTAAAAGGAAGGGAACATAACGTTTAATCAATATTGCAACTCCCCGGGAGTACGAGGAATAGGACGAGAAGTATCTGCACCCTGCCCATCGGCTCCCGAATGAAGGAGTGGTATGTGGATGAGTGTGTGTCTCCTGCAACAGCACCAGTTGTGCACCATGTCTATCAAGGTATGCCAATACCTGTCTACATTTCCTTGGATTGTTGAGACCCCTAACGTTCCATGACAATATCGTTAACAATTTATTCGAATTATCTCCTTCGGTAACCATCAGTACATTTTGTCTCCAATGTCTGTAAAGTTATCACTTTTGAGGACCATCCCAATCTCCCCCACCTTCTCGAGTTCTGCCTGTCTTGTGCCCTGACCATAACGGTCAACTAGTCCCCTCTTTCCACTCAAACCGAAAGGTACCCCCCCACCCACTGCAGCATCCCCAACTTGCCAGTATATGTATCCCACCCTCCCACCCCCATGTTCTTCCCAACTCCATGTTCTTCCCAACCCCAACAACTGCAACAGAGGAAAAAAAGGAACACCCTCTGGGGGAACCTTCAAAGAGCATCACAACCCCTCTCTTCCCCTCGCTCCTTCGGACCTGTACCACCACTAGGCGTCGATCGAGGAGAGAGAGTGGTCCTCGGCATACATTACCACTGGGCCTACTTCGAGCCTGTTGTCTTCTGCTCTCTGCGTTCTTTTGAAACGTAGACCATCAATCGTGAGCGCCCTGGGAGTGTATTACAATCCTAAGTGTCAATGTCATAGCACCATAGTAGATCAATCCATGTTATCCCCGACAGTCCATTTGTGGATGTCAATCTTCATTGTCCATGCTTTGGTCCTGGTCTCGCTGTGCAGCATCTCGAGATGGTCTGCCCTTGTTTCCTCTCCTCCAAGACCGCAGGAAGTCCTCCACCTGTTGTGGGTTCGTAAAGAAATATTGTTTAGCTTGGTGCGTTACTCGGAGTCGGGCGTGATATAACAACGCGTAGTCGATTTGTGCCTCACTCAGCTTTTTCTTCACCCCAAGGAATTTGCGCCGTTGTTCCTGCACCATTGGGGTGAAATCCGGGAATATGGAGAAGGAAACTCCATTATATGTCAGCTCTTGTTTGGTTTGCGCAGCCCTTAGCGCCACATCCCGGTCGCGATAATTCAGCAACCGCGCGATAATGGGTCTGGGGGGGCTCCGGGCTTGGGTCTGGGGTCCAAGGACCTATGCGCCCTCTCAACTATAAATTGCGTAGAGAACTTGTCGGCACCTATAGAGGCAAGGAGCATCTTCTTGATATAGTCTTCCATACGCCCAGTGTCTGTGGATTCAGGAACGTCCGTGACGCGGATGTTGCGTCGCCGACGGGCTTCCAAACCCTCATTCTTAGAGGCAATATCTCGCAGTAGTTTGTCCACCCTTGCCAGCTTTGTGGAGTGGCTGGCCGTTATGTCATCCGTTTCAGAGATTCTCCTCTCCGCCTCTTTGATCCGATCCTCGTGCTGGTCCACCTTATGTACAAGGGCATCCAGTCTAGAGGACATCCGGTCCACCTTGTCCACTACGGTGGCAAATCCTTGGCGCATTTCCAGTAGGATTTGGCGCATGTCCAGCTCCGATGTATCCTCAATTCAAGACATTTATAGATGATTTATAGATGATGTTCTTATAGTGTGGAATGGAACAGCCACGGAAGCATTTCTCTTTGTGGAATGGATCAACAGGGTCGTCCCTCATCTAAAATGTACACACACAATAGATGAGAACCATGCAATCTTTTTGGACCTGGATATCTCCTTAACCACGGAGGGTATACGAACCACTGTACACAATAAACCTACAGACAAGAACAGTCTGCTTCTGTTTGAGAGTTATCATCCGAAAGCCCTAAGACAAAATCTACCTGTAGGACAGTTCCTGAGAATAAGACGGAATTGTTCAGAGCTAACAGATTACACCAGACAAGCTGCGGATCTAGAAAACAAACTTGTGGCCAGACATTATCCTAAGAAATTAATTACCAAAGCAAAGAAACGTGCTAGGAATAATCATCATGACTCTTTTGGAAACCACACAGAAAGAGAAAACAGATCGACTTGTGTGTGTGACTACATTCACTCCAGTCTCAAACACAGTTCAAAACATCATCAGGAAGAAATGGCACATATTGAACACAGGCCAAAAACATTGGGCACAACCACTCTTTGCGTTTAAAAGGAGTCGTAACATCAAAGACGAGATTGTACACACCAAGAATATGACGCAAGAGAGAGAGAAACTCAATTAACACTCTGGGGTCACCAACGACCAGTGGGCCATTACTCATGTGGAGACTGTATTGCTTGCCAGTCCACGACCGCAATGAAAAAGGTCGATATTGGCACCAACAGACCATGGATACTGAACAACTTCAGTAATTGTAACACTGAGAATGTCATATACTTATTGACATGCCCATGCAAGAAAATGTATGTGGGCATGACCACAAGAAAAATAAGGATCCGCATTAATGAACACCGTAGCACGTTCAGGTACAAAAAGATAACACCAAACTCACCAGACACTTTCTGGAGAAGGCACACACTGAGTGTGATTTGAAATGGACAGTCCTTGAGGTGCTACACAGAAGAGAAACAAATCTAACCCATGCCCTCCACGTAAGAGAGCAACGGTGGGTCTATAGACTTAATACCTCAGAAACTGGCCTCAATGATGACATACCCTGGCTCCAAATGAACTGAGAATGAGCTTTTTATAAAAAATACGACTATCCTATGAGGCTTTCCAAAACTTATATTCAGTTTGTTGAGTTACATCTACTTTAAATATTGATATTGGTTATGTTGTGAACTTAAACTTAAGTCCAATCCAAATAGCAATTGCAGGGCTCGCCAGCGTGAGCCAATGGTGGTACAATTTACCATGCGGTACCCCTCATGATGTGACATCCAAGCACATACCTCATATCAATATAGGAATCACTCGAATAAACCCCCTTTTTTTCTCACACAGGTTGATAAATGCATCAATCTCGCTATTCAGGAGCTGGACAATGCATAGTTTTTTCATAGTTGGTAAATGTGTGACTGAAGTTTCTTGTAACCATATACACTATGCAACCTACATCCATTTGCAACATTTCTAAAAAAAACAGTGTTTTTTTTTTCTTCTCTCCCCCGTATTTAGATAATAGATTTTAGAATGTCACAAACGATACGAACATTAACATGCTCCTTCTTTAAAAACAGTGGGATATGATCTAAGGCCGGGTCTGTTCCACGATAATAGCACACGTGCTACACTAAAGTATAGCTCTGTATGTTAATTTATATACGGTTTAAGTTAAAGTAGAGTGATCACAACTGGGTACATTAACCTTTCGCACGGGATGATAATAGAACCCAGACATGTCCCGCAATCCTCCTCAGCCTGTCACATCTAGACGGTGGGTGAGACACAACCATTGGACACGCGAGGTTCGTCATGTGACACCAGCTAACTAATCCGAGACGACGTCTCGCACTCGCGTACATCAGGCAAACAACTCTTGTGACACCGGACGCTGACTGAGGCGTTTTTCTTGCGACATAACGCTAGTATCAGTTTATTTTACATTCACGCCCAGGGTCAGGCGGGTCAACAAATGAGGCGGTCAATTATCTGATCTCCTTTAAGACACAGGAAACCCTACGTTATTTACATGCGCGCTCGCACACAGGTGCTGCTTGTTTTCCGATACTTTCCGTTTTCAATCATGTGAATGCTCGACTATAAAAGCTGAGCCCCACCTAAGCTGCATTATCAACGGGGAGGAGGAGAGGCACATTGTAGGTGAACGTACGAGATTTCCCTTTACAACAGGTGAGCCCAGCAACACTACCATATTCTGGGTATTTACAACTTTATAAACTATCTTAAACCACAACTATGTGGACTTTTTAAACTCAGCTCAGCATCAGTTATTTCTCAGTTTTCGTCTTTCTTCTTGACTTAGTGTGACTGCAGGGACCTCCTAAGGACAACCCCACCCTCCCATGGGGCAAGTCAACCTTATTGCAGGGTAAGACATTTTCTCTTGAATCCTCCCAGTCCTCAAACACCATTATTGAGCACTGGGGCGCGTACTATTATCAAAACTTAGTATATGATTTGAAATAGTCTTTTGACCAAATACATTAAATGTGATTAGTCATTAAATATGCAATTTTCTCTACATTTTTTATGTTACATCCAGGTCCTTGGACCCACATAAGAGTAATAGGAGAGTAATAGGATCACTCCCACGTAGTGGCACTACCAAGACAGTTGGTAAGATTGGAGCCCCCTCTTGGTCCTGACGAATGCCATGTACCCATATGGACAGAAGGCAGAAACATGTTGACCTTTTTCTCAAAATTTCACCGCTGTGATGGGAAGATAATGTCCTTATTCACCGCACTTTTGATTTTTATCCCACACAGTCTCCCTTTTGAATAAAGGATTTATGGGGGTACTGTGATGGCTTTTTAACTCACTTTCTTTTTCTGGGCCCCCACTCACTTAGAAGTGCATCCCTGTCTCCAGGTGTATGCCTGCCCTCCATCAAACGCGGTTTTTGGAGGGCGAGGACTGGCAGATGATGAAGCATGACTCCGGGTGGAGTGTGATGCCAGTCCATCACTTTTTGTGAGATGCCCAACTACCTGTGGGCACCTCACTATTCATAATTTGGTCTTTATCTGGAACGGTCTCTACTGTGTTTATTAGATTGGATTGGAGGCTGACCATTTTCCAGTGCCCTACGGCCTCTAGTTCACTCCTCAGGGCATTACCTGAGATAGTTTTGTGCCTTCTCCCTGTGCTTCCGAGCTCTCTGAGGTCCCCTTACCAGCCGGTGGTTTAGGCCCTTTCTTAGCCGCTTCGAAGGTGAGCTTAGGCTGCCGCGTATCCGGCTTCCCCATCTTTCCACAATAGTCAGGAACGGACCGAAGGGGCGTCTCATACAGGCCAGGCACCGCCTGGTGTACAATGTCCTCTACGATAATATCCTCCTTGACAGTGAGCGTCAGAAGGTCGCCTGTGTGCCTATCCGGTGGCTGCACCACAATGCACGTTAGGAGGTGGTATTCACCGCATATGCAGCTTTTTTGGACATGTGTTCTTCACTGTCAACAGTCAGCCACCACCTGTCCCCGCCAGGCCCCGGTATCAGTACCTCTGCGGTTGCTGTTACTCCAGTAGGCGCTTCACCACCTCAAATAGGGTCACCCCCGTCCTGGATTTAGTGAATAGGCCGTCGCCTTATTAGCACCTTCAGTCCTTTTGCTCAGTGCCGCTGCGGCGGCTCCAGGGTCTCCTGCAGTAAAGTCCGGGATATGCAAGGCAGGGACATGCACACACGGGGGCCTCGCAGGAGTCTGCCTCGTAGTACAAGCATCCAATTGGGCCTTAGAGTTCACTCAGTATGGTTGTTAGCAGCACTACAGTCCGAGGCCATAGCACAGTCGTTCTTTCCCCCGCAGCACCGCACCCCGCAGGTCTGGAAACGCGACGTTCGCGTTGCGGCGCTTCAGTGAAACTCCAGGCGCCCTCGTGCCGCAACAGTCCTCCAATTGTGTGCTTAGGTTAATTTCCGCGCTCCGAAGAATGTGGGCATGAGAGGACGTACCTATGATATTGTGGAGCAATGTTCAATAGCGCACCGAGAGGACTGCGCGCCGTCAGCCTTACTCAGTGCCGCATCCACCCGTAGCGACCTCTCCGTCTCGCCCGGGGCCTACTACACTCGTGGCGAGCAGCGGTCTTTCCTGCTCTCTGTTCCGCTCAGCGCCACTCCACGAGCTCCGGTCCCGTAGCCGGTCGACACTTCAGCGCCTCCGCCAGCCGGCACACAGCAGCCGATCCTTCTCAAATTTCCAGCGAGTGTGCTTCACAATATAAGGAAGCTTTGTAGCGCACGACAGCTCATTTTCTTCCCAGTTTGGCAGGATTGATGAAGGATATTGGATCCGGGGAGTAGGAGCCTCACCTAATGGCGGCCATTCCACTCGTGCGCCCTCTAGCGCCCGTGTCCACTATATATCTTAGAATTTCTGTCACGCACTTACAAAGCCCAGAGAATGGAGTCTGGTATTTTTAGGGGTACCTCTGTTCGTGCGGTGATACCCACACACTTAGAACCATGCACCCTGCCCTTGGACTGAATGGCCTACCTTAGTGGTGACTTATAGGTTAAAAGTGCAGTGACCAGTATTTAAAGAAAGCCTTACATCTGAAGTGAAAGGAGTAAGCACCATTTCATGGAAGCCCCGGTGGCAGCTCTGCAGACACAGTTTGCATGGGCTCCCATGGGTGACATAATACACACTGCATCCCATGGGAGACCCCTGGGGTACCAAGGCACTGGTTACCTCAGTACCATATACTAGGGACTTACAATGGTACTCCAGTTTGCCAATTGTGGGGTGTACAAAGTACTTATCATGGAATTTAGAGGACCGAGCACTGCCACTGGGGTCCTTATAAGCAAGATCCCAGCGAACCACATTCAAAACACACTGACAATGGGCAAAAAGTTGGGATATCTAGAAAAATCCTTCTTTTCTACAAGGAGTGCCAGTCTTCCCCTATCTTGACCACTGGCTGTTTAAGGCGCGCTAGTCCGAGGTAGACGTCTCCCACCTCCAGAATATGGCGGACCTCCTGCACTCACTGGGGTTAACTGTCTGTGCCAAAGTCACTCCTGACCCTTTCTCAGATGCTCACGTTCAGTTGAGCTGTTCTGGATACATGCAGTTTCGGTCTTCCTGGCCTTGGGAGGTGCCGGTCCCAGGGCTTGTGGGGTCTGGTGAGGCCCCCTGCCCATAATTAAATATAGCCCCTGGAAGGTGGCTGTCCCCAGGGTTTAGGGGTCCCGCAAGGCCACCTGCCCATAATTTAGAATAGTCAGGCGATGATACAGATGTTTTAACCTCTATTCTGTATTTTATTGAGACTGACTGAGGCTGCTGGACCTCATGGCTTCCTACATCCTGCTTGTGACCAATGCCCGCTGGTGTTTTTACGCTCTTTAGGGAGACCTGAAGTTCCAGGGGGTGCAAAATCTGAGTAATCTCTCCGACATGGTTCAGATCTTGGAGGACACTGCAAAAGACCTGCAGTGGTAGTTAACAAACCACAATTATGTTAGTAACAGATCCCTCTCCCTCTCCAACCGTATCTTAAAGTAGTTTCAGATGTCACTCCTGGACTGGGGTGTGCATCTGGGAGAGTTGGAGTTCAGAGTCCTCTGGTCTCCGGCAGAATCCGGACTCCGCATCAGCCTGTTGGACCTGAACTCTACGCGATCTGACTGGCATTGAAAGCCTTTCTACCCTCGATCAAGGGAAGGCTAGTGCAGGTGTTCATGGACAACACCACACCCATGTGATACTGCATCAAACTGGGTAGGATTGGGTCGTGTACTATTTGTCAAGAGTCCTTGCGCCTCTTGACATGGCTGGAACAGCAGGGCATATCCTTGGTGGTGCAACACCTGGCGAGTTCTCTGAACACCAGAGTGGACAAATTCACCCGAAGATGCCTATCTGATCACCAATGGCGTCTCCAACCAGAGGTGGTGAATGTCTCTTTCAACAGTGGAGAGAGCCTTGGTTAGATCTGTTCACTACAGATGAGAACGTACATTGTCCGCAGTTCTATGCACTGGAGTTTCCAAGGCGGCTGTCGTTCGGAGACACTTTTCTTCTCCAGTGGAGCTCTGGCCTCCTGTTCGCCTTTCTGCCCATACCGCTCCTGTCCAGAGTTCTAAGGAAGATCAGAAACGACCAGGCCCAAGACGTCCTTGTGGCTCTGGTCTGGGCTAGAAGATTCTAGTATACTGATCTGTTTAGCATGGCCCTGATCCTCCGATCAGGATTCTCCTTTGGGAGGATCTTCTGTTGCAGCAGCAGGAGAGAGTTCTCCACCCAAATCTGTCAATCTGCCTTCGTGCACAGAGATTGAACGGTAAAGTGTATAGCTTTTGACCTTCCGTTTGAAGTCTGTAATGCTATCCTGGCAGTCCTGTGTCCCTCCACCAAGATGGTTTACGCTGGCTGTTGGAGCAAGTTTGTAGCATGGTATATGGCCAAACAGGTTGACCCCTTATCTGCACACCTTTCCCAAGTTCTGTTTATTTTTACCTTGACCCAGCAGGGCTCTGCACTGGGCACGTTGAAGGGTTATTTATCTGCCATCTCTGCCTTCCTGCAACTGACAGATCAGCCTTCCCTTTCCTAGACCCTATTATAAATTAGGTTCCTTAAAGGTTTGCAACATTTGTTTCCTCCAGCACCCTTCGTTATACCTCAGTGGGTCATAACGAAGTTCTTACCTTTCTAGTGTGTGCTCCCTTTGAGTCGCTTCATACCAGCCCTATTAAGCTTTGCACCATTAAGACAGCCTTTCTGGTGGCAATTACATCTACCCGAAGCGTCAGTGAACTTCAGGCGCTGTCATCTTCCCCTCCATATGCCTCTATCTTCCCAGACTAAGTAGTCCTTTTTGCCACATGTTTTTGCCTCGTTCCACTTAGGCCATTCATCACTTTGCCTATTTTTTGAGCTATGAATAATCCCTCTAAGGAAGAGGAGAGACTCCACCGACTGTACCCAAAAGGAGTGTTGTTCTACTTTGACTGCACAAAATCTTTTCGGGTACATGATCAACTCTTTGTGGGATATGTCTGAGTATAAAAAGTAAGGCCACGTAGAAACAATCTCCTTAAAAATTGCACTCTGTATTAAGATCAGCTACACTTTGGCCAAGAAGAAACACCCAGAGGATTTGAGTACTC
The DNA here is from genome assembly GCF_964263255.1 of Lissotriton vulgaris. Taxonomy (NCBI): domain Eukaryota; kingdom Metazoa; phylum Chordata; class Amphibia; order Caudata; family Salamandridae; genus Lissotriton; species Lissotriton vulgaris. The sequence goes on along the minus strand of NC_141698.1, from coordinate 280,049,126 downwards.
ATTCCACCAGAGCAAAGGCTGTGATCACTGAGTTAGCACGAGGAGTTTCAGTCCTGTACATCTGGCAGCCAGCAATGTGGGCCTCACTACACACATTCAACAAGCACTACTGCCTGGATAGTCCGATTCGTTGGGATGGGCACTTTACCTGTTCTGTCATGCAGGACTTCTTACTCCAAATCAATTTGCAGACCTACCTCTGGAGAGGGGTTGTTTGGGTATCTATTCTAAGGTAAGGAATCTACTTGTAAAAGTCTCTATCAGATTAGCAAGTTACCTTTGGTAAAGCCTTATCTGGTAGAGACTATCTAGTTGCAGATCGCTTACCATCCCCACAATCCTTCCCGCTCTACGAACCAATTTATAGATCATGGGCTACTCCCTTTTCAGGGCCCTAGTTCCACACACCAATGGTCAGTAGTCTTCGCGACTCTGCGCACCTGGCACCTGGTATAGAAAGTTGCGAAAATGAACTGATATTAGCATGCTAGTTTGGCACGTATATAGGCTCCTCGCATGACTTCCGGCGCAGACGACACCATGCAAAGCCGAGCGATGCCACCTTCCGGCTCACAAGGGTACTTCCCATGAAAAAGTTCTGGATCCAGTCTGACGCCTGGGGGTAATTCTAAGATAAGGAATCGGCCACTCGATATAGTCACTATCAGATAAGGCGTTACCAAAGGTAAGTTATTTGTTCTATACAGCAATAGGATGAGTGAAGGCTATGACAAGAGACCCAGTAATCCAGATAGTAATATGCTCAAATCAGGGATCCTGCAAGTTGAGTTAAATGATGCTAAGTAACAGTTAAGTAGCAATCAAAATCTGTGATCAGGAGCATGACATTTTTCACAGTGAAGCATAGTGCCTGTACTACTTTGTTGTCTCATGAGCAATGTGAGAAGTAGAAGAGTAAAGTCAATCAATGTACAGTTGTCCTTTGAGACTTCTTATATTGGCAACAGTCTTTCTCGTTGCCAACCCATGAGCTAGATGTTGTGAGCGAGCTACTTGCTTTTTCTGCCAACACATGTTTACCAGGTAAGTTGCAGTTGATGACTCAGGCTTCCTTTTATTGAAAGTGTCCACTCCATTTCATTTCGGGCAGGCTTTCACCCGTCTGACATTATTTGCTCTCCTTCAGGAAAGGAGAGACTATTGTTTGGACCCTAAAGGGCACTTATCTTTTATTTTGATCTCACCAAAAGAAAAAAGTACTTGATTAGCTTCTTATAGGATTATCCAGAGCGAAGGCGGCTATGTCGGCATTGGTACTCCTATTCCCAAAGTACTACTGCGTTAACAGTCCTGTTCGTCAAAGGAAGCATTTTTCTAACTCTGTCCTGCTGCACTTTTTAGTTAGTTCAGACTTACCATCTTGGTAAATACTGCTATAGTAACTATTCACAAGGTGAGGAATTTGAGGTTAGAAATATCCATCAGGCAAACAAGTTACTTACCATTGTTAGATATCTTTCTGGTGAATTCTCTAACTGCAAATTCCTCATTGACCCTCTTGCCTCCCCATTCTATGATTTGGAATTTTTCCCATCTAAAGAAGTCCTAATATAGAGATGAGCACACTAGTGATGCCAATCTACCAATTGGCTCTAGAAAGCAACTGACGTCAGTGCTCATGAGTGGCACTTACATACAGCTCTGTTTGTCACCTCTGGAGTGGAACGTCATTGCAGAGCCACATAATGCCACTCACTGGCACGCAAGCGTACTGGTTGAAGCTTTCTGGATCCAGTCTGATGCATAGGAAATATTAAAACGGTGCAGAATCCGCAATTACAGTATCCACCAGAAAGATTAATGAATGTAAGCAACTTGCTCAATATGTTAATAAACTGATTTTCACAGCAAGCTAGTGGAACATGGGGCACTTGAAAGAGGTGGATGTTGCAAAGTATGTATGCTCTTGTTTACTATATTGACATTTACTTCTTGTTGATACTTGTTCTTTTTTGTGATACATTCGAGCAAGAGCCTTGGAAGGCAGAGAGTAGCTTAATGAACTATCACTAACCCTTGTTCTCTTCCTTTTAGGCACTTGAAATGTACAAAGATGACTGGAATAAGGTGTCTGAGCATGTGGGAAGTCGCACTCAGGACGAGTGCATCCTGCACTTCCTCAGGCTTCCTATTGAAGACCCCTACCTTGAGAATTCTGACTCTTCACTCGGCCCTCTTGCTTACCAGCCTGTGCCATTCAGTCAGTCTGGGAACCCTGTCATGAGCACAGTCGCCTTCTTGGCATCAGTGGTTGATCCCCGGGTGGCGTCTGCAGCTGCCAAAGCAGCTCTAGGTATGATCTGCCATGTTGTGCTCACACCGGTCACTCAGGATTCTTGTTCATGTCTTTATTCACTCTGTCACCAATTATATTTGTTCAAGTTTGTTTCCATGAATAAACATTCAGTGGCGCTTTTATTTTTTAGGTGTGTTTAGAGCCTAAATCATTATGATGATCCAACAATCTTTTTAACTGTTATCAACATTGCTCTGGTTAACAAATGAAGATTGCAATACCGTGCCAGTGTCCCTGCTTGTTGTCACTATAGATGGCTCTTAGTCTATAAATGTCTATGCCTCCAGATCAACTGTCATAACCCTTGTTATTTTCTTTACATCCACTCCTACTTTTCCCTTATAATCCTTTAATTGAAAAGCCTCCATATGTTAACTGTGTAACTTCCTGTGTTAACCTTTCTTTCACTACTGGTTGTTCTTGTGTCCAGTTGTTTGGCATATGGTGCGCTCCTTGATTATTTGTTGGACAAAGAACTTGTAAGAAGTGATGCTAGCTATGCAGCAACATAAAGTTGATGTTATGGGGTAGAGGCCAAAAGCATTTGAAGCACAAGAAAACTTGGAATCTGTTTGGAGCCCAATATAATTGACATCTCAAGGAATACTGGTTTTGCTTAAATCATCTACTACTTGCCATAAGTGATATACCAGACTAGCGTATTTGTTGGTTAGAGGAAAAATGGCTGAAAGTTTGTTGTTTGTTTTTTGCACCTGTCAGAGGAGTTTTCCCGTGTTCGTGAGGAAGTACCGCTTGAACTTGTTGAAGCACATGTGAAAAAAGTGCAGGAGGCAGCAAAAGTCTATGGAAAAGTGGACCCCTCCTTTGGCCTGGAGAGCAGCTGCATTGCTGGGACTGGAGCAGATGAGATGGAGAAGCTAGAAAAACCTGGTAAGACAAAGTTAATTTTAAACCATTGTAGGCTGAGCCCACCAGGCAGCAAAGGTGTCTGATTGCAAAAGACCTATTAGGAGCTTACCAAGCCCACCATTGCTTACCATTGGTTGGCTTACTTTGTCACTACTGTTTGCTTGCTTCTGAATCAGTGGCTTACCATATCCACCTTGTTTGTCCCTTCCGTGGAGCATTGTCTCTGAAATTGTGTTGTTAATTGATCACATTCAGGGAACAATTTTTTTCTTTTTGCCCAGCACTTCATTAGGCATGTTTGTTGTAGCTTTCTCCCGCAGGTGCTTATCTCCTCCCTACACCCTTTGATGCTCTGTTGCCTGTGTGCTTCTCCTTTTGCACTCCGTGACTTTGGGACGACAACAGTTAACGCATGCAACTGTTGAACTAGAATATCAACTGAATTAAGGAAAGGAGTGCGTTTGAGGCATGTGGGCTGCTGAATTCATATCTGTGCATAGATAGCCGCCTAGTGTTGGGTCCGGATGATCGCACATTGTTGTCTTGGAAGAGTCTTCGAAGTATCACAAGATAGGTGGCTCCTCCCCTGGACTACAGTGCGCATGGGCATCGACTCCATCCCCAGATTGTTTTTTTCCGCCATTGGGTTCGGATGCATATTGGTTCACTCAAGTTAGGAATCGATAAAAAACTTTCTTTTTTGCCAAACGGCCTTTAGTTTATCGTCGGTATTGTCTTGCGATCGGTGCCCAGTTCTGTTCCAGCTCAAGTTCCCGAGCCGGACATCCAGAGGAGCCACGTGGCTTTTCAGCACTGAAGGCCTTGTCAACGCCAGAGGCCTTATCGACGAACCATCATGGAACGGAGCCCGTTCAAAAGATGTCCCGTGTGCAACTCGAAATATCCTCACATCGACGTCCACCCGGTGTGCAACAAGTGCCTGTCGCCGGATTACGATGAAGCCTGCTGTATGGCTTGTTCTCGTTTCCGCTCCAAGAAGACCATTCGACTTCGACGCGCAGCGCGCAAGGAAGCCCAGCAGACGGCACCTGACCCGGTGAACATCTTCGATGCCGAGGACGATGAGGGAGCAGAGCGGGAGGTTCGAGAGAATCTGTCTGATCCCGCATCGGAGATCGACTCCAGCTACGACGCTGATATTGAGATGGTCGATACTGAAGACGTCGACGAGGTAGGAGACGACGATGGGGCCTTTGGGGCCATGGAAGATAGCTCAAGCGAGGAGCTAGGCCCACAAACTGATACTGGGGCCAAGACACTTCATAAGGCTCAGGTCGAGGGATCGCCACATGGCCTTACCCAAGATCTTCCACTGGGTTCTACAGCCCGCCTTCGGGCCCGGCTTCGAACACTTCTAAGGAGCCACCGGTTGCCAAATCGAAACCGAAAGAGAAAGCTTTGGTGTCTACGCAACCAATAGCACTAGAGGCAAAATCGAAACCGAAAGTGCGTATTGCTTTGGTCGGCTCGAAGTCCACTGAACTATCGGCACTGACGAAGCATAAAGGTGTTATCGACGCGGTGCGGTCGCTAAAGGGCGTCGAGCCAAAGACTGGAACACCGAAAGCGCTGGTCAAAGACGTCGACCCGAAAATATCAGCGCCGAAGACCGTCGACACCGACAAAGGACTCGGAGCTCAGAAGGTTCTCGATCCTACGCGTCGACCATACAAGGCTAAGAGCGGTACGAACCTAGAGTCCACGCCTGGCGGCAGCTCGAAGGAACCCGTCGAGTCGACGCAGCCGTCTGCCTCCTTCTCGAAGCAGGTGTCGGAATTGCTGAAGCGAATTAAGGAAAAGGCTTCGGCTGTCGGACCAAAGGACACTCCACCACCAAAGCCTGCCAGTAAACCTCAAAAGACGTCTGCGCCCATCCAGTTCACGCTGCCGCCGAAAGTGGTACCGAAGGCCTTCGCCCCTAAGATGGCCGTCGAAGCGCCCAAGAAGGTGTCCACGGGGCCGAATCCCACAACTGCGGTACCGGCCACAAAGCATCGACAACCCTCGCTTGAAGAGCAACAGGAACAATTCATCGATGCCGAGACCGGCAGACTTTCTATTTACAAACGAAAGATCGCCCCGGAACAGCCTATGGAGTCATATGGAATCCGATTGAAAAAGAAGGATTCTACTACAACACCCGTTCTTGTAGAACCTATCTCTCCACGTGGCCAAGATGTCTCGCCCACTTACTCGGATCTGGAGACAGGGAAGGTGACAATGAGGAATACAGCTATCCTGTGGACACTGATCCAGAGGATCATAATGAACCCTGGGCGGAAGCTGCTGACCCAGGGGATCCACACACTGCCCCGGACAGTCAAGTGTATGCTGTGAAAACATTGCCTACTGAAGACTCAGCGGCGTTTAATGCACCTATTGAAAGGGCAGCCAAAAATCATGATGTCCAGCTCCATGCTGACCCTATTGAAGTGGATTTTCTGATTGACACCTTTTCCACCTCAGAGAGGACTGTCAAGACTCTGCCAATGCTGAAGGGTGTCTTGAAACATGCTGGAGAGATATTTAAGGAGCCAACAAGGGCCAGGGTGATAAACCCCAGAATTGAAAAAAAGTACAAACCGGCGCCTGGGGACCTTACCTACATTAAGGGGCAGTTGCCGTTGGACTCTCTGGTTGTTTCCAATGCACGGAAGAGGGCTAACTCACAAACAACGGGTGATGCTCCTCCCTCTGATAAAGAATCTAAAGTGCTAGAAGCATCGGGGAAAAGGGTGGTAGCTCATGTGGCCAATATCTAGCGCATTTCAAACACTCAGGCACTCTTAGCCATATATGACAGGGCCCATTACGATACACTGTAGACCCTGTTACAACACTTGCCAGATGAATATAAGGAGGCAGCAGAGATGCTGATACAGGAGGGGAAGCTCATATCAAATGCTTATATCAAATGTTGCCTGGACGCAGCAGACACCGCAGCCGGAGCCATTAACACAAGTGTCATGTTAAGGCGGTATGCCTGGCTCAGAATCTCCGGGTTCAAGCCAGAGATACAGACCACCACACTAAATCAGCCGGTAAACCCTGATCATTTATTTGGCCCAGAGGTGGACACCACCTTGGAAAAAATAAAAAAGGACACTGAAACTGCAAAGTCTATGGGGGCTCTTCAGTCGCAGCAGTTCAGGGGTGGTTCTTTACGTCGCTCAAGCAATAGAGGTGTTTCCAGAGGGCCAGCTGTCCCAGCAAACACAGTACAATAAAGGTGGCGCGCAAACCACATACACCAAACAAAGTAGAGGTGGCTATCGTGGAAACAGCGCCAAGGGCAGAGGTCGTGGAAACAACAGCTCCAGATCCTCCGCCGCTAACAAACAGTGACGCCTTGTCACTGCCCCCGACCATACAACACCGGTCGGGGGGGAGGCTACAACAGTTCCTGCCAGTCTGGAAATCCATCACCACAGACAGGTGGGTCAGAAAGCTTATCCAGTACGGTTATTGTCTGGAGTTAACATCCACTCCACCCAACATACCCCCAAGACACCGTCCTATGTCCTCAGAGCATTTGCACTTATTGCAGCAGGAGGTACTCGTCATGCTGCAAAAAGGGGCAATCAAACTTGTGCCTGTGGAAGAAAGAGGTACAGGAGTGTACTCACTGTACTTCTTGATCCCAAAGAAGGACGGGTCCCTCAGACCCATACTGGACCTCAGACCCCTCAACCAGTACATTCTGTCAGAACACTTTCACATGCTAACATTGCAGCAAGTTCTACCGTTGCTCAGTCAGGGAGATTTCCTCGCAACATTAGATCTGAAGGATGCATATTTTCATGTTCCACTACACCCGTCACACAGAAAATACCTCAGGTTCACCATTCAGAATCAGCATTATCAATTCAAGGTCCTCCCTTTCGGAGTGACAACGGCACCCAGGGTGTTTACAAAGTGCCTGGCGACAGTGGCCGCACACCTACGGAGACAAAACATTCACGTCTACCCTTGTCTGGACAACTGGCTTATCCAAGCAAAGTCGTCCGAGCAGTGTGCCGCCCACATGTCCCACACCATTCACCTTCTTCACGATCTGGGATTCTCACTGAATTATCCGAAGTCCCACCTTCAGCCCGCCCACGTACGGCAGTATCTGGCCGCGACAATAAATACTCTGGCAGCCAAAGCACAGCCAAATTCAGTGAGGATCAGCAGCATCCAATCGCTGATACAAGAATTCAGACCGCAGCACTCGCTTCCAGCACGAGTGTTCATGCAGTTGATGGGCATGATGGCCTCCTGCATCTTCATAGTCCCGCACGCGAGACTACATATGCGTCCGCTTCAGGAGTGCTTGGCACGTCAGTGGAATCAGGCTCACGGACAGTTGAAAGACCTAGTGTTGGTGACCGGTCGTGCATACAACTCTCTGCATTGGTGGAATCCACAAAACCTTTGCAGGAGCCGACCGTTCCAGGAGCCTGTGCCACATATCATTCTGACAACGGACGCATCTCTCCAGGGATGGGGAGCTCATGTACTCCACTACACAGTGCAGGGACTATGGACAACGCAGCAAAAGAAGATGCACATCAACCTTCTAGAACTGATGGCTATCTTCATGGCGATGAAAGCATTCAAAGTACATCTGTGCAACAAGGTCGTGTTGATCCGGATGGACAACATGACGGCCATGTACTACATTCAGAAGCAGGGAGGTACACACTTTCCACAGTTGTCTCATCTGGCTCAGAGCGTGTGGAAGTGGGCCATTCAGAGGAACATCTTCCTCATGGCGGAACACCTCCCAGGCAAGGACAATCAGATGGCGGACCTGCTCAGCAGGTACAGCCACCAGATGCTCGAGTGGGAGATACATCCATCAGTACTCCACCCGTACTTCCAGCAGTGGGGTCATCCAGAGATAGACCTGTTCGCCACAAAGGAAAACGCCAAATGCCAAAGCTTTGCCGCCAGGCTTCCACAGTCGCAGGGCAATGCGATATGGATGAGCTGGGCAGGCATATTTGCGTACGCTTTTCCCCCAGCACCTCTAATACCGCTGGTAGCACGCAAGCTGAAGCAACACTTGATGGCACTCATCCTGGTTGCTCCGACGTGGGCACGCCAACCATGGTACACCACGTTTCTAGAACTATCCGTGGTACCGCATCAAAGGCTGCACCTCACACCCAGGCTTTTGACGCAGAGCCATGGCGACATTCAGTACCCAGATCCGCAACAGCTCAACCTGGCGATCTGGCTCCTGAAGTCTTAGAATTTGGCTACCTCAACCTGTCTCCCGACTGTATGGACATAATAAGAGAGCTAAGAAAGCCCACCACCAGAGCATGCTATGCGGCAAAATGGAAGCGGTTTGTCATTTATTGTGCAGACCACAACATCAACCCGCTAGACGCATCTACTCAAAACAACATTCTGTTACATCTGTACAAATGCAATCTGGCCTATGCTTCCATTCGTATCCATTTATCCGCCATAGCAGCTTATCTCCAAAACAGGCACAACTCTCACTTTTCAGGGTGCCTGCCATCAAAGCCTTTCTGGAAGGACTCAAACGAGTCATTCCTCCCCGGACCCCACCAGCTCCCGAATGGAACCTGAATGTGGTCCTCACCAGACTGATGGGTCCACCTTTTGAGCCTCTACATTCATGCGAGATTCAATTCTTAAAATGGAAAGTGGCTTTCTTGATGGCGTTTACATCGCTACGACGCGTTAGTGAACTCCAGGCACTAACTATCCAAGAGCCATTCATACAGATTCACTCCAACAGGGTGGTGCTTCGCACTAACCCTAAGTTCCTTCCTAAGGTGGTTTCACAGTTCCATATCAATCAGACTATAGAACTGCCTGTGTTCTTCCAAAATCCTGAGTCAGTGGCGGAGAGAATGCTCCACACACTAGACGTCAAAAGAGCCTTAATGTACTACATTGATAGGACCAAAGATTTTCGGAAAACAAAACTACTATTTGTTGCCTTTTCGCCACAACACAAAGGCAACCCCATTTCCAAGGCAGGTATAGCCAGGTGGATCGTTTAGTGCATTCAGATTTGCTATCAAAAAGCCAAGCGCACTCGAACGGTCCCCCCATTGGCCCACTCCACCAGGAAGTTGAGGGCCTCCATGGCTTTCCTTGGAAATATTCCTTTAGAAGACATATGTAGAGCAGCCACATGGTCTACCACACATACATTTACGAAACACTATTGTGTAGATGTGCACTCCAAACAGCAGGCAGCTGTAGGGAAGGCTGTTCTCAAAACACGTTTTCAAACTGCTGCAGCTGGCACAGGCGGCCACCGCTAATGGAGGGACTGCTATGTATTCTATGCACAGATATGAATTCAGCAGCCCACATGCCTCGAACCGAATATGCTGCTTACCAGTATGCATCTGTTCTTGGCATGTAGGGCTGCTGACATTCATATCGCCCGCCCTCCTCCCCGGCGCCTATAGCGGCTGCAGCACTCAGAAATACTCTTAGCATGGTCATCACTCACAGTGTTACACTCCATCTTTGCCACAATGGCTAAAAACAATCTGGGGATGGAGTCGAGGCCCATGCGCACTGTAGTCCAGACTCTTCCAGGACAACAATGTGCGATCCTCTGGACCCAACACTAGGCGGCGATCTATGCACAGATATGAATGTCAGCAGCTCTACATGCCAAGAACAGATGCATACTGGTAAGTAGCATATTCGATTTTGCTCATCTATTATTATTGCTTCTCTATTTGTCCCATGTTCTCACTCTCGTTTGCATTTCCCCGCCCTCCTTTTTGCTCCTTTCCTTGTGTGCTTCTTTTCCCTTACTCCCCCCGAGGCCCCCCCCCCCCCCCCCCCCCCCCCCCCCCCCCCCCCCCCCCCCCCCCCCCCCCCCCCCCCCACCACACACACACACACACACACACACACACACACACACACACACACACACACACAGTCTATTTAGGCCTGCCTTGACACAATGGACTCTGTCCCCAGATCATGTGCTTCTCTGTCAGTATAATGCACTGCTTGCCTGAGCCCCTTCCATGCTCTGTGGTTTGTTCAGACTGATTTGCTGTGCATTTTTGAGCGGGTGATGAACAGGTCTTGAGGTGAGTATACTCTCCTGTCCCAAGGAGCTTTATTTTCTCTTGTGCAGGTATTCTTGACATCCCAAAAGCAGGCTGATAGTTTGCTGTATTGGCTGCAAGGATAAATGTGCCTGTCTATAAGTCCTTTCTGTGTTCTTGTTGCTGGACGAGTCTGTCCTGGCATTGCTTTTCATTGTTGACATTTCTATTGGGTTTCTATTTCTACTGGGTTTCGCCCTCCCTTTTACAATGGTCTAGTGTTTATGCAGCCATAGATATTGTTATGAAAAAAGTATCTTCTGCTATTTGCAGTCGTGCTTCTGCCAACCATGTTTATATTATTCATGGGGACTGTAACCTGGTTTCTGTGACCAACCTTGACAAATCATTAAAAAGTTACTAGACCTCCTGGTCTAGTAAACTGAACAATCAACTTGACCTGTAAACTGGTATCAAATTGTGTGATCCTAGACAAATATTGTATTTTACAGAACAGCCTTTTCCTCCATTATCATATTTGAGATCACCATCAAGTATGTGAATTCAACATTTCTGCTGCACAAAAAAGCAACCTCTTTTGTTTAAATAGACTAAACGTTTTCTCCATGTATAATAAAAAAGAATCTAACATATAGGGTACACCTGATCCCTGGCTTGTTTCTTAGTTTACTAATAGCATTATAGCATTTCCATCAGGCCAGGAGTGTGTAAAAACAAACTGTAAAAACAAACTGTTAATAACTATTGGCCATATGTAGAGAATTAAGGGATTGGGATTTCCTAATTGCGATTTAGCAGCGTGAAGCTTTCTGGATTCACTATGCTGTGCATTATTCCGTGGTCTAGTGGTTGGGTCCGGAATCGTAGTCTTTTCTTTGTTTTTTGTTTTAGTTTTTTGTAGCCCAGGTGGGCGTCGACGTCCCATCTTTTGGTGTCCGTCCTGTGACGTCAGCACGCTTCCTGCGGAAGCTCCCACCCTTGGGCGCTATCTTCAGATTATTTTTTCCGCGGTTGAGTCTGGATCGTTCCCGAGAGGGCTCCAGACATTTTTGGAGAAAGACACCAAAAGCCTTTTTTGGAAGAAAAAAGATTGGAAAAGACGACGAGAGACTACACAATCGAAGGGGACGACGAAGGAACAGGAGAACTTCCAGAACTTTGACGTCCATTGGAGAATGCTCGCTCAGGGGGCCCCCTGGATGCAGGAGATGGACAACACACCATTCAAAATCTGCGGTAACTGCCACCGCAAGTACGCGCAGAAGGACCAGCACCCGGTTTGCAACCTCTGCCTACCGGTCGACCACGAGAGTAAGGACTGCAACGCCTGCTCCGCCTTCACGCCGAAAACTCTTCGAGTTAGAGCGAGGTAGAGGATGGCCACCGCAGCATGCAGGGCAAGGGCCAGCCACCATCCCTTCGAGACCTGTGGCTCTCAACAGACGAAGACGACAACGTCGCTGGAGAAGACGACGACTACACGGTCGTAGAGACCGATAGGAAGACTCCTAAAAAGGTAGGAAACTCGACAGCTCCTAAAGCCCCAAAGGACACTCAACAGTCTGACCCAGGCTCTCGAAAAAACGAGGGCAAGTCCTCGAAAGCTTCGGCGTCCGCGGTTACATACAGGCCCAGCGGACCTTCAGAGAGGGACTCCCAGGCGCCGAAAACTGGGGAACAGCAAAAGACGTCGAAAAACGTCCCTGAAAAGGAACGTTCGACGCCGAAAGAAAAGGACCAGAAGAGCACTTCGGCGCCGTTAAAAGACCCAAAAGCCAGCTCAGCGCCGAAGCCAGGCTCAGCGCCGAAAGTCGCCTCGACGCCAACCAATCTGCCGAAGAGAGCTGCCGATCCATTCGACGCCGAACACGCCGCCGAAATGGAAAAGAAAAAGAGACGGCTCGAGGCCGAAATGGAGAACATCCTGCAGCGCAAAAGAGAATTCGACTCCAGGATGAAGGACTTCTTAATCCCGACGAAACCAAGACCACAGGTTGTCGAGATAACCGAGGAAAAGGCCTACGAAGTCAAAGGACAGTCGGGAAGCCCGGAGGGGCTGGAAGATCCAGAAGAAGAAGCCTCCTACTACGAGGAGGAGGGGGATGACGACCAGAGGAAAATCCTGGGCTCTGCATCCTCGAAGACTCAAGACATAGAGTGACAAGACCTCGACACCGAGAATCCGGAGTATAACGTGGACACGTATCCTTCGAGACCCTGGCCACCTGTTGACATTGGGATTTACAACACAGTCATCAGAAACGCAGCAACAGCCTTAGGGGTAAAAGTCGACGAGGAAAGGCAGAAGGCAGATTTCCTCCTAGAAACACTGCTCCCAACACAAACTAGGAGCCAGTACCTGCCGATGCTCGAAAGCGTCAAGGCACAGGGGAGAGAGGCTTTCAAGGAGCCTGCAACTTGCAAAGCCATCACACCCAGAAAGGAGAAGTACAAACGTTCCTCCAAGGACCCGCCCTACATTCAGGGATCAGTCACGGCGGACTCCATCATTACAGCTACGGCAAGGAAGAGGGCCAACGTGCCAACAACTTCAGGGCCACCCCAGACAAGGAAAGCAGAAGGATGGACCTGACAGGGAGAAAGATCGAACGGAATGCCGAAATGCACTGGCGCATGGCAAATTCCAACGCACTGCTCAACAGGCACCAGTACCAGATCTTAGACGAACTGGGTCAGTTACTCAAACACCTCCCTGAAGAACACCAGCAAAGGGCTGCGCATCTTGTGGAAGAATGGCAAAATGTGGCAAATTCTTGCCTCAAAACTGCTTTGGACGGGGTTGAAACGTCCAGCAGACTCATGATGATGGGCTTCACGGAAAGAAGGCAAGCCTGGCTCAGGATTTCAGGCTTCAAGCCAGAGGTGCAACACAGCATCCTGAACACCCCGTTCAACGGAGAGACACTGTTCGGTGCTAGAGTGGATGAGAAGGTCACCCAACTGAAGAAAGATAACGAGACTGCAAGATCCATGGGGGCCTTGCAATTCAGAGAAACAAAAAGGGGCACCCCGTCACAAAGACCTAATGGGAGGGGAGGAAACCAGCCAGGAACATCGCACCAGGCGTTCCAGCAGTCCCACGAGACCGACACCCAGACACAGCAAGGGCAACAAAAACAACCCTGGCGGTACCAACAAAGAGGCCAGTCCTTTCGCGGGAGAGGGAATGGATGTGGACAATATAGAAGAGGGGGTCAACTAGCCGCGTCTAAGTGACTTTGTCACGCGGCAGGTGCCCACTCATGCAAAAACTCCCAGGGTGGAGCACGGATACAACAACAAGGGGTACACGAGCTAAACATCTGCGAACATGTAACACCAGTGGGAGGAAGAATAAACCTTTTCTTCCAGGAGTGGAAGAAAATAACCACAGGCAAGTGGGTACTCAACATCATACAGTTCGGCTACTGAATAGAGTTGCAAAGGAGACCACCAAACAAAAAAACGAAAAGAAGGGCGCTAGCAAGGAAAGAGCTAGAACTACTTCAAGAGGAAGCAAAAGAACTCCTGCAAAAACAGGCCACCGAACCAGTACCTTATAAAGAAAGGAACAGGGGAGTGTACTCAACCTACTTCCTGGTACCAAAGGTAGAAGAGACAATGAGACCCATCCTGGACCTGAGGTTCTTAAACAAGTACATAAGAACGCAAAAATTCAAGATGACGTCTCTACAAGAGGTACTTCCTCAATTACAAGGCGGAGACTTTATGGTCACCATAGACCTCAAGGATGCCGACCTGCACATCCCAATGAACAGGGGGCACAAGCATCTACTCAGATTTATCATCAACAAAGACCACTACCAGTTCACAACCCTGGCATTCGGACTAAAATCCGCACCAAGGGTCTTCACAAAGTGCCTCGCAGCAGTCGCAGCACACCTAAGAAGGGAGGGGATACCCTTACCTAGACAAAATAGGTTGCCGTTGCACTCAAGACAGTGTGTATAGTGTTAAGTAACACAAAAACAACATGCATATAACAAAATGGCAGAATTATCCAAACAAAAGAACTCTCAATAAGTAGATCTTGGAGTCTTTAATGTGATGAACAGCCAGCCGACACGTGTTTCATCGCACTCGCGATTCCTCAGGGCTAAAAGGCTGTAATCCAGTCAGAAGGTCGCTCAGCTGGAGATATTTCCAACCCAGCTGGGCCCTTGACCATGGATACTCCAATCGCGTATCCGAAAGAGAACAGTTTTATTTTGTTCGAAGTGTATCAAAGAGTATCCGCTTGACAATTTCAAAGTATAAGGTATTTCTATTGAGTCTGCCCACGGCGAGTAGGATAATGCTCCAATGGTATATGGTATGTTTGCATACCGTGGTGTCTGTCAAAGTATCTTGTGCTCCCAGCTCTGTCAAGCGGAGAACCGGCTTGTGAAATGTCTGGATCCGACGGTCGTGTTCCCGTTTGTCCAAACAGGAACACGACCGTCGGATCCAGACGTTTCACAAGCCGGTTCTCCGCTTGACAGAGCTGGGAGCACAAGATACTTTGACAGACACCACGGTATGTAAACATACCATATACCATTGGAGCATTATCCTACTCGCCGTGGGCAGACTCAATAGAAATACCTTATACTTTGAAATTGTCAAGCGGATACTCTTTGATACACTTCGAACAAAATAAAACTGTTCTCTTTCGGATACGCGATTGGAGTATCCATGGTCAAGGGCCCAGCTGGGTTGGAAATATCACCAGCTGAGCGACCTTCTGACTGGATTACAGCCTTTTAGCCCTGAGGAATCGCGAGTGCGATGAAACACGTGTCGGCTGGCTGTTCATCACATTAAAGACTCCAAGATCTACTTATTGAGAGTTCTTTTGTTTGGATAATTCTGCCATTTTGTTATATGCATGTTGTTTTTGTGTTACTTAACACTATACACACTGTCTTGAGTGCAACGGCAACCTATTTTGTCCATATAGGAGTAGTGCTTTTCTACTCAATTGAGTGGTTTAAGGTTTCTCCACTCGCCGTCCTGCACCTGAATAGTTAATTAGCTTTACACTGATGTGCGTATAAACGGGCTGTGCACCCGTGTCTATACTGATCAAAAGCCTTTCCTTTTTTGTTACCCTTACCTAGACAACTGGCTAGTAAAAGCAAGTTCATACAGAACGTGCAAGCTGCATGCACAAAGAGTGACAGACACACTGATAGGCCTAGGATTCTCCATCCACTGCGGGAAATCCTCAATGAAACCGGAACAAGTAAAAATCTTCCTGGGAGCACAGATCAACACCTTACAGAACAAGGTGTTCCCCAGCGAGAAGAGTACGCTAGCGCTGCTGAAGGAGACTCAACTCTACCAGAAGGGGCGAGCTCTGACAGTGAGGACAGCGAGCAAAGTCATGGGCATGATGGCGTAATGCATACATCTAGTGGCAAATGTACGGCTACACATGAGACCTTTCAAGAATGGCTACAGGAACAATGGTCACAAGCTACATGTCGTTGGGAAGATCTAGTGGTTGTAACACACTCAGTGCAAGAAGAGGTAGCATGGTGGAACATAGGGAACATAAGAAGGGGGAAGCCTCTGACGCCGCCAACGGTGACCATCACCACAGACGCATCCCAGAAGGGATGGGGCGCTCACATGGGAAAACTCAGTGAGGAGTCTGTGGACACCAGCAGATGCGGTAAAACGCATCAACTACCTGGAATTAAAGACCGTCTTCCTCGCAATAAAGGCTTTCCAGACGAAGTTGTACAACCAGAAAGTGTTTATCCAGACAGACAACACAACAGCGATGTTCTACATAAACAAGCAGGGAGGGACACAATCAGCCCCGCTTTCAAGATTAGCGCAAGAAATGTGGAGATGGGCCATCCCACTCAAGATAGACCTGCTAGCCATACATCTACCAGGGAGGGACTATGTAGAAGCAGACTGGCTCAGCAGACAGACATCGGCATCCCACAATTGGGAGCTCAATGCATAGGAAACAGAGAAGCTGTTCAGCAAAGTGGGGAACACCGTCAATAGACCTGTTTGCAACACGCTGGAATGCCAAATGCCAAAACTTCGCAACCAGGGGAAGGGTCACTGGGGAATGCCTATGGATAAGTTGGTCGAAGACATTTGCTTATGCTTTTCTGTCGATCCCTCTGAAACAGAAAGTACTCAACAAGTGCAGAACCAGCAACATGACTCTGATACTGGTCGCACCGCAGTGGGCCAGGCAGACCTGGTACTCACAGATAATGGAGATGACACAGAGTGCACCCCACAGATTCGTGAGACGGAAAGACCTACTCTCCATGCAAGACGGAGGGGTGCTGCACCCAGTGCCAGAGAGCCTAGTGGCATGGCTCCTGAGGACATAGAGTTTGCTCATCTGAAATTACCGGAGAGCACCCTGAGGGTACTACGGGAAGCAAGAAGACCCAGCACACGGAAGTGCTATGTGTCAAAGTAGAAGAGGTTCACACTATGGTGCAGAAAGGAAAAGCTGCACAAGAGGATGCAGAAGGACTCAACAGTGGTTAAATACCTCATGCACCTGCTCGAGGAAAACCTGAGCTCATCCTCACTAAGGGTACACCTGGCAGCGATGGTCGCTGACACAAGAGGAGAAACAGGCAAGAGCTTCTTCACATTACAGATAGTAAAGAGATTCCTGGAAGGAGCGAAAAAGATCGCACCACAAAAGAGGGTGCCACCACTGGCATGGAACCTTAATTTAGTCCTGACTGAACTCATGAAAGAGCCATTTGAACCAGTTCATAAGGCCTCCCTACAAATGCTAACGATTAAAACCGCATTCTTAGTAGCTATCACCTGGCTGCGCAGGATGAGTGAACTACAGGCGCTAACGCTGCAAGAACCCTACAACCAGATACACAATGATAGGGTGGTGATGAGAACGGACCCACACTTTATGCCAAAGGTGGTGTCAAGGTTCAACTTCAACCAGACAATACATATACCAAGTTTCTTCCAGAAACCAGCCACAAGCGCATCAAGGGCACTGCACACTCTGGACGCCAGAAGGGCAGTCATGCACTACATAGAGAGAACTAAGGAAGACAGGAAAACAAAGCCGTTCTTTGTGTCCTTCGCAATTTTTTTAATGGGAAAACCAGTAACTAAAGGAACCATTGCACGATGGATCGCACAAACAATACAGTTGTGCCACAAACAAGCAGGACAGGAACTGGCAGAGGGGACACAAGCCCACTCTACTAGGAAAAAGGAGCTACAATAGCATTCCTAGCTAACACACCCATTCAAGACATATGCCTGGCGGCAACATGGGCTTCAGTGCACACGTTCACGAAGCACTACTGTGTGGATATACAAATGAACAAGGAAGCACAAGTGGGACAGAAAGTGCTTCAACACATATTTAACAACCAACGCTCATCTTCCACCCAGCTGCCACAAATATAACAAACCGCTACAAAGTCTATGCACAGCATAGTGAATCCAGAAAGATTCACGCTGCAAAACAAATAGTTTCTTACCTGTCGGTGTAGTTTTGCAGCTTGAACATCTTTCTGGATTCACTAGCGAACTCACCAGCCTCCACCAGAAAGATGAGGCTGGAGAGAAAGGTGGTAAAAACAAAGACATGACTGAAACAGACACCTTGGAGGTTAAAGCATTGAATCACTTACTTGAACATTGCCATAGATTCGAAAACAAAACACAAAACGAGAAAAAAGAATCCGAAGATGGCGCCCAAGGGTGGGAGCTTCCGCAGGAAGCCTGCCGACGTCACAGGAAGGACACCAAAAGGTGGGACTTCGACGCCCACCTGGGCTACAAAAAAAAGAAAAAAAACAAAGAAAAGACTACGATTCCGGACCCAACCACTAGACCGCGGAATAATGCACAGCATAGTGAATACAGAAAGATCTTCAAGCTGAAAAAACTGCACCGACGGGTAAGAAACTATTTGTTTTTTGCAAAATCCCAATTAGGTAAATCCCAAGTTCTAATGTAAAAAAAAAAAACTAGAAGTTGGAAATTGCAATTGCTAATGGAGGTCGCAGTAGGCCTACCTCATGAATATTAATGAGTAGGTAACAGTTTGCGATCTATTAGGATATGCAGCCATCACAGGGATGGTGGGCTGCTGGGTTCTGCAGACCACCATGTCTGTGACTGCTTTTAAATACATTTTTCTTTTGAATATGACCCTATTCCTGAGCAACTCAACACACAAAAGCAGAGATTTTGAGTGTGCTGCACCTCACCAATGGCCTTAGGCCCGCCCGTCTCAGTTATTTGTCTAAGGCAGAGCTATTAGCTCTTATGGTGTGCACTACCACTGCCTCTGTTGCTCCCAAGAGACAATTTGTTTATCCAAAACAATGAAAAATTCCGCCCACTGTGGATTGCACCACCCAAATTCAAGTAATGTGCATATCAATAAAGAATGTCCAAAAAATATTGTTTCTTTTTTCTTTGATCTTGGACGTTGAAATACAGAAAACGAAAAGTGATGTCTGTGCACATTGGACACAGCCAGCACGCCCTGATGAAGTTCTGTTGAACGAAACGCGTTGGCTGCCTAAAAGAAAATTGAATAAAGAAGAAAAGAAAAAAAGACACAATATTTTTTGGACATTCTTTATTGATATGCACATTACTTGAATTTGGGTGGTGCAATCCACAGTGGGTGGAACATTTTTCTTTTTTTTCTTTTCAAAGCAGCCCGTTTTCCTTCAAATGAAAACAAAAAATAATTTTTTAAGACTTAAGTAGTTGTCGGTGGGGCCACTGCCTGCTCTTAAATGTTGTATCTGATAGAGACATCTAGCCACAGATTACTTAACTTTTGGATTCTCCCCAGGTGCCAGCCTGGATCTGGAAATGTTTCAGCAGTACTGCTGCGCAGAAGGGGATGGCATTGTAAGGCTCAGTGATGATGTCTCTGGATCTGACGTCATTGGAGCCATATGTGTCCCCTCCGGCGCGCGGATGTCCATTTCTTCTTTCCGCGCTGCAACGCAATGGATCTGGAGAAGCTTATTTCTGGCTATTTTTCGGCCTGCTATGACAAACCTTTTTTGTCTGAAACAGTGTGGCATATGTAACAGAGAGAGCAAATTTCCCTTACCTACCACATGATTTTAGTACAATGGTATTTCAAATTATAATCAAATATTGGTGACAAAGGCTCAACAATGACTTGCATTATTTAAAAAAAAAGATATAATTTATTTCATTTTTGTAAACATAAATTCCATTAGTTTGCATCAATTAACATTCCTTTATCAGTTCTTCATGTAATAAAAAATTACCAATTTTTATAAAGACAAAGCATTTTTTTATAATAAATAGTGTAAACAAAAAACATAAAAAAGTGCATACAAATCATGATTATATACAAGATTAAATTGCTACAAATTAATACACAATTCATTAACCCCCTGTGAGAAAAAGAAAGTACCAACATATACACGCATTCAAAACAATCTCAACATTCTCACTCTAACTACATACATCACCACACCATTTGTAACACGGAAGTAAAATCATGGGTACAGGTCTCCAAGATCAATGTGAGACCCTGCACTTGGTCGACGCGCGTTTCGGCGGCGCAAGGCCACCTTCTTCAGGACCCCTTCCAATGAAACAACATAATTATCCAGGGGATCTACAATATACAAAAAGTATCCATGTCACCAAATAATAAGGTACCACATTAGTACTTAACATTGTTGAGAGCAACACAGAGACATCCCAATGAGAGCAACCAGAATGATAAATTCAAAAAGAAAAACAGTAACAATGAAGAAAAAAAGGAGGGGTGATCCCTACACATAGTCTCAACGCTAGTGTCCAAGAAGAGGACAACGGAGGTAAATTGAAGGACATCCGCTAACTTCATAGATCTAATATAGAGGGGTCCTATTATAACATTACTATTGTAATCTTCCTACAATTTGATGATCAAGAGTGACCCGTGGTGGGATTAAGGTACTAAAATACTTACATAGAAGAGCAAGTATTGTAGGCTCAGGAAAGATTCTAGTGAAATGATCCTGTGTCAGGATCTAGTATTCATTTTAAGTACGTCTTCCAATCAACGATCTATAAGTAAAAGTGACAGGCGGTGAGCCTAAGATGTATCTGTGCCTGAAAGTGGACAAGGGTAATCAACATGGACAGGGATAATCAACGTTTAAGTAACCAACTCTTACCCTTATGTAGATAATTCCTGAGATTTATTTGTGTTTCTGGGATCACCTCATGTGACACAAGTCTTGACTTTTTTTTATAAAATATACAGCTAAAAACAAAGATTAGAAACTAAGTTAATAAATCTCTGTTGTTACCTAAATATGTTACGGGCGGGCTACGATAATTATGTAGTACCTACCTCTATAAATAAATTGATGTGTCCACAGAGTCTTGTAAATCCAGCTTTCAATTGAATTTTTGTAGAGGGACACTTGCCACACCTCTCAGTATCCTGTTTAAGGAGCCTGTTAAATAAAGGGTCCAAATCTCAAATAAATGGTGAAATGCTGGGTACATGACACTTCCAAACGTGTCAATAAATCAGATACAACTAATGAATACAGGTTGCAATTCTATACAACCTAATAAGACCTGAATGCAAAGGCTATACCTAACCATAAACGAAGGTAGGCTAAAGGACTTGTATAAAAAGCAGTCCAACTTGTATGGTTTAAAAACAAGATCAAGTCGTGAGGGGGTCCCATAATTTCTGCTAACAGTGTAGCCTATGCCCACTGGGTTTAAGTCTTGTGGGTCCTGTGCTCACAAGATGTTGGGTAGGGACCTACACTCTATCTGTATGGGATGCCTGGACGAGCACCACTATGCCGATGAGTGGGAACCCTGTCAGCGATTGACGCTAAAGGCGCTGTGGGAGTGGCTCATGAAGCTTCTGACAGCGTGGTTGTCGTGGACTTCCAGCTCACGTTGTCGATCTTCCTCCCGGACCAGAGAATGTTACCTGGAGCGCTGTTTTTCACTCCGTTGTCAACTGCAGCGTTCTCAGTCTCTGACATCTCACGGTAAGCAATGTTACAAGAGATCGAAGGCCCGCCCTTTGTGGCTTCTTTGACTCACGAGAAACAACAGGGGGCTGGCTCTAATCAGTAAGGCTGAGCCAAATAGTTAACCAACAAAACAGAGATGCCAGTACTGATATAAATAGTTCAAAAGACCAATGTCCATCCAAATCCAGAACAACAGATCAAGAATGGGGATTGCTACTCAATAGCATTTTATTCAAAATATTTGCAAAAATTTATTTCAACATTTGATTCATAGTACAAAAGAGATTTTTTACAATAAACACGTGGGACATTAAAGCATTAACCAAACATTCAACCATTCATTCAGAGTTTCAGACATATCACAAACAACCATGTCATGTAAACAGGCTTGGGGGGGAGAAATTAAAAGTGAAAGGGACAGTGAAAAGAACAGAAAAACCAAGGTCTACAAATATTTTCAAGAACAGTTAAACCGGTTATTTTTTAAGTACATTCCTACATTTCTAATAAATCAGTTGGGACTCATTATAACTAATATTGCACGGTAATGTACGACATTGAGCTCCGGGTTCAGCTGATTCGATGCCCAGTTGCTCCAGTAGACTGGTTGGAGTGGGGCCTACGCGTTTCGAATCCCACTGGAATCGTTGGGGATTCTCTTCAGGGCCTTGTAAAATATCTTTTGGAGTCGCCGTGCAATGTAGAGCCGACTTCGCTGGACTCCGGATATCTGCGCAGATACTGGCTGACATCTCTCTTACTTCCCATTTGGACATCGCCACGGCGTCGCCTCAGCGCCTTAGAAATCGTTTAAGAAGCTATATGCTGCACCAGTCATTTCTGGTTGTGAGGAGATGATCCCCTTGAAGCAGCCAGTGGCCCCTTGGTGGTTGGACAGCTGGATTGCAGAGCTGGGTGAAGCAAGCCGTCTAGATTTGTCCCCTGATTCCTCCTTTTTGTCACCTGTTGGCCTTGCCTCGGATGCCAGTTCTTTGGCAGAGGTCTTGAGAGGAGTGGCTGATGTCTTGCATCTTACCCCGCCTACTGTGGAAAAGGCTACAGACCTTCTTACTGAGGTCCTTCATCCTGGCCAATCTGGGGTTGATCCGGTGCTCCCTTTTTGTGAGGCTCTCACTGACATTTTGTTGGGTGCATGGGCAAAACCAGAGTCAGGTGTGCCAGTGCACTGCATCATTGCCCACACATACTTGCCTGCCCCTGGTGACCCCGACTGCCTTGTTCGGCAGCTGACCCACCACAGCTTCGTGGTCTAAGCCATTACAGCGTCTCCTGAGATGGGGAACCTGCCTCATTCTCCCCTTGATAAAGAATCCAGGGAACAGGATTCTTGTGGGAAGCAGATTTTTTCCTCACCTAGTGCGCATGGCTCTGGGCCTCTGGCTCTTCAGAAGCTGTCCAGTCAGTCTTGATTGACATTCCATTTGATGTGGCTCATCTTTTTGGAGCCCAAGTGGATGCAGGCCTAAGCCGGTTTCGGGCTAGTCGGGGAGGGTCTGACCCTTAGCCTGTCTACACCTTTCCCTTTCAATTTGCGTGGGTGCGGGTACACTGTGCTGCAGGCTTCCATCCTTTTTATCTGAGTTTACTCAGTCTGTATGATTTTAACACCACTGATCTATTGGTGGTGATATGGCTTGTTATGCTGCTCTTTGCAGACACGCATTGCTGCGGATGTTGAGATTCCTCAAGTCTGTTCAGGGTGGTATGACCATTGATGCACTTGTAGTATGGCCTTTTCATGTCTTATGCTTCCTTCTTTTTTTTTTTTTTTTATTTTTTTTTTTTGCATTTTGATTATTTCACAACAGTACAGCCATGTAATTAGCAACATTCATCCCCCTACTCCCGCTCCCGCCCCTCCACAGTTGAATTTTACTAGTACAAATCCAATAGTACATGTGCAATGTCCAATCCTCCGATAAACAGGCTTCTCTCAGTACCCCCTCCCGTTCCCTCCCTCCGGTGCCCTCATGACCTTGTAAATTTGTACTGAGCTCATCTCTCTCCCAGTCCCCCATCCAGCCCATGATAGTGTCTCCATCTGGACCAAACCCTACGAAACTTCCTAGGACGCCCTCTAGATTTATAGGTCACTCTCTCGGCAGCCATGTAAAGGTCCAGCCCTGTTCTCCATTCCTCCAGCTCCGGGGGAGTCGGTGACCCCCAATGTTTCGCTATGTCTCTTTTGGCTACTACCAAAGCCAGAACCAGGAAGATTAATAGGGGTCGCGGAAGATCCACATCATTAGTCAATCCCAGTAAAGCCAGCTTAGGCTCCTGGGCTAGTGGAACCCCCAGTATCTCCCTCAGTTCAGTGAAGATGTGGTTCCAGTATACTTGAATCACCTCACATGTCCATATTATATGGTAGAAGTCTCCGCCTTCCCTATCGCAATGGAGACATCTGGTGTCCTCTATTTTCCCCATTTTATGGAGTCTCACCCTGTCATAATAAGTTCTGGGGAGCACGTTGTATTGGATGAGGCGGAGCCTGGACTTAATCGCCACTTCTCGGGGGTGCATCAACACTGTGTCCCAATCTAGGTCGTCTAGTGCTCCCACTTCACCCTCCCATGTATTTCTGAGTTTCGCCAGATCCCCTAGCATATTGTTGGTTAGTGTTTTGTAGGTGAGTGAGACTGCCTTCCCCTGAATCTGCTCCTGCAGGAGCCTACCCTCCAATGGTGCATATTCTGGGAGTCCCAGCAAGTGTATGTTCTGTGCTCTCCATGCATGGCGCATCTGGGTGTACTTGAAGAGCTGTGAGTGTTGCAGCCCAAACTCTGACCTCAGGGCCTGAAAGGATTTTAGTTCCCCCTTAGTGATCACATCTCCAATAGTAGATGTAGGAAGGTGGATACCACACTATGGTTGCCCCCAACTTTTTGCCTGGTGTTTTGCTGGTTTTACGACTTAGTTGACCTGGGGCCCTGCTATTCAGGACCCCAGGCCTACTGCTCTCTCTGTAAAATGGATTCCATGTACCCTAGGTACATATCTAATTGGTACTGGGCCACCTTATCAGACCCTGTAACTCAGGGCATAGGTGTACCCAGGGCCTACCAGGGGCTGTAGCATGTATTATGCCACCCCTGGCTGGCCATCTAAATCTGACACAACTGGCTGCACGACAGCTGGGGCAAGGTGGTGTGATCACCCTTTGCTTTAGATATAGTATACCTATATCTAACCCTAAAATGGACACATAGATTCCTATCAGTCACTCCTATGGCAGACCTTAACAATCCTGAAGGCAGAGCGCTTGGAATCATTTGAGATGGCGCTCTGGCATGAGCTGAGCCTGTCTGCAGCTTGCGGAACCAAGTCCTAATAGCTGTTCCATGATAACGCATACCATACACTCTTAAGTCTATTATAATCCTCGCGGTTATATGCTATCTCTGGTATCGCTTTATCAAAACATGTCGAGTAAGGTGTCATACGAATTGGAATACTAACCCCTCGCCAATTCTGGTGACGGGGTTAGCATTCCACCCTTCTAGAGGGACACGACATGTATGTAACTGTGAACCCCGGTTAAAGTTAACTCAAGCCTCAGCATCACAAAATGGATGCTGCCATCACAGACACAAGTCTGACGTCCTGCTGCTGGGAGTCCTTCCAGCGAGAGAGGCTTGGACAAAGGGTTTCCTGTCGGGGGCGGTGCTAGCACCATCCCAGACAGGGTTTTGTGTATCCTGGGTAGGCAGGGCTTTAGAGGAAGGTGACTGCAAGTGGCACCCCGGTGCTCACTATGCATCTGCCGGCTAGAACCAGTTCCAGGGGCACACCAGACCCTGAGCTGGGGAAAGTCCGGCATGGGAGAGGGGTGTAACCACCCCCCTTCCTGGTCCCACCCATGGGCAGGACCTAGTCGCGTGCCAGCCCCTTTTCTTAGTATAAAGATAGGAGCGGGCCCCCTTCCAAATTAGATCATCTTTGAATCCTGAAACTACTTTCTACGAAAGGAACTCTCGACTTCTTCTCAAGATTTCTCCCTTGTGACTAAGGAGTAGTCAACCTGCATCTGCAGGCACCATCCAAGAACACTGCGGTTTGCTGCACGTCCTTCCTCCGGAATCCGACTGACCAGCACGACGAGACCCGGCTTCCCTGGCACCTCTGACCTCTACCCACATCGTCAGCTCAGCTGAGATCCGTGGGTGCGACGAGACCTTGAGGGACCGGCCATCTTCAAGACTGCACAACGCTTTCCCAGCACGACCGCCGAGGGATCCTCGAGTGAGTGCTTTGGGGTCCGAGAAGCCCCAACCCTGAGCAGCTCCAGCACCAAAGTTCAGCCTCCACGAGATCTGCGCGGGGCCCTTCTGCCTGTTTGCTGCTCACCGCGTTGTCTGGCTACTAGCCCGCTGGCTTGTGGCCTTCCCAACGACGGCATTTCCAACGCTGGTCTGGTTGCTCCAGACTGGCCCTTGCTCCCCTCCAAAAGAGGAGCACCCCGGACCCTCCTGGTCCACTCCAGACGCCATTTTAGGTCCTCCGCGTGGGCTTGAGTTTGCCAAGACTTGTTGCCCCAATCCTGGGTCCAGCGACGTCGACAGCAGCAACCATCGTGGGACAGCTCGCACCTCCATCCTGGTCGCCGACAACGCCTCCTGATCCGTGAGACTGCAGAGCCCAGCGTCGCCCACTCACCTGATCGAGGTGACTCCATCCGGTGCCATCCTGGTGCCCATCTAATCACTGGCTAGTGATTCAGAACTTGGTCCCCTCTGCTTACAGGTGTCTTCCATCTCCGATCCAGGCTTGGATCACTTCGAACTTCTTCACTGGTCGCCTGCCAGCAACTTCTTCTTTCAGGCTCCTGGTTCGTCAACGAGGGTTTCAGACGACACTTGACCCCTATGCAGCCGCAGCCCCTGGGCTAGGTAAACCGAGTACCCCGGTGCTCCAGCGTAGAACAACTCTTAAGTGCCTAGATCCACTTTCGTTTTTGACCTACCTAGTCGGGTACGGAACACTAACTTTGCTTTTACTAGCCTCCATAGACCTTGTCCTGCATCCCGCGTGAGGGTGCACACTCTGCACCCAAGTCCCCTAGGCCTCCTGCTAGTAATCTGAAGGTTCAGTAGTCCAGTCCTAGCGATTCCAAACCCTATGAGATTAGTACTTACCTGCTAGTATTTTCGCATTCCACTTTTGTAGTATATGGTTTTCCGTGCCCCTCGGGCATTTGTGTAAATTGTGCAACTTAAAGTATTTTCGTAAGAGTTTTGTTGTGTGCTTAGTACCCTGTCCTCATAAAGAGTACAGGGCTGTTGGGATCTAAATAAATACACTGTTTATTTTCATAACACTTGTGTGGTGTCCTTTCACTTGGTGTTCAAGGGGTATATGTGATGGTATAACAGCTGGCTTAACACGCCCTCTAGAGTTTAGCCCGAAGACTGCTCGTATCCATGCTACTAGGATAGCTGGTCTATAAGGTTGACTTACAACCAATCATCAATAAGGGTTGTTTGGACTGATACAAAGTGCTCACTAGAATAGTGAACATTATATATCAGGCCAACTTCTCACAGTAGAGATCTCAATGTCCTCCCACCGTTTAAATCCTTTAAGTTTATTGAGTTCGGTTAACCACGTGCAAGGCCATAGGGGCGTCTGCCGGGTAGGCGTCTTCACCCAACCTGTACGTTTCGTGGCCATGTTCCATGCCCGTAGGGTTATAAGAGTCGCTGGAAGCATTGTCTTCCGTACGGAACCTCCGTATAGGTAATGTAATAGATTGTGTGGGGACAGATTATTATTATTATTATTATTTATTTTTGTAGAGCGCGTAGTCACCCAGAGGTATCCCAGCGCTAGGAACCCTAATTCTACAGTTTAGCGGGCCAGGGGCAGAGAGAAAAGGAGGTGGGGGGGGGGGAGTGGGGGGGGGGTACGAAGATTCAGAATTAGGGGAGGGCATAGAAAAACATTAGGGGAATAGATGAGTCTTTAGCTGCTTCCTGAAGCGCAGATATTGTGATTCAAGTCGCAGGTCACGGGGAAGTGAATTCCAGAGGCGTGCAGCTTGGACCGAGAAGCGTCTTCCTCCTGATCGGGCTTTCTTGAATCTGGGGGTGTTGATGAAGTTTTCTGCGTCCGAACGGAGGGATCTTGTAGTTTTATAGGGGGTGATGAATTTGCTAAGGACTGGGGGGCCTTGATTATGCAGTGATTTGTGGACTAGGCATAAGGCCTTGAATTTGACTCGCTCCCTTATGGGGAGCCAATGGAGGAGTTTGAGAGCAGGTTTAGCAGAGGTTCTGGCCGGGGTATTTGTGATAATCCGGGCAGCGGTGTTCTGGATTCTCTGAAGCTTGTTAAGGGTCGCTTCAGGAGCGCCCAGATAGATCACATTGCTGTAATCCAGCCTCGATATTATTAGGCCTTGGATTAGCAATTTTTGGGACTTGGAGGGTAGGAGGGGCAGGACTTTCCTCAGAGATTTTAGGAGACCAAAGCAGGTCCCGGCTACCTTCTTTGCTTGTATAGTGAATGAGAGATCGGAGTCGATCCACACACCCAGACTTTTTACCTCTGTTTTTGGATCAGGGGGAGGGCCCAGACAGGCTGGCCAGATGTCCGGGGAGAGTGAGATTCCTTTCGGGCCAAGCAGAAGGACCTCGGTTTTCGTCCCATTTAGCTTTAGGGCTGATCTATTCATCCAACGGTGGACCTGCGTGAGGCAGTGTAATAGGTCAGCTGTATGTTGTCTAGGGTGGGACAAAGACACCACTAGTTGCGTGTCGTCAGCGTAGCTGACGACGCTCACTCCGAATGGGATGATAACCTCCTCCAATGTGGACATATAGATATTAAATAATGTGGGGCTCAGGGAGGAGCCCTGAGGCACACCACATTGGAGGGGCATTTCGGAGGAGCGGGCGTTCTTCTCCCAGATCTGGTAGGTCCGTTGGGCCAAAAAGGATGAAAGCCAGGACAGGGCTGTACCTTCCACTCCAACTCTTTTGAGTCTTTCAATGAGGAGTTGGTGGTCAACGGTATCGAACGCCGCACTAAGGTCGAGGAGGATCACTGCCACTGATCCTCTACCATCCAATAGCGCTCTGGCCTCCTCTACCGCTGCCAGGAGGGCGATGTCAGTGCCCTGCCCTGGTCGGAAGCCCGTCTGGGAAGTTTTTAGCTTATTGTTGACCTCCAGAAACTGCGAGAGTATCCTATTGACTAATTTTTCAGCGATTTTGCGGACTCCTGGGAGTAGGGAAATGGGCCTGTAATTAGCCAGATTCTCAGGGTCGAGGGATGGTTTCTTCAATAGGGCTTTTACGACGGCCGTCTTCCAACTCGGGGGTACAACTCCTTGTTGGAGTGAGGCGTTGATCAGATGAGTGAGGGGGGGGATGATTGTGGGGGCTACCTCCTTGAGGATCCGGAGTGGAGCAGGGTCCCTAGGGGAACCGCTCTTCATGGAATTAAGCGTGTTTCCTACTTCATCTATTGTAACATGGCCCCACGAGGAGAGACAAGTAGGAGGTGTCGGGTATGGGAGAACGGTTTCTTCACACGGGCTTGAGGGGGGAATTGAATCCAGAATTGTTCGGATTTTATCATGGAAGAAATTAGCCAGTTGTTGGCATTTCTCCTGATCGGCTTTAGGGTCGATGGGGTATCCCGGTCCCTGTTCTGGGGTTTTTAAAAGCTCTTTAAGGATGACATATGATTCCTTGCTGGAGTATCCCGCTTTCTCTATTCTCTCCTGGAAGAACACGCTTTTGGTTTTTCGGATAGCGGTTTTATAGGATAGAAGAGAAGTAGAGTAGATGTTTTTATTGATTTCTGATGTCTCTTCTCCAGGAGCGTTCCGTTCTCTTACACTCCTGGCGCAGAGCTTTGAGCTCTGGGGTGTACCATAGAGCAGGAGATAGTCTTTTGGGATGTTTGAGGGTCGCAGTTTTTGGGAGCAGAGTATCTAGGGATGAGGTGATCCACTCACTAAACTATTTGTCAGCCATGGTGGGGACAGAGGAGAGCTCGGGGATGGAGTCTGTAAGGGCGGCAGCCCATTCCTCAGGTGACAGTTTGCGCCATCGTCGGTCAGTTACCTGGATTTTAGAGGTTAGGGGGTTCGATGTGGGAATTTCCCAGGAAATAGGGACCAGAAAATGGTCCGTCCATGGGAGGGTCACGGGTGATTTGGTGGTAATAGTTGCTATATTGGTGAGGATGGGGTCCAATAGGTGGCCCTTCTCATGGGTTGGCTCGTTGTTCACCAGTCGGATATTTAGTGATGTTAGGTCTTGCCGAAGGTCGGAGGCTACCCGATCCGTGGGGTCCATGAAGTGGAAGTTTATGTCACCTAGCATAAGGAAGTTGGAGGTGGACGAAGCTAGTTGTGATACTGATTCGATGACGGCATTGATAAAATTCCCGGGAGCACCTGGGGGGCGGTAGATCAATAGCCCTGCCAGGGAGTGAGCTGGGGAGGTTTGGATGGAGAATTGACAGCTCTCGCAATCCTCGATACAGGCGTTGGAGGTTCTACAAGTGAATTGTTCCCTGAAAATTATAGCTAGCCCTCCTCCTCTCCCTTTGGGTCTGTGTAAAGCTTGACAGAGATACCCTGTGGGGAGGGCCGTGACGATGTCCGAATCGGTGCTATCTGATAGCCATGTTTCCGTTAAAAACAGTAGGTCGAGATCCTGATCTTGAATTAGTAGATTTAATTTGATCGCATGTTTAGGGAGGGAGCGGCAGTTAAGAAGTCCCATCTTCAATGCGGGTTTTGTAGATTTCAGGGGGGTCGGATTGCAGCGCGAACAATTCGAGAAGGTATTACCTTCAGTATGCGTGTGGTAGCAGGCAAGGATTTTCTTAGGTTGTAGTGCGCGTAATGCATCTCCCGTATACATCACTCGATCCTGAGGGCCACCAGGCAGAGTCACTGGGCCTGGGATCGTCTGGGCCCGTCCGGGCCCAGACGGGCTTGCCTTTGGCGCGCCTTCGGCGCGCTGACGGCCCGCCCGCTGTGCCCGTCCGCTGCGCTCCCTGAACTGACACATAATTTATGGGCGGATGGAGATTTGGTCGGAGGTGGGCGTGGCCACCCGGAGGGGGCGTGTCCTAGTCTCCTCGCTGCCGGTAATGGCGGCGTGCGCGTGGGTCCTGGGTTTACACAGCGTTCAAATCGGCTGTTGCCAGTGCCACAAGTGAGTGCAGGGGGAGGGGTGCAAGTGATATTAAAAAACACACAGATTCAACAATTTTTAAAAAGGTCAATCAAATTTGCTCTTAGCGTCGCTCCCGGCTTCCGCCTCAGGAGAATTAAGGTCAAGTGCTGCTCTTGTGATCAGAGCGCGCTTTTAACTGTTTTTGGTCGGAGGTGGGCGTGGCCACCCGGAGGGGGCGTGTCCTAGTCTCCTCGCTGCCGGTAATGGCGGCGTGCGCGTGGGTCCTGGGTTTACACAGCGTTCAAATCCGCTGTTGCCAGTGCCACAAGTGAGTGCAGGGGGAGGGGTGCAAGTGATTTTAAAAAACACACAGATTCTACAATTTTTAAAAAGGTCAATCAAATTTGCTCTTAGCGTCGCTCCCGGCTTCCGCCTCAGGAGAATTAAGGTCAAGTGCTGCTCTTGTGATCAGAGCGCGCTTTTAACTGTTTTTGGTCGGAGGTGGGCGTGGCCACCCGGAGGGGGCGTGTCCTAGTCTCCTCGCTGCCGGTAATGGCGGCGTGCGCGTGGGTCTGGGTTTACACAGCGTTCAAATAGCCTGTTGCCAGTGCCACAAGTGAGTGCAGGGGGAGGGGTGCAAGTGATTTTAAAAAACACACAGATTCTACAATTTTTAAAAAGGTCAATCAAATTTGCTCTTAGCGTCGCTCCCGGCTTCCGCCTCAGGAGAATTAAGGTCAAGTGCTGCTCTTGTGATCAGAGCGCGCTTTTAACTGTTTTTGGTCGGAGGTGGGCGTGGCCACCCGGAGGGGGCGTGTCCTAGTCTCCTCGCTGCCGGTAATGGCGGCGTGCGTGTGGGTCCTGGGTTTACACAGCGTTCAAATCGGCTGTTGCCAGTGCCACAAGTGAGTGCAGGGGGAGGGGTGCAAGTGATTTTAAAAAACACACAGATTCAACAATTTTTAAAAAGGTCAATCATATTTGCTCTTAGCGTCGCTCCCAGCTTCCGCCTCAGTAGAATTAAGGTCAATTATGGCGTTCTAGGGCATATGTGGGATGATCTGCTTGGGTATGTAGCCAATCAATATTTGGAGTCAGGTGTTCCGCCTAGTAGTAGGCTTCTAGGTTCGGGAGTGAGATACCTCCACTATATTGGTGCCTTTGAAGAGTGGTCAACGCGATTCTAGGTTGTTTACCTAACCAGAGAAAGGCCCTGAGAGCTGCGTGGACCTTTCGCAGCAGCGTCTCCGGGAGTGCATAGTTTTCATTCCGGAGGGCGTATAAATATTTAGGGAGAATAATCATTTTGTACATGGCCGCGTGTCGCCTAGGAGTGTAAGCGGTAGCTGTCTCCAGCGTTCCATATCAGCATTAGAATTCAGCATGACTCTCTCTATATTTGTCCGTAACAAGAGTGTTCGAGGCATGTGGGCTGCTGAATTCATATCTGTGCATAGTTCGCCGCCTAGTGTTGGGTCCGGATGATTGCACATTGTTGCCCTGGAAGAGTCTTCGAAGTATCACGAGATAGGTGGCTCCTCCCCTGGACTACAGTGCGCATGGGCATCCTCTCCATCCTCAGATTGTTTTTTTCCGCCATTGGGTTCGGATGTACTTTCTCGACTCTAGTTCGGAAACTTTGTATTGACTCTTTCCTAAGGCCAAAAGGCCTTCTAAGCGTCGGTATTGCCTCGTTCGGTGCCTGTTTCTTTCCAGTTCTCGAACCGGACGTCGGAAGCTGATTCTCGCTTCGACACCACAGGCCCAGACTACGACTACGATGGATCGAAGCCCGTTTAAATGATGCCCCGTCTGTTATTCGAAATACCCCCACATAGATGTGCACCCGGTGCGCAATAAATGTTTGTCTCCCGAGCACGACTAGGCCAGCTGTATGGCCTGCTCGAAGTTCCGCTCCAAGAAGACGCTTAAACTTTGTCGCGCAGCGAGGCAGTCGGCGCAACAGTCGGCGCCCGAGCCGGTCGACATCTTCGAGGCCGGTGACGAAGAAGGCGTGGAAGACGAAGACGACGAAGAGGTTCCTGAAGAGCAATCGGAACCAGCGTCGGAGCACGACTCCAACTTCGAGGTGGACGAGCAAGCTGAAGAGTACGTCCACGAAGAAGACGTCTTCGAGGTAGGGGACGACGAAGGGGCCATCGTAGCAGTCGATGACGACTCCAGTGATGAGCCAGGCCCAACCGCAGTAGCAGGGCCTATAACTGACATTACGCTACCTACGACTCAGGTCGAGGCATCGCCGAGAGGCCTTAGCCAAGATCTTTCTACACGTTCTATAGCCCCGCGTCCAAGCCAGGCTAAGAATACATCCAAGGAGCCATCGGTTGATTCCTCTAAATCGAAACCGAAACCAACGGAGCAGAAATCTAAACCAAAACTACTTAAAATGGTGGTCGGTTCGACGTCGACGCCAGTCCAATCAAAGACTTTCGACGACCCTTCGGCGTCGAACGTGGCTGTCGCCTCAAAGACTGGAGCGTCGAAGCAGGGCTCAACCAGCAAACACGTCACCTCGACGCCGTCGACGTCTACGTCGACGCTCAAACATGGCGACAAGGCCAAAGGCCTGCAGATGAAGAAGGCCGTCGAGCCGAAGATTTCAGGGCTCAAGCCTCTGCTCAGCAAACAACTCGAGCCGAAAGCCAAAGCCGACCCGAAACAGCAAGTCTCGTCGATGCCTAAGGCTGGAAGCGATACACGCCGGGAGCTCGAGTCAACGCAATCAAGCACGGGTCCTACTCAGGCGCTGAAGCAGCTCGAATCGACTACTACATCAAGCTCCAAAACAGTTGGCCACCCACCGATTAAGTTCGGACTTCCGCCAACGGCTCGGGCGAAGCATCTCTAACAACACAAAGCCGCCGAACCTTCCAAAACGTCGTCTGCGCCTTCGAGGCCCGCCCCCGAAGGGGTTGTGTTCCACGAACCCTCGAACGACAACCCGTCAAAACTCTTTATCGACTCTAAATCGGGCAGGCAAACCATCCACAAGCGGAAGATCGCACCTGAACATCCCTTGGAGGGTTACAAAATTCCTCTCAAACGGAAGAAGGACTCGGCCACCTCACCAGTTCTCTTTGAACCGGTTAAGGACTATTCGCTGCAAATGGCTTATTCTCCAGCACAAAGCGAGGAGGACATGAGTTAAGACTATGGTCAAGCTTACACTGATCAGGATGAACAGCATCAGTGGTCTGGGGCTGTAGATCAAACTGTTGACCCTGATGATCCACATGCTGCACTAGACGCACAGTCCTACAGCGTTAAAACATCGCCAACTGAGGACACGGCGGCGTTTAACACTTTGATTGAGAGGGCGGCCCTCAACCATGACGTGGAAATACACGCAGAACCTGTGGATGAAGATTTCTTGTTTGACACTTTCTCCACCTCTGAACGTTCCACTAAGACTCTGCCTATGCTTAAAGGGGTCCTCAAGCATGCTACGGACATTTTCAAAGAACCCACAAAAGCTAGGGTTATCAACCCACGGATTCAGAAAAAATATAGGCCTGCTCCAGTGGACCCCACCTACATCAAAGGCCAGCTCCCCTTGGACTCCCTTGTAGTGGCCAATGCCCGCAAGAGGGCAAACTCACAAACTAGTGGTGACGCTCCACCTCCGGACAAGGAATCAAAGATTCTGAAGGCGTCAGGAAAGCGAGTGGCAGCGCAGGCTGCTAATATTTGGAGGATTTCAAATACACAGGCCCCGTTGGCTAGATACGACAGGGCGCACTACGACACACTAGAACAGTTGTTGCAACACCTGCCTGATATGTACAAGGAGGGAGCAGAGATGATTATACAGGAAGGGAAATTAATTTCTAATGCGTCCATCAAATGCGCACTGGACGCAGCAGACACGGCAGCTAGGGCCATCAACACTAGTGTAATGTTAAGACGTCACGCATGGCTCCGCATCTCAGGTTTCAAACCCGAGATTCAGACAACTCTGCTCAACCAGCCGGTTAACCCGGACTTCCTTTTTGGTCCCGAGGTAGACACAACACTCGAAAAGATAAACAAGCATTTACAATGCAATGGTTTTGCCTTTGTTAAAGTTAGAGCTATTGGCATTGCTCTTGACGTTTTTTTTTAACATAAATAAATGGCATTGTCATTTACAATAGCAGGGCAGGGCACAGGGAAGGGGGGAGAGGAGAGACGAAGGAGAGCTGCGGGCTCAGGGAAGGGGGGGCGAGGAGAGACGAAGGAGAGCTGCGGGCTCTTGTTGTAATGCTTGCATAGATGAGTTGGTGGATGCATGCATGGATGGGTGTATGGATGGGTGTATGGATAGATGGATGGGTGGATGGATAGATGCATATATACAGCCAATCCCTCAACAATTTATGCAATTCACCAACCCATCCAACCACCAACCCATCCATGCATCCACCCATACATCCATGCATCATGCATCCATCCACCCATCATGCATCCATCCACCCACTGTGTCCCACTCCGACCCCTCTAAATATAACTCATTTTTTCCTGTATAAAGAGATGACTGTATTCACTAGTATATGCAGTAGTGTGTGGTGGACTTAGTTTGAGTGTTTGTTTCCTGCACACTCACACACTTCCCCTACACATTCACACACTGCTCACCCTGCAAACTCACACAATGTGCACCCTGCACACTCACACACTGCAGTCACTGTCACTCTGCAGTCACTGTCACTCTGCAGTCACTGTCACTCTGCAGTCACTCTGCAGTCACTGTCACTCTGCAGTCAGTCTGCACTCACTGTCACTCTGCAGTCAGTCTGCACTCACTGTCACTCTGCAGTCAGTCTGCACTCACTGTCACTCTGCACTCACTCTGCACTCACTGTCACTCTGCACTCACTGTCACTCTGCACTCACTGTCACTCTGCACTCACTGTCACACTGCACTCTCACTCTCGCACTCACTCTGCACTCACTGTCGCTCTCGCACTCACTCTGCACTCGCTGTCGCTCTCGCACTCACTCTGCACTCACTGTCGCTCTCGCACTCACTCTGCTCTCGCTGTCGCTCTCGCACTCACAGGCACTCGCACTCACTCTGCACTCACTCTGCACTCACTGTCATTGCACTCACTCACTCTTGCACACACTGTCACTCTTGCACTCACTCTGCACACACTGTCGCTCTCGCACTCACTGTCGCTCTCGCACTCACTGTCGCTCTCGCACTCACTGTCACTCTGCACTCACTGTCACTCTGCACTCACTGTCACTCTGCACTCACTGTCACTCTGCACTCACTGTCACTCTGCACTCACTGTCACAAACACGTTGCTCGGGGCATTTGTTGACAAAGCAAAGCAGTTCCATTAAGTGTCAAACAGGTATGGAGCAGGTTTGCTTTCCCATGTATGTCTGTATTTGAGGTGAGTTGCATGAAAAAGATGCATCACCTTATCAAAGAGGAACTCCAATAGCCCCCAGCACCTCCCTTTGCCAGGAGGATGTGAACTCCTACACAGAAGCAGGGCAGAGTCCTCCATGCTGGGCCCTTGGCCCAGGATAGAAGGAGATGCATTCTATGGAGAATGACAATGTGCTAAATGGGGACCCTGCCCCAGACCTGACAAACAACACCTACATCTGACCTCTGGAATTTGTCCTCGGGCCCCAGAGAATAAATCCGACCCGGTCTGAAGCCTTAGGCCGGTCAGCAGGTCGAAAGCAGCAGGGTAGTCATCCCATGCGGATGTCAACAGTGGAAGTGCGCAGTTTTTCTGTCGACCTAAACTTCTACCGCGTGTCCCCTCCACTCCAAAATCTAGGGGGGGAGGGGATAAATCCCTTACGCTTCCTGTTTCCATCAACGAAGATAGTCAGAGCAGTCACAACAAACACACATGGACATCGCTAGTCAAAACCTAAAAAGGGAGAGGTCGGGGGGGCGGGGGGGGGGGGGGGGACAACAACACGGAGGGAAAGCAATACAAAAGGCGGGTCGGAAGAGAAGGAACACGGAGGATGGAAACACAAACACCAAGGAGAGGGGAGGTATGGAGTGGAAGAAGCAACACTGGGGTGGGGCAGCAACACAGGAACCACGGGTAGGGGAATCAACACTGAGGGTGCAGGTGGGGTTAAGTAACATGGAGACTACATGGGAAGGAAGACCGAGGGCGTGGGTGGGTCAAAACAGATGAGAGTGCACAACGTGGAACTGGAGGAAGAACCACACTCACACGTTTTGTGGGCAGAATAATAAGTACGAGAATGTAGAAGAGAAGGACACGGGCAGAGAAACAGCAACACACGTGTGGCACACGAGGGAAACTTTTAGAAAAGGCATGCACTCTAGTCGAGTCCTTAAATAAAAATCAAAAGTAACGCCCTAAAAGGGAGCATTGGAAGGACACAAGTAATGCGTCTTTGCTCCAGGGGAGGGAGAAACACAGGAACCTTAAGTGAAGTCCGTATGCACTCACAAATGTGGATCTTGCAAATGAGTGACAATGAAGGCAACTAATGGTAAGGAATGTGGTACTATCAAAGACCATTG
The DNA here is from genome assembly GCF_964263255.1 of Lissotriton vulgaris. NCBI lineage: Eukaryota > Metazoa > Chordata > Amphibia > Caudata > Salamandridae > Lissotriton > Lissotriton vulgaris. The sequence goes on along the minus strand of NC_141698.1, from coordinate 280,012,140 downwards.
TACACTTACAAAATGTCTTGCAAGAGACAGCACATGCCTTGTCTCAGATGAGACCTAAAAATAAGAGAATGAGTTGTGAAGTGCGCTGAGATAGACTGCATTAGATGCCATCTCTCATGCACACAGTTGTGGCATTAACTAGAATTCAAAGTGCTTTACAGTTTAATGGTGTTATTCATTCATGTTAGCATCCATTTAAGCTCGTTGGGCTGGATTTGAAGAGACACATTTTGAATCAGTTTAGATCCATTCATTCCCTTTCTGGGAGATATGAGGCCTGTGTCAGCGTCAGACGTATAATGATCACCTCAGGGAGGGTCTCTCGAGTTAAGGAACAGCAGAGGTGTTTGGCAGGTACTAAAAAAATAAATGAAAAAATGCCAATTTAAAACGTATGGTATTTGTCATTTAATGGCACACGTTGGCATTTAACAACTGTCACCACGAAGCAATCTACAGAGCCCGGAGCCAACATTCACCAGAGCTAATAGTAGTAAGAAACGTAGGTGTGCAGCACTACAGAAAAACGGGAAAGAAGGGGAAATGGTAGGCGCCATATGTTTCCATGCTGCTGTATGTTGTGGTGTCTGAGGATGCCTTACTTAGTGTTCATTCGATTGATGCGCTGTAAACACTGATCCACTCTGCTTCGGAGAGAGAGTAGAGCTGGGCCAGAGCCGCCCTTTACATGCCATGATCGCAGACGGCCACTAAAAGGCCAGTGGGGCTGGGAACTGGTTAGTCACATATCAGGGTCGCGTCCTTGAAAACGCCTGGCCGGGCTGTGACTAGGTCGGGTTGCTTTTAGCAGACTGCTAGGTGGCGCCTGATGAGCAGATGGCGTGTGACTGACTCTTTCCCAACCATCCCAGCCGTTGAGAAACACCAGCCTGTCTGGATTTGGGTTACTCCGCTGAAAGCAGCCAAATGGTGGACCATAGTGTAAAAGCGACAACGCCCGAGTATGCCAACTGGCCAGACAGGGTTTGTGTATACCTAGGCTAAGCGCTTTATCAAATCATTCAACAAATTATGCGGTTTTAAAATGCTCATCTGCGCCTAGATACCACGGCCCCTGACGGCCAGATAAGGAGCTGTGTGGGATAAGCGGGTCTGCCTTTGATCCCTTTCAGGTCCTTATCGGGCTGATAGAGGCCTGTGGTGCGAGGTGTCAGCCTCACACTGCGCCCTGCCCAGGTGACACCTCTGATAGCGATGCGGCGCAGTACCGAGACCCGTGCTCCTCTCAGGGTTAGGCCTCGATGAGATTAAGGCCAGGAGATAGCTCCGTGGGTTAAAGCACCTGCTGCCACTAGGTCCGCATAGCCTTTTGTCTTTCCTAAACTGAAAAACAAGCGTGCCGGTGAATAGTTAATTACAAATGAGTTATGCCTCTGCCAGGGTCAACTGACACCGATAAAGGCAACCCCCCTAACCAGAAACTTTACGGTACCTCAAACAGTTAAAGGGACACCCAGCTGTCCAGCTCGAGCCCTTCTCAATTTTCTAACCTGAAAACACATGCATTGGCTGACTAGGCGACCATTTCTTTAGTTATTGCCCTAATCAGCTTCAACCTCATATACCATGAATCTATGACACAGACTTTAAATAAGACTGCTTAATAGAGTGTTTGCAAGAAATTAAAGGGCGCTTATTGGTGTGCTGATATTCACAAAGTACATCCACATTTATTATAGATTGGGTATCTTTTGATTAGGAGCAGCCAAAGACCAAGGATTTAATAGGCGTTTTTGTTAGGAAGGCTCATGCTGTGACCGCGCTCTGTACTGAATGAAACACCCACTGCTGTCTGTGTGTGAAACAGACACTGCAAGTCCCCTCTGTGTCCGGTGGCATTAAGAGCGGGCGGGAGAGGGGGCGGGAAAGGCGAGCACGCCCACGCGAGCAGGAAGGCGGGTGCAAAGAAAGGGCAAAGTCCGAAGTGCCGGGTTGTTGTTTGTTTTAAGTCCGACATCTTGGAACATGCTAATGATGTATTCCGGACATTGTGAGCGTGCATGTTTCACCAACTCATATACACAAAAGGTGATAGAATACACAGCCAAATACTTATAATAGGCAGTGTGTTTATATATGTCAGACCATCTAGTTTACAAAAATGTCGGTATAATGTACAGCCGTGTATTTATACAAGAGAACGATGTAAAATATAAAGAAAAAGACAGGTTGAAGGCAGAGTTTCCGGGGCTGAATAATAATAATAGCGCTGGGAGATATCTAAGTCTCCGGAGTAGCGATGTGATGCATGACTTCATAGGTCTGCAGTGAATGAGAAAAGTGTGTTGGGAATGTCAGACCATGACGATAAGATAAACAAGTTAGGGCATCGCACTCTGCAAATATAGCAAAGCACTGTTAGCCAATCAATAAGCTTGCCGAACGAAGGAGGAGACGCGGGCAGCTCGTCTTCCCCGTCAGGTCCCGGGCCGGCAGCCAATCACAGCGCGGCCCGGGAATGACGTCGAGGGAGTGTCCCGCAGTTCCGCCCCCGGCCTGCCTGGCTTCCTGGTCGCGGGCCGGATTTACAATTTGGAGAACAGAGGCATAGTGGTGTATCAAACATGCCCTTCATTTCACTATTTCGCATGTGCACTACGTGCGCTCGCAAGGCAATCAGGAAGGGGCACATGGGAAGGCGGGTGCCCTCAATCCCGGACCAGATTCGGGGGCGTTCCCGGCTTTTGGCTGACGTCGCGTGACGTAGCCAAAAGCCAAAAATTCTCGGGAACGCCCCCGAATCTGGTCCGAGATTGACGGACGCCCCCTCCTCCCAATGGCTAGTCTCCATTTATGGAGCTAGCCAATGAGAGGAGGGGGCGTAGACCCGACTCCAAACACAGCTCATAAGATTTTTTCCTAGCGCATGCGTACTTCGTACGCATGCATCGCTAGTCAAAACCTAAAAAGGACACTGAGCCAAATCCATGGGGGCTCTGCAATCTCAGCAGTTTCGGAGCAGTTCCTTTCGTCGCTCCGGTAATAGGGGAGCCTCGAGAGGACAGGCTCTACAGCAGGCCCAGTACACCAAAGGGAGCACGCAATCCACCTACACAAAGAATACCAGGGGTGGATGCTGTGGGAACATCGCCAAAGGCAGAGGACGTGGCAATAACAACGCCAGATCCTCCGCACCCAACAAACAGTGATGCCTTGTCACTGCCCCCCAACCATCTAACATCTGTCTGGGGAAGACTCCAGCAGTTCCTGTCAGTCTGGGACAGCATCACCACGGACAGGTGGGTGAGACAACTTATCCGATACGGCTATTGTCTAGAACTAACCTCCACTAGCCCCCCACCCCCCCCCCCCTCCCCCCCCCAACATACCCCCAAGGCACCGTCCTATGTCCTCAGAGCACATGCACTTATTGCAGCAAGAAGTACTCTCCATGCTGCAAAAAGGGGCAATAGAGCTCATGCCTGCAGAAGAACAAGGTACAGGGGTGTACTCTCTGTACTTCTTAATCCCAAAAAAGGACGGATCCCGGCGGCTCATTCTAGACCTCAGACCCCTCAACCAATACATCCTTTCAGAACACTTTCATATGTTAACCTTACAGCAGGTCCTGCCGTTGCTCAGTCAGGGCGACTTCCTAGCAACCCTGGACCTCAAGGATGCATATTTCCACATTCCCATTCACCCAAGTCACAAAAAATATCTCAGGTTCACCATCAACAATCAGCATTACCAATTCAAGGTTCTGCCTTTCGGGGTCACCACTGCCCCCAGAGAGTTCACCGAGTGCTTAGCGACCGTGGCTGCACACCTTCGCAGACAACATGTTCACGTCTATCCCTACCTGGACGACTGGCTCGTTCAGGCCAAGTCGGCAAAGCAGTGTGCCAGCCACATGTCGCGCACGATTCACCTTCTTCACAGTCTGGGGTTCTCGCTCAACTACACAGTCACACCTGCAGCCAGCCCATGTGCAACAGTACCTAGGGGCAACATTGAACACTCTGACGGCAACAGCGCAGCCGAACTCTGCCAGGGTCAACAGCATGCAGCTGCTCTTTCGGAGGTTCAGGCCTCAACAATCACTCCCAGCGCAGGTGTTCATGCAACTGATCGGTATGATGGCATCCTGCATATTCATAGTCCCGCACGCGAGACTGCACATGCGTCCCCTTCAAGAATGCTTAGCACGACAGTGGAACATGATTCATGGGCATCTAAAAGACCTAGTGTTGGTGACCGGTCGTGCTTACAACTCTCTGCATTGGTGGAACCTGTGAGAAGGTGGCCTGATATGCAGTGCTCACTATTCTAGTGAACACTATGTATCAGTCCAGCAACCCTTATTGATGATTGGTTGTAAGTCAACCTTATAGACCAGCTATCCAAGTAGCGTGGATACGAGCAGTCTAAGGCTAAAGACTCGAGAGGGCGTGTTAAGCCAGCTGTTATACCATCACATATACCCCTTGAACACCAAGTGAAAGGACACCACACAAGTGTTATGAAAATAAACAGTGTATTTATTAGAATCACAACAGCCCTGTACTCTTTATGAGGACAGGGTACTAAGCACAACACAAAACTCTTACGAAAATACTTAAGTTAGCACAGTATATACAAATGCCCGAGGGGCACGGAAAACCATATACTCTGAAAGTGGAATGCGAAATTACTAGCAGGTAAGTACAGTACTAATAGGTTTTGGAATCGCTAGGACTTGACTATAGAATCTTCAGATTACGTCTAGGAAGCCTAGGGGACTCGGGTGCAGAGTGTGCACTCTCACGCGTGATGCGGGACAAAGTCTATGGTAGCTAGTAAAAGCAAAGTTAGTGTTCTCGGGCGAACCCAACCTGGTAGGAGGAAAACGAAAGTGGATTCTGACCCTTGGATAGTGAGGCTATGCTGGGGCACCGAAATGCCGAAGTTACCTAGCCCAGGGGCTGCAGCTGCATAGGTCTCAAAAGACGTCGGGAATCCTCGTAGACGGACCAGGAGCCTGGAAGAAAGATGCTGGCAGGCGACCAGTGAAGAGAGTTCGAAGTGATCCAAGCCTGGATCTTGAAGAGAGATGACACCTGAAAGCAGAGGGAACCAAGTTCGTGACTACTAGCCAGTAGTCAGGTGGCACCAGGAGGGCACCGGATGGTAGTCACCTCGACTAGGTGAGTGGGTGACGCTGTGCTCTGCAGATCTCACGGACCAGGAGGCGTTGTCGGCGACCAGGATGGAGGAGCGAGCTGTCCCACGATGGATGAAGCTGTCGGCGTCGCTGGACCCAGTATTGGGCAACAAAGCCTTGGCAAATTCAAGCCCACGCGGTGGACTCAAAATGGCGTCTGGAGTGGACCAGGAGGGTCCGCGGTGCTCCTCTCTTGGAAGGGAGCAAGGGCCAGTCTGGGGCAACCAGACCAGCAGCAGTGATGTCGTCGGGCGTCGTTAAGAAGGCCACAAGCCAGCGGGCTGGTAGCCAAACAACGCGGTGAGCAGCAAAAAGCAGAAGGGCCCCACGCAGATCGTGGAGATGCTGGGAGGCTGTACTTCGGTGCTGGAGCTGCTCAGGGTCGGGGCTTCTCGGACCCCAAAGCACTCACCAGAGGGGCACTTGGCGGGCTTGTTGTGAAGAAGTCGTGCAGTCTTGGCGATCGTCGGTCCCTCGAGGTCTCGTCGCACTCACGGTTCTCAGCTTGGCTGTAGAGGTGAGTAGAGGTCAGAGGTGCCAGGGAAGCCGGGTCTCTTCGTGCTGGGTCGTCGGATTCCTGAGGAAGGACTTGCAGCAGACCGCAGTGTTCTTAAGATGGTGCCTGCGGATGCAGGGTGACTACTCCTTAGTCACAAGGGAGAATCTTGAAGAAGAAATCTTGAAGTCCTTTCGAAGAAAGTCGTGTCTTGATTCCAAAGATGATCACAACGTTGGGCACCGGATCTGCCTCGACTGCGCCGTCTCGTAGGTGTTACGCCAAAGGCACCGCCGCCGGTCCGCCGAGGGCCTCTACCTCACCAGGCCCCAAAGTACAATCAACCGCTTGGGCGGCTCACCTCCACTGTCCAGCGCCACTGCAGCGTCTCCAGCTGATCCCCACCGCACTATGTGGCTGCAATTTCCCGGCCTTTGGCCCCAGGGTGGTCCGTGAATGGCCCCGCGGCGGCGCGGAACCGGGTGAAGGCCCCAGCACCCCGTGCATATACCTCCGCCTGGGCGCTGCAGGCAATCTCAGCCAAGGGCCCACGCTTCCCCACAGGGGGCGCCGCAATCACCTGCAGGAGTCCAAGAAAGGGTGGGAGGATAGGTGGTCCATCGCGCCCCCAGCTCTGCAGTGTCTCCCCTGGTCCGATGCGACCGCCGGATGGGACTCACGCGGTCTTGCCGCCGTGTCGCCAGGCTCAGCTCCCTTCCCAAGCTGCGCCGGGGAGCGCGCTGCAGAGGCGCACTCACCGGAAGTGCCGGACCGCTCACCGCTCCCCGGCCAAGCCGGCCACGTCGCACTTCCGGCCGGCAGGAAAATTGAGGCCCCGGCCTCGCATGCGTTAGTAGGCCTCGCCGCCTCGGGACCCAGATCTCTGCCCAGCCGACGGCCTCATCCTCCAAACTGCGGCCGGAGTATCACTGCCAGTTCCGATTGCCAATTTGCTTCAAATCGGGCGTCCTATGGTTGGGGAGACGCAGGATGTTTGCCGGATATCTTCTCGGCGGGAAGGAGCTCGCCTAGGCTGCGTCCGCCATGTTCGCCGCCGTAGCCACGCCTTCGCAATCCACCATTCTTAACCAACCAATCAATCAAGACTTCCTTTTCGGCCCTGCAGTCAACACCATTTTAGACTAAATGAAAAAAGATACAGAAACTGCAAAATCAATGGGCGCATTGCAGTGTCAACAACACAGAGGTTCCTTTCGACGCTCCTCATACAGAGGAGCTACACGGGGCAATACTTCACAAACCTCATCGACATACAAAAGCAACACCCAAGGTTCCTTTAACAAGAACTCCAACAGAGGAGGTTATAGGGGCAACAATAATAAGGGAAGAGGACGTGGAGGCAATAACACCAGAGCCTCCACTGCTGCAAAACAATGACTTCATCACACTACCTCCAGACCATTTAACACCGGTCGGAGGCAGAATCCAACAATTCCTACCAGTCTGGAACGCAATTACCACAGACAGGTGGGTTAGACAAATTATCCAGTATGGTTATTGCCTAGAACTCACTTCTACTCCACCCAACATACCACCCAGACACCGTCCAATGTCCAAAGAACACATCAACCTGCTACAACAAGAGGTGAAATGCATGCTGGAAAAGGGGGTCATAGAGCCAGTCCCTTTCCAACACCAAGGGACAGGAGTATACTCACTATACTTCCTTATTCCCAAAAAGGACGGTTCCCTCAGACCAATATAGGACCTCAGACCCCTAAATCAATACATACTGTCGGAGCACTTCCACATGATCACACTACAGCAAGTGCCCCCGTTGCTCCAGCAAGGAGACCTCCTAGCAAAATTGGACCTCAAGGATGCGTATTTTTACATACCCATCCATCCAGCTCACAGAAAATATCTCCGGTTCACAATAGAAGGTCAACACTACCAATTCAAGGTTCTCGCCTTCGGGGTAACCACGGCTCCAAGAGTGTTTTCAAAATGCTTAGCGACAGTTGCTGCACATCTCAGGAGGCAACACATCCACGTGTTTCCATACGTAGACGATTGGCTAATACGAGCAAAATCGTACAAACGGTGTCTAAGAGACACGTCTTTAGACACTTATTCTTCTACACAGCTTAGGTTTTTCAATAAACTACCTAAAAATACCACCTACAACCATCCCACACCCAACAATATCTGGGAGCTTCTATAGATACCTCAGTGGCAAAGGCATATCCAAACTCTGCGAGGATAGCCAGCATGCAGATGCTCATTCGCAAATTTCTGCCACAACACTCTTTGCCAGCTTGAGTCTTCATGCGGCTCATAGGCATGATGGCCTCTTGCATATTCATTGTCCCCCCCCATGCCCGACTTCAAATGCGTCCACTGCAAGAGTGCCTTGCAAGACAGTGGAACCAAGCTCAAGGACTACTAAAAGACCTAGTGTTGGTAGACAGTGGCGCTTGCAACTCTCTGCAGTGGTGGAACCGGCAAAACCTTTCCAAGGGGCGACTGTTCCAAGAGCCAGTTCCACAACTAGTTCTAACAGCGGACGCATCACTGACTGGTTGGGAAGCCCACCTACTTCAATACACAGTACAGGGGCTCTCGACAATCAAACAAAAGAAACTGCATACCAACCAACTAGAGTTGCTACCAATATTCCTAGCCGTGAAAGCATTCCAAAAATACTTGTACAACAAGACTGTGTTGATCCGGACGGACAACATGACAGCCATGTACTATATCCAGAAACAGGGAGGAACACACTCCACAGCTGTCCCACTTGGCACAGAGCATATGGAAGTGGGCAATTCCAAACAACATCGCTCTCCTGGCAGAACACCTCCCAAGAAAAGCCAATCAAATAGCGGATCTGCTCAGCAGACACAGCCAACAACTACACGAATGGGAGATTCAACCCCAAGTTCTCCAGCCATTCTTGGGGGGTCACCCAGAGATAGACATGTTTGCCACAAAAGAAAACTCAAAATGCCAGTACTTTGCCGCCAGGTTCCCACATCCGTTGTCACAGGGCAATGCGATATGGATGAACTGGTCAGGCAGATTTGCGTACGCTTTTCCCCCAGCACCACTGATTCCGCTGGTGGCACGCAAACTACGGCAACAGTCACTCACAATGATCCTAGTTGCTCCCACATGGGCGAGACAGCCATGGTACACAACGTTCCTGGAGCTTTCAGTAGTTTCTCATCAAAGGCTACGCCTCGCACCCCATCTTCTAACAGAACCATGGAGAAATCAGACACCGAGATCCCAATCAGAAGAACCTAGCGATCTTGATCCTGAAGTCTAAGAATTTGGATACCTTAACTTGCCTCCAGACTGTATGAATATCATTAAGGAGGCAAGGAGACCAACTACTAGAGCATGCTATGCAGCTAAATGGAAAAGGTTTGTTATTTACTGCAACAATAACCAAATCAACCCATTAGATGCTTCCATACAGAACATTATGTTACCTACTGCATCTTCAAAGATGCAACCTAGCATACTCTTGTATAAGACTGCACCTAGCTGCTATAGCAGCAAATCTCCAAAACAGGCAACACCTTTCACTGTTTCGTGTACCAGCAATCAAGGCTTTTATGGAGGGTCTCAAAAGGGTGATTCCTCCAAAACACCCACCTTCACCAGTCTGGAACCTAAATGTAGTACTCACCAGACTCATGGGACCTCCTTTCGAACCTCTACACTCATGCGAATTGCAATTCTTAACATGGAAGGTGCCATTACTTCACTCAGGCGAGTTAGTGAACTACAAGCACTAACAATTCAAGAACCCTTCATGCAGATACATGCTAACAGGGTAGTACTTAGAACAAACCCTAAGTTCATGCCAAAGGTCATATCCACTTTCCATATTAATCAATCAATAGAACTGCTAGTGCTTTTCCACAATCCACAGTCGGTAGCTGAAAGAACCCTACACACACTAGATGTAAAGAGAGCTCTGCTTAATAATGTGGACAGAACTAAATCATTCAGAAAAACAAAACAATTATTTGTTGCTTTTTCACCACAACAGAAAGGAAATCCCATATCAAAGTTAGGAATAGCCAGATGGATAGTTAAATGCATTCAAATATGTTATCAAAAAGCTAAACGCACGTTAACTGTCCCCCCCCAAGAGCACACTCTACGCGCAAAATGGGGGCATCCATGGCTTTCCTAGGGAATATTCCTCTTGAAGACATATGTAGAGCAGCCACATGGTCTACTATACACACTTTCACAAAACACTACTGTGTAGACGTACAAGCAAAGCAGCAAGCTGCTGTAGGCAAGGCTGTCCTCAAAACTCTTTTAAACTGCTGCAGCTGGCACAGGTAACCACCGCTAGAGGAGATACTGCTATACAGTCTATGCACAGATATGAATTCAGCAGCCCACATGCCTCGAACGGAATATGCTACTTACCAGTATGCATCTGTTCTTGGCATGTATGGCTGCTGACATTCATATCGCCCGCCCTCCTCTCCTTTGCCTGTTGCAGCTGCAGCATTATCTTTTGCATGGCCAGCTCTTACTTTACTATCTCCATCTCTACCACAATGGGGAAAAACAATCTGAGAATGGAGAAGATGCCCATGCGCACTGTAGTCCAGGGGAGGAGTCACCTATCTCGTGGTACTTCGAAGACTCTTCCAGAACAACGAGGTGCAATCATCCGGACCCAACACTAGGCGGCGATCTATGCACAGATATGAATGTCAGCAAGCCTACATGCCAAGAACAGATGCATACTGGTAAGTAGCATATTCCTTCAGAATTCTAAAGGCAATTTATGAATCTGAAAGAAACAGGTTAGTATTAGATTCCTTAACTTAGAATATCCCCAGGCGTCAGACTGGATCTGGAAAATTTTGCGTAGCGGTACCCCTGCGCGTAGGTATGCGTCGTCTGCAGCTTAGTGTCCGTCGACGTCGTCGAGTACTTAGACACCGCCCTCGCGCGCTGACGTCAGTTCTTCTTTTTTCCGCACCAGCAAGCGCAAATCTGAAAGAGACACGTTAGTGATAGATTCCTTACCTTAGAATATCCCCAGGCGTCAGACTGGATCCGGAAAGTTTTGCGTAGCGGTACCCTTGCGCGTCGGTAGGCGTCGTCTGCGGCTCCGCGTCCGTCGTCGGCGTCGTGGGCGCCGTGATGACGTCGACGGAGTACTTAGACGCCGCCTCCGCGTGCTGACGTCAGTTCTTCTTTTTTCCGCGCCAGCCAGCGCAGATCTGGAAAGAGCAGTACTCTAGTCAATTTTTGACTAAGTTTTTGAGATCTTTTGATCCTTTTCGAAGTCTATACGACTCAGACGGTGCCGTTAGGGATGCCCGGATTCAAGAATTGCGAGGAGTGCGACCGTACCATGTCGGTTACGGATCCCCACCGCCAGTGCTTGCTATGTTTGGGCGTCGACCATGACGACGAGGCCTGCCCCGACTGTCGGGCCCTTTCGAGGAAGGCCAGGCGGGAGCGGTCCCGCAGGCGACTCGAAATCCGCCAGTCGGCCCCGCGCCGTGTGAGGTCCCGGTCCCGGTCCCACGGGAGGTCGAGGGACAGGTCGCGGGGACGGAGCCGTCACAGCTCCGGGAGTCGGCGCCACTCCTCCGGGTCCAAGTCGTCAGGTAAGAAGCATAAGAAGTCGAAGAGACATCATCGCTCTTCCGACTCCCCCCGACGCTCGCACGATGCGGCCGGGGGTTCGGGTGACACCGCCCACGCGGCTCCCCGGGAGTCGCGGGCGCCGCATCCGGCCCCATACCCCCCGGTCCCTGGGCTGAACGCGACGCCGGAGGAGATCGAGCGTTTCCTCATGGCCATGAGGTCCCTTTCTTCTCTGACGGGTTCCACGGCGCCTTCGGGCCCAGTGAACCCGTCTGGGGGCCCTAGTGGGTCGAGGGCTACGACCTCGACGCCGTCGGGTGCTTCGGCCTCGACGCCGCCGGCGCCTTCGGGCCCGGCGCCTCAGGGCCCCACGATCCCGACGCCGCCGGTGCCCACGGGCACGGCGCCGCAGGATGCAGCGGCCCCGGCGTCGTCGGTGCCTTCGGGCCCGGCGCCGCAGGATGCCGCTGGACCCTCGTCGGGCGATGGACCGTCCACGGTGGACCTTACGACCCCCCCAGGGTCGGTCCGTATGGTGTCCCCTCTGGCGTCGTCCTCGGGCGGCGCCGGCCCCGATGCCTCCTCTCACTGGGTTCCGACGTCGGGACGACGTCTACCGACGCCGCTCTCGACGCCGTTCGGTGAATTGAAATTCCATGAACCCACCTCATTCGCTTATGACCCTGAATCCCAGGAGATGGGGGAAGAGGAGGATTGGGAGGGGTCTGAGGACCCGCTGACAAGGGAATGTCAGTCTTCCATGGACTGGACAGGAGACCTTGGGGAGGCCAGTGGCCTGGACACCTCTCCAGACACTGGATTCGTCTCTCCTCCTACCGTGGCTTTGGAGGAGGGCGCTACTTATAGTGTGGTGCTGATGAGGGCTGCTAAGGCCCTGGGCCTTGAGCTCCCCGTTGCGGCCGTGAAGACTAACCTCCTCACTGAGGTCCTTAAGCCGCAGTCATTCTCCGTGGAGCCTCTGCTGCCGTTTAATGAGGCCTTGACGGACGTTCTTTTGGGCACTTGGTCCAGGCCCGCTACAGGTTCGCCTGTAGATAGGAACGTGGCCAGACGCCACCGCCCGGCCCCGGGCGACCCATGTTTCCTGTCCACCCACCCCACCCCCGAGAGTCTGGTTATCCAGGCCTCTAACTCCCAGACCGCCTTCCCGTCGGCCCCTCCCAATCGGGAGTCCAAGAGGTACGAGGCCTATGGCAAAAAGGTGTTCTCGTCCCTTAGCTTGGGACTGCGGTCTTCCAACACCGCATGCCTCTTGGGCCGTTACACCCACTCTCTGTGGGAGACGGTGGCGGAAGTGCTGCCAGAGTGTCCGTTGGAGGTACGGGCCAAACTCGGCCAAGCCCTACTGGAAGGCCGGGACGCAGCGAAGTATAACATCAGGTGCGGATTGGATACTACTGACTTGCTGGGCAGAGCGATGGCTACAACAGTGGCGATACGACGCCACGCCTGGCTGAGATCCGCCAATTTCTCGGCAGACGTCCAAAACACACTCATGGACATGCCGTTCGATGGCCGTTGCCTCTTTGGCGACAAGGCAGATCACGCGCTTGAGCGCTTTAAGGGCTCCAGGGCTACGGCCAAGTCCTTGGGCCTCTCAGCCCCGCGCCAGCAAATGGGGGCCTTTCGCTCATTTCGTGGCCAGGGAAGGGGCGCCCCCACACGTGCCGCCAGCCAATCGCCGCAAACTGTCGTCCAGCGCGGCGGCGGCCGTGGAAACCGCCGTGGAGGCGGTCGGGGAAACAGGCGGAACCAGTCCACACCTGCTCCCGCAGCATCCGCCTCTAAACCCTCCTAGTCCGTGCTTTTCGGCGCGCAGTCACTTCGGACAGGTGGGTGCTGCAGATCGTCCGACGGGGCTACTCCCTCCCCTTCGAGACGACCCCTCAAGCCATGCCACCGCAACACCACCGCGTATCGGGGGATCACTTGCGGCTCCTGCAGGAGGAAGTTTCGGCCCTCTTGGCCAAGGGGGCCCTCGAGCGCGTTCCTGGGCCAGAAGTAGGACGTGGTTGCTACTCCCACTACTTTCTGGTACCCAAGAAGGGCAAAGGGGGCCTACGCCCTATCTTGGACCTGAGGAACGTCAACGGCTTCCTCCGGAAGGAGAAGTTCAAAATGCTGACACTGGCTCAGGTCTTGGCTGCCCTAGACCCAGGAGACTGGATGGTAGCGTTGGACTTGCAGGATGCGTATTTCCACATCCCCGTCCTGCCGGCCCACCGGCGTTACCTGCGGTTCACGGTAGGCCCCGAGCACTTTCAGTTTACCGTGCTCCCCTTCGGCCTTACCAGCGCCCCACGGGTGTTCACGAAGGTGATGGCGGTGGTCGCAGCTCACCTGCGCAGGTTAGGGGTTTCAGTCTTCCCCTACCTCGACGACTGGTTGTTGAAGGCGGGCTCGCCCCAGGCAGTCGTCAACCGCCTCCAGACTACGGCGGATCTCCTGCACAGGCTGGGATTTTCCATCAATGTGCCGAAGTCACACCTGTGCCCCTCTCAGAAGCTCCTTTTCATCGGAGCGGTTCTCGACTCGGCGCAGTTTCGGGTTTACCCGCCCGAACAGCGAGTCCGGGATATACAGGCCCTGATTCCGATCTTCAGGCCGTTATCCCGGGTTTCGGTCAGGTTGACGCTGCGGCTTCTGGGGCTGATGGCCTCCTGCATCCTTCTGGTGCATCACGCACGGTGGCGGATGCGGGCTCTGCAGTGGGACCTGAAGTTTCAGTGGGCCCAGCACCGGGGCAACCTTTCCGACCATGTCCTGATCTCGGAGGGCACTGCGAGACAGCTGCAGTGGTGGCTCCTGGACCGCGATTGGGTCAACGGCAGATCCCTCTCCCTTCCCCAACCGGAGCACGTAGTTGTGACGGACGCGTCCCTCCAGGGCTGGGGTGGCCACTTGGGAGAGGCGGAGATCAGAGGACTCTGGTCTCCGGCGGAGTCCCGGCTCCATATCAATCTGTTGGAGCTGCGGGCGATTCGTCTGGCACTGAAAGCATTCCTCCTGTCTGTCCGAGGGAGTGCAGTGCAGGTGTTCACGGACAACACCACCGCCATGTGGTACTGCAACAAACAGGGCGGTGTGGGATCGTGGACCCTATGCCAGGAGGCTCTGCGCCTCTGGCAATGGCTGGAACATCAGGGCGTGACTCTGGTGGTTCAACACCTGGCAGGTTCTCTGAACGCCAGGGCGGACGAACTCACCCGTCGGTGCTCGATGGATCACGAATGGCGTCTGAACTCGGACGTGGCGCAAGGCCTCTTTCTGCGTTGGGGAGAGCCTTGGTTAGATCTATTCGCCACCGAAGAGAACGTGCAATGTCATCAGTTCTGCGCGTTGGAATTTCCAAGGCGGCACTCGCTCGGAGACGCTTTTCGTCGCGAGTGGAGCTGCGGTCTGTTGTACGCCTTTCCGCCTATACCTCTTCTGCCCAGAGTGCTGAAGAAGATCAAGCGCGACCGGGCACAAGTCATCCTTGTGGCTCCGGACTGGGCACGAAGGTACTGGTATCCCGAGCTACTCAGTATGTCAGTCGATCCCCCGGTTCGTCTTGCCTCTTCAGGAGGACCTTCTGTCGCAGCAGCAGGGGATGGTCCTCCACCCGAACCTGTCCAGTCTCCACCTCCATGCATGGAGATTGAGCGGCGACAGTTGAGGCCATTTGACTTGCCTCCTGAAGTTTGCAACATCATTCTGGCAGCCAGGCGTCCCTCCACAAAGACGGTATACGCCTGCAGGTGTAACAGATTTGTGGCATGGTGCACAGCAAAGGCTGTGGATCCTCTCAATGCCCCTCTCTCTGAGATTCTTCTCTTCCTTCTTTCTCTTGCCCAGCAGGGCTCTGCTCTGGGCACTATCAAGGGCTATCTTTCGGCTCTTTCAGCCTTTCTGAGGCTGCCTGACCAACCTTCTTTGTTCAAGTCCCCTATAGTAAACAGATTTCTGAAAGGCATCACTCATACCTTTCCTCCTGTTCCTTTCGTGATGCCTCAGTGGGACTTGAACCTGGTTCTAACATTTCTGATGTGCGCTCCCTTTGAGCCACTTCATAACTGTCCACTTCGCCGTCTTTCTTTGAAGACTGCCTTCCTGGTAGCCATCACCTCTGCCAGGAGAGTGAGTGAGCTCCAGGCCCTCTCTTGTAAGCCTCCTTTCCTTTCAGTCCATCCGGACAAGGTTGTTTTGAGGACTAGGCCCTCCTTCTTGCCTAAGGTGGTCACGGCCTTCCACATGGGGCAGTCCATCACATTGCTCACCTTCTTTCCGCCTCCGCACCCCTCGAGAGAGGAGGAGAGGCTCCACCGTCTGGACCCAAAACGTGCGCTCTCGTTCTATCTGGATCGCACACGCCAGTTCCGGGTGGATGATCAACTCTTTGTTGGGTACGCGGGCGCTAAGAAAGGGAAAGCGGTGCACAAGAGGACCATTTCTCGATGGATTATCATGTGCATCCAGGCGTGTTACTCCTTGGCTAAGAAGGAACCACCTCGTTGTATGTGTGTGCCTGAGTGAGGAGCAGCTGTTGATAGAGGTCCGAAATCAATTTTTTATCCGAAGTGCGCGTCAGCAACCATCTTTCATAAGGCGTGAGGTGTCGTTGGGCGCCAGGCTGGATCGAGGGGTGGAGCACCCAATGCCGCACCTGCAGGTACTGTAGGCGTTCCGATTCGGCCACGCCGTAGTCCGCCTTGACCTGCTGAAAAGGGAGGATTCCCTTGAGGTCAAACATGTGGCCCGCCGCCCTACAGGGCGTCGTCCGCCAGGTCGTAAACGCTCCGATGTCCAAGCCTGGCGTGAAGTCAGGATTTTCGAAAATGGGGGTCATAGGCGAGGGAAAGGTGGTCAGTCCCCTGGTTACGGCCACTCTATCCCACACTCTCAGGGCGGTGCTTGTGATTTCAGAGGCGTACAGGTTAGGGGGCCGGTGTTGGCGTGGCAGGAAAGGCACGCCTTGAAGGGTACGGCCCGCCACCGCCTGGTCCTGGAAGAGCCAGTGCCTGCCGGACTCCAGTTGAAACCACTCCACAAAGGTGCGCAATTGCGCCGCCTGGAAGTACAGGGTGAGGTCGGGCACACCGACCCCTCCGTTCGCTGGGGGCAGAGTGGCGAGGGTATGCTTAAACCGCGGTCGACGGCCGTTCCAAATGAATCGCGACAGCTCCGATTGGGTCTGTTGAAGCCAGCCAGCTGGGGGATTCAAGGGGAGCGTCTGGAACAGATATAGGATCTGCGGTAGCAGTGTCATTTTGACTGAGGCAATTCTGCCTAGCCACGACAATGTAAGTGGCTTCCATCGCCGGAGCTGCTCCCGGAGTTTGACTGTGAGCGCCTCATAGTTGACTCGCGCCGTGCCCCGCACAGTAGGGGCCAGGCGGACGCCCAGGTAAGGGACGGCTGCGTCCGGCCACTGTATTTTGAATTCAGACTTAATCTCGGCCACCACGTCTGGGCGCAGGGAGATGTTCAGGGCTTCGGACTTCACTTCATTGATTTTAAAACCCGAGGCCAGGGCAAAGGTATGAAGCTCCACAAAGAGAGCACGTAGGGATTGCATCGGATCGGTGAGGGACAGCAAAATTTCGTCAGCGTATAGGCTGATTTTGTGCGTGTCGGCGCCAAATTTAATGCCGGAGATGAGCGCATGTTGTCGCACCCTCTGAGCCATCGGTTCCATGTACAGTGCGAATAGGAGCGGCGATAGTGGGCAGCCCTGGCGCGTGCACCTGCCAATATCGAATCTCGGGGAGGTATGACCGTTCACCCTCACGGCGGCATTGGGCCGGCGGTAGCAATTGAAGATGCGATGGCGGAGTTTCTCCCCAAACCCGAAGTGGCGAAGAACCTGGTCTAGGTAGGGCCAATGCACCCTATCGAATGCTTTCTCCGCATCGATGGTGAGGAGCATGCAGCCCGGTTTAGTGCGCGACCCAGCTTCGATGAGGTGCAACACTCGCCTGGTGTTGTCGCTGGTCTGCCGTTGGGGGATGAAGCCCGCCTGGTCAGGGTCTATCAGTTGCTGCATGTATGGTGCAATGCGGCCTGCTAGAATGCCGGTGTAGAGTTTCAAGTCTACATTCAGCAGCGAGATGGGCCTGTAGGAGCCGCAAGCCGCCGGGTCACGACCCGGCTTGGGAATTACCGAGATAGACGCCTCTAACAGGTCCGGGTGTATGGCACCAGGCGTGTCGAAGCTGTTAAACAGGTCGCGCAAGAGGGGGGCAAGCTGCTGACAAAAAGCCTTGTAGAAGGCCGCAGTATAGCCGTCGGGTCCCGGGGACTTCCCCACTTTGAGGCGGGCAATTGCAGAGATGACTTCCTCCAGGCCTATGGGCCGCTCCAGAAAGTCTGCTTGGGCCTGGGTAAGGGCGGGGAGTTCCGCGCCCTGCAAATAGGTCGGCCCGGCAGCAGGGTCCAAGTGGTCCGCGTCGTATAGTGCCGCGTAAAAGTTGCCGAAGGCCGCTGCTATCGCCGCGTCCTCCGTGATCTGGCCGCCACTAGGAGATAGGAGGGAGCGCACCTGCTGTCGCTGGGTTTGCGCCCGCAGTCTACTCGCCAGAAGCTTCCCGCAGCGGTCACCTCCGGTGTAATAGACGTGCTTTAGGCGCATAGCGGCGTATTCCGCCACGTCCTGGTCTAAAGCGGCCAACATTTTCCGCTCGGCGCATAATTGGCGCCATGCCCGTGCCGCCCCTGTGCGTTGGTGCATTTGTTCCAGTTCCGCCACCCGTTGGGTAAGCTCGGCACGCTTTAGAGCCCTTTCCCTGTTGTTGGCGGTGGCTATGGAGATAAGTTCACCGCGGAGAACCGCTTTGAGGGCTGCCCAATGAGTGGCCTTTGTGGTGTCGTCGTTGGCGTTGTGTTCCAAAAAGTGGTCAATCGCGGTCTTGAGCCGCGTTTGGGTGTCGGGCAGCTGCAAGAGGCCATCACGCAGCCTCCAGTGTCGTTGTGGAGCTGGCGTGGCCCCTACTCGAAATGTCGCTACCACTGGGGAGTGATCCGATAGCGCGGCTGGCATTATCTCCACCTCCTTGACCTGCAGCGCCAGTTGAGAGGAGCACAAAAAATAGTCCAGCCTCGCATAAGTCTTGCGCGCCGCCGAGTAATATGTGTATGCCGTCGTCTGGGGGTGGGTGTGTCGCCATAAGTCTATGAGGCCCAAGTCTGCTATGTGTGCGTGTCCTGCAGCCGTGAGTGCCCCTACTTGCCCGGATCTCTGGCCTGAGCGGTCCGCTGTGTTATGAAATACAATGTTGAGGTCTCCACCAAGTAATAAGTGTGTGTGTGTGGTGGATGTTGAGGCCTCCAGCGCCGTGTGTAAGAACCTTTCCTGCCCCTCATTCGGGCCATAGACCGAACCCACAAGCAAAGTATGGCCCGCAATCTGGAAGCTATATAGTAGAAGCCGCCCTTTAATTTCAGCTTCTTTCTGTAGGACCCTCCCCTCGAATGACTTAGCTACTAGAATTGCTACCCCGGCTGCTTTCTTCAGGGACGATGAGAAGAACTGCCAGGGAAAGGCGCGTGATTTGAGCCTGTGCTGGTCGCAGCGAACAAGGTGTGTTTCTTGGAGGAGGCAGATGTCCGCCTTGGAACGCTCGAAGAAGGACACAGTGTCGCCGCCGCTGCTGCCGCCATCGTCCCGGCGCTTCCTCACTGGCGGCGCCCCCCACCTCCGGGTTCTCAGCCTCAGTCTGCTCCTCGATGTTCAGGAGGCGGCATGCCTCCCTGAGGGAGCGGATCTGGTGGAGATTGTTGCCCATCTTGAACACAAGTCTAAAGGGGTGCCCCCAACTGTAGGAGATGTGGCGTTTCCGCAGCTCTGCTGTGACAGGTCGGAAGATGCGTCTCTTCTCTAGGGTCAGCGCAGCAAGGTCTTGATATAGAGCGGGGTAGTGTGCGCCATAAGACACCGGCGCCATCTGGCGCGCCTTGTTGAGGATCTCCTCTTTGGTCCGAAAGTCCTGTACGCAAACTAGGATGTCAGCCGGGTGGGCCGTTGCCGCTCTAGGTGGGCCCGTTCTGTGCACTCTGTCCAGGCCCAAGGGAGAGTCTGTCGGTCAGCCTAAGATATGATTGAACAGGCCCTGAGTAAACTGAAAGAGGTCTTCCGTGTCCGGGGAATGCTTCACCCCCCGGATTCTGATGTTATGTCGCCTGGAGCGGTTCTCCAAATCCTCGGCGTGAGTCTGGAGGTCCACTTGCTGGTCGTGTATGCGCACCAGTTCTTGTCGTAGAGCCTCAATTTCTGTATCCCGTGCGTCGCTCTTCGTCTCTAGCTCCGCTACTCTCTCACCAATGGCGTCGGTGTCCCGGCGCACCTCTTTTATCTCGTCCTGAAGTTCTTTCTTCAACGCCTGTATGTCTTTGCGTAGCCCCATGAAGAGCGACTCCAGGAAGGAGCGCGTGACCGGGTCCTCTGGATCCGCCTGATGCTGTATTACAAGTTTTTTGTTTAACTCCACTCCTAGTCTAAGGGATTCTTCGTGATACCAGCATAACTGCTTCAAGTCCTTCCTCGATATCCTGCACAATGAATCAGGATGGAGGTAGAACCCGGGTCTTCCTAGATCCCTAGAAAATTTACAGATATACATCAACCAAGGTATCCTAGTGACCCTGTCCAACCCCATACAATCCTTGATGATGTTTCTATTTAAAAAGAGATCAGGCGATGTCCATACTCTGTGCCAGAGCAAGAATGGTTGGATGCTGATAAGGTCGCTCACATAACGAATACCCAATTCTGCGTGACAATTAAATACAGGGGAACTAGAGGGAGTTGCCAAAATAAATCTTAAGAATGAATTTTCTACCTTTCGTATAGGGGTAGAATTTGAAATTCCCAAAATACCTGCCCCATAAGTGGCTGTGCTTAAACACTTAGCCTGGTAAATGTTTAGCAGAATTTCAGGAGGTCTCTTCCCCATCTTTTCAGAGAACGACATGAGTGCAGATGTAGCTCTCTTAAACATCATTGTCCTATTTCTAATGGCTGCGGGGGTAGATGTGGACTGGCCGCACCGTTGTCCCCTGTTATCTCCGCGACGGTAACCACGTCCACCACCGCGCTGAATGTTAGTCTGCGGCCTGTGGCTGGCAGGACGTGTGGGGGCGCCACTTCCGTGGCCATGAAAGGAGCGGTGGGCAGAAGATTGCTGGGGCTGGGCCGAGAGAGAGCCCTGGAGTCCTTAAAGCGTTCCAGCGCACTATCTGCCTTGCCACCGAAGAGGTGGCTGCCATCGAACGGCATGTCCAGAAGAGTGTTCTGGACATCGGCCGAGAAGTTGGCGGACCTCAGCCAGGCGTGGCGGCGAACCGCCACAGACGTGGAAATCGCTCTTCCCAGCGAGTCCGTGGTATCCAGTCCACATTGTTTTGAATACCACGCTGCGTCTCTTCGCTCAGCGAGGGCTTGAGCGAGCTTCACCCGGGCTCCCTCCGGGCACTCAAGCAGCACTTCCGCGACCGTATCCCACAGAGTGGGTGTAACAGCCCTAGAGGCACGCGGTGTTGACCAACCGCAATCCCAAGCTAAGGGAGGAGAACATCTTCTTGCCGAATTGTTCATACCCCTTGGATTCCCGATCTGGTGGTGAAGTAGGGAATGCGGATTGGAAAGTAAAGGCCTGGATAACCAGGCTCTCGGGGTTGCGGTGAGTGGACAAGAAACTAGGGGCGCCCGGAGCAGGGCGGTGGCGCCTATCGACGTTCCTATCTACAGGAGGACCTGTAGCGGGCCTGGCCCAGGTGCCCAACAGGACGTCCATGAGAGCCTCATTAAACGGTAGTAGAGGCTCTGGGGAGCTTACCTGCGGTTTAAGGACCTCTGTGAGGATGTTAGACCTCACCTTTGCGACAGGGAGCTTAAGAGCCAAGGCCTTGGCCGCCCTAGTCAGCACCACACTATAAGCAGCACCCCCCTCCTCCGTAGCCATGGTAGGAGGGGAGACAAAACCAGTGTCTAGGGAGGTATCCAGACCACTGGCTTCCCCTAGTTCCTGTGTCCAGTCCTGAAAAGACTAGCACTCATGTGCCTGAGGGTCCTCAGACCCCCTGAGCCCCCCCCCCCAGTCTCCCTCGTCATCCATGTCCTGAAATTCAGGGGTAAAGGATGGACCCAGATCATCGAAGAATTCCTCTTCGGCCAGCACAGAATGCGGTGCCGAGCGATGCCGCTCCGACGCTGGATCCGGACCGAGGGGTGGACCAGGGGCGGCGTCGTGCGCGGACGACGCCCGGGATGACACCCTAGGTGTGAGAAGTTGGCCTGATATGCAGTGCTCAATATTCTAGTGATCACTATGTATCAGTCCAAACGACCCTTATTGATGATTGCTTGTAAGTCAACCTTATAGACAAGCTATCCTAGTAGCATGGACAAGAGCAGTGTTTAGGCTAGACTCTAGAGGGCGTGTTAACCCAGCTGTTATACCATCACATATACCCCTTGAACACCAAGTGAAAGGACACCACACAAGTTGTTATGAAAATAAAAGGATATTTATTTATAACACAACAGCCCTGGACTCTTTATGAGGACAGGGCGCTAAGCACAATACAAAGCTCTTAAAGAAATACTGAAAGTCGCACAATTTACACGAATGCCCGAGGGGCACGAAAAACCATATACTACAAAAGTGGAATGCGAAATTACTAGCAGGTAAGTACTACTCTCATAGACTTTAGAAACGCTGGACCTACAATGCTGAACCCTTAGATTAGAAGCAGGAGGCCTAGGGACGTCGTGTGCAGAGTGGAAACTCTCACGCGTAACGCGGGACAAAGTCTATGGATGCTAGTAAATGCAAAAGTTAGTGTTCTGTGGTAAATAAAGATTTACCTATGCGGAATTTCTATGCGGTAAAGTTCAGTACAAATAGCTCAATCAAATGAGAGGCAGAGTCCGTGGTATCTGAGTTTATAAGGGTTTTATTCCATAAAATGGAATTGGTTCGAACCAGGTATCATGTTCCATCACCACGAAGGTTCAGGAAGGGATAGACAATGCTTTATTAACAGAGTACAATATATATAGTAAATGCATACAATGGTGATGGATACAGAAGGCGTAACAGCTGAGAGAAAACGAGATAAGAACACATGTGCGTAACAGAAGGCGTGCACGAGGGCGTACACGGAGGTGTGTGCTAGAAACGTCACATGAAAGTGTCACAAGTGGGTGGATTCATAGAGGAATCCTGCAGTGTCAGCAGAAATATATGGCTGGATGCGCGCGCAGGCAACATGACGTGTGATTGACGTGGAACTGGAGGGTGAAGGGGACTTGACATTTAGCCCCAAAAGAGGAGACCGAAGTCTGGCGTGTCAGAACAACCTAAACCCAAATCATATCTAATATCTTGTGTTTTGAGGAACTGTATTATCTAGAAGGAAAGGTCTCTCGGGCAGAGGCTATTCTATACTGACTGCTAGTGCGTGCATATGTGACTACGTGTCTACGTGTAATGCGAGGGGGCCAGGGGTCTACCATGGTAACGGGAGCAATGAATTACTTGCACGGAGACAGAAAGGCCGGGCCCTTTGCTCTGCAGCTGGGGAGATGTTTACCTAAAACACTAGACAGGAATGTATTTTCGAGGAGCGGAGCAGATAACCTGAAGGCAAAATACAGTCTTGGCAGGCAAGCAGGCCGAGCTGGGCACCGCTCGCCGCGCAGGGAGTAAGGAAAAGGTCATGGATACAGATTCAGGCTGCAGCTTTCAGAGGCAGAAGGCAGAAAGGGCTCGATGGCAGAAATCAGGGCCTAGCTCGCCAGAGCCAGGAAAACGTGAAAGTGCACCATGTAAAGACGGTGGCACGGCATACTTAGGAACTGTATTTTCGATCCATTCATGGTGGATCTGAAAGAGGACATGTTAACGTTGGACGCAAATGTATTTGCGTCTTCATAGCAGGTTGTGGAGGGAACATACATGTACTTGAAGCACGTACACGGAGCCGTTGGGGTCTACGTTAGGGGACACAATTGACCATAAAATTCATATTACCTCAGTTCTCGGGCGAACCCGACTAGGTAGGTCAAAAACGAAAGTGGATCTAGACACTTAGAGAGTGGATCTACGCTGGAGCACCGCAGTACTCGGTTTACCTATCCCAGGGGCTGCGGCTGCATAGGGTTCAAGTGTCGTCGGAAATCCTCGTTGACGAACCAGGAGCCTGAAGTAAGAGTTGCTGGCAGGCGACCAGTGAGATGTTCCGGGCTGATCCAAGGACTGGATCAGTAGAAGAAGAGTACCTGTAAGCAGAGGGGACCAAGTTCTGAATCACTAGCCAGTGATTAGGTGGGCACCAGGATGGCACCGGACAAGGCCACTCAGCCAGGCGAAGAGGTGCCACTGGATTCTGCTGCTGCACGGACCAGGGCGCTGATGTCGACCAGGCTGGAGGTCTGCGAGCTGTCCCACGTCGGATGTCTGCTGCTGGCGATGCTGGATCCGGTGAAGGAGGCAACAAGCCTTGGCTACGGCAAGCCCACGTGGCGACACAAAATGGCGTCTTGAGTGGACCAGGAGGTTCCGAGGAGGGTCTTCTTCAGGAGGAGACTAGGGCCAGTCTAGAGGAGCTAGACCAGCGGTGAAACAAACGTAGGGCGTCGTCTGGAGGGTCACTAGCCAAACAGGCGAGTGACCGGACAACGTAGCAGCAACCAAGAAGCAAAAGGGCCCCACGCAGATCTGGTGGATGCTGGGGGGCTGGACTTTGGAGCTCGTGCTGCTTGGGGTTGGGGCTTCTCTTACCCAAGTGCACCCACTCGAGGGTCCCTCGGTGGGCGTGCTGGTTCTGATGGTCGCCGGGTCCTCTGGTCTTGTCGCACCTACGATTCTCAGCTGTGCTGTAGAGGCAGGTTGAGTCAGAGAGGGCAGGGAGTCCGGGTCTCGTCGAGCTGGGCAGTCTGGTTCCGGAGGAAGGACGTTTCAGCAAACCGCAAGATACTTAGGTGGTGCCTGCTGCTGCAGGGTGACTACTCCTTAGTCACAAGGGAGAAATCTTGAGAAGAAGTCTTGAGTTCCTTTCGTAGAAAGTAGTTTGAGGATTCAAAGATGATCTAATTTGGAAGGGTCCCCGCTCCTACCTTTATTCTAAAGAAAGGGGCTGGTACGCGACTAGGTCCTGCCCATGGGTGGGACCAGGAAAGGGGGTGGTTACACCCCTCTCCCCTGTTCGGACTTTCCACAGCTCAGAGGCTGGTGTGCCCCTGGAACTGGTTCAAGCCGGCATATGCACAGTGAGCACCGGGGTGCCACTTGCAGTCACCTTCCTCTAAAGCCCTGCCTACCCAGGATACACAAAACCCTGTCTGGGATGGTGCTAGCACCGTCCCTGACAGGAAACCCTTTGTCCAAGCTCTCCTCGCTGGAAGGACTCCCAGCAGCAGGAGGTCAGACTTGTGTCTGTGGTGGCAGCATCCATTTTGTGATGCTGAGGCTTGAGTTAACTTTAACCGGGGTTCACAGTTACATACATGTCGTGTCCCTCTAGAAGGGTGGAATGCTAACCCCGTCGCCAGAATTGGCGAGGGGTTAGTATTCCAATTCGTATGACACCTTACCCGACATGTTTTGATAAAGCGATACCAAAGTTGGCAAATAACCGCGAGGATTATAATGCACTTAAGAGTATATGGTACGCGTTATCATAGAACAGCTATTAGGACTTGGTTCCGCAAGCTGCAGACGGGCTCAGCTCATGCCAGAGCACCATCTCACATAATTCCAAGCACTCTGCCTTCAGGATTGTCAAGGCCTGCCATAGGAGTGACTGATAGGAATACGGGTGTCCATTTTAGGGTTAGATATAGGTATACTATATCTAAAGAAAAGGGCGATTACACCACCTTGCCCCAGCTGTCGTGCAGCCAGTTGTGTCAGATTTAGATGGCCAGCCAGGGGTGGCATAATACATGCTGCAGCCCCTGGTGGGCCCTGGGTACACCTATGCCCTGATTTACAGGGTCTGATAAGGTGGCCCAGTACCAATTGGATATGTACCTAAGGTACATGGAATCCATTTTAGAGAGAGAGCAGTAGGCCTGGGGCCCTGAATAGCAGGGTCCCAGGTCAACTAAGTCGGAAAACCAGCAAAACACCAGGCAAAAAGTTGGGGGTAACCATAGTCGGGTATCCACCTTCCTACAGTCACCACCACTCGTCGGGCACCAAGTCCTCCGGTAAGTCGAGGCATTCGAAAAAGAAGTCGAAGAGGCGTCATCGCTCTTCCGACTACCCGCGGCCGAGGGTTCGGGCGACACCGCCCGCGCGGCTCTGCCGGAGCCGCAGGTGTTGCGTCCAGCTCCATATCCGCCGGTCCCTGGGCTGCACGCAAAGCCGAAGTTGATAAGTGCTTTCCTCGCGGTCATGAGAACTCACTTCCCTCCGTTGGAACCTGCCGAGGCGCCTTCGGGCCCTGCGGGTCTGACTGGGAGCCCTAGCCGGCTGGCGGCTCCGGCCCCGGCGGTCGGGTGCTTCGGACCATCGTCGAATTCGGTCCCGACACCGCAGGGCCCCACACTATCCATGTCTGGATCCGGGTCGTCGCCAGTCGACCTCACGACTCCTCAGCTGGCGCCGACCCCGAGGGTGTCGCTCCCGGTGCCGTCTTCGGACGACACTATCCCGGGTTTCAGCCCCGGTCCGGATCCGACGCCGGAGCGCCATCTCAGACGCCGATGGGTGAACAATTCACCTACGACCCGGCTCCATCATTTTTGCCTGGTTGCCAGGAGATGGATGACTAGGAGGAATGTGAGAGGTCTGAGGACACTCTGGCACAGCAGTGCAGATGAGCTGGGGGAGGCCAGTGGTCTGGACACTTCACCCGACACTGGATTCATCTCTCCTCCCTCCATGGCTTCAGGGGAGGGGGGCTACTTATAGCTTGGTGTTGAACAGGGCGGCCAAGGCCTTGGCTCTTGAGCTCCCGGTCGCGGCCGTGTGGACTAACCTCCTCACTGAGGTGCTCAAACCGCAGGCAAGCTCCTCGGAGCCTCTACTGCCGTTTAACAAAGCCCTTACCGACGTTCTGATCGGCACCTGGTCAAAGCCCTCAACAGGCCTTCCAGTGGGTCAGAACGTGGCCCGACACCACCGCCCGGCTCCGGGCGACCTCTGCTCTCTGTCCGCTCACCCCACCCCTGAGAGCCTGGTGATTCAGGCCTCCACGTCCCAGACCGCATTCCCGACTGCTCCTCCGGATCGGGAATCCAAAAAGTATGATCAGTTTGGGAACAAACTGTTCTCCTCTCCGAGTTTGAAGCTGTGGTCTGTCAACACCACCTGCCTTTTTGGCCGTTACACCCATTCTCTGTGGGATACGGTTGCGGAAGTGCTGTGACAGTTCAGGAGGAATGCTTTGACGCGGCTCGCCCACGCCCTGGTGGAGGGGCGGGATTGAGCCCGGTTATATGTGGACTTGACACCCCGGACTCGATGGGCAGAGCGATTTCCACGACGGTGGCGATTAGTCACCACTCCTGGCTGAGGTCTGCCAACTTCTCGGGGGATGTCCAGGGCACGTTAATTGACATACCCTTTGATGGCCGTCGCCTCTTTGGCGACAAATCGGATGGTGCGCTACAGCATTTTAAGGACTCCAGGGCTACGGCCAAGTCCTTGGGCCTAGGCCAGCGCCAGCAAACGACCACTTTTCGCCGCTTTCGCGACCAAGGAAGGGGCGCCCGCACATGGCCAGCCACAGGCCGCAGAACCTGTCTCAACGCGGTCGCGGATGTGGTTACTGTAGGAGAGTAGGGTCTGCAATCCTATGATCACCCAGATTTTTTTGCTTTTGTTTCACTGGTTTACGACTTTCTCTGGCTATGGGCCTGCTAATCAGACCCACAGCCTAGCTGTTCTCTCACTAATTTGACATGTGTACCTTAGGTGCATTATCCAATTGGTACTGGGCCACCTTATCAGACCCTGTAACTCAGGGCATAGGTGTACCCAGGGCCTACCAGGGGCTGAAGCATGTATTATGCCACCCCTGGCTGGCCATCTAAATCTGACACAACTGGCTGCACGACAACTGGGGCAAGGTGGTGTAATCACCCTTTGCTTTAGATATAGTATGCCTATATCTAACCCTAAAAAGCCCCCCAGCATCCACGAGATCTGCGTGGGGCCCTTCTGCTTTTTGGCTGCTCACCGCGTTGTCTAGCTACTAGCCCGCTGGCTTGTGGCCTTCCCGACGACGACCGACGACATCACCACTGCTAGTCTGGTTGCTCCAGACTGGCCCTTGCTCTCTTTCAAAAGAGGAGCACCCCGGACCCTCCTGGTCCACTCCAGACGCCATTTTAGGTCCACCGCGTGGGCTTGAATTTGCCAAGACTTGTTGCCCCAATCCTCGGTCCAGCGACGTCGACCGCATCAACCATCGTGGGACAGCTCGCACCTCCATCCTGGTCGCTGACAACGCCTCCTGGTCCGTGAGACTGCAGAGCCCAGCGTCGCCCACTCACCTGGTCGAGGTGACTACCATCCGGTGCCATCCTGGTGCCCATCTGATCACTGGTTTGTGATTAAGAACTTGGTCCCCTCTGCTTTCAGGTGTCTTCCATCTTCGATCCAGGCTTGGATCCACCGAACAATCTTCACTGGTCGCCTGCCAGCAACTTCCTGGTTCGTCAACGAGGATTCCCGACGTCTTTTCAGACCTATGCAGCCGCAGCCCCTGGGCTAGGTAACTTCGGCATTTCGGTGCCCCAGCATAGCCTCACTATCCAAGGGTCCAGATCCACTGTCGTTTTCAACCTACCTTATCGGGTTCGCCTGAGAACACTAACTTTGCTTTTACTAGCCTCCATAGACTTTATCCCGCATCCCGTGTGAGAGTGCACACTCTGCACCCGAGTCCCCTAGGCCTCCTACTAGTAATCTGAAGGTTCAGTAACGTAGTCCTAGCGATTCCAAAGCCTATTAGTCCAGTACTTACCTGCTAGTAATTTTGCATTCCACTTTCATAGTATATGGTCTTTCGTGCCCCTCGGGCATTTGTGTAAATTGTGCAACTTAAAGTATTTTCGTAAGAGTTTTGTTGTGTGCTTAGTACCCTGTCCTCATAAAGAGTACAGGGCTGTTGTGATCTAAATAAATACTGTTTATTTTCATAACACTTGTGTGCTGTCCTTTCACCTGGTGTTCAAGGGGTATATGTGATGGTATAACAGCTGGCTTAACACGCCCTCTAGAGTCTAGCCTAAAGACTGCTCTTGTCCATGCTACTAGGATAGCTGGTCTATCGGTTGACTTACAACCAATCATCAATAAGGGTTGTTTGGACTGATACATAGTGACCACTAGAATAGTGAGCACTGCATATCAGGCCTACTTCTCACATTGGTGAGCAGCGGTCGGGATTTGAGCTTACCACACGTATCCTAAGAATATCTTTGTGAAAGATCACATAAGGTAAGGTACATATAACTTAGCTTAGAATACTCTGAGTTCTACTGAACCAGCTGTTGTAGTTTAACAAGGCTTAGCACACCTTGACTACAACTCTTAGCAAGGGATCAGTAGGCAAACAAATAGTGTAGGTAGGTGCATCACTTACACCACACTAGAAGCATGTCTAACCACAGAGAGTCTTCAGAGACCCCTCTTGTGGTTGTGGACCCTCCACAGGTCCCTTCCAGATATGCTGCACTTAGCTTCCAGGAGATGAGACAAATCTGTACATCCGGAAAGCTAAGACAGAGTTCTAACCCTACCATTCCTTTTCTGATTGGTCTCTTAGAGACTTATGATGCTAGGAGGGCTGTTAACACAGATCCTTCTCATCCAGATGGGAATATGCCCCCCTTACAGGGTCCCTTTGAAAACCATGGCCACCCCCTCCAGGAGGCAGATGATGCGGAGGAGGAGGATGAAGATGAGTTGTCAGGGGATGAGGCAGACAAAGGTCAGGTAGAAGTCAGTAGACTCACTAGGACCAACTTAAGTAGGCATGAAAATGGATTTGGGGGACCCCCAGGGCCACTCTCAGGCAGACTTAACATTGGGAATGGACGAGATAGGTCTCTATCTAGAGGCTCTAACAGATCCATTCGAACCAATGGCTCTCAGACCTCTTCTCGTAGAGGGATGTCATCCCCTAAGAGAAGGGAGCATGAAGCTAAGATGAGGGAAGCCACTCTGAGGATTGAAAGGGAAGAACTTGCCCTGGCCGAAGAGAGGCTTGCCTTTGCTAGAGAGCAAAAGTTAAGTGGGTTAGATCTCACTGGTGGCAGCATTTTCCCAAGAGAAAAAGACAGGAGTTTAGACACTAGACACCTGAGTAAGATAGTGCCCCCCTTTAAACAAGGGGATGATATCCACAAATGGATGACTGCTTTGGATAGGGCTTGCACTGTACAGTGTGTCCCCCAGAGTCAGTGGGCAGCTATCTTGTGGCTCTCCTTTGAAGGTAAAGGTAGAGACAAGCTCCTCACTACTAGATCTGAGGATGCTAATAATTACCAAGTCCTGAAAAATACACTGATAGATGGGTTTGGCCTAACCACTGAGCAGTACAGGTTGCTGTTCAGGGATAGCCAGAAAACTCAGTCTCAGGATTGGTCTGACTTTGTGGATTGTGCCACTAAGGCTTTGGAGGGCTGGTTGCTGGGCAGTAAGGTTACTGATTATACAGGATTGTACAATCTGATCATGAGGGAACAGATTTTAAACAATTGTCAACCAGTTGTTGCATCAGCACCTTGTTGACTCAGATCTGACCTCTCCCCAAGAATTGGGAAAGAAGGCAGACAGATGGGTCAGAACAAGGGTTAAGCAGAACCAGGGCCAAAACCAGGGTGGTCAGAAGAAAGTAGACCAGAAGGGTAAAGATACTAATGGTGAACAAAATGACCAGACGTCTTCAACAGGTCCCCAACAACCCAAAGAGGGTGGGGGTCAGGCTTCCCAGAAGAAGAAGAATCAAGAAGGCCAGTCTAAAAGGTGGTGCCAATACTGTAAAAGTAAAACTCACTGGTTTAGTGAGTGCACCAAGAAAGGAGGGCAAACTCCTGCCACTGCAGCCCCTAAGGCAACTGCACCCCCTAGTACAGTCAGCAGTGGTAGTGCACCTCCCAAGGGATTAGTGAGGTTAACCTTGGGTTCTGAGGGGTATGTCAACTTAGTTGGCACACTCACTCAGGCTGTCCTTGTCTGTACAGGGGATATGGATATATCCCCTGATGTCAGTCCCAATACTTTGGGCAAATACAGGCAGACACCTTTGATAAATGGCAAAATGGCTCAGGCCTATAGGGACACTTGTGCCAGTGTCACCATAGTGACACCTAACTTTGTGGACCCTGGACAGATCATGCCAGGTACAGATTTCATGGTGACCAATGCCAGCAACGTCACTACCAGTCATAGTATGGCGATTGTTGCTTTCTCCTGGGGAGGGGTAAATGGCCAAAAGAAGGTTGTAGTTAGTTCAGACCTCCCAGTGGATTGTTTGTTGGGCAATGATTTGGAGTCATCACAATGGTCAGAAGTGGAGCATAGGACTCACATGGAGATGTTAGGCTTGCCAGCACATGTGCTTGCTGTGACTAGGTCACAGGCCAGAAGATGCCCCACTGAACAGGTGCTGGATCCTGGAACAATGGACCAGACACCTTCCAAGAAGAAGAGCAGCAGGGTTAAGGCATTGCCTTCCCCCTTGCCCCAGGTTGAGGATCAAGTCTCAGAGGAGGCTGACCTACAGGAACTGAGGGAAACTGAGCCTAAAGAATTTGAACTTGATCAAGTTGAATTTCTGGGCTCAGGGGGACCCTCCAGAGCAGACCTGGGGAAGTAACAGTTAACCTGCCCTTCTCTTGAACCCCTCAGACAGCAGGCTGCTGCTGAGGCTGCAGGGAACGCCACAGGTGCCCACAAGGTATACTGGGAAGATGGACTCCTGTACACTGAGTCAAGAGACCCCAAGCCTGGTGCAACCAGGAGGCTGGTCATCCCCTAGTCTCTGAGAGGTTTCCTTCTCACCTTGGCCCATGAGATTCCCCTTGCAGGTCACTTAGGCCAGAACACGACTTGGGACAGAATTGTCTCACACTTTCACTGGCCTCACATGAATGAAGATACCAAGGAGTTTTGTCGCTCCTGTGTCACTTGCCAAGCCAGTGGTAAGTCAGGTGACACCACAAAGGCCCCCCTTATACCAATGCCTGTGGTGGGGGTGCCCTTTGAAAGGGTGGGGATTGACATTGTTGGACCAATGGAACCCCAGACAGCATCAGGGCACAAGTTTATACTGGTGGTGGTGGACCATGCCACCAGGTATCCTGAAGCTATTCCCCTTAGGACCACTACAGCACCTGTTGTGCAAGAGCCCTAGTTGGAGTGTTCTCCAGAGTGGGCTTCCCTAAGGAGGTTGTCTCTGACAGAGGTGCAAACTTCATGTCAAGCTACTTAACTGCTATGTGGAAGGAATGTGGTGTCAACTACAAGTTCACCACACCCTATCACCCACAATGGAATGGGCTTGTTGAAAGGTTCAACAGGACCCTAAAAGGGATGATTCATGGACTACCTGAAAAGCTCAGGCGTAGATGGGATGTCCTGATTCCCTGCCTTTTGTTTGCTTACAGAGAGGTCCCACAGAAGGGGGTTGGCTTCAGTCCTTTTGAACTTCTGTATGGGCATCCTGTAAGAGGACCCCTGTGTTTGGTGAAGGAAGGATGGGAGAGACCTCTCAAAAAGGCTGCAACCAGCATAGTGGACTAAGTACTTGGTCTCCGCTCCTGGATGGCTGAGTATATGGAAAAGGCATCTGAAAACCTTAAGGCCAGCCAAGAACGCCAAAAAGCTTGGCATGACCAAAAGGCTGTCCTGACTGTGTATCAGCCTGGACAGAAGGTGTGGGTGTTGGAGCCAGTGGCCCCAGCAGCACTCAAAGACAAATGGTTATTATTATTATTATTATTATTATTATCATTATTATTATTATTATAAGGCTCTTCTATAGCGCATGGCTATCTGGGCCCCACACAATCCTTGAGCAGAAGGGAGAGGTCACCTACCTGGTGGACCTTGGAACTCCCAGAAGCCCCCACAGGGTGCTTCATGTGAACAGGCTCAAAGCATATGTTGACAGGAAGGACATGAGTTTGCTCATGGCCACAGATGAGGGACAGGAGGAGGAGAGTGACCCTCTCCCAGACCTGCTCACTCAGAATCCTGATGATGGATCAGTAGATGGTGTTGTCTTTTGTGGCAGCCTCTCTGAACATCAGCAGAAGGATTGTAAATAGGTTATTCAATCCTTCAGACATATGTTCTCTCTAACACCCAGTCAAACCAATTGGTGCACCCATGAGGTTGACACTGGTGACAGCTTGCCAGTCAAGAGTAAAATCTACAGGCAGCCTGATCTTGTTAGAGACTGCATCAAGACAGAGGTGCAGAAAATGTTGGAGTTGGGAGTCATTGAACCCTCAGATAGCCCTTGGGCTAGTCCAGTAGTTCTAGTGCCAAAGCCTCACACCCTGGGTGGTAAGAAAGAGATGAGGTTTTGCGTAGACTACAGAGGTCTCAATGCAGTCACTAAGACTGATGCCCACCCAATACCAAGGGCAGATGAGCTTACAGATAGATTGGCTTCTGCCAACTACTTAAGTACATTTGACCTGACAGCTGGGTATTGGCAAATCAGGTTAGCTGAGGATGCCAAGCCCAAGACAGCATTTTCAACCCCTAGTGGGCATTATCAATTTGTGGTAATGCCCTTTGGTCTGAAAAATGCACCTGCCACCTTCCAAAGGCTGGTGAATCAAGTTCTCACTGGGCTGGATGACTTCTGTGCAGCATATCTTGATGATATAGCTGTCTTTAGCTCCACCTGGGAGGATCACCTGGTCCACCTGAGGAAAGTGTTAGAGGCTCTGCAGAAAGCAGGTCTCACTATCAAGGCCACAAAGTGCCAGATAGGGCAGACACAGGTTGTATACTTGGGCCACCTTGTAGGTGGAGGCCAAGTTCAGCCACTGGAGAGCAAGATACAGTCCATCAGGGACTGGGCTCCTCCAACCACCCAGACTCCGGTTCGAGCTTTCTTGGGCCTGACTGGTTACTACAGAAAGTTTGTCAGGAATTATGGATCAATTGTGACTCCACTTAATGAACTGACAAGTAAAAAGATGCCAAAGAAAGTTCAGTGGACAGCAGGCTGTCAAAAAGCATTCGATGACCTAAAGCAGGCCATGTGCACAGCACCTATCCTCAAGAGTCCAGACTTCTCCAAACCATTCATTGTCCAAACAGATGCTTCTGAGTTGGGTGTGGGAGCTGTTCTATCTCAACTGAATTTTGATGGTAATGACCAGCCCATTACTTTTATAAGCAGAAGGCTGACCCCCAGAGAGAAAAATTGGTCAGCTATTGAGAGGGAGGCCTTTGCTGTGGTTTGGGCCCTGAAGAAACTGAGGCCATACTTGTTTGGCACTCATTTCAAGATTCAGACTGACCATAAGCCCCTCTTGTGGCTAAATCAGATGAAGGGTGAAAACCCCAAACTGCTTAGGTGGTCCATTTCCCTACAGGGGATGGATTTTACAGTGGAGCATAGACCTGGCACTGATCATGGCAATGCAGATGGGCTCTCCAGGTATTTCCACTTAGAGCAAGAAGACTCACCTGGTCAAGGTTAGGTTATTGTCCCAAAGTTTGGGGGGGGGGTCATGTAGGAGAGTAGGGTCTGCAATCCTATGATCACCCAGATTTTTTTGCTTTTGTTTCACTGGTTTACGACTTTCTCTGGCTGTGGGCCTGCTAATCAGACCCACAGCCTAGCTGTTCTCTCACTAAATTGACATGTGTACCTTAGGTGCATTATCCAATTAGTACTGGGCCACCTTATCAGACCCTGTAACTCAGGGCATAGGTGTACCCAGGGCCTACCAGGGGCTGAAGCATGTATTATGCCATCCCTGGCTGGCCATCTAAATCTGACACAACTGGCTGCACGACAGCTGGGGCAAGGTGGTGTAATCACCCTTTGCTTTAGATATAGTATGCCTATATCTAACCCTAAAATGGACACACAGATTCCTATCAGTCACTCCTATGGCAGGCCTTGACAATCCTGAAGGCAGAGTGCTTGGAATCGTGTGAGATGGTGCTCTGGCATGAGCTGAGCCCGTTTGCAGCTTGCGGAACCAAGTCCTAATAGCTGTTCCATGATAACGCATACCATATACTCTTAAGTGCATTATAATCCTCGCGGTTAAATGCTATCTTTGGTATCACTTTATCAAAACATGTCGAGTAAGGTGTCATACGAATTGGAATACTAACCCCTCGCAAATTCTGGCGACGGGGTTAGCATTCCACCCTTCTAGAGGGACACGACATGTATGTAACTGTGAACCCCGGTTAAAGTTAACTCAAGCCTCAGCATCAAAAAATGGATGCTGCCACCACAGACACAAGTCTGACCCCCTGCAGCTGGGAGTCCTTCCAGCGAGGGGAGGTTGGACAAAGGGTTTCCTGTCAGGGGCGGTGCTAGCACCATCCCAGACAGGGTTTTGTGTATCCTGGGTAGGCAGGGCTTTACAGGAAGGTGACTGCAAGTGGCACCCCGGTGCTCACTACGCATCTCATGGCCAGAACCAGTTCCAGGGGCACACCAGCCCCTGAGCTGGGGAAAGTCCGGCATGGGAGAGGGGTGTAACCACCCCCCTTCCTGGTCCCACCCTTAGGGCAGGACCTAGTCGCGTACCCACCCCTTTCTTTAGGATAAAGGCAGGAGCGGGGACCCTTCCAAATTAGATCATCTTTGAATCAAGATACTACTTTCTACGAAAGGAACTCTCAACTTCTTCTTAAGATTTCTCCCTTGTGGCTAAGGAGTAGTCACCCTGCATCCGCAGCCACCATCTAAGAACTCTGCGGTT
This sequence comes from Lissotriton vulgaris, assembly GCF_964263255.1. Lineage (NCBI taxonomy): Eukaryota > Metazoa > Chordata > Amphibia > Caudata > Salamandridae > Lissotriton > Lissotriton vulgaris. The sequence continues at coordinate 279,976,953 of NC_141698.1, read as the reverse complement.
TGCTGCACGTCCTTCCTCCGGAATCCGACCGACCGGCACGACGAGACCCGGCTTCCCTGGCACCTCTGACCTCTACCTACCTCTACAGCTAAGCTGAGAACCGTAGGTGCGACGAGACCTCGAGGGACCGGCCATCATCAGAACTGCACGACTTCTATCCAGCACGACCGCCAAGGGATCCTCTGGTGAGTGCTTTGGGGTCCGAGAAGCCCCGACCCTGAGCAGCTCCAGCACCAAAGTCCAGCCCCCCAGCATCCACGAGATCTGCGTGGGGCCCTTCTGCTTTTTGGCTGCTCACCGCGTTGTCTAGCTACTAGCCCGCTGGCTTGTGGCCTTCCCGACGACGACCGACGACATCACCACTGCTAGTCTGGTTGCTCCAGACTGGCCCTTGCTCCCTTCCAAAAGAGGAGCACCCCGGACCCTCCTGGTCCACTCCAGACGCCATTTTAAGTCCACCGCGTGGGCTTGAATTTGCCAAGACTTGTTGCCCCAATCCTGGGTCCAGCGACGTCGACAGCATCAACCATCGTGGGACAGCTCGCACCTCCATCCTGGTCGCCGACAACGCCTCCTGGTCCGTGAGACTGCAGAGCCCAGCGTCGCCCACTCACCTGGTCGAGGTGACTACCATCCGGTGCTATCCTGGTGCCCATCTGATCACTGGCTAGTGATTAAGAACTTGGTCCCCTCTGCTTTCAGGTGTCTTCCATCTTCGATCCAGGCTTGGATCCACCGAACAATCTTCACTGGTCGCCTGCCAGCAACTCCTTCTTTCAGGCTCCTGGTTCGTCAACGAGGATTCCCGACGTCTTTTCAGACCTATGCAGCCGCAGCCCCTGGGCTAGGTAACTTCGGCATTTCGGTGCCCCAGCATAGCCTCACTATCCAAGGGTCCAGATCCACTGTCGTTTTCAACCTACCTTATCGGGTTCGCCCGAGAACACTAACTTTGCTTTTACTAGCCTCCATAGACTTTGTCCCGCATCCCGCGTGAGAGTGCACACTCTGCGCCCGAGTCCCCTAGGCCTCCTACTAGTAATCTGAAGGTTCAGTAACGTAGTCCTAGTGATTCCAAAGCCTATTAGTCCAGTACTTACCTGCTAGTAATTTCGCATTCCACTTTCATAGTATATGGTCTTTCGTGCCCCTCGGGCATTTGTGTAAATTGTGCAACTTAAAGTATTTTCGTAAGAGTTTTGTTGTGTGCTTAGTACCCTGTCCTCATAAAGAGTACAGGGCTGTTGTGATCTAAATAAATACACTGTTTATTTTCATAACACTTGTGTGGTGTCCTTTCACTTGGTGTTCAAGGGGTATATGTGATGGTATAACAGCTGGCTTAACACGCCCTCTAGAGTCTAGCCTAAAGACTGCTCTTGTCCATGCTACTAGGATAGCTGGTCTATCGGTTGACTTACAACCAATCATCAATAAGGGTTGTTTGGACTGATACATAGTGATCATTAGAATAGTGAGCACTGCATATCAGGCCAACTTCTCACAGTTACTGCCGTGGCGGTGCCGGGGGCCAACGTGAGGGTCAGTCCACATCCGCTCCTGCAGCATCTGCCTCAAAGCCTTCCTAGTCCGGCATTTCAGGCCCATTGGACGAAGGGGGCAGGGTTCGCCATCACCTTCTCCACTGGCGTGCCATACGTCGGACAGGTGGGTGCTGCAAATCGTCCGAAGTGGCTACTCCCTCCCCTTCGAGGCGACATCTCCAGCCATGCCACCACATGTCGGTGGATCACTGGTAACTTCTACAGGAGGAAGTTATGGCCCTCTTGGCCAAGGGGGCTGTCGAGCGCTGTCGAGCGCGTTCCTGGGGTAGAAGTAGGATGTGGTTGCTACTCCACTACTTTCTGGTACCCAAGAAGGGCAAAGGAGCCCTACGCCCTATCTTGGACCTCCGGGGTGTCAACTGTGTCCTCCGGAAGGAGAAGTTCATGATGCTGACTTTAGCTCAGGTCCTAGCTGCCTTGAACCCCGGAGACTGGATGGTAGCGTTGGACTTGTAGGACGCATATTTCCATATTCCCGTCCTGCCGGCCTACGGGCGTTACCTGCGGTTCATGGTAGACCACGAGCACTTTCAGTTTACCGTGCTCCCCTTTGGCCTTACCAGCGCCCCTCGGGTGTTCACTAAAGTGTTGGCGGTGGTCGCAGCTCATTTTTCATTAAATGTCGACCTCACAGATCAGGGGTCTCAGTCTTCCCCTATCTCGACGAGTGGTTGTTGAAGGCGGGTACGCCCCAGACAGTCGTCAGCCACCTCCAGCCTACGGCCGACCTCCTGCACCTGCTGGGGTTCTCCATCAATGTGCCGAAGTCACACCTGTGCCTCTCTCAGAAGCTCCTCTTCATCGTAGCAGTTCTGGACCCTGCGCAATTTCGGGTTTATCCTCCCGAACAGTGGGTTCGGGATATTCAGGCTCTGATTCAGATCTTTAAGCCTTAATCCCGAGTCCCGGTCATGTTGACGCTGCAGCTTCGGGGGCTGATAGCCTCCTGCATCCTTCTGGTGCATCATGACAGGTGGCGGATGCAGGCTCTGCAGTGGGGCCTGAAGTTTCAGTGGGCCCAGCATCAGGGCAACCTGTCCGACCATGTCCTGATCTCAGAGGGCACTGCGAGACAGTTGCAGTGGTAGCTCATGGACCGCGATTGGGTGAGCAGCAGATCCCTCTCCCTACCCCAACCGGAGCACGTAATAGTGACAGATGCGTCCCTCCTCGGCTGGGGGGGGGGGGGCTACATGGGAGAGGCAGAGATCAGAGGCCTCTGGTCTCCGGCGGAGTCTCTGCTCCATATCAACGTTCTGGAGCTGCGGGCGATCCGTCTTGCACTGAAAGCATTCCTTCCCTCTGTCCGGGGAAGTGTAGTGCAGGTGTTCACGGACAACACCACCGCCATGTGGTACTGCAACAAACAAGGCAGGGTGGTGTCGTGGACCCGCTGTCAGGAGGCTCTGCTCCTCTGGCAATGGCTGGAACACCAGGGCGTCCCCTGGTGGTTCAACACCTGTCAGCTTCCCTGAACGCCAGGGCGGACAAACTCAGCCGCCGGTGCATGATGGATCACGAATGGCATCTGAACTCTGACGTGGCGCAAGGCCTCTTTCAGCAGTGCGGAGAGCCTTGGTTAGATCTATTCGCCACCGAAGAGAACGCACAATGTCATCAGGTCTGCGCTTTGGAATTTCAAAGGCGGCACTTTTGAGAAAGTGCCATCTTTCTTGCATTGGTATGACCCCACTTTTTTCTGACTGCTGATGTGCTTTGACTGATTGTTCCCTGGGCTCCTGCCAACCAGGTACCCAGGGCCTGTGTCCTTCCCTAAAACTGTGTTGAAACTAAAACCCAATTGGCATCTCTGGCCACCTTTCAGCCCCTAGTAAATGGTACCCTAGGTACCCAGGGCATGATAAGGTAGGCCAGCTCCCAAAGGGACTGACCTGGACAGAAATATATAAGGCAGAGTAGGCCCTGCAACTTGAAACCACTTCTCCAACTCTTCCTCGCCTGAAAGACTAGAGAGACTCTCCCAGCATTGGCTGAATCTCCTGGCCTTTGTGCTGGGGGGGTTTGGGCAGGGGGTGGGGGTTTGTGTGAGAAAGTGAGTTTCTGTTGCAGGACCCCCCACTTTTTGTCTGATGCCTGATGCACTTTTCCTTGGTGTGCTCTGGATCCCTGCCAATCTGGTACCCGGGGCCTGAGTTCCTTCCCTAAAAACTGTACTAAAGCCTGCCCTTAACCCAGTTGGCATCTCTGGCCACATGTCAGCCTCTAGTAAATGGTGCCCAGGGCATTGTGACCAGAGAAGACCCCTAAGAGCTGCAGGACTTATTGTCCCACCCTTAGAGGCCCTGTACCCTGACACACACACTGCCTTTGCAGGCAGAGTGCCTAAGTACAGAACTAAACCAAGAGTAGACATAACACACATCCCTGTGTACCATTCCCACAAACCCACTGCCCTGGCAGACATCAGTCACCCCTCTAGCTGGGTGCCCTTTTTCCAGTGGTGTGGGCACAGGTGCATGAGCCCTGTGCCCCTACAGTACCCAGGGCCATTCCTGGGCACTGTAAGTGCAGTGATACCATTAAGAGTATATGGTGCTGTGAGGTCGACATTACGAACTCCACAACACTATAATGGCTACACTGAAGACTGACAAGTTTGGTATCAAACTTCTCAGCACAATAAATCAACACTGATGCCAGTGTGGGGTTTAATGAAAAATGCAACACAGAGGGCATCTTGGAGATGCCCCCTGAAACCTAACCCCAATCACGTCTGGACTGAGAGGCTGCCTAGGCTGCCACACAGCAGACATGTTGCTGGTCCGCTGGGTGGAGAGCCCCCTGCTCTCCTGGGCCTGCAATAATGCACATCCTGGGCGAAGTGCTAGGTCTCCTCCCCCTGGATGGGCAGGGTGAGCTTCTAAGGCATGCTGCCTTTGTGAGCTTCTCCAGGCCACTTGCTGTACTCCACAACTGGCCCCCACCAGTCCTGACCCCCCACTCTGGCGGTAAGACTGGTGTGAAAAACTACGACAGGAAGGAGGGGTGCCAGCCTGTGCCAACCCCACCCGTCAGGTGGGGAGACTAGGTGAAGCACGACCCCGGGCTCTGGCCATCTTGAAGATAGGGAGCCCTGCCAATTTCACAGCTAGGCTCCTGCCCCCCTCCCACAGGAGAGGAGCAGGCTATGGGGTGTACCCACACCCAGGCAGGGACCTATTGGTCCCTGCCCTTGCCCTACCTGTAACACCCCTAAATTCAGTATTTAGGGGCTCCCTGAACCTTCCTTCCAGGGACCCCAATAAGAAAAGAAGAAAGAAAAACAAGAAGACGACGACCAGCTGTGCAGCTGCTAACAGGCCGACAACAACTGACTTGGCCCCAGCCCTACTGGCCTGTCAATCCTGATAACTGCTCCTGCCTAATCCCGGCGACTCTTGTGGACACCAACCTTGGGAACACCCAGAGGATCTGCCTGCCTTGACCCTCTCAAAACCTGGGACTCCCATCAGCAGAGGCTCTGCTCTAACAACCCCTCTGGTGCCAGCCAGGAATCTCCGGACCAGCCCATTCCGCACCTGCCGAGCCCAGCCCATGCCCGAGTGATCCAGGCCACGAAGACGTCCCCCCGGCGACTGGGACCCAAAGTCCAATGCCCAAAGACCCTCCTCGACGAACCATACGACGCCTGCAGCCTCAGATCCAGGGACCCCACCAAACACGACCAACCACGACCAGCTAAGGGTAAGATTTCCCGACCCCAAAAGACACCACTGCACCCGGCGCCCTGCGGCTCCCTGTGCCTTCCTTTCGGGTACCTACCTCTTCTCCAAGATCCTAACTTAGATCTCGAAGTGGTGGTTGCACCTGAAGAATCACCGTACCTGAGTCTGCAGCCTTTGTTCCCTTTTTACCTTTCCCTTTGAATAACATTGAGCGCCCGACTGCTCAAAAGCACCCTGCAACCAGCTGCCCGAGTGCCGCTGGAAGTGCAACTACTACCTGTGAGAAGGTGGCCTGATATGCAGTGCTCACTATTCTAGTGAACACTATGTATCAGTCCAGCAACCCTTATTGATGATTGGTTGTAAGTCAACCTTATAGGCCAGCTATCCTAGTAGCATGGATACGAGCAGTCTAAGGCTAAAGACTCGAGAGGGCGTGTTAAGCCAGCTGTTATACCACACATATACCCCTTGAACACCAAGTGAAAGGACACCACACAAGTGTTATGAAAATAAACAGTGTATTTATTAAAATCACAACAGCCCTGTACTCTTTATGAGGACAGGGTACTAAGCACAACACAAAACTCTTACGAAAATACTTAAGTTAGCACAGTATATACAAATGCCCGAGGGGCACAGAAAACCATATACTCTGAAAGTGGAATGCAAAATTACTAGCAGGTAAGTACAGTACTAATAGCCTTTGGAATCGCTAGGACTTGACTATAGAATCGTTAGATTACTTCTAGGAGACCCAGGGGACTCGGGTGCAGAGTGTGCACTCTCACGCGTGATGCGGGACAAAGTCTATGGTAGCTAGTAATTGCAAAGTTAGTGTTCTCGGGCGAACCCGACCTGGTAGGAGGAAAACGAAAGTGGATTCTGACCCTTGGATAGTGAGGCTATGCTGGGGCACCGGAATGCCGAAGTTACCTAGCCCAGGGGCTGCAGCTGCATAGGTCTCAAAAGACGTCGGGAATCCTTGTAGACGGACCAGGAGCCTGGAAGAAAGATGCTGGCAGGCGACCAGTGAAGAGAGTTCGAAGTGATCCAAGCCTGGATCTTGAAGATAGATGACACCTGAAAGCAGAGGGGACCAAGTTCGTGACTACTAGCCAGTAGTCAGGTGGCACCAGGAGGGCGCTGATCTTCGGTGCTGGAGCTGCTCAGGGTTGGGGCTTCTCGGACCCCAAAGCACTCCCGTGAGGGACACTCGGCGGGCTTGTTGTGAAGAAGTCGTGCAGTCTTGGCGATCGTCGGTCCCTTGAGGTCTCGTCGCACTCACGGTTCTCAGCTTGGCTGTAGAGGTGAGTAGAGGTCAGAGGTGCCAGGGAAGCCGGGTCTCGTCGAGCTGGGTCGTCGGATTCCTGAGGAAGGACTTGCAGCAGACCGCAGTGTTCTTGATGGTGCCTGCGGATGCAGGGTGACTACTCCTTAGCCACAAGGGAGAATCTTGAAGAAGAAATCTTGATGTCCTTTCGCAGAAAGTTGTGTCTTGATTCCAAAGATGATCTAATTTGAACAGGGGGCCCGCTCCTATCTTTATACTAAGAAAAGGGGCTGACCCGGTGACTAGGTCCTGCCTATGGGTGGAACTAGGAGGGGGGTGGTTACACCCCTCTCCCATGCCGGACTTTCCCCAGGCCAGGGGCTGGTGTGCCCCTGGAACTGGTTCTGACCGGCCTATGCGTAGTGAGCACCGGGGTGCCACTCAGCAGTCACCTTCCTGTAAAGCCCTGCCTACCCAGGATACACAAAACCCTGTCTGGGACGGTGCTAGCACCGCCCTCGACACGAAACCCTTTGTCCAGGCTCCCCTCGCTGGAAGGACTCCCAGCTGCAGGGGGTCAGACTCGTGTCTGTGGTGGCAGCATCCATTTTGTGAAGCTGAGGCTTCGTTTAACTTTAACCGGGGTTCACAGTTACATACATGTCGTGTCCCTCTAGAAGGGTGGAATGCTAACCCCGTCGCCAGAATTTGCGAGGGGTTAGTATTCCAATTCGTATGACACCTTACTCGACATGTTTTGATAAAGCAATACCAAAGATAGCATTTAACCGCGAGGATTATAATGCACTTAAGAGTATATGGTATGCGTTATCATGGAACAGCTATTAGGACTTGGTTCCGCAAGCTGCAGACAGGCTCAGCTTATGCCAGAGCACCATCTCACACGATTCCAAGCACTCTGCCTTCAGGATTGTCAAGGCCTGCCATAGGAGTGACTGATGGGAATCTGTGTGTCCATTTTTAGGGTTAGATATAGGTATACTATATCTAGAGCAAAGGGTGATTACACGACTTTGCCCCAGCTGTCATGCAGCCAGTTGTGTCAAATTTAGGAGGCCAGCCAGGGGTGGCATAATACATGCTTCAGCCCCTGGTAGGCCCTGGGTACACCTATGCCCTGAGTTACAGGGTCTGACAAGGTGGCCCAGTCCCAATTGGAAATGTACCTAAGGTACATGGAATCCATTTTACAGAGAGAGCAGTAAGCCTGGGGTCCTGATTGGCAGGGTCCCTGGTCGACTATGTCAAAAAACCAGCTAAAACACAGGGCAAAAAGTTGGGGGCAACCATAGTCAGGAGGTACCTTCCTACACTACCCTACTCTACTTCCCCACTTGCCCTGAGTGAGTGACCAGGAGCTCAGCTCCCACAGCCGAGTGGCCTGCTTGCTTGCAGCCACTAACCGAAGGCCCCTACCCTCCATTGGATTGCATTGGGCCTACTCTTTCTGCACCTGGCTGCCCCAGTGCCGCTGAGTGTGTAACTACTATACCTTTCCGAACCTGGGAGACCCCTGAGTCTATGCACAGAACCTTAACTTAACCAGTCGAATACTCGACTGGAAACCAATAACTCACTTTCCTGCCATAGGATAACATTGAGTGGTTTGACTCGAAAAATCTTCTGTGTGAAGTTTTGAAACTCTAAAATATTCCTATAAAATCAGCCGAGTAACTAATTTCGAGTTACTCACCTGGAATCAGGAGACGAGCCAGTACTGTACCTTTCAGCCCAGTACTGAACTGCAAAAGTAATTTTAACTGTACTTACCCATAACCTGAATTTTCTCCCATAGGAAACCATTGACTGTTTTTCTCTGAAATTTCTTTGATCTACTTTTGAAAATTACAAATATTCCTTAAAAATCGTACCAACTACTGAAACGTAATTACTTACCTGTCTTGGGTAGAGACCCCAGTACTGAACCTAGGAGTCCAGTCCTGGATTACAAAAATAACGAGAGCCTACTTTACCTGTGACTTGAATTTCCTTCCATTGGATAACATTGCTAGTTTTTCACTGAAAAGTTTCGAAGTGTCAACTTTTAAAATACCTTTATATTCTTTAAAAATCATTGCAATAACTAAAGCATTTTTACTAAACTGTTTTCAGCTTAGACACAGGACTGAATCTAGGATCCAGTCCTGGAGTTACAAAAGTAATCTATAAAGTAATCAACTGCATCTATGTAGAAAAACCCATTGAGCTCAGTGTTAAATTGTGTTTAGAATGGTGTTGCCTATTGCAACCACTGTACCTATTGTGTTTACAAAGTGTATTGCCTTTCTGCAAAGAAACTACCTGAAATCACTCATATTGAGAAAAGTAGATTTTGATACCTGTTGGCTCTAAAAATAAAACAACTATATCTTGTGATATAAAAACAAGTGGCTGTGTGAAACCTTTTGCCGACTGAGTGTGTACAACAAAAGCTTTACACTGTCCTCTGGTACTGCCTTACTGCTCGACCACGCTACCACTTTTGAGAGTATGGTCATACCTGGCTTTTACCCATGTCATACCTCTGGGGATTGTGGACTCTATACACACTGTAGCTTACTTTGGTCCAGTATGTATAGAGCCACTTTCTCACAGTCACCTGGCCCAGTTTCTATGCTGTTCTGCACCCCTTTAAAGAGGACTTTACCAGCTGGACCCAAAAAGTGTTGTCGTTCTAATTTGACCGCACTAAAGAGTTCCAGGTGGATAACCAATTCTTCTTGAGGGGTGTTGGATCAAAGAAAGGTTGTGCAGTGCAAAAGAAGACTATCTTGCGATGTGTTGCAGGTGGCAACACAGGTGTCACTGCAGAGGTTTACTAAGCTCTACTGCCTGGACAGTCTCAAATCTGCTGCAGTTGCCTTTTTGGCCCCTCTGTTCTGTTAGACTTCTTGGTCTAAACTTGTCTGCAGTCCCTCCTCCAGTGGTGGTATTGTTTTAGTATCTATACTAAGGTAAAGAATCTAAGGTTAGATGTCTATCAGATGGACAAGTTACTTACCTTTGTTAAATCCTTCTCTTGTAGAGACCTAATCTAGCCGCAGGTTCCATTCTGACCCACCCATCCTTCCTGCACTGCAAACAAGTTTTTAGGGTCAGGAGTGATCTCTTTCAGGGCCCTAGTTTTTCTAAACCCACCACTATCTGTGCACTTCATGGCTCTGTGCTCCTGGCGTGGAAAGTTTTGAGAAGTAACTGAAGCCAGCGCACAGTTGGAGCCTATGTAGATGGCACGAACGTTACTTATGGCGCAGACGATGCCTCTGAGCCGACTGACATCACCTACCAGTGGACAAGGATATTGCTCGCGCAAAGGTCTTCCAGATCCAGCGTGACGCCTGGGGTATTCTAAGGTAATTAATCTGAGGTTAGATTAGGTCTGTACCAGATAAGACATTACCGAAAGTAAGTAACTTTTCCTTTGATACTTTTAATGACTCACTTTGGTGCACTGTTCCAGAGTTAGCAGTTTACTCATTTTACTATCAGAACATGTAAAATACATGTTCTGTCTATGTGACAGGTTGCAGCCGGTCTTAGTACTTGCTAGCCCTGCCATAGGGTTGAGTTATACATAAACCGGTGGTAAGTTTGGCTTTGTCATTGTTTTAAAATGCAAAGTTAGTTCAGCAGTTAAAATGCTCTTACTGTCTGCCAATGGCAGGCTGAGAGTCTTGTTTTACTCATGTCCCACCCATCGTGGCACAACCAGTGCTGCAATCCCTCGGGGTACCCTCTTACTTACAGGTAATCTAGCTCACCCAATTGGGTAAAAGCCAATTTGACATATTGGGTTAGAGGTAGGGCACAGGCTCTGAGGTCTGGTTAGCAGGCATCAGTTCACTCTCAGTCTAAAAACCATCAGCATCAATACAAAAACTTGGGGGTTACCATAGAAAAAGAGACATATCTTTACAATTCCATATCTCATATAATCCCTGTTTGAACTCCTTTAAAGTTGTTGTTTACATCTACTTTCGTTTACAGCTATTTTCTTAGTGACCATCACGTTTGCAAAGTGATTTAGTGGACTTCAACCCTTAAGCGCGAAACCTCCATTCACCACCTCCATTCCCGACAAATTGTGTTGAGAACCAGGGCTGCCTTCCTGATAAAAGTGTAATGCAAACAGTGGTCCCCGATACTAGAACAATTAGACCAAGATTGAATAATATCTCAACTAAATTCAAAAAAGATATCACAACATTGTTTTTAATCACAACCTGTACACAATTATTCAATAAAACACTGTTCTTAAAATACATCAATATTTGATCATAAATGATGCCCCTAAAAGAAGGGAGAGGGGAGGGTGGTGATTGGATTGTGAGGGAACTTTACAAATAACAAAACAATGGTCACTTCGACCTCAATGAGAAATTGCTAATAATTAATTAATACAGACTAAAGATCACAGTTCATAAATTAATCAAACAAACTCATGCCTATCGGAACAAAATCACAAATGATGAATGGGGAGAAAGGCTCAGGATGGAGAAAGTGTCGACGTTTCGACCTAGATTGATGCAGGCATTCAGTGGGGCCCCATCAGGACAGGGAAGCAGGAGGGGCAGTAAATCTGCACCAAAAATTAATAGTTTAATATAAATTATGGTCAAATTGATCCATATTAGTCATAAAAATAATAATAATAAATGGTAGCAGAGGGAGGCAATACTGAGGGTACAAATTAATCAAAACCAAGGTAATGTGAGGAATATTTACAAGTTTAGAAATCAAAATAAGGTAAACTGCAGGTTAAACAAGGACCAACAAAAAAGGGCGGTGTCATTACCAAATCATAGATAACCGACAGCAAAATTACTTCTATGGTTATTTACATTGAACCATGTGATATAAAACAGAGGGTGCAAAGAATTATGACCAGGTCCCAAACGGGACAGTTAAGAAATTAATGCAACCTCATAGTTTGATCCAAACGATGGAACAGAAATCTCATAGTCTCAAGCAGAGGAAAATTGGTTAAGACTCGCCGGTAATGGAGTGTCGCAGATTAGGCAGCAAACGGATATGTCTGATGTACACCGTTCAATCTGTCTGTTAAATAAACAACTAGGTTAATTATCAGAACCTACACCTGACAAAAGTGGTCACCCCATTTTACTTTGGTTAATCCATCACTCTTTCCACATTTTATCCTCCACCACATTGTACTAAAGAGGGAGAAAGACTTCACAATCTTAACCTCAAAAGAGCTTTAATCGTCTACATGGTTAGAACATGTGAATTCATACTGGTTAATCAGCTCTTCGTAGGTTACAAAGATGCAAGGCAGTCCAGATTCTCTCCAGATGGATCATTCTGTGCATCAAGATTTGCTATGTCATTACTCAGAAAGAACCTCCAGAAGGTATTGGTGCTCTTTCTACTGGAGCAAAATCTTCTCTACCTGTGCACTGGCGAGAGATGTGCACGTGACAGATAAATGTAATGCAGTGATTTGGGCTTTCCTTCACACTTTTACAAAACCTTATTCAAAGGCATTGACTCCTCGTGCGCTCTGTTTTACAGGATGTAAAGCATGCATCCACCTCTGGGTGTGGGACTGCTTAGGTATTCTATTTAAAAAAGTGAGGAATCTGCAGGTAGATCTATCCATCACCTTCTCTAACAGTTTTTTTCCGATGGATACAGTATCTACCTGCAGATTCTTCACTGACCCATCCTCCTCCCCATTTAATGTTTGAAAATACTAAATAAACCTGTTCTTCGATTAATCTGTTCTTATCTATCTTTATTGCAATGAAAACTGCACCTACACTTTTGATGTTCGTTTCTTTTGTTCGCTTCAAATGCATGTTGAAAAGTAGATGGAAAGTGACATTATTCCACTCAATGAAATGCTTTATGGCTCCAGTGATGTTTCGCGGAGCCACATGCAGAGCTGTGATGGAGCCAGCGCTCCTTATTGGTGTAGTAGAGCTACCAAAAAGTCTCCGATCCAAGCTGGTTCTTGGGGATATTCAAAAGGTGAGGAGTCTGTAGGTAGATACTGTATCCACGTCAAAAAGTGTTACCGAAAGTAATTATCTTGTTCTTGAGCTTGCCATGAAGTATTTGCTGCACATTAAATGTGGTGTGCAGTTTATTAGCGTACGTGTTTTTTCCCTCATAGCTGAAGTGGTTCAAGAGAAAATGGAGACTGACATCCCAGATGAACAGCCACAAGAAAGGGTGAGTGAATGAATCTAAATGAATATTCATCATAATGTGTCAGATGTACTTGTGTCTCATTGATTCCATTCTCTTGGTTAAATGGTTGCCTTGGTTGAGGATTTTTGATTCTTGTTGCAACAGTAGATGTGGTGGCTTCTGTTTTGTAGTCTTCCTACTTGGGATTCTTCATCGTTTTACACCAATAAATAGGCCAAAAGAGGGGCACATTGGTGAGAGATCCGTTAGTTTGAGGGAAGGTAACTTCTAAACTAGGAATTCAGATTGTAAAGAAACATGCTGTTTACAGGTTTACTCCCACTTTTTGCCCCCATTTTGACTAGGGCCTGGAGAATTGGTTCTGAAGCACCCTAAGCCGTGCTAAACCAGATTCATTGCCTGTGCTCTAGCCCTTTAAATGGTGCATGTTTAATTTGTTTGTCCCCAATTAGGATGGCTCAACTTATAAGTCTGTGATATATGGTACCAGAGATACCCAGGGCTTGGATGTTGAAGAGTCTGTCGTTGACAGCAACACTAGTTTTGCAGCGTGAATCTTTCTGGATTCACCATGCTGTGCATTATTCCGCGGTCTTGTATTTGGGTCCGGAATCGTAGTCTTTTCTTTGTTTTTTTGGGTGTTTTTTTTTCGTAGCCCAGGTGGGCGTCGACGTCTCACGTTTTGGTGTATTTCGGTTACGTCGGCACGCTTCCTGCGGAAGCTCCCACTCATGGGCGCCATCTTCAGATTCTTTTTTCCGTGGTTGGGTCTGGATCGTTCCCGAAAGGGCTCTAGACTTTTTGGAGAAAGAAGAAGAAAAATGCGCATTTTTAGACGAAAAGATATTGGGAAAGACTACAGAAGACTACATCGAAGAGGACGACAAAGGAAAAGAAGAACTTCAAGAACTTCGACGTCCATCAGGTAATGCACGCTCAGGGGGCCCCCCGAACGCATGAGATGAACAACACTCCTTTCAAATTCTGCCGTAACTGCCACCACAAGTACGCGCAGAAGGATCAGCACCCGGTTTGCAACCTTTGCATACCGGTCGACCACGAGAGCGAGGACTGCAACGCCTGCTCCGCCTTCACACCGAAGACTCTTTGAGTCAGAGCGAGACAGAGGGTAGCCAACACGAACATGCAGGGCAAGGGCCAGCCACCGTCCCTTCGAGACCTGGGGCTGTCATCAGACGAAGAGGACAACGCCGCCGCCGAAGACGACGGCTACACGATCGTAGAGACCGATAATACAAAGACTCCGAAGAAGGTAGGAGACTCTACGGCCCCATGACCCCCGAGAGACCCGGAGTCTCGAAAAAAAAGGGCAAACCCTCGAAAGCGCCAACGCCGAAGACTTCGGAATCCGTGGCTACTCCCAGGCCCAGCGGATCCTCTGAGAAGGACTCCCCGGCGCCGAGAGCTGGAGAACAGCAAAAGACGTCGAAAAACGTCCCCGAAAAGGAGCGTTCGACGCAGAGGGAAAAAGACCCGAAGAGCACTTCGGCGCCGGCAAAGGACCCGAAAGTCAGCTCGGCACCGAAACTTTCGCCGTCGGCTCGACGCAGACCACGCTGCCGAAATGGAGAAAAAGAAGAGACGGCTCGAGGCCGAGATGGAGAACATCCTGCAGCGAAAGAAAGAATTCGACGCCAGGATGAGACTTCATGATCCCGACAAAACCTAAGCCACAGGGGGTCGAGATAACGGAGGAGGAGGTCTACGACATCGAAGGACAGTCTGAGAGCGTCGAGGCCTTTGACGAACCAGAAGAAGAGGAGGCCTCCTACTAAGACTATGAAAGGGACGACGACCGCAGGACGCTCCTCGGATATGCATCCTCGGAGACTCAGGAAATAGCTTGGCAAGACGTCCACACCGAGAGCCCGGAAGAAAGCGTCGACACGTATCCTTCGAGGCCCTCGCCGCCTGATGACCTTGGGATTTACAACACGGTCATCAGAAATGCAGCTTCAGTTTTCAAGGTAAAACTTGACGAAGAGAAGCAGAAGGCAGACTACCTTCAAGAGACACTGCTCCCCACACAAACCTGGAGCCATTACCTGCCCATGCTCGAAAGCGTCATGGCAAAGGGGATAGAAGCTTTCAAGGAGCCTGAAACCTGCCAAGCCGTCCCTCCCAGGACGGAGATAAAGTATAAACATTCCTCCAAGGACCCACCCTACATTGAGGGCTCAGTCTCGGCAGACTCCATTATCGCAGCCACGGCAAGGAAGAGGGCTAATGTGCCTACTACTTCAGGGCCACCTCCAGACAAAGAAAGCAGGAGAATGGACCTTGTGGGGAGAAGAATTGAACGGAATGCCGCAATGCACTGGCGCATGGCAAATTCCAACGCGCTGCTCAACAGACACCAGTACCAGATCCTGAAAGAACTGGGCCAGTCAATAGGGAACATGCCTCAGGAATTCAGGCAAAGAGCTGAAAACCTTGTCGAAGGAGGGAAGAATGTGGCAAATTCGTGCCTCAAAACTGCCCTGGACGGAACAGACACCTGCAGCAGACTCATGATGATGGGCATCACGGAAAGGAGACCAGCCTGGCTCAAGATTTCAGGCTTCAAGCCAGAAGTGCAACACAGTATCCTGAACACCCCTTTCAACGGAGAGACTTTGTTCGGGGCCCCAGTAGATGAGAAGCTCAGCCAACTGAAGAAGGATAACGAGACTGCAAGATCCAATGGGGCATTGCAGTTCAGAGGTACTAAGAGAGGCACCCTGTCACGAAGACCTAACGGGAGGGGAGGAAGCCAGCCAGGAACATCGCACCAGGCGTTCCAACAAGCCCACCAGGCAGACACAGCAAGGGCAACGAAAGCAGTCCTGGCAGTACCAGCAAAGAGGCCTGTCCTTTCGCGGGAGAGGGAATGGACGTGGACAGAATAGTAGAGGGGGACAACAGCCCTCCTCTAAGTGACTTAATCAAGCTCCATGTGCCCACCCAAGCAAAAACTCCCAGGGTGGAGCACAAACACAACAGACAGGAGTTACGCATATTAAACACCTACGAGCATGTAAGACCAGTGGGAGAAAGACCAAAGCACTTCTTCCAGGAGTGGAAGAGAATAACTTCAGACAAATGGGTACTCCACATCATACAGTTCGGGTACTGCATAAAATTGGAAGGGAAACCAACAAGCAGAAAGCCAAAAAGAAGGGCGCTAGCAAGGAAAGAGCTAGAGCCCCTTCAAGAGGAAGCAAAAGAGCTCCTGCAAAAGCAGGCCATAGAACCAGTGCCTTACAGAGAAAGGAACAACGGCGTGTACTCAACATACTTCCTGGTACCAAAGGTAGACGAAACGATGAGACCAATCCTGTACCTAAGATTCTTAAACAGATTCATAAGAACACAAAAGTTCAAAATGACCTCCCTACAAGAGATACTTCCTCAATTGCAAGGCGGGGACTTCATGGTCACCATAGACCTCAAGGATGCCTTCCTGCACATCCCAATTAACAGGGGGCACAAGCATCTGCTCAGATTCATCATCGGAGAAGACCACTACCAGTTCACAACCCTGGCGTTCGGCCTCAAATTGGCACCAAGGGTCTTCACAAAGTGCCTCGCAACAGTCGCACACACCTACGAAGGGAGGGAATACACGTGTACCCTTACCTGGACGACTGGCTAATAAAAGCAAGCTCATGCAGAACGTGCAAGCAGCACGCACAGAGAGTGACGAACACACTGATGAATCTGGGATTCTCCATCCACTGGGGGAAATCCTCAATGGAACCAGAACAAATAAAAATCTTCCTGGGAGCACAGATCGACACCTTACAAAGCAAGGTGTTCCCGAGCGAGAAGAGAACGGTAGCACTGGTGAAGGAGACGCAGCTCTACCAGAAGGGGCATTCTCGGACAGTGAGGACAGCGAGCAAAATCATGGGAATGATGGCGTCATGCATACACCTAGTGCCAAATGTACAGCTACACATGAGACCCTTACAGAAATGGCTACAGGAGCAATGGTCACAAGCTACAGGTCGTTGGGAGGATCTAGTGGTTGTAACGCACTCAGTGCAGAAACAGATGGCATGGTGGAACAGGGGGAACATAACAAGGGGGAAACCTCTGACGCCACCAACGCCAACAGTGACCATCACCACAGACGCATCCCAGAAAGGATGGGGAGCTCACATGGAGAAACTAAGAGTGAGGGGTCTGTGGACACCAGCAGATGCAGTCAGACACATCAATTACCTGGAGTTGAAGACAGTTTTCCTCGCTATAAAAGCCTTCCAGACAAAGCTGTACAACCAGAGTGTTGATCCAAACAGACAACACAACAGCGATGTTCTACATCAACAAGCGGGGTGGGACACAATCAGCCCCGCTTTCGAAGCTAGCGCAGGAGATATGGAGATAGGCCATCCCACTCAAGATAGACCTACTAGCCATACATCTACCAGGGAAGGACAATGTAGAAGCAGATTGGCTCAGCAGACCGACATCGGCATCCCACAAGTGGGAGCTCAATGCACAAGAAACAAGGAGGCTGTTCAACAGGTGGGGGGCACCGTCGGTGGACCTATTTGCAACACGGCAAAATGCAAAATGCCGAAACTTCGCATCCCGGCTGCCCGGGCAGGGGTCCCTGGGGAATGCCCTATGGATAGACTGGTCGAGGACATTTGCTTACGCTTTCCCCCCGATACCGCTGATGCACAGGTGTTAGAAATGGCGATTTCCGGTTGGCTGAGGCTTGCGCCAAAACCAGTCAGAGACCACCACTCTAAGTCAGGACAAGGGAGTTACACGCCAAGATTACCCCTGCTCACCCCCTTGGTAACGTGACACGAGCAGTAAGGCTAAACTCGGAGGCTATGTAAGTTAAGCGTTTGCACGCGCACCCAGCAACAACACCCAAGGCCCACCACAAAGGAAACTCCACACAAGGTTATATATAAAAATAGCCTTTGTATTGTACCAAACACATTAGATAAAAACACACACTTTACAATGTGCCAACAGGCACGGGCAGAATTTACAGGGGATATATGTACAGGACAGGGCCACATGGAACACTGTCAGGAATAAGCACTTTTAGAACTAGAATACTTGTTAGAATTAGCACTTAGAACATAGAACAATAATCACTGTAGCACAAAAATAGAACACGTCGAGCACGCAACCAGTAACCACTGGTAACAGGTAAGTACCACCTACGCAACCCTAACTACCTTTGGAAAATATCACGCAGGGAACCAGGACCTCACTAGCAACACCTGTACTAGGAAGAACAACCACCTAAGTATCACTACACGCTTAGGGGTATAGGCATAAGAACATTATACATGATGCATCACAACATTCAGAGGAGTATGGAAAAACACATGACGCATAAAAACACATTCAGAGGTGCAGCTAAACACATGATGCATAAAAACATTCAGAGGTGCAGGAACACACATGATGCATAACAATATTCAGAGGTGCAGGAAAGCACATGATGCATAAAAACATTCAGAGGTGTAGGAAGAACAATTGCCCAGAAATCACATAAGCCACAACCTGTGACTGTCCCCAGGCCAACTGACCTCTCTGGGGCTAGGACGCCCTGTGTCCCAAATGTCAGGGCAGGCTACAGGCAGCCAAAGAAGAAATGCGCCAGGCCTAAACGTAGCAGCTGCCCACTAAGTGCTGGGCAGCTGTAGCAACAATGGGGCCAACGTTGGAGCCTCGTGGCCCTAAATAATGAATGTCACCACTGAGGAGAGCGGCCCGCTGCCAACCGGGGCCACCCTACCATCCTAAATGCCCCCGGGACGTAGGTGCCTCGTGGGCTCAAACAACAATGTGGGCTGGGAGCCTCGGGGCTCTGAAGCAAATGGCGGCACTAACGTTGGAGTCCCTCACGGGGGACTCTAAAGACAATGGCCCCCGGAGCCCTCTCAGGGCTCTAACTAAACAAAATGCCCCAGTTGGAGGAGCCTCTCAGGCTCGGAAACAATGGCCTCTTCGTTGGAGT
Organism: Lissotriton vulgaris; assembly: GCF_964263255.1. Lineage (NCBI taxonomy): Eukaryota > Metazoa > Chordata > Amphibia > Caudata > Salamandridae > Lissotriton > Lissotriton vulgaris. Next base: position 279,958,239 of record NC_141698.1, on the reverse strand, counting down.
CCCTCTCTAAGGGACTCGGAGGAAACAAGAATGCAAAGGCCCCCAGAGCCCCGCAGGCTCTAAATGCCTCAGGGGAGCCTCACAGGCTCTAAGTGAACAAATGGCCCCAGAGCCCTTTTGGGCTCAAACTAAACAAAATGCCCCCGTTTGACAAAGGGGGCGGCCCGCTGCCTTCTGAGGCCTCTCCACTAACACACAGTACTGCCCCCGACGTGGGAGTCCCGCTCCGGGGCTCCACAAGGACAACACCAGCGATGGCTTCCCACTCACCGGCTTCTCTGGAGCGACTCCTGGTCTCGGCGGCTGCAGGGGAAGCTCTCTCTCCCCTCGGCTCTGCAACTCCTCTCCGCCTCCCGTCAAGCATCCGGCTTGCTCTCTTGCTTGGTGCAGCCAATCACCGCGCAGGGCGCCTGGCGAGCCTCCCGCATCCTCAACCAATGGCAGCGCGGCTCTCCGGGTGACGTCAGCGGCAGCTTTCCCAGCTTGCTCTCGGCCCCGGTGCTGCGGCGGTGGTTTCTCGGGGTCGGCTCCCAAGTTAGAGACACGGTCCCTGGCGGGGTGGGCACCCGTCGGGGGTAAAATTAAGGGCAAATGAGCGGGGTGGCACCCGCGCTGCAGCCAGCAAAATACGGGGAAAATGCCGGGTGGGCACCTGCTTTTAAGACCAGCAACAAGGGGGATCCCCACGCCGGGGAATCCCTCTAGGGAGGAATCGCCTGCACCAGCGGCGCAATGCGCTATTTGGAGGGGAAGGCCAGCACTCCCCAGGCACTGGCAGACCACCCTAGTCCCCTGAGGTCCAGAAAAAGTCTTTAGGCAGGAAAAAGCAAAGGTGGGGGGCAAAGGCAGGGCCCAGGGGCCAGCTCACTGGGCCCTCCAGGCAGGAAGGCTGTCCTAGTTGCGGTTCTCCTGGCGCCCCGCAGCAGCCCCCTTCAAGAAAGGATCCAGGAAGAGAACAACTTTCATGGGGACACAGCCCCTTTTTATACAGATAAATCCTTTGTCTAAAGGTGCAGGCAAGGGGTGAACCAGATACAACTGGTTCCTGAGCACTTTGTTTTGGCTCAGCCCCTCTGCCTATTCACAGGATGGGTAGGGTCATCAGTCGCACCACAGGGGGGCGGCGCCAGCATTGTGTGGAGAAAGCCCAGCCCTATTCAGGTCCAAGGTGCACTCCTCCCCAGCGTTCAGCATGCTAATCTCAACACTCACCACCGGGGCAGACCCATCCTGACTCCTGGAGCCAGGCTCACCAGCCAGCTCCAGCCAATCACAAGCCAGACACAAATTACACTAACATGCCAACTTCTAGAAGTGGCACTTTCACACTATTATTATTATTATTATTATTATTATGCTGTTTTATAACGCGCTCCATTACTGCCGGAGTATCCTGGCGCGAAGAAGAAAAGACAGAATAAGCAGCCTACCCTACACAGCACAAAAACTAAAAGGCTAGTCGAAACAAATGGGTTTTCAGCCCTTATTTAAAAGAAATAAAGTTCACCGTAGCTCGCAAGGATAGAGGGAGCTCATTCCAAGCCAAGGCGGCCTTCACCGCCACTGATTGCCTTTCCAGCCGAGAAAGCCGGAAGAGCGGGACCTGAAGCAGATGTTGAGCGGCAGAACGCAAAGGTCGCTTAGGAGAGTAGCGCCTAAATCCTTTCATCAGGTAGGCGGGGCCTTGTCCATAGATAGCTTTGTGGGCCAGGGTCAAAATTTTAAAAGTAATCCTCTGGGAGACTGGCAGCCAGTGCAGGCTCTGCAGGTGATTCCTAGCGCTGACCCGACTGGGGATATTACCCAACAGTCTGACGGTTGCGTTTTGGATCACCTGGAGACGTCTCACCATATAAGCCGGGGATCCACTCAGCAGGCCATTGGCATAGTCAAGTCGCGAGAGAATTAAAGCTCTAGCAACTGACTCTCTTGCTGAGGCAGGCAAATAGGGAAAAAACTTCCGCAACGCCTTAAGGGTCCCGAAACAGCCTCCTGCCAGCTTCTTGATATGCCCCTCAAATCGGAGGTCTTCCCCGAACCAGACCCCTAGGTTCTTGGCAAGGACATTGACTGAACCGGGCATCGGGAAACCGGCCGGCCAAAGTGCTTCTCTGAAATTAGGGGGGAATTGACCGTAGAGCAGTTTCTGATAGATACATCTGCCGTGTGGATTCCTCACCTTGTGAATATCCCCCTTGTGTCAGCAACGTTCGGAAATTTTCTTCGTAGCACGCCGTCGTGGGCGACGTCACAGGAGCACGGCATCGCGCGCGACTCCGTCTGACGTCACCGACCCCATAATAGGCCCACGCCGGCGTGATGACGTCAGTTCCCTTTTTTCCGCGTCTCCGACGCTAACGGTTTTCGGGATCTTCAGCGATACCTAGTATCTTTCTAACTAATATTTGTCACTGTTTCTCTCTTGCGACTTTGTTCCTCTCCGGAGATGTCGTCGAGGAAAACAGGCTTTAAGCCATGTAGGTCTTGTGCCCGCATGATGTCTATCACGGACCCGCATAAGGATTGTTTGTGGTGTCTTGGATCGGGCCACGACGTCAAGAACTGCGAGTCCTGTTTCAAGATGAATCCGAAGGCGCTTCGGGAGCGTGAAGCAAAGTTGCTCTTGGCGAAGGTGAAAAAGGACTCTGGGCGGCTTTCGAGATCTACGTCACGGAGGTCGAAGTCGAAGCGGAGGTCTCGGTCGAGGTCGAGATCGGTGTCGAGGTCCAGAGCAGGTTCGAGGTCTGGAGACGACTCGAGGTCCAAGGCAAAGTCGAAGTCCAGAGAAAGATCTAGGTCTAGATCTAAGTCGGCTTCCGGGCATGCTTCGAGCTCTTCGAGGAGAAAACATAAGAGGAGGAAGCACAGTTCGAGGCATCATTCGGGGAAGGATTCCTCTGACTCGAAGAGAAAGTCTCACAAGCACCGTAAGGACTTTGTCTCTCCTTCACCTGCTTTGTCAAGAGTGGGTTCTCCGGCGCCGGAGCCGGACCCGGAGCCGGTTTCCTCGGAGCATGAAGAAGAGGAGGTGACTCAAGAACCGGCTTCGGCGGAGTCTCCTGTGAATCCAGAAGGTCAGGGTGAGGATGTGTCGGGTCGGCCTCCATTACAACATCCGGTAGGTCCGTACCCTTCCTTCCCTGGTCCTGGGCAGGATCCCTCGCATTTTCTCAATGCGATGTTTGGAGTGTATTCTAGGGCGATGTACCCCGCTGGAGCGCCTGGTGGCCCCATGGGTCCGTTATCGTACAACCTGGGTATTCCTCAGTCGTATGCCCCTGCTCCATTTATGCCTTTCATGCCGGCGCCTGTTTCACCTTGGCTCGGTACGGCTCCACCGAGGTCCACGACTCCGCATGCGGCTTCGCCGACTCCGGATCGGCCTCGCAGTCGAGATCGAGGTGCCACACCTGTTCTTGACTCTCGTCCTCCTGCTTCGGTTCCTCGAGCGACGTCGGAACCGGCTCCGTCGGAGTCGTTACCGGATCCGTCGACTTCGATTCGAATGGAGTGGTCGAGGCGAAGAGCTCAGCGTCTCCTCGAGCAAAAGGATGATGAGAGTTCAGATGTGGAGGAAGGCGAGCTTCCTGATCATGGTGATGACTTCGAAGAGCTTCGGGATGCTAGTGGTCTGGAACTCTCTCCCGAGTGGGGTCTGCCTTCGACTTCTGATGCACCATCAAGGGACGTGGCTCCTTATCACGTGGTTATTAGGAAGGCTGCTGAGCTTCTTAACTTAAAGCTGCCCACGGTGGAGTACAAGCCCAACATTCTCACGGAAGTCCTGCATTCTCCATCCTCAATTGTGGAGCCAACTTTGCCGTTTACTGATGCCTTGTCAGATCCAATTAGGGAAATTTGGAAGAGGCCGTTGTCTGCTCCTGCAGTTTCAAGGGTTATTGCAAGGCGTTATAGGGTGGCTCCTGATGACCCTGCATTTCTTTCTACGCATCCGTCTCCGGAAAGTCTTGTGGTTCAGGCGGCTTGTTCTAATAGGGCGGCAGGCTCCTTCCCTCAAGTGCCTGCTGACAAAGAGTCTAAAAAAGTGGATCAGGCTGCGAAGAAGACTTTCTCTTCTGGGAGCATGGCTCTAAAGTCGTCAAATGCCACTTGCCTTCTGGGTAGATATGTGCACGCGCTGATGGACTCAGTGAAGCAGCTGTCACCAAAACTTCCTGAGGTGGATAGAAAGAACTTTGATGAAGTCATCTCTGACACTCAGGCTGCGGCCCGCATGGTCATCCAAAGCGGCATGGACACTGTGGATTCAGTTGCCAGAATTATGGGCTCATCCATTGCAACTAGGAGAGCCGCATGGTTAAAGTCATCTGACTTCTCAGCGGATGTACAATCTACTTTGTTGGACTTACCCTTTGAAGGATCTGGCCTTTTTGGTAAGAAGGCAGATGTGGCCTTGGAAAGGTTTAAAGACAGCCGTGCCACTGCGAGATCGTTGGGTCTGCAGCCAGAAAATTCAAGGGTTTTGGAAAATCTACTTTTCGTCCCTTCAAGCAGGGCCAACAACAGCAGCAGCAGCAGAACCCTCTATACAAGTCCTATAGAGGTAGACAGAGGGGTCGTGGTCGTGGACGTCAAGTCTCCTCTTCCTCCACTTCCTCCAATAATGCCCAACCCCCACCCGCATCAGCAAAGCAGCCCTAGATCCACCATTCTGGATCATGTAGGGCCAGTAGGGGGTCGGCTTACTCACTTTCTACGAGATTGGGAATCGGTTACATCAGATCTTTGGGTTCTCAATCTCGTAGAGAATGGGTATGCACTTCCTTTTCAGGAGTTCCCTCCCAATTACCCTCCTTGCCAAGGTTATTGCTCGGAGGACCACCTGCTTCTCCTGCAGGAGGAAGTCCTGGCTCTGTTTCGAAAGGGAGCGATAGAGGTGGTTCCAGAGCAGGAGAGGGGTCAAGGGTGCTACTCCCGGTATTTCTTGATTCCCAAGAAGGATGGCAGGCTTCGGCCTATCCTGGATCTCAGGGTTTTGAACCTCTATCTCAAACAGGAGAAGTTCAAAATGCTCACCCTTGCTCAGGTTCTTCTGGCGCTGATGGAAGAAGACTGGATGGTGTCGATCGACTTGCAGGATGCGTATTTTCACATCCCAATCCTGAAGTCGCACAGGAAGTATCTCCGTTTTACGGTGGGGTCGCAGCACTATCAGTTTGCGGTCCTCCCGTTTGGACTTACTACTGCGCCTCGAGTTTTCACCAAGGTGATGGCAGTGGTGGCGGCGCATCTCAGGAGGTCAGGGATTCCTGTATTCCCTTATCTAGACGACTGGCTGATCAAAGCGGAGTCGCCGGAGATGGTGCTCCATCATCTGCAGGAGACAACTCAGTTGTTACACAGGTTGGGTTTTTCGATAAACGTACCCAAATCTCACCTGGTGCCCTCCCAGCGCAACCTGTTCATAGGTGCAGTACTGGACACTTCTGTATGTCGTGCATTCCCTCCACCTCAAAGGATTCGCGACATACAGGAAATGATTCCTTTGTTTTTTCCTGGAGCGGTCGTTCCAGTCCTGAAGGTCCTTCGTCTGCTCGGTCTGATGGCTTCTTGCATTCTGTTGGTCAGTCATGCACGCTGGCACATGCGGGCGCTCCAGTGGTGCCTCCGCAGGCAGTGGTATCAGCACAACGGAGATCTCAGGGAGTCTGTGAGGATCTCCAGAGATACTGCAGCGGACCTGTCCTGGTGGGGCGTGGAAGGCAATCTGTCACAGGGAAAGCCTTTTCAGCTACCTCCATCAGTGGCCACAGTGATATCGGATGCATCCACTCTCGGGTGGGGTGCTCATCTGGGAGACCTGGAGGTCAAGGGTCTTTGGTCTCCGGAAGAAAGGTTGTTTCACATCAACCTTCTGGAATTGAGGGCGATACGTTTGGCGCTCAAGGCCTTCCTCCCTTCCCTTCGCGGTCGTTCGGTTCAGGTCCTAACGGACAACACGACCGCGATATGGTACATCAACAAGCAGGGAGGAGTAGGGTCGCAGTGTCTCTGCAGAGAGGCTCTGCGTCTCTGGTCCTGGGTTCAGGACCATCAGATTTGTCTGGTGGCAAATCATCTGGCCGGGGTTCTGAACGTGCGTGCGGACAGTCTCAGTCGGCAGTTTTCTGCCGACCACGAGTGGAGGCTTCACCCGGAGGTTGTTCGCAACATCTTTCGGATGTGGGGGACTCCTCGGGTGGATCTTTTCGCCACTCGCGAGAATGCTCACTGCCCTTCATTCTGCAGTCTCCAGTATCCGATGCAAGGAGCATTGGGGGACGCGTTTCAGTTGAGTTGGGAAGGTCGACTCCTTTACGCGTTTCCCCCCATACCTTTGATTCCTCGGGTTCTGAGGAAGATTCGTCAAGACCGGGCCCAAGTCATTTTGGTCGCCCCGGATTGGCCGAGAAGGGTGTGGTATTCGGACCTACTCCACCTATCCTCTCACCAGCCGCTCCGTCTCCCTCACAGGGCAGACCTCCTCTCTCAGTTGGAGGGGCAGGTTCTACACCCCCACCTCCAGACATTACACCTTCATGCCTGGAGATTGAACGGGGCAACTTGAGTTATTTTTCTCTCCCACACGAGGTGGTGGATGTCATTCTCTCTGCCAGGCGTGACACCACTAAGTCCATTTACTCCTATAGGTGGACAAAATTTGTTTCTTGGTGCAGGGAGAGGGATATTGACCCTTTGAGGGCTCATTTGTCTAATATTTTACAGTTTGCCCTTTATCTGGCGCGGCAAGGTTTGGCTGTGTCCACGGTCAAGGGCTATCTTTCGGCTTTATCGGCGTTTCTATGTTTGCCGGATCAGCCTTCTCTCTTTAAGTCTCCGGTGGTTGTGAGATTCTTGAGGGGTCTTGTGAATATGTTTCCTCCTACCCCTTTTATTATTCCTCAGTGGGATTTGAATCTTGTGCTGACCTTTTTAATGGGTTCTCCCTTCGAACCCTTGCACAAGTGTCCATTGAGGCTTCTCTCTTTTAAAACTATTTTCCTCGTTGCAATCACCTCGGCAAGGAGGGTAAGTGAGCTTCAAGCTCTAAGTTCCAAACCCCTGTTCCTGACCATTCATGCAGAAAGGATGGTTCTTAGGACCAGGGCTGCTTTTCTGCCTAAGGTGGTGACTCCTTTCCATCTTGGGCAGTCCATTACCCTTCCTACCTTCTATCCTCCCCCTCACCCGTCTAAGGAGGAAGAGAGACTGCATCGCCTGGACCCTAAGCGGGCGGTGTCCTTCTATCTGGACAGGACTAAGGACTTCCGGATGGACGACCAGCTGTTTGTTGGCTTTGCTGGCTGCAAGAAGGGCAGAGCGGTGCACAAGCGCACTCTTTCCAGATGGATAATCCTGTGCATCAAGATCTGCTACTCCCTTGCGGGTAAGGACCCTCCTGAGGGTATTAGAGCTCATTCAACTAGAGCAAAGTCTGCATCATCTGCTTTGTCTAGGGGTGTGCCTGTTGAGGATATTTGCAGGGCCGCGACTTGGGCCTCCCTCCACACTTTCGCGAAGCATTACTGCTTAGATACCGAGGTGAGGAGGGATGGCCACTTCGCGCGTTCTGTCCTCCAAGACTTCCTGGTGTAGCAGAGTGGACACCCTCCTCCGGGAGTGGGGACTGCTGTGGGAATCTATTCACAAGGTGAGGAATCCACACGGCAGATGTATCTATCAGAAGAACAAGTTACTTACCTTCGGTAACGCTTTTTCTGGTAGATACTATATCTGCCTGTGGATTCCTCACTGACCCACCCGCCTCCCCGTTTGTCTACTCTGCTATACCAGGTCTTTCTGTATATATGATTATAATACTGTTGTATTGATTTGGTTCTATTTGTACTGTGTACATTGTATATTTGCATATTTGCTATCTTTGGTCCGTCCGTGTGCCTCGAAGGCACGGAAAAAAGGGCGGAACTGACGTCATCACGCCGGCGTGGGCCTATTATGGGGTCGGTGACGTCAGACGGAGTCGCGCGCGATGCCGTGCTCCTGTGACGTCGCCCACGACGGCGTGCTACGAAGAAAATTTCCGAACGTTGCTGACGCAAGGGGGATATTCACAAGGTGAGGAATCCACAGGCAGATATAGTATCTACCAGAAAAAGCGTTACCGAAGGTAAGTAACTTGTTCATTTCCGTCTTATCCACGTTGCACTTCAGTTGCGCGGAGGCTAACCAGTTGAAAACTGCGGATAAACAAAACTGAATCCGCTCGGTATCTAAGACAGCATTGGGCCAGGTGAACAACAGCTGCGTATCATCGGCATATGCGATGATTTTGGCCCCCAAATGTTCGGCAAGCTCAATCAGGGGGGTCAGGTATACATTAAAGAGAAGAGGGCTCAAGGTGGAGCCCTGCGGGACCCCAGTCATGAGGGGCTTAGCCGAAGATGAAAAAGGAGGGAGCCAAACCTGTTGTGATCGAGACGAGAGAAAGGAACGCAGCCAGTCCAAAGCAAGGCCAGCAACCCCAATGTCCGCAAGTCTAGTGAGGAGGCGTTGGTGCGGCACCGTGTCGAACGCGGCAGAGAGGTCCAATAAAATTAGAGCTGCTCTGCCGCCACAGTCCAGACACTCCCTAAATGCCTCAGAGATCTCCACCAAAGCAGATTCCGTGCTGTGCGCAGCACGGAAACCAGATTGAGCAGGATGGAGAGCCCCAGATGATTCCACAAACTCATTAAGTTGCCGGAAAGCCAGTTTTTCTCCTATTTTTGCCATAGCCGGGAGCAGGGAAATTGGGCGATAATTGGCCAGCACTTCAGGGTCTGCTCCAGCCTTTTTAAGCAGGGGAAGTAGCTTAGCTTGTTTCCATTCAACAGGAACTGTGGCTGATTTAAATGAAAGGCTGACGATATGCGTCCCTTCCTGCACCACCACTTCCGCAACCCCTGCCAACACCCGCGCTGGACACGGGTCAGAAGGTGATCCAGATTTCAAGGATTTAATCACGGCTAGTGTGTCGGTAGCAGTGGGAGGCGTGAGCTCCACTATCCGGGGAGATGAACCCTCTAAGGAAGGGGAAAGATGGAAAGAGCCATCCGGAAAGTGGCTAGAGCTAAAACTCGCCTGAATAGCAGCTATTTTTTGCTCAAAAAACCCGGACAAGCTCTCACACCATACTGCAGAAGCTGGAACCGCCCTTTGCTCAGCACAGGCAGAGAGGAAACTGTTAACAATCGCAAAGATCTCGCGACTGCTGTTGTTAGCTTTGTCAATCCGGCTAGTAAAATATTCCCCCTTAGCTGTTTTGATGCTGGCATAGTAGATTCTCTGCTCCCTCCGTAGAGCAGCCTTAGCTAAGGGGCAATACGATTGACGCCAGGCCCGTTCAAGCTTTTTACAGGCCAACTTGTGAATGCGTAGTTCGGGGTAGAACCAAGGCTTAGAACACAATCATAGACACACTAGACACAATCATGCCGCATACATCATTGCGCAGCATTTAATCACACGAGTCTGCACATACCAAACTCGCACCTGCACTCCCCACATCAGGAACTAACATGGACACATACATTCCCCATGCATTCCTATGGGAGGGCAGCCCAACCTCACTACACACACTCAGTGCGCATGCACTTTCCACTGGGACACAGTGAAAGTGCGCAGAATCCGAAAATCACTAGCACTGGGTCACCACACAGAGCAAAAAGTTTAGGGGTGAACCTGCCAGAAGCGCCAAGTCCAACAACAGGGTACTCAGCAAGTGCAGAACGAGCAACATGACCCTGATACTGGTCGCACCGCAGTGGGCCAGGCAGACATGGTACTCACAGATCATGGAGATGGCACAGAGTGCACCCCACAGAGTCGGGAGAAGAAAAGACCTACTCTCCATGCAAAACTGAGAGGTGCTGCACCCAGAGCCAGAGAGCCTGAGCCTAATAGCGTGGCTCCTGAGGACATAGAGTTTGCGCATCTGAAACTGCCAGAAAGCACCCTGAGGGTACTTCGGGAGGCACGAAGGCCCAGCACACGAAAGTGCAACGTATCAAAATGGAAGAGATTTACACTGTGGTGCAGGAGGGAAAAGCTACACAATCAGATGCAGAAGGACTCAACGGTGCTAAAATACCTCACGCACCTGCTCGACAAAAACCTAAGCTCATCCTCATTAAGATTTCACTTGGCAGCAATAGTCGCTTACACAAGAGGAGAAACATGCAAGAGTTTCTTCACATCACAGGTTGTTAAGAGATTCCTGGAGGGAGCAAAGAGGATCACACCACCAAAGAGGGTGCCGCCACCTGCATGGAACCTTAACCTAGTCCTAACGGAACTCATGAAAGAACCTTTCGAGCCAATTCACAAGGCCTCCCTAGAAATGCTGACCATGAAAACAGCCTTTCTGGTAGCAATCACCTCACTGCGCAGGGTGAGCGAGCTACAGGCGCTAACGCTACAAGAACCCTACATCCAGATACACAACGGTAGGGTGGTGATGAGAACGGACCCGCACTTCATGCCAAAGGTGGTGTCAAGGTTCCACATGAACAAGACTATACAAATACCAAGTTTCTTCCAGAAACCGGCCACAAGCGCTGAACGGGCTCTGCACACCCTAGACGCCAGAAGGGCAGTCATGCACTACATTGAGAGAACGAAGGAACACAGGAAAACAAAGCAGTTGTTTGTGTTCTTCGCTAACAGTTTTATGGGGAAACAAGAAACTAAAGGAACAATTGCGCGATGGATCGCCCAGACAATACAGTTCTGCCACAAGCGGGCAAGTCAGGAACTAGCAGTGGGGATACGTGCCCACTCTACCAGAAAAAAGGGAGCTACAATAGCCTTCCTAGCTAACGCACCCATTCAGGACATATGCCTGGCGGCAACATGGGCTTCGGTGCACACGTTCACAAAGCACTACTGTGTTGATATACAGATGAACAAGGAAGCACAAGTCAGACAGAAGGTGCTTCAACACATATTCAATAACCAACGCTCATCTTCCACCCAGCCGCCACAAACATGAGAAACCGCTACAAAGTCTATGCACAGCATAGTGAATGCAGAAAGATTCACGCTGCAAAACGAATAGTTTTTTACCTGTCGGTGAAGTTTTGCAGCTTGAAGATCTTTCTGGATTCATTAGCTAACCCACCCACCTCGACAGAAAGATGAGGATGGAGAGAAAAGGGGGGTTGAAACAAAGACATTACTTGGAAAAGGAAGCCTCAGAGGTTAAAGCGGTGAATGACTTAGTTGAACATTGCCATAACTTCGGTAACAGAACTAACACGAGAAAAAAGAATCCGAAGATGGCGCCCAAGAGTGGGAGCTTCCGCAGGAAGCGTGCCGACGTCACCGGAAATACACCACAAGGTGGGACGTCGACGCCCAACTGGGCTACGAAAAACAAAAACAAAGAAAAGACTACGATTCCGGACCCAACCACAAGACCGTGGAATAATGCACAGCATAGTCAATCCAGAAAGATCTTCAAGCTGCAAAACTACACCGACATGTAAGAAACTATTTTTTCTTCCTTGTGCAGGTAACCTGGTTTCTGGAGCATTGGCGGGTCGGGTGGACCTCCAACCATCTGTCTTTAAAAGGGCTTTTTTTTTGGGATCCTCCAGGAAGGGTCCTTCTTTATAACTACAACCGCAACTTCTTCATTGACTTACATCGGACATGCAGCTATGTATTCAACTATGCATACAGCCTCTGTGTGTTCCTGGGTACTTACCTTGGGTGGTTCTCTATGTACCTGGCTCCTCTGGGTCTTCGGACCCAAGTCCTGTTCTCCTTTGCAGTTTGAATGCCGCTTTCTTAATATATATTTTGGTGTTCCACCTGGAGACTACTGTATTTTGTGCTACTTAACTGATTGCTTTTGAAATATTTTGTGTATTGTGTTGATATCTCCGGGTAGGAGATATACCAGTGTGGTACTTATTGTGTGTTGCAATAAATATACTTATTTTTGCTAAACACACCGTTTTCTTTTCATCTAACTTGCACTAATAATTAAACTGGGAAAACAAGCTACTTAATGCCCCTTCAAGATAAGCCTGAAGGCTGATCTCCACAACTACCACTTTAAGAGCTTTCTGTGGTTATCAAAGACCACTAAAACCACCATAAGAGTTGCCTGGATTAGTGCAAGGTGCACCTCTTGAATAAGTGAAGTGTGCACCATAGAGAAGAAAGATGAGACAATATACACGATCAGCAAATTATAGAGTACAGAAAGTAATATTCATTCATGTCTTTATTTTATACAAGCTCTCTGTGCAGCTGTAGAAACACGTCAAATAAGAGGGAAATGGAGGTGCTAAAGAGCAGGTCGTCCTCCTAAAGAGATGAATGTAGAAAAGGAAACCAATATCTGGGTTCAGGGACCTGTCTTGTGTAGTGGCTACCTTCAAATAGTGTATTAGTGTAGCTCTTAAAGAAAGAAAAAAAAATTCTTTCTTGTTTTCCCCTCACTCACCGGAGTTTCTTCACGGTGGCATGCTTCATCATTGGGGTCATCCCAGTTCTTTACGAAAAAGGGGCGTGCTACGACTTGCGAACTACGTAGGAGCACTGTTAAAGTGAAGGACTATGTGTGGTGTGGAGAGAGTGGAGTGGATGTGTGTGTGAGTGTTAAAAATACCGTGCTAGTGGGCCTCAATGTTTTATTCTGCTCCTAGACCGGTATGTTAAAAGTGGGGTTTATACTGTGTACCAACCAATAATGTAGGTGGGTTCAGTATATGGTCAACATGTTTCACGCTACCCCTAGCGTTTCGTCAGGACCATACAGGGACCAGCCCTGTATAATACCACTCCTAAAAACCTAGATTTAGGATTAAAGAATTTATTAGTGCGAAAAATATTTACAGTGGATAACGCTGTTCCTACTTGGTACAGGCGTGGTTCAGAGTACATACGTTTGGCTTTTTAGGCGGATGTATTGCTCAATGGTGAACATTTGTAGGTGCTTAATGGCACATCATGGTCTCTTAGGGGGGGCGGTATCGCCTCGATGGAAACAATGTTCCTAATCAGCAATGCCGCGTGGTATTACCTAGCTGTTTCCCCTAGGAAACAGCTACACTAATACACTATTTGAAGGTAGCCACTACACAAGACAGGCCCCTGAACCCAGATATTGGTTTCCTTTTCTACATTCAGCTGTAGAAACAGCCAACGCATTTCACCCTAGAAAGGGCTTCTTCAGGTCAAAAGGTAAAGAGGTTGATTTGTCAATGATATCGATCCTTTAGTGTGTAATAAAAGCAAAGCGTCCTTCTTATGGACGTGATCTCCAGAGAAGAGGCCTTAGGCTAGTTAGAAGTGCCTATGTATTCTCAATCGAGGACTAGTACACATGGCCTCCAAGGCAGAGGTAATTTTCAAGGGGCAAATGGATTCTCTGAGAAAGTGCCATCTTTCTTGCAGTGGTATTCCCCCACTTTTTTCTGAACTGCTGATGTGCTTAGACTGAGTGTGCCTTGGGCTCCTGCCAACCAGGTACCCAGGGCCTGTGTTCCTTCCCTAAAACGGTGTTGAAAGTAAAACCCAATTGTCATCTCTGGCCACCTGTCTGCCCCTAGTAAATGGTATCCTAGGTACCCAGGGCATGGTGACCAGAGAAAACTCCTAAGGACTGCAGCACTTCTTGTGCCACCCTTAGGGACCCTGTACCTTGGCACCCACACACTGCCTTTGCAGGCTGAGTGCCTAAGTACAGAACTAAAACAAAGAGTTGACATGGCACACATCTCTGTGTGCCATGCCCACAAACCCACTGTCTTTGCATACATCAGTCACCCCTCTAGGCTGGGTGCCCTATGCCAGTGGTGTGGGCACAGGTGCATGAGCCCTGTGCCCCTACAGTACCCAGGGCCATTCCTGGGCACTGTAAGTGCAGTGATGCCATTAAGAGTATATGGTGCTGGGAGGTCGACATTACGAACTCCACAGCACCATAATGGCTCACTGAAGACTGACCAGTTTGGTATGAAACTTCTCCGCACATTAAATCCACACTGATGCCAGTGTGGGATTTAATGAAAAATGCACCACAGAGGGCATCTTAGAGATGCCCCCTGAAACCTAACCACAATCCACGTCTGGACTGAGAGGCTGCAGAGGCTGCCACACAGCAGACATGTTGCTGGACCCCTGGGTGGAGAGCCCCCGCTCTCCTGGGCCTGCAACCATGCACATCCTGGGCGAGGTGCTAGGTCTCCTCCCCCAGGATGGGCAGAGGGAAGCTTCAAAGGTCTGCTGCCTCTGTGAGCTTCTCCAGACCATTTGCTGTACCCAGCAACTGGCCCCACCAGCCAGTCCTGACCCCCACTCTGGCGGGAAGACTGGTGGGAAAAACTACGCCAGGAAGGGGGGTGTTCCAGTCTGTGCAAACCCCACCCCTCGGGTGGGGGAGACGAGGTGAAGCACAACCCTGGGCTCCGGCCATCTTGAAGATGGGGAGCCCTGCCCAATCACAGCTAGGCTCCCGCCCCCCTCCCACAGGAGAGGAGCAGGCTAGGACTTGTTTCCACCCCAGGACAGGGACCTATTGGTCCCTGCCCTTGCCCTACCTGTAACGCCCCTAAATTCAGTATTTAGGGACTCCCCGTACCTTCCTTCCGGAGATGCCGAAAAGAAGAAAGAAGATCAAGAGGACCACCTGCCGTGCAGCTGCTAACAGGATGACGACAACAACTGACTTGGCCCCAACCCCCCGGCCTGTCGACCCTGGAACCTGCTCCTGCCTAATCCCGGCGACTCCTGCGGACAGCACACTTGGGACACCTGGAGGTCCTGCCTGCCTTGACCCTCTTAAACACTGGGACTCCCATCAGCAAAGGCTCTGCTGCAACAACACCCCTGGGGCCAGCCAGGAAGGTCCGGACCAGCCCACTCTGCACCCGCCGAACCCGGCCTGTGCCCGAGTGATCCAAGGCCACGAGGACGTCCCCCGGTGACTGGTACCCGAAGTCCAGCGCCCAAAGACCCTCCTCGACGAACCAGACGATGCCTGCAGACTCAGAACCAGGGACCCCTCCAACCGCGACCAGCTTGAGGGTAAGCTTTCCCGACACCCAAAGACACCCCTGCACCCGGCGCCCTGCAGCCCCCTGTGCCTTCCTTTGAGGTACCTAACTGTGCTCCAAGATCTCCCAACTTACCTCTCGAAGTGGTGGTCGCCCCTGAAGAGTCTCTGTCCCCGAGCCTGCAGCCTTTGTTCATTTTTTACCTTTCCCTTTGAATAACATTGAGCGCCCGACTGCTCAAAAGCACCCTGCACCCAGCCGCCTGAGTGCCGCTGGCCTTGCAACCTTTGCCCAATCCTACTTCCCCATTTGTCCTGAGCAAGTGACCAGGAGCCCAGCTCCCTCAGCCGCTTGGCCTGCTAGCCAGAAGCCACCAACCGGAGGCGCCCTGCCCCTCATTGGATAACATTGGGCCTAACTACCTCTGCATCCGGCTGCCCCTGTGCCGCTGTGTTTCTTTGAGTGTGTGAAACCTTTTGCTGACTGAGTGTGTACAACAAATGCTTTACACTGTCCTCTGGTACTGCCTTACTGCTCGACCAAGCTACCACTTTAGAGAGTAAGGTCACACCTGGCTTTAACCTCTGTAATACCTCTGGGGTTTGTGGACTCTATACACACTGTACCTTATTCTGGTCCAGTATATATAGAGCCACTTTCTCACAGACGCCTCCAATGTATTCCGTAAGAGTAAACAGACTGTTTAATTGATATTACTTTGTTTACTCATTTGCTGATCGTGTATGTTGCCTCTCATCTTTCTTCTTCATGTTTCTATTTGTGGTCATGTGGAAACCAGCCATTTGAGGTGGGCAATATATGTACCAAAAACACTACGTGAGAAGCCTAGGTAGTGCAGTTGTCGTCAACCCGGCTGCCTCACTGTCTATTGAAGTGTGCACCATATAGTAAGCCAGCCTTCTACATGTATTTTGTGCATTTGCACTTTTGTCTTGTTCCCTCTTCTACAGGGACCATAGTCTGTATTCCTGGTAGGCTTTCCTACATATATTTCTGGCACTTTAGTACCCCTTATGGGGAACTTCAAATGATGAGCTTTTGGTAAGATAGTGCAAGGGGTTTCAGCGTTGTACACATCGCCCCCCCATCCCCTGTTTTGTTAAGTGTAATTCTCTTCAAAGCTGGGTTTTTTCTTCTCTATCTGGCCTAGGTAGTGTTCCCTTTTCAGCTTTCGCTATGCATTGGCAAGAAGCGCTCTTGCCACTACTCTTTCTCTCAAGGTTCCTTGTGGAAGTACTGTGTACATATTTTGGTTATGGGTGGATTACTTTTCCGAACCTTTCTTTCCTTGCCCACTACATTGGCTGTTGTTAATCTGCTTCTACCCTGCGAATAACTGTTTTTGCGTTTGGTTTTTAGGAAATGCTTTGTAGCTTGGTAGAAACAATTCAATGACACTTCAGATACATTTAGTTCCAGATTGTTCTTGTGATGTCCCTTTCCACCCCTTTTTCGTTGTTTGAGCCATTTCTTCTTAAATATGTGTTCCTTGACCACCATCTCTCTTGGCTTTGGTATGTAAGGTAGTATGGTGGTCCTGTCAGTTCCTTTACAAGAGTGTCTTTCATTTCTCACAAGATGCGTTACAGTTCCAACTCTTGGGGGTTCGTTATCTCTTGAGCTAATGAGTAAGGAAAATAACAATCTTGGGTGACACCAGGATCCTCACTCATAATATATTAGGATTTGTTGCATGGGCACAGGTTTTCCTGTGGAAAATGGAGATTTTGTTTATGGATTTTTCTATTTCTTCTCTTCTTTTGGAAGAGGTATGGTTCTTACTCCTCCTTATTCTTGGTATACTAAAGGTATTTGCTTTATCTGAAAGAGACACGTTAGTGATAGAGTACTTATTTTAGAATATCCCCAGGCATCAGACTTCATCTAGAAAGCTTTGCTAGCAGTACCTCTGCGCAGCAGAAGGTGGCGTTGTGCGGCTCGGTGTCCGTCGCTGGCATCGTATGCGCCGAGATGACATCACAGAGACTGCTTAGGCGCCCAGCTGTAGGAGAGTAGGATCTGCTTTCTATGGTTACCCCCACTTTCTGCTGTGTTTCACTGATTTGTCGACTTTAGTCTGGCTGGGGGCCTGCTAACCAGGTCCCCAGCCTAACTGCTTCCTCTCTAAACTGATTCCATGTACATTAGGTACACTCCAGATTGGTTACTGGGTTACCCTTGTGAGACCCTAATGTATGATACCTTAAGTACCAAGGGCATAGGTACCCCAGAGGCCTACCAGCGGCTGAAGCATGTATTATGCCACCCCTGGGACGCCTTCCAAAATGGCACCTGTGAGAAAGTGGCTCTATATATACTGGACAGTAATGAAGTACAGTGTGAATAGAGTTACCTCTGTTATACCTTTGGGGTTTGTGAAAAGTCAGGACTGATCTTACTCTCAAAAGTGGTAGCTTGGTCGAGCAGTAAGGCAGTACCATAGGGAAGTGCAAAGCATTTTTTATCCACACTCGTCAGCAAAGGATTTCACACACTCAAAGACTGAACTCCAAGCCAATGGTTTTTATATCCAAAGATATAGTTGTTTTATTTTTAGAGCTAACAGGCATAAAAATATACTTTGCTAGATATGAGAACTTTTATGTAATTACTGTGCAAGGAAGCAATAAAGGTGGTGAACACAATAGGTACAGGAGTTGCTGAAGGCAACTCAAGTCTAGACACACTTTAGCATTGAGCTCAATGGATTGTTACCTTAAAAGTACAGTTGATTACAGTACAGATTACTTTAGTAGTTCCAGGACTAGATCCTAGATTCAGTCCTGGGGTCTAAGTTGAAACCAGATTAGCAAAAAAGTTTGTTACTGTGGTGAATTTTCATGAATATAAAGCTGTTTTAAAAGTTCAAACGTAAAAAAAATTCAGTGACAATCTGGCAATGTTATTCAATGGGAGGAAATTCAGGTTGCAGGTAAAGTATGTAAATATAAATTGAAACTTGTATAGCGCACTACTCACCCGCAGGGGTCTCAAGGCGCTTGTGCGAATACCGCTGTATTTCCCTGTGAGGCGTCCACTCCTGAGCACCCCCAAGGTGGAGGCCAGGCATCCTTAGCGTTGTGGGGGCCGTTGTGGAGATTAAGCAAGCTATTGCCCGGAGTTGCAGAGTGTGACTCCATGATTGGAATAGGCACCGAGGCGAGAATTATAAGGTCCGTGGAACTTTGAGCCCAAGACCCGCCGAGGCGGGGAATTGAACCCTGGTCCCGGGCTAGACCTCTGCATCAGGGTCTGCCACTCTAATCATTGAGCCACACTTCTCCACATGTATGATCGCGTTACTTTTGTAATCCAGTACTGGGCTTCTAGGGCCAGCACTGGGGTCTGAACTTAAAACAGGTAGGTAATTGCGTTTCAGTATTTCGTATGATTTTTAAAGAATATTTCAAGTTTTAAAAAGTAGGCACGTAGAAGAAATGTCATAGAAAAGCAGACAATGGGTTCCTATTGAGAAAATGCAGATTACTAGTAAACCCGGTAAGGATTACTTTTGCGGTTCAGTACTGGGCTGCAAGGTACAGTACTGACTTCTCGCCTGCTTGCAGACGAGTGCTTCAGAATTTAGAGTTCGGCTGATTTTATATGAATATTTGCAGTTTTCAAAACTTCACACTTAAAAAAATTTCGAGTCAAAATGGGTAAATGTTATCCAATAGCAGGTAAGTGAGTTACTGGTTTCCAAGTGAGTACTTGACTGGTGCAGTTAAGGTTCCCGGTATAGTCTCAGGGGTCCACCAGGGTCAGGTAAGTACAGTCGGTTCTACCCCAGCAGCGTAGGGCCAGCAGCGTAGGGCCAGCAGCGTGCAGAGGTAGGTAGACCCAATGATATCCAATGAGGGAAAGGGGGCCTTCGGTTGGTGGCTGCTGGCTAGCAGGCCACGCGGCTGGGGGAGCTGGGCTCTTGGTCACTTACTCAGGGCAAGGGGGAAGTAGGGTCCGACAAAGGTGGCACAGCCAGCGGCACTCGGACGGCTGGATGTAGGGTGCTCTTGAGCCGTTGGGCGCTCAATGTTATCCAATGGGAAAGGTCAAAAAGGAACAAAGGCTGCAGGCTTGGGGATGGAGACTCTCCAGGGGCGACCAGCACTTCGAGAAGTAAGTTGGGATCTTGGAGCACAGGTAGGTACCCCAAAGGGAGGCACAGGGGGCTGTAGGGCGCCGGGTGCAGGGGTGTCGTAAAAGCTTACCCTCGGCTGGTCGCAGTTGGGGTGGACCCTGGTTCTGAGTCTGCAGGCGTCGGCTGGTTCTCGAGGAGGGTCTTTGGGCACTGGACTTCGGGTCCCAGTTGCTGGGGGAACGTCCTCGTGATCTTGGTTCGGTTGGGCCCGGCCCGGGCTCGGTGGGTGTAGAGTGGGCTGGTCCGGAGTTTCCTGGTTGGCACCAGGCGGGTTGTTGCAGCAGAGCCTCTGCTGATGGGAGTACCATTCTTAAAGAGGGTCAAGGCAGGCAGGTCTTCCAGGTGTCCCAAGGTTGCTGTCTGCAGGAGTCGCCGGGATTAGGCAGGAGCAGGTCCTAGGATCGGTAGGGCTGGGGCCAAGTCAGTTGTTTTCGTCCTGTTAGCAGCTGCACGGCAGGTCTTCTTCTTGATCTTCTTTCTTCTTTTCGTATCGGGATCTGAGGAAGGAAGGTTCAGGGAGCACCTAAATACAGAATTTAGGTGCGTTACAGGTAGGGCAAGGACAGGGACCAATGGGTCTCTGTCCTAGCCTGCTTCTCTCCTGTGGGAGGGGGACAGGAGCCTAGCTGGGATTGGGCAGGGCGCCCCATCTACAAGATGGCTGGAGCCCGGGGCCGTGCTTCACCTAGTCTCCCCCACCTGAGGGGTGCGGTTGGCACAGGCTGGCACCCCCCCCCCCCTCTTCCTGACATAGTTGTTCCTGCCAGTCTTCCTGCCAGAGTGGGGGTTAGAACTGGTGGGGGTCAGTTGCTGGGTGCAGCAAATGGTTTGGAGAAGCTCACAGAGGCGGCATGCCTTTGAAGCTTCCCCCTGCCCATCCTGGGGGAGGAGACCTAGCACCTCGCCCAGGATGTGCATTGTTGCAGGCACTGGAGAGCTGGGGGATCTCCACCCAGGGCTCCAGCAAAATGTCTACTGTGTGGCAGCCTCTGCAGCCACTCAGCCCTGACGTGGATTGTAAGTTAGGATTTCAGAGGGCATCTCTAAGATGCCCTCTGGTGCATTCTACATTAAATCCCTCACTGGCATCAGTGCGGGTTTAATGTACTGAGAAGTTTGGTACCAAACTTGTCAGTCTTCAGTGTAGCCATTATGGTGCTGTGGAGTTCGTAATGACCACCTCCCAGCACCATATACTCTTAATGGCATCACTGCAAATACAGTGCCCAGGAATGGCCCTGGGTACTGTAGGGGCTCAGGGCTCATGCACCTGTGCCCACACCTCTGGCATAGTGCACCCAGCTAGAGGGGTGACTGAAGTATCCTAGAGCAGTGGGTTCTGAGGGCATGGCACACAGGGATGTGTGCCGTGTCGACTCTTAGTTTAGTTCAGTACTTAGGTACTCAGCCTGCAAAGGCAATGTGTGCGGGCCAGGGTACAGGGCCCCTGATGGTGGCAAAATAAGTGCTGCAGCCCTCAAGGGTCTAATCTGGTCACCATGCCCTGGGTACCTAGGGTACATTTACTAGGGTCTGACAGGTGGCCAGAGATGCCAATTGGGTTTTTAGTTTCAGCACAGTTTTAGGGAAGGAACACAGGCACTGGGTACCTGGTTGGCAGGTGCCCATGGCACACTCAGTCAAAGCACATCAGCAATTCAGAAAAAAAGTGGGGGCATACCAAGGCAAGAAAGATGGCACTTTCTCACAGCACCTCAGGTCTGCTCTTGCAGCCTGGGTAAGGTGGTGTAAGCACCCCTTACTAAGATATATTATACCTATATCTACCTTTAAAAAGAGACTCATATAAACCTTGAAGTCACTCCTATGGCAGGCCTTGACAATCCTGAAAGCAGAGTGCTTGGTTTTGTGTGAGAGGGTGCCCAAGTATGAGCTGAGCCCCTCTGCAGCTTTTGGGATCCCTTCCTTATACCTGTTCTGTGATCCAGCCATACACTCAAGTGCATTATAACTTCGCGGTAAATTATAACTTTAAATGGCTGCATCAAAACATGTCGTGTTTGGTTTCAAACACTTTGGAATCTTACCCCCGCCCACCAGTCCTTGCGGCAGGGGTAGAATTCCACCCTTCTAGAGGGCGAAGACATGTACACCTTTACTTCCCCGGTAATAGTTTAAAAGAGCCCCAGCATCACAAAATCGATGCGGCTGCCACAGACACAAGTCTGACCTCCTACTGCTGGACGAAACTCCAGCAGGGGAGGCCTGGACAATAGGTTTCCTGTCCACCTCCCCAGACAGGCTTTAGTGTATTGGGGCAGGGTGGGTTCATTCAGTGAATGCTTTTCAGACAGTGCCTGGGGCACACAAGGTGTCCCTGTGCATACCTCAGTTCAAACTGGTTGCTGGAGCACTCAGCCCCAGCTCTGGCGGGAAACTGGACAAAGGGGAAGGGTCCGCCCATAGGTGAGACCTTAGAGTTAGTCCATCCGCTAAACTTAGTATAAGTATAGGAACCCAGTCCCTAGGACTTTGGATTATCCTGGACGAAACTCTGCAACATATATCCTGGAACTTCGACATTCTATTTCGACTAGAAGACTGAAGAATTTCCCTTGGGGTGAAGGAGTGACTCCCCTGTTTAAACAGGCACCATAGAAGCATCTTGCAGGTCTGCATTTTCGAAGCTCCCGCCCGATCCTGAAGAATCTGTGACACAGGACATGGACTTCCAGACTTCTCTGAGGCCAACCCGAGATCTCAGCAGAGCTGAGACCTGTAGCCATCACGAGAGACATGGGACTGTGCACATTTGCTAGTGCACCTACTTTCCGAGCTTTCCCGAAGTTGTGCATTGGGCTACTCGTAGTCCAAGCCCTGAGCACCATCTGCACCGAAGATTGCGGGCCTACACTCCACAAGTGTTCTGTGGGCCCGCTTCTAGCATTTCTGCTGGAGGCCCCTTCGCGATCCCCAGTCCGTTGACTGGTGTGTTCCCACGAAGGCAACTCTTTTGTTTCTTGGGCTTCTCTGGTTGCTCCAGATGTGCCCTGACTCTCCTCCAAAGGGTGAGTCCCACAGACCTTGCTGGTCTGCACCAAAGCCAATCTTTGCTTTCTGCATGGGTTGCTGTTGCCAAGGCTTGTTGGGTCCACACCGGAAGCCGACACCGCAGCACTCGACATCCTTCGTGGGACAGCTCGAATCCAGCTCCTGGTCGTCCTCGACGCCTCCTGGTCCTCGTGGCTGAAGAGTCAAGCTTTGCCTCCTGCACCTGAAATCACCCGACATCGGCTGGCATCTTCATGTTGCCTCCCTGGTCACTGGCAAGTGACCCAGAATCTGTCCCCTCTGCTTTCAGGTTCTTCAGATCTTCGATCCACCCTTGGACTTATCCGTATACTTTTCATCTGGTCGCCTGCAGCACCTTTTGCAGCTCTCAATAGGAAATGACGACAAAACCCGACACAAAAAGACACCTATGCACCCGGCTTCCCTGGGTGAGTTAACAAGAGTGCTTCGGTGCTACCGTGGGTCTTGACTCTCGAACTATCCAGTACTGGAGGGGTTTGTTCCTAGTCCACTCCTAAGTGTCCCTAATCTTTACAATTCTAACCGTAACTTTCTCAATAGAAGTTAATGGTGATTTGCTGCTGTGTTAAGACACTGCAGGCGTCCCCGTGGATCTCCTGCGTCCCTACCTTGGGTGGTTCCTGGTTGCCCCAGCGGTTCTACAGGCTCTAGGTCTTGTCTCTGACTGTAGTGGTACTTTTACCACTTCCTTAGTACATGGTTTGTGATGCCCCTAGGGTTTTACTGAGCTAATTTACTGTGTGCTAATTAGGTTTATTGTGTGTACTTTTGCCTCTAGCCTCATAAACAGACTAGAGGGATGTGTTTAGAATAAACACATATATTTTTATATATACCTGGTGTGGTTCTCCTTTCATTTGGTCATTCATGAGATTATAGACTGGTGAAACAAGCTGCTTTACATTCCCTCAAGACTTAGCCTGAAGGCTGCTCTCCACAGCTACCACTAGGATAGCTTTCTATAAAGGTTGTCTTTAAACCTACCATCAATAAGGGTCGTTTGGACTGGTGAATGGTGCCCACTAGAATAGTGGACAGCATACGCCAGGCCAACTTCTCACTCACCCATGTGCTCTGACGTCAGTTCTTTCTTTTTCCGCACCAGTAATCGCTGATCCGGTTAGAGTACATACCATAGTCACTTTTTGACTATCTTTTTTGGGACTTTTGTCTCTTGTTGGTCTTCTCTGGTGCGCAAAGGGATGCCTGGCTTGAAGTCCTGTGGGGCCTGCTGTCGCAATATGTCAGTGGCGGACCCCCACAACGTCTCTCTCTACCACCTGGAGTGCGACCACGACTCTCCTGTCTGGACTGTCGGGCCATGGCTTCGAAGGCCTTGAGGAAGCGACGCCGGAAGTTGCTTGAAGTTCGGCACTCGTCCCAGGGCCGTTCCCGGTACAGGGGCCGCTCTAGAGAACTCTTGCGGGCCACCATCACCGCTCCTCGGACTCCCAAGTATTCACCCTCAGATTTGGGTAAGAGACAACACAAAAAGAAGTCGAAGAAGCGTTGTCGCTCTCTGACGTCCCCCCTTTGGTCCCCGGATGCGGACGAGGGAGACCGGAGCTCCACCCCTGTGGCTCCTTTCGGAGCGTGGGAGTCCCGCGGCCTACCCGCCTTACCCGGGTCCGTCGGCGACTCCCGCATAGATGCAAGAGTTTCTTGCTGCCATGGACCTCCAGTTTAGGCTTCGGGCTCCCGCCGTTGTCTCTGGTCCCGTGGTCCTGTGTCGGGATTCTGCTGGACCGTTGACTCCACCTGCGGCTCCGGTCTATAGGATCCTGCACCGTTGTCTCCGGCCACGGAGCCACCAGGTCCTGCGCTGCCGGCTCCGGCCCCAGTGCCACCCCCGGCTCCGCCTGTGGCACCGCAGTGGATGCCCTTGGTTCCGCCTCTGCCTCGGTTCCCGGACAGTTTTGTCCCCCCCCCCCCCCCCCCCCTGGGATCTGAATTGGGACTCAGCGCTGGTTCGACCCCGGCCGGCGCCGTTTGTTCCTTCCCTGGCCCCTGCCCCGCCGCTGCGGTCTGCACCGCATGTGGAAGAGGTAGAGGACAACTTGGAGGGGTCCGAGGACCCTCTTGCTCGTCAGTGTGACTCTGAGCAGGATTGGGCGGACGTCTTGGAAGAGGCTTGTGGCCTCGACTACTTCTCTGTTCCAGGGTTTGTCTCTCTTCCGCCCACTATGGGGAAGGTGCCTCGTACACAGTGGTGCTCCGTTTTGCACCTGAGGTCCTTAACCTTGATCTTCCTACGGGAGCCCTCAAAACTAATCTCCTCACTGAGGTGCTCCATTCGGCGTCCACTGCATCGGAGCCACTGTTGCCATTTACCGACGCCCTCACTGACGTTTTGTTGGGCACCTGTTCCCGGCCGGCCACAGGGGCCCCAGTGGATAAAAACATTGCCAGGCGTCGTCGCCAGGCGTCATCGCCCGGTGACCCTGCTTTTCTGACAACTCATCCTATGCCCGAGAGCCTGGTCATCCAAGCTTCGACGTCCCAGAGTGCCTTTCCCTCGGCTCCGCCGTATAAGGACTCTAAGAGATTGGAGCAGTTCGGCAAGCGGTTGTGCTCCTCGGCCAGCTTTGGGCTGCGGTTGGGGAACACCGCATGTCTGTTGGGCCGCTATTCCCACACAGTGTGGGATACCGTTTCTCAGGTGTTACCTCAGTGCCCGGAAGAGGTCAAGGCTGTGCTGTCCCGGGCTGTGGCCGAGGGTAAGAATGCTGCTAAATTCGCCATTCGTTGTGGTCTAGACACTGCAGACTCCATTTGTAGGTCAATTTCCAAGACTGTGGCAACTTCGTGGCCACGCCCGGTTGAGCTCTACCGGGTTCTCCCCAGATGTCCGAGCTCGCTCATGGACATGTCCTTTGACGGCACTCGCCTGTTTGGTGAGAAGGCCAACAGCGTGTTGGAGCGTGTTAAGGACTCTCTGGCTACAGCCAAATCCTTGGTCCTTTCTGACACATGCCCGTCCACGTCTACTTTTCATTCCTTTTGTGGCCATGGAAGGGGCACCCCTGCCTGCTTGTTCAGTCAAAAGCCGAAGCAGAATCAAATTCAGTGCAGCGGTGGGCGTGGAGTTCGCCGTGGTGACTCCGGGGGCCGGCGTGAGGGGCAGTC
Organism: Lissotriton vulgaris; assembly: GCF_964263255.1. Lineage (NCBI taxonomy): Eukaryota > Metazoa > Chordata > Amphibia > Caudata > Salamandridae > Lissotriton > Lissotriton vulgaris. The sequence continues at coordinate 279,932,892 of NC_141698.1, read as the reverse complement.
TACCTCCGCCCCTGCGGCGTCCGCCTTGAAACCTTCCTAGTCTGAGTTTCGGGAAGCACCCCAGGCCGGTAGGTGGCAGGATTCGACATCACCTTCCCCATTGGTGTTCTGTCACTTCCTACAGGTGGGTGCTTCACCTCGTCCGGAGGGGTTACTCCCTCCCCTTCTAGTCTACCCCCCGGCCAATGCCGCCTCAGTTCCACCGCATGTCGGGGGATCACTTTGCGCGGTAAGACACTTCATTACTGCGCGCTGCGCTTGGCTACGTGGGCGCTTCTGTTAATTTTAAAAATGCCCATCTTTGTCTTCCTTATTTTAATTTTAGTTGCATAATTATCCCCTGCTTTTAATCTCACCTTCCGCATTCTTGCACCATAATAGTGGCCCGCACCGCGACTTTAGCGGATTGTCCATCGCGCCTTACACTAGTTTGGGGAAACTGGGAAAGTCTTGGGTCCTGTCACTGTCCGGCCTGGACCGCTAATCATAAAGTAAACAAACAAAGTTGCCGGACAGCTTGAGTCTCTATGATCATTCACCAACTAGTTTGATTAGTTACTAGGTTGGACGAACATGTGTCTTGTATCACTTTTTTATTTTATAAAAAGATTTAGAAAAAGTTTTTTTGGCGTCAAAAGACACAACACAACATTTACAGAATTTACAAACAATACATTCAATAAATTGAAAGCAACATAACACAAAATGTGAAGACTTAGACCAGAGAAATTCAAACAAATAATTTGTATAGACAACTGTGCTATGCCTCGGGTTAAACAATCTATGAGGCACCAATCCTGAATATGGAATGAACAAGTGGACTAACAGAATAGAATACTAGCCTACTTGTTACCACCTGCAAAAGATACACAGTGCATTTATCACCAAGTGCTACAAAATAGGAATTACACAGAAGCTTCTCAGCAATTTGCACATGTATTAGTTACATTCCTATTGAGCCTTAAATCATTGGTATCTTGCAGGTAAAGACGTCGACGCGTTTCGAACCCAACCTTGACAAGCTGTCTTTTTACATCGAGTGGGGTGCCGGACTCAAGCGCTTTCAAACGCCACAGAGAACGCACAAGCCCAGGCGGCGGCTGCCGCGTGTGCACGCGTTCAGCGAGGGGATTAATGCCCGAACAAAAAAGCTTTCCTGATTTGCACACCGAACAACTGATGTGTGCCGGCACCCTCCCCAGTAATCGCTACCTTTGCGCATCCTCGAGGGAGTGATCTGAACCCCCCGCCAAAAAGTGACAACGACCCCCCAGTCCATGTCCTGAGGAGAACCAGTCAAACACGGTTGGGTTTGAAACGCGTCGACGTCTTTACCTGCAAGATACCAATGATTTAAGGCTCAATAGGAATGTAACTAATACATGTGCAAATTGCTGAGAAGCTTCTGTGTAATTCCTATATATAAAATAAAAAAGTGATTCAAGACACATGTTTGTCCAACCTAGTAACTAATCAAACTAGTTGGTGAATGATCATAGAGACTCAAGCTGTCCGGCCACTTTGTTTGTTTACTTTACACTAGTTTGAGCGCCATCTTGGGGGTATTCAAGGGACGCTGACGCCATTCACACAGCGCTGTAGCAGTCAGGTTGACTGGCTAGAGGCAATTCGGCGTACCTACTTAAAGGCCGGGAAGAGGTTGGGTCTGTCTGTAAGGCACTTCATTACTGCGCGCTGCGCTTGGCTACGTAGGCGCTTCTGTTAATTTTAAAAATACCCGTCTTTGTCTTCCTTATTTTAATTTTAGTTGCATAATTATCCCCTGCTTTTAATCTCACCTCCCGCATTCTTGCACCATAATAGTGGCCCGCACCGCGACTTTAGCGGATTGTCCATCGCGCCTTACACTAGTTTGAGCGCCATCTTGGGGGTATTCAGGGGACGCTGACGCCATTCACACAGCGCTCTAGCAGTCAGGTTGACTAGCTAGAGCCCTATATAGCTCCGGTATGATGGCGCGCAGCATGTGCGCCCGAGCGACGGCGGAGTCACGCCAGAGTCCAGCCCGTCTGCGCCCGTCCGCGCTGAGGACGGGCTGGACGGCTGGCCGACCGGACATGCTGATGGTGACTTCATAGGTGTCAGGTATTCTGGCCATGACCTGCTAAAGCCACCTAAGCTTTCCTGCCACCATAAGAATGCTCCTGAGGATTATCTAACCCCTCCTGGGTCTAGAGCTGATTTCGGACAAAATATGCTCAATATCTTCGAACCATATTTTGGTTGTGAGCATTTAACGGTCTTGGGAGACCTGAATTATCATTTAGAGGACGTGGAGTCTAGTGAAACTCACTCACTGTTGGATGTTCTATCTGCCTGTGGGCTGAACCAGCTTGTGAGGGGTGCTACCCATCAAGCGGGCCATACGCTTGATGGGGTTTTCTCAAATGATAGCAGGTTGACTGTTAAAGACCCTCTCCCTCTTTCATGGACAGATCACTATGCCGTCCCAATAGAAATGTCCTGTATCATTACGAATAGCAATGGAAAGGGCCTGAGTAAAATGGAATCTCGGCGGAACTTTAAGAACATCTCAAATGACACTCTCGCCCGTAGGATTCCCAGTGTGACTATCTCTCAGGAAGAAGATGTGTGCTTGGCGGTCTTTCACTTAGAAAAGGCCGTCACAACGGCGCTGGATGAACTTGCCCCCGTTCGCATGCGCTATTCTGCTAGGAAAAAGCCGTCGGCCCCTTGGTTCTCGGAGCCATTAAGACTCCTTAGGCAGGGAGTAAGGAGGCAGGAGCGTCCCTGGGGGGCAAGCTGGGATCTGAGGGAGAAAGAAGCTCATAAAATCCTATTGAGGGGCTAGAAGGCGGAGGTAATAAGAGCTAAGCAGGAATATTTCACTGCCCGTACCACCTCACTCTCCTCCCCGAAAGAGCTTTTTAAAATTGTTGATTCCCTTACTTCCCTTCAGATTCCTGATCCCGTTATTGGCTCTCAGCAGCTTTGCAATAACATAGCCCTTTTGTTTCAGGCAAAGATTGTTGACATCTATTCGGCCCTAGAGCTACAGAAGGCTTTAATCACTGATTCTTCCGGTCCTTCTGCTTCTGCCTTAATTCTGGCTGAGGATATCTCCCCAGGGAGCTTGGCTTCTTTTCCACCCCTTTCACTTCAGGAATTAGAGAATCTCCTAAGTAAGACCAGGTCAGGCTCCCCTTTAGATCCCTGCCCTCTTAAGCTCCTTAAACAGTGTAAGGAGTCTCTTTTGCCTCCCCTCTTGGATATCATGAATAGGGCAATGAGGGATGGTACTTTCCCCTCGCAATGGAAGAGGGCAGTGGTAAAGCCATTGCTTAAGAAGCCAACATTGGACCCAGGGGTACTTAAAAACTTTTGTCCAATTTCGCTGCTCCCAGCTCCTGCTAAGATGCTGGAAACCCATCTCAACCAGCATCTTGCAGTCTTTCTGGAAAACTCTGGTCATTTGGATCATTCGCAGCACGGATTTAGGAGGGGGCATAGTACAGAGTCGGCCCTTACCATAGTGTTGAACAAAATCTGCACCGGGTTGATAGGGGCCAGACCACCCTCCTCATCCTGCTAGACCTTACAGCTGTGTTTGATACCCTCTCTCCCTTGGTGTTAACATCTCGCCTGAGGGAGATTGGGGTGGAGGGGTCCGCACTTAGCTTGCTGACCTCCTTTCTTGACCAGAGGGAACAGAGAGTGAAACTGGGGGAGTTTCTATCTCCATCCCTGCCTGTGCATTGTGGGGTCCCTCAGGGGTCGGCACTAAGACCGACCCTTTTCAACATCTATGTGACCCTACTTGCCAGACTTATTAGATCTTTCGGGATGGAGGTAGTCTCCTACGCCGACGACACCCAGATCTTGGTCTCACTCTCCCAGCCTGTCAGCTCGGTTGCCTCCAATTTTAGACTCTGTATGGAGGCAGTCGATCAATGGATGATCTGCAATTCACTGAAATTAAATGGTGAGAAGACGGAGATCCTGGTGTTTGGAGGAAAGGAGGATATTTGGTCGGCGAATTGGTGGCCCGCATCATTGGGAGCATGCCCGGTACCTGCTGCCTTAGCTAAAAATCTGGGAGTCCTGATCGACCCTACCCTCAGTATGCGTCAGCAGGTGAATAGAGCAGTCTCCACCTGCTGGGGCTTAATCTACATCTTGAGGAAGATTAAGCATTATCTATCTCAGCAGGCGAGAAAGCAAGTCGGGTTGCACTTATAGGCTCCCGACTTGATTACTGTAATGCGCTGTATGCAGGACTCAACAAGGGGGTTGCTTCAGCGACTACAAATGGTCCAGAATGCGGCAGCCAAGTTTGTGTTAGACCTACCCAAACGTGCGTCAGCCACTTCTGCAAGGAAATCTCTACACTGGCTCCCGATTGAGGACAGGATTTCCTTTAAAATAATGTGTCTGACCTATGGGGCCTTAGCAAGAAATAGGTCAGGTGGGATAAGAGACCTTTTGGTTCCTTATATCCCCTCCAGAAATCTGCGTTCCACTAAAAAGTCTCTGCTATCAGTACCCCGAGTCCGCAGAGCTAAATGGGGTGGCAGAGCTTTCTCTAGCTTAGCACCGAAAATGTGGAACGCTTTACCTGTGGAAATTAAGTCCCTTCCTACTATGCAGTCCTTTAGAAAGGCCCTGAAGACTCGGCTATTTGCCAAAGCCTACCTGTAGTTTTGTTTTGCCCTCTTTTGAACTTTTTTGATAGGCGCCTTGATGCCTTCGGGTTTTAGTTGCGCAATATAAGTTATTTTTCATTCATTCATTCATTCCAACAATATGTTATGGCCCTCTTGGACAAGGGGGCCATCAAGCGCATTCCTGGGGCAGAAGTAGGACGTGGTTGTTATTACCACTACTTTCTGGTCCCTAAGAAGGACAAGGGGGGCTTGCGCCCCATCTTGGACCTCAGGAACGTCAATCACTTTCTCCGGAAGGAGAAGTTCAAAATGCTAACCTTGGCTCAGGTCCTTTCTGCCCTCGACCCCGGAGACTGGATGGTAGCTTTCGACGTGCAAGACGCTTATTTTCACATCCCCGTCCTGCCGGCCCACCGGCGTTACCTGCGGTTCACGGTTATCCAGGAGCATTTTCAGTTTGCCGTGCTCCCCTTTGGCTTTACTAGCGCCCCTCAGGTGTTCACGAAAGTGATGGCGGTGGTTGCAGCTCATCTGCTCAGGTCAGGGGTGTCAATCTTTCCCTACCTCGACGACTGGTTGTTGAAGGCGGGTTCGCCCGAAGTAGTCGTCAACCACCTTCAGACTACGGCCGACCTCCTGCATTTGCTGGGATTCTCCATCAATGTGCCGAAGTCGCACCTGAGTCCCTCTCAGAAGCTCCCCTTCATCGGAGCGGTTCTGGATTTGACGCGGTTTCTGGTTTATCCTCCCGAGCAGCGAGTCCGAGATATTCAGGCTATGATTCTGACCTTTCAGCCTCAATCCCAGGTTTCATTCAGTATGACTGTTCGGCTCCTGGGCCTGATGGCCTCCTGCATCCTGCTAGTGCAACATGCCAGATGGCATTTGCGGGCTCTCCAGTGGGACCTGAAGTTCCAGTGGGCGCTGCATCAGGGCAACCTGTCAGATCTCGGAGGGCACTGCACGACCATTGCAGTGATGGCTCAAGAATCAAGATTGGGTCAATGGCAGATCCCTCTCCCTTCCCCAACAGGAGCACACAGTGGTGACGGATGCATCCCTCCTGAAATAGGGAGGCCACTTGGGAGAGGCGGAGATCAGAGGCCTCTGGTCTCCAGCGAAGTCCCGGTTCCATATCAAGCTTTTGGAGCTTCGGGCGATCCGACTTGCACTGTAGGCATTCCTCCCCTCTGTCAGGAAGTGTGGTGCAGGTGTTCACGGACAACACCACTGCCATGTGGCATTGCAACAAACTGGGCGGGGTGGGGTCCTGGACCCTATGTCAGGAAGCTCTGCGCCTCTGGTCATGGCTGGAACATCAAGGCATTAATTGGTGGTTCAACACCTGGTAGGTTCGCTGAACGCCAGGGCGGACAAACTCAGCCGCATGTGCATGATGGATCATGAATGGCATCTGAACTCGGGTGTGGCACAAGGTCTCTTTCAGCAGTGGGGAGAGGCTTGGTTAGATCTATTGGCCGCCGAAGAGAACGCACAATGTCATCAGTTCTGCGCGTTGGAATTTCCAAGGTGGCACTCGCTCGGCGACGCTTTTCGGTATGTTGTACGCCTTTCCGCCTATACCTCTTCTGCCCAGAGTGCTGAAGAAGATTCGGTGCGACCGGGCTCAAGTTATTCTTGTGGCTCCGGATTGGGCACAAAGATACTGGTATCCTGAGCTACTACGCATGGGGATCGATCCCCCGTCCGACTGCCTCTTCAGGAGGATCGTCTGTCCCAGCAGCAGGGGATGGTCCTCCACCTGAACCTGTCCAGCCTCCACCTCCATGCGTGGAGATTGAGCGGCGACAGTTGACAGCTTTCGATCTTCTTCCCGAAGTTTGCGATGTCATTCTGGTAGCCAGGCTTTCCTCCACTTAAACGGTATATGCCTGCAGGTGGCACAAGTTTGTGGCATGGTGCACAGCAAAGTCTGTAGATCCCCTTTCTACCCCTCTTTTTGAAGTCCTTCTATTCCTTCTTTCTTTGGCCCAGCAGGGCTCTGCTCTGGGCACTATCAAAGGTTATCTCTTGGCCATTTCCACCTTTTTAAGGCTTCCAGATCAGCCTTCTCTCTCTAAGTCCCCGGTTGTTAACCGTTTCCTGAAGGCATTATGTTTATGTTTGTTTTTGAGATTTTTATTGTGCGCAAATACCCGATGGTGTCTCGGCGCATATCGGACTTCCTGAGACGGAAAGCTATCATATGAATCATTGATTAAATATCCAAGTTTCAATAGTTTGCGGAAGATGGTAAGGGTGGGACTGGTTTTAATGGGCAGCGGAAAAGAGTTCCATAGCCTGGGGGTGGCTACTAAGAAACGTCTGTCTCCCCAGCTGGTGGTTCTGGTGCGTGGGACAGAAAGAAGGTTGGTGCCAGCAGAACAAAGAGATCCTTGCGGAGCATAGATCCGAAAAGCATCTTTGAGAAACCTTGGTCCAGAGTCATGGATGGCTTTGTAGGCAATGCAAAGTGCCTTGAACTTTATGCGACTCTTAACCAATGCAAATGGCGTATGGCCATGGAGGTGGGGCGGCGGCTGGGGATGTCAAGCAGAATTCTGGCCGCTGCATTTTGCACCGATTGTAATTTAGATAAGATCTGTTCTTGTGTGCCAAGAAAGAGGGCATTACCATAATCCATTTTTGAGAAAACGAGAGTGGTAATCAAGGTTTTCCCTGCTCCTGGAGGGAGATATGGCAACAGTTTTTTGATCTTCCTTAACATGAAGAAAGACGAAGAGGCCGCCGCATTCACGTGGTGTTTAAACAGCAGCTTCTCATCGAACATGACACCAAGGTTTCTGACCTTGGCAACCGGAGTCGGGGGTCGTCCCATTTCACTGGAGCAAGGTTACCAAAGGTCATGACCTCGGTTTTGTCCTAGTTTAACTTCAAGCAATTGCTTGACATCCATGAGCTGATGGTCCTCATTCTTTCCTGAAATCTTGCGGCCACAGCTGGTCCATCTTTGTGTATCGCCAACACCAGTTGGGTGTCATCTGCATAGGTGGTTAAAGGGAGACCCTGTGCTTTAATGACTCTCGCCTGATCCGCCACATATATATTGAATAATGTGGGGCTTAGCGAGGAGCCATGCGGCACCCCACACGGGAGGGTAAAGACTGGCGAGTAAAAAGTGCCTAGTTTTACTGCCTGGGTGCGATTGGCCAGAAAAGAGGCAATGAGGTCCCTGGCAAGATGGGTCACCCCCAGGGATGTGACCCAGTCGATCAGGATGGAATGATCGACCGTGTCAAAGGCAGCAGCTAGATCTAGAAGTACTAGGACCGCTGCCCCACCCTGGTCCAATATAGTCCTGATCTCATCCGAGGCTTTTATCAAAGCCGTCTCTGTGCCATGGCCCTTCCTGAAGCCGAACTGGGTGTCATCTAGAAGCTGGTGGCAATCGATGAAGCCCGCCAGCTGTTTGTTCATGATGGCTTCAAATATTTTGGCCGGGAATGGAAGACAGGCGATAGGTCTATAATTGACTGAGTCTGCGAGGTCCAGGGAAGGCTTTTTTAGCAAGGGCTTGATGACCGCTTTTTTCCAGATTTCAGGATATATACCTGTTTTAAAGATAGAATTGCACAGGTCCGTGAGCGCAGGAATGATAACCTCAGTTAAGGCACTCAGTGTAGGAGAGGGACATGGATCTAGAGGAGACCCAGATTTAATGGAGTTGATTAGCATGCTAATCTGGTCTGTCGTGACCAAATGGAAATTAGGAAAGGTGGGAGTGGGTGGGGAGGACTGAGGAAGAGGTTCAGCATAATCCGAACCCATAGGGGGGGAGAAAGTTGAGTAAATGTTCATGACCTTGGTGAAGAAAAAATTTGCCACAGTGTTAGAGGTCTTGAGATGGTTCATTTGGAGGCCCTATCGGGGGATTGGAGAGAGACTCGACGACTTGAAAAAACCTTCTTGCAGAGTTCTGGGCAGACTCAATCTGATCACGAAAAAAGCGCTTTTATGCTTAATGATGGCCTTCTTGTATAAGGCAAGTGCATCTTTATACGTTTGTTTATCTGGGATGCTATAATGATTGCGCCAGCGCCTTTCTAAATTCCTGCAGTACTGGCGTTGTAGCCGAAGGTCCTCTGTGAACCATTGGGCGGATGGTTTAGCCCGGTTGGAGATAATGGATTTAGCTGGGGCTACTTTATTAATGGCGTCCAGAATCCAATCCTGATATCTACTGGACAGTAGCGTGGGGTTCAGCGATGGCTCATAAGAGAATTCAGCCAAAATATTGGACAAGAGCTGAAAGTCTTCGTTTTTCCAGGCTCTGGTGGTGATGGGGTGTGTTGTGGGGATTGAGGTTATGGGCCAGAATAGTAAAGATAACTGCTGAGTGGTCTGACCATACTACAGGAAGAACTGTAGTCAGTGCGATATTAGGGTTGTTGGTGAAGAGGCCATCGAGTGTATGTCCTGCCTGATCGGTGGGGGCTTCAACCAGCTGCTGTAATCCTGCAGCACGTAGATCGGAAATCAGTTGGGTGGTGTCTTTGTACCTTAGGACTTCCAGATGGAAATTGAAGTCCCCCACAATGGTATAGTCCGAATGGCCCAAAGAGATTTCCGTAAGATCATCAAGAGTCGACAGGAAGCTGATGTGTGGGCCAGGGGGGGCGGTAAATAAGCATTCCCTTGAAGACTTGGTTGTGGTTCAGTGTGATGGAAAAAGTACAGGCTTCACAATTCAGTCTGAGAATGGATTCGATTTTAGTTTGAAAAATCTTTTTTATAAATAATGGCTTAGCCACCACCTCTCCCCGTAATTCTGTCCTGTCTTACCACGCAATAACCCTCAGGAGTGGCTGCGCAGAAATCCGGGCCGGAGACCGCGTCTCCCCAAGTTTCAGTTATGAACAGGATGTCCAGCTCCTGACTCCCGATCAAATCTCTAATTTCTAACCTGTGTTTCGGGAGGGAGCGGTTGAGCTTGGGTATGGAGCAGATGCTAGAAGCAGACGGAGTAGGGCAGGGGAGGGTGTTTACAACCAGGACATGGGGCAGGGGGGGACACAAGGCAGCTAGGGGGTGGCAGAGTCTGGCAGCGCAGATTGGTGGTCGGTGTATTAAGTTCTCGCAGCTGAGAGGAGAAATAGCAGATAGGGGTGGTGTGGGTATCGATGAGCCCGGGGCCGGGGGGGGGGGGGTGGCCCTGGTCCCGGTCCAGGCCCGGACGGGCCTAGACGGCTTGCCTCTGGCGCGCCTCCGGCACGCTATCGGCGCGCCCGCCCCCCTGCGCGGACGAGAAGAGGGGTTCATTTTATCTTGTCCGGGCCCCCAATCGGCCGAACACTAGAGCGCTGTCCTCACCCACAACTAAGATGGCGGCCGCAGTAAATGCCGAAGGGGATCGAAAGCGAAGGTCTGTGTGGTCTGTAGAAGCCCTAAATCGGCTCCCAAAGACCCCTATGATCCCTGCAAGGAAGCGCCCAACAGGTAGGCAATGCAGCGTGAGGGGGGAGTGAACAGTTTCTCAGGTTGTTCGAGTGACAGCAAGTAAAACAAATATGTGCCAGTTAAAAATAAACAGTGCTAGCAAGTAATCAGCAAGTTTATGTATTTTAAAAATGTCTAATGCCTAACTCCCGGCTTCCGCCTCACGAGTCTCGATAGTAAGTAAAGAGCGAGGCAACAGATGCTCTTTTATCGTGTCCGGGCCCCTAATCGGCCGAACACTAGAGCACTGTCCTCGCCCACAACTAAGATGGCGGCAACAGTAAATGCCGAAGGGGGTCGAAAGCGAAGGTCTGTGCGGTCTGTAGAAGCCCTAAATCGGCTCCCAAAGACCCCGATGATCCCTGCAAGGAAGCGCGTAACAGGTAGGCAATGCAGCGTGAGGGGGGAGTGAACAGTTGCTCAGGTTGTTCGAGTGACAGCAAGTAAAACAAATATGTGCCACACACAAGTTTCCTCCTGTGCCGTTCATAATGCCTCAATGGGACTTGAACCTTGTCTTGACGTATCTGATGTGCGCTCCCTTCGAGCCCCTTTATAACTGTCCTTTGCGTCTTCTCACTCTGAAGACTGCTTTCCTGGTAGCTATCACCTCTGCCAGAAGAGTGAGTGAGCTCCAGGCGATTTCATCTAAACCTCCTTTTCTCTCTATTAATCCGGACAAAGTGGTTTTAAGGACTCGTCCTTCTTTCTTGCCAAAGGCTGTCACACCCTTCTACATCGGGCTGACTATCACTTTGCCTGCCGTCTTTCCGCCTTCGCTTCCTTCAAAAGAGGATGAGAGGCTCCACCGTCTGGACCCAAAACGTGAGCACTTGTTCTATCTGAAGCGCACACAACAGTTCCGGGTGGATGACCAGCTATTTGTCGGCTACGTGGGTGACAAAAGAGGTCGGGCCGTGCACAAACTGAGCATCTCTCAGTGGTTAGTTCTCTGCATCAAAGCCTGTTAATCGTTGGCGAAGAAGTAGCCTCCTGTGGGGCTGCGTGCCCCTTCTACCAGGGCAATGGCAGCCACTACTGCCTTGGGATGTAGCGTTCCTTTGCATTACTTTTGTCAGGCAGCTACGTGGGCCTCGCCTCGCTGCACACGTTTACCAAAAATTACTGTCTTGACAGTCGAGTCCGGAGAGACTGCCTTCTTTGGCCGTTCTGTTCTCAGTGACTTTCTGGTGCAATCTTGTTCGCAGTTCCTCCACCGGGGCTGGTATTGCTGGGGTATCTATTCTAAGGTAAGGAATCTATCCCTAACGTGTCTCTTTCAGATGCACAAGTTACTACTTGTGTAACAATATATCTGTAAGAGACATTAGTTAGTGATAGATTCCTTACCACCCACCTATCCTCCCCGTTCTGTGACCTGATTTCTAGAGTTAAGGACATATCTGGGTATGTAAAAAGATCAGTCAGAAAAAAGGGGCCCCTGACTGAAGAAAACTTAAGTAACAGATGGAGTAGTTGACCATAAGAGCACAAGTGTTGAGGGCAGGAAAGAAATTTCTTTACACGAGACCAGACCCATAAAATGGCCAGAAGGTATAATCTAAATGCACAAGTTTTACTACTTGTGTTACAACATATCTGTTATAGTTATAGTTAGGATTGTTTTCCATAGGGAATCCGCAACATTCTATTAGGAATAACTTGTCACAAGGATGGTGTCATCAGTGATGTCATGAGTGATGTCACTGACCATGTCATGAGTGATGTAATATGTGACGTCATCAGCAGTGCATTGCAGGCGCGCAAGTTATAGTGAGTCCAACTAACTATAACGTGGGAATTTCAATGGTTTTATGTCAGTAAAATTTCCAGCTAACTATAACTGGTGTGAAACCTATGGTTTTTTCAGTGAATTAATAGGTTTTTTAAATGCAAATTCCTAACTATAACTGGTGTGAAACCTATGGTTTTTTCAGTGAATATATATATATATTTTTTCTATTTTCTATTTTTTTCTATTGTGAATCTGGTGGAAATCTTGAGCAGAATATATATATATTTGTGGCATATGAGCTGCAGATCGTACACTTTTGCAATAGATCGCCACCTTGTGTTGGGCTCGGATGATTGCAGGTTGTTGTCTTCTTGGAAGAAGTCATTGTAGTCACAAGATAGGTGACTCCTCCCTTGGACAATACTGCGCATGGTCGTCGACTCCATCCTCAGATTGTTTTTTTACGCCACTGGGTTCGGATGAAAGTTTTCCGCTCCGGCTGGAAAAGACTTTCTCAGCAACTTCGAAGCATGAATCTTTGTACAAACATTTTCAACATCGAATAGACTTTTCGATATCACCAGCTACATTCCAATGCGTCGACGCGGGCCGTTGGGCCTATCGGTGCCGTACGGCCTACGCCTCATGGACAGAACTCCATTCAAGAGATGCCCTGTATGTCGAGAAAAATTCCCTCATAGCGACCATCACGAGGTCTGCAACCTCTGTCTATCGCCGGAACACGACGAGTCGACCTGCTTAGCTTGTGCATCCTTCCTATCGAAGAAGACCATTCGGGATCTGAGGGCACGTCGACTCGAGATGAGGAGATCAGCGCCAGCACCTGAGGCCATCTTCGAGGAGGAGATCGTCGAAGAGGACGTCTCCGAGGACGAGGCTCCACTCGTCTCTGAGGAAGACTCTCCTGATCTCCAGATCATATCGGGGGCAGAGGACTCAGACGACTCGATTCCATCTCGGCAACCTGTGAGTCCTCTTGCCCCTGCACAACATACACTACCCAAGCCAAAGGCAACGGTCAGCACTTTGCCCATGGGGCCCAGTCAAGACCGATATATCCCCTCAGACGCCCCGCCTTCGAGCTCGGCTCCGAGGAAAAAGTCTACGCCTGTGTCTTTGTAGTTTCGTCGGCACCGACGAAACCACATGTTCCAATTCCACCTCCTTCATTGGCACCGAAGCACATACATCCTTCAACACCGAAGGACTCTTCGACACCGAAGCCAAAACGCCCTTCGGTGCCCAAAGACAAAGATCCTTTGGCACCCAAACCAAAAGACGCATCGGTACTGAAGCCGAAGACTGTACCGGATCCGAAAGCTTCGACTCTGAAACCTTCCAGTTCCAAAAATAAAGATGGAAAGCCAGAGTCCGGCGCCGCAGGGCCAACGAGACCTTTCTCCACTCCAAAATCTCCAACCTCGGTAACAAAGACTCCAAGGCCTGATACAGAGACACCTAAACCCTCTAACAAGCCTACCAAGCCAATACCACCTTCAGCACCAAAGAATTTGCCACAAGACTCGATAACTCCTCCTACAGCAAAAAACACAAAACAACCCCTATCGGCACCGAAAAATCGACGCCGAAGAAGATTGTAGAGGAGGAAGAATTGTTTAGACCAGATCCTAAACAAAGAAAAGTCCATATAAATCCAAAAACTGGACATGTGGAAGAAATTCCTTACAAGAAGAGACCAGCAGACACACCACTTCTACCTGTGGTTCCTGCCAAAAAGGAGTGTGCAACTTCTCCAATGCACCCTTCCTCTCCTTCACCTTCTTCCTCTCCTATCCCTCCTTACATTGAACCTACAGTTTCTCCTGTTCAATCTCCTGCATCATCACACTACACTGACGAGGAGTATGATCCAGGTGGGGGGGAATGAAGTACCAGAGCCACATGCATACCCTTTAGATGAAGATGTCAATCCAGAATATCCTAAAGATGACTATATATATATATATATATATATATATATATATATATATATATATATATATATATATATATATATATATATATATATATATATATATATATATATATATATATAGTTTTCCACCACACAATGTGCCCGACATTCCTGATCCTCAGTACTACCCAACAAAACCTTTCCCTCCAGAAGATAGTATTGGGTTTAATCATTTATTAAATAGAGCTACCCTTTACCTCGGGGTCTCAATGCACTCTGATGCCATTGATGAGGATTTTTTACTGGATACATTTGAGCAGTTACAAAGGTCTACGCAAATACTACCCACGATCAAAGAGTCATTAAACATGCTCCAGATATCTTTAAAGACCCGGTACGATGTAGGGTATTAAATCCAAGAATAGAAAAGAAGTATAGACCAGCACCATCTGATCCAGTCTATATTAAGGGACATCTGCCACTAGACTCTTTAGTAGTGTCTAATGCAAGGAAAAGAGCCAATTCCCAGACTTCTGGTGACACTCCCCCGCCTGACAAAGAATCTAAAGTTATTGATGCGTCAGGAAAACGGATTGCTGCGCAGGCAACAAACATATGGCTCATAGCAAATACACAAGCCCTGCTCTTACGTTATGACAGGGCTCACTACGACCAATTAGGGAAGCTAATGGAGCACCTCCCAGATCAATACAAGGATCAGGCAGCAGAGCTCATTCCCGAAGGCAAATTAATATCCAATGCGTCCATTAAATGTGCACTAGATGTAGCTGACACAGCATCCAGAGCAGTCAATACTAGTGTGATACTCAGACGACATGCATGGTTACGCATTTCAGGTTTTAAAACAGAGGTACAGACTACCATCTTGAACCAGCCCTTCAATCAAAACCAATTGTTCGGGCCGGAAGTAGACAACACACTAGAAAAGATGAAAAAAGACACAGACACAGCTAAGTCTATGGGTGCATTACAATCCACAAAGACTAGAAGTTATTTTCGCCGCTCCTTTTATAGAGGAGGCTCTAAGCAAACCGGCACAGACACATCATCTTTCAAAACGCACACACAGACCTCCTCTAACAAAGGCTACTTTAGAGGAGGATACAAAGGCAATAATAATAAGGAAAGAGATAGAGGTAATAACAATAACCGCTCCTCTTCTACTCCCAAACAGTGACGTCCCTCTGCTTCCCCTACAACATTCCACTCCTGTGGGGGGCAGATTATCACAGTTCCTACCTGTCTGGAATTCCATCACAGCGCACATGTGGGTGAGACAGATTATCCAACATGGCTACTGCCTAGAACTCACAGCAACCCCTCCCAAACATACCACCCAGGCAGCGTCCAATGTCTACAGGCCATTTGACTCTGCTTCAACAGGAAGTTCTAGCACTTCTCAAAAGGATGCTATTCAATTAGTTACTTTAGAAGAACAGGGAACAGGAGTTTACTCCCTGTACTTTTTAATCCCCAAGAAGGATAGGACACTACGGCCAATTCTCAACCTCAGTCCCCTCTACCATTACATACAATCAGATCCTTTTCACATGATCACTCTGCAACAAGTACTCCCATTACTACAACAAGGCAACTTTCTTTCAACACTAGACCTAAAGGACGCCTACTTTCACATTCCTATACATCCTGCTCACAGGAAGTATTTAAGGTTTGTCATACAAGGACAGTTCAAAGTCCTTCCATTTGGGGTCACAACAGCACCACGAGTGTTCAAAAAGTGCTTAGCAGTAGTAGCGGCACATCTCAGAAGACAACAGATACATGTCTTCCCTTACCTCGACAATTGGCTCATAAAAGCCAAATTATTCCACCAATGTGTACAACACACTCAGCAGACCATTAAACTGTAGCACGACTTGGGGGTTACGATCAACTACACAAAGTTGCACCTAGAGCCTTCGCACATGCATCAGTATCTAGGAGCTACCATAGACATATCTACAGCTCTAGCGTATCCCAGTCCAGCCAGGATACAGCGCATTCAGGCCTTAGTCTCCATTTTTCAACACCAGCAGTATCTCCAAGCCTGAGTGTTCATGAGCCTAATAGGCATGATGGCATCTTGCATCTTCATAGTTCCACATGCAAGACTGCAAATGCGCCCATTAAAACAATGTCTAGCACAGCAGTGGAATCAGGCTCAAGGTCAGCTCATAGACCTGGTGTTGGTAGACAGCCGTACATATCGCTCTCTGCAATGGTGGAACACCAAAAACTTGACAAAGGGACGGCCGTTCCTTGAACCTGTTCCACAGATAGTGCACACGACAGACGCATCCCTCACAGGATGGGGAGCCAATCTCTTACAATATACCACTCAAGGCCAATGGAACAACCAACAAAAACAGTTCCATATCAACCATCTAGAGCTGCTAGCAATTTTCCTAACACTCAAAACGTTTCAAGTACAAGTACAAAACAACGCTGTCTTAATCCGGACGGACACTGACAGCCATGTACTATATACAAAAACATGGGGAGACACACTCTCTGCAACTGTCCCAGCTTGCACAAAACATTTGGAGATGGGCTATTCCTCAAAACATACACCTGACAGTAGAACACCTTCCAGGAATTCACAATCAGATAGCATATCTGTTGAGTCGACAATCACAACAGATTCACGAATGGGAGAGACATCCACCAGTTCTTCAACCATTCTTCCAAATGTGGGGGCATCCACAGATAGATCTGTTTGCCACCCACGAAAATGCAAAATGCCCAACCTTCGCCGCCAGGTTTCCACACCCACGGTTGGAGGGGAATGCGATATGGATGAACTGGTCAAGCAAATTTGCGTTCGCTTTTCCGCCTCTCCCACTCATTCCACTAGTAGTGCGCTAACTCAGACAACAGTCTCTCAAACTAATACTAGTAGCTCCCACATGGGCACGTCAGCCGTGGTTCACCACACTACTAGATCTTTCACTGGTTCCACATAAAAAATTACGGCTCACGCCCTCCCTGTTAACACAGAACCATGGAAAAATAAGACACCCAGAACCAAGCCAACTGAATTTGGCGATCTGGCTCCTGAAGTCTTAGAGTTTGGTTACTTAAACCTACCACCAGACTGTATGAACATAATTAAAAAAGCTAGAAGACCCACTACCAGAGCATGTTATGCCATCAAGTTAAAAATATTTGCAATATATTGTAAAAATATGTTCGAGGCATGTGGGCTGCTGAATTCATATCTGTGCATAGATTGCCGCCTAGTGTTTGGTCTGGATGATTGCACATTGTTGTCCTGGAAGAGTCTTCGAAGTATCACAAGATAGGTGGCTCCTCCCCTGGACTACAGTGCGCATGAGCATCCTCTCCATCCTTAGATTGTTTTTTTCCGCCATTGGGTTCGGATGTAATTTCCAACTCGGAGTTCGAAATCGATAAAAAAAAATTCCAAAAGGCCTTCGGGGACGTCGGTATTGTTATTGCGATAGGTACCGATAACTCTCTTTCTGTAGTTTATACTCGGAACGCCGATTCGGGCCGCGTGGCTTTTTCGACACCAAGGACGATTGTTGATGGAACAAAGTCCATTCAAAAGATGTCCCAACTGTAACTCGAAATTTCCACACATAGATAAACACCCTGTGTGTAACAAATGTTTATCTCCGGAACACAATGAAGCCGACAGCTTAGCTTGTGCACAGTTTCGATCGAAGAAAACACTAAGGCTTCGAAGAGCTGCGAGGCAGACAATGCAGAAGCAAGCGCCTGAGCCAGAGAACATCTTCGAAAACGACGAAGAAGTCGTCGAAGCTGAGGACTCAGACCAACAGTCGGAGCAGGGGTCGGAACATGACTCCAACTACTACGTCGACGACGAAGACGACTTTGTCGAGGTAGGGGACGACGATCCAGGCATAGGAGCCGTCGAGGACGACTCCGGCGAGGACACGGGGCCAACCGTGAGTACGGAGCCCAGTAATGTTACCGATACGCTGCCAGAGTCTCAGGTCGAGGCATCGCCGGAACGCCTTAGCCAAGACCCTACCATCGATTCTATGGCCCCGCAATTCAGCCCGGCTTAGAATATCAGACAAGAGCCATCAGTGCAACATTACCATTCCTTGGTAATATCGAAACAGAAAGTGAAGGAAGCAAAACAGAAACCGAAACTGATAGACTTTACAGTCTTCGGACTGAGAGGGGCGGATCCATCGGCACCGACCAAAAAGAAAATGGCCGTCGACCCGGCCGGGTCGCATATGAGGGTTGTCGAGCAGAGGGCCAGTGCACCCAAAGACATGCCTACGCTGAAGGCCGTCGAACCGACAAGATCGATGTCGACGCCAGGCAACATAAAGAAGACGGTTGTCGAACCAAAGCAAAGAGTTGACAAGCCGAAGACGGTGCAGACAAAAACACTCGACCAGAAGGCAAGGATCGAGGCGAAGGGGTCCGTCGAGCCAAGGCAACAAATCATCGCTCCGAAGCAGCAGGCTTCGACAACGACACAAGCCCAAAAAGTGATTATCGAACTGAAGAAAACGATCGGATCGATAACTATTTCGGCACCGAAGAAGTTCATCCAGCCGAAAAAGACTGTGGAGGCACAAAAGTCCCTCGGACCGATAAAATTTGGACTTCCAATGCACATGAGGCAAAAAACGGTCGAACCGACAACGGAAATCGACCCGACGCCAACAAAGAAGGCAATAACGGGGAAAAGAGCTCAGCCACATGAAGAGCAAGAGCCCTCAACATAAGAGCAATCAAAGCTGTACGTCAACCCCGATACTGGCAGAGTTACCCTATTAAAAAGGAAAATCAGACCAGATACTTATGCTGAAACCTACAAAATTCCACTAAAGAAAAAAGACTCTTCAACATCTCCTACTCTCTTTGAGCCATCAGACCACATGTGCAAGAGACTTGTACATATTCTCCCACACACACAGATGAGGATGTAGAATATGAGAATAATTAAATTTATAATTATCCTGTGGACAATGACCAGGACAACCAAACTCAACAATGGCCTGACCCTGTAGATCCTGTAGACTCTCAGCCCATGCAAGACAATACTGCATACCCTGTAAAGACTTTGCCTACAGAGGACACAGCTGCTTTCAATGCATTGCTAGAAAGAGCAGCATACAACCACCACGTGGAAATGCATGCAGACCCCATTGAGGAAGACTTCCTTTTTGATACTTTCAACACCTCTGAAAGATCAGTGAAAACATTGACAATGTTGAAGGGGATGCTTAAACACGCAGGGGACATATTTAAGGAAACAACCAGGGCACGAGTCATTAACCCCAGGATAGAGAAAAAATATAGGCCAGCACCAGTAGACCCTACCTACATTAAGGGACAGCTACCTTTAGACTCTTTGGTAGTATCCAATGCACGCAAACGTGCAAATTTGCAGAC
The DNA here is from genome assembly GCF_964263255.1 of Lissotriton vulgaris. NCBI lineage: Eukaryota > Metazoa > Chordata > Amphibia > Caudata > Salamandridae > Lissotriton > Lissotriton vulgaris. Next base: position 279,913,691 of record NC_141698.1, on the reverse strand, counting down.
TAATGGCGAGGCTCCACCTCCAGACAAGGAGTCTAAGATTCTGGAGGCCTCGGGCAAAAGGGTAGCTGCTCAAGCAGCTAACATATGGAGAATCTCAAACATACAAGCCCTGTTAGCCAGTTATAACAGGGCCCATTACGACACACTTGAGCAGATTCTCCAGCATCTGCCTGACCTTTATAAGGAACAAGCAGAATACCGAATACAAGAGGGCAAGCTCATATCTAACTCCTCTATCAAGTGTGCGCTAGATGCGGCAGACAGAGCAGCCAGGGCTATCAATACCAGTGTCATGCTTAGACGACATGCGTGGCTCCGCATATCTGGGTTTAAAAATGAGGTTCAAAGCACTTTATTTAATCAACCAGTGAACCCTGATTATTTGTTTGGCCCTAATGTGGACACAATACTGGACAAAATGAAGGATACCGAGACTGCAAAGTCTATGGGAGCCTTGCAGTCACAACAATACAGAGGTGGCTCCTTTTGTCGCTCCGGCAACAGAGGAACTGCAAGAGCAGGCTCAACACAGCAAACCTCATATAACAAGGGGAACAGGCAAAACACCTACAACAAGAACAGTAGAGGTGGATACCGTGGCAATAACAGCAAAGGTAGAGGACGAGGGAATAACACCACCAGATCCTTCTATCAATTCCAAACAGTGACTTTCTGTCACTACCCCCAGGCCATGTAATACCGGTCGGGGGAAGATTACAGAAGTTCCTGCAAGTCTGGGAAAACATAACAACAGACAAGTGGGTGAGGCAAATTATACAGCATGACTATTGCCTAGAATTGACCTCTACACCACCCAACATTTCCCCAAGACACCGTCCTATGTCCGCAGAACACCTACACTTATTGCAGCAGGAAGTCATCAGCATGTTACAAAAAGGGGCCATAGAACTAGTACCCTTAGAACACCAGGGTACAGGGGTGTACTCGCTGTACTTTCTAATCCCCAAAAAGGACGGGTCTCTCAGACCAATTTTGGACCTCAGGCCCCTAAACCAATACATTTTATCAGAGCATTTTCACATGCTCACTCTACAGCAGGTGCTACCACTGTTGCGTCAAGGAGACTTCCTCGCAACACTAGACCTCAAAGACTCATATTTCCATATACCAGTACACCCAGCACACAGGAAATATCTCAGGTTTACAATACAAAACCAGCACTACCAATTCAAAGTCCTTCCTTTTGGGGTGACAACAGCCCCAAGAGTTTTCACCAAGTGCCTCGCGACAGTAGCTGCACATCTGAGAAGACAGCATATTCATGTCTATCCGTATCTGGATGACTGGCTGATACAACCACAGTCAGCCCAGCAATGTGCCAGCCACATGTCACGCACAATTCACCTCCTGCACAGTTTAGGTTTCTCGCTTAACTATCCAAAGTCCCATCTTCAGCCGGCCCACATACAACAATACGTGGGAGCGACTATAGACACTCAGGCAGGGAAAGCACAACCAAATTCTGTCGGAATAAACAGCATTCAGACGTTAATCCAAAAATTCAGGCCACAACACTCGCTCCCAGCCCGAGTGTTTATGCCGCTAATAGGCATGATGGCCTCGTGCATTTTCATAGTCCCTCACGCAAGACTACACATGCGTCCGCTGCAGGAGTGCCTAGCACGTCAGTGGAACCAGGCTCAAGGACAATTAAGCGACCTAGTGTTGGTGACCAGTCGTGCATACAACTCTCTGTATTGGTGGAATCCACAAAACATTTGCAAGGGATGACTGTTCTAAGAGCCTGTACTACAAATAGTCTTAACGACTGACGCATCCCTGATAGGGTGGGGAGCCCATGTCCTCCACCACACAGTGCAGGGCTTATGGACCGCGCAGCAAAAGAAAATGCACATCAACCTACTGGAGCTGATGGCAATTTTTATGGCAATAAAAGCTTTCAAAGTACATCTCTGCAACAAGACCGTGTTGATCCGGACGGACAACATGACTGCGATGTACTACATACAGAAACAGGGAGGAACACACTCTCCACAGCTGTCACATCTAGCTCACAGCATATGAAAGTGGGCTATTCAAAGAAACATTTTTCTGATGGCAGAACCCCTCCCAGGCAAGGATAATCAGATAGCGGATCTGCTCAGCAGACACAGCCAACAGATGCACGAGTGGGAGATTCACCCCACAGTGCTTCAACCATACTTCCAACAGTGGGGACAACCAGAGATAGACCTGTTCGCCACAAAAGAAAACGCAAAATGCCAGTACTTCGCCGCAAAGTTCCCACACCCGCAGTCTCAGGGCAATGTGATATGGATGAACTGGTCAGGCAAATTTGCCTACGCTTTTCCACCAGCACCGTTGATACCGCTAGTGGCACGCAAACTGCGCCAGCACTCCATGATGCTAATCCTGGTTGCTCCAACATGGGTGAGGAAACCGTGGTACACCATGTTCCTAGAACTTTCCGTGGTGCCTCATCAAACACTAAAACTAACACCCAGTCTCTTAACTCAGAACCATGGAGACATTCAGCACCCAGATCCGCAGCAGCTGAACCTTGCAATCTGGCTCCTGAAGTCATAGAGTTTGGCTACCTAAACTTACCTCCTGACTGCATGAACATTATCAAGGAGGCAAGGAGACCTACCACAAGAGCATGCTATGCGGCAAAGTGGAAACGTTTTGTCATTTACTGTAACAACAATGATATAAACCCACTGGACGCAGCAACTCAATATTATATGCTATCTTTTGCACCTACACCGTTGCAATCTAGCCTACACATCCATTAGGATACACTTAGCTGCCATAGCAGCTTACCTTCAAAACAGGCAACACCTTTCGCTATTCAGATTGCCTGCAATTAAAGCATTCATTGAGGGGCTCAAATGAGTGATCCCCCCAAGACACCCACCTTCACCTGTCTGGAACCTAAACGTTGTTTTAACAAGACTAATGGGACCACCTTTTGAACCTTTACACTCGTGTGAAATACAATTTTTAACATGGAAGGTGGCTTTTCTCGTAGCGATTACTTCACTTACAAGAGTTAGCGAGCTGCAAGCCCTAACTATTCAAGAACCATTCTTCCAAATTCACGCAAATAGGGTCGTGCTTAGGACAAACCCTAAATTCATGCCAAAAGTGGTATCCCACCTCCACATCAATCAAACAATAGAACTTTCAGTGTTCTTCCCAAACCCACAGTCAGTTCCTGAAAGGGCTCTACACACACTAGATGTTAAAAGAGTTCTCCTAATTACATAGACAGGACAAAAGATTTCAGGAAGACAAAACAGTTGTTTGTTGCTTTTTCACCACAACACAAATAAAACCCCATTTCTAAATCTGGACTAGCCAGATGGATAGTTAAGTGCATTCAAATATGTTATCTTAAGGCAAAACACACTTTAACAGTTCCCCCAAGAGCGCATTCTACACGCAAAATGGGGGCATCCATGGCTTTCCTAGGAAACATTCCTCTAGAAGAAATATGTAAAGCAGCCACATGGACAACCATACATACTTTCACAAAACACTATTGTGTTGATGTACACATCCAAACACTCCAAACCGCAAGCTGCTGTAGGACAGGCTGTTCTAAAAACTCTGTTTCAGACTGCTGCAGCTGGCACAGGTAGCCACCGCTAAGCGAGAGACTGCTATACATTCTATGCACAGATATGAATTCAGCAGCCCACATGCCTCGAACGGAATATGCTACTTACCAGTATGCATCTGTTCTTGGCATGTAGGGCTGCGGACGTTCATATCGCCCACCCTCCTCCCCGGTGCCTGTCGCAGCTGTAGCATTCATTCTAACTCACACTTTCTTGCATGGACATCTCTTACTGTACAATACTCCATCTCTGCCACAATGGCGAAAAACAATCTAAGGATGGAGAGGATGCCCATGCGCACTGTAGTCCAGGGGAGGAGCCACCTATCTCGTGATACTTCGAAGACTCTTCCAGGACAACAATGTGCAATCTTCCGGACCCAACACTAGGCGGCGATCTATGCACAGATATGAATGTCAGAAGCCCTACATGCCAAGAACAGATGCATACTGGTAAGTAGCATATTCCTCACATTGATCCACTGGATGTTTCCATCCAAAATATTATTTGCTACCTTCTACACCTACAAAGGTCCAATTTAGCTTATTCTTCCATATGCCTGCATCTGGCAGCATTTGCAGCCTATTTACAGAATAGACAACATCTATTTCTCTTCAGAGTACCTGCAATCAAAGCATTTATGGAAGGATTAAAAGGAATAATCCCACCTAGGTTACCACCTGCTCCAGTATGGAACCTAAACTTGGTCCTTACAAGACTTATGGGACCCCCTTTCAAGCCTTTACACAAGTGTGAATTTTAAATCCTAACATGGAAAACTGCTTTCCTTGTTGCCATCACCTCTCTCAAAAGAGTTAGTGAAATACAAGCATTCACAATACAAGAACCATATTTTCAGATACATCCTTAACAAAGTGGTTCTTAGGCCTAATTCAAAATTCCTGCCAAAAGTTATTACTCCTTTTTCACCTTAACCAATCAATTGAGCTACCTGTGTTTTTCCAAAACCCGGACTCTGTTGCAGAAAGGGCTTTACACACCTTAGATGTTAGAAGAGCCTTGTTATACTACACAGACAGGACTAAATCCTTCGGAAAGACAAAACAACTATTTGTATCTTTCTCTCCCCCACACAAAGGCAACCCCATCTCTAAGGGAGGAATTGCCAGATGGTTTGTAAAGTGTATACAAATATGCTGTCAAAAAGCTAAACGTACACTAACGTTCCTCCTAGAGCACACTCCACTCGCAAACTAGGAGCCTCTATGGCTTTCTTAGGAAATATACCACTAGAGGACATATGCAAAGCAGCAACATGGTCTACAATACACACCTTCACTAAACACTATTGTGTTGATGTGCAAGCCAAGCAGCAAGCTGCAGTAGGCCAAGCTGTCCTTAGAACACTGTTTCAGAATACTGCAGCGGATACAAGCGACCACAGCTAGGGGAGACACTGCTGCACAATCGTTGCAAAAGTGTACGATCTGCAGCTCATATGCCTCGAATGGAAAGTGCTACTTACCAGTATGCATCTGTTCTTGGCATGTAGAGCTGCAGATTCTTACACACCCTCCCGCCTCCCCGGGACTTGTATCCGTTTCAGTACTCATCTTACTTGGATGCACACGCATGGACATCCTTTCTCTTTACTTCTACTAACTCCATCATTTCCCATCATGGCGAAAAACAATCCGAGGATGGAGTCGATGACCATGCGCAGTATTGTCCAAGGGAGGAGTCTCTTATTTCGTGATTACAAAGACTTCTTCCAAAAAGACAACAACCTGCAATCATCCGAGCCCAACACCAGGCGGCGATCTATTGCAAAAGTGTACGAATTTGCAGCTCTACATGCCAAGAACAGATGCATAATGGTAAGTAGCATTTTCCATATTCACGATGTGAAACTCCCGCTACTCCCGAGTGGCGAAGAAAGAGAGACGGACCACTGCAATCAGGCAAGATGTTTTATTAAGACCAAGTTAATCCATCATGATGAAATGACTCGTTTTGGGCTCGGACGCGTTTTGGGCTCGCACGCGTTTTGGGCTCGCAAGCCCTTGTTCACATGATGTGTGTGTGTATATATATATATATATATATATATATATATATATATATTTTTTTTTTTTTCTTTTTAGTTCATGATCTTCTTAGGAAGGGCATACATTGTGCTTACGTCGCTGCGCATTTTCTTCCGTTCTCATGAATTTTCACTGTCGATGCATAGCAAAAAGAGCCGTTTGGAAACTCCAACATGCATTAGTGCCGACACTGCACATTCTTAGCCGTGATGGATAAGCTACTTACCTTTGGTTACGCCTTTTCTGATAGATACATCTGCCGTGTGGATTCCTCACCTTGTGAATATCCCCCTTGCGCCAGCAACATCCGGAAATTCTTTTCGTAGCCTCGCGCCAACGTGGATAGGACGTCACAGAGACACGGCTCCGCTCGCGGCTCCGCTGACGTCACCGGCGCCTATAATAGGCCCACGCCGGCGTGATGACATCAGTTCCCTTTTTTCTGCGTCGTCGACGCCAACGGTTATCGGGAATCTCTGTAGCCTACTGGTACTTTGTTGCCATTTTGTTGCAATTTCTGCTTCTTTGTATCCTGTCTCTTCGACGATGTCATCCAAGAAGACCGGCTTCAAGCCTTGCAGGGAGTGCTGTAAAATGATGTCTATTACCGATCCGCATGATGACTGCATCTGGTGCTTGAGTTCCGACCATGATGTGGAGGATTGTTCTTCATGTCGGAAGATGAACCCGAAGGCCTTGAGAGAGAGAGAGGCCAAACTCCTGGTTGCGAAGATAAATGCTGGGAAGGAGATATCGTCGAGGTCTCGTACTCGAAGGGCGAGGTCGAAGTCGAGGGCCAGGTCGAGGTCTGGTTCTCGAGAGGGGTCGTCTTCGAGGTCGGCTTCGGATCATGTTTCGAAGTCGAAGAAGAAACTTAAGAAGAGGAGACATGAGTCCCGACGTCGTTCTCGTAAGTAGTCGAGGTCGAGGTCACCGAAGAAGGTACGTTCGAAGGTGGTTACTCTGGAAGTCTCTGAGCCTGAAGGTGAGGCCTCACCTTCGGAGTCGCATGGGCGTTCTCCCACTCCAGCTCCGATTCCTTCTCCGGCTCCGAATCCGTCTCCGGCGCCGTCCCCGGCCCGTGAAGAGGAAGAGGCTCGGGAGGATGTCAATTCTGCGCCTGTTGAAGAGCCGAATACGATCCCTCTTCAGGACCGGCCTGATGGGTTTCAACCGCCCTTTCCTGCCCCAGGCCAGGACCCTTCAGCGTTTCTCAACGCTATGTATGGCGTCTTCTCAAGGGCGTGGTACCCCTCTGGTGCACCTTCGGGTCCCATGGGTCCTTTGGCTTACAGCCTGGGAGTTCCTCACTCCTATCCTCCGGCTCCGTTTATGCCTTACATGCCGGCTCCGACGCCGCATTGGCAGTTCCCGGCTCCGCCGAAGTCGTCGACGCCGATTCCGGCGTCGCCCGCTCCAGAACGTCCTCGAGGGCATTCCTCTGTGCCATCGGATTCGATACCGGCGTCAGCCCCGAATCCGTCAGAGCCGCTGGTGGATCCGGCTGCGAGGCGTGTGAAGGAGAGGTCTGGAAGGGAAGCTCAACGCCTTTTGGAAGAGCAAAGGTACTTGGATTCACATTCTGATGTGGAGGAAGGTGAATTGGAGGAGAGCTGTTTTGAGGAGTTGGCAGATTCAGGGAGTCTTGATTTCTCTCCAGAGTGGGAGTTGCCCTCAGGCTCTGGTGCTCCTTCTAAGGATATCCAACCTTACCATCTGGTTATGAGGAAGGCTGCTGAACTTCAGTTGACTTTGACAATGGTGGAGTTTAAATCCAATATCCTCACTGAGGTCTTGCATTCTCCGAGTTCCGTGGTTGAGCCTTTGCTTCCATTCAATGATGCCTTGATGGATCCCATTATGGAGGTGTGGAAGAAACCTTTGTCGGCTCCTGCGGTTTCCAAGAGTGTTGCGAGAAGGTACAGGGTTGCACCTGAGGACCCTGCTTTCCTGTCTACTCATCCTTCGCCAGAAAGCCTGGTCATTCAAGCTGCCTGTTCTAAGAAGAGTGTTAGTGCCTTTCCCCAGGTTCCTTGTGATAAGGAGGTTAAGAAACAAGACCAGGTTGCAAAAAAGACCTTTTCTTCGGCAAGCATGGCGTTGAAGTCTACTAATGCCACTTGTCTGATGGGGAGATATGTGCATGCCCTGATGGATTCTTTTCGTGTCCTGGTTCCTAAAGTTCCTGATGCCAGCAGGAAGGATTTTGAGGAAGTGATTTCTGATACTCAGGCGGCGGCTCGCCAGGTTATTCAAAGTGGTCTGGACACTGCCGACTCTGTGGCTCGTATCATGGGCACTGCTGTCGCCACTAGGAGGTCGGCCTGGCTGAAATCCTCAGACTTTTCGGCTGATGTTCAAGCGACTTTGCTGGATCTTCCTTTTGATGGTTCTGGTCTCTTTGGGAAGAAGGCTGATGCGGCCCTTGAGAGATTTAAGGATTGCAGAGCTACAGCTAAGTCCTTAGGTCTCCAGATCAGAGGCTCAGGTCTCCAGATCAGAGGCTCTTCGACCAACAGGAGGTTCAGGGGCTTTGGTCGTTCCTTTCGGAATTTCCGGCAAGGCCAACAGCAGCAACAGCAGCAGCAGCAAAATTCTATGTACAGATCGTACAGGGGAAAGCAAAGAGCGCGTCCTCGTGGACGTCAGACCTCTTCCTCCTCCACCTCTTCCAACCCTCCTGCCTAAGAAAAGCAGCCCTAGATCCGCTATTCAGGATCATGTGGGTCCGGTTGGGGGCCGGCTTACTCATTTTCTACAGGATTGGGAATCGGTTACATCAGATCTTTGGGTTCTCAATCTTGTAGAAAATGGGTATGCCCTTCTCTTTCGGGAATTCCCTCCCAATTACCCTCCTTGTCAAGGCTTTTGCACCGAGGAACATCTGTCTCTTCTGCAGGTGGAGGTGCTTACTTTGTTTCGAAAAGGTGATATAGAGGTAGTCCCAGAGCAGGAAAGGGGTCAGGGATGCTACTTCCGGTATTTCCTGATTCCCAAGAAGGATGGCAGACTACGTCCAACTCTGGATCTCAGGATCTTGAATCTCTATCTGAAGCAGGAGAAATTCAAGATGCTCACCCTTGTTCAGGTTCTTCAAGCGCTGCTGGAAGGAGACTGGATGGTGTCGCTCGACTTGCAGGATGCGTATTTCCACATCCCAATCCTGAAGTCGCACAGGAAGTATCTCCATTTTACGGTGGGATCGCAGCACTACCAGTTTGCGGTCCTTCCGTTTGGTCTTACTACTGCGCCTCGAGTCGTCACCAAGGTGATGGCAGTGGTGGCAGCTCATCTCAGGAGGTCGGGGATACTTGTGTTCCCTTATTTGGACGACTGGCTGATCAAAGCGGAGTCGTCAGAGAAGGTGCTCCATCATCTGCAAGAGACAACTCAGTTGTTCAGGTTGGGTTTTTCGATAAATGTACCCAAGTCTCACCTGGTGCCCTCCCAGCGCAACCTGTTCATAGGTGCGGTACTGGACACTACTGTTTGTCGTGCATTCCCTCCTCCTCAAAGGATTCGCGACATTCAGGATATGATTCCTTTATATTTCAATGGAGCGGTCGTTCCAGTCCTGAAGGTCCTTCGCCTGCTCGGTCTGATGGCTTCTTGCATTCTGTTGGTCAACCATGCATGCTGGCACATGAGGGCACTCCCATGGTGTCTCCGCAGACAGTGGTATCAGCACAACGGGGATCTCTGGGAGTCAGTGAGGATCTCCAGAGAAACTGCAGCGGATCTGTCTTGGTGGGGCGTGGAAGGCAACCTGTCACAAGGAATGCTTTTCATCTACCTCCATCGGTGGCCACGGTGATAACGGATGCATTCACTCTAGGGTGGGGTGCTCATCTGGGGGATCTGGAGGTCAAGGGTCTTTGGTCTCCAGAGGAAAGGTTGCTTCACATCAACCTACTAGAGTTGCGGGCGATACGTTTGGCGCTCAAGGCCTGCCTCCCTTCCCTTCGCGGTCGGTCGATCCAAGTCCTGACGGACAACACGACCGCGATGTGGTACATCAACAAGCAGGGAGGAGTGGGGTCGCAGTGTCTCTGCAGAGAGGCTATGCTTCTCTGGTCCTGGGCTCAGGACCACCAGATTTGTCTGATGGCAAATCATCTGGCCGGAGTACTGAACGTGCGTGCAGACAGTCTCAGTCGGCAGTTTTCTGCCGACCACGAGTGGAGGCTTCACCCGGAGGTGGTTCGTCACGTCTTTCGGATGTGGGGGATTCCTCGGGTGGACCTGTTCGCCACTCACGAGAATGCTCACTGCCCGTCATTCTGCAGCCTCCAGTATCCGATGCAAGGAGCCTTGGGGGACGCGTTTCAGTTGAGTTGGGGAGGTCAACTCCTTTACGCGTTTCCTCCCATACCCTTGATTCCTCGGGTTCTGAGGAAGATTCGCCAAGACCGGGCCCAAGTTATATTGGTCGCCCCGGACTGGCCGAGAAGGGTGTGGTATACAGATCTACTGCACCTCTCCTCTCACCCGCCGCTCCGTTTCCCTCACAGGGCAGACCTCCTCTCTCAAATGGAGGGGCAGGTTCTACACCCCCACCTCCAGTCATTGCACCTTCATGCCTGGAGATTGAGCGGGGCAACCTGATTTCCTATTCTCTCACGCCTGACGTGGTGGATGTCATCTTGTCGGCCAGGCGTGACTCCACTAAGTCTGTCTATTCATATAGATGAAGGTGATCAGAGGAGGGACGAGGAATACATGTCCATTTATTTCCCCAGGTAGTATCAAAGTTAATCAAGTGAAAAAATGGACACTTGTGACAATTCTAGACCATTGGTTAGAAAAACTGTGGTACCATAGTTTTTCTAACCAATGGTCTAGAATTGTCACAAGTGTCCATTTTTTCACTTGATTAACTTTTATTCATATAGATGGTCTAGATTTGTCATTTGGTGTGGTGAGAATGATATTGACCCTTTAAGAGCTTGTTTGGCTGATGTTCTCCGGTTTGCTCTTTCTTTGGCGCAGCAAGGACTTGCTGTTGACACGGTTAAGGGCTATCTTTCGGCGCTGTCGGCTTTTATTTGTTTGCCTGACCAGCCCTCTCTTTTTAAGTCTCCTGTAGTTCTAAGGTTTTTGAAGGGTCTCGTTAACAAGTTCCCTCCTACTCCTTTTATTGTGCCTCAGTGGGACTTGAATCTTGTTCTGACTTTTCTGATGGGCGCTCCCGTTGAGCCTCTTCATAAATGTCCTATGAGGCTTTTAACTTTTAAGGCAGTTTTCCTCGTTGCGATAACCTCGGCAAGGAGGGTAAGTGAGCTTCAAGCTCTTAGTTCCAAGCCCCCGTTCCTGACCATTCATGCTGATCGGATGGTTCTTAGGACCAGGGCCGCTTTTCTTCCTGAGGTGGTGACTCCTTTCCACCTTGGTCAATCCATTACCCTCCCTACCTTTTATCCTCCCCAGCACCCTTTCAAGGAGGAGGAGAGGTTGCACCGTCTGGACCCCAAAAGGGCGGTGTCTTTTTATTTGGACAGAACTAAAGACTGTCGCTTGGATGATCAGCTCTTCATTGGCTTTGCTGGCTGCAAGAAAGGAAGAGCGGTCCATAAGAGGACTTTGTTGAGATGGATCGTCCTCTGCATTAAGATCTGCTACTCTTTGGCCGGTAAGGAACCTCCAGAGGGTATAAGGGCTCATTCTACAAGGGCTAAGTCGTCTACCTCTGCATTGGCTAGAGGTGTTCCTGTGGAGGACATTTGTAAGGCGGCAACTTGGTCCTCCCTCCACACGTTCGCAAAGCATTACTGCTTGGACACTGAGGTGAGGAGGGATGGCCATTTTGCGCGCTCTGTCCTCCAGGATTTCCTGGTTTAAGAAGAGTGGACACCCTCCTCCGGGAGTGGGGACTGCTGTGGGACTCTATTCACAAGGTGAGGAATCCACACGGCAGATGTATCTATCAGAAGAACAAGTTACTTACCTTCGGTAACGCTTTTTCTGGTAGATACTATATCTGCCTGTGGATTCCTCACTGATTCACCCGCCTCCCCGTTGTCCACTCTTCTTTACCAGAGTTACTGTATTGTATTGTATAATGTAATGTTAAGGAGTTGTTTTGATTGCATTTGCTTCACACTGTGTGTGTTTTTCTCCTTGATTATTGTATATTATGTATACTATGTATATTTCTACTGTCATTGGTCCGTCCGTGTGCCTCGATGGCACGGAAAAAAGGGCGGAACTGATGTCATCACGCCGGCGTGGGCCTATTATAGGCGCTGGTGACGTCAGCGGAGTCACGAGCGGAGCCGTGTTTCTGTGACGTCCTATCCACGTCGGCGCGAGGCTACGAAAAGAATTTCCGGATGTTGCTGACGCAAGGGGGATATTCACAAGGTGAGGAATCCACAGGCAGATATAGTATCTACCAGAAAAAGCTTTACCGAAGGTAAGTAACTTGTTCATCTGGCAGAGACAGGATTTATCTGCAGATTCCCTACCTTTAAATTATCCCCAGGCGCCAGACTGGATCAGCAACATTTTCCCAGTTAGAAGTATGCATCAAAAGGCCAAGTCACTATCTTTTGGTAATGATCCTACTGGTGGACACTGTATTTAACCACAGATTTCGTACCGGCCCTTCTGCTGTGTCGTTCTATGAACTGGACTCTTTCCATCTAAAAGTGTCTCACTTTAGAGATCTACACACTGTTCATTCCAGTCTGCCAAGGGGCTCTGCCTCTGATGGCGTGAACAGCCTACTTACATCAGTGTGCTGGAGTGGAGCTTATATATGCTCCTCCACTCGTCAGGATAGCAGCTTGCAAAATAACTGCTTTAAAGTCTGACACCTGGGGAACAAGGTGAGTAATCTGCAGTTAGATAGAGTCCAGAAAGATTGTTAATGAAGGTAAGTAACTTGTTCAATAGCCATAGTAATTATCTGCCATTTTATAAAATAATTAAAAGTTTGACCGATTTCCCTATTTCACAGACTGAAATTAAAGGCGAAAGAGATACCCAAATGGATTGTGCTGAAAGAGCAATGGAAGAAGCAAATGAAAACAACACAGAGAAGGAAGAGGGAGAAGTCTCTGAAAGTAAAACAGGTACTAAAACAATTTTATGAGTATTCATTGACGAGGAAAATGTTTCTTTAGATCAGTTAAATTGAAGCATAAACATAGGTAAATTGATGGTTGAACCTTTTGTTTTGCATTGTGATTCCAGGTTTGGAGCAAGCCCCAATGTAGGAAGCTGGCTCTGTATATACTATACCAAAATGAGGTGTAGTGTGCACAGAGTCCAGTGGAACCCCAAAGGTAGGCAGAGGTAAACGTAGATAGCACCTTACTCTTTATTTGAGGTAGTGTGGGAGAACTGTAAGGCTTTATCAGAGGATAGTGTTAAGCAATTGTTGTACACACTCAGGCAGCAAATGAGGTCACATACTCAAAGACTGAACTCGGACCAATTTGTTTTTTATACAAAAAATATTATTTAGTTATATTTATTCTCTAGAACCAAGCGAGCCTGGAACAGGTGAGTGTAAATGGTACTTTTCAAGGCAGGTTGAACAATACAAACCCGCTGAATGAAAATGTCTTTGTTACAAGTTTGTAAATCTTTTCAATACAGTGGAAATTACAGTTTGATTACTTTTAAGATAACATTATGGATTACTTTTTCTATTCAGTTTGATATGCCTAGATCGCACACTGGGATATTTCCTAGAGAAAAGTTAAGTAAAGCAGTTTGCCGTTATTTGCAGTTTTTCAAGTTCTCATACAAACCCATCTCCACACTTAGAGCAATTTTCAAGGAAAAACAGTTAATGTATTGATATGGTGAAAATGTGGTTATCGGTTAACAGGGAAGTACTTGGTTGTGGGAGTTGGTACTCTGGGGTAAGAACCAGGGTTACCCCAGGGTCAAGGATGCACTCTCTAAGCACCCTCAGCGGCACTAGGGCTCCCGGGTGCAGAGTGCTGAGGCCCAATTTTACCAATGGGGGATAGGGGACCTCCAGTTGGTGGCTGCTCACGAGCATGCCACAAGGTTGTGTTAGGCTCAGGGCAAAGGGGATACGAGTTAGCACATAAGATGCACCCATAATGGTGCAGGGTGCAGTTTTGGCATAGAGTGCCCTGTTGTTTTCAATGGGAGTTGACGGTTTTGGATTTTGTCTGCAGGCTCGGTCCAGGAAGACTTCTGGGAGGAACCAACCGCTGGGCAGATAAGTTGGAGGGCTCTGGGACGTAGGTGCACCTCCGGTTCTTTTCTCCAGGGCGCAGGGCGGCTGGTTGCAGGTGTCTTTTGATGTCTGATTTTACCTTATTGGGCCACTCACAGTTAGGGGAGTGGGGGGGTCTCCATACAGAGGGTGAAGGCGACGTCGATGAGTCCTGGAGGGCTCAACCAACGGTGGACTCTGACTCTGGATCACTGGGAGACCTCGCTGGGACCAGTGGGCCACCTGAACTCTGGCCGTAGGTGACAGGTGCAGTGGTGATTCCAGGCAGCTAGTTTCTTTGTCCTCAGCAGGCTTGAAGTCTTTCTTGGCTGTTTCTTTTGAACAGAGCTGCTGTTCACAGGAGGTCCGGTCTTTGGTGATGGCAGTCAGTCCTCCAAGGGGTTCTGGAGGTTGGTGACTGCAGGACAAGGCAACGTTTGGTGCAGGATCTCTGGAAACTGCAGGCGGTCGGTAGGGCTGTGGCCAAGTCTGTTCTTCTCTGCAGTCTCCTCTGCTGGGCGTCTTCTTTCGACCTTCTTCATAGGTTGCAGGAATCTGCCTTCTTGGTTCAGGGCTGCCCCCTAATACTGTATTTTTGGGAGCTTTTTAGGGGTCTCGAGGTCAGTAGCCAGTGGGCATGTGGCTAGAGAGGTGCCAATTGGGAGTACTAGGTACAGTTTTGGGAAAGAACACAGGCCCTGGGAACCTGATTTGCAGAGACCCAGGGCACATCAAGTCAAAGTGCATCAGTAGTCTGGCAAAAAGTGTGTGTGGGGGGGGGTTACTGCAACGGAAACCCAGCTTCTCTTCCAGGGGATACTCATCAATAATCATAAGCACTGAATAGTCCCGCCCTCGTGCGGGACCCCGGAGCAATAGACAATAATATGCATATATCGATATATATATATATATATATATATATATATATATATATATATATATATATATATATATATATATATATATATATATATATATATACACATACATATATATACACATACATATGCAGCCTAAAATAACCATACTAGGCTCAAAAGTCTGCCCCCAAATGCCTGAAACAAATCTTTACATTTGTTAAATAAAGACATATAAATTACATTATATGAAAATGCAAAGAAGAAAGCACTGCCTTTGTTGTCTTTGAAACAACCAACCTTTATTTTCAAAGCTAAAACAGGCAGGACCATAGAGGCATCTTTAGCCTAGATAGGCTGCATTGTAACAATAGGAACAAAACTGGCGCAGCGCCTTTAAGACCTCTATGAGCCTCCAGGCTCCCATCATGCACCACAGGTGACAGTTAGGTCAGTTCTTTTTTCCGGCTCCTTCTGTGAAGATCCTGGAGCATTGAGCTCGCCAGTTGGGGATATTATTTCACTTTCTTCTGGTAGTTCTTTCAATTTTTTGTCTTTACTCTACATCTTTAGTCATTATCTGACTAATTAAACAATTTTTGTGGTTTTTTTACCTTTTTTTTCCAGTCACAATGCCTGCCTTATTTATTAAGTGCCCGGCCTGTGGAAAAAAAATATCCAAATCAGACCCTCATTCGGTCTGTGTGGCTTGTCTTCCATCTACACACAAGCCAGAACTTTGCTACCATTGCAGCAAGTTGTCAAACAGAACTTTAAGAGAGAGGGAGAAGAGCAGGCTTCAGTTCCTGCATGACAGAGGTGAAATCGTGAGTGGAAGAGAAGAAATTCACTCCAGGAAACATTCTTCTCAGCTGAAAGAACATAAGGAAAGAGGGGAGACGAGAAAACATCGTTCCCCTTCGACTTCGAGGGACAGATCTTCTTCTAGAGTTCCGGTATGTTCGAAATCGTCAAAATCAGCATCACGTCTTCCGTCGACGTCTCCGTCGAAGAAGGATTCGCCGTCGATGAGAGGTGAGAGACGCCATGAGCGTAGGCGATCCAAGTCTGGCTCCCCTACGACTACGAGAGGACGGGACTCGACGTCGTCTCACCGACGTAGACGTTCACCGTCGAGAGGCTCGAAAGACCAGTCAAGGCCGCCGTCGAGAGGCGCTATGACACCGACGTCGAACCGGGCATTGGAGGTTTCGACGTCGAAGAGCCCAGATCAGATGGAGTCGAGGCACACGACGCCGAGAAAAGCGTCGTCGTTGAGGTGCTTGACTCCATCACCTAAGAGACACTCGACGTCAAGGAGACCGCCGTCGAGAAAGTCGACGCCGAGGAGTTCGCCGCCAAGGAGGATGCCGCCGAGGAGGATGCCGCCGAGGAGGATGCCGCCGAGGAGGATGCCGCCGAGAAGGATGCCGCCGAGAAGGATGCCGCCGAGGAGGATGCCGCCGAGGAGGATGCCGCCGAGGAGGATGCCGCCGAGGAGGATGCCGCCGAGGAGGATGCCGCCGAGGAGGTCGCCGCCGAGGAGGTCGCCGTCGAGGACACCTTCGAGAAGATCACCTTTGGAAAGATCGACGTCGAGGAGACCACGCTCCACGTCTCTTGCAGTTAAACGGCCTAGAACAGTTTCTAAAGACCGATCTCAGGTTTCTGTGGCTGTTTCTGGGAGTTCATCTTCATCCCCTGGGCTGAAGATAGTACAAATCTCTCCAGAGCCTTCAAGAGCGCCATCACCTACAGGGGCTAACATCTCTCTGTGATGGTTGGGAGAACTCAGAGACTAAAAGATAAGGAGAATCAACCTTCCAAAGTCTAGGTCCAGGTCGCCGGTGTCGGAAAGACCCGCGTCAAGATCAAGGTCACCTCTTTTACGAGTGATCCAGTCTCCTGGAAGGAGGCAGCGTACTCCACAGAGGAAGTCTCCATCCGTGAGAAGGCGGACTTCACCTTCTCCGAGGTCTTGACACCGGCTTCTTTGGGAGCGGTTCCCTCACGGATCGCAAAGAAGTACAGGGCTCCGGACATTGACCCGTTATTTTTAAGAGCAGAGCCGCAACCTGGTTCGGTCATCGTCTCAGCGGCACATAAAAATCAGAATGGATCGACGTCCTCTTCTGTTCCCCCAGACAAGGACAGCAAGACTATGGATTCGGTAGGAAAGAAAATGTGTGCCACTTCTGCTTCCTACATGAAGGTTGCCAGCGCCTCCGCTTTGTTGGGTCGCTATGACCGCTCTCTTTGGGATTCCTTATCCCGGTTCGCTGAAAAACTACCCAAAGAAGACAAGAATGACTTCTCTTCCAGGGGATCCTCATCAATAGTCATAAGCACTGAATATTCCCGCCCATGTGCGGGACCCCGGAAACAATATAAAAATATATATGTATAAAACACATATATCTCGCTCCACATATATGTATGTACATATATCATTTTTCTCACATCAATGCAGCCCCAAAACTGAGGCTAAACAATGCAAACACATATACATGAACTGCAATTAGTAAGGAATCAAAAAACACATTAGGTCAAAAAACCCTTGAACTTTGTGTTTTAATGAAACAAACCACTCATAAATCCTGAAAATTGCTTATAAATAGACATTGTTAGCCCTCAGGCTGCATTGCAAAACAATAGCATAGAAAATGAAACCATTTTCACAATAACTGGCACCGTGCCTTTAAGGCAGCCATGACCCCAGGCTTCCCATCATGCCTCAGGGGTGACAGTTAGGTCAGTTGTTCTTTCCGGCTCTTTCAGTCAGGACCCTGGTGAAACAGCTCCTTTCTTTTTTGGCTTTCTGTCAAAAAATATTCAACTTTAACTACAATTTTTGCCTTCACTCGACGTCTTTTTGACATAGAGTGTTGCTTAAACCTTTTTTAGGCTTAAAAAGGGTAATTTTTCTGTCAAGGATGCCTCTCTTTGACAACTGTCCTTCATGTGGAAGGAAAAAGGCCAAGTCTGATACTCATTCAGTCTGTATCCTGTGCCTACCGGAATCTCATTCCTCTAAAACCTGTGAACACTGCCAGGTTTTAACTTCCAGGACTCTTAAAGATCGGGAGAGGATTAGAGTTTATGGGCTTTCTGAGAGAGGAAGATCTCCCAAGAAGCAGAAAAGTCGGAAGACCCGGTCTACGTCGAGAGGAGCCCCGACTGGTTCACATTCGACGTCGGGATCGGCGTTGGAGAAGCAGTCGACGGCGACGAAGAAGATGTCTTCAGCGTCTACGTCTAAGGTACCTCCGCTTCAGTCAGCGTCGAGGGACAGGTCACCGTCGAGGCGGAAGAGCCCGACGGCGAGCCGTATGACGTCGAAACAGCATCGTCATGCTGTGACGTCGAGGCATTCTCCGTCGACGCCGGGCCATCGGCGTTCGGCGTCGAGTCATCCTCCGTCGACGACTAGTCATGGTCGTTCGACGTCGAGGGAGCCTCTGTCGACACATCATCGGTCGACGTCGAAGCAGCCAACGTCAACGCCTGGGCAAGAGCGTTCGACGTCGAAGCGGCATTCGGAGTCGAGGCACGCCCAGCCGCCGTCGAGTCAACGGCGATCGGCGTCGAAACAGCCTCCATCGACGTCGAGCAGACAACCGTCGACGTCGAAGAAAAGTCATCGCCACCCGAGGTCGACGTTGGAGAAATCACGGTCGACGTCAAGGGAACGCCTCCCTGCTCGGCGCTCGGCGTCGATACGACCTCCGTCAAGGGATCAGCAAAGATCCAGGGAGCGAAGTTCTTCGCAGCCACAGAACGTTACTACTACAAGGTCAAAGGAGAGGTCGCCTGTGAATCAGGTGGTTCAGGACAAGGAGAGTGACTCATTGGGCCAGACTCACGACCTAAGGCCACAGTTGGGTTCTCCAGGTTCAGCATCGGCTGCGGAGGTGGAACAATCTCCTGTGCAGGATCCGCCTTCCAAGAGACGGAGGATTGCAGAAGAAAGATCTCGGTCGAGGTCTTCCTCTGGATCTCTGGTGAGTCTTTCCTCATCCTCCTCATCATCTCGGAGTGGCAGATCTTCGGATGAACAAAGCGGCGCATCTAATAGGGGGAGGTCCAAATCCCCTGCAAGATTGCAACAGAAACGAACGGATCAACCTCCACGGTCACGTACGCCAGTGAAGGACTCCATCCACAAATCTCCTTCTATTCATCTTTCCCCAAGGTGGAATAGACCTCTTCACCACTGGGCAAAGGACAAGGAGACGGCAGATCGCCTAAAGCGATATCGAGACAAGCCTCTTCCCCGCAGAGAACGGTCTCGTTCTAGGCACTCAAGTACAAGGCATTCTCGTCACAGAGAGCGATCTTGTTCTGAGTCGCGCTCAAACAGGATATCTAGGTCCAGGAGGGCACGTAGCTCTTCAAGTTCGTCGAGAACACGATCTCACAGGGAGTACTCCCTGACTCGCTCGAGAGTATCTCCAACAGAAGATATTTTCTCGTTCCAAGATATCTTGGGCAGGGGAGCCCTGAAGCTGGGAGTACCGATGACAACTCCACAAATCAAGACGACTGTCATATTTGAAACCCTGCAACACAGAACAGCACCCAAACCATTGTTGCCGATGGTTCCGGGTATAATGGAACCTGAGAACGAAGTCTTCCTCACTCCGGCTACGGTGAAGTCCGTTCCAGCGAGGATTCTCAAAAAGTATCGTCCTCCGGAAGAGGATCCTCTGTTCCTCAAAGCTGACCCCCGCCAGACTCAGTTATAATCACGGCGGCAAGAAAATCCAATGCGGTGGCTTCCTCATCCACTGTTCCTCCGGATAAGGAAAGCAAGGTGCAAGACTCATGGGGGAGAAGGGTGTGTAACACCTCAGCCTCTTTCCTCAAGGTCTCAAATGCGGAAGCCCTACTCGGCAGGTATGACCGGTCTCTGTGGGACTCACTGTAGGAGAGTAGGGTCTGCAATCCTATGATCACCCAGATTTTTGTTGCTTTTGTTTCACTGGCTGTTCTCTTTCTAAATTACAACATGTACCCTAGGTGCATTTACCAATTGGTACTGGGCCACCTTATCAGACCCTGTAACTCAGGGCATAGGTGTACCCAGGGCTGCCAGGGGCTGCAGCATGTATTATGCCACCCCTGGCTGGCCTCCTAAATTTGACACAACTGGCTGCATGACAGCTGGGGCAAAGTCGTGTAATCACCCTTTGCTGTAGGTGTAGTATACCTATACCTAACCCTAAAATGGACACACAGATTCCTATCAGTCACTCCTATGGCAGGCCTTGACAATCCTGAAGGCAGAGTGCTTGGAATCGTGTGAGATGGTGCTCTGGCATGAGCTGAGCCTGTCTGCAGCTTGCGGAACCAAGTACTAATAGCTGTTCCATGATATCGCATACCATATACTCTTAAGTGCATTATAATCCTCGCGGTTAAATGCTATCTTTGGTATTGCTTTATCAAAACATGTCGAGTAAGGTGTCATACGAATTGGAATACTAACCCCTCGCCAATTCTGGCGACGGGGTTAGCATTCCACCCTTCTAGAGGGACACGACATGTATGTAACTGTGAACCCCGGTTAAAGTTAAACGAAGCCTCAGCTCCACAAAATGGATGCTGCCACCACAGACACGAGTCTGACCCCCTGCAGCTGGGAGTCCTTCCAGCGAGGGGAGCCTGGACAAAGGGTTTCCTGTCAGGGGCAGTGCTAGCACCGTCCCAGACATGGTTTTGTGTATCCTGGGTAGGCAGGGCTTTACAGGAAGGTGACTGCTGAGTGGCACCCCGGTGCTCACTACGCATAGGCCGGTCAGAACCAGTTCCAGGGGCACACCAGCCCCTGGCCTGGGGAAAGTCCGGCATGGCAGAGGGGTGTAACCATCCCCCTCCTAGTCCCACCCATAGGCAGGACCTAGTCACCGGGTCAGCCCCCTTTTTTAGTATAAAGATGGGAGCGGGCCCCCTGTTCAAATTAGATCATCTTTGGAATCAAGACTCGACTTTCTGCGAAAGGCATCAAGATTTCCTTCTTCAAGATTCTCCCTTGTGGCTAAGGAGTAGTCACCCTGCATCCGCAGGCACCATCCTAAGAACACTGCGGTCTGCTGCAAGTCCTTCTTCACGAATCCGACGACCCAGCTCGACGAGACCCGGCTTCCCTGGCACCTCTGACCTCTACTCACCTCTACAGCAAAGCTGAGAACCGTGAGTGTGACGAGACCTCGAGGGACCGACGATCGCCAAGACTGCACGACTTCTTTGCAACAAGCCCACCGTGTGCTCCACTTGTGAGTGCTTTGGGGTCCGAGAAGCCCCAACCCTGAGCAGCTCCAGCACCGAAGATCAGCCCTCCAGCATCTCCACGATCTGCGTGGGGCCCTTCTGCTTTTGCGTGCTCACCGCGCTGTGTGGCTACTAGCCGGCTGGCTTGTGGCCTTCTTCACGACGCCCGACGACATCACTGCTGCTGGTCTGGTTGCTCCAGACTGGCCCTTGCTTCCTTCTTCAAGAGAGGCACCCCGGACCCTCCTGGTCCACTCCAGACGCCATTTTGAGTCCACCGCGTGGGCTCGAATTTGCCAATGCTTTGTTGCCCAATCCTGGGTCCAGCGACGCCGACAGCTTCATCCATCGTGGGACAGCTCGCTCCTCCATCCTGGTCGCCGACAACGCCTCCTGGTCCGTGAGATCTGCGAGCACAGCGTCACCCACTCACCTAGTCGAGGTGACTACCATCCGGTGCCCTCCTGGTGCCACCTGACTACTGGCTAGTAGTCTCGAACTTGGTCCCCTCTGCTTTCAGGTGTCATCTTCCTTCGATCCAGGCTTGGATCCATCGAACTTTCTTCACTGGTCGCCTGCCAGCAACTTCTTTCTTCCAGGCTCCTGGTCCGTCTACGAGGATTCCCGACGTCTTTTGAGACCTATGCAGCTGCAGCCCCTGGGCTAGGTAACTTTGGCATTTCGGTGCCCCAGCATAGCCTCACTATCCAAGGGTCAGGATCCACTTTCGTTTTCCTCCTACCAGGTCGGGTTCGCCCGAGAACACTAACTTTGTCTTTACTAGCTACCATAGACTTTGTCCCGCATCACGCGTGAGAGTGCACACTCTGCACCCGAGTCCCCTGGGTCTCCTAGAAGTAATCTGAAGATTCTATAGTGAAGTCCTAGCGATTCCTAAGCCTATTAGTACTGTACTTACCTGCTAGTAATTTCGCATTCCACTTTCAGAGTATATGGTTTTCCGTGCCCCTCGGGCATTTGTATATACTGTGCTAACTTAAGTATTTTCGTAAGAGTTTTGTTTTGTGCTTAGTACCCTGTCCTCATAAAGAGTACAGGGCTGTTGTGATTCTTAATAAATATCTTGTTTATTTTCATAACACTTGTGTGGTGTCCTTTCACTGGGTATTCAAGGGGTATATGTGTGGTAAACAGCTGTCTTAACACGCCCTCTCGAGTCTTTAGCCTTAGACTGCTCGTATCCATGCTACTAGGATAGCTGGTCTATAAGGTTGACTTACAACCAATCATCAATAAGGTTTGCTGGACTGATACATAGTGTTCACTAGAATAGTGAGCACTGCATATCAGGCCACCTTCTCACATTGGTGAGCAGCGGTTGGGATTTGAGCTTGCTGTTGTTTTACCACACGTATCCTAAGAATATCTTGTTGAAAGATCACATAAGTACTGTTAGGTACATATAACTAAGCTTAGAATACTCTGAGTTCTACTGAACCAGCTGTTGCAGCTCCTCAAGGCTTAGCACACCTTGGCTGCAACTCTTAGCAAGGGATCAGTAGACAAACTCATAGTGTAGGTAGGTGCATCACTTACACCACACTAGAAACAGTATGTCAGACAAAGGAGGAAACTCTGAGTCTCCCCTTGTGTCAGTGGACCCTCCACAGGTCCTCCCTTCCAGATATACTGTGCTTAGCTTCCATGAGTTACGACAGGTGTGTACCTCTAGGAAGATTAAGCAGGGGTCTAACCCCACAACTTCCTTTCTGATTGGTCTCTTAGAGACTTCTGATGCCAGAAAAGCTGAGAAACTTCTTAGCTCTTCTAATCCAGATGGAAGCATGCCTCCCCTTGAGGGAACCAGAGGAGACCCTGACCTAATCCACCTCTCAGCTGAGACTGAAGAGGGGGAGGAGGATGAGGAGCCCTCTGGGGATGAGGCAGACAAGGGACAGGTAGAAGTCAGCAGACTAACCAGGTCCAACTTAAGCAGACATGAGATGGGTACTGGGGGACCCCTGGGACCACTCTCAGGTCAGCTTAACATTGGGAATGGACGAGCCAGATCTCTATCAAGAGGCTCTGGTAGATCCCTTCAAACCAATGGCTCTCACAACTCTTCTCAAAGAGGGATGACTTCCCCTCAGAGGAGAGTGTATGAAGCTAAAGAAAGGGCAGCCAATCTGAGGATTGAAAGGGAAGAACTTGCCCTGGCCAAAGAGAGGCTTGCCTTTGCTAGAGAGCAACAGTTAAGTGGGGTAGTCCCCACTGGTGGCAGTATTGTACCTAGCAATAGGGAAAGGAGTTTTGATACAAAACACCTGGGTAAGATAGTGCCCCCCTTTAAACAAGGGGATGACATCCACAAATGGATTACTGCTTTGGAGAGGGCCTGCACTGTGCAGGGTGTTCCCCAGAGTCAGTGGGCAGCTATCTTGTGGCTCTCCTTTGAAGGTAAAGGAAGAGACAAGCTCCTCACTACTAGAGTGGAGGATGCTAACAATTACCAAATCTTGAAAAATACACTGATTGATGGGTTTGGCCTAACCACTGAGCAGTACAGGTTGCTGTTCAGGGATACCCAGAAAACTCAGTCTCAAGATTGGTCTGACTTTGTAGATTGTGCCACTAAGGCTTTGGAGGGCTGGTTGCTGGGCAGTAAGGTTACTTATTATACAGGATTGTACAATTTGATCATGAGAGAACACATTTTAAACAATTGTCAGAACCAGTTGTTGCATCAGCATCTTGTTGACTCAGATCTGACCTCTCCCCAAGAATTGGGAAAGAAGGCAGACAGATGGGTCAGAACAAGAGTTAAACAGAACCAGGGCCAGAATCAAGGTGGTCAGAAGAAAGCAGACCAGAAGGGTAAAGATTCTAAGGGGGAACAAAATGACCAGAAGTCTTCGACAGGTCCCCAACAACTGAAAGAGGGTGGGGGTCAGGCTCCCCAGAAGTAGAAAAACCAAGAAGGCCAATGTTAAAAGGTGGTGCCAATACTGCAAAAGTAAAACTCACTGGTTTAGTGAGTGCACCAAGAAAGGAGGAGGGCAGACTCCTGCCACTGCAGCCCCTAAGGCACCTGTGCCCCCTAGTACAGTCAGCAGTGGTAGTGCACCTCCCAAGGGTTTAGTAGGGTTAACCCTGGGTTCTGAGGGGTGTGACAACTTAGTTGGTACACTCACTCAGGCTGTCCTTGTTTGTACAGGGGATGTGGATATGTCCCCTGATATAAGTCCCAATACTTTGGGCAAATACAGACAGACACCTTTAATTAATGGAAAAATGGCTCAGGCCTATAGGGACACTTGTGCCAGTGTCACAATGGTGACACCTAACTTTGTGGACCCTGGACAGATCATGCCAGGTACAGAATTCCTGGTGACCAATGCAAGCAATGTCACTACCAATCACAGTATGGCAATTGTAGCTTTCTCCTGGGGGGGGTAACTGGCCAAAAGAAGGTTGTAGTTAGTTCAGACCTCCCAGTGGATTGTTTGTTGGGCAATGATTTGGAGTCATCACAATGGTCAGAAGTGGAGCAGAGGACTCACATGGAAATGTTAGGCTTGCCAGCACATGTGTTTGCTGTGACCAGGTCACAGGTCAGGAAATGCCCCACTGAACAGGTGCTGGATCCTGGAACAATGGACCAGACACCTTCCAAGAAGAAGAGCAGTAGGGTTAAGGCTGTGCCTTCCCCCTTGCCCCAGGTTGAGGATCAAGTCTCAGAGGAGGCTGACCTACAGGAATTGAGGGAAACTGAGCCCAGAGAGTTTGAACTTGATCAAGTTGAATTCTTGGGTTCAGGGGGACCCTCAAGGGAAGACCTGGGGAAGGACCAGTTAGACTGCCCTTCTCTTGAACCCCTCAGACAGCAGGCTGCTGCTGAGGCTGCTGGGAACGCCACAGGTACCCACAAGGTATACTGGGAAGATGGACTCCTGTACACTGAAGCAAGAGACCCCAAGCCTGGCATGACCAGGAGGCTGGTTGTACCCTTGTCTCAGAGAGGTTTCCTCCTTACCTTGGCCCATGAGATTCCCTTAGCAGGTCACTTAGGCCAGACAAAGACTTGGGACAGGCTTGTCTCACACTTTCACTGGCCTCACATGAATGAGGATACCAAGGAGTTTTGTCGCTCCTGTGTCACTTGCCAAGCCAGTGGTAAGTCAGGTGGCACAACAAAGGCCCCCCTTATACCAATGCCTGTGGTGGGGGTGCCCTTTGAAAGAGTGGGGATTGACATTGTTGGTCCAATGGAACCCCAGACAGCATCAGGGCACAAGTTTATACTGGTGGTAGTGGATCATGCCACCAGGTATCCTGAAGCTATTCCACTTAGGACCACCACAGCACCTGTGGTGGCAAGGGCCCTAGTTGGAGTGTTCTCCAGAGTGGGCTTCCCTAAGGAGGTTGTCTCTGACAGAGGTGCAAACTTCATGTCAAGCTACTTAACTGCTATGTGGAAGGAATGTGGTGTCAACTACAAGTTCACTACACCCTATCATCCACAATGCAATGGGCCTGTTGAAAGGTTCAACAGGACCCTAAAAGGGATGATTCATGGACTACCTGAAAAGCTCAGGCGTAGATGGGATGTCCTGATTCCCTGCCTTCTGTTTGCTTACAGAGAGGTCCCACAAAAGGGGGTTGGCTACAGCCCTTTTGAACTTTTGTATGGGCATCCTGTGAGAGGCCCCCTGAGTGTGGTGAAGGAAGGATGGGAGAGACCTCTCAAAAAGCCTGCAACCAACATAGTGGACTATGTACTTGGTCTCCGCTCCAGGATGGCTGAGTATATGGAGAAGGCATCTGAAAACCTTAAGGCCAGTCAAGAACTTCAAAAAGCTTGGCATGACCAAAAGGCTGTCCTGACTGTTTACCAGCCTGGACAGAAGGTGTGGGTGTTGGAGCCAGTGGCCCCAGCAGCACTCAAAGACAAATGGTCTGGGCCCCACACAATTCTTGAGCAAAAGGGAGAGGTCACCTACCTGGTGGACCTTGGAACTCCCAGGAGCCCCCACAGGGTGCTCCATGTCAACAGGCTCAAAGCATATGTCGACAGGAAGGACATGAGCTTGCTCATGGCCATAGATGAGGGACAGGAGGAAGAGAGTGACCCTCTCCCAGACCTGCTCACTCAGAATCCTGATGATGGGTCAGTAGATGGTGTTGTCTTTTGTGGCAGCCTCTCTGAACATCAACAGAAAGACTGTAAACAGGTTCTTCAGTCTTTCAGACATATGTTTTCTCTGACTCCCAGTCAGACCAATTGGTGTACCCATGAGGTTGACACTGGTGACAGCCTGCCCGTTAAGAGTAAAATCTACAGGCAGCCTGATCATGTTAGAGACTGCATAAAAACTGAAGTGCAGAAAATGTTGGAGTTGGGAGTCATTGAACCCTCAGATAGCCCTTGGGCTAGTCCAGTAGTTCTGGTGCCAAAACCTCACACCCAGGGTGGTAAGAAAGAGATGAGGTTCTGCGTAGACTACAGGGGTCTCAATGCAGTCACTAAGACTGATGCCCACCCAATACCAAGGGCAGATGAGCTTATAGATAGATTGGCTTCTGCCAACTACTTAAGCACATTAGACCTGACAGCTGGGTATTGGCAAATCAGGTTAGCTGAGGATGCCAAGCCCAAGACAGCATTTTCAACCCCTGGTGGGCATTATCAATTTGTGGTAATGCCCTTTGGTCTGAAAAATGCACCTGCCACCTTCCAAAGGTTTGTTAATCAAGTCCTCACTGGGCTGGATGACTTCTGTGCAGCATATCTGGATGATATTGCTGTCTTTAGCTCCACCTGGGAGGATCACCTGGTCCACCTGAGGAAAGTGTTAGAGGCTCTGCAAGCAGCAGGCCTCACTATCAAGGCCACCAAGTGCCAGATAGGGCAGACACAGGTTGTATACCTGGGCCACCTTGTAGGTGGAGGCCAGGTTCAGCCACTGGAGAGCAAAATACAGTCAATCAGGGACTGGGCTCCTCCAACCACCCAGACTCAGGTTCGAGCTTTCTTGGGCCTGACTGGTTACTACAGGAAGTTTGTCAGGAACTATGGATCAATTGTGACTCCATTAAATGAACTGACAAGTAAGAAAATGCCAAAAAAGGTTCAGTGGACAGCAGGCTGTCAAAAAGCATTCGATGACCTAAAGCAGGCCATGTGCACAGCACCTATCCTTAAGAGTCCAGACTACTCCAAACCATTCATTGTCCAAACAGATGCTTCTGAGTTGGGTGTGGGAGCTGTTCTATCTCAACTGAATTTTGATGGCCAAGACCAGCCCATTGCTTTTATAAGCAGAAGGCTGACCCCAGAGAGAAGAATTGGTCAGCTATTTAGAGGGAGGCCTTTGCTGTGGTTTGGGCCCTGAAGAAGCTGAGGCCATACTTGTTTGGCACTCACTTCAAGATTCAGACCGACCATAAGCCCCTC
Source organism: Lissotriton vulgaris (assembly GCF_964263255.1). NCBI lineage: Eukaryota > Metazoa > Chordata > Amphibia > Caudata > Salamandridae > Lissotriton > Lissotriton vulgaris. The sequence goes on along the minus strand of NC_141698.1, from coordinate 279,886,296 downwards.
TTGTGGCTAAATCAGATGAAGAGTGAAAACCCCAAACTGCTTAGGTGGTCCATTTCCCTACAGGGGATGGACTTTACAGTGGAACATAGACCTGGTACTGATCATGGCAATGCCGATGGGCTCTCCAGATATTTCCACTTAGAACAAGAAGACTCACCTGGTCAAGGTTAGCTTATTGTCCCAAAGTTTGGGGGGGGGGGGGGGTCATGTAGGAGAGTAGGGTCTGCAATCCTATGATCACCCAGATTTTTGTTGCTTTTGTTTCACTGGTTTACGACTTTCTCTGGCTGTGGGCCTGCCAATCAGACCCACAGCCTGGCTGTTCTCTTTCTAAATTACAACATGTACCCTAGGTGCATTTACCAATTGGTACTGGGCCACCTTATCAGACCCTGTAACTCAGGGCATAGGTGTACCCAGGGCTGCCAGGGGCTGCAGCATGTATTATGCCACCCCTGGCTGGCCTCCTAAATTTGACACAACTGGCTGCATGACAGCTGGGGCAAAGTCGTGTAATCACCCTTTGCTGTAGGTGTAGTATACCTATACCTAACCCTAAAATGGACACACAGATTCCTATCAGTCACTCCTATGGCAGGCCTTGACAATCCTGAAGGCAGAGTGCTTGGAATCGTGTGAGATGGTGCTCTGGCATGAGCTGAGCCTGTCTGCAGCTTGCGGAACCAAGTCCTAATAGCTGTTCCATGATATCGCATACCATATACTCTTAAGTGCATTATAATCCTCGCGGTTAAATGCTATCTTTGGTATTGCTTTATCAAAACATGTCGAGTAAGGTGTCATACGAATTGGAATACTAACCCCTCGCCAATTCTGGCGACGGGGTTAGCATTCCACCCTTCTAGAGGGACACGACATGTATGTAACTGTGAACCCCGGTTAAAGTTAAACGAAGCCTCAGCTCCACAAAATGGATGCTGCCACCACAGACACGAGTCTGACCACCTGCAGCTGGGAGTCCTTCCAGCGAGGGGAGCCTGGACAAAGGGTTTCCTGTCGGGGGCAGTGCTAGCACCGTCCCAGACATGGTTTTGTGTATCCTGGGTAGGCAGGGCTTTACAGGAAGGTGACTGCTGAGTGGCACCCCGGTGCTCACTACGCATAGGCCGGTCAGAACCAGTTCCAGGGGCACACCAGCCCCTGGCCTGGGGAAAGTCCAGCATGGCAGAGGGGTGTAACCACCCCCCTCCTAGTCCCACCCATAGGCAGGACCTAGTCACCGGGTCAGCCCCCTTTTTTAGTATAAAGATGGGAGCGGGCCCCCTGTTCAAATTAGATCATCTTTGGAATCAAGACTCGACTTTCTGCGAAAGGCATCAAGATTTCCTTCTTCAAGATTCTCCCTTGTGGCTAAGGAGTAGTCACCCTGCATCCGCAGGCACCACCCTAAGAACACTGCGGTCTGCTGCAAGTCCTTCTTCACGAATCCGACGACCCAGCTCGACGAGACCCGGCTTCCCTGGCACCTCTGACCTCTACTCACCTCTACAGCAAAGCTGAGAACCGTGAGTGCGACGAGACCTCGAGGGACCGACGATCGCCAAGACTGCACGACTTCTTTGCAACAAGCCCACCGTGTGCTCCACTGGTGAGTGCTTTGGGGTCCGAGAAGCCCCAACCCTGAGCAGCTCCAGCACCGAAGATCAGCCCTCCAGCATCTCCACGATCTGCGTGGGGCCCTTCTGCTTTTGCGTGCTCACCGCGCTGTGTGGCTACTAGCCGGCTGGCTTGTGGCCTTCTTCACGACGCCCGACGACATCACTGCTGCTGGTCTGGTTGCTCCAGACTGGCCCTTGCTTCCTTCTTCAAGAGAGGCACCCTGGACCCTCCTGGTCCACTCCAGACGCCATTTTGAGTCCACCGCGTGGGCTCGAATTTGCCAAGGCTTTGTTGCCCAATCCTGGGTCCAGCGACGCCGACAGCTTCATCCATCGTGGGACAGCTCGCTCCTCCATCCTGGTCGCCGACAACGCCTCCTGGTCCGTGAGATCTGCGAGCACAGCGTCACCCACTCACCTAGTCGAGGTGACTACCATCCGGTGCCCTCCTGGTGCCACCTGACTACTGGCTAGTAGTCTCGAACTTGGTCCCCTCTGCTTTCAGGTGTCATCTTCCTTCGATCCAGGCTTGGATCCATCGAACTTTCTTCACTGGTCGCCTGCCAGCAACTTCTTTCTTCCAGGCTCCTGGTCCGTCTACGAGGATTCCCGACGTCTTTTGAGACCTATGCAGCTGCAGCCCCTGGGCTAGGTAACTTTGGCATTTCGGTGCCCCAGCATAGCCTCACTATCCAAGGGTCAGGATCCACTTTCGTTTTCCTCCTACCAGGTCGGGTTCGCCCGAGAACACTAACTTTGTCTTTACTAGCTACCATAGACTTTGTCCCGCATCACGCGTGAGAGTGCACACTCTGCACCCGAGTCCCCTGGGTCTCCTAGAAGTAATCTGAAGATTCTATAGTGAAGTCCTAGCGATTCCTAAGCCTATTAGTACTGTACTTACCTGCTAGTAATTTCGCATTCCACTTTCAGAGTATATGGTTTTCCGTGCCCCTCGGGCATTTGTATATACTGTGCTAACTTAAGTATTTTCGTAAGAGTTTTGTTTTGTGCTTAGTACCCTGTCCTCATAAAGAGTACAGGGCTGTTGTGATTCTTAATAAATATCTTGTTTATTTTCATAACACTTGTGTGGTGTCCTTTCACTGGGTATTCAAGGGGTATATGTGTGGTAAACAGCTGGCTTAACACGCCCTCTCGAGTCTTTAGCCTTAGACTGCTCGTATCCATGCTACTAGGATAGCTGGTCTATAAGGTTGACTTACAACCAATCATCAATAAGGTTTGCTGGACTGATACATAGTGTTCACTAGAATAGTGAGCACTGCATATCAGGCCACCTTCTCACACTCACTTCAGAGGTTTACCGCAAAACTTCCTCAGGAAGATAGAAAGGACTTTGAGGAGGTTCTGATGGAGGGCAGTCAAGTCTCCAATCAGATTATAGGGGCGGCAGCAGATGGAGCAACACTGGCGGCGCATGGCTATGTGCACGGAGTTACAGCAAGGAGAACATCTTGGTTACGCCTCACAGCATTAAAACCAGAGGCTCAAGCCAGAATACTGAACCTTCCTTTTTCAGGCACCTCTGTTTTTGGAGCAAGTGCGGATGAGGAGATGCAACGGATGAAGAACGAGTTGGACACCCTCAAAGCGGTGGGGCTCGAGAAGAAAAAGGAGTTCAAGAAGAAATTCCGTTCGAACAACAAAGGTTCTTCGAAGCAGAGGGTTCAAACCCCTCACTGGCAGAAAGGCCAGACCCAGCAGGGCCAACAAAAGTCACAGTACAAGGGCAAAGGCAATTCCAAGGGAAATGGAAATCAGCGCCAAGGCAACAACTTCAATAAATCTCAGCAGAAGCAATGAGTCTTCACTTCCCCCAGCGCCGTTACCCACTCCAGTGGGGGGAAGCATTGCACATCACAGGACAGAGTGGCAGGCCATCACAAAAGATCAATGGGTGTTGTCTATGCTGCAGAATGGGTACTGTCTTCGTTTCCATCATCTACCTCCACCTGTTTCCCCGATGTCGACATCAAGCCACCAGCTACAAAGGTTAAAGGCAGAAGTAGCGACACTCCTCGAAAAAGAAGCCATCGAGAGAGTTCCGGTGTCCCAAAGGGGGAAAGGAGTGTACTCGAGGTATTTTCTGGTCAGAAAAAAGGGCCAAAAGGAAGAATACAGGCCCATTCTGGACTTAAGAACACTCAATCTGCATGTCCGAAAAGAAAAGTTTCGCATGTTGGCGCTTCACCAAATATATCCACATCTCAGGCAGGGGGATTGGATGTGTTCGGTGGACCTGCAAGATGCGTACTTCCATATACCAATACGGCAAGATCACAGGAGATTCCTTCGTTTCCGGGTGGGGACCTCTCACTACCAGTTCAAAGTCCTTCCGTTTGGGTTGAAGTCGGCTCCCAGGGTGTTCACGAAGTGTGTCGCAGTGGTGGCGGCAGCTCTACGCCGCAGGGGAGTCTTCGTATACCCATACTTAGACGATTGGCTGTTGAAAGGTCCAACTCCAGACAATGTAAGGAATCAATTCCAGACATGCATGGAACTTTGTCAACGTCTAGGACTGCATGTAAACTACAGCAAGTCTGTCTCACAGCCCACTCAGAGGATCCACTTCCTAGGAGCTCTGCTAGACTCAGGAGTAGGAAAAGTGTTTCCTTCGGAGGAGAGACCGTTTTCGATAGCCCTCAAGTGCCAGCAAGTTCTTCTCCACAGGTCCCAGAAAGTGCGGAAGATAGCCTCACTCTTGGGGTCGATGGCTTCCTGCATCTTTCTAATCCCGAACGCCAGACTTCGGATGGGTCCTCTTCAGCAGGATCTGGAGGACAAATGGGACCAACACTCAGATCGATGGGACGATCGGATCACTTTGTTGGAGGTAGCTCAATCTTCCCTCCAGTGGTGGACGAAGAAACAGAACTTGCAGGTGGGAGTTTTCTTCCATCAACCTCCTCCAACACAAACGATCATCACGGATGCATCATTACAAGGATGGGGAGCACACATGGGACCCCTACAAGTGCTGGGTCTGTGGTCTCCCAAGGAAAGCACCTATCATATCAACTTGCTGGAATTGAGAGCAGTTCACCTGGCTCTCAAAGCGTTCCTTCCCTCGCTTCAAGAGAAAATGGTTCTAGTACAGACGGACAACACCACCACAATGTACTATTTAAACAAGCAGGGAGGAACACGCTCAAGGACTCTGTCTCTGGAAGCTCAGCACATCTGGCATTGGCTTCTGGCTCGCAAGTTGTCTGTTCAGGCAGTCCACCTCCCAGGAGAGCAGAACGTGAGGGCGGACGCACTAAGTCGGCACTTCGAAGACAAAGAAGACTGGGTTCTCAACGACGAAGTGCTAGACGACATTTTTCAGTCTTGGGGTCGTCCTTCAATAGATCTCTTTGCGGACGACGAAAACACCAAATGCCCAAGCTTCGCCTCCAGGTTCTATCGACCAGGAACGAGAGGGAATGCTCTTTTAATCGACTGGTCAGGGCAGTTTGTGTACGCCTTTCCACCCCTTCCGCTGATCCCGAAGGTGGTGAGCAAGCTGAGCCACTCGTGCACAACGATGATCCTGATTGCCCCCGACTGGCCGAGACAATGGTGGTACACAGACCTACTTCACCTGTCAGTGTCTCCTCACAAGAGGCTTCCATGCAGGCAGGACCTGTTGTCGAAGATTAACGGGAGGATTCACCATCCCAACCTTCCGTCACTGAACTTGGCAGCATGGCTCCTGAGGTCATTCAGTACGGACATCTAGGACTGCCACAGGACTGCATGGCTATTCTGAAAGAAGCACGACGTCCTTCCACGAGACATTCTTATGCGTGCAAGTGGAAGAGATTCTATATATGGTGCATGCAGAATGGTCACAACCCAGTAAAGAGTCAGGAAGAAGCAGTTCTACCATACTTGTTGTACCTGACTAAAGCGGGTTTGAAGTTTAACTCCATTAAGGTCCATTTAGCCGCTATTACAGGTTATAGGTGATCACCTTCACAAACTTCTTTTTTTCAGCTTCCAGCAGTAAAAGATTTCCTGCAGGGTCTAAAGAAGGTGTACCCTCCTGTACGGCCTCCTGCTCCTCCTTGGGAGCTGAACCTAGTCCTATCAAAATTGATGTGCCCTCCTTTTGAGCCCATTCATAAAGCTACTTTACAGCATATTTCCTGGAAAGCGGCTTTTTTGATAGCGATTACGTCAGCACGTAGGGTGAGCGAAATTCAGGCCCTATGTACTAAAGAACCATATACAGTCTTTCATTTGAACAGAGTGGTGCTTAGAACGCATCCTTCTTTCCTGCCGAAAGTGGTATCAGATTTTCATGTCAATCAGTCTATCTCTTTACCCACTTTCTTTCCTAATCCCTCTCCTCCAGCTGAGAGGGCATTACACTCTTTGGACCTGAAAAGGGTTTTAAAGTTCTATCTGGACAGGTCCAAGTCTATTCGACATTCTGATCAATTGTTTGTTAACTACGGATCGATCAGAACTGGTCATGCAGCCTTGAAACGTTCTATCTCCAGGTGGATCGTTTCGTGTATCAAGCTTGCTTACCAATTGGCGCAGAAGCCTTTAGGGGGTACTCCTAAGGCGCATTCTACTAGAGGTAGAGCAGCCACAGCGGCTTACCTGCAAGATGTGCCCATGTCTGAGATTTGTAAAGCGGCGACCTGGAGGTCTGTCCATATATTTACCAGACATTACTGTCTACATTCTGACACGAGAGCAGATACCCAGGTGGGCCAGGCCTCCCTGAGGAATCTGTTTAACAGCTGAAGATTTGGCTGTTATGCTCTGGTTGGGTCATGTGCTTCTCATTTACCTGCAGGTGGTTGATGGGCTTGCTATTCTATTCAGTGCTTATGACTATTGATGAGGATCCCCTGGAAGAGAAGGATAAGTTACTTACCTGTAATCCTAGTTCTCTTCCAGGGGTATCCTCATCAAAGTCATAAGCAACCCACCCGCCTCCCCAGGTAAATGAGATTTGGTACTATTTCAGTATTGTGGTTTAGCCCTGTCTTCAGGGTTATGCAAAGAACAACTGACCTAACTGTCACCCCTGAGGCATGATGGGAAGCCTGGGGTCATGGCTGCCTTAAAGGCACGGTGCCAGTTATTGTGAAAATGGTTTCATTTTCTATGCTATTGTTTTGCAATGCAGCCTGAGGGCTAACAATGTCTATTTATAAGCAATTTTCAGGATTTATGAGTGGTTTGACTCATTAAAACACAAAGTTCAAGGGTTTTTTGACCGAATGTGTTTTTTGATTCCTTACTAATTGCAGTTCATGTATATGTGTTTGCATTGTTTAGCCTCAGTTTTGGGGCTGCATTGATGTGAGAAAAATGATATATGTACATACATATATGTGGAGCGAGATATATGTGTTTTATACATATATATTTTTATATTGTTTCCGGGGTCCCGCACATGGGCGGGAATATTCAGTGCTTATGACTTTGATGAGGATACCCCTGGAAGAGAACTAGGATTACGGGTAAGTAACTTATCCTTCCTGGAAATCCTTCATGAAGGTGGGCTAGTGTCTAATCAGGTGATTAGCGCAGCTGCGGATGCTTCCGATCTATCCACGCATGGCTATGCTCATGGTCTTTGCGCGAGGTGTTCAGCTTGGCTAAGACTTACGGGACTTAAACCTGAAGCCCAGCACCGAATTTTGAACCTGCCTTTTAATGGGAAAACGCTCTTTGGGTCTCATGCTGACAACGAAAAGTCAAAAATGAAGACAGAGCTGGATACTGTGAGAGCTGTAGGTCTCGAAAAGAGAAAGGACAATTTTAAGAAAAAATACCGTCCTTATGATCGGAGACAGGGCCAGCAGAGGGTTCAAACCCCTCAATGGTCTTCACAACAAAATCAAGGAAGATCTCAGTTCTCCCAGCGTCGTCCTGGTATTTCCAGACAGTCTGCTCCTGGAAACACGCAGCAACAGCAAAAGCAGTGAGTGTTTGCTTCCCCTGAGCCCGTTGACCACTCCCGTGGGGGGGAAGTGTGCGTTTTTACCTGGAGGAGTGGAAAAACATCACAAACGACGCATGGGTGCTGAATATTGTGCAAAATGGATATGCAATCAGGTTCAAGTTTCCCCCCACCTTCAATTCTTCCTCAAAAGGCTGTATTCCATCGTCTTCACCTTTTGAAAAAGGAAGTGTTGGTGTTACTCCTAAAGAAAGCCATCGAGGAGGTCCCAAGGACACAACGTCGAAAAGGAATTTACTCCTGTTACTTTCTAGTTCAAAAGAAAGGTCCAAGCAGGGAGTTCAGGCCCATACTAGATCTCAGGCGCCTCAATCAGTTCATTCGGCGAGAAAAGTTCAGAATGCTGGCGTTACATCAAATAATTCCACTTCTGCATCAAAAGGACTGGATGTGCTCCATAGATCTTCAAGATGCGTATTTTCACATCCCCATTGCCCCAAAACATCGGAAGTTTCTAAGGTTCTGCATACAAACCAATCATTACCAGTTCGCAGTCTTGCCCTTCGGGCTAAAGTCAGCTCCTCGCACCTTTTCAAAGTGCATGGCAGTCGTAGCGGCTTTCCTAAGAAAGAGGCATATTTTCGTCTATCCCTATCTAGACGATTGGCTGCTAAAGAGTGCCTCTCCAGTTCTACTTCAGCAACATCTCACGTTCTGTATTCATCAGCTGCGAAGACTAGGTCTGCACGTGAACTTCAAGAATTCTATCCTCAATCCCACACAGAGGATCCACTATCTGGGCGCACTTCTGGATTCAAAGGACGCAAAAGCGTATCCTTCGGAGGAGAGACTATGATCCATTCTCCTCAAGTGCCAAACAATGTTAAAGACTCTTCGACCAACGGCCAGACAGATCTCGTCTCTGCTAGGATCCATGGCGTCTTGCATTTTCCTTGTTCCAAACGCCAGGCTACACATGAGACCTCTGCAACAGTCGCTGGAAGATCAGTGGTCCCAGTTTTCAAACCGATGGGAAGACAAACTGTCACTGCCTCTGTCGGTGCGAATCTCCATTCAATGGTGGATGCAGCAGAATCATCTGGTTGTGGGAGTAACTTTTCAGGAGGACATGCCCAAACGATCCCTGGTGACAGATGCGTCCCTGCAGGGTTGGGGCGCTCATCTAGAGTCACTTCAAGTTCATGGAGGGTGGTCGGAGAAAGAAAAGTTGTATCACATCAACATGTTGAAGCTCAGAGCTGTCCATCTAGCTCTCAAGGCTTTCTTTCCTGTGCTCAAGACATCCTCTCTGCTTGTTCAGACGGACAATACAACAACGATGTACTATCTGAACAAGCAGGGCGGAACGAGATCCATACCTATGTCGCTGGAGGCGCAAGCAATCTGGAAGTGGCTTCTGGCTCGGGGTATGAAAATTTCAGCTGTCCATCTGCCCGGTGTCCTCAAAGTCCAAGCAGACGAACTAAGCAGACACTTCGCAGAAGCGCAGGACTGGGTCTTAAAAGACGAAGTAATAAGAGACGTCTTTCAAACCTGGGGGTTACCAGAAATCGATCTCTTTGCAGACGCCGAAAACGCAAAATGCCGCGTCTTCGCATCCAGGTACCCACAACGAGGATCCAAGGGGAATGCTCTGTGGATAGACTGGTCAGAGACATTACTCTACGCTTTTCCACCGATTCCACTCATTCCCTTGGTGATCAAGAAACTGTACAAATCCAAGACAGACATGATTCTGGAAGCTCCGGATTGGCCTCACCAATGGTGGTACCCGGATCTCCTGCATCTCTCCAAAATACCGCACAAGAGACTTCCTTGCTTTCCGGATCTGCTGACGAGAGAGAACGGCAGGGTGTTCCACCCCAACCTGCCGTCCCTGAAGCTAGCAGTATGGTACCTGAGTTCGTCCAGTATGGTCACCTAGGTCTCTCTCAGGACTGTATGTACATCTTAAAGGAGGCAAGGAGAGCTTCTACAAGAAAGACATATGCTTTCAAGTGGGAGCGATTTTTCACGTGGTGTGCGGCTGAAGGTCATGACCCTATTCGAGGTCAGGAACAGGTACTGTTACCATACTTACTTTCTTTGGCCAAAGCAGGTTTGCAGTATTAATCTATTAAGGTCCATCTGGCAGCAATAACAGCATATCGAAAGTCCCCTACTCCGGTTTCTTTCTTTCAAATGCCAGTTGTGAAAGATTTCCTGGAGGGTCTCAGGAAGGTGTATCCTCCCGTGAGGGCCCCCTCACCTCCTTGGGAGCTTAATGTGGTTTTGTCTAAATTGATGGGTCCCCCATTCGAACCTATACATAAAGCTTCTCTTCAACATCTGTTGTGGAAGGTGTCTTTCCTTGTAGCTATCACTTCTGCTCGCAGGGTGAGCGAGATTCAGGCGTTTTGTGCAACAGAACCCTATCTCGTTTTCCATGCGAATAGAGTGGTACTTCGGACTCATCCGAGATTTCTCCCTAAAGTAATCTCGGATTTTCACATAAATCAATCAGTGACACTACCTACGTTTTTTGCTACTCCGAGCTCTTCAGCAGAAAGAGCTCTGCACTCTTTGGATTTGAAAAGAGTTTTGAGGTTTTACCTTGATAAAACTAAGAGTGTCAGAAAAACTGATCATCTGTTTGTGAACTACGGTCCTCTAAATACGGGTTTTCCTGCTACTAAGAGGTCCATTTCTAGATGGGTTGTGTCATGCATTTTGTTATGTTATCAGTTGGCACGAAAGCAGCTCCCGGGTAGACCTAGAGCTCATTCCACTAGAGGGAAGGCTGCTACTATAGCAATGCTTAAAAATGTTCCTGTGCATGAAATTTGTAAGGCAGCTACGTGGCGGTCGGTTCACACATTTGCCCGCCATTACTGCCTTGATTCTGATGCTCAGGCTGATGCCCAAGTTGGTCAGGCATCACTGAGAAATTTGTTTGGGTAATTCACATAATAGTGTGCTGTCTAGAGGGTCTGGTGTTCGTCCGCAGGGTATGGGATGGGCATGCTACTCTATTCAGTGCTTATGACTATTGCTGAGTATCCCCTGGAAGAGAAGGATTAGTTACTTACCTGTAATCCTAGTTCTCTTCCAGGGGTATACTCATCAAAGTCATAAGCACACCCACCCTCCTCCCCGGACGAATACCAGAACTGGTTATTTTACGCATTACCCATGCTGTGATTACACTGTTATACGCCGTCCAAAAAGAACTGACCTAACTGTCACCTGTGTTGCATGATGGGAGCCTGGAGGCTCATAGAGGTCTTAAAGGCACGGCGCCAGTTTTTTTCCTATTGTTACAATGCAGCCTATCTAGGGTAAAGCTGCCTCTATGGTCCTGCCTGTTTTACCTTTGAAAATAAAGGTTGTGTGTTTCAAAGACAACAAAGGTAGTGCTTTCTTCTTTGCATTTTCATATAATGTAATTTATATGTCTTTATTTAACAAATGTAAAGATTTGTTTCAGGCATTTGGGGGCAGTCTTTTGAGCCTAGTATGGTTATTTTAGGCTGCATATGTATAATGCATATTATATATATATATATATATATATATATATATATATATATATATATATATATATATATATATATATATATATATATATATATATATATATATATATATATATATATATATATATATATATATATATATATATTCCGATGCGATGGTAACCCATGTTGAGTCGCGCACGAGCTGGGATGGAAGGTTACCAGCCTTCATTCACGGTATGGACTCAGTTCAGCATCCGTGGTTATAAACAGCCTTACTGCAGCCTGATGCATTTCGAGTCTTCTCTTCTTCAGAGGCTTTCGCGTAAGGTACGTGCTGGGCGAACATTCTCCTCCATTAAATGCACAATGACACGCCTACAGTGAGGCAGCAATAATTAAGCAGTGTGTGAGCATTCTGGGATTTGAAGTGTTCGAGTTTCTTTACCTATTCATTTTAGGCGCACTTGGGTAACTGTTTGTTAAAAGCTCTGAATGAGCCCCGGTTGTGAACAGTGTCCTCATCCAGCATCCCAGCCCCACGTTGAGGGTGATAATTAATCCTTGTGGCCCCCTGTAGATCTGGGGTGGAGCGTTGTTCGGCGGCTGGGCTGCCGCCTATGTGTTCCGATGCGATGGTAACCCATGTTGAGTCGCGCACGAGCTGGGATGGAAGGTTACCAGCCTTCATTCACGGTATGGATTCACGGATGCTGAACTGAGTCTCGAAACGCGTCTGGCTGAAATACATCGTTAAGATGACCTTTCTGAAAAGACTTTGTGCTAGCAGTTGTCACATTGCAGAATAAAGCTGAAGTTACACTTTCTGCGGTTTCCTTCGAATTGGTTCCTGTGATTTTGGTATATATGTAGATATATGCATATTATTGGCTATTGTTCCGGGGTCCCGCACAACGGCGGGACTATTCAGTGCTTATGACTTTGATGAGTATACCCCTGGAAGAGAACTAGGATTGCAGGTAAGTAACTAATCCTTCCTACACCCAGCCCTTTAAAATGGGACACGGGTGCTGAGCTGGTAATCTAATTAAGAAATATCACAAGGGGTGATTCAGTTTTGGAAATTAGAGGCTGGAATCCTGTACTAATACATTTATAAAGTTAAATACCTCTAAATACCATTGATCACACTGTTTCTTTTTCGCTCCAAATGTCCTTTTTATTGACTTTGGGCAATACATTATTTTTGTTGTTTACTTCAAACGTTTTTTAGTGGGGTTTGGCTTTTCCTACATCAAATCTATTTACACATCTCCTTTTATCTTATTGGACCATTAAAACATTTATATACAAAAACACTTGTATGTAAAGCATATACATAAATATAACATTTAGACAAACCCAAAAATAATTAGACAAAATGTTTTACACAATATTTGACAAGACTCACTAAATATTTATGTTTCACTCATATGTTATTTTTGCACAAACTAATCCGTCAAATCACTTTTATAGTCCTAAGCTATTTGAAAACAACAATATATACTGGGACCACATATGCCTAGGTCCCTCAACATGTCCTAATTTCAAGGTCCTGCATAGGGTCGGAGGTAATTTGCACAAGATGATGTGAGGGAACATAAAAGTTTCCACTTGACTGCCCAAACGGGGTCAATGTCTCTTTATCCTAGCTTGCTCCGAGCCACTATCTATTCGATGCCAACGCATTTCGACCTTATGTGGATGGGACCAGACGCTCCTTATCATAAAGGTCTTCTTCAGGGCTGTATCTTATTTCTGGTAGGACATCTTTTTTACCTATAAAGGTGACGGAATGTTTGTTTAGTGTGTATATTTTCTATTGGCATAAATATGCATTTATATTTATAGTGTAATGTACCCCCGTACCCAGTTGACACTGCGGTGCACCCACTCTACTCTTCCTGCCTGTTTTAGGTGAAAGGTTAGAATATATTTCAATGATCTTGTATCGTACAAAGCTGTTCAAATGGTAGTTTAAAGTTCAAAGAACCTATCAGACTTTTGGAGGTTCTGTTTCTCCAGTTATTCTGTTCTGAAGGTTTTTTTGGTAGGCAGAGGACCTATGGAATCGGTCTTTCCAATATTAGTGCTTTTGTTGGTGCTTATACTTCCTGTTGGGGAGTAACCATGTTATAGTTATTCTTGAGGATAAACCACTTCGTTATTGTTCTGATCAATAAAGTTTTTGTTTTAATAGTTCCATAGCGTGGCGTCATTTTTATCTGAAACGGACACCCTCATGCTCACGCAGCGCGTTATTGTCAAATTTGTTTATCTGTAATGTTGCTGATGGGGACTCGCGCTCCTCTCTCTAGCTGAGTTTCTATAGATTACTTCTCCTGCATTCCATACTGTCTTATGGGGCATGCATGTACAGTTGTCGCGTGCCAGAAGAACAAGGGAAAGCTCGCGCTCATACCGTGTTTTCTTTCCATAAAGTTGGAGGCACTCTCCTTTCCTAATGCGGCTGCCACGGTTCTCTGGCGTCCTCGTCTTACTTAGGGAACGCCATAAATGACGTAAAATGCCATTATCCGCTTGGTTGTTTATTTATGGGTTGCCGTGGAGATAAAACACGAGGTGAAGTGCCTTGTATTTGATCATAGCTTCTGTTCCTTAATCCAAGTAAATATTCATTGTCAAAATGTCGCTATAAATACAGAAAAAACTTTGCTTTTTGTCTTTATTTAAATTTCATGTTTGTTAACACTTATATAGCTTCCATGTTACTCTGGTGTTCAAGGACTTTGTTTACTTGTTGTCTTGGTGCTCACTCCGTATAAGACGTCGCTTTGCCTCATTTGGTGCTAGCGTCGTTTCTATAGATGTATTTCAAAGTATCTCTGTTTCTTCTTCTGTTTGTTGAAATAGCATCGTTAATATTTCCTATAATTTGCAGCAATGGTGACGTCTTTTCTTTATTTGCGATATTGAAATTATTTCAAGGATGGCGATACCTTATCTCTTATACCTAGTGCTGACGTGTCCAGGTTTTTTGGGCAAATTTCTCTTTGTAGTTTGTCATGAAGGTGTCTCCTCAAAACCTGGCGAGATTTTATGTTTTCTCGTAGTGAGGCTTAAACCCGCCCCTCTTCTCCATTGGCTGGCCTCCTAAATGCTGGCCAGCCATTGGAGAAGAGGTTTGTCTGTCAATTTAAGCCCCATCTTTTTCGGATTGAGGGGTATGTTTTTTTGTTTCTTTCTCTCTGTAACGTCTTTAGTCAATCAAAAAAACACGCCCCCAGTCTGAAAAGGACGGGGTTTACAGACTTCTGCTGCCCGTCTGCCCGATGCTTGTATACGTATTAAAAGAAGCGGCGTGACGGTAAGGCAAAAAACGCCTGTCTCCCTCCAGACTCTCTTTTTTTAATATAGTGCAAACGCGGCCCGAAAGGCATTGGGGCGCGAGTCCCAGATCACGTTACACAAGGTCAGATTTTTTTTTTTTCTTGTAAAACATTTTTAGGCACGGAGAGATCAAGTAATTTGTCCACAATCACAGCGATCTGAAAGAAACACGTTAGTGTTAGATTCCTTACCTTAGAATATCCCCAGGCGTCAGTCTGGATCCGGAAACTTTTGCGTAGCAGTACCCCTGCGCGTCGGTAGGCGTCGTCTGCAGGCGTCCCCTGCGGCTCCGCGTCCGTCGTCGGCGTCGTGCGCCGTGATGACGTCGCTGGAGTACATAGACGCCGCCTCCGCGCGCTGACGTCAGTTCTTCTTTTTTCCGCGCCAGTGGACGCAGATCTGAAGAGCAGTACTCCGGTCTTTGACCAAGTTTTTCGATTGTCTTTTTCTCTATTGTGCCTGATAGGATGCCAGGATTTAAGAATTGCGATGGCTGTGAGCGCACGATGTCGGTCACAGACCATCACCGCCTCTGCCTCCGGTGTCTGGGCCCCGACCACGACGTGGACTCCTGCGTCGACTGCCGGGCCCTTACCAACAAGGCTAGACGGGAGCGGTCCCGCAAGCTGCTGGAGCTCCGGGTGTCGGCCCCACGTCGGGACCGGGAGCGGTCCCGGTCCGGCCGGAGGTCGAGAGAGCGTTCGAGGGAGCGGTCGCGGAGCCGCGCCGGGCGCTCCGGAAGCCGACGCCACTCGTCATCCTCGTCAGGTAAGAAGCACAAGAAGTCGGGGCGTCGTCATCGTACCCCCGACTCCCCCCGACGCTCGCGCGATGCGGCCGGGGGCTCGGGTGACCCCATCCCCGCGGCTCCGCGAGAGTCGCCGGCGCGGCCTGCCTCATACCCTCCGGTCCCTGGGCATGGTGCGACGCCTGAGGAGATCGAGGCGTTCCTCATGGCCATGAGGGCGCTCGCTTCTCCGACGGGGCCTACGGCGCCTTCGGGCCCAGTGCTACCGTCTGGGGGCCCTGGCGGTTCGGGTGTCCCTGCCTCGGCGCCGTCGGGTGCTCCGGCCCCGGCGCCGCCGACGGCTCCGACCCCGGCGCCGCAGGGGCCTTCGGGATCGGCGCCGGCTGGTCTTCCGGCCTCCCCGGCGCCGTTACCATCGGGGTTACCCCCGACGCCGCCCCCGCGCGGCGCCGGTTCTCCGCTGCCGGTTCCGGCCGGCGGTGGGGTTCCGGCTCCGGGCGGCGCCGTCCCCTTACCTTCTCCGACGCCGGACGCGGCGCCGGACGGGCGTCGATCGACGCCGGCCCCGGCGCCGATGGGGCCCATGAACCCCGAGGAGCCGGTCTTCATCATTGACTCCGAATACGGAGAGGATGAGGAGTACGGTGAAGGTTGGGAGGGGTCCGAGGACCCTCTGGCTCGCGAGTGCCAGTATGACCCGGACTGGACGGGTGACTTGGGGGATGCCAGTGGTTTGGACGACTCCCCTAACCCTGGTCTGATCTCTCCTCCAACCGTGGCATCGGTGGAGGGAGCTGCCTATTCTGTGGTGCTGATGAGGGCTGCCAAGGCCTTACACCTTGAGCTCCCCGTCGCGGCCGTGAGGCCTAACATCCTCACCGAGGTCTTCAAACCGCAGTCATGCCCATTGGAGCCTCTGCTGCCGTTTAATGAAGCCTTGTCTGACGTTCTGTTGGGCACGTGGTCCAGGCCCGCTTCAGGTGCGCCTGTTGATCGGAACGTGGCCAGGCGCCACCGTCCTTGTCCGGACGACCCCAAGTACCTGTCTACCCACCCCACTCCTGAGAGTCTGGTGATCCAGGCCTCGACCTCCCAGTCCGCATTCCCGTCGGCCCCGCCCGACCGGGAATCCAAGAGGTATGACCAGTTTGGCAAAAAGGTCTTCTCGTCCATTAGTTTGGGCCTGCGGTCTTGCAACACCGCCTGCCTCTTGGGCCGCTACACCCACTCTGTGTGGGATACGGTCGCGGAGCTGCTGCCGGAATGCCCCATGGAGGTGCGGGCAAAGCTCGGTCAGGCTGTGGCTGAGGGCCGGGATGCAGCGAAATATTCAATTCGGTGTGGTCTTGATACGACCGACTCGCTGGGCAGGGCTATGTCTACGACGGTGGCGATTCGTCGTCACGCCTGGCTGAGATCCGCCAATTTTTCGGCTGATGTCCAAAATACTCTGATGGACATGCCGTTTGATGGCTGTCACCTGTTCGGTGACAAAGCGGACCACGCGCTGGAACGCTTCAAGGACTCCAGGGTCACGGCCAAGTCCTTGGGTCTCTCGACCCAGCGTCAGCAACCGGGTTCGTTTCGTCCCTTTCGTGGCCAAGGAAGGGGCGCCCCCACACGTGCTGCCAGCCACGCGCCGCAACAATCCTTCCAACGCGGTGGCGGCCGTGGAAACCGCCGTGGTGGCGGTCGGGGTCAACGGCGGGGTCAGACCACACCTTCCCCCGCAGCATCTACCCCAAAATCCTCCTAGTCCGTGCTTTCGGCCCCATGTGACGCCAGTGGGTGGCAGGGTTCGCCATCACCACGCTCACTGGCGCACGATCACTTCGGACAGGTGGGTGCTGCAAATTGTCCGAAGGGGCTACTCCCTCCCCTTCGAGACCTCTCCTCCAGCCATGCCACCGCAGAACCACCGTGTGTCGGGGGACCACTTGACACTTCTGCAGGAGGAAGTTACGGCCCTCTTGGCCAAGGGGGCCATCGAGCGCGTTCCTGGGCCAGAAGTAGGGCGTGGCTGTTATTCCCACTACTTTCTGGTGCCCAAGAAGGACAAGGGGGGCCTACGTCCTATCTTGGATCTAAGGAACGTCAACGGCTTCCTCCGGAAGGAGAAGTTCAAGATGTTGACGTTAGCTCAGGTCTTGGCTGCTCTAGACCCGCAAGACTGGATGGTAGCGTTGGACTTGCAGGACGCCTATTTTCACATCCCCGTCCTGCCGGCTCACCGGCGTTACCTGCGGTTCACGGTAGGCCAGGAGCACTTTCAGTTTATCGTGCTCCCCTTCGGCCTTACCAGCGCCCCACGGGTGTTCACAAAGGTGATGGCGGTGGTCGCAGCCCATCTGCGCAGGTTGGGGGTTTCAGTCTTCCCCTACCTAGACGATTGGTTGTTGAAGGCGGGCTCGCCCCAAACAGTCGTCCGCCACCTTCAGATGACGGCAGACCTCTTGCACGACCTGGGGTTCTCCATCAATGTGCCGAAATCACACCTGTGTCCCTCTCAAAAGCTCCTTTTCATCGGAGCGGTTCTGGACTCGGCGCAGTTTCGGGTTTATCCTCCGGAACGGCGGGTTCGGGATATTCAGGCTTTGATTCCCATCTTTCAGCCGCTATCCCGAGTCTCGGTCAGGTTGACGCTGCGGCTGCTGGGACTGATGGCTTCCTGCATCCTTCTGGTGCATCACGCCAGGTGGCGGATGCGGGCTCTGCAGTGGGACCTGAAGTTTCAGTGGGCCCAGCATCAGGGCAACTTGTCCGACCACGTCTTGATCTCGGAGGGCACTGCGAGACAACTGCAGTGGTGGCTTACGGACCGCGATTGGGTCAGGGGCAAGTCCCTCTCCCTTCCCCAACCGGAGCACGTTGTCGTGACGGACGCGTCCCTCCAGGGCTGGGGTGGCCACTTGGGAGAGGCAGAGATCAGAGGCATCTGGTCTCCGGCGGAGTCCCGGCTCCATATCAATCTGTTGGAGCTGCGGGCGATTCGTCTGGCACTGAAGGCATTCCTCCCCTTTGTCAACGGGAGTGTAGTGCAGGTGTTCACCGACAACACCACCGCCATGTGGTACTGCAACAAACAGGGCGGAGTGGGGTCGTGGACCCTTTGCCAGGAGGCTCTGCGCCTCTGGCAATGGCTGGAACGTCAGGGCGTGACTCTGACGGTTCAACACCTGGCAGGTTCTCTGAACGCCAGGGCGGACGAACTCAGCCGTCGGTGCTCGATGGATCACGAATGGCGTCTGAACTCGGACGTGGCGCAAGGCATCTTTCTGCAATGGGGAGAGCCTTGGTTAGATCTATTCGCCACAGAAGAGAACGCGCAATGTCATCAGTTCTGCGCGTTGGAGTTTCCAAGACGGCACTCGCACGGCGACGCCTTTCGGCGCGAGTGGAGTTGCGGTCTGTTATACGCCTTTCCGCCTATACCACTTCTGCCCAGAGTGCTGAAGAAGATCAGGCGCGACCGGGCCCAAGTTATCCTTGTGGCTCCGGACTGGGCTCGAAGGTACTGGTATCCCGAGCTACTCAGCATGTCAGTCGGTCCCCCGATCCGCCTGCCCCTTCAGGAGGACCTTCTGTCGCAGCAGCAGGGGACGGTCCTCCACCCGAACCTGTCCAGTCTCCACCTCCATGCTTGGAGATTGAGCGGCGGCAGTTGAGGCCATTTGACTTGCCTCCTGAAGTCTGTGATGTTATTCTGGCAGCCAGGCGTCCCTCCACTAAGTCGGTATACGCCTGTCGGTGGAACAGATTTGTGGCATGGTGCACAGCAAAGGCTGTGGATCCTCTTTCTGCCCCTCTTTCGGAGGTTCTTCTGTTTCTTCTTTCTCTTGCCCAGCAGGGCTCTGCTCTGGACACTATCAAGGGCTACCTTTCTGCCCTTTCAGCCTTTTTGAGGCTTCCTGATCAGCCTTCTTTGTTCAAATCCCCGATTGTAACTCGATTCTTGAAAGGCATCACTCACATGTTTCCACCTGTTCCGTTTGTGATGCCTCAGTGGGATTTGAACCTGGTTCTAACTTTCCTGATGTGTGCTCCCTTTGAGCCCCTTCATTCTTGCCCTCTCCGTCTCCTGACTTTAAAGACGGCTTTCCTGGTTGCCATCACCTCTGCCAGGAGGGTGAGTGAGCTCCAGGCTCTTTCTGTCCAACCTCCTTTCCTGTCCATTCATCCTGACAAGGTGGTTCTGAGGACTAGACCTTCTTTCCTGCCCAAGGTTGTTTCGGCCTTTCACATCGGGCAGTCCATCACCCTCCCTTCCTTCTTCCCACCTCCGCATCCTTCAAAGGATGAAGAGCGGCTCCATCGTCTGGACCCAAAACGTGCGCTTTCATTTTACATGGATCGCACACGCCAGTTCCGGGTGGATGACCAACTGTTTGTTGGCTACGTGGGTGCGAAGAAGGGACGGGCGGTTTGTAAACGAACCATCTCTCGATGGGTCGTCCTCTGCATCAAAGCGTGCTACTCTTTGGCTCGGAAGGAGCCTCCTGTTGGGCTGAGGGCCCATTCCACTCGGGCCACGGCGGCTACTACTGCCCTGGGCCGGGGAGTCCCCTTGCAGGACATTTGCCAGGCGGCTACGTGGGCCTCGCTGCACACCTTTGCGAGGCACTACTGCCTGGACAGTCAAGTCCGGAGGGATGGCTTCTTTGGCCGTTCTGTCCTCCAGGACTTTCTGGTGTAGTTTTGTATTGGTTCGCAGACCCACCACCGGGGTTGGTATTGCTGGGGTATGTATTCTAAGGTAAGGAATCTAACACTAACGTGTTTCTTTCAGATGAACAAGTTACTTACCTTCGGTAACGATATATCTGTAAGAAACATTAGTTAGTGTTAGATTCCTTACCGAACCCACCCATCCTCCCCGTTCTGCGAACTGATACCTAGGGTTAAGGTCATCCCTTTCAGGGCCCTAGTTTGTACATGGCACCAGTGTTGGTTCTCTCATGGCTCTGCGTCTCCTGGCGCGGAAAAGCTGTGTGCAAAGAACTGACGTCAGCGCGCGGAGGCGGCGTCTATGTACTCCAGCGACGTCATCACGGCGCACGACGCCGACGACGGACGCGGAGCCGCAGGGGACGCCTGCAGACGACGCCTACCGACGCGCAGGGGTACTGCTACGCAAAAGTTTCCGGATCCAGACTGACGCCTGGGGATATTCTAAGGTAAGGAATCTAACACTAACTAATGTTTCTTACAGATATATCGTTACCGAAGGTAAGTAACTTGTTCTTTGGAGCCGATGCCACGATTCACACAAACAGTGGTTCTTCTAGGACAATGTAAGGAATAAGCAGCCTTGCTACATGGGCCTAATTTCGGAATATAACACTTCTTTTCAAGCCAACAGGTTCAGCAGGTGCCGTCCTCATCAGTTCAGCCTCTCTTAAACAGTTCCACAGTGCAGCAGAGAAGTCCTTCTTTGGTCCTTCTTCCAGTCCAGTCGAGAACTGAATTCTGGTTGCCAGGGGTGCCCTGCTCAGAATTTGCCCTTGGAGTAGGAAGCGTCTGGTCGTTAATGGGCTACCTTGTTCCCTCCCTCCTGAAGACCACTTCTTGGGAAGTGTGGCATCTGGCTACCTCAAGATGCAGCATTCTGCCCACTCACAACATGGCAGAACTCCTCTCTGAGTGCCAAGAGCTCCCTAGCCCAACCCAGTGGTGTGGCTAAACACCCGTGAAAATCCTCTTTAACAACAGGATCCCCTATTCTTCCCAGGTGCCAGCTAGACTGCCTAAACAATGGGCTACCCCTCTCCCATGTTTTCCCCATTTGCTCATCAAAGGCGGCTTCAGCTTTAAAGCTCACCTTTTGGGCCCACATCAGTTTGGCTTCCTGCAGGTGGCGGTAACACCTCTCTCCACTGCAGTCCCCTAATATCTTGTTTCCTGTGAGTTGTTAGCATGTCTCCCTAGGAGTGCATAAAGCTTACTCTAGTTCAAGCTCCTTGTGTAACAGTTAAGGACACAGGAGATTGAAGGCAACAAAACTGCAACTTGGGAACAGTTGCATACATCTGTTTGTTACATTAATGTTGACTTGAGAATCAAGTCGGCCTTAATGTAGGGAGTTGTTTGATACCTTGGAGTATCAACTTTGGTTGCACCCTTTAGGAGTTAGCACAGCTGAGGGGTCCCTGGTGTTATGTTATGTTACGTAACGCTTATATAGCGCATGGCTACCCCAACAACGAGGCATCCCAGCGCTTGCAGACAGGTCCAATCACATAACAGCCGGAGGAATGCGGCAGGATATCTATTCACCGCGGAACCCTAAATAGAAGAAAACAGCCAAGTTTTTACTTGTTTTCGAAAATGTAGGTGGTTTGTGATGGAACGTACACCTAAAGGAATAGAGTTCCAGAGTTTTGGGGCCCGAAACCTAAAAGAACGGCCACCGACTCTGCACCTCCGAATCTTGATGGTACAAGCAAGGAAGAGGTCCGCAGACCGGAGTGCACGCTGTGGAACATAGAAGGAACAGATTCCTTGCAAGATTTTAGGACCTAGACAATGTAACATTCTATGCATAACACACAAGGTTTTAAATTGAATGCGTTGTTTAACGGGCAGCCAATGGAGCCTTCGCAAAACCTGAGAGGTATGGCAACGTTTTGGTAAGCCGAACAGGGTACGAGCTGCCGCGTTCTGAGCTTTCTGTAGTCTATTGATGACTGTCAGATTGGACTCAAGCATTAATACATTGCAATAGTCTAGATGGGATAAGACCATAGCCTGGACAATTGTCTGACGGATGGAAGGTTCAAAGAAGCCAAGAATAGGTTTCAGAGAGCGCAGGCGGCCATAGCAAGTCCCAGCTAACCTCTTCGCATGGGAATCCAGGGTGAGAGCATCATCTAAGATCACACCCAGATTCTTAACTTCCTTCTTAGGCATAGGCGGTGAGCCCAATGTAGGGGGCCACCACCGCTCGTCCCACTTTTGGGTGTCCGGGCCAACCAGGAGGACTTCAGTCTTAGATGAATTTAACTGAAGACAGTTCTCCGTAAGCCAGCTGGAAATGGCCATGATATCCTCTTGGAATTTGGCTTGATCACCCACGATGTTATTAGAAAAGGTGAAGATCAGCTGTGTATCGTCCACATAAGATATTAGTTCAATGTTACGTTCCCTGGCCAATGTGGCCAGGGGGCGGACATACACATTAAACAGCGTGGGGCTGAGGGCAGAGCCCTGTGGAACACCACAGCCCAATGGAAAACTGCCAGATGAGTACGGGGGAGCATGAACCTGGAAGGAACGGTCAGATAGAAATGACACAAACCAGTCCAGAGCATCATCTCTGACACCTATCTCCCATAGCCTCCTAACTAGGATCCCATGGGAAACGGTGTCAAACGCCGCACTCAAATATGTATACATCATTGGGGTGACCAAGTCTTTCCTCATTAAAAATTACAGTTTTGTGTATTTACCGACAGAATACGTAAAATATTTTTATTCCTGTGAAATATGCTGCAGCCTGCCATGGGGTGACTAATACATCTTGTACGTGGAGGATTGGTTTTGCCATTGTTTGTAAATGGCAAAGCCAGCCTAGCTTCCAGTCTTCAATGGTGGACTTGGAGACTAGTTTTTCCCGTGTCCTACCCAGGGAGACATAACCAGTGCAGCACTCCCTGGGGTGACTTTAGCATACATGCTCAGTACCCTGAAACTTACAGGCGAGTTGCCCTGTCTCAGTTGGGTACTGCCAATGAAACATACGCGTTTTTGGATCTGGGCAGTGGTGAGAAGATCTGGTTAGCAGGTCTCTGTGCACTCTGAGTCGAAAAGCTAGCAGCATCAGTTCAAAAACCTGGGTTTGACCGTACCAACAGAAACATTTCCTTACAGCTTGTTAAGTGAGTGATCTTCAGGCATGTTCAAAGCATGCGCTCTACAACCTACAACCTTGCTGGACAAGTTGGTGCTGAGAAATCCACCGACGTCCTCACCCAAAGTAATGAGTCCCTTCCAGGTTAGCAATCTGTCACTCTGCCAGCATTTTATGCTCCCTGTCAGCCCTCCAAAGAGGAGAAGCTCAATTGGCTGGGCCCCAAGAGGATTTTAAGCTTTTACATTGAGCTTACCAAGGACCATCTAGTGGACGATCAACTCTTGTGTTTCATGGGCAACAAAAAAGGCTGTGCTAAAGAGGGCCCTGTCGAGGTGCGTATTTCTGTGCATATTAATCTGCTATGCACATGGCCAAGAATTAGCCTCCGGAATATTTGAGGATCCATTCCACAAGAGTTAAGGTTGCTAATACTATGTTAGGACTAGGATTCCTCCTCTAGACATGAAGCATTGCTGCTTTGATAGCTAGGTCTGATAAGAAGGGCATTTTGTCCACTTGGTCCTGCAAGACCTCTAGGGCTGAGTCCACTCCATTTACCCTCCTTTGGGTAGGTACCCTTTGATATATTTTCTAAGGTGACGTATCTGCGGTTAGAATTATCCATCGGAAAAACAAGTCGACTTCAGTAACTCTCTTTTTGGTGAATGCTCAAACAGAAGATCCCTCTCTGCCTTTCGACCTCCCTTTTCTGTGACCTTTTTTTATTTAAATCTAAAAGGGTCCTCAGTTAGTATTCTGCATTCTATTACCAACAGTAGTTCACACTATCCATCCGATGGTGTGGAAAGAGAAAATAAAATAAACTGTTGAGGTGCAGGGGTGGTGCTTGTATGTGGCGCCCTGTGGCAGTATGGAACCAGTGCAGAGCCACAGATTGCCATCTAGTGGCTCGCAAGAACACTGCTTTAAAAAGTTTCTGGATCCAGTCTGGCGCTTGGGGAGTACTGGAAGGTTACGACTCTGCGTTCAGAATATTTTCCAGAAGGAGGATTAATAAAGGTACGTAGCTTGTTTATCTCCTATACGAAAGACGTTAACAATTACATCGTTTTTTCCATTTGACTTTAGCAAACTTCCTAAAAGGTAGGTATGACGCACACTTGCTAAAGTGCAAAAACGAATCTAATAATGCTAAAAAAAAAAGCTGCACTTTTCCAAGCTGCGCACCACATGTGAATCTAGGAAACCATTATTACAGGTGACTCATCTCTTAAGCATTGAAAACTTAGTTGTAAACATTCAACCTGTTTTCAAATAACTCACGTAGCCACCTATTTCAGATTGCCTTATTTCAAAATACTGTCTGAACATTTGTTACTGTCTCATGTTCTAGATGAAGCATCAGAGGAGAATAAAGAGAATATGGACTTGGAAAAAGCAAAGGAAATTGAAATCTTGAAGAAGAGAGAACAGGATATCTCAGAGGGAAATGTTGCAACTGCTGCAGCAGCTGCTCTAGCCTCTGCCGCAACCAAAGCCAAGGTTAGTCGGTTATGTATACGTTTTTTAAATTAACTATTGATGTCTGCTCACAGCTAAATCATAGCGCTGCAAATTCATTCATTCATGTACATTGCAACAAAATGAGATTTTTTCCCCTTATTTCCTTTTTCCTAAACTTCTTTGTCCTCCCTTTTCCAGACGTTCAAGGCCCAATCCAAAGCACCAATATTTATCTTCCCATTCTCCATACAAAGAATTTATTAGGTGTGAGGAAATGGGGTGTATTATATGGTGTGGTTGTGAGACCTCACAGTGTAATAAACATATAAACCCATTTAGGACCAGTACATTTTGTTTGTCAAACCTAAAGCTCGACCCTGGGAAGCTGTGGCTCTTAGCAGCAAGGCTTAGTCAAAGAAATAAGTGTTACATTTAAACAGCACCAAAATAATTGAAGAAGAAATACACAAGACACCCTTGAAATTCAAAACCAATTTATAAAAATGTAGGAGTAGTCTTCAGCAAATTCCATGCACTTTTATCCATTTGCTTTTGATCCTTTGGAGTGGACCTGATGCAGGGAATACAGGATGCTGAAGATGCAATGTGGTCAACTGGGTATTTCTGTGGCTATTCCTTGATCTGCATACTTGTTGAGGCGATCCTGCCCGTAGGGATAGCAACCCTCAAAGTCCTCTCGGTCCTGGCAGACGTCCAGTCACCACTTGGGATACCAAATCCCCTAGTATTGCAGTTTGAATCCTTCTTTGGATGACAACTCGCCTGCGGGATGACCAAGCTGCACTCCGACGACTCTCCCAGGTTGGAAAAACTAAGGTGCGACTTTAAGCGTTGAGTCCTAGTTTCTGGTGCTGCACAGTGACTAGAAGCAGCGGCTTTAAGAATGGGTCTGCCACCTCCTCCAGCATACTTCTTCAGCTGTTGTGGCCCAGAGATGCAAACAGGTCAATCAACTGACCTTTAAAGTCTCTTGCTTCGGCTGGGCTCTGGAGACTATTTTTTCCACGAGCATGACACAGCAGGCACAGTCCCTCTCCTTAGCAAGCCGCCAGGTTCAGCAAGTGCAGTCTTTGTCGGAGAAACTTCTCCCTTTTGGTTCAATGGTGCAGCAGAGCAGTCCTCCTTTGATCCTCTTCCAGTCTAGTTGAAATGAGTTCTGGGGTGCCCTATTTATGTTCATAAAATGCCCTTAGGGTAGGATGTCATAGGTAGCCAATGGGCTACCATGTTCCCTTCCGATGACCACTTGCTGGGAAGTCTGGCATCAGCCTAACCCAGGATGTACCTTTCTGCCTACTGCCAACGTGGCAGAATCCCTCTCTCTGTATCCAGAGCTCTCTAGCACAACCCACAGGTGTGACTACCAAGAGGGCTACACAGCTGTAGCAAACCGGATTCCCCTCTCCTTTCAGAGTGCCAGCCTGTCTGCTAAAACAATAGGGCAGCCCTTCACCCACGTGTTACTCATTTGCTCTTCAAAGGTGGCTTCACCTTCAAAGCTCTCCTTTTAGACCAGGGGTCTCCAAACCGGTCCTGGAGGGCCGGATCCATGCCAGATTTTTAAAATTACTACATGTATCTCAATGGGAATATCCAAAAAATCTGGCATGGATCCGGCCCTCCAGGACCGGTTTGGAGACCTCTGTTTTAGACTAATACCACTGTGGCTTCCTGTGAATTATTCACCCCACTACCGAGGACGGCAGGAGGATACCTAAGGGACAGACCTTGTGTGCAACCGTAAATAAGCACAAAAAATCTTGGGCAGCCAAAGAGCCTACCTCTTAAGTTGCACTTTGCCCACCGGTGACAGTAAATTTGATTTAACCATAAAAGCGGATTTAAATACAATGAGTATTTTGATACCTTACAGTACCTACTTCAGTAGTCCCATTCAGTAGTTAGCAGGGCTCAGGTGTCAGCCTGGAACGCTGTACTTGCCAGTGAGGCTACTAGCCTTTCTACAGTAAACAAGGACAGTTTAGGGTTTTTACTGCTGTGGCGTATAAAAGTACATGCTCCACTGCACCCTGCCTTAAATTTTGACAGGCCTACCTTAGGGGTGACTTTTATATATGAAAAAGGAAGGACTGGGCTTTGCCATCATGGCAAAGTCAAGTAAGCAGTTAAAGCTGCCCTTCCAGTATGCAGTGGCAGACTGGGAACCATGTTTTACCTTGTCCCACTCAGGGTGGCACAACAGGTGCTGCAGTCCCTGAGAGGACACTAACTTATAGCCCTGGGTTCTCACATACTTGGGAATTTCAAGGAAGTTAGGCTATGGTAATTGGGTGTAAGTGCTCATTAGCAGTAGGGCATTTCCGAGTCATTGTACCAGTAGCTAGTAGTCAAAATTGGGGCATAAGTGGGTCTGTCTCTGAAAAGGTCTGTTGAGTGGGTCATATTAGAATGGTGATTCTGGATTGTTTCTTTACATCAGTTCTTCAGCAGCCCACAATTGTAACCAGACCATAGAAGAAAGACTACAGAAGAGACTTGATCTCAGCTAAACATTAATTCTGCAATTCTCCTAAAAGAAATTCCGCCCCACCTTACCCTCATACAGTATGCACTCTTAGGGGTGTGTGGCTTTCCGCTAAGCTGACTACAGTGAATGGAATGCGCTTAGCCTTGAACAACAAAACGGTGCGCTAAACACAGCGAGTGCCGCCAACTGCGACCAAGCTGCAGGCACTGGGGCCCTGGTGGGCTGGCCTTTGCTGCCGCGGCTCTGGAGATCCAGGGACTGTCGCCCTGGGACCGCCTGCAGGCATAGCCTGATCATCTGAAAGAGACACGTTAGTGATAGATTCCTTACCTTAGAATATCCCCAGGCGTCAGACTGGATCCTGAAATTTTTGCATAGCAATACCCCTGCACGTCGGTAGGCGTCGTCCGCGTCCGTCGTCTGCGTCGTTAGCGCCGGAATGACATCGTCGGAGTACTTAGACACCGCCCATGCACGCTGACGTCAGTTCTGATACACGGCTTTTCCGCGCCACATACGCAGAGCCATGATAGAACCAACACTGGTGCCATGAAACTAGGGCCCTGAAAGGGGATGACCTTAACCCTAGATATCGGTTCGCAGAATGGGGAGGATGGGTGGGTCGGTAAGGAATCTATCACTAACTAATGTCTCTTACAGATATATCGTTACACAAGTAGTAACTTGTGCATCTGAAAGAGACACGTTAGTAATAGATTCCTTACCTTAGAATAGATACCCCAGCAATACCATCCCAGGTGGTGGGTCTGCGAGCCAATAATCATACCAGAAAGTCCTGGAGGACGGAACGGCCAAAGAAGCCATCCCTCCGGACTTGACTGTCCAGGCAGTAGTGTCTTGCAAACGTGTGCAGTGAGGCCCACGTAGCTGCCTGGCAAATGTCCTGCAAGGGCACTCCTCGGCCCAGGGCAGTTGTAGTCGCCGTGGCCCGAGTAGAATGAGCCCGCAATCCATCAGGGGGCTCCCTTTTGACAATGCAGTAACATGCCTGGATACACAAGATGATCCGCCGCGAGATGGTCCTCTTGTGCACCGCCTTTCCCTTCTTAGCGCCCACGTAACCAACAAAGAGTTGGTCATCCACCCGGAACTGGCGTGTGTGATCCAGATAGTAAGAGAGCGCACTTTTTGGGGCCCAGACGGTGAAGCCTCTCTTCCTCTTTCGAGGATGCGGAGGCGGAAAGAGGGTGCGCAGGGTGATAGACTGCCCTATGTGGAAGGCCGTGACAACCTTGGGCAGTAGAGAGGGTCTCGTCCGCAACACAACCTTGTCCAGATGGACAGAGAGGCAAGGAGGTGTAGAAGAAAGAGCCTGGAGCTCACTCACTCTCCTGGCAGAGGTGATGACCACCAGGAAAGCAGTCTTCAAAGTAAGAAGACGGAGAGGACAGTTATGGAGCAGCTCAAAGGGAGCACACATTAGGTAAGTAAGCACAAGATTTAAGTCCCACTGGTGCATCACGAAGGGAACAGGTGGGAACATGTGTGTGTGATGCCCTTCAAAAACCTATTTACAAAGGGGGACTTGAACAAGGAAGGCTGATCAGGTAGCCGTAAGAAGGCGGAAAGGGCAGAAAGGTACCCTTTGATAATGCCCAGAGCTGAGCCCTGCTGGGCAAGCGAAAGAAGAAAGAGGAGAACCTCAGAAAGGGGTGCAGAGAGTGGGTCCACAGCCTTTGCTGTGCACCATGCCACAAATCTGGCTCCGTTTTTATTCAACCTATACATTAATAGCGTAGCATCCCACCTGACAGAAAATAGACAAGACTACCCACAGGTTAAAGGGAGGTCAGCCCCAATCCGGTTATACGCGGACAACGCGGTTATCATGGCGCGCACTCATTTGGGACTTCAGAGATCACTAAAATCCTTCTCTGAATTTATGAGTGCACGGGGTCTAAAAATCAACATTAGCAAAACTTTTAGCATGTCCTGTCCAAAAAAAAGCAAGGCCGGTTGTAATATTTTTATGTCAGGGGAAAAGATTGATTAAACTAAAACCTTTTCCTATTTAGGCATAATTTTTGATAATAATGGGCAATGGGCTGCTGCCGCAAGCGCCAGGAAACTAGCATTTTTTCGTGCAATTGATGCTTTGCGAAATTTTGCTATAAAGCTAGGGGGCAGACCAGTCAGAATTCTCATAGACGTTAACAAGGCAAAGTGTGTGTCCACAGCAATTTACGGGGCAGGTATATGGGGTATAACTGATACTAGTAAGATTCAGGCGTGCGAAAATGCCTTTTTACAACATTTATTGGCAGTACCAAAGTCAACCTCCACACACGTGTGTCATAAAGAGCTGGGCATTGTATACATGCCGGACCTTTATAAAAATTAGCCCAATGTTATTGTGGCATAGGGTCTGGGTTTCCCAAGAGACAAGGCTGAATAGGGAAATTTTCAGGGACTGTCTGGCTCTTCAAGGGTGCATGAAAATCGAGTGGCTAAGATACGTGAGACGCTTCTTAACAGCTATAGGCCACCAGGAATACTTTGATAATCCACTTAGCATGGCAGTTGTCCCCAGAAAGAAACTGAAGGATTTATGCCTCACACACATGGAGGACTCCAGGAGGCAGCTGGAGGGCAAGAAGCCATCCGTCATGCATAACCACCTGTTGTTAGATGGCCCGGGTCTGCAGAAATGTCTATCACTCACCCTGAGTTGTTTTACCCGGATGTTACTTACTCGCTTCAGGGGGGGGGTAGCTTTTTCAGACTTGTGACCTTTCCTGTGGTGAATACCTGGATAGAACCTTTGTCCCTTTGTCCTTGTGATGATATGTCCCAACAATCAACCATACACTGTATTATGTTCTGTAAATTTTATTAGACAATTAGAAGGTACATACTAAACTTATTTAGAAAGTGGGGAATAAGACAGTGCAGACCAGCCTTCCTAAGACTGCAATTGTTGGAGGATGAGCTTACCCTTTTTAGTGCTTCAGTGTTTTTAAAATGCCTGTTAAAATCCAGATTATCAATGAACTAAAGTTTTTAAACTAGTAATGGAAATAACGCTATTTCGGTTTTTAAAATTTGAATTGATGTACACATGAATTTTATGATAGTGATGAAATGTTGTATTTGTATTTTGTATGCGCTTTTATGGATTTCTGAAACTGAAACCGAATAAAGCTATTTTCTGATTGTGACAAAAATTGCAGAAAATCGACAAAAATCACAGATTTCTACACGCCCAACTACAGGTCAGGGAACTGGGAAGACGAAAGAGAAGGTTTTTTAACCGCTATCGTGACGGTCAACGGAAAATGCGCAGACAGGTGGCTCCCTGAGCGTGGGGATGGACAAAACACCTTTAAAGTTTTGCACCAATTTTCACAACTACGCCCAGAAGGTCAAGTCAAGTCAAGTCAAAAAGCTTTATTTCGATAAAACAATTATCATAAAAGCAGCTCAGTAGATCAAATAGTACAAGTAAAAACAGTAATAGATTAAAAAGATATTTTTGTCTATGTACAAAACATTAAAAAAGACAGTAGTTTCAGTAATAATTGTTTGTACAATCAAAAACTAGCCAATTAATTGATTGAGTTTTTACAGATTTCTTAATCAAGAAAAAATGGCAGTTCATTCAGTTAAGACATTTTATAAAAATAGAATTAAACAGTTAGTTTTAGCCTTTTGGCTCGGATAGCCCAAGCCCATGATAGAAATTTGGCTAGGGCACAAGCATAGGGTACACTACTATCGGATATGAGTATCCTAATTGCCGCGTCATGGCTCCTAGTCCCCATCTGGCGGCATAGGTTTTTGAGCCAGACCCTCCTTGGAGTTGTGTACTCGCTGCACTCGAACATGAAATGTGCCAATGATTCCGGTTTGGCAAGACAGGCTGGGCATAACTCGGACATTTCCATGTGGGATTTCCATCTTGCGGTAAAAGAATTAAGTGGAAGGGTTCCCACTCTGAACCTGAAGTACAAGGCCCTATCAAAGGGTTTCCCAATTGCATCAAGGTACAGTTCTCGTCTAGGGCAATCTTTAAACCTCAAGAAATCCTCTGTAAGCCTGCCCAAGGTGGTACTAGAATTTCTTTGTGTGCAGAGCCAGTTCCAGTAAATCTTTTTGAGGACCAGCTTCGGGGGTGAAGTTCTATTCGACCATGATTCAATTTGGCCCAACTTAGTTAGTAAGCTCTTCATGTCTCTTAGCCATTTGATTTTATGCCAACTTGGCGATGACATGATTTCTGCTAGGCCTCTGGCATATCCACTTAGTTCTTCCACCCGCCAGATGCGTGCCCATAGTAATAATGGACGGAATTTTGCGATATCGTCAATCTGGGGGCAGCCTAGGTCCAGCATTAAAGGAAGTGTAGGGGTGCCTTGTGGGAGGGACATAATTGCTCTACAGAATTTGTTTTCAGATCTCTGCAGAGCATCAGTGTTGGATGAACCCACAAAGTTCAGCCCCATAGAGGGCAGAGCTGACACCTTTGGCTGAATAAATCTCGAGGACTGTAGCTATAGGCCTTGTTGTACTGGATGGTTGCTCTTTCACAAGGGTTCCTGTAATCCTTTTGTGACTCAACAACATTTTATCTAAGTGTGGGGTCCAGTCCATTTTGTGCGATAGGCGTATCCCAAGATAGTCAAAGACCTTTACCCTTTCCAAGAGCTCGGCATTCAGGGTGGGAGAGCGCACATGTTGCTTTGGTGGGTTCAACACAAGGTACTTTGTTTTATTTGTGTTTATTACCAGACCTCGTTTGGTGCAAAAGGATTGAAAGTTGTCCAAAAGTCTCTGGAGTCCCATTGGGGGTTTAGAAATTAAGAGCGTATTATCCGCGAAGAGGAGGGTCGGTATGCGTTCGCCAGCCAGGGATGGTTCATCAGAAGGATGTTTGAGGAGATGCTCACCCACCCAGTCGATGTAAAGAGAGAAAAGGGTGGGAGCCAGAACACATCCCTGGCGGACACCTCTCTCAACCGGAATACTACCCGTTTTCTCCCCTCCAGGGCCCCACCTCACTTGGGCAAAGCTATCTTGGTGTAACCTAACTAATAGGGACAGCAAATAATGGGGCAGCCCCATGTCAGCGAGTACTTTCCATAGTGATTCCCTAGGTACGAGGTCAAAGGCAGTCTTTAAATCGATAAACGCGAGATAAAGACTGCCCTTGCCTATAACCACCACCTTCCAGTACACCATCATGAGCCTGAAGGCTTGCTCGATCGTCCCAGTACCCACTCTGAAACCTGCCTGAAAGTCAGAAAGAATTTTGTTTTCTTCTACCCAATTTAGAATTCTAACTAACAGGACTTTACCGACAACTTTTTGGCCAATGTCTAACAAGCTGATCGGCCTGTAGTTGGATGGATCATCCCTCGATCCTTTCTTGTAAATAGGGACCACCTCGGCCCCTTTCCACGATGAGGGGATAGGGGCACCTTTACAAATGGCAACAAGGAGGGAATGAATCAATTTACCCCATTTTGCACTATCAGACTTTAAGAGGTCACCAGGAATGCCATCGGGACCAGCCGCTTTTTGTGGAATAATAGTGCTTATTGCATATTCCACTTCCTTGATCGTAAAATCAAATGTGTGTGCCAAATTTCATGATTTGGAGTGAACGAAGGTAGAACCACCCCACCCTCATCTAGATCATCATGACAAGTATAAAGTTTAGAGAAATGATCAACCCACGCCTGGCTTGGGATATTGCAAGTTATCAGATCACTATCTGGTCTATTGCGAGCTCTTATGGTATCCCAGAACCATTTCGAGTCTTTTTTAGAGCTAGCTTCTTTGAGAGTTGACCAGTAGGCGTCTTCCCACTCCCTTTTCGCTAGCCCCAAAGCTCTTTTGTGTTCTCGCCTAGCCGTCTGTATTAGTGGTTGGGACTTTCCTTTGACTGCCTCAATTAGGCGTGTTTTGGCTTTCCTACATGATGCAGAGTACCAGTCGTGTCTCCCTTTGGTTTTGCTTTGAGGCATGGTTTTCCCTGCAGTTCCTTTTACCCAGAAAACGTCCCCTATTGTTTTTACGGCTGCTTCATAAATAGGTGTTACCCTATCTGCTGCCATGAGTGGGTCTATGGAACTGATTTCTTCTTGTGAGCCTTTAAGCACTTCTTCGATGGTGGAGAGTTTATCAACATTACTCGAGATTTTATTCCACTTAAAGCGTCTTCCACAAGAGGAGACAGTAACCCCCTGTGGACAGTTCGGTGGTGCTAGCGGCACTCTGGGGGACCAGGGATTTATTATGGATAAAGAAAGTGAATTATGGTCACTCTCTATGGTCGGAATAATAGCCATATCAATGACCGAGCTCCAAAGTCCCCGGTCCAACAGAATATAGTCAATCCTCGAGGAATGACCAACTCTGTTGAATGTTGGGGCACCCATCTGATCAGAAGGTGTGCGGCCATTAGCTGCTCTTAGTCCGAACTCTAGAGTCAATGCATTAAGCTGTATTGCACTATGAGTCCAGCGCTTAATAGGAGGGATAGAGAGCGTAGGAATACCCCATCTACTGTCCTCTTCTCCTAGATCAGGTATCCCTTCTACGGGAAGTGGCTCATATGTGCAGTTAAAATCTCCTGCTATTATAATATGATCGGGTTCTCTATGATCCCCAAGTTGGGCCTCAAGCTCGGATATTACGGGTGAAATACATCAATTTTTGGAACCTTTAGCATAGACATCGTAGAGATCTACTGTTAGTCCCCCACGATGGCCAGATAGAGAAATGCCAAGGATATCTGGGTTACCTGTCCGCTTAATGGTTATTCGACAATTGAGCGAGATGCTTACCCAAATGATAAGCCCCCCTGATGGACGCCCCTTCCTTTGCTTAGGTTTTTCAGCTGGTGCAAAGATGGTAACAAACCCAACTCGATACAGTGGCTCGGTGCTCCAGGTCTCCTGGAATACACAGATCTTATGGGCTTCAATCAGGATGTTCCACTCAGGCAGACCTAATTTCCTAGTAATCCCCGCAAGGTTCCAACTAAGAATTTTTATTTCACCATGTGTTAAATTACCTCCAATGTTGGTAGTAGTTTTGGGGTTAGTTAGATCTTCACAAACCCTAGTTGGAGCATGGGATAGAGGTATAACAGGTGCCACTGTTGGAGATTCGGGACAAATAAGGTGAGGGATGGCTAAGGGAACATCCTCCATATCCCTATTGGTATCAGAGTTTAGGGCTGGAGCTTCCATGGGGTTGAGTCAATCTACCTCGTCTAACACACAAAATCTATTTGGATGAGCAAACTGTGAAAAAAAGGGATCAAAGGGAGGGGGCAATCCTTGCCACAGCTGTTGCCACTGATGGTTTACAAGTTGTGTGGGCTGAAGGGGTTGCTGCCACTGCTGAGCAGGATGATGAAGGGGTTGTGGAGGTTGAAAAGGTTGTTGCCACTGAAGAGTAGTATGCTGTGGAGGTTGTGGGAAATGTGGAGGTTGCTGCCATTGTTTGGTGGTATGTTGCGGAGGATACACGAACCCTCTGCTATTTGGGAGAACAGGCCGATGAGAATTTAGTCTTGGGGGCATGGGAAGAAAATAGGACAAGGGGAGTGGATTGATTTGGGTAGCAGGTCCACTGTTGGGTGTGTTACATATATAACTTGCTGCCCCTATGTCCCTGAAGTTAACTGTAATTACATCGCCTGCTATAGTCTTCGTATTCCTGCCCACCCAATCCCCTCTACGCACAGTGAGAATTTCACCACTCATATGGCTAGGTAGAGGTTTATGTAACTGGAGCCACTGGGCGCATTTATTTCTTAGCTCTACAAAAGTTTCTTTTACTCCCTCCTTCAGTGGCGGAACAGCTGTCAACACAACCACGAAGGGAGAGACTTCCGGTGGCAGGCTAATTGTCTTAAAGCGTGCCTGTTTTGACTTAGAACCTTGAGGCTTGTTAGAGGAAGAAGGTACTGTTGGGTTGGTGGAGTTCCCATTTGGGTCTTTGGCTTGTGAGTTGTCTGCTTTAGTTAGACCAGTAGATGTTTGTAATGCTGGAGTAGAGCCCACCACATTAGGGGTAGATAAGGGTAGGGGTAAAGCAGGATTGTTCCCTGTTTGGGTCAAGTGTAGTACAGCTGGATCCTTAGTAGCTAATGAAGTATTAGCCTTGATGGATGGGTCTTTTACGTGCTTTAGTGCAAGGTATATTCTTGGGAAGTGCTTCTTTTGACCCTTGCGGCTGAGTGGGCCCAACCCCACTCGTCTTATTAGCACATTTCGAATTTATTAGCAACGTTAGTCTATCAAGTTTGGAAATTAAGGGCTTGATTTGCGCTGCTATTGTAGCTTCAAGGGCCAGTTTTAGATCTATTACCATATTTTCGACCCAACAGGGTATGCCTGATGCAGAGTGTGGGGTGGGCGATATCAGGTTGTGATTCCTAGCTTTAGCTTTAGGTTTTTCCTTAGTCTTGGTCTTAGGCGCAACCTTTGTAGGAATAGTGGCCCTTCTCCCTGAGTCAATCAATACAGGAGCTGCTCCTATGTCAGGTTGCCTATCTGCACTCAGTTCTGGCTTATCGGATGGCTGACAGGCTTCTAAATCTGGAGTGGCCTCAAGGTCAACATAAGACG
Organism: Lissotriton vulgaris; assembly: GCF_964263255.1. NCBI lineage: Eukaryota > Metazoa > Chordata > Amphibia > Caudata > Salamandridae > Lissotriton > Lissotriton vulgaris. The sequence goes on along the minus strand of NC_141698.1, from coordinate 279,850,706 downwards.
GATCGGAGTCAGATTGAGTCACTGATAGATCGACAGCGTTCGGGACTGTGAACGTGCCGGCAGTAGTTAGGGGTAGGGGTAGAGAACAATTGTTCGAGGCTTGCTGGGAGGGAGAATTTACAGTTGCGAGAGAGCCCAAAGACGAGCGCTTAGCGTTCATGAGATCCAGGGAAACTCTTTTTTCCAGCAAAATGATACTCTTGTCGATGGTTTCATTTACCCGTGAAATGAAATGATCTATAGGTCCAGTCACTTGTGCTACGGCCATAGCTTTTTTAGTGCTACTTCTGGTTCTATTGCGCATGGTTGACATCTGCGCTGCGGGGCCAGATACAGCAAAGTGGCCCTCAGAAACAATAAAAATTAGATCTAGTGGGCGGCCACTCTATACTGGAAGAAAGGATGAGAATCGCAGTGCCGCCTACCTTGCCGATGGATAGAAGGCGGTGATGTAGGGGTTCAGGGCCTGGGCCGTCCTCTGCCGTCCTCGAACGGCCTCAAACGGCCCTGTCTTTGCCCAGTCTTCGCCCGGGCTGTGTCCCGCGCTGCGGGAGTAAGGTGTTATGATATAGGGGGCGGGCCAGCAGGGAGAGCGGACCGGAAGCTAGCCGTCGGTCTTGCAGGGACTTCTGGGTATTGTAGTCCCCGCACGCTCGCAGCCCCGCTGGTGCCTCACGCCCGTTACCGCCTTGCCGCCTGGGTCCAACGATACTCCTTCTGATGGTATTGCCACCGACACCCGCAAACGAAGCGGCACCCGCGAAGCGGGTGCGGCAAGCAGTGGGCTGGTGGACTGGTGCACTGCTAGGCTGGTGGGCTGATGCGCTGATATGCCTCGCTGGTGAAGCTAGGAACCTCCGTCTGGAAAACAAGTAAGAGAGCGTCCCGCACGCTAAAGGTGCTGGTACACTTTTAAGAGCCTTCGAGGGGCGGGGGGCGGGCCAGCAGGGAGAGCGGACCGGAAGCTAGCCGTCGGTCTTGCAGGGACTTCTGGGTATTGAAGTCCCCGCACGCTCGCAGCCCCGCTGGTGCCTCACGCCCGTTACCGCCTTGCCGCCTGGGTCCAACGATACTCCTTCTGATGGTATTGCCACCGACACCCGCAAACGAAGCGGCACCTGCGCAGCGGGTGCCGCAAGCAGTGGGCTGGTGGACTGGAGCACTGCTAGGCTGGTGGGCTGATGCGCTGATATGCCTCGCTGGTGAAGCTAGGAACCTCCGTAATTTTGAGGGTGAGGAGCAGCTCTTCCTGCGCGTGCGCACGGTTAACTTGTTCTGCCCAAGATCACACCATGCGGGAAGCCGGAATTAGAACCAATGCCTTCCAGTGACGAGGATGGGAACCGGACGCTTCTCTGCTGTCGCATCTATCTGTAAATCTTTTCAGCGTTCATATAATCAGATAAGAGGTCTTATTTAGTCATTGTGAGGCCAGTCCAGGGGAAGATTTTGCATGGAATATGAACCACCGGTCGCAGTTCGTTTATGCACTGTGTGTGTTTTTTAAATGTCACATTACAGCAGTTTCTAGCTGTTCTAGATAACACATTAATCTGGAGTACACTTTAGAACTGCTCACGGGCCAGCCAAAAACACCAACTCAGGTGGTGACCCTGTTCCCTCTCTCCCTCTTTCCCTCTCTACGCCCAGAAGGACCAGCATCCAGTCTGCAACCTCTGCCTGCTGCTCCTCCACAACAGCAAGGACTGCAACTTGTGCTCGGCGTTCACACCCAAGACCCTCAGAGTAAAAGGGCGTCAGAGAAGGGCGAACTACACAATGCAGGGGCAAGGGCCACCTCCATCACCTCCATCGCTCCGAGACTTGGGCCTCTCCAGTGGAGAGGAGGACAATATCGCCGAGGGACCGGAGGATTGCACTGTCGTTGATGTCCAAGAGAAAACGTCAAAGGAGGTAAGAGTCGTCGATTCTCAAACACTTGAGCGACACTCGTAAGAGGGAAGCAAAGTCCTAGAACTGAACATTGCTGTCGAAACACTCAGCAAAAGCAACAGCACCCAAAGACAAGCAGCCCAGCGGATCCTTCGAAAAGGACTCCCAGACGGCGAAAACCCTAAAAAAATCATAGTCGACGACCTCAAAGCGAAGCGCTCAAACTCTTGACGCCGATCAGGCTGCCGAGATGGAGAGGAAGAAAAGGAGGCTTGAGGCCGAAATGGCGAGCATCCTGCAGCGAAAAAGGACTTCAACAAAAGGATGAGCCAGTACACCATACCGCCGAAGCCCGAGCTCGAAGGCGACAGGGGCGACAAAGACCCTGAACCGCCGAAAATGTCCGACCCGGTCGAGGAACAGGAGGAAGAGGCCCTGTATTACTTTGAGGGCAAAGGTGAGTAGGATCAGCAAACCTTAAGAAACAGAACAGAGGCAGCACCAAGGATGAAGTAACCAGGACCATGTAGTATCAAAAATAAATTCTTTTATTTTCTCATTTATAGGACAGCCAACGCGTTTCGCTCCCCAACCATGGGAGCTTCGTCAGGGCAAGGGTGTTTGTCAGAACTTGAAGCGACGAAAATGACGTCAATGGAATCGTTTGATCCAAACAGTACAGATGCCTATGCCAAAATTCCGATATCCGGATAATGTTTTAGCCACGTCAAGGGTTTATACATAAAAGACACAATTAATCCAAGAAGGTGATGTTCCAAAGATTAGTGTAAAATTTCTGACATCCAAAGAACAGCACATGCGCAGACCATAATAAGCTGCCACCAAAAATGCTAAAGAGCGTCCTGTTAGTGCGGTGTCCCCATGACGGATTCGATCGACTGGGGTCAGCAAACCTACCAGGACTCAACATCCTCGGAGGCACAAAACTTTGAGTGGCATGACCTCGACGCCAAATTACCGGAGAAGGAGTAGACACATACCCTTCGAGGCGTTAACCCCCAGACGACATAGGGGTCTATAATATGGAAGTTAAAAATGCTGCAGAGTCATAATGAGTGAAATTGGAGGAAGAGAAGCCCAAAGCATGTTTTCTCCTAGAAACTCTGTTACCTCAACAAACAAGGAGTCAGTTCCTGCCCATGCGCCCTAGTGTGCTGGACCAGGGCAGGGAGGCTTTCAAGGAACCAGCAGTATGTAAATCAGTGTACCCAAGGACAGAAAATAAGTACAAGCACTCCTCAAAGCACCCTACATCCATTCAAGGATCAGTGCCAGCTGATTCAATAATTACAGCAACGGCTAGGAAAAGGGCCAATGTACCCACAAATGCCGGACCACTTTCAGACAAGAAGAGTAGGATGGACCTCATGGGGAGGAAAGTAGAACGGAGTGCACTGTTTCCATGGCCCATCGCTAACTCAAACGCCCTAATCTACAGGTACGCATACCAGCACTGGGAGGAAGTGGGGCAACTCCTAAAACATCTACCAGAACAGTACCAGCAAAGGGCAGCCCACCTGGTAGAGGAAGGGAAAAACATGACTAACACATGTTTAAAGTCTGCCTCGGATTCTGCGGAGACGTCCAGCAGGCAAATGATGATTAGGGTGACTGAGAGTTAATGAAGGATTTGTAAAGCGCATGGCTGCCCTTAGGCTTCCCAGCGCTGCGCAACCAGAGAAGACGCGCATGGCTTAGGATTTCAGGCTTCAAGCCAGAGGTACAGAACAACATCCTGAACGTACCCTTCAATGGAGAGCAACTTTTTGGATCACCAGTTGACGACAAGTTAACTCAGCTCAAAAAGGACAACGAAACAGCAAGGTCCATGGAAGCTATGCAGTTCAGAGGGATGAGAAGGTGTACACCCTCAAGAAGGCCAAATGGTAGGAGAGGCAACCTGCCTAGGACATCACAACAAACCTTCCAACAAGGTTATCAAAGAAACGGCCAGGGACAGCAGCAGAAGAACTGGCCGTACCAGCCTTGAGGACAGTCCTTTCGAGGCGCTCAAACGGACGAGGACCGGCACAGAGAGGAGGGCATCAACCCACCTTCAAGTGACTTCGCCATAAGGCAAACGCCCACCCTAACAACACCTCTAGGGGAGGCATCAGGACATAAAGAAAAAACAAAACCTGATTTTACACAACAAACAGTTCCTCAAACACATAACACCAGTAGGAGGCAGACTTAGGGACTGCCTCAAAGGAGTGGAAAAAGGTCACACCGGACAAATGGATACTAAACATTGTACAATACGGCTAATGTATAGAGCTAGAAAAACAACCTCCAAACTAGAGACCAAAGAACAAGGTGTACTCAGCGAAGGAACTTTCGCTCTTGCTACTAGAAGCGCAGCAACTGCTCGGCAAGGAGGCAATAGAGGGTGTGCCGCACAAGGGGGTTTACTCCACCTACTTCCTCGTACCAAAAGTGGACGAAACGCAAAGACCTATTCTAGATCTAAGGTTCTTAAACCAGTTCATAAGGACACAACGATTCAAAATGACATCTCTACAAGAGGTAATACCACAAATACAAGAAGGGGATTATATGGCAACTATAGACTTAAAGGATGCGTACTTACACATCCCCATCAACAAAAAACACGCTTACTAAAGTTTGTGATCAACCAAACTCACTACCAGTTCACAGTACTGGCATTCAGACTCCAAATCCGCACCACAGGTGTTTTTCACAAAATGCCTAGCAGCTGTAACAGCGCACCTAAGAAGGCAAGGGATACACGAATACCCCTACCTCGATGATTGGCTTGTAAAGGCCAGCTCTTACAGCCAATGCAAACAACACATCCAGCAGGTCATACAAACACCAATCCAACTGGGTTTCTCAATCCATTGGGAAAAGTCGGCAATAGAGCCGGAACAGGTGAAGATATTCTTAGGAGCAGAGATCGACGCCATACAAGGCAAGGTGTTCCCCAGCACAAAGAGAACTTTGGCAATATTGAAGGAAACACGTCTTTACCGCATGGGAAGTTCTGACAGTTAGTACAGTGAGCAAGCTGATGGGAATGATGGCGTCATGCATACACCTGGTCCCACATATTCGACTCCACATGAGGCCATTCCATGAATGGATACAGCAACAATGGTCACAGGCAACAGGGAGTTGGGAAGATCTAGTGGTGATCACACATGCAGTGCATCAGGAAATAGCGTGGTTGAACAAGGGGAAACCATTCACGCACCAACTCCAACAGTGACCATCACAACAGACTCCTCCCAGCTGGGGTGGGGCGCGCACATGAACAAACTCAAAGTGAGGGGGTTCTGGTCGCAGCAAGATGCAGTCAAACACATCAACTACCTGGAAATAAAAACTGTGTTCCTAGCCTTAAAAGCCTTTCAGAAGGAGCTGTACGGAAACAGGGTGTTGATCCAAACAGACAACACAACTACCATGCTCTACATCAACAAACGAGGAGGAACACAATCAGTAGCACTATCAGGGCTATCACAGTAAATATGGACATTGGTATTCCACTAAGAATAGACCTACTAGCAATACATCTCCCGGGGAAGGACAATGTGGAAGCAGACAGACTTATAAGGCAGACTTCAGCATCCCACAAATGGGAGATCAACCAACAGGAAATAGAAAAACTATTCCGGAAGTGGGGTACACTGCAAATAGACCTATTTGCAACACACCAAAATGCCAACATTTCGCATCCAGAAAACCTGACCATCGGTCCTAAGGGAATGCGCTATGGATAAATTGGTCAAAGCCATTTGCATACGCTTTCCCCCCCGATACTACTGATACACAGGGTACTCAACAAATGCAGGATCAGCAACATGTAGCTAATACTTATAGTACCTCAGTGGGCCAGACAGTCTTGGTTCTCACAAATAGTGGAAATGGCGCAAGCACCAGCGCATAGATTCCCAAGAAGAAGGGACCTGTTAACAATGCAAAACGGAAAGGGGCTACACTCAGAGCCAGAGAGCCTCAGCCTAGCAGCATGGCTCCTGAAGTCCTAGAATTTGCACACCTCAAACTAACAGCAAGCACAATGCAGTACTCAGGGAGGCAAGGAGACCTACCACAAGAAAGTGCTACGTAGCAAAGTGGAAAAGATTCTCCGAATGGTGTATTAGGGAGAAACTACAAAGAAAAATCACAAAGCGACCCACAGTACTAAAATACTTAACACATCTACTTCAAAGTAAACTAAGCTACACATCCCTAAGGGTGCACTTAGCGGCGATAGTAGCTTACACAAGAGGAGAAACAGGGAAAAGTTTCTTCACCTCCCAAGTAGTAAAAAGATTTCTAGAAGGATCAAAGAGAAGAGAAGAATCGCACCTCCAAACAGAATGCCAGCACCAGCATGGAACCTCAGCGTAGTGCTAACTCAATTGATGAAGGCACCATTTGAGCTTATTCACACGGCTACACTACACATGCTCACGCTAAAGACAGCCTTCTTGGTAGCTATCACATCGCTACGAAGAGTATGTGAAATGCAAGTGCTAACACTTCAAAAGCCCTACCTGCAAATACACAATGACAGGATTGTAATGAGAACAGACCCACACTTCATGCCAATGGTTGTGTCACGGTTCCACATCAATCAAACAATTCAAATACCTAGTGTACGAAAGTGGCTCTGTATATACTGGACCCAAGTAACGTACAGTGTGCACAGAGTCCATAGTCCCCAGAGGTTTGGCAGAGGCTAAAGTTAGATATAACCTTACTCTCTAATGTGGTAGCTTGGTCGAGCAGAAAGGCAGTATCAGAGGACAGGGTAAAACATTTGTTGTACACACTCAGTCAGCAAATTGTCTCACACACTGAAGAACTGAACTCTAGGCCAATTATTTAGTATCAAAAGATATAGTTGTTTTATTTTAGAACCAACAAGGTATCAACATATACTTCCTCAGAAAGAGTTACTGTAGTAATACTTTTCAAATAGGCAATGGACTTTTTGATTACAATAGTTAGTTGTTGCAATAGGCAACACAATTTCAAACAAAATGCAACATTGAGCTCAATGGGAATTTCTAGTTAAATGCAAATAGTTACTTCATAGATTACTTTTCTAACCACAGGACTGGATCCTATATTCCGTCCTGGGACATTTCCTGTAAACAGTTAAGTAAAAGCGTTTTGTTTTTCAGTAGTTATTTTTAAGGAATATTATTGTATTTTAAAAGTTGACACTTAGAAACTTTTTCACATAGAATCACCAATGTTATCCTATGGGTGGAAATTAACTTAGCAGGTAAGTAGTGTTATGATTACTTTTTCTTACTCTGGGTTGGATCCTGGATCCAGCCCTGGTGCATCTCCTGTAAACAGTTGAAAGAATGCGTTTGTCATATAGGCGATTTTTAAGGAATATTTGTAGTTTCTAAAAATCGACACGAAGAAACTTTTCTGATGAAAACCAGACAATGGATCCCTATTGAAGGAAATTCAAGTTACTGGTAAGTACGGTTAGGATTACTTTTCAGTGTCCTCGCTGGGCTAAAAGATGAAGCACTGGGTTGTCTCCTGATGACAGGTGAGTAAATCAGAATTCGTTGTTCAGCTGATTTTAGGTGAATATTTTAAAGTTGCAAAACTCCACACTCTGAAGAATTTCCAAATGAAACCAGACAATGTTAGCCTACGGAAGAACAGCGAGTTATCAGCTTTTAGGTAAGTACTCAACTGGAAGAGTTAAGGTTCTGGGCATAGACTCAGGGGTCTCCCAGGTTCAGGTAGGTACAGTTGGTATACCCTCAGCAGCACTGTGGCAGCCGGGTGCAGAGGTAGTTAGGCCCAATGTTATCCAATGAGAGGCAGGGGGCCTTCAGTTGGTGGCTGCTGGCAAGCAAGCCACGTGGCTGTGGTAGCTGGGCTCCTGGCCACTTGCTCAGGGCAAACGGGGAAGCAGGTTAGGACCAAAGTTGCACTGCCAGGGGCACTCAGGCGGCTGGGTGCAGGGTGATTTTGAGCCGTCGGGCGCCCAGTGTTATTCAATGGAGATCTTGAAAAGTGAACAAAGGCTGTAGGCTCGGGGACGGAGATTCTTCAGGAGCGACCAACACTTCGAGGGGTAAGTTGGGTTCTTGGAGGATAGGTAGGCACCCCGGAGTTGGTCACAGGGGGCCGGGGGGCGCTGGGTGCAGGATGTCTTTTGATGTTGGGAAATCTTAACCTCTGCTGGTCGCGGTTGGAGGGGTCCCTGGTTCTGAGGCTGCAGATGTCGTCAAGGAGGGTCCTTGGGCACTGGATTCCAGGTCACAATCGCCGGGGGTACGTCTTCAGGGTCTTTGTCCACTCAGGCACAGGCGGGGCTTGGCGGGTGCAGAGTGTGCTGGATTTGCGGTTCCTGACTGGCACCAGGGGTATTGCTGTTTGAGCAGAACCACTGCTCATGGGAGTCCCAGTCTCTAAGAGGGTCAAGGCAGGCAGGTGCTCCGGGGTTCTCGAGGTTACTGTCCGCAGGAGACATAGGGATTAGGCAGGAGCAGGTTCAAGGATCAACAGGCCTGTAGGGCTGGGTAGGAGCCTATCTTTTGTTGGGCAGGGCTCCCTATCCTCAAGATGACTGGAGCCCGGAGTTGTGCTTCACCTCGCTTCTCCCACCTGAGGGGTGGAGTTGGCACAGGCTGGTACACCCCTTTTCCTCACTGAGGATTTCCCGCCAGTCTTCCGGCCATAGTGGGGGTCAGAACTGGTGGGGGCCAGTTGCTGAGTACAGCAAGTGGCCTGGAGAAGCTCACTAATGCGGCATGCCTTTGAATCTTCCCCTGCCCATCCTGGGGGAGGAGACCGAGCACCTCGCCCAGGATGTGCATTGTTGCAGGCCCAAGAGAGCGGGTGGCTCTCTACTCAGGGGTCCAGCAACATGTCTGCTGTGTGGCAGTCTAGGCAGCCTCTCAGACAAGATGTGGATTGTAGGTTAGGTTTCAGGGGGCATCTCTAAGATGCCCTCTGTAGTGCATTTCACATTCAATCTCACATTGGCATCAGTGTACGTTTAATGTGCTGAGAAGTTTGATATTAAACTTGTCAGTCTCCAGTGTAGCCATTATGGTGCTGTGGAGTTCGTAATAACAACCTCCCAGCACCATATACTCTTAATGGCATCACTGCACTTACAGTGCCCAGGAATGGCCCTGGGTACTGTAGGGCACAGGGCTCGTGCACCTGTGCCCACACCACTGGCATAGGGCACCCAGCTAGAGGGGCGACTGATGTATGCCAGGGCAGTGTGTTTGTGGGCATGGCACACAGGGATGTGTAAAAAAAGAAAAAAAAAGAAAAAAAAGAGTAGGTGCTTTGGAGGGGAGCCGCCGGGATGCAATTGCTCCTGGCGTGAAGAAAACCACGAGCCTAAGAGGCTTTTGATATCGCTCGCATGAATTTTGCGTCATTCACCTTATGCAGGGACACATGAAGAAGTCCCTACGCTCCAATTACATTCAAGTTTGTAATTGTTATTAATATCCCGCCTTTTTTCTTTACCAGTGACGCCTGAGCGTGCGTCACCGACAAGGTGAGGTCTATCTTGGTCCTGATGAATGCTGAGCTGAATTTTGGCTCAAGATAGCAGAAACATGTCGACCTATTTATGTATATTTAATTTGTATAGGACATTTTGGTTCAAATTATTTTCCTTTATGTCCGTCCTTGTTCACTGTTTTCAACAGAGTCAGAGCTACCCCTTCATTAAAAAGGTTTGGGGAGTAGCCCGCACTCCTCCTTTTAAATCACTTTTCTCACTGTTGGATATAATTTTCCAAACAAGAACCCAATGAAGACAACTGGCAACCGACTTTCAGTCTGTGCCTGAGGGTTCTTTTTCTATGCACGTCTAACCCACTTCTATACTGTTCATTCTGGGTATATCACTCAGGCCTAGCTGGTAGTAATCTCTTCAATTTTGATTTCACTACCTTTTATCTAGTTCCTTCCTCTTTTATATTTTTGATTGTCCTAGTCACTCTTTTGTTGATTTGTATACACAGGGATGTGTGCCATTTCGACTCTTTGTTTAGGTCTGCACCAGAACACTCAGCCTTCAAAGGCAGTGTGTGTCGGGCCCCTAATGTTTGGCACAATAAGTGCTGCAGCCCTTAGGGGGTCTTCTCTGGTCACAATGCCCTGGGTACCTAGGGTACAATTTACCAGGGGATGACATGTGGCGTGAGATGCCAATTGAGTTTTGGCTTCAACACAGTTTTAGGGAAGGAACACAGGCCCTGGGCACCTGATTGGCAGGAGCCCAGGGCACACTCAGTCAAAGTACATCAGCAATTCAACAAACAGTGGGGGCATACCATGGAAGAAAAATGGCACTTTCTCACACCTAGTTTTTTACAAAAACCAGGCACAAGCACCGAAAGCGCGCTACACACACTGGACTCCAGGAGGGCTGTAATGCACTATATATAAAGGACAAAGGAGTGCAGAAAGACAAAGCAGTTTGTTTCCTTCTGTTAACTTTATTGCGGTCATAGACCATAAAAGCACAGATAGAATATATACATACACAAGATAAAATACATAAATAATAAAAAATACATGGTTAAAAAGTTATTAAACAGTAAGTTATCACAAAAAAGGTAACAAACATCACAATTAATCACAGTTTATCGCAATTCATTAGAGTGAGCCTTCTGCGCCACATACCATATAAAAAACGGGGGACCGCGAACACAATAAAAGGGGAGGTGTCATATCTTAAAATTCTAACAGCTTGTGCACATTGCCTTAGACCAACGGTGCCAACCAGCACCTCCGTATTATACTATAAGCTGGGCAAAGGAATAAAACGTGAACGATATCCTCTTTAAAATTGTTACAGACTGGGCAAATTCCCTCCTCTCGTCCATCCCATTTACAAGTAAATGCCCCAATAGGTAGGCAACCAGGTCTTAATTGTGTATAGAGTTTTCTTGCAAGGGGAGGCTGTATTAAGTCCAAAAACTCCTCCCTCTTAGACACGAGTTTTACCTGCAAAAATTCTGTGGACAGTCTGCCCAAAGTTATCGAGCTATGCAGCAGGCTTAGGTTGTAATATCTCAAGGAGGCCAAGAGCTCTATTCTCTTCACTTCCGGGCAGCTCACCTCCGGGGTCTCCCATAGTTGGGGCATACCAATTTGATGTGCAAGGGCTTTGATATGGGCCAACCAGGGAATATTCTTGTTCTTCAACTGCCCCCAAACTGCAGTGAATTCAGCTCTATAATCCTCGAGCTCAGGTACTGTCCAAAGCCTTCTCCAATACAGGAGAGGTCGAGCAGCTAGCAGTTCTGAATTGGACTCTAAACCTAGATCTAGTCTGAGGGGTGTGAGCGGGGTGCTCTGGGGGAGGCCTACCAAATTCCTCATAAAGGCCTGTTCCACCTTAAGAAGGCTTGGTGTACTCTTATGGCACCAGAGTTCTGCACCACACATCAGAGCTGGTCTAGCTTGTGCCCCATAAATCTCAAGGGCTGGGGCAACTGGCTTAAACAGGGTTGTTCTCTGGAACTTGCCAATGCCCCCTCGGATCTGTGACAACCTCAAAGCAGATTTGGATACCTGTGGGCCCCAACTGAAATCTTCAGTCAGGGTGACCTACAGGTATACAAAGGTTCTCACCCTTTCCAGTGGGACACCATTTAATACAGGGTTAGGACGAGTGCGCTTTGGGGGATGGAAGATCATAAACTTCGTCTTTGCTAAGTTTATCTCCAACCCCCTCAAAGCGCAGAAAGATACAAAACCGTCCAGGACCCTCTGGATACCTGATGATGTTCGAGACAACAACAAGGTGTCGTCTGCGAACATCAGAGCAGGTACCCGGCCAGTGGCCAACCATTGAGCGTCACTGTCCCTGACCAGTTCACCCGCCAGGCCATTTATTTAAAGACTAAAGAGCGTGGGAGCCAGGGCGCAGCCCTGGCGTACGCCTCTGGTCACAGGGAAGCGGGCTGATAATTCCCCGTTCTTCCCGCATCTCACCTGGGCGTAGTTCCCTGCATGGAAACGCTTCAGGACGTCTAGTAGATAGGGCAGGAGGTCTAGTTCTTTCAGTACCCTCCATAAACTCTCCCTGGGGACAAGGTCGAAAGCGGCCCGCAGGTCCACGAAGACCAGGTAGAGGCTGCCACCCTCTACTCTTGCTGTCTTCCAAAAAAGGACCTGCAGCCTAAAAATTTGGTCCAGGGTCGAGATTCCAGCTCTAAAGTCGGCCTGAAGGGTAGTCAATACTTTATGCTCCTCCATCCACCCCAGCAGTCTGTCCAGGAGGACTCGGCCCATTAGCTTCTGTGAAGTATCAAAGAGACTAATCGGCCGATAATTTGATGGAACTAAAGGGCAGCCCTTCTTAAAGATTGGGACAATCTCGGCCCCTGCTCAGGTGTCCGGTAACTTAGCTCCCCAAAGGACCGCATTAAATAAAACAGCCAAGTACGGCGCCCAGATTTTTGGCTGGGAGCGGAAAAGATCTCCAGGTAATCTGTCAAGGCCTGGGGCTTTGTTAGGTAGCTGCCTGATGATCGCCGATTCCACCTCTTTAACTGAGATACTCTCAATGTCTCCAGGGCCCACCCTCGCCCTGGCATCCCACTGACCTATCGGATAGCCCAAGTTCGAGGCCCCCCCGCAGTCGATACTCGTGCGGGGGGTCTGGGGCTCGGGGCATCCGGAGGGCATCATCTGGCACTAATGTCTCTGCCCCATTTAAGTGTTCACTAGTGTCGGTCTCAGGGCTAGTGTAAAGCGCAGCAAAGTGCACCTCCCAAACTGACGGAGCAATGTTTGGTAGGAGAGCCTCCCCTCCCTCTTTCACATCAGAGTTAACTATTGCCCAGAATAATTTGGCGTCTTTTGCCAGGAGGGCACCTCTCAACTCTTCCCACCTGGCTTCTTCCCACTCCCTATTACCCCTAGTGAGCTCCTTTTTATATAGCAGTCTGGTTGCCATAATATTCACTCTGTCATTAGATTTGATTGCCGCAAGTAGCTCCTTTTTTAGTTTTTTTGCATGCATCATCAACCCAGGGGTGAGATTTCGGGGCACGCCTTTTAGTTCCACTTACAGGGTAGAACACGTCCCCCAATGCCGTAACTAGCTGCCTATGTGTCTCCCACTGCCTGATACCTGCAGGATGGATCACCCATCTGGGTTATAAGTGGGATTGCAAGTTGGTAAATTTTTGCTAGCCGGGATGGTGAGTCTGCTAGGTGAGGCCATTTAACCCTCCTTCTATGATTAGCCAACATGAGGGGAGGCATCATCGCCGCGGGTTTGGGTTCAGGATTAGTTAAACCAAAGGACCCCGGCTTAAGAGTTAAAACCAGGGCATTATGGTCGCTATCGTGTCTTTGTACGACCCTAAATTCCTTTAGCTTGTCCCAATTGTTGGCATCCACCATAAGGTAGTCAATGATGGATGTTTGACCTACTCGGTTGAACGTGGCTATGGCTGGGCAATCAGGATCCAATCTCGCAAGGATGTTTCAAGGGAGAAGGATTTTATTTGAAGAGTTAAAGGAGTCCATGCCCTGACCGGAGTAATATTGGGCTCTTGAATATGCCTAAGTGCGTCAACTTCGTCTTGCTCACCCAACTTCAGACTACCCAGTGGCTCGAATTGACAATTAAAGTCTCCCCCAAGAATTATTGACCTAGAGGGGTCTAACCCCTGGATAAAAGAATTCAGGGCTTTAATTGTTTCCGATTCTTGCCCATTCCTGGTCGGCCTCGAATAAATATTTATTTTTGCTACTTTGGGTATGCTTGCGGGTTTTAATAAGACGCACTGTATATCCAAGGAGTTTGTTTGTATTTGGGTCGCCTGGATACCCAGGTGGGTACCTATCCAAATTGATAACCCACCCGATGGACGACCTCTACCTGTAGACACTGCCAAGATGTCAAATGTTGCGAAAGTCGAGCTGATGCTCTCTTCCAGTGCCCAGGTCTCTTGCATAAGGCATATATCATGTGTTGCCATAAAGGCGGCCCACTCTGGAGTTAGTAGCTTATTTTTTTAAACCTGTTTGTTTCCTTTGCCTGTAGTTTTTTGGGACGACCAGTTACCAAAAATACCATTGCACGGTGGATTGCACAAACCATACACCTCTGCCACAAACAGGCAGGACAACTGTTACAAGGAGCAGCTCATGCTCACTCAACAAGGAAGAAAGGAGCAACAATTGCGTTTCTAGCGAACACACCTATTCAAGACATTTGCCAAGCTGTAACATGGTCTTCAGTGCACATGTTCACTAAGCATTGCTGCGTAGATATGCAAATAAACAAGGAAGCGCAAGTGGGACAGAAGGTCTTACAACACATATTCAGTAACCAGAGCCCATCTTCCTCCCAGTCACCACAATAAGTACAAACTGCTACAAAGTCTATGCACAGCATAGTTAGTCCAGAAAGATTCACGCTGCAAAATGTATAGTTTCTTACCTGTCGGTGTAGTTTTGCAGCTTGAAGACTTTCTGGATTCATTAGCGATCCTATCCTTCTCCGCCCGAAAGATGAGATAGGAGGAAAGGGATTAAAACTGGAGAAATACCTTTAAAGATAAGAGAAAAAAATAAAAATAACACAAGACAAGAAAAAAGAATCCGAAGATGGCGACCAAAGGTGGGAGCTTCCGGAGGAAGCGCATCAACGTCACGACGAACACCAAATGGTGGTATGTCGACGCTCACCAGGGCCACAAAAAAAATAAAAATAAAAATAAAAAAAGACTACAATTCTAGACCAAACCACTAGATGGTGCAGTAATGCACAGTATAGTGAATCCAGAAAGTCTTCACACAGCAATATATCTGTAAGAGACATAGGTTAGTTGTAGATTCCTTACCGCCCCACTCATTCTCCCTGCTCTGCAAACTGACTTCTAGGGATAAGGTCTCCCTTACAGGGCCCTAGTTGTGGTGCACCAGTGGTCAGTGTCTCTCATGGCTCTGCGCTTCTGACCTGGAAAGTTGTCAGAACTGACCAGATGCAGGGGCAGCGTCTAAGTAGGCACCACGACGTCATCCCCGCAACCATGCTGCTGACGACGGACGGACACAGAGTTAGCCAACGCGCAGGGAGACTGCTCAAATAAATCACCGGACCCAGTCTGTCGCCTGGGGGTAATTCTAAGGTAAGTAATCTACCACTAACCTATGTCTCTTACAAGTACTTTGTTACCAAAGGTAAGTACCTTGTTCTTTAAGTGGTATTAAATGGTGAGGTCCAGCAAAGCATGTTTAGTGACTTAACTCTGGCGTTACCAGGCATCCCATGTTAGTGCCACTTAGATCTCATTGAGCAACCACTGCATCACTTGTGTTGAGGCCTTCCAGAATGTTTATTTTGAAGCATCCTAAAGGGCACTCGCTCAGACAAACTCCCCAAAGCTGCGATCATTGTTAAAAAAAATAATAATGCATCTACTGTTCCATGTTTGTGCTTCCTTTGCAGCATATCTAGGAACTGCAAGCCTTGACTAAGGCTTCTTCTGCACTGTTATCATAAGTGTGCTAAACATTTATGAAATGGCAATTACGGTTCAACCACTTGTTTAAAGAAAGAATCTCCTTGACAAAGTTACTCTGGATTGTGCTCAGTATATCTAAGGCTTCAATTGCCTTCTTGATTACTGCTAAATACTCAATGCTCAGTGGACAGGTGACATTAGACACTTCATTTCTGTCACCTGAGAAGTGTCCAACCCACTTGCATGTTGAAAATACAAATACCATCATCCATATGGATGAGGAAGTTAGATTTTAGCTTACTAGCATTCTGATTAAAATCAAGAGCATCCAGTGTTGAATTGTAGAACCTCCTGCAATCCCTCTTTTTTGGAATTTCGATCTCTTCCATATACAGAACTGACTACCCATTAGCATTTTTTAAAATTACATGTGTTTGAGGAGTCTTTGGCGCTGTACTTCACTTCATTGTGAGCTGCACTGACTTCGGCTCTGGCATTTTTTGGGGGCATCAGTCAGGGCTCCGCCGATGGCAACAGCTCCTTTGCTGTTCTAAAAAGATTCGAAAAGGGGGTGGTGATGAACAGAGTGTCTGAATTAAGCAGACCACTCTTACCCAGTCCAAAGATCAGGGCTTGATCCATCACTGTTATTTAGCTCACTGCACCATCCCAGCTCAGAACCTGGCTATATGCAAATCAGTCTGTCCCTGGCCCAGTGCATCATGGGAACAGGGCAGACTAAACTACCAAGCGAATTCTTCACCAGAAAGGAGACAAGCTTCCGGGGACCGGTTTCTGGCATTTCAGCCGTCGTCGGCCCGGCTTGCTTGAATCCTGATGGTGCAGTGAGCAAGGGGCTCATGTCTGAGTATACCCTGCCACACCTATAGTGGCCAAAAACGATTCAGAAAAGGGGGTGGTGATGAACAGAGTGTCTGAATTAAGCAGACCACTCTTACCCAGTCCAAACATCAGGGCTTGATCCATCACCGTTATTTAGCTCACTGCACCATCCCAGCTCAGAACCTGGCTATATGCAAATCAGTCTGTCCCTGGCCCAGTGCATCATGGGAACAGGGCAGACTAAACTACCAAGCCAATTCTTCACCAGAAAGGAGACAAGCTTCCGGGGACCGGTTTCTGGCATTTCAGCCGTCGTCGGCCCGGCTTGCTTGAATCCTGATGGTGCAGTGAGCAAGGTAGCTTGTTTCCTTCCCAGTATAAGAATTGGCTTGGTAGTTTAGTTTGCCCTGTTCCCATCATGCACTGGGACAGGAACAGACTAATTTGCATGTAGCTGGGTTCTGAGCTGGGATGGTGCAGTAAGCTAAAAAACGGTGATGGATCAAGCCCTGATCTTTGGACTGGGTAAGAGTGGTCTGCTTAATTCAGACACTCTGTTCATCACCCCCTTTTTCTGAATCATTTTGTCCACCATAAGCGTGGAAGGGTATACTCAGATGTGAGTCCCTTGCTCATTGCACCATCAGGATTCAAGCAAGCCGGGCCGACGACGGCTGAAATGCCAGAAACCGGTACAAAGCCCCGGTAGCTTGTTTCCTTCCCAGTATAAGAATTGGCTTGGTAGTTTGGTTTGCCCTGTTCCCATCATGCACTGGGACAGGAACAGACTAATTTGCATGTAGCCAGGTTCTGAGCTGGGATGGTGCAGTGAGCTAAAAAACGGTGCTGGATCAAGCCCTGATCTTTGGACTGGGTAAGAGTGGTTGCTTAATTCAGACACTCTGTTCATCACCACCCCCTTTTTCTGAATCCCTTTGCTGTTCTAGGCAAAAACCTCTTAAGATCCTAAAGCCTGAAGCTGCCATCTCCACTTCAAGTCCAACTAACACCAATAAACTATCTAACAACAAACAATGTCACATCTGTTAGCAAGCTACTTCAGCAGGCTGGTGCTTTGCTAATGTGACAAACATTGTTTACTGGAAGGCTTCCATCTTATCTGTGCCTACTTGACAACTGTATAATTCACATCAGATTTTGTCTGCAGCTTCTCTAAAGTTGGAATCTGGTCTGAATAAGATTTTTTGCTGTCTTCCCTGTCAGGTTGTCTTTTTCTTTTTCTTTGTGTCCTTTCCGGGAGGAGGAGGAGGATGGCCTCAGATACTTCTAGTGCCTCTGGTCTTTTCTTTCTAGAAACCTCCCCTTTGATGTCAATCTCCACTTCAACCTAAGACCCACAAACAGACATTCTCTCCTCACACTTCCTAATTGCCTTTGGGTGCAACAAAGACATGCAGCCCACACTCTACCACATCGTGCTCAGAACCCAGGTATTACAGGCACTCGCTGTGAGGTTATGTCATGAAAGATGTAAGCAACATTTGAAACAGAGTTGATAGTCTCAAAATCCAATATATTCACCAAAAATGACATCTGTAATCAAACAATTGTATGCTCCAGATTGGCATCATTTAGGGTACAAAAAACAGTGTGACCTGAGCGCCACTTATGACAGATTCAATAGAAAGTGTAGAGTCCTTGAGCTCCTCCATAATTGAAAGTGAAGCTGAACAGCAGCATCTGGCACTGATGTGGAGGTATGGAGCAGAACATTTTCTTGATCCAATCTGGCACTTGGGCATTTTGACATAAGAAATGTGCTGGAAGGAGGAATATTCATTAAACCATCATTTGTCCAATCTCTTACCTGGGTTAATCTAAAGTCATGAATCTGGTAGGATGCCCATATGATTGAATTATTTTTATATGCAAGTCATTTCCCTTGTCTTCAAGTATTTTTGATGGGAGGGATTTTCAAATACTGTTGCCCAGATGTGTAGGGGTAGTGTAATTAAAGTCCACCTATATTAATATGTGGTGTCAACCATGTCTGTTTCTGAAATGTTTAATTTAAGCAACATGGACTACTAATGTAATTATTTTAATTTTGGCTACAGCATCTCGCAGCGGTAGAAGAGAGGAAGATTAAATCTCTTGTGGCTCTCCTGGTAGAGACTCAAATGAAAAAACTAGAGATTAAGCTGCGTCATTTTGAAGAGCTAGAAACGATCATGGACAGAGAGAAAGAGGCGGTAAGTTGACAGACAATTCTATTTTTTCTCCAACAGCAGCAGATCTTTAGTTGTAAGCAGCTAAGGGTATGAGTAGTTCTCTTGCATGATAGTGAATAGTTTAATTTACTATTCCAACTCCAGTCCCCGTGGATAGTAGGGAAGGTGTTGGATAGTAAATTCAACTATTCCCTATCCTAGAGCGCCCTCCAGCGAAAGTCGTTGTAAATCCTGCGTTGTAACGGTACCGCATTGTAACGGTTCCGTTGTAAAAGATGTTTCCCGCTATCACTTGGGGTTACCAATATTCAGAGCTGCTGTTTCAGTGATAAATGCAAATATAAAACAGCTAGTGATGTTAGTGATTTAGGAAATTATGTTCACTGTATTATCAGGCTTAGTACAAATAGGTCTGGCTGCTGTTTCAAATCTTCAACTATTTTCCCAACATTTTTTCTTGGTTTTTAGTCTTTCCTCCGTTCCCTGTGAGGCATCCTATTTCTAATAGATTATTTCACCCTGCTGGTTCTTGCATTTTTCAAATGCTGGCAGCCATCAGAAGTAGACCTAGGAAAATGTAATACCCTAGCTGCTGTTTCTGATTTTTGACTATTAAGACTGACAATACCTAGCTCAGCCCACTTGTCCTTTAACTCCGATATCCTCAAAAGTACCTTATTCAAGCCAGAATAGTGCACTTTTTTTGGTTGGTATATCATTTGGATCCTTTAGTGTTCGACTCAAATAGTGCACAACTTAAAGCATAATTGTGTTTAGAATTACTGTAATAATATTGACTCGCACATAAACTCTAAAGCACTAAAACGTGCCAAAAAATTAATTTGGATTAAGGTGATGGGAAGTGTTTTCTTCTTTCGTATTGCATGGTTCACTGATTCACTAAACTGTCCTTTGAGGTGAATTGGAATCCCAGTGCCTGGTAGCATGTATTATGTGTTCTACTTTTAATGCACCAGTTCTGTAGTAGGGGATCTCTGTGTATAGTCATAATCTGGGAATAGTCCCGCCCATGTGCGTGGACCCCAGTGCAATCAAAATAGTCTCTTACGTTGTCCTCTTCTGCAGTCCTGCATAGACACTGAAGAGAAAATCAAAGACAAATAATGCAGCCTGACATTAACAAGGCTACACTGGCCAGCACTTAATCCTGAAGTGACAAAAAGGATAGCCAAATAATATTTAAATGTACACATTTTGCTAAGTTTCACACCAAGAGAAACTCCCCTTCACAAAAATCCTTTGTCATGATAGAGCGGAAGGGTTGGACAGACAAGCCCCACAGGCTGCCATTCTGTGTCTGGAAAAGGGATACCATGCCTTTAAGGAACCCTCTAGAGACCTTCGGTATCCCATGATGCACAGCCTAAGCCAAGTTACTTTCAATTCTTTTTTCCGGCTCCTGCTAGCAGGACCCTGGAGCATTGAGCTCTGCCTTATGGTATTTCTTAAATTTTTGGAGCTTTTTGTAAAGTTTTAGTGTTTCACTCAACGTCCGGGGCTTTTATCTTCCATTTGCTGTCTTTTTTGGGCTGCTAAGCCACCTATTTCTTGTCATGCCAGCTTTATTTGACTAGTGCCCTGAGTGTGGCAGGAAGAAGGCCAAGTCAGACTCTCACAGAGTTTGCATTCTCTGTCTTCTATCCTCTCATGTTCCTGACTCCTGTGTCAACTGCAAGTCATTCTCCAGGAGGACTCTGCGTGACGGGGAGAAGATCCGTGTTCAAGGCCTGGAACAGAGAAGACATCAGGATGCAGGTGGGACCTCTGGGCATGGAGGGAACCTTTCTTCCACTACCCATGCATCAGCCTCTGGGGGGCTCCCTAGTCACAAGAAGGCCCAGAAAGGGCTCCATGTCGATGGCTATGACGTTGAAAGGTATGGCGACGATATGTCGACCTAGGGCTCTAGGTCTCAGTGACGTCGACGGTCGGCTTCTAGGGGAAGGACATCGAGACCTCGGACATGGTTACGTCGAGGACATCACAGACGACTTCGACACATCATCGTCGTCCATCTGGGCCCCGAAGATATCGGCGCTCGCCGTCGAGGCGACACCGCTGCTCACTGTCGACGCGCAAATCGATGTCAAGAAGATCGACGCCGTCAAGGAGTAAGTCGACGTCGAGACTGAAGTCGACGTCGAGACTGAAGTCGACGTCGAGACTGAAGTCGACGTCGAGACTGAAGTCGACGTCGAGACTGAGGTCATTTTTGAGGAGCCTGTCACTCTCTGTGGTCAGCATTTCCACATCGGACAGCTCTCGCTCATGGCGGCACTGGCATTCTCTGTCAGGGGACACTGCCTCCAGAGCACCCTTTTGAGGTCTGCTCGCAAGAAGAGGAGAGTGATTCGGACCTCAGACTCTGAATACTCCAGGACCTATTCACCATCTAGGTCTCTGGAATTAGCCGAGCCCGAGGTTCCTCTCCTGTCACCTCCACGGCCTCGGACGCCAACGCCACCACAACCGCCTCAACCTCAGCCTCCTGTGCCGGTGATTCCGGCTGTGCCCGGAAGGCCAAGATCTCGCTCACGGACGAGGCATCTCTCTCGTAGCCATAACAGATCTTCTACTAGATCTCGACATCGTCATTGCAGAGAGATGTCACGGTCCAGGTACACCAGGTACACAGATTCCTCTAGTGGCAGAAGGTACTCGCCGACCCTTTCAGACTCTCCGCCTACGAGGGATTCACCGGTCGATGACATTGCCACATTTCAGGACGTGCTGTTAAAGGGATTGGCCAAATTGGGGATCGCACTGGCTGTGCCTGCCCCGTCCACTTAAATAATCTTCGAGACGCTGCAACGGAAGCACCTCTCGCATCCTCTGAACTCTTTAGTGCCCGGTTTGGAGGAACCCGCTATGGAACTGTTTCTGATGCCTGCCTCTGTGAAGTCGGCTCCATCAAGACTTCAAAAGAAGTACAGGCCCCGGACTCGGATGCTGCATTTCTTCGAACGGATCCTTCTCCGGGTTCAGCACTCTACGGCTCCATCGTCCACTGTTCCACCGGACAAAGAAAGCCGCAGGCTGGATTCGGCGGGAGGAAGGTCTGCAGCACAGCAGCCACCTCCATGAAAGCAGCAAGTTCCACTGCTCTTTTGGTCCGATATGACCGCTGCTTATGGGAGTCTCTCCAACAGTTTGTTGAACTCCTCCCTAGGGACAAGCGTGAAGACTTTCAGGAGGTTACAAATGAAGGCAGGATGATGTCAAACCAGATCTTCAGTGCGGCTGCGGACACCTCTCTCCTGGCAGCCCATGGATACTATCACGGTGTGAATCTGAGGCGCCACTCCTGGTTGCGGCTTACCTCCCTGAAACCGGAGGCACAGCAAAGGATTGCTAACCTGCCCTATTCAGGTTTCATGCTCTTTGGTGCCCACGCAGATGAGGAAATGGCTTGCATAAAGGCAGAGATCGAGATGCTCACGGCTGTTGGCTTGGAAAAGCCGAAAGAGCAACGTAAGGCTTTCTGCCCCTACCAATGACGCTATTCTCCCAGCGGTTCCAGTGCAGGCAGGGTCATCGGGTTGGAGAGAAACAGCCGTTTTAGCGGCAGCCCTTTCAGAGACGTCAAAGGGGCAGAAGCAACCAACAGTCCGCCGCAGGAAACAAGGGCCTGGCAGGGTCTAAGCCCTGAGGGATTACTTCCCCCTCTTCTGTTACCCACTCCGGTGGGGGGAAGCATTCAGAACTACCTGGCAGAGTGGAGAAAATTACTGAGGACAAGTAGGTGCTGAATATTGTTTGCAATGGATACAGTCTACGTTTTATCAGCCCTCCTCCAGCTATTCCACCAGTTCGCTCACAATACTTGCTACGCAAACTCCAAGGGGAGGCCGATAGCCTGTTAAGAAAAAGGGCGATAGAGCTTGTTCCTCCGTCTCAGAGAGGAAAGGGTCTATACTCACGTGATATACTATTGACCATTGTGTGCTCGGAAGGACATCATTTGTTCTAAGAGTTATTCCACCGATTAGGGGGATACATGTGGGGTTGTGGTAACCAACCCTGTCTCTTCCTGTAGCACCATTTTTGAAAAAGTGAACTGTACTTCACTTGATTGTTGTTTTACTGGTTATCAATATCTATTCAAGAAACTACTCCTTATCCAACTCTGAATTATTGATAGTTCCCAGTACTTAGAAAAATGCTATAGATTGATATCTGAGTTTATCCATTGCTTGAAAATCTATGTAATGAACTGGTGGTGAGCACTAGCAATACAAGCAAGCAATTTTCTTCCCTATTTGATTTGAAGCTGGCCTTTTACCACCTCACGGTTCTACTTAGAATTCCACCTGGAAAGCTGTAACCCTTTTTGTTGCCTTCTGTCATGCAGTTTTCTTGGTCTTAATTGGTTTGAGGCACTGCTGTTCACTTGTGCCTTTTCTTAAGAAAAATCTAGAAAATAAAGGATGATTGTTTCCCCTTGGTGTCCTACTGGCTTGTTTCTATTCCTTAAACAAAGAAATCACTATGCTTAACCTTAAGAAAATCTGTGGTATACAGTGTAACAATGCAATATTAGATAATCGTACAGTATGGCAAAGCTAGATCATGCATATTCAGATAGGTTTGCAACAGAAATAGTGTCTAGGCACCATATTCCCACAATTGCCTGACCTGTATCTGGCACACTTTGCACTTGTGACCAAATCCGTATGTTGAATTCTATGAAGGCATACATATGCCTTACTGTATGAATAGCCTCTGTGTGGCTTTCTAACACCCGTGTAGGGTTGTGGGCTCTGTCAAGAGTCCCTGAACCTCTGAACTTGGTAGGAACAACAGGGCATTTCCCTGGTGGTTCAACATCTGGCCTGTTCTCTGAACGCCAGAGCAGGTTAACTCAGCAGAGGGTGCCATGCGGATCACGAGTGGCGCCTCCATCCGGAGGTGGTAAAAGGTTTCTTTCGGCGGTGGGGCGAGCCTTGGTTAGATCTATTGGCCCCGAAGAGAATGTGCAAAAGCAGCAGTTTCGTACATTGGAGTTACAAAGACGCCTCTCGCTCAGCAGCGCTTTTCATTGCGAATGGAGCTCAGATCATATACCAGTCTTGCGCAGAGTGCTCAAGATCAGCAGCGACCAGGCAGAAGTCCTTCTTGTGACTCCCGATTTGGCATGGAGAGTCTGGTATGCCAAGCTTTTGGTAATGAGCATCAATCCTCGGATCAGGCTGCCCCTTCAGGAGGATCTTATATCGCAGCAGCAGGGGAGGGTCCTCCACCCGAATCTGTCCACTCTCCGCCTCCTTGCATGAAAATTGAGCAGACAGTTGACAGCTTTTGACCTTCCCTGAAAAAAGTTGGCAAAGTTATTCTGGCAGCCAGGCATCTCTCCACGAAATAGGTATACGTCTGCCAATGGCACAAATTTTGTAAATAGTGTACAGAAAGGGCTATTGACCCCTTATCTGCCTCACTGTCAGATGTTCTCCAGTTAATCATTTCCTTGCCTCAGCAGGGCTCTGCTCTGGGCACTCTGAAGGGCTACCTTTCGGCCCGCTCACCTTTTCTTCGACTGCCAGATCAGCCTTCACCTTTTAAAACCCCTCTGGTGCGGAGATTTTTGAAGGGGTTAACCCACTTATTTCCCCCTTTCTCCTTTTATTATGGTAATGTGGGATCTTAATTTGGTCCTTACTTTCTTGATGCACGCACCATTGGAGCCTCTGCACAACTGCCCTCTATGGTTGCTCACTATCAAAACAGCCTTTTTGGTGGCAATTACATCTGCCAGGAGGGTGAGCAACTGCAGGCGCTGTCATCACAGCTTCCTTACCTGACTGCCTTTCCATACAAAGTGATATTCTGAACTAAGGCATGTTTTCTGCCCCAGGTTGTAACACCCTTCCATCTGGGTCAGTTTGTTACTGTGCCCACTTTCTGTGCACCTCCACACCCTTCTAAAGAAGAGGAGCATCTCAACCATCTGGACCCAAAAAGAGCATTATCGTTCTACCTAGATCGCACCAAAGAATTAAGGGTGGATGACCAGGTTGACCAACTCTTTATAGGGTAGATTGAAGCAAAAAAGGGGTGTGCTGTTCAAAAGAAGACCATCTCACTCTGGGTTATCCTCTGTATTAAATTGTTACACCTTAGCGAAGAAAGAGTCCCCTGAAGGACTTAGGGCCCACTCCACTAGGGCGAAGGCAGCCACCACAGCCTTCCAGCTTGGTTTTCCGGTTGCTGAAATCTGTCAATCAGCCACATTGGTGTCTCTGCACAAGTTCGCCAGACACTATTGACTGGATTTTCAGGTTCGCAGGGAGGGCCTGTTGGCCATTTTGTCTTGCAGGACTTTCTGGTCTAAAGATTTCCCGCAGTCCCACCTCCGGAAAGGTATTGCTTGGGCATCTGTTCCAAGGTAAGGAATCTGCAGCTAGATGTCTCTATCAGATGGACAAGTTAGTTACCTTCGGTAAAGCCTTATCTGTTAGAGACGTAGTCTAGCTGCAGATACATTACTAATACACCCATCCTCCCTGCACTGTGGAATTGTTTTTAGTGTCGGGCTGTTCCCCTTCAGGGCCCTAGTTGTCTTTTTTTATCACACCATGGTCAGTCACTTCATGGCTCAGCACTTCTGGTGTGGAAAGTCGTGAAAAGTACTGAAGTGAGCGCTCTCGAGTGATGGTTATATTGACAACGCGTACGTCACGACGAACATGACGTCAACATCACGTGGAGTCGACCGGCACGCAGGGGTTCTGCTAAGAAAAATCTTCTGGATCCAGCCTGCAGCCTGGAAGTTCAAAGGTAAGGAATCTGCAGCTAGACTATGTCTCTACCAGATAAGGCGTTATCGAAGGTAAGTAACTTGTCCACCTATGCCCTTCTTTCCACTACTTTTTTTCCTGAAAATCTCGTAGTCATTGTTAATGGTACCTGTATTAACCAGAAGTCCTGCTGGGATTTGTTCATGAGCCACGAGGAGGCAAGGACTGCATACTGCACTGCTTTCCAACCTTCTACAGAGAGCTTGTTAACTTGTTTTGCCCTACTTGGATGTAATTTAGGTGCCTCATGAAATGTTAAAGTAGAATGGTACTGGTCTGTTGTATGTGGTTCTTGGCAAATGCAAATATTACGAATCTGTGTCGGCAAAATCTGTGACCATTAAGTCAGACTTGCTCGATTTGGATTTAGCTAGGTTGTAAATTGATAGCAATACACTAAACCAAACTTTCTGATGGATACTTCTGCCTGTGGATTACTCGCCTTTTGAATACCCCCTGCGCCAACATTCCGCGGGCAATTCTTTCCTAGCTCTGCCCACGCTGATGAGGACGTCACAATGGACCTGCTCCGCAAGCGGCACTGCGTGATGTCACTGGAGCCACAAAAGGACCTCGTCGGCGTGCTGACGTCTGTTACCTTTTTCCACGCCATCAACGCTAACTGTTTTTCTAGGGCTCGCCCTTTTCATTGAGAAATACCTTTGTATCTCTTTGTTTCCAGAATGGCTACTTCTAAGAAAACAGGTTTCAAACCTTGTAGAGAGTGTGGCGGGCATATGTCCATTACAGACCCACACGATGACTCCCTTTGGTGCCTTTCTTCGGAACTCAGTGTCGAGGAGTGCCGAAGTTGCAGAAAGATGAATCCTAAGGCGATCAAAAAACATGAGGCAAAGTTATTTATGGCCAAAGCCAAAACTGAGAAGAGAGGTAGGAAGAGGGCGAAGTCTTCGTCTTCACATACTCCAAGGTCGAAGAAACATAAGAAGTCCAAGAGAAGGCATACCTCGCGTCATCATTCTTCGAAGGCAAAGGTTTCGAGGTCGAAGTCTAGGTCACCGACACCAGCTGAACGTCCTCAAAGGAAGGACTTCATTTCTCCTTCTCCTTCTCCTCAAGCAATGCCAGTAGCTTCTCCAACGCTGGCGTCACAAGCTTTGGGTGCTTCTTCACATCATGAAGATTATCAGGCTCCAGCGACGTCACCGGCGCCTGGTGAGTCCTCTCCAGTTCATGAGCCTTCACCTGTGCGGGCGCCGTCTCCAGCTCCACAGGCTCCTGTTCGGCCTCAGGTGACTCCCCTTCAAGAAGGTACGGATCCTTATCCTCCTTTTCCTTCTCCTGGGGCTGATTCTTCGCATTTTTTAAATGCAATGTTTGGCATGTTTGCCAGAGCCTTGACTCCATCCGGCGTGCCTACTGGCCCCGTGTTTCCTTTGGCTTTCAACCTGGGTGTTCCTCAGTTTTATCCCCAGGCTCCGTTTATGCCATTTATGCTGTCAACTCCGCCTTGGCATTTCCCGGCGCCAAGATCTTCAACTCCAGCCCCTCGGACTCCTTCAGCTGCTGATTTGGCGCCGCCTCAAGTGCGGTCGACGTCTAGGTTCGAAGCACAGGTTCCTCCATTTACCCCGTTGTAGTCGTCTCGGGCGCCGCGCATGACTCCACCGACGCCTTTGCCAAGACAGCGCTCCAGAAGCGAGGCACAGAGGTTAATCGAGGAGGAGAAGTATTTAAGAGATCAGGAGGAAGGTGAAATTGTGGATTCTCTAGATGAATGTGAAGGCCTTCAGGAAGCTAGTGGCCTTGATACTTCCCCAGAGTATAACCTGCCATCTGCTAGAGGAGGTGTTGTTCATGACATTGCACCATACCATGTGGTGATAAAGAAGGCAGCCGATTTATTGGGCCTTAAACTTCCATCGGCGGAGATTAAGTCAAACATCCTTACAGAGGTTTTAATTAATCAGTCTTCAACTTCTGAACCATTTCCTCCTTTTACAGAAGCTTTAACAGATCCAATTTTGGAGATTTGGCAGAAGCCTTTATCTGCTCCGGCTGTATATCGATCTATCTCAAGGAGGTACAGGCCTGCGCCTGGAGATCTGGCGTTCTTTTGTAATCTCACTCAACGCCGTAGAGTTTATTTGTCAGGCTTCCTGATTAAAACAGTCTTCTGGTGCATTTCCTACCATTTTAGGTGATAGGGATTCAAAGAAAATGGAGCAGGCTGCGAAATAGGTCTTCTCCTCTGCCAGTATGGCTCTAAAGTCTACTAATGCAACTTGCCATCTGGGAAGATATATCCATGCTTTAATGGACTGTTGTTCAATTGGCTCCGAAGTTACCTGAGGAGGATCGTACCAACTTTTTGGAAGTCCTTTCAAATACACAAGCTGCAGCACGTCAGGTGATTCAGTCAGGCATGGACACTGCTGACTCTGTGGCTCGTGTGATGGGGTCTTCTGTGGCTACAAGGAGACAGGCTTGGCTCAGGTGTTCAGGCTTATCGGCTGAAGTTCAGGCGACTTTGCTAGATCTGCCTTTTGATGGCTCAAAGCTCTTTGGTTCGAAGGCGGACTCAGCATTAGAGCGTTGTAAACACAGCAGAGCTACTGCAAGATCTCTAGGTCTTCAAGTGCAGTCCAGAGAGTATGGCTACAAAACATATTGTGACTTTGGAAGATCTGCATCCCTTTGTGGCTGCCAACAGCAGAATCCCTTGTACAAATCGTACCCTCCCGTCACCGTTGGTACAACAGGAAAGCAGTTCTAGGTCCTCCATCTTAGAACATGTTGGTCCGGTTGGAGGTCGGGTGTCCCACTTTCGACAAGATTGGAGACTGATCACGTCTGATCGTTGGGTCTTGAATCTTGTAGAGAATGGGTACGCCCTCCCCTTTTTGGAGTTCCCTCCTCCTTACCCTCCTCACCAGGGTGGGTGTTCAGAGGACCACGTACTGCTTTTACAGCAGGAAGTTCTTACTTTGCTGCAAAAAGTTGCAATAGAGGTGGTTCCGGAGCAGGAAAGAGGTCAGGGTTGCTACCGTCGGTTCAGATCCTAACGGACAAGACTACCGCGATGTGGTAAATCAAAAAACAGGGAGGTGTCTGATTGTATTGTCTCTGCCGAGAGGATCTGCGACTCTGGTCCTGGGCTCAGGGCCAACGGATTTGTGTCTTTGCAAATCATCTGGCCGGTGTGCTAAATGTTTGTGCAGACAGTCTCATTCGGCGTTACTCGGCCGATCGCGAGTGGCTGCTTTATCCGGAGGTGGTCAATCTCATCTTTCATATGTGGGGTTCTCCTCTGTTGGACCGGTTTGCCACTCAGGAGAATGCGCAGATTGGCCAAGAAGGGTGTGGTACATAGACCTCCTTCTCCTCTCGTCGCACCCTCCGCTCCGTCCGCCCTCTCCTCTCGCAGTCGCAGGGGCAGGTTCTACACCCCCACCTCCAAAGCTTACACCTTCTTGCCTGGAGATTGAACGGGGCAACCTGAGTTCTTTCTCTCTCCTGCCAAATATCGTGGATGTTATTTTATCGTCCAGGCGACACTCCACTAAGTCTGTCTACTCTTCCCAATGGTCCAGATTTTTTAAGTGGTGCGGAGAGAGAGACATTGACCTTCTTAAGGCCTGTTTGTCTAATATTTTGGAGTTTTCTCTTTTTTTTGGCACAGCAAGGTTGTGCTGTGGCTACTGTCAAAGGCTATTTATGGGCTTTGTCGGCCTTTATATGTTTTCCGGACCAGTCGTCTTTATTTAAGTCCCCCACTGTCATGCGGTTCATTAAGGGCCTTACAAAGAAGTTCCCTCCCACTCCTTTCATTATGCCTCAGTGGGATCTGAATCTAGTCCTTACTTTTTTAATGGGTTCTCCGTTTGAGCCTCTCAATTCTTGTCCGTTGAGGCTTCTTACTTTTAAGACTGTTTTCTTGGTTGCCATTACCTCGGCTAGAAGGGTAAGTGAGCTTCAGGCTTTTATCTCCAAACCTCCTTTCCTAACCATTCATGCGGATAAGTTAGTTCTAAGGACCATGGCTGCTTTCCTTCCCAAGGTGGTTACCCCTTTTCACATGGGACAATCTATTACTTTGGGCACTTTCTATCATCCCCCCCCCCCCCCCCCCCCCCCCCCCGTTCATCATTCCAAGGAGGAAGAGAGACTGCATTGGTTGGACCCTTAAAGGCCCATCAGCTTGTATTTGGATCAGACTAGTGATCTAAGATTGGACAATCATTTCTTTGTGGACTATGTTGGACAAATGAAAGGCAAGGCAGTGCACAAGAGGGCACTGTCCAGGTGGATTATCTTATGCATCAAGATTTGCTACGCCCTGAACAAGAAGGACCCACCAGAAGGTATAAGGGCTCATTCTACCAGAGCGAAGTCTACTTCTTCTTCCTTGGCTAGAGGTGTTCCTGTACTTGATATATGTAAAGCAGCAACTTGGGCTTCCCATTGCGAAGCATTACTGCTTGGATTCCGAGGTAAGGAGGGATGACCATTTTGCTCACTCTGTTTTAGAGGATTTTTTGGTTTAGTCAGGTGGACACCCTCCTTCAGGAGAGATACAGCTATGGGAATCTATTCAAAAGGTGAGGGATCCACAGGCAAAAGTATTCATCAGAAGAACAAGTTACTTACCTTCGGTAACGCTTTTTCTGGTGGATACAATATCTGCCTATAGATTCCTCACGCTCCCACCCACCTCCCCGTTGTCCACCTCTTTCTACCAAAATAAAAGAAAGTTTGGTTGTAATCATGTTTATATCTAATTGATGAGAAATGCTTTGATCCTGTTATTTCTCTTTATCGATTATGCTATTGTGATTTGATATTTGTGTATATATATTTGAGATGTCATGTATGTATTTGAAAATGTGTCGGTCCTCCCGGTTGCTTCTGTGGCACGGAAAAAATGGGTGGAACTGACGTCAGCATGCCGACTAGGTCCTTTTGTGACTCCAGTGACGTCACCCGGTGCCGCGTGCGGAGCCGGTCCATTGTGATGTCCTCATCAGCCTGGGGAGAGCTAGGAAAGAATTTCCCGCAGAATGCTGGTGCAAGGGGTATTCAAAAGGTGAGGAATCCATAGGCAGATATTGTATCCACCAGAAAAAGCGTTACCGAAGGCAAGTAACTTGTTAGTCTCTGAAAATGAATTTGAAGTGTTGGGGGATCATATATATATATTTTTTTACTCACATTATGTTGTTTATTATAACTGATTGTCTTATTAATCAGTCTTTATTTTATTTTTTTACTTGTCCTCAATATACAACTTGGACTACAGAACATTGTACCGCTAAATATAAAACTTAAACAATGAACACAGAGAACCCCAACCCCCTCCCTCTACCACCTCCCGGTCTTGTTAATCTTGCAATGTCAATCCAAGTGTCTGAGAACTCAATCTCGATCTATGCAGTCAACATGTTCTGGTCATTCTTAGGTGTCGGGTAAGCCTCTTGTTGTTGGTCCGTCCGAGCCTGCCGGCAGCTCATCTGTTTCTTTCACAGGTGGATCCCTCATCTGTGTTAAATCAGTGATCATGGTGTACCATGCCCTCGCATCCTCCTACAGCTTATCATCCCTCCTGACTCTCTTCATTCTCAATAACTCTGCCGTGGCTCATACGCACATGTCTTTAGCCCAGTCCTTTACTGCTGGGGGAGTTGGACTCATCCATCTAATGGCTATCCATCATTTGGCTAACACTAGTCCCAGTTGAAGGAACATTCTAGTAAGTTTCTTAGCTTTGGGTGCAGGATGTGTTGGGCCTCATTATGAGCAAAATCAAAGTTCTGTACTTTGATTGATCTATGGCTCATGCACATAATTCTATTGATCTCCATGGAAAGTAAAGGCAGAGAGTTCCTGTGCTATTTTTTTCGAAAATTATGGTCTTTTCCTCTTGCAGAACTGGCAAATGGATTTCTGTGTTTAGATCCAGACTGAAGCTCTAGGATAACTTAGAAGTCCTTTCCTTCCTTTCCGCACTCTTTCAGAGGCATACTTTTAGGACACCTGAATGTGGACCCCTCAATGGCAGACTTGACCATGAATCTGAAGGAATGCAGAGTTCCTTCTCCTGAGTTTCCTTGACTTCATTACAATATCTGAAACGTTTTTAATCAAATTGGTTCCATGTGTGGTATGAAAGGCTTTGAAGCGCGCCATTCGCAACTTGAAACATAAAACAAGCATTAAGTAATTGGAATGTTTGAGGTTGCTATTGCATACATTTTAGGCTGCTTAATAACATTTTTATTTCATCTTCAAGAGGACAACTGACCCTTGCACCGTTGAGATGAAGATATAATTTGGAATGCAGGCCCTCTCTCGTGTTGGGGCAGAGACCTCTTATCCTCAGACTCAGCGTGCTAAAAGACGAATTGTGCCACTCAAGGGCGACGAAGTGAGCGTGGTAACTTGCCACATGGCCTAGAGAGGATCCACCAAGTATCACCTCACGGTACCATAGGCATCGCGTCCCCGAAGCCTGGTAACAGCTCCCACCACTCAGCACCAGCCCAGAGAACTGCGTAAAAACAAAGTGGTTGAACAGCTGGGTTTTCCCCTGCTCCTCATCTACTACCAGACGAGCCAGGGCTGCACCTAGCTGCTGCTCGCCTACCAGTTGGCAGCCCCATTTGCCCTGCCAGGAAACCAGAGAGGCCGGCGAGGGGAATAATCTCCCTCCTCCCCCCCAGCGCAGGCGGCGGTGACTACTGGTACAGGGCTCTGCACTACAGATGAAGGGACAGGGGAGCCAAAATGCAGGATCAAAAGATGCTGGCTAATTTTGCCTGGGGCAAGGTGGGCGAAGAGAACGAAACGGCTGCCGGGGGTGGGGGGGTGTGGACCAATGACCCTCGCCAACAGACACCTCAATCAGACCTGGCTCTCCACGACGTCATGGAGGCCATCGCTGGGGTGCGGACATCTCTAGAGACACGCATTGACACAGTCAACATTGAGGTCTCCCTCATTTGAGCAGATCTCCACAAAATGGATGTATGGGTGCAGGACATGGAGGAAGCCACTGTAACATTGACATAGGACACTGCTCTTCTCAAGCAGCAAGTGGCCCAACTCCAAGACCAACATGTGAAAATGGAAGGGCTACTTGATGACTATGAAGGGAGAGTGTGCAGAAACAATGTACGCATTCTGGGAGTCCCGGAGCGGGCGGAATGGCCGGCTGTGGATCTCTTTGTCGAGGACCTGGTGCTGACAAAGCTCCAACCGAAGCGCCTGTCCAGTTATTTCTCCAACAAGCCCATTGTGTCCCTGGGGGTAGGCTGAAACCAGGAGCCCTCAAGGCCTATCATAGCGCGAGTGTTTAATTTCCAAGACCGCGATGTAATCCTCCAGACGGCTCGTGCTCACCAGCCCCTGACGTTGGAGAATAGTGCAATCTCGTTTTTCCTGGACTTCACCACAAAAGTGCTGGCGGCGCAGTTTCAATGCGGTCAAGAAAGCGTTGTGAGACAAAGAAGTAAAATAATCTGTACTCTTCCCAGCGAAGCTCTGGGTCGAATCAGAGAGCAAAACCTGGTTCTTTTCCACCTCAGAAGAAATCTGGGAGTGGCTGGAGGGTTGGACAAGAGTTGGGAGACCACACAGCGGCAGAAATGGCAGAACCAGAGGTAATAGATCGAACAATGGGAATACGCCTCAGGAGGGTCCACCTCAGGAGGAGCAGACCGCCTTCATGGTGATGGGGTGAGGTGTCATGAACTCTGATCGTTAGACACCTGAGGCCCCGTGGGCGTGACACTGGACAATTGGTGAGGTATTGGGGTACTTAAGATGGACCCGTCGATGGCTCGGGGGGACGGCTGACGATGCTCTGAGCAAAATTACCAGCGCCTTGTCATATGGATGGGGACAGCTAAAGGGGGGATTAGTACAGAGCTACATGATGTAATATGTATTTATTCTTCACTTACAGCGAGGTTGGGAGCGTTGTTCACCAAGCACCTAGTATATGGGAGCGTGGGCGACAGGTACTCTGCCTTGTTGGGGGGTGGGTCGTTTGAAATCCACCAGTAGGGGGTCAGGGAGGGGAGTGGCGTGGGAGGACTGTGAGAAGTTGGCCTGATATGCAGTGCTCACTATTCTAGTGATCACTATGCATCAGTCCAAACGACCCTTATGGTGATTGGTTGTAAGTCAACCTTAGACCAGCTATCCTAGTAGCGTGGATACGAGCAGTCTTCGGGCTAAACTCTAGAGGGCGTGTTAAGCCAGCTGTTATACCATTACATACCCCTTGAACACCAAGTGAAAGGACACCACACAAGTGTTATGAAAATAAACAGGGTATTTAATAGAATCACAACAGCCCTGTACTCTTTATGAGGACAGGGTACTAAGCACACAACAAAACTCTTAGGAAAATACTTCAAGTGCACAATCAATACAAGTGCCCGAGGGCACAGAAAGTTTAGTGGTCTCGGGCGGACCCGATAAGGCAAGTCGGAAGCGATAGGGACTCGGGACCCTTAAATAAGGAGGCTATGCGGGCACCGAGATGCCGAAGTTACCTAGCCCAAGGGCTGCGGCTGCACAAGTCTTTACAGACGTCGGGAGTCCTCGCTGACGAGCCAGGAGCCGGAAGGAAGGAGTTGCTGGCCGGCGACCAGTGGAGATAGTTCGTAGAGATCCAAGCCTGGATCAGAGATGGATGAAACCTGAAAGCAGAGGGGACCAAGTTCGTAACTACTAGCCAGTAGTCAGAGGGTACCAGGAGGGCACTGGATGATCGTCACCTCGATTAGGTGAGTGGGCGACACTAGGCTCTGCAGTCTCACGGACCAGGAGGCGTTGTCGGCTACCAGGATGGAGGTGCGAGCTGTCCCACGGAGGTTGATGCTGTCGGCGTCGCTGGGCCCAGGATTGGGGCAACAAGCCTTGGCAAATTCAGGGCCACGTGGTGGGCCTCAAATGGCGTCGAGAGTGGACCAGGAGGGTCCGGGTGCTCCTCTTTCAGAAGGGAGCAAAGGCCAGTCTGGAGCAACCAGACCAGCAGCGTTGGTTGTCGGGCATCGTCAAGAAGTTCACAAGCCAGCGGCTAGTAACCAGACAACGTGATGAGCGGCAAAAGCAGAAGGGCCCCACGCAGATCGTGGAGATGCTGGGAGGCTGCACTTCGGTGCTGGAGCTGCTCAGGGTCGGGGCTTCTCGGACTCCAAAGCACTCACCAGAGGATCCCTCGGCGGTCGTGCTTGTTTAAGAAAGCGTGCAGGTTTTGATGATGGCCGGTCCCTCGAGGTCTCGTCGCACCCACGGATCTCAGCTGAGCTGACGATGTGGGTAGAGGTCAGAGGTGCCAGGGAAGCCGGTTCTCGTCGAGCTGGGCAGTCGGATTCCTGAGGAAGGACTTGCAGCAAACCGCAGAGTTCTTAGATGGTGCCTGCGGATGCAGGGTGACTACTCCTTAGCCACAAGGGAGAAATCTTGAGAAGAGTAGAGAGTTCCTTTCGTAGAAGGTATTCTTGATTCAAAGATGATCTAATTTGGAAGGGTCCCCGCTCCTGCCTTTATCCTAAAGAAAGGGGTGGGTACGCGACTAGGTCCTGCACTAGGGGTGGGACCAGGAAGGGGGGGGTGGTTACACCCCTCTCCCATGCCGGACTTTCCCCAGGTCAGGGGCTGGTGTGCCCCTGGAACTGGTTCTAGCCGGCAGACGCGTAGTGAGCACCGGGGTGCCACTCCGCAGTCACCTTCCTGTAAAGCCCTGCCTACCCAGGATACACAAAACCCTGTCTGGGATGGTGCGAGCACCGCCCCGGACAGGAAACCCTTTGTCCAAGCTCTCCTCGCTTGAAGGGCTCCCAGCAGCAGGAGGTCAGACTCGTGTCTGTGGTGGCAGCATCCATTTTGTGGAGCTGAGGCTTCAGTTAACTTTAACCGGGGTTCACAGTTACGTACATATCGTGTCCCTCTAGAAGGGTGGAATGCTAACCCCATCGCCATCATTGGTGAGGGGTCAGTATCCCGATTCGTATGACACCTTACTAGACATGTCTTGATAACGCGATACCGAAGTTATCGATATGGTACGCGTTATCATGGAACAGCCATTGGGTCTTGGTTCCGCAAGCTGCAACCGGGCTCGGCTCGTGCCAGAGCCCAATTCACACGATTCCACGCACTCTGCCTTCAGGATTGTCAAGGCCTGCCATAGGAGTGACTGATAGGAATTCGGGTGTCCATTTTAGGGTTAGATATAGGTATACTATATCTAAAGCAAAGGGCGAGTACGCCCCCTTGCCCCAACTGTCGTGCAGCCAGTTGTGTCAGATTTAGATGGCCATCCAGGGGTGGCATAATACATGCTTCAGCCCCTGGTAGGCCCTGGGTACACCGATGCCCTGAGTTACAGGGTCTGACAAGGTGGCCCAGTTCCAAATGGTAGTGCACCTAAGGTACACACGTCAATTTAGCGAGAGAACAGCCAGGCTGTGGGTCTGATTGGCAGGCCCACAGCCAGAGAAACTCGTAAACCAGTGAAACAAAAGCAAAAAATCTGGGTGATCATAGGATTGCAGACCCTACTCTCCTACAAGGACCATTGGGGGGGGGGGGTTATTGTTGATGTTCAAGTTCTAAGTCACGATGCACAGGGTTGTACAACAGGTTTGACATACCATGCCCTATCACAATTGACACAGTATACACGACGGGCCAATGTGCAATGCCCCCACACCGTACAGCCAGTCCAGACTGAAAAGCACGGCTGCCCATGTCGTGAGGGAATCAATCATCCCCGTTGGGGCTGCAATGTACACTCCATTATGGGTAGTACTGCAGGTACAAAGCTGTCCGCCTTTACGTGGAATGTGAACGGGCTGGGAGACAAAATAAAGAAGGGTGTAGTATCGCAGTACCTTAAGAGACAGGCGCCAGACTTAGTATTGTTGCAAGAAACTCACCTTGTGGGTAATACTGCAAGGCTCTCAGCAGGTGGGGATATAAACTACTGGTCCAAGCAGGACTTGCATCTGGCTCCAGGGGAAATGGTATCTTAGTGCGAAAAGGCCTTACCCTCACACCCACTCCTACGTGGGCCGATCTGCAGGGTATATTTGCAGTGATGGAGGCCCCCTGGGAACGAAAACCGATCAATGTGGTATCAGTGTATCTTCCACCAGCGTTCGGAAAGGAGGCACTTAGCGACCTGGGAAAAACACTGATCGATCTCCTGGATGGTATCCAAATAATGGGAGGCGACTTTAACATGACCATGGACGGAATTTACTTTGCCGTGGGTCTAACAGACATATGGCGCTCATTGCAACCACACGTCGTATTAAACCCACAACTCTAATGCACATAGCAGTATGTCCCGTAGAGATTATTTCCTTACACACCTGGCAGCTGTTGGCCACTTCCAGAACCCTAGGGGGAGCTCACATTTCATCAGCAAAAGCACTGCAGCCCCATAATAATAAATCCGTGGCTCTTAAAGATCCCTGATATAAAAGACAAGCTGATAGAACAGACTGACTGTTACTTTGCCGAAAATGTAGGATCCGTAGATTCCGCAAAGACTATATGGGAGGCGTACAAAGCGCTATTGAAAGGCCATACCTTGGCGTTAAAAATAGGCCATATCCATCTCCACAATGAACAAATACTGGAGGCGGAGAGTGATCGTCAACGATTAGAAACCCTGCATAACTCCTCACCTGGTGACGCCACAGCACACCGTTTAACCATCAAACACCTTGAATATAAAGCACTACTGCGAGAAACAGCGAGGGCTCGTATATTTTCGACAAGACATGGGGTTATGAAATGGGAGAAAGGGCGGGAGAGTGCTGGAGAAATGGGAGCAAGGAGAGAGGTGGGTACCTGAACTATCCACGGGCGTGGCTAAACTGGTGTCTAACCCCCACGAAATAGCGGAAGCGTTTGCGGACTATCTTGAGGGGGTGTACACGTCTTTCATGACGTATACGGTGGAGGGCTCTTGACAGTTGTTGGCAGACATTACCCTACCCTCACTATCTGACACAGACCGGGCCGATCTGGAAGCTGACATCACAGAAGATGAAATATGCAAAACCATCTTTAGCGTCCAATCTGGGAAAACTATGGAGCCCAATGGGAGTCGGATAGAATTCCTAAAATCGATCGCCTTGAACATAGCGCCCTATCTTAATCACATGTATACAGAAAGCCTTGACAAAGGAATACTGCCTGCGGACCTAAGACTGGCATCTATAGTGGTGATTCGTAAGCCCGGGAAACCGGCGGATTGCTGTAGCTCGTATAGACTAATCTCCCTGATCAATGAGGAGGCCAAAGTCTTGGCTAAATTGTTAGCATCACTCCTAAATGCTGTCCTCCCCTCTCTTGTTCATGCTGACCAAACAGGCTTCGTGCTGGAAAGAAATACGGCACTGAATATTCTCCGGGTACATAATGTATCTGATAGAGACTACTAGCCGAAGATTCCTTAACGTAGAATTACCCCCAGGCGTGAGACTGGACCCAGAAAACTTTTTGCCCAGCATCCCTGCACGCCGGGGGACGACATCACTCTGCTCGGCCCAGGCGTCGTCTGCGTACGTGACATCAGCGAGGTCACAGAAGTCCCACCCCGGCGCACCTACATCAGTTTTTTCCTTTTCCGCGTGCAACACGGATCCGGTTTGTGCTCTGGGCCTTTTTAGGCCTTTTTCCTTTGCTTTTGCGTGTGCTGTGAGAACAGTGTGCGAATGCTTTCAGGCTTTAAGACGTGTTTGTCTTGTGGGCACTTAATGGCGGCAACGGATCTTCACCTCATTTGCATGTGGTGCTTGGTGGAGGATCACGGCTCCACTGACTGGCGAAGCGTGCCAACGGTTGAAGCCAAAGTCGCAGCGGGAGTGCAGGATAAAATTTCTCTTGGCTCGCATGTCAAGAACGGCTTGGTCTCCTCGATCGACTTCTGCGGAAGGTTTTCGGAGCGGCCGTCATCGCCGTCGCCCTCATTCCTCTCCTGTGCCACAAGAGCGCCACTCCCCTGTCGGTAAGTGTAGCAGTTTTTCCCTGAGGGCTGGTTTCCAGCCTGTTGGGGGCGTGGGCTCTCCGCGGGTGATGCGGCCCCGCGTATCGTTCCACTGTTTCCCGGTGAGGGGGCTTCGAGATCCCATATGGAGACATATGCGGCGGCTTTGCAGGCCTCGCCGGCTTCTCCCCCCCCCTCCTCCTTCACCTCCTGGGACGTCAACGGATCCCTTGCGCTGTGCAGGGCCCTCCGCGGCGTCGCCGGTGGCTTCGGCCCCGGCGCTGACTGGTTTGGATCTAGGTTCGGAGGATGTGGTGCCGTTGGGGTGTGGCCCTTCGGCGGTCACTTCTTCGGACCTCGGCGCCTCTGCTTCGCCGCTAACTCCTGCGGGAGTCCTTGTGGTGTTGCGGGAGGTTGCCGGGGCCTGGGTCGCATCCCCGAACCCCACTCGGCCCTTTCGACAGGTGGCTTTTCTGTCAAAGGCCGAGGTGACGCCACAGGCAGCTGCTCGCCCGTGCGGCGCCACAGGGGTCGGCGGACCCCTCTCGTCCTGTCATGGGTCGAGGCTGGAGGGGTCCCCTTGTCCCTCTCTGGGCCCTTCTCGTCCCTCCACGCAGGCGTCTGCCTCGTCGGAGGTCGAGTCGGCCTTGGCGGCGCCACAGGGGTCCGCGGGCCCCTCTCGCCCTTCCATGGGTCGAGGCTGGCGGGGGACTTCTGGTCGCTCTCCAGGTGCTTCTCGTTCCACGCAGCCGGCTTCCTCGTCGGAGGTCGAGTCTGCGCCATTCCAGCACTGTCCCTTGGCTCCAGCCCGGCCCCGGTCCCCTGCGCCGTGTGGCCTGGTGGAGACCTGTCCGGCAACTCCTGTGGTGCTGGACTACGATGCCCTGCTCCAGGTTGCGGACTCCACAGCACCGAACAGGCGTCAGGTCGTTACTTAATCTTCAGACTCCCCCTCTTACTCCAGATGTTGGGGACCTGCTGGTGGTGTTCTCGCCTAATACAGGCTGCAGCGTCGTGGCTTTTTCCCCGACGTAGTCAAAAGACTGCTCCTTGCCGTCGCTGCGGCCGCGGTTTTTGCCAGAGGAACCACGGGTCCCCCGCTCTTCGACGCCTCTTTCTCCTTTCCTGGCCTGGCCCTTCCTTGCTCCGCTTGGTTAGGGGATGGCCGGCTTAGTTTGCAGCCGTCGCCCACGGAGGAGCTGCTTTTTCCGTCGCAGGGCCCTAGGGAGGCAGGTGCGGCCTTCCCTTGCGCTGTTTCCACAGCTGTGGGAATTTTGTGCATGGGGGATCCGGCTGCCCATTTCCCTGCGCATCATGTTTTGGAGGTCCTTCACCAGGACTCTGGTGGGAGGGAGCTGCTGCTCCTCTTTGAAGGTTCTCTCCATTCTTCTTTGACGGGGATTTGGTGGTGCCCCGCCAAGGGGGATCCGGTGCCCCAACATCTTCTGCACCGGCACCTTCCAGCGCCGCGAGACCCAGTGTGTCTTTCCCTCCACCCTTCTGCTAGTTGGCCCCTTTTGCGGACCGCATTTCCTTCCCTGACGTTGCTGTTGGCTCCACCTTCACAGGAGGCCCGCTGGTTGGACTCTTGGGGCCACAATATGTTTGCCTCAACCAGTGCGTCTCTGCGGGCCCTTAACACTTTGTGTGTTGGCCAGGTGTGAGAAGTTGGCCTGATATATGATGTCTCCAATTCTGGGGGCACCTTGTATCTTTCCAAACAATCCCTTATGGTGATGGTTGTAAGTCAACCTTATAGACAAGCTATCCTAAGGGTGCACAGGTACAAAGTCGTGTCGGCTTTTGTCGTGTAGATCTATGGAGCCTGTAGATGAAGATTCTGCAGGCGACCAGAAGAGAAGTGTCCGTGCGATCCAAGGGTGGATCGAAGATGAAGGGTACCTAATAGCAGAGGGGACAGAGTCTGGGTCACTCAGCAGTGTCTAGAGTGGAACCAGGAAGGAACTAGGATATGTCTGGCGCAATCAAGTGGTTGTCGAGAAGCTTGTCTCCGCTGCCACATGGACTCTGGGGAACCGAGGATGTCCAGGAGTGGACCACGAGCTGTCCCACGAAGGCTCTCGCTGTCGGCGGTGTCGGCTTCTGGATTGGAGCAAAGAAACCTTGGCAAGCGCAACCCACGCAGGATTTGAAGATCTCTTCTTACTCGGACCAGGAGGGTCAGAGCGGGTGCTCCTTTTCAGGGGAGCGAGGGCCAGTCCAGAGCAACCGTACTGGCAGAGCAAATTCAAAGGTTCGTCGGTACTGGGGCCGCTAGCCAATGGCCAAGCGACCGGACCAACGCGTTGAGCAGCAAAATGCAGAAGCGCCCCACGCAGCATTCGGAGAGTGTGGAGGGGGTAGCTTTGGTGCAAAAGCTGCTCAGGGCTGGGGCTTCTCAAACCCCAAGGCACAGCGTCGAGGGAGCCTCGGGAGCTGCACGGTCAGCACTTCGTGGTTTTTCCAAGATGGCCGGCCCCGCGCTTCAGGTCGCCTCCACGGGTCTCAGATTCGCTGGGACTGTTGATCGGGCTGTTGGAAGGCAGGAACGCTGGGTCTTGTCGATCTCTGTCGCTCGAGTTCCGGCGGGAACTAAAACAAAGCCAACTGTGAGGCTCTGGATGGTGCCTGTTTGCACAGGGTGGTCACTCCTTGACCACAAGGGAAATTCTTCAGTCTTCTACGTCGAGTAGGATGTCGAAGGGTCCAGAGTTTCGTTTCATAATTTTCAGTCAGGATAATCTGATGTGCGCTGGCACTGCTCCCACATTTATTCCAAACTAGTGGGCTGGATTACCTACTAGGTCCCTCCTATGGGTGGGACCCAGGAAGGGGGTGGTTACACCCCTTTCCCTTTGTCCAGGGTCGCGATGGGACTGGGGCTGGAGTACTCCAGAACCGGTTTGATGGGATTATACAAGGGGAAGCCTTATGCTCCCCAGGCAGTGTCTAGTTTCTTTCAGCCCTCCCTGCCCCAATACACGATCTCCTGTCTCGGGAGGTGTAGCTCCTCCCTGCGACAGAAAACCCTTTGTCCAGGCCTCCTCTGCCAAGTTTCGGTCAGCAGCAGGAGGTCAGACTTGTGTCGGTGGCAGCAGCATCCATTTTGTGATGCTGAGGCTCTAGTTAGGACTAACCGCGTTTTAGTAAAGTAACATGTCTTTTCCCTCTAGAAGGGTGAAATGCTACCCCCGTCGCCAGGACTGGCGAGGGGGTAGTATTCCAAATCGTATGACACCTTACACGACATGTTTTGATAAAGCCAAACCAAAGTTAGCACATTACCGCAATGGATTATAATGCACTTAAGAGTATATGGTATGGCATTATCCCGGAACAGCTAAGGGAGTTGGTCCCGACAGCTGCAGACAGGCTCAGCTCATGCTAGAGCACCATCTCACATAAAACCAAGCACTCTGCCTCCAGGATTGATAAGGCCTGCCATGGGAGTGGCTTATAGGTATATATGTGTCCAGATATAGATTTAGATATAGGTATACTATATCTAAGCAAGGGGTGATTACACCACCTTGCCCTAGCTGAGAGATCAGCCAGTTTTGTTAATTTAAGGACCAGCCAGGGGTGGCAAAA
This sequence comes from Lissotriton vulgaris, assembly GCF_964263255.1. Lineage (NCBI taxonomy): Eukaryota > Metazoa > Chordata > Amphibia > Caudata > Salamandridae > Lissotriton > Lissotriton vulgaris. Next base: position 279,808,909 of record NC_141698.1, on the reverse strand, counting down.
GATATGCTGCAGCCCCTGATAGGCCTTGGATGCACCTATGCCCTGGGCACCTATAGTGCACTGTATGGGGGCTGACAAGGTGTCCAGTACCAGATTGGTTATGTACCTATAGTACATGTATGTGAATTTAGAGAGCGAACAGCAGGCTGTGGGTCTGATTAGCAGGCCCACAGCCACATTAAGTCGAAAACCAGTGAAGAAAAAGCGAAAATTGGGGTGACCATAGGATAGAAGACCCTACTCTCCTGCACAACCCCCCCCCCCCCCCCCCCCCAAACGCAGGGACATTAAACTTAACCTTGACCAGATAATTCTTCATGTTCTAAGTGGAAATACCTGGAGAGACCATCTGCATTACCATGGTCAGCCCCTGGTCGTTCCACTGTAAAGTCCATTCCCTGTAGGTAAATGGACCACCTGAGTAGTTTGGGGTTTTCACCCTTCATCTGATTTAGCCACAAGAGGGGCTTATGGTCTGTCTGAATTAGGAAGTGAGTGCCAAACAAGTATGGTCTCAACTTCTTCAGGGCCCAAACCACAGCAAAGGCCTCCCTCTCAATAGCTGGCCAACGTTTCTCCCTGGGGGTCAGCCTTCTGCTAATTAAAGCAATGGGCTGGTCTTGACCATCTACATTAAGTTGTGAAAACACAGCTCCCACCCCCAACTCAGAAGCATCCGTTTGAACAATGAACTGTTTGGAGTAGTCAGTACTCTTAAGGATAGGTGCAGAGCACATGGCCTTCTTCAGGTCATCAAATGCCTTTTGACAGCTAACTGTCCACTGAACCTTTTTTGACATCTTTTTTGATGTCAGGTCATTTAATGGTATCACAATGGACCCATAGTTCTTTACAAACTTCCTGTAATTCCCAGTCAGGCCCAAGAAGGCTCTGACTTGTGTCTGGATAGTTGGAGGAGCCCAGTCCTTGATGGTCTGGATCTTACTCTCCAGTGGTTGAACCTGACCCCCACCTACTAGGTGGCCCAGATACACAACCTTACTCTGCCCTAGCAGGCCCTTGGTAGCCTTGATAGTCAGGCCTGCCTTTTGCAGGGCCTCCAGAACCTTCTTCAGGTGGATCAGGTGATCCTCCCAGGTGGAGCTGAAGACAGCAATATCATCTAGATATGCTGCACAAAAGTCATCCAACCCAGCAAGGACTTGATTCACCAACCTTTGGAAGATGGCAGGTGCATTCTTCAAACCAAAGGGCATCACCACAAACTGATAATGCCCACTGGGGGTAGAGAATGCTGTTTTGGCTTTAGACTCTTCAGCTAACCTGATTTGCCAATAGCCAGCTGTCAAATCAAGTGTGCTCAGAAATTTGGCAGAAGCCAACTTATCAATGAGCTCATCTGCCCTTGGAATGGGATGAGCATCTGTCCTAGTGACAGCATTGAGACCTCTGTAGTCCACACAAAACCTAATTTCTCTCTTTCCATCTTTGGTATGGGGTTTTGGCACAAGGACTACTGGGCTGACCCATGGGCTCTCTGATGGCTCAATCACTCCAAGTTCAAGCATTTTCTGCACCTCAGCCTTTATACAATCCCTGACATGGTCAGGTCGCCTGTAGATTTTATTCTTCACAGACACTGTCACCAGTGTCCACCTCATGGGTGCACCAGTTAGTTTGACTGGGTGTGAGAGAAAACATATGCCTATGGTCCTGCAACACCTGTCTGCAGTCCATATGTTGCTGGTCAGTGAGGCTGCCTGCCAAGGCTACTCCATCAACTGAACCATCATCAGGGTTCTGGGACAACAAGTCTGGGAGAGGGTCACTCTCTTCCTCCTGTTCCCCATCTGTGGCCATGAGTAAACTCGTGTCCTCCCTGTCAACACATGCTTTCAATCTGTTTACATGGAGCACCCTGTGGGGGCTCCTAGGGGTGCCAAAGTCAACCACATAGGTGACTTCTCCCTTTTTCTCAACTATGGTGTAGGGTCCAGACCTTTTGTCTTGGAGAGCTGCTGGGGCCACTGGCTCCAACACCCACACCTTCTGCCCTGGCTGGTACTCAACCAGAACAGCCTTTTGGTCATGCCAAGCTTTCTGTAATTCTTGGCTGGCCTCCAAGTTTTTGGATGCTCTCTCCATGTACTCAGCCATCATGGAGCGGAGACCAAGTACATAGTCCATAATATCTAGCTTAGGCTTTTTCAGAGGTAACTCCCATCCTTCCTTCACCAGACACAATGGACCCCTCACAGGGTGGCCAAACAAAAGTTCAAAAGGGCTGTAGCCAACCCTCTTCTGTGGGACCTCTCTGTATAAATATATGTATTTATTACTAGAATAATCCTCTATACTCTTTGAGTCTAGAAGCACAAGCGTTTAAACAAAAGCACAGTAAAACATATGTAAGTTGCACAATTATGGATGAGGCCCAGGGGCCACTCAAACCATATACTAAAATAGTGGTATAAGTATCACTAATCGAACAGTGGTCAGGCCTAGGGCCTGGGGAATCGCTAGGACCAATCGGGACTAGCAATGCTGAAGTCGGGAAAAGCCAGCGGGATTCAGGTGCAGCGCTGAAAGCACACACATGCACCAATGCAAAGTCAATGGTGCGTAAAAGTTATCGAGTTACTGTTTTAAGAGTCTTCCGACTGACCTAGAAGGACACAACTTTAGACCTAGACACTAGAGGTGTATACCATTACAGGAGCACCGGCGTTCAAGAGTTACCTCACCCACAGGAAGCGGGTGCACAGGTACAAAGTTGTCGGCTTTCGTCGTGTAGATCTATGGAGCCTGTAGATTAAGATGCTGCAGGCGGCCAGAAGAGAAGTGTCCGGTGCGATCCAAGGGTGGATCGAAGCTGAAGGGTACCTAATAGCAGAGGGGACAGAGTCTGGGTCACTCAGCAGTGTCCAGGGTGGAACCAGGAAGGAACCAGGATATGTCGGGTGCAATCAGGTGGTTGTCGAGAAGCTTGTCTCCGCTGCCACGTGGACTCTAGGGCACCGAGGATGTCCAGGAGTGGACCACGAGCTGTCCCACGAAGGCTCTCGCTGTCGGCGGTGTCAGCTTCCGAATTGGAGCAAACAAACCTTGGCAAGCGCAACCCACGCAGGATTTGAATATCGCTTCTTACTCGGACCAGGAGGGTCAGAACGGGTGCTCCTTTTCAGGGGAGCGAGGGCCAGTCCAGAGCAACCGGACTGGCAGAGCAAATTCAAAGGTTCGTCGGTACTGGGGCTGCTAGCCAACGGGCAAGCGACCGGACCAACGCATTGAGCAGCAAAATGCAGAAGGGTCCAACGCAGCACTCTGAGAGTGTGGAGGGGGTAGCTTTGGTGCAAAAGCTGCTCAGGGCTGGGGCTTCTGAAACCCCAATGCACAGCGTCGAGGGAGCCTCGGGAGCTGCAAGGTCAGCACTTCGTGGTTTTTCCAAGATGGCCGGCCCCACGCTTCAGGTAGCCTCCATGGGTCTCAGATTCGCTGGGACTGTGGATCGGGCTGTTGGAAGGCAGGAATGCTGGGTCTTGTCGATCGCTGTTGCTCGAGTTCTGGCGGGAACTGCAACAAAGCAAACGGCGAGGCGCTGGATGGTGCCTGTTTGCACAGGGTGGTCACTCCTTGACCACAAGGAAGATTCTTTAGTCTTCTACGTCGAGTAGGATGTCAAAGGGTCCAGAGTTGTGTTTCATAAGTTTAAGTCAGGATAATCTGATGTGCGCTGGCACTGCTCCCACATTTATTCCAAACTAGTGGGCTGTATTACCTGCTAGGTCCCTCCTATGGGTGGGACCCAGGAAGGGGGTGGTTACACCCCTTTCCCTTTGTCCAGGGTCGCGCTGGGACTGGGGCTGGAGTACCCGAGAACCGGTTTGACCGGATTATGCAGGCGGAAGCCTTGTGCTCCCCAGGCAGTGTCTAGTTTCTTACAGCCCTCCCTGCCCCAATACACTATCGCCTGTCTGGTGAGGTGTAGCACCTCCCTGCGACAGGAAACCCTTTGTCCAGGCCTCCTCTGCCAAGTTTCGGTCAGCAGCAGGAGGTCAGACTTGTGTCGGTTGCAGCAGCATCCATTTTGTGATGCTGAGGCTCTGGTTAGGATTAACCGCGTTTTAGTAAAGTAACATGTCTTCTCCCTCCAGAAGGGTGGAATGCTACCCCCGTCGCCAGGACTGGCGAGGGGGTAGTTTTCCAAATCGTATGACAACTTACACAACATGTTTTGATAAAGCCAAACCAAAGTTAGCACATAGCCGCGATGGATTATAATGCACTTAATAATATATGGTATGACATTATCCCGGAACAGCTAAGTGAGTTGGTCCCGACAGCTGCAGACAGGCTCAGCTCATGCTAGAGCACCATCTCACATAAAATCAAGCACTCTGCCTCCAGGATTGATATGGCCTGCCATAGGAGTGACTTATAGGTATATATGTGTCCAGATATAAGTTTAGATATAGGTATACTATATCTAAGCAAGGGGTGATTACACCACCTTGCCCCAGCTGAGTGATCAGCCAGTTGTATCAATTTAAGGACCAGCCAGGGGTGGCAAAAGATATGCTGAAGCCCCTGGTAGGCCTTGGATGCACCTATGCCCTGGGCACCTATAGTGCACTGTATAGGGGCTGACAAGGTGTCCAGTACCAGATTGGTTATGTACCTATAGTACATGTATGTGAATTTAGAGAGAGAACAGCAGACTGTGGGTCTGATTAGCAGGCCACAGCCACATTAACTCAAAAACCAGTGAAGCAAAAAGCAAAAATTGGGGTGACCATAGGATAGCAGACCCTACCTGGAGAAGTGTGGCTCACTGGTTAGAGGAGGCAGACCTGGAAGCAGAGGTCAGCCCGGGACCAGGGTTCAATTCCCGGCTCGGCGGGGTCTTGAGTCCTAAAAATGTCCATGGACTCGACAATTCTCGCTCCGGTGCCTACTCGATTCACGGGTTCACACTCTGCGACTCTGGGCAATAGATTGCTTAATTTCCACAACAGCCCCTCGCGGCGGGATGCCTGGCTTTCACCTTGCGGATACCCTGCCGGGGTTATCTCACAGGGGAATACCAGGACGGGTTCCCTAAGCAAGCGCTTATAAACCGCTCGGTGATTTTGCGCTATATAAATTCCTGTACATTTACATTTACATTTACTCTCCTACACCAGGCTACATCTTGCTTGTGGCACTCGGCGGAGTCCCTTGAATCTGCAGCTTCTCAGGAGGGTGCTAGTGTTGACTTGCTCCACCATGCATTAGATGGCCGGGAGCTGTCGGCGTTCATTCTTCGCTCCGCTCTGGACATCTCGGAGATGCTTGAATGTGCCATGGCTTCTTCGGTTGCCCTTTGTCGTCATGCTTGGCTTCGGGACAGTGTGTTCCCGTAAAATGTGCAGGAACGGCTAGCGGATCTTCCTTTTGATGGCAACCCTTTGTTCCACGCCCTGGCAGACTCGGCCATCCAGAGGTTCTTGGCGGGGCTTCGGCCTCCTTCTCCGCCGCCTCCTCCTCCTCCTTTTTCTTCTCCTCCTCAATGACTTGTGGGTTGGTCTGGTTTTTGTGAGCTGTTTTTCGTTGGGGCGGGTCGCCCATGTTGTGTGATCTATGTGCTTAATATGCCTGAGAGTCCTCTTATTGGGACTGTGGCCCTGTTGGCTGCTGGCTGGCCCTTCTTGCTGTGTGTTTTGTTGTAGGTTATTTACGCCAGGTTGGCCCTGCGACTAGGCCTCCTGCTCTTCTCTTGGCTGCTTAACAAGTCTTCTGCTGATTTTTTTACCCGCAGCTCTTTCTGTTGTCCTCTGTTGCAGAAGTTTCTTTCTAAAAGGGTTCCCATGTCTTGGGACTAAATATACCCTATGTGGGGTAGTGGTAGCTGTTATATGGCTTGTTCTATGGTGGGAGTTGTGGTCGCCTTCGGGCGTCTGCTCTCCATGGCGTTTATGTATGTTGCAGGTGCAATTCCTTTTTTGCTGGTTTTGAATGCCTTTTTAGCGCCATGGAGTGCTTATCCTTCAAGGTCGCTGCGCTGTTCGCTTGGTCTGCCTGCGGTCTGCGGCCTGGTGTTGTAGCTCTGGTTTGCCTTGTTTTCGAGTCATGTGTGCGGGCCCCTCTCTGAGGTGTTTGGGCCCTTCTCTCCTTCGTGTTCTCTGTCCTTTGGGCTGTAATGACTTTTGTGTTCCTCCCTCATTCGGGCGCAGCCTGCCCGATTTTCTTGGGTGCCCCGTGCTACTCTTTCTGCTTCCGACTGCTTGTTGCGGTCGGTGCCGTTCTGGTCTCTTGACTTCTGTCTGTGGTATCTGTGCCCTCTTTGAGGGGTGTGTCCCAGGCGGGAGGGCTTGCCTTCTCTTCTTTCCCTCGTCTACTTGGAGCCTCTAGGTTGCGCCTCTTCCTTGTTTTGGCCTTGGATGGAAGTTCTTTTGCCTTGTAGAGACATGGGGTGCTTCGGCCTTCACTTGCCTTGCCCTTGTTTCCTCTGTTCAGTGTGAACAGGCTCCTCTTCTTTCTTCTTCCCACGCTCCCCTTGGAGTCGATGGTGTTCTGCTTGCCTGGGGGACCCTCTGTTATGTCCAGGCAGGGGGGTTCCTCTCACAGACCCTCCTCCCCCAGGGGTATAGCTAGGGTATCTATTCTATGTTAAGGAATCTGCGGCTAGTAGTCTCTATCAGATGTACAAGTTACTAACCTTTGGTAACGGTGTATCTGGTAGAGACGATTCTAGCCGCATATTCCTTCACAGCCTGCCCGAGGGGGGACGCTATGTCTTCTGTGGCTGTATCCCTTCGTTCTCTTGGTGGGGTGATTCGTCTTCTTTCTTGTTCCTTTCCATCTCTTTGGCACATTGGAGGATGAGTTTTGGGGTACTTCTATAACCCTCTACTCTGGTTGTCCTGTGATTGGAGCTTGTCTTCACTCTCTCCGTCCCTCCTTCTCCTCTTTTTGTTGCTGAGGTTAGGGCCCCTCTGTTATCCTCTGTGTTGGGGCTCTCTGGCCGTGCCTGTGATCCATGTCTATTCGTGGGGTTGTCGCACTTTGTGCTGGGTTGCCTTGGAGGCTGTCGTTCCTGATTGTCTTGGAACTGGTTCCCCTTTGTTATTCTTGGTGGGGGTTATAGTCCTGCTACATGTTGTCATGCCATTTTGCATGTGATCCTAGTCTCCAGGGGGGAGGGGCTGACTACATCCCTGTCTTTGGGTGCTGCAGTGTTGTCACTGCTCCTTAGGATGTTGTTCCTCCATGTCTTGTATGCTCTTTCGCACACTGTTCCCATACTCACGCAGTTTTGACTGATGGCTCCGCGTTGTGGCGCGGAAAAGTTCTCCAAAGAAAACTTTCGTAGGCGCGCCGGGGTACGACTTATGTGCCCTCGCTGAGGTCATGTACGTGGATGACGCCTGGGCGGAACCGCGAGATGTCGTCCCCCCGGCGCGCAGGGATGCTGGGCAAAAGTTTTCAGGGTCCAGTCTCACACCTTGGGATAATTCTACGTTAAGGAATCTGCGGATAGAATCGTCTCTACCAGATACACCGTTACCGAAGGTAAGTAACTTGTTTTACCTCCATCGCTCATCACGTGGACGATCAGCTCTTTTTGGAATTGTGTGGGGCAAAGAAGGAAAAGGCATTACAAAAGAGGACCCTCTCCAGGTGTATGGTGCTCTGCATCACTGGCCAAGAGGCTGCCCCCAGGACTTATTCTGCCAGGGCCAGGCCAATACAGTGGTCTTGTTGTGATTGGTCTGGCTGAGATGTGGGTGTTGGTGTATACATTCGCAAAACGCCTCTTCCTTTACAGTTGGGTCCAGTAGGAAGATCACCTCACCTCCTCAGTTCTGCAGGACATTTTGGTCTAACCTTCTGAGTCCACTCATCAGACCCTCCACCTTTAAAGGTTCTGCTATCTGATCTGTTCAAAAAGTAAGGAATCTGCAGTTAGAAGTATCCACCAAAATAACAAGTTATTTACCTGCAGCAATGCTCTTTCTTGTGGATTCTTTAACTGCAGATTTCTCAGTCCTCCCACCTCTGTTTTGTGGAGTGGCCTTCTTACCTTCTAATGTGGTCCTAAGTTAGGAATTAAGTACATAGTTTGTTCTACTCTTTGCATCTGTGGACACAGAAGGAGCAATATCAAAATGTCAACATGCAGGAGTGGCACTTCAAAGTGGCACAGCTCATCACTTTTAGGGTGGTATGTCCCCTATGTCGTATGGCTCCAACTACTGGCAATCCGAAGCTTTGCTGGAAGAAATCTCTGGATATAGTCTAAAGGTTCAGATTCTCTGGTTAGGTAGCGTGTCCACTATAAAGAGTTTTCAAAGGTAAGTAACTGTTCAAGGCATATGGGCTGCACATGGAGTAGTGTGGCTCACTGGTTAGAGGCGGCAGACCCGAGAGCAGAAGTTGGCCCGGGACCAGGGTTCAATTCCCAACGCGGCAGGGTCGTGGACCTTGGTCAGCAGACTCCATTATTCTCGCTTTCGGTGCTTACTCTAATCAGCGGTTCCACTCGGCAACTCTGGGCATTAGCTTGCCTCATCTCCGCAACGGCCCCATCAATTCCGGGGATGCCTTGCTCCACCTTGTGGACTCCCGCAGGGACCATCCCACAGGGAAAGCCAGGACGGGTTCCCCAGAGTTATACAGCGCCAGGAGACCTATGGACGGGTAGCAGTGCGCTTTACAAGCTCAAATACATTTACATTTACATTATGAATAGATCGCCATCTGGTGTTGGGCCCGGATGATTGCACTTGTTTTTCTCTTGGAGAAGTCTTTTGTAGTCACAAGGCTGGTGACTCCTCCCTTGGGTGAAAGTGCGCATGGGCATCGGCTCCATCCTTAGATTGGTTTTTTTCCGCCATCGGGTTCGGATGAGGATCGAAGCGCTCTGGATCGACTTCGAGAAAAAGTTATATTTCAGCGCGTATTCCCTTTCCAATTCGACTGTATTGTTTATCGAGCTCGAGTTCATTCACATTTCGACGCGCTTCGACGTCAACACCGAAGATTTCTAACTCTACGTCGACAGGACCAGGAGGCATATTTTGACGTAGTCCAGCCCGGAGTCCATGGACTCCATTCAAGAAATGTCCAACGTGTGGTGCTAAATTCCCACACAAGGACCTACACGAGGTGTGTGGCACCTCTGTCACCTGACCACAAATCCAGGGATTTTGAAGCCTGTGCAGCTTTCTCCTCCAAGTCAACTATTAGAAACAGTCGAGCCTGAAGACATGAGATGTCGAGGATGGAGTCAGATGCAATCCCAGAACTGTTCGAGGTCGAACACTCCGAGGAGGAAGAAGATGAGGACAGGTTGGGGTCAGAAGCGGACGAGTCTAATGTCGAAGAAGTCGACGTTCATCAAGCCGTGAGTGACGACGTCCCTTTGCAAAAAACCGACCCCGATTGGTGTCGACCCCGCCTTCGAGCCCGGTCAGACAACCGAAAAAAGTTTCCGACACCCCGCCTTCTGGCTCGGCAACGAAACCGAAACTCTCGGTCTCCCACTATGTCGGATCTGAGAAACGGTCGACATAGACACCGAAGCTCCATACCAAAGAGAGCTCGAAGTCAAAACATTCCATGTCGAAACCGAAACATGTTTCGACGTCGAAGACTCCCTCGACACCGAAAAAATCGGACTCGAGCAAACTCTCAGTGCCGAAAACACATAACACTGAGACACAGAAGCAAAAGCATCCATCGGACCCAAAGGCTTCGGTACCGACACAGGAGCAAGAGACAGATCCAAAACAAAAGACTTCATTTATTGATCCACAAACTGGCAAGGTGGTGACAAAACCACCTAAAAAGAGGAAGACTCAACCGTTGGAGGGAAAAGCTCCTTCTCCTAAGAAGAGAACAATGGGGACAGATACAACTCCTCCCCTTTCTCCACAGCCTATGGAAACACCCTCTTCTCCTCTTCCTCATACTCTGCCAGCTATCCCTCGATCTTTTACACCACGCCCATCTACACCTCAAACAGATGTGGAAAGTGACACAGGGGATGGGTGTAGGAGAGTAGGGTCTGCAATCCTATGATCACCCCAGATTTTTGCTTTTTGCTTCACTGGTTTACGACTTCTCTGGCTGTGGGCCTGCTAATCAGACCCACAGCCTTGCTGTTCTCTCACTAAATTGACACATGTACCTTAGGTGCATTTACCAATTGGTACTGGGCCACCTTATCAGACCCTGTAACTCAGGACATAGGTGTACCCAGGGCCTACCAGGGGCTGCAGCATGTATTATGCCACCCCTGGCTGGCCATCTAAATCTGACACAACTGGCTGCACGACAGCTGGGGCAAGGTGGTGTAATCACCCTTTGCTTTAGATATAGTATACCTATATCTAACCCTAAAATGGACACACAGATTCCTATCAGTCACTCCTATGGCAGGCCTTGACAATCCTGAAGGCAGAGTGTTTGGAATCGTGTGAGATGGTGCTCTGGCATGAGCTGAGCCCGTTTGCAGCTTGCGGAACCAAGTCCTAATAGCTGTTCCATGATAAGGCGTACCATATACTCTTAAGTGCATTATAATCCTCGCGGTTATATGCTATCTTTGGTATCGCTTTATCAACACATGTCGAGTAAGATGTCATACGAATTGGAATACTAACCCCTCGCCAATTCTGGCGACGGGGTTAGCATTCCACCCTTCTAGAGGGACACGACATGTATGTAACTGTGAACCCCGGTTAAAGTTAACTCGAGCCTCAGCATCACAAAATGGATGCTGCCACCACAGACACAAGTCTGACCCCCTGCAGCTGGGAGTCCTTCCAGCGAGGGGAGCTTGGACAAAGGGTTTCATGTCAGGGGCGGTGCTAGCACCATCCCAGACAGGGTTTTGTGTATCCTGGGTAGGCAGGGGCTTTAGAGGAAGTTGACTGCAAGTGGCACCCCGGTGCGCACTACGCATCTGCCGGCTAGAACCAGTTCCAGGGGCACACCAGCCCCTGAGCTGGGGAAAGTCCGGCATGGGAGAGGGGTGTAACCACCCTGTGAGAAGGTGGCCTGATATGCAGTGCTCACTATTCTAGTGAACACTATGTATCAGTCCAGCAACCCTTATTGATGATTGGTTGTAAGTCAACCTTATAGACCAGCTATCCTAGTAGCGTGGATACGAGCAGTCTAAGGCTAAAGACTCGAGAGGGCGCGTTAAGCCAGCTGTTTACCACACATATACCCCTTGAATACCAAGTGAAAGGACACCACACAAGTGTTATGAAAATAAACAGTTATTTATTTAAAGATCACAACAGCCCTGTACTCTTTATGAGGACAGGGTACTAAGCACAAACCAAAACTCTTACAAAAATACTTAAGTTAGCACAGTATATACAAATGCCCGAGGGGCACGGAAAACCATATACTCTGAAAGTGGAATGCGAAATTCCTAGCAGGTAAGTACAGTACTAATAGCTTTTGGAATCGCTAGGACTTGACTAGGGAATCGTTAGATTATGTCTAGGAGGCCTAGGGGACTCGGGTGCAGTGTGTGCACTCTCACGCGAGATGCGGGACAAAAGTCTATGGTAGCTAGGAATTAGAAAGTTAGTGTTCTCGGGCGAACCCGACCTGGTAGGGAGAAAACGAAAGTAGATTCTGACCCTTGGATAGTGAGGCTATGCTGGGGCACCGAAATGCCGAAGTTACCTAGCCCAGGGGCTGCAGCTGCATAGGTCTGAAAAGACGTCGGGAATCCTCGTAGACGGACCAGGAGCCGGAAGAAAAGATGCTGGCCGGTGACCAGTGAAGAAAGTTCAGTCGGATCCAAGCCTGGATCTTGAAGATAGATGACACCTGAAAGCAGAGGGGACCAAGTTCGAGACTACTAGCCAGTAGTCAGTGGGCACCAGGAGGGCACCGGATGGTAGCCACCTCGACTAGGTGAGTGGGTGACGCTTGACTCGAAGATCTCACGGACCAGGAGGCGTTGTCGGCGACCAGGATGGAGGATCGAGCTGTCCCACGAAGATAGAAGCTGTCGGCGTCGCTGGACCCAGGATTGGGCAACAAAGCCTTGGCAAATTCAAGCCCACGCGGTGGACCTAAAATGGCGTCTGGAGTGGACCAGGAGGGTCCGGGGTGCCTCTCTTGAAGAAGGAAGCAAAGGCCAGCCTGGAGCAACCAGACCAGCAGTCGTGAAGTCGTTGGGCGTCGTTCAGAGGGCCACAAGCCAGCCGGCTAGTAGCCAAACAACGCGGTGCACAGCAAACAGCAGAAGGGCCCCCCGCAGATCGTGGAGATGCAGGGGGGCTGATCTTGGGTGCTGGAGCTGCGCAGGGTCGGGGCTTCTCGGACCCCAAAGCACTCACCAGTGGAGGACACGGTGGGCTTGCAGTAAAGATGTCGTGCAGTCTTGGCGATCGTCGGTCCCTTGAGGTCTCGTCGCACTCACGGTTCTCAGCTGGGCTGTAGAGGTGAGTAGAGGTCAGAGGTGCCAGGGAAGCCGGGTCTCGTCGAGCTGGGTCGTCGGATTCGTGATGAAGGACTTGCAGCAGACCGCAGTGTTCTTTAGGATGGTGCCTGCGGATGCAGGGTGACTACTCCTTAGCCACAAGGGAGAATCTTGAAGAAGAAATCGTGAAGTCCTTTCGAAGAAAGTGGTATCTTGATTCCAAAGATGATCTAATTTTAACAGGGGGCCCGCTCCCATCTTTATACTAAAAAAGGGGGCTGACCCGGTGACTAGGTCCTGCCTATGGGTGGGACTAGGTGGGGGGTGGTTACACCCCTCAGCCATGCCGGACTTCCCCAGGCCAGGGGCTGGTGTGCCCCTGGAACTGGTTCAGACCGGCCTATGCGTAGTGAGCACCGGGGTGCCACTCAGCAGTCACCTTCCTGTAAAGCCCTGCCTACCCAGGATACACAAAACCATGTCTGGGACGGTGCTAGCACCGCCCCTGACAGGAAACCCTTCGTCCAGGCTCCCCTCGCTGGAAGGACTCCCAGCTGCAGGGGGTCAGACTCGTGTCTGTGGTGGCAGCATCCATTTTGTGGAGCTGAGGCTTCAGTTAACTTTAACCGGGGTTCACAGTTACATACATGTCGTGTCCCTCTAGAAGGGTGGAATGCTAACCCCGTCGCCAGAATTGGCGAGGGGTTAGTATTCCAATTCGTATGACACCTTACTCGACATGTTTTGATAAAGCAATACCAAAGATAGCATTTAACCGCGAGGATTATAATGCACTTAAGAGTATATGGTATGCGATATCATGGAGCAGCTATTAGGACTTGATTCCGCAAGCTGCAGACAGGCTCAGCTCATGCCAGAGCACCATCTCACACGATTCCAAGCACTCTGCCTTCAGGATTGTCAAGGCCTGCCATAGGAGTGACTGATAGGAATCTGTGTGTCCATGTTAGGGTTAGGTATAGGTATACTACACCTACAGCAAAGGGTGATTACACGACTTTGCCCCAGCTGTCATGCAGCCAGTTGTGTCAAATTTAGGAGGCCAGCCAGGGGTGGCACAATACATGCTGCAGCCCCTGGCAGCCCTGGGTACACCTATGCCCTGAGTTACAGGGTCTGATAGGGTGGCCCAGTACCAATTGGAAATGTACCTAGGGTACATGGAATCCATTTTAAAGAGAGAGCAGTAGGCCTGGGGTCCTGATTGGCAGGGTCCCAGGTCGACTATGTCCAAAACCAGCTAAAACACAGGGCAAAAAGTTGGGGGCAACCATAGTCAGGATGTACCTTCCTACACAACCCCCCCCCAAACGAAAGGAGATAAGGCTATCCTTGTCCAGGTAAGCCTCTATTACCTAAGTGGCCATATAAGGAAGGACCAGCTCTGGCTTGGTTTCCCCCTGTGTCATGGTCCACTAGGCAACCCCTCACCCTAAGGGTATCTGAGGGTCTCCACCATAGGGAATCTCTGTCTCTGGTGTGTCTTGGGAAAGAAGAAGGCTGATGCTGGGATGGAGTACTGAAGTGAGGCTCCTCTACCTTTGGGCTCAACTTCCTCCAATCACCATCCATCATATGTGCCTTTCTTTCTTTAGCTGAGATGCACTGAGCTCTCAGGGTCAGCCTCTGGCTACCTAAAGCTGGAGGCTGGGTCCCTCTGTTTGGCTTACTGGAGGGACAGGTCAGGTCTGGGGTTTTTAGGCCCCATGTTTGGCTGTGCCCACCAGTGTCCAGCTGTGGGAGTTCCCTAACTACTTTTAAGGGGGATCCCTCAGGAGTCTGACTTATTTTCACTTGGCTAGGTTTACCAGCTTCAGTGATCCTAATCTGCTGATTAAGGGGTTCTTTTGGACAGGGGGCCCTTTGGGGTCCACCACTGGCCTCCCTGGTCTCTTCAGCCCTGGGCTGACTGAGGCAGGGTAGAGAGGTGCAGGTTACCTGCTCCAGACTGGGTCCCACCTGTGAAGGGTCCACTGCCATCAGGGGCTCTGCCAGGCTAGGCCTGACTACCTCTGGGGCAGTTCCTTCAACAGGGGTAGAGTCAGTTCCCTGAGGAGGCTGGCTCTCACCTAGTGTCTGGGAGGGGGAAGACTCTTCTTCCTCCTCAATGCTCTCTGTTTGAGTGGAGTGATCCATTGTTTCAGGCTTCACAACCTCACTATCTGTCTGAGTAGAGGCTGAGACCATTTCAACCTTGCCGACCTTTTCAGGAGGGCACTCAGTCTGTGTTTGGGCTGTGACTGTCACAGCCCTCCTATCCTGCTCTGGAAAGTCTGTCTGAGCCTGGGCAGTGGCTACCACTGCCCTTCCAACCTTTTCAGGGAGGAATGGTGCTTGGACTGGGGCTGTAGCTGTTACTGCCCCACTAACCTGTCTGGATAGGCCTATCATTCTGGAGTGAGTTTCTTGTTCCACCTCAGCCCATGCTGAGAGTTCTAGGTCATTCCCCAGTAAGCAATCTACAGGTAGGTTATCTGTCACTGCCACTCTCATGGGCCCTGTGACATTACCCCAGCTGAGCTTGACTACTGCCATGGGATGCCTTCTCTTCATTCCATGAATGTCTGTCACCTGATAAGTAAAACCAGGGGTCAGTTGAGCAGAGGGGACCAGATGGTCACTCACCATGGTGAGGCTGGCCCCTGTGTCTCTGAATGCCTCAACTTTCTGACCATTCACTAAAACTTCTTGTCTATACTTGCCCAAAACGTGGGGTCCAGTAGTGAAGTTGGCAAACCCCATGCCAGTCTCACAGACAAGAGTGTGGTCAGGGAACCTGGCTAAGCCATAGTCCTCCTGTTGGCCCAGAGTAATGCCCACCACATTCTTGGGGGCACTCCCACCACCTGGGGGATTACCACTAGTGGTAACAGGAGGTTTAGGAGTATTACCTGGGGGTGTATTTCCCTTATTACCATTTTTAGGGCAACTGGCATCACTTTTGTAATGACCCACCTGTTTACAGGTATGGCAATAAGGTTTCTTTTGTTCAGAAGGAGTGTTCTGGGACCCACCACCCTTGTTGGAGTTTTGGGGCCCTAGGGAGGTCTTCTCTGTGGATTTATCCCCACCCTTCTCTTGAGGCTTGGTTGATTCCTTTTTCTGGTCACCACCCTGGTTTTTAGGCCTAACCCTGGTTCTGACCCATTTGTCTGCCCTCTTACCCAATTCCTGTGGAGAGGTCAACTCAGAGTCTACCAGGTGCTGATGTAATAGCTGGTTCTGACAATTATTTAAGATTTGCTCCCTCATAATTAGATTATACAACCCTTTAAAATCAGTAACCTTACTACCCAGTAGCCAGCCTTCAAAAGCCTTAGTGGCACAATCAACAAAGTCAGTCCAATCTTGAGACTGAGTTTTCTGGGTGTCTCTGAACAGCATCCTGTATTGTTCAGTGGTTAAACCAAACCCATCAACCAGTACATTTTTCAAGACTTGGTAATTGTTAGCATCCTCCACCCTTGTGGTGAGGAGCTTATCTCTACCTTTACCATCAAAGGAGAGCCACAAGATAGCTGCCCACTGACTTTGGGGAACACCCTGCACAGTGCAGGCTCTCTCCAAAGCAGTAATCCATTTGTGGATGTCATCCCCTTCTTTAAAGGGGGGCACTATCTTATTCAGGTGCTTTGTATCAAAACTCCTTTCCCTATTGCTAGGTTTATTGCTGCCACCAGTGGGAACTGTCCCACTCAATTGTTGCTCTCTAGCAAAGGCAAGTCTCTCTTTGGCCAGGGCAAGTTCTTCCCTTTCAATCCTCAGTTTGACTGCCCTTTCTTCAGCTTCATACACTCTCCTCTTAGGGGAAGACATTCCTCTGTGAGAAGAGTTGAGAGAGCCATTGGTTCGAAAGGATCTGCTAGAGCCTCTTGATAGAGACCTAACTCGTCCATTCCCAATGTTAAGCTGACCTGAGAGTGGGCCCAGGGGTCCCCCAGTACCAAGCTCATGTCTGCTTAAGTTGGACCTGCTTAGTCTGCTGACTTCTACCTGTCCCTTATCTGCCTCATCCCCTGATAACTCATCCTCATCCTCAGCAACATCTGCCTCAAGGAGGGGATGGATATCAAAGGGACCCTGTAAGGAGGGCAAACTTCCATCTGGATTAGAAGGGTCTGGGTTACCAGCCCTACTGGCATCATAAGCCTCTAGGAGACCAATCAGAAAGGAAGTGGTGGGGTTAGACCCCTGTTTTAGTTTCCTGAGAGTACACACTTGTCTCATCTCATGGAAGCTAAGAGCAGCATATTTAGAAGGGACCTGTGGAGGGTCCACTGACACAAGGGGATACTCAGAGTTTCCTCCTTTGTCTGACATGCTGATTCTAGTGTGGTGTAAGTGATGCACCTACCTACACTATGTGTTTACCTACTGATCCCTTGCTAAGAGTTGCAGCCAAGGTGTGCTAAGCCTTGAGGAGCTACAACAGCTGGTTCAGTAGAACTCAGAGTATTCTAAGCTTTAGTTATATGTACCTAACAGTCCTTTATGTGATCTTTCAACAAGATATTCTTAGGATACGTGTGGTAAAACAACAGCAAGCTCAAATCCCAACCGCTGCTCACCAATGTGAGAAGGTGGCCTGATATGCAGTGCTCACTATTCTAGTGAACACTATGTATCAGTCCAGCAACCCTTATTGATGATTGGTTGTAAGTCAACCTTATAGACCAGCTATCCTAGTAGCGTGGATACGAGCAGTCTAAGGCTAAAGACTCGAGAGGGCGCGTTAAGCCAGCTGTTTACCACACATATACCCCTTGAATACCAAGTGAAAGGACACCACACAAGTGTTATGAAAATAAACAGTTATTTATTTAAAGATCACAACAGCCCTGTACTCTTTATGAGGACAGGGTACTAAGCACAAACCAAAACTCTTACAAAAATACTTAAGTTAGCACAGTATATACAAATGCCCGAGGGGCACGGAAAACCATATACTCTGAAAGTGGAATGCGAAATTCCTAGCAGGTAAGTACAGTACTAATAGCTTTTGGAATCGCTAGGACTTGACTAGGGAATCGTTAGATTATGTCTAGGAGGCCTAGGGGACTCGGGTGCAGTGTGTGCACTCTCACGCGAGATGCGGGACAAAAGTCTATGGTAGCTAGGAATTAGAAAGTTAGTGTTCTCGGGCGAACCCGACCTGGTAGGGAGAAAACGAAAGTAGATTCTGACCCTTGGATAGTGAGGCTATGCTGGGGCACCGAAATGCCGAAGTTACCTAGCCCAGGGGCTGCAGCTGCATAGGTCTGAAAAGACGTCGGGAATCCTCGTAGACGGACCAGGAGCCGGAAGAAAAGATGCTGGCCGGTGACCAGTGAAGAAAGTTCAGTCGGATCCAAGCCTGGATCTTGAAGATAGATGACACCTGAAAGCAGAGGGGACCAAGTTCGAGACTACTAGCCAGTAGTCAGTGGGCACCAGGAGGGCACCGGATGGTAGCCACCTCGACTAGGTGAGTGGGTGACGCTTGACTCGAAGATCTCACGGACCAGGAGGCGTTGTCGGCGACCAGGATGGAGGATCGAGCTGTCCCACGAAGATAGAAGCTGTCGGCGTCGCTGGACCCAGGATTGGGCAACAAAGCCTTGGCAAATTCAAGCCCACGCGGTGGACCTAAAATGGCGTCTGGAGTGGACCAGGAGGGTCCGGGGTGCCTCTCTTGAAGAAGGAAGCAAAGGCCAGCCTGGAGCAACCAGACCAGCAGTCGTGAAGTCGTTGGGCGTCGTTCAGAGGGCCACAAGCCAGCCGGCTAGTAGCCAAACAACGCGGTGCACAGCAAACAGCAGAAGGGCCCCCCGCAGATCGTGGAGATGCAGGGGGGCTGATCTTGGGTGCTGGAGCTGCGCAGGGTCGGGGCTTCTCGGACCCCAAAGCACTCACCAGTGGAGGACACGGTGGGCTTGCAGTAAAGATGTCGTGCAGTCTTGGCGATCGTCGGTCCCTTGAGGTCTCGTCGCACTCACGGTTCTCAGCTGGGCTGTAGAGGTGAGTAGAGGTCAGAGGTGCCAGGGAAGCCGGGTCTCGTCGAGCTGGGTCGTCGGATTCGTGATGAAGGACTTGCAGCAGACCGCAGTGTTCTTTAGGATGGTGCCTGCGGATGCAGGGTGACTACTCCTTAGCCACAAGGGAGAATCTTGAAGAAGAAATCGTGAAGTCCTTTCGAAGAAAGTGGTATCTTGATTCCAAAGATGATCTAATTTTAACAGGGGGCCCGCTCCCATCTTTATACTAAAAAAGGGGGCTGACCCGGTGACTAGGTCCTGCCTATGGGTGGGACTAGGTGGGGGGTGGTTACACCCCTCAGCCATGCCGGACTTCCCCAGGCCAGGGGCTGGTGTGCCCCTGGAACTGGTTCAGACCGGCCTATGCGTAGTGAGCACCGGGGTGCCACTCAGCAGTCACCTTCCTGTAAAGCCCTGCCTACCCAGGATACACAAAACCATGTCTGGGACGGTGCTAGCACCGCCCCTGACAGGAAACCCTTCGTCCAGGCTCCCCTCGCTGGAAGGACTCCCAGCTGCAGGGGGTCAGACTCGTGTCTGTGGTGGCAGCATCCATTTTGTGGAGCTGAGGCTTCAGTTAACTTTAACCGGGGTTCACAGTTACATACATGTCGTGTCCCTCTAGAAGGGTGGAATGCTAACCCCGTCGCCAGAATTGGCGAGGGGTTAGTATTCCAATTCGTATGACACCTTACTCGACATGTTTTGATAAAGCAATACCAAAGATAGCATTTAACCGCGAGGATTATAATGCACTTAAGAGTATATGGTATGCGATATCATGGAGCAGCTATTAGGACTTGATTCCGCAAGCTGCAGACAGGCTCAGCTCATGCCAGAGCACCATCTCACACGATTCCAAGCACTCTGCCTTCAGGATTGTCAAGGCCTGCCATAGGAGTGACTGATAGGAATCTGTGTGTCCATGTTAGGGTTAGGTATAGGTATACTACACCTACAGCAAAGGGTGATTACACGACTTTGCCCCAGCTGTCATGCAGCCAGTTGTGTCAAATTTAGGAGGCCAGCCAGGGGTGGCACAATACATGCTGCAGCCCCTGGCAGCCCTGGGTACACCTATGCCCTGAGTTACAGGGTCTGATAGGGTGGCCCAGTACCAATTGGAAATGTACCTAGGGTACATGGAATCCATTTTAAAGAGAGAGCAGTAGGCCTGGGGTCCTGATTGGCAGGGTCCCAGGTCGACTATGTCCAAAACCAGCTAAAACACAGGGCAAAAAGTTGGGGGCAACCATAGTCAGGATGTACCTTCCTACACACCCCCCTTCCTGGTCCCACCCATGGGCAGGACCTAGTCGCGTGCCAGCCCCTTTTCCTAGTATAAAGATTGGAGCGGGCCCCCTTCCAAATTAGATCATCTTTGAATCCTGAAACTACTTTCTACGAAAGGTACTCTCGACTTCTTCTCAAGATTTCTCCCTTGTGACTAAGGAGTAGTCACCCTGCACCCGCAGGCACCATCCAAGAACACTGCGGTTTGCTGCACGTCCTTCCTCCGGAATCCGACTGACTAGCACGACGAGACCCGGCTTCCCTGGCACCTCAGACCTCTACCTACGTCTACAGCTCAGCTAAGATCCGTGGGTGCGACGAGACCTCGAGGGACCGGCCATCTTCAAGACTGCACGACTGTTGCCCAGCACGACCGCCGAGGTATCCTCGCGTGAGTGCTTTGGGGTCCGAGAAGCCCCAACCCTGAGCAGCTCCAGCACCGAAGTTCAGCCCTCCAGCATCCACCAGATCTGCGTGAGGCCCTTCTGCTTTTTGCTGCTCACCGCGTTGTCTGGCTACTAGCCCGCTGGCTTGTGGCCTTCCCGACGACGACCGACGACAACAACACTGCTGGTCTGGTTGCTCCAGACTGGCCCTTGCTCCCTTCCAAAAGAGGAGCACCGGACCCTCCTGGTCCACTCCAGACGCCATTTTGAGTCCACCGCGTGGGCTTGAATTTGCCAAGACTTGTTGCCCCAATCCTGGGTCCAGCGACGTCGACAGCAGCAACCATCATGGGACAGCTCGCACCTCCATCCTGGTCGCCGACAACGCCTCCTGGTCCGTGAGACTGCAGAGCCCAGCGTCGCCCACTCACCTGGTCGAGGTGACTCCATCCGGTGCCATCCTGGTGCCCATCTAATCACTGGCTAGTGATTCAGAACTTGGTCCCCTCTGCTTACAGGTGTCTTCCATCTTCGATCCAGGCTTGGATCCACCGAACAATCTTCACTGGTCGCCTGCCAGCAACTTCTTTTTTCAGGCTCCATAGACTGCAACGAGGATTCCCGACGTCTTTCCAGACCTATGCAGCCGCAGCCCCTGGGCTAGGTAACTTCGGCATTTCGGTGCCCCAGCATAGCCTCACTATCCAAGGGTCCAGATCCTTTCTCGTTTTCAGCCTAACTAGTCTGGTTCGCCCGAGAACACTAACTTTGTAAATTCTAGCATCCATAGATTTTGTCCCGCATCCCGCGTGAGAGTGCACACTCTGCACCCGAGTCCCCTAGGCCTCCTGCTAGTAATCTGAAGGTTCAGTAGTCCAGTCCTAGCGATTTTAAAGCCTATTAGTCCAGTACTTACCTGCTAGTAATTTCGCATTCCTCTTTTGTGGTATATGGTTTTCCGTGCCCCTCGGGCATTTGTGTAAATTGTGCAACTTAAAGTATTTTCATAAGAGTTTTGTTGTGTGCTTAGTACCCTGTCCTCATAAATAGTACAGGGCTGTTGTGATCTAAATAAATACACTGTTTATTTTCATAACACTTGTGTGGTGTCCTTTCACTTGGTGTTCAAGGGGTATATGTGATGGTATAACAGCTGGCTTAACACTCCCTCTAGAATTTAGCCCGAAGACTGCTCGTATCCATGCTACTAGGATAGCTGGTCTATAAGGTTGACTTACAACCAATCATCAATAAGGGTTGTTTGGACTGATACAAAGTGCTCACTAGAGTAGTGAACATTATATATCAGGCCAACTTCTCACAATGGGGACCTTCCTGGGGATGATAACAATACTATCCCAGAAGACACAGACCCATGGGAAGATTATGATGCAGTGACAGATAAGGACCCTGACCTGTATCCCTCAAAACCCTCTCCCCCTGATGATAATTCGGGTTTTGCACAATTGATTATTAGGGCAGCAAAATACCGCAAGGTAGATTTACTTACGGAACCTCAGATAGAAGATTTCCTTTTAGAATCACTACCGGCTGCACAAAAATCTTCAGGGACCCTACCAATGCTTAAGGGTCTCCTCACTCACACATCAGGTATATTTAAAGATCCTGTGAGGGCTAGGGTGTTAAACCCAAGAATTAACAAAAAGTATAAGGCAGCCCCAAAAGACCCAGTATTTATTAAGGACCAAATACCTCTGGACTCGTTAGTTGTCTCAAATGCTCGTAAGAGGGCAAACTCACTAACAGGAGAAGCTCCTCCTCCTGACAAGGAGTCCAAGTTAATAGATGCCTCTGGCAAGAGAGTAGCATCTCAAGCAGCAAACAGCTGACGCATAGCAAATACTCAAGAGCTACTTGCACGCTATGATAGAGCTCATTATGATGAGTTAAAGAAACTCATTACACATATCCCTAAGGAACATCAAAAAAGGGCAGAGCAGCTTACAAGAAGGGAAGATAATAACCAACACTTCCATTAAGTGCGCCTTAGACGCAGCACACACTGCGGCAAGATCTATAAACACAAGTATCATGTTAAGAAGACATGCATGGCTCAGGTTTCAAACAGGAGATACAAACTTCTTTATTGAACCAGCATTTTGATGGGAAAGCACTCTTCGGCTCAAGCACAGATGAGGCGTTAGAGAAAATGAAAAAGGACACAGAAACGTCTAACTCAATGGGAGCATTGCAACAGCCATCTCAGAGAGGTTCCTTTAGTAGGTCCACCTATAGAGGCGGATCAAAAAATACAGGCACAACCTAGCAATCAACCTCTTTTACACCAACATCACCTAAAGGTAATTCTAGAGGCAGTTACAGAGGTAACAACAACAAGACTAGAGGTCGCGGAAACAACAACAACCGCAACTCTCCTACCCCAAAACAGTGACTTCATACAGCTCCCCCCAGACCATGCAACACCGGTCGGGGGACGCCTATCACAGTTCCTACCTGTCTGGAAAAACATCACATCAGACAGGTGAGTGAGACAAAGTATCCAACATGGTTATTGCCTAGAACTCACTGCTACCCCACCAAACATCCCCCCCAGACAACGTCCAATGAGTCAAGATCATCTGACATTAATAAAACAGGAGGTACTATCGCTGCTACAAAAGCATGCGATAGAGGAGCTTCCACAACATCAACAAGGAACAGGAGTATACTCTCTATACTTTCTAATTCCCAAAAAAGACGGATCTCTAAGGCCTATACTAGACCTCAGACCTCTCAATGCATACATAAATTCGGAACATTTCCATATGATAACGCTCCAACAGGTACTTCCTTTACTGAAGAAAGGGGACTTTCTCTCTACACTGGATCTAAAAGACGCCTACTTTCATATCTCAATTCACAAAGCTCACAGAAAATACCTCAGATTTGTAATAGAAGGACGACATTATCAATTCAAGGTCCTTCCGTTTGGAGTCACAACAGCACCAAGGGTGTTCACAAAATGCCTAGCAGTGGTTGCAGCACACCTAAGAAGACAGCAAATACATATCTTCCCTTACTTGGACGACTGGCTAATAAAGGCCACGTCACAAGAGGAATGTCTTCAAAACACACAAAAGACAATTCAACTGCTGCACCAGCTAGGGTTTACGGTGAACTACGCAAAATCCCACCTGCAACCAAACAAGGTTCAACAATATCTAGGGGCTACTATAAATACAGAAAAAGCCATAGTATATCCCAATCCAGTCAGGATTCAGACAATGCTCACCCTAATTCAAAGATTTCAACCGCAACACTCATTAGCAGCTCGAGTGTTCATGCAGTTATTAGGGATGATGTCCTCTTGCATACTGTTAATCCCATATGCTAGACTACAAATGCGTCCGCTTCAAGAAGGTCTAGCAACACAGTGGAATCAGGCTCAAGGTCAGATTACAGATCTGGTGTTGGTAGACGACCGCACGCATCGCTCTCTGAAGTGGTGGAATACAACAAACATTTCCAAAGGGCGTTCGTTCCTAGAACCAATTACACAAGTGGTACTAACAGCGGATGCATCCCTCACCGGATGGGGTCTCATATGGAAAGATACACAGTACAAGGGAGATGGAGTGTACAGCACAAACGACTGCACATAAATCATCTAGAACTACTAGCAGTGTTTCTAGCATTAAATGCTTTTCAAATGCATATTCGCAACAAAGCAGTCCTGGTCAGGACAGGCAACATGACAGCAATGTATTATATTCAAAAACGGGGGGACACACTCTCTCCAACTAACCAGACTAACGCAGGAAATGTGGAGGTGGGCCATTCCTCAAAACATCTATATGTTAGCCGAACACCTTCCAGGAGTTCAAAATCAGATAGCAGACATCTTAAGCAGAGAGTCAGAACAAATACACGAATGGGAACTGCACAACCAAATACTGCAGCCATTCTTCCAAAGATGGGGACAACCGGAGGTAGATCTCTTTGCCACTCATCAGAAAGCAAAATGCCAAAGCTTCGCATCCAGGTACCCACACCACCTGTCGCAGGGCAATGCATTATGGATAAATTGGTCCAACAAATTTGCATACGCTTTTCCCCCTCTCCCACTAATTCCATTAGTGGTTCGAAAACTGCAACAACATTCAGTGACCATGATACTGGTAGCACCCACGTGGGCACGGCAGCCGTGGTTCACCACGCTCCTACAACTCTCACAGGTGCCACACCAAAAATTAAGAATCTCACCCATGCACCTTACACAGAACCATGGACAAATAATGCACCCAGATCCCAAACAACTGAACCTAGGGATCTGGCTCCTGAGGTCTTAGAATTTGGATACTTACATTTACCTCCAAACTGTATGGAAATTATTAAGCAAGCAAGACGTCCCACCACCAGAGCCTGCTATGCAGCAAAGTGGAAAAGGTTTGCTGTATACTGTAACAGTAACAACATCAACCCTCTGGACGCATCTACACAAAATATTATTTGCTACCTACTACACTTACAGCAATGTAATCTTGCTTACACCTCCATTAGAGTACATCTTGCAGCTATAGCAGCATACCTGCAAAACAGGCAACATCTACCCCTGTTTAGGGTACCCGCAATTAAGGCTTTCATGGAATGCCTCAAAAGAGTTATTCCACCAAGACTACCACCTTCTCCAGTCTGGAACCTCAACATAGTACTCACCAGACTAATGGGGCCACATTTTGAACCTATGCATAGGTGTGAAATACAATTTCTTACATGGAAGGTGGCCTTCCTTGTAGCCATTACCTCCCTCAGGAGAGTGAGTGAGTTACAGGCATTAACAATACAAGAACCATTTCTACAGTTACACCAGAATAAGGTGGTTCTTAGAACAAACCCAAAGTTCTTGCCTAAAGTAATTTCAGCATTACACATCAATCAGCCAGTGGAACTACCAGTCTTTTTTCCAAAGCCACAGACGGTAGCAGAGAGGGCCCTACATACACGAGATGTCAAAAGGGTAATATTATATTACATAGAAAGAACACAAACTTTCATAAAAACTAAACTATTTGTAGCGTTTTCCCCAACACATAAAGGCAACCCTATATCTAAAGCAGGTATTGCCAGGTGGATTGTTAAATGTATACAGATATGTTACATAAAGGCAAAAAGAACACTAACTGTTCCCCCTAGAGCTCATTCTACACACAAACTAGGGGCATCTATGGCATTCTTAGGGAACATTCCCCTAGATGACATATGCAAAGCAGCAACTTGGTCTACATCGCATACCTTCACGAAACACTACTGTGTTGACGTGCAGGCAAGACAACAAGCAAATGTGGGCCAGGCTGTATTAAAAGCTTTATTTCAGACTGTTGAAACAGACACTGGTGACCACCGCTAGGGAGGTAACTGCTGTGTAATCAATTCATAATGTACCATCTGCTGCCCGTATGCCTCGAACGGAATATGCTACTTACCAGTATGCATCTGTTCTTGGCATAGAGGGCTGCAGAGTGGTACATGCCCTCCCTGCCTACCCGGAAACCTGTGTCTGTACCAACATTATCTTATTTAGATACACTTACATGGGCATCTCTTTCTGTATTCTATCATACTACTCCATCTAACCCTACTATGGCAAAACAATCTAAGGATGGGGCCGATGCCCATGCGCACTATCACCCAAGGGAGGAGTCACCAGCCTTGTGACTACAAAAGACTTCTCCAAGAGAAAAACAAGTGCAATCATCCGAGCCCAACACCAGATGGCGATCTATTCATAATGTACCACTCTGCAGCCCTCTATGCCAAGAACAGATTTATACTGGTAAGTAGCATATTCCTTTTTCTTTGGTGTAACTGGCCTGCATCACTTTTTTTCCCGGACAAATTAAAATTAAAAGGGTACAAGAGACTACCATCAGCATGCATGGGTGGTGCTTATATGTGGCTCCCCTCCTTTATGACTGGTGCTGTACAGAATTAGCATGAAGTTTCACTGTGTCCTTTACCAGCTTAAACATCTCTCCTGATCCAGTCTGACTCTTGGGAGTATTCAGAAGGGGAGAAATCTGTGGTTGAATAGAGTAGCCACCATAAATATAGTTACTGCAGGTAGTTAATGTATTCTATAGTTCTCTAACCCTCAGCCTAGGTTAATTGACTGGCTTCTCTGGCAATGTCACTGGGTTTAGCATAGAGAGAAGTGGAGCATGTGTTCAGGACACAGTGTGTGTATAGAACTATGCCTATTTCACTTAGGATATCATTGAAAATTGCAAGAATTAAAATGTGGAGAATATGGGTATGGGCTTCCCATCTGATTAGAAGTATGCTGGCTTTGCTTTATAGTTTGACAGTTACTCTGCAAAACAGCATACTATGTAAACTACTTAATTAGCATGGTGTGCCAGGCAATCCTTACAAATGTAAAGCATGATGTTCTTTGACCCATGCATACATGAATTGTTGTTTATTGCCTGTCCAGGTTGTATCCTAGAACATGTTTCTTTTATGGTTATCTTTTATTTTGGCATACAGAAACATGCTGTGCCTCTGAGCATAACCTAGCCCCTTCACTTAGTTTCCATTTTGCATACTGTGTCAAAGCCTTATGCTGTGTGTGCCCCAAGCTTACTTTGCCTTTCCACTCACCTGGAACAGGTGCCTATCTTTGCTATTGCCTACATGCTATAGGCTACTTAGAATTGTCCTCCTGTAAGTGCTTTTAATGGTGAAATGACTTTGGCTCAAAGAAGAATTTTGGGCACTGATTTGTGATTTACATTCACCTATGCTTGTAGAACTTGTCAGAATTGTTTTTCCTTATTCTTAGAATTGTTTTCTTGTTGATCCTTTTTGCAGTTAGAACAGCAGAGGCAGCAGCTTCTGACTGAGCGTCAGAATTTTCACATGGAGCAACTGAAGTATGCTGAAATGAGGGCTCGCCAGCAGTTGGAGCAGCAGCATGGTCAGAATCTTCCACCGCCAAGTGCTGCAGTAGGGCCTGGCACAGCTTCCCAGGGATCCACTAGCATGCCAGGGCTGTCTGCTCCACAGCATCCACCTCCGTACCCTGTACATCATCCCATGCCACCTCCTCCTGTGTCCCAGACAAGTAAGTCCTTGCTTCTCTGTGGCATCTCTAACATTCACCATTGCGTTCAATACTATAGACATGTTGTAGCATTTTCTACTTGCTTTTCATTGAGAGATCATTTTAGTTACTGTGTAACCTATTGGTGATTTAGCTTGTGCTGTTGTGGGCAGTCTCATCATCGGTCTCATCAGCTGCTAACGCACTGCAAATAGAAATTCTATCTGGAATTTACCTAATGTATTTGTACATTATAATAGGTGAACTTGTTTCTGATACATTTTTGTTGCTTCTTCTGCAAACTTATTGAACAAATATTACAAATGAGCAAGCATCCTTATGACCACTGCTAACGTGCAGTGATGATTGTTTTCATACTGGTTCCTCATATCCTGCAAGACCTGTTATAATAGATTTATTGTCTACCAAACACCATCGATCAGCAAATATGGGACTCTATTTTAGGTCGAGCCTATGGCAGTGCGCCATGCGCTGCATAGGAAATCGACCTCTTGGAATCACTTCAGCTTTCTTTAAAGCGCGTGCATGTTGTGCTCACACGCTATTGGCCTTTGCATCTGGCTTCAGTACGCAGTTGGCCGAAGGTGTGGGGATGTCCCAGCTTCTTTTCAAAGGTTTACTCCCAGAGCGTTTTGCTGTCGGGAGCCAGCACCGGCGCTCAGGAACCAGCTGTTTTTAATCCGCATGGGCGCACTTGGTTCACATGCGGTCTTTCTCCCCCCTTTTGCAGGCCGTGGTTGCAATAAAACATAATAATACACTAAAGGGGGCATGGGTGGGAAAATGTTTAATGACCTAGCATTGTTACAGTCCCTATAACAATGTAACAAACAATGTGTAACAATGGGTCAACAGAAAAAATATAATGCAGACACACAGTCACGTAGTTAGCTGCATTATATTTTTTCTGTTGACCCATTGTTACACATTGTTTGTTACATTGCAATAAAACATAGCCTCTGGGTTCTGGAGTTAGATTTTAACAAATGCGTATTACTTATTTGCTAACTCGCTAATAGCAGAGGCTGCGTATATGTAACATGATGGTGGACTGCATTGTATTAATTAGTGCGGTTGTGGTTGTAATCAAACACGCATTACTTTTCACTCGAAACTTAGGCTTTGGACCCCATAGTCACAATCTTTTAACAAAGCGGTTATGCCTAACTTTTACATGCTGTATTCACCAACACACAGTGCTGCTGCACCCTCAATGTGTCATTCAAAGTGATCAGCATTATTTAAACTTACTTCAGATTCGAACTGCAATTCACCTCATGCTCGACTAAGGCAGGAGCACAACTTGGGTGCTAAAAGGAGTCTGTGTCTGAGAGAGCGACGCATCTCTACACACCTTCGTCAGGCATGCCTGTTGGGCCCTCCCTCCATGCCATCCTGCAAGATGGGATAAGGTAGCACCCTTGAGTTGGGTAATTCAGAGCCTTTTAGTTATAGTGATGTGCCTAAGATTACACACCAAGTCTAGTTACAAGCAATAGAGCTAGGACTTTGCTCGTTCAGTTACACATATAGTAACCGCTAGGTCACATTTTCAGAAGTCGAGAATGACATAAGATCCAGCAGTAAACGGCATGACATCTAGCACCAATCACCAGATTTGCGCCTGTTACGAAGAGCTGCTGTTCCTCGGCAAAGAGTGGAAACGAAGCGTTAAACAATGTGTCTAGTATCACAAAGTGTGTGGGGCACCATGCCGGGGTTAGAGCTCAAGTTTCCCAATTCATCTGTTAAACAGTCACTATCCGGCATCTGCTTCCAGTGCCTACAGCCAGCCAGGAAAAGCGCCTAGTGAACCCCAACCATTTCCCACTAGGCTCAGCACAGAAAAAGGGTCCAAACACCGCCCACCTCTCTTATACTTGCACTATTTACCGATAATCCACTATGTGTCTGCAAACTGCTCTTAACTTGAGAAAGCTGGTTGTATGTTAATGGAAAGAAGTCCCATATACCATTATATGAACTCTTATACAGCCAAAAATAAACCTATTTTTCTCTCGAAGCTGCCATATTCAAGTGCAGCTCAAAGCGCTAAATGGTTAATGCCCTCCGAGAAAGTATTAACTGATCACCTTGACATTAGGACCCCTCCACTCCAAGCTGAAGAGGAGGACGCATAATATGGGGAAGAGCAATTAAGAGTGGCTAACATCCTACAGAATGTGAGCAATGAGGCCCTCAATGCCCGCCCCTACTCTCACCCAAACACAGTTGTAGAAACAGGCAAACTGACCCATCTGCTCGATACCCGACCTATATGCTTTCAGGGAACATATAATCACAGGCAAACAAGAGTAGTGAGCTCCATTACCCCGACTGTCCTGACCAAACACAGCATTCGGTTTAGCGGCTGTGCCGAAGGATGTTGCTACCTAAATCAATGATTCTCGTGGCATCAACTTTTAAATAAAGAAAGACTAAGTCATCTGAGTGTGCTGATTATCATTACTAACCAGCTCAGTGGTCCTCCTTTCATCAACCGGTAATTATAGACATTCTGAATCTACTCAGAGTGCTAATTAGCACTGCTACTCAACTCACTGGTGCTAATTTTAGCAACAGGTGAATAAAAAATGCCGAGTTGATTCAACATGTGGATGACCGTTATTAGCCAGCTCAGTGGTTCTCATTTCATCAACTTGTAAATGAAGATTGAGCTGGTTCGGTGATGAGCTTTAAAACCCGGCTCAGTGGTCCTCATTTCACTAACCTGTAAATAAAGATTGAGCCGGTTTAGCATGCAGATGAGCTTTAAAACCCAGCCCAGTGGTCCTCATTTCATCAACCTGTAAATGAAGATTGAGCTGGTTGAGTGTGCCAATGTGCTTTAAAATCCGGCTCAATGGTCCTTATTTCATCAACTTGTAAATGAAGATTGAGCCGGTTCGGCATGCTGATGAGCTTTAAAACCTGGCTCATTTGTCCTCATTTCATCAACTTGTAAATGAAGATTGAGCCGGTTCAGCGTGCTGACAGGCGTTACTAGCCAAATGAATGGCTCTCATTTCCAGAGTTGTCCGCATTGGAACTAGGGAACCAGACTGGAGTCCTGGCTTCGGCTCAAGATCCCGCGATTCTGGTAAAATTGTTTAATCTCATCGTGCCCAAAAACGTGTACGAATCTGGTTCTCATGTAGAGCGCGCTAAAGGCATTGAGCAAAGTTTCAGCTATATAAAACTGCTAAAAGAAAACCCATAATAATAATAAGCAAATAAGGAAAGGCTGGGCCAATTTAGGGTGCTAATGGGAAGTACCCCCATCCTCAGTGCTACTCCTTTCATCAACCGTAAATAAAGGCTGAGTTCAGTTCACGCTGCTGGAGGACAGTACTACCCAGCTCTGTGTTATGAGTTGCAGAGAGGTTAGCCTGTAACATCCGGGTCGTCCGTAGCTCTCTTTAGTGGGAGCTTAGCACACTGAGCTTCTTACTGGCGCAACTACACCTGTTCATGAACACCAACACACTGGGGGGCTCATTTACAAGCCCCTTGCCTTGCCTGTACGTCACCTTTTTTCCATATTAACAGTGACGCAGCGGCGGCGCAATGGGCTTGTACATAAGTCCCAGGTATTTCAAAATTGGCAAATGCCATTTTCCAAACTATCGATAAACATGCTGATGTAGAAAGAGATGCATCACTTCCCTCCACTGCTTTACATTCCATACCTCAGCAAAACATAAACACTAGTTTACAAGCGGCACAGGCCCCCTTCCAAATAAGCCCCGGAGGTGCAGGGCTGTGCCAACCATAACACTCGGACACTTAGAGAACCTGTAGTAAAAGAACCCAGCTCACAGGTGCCCCAGGTCTGTGTGCGCGTCTTACACCGCAGGTTCGATTTACAGCCACAACAGCCTGGATTTAGGTGTGCAGTGCAGTCGCAAACTAAAAGTGAGAACTTTCCAACTGCAAATTCCACTTCCAACCTTGGAAAACCAGTCAGAGGGGATGGGGGTGGAGGAGGGGACTTTAGTAGGAGTGGTAAGGTCAGAGGGAGCAGGGGTTCTCTCAATGAGTTCCCACACCACCATTGACAGTCTATGAATTTCAGGAAACCTCTAGAAACGCATGTTTCGCTTCCATAGGAAAACCCACCGACTTATTTCTCCTCAGTACATACTGTATGATTCCACATGAACATCTCCAAGAAGCATCTACCTGTTTAATGCTACAATCCAGTCCTAGTCAGTTTTGTTTGCTTTTGGTTGCGACTTGTAACTTAGTATTCTCTGAAAAGTAACCACAATGCCTCACGGCGAGGGAGCATTTTATAGATCCTCCGGACGGGGAATCCAAGAAACTGGAGCAGTTTAAGAAGAAGATTTTTTTCTTACGCCAGTTTAGGACTGCGGTCTGTGAACACCACATGTCTCTTGGGCCGTTATTCCCATTCTGTGTGGGATGCGGTTGCGCAAGTGCTACCTCAGTGTC
The DNA here is from genome assembly GCF_964263255.1 of Lissotriton vulgaris. Lineage (NCBI taxonomy): Eukaryota > Metazoa > Chordata > Amphibia > Caudata > Salamandridae > Lissotriton > Lissotriton vulgaris. Next base: position 279,777,262 of record NC_141698.1, on the reverse strand, counting down.
CGGTGGAGGCTCGGACCATACTCTCATTGATGGAAATGCCCTTTGATGGCACTCGCTTGTTCAGCGATAAGGCACATTGCACGTTGTGTAGTGTAGTTCCTATTTTCCCGATAGGCCCTGCGCATTGGAATAACATAAACAGTAGTATGGACGTAGAAGTGCGGATCTTCCAGGTCTCCACTGATTATGCTAAACTTAATTGGGTTTGTTACCAACTAGCTCAGAGGTCACTGGAAACTTTCTTGACTGAATAGGAAGTGATCAGCTTCCCTGGTACAGACAAGAAGGGATTCAGTTTTCCAATAACCGCATAAACATGACAACTTTGCTCCTCAGATAAGAGTCAATCTCTAGGGTCGTGTGAAACAATAGACAGTTATTTTACTCAGTCAGTTTTGTGCAGATTACTTTCACCAAAGTGCAGAGAATAGAGAGACGGGCGTTTTCAATAAAAAGGTATTATTTATTGAACAGTCTTTCTTCTCATGCAAGAGAAACGAATTGACACAATTGCAAGACTAGTTATTATAAAAAGTGCGTACAGTAAGATGAGTATTGCGAAATAATACTGAAAAAGCATTGATATGGTTTCTTAGCCATACAATGGTTTAAAATGAATAAAACATATATACATTCATATATACATTAGGCTAACGTACTCAACTGGTGCTTCTAACTACGCCTACCCCAGTGTACCTGACCTAAGCCTAATACTTGGGAGGGAGTAAGTAAGTAGCAGTTTTAGTTAAGTTGGTTTTGCCAAGGTTTGCTTCAAGAATTCTCTCTAAGGGTTTAGTCAACACCATACCTCTGGAATAGAATGTTGGAGGTCTGGTATCTCCTTCCAGGGACTCGATATCCCAGTCACTCGCAAGAGTAGGCTGGAAACGTCGGAGCTGGATTTCTCGGCAGGAGAAAAGACAGCGTCTCTCTCAGCGCGTCGAGGAAGAGGAGGAGGGGCAGCGTCCGCGGGCAGCTTGCATCTGCTGGGCTCTGAAGGGGACAGCTGTTCTGCTCTTATGTACACCACACCATCGCTCGCTGATGTTGTTGAGGCAGTGATAGCATCAGTATCAGTGTGGCAGCGATAGCTTCAGCTTCAGCGTTTGCTTAAGGCAACGTTGGTAATATTTATACCTGAAAGGTGCCTGGGTTGACGTAAGTTTTTGGACATAAGACGTCAATAAAGATGTCACTAGGAAGTGATCGTCTCTCAGTGCTCATTAGAGTTCTATTACTAATCAAAACATAGCAAGCGGGGCTTTCCCAGGTTGCTGAGTTTTTATCTTGTTGAAGAACTCGGAGTGTAATCTAGGAATCTTAGATAGTGGCTTCTGCTGTGTCATTTGCTCTAATGAGCTGCAGAGGAAGTGATTCTGAAATGTGGCTCTGTTCGTGTTAGGCCAGAGACGAGTTTCTGAATTTTGCATTTGATCGGTTATGCCAATATAGGGGTACAAAGGGATTATAGCCGTATAGGGGCATAAGGTCACAATATTGATCAGGGTCCTAGATTAGAACGCGACAGTTGGAACGTATCTGATAGAGGCTACTGGCCGCAGATTCCTTAACGTATAATTATCCCCAGGCGTGAGACTGGATCTGAAAAATCTTTTTGCCCAGCATCCCTGGATGCCGGGGGGTGGAGCGGCATCACGCGCCTCCACCCTGACGTTTTCCGCGTACGTGACGTCAGCGAGGTCACATTAGCCCCACTGCGGCACGCCTACATCAGTTTTTTCCTTTTAACGAGTATCCGACTTGTGCTGGCCTGTTTTGGGCCTTTTTCCCTTAACGCTGGTTGCGTGTGTGTGGGAACAGTGTGCAAATGTCTTCAGGCTTTAAGACGTGCTTGTCTTGTGCTTGCCAGATGTCGGTGACGGACCCTCACCCCATCTGCATGCGGTGTTTGGGGGAACACCACGACTCCACTGATTGTGAGTCGTGCCAGTAGATGAAACCGAAGTCCCGGCAGGACCGCTGGATGAAACTTCTTTCAGCCCGCATGTCCAGGTTGGCGTAGTCACCACGTCCTGCCACTGCGGAGGGTTTCAGGAGTCGCCACATCAACTTCGACATGGGCCTTCACCCAGGCCGCAGGAGCGTCGCTCACCTGTCGGTAAGGGTGGCAGTTTGTACCCGAGTGCTGGTTCACGGCCTGTTGGGGGCGGGGGCTCGCCGCAGGTGATGCGGGCCCGCGTGTCGTCCCCCCTATCCGTCGTTTCCCGGTGTGGGGGTGTCTAGAGCCCAGATGGAGACATATGCGGCGGCTATGCAGGCCTCGCTGGCTTCCCCCCCTCCTCCTTCCCCTCCTGGGAAGTTTGTAGATCCCTTGCCATGTGCTGGGCCCTCTGTGGCATCGCCGGTGGCTCCGGCGCCGACTGGCTCGGATCCAGGTTCGGAGGATATGGTGCTGTTGGGGTGCGGTCCTTTGCGGGTCCCTCCTTCGGACCACGGCGCCTCTGCTTCGCCGCAAACTTCTGCGGGAGTCCCTGTGGTGTCGCGGGAGGTTGCTGGGGCTTGGGTCGCTTCCCTGAGTCGCCCTCTGGAACGGCACTGGCCTCATCCAAGGTGACGCTGCTTAGGCACCAGCGGCTGCTGGCCCTGGCGGCGCCACAGGGGCTGGCGGAGAGCCCTTCTCGTCCTGTCACAGGCTGCGACTGGTGGGGGACACCTCGCCCCTCCCCAGGTCCCCCTCGCCCCTCCATGCAGGCAGCTGCCTCTTCGGAGGTCGGGTCAGCGCCTTTCCGACGCCATTCCCACGCCACCCTGGCTCCAGCCCAGCCCCGGTTTCCTGCGCTGTGACCGAAGTCGTTCCGACGTCTCCCACGGAGCCGGAGGACGGTGTCCTGCCTGGGATAGCAGACTCCACGGCGCCAAGCCGACCTCAGGTCGTTGACTTGTCCTGGACGCCTCCTCTTCTCCGGAGGTTCAGCGTTTGCTGATGTCATCCTCGCCGGAGACGGGCCGCTGCATCATTGTTTTTTCCCCGGCATTGTCTAAGGATGGCTCCTCGCCGTCACCGCTGTCTTCGCCGAAGGTGACGCAGGCCCCCCACTCCACAGTCCCTCTTCCTCGTTTCCAGACCTGGCCCTTCCTTCCTCCGGTTGGCTTGGGGGACGGCCGCCTTAGCTTGCAGCCGTCACCTGCTGAGAAGCTGCTTTCTCCACCATGGGGCCCTACGGAGGCGGGTGCCGCCTTTGCTTGCGCTGTTTCCAAGGCTGTGGGGGTCTTGCGCATGGGTGATCCAGCTGCCCATTTCCCCACGATCATCTTCTGGAGGTCCTGCATCAGGGTTCTGGTGGTCGGGAGCTGCTGCTTCCTTTCGAGGGTTCGCTCCATTCTTCTCTTCTGGGGACTTGGGGCCGCCCCACCACGGGGGACCTTTTGCATCGCCACCATCCGGTGCTGCGTGATCCTGTGTGTCTTTCCCTCCACCCTTCTTCCAGGGGCCCCCTTTTGCAGAATGCCTTCCCCTCTCTGCCACCGTTGTTGTCTCCTCCGTCACAGGAGGCCCGCTGGCTTGACACCGAGGGTTGCAATCTGTTCGCCTCTACCAGTGCGGCTCTGAGGGCCCTTAACACTGTGCAATTTTGCTAGTGCCACTTCTGCCTTGTGGGACTCCGCGGAGTCCCTTAGGTCTGCCACTTCTCAGGAGGGTACCTGTGTTGATCTGCGGCACCACGTGTTGGATGTCTGGGAGCTGGCGTCGTTTATTCTTTGCTCCGCTCTGGACATCTCGGAGGTGCTTGGTTGTGCCATGGCTTCTTCGGTTGCACTTCGTCGCCATGCCTGGCTTCAGGACAGTGTGTTCCCATAGAACGTTCGGGAACGGCTGGTGGATCTTCCTTTTGATGGTGCTCTTTTATTCCACGGCCCTGCGAACTCTGCTATTCAGAGGTTCTTGGCGGGGCTTTGTCGTCCTCCTACTCCTCCTCCTACTTCTCCCCCATCAGTGACCTGTGAGTTTATCTGGATTTTGGGAGGGGGGCACTGTGGGTAGGACTGTGCTGCTGCTGGTCCGGCCCTCCTTTTGGATTGTGATTTTGGCTGTGCTCACCCATGTTGGCCCTGAGATTAGGCCTTCTATTGTTCTTCTTGGCTGATAGCCAAGCCATCTGCAGGTTATCCGCAGGTCTTTTCTGTTTTTCCTCTGCTGCGGAAAGTTTTTCCTAAGAGGGTTCCCTTGTCTTGGGACGTAACACGCCCTATGTGGGGTTCTGGTAGCTATTATATAGCTCTGTCATGTGCTGGGGAGGTGTGGTCGCATTCGGGCCTCTGCTCTTCCTCCTCTTGCTGAGGGTTTTAGGAGTGGCTCAGGTTGTGCCCCGGGCTGTCCTTCTCCAGGGATGCTGTGTTGCTGGCCTACTGGTTGCTGCCTTGTGTCATAGCTCTGCATATTTAGTTGTTTGGGCTGTGTGCGGACATCTCCTTGGGGTGTATCCGGGACCCTCCTTACCTTTCTGCCATCTGTGTTCGGCTGGTGTCGGGCTTGTCCTGGTGCACCGTTCCGTACTGTTGTCTGCAGCGGGCTGTGCCTGTGGTGCCGCCCTGCTGTTCTTCTGCATATCTGTTCTTAATGGCAATTGCCACAACAGTCCTCCTGGACTACTCCTCTACTTTTTGTTCAGTCCTCTTCCAGTGGGTCCTGTCTTCAGTTCTCCCTCTCCTCCCTGGGGTTGCAATGGTTATGGAGTTTCTTGAGTTTCTTGTGCCTCCTCGGGTGCTGTCTGTCCCTGCGGGGTGTTGGGCGTTTTTCCTCCTGGGCCACCTTGGCCTACCCATCTGCTCTGCCTGCCTTATATCCGAAGGCGCTGTTCTGTCTTGTCCATTGTCTTCCAGCTGTGATAGGCTCGGCTACCCTCTACATTGGGTGTTCCCGGTGTGGGGGGCTTTCCTCTCTCTACCTCTTTCCTTAGAGTCTCTCGGTTGCTCTTCTTCTTAGGTGCTCTTTGTAGGAAGGTGGATATCTGACTATGGTTGCCCCCAACTTTTTGCCTAGTGTTTTGCTGGTTTTCGACGTAGTTGGCCTGAGATCCTGCTATCCAGGACCCCAGGCTTCCTGCTCTCTCTGTTAAAATGGACACCATGTATCTTAGGTACATAACTAATTGGTATTGGGTCACTCTTGTAAGTCCTTGTACAGTGTAGCATAGGTACCCAGGGCATAAGTGAACCTAAGGCCTACCAGGGGCTGCAGCATGTATTATGCCACGCCTGGCTGGCCATCCAAATCTGACACAACTGGCTGATCAATCAGCTAGGGCAAGGTGGTGTAATCACCCTTTGCTTTAGATATAGTATACCTATATCTAAACCTAAAATGGACACATATACTCCTATAAGTCACTCCTATGGCAGGCCGTAACAATCCTGGAGGCAGAGTGCTTGGAATTATGTGAGATGGTGCTCTAGCATGAGCTGAGCCTGTCTGCAGCTTTCGGAACCAAGTCCTTTAGCTGTTTCCAGGATAACGCTATACAATATACTCTTAAGTGCATTATAATCCTCACGGTTATTGCTAACTTTGACATAGCATTATCAAAACATGTCAAGTAAGGTGTCATACGAATTGGAATACTACCCCCTCGCCAATTCTGGCGACGGGGGTAGCATTCCACCTTTCTAGAGGGACACGACATGTAACTGTTAACCCTGGTTAAAGTTAACTCGAGCCTCAGCATCACAAAATGGATGCTGCCACCACAGACACAAGTCTGACCTCCTGCTGCTGGGAGTCCTTCCAGCAAGGGAGGCTTGGACAAAGGGTTTCCTGCCTTGGGAGGTGCTAGCACCACCCCAGACAGGATTTTGTGTATTGGGTAGGACAGGCCTAAAAGGAATGAGACATGCCTGGGGCACACAAGGTGCCCTGTGCATACACCGGCTCAAACCAGTTGCTGGGGCACTCCAGCCCCAGCTCTGGCGCGAAACCGGACAAAGGATAGGGGGTGTAACCACCCCTCTTCCTGGTCCCACCCATAGGAGGGACCTAGTCATAGTACATCCCCCTTTAGGAGAATAAAGGTAGGAGCTGGTCCTATTCCAAATGAGATTATCCTGAATTGAAACTTTACAAGAAGAAACTCTGGACTTCGACGTTCTGCTCCACAGAAGACTGAAGGAATCTCCCTTGTGGGCAAGGAGTGTCCACCCTGCACAAGCAGGCACCATCAAGCGTCCAGCGGCTTCACTTTGTCGTCTTCCCTCGAGGATCCAGACTTCAGAGCCCGACGAGACCCGGATTCCCAGACCACTCCGACCTCTACCTACATCTGCAGCACAGCTGAGATCTCTGGGTGCGACGAGACACGTGGGACCGGCCATCTTGAAGAAACTGCACTTCGCTTCCAGCACGAATTCTGAGGTATCCTCGACGAAGTGCTTTGGGGATTGAGAAACCCCAGCCCCGAGCAGCTCCTGCACAGAAGATCAGCCCTCCAGGATCCACAAAATCTGCATGGGGCCCTTTTGCTTGATTGTTGCTCGACGCGTTGTCTGGTCACTTGCCGGCTGGCTAGTGGCCTCCTAGACGACGATCCTTGAAATCCACACCACTGGTCTGGTTGCTCCAGACTGGCCCCTGCTTCCCTGCAAAGGAGAAGCACCCCGGACCCTCCTGGTCCGCACCAGACGCCTTTGCCACTCACCGCGTGGGTTGCCTTTGCCAAGGCCTGTTGACACTGAATCCGGATCCAACACCGCCGACAGCGAGAGCCTGCGTGGGACAGCTCGTGCCTCCATCCTGGTCGTCGAAGACACCTCCTGGTCCACGTGGCTGCAGAGTCAAGCGTCCACTCTTCACCTGATCGCGACGACAGCATCTGGTTCCTTCCTGGTTCCACTCCAGTCACTGGCTAGTGACTTTGAACATTGTCCCCTCTGCTTTCAGGTCTTCAGCTTTCCTGATCCACCCTTGGATCACACCGGACATCTTCCTCCTGGTCGCCTGCAGCATCTTTTCTTTCAGGCTCCATAGACTTCAACTCAGAAACCCGACACGACTTCGCACCTATGCAGCCGCAGCCGTGGGTGAGGTAAAGAGAGCTTCGGTGCTCTAGGGTAGATTGACTCTCCTAGTGTCCAGATTCACATTCGTTTTAGTCCTAACTGGTCAGGATTGTCCGTACTCACCTTTTTCTTGAACTGTACTGTCCATAGACGTTGTTACGCATCTCGCGTGTGAGTTCACACTCTGCACACGCGTTCCATGGGCCTCCTATGACTTGCCTAAAGTTAGGATGGCGTAGTCCCAGCGATCCTACAGCCTCTAGACCGCTCCATTCCTTCTATCGACTTCCTTATACCACTTGTTTAGTATATGGTTTGTTGCGCCCCTAGGGCAACGTTGTAACTCGTGCAACTTAACGTATTTTTCTTAAGAGTCTTGTCATGTGCTTAGCCCTCTGACCTCATAAAGAGTTCAGAGGTGTATGTTAGTTAATAAATATCTTGTTTATTTTCATAACTACCTGTGTGGTGACCTTTCGTTTGGTATTCGAGGGGTTATATGTGGTAAAACAGCTGGCTTCACATGCCAAAAGAGTTTAGCCTAAGACTGCTTTGTCCATGCTACCATTAGGATAGCTGGTCTATAAGGTTGACTTACAACCAATCACCATAAGGGTTGTGGATTGATACAAGGTGATCACTAGAACTAGTGAGCATCATATATCAGGCCAACTTCTCGCACTTTTCTTCATTGCTTGAGCCCCAGGGCTCCTGGTGGGTATTCTTGGTACCTTGAATGGGTGTGAGGTGCTTTCGCCTCTTTAGCCTTGTCTTCGCTTCCGCTGCTGCTTCACGGAGGGTTGCCGCTCTTCTTTTCTTCCCGCATCCCCTCTGGGATTGGAAGTCTTCGGGATGCAGGGGCTTTCCTTGCCTGGGGGGACAGGGTTCTTTCTCTGTCCGTGGCCTCGTCCCATGTGGGACTCTCTAGTGTGTCCAAGCTGGTTGGGTCCTTTCCCAGACCTCCCCCCCCCCCCCCCCCCCTCCTCCCCCTTGGGTATGGCTAGGGTATCTATTCTACGTTAAGGAATCTGCTGCTACTGAAGGCATTCCTCCCCTCTGTCCGGGGGAGTGTAGTGCAGGTGTTCACGGACAACACCACTGCCATGTGGTACTGCAACAAACAGGGTGGGTTAAGATCGTGGACCCTATGCCAGGGGGCTCTGCGCCTCTGGCAGTGGCTGGAACATCTGGGCGTGACACTGGTGGTTCAACACCTGGCAGGTTCCCTGAACTCCAGGGCGGGCGAACTCAGCCGTCGGTGCATGATATATCATGAATAGCTCTGAACTCGGACGTGGCGCAAGGCCTCTTTCAGCAGTGGGGAGAGCCTTGGTTAGATCTATTCGCCACAGAAGAGAAAGCGCAATGTCATCAGTCCTGCGCATTGGAATTTCCAAGGCTGCACTCGCTCGGAGACACTTTTTATCGCGAGTGGAGCTGCGGTCTGTTGTACGCCTTTCCGCCTATACCACTTCTGCCCAGAGTGCTGAAGAAGATCAGGCACGACCGGGTCCAGGTTATTCTTGTGGCTCCGGACTGGGCACGAAGATACTCGTATCCCGAGCTACTCAGCATGTCTGTTGATCCCCCGATTCGTCTGCCTCTTTTGGAGGACCTTCTGTCGCAGCAGCAGGGGACGGTCCTCCACCCGAACCTGTCCAGTCTCCACTTACATGCGTGGAGATTGAGCGGCGGCAGTTGAGGCCATTTGACTTGCCTCCTGAAGTCTGTAATGTGATTCTGGCAGCCAGGCGTCCCTCCACAAAATAGGTATACGCCTACAGGTGGAACAAGTTTGTGGCATGGTGCACAGCAAAGGCTGTGGATCCCCTTTCTGCCCCTCTTTCAGAGGTTCTCCTCTTTCTTCTCTCTCTTGTCAAGCAGGGCTCTGCTCTGGGCACTATCAAGGGCTACCTCTGTGCCATTTCCGCCTTCTTAACCCCTTCCATGCTCATGACGAGCTCAGCTCGTCATGAGGTAGCCTGGAGCTGTGCTCATGACGAGCTGAGCTCGTCATGAACAATGGGAAAAAGGGGGCCTGCAGCACAGGAGGGGAATTGCCTTAGCAGCCATAGTGTTAAGGCTCCCTGATCAGCCCTCTTTGTTCAAGTCCCTAGTTGTAGATCGGTTTTTGAAGGCATCACTCATATGTTTCCTCCTGTTCCTTTCGTGATGCCTCAGTGGGACTTGAACCTTGTTCTAACTTATCTGATGTGTGCTCTTTTCGAGCCACTTCATAACTGTCCTCTTCGTCTCCTTACTCTGAAGACTGCATTCCTGGTTGCCATCACCTCTGCCAGGAGGGTGAGTAAGCCAGGCTCTGTCCTCTAAACCTCCTTTCCTTTCTGTCCATCCGGACAAAGTTGTGTTGCGGACGCGACCCTCTTTCCTGCCCAAGGTAGTCACAGCCTTCCACATCAATCAGTCCATCACCTTGCCCACCTTCTTTCCGCCTCCGCATCCCTCGAAAGAGGAAGAGAGGCTCCACCGTCTGGATCCAAAACGTACGCTTTCATTCGATTTGGATCGCACACGCCAGTTCCGGGTGGATGACCATCTCTTTGTTGGTTACGTGGGTGCTAAAAAAGGTCGGGCGGTGCACAAGTGGACCATCGCTCGGTGGGTCGTGTTGTGCATCAAGGTATGCTACTCTTTGGCTAAAAAGGTGCCTCCTCCTTTCGGGCTGAGGGCCCATTCCACTCGGGCCATGGCGGCTACTACTGCCCTGGGTCGGGGAGTCCCCTTGCAGGACATCTGTCAGGCAGCTACCTGGGCCTCGCTGAACACGTTTGCAAGACACTACTGCCTGGATAGCCAAGTCCGGAGAGATGGCTTTTTCGGCCTTTCCGTTCTCCAGGACTTTCTGGTGTGATCATTGGTTGGCAGACCCACCACAGGGGTTGGTATTGCTGGGGTATCTATTCTAAGGTAAGGAATCTAATACTAACCTGTTTCTTTCAGATGATCAAGTTACTTCCCTTCAGTAATGATATATCTGTAAGAAACAGTAGTTAGTATTAGATTCCTTACCGCCCCACCCATCCTCCCCGTTCTGTGAACCGATATCTAGGGTTAAGGTCATCCCCTTTCAGGGCCTTAGTTTCATGGGACCAATGTTGGTTTTTATCATGGCTCTGCGTTTCTGGCGCGAATAAGCTATGTATAAGAACTGACGTCACCGCGCGAGGGCGTCGTCTAAGTACTCCGACGTCATCCCGACGACGGACGCGGAGCCGCAGACGACGCCTACCGACGCGCAAGGGTACTGCTTAGCAAAATTTTCCGGATCCAGTCTAATGCCTGGGGATATTCTAAGGTAAGGAATCTAATACTAACTACTGTTCCTTACAGATATATTGTTACCGAAGGTAAGTAACTTGTGCATCTGGTAGAGACAATTCTAGCCGCAGATTCCTTCACCACCCACCCTTCCTCCCCATTCTGCTTGGACCTTTGACTTGGTCTTCTGCACTCGCCTCCCTGTGGGTGGCTACGTATTCCGTGAGCGCCTCCTCTCGCTCTTTTTTTGGCAGACTGTTGTCCTGTTATTTGTTCCCATGCCTCCCTTTGGTCACTGGGGGATAGGTTTATAGGTGCTTCTGTGCACTTACGCTCTGATTGCTCCAGGTTGGGGCTACCTCACCCCTTCCTTCCTCGCCTCCTTTCAGTGCTAGGGGATCTGGCCCCCATGCTTCTCTGCTGCCCCCCTGGGTTGGGTGTCTTTTGTCCGAGCCTCTGCCCTTGTTCTTATGGGGGATGTCACATTCTGCACTTGGGCTGTTCTGGGGTTTGTCATTCCCTGTTTGCCCCGGACTGGTTCCCCTCCTCTGATATTGATTGAGGTATCTGAAAGAAACACATTAGTGTTAAATTCCTTACCTTAGAATATCCCCAGGCGTCAGACTGGATCCGGAAAGTTTTCGTCAGCAGTACCCCTGCGCATCGGTAGGCGTCGTCTGCGGCTTTGCATCCGTTGTCGGCGTCGTGATTGCCAGGATGACGTCGTTGGAGTACTTAGACGCCGCCCTTGCCCGCTGACGTATGTTCTTTTTTCCGCGCCAGCAAGCACAGATCCTGGAAGAGCTAGTACCCTAGTCACTTTTTGACTAACTTTTTGGTATTTTTGACTATCTTTTTCGAGTCCACTTCGACTCCTGGTGCCGGTATGGATGATCGGTTTCTAGTTGTGTGACGCCTGTCACCGACTGATGCCGGTTACCAACCGGTGTCTCTACTGTTCAGGGGCCGACCACGACGACAAGTTGTGCCCTGAGTGTCGGGCCTTGACTTTGAAAGCTAGGCGGGAGCGTTCCCGTAAGCTTCTAGAAGCTCTGGCATTCGGCTCAGCGCCGCTCGAGGTCCTGGTCAAGGAGGAAGTAGAGGGGCCTGTCGCAGAGCCGTAGCCATCACCGCTCGTCAGGATCCAAGTCCTCGCACTCAGGTAAGTCGAGGCATGGCAAGAAGAAGTCGAAGAAGCGACATAACTCTTCTGACTCCCCTCGCCGGTCGCGCGACTCGGCCAAGGGTTTGGGTGGCACCACCCACGCGGCTCCACTGGAGCCACAGGCGTTTCACCAGCTCCACACCCTCCGGTCCCTGGACTCAATGCGACTCCTGGCGAGATTAAAGACTTCCTCGTGGCCATGAGGAATCTATTCCCGCCGTCGAGGCCTGCCGGCGCGCCTTCGGGCTCGGCAGGTCCGACTGGGGTCCTAGCGTGCCGGCTGCTTCGGCCCCGGCTCCCTCGGTCCCAATATCGCAGGACCCCCTGGGATCCAGGCCTCCTCCGCTGGCGCTGACCCCTATGGTGCCACTCCCAGCGCCGTCCTCGGACGACAACGCCCCTGGTTTCAGTCCGGGTCCGGCGTCCGAGCTGCGCCACTTGGCGCCGTCTCAGGCATCGGTGGGTGAGCAATATATCTATGACCCGGCTCAGTCATTTATGCCTATTTATCAGGACTGGGAGGGGTCTGAGGACCCTTTGGCACAACAGTGCCAGTTAAGTCAGGACTAGGCAGATAAGCTGGGGGAGGCCAGTGGTCTTGACACATCGCCTGATACTGGTTTCATCTCTCCTCCCTCCGTGGCTAGGGAGGAGGGTGCTACATATAGTGTGGTGTTGCGCAGGGCAGCCAAAGCCTTGGCTCTTGAGCTCCCTGCTGCGGCTGTGAGGGCTAATCTCCTAACCGAGGTGCTTCAGCCCCCAGTAAGCTCTTCGGAGCCTAGGCTGCCATTCAATGAGGTCCTCACGGATGTTCTGACGGGCACTCTGTCCAAGCCCTTCACAGTGCCCCCTGTGGATCTGAACGTGGCCGGATGCCACCGCCCGGCTCCGGGCGACCCCTGCTTTCTGTCCGTACACTCCACCTCCGAGAGTCTGGTGATCCAGGCCTCCACGTCCCAGACCGCATTCCCGACCGCTCTCCCGGATCGGGAATTCAAAAGGCTTGATCAGTTTGGGAAGAAACTGTTCTCTTCAGTCAGCTTAGGATTGCGTTCGATGATGACCGCTTGCCTTTTGGGCCGTTACACCCACTCTCTGTGGGATACGGTGGCGGACGTGCTGCCTCAGTGTCCGGAGGAAGCCCTGACATGGCTCGCCCAGGCTCTTGCTGAGGGATGGGACACAGCACTTTATTCCATCCGATGTGGACTTGATACCACGGACTCGCTAGGCAGAGCGATTTCCACGACTGTGGCGATCCGTCACCGTGCCTGGCTGAGGTCTGCCAACTTTTCGGGGAATGTCCAGACACGCTTATGGACATGCCCTTCGATGGCCGTTGCCTATTTGGCGACAAAGGAGACAGTGGGCTTGAGCGCTTCAAGGACTCTAGGGCTACAGCCAAGTCCTTGGGCCTGTCGGGCCAGCACCAGCAGAATCATGCTTTTCGCCAAGGAAGGGGCGCCCCCACACGTTTGTCCAGCCACAGGCCACAGAACCAACCTCAACGCGGACGTGGTAACCGCCATGGTGGTGCAGGGGGACAGAGGCCCGGTCAGTCCACATCCACATCCGCACCCGCAGCATCCGCCTCAAAGCCTTCCTAGTCCGAGATTTCAGGCTCATTCGACGCCAGTAGGAGACAGGGTTCACCATCACCTACTACGCTGGCGTACCATTACTTCAGATAGGTGGGTGCTGCAAATCGTCCGAAGGGGCTACTCCCTCCCCTTCGAGGCGACCCCCTCCAGCCGTGCCACAGCAGTACCACCGCATGTCGGGGGATCACTTTCAACTTCTGCAGGAGGAAGTTATGAACCTCTTGGCCAAGGGGGCCATCGAGCGCGTTCCTTGGCCAGAAGCAGGACGTGGTTGCTATTTGCACTACTTTCTGGTTCCCAAGAAGGGCAAAGGGGGCTTGCGCCCTATCTTGGACCTCAGGAGCGTCAACAGCTTCCTCCGGCAGGAGAAGTACAAGATGCTGACTTTAGCTCAGGTCCTGGCTGCCCTGGACCCTGGAGACTGGATGGTAGCGTTGGACTTGCAGGACGCATATTTCCACATCCCCGTCCTGCTGGCCCGCCGGCGCTACCTGCGGTTCACGGTAGGCCACGAGCACTTTCAGTTTACCGTGCTCCCCTTCGGCCTCACTCAGTGCCCCTCGGGTGTTCACGAAAGTGATGGCGGTGGTCGCTACTTATCTGCGCAGATTAGGGGTTCCAGTCTTCCCCTATCTTGATGACTGGTTGTTGAAGGGGGGCTCGCCCCAGACAGTCGTCTCCCACCTCCAGACTACGGCTGATCTCCTGCACTTGCTGGTGTTCTCCATCAACATGCCGAAGTCACACTTGAGTCCCTCTCAGAAGCTCCTCTTCATAGGAGCGGTTCTGAATTCGGCGCAGTTTCGGGTTTATCCTCCCGAGCAGCGGGTTCGGAATATTCAGGCTCTGATTCCGATCTTTCAGCCTTTATCCCGAGTTTCGGTCAGGATTGCGCTGCGGCTTTTGGGGCTGATTGCCTCCTACATCCTGCTGGTACATCACGCCAGGTGGCGGATGCTGGCTCTGCAGTGGGACCTGAAGTTCCAGTGGGCACAGCATCGGGGCAACCTGTCCGACCACGCCCTGATCTCGGAGGGCACTGCAAGTCAGTTGCAGTGGTGGCTCACGGACCGCGATTGGGTCAGTGGCAGATCCCGCTCCCTCTCCGACCCGGAGCACACAGTGGTGACTGATGCATCCCTCCTGGGGTGGTGGGGGGACCACATGGGAGAGGCGGAGATCAGAGGCCTCTGGTCTCCGGCGGAGTCCTGGCTCCATATGAACCTTCTGGAGCCGTCTTGCACTGAAGGCATTCCTTCCCTCTTTTCGGGAAGTGTAGTGCAGGTGTTCACAAACAACACCACCTCCATGTGGTACTACAACAAACAGGGCGGGGTGGGGTCATGGACGCTTTGTCAGGAGGCTCTGTGCCTCTGGCCATGGCTGGAACGCCAGGGCATCACCCTGGTGGTTCAACACCTGGCAGGTTCCCTGAACACCAGGGCGGGCGAACTCAGCCGCTGGTGCATGATGATCACGAATGGCGTCTGAACCCGAACGTGGTGCACATTCTCTTTCAGCAGTGGGGAGAGCCGTGGTTAGATCTTTTCGCCACCGAAGAGAATGCGCAATGTCATCAGTTCTGCACGTTGGAATTTCCAAGGCGGCACTCGCTCGGAGACTCTTTTCGATCGCGAGTGGAGTTGTGGTCTGTTGTATGCCTTTTCGCCTATACCATTTCTGCCCAGGGTGCTGAAGATGAGGCGCGACAGGGCCCATGTCATCCTTGTGGCTCTGGATTGGGCACGAAGGTACTGGTATCCCGAGCTACTCAGTATGTTAGTCGATCCCCTGATTCGCCTGCCTCTTCAGGAGGACCTTCTGTCGGGACGGTCCTCCACCCAAACCTGTCCAGTCTCCACCTTCATGTGTGGAAATTTGAGCAGGGGCAGTTGAGGCCATTTGACTTGCCTCCTGAAGTCTGTGAAGTCATTCTGGCAGCCAGGCGTCCCTCCCAAAAAACGGTATACGCCTGCAGGTGGAACAAATTTGTGGCATGGTGCACAGCAAAGGCTGTGGATTCACTCTCTGCCCCCCTTTCAGAGGTTCTCCTCTTTCTTCTTTCTCTTGCCCAGCAGGGCTCTGCTCTGGGCACTATCAAGGGCTACCTCTCTGCCATTTCAGCCATCTTGAGGCTCCATGATCAGCCTTCACTTTTCAAGTCCCCTGTTGTAAATACATTCTTGAAAGGCATCACACACGTTTCCTCCTGTTCCCTTTGTAATGCCTCAGTGGGACTTGAACCTGGTTCTTATCTGATGTGCGCTCTCCTTGAGCCATTTCATAATTGCCCTCTTTGTCTTCTGACTCTCAAAACTGCTTTCCTGGTTGCCAGCACCTCTGCCAGAAGAGTGAGTGAGCTCCAGGCTCTTTCCTCTAAGCCTCCTTTTCTCTCTGTCCATCCAGACAAAGTTGTTCTGAGGACTCGTCCTTCTTTTCTGCCCAAGGCGGTTACTGCCTTTCACATCGGTCAGTCCATCACCTTGCCCACCTTCTTTCGGCCTACGCATCAATTGAAAGAGGAAGAGAGGCTCCACCGTCTGGACCCAAAAAGTGTGCTTTTTTTTTTTACTTAGACCGCACACGAAAGTTCCGAGTGGACGACTAACTCTTTGTTGGCTACGTGGGGGCTAGGAAGGGAACGGCGGTGCACAAGCGGACCATCTCTCGGTGGGTCGTTTTGTACAACAAGGTCTGTTATTTCTTGGCTAAAAAGGATCCTCCTGTGGGGCTGCGCACCCCTTCCACTCGGGCCACGGCGGCTACTACTGCCCTAGGTCGGGGGGTCCCTTTGCAGGACATTTGCCAGGCAGCTACGAGGGCCTCGCTGCACACGTTTGCCAAGCATTACTGCCTGGACAGCCAAGTCTGGAGAGATGGCTTTTTTGGCCGTTCCGTTCACCTGGACTTCCTGGTGTAATATTGGTTCGCAGACCCACCACCGGGGTTGGTATTGCTGGGGTATCCTACGGTAAGGAATCTAACACTAACGTGTTTCTTTCAGATGCATAAGTTACTTACCTTCGTTAACAAAATATCTGTAAGGAACATTAGTTAGTGTTAGATTTCTTACCGCCCCACCCATCCTCCACGTTCTGCGAACCGATATCTAGGGTTAAGGTATCTCCCTTTGAGGGCCCCAGTTTTATGGCACCAGCTTCGTTTTCTTGCATGGCTATGCGTTCCTGGCGCTGAAAGCTATGTACAGAACTGACGCGGAGCGCGAGGGCGGCGTCTAAGTACTCATACGTCATCCCGAGGATCATGATACCAAAGAGTGGCGCGGAGCCGCCGACGACGCCTACCGACGCGCAAGGGTACTGCTAATGAAAACTTTCCGTATCCAGTCTGACGCCTGGGGATATTCTAAGGTACGGAATCTAACACTAACTAATGTTTCTTACAGATATATCGTTACCGAAGGTAAGTAACTTGTGCTGTAGTCCTGCTACATGTTATCAGGACATTGTTTCATATGTTCTTTGTCTCTGGGGGGGCTATTTACGTACAGGCAGGGTTGCTGTTCAGGGTTGTGCTCTGTTCTTATGTTTTTTCCCTGCCCTTAGGTGCTGCAGTGTCTGGCACTGCCCCTTATGGTGTTGTTCTGCACTATTCCTTTTCTATGTATCTGCTCTTTCGCACACTGTTCCTATACTATTCCGCCCCCCCCCCACCCCCCCCCTTGAAGGGGGATAATTCTACGTTGCAGAATCGTCTCTACCTGATGAACAAGTTACTTACCTTCGGTAACGCTTTTTCTGGTAGATACTATATCTGCCTGTGGATTCCTCACCTTGTGAATATCCCCCTTGCGTCAGCAACGTTCGGAAATTTTCTTCGTAGCACGCCGACGTGGACGACGTCACCGGAGCATGGCATCGCGCGTGACTCCGTCTGACGTCACCGACCCCATATCAGGCCCACGCCGGCGTGATGACGTCAGTTCCGCCCTTTTTTCCGTGCCTTCGAGGCACACGGACGGACCAACGATAGCAAATATGCAAATATACAATGTACACAGTACAAATAGAACCAAATCAATACAACAGTATTACAATAATATATACAGAAAGACCAGGTATAGCAGAGTAGACAATGGGGAGGCGGGTGGGTCAGTGAGGAATCCACAGGCAGATATAGTATCTACCAGAAAAAGCGTTACCGAAGGTAAGTAACTTGTTCTTCTGATAGATACATCTGCCGTGTGGATTCCTCACCTTGTGAATAGATTCCCACAGCAGTCCCCACTCCCGGAGGAGGGTGTCCACTCTGCTACACCAGGAAGTCTTGGAGGACAGAACGCGCGAAGTGGCCATCCCTCCTCACCTCGGTATCCAAGCAGTAATGCTTCGCGAAAGTGTGGAGGGAGGCCCAAGTCGCGGCCCTGCAAATATCCTCAACAGGTACACCCCTAGACAAAGCAGATGTTGCAGACTTTGCTCTAGTTGAATGAGCTCTAATACCCTCAGGAGGGTCCTTACCCGCAAGGGAGTAGCAGATCTTGATGCACAGGATTATCCACCTGGAAAGAGTGCGCTTGTGCACCGCTCTGCCCTTCTTGCAGCCAGCAAAGCCAACAAACAGCTGGTCGTCCAACCGGATGTCCTTAGTCCGGTCCAGATAGAAAGACACCGCCCTCTTAGGGTCCAGGCGATGCAGCCTCTCTTCCTCCTTAGACGGGTGAGGGGGAGGATAGAAGGTAGGAAGGGTAATGGACTGCCCAAGATGGAAAGGAGTCACCACCTTAGGCAGAAAAGCAGCCCTGGTCCTAAGAACCATCCTTTCTGCATGAATGGTCAGGAATGGGGGTTTGGAACTCAGAGCTTGAAGCTCACTTACCCTCCTTGCCGAGGTGATTGCAACGAGGAAAATTGTTTTAAAAGAGAGAAGCCTCAATGGACACTTGTGCAAGGGTTCGAAGGGAGAACCCATTAAAAAGGTCAGCACAAGATTCAAATCCCAATGAGGAACAATAAAAGGAGTAGGAGGAAACATATTCAAAAGACCCCTCAAGAATCTCAAAACCACCGGAGATTTAAAGAGAGAAGGCTGATCCGGCAAACATAAAAACGCCGATAAGGGCGAAAGATAACCCTTGACCGTGGACACAGCCAAACCTTGCTGTGCCAGATAAAGGGCAAATTGTAAAATATTAGACAAATGAGCCTTCAAAGGGTCAACATCCCTCTCCCTGCACCAAGAAACAAATTTAGTCCACCTATAGGAGTATATGGACTTAGTGGTGTCACGCCTGGCAGAGAGAATAACATCCACGACCTCGTGAGGGAGAGAAAAAGAACTCAAGTTGCCCCGTTCAATCTCCAGACATGAAGGTGTAATGTCTGGAGGTGGGGGTGTAGAACCTGCCCCTCCAACTGAGAGAGGAGGTCTGCCCTGTGAGGGAGACGGAGCGGCGGGTGAGAGGATAGGTGGAGTAGGTCCGAATACCACACCCTTCTTGGCCAATCCGGAGCAACCAATATGACTTGGGCCCGGTCTTGACGAATCTTCCTCAGAACCCGAGGAATCAAAGGTATGGGGGAAACGCGTAAAGGAGTCGATCTCCCCAACTCAACTGAAACGCGTCCCCCAATGCTCCTTGCATCAGATACTGGAGACTGCAGAATGAAGGGCAGTGAGCATTCTCGCGAGTGGCAAATAGATCCACCCGAGGAGTCCCCCACATCCGAAAGATGTCGTGAACAACCTCCGGGTGAAGCCTCCACTCGTGGTCGGCAGAGAACTGCCGACTGAGACTGTCTGCACGCACGTTCAGAACCCCGGCCAGATGATTTGCCACCAGACAAATCTGATGGTCCTGAACCCAGGACCAGAGACGCAGAGCCTCTCTGCAGAGACACTGCGACCCTACTCCTCCCTGCTTGTTGATGTACCACATCGCGGTCGTGTTGTCCGTTAGAACCTGAACCGAACGACCGCGAAGGGAAGGGAGGAAGGCCTTGAGCGCCAAACGTATCGCCCTCAATTCCAGAAGGTTGATGTGAAACAACCTTTCTTCCGGAGACCAAAGACCTTTGACCTCCAGGTCTCCCAGATGAGCACCCCACCCTAGAGTGGATGCATCCGATATCACTGTGGCCACCGATGGAGGCAGCTGAAAGGGCTTTCCTTGTGACAGATTGCCTTCCACGCCCCACCAAGACAGATCCGCTGCAGCTTCCCTGGAGATCCTCACTGACTCCCTGAGATCTCCGTTGTGCTGATACCACTGCCTGCGGAGGCACCACTGGAACGCCCTCATGTGCCAGCGTGCATGACTGACCAACAGAATGCAAGAAGCCATCAGACCGAGCAGGCGAAGGACCTTCAGGACTGGAACAACCGCCCCATTGAAGAATAAAGGAACCATTTCCTGAATGTCGCGAATCCTTTGAGGTGGAGGGAATGCACGACATACAGAAGTGTCCAGTACCGCACCTATGAACAGGTTGCGCTGGGAGGGCACCAGGTGAGATTTGGGCACGTTTATCGAAAAACCCAACCTGTGTAACAACTGAGTTGTCTCCTGCAGATGATGGAGCACCATCTCCGGCGACTCTGCTTTGATCAGCCAATCGTCCAGGTACGGGAAAACTGGAATCCCCGACCTTCTGAGATGTGCAGCCACCACAGCCATCACCTTGGTGAAAACTCGAGGCGCAGTAGTAAGTCCAAACGGGAGGACCGCAAACTGGTAGTGCTGCGAACCCACCGTAAAACGGAGATACTTCCTGTGCGACTTCAGGATTGGGATGTGGAAATACGCATCCTGCAAGTCGATCGACACCATCCAGTCTTCTTACATCAGCGCCAGAAGAACCTGAGCAAGGGTGAGCATTTTGAACTTCTCCTGTTTGAGATAGAGGTTCAAAATCCTGAGATCCAGGATAGGCCGAAGCCTGCCATCCTTCTTGGGAATCAAGAAATACCGGGAGTAGCACCCTTGACCCCTCTCCTGCTCTGGAACCACCTCTATTGCACCCTTTCGAAACAGTGCCAGGACTTCCTCCTGCAGGAGAAGCAGGTGGTCCTCCGAGCAATAACCTTGGCAAGGAGGGTAATTGGGAGGGAACTCCTGAAAAGGAAGTGCATACCCATTCTCTACGAGATTGAGAACCCAAAGATCTGATGTAACCGATTCCCAATCTCGTAGAAAGTGAGTAAGCCGACCCCCTACTGGCCCTACATGATCCAGAATGGTGGATCTAGGGCTGCTTTGCTGATGCGGGTGGGGGTTGGGCATTATTGGAGGAAGTGGAGGAAGAGGAGACTTGACGTCCACGTCCACGACCCCGCTGTCTACCTCTATAGGACCTATATAGAGGGTTTTGCTGCTGCTGCTGTTGCTGTTGGCCCTGCTTGAAGGGACGAAAAGAAGATTTAAATCCCTTGAGTTTTCTAGCCGTCGACCCTCTCATCTGCAGACCCAAGGATCTCGCAGTGGCACGGCTGTCTTTAAACCTTTCCAAGGCCACATCAGCCTTTTTACCAAAAAGGCCAGTCCCATCAAAGGGTAAGTCCAGCAAAGTAGATTGTACATCCGCTGAGAAATCAGAAGACTTTAACCACGCGGCTCTCCTGGTTGCAATGGATGAGCCCATAATTCTGGCAACAGAATCCACAGTGTCCATGCCGCTTTGAATGACCAAGCGGGCCGCAGCCTGAGTGTCAGAGATCACTTCATTAAAGTTTTTCTTATCCTCCTCAGGAAGTTTTGTAGACAATTGCTTCACTGAGTCCATCAGCGCGTGCACATATCTACCTAAAAGGCAAGTAGCGTTTGATGACTTCAGAGCCATGCTCCCAGAAGAGAAAGTCTTCTTCGCAGCCTGATCCAATTTCTTAGACTCTTTATCAGCTGGCACTTGAGGGAAAGAGCCTGCAGCCCTATTAGAGCAAGCCGCCTGAACCACAAGACTTTCCGGAGATGGATGTGTAGACAGAAAGGCAGGGTCATCAGGAGCCACCCTATAGCGCCTTGCAATAACCCTTGAAACTGCAGGAGCAGACAACGGCCTCTTCCAAACCTCCTTAATTGGATCTGACAAGGCATCAGTAAACGGCAGAGTTGGCTCCACAATCGAAGAAGGAGAATGCAGGACTTCTGTGAGAATGTTGGGCTTGTACTCCACTGTGGGCAGCTTTAAGCTAAGAAGGTCAGCAGCCTTCCTAATAACCACGTGATAAGGAGCGACGTCCCTTGATGTTGCATCAGAAGTCGAAGGCAGACCCCACTCGGGAGAGAGTTCCAGACCACTAGCATCCCGAAGCTCATCGAAGTCATCATCATGATCAGGAAGCTCGCCTTCTTCCACATCTGAACTCTCATCATCCTTTTGCTCGAGAAGACGCTGAGCTCTCCGCCTCGACCACTCCATTCGAATCGAAGTCGATGGATCCGGCAACGACTCCGACGGAGCCGGTTCCGACGTCGATCGAGGAACCGGAGCAGGAGGACGAGAGTCATGAACAGGCGTAGTACCTCGATCACGACGAGGTCGATCCGGAGTCGGCGAAGCCGCATGCGGAGTCGAAGACCTCGGTGGAGCCGTACCGAGCCAAGGTGAAAGAGGCGCCGGCATGAAAGGCATAAATGGAGCAGGGGCATACGACTGAGGAATACCCAGATTGTATGATAATGGACCCATGGGGCCACCAGGTGCTCCAGTGGGGTACATTGCCCTCGAATAAACTCCATACATCGCATTGAGAAAATGCGAGGGATCCTGCCCAGGACCAGGAAAGGAAGGGTACGGACCTACCGGATGTTGCAATGGAGGCCGACCCGACACATCCTCACCCTGACCTTCCGGATTCACAGGAGTCTCCGTCGAAGCCGGTTCTTGAATCACCTCCTCTTCTTCATGCTCCGAGGAAACCGGCTCCGGCTCCGGCGCCGGAGATCCTTCTTTTGACAAAGCAGGCGAAGGAGAGACAAAGTCCTTACGATGTTTGTGAGACTTTCTCTTCGAGTCAGAGGAATCCTTCCCCGAATGATGTCTCGAACTGTGCTTCCTCCTCTTATGCTTTCTCCTCGAAGAGCTCGAAGCATGTCCGGAAGCCGACTTAGATCTAGACCTAGATCTATCTCTGGACTTCGACTTCGCTTTAGACCTCGAGTCCTCTCCAGACCTCGAGCCCGCTCTGGACGCCGATACCGACCTCGACCGAGACCTTTGCTTCGACTTCGATCTCCGTGACGTAGATCTCGAAAGTCGCCCAGAGTCTTTCTTCACCTTCGCCAAATGCAACTTTGCTTCACGCTCCCGAAGCGCCTTTGTATTCATCTTAAAACAGGACTCGCAGTTCTTCACATCGTGACTTGAACCAAGACACCACAAACAGTCCTTATGTGGGTCAGTGATAGACATCATGCGGGCACAAGACCTACATGGTTTAAAGCCTGTTTTCCTCGACGACATCTCCGGAGAAGAACAAGGTCGTAAGAGAGAAACAGTGACAAATATTCAACAGAAAGATACTAGGTATCGCTGAAGATCCCGAAAACCGTTAGCGTCGGAGACGCGGAAAAAAGGGAACTGACGTCATCACGCCGGCGTGGGCCTGATATGGGGTCGGTGACGTCAGACGGAGTCACGCGCGATGCCGTGCTCCGGTGACGTCGTCCACGTCGGCGTGCTACCAAGAAAATTTCCGAACGTTGCTGACGCAAGGGGGATATTCACAAGGTGAGTAATCCACACGGCAGATGTATCTATCAGAAACACCGTTACCGAAGGTAAGTAACTCTTACTTCAAGGACTCCCGGGCTACGGCCAAGTCCTTAGTCCTTTCGGCTACATGCACTCCTTACGCTTCTGCTTTTCGCTCCTTTCGTGGCCAAGGAAGGGGCGCCAAAGCACGTTAGTTTCAAAGCCACAAGCCGGCTCAGCAACAGTCTCAGTGCAGCCGTGGACATGGGACCCGCAGAGGCAGGAGTCGGGTCCAGCGTGCAGGTCAGTCCACCACCCCCCTGCTGCCACTGCCTCCAAACCTTCGTGGTCCGGTGTTTCAGACCCACCAGTGGGTGGCAGGATTCGCCATCACCTCCGCCACTGGTGCACCATCACATCGGACAGGTGAGTACTGCAGATTGTCCAAAGGGGCTACTCCCTCTCCTTCGAGACTAGACCCCCAGCCAAGCCACCTCAATACCACCCCATGTTGGGGGATCACTTGGCACTTTTCCAGCAGGAAGTTGCTGCCCTGTTAGCCAAGTGGACCATCGAATGCGTTTCGACGCCAGAAGTAGGTCGTGGTTGCTACTCCCACTACTTCTTGGTTCCAAAGAAGGACAAAGTCCTGCGTCCTATCTTAGACCTTCAGAACGTCAATCGCTTCCCCCGGAAGGAGAAGTTCAAGAGGCTCACGCTTGCTCAGGTCTTGTCTGCCCTCGACCCGCAATACTGGATGGTAGCATTGGACCTGCAGGATGCTTATTTTCATATCCCCATCCTGCCGGCCCACCGGCATTACTTGCAATTCATGGTAGGTCAGGAGCATTTTCAGTTCACTGTGCTCCCTTTTGGCCTTACAAGCGCCCCTCAGGTGTTCACGAAAGTGATTGCGGTGGTCCCAGCTCATCTGCGCAGATCAGGGGTTTCAGTATTCCCCTATCTCGACGACTGGTTGTTGAAGGCAGGCTTGCCCAAACAGTTGTCTCCCACCTCCAGACTACGGCCGACCTCCTGCATTTGCTGGGGTTCTCCATCAACATTCCGAAGTCACACCTAATACCCTCCCAGAAGCTCCTTTTCATCGGGGCGGTTCTGGACACGGCGCAGTTTCGGGTTTACCCTCCCGAACAGCGAGTCCTGGGCTATGATTCCAGTCTTTCAGCCCTTGTCCTGGGTTTCGGTCAGGACGACCTTGAGGCTGCTGGGCCTTATGGCCTCCTGCATCCTGCTCACCAACCAAGCCAGATGGCGTATGCGGGCTCTGCAGTGGGACCTTAAGTTCCAGTGGGCGCAGCATATGGGGAACATGTCCAACTACATCCAGATCTCGGAGAGCACCGTGCAACAATTGCAGTGGTGGCTCACTAATCAGCATTGGGTCAGCAGCAGATCCCTCTCCCTTCCCCAACCGGAGCACACTGTGGTGACGTATGCGTCCCTCCTGGGAGATCAGATGCCTCTGGTCTCCGGCGGAGTCCCGGCTCCATATTAACCTTTTGGAGCTTCGGGTGATCTGACTTGCACTGAAGGCATTCCTTACCTCTGTCCGGGGAAGTGTAGTTAGTGCAGGTGTTCACGAACAAAACCACCGCCATGTAGTATTGCAACAAAAGGGGCGGGTGTGATCGTAGACCCTATGTCAGGAGGCTCTGGACATGGCTGGAACATCAAAGCATTACCTTGGTGGTTCAACACCTGGCAGGTTCTCTGAACGCCAGGGCAAACGAACTCAGTCGCCGGTGCTTGATGGAACACAAATGGCATCTGAACTCTGGCGTGGCGCAAGGTCTCTTTCAGCAGTGGGGAGAGCCTTGGTTAGATCTATTCGCCACTGAAGAGAACGCGCAATGTCAAGCAGTCCTGCGCTTTGGCATTTCCATGGTGGCACTCGTTCGGCGACGCTTTTCGTCGCGAGTGGAGTTGCAGTCTACTGTACTCCTTTCTGCCTTTACCACTTGTGCCCAGAGTGCTGAAGAAGATTCGGCGCGACCGGGGCCCAAGTCATTCTTGTGGCTCTGGATTGGGCACGAAGATACTAGTATCCCGAGCTACTCACTATGGCGATCAATCCCCTGATCCGACTGCCTCTTTGGGAGAATCTTCTGTCACAGCAGCAGGGGACAGTCCCCCAACCGAACCTGTCCAGCCACCCACCTCCTTGCGTGGATTTTGAGCGGTGACAGTTGACTGCTTTCGACCTTCCTCCCGAAGTCTGTAACGTTAACTTGGTAGCCAGGTGTCCCTCCACCAAAAAGGTATGCGCCTGTTGATGGAACAAATTTGTGGCATGGTGCTCAGCAAAGGCTGTGGATCTCCTTTATGCCCCCTTTCAGAGGTTCTCCTCTTCATTCTTTCTTTGTCCCAGCAGGGCTCTGCTTGGGCACTTTAAAAGGCTATCTTTCGGCCAATTTAGCTTCCTGATCAGCATTCTCTTTTTAAGTCCCCTATTGTAAATCGCTTCCTTAAAGGCATTACTCACTTGTTTCCTCCAATTCCTTTCGTAATGCCCCAGTGGGCCTTGAACCTGGTTCTAACTTTCCTTATGTGCGCTCCTATCGAGCCGCTGCATAATTGCCCTTGCAGGCTTTTGACTCTTAAAACTGCCTTTTTTGTTGCCATCACCTCTGCTCACAGGTTGAGTGAGCTTCGGGCTCTTGCTTCCAAACCCCCTTTTCTGGCTGTTCTTCCTGACAAAGTTGTCCTTCCCTCTAGGGCTTCTTTCCTTCCCAAAGTGGTTACCTCTTTCCACATAGTGCAGACCATAACTTTGCCCACCTTCTTCCAGCCCTCGCATCCTTCTAAAGAGGAGGAGAGGCTCCAATTTCTGGATCCAAAACGTGCGCTTTACTTCTATATGGATCGCACAAAGCAATTCCGGGTGGATGACCAGCTCTTTGTTGATGCCAAGAAAGGTCGGGCCGTGCAAAAGTGGACCATGTCTTGATGGTTGTTCTTTGCATCAAAATCTGTTATTCTTTGGCAAAGAAGGAACCTCCAGTGGGACTGCCGCCCTATCCACCCACGCGACAGCAGACACTACTGCTTCGGGCTCTGGAGTCCCTCTTAATGACATCTGCCAGGCAGCCATGTGGACTTCATTGCATTACCTCCTGGACAGCCAAGTCCAGAAAGACAGCTTCTTGGCTGTTCGGTTCTCCATGACTTTCTGGTGTGAACTTAGTTCGCAGACCCACCTCTGGTGTTGGTATTGCTGGGGTATCTATTCTAAGATGAGGAATCCATAACTAATATTCTCTTTCAGATGAACAAGTTTTGCAGCATGAATCTTTCTGGATTCACTATGCTGTGCATTATTCCATGGTCTAGTGGTTTGGTCCGGAATCGTAGTCTTTTCTTTCTTTTTTTTTTTTCTTTTTCTTTCTTTTATTTTTGTAGCCCAGGTGGGCGTTGGCATCCCACCTTTTGGTGTACTTCTTGTGACGTCTGCACGCTTCCTGCGGAAGCTCCCACCTTTGGGTGCAATCTTCAGATTCTTTTTTACGCCGTTAGGTCTGGATCGTCACCGAGAGGTTCCAGAGTTTTTGAGAAAAGAAGAAGAAAAAAGCTGAAATCTACCGAAAAAGATTGGGGAATACATCCAGGACCAAGACCACTGAGCCGGGACGACGAAGGAGGAGGGGAACATCGAAGACTTCGATGTCCAACGGAGAATGCGCACACACTGGGCCCCCTGAGCGCAGGAATGGACAAGACCCCGTTCAAATTCTGACGCCATTGCCACCACAAGTAAGCGCAGAAGGACCAGCACCCGGTTTGCTACCTCTGCCTGCCTGGTTGACCACGAAAGCAAGGATTGCAATGCCTGCTCCGTCTTCACGCCGAAGCTCTCAGGATTAGAGAGAGGCAGAGGATAGCCAACCACATGCAAGGAAAAGACCAACCTCCGTTGTTTCGGGACCTGGCCTCTCCAGTGACGAAGAGGACAAAATCGCCGAGGGACCAGATGACTTCACAGTTGTAGAGACCGATAAGAAAACTACAGAAGAGGTAGGAGAGACGTCGACCCCTAAAGCCCCGACAGACTCTCGAAAGCCTGAGTCAGACTCTCGAAAAACAGAATCTAACTCCATGAAAGGAGCACTGGCGCCGAAAATTTCAACGGCCGCAGCTGCATCCAGGGACCAACAGCCCAGCGGATCCTTCGAAAAGGACTCACAGGCAGCAAAAACACACGAAAAGCCTAGGTCGTCGAAGCACGCCCCCGAAAAGGAGCACTCGACGCCAAAGGAAAAGGACCTGCAGGCTTCTTCGAAATCAACATCTCGTTCTAAGAGATCGTCCGAAACACTCTACGCCGGACAGGCCGCCGAGATGGAAAACAAAAAGAGAAGGCTCGAGGCCGAAATGCATAACATCCTGCAAAGGAAAAGCGAATTCAACGAGCGGATGAAGAGGTTCACCTTCCCGTCGAAGCCGGCGACGACTATACGAAGACGAGGTAGAGTTCGATGCCGAAAAGCCGCCGAAAACTCCAGAGCCCCAGGAACACCAAGAGGAAGAGGGCCTATACTATTTCGAGGAAGACGAAGAAGACCAGCGCACAAGTTTGTACTCTGCAGCCTCGGTGGTGCAGGACCTGGATTGGCAGGACCCCAACACCGAAAGCCTGGAAGAGGCCGTGGGGACGTACCCTTCGAGGCCTTCGCCGCCAGATGACATTGGGATCTACAAAATGGTCATCAGGAACGCGGCAACAGCTTATTGAGTGAAACTGGAGGAAGAAAAACTAAAATCCTGCTTCCTCCTAGAGACCCTGCTCCACACTCAAACCAGGAGTCAATTCCTCCCCATGCTACCAAGTGTCCTGAACCAGGGGAGAGAGGCATTAAAAGAACCAGCAAGCTGCAGGTCTGTCACACCCAGGACAGAGTTAAAATACAATCCTCTAAAATCCTCCCTACATCCAGGGATCCGTCACAGCTGACTCCATCATTGCGGCAACAGCCAGAAAATGGGCGAACGTTCCCACAAACTCAGGCCCACCACCTAACAAAGAGAGTAAGCGGATAGACCTCACAGGACCGTGCCCCTCTGGCATTTGTGTAAATTGTGCAACTTAAAGTATTTTCGTAAGAGTTTTGTTGTGTGCTTAGTACTCTGTCCTCATAAAGAGTACAGGGCTGTTGTGATCTAAATAAATACACTGTTTATTTTCATAACACTTGTGTGGTGTCCTTTCACTTGGTGTTCAAAGGGTATATGTGATGGTATAATAGCTGGCTTAACACGCCCTCTAGAGTTTAGCCCGAAGACTGCTCGTATCCATGCTACTAGGATAGCTGGTCTATAAGGTTGACTTACAACCAATCATCAATAAGGGTTGTTTGGACTGATACAAAGTGCTCACTAGAATAGTGAACATTATATATCAGGCCAACCTCTCACAATTACTGCTTGGATTCCGAGGTGAGGAGGGATAGCCACTTCGCGCGCTCTGTCCTCCAAGATTTCTTGGTGTAGCAAGGTGGACACCCTCCTCAGGTAGTGGGGACTGCTGTGGGAATCTATTCACAAGGTGAGGAATCCACTGGCAGATGTATCTATCAGAAGAACAAGTTACTTACCTTCGGTAACGCTTTTTCTAGTAGATACAGTATCTGCCTGTGGATTCCTCACTGACCCACCGCCTCCCCGTTGTCCACTCTGCTATACCTGAGTATATGTAGTTTTATGTTTATATTTGTATATATAATGAGATATTTATGCCTTTGCTGCACACTATGTGTGCTGTTTTGATTTGTATGTACTTTGTACACTGTATATTTGTATATCTACTGTCATTGGTCCGTCCGGGTGCCTCAAAGGCATGGAAAAAAGGGCGGAACTGATGTCATCACGCCGACGTAGGCCTAATAAGGAGTCTGTGACGTCGGACCGAGTCGCGCGCAATGCCGTGCTCCTATGACGTCGTCCAAGCCGGCGTGCTATGAAGAATTTTCCGAACGTTGCTGACGCAAGGGGGATATTCACAAAGTGAGGAATACTGATACTGTATCTACCAGAAAAAGCGTTACTGAAGGTAAGTAACTTGTTTGTTAGGCCCAATGTTATCCAATGAGAGGCAGGGGGCATTCGGTTGGTGGCTGCTGGCTAGCAGGCCACGCGGCTGTGGGAGCTGGGCTCCTGGGCACTTGCTCAGGGCAAATGGGGAAGTAGTATAGGACAAAGGTTGCACTGCCAGAGGCACTGGGGCGGCTGGGTGCAAGGTGCTTTTGAGCCGTCGGGCGCTCAATGTTTTTCAATGGAGATGTTGGAAAGGGAACCAAGGCTGCAGGTTTGGGGACGGAGTATCTTCAGAAACGACAAACACTTCGAGGGGTAAGTTGGGATCTTGGAGGATAGGTAGGCACCCAGGAATTGGGCACAGGAGCCGTGGGGCGCCGGGTGCAGGGGTGTCTTTGGAGGTCGAGAAATCTTACCCCTTGCTGGTCGCGGTTGGAATGGTCCCTTGTCCTGAGGCTGCAGGCGTCGTCGGGGAGGGTCCTTGGGCACTGGATTCCAGGTCAGAATCGCCGGGGAGACGTCCTCAGGGTCTTGATTCACTCCAGCACAGGCCAGGTTTGGCCGGTGAAGAGTGTGCAGGGTTTGCGGTTCCGGGCTGATGCCAGGGCTTGTTACTTGCTTTGAGCAGTACCACTGCTCGTGGGAGACCCAGGTAGTCGGAGTCAGAAGGCAGTCCGGTCCTCCAGGGTTATTCAGGTTGCTGACCACTGAAGACGCCGGGGTTTAGCAGGAGCAGGTTCAAGGGTCGACAGGCCGGTTGTGCTGGGGCCTAATCAGTTGGTGTCTTCCTTTCTTTATCAGCTGCACGGCAGGTCTTCTTGTTCCTTGTTCTTCTTGTTCCTTGTTCTTCTTTCTTGTTTCGTAATCTAGATCTCAAGAAAGAAGGTTCCGGGTTCCCCTAAATACTACATTTAGGGGTGTTACAGGTAGGGCAAGGGCAGGGACCAATGGGTCCCTGTCCTGGGGTGGGTACACCCCCTAGCCTGCTCCTCTCCCATGGGAGGGGGTCAGGAGCCTAGCTGTGATTGGGCAGGACTCCCCATCTTCAAGATGGCCGGAGCCAGGGGTCGTGCTTCACCTCACCTCTCCCACCTGAGGGGTGGAGTTGGCACAGGCTGGCACACCCCCCTTTCTGACGTAGGGTTTCCTGCCAGACTTCCCGTCAGAGGGGGTTAGAACTGGTGGGGGCCAGTTGCTGAGTACAGCAAGTGGTCTGGGGAAGCTCACAAAGGCGGAAGCTTTGCGTTTGAAGCTTCCCCTGCCCATCCTGGCGGAGGAGGCTTGGTACCTCGCCCCAATATGTGCATTGTTGCAGGCCCAGGAGAGCGGGGGCTCTACACCCAGGAGTCCAGCAACGTGTCTGCTGTGTGGCAGCCTAAGCAGCCTCTCAGACAAGATGTGGATTGTAGGTTAGGTTTCAGGGGGCATCTCTAAGATGCCCTCTGTAGTACATTTTACATTAAATCCCATACTGGCATCAGTGTGGGTTTAATGCGCTGAGCAGTTTGATATCAAACTTGTCAGACTTCAGTGTAGCCATTATGGTGCTGTGGAGTTCGTAATGACAACCTCCCAGCACCATATACCCTGAATGGCATCACTGCTCTTACAGTGCCCAGGAATGTCCCTTGGTGCTGTAGGGGCACAGGGCTCATGCACCTGTACCCTCACCACTGACATAGGACACCCAGCCGGAGTGGTGACTGATGTATTCCAGGGCAGTGGGTGTGTGGGCATGGCACACAGGGATGTGTGCCATGTAGACTTTTTGTTTAGTTCTGCACCAGGACACCCAGCCTGCAAAGGCAGTGTGTGTGTGTCAGGGTACAGGGACCCTAAGGGTCGGACAATAAGTGCTGCAGCTCTTAGGGGTCTTCTCTGGTCACAATGCCCTGGGTACCTAGGGTACCATTTACTAGAGGCTGACATGTGGCCAGAGATGCCAAATTGGGTTAAGGGCAGGATTTAGTACAGTTTTTAGGGAAGGAACTCAGACCCGGGTACCTGATTGGCAGGGATCCAGGGCACACCAAGGAAAAGTGCATCAGGTATCAGGCAAAAAGTGGGGGGTACTGCAACAGAAACTCACTTTCCCACCCAAGACCCCTCCCCTGCCCAAACCCCCCCCCCAGCCCAAAGGCCAGGAGACTCAGCCAATGCTGGGAGAGTCTCTCTAGTCTTTCAGGCGAGGAAGAGTTGGGGAAGTGGTTTCAAGTTGCAGGGCCTACTCTGCCTTATATATTTCTGTCCAGGTCAGTCCCTTTGGGGAGCTGGCCTACCTTATCATTTTAAGGACCTAATTCCCAAAGCTCCTCTCCTTGCTCTTTAGTGTCTTCATCCCATCTTTTTATTTTAGGTCCAGAGGTGCCTACCTCTGTAAAGGCTAATTTAGCCAGGGCAAGGGCCAGCTTACCCACAGAGGTTACCCCCAGTTCGAACAACCCCACCATGACCAATAGGGTCAGGGGGCCTAGCTTACTATTTGGCAGGGGGTTAGGCCACCATGCCAAGGATAGGGCTGCCATGAAGGCTAACACCCAGCAAAAGCTGCTGTCAGTGCCCAGAACCACACCTTTAGCTCCTGACTGGCAAGTGAAGGGGCTATTTTACAGGTCTCTTTGGGTCCTGTCTGTCTGTTGTTTTAGGGTGGGGGTCACCACACTGTGTAGTGAACACCCTTCCTCCACCCTTTGTTCTGCCAGCTGAGGAGCCACCAACTCAGGCTGGACAGTGTGTTGGCTAGGAGGGCTTTACCAGTGCCATGTTCGGAGTTTTCCCTCACTGGGATGGAATCCCCCTGGCCCTCTGTAACTGTGGCTAACAGTTGCCCACCTTCCCTATCCTGTTCCTTTTTTCTCTTCTAGGGCTCAGCTGCGCTGACAGCAGGTGGAGCTCCCTAGGCTACTTGGGTGAGGCCTGGCAAATGGGCCAGAGCCTCTCTTTGGCTCAGATCCACCATTAAGTGGTCATTCCCCAGGAGACAATCAAGGGGGAGGTCTTTACTGACTGTGAGAAGTTGGCCTGATATGTAGTGCTCACTATTCTAGTGATCACTGTGTATCATTCCAAACGACCCTTATTGATGATTGGTTGTAAGTCAACCTTTTAGACCAGCTATCCTAGTAGCATGGACAAGAGCAGTCTTTAGGCTAAACTCTAGAGGGCGTGTTAAGCCAGCTGTTATACCATCACATATACCTCTTGAACACCAAGTGAAAGGACACCACACAAGTTGTTATGAAAATAAAAGTATATTTATTTAGAACACAACAGCCCTGGACTCTTTATGAGGACAGGGCGCTAAGCACGATACAAAGCTCTTAAAGAATTTCTGAAAGTCGCACAATTTACACAAATGCCCGAGGGGCACGAAAAACCATATACTCTGGAAGTGGAATGCGAAATTGCTAGATTTCGTAAAGTTAGTGTTATCGGACGAATCCGACTAGGTAGAGCTGAAACGAAAAAGGATCTGGACACTTAGATAGTTAAGCTATGCTGGAGCACCGAAATGCTCAGGTTACCTAGCCCAGGGGCTGTGGCTGCATAGGGCTGAAAAGACGTCGGTAATCCTCGTCGCAGTCTATGGAGCCTGAAAGAAGTTGTTGCTGGCAGGCGACCAGTGATGAAGTTCGATGTGATCCAAGCCTGGATCGGTGATGAAGGATACCTGTAAGCAGAGGGGACCAAGTTCTGAATCACTAGTCAGTGATTAGATGGGCACCAGGATGGCACCGGACGAAGTCACCTCGACCAGGTGAGTGGGCGACGCTGGGCTCTGCAGTCTCTCGGACCAGGAGGCGTTGTCGGCGGCCAGGATGGAGGTGCGAGCTGTCCCACGAAGGTATCTGCTGTCGACGATGCTGGACCCAGGTTTGGGGCAACAACTCTTGGCAAATGCAAGCCCACGCGGTGGACTCAAAATGGCGTCTGGAGTGGACCAGGAGGGTCCGGGGTGCTCCTCTGTTGGAGGGGAGCAAGGGCCAGTCTGGAGCAACCAGACCAGCGATGGAGGTGTCGTCGTTTGTCGTCAAGAGGGCTACAAGCCAGCAGGCAAGCGGCCGGACAACGCGGTGAGCAGCAAAGAGCAGAAGGGCCCCACGCAGATCTCGTGGATGCTGGGGAGCTGGACTTCGGTGCCGGAGCTGCTCAGGGTTAGGGCTTCTCAAACCCCAAAGCACTCACTCGAGGATCCCTCGGCGGTCGTGCTGGATAAGCGTCGTGCAGTTCTGAAGATGGCCGGTCCCTCGAGGTCTCGTCACACCCACGAATCTCAGCTGGGCTGATGATGTAGGTAGAGGTCAGATGTGCCAGGGAAGCTGGGTCTCGTCGTGCTGGTCGGTCTGGTTCCGGAGGAAGGACGTGGAGCAAACCGCAGTGTTCTTAGTTGGTGCCCGCAGATGCAGCGTGACTACTCCTTAGTCACAAGGGAGAAATCTTAGGAAGAAGTCTTGAGTTCCTTTCGTAGAAAGTAGTTTCAGGATTCAAAGATGATCTAATTTGGAAGGGTCCCCGCTCCCACCTTTATACTAAAGAAAGGGGCTGGTACGGGACTAGGTCCTGCCCATGGGTGGGACCAGGAAGGGGGGTGGTTACACCCCTCTCCCATGCTGGACTTTCCCCAGCTCAGGGGCTGGTGTGCCCCTGGAACTGGTTCAAACTGGCAGATGCACATTGAGCACCGGGGTGCCACTTAGTCACCGTCAGATTCAGCCCTGCCTACCTAGAATGCACAAAACCCTGTCTGGGATGGTGCTAGCACCGCCCCTGACAGGAAACCCTTTGTCCAAGCTCCCCTCGCTGGAAGGACTCCCAGCTGCAGGGGGTCAGACTTGTGTCTGTGGTGGCAGCATCCATTTTGTGATGCTGAGGCTCGAGTTAACTTTAACCGGGGTTCACAGTTACATACATGTCGTGTCCCTCTAGAAGGGTGGAATGCTAACCCCGTCGCCAGAATTGGCGAGGGGTTAGTATTCCAATTCGTATGACACCTTACTCGACATGTTTTGATAAAGCAATACCAATGATAGCAAATAACCGCGAGGATTATAATGCACTTAAGAGTATATGGTACGCGTTATCATAGAACAGCTATTAGGACTTGGTTCCGCAAGCTGCAGACGGGCTCAGCTCATGCCAGAGCACCATCTCACATAATTCCAAGCACTCTGCCTTCTGGATTGTTAAGGCCTGCCATAGGAGTGACTGATAGGAATACATGTGTCCATTTTAGGGTTAGGTATAGGTATACTATACCTAAAGCAAAGGGTGATTACACCACCTTGCCCCAGCTGTCGTGCAGCCAGTTGTGTCAGATTTAGATGGCCAGCCAGGGGTGGCATAATACATGCTGCAGCCCCTGGTAGGCCCTGGGTACACCTATGCCCTGAGTTACAGGGTCTGATAAGGTGGCCCAGTACCAATTGGTAAATGCACCTAAGGTATATGGAATCCATTTTACAGAGAGAGCAGTAGGCCTGGGGTCCTAATTTGCAGGGTCCCAGGCCAACTATGTCAAAAACCAGCTAAAACACAAGGCAAAAGGTTGGGGGCAACCATAGTCAGGATCTACCTTCCTACACTGACTACCACCTTTCTCCATCTAAGGGTCTCAGCTACGACTAGGGGCACTACAGCCACAGGCCTAACAGTGACTCCCCCTGGGCCCGCCCTTACTCTTCTTGTTTCTCCTGAGACATACTGGTGTGGGAGTACCAACCTGTCATGTACCAAAGTGTGACTGGCTCAAGTATCTCTCAGGGCAGTGGTGGGGACTCCATTCACCAGTAGGTGGTGGAAGTGTCTTCTGCCCTCTTGACCCATTCTCCACCTGAAGGCTAGGAGTACTTCCTCCTCTGAGGACCTATCCTCCCATGCTACACTGGCACCCCTGGGACTACACCAGTTACCCCTGGAGTTGTACTAGGGACCTTTTTCTTAGGACAGCTAGGGTCCTTGGTGTGGTGTCCTGTCTTCTGACAGTTGTGACACCATATTCTGTTGGGATCCCAATTCTTACCTTGGTACCCTGGTTTAGCTTGTGAGGTTTCTTAGGGCCCTCCCTCCTGGATAGGTGATTGGGGGGCATCCTTGGACTCCCTACGTTTCTCCTTAAGGGGTTCACTATCTTTCTTCTGGGGAAGCTTTGTGACCCCTTGCTTTTGGTCACCCCAGTGGACGTCCTAGTTACCCTTGTTTTGACCCAGTGGTCTGCCTTCTTTCCCAATTCTTGCG
Source organism: Lissotriton vulgaris (assembly GCF_964263255.1). Classification (NCBI taxonomy): domain Eukaryota; kingdom Metazoa; phylum Chordata; class Amphibia; order Caudata; family Salamandridae; genus Lissotriton; species Lissotriton vulgaris. The sequence goes on along the minus strand of NC_141698.1, from coordinate 279,742,271 downwards.
GAGAAAGTGGACCCAGGTCTACTAGATATTGATGCAACTTTTCATCAGTGCAGTTACTTAAGATGTGTTCCTTCATAAACAGGTTGTATATTCCATTAAAGTAATGCACATTGCTTCCAGTTAACTAGCCATCTAGTGTCTTTACTGAGTAGTCTACACATTCAATCCAGGATTGGTTCTGGGTTTTGTGAGCCCCCCTGAATCTAATTCGGCACTCCTCAGTGGTGAGTCCAAATCACTCAATCAGAGTGCTCTTCATGAGATCACAGGACCCTGCATCTAGCCCAGAGAGGGTCAGAAGCCTGTCTCTGCAGTTACCAGAGAACAGTTCTCACAGGAGTGCCCCCCCCCCGAGAGGTTTCTTTACTCTCCTTATTTCACAAGCCCTCTCAAAGGCTGTGAACCACTTGGTGATGTCACCACCTTCCTCAAATTTAGGGCCAATCCCTTTGGGGATTTCAGGATCAGAAAGTTCTTCTCTATCCTTATTTTTATTATTGCTGCCTCCATTGATGGGTGCTAAACCCATCTCTTTCCTTTCCTGCTCTATAGCCAGGAGTCTGGACTCTAGATCCACTATTTTGGCCAACTTTGCTAGAAAGCTGTCTTCTTCACTGGGGACTCCCCCAGTGAACTCTATGGTACCTGGTCCACCTGTGTGGTCCCTAGGTTCCCAGATGCTGATTCTGGAATTCAAGGGTTATGGGGGCCCTTTCCTTCCTAAAAATGATGATGGGGTGCGGGGGGGGAGAATATCCTCCCCACTCAGACACCTCTCCACCTTCTGACTGGTCTTCACCATGTTCAGAGGGGTGGCCTTTAGCATACTCAGCCAGGAGCTCCAGGAGCCCTGGTTTGGTTGGATGCAGGCCCATTGGTATATTTTTAAGTTTGCATAAGGACCTCAAGTCCTTGAAATGCAAGTGTAAGTAAGGTGTGAGGTCGAGCTCCTCAACCAGGTCCATGTTTTTATCTTCACTAATAGCTGGGTTCTGTTGAGACATCTAACCTGACAGTTCTAACCCTCTACCCTTGACTATAGTGACTTTTATTTTTCTAGAGTTGTAATGGGACTTTAAGCAAGGCCCTGACACGACTTTTAGGATTTTGGAAAAACCAATTTCAGAATTGTGGAGCCAATTTATGAGTTCTGTTGTGTGAACAGATGGTAACCAAGTAGTCCAACAAATGTAAGTTTGTATCCCACTGCTGATCCACCGATGTAAGAAAGTGGCTCTATATATACTGGACCAAAGTAAGATACAGTGTGTATAGAGTCCCCAATCTCCAGAGGTATAGCAGATGCCGCTAGGAGATTTTTACTTCTACGACCCGGCCCCATCCTTTGACCCTGAGTATCAGGAGATGGGTGGCGAGGAGGATTGGGAGGGGTCCGAGGACCCTCTGGCACGTGAGTGGCAGTCTTCTCAGGACTGGGGAGGTGAGCTAGGGGAGGCCAGTGGTCTGGACACTTCGCCAGACACTGGTTTTGTCTCCCCTCCTACCATGTGTTACTGACGCGGGCTGCCAAGGCCTTGGGCCTTGAGCTCCCCGTCGCGGCCGTGAGTACTAACCTCCTCGCTGAGGTCCTTAAACCGCAGTCAAGCTCGGCTGAGCCTCTGCTGCCATTTAATGAGGCCTTGTTGGACGTTCTTCTGGGCACTTAGTCCAAGCCCGCTACAGGTCCGCCTGTAGATAGGAACGTGGCCAGGCGCCTCCGCCTGGCTCTGGGTGACCCTTGCTTCCTGTCCACCCACCCCACCCCCAAGAGCCTGGTCATCCAGGCCTCTAACTCCAAGACCGCATTCCTGACGGCTCCCCCCGATCGGGAATCCAAGAGGTACGAACAGTATGGTAAAAAGATGTTCTCCTTACTTAGTTTGGAGTTGCGGTCAGTCAACACCACGTGCCTCTTGGGCCGTTACACCCACTCTCTGTGGGACACGGTCGCGGACGTGCTGCCACACTGTCCGGAGGGGGTCCGGACTAAACTCACCCAAGCTCTTGTGGAGGGTCGAGATGCGTCACAGTATTCCATCCGGTGTGGGCTGGATACCACGGACTCGCTGGGTAGAGCGATGGCAACGACGGTGGTGATTCCTCGCCACGCCTGGCTGAGGTCCGCCAACTTTTCGGCTGATGTCCAAAACACCCTTATGGACGTGCTGTTTGATGGCCGTCGCCTCTTTGGCAACAAGGCACGCAGTGCGCTTGAGCGCTTTAAAGACTCCAGGGCTACGGCCAAGTCCTTGGGCCTCTCGGCCCCGCGCCAGCAAACTGCTGCCTTTCGTGGCCAAGGAAGGGGTGCCCCCACACGTCCTGCCAGCCACGGCCCGCAGACTAACATCCAGCGCAGTGGCGGACGTGGTAACCGCCGTGGCGGCGGTCGGGGACAACAGCAAGGTCAGTCCACACCTACCCTTGCAGCATCCGCCTCAAAACCCTCCTAGTCCGAGCTTTCAGGCCCAAGTGACGCCATTGGGGGGCAGGGTTCGCCATCACCTCCTCCACTGTCGCACTGTCACATCGGACAGGTGGGTGCTGCAAATCGTCCGAATGGGCTACTCCCTCCCCTTCGTGGCGACCCCTCCAGCCATGCCACCGCAGTACCACAGCGTGTCGGGGAATCACTTGACACTTCTACGAGAGGAAGTTATGGACCTCTTGGCCAAAGGGGCCATCGAGCGGGTTCCTGGGCCAGAAGTAGGGTGTGGTTGTTACTCCCACTACTTTCTGGTACCCAAGAAGGGCAAAGGGGGCCTACGCCCAATCTTGGACCTGCGGAACGTCAACGGCCTCCTCCGGCAGGAGAAGTTCAAGATGCTGACTCTGGCTCAGGTCCTAGCTGCCCTGACCCCGGGACACTGGATGGTAGCATTGGACTTGCAGGACGCATATTTCCATATTCCCGTCCTGCCGGCCCATCGGCGTTACCTGCAGTTCACTATAGGCCACGAGCACTTTCAGTTTACCGTGCTCCCCTTCGGCCTTACCAGCGCCCCACGAGTGTTCACGAAGTGATGGCGGTGGTCGCAGCTCATCTGCGCAGGTTAGGGGTTTCAGTCTTCCCCTACCTCGACGACTGGTTGTTGAAGGGGGGCTCGCCCCTGACAGTTTTCAGCCACCTCCAGACTACGGCTGACCTCCTGCACTTGCTGGGGTTCTCCATCAATGTGCCAAAGTCGCACCTGTGTCCCTCTCAGAAGCTCCTCTTCATCGGAGCGGTTCTGGACTCGGCGCAGTTTCGGGTTTATCCTCCCGAGCAGCGGGTTCGGGATATTCAGGCTCTTATTCCGATCTTTCAGCCGTTATCGCGAGTCTCGGTCAGGGTGAGGCTGCGGCTTCTGGGGCTGATGGCCTCCTGCATCCTTCTGGTGCATCACTCCAGGTGGCGGATGCAGGCTCCTCAGTGGGACCTGAAGTTTGAGTGGGCCCAGCATCAGGGCAACTTGTCCGACCATGTCTTGATCTCGGAGGGCACTGCAAGACAGTTGCAGTGGTGTCTCACGGGTTGTGATTGGGTCAGCGCAGATCCCTCTCCCTACCCCAACGGAGCAGATAGTTGTGACGGACGCGTCCCTCCAGGGCTGGGGAGGCCACATGGGAGAGGCGGAGATCAGGGGTCTCTGGTCTCCGGCGGAGTCCCGGCTCCACATCAACCTTCTGGAGCTGCGAGCGATCCGACTTGCAATGAAGGCATTCCTCCCCTCTGTCCGGGGTAGTGTAGTGCAGGTGTTCAGGGACAACACCACCGCCATGTGGTACTGCAACAAACAGGGCAGGGTGGGGTCGTGGACCCTATGCCAGGAGGCTCTGCGCCTCTGGCAGTGGCTGGAACATCAGGGCGTGACCCTGATGGTTCAACCCCTGGCAGGTTCCCTGAACGCCAGGGCTGACTAACTCAGCCGTTGGTGCATGATGGATGACCAATGGCGTCTGAACTTGGACAAGGCCTCTTTCAGCAGTGCCGAGAGCCTTGGTTAGATCTATTCGCCACAGAAGAGAACGCGCAATGTCATCAGTTCTGCGCGTTGGTATTTCCAAGGCGGCACTCGCTCGCCGACGCTTTTCGTTGCGAGTGGAGCTGCGGTCTGTTGTACGCCTTTCCGCCTATACCACTTCTGCACAGAGTGCTGAAGAAGATCAGACGCGACCGGGCCCAAGTTATCCTTGTAGCTCCGGACTGGGCACGAAGATACTGGTATCCCGAGCTACTCAGTATGTCTGTCGATCACCCGATTCGTCTGCCTCTTCAGGAGGACCTTCTGTCGCAGCAGCAGGGGACGATCCTCCACCCGAACCTGTCCAGTCTCCACCTCCATGCTTGGAGATTGAGCGGCGACAGTTGAGGCCATTTGACTTGCCTCCTGAAGTTTGTGATGTGATTCTGGCAGCCAGGCGTCCCTCCACAAAGTCTGTATACGCCTGCAGGTGGAACATGTTTGTGGTATGGTGCACAGCAAAGGCTGTGGATCCGCTTCCTGCCCCTCTTTCTGAGGTTCTCCTCTTCCTTCTTTGTCTTGCCCAGCAGGGCTCTGCTCTGGGCACTATCAAGGGCTACCTTTCTGCCTTCTTGAGGCTACCTGATCAGCCTTCTTTGTTCAAGTCCCCAGTTTTTAATAGGTTCTTGAAGGGCATCGCTCATATGTTTCCCCCTGTTCCTTTTGTGATGTCTCAGTGGGACTTGAACCTTGTACTTACTTTTCTGATGTGCGCTCCCTTTGAGCCACTTCATAACTGTCCTCTCCGTCTTCTTACCCTTAAGCCTGCTTTCCTGATTGCCATCACCTCTGCCAGGAGAGTGAGTGAGCTCCAGCCTCTTTCATCCAAGCCTCCTTTCCTTTCTGTCCATCCAGACAAGGTTGTGTTGTGGACAAGACCCTCTTTGCTGCCCAAGGTAGGCACAGCCTTCCACATGAGGCAGTCCATCACCTTGCCCACCTTCTTTCCACCTCTGCATCCATCTAAAGAGGAAGAGCGGCTCCACTGTCTGGACCCAAAACGTGCGCTCTCTTTCTATTTGGATTGCACACGCCAGTTCCGGGTGGATGACCAACTCTTTGTTGGTTACGTGGGTGCTATGAAGGGACGGGCGGTGCACAAACAGACCTTCTCTCGGTGGATCGTCTTGTGCATCAAGGCATGCTACTCCTTGGCTAAAAAGGAGCCTCCTGTTGGGCTGAGGGCCCATTCCACTCTGGCCACAACGGCTACTACTGCCCTGGGCCGGGGAGTCCCCTTGCAGGACATAAGTCAGGCAGCTACGTGGGCCTCGCTGCACACGTTCGCAGGACACTACTGCCTGGACAGCCAAGTCCGGGGGGGATGGCTTCTTTGGCCGTTCCGTCCTCCAGGACTTTCTGGTGTGATTATTGGTTCGCAGACCCACCACCGGGGTTGGTATTGCTGGGGTATCTATTCTAAGGTAAGGAATCAAGTCAAGTCAAGTCAAAAAAGTCTTTATTTAGATATTTCATCATAAAAGACATACTACACAGATCAACCATATAAAACAACAGTCTCAGCCTATAAAAACAAACATTTAGATATAGGTTCATATTTTTTTTTTTTGTAAATATCTTTTTATTGCAGCATAACAGGTGATGTAATCCAACATTTGCATCATTTCCACTGTTGTCCCTTATGTATATAAACCTCCATCCCATGTGTCACACAGCCATTAAGCTCACAACCCGGGGGTCGAGCGGCGCAGTAGAGGACAGCGTTCTGTGTTGGAGGATACATCCTGGTTCAATGACAACCAGTCAGCCGGGAAATGGCAGTGCTGCTTTTCAGACCTAACAGACCCCTCCCGTGCTCAATGTCCAGTAGGATCAGTAGTCTCTCCACCCCTTTTCTGAACAACAACCCCCCCCCCCGTCCCACCCATTCCTCCCAACCTCTTCTGCCCCCCTCTCCCTCCGCCTAGAGCTACTCCCCCCACCCCTAATCCTGTCCCCCACCCCAGACGTGCCAGTGTATCACCAGTGCGAGTTCACATGCGTTCGGACCAAACCAAACCCGAAGCAGACCATCAGGAGCAGCCAACAAACATCATACAGTCATCACATAGGAAGTAGGGGAACAAGGGAGGGAGACTAGTCCACCATCTCTCCAGGTGGTTGCGCTGCCGGGGCAGGGCTATGTGCCGGGGTATCTTCTTCATCCATGTCCAAGAGTGTGAGGTCCAAGACCAATCTCTCCCATGCCCTGGCCCTCTCCTGAGCCGCGTCATTACCCGCTCTAAGCGCAGCCTGCATACGGAGCTCTCCCTCATACCGGGCCCATTTGAGAAGCTCGGTCTTCCACTTCTCCACTGCGGGGCCCCTGTTCGCCTTCCATTGGGACGTTATGGCCCGCTTCGCTAGAATTAGGCCTAGGTCCAGAAATTTGCTAGTGATCTTGTTCTTCGATGTGTGTGGGAACCAGTGTAGGATGCAGTGTGCCATGGTAAGTTGCAAATCTCTCTTCGTAACCTCCCTCAGAATATCCGCTACCTCCCGCCAAAAGGGACCTAACTCGGGGCAGGACCAGAACATGTGTTGGAAATCAGCCACGTCCACCGGGCATCGCGGGCAGGCCGCCGGGTGGGCTGGGAAATATTTATGTAGTTTGTCTGGGGTCAGGTAGGCCCTATGCAGGACATAGAAGTGCACCAGCTGAAACCTAGCGTTGCGCGTTCCGTTTCGGGTCCGCTCCACGATGCCAGACCACGCCTCCTCAGGGATCTCCGTCGCCAGGTCAGCCTCTCATTTCTCCTTCAGAGACAGCAGTGGGGCGACAGTCTCCGAGACCATGCGCCTATATAGACACGTGACTGCCTTAACCGTCCCCGTCATCATTACCACGTACTGGCAGCCTCCGTCACGCCCGTCCTCCAGTGCTTGCGGATCGCCGTCGTTAGCGCCGCGTGAAGGAGGAAGTCCCCCCCCCCCCACACCCCCCCAGCTCAAAGCGGTGATCAAAAGGCAGTAGCACCCCGCTCTCATACAGGTCCCCCATGGACGTCAGCCCCTGCAGCTCCCTGCTTTCCAGACCGTGCCACGAGTCCCCATGCGGTAGTGCTCCGCACAGCTTGAGCGGGATCTCAGGTGCATATGGGATCGCGACACGGGCCCTCCGGCGATATCTTTTCCAGCACTTCCGGGCCGTCTCAAATTCCTGAGTAAGGTGGAAATCTCCCATCGGGAGCCCCAGGACAATTCGGGATAACACCTGAACCGGGCCCGCCGGTTCCCCGGATCCGTCCTCTCCTTTCCTGGCTCTCGCGACCCATTGCGTCAGCCATTGCAGCTGCGTCGCCAGGTAGTACAATTCGTAGTCCGGCACTTCAAGCCCTCCATCTGCTCTGGGACGGAGAAGTGTGTTGTGTGCCACCCTGCGTCTGCCCGCCCCCCACAGAAAGCAGATTACCATCGACCGCAGACGTCGGAAGTAGCTCGCCGGAATCCAGACCGGGAGGGTCCTGAAGAAATAATGCAGCCGCGGCAGGGTCACCATCTTGAGAAGTGCCACTCTCCCCATTAGTGACAATGGGAGCGTGCTCCAAAAGTCGAAGTTCACTTTGGTGTGTCTAATTACCGACCCAATATTTCCCTCAAGTATATCAACCTTGTCATGGAAGATCGAGGTCCCTAGATAGCGCAGGCTCCTCTCTTCCCATGTCACCCCCTCCGTGGATTGTGGGCAAAGCCTTCGCGGGCGGGCCGGGAACAGGTAGGACTTCGACCAGTTCACCCGGAGGCCCGACACTCTGCTCAGTGATTGCAGGAGGGACTTAGCTCCACGCAGAGAGGCAGCCGAGTCCGCCAGGAACATCAGTAGGTCATCCGCATATAATGCGATATGATGCGCCTGTCCATATACATCTAGTCCCCGATACGCCTGGCCCAGGCGGGCTCGCGCCGCGAGGGGTTCAACGGCTATGGCAAACAATAAGAGGGAAAGAGGACCTGCCCCTGCCCACCACACACATCTCAGAGATAACTCTCCCAGTTCGGACCCTCGCCGTCGCGTTCCGTTAGAGCAGTGCCGTCCAATCCACAAAGTCCTCGCCCAGGCCCAGCGTGCGCATGACATGGAAGAGATCAGGCCATTCCAGGCTGTCAAAGGCCTTTTCCATGTCAACTGCAAACACCGCCGCCTCAGCGCCGTCATAGGTGTCAGCCTCCAGTATATGCAGGAGCCGCCGCACGTTAAGTGCCGTGTTGCGGGCCCGGGATGAAGCCGAACTGGTCCGCGTGGATCAACATGGGCATATGGGGGAGTAAACGCGTCGCCAGGATTTTACTCAGGATCTTATAGTCCAAGTTGAGCGTGGACAGTGGGCGATATGCTGCCCTGTCCCATGGCTGCTTGCCCGGCTTCAATAGGGGGACGATAAGCGCTTCACCAGTGGTCACCGGCAGGCTGCCCAGTCCCTTCGCCTCGTTGTAGAGCCACGTCAGCCGAGGCGCAAGGAGGTCAACGTAGGGGAGATAAAATTCCGTCGGAGCCCGGCGTCTTGTTCCTTGCCATGCCCTTGATGGCGACTCTCACCTCCCTCTCCTCAATTTTGCTTCCGAGCCACTTTGCGTCTTACTTCCCCAGTTCTGGCAAATCCAGACCCCCCGTGAAGCCCTGGAAGTCTCCCTCCGACGGTAAGACCCTGCTGCGGTAAAGTTCAGTGTAGTAATCGTGGAATAACTCATTAATCCCTTGTTGGTCAAACCGCGCCACTCCCGAGTGATCTCTGAGCTCAAGGATAACCGAGCTCCGGCGAGCCGGGTTGGCCAGCCAAGCCAAAAGTGCTCCCGACTTATCACGCTCCGAGTGCGCGCGTGTGAGGTAGACCTTGTAGTCGAAGCACCTGAGTCGCTCCACTGTCGCCGCCACTACTTCTCGCGCCTCGAGTAGTGCCTCATGTGTGTCTGGGCGCTCCGGTCTCGCCCTCTCCAGTCCCCGTAGCTTCTCGTCTCCCTTCGTGATGTCCTCTAGCAAGGTCCTCCTAACCCCCGACGCCATTGCAATGCATTGTCCCCGCACAACTGATTTGAAGGCGTCCCACTCAGTCGCGGCTGAACCCGCGCTGCCCGCATTGATCTGAAAATACGCCTCGATTTCCGAGGCTATTGAGGCGCGGAAGAGCTGGTCGTCTAGCGCCTCTGGGCGCAACTTCCAGGCAGGGATTCGCGGGCAGCACTGCGACCAGCGCAGCTGCACAAGTAGCGGGTTATGATCAGAGATCGTGCCCGTGAGATACTCACTGTGGCACACCTCTGCATGGACGTCCTGGGAGCACAGGAAGGCATCGATGCGAACGTGTAACTCATGGAGAGAAGAGAAAAACGAATAGTCCCTGTCCGATGGATGGTTGGCCCTCCACGAGTCGACCAGACCCCAATGGCTTTGCCAGGCAGAGCGCGCAAGTGCCAGTTTGCCAGCTGGTGCATTAGGTAGGGGGGGGTGCGATCTGTCCAGGGCAGTGTCAGCCACACTATTGAAGTCCCCGCCAAGGAGCAAGGGCTCCACTAAGTATGGGGCCAGCTTGTTAGACATCAAGGAGAGAAATGCAGGTTGGTCTACGTTCGGGGCGTACAGACAACCCAAGGTGAGATCTCTCCCATCTAGCTTGCCTCGCACCATGACATACCTCCCCTCCGGATCAATCAGCTGCTGTGTGCACTGAAAACAAACACCCGCCCGTATCCAAATGGCCACCCCCCTAGCATATGCGGAGTAGCCCGTGTGGTAGACCTGCCCCCGCCATCTCCGTTGTAGCGCCTTCCCCTCCTTCGCTAGCAGGTGTGTTTCCTGGAGAAAGGCAAAGTGGATGCCCCGTCTGACTAAATAGGAGTGGACCTTGTGGCCTCTGTGCATTGTGTGCATCCCTCTTACATTCCATGTGAGATATTTGTAGCCTATGTCGGGTCCCATTGCAGAGCCCATCGCGCTTCATTCACACTCTCAGCGACCCCCCTGGAACGCCCGGGTCCCACCCCCCTTCCTCCCCCAGCCTGAACAATTAAACTCCCCCAACTCCCACCCCCCAGGACAGACAACCAACGTGGAAACCCCATCCAAACTCAAGTAGTGAAAGTGTATCTCAATAGACTAGGGCTAGGTTGGCCAGGACGCCGACCCAAACAGGACCGAAGCCCCCCGCCCCCCGCCCGAACAGTCAGGAGAAGCCCCCCCTCGGCTCGTCTCCCCCCCCCCAGCTGCAGTGAGAAGTCCCTGGAGGCACCCATACCTCACCGCATAGCGTCCGATGGCAGTCTCACCCACAACCCAGTACCTTGTAAATGTGTCCAGTGTCCTGCTGTACACCTCAGCCAAGGATTCCGTCTGCCGTTTGGGGGGTCACCACCGGCAGGTCCGTCTCCGAAAGATCGTGCCCGCTACTGGAGCCAGGGCTGGGAGCACTGGCCTTCGAGTGCTCCGATGCGCTACTGGAGGGACTGGCGTCTCCCTGGCTGATGGCCACCACCACCAGCACCGCCTTAGCTCGTTCTTGCTGCCATCCCGATGGGGAACCAGATCTCCGCTTTGGCGTCGACTCAGTAGAGCGCCTCCCGGGCGAGGCCTCCGGAGGGGCATCCGCGTCCGACTGCTCTCTGGCGTCCAGCCAGCTCCAAGCCTCCTGCGGTGTGAGGAAAAAATGGGAGCGATCTCCAGCGATGATCCTCAGCCGAGCTGGGAACAGCATTGCGTAGGGCAGCTGCAGCGATCTCAGTTTCCGCTTGGCCGCCAGGAAAGAGGCCTTTCGTTTCTGTACGTCCCTGGTGAAGTCCGGGAACACCATGACCTTGCCATTGTCAATCCTCAGGTCTGGCAGGTCCCTGGTCCTCCGGAGGATGTGGTCTCTATCTCGGAAGTGCAGGAGGCGCAGCACTATCGGTCGCAGCGGTCCTCCCGGCTTGGGAGGGCGCGCCGGGACTCTGTGGGCCCGCTCCAGTGCAAAGAACGGGGAAAGTCCTTCTGGAGCCACTTCAGTACGCAGCCAATGCTCCAGGTAGGAGACCGCATCCTGGCCCTCCACTTTCTCTGGGACCCCCACAAGGCGGAGGTTGTTGCGTCTGGAGCGCCCTTCACTGTCCTCAGCCCTGAGCTCCAGCACCCGGACCTTCTGCGCCACCTCCGCCAATGATGCTCTTAGGGTAGTCACTTCCCCCGGTAATTCCTTCAGGATTACCTCCGAGGTCGCCACTCGCTCCTTCAGCTTCCTGTGGTTGTCCTTCAACAAGGTCAAGTCCGACCCGATGGTGTCTATCTGCTTTTCTAGAGCTTCCCGGGACGCCACTATCGCCTGCATGATGTCCCCCATGGACGGATCTCGTGAGTGGGTCGAGCTTCCTGCCCCAGACATCGGTGCATCTTCCTCCACGAGATGGCCCGGGTCATCCAACTTCAGCGCGTCGAAGCCCTTTTTTCTGCCTCCTCGCACCATGCTGCCGGGTAGTAGGACGTGCAAGCATCTCTGCGGTGGTCACCAGTAGATCAGGACACTCCCGACCTCCCCTCCGGTCCCACCTCAGCCGCTCAGCACCGCTGCGTCCCCGGGCCCCTGCCAGGCGGACTCCAGACCAACAGCTACCTCAGGGAGCAGGACCCCTCCACCAGGGCGGCGGGGCAACAGGGCGCTCCGCACCAGTCGCCAGCCAAGTCTTCTCCTGCCGGATTGTGGCCGACCTGTGTCGCGCCTCTGCGCGCCAGGCCTCTGGTAGTTTCTGGCGCACGGTTACCCCCGTCAGGAAGCAGTCTCTCACCCTGTCCTTTTCGCCACCGGGCCACCGTCAAACGGGGCTCCAGATCCTTGAGCAGCGCAGGGAGCAGGAGCCCTCCGCCCCCGTCGTCCGACGTCCGGCGAGGTCTCTCCCCCCGGGGTGCCACAATAGACGTTCGTGCCTCCGGGCACCAGGCCCAATGCAGCTGACAGTGTGCGAGCGCCCCCGATCAGGGAGCGGTCCTCGCCGCTCTCAGTCCGGGTATCTCCTTGGGGCGGGCGGTAGGTCTCTTCGCGGTTGCTCGCCCCGCCGCCCGATCCCGCTCACCTCCGGTCTGCTGGCGCGTGCTTGCCTCTGAGCCTGGAGCAGCCCCTCGCCTCCTGCAACCCGGGTGTCCTTCTGGGCGAGTGGCAGGTCTCACCTCATCTGCGGCCTCCCGCTGAAGACCGTTCGTCGCCAGTCCACCGATTATGCAGTCGCCCCGCCTCCCAGGGCGGGGGGAACACCAGGGCTATCCTCACCGTGGTGGGGCAGGATCGACGCACCACGAGGCCTCCGGGTCTCCTCTACCGGCAGTTAGGGTAGATTCTGTATTGCGGGAGGCGCCATCTTGGGGTCAGGCAGTCAGCCCGACCTTCGCTCCTCGGTCACACCCGTGCCGCGGTTTCAGGCGGTGTCTCCCACCTCCGTCAGCTCCTAGGGACCTCCGCTGTCGTGTGTGTGAGCCCCTCACTTCTCCTGGGCCCCTCGCCGTCGTCAGCTTGTCGGCGCCAGGCAGATTAGGTAGGGACAGCGGCCGCCATTTTGAGCGCCCGTTACTTTTGTCACCTCGCCTCGCTAACAAAGTTCCCCGCAGGTGATTGCCGGGGCTCCCGGTCCTCCAGGGTCACTCCTAGTACTCTTGGGCCCTTCCCATGCATTTCTAGGGGGTCGGGGTCCGAGCCGGGGTGCAGGATATGGTGTGGTGCGAGGCGGGCGCGGAGGAGCTCCGGAGTCCCGCTTCCACCTACATCGGCGTTCAAGCCACGCCCCCAACATTTAGATATAGGTTCATTATCCTACAGAGCAGTTTCGCAAATATGAGTATGATTGTGTACTATGATTAAAACAATAAATTAATAAGCATTAAGAACAGGATAAAATAGCATTAAATCACGATATACAAGACTTCATTTATGATAAAAACCAGTATAAAAAAATACATTTATGGAACAATATAACATTCCCCAATACGTCAGGCCTGTACCTGATCGGTAAATTAAGGAATATTTGATAGAGAATTGATCAATCTTGACCGCAAGATCCAGGCCCAACTAGTAAATTTAGCAACCCCAATTACCACCAATAATGATGTCGGATTTCAGAATTCTACTCGCTGTCTTCGCCGATCGTGTACCCAGTGCCCTACAAACTGGGCGTAACCACTTATGTCTTGGGGCATGGTACACAGGGCAAGCGAAGAGAAAGGGGTCAACTGTTTCTGCCATCTCTATACAAAATGGGCAGTATCCATTGCCACTGTTGGCCCAATACTTCGTTAAACCCCTTAGAGGTAGTGTGCCAACCCTAAGCTGATGAAATAGCTTGCGATCCAGAGGCCTAGTAATAATATTCCAATAATCTTCAAGGAGACAGACGTCCTTCACAGACACAAATGATGCCGTCAACGAACCACCTGTCAGTGAAGCATGTCTTTTAGAAACGGCCCATCCCCAATACAGATCTCTCAACAACTTTTTCGTAGGAAAAGTAACTGTATCCGGGTTGGACCAGAGCTCCCCTAACCCCATATCTGTCAATGTTGTTCTGAGGTCAGTTAACCAATCAATCCTGAAGGAACCCTGGAGATTTCTGACTTCTAACAGGGCTTTAGCATAAAGGGATAGTTCAGGCGTAGTCCACAGGCGCCGCTAAAACGCCAGTGGTCTATAGCGCGCAACGTCCTCAACCGGTTGGCACCCTAGATCATAAAGTAGGGGGATACGGGGGGAAGACTGCGGAAGACCCGTAGCTACCCTGAGGAATTTATTTTGGGCCACTTGAAGGGGATCCAAATTACTGTAACCCCAGAGCTCAGCACCATACAACACAGTTGGCAAGATTTTGGAGCCATAGATCTTCATAAGGGGGGGGTCATGGGTTTTGGAAGGGAGCATCTATGTTCTTTAACGAGGGCTCCTCCTAATTGAGCATGCTTTAGAGTAAGAAGGTCAATCTGGGGTTTCCAGCTTAGATTGTCACTAAAAGTGACACCAAGATAAGTAAAGACCAATGTCTGTTCAAGGGTAGCCCCTCCCATTGTTACCCTGGCTTTAATTGGGCTCCTCCCCCGTAGAACCATAAACTTGGTCTTTCCCACATTAACCTCTAGCTCTTGCTCGCGGCAAAACAGCTCAAACCGAGACAGGGCTGACTGAAGCCCTTGCCTTGTTTTGGATATTAAAAGCGTGTCGTCCGCGAACATGAGCAGAGGGATTTTCATGCCAGCCAGGGATGGTGCATCTGTAGGGTGGTTTGTAAAGTATTTTAGACCCCATTAATAAATAAGGAAAACAAAGTAGAGGCCAGTACACACCCTTGTCTGATGCCCTTTAAAACCTCAAATCTGGCAGTCACCTCACCTGGCTTGCCCCAGCGAACCTGTGCATACGTATGGGCGTGAAGGTTAACCAGAAGCCTCACCAATTCTACTGGCATACCCAATTTTAATAAACATTCCCATAACTTTATCCTTGGCACCAGGTCGAATGCAGACCTTAGGTCCACAAATGCCGCGTATAGCTTACCACCCCCAATGAAAATTACCTTCCAGTAAAGCAACACAAACCTAAAGGCCTGGTCCAGGGTCCCTACATGGGTCCGAAAGCCCGTCTGCAGGGGTGTTAAGATATCAAAATCAAGCATCCACGACTGAATGCGTCCCAAAACTAGACGGGCCATGATTTTTTGTACCGCGTCTATTAAGCTGATCGGCCGATAATTGGACGGGGCTGACCGATCACCCCTCTTATATATCGGCAAAATCTCAGCCCCGAACCAAGAATCTGGGACTTACGCGCCATTTGCAATGGCGTTGGCTAAGATAGTTAAATAGTGGACCCACAGATCCTGGTCTTGTAAAAACAGGTCCGCCGGAATGCAGTCAGGGCCCGGGGCTTTGCCACACGGGATAGATTTCATTACAGACATTACCTCTGAATGTGTAAATGTTAGTGGTTCGGCAGGATTTGGGAGGGGCAAAACAACTACAGCCCTAGTATTGGTCTTAAACTGATTTTCGAAAAAGCTGACCCACTGTTGAGGCTCCACATGAGCAGATCTGGGCCGCTCATCAGGGCAGTTGCCCCATTTAAGATGATGCCAAAACTGCGTCATGTTCCTGCCATCACATGCCTCTGTGAGGACCCTCCAGCACTCCTCATCCCAATTTTTTTGTGCATTTTTCAGTGCTACTTTATAGGTAGCTCTACAGGTTTGAATAGATCCCGGTACTTTAGATTTAATTGCGATAATTAATTCACGGTGAGCTAGGCTACACTTATGATCAAACCAGGAGACATTCCTCTGTGTTACCTTTTTACCATGGATTGAAATACTCTTAATAAATAATTTTTTTAGCCCCTGGAATAACTCACTATGGGCACTGGGAATTCTTGTCAGGTTCTGCTCGCTCCTCAGGGTCAGGAAGATGCTATAAGGGTTCCACTTCCAGATCGTTCCGAACTCTTGACTGTAATACACAGAGTTCTGGTCAGATCAGACAGGGGATAAAGGACGGAAGGGGACTGCAGGGAAAAAGGCTATTTAATACATAAGCAGACACCATTAACACACTCCACACATCGCATTTGCTACTCTCATTTTGGTCTCACTAAACAATAATCACCTTAAGACTCAGAACCTTTACACCAAAGAATATCAATAGAAATCATAGATCCTCTCCTTTCCAAGAGACAACCAGCCAGGCTTCTTAAAAGGGAGCAGAAACCAAAGCCAAACAGAAACGCTTGCTGAAGTCCTATATCCTTTCCTACTCCAAGGAAGTCTTGTGAAACAAATACTATACAGTACATGGAGCGTCTTCAATCAAGTCTCAGAGCGCCTAAGCTCTATCATAAAACCTGCCCAGCGCTCCTCCTCTCCGGGAGATCAACACGCTGTCCTGAGCCGGTAATCCGTTATTTCCCCAAACAAAATACACTAGCGGTCCTCCTCACGGGGGATCAACGCGGTTCTCAATCCAGCACCTTAAGGATAGTCCGGCGCTATAGCTCTTTCCATAGTGGCTCCTCCGTCCAGAGAAGAGAACCGGCTGATTACAGCTCAGCCGTAACACGAGCAAGTCTGAGGGTTGTCCCGTTCCTTTACGGAAGAACCCTCGCCGTGTTCGAAATGCTCAGAAGTCAAAGAGAGACAGAGCCAAGACTCGACTCCACTCTCCCTACCTGGCCTTGAAGAGTGTCGAGGTTGCGGGTTTCCTACAGGGTGGGTCCTCCCCCTGCTACGATAACTGCTTCTCCGTCACTCGTGTCCTGAAGCAACCAACGCGGCTGGAACACAGTATTGCCCACGCGCTGAGTGCGCGCTGCTTCGTTTTAACCGTGCCTTCACTGCAAAGCACCTGGGATTAGAAGTTCACTTACTTTGGCAGGCGCAACCTGCTAGATCCTGACAGTAGGCTCTCCTCCCCAGCGCCTCCTAGAACCCGGCTTCCCCAGGTGTTTCCTGTAGAAGGATTTTAACCGCAAGCGGGGCGTGTACGTCACTGTCGGGCACCCAAGAATCTTCCTCCTCCGAATACCCCTTCCACGAGACCAGGAACCACAATCGTCCTTTGAGTTATTGAGTCAAGAATCCTCCTCACCTCGTACTCCGCCCTATCTGTCGTGAGAATCGGAGGAGGAGCCCTCCTCCTTGCTGGTCCAGCGGGTTTCAACAGACTGCAGTGAAACACTGGGTGTATTCTTAGGCTCCCAAGTAGCCGGAGTTTGTAGGCAACCAGGTTTATCTTATTGACTACTTCGTAAGGCCCAATAAAGCGAGGATGGAACACACTTCTGAGCTTAAACGTATGTTCCTGGTGGACAGCCAGACACGCTCTCCCACCTTGTACTCAGGCCCTTCCGCTCTCCTTCGGTCCTCCCATGTCTTGTATACCACCTTGGCCCTGCGAAGGTTACCAGACAGCTTCTTGTGTAGGATCAACAAGGCCTTAATGCGGGCCTGTACCGTGGGTTGGTCCCTCACCTCTGACGGTATTTCCACGGGGAGAACTTTTGCGGCATAGCCGAAGTTGGCCATAAAAGGCGAGATACCTGTGGAGCTGTGCACTGCATTGTTGTATATGAGCTCCGCCCATCAAAGCAATGAAACCCATGATTCCTGAGCGTCCTCTGCGTAACAACGCAAGTACTTCTTCAGGGTCTGGTTGAGCCTTTCGGTTTGCCCATCCGTTTGGGGGTGAAATGAGGTGGACACCGCTACCTCTATACGTAGTGTCTTGCACCACGTCCTCCAAAAGCTAGCCACAAACTGGGGGCCTCTGTCCGACATGATCACCGTTGGAAGGCCATGAAGACGAACGACGTCTCTAAACAACAATTGGGCCGTCTGGCCCGCTGTGGGTAAGTTTCTACAAGGCACAAAGTGACCCACCTTGGTCAGGCTATCCACTACCACCAGCACTGCTGACTTGTCCCCTTCCTTGGGCAGCCCCGTGATGAAGTCGAGACTGATGGTGTGCCACGGATAGGGAGGCGTGGGCATAGGCATGCGTTTCCCTCTGGCTTTAGTGTGATCCGCTTTCCCTCTTGCACAGATCTCGCATTCCGACACCCATTTTTTGACCAAGACTGTCATGGACTGCCACCAAAATTTGCGCTGCAGTAGTTCTGTGGTTTTCTTGATCCCCGGATGACCTGCTAACGGTGACTGATGACACCAATAAAACGCCTTCCTTTGTAACTTCCGGGTAGGCAGAAACAATTTGTTATGAACGAAGGGGAAACCTTCTCTCACTGTTCTCCCCTCCTCTTCTTCTGCCCATTTCTACCATTTTTCGGTTGTTCTGTTTTTGCGAACTTCCCTCAGGAAATCGTCAGCTTTTACCATGCATATCACTTTCTCCTGTGGGATTATAGCCATCGGTGCATGAGCTTCCTGATCCTCTGTACTTTCTTGTCTTGATAAGGCGTCTGACTTACGATTGTCTACTCCTGGGCGGAAGGTGATGTGGAAATCGTATTCCGCAAAGAAGAGAGTCCACCTCATCTGTCTCTGTGTGAGATGACGGGCTGACTGCATGTATTGCAGATTCCTGTGGTCGGTATATACTGTGACCGAATGACGAGCTCCCAACAGATACGGCCGCCATTCCTGAAAGGCCTTCTTAATGGAAAGGAGTTCTTTCTCCGCAATGGTGTAATTGATTTCAGCGGTGTCCAGTTTCTTAGACAAGTAGGCTACGGGATGCAGCCGACCCGTCTCCTTATCTCTCTGTGAAAGAACTGTGCCTATTGCTATGTCCGATGTCCTATGAAAGGTGCATCCAAATGAGGGTGTCTCAACACCGGGGCCGTAGTGAATGCTCTCTTTAATCCTTCGAAAGCCCTGTCAGCCTCTGCAGCCCAAACAAAGGGTATTCCTTTCCTCAACAGACGCGTGATGGGAACTGCCTTGAATGAGAACTCGCTGATAAAACGTCTGTAAAAGTTCGCGAATCCCAAGAAACTCTGCACTTCCCTGATGTTCTTGGGTTTGGGCCAGTCTATTACGGCTTGAACCTTGCGTTCAGACATGCATAACCCCTTTGGGCTGAGATTCACCCCTAGAAATTCCACGTCAGTCATGCTGAACTCGCACTTACTTAATTTACAGTAAAGTGCATTTTCCTGAAGTTTCGCTAACACCTTACACACATGTTGGTAATGCTCATGGATTGTGTCTGAATAGATGAGTATATCATCTAGATACACTATAACGAACAGGTCCATGAACTCTGATAACACTTCATTTAAAAAGTACTGGAATGCCGCTGGGGCATTGCATAGCCCGAACGGCATTGCCAGGTACTCTTACAACCCATACCTTGTCTTAAAGGCTGTCTTCCACTTGTCCCCTTGCCTGACTCTCACCAAATGGTAGGCACCTCGCAGATCTAGTCTGGTGTAAATCACTGCCTCCCTTACCTGATCTAAAAGGACGTTAATGAGGGGGAGCGGGTATCTGTTCCTGACCGTATTTTTATTCAGAATTCTGTAGTCACAGCAAGCCCTCAATTCTCCATTAGCCTTTGAGATGAAGAACAAAGGGGAGGCCGCTGGTGATCTGGAGGGGCGGATGAACCCCAGCTTAACGTAATTGTCTAAGTACGCCCGAAGATGTACTGTTTCAGGCTCTGACAATGCATATACTCTACATGTCGGAAGCACTCTGTCTATCAAGTCTATCCAGCAGTCGTATCTTCTATGAGGGGGAAGAGTCTCTGCCTTTGCTTTGTTAAAGAGACCCGCAAAAGCCTGATATTCTACTGGTAGACTTACTTCCTTTTCCACCGCTGTCGCAACGTACCATGGCGACGCTAGAGCGGTCGCGGGAGACTCACTTGCCGTCACAGTGTACTCTACAAGCCTCAGAAAAAAACCTCACCTCCCTATCTGCCCAATTCACCTCTGGGTTGTGCTTACAAAACCAAGGGATCCCCAATATGAGCTCATACTGCGGTGCATCGATGATGTTGAGCACTATATTCTCAGTGTTGCTTCCCGTCCACCGATAGGACTAAGCTAATTTCCTCTGTCTGGGAAGTGATCTTTCCTGATTTTAATGGCTTCCCGTCCACCACCACCACTTCTTCCGGAATCTTTTGTGCTACTCTTCCTATGGACAACAGTCGAACCAAACCACTATCAATAAAGTTGCCCGTTGCTCCTGAATCCAACATGGCCAGCACCTGATGCACTTGTGACCCCACAACCAAGCATCCTTGTAGCACTATATGAGCCTCTGTGGCTGACGGAAGGTCAGACACAAGAGAGGGTATCTTCATACCTGTCTTCTCATCCTTAATCTCAAACTCAGAAAGACCTCCATCTGCCCCTACTTTGGATACCGTTGCCCTTTTTGTCTTAAAGGAAGGGTTTTGTGTCTTAGGTTTCGTAGGGCATTCACGCACGTAGTGTCCCTTTTATCCACAATACATACATAGACCCTAGGTGCGTCTTGTCTCTCTTTCTGTACGTGACAAAGGAGCCTGTATTGCTCCTATCTCCATTGGTTCTCCTCCTGCCTCTCCTTGCAACGCCTCCTTTTTTGAGCCCTTCTCTCCACCTCTGTCATGTATGCGCCCATCCAGACGCAACAATAGACTGACCAAATCCGCACACGTGCGGGGTTGAGGGTCTATCCTGGCTATCACATCCTTAAGCTCTCCACACAGGCCTTGGTAAAAAAGAGACATGTGCTTTTCTTCAGGCCAGGCTGCTTCCGTCACCAACCTGTTGAAGTTGGTGTGGTATGTGACTAGATCCCCCTGTCCCTGTCTCAAAGAAAGCAACTCTTTGTCAGCACTGAACAAGGTCGTTCTCCTGTCTAACACCCCTTCGAACGCAATCCTGAAAGCATCCCATTCCTATAGCACTGCGTCGTTGTTGTGCACTAAGGGAACTGCCCAGTTGGCTGCATCTCCACTATGATAGGAAATGGCAAAAGCCACTCTCGAATGATTAGTTGGAAACGAAGACGGCCGACAGGAGAAATGCATCAAGATCTGCGTAAGGAACACCTGAACCTTATGGGGGTCTCCCATATACCTCTCAGGGGTTGCCAGGGGTATAGGTGGAGCTACCGTGACCTGTATCGGGGGTACTGCCGCTGTACTAGCATCAAAGGGATTCCTATTTGTCCTGTCCACCCTTTCCCTCAGCGCAGCCGTTTCTAAACCTGATGCGGTAAGTTCCTGTTGTAAGGTCTCTAAAATATGTACTACATCCTCTAGCGTCGTCATTATAGCCACCGACTTGACCAAGAGGAGCACACCTTCTTGGGTGCGCAATTCTGTCAGGTTCTGCTCGCTCCTCAGGGTCAGGAAGATGCTATAAGGGTTCCACTTCCAGATCGTTCCGAACTCTGACTGTAATACACAGAGTTCTGGTCAGTTCAGACAGGGGATAAAGGACGGAAGGGAACTGCAGGGAAAAAGGCTCTGTAATACATAAGCAGACACCATTAACACACTCCACACATCGCATTTGCTACTCTCATTTGCTACTCTCATTTTGGTCTCACTAAACAATAATCACCTTAAGACTCAGAACCTTTACACCAAAGAATATCAATAAAAATCATAGATCCTCTCCTTTCCAAGAGACAACCAGCCAGGCTTCTTAAAAGGGAACAGAAACCAAAGCCAAACAGAAACGCTTGCTGAAGTCCTATGTCCTTTCCTACTCCAAGGAAGTCTTGTGAAACAAATACTATACAGTACATGGAGCGTCTTCAATCAAGTCTCAGAGCGCCTAAGCTCTATCATAAAACCTGCCCAGCGCTCCTCCTCTCCGGGGATCAACACACTGTCCTGAGCCAGTAATCCGTTATTTCCTCAAACAAAATACACTAGCGCTCCTCCTCACGGGGGATCAACACGCTTCTCAATCCAGCACCTTAAGGATTGTCCGGCACTATAGCTCTTCCAGAGTGGCTCCTCCATCCGGAGAAGAGAACCGTCTGATTACAGCTCAGCCGTAACACGAGCAAGTCTGAGGGTTGTCCCGTTCCTTTACGGAAGAACCCTCGCCGTGTTCGAAATGCTCAGAAGTCAAAGAGAGACGGAGCCAAGACTCTACTCCTCTCTCCCTACCTGGCCTTGAAGAGTGTCGAGGTTGCGGGTTTCCTACAGGGTGGGTCCTCTCCCTGCTACGATAACCGCTTCTCCGTCACTCGTGTCCTGAAGCAACCAACGCGGCTGGAACACAGTATTGCGCACGCGCGGAAGTGCACGTTGCTTCGTTTTAACCGGGCCTTCACCGCAAAGCACCCTGGGATTAGTAGTTCACTTACTTTGGCAGGCGCAACTTGCTAGATCCTGACAATTCTAGCCTTGATCATTTCCTGTGTATCACAACTCCTCAGGTTCTCCACGGTTTGGGTGACAAGAGATCTAATTTCGGCTCTGGCTACCTCATCTGTGGCTATCTTAGGCCACCAAACCCTCCTCAGATCATTTTGAAGTGTGACCCGAGTATAAACTATATTTGATTCGTCAGTGGGCAGCCCGGTGAAACTATTATCTGCTAAGGCCAGTACCAATGGGTTGTGGTCACTTTCGAGTCTGGTTAAGACTTCCATGTCGACAACAGCAGGCCATAACTTCAGATGGACCAGAATGTAATCAATTTGGCTTCCATGTCTGCCATTATCGAATGTATTCTTACCCATCATATCTGATTTTACCCTGCCCTTTACTGCCCTCAAACCTAGGTTAAGGCACAGCCCTTTAAGATACATAGCAGATTGTGTCCACTTCCTTATGGGTGCCAATTCCAACTGTCAAGTCAAGTCAAGTCAAATGATTTATATAGCGCGCTACATACCCAGAGGGTCTCAAGGCGCTTGAAGAAGGGTGGGGAATTACTTGTCGAATATCCAAGTTTTAAGTTGCTTTCTGAATGCTAGGTGGTTCTGAGTGAGGCGAAGGTGAGTGGGAAGTGAGTTCCAGGTTTTGGCTGCCAGGTAGGAGAAGGATCTACCTCCCATGGTGGTTTTGTTGATGCGAGGTACAGTAGCAAGGGCTTGGTTGGAGGATCGTAGCTGGCGGGAGGAGGTGTAGAAGGAAAGTAGTGTGTTGAGGCATTCGGGTCCAAGTTCGTAAAGTGCTTTGTGTGCGTGGGTTAGGAGGCGGAAAGTAATCCTCTTATTAACGGGGAGCCAGTGGAGGTTTTTCAGGTGACCAGAGATGTGGTCTTTACGTGGGATGTCTAGTATGAGTCTGGCTGAAGCGTTCTGGATGCGTTGGAGTTTTTTCTGGAGTTTTGCGGTGGTACCGGCGTATAGGGTTTTTCCGTAGTCCAGGCGGCTCGTGACCAGTGCGTGGGTGACCGTTTTTCTAGTCTCAGTGGGGATCCAGCGAAATGTTTTTTTGAGCATGCGAAGAATATTGAAGCAAGACGATGAAACGGCGTTGACTTGTCTGTTCATAGAGAGTGAGGAGTCCAGGATGACGCCTAGGTTCCGTGCGTGGTCCGTCGGGATGGGTGCTTTTCCAAGGGCCTCTAGCCACCAAGAGTCATCCCAGGCGGAGGGGGAGGTACCTAGGATAAGGACTTCTGTTTTGTCTGAGTTCAGTTTTAGACGGCTGTGCTTCATCCACTCTGCTATTTCTTTCATTCCTTCATGTAGGTTGGTTTTGGCAGTGTTAGGGTCTTTGGTGAGTGATAGGATCAGTTGAGTGTCATCAGCGTAGGAGATGATGTTGAGGTTGTGTTGGCGTGCGATGGCTGCGAGGGGGCTCATGTATACGTTGAAGAGGGTGGGGCTGAGGGAAGATCCTTGTGGCACGCCGCAGATGACTTCAGTGGCTTCTGACTTGAATGGTGGGAGGCGGGCTCTTTGGGTTCTTCCGGTGAGGAACGAGGTGATCCATTCCAGTGCTTTTCCTTGGATTCCGATGTTTCTGAGGCGCTGTAATAGAGTGTTATGACAGACTGTGTCGAAGGCTGCGGAGAGGTCGAGGAGGATGAGGGCGACTGTGTCTCCATTGTCCAATAGAGTTCGAATGTCGTCTGTTGCTGCGATGAGGGCGGTCTCAGTGCTGTGTTTGGCTCGGAAGCCGGACTGTGAGGAGTCGAGGGATTTGTTGGTTTCGAGGAAGGCGGTGAGCTGGTTGTTGACAGCTTTCTCGATGACTTTGGCCGGGAATGGAAGGAGCGAGATGGGGCGGTAGTTTTTGAGTTCGGTGGTGTCAGCTGTGGGTTTTTTCAGAAGGGCGGTGAGTTCTGCGTGTTTCCAGCTTTCCGGGAAGGTGGCGGAGTTGAGGGAGCAGTTGATGACGTCTCGGAGGTGTGGTGCTATGATGGAGTCTGCTTTGTTGAAGATGTGGTGAGGGTATGGGTCTGTGGGGGATCCTGAGTGGATGGAGTTCATCAGTCGGATGGTGTCCTCAGTGGAGATTGGGTTCCAGTCATTAAGGATGTTCAAGGGGGGTGAAGGTCCTGCAGAGGGTTGGGTGGGTTGGTCTCCGGGTCGGTTGTCGAAGCTGTTGTGGATGTCTGCGATTTTGTTGTGGAAGAATGAAGCTAGGGAGTTGCAGAGGGCTTGAGAGGGGGTGATGTCGTTGGAGTTGGCTGAGAGGTTGGTAAATTCTTTGATGTTGAATAATTCCTTGCTGTTGTGGGCGTTATCTAGACGGTCTTTGAATGCGGCTTTCTTGGCAGACCGGATTAGTTGGTGGTGTATGCGGGTGGCGTTTTTGAAGGCGTCCCTGGTGCTGGTGTTTGGGTCTTTTTTCCAGGCCTTCTCGAGGGAGCGACAGAGTTTCTTAGATTTCTTAAGATCATCGTTGAACCAGGAGGCCTTCTTGCTGCCTAGTTTGATTTGACGTTTTTTCAACGGTGCTAGGATGTCGGCGCTGTTGGATAGCCATTGGGTGAAGTTAATTGCTGCTTGGTCGGGGTTTGAGGAGTGGGCAGGGGGGTTTTGAAGAAGCGATGAGGAGATCTGGTCGATGGTGATTTTGTTCCAGTTTCTTCGCAGAGTAGGTTGAGGATGGTTGTGGGTTGTGGTCTTATTGTAGATAAAGTGAACGCAGCTGTGGTCCGTCCAAAGGAGAGCTGTGGTGTGACTGAAGGGGACATGTTTGCTGGAGGTGAAGATAGGGTCGAGTGTGTGACCTGCAATGTGGGTGGGGGTAGTGACAAGTTGTTTGAGTCAGAGGTTGGCGAGATTGTCCAGAAGGGTGGTGGCGTTGCTGTCATTGTTCTTTTCCAGGTGAAAGTTAAGGTCTCCCAAAAGAATGTATTCCTCGGAGGGGAGGGCGTGTGGGGTGATAAAGTCAGTGATGTCGTCACTGAATTGTGCACGGGGTCCTGGAGGCCGGTAGAGGAGGGTGCCTCTGAGTGTGGTCTTGGGGTCGGTGTGGATCTGGAAGTGAAGGTGTTCGGCGCTAGCGAGGTTGACGTCTGAGCTGGTTGAGATGCAGATGGAATTCTTATGGACGATAGCGATGCCTCCTCCTGTTTGGTCGGTGCGGTCCTTACGGATGATCTTGTAGCCTTCCGGGATGGCAATGGTGATGTCTGGGGCTGATGAGGCGTTCATCCATGTTTCTGTTAGGAAGGCGACGTCCGGAGAGATGGTGTCTAGTAGATTCCAGAGGTCGATGGCGTGCCTGTGGACCGAGCGGGTGTTGAGCAGGATGCATTTTAGGTGGTTGGTGTCAGATAACTGTTTTGTATTCGTGGATGAGGAGTTGTTTTTGGTGCCGTCGAACTTGCAGGAGTTGCAAGAGAAGGGTCCATGGATGTGTCCAGGAGCGGCTTGGATGCAGTTGGGGAGACGGCCGGGGTTTAGGGCTAAGAGGGTGGTGGCGTCGTATGTAATGCGGGAGGGGTGGGTGGTACGAGGGCCAGGGGGTCTAGGGCTGGGCGCGGTCCAGGCGCGGACGGGCGTAGACGGGCTTACCTTTGGCGCACCTTCGGCGCGGCCACAGCTCGTGGACGCTGCGCGTTGGGACATCTGTCATAAATGGTTATTGGAGGGGGAGGAGCGTGGGAGGGGCAGAAGGGAGGCGGTAGCGTGGAGGGGAGGCGGGCCAGTGGGAAGCACAACAGCAAAAATGGTGGTCGGAATGGGAAGCGAGATCGGGTCATTAGGCAAAACGTAAACACAACACAGAGTATGCAGAAGGTAATACCAAAGTGAGAGACAGTGAAATGACGCGCAGCTTGGCAGGGCAGTCCCCTTACTCTGAGTATTAGTAAGGAAATTCTCCAAGAGTGTAATAGGTGAAGAAACTTTCCCACCTTGAAGGCCCCTTACATAAACATTCACAAGAAGAACATTAAAGCACTCAGTCGAACAGATCCTAGTAACCAGTATATCGGGACTATCAATTGTTATCTCTTCCACTGAGACTCCTTCACACTGGCGGACCCAGGTGGTCAAGCTACCCACTGGTCTCCCTCTATGGCCTTTAACTGCCGGTTTAGAAAAGTTTAAGAAACCAGTGCGCAATAAGGGGGCAACCACCCAGGTTTCCTGAAAACACAAAATATCTCCCTGATCTATAAACTCCACCCAGTCAGGCACACAGAATCTGGACTCCAACCCAGCTATATTCCAACAAGAGAGCTTAGTGGGGTGAGGGGCTGGCAAAAAAACCTTTGCGGTTGGGGCGGAGATGTTTTGATTAACTAAATTAGTAGGACTCATATTTACTAAGAAGGGGTAAGATATTAGTAGTTCATTAACACTTAGGCGTGGTTAAACTGGTAAGTCATATAATCGCCTCTCAACTGGCGCAGTAGTGTGTTTTGCCCCTGACGATGGGGGGGCAAGAACAACCCCTTGTCAGTCATTATCTTCAAGGGTTGACAGAGGTGCATATCTATTATAAGTCACGGGGGACTGTGTTGGGGCAAAGCCCACGCTCCCCTTAAAATGAGTACTTTCTATTCGGGGTCTTACAGATGGCAGGTAAGGTGCTTTGGGGTAAAAATCACCTAGTTCCCATGTTACTATGCATCCATCTCCCATTTGAGGTTGCCAACTTCGAAGGTAAGGGATCACGCGGTTATTCCTAAAATTTACTATGACCAAGTCTCCTGGTATGTCCTTAGTCATGTGTCCTAACCACCCAAACCCTTCTGACATTCAAAATTCTCCCATCAATATTGGGGGGGGGGGGGGGGGGGGGGGGGCGGTCTATTTTTGCTTAACCAAAATGCCACTTTTTTTTTTCTTGTTGTCCCTCAGTTTTCCCAGTTAACAGTTCTGGTACCCCTGAAAGAACACACACATAGGGTGCGGCCTCTGGCGGTAAATCAATGCGAGTTATACTTCAGTTTATTCTGCCATGATTTATACCTATCCCATCTAAGTTTGTACAATTATTAGTCTGCCCCACTGTGGGGACAGCAATCCCCTTAGAAGGGGTGGGACCTTTATATGGTTTTGGGTCCTGTAGGATAGGGGATGGAATTTTCGGATCTACAGATTGGGTTGAAATAGTTTTCGGTGTCCCAATTATTTTAGCCACTGTGATTTTAGCCGAGTTCACAGTTTGATTGTTTTCTACCAGTTTCTTAATTAGTCCGGCATTGGCGTATGTTACTTCCTCTATGTTTCCCACCTTTTCTCCTATTCTCTTTAGTCTTTCTACTAGCGGCAGAAATAAAGATCTCACTAGGAATTCAATTTGCGCCAGTAAGTAGATCTAGTGGTGGGGTAATATAGGCACTTGCGATCCTAGGTTGGTCTTCACAGATCTGGGGGTACTAATAATAACCTTTGGGGGGACTTAGATACACTTTAGCTTGTTTAGCCAATCTCCCCCTGTGCTTAGCACCCTTACGCTTCCTTTTTGTAGTTGAAGCCTGTCCAGATACAATACGTTGCATATTGTCGTTAACTGGAGTGGATGGTATTCCCAAACAAATTTCCTCTGGTATGATTTGCACTTCAGGTTCAGCACTTATATTCCCCATGGTTAAATCAGAGCTAACTACCCTAATTGAACCATGTCCTCGCTCCACGGAGATACCGGAAGTAGTAATTGTATTAGAGTGCTCATCGACACCCCCTAATGATGGAGGAGTTAGAGGGAGTTCAGATAGCCTCAAAGAGGATCGTTTTTTGGATAAGGTTTCTAAGGATAAGCGTTGTTCAGCCCTCACAATTTCCCGTTCTATGCCCGAAGTTAACCGTGTTAAATAATGATCTATTGACCCCTTAAGCGAACCTCCCTGTGAGATAACAGTTTTGGGGCCCCCTTTTGTGGTCATAATGACGCTTGAATGTATATGTGTGACAAAATTATATCAAAAGCTAGCAAATATACACCCCTAAAAAGAAATAGTTATGTAAACAAATACCATGGAGTGCGATAAATAGGCCAACTGATGTAAGCTTACTTAGTTGTGTCAAAGTCCACAAAGCACAGACAAGGGGGGTTGCCCAGCCCGGCCACCTCAGACCTCTGAGGGCCACAGAGGGCCCACCCTTTGCCTGGGCTTCGCCCGGCGTGTCCCGTGCGCGTTCCAGCGACGCGGGGGCTTAAGGGTCTTTAAACTGCCTCCGGGCGCTGTGATGACGAGGTCAGGGGCACTGCCGCCAAGGATGCTGGAAAAGCGAGTCCTCCACACGGCGGTCGCAATTGTGGAAAAAACGGCGGCGGGGGAACTCGCAGGGCAGCAAAGACAGGACCAGGAAACAAAGCAGGTATGGCCAGTAGTTTGTCCCAAACACAAGTGAGGAGAGCCCGCTTCACCGGGGCTTCAGGGTCTTTAAAGCGCCTCCGGGCACTGTAATGGCGAGGTCAGGGGGCGCCGCCGCCAAGGATGCTGGGAAAGCTAGGAAAGCGAGTCCTTCACTCGGCGGCCGCAAGTGTGGAAAAAGCGGCGGCGGGGGGACTCGCAGTGCAGGGCAGCAAAGACAGGACCAGGAAACAAAGCAGGTATGGCCAGTAGTTTGTCCCAAAAACAAACAATGAGGAATCTAATGCCAACCTGTTTCTTTCAGATGCACAAGTTACTTACCTTCGGTAACGATTTATCTGTAAGAAACAGTAGTTAGTATTAGATTCCTTACAGCCCCACCCATCCTTCCCGTTCTGCAAACCGATATCTAGGGTTACGGTCATCCCCTTTCAGGGCCCTAGTTTCATGGCACCAGTGTTGGTTTTTATCATGGCTCTGCGTTTCTGGCGCGGAAAAGCTGTGTATAAGAACTGACGTCACCTCGCGAGGGCGGCTTCTCAGTACTCCGGCGACATCATACCGACGCCGATGACGGACACGGAGCCGCAGTCGACGCCTAATGATGCGCAGGGGTACTGCCACGCAAAAGTTTCTGGATCCAGTCTGATGCCTGGGGATATTCTAAGGTAAGGAATCTAATACTAACTACTGTTTCTTACTGATATATCGTTACCGAAGGTAAGTAACTTGTGCTTCTGCACCAGGACACCCAGCCTGCAAAGGCAGTGTGTGTGTCAGGGTACAGGGCCCCTAAGGGTGGCACAATAAGTGCTACAGCCCTTGGGGGTCTTCTCTCGTCACAATGCCCTGGGTACCTAGGGTACCATTTACTAGGGGCTGACATGTGTACTTCTGCCTTTCACTTGCCCTGGTCAGACAAAACTGGTGTGCAAGAAGTCAATCCTCAACCTCTAAAATAGAAATTTTAATTAGGCTTAATCTGTTTTTAAGACAAAGCATCAACAAGAAATACTGTGGGAGTAAGATTGTGCTTCACCTTTTTATTTGTTTAGGAGAGTGGGTGCTCTTGGCAACCTTCGCTACGTAAACATTGAAGGTTTCTTTTTTTCTGGTGTAAACATATAATTGACCCTGTGTGCCTATTATTAATTGCGCAAATTATCCCAGCAGGTCCAGCTGCCGGTCCTGCGTCAGTCATTACTGCTTCACCTGGACCCACCCGCATAATGGCAAATGTTTCTTCAAATATGCCACCTGCTGGTGGCCCACCACCTTCAGCATCAGGTCTGCCACCCTCATCTAATAATGTAATTGGACCACGTGTACCATTGGCACCCAATGGCATGTGTAAGTGCTTTAAAATCAGATGGTTTGGGCTGTCTGTGCGTTTACAAGCTTAAATATGTTATTTTCTGCACATTCTTGGTTTGGAGTGGAAAGACCTCTCTATTTCATATTCTCATGTATTTGGGTTTCTGCAACGTTTGTTTTTGAAAGATTCATCAGATACTATCTAGTTCTGCTGAAATGTTACACTGTGTTTGACATTAAAATAAGATGTGGCATTGAGCCACACTTGCGCCTACCCCCACTTTTAAAGCCTATTTCTGCTTTTGTTTCATAACGTTATACTTTCTGCTAGAGGCTTCCAACCTCAGAGTCCCCTCGTTAGAATATTCCTCAGGCAACAGACTGAGGGCCAGATGTAGGTAAATCTGAAATACCGATTTCTTAATAGTGAATTTTAGCGATTCTCTATTACGAAATCAGTATTTCCTATGTAGGTAAAGATTCGGTAAAAAATACTGAATCCTTAATATTCCTTATTACTGAATCTGTAATTGAGATTCGATAATAAGGAATACCTACACATTCATTTCTATGGGCTTAGAGGCCCATAGGAATGAATGTGAAGACATTTACTATTAACGATTCGGTATTACTGAATCGCTAATAGTGGGAGCACTTTCAAGGGTGCCAGGGTGTCAAAAGGACATCCTTTTGCACCCCTGAAATGTGCATGTGTGCACATGTGGCGCACATACATGCCCTAAGGGCATGAATGTGTGCCACATGGCACTTAACAACATTTTAAAAAGTAGTTTTTTTAAAGGAAATCAGTAATTACCACCAACTTGAAGTTGGTGGTAAATACCGATTTCTTAAGGCTCAAAAGCACTCTTTAATGTGCTTCCTACATTGCATTTAAGGAATCTGTATACCTATTCCTTAGATGCAAGAGCAATAAAGAATCTGTATTTACTGATTCCTTACCTAAATTAGGAATGGCTAAATACCAGTGGGTAACGCTGAAATTTACTGGATTTCGGCATTACCGACCGGTATTTAGACACCTACATCTGGCCCTGAGTCTGTAAAATCTTGAGCAGTACCTCTGTGCCCCTTTAGGTGGTGTACAGCACCTCCTCGTTAAAATGCACAGTGCCTATATAGGTGCCTCCCTGGAGCACTGACATCAGTTCCTGTCTTTCCACGAGAACAGCGCAAATTTCAGTTAATTTTGTGTACCACTTTTTTTTTTTACTCTGTTTTGAGCTTTGCTCCCAGTATGCTAGGGACATGTCTCACAGCAAACCTATGGGGTTTAACCCCTGTCAAGTATGGCACAGGCAGATATCTGTCTCTGACCAACACTTGGTTTGTGTTGGTGCCTGCGGCCATTGCATGTCTGTGTATCTGAAACGTTTTGTGAGAGGGTGATTAACCACCTGGCGGCAGTAGAGGGCTCAGTGTCCTCTCCGAGAGAGATCTTGCGCCTTTTCTTGGAGCCAGTCCCATAGATGATCGTCATCCTGCTCCAAGTCGTCTCCATCGAAGTCGGTGTAAGCCCAGAAGCACAAGTCGAAGCATTCTTTAACTTACCCTAGCAACCGCCATGCTTTTAAGCACCCCTGCTCCCATACTCCATCCGTGGATCCAGTTGCTGAATCTGCTCTGCGCTTTCTAGAGTTAGCTGGAGTGACTCGTGCCCAACTCAAGTAGTTCTACAATGCCATGCACTCTATCTTTGGGCTAACGGCTCCCTTCGGCCAAGAGCTTCCTCTGGTGGATTACTGTAGGTGAGACTGCCCTCAACGCCAGTTAGGCCCTATAGATCCAGACCTGGATTTGGACTGACGCAGACATCTGTGCCTCCACCATTCCCCACCCCAGTCCACCTGACACTGTCCATTGTGCTACAGACATCAATTGAAGAATAAATTACTCTATTCTCTGACTCGGAGATGGCACCGCTCAGTGTCAACACAGTCACAGTTAGGACCATGCCAAACTGCCTTGGACTTGCCACGCCTCAACAGGCCCTCTTTTCCAAAAGGAGGGGATGCCAAAGAGTGTTATGGACTCCTGGAAGACGACTACTACCAGGAGGAAAATCAGTAAAAGGAGAATGCCAGTGGTGTGAACACCTCTCCAGTCTCTCACCCGGTTTATTATCTGTGTCCTGCCATGGAAGAAGGTGCATCCTTTGCAGTATTGATGCATAGGGCGGCATAGGTCAATGTCATACAGCTACCCTCCATCAATGTCCATGACCTACAGCTACTCTCCATCAAAGTCAAGCCCAATGTCTTGGCCGAGGTGCTTCGAACGGGGTCGTCTCTGCAGAGCCCCTCCTCCCATTTAATGAGGCCCCCACCAACTTTCTTGTGGGAGCCTTGGGCATGCCTTCACCCTGCCCCTGGAAACCTAGCCTTTCTTTTCCAGTATCTTGGCCTCGACAGACAAGGTCAACCCAGGTGCATTTCCTACCACCCCATCAGATAGGGAATCTAAGAGGCTCACAAACCTTTGGGAAGAGGATCTTTCTTTTCCACCAGCTTGGCTTTGCAGTCAGTGAACAGTTTGGCTAGAAATGTCAGTGTGTTTCAAACTTTTCGGTTACACCTCCATAGAACAGCTTCTACCCACAGAAATTTGTTCTGCAGGCTCTTGTCTCTTTGCTACCGAAAGTAGTGACTCATTTCCACATCCGCTAAAGCATCACACTACCAACATTTTTCACTCATCTAAAGAAAAGGAGAGACTCCAACATTTGTGTAGGAGGGTGGATACCCGACTATGGTTGCCCCCAACTTTTTGCCTGGTGTTTTGCTGGTTTTCCGACTTAGTTGACCTGGGACCCTGCTATTCAGGGCCCCAGGCCTACTGCTCTCTCTGTAAAATGGATTCCATGTTCCTTAGGTACATATCTAATTGGATACCTAGTCACCTTATCAGTCCCTGTACAGTGTACCTTAGGTACCCAGGGCATAGGTATACCCAGGGCCTACTAGGGGCTGCAGCATGTATTATGCCACGCCTAGCTGGCCATCCAAATCTGACACAACTGGCTGCACGACAGCTGGGCAAGGTGGTGTAATCACCCTTTGCTTTAGATATAGTATTCCTATATCTAACCCTAAAATGGACACATGTATTCCTGTCAGTCACTCCTATGGCAGGCCTTATCAATCCTGAAGGCACAGTGCTCGGAATTATGTGAGATGGTGCTCTGCCATGAGCTGAGCCCGTTTGCAGCTTGCAGAACCAAGTCCTAATAGCTGTTCCATGATAACGCGTACCATATACTCTTAAGCCCATTATAATCCTCGCGGTTATTTGCTATCTTTGGTATCGCTTTATCAAAACATGTCGAGTAAGGTGTCATACGAATTGGAATACTAACCCCTCGCCAATTCTGGCGACGGGGTTAGCATTCCACCCTTCTAGGGGGACACGACATATATGTAACTGTGAACCCCGGTTAAAGTTATCTCGAGCCTCAGCATCACAAAATGGATGCTGCCACCACAGACACAGGACTGACCTCCTGCTGCTGGGAGTCCTTCCAGCGAGGAGAGCTTGGACAAAGGGTTTCCTGTCAGGGGCGGTGCTAGCACCATCCCAGACAGGGTTTTGTGTATCCTAGGTAGGCTGGGCTGAATAGGAAGGTGACTGCAAGTGGCACCCCGGTGCTCACTATGCATCTGCCGGCTTGAACCAGTTCCAGGGTCACACCAGCCCCTGAGCTGGGGAAAGTCCGGACATGGGAGAGGGGTGTAACCACCCCCCTTCCTGGTCCCACCCATGGGCAGGACCTAGTCGTGTACCAGCCCCTTTCTTTAGAATAAAGGTAGGAGCGGGGACCCTTCCAAATTAGATTATCTTTGAATCCTGAAACTACTTTCTACGAAAGGAACTCTCGACTTCTTCTCAAGATTTCTCCCTTGTGACTAAGGAGTAGTCACCCTGCAGCAGCAGGCACCAACTAAGTATCTTGCGGTTTGCTGAACGTCCTTCCTCCGGAACCAGACCGACCAGCATGACGAGACCCGGACTCCCTGCCCTCTCTGACCTCTACCTGCCTCTACAGCACAGCTGAGAACTTTGGGTGCGACGAGACCAGAGGACCCGGTGACCATCAGAACCAGCACGACACTGACCCAGCACGACCGCCGAGGGACCCTCGAGTGGGTGCATTGGGGTAAGAGAAGCCCCAACCCCAAACAGCACGAGCACCGAAGACCAGACCCCCAGCATCCACCAGATCTGCGTGGGGCCCTTTTGCTTCTGTGTCGCTTGCCACGTTGTCCGGTCACTTGCCCGTTGGCTAGTGACCCTCCAGACGACGTCCTACGTTTGTTTAACCGCTGGTCTAGCTCCTCTAGACTGGCCCTAGTCTCCTCCTAAAGGGGACCTTCCTCGGACCCTCCTGGTCCACTCCAGACGCCATTTTGTGTCGCCACGTGGGCTTGCCGTAGCCAAGGCTTGTTGCCTCCTTCACCGGATCCAGCATCGCCAGCAGCAGACATCCGACGTGGGACAGCTCGCAGACCTCCAGCCTGGTCGACATCAGCGCCCCTGGTCCGTGCAGCAGCAGAATCCAGTGTCACCTCTTCACCTGGCTGAGTGACCTTGTCCGGTGCCATCCTGGTGCCCACCTAATCACTGGCTAGTGATTCAGAACTCGGTCCCCTCTGCTTACAGGTACTCTTCTTCACTGATCCAGTCCTTGGATCAGCCCGGAACATCTTCACTGGTCGCCTGCCAGCAACTTCCACTTCAGGCTCCTGGTTCGTCAACGACGATTCCCGACGACACTTGAACCCTATGCAGCCGCAGTCCCTGGGCTAGGTAAACCGAGTACCACGGTGCTCCAGCGTAGATCAACTCTCTAAGTGTCTAGATCCACTTTCGTTTTTGACCTACCTAGTCGGGTTCGCCCGAGAACACTAACTTTGCATTTACTAGCATCCATAGTCTTTGTCCCGCATTGCGCGTG
Organism: Lissotriton vulgaris; assembly: GCF_964263255.1. NCBI lineage: Eukaryota > Metazoa > Chordata > Amphibia > Caudata > Salamandridae > Lissotriton > Lissotriton vulgaris. Next base: position 279,707,853 of record NC_141698.1, on the reverse strand, counting down.
AGAGTTCCCACTCTGCACACGGCGCCCCTAGGCCTCCTGCGTCTAATCTAAGGGTTCAGCATTGTAGGCCTAGCGATTCTAAAGTCTCTGAGAACTGTTACTTAGCTGCTAGTGATTCGCATTCCACTTCCATAGTATATGGTTTTTCGTGCCCCTCGGGCATTTGTGTAAATTGTGCGACTTTCAGTATTTCTTTAAGAGCTTTGTATTGTGCTTTGCACCCTGTCCTCATAAAGAGTCCAGGGTTGTTGTGTTATAAATAAATATCCTTTTTATTTTCATAACAACTTGTGTGGTGTCCTTTCACTTGGTGTTCAAGGGGTATATGTGATGGTAGAACAGCTGGCTTAACACGCCCTCTAGAGTTTAGCCTAAAGACTGCTCTTGTCCATGCTACTAGGATAGCTGGTCTATAAGGTTGACTTACAACCAATCATCAATAAGGGTCGTTTGGACTGATACATAGTGATCACTAGAATAGTGAGCACTGCATATCATGCCAACTTCTCACAGGAAGGTGTGTGGAACATCTGCTACCTCCATGAAGGCTGCGAGTGCCACAGCTTTGTTGGGACGCTATGACCGTGCCCTCTGGGACTCCCTCCAGGAGTTTGTGGAACACCTGCCCCGTGAAAAGAGGCAAGATTTCCAGGAGGTGTTAAATGAGGAGATGCTGGTGGCGAATCAGATTATCAGCGCTGCAGCAGATTCGTTCCTCTTGGCGGCGAATGGCTTTTGCCATGGCATTAACCAGCGTCGACATGCCTGGCTCCGCCTTGCGTCACTGAAACCTGACGCACAGCAAATGGTTGCCAATCTTCCATTCTCTGGCGAAACCGTATTTGGGAAACCTGCGGATGATGAAATGGCCCGCATGAAGGCGGAGGCCGAAACACTCACAGCTGTTGGTCTGGAGAAGCCCAAAGAGACGAAGAAATCGTACCGCCCGTTCCAAAGACGGTTCGGTGAACAGGGCAGAGGGCGTGGCCAAGCTTCGGGACGGCAACAGCAACAACAGCACTTCCGAAGGCCGTTCCAGAAGCGCCCGAAGGGCAGAGGCGGCCAACAGTCGGCACCAGCAACCAAAGGCCCGGCCGGGTCTAGGCCCTGAGCGCTTACTTCCTCCGGATCCGTTACCCACACCGGTAGGGGGAAGCATTACATTTTTTCTGGCAGAGTGGAGAAAAATTACTCCGGACAAGTGGGTGCTGAAAATTGTTTGCAATGGATACAGTCTTCGGTTCACCAGCCCGCTGTAGGAAGGTGGATATCTGACTGGTTGCCCCCAACTTTTTGCCTGGTGTTTTGCTGGTTTTTCGACTTAGTTGACCTGGGACCCTGCTCTTCAGGACCCCAGGCCCACTGCTCTCTCTGTAAAATGGATTCCATGTACTCTAGGTACATATCTAATTGGATACTGAGTCACCTTATCAGCCCCTGTACAGTGTACCTTAGGTACCCAGGGCATAGGTGCACCCAGGGCCTACCAGGGGCTGCAGCATGTATTATGCCACCCCTGGCTGGCCACCCAAATCTGACACAACTGGCTGCACGACAGCTTTGGCAAGGTGGTGTAATCACCCTTTGCTTTAGATATAGTATTCCTATATCTAACCCTAAAATGGACACATATGTTCCTATCAGTCACTCCTATGGCAGGCCTTATCAATCCTGAAGGCACAGTGCTTGGAATTATGTGAGATAGTGCTCTGGCATGAGCCGAGCCCGTTTGCAGCTTGCGGAACCAAGTCCTAATAGCTGTTCCATGATAACGCGTACCATATACTCTTAAGTGCATTATAATCCTCGCGGTTATTTGCTATCTTTGGTATCGCTTTATCAAAACATGTCGAGTAAGGTGTCATACGAATTGGAATACTAACGCCTCGCCAATTCTGGCGACGGGGGTAGCATTCCACCCTTCTAGGGGGACACGACATGTATGTAACTGTGAACCCCGGTTAAAGTTAACTCAAGCCTCAGCATCACAAAATGGATGCTGCCACCACAGACACAAGTCTGACCTCCTGCTGCTGGGAGTCCTTCCAGCGAGGAGGGCTCGGACAAAGGGTTTCCTGTCAGGGGCAGTGCCAGCACCATCCCAGACAGGATTTTGTGTATCCCAGGTAGGCAGGGCTGAGAGGAAGGCGACTGCAAGTGGCACCCCGGTGCTCACTATGCATCTGCCGGCTTGAACCAGTTCCAGGGTCACACCAGCCCCTGAGCTGGGGAGAGACCGGACAAAGGATAGGGGCGTAACTACCCCCCTCCTGGTCCCACCCACGGGCAGGACCTAGTTGCGTGCCAGCCCCTTTTCTTAGGATAAAGGTAGGAGCGGGCCCCCTTCCCAAATTAGATAATCTTGAATTACTTTCCACGAAAGGAACTCTTGACTTTCTCTGAAGACTCTCCCTTGTGGCTAAAGAGTAGCCACCCTGCACCCGCAGGCACCACCTAAGCATCGCGGTTTGCTGCACGTCCATTCTCCGGATCAAGACGGACCAGCTCGAGGAGACCCGGATTCCCTGTTAAGTGTTAAGCCAGCTGTTATACCATCACATATACCCCTTGAACACCAAGTGAAAGGACACCACACAAGTTGTTAGGAAATAAAAGGATATTTATTTATAACACAACAACCCTGGACTCTTTATGAGGACAGGGTGCTAAGCACAATACAAAACTCTTAAAGAATTACTGAAAGTCGCACAATTTACGCAAATGCCAGAGGGGCACGAAAAACCATATACTATGGAAGTGGAATGCGAATCACTAGCAGGTAAGTAACAGTTCTCAGAGACTTTAGAATCGCTAGGCCTACAATGCTGAACCCTTAGATTAGAAGCAGGAGGCCTAGGGGCGCCGTGTGCAGAGTGGGAACTCTCACGCGCAATGCGGGACAAAGTCTATGGATGCTAGCAAATGCAAAGTTAGTGTTCTCGGGCGAACCCGACTAGGTAGGTCAAAAACGAAAGTGGATCTAGACACTTAGAGAGTGGATCTACGCTGGAGCACCGCAGTACTCGGTTTACCTAGCCCAGGGGCTGCGGCTGCATAGGGTTCAAGTGTCGTCGGGAATCCTCGTTGACGAACCAAGAGCCTGAAGTGGAAGTTGCTGGCATGCGACCAGTGAAGATGTTCCGGGCTGATCCAGGGACGGATCAGTGAAGAAGAGTACCTGTAAGCAGAGGGGACCGAGTTCTGAATCACAAGCCAGTGATTAGGTGGGCACCAGGATGGCACCGGACAAGGTCACTCAGCCAGGTGAAGAGGTGACACTGGATTCTGCTGCTGCACGGACCAGGGACACTGATGTCGACCAGGCTGGAGGTCTGCGAGCTGTCCCACGTCGGATGTCTGCTGCTGGTGATGCTGGATCCGGTGAAGGAGGCAACAAGCCTTGGTTACGGCAAGCCCACGTGGCGACACAAAATGGCGTCTTGAGTGGACCAGGAGGGTCCGAGGAAGGTCCCCTTCAGGAGGAGACTAGGGCCAGTCTAGAGGAGCTTGACCAGCGGTGAAACAAACTTAGGACATCGTCTGGAGGGTCACTCGCCAACGGGTAAGTGACCAGACAACGTGGCAAGCGACACAGAAGCAAAAGGGCCCCACGCAGATCTGGTGGATGCTGGGGGGCTGGACTTCGGTGCTCGTGCTGCTTGGGGTTGGGGCTTCTCTTACCCCCAATGCACCCACTCGAGGGTCCCTCGGCGGTCGTGCTGGGTCAGTGTCGTGCTGGTTCTGATGGTCACCGGGTCCTCTGGTCTCGTCGCACCCACGGTTCTCAGCTGTGCTGTAGAGGCAGGTAGAGGTCAGAGAGGGCAGGGAGTCTGGGTCTCGTCGTGCTGGTTGGTCTGGTTCTGGAGGAAGGACGTTCAGCAAACCGCAAGATACTTAGTTGGTGCCTGCTGCTGCTGGGTGACTACTCCTTAGTCACAAGGGAGAAATCTTGAGAAGAAATCTTGAGTTCCTTTCGTAGAAAGTAGTTTCAAGATTCAAAGATGATCTAATTTGGAAGGGTCCCCGCTCCTACCTTTATTCTAAAGAAAGGGTCTGGCACGCGACTAGGTCCTGCCCATGGGTGGGACCAGGGTGGGGGGGTGGTTACACCCCTCTCCCCTGTCCGGACTTTCCCCAGCTCAGGGGCTGGTGTGCCCCTGGAACTGGTTCAAACCGGCAGATGCATAGTGAGCACCGGGGTGCCACTTGCAGTCACCTTCCTCCTGAGCCCTGCCTACCTGGGATACACAAAACCCTGTCTGGGATGGTGCTAGCACCGCCCCTGACAGGTAACCCTTTGTCCAAGCTCTCCTCGCTGGAAGGACTCCCAGCAGCAGGAGGTCAGACTTGTGTCTGTGGTGGCAGCATCCATTTTGTGATGCTGAGGCTCAAGTTAACTTTAACCGGGGTTCACAGTTACATACATGTCGTGTCCCTCTAGAAGGGTGGAATGCTAACCCCGTCGCCAGAATTGGCGAGGGGTTAGTATTCCAATTCGTATGACACCTTACTCGACATGTTTTGATAAAGCGATACCAAAGATAGCAAATAACCGCAAGGATTATAATGCACTGAAGAGTATATGGTACGCGTTATCATAGAACAGCTATTAGGACTTGGTTCTGCAAGTTGCAGACGGGCTCAGCTCATGCCAGAGCACCATCTCACATAATTCCAAGCACTCTGCCTTCAGGATTGTTAAGGCCGGCCATAGGAGTGACTGATAGGAATACATGTGTCCATTTTAGGGTTAGGTATAGGTATACTATACCTAAAGCAAAGGGTGATTACACCACCTTGCCCCAGCTGTCGTGCAGCCAGTTGTGTCAGATTTAGATGGCCAGCCAGGGGTGGCATAATACATGCTGCAGCCCCTGGTAGGCCCTGGGTACACCTATGCCCTGGGTACAGGGACTGATAAGGTGGCCCAGTACCAATTGGTATATGCACCTAAGGTACACGTGTCAATTTAGTGAGAGAACAGCTAGGCTGTGGGTCTGATTAGCAGGCCCACAGCCAGGGAAGTCATAAACCAGTGAAGCAAAAAGCAAAAATCTGAGGTGATCATAGGATTGCAGACCCTACTCTCCTACATGACCCCCCCCTCCAAACTTTGGGACAATAAACTAACCTTGACCAGGTGAGTCTTCTTGCTCTAAGTGGAAATACCTGGAGAGCCCATCTGCATTGCCATGATCAGTGCCTGGTCTCTGCTCCACTGTAAAATCCATCCCCTGAAGGGAAATGGACCACCTAAGCAGTTTGGGGTTTTCACCCTTCAATTGATTTAGCCACAAGAGGGGCTTATGGTCGGTCTGAATCTTGAAATGAGTGCCAAACAAGTATGGCCTCAGTTTCTTCAGGGCCCATACCACAGCAAAGGTCTCCCTCTCAATAGCTGACCAATTTTTCTCTCTGGGGGTCAGCCTTCTGCTAATAAAAGCAATGGGCTGGTCATGACCATCAAAATTCAGCTGAGATAGAACAGCTCCCACACCCAACTCAGAAGCATCTGTTTGGACAATGAATGGTTTGGAGTAGTCTGGATTATTTAGGCTAGGTGCTGTGCACATGGCCTGCTTTAGGTCATCGAATGCTTTTTGACAGCCTGCTGTCCACTGAACTTTCTTTGGCATCTTTTTACTTGTCAGGTCATTAAGTGGAGTCACAATTGATCCATAATTTCTGACAAATTTCCTGTAATAACCAGTCAGGCCCAAGAAAGCTCGAACCTGAGTCTGGGTGGTTGGAGGAGCCCAGTCCTCGATGGACTGTATCTTGCTCTCCAGTGGCTGAACCTGGCCTCCACCTACAAGGTGGCCCAGGTATACAACCTGTGTCTGCCCTATCTGGCACTTTGTGGCCTTGATAGTGAGACCTGCTTTCTGCAGTGCCTCTAACACTTTCCTCAGGTGGACCAGGTGATCCTCCCAGGTGGAACTAAAGACAGCTATATCATCAAGATATGCTGCACAGACGTCATCCAGCCCAGTGAGAACTTGATTCACCAGCCTTTGGAAGGTGGCAGGTGCATTTTTCAAACCAAAGGGCATTACCACAAACTGATAATGCCCACCAGAGGTAGAAAATGCTGTCTTGGTCTTGGCTTCCTCAGCTAACCTGATTTGCCAATACCCAGCTGTCAGGTCAAATGTGCTTAAGTAGTTGGCAGAGGCCAATCTATCTATAAGTTCAACTGCCCTTGGTATTGGGTGGGCATCAGTCTTAGTGACTGCATCGAGGCCTCTGTAGTCTACGCAAACCCTCATCTCTTTCTTACCACCCTGGGTGTGAGGCTTTGGCACTAGAACTACTGGACTAGCCCAAGGGCTATCTGAGGGCTCAATGACTCCCAGCTCCAACATTTTCTGCACTTCTGTCTTGATGCAGTCTCTGACATGATCAGGCTGCCTGTAGATTTTACTCTTAACTGGCAGACTGTCCCCAGTGTCAACCTCATGGGTACACCAATTGGTCTGACTGGGTGTCAGAGAGAACATATGTCTAAAGGATTGAAGAACTTGTTTACAATCCTTTTGCTGATGCTCAGAGAGGCTGCCACAAAAGACAACACCATCTACTGACCCATCATCAGGGTTCTGAGTGAGCAGGTCTGGGAGAGGGTCACTCTCCTCCTCCTGTCCCTCATCTGTGGCCATGAGCAAGCTCATGTCCTTCCTGTCGACATATGCCTTGAGCCTATTCACATGGAGCACCCTGTGGGGGCTCCTGGGAGTTCCAAGGTCCACCAGGTAGGTGACCTCTCCCTTTTGCTCATTGATTGTGTGGGGCCCAGACCATTTGTCTTTGAGTGCTGCTGGGGCCACTGGCTCCAACACCCACACCTTCTGTCCAGGCGTATACACAGTCAGGACAGCCTTTTGGTCATGCCACGCTTTTTGGAGTTCTTGGCTTGCCTCAAGGTTTTTAGAAGCCTTTTCCTTGTACTCAGCCATCCTGGAGCGGAGACCAAGTACATAGTCCACTATGTTGGTTGCAGGCTTTTTGAGAGGTCTCTCCCATCCTTCCTTCACCAAACACAGGGGTCCTCTTACAGGATGTCCATACAAAAGTTCAAAAGGGCTGTAGCCAACCCACTTCTGTGGGACTTCTCTATAAGCAAACAAAAGGCAGGGTATCAGGACATCCCATCTACGCCTGAGCTTTTCAGGTAGTCCATGAATCATCCCTTTTAGGGTCCTGTTGAACCTTTCAACAAGCCCATTGCACTGTGGATGATAGGGTGTGGTGAACTTGTAGTTTGACACCACATTCCTTCCACATAGCAGTCAGATATCCTGACATGAAGTTTGCACCTCTGTCAGAGACAACCTCCTTAGGGAAGCCCACTCTGGAGAACACTCCAACTAGGGCTCTTGCCACAACAGGTGCTGTAATGGTCCTAAGGGGAATAGCTTCAGGATACCTGGTGGCATGGTCCACCACCACCAGTATAAACTTGTGCCCTGATGCTGTCTGGGGTTCCATTGGACCAACAATGTCAATCCCCACTCTGTCAAAGGGTACCCCCACCACAGGTAGTGGTATAAGGGGGGCCTTTGTTGTGCCACCTGACTTACCACTGGCTTGGCAAGTGACACAGGAGCAACAAAACTCCTTGGTATCTTCATTCATGTGAGGCCAGTGAAAGTGTGAGACAAGCCTGTCCCAAGTCTTTGTCTGGCCTAAGTGTCCTGCAATGGGAATCTCATGGGCCAAGGTAAGAAGGAAACCTCTCTGTGACAAGGGGATGACCAGCCTCCTGGTTGCACCAGGTTTGGGGTCTCTTGCTTCAGAGTACAGGAGGCCATCATCCCAGTATACCTTGTGGGTACCTGTGGCGTTCCCTGCAGCCTCAGCAGCAGTCTGCTGTCTGAGGGGTTCAAGAGAAGGGCAGTCTAACTGTGCCTTCCCCAGGTCTTCTCTGGAGGGTCCCCCTGAACCCAGAAACTCGACCTGATCTGGTTCAAGTTCTTTAGGCTCAGTTTCCCTCAGCTCTTTGAGGTCAGCCTCCTCTGAGACTTGATCCACAACCTGAGGCAAGGGGGAAGGCAATGCCTTAACTCTACTGCTCTTCTTCTTGGAAGGTGTCTGGTCCATTGTTCCAGGATCCAGCACCTGTTCAGTGGGGCATCTTCTGGCCTGTGACCTAGTCACAGCAAGCACATGTGCTGGCAAGCCTAACATTTCCATGTGAGTCCTCTGCTCCACTTCTGACCATAGGGATGTCTCCAAATCATTGCCCAACAAACATTCAACTGGGAGGTCTGAACTAACCACAACTTTCTTTTGGCCACTTACCCCTCCCCAGGAGAAATCAACAATTGCCATACTATGGTGGGTAGTGACATTGCTGGCATTGGTCACTAGGTAGTCTGTACCTAGCATGATCTGTCCAGGGTCCACAAAGTTAGGTGTCACCATTGTGACACTGGCACAAGTGTCCCTGTAGGCCTGACCCATTTTTCCATTTATAAAAGGTGTCTGCCTGTATTTGCCCAAAGTATTTGGACTTGCATCAGGGGATATATCCACATCCCCTGTACAGACAAGGACAGCCTGAGTGAGTGTGCCAACTAAGTTGTCATACCCCTCAGATCCCAAGGTTAACCCAACTAATCCCTTGGGAGGCGCACTACCACTGCTGACTGTACTAGGGGGTGCAGGTGCCTTAGGGGCTGCAGTGGTAGGAGTTTGCCCTCCTTTCTTGGTGCACTCACTAAACCAGTGAGTTTTACTTTTACAGTATTGGCACCACCTTTTAGATTGGCCTTCTTGAGTCTTCTTTTTCTGCTGTGAAGCCTGACCCCCACCCTCTTTGGTTTGTTGGGGGCCTGTCGAAGACTTCTGGTCATTTTGTTCATTCTTATGACTACCCTTTTGGTCTGCTTTCTTCTGACCACCCTGGTTCTGAGTCTGGTTCTGCTTAACCCTTGTTCTGACCCATCTGTCTGCCTTCTTTCCCAATTCTTGGGGAGAGGTCAGATCTGAGTCAACAAGGTGCTGATGCAACAACTTGTTCTGAAAATTATTTAAAATCTGTTCTCTCATGATCAGATTGTACAATCCTGTGTAATCAGTAACCTTACTGCCCAGCAACCAGCCCTCCAAAGCCTTGGTTGCACAATCCACAAAGTCAGACCAATCCTGAGACTGAGTTTTCTGGGTGTCCCTGAACATCAACCTGTACTGCTCAGTGGTTAGGCCAAACCCATCAATCAGTGTATTTTTCAGGACTTGGTAATTGTTAGCATCCTCAGCTCTAGTAGTGAGGAGCTTATCTCTACCTTTGCCTTCAAAGGAGAGCCACAAGACAGCTGCCCACTGACTATGGGAGACGCACTGGACAGTGCAGGCCCTCTCCAAAGCAGTTATCCATTTGTGGATATCATCCCCTTGTTTAAAGGGGGGCACTATCTTACTCGGGTGTCTGGTGTCTAAACTCCTGTCCTTTTCTCTAGGTAAAATGCTGCCACCAGTGGGGTCTGCCCCACTCAATTTCTGCTCTCTATCAAAGGCAAGTCTCTCTTTGGCCAGGGCAAGTTCTTCCCTTTCAATCCTCAGATTGACTTCCCTCATCTTAGCTTCATGCTCTCTTCTCTGAGGGGATGTCATCCCTCTGTGAGAAGAGGTCTGAGAGCCATAGGTTCGAATGGATCTGTTAGAGCCTCTGGATAGAGACCTAACTCGTCCATTCCCAATGTTAAGCATGCCTGAAAGTGGCCCTGGGGTCCCCCAAGTCCATTCTCATGCCTGCTTAAGTTGGTCCTGGTGAGTCTACTGACTTGTACCTGACCCTTTTCTGCCTCATCCCCTGACACTTCCTGATCCTCTTCCTCCTCATCACTACCTGTGCCATTGAGTTGGAGGTCAGGGTCCCCTCTAAGGGGGGCATGCTCCCATCTGGATTAGGAGGGCCTGTGTTAGAAGCCCTCCTGGCATCATAAGTCTCTAAGAGACCAATCAGGAATGGGATGGTAGGGTTAGAACCCTGTTTTAGCTTCCTGGAGGTACACACTTGTCTCATCTCCTGGAAGCTAAGAGCTGCATATCTTGATATGACCTGTGGAGGGTCAACTGACACAAGGGGGTCCTCTGAGTTCCCTACTTTGTCTGACATGCTTTTCTAGTGAGGTGTAAGTGGTGCACTTACCTACACTATTTGTTTGCCTACTGATCCCCTGCTAAGAGTTGTAGTCAGGGTGTGCTAGGCCCTGTTGAACTACAACAGCTGGTTCAGTAGAACTCAGAGTATTCTAAGCTAAGTTATATGTACCTTGGTACTTATGTGATCTTTCAAATGATATTCTTAGGATACGTGTGGTAAAACAGCAAGCTCAAATCCCACCGCTGCCACCAATGTGAGCAGTTGGCCTGATATGTAGTGCTCACTATTCTAGTGATCACTGTGTATCATTCCAACGACCCTTATTGATGATTGGTTGTAAGTCAACCTTATAGACCAGCTATCCTAGTAGCATGGACAAGAGCAGTCTTTAGGCTAAACTCTAGAGGGCGTGTTAAGCCAGCTGTTTCTGATAGATACATCTGCCGTGTGGATTCGTCACCTTGTGAATATCCCCCTTGCGTCAGCAACATTCGGAAATTCTTTTTGTAGCTTCGCGCCGACGTGGACGCAGACGTCACAGAGACACGGCTCCGCTCGCGACTCCGCTGACGTCACCGATGCCTACAATAGGCCCACGCCGGCGTGATGACATCAGTTCCCTTTTTTCCGCGTCGTCAACGCTAACGGTTTTCAGGGATTGTGCTGTAGCTTTCCAGTAACTTTGTTACTATTTACCTGTTATTCTGTATAACATAATATTCTTCGGGATGTCGTCGAAGAAGACTGGTTTCAAGGCTTGCGGCGAATGTGGCAAGACTATGTCCATCACCGATCCACATGACTGCTGTGTCTGGTGCTTAAGCTCCGACCATGATGTCGAGGACTGTGCTTGCTGCAAGAAGATGACTTCGAAGGCGCTGAGAGAGAGAGAGGCGAAACTCCTAGGTGACTAAGCTTAAGAGTAAGAAGGAAAAGAAATCTTCGAAGTCTAAGTCGCAGGTTAAGCTCCTGAGTAAGGAGTTGGTGGTTTCGGAGTCGGAGCATGTCTCTGTGGGTGAGGCTTCACAACCAGGTTCGCCCGAATCACAGGAGCAGGTCCATTCTCTAGTTCCATCCAATCCTTCTGGTCAGGAGGATGAAGGTGAGGAGCAGGGGGCTGGTGAAGTCGAAGTTCCGGTGCCTGCGGGTTCGTCGACCCCGGTTCCAGGACTCGTTGAAGAGGTCGACGTTGTCTCGACTCCGCCTCCTCAGGAACGACCCAGAGATTCTTATCCTGAGTTTCCAGCTCCAGGTCAGGATCCATCTCAGTTCCTGAACGCCATGTTTGGTGTCTATTCTAGGGCAATGTTCCCGTCTGGTGCACCTGTTGGTCCCACGGGTCCTATGGCTTTCAACTTGGGTGTTCCCCAAGCTTATGCCCCTGCACCCTTCATGCCTTTTATGCCGGCTATACCACCGCATTGGCATTTACTGGCACCTCTGGTGTCGTCGACGCCGAAGCGCTCGGCGCCAACTCCGTCGACGCCGGTCACATCGACGCCGATGCCTACAACTCCGAGGCAAGATTCTGTCCGACCTCGAACTGAGAAGCCTCGTCCGACGTCGGGTTCGACGCCGGCTCCGGCGCCGTCGGAGTCGATTCCGAACCCGTTGGCTTCGATTGTGAAGGAAAGGTCTCGGAGAAGGGCTCAGAGACTCCTGGAAGAAGATAGGTATCAGTATTCGGATACTGCAGAAGGAGAGTTACGGGATTCTGGGGATCCTTTTGAGGATTTGTGTGAGGCCAGTGGGCTTGAACTGTCATCTGAATGGGAGTTGGCTTCAGTTTCTAATGTGCCATCAAAGGATGTGGTGCCTTATCACACTTATTAAAAAAGCAGCAAGCCTTTTGAACATTACTCTTCCTACTGCTGACTATAAGCCTAACATCTTGACTGAGGTTCTTCATTCTCCCTCGTCAGTGGTTGAGCCTGTGTTACATTTCAACGAGGCCTTGACTGAGCCCATCTATGAGGTGTGGAAGAAGCCTTTGTCTGCTCCTGCAGTTTCGAGATCAGTTGCAAGGAGGTACAGAGTGGCACCTGAGGACCCCTCATTTTTATCTATTCATCCCTTGCCTGAGAGTTTGGTGGTGCAGGCTGCTTGCGCTAAGAAGTCTGCTGGAGCTTTCCCACAGGTTCCTGGGGACAAGGAATCCAGGAAGCAAGACCAGGGTGCCAGGAAGGTCTTCTCTTCAGCCAGTATGGCATTAAAATCAACCAATGCAACGTGCCTGATGGGAAGATATATCCATGCCTTGATGGATTCTGTCAAGCAGCTAGTTCAGAAAATTCCTGAAGATGACCGGAAGGATTTTCAGGAGGTGATTTCAGACACTCCAGCAGCTGCGAGACAGGTGATTCAAAGTGGCCTGGACACTGCTGATTCGGTGGCAAGGATCATGGGTTCATCTGTGGCCACCAGGAGGGCCGCCTGGCTTAAGTCATCAGAGTTCTCTGCGGACGTCCAGTCTGCATTGTTGGACTTACCTTTTGATGGCTCAGGATTGTTTGGCAAGAAGGCTGATGCTGCCTTGGAACGTTTTAAGGACAGTAGGGCCACTGCAAAGTCCTTGGGTCTTCAGTCCAGAGGAACTATTGGTAAACGCTTCAGGGGGTTCGGAAGATCTTCCTTTCGCTCTTACAGACCTTCCCAGCAACAGCCTCAGCAGCAACAAAATACGCTGTACAAGTCGTACAGGGGCAGACAAAGATCCCGCCCTAGAGGTCGTCAATCCTCCTCCTCCTCCTCCTCTCCTTCCCAACCCCCAGGCAATGCAGCAAAGCAGCCCTAGATCCGCCATTCCGGATCATGTGGGCCCAGTGGGGGGTCGGCTTACTCATTTCCTACAAGATTGGGAATTAATTACATCGGATCTTTGGGTTCTCAATCTTGTAGGGAATGGGTATGCACTTCCTTTCCGGGAATTCCCTCCCAATTACCCTCCTTGCCAGGGTTATTGTTCGGAGGACCACCTGCTTCGCCTGCAGGAAGAAGTCCTGGCTCTTTTCAAAAAAGGTGCGATAGAGGTGGTTCCAGAGCAGGAAAGGGGTCAGGGGTGCTACTCCCGGTATTTCCTGATCCCCAAGAAAGATGGCAGGCTTCGGCCTATCCTGGATCTCAGGATCTTGAACCTTTACCTGAAACAGGAAAAGTTCAAGATGCTCACTCTTGCACAGGTTCTTCAAGCGCTGCTGGAAGAAGACTGGATGGTGTCAATCGACTTGCAGGATGCGTATTTTCATATTCCCATCCTGAAGTCGCACAGAAAGTAGCTCCGTTTTACGGTGGGGTCACAACACTACCAGTTTGTGGTTCTTCCGTTTGGTCTTACTACTGCTCCTCGAGTCTTCACCAAGGTGATGGCGGTGGTGGCAGCTCATCTCAGAAGATCGGGGATACATGTGTTTCCGTATCTAGACGACTGGCTGATCAAAGCGGAGTCGCCAGAGAAGGTGCTCCATCATCTGCAAGTGACAACTCAGTTGTTGCACAGGTTGGGTTTTTCGATAAATGTACCCAAATCTCACCTGGTGCCCTCACAGCGCAACCTGTTCATAGGTGCGGTACTGGACAGTTCGAGGCATGTGGGCTGCTGAATTCATATCTGTGCATAGATCGCCGCCTAGTGTTGGGTCCGGATGATTGCACATTGTTGTCCTGGAAGAGTCTTTGAAGTATCACGAGATAGGTGGCTCCTCCCCTGGACTACAGTGCGCATGGGCATCGCCTCCATTCCCAGATTGTTTTTTTCCGCCATTGGGTTCGGATGTGTTTCGGTTCCCTCTGTCGGAATCGATAGTTGTTTAACTTTCCTTACTTGAGACCAAAAGGTCTTTAGGACTCGCGTCGGTATTGTCCATCGTTCGGGTTGGTTTATTCATCGGCTCCGAACACTTGCTGCCCTTCCGCGTGCTGTCGGCGCGGACGGGCCTACACGACGCTCCAGACTACTTCAACATGGAACGAACTCCGTTTAAGAGGTGCCCAGTGTGCGCCTCAAAGTATTCACACCTCGACGTGCACCCAGTGTGCAACAGATGCTTGTCGCCCGACCACGACGAGGCCAGGTGTATGGCCTGCTCCAAGTTCAAGCTACGTCGGGCCGCAAGACTGCAGGCCCAGTTATCGGCACCCCCTCCAACCAACATCTTTGAAGAAGACGTTGAAGACGACACCGTCCTACAAGTTTCGGACTCTAACCTGGCGTCGGAAGATGAGAACTACGACGCGGGAGATGAAGAGTTCGAGGAAGTCGTCGAGGAGGTAGGGGACGACGACGGGGCCATTGCCACCGTGGAGGATAGCTCGGAAGAAGAGCATCCTCATACTGACTCCGGGGCCGAACCCCAGCATAAGGCCCAGGTCGAGGGATCGCCTTCAGGCCTTACCCAAGACCTCAATACTCGTCCCACGGCCCCGCCTCCAGGCCCGGCTGTGAGAAGGTGGCCTGATATGCAGTGCTCACTATTCTAGTGAACACTATGTATCAGTCCAGCAACCCTTATTGATGATTGGTTGTAAGTCAACCTTATAGACCAGCTATCCTAGTAGCGTGGATACGAGCAGTCTAAGGCTAAAGACTCGAGAGGGCGTGTTAAGCCAGCTGTTATACCACACATATACCCCTTGAATACCCAGTGAAAGGACACCACACAAGTGTTATGAAAATAAACAGTGTATTTATTTAAATCACAACAGCCCTGTACTCTTTATGAGGACAGGGTACTAAGCACAAAACAAAACTCTTACGAAAATACTTAAGTTAGCACAGTATATACAAATGCCCGAGGGGCACGGAAAACCATATACTCTGAAAGTGGAATGCGAAATTACTAGCAGGTAAGTACAGTACTAATAGGCTTTGGAATCGCTAGATCTTGACTATAGAATCTTCAGATTACTTCTAGGAGACCCAGGGGACTCTGGTGCAGAGTGTGCACTCTCACGCGTGATGCGGGACAAAGTCTATGGTAGCTAGTAATGACAAAGTTAGTGTTCTCGGGCGAACCCGACCTGGTAGGAGGAAAACGAAAGTGGATTCTGACCCTTGGATAGTGAGGCTATGCTGGGGCACCGAAATGCCGAAGTTACCTAGCCCAGGGGCTGCAGCTGCATAGGTCTCAAAAGACGTCGGGAATCCTCGTAGACGGACCAGGAGCCTGGAAGAAAAGTTGCTGGCAGGCGACCAGTGAAGAAAGTTCGATGGATCCAAGCCTGGATCGAAGGAAGATGACACCTGAAAGCAGAGGGGACCAGGTGGCACCAGGAGGGCACCGGATGGTAGTCACCTCGACTAGGTGAGTGGGTGACGCTGTGCTCGCAGATCTCACGGACCAGGAGGCGTTGTCGGCAACCAGGATGGAGGAGCGAGCTGTCCCACGATGGATGAAGCTGTCGGCGTCGCTGGACCCAGGATTGGGCAACAAAGCCTTGGCAAATTCAAGCCCACGCGGTGGACTCAAAATGGCGTCTGGAGTGGACCAGGAGGGTCCGGGGTGCCTCTCTTGAAGAAGGAAGCAAGGGCCAGTCTGGAGCAACCAGACCAGCAGCAGTGATGTCGTCGGGCGTCATGAAGAAGGCCACAAGCCAGCCGGCTAGTAGCCACACAGCGCGGTGAGCACGCAAAAGCAGAAGGGCCCCACGCAGACCGTGGAGATGCTGGAGGGCTGATCTTCGGTGCTGGAGCTGCTCAGGGTTGGGGCTTCTCGGACCCCAAAGCACTCACCAGTGGAGCACACGGTGGGCTTGTTGCAAAGAAGTCGTGCAGTCTTGGCGATCGTCGGTCCCTCGAGGTCTCGTCGCACTCACAGTTCTCAGCTTTGCTGTAGCGGTGAGTAGAGGTCAGAGGTGCCAGGGAAGCCGGGTCTCGTCGAGCTGGGTCGTCGGATTCGATCTTGAAGAAGGAAATCTTGATGTCTTTCGCAGAAAGTCGTGTCTTGATTCCAAAGATGATCTAATTTGAACAGGGGGCCCGCTCCTATCTTTATACTAAAAAAGGGGGCTGACCCGGTGACTAGGTCCTGCCTATGGGTGGGACTAGGAGGGGGGTGGTTACACCCCTCTGCCATGCCGGACTTTCCCCAGGCCAGGGGCTGGTGTGCCCCTGGAACTGGTTCTGACCGGCCTATGCGTAGTGAGCACCGGCGTGCCACTCAGCAGTCACCTTCCTGTAAAGCCCTGCCTACCCAGGATACACAAAACCATGTCTGGGACGGTGCTAGCACCGCCCCTGACAGGAAACCCTTTGTCCAGGCTCCCCTTGCTGGAAGGACTCCCAGCTGCAGGGGGTCAGACTCGTGTCTGTGGTGGCAGCATCCATTTTGTGGAGCTGAGGCTTCGTTTAACTTTAACCGGGGTTCACAGTTACATACATGTTGTGTCCCTCTAGAAGGGTGGAATGCTAACCCTGTCGCCATAATTGGCGAGGGGTTAGTATTCCAATTCGTATGACACCTTACTCAACATGTTTTGATAAAGCAATACCAAAGATAGCATTTAACCGCGAGGATTATAATGCACTTAAGAGTATATGGTATGCGATATCATGGAACAGCTATTAGGACTTGGTTCCGCAAGCTGCAGACAGGCTCAGCTCATGCCAGAGCACCATCTCACACGATTCCAAGCACACTGCCTTCAGGATTGTCAAGGCCTGCCATAGGAGTGACTGATAGGAATCTGTGTGTCCATTTTAGGGTTAGATATAGGTATACTAAATCTACAGCAAAGGGTGATTACACGACTTTGCCCCAGCTGTCATGCAGCCAGTTGTGTCAAATTTAGGAGGCCAGCCAGGGGTGGCATAATACATGCTTCAGCCCCTGGCAGCCCTGGGTACACCCATGCCCTGAGTTACAGGGTCTGATAGGGTGGCCCAGTACCAATTGGAAATGCACCTAGGGTACATGGAATCCATTTTACAGAGAGAGCAGTAGGCCTGGGGTCCTGATTGGCAGGGCCCCAGGTCGACTATGTCAAAAACCAGCTAAAACACAGGGCAAAAAGTTGGGGGCAACCATAGTCAGGAGGTACCTTCCTACACCGGCCACGGACATTGGTGATGCGCCACTCCCGGTACAGAAACCGAAAGTGAAGCCATCAGGGTCCGCATCATCGTATCGGAACCGAAAGTGCAAGTCGCACTGGTGGGACCAAAGGCTCCAGAGGCCTCGGCGCCGAAGAAGTCCAAAATGGCCGCCGAGATCAAGAGTCACGCCAAAATGGCCGACCCGAAGACCCCAGTGTCGAAGCCGAAGGCGAAAACGCCCGACGCGGCTGCGTCGGCGCCGAAGCTGGTCGACGCTCTGAAGAGCCGCGTCGACGCCAAGAAGGTCGATGACCCTAAAAAAGCATCGAAGAAGCGTCGGGACGACCCCAAGGCTCGGGCTGCGCCGATCCCGGTCGACAAAGCCAAGGGCGGTGCTGTGTCTGCTCCGAAGACCGTGCCTTTCGTCGCCGACCCGAATCCGGACTCGGAGGACTCGCTCGAGCCGGTCCAGCCCTCCCCGTCCTTTACCAAAAAGGTCACGGTGTCCCTTCAACGTATTCGGAAGGAAGCAGTGGCTCCCGAACCGAAGGATGTGGCGCCTAAGCCTCCCCAAAAACCGCCGACGGCGCAGACGCCGATCCACTTCACGCTGCCGCCAAAGACGACGCCGAAGTCTTTCGCTCCGAAACATGGGGCCGGGGTGCCCTTGAAGCTGGTGTCTACGCCTAAAGCATCCTTGGTGGTGCCGAAGCCACGGCTCCAACCACTAGCGGACGAAGAGCGTCAAGAGGTTGTCATCGACGCCAACACAGGCAAGCTCTCTCTCCTTAAAAGGAAGATCCCCCCGGAGCCGGTGTTGGAACATTTTCATATTCCACTTAAAAAGAAGTTGGACTCTGCGGGTACTTCTGCCCCTATGGAGCGTGCATCTCCACAAGGTCTGGAACTCTCACCCACTCACTCTAACGCTGGGGAGGGTGACGGACACGAGGAGGAGGAGTACAATTATCCAGCGTACTCGGATCCAGAGGAGGTCAATGAGCCATGGTCTGCTGGAGGCGACCCTGAGGACCCTCAGTCAGGACACGAGCCGCAGCTTTTTGCTGCAAAAACTTCTCCAACAGAGGACTCTGCAGCCTTCAACGCTCTAATTGAGAGAGCTGCGGCCAACCATGATGTCGACCTCCATGCGGACCCAGTGGATGTCGATTTTCTGTTTGACACTTTCTCGGTGGCTGAAAAGACTGTCAAGACATTGCCAATGCTCAAAGGAGTGCTAAAGCACGCGCCTGAGGTTTTCAGGGAGCTCACCCGGGCGAGAGTCATCAATCCTCGTATTGACAAAAAATACAAGGCAGCGCCCACTGATCCAACGTACATCAAGGGACAATTGCCACTGGACTCTTTGGTTGTCTCCAACGCACGTAAGCGGGCGAACTCACAGACCACGGGTGATGCTCCTCCCCCAGACAAAGAATCGAAGGTCTTTGAAGCCTCAGGAAAACGTATTGCTGCTCAGGCAGCTAATATTTGGCGCATTTCAAACACGCAAGCCCTACTTGCACGCTACGATAGGGCACACTATGACACCCTAGAAACCCTTCTACAGCACTTACCTGATCAGTACAAAGAGGGAGCTGAAATGTTATTTCAGGAGGGGAAGCTTATCACCAATGCTTCAATTAAGTGCGCACTGGACGTGGCTGATACCGCCTCCAGAGCTATAAACACTAGCGTGCTACTGCGTAGGCATGCATGGCTTAGAATATCAGGCTTTAAACCAGACATACAGACTACCATCTTAAACCAAACAGTTAATCCAGACCACCTGTTTGGGCCAGAAGTGGATGCAACCCTTGAAAAAATGAAAAAGGACACTGACACTGCTAAGTCTATGGGGGCCCTACAGTCCCAGCAGTTTCGGGGTGGTTCCTTTCGCCGCTCCAATAACAGAGGCACCTCAAGGGGTCAGGCATCGCAATCCACGCAATACTATAAAAGCAACACCCAATCCTCATACACCAACAAGGGTAGAGGTGGTTACCGGGGCAACAACGTCAAAGGCAGGGGACGTGGAAAGAACAGCTCCAGGTCCTCCACCACCAACAAACAGTGACGCCTTGTCGCTGCACCCCGACCACACAACACCAGTTGGGGGGAGACTCCAGCAGTTCCTGCCCGCGTGGAAATCCATCACCACGGACAGGTGGGTCAAATCTCTTATCCAATACGGTTACTGTCTGGAACTCATTTTCACTCCACCAAACATACCCCCAAGAAACCGTCCTATGTCCGGCGAGCACTTGCACTTGTTGCAGCAGGAGG
Organism: Lissotriton vulgaris; assembly: GCF_964263255.1. NCBI lineage: Eukaryota > Metazoa > Chordata > Amphibia > Caudata > Salamandridae > Lissotriton > Lissotriton vulgaris. The sequence goes on along the minus strand of NC_141698.1, from coordinate 279,688,429 downwards.
TCCAAGTCATGCTGCAAAAAGGGGCAATAGAGCTCGTTCCACTGCAAGAAAGGGGAACAGGGGTTTACTCTCTGTACTTTCTAATCCCCAAAAAGGACGGATCCCTCAGGCCCATCCTGGACCTCAGGCCCCTCAACTGGTACATTCTGTCAGAACATTTCCATATGCTCACGTTGCAGCAGGTTCTCCCTCTGCTTCAGCAGGGGGACTTCCTGGCTACTCTGGATCTCAAGGATGCATACTTTCACATTCCCCTGCATCCTTCACACAGGAAGTACCTCAGGTTCACCATTCAAGACCAGCACTACCAGTTCAGGGTTCTGCCTGTTGGGGTCACCACAGCGCCCAGGGTCTTTACGATGTGCCTGGCGACTGTGGCGGCGCATCTAAGACGTCAAAACATCCACGTCTACCCCTATCTGGACGACTGGCTCATTCAGGCAAAGTCGGAACAACAGTGCGCCGACCACGTGTCCCGCACCATTCATCTCCTGCACGATCTGGGATTCTCACTGAATTACCCAAAATCCCATCTCCAGCCCGCCCACATACGGCAGTATCTGGGCGCGACAATAAACACTCTGGCAGCCACTGCGCAGCCAAATTCAGTGAGAGTCGCCAGTATTCAGATGCTGATCCAACGATTCAGACCTCAGCACTCGCTTCCAGCGAAGGTGTTCATGCAGTTGATAGGCATGATGGCCTCCTGCATCTCCATTGTCCCGCACGCGAGATTACATATGCGTCCGCTCCAGGAGTGCCTAGCACGTCAGTGGACTCAGGCTCACGGGCAACTAACAGACCTAGTGTTGGTGAGCGGTCGGGCGTACAACTCTCTGCATTGGTGGAATCCACAAAACCTTTGCAAGGGCCGACCGTTCCAAGAGCCTGTGCCACAGATTATCCTGACGACAGACGCTTCTCTCCAGGGATGGGGAGCGCATGTACTCCGCTACACAGTGCAGGGACTATGGACACTACAGCAGAGGAAGATGCACATCAATGTATTGGAACTGATGGCAATCTTCATGGCCTTAAAGGCATTCAAAGTACATCTGTGCAACAAGGTCGTGTTGATCCGGACGGACAACATGACGGCCATGTACTACATTCAGAAACAGGGGGGCACACACTCTCCGCAGCTGTCTCATCTGGCTCAGAGCATGTGGAAGTGGGCCATTCAGAGGAACATTTTCCTGATGGCAGAACATCTCCCAGGCAAAGACAATCAGATGGCAGACCTGCTCAGCAGGCACAGCCACCAAATGCACGAGTGGGAGATACACCCATCAGTACTCCAACCGTACTTCCAAAGGTGGGATCATCCAGAGATAGACCTGTTCGCCACAAGGGAGAACGCAAAATGCCAAAGCTTCGCCGCCAGGTTCCCACACCCGCAATCGCAGGGCAATGCGATATGGATGAACTGGTCAGGCAGATTTGCGTACGCTTTTCCCCCAGCACCTCTGATACCGCTGGTGGCACGCAAGCTCAGGCAGCACTCGATGACTCTCATCCTGGTTGCTCCAACGTGGGCTCGCCAACCATGGTACACCACGTTTCTGGAACTTTCCGTGGTACCGCATCAAAGGCTTCATCTCACACCCAATCTTCTGACGCAGAGCCATGGCGACATTCAGCACCCAGATCCGCAACAGCTCAACCTGGCGATCTGGCTCCTGAAGTCCTAGAGTTTGGCTACCTCAATCTTCCCCCGGATTGCAAGGACATCATTCGGGAGGCAAGAAAGCCCACTACTAGAGCATGTTATGCGGCTAAATGGAAGCGGTTTGTCATTTATTGTGCGAACCACGACATTAACCCGCTGGATGCTTCCATTCAGAACATCATATGTTACCTGTTCCATCTGTACCAATGCAATTTGGCGTATTCTTCCATCCGCATTCACCTGTCTGCGATGGCCGCATACCTCCAGAATAGGCAACACCTATCACTTTTCAAGGTTCCTGCTATCAAGGCATTTCTGGAAGGACTCAAAAGGGTCATTCCACCACGGACACCACCAGCTCCAGAATGGAACCTCAATGTGGTTCTTACAAGGCTGATGGGTCCTCCTTTCGAGCCACTACACTCTTGTGAGCTTCAGTTTCTGACTTGGAAAGTGGCTTTCCTAGTAGCGATTACATCGCTACGGAGGGTTAGCGAGTTGCAAGCCCTCACCATCCAAGAGCCCTTTTTCCAAGTCCATGCTAACAGGGTGGTGCTCCGCACTAACCCTAAATATCTACCCAAGGTTGTATCTCAATTCCACATAAACCAAACAATTGAGTTGCCAGTGTTTTTTCAAAACCCTGAGTCGCTGGCGGAGCGGATGCTCCACACCCTTGACGTTAAAAGAGCCCTGATGTATTACATTGACAGGACAAAGGATTTTCGAAAGACTAAGCAGCTTTTCGTTGCCTTTGCATCACACCACAAGGGTAACGCTATTTCCAAGGCTGGTATTGCTAGGTGGATCGTGAAATGTATTCAAATCTGTTACGCTAAGGCTAAACGCACTCTTACAATTCCACCAAGAGCCCACTCGACCAGAAAGTTGGGGGCCTCTATGGCTTTCCTTGGGAACATTCCCTTAGAGGATATATGTAGAGCAGCCACATGGTCTACCACACATACATTTACTAAACATTACTGTGTAGACGTGCACTCTAAACAGCAGGCAGCTGTTGGTCAGGCTGTTCTCAAGACACTTTTCCAAACTGCTGCAGCTGGCACGGGCGGCCGCCGATAATAGGGGGACTGCTATGTATTCTATGCACAGATATGAATTCAGCAGCCCACATGCCTCGAACTGCAAATGCTACTTACCAGTATGCATCTGTTCTTGGCATGTAGGGCTGCTGACATTCATATCGCCCGCCCTCCTCCCCGGCGCCTGTAGCAGCTGCAGTATTCATGTATATGCTCATAGCATGGTCATCACTCACATAGTTCACTCCATCTCGGCCACAATGGCTAAAAACAATCTGGGGATGGAGGCGATGCCCATGCGCACTGTAGTCCAGGGGAGGAGCCACCTAGCTCGTGATACTTCAAAGACTCTTCCAGGACAACAATGTGCAATCATCCGGACCCAACACTAGGCGGCGATCTATGCACAGATATGAATGTCAGCAGCCCTACATGCCAAGAACAGATGCATACTGGTAAGTAGCATTTGCACTACTGTGTGTCGCGCATTCCCTCCCCCTCAAAGGATTCGCGACATTCAGGAGATGATTCCTTTGTTTTTCCCTGGAGCGGTTGTTCCAGTCCTGAAGGTCCTTCGCCTGCTCGGTCTGATGGCTTCATGCATCCTGTTGGTCAACCATGCACGCTGGCACATGAGGGCACTCCAGTGGTGCCTCCGCAGGCAGTGGTATCAGCACAGCGGAGATCTCAGGGAGTCAGTGAAGATCTCCAGAGAAACTGCAGCGGATCTGTCTTGGTGGAGTGTGGAAGGCAATCTGTCTCAAGGAAAGCCTTTTCAGATTCCTCCTTCGGTTGCCACAGTAGTATCGGACGCGTCCACCCTCGGGTGGGGTGCTCATCTGGGGGACCTGGAGGTCAAAGGTCTTTGGTCTCCAGAGGAAAGGTTGCTTCACATCAACCTTCTGGAATTGCGGGCAATTCGTCTGGCGCTCAAGGCCTTCCTCCCTTCCCTTCGCGGTTGGTCGGTCCAAGTCCTAACGGACAACACGACCGCGATGTGGTACATCAACAAACAGGGAGGAGTAGGGTTGCAGTGTCTCTGCAGAGAGGCTCTGCGTCTCTGGTCCTGGGTTCAGGACCATCAGATTTGTCTGATGGCAAATATTCTGGCCGGAGTTCAGAACGCTCGTGCAGACAGTCTCAGTCAGCAGTTCTCTGCCGATCACGAGTGGAGGCTCCATCCAGAGGTAGTTCACGACATCTTTCGGATGTGGGGGACTCCTCGGGTGGACCTGTTTGCCACTCACGAGAATGCTCACTGCCTGTCATTCTGCAGCCTCCAGTTTCCGATGCAGGGAGCCTTGGGGGTTGCGTTTCAGTTGAGTTGGAGCTCGCAACTCCTTTACGCGTTTCCTCCCATACCCTTGATTCCTCGGGTTCTGAGGAAAGTTCGCCAAGACCGGGCCCAAGTCATATTGATTGCTCCGGATTTGCCAAGAAGGGTGTGGTACTCAGACCTTCTCCACCTCTCCTCTCACCCGCCGCTCCGTCTCCCTCACAGGGCAGATCTCCTCTCTCAGTGGGAGGGGCAGGTTCTACACCCCCACCTCAAGACCTTACACCTTCATGCCTGGAGATTGAACGGGGCAACCTGATTTCTTATTCTCTCCCTCACGATGTGGTGGATGTCATTTTGTCAGCCAGGCGTGACTCCACTAAGTCCATCTATACTTATAGGTGGTCTAAGTTTGGTATTTGGTGCAGGGAGAAGTCCATAGACCCTTTGAGGGCCCATTTATCTGATATTCTCCAGTTTGCCCTTTCTCTGGCGCAGCAGGGGCTTGCTGTTGCCACAGTGAAGGGTTATCTGTCAGCGCTGTCGGCGTTTATTTGTTTGCCTGACCAGCTTTCTCTGTTTAAGTCTCCTATAGTTTTGAGGTTTTTGAAGGGCCTCATTAATAAATTCCCTCCTGTCCCTTTTATTGTGCCTCAGTGAGATTTGAATCTGGTTCTGACATTTTTAATGGGTGCTCCTTTTGAGCCTCTTCATAAATGTACCATGAGGCTCCTGACTTTCAAAACTGTTTTCCTCGTTGCAATAACCTCGGCAAGGAGGGTAAGTGAGCTTCAAGCTCTTAGTTCCAAGCCCCCATTCCTGTCCATTCATGCTGATCGAATGGTTCCAAGGACCAGGGCTGCTTTTCTGCCGAAGGTGGTGTCTTCTTTCCACCTTGGTCAATCCGTCACCCTCCCTTCCTTTTTTATCCTCCATCTCACCCTTCCAAGGAGGAGGAGAGGTTGCACCGTCTGGACCCCAAGAGGGCGGTGTCTTTTTATTTGGACAGAACTAGAGACTGTCGCATGGACGACCAGCTCTTTATTGGCTTTGCTGGCTGCAAGAAGGGAAGAGCGGTCCATAAGAGGACTTTGTCGAGATGGATCGTCCTCTGCATTAAGATCTGCTACTCTTTGGCCGGTAAGGAACCTCCAGAGGGCATAAGAGCTCATTCGACTAGGGCTAAGTCTTCGACCTCTGCATTGGCTAGAGGTGTGCCTGTAGAGGATATTTGTAGGGCCGCAACTTGGTCTTCCCTCCACACTTTCGCGAAGCACTACTGCTTGGATACCGAAGTGAGGAGGGATGGTCATTTTGCGCGCTCTGTTCTTCAGGATTTCCTGGTCTAGAAGAGTGGACACCCTCCTCCGGGAGTGGGGACTGCTGTGGGACTCTATTCACAAGGTGAGGAATCCACACGGCAGATGTATCTATCAGAAGAACAAGTTACTTACCTTCGGTAACGCTTTTTCTGGTAGATACAATATCTGCCTGTGGATTCCTCACTGACCCACCCGCCTCCCCGTTGTCCACTCTTCTTAGCCAGAGTATCTCTAATGGGTTGTTTTGTTGTAAAATGTTTTATTGCATTTACTTCACACTGTGTGTGTTACTTTGATTTCTATACTGTGTATATTGTGTACATTACTACTGTCATCGGTCCGTCCGTGTGCCTCGAAGGCACGGAAAAAAGGGCGGAACTGATGTCATCACGCCGGCGTGGGCCCATTGTAGGCGTCGGTGACGTCAGCGGAGTCGCGAGCGGAGCCGTGTCTCTGTGACGTCCGCGTCCACGTCGGCGCGAAGCTACAAAAAGAATTTCCGAATGTTGCTGACGCAAGGGGGATATTCACAAGGTGAGGAATCCACAGGCAGATATTGTATCTACCAGAAAAAGCGTTACCGAAGGTAAGTAACTTGTTCTATACCATCACATATACCCCTTGAACACCAAGTGAAAGGACACCACACAAGTTGTTATGAAAATAAAAGGATATTTGTTTATAACACAACAACCCTGGACTCTTTATGAAGACAGGGTGCTAACTTGTAAACTTGTGAATTTGTAGAGCGCGAATTGTTGCCCGGAGGCGTCCAAGCGCTAGGATAACCAGAGCCTGCTGAAGGTCGGGGGGGGGGGGGGGGGGGGGGGGTTAGGCAGTTAGTAAGCAGATGCAAACAAGAAGGTCTTTAATTGCTTGCGGAATTCAGTGAGGTTAGGGTTAGCTCTGAGATGGAGTGGCAGGGTGTTCCAGGTTTTGGACGCGTTGTATGTAAACGTCCTTCCGCCAGATCTGGATCTTTTTATTCTTGGCACCACTGCCGAGAAGGTCTGGCTGGAACGAAGACTTCGGTTTGGGGTGTAATGAGTAACCAGGTCACGTGTGATGCTGGGTCCTGTGTCCCAGAAGGCTTGATGGGCTATGCATAGTGTCTTGAACAAAACTATCTGCCGGATCGGAAGCCAGTGAAGGCTAATCAGTCCGGCCCTCACTGAGTGTCTGCGGGGGATTTTGAGGAGTAGGCGCGCTGCGCAGTTCTGTACAATCTGCAGCCTGCGTAGGGTGTATTCTGGGGCGCCGAGATAGAGTGCATTATTAAAAAAAAGGCGTGATGGAATAAGACCTTGAATGGCTACCTGTTTGGCTTCCATGGTAAGGAGGGGAATTATTTTATTTAACACCCTCATGATGCCAAAACAGGTGGCTGAAAGTTTTGTGGCTTGGACATTGAAAGATAGGGAATTGTCCAGCCACACTCCGAGGCTTTTGATGTTATTTTTGGGGGTTGGGGGGGGCCTAAACAAGGGGGCCACAGAGAGGGAGGGAGGGCCAGATCTGATGGGCCTAGGAGCATCAGCTCTATTTTGTCCCCGTTCAGCTTCAGGGATGATGACGACATCCAGTTCCTCACCTCCTCCAGGCATTCTCTAAGCCCGCCTGGTGCAGTTCGGTAAGCCTCCTGCGCCAGTGAGACCACTAGCTGCGAGTCGTCCGCATAGGAGATGATTTTAACTCCAAATGGGCGGACGACATCGGCCAGTGGTCTCATGTACAGATTGAAAAGTGCAGGGCTTAGAGAGGAGCCCTGGAGGACACGGATTCGCCATCAAAAACCCTAAATGATCTATTCTCCAAAAAAGATTTAAACCATGCCCAGGCCTTATCCTTAATCCCCGCACAGGACAGGCGGTTCAGTAAGGTGTCATGGCTGACCGTGTCGAAAGCCGCGATTAGATCAAGGAGGATCACTGCCACTGATCCTCCTTGATCCAAGATTTTTCTAGTTTCCTCTGTAACCATGAGGAGGGCGGTCTCAGTCCCGTGTTTTGGTCTGAAACCCGTCTGAGTGGGATCTAGTAAGTGATGATCTTCCAAAAAGTTCACCAACTGTTGGTTGATATATTTTTCCAGGAACTTGCTCACCCATGGGAGCAGGGAGATGGGGCGATAGTTGGCTAAGTCAGACGGGTCCAGATTGGGCTTCTTAATTAATGATCTGACCATGGCTTGCTTCCAGACAGTTGGCACAGTGCAGGAGGAGATGGCAGCGTTTAGTACCTCCCTAATGACGAGCAGGGTGATCCGGTATGCTGCCATTAAGATGTCAGGAGGGGCAGGGTCTTCTGGTGAGCCTGATTTGACACTGAGGGCTAGTGATTCCAGGGTGGGGAGATTCAGTGGGGGAAAGTTGGTTAGGCTGTGTCGAGCAGGGGGAGGGGACAGGGTTGGGGAGATGTAGGGTTGGATTGATGAATTCATTTTTGGGGAGGGAAATGCTGAATAGATCTTGTTTACTTTCTGAAAGAAAAACTCGGCGATATTATTGCACTGTGTGACAGATTTCTCGGTGTGCAACGCAGGGGGGGGGGTTAGTTAGTTTTTTAATGATCTGGAAGATCTCTCTGGGTTTAGATTTGGCCTGTAGAATTTTATCGGCGAAGTACATGGACTGGGCTGCTTTTATTTGAGTGTTATACTCGTTAATAGTTTCACGATAGCGGGTTTTGTTATCTACTGAGTTATCCAGACGCCAGCGTCTTTCCGCCCTTCTACAAAGACGCTTCTTGTCCCTAAGAGACTGCGTATACCACGGGGCAGTTTTATGGGGCCGCTTCAGTATAGTCTTGCTCATAGGGAGAGTGGTGTCAAGGGTATGATTGATCCAATTAACATAGGCCTGGTTTGCTAGGTCAGGATCCTCCTATTTCTCGGGTTGTTAGCTGGCAAGTTTAATGGACCAGTTGTCAACCTCGAGGCGCGACCAGGCTCGCCTGAGCTAAGCACAATACAAAACTCTTAAAGAAATACTGAAAGTCGCACAATTTACGCAAATGCCCGAGGGGCACGAAAAACCATATACTATGGAAGTGGAATGCGAATTACTAGCAGGTAAGTAACAGTTCTGAATCGCTAGGCCTACAATGCTGAACCCTTAGGAAGCAGGAGGCCTAGGGGCGCCGTGTGCAGAGTGGGAACTCTCACGCGCAATGCGGGACAAAGTCTATGGATGCTAGTAAATGCAAAGTTAGTGTTCTCGGGCGAACCCGACTAGGTAGGTCAAAAACGAAAGTGGATCTAGACACTTAGAGAGTTGTTCTACGCTGGAGCACCGTGATACTCGGTTTACCTAGCCCAGGGGCTGCGGCTGCATAGGGTTCAAGTGTCGTCGGGAATCCTCGTTGACGAACCAGGAGCCTGAAGTGGAAGTTGCTGGCAGGCGACCAGTGAAGATGTTCCGGGCTGATCCAGGGACGGATCAGTGAAGAAGAGTACCTGTAAGCAGAGGGGACCGAGTTCTGAATCACTAGCCAGTGATTAGGTGGGCACCAGGATGGCACCGGACAAGGTCACTCAGCCAGGTGAAGAGGTGACACTGGATTCTGCTGCTGCACGGACCAGGGGCGCTGATGTCGACCAGGCTGGAGGTCTGCGAGCTGTCCCACGTCGGATGTCTGCTGCTGGCGATGCTGGATCCGGTGAAGGAGGCAACAAGCCTTGGCTATGGCAAGCCCACGTGGGGACACAAAATGGCGTCTTGAGTGGACCAGGAGGGTCAGAGGAAGGTCCCCTTCAGGAGGAGACTAGGGCCAGTCTAGAGGAGCTAGACCAGCGGTGAAACAAACGTAGGACGTCGTCTGGAGGGTCACTAGCCAACGGGTAAGTGACCGGACAACGTGGCAAGCGACACAGAAGCAAAAGGGCCCCACGCAGATCTGGTGGATGCTGGGGGGCTGGACTTCGGTGCTCGTGCTGCTTGGGGTTGGGGCTTCTCTTACCCCCAATGCACCCACTCGAGGGTCCCTCGGCGGTCGTGCTGGGTCAGTGTCGTGCTGGTTCTGATGGTCACCGGGTCCTCTGGTCTCGTCGCACCCACAGTTCTCAGCTGTGCTGTAGAGGCAGGTAGAGGTCAGAGAGGGCAGGGAGTCCGGGTCTCGTCGTGCTGGTTGGTCTGGTTCCGGAGGAAGGACGTTCAGCAAACCGCAAGATACTTAGTTGGTACCTGCTGCTGCAGGGTGACTACTCCTTAGTCACAAGGGAGAAATCTTGAGTTCCTTTCGTAGAAAGTAGTTTCAGGATTCAAAGATGATCTAATTTGGAAGGGTCCCCGCTCCTACCTTTATTCTAAAGAAAGGGGCTGGCACGCGACTAGGTCCTGCCCATGGGTGGGACCAGGGAGGGGGTTGGTTACACCCCTCTCCCCTGTCCGGACTTTCCCCAGCTCAGGGGCTGGTGTGCCCCTGGAACTGGTTCAAACCGGCAGATGCATAGTGAGCACCGGGGTGCCACTTGCAGTCACCTTCCTCCTGAGCCCTGCCTACCTGGAATACACAAAACCCTGTCTGGGATGGTGCTAGCACCACCCCTGACAGGAAACCCTTTGTCCAAGCTCTCCTCACTGGAAGGACTCCCAGCAGCAGGAGGTCAGACTTGTGTCTGTGGTGGCAGCATCCATTTTGTGATGCTGAGGCTCGAGTTAACTTTAACCGGGGTTCACAGTTACATACATGTCGTGTCCCTGTAGAAGGGTGGAATGCTAACCCCGTCGCCAGAATTGGCGAGGGGTTAGTATTCCAATTCGTATGACACCTTACTCGACATGTTTTCATAAAGCGATACCAAAGATAGCAAATGACCGCGAGGATTATAATGCACTTAAGAGTATATGTTACGCGTTATCATAGAACAGCTATTAGGACTTGGTTCCGCAAGTTGCAGACGGGCTCAGCTCATGCCAGAGCACCATCTCACATAATTCCAAGCACTCTGCCTTCAGGATTGTTAAGGCCTGCCATAGGAGTGACTGATAGGAATACATGTGTCCATTTTAAGGTTAGATATAGGTATACTATATCTAAAGCAAAGGGTGATTACACCACCTTGCCCCAGCTGTCGTGCAGCCAGTTGTGTCAGATTTAGATGGCCAGCCAGGGGTGGCATAATACATGCTGCAGCCCCTGGTAGGCCCTGGGTACACCTATGCCCTGGGTACAGGGACTGATAAGGTGGCCCAGTACCAATTGGTATATGCACCTAAGGTACACGTGTCAATTTAGTGAGAGAACAGCTAGGCTGTGGGTCTGATTAGCAGGCCCACAGCCAGGGAAGTCGTAAACCAGTGAAGCAAAAAGCAAAAATCTGGGGTGATCATAGGATTGCAGACCCTACTCTCCTACAATACTCCTTGCCCGGGAATGGCCCAGACAGTGGTGGTTCACGGACCTGCTTCACCGGTCTCTCCTTCGTCACATACGGCTGCCGTCCAGGCCGGACCTTCTCATGAAGTTCGGGGGGCGGATGTTGCACCCCAACCTCTCGTCTTTGAGTTTGGCGGCATGGCTCCTGAGATAGTGCAATATGGCCATTTGAATCTGCCCGAAGATTGTATGGGCATACTGAAGGAGTCTAAGAGACCTTCCACTCGGACCTCCTATGCTTACAAGTGGAAGAGGTTCTGTATCTGGTGCAAGTCCAAGAACTATGACACGACGACGTGCAAGGAAGACGCCATCCTTCCTTACCTTTTACATTTGGCGCAGTCTGGACTTAATGTTCATTCCATTAAGGTTCATCTTGCTGCATTGACTGCGTACAGGAAATGCCCTTCACAGACTTCCTTCTTCCAGATCCCTGTGATCAAAGATTTTTTGGAAGGCTTGAAGAAAGTGTTCCCTCCTGTCAGGCTTTATTCGCCTTCATGGGAATTGAATGTGGTGCTGTCCAGATTGATGAAGGAGCCTTTTGAAGCTATTCATAAGGCTTTGTTGCAGCACCTGTCCTGGAAGGCAGCGTTCCTCGTGGCCATTACATCGGCCCGCAGGGTGAGTGAAATTCAGGCGTTGTGTTGCCAAGAACCTTATACTGTATTTCATGCTGCTAAGGTTGTTATGCGTACTCACCTTAAATTTCTTCCCAAGGTTATTTCTGATTTTCATGTCAACCAGACCATAACGTTGCCTACGTTTTTTCAGAATCCTTCATCTCCAGCGGAAAGGTCTCTACATTCCCTGGATGTTAGGAGGGTGTTGAAATTTTATCTGGATAAAACCAAAGATATTCGTAGGTCAGACCAATTATTTGTCAATTATGGATCAGTCAGGACGGGTCTTGCTACCTCGAAGCAGTCCATCTCTAGGTGGATTGTGTCCTGCATACATTTGTGTTACCAAAAAGCTAATAAGACCTTAAGCAGTAAACCTAAGGCTCATTCCACCAGGGGAAAAGCTGCCACGACAGCTTTACTCCGTAATGTTCCGATTGCAGAGATCTGCAAGGCGGGCACTTGGAAGTCAGTTCATACCTTTGCTAGGCATTACTGTCTGGACACGGATGCCAGGGCAGATGCTCAGGTTGGGCAGTCTTGGCTGCGGAATTTGTTTGCACAATAGTGGTGTTAATTTTCTTCTCTCCACCGCCGCTTTGGTGTGGGGATGGGCTTGCCATTCTATTCACTAGATTATGACTGTACACAGAGATCCCCTACTACAGAAGGAGTAGTTTCTGTCCTGTAACTCCAGTTCTGTAGTAGGGGTATCTCTGTTATAGTCATAAGCGCCAGCCCTCCTCCCCGGTGGAGAAAGATATTCATGTAAGGAATGCTACAGGTCTGGCGTGCTACGCCTTCAAAAAGAACTGAAAGTAAAAGGGACCTGCTGTGCATTCTGGGATACTGGGAGAAGTTCTGGAAAGTTCTCTTAAAGGCACAGTATCCTATTTAAGCCACATAATGGCAGCCTATGGGGCTTGTCTGTCCATGCCTTTCTCTCTATCATTCCAGAGTCTTTTACTGGTAGAGGCAAGTTTCTCTATGGAAGAAACTGGGCAGGCTGTGTTATGTGTGGTTTGGTTTGGTGGGATTTCATAGTTGAAGTACTAGACAGTGTAGCCTGTGGAGATAGGCTGCATTATTTGTCTTTAAATTCTCTCTTAAATGTCTTTGCAGTTCTGCATGATTTGACAACTTAAGAGATTATTTTTGATTGCCGGGGTCCACGCACATGGGCGGGACTATTCACTAGATTATGACTATAACAGAGATACCCCTACTACAGAACTGGAGTTACAAGACAGAAACTACTCCATATATACTTTAGGCTGGTACATGAAGGCACCGTACATGGAAAAACACTACTTGGCTCTTGGCCCTCGGAAAGGACCATATATGGCACAAATGGTTAGTACAAAGCTCTGCTTTAGTTATTATTGGGAAGGTCAGGAGGGGTGACTCCCTTTCGTCTCGGTGCTTTGGAGTGCAGGCACGGTGCCTTCAAGAATGCGCTTATCGCACCCAAAGCCAGATGCGACCTGGAGTCCAAGCACAGGGAGAGAATAGCGTGTATACAGCTGTCTCCAGCAAATCAACTAAGCTAAGGCCTGACAACCATTGGTAGGTAACACGTGATCACTGTTTGTGTCTAGTGCAGACAAATGAAGATGGCGGCTGTACAATTTCGGCCTTCACGATGCAAGCAGAACACACAAACAGCATGTACCCTTACTAAATACAAAAATAAGTTATAGATTAAGCACTATGCATACCTCTATACTCGAAATATATAGATACATCATGCTAACAAAATATATATATAATACCCATACCAATAAAATAAGGGAAATCAGCCTTTTACCCCTCAACAGCACAGTATCTTATGGTTGTGACTAAAAGCCAGACAGGCCTCCGAGTTCCAAAAAAGCAAGGGGGATGGCCCTTCGCCGCCTCTTCCTGCCAATGACTGGCTCGCCCTTCTCTAAAGGCCTTCTCTAGTGCCCTTCGCCGCCTCCAGCCTCGTGGAGATCCGGCAGAAGAGTGACAGGTGCAGGGAGCCTGGTGGATGGAGTCCGTGCCCCTAGTTCGCAACTCAAGATGAAGAGAGCGCATCATTGAAAGCAAACTGAGAGTACAGCAGGAGATAAGAGGAGCAATATAGATAAATTAACAGCAACAATAGTGAATAGACCTAACTCGAGACATTGCTAGGTGTTCCTGTAAGGGAGGGGAGGAAAGGTAGGGGTCACAAGTTTATTAAAAACACAGAACAAAAACATTTTGTGTGTCATTGGATATAAGCATGCTTAATAAAACAAATCTGAACCATATGCATCAATTTGTTGCCTCTTACCCTTTTTTACACTAGTTAATAACTTTGGATCTGAATGTGGAGAAGCTTGTTGTAGCCCTTTATCTAGGTCACCACAGTTTCAGCTAACTATTTTTTGATTGCTCATTTGTTCCCACTTGATAAACTTGTGGCTTATTTTTTCATCGCAATCTGCCCTTCCTTCAAGTCCTTTTGGATTTTCAGATCAGCCAGCTGATAGACATATCTTTGCTCTGTATATCTGTTATTTCTATTTTCTGCCTCTAGAAAATTATGTGCATTGTGCTCCTGGTTCTTATGATTCTAAGGAACCAGCAGTAGAAAATCACATTCTTAGGACTAAGGTATAAGGACATAAAATATGGATGTAAATAGAGTGAGTAATTTTTAATTTGTAACTAAAAATCTTCAAAAGCAATTTACTTGCTGTTTAAGCCTTTTACATATTTGCATGTATTTTTTTCTTAAAAAATGTCTTCTCTGTTATGGAAATATTTCTTTACTCTTTTGGCAGATCCTCAGCCTTCACAACAGCAGCAGCAACCACCACAGCCTCCTCAGACTGAAAGTCCTACACCCCCTCCTGCGACACCAGCCTCATCAGCAGCTCCATGAGGTCTGACTGAGGACTGAGGAGAACATTTTCTTTTAAAATGTAGTAACACACTTGAATTCCAATTTTTATGCCGCCTAATCCTGTTGAGAGACTCAACCTACACAAACAACTTGTAGTGAGGTGTGACTTTTAAAAGCAGCCTATGCTTTTGACTTTGATTTGGACCAGACATGTTTTAAGCATCTTTAGACTGGTGATTTCCAACTTGTCAACCACCCACCTCTGCTAGCATGGGTGTAATTTTTCTTGCATCTGCTTCCTTCGTATATTAATTTGAGCTTTGTGTTGAAGCAGAGCTCCAGCAAATGTTCTATAGCCTTAACATTTTTATTTCTAGTTCACCCAAACCTTTTAGTTATTCGTTTTGGAGAAGCCTGTTTTACTTCTTTCTCTGGACATTCATCCAATTTACAATGCGTACATACTGTTCCTTTCAATAGTTGATTTTGTATAAAATGATCAGATTTTGTAAGTAATTTAGAGGAACGGAGGACAGGAGAAAGGCTAATAATATGGTTTGTCATTTTTCAGAATGTATTAAATATCTTAATTGGGTGATTCTTGACATTGTAAATCCCTTAGCTAGTGTAAATCGTCAATAACCATTAACTGATTGTGCAGAAGAGACACTATCAAAAAATAACTGCATGTTTTGTTTGTTATGGTTTTTAATTGTATGTACATTTGTCAATGGCTCTGGAGGTTGAAAAATGTAGTGTGGAAGTCCACTAAGATATTTACTGCCACTCTTTTGTTATGTCATCTGTGGTTTTTTAAAAAAGAATTATACTTAAAACCTGCAAAAAAATTCTGCATAGCAGTAACATGTTGGCAACATGTTAGCTTGGGTGGGACGTTAAGATGTTTGTGTTAGCCTGAGAACTACCTCTTCTGGACAGCGAGGGCATGGGAAAGTACTGTCAAACTGCTACTTTTGTTTTTAAATTGAGGGTACTGTAGAGTGGTTTGCAGTTTCACTTTTTGCGAAGCATTACATTTAAGTATTGGAGCATTTGTGTCTCAGTGCTGTGCATGGGAGACCGATTTCTATTCCTTGATATTGTCGCTTAACAGTGGGATCGATATTGTTGGTTTCTGAAGCAGCAAAATAAGTGACCATCCCCTTCATTAAAAGCATTGTTTTGGATTATTTTGTCTGAAAGGGTTGTTAATCTATTCCTTTTTTGTATGGATTTTTTAAATATGTAATTCTTTCAAATAAGCATCATATTTAAAGAAATCTGTACACAGTCTTGGATACCTTGTCTTTTGTGACTAAAAAGGAATTGTCGACTGTCCCACACACAGATGTTTGTTTTTTGTGCTGCAGCTGTATACGTTTCATGTCTTTGTAGCATTTCTACCTCCAAACCCCTCTCCCCAGCTGCTTCTCTTGCATTTTCACAAGAAGTCCACAGTGCCTGTTGGAAGTGTTTCTTTGCCCCTATGTTGAACTAGTTGTTCCCATTGTGGTTGTCCATTCTTTAACCAAATACACTTCCATAGGAGTACCAAAATAGTTGTCCATCCAGTGGTTTCATCAGTACAGACATTCTTAGTTTAAATAGTTGTCTGTTAAATACCTGCTCGGGTTTTTAACTTGGTCTATGACGTCAATCATTTTTTTTTTACCCAGCAAGGTTTTTGTTACTGTACTGGTGAAGGGTATGCAAAATATTCTAACTTCATTGAGCTATTTTTTATATGTAAATGATAAACATTCAGTGTTTTCACTTTTCAGTTTTTCAGCAGCACATTATAAGTACATGGTCAAGTTTATTCCAGCTACACAACCACCCAGTTTTGTGAAATAAAAAAATGGATTTTTGTATTAAACAATTGTTGTCTTCATTTCCAAAGTGTAACTCGATATTAGACAACTTGCACTGCAGGTCGCACTGCTGCTGTTTTTTGTGTCGTTTCTAGGCCATCCAGTTAATAGCAATGTGGATTGCAGCCTGCATATATATTCCCCTAGGTGCTCAGATTCAGAAAGGTACAAATTGAGATCTTCATCCATATTATAAAAAATATTTCTGATGGATACTTCTAATCTTTGATTCCTCAACTTTAGAATATTCCCTGGCACCAGATTGGATTCAGAGAATTCTTCAGCAGCGTTCCAGAATGCCAGCAGGTTGTGCCCTGTGGCTCCATGGTGACTCTGTACTGCCCTGAAAGTGGCGGTGTGGAACCACATATAGGCGTCACCCCTGCACACTGACATCAGTTACCTTCTTTCCACACCCTTCGAAGTAGATCCATAGCTCTGCTCCCAACTTCGCCAGTCTTCTGTTGACCCCCCAGCCTCTAACAACAGTGTGCTTGGGAAATGTCTTCAAGAAGACGACTGGAGGAGGAGCTACGTCACCAACCAAGATGGCCGCATAGTCTCCCGGCTCCGCCGACCTCCGTCTTTCGGTGTGTTATCCTGTTGACTATCCTGATTTCCCGCACTGCATCCGTGTGTGTGATCTGACCTGCTTTCCGGTGGTGCAGTCCCGGAGTTTCTCTGCAGTCGTGGAGCGGAGATACGTCGATGGCTGTGTGAGGCCTAACCCAGCGGGGACGCTGGGGTCTCGAGTGCAAGCTCTGCCGGGTCCGAGTTGAACAATAACGGACTGCTGACTGTGGTAGGGTCCGCTCTCCGGAACTTTCGGACTTTTGATTGGTATGCTACTGCCAACTGCCTGGTGTTTCAATAGTAGGTGAGGAGACAAGTGACGCACGGTGATGTGTCGCGGGGGTCCCTGACCGGGGGTTCGGCAATCGCTCGTCGGTCCCCCTGGGTCGGTGCCTCGCTGCATATTATTGATTGCTAAACTTTGGCTTACTCCTGCTCCGTCTAATTTTACCCCGGAGAAGGCACCACTCCGTGGGGACTACCATGCTGGAGGAAGAAATGCAGCTAGCGGAGCAGGCTAGACCTGGCCCGTCATTGCGAACGGTGCTGGAGGCACTCATGGCACCCATTGTAGTTCGGACTTGCAGTTTGTTGTCTGCGACTGATGGCCTCACAGTTCTGAGAGCGGACCCTGACTTGATACCCACGCCCCGGCAATCAGCCTGCATTTTAATATCTTTCTCGGAGACTTGTCTTGACCCGGCGCTGGAAGCGGTGTTTGCTCCTACTATACTAGATCTACCTGACTGTACTGTGCCCGATCGCCCTATGGAGCCGTTGAAACCCCCGATTGTGTATCCCCTGGAACATTTGCAGGATATCCCCATTCTGGAATTGTCTACTTCTTATCCTTTGCTGTTTTGGTCCTTGTTGACTCCCCTCCCCTGTCGGTCTCTCAAGATGGCGGATGGGCTACAACTTGGCTTCGGAGACGGGGAGGGGCGCCTATTGTCACCAATCATCCATATTGAGAATTGCCGCACCTTTTTCAGCTTCGTGGACATGGCTTTCTTTAACCAATGACTTTAGTGCATTTGATAGACGGGGCCAGGGCTGAGATTGTTATTTGGGTCTCTCACTGTTGCATAAGTTTAACGGGACTGTGTCTTTTTTGATCTAACGGAGTCCGGGGCGGGGTTAGTCATGACGGGGGAAGGAGACCGGGAGTCCGTAGTAACATGCCCTCCTCCGATTTCCCTCACAAGTAGGGTCTTTTGCCTTTTCTTTCTCTCTCCCTTCTATATTTCGGGTTCTATTATTGGGCGACAGGCACGCTGCGAGGGGGGTGGCCGTAGTCATCAGCAGGGGTGCAGGGTGGGGGGGTGTGGGGATGGGTGTTCGTTTTTGTTTTTGTTCTATGGCCTCTTCTCTTCCTTCTCTTTTCTTGTTCTTTTTTCCTTTCTTTTTCGGGTTAGTGTAGTGGGTCCGGCTTTCTTGCATCCTGGTCTCTATACCTGCACTTTGGTGCTCTGGGGCGGTCAGTACTGATGGAGTCGGCGAACAAAATGTGCTAGTTTATCCTGATGACTCATGTCTCAACTTCGTTGACTCAGTGGATAGCGAGTTTCTTTAGAACACGTTGTTTCTCTGCTCGCCCTCCTCTGTGATCCGAGACACTGTGCGATACCCAACTCTTCTACTTATTATTTAAAAATGAAAACCTCCTATCCTGTGTCTAAATCGATTTATCTTCGCAACCGGTACGCTTTTGACTTGAGATCCTATGATTAGCGGCCAGCCCTGGGGGTTGTAGGCCCTTGTCTGTATTTGATTGCAAATGTTCAATAAAGGTTTTCAAAAAAAAAAAAAAGATGAAGACTGGAGATTACTGCTGCCCCCGGCCACCAACTATCGGCCCCGTCTGTGCACGCCAGAGTGACTGCATGACACCAGGTGGCTGGACTGCACGCAGATCCTGCACTAAGGAACCATTGGCTATGAAATTCGTGGGGCTCACATCAGCAACGGCAGGCGGGCCTGTGCTCGCTGCTTTCAACATGCTGCCCTGAGTGAGGGTGGGACAGCCACTGATTTGGTGAGTGAAGCGCTGCTGTTTAACACCGCAGGGGGCGAGACACTGCTGCCAGTCGCCTGAGGCCCCTGGACTGTGTGGGCGGGGATCTGGTGCCGCTGTGCCAGCCACAACAGGACCCGGGTGTGCCACTGTGCCTGAGCAACGGGAACCTGGCGACAAGCAAAAGAGTGGGGCGGAACAGGATCCTGCTGAGCCCACAATGAAAGACTTGATGGAAGCTATTCCAGGAGTTCGCACTTCCATCGGCACTCTTTCCTCTGAAGTGACGCAGATCAGGGCCGACCTCACAAAATATCGGGAAAACGGCAGAGCCATTGGAGTTCATGGATCGGCGACGGTTGTCATCGGCTGGCGGCGCTTTGGCGCAGGTCCACAGTCCTTCTGGATCTCGACCTACGACGCTGGTATTAGTTCATCCAACTCCATCACTGATGACGGTCGAAGTTGCATCTCCTCCTGCGTGTAGATGCCGTATGATGTCTGATGCGGTGTCAACTATTTAGACTGAGGGAAATGTGCAGTTTTTGAATCCTTCTCAGGAAGAGGTTGTAGAAAGATAGCCTGTGTCGGTTAAATCTGAAAAACGCAATAGTGTTTGATTCCTTACCTTAGAATATCCCCTGATCAGACTGGATCCAGAAAGTGTTCGAGGCATGTGGGCTGCTGAATTCATATCTGTGCATAGATCGCCGCCTAGTGTTGGGTCCGGATGATTGCACATTGTTGTCCTGGAAGAGTCTTCGAAGTATCACGAGATAGGTGGCTCCTCCCCTGGACTACAGTGCGCATGGGCATCGCCTCCATCCCCAGATTGTTTTTTTCCGCCATTGGGTTCGGATGTGTTTCCGTTCCCTCTGTCGGAATCGATAGTTGTTTAACTTTTCTAACTTGAGACCAAAAGGTCTTTAGGATTTGCGTCGGTATTGTCAATCGTTCGGGTTTGTTTATTCATCGGCTCCGAACACTTGCTGCCCTTCCGCGTGCTGTCGGTGCGGACGGGCCTACACGACGCTCCAGACTACTCAACATGGAACGAACTCCGTTTAAGAGGTGCCCGGTGTGCACCTCAAAGTATTCACACCTCGACGTGCACCCAGTGTGCAACAAATGTTTGTCGCCGGACCACGATGAGGCCAGGTGTATGGCCTGCTCCAAGTTCCGGTGCAAGAAGACTCTCAAGCTTCGTAGGGCCGCTAGACTCCAGGCCCAGTTATCGGCGCTCCCGCCGGACAACATCTTTGAGGAAGACGTTGATGACGACACCGTCCTACAAGTTTCAGACTCCAGCCCGGCGTCTGAGGATGACAACTACGACGCGGGGGACGAGGAATTTGAGGAAGTCGTCAGTGAGGTAGGGGACGACCACGGGGCCATTGCCACCGTGGAGGATAGCTCAGAGGAGGAGCGTCCTCAGACTGACTCAGGGGTCAATCCCCATTATACGGCCCAGGTCGAGGGATCGCCTTCGGGCCTTACCCAAGACCTTACTACTCGTCCCACGCCCCCGCCTCCGGGCCCGGCCACGGACATTGGTGATGCGCCACTCCCGGTACAGAAACCGAAAGTGAAGCCATCAGGGTCCACACCAGCGGTGTCGAAACCGAAAGTGAAAGTCGCACTGGTGAAACTAAAGGTTCCAAAGGCCTCAGCGCCTAAGACGTCCAAAATGGCCGCCGATATCAAGAGCCGTGCTAAGATGGCCGACCCGAAAACCCCGGTGTCGAAGCCGACGGCGAAGACGACCGACGCGGCCGCGTCGGCGTCAAAGAAGGTCGACGACCCGAAAAGAGCCTCGAAGACTCGTCAAGACTACCCCGAAGCTCTGGCTGCGCCGATTCCGGTCGACAAGGCCAAGGGTGGTGATGTGTCGGCTCCGAAGACCGTGCCTTTGATCGCCGACCCTACTCCGGACTCGGGGGAATCGTTCGAGCCGGTCCAGCCCTCAACGTCCTTGACCAAGAAGGTCACGGAGTCCCTTCAACGTATTCGGAAGGACACCTTGGCTCCCGGACCGAAAGATGTGGTGCCGAAGCCTCCACAGAAACCGGCAAAGGCGCAGACGCCAATCCATTTCACGCTGCCGCCGAAGACGACGCCGAAGGCTTTCGCTCCAAAACACGGGCTCGGGGCGCCCTCGAAGCTGGTGTCGGCGCCGAAAGCATCATTGGTGGTGTCGCAGCCTCGGCTCCAGCCACTCGCGGACGAGGAGCGTCGAGAGGTTATCATCGACGCCAACACAGGCAAACTCTCTCTCCTTAAAAGGAAGATCACCCCGGAGCCAGTGTTGGAACATTTTCGTATTCCACTCAAAAAGAAGTTAGACTCTGCGGGTACTTCTGCCCCTGTGGAGCCTGCATCTCCACAAAATTTAGAACTCTCACCAGCTCACTCTATCGCTGGGGAAGGCGACGGAGATGAGGAGGACGAGTACAATTATCCAGCGTACTCGGATCCGGAGGAGGTCAATGAACCTTGGTCTGCTGGAGGCGACCCTGAGGACCCTCAGTCAGGTCATGAACCACAACTTTTTGCAGCAAAAACTTCTCCAACAGAGGACTCAGCAGCCTTCAACGCTCTGATTGAGGGAGCTGCGGCTAACCATGATGTCGACCTCCATGCGGACCCAGTGGATGTCGATTTTCTGTTTGACACCTTCTCAGTGCCTGAAAAGACTGTCAAGACATTGCCTATGCTCAAGGGGGTGCTGAAGCACGCGCCTGAGGTTTTCAAGGATCCCACTCGGGCGCGGGTCATCAATCCTCGTATTGACAAAAAATACAAGGCAGCGCCCACTGATCCAACGTACATCAAGGGACACTTGCCACTGGACTCTTTGGTGGTATCCAACGCACGCAAGCGGGCAAACTCGCAAACCACGGGTGATGCTCTTCCTCCAGATAAAGAATCGAAGATCTTTGAAGCCTCAGGAAAACGTATTGCTGCACAGGCAGCTAATATTTGGAGCATTTCAAACACGCAGGCCCTACTTGCACGCTACGATAGGGCGCACTATGACACCCTAGAAACACTTCTGCAGCACTTACCTGATCAGTACAAAGAGGGTGCTGAAATGTTAATTCAGGAGGGGAAGCTAATCACCAACGCTTCCATTAAGTGTGCACTGGACGTGGCTGATACCGCCTCCAGGGCTATCAACACTAGTGTGTTACTGCGTAGACATGCATGGCTTAGAATATCAGGGTTTAAACCAGACATACAGACAACCATCTTAAATCAAACAGTTAATCCAGACCACCTGTTTGGCCCTGAAGTGGATGCAACCCTTGAAAAAATGAAGAAAGACACGGACACTGCTAAGTCTATGGGGGCCCTCCAATCCCAGCAGTTTCGGGGTGGTTCCTTTCGCCGCTCCAATAACAGAGGCACCTCAAGGGGTCAGGCATCACAATCCACGCAGTACTTTAAAAGCAACACCCAAACCTCATACACCAACAAGGGTAGAGGTGGCTACAGGGGCAACAACATCAAAGGCAGAGGACGTGGAAACAACAGCTCCAGGTCCTCCACCACCAACAAACAGTGACGCCTTGTCACTGCCCCCCGACCACACAACACCGGTCGGGGGGAGACTCCAGCAGTTCCTGCCCGCGTGGAAATCCATCACCACGGACAGGTGGGTCAAATCTCTTATCCAGTACGGTTACTGTCTGGAACTTACTTCCACTCCACCAAACATACCTCCAAGAAGCCGTCCTATGTCCAGCGAGCACTTGCACTTGTTGCAGCAGGAGGTCAAAGCCATGCTGGAAAAAGGGGCAATAGAGCTCGTGCCACTGCAAGAAAGGGGATCAGGAGTTTACTCTCTGTACTTTCTAATCCCCAAAAAGGACGGATCCCTCAGGCCCATCCTGGACCTCAGGCCCCTCAACTGGTACATTCTGTCAGAACACTTCCATATGCTCACGTTGCAGCAGGTTCCCCCTCTGCTTCGGCAGGGGGACTTCCTGACTACGCTAGATCTCAAGGATGCATACTTTCACATTCCCCTGCATCCTTCACACAGGACGTACCTCAGATTCACAATTCAAGACCAGCACTACCAGTTCAGGGTTCTGCCTTTCGGGGTCACCACAGCGCCAAGAGTTTTTACAAAGTGCCTGGCGACTGTGGCGGCGCATCTAAGACGCCAGAACATCCGCGTCTATCCTTATCTGGACGACTGGCTCATTCAGGCAAAGTCAGAACAGCAGTGCGCCGACCACGTGTCCCGTACCATTCATCTCCTGCACGATCTGGGATTCTCACTGAATTACCCAAAATACCATCTCCAACCCGCCCATATACAGCAGTATCTGGGCGCGACAATAGACACTCTGGCAGCCACTGCGCAGCCAAATTCAGTGAGAATCGCCAGTATCCAGACGCTGATCCAACGATTCAGACCTCAGCACTCGCTTCCAGCGAAGGTGTTCATGCAGTTGATAGGCATGATGGCCTCCTGCATCTCCATCGTCCCGCACGCGAGGTTACATATGCGTCCGCTTCAGGAGTGCCTAGCACGTCAGTGGACTCAGGCTCACGGGCAACTAACAGACCTAGTGTTGGTGAGCGGTCGAGCATACAACTCTCTGCATTGGTGGAATCCACAAAACCTTTGCAAGGGCCGACCGTTCCAAGAGCCTGTGCCACAGATTATCCTGACGACGGACGCTTCTCTCCAGGGATGGGGAGCGCATGTACTCCACTACACAGTGCAGGGACTATGGACACTACAGCAAAGGAAGATGCACATCAATGTACTGGAACTGATGGCGATCTTCATGGCCTTAAAGGCATTCAAAGTACATCTGTGCAACAAGGTCGTGTTGATCCAGACGGACAACATGACGGCCATGTACTACATTCAGAAGCAGGGAGGCACACACTCTCCGCAGCTGTCTCATCTGGCTCAGAGCATGTGGAAGTGGGCCATTCAGAGGAACATATTCCTCATGGCGGAGCATCTCCCAGGCAAGGACAATCATATGGCGGACCTGCTCAGCAGGCACAGCCACCAAATGCACGAGTGGGAGATACATCCATCAGTACTCCAACCGTACTTCCGAAGGTGGGGTCATCCAGAGATAGACCTGTTCGCCACAAGGGAGAACGCAAAATGCCAAAGCTTCGCCGCCAGGTTCCCACACCCGCAATCGCAGGGCAATGCGATATGGATGAACTGGTCAGGCAGATTTGCGTACGCTTTTCCCCCAGCACCTCTGATACCGCTGGTGGCGCGCAAGCTCAGGCAGCACTCGATGACTCTCCTCCTGGTTGCTCCAACGTGGGCTCGCCAACCATGGTACACCACGTTTCTGGAACTTTCCGTGGTACCGCATCAAAGGCTTCATCTCACACCCAGCCTTCTGACGCAGAGCCATGGCGACATTCAGCACCCAGATCCGCAACAGCTCAACCTGGCGATCTGGCTCCTGAAGTCCTAGAGTTTGGCTACCTCAATCTTCCCCCCGATTGCATGGACATCATTCGGGAGGCAAGGAAGCCCACTACTAGAGCATGTTATGCGGCTAAATGGAAACGGTTTGTCGTTTACTGTGTAAACCACGACATTGACCCGCTGGATGCTTCCATTCAGAACATCATTTGTTACCTGTTCCATCTGTACCAATGCAATTTGGCGTATTCTTCCATCCGCATTCACCTGTCTGCTATGGCCGCATACCTCCAGAATAGGCAACACCTTTCACTTTTCAAGGTTCCT
Source organism: Lissotriton vulgaris (assembly GCF_964263255.1). Classification (NCBI taxonomy): domain Eukaryota; kingdom Metazoa; phylum Chordata; class Amphibia; order Caudata; family Salamandridae; genus Lissotriton; species Lissotriton vulgaris. Next base: position 279,664,066 of record NC_141698.1, on the reverse strand, counting down.
GCTATAAAGGCATTTCTGGAAGGACTCAAAAGGGTCATTCCACCACGGACACCACCAGCACCTGAATGGAACCTCAATGTGGTTCTTACAAGGCTGATGGGTCCTCCTTTTGAGCCACTGCACTCTTGTGAGCTTCAGTTTCTGACTTGGAAGGTGGCTTTCTTAGTAGCAATTACATCGCTACGGAGGGTTAGTGAGTTGCAGGCATTCACCATCCAAGAACCATTTTTCCAAGTACATGCTAACAGGGTGGTGCTCCGCACTAACCCTAAATTTCTACCCAAGGTTGTATCTCAATTCCACATAAACCAGACAATTGAGTTGCCAGTGTTTTTTCAAAACCCTGAGTCGCTGGCGGAGCGGATGCTCCACACCCTTGACGTTAAAAGAGCCTTAATGTACTACATTGAAGGACAAAGGATTTTCGAAAGACCAAGCAACTTTTCGTTGCATTTGCCTCACACCACAAGGGTAATGCTATTTCCAAAGCTGGTATCGCTAGGTGGATCGTGAAATGTATTCAGATCTGTTACGCTAAGGCTAAACGCACTCTCACTATTCCACCAAGAGCCCACTCCACCAGAAAGTTGGGGGCCTCTATGGCTTTCCTTGGGAACATTCCCTTAGAGGATATTTGTAGAGCAGCCACATGGTCTACCACACACACTTTTACTAAACATTACTGTGTAGACGTGCACTCTAAACAGCAGGCAGCTGTTGGTCAGGCTGTTCTCAGAACACTTTTTCAAACTGCTGCAGCTGGCACGGGCGGCCGCCGATAAGAGGGGGACTGCTATGTATTCTATGCACAGATATGAATTCAGCAGCCCACATGCCTCGAACTGCAAATGCTACTTACCAGTATGCATCTGTTCTTGGCATGTAGGGCTGCTGACATTCATATCGCCCGCCCTCCTCCCCGGCGCCTGTAGCAGCTGCAGTATTCATATATACATATATGCTCATAGCATGGTCATCACTCTCACTCCATCTCTGCCAATGGCTAAAAACAATCTGGGGATGGAGGCGATGCCCATGCGCACTGTAGTCCAGGGGAGGAGCCACCTATCTCGTGATACTTCGAAGACTCTTCCAGGACAACAATGTGCAATCATCCGGACCCAACACTAGGCGGCGATCTATGCACAGATATGAATGTCAGCAGCCCTACATGCCAAGAACAGATGCATACTGGTAAGTAGCATTTGCATTTCACTAGCAGTACCTCTGTGCGTCAGTAGGTGGAGTTGTTTGGCTCTGCGTACGTCGCTGGCGCTGTATGCACAGAGATGATGTCACGGAGATTACTTAGGCGCCACCTATGCACGCTGACGTCAGTTCTTTCTTTTTCCGCCCCAGGAAGCGCAGATCCGGTTAGAGCACGTACCTTAGTCACATTTTGACTATCTTTTTGAGACTTTTGTCTCCAGTAAGTTTGAGTCTACTCTGGTGCACGTAGGGATGCCTGGTTTTAAGTCTTGTGGGGCCTGCCGTCGCAATATGCCGGTGGCGGGCCCCCACGACATCTGTCTCTACTACCTGGAGAGCGACCATGACTCCCGATCCTGTATGAACTGTCTGGCCATGGCCCGAAGGCCTTGAGGGAGCGGCGCCATACGCTGCTTGAGGTCCCTCTCTCGTCCCAGCGCCGTTCACGGTCCAGGGGTCGCTCCAGAGAATGCTCGCGTGGCCACCATCATCGCTCCTCAGGCTCCAAGTCTTCAGCCTCGGATTCGGGTAAGAGACTGCACAAAAAAAAGTTGAAGAAGCGTCGCTCTCCGATGTCCCCCCCCCCCCCCCGTTGGTCCCCGGATGCGGACGAGAGGGGAACAGGGGTTCTTCCCCTGCGGCTCTTAAGGAGCCCCCGAGTCCCGCGGCCTACCCACCTTATCCGGGTCCGCCGGTGACTCCTGCACAGGTGCAATAATTTCTTGCTAGCATGGACCGACTGTTTAGGCCTCGTGCTCCCGCCAACGCGCCCTTGAGCCCCGCAGTCCCGTGCCAGGATCCTGCGCTGCAGGCCCCAGCCCCACCCTTGGCTCCGCCTCCGGCGCCGCAGGGATGCTATTTGTTCCACCCCTGCCCAGGTCCCAGGACAATTTTGACCCTACCTGGGATCCACATTGGTACATGGCGCTAGTTCTGCCCCGTCCGGTGCTGTTCCCGGGGCCATTTGTTCCTTTCCCGGTCCCTCCCCTGCCGCCCCAGTCTGTCCCACATACAGCGGAGGTGGAGGACAACTGGGAGGGGAACGAGGACCCTCTTGCTCTTCAGTGTGACTCTGAGCAGGACTGGGCGGACGAGTTAGAGGAGGCCAGCGGCCTTGATGTCTCCTCTGACCCAGGGTTTGCCTCTCCTCCGCCTACCATGGAGGGGAGCGCTTCTTACACGATGGTGCTCCGTCTGGAGGCTGAGGTATTCAACCTTGATCTCCCTACGGTAGCCTGAAAGACTAATCTCCTCACTGAGGTGCCCCAGACGGTGTCCACTTCATCTGAAAGAGACACGTTATTCTGATAGATACATCTGCCGTGTGGATTCCTCACCTTGTGAATATCCCCCTTGCGTCAGCAACGTTCGGAAATTTTCTTCGTAGCACGCCGACGTGGACGACGTCACCGGAGCACGGCATCGCGCGTGACTCCGTCTGACGTCACCGACCCCATATCAGGCCCACGCCGGCGTGATGACGTCAGTTCCCTTTTTTCCGCGTCTCCGACGCTAACGGTTTTCGGGATCTTCAGCGATACCTAGTATCTTTCTGTTTGATATTTGTCACTGTTTCTCTCTTACGACCTTGTTCTTCTCCGGAGATGTCGTCGAGGAAAACAGGCTTTAAACCATGTAGGTCTTGTGCCCGCATGATGTCTATCACTGACCCACATAAGGATTGTTTGTGGTGTCTTGGTTCAAGTCACGATGGGAAGAACTGCGAGTCCTGTTTTAAGATGAATCCAAATGCGCTTCGGGAGCGTGAAGCAAAGTTGCTTTTGGCAAAGGTGAAGAAAGACTCTGGGCGACTTTCGAGATCTACGTCACGGAGATCGAAGTCGAAGCAAAGGTCTCGGTCGAGGTCGGTATCGGCGTCGAGGTCCAGAGCGGGCTCGAGGTCTGGAGAGGACTCGAGGTCTAAAGCGAAGTCGAAGTCCAGAGATAGATCTAGGTCTAGATCTAAGTCGGCTTCCGGACATGCTTCGAGCTCTTCGAGGAGAAAGCATAAGAGGAGGAAGCACAGTTAGAGACATCATTCGGGGAAGGATTCCTCTGACTCGAAGAGAAAGTCTCACAAACATCGTAAGGACTTTGTCTCTCCTTCACCTGCTTTGTCAAAAGAAGGATCTCCGGCGCCGGAGCCGGACCCGGAGCTGGTTTCCTCGGAGCATGAAGAAGAGGAGGTGATTCAAGAACCGGCTTCGACGGAGACTCCTGTGAATCCGGAAGGTCAGGGTGAGGATGTGTCGGGTCGGCCTCCATTGCAACATCCGGTAGGTCCGTACCCTTCCTTTCCTGGTCCTGGGCAGGATCCCTCGCATTTTCTCAATGCGATGTATGGAGTTTATTCGAGGGCAATGTACCCCACTGGAGCGCCTGGTGGCCCCAGGGGTCCATTATCATACAATCTGGGTATTCCTCAGTCGTATGCCCCTGCTCCATTTATGCCTTTCATGCCGGCGCCTCTTTCACCTTGGCTCGGTACGGCTCCACCGAGGTCTTCGACTCCGCATGCGGCTTCGCCGACTCCGGATCGACCTCGTCGTGATCGAGGTACTACGCCTGTTCATGACTCTCGTCCTCCTGCTCCGGTTCCTCGATCGACGTCGGAACCGGCTCCGTCGGAGTCGTTGCCGGATCCATCGACTTCGATTCGAATGGAGTGGTCGAGGCGGAGAGCTCAGCGTCTTCTCGAGCAAAAGGATGATGAGAGTTCAGATGTGGAAGAAGGCGAGCTTCCTGATCATGATGATGACTTCGATGAGCTTCGGGATGCTAGTGGTCTGGAACTCTCTCCCGAGTGGGGTCTGCCTTCGACTTCTGATGCAACATCAAGGGACGTCGCTCCTTATCACGTGGTTATTAGGAAGGCTGCTGACCTTCTTAGCTTAAAGCTGCCCACAGTGGAGTACAAGCCCAACATTCTCACAGAAGTCCTGCATTCTCCTTCTTCGATTGTGGAGCCAACTCTGCCGTTTACTGATGCCTTGTCAGATCCAATTAAGGAGGTTTGGAAGAGGCCGTTGTCTGCTCCTGCAGTTTCAAGGGTTATTGCAAGGCGCTATAGGGTGGCTCCTGATGACCCTGCCTTTCTGTCTACACATCCATCTCCGGAAAGTCTTGTGGTTCAGGCGGCTTGCTCTAATAGGGCTGCAGGCTCTTTCCCTCAAGTGCCAGCTGATAAAGAGTCTAAGAAATTGGATCAGGCTGCGAAGAAGACTTTCTCTTCTGGGAGCATGGCTCTGAAGTCATCAAACGCTACTTGCCTTTTAGGTAGATATGTGCACGCGCTGATGGACTCAGTGAAGCAATTGTCTACAAAACTTCCTGAGGAGGATAAGAAAAACTTTAATGAAGTGATCTCTGACACTCAGGCTGCGGCCCGCTTGGTCATTCAAAGCGGCATGGACACTGTGGATTCTGTTGCCAGAATTATGGGCTCATCCATTGCAACCAGGAGAGCCGCGTGGTTAAAGTCTTCTGATTTCTCAGCGGATGTACAATCTACTTTGCTGGACTTACCCTTTGATGGGACTGGCCTTTTTGGTAAAAAGGCTGATGTGGCCTTGGAAAGGTTTAAAGACAGCCGTGCCACTGCGAGATCCTTGGGTCTGCAGATGAGAGGGTCGACGGCTAGAAAATTCAAGGGATTTAAATCTTCTTTTCGTCCCTTCAAGCAGGGCCAACAGCAGCAGCAAAACCCTCTATATAGGTCCTATAGAGGTAGACAGAGGGGTCGTGGACGTGGACGTCAAGTCTCCTCTTCCTCCACTTCCTCCAATAATGCGCAACCCCCACCCGCATCAGCAAAGCAGCCCTAGATCCACCATTCTGGATCATGTAGGGCCAGTAGGGGGTCGGCTTACTCACTTTCTACGAGATTGGGAATCGGTTACATCAGATATTTGGGTTCTCAATCTCGTAGAGAATGGGTATGCACTTCCTTTTCAGGAGTTCCCTCCCAATTACCCTCCTTGCCAAGGTTATTGCTCGGAGGACCACCTGCTTCTCCTGCAGGAGGAAGTCCTGGCACTGTTTCGAAAGGGTGCAATAGAGGTGGTTCCAGAGCAGGAGAGGGGTCAAGGGTGCTACTCCCGGTATTTCTTGATTCCCAAGAAGGATGGCAGGCTTCGGCCTATCCTGGATCTCAGGATTTTGAACCTCTATCTCAAACAGGAGAAGTTCAAAATGCTCACCCTTGCTCAGGTTCTTCTGGCGCTGATGTAAGAAGACTGGATGGTGTCGATCGACTTGCAGGATGCGTATTTCCACATCCCAATCCTGAAGTCGCACAGGAAGTATCTCCGTTTTACGGTGGGTTCGCAGCACTACCAGTTTGCGGTCCTCCCGTTTGGACTTACTACTGCGCCTCGAGTTTTCACCAAGGTGATGGCTGTGGTGGCTGCACATCTCAGAAGGTCGGGGATTCCAGTTTTCCCGTACCTGGACGATTGGCTGATCAAAGCAGAGTCGCCGGAGATGGTGCTCCATCATCTGCAGGAGACAACTCAGTTGTTACACAGGTTGGGTTTTTCGATAAACGTACCCAAATCTCACCTGGTGCCCTCCCAGCGCAACCTGTTCATAGGTGCGGTACTGGACACTTCTGTATGTCGTGCATTCCCTCCACCTCAAAGGATTCGCGACATTCAGGAAATGGTTCCTTTATTCTTCAATGGGGCGGTTGTTCCAGTCCTGAAGGTCCTTCGCCTGCTCGGTCTGATGGCTTCTTGCATTCTGTTGGTCAGTCATGCACGCTGGCACATGAGGGCGCTCCAGTGGTGCCTCCGCAGGCAGTGGTATCAGCACAACGGAGATCTCAGGGAGTCAGTGAGGATCTCCAGGGAAGCTGCAGCGGATCTGTCTTGGTGGGGCGTGGAAGGCAATCTGTCACAAGGAAAGCCTTTTCAGCTGCCTCCATCGGTGGCCACAGTGATATCGGATGCATCCACTCTAGGGTGGGGTGCTCATCTGGGAGACCTGGAGGTCAAAGGTTTTTGGTCTCCGGAAGAAAGGTTGTTTCACATCAACCTTCTGGAATTGAGGGCGATACGTTTGGCGCTCAAGGCCTTCCTCCCTTCCCTTTGCGGTCGTTCGGTTCAGGTTCTAACGGACAACACGACCGCGATGTGGTACATCAACAAGCAGGGAGGAGTAGGGTCGCAGTGTCTCTGCAGAGAGGCTCTGCGTCTCTGGTCCTGGGTTCAGGACCATCAGATTTGTCTGGTGGCAAATCATCTGGCCGGGGTTCTGAACGTGCGTGCAGACAGTCTCAGTCGGCAGTTCTCTGCCGACCACGAGTGGAGGCTTCACCCGGAGGTTGTTCACGACATCTTTCGGATGTGGGGGGACTCCTCGGGTGGATCTATTTGCCACTCGCGAGAATGCTCACTGCCCTTCATTCTGCAGTCTCCAGTATCCGATGCAAGGAGCATTGGAGGACGCGTTTCAGTTGAGTTGGGGAGATCGACTCCTTTACGCGTTTCCCCCCATACCTTTGATTCCTCGGGTTCTAAAGGAAGATTCGTCAAGACCGGGCCCAAGTCATATTGGTTGCTCCGGATTGGCCAAGAAGGGTGTGGTATTCGGACCTACTCCACCTATCCTCTCACCCGCCGCTCCGTCTCCCTCACAGGGCAGACCTCCTCTCTCAGTTGGAGGGGCAGGTTCTACACCCCCACCTCCAGACATTACACCTTCATGCCTGGAGATTGAACGGGGCAACTTGAGTTCATTTTCTCTCCCTCACGAGGTCGTGGATGTTATTCTCTCTGCCAGGCGTGACACCACTAAGTCCATATACTCCTATAGGTGGACTAAATTTGTTTCTTGGTGCAGGGAGAGGGATGTTGACCCTTTGAAGGCTCATTTGTCTAATATTTTACAATTTGCCCTTTATCTGGCACAGCAAGGTTTGGCTGTGTCCACGGTCAAGGGTTATCTTTCGGCCTTATCGGCGTTTTTATGTTTGCCGGATCAGCCTTCTCTCTTTAAATCTCCGGTAGTTTTGAGATTCTTGAGGGGTCTTTTGAATATGTTTCCTCCTACTCCTTTTATTGTTCCTCATTGGGATTTGAATCTTGTGCTGACCTTTTTAATGGGTTCTCCCTTCGAACCCTTGCACAAGTGTCCATTGAGGCTTCTCTCTTTTAAAACAATTTTCCTCGTTGCAATCACCTCGGCAAGGAGGGTAAGTGAGCTTCAAGCTCTAAGTTCCAAACCCCCATTCCTGACCATTCATGCAGAAAGGATGGTTCTTAGGACCAGGGCTGCTTTTCTGCCTAAGGTGGTGACTCCTTTCCATCTTGGGCAGTCCATTACCCTTCCTACCTTCTATCCTCCCCCTCACCCGTCTAAGGAGGAAGAGAGGCTGCATCGCCTGGACCCTAAGAGGGCGGTGTCTTTCTATCTGGACCGGACTAAGGACTTCCGGTTGGACGACCAGCTGTTTGTTGGCTTTGCTGGCTGCAAGAAGGGCAGAGCGGTGCACAAGCGCACTCTTTCCAGGTGGATAATCCTGTGCATCAAGATCTGCTACTCCCTTGCGGGTAAGGACCCTCCTGAGGGTATTAGAGCTCATTCAACTAGAGCAAAGTCTGCAACATCTGCTTTGTCTAGGGGTGTACCTGTTGAGGATATTTGCAGGGCCGCGACTTGGGCCTCCCTCCACACTTTCGCGAAGCATTACTGCTTGGATACCGAGGTGAGGAGGGATGGCCACTTCGCGCGTTCTGTCCTCCAAGACTTCCTGGTGTAGCAGAGTGGACACCCTCCTCCGGGAGTGGGGACTGCTGTGGGAATCTATTCACAAGGTGAGAAATCCACTCGGCAGATGTATCTATCAGAAGAACAAGTTACTTACCTTCGGTAACGCTTTTTCTGGTAGATACTATATCTGCCTGTGGATTCCTCACTGACCCACCCGCCTCCTCGTTGTCTACTCTGCTATACCTGGTCTTTCTGTATATATGATTGTAATACTGTTGTATTGATTTGGTTCTATTTGTACTGTGTACATTTGCTATCGTTGGTCCGTCCGTGTGCCTCGAAGGCACGGAAAAAAGGGCGGAACTGACGTCATCACGCCGGCGTGGGCCTGATATGGGGTCGGTGACGTCAGACGGAGTCACGCGCGATGCCGTGCTCCGGTGACGTCGTCCACGTCGGCGTGCTACGAAGAAAATTTCCGAACGTTGCTGACGCAAGGGGGATACTCACAAGGTGAGGAATCCACAGGCAGATATAGTATCTACCAGAAAAAGCGTTACCGAAGGTAAGTAACTTGTTCTTCCGTACCTTAGAATATTCTCAGGTGTCAGACTGGATCCGGAAAGTTTTCTGCTTAGCAGAACCCCTGCACGCGTGTAGGTGGCGTCATGCGGCTCCGCGTCAGTCACTGGCGTCGTATGCGCCAGGATGACGTCACGGAGACTACTTAGGCACCACTCATGCATGCTGATGTCAGTTCTTTCTTTTTCCATGCCGAAAAGCAGAGATCCAAATTGGACACGTACCTCGGTCATTTTTTACCACTTTTTTACACTTTTTGTCTCCTTCTCTTGTCTCCTGGTGCACATAGGGATGCCTGGCTTTAAGTCTTGTGGGTCGTGCCGCCGTAATATGTTGGTGGCGGACCCCCATGATGTCTGCCTCTACTGCCTGGAGACCGACCAGGACTGCCGCGCCATGGCCCCGAAGGCTTTGCGGGAGCAGCGCCGGAAGTTGCTGGAAGTCCGGCACTCCTCTCACTGCCGCTCCGGGTCTAGGGGTCGTTTACGGGACCGGAGCAGTCACTCCTCGGGCTCTAAGTCTTCGCCTTCAGAGTCCGGTAAGCGGTGCCATAAGAAGAAGTCAAAGAAGCGTGTTTCGCTCTCCAACGTCCCCCCGTCGGAGGCGGTTGAGGGGGACAGGGGCTCCGCCTCTGTGGCTTCTCCGGAGCCTGGGAGTCCTGCGGCCTACCCGCTATACCCGGGTCCGTCAGCCACCACTGAACAAATGCAAGAGTTTCTTGCTGCCATGGATCGCCTGTTTAGGCCTCGGGCTCCCGCGGGGCGCCTGCGGGCCCCGCTGTCCCATGTCCAGGTCCTGTTGTACCGGCGGCACCGCCTCTGGCTCCGGACCAGGAGCCACTGGATTCAGCCTCCTCGGCTCCGGCGCCACAAGGTGCAGCGCCGCTGGCTCTGGCCCAGGCGCTGCCCTTGGCTCCGGCCCCTCCCTTGGCTCTGGCCCCAGGGCTGCCACAGGCGCTGCACTGGGTGCCGTTTATCCTGCCCCGGTTTCCAGACCATTTAGTTCCGACCTGGGATCCACATTGGGATGCGGCTCCGGTTTGGCCCCGGCCAGCTCCGTTTCCGGCGCCGCTGGCCCCCTCCGACTCCGGCCCTGCCTCCGTGGCCGTCTCCATCTACTCCAGAACCGGATGAGGACTGGGACTGACTTCGAGCAGGATTGGGTGGATGACTTTCAAGATGTGGGTGAACTTGATGTGTCTTCTGACCCAGGGTTTGCCTCCCCTCTGCCTACTATGGAGGAGGGCGCTTCCTACACTATGGTACTGCGTTGAGCTGGGGAGGCGCTCCATCTCGCCCTCCCTACGGTGACCCTTAAGACCAACCTCCTTACGGAGGTGCTACAGACGGCGTCTACGTCTTCGGAACCGCTGCTCCCTTTTAATGAGGCCCTTACCGAAGTCCTCTTGGGCACTTGGTTGCGGTCGGCCTCGGGGGCGCCGGTGGATAATGACGTCGCTAGGTGTCATCGCCTGGTGATCCTGCCTTCTTGACCACTCACCCCACGCCTGAGAGCCTAGTCATTCAGGCCTCGACGTCAGAGTGCCTTTCCCACGGCTCCGCCGATAAGAACTCGAAGAAGCTGGACCAATATGGAAAGAGGTTGTTCTCCTCGGCCAGCTTGGGGTTGCGGTCAGTTAATACTACCTGCTTATTGGGCCGTTACTCCCATGCCGTGTGGGATTCGGTAGCAGGGGTCCTGCCTCAGTGTTCTGAGGAGGTCCAAGCTGTCCTTTCCCAAGCGATTGCGGAGGGAAAGGATGCGGCGAAGTTTGCTATTAGGTGTGCTCTGGACACTGCAGATTCCTTGGACAGGGCGATTTCCAGGACTGTGACGTTGCGGCGCCATGCCTGGTTGCGGTCTACCGGGTTCTTGCCCGATGTCCAGGGCTCGCTCATGGACATACCTTTAGATGGCTCCCGCCTGTTTGGTGACAAGGCTGACAATGCACTGGAGCGCTTTAAAGACTCACGGGCCACTGCCAAGTTGCAAAGTCCTTGGGTCTTTTTACGAAGAGCCCTGCCACGCCTGGGTTTCGTTCCTTTCATGGCCTGGGTAAACATACCCAAGCAGGCTTCTCCACGAAGCCTGGGCAGAGCCAGCCTCAGCTGGGACGCGGCTTTCGCAGGGGCGGGTCTGGTAACCAGCGAGCGGGTCAGTCCACCTCCACCCCCCCTGCTTCCACCTCTAAGATTTCCTAATCCGAGCTTCAGTCACCACCTCCACCACTAGCATGTAATCACATCGGACAAGTGGGTACTGCAGAGAATCTGCCAAGGTTACTCACTCCCCTTTTTGTCCTCCGGCCATGCCACCTCATTACCACCGCATGTCGGGGAATCATTTGGCTCTTCTCCATCAGGAAGTCACAGTCCTCCTGGCCAAAGGGGCCGTCGAGTGCGTTCCAGGTCGGAAGTAGGGAGTGGTTGTTATTCCCACTACTTTCTGGTCCCCAAAAAGGAAAAGGGGGGCTTGCGCTCCATCTTGGACCTCTGGGACGTCAATCGCTTCCTCCTGAAGGAGAAGTTCAAGATTCTGACTCTGGCTCAGGTCCTGACTGCCCTGGAACCTGGAGACTGGATGGTAGCGTTGGACTTGCAGGACGCCTATTTTCACATCCCTGTCCTGCCAGCCCACTGGCGTTACCTGCGTTTCATGGTAGGCCAGGAGCATTTTCAGTTTGCTGTGCTCCCCTTCGGCCTTACCAGCGCCCCTCGGGTGTTGACGAAAGCGATGGCTGTGGTCGCAGCTCACCTGCGCAGGTTCGGGGTGTCAGTCTTCCGATACCTCGACGACTGGCTGTTGAGGGCGGGCTCGCCCCAGGCAGTCGTCTCCCACCTCCAGACTACAGCCGACCTCCTGCATTTGCTTGGGTTCTCCATTAATGTGCCGAAGTCGCACCTGAGTCCCTCTCAGAAGCTCCCTTCATCGGAGCGGTTCTTGATTCGACGATGTTTCGGGTTTATCCTCCCGAGCAGCAAGTCCGGGATATTCAGGCTACGATTTCGCTCTTTCAGACTCTATCCCGTGTTTTAGTCAGGATGACCCTCTGGCTTCTGAGCCCGATGGCCTCCTGCATCCTGCTGGTGTCGCATGCCAGATGGCATATGCGGGCTCTACAGTAGGACACAGCATCAAGGCAACCTGGCCGATCGTGTCCATATCTCGGAGGGCGCTGCACAACTGTTGCTGTCGTGGCTCTCAAATCTCGATTGGGTCGGTGGCAGATCCCTCTCCCTTCCCCAACCGGAGCACACAGTAGTGATGAATGCGTCCCTCCTGGGATGGGGAGGCCACAAAGGAGAGGCAGAGAACAGAGGCCTCTGGTCTCCGGCTGAATCCCGGCTCCATAGCAACCTTCTGGAGCTGAGGGCGATCCTCCATGCACAGAAGGCATTCCTTCCCTCTGTCCGGGGAAGTGTGGTGCAGGTGTTCACGGACAACACCACCGCCATGTGGTTTTGGAACTAACAGGGCGGAGTGGGATCGTGGACCCTATGTCAGGAGGCTCTGCGCCTCTGGACATGGCTGGAACATCAGGGCGTGCCCCTGGTGGTTCAACACCTGGCAGGTTCGCTGAGCGCCAAGGCGGAGGAACTCAGCCGTCGGTGCATGATGGATCACGAATGGCGTCTGAACTCTGACGTGGCGCAAGGCCTTTTTAAGCAGTGAGGAGAGCCTTGGTTAGATCTATTCGCCACAGAAGAGAGCGCGCAATGTCATCAGTTCTGCGCGTTGGAATTTCCAAGGCGGCACTCGCTCGGAGACGCTTTTCATCGCGAGTGGAGCTGCGGTCTGTTGTACGCATTTCCACCTATACCGCTTCTGACAGAGTGCTGAAGAAGATCAGATGCAACCGGGCCCAAGTTATCCTTGTGGCTCCGGACTGGGTTCGAAGATACTGGTATCCCAAGCTACTCAGCATGTCTGTCGATTCCCCCCCCCCATTCGTCTGCCTCTTCAGGACGACCTTCTGTCGCAGCAGCAGGGGACGGTCCTTGGTGACTGAGCGGCAACAGTTGAAGCCATTTGACTTGCCTCCTGAAGTTTGTAATCTGATTCTGGCAGCCAGGCGTCCCTCCATAAAGTCGTTATACGCCTGCTGGTGGACAGATTTGTGGCATGGTGCACAGCAAAGGCTGTGGATCCACTCTCTGCCCCTCTTTCTGAGGTTCTCCTCTTCCTTCTTTCTCTTGCCCACCAGGACGCTGCTCTGAGCACTATCAAGGGCTACCTTTCTGCCCTTTCCACCTTCTTAAGGCTACCTGATCAGCCTTCTTTGTTCAAGTCCCCGATTGTAAATAGGTTCTTGAAGGGAATCACTCATATGTTCCCCCCTGTTCCTTTCGTGATGCCCCAGTGGGACTTGAACCTGGTTCTGACTGTCCTCTCCGTCTTTCTACTCTTAAAACTGCTTTCCTGGTTGCCATCACCTCTGCGAGGAGAGTGAGTGAGCTCCAGGCTCTTTCCTCCCAAGCCTCCTTTCCTTTCTGGCCATCCGGACAAGGTTGTGTTGCGGACAAGACCCTCTTTCCTGCCCAAGGTAGTCACAGCCTTCCACATCGGGCAATCCATCGCCTTGCCCACCTTCTTTCCGCCTCCGCATCCCTCTAAAGAGGAAGAGCGGCTCCACCGTCTGGACCCAAAACGTGCGCTCTCATACTATCTGGATCGCACACGCCAGTTCCAGGTGGATGACCAACTCTTTGTTGGTTACGTAGGCGCTAAGAAGGGACGAGCGGTGCACAAACTGACCATCTCTCGGTGGGTCATGTGGTGCATCAAGGCATGCTACTCTTTGGCTAAGAAGGAGCCTCCTGTTGGGCTGAGGGCCCATTCCACTCGGGCCACTACGGCTACTACTGCCCTGGGCCGGGTAGTCCCCGTTCGCAAGACACTACTGCCTGGACAGCCAAGTCCGGAGGGATGGCTTCTTTGGCCGTTCAGTCCTCCATGACTTTCTGGTGTGATTATTGGTTCGCAGACCCACCACCGGGGTTGGTATTGCTGGGGTATCTATTCTAAGGTATGGAATCTAATACTAACCTGTTTCTTTCAGATGCACAAGTTACTTACCTTCGGTTACGATATATCTGTAAGAAACAGTAGTTAGTATTGGATTCCTTACCGCCCCACCCATCCTTCCCGCTCTGCGAACTGATTGCTAGGGTTAAGGTCATCCCTTTTAGGGCTCTAGTTTTATGCACCAGTGGTCAGTGTCTTGCATGGGTCTGTGTAGGAAGGTGGATACCTGACTATGGTTGCCCCCAACTTTTTGCCTGGTGTTTTGCTGGTTTTTCGACTTTGTTGACCTGGGACCCTGCTATTCAGGGCCCCAGGCCCACTGCTCTCTCTGTAAAATGGATTCCGTGTACCTTAGGTGCATTTACCAATTGGTACTGGGCCACCTTATCAGTCCCTGTACCCAGGGCATAGGTGTACCCAGGGCCTACCAGGGGCTGCAGCATGTATTATGCCACCCCTGGCTGGCCATCTAAATCTGACACAACTGGCTGCACGACAGCTGGGGCAAGGTGGTGTAATCACCCTTTGCTTTAGATATAGTATACCTATATCTAACCCTAAAATGGACACATGTATTCCTATCAGTCACTCCTATGGCAGGCCTTAACAATCCTGAAGGCAGAGTGCTTGGAATTATGTGAGATGGTGCTCTGGCATGAGCTGAGCCCGTCTGCAGCTTGCGGAACTAAGTCCTAATAGCTGTTCTATGATAAGGCGTACCATATACTCTTAAGTGCATTATAATCCTCGCGGTTATTTGCTATCTTTGGTATCGCTTTGTCAAAACATGTCGAGTAAGGTGCCATACGAATTGGAATACTAACCCCTCGCCAATTCTGGCGACGGGGTTAGCATTCCACCCTTCTAGAGGGACACGACATGTATGTAACTGTGAACCCCGGTTAAAGTTAACTCAAGCCTCAGCATCACAAAATGGATGCTGCCACCACAGACACAAGTCTGACCTCCTGCTGATGGGAGTCCTTCCAGTGAGGAGAGCTTGGACAAAGGTTTTCCTGTCAGGGGCGGTGCTAGCACCATCCCAGACAGGGTTTTGTGTATCCTAGGTAGGCAGGGCTGAGGAGGAAGGTGACTGCAAGTGGCACCCCGGTGCTCACTATGCATCTGCCGGTTTGAACCAGTTCCAGGGGCACACCAGCCCCTGAGCTGGGGAAAGTCCGGACAAGGGAGAGGGGTGTAACCACCCCCCTCCTGGTCCCACCCATGGGCAGGACCTAGTCGCGTGCCAGCCCCTTTCTTTAGTATAAAGGTAGGAGCGGGCCCCCCTTCCCAAATGAGATCATCTTTGAATCCTGAAACTACTTTCTACGAAAGGAACTCAAGACTTCTTCTCAAGATTTCTCCCTTGTGACTAAGGAGTAGTCACCCTGCAGCAGCAGGCAACAACTAAGTATCTTGCTGTTTGCTGAACGCCCTTCCTCCGGAACCAGACCGACCAGCACGACGAGACCCCGACTCCCTGCCCTCTCTGACCTCTACCTGCCTCTACAGCACAGCTGAGATTCGTGGGTGCGACGAGACCAGAGGACCCGGCGACCATCAGAACCAGCACGACACTGACCCAGCACGACCGCCGAGGGACCCTCGAGTGGGTGCATTGGGGTAAGAGAAGCCCCAACCCCAAGCAGCACGAGCACCGAAGACCAGCCCCCCAGCATCCACCAGATCTGCGTGGGGCCCTTTTGCTTCTGTGTCGCTTGCCACGTTGTCCGGTCACTTGCCCGTTCGCTAGTGACCCTCCAGACGACGACCTACGTTTGTTTTACCGCTGGTCTAGCTCCTCTAGACTGGCCCTAGTCTCCTCCTGAAGGGGACCTTCCTCGGACCCTCCTGGTCCACTCCAGACGCCATTTTGTGTCGCCACGTGGGCTTGCCGTAGCCAAGGCTTGTTGCCTCCTTCACCGGATCCAGCATCGCCAGCAGCAGAAATCCGACGTGGGACAGCTCGCAGACCTCCAGCCTGATCGACATCAGCGCCCCTGGTCCGTGCAGCAGCAGAATTCAGTGTCACCTCTTCACCTGGAAGAGTGACCTAATCCGGTGCCATCCTGGTGCCCACCTAATCACTGGCTAGTGATTCAGAACTTGGTCCCCTCTGCTTACAGGTACTCTTCTTCACTGATCCGTCCCTGGATCAGCCCGGAACATCTTCACTGGTCGCCTGCCAGCAACTTCCACTTCAGGCTCCTGGTTCGTCAACGAGGATTCCCGACGACACTTGAACTCTATGCAGCCGCAGCCCCTGGGCTAGGTAAACCGAATACCACGGTGCTCCAGCGTAGAACAACTCTCTAAGTGTCTAGATCCACTTTCGTTTTTGACCTACCTAGTCGGGTTCGCCCGAGAACACTAACTTTGCATTTACTAGCATCCATAGACTTTGTCCCGCATTGCGCGTGAGAGTTCCCACTCTGCACACGGCGCCTAGCGATTCTAAAGTCTCTGAGAACTGTTACTTACCTGCTAGTAATTCGCATTCCACTTCCATAGTATATGGTTTTTCGTGCCCCTCGGGCATTTGTGTAAATAATGCGACTTTCAGTATTTCTTTAAGAGTTTTGTATTGTGCTTAGCACCCGGTCCTCATAAAGAGTCCAGGGTTGTTGTGTTATAAATAAATATCCTTTTATTTTCATAACAACTTGTGTGGTGTCCTTTTACTTGGTGTTCAAGGGGTATATGTGATGGTATAACAGCTGGCTTAACACGCCCTCTAGAGTTTAGCCTAAAGACTGCTCTTGTCCATGCTACTAGGATAGCTGGTCTATAAGGTTGACTTACAACCAATCATCAATAAGGGTTGTTTGGACTGATACATAGTGATCACTAGAATAGTGAGCACTGCATATCAGGCCAACTTCTCACAGTCTGCGTCCCTGGCGCGGAAAGTCATGTACAGAATTGACACCAGCGCGTATGGGTGGCGCCTAAGTAGTCTCTGTTACGTCATCTCGGCACATACGACGCCAGCGACGGACGCGGAGCCGCACGATGCCACCTACTGAGGCGCAGAGGTACTGCTAGCGAAAACTTTCCGGATCCAGTCTGACGCCTGGGGATATACTAAGGTAAGGAATCTAACACTAATGTTTCTTACAGATATATTGTTACCGAAGGTAAGTAACTTGTTCGTCGGGGGCCCTTTCAGCCCATTTCTGACATTAATGTGCCTCAGATGGAGGAGAGCTGGTTGTCTCTTCAGGGAGAGGCTAGTGGCCTGGATTCATCACCAGTTTCAGGGTTGCTTTCCCCTCCTGGCCTTGCTTCGGAGGCAAGTTCCTCCTTTGCAGACATGCCAAGAGAAGTGGCTACAGTTTTAAACTTGTCACTTTCTATGTTGCAAAGGTCCACAAACTCTTTGATTGAGGTCCTTTATCTGATAGAGACATCTAGCCGCAGATTCCTTAACTTAGAATATCCCCCAGGCGCCAGTCTGGATCCGGAGATATTTTTAGCAGTACCCTGCGCACCGGGGGACGATGTTGCATGGCTCCGCTCTGACGTCGTCCACTGATATGACGTCAGTGGAGCCATATAAGTTCCTCCCGGCGCACTGAGCTCCGTTTTCCTCTTTTCCGTGTCTGCTACGTGGATCCAGGAGAAGCGGTTCCTCTGGCCTGTTTTTGTTTTTAGGCCTTACCGCAGCTTTTTTTGCGTATGGGTACAGTGTGAGATTCCTTAGGGTTTCAAGTCATGCGAGATTTGTATGCGTCATATGTCGGCAACGGATCCGCACACGTCCTGTATGTGGTGCTTGGGAGAGCATCCCGACTCCAAGGAGTCTGGCGCCTTTCGGCATCTGAAGCCGAAGTCCCGCCTGGAACGTAGGATTAAATTGTTGTCCGCCCGGATGTCCCGCTCGGAGTCCAATCGTCACCGGTCTGCATATTCAGCTGGAGCTCCGGTTCGAGGCAGGTCACGGAGTCGTTCCCGCGGACGTCACTCATTCTCCGCAGGTAAGCACAAGAAAAAGTCACGGAGATCGTCGGCCTCCTGTGGTCGTGACTTCGGGACCCTCTGCTCCCGGTCTTCACCGGACACGGCTCCTTCGAAGTCGATCCCCATGGTCGGGGCCCGCTGCTCCCAGTCTTCACCTGACACAGCCCCTCTGAAGTCGATCCCCACCTACCCACCATTTCCTGAGGCTAGGGCGACTAGGGCCCAGATGGAAGCCTATTTTCAGGCTTTGCAGGCCATCTTTGGGGAAACCCCTCTCCCTGGTGTGCCCTCGGACCCCACAGAGGGGGTAGGGGCTCAGCTTGGCACTTCGCTGGCGGATTCGGCCTTGGCACCCATCGTGTACCCTTGACACTGTCACTGCGACATCAGGAAGCGCCAGGAGAGGCTTCCCAGTCAGATGTCGGGCACAAGTCCACCTGCTGCATCAGAGCACAGCCCAGTGGGGTTCCCTGCGATGACGTCTGCTGTGCCTGCAGGGAGGAGCTTGACTGAATCAACGCCGTTCCACACCGCAGTCCCCCATCGTGGTTGATGTCGAGTCGACCCCGGCACCAATCATTGGAGTCTCCTTAGGCTGTTGTCGATGCGACGCCATCTCGATGTCAATCAACGCCGGTGACATCCTTTGATTCTCCTGTGCTTGTGGAAGAAGAGGGCCCTGTGGGCTCACCCCCTGGGTTATTTACATGTTCCTCAGCCGGTGTGCCTGTGGAGCTCTGGCAATCCCTTGCCCCTGCTCTGGCTACTGAGTCTCTGCCGTTTGGTGGGCGTGTTAGCCTGCAGCCGTCCCCTACTGATGACCTACTGTGGCCAACTCAGATGGCCACGGAGGCTAGTGCTGGGTTTGCGAGAGCTGTTCTCACAGCTGTGTACATTTTACAGGTCCAACCTTCATCAATCTCTGTCTTCTGATCCCTTATTGGATTTGCGCCACAAGGGCAACGTGGATGTGGAGCCCTTGCTTCCTTTTGGCGAGTCATTGTATGACATCCTTCTTGGAACGTGGGCGAGGCCATCATTGGGAGACCCGGTGGATCGTGCTATAGCATAATCGCCATTGCCCGGCTCCGGATGACCCCTGACCTTGCCAGGTAGGTCGCTCCCCCCCGCTGCAGCTTAGCTCCACCAGAGCCGTGCACCCTCGGTCTCAGCTGCCCATTCCTGGGCGCTGTCTTTCCTGGCCCCGTGCCCCTGCTCGCCGGTCCCGCCGCTGCTGGCCCTGCAGCCCGCCCCCCCCGCGCCCATTCGTTAACCCCTGCCACCCGCCTCACAGCTGCTCCTCCTTTCCAGCTCCCCTTAAACTTGGCAGGAGCGCGACCCCTGACCTTGCCAGGTAGATCGCTCCCCCCGCTACAGCTCAGCTCCACCAGAGCCTTGCACCCTCAGTCTCTGCTGCCCATTCCTGGGCGCTGTCTTTCCTCTACCTGATTGACAACCTCGCCCTCAGACAACTCATCACCGCACCCACCCACGCCGCCAGCCACACGCTGTACCCCGTCTTCTCCACAAGCACCGACGTCGCCTTCGACCACACCACCTAACTCCACTGGACCGACCACCACTGCATCTATTTCACCTTCAAGAAAACAACCACGCACCACTGCACCCAACAGCTGCCTCGCCGCTGCTGGGGCAAAGTCACCGAAGACCAGCTAATCACCACTCTCGCCCAGAACCCACCCATGGACCCCACCAACCCACACACTGCAGCCCGCAACCTCAGACAGTGGATTGCCGACTGCGCCAACACCCTCGCCCAGCTCAAGAAACCCTCCAATAGCCACGCCAGCAAGAGAGCCACCTGCTTCACCGACGAACTCCAGACCTCCAAACGAGCATGTCGGAAACTGGAGAAAATATGGCTCCACTAACGCACACCGGACAACCACGCAACCCACAAGGACGCCACCTACAGACATCGCCACCTCATCAGACTAGCCAACAGCAAAGAGCTCTTCAGCATCGTAACGGAACTCGACAACGACATTGACATCCCGCACTCACAAGAACTGTGGGACTCACTAGCCATCTTCTTCTATCGCAACATCGCAGGCATCCACAACAGCTTCAACACCACGACCACCCAGACTACGCCAGACTCCACCTCCCCTGTGAACACCACCAGCGCCATCCGCCTGACCACCTGGTCCAACGCAAGGTCATGAACTCCATCCACTCAGGGTGTCCGTCAGACCCGTGCCCACACCTTGTATTCAACAAAGCAGACGCAGCCATCACACCCCAACTACGGAAGGTCATCAACATCTCTTTCGAAACAGCGTCATTCCCAGAAAGCTGTAAGCACGCCGAAGTCAACGCCCTCCTCAAGAAGCCCAAAGCGGACCCCAATGACCTCAAGAACTTCCAGACCATCTCCCTGCTCCCGTTCCCGGCGAAGGTCATTGAGAAAAAAGGGTCAACTAGCAACTGGCCCGGCACCTGGAAGACAGCAACATCTTGGACCCATCCCAATCCAGATTTGGACGAAACCACAGCACCGAGACAGCCCTCATCGCCGCCACTGACAACATCAGACGCCAACTAGACAATGGCGAAACATCAGCCCTTATCCTCCTAGACCTGTCAGCCACCTTCGACACAGTCTGCCACTGCACACTAAAGACTCACCTCCATGAACCCGGAATCCAAGAGAAGGCCCTCGACAGGACCACGTCCTTCCTCTCCGGCAGAACCCAGATCATCTGCCTCCCACCCTTCCAATCCGAAGCCACCAACATCATCTGCGGCGTCCCCCAGGACTCATCCCTCAGCCAGACACTGTTCAAGATCTACATGGCCCCCCTCGCACAAGTGGCCCGCCATCACGACCTCAACATCATCTCCTATGCCGACAACACCCAGCTCATCCTCTCCCTCACCAAGGACACACACACTGCCAAAACCAACCTTCACGAGGGAATTAAGGCCATCGCTGACTGGATGTGGAGCAGCCGTCTGAAGCGGAGCTCCTCATCCTCTGACCCACCCCCTCAGCCTGGTACGACTCCTGGTGGCCGACCACATTAGGAACAGCACCGACACCCACCGACCATGCAGGCAACCTAGGATTTATCCTCGACTCCACCCTCTCCATGTCTAAGCAGGTCAATTCCGTCTCCTCCTCCTGCTACAACACCCTCCGCATGCTCCGCAGGATCTACAAGTGGATCCCGACCGAAACAAGAAAAACGGTGACACAGGCCCACGTCAGCAGCAGACTGGACTACGGCAACGCATTCTACGCAGGAATCCCAGTCAAACACCTACGAGTACTACAACGCATCCAAAACGCCTCCGCCCGACCTATCGTCAACGTCCCCCGCCGCAGCCACATCACCCCCCACCTGAGAGACCTACACTTGCTCCCCATCGACAAGAGAATCACCTTCAAGCTCCTCACCCATGCACACAAAGCACTCCACAACGCCGGACCAGCCTACCTAAACAGCAGATCAGCTTCTATACCCCCGCCCGCCAGCCTCGCACTCGCCGCTGTCCCCCGCATCCAACGAACGACCTCCGGTGGCAGATACTTTTCCTACCTCGCCGCCAAGACCTGGAACACCCTCCCTACCCACACACGACAGACCCAAGACCTACTCGCCTTCAGAAGACTCCTCAAGACCTGGCTCTTCGAGCAGTAGCAGCAGCCCCCCGCCCCCCCCCCCCCCCCCTCAGCGCCTTGAGACCCTCACGGGTAAGTAGCGCACTCTACAAGTACTCTGATTGATTGTCTGTTTGTCTCTCCACCCTTGGGCTCAAGGGGCTAGTCATCAAGGCAGCCTCAACCTCGCTGCCCTCTTCCTCCTCTCCTCCGTTACTTCCACCCACTAGGGAGTCTCGATGGTTGGAGTTTTTGTGGCCAACATGTTTTTGCGTCCACGAGCGCGGACCTTCGATCTTTGAACACGTCCTGCGTGTTGGCACAAGCTACTTTCGCCCTCTGGGGCTCAGTTGAGCACCTCCTCCCATCTCTTCTGGAAGGCCCTCAGACTGACCTGGTCCGGATACTCCACGATGGTTGTGTACTGGCACAGTTTACCATCCGGTCCGCCATGGACACCACTGACTCTGTGGATCGGGCTATGGCCAGGTCAGTGGCTCTGCGTCGCCACACTTGGCTATGTGATGGCAGTTTTCCTGAAAGTGTTCTGGAGTGTCTTCGAGTTTTGCCCTGGACAGTCATGCAGACTCTGCGGTCCAGTGTCTCATGTCTGGTTTTCCATGATGGCGTTATTTCTAGTCCTTGTTGCGGACTTCTGTTCTTGTTGCATTGATTGCAGTTTTGTTGCTGTTTTTTCCCTGGGTTCAAGCTGTTATTTCCCAAACGAACTGTACAGCTTAACTGCTGTTCTTGCCCTTATTTTTTCGACTCCTCTGTTTAAGAGTTAGTCTCAAGAGGTATTCCCTTCCTTTTTGTGGCATACCCTATGTGGGGTATTCGTTGGTTGTTGTATAACCATTCTGCCTTGCGACTGGAAGTGTTCTTCCTAGGTGACGTGGGTGTTCAATGCTCCAGGTACTGTTCTTCCTGGATGGGGTAGGCCCTTCCTGAGGAACACATGAGTTCCTCTTGGGTTATTCCTTTCTTTCCTTATGGGGAATTTTCCTATTTTTCCTGCTGTAGGCTTCTCGTATTATGGCTGCCTACTGTTGTAGAACTTCTCCTTTGGTGTGACCCCCCTGGGGTGACATCTCTTTCTGGAGCTTCCATGTTCGTGTTTTTTCGGCTGGTCTGTAGTTCTTTCCTGCTTTTGTGGATGCAGATTCCCCCAGCGTATCGTTCGTTTACGCTTCGACTGGCGTGTTTCAGCGTGTTCCTTTCTTCATTTTCTACAGTTTATATTCCGAATTCAGTTCTGGTAAGGCATGTGGGTACACATACGTTCACAGGTGCTGATGCCTACTACTCTGTACTGAGCCACAGTGTTGGCTGTGGTCTATTCCTTGTGGTTCTATCTATTCTTTCCTCTCTAGTGGGAGAAGTGCTTCTGCCATGGTCTTTTGTCATGGCTCAGACTATCCCTGGGTTTTTCCAGTGTGAGCAGTTGATCCTGCACCAGATATGTTGCTTCTGAACATTGTCTTGCCCCCCCCCCTTTTTTATTCCTACGCACAACACAGGCAGGGACTCCGGTTCCTCTGCTCCTGGCCTGTTCCGATGTCATCCATAGCAGTTTCCCTGTTCAGGGATGCTCATGGCCATTTATGCAGTATTTGTTTAGATATATATATATATATATATATATATATATATATATATATATATATATATATATATATATATATATATATATACACATATTTCCAACTATTTCTGTGTATGACTTTCTGTGTTTTGCAGTATTCTGTCCCGCTGTGATTCACATTATGCCGGGGTACCCATTGTGCGGGCTTCTGTGTTTGCCTTTGGCATGCTCTTCCACTATCTTTTGTTTAAAAAAAAAAAAGAAAGAAAGCACAACAAATGTGTTCGTATCTATATAGATGTGGTTTTAATATAGATATATAATTATATCTCTTAATATCTATGCATACTGCACGACAGTGCACATATTTTTTCTTCCGGGTTGCAGTGTCCTGGGTTTCTTAGCCCCAGATTCTCTTTCTCTCTTTCTCTCTCTATCTTATAAGAGCTAGCCTTAAGTGTGTGCCTGGTTTCTACCGGAATCCCTTACCCACTATACCTCCTGGTGTAGTTGGCCAGTATGACTGCCAAGTGATCAGTCAGTGGACATCATCCGCTGGGTGCATTCTGTCGAATCTACTTTTAGGGACCTGTCATGTGTGGTGTGGCGCCCACTGTCTACACTGTCTGCCTATCCACAGGTATCTCCTTGTACTCATGGATTTTTTGTACATCTCGTTTGTGAACAAAAACCCTAGGCAGTCAACAATGTGTCAATCAAGTAATATAAAGTGACAGCGAAAAAAATCATACATAGAGTTAAAATAAAAATTAATGATGATTTTAATAAAGACAGATAAACATCATACAAGTAAATGGCATGACCATCACCGTATGGTAATAAAATTATAATTAAAAGACATATATTTCGTACATTTATTATTTCATCATATAAAATACACCTCTACAGAGTAATATCACTAGTATCCGTAAGAGACAACACTGTGGTGAGTGAAACTCGACGCGCGTTTCGGCGCAAACAACGCCTTCTTCAGGATCCACAAAATGATACAGTGATATCTGAAACATACATATAGAAGAAACAATCTGTTATAATATATTCAAAATACTAATACAGGACATAAAGAGCACATTAAAATACATTATTTAAAAAAATGAACACCCATGTAATAAAAATCGACATTTTCGCTGTCAAATTACTATATCTCTTATCTTGTTACCTTATTGCTTGATACAGTGGCTCGGTATGGCCTTTTCTGGGACTTTCTTTGTTTTTCAGATCCGTGGGATTCTCCGCACAGTTTGACTGTTAATTCTGATTGCAGCTTATGGATTTTTTTCCATTGTGCAATGCATTTTATGGTTTGTGATTTCCCCTTGTCCCTTCATTGACTAGGGACGTCTCGTACCTCGTACTGTCCTCTGACGGACTGTGATACCATTGCCTTTCCAAGTTGCTGCTATTTGCAGAGCGTCCTGGTCTAGTGGCAGCCAAGCTTGCACTGGCTGTTTCCATCTGTTTTAGTCACTCTTTTGAAGGATTAGTTTTCTTCTGAACTTGGTGGGTTTCAGTCACAGACCCTCCTCCAAAGGGGTATAGCTTTGGTATCTATTCTAAGTTAAGGAATCTGTGGGTAGATGTCTTTATCCGATGAACAGGTTACTTACCTTCGGTAACGATGTATCTGAAAGAGACATGTTAGTGATAGATTCCTAACCTTAGAATATCCCCAGGCGTCAGACAGGATCCGGAAAGTTTTGCTTAGCAGTACCCCTGCACGTCAGTAGATGGCGTCCTGTGGCTCTTTGTCCGCCACTGGCATCGGAAGTGCCGAGATGACGTCACAGAGACTACTTATACGCCACCTGTGCACGCTGACGTCAGTTATTTCTTTTTCCGCGCCAGCAAGCGCAGATCCGAATTGAGCACGTACCTTAGTAATTTTTTTACTACTATTGAGACTTTTGTGTCTCCCCTTTTTACTCCTGGTACATGTAGGGATGCCTGGTTTTAAGTCCTGTGGGGCCTGCTGTCGTAATAAATCGGTGGCGGGCCCCCATGATGTTTGCCTCTACTGCCTGGAGACTGATCACGACTCCCGGGACTGTTGGGCCATGGCCCCGAAGGCCTTGAGGAAGCGGCGCCGGAAGTTGCTGGAGCTCTGGCATTCTCACCGCCGCTCTGGGTCTCAGGGCCGTTCCCGGGATCGCAGCCGTCGCTCCTCGGGCTCGAAGTCTTCGCCTTCGGATTCGGGTAAGCGACGTCATAAAAAGAAGTTGCCGAAGTGTGTTCGCTCTCCGACGTCGCTCCTTGGAGAGGGACAGCGGCTCCTCCGGAGCCTAGGAGTCCCACAGTGTACCTGCCCTACCCGGGTCCGGCGGCGACTCTCGAACAGGTGCAAGAGTTTCCTGCTGCCATGGACTGCCTTTTTAGGCATCGGGCCCCTGTCGGTGTGCCTTCAGGCCCTGCGGTCTCGTGTCCAGATCCTGTAGGCCCTGCAGCTCCACCAGCGGATCCAGCCCAGGTGCCACGAGGTGGAGCGTTGCCTGCTCCGGCCCAGGCGCCGCCCTCGGTGCCTCCCTGGGAGCCATTCCTTCTGCCCTTGCCCCGGTTCCAGAACCATTTTGTTCCGATCTGGGACCCACATTGTGGGGCGGTGCCAGTCTGGCCCCAGCCGGCGCTATTCTTGGCGCCGTTTCCAATGCTGTTGGTCTCTTGTCCTGCCCCGGCGCGGTTACCGGCGCCGGAGGGGGACTGGGACGGATCCGAGGACCCCCTTGCCCGGCAGTGTGACTCCGAGCAGGATTGGGTGGATGACATGGAAGACGCCAGCGACCTCAACATCTCTTCTGACACGGGGTTTGCCTCTCCCCCGCTTACGATGGAGGAGGGCGCTTACTACACGATGGCACTCCGTCGGGCTGCGGAGGTCCTCAACTTCGACCCCCCCCCACAGTTGCCCTTAAGACTAACCTCCTCACCGAGGTGCTCCAGACAGCGTCTAATTCGTCGGAGCCATTGCTTCCCTTCAATGACGCCCTTACAGACGTCCTTTTGGGCCCTTGGTCGCGGCCGGCCACGTGGGCCCGGTGGATAAAAACGTCAACGGACACCATCGGCCTGCGCCTGGCGACCCTGACTTTCTTACCACACATCCCATGCCTGAGAGTCTGGTCGTCCAGGCTTCGACGTTGCAGAGTGCTTTTCCCAAGGCTCCGCCGGATAAGGACTCTAAGAAACTGGAACATTTTGGTAAGTGGTTGTTCTCTTCGGCCAACTTGTGGCTGCGGTCGGTAAACACCGCCTGCTTATTGGGCCGCTACTCCCACACAGTATGGCATTCTTTTGCTCAGGTGTTGCCTCAATGTTCTGAGGAGGTCCAGGCTGTCCTTTCTCAGGCGATTGCTGAGGTTAAGGATGTAGCTAAGTTCGCCATTTGGTGTGGTGTGGTTTGAACACCACCGACTCATTGGGCAGGGCGATTTCTACGACTGTGGTGTTGCGACGCCACGCCTGGTTGCGTTCGACTGGGTTCTCGCCCGGTTGCGATCGAATGGGTTCTCGCCCGATGTATAGGGCTCGCTCATGGACATGCCCTTTGATGGCACCCGCCTGTTTGGCTATAAGGCTGATAGTGCACTGGAGCGCTTTAAGGATTTGCGGGCCACGGCCAAGTCCTTGGGTCTTTCCGCAAAGAACCCGGCCACTCCTGGTTTTCGTTCCTTACTCAGCCAGGGCAGGGGCACCAGGCACGCTCCTTAAACAAGCCTGTGCTGAACCAGCCTCAGCGCGGTTGTGGTCGCGGCTTGCGCAGGGGCAGGTCGGAGAATCACTGTGCGGGTCAGTCTGCCTCCACCTCCACCCCCGCTGCTCCTCCCACCAAACCTTCCTAGTCCGCCCTTTGTGGAGCACCCTACTCCGGTGGGTGGCAGGACCCACCACCACCTCCCCCACTTGCGCGATATTACATCGGACAAGTGGGTGCTGAAGATCAGCCACAAGTGTTACTCCCTTCCCTTTCAGTCGCACCCCCTAGCCATGCCGCCTTAGTGCTGTAACAAAGTGGCTCTGGATATACTGGACCAAAGTAAGGTACAGTGTGCACAGAGTCCACAGTCCCCAGAGGTTTAGCAGAGGCTAAAGTTAGATATAACTTTACTCTCTAAAGTGGTAGCTTGTTCGCCAAGTAAGGCAGTATCAGAGGACAGCATTTGTTGTACACACTCAGTCAGCAAATGGTCTCACACACTCCGTATCAAAAGATATAGTTGTTTTATTTTAGAACAAACAAGGTATCAAAATATACTTCCTCAGAATGAGTTATTGTAGTTAAATGATTTTCAAATAGGCAATAGACTTTTTAATTACAATAGTTACAGTTGTTGCAATAGGCAGCACAATTTCGAACACAATGCAACATTGAGCTCAATGGCAATTTGTAGTTAAATGCAATTAGTTACTTTGTAGATTACTTTTCTAACCACAGGTCTGGATCCTAGATTCAGTCCTGGGACCTTTCCTGTAAACAGTTAAGTAAAAGTGTTTTGGTTACAGTAGTGAATTTTAAGGAATACTATTGTATTTTAAAAGTTACTTAAAAACGTTTTCACATAGAATCACCAATGTATTCCTACGGGAGGAAATTCACTTAGCAGGTAAGTAGTGTTATGATTACTTTTTCTTACTCAGGGTTGGATCCTGGATCCAGCCCTGGCGCATCTCCTGTAAACAGTTGAAAGAATGCTTTTAAGTCATACAGGAGATTCTTAAGGAATATTTGTAGTTTCTAAAAATCGACACTTAGAAACTTTTCTGATGAAAACCAGACAATGGATCCCTATGGAAGGGAATTCAAGTTACTGGTAAGTACGGTTAGGATTACTTTTCAGGGTCGGTGCTGGGTTAAAAGATGAAATACTGGGTTCTCTCCTGATAACAGGTGAGTAAATCGGAATTTTTTGTTCAGCTGATTTTAGGTTCCAAAATTCCACACTTAAAAGAGTTTTGAAACTAGTCAATGTTAGCCTATGGAAGAAAAGTGAGTTATCGGCTTTTAGGTAAGTACTCGACTGGCAGAGTTGAGGTTCTGAGCATAGACTCAGGGGTCTCCCGGGGTCAGGTAGGTACAGTTGGTACACCCTCAGCAGGACAAGGGCAACCGGGTGCAGAGTTAGTTAGGCCCAATGTTATTCAATGAGAGGCAGGGGGCCTTCGGTTGGTGGCTGCTGGCAAGCCGGCCATGCGGCTCTGGGAGCTGGGCTCCTGGTCACTTGCTCAGGGCAAAGAGGAAGTAGGTTAGGACCAAGGTTACATTGCCAGGGGCACTCGGCGGCTGGGTGCAGGGTGCTTTTGAGCTGTCGGGAGCTCAATGTTATGCAATTGAGATCTTGAAAAGTGAACAAAGGCTGCAGGCTCTGGGGCGGAGATTCTTCAGGAGCGACCAACACTTCGAGGTGTATGTTTGGATCTTGGAGGATAGGTAGGCACCCTGGATTTGGGCACAGGGGCCGAGGGGCGCTGGGTGCAGGGGTGCCTTTTGACATTGGGAAATCTTACCCTCTGCTGGTCGCAGTTGGAGGTGTCCCATGTTCTGAGGCTGCAGGCGTCGTCTGGGTCGTCGAGGAGGGTTCTTGGGCACTGGATTTCAGGTCAGAATCTCCGGGGGGACGTCCTCAGGGTCTTTGTCCACTCAGGCGCAGGCCGGGCTGGGCGGGTGCGGGGTGTCCTGGATTCGCGGTTCCTGGCTAGCACCATGGCTATTGCTGTTTGAGCAGAACCACTGCTTATGGGATTCCCAGTCTCTAAGAGGGTCAAGGCAGGCAGGTCCTCCGGGGTTCTTGAGGTTGCTGTCCGCCGGAGACGCCGGGATTTAGAAGGAGCATGTTCAAGAATCAACAGGCCGGTAGGGCTCGGGCCAAGTCAGTTGGTGTTGTACTCTTGTTAGCAGCTGTATGGCAGGTCGTCTTCTTCTTGGTGTTCTTTCTTGTTTCAAAATTGGGATCTGAGGAAGGAATGTTCAGGGTGCCCATAAATACTAAATTTAGGGGTGTTACAGGTAGGGCAAGGGCAGGGACCAATAGGACCTCCCCTATCCTGCTACTCTCCTGTGGGAGGGGGGCAGCAGCCTATCTCTAATTGGGTAGGGCTCACCATCCTCAAGTTGGCCGGAGCCCGGAGTTGTACTTCACCTCGCCTCTCCCACCTGAGGGGTGGAGTTGGCACAGGCTGGCACACCCCTTTTCTCACTGAGAGTTTCCCGCCAGTCTTCCGGCCAGAGTGGGGGTCAGAACTGATGGGGGCCAGTTACTGAGTGCAGCAAGTGGCCTGGAGAAGCTCACAAAGGCGGCATGCCTTTGAAGCTTCCCCTGCCCATCCTGGGTTAGGAGACCTAGCACCTCTCCCAGGACGTGCATTGTTGCAGGCCCAGGAGAGCGGATAGCCCTCTACCCAGGGGTCCAGCATTATGTCTGCTGTGTGGCAGCCTAGGCAGCCTCTCAGACAAGACGTGGATTGTAGGTTAGGTTTCAGGGGGCATCTCTAAGATGCCCTCTGTAGATTATTTCACATTAAATCCCACACTGGCATCAGTGTGGGTTTATTGTGCTGAGAAGTTTGATATCAAACTTGTCAGTCTTCAGTGTAGCCATTATGGTGCTGTGGAGTTCGTAATGACAACCTCCCAGCACCATATACTCTTCATGGCATCACTGCACTTACAGTGCCTAGGAATGTTCCTGGGTACTGTAGGGGCACAAGGCTCATGCACCTGTGCCCACACCACTGGCAATGAGCACCCAGCGAGTGGGGTGACTGTATGCCAGGGCAGAGTGTTTGTGGGCATGGCACACAGGGATGTGTGCCATGTCGACTCTTTGTTTATGTCTGCACCAGGACACTGAACCTGCAAAGACAGTGTGTGTGTGTCAGGGTACAGGGCCCCTAAGGGTGGCACAATAAGTGCTGCAGCCTTTAGGGGTCTTCTCTGGTCACAATGCTCTGGGTACCTAGAGTACCATTAACAGGGGCTAACATGTGACCAGAAATGCCAATTGGGGTTTAGCTTCAACACAGTTTTAGGGAAGGAACACAGGCCCTGGGCACCTGGTTAGCAGGGGCCAAGGGCACACTCAGTCAAAGTACATCAGCAATTCAGCAAAAAGTGGGGGCGTACTGTGCAAGAAAGATGGCACTTTCTCATACAATCCCCACCCCCAAACAAAAGGTGATGAGACTAACCTTATCCTAGGGAGTCTTCATTGTCTAAGTGGAAGAACCTGGAAAGTCCATCTCCATTGGCATGGGCAGTCCCTGGTTGGTGTTCCACTTCAAAATCCATTCCCTGTAGGGAGATGGACCTTTTTAGTAGTTTTGGATTTTCCCCTTTCATCTGCATTATCCATCTGAGAGGTCTGTGGTCAATTTGAACCAGTAAGTGAGTTCCAAACAAGTAGGGTCTCAAATTATTCAGGGACCAAACCACAGCAAAGGCCTCCCTCTCAATGGCACTCAAACGCTGCTCTCTGGGCAGTAGCCTCCTGCTTATAAAAGCAACAGGTTGGTCTTGGCCTTCATCATTGGTCTGGGATAGGACTGCTCCTATCCCTAGCTCAGAGGCATCAGTCTGCACTATGAACTGCTTGGCATAATCTTGTGCTTTTAGAATTGCTTCTTTTAGGGCATCAAAAGCCTTTTGGAAACTAACAGTCCAGATGATTTTCTTGGGCATTTTTTTGTGAGGTGAGTTCTGTGAGGGGAGTCACAATGGACCCATATCCCTTAACAAACCTCCTGTAGTACCCAGTCAAGCCAAGGAATGCCGCTTGGGTCTGGGTGTTTGGGGCTGTCCAGTCCAGGATACTCTGGATCTTGGGTTGTACCTGGCCTCCTCCAACAATGTGGCCCAAGTATGTGAGAAGTTGGCCTGATATATGATGCTCACTAGTTCTAGTGATCACCTTGTATCAGTCCAAACAACCCTTATGGTGATTGGTTGTAAGTCAATCTTATCGACCAGCTATCCTAGTAGCGTGGACCAAAAGCAGTCTTTAGGTTAAACTCTGAATGGCATGTGAAGCCAGCTGTTTTACCACATATAACCCCTTGAATACCAAGTGAAAAGACACCACACAGGTTGTTAGGAAAATAAACAGATATTTATTAACTAACATACACCTCTGAACTCTTTATGAGGTCAGAGGGCTAAGCACATGACAATACTCAAAAGGAAATACGAGTTCGCACAGTATTTACAAGAACGCCTGAGGGGCGCAACAAACCATATACTAAATAAATGGAATGCGAAAGTCAATCAAAGGAATGGAGCGGTCCAGAGGGTGTAGGATCGCTGGGACCACGCTATACTAACTGGAGATAAGTAATAGGAGCCCCACGGAACGCGTGTGCAGAGTGTGAACTCGCACGCGAGATGCGTACAATCGGCTGTGGACAGTACAGTTTAAAGAAAAGGTGAGTACGGACGTCCCTGACTAGATAGGACTAAAACGACTGTGGAACTGGACACTAGGAGAGTCAAGCTACCCTTGAGCACCGAAATGCTCGTGTTACCTCACCCACAGGCTGCGGGTGCATAGGTGCCAAGTCGTGTCCGGTTCCGGCGTTGAAGTCTATAGAGCCTGGAGGAAAAGATGCTGCAGGCGGTCAGGAGGAAGATGTCCGGTGCAATCCAAGGGTGGATTGGTGAAGAGAGGAACCTGAAAGCAGAGGGGACAATGTTCAAAGTCACTAGCCAGTGACTGGAGTGGAACCAGATGTCGTCGTCACGATCAGGTGAAGGTGGACGCTTGTCTCTGCAGCCACGTGGACCAGGTGGTGTCTTCGACGACCAGGATGGAGGCACGAGCTGTCCCACGCAGGCTCTCGCTGTCGGCGGTGTCGTCTCCGGATTCGGGTTCAACAGGCCTTGGCAAAGGCAACCCACGTGGTGAGTGAAAACGGCATCTGGAGTGGACCAGGAGGGTCCGGGGTGCTCTTTTGGAAGGGAGCAAGGGCCAGTCTGGAGCAACCAGACCAGCAGCAAAGTTGTCGGTGTTCGTCGTCTAGGAGGTCACTAGCCAGCCGGCAAGTGACCAGACAACGCGTCGAGCAGCAAACAGGCAGAAGGGCCCCACGCAGATCTCGTGGATGCTGGAGGGCTGATGTTCGATGCAGGAGCTGCTCGGGGTCGGGGCTTCTCAGTCCCCAAAGCACTTGGACGAGGAGGCCTCTGGAGTCGTGCTGGAGCGAAGTGCTGCTTTTTTCAAGATGGCCGGTCCCACGTGTCTCATCGCACCCACGGGTCTCAGCTTGGCTGCAGATGTGGGTTGAGGTCGGAGAGGTCTGGGAATCCGGGTCTCGTCGGGCTCTGAAGTCTGGATCCTTTGCAGGAAGACGACAAAGGGAAGTCGCAGTACGCTGATGGTGCCTGCAGATGCAGGGTGGACACTCCTTGCCCACAAGGGAGATTCCTTCTGTCTTCTGTGGAGCAGAACGTCGAGGTCCAGAGTTTCTTCTTGTGAAGTTGATCAGGATAATCTAATTTGGAATGGGACCAGCTCCTACCTTTATCCGGCTAAAGGGGGCTGCACTACGACTAGGTCCCTCCCCTGGGTGGGACCAGGATGGGGGGTGGTTACACCCCCTTTCCTTTGTCCGGTCCTGCACCAGCTCTGGGGCTGGAGTACCCCAGGAACTGGTTTGGACCGGCATATGCACAGGGACACCTTGTGTGCCCCAGGCATGTCTCATTCCTTTCAGCCCTGTCCTACCTAATACACAAAATCCTGTCTGGGGTGGTGTTAGCACCTCCCAAGGCAGGAAACCCTTTGTCTAAACCTCCCTCGCTGGAAGGACTCCCAGCAGCAGGAGGTCAGACTTGTGTCTGTGGTGGCAGCATCCATTTTGTGATGCTGAGGCTCGAGTTAACTTTAACCGGGGTTCACAGTTACATACATGTCGTGTCCCTCTAGAAGGGTTGAATGCTAACCCCGTCGCCAGAATTGGCGAGGGGTTAGTATTCCAATTCGTATGACACCTTACTCGACATGTTTTGATAATGCGATACCAAAGTTAGAAAATAACCGCGAGGATTATAATGCACTTAGGAGGATATGGTACGCGTTATCATGGAACAGCTATTAGGACTTGGTTCCGCAAGCTGCAAACGGGCTCAGCTCATGCCAGAGCACCATCTCACATAATTCCAAGCACTCTGCCTTCAGGATTGATAAGGCCTGCCATAGGAGGGACTGATAGGAATATATGTGTCCATTTTGGGGTTAGATATAGGAATACTATATCTACAGCAAAGGGTGATTACACCACCTTGCCCCAGCTGTCGTGCAGCCAGTTGTGTCAGATTTGGATGGCCAGCCAGGGGTGGCATAATACATGCTGCTGCCCCTGGTAGGCCCTGGGTTCACCTATGCCCTGGATACCTAAGGTATGCTGTACAGGGACTGATAAGGTGGCCCAGTACCAATTGGTAAATGCACCTAAGGTACATGCTTGTCAATTTAGAGAGAGAACAGCTAGGCTGTGGTTCTGATTAGCAGGCCCACAGCCAGGGAAAGTCGTAAACAAGTGAAGCAAAAAGCAAAAATCGGGGGTGACCATAGGATTGCAGACCCCACTCTCCTACATAACCCCCCCAAACTTAGGGACATTAAACTAACCTTGACCAGGTGAGTCTTCTTGTTCTAAGTGGAAGTACCTGGAGAGACCATCTGCATTACCATGGTCAGTCCCTGGGCGGTGCTCCACTGTAAAGTCCATCCCCTGTAGGGAAATGGACCACCTAAGAAGTTTGGGGTTTTCACCCTTCATTTGATTTAGCCATAAGAGGGGCTTATGGTCGGTCTGAATCTTGAAGTGAGTGCCAAACAAGTATGGCCTCAACTTCTTCAGGGCCCAAACCACAGCAAAGGCCTCCCTCTCTATAGCTGACCAACGTTTCTCTCTAGGGGTCAGCCTTCTACTTATAAAAGCAATGGGCTGGTCATGACCATCAATATTCAGTTGAGAAAGAACAGCTCCCACACCCAACTCAGAAGCATCTGTTTGGACAATGAATGGCTTGGAGTAGTCTGGACTCTTGAGAATAGGTGCAGTGCACATGGCCTGCTTTAGGTCATGGAATGCCTTCTGACAGCTAACTGTCCACTGAACTTTCTTTGGCATTTTCTTACTTGTCAGGTCATTAAGTGGAGTCACAATGGTTCCATAATTTCTGACAAATTTCCTATAGTAACCAGACAGGCCCAAGAGAGCTCTGACCTGTGTCTGGGTGGTTGGAGGAGCCCAGTCCTTTATGTCCTGTATCTTGCTCTCCAAAGGCTGAACTTGGCCTCCACCTACAAGGTGGCCCAAGTATACAACTTGACTCTGCCCTATCTGGCACTTGGTAGCCTTGATAGTGAGGCCTGCCTTTTGCAGGGCCTCTAAAACTTTCCTCAGGTGGATCAGGTGATCCTCCCAGGTGGAGCTAAAGACAGCAATATCATCTAGATATGCTGCACAGAAGTCATCCAGCCCAGAGAGAACTTGGTTCACCAACCTTTGAAAAGTGGCAGGTGCATTCTTCAAACCAAAGGGCATCACCACAAACTGGTAATGACCTCCTGGGGTAGAAAATGCTGTCTTGGCCTTGGCATCCTCAGCTAACCTGATTTGCCAATAACCAGCTTTCAGGTCAAATGTACTCAAGAATTTGTCAGAAGCCAAATTATCTATGAGTTCACCTGCTCTTGGTATTGGATGGGCATCTGTCTTAGTGACAGCATTGAGACCCCTGTAGTCTACACAAAACCTCATCTCTCTCTTACCATCTTGGGTGTGAGGTTTAGGCACTAGAACTACAGGACTAGCCCAAGGGCTCTCTGAGGGTTCAATGACTCCCAATTCCAACATTTTCTGTACTTCTTGTTTGATACAGTCCCTGACGTTGTCAGGTTGCCTGTAGATTTTACTCCTTATAGGCAGACTGTCACCAATGTCCACCTCATGGGTGCACCAGTTTGTCTGACTGGGTGTCAGAGAGAACATTTGTCTGAAGAATTGAAGAACCTGTTTACAATCCTCTTGTTGATGCTCAGAGAGGCTGTCAGAAAAGACTACACCATCCACTGACCCAACATCAGGGTTCTGAGTGAGCAGGTCTAGGAGAGGGTCACTCTCTTCCTCCTGTCCCTCATCTGTAGCCATGAGCAAGCCCATGTCTTCCCTGTTGACAAATGCCTTGAGCCTGTTCACATGAAGTACTCTGTGAGGGCTCCTGGGAGTTCCAAGGTCCACCAGGTAGGTGACCTCTCCCTTTTGCCCAATAATGGTATGGGGTCCAGACCACTTGTCTTGGAGAGCTGCTGGGGCCACTGGCTCCAACACCCACACCTTCTGTCCTGGGTGATACAGAGTCAGGACAGCCTTTTGGTCATGCCAAGCTTTTTGGAGTTCTTGGCTGGCCTCCAGGTTTTTAGATGCCTTCTCCATGTACTCTGCCATCCTGGAGCAGAGACCAAGTACATAGTCCACTATATCCTGCTTAGGCTTTTTGAGAGGTAACTCCCATCCTTCCTTCACAAGACATAGGGGTCCTCTTACAGGATGCCCAAACAGAAGCTCAAAAGGGCTGTAGCCAACCCCCTTCCGTGGGACCTCTCTGTAAGCAAACAGAAGGCAGGGTAAAAGGATGTCCCATCTTCGCCTAAGCTTTTCAGGTAACCCTTTTATCATCCCTTTTAGGGTCTTGTTGAATCTCTCAACAAGCCCGTTGCACTGTGGATGATAGGGGGTGGTGAAATTGTATTTGACACCACACTCCTTCCACATAGCAGTCAAGAATCCTGACATGAAGTTTGCACCTCTGTCAGAGACAACCTCCTTAGGAAACCCCACTCTGGAGAAAACTCCAGGCAGGGCCCTGGCCACAACAGGAGCTGTAGTGGTCCTAAGGGGAATAGCTTCTGGATACCTGGTGGCATGATCCACTGCCACCAGTATAAATCTGTGCCCAGATGCTGTTGGGGGGTCCATTGGTCCAACAATGTCAATCCCCACTTTTTCAAAGGGTACCCCTACCACAGGTAGTGGTATAAGGGAGGCCTTTGTTGTGCCACCTGATTTGCCACTGGCTTGACAGGTGACACATGAGCGACAAAACTCTTTAGTGTCTTCAGACATATGAGGCCAGTGAAAGTGTGGGGCAAGTCTATCCCAAGTCTTGTTCTGGCCTAAGTGACCTGCAAGGGGAATTTCAGGGGCCAAGGTGAGAAGGAAACCTCTCAGAGACAAGGGGATGACCAGCCTCCTGATAGCACCAGGCTTGGGGTCTCTTGCCTCAGAGTAAAGGAGTCCATCATCCCAATACACGTTATGGGCACCTGTGGCATTCCTTGCAGCCTCAGCAGCAGCCTGCTGTCTGAGGGTTTCAAGAGATGAACAGTCTAATTGTGCCTGCCTCAAGTCTGCCCTGGAAGGTCCCCCTGTCCCATGAAACTCAACCTGGTGAGGCCCAAGTTCTTCTAGGACAGTTCCTTCTGGGGTCTTTGGGTCAGTCTCCTGTGAGAGCTGATCCTCACCTTGAGGCAAGGGGGAAGGCACTGCCTTAACCCTACTATTCTTACTCTTGGTTAGTGTCTGGTCCATTGTTCCAGGATCCAGCACTAGTTCAGCTGGGCATTTCTTGGCCTGTGACCTAGTCACAGCAAGGACATGTGCTGACAAACCTAACATCTCCATATGAGTTCTATACTCCACATCTGACCATAGAGAGGATTCCAAATCATTGCCCAAAAGCCAGTCCACTGGGAGGTCTGAACTAACAACAACCCTTTTGAGGCCATTTACCCCTCCCCAGGAGAAATTAACAAGTGCCATACTATGGGTGGTAGTGACATTGCTAGCGTTGGTCACTAGGTAGTCTGAACCTAGTATCACCTGTCCAGGGTCCACAAAGTTTGGTGTCACCATAGTGACACTGGCACAAGTGTCCCTGTAGGCCTGAGCCAATTTTCCATTGATTAAAGGCGTTTGCCTGTACTTGCCAAGAGTACTGGGACTTATTGTAGGGGTCAAATCCATGTCCCCAGTACAAACAAGAACAGCCTGGGTAGGTACTCTGACTAGGTCAGAGCCTGCCTCAGATACCAATGTCAACCCCACTATAACCTTAGGGGGAGCACTACCGCTACTAACTGAACTAGGGGTTGCAGGTCTCTTAGGGGCAGTAGTGGTAGGAGCTGGGCCTTTCTTGGTGCACTCACTAAACCAGTGAGTATTACTTTTACAGTATTGGCACCATGGTTTCTTCTGACCATTGTTCTTTTTCTTTTGGGAATTCTGGGACCCACCCTCCTTAGATTGTTGGGGCCCTGTTGAAGACTTCTGGTCATTTTGCTTATTCTCATTACCCTTCTGGTCTGCTTTCTTCTGGCCACCACCCTGGTTCTGGTTCTGCTGCTTGACCCTTGTCCTGACACATCTGTCTGCCTTCTTTCCCAATTCTTGGGGAGAGGTCAGATCTGAGTCAATGAGGTGCTGATGCAACAACTGATTTTGATAATTACTTAAGATTTGTTCTCTCATAATTAGGTTATACAATCCTGTATAATCATTAACTTTACTTCCCAGTAACCAGCCTTCAAAAGCCTTAGTGGCACAATCAACAAAGTCAGCCCAATCCTGAGACTGAATTTTCTGGGTGTCTCTGAACAGCAACCTGTACTGCTCAGTTATTAAGCCAAACCCATCAATCAGTGTATTCTTCAGGACTTGGTAATTGTTAGCATCCTCAGCTCTAGTAGTGAGGAGCTTATCTCTACCTTTACCTTCAAAGGAGAGCCACAGAATAGCTGCCCACTGACTCTGGGGGATGCACTGGACAGTGCAGGCCCTCTCCAAAGCAGTCATCCATTTGTGGATGTCGTCCCCTTGTTTAAAGGGGGGCACTATTTTACTCAGGTGTCTAGTATCAAAACCCCTGTCCTTATCTCTAGGGATAATGCTGATTCCAGAGGGGTCTGCCCCACTCAATTTCTGCTCTCTGGCAAAGGCAAGTCTTTCCTTGGCAAGGGCAAGTTCTTCCCTCTCAATCCTCAGATTGACTTCCCTCATCTTAGCTTCATGCTCTCTTCTCTGAGGGGATGTCATCCCTCTCTGAGAAGATGCCTGAGAGACATGGGTATGAATAGATCTGTTAGAGCCTCTGGAGTGAGACCTAACTCGTCTATTCCCAATGTTAAGCCTGCCTGAGAGTGGTCCTGGGGGTCCCCCAGTTCCATTCTCATGGATGCTTAAGTTGGTCCTGGTGAGCCTACTGACTACTACTGGACCTTTGTCTGCCTCATCCCCTGACAACTCCTGTTCCTCTTCCTCCTCTTCACTTTCTGCTCCATGGAGGTTAAGGTCAGGGTCCCCAAGGGTTCCCTCTAAGGGGGGGCATGCTCCCATCTGGATTAGAAGGGCCTGGGTTAGAAGCCCTCCTGGCATCATAAGTCTCTAAGAGACCTATCCGAAAAGGAGTGGTAGGGTTAGAACCCTGTTTTAGTTTCCTGGAGGTACACAATTGTCTCATCTCCTGGAAGCTAAGAGCTGCATATCTTGACATGACCTGTGGAAGGTCAACTGACACAAGGGGAGCCACTGAGTTCTCTCCTTTGTCAGACATGCTTTTCTAGTGAGGTGTAAGTGGTGCACTTACCTACGCTATAGGTGTACCTACTGATCCCTTGCTAAGAGTTGTAGTCAGGGTGTTCTACTCCCTTTCTACTACAACCGCTGGTTCAGTAGAACTCAGAGTATTTCTAAGCTTTGTTATATGTACCTATGGTACCTTATGTGATCTTTCAAATGATATCTCAAGATTATATTTGGTAAAAAAACAACAGCAAGCTCAAATCCCAACCGCTGCACACCAATGTGAGAAGTTGGCCTGATATATGATGCTCACTAGTTCTAGTGATCACCTTGTATCAGTCCAAACAACCCTTATGGTGATTCGTTGTAAGTCAACCTTATAGACCAGCTATCCTAGTAGCGTGGACCAAAAGCAGTCTTTAGGCTAAACTCTGAATGGCATGTGAAGCCAGCTGTTTTACCACATATAACCCCTTGAATACCAAGTGAAAGGACACCACACAGGTTGTTAGGAAAATAAACAGATATTTATTAACTAACAGACACCTCTGAACTCTTTATGAGGTCAGAGGGCTATGACAATACTCAAGGAAATAAGAGTTCGCACAGTATTTACAAGAACGCCTGAGGGGCGCAACAAACCATATACTAAATAAATGGAATGCGAAAGTCAATCAAAGGAATGGAACTGTCCAGAGGCTGTAGGATCGCTGGGACCATGCTATACTAACTGGAGGTAAGTAATAGGAGGCCCACGGAACGCGTGTGCAGAGTGTGAACTCACACGCGAGATGCGTACAATCGGCTGTGGACAGTACAGTTTAAAGAAAAGGTGAGTACGGACGTCCCTGACTAGATAGGACTAAAACGACTGTGGAACTGGACACTAGGAGAGTCAAGCTACCCTTGAGCACCGAAATGCTCGTGTTACCTCACCCACAGGCTGCGGGTGCATAGGTGCCAAGTCGTGTCCGGTTCCGGCGTTGAAGTCTATGGAGCCTGGAGGAAAAGATGCTGCAGGCGGTCAGGAGGAAGATGTCCGGTGCAATCCAAGGGTGGATTGGTGAAGAGAGGAACCTGAAAGCAGAGGGGACAATGTTCAAAGTCACTAGCCAGTGACTGGAGTGGAACCAGGAGTGGAACCAGATGTCGTCGTCGCGATCAGGTGAAGGTGGACGCTTGTCTCTGCAGCCACGTGGACCAGGTGGTGTCTTCGACGACCAGGATGGAGGCACGAGCTGTCCCACGCAGGCTCTCGCTGTCGACGGTGTCGTCTCCGGATTCGGGTTCAACAGGCCTTGGCAAAGGCAACCCACGCGGTGAGTGAAAACGGCGTCTGGAGTGGACCAGGAGGGTCCGGGGTGCTCCTCTTTTGGAAGGGAGCAAGAGCCAGTCTGGAGCAACCAGACCAGCA
The DNA here is from genome assembly GCF_964263255.1 of Lissotriton vulgaris. Classification (NCBI taxonomy): domain Eukaryota; kingdom Metazoa; phylum Chordata; class Amphibia; order Caudata; family Salamandridae; genus Lissotriton; species Lissotriton vulgaris. The sequence continues at coordinate 279,624,367 of NC_141698.1, read as the reverse complement.
GCAAAGTTGTCGGTGTTCGTCGTCTAGGAGGTCACTAGCCAGCCGGCAAGTGACCAGACAACGCGTCGAGCAGCAAACAGGCAGAAGGGCCCCACGCAGATCTCGTGGATGCTGGAGGCTGATCTTCGATGCAGGAGCTGATCGGGGTCCGGGCTTCTCAGTCCCCAAAGCACTTGGACGAGGAGGCCTCGGGAGTCGTGCTGGAGCGAAGTGCTGCTTCTTTCAAGATGGCCGGTCCCACGTGTCTCGTCTCACCCACGGGTCTCAGCTCGGCTGCAGATGTGGGTTGAGGTCGGAGAGGTCTGGGAATCCGGGTCTCGCCGGGCTCTGAAGTCTGGATCCTTTGCAGGAAGACGACAAAGGGAAGTCGCAGTACGCTGATGGTGCCTGCAGATGCAGGGTGGACACTCCTTGCCCACTAGGGAGATTCCTTCTGTCTTCTGTGGAGCAGAAGGTCGAGGTCCAGAGTTTCTTCTTGTGAAGTTGATCAGGATAATCTAATTTGGAATGGGACCAGATCCTACCTTTATCCGGCTAAAGGGGGCTGCACTACGACTAGGTCCCTCCCCTGGGTGGGACCAGGAAGGGGGGTGGTTACACCCCCTTTTCTTTGTCCGGTCCTGCGCCAGCTCTGGGGCTGGAGTGCCCCAGGAACTGGTTTGGACCGGCATATGCACAGGGACACCTTGTGTGCCCCATGCATGTCTCATTCCTTTCAGCCCTGTCCTACCTAATACACAAAATCCTGTCTGGGGTGGTGCTAGCACCTCCCTAAGGCAGGAAACCCTTTGTCTAAACCTCCCTCGCTGGAAGGACTCCCAGCAGCAGGAGGTCAGACTTGTGTCTGTGGTGGCAGCATCCATTTTGTGATGCTGAGGCTCAAGTTAACTTTAATCTGGGTTCACAGTTACATACATGTTGTGTCCCTCTAGAAGAGTGGAATGCTAACCCCGTCGCCAGAATTGGCGAGGGGTTAGTATTCCAATTCGTATGACACCTTACTCGACATGTTTTGATAATGCGATACCAAAGTTAGCAAATAACCGTGAGGATTATAATGCACTTAAGAGTATATGGTACGCGTTATCATGGAACAGCTATTAGGACTTAATTCCGCAAGCTGCAAACGGGCTCACCTCATGCCAGAGCACCATCTCACATAATTCCAAGCACTCTGCCTTCAGGATTGATAAGGCCTGCCATAGGAGTGACTGATAGGAATATGTGTCCATTTTGGGGTTAGATATAGGAATACACGGGAGGCAGGCTACAAAACCAATGTGTATTCAGGAGCGCAGCGGGCGCGACGAATGCGCGCCAAAGTCGCGCATAAGTCAAGCCCGTCTGCGGCAGACCGGAGCCTGGGGCCAGAATCCCTGGTCAAAATTACAAATACTCCTCCCTAGAGTTATTACAACTCAGACCCTCAGATAGTGCGGGACCCGCCCCACCTGCTTACGCCTTAAAGCGCGCCGCCACCTATGGTATTTTGAACCCCGAGTTCATCACCGATAAAGCCACCAGGCCGAGCCCATTTTTCTCTCCCTCACCCTCTCCTGACTTAGAGACCACTCTCAAATGCTTTTACTTAAACACTAGGTCCATGGTTAAACACCATATGGACATTTTCCTCCTGCTTCACGCCGAGCAACCTGATATCTTACTCCTCACAGAGACTTGGCTCAATGCAGACTCTTTGCCCGACATTTTAGCAGCAGTTCCCTCTAACTATTACATTCTGCATGTTGACAGACCTGCGGAGGGGTTGCTGCGATTATTCGCAACTCCCATAAAGTCTCTCTTTTACCGTCCCTTGACCTCATAGGATCAGATAACTTGATTTTTAAAATGGACACCAATAGTGGATCACTACTTATGATCCTCATCTACCGTCCCCCTCAAAACATGCCCACTTTTGCGGCATCTTTAGCAGAACAGCTTGCCCCTCTAATAATCTCTCACAAAAAAATCGTGCTGCTGGGCGATCTCAACCTTTGGCTGGACTCTGCTGAGTTAGACACTCAGGCAGCTGCGTTGAAAGAGACCCTTCTAGACATGAACCTTACCCAACAGATACATCTCCCAACCCATGAAAAAGGGCATAGCCTTGATCAAATCTGGTCTCAGAACATCTCCCTGGCTATCAATTCCATCACGCCCTGCATCTGGTCGGATCACTTCTTTTTTTTTATTTTTTTATTTATTTTTTTAAATATTTTTATTGTAAAACAAAGAATTTTTCTGGCACACACATAACACAGAGTACAGATAACTTAATACATATAATAAACTAAAGTTACTATCAAGAAAAACATGTTAGTACTTAAACATAGCCTTCAACATAAAAAGGAGAAAAAGGGAAAAAAAAAGAAAACCATTGATCAAATTAATAATACATCAGACTACGTTTGCATTAGACCTTTCCTTCCATCGATGTACCGGTTCCCAAATTTTTCTTCCCCACCTTTTTATCCTTTTACCTTTTTTCCCAAATATACCCTTTTCAAGATTAAACGTCCCCAATAATAAGGCAATCGACTGCTGTAATCCCGGAGGAAGGGGGTCCAACCAAACTCTAGCAATCAGCAACCTGAGAACCGCCATCGCTACAAATAAAAATTTGCTATGGTCGCCTTCGCAGCCCCTAACTCCTAACATAATTGCTGTCGGTGTTAGAGTCACATTTAAAGCAAGTGTCTGGGCCATAAAATCCTCAATACCCTTTAAAAAGGGCCTTAATTTGGGACAGAGCGCAAAAATGTGGATACTATCTGCGGCCTGAGCATTGCAACGCCAGCAGCTAATCCTTGTAGTGGCCCCCCACTGTGCTATGCGATCTGGCGTATGATAAAGTAGGTACAGCGTCTTAAAATGTTGCGATTGTAGTGGGGCAGAATAGAAGGCTGAGCAACCTAACTCCAAGGACTCCTGAAAAGCCTCACACGATATCCCTAATTTCCCAGCCCATTTATTACCAAATCTATCAATGTCGTCCTTCATTGTATCAGCCAGCTGGGCATAGAAATATCGAATGGAGCACACCCCGCTTTGCTCTATTGCCTCCATAATGTTGCTTGTGTTAAAACCGCCTGCCCCTCCTTTTTTTTTTTAGAAAAAAAACTCCTAATCTGTAGGTACTTAAAAAAACTATACCTTGTTATATTAAATTTAGCAACCAAATCTGAAAATAGAAGAATATTTCCGTCTGGATCTAGCATATCTCCTAGTTTCCTAATACCTTTTCTGTCCCAATCTGTCATAATGGAATCCGAAAAAATTGCAGGGGGTAGAGACTTATTCCTATACAATCTGGTATATCTGTTAAATCTCCCTAAGCCACAATTTTTTGCAACAGCAGACCATACATTATAAGCTGCAGCAACTGTCTTGAAACGTGTACGTTTGTAGTATGAAGAATCTGTACATTTTAAAAAAGCATTTACTGTGTCTTCGCCTAAAACAATTGAATAAATCATAATTGAAACAGCTTTGACTTTCGAATCCCCCTCATTTGCACCAATTAAGCCTTGAATGTATTGCAAAACCGATGCCCAATAGTAAAACCTAAAGTCAGCAACCCCCCAGCCTCCCCTATCCCTTGGCAAAGTCATAAACTTGTATGCCCGTCTTGTCTTCCCATACGACCAAATGAATTTATTAAGAATCGACTCCAGCTTATTAAACCATATTGACTCAAACAAAAGCGGAATTGTACGAAAAAAGTAAAGAAATTTGGGAAGTATAAGCATTTTAATAATATTAGTGCGTCCTACTAACGTAAGCCTAAGATTATTTATCCTCATCAAGTCCGAGCTAACTTTCCTCAATAAGGGCGAGATGTTACGTTTAACTATTGTCCCTAAATTAGGAGAAATTTCAACCCCAAGGTAGACTGCAGACGAAGTCACTCGTGGATCATTACATTGAGCTACTATGTTTTCAATAATCTGTGTTTTAGCTCTATTTAGCTTATAGCCGGAAATGTTGCCAAAATTTAGGGCCTCCTGTTCTATCACACCTATTGCCATTACAGGATCAGGAGTAATAATCACGACATCGTCTGCGTATGCCAACACTTTAACTACTGTCTCATTTACACGCAAGGGGGGAATACTGGGATTAAGATCAAGACTGCGTAGATACGGATCCATATACAGCGCAAATAAAAGAGGAGAACTAGGACAACCTTGCCTTGTTCCTCTTTTAATCTGCACCGCCGCTGTTAACTCCCGATTAATTTTAATTCTGGCCGTTGGATCCCTGTAAAGAACCTGGATTGCTTTTATAAAATTATCGCAAAACCCAAAAGTTCTCATTAGCACCCACAGGTATTCCCACGCGACCCTGTCGAAGGCCTTTTCGGCGTCTAGAAATAGAGCTGTGACAGGGCCGCCAGAGACCTCCATGGCATCGAAGCAGGTGATCACTGTCCTGACATGTTCAGTAGTCCCTTTCCCCGGAATAAATCCATGTTGAACTGGGGTAACTAACTTTTCTATTACAGCGGACAACCTTGTAGCCAAAATTTTAGAATAGAGCTTCACATCAGCATTCATTAAGGCAATAGGTCTATATGACCCAGGAATTGTGGCGGGTTTGCCTTTTTTCAGGATAACTATAATTTCAGTCTCGCCCCATGATTTTGGGATTGAAATTCCGCTCTGGGCCTGAATGAGTGTATCCAGTAGCTCCACTCTAAGAACTGATATAAAAGTCTTATAAAATTAAATCGGTAGCAGATCTGGTCCTGCAGCCTTTGAGGATGGGAGATCTGTTAAAGCTACAGACAGTTCTTCTAGTGTTATGGTGGCATCAAGTATAGCTTTTTCCTCCAAATCTAGTTTTTCGAGTTGGATATTTCCTAAATAGTCCCTAATATTGTCAGTACCTGCCTCAGTCTCCCTATCATATAAATCAGAATAAAACTTCCAGAATTCATTCCTTATTCCCTCAGTCAGAAATCAAATTGCCTAAGTCGTCAACTATGTTTTTAATGCCTCCTGCATTAGCTTTTTGCCTAGCCCTAACAGCAAGAATATGGCCGACCCGCTCGCTAAACTCACATGCCTGCTCCTTCTTTGTTAAATAACTAACTGCTGTCTTATTAGTAATTCTTTCCGCTATTTCCGCCTTTAAAATCATAATCTCCAGCAATTGTTGGTCCAATGGGAGCCCCCTCATGATTAACCTACTTAACTCGGTCTCAGCATTCAGAAGGGAATTAACTTGTTGATCGATCAATTCTCTTTCTTTTTTCCGTCTATATGTTGAGAAGCTTATTGTCTCTCCTCTGACGCCTGCTTTGAAGGCATCCCATATAAACCCACTACTAGTGCTCCCCGCATTGTTGAGCCAAAACTCGCTGATCCATTTTTCCATGTGTTTACAATAACCCTCATCTTGTAGCAGAGCTCGCTCATATGTCCATCTATGTATTTTCCTACCTAACCCAATTAAACTAAGTGACAATAGCAATGGATTGTGGTCAGAAACCAAGCGAGGTAACTTCTTAATCTGCGTATTAGCAATCAACACATTAGATATTAAAAAGTAGTCCAGCCTTACTGTTATATTGTGAGGAGCGGAAAAAAACGTATCTCCATCTCCATCTGTCTGTGGGTACAGGTTAGCCCAAACATCTGAAAGAGCATTATGCAAGGCCATATCTGCAATCGCCCTATGCACCCTTTTCTTTCTCCCTGTATAGGAATGGCTTAGTTGAAGCTCAATGCTTGCCGGACGACTGATATTAAAATCTCCGCAACAAACGATTGGCTCCACCCAAGTTGAGAGTTCATGATCCAGAAATTGAAATATATCAGGGTCATCACACGTTGAGCCATAGACAGAAACTAGAGTGAACCTAGCCCCTCTGAAACCTAATTCTATAATCACCCATCTACCCCAGGTATCTTCTTTACTCCTAAGTACAGTACAATCTGCTCCTCTCCCCAGAATCGCCACCCCACGAGTTTTGGAGGCTTGTTTAGTGTGTGCTAAGACTTTAAATCCAGCTTGTTCTAACAAAAAACCCTTTCCACCCTCCACATGAGTTTCCTGTAGACAAATCAAATCAGGAGACAATGATTTACAAAATGCAGAGACTCGCAGCCTCTTTTGGAGATCATTAAGGCCACAGACATTAAATGACAAAATTCGACAAGACATCAAAAAACATCAAAGATTAGCACCAGCTTCAAAATCCACCTCTTAATCAGACCCGACACTCCCTTTTTCCTCCATTTGAACAAAACCTGCATCTGCCTCAATATACATTTCGCTGTGTACGGTGTGTGCCATTTTCTCCCTCCCCACTCCCCTCCCGCCTCCCTGAACCCCCCCACAGAGCCCCTCCCCCCCACCCCCCTACAGGCAAATAGGTCACGAATGACCTATATGTGGACTCCAGGGAGGCAGCAGCCGCCACTCCTCCCCACAGCCAAGCAGTATAACAAACATATCATATCAAACTTAAATCCATTAGTTGTTCTCCTTATATCCCAAAACTTCCATCATGTAAGCCTTCGCCTTAATCTCTGAAAAGAAAAATTTAAACTGGCCCTTGGTCACAATTTTCAATTTTGCAGGGTAAAGCAAATAAGCTTCAGAGCCCAGAGCCTGAATATGTGGTATCAGTTGTCTCAGCCTCCATCTACGTTCAACTGTGGCATGGCAAAAGTCCGGTCTTGCAAAGAACGAGACATTGTTATAGGTGCGTCTTGACTCGGGTTTTGCTTTGTCCAATATCAGCTGCCTAAGGAGGAAATTCCCTACATAAATTAGCAGAGCCCTTGGGCGCCCGCTCTGTGCACTAGCCTGAGGCTGACCCCTTTTAAGGAACAATGGGAAACGATGGGCTCTTTGAATTTCTGTTTCCCACTGCCAGCTAGTTAACTCCGGAAAGGCCCCCTTTAACAAATTCACCACAAACAACCTGGGGTCCCCCCCTTCAAGACCTTCCTCTACGCCTAGCAGTCTGATGTTATTATGACGCTGCCTGTTCTCAAAATCTTCCAACTTCCAGTTGACGTCCTCTGCCACCTTTTGATGCTCTTCTTTGTAAGATTTCAGGTCTCTCAGATCATCTTCCACTTTACAGGTCCTTTCCTCCACTTGCACAACTCTCTCAACCATCTCGTCCTGCCTTTTACTTATGGTTCTAAGCTTATTCTGAATCTTCCTTGATTCCTGTCTCGCCCTCCTACTCTCCCCTCTAGCCTCGGATTGCATTAATTTAAGGGTGTTAAAGAGAAGATCAAGCGTAACAGCTCACCTACAACAATCACTATTAGGTATGGTAGACAGGAATTGCTCGACCTCCAACTTGACACGCCAGCAGGCTGCAAACACTCCATGAATGCCCTGTCGCTAAAAAAGTGCACCTTATGTACTTTTGTCCCGATCAGTCCTGTCCCCGCCACCAGTACGGGTTACACCATTGAAGCAGCCTTGCTTAACTGTAGATCCTTACGTAAGCACTGCATAGAAATTTTCCATCTACTTGAGGACCAGAACCTCAACATCCTATTCCTTACGGGAACCTGGCTGGATGACTACTCAGACCCTGATATCATCCAGGCCCTCCCCTCCGGATATGCCCTTTCCAGACTGGATAGGAAAGACGGCAGAGGTGGTGGCATTGCCATCGCTACTAAAGCCCCTCTTAGTATGCACCTTATCTCCTATCTTGGTTGACCATAGTGAAGCTGGCTCTTTTACGATTAACACCGGTCCCAATCACTCTATATCTGGCATCCTGATATATCGGCCTCCTGGAAGGCTATTTGATTTTACTTCCACCCTCATGGAAGCCATAACCCACCTAGCACTAAGGAAGTCTCGCTTATTAGTGCTAGGAGATCTAAATGCCCACTTTGAAGACCCCTCAGATAATGATGCGACTGATATTAAATCTGAGCTACTTTCTGTACAGCTGGAAATAAAAAATAATGAGCCGTCACATCAATTAGGACACTTATTAGACCCTGTTTTTGGCAACTGGAAGGGAGTTCATACCTCATCTCCCCAACCCATACCTTGGTCTGATCATTACATCATCCGCATAACAATTCAACTTGATAGAACTGAACACTATCGTCATCAATCTCTACGTTATAAACGCAGGAAATGGAAGAATTTCTCAGTAGAGTCTTTCATTAAAATTGTCCAGGATGAAGGCCCTCCTAGGGGGGATGATTGTGAGACAGCTAATAAGCACTTACCTAACTGCATCACCAAGGCCCTTGACATCACTGCCCCAATTCGCACCACGACCAACGCCAGGAGAACTAAAAAAGCTGCTCCCTGGTTTAGTCAAGAACTTCAAACCATGAAGACGGCTTGTAAAAAGCTTGAAAGAGCATGGCGCCAAAAATTTTGCCCAGAAATTAAAGCCCAGTACAAAGTAGCGCAAAGAGAATATAACAAAAAAATACGCCTGTCCAAGGCAGCTCATTGCAACATCCGCATTTTGGAAGCAGAAAACTCCTCTAAGGAACTTTATCAAATCTACAAAGAAATTTCTATAGTGGACGCCAATCCTTCCTCCCAAAATGACTCTGTGGAAACTTGTAATAACATTGCTAAATATTTCTCAGGAAAGATTACTAACATCTATGCCAGTTTTTCCACCAATATAAAGTCGGGAACTGAATTTATTGAAAATGAAGATCTCATAAGTACTCCAGTGTGCCTAGGCTCATTCTATGTTCCTCCCTTTGAAGCACTGGCCAAAATGTGCAAAAACATCAAATCAGGCTCTCCTCGAGACCCTGCGCCTCCTAAAATTCTAGCTGAAGCTTTCTTTGTACTAGAACCACATTTCAGACACCTGCTTCAAGTCTCCTTCTCCACAGCTTGCTTACCTATGGAATGGAAACAAGCTGTAGTGCTACCGATTAAAAAAAAAAAAAAAAGCCGAACATGAGTCATGACATACTGGAGAATCTTCGCCCAATCTCTTTGCTACCTTACCTTGCAAAGCTAGCTGAGAAAATTGCTAATGCCCAACTCATGGTCCATCTAGAAGCCCATAATGCTTTTCATAAATCTCAATCGGGGTTCAGATCAAAATTTTCCACAGAGACAGCTCTCCTGAGGGCTATTGAAACCCTACGGGAGGGAGCTGATGATGGTTAGACCATGGCTCTCATCATGCTGGACCTCAGTGCCGCGTTTGACACTGTAGCGCATTCCATCCTGCTACAGTGTCTAAACAGAGCGGGGGTCACCAAAAAGGCACTGGGATGGTTGAAAGCCTTTCTTATCAACAGGAGCTTTCAAGTCCAAAGAGGGACTTTTCTCTCTGACAGTGTGATGCTAGAACAGGGGGTGCCCCAGGGCTCGGCCCAGAGTCCCACCCTGTTTAATTTGTACATTGCTCCCCTGGCAGAAGTGGTGCAATCGTTCGGCGTAGAGCTTGTCTCTTACGCCGACGATACGCAACTTCTAATATCACTGTCACAAGCCCCCTCCCTGGAAGCAGACAATTTCAATGCTTGCATGTGTAAGCTTGCCACTTGGATGACAGAGCACTGTCTTAAATTAAATGGCAAAAAAACGGAGGTTCTTATAATTGGGCGCAATGAGACAAAATGGACGAAAGAATGGTGGCCCAACTGTCTGGGTCCCTTGCCTACTCCTAACCGGGAAGCAAAAAACTTAGGTGTCTGGGTAGACAACAAGTTGTCTTTTGATAGCCACATCAAGAAAACGGTAGGCAAATGTTTTGGAGTAATGAAAACGCTCAATCGCACCTTGGATTTGCTTCCACTGAATTCCAGGCGTACCATGACGCAGGCCCTTATCACATCCCGTATTGATTATGGGAATGTGTTGCTCCTGGGCACATCTGCTAAAACATCAAGAGGTTACAGGTCCTGCAAAATTCTGCAGCACGCCTGGTGTTAAGACTTCCCCGTAGAGCCCCCTCGGGACCCTCTCTGGCCTCCCTCCACTGGCTACCTATTAGCAAGAGGATTGCTTTCAAAGCTCTACTATAGTGCCATAGGATAATTCACCAAAAAGCGCCGGCTTACATGTCGGATCTGGCATCCCTGTATGAACCGAACAGATCCCTTCGATCTAAAGGAGTGGGCTTGCTCAGAACATCACGCCCCAAAAAAGCCAGAATGGGAGGCAGGTCCTTCCGCTCACTGGCAGCCAAGCACTGGAATCTCCTTCCCACGAACATTAGGCTAGAAACTAATGAGGCCTCCTTTAGAAAGATGCTGAAAACCTTTTTATTCACTTCGTAGTGGTCCTGCTTCCCTCCTCCTAACATGCTCTCTCCACAGCGCGGGGACACGCCGGGAGGCGTCACCAGGCGCCTTATAAACCCCTTTAAACTTAAACAGGAGGCTGAGAGGATTGAGCAGAGCCGTGTTCCCCAATCAGTGTCGCCGGACTGTCCTGCTCCAGAAACGAAAAAGTAGTGGTAGAATAATCCCAAGCTAGTTTTTTTAGTAGGATCAGTAGTGCTACTTGCAGTGGAAGGTTTCCTTTTGGACAGGCGTTTTTTCTGTGAAGTTTTCCTAGCCGGGGAACTACTGACTGAGTCAATACCTGTAGATTCATCAGAACTAAAGCCCTCTGATGGCTGAGACTGAGACTGTGTATCTTCGTCAACAGAGTAAAATCTTTCTGCAGAGGCTGAACCACTAGCGATGCCGATATCTGCTGAGGTAGAAGATTCACCTCCTGATTTAATTCCCCCGCACTCCGTACTTAAATCCATAGTTTCTGCCCAAGTTAGGGGTTTATTCAGCAATGCATCCGCATTAACGCCATCAGTAGGAGCGGCCACCATTCCTACATTTATCTTTTGCCCAAGTAACTCTGTCCCCAACTCTGCTTGCCCTGGTGTCAGCACAGAAAAACTTTGAGCTACATCCGGTAAATCCTCTGGAAGCTCAGTATTCATAGCTCGATTGTCAATTATATCAGAAAGCTCTTTAACCGCTCCTTAAGTTTGTTTTAGCGGTTTGCCTCAATTCCTGCGCCTCTGCCCCCTGCTTCGACCCGGTCCCAGCGTAACCGCTTGACTCACCCGTGGCAGCCGTCTTTCCCGCATCTCTACTCTCTCCCGGGGTGGCTGCAGGCACTGCAGTGGCCGGCTTTCCTGCTGCTGCTGCCGGTCTTACTGGTTGCCTAGCAACCCCGGCTCCAGACCCTGCATCTGCACCGGGGACGCCAACTCCGCCAACGCTGGTTACGGCGATTGCCGCCTCTGAATCCGCTCCTGCTCCAACTCCCCCGCCTGCGCTGAGATCCGCAGTGATACCAGGTTTGGTTGTGGGGGGCCCGCCGCTTACTGGGGTGTTGGCGAAGCTTTCCGTTACCGTGGGCTGCCGAAGCGCGTTTTCCTTGGTTTTCGGCTTGGTAACGTGTCCTGCATCTTTTACGGGTGCCGTACTTTCTGCTCCGTTTCTTTTCGTAGCCGATTTCTTAAGGCTTGAGGCATTTTTCTGTGCAGTAAGTATGACAGGGCCGGGGCCAGAAGGTTTCAGCTCCGCTTTTATTTTCTCTTTTTCTTTTGCTGTAACCATCTGACTTTTGGTAACTTCCACATCTGTTGGCTTCCCTCCCTTGCCGTCTTTGGTCTCGAGACCGCGCTGCAGGCGAGGAGGCATCCTGAACCAGAATTTTAATACCAGAGTGACAGTCTCTAATATTCTCCTTTTGACACGCAGGGCTGTGCGTGTTGCAATTTTTCTTTTCGTTGTACCCAGGAAGGGAATACCGCAGAACAAAGGCATACAGCGACCTTGCAAATAGTTAGCCTATTTCACCATTGAAAAAGGCCTGGCAGTGGAGAAGAGGAGAGTGCGACTCACTCACTGCATCCCTCGGCGGCCATCTTGCCTCGTAAATCTGGTCGGATCACTTCTTGATCAACTTTACCATGACTACCGAAAAAAGCAGGAAGCCCCCCCCCTTCTCTGGAAGGAGGAAAAACCAGAATATGGAAGAATGTCGACATCCCCGCTTTTTTTGACACCTTAACTACTTCCCTTCCCCCATTAGATCAGGATATCGAAGAGATTGAAGAAGCCTTTTCTAGGTGGCTACTTCAGGCAGCTGACGCACACGCCCCCTGCACCAATTTTCCTCGCTCTCGCCCCAATGACGCTCACAGGTGGTTTACACCTCTTCTGAAAACTTTGAAACTTGAAGTCCGTCAAATGGAGCGAAAGTGGCGAATAGCGTACTCTGAACAAGACAGAGCCAACTATTGCAAGGCCCGAAAGGACTATCAAAAACTCATCCAGAAACATAAAACAGACTATTTCTCGAAAAAAATCCCTAATGCCCACAATAAATCAAGAGAACTGTTTAACATCGTGGAAAATCTTAGCGGCAGCGATAGAACTTCTCTCCCGGTGGTCCCCACTCAGGAGCTCTGAAACTCGTTAAACTCCTTTTTCTTTGATAAAATCTGCACCATAAAACAAAGTATCCCCATCACTCAGTTCCCCCTCCTTCTGGCTGACATCTTTCACAACTCTGCGACCCTGGAATTTTTTCCCCCTATTGATAGTGCCATTTTATCTAAACTCCTCGCCAAGGTTAAATCAGGTTCCCCTGATGACATTTGCCCCCCTCACATTCTGAAAGAAGTGGGAACCAGCATTCCTGCGGGCATACTTTCTATGCTGAATGGATCGCTCGCACAGGGTAAAGTCCCAGACAATTTTGAAAAGGCCCTCCTTATTCCCCTGATAAAAAAAGCAGGAGCCAATCCGCTAGATCCGCTTAATTACAGGCCCATATCCTTGCTGCCTTACTGTGCCAAACTACTGGAGGCTCATGTTTGTGACAGCATTTCCAAATTTCTGGAAGAATCAGAATATCTCGCACCTAACCAGGCTGGCTTCCGCCCTTGTCATTCCACTGAAGCAGTCATTCTTTCGGTGCAGAACACTTTGAGGCGGAACGCGGATGAGGGGATCCACCAGGCTCTGGTGCTACTGTACCTCTCAGCTGCGTTCGACACGGTCGACTATACCATCTTGGTCGACCGTGTCGAGCAGGCAGGTCTCAGGGGCCCTGCGCTGAGTTGGATCCGCTCATTCATCACTGGCCGTACTCAATCTGTCAGACTGGGTTCCTTCACTGCCCCTACTATTTCCACCATCTGTGGAGTACCTCAGGGCTCTTCTTTGTCACCTTTGCTTTTTAACCTGTACCTACGCCCCCTTCTGTACTCTCTTAGGAAAGCGAAAGTTACCATCTTCAACTATGCAGATGATTTGCAGCTCATCTTCCCTTTAAACACCAAGGACTCCGTGGTAGAATTCCAAAACACCATGTCCCACATTCTGAGCTGGATGAACTGCAATCATTTGAAGCTTAACCCAGGCAAGACCGAACTGGTCTTGCCTGGACAGAGTGCACTTAGTTGGAACCCCAGCTTTTGGCCTTCTAGCATGGGAGCCCCTCCATCCAAGTCATCCTCGGTTAAGAGCTTGGGAATCTTTATCAGCGAGGACCTCTCCCTAAAAAAACAGGTAGGAGCAGTTGTGTCATCTAGCTTTTTTCCAGCTGAAGAAAATTAAGAAAATTGCCTGCTTCTTCTCTCCGGCTGCCCTTACACAGATCGTCATCTCCCTGGTCCTGTCCAGATTAGATTTTTCCAACAGCCTCTATTTTGGGCTTCAAACTGGAGAGTTAAAGCACCTCCAGCTGGTTCAGAATCAGGCAGCCAGACTTCTTTTGAATCTCTCTAAGAGGCAGTCTGTTAGACTCGGCCTGAAACAGCTACACTGGCTGCCTGTCGAGCAGCGTGTAGCTTTCAAAGTCGGGTGCATCCTATTCAAGTCTCTGCACGACTCTGACCCTCTATTCATTAGAGATTTATTCAAGAGATACAACCCTTCCCGCAATCTGCGGTCCATCCACAAGACCTTCTGATCGTCCCTTCCTCCAAGAGGAAGCGCCTCGGAGGCAGCTGTTTTGACCATCTTGCAGCTGCCTTCTGGAACTCTCTCCCCCTTCAACTAAAACTGAGCGACAATATCCTCAGTTTTAGATACTCCCTGAAAACTTGGCTCTTCTCTCAGGCGCATTGCTGAGCTGCCTCATTTCTACTGTGACGACGCGCTACGTTCCTTCTTACAGCGCCATGAAGCCCCCGGGCGTACGAGCGCTTAACAAATCCATATTAACATTAACATTAACTATATCTACAGCAAAGGGTGATTACACCACCTTGCCCCAGCTGTCGTGCAGCCAGTTGTGTCAGATTTGGATGGCCAGCCAGGGGTGGCATAATACATGCTGTAGGCCCTGAGTACACCTATGCCCTGGATACCTAAGGTATGCTGTACAGGGACTGATAAGGTGGCCCAGTACCAATTGGTAAATGCACCTAAGATACATGCTTGTCAATTTAGAGAGAGAACAGCTAGGCTGTGGGTCTGATTAGCAGGCCCACAGCCAGGGAAAGTCGTAAACCAGTGAAGCAAAACGCAAAAATCGGGGGTGACCATAGGATTTCAGACCCCACTCTCCTATAAAGTACACCACAGTGCAATGCCCTATCTGACATGTGGATGCCTTGATAGTTAGGCCTGCATATTGCAGGGCTTCTAAAACCTTCCCAAGGTGGATCCGGTGATCCTCCCAAGTGGAGCTAAAGGCAGCAATATCATCAGGATAAGCTGCACTAAAGGATTCCAACCCAGTCAAGACTTGATCACCAACCTCTGGAAGGTGGCAGGGGCATTCTTTAACTCAAAAGGCATTACAGTAAACTGATAGTGCCCATCAGGTGTGGAGAATGGTGTTTTCTCTTTTGCTCCTGGGGCCATGCCAATCTGCCAGTACCCTGCAGTTAAGTCAAAAGTACTGAGAAATTTGGCTGCCCCCAATTTGTCTATCAGTACATCTGCCCTAGGAATAGGGTGAGCATCTGTCTTGGTGACAGAGTTGAGCCCTCTATAGTCTACACAAAATATAATCTCTGTCTTTTGGCCCTGTTAATGAGGTTTGGGGACCTGAACCACTGGGCTAGCCCAGGGGCTCTCAGAGTGTTCAATAACCCCTAACTCCAGCATCTTGCTGACTTCAGCCTTGATGCTTTCCTTGACTTGGTCTGACTAGTGATAGATCTTGTTTTTGACAGTTGAACTGTCACCAGTGTCCACATCATGGGTATACCAGTTTGTCAGACCAGGGGTCAGGGAAAAGAGACTAGCATACTGTTGCAAGAAGTGCTTGCAGTGAGTCTGCTGTTGGGCAGAGAGGGTGTCTGAAAAGACAACCCCATCTACTGACCCATCTTTTGAGCTGTAGGAGAGGAGATCAGGGAGAGGTTCACTGTGTGCTTCCTGTTCCTCATCAGTCGCCATCAGCATGGTGATGTCAGCCCTGTCATTGTAGAGCTTTAGGCGGTTCACATGGATAACTCTTTTGGGTGTCCTGCTTGTGCCCAGGTCAACTAAGTAAGTGACCTCACTCTTTTTCTCAAGGATAGGGTAAGGACCATTCCATCTGTCTTGGAGAGCCCTTGTTGCACTGGCTCCAAAACCCACACCTGTTGCCCAGGTTGAAATTCAACCAGTGCAGCTTTTTGGTCATACCAGTGCTTCTGAAGCTCCTGGCTGGCCTCAAGAATCTGAAAGAGACACGTTAGTGATAGATTCCTTACCTAAGAATATCCCCAGGCGTCAGACTGGATCCGGAAATTTTTGCGTAGAAGCACCCTTGCGCGTCGGTAGGCGCCGTCTGCGGCTCTGCGTCCGGCGTCGTGGGCGCCGTGATGACGTTGTCGGAGTTCTTGGACGCCGCCTCCGCGTGCTGACGTCTGTTCTTCTTTTTTTCGCGCCAGCCAGCGCAGATCTGGAAAAGCAGTAACCCTATTCAATTTTTGACTAACTTTTTGGGATCATTTTTGATCATTCCTCGAAGTCTTACAACTCCGATCGGTGCCGTAGGGATGCCTGGTTTCAAGCACTGCGAGGATTGCGACCGCACGATGTCGGTCACGGATCCTCAAAACCTATGCCTAACTTGTCTAGGCGTCGACCACGACGACAAGGCCTGCTCCGACTGCCGGGCCCTCTCTTCGAAAGCCAGGCGGGAGCGGTCCCGCAGGCGACTCGAACTCCGGCAGTCGGCCCCGCGCCGCATGAGGTCCCGGTCCCACGGGAGGTCGAGGGACAGGTCGCGGAGACAGAGCCACCACAGCTCCGGGAGTCGGCACCACTCCTCCGGGTCGAAGTCGTCAGGTAAGAAGCACAAGAAGTTGAAGAGGCGTCATCGCTCTTCTGACTCCCCCCGATGCTCGCGCGATGCGGCCGGGGGTTCGGGTGACACCGCCCAAGCGGCTCCTTTGGAGTCGCGGGCGTCGCGACCTGCCCCACACCCTCCGGTCCCTGGGCAGAACGCGACGCCGGAGGAGATCGAGCGCTTCCTCATGGCCATGAGGTCCCTTTCTCCTCCGACGGGCTCCGCGACGCCTTCTGGCCCAGCGGACCCGTCTGGGGCCCCTAGCGGGTCGGGGGCTTCGGCCCCGACGCCGTCGGGAGCTTCGGCCCCGACGCCGCCGGCTCCTTGGGGCCCAGCGCCGCAGGACCCCGCGGTCCCGACACCTTTGGGCCCGGTGCCGCAAGGTCAAGCGGTCCCGACGCCGCCGGTGTCTTCGGGCCTGGTGTCGCGGGACCCCACTGAACCTTCGTCGGGCTCTGGATCGTCACCGGTGGACCTTACGACCCCCCCGGCGTCGGTCCGTATGGTGTCACCCCCAGCGCCGTCCTCGGGCGGCGCCGGCCACGATGCCTCCCTCTCTCCTGTTCCGGCGCCGCTGGGCGCCGCTTTCGACGCCATTTGGAGATTTCCACTTCTACTAATAGGCCCCATTGATTGACAATCCTGAGTATCAGGAGATGGGTGATGAGGAGGATTGGGAGGGGTCTGAGGACCCTCTGACCAAGGAGTGTCAGACTTATGAGGACTGGGCAGGAGACCTTGGGGAAGCCAGGGGCCTGGACACCTATCCAGACACTGGTCTTGTCTCCCCTCCTACCGTGGCTTCGGAGGAGGGGGCCATGTATAGTGTGGTGTTGGCGAGGGCGGCCAAGGCCTTGGGCCTTGAGCTCCCCGTTGCGGCCGTGAGGACTAACCTCCTTACTGAGGTCCTTAAACCGCAGTCCAGCTCCGCCGAGCCTCTGCTGCCCTTTAATGAGGCCTTGATGGATGTTCTTTTGGGCACTTGGTCCAGGCCCGCTAGGGGCTCGCCCGTAGATAGGAACGTGGCTAGACGCCACCGCCCGGCCCCGGGCGACCCATGTTTCCTGTCCGCCCACCCCACCCCACCCCCGAGAGTCTGGTCATCCAGGCCTCCAATTCCCAGACCGCATTCCCGTCGGCTCCGCCAGACAGGGAATCCAAGAGGTATGAGAATTATGGTAAGAAAATATTCTCCTCCCTTAGTTTGGGACTGCGGTCTTCCAACACCGCATGCCTCTTGGGCCGCTACACCCACTCTCTGTGGGAGACTGTGGCGGAGGTGCTGCCAGAGTGCCCGTTGGAGGTACGGGCCAAACTCTGCCAAGCCCTTGTGGAGGGCCGAGGCGCAGCCAAATATTCTATCCGGTGTGGGCTGAATACCACCGACTCGCTAGGCAGAGCGATGGAGACAACGGTGGCGGTGAGACGCCACGCCTGGCTGAGGTCCACCAACTTTTCGGCAGATGTCCAGAACACTCTGATGGACATGCCGTTCGATGGCTGTCGCCTTTTTGGCGACAAGGCAGACCATGCGCTTGCGCGCTTTAAGGACTCCAGGGCTACGGCAAGGTCCTTGGGCCTCTCGGCCCAGCGCCAGCAAATGGGGGCCTTTTGCTCCTTTTGTGGCCATGGAAGGGGCGCCCCCACACGTGCTTCCAGCCACACGCCGCAGACTAACATCCAGCGCGGTGGCGGCGGTGGAAATCGCCGTGGAGGCGGTCGGGGACAACGGCGAGGCCAGTCCACACCTTCCCCTGCAGCATCCGCCTCTAAACCCTCCTAGTCCGTGCTTCTCGGCCCATATGACGCCAGTGGGGGGGCAGGGTTCGCCATCACCACTCTCACTGGCGCACTGTCACTTCGGACAGGTGGATGCTGCAGATCATCCGGAGGGGCTACTCCCTCCCCTTCGAGACGACCCCTCAAGCCATGCCACCGCAATACCACCGCGTATCGGAGATTCACTTGCGGCTCCTGCAGGAGGAAGTTTCGGCCCTCTTGGCCAAGGGGGCCATCAAGCTCGTTCCTGGGCCAGAAGTAGGATGTGGTTGCTACTCCCACTACTTTCTCGTACCTAAGAAGGGCAAAGGGGGCCTACGCCCTATCTTGGACCTAAGGAATGTCAATGGCTTCCTCCGGAAGGAGAAGTTCAAAATGCTGACTCTGGCTCAGGTCTTAGCTGCCCTAGACCCAGGAGACTGGATGGTAGCGTTGGAATTGCAGGACGCCTATTTCCACATCCCCGTCCTGCCGGCCCACCGGCGTTACCTGCGGTTCATGGTAGGCCACGAGCACTTTCAGTTTACCGTGCTCCCCTTCGGCCTTACCAGCGCCCCACGGGTGTTCACGAAAGTGATGGCAGTGTTGCAGCTCATCTGCGCAGGTTAGGGGTTTCAGTCTTCCCCTACCTCGACGACTGGTTGTTGAAGGCGGGCTCGCCCCAGACAGTCGTCAGCCACCTTCAGACGACGGCAGACCTCTTGCACCTGCTGGGGTTCTCCATCAATGTGCCGAAGTCACACCTGTGCCTCTCTCAGAAGCTCCTTATCATCGGAGCAGTTCTCGACTCGGCGCAGTTTAGGGTTTACCTACCCGAGCAGCGGGTTCGGGATATACAGGCTCTGATTCCAATCTTCCAGCCTTTATCCCGGGTTTCGGTCAGGTTGACCCTGCGGCTTCTGGGGCTGATGGCTTCCTGCATCCTTCTGGTTCATCACGCCCGGTGGCGGATGCGGGCTCTGCAGTGGGACCTGAAGTTTCAGTGGGCCCAGCATTAGGGCAACCTGTCCCACCATGTCCTGATCTCGGAGGGCACTGCGAGACAGTTGCAGTGTTGGCTCACGGACCGCGATTGGGTCAGCAGCAGATCCCTCTCCCTTCCCCAACCGGAGCACGTAACTGTGACGGACGCGTCCCTCAAGGGCTGGGGAGGCCACATGGGAGAGCCGGTGATCAGAGGCCTCTGGTCCCTGGCGGAGTCCCGGCTCCATATCAACCTTTTGGAGCTACGGGCGATTCGTCTATCACTGAAGGCATTCCTCCCCTCTGTTTGGGGGAGTGTAGTGCAGGTGTTCACGGACAACACCACCGCCATGTGGTACTGCAACAAACAGGGTGGGGTGGGGTCGTGGACCCTCTGCCAGGAGGCTCTGCGCCTCTGGCAATGGCTGGAACATCAGGGCGTGACTCTGGTGGTTCAACACCTGGCAGGTTCTCTGAACGCCAAGGCGGACAAACTCAGCCGCCGGTGCATGATGGATCACGAATGGCGTCGGAACTCGGACGTGGCGCAAGGCTCTCCCCACTTTCAGCAGTGGGGAGAGCCTTGGTTAGATCTATTCGCCACCGAAGAGAATGCGCAATGTCATCAGTTCTGCGCGTTGGAATTTCCAAGGCGGCACTTGCTCGGAGACGCTTTTCGTCGCGAGTGGAGTTGCGGTCTGTTGTACGCCTTTCCGCCTATACCACTTCTGCCCAGAGTGCTGAGGAAGATCAGGCACGA
This sequence comes from Lissotriton vulgaris, assembly GCF_964263255.1. Lineage (NCBI taxonomy): Eukaryota > Metazoa > Chordata > Amphibia > Caudata > Salamandridae > Lissotriton > Lissotriton vulgaris. The sequence continues at coordinate 279,604,635 of NC_141698.1, read as the reverse complement.
TCGGGCACAAGTCATCCTTGTGGCTCCGGACTGGGCACAAAGGTACTGGTATCCCGAGCTACTCAGTATGTCAGTCGATCCCCCGGTTCGTCTGCCTCTTCAGGAGGACTTTCTGTCGCAGCAGCAGGGGACGGTCCTCCACCCGAACCTGTCCAGTCTCCACCTCCATGCCTGGAGATTGAGCGGCGACCGTTGAGGCCATTTGACTTGCCTCCTGAAGTTTGTAACATCATTCTGGCAGCCAGGCGTCCCTCCACAAAGTCGGTATACGCCTGTAAGTGGAACAGATTTGTGGCATGGTGCACAGCAAAGGCTGTGGATCCCCTCAATGCCCCTCTTTCTGAGGTTCTTCTCTTTCTTCTCTCTCTTGCCCAGCAGGGCTCTGCTCTGGGCACTATCAAGGGCTACCTTTCTGCTCTTTCAGCCTTTTGAGGCGGCCTGATCAACCTTCTTTGTTCAAGTCCCCTATCGTTAATCGATTCCTGAAAGGCATCACGCATACGTACCCTCCTGTGCCGTTTGTGATGCCTCAGTGGGACTTGAACTTGGTTTTTACATTTCTGATGTGCACTCCCTTCGAGCCACTCCACAACTGTCCTCTTCGCCTTCTAACTTTGAAAACTGCCTTCCTGGTAGCCATCACCTCTGCCAGGAGAGTGAGTGAGCTCCAGGCTCTATCTTGTAAACCTCCCTTCCTTTCAGTCCATCCGGATAAGGTTGTGTTACGGACAAGGCCCTCCTTTCTACCCAAGGTAGTCACGGCCTTCCACATTGGGCAATCGATCACCTTGCCCACCTTCTTTCCGTCTCCGCATCCCTTGAGAGAGAGAGGAAGAGAGGCTCCACCGTCTGGACCCAAAACGTGCGCTCTCATTTTATTTAGATCGCACACGCCAGTTCCGGGTGTATGACCAACTCTTTGTTGGTTACGTGGGCGCTAAGAAAGGGAAAGCGGTGCACAAGCGGACCATCTCGCGGTGGATCATCTTGTGTATCCAGGCGTGTTACTCCTTGGCTAAGAAGGAACCCACTGTTGGGCTGAGGGCTCATTCCACTCGAGCCACAGCGACTACAACTGCCTTGGGCCGAGGTGTGCCCTTGCAGGACATTTGCCAGGCGGCTACGTGGGCCTCACTGCACACGTTTGCGCGACATTATTGCCTGGACAGTCAAGTCCGGAGGGATGGCTTCTTTGACCATTCCGTCCTCCAGGACTTTCTGGTGTGATTATTGGTTCGCAGACCCACCACCACGGGGTTGGTATTGCTGGGGTACCTATTCTAAGGTAAGGAATCTATCACTAACGTGTCTCTTTCAGATGCACAAGTTACTACTTGTGTAACGATATATCTGTAAGAGACATTAGTTAGTGATAGATTCCTTACCGACCCACCCATCCTCCCCGTTCTGTGAACCGATATCTAGGGTTAAGGTCATCCCTTTTCAGGGCCCTAGTTTCATGGCACCAGTGTTGGTTTTTGGCATAGCTCTGCGTTTCTGGCGCGGAAATGCTGTGTCTAAGAACTGACGTCTGCACATGGAGGCGGCGTCTAAGTACTCTGACGACGTCATCACGGTGCCCACGACGCCGACGACTGACGCGGAGCCGCAGACGACACCTACCGACGCGTAAGGGTACTGCTACGCAAAAGTTTCCGGATCCAGTCTGTCGCCTGGGGATATTCTAAGGTAAGGAATCTATCACTAACTAATGTCTCTTACAGATATATCGTTACACAAGTAGTAACTTGTGCTTCTTGGATGCCTTTTCCATGTACTCAGCCATTCTGGACCTTAGGCCAAATACATAGTCCACAATGTCTTGCTTGGGTGCTTGGAGAGGCCTCTCCCAACCTTTCTTCACAAGACAAAGTGGTCCCTGTAGGAGAGTAGGGTCTGCTTTCCTATGGTCAACCCAGATTTTTGCTTTTGCTTCACTGGTTTTCGACATAATGTGGCTGTGGGCCTGCTAATCGGACCCACAGCCTGCTGTTCTCTCTCTAAATTCACCTACATGTACTTTAGGTACATCACCAATTTGGTACTGGACACCTTATCAGCCCCTGTACAGTGTACTATAGGCACCCAGGGCATAGTTGCATCCAAGGCCTACCAGGGGCTGCACCATATCTCTTGCCACCCCTGGCTGACCATTCAAACACACACAACTGGCTGATCACTCAGCTGGGGCAAGGTGGTGTAATCACCCCTTGCTTAGATATAGTATACCTATATCTAAACCTATATCTGGACACATATATACCTATAAGTCACTCCTATGGCAGGCCTTAACAATCCTGGATTTACAAAAGGGGGTGGTGATGAACAGAGTGTCTGAATTGAGCAGACCACTCTTACCCAGTCCAAAGATCAGGGCTTGATCCATCACCGTTATTTATCTCACTGCCCCATCCCAGCTCAGAACCTGGCTATATGCAAATCAGTCTGTCCCTGGCCCAGTGCATCATGGGAACAGGGCAGACTAAACTACCAAGCCAATTCTTTACCAGAAAGGAGACAAGCTACCGGGGACCGGTTTCTGGCATTTCAGCCTCTTCGGCCCGGCTTGCTTGAATCCTGATGGAGCAATGAGAAAGGGACTCATGTCTGAGTATACCCTGCCACACCTATAGTGGCCAAAATCGATTTACAAAAGGGGGTGGTGATGAACAGAGTGTCTGAATTGAGCAGACCACTCTTACCCAGTCCAAAGATCAGGGCTTGATCCATCACCGTTACACTTTGGAATACTACCCCCTCGCCAGTTCTGGCAATGGGGGTAGCGTTCCACCCTTCTAGAGGGAGAAGACATGTTACTTTACTTAACCCCTTCCAGGCTCATGACGAGCTGGGCTCGTCATGCAGTAGCCTCCTCGCACACTGATGACGAGCCCAGCTCGTCATGTAGAATGGGAATAACGATTTCTCAGCACAGCAGGGGAATATGCTGAGCAGCCATGGGGTTAAACACGGTTAAATCTAACCAAAGCCCCAGCATCACAAAATGGATGCTGCTGCCACAGACACAAGACTCCTGCTGCTGACCGAAACTCCGGCAGGGGAGGCCTGGACAAATGGTATCCTGTCACAGGTAGGTGTTACACCACACCAGACAGGAGATAGTGGCTTGTAGCAGGGAGGGTTGAATGAAACTAGACACTGCCTGGGGAGCACAAGGCTTCCCATGCATAGTCCAGTTCAAACCGGTGCTGGGACACTCCAGTCCCAGCTCTGGCGCGAAACTGGACAAAGGGAAAGGGGTGTAACCACCCCCTTCCTGGATCCCACCCATAGGAGGGACCTAGCAGGTAATCCAGCCCCTTGATTTGGAATAAAGGTAGGAGCTGTGCCCAGGAGCATTAGATTATACTGAACAAAACTTTGAAACAGAACACTGGACTCTTCGACATCCCACTCCACGTGGAAGACTGAAGAATCTCCCTTGTGGTCAAGGAGTGACCACCCTGTGCAAACATGCACCATCCAGCGCCCAACGGTTTGCTTTGTTGCAGTTCCCGCCATAACTCGAGCGACAGAGATCGACAAGACCCAGCTTCCCTGACTTCTAACAGCCCGATCCACAGTCCCAGCGAATCTGAGACCCGTGGAGGCGACGTGAAGCGTGGAGCCGGCCATCTTGAAAAGACTGCAAAGTGCTGACCGCGCAGCTTCCGAGGCACCCTCTGAGCTGTGCATTGGGGTTTGAGAAGCCATAGCCCCGATCAGCTTGTGCACCGAAGATCTCCCCTCCGCACTCATCGAGTGCTGCGTGGGGTCCTTTTGCATTTTCCTGCTCGACGCGTTGGTCCGGTCGCTTGCCCGTTGGCTAGTGGCCCCAGAACCGACGAACCTTTGAATTTACTCTGCTAGTCTGGTATCTCCAGACTGGCCCTCGCTCCCCTGAAAAGGAGCCACCGCTCTGACCTTGCTGGTCCGAGTAAGAAGCGATCTTCGAATCCTGCGTGGGTTGCATTTGCCAAGGCCTGTTAACTCCTATCCGGAAGCCGACACCGCCGACAGCGAGAGCCTTCGTGGGACAGCTCGTGATCCACTCCTGATCATCCTCGATGCCCCAGAGTCCACGTGGCAGCGGAGACAAGCTTTACGACAACCACCTGATTGCGCGCGACATCGCCTGGTTCCTTCCTGGTTCCATCCTGGTCACTGGTTAGTGACCCAGACTCTGTCACCTCTGCTTTCAGGTACTCTACATCTTCGATCCACCCTTGGATGCAACCGGACTCTTCCCTCCTGGCCGCCTGCAGCATCTTCATCTCCAGGCTCCATAGATCTACACGACGAAACCCGACACACTTTGGCACCTATGCACCCGCATCCTGTGGGTGAGGTAACGATCTAACACCAGTGCTCCTGTAGTGGTTTACACCTCTAGTGTCCTAGTTTAAAGTGTGGTAATTCTATTCCAGTCGGAAGACTTCCAAAACAGTAACTCGATAACTTTTACGCGCCATTAACTTTGCATTGGTGCATGCGTGTGCTTTAGGCACTGCACCCGTGTCCCGCGGGCCTCTCCCGACTTCACCACTGCTAGTCCCGAGTAGTCCCAGCGATTCACAACGCCCTAGGCCTTACCATTGTTCGAGAGGTGGTACTTATACCACTATTTTAGTATATGGTTTGAGTGGCCACCAGGCCTATCCAAAATTGTGCAACTTTTGAATGTTTAACTGTGCTTTTGTTTAAACGCTTGTGCCTCTGCACTCATAAAGAGTACAGAGGATTATTCTAGTAATAAATACATATATTTTTATAATATATAACTTGTGTGGTGTCCTTTCATTTGATATTACAAAATTACATATGGTGAAATAGCTGGCTTCACATGCCCTCTTGAGTTTAGCCAAAGACTGCTTAGTCCATGCTACCCCTAGGATAGCTTGTCTATAAAGTTGACTTTACAACCACTACCATAAGAGATAGTTTGGACTGATACAGGGTGCCCACAGAACTGTGGACATCCTACATCAGGCCAACTTCTCACAGTCCCCTTACAGGATGACCAAACAGAAGTTCAAAGCGGGGGAAAACCCTACTCACTTCCGTGGGACTTCCCTATAAGCGAAAAGAAGGCATGGCAACAGGACATCCCATCTCTTGAGTTTTTCATGGAGTCCCATGATCATGCCTTTTAATGTCTTATTGAACCTTTCAACAAGACCATTGGTTTGTGGATGGTATTGGATCTGGCCCCAGTGCTTCTCTCGCCCGCAGTGAGCAGTCTATGACAGAGGAGATCAACGAGGGGAGGCCTGCATGATTCCAAAATGGCGCCCATAAGGTGAGGGAGCACTGGAGATAGCTCAGAGCAGCAAGGGTAGTGAGGAGGACTTGCCACCTTTGTTGCCCCACCCGATGACCGATATCGCCCAGCTGCCATCCATCTGCTGCCAACTCACCTCGCAAGCTGCCTGACCTTAAGATGGCAGCCAGAAGGTAATTTCTTGCAACAGGCCCAACTTCTTGAATGAGGGATTGAGAGCTGGGGACCAGATTTCGGGTAACATTTTACGGCCGGAGCCGCTGCCTGCCTCCACGCTATACACCGCACTGACACTATGCCACCAAAGCAGCAGGTCATCTCTGACTGCGGGATTCCACCAGCTCTGAGAATGGCACTTTAGACGCCACCTATCAAGTTCAGGCAAGAGCCGCGCGTGACCGGCGCCCATGATGTAACTTTTTGACGATGACCCTCTAGGCTGAATCTAGAACCTTCTTTATGTACTGCGGTGCCCAAGCAACCTTTGGCCGATGACCGGTGGAGCTGCCCTATGCAGCTAAAGAGGAGTTTGGCTTGGGTTCACCCCTCGGCCGTCACCTACCCAGCCGGACATCTTCCGCATCTTCCCATTGTATTTCTTACCCCCTCCACCCTATGTTTATGCTATGCTTTTGTAACTCGTATAACTGTTCTCCAGCACCTATTTGGCCGATGCCTACACAGCTGGTCTTCTGTCATTCTTTCCTCGTCTCCCTGTCTGTGTCTCCTTGCCTCAACCTCCTTTTCCCTCTTTTGATCCTTTGATTCAAACTGATGTAACTATGTAACCCGTAACTCGCTGATTCAACTCCTACCTTGGAGCCAGAGCAACCCTGGCAGATATCCGGTGGAGCTGTCCTATTCAGCTATAGAGGAGTCTGGCCCCTTGGCCGTCACCTACCCAGCCGGTCATCTGACATTGTTTCTCCTCGTCTCCCCGTTATGTGTCTCCTTCTCTCCCCCTTTGATGGAACAATGACGACGCCCCCTGGGCGGATACCAAATCTGCTTGTACCTACCGCGGAGACCGAGCAACCTTGGCCGATGCCCGGTGGAGCTGTCCAATGCAGCAATAGAGGAGTCTGGCCCTCTGGCCGTCTCCTACACAGCTGGTCATCTGACCTTGTTTTCCTCCTCTCCCAGGTTGTGTCTCCTTCACTCCTCCTCGTCTCCCCGTTATGTGTCTCCTTCTCTCCCCCTTTGATGGAACAATGACGACGCCCCCTGGGCGGATACCAAATCTGCTTGTACCTACCGCGGAGACCGAGCAACCTTGGCCGATGCCCGGTGGAGCTGTCCAATGCAGCAATAGAGGAGTCTGGCCCTCTGGCCGTCTCCTACACAGCTGGTCATCTGACCTTGTTTTCCTCCTCTCCCAGGTTGTGTCTCCTTCACTCCCCCTCCCTCTGATTCTTTGATTCAAATGGTTGTAACTATGTAACCTGTAGCTTGTTGATTCAAATGATATAACTATGTATCCTGTAACTTGCTGATCCTCATGTAAAGCGCTCTGATACCTCCGGATCTAGCCAGCGCTATATAAAACTTTGCAAATAAATAAAAATAAAATAAATAAAGTTAGAACCTCTGTCTCAAACCACCTCCTGAGGAAACCCTAGCCCGGTGAAGACACCAGTGAGGGCCTTGACTACTGCAGGAGCAGTAGTAGTCCTAAGTGGAATTGCTTCAGGGTACCTAGTAGCATGATCCACTACTACTAGAATGAATTTGTTCCTTGAGGCTGTGGGAGGTTCAAGTGGACCCACAATGTCCACACCTACCCTTTCAAAGGGCAGACCCACCACTGGCAGTGGTATCAGGGGGCCTTTGGGCGGCCACCTGTCTTGCCACTGGCCTGACAGGTAACACAGGAGCTACCAAACTCCTTCACCTTTCGGTGCATCTGGGGCCAGTAGAAGTGACTAACTAGCCTTTCCCAAGTTTATGTTTGCCCCAGATGTCCAGCTAGGGGGATGCCATGAGCCAAAGTTAGGAGGAACTCCCTGTACTTCTGTGGCACTACCACTCTCCTGGTGGCTCTAGGAGTGGGGTTTCTTGCTTTAGCAAACAGTAATCCCTCTTCCTAATAAGCTCTGTGAGTACCACTGACATCTCCCTGTGCTTCTGAAACAGTTTGCTGCCTCAGGCTTTCAAGAGTGGGACAGTTTTGCTGACCCTGGCACAGCTCTTCCCTAGTCGGTCCCCCTGCGCCCAGGAGTTCAGCCTGGTAAGGCTCAAGCTCCATGGGCTCAGTTCCCTCTAGGGTTTCCAAGTCCTCTCCCTGATGTGAGGGGTCCTGAGAGGTTTGCCGTGTAGAAGCTGGTTCCCCAGTCTTCTTGCTTTTTCTCTTGGTTTGTTGGGCCATACTTTCAGGCTCCAATCCTACTTGTTCACCCTTCCTTTTGCGCTGTGCTCTTGTTTGCACACACACCAATTCAGGGATACCCAGCATGGCTGCATGGGTTTTCAACTCGGCCTCAGCCCAGGCTGAGGTTTCTAGGTCATTGCCAAGGAGACAGTCAGCTGGTAATTTCTAAGAGACCACTACCTGTTTCAGGCCAGTAAACCCCCCCCAGACAAATGTCACCATAGCCATTAGATAATTAGTGGTAACACTGTCCGCATTGGTGACTGCGTACGTTTTCCCAATCAAGTATTGCTCCGGGAAAAAACAGTGTATTTCTCACCATAGTGACACTGGCACCTGTATCCCTCAGAGCTTCTATCCTATTCCAATTCACCCAGGGGGACAGTAAATACTTCTTTAAGTTGGGTCGCCACACAGCTACATTGGCAAGCTCAACCTCACCCATGGAAACTAGACTTGCTTTAGTGTGCATCCAGATTTGCTCAAGGGCACTCTTCTGATCCCATTTGTAGACTTGCTGCTCCATGATTAGCTGTACTGGGTGCCTTAGGGGCCTTGGTATGGGGGCAATTTTTGTTTACAGTTAAATGTCCCAACTTCTTACAGTTGTTACAATAGGCTTTGGAGATATCAAAGTTCTTCCCTCAATAGGGCTGAGGCACATAGACGTAGTTTGGGACCCACCCATCTGTACAGGTTTTTGGGGCCCTTTGGAAGACTCAGACTTTTTATGTGGGGGATTCTCACCTCCTTTCCCCTGGGGAGGTTTTGTAACCACCTTCTTTTGGTCACCCCCAGTGGTTGTCCTTGTCACCATTGTCTTGACCCAATGGTCTGCCATCTTTCCCAATTCTTGGGGAGAAATTAGACCTAGGTCTACCAAATGCTGAGGCAACTTTTCAGTTTTGCAATTACTTAATACGTGTTCCTTCATAAAAAAATTGTAAAGTACAGTAAAGTCATGCACATCATGTCCAGCTAACCAACCATCCAGTGTCTTTACTGAGTAGTCTACAAAATCTATCCAGGACTTGGTCTGGATTTTGTGAGCCCCCTGAATCTAATTCTGTACTCCTCAGTGGTGAGTCCAAATCCCTCAATCAGAGTGTTCATGAGATCATAGGACCCTGCATCTGGCCCAGAGAGGGCCAGTAGCCTGTCTCTTCAGTTACCAGAGAACAGTTCCCACAGTAGTGCCCCCTAGAGAGGTTTCTTTATTCTTCTTATTTCACAAGCCCTCTCGAAGGCTGCAAACCACTTGATGTCATCACCTTCCTCAACTTTAGGGACAATCCCATTGGGGATTTTAGGGTCAGAAGTTTCCTCCCTATTCTTATTTTTAGTATTGCTGCCACCATTGATGGGTGCTAAACCCATCTATTTCCTTTCTTCTTATAGAGCCAGAAGTCTGGACTCTAGGTCTATTCTTTTGGCCAGCTTTGCTAAAAAGCTGTCCTCTTCATTGGGTCTATTCTCAATGTTTTCCCTGGGACCTGGTCCACCTGTGTGAGGCCTTGGATCCCAGAGATTGATTCTTGGAATCTGAAAGAGACACGTTAGTGATAGATTCCTTACCTTAGAATATCCCCAGGCGTCAGACTGGATCCGGAAACTTTTGCGTAGCAATACCCCTGCGCGCCGGTAGGCGTCGTCTGCGGCTCCGCGTCCGTCGTCGGCGTCGTGAGCGCCGGGATGACGTCGTCGGAGTACTTAGACGGCGCCCATGCGCGCTGACGTCAGTTCTTCTTTTTTCCGCGCCAGCTAGCGCAGATCCGGAAGAAGCTCTACCCCCAGTCACTTTTTGACAGAAAAATTTTGATCCTTTTTGATCTTCTCTTTAGTCGACTGTCTCGACTATCGGTGCCAGGGATGCCCGGGTTCAAGCCTTGTTCGAAGTGCGGCCGACTCATGTCGGTCACGGACCCCCATCGCCGGTGCCTGAAGTGCTTAGGCCTCGACCACGACGATCGAACCTGCGCCGACTGCCGGGCCCTGACGTCGAAGGCTAGGCGGGAGCGGTCCCGCAAGCGTCTCGAGCTGAGGCACTCGGCCCCGCGCCGCTCCAGGTCCCGGTCCCGGTCCCACGGCAGGTCGCGAGGTCGGAGTCATCGACGTTCCGGGAGTGACCACCGATCGTCTGGTTCCAAGTCCTCAGGTAAGAGGCATGAGAGGTCGGAGCGACACCATCGGTCCTCCGACCCGCCCCGACGCTCGCTCGATGCGGCCGGGGACTCGGGCGACACCGCCCACGCGGCTCCGCGGGAGTCGCAAGCGTCGCCACCTGCCCCACACCTTCGGGTCCCTGGGCACGGCGCGTCGCAGGAGGAGGTCGAGAGGTACCTCATGGCCATGAGGGCCCTCCCTCCTCAGTCGGTTCCCGTGGCGCCTTCGGGCCGATCGGCTCCGTCTGGAGGTCCTTCCGGGTCGGGCGCTTCGGCCCCGACGACGTCGGGTGCTTCGGCCCCGGCGCCGCTGGCGACTTCGGTCCCGGCGCCGCGCGACCTCGCTGGATCCGGCTCCGGATCCGGGACCTCGCCGGTCGACCTTACGACCTCACCGGCGCCGTCCCTTCAGGTGTCGTCCCCGGCAGCCGATGTGGTTGCCGCCCCCAATGTTTCCTACGGTCCTACTCCGACGGCCTTTGGAGAGTTCTATCTCCACGAGGAGGCCCTGGCTGTTGATCCTGGTCTCCAGGAGCCAGGTGACGAGGAGCAGTGGGAGGGGTCCGAGGACCCTCTGGCACGTGATTGCCAGTCAAACCAGGACTGGACATATGAGCTTGGGGAGGCCAGTGGTATTGGCACCTCGCCAGACACTGGATTTACGTCGCCCCCGACTGTGGCTTCGGAGGCGGGTTCTGCTTACAGCGTAGTGTTGACGAAGGCAGCTAAGGCCCTGAGCCTTCAGCTCCCCGTCGCGGCCGTGAGGACTAATCTCCTCACCGAGGTCCTCAAACCGCAGTCCGGAACCGCGGAGCCCCTCCTGCCGTTCAATGAGGCCTTGTGTGACGTTCTTCTGGGCACTTGGTCCAAGCCCGCCACAGGCCCCCCTGTGGACAGGAACGTGGCCAGACGCTACCGCCCGGCACCGGGCGACCCATGCTTTTTGTCCACCCATCCCACCCCCGAGAGCCTGGTCATCCAGGCCTCTAACTCCCAAACCGCATTCCCGTCGGCCCCGCCCGACAGGGAATCCAAGAGATATGAACAGTTCGGGAAGAAAGTCTTCTCGTCTGTGAGCCTAGGGCTACGGTCTGTGAACACCAACTGTCTCTTGGGCCGCTACACCCACACTCTGTGGGACACGGTTGCGGAGGTCCTGCCACAATGCCCTGAGGAGGTCAGGGCTAAACTCAGCCAAACCCTTGCGGACGGCCGAGATGCGGCACGCTTTTCTATCCGGTGTGGGCTGGATACAACGGACTCACTGGGCAGGGCGATGGCAACGACGGTGGCGGTTCGACGCCACGCCTGGTTGAGGTCCGCCAACTTCTCGGCCGATGTCCAGGCCACCCTCCTGGACATGCCGTTTGATGGCCGTCGCCTCTTCGGCGACAAGGCAGACCATGCGCTGGAACGTTTCAAGGACTCCAGGGCCACGGCCAAGTCCTTGGGCCTTACGGCCCCACGCCAGCAATCGGGTGCCTTTCGCTCCTTTCGTGGCCACGGAAGGGGCGCCCCACCACGTACCGTCAGCCACGCGCCGCAGAATGTTCAGCAACGCGGTGGCGGACGTGGGAACCGCCGTGGCGGTGGTCGGGGCCAGCGGCGAGGCCAGTCCACACCTCCCTCAGCAGCCCCTGCCTCAAAACCTTCCTAGTCCGAGTTTTCAGGCCCATGTGACGCCTGTGGGAGGCAGGGTTCGCCATCACCTCTCCCACTGGCATACAGTCACTTCGGACAGGTGGGTGCTGCAAATTGTCCGAAGGGGCTTCTCCCTCCCCTTCGAGTCATCCCCTCCATCCATGCCACCTCAATACCACCGTGTGTCGGGGGATCACTTGCAACTTCTGCAAGAGGAGGTTTCGGCCCTCTTGGCCAAGAGGGCCATCGAGCGCGTTCCTGGGCCAGAAGTAGGACGTGGTTGTTACTCCCACTACTTTCTGGTACCCAAGAAGGGCAAAGGGGGCCTACGCCCTATCTTGGATCTGCGGAACGTCAACGGCTTCCTCCGGACGGAGAAGTTCAAGATGCTCACTTTGGCTCAGGTCCTGGCTGCCCTGGACTCAGGAGACTGGATGGTAGCGTTGGACTTGCAGGACGCCTATTTCCACATCCCCGTCCTGCCGGCCCACCGGCGTTACCTACGGTTCATGGTAGGCCAAGAGCACTTTCAGTTTACCGTGCTCCCCTTCGGCCTTACCAGCGCCCCACGGGTGTTCACGAAGGTGATGGCGGTGGTCGCAGCCCATCTGCGCAGGCAGGGGGTATCAGTCTTCCCCTACCTCGACGACTGGTTGTTGAAGGCGGGCTCGCCCCAGACAGTCGTCAGCCACCTCCAGACTACGGCCGACCTCCTGCACTTGCTGGGGTTCTCCATCAATGTGCCAAAGTCACACCTGTGTCCCTCTCAAAAGCTCCTCTTCATCGGAGCGGTTCTCGACTCGGCGCAGTTTCGGGTTTACCCACCCGAACAGCGGGTTCGGGATATTCAGGCTCTGATTCCTGTCTTCAGGCCGTTATCCCGGGTCTCGGTCAGGTTGACGCTGCGGCTTCTGGGGCTGATGGCCTCCTGCATCCTTCTGGTGCGTCACGCCAGGTGGCGGATGCGGGCTCTGCAGTGGGACCTGAAGTTTCAGTGGGCCCAGCATCAGGGCAACCTGTCCGATCATGTCCTGATCTCAGAGGGCACTGCGAAGCAACTGCAGTGGTGGCTCACGGACCGCGACTGGGTCAGTGGCAGACCCCTCTCCCTACCCCAGCCGGAGCACGTAGTTGTGACGGACGCGTCCCTCCAGGGCTGGGGAGGCCACATGGGAGAGGCGGAGATCAGAGGCCTCTGGTCTCCGGCGGAGTCCCGGCTCCACATCAACCTTCTGGAGCTGAGGGCGATTCGTCTTGCACTGAAGGCATTCCTCCCCTCTGTCAGGGGGAGCGTAGTGCAAGTGTTCACCGACAACACCACCGCCATGTGGTACTGCAACAAACAGGGCGGTGTGGGGTCGTGGACCCTCTGCCAGGAGGCTCTGCGCCTCTGGCAGTGGCTGGAACATCAGGGCGTGTCCCTGGTGGTTCAACACCTGGCAGGCTCTCTGAATGCCAGGGCGGACGAACTCAGCCGCCGGTGCATGATGGATCACGAATGGCGTCTGAACTCGGACGTGGCGCAAGGTCTCTTTCGACAGTGGGGAGAGCCTTGGTTAGATCTATTCGCCACAGAAGAGAACGCGCAATGTCAGCAGTTCTGCGCGTTGGAATTTCCAAGGCGGCACTCGCTCGGAGACGCTTTTCGTCGCGAGTGGAGCTGCGGTCTGTTGTACGCCTTTCCGCCTATACCACTTCTGCCCAGAGTGCTGAAGAAGATCAGGCGCGACCGGGCCCAGGTCGTCCTTGTGGCTCCGGACTGGGCACGAAGATACTGGTATCCCGAGCTACTCAGCATGTCAGTCGATCCCCCGATTCGTCTGCCTCTTCGGGAGGACCTTCTGTCGCAGCAGCAGGGGACGGTCCTGCACCCGAACCTGTCCAGTCTCCACCTACAAGCTTGGAGATTGAGCGGCGGCAGTTGAGGCCATTTGACTTGCCTCCCGAAGTCTGTGATATCATTCTGGCAGCCAGGCGTCCCTCCACAAAGTCGGTATACGCCTGCCGGTGGAACAGATTTGTGGCATGGTGCACAGCAAAGGCTGTGGATCCTCTCTCTGCACCCCTTTCGGAAGTGCTGCTCTTTCTTCTTTCCCTTGCCCAGCAGGGCTCTGCTCTGGGCACTCTTAAAGGGTACCTTTCTGCTCTATCAGCCTTCTTGAGGCTACCAGATCAGCCTTCTTTATTCAAGTCCCCTATTGTGAGTAGATTTCTGAAGGGCATCACGCACATGTTCCCTCCTGTTCCCTTCGTGATGCCCCAGTGGGACTTGAATCTGGTTCTTACCTATCTGATGTGTGCTCCCTTTGAGCCGGTTCATAACTGCCCTCTTCGTCTCCTTACTCTAAAGACGGCCTTCCTGGTTGCCATCACCTCTGCCAGGAGGGTGAGTGAGCTCCAGGCTCTTTCTTCTTCTCCACCTTTCCTGTCTGTTCATCCTGATAAGGTGGTGTTACGTACACGACCTTCCTTTCTGCCCAAGGTTGTCACGGCCTTCCACATCGGGCAGTCCATCACTTTGCCCACCTTCTTTCCGCCTCCGCATCCCTCGAAGGAGGAGGAGAGGCTCCACCGTCTGGATCCAAAACGTGCGCTCTCCTACTACCTAGATCGCACACGCCAATTCCGGGTGGATGACCAACTCTTCGTTGGGTACGTGGGCGCGAAGAAGGGAAAGGTTGTGCACAAGAGGACCATCTCTAGGTGGATCATCTTGTGTATCCAAGCATGTTACTCCATGGCGAGGAAGGAGCCCCCAGCTGGATTGCGGGCTCACTCCACTCGGGCCACGGCAACGACTACTGCCCTGGGCCGCGGTGTCCCCCTGCAGGACATTTGCCAGGCAGCTACGTGGGTCTCGCTGCACACGTTCGCAAGACACTACTGCCTGGACAGTCAAGTCCGGAAGGATGGCTTCTTTGGCCGTTCCGTCCTCCAGGACTTTCTGGTGTGATATTGGTTCGCAGACCCACCACCGGGGTTGGTATTGCTGGGGTATCTATTCTAAGGTAAGGAATCTATCACTAACGTGTCTCTTTCAGATGCACAAGTTACTACTTGTGTAACGATATATCTGTAAGAGACATTAGTTAGTGATAGATTCCTTACCGACACACCCATCCTCCCCGTTCTGCGAACCGATATCTAGGGCTAAGGTCATCCCCTTTCAGGGCCCTAGTTTCATGGCACCAGTGTTAGTTCTATCATGGCTCTGCGTATCTGGCGCGGAAAAGCTGTGTTATCAGAACTGACGTCAGCGCGCATGGGCGCCGTCTAAGTACTCCGACGACGTCATCCCGGCACTCACGACGCCGACGACGGACGCGGAGCCGCAGACGACGCCTACCGGCGCGCAGGGGTATTGCTACGCAAAAGTTTCCGGATCCAGTCTGACGCCTGGGGATATTCTAAGGTAAGGAATCTATCACTAACTAATGTCTCTTACAGATATATCGTTACACAAGTAGTAACTTGTGCGTTAAGGACATGTGGGCCCTCTCCTCCCTAGAGGTGATTGGAGGGGGAGATTATCCCCCTCCTCTATCACCTCTTCTCCTTCTGACTGGTCATCACCATGTTCAGAGGGGTGGCCTTTAGCATACTCAGCCAGGAGCTTCTGGACCCCTTGTTTGTTTGGATGCAGGCCCATTGTTATATTTTTAATTTTGCATAAGGCCTCAAATCCTTGAAAGACAAGTTTAAGTAAGGTGTGAGGTCGAGCTCCTCACCCAGGTCCATGGTGTTATCTTCACTAATAGCTGGGTTCTGTTGAGACATTCTAACCTGACAGTTCTAACCCGACAGTTCTAACCCTCTACCCTTGACTATAGTGACTTTTATCTTTTTTTTCTAAAAATTTTAATGGGACTTAAGCAAGGCCCTGACAAGACTTTTAGTATTTTAGAAACACCAATTTCAGAATTCTAAAGATCATTTATGAGTTCTGTTGTGTGATCAGATGGTAACCAAGTAGTCCAACAAATGCAAGTTTGTATCCCACCGCTGATCAGCCAATGTAAGAAAGTGGCTGTATCTGAAAGAAACAGGTTAGTGTTAGATTCCTTACCTTATTATATCCCCAGGCGTCAGATTGGATCCGGAAAGTTTTGCGTAGCAGTACCCTTGCGCGTCGGTAGGCGTCGTCTGCGGCTCCACGTCCGTCGTCTGCATCGTGATCTCCGGAATGACTTCGTCGGAGTACTTAGACGCTGCCCTCGCGCGTTGACGTCAGTTCTTTTTTCCGCGCCAGCAAGTGCAGATCCGGGAAGAGCAGTACTCTGGTGATTTTTTTACTATCTTTTTGATCACTTTTGGTCATCTTTTCGAGTCGACATAGACTCTTGGTGCTGATAGGGTAGCCTGGCTTTAAGCCTTGTGCGGACTGTCACCGCCTGATGTCGGTGACCGACCCCCACCGTCGGTACCTTTACTGGCTCGGGGCCGACCACGACGACAAGTCGTGCCCCGACTGCCGGGCCTTGACCTCGAAGGCTAGGTGGGAGCGGCTCCGTGCTGCTCAAGGTCCCTGTCGAGGAGGAAGTCGAGGGACCGGTCGCGGAGCCGCAGTCATCGCTCGTCGAGTCATTGTCACCACTCGTCGGGCTCCAAGTCCTTCGGTAAGTCGAGGCATTCTAAGAAAAAGTCAGAGACGTCATCACTCTTCTGACCCCCCCGCTGCTCGCCTGACGCGGCCGGGAGTTCGAGCGACACCGCCCGCGCGGCTCCGCCGGAGCCGCATGCGCCACCTTCAGCCCCACCACACCGGTCCCTGGGCTGTAGGCGACGCCCGAGGAGATACGTGACTTACTCGTGGCCTGCCGGTGCGCCTTCGGACCCGCAGCCCCGACACCGGGCCCTAGCGGCCCTGGCGCTTTGGGTGCTTCGGCCCGGCCCGTTGTTGACTGCGGTCCCGACGCTGCAGGGCCCCACAGGATCCAAGCCTGGATCCGGGCCGTCGCCAGTCGACCTCAGGACTCCTCCGCTGGCGCCGACCCCCATGGTGTCGCTCCCGGCGCCGTCTTCGGACGACCTCGTCCCCGGGCTCAGGCTCATTCCTGGTTTGACACTGGTGCGGCGCCGCTCGGCGCTGGCTCCGACGTCGATGGGTGAGCCTTTCGCCTATGACCCGGCTCCGTCATTTTTGCCTGATTAGCAGGACACGGATGAAGGGGAAGACTGGGAGGGGTCTGAGGACCCTCTGGCACTGCAGTGCCAGTTGAGTAAGAACTGGGCGGATAAGCTGGAGGCCAGTGGTCTAGACACTTTGCCTGACACTGGATTCATCTCTCCTCCCTCCGTGGCTTCGGAGGAGGGTGCTGATTACAGCGTGGTGTTGAACAAGGCAGCCAAGGCCTTGGGTCTTGAGCTCCCTGTCACGGCCGTGACGACTAACCTCCTCACTGAGGTGCTCAAACCACAGGCAAGCTCTTCGGAGCTTCTACTGCCGTTTAACGAAGCCCTCACTGACGTTCTGATGGGCACCTTGTGCAAGCCGTCCTCAGGTGTTCCTGTGGATCGGAATGTGGCTCGACGCCACCGCCCGGCCCCAGGCGACCCCTACTTTCTGTCCACCCTCCCCACCCCTGAGAGTCTGGTTATCCAGGCCTCAACTTCCCAGACCGCATTCTCGACCGCTCTTCCGGATCGGGAATCCAAAAGGTATGATTAGTTTGGGAAGAAACTGTTCTCCTGCCTTAGTTTGGGGCTGCGGTCTGTCAACACCGCATGCCTTTTGGGCCTCGTTGGGCAGGGCGATTTCCACGCCTGGCTGAGGTCTGCCAACTTTTCGGGGGATGTCCAGTCCATGCTCATGGATATGCCCTTTGATGGCTGTCGCCTTTTTGGCGACAAAGCAGATAGTGCGCTAGAGCGTTTTAAGGACTCCAAGGCTACGGCCAAGCACTTGTGCCTGTTGGGCCAGCGCCAGCAAACTAATGCTTTCCGCCCCATTCGTGGCCACGGAAGGGGCGCCCCCACATGTCCAGCCAGCCACAGGCCGCAGAACCAACCCCCTTGCGGTCGAGGACGTGGTAACCGCCGTGGCGGTGCTGGGAGACAGCGGCCAGGTCAGTCCACACCCACTCCCGCAGCATCTGCCTCAAAGCCTTCCTAGTCCGAGCTTTCAGGCCCATACGACACCAGTGGGGGGCAGGGCCGGCCATCACCTCCTCCACTGGCGTACCATCGCGAAGGACAGGTGGGTGCTGTAAATCGCCCGAAGGGGCTACTCCCTCCCCTTCGAGGCGACCCCTCCAGCCATGCCACTCAGTGCCACCGCATGTTGGGGGATTACTTGCAACTTCTGCAGGAGGAAGTTATGGCCCTCTTGGCCAAGGGGGCCATCGAGCGCATTCCTGGGCCAGAAGTAGGATGTGGTTGCTACTCCCACTACTTTCTGGTACCCAAGAAGGGCAAAGGAGGCCTATGCCCTATTTTGGACCTCTGGAGCGTCAACGGCTTCCTCCTGAAGGAGAAGTTCAAGATGCTGACTTTAGCTCAGATCCTAGCTGCCCTGGACCCTGGAGACTGGATGGTAGTGTTGGACTTGCAGGACGCATATTTCCATATCCCGGCGTTACCGGCTGTAGGAGAGTAGGGTCTGCTTTCCTATGGTCACCTCATTTTCTTGCTTTTTCCTTCACTGGTTTTCAACTTAATGTGGCTGTGGGCCTGCTAATCAGACCCACATCCTGCTGTTCTCTCTCTAAATTCACAACCATGTACTTTAGGTACATAACCAATTGGACATTGGGTCACCTTAACAGCCCCTGTACAGTGTACTATAGGTACCCAGGGCATAGGTGCATCCAAGGCCTACCAGGAGCTGCAGCATATCTTTTGCCACCCCTGGCTGGCTATCCAATCTGACACAACTGGCTGATCACTCAGCTGGGGCAAGGCGGTGTAATCACCCCTTGCTTAGATATAGTATACCTATATCTAAACCTATATCTGGACACATATGCACCTATAAGTCACTCCTATGTCAGGCCTTATCAATCCTGGAGGCAGAGTGCTTGGTTTTATGTGAGATGGTGCTCTAGCATGAGCTGAGCCTGTCTGCAGCTTTCGGGACCAACTACCTTAGCTGTTCCGGGCTATAGCCATACCATATACTCTTAAGTGCATTATAATCCTCGCGGTTACTTGCTAACTTTGGTTTGGCTTTATCAAAACATGTTGTGTAAGGTGTCATACACTTTAGAATACTACCCTTTCGCCAGTTCTGGTGACGGGGGTAGCATTCCACCCTTCTAGAGGGAGAAGACATGTTACTTTGCTTAAACGCAGTTAAATCTAACCAGAACCCCAGCATCACAAAATGGATGCTGCTGCCACAGACACAAGTCTGGCCTCCTGCTGCTGACCGAAACTCCGGCAGGGAAGGCCTGGACAAATGGTATCCTGTCACAGGGAGGTGTTACTCCACCCCAGACAGGAGATAGTGGATTGTAGCAGGGAGGGTTGAAAGAAACTAGACACTGCCTGGGGCTTACAAGGCGTCCCATGCATAGCCCAGTTCAAACCGGTGCTGGGGCACTTCAGCCCCAGCTCTGGCACGAAATTGAACAAAGGGAAAGGGGTGTAACCACCCCCTTCCTGGGTCCCACCCATAGGAGAGATCTAGCAGGTGATCCAGCCCCTTGATTTGGAATAAAGGTAGGAGCTGTGGCAATGCAATTTAGATCATCCTGACTGAAACTTTTAAACAAAACTCTTGACCCTTCGACATCCTACTCAACGTAGAAGACTGAAGAATCTCCCTTGTGGTCAAGGAGTGGCCACCCTGTGCAAGCAGGCACCATCAGCGCGATGAGACTTTCTTTGCCGTTGTTCCCGCCGGAGCTCGAACGACAGAGACCGACAAGACCTGGACTCCCAGACTTCCAACAGCCCGATCCACAGTCCTAGCAAAGCTTAGACCTGTGGAGGCGACGAGAGACGTGGGACTGGCTATCTTGAAAAGTCGACAAAGTGCTTCCTGTGCAGCTCCTGAGGCACCCTTGACGCTGTGCTTTGGGGTTTGAGAAGCCCCAGCTCCGAGCAGCCTGTGCTCCAAGGATCACCTCTGCACACTCACCGAGTGCTGCGTGGGGCCCTTTTGCACTTTTCCTGCTCGACGCGTTGTCCGGTCGCTTGCCCGTTGGCTAGTGGCCTCTGTGACGACGAAACATCGAAACTACACTGCTGGTCTGGTTGCTCCAGACTGGCCCCAGCTCCACTGAAAAGGAGCCATCAATCTGACCTTCCCTGTCCGATCAAGAAGACATCTTCGAATCCTGCGTGGGTTGCCTTTGCAAAAGGCTTGGTGACTCAGAATCGAGTACCGACACCGCCGACAGCAAGAGCCTTCGTGGGACAGCTCGTGTTCACCAGCTGGTCATCCTCGATCCTTCCTGGTCCACGTGGCAGCGGAAAGAAACACCTCGACATCACCTGATTGCAACCCAACATTGCCTGGTTCCTTCCTGGTTCCTCGCTGGTCACTGGCTAGTGACCTGAACTCTGTCCCCTCTGCTTTAAGGTACTCTACATCTTCGATCCACCCTTGGATCCAACCGGACTCTTCTCTCCTGGCCGCCTGCAGCCTCTTTTCCTCCAGGCTCCATAGAACTTCACGACGAAACCCGACACACTTTGGTACCTGTAGGAAGGGGGAGGCTCTAGTTGGCGCAGTGCAACACTAGCGACAAGCAGGGACTCTCTCTTCCTCGTCAGGGCTGAGGGTTACCTTCCAGACAACCTCTGCTTACCCTCTAGGTAGTGTGGCTTAAGCAGTCGTAGGCTAATCTTTGGGGCACATAGGGTTAAACACTTGCAATATTACACCCTCGCAACCAACCCACCACACAATGAGACCAAACTGTATTCTGTAAAAATATATATCTTTATATAAGTTTTTAAGCAGGCTTATGAATACAGTTATCACTTTCAAATAGCGGTTCCAAGTTACTTAGTTCAAGTTGCCACAGTTCGTTCTAGCAATAAGAGTTCTCTAGGGCCTTCTGCCCAGTTCAACAAAGTTCTTGTGGAGCAGGCGGCTCTCAGGGGATCTGTCCCACGTCGCGTTGCCTTCCCGGGGTCGCTGTTCGTTGCGGCTCTCAGCCGAGCAGTTCACGGGTCATCCGGGGCAGCGGTGTTCTGTGGCGGCAGGGTCCTTTCCTCGTCGTCCGCTCCGACCCTGGAGGCGGCGGTTGCGTGGTGGCGGCAAGTGGCAGTACGGTCCTCAAGTGCAGGACGTACCCAGCCAAGTGCCGGTGCAGCTGTGCGCTCACAGCTGAGCTGTCGGGCAAGGTACCGACCTAGGGGACTCTCACAGGGCGGCTGTCCGTCTTTGCCAGTGGATTGACTGCTCGTTGCACAGTCAACTCGAGAGCTCGGACCGGACGGGTCCTCCTTCGCTTTGCTCTCGGGCTCCCGGTGCAGTTGCGGTCACGGTGTTCGGGCCAGCGGCTGCTGGTCCTCACTTTGCTCTCGCTGTTGCTTTGGGCCCCGGTCACGGTGGTCAGGTGGATGTCGTTGCCTTGGAGGAGATTCCTCCGTCGGTACTGCCACGAGGAGCAGCACAAGCAGTTGCTTTCTTCAGGGTGTAGCGCCCACTGGTCCTGGGACGCTGGTCAGGGGGCAAGCTCAGTTTCAAGCCCTTGGAGATCTTTTTAGCAGAGTTCGGCACAAAGTCTTGTAAAGCAAAAGTCTTTCCGTAGTCTTTCCTTTTCCTCTCCTTCGGCAGCAAGGCACCAGACACAGGCAAGAGACAGCACTCTTCCTTGTCCTTCCCGGTCCTTCTCGTCGGGCAGAGTTCCTTCTGTAGCCCAAACAGGATCTAATTTCCAAGGAGCAGGGCTCCTTCTTTTATAGGACATTTCTTTTGTTCTCGCAGGCCAGGGGGGCCTTTGCATAGCCACTTTCAGTCCTTGAGTACTCTGGTGGGTGTACTCCGGCTTCTGCTTTCAGTGTGAGGGGCAGGCGCATCAGACGCCCCACAGGAGGTGGAGCCAGCATTGTGCGGACAGGGGCTGCCAGAGTACCTTGTTGATGGGGGCTTCGCCCTTCCTGGGCCAGGGGCCGGCTGAGTCATCAGTCGCTCCCCAGGAGGGTGGAGCCAGCATTGTGGTGGCAGGGCACAGCTACAGTTCGAGTCAAGAGCCACTCCTACCTCCCACTAAGGTGTAATCTGCGCATTCACCACCTGTCATCCCCCCAGCCCTGTCACTCACACATCCCAGACAGTCAGATACACATACCAGCAGAGGCGGGTTGAAATGGTTAGGCAAGCAAATGCTAACTTTCTAAAAGTAGCATTTGCAAACCCAGGATACTAAAATAAACTTTACTAAAAGAAATATTTTATCATCCTGAGTTCAGGCATACTAAACATGGCTCGCTACCATGCTCCTTGAGCCTGCTGGGATTATAGGGTGTAATAATTCCAGCAGCTCAGTCTGGCCTAATGGAGCAGGTAGCCTTCAATAGTGAAATACGGTTTTGGTTGTAAGTCACTACTAGGACATGCCACACACATCAGGGCTTGTCCTACCTTACACCTACAACGCACCCTGCCCGCAGGCCTACCATAGGGGTGACTAATATGTAGTCACGGGAAGGTTCGGGGCTGGCAAGTGGGTGCACTTGCCCAGCTAGCGTGACGGTACGAGACCGCACGCGGGTTCTGCGGTCGCAGTTCCCAGACACATCTTTACGGCTGCTTCGGTGGGTGGCGCAACCAGCGCTGCAGGCCCACCAGCAGTATTGGCATCTACAAGCCCCGGCACTCTCTAGTGCACTTTACTAGGGACTAACAGTAAATCCAATGAACCAATCATGGATACCAATCGCATGTACAATTTACAGTAGGGAGCACTTGCACTGTGGCACGGGTCAGCCGTGGCGCAGTGCCCTGAGTATCGGAAAACCAGCAAAAAGTGGAAGGGAGACTCACGCCAAGGTGCCAGGTCTAACATGTGTCCCCTCCAGCTGAAATGTGGGGGGAACTACCCTTCCCCAGGGAGTTCCACATCACTAAGGCGGAAAAATCTGGACAGACCGTCAGCGTTGGCGTGATCGGTGCCAGGGCGGTGTTCCACCGTAAAGTCCATACTCTGTAGAGAAATGGACCACCTCAACAGTTTCGGGTTCTCACCCCTCATTTGCATCAACCATCTGAGGGGCCTGTGGTCCGTCTGAACTCGGAAGTGAGACCCAAACAAGTAGGGTCTTAGCTTCTTCAGCGCCCAGACCACAGCAAATGCTTCACGCTCTATTGCACTCCACCTACTTTCCTGTGGAAGTAACCTCCTACTTATGAAGGCTACGGGTTGGTCAAAGCCCTCCTCAGTCATCTGTGAAAGAACGGCCCCTACACCATGCTCTGAAGCGTCTGTTTGCACTATGAATTCCTTGGAGAAATCAGGAGCCAGGAGCACGGGCGCCGTGCACATGGCAGTCTTCAGGGTGTCAAAAGCCTTCTGACAGGTGTCAGTCCAAATCACATTCCTGGGCTACTTCTTCGAAGTCAGCTCTGTCAAGGGGGTCACGATCGTGCCATAGCCCTTGACAAACCTCCTGTAATACCCAGTGAGCCCCAGGAAGGCTCTCACTGCAGTCTGGGTCTTGGGGGGTTCCCAAGCCAGGATGGTCTCAATTTTGGGCTGCAAGGGTGCTACCTTGCCACTCCCAACTTGGTGTCCCAAGTACACCACTGAACCCTGCCCAATCTGGCACTTGCTTGCCTTGATTGTGAGGCCTGCTCTGCGCAGGGCCATCAACACTTCCCAGAGGTGTCGCAGGTGTTCTGGCCAGGTGCCACGGAACACTGCGATGACATCCAGGTAGGCAGCACTGAACTCGTCCAGCCCAGCCAACACCTGGTTGACCAATCTCTGAAAGGTGGCAGGGGCATTCTTCATTCCAAATGGCATAACCCGGAACTGGAAATGCCCATCTGGTGTAGAGAATGCTGACCTCTCCTTTGCCCCATCGGTCAAGGCGATCTGCCAGTACCCAGACGTTAAGTCAAACGTACTGAGGAACCGAGCAGCCCCTAGCCGATCAATGAGCTCATCAGCTCTGGGGATGGGGTGCGCGTCAGTCTTCGTGACTGAATTGAGTCCTCTGTAGTCCACACAGAACCGGAGTTCGGGTGTGGCTCCCGGCGCAGCAGCCTTCGGAACCAAGACCACGGGGCTGGACCAAGGACTGCTGGAAGACTCAATCACCCCCAGGGCAAGCATCTTGGAGACCTCCTCCTTGATGCAGGCCCGGACCCTGTCAGTCACCCTGTAAGCCTTATGCTTCACAGGTAAGCTGTCTCCAGTGTCCACATCATGGACGCACCAATCTGTGACACTCGGAACCAGGGAGAACAGATCCGGAAACTGCCCCAGCAACTGGCGGCAGTCTTCCTGTTGTTCGGGGGTCAGGGTGGGTGAGAGGTTAACTCCATCCACTGACCCATCTTTCTCACAGGCCACTAAGAGGTCAGGAAGAGGCTCCGACTCCTCCTCCATTCCGTCATCAGTTGCCAACAACATGCCCACTTCGGACCTTCGCAAGTGGGGCTTGAGGCGGTTGACATGTAGGACCCGCAAAGGGTTCCTGGGCGTCTTCATGTCTACCAAGTATGTCACGGGGCTCTTGCGCTCCACAACCTCGAAGGGGCCTGTCCACTTATCCTGAAGGGCACAGGGCTCCACCGGGGCCAGGACATACACCTCTTGTCCAGGCTGAAGCTCGACCAGAGTGGCATTCTGGTCATACCACCGCTTCATCTCCTCCTGGCTCGCTTCCAGATTTGCCTCGGCAAGTTGTCTTAAGCGTCTGGTTTGGTTTCTGAAGGCCAGCATGTAGCTATATACATTCTGGGGAGGTTTCCTGGGAGATTGCTCCCAGCCTTCCTTTACCAAACTCAGTGGTCCTCTCACGGGGTGACCGTACAGTAGCTCAAAGGGGCTGAACCCTAGGGACTTCTGTGGTACCTCGCGATACGCAAAGAGTAGGCATGGTAAGAGGACGTCCCACTTACGTCTCATCGGACCTTCCAGGCCCATGATCATGCCCTTCAGGGTTCGGTTGAATCTTTCAACCAACCCGTTACCTTGGGGATGGTAAGGCGTGGTGAACTTATAGGTTACGCCATACTCTTGCCAAAGGGACTTCATATACTTGGATATGAAATTGGTCCCCCTGTCGCTCACCACCTCTAGAGGGAATCCTACTCGTGAGAAAATTCCCATCAGTGCACGTCCCACCACGGGGGCCGTCACTGTCCTCAGAGGGATGGCTTCAGGGTACCGGTGGCGTGGTCCACCAAGACCAGGATGAACTGTTGCCCATGGCTGTCTTGGGGTCCAGAGGCCCAACGATGTCAATACCCACTTGCTGGAATGGCGTACCGACCACAGGGAAGGGTTGGAGGGGAGCCTTCTTCTTCCCTCCGGTCTTCCCACTTGCCTGGCAAGTCGGACAGGTTCTGCAATGAGCGTCTGAACTCTTATGCATCTGGGGCCAGTAAAAGTGGGTGACAAGCCTGTCATAGGTCTTGTCCATCCCCAAATGTCCTGCTAAAGGCACATCGTGAGCCAGACCCAGTAGGAAGGCTCTGAACTTCTGGGGTACCACCAGCACACGGGCTGACCCAGGTTCAGCAGCCTTAGGCTCTGAATACAGGAGGTCGTTCTCCCAGTACACGTAATGTGTTTTGGCCTGAACACCATTGGCCTGGTCTGCAGCCTGCTGCCGCATACCCACGAGAGAAGGGCATTCTTTCTGCTCCTTGCAGAATTCCTCCCTGGAGGGTCCTCCTTCTTGCTGCCAATGGGTCAGCTCAGGCAGGTCCCCCAGTTCGGCGATCTGTTCCCCTGTAGGCTCCAGGGCATCCCCCTCAAGGTCTGCTTCCTCCTGGACCGTGGGAACCTCAGGGGCCGGTTTCCCGCGCCCCCTGCGCCCTCTCCCTAAGGCTGGTTCCTGGGCCTCTCCTTCAGGCCCCAGGACCTCTTGATCACCCCTACTGGCTGTCATTGACCGGGTGGTCACGCACGCCCAGTCAGGCAGACCCACCATCCGCAGGTGAGTCGTTTTCTCCACCTTTTCCCAAGGGGAGTGCTCCAAGTCATTCCCTAGCAAACAGTCAACAGGCATGGTTTTTCTTACACAGACCTGCAGAGTACCAGAGACACCCCCCCACTCGAAGGGAACTTGAGCCATCGGACACTGACTCTCAGAATTATCAGCGTTGATAACCCTACAGTAGGCATGGGGTACAACCTGCTCTTGAGACACCAGGTGCTGCCTCACTGCAGTCACACTGGCTCCTGTGTCTCGAAGAGCCTCAGCTTCCTTGCCATTGATGATCACCATCTGCCCATATTTCTTAGTGTTAGAGGGCAGGTAGTTTGTAGGGATCATCTCACTGTCTCCTAGCGAGACTAGGGTCATCTGAACGGGATCTCCACCCCCCGGGACCCTCACTTCTTCTCCTAAGTGAACACTAGTCACTTGACGGGGCGGAGCACCAGTGGGTGCGGGTTTTCCAAACAGGCGACACTTGGGGTCACTGGATATGTGCCCAGGCTCGCCACATTTGTAACAATTGAAGGGCCCCTTTGGAACAGGTTTACCTGTCGGGGCCCCATTCTGCTTTGGGGGTGGGGGAGGCTGAGAACCCTGCTGCGGGCTCCCCTGGGAACTACTTTGGGGGCCTTTTTGGAACCCTTTCTGTTTTCCCCCCTTGTCCCCCCCCCACTCTTCTGCTGGGGACCCTGCCCACTCTTGGCGGAGTCTCCCACGGGACCCTTGTGGACCCTGGTGCTGAGCCAGCGGTTCGCCTCCTCAGCAAGCTTCCTCGGGTTGGACAGCTTGCTATCGATCAGGTGTTGGCGTAACTCAGGAAAACAGTGATCAGACAAGTGCTCCCATGCAATTAAATCAAAGAGACCTTGAAAATCATTCACTTTGCTACCCTTCACCCAACCATCCAGTGCTCTGCAAAAATAAGTCACATACTCCACATACGTATTCCCAGGCCGCTTAGTACATCCCCTAAACTTCTGTCTATACATTTCAGGGGTAAGCCCGTACCTGCGCATTAAAGCTTCTTTCATGTGGGAATAGGATCTCTGTTTCTCAACGGGCAAATCTAGCAAGGTATCTCGCCCTTCGCTAAGGAACCTTCCCCACAACCCCGCTCCCCAATCCTTGTCAGGGACCCGGTGGGAGGACATGGCTACCTCGTATGCCCTAAACCACTGTCCTATGTCATCCCCCTTAAAGAACTCTTTAACTACGTCCTTCGGGATGTGCACTCTTGACTCTACCTGCACTGGCGATGTGCTGCCACCAGAGGGAGGACGATCCAAGTCTCTCTCCTTGAGACTTATCTCCCTCATTTTCACTTCATAATCCATTTGGTGCTTTCGCTCTTCCAGCGCCATTCTTTTTGTTTCCAACTCCAGTTGGATTTTCAATTCTGCCAGCTTTCTTTCGTGATTCCTTGTTTCCTTCCTGTCTGCCAGCTCCTCTGGCGACAGGCCTTTACCAAAGCTGTGCACGCTGTCTTGCCTTTCGAGATCCACCAGATCCATAGGTGCATTCTGCTCTTCAGTCGCATCTTGCTCCGCGAGGGCATCTTGATCCTCCGGGGCCTTTCTGGACTCTATCCAGGCTTTCAGGGCCTTGTAGAATTCTGGCTTATTCTTGCAACCAGCGTGCGGAACTTTGAGTTTTTTACAGAAAAACTTCAGCTCCGTCTTTGAGTATTTGTCCAGCTTTGCGGCGTCCCACTCCACCTCCAACACCTCAGAGGTCGTGGACTCCGCTCCATCCAGGCTCTTCGTGCCCGGCATGGTTCTCACATTCGGAATCTTCTTTCAGCGAAAAGCAAAGTCTGTGGCTAAGTAACTAGACTGAAATCACTGTGCAATGGTCGGAAGCTAAGGTATAGATACCGCAAGTGTAAATTCGAAAAATCCTCACCGCTGCGTCCAATGTAGGAAGGGGGAGGCTCTAGTTGGCGCAGTGCAACACTAGCGACAAGCAGGGACTCTCTCTTCCTCGTCAGGGCTGAGGGTTACCTTCCAGACAACCTCTGCTTACCCTCTAGGTAGTGTGGCTTAAGCAGTCGTAGGCTAATCTTTAGGGCACATAGGGTTAAACACTTGCAATATTACACCCTCGCAACCAACCCACCACACAATGAGACCAAACTGTATTCTGTAAAAATATATATCTTTTTATAAGTTTTTAAGCAGGCTTATGAATACAGTTATCACTTTCAAATAGCGGTTCCAAGTTACTTAGTTCAAGTTGCCACAGTTCGTTCTAGCAATAAGAGTTCTCTAGGGCCTTCTGCCCAGTTCAACAAAGTTCTTGTGGAGCAGGCGGCTCTCAGGGGATCTGTCCCACGTCGCGTTGCCTTCCCGGGGTCGCTGTTCGTTGCGGCTCTCAGCCGAGCAGTTCACGGGTCATCCGGGGCAGCGGTGTTCTGTGGCGGCAGGGTCCTTTCCTCGTCGTCCGCTCCGACCCTGGAGGCGGCGGTTGCGTGGTGGCGGCAAGTGGCAGTACGGTCCTCAAGTGCAGGACATACCCAGCCAAGTGCCGGTGCAGCTGTGCGCTCACAGCTGAGCAGTCGGGCAAGGTATCGACCTAGGGGACTCTCACAGGGCGGCTGTCCGTCTTTGCCAGTGGATTGACTGCTCGTTGCGCAGTCAACTCGAGAGCTCGGACCGGACGGGTCCTCCTTCGCTTTGCTCTCGGGCTCCCGGTGCAGTTGCGGTCACGGTGTTCGGGCCAGCGGCTGCTGGTCCTCACTTTGCTCTCGCTGTTGCTTTGGGCCCCGGTCACGGTGGTCAGGTGGATGTCGTTGCCTTGGAGTAGATTCCTCCGTCGGTACTGCCACGAGGAGCAGCACACGCAGTTGCTTTCTTCAGGGTGTAGCGCCCACTGGTCCTGGGACGCTGGTCAGGGGGCAAGCTCAGTTTCAAGCCCTTGGAGATCTTTTTAGCAGAGTTCGGCACAAAGTCTTGTAAAGCAAAAGTCTTTCCGTAGTCTTTCCTTTTCCTCTCCTTCGGCAGCAAGGCACCAGACACAGGCAAGAGACAGCACTCTTCCTTGTCCTTCCCGGTCCTTCTCGTCGGGCAGAGTTCCTTCTGTAGCCCAAACAGGATCTAATTTCCAAGGAGCAGGGCTCCTTCTTTTATAGGACATTTCTTTTGTTCTCGCAGGCCAGGGGGGACTTTGCATAGCCACTTTCAGTCCTTGAGTACTCTGGTGGGTGTACTCCGGCTTCTGCTTTCAGTGTGAGGGGCAGGCGCATCAGACGCCCCACAGGAGGTGGAGCCAGCATTGTGCGGACAGGGGCTGCCAGAGTACCTTGTTGATGGGGGCTTCGCCCTTCCTGGGCCAGGGGCCGGCTGAGTCATCAGTCGCTCCCCAGGAGGGTGGAGCCAGCATTGTGGTGGCAGGGCACAGCTACAGTTCGAGTCAAGAGCCACTCCTACCTCCCACTAAGGTGTAATCTGCGCATTCACCACCTGTCATCCCCCCAGCCCTGTCACTCACACATCCCAGACAGTCAGATACACATACCAGCAGAGGCGGGTTGAAATGGTTAGGCAAGCAAATGCTAACTTTCTAAAAGTAGCATTTGCAAACCCAGGATACTAAAATAAACTTTACTAAAAGAAATATTTTATCATCCTGAGTTCAGGCATACTAAACATGGCTCGCTACCATGCTCCTTGAGCCTGCTGGGATTATAGGGTGTAATAATTCCAGCAGCTCAGTCTGGCCTAATGGAGCAGGTAGCCTTCAATAGTGAAATACGGTTTTGGTTGTAAGTCACTACTAGGACATGCCACACACATCAGGGCTTGTCCTACCTTACACCTACAACGCACCCTGCCCGCAGGCCTACCATAGGGGTGACTAATATGTAGTCAAGGGAAGGTTCGGGGCTGGCAAGTGGGTGCACTTGCCCAGCTAGCGTGACGGTACGAGACCGCACGCGGGTTCTGCGGTCGCAGTTCCCAGACACATCTTTACGGCTGCTTCGGTGGGTGGCGCAACCAGCGCTGCAGGCCCACCAGCAGTATTGGCATCTACAAGCCCCGGCACTCTCTAGTGCACTTTACTAGGGACTAACAGTAAATCCAATGAACCAATCATGGATACCAATTGCATGTACAATTTACAGTAGGGAGCACTTGCACTGTGGCACGGGTCAGCCGTGGCGCAGTGCCCTGAGTATCGGAAAACCAGCAAAACATCGGAGGCACATCAGCAAAAAGTGGAAGGGAGACTCACGCCAAGGTGCCAGGTCTAACAGTACCTATGCACTTGCTTCCTGTGGGTGAGGTAACGATATAACTCTGGTGCTCCTATAGTGGTTTACACCTCTAGTGTCCTAGTTTTGAGTGGCTAAGTTCTAGTTCAGTTGGAAGTCTCCGAAATCTATAACTTTCTGATTTTTACACACCATTGACTTGTATGGTAAATGCGGTTGCCTATAGACTCTGCACCCGTATCCTGTGGGCATCTCCCGACCTAACCTTCGTTAGTCCAGTGTAGGCCCAGCGATTCCCAAGGCCCTAGGCCTGTTCATTGTTCGTGACATGGTACTTGTACCACTTTCTTGATATATGGTTTGAGTGACCACCAGGCCTATCCATAATTGTGCAGCTTAGTGTATGTTATACCGTGTTCTTTGTTTAACGCTTGTGCTTCTGTGCTCCTGTGCTCATAAAGAGTTAAGGGGATTATTCTAGAAATAAATACATATATTTTGTAATATATAACTTGTGTGGTGTCCTTTCATTTGGTATTTTAAGGGATTGCATATGGTAAAACAGCTGGCTTCACATGCCCTCTTGAGTTTAGCCTAAGACCGCTTTTGTCCATGCTACCATTAGGATAGCTGGTCTATAAGGTTGACTTACAACCAATCACCATAAGGGTCGTTTGGACTGGTGCAAGGTGCTGACTAGAATAGTGAACACCATATACCAGGCCAACTTCTCACACCTGCGGTTGACGGTAGGCCACGAGCACTTTCAGTTTACCAGCGCCCCTCGGGTGTTCACGAAAGTGATGGCGGTGGTCACAGCTCATCTGCACAGATCAGGGGTTTCATCTTCTCCTATCTTGATGACTAGTTGTTGAAGGCGGGCTCGCCCCGGACAGTCGTCAGCCACCTCCAGACTACGGCCGACCTCCTACACCTGCTGGAGTTCTCCATCAATGTGCCGAAGTCACACCTGTGCTCCTCTCAGAAGCTCCTCTTCATTGTAGCCGTTCTGGACTCAAACAGTGGGTTCAGGATATTCAGGCGCTGATTCCGATCTTTCAGCCTTTATCCCAAGTCTCGATCAGGTTGACGCTGCGGCTTCTGGGGGTGATGGCCTCCTGCATCCTTCTGGTGCATCACCCCAGGTGGCGTATGTGAGACCTGAAGTTTCAGTGGGCCCAGCATCAGGGCAACCTGTCCGACCACGTCCTGATCTCGGAGGGCACTGCGAGACAGTTGCAGTGGTGGCTCACGGACCGCGATTGGGTCAGCGGCAGATCCCTCTCCCTACCCCAACCGTAGCATGTAGTAATGACAGATGCATCCCTCCTGGGCTGGGGGCGCCACATGGGAGAGGCGGAGATCAGAGGCCTCTGGTCTCCGGTAGAGTGCCAGCTCCATATCAACCTTTTGGAGCTGCGGGTAATCCGTCTTGCACTGAAAGCATTCCTTCCCTCTGTCCGGGGAAGTGTAGTGCAGGTGTTCACGGACAACACCACCGCCATGTGGTACTGCAACTAACAGGGTGGGGTGGGGTCGTGGACCCTTTGTCAGGAGGCTCTGCGCCTCTGGCAAAGGCTGGGACACCAGGGCGTGACCCTGGTGGTTCAACACCTGGCAGGTTCCCTGAAAGCCAGTGCGGACAAACTCAGCCGCCGGTGCATGATGGATCACGAATGGCATCTGAACTCAGACGTGGCGCAAGGCCTCTTTCAGCAGTGGGCAGGGCCTTGGTTAGATCAATTCGCCACCGAAGAGAGCGCGCAATGTCATCAGTTCAGCCCTTTGGAATTTCCAAGGCAAACTCGCTCGGAGACGCTTTTCGTCGCGAGTGGTGTTGCGGTCTGTTGTACGCCTTTCCGCCTATACCACTTCTGCCCAGTGTGCTGGAGAAGATCAGGCGCGACCAGGCCAAAGTCATCCTTGTGGCTCCGGACTGGGCACTAAGATACTGGTATCCCGAGCTACTCAGCATGTCAGTAGATCCCCCGATTCGTCTGCCTCTTCGGGAGGACCTTCTGTCGCAGCAGCAGGGGACGGTCCTACACCGAACGGTCCTCCACCCGAACCTGTCCAGTCTCCACCTACATGCGTGGAGATTGAGCGGCGACAGTTGAGGCCATTGACTTGCCTCCTGAAGTCTGTGGCATGATTCTAGCAGCCAGGTGTCCCTCCACGAAATCGGTATACTCCTGCAGGTGGAACAAATTTGTGGCATGGTGCACAGCAAAGGCTGTGGATCCACTTTCTGCCCCCCTTTCAGTTCTCCTCTTTCTTCTTTCTCTTGTCCAGCAGGGCTCTGATCTGGGCACTATCAAGGGCTACCTCTCTGCCATTTCAGCCTTCTAGAGGCTTCCTGATCAGCCTTCACTTTTCAAGTCCCCTGTTGTAAATAGATTCTTGAAAGGCATCACACACGATTCCTCCTGTTCCATTCGTGATGCCTCAGTGGGACTTGAATCTTGTTCTAACTTATTTGATGTGAGCTCCTTTCGAGCCGCTTCACAATTGCCCTCATCGTCTTCTGACTCTTAAGACTGCATTCCTGGTTGCCATCACCTCTGCCAGGAGAGTGAGTGATCTCCAGGCTCTATTTTCTAAGCCTCCTTTCCTCTCTGTCCATCCGGACAAAGTTGTCTTGAGAACTCGTCCTTCTTTCCTGCCCAAGGTGGTTACAGCCTTTCATATCGGGCAGTCCATCACCTTGCCCACCTTCTTTCCGCCTCCCTCGAAAGAGGAAGAGAGGCTCCACTGTCTGGACCCAAAAAGTGCGCTCTCGTTCTAGCTAGACCGCACACGATAGTTCCGGGTGGACGACCAGCTCTTTGTTGGTTATGTGGGCGCTAAGAAGGTACGGGCGGTGCACAAGCGGACCATCTCTTGGTGGGTCGTATTGTGCATCAAGGTCTGTTACTGCTTGGCGAAAAAGTAGCCTCCTGTTGGGCTCAGACCCCATTCCACTCGGGCCACGGCGGCTACTATTGCCCTGGGTCGGGGAGTCCCTTTACAGGACATCTGTCAGGCAGCTACGTGGGCCTCGCTGCACACGTTGCTAGACACTACCGCCTGAACAGCCAAGTCCGGATAGATGGCTATCTGAAAGAGACACGTTAGTGATAGATTCCTTACCTTAGAATATCCCCAGGCGTCAGACTGGATCCGGAAACGTTTGCGAAGCAGTACCCTTACGCGTCGGTAGGCGTCGTCTGCGGCTCCGTGTCCGTCGTCGGCGCCGTGATGACGTTGTCGGAGTACTTAGACGCCGCCTCCACGTGCTGACGTCAGTTCTTCTTTTGTACGCGCCAGCCAGCGCAGATCTGGAAAAAGCAGTAACCCAGTCATTTTTTGACTAACTTTTTTGAGATCATTTTTGATCCTTCTCGAAGTCTTGCAACTCCGGTCGGTGCCGTAGGGATGCCTGGTTTCAAGCATTGTGACGATTGCGACCGCACCATGTCGGTC
The DNA here is from genome assembly GCF_964263255.1 of Lissotriton vulgaris. Lineage (NCBI taxonomy): Eukaryota > Metazoa > Chordata > Amphibia > Caudata > Salamandridae > Lissotriton > Lissotriton vulgaris. The sequence continues at coordinate 279,571,444 of NC_141698.1, read as the reverse complement.
ACGGATCCTCATCGCCTGTGCCTGACTTGTCTAGGCGTCGACCACGACGACGAGGCCTGCCCCGACTGTCGGGCCTTCTCGAGGAAAGCCAGGCGGGAGCGGTCCCGCAGGCGGCTCGAACTCCGGCAGTCGGCCCCGCGCCAAGTAAGATCCCAGTCCCACGGGAGGTCGAGGGACAGGTCACGGGGATGGAGCCGTCACAGCTCCGGTAGTCGGCACCATTCCTCCGGGTCCAAGTCGTCAGGTAAGAAGCACAAGAAGTCGAAGAGACATCATCGCTCTTCTGACTGCCCCCGACGCTCGCGCGATGCGGCCGGGGGTTCGGGTGACTCTGCCCACGTGGCTCCTTCGGAGTCGCGGGCGTCTCGTCCCGCCCCACACCCTCCGGTCCCTGGGCAGGACGCGACGCCGGAGGAGATTGAGCGCTTCCTCATGGCCATGAGGTCCCTTTCTCCTCCGACTGGCTCCGCGGCGCCTTTGGGCCCAGCGGACCAGTCTAGGGGCCCTAGCGGGTCGGGGGCTTCGACCCCGACGCCGTCGGGTGTTTCGGGCCCGGTGCCGCAGGGCCCCACGATCCCGACACCGCCGGTGCCTTCGGGGCCGGCGCCGCAGGGAACAGCGGCTCCGGCGCCGCCGGCGCCTTCGGGCCCGGTGCCGAAGGACGCCGCTGGGCCTTCCTCGGGCTCTGGATCGTCACCGGTGGACCTTACGACCCCCCCGGCGTCGGTCCGTCAGGTGTCACCTCCGGCGCCGTCCTCGGGCGGCGCCGCCCCTGATACCTCCTTTGCTTCGGTTCTGACGTCGGAGCGGCGCCACTGGGCGCCGCACCCGACGCCGTTTGAAGATTTCCACTTCTATGAACCAAACCCATTCAATTACAACCCTGAGTCTCAGGAGATGGGTGAAGAGGAGGATTGGGAGGGGTCTGAGGACCCTCTGACCAAGGAGTGTCAGTCTCATGAGGACTGGGCAGGAGACCTTGGGGAGGCCAGTGGCCTAGACACCTCTCCAGACACTGGGTTTGTCTCTCCTCCTACCGTGGCTTCGGAGGAGGGGGCTACCTATGGTGTGGTGTTGACGAGGGCTGCCAAGGCCTTGGGCCTTGAGCTCCCCGTCACGGCCGTGAGGACTAACCTCCTCACAGAGGTCCTTAAACCGCAGTCATGCTCGGCTGAGCCTCTGCTGCCCTTTAATGAGGCCTTGACCGACGTTCTTTTGGGCACTTGGTCCAGGCCCGCTACGGGTTCGCCCGTAGATGGGAACGTGGCCAGACGCCACCGCCCGGCTCCGGGCGACTCATGTTTCCTGTCCTCCCACCCCACCCCCGAGAGTCTGGTCATCCAGGCCTCTAATTCCCAGACCGCTTTCCCGACGGCCCCGCCGGACAGGGAATCCAAGAGGTATGAGAATTATGGTAAGAAGATATTCTCCTCCCTTAGTTTGGGACTGCGGTCTTCCAACACCGCATGCCTCTTGGGCCGCTACACCCACTCTGTGTGGGACACGGTCACGGAAGTGCTGCCAGAATGCCCCATGGAGGTGCGGGCGAAGCTCGGCAAGGCTGTGGCTGAGGGCCGAGACGCAGCTAAATATTCCATACGGTGTGGTCTTGATACGACCGACTCGCTGGGCAGAGCTATGTCAACGACGGTGGCGATTCGTTGCCACGCCTGGCTGAGATCCGCCAACTTTTCGGCAGACGTCCAAAATGCCTTGATGGACATGCCGTTCGATGGCTGTCGCCTCTTTGGTGACAAGGCGGACCACGCGCTGGAACGCTTCAAGGACTCCAGGGTCACGGCCAAGTACTTGGGTCTTTCGACCCAGCGCCAGCAAACGGGTTCGTTTCGCTCCTTTCGTGGCCAAGGAAGGGGCGTCCCCACACGTGCTGCCAGCCACGCGCTGCAACAATCCTTTCATATTTACAACAAGGGGTGGTGAGGGACAGAGTCTCTGAATTAAGCAGAAAGCTCTCACCCAGTCAAGAGATCAGGGCTAGATCCAACACCGTTTTTTAGCTCACTGCACCATCCCAGTTTCAGAACCCGGCTGTATGCAAATTAGTCTGTTCCTGTCCCAGTGCATGATGGGAACAGGGCAAACCAAACTTCAAAAGCCAATTCTTACACTGGAAAGGAAACAAGCTCCCGGGGACCGGTTTCTGGCATTACAGCCGTCTTCGGCCCGGTTTGCTTGAATCCTGATGGTGCAATGAGCAAGGGTCTCACATCTGAGAATACCCTTCCACGCTTTTCTGAATCGTTTTTGGCCACTATAGGTGTGGCACGGTATACTCAGACATGAGTCCCTTTCTCACTGCTCCATCAGGATTCAAGCAAGCCGGGCCGAAGACGGCTGAAATGCCAGAAACCTGTCCCCGGTAGCTTGTCTCCTTTCTGGTGAAGAATTGGCTTGGTAGTTTAGTCTGCCCTGTTCCCATGATGCACTGGGCCAGGGACAGACTGATTTGCATATAGCCAGGTTCTGAGCTGGGATGGGGCAGTGAGATAAATAACGGTGATGGATCAAGCCCTGATCTTTGGACTGGGTAAGAGTGGTCTGCTTAATTCGGACACTCTGTTCATCACCACCCCCTTTTCTGAATCGTTTTTGGCCACTATAGGTGTGGCAGGGTATACTCAGACATGAGTCCCTTTCTCACTGCTCCATCAGGATTCAAGCAAGCCGGGCCGAAGATGGCTGAAATGCCAGAAACCGGTCCCCGGTAGCTTGTCTCCTTTCTGGTGAAGAATTGGCTTGGTAGTTTAGTCTGCCCTGTTCCCATGATGCACTGGGCCAGGGACAGACTGATTTGCATATAGCCAGGTTCTGAGCTGGGATGGGGCAGTGAGATAAATAACGGTGATGGATCAAGCCCTGATCTTTGGACTGGGTAAGAGTGGTCTGCTTAATTCAGACACTCTGTTCATCACCACCCCCTTTTCTGAATCGTTTTTGGCCACTTTAGGTGTGGCAGGGTATACTCAGACATGAGTCCCTTTCTCACTGCTCCATCAGGATTCAAGCAAGCCGGGCCGAAGACGGCTGAAATGCCAGAAACCGGTCCCCGGTAGCTTGTCTCCTTTCTGGTGAAGAATTGGCTTGGTAGTTTAGTCTGCCCTGTTCCCATGATGCACTGGGCCAGGGACAGACTAATTTGCATATAGCCAGGTTCTGAGCTGGGATGGGGCAGTGAGATAAATAACGGTGATGGATCAAGCCCTGATCTTTGGACTGGGTAAGAGTGGTCTGCTTAATTCAGACACTCTGTTCATCACCACCCCCTTTTCTGAATCGTTTTTGGCCACTATAGGTGTGGCAGGGTATACTCAGGCATGAGTCCCTTTCTCACTGCTCCATCAGGATTCAAGCAAGCCGGGCCAAAGACGGCTGAAATGCCAGAAACCGGTCCCCGGTAGCTTGTCTCCTTTCTGGTGAAGAATTGGCTTGGTAGTTTAGTCTGCCCTGTTCCCATGATGCACTGGGCCAGGGACAGACTGATTTGCATATAGCCAGGTTCTGAGCTGGGATGGGGCAGTGAGATAAATAACGGTGATGGATCAAGCCCTGATCTTTGGACTGGGTAAGAGTGGTCTGCTTAATTCAGACACTCTGTTCATCACCACCCCCTTTTCTGATTCGTTTTTGGCCACTATAGGTGTGGCAGGGTATACTCAGACATGAGTCCCTTTCTCACTGCTCCATCAGGATTCAAGCAAGCCGGGCCGAAGACGGCTGAAATGCCAGAAACCGGTCCCCGGTAGCATGTCTCCTTTCTGGTGAAGAATTGGCTTGGTAGTTTAGTCTGCCCTGTTTCCATGATGCACTGGGCCAGGGACAGACTGATTTGCATATAGCCAGGTTCTGAGCTGGGATGGGGCAGTGAGATAAATAACGGTGATGGATCAAGCCCTGATCTTTGGACTGGGTAAGAGTGGTCTGCTTAATTCAGACACTCTGTTCATCACCACCCCCTTTTCTGAATCGTTTTTGGCCACTATAGGTGTGGCAGGGTATACTCAGACATGAGTCCCTTTCTCACTGCTCCATCAGGATTCAAGCAAGCCGGGCCGAAGACGGCTGAAATGCCAGAAACCGGTCCCCGGTAGCTTGTCTCCTTTCTGGTGAAGAATTGGCTTGGTAGTTTAGTCTGCCCTGTTCCCATGATGCACTGGGCCAGGGACAGACTGATTTGCATATAGCCAGGTTCTGAGCTGGGATGGGGCAGTGAGATAAATAACGGTGATGGATCAAGCCCTGATCTTTGGACTGGGTGAAAGTGGTCTGCTTAATTCAGACACTCTGTTCATCACCACCCCCTTTTCTGAATCGTTTTTGGCCACTATAGGTGTGGCAGGGTATACTCAGACATGAGTCCCTTTCTCACTGCTCCATCAGGATTCAAGCAAGCCGGGCCGAAGACGGCTGAAATGCCAGAAACCGGTCCCCGGTAGCTTGTCTCCTTTCTGGTGAAGAATTGGCTTGGTAGTTTAGTCTGCCCTGTTCCCATGATGCACTGGGCCAGGGACAGACTGATTTGCATATAGCCAGGTTCTGAGCTGGGATGGGGCAGTGAGATAAATAACGGTGATGGATCAAGCCCTGATCTTTGGACTGGGTAAGAGTGGTCTGCTTAATTCAGACACTCTGTTCATCACCACCCCCTTTTCTGAATCGTTTTTGGCCACTATAGGTGTGGCAGGGTATACTCAGACATGAGTCCCTTTCTCACTGCTCCATCAGGATTCAAGCAAGCCGGGCCGAAGACGGCTGAAATGCCAGAAACCGGTCCCCGGTAGCTTGTCTCCTTTCTGGTAAAGAATTGGCTTGGTAGTTTAGTCTGCCCTGTTCCCATGATGCACTGGGCCAGGGACAGAATGATTTGCATATAGCCAGGTTCTGAGCTGGGATGGGGCAGTGAGATAAATAACGGTGATGGATCAAGCCCTGATCTTTGGACTGGGTAAGAGTGGTCTGCTTAATTCAGACACTCTGTTCATCACCACCCCCTTTTCTGAATCGTTTTTGGCCACTATAGGTGTGGCAGGGTATACTCAGACATGAGTCCCTTTCTCACTGCTCCATCAGGATTCAAGCAAGCCGGGCCGAAGACGGCTGAAATGCCAGAAACCGGTCCCCGGTAGCTTGTCTCCTTTCTGGTGAAGAATTGGCTTGGTAGTTTAGTCTGCCCTGTTCCCATGATGCACTGGGCCAGGGACAGACTGATTTGCATATAGCCAGGTTCTGAGCTGGGATGGGGCAGTGAGATAAATAACGGTGATGGATCAAGCCCTGATCTTTGGACTGGGTAAGAGTGGTCTGCTTAATTCAGACACTCTGTTCATCACCACCCCCTTTTCTGAATCGCAACAATCCTTTCAACGCGGTGGCGGCCGTGGAAACCGCCATGGCGGCGGTCGGGGTCAACGGCGGGGTCAGGCCACACCTCCTCCCGCAGCATCTGCCTCCAAATCCTCCTAGTCCGTGCTTTCGGCCCCATGTGACGCCAGTGGGTGGCAGGGTTCGCCATCACCACGGTCACTGGCGCACAATTACGTCGGACAGGTGGGTGCTGCAATTCGTCCGAAGGGGCTACTCCCTCCCCTTCAAGACTACTCCTCCAGCCATGCCACCGCAGAACAACCGTGTGTCGGGGGACCACTTGACACTTCTGCAGGAGGAAGTTACGGCCCTCTTGGCCAAGGGGGCCATCGAGCGCGTTCCTGGGCCAGAAGTAGGGCGTGGTTGCTATTCCCACTACTTTCTGGTACCCAAGAAGGACAAGGGGGGCCTACGTCCTATCTTGGATCTACGGAACGTCAACGGCTTCCTCCGGAAGGAGAAGTTCAAGATGTTGACTTTGGCTCAGGTCTTGGCTGCTCTAGACCCGCAAGACTGGATGGTAGCATTGGACTTGCAGGATGCGTATTTTCACATCCCCGTCCTGCCGGCCCACCGGCGTTACCTGCGGTTCACGGTAGGCCAGAAGCACTTTCAGTTTATCGTGCTCCCCTTCGGCCTTACCAGCGCCCCACGGGTGTTCACAAAGGTGATGGCGGTGGTCGCAGCCCATCTGCGCAGGTTAGGGGTTTCAGTCTTCCCCTACCTAGACGACTGGTTGTTGAAGGCGGGCTCGCCCCAGACAGTCGTCCACCACCTTCAGATGACGGCAGACCTCTTGCACGACCTGGGGTTCTCCATCAATGTGCCGAAATCACACCTGTGTCCCTCTCAAAAGCTCCTTTTCATCGGAGCAATTCTGGACTCGGCGCAGTTTCGGGTTTATCCTCCGGAACGGCGGGTCCGGGATATACAGGCTTTGATTCCCATCTTTCCGCCGCTATCCCGGGTTTCGGTCAGGTTGACGCTGCGGCTGCTGGGGCTGATGGCTTCCTGCATCCTTCTGGTGCATCACGCCCGGTGGCGGATGCGGGCTCTGCAGTGGGACCTGAAGTTTCAGTGGGCCCAGCATCAGGGCAACTTGTCCGACCACGTCTTGATCTCGGAGGGCACTGCGAGACAACTGCAGTGGTGGCTTACGGACCGCGATTGGGTCAGAGGCAGATCCCTCTCCCTTCCCCAACCGGAGCACGTTGTTGTGACGGACGCGTCCCTCCAGGGCTGGGGTGGCCACTTGGGAGAGGCAGAGATCAGAGGCATCTGGTCTCCGGCGGAGTCCCGGCTCCATATCAACCTGTTGCAGCTGCGGGCGATTCATCTAGCACTGAAGGCATTCCTCCCCTTTGTCAACGGGAGTGTGGTGCAGGTGTTTACCGACAACACCACCGCCATGTGGTACTGCAACAAACAGGGCGGAGTGGGGTCGTGGACCCTTTGCCAGGAGGCTCTGCGCCTCTGGCAGTGGCTGGAACGTCAGGGCGTGACTTTGACGGTTCAACACCTGGCAGGTTCTTTGAACGCCAGGGCGGACGAACTCAGCCGTCGGTGCTCGATGGATCACGAATGGCGTCTGAACTCGGACGTGGCGCAAGGCCTCTTTCTGCAATGGGGAGAGCCTTGGTTAGATCTATTCGCCACAGAAGAGAACGCGCAATGTCATCAGTTCTGCGCGTTGGAGTTTCCAAGACGGCACTCGCACGGCGACGCCTTTCGGCGCGAGTGGAGTTGCGGTCTGTTATACGCCTTTCCGCCTATACCACTTCTGCCCAGAGTGCTGAAGAAGATCAGGCGCGACCGGGCCCAAGTTATCCTTGTGGCTCCGGACTGGGCTCGAAGGTACTGGTATCCCGAGCTACTCAGCATGTCAGTCGGTCCCCCGATCCGCCTGCCCCTTCAGGAGGACCTTCTGTCGCAGCAGCAGGGGACGGTCCTCCACCCGAACCTGTCCAGTCTCCACCTCCATGCTTGGAGATTGAGCGGCGGCAGTTGAGGCCATTTGACTTGCCTCCTGAAGTCTGTGATGTAATTCTGGCAGCCAGGCGTCCCTCCACTAAGTCGGTTACGCCTGTCGGTGGAACAGATTTGTGGCATGGTGCACAGCAAAGGCTGTGGATCCTCCTTCTGCCCCTCTTTCGGAGGTTCTTCTGTTTCTTCTTTCTCTTGCCCAGCAGGGCTCTGCTCTGGGCACTATCAAGGGCTACCTTTCGGCCCTTTCCGCCTTTCTAAGGCTTCCTGATCAGCCTTCTTTGTTCAAGTCCCCGATTGTAACGAGATTCTTGAAGGGCATCACACACATGTATCCTCCTGTTCCGTTTGTGATGCCTTAGTGGGACTTGAACCTGGTTCTAACCTTTTTGATGTGTGCTCCCTTTGAGCCCCTTCATTCTTGTCCTCTCCGTCTCCTGACTTTAAAGACGGCCTTCCTGGTTGCCATCACCTCTGCCAGGAGAGTGAGTGAGCTCCAGGCTCTTTCTGTCCAACCCCCTTTCCTGTCCATTCATCCTGACAAGGTGGTTCTTAGGACTAGACCTTCTTTCCTGCCCAAAGTAGTTTCTGCTTTTCACATCGGGCAGTCCATCACCCTCCCTTCCTTCTTCCATCCTCCGCATCCTTCAAAGGATGAAGAGCGGCTCCATCGTCTGGACCCAAAACGTGCGCTTTCATTTTATGTGGATCGCACACGCCAGTTCCGGGTGGATGACCAACTGTTTGTTGGCTACGTGGGTGCGAAGAAGGGACGGGCGGTGTATAAACGAACCATCTCTCGGTGGGTCGTTCTGTGCATCAAAGCGTGCTACTCTTTGGCTCGGAAGGAGCCTCCTGTTGGGCTGAGGGCCCATTCCACTCGGGCAACGGCGGCTACTACTGCCCTGGGCCGGGGAGTCCCTTTGCAGGACATTTGCCAGGCGGCTACGTGGGCCTCGCTGCACACCTTTGCGAGGCACTACTGCCTGGACAGTCAAGTCCGGAGGGATGGCTTCTTTGGCCGTTCTGTCCTCCAGGACTTTCTGGTGTAGGAATGTATTGGTTCGCAGACCCACCACCGGGGTTGGTATTGCTGGGGTATCTATTCTAAGGTAAGGAATCTAACACTAACGTGTTTCTTTCAGATGAACAAGTTACTTACCTTCGGTAACGATATATCTGTAAGAAACATTAGTTAGTGTTAGATTCCTTACCGAACCCACCCATCCTCCCCGTTCTGCGAACTGATACCTAGGGTTAAGGACATCCCTTTCAGGGCCCTAGTTTCAAATGGCACCAGTGTTGGTTCTCTCATGGCTCTGCGTTTTCTGGCGCGGAAAAGCTGTGTACAAAGAACTGACGTCAGCGCGCGGAGGCGGCGTCTATATACTCCAGCGACGTCATCACGGCGCACGACGCCGACGACGGACGCGGAGCCGCAGGGGACGCCTGCAGACGACGCCTACCGACGCGCAGGGGTACTGCTACGCAAAAGTTTCCGGATCCAGACTGACGCCTGGGGATATTCTAAGGTAAGGAATCTAACACTAACTAATGTTTCTTACAGATATATCGTTACCGAAGGTAAGTAACTTGTTCATTATTCCCAGATCTGATACTGAATTATATGCTATTCAGAAACCATCTGTGCTCATCATTTCCTGTACCTCATCCTCATCCTTATGGGTGTGGTGTGTTGAATTACCTTTCCTGGATAGGCAGCGGGCACAGGAGCTGGAAATTACTGTACAGCAAGCTGGGCATATCTTAATCAGGAGGCATAGTGTCAAAAAGGCTGCTACCACTATTATAATTGCCTTTAGTATCCAAGAACCCCAGTCTGTGAAGCAGTACATCATGTCTTCCCATAGGCCTCCTGTGTGTATACCGTGGGCCTCATCTTTAATGTTTTTGATCTTTCTTATTGCCTTATTTATTTTCCCACTGTTATCCAGAATGAATACACAGCATTGGCTCTGGGCCAGGGAAGATACTTGATGAAGGATGGAACAGACTCCACCTTCTTTGGCCAGAACGATATCGAGAGCAATCCTGTTCTGGACCACGACCGCTCTCATGGAGGTGAGTTCTTCTGTTATATTCCCTAAGGCATCAGTGGTAGAGTCTGCTAAATCCTCAATCATCTTGGATAACTGATGTATCCTTGCTGAGGGATAGACATTGCCTACTACTGGGACCATTGCCCCAAAACCTGTTAATATGTTATCTACCCATTCGGGTGTTCTCTTGGCCCTAACTAGTGTAAACTCTTTCTTTTTTGCTGGCACTAATTTTGTGAAGTGGGTCATCTGTGGGATGATGGATGCTAGGTAGCAACCTCCATACCGTCCTGGGGGCAGGTAGAAGTATGCCCATGGACCACAGACAAAGAAAAGGCCCTTGTAACCTACCAGACCTGGTGACGGCTCGTCACGACTCCTAACTCGAGTTAGTCTGGTTGTATGGTTACAACTACTGGTCCCCATGTATATCTGGGGAACTGTCTTGGTGGGTAGTATGCCTTTTATCCTGTCCTCACAGTCAAACAAACCCTTCTCTCCTCGAGCAACTTCTTCGAAGGTGCATCCAAATAAAATGCATTCTTTCCAGTTGTCTCTGGACAGCAGTTCTGAAAAACTGTATGTTCTGGCAGCTTCTTTTGGCAAAACCGGTATTCTTTTTTGTGTTATCCTTTCATCCCTGAATACACAGGAAGGGGCCGAAACTTCCCCTACTCTGAACCTTGGTACTTTCATGCTGCCTGTCTCCCTTGCACGTATGTCATCCCAGCCTGTTCGGCCTTTCCAATCCTCATTCCTAGTAGCCCTGTCAAATCCTTTTAACATCTCTAGGTCTCCCTTAGTTGGCTGTGTATTCATGCAAGGGACTCTCTTGGGTCTGAGAGGAAGGGCTGTTGGCTTCCTGCTATAGCTATAGCCAGTGCTACCGCTGGAATCAGCAGCCAGTATTTCAGATGAAGTTACACCTGTTGACACTGACATGCTGTGTTGACTTAGTAACATGTCGCGCATCAGAACACAGCCTACATATTTATTACCGGCAGCACATTGTACTTCAAACTATGTGTGGCATCTGTGGGCAGGTGTGTGCTGATATATTTAAAATTGTCAAATATAGTTTCAGCATTTCAATATATTGGTTCCCTTCATATGTATCCCACAATCTTCCTTGGTCCCCTTTATTCACATCCACCCCCATTTCAGTAATATTCATGGTCATATTCTGTTCATAGTCTTTTGGGGATTTTGTTGGCTCAGCTCCATCACTCCCATCCCCCACTCTTCCATTAAGATGCAGCATTTCAAGTTCTGCAGAATATACTATTACCATTGTTGTTATTAGTTTTGCTGGTAACAATATTGCAAGAACCACTGCTTTCCAGTTACATGTGTGTGTTTCAGTGGACTGCACGACTCTGAACAAACCTGACCCTTACCTATGCTTATGCAATCTTTTTATGAATAGACCCTACGTTTACTCTTGGTCCACTCGGGCTTGTGAATAGGCCCTAATTTTGTTCTTCTTCCTCTTGGCGCTATGCTAACTGTCCCTTAAAGCCAAGTATTTAACCACTGTTTTTCTCTTGTATTTAATGTCTCGAATAAGTCTATGACCAGTGACCTCTGTTGCAAAACGGCACAGTGGAGAATGTTCAAGGTTTTGAATAATGCTAGAACCAGTACTTTCTATCGCAAAAATGGCACCATTGAGAATGTCAAAACGTAGATCTGTTAATTCTGGCTCAGGGACTTGCTCTGGGCCCGTGGGAAAGGCAATCTCATTAAAAATCAATCTTATTAGCTCACTGAGCAATAGTGGCCTTGGGACAAATAATGTTAATGGTGCACTTATGTCTCTCCCTGGGCACAAAATGGTTAATTGTATCCTGGACCGTTGTCCGCAGGCTTGTATTGACACAGATCGAAGTCAGTCAGTTCGGAGCCCTTGCATTTAGGCAGCAGTCCATTAATTAATAATCAACCTCTTCAGATTTCTGTTTGCTGGAGCGAAGGTTATATTTTCGGTGAGGCCCTGCTGTTGGTATCTGCGTCGGTGGGATCCGTTCTTCGTTCTCGGGGTTGCTTTTTTCGCGTGTGTCGCGTTAATCCACGAAGTTAGACCATCACATTTCACTGCTGTAGCCGTTGTGAGAATGACCTGCATGGGCCCCCTCCATCTGGGCTGCGAACAATTCCTCCGTGTGTGGGCTTTGACCCAAATCCAATCCCCTGGTTGCAGATCGTGGGCTGGTGGAGTTGCGGCCTCTGGAAGGGACTTCGGTACAAAAGGGGGTGGTGAAAAAGGGGGGTAGTAATGGACGGAGCATCTGATTCAATCAAACACTCACACCCAGTCAAAAGATCTGGGTTTAATCCATCACCGTTCTTTAGCCCACTCTGCCATCCCAGTTCAGACATGGCTATATGCAAATCAGTCTGACCCTGTGCCTCATTGGAACAGTCCAGCCCGAACTGCCAAGCCATGTCTTCCCTGGACCGGAAACCAGCTTCCGAGGACCGGTTTCTGGCATTCCAGCCGTCTTCAGCCCGGCTTGCTTGAATCCAGTGGCAAAGTGAGCAAGGGACTCACGTCTGAGCATACCCTGCCACACTTATGGCGGCCAAAAGCGGTACAAAAAGGGGGTGGTGATGTACGGAGCATCTGAATCAATCAAACGGAAGTGAGCAAGGGACTTCAGCACCTGACAATGGAGGTAACGTAAAATGTCTGTTAACTTTTTACAGTCTGTTACTGACAGTGGGGCTGTGGACATGTGTCCTGGAATGTGCATGGGTCTGCCAAATACAATGTCGTGTGGACTCAGCTTTGTTACTCTGTCCGGTGTATATCTCATTGCTAGTAATGCTAAGGGCAGCGCATCTACCCATGAGAGGTCTGTTGACGCACAAATTTTAGCTATCTTATTCTTCAATACCCCATTTTTTCTCTCAACAGCGCCTGCTGCTGGTGGATGGTAAGCACAATGCAATTTCTGTGTTATGGCAAGCCACTTGCATAGTCCCTTTATGACATTGGAAATAAATGCAGGCCATTGTCGGACGCCAGGAGGGAGGGTACCCCAAACCTTGGCAGTAGTTCCTTCAATAGGCACTTGGCCACGCTCTGTGCATCACAATGTTTGGTGGGGTAGGCCTCTGTCCATTTGCTAAACATACAGACAATGACCAAAGCATAACGGTATGTCTGAGTGGGGGGCATGTCTATAAAATCAAGCTGAAGGCTTTCAAATGGCCCGTGAGAAGGTGGGAAGTGGCCAGGCGCAGTTGGTGTACCTTTTCCGGTGTTGTATTGGGCACAGACAGAACATTGCTTGCAAAGCCTTTCTGCTGTCTGGCGAAATTTTGAGTTATACCAACGCTGGGAAAACAATCTGATCATACCATCACGTCCCACATGTGAGGGCCCATGGAACAGTCTGCTCATTGAAGGGAGCATGGTGGAAGGCAAGCATATTCTGCCATTAGGCCCTACCCATATCCCCTCCTTTGTTTGTGTGCAACCCTGTTGCACCCACTCCTCCTTTTCCTGGTTGGACACACTCATCTGAGTATGTATTGGGTCAAAATGTAATGAACCACTATCCTCTCTGGTTTCTGTTCCGCTGCCTACTAATTGTACCATTGTTCGTTGGCAGCCTGTAAGTGCTATTCTCTTTGCTTCTTGGTCAATGAAAGCATTGCCTCTGGAAATGGGGTCTTTTGATGAGGTGTGGGCAGCATATTTTATGATAGCCACTTTGAAAGGTAGTAGCAGAGCTTGGAGAAGGCCACAAATCAATTGTGCATGCTGTATCTGCTGGCCTGCTGATGTAAGGAACCCCATCATTGCCCATAGCTGGCCAAAGTCATGGACCACCCCAAAGGCAGACTGGCTGTGCGTGTATATATTCACTTTCTTTCCTTCAGCCCACGCACATGCCCTTGTAAGTGCCACGAGTTCGGCTGCCTGTGCACTCTTTGCTGCTGTCAGCCTTCCCCTTCCAATAATCTAGTAGCTGTGCCCACCGCATAAGATGCTTGTAGTACTCCTGTGTCATCCCTTAGGCATGACCTATCTACAAATAAATCTCCTTGAGCATCTGGGAGTGGTGTATCTTTAAGGTCCGGGCGTATCTTAGTATGCCTATCTATGGCCAAGGCACAATCATGAAAGGAATCATCTGAATCAAAATCCTCCAGCTCATGTTCAGTTGGTAGCAAGCATGTGGGGTTCAGAGTGGTACATCTCTTGATGATAATGTGTGGTGTCAAGAGTACCAACTCATGCCTGGTGAGGCGTGTATTGGTGAGGTGCTGTGTCTTAGTGGATGTGAGAAGTGTGTCCACTGCATGTGGAACGTGTAGGACTAGTGTGTGTCCTAACACTAAGTTGTCTGACTGTTCAACGGCAAGTGCTGCAGCTGCCACTGCTTTCAGACACTGTGGGAGCCCTGAAGCCACTGGGTCTAGCGTGGCAGAGTAATATGCCACGGGGCGGTAGAAAGCTCCATGTTTCTGAGCCAAGACCACACATATTTGTATTTCATTAGTCAGATGTTTTTATTTGATATTTTCGATATTTTCTCTTCATTTATCTTGTATTCATTCAGTTAATAAATTCTCATCATTCCAACATCAGTGACAATTATTCCTTTGTGTTCCAATGCATTTCGGGCGATATCACAACGCCCTTCATCAGGGAATCAATACTATAGAAAAACACAAAATCGTAAAAAAATAGTAATGGTGATCTAAAAACTCAATTGAATAACTGTGCATATCTAAACAAAAACTAGAAGTCTACAAGTGTATATGACATTGTTTGCACCTATTACCCTTTATCTACCCGTGTTCCTATCTAACATATCGAAAGTGCATGCATACACTCACGTGTCACTGTTCTTCTCTTTAGAAGATTATATCTGAAAAAACAATATCATGGGAACAGCGCGTAAGCACATCGCTCTGACCGGGTCTCTTAAAAAATCAAAAAGAGGTAATTGTCGGTTATTCTTAGAAGACACTGACCTGATTCTCGCTAACTCAGCGTTTCATTCTGCATTCTCTACAACTCCATTACCGATGGTTGTCAAGGTTACCAACAAGCTATGCTTCTATTTGATACCGTTCCGCTCACGTGACACCGAGCGCCACCATGAAGTTAAGGTTTAACAGCAACCTTCCTCCTCTAGTACTTTGAAGTGGTAATTGTGAGAAAAACTCTAAAAGAAACATGACACGGAAAGATTTGGACACTCTAAAGAAACTGGCTAATAATACAGACTTAAGGTTCACAAAAGCGGACAAGGGAGGCGCCCTTGTGATTATGAACAACTCCATGTATGAAGAGAAGGTTCTTGAACACCTTTCAGACACAAACACCTACTTACTACTAAGCAGGAATCCCACCAGTGAATTCTCCAAAACACTTGACAACATTGTGAATAAAGCGTACGAAATGGGCACCATCAATATCAAAACAAAGAATTTTCTAGTGAAACCAAATCCAAAGAGTCCGGTATTCTACATGATACCAAAAATCCATAAAAACTTGATGGATCCACCCCTGCGACCTATAGTATCAACTAGAGGAAGTCTTCACGAACCTATTGGTCAATTAATTGATAAACATCTTCAACCTACAGTAAGAAGCATGAGGACATATGTCAAGGACACTACTGACTTTTTAAAAAAACTGGATAAAATTCACCTAGATCTGAATGAAAAAGTAATCATGTGTACAGCAGACGTACGGTCCCTGTACACATCAATACCACACTACCTTGGAATGGAAGCTATTGAAAGAGCCCTACTAAACACAGAGTTGAATCATGACTTTCAGTTTTTCCTTATGGAACTAATGACATTCACGCTGTACCAAAGTTATTTTAAATATGGTGAACAGTGGTATCAACAACTCACAGGAACGGCAATGGGAAATTCGGCGGCCCCGGTGTACGCTAATATTTTCATGCAAAGCTACGAAGAACTCAATATGTTCTCTAAACCAATTTGGAGAGATAATCTCAAATTCATGGTCCGATACATAGACGATATTTTCATTTTATGGAAATCTTCTGAAAGACTGTTAGAAACAGCGCTATGTGAATTCAATAAAGAAGACAGTCGTATACAACTCACTTGGGAAATGTCAGATTCCACAATAACATTTTTGGATATGAGAATCAACATAACCAATAACGGTTTTGAAACAAATGTATATCGAAAGGAGACAGACAGAAACAATATGTTACACTACACCAGCTTCCACCAACCAAGTCTAAAACAACATTTGCCATATTCCCAAATGACAAGAGTCAAGAGTATCACATCGGACAGCACCAAGGTGAAAAGTTCATTGGATGAAATGGCCACAAGATTCTCGAATAGAGGTTACCCAAAAGAGGTTATAGACAAAGCGAGAAAAAGAGTGGATATGATGGACAGAAAGGACCTCCTAAAACCGTCCAATAAACATGAGGAAGCTCGTATAGTAGTGGTATCCAAATTCTCTACTCAAAGTTACAACTTCAAAAGAATCATTACCAAACATTGGAATATGCTGAAGTCAGAACCCGACTTCCAACATGCTTTTGATCAAGTCCCAATATTCGCACACACAAGAGCCCAAAATGTGGGAGAAATCCTCAAGCAGCAACAACCTCAAACCAAATCATTCAAAGGAACTAAGCCATGTCTAAGTTGTGGAAGTTGTAACAACATCATAAAAGGCAACACCATAAATCATCTGATGAAAGGATCCAATATCAAGGTCAAAGTCAATGCCACATGCAATACTAAAAATGTTATATAGGCACTGAAATGCCCGTGTGGGAAACTATATGTTGGAAAAACTGAAAGAAGTATAAAGATACGACTAACAGAGCACAAATCTAACATTAGGCTCAAAAACGCAAAATCTACTGTAGCCGCCCATTTCATGGAGGCAAAACATAACATCTCCCAATTGCAATACATAGTGTTGGAAGTAGCAGATAAAACAGAAGGAAGAGACAACACCAAACATTTGTTACAACGAGAGAACTACTGGATACATAAACTGTGTACTCAGAGCCCAAATGGGCTTAACGAACAGAGTGAATTGTCATGTTACTTATAATTTAACATTTAATATAGAGTTTGCCTTTTTCCCTTTCTCTGGACAGGAGACCTGTGATACCATATACTATAATGTTTATTGTATTTTCATTTAGTATTATCATTTAGTGCTTTCTGAGCCATTGTTTTGTACACAGAATCTACCTTTCACATGTATTATTTCACCACAACACCCCACTTGTCCTCCATAGCACACCGTGTTTGAGCTTAGATTTTTGATCACCTGATTCAAGGTGTTCGAATCCCCAGTAGGAATAGAATTTTTTCGAAAACAGAATGGTTTAATTTTTTTAATTTCTTTAACATATTATTGACTAGTGCATTAGCGTTTTAGCCAATGTTAAACCACTTCTAAGTACTAGAGGAGGAAGGTTGCTGCTAAACCTTAACTTCATGGTGGCGCTCGGTGTCACGTGAGCGGAACGGTATCAAATAGAAGCATAGCTTGTTGGTAACCTTGACAACCATCGGTAATGGAGTTGTAGAGAATGCAGAATGAAACGCTGAGTAAGCGAGAATCAGGTCAGTGTCTTCTAAGAATAACCGACAATTACCTCTTTTTGATTTTTTAAGAGTCCCGGTCAGAGCGATGTGCTTACGCGCTGTTCCCATGATATTGTTTTTTCAGATATAATCTTCTAAAGAGAAGAACAGTGACACGTGAGTGTATGCATGCACTTTCGATATGTTAGATAGGAACACGGGTAGATAAAGGGTAATAGGTGCAAACAATGTCATATACACTTGTAGACTTCTAGTTTTTGTTTAGATATGCACAGTTATTCAATTGAGTTTTTAGATCACCATTACTATTTTGTTACGATTTTTTTACGATTTTGTGTTTTTCTATAGTATTGATTCCCTGATGAAGGGCGTTGTGATATCGCCCGAAATGCATTGGAACACAAAGGAATAATTGTCACTGATGTTGGAATGATGAGAATTTATTAACTGAATGAATACAAGATAAATGAAGAGAAAATATCGAAAATATCAAATAAAAACATCTGACTAATGAAATACAAATATGTGTGGAATCCTCTGATTGCAAGGGAGGAGGCTAAGGTGTGCCCAAGGGGATGTCCCTAATGTTCCATTAGGGACACAACATTGAATCTGTTAATTAGGCGCCCAGGGACGTTGGCCGCCACCCACGGAGCACCCAAAAACAAACGAACTGTGTCAAACATAGGTTGTGCACTCACCCCACTGTATATACATTCTGAGCCAAGACCCCCATTGAACAACCTCCCTTCTCGTGGCAAAACATGTGAAAATCTTTGCTATAGTCCGGTATGCCTAGTGCTGGTGCTTCCATCAATCCTCTTTTCAGCTCATTAAAGGCTGTCTCACATTCTTGTGACCAGGGTACAGTGTCAGGTATGTCTTTGTGTGTGAGTGCCTATAAGGGTTTCGCAATGAGAGAGAAATTCGGTATCCAGTGACGCCAGTACCCTGCAACTCCTAAGAATGCCCTAACCTCTTTCTGAGTGCGTGGTCTGGGGAAATGGGTGATTGTCGAAATTCTGTCTGGCAGCAGTTTTCTTGTTCCTTCTGTTAACTCATGGCCTAGGTACTTCACAGAGGTGAGGCAAAACTGTAACTTCTTTGGGGAGACTTTGTATCCCTTCAGTGCTAAGTGGCACAGGACAGTGATGGTGTCCTTTACGCAAGCTTCCCTCGAAGGTGAGGCCAGTAGTAAATCGTCAATATACTGGATAAGCGTGGACCCCTCCTTTAGTACAAGGGAGTCTAACTCTGTTTTTAAGGCATGTGTGAAGATGGAAGGTGACTCTGTATAGCCCTGCACGAGCCTTGTCCAACAAAATCTCTTCTGTCTAAAGCTAAAGGAGAAAAAATGTTGGTTGTCCGGGTGCAAGGGGATGGTAAAGAAGGCGGAGCTAAGATCCATCACTGTGAAGGTGGTGGCTGTCCCTGGTATGTTAGATAATATTGTTGCTGGGTTTGGGACCACTGGGAAAGATGGCAACACTATTTTGTTCAATTCTCTCAAGTCTTGTGTGAATCTGTAGACAGGGGCCCCGTTCGGGCTCTTGGTGGCCTTCTTCACTGGGAGTATCGGTGTGTTACATTGGCTGTATTGAATTTCTCTTAAAATTCCTTGCTTCAGGAGGTCTTGTATGACTGGTACGATGCCTTCCTCCCCTTCTTTGGAGATTTTGTATTGTGGCACTCTTGGGAGAATCGCCCCTCGCTTTAGTTTTGTCTGTACCGGTGGGTAGTTCAATACCCGTCATTTGCATTTGTTGCCCAGACTTCAGATGGCACACAATGGCGTAGTTCTGGTGGTATTGTGGGGTCTGTGAATTTCATGACGGCTTGTACCATTAGGCCATTTGCCTTGCTCTCTAGAAGGACCCCTGTTGGTGAGCAGTGTATGGTGCATTGCAATTTGCATAACAAATCTCTCCCCAGCAAATTCACGGGGCAAAATCTGCTAAGAATAAACTGGTGGTGCACTGGTATTGTGCCTACTACAAACTGTAGTGGCTCAGTAAGGTATTCTGTAATCGGTTGGCCGGTCATGCCTACTGTGGTTATTGTAGTCCTGGAAAGTGGAGCATCGGGCGTTGTTAGAGCCTTCAGCATTGATCTTTGAACCCCTGTGTCAATTAGAAATGGAACAACCCTGCCCAATATCTTTCCCTCTACATATGGTCCGGATTGATCTACTGCTATTGCTGGTGCTATCACACAGTTTCCCACTTTCAGGCATTCCTAGAATGATGTTGGGGTGGTGGTGGAGGCCAGTCACTCGTTACTGGTGTCCACCCCTCCCCCCCTGTCCTTTGCTGCTGGGACTCATTTTCCTGTTGCGGATTGTCTCGGTACCCTGTGTGCCGAGTGTAGATGGTGTGCTGGTGTCTGCCCTCTTGCTCGCTGTTCTATTTGTACCTACTGTCCTAATTTCTTTTCTTTAATATTGGGCAATCTGCTTTCCAATGTTTGGTGTCCTTACAATAGAAACATGCTGTTCCTTGTCGTGGCAGGGAGGCTGATCTGCGGGGTAAGGAAGGTGTCCTACCGGTCTGCTGTTTTCCTGCGCCTCATGCCCCTCCTCTGCTCATCTCCCTTCCCCTGTTATTGCTGTAAAACCGTTCTTGTGCTACCATCAACCTCACTTTTTCTTTCTTTAATTTTTCAGTCTCCATCGCCTGCGGACTAGACTGGAAATCTGAGCAGTATTTGGCCGCTGACAGCACTTTTTCTATAGGTTCCTGCTGCCAGCAGACAAAGGAAGTCTGCAAGTGTGTTCTGATAGGTGGTGTGAGGCCTTGTACGAATGTAGTTACCAGGGCTGGCATTGCATCCCCCATAGGGTTTTTCAATCCACTGTTCTGCCTATATACTTGCAGGAGGCGGTCAAAGTATGTATTCACACTTTCATCTTTCTCCTGTTTAGTACTTGTAATCTTGCTCCAATCAACCCTATCTTCAGGTACCTTCTCCTTCAAGTGTTCCACCACCTTCTTGTATAACTCATCTACTTCTGGACCTGCCATCCCTCCCTTGCCCCTCTTTGGCTCCACATCTGGCCAACCGACCTTCCCTTTACAATCTTGCCAAAGGTCCTTTGGGAAAATGATATTGAACAACGTGTCAAGGTCTCTCCATAGTAAACCTCCTAACGCTGCCATTCTATTAAGCTCTTCAAACCATTTTCGTGGTTCTTCTCTTAGTCTGGGGAAGTCTCTACTGAAACAGTTAATGTCCTGCCTAACCATGGGACATAAACATATGCTAAATCATTTGGCGCACTGCCAGGTGGTGGCGGTATCTCCCGTAGGGGCATGATAAGTGATGGGACTTCTGTTGTGGTGGGGTTGTCTGTAGTGTTGGCTGTGGTGATGGAGTGGGCAAGAGAGTGGGCTACGTCGATTACTGCACATGTGTGTATTAGCTGCTTCCATTGTTGTAATTTTTCTATAGCATATTTAAGCGTGTCCTGCAACTTAGACTCCTTCCATGTTATTAAATCTGAGTCTGTGAATCCGAACTTCCCTACTTCCCAATCATATTGTGCTGGTAGTTGGGCACGACTATCTGTGGTTGTCTGGGTGTCGGCTTGTTTAGCATATGCCAAATGGGCCTGGGGTCCTTTGCTCATTAACTCTGCTTGTGCTAGGGACAGTGTTTTCTCTAAGTACCTCCTATTCTGTGATTGTATAAAGGAGTCCATTATTAGTGAGCCCTCTACAAGCCGCTGTAGTAGCATTTGACAATTTGAAGAATCACTCTTTAGCATCAATTTTGGTAAGTTTGGATTGGACGCAGAAGCTCCTCCCACCATTCCCCCCAAGCAGCCTCGTCTTTTGCTCTCTGGAGTCGACTCTGTTTTTGACAACCATTTCTCTAAGATCGAAATGTTGTGTTCTGTGTGGTGGACGTACGTAAATGCATCCCATATTAGTGAGTGCCACTGTGACTGGCTGAATGAGTCATCCTGTGATTCATCCTCAAATAATTGCTGCCACGGTCTGTCTATTCATTTAGGTATTTTAACCTGTTTTTTAACTCATTCTTTGAGAATGCTGCGTTTCTTATTGTTGTAGTCTGAAGCGGCTTGGACTGCTGTTTCTCTCATTTGTTTCAGAGTACCCAGGTCTTGGACAGCGTCCAATTCCGGTCTCGCAACCTTATCTTTCAATGCTCTGAGTACAAAGGTTATGGCTGCCTCTCGTTCCCCGGGAGTTAGCTCAGCGTATTCTAGCTCAGGTGCATGCAGGGGTGAATCACCACCAAGGCATCCCAAGAGAATATCTTCTAGGAGTTGGTGCTCCACCCCTGCCCCACCTTCTACCTTCTCTTCTTCTTTAACTTGGACGCATGGGAATGCGCCTACTATGTCTAGCTGATGTTTTCTCCATCTGCCCTCCAGTTTTGCCTGTAATACTTTATTTTTAATTCCCATAAGTTCACTGTGGACCTTTGATTTGACTGAGCTGGTTGAACGCATCTCACTTAACACACAGTCCCAACTATAGCAAGCCTCCCATTCCAGACTTCTAACCTTCTTTCCCTTTAAATTCAACATCTGGCGCAAATATGACAGTTTTGCCATGTCATATGTGCCATTACATGAGAACTGTAGATCTGGGTTTTTAGATGTGAGATTGTGCCACTTGTGTGTGTACATAATTGAGCTTAAGCCTCTTTTTATACCCACTATATATGCAGGTGAGTTCTTGGGTGGGGCTGGCTGACTATTGCTGTTTCCCATGGTTGAGTTGTGTGTAGCAGCTAGTCCTAAACGCCTTACAACGCCTTACAAATAACTGTTCAGGTACACCAGACAGATGGGTTGCAGGGTGGACTTCAGCACAGTAACATGTGACACAATAGGTTGATAGAAATACTTCATATATATTTCAGCCACACAGTATTTGCAAGAGGGCAACAAGAAAGCCACACATCAATCATCCCAACAGGTCATGTAGTGCCAATTCACCAAAGCTGTTTCACAAGGAAGAAAGAAGCCAGATCCCAGTTGTTTTGTTGAGCCTTGATGGCCTGTGAAAATAAGTAAGATAGGAAAGAGACCCTGTCTGTGGTTGTCCCACCGGGTCCCAACCCCCAAATAGTAGAGCAAGAGTGGTGAATTGCTTCGTGCAGTTTAGACAATCACATAAAACATCTAGGACAAATTCTGGGGATCCTAAGCGGCAGCGCTGTAGAAAAACCCTCTGTGCAGAGAATGTGTGTGGGTCTGCTGTACTTAACCCCAAAGGAGTGAGGGGAATACCAGAAATTCTTTTACGTTTTGGAAATTTTTAGAGAGGTGCACATTAATCGGTCTTTCCAGCCAGTCCCATCCCGAGGCCAGGGATATTATGGACGGGAGTACTTATTTGGCAACATTGGTAAATGAGTGTGTGAGGTGAAGGTCTTTTATCAGATCTCCGTCAAGAAACGTTCTAATACCCAGATTAAATGATTAAGCTGGCAAAGGAAACCTAGAGCCTAGCACCAAGCAAAAACACTCCATATGCCTAGTAGTACTTGGCCACTAAATAAGCCAAGCACATCACAAGGACACAATAAAAGAATGCAATGAAACCTATAATGATTGAGAAAAGAAACACTGGTGTACCAAGTGTCACACCCCCTCCTCGTTCCGAGGAGAATCCTGAGGCACGAACCTAGAACCACTCTGGCGCCTAGATGGACGTCTCCAGGGGGAGGGTGGAGGCGGAACCCAGGCAGGGCGACGGGCGTCAGCCGAAGAGCCAGGAGCGCCCGGGGTGTCCTCATAAATGCCCAAATATTAGGCCAGCTGCGCGTGGGCGATAGTGCTGGACCCAGATCAGAGCTCATGAGAACAAACAAAAAATACAATCGACAAATGTACAGCAGACAATAAACCCTGGCCGCTAATCCAGCCACCCGCGATACCTAACAGGCACATACACTAGGTGCCAATCTGGGGAGCAAAACTGCCACGTCCTAAAACAACGTGCTACCTGCTACCACCCACAGGGGAGCAAAAAACTGCCACAGCTCAACAACGAGGGGCCAACTGCTACAACCCAATATCGGATGATGAAACCCCCCCCAAGTGTACTCACCGGGCTTCGTCCAGTCTGTTAGAGCATACCGACGTCCGCTGCAACCAATGGGAATGGTCTGGCGAGGGTATCCCGCATCCCAGCGGCCGGTGACTCTCTGCGGCGGGGGGGAGGGGTGCAGACCTTCACCCTCAATGGCAGGCCTAGGGCCTTCTGATATCGAAATCACCAAAGAGTTACTGCCGGCCAGGAATCCTGCAGAAGCTTGCCGTCACCAGCCACGGAACGCAGGAGACCAAGGCCAGACCCTATAGACCAAAAAAAATGTACGTGAGAAAAGGCAGCGGACTTCAGGTAGCAATGACAGAGGCGAACACACGCCCATGGCACAGAAATGAAGAAAGGTCAATAGTGCAGAGAGCGAGAGGGAGAGAGCTAGACAGGAGTTACCTCCTGGGCAGTGTGATGACAAAAACAAAAATAAGGTCTATTGCAAAGCTGCCCCAACATGGGGGAAGACTCCTCCAAGCACTGCGAGAAAGACTACACAAGTCTTGTTCACTTGAGTGAATTTAATAAAGTTTTTAGAACATGAAAAATGCACTTAAAGTCTTTTAGTTCATTGTCTCTGTGTCAACACATTGTTTTCATGGTTGCCAAAATATCGGACATGTTATCCAATGCACGTTCATCAAAGATTGCTAATCCCAATGCATTTCGGGCTATCCTTCAGCCCTTCATCAGGGGATTGCTCTACAAGAAGAGCAATCCCCTGATGAAGGGCTGAAGGATAGCCACAGAGGATGCCAGCAAGATCTATGGCATGATTCAAGAAGACATCGCACCAACTGCGAATGCACGCAGTGTAGAGAGTAACATCAAACAGCTACTCTACTTGTTGAAGAAGGAGTCCAACCAGAAACTACACGCTAGCACACTTGTACGGTACCACCGGGCCCAGCGGATCCCAAGAGGCCTAAGGGTCCCATTAAAACCCTTGTTATGTAAAAACAACGCGAGGTTTGTTGAGAGATGGTATGCCATCCTTGACAAGTGCTCGCTAGATTTAATTTTCCTCATCATATGGGCAGTGAGTCAGGGGAGTGCCTGACCGCACACGCACATGTAGGATACACCTGAGAGGAATTGTGTCTTGGTATCTGCAAGTTTCATGCCTAATATACGTAATGATCGCTGCTTTTTCTGCCGATAGGAGTGCCATAATGAGGTGAACGACCTGTGTACACATGTTTTAGTCACGAATGCCGAAGTTTTGGGGGGGAGGGCTCCATTGGGGAGTTGGGGGGTAATCTGTATAAAAGAAAAAATAAAAGCGGATTAGAATATCCTGCCGCGCAGTTACATGGCTAGGTTCAAGACCTGACTTCCATGTTACCACCTATCGCCGCCCGGCCTTCGGGTTGTGGGCTGAAGGGCCGTGTACACAGCAGTATGTTATTGGTCATAATGTCAACCTCAATTCCACCCCTTTATGGATCACAACCGCTTTGCTTGCTTAGACGGCCTAGAGGGAGTAGACTGACTACACCCAGTCTCTCGGCCTCTGAAGCCGACCAACATTCCGGCTAAACCTGATGTCCCATCCATGGTTCACTTACCCACCCCTACCGTAGCTATCCCCATTAATCCGGCCCAGATTTCACCTGTTACGACACCCACTATACAATGCTCCGAAATTACTCCCATTACCCCTGCCCCAGCTACCCCTACTGTACCGGATCTGGTCTACCTAGATACGACCCGCACTATATCCTCCGTTCCAACTAACCACATTAATACAGTTATGGATCAAAGGGCTAAGGGCTATTCATTGATGAGCTGGAACATTGCTGGGTGGCGGCAAAAGGTTTCAGCACTGGGTTGGAGGGAACACATTGTGGATTTTGATATTTTTATGTCTGCAGGAAACGTGGTCAGTGGAAGATATTGCTTTTGATGGTTTTGTTTCTTATAACTGTAATGCGGTGGAATCTGCAATGGGGAGGGCCAAAGGGGGATTGTTGATTTTACTTTCTGTACACCTCCCTTTACGTGTAAGGAAAAGTCATATTGTGGGGTCCCATTCGCAAATTTTGGAAATATCGGTAGGCAGGGATAGAAATTTATTATTGATCAACCATTACAATAACACCTTTGACCCCTCCAGCACCACTGTAGTAGATGAACTTGAATCGGCCCTGGAATCTATTCTTTGTAATACAACGGTATCTTATGATATTGTTTGGGGAGGAGATTTTAATATCAGAACTTGCCCTCTCTCATACTCAACTACCTGTGGTCATGATGGGGTAAATGGGGAAAATTTACTCCACTTTTTACATTCTCCATATGGCACTTCCCTTAACAATCTGATGTTAAAAATTGATATATTAATCCACCAACATGCCCCTGATAGCGAGGGTAATCTGGCGCCTACCTTTAAGGGGAGAAACACCACCTCTATTATTGATTTTCTGATTATTTCCAATCGGGTAGCTCCTCATTGTTCGGTCCCCCAGATCTTAGATCATGACCTGAGTGACCACAATGCACTTACCATGGTCCTATATTGTGAGCTCCATAGGGATGTATTCTCTGGTAGGGTTGTCGATGATATTACCCCATGTAGACCAAATGGGACTCGCATAAAGTGGAGTGGGGAAAAAGCAGAGAATTTACATTGCAGGGTGGTGAAAGTTGGCCTAAATACGATACTTAGTTGCCTTGACACGGAAGTCCCCCCAGAACAATCTGTAAATAACTTTGAGAAGTTGGGTGTCATAATTAAGCAAACTCTTACCTCAAAGAAGGCTAAAACCAGACAGGCCACACAGGGTTGGTTTAGCCAAGCATGTACAAGGGCACTAAAATCCCTTAAACTTGCCCTCTCAACTACCCCGAGAGACAGGGAAGCGGTTAAATCCCTGAGGGCTAATTACAAAAAAGAGCTCAAAATCAGGAAACAAGAACTTAGAGAAATAGCCTGGGAAGACCTGAGCAAAGCTGCAGCCCTCTGGGACAGTAAACTATTTTGGAGTACCATCAATAGCCCATTCCTGCAAAAAGAGGAATTCCCTGTTCTCACTGCCCAAGTTAATGAAGAGGGATGGGTGGCCCACTTCTCAGGGATCTTCGATCCAACTGGAGGGTCTTTTGCAAATTTTAACACCATTAGCAATACCCCAGTTGAATCCCGAGAATCACGATCCACGAGGTGGATTTGGCAATAAGGAATAGCAAAGGGGGGAAAGCCCCAGGCCCAGACGGGGTACCAATTGACCTATACAAATATGATCCAGCGCTCTGGAGCCCATTACTGACCATAGCCTTTAATGCTGCTATGGACAACAGGACCCCTTCCACCTGGGGTGAATCCATCATTATTCCAATCTACAAAAAGGGGGATAGAGGAGAGGCTAAGAACTATCGCCCTATCTCCCTGCTGGATTCCTCACTAAAAATTTTGAGTAGGGTCCTGTTAGCACGCTTGGAAGATTGGGCTCTTGATAATAACATTCTTGCCCCATCCCAATATGGCTTTAGAAAGGGCCTTGGTACGATTGAACAATGTATTAACTTGAACCTTTTAATAGGGAAGTATACCAAGGCCAAGCCGGGATCATTATTTTTGTGCTTTGCAGATCTTTCAAGCGCATTTGATTTGGTCGACCATGCCCTGTTATGGACAACTCTGCTGGGTATGGGAGCCCCCCCCGATATCATCTATTTCTTAGCCACACTCTATTCTAACTTATCCGCCCAAATTCGTTATGGCCCTGAGGGTGAGTGTACACGGAAGATTAGAGTAAGATCTGGCATTCGACAGGGCTGTGTATTAGCCCCGTTGCTTTTCTCACTCTTCATTAACTCGGTGGAACAAGAATTAAAGCAAATCCATGCCGATGCCCCCCAAGTAGGAGGCACCCCAATACCGGTATTGCTTTATGCCGATGATACAGTTCTTCTTTCCAGGACCCCTATAGGCCTACAAAAATTGATGGATGGTTTTTATGAATTTATATTGAAAAGGAAACTCAAAATTAATAACTCTAAAACGTTTGTCATGGTGTGTGGGAAAAAGCTGAAACTTTTTAAACCTTTTTCTTTTAAGGAAAACCATATCGCAATTGTCACTAATTTCTGCTATCTGGGAGTTACATTTAACGACAGAGGATCATGGGCCCCCGAGGAAACAAATGTCAAAGCAAGAATGGGGAAAGCATCCTTAGGCGTCTTCCGCTTTGCTTCCAAAGTAGGAAGCCGCCGTATTGTTGATATGCTGACCATATACAAACACAGATGTACCTGTGTATTGTATGGCTCGGGGGTATGGGGACATTGCAATGCCAAGGCTCTGCAAATTGAAGAAAACAAGTTTATTAAACGACTACTTTGTCTCCCCTCCTCGGCATCTACTGTTTTAACCCATTCGGAACTAGATCTGGATTACCTGTCTGACCTCACTGGATTGAGGCCATTGATGGTATGGAAATCCATTTTTACCAAGACGGAAACAGCATTTACCAAAGATATCATCAAAGACTGCTTACTCTTGGATAAAGTTTCAAGTATTCCATGGTTAAAATATGTAGTTTCGACTGTTAAAGACCTGTTTGACATGGACCTAGGAAATGACCCTACCAGTCTGAACACTCTAGACAAACAGGAATTAAAAAATGTCTATTTTAGGGCGAAATCGGATGTGCGAAGTTATGCTACTAGAGAATATTCTACTCATATTTTCCACCTGTCCTTGAAAGATGATAGCCGGGGTATTCCCATGTACCTTAATGTTATCCACAGACAGTCCCATCAGTTTGTTCTTTCAAGGCTAAGATTAGGTATAGTACATAACTTGGTTGCTTTCCCGATTATGAAATCTCACCCAGTTACCCCATGTCCATGTGACGGTTCCTCCAAACAAAGCACAATGCACTTTTTATTACTCTGTCCTTTGTATAAAGCGCAACGCACCTGTTTCCTCAAGCCTATGTTCCTTAAATATTCTATGTATACCACTGATAGCGCTCTGAGGCTTCTTTTCACACTTTCAAGCCCAGATATATGTTTTTATACTGCCACTTTTATACTGAAATCTATCAGAGCTAGACTTAGCATGGTTTTCCCGTAATTTTATGTGCAGCAATCCCCGCAGCATGCGACAATGTTATCTTTGTTTCCGCATTTTTTGTACAATGTATATGCAATGTTTTAAATTGTATACTTTTATGATGTTTTTTTTAAACATTTGAATAAAGTTATAAACTGAAACTGGTCATAATGTCGTTGATTTTTTGTAACTGTCGGCGCAACTGTTATATACTGTAGGAAGGGGGAGGCTCTAGTTGGCGCAGTGCAACACTAGCGACAAGCAGGGACTCTCTCTTCCTCGTCAGGGCTGAGGGTTACCTTCCAGACAACCTCTGCTTACCCTCTAGGTAGTGTGGCTTAAGCAGTCGTAGGCTAATCTTTGGGGCACATAGGGTTAAACACTTGCAACAGTACACCTTCACAACCAACCCACCACACAACGAGACCAGACCGTATTCTTGTAAAAATATATCTCTTTATATAGACTTTACGCAGGCTTGTGAATACAGTCAATAACTTTATGGATACGGTTGCAGGATATTAGCTTTAGGTTACCACAGTTCTTATCGTAGTTCTTGTGAGGCCCGTAGGCCGGCGTTAAACAAAGTTCTTTGTGGAGCCAGCGGCTTCCAGGGGATCTGTCCCACGTCGCGTTGCCTTCCCGGTGTCGCTGATCGTTGCGGCTCTTCGGCCGAGCAGGTCACTGGTCGTCCGGGGCAGCGGTGCTCTGTGGCGGCACGGTCCTCTCTTCGTCGTCTGCTCCGACCTTGGAGACGGCGGCTGTGCGGCGGTGACAAGTGGCAGTACGGTCCCCAAGTGCAGGACGTACCCAGCCAAATGTCGATGCAGCTGTGGGCTCACAGCTGGGCTGTCGGGCAGGCTACCGACCTTGTGGATTCTCGTAGGGCAATAGTCTGTCCTTGCAGGTGAGGGACGGCTCGCTATGCAGTCGCCTCGATAGCTCGGACCGGACGGGCCCTCCTTTACTTTGCTCTCGGGCTCCCAGCGCAGTTGTGGTCACGATGTTCGGGCCAGCGGCGGCTGGTCCTCACTGTGCTTCCGCTGTTGCTTTGGGCCCCGGTCACGGTGGTCGGGAGGGTGTGGATGCCTTAGAGGAGCTTCCTCTTTGTCGGTGCTGCGGCGATGGTCAGCACCCGCAGTCGCTTTCTTCCAAGGGGGTTAGCATCCACTGGTCCTGGGACGCTGGTCAGGGGGCAAGTTCAATTCCAAGCCCTCGGAGATCTCTTGGCAGAGTTTGGCACAAAGTAGCACAAAAAGTCTTTTCGTAGTCGTTTTGTCTTCCTCTCCTTCAGCAGCAAGGCACCAGACACAGGCAAGAGTCAGCACCCTTCCTTGTCTTCTCGCGGTCCTTCTCGTAGGGCAGAGTCGTTCTGTGGCCCAAACTGGATCTAATTTTCAAGGAGCAGGGCTCCGTCTTTTATAGGCCAATTCCTTTGTTCTCGCAGGCCAGGGGGGCCTTTGCATAGCCACTCTCAGTTCTGGAGTACCCCGGCGGGTGTACTCCGGCTCCTGCTTTCAGTGTGAGGGGCAGGCGCATCAGACGCCCCACAGGAGGTGGAGCCAGTATTGTCCTGACAGGGGTGGCCAGAGTACCTTGTTGATGGGGGCTTCGCCCTTCCTGGGCCAGGTGCCGGCAGAGTCATCCGCCGCTCCCCAGGAGGGTGGAGCCAGCATTGTGGTGGCCGAGCACAGTGACAGTTCGAGTCAAGAGGCACTCCTACCTCCCACTAAGGTGTAATCTGCGCATTCACCACCTGTCATCCCTCCAGCCCTGTCACTCACACATCCCAGACAGTCGGATACACATACTGGCAGAGGCAACTGAAATGGTTAGACAAGCAAATGCTAACTTTCTAAAAGTAGCATTTGCAAACCCAGGATATTGAAATAAACTTGTCTACAAGAAATATCTCATCATCCTGAGTTCAGGCATACTAAACATGACTCACTACCATGCTCCTTGAGCCTGCGGGGATTATAGGTCGTAATAATCCTCGCAGCTCAGTCTGGCCTAATGGAGCAGGTAGCCTTCAGTAGTGAAATACGGTCTTCGTTGTAAGTCACTACCAGGACATGCCACGCACATCAGGGCTTGTCCTACCTTACACCTACAACGCACCCTGCCCGCAGGCCTACCATAGGGGTGACTAATATGTAGTTAAGGGAAGGGTCGGTGCGGGCAAGTGGGGACACTTGCCCAGCTAGCGTGACAGTACGAGACCGCACGCGGGTTCTGCGGTCGCAGTTCCCAGACACATCTTTTACGGCTGCTTTGGTGGGTGGCGCAACCAGCGCTGCAGGCCCACCAGCAGTATTGGCATCTACAAGCCCCGGCACTCTCTCGTGCGCTTTACTAGGGACTAACAGTAAATCCAATGCACCAATCATGGATACCAATCGTATGTACAGGTTACAGTAGGGAGCACTTGCACTGCGGCACGGATCAGCCGTGGCGCAGTGCCCTGAGTATCGGAAAACCAGCAAAACATCGGAGGCACATCAGCAAAAAGTGGAAGGGAGACTCACGCCAAGGTGCCAGGTCTAACATGTGTCCCCTCCAGCTGAAATGTGGGGGGAACTACCCTTCCCCAGGGAGTTCCACATCACTAAGGCGGAAAAATCTGGACAGACCGTCAGCGTTGGCGTGATCGGTGCCAGGGCGGTGTTCCACCGTAAAGTCCATACTCTGTAGAGAAATGGACCACCTCAACAGTTTCGGGTTCTCACCCCTCATTTGCATCAACCATCTGAGGGGCCTGTGGTCCGTCTGAACTCGGAAGTGAGACCCAAACAAGTAGGGTCTTAGCTTCTTCAGCGCCCAGACCACAGCAAATGCTTCACGCTCTATTGCACTCCACCTACTTTCCCGTGGAAGTAACCTCCGACGTATGAAGGCTACGGGTTGGTCAAAGCCCTCCTCAGTCATCTGTGAAAGAACAGCCCCTACACCATGCTCTGAAGCGTCTGTTTGCACAATGAACTCTTTGGAGAAATCAGGGGCCAGGAGCACGGGCGCCGTGCACATGGCAGTCTTCAGGGTGTCGAAAGCTTTCTGACAGGTGTCAGTCCAAATCACATTCCTGGGCTGCTTTTTCGAAGTCAGCTCTGTCAAGGGGGTCACGATCGTGCCATAGCCCTTGACAAACCTCCTGTAATACCCAGTGAGCCCCAGGAAGGCTCTCACTGCAGTCTGGGTCTTGGGGGGTTCCCAAGCCAGGATGGTTTCGATTTTGGGCTGCAAGGGGGCTACCTTGCCACTCCCAACTTGGTGTCCCAAGTACACCACTGAACCCTGCCCAATCTGGCACTTGCTTGCCTTGATTGTGAGGCCTGCTCTGCGCAGGGCCATCAACACTTCCCAGAGGTGTCGCAGGTGTTCGGGCCAGGTGCCGCTGAACACCGCGATGTCATCCAGGTAGGCGGCACTGAACTCGTCCAGTCCAGCCAACACCTGGTTGACCAATCTCTGAAAGGTGGCAGGGGCATTCTTCATTCCAAATGGCATAACCCGGAACTGGAAATGCCCATCTGGTGTAGAGAATGCCGACCTCTCCTTTGCCCCATCGGTCAAGGCGATCTGCCAGTACCCAGACGTCAAATCAAACGTGCTGAGAAACCGGGCAGCCCCCAGCCGATCAATGAGCTCGTCAGCTCTGGGGATGGGGTGCGCGTCAGTCTTCGTGACTGAATTGAGTCCTCTGTAGTCCACACAGAACCGGAGTTCGGGTGTGGCTCCCGGCGCAGCAGCCTTCGGAACCAAGACCACGGGGCTGGACCAAGGACTGCTGGAAGACTCAACCACTCCGAGGGCAAGCATCTTGGAGACCTCCTCCTTGATGCAGGCCCGTACCCTGTCAGTCACCCGGTAAGCCTTATGCTTCACCGGTAAGCTGTCTCCAGTGTCCACATCATGGACGCACCAATCTGTGACACTCGGAACCAGGGAAAACAGGTCTGGAAACTGCCCCAGCAACTGGCGGCAATCCTCCTGTTGTTCGGCGGTCAGGGAGGGTGAGAGGTTAACTCCATCCACTGACCCATCCTTCTCACAGGCCACCAAGAGGTCCGGTAGAGGCTCTGACTCCTCTTCCATTCCGTCATCGGTTGCCAACAACATGCCCACTTCGGACCTTCGCAAGTGGGGCTTGAGGCGGTTGACATGTAGGACCCGCAAAGGGTTCCTGGCCGTTTTCATGTCCACCAAGTATGTCACGGGGCTCTTCCGCTCCACAACCTCGAATGGTCCTGTCCACTTATCTTGAAGGGCACAGGGCTCCACCGGGGCTAAGACATACACCTCTTGTCCAGGCTGAAGCTCGACCAGAGTGGCATTCTGATCGTACCACCGCTTCATTTCCTCCTGGCTCGCTTCCAGATTTGCCTCGGCAAGTTGTCTGAAGCGCCTGGTTTGGTTTCTGAAGGCCAGCATGTAGCTATATACATTCTGGGGAGGTTTCCTGGGAGATTGCTCCCAGCCTTCCTTTACCAAACTCAGTGGTCCTCTCACGGGGTGACCGTACAGCAGTTCAAAGGGGCTGAACCCTAGGGACTTCTGTGGTACCTCGCGATATGCAAACAGTAGGCATGGTAAGAGGACGTCCCACTTACGCCTCATCGGGCCTTCCAGGCCCATGATCATGCCTTTGAGGGTTCGGTTGAATCTTTCAACCAACCCGTTACCTTGGGGATGGTAGGGTGTGGTGAACTTGAACGTTACGCCACACTCTTGCCAAAGGGACTTCATATACTTCGATATGAAATTGGTCCCCCTGTCGCTCACTACCTCCAGAGGGAATCCTACTCGTGAGAAAATTCCCATCAGTGCACGCCCCACCACGGGAGCCGTCACTGTCCTCAGAGGTATGGCTTCAGGGTACCGGGTGGCATGGTCCACCAAGACCAGGATGAACCTGTTGCCCATGGCTGTCTTGGGGTCCAGAGGCCCAACGATGTCAATACCCACTCGCTGGAATGGCGTACCGACCACAGGGAAGGGTTGGAGGGGAGCCTTGTTCTTCCCTCCCGTCTTCCCACTTGCCTGGCAAGTTGGACAGGTTCTGCAATACGTATCGGAACTCTTGTGCATCTGGGGCCAGTAAAAGTGGGTGACAAGCCTGTCATAGGTCTTGTCCATCCCCAAATGTCCTGCTAAAGGCACATCATGAGCCAGACCCAGTAGGAAGGCTCTGAACTTCTGGGGTACCACCAGCACACGGGCTGACCCAGGTTCAGCAGCCTTAGGCTCCGAATACAGGAGGTCGTTCTCCCAGTACACGTAATGTGTTTTGGCCTGAACACCATTGGCCTGGTCTGCAGCCTGCTGCCGCATACCTACGAGAGAAGGGCATTCTTTCTGCTCCCTGCAGAATTCCTCCCTGGAGGGTCCTCCTTCTTGCTGCCAATGGGTCAGCTCAGGCAGGTCCCCCAGTTCAGCGATCTGTTCCCCTGTAGGCTCCAGGGCATCCCCCTCAAGGTCTGCCTCCTCCTGGACCGTAGGAACTTCAGGGGCCGGTTTCCCGCGCCCCCTGCGCCTTCTCCCTAAGGCCGGTTCCTGGGCCTCTCCATCAGGCCCCAGGACCTCTCGATCACCCTTACTGGCTGCCATCGACCGTGTGGTCACGCACGCCCAGTCAGGCAGACCCACCATCCGCAGGTGAGTCGTTTTCTCCACCTTTTCCCAAGGGGAGTGCTCCAAGTCGTTCCCTAGCAAACAGTCAACAGGCATGGTTTTTCTCACACAGACCTGCAGAGTACCAGAGACCCCCCCCCACTCGAAGGGAACTTGAGCCATCGGACACTGGCTCTCGGAATTATCAGCATTGATAACCCTACAGTAGGCATGGGGTACAACCTGCTCTTGAGACACCAGGTGCTGCCTCACGGCAGTCACACTGGCTCCTGTGTCTCTAAGAGCCTCGGCTTCCTTACCATTGATGATCACCACCTGCCCATATTTTTTAGTGTTAGAGGGCAGGTAGTTCGTAGGGATCATCTCGCTGTCTCCTAACGAGACCAGGGTCATGTGAACGGGATCTCCACCCCCCGGGACCATCATTTCTTCTCCCAGGTGAACGCTAGTCACTTGTCGGGGCGGAGCACCAGTGGGTGCGGGTTTTCCAAATAGGCGACA
This sequence comes from Lissotriton vulgaris, assembly GCF_964263255.1. Taxonomy (NCBI): domain Eukaryota; kingdom Metazoa; phylum Chordata; class Amphibia; order Caudata; family Salamandridae; genus Lissotriton; species Lissotriton vulgaris. The sequence continues at coordinate 279,537,170 of NC_141698.1, read as the reverse complement.
CTTGGGGTCACTGGATATGTGCCCAGGCTCGCCACATTTGAAACAATTGAAGGGCCCCTTTGGAACAGGTTTACCTGTCGGGGCCCCATTCTGCTTCGGGGGTGGGGGAGGCTGAGAACCCTGCTGCGGATTCCCTTGGGAACTACTTTGGGGGCCTTTTTGGAACCCTTTCTGTTTTCCCCCTTTGTCCCCCCCACTCTTCTGCTGGGGACCCTGCCCACTCTTGGCGGAGTCTCCCACGGGACCCTTGTGGACCCTGGTGCTGAGCCAGCGGTCCGCCTCCTCAGCAAGCTTCCTCGGGTTGGACAGCTTGCTATCGATCAGGTGTTGGCGCAACTCAGGAAAACAGTGATCAGACAAGTGCTCCCATGCAATTAAGTCAAAGAGACCTTGAAAATCATTCACTTTGTTACCTTTCACCCAACCATCCAGTGCTCTGCAAAAGTAAGTCACATACTCCACATACGTATTCCCAGGCCGCTTAGTACACCCCCTAAACTTCTGTCTATACATTTCAGGGGTAAGCCCGTACCTGTTCAACAAAGCTTCTTTCATGTGGATATAGGACCTCTGATTCTCAACGGGCAAATCTAGCAAGGTATCTCTCCCTTCGCTAAGGAACCTTCCCCACAACCCCGCTCCCCAATCCTTTTCAGGGACCCGGTGGGAGGACATGGCTACCTCATATGCCCTAAACCATTGTCCTATGTCATCCCCCTTAAAGAACTCCTTGACTACGTCCTTCGGGATATGCACTCTTGACTCTACCTGCACTGGCGATGTGCTGCCACCAGAGGGAGGACGATCCAAGTCTCTCTCCTTGAGACTCATCTCCCTCATCTTGATTTCGTAATTCATTTGGTGCTTTCGTTCTTCCAGCGCCATTCTTTTTGTTTCCAGCTCCAGCTGGATTTTCAATTCTGCCAATTTCCTTTCGTGATTCCGGGTTTCCTTCCTGTCCGCCAGCTCCTCTGGCGACAGGCCTTTACCCAAGCTGTGCTCGCTGTCTTGTCGCTCGAGATCGATCAGATCCCCAAGTGCATTCTGCTCCTCCGTTGCATTCTGCTCCTCCGTTGCATTCTGCTCGGCGAGGACGTCTTGCTCTTCCGGGGTCTTTCTGGACTCCACCCAGGCTTTCAGGGCCTTGTAGAGCTCCGGCTTGTTTTTGCAACCAGCGTGCGGAACCTTTAGTTTCCTACAAAAAAACTTCAGCTCCATCTTTGAGTATTTGTCCAGCTTCGCGGCGTCCCATTCTATCTCCAAGACCTCGGAGGTCGTGGACTCCGCTCCATCCAGGCTCTTTGTGCCCGGCATGGTTTCGGCACTCGGAATCTTCTTTCAAAAGGCAAAGTCTGTGGTTTAGTAACTGTACCGTAATCCTTGTGTAGCGGTCAGAAGCTCAGGTATAACTATCGCAAGTGTAAATTCGAAAATTCTCACCGCTGCGTCCAATGTAGGAAGGGGGAGGCTCTAGTTGGCGCAGTGCAACACTAGCGACAAGCAGGGACTCTCTCTTCCTCGTCAGGGCTGAGGGTTACCTTCCAGACAACCTCTGCTTACCCTCTAGGTAGTGTGGCTTAAGCAGTCGTAGGCTAATCTTTGGGGCACATAGGGTTAAACACTTGCAACAGTACACCTTCACAACCAACCCACCACACAACGAGACCAGACCGTATTCTTGTAAAAATATATCTCTTTATATAGACTTTACGCAGGCTTGTGAATACAGTCAATAACTTTATGGATACGGTTGCAGGATATTAGCTTTAGGTTACCACAGTTCTTATCGTAGTTCTTGTGAGGCCCGTAGGCCGGCGTTAAACAAAGTTCTTTGTGGAGCCAGCGGCTTCCAGGGGATCTGTCCCACGTCGCGTTGCCTTCCCGGTGTCGCTGATCGTTGCGGCTCTTCGGCCGAGCAGGTCACTGGTCGTCCGGGGCAGCGGTGCTCTGTGGCGGCACGGTCCTCTCTTCGTCGTCTGCTCCGACCTTGGAGACGGCGGCTGTGCGGCGGTGACAAGTGGCAGTACGGTCCCCAAGTGCAGGACGTACCCAGCCAAATGTCGATGCAGCTGTGGGCTCACAGCTGGGCTGTCGGGCAGGCTACCGACCTTGTGGATTCTCGTAGGGCAATAGTCTGTCCTTGCAGGTGAGGGACGGCTCGCTATGCAGTCGCCTCGATAGCTCGGACCGGACGGGCCCTCCTTTACTTTGCTCTCGGGCTCCCAGCGCAGTTGTGGTCACGATGTTCGGGCCAGCGGCGGCTGGTCCTCACTGTGCTTCCGCTGTTGCTTTGGGCCCCGGTCACGGTGGTCGGGAGGGTGTGGATGCCTTAGAGGAGCTTCCTCTTTGTCGGTGCTGCGGCGATGGTCAGCACCCGCAGTCGCTTTCTTCCAAGGGGGTTAGCATCCACTGGTCCTGGGACGCTGGTCAGGGGGCAAGTTCAATTCCAAGCCCTCGGAGATCTCTTGGCAGAGTTTGGCACAAAGTAGCACAAAAAGTCTTTTCGTAGTCGTTTTGTCTTCCTCTCCTTCAGCAGCAAGGCACCAGACACAGGCAAGAGTCAGCACCCTTCCTTGTCTTCTCGCGGTCCTTCTCGTAGGGCAGAGTCGTTCTGTGGCCCAAACTGGATCTAATTTTCAAGGAGCAGGGCTCCGTCTTTTATAGGCCAATTCCTTTGTTCTCGCAGGCCAGGGGGGCCTTTGCATAGCCACTCTCAGTTCTGGAGTACCCCGGCGGGTGTACTCCGGCTCCTGCTTTCAGTGTGAGGGGCAGGCGCATCAGACGCCCCACAGGAGGTGGAGCCAGTATTGTCCTGACAGGGGTGGCCAGAGTACCTTGTTGATGGGGGCTTCGCCCTTCCTGGGCCAGGTGCCGGCAGAGTCATCCGCCGCTCCCCAGGAGGGTGGAGCCAGCATTGTGGTGGCCGAGCACAGTGACAGTTCGAGTCAAGAGGCACTCCTACCTCCCACTAAGGTGTAATCTGCGCATTCACCACCTGTCATCCCTCCAGCCCTGTCACTCACACATCCCAGACAGTCGGATACACATACTGGCAGAGGCAACTGAAATGGTTAGACAAGCAAATGCTAACTTTCTAAAAGTAGCATTTGCAAACCCAGGATATTGAAATAAACTTGTCTACAAGAAATATCTCATCATCCTGAGTTCAGGCATACTAAACATGACTCACTACCATGCTCCTTGAGCCTGCGGGGATTATAGGTCGTAATAATCCTCGCAGCTCAGTCTGGCCTAATGGAGCAGGTAGCCTTCAGTAGTGAAATACGGTCTTCGTTGTAAGTCACTACCAGGACATGCCACGCACATCAGGGCTTGTCCTACCTTACACCTACAACGCACCCTGCCCGCAGGCCTACCATAGGGGTGACTAATATGTAGTTAAGGGAAGGGTCGGTGCGGGCAAGTGGGGACACTTGCCCAGCTAGCGTGACAGTACGAGACCGCACGCGGGTTCTGCGGTCGCAGTTCCCAGACACATCTTTTACGGCTGCTTTGGTGGGTGGCGCAACCAGCGCTGCAGGCCCACCAGCAGTATTGGCATCTACAAGCCCCGGCACTCTCTCGTGCGCTTTACTAGGGACTAACAGTAAATCCAATGCACCAATCATGGATACCAATCGTATGTACAGGTTACAGTAGGGAGCACTTGCACTGCGGCACGGATCAGCCGTGGCGCAGTGCCCTGAGTATCGGAAAACCAGCAAAACATCGGAGGCACATCAGCAAAAAGTGGAAGGGAGACTCACGCCAAGGTGCCAGGTCTAACATATACTATCATTGTCTGCGACAAAAATAAAGTTAAAAAAAAAAAAAAAAATGTTCCTCATCATAGAGGAACATTCCAAAACCTTGGAGGAACTAGCTATAGACATCAAAAATACACACTCCGAACTGGCTAATGCCATGGAAGCCGCCGAACTAACCAAAATGTTGGAAGACATTAATGCCCAACTAGACAAACATACCCGGGAGACACAAGAGCGCAAAATCCGGAAATTTAAGCGCGACACTATCGACTATAAGCTCGGCGAGGTGTACACTTGGGCTGAAGTCTACACCCGCCGACGCCCCAATCAATCTTATAATCCATATTCGGAAAACGAGACCTCGTCATCGAAGGAGACACCAGAACCCAGGCAAAACAGAGGACAACCCGTCCAGAACAGCAACAACAACCAGCTGGCCCATCCAACACCGTGGTTCATTTTTTGGAGCAAGGCAAAGGACAACAACCCGACCCAGGCGGGGCAAAACCCACAGAGGTAGAAAAAACACCAGAGGTGGAAAAAACACCAGTCGAACCAGAAAAAAAGAAAGGTCCACGCAGGAAATAATGGACCAGAACAACTTAGTCATCAACATTTCTTCACATCAGCTTACCACTGAGGAGACACTCACCTTACAGAAAGGACAATCATTTGTCCCTACCACTCGCACTAATACACTGGAATTAGAAGGTAGTGCTTTCAAATTGATACGTAACTTACGCTTACGTCATTATTTGCAGAACACTGTGTCTACACCCACACAAGAAGAAGATATATTGAGAGGGCTTCGCCCCCACAGTACATTCTTGGCTCCACAAAGCCATAAGATTATAGACACGTTTGAAAACCTGATAAAACACGAAATATCAACTCTGCCATTCCAGTCTTCCATCAAACGAGGCAATCTCACTAAAAGGCTAACAACACGTCAATAGTATGCCAAACAGCCGATAAAGGGGGAGCGTTAGTTATCATGGATGCAACATACTACCATGAACAAATTGCGGAACATACAGCAGATAGCAACACTTATGCTCCACTCCAAACGGATCCTACTTGTGAGTACGCAGATATTCTTAATCATATCATAAAACAAGCATTCGACAACGGTACAATCAACGATAAAACAAGACGATACCTGGATCCTAACAATCCTTCAGCACCAATCATGTATATGGTACCCAAGATACATAAGCACCCGACCAGGCCTCCGTTCTGACCCATAGTGTCGACAAAAGGGAGTATACACAAGACCATCTGTAAATTCATTGATAAATATCTCCAACCCTTTGTACTTGATACAGGATCATACATCAGAGATACCACTGACTTTCTGGCAAAATTGATCACTTGCATCAACCAGTTGGAAGAACAGGAACTGCTACTATGTACAGTAGATGTTTGTTCACTGTACACAGCTCATGGAAAGTAACAACCTAGGCAATTCAATACTTAATGCTCATGAGAAAGTGACAAAGGAGAGAAAATTACTACAAAACATAAGGTTAGTGACTTTGATTTTATTAACATGAAACATAAAAAACACTACTAAAAAGTTGATTCCCAAATGTCATTAATCAACTATAAAAATTAATCAGACCAACATTACATTATATCAAAGTACAATTAAAAATTACAATTAAAAAAATATATAAGTAGAAAAGAGGTAAAGTGGCATGAAGTGTTTCTCGACGCGCGTTTCGGCGACCAGCACCTTCTTCTGGAGTAGCCACGAAATGTCTAATAACAAAAAATATATTAAAAGTAACATAAGTAAATTGTTTTGACAATTTGTCATTCAGTTGTGACATATTACAAAAAAATCATCATACAATCAACCACTAGCTAAAATCAAATGGGTTTCAATGAACATCTCCTTATGTCACTTAAATAACATGTAGCATATGATTCTTACAGACATATTGTTATGACACTCAACATACTAGTTTCATTGCTCATTGTATTATATCTAAAATAGTGGTTATGAATTGGGACTATGTAAGCTCGCATAATAGCTTACTTCTGGATAGATTCGCCTTTATATATGTGTATCTGTATTTCAATTTTTAGATACACATTCTGATCAGTAATAAGTTCTGTATGATTATGACTATCTGATATACTTACTGCTTCAGCAGTTATTCAATGATGGAGGTTGTGTAAATTGGATGAGAAGGAAAGGCGGTTTAACTGGAAGGGGGAATAATACAAGTTTGGGTATAATTAATTCCACTCTCAATGGATGTTATGCACATTAGTCAAAAAACGGATGAACTAGATAAATTACATAAGAGGATTGTTGAGGTACTTACAATTCTCAAAGTTCTAGGTATGCTTCAGTTTGGTGGAAATAGTAACGATGAAGCTTCTCATAAGGGAACCCTTTTCAATGAAGGGTCCTATCCTCAAGGTGGAATCTATAAATTAAGATCATTTTGTTTATATAATATAGCCAATTCTTATTATTGTTCATTGTTTGATGTCATAGAATTAAACCTTTATATTATAAAGGTAGTACCGACAAAAAACGTTCCACGATTCTAATGATGTTCTGGACCGATGCTTAGCATTCTATTCTTTTATTCCTTATTAGTGAGAACACCATATTTGACCAGTTTAACGGGATTCTCAGATTTGACAAATATTTTCCATGAAGATTCTGGACGACCGATTAACTTATAAACGACTTCACATTCAGGGATTAGATAATTTTCATATAAGTCGCAAAAAAAGTCTAGGTTCTCTAACTAACTTCAGACTAAGGATTATAAACGAACTAAGTAGAAAAATACATGATGGTAAGTTTACTATAGTGCGATTCGTAAAGGTTAAAACTCCTGGTCACAAAGGGTGGGTAGGATAATGCGCTCTAAAGAAAATAAACATTATCGGATTTATTCAACTTTTAAGGGCTTTCTTCAAGGAACAAACATATAGCCAGTGTTAAATTATTTCCTACCTGTGTTAAAAATATTAAACACGTCGTGATGAAGACACTCCTCCGAATGTGAGGTTAGCGGTCTAAATGCACACTAAGGGGAAATAATATGAGCAACAAATTAATCCCGGGCGTTTGCAGTTTGAGGTAGGTTAAAGGTCCGATCATTGAGGCATGTGAGCGCTTACCGATTATTTGGATAAAACAGGAGCTGACCAGGAGTAACACACGCGAACCTTCTCGTGGCGGTGATTCTTTGAAGCAAACGAGAGCTCACCAGGTGTGGACTATTTATACAAAGCGGCGTAAAGAATATACACCCAAATGTTAGCAAAACGATGTAGATAGCTCCATCGAACCCGGAAATGCGGGCTATGGGTCACAAATTCACCATTTTAATCGTAGTCATTATTAGAAAACAAACTCTCTGTGTTCACAATATTAAGGAATGTTATTGGAAATCAATTTGTGAGGTTAAATTTTACTCCATAGTTAAAAAGTAAATTTACGAATTTAGAACCTGAATTAATGGACATGGACAACAGACTAAAGGGTTCCGATTTCTCATTATGTTCCTGGAGGTTTCAATATAAATTTATAGATTCAGTTTACATAGCAATCAAAACCTACATGTCTAAATTTAGGTGGGATAATGAATAGCATTCTCCCAGGGTATGTCGCTATTTAGTGAGAAAAGTTTTTTGGTCTCTGTGCACACGCTTATTCAAAAGTTTTTCTTAAGGTATATGCGATTTTTTGTTTAGCGCTACACGTTGTCACACGATGCCTATTCGTGTCTTTTATAATGGCGGATTATGTGAGAGTTGACTAACTTCCACTAACTGTGCGCTGAAGTTTAACTTGAAACTTTGATTGTTTCTTTTCCTATTTTATCTCTTTTAGACAAAAGTTCATTACTCCATTTTTTTCAATCAATTTTGATTTTATTGATTTTCCATTTTCCTTAATTCATCATCATGAGTTTTATGTATCAATATCTTTGAGTAATCAATATATATCCATTATAACTCTGCCCAATGCATTTCGGGTCAGGTCATGTGACCCTTCGTCAGGGGCGTGCCTCTCACGAACAGATGGTCTCGAATCTGGCGGTCGGGTTTGGCGGAGTCTTCTAGGTCCGGTTTACGTTTCGTGAAACGTAAACCGGACCTAGAATACTCCGCCAAACCCGACCGCCAGATTCGAGACCATCTGTTCGTGAGAGGCACGCCCCTGACGAAGGGTCACATGACCTGACCCGAAATGCATTGGGCAGAGTTATAATGGATATATATTGATTACTCAAAGATATTGATACATAAAACTCATGATGATGAATTAAGGAAAATGGAAAATCAATAAAATCAAAATTGATTGAAAAAAATGGAGTAATGAACTTTTGTCTAAAAGAGATAAAATAGGAAAAGAAACAATCAAAGTTTCAAGTTAAACTTCAGCGCACAGTTAGTGGAAGTTAGTCAACTCTCACATATGTCGCTATTTAGCCCATTTTTAAAGGTGTCAAAAACGAACATCCAGAAATCTTCACGTTTTTTTCTTATTTGCAGGCCACCTTTGGTATCAGGCGTATGTATTTTTTCCAATATTCGCCATTTGAATTCTTCTGGGCTGTGATTATGTTCCACAAAGTGTTTTACCATTGGGGCAATCATTTTTTTCGTGTTTATTGCTGAGCGGTGCTCTGTTAAGCGGACTTGGATCGATCTTGACGTTTCTCCTATGTATCCAAGAGAACATGGGCTTTGGATAAAATACACTACATTGGTAGTTTTACAATTCTATAATTCTTTGGCCTTAGTAGTGTGTCCATTGTGGCTAAATAGTTCTCCAGTAATTATATTGTTGCAGGATTTACACATAGAACACGGTATTGTGCCTTTAGTGGGGTGACTTGTAAGGATTGATTTCTGTACAAATCTCTCTTGGTTTGATGGGTTACAAAACCTAGAATGTACAATACAGTCTTTGATGTTCCTATTACGGCGATGCGCAAAGAGGGGTTTGGCTAATTTTTGATCATTAGAACAATTACTGTTGAGAATATGCCAGCTTGAATTAATTATCTGTTTTATTTTAGCATTAACTGTAGAATGTTTGGTAACACAAACAATCTCTTTATTCTCTTTCGCTGGTTTTACTCTCAGTAGGCAGTCTCAATCATAATATCGGGCTCTTTTAAAAGAGTCCCTCACCAGCCGGTGGGGGTATCCTCTTTCTATGAATGTCGATCGCATCACATTCGCTTGTTTGTCAAAGTCTGCAAGAGTAGAGCAGTTGCGTCTAACGCGTAAAAACTGGGAGAAGGGGATACTATCTTTTTGATTACGGGGGTGAAAACTATTATAGTGTAGGAGGGTGTTTCTTGCCGTGGGTTTTACAAAAAGGTCAACTCTTAATCAATTATGGTAGTTTAGGATGACAATGTCCAAAAACTTCACCTTATCTGCTCTAACATGCGCTGTGAACTTTAGATTTATATCAGCAGCATTGATCCAAAGCAAGAATTCTGATAGAGTTTCTCTCCCATTGGTCCAGACAAATAAGATGTTGTCGATATATCTGGACCAATGGGAGACCGACTCAAAGAAAGGGGCAATTTTGTTGTGAATGTATCTATTTTTAGCCACTTAAGGGGCTACTGATGCCCCCATACTTACCCCCTTTGTTTGGCGGTAAAACTGAGCACCAAACAGAAAGATATTCTCAGTGAGGACAATCCTCAAGCAATTGAGAACGAAAGCCTTTGGACACAGTATCTCTTGCTCTGCAATGAACCACTCAGTGGTTTCCATTGCTGCTTGGAGAGGAATGTTACTATACAAGGACTCTACGTCCAACGTAACTAACAAATCAGTAAGGGGATTGAAGTAAATATCTTCAATTTCAGAAATCATGTGGCCGGTGTCTCTTACATAGGACCTAATCTTAGGAATATGGGGACGTAAATAATTGTCAACATATTTTGACAGGGGTTCTGTCGCTGTTCCTATAGTAGAGATAATTGGCCTGTTTGAAGGATTCTGTTGATCTTTATGGATCTTGGGTAATCCATACACACAGGCCACTTTACCTTGGTTAAAAATCAGAAAGTCATATTCCTTATTAGAGATTTCTCCATCGTCTAGGGCTTGTTTGGTAATGCCACAAATGTTTTTAGCAATATTAGTCTCATATTGGGAGGAATCCATAACATCGATACCACCTCCTTTATCGCATCCTTTTATCGTTAATTTCTCATTAGAGGATAACGATCATAAGGCTAAATGTTCATCTTTATTCATATTATAGATTGGTTTTGGGATGAATTTCAGTGCTTGATCCAACATCTTCTTTGTCTGGACCAATGGGAGAGAAACTCTATCAGAATTCTTGCTTTGGATCAATGCTGCTGATATAAATCTAAAGTTCACAGCGCATGTTAGTGCAGATAAGGTGAAGTTTTTGGACATTGTCATCCAAAACGACCATAATCGATTAAGAGTTGACCTTTTTGTAAAACCCACGGCAAGAAACACCCTCCTACACTATAATAGTTTTCACCCCCGTAATCAAAAAGATAGTATCCCCTTCTCCCAGTTTTTACGCGTTAGACGCAACTGCTCTACTCTTGCAGACTTTGACAAACAAGCGAATGTGATGCAATCAAAATTCATAGAAAGAGGATACCCCCACCGGCTGGTGAGGGACTCTTTTAAAAGAGCCCGATATGATGATCGAGACTGCCTACTTTGAGTAAAACCAGCCAAAGAGAATAAACAGATTGTTTGTGTTACCAAACATTCTACAGTTAATGCTAAAATAAAACAGATAATTAATTCAAGCTGGCATATTCTCAACAGTAATTGTTCTAATGATCAAAAATTAGCCAAACCCTCTTTGCGCATCACCGTAATAGGAACATCAAAGACTGTATTGTACATTCTAGGTTTTGTAACCCATCAAACCAAGAGAGATTTGTACAGAAATCTATCCTTACAAGTCACCCCATTAAAGGCACAATACCGTGTTCTATGTGTAAATCCTGCAACAATATAATTACTGGAGAACAATTTAGCCACAATGGGCACACTACTAAGGCCAAAGAATTATGGAATTGTAAAACTACCAATGTAGTGTATTTTATCCAATGCCCATGTTCGCTTGGATACATAGGAGAAACGTCAAGATCGATCCAAGTCCGCTTAACAGAGCACCGCTCAGCAATAAACACGGAACAAATGATTGCCCCAATGGTAAAACACTTTGTGGAACATAATCACAGCCCAGAAGAATTCAAATGGCGAATATTGGTAAAGATACATACGCCTGATTCCAAAGGTGGCCTGCAAATAAGAAAAAAACGTGAAGTATTCTGGATGTTCGTTTTTGACACCTTTAAAAATGGGCTAAATAGCGACATACCCTGGGAGAATGCTATTCATTAACCCACCTAAATTTAGACATGTAGGTTTTGATTGCTATGTAAACTGAATCTATAAATTTATATCGAAACCTCCAGGAACATAATGAGAAATCGGAACCCTTTAGTCTGTTGTCCATGTCCATTAATTGAGGTTCTAAATTCGTAAATTTACTTTTTAACTATGGAGTAAAATGTAACCTCACAAATTGATTTCCAATAACATTCCTTAATATTGTGAACACAGAGAGTTTGTTTTCTGATAATGACTACGATTAAAAAGGTTCGCGTGTGTTACTCCTGGTCAGCTCCTGTTTTATCCAAATAATCGGTAAGCGCTCACATGCCTCAATGATCGGACCTTTAACCTAACTCAAACTGCAAACGCCCGGGATTAATTTGTTGCTCATATTATTTCCCCTTAGCGTGCATGCAGACCGCTAACCTCACATTCGGAGGAGTGTCTTCATCACAACGTGTTTAATATTTTTAACACAGGTAGGAAATAATTTAACACTGGCTATATGTTTGTTCCTTGAAGAAAGCCCTTAAAAGTTAAATAAATCCGATAATGTTTATTTTCTTTAGAGCGCATTATCCTACCCACCTTTTGTGACCAGGAGTTTTAACCTTTACGAATCGCACTATGGTAAACTTTTACCATCATGTATTTTTCTACTTAGTTTGTTTATAATCCTTAGTCTGAAGTTAGTTAGAGAACCTAGACTTTTTTTGCGACTTATATGAAAATTATCTAATCCCTTGAATGTGAAGTTGTTTATAAGTTAATCGGTCGTCCAGAATCTTCATGGAAAATATTTGTCAAATTTGAGAATCCCGTTAAACTGGTCAAATATGGTGTTCTCACTAATAAGGAATAAAAGAATAGAATGTTAAGCATCGGTCCAGAACATCATTAGAATCGTAGAAAGTTTTTTGTCGGTACTACCTTTATATTATAAAGGTTTAGTTCTATGACATCAAACAAAGAACAATAATACGAATTGGCTATATTATATAAACAAAATGATCTTAATTTATAGATTCCACCTTGAGGATAGGACCCTTCATTGAAAAGGGTTCCCTTATGAGAAGCTTCATCGTTACTATTTCCACCAAACTGAAGCATAACTAGAACTTTGAGAATTGTAACTACCTCGACAATCCTCTTATGTAGTTTATCTAGTTCATCCGTTTTTTGACTAATGTGCATAACATCCATTGAGAGTGGAATTAATTATACCCAAACTTGTATTATTCCCCCTTCCAGTTAAACCGCCTTTCCTTCTCATCCAATTTACACAACCTCCATCATTGAATAACTGCTGAAGCAGTAAGTATATCAGATGGTCATAATCATACAGAACTTATTACTGATCAGAATGTGTATCTAAAAATTGAAATACAGATACACATATATAAAGGCAAATCTATCCAGAAGTAAGCTATTATGCGAGCTTACATAGTCCCAATTCATAACCACTATGTTAGATATAATACAATGAGCAATGAAACTAGTATGTTGAGTGTCATAACAATATGTCTGTAAGAATCATATGCTACATGTTATTTAAGTGACATAAGGAGATGTTCATTGAAACCTGTTTGATTTTAGCTAGTGGTTGATTGTATGATGATTTGTTTTGTAATATGTCACAACTGAATGACGAATTGTCAAAACAATTTACTTACGTTACTTTTGATATATTTTTTGTTATTAGACATTTCGTGGCTACTCCAGAAGAAGGTGCTGGTCGCCGAAAGGCGCGTTGAGAAAAACTTCATGCCACTTTACCTCTTTTCTACTTATATTTTTTTTAATTGTAATTTTTAATTGTACTTTGATACTATGTAATGTTGGTCTGATTAATTTTTATAGTTGATTAATGACATTTGAGAATCAACTTTTTAGTAGTGTTTTTTATCTTTCATGTTAATAAAATCAAAGTCACTAACCTTATGTTTTTTAGTATTTCACTCTCCTTTGTCACTTTCTCATGAGCATCAAGTATTGAATTGCCTAGGTTGGTACTTTCCATGAGCTGTTTATACCTGACCTAGGAATCACTGTATCCATATTTTCAGGGGGTCCTTGTTACCTATAAATAATGTTCACTGTACACATCCATACCTCATGACCTAAGTATAGAGGCTGTGGAGAAAGTTCTTTCAGGATCCTCTTTGGACGCTGACCTTCAAGTGTTTTTAATGGAACTCTTTGTATTCACGCTTTACCACAGTTACTTCACAGTTAATGGCAACTGGTTTCACCAACTATGCGGCACTTCCATGGGAGTTTGTGCAGCTCCATCTTATGCAAATATATTCATGAAGGTATTCGAGGAAACACATATCTTGGACAGCCACACTTGGAAGACCCATAGTAAATTATATCTCAGGTTCATTGATGTGATGATATATTCATTCTTTGGGCAGGCACCAGAATCAGCCTTTTGGATTTTTTAGAGAACTGGAACAGGATTAACGATCGCATCCAATTCACATGGAACTATGACGAAAAAAGCATCCACTTCTTGGATGTAGCAGTGCACAGACAAGAGGGCAAAATCTCCACCACGATTTTTGGAAAACCCCCGGATTGCAATTCTATATTGCATTTTAAGAGCTTCCACTGACCTGGTATCAAACTTAATCTGCCATACTCACAACTATTGAGAGTAAAACGTATCGTGTCCTCCTCCAGGGAGAGTGAAAAACAACAAAGTCTCATGCTAGAAAGATTCAAAGCACGAGGGTACCCTCAGGAGATACTAGACAAGGCAGCTGCTTGTTGCAAGAAGGCCACAAACGCAATGATTTGCTACACGTCAAACCTAAAGTAGAGAACATACATATGGTAGTGGTGTCCAAATACACCGTCACCAGCAACCAGTTCCCCAAAATCATTTTAAAACATTGGACACTACTGAGCACACAACCAGATTTTCATAATATCTTCGCACAAACACCCATCTTTGCTTATACCAGAGAACGCAACCTCAAAGAAATCCTCACGAGACCAAGTGACCAAAAGGAAGTTCAAACATACAAGGGAGTCTTGCCATGTTATAATTGCAGTAACTGCAATAACGTCATACCAGGGAACTATACCAACCATCCAATGAAGGGACACAAAGTGAAATTGAAAGTTAACGCTACATGTAACTCTTCGAACGTCATTTATATGCTCAAGAGCCCGTGTGGCTCATGCTACATCAGCCACACAGAGAGAAAAATTCGAACACGCATCCTTGAGCACAAAAGCAACATCCGGACTAAAAACGTTAAGTCCACAGTAGCTGCACACTTCCTTGAGAAAAATCACACAGTGGCCCAGTTGAAATATCTGATTTTGGAACAGATTACACCTACAAGACATAACAAAAATACACTTCTCAAACGGGAGAATTACTGGATCCGCTACATGGTAACGATGCAACCGAATGGGTTGAATGATAGGATGGAATTCCTATGTTATTTATGACTATAACTGAACTGTTGAGCATTTGTATAGTACCACAAGACAGCCTTTTGTCTTTAAGCTTCATGTATTGTTTTGCAATTCATGCTCTTTAATTCATAGTTTATTCTTTTCCATTTATTGTTACTTCATCCAATTGTTTTTGCCTAGCAATGTCACTTTTCACTCACTATCGCCTCACTTTACTCACCATCGCCCTATTTTGTCGCACTAACCAGCATTCTCCGTTTTAACATTCACCACTCTAAGATGGCGCCCACTACCGTGGTTTTAGTCCATCATCAGTGTTTATAACAGCCGCCATAGCTTTGCACTCTTTACCGGGTTCCACACGCCACGCTCACCAGAGGGGAACTGATTCAGAAATCCGCGCGGAGTTTCACTACACCATAGTAAGTACCTCATTAGAGGACCTCAGCAATGTTTTTATCGAGTGTACTATCGAGTGCTAACCACTCGTGTGCACTTCTGTGTACCTACAGGTCTTTGGACCCACACCCGCATCGTATTAGTGAATTACTGTCGTACCAGTATTCATGCATGTTAGACACTAGGGAATATGGTTCCTTTTTTTTTTTTTTTTTTTTATTTATTTATATTTATTAGGGATTTTACAGTGCATCATAGGAAAAAATACAGATACTAATAAATTAATCCAATCAAGAACAAGAATAATCCTACATCGGGTATCAACAACAGTACAATAATACGATCCATAGGCAATAAATAGCCGAATACATCTTATCTTACAATACAAAAAACAGTTCATCGAATAGGAGAGAGAGATAAAAGCAGATAATAGAATAAAAAAACAATAAGAAACTCCAATAATTAGAGCTTATTCTGCCTCCAATTAGTTACTGGGGCCCAGATCTTCCTCCCAAACTCTCTTCGTTTCGCCCCTTTTTGTACGTACAGACACGATTCGATATTATGGATTCCCAGAAACCTAGAAAGCCACATTTGGAAGGACGGAGCCACCACATCCTTCCACCCTGCTGAAATTAAGATCCTAAGAACGGCCACAGAAATAAAAACGAGTGCTTCTTCCTCTTTCCCCAGCTTTTGATTAAAATCAATGCCCGTAATTGCTAAGGTAGGGGATAGGACGATCTTTTTTCCTAGCAGCCCCTCCCAGAGCTTCTCAATCTCAGTCTTTACAGGGGTCAAGAGTTTACAATTACAAAACATAAGCAATAAGTCTGCTTGTCCAGCCCCACATCTAGGACAGGTATCATCATCCCGCTGACCCCAAGAAAACAGTTTAGAGGGTGTGTAGTATAAATTAAAGACATTTTTATAATGCTGGGCCCGTAAATTTGAGGCTCTAAGGATCTTTTTATTCAGTAGTAGAGCCAGGTCTAAATCTACGTCGGGGTTCCCAAGTTTCCTAGACCATGCTGCTTCCATTTTCTCAACATCATCTTGCACTTCCAAGAGAAGTATATTATACAAAGTCTTAATTTTTTTACAACCTTTAGTCAAGGCCTGCAAAAGCGGACAGTTATCCTGGGGTAATGGTCTTGGTCTGAGTGCCCCCAGAGATCTAAGCAGTTGACCATAAACAAACCAATGATTGGAGGGGATTCCAAACCTATTTTGCAGGGCCAGAAAGCTTACAACTACATCTCCATTCATTACTTCTCCCAGAGTCTTGATGCCCAGCCCCCTCCAAATTTTAAAAGTCCTCTCTGCCCCTATCCTTGAAAAGAGGCTCGAGTTGTAAATCTGTAGGAAAGGATTGATCTTTGGGATGTTACACTGCTTTCGATAGGCCGACCACACCCGCCAAACACTGTCTATAACCTTATACCTGGCTTTCTTATAAAATCTACGGTCCACTTCACAGAGCATTAGGCCCATCGCCTTCCTACCTAACAGCAACTCATAAATAGAGGGGGGTTGCTGATCTTCAAAATTTACCTCGTTAGAACATGCCTCTGTCTGAAAAAGTACCGACATTTGTGATAAAAGACAGGTCCAATAGTACAACCTTAGATTTGGCAGAGATAGCCCACCCCTTTCTCTTGGAAGTGACAATAAATTTGTAGACCGCCTTACTTTCCCAAATTGCCAGATAAATCTAATACAGACAGATTCCAAATTCTTTATTATTTTCTCATCCAGGATTAGCGGTATTGCCCTAAAGAGGAGGAGTAGCGGTATTGCCCTAAAGAGATATAATATCTTAGGGAACATTGCTCTCCTCGACTGAAGAACACAGAGAGTCCGTCTACCACCGTACAAGTCAGAGGCCACCGAAGTCATCTGCGGCGTCCCTCAAGGATCCTCGCTGAGCCCCACCCTCTTCAACGTCTACATGAGCCCCCTCGCGGCCATCGCACACCAACACAACCTCAACATCATCTCCTACGCTGACGACACCCAGCTGATCCTCTCCCTGACCAACGACCCCACCGCCGCCAGAGCCAACCTTCATGAAGGGATGAAAGACGTAGCCGAGTGGATGACGACCAGCCGCCTGAAACTGAACTCAGACAAGAGGGAAGTCCTCATCCTGGGCTCCTCGCCCTCCGCCTGGGACGACTCCTGGTGGCCCCCCGCCCTGGGCACCGCACCCAAACCGACAGACCACGCACGCAACCTGGGCTTCATCCTGGACTCCTCCCTCTCCATGACCAGACAAGTCAACGCCGTCTCCTCGTCGTGCTTCAACATCCTGCGCATGCTACGGAAGATCTTCCAGTGGATCCCCACCGAGACCAGGAAGACGGTCACCCAGGCCCTCGTCACCAGCAGACTGGACTACGGCAACGCCCTCTACGCCAGAACCACCGCCAAGCTCCAGAAGAGACTCCAGCGGATCCAGAACACCTCAGCCAGACTCATCCTTGACATCCCACGACACAGCCACATCTCCGGACATCTGAGAGACCTGCATTGGCTCCCCGTCAACAAAAGAATCACCTTCCATCTCCTTACCCACGCACACAAAGCCCTACATGATCAAGGCCCGAGCTACCTCAACAACCGCATCAACTTCTACGCTCCCAAACACCATCTCCGATCAACCAGTCACGCCCTTGCCGCCGTCCCCCGCATCCGAAGAACGACAACAGGAGGAAGGTCCTTCTCCTACCTGGCCGCCAAGACCTGGAACTCCCTCCCTCCCTCCCGGCGCCTGACCCAAGACCACCTCTCCTTCAGGAGAAGCTCAAGACCTGGCTGTTCGAGCAGTAGCAGCACCCCCCCCCCCCCCAAGCGCCTTGAGACCCTCCGGGTAAGTAGTGCGCTCTATAAATGTCTTTGATTGATTGATTGTCATCTTGACCGCATTAACCCTCCCGATCAATGAGAGATGCAGCCCATCCATTCTTCTCAGATCAGTCTCTATGGATTTACAAAGCGGTATATAGTTCTCCTCGACTATTTTCCCTACTGAAGCATTAATTTTCACTCCTAAATAAATTGCTGCATCAACATATCTGGAGTCGTTCTTTGCTATATTTTTTGTACAGATAATTTGTGTCTTTGCCTCATTCAATAGATACCCTGAGGAAGCACCAAACTGTTTGGTGAGCTCAGACAGAACAACCATTGCCTGTTGGGGATTTGTTGAAAAAACAGCGAGATCGTCTGCGTACGCTAGGATTTTATTTTCGAATCCATTAAAAACCACTTAGCCTCGGGCAACCCAAGATGGCTTGAATGAGGGGGTCAATGTAAAGAGAAAAGAGGATTGGAGAGCACAGGCACACTTGGCGCGTTCCTCTCTCTATGGAGAACAGGTCAGACTTCTCCCCCATAACTGTGACTCTGGCCCTAGGCTCTGAGTACATTGCTCTAAGTGCTCTGATGGTTTTCTGTCCAAACCCTCTGCCTTCCAAGATACCCCAGAGAAAACTCCAGTCCACATGGTCGAACGCCTTCTCTGCGTCGAGCAGGATCATGGCCATCTCGCCTCCCCTGGCGGCATGGGCGTCAAATAAGGCTATTGCTCTGCTGGTATGATCCGTAGTGCCACGTCCGGGGACAAACCCATGCTGCCAAGGGGAAACAAGACGGCCGATAATCCTGCCCAACCTCAAAGCCCAGATCTTTGAATAAAGCTTAGTATCGGCGTTGATCAATGAGATTGGCCGATAGGACCCTGGGTTCTCACTAGGCTTCCCCTTTTTATGAAATATCACAATGTTAGTTTCTTTCCAAGAATCCGGGATCTGACCGGTGCATATTACTCCATTGAAGAGATCAATTAAAAGCGGCATAACCTCTGGTTCAATACGCTTATACACTTCTAATGGAATGCCGTCTGGGCCGGCAGCCTTCCCTGAGGCTAGCTCTTGTAGGGCAGCCTTGATCTCCTTTTCCGTGATATCCCTATCCAACTCTTCCTGGAGTGCCTTATCCAATCGAGGTCCTATATCAGCGACATCATCCACTTGTCTCATATCCATAACCTCTCCGCGATACAATCCCTGATAACATTTCCTGAATACCCCTAGAATCTCTTTAGCCCCTGTGAATTCCCTGCCACTCTCTACTATTTTTAGGATGAAATTTTTGACTTCTCTTGACGTAATCGAAGGGCTAGGGCTCTGCCTGCATGTTCTCCTGTTTCATATCTCTTAGTTCTAGTGGCCTGATATTCCCCTATCGCCTTTTGAGTTATCAATCTCTGCAGTTCTGCCTTAATTGCTGATAGGGTATTATGACTGCTATTGCCATCGCCCCCCAGAGTGATATCCTTAATGTGCTCCTCTTCTAATTCTGCTAACCTCTTCACTAAATTCATTTCTTCAATCCTATCTTCACTTCTCAGCCTGGCTGCGATGCTAATTGTTTCACCTCTGAATGCCGCTTTAAAGGACTCCCACACTACGTTACGAGAGGAACTATATCTGTTGGCAGCGAAAAAATTATCCGTCCACCTCTTGATATGGGCTACATATCTGGTCTCTTCCAGTAGCCTCCTCTCAAACGACCAAGTGGATCTTACCCTTTCACACCTTTCTCTTTGGTATACGATTACTAAAGGATTATGGTCGGATATTAACATTGGTAGCCTGGATATGCTGACTCTATTAATTTCAGGGGCAGAGATAAAGAAGTAGTCCAATTTAGAATATTTCTGTGCTGGATTTGAGAAATACGTAACTCCAGAACTTTGGGGCTCCTTAGTCCCCCAGATATCCACTAATACGAGTGAGTCCATAAGTGCGTATATGGCCCTAAACACCCTAGGTTTACGCCCGGCATACTGCCCCTTATTAACCCAGTCTGCAGAGATATTAAAATCGCCACATACTAAAAGCAGTGCAGGCCATCCAGCTAGTTCAATTTCCAAATGGTTAAAGATCTCAGGGTCATCGCTGTTCGAGCCATACACTGCACACAAAGTAAAGCCCATCTCTGCTTCTGCTATAGCCCATCTACCACAGCTATCAACCTTTGTCCTTTTCACACCTCCCAAGGCTTTCCTGATCAATATAGCAACACCCCTAATTGTAGAGGGTTGTGATGAGCAGGCGGCCAAATCGTACCCATTGATAGCCATCAGGTTCCGCTTTGACCAAGGAATATGGGTCTCCTGGAGGCATAGCACATCAATCTTATTAAATTTAACAAAATATGCCAATTTCTGTCTCTTCCGCCAATCATTTAGTCCACCCACATTCATTGTACAAATTCTAATGTCCGCCATCCTTGCTTTTAATTAGATCCTCCAATTGACCATATATCTTAAGCCTTCCAAAATTCCTTAGATACCCTTTATAACCAGATAATACAACCACAAATACAATACCATTGATGCAACTTTTTCTCCCATTTTCTTTTTTCTCCCTGCCACACCCTCCCAGTTTCCTCCCAATCCCAACCCCCCACCCAACCCCTCTGCAACCCAACCCCCCCTGCACCTCCCCCCCCACTCAGCGAGGCGCACAGAACTAACCTGTGCATGTGATGAAAGTGCAGTGTTTGCGGTGAGGACTGCAATATACTTCTCTTAAATCTAAACTGTGCCCGAAAGATATACAAAACGTGAGAAAGCTACAAACAGAAGCAGGGCATGTGGATCAACTTATCCTTCGGCTAGAGGCACCCGCTATTACCGTTATAATATCCCCCGTGTAAAGCCTATTTGTCCAAACTGTCCAGATACTCCTTGGCCTTGATTTCAGAAGAGAAATACAGTGTTTTCCCCTCATTGATAACTTTTAACTGCGCTGGGTTGATTAAGTAGGCTTGGAGTTTCCTGTCCTGGAAGGGTTTGATCAACCCCCTGAGGCGCCAGCGCCTTTCCACCGTCACGTGGCAAAAATCAGGGCGGACAAGGAACGAAACCCCATCACAGCTTCTCCTGGCATCAGGTCTTGCCCTCTCTGCAATTGCCTGCCGTAGGATAAAATTGCCAAGGAAAATCAGCACCGCCCTGGGTTTATCCCCTTCTTTAGCATTCCGTCGGACTTTAAACGGGGTACGATGGACTCTTTGTAGTTCATTTGGCCAGTCCCAGCCGGACAGCTCGGGAAAGGCTTGCTGAAAAAGTTTAATGACGTAGGACCTGATGTCGGACCCCTCAATCCCCTCCGGAATTCCCAGGACTCTTAGGTTGTTCTTTCGGAGTCTATTCTCCATCTCCTCCAGCTTCCATTGTATGTCTGAGACCTGGGAGTACTGTGAGTCCACCTTCTCCACTGCCTTTGCCACCTCAGCTACTGTAGCCACCACCCTCTCCTCCAAATTTGACACTCTATCCCCCATGGTAGCACAAGCTCTAGAGAGTTTCGGAACCACTCCCTGCATTTTTCTCATAGCGGCCTGGGATTTCTGACTGTCTTGACGTGTTTCCTCTCTGTGTGCTAAGATCTCTTGATGGATTGTCTCCAACAGAGACAATTGTGTCTGTTCCAGCAGAGGGCTACCTTGCAGAGGTAAAGTCGAGGAGTGGTCCCAGGTTAGTTCTCGTCGTAGATCCCCTACGGCATTTTGGAGTTTCAAGGCTGTAGCCGGCTGATCGTTCTCGGGGTCACTTTCTGATTCCACAAAAGAGCTACGTTCATCCTCATCTTCAGACCACTCTGCTCCACCATCCGAGACAGAATAGAAGGCTTTACTTGGAGCGCTCTCTTTCTCAATACTAGTGCCAGTCGCCCCATCAATAGCTTCATCCAGTGCTGCTTCTGGGGGGTATTATTATGCCATGGGGTCTGCCACTGAGCCCCACACCAGTATTTTGCGCCGAGGGATGGTGGTCCCCAGCTGGCTGCCCCATCCCAGGAGGGTTTGTAAGGGATTCCTGGCTCAAACTTGCTGCCGCCGGACCATTTTCCAAACTTGCGGCCACATTTAGCATCTCACTGGAAACAGAGGCCCCCTCCCAGTTCTTTAGGAGTTTTCTCCTTGCCTGCTTTTGTGAATAAGTCCACAATTGTAGCAGCCTGCTGAGTCTTAGGTGTCTTAGGAACACCTTGCTGCCTTTTCTTTTGCTGGGACTGGGGCTGGAGCTGACTATCCTCCCAAATGTCATTGGGGGCGGTGCTCTCATTTTCCCCCTTTACTGCTCCCTTTTTCTTCATGATATTTGTTTTGGAACCCTGGTTCTGTTTAGGAGCCATACCTCTAACCAGTAGCCGTCTCTGCAGCCACCCAGAGCGGGTGTATGCACGTCCAACGCCGTCAGCCGCCGAGAGCCACCTCTGCTGGATCCCAGAGCAGCTGTGTCCACAAACTCCCGCAGTTTCTGCTCCCGTTACTCCTCTGCTCCGCAAACTCCGCCGGTGCCGCATCAGGCTCCGCCCTCCTGTTGCTGAGAAGCCTCCTCGACCAGCAACGAGCCTCTCCAGCGTCCACACCGCTCCCCGCAGAAGTACCCTAAACGAGATGGATACGGTAAAAGCCGACAGCATTACCACGGTCGGTTTCCTTTTTCCGCTGCTTGCCGCTCCCTGCCGCACCTTGCTTCTGCTCAGACCGACACCGGGCAAAAGACATACAGCACCCTCACCGCACCTCTGCACCGGCCACTTAGCGGCCGCCATCTTGCCCCCTACTCACACACTGGAAATCGGGAATATGGTTCCTATTTCACCCGTTTCATGTATAACGGATCACTTGGTTCGTTTTCACAATTTTTGGGTCACATTTCTTTAGCATCGATATCACGTGTGCTCACATCCCACACCAGCACCGTTGCATGTTTTTATCCTCATTTTACACTTCCCTACTGATTTCGCTCACGAAACACGCATGATTTTCAAAAACAACTGCATCTTTTTCACACACCGGTGGTTTTAATAACATCAATGCATGATGCTACCCCAGCACGCATAGTACCATCACTATACTAGGCTCTAGTTGACAGCCATTTCTCTTTCTTCTTGTAGAGCAATCCCCTGATGAAGGGTTAAAGGATAGCCCGAAATGCATTGGGATTAGCAATCTTTGATGAACGTGCATTGGGTAACATGTCCGATATTTTGGCAACCATAAAAACAATGTGTTGACACAGAGACAATGAACTAAAAGACTTTAAGTGCATTTTTCATGTTCTAAAAACTTTATTAAATTCACCCAAGTGAACAAGACTTGTGTAGTCTTTCTCGCAGTGCTTGGAGGAGTCTTCCCCCATGTTGGGGCAGCTTTGCAATAGACTTTGTTACAATACACGCTGTAAGGACCAGACAGCGATACCTCTTCAGCACGCCACAGATCATTAACACGGATAACCATTGATGAACTAAGCGGTACAAGCCCCATTCACTTTCTTTGTTAAAAAAAAAAAACATCAGAGCCAACAACAGCAGAATGAAGGAAGCGATCAGAAAAGGGATCAAGAAAGACATGGAGTCTGGACAGGCAGTGTAAATATCCCCAGGACACAGGCACACTGGTCCAGACATAGAGAGGAACAAGAAGAGGCAGAAGAGGCAGAAACAGCACAAGCGTGCCGAGATTGAAAAGAGCAGGATTACACCAAAGACAACAGAGAGGCTACAAACAGACCATCCACCGGATCCGACCCTTCCAGCAGTGGTGGTTTTTCCATGGGGTTGTTTGGGCGCCGCCCCCCCCTGCTTTCTCGCCGTGCGAGAAGGCAGAACAATGGTAGTTATCATATTATATAACTACCATTGTTTCTGCCTTCTCGCACGGCGAGAAAGCAGAACTTCCTGGTTAGAGTTACTTGAGGGCAGGGGGGAGTGGCTTGGGGGAGTGGCTTGCCCATTGTTGTTAATACTGACTGTATGGGCAGCCGTACCCAAGCTGAGTGATCAGCCTGTAGTGTCAGTTTGGAGGGCCAGCCAGGGGTGGCATAATACATGCTGTTGCCCCTGGTAGGCCTTGGATGCACCTATGCCCTAGGTACCTATGGTACACTATACAGGGGCTCACAAAGGTGCCCCAATACCCAATCTGGTATGTACCTAAAGTACATGGTATCAATTTAGAGAGAAAACAGCTGGGCTGTGGGTCTGATTAGCAAGCCCACAGCCACACTTAAGTCGAAAAAAACTGAAAATCACAGCAAAAAGTGGGGGTGACCATAGGAAGCAGACCCTACACTCCTACAACATGGTCCCTATCATGGAGACCAATCTGGCAAGATTGCATCTTACCTGTTCTGCGATGCGTGCTATGTGGAGAAGAATGCGTGTTGGATATCTGTCTAACACTTCCATCAGCGCTGCCAAGGGATGTTGATACTTTGCTTGGTTCGGTAACGGCTCATGCATTGTATTGTCCCCAACGGTTACCAATCCTGATGACTGTATTCATGGAAGTCCCACCAGCACATCCAGCTGACCGTGAGATACGTGGACCAACCGGCACACAGGTACCATCTACTGCGAACATTGCTAATGCGGCTGACACTGACGGCGATGCTTCTCCTCTGTGTACGATTGATGTACTTAATGAAGTAGTCCAGATTTCACCTACTGTGGTAGACGATTTCGTTTCCAGCTTAGAAGATTTGATCTTTTCTCCTGACAACGAGAATAACTTTTGAAATTACCACACAGCGTTCTATAAACTCTGAATTCGACCTTCACTTTTCAAAACAACAATTCTAACTTGGAATTCTATTTTTATACGATTTGATTTGACTGTTTTCCAAAATTGAACTTTCTTTGGCACAAAGTAATCTGCTTAAAGTAGAAAATATTCCTAGAGAACAAGAATTCTTTGAATACTTCCTAGAGACAATATTTGACCTCGTCCGCATCCAAAACAGTTTATATATTCTGCAATGGAATGGTCTCAACCTCTTTTTTTCTTCTGTATTTAAGAGCCATTTTCATAAATGTAATTTCATGATTCAGTCTGATAGCATTTCAAATGTCATACTTTATGCTTTGAATGAAACCATTGCCTTACGTACAGCACAAATGCTCCTTTTTAAAATGCATTTTATGTATTTTTGGATGGGATTGTAAACACATGCTTTAGATATGTTTTAAATGATTAGAATGTTGTAATGTCGAACATTATAAAGTGGAGTGGGTGTTATATAGCATTTTAGGACCCTAGTGTAATTTTCCTGATTCATGCCCTTATATAAGTACAAATCACCTTGCCCTCATATAGGCAAAGAAATCATAACCATATTTAGTCATAGCCCATGCAGTCCAAATACAGGCATGAACACTTCCACAACTTCCGAAAAGCCACAACGATTTCTTGGAAAACTCGGCTTTAGCAGTCAGGAACTTCCCCTTGCTTGAATATTGATTTGTCCTAGAACTCATGGAGTTTTCAAAGAACTGACCTTTTTTGATGACGTTATTATGTCCAACTTTACGTCAAACCAGGCACCTTCAAAGTATAAATATGCCCACACTTGCCCTAGCAAACACACAGTGGTTTGGAGGAGTTCGACTATCTACTTGCCTGACGCAGCTCGCTACAGCAAGTGCCGAAGGAAGCCGACCCTCCAGTTGACGCACTGTGACCATCCTGATCTTTCCAGAGGCGGTCGCTCCCCCACGCAGCTCCTCATCCCGACTGCAGTGGTATCGTAGTGCTTGAAATCTACTCTGATTGCTGCCTCCCCGCATTGCTGCTATTTTGGAACTTTGATGCTTTAACTGTAGCGCTTGGATTTTAATGTGATTGCAGCCTCCTCGCATTGCTCCTAATATACTGAACTTTGATGCTCTTATTTACCCGCGCTGCCAAATCGACTTATTTAATTAATTAGACGCAAACACGCTCATTTGTGTCTGCCTGCTGCCGCATTGTGCCTTAATTTTTTCCATTTCATTTGAATGCTCGATCGCATAGCGTAGTATTGCCCCAATCCAGTTCGGTTTGTTGCTAGCAGCCATCTTCACGTGTGTTGCTGTGCCTCCCTGCCTGGACCTACACCCCGCCCTCGGCCTCACAGCTGTCCCTCCCTCGCCCCTCCCCCTCCACTATCCATATATGAAAGATGCCTTTGCGCGCAGCGTTCACGCGCAGCGGTCGCGCCCCATGCGCGCCGAAGGTGCGCCAAAGGTAAGCCCGTCTACGCCCGTCCGCGCCTGGACCACGCCCAGCGCCAGACCCCCTGCCCCCCGCCGTACCCAGCCCACTAGATTCACATATGATGCCGCTACTCTCCTCGCCCTCAACCCCGGACGCAAACCACAATGCTGCGAAGCCACCCCAGGACGTACCCACGGCCCATTCGCCTGCCTCTCCTGCAAGTTCAACTGCCTCAGGACCCTCACCAAATCCACTTCCTCCATACACAGCTCCGACTCTAACCGACTGAAGTGCATCCTGCTCAACACCCGCTCGGTTCACAGACACGCTACTGAGCTCTGGGACCTACTCGACACTGCATCACCGGACATCGCCTTCCTTACAGAAACATGGATGCACACATCATCAGCACCCGACATCGCCATAGCCATCCCGGACAACTACAAGATCATCCGGAAAGACCGCACCAATCAAACAGGAGGAGGCATCGCCATCATCCACAGGAACACCATCAGAATCTCGACCAGCTCCGACGATAACCTTACAACTGCCGAACACCTCCACTTTCAGATCTACACCGACCCTAGGACCACACTTAGAGGCACCCTCATCTACAGGCCTCCAGGTACCCGCAGTCAATTCAGCGACAACATCACAGACTTCATCAGCCCACATGCCCTCACCTCCGAGAACTACATTCTTTTAGGAGACCTCAACTTCCACCTTGACAACAAACACGACAACAACACCTCCACCCTTCTGGACAACCTGGCCAATCTCGGACTCAAACAACTTGTTGACACCCCCACCCATGTAGCCGGTCACACGCTCGACCCCATCTTCACAACCAGCAAGCACATCTCCTTCGATCACACCACAGCTCTCCACTGGACGGACCACAGCTGTGTTCACTTCAGTTACAAAACTACCATGACCCACAACCGCCCACAACCTATCCCGCGAAGAAACTGGAACAAAATCTCCACCGAGCAACTCCTCACATCACTCAACCAAAACCCTCCCACCCTCTCACCGGACCCAAGTCAAGCAGCCACCAATCTCAAGCAATGGATCACCCACAGTGCTGACGAATTAGCACCCCTAAAAAAGCACCAGATCAAATCAGCCAGCAAATGAGCTCCCTGGTTCAATGATGACCTTAAAAAACTCTAAGAAGCTATGCCGCAACCTGGAGAAATCATGGAGAAAAAACCCAACCACCGACAACATGGCCACCCTCAAAGAAGCCACCCGCCAACACCACCAACTGATCCGCTCCGCCAAGAAATCAGCATTCAAGGATCGTCTCGACAACAACACTCACAACAGCAAGGAACTTTTCAACATCGTCAAAGAATTCACCAACCCCACCGCAGCATCCAATGACATAACTCCCTCCCAAGACCTCTGCGATGCGTTATCCTCCTTCTTCTACAACAAAATCGCCGACATCCACACCAGCTTCGAGAATACTCCCAGCGATCAACCCTCCCCACCACGCTCAGATCCTACTCCGCCAACTAACAACCTTAGCGCCTGGAACCCAATCACCACCGAAGACACCATCCGCCTAATGAACTCAATCCACTCTGGCTCGCCTACCGACCCCTGCCCCCACCACATCTTCAACAAAGCGGACTCCATCATCGCACCCCATCTCCGTGACGTCATCAACTGCTCGTTCAACTCTGCCACCTTCCCAGAAAGCTGGAAACACGCCGAACTCAGCGCCCTTTTGAAGAAACCCACAGCAGACCCCTCCTTCTTCTACAACAAAATCGCCGACATCCACAACAGCTTCGAGAATACTCCCAGCGATCAACCCTCCCCACCACTCTCAGATCTTACTCCGCCAACTAACAACCTTAGCGCCTGGAACCCAATCACCACCGAAGACACCATCCGCCTAATGAACTCAATCCACTCTGGCTCGCCTACCGACCCCTGCCCCACCACATCTTCAACAAAGCGGACTCCATCATCGCACCCCATCTCCGCGACGTCATCAACTGCTCGTTCAACTCTGCCACCTTCCCAGAAAGCTGGAAACACGCCGAACTCAGCGCCCTTTTGAAGAAACCCACAGCAGACCCCTCTGAACTTAAAAACTACCGACCCATATCCCTCCTCCCATTCCCGGCCAAAGTCATTGAGAAAGCCGCCAACAGCCAGCTCGCCGCATTCCTTGAATCAAACAACTCCCTCGATCCCTCTCAGTCCGGATTTCGAGCCAAACACAGCACCGAAACCGCCCTCATTGCAGCAACAGACGACATCAGAACACTACTGGATAACGGAGAAACAGCGGCCCTCATTTTACTCGACCTATCCGCCGCCTTCAACACAGTCTGCCACAGCACCCTCATACAACGCCTCAGTAACGTCGGCATAAAAGGAAAAGCTTTGGACTGGATCATCTCGTTCCTAGCTGGGAGAACTCAGAGAGTCCGACTTCCCCCATTCAACTCAGAGGCCACTGAAGTCATCTGTGGAGTACCACAAGGATCATCACTCAGTCCCACCCTCTTCAACGTCTACATGAGCCCACTCGCATCCATCGCGCGCCAACACAACCTGAACATCATCTCTTACGCCGACGACACCCAATTAATCCTTTCCCTCACTAAAGACCCTAACACCGCCAAAAATAATCTTCACGAAGGCATGAAAGAAGAAGCCGAATGGATGAAACATAGCCGCCTTAAACTCAACTCAGACAAAACAGAGGTACTCATCCTAGGAACTTCCCCCTCTGCCTGGGATGACTCCTGGTGGCCATCCGCCCTAGGCACAGCACCCACACCTACAGACCATGCACGTAACCTTGGCTTCATCCTAGACTCCTCTCTCTCGATGTCCAGACAAGTCAACGCTGTCTCATCCTCCTGCTTCAACGTTTTTCGCATTCGCAATTCTTCTTCCGCTGGATCCCCCTCGAGACAAGAAAGACTGTCACCCACGCACTGGTCACGAGTCGACTGGACTATGGTAATACACTATACGCTGGAATCACAGCAAAATTACAGAAAAAACTCCAACGCATCCAAAACGCATCAGCGAGACTCATATTGGACATCCCTCGCCAAGATCACATCACCGAACACCTAAAAGACCTCCACTGGCTTCCCGTCAACAAAAGAATCACTTTCCGCCTTCTCACCCACACACACAAGGCCCTCTACAATCTAGGACCCGAATGCCTCAACACTCGACTGTCCTTCCACAAACCCACCCGCCAACTAAGATCGTCTAATCAAGCCCTCGCCACAGTCCCGCGCATCCGAAAATCCACCATTGGGGGCAGATCCTTCTCCTTCCTGGCTGCCAAGACCTGGAACTCACTCCCCACCCACCTCCGCCTTACTCAAAACCACATCGCCTTCAGAAAATAACTTAAAACCTGGCTATTTGACAAATAATGAACCCCTTCCCCTAGCGCCTTGAGACCCTCTGGGTGAGTAGCGCGCTATATAAATGCCTGAACTTGAACTTGAACTAGAGAGACACTGTCTTTTCTCTTGCCGAGAAATCCAGCTCGAGTATTTCCAAGCTCCCCTTGCGGGATGTTGGGAAATCGAGTCCCGAGACAAAGAGATACCAGACCTCCTCCATTCTAAACAAAGGTACGGACCTGATTAGACATTAAGAGAAATCATGGATAGATTTTGGCAAAGAAACTAAACCTATGCTACACCTTACTTACTTCTTCCCTCGTACTAGACCTAGGTTAGGTACACCGGGACAGGCGTATTTTAGATGCACCAGTTGAGTACTTTTAGCCTTTTTTATTTATGTATGTATTTTATGGCTTAGAAACCATACATTGCTTTTACAGTATTATTATATAATACTCTTCTTGCTGTACGTATTATACTATTATACAACAAAATCGCCGACATCCACAACAGCTTCGAGAATACTCCCAGAGATCAACCCTCCCCACCACGCTCAGATCCTACTCCGCCAACTAACAACCTTAGCGCCTGGAACCCAATCACCACCGAAGACACCATCCGCCTAATGAACTCAATCCACTCTGGCTCGCCTACCGACCCCTGCCCCCACCACATCTTCAACAAAGCGGACTCCATCATTGCACCCCATCTCCGTGACGTCATCAACTGCTCGTTCAACTCTGCCACCTTCCCAGAAAGCTGGAAACACGCCGAACTCAGCGCCCTTTTGAAGAAACCCACAGCAGACCCCTCCTTCTTCTACAACAAAATCGCCGACATCCACAACAGCTTCGAGAATACTCCCAGCGATCAACCCTCCCCACCACTCTCAGATCTTACTCCGCCAACTAACAACCTTAGCGCCTGGAACCCAATCACCACCGAAGACACCATCCGCCTAATGAACTCAATCCACTCTGGCTCGCCTACCGACCCCTGCCCCACCACATCTTCAACAAAGCGGACTCCATCATCGCACCCCATCTCCGCGACGTCATCAACTGCTCGTTCAACTCTGCCACCTTCCCAGAAAGCTGGAAACACGCCGAACTCAGCGCCCTTTTGAAGAAACCCACAGCAGACCCCTCTGAACTTAAAAACTACCGACCCATATCCCTCCTCCCATTCCCGGCCAAAGTCATTGAGAAAGCCGCCAACAGCCAGCTCGCCGCATTCCTTGAATCAAACAACTCCCTCGATCCCTCTCAGTCCGGATTTCGAGCCAAACACAGCACCGAAACCGCCCTCATTGCAGCAACAGACGACATCAGAACACTACTGGATAACGGAGAAACAGCGGCCCTCATTTTACTCGACCTATCCGCCGCCTTCAACACAGTCTGCCACAGCACCCTCATACAACGCCTCAGCAACGTCGGCATAAAAGGAAAAGCTTTGGACTGGATCATCTCGTTCCTAGCTGGGAGAACTCAGAGAGTCCGACTTCCCCCATTCAACTCAGAGGCCACTGAAGTCATCTGTGGAGTACCACAAGGATCATCACTCAGTCCCACCCTCTTCAACGTCTACATGAGCCCACTCGCATCCATCGCGCGCCAACACAACCTGAACATCATCTCTTACGCCGACGACACCCAATTAATCCTTTCCCTCACTAAAGACCCTAACACCGCCAAAAATAATCTTCACGAAGGCATGAAAGAAGTAGCCGAATGGATGAAACATAGCCGCCTTAAACTCAACTCAGACAAAACAGAGGTACTCATCCTAGGAACTTCCCCCTCTGCCTGGGATGACTCCTGGTGGCCATCCGCCCTAGGCACAGCACCCACACCTACAGACCATGCACGTAACCTTGGCTTCATCCTAGACTCCTCTCTCTCGATGTCCAGACAAGTCAACGCTGTCTCATCCTCCTGCTTCAACGTTCTTCGCATTCGCAATTCTTCTTCCGCTGGATCCCCCTCGAGACAAGAAAGACTGTCACCCACGCACTGGTCACGAGTCGACTGGACTATGGTAATACACTATACGCTGGAATCACAGCAAAATTACAGAAAAAACTCCAACGCATCCAAAACGCATCAGCGAGACTCATATTGGACATCCCTCGCCAAGATCACATCACCGAACAGCTAAAAGACCTCCACTGGCTTCCCGTCAACAAAAGAATCACTTTCCGCCTTCTCACCCACGCACACAAGGCCCTCTACAATCTAGGACCCGAATGCCTCAACACTCGACTGTCCTTCCACAAACCCACCCGCCAACTAAGATTGTCTAATCAAGCCCTCGCCACAGTCCCGCGCATCCGAAAATCCACCATTGGGGGCAGATCCTTCTCCTTCCTGGCTGCCAAGACCTGGAACTCACTCCCCACCCACCTCCGCCTTACTCAAAACCACATCGCCTTCAGAAAATAACTTAAAACCTGGCTATTTGACAAATAATGAACCCCTTCCCCTAGCGCCTTGAGACCCTCTGGGTGAGTAGCGCGCTATATAAATGCCCGAACTTGAACTTGAACTAGAGAGACACTGTCTTTTCTCTTGCCGAGAAATCCAGCTTGAGTATTTCCAAGCTCCCCTTGCGGGATGTTGGGAAATCGAGTCCCGAGACAAAGAGATACCAGACCTCCTCCATTCTAAACAAAGGTACGGACCTGATTAGACATTAAGAGAAATCATGGATAGATTTTGGCAAAGAAACTAAACCTATGCTACACCTTACTTACTTCTTCCCTCGTACTAGACCTAGGTTAGGTACACCGGGACAGGCGTATTTTAGATGCACCAGTTGAGTACTTTTAGCCTTTGTTATTTATGTATGTATTTTATGGCTTAGAAACCATACATTGCTTTTACAGTATTATTATATAATACTCTTCTTGCTGTACGTATTATACTTTGCAGCCAGTATTACGATTGTAGCAGTTCATTTCTTCCGCATGAGAAAGAAGACTGTTCAATAAATACTTTTATTGAAAACGCCTATCTCTCTATTTCTCTGCACCTCTGATGAAACGAAGCATGCACGATTGACTGAGTAAAATATCTATCTATTCTTTCCACGACTCTGAAGATACGTTTTATCTTGGAGAAACAAAGCTGTCCTGTTTATGCTTTTCTTAGAAACTAATCCCTTCTTGTTTATTCAAGAAAGTTTCTAGTGACCTCTGAGCTAGCTGGCACTCACAATTAACTCTAATATATTCGATAGAGACCTAGTCGACCTAAGTTCTACGCCAATTCTATAGTATATATTATTCCAATGCGCAGAATATAGGAACTACACTACAGCTCGACCGGGCCCAAGTCATTCTTGTGGCTCCGGACTGGGCTCGAAGGCTACGGTATCCCGAGCTACTCAGTATGATCATCGATCCCCCGATCCGTCTGCCTCTTCGGGGGGATCTTCTGTCGCAGCAGCAGGGGACGGTCCTCCACCCGAACCTGTCCAGCCTCCCCCTCCATGCTTGGAGATTGAGCGGTGACAGTTGACGGCTTTCGATCTTCCTCCCGAAGTCTGTGATGTTATTCTGGCAGCCTGGTGTCCCTCCACTAAAACGGTATACGCCTGCAGGTGGAACAAGTTTGTGGCATGGTGCACAGCTAAGTCTGCGGATCCCCTTTCTGCCCCTCTTTCCGAAGTCCTTCTGTTCCTTCTTTCTTTGGTCCAGCAGGGCTCTGCTCTGGGCACTATCAAAGGTTATCTTTCGGCCATCTCCGCCTTTCTACGGCTTCAGGATCAGCCTTCTCTTTTTAAGTCTCCAGTTGTTAACCGTTTCCTGAAAGGCATTACGCACACGTTTCCTCCCGTAACGTTCATAATGCCTCAATGGGACTTAAACCGTGTCTTAACATATCTGATGTGCGCTCCCTTCGAGCCCCTTCATAACTGTCCTTTGCGTCTTCTCGCTCGCAAGACTACTTTCCTGGTAGCTATCCTCTCTACCAGAAGAGTGAGTGAGCTCCAGGCTCTTTCTTCCAAACTGCCTTTCCTTTCTGTTCATCCGGACAAGGTGGTTTTAAGGACTAATCCCTCTTTCTTGCCAAAGGTTGTCATGCCCTTCCACATCGAGCAGACCATCACTTTACCCACCTTCTTTCTGCCTCCACATCCTTCAAAAGAGGAAGAGAGGCTCCACCGTCTGGACGTGCGCTCTCGTTCTATCTGAAGCGCACACAACAGTTCTGGGTGGATGACCAGCTCTTTGTTGGCTATGTGGGAGCCAAAAAAGGTCAGGCCGTGCACAAATGGACCATCTCTCAGTGGGTTGTTTTGTGCATCAAGGCATGTTACTCATTAGCTAAGAAGGAGCCTCCTGTGGGGCTGCATGCCCATTGTACCAGGGCAACAGCAGCCACTACTGCCTTGGGACGCGGCGTTCCCTTGCAGGACATTTGTCAGGCAGCCACCTGGGCTTC
The DNA here is from genome assembly GCF_964263255.1 of Lissotriton vulgaris. Classification (NCBI taxonomy): domain Eukaryota; kingdom Metazoa; phylum Chordata; class Amphibia; order Caudata; family Salamandridae; genus Lissotriton; species Lissotriton vulgaris. The sequence continues at coordinate 279,503,270 of NC_141698.1, read as the reverse complement.
GCTGCACACGTTTACCAAACATTACTGCCTTGACAGTCAAGTCCTGAGAGACGGCTACTTTGGCCATTCTGTTCTCCGTGACTTTCTGGTGTAATCTTGTTTGCAGACCCACCTCCGGGGTTGGTATTGCTAGGGTATCTATTCTAAGGTAAGGAATCTATCACTAACGTGTCTCTTTCAGATGCACAAGTTACTACTTGTGTAAATATATATCTGTAAGAGACATTAGTTAGTGATAGATCCCTTACCGCCCCACACACCCTCCCCGTTCTGCGAACTGATTTATAGGGTTAAGGTCATCCCTTTCAGGACCCTAGTTTCATGGAACCAGTGGTCAGTTTCTTGCATGGCTCTGCATTCCTGGTGCGGAAAGGCATGTACAGAACTGACATCAGCACGCATGGGTGGCGCCTAAGAAGTCTTTGTGGCGTCATCTTGGCGCTAACGATGCCAGCGACGGACGCGGAGCCGCACGACGCCACCTACCGACGTGCAGGGGTACTGCTGGCGAAAAAACTTTCCAGATCCAGTCTGACCCCTGGGGATATTCTAAGGTAAGGAATCTATCACTAACTAAAGTCTCTGACAGATATATCATTACACATTAAGTAACTTGTGCATCTTATGCTATGTGATAGGTAGTGTCAGTAAGCAATCTGATGGAGACTACCTGTAGTTTCTATACCAATTTTCGGTCATACTATTTATGTTTGGAGTTTTTAGGCTTTATAGGAAGCTCTTCTTGTTATTCTCCCACAATGCTTTTTGCATCTGTCTGGAGGATATATATTACCTGTCTTTTTGGGTATGTATATATTTTCTCTGTGTCTTGTAAGTCCTTGGGAAATCATGGCTGTTACTTCTTGAGGGGGTCTTGTGATCAAATTGTGTTTTGTATCACAAGTGTTGCTGCATGCGCTTGTAGCTAACAAGGATTTAGTTTATATATTATTTCCTGTTAATGTTTTGTTTTTTCATTATTTTATATTTTGATACTGCACTAAATGGTGCGTTCCCTTTTCTTCTATCGCCTGCCTTGGTATTTTGAGTGTGCCCACGGCTCGGAGTCATGATCAGACTTTCGGGCCATGACAGTAAAGACCATGCAGGCGCTGGCTTTATAAATACCTGGGGTCCTTCAGCACATTAGGGCCAGTGATGCTCTATGTATTGTCAGAACACTCTGAGTCTATTGTGACACAATTTTATATATATTATGCATATGTCAAGGTGATATGCCTTTGGGGCAAAAAAATTAAAATAAATTTACAACGGGCATAATTGATGAATATCAATATTAAATTAAAATCTATTAGTGTCATTTTAGTCTCTTTACAGTGCATTATGTAATCTTCGGGTGCTCATTTTGTTCTAACAAACTTTTTTATACCATGGGCGTATTATTGATCATCTTTCTTTTGGTGTTCATTTATCTTGTTATACTGGAATGAGTTCCGAGAGTCCTTCTTTTTGATTTTACCTGGACAGTTCTTTTCTGATATTTCTTTATTGTGAAGAATGCGGATTACATGACTTTTGTGTTGCACTTTGCCCTTTTGATCACCGAGTTCTCTTTTCCATTGGTGGATAGAGGATAATGCTTGCTAACTGACGGGTGGCTCTTTAAGATTTTTTCCCCTTTTCCTTCAAGGAATGATTCTCTCTGGCCTGTAGGGTTGTTTTTATTTATATGCTCTGTGACAGTGATCATGGATTCTATGAAGAGCTAAGCTCTTGTTCTGCTTTTCCTCCATACATTTGGCTGGTTGTTAGCTATGACCGGCTGGTTCTCTTTGAGAACTTTTGTAGGATTAGTTCTCAGACCCTCCTCAAGGGGGGTATAGCTATGGTATTTAATGAAAACGTTAAGGACTTTGCAGCTAGATGTCTCTATCAGATGTAAAAGCTACTTAACTTCGGTAACAAATATCTGTTAGAGACACAGTCTAGCAGACAATTCATTAACTCCCTGCCCAACCTCCCCATTCTGCAAGCCACCCATGAGGTAGGGGTTATACCCTTTCTCAGTACTGGTTTCATATATTGGTATCACTATCTGAACTTATGTTGGGACTCAACAGACCTCTTGGCCTAGCCACATAGCTTTTGTTTAGATGCTGCAGTACCATTCATTTCCAAATGTGTGTGGTTGGCAGGGTCGGTGTGTCTTCTCTATCACACTGGAGTAGACACCAGTGAGCAGTATTGATGTATTTGTTCTTTCTTTAAAATACTTTGTTTGGTATCATCATACCTTGTATTGGGACTAGCAATATGTCACGTAAAGGTGTGATTCAACAAACAGCTTGATGTTGTTTTTGTGGGTTTTGTTTTGCTATTGTCATGCCATTCATTACCATGGATGTATGGTCTATATAGTGTATGGTTTTCTTCTCTTACATGAGGGTTTTTCACCAGGGTGCAGGGTTCCAAATAGCCCATTGTTTTGTTGATGTTGTTGGGGTTTTTCTTTAAAATCCACTTCTGGTATTTACATACCATTTGATGTTCTTCTTTATTAATGTTTCAAGGATTTTTTATCTTTTTTGGCACACTGTTTCCACAACCAGTTTTTATAGTGGCTCCGCGTTCTGGCGCAGAGGGTTTCACAGAAGAAACTGACGTCCACGCGCCGGAGGGGACTTATATGGCTCCACTGACGTCATGACCAGAGTCAATGTCATCACAGAGCGGTACGAGGGCTTTCCCCGGCGTGCAGAGGTACTGCTGGAAAATTTTCGAACCCAGAATGGCGTTTGGGGAGAATTCAAAAGTTAAGGAATTTGCTACTAGACTGTCACCTCCAGATATTACGTTACCAAAGGTAAGTAACCTTTACATTAAAGTCTCTTTCCAGCTCACTTCAGACTTGCAAAAAAAAGCTACATTTTTGCTCTCCGAACTGCTGAATGTATACAAAAACAACTCTGTCAGGAGATGTAGCCTGACATTTGACTTTTTGCTTTAAAGCACCTCAAATGTGGCAAAATCCATGCAAATCTGAGTAAAGATTTTGACTGACTGATGAGATAAATACAGAATTTAACAGCATCTTTATTTATTGCTCTGACTTTCCCGAGTCACCAAAAATCTGCTCACGACCGACAGTTTGGGAAACACTGGGCTGTACCCAGTTGGCTTACATTAACATACTTATAAGTCCCTGTTAGAACCGGGGTCTCTAGTTGGCAGGGGTGTGCACCCTAGTCCAAGTAGAGACCACCGCTTCTGACAGGGTAGCTTGGCGCAAAGCAGGTAGGCTAAACGCAGGAGGCAATATGTAAAGTATATGTGCAACACACCCCAACAGTACACAGTGAATCTGATAGAGAATACTAGCTGCAGATTCCTTCGCATAGAATTATCCCCAGGCGCCAGACTGGTTTCGGAAACTTTTGCACAGCATCCCTGCGCACCGGGGCGGCATCACTTGACTCTGCCCAGGCATCGTCCGCGTACGTGATGTCAGCAAGGTCACATAAGCCCCACCCCAGTGCGCCTATCTCCGTTTTTTCCTTTTCCGCGTGCAACGCGGATCTGGTCTTGCTATGGGCCTGTTTTAGGCTCCCTTTTTTCCTCATCGTCTCTTCTTTTGGGGAACAGTGTGCGAATGCCTTCGGGCTTCAAGACTTGTGCATCGTGTGGGCGTCTTATGTCGGCGACAAACCCTCACCTCATTTGTAGTGGTGTTTAGGGAAGGATCACGGCACCACTGATTGTGAGGTGTGGCAACAGTTGAAGCCGAAGTCGCGGCGGGTGCGCCGGATGAAACTATTCCTGGAGCGTCTCTCCAGGTCGACCTCCTCCCCTTGATCAGCCTCGGCAGACTGCTTCAGATACGGCTGTGATCGTTGTCCTTGCACTTCTCCGATGTTGCGAGAGTGTCGCTCCCCGGTGGTTAAGTTCTGCGGTTTGTCCCCGGGGGGGGTGGTGTTCGGCCTAACAGGGGCGTCAACTGTCCACGGGTGATGCGGCCCTGCGTGTCGTCCTATCCACCGTTTCGCGGTGATGGGGTGTCGAGAGTCCAGATGGAGACATATGCTGCGGCTTTGCAGGCCTCGCTTGTGTCTCCCCCTCCTTCCTCTCCTGGGGCATCAGCAAATCCCTTGCCTTGCGCAGAGCCCTCTGCGCCGCCGCCGGTGGCTCCGGCCCGACTAGTTCGGACCCAGGCTTGGAGGATGTGGTGCTGCTGTGCTGCGGCCCCTCTGGGGTCCCTCCTTCAGACCACCGCGCCTCTGCCTCGCCGCAAAGTCCCGCAGGAGAACCTGTGGTGTTGCGGGAGGTCGCCGGGGCTTGGGTCACATCCCGAGCCCCACTCGGTCCTTTGACAAGGTGGTTCTGTCTAAGGCCGAGGCGACGCTGCTACGGCGCTGGCAGCTGCTGGACCGGGCGGCGCCACAGGGATCGGTGGACCCGTCCGGTCCTGCTCTGGATCGAGGCTGGGCGGGGACCCCTCTCCTTCCTCCGGGCCTTTCTCGTCCCTCCACGCAGGCGGCTGCCGAGTCGGAGGGCGAGTCGGAGGTTAAGTCGGGTCTGGCGGCAGTGTATGGTTTGCCGGGCCACCTCCTTCACATGCTGGGCAGAGGCTGGTGGAGGGCTTCGTGCCACTCCCCTGGTTCCTCTTGTTCCTCCTCGCAGGCAGCTGCCTCGGCGGAGGTCGAGTCGGCGCAGTTCCGGCGCCCCCCCTGTCCACTTCGGATCCGCCCCGCTCCGGTCCCCGGTGCAGTGTGGCTAAGAGGAGCCCTGTCCGGCGTCTCCTTCGGCGCCAGATGGCGTTGCCGTCCTGCCTCGGGTGACGGACTCTACGGCTCCGGGCAGGCATTGTGTGGCGGATTCGACTTCGGATGCTCTCTCTTCTCCGGAGGCTGGCTGCATATTGGTGTCGTCCTCCCCGGAGACTGGCCGCCGTGTGGTGTCTTTTTACCTGGCGTCGTTGCAGGGCGGCTCCCCGCCATTTCTGAGGCAGATATGTTCATTGGAGGAACGGCAGGTCCCCCATTCTTCGGTCACTTCTGACTTCGAGGTTTGGCCTTTGCCCGTCCCGCTTGGCTTCAGGGACGGGCGCTTTAGTTTGCAGCCGTCGCCCACGGAGGAGCTGCTTTCTCCGCCGCGGGGCCCTACGAAGGCGGGTGCGGCCTTCGCTCACGCGGTGTCCACGGCGGTGGGCGTTCTTCGCATGGGTGACCCGATTGCTCACTTTCTCTTGGAGGTTCTCCAACAGGGCTCAATATCCTGCGCATGCTACGTAAGATCTTCCGGTGGATGCCCACTGAGACCAGGAAGATGGTCACCCAGGCCCTCGTCACCAGCCGACTGGACTACGGCAACGCCCTCTATGCCGGAACCACCGCCAAGCTCCAGAAGAGACTTCAACGGATCCAGAACGCCTCAGCAAGACTCATACTCGACATCCCCCGACACAACCGCATCTCCGGACACCTGAGAGACCTGCACTGGCTCCTGGTCAACAAGAGAATCACCTTCCGTCTCCTCACCCATGCACACAAAGCCCTACACAACCAAGGCCCAAGATACCTCAACAGCCGCCTCAACTTCTACACTCCTACCCGCCAGTTTCGATCGACCAGCCACGCCCTCGCCGCCGTCCCCCGCATCCGAAGAGCCACAGCAGGAGGAAGGTCCTTCTCCTACCTGGCCGCCAAGACTTGGAACTCCCTCCCGATCCACCTCCGCCTGACCCAAGACCACCTCGCCTTCCGGAAGCAGTTTAAGACCTGGCTGTTCGAGCAGTAGCGGACCCCCCCTCCCCAAGCGCCTTGAGACCCTCTGGGTGAGTAGTGCGCTATATAAATGTTTTGATTGATTGATTGATTGAAGGAGATCCTGCTTCCCTTTGAGGGTTTGCTCCTTTCTTCCCTGACGGGGCTTGGAGGAGTCCTGCCTTAGAGGATCCAGTGCCTCAGCACCTTCTGCACCGGCACCTTCCGGCGCTGCGTGACCCGGCGTGCCTCTCCCTCCACCCCTCTGCTGCCAGTCCACTTTTGAGGACCGCTTTTCCCTCACTGCCGCCGCTGTTGACTCCTCCGTCCCGGGAGGCCCGCTGGCTGGACTGTTGGGGGCGCAACATGTTCGCCTCGACCCTTGTTTGTGGGACTCAGCTGAGTCTCTGGGATCCGCAGCTTCCCAGGAGACTGTTCAGGTGGAGTTACGGCATCACGCTTTGGATAGGCAGGAGCTAGCAGCGTTTATTCTCCGCTCCACTCTGGACATCTCGGAGATGCTGGGACGGGCCATGATTTCCTCAGTCGCCCTCCATCGCCATGCTTGGCTTCCGGACAATGTGTTCCCTGATAATATTCGGGAGCGGCTCATTGATCTTCTGTTTGATGGCAGCCTGTTGTTCCATGCCCCGGCTGACTCCACCATCCAGAGGTTCTTGGCAGGGCTCCTTCCTCCTCCTCCGCCTTATACTCCTCCTCCTTTCCCTCCTCAGTGACTGCTGAGTTGGGCTGGTTCTGGGCCTTCTTAGACCGCTTGTTCTGGCTGTGGAGTGTGTTCTCTGGCCATTGACTCCTTCTTGGGACTTTGGCATTGTTTGCTGCTGGACGGCCCTTTGTTGACTATGTGTGTGTTTTGCTGGCGTTGTTGCGCAGACTTGGCCCTGAGATTAGTCCTTCTGCTTTGCCTGGGCTGCTTGTCAAGCCTTTCCTGGGGGTGTTTTTTTCTCTTGGCCCTTTTGTTTTTTCTTCTGCTGCAGAAGTTTTTTCCAAAGAGGGTTCCTATGTCTTTGGACTTAACGTACCCTATGTGGGGTAGTGGTAGCTGTTATATAGCTGAGCTCTGCTGGGGAGTTCTGGTCACCTTCGGGTGCCTGTTCTCCATGGCGTCTCTGTATGTTGCTATTGCTTCTTGCTGTCATGTGTGCGACCCCTTGTGGTGGTGCGTCTGGGCATTTCCTCTTTCTCCTGCTCCTATCCTGAGGCCTGGATGCTTCTGTGTTCTTCTTCTTTCTGACAGCTATGGCTATTGGTGCCGTTCTGGCTACCCTGTTGCCTCCCTTCTGGGTGGGCTCACCTTCTTTTCCCTTGTTTCCTTGGACCCTTTGGGCTTCTGCTCTCTTCTTGTTCCTCTGCCTGTCCTGTCATTGGATGGAAGCTCTATTGCCTGGGGGGAGAGTGGGGTGCTTCGGCCTCTCCAGCCTTGCACTTGGCTCCTCTCTTGTTCCTGTATGGGCCTCTTCAGTCTTCCCTCTTCCTCCTCCCTCCCTCTTGGGGTAGGTGGTGGTCGGGTCGTGGGACGAGGTTACATCCCTGGTCCGCAGATCTGGTCCCTTGTGGGACCCTCTGTCCTGTCCAGCTTGGTGGGATCCTTTCACAGGCCCTCCTTCCGCGTGGGTATTGCTAGGGTATCTGTTCTACATGAAGGAATCTGCGGCTAGTAGTCTCTATCAGATGTATGAGTTACTTACCTTCGGTAACGATGTATCTGGTAGAGACGATTCTAGCCGCAGATTTCTTCACGGCCCGCCCTTCCTCCCCGTTCTGCGAGGACCCTTGGGCTGGTCTTTGGTGCTCGCCTCCCGGTGGAGGGCTGTGTATCCTGTGCGTGCTTTCTTTTGCTCTTGACGGTGGCTCTGTCTTGTTGCTGTTCTGTCCTCCTCTTGGTTCTTTGGTGGATGGGGTACGGCGCTCCTGTGCCCAGCTTCTCTGGCTGTCTCGGGTTGGGGAGGTTTGCCTGCAATCTTGCCCTCTCCTCCTTTCCATTCCTCTTTGGGGGTCCTGGCCCCTCTGCTACCCTCTGAGTTGGGGTCATCTGGCCGTGCCTCCCCCTTGTTCCTTGGGGGGTGGCTGCCCTCTCTGCTGGGGTGTCTTGGAGGTTGATTGTTCCCGTCTGTTTTGGGACTGGCTCCCCTTCCTTGTTTCTTTTTTTTTTTTTAAACAGATTTTATACATTGCATGAGATACATGTCAAGTAATGCTCTGAACACCAGAGACAATCACCAGAAGCAAATTATAAAGCACTATTACATGCAATTATTTTCATATGAGGTCAAACCGTTGTGAACAGAAAAACAGGATCACAGTCCCCACCGCCCCCCACCCCCCCAGACACCCACAACCCCCCTCCCCCCGCGCGCGCCGCTGCTTGGTCCGCCCGTATTGTACTTAAAACATGATGCTCCTGCCAAACGTGCCACAATGTCCGCATGTAGCTCATGTTGTCGGGCTGTCAGGGGAGCTGAAATACATCTTCCTCAGGTGGTGGTTCCAATTCCAGTCCCCGATAGTCCGCCCACCTCTTCCAGATCTTGTAGTGTTTTTGAGGACAGCCCCTGCCCACATATATTGGTTGTTCCAGACCCATACAAAAGTCCATCACATTCTTCCAAGCTATGAGTGATGGGGCCCCCTTCCTTGTTTCTGAATGGGGGTTGTAGACCTGCTACATGTGTCATGGATTTTTACGCAGGTTCCTTGCCTCCGGGGAGGGGGGGGGGGGGGGGGGGGAAGCTGTCTATGTACTGGCAGGGTGGTTGCTCGGGGCTCTGATCTGTTCCTTCTTCTGCCCCTGCTTTTGGACACTGCTGTGTTGCACTGTTCCTTAGGGTGTCTTTTTTCTACTCTTTCACACACTGTTCCCATGCTCCCACAGTTTTTTGTCTGGTGGCTCCCGTTGTGGAGCGCAAAGGTTCTCTGAAGAAAACTGACGTAGGTGCGCTAGGGTGGGGCTTATGTGACCTCGCTGACATCACTTATGCGGACGACGCCTGGGCGTAGTCGCGTGATGCCGCCCTCCCCGGCGCGCATGTAGTAAAAGTTTCCGGATCCAGTCTAGCGGATCCAGTCTAGCGACTGGGGATAATTCTACGTGAAGGAATCTGCGGCTAAAATCCTCTCTACCAGATACATCGTTACCAAAGGTAAGTAACATCACGCGCAAAAAGGCACTACACCAATTAGTGTAACAATGAAAATATCTTTATCTCAGTTTCAGGCAAGATCAATGATAAACAAATTCACATGGGTTAAGGACTTCCTTTGTGCAATATAATAATGGGGTCGACATGCAGGCTCTGAGAGTCTCTTTGGGACCAGGTTCGTGAAATTACTAGTTTAGTCTTGGCTTAAGAAGAGGAAAGAAAAATGTGCGCAGGGTCAGTCAGAGCTGGTGTCCCTTTAACTGGGTTCCAGCCGCCAAAGTCGGTAAAATGGTCCTGGTGCCACAGGGGTGAAACTCCCGGTATTAATTCTCCCCCACCGTGCCCACAGTAAGAATGCATCGCAGGGGGGCGGTGACCCTGTTGCTGGATGTTAGTCCCGCTGTGCCTACAGTAAGAATGCGGCCAAGGTTGCTGGTAACATGCCTCCGTGGCAGGGCCAGACTGGCTAACGGGCAGTTTGGAATGCTGCTGAGCTGGGGGCTGATTTCGTTTATGAAGACCTGCGTGTGCTAAACGAAATTCGTTCAGCTTTAATTATTTCGAAGCACACACAGGTCTCCATGAACAAAATCAGCCCCCACCGCAGTGAAATCAGCCCCCAGCTCGGCAGCATTCCAAACTGCCCGTAGTCAGTCCGGCCCTGCTCCGTGGTGCCCGCAGCACGAATGTGGCTGGAGAAGAAAGTCAGGCTCTTCTGGGCCCACCCCCGCTCCCCGGATGCAGCAGGACTTCGTGTAGATCTATGGCAGGAGGCCGTGAACACTTCCCTGCAGCCCCCACCCTTGCCCCAAACGGTCCGAACACTTGCTCCCTGAGTCGTTACCTGGGCAGGGCGCAGTCTCTTCCGCTCTACCTCCGTTGATCGCAGGAGACAGGGTTAGACGGCCTCGCACTCCCTGGACATCCGCACCACCGCTCCGATCTGCGAGCCCCCTGTTGCTAGGCAACGTCCTGCGCTGGCTCCAATCCCAGCGCGGCGCTGCCTCTGACATCACAGGGATATTCTTGCAGTTCTCCTGAGGTTCCCGGGCTGGCAGCGGTGATCTTGGGAACCCAGCGCCTTTCTCACGATGCACAGCCCAATCAGGGACCCGGGTGGTGGCAGTGATTTTGGGGGAAACAGCGCTTCCTTCAGCAGCGCCTAAATCAAGGGCACACAGCTCCAGCAGAACCCCGAGCTGGCGATATTGGCAGTCACTGCAGGACGGGTGAATCCTGGGCCAGCGGCGGTGAAGGGCTCACGGCGTGTTTCACTGCAGTGTTCTTGCCCAACACACAGAAAGTGCACGACGCAGTGCAGTGGGATGCCCGGGCCGCTAGCGGTAATTTTAATGAAACTGCGCTTTTTCTCCACGGCGGGGCAGGTTGCGAAGAAGTAGAACGTGGTAGTCTTTAAGAGTCTTCATAGTTCAATAAGTAGAGGGCCAGCCACAGGAGAAAAGTAATGGTGGAGACACACTAGAGATGGTATTCCTGGGTCCCCTCTGGTAGGGCAAGATCAGCAGGCAGGACAACTCAGCTAACTTGGGGCAGCAGTTCCTGGGGGCAGTCAGCCTCAGTAGTGTAGCAATCCTCCCAGCGCAGCAGTCTTCACTCCAGCAGAGAGTCTTCCTGGTCCAGTAGTGCAACAGAGATGTGTGGCCAGAAACCTCCCTATTATAACCTTATTCTCAGGTGACCGGGAGGGGAGGCACTTTCTGGAAGAATCTAGGGGGTTGGAAATCTCTGGAAAAATCCAGGAGACTCTGGGGTGTTCCCTTTCTTTGCAAAAAACACAGTTGATGGACAGAATGCAGAACAATGTCTTACATTCACCCCAGTACAAAGAACTGGGCCTAAATCCATCGTTTTTTTGCACTCCACATCACCCTAGGTCAGACAATGGCTATATGCAAATCAGCCTTGACCCTGTGCCTCATGGGAACAGTCCAGCCCGAACTACCAAGCCATGTCTTTCCTAGACCGGAATTAAGCATCCAAGGACCGGTTTCTGGCTATCAGCCTTCTTCAGCCTGGATAGCTTGACTCCAGTGATGTGGAGAGCATTTCCCTTTCTTTCCCACCTGTCTGTCAACAGCGACAAAAGGCTACAGTTGCAAAAAGTCCCAGACCATGCAGACTACCAGCATGTAAATGAAGGGTAGGCCTCACTGCAGTAGCAGTAGCAGGGCCTATGGCTGATACACTAGTGTCACCATGCTTTTAAGGAAGAGCACCTGCACCTCAGTACTGTTTAGCAGTGGTAAGGGGCCCAGAGTCCTAAGTCCAACAAAAATGTGGGGTCCACTGGAAGGCAAAGAGGGCAGAAAATATAGGGGAAGACTATCCTAGGGCTGAGAGGTCTAACACGTGTCCCCCAGCCAAAGTGGGGAGAACTGCCCACCCTCTAGGGAGTTCTCCTCACTAAGGCGGAAGAATGAGCCACCGGAGGGGCCGGTGGTCGGTCTGAATTAGGAAGTGGGAGCCAAATAGGTATGGCCTCAGCTTCTTCAGAGCCCAAACCACTGCAAAAGCTTCTCTTTCTATTGCATTCCACCATTGTTCTCGGGGTAGTAGCCTCCTGGAAATGAAAGCCCCTGGTTGGTCCAGGCCCTCTTCATTGAGTTGCGAAAGTACTGCCCCTATGCCATGTTCAGAGGGGTCCATTTGATCAATGAACTCTTTAGAAAAATCAGGGGCCCTAAGCACAGGAGCAGTGCACATAGCTTGCTTGAGGGAATCAAAGGCTTTTTGGCAAGCTTTGGTCCAAATCACTTTCCTAAGTTGTTTCTTGGAGGTTAGCTCAGTCAAGGGAGCTATAATGGTGTCATAACCCTTGACAAATTGGTGGTAGGAACCAATAAGGCCCAGGAAAGCCCTGACCTCAGTCTGGGTTTTGGGGGGCTCCCAGGCTATGATGGTTTCTATCTTGGCCTGTAGGGGCTGCACCTTATCCCTGCCCGCCAGGTGTCCTAGGTATGCTACGGACCCCTGTCCGATCTGGCATTTGCTGGCCTTGATGGTCAGGCCCGTCTGCTGCAGGGCCTGAAGCACCTCCCAAAGGTAACACAGATGTTCTTCCCAGCTGCCTCTGAAGACTGCTATGTCGTCCACGTAGGCAGTGGAAAAGGCCTTTAGACCAGTGCGTACCTGGTTCACCAGCCGCTGAAATGTGGCAGGAGCGTTTTTCAGTCCAAAGGGCATCACCCATAACTGTTAGTGGCCCTCTGGGGTGGAAAAAGCGGACTTCTCCTTGTCTCCCTCCGTCAGGGCGATCTGCCAGTACCCTGACGTGAGGTCAAAGGTACTCAAATATCAGGTAGCCCCCAGCCGGTCAATGAGCTCACCCGCCCTAGGGATGGGATGAGCATCCGTCTTGGTCACGGAATTTAGTCCTCTGCAGTCCACACAGAACCTAAGTTCAGGTGTGGTACCCAGTGGGGCCGCCTTGGGTACCAGAACCACCGGACTGGACCAGGGACTGTTGGAGGGCTCTATCACCCCCAACTCTAGCACCTTGGTGACCTCACTCCAGATGCTGGCCTTCACCTTATCCGACAGCTGTAAGACTTGGTTTTGACAGGGGGCGTCCCCTGTGTCCACATCATGGGTACACAGGTGGGTAATCTCAGGGATGAGGCATAACAAAGAGGAGTACTGCTGTAGGACCCGGCGGCAGTCGCTCTGTTGCTCCGGCGTCAAGGATGGTGAGAGGACCATTCCCTCCACCGATCCGTTCTTTTCTTGGAAAGCAAAGAGGTCAAGAAGAGGCTCGCTTTCCTCTTCCTCAGCCCCATCAGTCAACATCAGTAAGGTGAGCTCAGACCTCTCATGGTGGGGTTAGAGGTGGGTGGCATGCAACACCCTGTGGGGTTGCCTAGGTGTCACGATCGTCAGTAGCACAAGATAATATGAATGGCACTAATCTTTGCCTTGGGGCCAGCGGGAACGATGTTAGTAGATATTTTCCCCAGTTCCCTAAAACACCACCCCCAACAGAGGAAGCGAAAACCTACTGCGTGAGGTAGTGCCCGGGGGAAAAGGGAAAGGGAGAAAATAATAAACTGGACTGCAGGTGCTCTGGTCCTTCCCTGGTCTGGTATATGAGCCCGGAATACGCCCTTCAGGGTTGCACCTAGGTAGGACAGAAAAGACACAACAGGAGTAAGGAACCACTCTCACTAGGCAGACTTATTATAAAATACGAAAAGTATCTGCACTCACCTAGTAACCTGCAGCAAGATTCCTATGAATAGATGAGATGGCATAAATATTTTATGCAAAGAAACCAGATACAGGGTAAATAATCCTGGGGTATAGCAGGAGTATATAGTACTCAAGGTAGTGCTTATTTGTCCTACTGTTGAATGTATAGCAATATATAGCACAACCACCCAGTAGCACTAATCTCCAGACATCACAAGACTGCTGTATAAGGAATACCCCTGTACATTAAATCATGCTGTATGGGGATAAGTAAATTCAGTGTAACAGAAACAGTGTCTCCAGATAGCAGTACTAAGTACTCTGCTTATCAGCGCTTATGTAATTCTGCTCCGTTGTTCACTTAACAAGGGGGTACACAATCTCCCTCCAGTTTTAAGAGCGGTGACTGGACTGCTAGGCTAAATACCCGGGAAACTATTTAAGAGGGGCTGATACACTCAGTTCTCTACTGATTTGTAAAACAGGAAATAAACGGAAAGAAGCGCTCTAGCGGGTCTTCCTGAGTCACAATTCAAAAATGAAATATGCAAATGCGCCGCTCTGCATAGAAACGCTCCGGCGTTCTAAAGAGCACTGCTGGTGCGGAAAAGAACAGACAGTACACACAACGGAGGGAAACGCTCCTGCGTTCCTTCCGTAATACCTGCTTCTTCTTTACAGCACGACTCGAGTCCTGAATCGTGGGGGGTGTTTGGTTCCTATGGCGCTTCTCTCGGCGAAGAACGGGCTGAAAAGATGCTGAAAATGCTTCAAGCTGAAAGGGTGGTCACCCCACACTCTTTCCACATGGCCTACATATAGGCGGACATAAAGTTGGTGCCCCTGTCTGACACCACTTCCTTGGGGAAGCCCACACAAGTAAATATCCCCATCAGGGCCGGGCCACCTCAGGTGCAGTGATGGTCCTCTGGGTACCGGGTGGCGTGGTCCACCAGAACCAGGATAAACCAGTGACCAGAAGAGGTCGGCGGATCCATCAGGCTGACAGTGTCGATGCCCACCCTTTCAAAGGGGTACCAACGACTGGTAGTGGTTCCAGGGGGGCCTTCAATTTGGTCCCTGTTTTCCCACTAGCTTGGCAGTAGACACAGGTCTTGCAAAATGTATCAGAGGAAATTCTCATCCTAGGCCAATAGAAATAGGGGACTAGTCTGGCAAAAGTTTTGTCTTGGCCCAAGTGTCCCGCCAAGGGGATCTCATGAGCTAACTCCAACATGAAGGCCCTGTAGCATTGGGGGACCACTACGGCCCTAGATTACCTTGGGCTCACTTTAAAGGAGGCATTCCTCCCAGTAAATGTGGTAGTTTCCAGAGATGCTTCCTGCTGCCTGGGCTTCGGCCTGTCGCTGCGTGCCCCCAAGAGAGGGGCACTCCTTTTGTGCCTGATAAAACTCCTCCCGGGTAGGCCCTCCTTCCACCTGCCTCTCTACAGGGGTCGGAAAGTCTCCCAAGGGAGCAACGTCGCCCTCCATGGACTCTGGTGCGACTGCAGCAGGTGTCCCATACATCTTACGGGGTGTTCCCTCTGGGGCGGGTACCCCATGCCCTCGGCGTTTCCCTCGTTAGCAGCTGGCTGGGCTATTCTTCCAGGCTCCAGCCCTGGTAGACTCCCTTCCCGGGCAGCCATGGACCGTGTGGTAGCACAGGCCCACTCTGATAGCCCCAGCATCTCTGCATGTGCTTTGAGCTCTACCCCTTCCAGGCAGTATGCTCCAGATCATTTACCAGTAAACAGTCGATTGGCATGGCAGGACTTACAGCAACTCTTAGAAGGCTTGAAACCCCTCCCCACTCAAAGGGAACCTGAGCCACTGGATAGTGGCCTTCCCTGATGTCAGCCATCACAACTGGGTGGAATGCATTGGGCACTACTTGCTCTGGGGACACCAGCTGACTCCTTACCATAATCATGCTGGCACCTGTGTCCCTCAGAGCATCCCCCCCCTGACCATTGATGGTGGCCCACTGCCTATACTTGGTGGTATTTGAGGGCACATGGGTTTTTGGGACCATCTCACTGTCTCCCAGGGATACTAAGGTCAACCGTGCCGACTCAACCCTATTATCTAGGGACAGCTCCTCCCCCAGCGCTACACTAGCCACCCCAAGGTTTTTGCCTCCCGTGGGAGGTGGTGCTCTCTTCTGACACTGGGAATCCCTCTTATAGTGTCCACTTTCACCACCTCACAGCACCGGACAGTTTTGGGCTGCTGACCTTTGTCAGGATTAGTGGGCTTCTGGTGTCCAGATTGGGGCTGGGATCCAAACCCTCTCCCTTGCGACCTGTTTTGGGGGCCTTTGGAGAACTCCTTTTTATCTTCCCCCTGTTTCTTCTGGTGGAAACCCTGTCCACTCTTTTGGGGGTCCCCCCCAAGATCCCTTGTTGAACACCCTGGTACTGGGCCAGGTGTCCGCCTCCTCCACAAGCTCCTGGGGATCAGTCAACTTGTGGTCAACCAGGTGTTGGTGCAGCTCTGGAAAACATTTCTCTAGAAGGTGCTCTCTCAAAAAACAGATTACACAACCCTTAATAATCGGTTACCTCACTACCCCGCACCCAACCCTCCAATGCTTTACTAGCGTAATCCAGGATCCAGGATTCCTAAATTTCTGCCTATACTTTTCTGGGGTAAGAACAAACTTTTTGACTAACGCTTACCTCATAACAGGATAGTTGGTCTGGTTTGCCTTATCTAATGTAAGGAGTGTGTCTCTCCCCACCGGAGGCATGTATCTGTATAGGCTACCCCCCAGTAACTCTCGGGGACCCCATGGCCTCTTAAAGACACCTCATCAGCTGCTAACCACTTGTCAATATCATCCCCCACATTAAAACTGGCTACAGCATCTTTAGGCATATAGAACCTGGACTCAAGTGAAGCATCAGGAGGTACGCTGCCACCTTTTGTGTCGCCGTTAGCCCCTATTTGAAGGGCTTTGATTGCCAGCTCCTTCAGGCTGTGCTCATGGGCCAGTTTCATTTGCTCCATGGCCAGCCTCTTTTCTTCACGCTCCTTCTCTAACCTGGCAAGCTCTAACTTAAGCTGTCTCTCCTCCCTCCTGTCCGCCAATTCCTCTGAGGACAGGCTCCTTGCTGAGACACTACTGCCTGCCCTGGAGCGTATTCCTGGCCCTGGAAATACATTGTCACCATTATCTGTAGGCAGTAGGTCCAGATCTCCTGTGGTGTCATGCTCTGATCTCTGCCCGTCCCCTTCTCCTTCTGGGTGGGCCATTGCCCATGCTCTCAAGGCTTTCTGAAGATCTGCCCTCTTGATGCTTCACTTGAAGGGCACCCTTTTCTCCTCGCTGAATTCCTTGAGCTGCACCACCGTGTAATATCCAGGTAGGACCCCAGACATTTGTAGAGAAAACCAAGGAGACTTGGCAAAAAGGACTTTGAATAAAGTGCAGCCAGTCAGGGAGAATTTTAAAATAAATATTCCATTTGGAGAGGGTAGACAGGGTTGTGGTGTACACTGAGTGACTGTGTGGTGTTACACAAGCACAATTCCTATCCCACCGCTGAACACCATTGTTAGAACCGGGGTCTCTAGTTGGCAGGGGTGTGCACCCTAGTCCAAGTAGGGACCACCGCTTCCGACAGGGTAGCTTGGCGCAAAGCAGGTAGGCTAAAGGCAGGAGGCAATGTGTAAAATATATGGCCAACACACCCCAACAGTACACAGTGAATTACGCTCAAAAAGACACTACACCAGTTAGTTATAACAATGAAAATATCTTTATCTCACTTTCAGGCAAGATCAATGAAAAAGAAATTGACATGGGTTAAGGACTTCCCTTATGCAATATAATCATGGGGTCGACATGCAGGCTCTGAGAGTCTCTTTGCGACCAAGTTCGTGAAATTACTAGTTTAGTCTTGGCTTAAGAAGAGGAAAGAAAAATGTGGGCAGGCTAAGTTAGAGCTAGTGTCCCTTTAAATTGGTTCCAGCCGCCGAAGTCGGTAAAATAGTCCTGGTGCCACAGGGGTTAAACTCCTGGTGTTAATGCTCCCCCGCCGTGCCCACAGTAAGAAAACGGTCACAGGGGGGGGTCAACCTGGTGCTCTAATTAGGCCCACTGTGCTTACAGTGAGAATGCGGCCAAGATTGCTGGTAACATGCCTCTGTGGTGCCCGCGGTACAAAAGGTGGTGGTGATGGACAGCCAGGTTTGCTCAGACGTGAGTCCCTTGCTCACTTTGCCACTGGATGCAAGCAATCCTGGCTGAAGACGGCTGTAATGCCAGAAACCGGTCCTAGGAAGTTTATTTCCGGTCCAGGGAAGGCATGGTTTGGCAGTTCGGGCTGGACTGTTCCCATGAGGCACAGGGTCAGACTGATTTGCATGTGGCCATGTCTGAACTGGGGTGGCAGAGTGGGCTAAAGAACGGTGATGGATTAAACCCAGATCTGTTGACTGGGTGTGAGTGTTTGATTGGCTCAGATGCTCCGTCCATCACCAACCGCTTTTGTGACGTCTGTGGTGCCCGCAGCACGAATGTGGCCGAAGAAGAAAGTCAGTCTCTTCTGGGCCCCCCTCTTCGCTCCCCGGATGCAGCAGGCCTTCGTGTGGATCTCTGGCGGGAGGCCGAAAGCACTTCCCTGCAGCCCCGGACCCTTGCCCCAAATGGTCCCAACACTTGCTCCCTGGGTCGTTACTTGGGCGGGGCACAGTCTCTTCCAGTCTCCCTTTTCTTTTGCCGGTCTCCGTTGATCGCATGAGACCGGGTTAGACGGCCTTGCACTCCCGGGACTTCCGCAACCCCCTGTTGCTAGGCAATGTCCCGCGCTGGCTCCAGCGCAGCGCTGCCTCTGACTTTGCAGGGATATCCTTGCAGTTCTCCCGAGGTTCCAGGGCCGGCAGCGGTGATCTTGGGAAAGCAGTGCCTTTCTCATGATGCACAGCCCGATCAGGGACCCGGGTGGCAGCGGTGATTTCGGGGCCAACAGCGCTTCCTTCAGCGGTGCTTGAATAACGGGCACACAGCGCGTGTAGAACCCAGAGCTGGCGATATTGGCAGTCACTGCGGAATGGGTGAATCCCGGGCCAGCGGCGGTGAGCTTGGCAGCACTTCTCAGGTCCCAGGGCCAGCGGCGGTGAAGGACTCACGGCGCGTTTCACTGCAGCGCTCTTGTCCAACACACACCGCGTGCAGGATGCAGTGCAGTCGGTGTCCGGACCGCTAGCGGTGATTTTAATGAAAGAGCGCTTTTACTCCACAGCGCTTGCAGGGCAGGTTGCGAAGAAGTAGAACGTGGTAGTCTTTAGATGTCTTTATAGTTCAATAAGTAGGGGGCCAGCCACAGGAGAAAGGTAATGGTGGAGACACACTGGAGATGGTATTCCTGGGTCCCCTCTGGTAGGGCAAGATCAGCAGGCAGGCAGGATAACTCAGCTAACTTGGTGCAGCAGTTCCTGGGAGCAGTCAGCCTGAGTAGTGTAGCAATCCTCCTAGCGCAGCAGTTCACTCCAGCAGAGAGTCTTCCTGGTCCAGTAGTGTAACAGAGATGTGTGGCCAGAACCCTCCCTATTATACCCTAATGTCTGGTGACCGGGAGGTTTGGCACTTTCTGGAAGAATCCTGGGGGTTGGAAATCTCTGGAGAAATCCAGGAGGCTCTGGGGTGTTCCCTTTTTTTCTCACTTGTCTGTCAACAGGGACAAAAAGCTACAGTTGCAAAAAGTCCCAGACCATGCAGACTACCAGCATGCAAATGATGGGTAGGCCTCACTGCAGTAGCAGGGCCTATGGTTGATACACTAGTGTCACCATGCTTTTAAGGGAGAGCACCTGCACCTCAGCACTGTTTAGCAGTGGTAAGGGGCCCAGAGTCCTAAGTCCCAAAAAAATGTGGGGTCCAGTGGGAGGTAAAGAGGGCAAACAATGTAGGGGAAAACCATCCTAGGGCTGACAGGTCTACCAGTCCCAAGTATATTGAACTTAAAGTACCTTGGCCTGTAAGTAAAAGTGTCCCTCAGGGCTTGGGGTACTTCTTGTGCCGCCCTGATTCCGACAAAGGAAAACATGTCTCCCTGCCTGCTACTGTAGACTGATAGAGCAGTTTAAAACTACTAACTTGAATTTGCTAATTAAAGCAATGGCAAAGCCCTAACCTCCCTTTTTGATATGTAAAAGTAACCCCTACAGCAGGCGTAATGAGCAATAATGCAGGGTGCAGAATATTAGAAAGTAGACCATGTATTTTACATGTATCTGAAAGAAACAAGTTAGTTATAGATTCCTTACCTTAGGAGTTGGTGGGCACAAGTATGGGAAATTGTGCAGCGCCAGTCTACGCGAACATTTTTATGGGTGAATTTGAGAACACCCATATGTGGTCTAACCCAATTTGGAATAAAAATATCAAGATGTACGTCCGTTTCATCGACGACCTATTTGTACTCTGGAAAGACCCAAAAGAGAATCTTGAACAAGCTCTATGCACTTTAAATTCAGCCAATGAACGAATACAAATTACATGAACCATAGACCATCAAACTATAACATTCTTGGATGTTCTCATTACCTTGAAAGACAACCAAATCACAACAGACATATTTCGAAAACCGACTGACCGGGATAACATTTTACATTACACCAGTTTTCACCAGACATCATGAAGAAACATTTACCTAAAACCCAACTACTCAGAGTCAAACGCATCACCTCTGATCCCATCGTGGCTAACATAAGAATGGAAGAAATGGCCAGCAGATTTCAAGAAAGAGGATACCCAAAACAAATCTTAGACATAGCCAAAAATCAGGTAAAGGATCTTAATCGTGTGGATCTTCTAAAACAAACTAAAGTGAAACCACCAAGTGACAGAATGGTCATAGTATCAAAATATTCAAATGTAAGTTCGAACTACAAAAATATAATACTGAAACGTTGGCCAATGTTACAACTAGAATCAGACTTCAGAGACATATTTAAGTCAAGACCACTTTTTGCCTATACTAGAGGAAGGAATCTGGGAGGAATCTTGCAACAACCCAAAACAATTGATTTACCATCACATGGCACTAAACCATGCAATAATTGCAACAACTGCAACAATATAATAAAAGGAAACAAGGTGACACACCCAATGAAAGGTTATGATATATCCTTGAAAGTAACGGCAACCTGTGATACCAGCAACCTAATATTCTTACTGAAATGTGGCAAGGTATATATAGGGAAAACTGAGCGCAAGCTCAAAATTCGTTTAAACGAACATAAGTCCAACATCAGAACAAAAAACTTAAAGTCATCAGTAGCTTGTCACTTTCTGGAAAAGCATCATAATATCTCGCAACTTAAATTTATGGCACTAGAAGTGATTGACAAGATTGAGGGGAGAGACAATAACAAAATGTTACTACAGCGCGAAAATTACTGGATTTACAGGCTTAATTCCTTCAAACAATACGGGCTAAATGAACGGATTGAATTCTCCTGTTACCTTTAAGGCATTTACATATAGACAGCTAAACCCAGATTGATGGGCCCATTTGTTCTGGACAAATCCCCTGACCGTATATTAACTTTCTGTCAATCACATATATGTTTCATTTAAAAAGTATTTAAGTTTTCATGTTTAATTTAATTTATTGAAGAGATTCGTATACCATGTTGAATTCACTGATGAGAATCATTTATTTTGATACACGCAACCTTTACTTACTCTCCAACAGTCCTCTTTCTATGTACACGACTCTATCAATCACATGACCGGCAGACACCATAATTCCTCGAACTACACCCGCCTCGTACAGCTCACATCACAACGAGAACGGCAGCGGAACACGCCGCAAACCACTAACGAACTTCAGTAAGTAACATACGACCGCCGAAACGCCATTTTTTAATCTTCTCATTTGACCTCAGTCAGCGTTTTTATAACGCGTGATACAATGTTAACCGCCGCCAACTATCTCCTTTTCATCTAACTTTGTTGATATTTCTTCAACCTTACAGAACAATAAATAAGCGGTCAAACACATATTAGCAACAGTTTAATTAACTAATCTTCACTAAACGATATATCCGACTTTCCTCTCACCCACTTTGTTCACCACATCTTTTGCAGTTTTTCACCAAAAACTAGCCGACAAGCACTTTGTATAAATCACCCAGCATGATTTAATCACTTTTATTAAGGCAATATGTTTATTTGATTGTGCGATGATTTGATGATTTAAATCCGACATGCTATGTGATACATGATATGTTGTTTATTTATAGATGCTCCCCGATGAAGGGCGGTAGCCCGAAATGCATTGGAGCTGGATTAACCTCATAGATGCTCGTAAACATCCCTCCCTAGTGCTGCGCTGTCCATTGGAACTAGTGCTGAATGGACGTCCAATGGTCGTGCGCAGCACTGGGGAGGTAGTGCTGCCGTCGGCCAACGCCCCGACGCAGCACTTAAGGGGTTAAATAATGTTTGTCATGCAAAACTTTATTGACAATGATAAAAACAACAAATGAACTGAAATCAAATAATGAGAATAAAATGTGATCATTTCATATGCAATACAGAAATCAACGTTTTTCTATTCAATAGAGGAGGATTACACCAAATACTAGTGTGCCACAAGGGACACCATCAGTTTCCAATTGATTGTGCTTTATACACATTACCTTAGGATTACCCCATGCGTCAGACTGGATCCTGGACAAATTTTCGTCAGCAGTACCCCTGCACGTCGAAATGTGGCGTCTGTCAACTCCGTCGTTGGCATCATGGTCCCCAGGATGAAGTCGTGTAAGCTACATAGACGCCGCCCTCGCATGCTGACGTCTTGTCCATTCTTTCTTTTTCTGCGCCAGCAAGCGCAGATCCGGGGGGAGTGGTACCCCCCAATCACTTATTGACTGACTTTTTTGCGACTTTTGTAGACTTTGTTTTTGAGTCTCAACCAACTCCTGGTGCATGAGGGATGCCCAGCTTCAAGGCATGGGGTTCCTGTACCCGACTCATGTCAGTGACGGATCCCCACTGCGGGTGCCTCTACTGCTTGGAGCGCGACTTTGATTCCAAGTCGTGCTGCTCCTATTGCCGAACCATAGCCCCAAAGTCTATGCGGGAGCGGGCCCGAAAGCTCCTTGAGGCCCGGCAGTCGGTTCTGTGTCACCCAAGGTCCCGGCTGCTTGGGAGGTCAAGGGACCGATCGCGGAGTCATCACCACTCATCTTCTAAGTCTTCATACTCGGGGTCAGGTAATTTGAAGCACAAGAAGAAGTCGAAGAAGCATCGTCGCTGTTCGACTTCCTGTCGGCCGACACAACGAAGGGCGCGGGTGGTGCTACTCCAGCTGCTCTGCGTGCAGAGCCTTCAGGGTTGACTCCGGCCTTCCCTCCCTTCCCGGGACCGGGAGCGACCCCTGCTCAGCTTCGTCAATTTTATCAAGCAATGCATGTCATCTTTGGGCAGCCCGACTCCGCCTGGGCACCTTCGGGCCCTGCGGACTCGGCTGGGGGCCCTAGGCCCTCGACGCTGGCGGCTTCTGCCTCTGCACAGCAGGGCCTCCTTGGATCCAGGCCTGGATCTGGATCGGTGCCGGTCGACCTGGTTACACCTCCACCGGCGCAGATTCCACCGGCACCACATCCGCAGTTGACGCCGGCTGGAACCCTATCCGGCGTCGACCCCGGGTTCCGTCCCAATATGGACACGGAGCCGAACCAGCGTCGACCGGGTACTTTTATCCCTATTTTCCACCCTGACCATTTTCAACCAAATTGGCAGCTAGAGGAAGGTGAAGAAGACTGAGGGTTCTGGTGACCCTTTAACAGACCAGTTGTATTACGATCCGGACTGGAGAAAGTACCTGGGGGATGCCAGTGGTCTGGATACCTCCAGAGACCTAAGCACGTTGTCTCCTCCTACCGTGGCTATGGAGGAGGGAGCGTCATATGCAGTGGTGATGTGTAGGGCAGCCGTGTAAGTAGCTCTCCACCTCGAGCTACCTACGGTGGCCGTCAGGACCAACCTCCTGACAGAGGTCCTTCAACCGGCAGTGAGTTCTTCGGAGCCCCTGCTGCCGTTTAATGAAGCCCTCACCGACATCCTTTTGGGCACTTGGTCCAGGCCCAATTCAGGGGCTCCTGTGGATAGGATGATTACCCGACGCCACTGCCTAGCCCGACGACCCGACTTTCCTCTCCCAACACCCCATTCCTGAGAGCTTGGTGGTCCAAGCTCCACGTCCAAAGGCGTATTCCCTCCCGCCACCTTATAGGGAATCCAAAAAGCTGGACCAACTTTGGAAGATGTTTTCTTCCTCCAGCTTCGGACTGCGGTCAGTAAACACTGCATGTCTTTTCGGCCGTTATTCCCACTCTCTGTGTGGGATATGGTGACGCAGGTGCTGCCTCAGTGCCCGGAGGAGGCCCAGGCAGTATGCGCCTGTGCAGTTGGAGAGGGGAGAGACAAAGAGAAGTTTACCATCCGCTGTGGGCTGGATACCGCCGACACACTTGGTAGGGCGATATCCACGTCAGTAGCCCTTCGATGCTACGCCTGGTTGTGTTAGACTGGTTTTTCCGGGGATGTACAATCCACCCTTATGGACATGCCCTTCGATGTCCATCGCCTTTTAGGCAACAAGGTAGACCTCCCTCTAGAGTGCTTTAAGGACTTTCGGGCTACGGCCAGGTCCTTGGGCCTCTCCACCACCCGCCCTGCGCTGTTTGCCTTTCGCCCCTTCCGTGGCTACAGAAGGAGTACCCCACTACGTCCCCGCCCAGAGCCACAGGCCGGTGCAGGTTGTTCGGTCCCAGCGCGGCCAGGGACGTGGGAACCACCAGCGTGGTTCTGGGGGCCAGCGGGCGGGCCAGTCCACCACAGCCCCCTCTGCATCACCCTTTAAACCCTCCTAGTCTGCCCTTCCAGGGCCACCATAGGCCAGTGGGTGGCAGGATCCGCCATCACCTCCCCCACTGGCGCACCATCACGTCGGACAAGTGGGTTTTGCAGATAGTCCGAAGGGGCTATTCCCTCCCCTTCGAGACTACCCCCTCCATCCATGCCAACTCGGTACCATCAAATGATCACCTGGCCCTTATCCAACAGGAGGTTTCTGCACTCTTGGCCAAGGGTGTCATCCCACTACTTTCTGGTGCCCAAGAAGGACAAAGGCCTGTGTCCTATCTTGGATCTCAGGAACGTCACGGGTTCCTCTGGGAAGAGAAGTTCAAGATGTTGACGCTCACTTAGGTCTTGTCTGCCCTCCGCCCTGTAGATTAGATGGTAGCTTTGGACTTGCAGGACGCTTACTTTCACATCCCTATCCTGCCGGCCCTGCAGCGTTACCTGCGGTTCACGGTAAGCCACAAGCACTTTCAGTTTATCGGGCTCCCCTTTGGCCTTACAAGTGCCCCTCGGGTGTTCACAAAAGTGATGGCGGTGGTCGTAGCTCATCTGTGCAAATCAGGGGTTCCAGTCTTCCCCTATCTTGACAACTCGCTGTTGAAGGCGGGCTCGCCCCAGGCTGTCGTCTCCCACCTCCAGACTACGGCCTACCTCCTGCATTCGCTGGGGTTCTCTATCAACGTGCCAAAGTCACACCTGACTCCCTCTCAGAAGCTCCTCTTCATCGGAGCGGTTCTGGACAAAACACAGTTTCGGGTCTATCCTCCCGCACGACAAGTCTGGTATATTCGGGCTATGATTCCGAACTTTCAGCCTCTATCCTGTGCTTCGGTCAGGATGACCCTCTGGCTACTGAGCCTGATGGCCTCCAGCATCCAGTATCCTGCTGGTGGATCATGCCAGATGGCATATGCGGGCTCTGCAGTGAGACCTGAAGTTCCAGTGGGCACAGTATCAGGGGAACCTGTCCAATTGCATCCAGATCTCGGAGGGCACTGCACACCAATTGCAGTGGTGGCTAACGAACCAGGATTGGGTCGACGGCAGATCCCTCTTCCTTCGCCAACCAGTGTTCACAGTGGTGACCGATGCATCACTTCTGGGATGGAGCGGCCACATGGGTGAGGTGAAGATCAGAGGACACTGGTCTCTGGCAGAGTCGGGGCTCCTCATCAATTTGTTGGAGCTTCGGGCTATTCGTAGGTATTGAAAGCTTTTCTTCTGTCTGTCAAGGGGATTCATGGATAACACCACCATCATGTGGTACTGCAAAAAGCAGGGCAGGGTGGAGAGGTGGACACCTTGTCAAGAGGCCCTGCATCTCTGGACATGGCTAGAACAACAGGGCATAATCCTGGTGGCTCAACACCTGGCAGGTTCTCTAAATGCCAGCGCAGACGAACTCGGCCATCAATGTCTAGCGCATCACAAATGGCATCTCCAGCCGGAGGTGGCACAAGGTCCCTTTAAGGAGTGGGGAGAACCATGGTTAGATCTATTCCCCTCTGAAGATAACGCGTAATGTCAGCAGTTTTGGGTGCTGGAGTTTCCTTGGCGGCTATCTGTAGGCAACGCTTTTCATCACAAGTGGAGCTCAGGCCTCCTGTATGCCTTTCCACCCATATCACTTCTGCCCAGAGTTCTGAAGATCAAGGACAAACATGCCCAAGTCATTCCTGTGGCTTTGGGCTGGGCACGGAGAGTCTGGTTTCCAGAACTTCTTCAAATGAGTATCGATCCTCCGATCAGGTTACCCCTTTGGGAAGATCTTCAGTCTCAGCAGGAGGGAGGGTCCTCCACCAGAACGTGTCAACACTCCACCCACATGCATAGAAATTGAGCGGTGACAGTTGATAGTCTTTGGCTTTCCTCCCAAAGTATGTAATATTATTTTGGCGGCCAGGCAGCCCTCCACTAAGACGGTATATGCCTGCCTTTGGCAAACATCAGTAAAATATTGTACTTTCTGCTTCTATAGCTACTATTCTTCTCTTTATTTGTTTTTCCCAGCAAGGCTCTGCTTTTGGTAATCTTAAGAGTTATCTTTCTCCTCTGTCTGCTTTCTTGCAACTGCCGGACCAACTCTCTTTATTCAAGTTCCCTATTGTAAATAGGTTGTTAAAAGTGCTAGTACATATATGTCCACTTACACCCTTTGTCATGCCACAGTGGGACCTTAATTTGGTCTTCACATTTCTTATGTGTGCTCCCTTCGAGCCATTACATAATTGTCCCCTCCGCCTGCTTACCACCCAGACAGCTTTTCTGGTGGTGATAACATCCGCCTGGAGGGGGAATGAATTGCAGGTATTAACATTCAATCTTTCCATAAATGATTACTTTTATGGATTAGGTGGTGCTTTGCACCCGTGATTCATTCTTACCAAAAGTTATGACTTCATTTTATCTGGGTCAAACAGTTAGGCTGCCCAACTTTTTGCTTTCCACATCTCTCTAAGGAAGAGGAGCGTCTCCACATTCTGGATTAAAAAACAGTATTGTAGTTCTACCATATCCAAACAAAAGAGTTCGGGTGAACAACCAACTCTTTGTGGGCTCGTGGAAGCTAAAAAAAGTAATGCAGTGCAGAAACGGACCATTTCTTGCTGGGTCCTTCTCTGCATTAAGATCTGCTAAGCCCTGGCTAACAAGCTCATTCCACCAGGGGGAAAGTTGCGACCACAGCGTTAGCTCGAGGTGTCCCAGTCCTGGACATCTGCCATGTAGCAACGTGGGCGTCTCAGCACATGTTTGCCAAGCACTACTGCCTGGACAGTCAGGTCCACAAAGATGGGCATTTCGCCCTTTGGTCCTGCAGGATTTTTTAGTGTGAAAAATTGTCCTCAGCCCACTGCCAGGATAGTATGGCTTGAGTATCTAGTCAAAGTTAAAGAATCTGCAGCTAGAAGTCTCTATCAGATGAACAAGTTACTTACCTTCGGTAACTAGTGGCAGATTCCTTACAGACCCATCTATGCCTCCCCGCTCTGCGGACTCATTTATAGGTCTAGGGTTACTCCCTTTTCAGGGCCCTAGTTGAGACACACACACAAGTCAGTTCACTTCATGGCTCTGTACTTTTGGTGTGGAAAAGTGAAAAGTAACTGACATTCGCGCCTGGGTGACGCCTAGATAGATGACTGCAACCTCATAACCGACGCCAACAACGTCACGCGGAGCAAAAGGTAGCCACCCACACACACATGGGTACTGTTCACGCAAAGGTTTCTGGATCTAGCCTGGGGAATTCAAAGGTAAAGAATCTGCAGCTAGATATTGTCTCTACCAGATAATGCGTTAACTAAGGTAAATAGCCTGTTTCTTTCCTCACACCCCACAAGCATCTGACTCTGATCTGGACCCGGTGCTGTCCTAATTTAGCGGGCTGTCCTCGACCCAGAAGTAAATAGCAGCCTTCAAGGAGTCCATTCTATAACTCTTTCAGATGCTCCCAGCTCCCTATTGCATGCCTTTGGACCAAATGAGTGGCAGAGCACCACATTTGGTCTTCTGAGGCTGCCTCTCCCTCAGCACCAGCTGGCCCCTTTGAATTTGTTCCTGGGCTTAATGTCAGTTCTGGTTTGCACCCTGGCTTCTGTGTAAATGCCATTCACCTCTGTACTAGCTTCTATACGGACTCCACAGGCTTCGTTACCTGGCCCAGACCCAATCAGACACCGGCCGCTCAGCCCGAACCAATCTCAGCTTGCACCAGGCCTATGTTGTGCTAAAGGGGTTACAAAAGTGAGACTCTAATCCTCGGCGGTAGTACTGTCGGAGACTAGATGATTTATTCAGATCAACTCTGATGTTTGTTATGGTGTACAAAAAATTCCCCTCGACACTTAATAAGGAGTTGGAGGAAGAGGCGGGCACCTGTGGCACCCTTGTTATACTGATGACTCAATATATTGGTTACTGGTTTGGTTAACACTGCCTATCCTTGTAGCCTCTGTGGGACATTGTTGGACAGATATGGAGAAACTCAAGGCTGATGTGGCAGCAGCCTTGGGGCCTGTGGTAACCACAATGGACTCTTTCTTTCAAAGGGCAACAAGGATCCTTGACAAAGAGATGGAGTTGGTGGCCCGTCGGCTTTCCCATTACCCTGTAAATCATCCTTTACCTAGTACTGCAAGAGTTTCATCATCTCTGGTCCCTGAGCAGGGTTCAGAATCCTTATTTTCAGCTACCAGGCAGGAAACAGGTGGTGTGTCTGGTCCTTCTGCCTCCTTGGTTAATGATATCCGGGCTGAAACACTGTCTTTTCATGTGCGGAGTAAGGGTATTATTATGACTGGCCATTTAATCACCAACCCCAGCAGACAGCACAAGAGCGGGGGTATGAACTGGAGCTAAAAGAAAGTGTTCCTTAACCAGGGGGGGACTAAACGTCTAAGGACAGAAGGGATGCTACATAGTGCCCACAAGTTGCAAGCCCTGACTAAGCATGGTGGCCCAAGCTCAGTCCTTGCTAAACTTTAAACAGTGCAGAACTGCGCCGCAAGGATTCTTGTGGGGATTCCGAGCCGGCAGACTGCAGAACCTGCCTTGATAGCCCTCCACTGGCTCCCGGTCCACTTCAAAGCCTTGTATATTACCCACAGGATGATAAGAGGGAAAGGACCATCAATTATTTCCTCTCTGGTCCAGCCCTATCGCGCAAACAGGCGGCTGCACTCATACAAGCAATTATTTGGTCGCTGTGCCCAGAATAAAGAGGGCCAGAACAGGTGGACGGCTATTCTCTTACAATGCTGCCAAACTTTGGAATTCCCTCCCTCTTCAGCTTTGTAAGGAACCCAATAATATGGCCTACCGTAAGCTGTTGAAAACATGGCGCTTTCCCAAATGATTTCTTGACGCTTCTTTCTCACTGCTTAGCGCTGGTATGCCTCCGGGTAGCTATGCGCTCTATAAGTGCTGTTTCATTCCTTCATTCATGATATGGGAGCCATGATGGAAGGGTAATTGGGTTCTTTGCTGGCGGGTATGGATCTAAAACTAGACCCAATTAGGCAACGTTTAGCTACAATAGAGCTAGAATTTCTCAGGCTCATCCAGCATAACCAATTGGTGTTAAAATAGCTCACGGCAGACCACTGGGATTACCTGAATGTTCTTGCACAGTGGGCTATGAGCAGCTTGACCAGGGTACTAGGGGACCGATGAAGTTATCATCACCAATTTTCGTGCTGGGTAGTGTAAACCAACCCACTCAGCCCCCAGCAGATTCAGCCTCCGGAAGGTCGCTTTGGAGAATCCTAGCTTGAAAGATTGTTCGGACCTGCCAAGTCCACATCGGGCGTGCTAATGAGAACAGGGAAGGATAGCTCAGGGGCTGGGGCATCGGGTCCATTGAGGCAGAGGCCAATTACTCTACATCTTCCATCTGAATCTACACCATACGTAGTGGTGTTGGGGGATGTCCGGAGCTTTTAATGGGTGTCTCTGAAGACTTTTATCAACTAAAGAATAGTCTTGCATTGGTTGAAGTCCAACACAGCACTGTGATTAAGGGTGGAGAGATTTATCAACATGGTGCGTAGAGTTAATTGGGTTGTGAGGTCTAAAAATAACTGTGAAGGAGACTGTGTCATCATCAAATTTAACGGACCTCCTGTGGCAGAGAGAATCCTCATCGCGGCTATCCCGAGTAACCCCAGAGGTCCCGTTTCAACCATTGTGGCCCTTACCCTGGGGAACTTTTACAGACCCCCGAGTATTGTAACACAGCCTAGCGAGACAAACCAGTGGAGGTTCCCTGTTCATGCTGAGCCTGGTTGGCAGTTGGTAACTCACAATCTACCTCTTTTCAAGAGTTTTGCACCTTTGGGATTGCTGGACACTTGTGATTGACTCCCTGTGGTTGATCTAGTGGAGCCGTCAACATGGCCGGACTGGGAAGGGCAGAGATTCACTATAATATGCCTACAGGAAATTGGGCTATCGAGAACAGCTATTTCATAGAGGGATACAAGTCTCATTTTGTGCATGCTACCCTCTCGAGGGCGGGTGGACTCAAGGAGGGTTTGGTAGTCTGCGTTTCCCTAGCAGTACAATGTAGATTGGGTGTGTTGCCTACTGATAACTCACGTTTGCAGGCCTTGTCATTTTCTTGTGGGTCAGGTGAAACTGTTGCTTCTGAATTTCTATAACGCTACTTCTTCCCTTCCTGATGTTTGTAATATCTCTGTGTTGGGCTCCTTCGTAAGAAAGTTGAATATCATTACCCTATGCTATAGTAACATTATGGTGCCTGGAGCCAGACCATGACTCCAAGGTCTATGAAGACTGACTCTCAATACATCCTAAGGCACTTTGGAACCGGTCCCTGAAGCTCCTGCTCATCTGACGCCAGTCCACTACATGATGCTCTAGGTCCCAGTCACCGGGAAGGTCCTGGGCTCGTTTGCAGAGCTGTTCCTGGTGCTCGTCGGGTAACTCACACAAAGAATCTAAGAAGTAGAAACACTCTTTGACTTCGACACACCGATCCAAGTCTTCGGACGAGGCACAGGAACAACGTCATTGTTCTAGGCCTTGCTTCCACACATCAGCCACGGAGCCTCAGTCCACTCCATGCTTCCCAGAGTTTCCCAGAGTCACTGCAAACCCTATCCAGTTGAAGGAGTTGTATGAGACCATGCACCTCATATTTTAGCAGGCTGACCCTCCGGACTGCCTTCGGGCCCCATGGGTTAATCAGCTGGAACCTTTGGGCCCCACTAGATACCTGTCGGTGGTTTCGCCCTCAGCAGCAGTTGTGACCCTTAGATACAGTTCCGGATCCTGGTCGGCTCCAGTCATGAGACTGCATACTACCCAGGTGCCCATTCCAGTGATGTACTTCTCGATTCTCCATGGCGACGCCGACTCCATCGTCTTAACCGACTCCAATACAGACCTGGACTTGCATTACCCGATGCCTCCTCTGACAATGGCTGGAACTCTACCTTCCGAGTCGGAGCCAGGACCCTCTTTTTTCACCCTGTGAGGAGTAAGATTGGGAGGGGATGTGAGGATCCTATAGCTACCACAACCCCTTGTAAGAAACCAAATACAACTGTTGTATGAGGAATTGTCAGATACCAGTGGTTTGGATATATCCCCAGACACTGGTCCCCAGACACTGGCTTAGTCTCTCCTCCTAGAGTGACTACGGAGGAATGGGCTTCCTTTGCTATGGTGGTGAGAAGGGCGGCTGAGGTCCTGGACCTTACGCTGCCCCTGGTGGCCGTAACAGCAAATGTCTTGACAGAGGGGCTTCAGCCAGGAATCACCTCCACAGAACCTCTCCTCCCTTTTAATGAAGCCCTCACAAATGTCCTTATTCGCTAATGGGCCAAGCCCTGTTCGTCCAGGCCTACATCTTTAAAGTCAACTCGGGCACGTTCCCTACAAAACTATCCAATAGGGTATCCAAGACGCTAGATATCTTTGGCAAGAGGATGTTCTCTGCCGCCAGTCTTGCACTGCGTTTGGTGAACACTACATGCCTCTTGGCTGATTTACCCACACAATTTGGGATATGGTCGCACAACTGCTTCCCATGGTCTCTGTGACGAAATGGGGTGTATTATACAGTGCGGTTGTGCTACCTCACTGTGCAAGTAGGTTTTGTTTGTTAAACCCTCTACCTCAACCCTTGGTAGCTGGGGCTCAGAGCAGCAAGGCTTACACAAAAGAATAAGTTTGAAGCATCAAACAGTACCAAAACAATTGAAGAAGAAATTTATGAAAAAAGAACAATTGATGGACAGAATGCAGAACAATGTCATACATTCATCCCAGTACAGAGATCTGGGCCCAAATCCATCGTTTTTTTGCTCACCATGCAATTCCAGTTTGGACCCAGCCATATGCAAATCAGTCTTGCCCCTGCACCCAATGAGAACAGTCCAGCCGGAACTGCTAGGCCAGGTTTCAGTTCGGGCTGGACTGTTCCCATGAGGCACAGGGTCAAGACTGATTTGCATGTAGCTGGGTCTGAACTAAGGTGGCGAAGTGAGCTAAAGAATGATGATGGATTCAGCCCAGATCTGTGACTGGGGATGAGTGTCTGAAAAGTTTCAGCGCTCCATCCATTATCTCCTTGTGTTTGCTATTTCTGATGGATACTTCTACCTGTGGATTCTTCACCTTTTGAATACCCCCTGTGCCAGCATTCTGCGGGGAATTCTTTCCTAGCTCTCCCACGTCGACGAGGATGTCACAATAGACAGGCTGCTCCTGGTACCGTATGACGTCATCGGAGCCACAAAAGGACCTCGTCGGCGTGCTGACGTCAGTTCCCTTTTTTCCGTGCCGTTGACGCTTAACGGTTTTTCTAAGGGCTCTCCATTTTCCACTAAGAAAACTTTGTATCTCTTGTTTGTTCCTGATGGCTACTTCTAGGAAGACAGGATTTAAACCCTGCAGAGAGTGTGGCGGGCATATGTCAATCACGGACCAGCATGATGACTGCCTCTAGTGCTTATCTTTGGACCATGACGTCGAAGAATGTCGAAGCTGCAGGAAGATGAATCCCAAGGCTATTAAGGAGCGTGAACCCAAGCTGGTCATGGCCAAAGCCAAGAAGAAGAGGGGTCGAAAGAGGGCGAAGTCTTCATCTTCCCATACTTCGAAGTCGAAGAAACATAAGAAGTCTAAAAGAAGACATGGCTCTCGACATCGTTCTTCGAAGGCCAGGGCTTTGAGGTCGAGGTTGTCTACTCCGGCTGAGTGACCTCGAAGAAAAGACTTTGTCTCTCCATCTCCTTCTCCTTGGGTGACACCAGTTCTATCTCTAGTTCCGGGTCACCGGCTTCGAAAGGTTCTTCGCAGCATGAAGATTCACCGGCTCCAGCAAGATCTCTGGCGCCTAGGAAGTCCTCTCCAGGCTGGGTGGCTTCACCTGTGCGGGCGCCGTCCCCGGCTCCACAGCCTCCAGTTCGACCTCAGGTGACTCCTCTTCAGGAAGGTACAGATCCATATCCTCCTTTTCCTGCTCCTGGGTCAGATTCTTAGAATTTTCTCAATGCGATGTTTGGCATGTTTGCCAGGGCCTCTGCTCCATCCGGTGCACCTTCGGGCCCCGTGGGTACTATGGCCTTTAATCTGGGTGTTCCTCAATTCTACCCCCATGCATCCTTCATGCCATTCTTGCTGTCGACTCCGGCTTGGCATTTCCCGACGCCGAGGTCCTCCACTCCAGCTCCTCGGACTCCTTTGTTATTATTAAAAATTTTTATAGAGCGCGTAGTCACCCGTAGGTATCCCAGCGCTAAAAAAACCCTAACCAGTGAGAGGGGGGGGGAGAGGGGGGTACAGCAATTTTAGACAGAAGCACTTTTAACAGAGCAGAAAAAAGAAGTGGTTAAAAGCTGTTTTAAGGAAACAAGTGGGTTTTAAGTCGTTTCCTGAATCGTAAATAGTTTGATTCTTTCCTCAGGTCTCGAGGAAGGGCGTTCCATAGGCGCGCTGTGTGGATCGAGAAACGTCTTCCACCCGTGCGGGCTTTTTTTAACCTGGGCACGGTGATGCGGGACTCCCTGTCCGATCGGAGAGATCTAGGGGCTTTGTAGGGTTGTATGAATTTCCTCAGAATTTCCTCAGAATGGAGTCGGCGCCGCCTCGAGTTCGATCGACGTCGAGGTTCGAAGCTGAGGCTCCTCCGTCTGATGTCTTCACCGTCGCCGCGTGTGGCTCTGCCGACACCGATTCCAAAACAATGCTCTAGAAGAGAGGCGTAGAGGCTTCTTGAAGAGGAGGAATATGCACAGAATCAGGAGGAAGGACAGATTGTTGACTCTATGGATGAGTTTAAAGGCCTTCATGAGGCTAGTGGCCTTGATACTTCTTCTGAGTATAATCTTCCATCAGCAAATGCAGGGGTTGTACATGACATTGCTCCCTATCATGTGGTTATAAGAAAAGCGGCTAATTTACTTGGTCTTCAGCTTTCCTCAACTGAGGTGAAATCTAATATTCTAACAGAAGTTCTTAATACATCTTCTTCAACTTCTGAACCGTTGCTTCCTTTTACGGATGCATTGATGGAACCAATACTGGAGGTGTGGCAAAAGCCTTTATCTGCTCCTGCGGTTTCTCGTTCCATCTGAAGAAGGTACAGGCCCGCTCCTGGAGATCCGGCTTTTTTATCATCACATCCTACGCTGGAAAGTTTAGTTGTCCGGGCTTCTTGTTCAAAGCAGACTTCTGGTTCTTTCCCTACCATTCTTGGTGATAGGGATTCTAAAAAGATGGAGCAAGTGGCAAAGAAAGTGTTCTCTTCTGCAAGTATGGCTCTTAAATCCACTAATGCAACTTGCCTTCTTGGGAGATATATCCATGCTTTGATGGATTCAGTCATGCAACTAGCTCCGAAGTTGCCTGAAGAAGATTCTGCTAACTTCTTAGAAGTCCTTTCTGAATCGCAGGCTGAGGAACGTCAGATGATTCAGTCGGGCATGGACACTGCTGACTCTGTAGTTCGTGTGATGGTGTCTTCTGTGGCTGCAAGGAGACAGGCATGGCTTCGATCATCTGGTTTCTCTTCTGATGTTCAGGCGACTTTGCTGGATTTGCCCTTTGATGGGTCAAAACTCTTTGGTTCAAAGGCGGACTTAGCCTTAGAGCGTTTTAAAGACAGCACAGCTACTGCATGGTGTCTGGGTCTCCAGGTGCAATCTAGAGGATACGGCTACAAGAGATATCGTGGATTTGGGAGGTCTGCTTTCTTTCGTGACCCCCAACAATCTCAACAGAGTCAGTAACAGCAGAATCCATTGTACAAGTCATACAGAGGAAGAAAAAGAAGGCTGAACAGTGGAACCCCATAAACATCTGCACCTGACCTGCTATCCCTAAGTAATATGGATGGTGTGGAGTTATCCTGAACAGTTTGCACACTGATAACACACCCACTGCCACAGTGTGATCCCCATACAAGAATATAGCAATTTTTACACATTAGCACAGGTGTACCACCTTACACATTGGACTACGAATTTGTATAAAATATATGTCCACAGATTAATCTTCAAAGAGTATCTTCCTTTATTCAGTGAAATCTTTTTTAAAAAATCAGGAATATTGGAATACAGCTGACGCGTTTCGTCCTTGTCATAAGGACTTCTTCAGGGCAAATGGAACTTCACTATAAAGTCTCTCAGTGACTAGGTCATTCATTAGTCAAATAAGCGATGTCTCCATATTTCTGACTGTTAATATCAAGCGCAAGATTGCCTTAAATTAAATTGGGGCAATGCACGAACAAGAAAGTAGGTCTCTCCCAAGCTTAATCCCAAATAAGGGAAATGAGTGGTGGGCAGTAATAATTGCACAATGTTCTACCAGAATGAGTCTGGACAATCCTCACCACACGGAAACCAGCAACGTCGTACGGAGGGAAGAATAAAAGAGGCCTCAGGGGAGCGGCTCAACAACAAAGGAGGTTCTTACTTTGCTATAGAAAGGTGCGATAGAGGTGGTTTCGGAGCAGGAAAGGGGTCAGGGGTGCTACTCCCGGTATTTCCTGTTCCCTAAAAAGGACGGTCGCTTAAGACCAATCTTGTACCTCAGGATTTTGAACCTTTACCTCAGACAGGAGAAGTTCAAAATGTTGATCTTGGCTCAGGTTCTTCTTGCGCTGCAACAGGAAGACTGGATGGTGTCCATCAATCTACAGGATGTGTATTTTCATCTTCCCATCCTGAAGTCGCATAAGAAGTATCTCCGGTTCACGGTAGGGTCGCAACTTTATCAGTTTGCGGTTCTTCCGTTCAATCTTACTTCTACACCTCGAGTCTTTAAAAAGGTGATGGCGGTGGTAGCGGCTCATCTCAGAAGGTCAGGGGTTCCTGTTTTCCCCTACCTGGACGACTGGCTGCTAAAACCGGAGTCTCCAGAGTTGGTTTTGCTCCACTTGCAGGTAACAGCTCATCTGTTGTTCAAATTGGGTTTCTCGAAAAATGTACCCAAATCTCACCTGGTGCCTTCTCAGCCGAGCCTGTTCATAGAGGCAATATTGGACATTACTGTATGTCGAGCTTTCCCACCTCTGCAGAGGATTCTGATTCTCGACCTTCAGGTAATGATTCCTTTATTTCACGATGGAGCGGTTGTTTCATTTCTGGAGGTTCTTCGCCTGCTCAGTCACGCTGGCACATGAGGGCACTCCAGTGGTGCCTCTGTCGGCAGTGGTATCAACACAATGGAGATTTAGGGAGTCAATCAGAACTCCAGAGAAGCTGCAGTGGAGCTGACTTGGTGGAGTGTGCAGGGCAACCTGTCTCAAGAAAAGCCCTTTCAGCCTCCACTTCCGGTGACCACAGTGATCACGGATGCCTCCTCTCTGGCGGATATGGAGGTCAAAGGTCTTTGGTCTCCAGAGGAAAGGTTGCTTCACATTAACCTTCTGGAATTGCGGGGATACTTTTGGCACTAAAGGACTTCCTTCCCTTCGCGGTCAGTCAGTTCAGGTCCTGACGAGCAACACTACTGCGATGTGGTACATCAACAAACAGGGAGGTGTAGGGTCGTTTCGTCTCTGTCGAGAGGCTCTGCGATTCTGGTCCTGGGTTCAGGGCCATTGGATTTGTGTGTTTGCACATCATCTTGCCGGTGTGCTAAATGTTTGTGCTGACAGTCTCAGTCGGCGTTACTCGGCCGATCACGAGTGGCGGCTTCATCCGGAGGTGGTCGATCACATCTTTCAGATGTGGGGGTCTCCTTGGTTGGACCTGTTTGCCACTCACGAGAACGCACACTGTCTGCTGTTCTGCAGTCTCCAGTATCAGATGTAGGGAGCGTTGGGGGATGCGTTTCAGATAGATTGGAGCTCACAACTCCTTTACACTTTTCCTCCCATACCTTTGATTCCTCGGGTTCTGAGGAAGATTCGCCAAGACCGGGCCCAAGTTATATTGATCGCTCCGGATTGGCCAAGAAGGGTGTGGTACACAGATCTATTTCACCTCTCATCGTACCCGCCGCTCCGTCTCCCTCTCAGGGCAGACCTCCTCTCGCAGTTGCAGTCGCAGGGGCAGGTTCTACAACCCCTCTTCCAGAGCTTGCACCTTCATGCCTGGAGATTGAAAGGGGCAACCTGAGTTCCTTCTCTCTCCCGCCGGATATAGTGGATGTTATTTTATCGTCCAGGCGACACTCCACTAAGTCTGTTTACTCATCCAGATAGTCCAGATTTGTTAAGTGGTGCGGTGAAAGAGACATTGATCCTCTAAAGGCCTGTTTGTCTAATATTTTGGACTTTTCACTTTCTTTGGCACTGCAAGGTTGTGCTGTAGCTACTGTCCAAGGCTATTTGTCGGCTTTGTCGGCCTTTCTATGTTTGCCAGACCAGGCGTCTTTATTTAAGTTTCCTATTGTCATGAGGTTCATTAAGGGCCTTACAAATAAGTTCCCTCCCACATCTTTCATTATGACTCACTGGGATTTGAATCTAGTTCTTACTTTCTTAATGGGTTCTCCATTTGAGCCTCTTCATTCTTGCTCGTTGAGGCTTCTTTCTTTTAAAACGTTTGTCTTGATTGCCATTACCTCGGCTAGGAGGGTAAGTGAGCTTCAGGCTCTTAGTTCAAAACCTACTTTCCTGACCATTCATGCGGATAAGCTGGTTCTAAGGACCAGGGCTGCTTTCCTTCCCAAGGTGGTTACCCCTTTGCATATGTGACAGTCCATTACTTTACCCACCTTCTATCCTCCCCCTCACCCTTCTAAGGAGCAAGAGAGACTGCATCGTTTGGACCCTAAAAGAGCTGTCCGCTTTTATTTAGATCGGACAAGAGATCTGAGGCTGGACGATCAGCTCTTTGCGGGCTATGTTGGGAAGATGAAAGGCAAGGTTGCGCACAAGTGGACTCTTTCCAGGTGCATTATTTTGTGCATCAAGATTTGCTACGACCTGGCCAAGAAGGACCCTCCTGAAGGTATCAGAGCTCATTCCACCAGAGCTAAGTCTACTTCTTCTGCTTTGACTAGAGGTGTTCCTGTTCTTGATATCTGTAAAGCAGCAACTTGGGCCTCCCTCCACACCTTTGCAAAGCATTATTGCTTGGACTCTGAGGTTAGGAGGAATGGGCATTTTGCTCGTTCTGTTTTGCAAGATTTTTGTTCTAGTCAGGTGGACACCCTGCTCTGGGAGAGGTACGTCTTTGGGAGTCTATTTAAAAGGTGAGGAATCCACAGGCAGAAGTATCCATCAGAAGAACAGGTTACTTACCTTCGGTAACGCTTTTTCTGGTGGATACAGTATCTGCCTGTGGATTCCTCACGGTCCCACCCGCCTCCCTGTTGTCCACCTGTTTCTACCAAATTATGTTTTATTTTAATCATATTTATATTTTAATAGTGAGAAATGTTTTTCCCTTGCTATTTCTCTTTGTCTTTATTGATTAGGCATTTGTGATTTTACATATGTGTTTATATTTGATATGCTATGTATATATTTGAAAATGTGTCGATCCACCCGTTTGCCTCGGTGGCACGGAAAAAATGGGTGGAACTGACGTCAGCACGCTGACGAGGTCCTTTTGTGGCTCCGATGACGTCATACGGTGCCGCGTTCGGAGCCTTTCTATTGTGACGCCCTTGTCGACGTGGGAGAGCGAGAAAAGAAATTCCCGCGGAATGCTAGCACAGGGGGCATTCAAAAGGTGAGAAATCCACAGGCAGATACTGTAATCACCAGAAAAAGCGTTACCGAAGGTAAGTAACTTGTTTGTTTGCCATAAGTTGGCCCCATGCTCACTTTGCTACTGGATTCATGCTAGCCTGGCTGATGAAGGGTGTTACCCAGAAACCGGTCCCAGGATGCTTGTTTCCAGTTCAGGGAAGACCTGGCTTGGCAGTTTGGGCTCAACTGTTCCCATGAGGCACCTGGTCAAGACTGATTTGCATATAGCTGGGTCTAAACTGAGATGGGGAAGTGAGCTAAAAAATGATGATGGATTCCGCCCAGATCTGTGACTGGGGGTGAGTGTCTAAAATGTTTCAGCGCTCCTTCCATCATCTCCTTGTGTTAGCTATATAAAGATGCTAGGAAGGATAGACTAAAAACTATGAAGGAGGAGGCTTGGGAACAACTTTATCAGGCGACTATCTCAAATAATTCAAGGCATAACTGGGTGGTAATCAACGCCCTGTTTTTGAAAGACCCAAACCTAGATACCCACATGGGGGAATCCACCTGGGTTGAATACTTTTCTAAAATATGCGGTCATACAACACAGGGCAGATTCTCTTTTTGGGAATGTATAACATTAATCGCCAAGCCCACTCTCACTTTTAACCATCTTGAAGTCAGAGAAGCTTTGATGCAGTGTATTAGCAATAAGGCCCCCGGTTCCAGATGGTGTTCCAATAGACTTTTCGGGGAACAACCGGACCTTTGAGGACCAGTCTTGACTATTGTTTTTATTGCTATTGCCAATGCGGGCCTGCCGGATTCCTGGTCAAAGTCTATTAAAATTCTCATTTACAAAAAAGGTGATAAATCGGTGCCCAAAATTTATAGACCCATTTCCTTTTTAGAAAGCACTGCCAGACTCATGGCTCGAATTTTCCTTAATAGATTAGAGGAACTGGCCTCTCAAAACTATTTCTTGATTCCTGTCCAACACGGCTTTAAAAAGGGCAAAGGAAAGTAGATCAGTGTCTTAATCTGATCCCACTTACCGCCAAATACACCCAAGCCAAAAAAGGGAAGGTCTATTTGGCCTTTATGGACCTATCTGCAGCCTTTGATTGCATTGCCCATCATTACCTACGGTGAATTATGGTAAGTTGGGCATCAATGAGGCAATCATTCTTTTTATTAGACAGCTGTGTCAAATGACTTCGGCATGTGTCCGCTATGAGAAACAGGGAGAGTGCACTAGGTAGTTTTACATCTGATAGAGACTTCTAGCCACAGATTCCTTAACAAATATTTATCCCCCGGCGTGAGACTGGATCCGGAAAACTTTTCCGCCACAGCATCCCTATACACCGGGGGGACGGCACCACCTGACTCCACCATGACATTGTCCGCGTTCGTGATGTCAGCAAAGATACATAAGTCCCACCCCGACGCACCTATGTCAGTTTTTTCTCTTTTCCGCGTGCAACGTGGATCCGGATTGTGTCCTGGCCTGTTTTCAGGCCTTCTATTCCTTTTCACGCTTGGCATTCAGGGGAACAGTGTGCGAATGCCTTCGGGCTTCAAGACGTGTGCCTCTTGTGCACTTCCCATGTCGGCGACGGACCCTCACCCGATTTGCATGTGGTGCCTGGGTGAGCACCACGACTTGGAAAGTTGCGACGACTGCCAGCTCCTTAAGCCTAAATCACGGCGGTAGCGCCGGATGAAGTTGCTATCTGAAAGAGACACGTTAGTGATAGATTCCTTACCTTAGAATATCCCCAGGTGTCAGACTGGATCTGGAAAGTTTTGCATAGCAGTACCCCTGCGTGTCAGTTGGTGGCGTCCTGCGACTCCGCATCCGTCACTGGCGTCGTATGCGCCGAGATGACGTCACGGAGACTACCGAGGCGCCACCCATGCGCGCTGGCGTCAGTTCTTTCTTTTTCCACGCCAGTAAGCGCAGATCTGGTTAGAGCACGTACCCTAGTCATTTTTTTTAGGCTTTTGTCTCGTGTTGGTTTTCTCTGGTGCGAGTAGGGATGCCTGGTTTTAAGTCTTGTGGGACCTGCATCGCAATATGTCGGTGGCGGAACCTCATGACGTCTGTCTCTACTGCCTGGAGCGCGACCATGACTCCCGGTCCTGTCTGGACTGTAGGGATATGCCCCCGAAGGCCCAGAGGGAACGGCGCCAAGAGTTGTTTGAAGTTTGGCACTTGTCCCTGCGCTGTTTGAGATCCAGGGGTCGTTCCCGTGACCGCTTGTGGAGCCGTCACCACCACTCCTCTTCCTCTTCAGATTCGGGTAAGAAATGGCACAAAAAGAAGTCAAAGAAGCATTTTCGCTCTCTGACCTCCTCCCGTCGGTCCTCTGATGCAGACCAGGGGGACGGGGCTTCGCCCCTGCGGCTCCTTTGGAGCCTGGGAGTCCTGCAGCCTACCCCCCTTACCTGGGTCCGCCGGCGACTCCCGCACAATGCAAGATGTCCTTGCTGCCATGGACCGCCTGATTAGGCCTCAGGCTCCCACTGATGGGCCATCGGGCCCGTGTCTGGACCCTGCTGGTCCGTCCACTCCTTTGGCGGATCCTGTCCCAGCAGCGCCAGCGGCTCAGGGCCTGCGCCGCAGGATCCTGCGCCCCTGGCTCCGGCCTCGGCACCAGGAGGTCCCATGCTGCCGGCTCCAGCACCAAGAGGTCCCATGCTGCAGGCTCCGGCGCCAAGAGGTCCCATGCTGCCGGCTCCGGGTCTAGCGCCACCGCAGTGGATACCGCTGGTTCCGCCTCTGCCCCGGTTCCCAGAGGGATTTGTCCCCGCCTGGCATCCGAATGGGGAACCGGCGCCGACTTGGCCCCGGCCGGTGCTGTTCCCGGCGCCGTTTATTCCTTCACTGGTCCCTGCCCCGCCGCCGAGGCCTGTG
Source organism: Lissotriton vulgaris (assembly GCF_964263255.1). Classification (NCBI taxonomy): domain Eukaryota; kingdom Metazoa; phylum Chordata; class Amphibia; order Caudata; family Salamandridae; genus Lissotriton; species Lissotriton vulgaris. The sequence continues at coordinate 279,461,753 of NC_141698.1, read as the reverse complement.
CCTTCGGGGCTGACAGAGGAGGATGACTGGGAAGGGTTTGAGGACCCGCTTGCTCATCAGTGTGATTCTGAGTAGGACTGGGTGGTTGACTTGGAGAAGGCTGGGAGCCTCAACGTCTCCTCTGATCCGGGGCTTGCCTCTACCCCGCCCACTATGGAGAAAGGTGCCTCGTATACGGTGGTCGTCTGTCGGGCTGCTGAGGTCCTTAACCTTTATCTCCCCACGGTGACCCTGAAGGCAAACCTCTTTGGGGGCTCCTGTGGACAAGAACGCTGCCAGGCGTCATTGCCCGGCGCCGGGTGACCCTGCCTTTCTGACCACTCATCCTACACCAAAATGTCTTGTCATTCAGGCTTCTACGTCCCAGAGTGCCTTTCCCACGGCTCTGCCGGATAAGGACTCTAAGAGATTGGAGCAGTTTGGCAAGCGGTTGTTCTCTTCGGCCAGCTTAGGACTGCGGTCAGTGAACACAGCATGCCTTCTGGGCCGCTATTCCCACGCGGTGTGGGATTCCGTGGCTGACGTGTTGCCTCGGTGCCCGGAGGAGGTCCAGACTGTGATGTCTCAGGCTGTGGCTGAGGGTAAGGACGCGGCTAGATTCGACATTCATTGTGGCTTGGACACCGCGGACTCCATTGGTAGGGCAATATCCACAACCGTGGCGCTTCAGCGCCACGCCTGGCTGAGGTCCACTGGGTTCTACCTGGATGTTCAGAGCTCGCTCATGGACATGCTTTTTGATGACACTTGCCTGTTTGGTGATAAGGCTGACAAGGCAATGGAGCGTTTTAAGGACTCTCGAGCTACGCCCAAGTCCTTGGGCGTTTCCACCACGTGACTGGCCACGCCCATGTTTCATTCCTTTCGTGGCCATGGCAGAGGCACCCCTGGCCATTCATTCACCCAGAAGCCTGCACAGAACCAGGCGCACCGGGCCCATGGGCGCGGCGGCCGCCACAGTGGCTACGGGGGCCGGTGTGAGGTTCAGTCCATCTCCGCCCCTGCGACGTCTACCTCGAAGCCTTACTAGTCTGAGCTTCTGATAGATACATCTGCCGTGTGGATTCCTCACCTTGTGAATATCTGCTTGCGTCAGCAACATTCGGAAATTCTTTTTGTAGCTTTGCGCCGACGTGGACGCGGACGTCAGAGACACGGCTCCGCTCGCGACTCCGCTGACGTCACCGACGCCTATAACAGGCCCACGCCGGCGTGATGACATCAGTTCCCTTTTTTCTGCGTCGTCGACGCTAACGGTTTTCAGAGATCGTACTGAATCTTTACAGTAACTTTGTTACTATTATCCTGTTATTCTGTTTAACTTTAAATTCTTTGAGATGTCGTCGAAGAAGACTGGTTTTAAGGCTTGCGGCAAATGTGGCAAGACTATGTCTATCACCGATCCTCATGATTGCTGCGTTTGGTGTTTAAGTTCCGACCATGACGTCGAGGACTGTCCTTGCTGCAAGAAGATGACTTCGAAGGCGCTAAGAGAAAGAGAGGCGAAGCTCCTTGTGGCCAAGCTTAAAAATAAGAAAGATAAGAAGTCTTCGAAGTCTCGAACTCGTCGGTCGAGATCGAGATCGAAATCGGGGTCGAGGTCTCGATCGAGGTCAACCTCGGAGTCGTCTTCGGCTCACGCTTCGAAGTCTTCGAGGAAGAAGCACAAGAAGAGGAGCCATGAGTCACGTCATCACTCCGGAAAAGACTCTAGTTCAAGACCGAAGTCCCAGGTCAAGCTTCTGAGTAAGGAAGTGGTGGTTTCGGAGTCGGAACATAACTCTGTTGGTGAGGCTTCACATCCAGGTTCACCCGAATCTCAGAAGCAGGTCCATTCTCCAGTTCCATCCAATCCTTCTGGTCAGGAGGATGAAGGTGAGGAGCAGGGGGCTGGTGAAGTCGAGGTTCCGGTGCCTGCGGGTTCGTCGACCCCGGTTCCTGGACTCGGTGAAGAGGTTGACGTCGTTTCGACTCCGCCTCCTCAGGAACGACCCAGAGATCCATATCCTGAGTTTCCAGCTCCAGGTCAGGATCCATCTCAGTTCTTGAACGCCATGTTTGGTGTCTATTCTAGGGCAATGTTCCCGTCTGGTGCACCTGTTGGTCCCACGGGTCCTATGGCATTCAACTTGGGTGTTCCCCAGGCTTACGCCCCTGCGCCCTTGTAGTGATGTTAAATGAAGATCAGGTCACGTAGGTTCTTGTAGAAAGATGTATTTATTAATTAAGTTGGCATGAGGTGGTAGTTCAAGATAGTAAGAGTAATTACAAGGTAAATCCCCACCAGGAGCTGTAACCAGTCAGCTCAATCCTCAGCTCCTAACTGACTCTAGCATCAGAACATAACATTCCAATCAGACATCCTGTGTGGTAACATTCCATTTGATGACATAGGTAAAACAACTAGAAAGCCAACACTACACATCTTCCCCTTTTATACAATTTGCAATTGCAACCAAAAGTTAAGATGTGAACAAAGCAATTACAAATAATAATCAGATATAAGCAAGATAAATAGAAACAGACGTAGGAATGGGTTATGTAAAAAGTTAACGGAAGGTACGAAGAAACGGGATTAGAAATGGATACATACACAGTGAAGAAGGCAAACACAATCATAAAAATAGTAGACAAAAGAAGAAATAAATGGAGAAAGTTTAAACAGATAAGAATCAAGAGAAGTTATGACTAGAAAAATTACAGTAACATCTAAGAGGTGGAAAATCAAGCAAGATAACAAGCAAGAAGAATCAACAGAGAAAAAAAACCAAGATTAGAACTAAGAAGAATGAACAAAAACCAAATGAAAATACAAAAGACAACACATCTTCTCCCTAAAGGAAAAGAAGAAAACGAAAATAAGAATATGGACACCGAACACAAAATTCACGGAATCAGCAAACACACCAATTGGCCAGACTGGCGTAATTGAGAAACAATGAACCGAGTAGTGAAAGGTAGAACCAAATAAAGCACAAATATGAGAAAGTTAAAATAAGAAAAATGCTCTTGCATGAAAACAATTCGAAATCCCAGAAACATAGGAAGAAAGGTCAACATTAACATCCAACAAGAGCATGAACAAAAGAAAGGTTGCCAGCAAGAATTATTAATTCTGAATGAAACCTGTAAAAACGGTTAGAAACTGGCATAATAAACATAAAACAGAGCTACTCGCATATAACACTGAGGAAAAGTTGCCAGAAAAAAAAAAATAGGTAGTGAAAAACTGGCATAATAATCTCTCAACAATATCACATGCATATAACCCTGAAGAAAAGTTGCCAGAAAGAATAATTAATTCTGAAAGAAACCTGTAAAAACAGGCGAAAAACTGGCATAGTAATCACATAACAGAATTACGTGCATGTTATTATTAAGGGGCATTTCTAGAGCGCCTGGTTACGCAGAATGCGTGTCCCCGCGCTGAACTGAAGCACTCTGAAGGAGAAGTAGGGGAGGAGCCCACTTATTTTGAAAAGAGGTAAGTTTTTAATTTCCTCCGGAAACTAGATTCGGAGGGGTCCAGACGGAGATTGAGAGGTAAATTATTCCAGCTTTTTGCCGCCAGGTATCGGAAGGATCTTCCTCCCATACGGGCCTTTTTCACCCTAGGGACCTTAAGTAAGCCTCCATGCGAGGAGCGCAGTGCACGAGTTGGTGCATACCTTGTAATAAGGTTCTGGAGTGGTGCTGGCGCTTTTTTAGCGAGGATACGGTGGCAGGTACAGAGGGACTTAAATTCAACTCTGCTCCTCACTGGCAGCCAATGGAGTGACTGGAGGGCGGCCTTGGAGTTCGATCTTTTTGGGAGGTTTAAGATGAGGCGAGCTGCAGCATTCTGTAGCACCTGAAGTCGATTTATCGCTTTACAGGTAGCTCCCAAATAGAGTAGGTTGCCAAAGTCCAAGCGTGAGGTGACTAGGGCATGCACCAGCGTTCTGCGGGCGGCCGTAGGAAGGAGAATTAGGACTTTCCGCAGAGTTTTTAGAATGCTGAAGCAAATGCCCGTCACCCTGTTAATCTGTGGTCCAAAGGACAGGTCAGTATCTAGCCAGACCCCGAGATTTCTGACTTCTTTCCGAGGTGTGGGGGCCTCGCCTAGGCATGGTGGCCACCATGCCGACGTCCAGACAGATGGGCTGCCTCCCACCACGAGCACCTCGGTCTTGTTGCCATTTAATTTCAGGCAATTAGTGGACATCCAGGTAGCAAGATCTTGCATGCAAGCCCTGAAACTGTCCATGGCAAGACCGGGTGCACGCGAGAGGGAGACAACCAGCTGTGTGTCGTCGGCATAGGTAACAATTTGTAGTCCGTGTCCCACCACAATTGGAGCCACTGGGGAGACATAGAGATTGAAAAGAGTTGGGCTCAGGGACGAGCCCTGAGGAACGCCCTGACCCAATTCTATGTCTCGGGAATAGTAGGCCCCTTGACGGACCTGGAAACTTCTCCCCGTTAGGAAGGATTGGATCCATTGGAGTGCGGCTCCAGTTATACCTCCAACATTCAGACACTGTAGCAAGGTGGAATGAGCTACAGTGTCGAATGCCGCACTCAGGTCCAATAGGATAAGGGCCATAGTATGACCTTCATCCACCCCCTGCCGTAGGGATTCCACAGCCGTCAATAGTGCCGATTCCGTAGAGTGGCGGGGGCGGAAGCCAAATTGTGTGTCGTGGAGTAAGGCAGCTTTGTCTATGAAATCCATTAGTTGGAGATTGACCGTTTTTTCTGCTACCTTGGCCAGATATGGTAAAAGAGAGATGGGCCGCAAATTGTCTAATTTATCAAAGCTGATGGTAGGTTTTTTTCTGAGAGGAAGGACCACCGCTTTTTTCCATTCTTTAGGCACAGTCTTTGTCATAAAAGACACGTCCAATAGATGCCTAATGTAGGGCTCCAAGGCCCACAGGCTGTCTTTTAGGCGTTTGGGAGTGGTAGGATCCCGTGGGGAACCTGATTTTACAGATCTGCAGATTTTTAGGAGAGTTTCTGTGGGTGGGGTAACAAAGTTGGTAAGGGTGGGTGAGTTTCCCCTATCCCTGGGTTTTTCCACAAACTCTATCCCATTCGTGGGTTGAGTTGGGAAAGCCGAGTAAATTCTTGATATTTTCTCGGCAAAGAAATCTGCGATTCTGTCACAAGACTCAGGCGAACAGTCATCAGGGACAGTGACGGATTTTCCACTAGAGAGAGTTTTGTAAAGCAAAAATAGCTCCTTCGTAGAGTTACCAGCTTCGTTGATCTTAGTCTCATAGTGTGTGGTTTTCGCCTTTCTAATCAGTCCGTGGTAGACTCGCCTCTCTGACAGGTAGACCTCTCTAGTATCTTTAGAGAAAGCCCGGCGCCATTGCCTTTCTGCTCTCTTCAATAAGGTTTTATGTGACACTGGCATGTGACACTAAAACTTTTAAGAAATAAATGAATAATGACAATTCATGTAACGCACGTCTACGCACATAAAAAGTCCTGAAAACATTAATGACAATTCATGTAACGCACGTCTACGCACATAAAAAGTCTTGAAAACCTTTATGACAATTCATGTAACGCACGTCTACGCACATAAAAAGTCTTGAAAACCTTTGCGCAAAGGAGAAAATCATCATAACATTCATAGAGCTCATATAAAATCATAATATAATGTTTAGTGCACTGAACCTTTAAAACTGACGTCAGCAATCAATTAATAAACCGGTAAATGTAGACAATATGAGTCCACTAATAAGAAGAACAGAACAATTTCATTTAAATATACTGTATACCAGAAATAACATTAAAGAAGAAGAATAGAATACACAGAATATTCACTAGTACTTTGTACAGCACTTAACATTAAGTGTACTAGAATATTAAATGGAGAACGAAATCTCAGAGCAAGTGGTAATGTCAAAAGGAAACAATAAATTAAAATAAAGTTGTCACCGTTAACTATCTGCATCAATAATAAGAGAGAATGGTATAGCTGTGCGAGTCAGCGTAGTAATGATTGAAGTTGTGATCGTAAACCCTCTGCGTCAATTGTAAGAAGATGCATCATGAAGAAGAAATGTATATGCTGTGTGCATCAGCGCTGAGGACTCGCAACAAAAACACAGCAGAAAAACATAAATAATGAAATTGCAGAAATGACAAAGCACGGTAACTTTATATAATACTGAACTTGCTGTAAAATATAAATACATTTCATGGTGTGCATGTCACCGAAAACATGCGCAGCGTTGAAGTTGTTGCACTGATGAAAAACAGAAGAGAATACAACAGAACAGTACCTGCTTTGAAATACGATGTGCAGCGAAGGAAATCCAAAGTTGAAATTGAGGAGAAAAAGGCACTGAAACTGTAGAAATCTTTAATATGAAGGAAGCAAGTTAGAAAGCTTCAAAAGACAGCGTTATTAAAACAGAACAAATGAAAACGTGGTTGGCTTAAGGGTGGTTGGCATATATGTAGAATTAATCAAGATGGCGGCACGTTATTTACGCACGGCAGGATGGTTCACGGTGAGTGCAGCGGTGAATTGTGACGTAGAATTGAAGAAATGTCACTAAGGAAACAGCACGAAGGTAATCCGTCTAGCACATTTTGTTTAAATGTAGAATGGCAGTTAAACTGTCTGACGTTTGCCTGGCCCTTCAAAAATCATGAAGGACTAAAATGTTCGTGTGAATACACATTCATCACAGCACACAGTTGAACATCCACATGTTAAAGAGGATCAGGGGTCACTCTCTCACCCGACCTCAAATTCATCAAATGAAAAAACAACGATGATGGAAAAAAAACTGCATGTCAGGGCAGGCGCTCTCCAGAGCAACGCTGCATAACAGAAAAGACACTTGCTTAATGTCAGCAAAACGGGAATTAAAGGGCTTGTAGAAGAAATAACTGCAGGTATGAAAATCAAATGCTGCTGATGACAATTTTAAATGTTTAACTTTGACGAATAGGTGAAAGGAAAGTACTTGCATCATGGCAGCAAAATGGAAAACAGCAGGCATGTAGAAAGTAAAATGCAGGAAGGGACTCGCATGACAAGTAGGCTTACACATAAGCAGGCTAATAAATTAGGTGCCACAGCTATTAAATCAGGTGCAGTCACTTTTCAAACAGGTGAACCAGTTTTTTAAATCAGGTGCAGCAGCTTTTAAATCAGGTGCAGCAGTAGATAACTTAAAATTTTAGAAAGCAGGGACTGGCAGATTACTTGGAGGACGACCATAAGAGTAGAATGGTCACTGGTGGGGATTAATAACGTGCCAGTTTGCTAAGAAGTTGCTTGAAGAAAGTGAAACTTAATAGGTTACCTTGTTTGAAGAAAGTTCATGTTTCAGTTGCTTGTAAATATGAAGAAAAAGATCCCACCCTCGTCGCCAATTGTAGTGATGTTAAATGAAGATCAGGTCACGTAGGTTCTTGTAGAAAGATGTATTTATTAATTAAGTTGGCATGAGGTGGTAGTTCAAGATAGTAAGAGTAATTACAAGGTAAATCCCCACCAGGAGCTGTAACCAGTCAGCTCAATCTTCAGCTACCAACTGACTCTAGCATCAGAACATAACATTCCAATCAGACATCCTGTGTGGTAACATTCCATTTGATGACATAGGTAAAACAACTAGAAAGCCAACACTACAGCCCTTCATGCCTTTTATGCCGGCTATACCACCGCATTGGCATTTTCTGACACCTCCGGTGTCGTCGACGCCGAAGCGCTCGACGCCGACTCCGACTCCGTCAACGCCAGTCACATCGACGCCGATGCCTACGACTCCGAGGCAGGATTCTGTCCGGCCTCGTGCTGAGAAGCCTCGTCCGACTTCGGGTTCGACGCCGGCTCCGACCCCGTCGGAGTCGATTCCGAACCCGTTGGCTTCTGCTGTGAAGGAAAGGTCTCGGAGAAAGGCTCAGAGACTTCTGGAAGAGGAAAGGTATCAATATTCGGATACTGAAGAAGGGGAGTTACAGGATTCTGAGGATCCTTTTGAAGATTTGTGTGAGGCCAGTGGGCTTGAACTGTCGCCTGAGTGGGAGTTGGCATCAGTGTCAAATGTTCCATCAAAGGATGTGGTGCCTTATCACACTGTTATAAAAAAAAGCAGCGAGTCTATTGAATATTACTCTGCCTACTGCTGACTATAAACCTAATATCTTAACTGAGGTTCTTCATTCTCCCTCGTCGGTAATTGAGCCTATGTTACCCTTCAACGAGGCCTTATCTGAGCCCATCTATGAGGTTTGGAAGAAGCCTTTATCTGCTCCTGCAGTTTCAAGAACAGTTGCGAGGAGATACAGAGTGGCACCTGAGGACCCTGCGTTTTTATCAATTCATCCCTTGCCTGAGAGTTTGGTGGTGCAGGCTGCTTGCTCAAAGAAATCTGCTGGTGCTTTCCCACAGGTTCCTGGGGATAAAGAATCCAGAAAGCAAGATCAGGGTGCCAGGAAGGTCTTCTCTTCAGCCAGTATGGCGTTAAAGTCAACCAACGCAACGTGCCTGATGGGGAGGTATATCCATGCCTTGATGGATTCTGTCAAGCAGCTAATTCCGAAAATTCCTGAGGATGACAGGAAGGATTTTCAGGAAGTGATTTCAGACACTCAAGCAGCTGCGAGACAGGGGATTCAGAGTGGCCTGGACACTGCTGATTCGGTGGCAAGGGTCATGGGCTCCTCCGTGGCCACCAGGAGGGCTGCCTGGCTTAAGTCATCGGAGTTCTCTGCGGACGTCCAGTCTGCTTTGTTGGACTTGCCTTTTGATGGCTCTGGATTGTTTGGCAAGAAGGCTGATGCTGCCTTGGAACGTTTTAAGGATAGTAGGGCCACTGCAAAATCCTTGGGTCTTCAGTCCAGAGGTACTACTGGTAGACGCTTCAGGGGGTTCGGAAGATCTTCCTTTCGCTCTTACAGACCATCCCAGCAGCAGCCTCAGCAGCAACAGAATACGCTGTACAAGTCGTACAGGGGCAAGCAAAGATCCCGCCCTAGAGGTCGTCAATCCTCCTCCTCCTCCTCCTCTCCTTCCCAACCCCCAGCCAACGCAGCAAAGCAGCCCTAGATCCTCCATTCCGGATCATGTGGGCCCAGTGGGGGGTCGGCTTACTCATTTTCTACAAGATTGGGAATTAATAACATCGGATCTTTGGGTTCTCAATCTTGTACAGAATGGGTATGCACTTCCTTTCCAGGAATTCCCTCCCAATTACCCTCCTTGCCAGGGTTATTGTTTGGAGGACCACCTGCTTCGCCTGCAGGAAGAAGTCCGGGCTCTTTTTAAAAAAGGTGCGATAGAGGTGGTTCCAGAGCAGGAAAGGGGTCAGGGGTGCTACTCCCGGTATTTCCTGATCCCCAAGAAAGAAGGCAGGCTTCGGCCAATCCTGGATCTCAGGATCTTGAACCTTTACCTGAAACAGGAAAAGTTCAAGATGCTCACTCTTGCGCAGGTTCTTCAAGCGCTGCTGGAAGAAGACTGGATGGTGTCGATCGACTTGCAAGATGCGTATTTTCATATTCCTATCCTGAAGTCGCACAGAAAGTATCTCCGTTTTACGGTTGGGTCACAACACTACCAGTTTGTGGTTCTTCCGTTTGGACTTACTACTGCGCCTCGAGTCTTCACCAAGGTGATGGTGGTGGTGGCAGCTCATCTCAGGAGAACGGGGATACATGTGTTTCCGTATCTAGACGACTGGCTGATCAAAGCGGAGTCGCCGGAGAGGGTGCTCCATCATCTGCAAGAGACAACTCAGTTGTTGCACAGGTTGGGTTTTTCGATAAATGTGCCCAAGTCTCACCTGGTGCCCTCACAGCGCAATCTGTTCATAGGTGCGGTACTGGACACTACTGTATGTCGCGCATTCCCTCCCCCTCAAAGGATTCGCGACATACAGGAGATGATTCCTTTGTTTTACAATGGAGCGGTTGTTCCAGTCCTGAAGGTCCTCCGCCTGCTCGGTCTGATGGCTTAATGCATCCTGTTGGTCAACCATGCACGCTGGCACATGAGGGCGCTCCAGTGGTGCCTCCGCAGGCAGTGGTATCAGCACAACGGAGATCTCAGGGAGTCAGTGAAGATCTCCGGAGAAACTTCAGCGGATCTGTCTTGGTGGAGTGTGGAAGGCAATCTGTCTCAAGGGAAGCCTTTTCAGATTCCTCCATCGGTGGCCACAGTGATAACGGATGCGTCCACCCTCGGGTGGGGTGCTCATCTGGGGGACCTGGAGGTCAAAGGTCTTTGGTCTCCAGAGGAAAGGTTGCTTCACATCAACCTTCTGGAATTGCGGGCAATACGTCTGGCGCTCAAGGCCTTCCTCCCTTCCCTTCGCGGGCGGTCAGTTCAAGTCCTGACGGACAACACGACCGCGATGTGGTACATCAACAAACAGGGAGGAGTAGGGTCGCAGTGTCTCTGCAGAGAGGCTCTGCGTCTCTGGTCCTGGGTTCAGGGCCATCAGATTTGTCTGATGTCAAATTATCTGGCCGGAGTTCAGAACGTTCGTGCAGACAGTCTCAGTCGGCAGTTCTCTGCCGATCACGAGTGGAGGCTCCATCCAGAGGTAGTTCACGACATCTTTCGGATGTGGGGGACTCCTCGGGTGGACCTGTTCGCCACTCACGAGAATGCTCACTGCCTGTCATTCTGCAGTCTCCAGTATCCGATGCAAGGAGCCTTGGGGGACACGTTTCAGTTGAGTTGGAGCTCGCAACTCTTTTACGCGTTTCCTCCCATACCCTTGATTCCTCAGGTTCTGAGGAAAATTCGCCAAGACCGGGCCCGAGTCATATTGATTGCCCCGGATTGGCCAAGAAGGGTGTGGTACTCAGACCTTCTCCACCTCTCCTCTCACCCGCTGCTCCGTCTCCCTCTCAGGGCAGATCTCCTCTCTCAGATGGAGGGGCAGGTTCTACACCCCCACCTCCAGACCTTACACCTTAATGCCTGGAGATTGAACGGGGCAACCTGATTTCTTTCTCTCTCCCTCACGATGTGGTGGATGTCATTTTATCAGCCAGGCGTGACTCCACTAAGTCCATCTATTCTTATAGGTGGTCTAAGTTTGTTGTTTGGTGCAGGGAGAAGTCCATAGACCCTTTGAGGACCCATTTATCTGATGTTCTCCAGTTTGCCCTTTCTCTGGCACAGCAGGGTCTTGCTGTTGCCACGGTGAAGGGTTATCTGTCAGCGCTGTCGGCGTTTATCTGTTTGCCTGACCAGCCTTCTCTGTTTAAATCTCCTATAGTTTTGAGGTTTTTGAAGGGCCTCACTAATAAGTTCCCTCCTATCCCTTTTATTGTGCCTCAGTGGGATTTGAATCTAGTTCTGACATTTTTAATGGGTGCTCCTTTTGAGCCTCTTCACAAATGTCCTGTGAGGCTCCTGACTTTCAAAACCGTTTTCCTCGTTGCAATAACCTCGGCAAGGAGGGTAAGTGAGCTTCAAGCTCTTAGTTCCAAGCCCCTATTCCTGTCCATTCATGCTGATCGAATGGTTCTTAGGACCAGGGCTGCTTTTCTGCCAAAGGTGGTGACTCCTTTCCACCTTGGTCAATCCGTTACCCTCCCTACCTTTTATCCTCCCCCACACCCTTCCAAGGAGGAGGAGAGATTACACCGTCTTGACCCCAAGAGGGCGCTGTCTTTTTATTTGGACAGAACTAGAGACTGTCGCATGGATGACCAGCTTTTTATTGGCTTTGCTGGCTGCAAGAAAGGAAGAGCGGTCCATAAGAGGACTTTGTTGAGATGGATCGTCCTCTGCATTAAGATCTGCTACTCTTTGGCCGGTAAGAAACCACCAGAGGGCATAAGGGCTCATTCAACTAGAGCTAAGTCTTCGACCTCTGCATTAGCTAGAGGTGTGCCTGTGGAGGATATTTGTAGGGCGGCAACTTGGTCTTCCCTCCACACTTTCGCGAAGCACTACTGCTTGGATTCCGAAGTGAGGAGGGACGGTCATTTTGCGCGCTCTGTCCTTCAGGATTTCCTGGTCTAGAAGAGTGGACACCCTCCTCCGGTAGTGGGGACTGCTGTGGGACTCTATTCACAAGGTGAGGAATCCACACAGCAGATGTATCTATCAGAAGAACAAGTTACTTACCTTCGGTAACGCTTTTTCTGGTAGATACAATATCTGCCTGTGGATTCCTCACTGACCCACCCGCCTCCCTGTTGTCCACTCTTCTTTGGCAGAGTATCTTTAATGATTTATTTTATTGTCAAATGTTTTATTGCATTTACTTCACACTGTGTGTGTTACCTTGATTTCTATACTGTGTATATTGTGTATATATCTACTGTCATCGGTCCGTCCGTGTGCCTCGAAGGCACGGAAAAAAGGGCGGAACTGATGTCATCACGCAAGCGTGGGCCTGTTATAGGTGTTGGTGACGTCAGCGGAGTCGCGAGCGGAGCCGTGTCTCTGTGACGTCCGCGTCGGCGCGAAGCTACAAAAAGAATTTCCGAATGTTGCTGACGCAAGGGGATATTCACAAGGTGAGGAATCCACAGGCAGATATTGTATCTACCAGAAAAAGCGTTACCGAAGGTAAGTAACTTGTTCTTCGGGTCACATCCCACACCAGTAGGTGGCAGGAATCACCATCACCTTCCCCATTGGCGTTCTGTCACTTCCGACAAGTGGGTGTTGCAGCTTGTCCAGAGGGGCTACTCCCTCCCCTTCGAGTCTATCCCCCAGCCATTCTGCCTCAGTTCCACCGCATGTCGGGGATCACTTTGCGCTTCTCCATCAGGAAGTTATGGGCCTCTTGGCCAAGAGGGCCATCGAGCACGTTCCTCAGCCAGAAGTAGGACGTAGTTGGTATTCCCACTACTTTCAGGTCCCCAAGAAGGACAAGGGGGGCTTGCGCCCCATCTTGGACCTCAGGAACGTCAATCGCTTCCTTCAGAAGGAGAAGTTCAAGATGTTGACTCTGGCTCAGGTCTTGGCTGCCCTCGACCCTGGAGACTGGATGGTAGCATTGGACTTGCAGGACGCATATTTTCACATTCCTGTCCTGTCGGCCCACAGGCGTTACCTGCGGTTCACGGTGGGCCAGGAGCATTTTCAGTTTGCTGTGCTCCCCTTCGGCCTTACCAGTGCCCCTCGGGTGTTCACGAAAGTAATGGCCATGGTCGCAGCTCATCTGCGCAGGTCAGGGGTGTCAGTCTTTCCCTACCTCGACGATTGGTTGTTGAAGGCGGGCTCGCCCCAGGCAGTCGTCACCCACCTTCAGACTATGGCCGACCTCCTGCACTTGCTGGGGTTTTCCATCAATGTGCTGAAGTCGCACCTGAGTCCCTCTCAGAAGCTCCCCTTCATCGGAGCGGTTCTGGATTCGACGCAGGATCGGGTCTATCCTCCAGAGCAGCGAGTCCAGGATATTCAGGCTATGATTCCCGTCTTTCAGCCTCTATCCCGGGTTTCAGTCAGGATGATCCTCCGGCTTCTGGGTCTGATGGCCTCGTGCATCCTGCTGGTACAATATGCCAGATGGCATATGTGGGCTCTGCAGTGGGACCTAAAGTGCCAGTGGCAACAGCATCAGGGCAACCTGTCTGATCACGTCCCGATCTTGGCACTTGCAGTGGTGGCTCACGAATCGCGATTGGGTCAATGGCAGATCCCTCTCCTTTCCCTAACCGGAGCACACAGTGGTGACGGATGCATCCCTCCTGGGATGGGGAGGCCACTTGGGAGAGGCGGAGATCAGAGACTTGCACTGAAAGCATTCCTTCCCTCTGTCCGGGGAAGTGTAGTGCAGGTGTTCACGGACAATACCACTGCCATGTGGTACTGCAACAAACAGGAGGCTCTGCGTCTCTGGACATGGCTGGAACATCAAGACATTACCTTGGCGGTTCAACACCTGGCAGGTTCTCTGAACGGACAAAGTCAGCTGCCGGTGCATGATGGATCACGAATGGCGTCTGAACTCGGACGTGGCGCAAGGTCTCTTTCTGCAGTGGGGAGAGCCTTGGTTAGATCTATTCGCCACCGAAGAGCACGCGCAATGTCATCAGTTCTGCACGTTGGAATCTCGAGTGGAGCTGCGGTCTGTTGTACGCCTTTCCGCCTATACCACTTCTGCCCAGAGTGCTGGAGAAGATGAGGCGCGACCGGGCCCAGGTCATTCTTGTGGCTCCGGATTTGGGCATGAAGGTACTGAGATCCCGAGCTACTCAATATGGCGATCAATCCCCCGATCTGACTGCCTCTTCAGGAGGATCTTCTGTCGCAGCAGCAGGGGACGGCCCTTCACCCGAACCTGTTTGTGGCATGGTGCACAGATAAGTCTGTGGATCCCCTTTCTGCCCCTCATTCCAAAGTTCTTCTGTTCCTTCTTTCCTTGGCCCAGCATGGCTCTGCTCCGGGCACTATCAAGGGTTATCTTTCTGCCATTTCCCCCTTTCTGCGGCTTCCTGATCAGCCTTCTCTTTTTAAGTCCCCGGTTGCTAACCGTTTCCTGAAAGGCATTATGCAAACGTTTCCTCCCGTGCCGCTCATAATGCCTCAATGGGACTTTAACCTTGTCTTGACATATCTGATGTGGGCACCCTTTGAACCCCTTCATAACTGTCCCTTGCGTCTTCTTACTCTGAAGACAGCTTTTCTGGTAGCTATCACATCTGCCAGAAAAGCGAGTGAGCTCCAGGCTCTTTCCTCTAAACCTCCTTTCCTTTCTGTCCATCCGGACAAGGTGGTTTTAAGGACTCATCCTTCTTTCTTGCAAAAGGTTGTTACTCTCTGTCACATCGGGCAGACCATCACTTTGCCCACCTTCTTTCCACCTCCACATTCCTAGAAAGAGGAAGAGAGACTCCACTGTCTGGACCCAAAAGTGCGCTCTCGTTCTATCTGAATCGCACACAACCGTTCCGGGTAGATGACCAGCTCTTTGTTGGCTACGGGGGCACTAAAAAAGGTCAGGCCGTGCACAAACGGACCATCTCTCAATGGGTCGTTCTCTGCATCAAAGCCTGTTACTCGTTGGCTAAGAAGGAGCCTCCTGTGGGGCTGCGTGCCCATTCCACCAGGGCGACGGCAGCCACTACTGCTTTAGTACGTGGCGTTCCCTTGCAGGACATTTGTCAGGCAGCTACGTAGGCCTCGCTACACACGTTTACCAATCAATACTGCCTTGACAGTCAAGTCCGGAGAGACGGCTTCTTTGGCCGTTATGTTCTCCGTGACTTTCTGGTGTAATTTTGTTCGCTGACCCACCACCGGGGTTTGTATTGCTGGGGTATCTATTCTATGGTAAGGAATCTATCACTAACATGTCTCTTTCAGATGCACAAGTTACTACTTGTGTAACGATATTTCTGATGGACACTTTTGCCTGTGGATTCCTCACCTTTTGAATACCCCCTGTGCCAGCATTCCATGGGAAATTCTTTCCTAGCTCTCCCCACACCGATGAGGATGTCACAATGGACCGGCTCCACACGCGGCATCGCATGACTTCACCGGAGCAACAAAAGGACCTAGTCGGCGTGATGACGTCAGTTCCCTTTTCTCGCGCCGTCGACGGCAACGGATTTTCTAGGGCTCTCCATTTTCATAGAGAGCAAACTTTGTATCCTTGTACCTGTTTTTTTTAGAAAATGGCTACTTCGAGGAAAACGGGTTTTAAACCGTGTAGAGAATGTGGCGGGCACATGTCTATTACAGACCCGCACGACGATTGCCTTTGGTGCCTTTTTTTGGACCACGACGTCGAGGAGTGTAGAAGCTGTAGAAAATGAACCCAAAGGCGATCAAGGATCGGGAGGCCAAGTTGTTCTTGGCCAAAGCTAAAAAGATGAAGAGAAGTAGGAAAATGGCAAAGCCTTCGTCTTCGCACACTTCGAGGTCGAAGAAACATAAGAGGTACAAGAAAAGACACGCCTCGCGCCATTGCTCTTCGAAGTCAAGCGTCACGACGTCGAAGACAAGTCCTGTGACTCCAGTTGAACGATCTCGAAGAAAGGATTACATTTCTACTTCGCCTTCTCCTAAAGCGACGGCAGTATCATCTCCGAAGCCGGTGTCTCCAGCTTCTGATATATCTTCTCATCATGAAGATTCTCCGGCTCCAGCGACGTTGCCGGTTCCCGATGAGTTCTCTCCAGTCCGTGAGACTTCACCTGTGTGGGCCCAGTCCCCGGCTCCGCAGGCTCTGGTTCGGCCTCAAGTGACTCCCCATCAGGAAGGTACGGATCCTAATCCTCCTTTTCCTGCTCCTGGGGCTGATTCATCGCATTTTTTAAATGCTATGTTTGGCATGTTTGCCAGAGCCTCGACTCCATCCGGCGTGCCTTCGGGCCCCGTGGGTTCATTGGCTTTTAACCTGGGTGTGCCACAATACTATCCCCAGGCTTCTTTTATGCCGTCGACTCCTGCTTGGCATTTCCCGGCACCGAGGACCTCTACTCCGGCTCCGTGGACACCATCTGCAGCTGAGTCTGCTCCGCAGCGAGATCAATCAACGTCGAGGAACGAAGCTGAGACTCCTCCAGCGACGCCGCTGTTGTTTCCTCAGACGCGTTGTATGGCTCCACTGATGCCGTTGCCTAAGCATTGCTCCAGGAGAGAGGCAGAAAGGTTGCTGGATGAGGAGGAGTATCTGCAAGAGCGGCCTTGACACTTCCGCTGAATATAACCTGCCTTCTGCATCTGGTGATATAATTCAGGACGTTGCACCTTACCATGTGGTGATAAGGAAGGCGGCTGATTTGTTGGGTCTTAAACTTCCGACTGCGAAGGTGAAGTCTAACATTCTTACAGAGGTTTTGAATAATCCTTCTTCATCCTCTGAACCTCTGCTTCCTTTTACAGAAGATTTAACAGAGCCAATTATAGAGGTTTGGCAGAAACCTTTGTCTGCTCCTGCTGTATCTAGATCAATATCCAAGAGATACTGGCCTGCACCTAGTGATCCAGCGTTCTTGTCTTCTCACCCAACGCCTGAGAGCCTAGTTATACAAGCATCTTGTTCAAAGCAGTCTTCTGGTGCATTTCCAACCATTTTGGGTGACAGGGATTCTAAGAAAGTGGAGCAAGCAGCAAAAAAGGTTTTCTCATCTGCCAGTATGGCTTTAAAATCTACAAATGCGACTTGCCTTTTGGGTAGACACATCAATGCATTAAAGGACTCTATTCTTCAATTGGCTCCTAATTTACCTGAGGAAGACCGTGCCAACTTCTTGGAGGTCCTTTCTGACTCACAAGCAGTAGCACGTCAAGTAATTCAATCAGGCATGGATACTGCTGACTCTGTGGCACGTGTTATGGGATCATCTCTAGCAACAAGGAGGCAAGCTTGGCTACGTTCTTCGTGTTTTTCTGCTGATGTTCAAGCCACGTTGTTGGATCTTCCATTTGATGGTTCAAAACTCTTTAGTTCGAAGGCGGACTCTGCCTTAGAGCGTTTCAAAGACAGCAGAGCTACTGCTAGATCTTTAGGCCTCCAGGTGCAGTCTAGAGGCTATGGCTATAAAAGATATTGAGGATTTGGGAGGTCTACTTCTTTTCGGGGACGACAACAGTCTCGGCAGAGCCAACAACAGCAAAGTGCTTTGTACAAATCGTACAGGGGAAGAAATAAAAGAGGCATCAGGGGAGCAAATAGTCAGCTATCCTCTTCCTCCTCCTCTACCTCCCCTCCCACCACTGTTGGTACAACAGGAAAGCAGCTAAAGATCCCCCTTTCTATTGTTGCGTTCTAATCTAGGACCCTGATCGATACTGTGACCTTATGCCCCTATACGGCTATAATCCCCTTATACCCCTATATTGGCATAACCGATCAAATGCAATATTCAGAAACTCATCTCTGGCCTCACACGAACAGAGCCACATTTCAGAATCGCTTCCTCTGCAACTTCCTTTGCAGCTAATTAGTGCAATGACATAGCAGAAGTTACTATCTAAGATTCCTAGATTAACACTCCGAGTTCTTCAACAAGATAAAAACTCAGCAACCTGGGAAAGCCCCGCTTGCTATGTTTTGATTAGTAATAGAACTCTAATGAGCACTTATAGACGATCACTTCCTAGTGATATCTTTATTGACGTTTTATGTCCAAAAACTTACGTCAAACAAGGCACCTTCCAGGTATAAATATTACCAACGTTGCCTTAAGCAAACGCTGAAGCTGTCTCGCTGAAGTGCCTGCTGTTATGCTGATGATAGCATCACTGTTATCACTACTGCTATTGCTGCGAACGATGGTGTGGTGAACTTAGGAGCTGAACAGCCGTCCCCTGCAAGAGCTCAGCAGATGCAAGCTGCCCACGGATGCTGCCCCTCCTCTTCCTCGACGCACTGAGAGAGACGCTGTTTTTTCTCCTGCAGAGAAATCCAGCTCCAGCGTTTCCAGCCTACTCTTGCGAGTGACTGGGATATCGAGTTCCCTGAAGGAGATACCAGACCTCCATCATTCTATTCCAGAGGTATGGTGTTGACTAAACCCTTAGAGAGAATTCTTGAAGCAAACCTTGGCAAAACCAACTTAACTAAAGTTACTTACTTACTCCCCTCCCAAGTATTAGGCTTAGGTCAGGTACACTGGGGTAGGCGTAGTTAGAAGCACCAGTTGAGTATTTTAGCCTAATGTATATATGAACGTATACATGTTTTATTCATTTTAAACCATTGTATGGCTAAGAAACCATATCAATGCTTTTACAGTATTATTTCGCAATACTCCTTTTACTGTACATACTTTTTATAATAACAAGTCTTGCAATTGTGGCAATTCATTTCTCTTGAATGAGAAGAAAGACTGTTCAATAAATGTTACCCTTTATTGAAAACGCCCGTCTCTCTATTCTCTACATATTGTGAAAGTAATCTGCACAACAACTGACTGAGTAAAATAACTGTCTATTGTTTCACACGACCCTAGAGATTGACTCTTATCTGAGGAGCAAAGTTGTCATGTTGCACAGTTGTTGGAAAACTGAATCCCTTCTTGTCTGTACCAAGGAAGCTGATCACTTCCTATTCAGAGAAGAAAGTTTCCAGTGACCTCTGAGCTAGTTGGTAACAAACCCAATTAAGTTTAGCATAGTCAGTGGAGGCCTGGAAGATCCGCACTTCTACGTCGATACTACTGTTTATGTTATTCCAATGCGCAGGGCCTATTGGGAAAATAGGAACTACACTACACGATAGCATGTTGGTCCGGTTGGAGGTCGGGTGTCCCATTTTCGACAAGATTGGATACTGATCACTTGCGATCGTTGGGTCTTGAATCTTGTAGAGAATGGGTACACCCTCCCTTTCTTGGAGTTTCCTCCTCCTTACCCTCCTCGCCAGGATGGGTGCTCAGAGGACCATTTACTGCTTTTACAGCAGGAGGTTCTAACTTTGCTTCAAAAGGGTGTGATAGAGGTGGTTCCGGAGCAGAAATGGGGTCAGGGTTGCTACTCCCAGTATTTTCTGATTCCCAAAAAGGATGGTCGTTTGAGACCAATCTTGGACCTCAGGATTTTGAACCTTTACCTCAGGCAGGATAAGCTCAAAATGTTGACCTTAGCACAGGTTCTTCTTGCGCTACAACATGCAGACTGGATGGTGTCCATCGATCTGCAGGATGCATACTTTCATCTTCCCATTCTGAAGTCGCATCGGAAGTATCTCTGGTTCAAGGTAGGATCACAACACTACCCTCCCGTTCTGTCTTACTTCAGCACTTCAAGTCTTTACAAAGGTGATGGCCGTGGTAGCCGCTCATCTCAGAAGGTTAGGGGTGCCTGTTTTCCCCTACCTGGACGACTGGCTACTCAAAGCGGAGTCTCCAGAGTTGGTTTCGCGCCACTTGCAAGTAACAACTCAGCTGTTGTTCAGGTTGGGTTTCTCGATAAATGTACCCAAATCTCACCTGGTGCCTTCTTAGCGCAGCCTGTTTATAGGAGCAATACTGGACACGTCTGTGTGTCAAGCATTACTGCCTCTCGACATACAGGAAATTATTCCTTTGTTTCATAATGGAGCGGTTGTTCCAGTCCTGAAAATTCTTCGCCTGCTCGGTCTGTTCGCTTCCTGCATTCTGTTGGTCAACCATGTACGCTGGCATATCATGGCACTCCAGTGGTGCCTCTGAAGGCAGTGGTATCAGTACAACGGAGATCTCGGGGAGAAGATCAAAATCTCCAGAGAAACTGCAGCGGAGCTGTCGTGGTGGAGTGTGCAGGGCAACCAGTCGAAAGGAAAGCCTTTTCAGTCTCCTCCGCCGGTGGCCACAGTGATCATGGATGAATCTACTGTAGGGTGGGGTGCTCATCTGGGGGATCTGAAGATCAAGGGTCTTTGGTCTCCAGAGGAAAGGTTGCTTCACATCAACCTGTTGGAACTGCGGGCGATATGTTTGGCGCTCAAGGCCTTCCTCCCTTCCTTTCGGGGTCAGTCGGTTTAGATCCTGACGGACAACACTACCGCGATGTGGTGCATCAACAAACAGGGAGGTGTAGGGTCGTTTTGTCTCTGCCGAGAGGCTCTGCGACTCTGGTCCTGGGCTCAGGGCCAACGGATTTGTGTGTTTGCAAATCATCTGGCCGGGGTACTAATTGTTTGTGCGGACAGTCTCAGTTGGCGTTTCTCTGCCAATCACGAGTGGCGGCTTCATCCGGAGGTGGTCCATCGCATCTTTCAGATGTGGGGATCTCCTCGGTTGGACCTGTTTGCCACTCACGAGAACGCGCACTGCCCGTTGTTTTGCAGTCTCCAGCGTCTGATGCAGGGAGCGTTGGGGGGCGCGTTTCAGATAGATTGGAGCTCTCAGCTTCTTTACGCGTTTTCCCCCCATACCATTGATTCCTTGGTTCTGAGGAAGATTCGCCAAGACGGTGCCAAAGTTATATTGATCGCCCCAGATTGGCCAAGAAGGGTGTGGTACACAGACTTACTTCACCTCTCATTGCACACTCCGCTCCGTCTCCCTCTCTGGGCAGACTTCCTCTCGCAGTCGCAGGGGCAGGTTCTACACCCCCACCTCCAGAGCCTGCACCTTCATGCCTGGAGATTGAACGGGGCAACCTGAGTTCTTTCTCTTGCCCACCAGAGATAGTGGATGTTATTTTATCACCCAGGCGACACTCCACTAAATCTGTTTACTCTTCCCGTTGGTCCAGGTTTGTAAAGTGGTGTGGAGAGAAGGATATCAATCCTCTTAAGGCCCGTTTATCTAACATTTTGAAATTCTCACTTTCTTTGGAACAGCAAGGTTGTGCTGTAGCTACTGTCAAAGGCTATTTATCGGCGTTGTCAGCCTTTATATAGTTGCCAGATCAGCCATCCTTAATTAAGTCCCCCATTGTCATGAGGTTCATTAAGGGCCTTACAAATATGTTTCCTCCCACTCCTTATATTATGCCACAGTGGGATTTGAATCTAGTCCTTATGTTTCTAATGGGTTCTCTATTTGAGCCTCTTCACTCTTGCCCGGTGAGGTTTCTTACTTTTGCTTCTGATTTTTCTGATTGCTATTACCTCTGCTAGGAGGGTAAGTGAGCTTCAGGCTCTTAGCTCCAAACCTCCTTTCCTAACCATTCATGCGGATAAGTTGGTTCTAAGGACCAGGGCTGCTTATCTTCCCAAGGTGGTTACCACTTTTCACATGGGACAGTCTATTACTTTGCCTACTTTTTATCCTCCCCCTCTTCCTTCCAAGGACGAAGAGAGGCTGCATCGATTGGACCCTAAACGCTCCTGTTTCAGACTCTCAGTCCCACAATGCAGTGCAATAGCGATGTACGCCGTGACGGCAAACTGCGTAATAAAAAGGTGTGGCAACAATTAACAGGAGATTTCAGTGCTGCTCTGTGATGCCCAAGAAGAAGAGGTACAAAAGGGGGTGGTGATGGACGTAGCATCTGAATCAATCAAACACTAACACCCAGTCAAAAGATCTGGGTTTAATCCATCACCGTTCTTTAGCCCACTCTGCCACTCCAGTTCAGACATGGCTATATGCAAATCAGTCTGACCCTGTGCCTCATGGGAACAGTCCAGCCCGAACTGCCAAGCCATGTCTTCCCTGGACCGGAAACAAGCTTCCGAGGACCGATTTCTGGCATTCCAGCCGTCTTCAGCCCGGCTTGCTTGAATAGAAGAAGAGGCACTACAGCCTCAAAACGCGTCAGCTTTTTCAAAAGAATGTGGAGTGGTTCTTGTAGCTGTGTGAGGTGACAGCCCGGAGGGGAGAGGTGCAGCTGAGTGACCTTATCGAAGCGTGCAAGCGCATTTGTGTTTATTATTTCCCAAGGTCTGGCTGAGCCCTGATAAGGAGCACCATTCTCTACCTATGCGCGTATATGAGAAGATGAGTTTGTCTAATTCGTCATCGCTGCACCTCATGAAAATTTCAGCATGCAAGTACTGATTCCGAACTTACTTAAGGTGTAAATATTGCAAATGAAGAACGGACACTAAGCTTACTATAAGTTATCAACAACGCTCCTGTTTCAGACTCTCAGTCCCACAATGCAGTGCAATAGCGATCGTGACCAAGATGCCTGGAGCATCGAAACGCGTTGATCGAATGCTTTCATTTTTTGCCTAATAAGTTTAAAATAAACGAAATTGTGGAAATTCAAAGGGAGTGCGCCCGTTTTCCTTTCTAAACAAAGGAGCAGTGTGATGATGTTGAACGGCGTGGTTCCGCCGTAGGTGCACGCACCCGCAAAGAGCACTCGTTGGCCGCGGAAAGGTGAACCAAGGTGTGGAGATATATATATATGTATATATATATATATATATATATATATATATATATATATAATATTTGATATGTTATCCACACACATTGTGAATATTTTGCTGACTTTGGTGGCGCCCACTGGGGCAACACGATGGGAACCACGAGCTCCAGCATGCCTAGCGGCACTCTATCACAGAGGCGGGGCAAGTTTTATTTATCATGGTGTTCCAGTCAAGACTGCCAGAACCAGTTTGCAGTGCCTGTGAACAAGAACACTTCGCTGTTCGAAACGCGTAGGGCGTTTGATTTTTGAAAGGAATCTTCGTGCTGGTTGCTGCATTGCGCAAGTCCCTCAATAAAGGATTTTCATCTTCCTGCAGTGGCTCCTCAAATGGGATGCTTTCTTTTGTGTGGATATATGGCGGCCGGTCCTGAGGAAGCCCGCTGTTTCTTATGACAGATCCTGCGCTTGTCAGATGTCGAGCGCTTTGGAGCAGAAAGACCGTTTGAGTGATTTCTGAACAATGCAGGCAGTATCCTCGGAAGCTAACTTTCACCCACTGGGGTTTTACATTGTGAATATTTTTCTGCTTTTGGTGGCGCCCACTGGGGCAACACGATGGGAACCACGAGCTCCAGCATGCCTAGCGGCACTCTATCACAGAGGCGGGGCAAGTTTTACTTATCATGGTGTTCAAATCAAGACTGCCAGAACCAGTTTGCAGTGCCCGTGAACAAGAACACTTCGCTGTTCGAAACGCGTAGGGTGTTTGATTTTTTAAAGGAATCTTCGTGCTGGTTGCTGCATTGCGCAAGTCCCTCAATAAAGGATTTTCATCTTCCTGCAGTGGCTCCTCAAATGGGATGCTTTCTTTTGTGTAGATTTGATATGTTATGTATATATTTGCAAATGTGTCGGTCCGCCCGTCTCCCTCGGTGGCACGGAAAAAAATGGGTGGAACTCACGTCATCACGCCGACGAGGTCCTTTTGTGGCTCCGGTGACGTCACGGGATGCCGCGTGCAGAGCCGGTCCATTGTGACGTCCTCATCGGCGTGGGGAGAGCTAGGAAATAATTTCCAGCAGAATGCTGGCTCAGGGGGTATTCAAAAGGTGAGGAATCCACAGGCAGATATTGTATCCACCAGAAAAAGCATTACCGAAGGTAAGTAACTTGTTCATCTGTAAGAGACATTAGTTTGTGATAGATTCCTTACCGCCCCTCCCATCCTCCCCGTTCTGTGAACTGATTACTAGGGTTAAGGTCATCCCTGTCATGGCCCTAGTTTCAATGCACCAGTGGTCACTATCTTGCATGGCTCTGCGTTCCTGGCGTGGAATGTTGTGTACTGAACTGATGCCAGCGCGCATGGGTGGTGCCTAAGTAGTCTTTGTGACATCATCTCGGAGCATACGATGCCAGCGACGGACGCGGAGCCGCAGGACGCCACCTACTGATGCGCAGGGGTACTGCTAAGCAAACCTTTCCGGATCCAGTCTGACGCCTAGGGATATTCTAAGGTAAGGAATCTATCACTAACTAATGTCTCTTACAGATATAGCATTACACAAGTAGTAACTTGTGCCTCGACGTGCTTCTCCAGGTTGGTGTCGTCACAGCGTCCGTCCCCTACCTCGGAGGCAAGGAGTCTCCGGTTTCGTCTGCGACATCGTCTTTCGCCATGGCCCCTTGGGCGTGGCTCACCAGCTGGTAGGTCGTTCAGGTTGTCTCCGAGGCCCTGTCCACCTTCCGCAGCGGGCGCCGTCTTCCCCTGAACGTGGACCCCCGCCTGTCGCCTCCCTACCCGCCGTTTCCCAGTGCGGAAGTGACTAGGGCCCAAATGACAGCCTACGCTGCGGCTCTGCAGGCTTCTTTGGGCCTTCCTCCACCTCCTGAGACGTCAGCGGATCTCTTGCCTCACGCAGGGACTTCAGTGGAGTTGCCAACGGTTCCGGCGCCGAAGGTTTCAGCTCCAGGTCATAGGAGAGTGGCGTCGTCACGGTGTGGTCCTTTGGGGCTCCCCTCTTCGGAGCCTAGTGTCCCTGCCTTGCAGCAAATCACTACAGGGCTTCCTGCACCATCGTAGGTGATCACCGGGACTCCGAGCTTGCCCCCGAGTCCCCCTCGGTCCTCTGAGCAGGGGGATGCCTCACCAGAGGTCGAGCCGGTGCCGTTATGGCACCGGGAGCCTTTTCTCCCCGGCTCCGGTGGCGTCGCGTGTGGAGGCCGGGGCCTGGGATGCCTTCCCGAGTACCTCTCGGTCCTCTGCGCTGGCGGCTGCCCCATCCGAGGCTGAGCCGGTGCCTCTTTCGGCGCTGCACCTTCGCCGGTCCGGTGTCTGCCTCGCCTATTCTCCTGGAGAGCACATGCTGGCAGGAGTCAGCCCGGCGCCACGGAGGCCCATTCCGTGCCAGGTTCTGGATTTGTCTCCTGAGGTCCCTTCGACTCCTGAGGTCTGTCATCTGTTGGTGTGTTCCTCCCCGGAGATAGGGGGCCGTGTGGTTGCCTTTTCACCTGCATCTTCCAGGGAAGACTCTTCGCCGTCCCCGCTGCCAAAATCCTCGAACCCTTCTTTCCGTGACTCGCTGATGGCTTCTCCACCGGCCTCTCCATCCTCCCCCGGGGCCCCTCCGGTTCGCCATTCCTCTCTGGATCCTCCTCTAGCTGGCTGCTTCCCCTGGACTGGGGGATGGGCGGTTCAGTCTGCAACCGTCACCTAAGGTGGAATTGCTTTCACCTCTGTGGTGCCCTACTGAGGCCTGTGTTGCCTTTGTTTGGGCTATTTCCATGGCTGCTGGTATTCTGAGGATGGGTGAATCTGTTACTCCATTTCCCACACACAACCTCTTGGAGATTCTCCACCAGGGCTCTGGTGGACGGGAGTAGTTCCTCCCTTTTGAAGCGTCACTCCATAATTCTCCTATGGGGGCTTGGGGGCGCCCTGCCACAGACGATCCGGTGCCTCAGGCACTACTGCACCACCATCGTCCTGCTTCGCACAACCCGGTTTATCTTTCTTTCCACCCTTCTACTCAAGGCGATCTTCTGCAAAAATCAATATTAAAAGATCCCTGTACCTTGGACAATGGTTAGCCTACGTCTAATAGACATGAGTAATAAGTTTGTCTAGATACTACACTATTTAATTCCAGACACACACCCTATCTATTTAGGTTAAGGTGTATAAACTCTAATGCCTTTCTGTCCACAACAAACCACTGTTTGTCGCTTTAAAAAGGGGAGATTCCGGGCAAGGTTCAACTTGACGTGTCCAATGATGTCTGCCCACTGAGACAGTCCATGCAACCACACTTAGAAAATAATAAACCAAATGAAAAAATGTGTGGTGGAGAGGAAGGCACCTCACGGGCGAACAACCCTCGAGGATCTTGGCTGATGTTTGCCAATTCTATGCCCCTTTCTCATTATCGGTTGCCATTCCTGTTCCAAGAAGAAAATGGTGTCAAAAGCAAGAGGTGCGTGCAGAAAAGTGCTGGACAAGGAGCTAGGGAAATAGCTCCATGGTGTGACAAACAAAGAAGAGTGAAGTAAAATCAACAGACACACCTATAATACAACTTTATTATTAACTATGGCGTGTACTGGTGCAAAATGCCTTTCCGTGTTTGCCTGTGGTGTTGTTCCCTCCATCTCGGGAAACCTGGTGGTTAGATTCATGGGGACATAATGTCTTTGCTTCTTCCAGTGCTGCCTTGAGGGTGCTTAACACTTTGTGTGTGAGGACCAGGGCTCCTTCTAGCCTCTGGGATTCTGTGGAGTCCCTTCCTTCTTATGTCTCTCATGAGGGTGCCCATGCTGATCAGCGGAGCCATGTGTTGGATGGTAGAGATTTGGCCGCGTTTATTCTTCGTGCGGATTTGGATGTTGCAGATGCTATGGCCGTGTTATGGCCACGTCTGTGGCTCTCTGTCGCCATGCTTGGCTACGCGATGCTGTTTTTCCTGAAAATATTAGAGAGCGTCTGGTAGACCTCCCTTTTGATGGGGTCCTGCTGTTTAATACTCATGCAGACTCCGCCATTCAGTGTCTTCTTGCGGAGCTCCGTCCTCCTCCTCCTCCTTCTCCTTCTTCTTCTTCTCCTCCTCCTCCTCCTCCTCCTCCTCCTCCTCCTCCTCAATAAGTTGGTTTGCTGATCCTCCCGGTCTTGGTGGGAGGCGTTATCCCACTTGCTCCTGGTATTTGGTTTTTGGAGTGGCTGTTACACTTTCTGTGAGGGTTACTGTGCCCTCGGGGTCCTTGGTTGGCCCCGCTCTTCTGTTGGCTGCTCGTCCAGCCCCCTTTTTTGATACACCTGTGCTTTCTGGCTGATTACTAAGCCTTCTCTGGTTTCTGCCGCAGGTCTATGATTTTGTCCTCTGATGCTGGATTTTTTTTCCCTAAGAGTGGTTCCCATGCTTTCTTGGTATGTGTCCTACCCTATGTGGGGTACATGTATCTATTGTATAGCCCTGTCTTATGTGGGGAGGATGTGGACTCCTACTTGCGGGTTCGTCGCCCTTCCTGGTGTGGCTGTCTTATGATGGTGCAGTCTTTGGCCCTTACTGGGGCATGACATGGCCGTCTACTGCATTGTGCTGCGATGTTTTGCCCTTGCCTGCTGTTTCCCGTGTTGACTGCCTGGTCCGTCCTACTTGTTTCTCCTCTTCTCTTCTAGCTGATCACACTGCTTTGTGGATCGGTTCTGTCCAGGACAGTCCCCTTTTGGGTTCGGTTTACTGGCCTTGCCCTTGTTCCGAGCCCGACGTGGTCCGGGCGTTTGATTTTGTAGCGTTGTCAGCGGCTGGCTGCCCCCGCCTGCTCTTCTGTTCTGTGGCTGGAGGCCTTGGCATGGGCCCTGGCATTCCTGTTTCTGTCCTGCGGGCCATTGTGAGATTCGGTTCTTATTCTTCCGCCTGCCTTATTACTGAGGCGTCGTTCTGTCTTGTCTTCTGCCTGTGATAGGCTCGGCTGCCCTCGTCACTGGGTATGTTTCCCGGTGGAGGGCTTTGGCATGTT
The DNA here is from genome assembly GCF_964263255.1 of Lissotriton vulgaris. Lineage (NCBI taxonomy): Eukaryota > Metazoa > Chordata > Amphibia > Caudata > Salamandridae > Lissotriton > Lissotriton vulgaris. The sequence goes on along the minus strand of NC_141698.1, from coordinate 279,434,050 downwards.
TCTGCCTCTTCTCCTTTGGAGTCTGTAGGTGGCTCTTCTTCCTCTGTATTGTCGGTACCTTGGGTTTCCGGTGGAGGTCTCCGGTACGCTGACTGGGCTTGAGGTGTTTTGGCCTCCTTCATATTACCCTTGCTTCTCCTGTTGGTGAAGGCTGGGTTGCCCTTTTTTGTTGTTCTAATACAGAGGTCTTCAAACTTTTTTAGGTTGAGCCCCCCCTGCTGAATTTTTTTAGATGTTGGGCCCCCCCACCACCTGACAGAAATTTCTGGAATCTGGTACACTACATGATCGACTGCCACGCGCATATTACGGGCCATATCCGGCAAGTAATGTTCAACACAATAAGAGTGTTTAGTAAACTGCAGGTTTGTGAGCGGGTGTGGTGAAATGACAGAGGCGTATTACACAGCTCAAAACATAATTTTCCAAGATAAAATGTGCGCAAATTCTTTTTACTAGGATGCTTTGTTTTACACAGGACAAAGATTAATAATAACACCACCAACATGAATGTGACTGGTGTGCCGGTGTTTAGCCACATTTAGACTATCAATCTGTGGGTGGATCCATCATCTATCCTTCCATCCATCATTTCACTCATCCATCCCTCTATCCACCCTTTTACTCATCCATCCATCATCCATCCATCCTTTCACCCAATCCATCCTTTCACTAATCCATCCACTCGTCCATCCATCCATCCATTCACTCATCCATCCAACCATTTACCCTTTCACCCAAGCTATCCTTTAACTCATCCATCCACTCTTCCACCCATCCATTCACTCATCCATCCAATCATTTACCCTTTCACCCATACAGCCATCCTTTCACTTACTCATCCATCCACCCAGTCACTCATCCGTCCACCCATTCAACCTTTCACTCATCCATCCATCCATCCGTCCTTTCTTCCTGCTCTCCACCCTCCCTTTCACTCATCCATGAATTCTTTGACTTATCCATCTTTATGTTCTTCTTTTCACTCATCCATGCACACATTTGCCCATCCATTCTGCCAATCATTCATCCATGTTTTCACTCATCCATCTATCTATCCTCCCTTTTTCTCTCCATTCCCCTTTCACTTCGCCACCCATCCTTCTATCCACCCTTCACCCATCCACCCACTCATCCATTTACTCATTCACTCATGAATCCACCCATTGATCACTCATCCACCCTTTCACTCTTCCATCCTTTTGTCCATCTACCCTCCTCTCACTCACTCATCAATCCTTACATTCACCCTTTCACTCATCCATCTATCTATTCATTCATTCACCCTTTTACTTATCAATACATCAATCCATCCATCATTTCTCTCATCCATCCACCCATTGACTCGTCCATCATCCATCCTTTCATTGATCCATCCACCATTTCACTGAACCATCCACCCTTTTACCCATCCATCTACCCTTCCACCCATACATACATCTATTTATCCTCATCCATCCTTCCACTTGTGCATCCATCCATCCTTTCTCTCATTATCCATCCACCCTTTCACTCATCTATCCATCCTTTCACTCATCCATCCACCCTTTTACCCATACATCCACCATTTCACCCATACATCCACCATTTCACCCATACATCCACCATTTCACCCATACATCCACCATTTCACCCACCATTCCACCCATACATCCACCATTCCACCCATACATCTATTTATTTACCCTTTCTCTCATCCATCCTTCCACTCAATCACTCATCTATTTATCCTTTCTCTCAACCTTCCAGTCACCCCTTCACTCATCCATTCATACTTTCACTAATCCATCCAGCCATTCACCCATTCCTTCGCTTATTCACTCACACCCCTTTTCACATTAATTATGAGCTAAGCCTTTGTCTGCAGAGTTGCAGACAGAAGAGGCCCATCAGGAACTTAGCCCCTGCTGTATTTCCTAAAGCAAGGGGTGGGGGGAGGGTTCACTATGCCCCTGTACATAGGGAATCTGAAAACTTGGAAATCATGAGTCATGCATGATGCACAGAGCCGTGACCTCAGGTGACCGCGACAAGGTGTTGTTTCCAAGGCTTTAAGTGGGATGAAAAAACTGGGGGTCTCTCCAAGGGGCCTGTCTGATGTAATTAAGGGCGTGTCCTAAAACACAAAAGCTAAAAATATGTACTGAGCATAATGTGCAGCGACTGGCATTTTGCTGTTTCTATCATTGCATCGAGGAGTATTGTGCTTATCAGTAGGTCCCTCTCAGTGAGTCTGAGAGTCAGAGTGCACGCTGCCTGCTGCCTGCACAGGAGGCAATAGTTTATCAATATACATTACCGCCGCCAGCGGGACGGTACTCGTCCCATGACCTCAGGCCTCATGACCTCAGGCCTTCTGAGTCACCGCGGCGAACCTGTGCAGCACTATAGGAGCAGAGCTGCAGTACTGGCATCTGACTTCACGGCACCGGGCTCAGCAGAGCTGCCACAAGAAGTAATTAGTCATCATTATTAAGTAAACACCTGAAACACTAACGGTATGTTTTAAAGGTATTAGTAAACACTTCTATGCTATATGTGATTTTAGACTACTTTTACAGCCTGCACATGACACACACTGGTGCAAGTACTGCAAGTACCGGACCCCGGACAGGGAGGCCGCTCAACTACTTATGAATTATTTCGGCTCACAATCTTTTTGAGATAATACTGCCAGACTGTGAACTACCCCTGACCCCCTGTCCCCAGATGCCTCATTGTGTCGTATGTTAATGGCCTAGAATACCCACGTAACTTATTCTCTGCCTCAGGTTAATAATAAATTACGGGCGGCGCTGCGCGCCCTTCTGTAATCAGCTAATTAATTTTTTATTAAACTGCTGTTTTTTAAATATATTAGTCTGTGGCCGGGTTGCGACTCCTGGGCTATGTGTGTACCCTTACATTTTTGGTGCATTACAGCTGTTTTAAGGTCTTCTTAAAGTCTCTCGATGCTAAATGGGTGTGATTTCTGATATGTAAAAAGTGTTACTCATCGTTTTTGAAATGTCACTCATTATTACTTTGAAATTATAAAAATGTCACACATAGCAATCTGTAACCTTGGCAGCTATGGCAGTGGGAGGCAAGGGGTCTCTGCTAAAAACGAAAGCTATCAGCTCCGCGAATTAACCCCCTCCTGGGAGAGTTAACAGGACAAAAGAATGGGCACCTCCTGCCCCATCGATCTCCCCTCGCACCCCCCTCCAGCCATACCAGAGTTCTACAAACAAAGGTAAGATTGGAGTGAAATGCGCGCCCCGCCTGGGATGGTGGCGGGCCCCCCCAGGGGGGCACGCCCCACAGATTGAAGAACTCTGTTCTAATACATCCCCTGTGGGGCTGATGTTCCTCCACGATGCTGAGGTTCTCTTCCACCTAGGGCCTGTGACTCATCCCCTGTTGCGGTGGACGGGACTGTTTTTCCCTGTCTCCATGACTGGTCCCCTGCTGGATGTCTTGTGCTCGTCTGAGCTGGAGAGGTCTTCTCGCAGACCCTCCTCCCCTTTGGGTATGGCTAGGGTATCTATTCTACGTTAAGGAATCTGCGGCTAGTTGTCTCTATCAGATGTATGAGTTACTTACCTTCGGTAATGATGTATCTGGTAGAGACGATTCTAGCCGCAGATTCTTTCACGACCCGCCCTTCCTCCCCGTTTCTGCGAGGACCCTTCTCGGTCTTCTGCACTCACCTGCTTAAGGACGGCGTTCCTCTGCGAGTGCCTTTTTCTTACTCCCTCCCTAAGAGGATGCTTGCCTGGTTGTTGTTGTTGTTGCTCCTTTACTTCTATTTGGTGACGAATGCTTGGGTGCTTCGGTGCCCATGCATTTGGTCTCCAATGGAGGGTTGTTTGTGCCCTGCTTCCTTGTGTCGCTTGCACTTCTGACACTTACAGTCCTTGGGGTTGGGGTCCCCTGGCTGGGTCTTGACCCTTGGATCTTTTTAGGGGATCCCCCATGCTGGTGTTGTTGAGTGATGACTTGTCATTGCTCTTCCATTCTGGCCTTGGACCCCTTCTTGGCTCCGTGCGGTGGTTGCAGACTTCTTCATCTGCTGTGCCCTTTTTCACATGCTTTCTGCCTCCAGGGAGGCTGTTATGTTGGTTGTAGGCTTGCTTGCAGTTGCTGTGCGCTATTCTTTCATTCCAAGACTTGGTGCCTTAGTGGCTGGCACTATTCTGGATGGTGCTGTAGTGTAGTTCCTATATTTCCAATAGGCTCTGCGCATTGGAATAGTATATCCTATAGATTAGACGTAGGACTGAGGTCGACTAGGTCTCTATCGAATATACTAGACTTAATTGTGTGTGCCAGCTAGCTTAGAGGTCATTAGAAACTTTCTTGAATTCGCAAGAAGAGATTAGTCTCTGACAACCGCATAAACATGACAACTTTGTTTCCCCAAGATAAAACGTATCTTCAGAGTCGTGGAAACAATAGATAGATGTTTTACTCAGTCAATCGTGCATGCTTTTTTTCACTAGAGGTGCAGAGAAAGTAGAAAGACGGGCGTTTTCAATAAAAGGATTTATTGAACAGTCTTCTTTCTCAAGCATAAGAAATGAACTGCTACAATCGTAAAACTGGTTGTAACATATAACGCATACAGTATAAAAAGTAGAACAAAATAATACTGTAAGAGCATTGTATGGTTCCTAAACCATATATAAATACATACATAAATAACAGAGGCTAAAAGTACTCAACTGGTGCTTCTAAAATACGCCTACCCCGTTGTACCTAACCTAAGCTTAGTACGAGGGAAGAAGTAAGTGAGGTGTAGCATAAATGTAGTATTGTTTTGCCAAGAATCTGTCCAAGATTTCTCTTAGGGTCTAATCAGCTCCGTACCTTAGTTTAGATTGAAGAAGGTTGGTCTCGGGACTCGATTTCCCAACAACCCGCAAGGGTGGCTTGGAAACACTGGAGCTTGTTTTCTCGGCAGGAGAAAAGACAGCGTCTCTCTCAGTGCGTCTGCTGGAGGGTCGGCTTCCTTCGGCACTTGCTGTAGCAGGGCGCGTCGGGCAAGTAGATAGTCGAACTGCTCCAAACCACCGTGTGTTTGCTTGGGCAAGTGTGTGCATATTTATACAGTGAAGGTGCCGAGTTTGACGTACAGTTGGACATAATAACGTCATCAAAGAGTCTCAGTTCTTTGAAAGCTCCATGAGTTCTTGGACAAATCAATATTCAAGCAAGGGGAAGTCCCTAGCTGCAGAAGCTGAGTTTTCCAAGAAATCGTTGTTGATTTTCGGAACTAATGGAAGTAGTCCTGCCGTATTTGGACTGCATGAGCTATGCCTAAATATGGTTATGATTTCTATGCCTATATAAGTATATGGTGATTTATACCTATATAAGGGCATGAATCGAGAAACTTACAATAGGGTCCTAAAATAATACAACCCAGTGCTGTTCCTCACCTTTCATTTCTTTCCCTTCTGTATAGCTGGGTATTCGCACACTGTCCCAGTATTCTCACAGTTTTATTTGTGATGGCTCCGCATTGTGGCACGGAAAAGTTCTCCGAAGAAAACTGACGTAGGCGCGCCAGGGTGGGACTTATGTATCCGCGCTGATGTCACGAACACGGACGACGTCAGAGCGGAGTCACGTAGTGCCGTCCCCCCGGTGCGCAGGAATGCTGTGGCAGAAAAGTTTTCCAGATCCAGTCTCATGCCTGGGGATAATTCTACATGAAGGAATCTGCGGCTAGAATCATCTCTACCAGATACATCGTTATCGAAGGTAAGTAAGTCGTACATTAATAGGGGGTAAGACAGGGTTGCGATCTCACTCAATTTATTTTTTCTATTTATACCAGTAGTGTGCAGGCACCCCTGTTATAACTTGCCCTGGACTTTCCAACGATTTTAAATTTTTTAAAATTTTATTTATTTACTTGAGTTTTATATAGCGCTGGCTAGACCTGGAGATATCAGAGCGCTTTACATGAGGAGATTTACATAGGCTACAAGTTACACATTGTTACAGAAGGTACATCAATTTCAAGTTTCATCCGTTGGTTCATGGCGTGTAGAAGGGTAAGGCGATAATGTAAAAGGGCGACAGGGAGGGTGATTAAGCGGAGAAGTGGCACAAGGAAAAACAAAGCAGGCAGGGGAGAGGAATTCAGGGGAGAGAGGAAAGGAAGAGGGGAAAAGTTTGGCGGGGTGCCCTGGAAACTTCAAGTGTTGAATTAAAAAAATAAAAATAATTGATATATTGCAAGCCCACTCATTGCTGGCTATAATAAAATCCAGAAAGGGAATGATTTTGAGAGGAACCATCAGCCTTCATGGTGATTTCTTTTAGCGTGAAGATTTCAGCAGCAGCTGTCCGAGCATTCTGGACCAGGCTGCTGAACAGATCTGTTGAGCTTGGTATGAGCAAACAAGTAAGTACCGTTCAACCTTGAATCCGTGGACAAGTTGGTTTAAGCGAGGGGTATGAGCACTGTGGGGCAGAACTGTCCAGGGTGAATTTTTTGGGTGGAACGAGCTGATCAAGGCCTGGCATATAGATCTTTTTTTAACCCCTTCGCTGCTCATGATGAGCTCAGCTCGTCCTGCAGTACACTGGTCGTGTGCTTATGACATGCTCAGCTCGTCATGAACAATGGGAATATAGGATCTGCAGCACAGGAGGAAAATCTTCCTAGCAGCGATGGTGTTAAAGAGGCAATTTCATTTGGTGGATGGTTACCTGGTTTGACAACATCCACTAATGTGCAGACATTTGGTAACCAGTTTAACTTTCCCTCCGGTTGACAGGTTGGATTACTTGTGGGATGTAAAAAGCTTCACCTCTTTCTTTCCCAGTAAATGTGAACCTTTCTGGAAAACAAAGGTTTCTGAGCTGACAAAGTAGTTCTGGCACTTATTGTGTAAAGGAATGTGTAGTATTGGAGCCGCTGACCTACTGGATCACATATTAACTCCAACCAGCCATGCCTGTGAATGCCCAGAGCTCTAAGAAGAATACCCGTTCAATATCTTATCTAACTATCATGAAAAAACAAAGTTGTGTGTAGTCAAACGCCTCATGGAATACAAGAAGACCCAGTGGACTACTTGTCCTTAATGGAATCTTAACTTTCCTTCAAGAAAAAAATAATAAATATTTCTATTTCCTGCCCAAAATTATGCAACGGATCCTTGAGGACCCAACACAATTATGGTAAAGCCTAAAGCTTTACTGGAGAACATGTTATATTTTTTTAGCAGCAATGACGTCACAAGGCAACGCAAGCCTAAGTCCTCTGTGCCTCCTCGGCCATAAGGCATTTAACACCCAGACTCGGGCCTAGTTAGAAATAGAGACAGAAGCTGCTGCAAACATTTGAAACGTTCATAATACCCACCTGGAGAGGGGTAAGCATAATCGCCCACGCTGCTGACAATGCAGGCCGCATGTGGAGAGTGGAAAGAAAGCATGCAGACGAAGACAGGATAGCAGCAGAAAATTGTATGTACTAATCAAAAAAAGCTAGATTACATATTACCAGCCATCCCTGGCAGAGATACATGATTTATTAAGCAATTCCTGGACTTATCACCCACAAATCAAATCAAATAAAATCATGGAGTATTTGTTAAGCGCACATATCACTCGAAAGTCTCATGGCACTGGTGGATGACTCAGAGATAGACTTGAAAAGGTGCATTAGATGTCAAATAGCCATGTCTTTAAGTTCTTACGAAAACAGGTGTGATCACTAGTGGTGTGAAGAGATAAAGGCAGGACGGAGCAAGGAACGAGAAAGATTTCCCCCCATTTCCCCCCATACATAGTGGTACGAATTCTGGGAGATGAAAGGAGTGCTTGGTTGCAGGATCTAAAAGTCCTACCTGGTTGATACCAGCTTAACTTTTTGGCCCAAAAATCCGGACCTTTTACATACATTTTTTTATGCGTCAAGCAAAGAATCTTAAAATGTATACGCTTTCTAACAGGCAGCCAGTGTAACAACCTCAAACTGGGTGCCGAGGGAGATCTTGGTGGGAGACTAAGTACCAGCCTTGCAGCTGTATTCTGCAGAACCTGTATCCTAGAAAGAAGGCTTTCATTGGTAGAAGCTAGCAGGGCGTAGCACAAATGTTATCAAGGCAGAAGTACAGGAGGAGAAAGACAAGCTATCGACTCAGAACCAATCAAATGAGATGAAAAAAAGCCACTCAATGGTAAGCAAAGGCCAGGATCGAAGCCTAATGCACATTTTTGGTAGAGTCCAAGGAGGTATTTCACAACTCGACAGCTAGAATCAGTCACAGGAATCACTTTAAGTAACAGAGAAGAATCAGGTCTGTATTCCCATACTCCTCTATGCTGATGATGCGGTGCTGATCGCTAGTACTGGCTTGGTGCTCCAGAAAGTCATAGAGGAGTATGTGAAGTTTAGGAAAAATTTAGACCTACATGTCAATGAGGCAAAGTCCTTTATTTTAATGATAGGGCACCGGACAAAGAAAGAACCATCCTTTTATATATCCGATTGAAAAGTGGCCCAGATGGTTACATTCTCATATTCGGGGGTTACATTTGACAGATTGGCAACATGGTCTCATATGTGACCAATAGGGGTTTACTGCTGGAAAAAAAGTATCAGTGCCCTGTATTCCTTTATGAAAAACTAGGCTCCTCTAAACCATTGGATGTCATTAGAAAAGTGTAGATGGCCAAATCTACTTCTGTACCGGCCTGATGTATGGGGGCATACCGACCCTCCCCCCTTCAAATTATAGAAGACACTTTTTGGAAAAAAATAGTAGACCTCCCTAGAAGCTGTTGTAACTTGATCTGCCATCTCAAATTAGACGTCCCTTATATATCTGATCATATACATTAGACAACAATCTTCTTATGGCACTATATATGGAAAAGGGAATCCCTCAATCACACACAACAATTTATTAAAGAATGCCTCAATTTGGACCATGCATTTAGGATCCCCTTGATCTCTTACGTAAAGAGCACCCTAACTTCTTTGGGTCTATTATCCCTTTTTGAAAAGCCAGCGGAATGCTTAAACATCACAAACAATTTAATTAAAATCGATTTTTAACCATAATGGCCAAAGAGAGATACAAAACAAACGGTAATTAATACATGGTGATGTGAGGGCTGGCCTTTCCTGAAAGGTCAGTTTCTTACCTTTCGTATGTGGCAAATCATCGTCATAGATTTGTATTATTAAGGTTTCAATTAAACCTTATTTCTTCCATGCTGGGTTACCGAACTGGAACATTTTCTCCTCACGCGTTGCCGCCATGTCCTTGTGATGGTGTGTCTCCCCAATCAAATCTTCATATCTTTTTCTTTTGTGAGTTCTATCTGGAGCACCACAAACAGTTTATTTTCCCAGTTATGTGTAAAAGAAATGTAGACAGTGTTGTGAAGGCTTTTTTTTTTTTTTTTTACAAATGTTTTCTGATCATTTCATGTGCTATTGTGTAGCATCCTTCTAGTGTCTGTCCCTAAAGTGTAGGAGACTGCAACAACAGCTACGACCAAATGAAAATCTTACTCTGCTTTTATTGACAGTTTTAACAGATACATTTTATTTTTTACATTTTGTAAGCTGATGATTTTAAATATCCTTGTACTTTTATGATCAATTTGTATTTGATTGAATAAAGTGATTTGATGATGATGATAACTCATCTTCTGAGCGACCAAGTTGCACTCAGACTACTCTCCTGTGTCCATCAGTCTCTGGTGCAACTTTGAGTGCAACCAGTCCTTGTCTATGATGCTACACGGCATCAAGAAGCGTCAGCTTAAAGATTTGGGGTAACTCCCCGCCCCATCAGGCTTCTTTATCTTATGTGGTCCGATGCTGCAAACAGGAGGTAGGCCAGCTGACCCTAAAGCTGACCCTAAAGCCTCTTGCTTCGCGTGTGCTCTGGAGCTGCCTAAGCAGGCACAGTCCCTTCTCGTTTGCTAGCCACCAGAATCCGCAGGTGCAGGAACTGCCGGTGCAGCCTCTCTTTGCCAGTTCTTTGGTGCAGCAGGGCAGTCCTTCTTCAGTCCTTTTCTCCAGTCTGCGGAGATCTCACTCCTGGGTGCCTCAGAAAATGGCCTCTGGGTAGGATGCGGTTGGTGGCCAATAGACTACCAGGTTACTTCCCTCATGATGACCATTTCTTGCAAAGTGTGGCATTTAGCTATCACAGGATGCCCCATTCTGAACACTTCATAGGTGGTAGTACCTCTCTCTTGGTGTCCAGAGCTCCCTAGCCCAACCCTGGTGTGGGGCTACTAAGGGGGCTACACTCCCCTGGAAAACCGGTTTGACAACTGGTTTACGCTGTCCTTCCCGAGAGCTAGCCTGTCTACCTAAACAACGGGGCAGCCCCTCTCCCAAGTGTTTCCCATTCGTTCTTTAAAGGCGGCTTCACCTTTGAACTTGTCTTTTGGCCAACACCCATGTGGCTTCTTACCAGGGAGAGGTAACACCTCTATCCCCCGCAGGCTCCTATTGTCTTCTTTCCTGTGAGATGTTTACACATCACCGTAGAAAGCTGTCTCCAGGAGAAACTCAGTGTGCAGCCGTGGACGGGCACTGAGGATTTAGCACAACAAAGTGGCAACTTTGTAAAAGTTGCACACTGCAACACGTTACATTAATTTTGACTTGGGCATCAAGTCGGGCTTAATTTAATGGGTTATTGGATACCTTACATCATCAACTTTAGTAGTCCAGAGGCAGAAGTTAGCAGGACTGCTGTGGCCACCTGCCATTCTGCACTCACCAGTGGGGCTACCAGATTTTTCCACAGTAAAAACGACTATTGCTGTTTTTTACTGTTGGAACATGTAAAAACACCTGCCCCTCTTCAGAATAAAGAGCACCCTGCCTTAGGGCTGCTAGGCCTGCCTTAGTGGTGACGTATGTCTATTAAAAAGGAAGATTTGGCTTTAAATGGCAAAGTTAAGTTAGCAAATTAAAACTGCCCTTCCAATCTGCAGGGACAGGCTAGGAGCCATGCCTTACTCTAGGAACACCCAAGGTGTCCCAATCAGTGCTACAGGCCGTGAGTATCTGAGAACCACGTTCTAGGAACATGTAGTAAGCTATCTTAGGCCAATTTGGTATAAGCTAATAAAACATATACAATTTACTGTCAGGATACTGACACTGAGGTCTGGTTAGCAGACCTCAGTGCATTTCCTGAGTTGGAAAACCAGCAGTTTTACTCCAAACCTTTGGAAGTGACCATACAAAAAAGAGACATTTCCTTATAGTCTCGGAAGAGGCCTGAGCCATCCTAACTCAGGCTATTGCCAATGGCAGAGACGAAGATAGATTCACCATGCACTGTGGACTGGATACAGCAGACCTGCTTGGTAGAGCAATTGCATCGTCAGTGGTACTCAGATGCCACGCTTGGCTGAGACCTACTGGCTTTTTGGAGGATGTACACGCATTCCTTCGGGACATGCCCTTCAATGGCACCCATCTCCTCAGCGAAAAAGCAGATTCCGTGCAAAAGACTTTGAGTGATAGCACGGCCACCGCCTATTCACTAGGACTCGAGGTAGCCCTGTGCCAGCCCCATTCTGCCTTTAGCCTCTTCCATGACTACAGTAGAAGTTACCAGCCATGTCCATTCCTGTCCAGCCTGCATGGCCAACAGGCTTTCCAGTTCTTTTGTTGCTGCAGCTGCCACAAGCCCAGTTGGACCCACTGCCAGAAGTCTGCCCTTTGGATTTCTCTTTCACTACTACGGGTAACTCGTTGTCGGCAGGATACTGCACCTCCTGCCCCGCTTGTAGTCCATAACATCTGAGAAAAGGGTGCTACAAATTAATTAGCGGGGTTACACTCTTCTATTCACTGAAACCCCTTCGCCCCTGCCATCATCTTGCAGGCTCTTATGACCAAAGAAAACATCAAGAGGGTGCCAACAACAGTATTAGGATGTGATTGCTATTACAACTAATTTCTGGTGCTGAAAAAGACAGTCCTCAGCTATATACTAGACCTGCACCCTCTCAGTTTCCTGCTGAAGGAGAAATTGAAACTGCTCATGTTAGCTCAGGTACTCTCTGCCACAGATACTGAATATTAACATTGGACTTGTAGGATACCTATTTTCACATCCCCGTCGTGCCTGCCCACAGACAAAAATTCAAAGCGTTAAGTTATATGCACAAAATCAGGACGGGTAATGCTCCCAATTATTTGCAATCTCTTGTCAAAACTTATTCCCCGTCACGTTCTCTCCGTTCCTCCTCTCAAAAACTTTTCGCTGTGCCCAAGTTTAGACTGTCGAGGATGGGTGGCAGGTCTTTTTCGTTCTTGGGACCCAAGCTTTGGAACTCCCTCCCTCTAGACATTCGCTCTGAGAACTGCTATGCTCGTTTCCCCAAGGCCATTAAGACGTCGCTCTTCAATCAAGAACTGTGTATCTTTTGTGCTTTACTGCTTGTGATGTTGTTAGCGCCAGTAAGCACTTTTGGGTAGCTGTCACGCTTTATAAACTTAATAAATAAATAAATAAATAAAATACCTTCAGTTCACTTTGGGTCACAAGCACTTTCAGTTTACTGTGGTCCCTTTTGGATTTACTAGCGCCCCTTGCATGTTCACAAAGGTGATGGTGGTGTTCGCAGCCCATTTACAGATGTTAGGGGTTCGGGTCTTCCCCTACCTTCACGACTAACTGTTGAAAGCGGGCTCACCCCAGCAAGTTGTCTTCCACCTCCAGACTACGGCAGACCACCTGCACTTGCTGGGATTCACTGTTATTGTGCCAAAGTCACACCTAACTCCCTCTAAGATGCACCTTATCATCAAAGCCATTTTGGACAAATTGCAGTTTTGGGCCTATCCTCAGTGAGTCAGAATATTCAGGCTATGATTCTGATACTCCAGCCTTGTGAGAAGCTGGCCTGGCATATGATGTCCACTAATGTAAGTAGGTACGTTGCACCAGTCCAGACAACCCTTATGGTGACTTAAGAGGTTCAGACAACCTTAGAAAGCTATCCAAGTGGTAGCTGTGGAGAGCAGCCTTCAGGCTTAGTCTTGAAAAAGCGTAAAGCAACTTGTTTTACCAGAATGCAATCTTATAGTATAGATTAAATGAAAAGGAACCACACAAAGTATGTATAAAAATATGTATTTATTATATAAAACTCTCTGATATGTTACAGTATCTCCTACACGGAGATAGACACAAAACACACAATACTTTAGCAAAGAAATCACAGTAAATAGCACTAATACACAGTGGGCCCGGGGGCAGGAGGGACGGAGGACATTAAACAACTATACCGTCAAGTCAACCACAGAAAACGACAGAAACAAAACAAAGAAACAGAATACATCAAACTAATCAACAAATTGAGTAAAAATCATGAGGTGGTTGTAAAACAGTCAGACAAAGGAGGCAACATTGTGTTTTAGCCCCAATGCGACTACATAAAGGAAGCACAAAGACAATTATCGGACCAGGCATGCTATGAACAAACTACCATGAAAGAGTACAGCAGGGCTAAGGAGATACTAAATAAACAACTCCATCAATTCAAACGCGAAGGTACGATATCTGCAGATAAATTTAATTCTTATGGGTAGAACATCCAGTAATGCCATCTATCACTTTGTACCCAAAACACACAAAAATGTCAGCCCCATTCCAGGAAGAACCCATTATCTCCGCAATCAACAGTATGGGAGAACACATATCGCAATATGTTGATTATTTTTTGCAAGATCTGGTGAAAAGTCTCCCAACCTACGTAAAAGAGACAGGAGACTTCCTGAATAAAATCAAAGGAATACAATGGGAAGCAGACATGAGCTTCATTACTCTAGATATAGAGTCGTTGTATCAGTGCATTGAACATAAAGTCAGGCTTGAAGCAATCAAATATTTTTTGGCTTCAAGACCCGCAGAATGTTATGAACACAACAAGACCATAATGAAATGCATACAATGGTGTCTTAACAACAACTATTTCATGTTTGGGTCTCAAATGTATAAACAACTAAGGGGCGTAGCGATGGGATCCTGCTTCTCCCCCAGCTATGCCTGCCTTATGGTGGGCTGGTGGGAGGGGCAGACCCTAAGGCTAACACATCTTGAAAAATATACCAAGCATGAAAGATACTGGCGAAGGTATATAGATGGTGTTTTTATTGTCTGGCAGGGCAGCGAAGAGAGTGCTATTCTATTTATTGACAACATCAACAATAATGCTGCAAATCTAAGGTTCACCTCACATATAAGTGAAAATGATGTTGACTTTCTTGATGTAGGAGTATACATAAATGAAGGCAAGATCAACACTACTCTCCACAGAAAATAGACAGCAGGAACTCGACGCTTCATGCATCAAGTGCCCATCCTCAACATCTAGTGCAAAGCATATCCTATGGTGAACTCCTCAGGATAAAAAGAATATGCAGCACTATAGAACACCAGGAGGCATGTACTAATGAGGCACTGATGAGGTTCAGACAAAGAGGATACAGCACATCCATCCTGAACCAGGTGGTTGCTAAGGTAGCTCAGAGATCTAGGGATTCTCTGTTAGAACCCAAAAGCAGCAATGTTAAGCAGATACAGGAAACAAACACTCCTAGACTCATCCTTACATTCACCCAGCAAGAATGTCAGATCAGGTCCATAATCAAACGCAAGTGGCTTATAGTTCTGACTGATTCAATATTGGCCCCAGATCTCTCAGACAGCCCTACCATCACATTCAGAAAAGGTATCTCCATGAGAACACAAATTGTGAAAAAAAGCCCTGAAACCACAACGAAAAAGGCAACTTGGTTGCAACCAAGGCAGAGGTTTTACAAGTGCTCTTCATGTCGAGCATGCAGGTTTGGAGAAACCACCACCAAATACATGACCCCTTTCAGCCCCACTGAATACAGAATCAAAGGCAGCTACAACTGCAAAACCGAGGACGCTGTGTATGTTCTGACATTCACCTGTGGCCTCAGATATGTAGGATGTACAAAGCTACAGGTGCATGTCAAAATCTTACAACATCTGCGAGCAATCGTTAACAATGACACAGCGTACCCGGTAGCTAGGCACTTTAAAGCGGTACATGGCAATGACCTCAAGTGCCTAAAATGTTTTGTAATTGCAGCAATCCCAAACCCCCCAAGAGGGGGCAATCGGGAACGATCCCTACGGCAGCAAGAGTCAAAAATCATCCTAGAACTAGACAGTTAACATCCTAGAGGGCTAAATAACACTGAAGATCTACATAATTTCCTATAATGCATCCCAATGCTTAGCATATATCAAAGAGATAATTTCAACTACCCTCAGCTAAGAAACCCCCTTCCCTGTTTTTAAATTCCCTGCACAACAATTTAATTTAGTCATACACCCACACCCCCAAATAACTATTGCACTTTAAACACTGTGCTTTGTACTTTCAAGCACAACATATAGCCAATATGGGTGCTATCTAATTGTTTATTATTGCTAGTTTTGCACAAAACCGGTGAGGTCATTGATAATCTAATTAGATTTGTAATGCTAAACATGTTTACATTTGACGAAGGTGGCACTGATATTAATGAATTTATTCAGATAGTATTATTAACAGGTGAACACAGCAATTGCGTAACAGCTTTTACTATTATTGTGAATTTTAGATATGTATGAAGCTACTAACATATTTATTTTACCATCATGAAATATTGGATATAACAAATCTAGTAGAGTATGTATGAAAATGTCCTTTTTCTACTTTAAAACATGATGAAATTTCACTATGATGATGACACATATTCGCAATATGTTTGGCAGATTTTCTTGCATTCATGAAGTTATCATAGCCAGTGCCAAAAGTCGATCAGTCTGTTGCAACTTTGAAAGTAATAAGTACGCGCACCGGGGAGCGCACCGGGGAGAAAAGAGAATGGCAGAGTTTAAAAATTCAAGTCATTTTATATAAATGGGAGGTAGTTCTGAAAAGAACTTTTTTTTAAATTGTTTTTGTTGTTTTATATATTAATTTTTTTGTGAATTTTTTTACTTTTTTTGGTTTTTCAAAACAATTTTATATTTTTTTGTTTTTTTAGTACTTCAAAAAAAACAGAAGGATTTGAAAATGGCTCAATAGGAGCAAAAAAACCAATAAAGAATCATTGCTTTCGTTTGTGAGAGCACTTGTGGTTTTCTTCTGCTCTGTTAATTAAGGTGATACTTTTTTTCACCATAAGCAATAGTAGCCCCACAATAAATACAAACTATTTTGAAGTTTGAGAATTTGCTTTGGATGTTGGGCACCATTTGACGCCCTTCAGGTGGTGCAAAAGATGATTCCGCACTTGAGGTGCTAGGCTGAGGGGTCTGTGGGTTTTCAGCCATAGCTCTCACCTGTGCTTGGGCCAAATTATTTGGGTGCCACCTCTCCATGTGGCGAATCATGGTGTGGTTGCCAAAACTATATTTTTTAGCAGGATTGCCACGTGAAAGGATGTTCTTGCAAATTAGACATGTTACTTTAGGGGCATTAACTTTCTTCAGTCCTGCAGGAAACTTAAAGAATTGCCAAATGTAGTGCTCCTTTACATGAGATGGGTGGGGTTCCTCTGGTAGGAACTGTCTCTCCTGCTCCTCCTGCTCCTCTTCCTCCTCTTCGTCCTGCTCACCACCAAAAAGCAGAGGTGGTGGTGGTCCTTTTGGTGGTGGTGGTGGTGTTGGAGCACCAGCAGCAGCAAGTAGAGTAGCCATTATTGGTCTCTCACAAAGAAATAGCTCTTGCTCTCTCAAAGAAGAAAGTAAGAATGAGGAAAAAAGGTGGGGGCTTTCCTCATTTGGAAAAAAAATATTAGGAACCAATGAAAAGTGTTATTTTCAAGTCACATGACCTGATGCGCTTACGTTACGCTCTCCGGCGCGCTAACGTTACGCGCTCCGGGCCGTGCCGCGGAGCACTTCCGGGTGTGTTTACGCAGCGCGTCATAAGACACATCGCGCGGCTACGCGATACATCACGCTTACGCAACGCACACGATGTTGTTTTCGATCGCGACATTGGCGCTAACGGGACGCTTCCCGGTTCGCGCACCAGGGTGCTTCAAAATACTACGCTTTCCGGGGCGCTCACCAGGGCGCTCACCGGGAGCGCTCCAGGGCAAAAAAAAAAAAAATACAAAAAAAAATACAAAATTTGAAAAATTGTAAGGACTGGTAGCCCAATGTGCGTTTGCTACGTCTCAAGATATATGCTCCAGTTGTTTTTAAGAAAATTAACTTTTAAAAAATATATATTGGGCTACATTGGGCTATATATATGTTAGAGCCCAAATGTAGCCCAAATGTAGCCCAATGTAGCCCAAAGATGGCCACCAGAGACAAAAAAATACAAATGTAGCCCAAATATCAGCCAGATGTAGCGCAACTATAGCCCAATGATAGTATGTACCAGAGTGTTCTAAAGAACAACTAGAGCGCTAACAGTCTTACTTATAAAGTGAGACTTTTAGTTAGGAATTAGTATTAAAAAAACCTTTGAAATTCACTGAAAAAACCATAGGTTTCACACCAGTTATAGTTACCTGGAAATTTTACTGACATAAAACCATTGAAATTCCCATGTTATAGTTAGTTGGACTCACTATAACTTGCGCGTGTAATGCACTGCTGATGACATCACATATTACATCACTCATGACATGGTCAGTGACATCACTCATGACATCACTGATGACACCATCCTGGTGACAGAGAGACCGACCTCCTTTCACTGTAAAGCAACCCTTGAAACACATATTCAAAAATAGAAACTAACATTTTCAAAAAAGTGGAGATACCTATACCAGTTACAACAACCAATTCAGTAATTCCACCATTTACATACACATCCACTCATTCACCAACAGTTCTATATAGTCAGTCATACATATACTCACTCATCATATGTAGTGAGACACCTATACATCCGTTAACACACCGACAGTCTTCCAAAAGTTGCTCACACACATATTCACACATGCAAATAAAATATTGAACATCCATTTTTTTGCCATATACAGCTATACACACACTACCACCTTACTTCTAAGGAAACTTACACATACTTACTCTCTTAAACAATCACTTATAGAAACACATACTTATTTAAACAAGAACTCTTTCAATCTCTCACTCTCACATATACTCACTTATATACACCAATATTCACATATACTAGATTAAAACATATGTAGTTACTGATAAAGACACTAGTAAGACAGTCATTCACTTACTAACACATACATATATACACTCATTCACCCATACAGTCCGGCACATATGCTGTCTTCAAAACACATACAAACAGTGAGTCAGTCATTGATGCATCTGTGTGCTAAGTAACACCCCCACCAAATCATACAGACACTTATACTGATACAAAAAAAATCTAATAACCCATATACACACACATGTAGCTACTCACCAACCCATGCAGCCACTTATACAACAAAGTGAAACACTGATACAAACATTTAAATATTTAAACAATACTCGCTAATATATGTATTCACTATGATACACTTAATAAGCCAGTTAACCAAGACACTTATTTAAACATTTATTCTTCCATTGACCTTTACATATACATATATAAAACATGTTTATTTTTCAGAAAGGCACACATTCACTTGATGGTGTCATCAGTGATGTCATGAGTGATGTCACTGACCATGTCATGAGTGATGTAATATGTGATGTCATCAGCAGTGCATTACACGCGCAAGTTATAGTGAGTCCAACTAACTATAACGTGGGAATTTCAATGGTTTTATGTCAGTAAAATTTCCAGGTAACTATAACTGGTGTGAAACCTATGGTTTTTTCAGTGAATTTAATGGGTTTTTTAAATGCTAATTCCTAACTATAACTGGTGTGAAACTTATAGTTTTTTCAGTGAATATATATATATATATATTCACTTAAAAAAACATAGGTTTTAGGGGTGTTATAGTTAGTTGGACATTTCACTCGTACAAAACCATTGAAATTCCTCCATTATAGTTACTTGTACTAACTATAACTCGCGTGCCTGCAATCCACTGCTGATGAAGTCACAAATGACATCATTCATGACATGGTCAGTGACATCACTGATGACATCACTGATGACATCTCAAATGACATCACTGATTGCGGTGGATTGCGGGTGCGCGAGTTGTAGTTAGTACAACTAACTTTAAAGGAGGAATTTCAATGGTTTTGTACGAGTGAAATGTCCGACTAACTATAACATCCCTAAAACCTATGGTTTTTTCAGTGAATTTCTAAGGTTTTTTAAATGCTAATTCCTAACTATAACATGTGTGAAACCTATGGTTTTTCCAGTGAATATATATTTATATATATATATATATATATATATATATATATATATATATATATATATATATATATATATATATATATGTAGCAATCCCTGCTACCTCTCGCCCGGAGCCCAGTCCTGGAAACCGCTGCGCAGGAAGAAGAGAGGAGACCTCAGGTGCAGGTGAGCATTAATTTTATTTCCTCGAGGAGACGGCACACCTCAGCATGACGTTTCGGCCTTCAAAGAGGCCTTGATCACATCCCTAAAACCTATGGTTTTTTCAGTGAATTTCTAAGGTTTTTTAAATGCTAATTCCTAACTATAACATGTGTGAAACCTATGGTTTTTCCAGTGAATATATATATATATATATATATATATATATATATATATATCCAAATGTCAGGTAGCACACACTATCAGAAAGCCTCAGGAAGCTCAAATCGTTTGTTCCTTTTATTGCCAAACAACTTGCCAGCACTCACATTGCTCAGATAAAAGCATCCAAATTCCATGCCAGATACGTTTCAGGAACCAAAGTCCTTTCTTCAGTGGCAGATTACAGCAATGAAGATTTGCGCTGCAGACGACAGTTTTTAATCACAAGCACCTGCCTGATTGGGCGTGGTGCTCCCACAGCATATATATATATGTATATTGATATATATCTTATATATATATATATAAAAGACATTTTTATTATCATAAATATATTATATAATAAAATTAATTAAAAAAATAAAGTAGATTTAATATACATTTTAGCAAATATAACAAATAAACTTAATTTAAAAAGTTAAATACACATACATAATAATAAACATATCTGTATATATATAAACTTTTAAACAGTTATGAAACTAATCATTTAAATGTATTTTATATTTTTAATGTGCTATAACAATTTACACAAAAAATATAAATATTTAAATATATATACCAATAGCTTAAAATCTATTTCAAAAACGTTATATTATAAATTAAAACATTACACTATTTAAAAACCCACTCCAGTGAGTGCAACAGCAGGGAAAGTGTTGGATAGCGGAGGAGTAAACATTTCTTTTCCAACTCCAGTGAGTGCAACAGTAGGGAAATTGTTGGATAGTGGTGGGGTAAAATGTACTATTCCCATTCCAATCAGTGCAACAGTAGGGAAAGTATTGGATTGCAGAGGGGTAACAATTAATATTCTCACTCTAGTCAGTTCAAAATTAAAAACAAACAAAATATTAACAATAAAAATATTTTTTTAAACAAAAGAAATAAAAAAATATATAAATTCTAAAAACGAAAATACAAATATATTTAATATTACAAATTTGGAAAAACATATTATAATATTAAATGCATTTGACAAATTCCTAAAAATATATTGCATTAAATTTTAAAAAATGTTGATACAAATAAATATTTTTAATTAGAAAATATTTTGTAACAAAAACATTACATAAATGTACTTTTTTATTTCCTACCCTGTAACACCACACAATTCACAACCCACATCTAAATAAAAAATAAAAAATGTACTTATATAATTAACATAGTGATTACATATTGAAGAATTAATATTAATTTAAAAACAAATTAAAACCCACACTTTACCCCAATAACTGCCACATACCACAGCTAAAATTCAACTGTAAACAAATTAATTACACAATTAAAACTTATTTTCAATTTAAAATCTAATAGTATTTAACAACTAATTATAAAATAAGTAAAATGAACTTACTCCCCACCCTTTACCCCTATAAAAGTAAAACCCACCCACACAAAAATATAAACAAGTACCCTAATTAAATATCAATTAATTATTTAATATTAATGATCAACTAATTATTAATTAAACATAAATTACTTCCCACCCTTTACCCCTTCAAACCCCACAACCCACAACTAAAATTA
Organism: Lissotriton vulgaris; assembly: GCF_964263255.1. Lineage (NCBI taxonomy): Eukaryota > Metazoa > Chordata > Amphibia > Caudata > Salamandridae > Lissotriton > Lissotriton vulgaris. The sequence continues at coordinate 279,412,831 of NC_141698.1, read as the reverse complement.
ATTACACAATTTCCATATTTAATTTTCAGCTAATTAATTAAAATTAATTAAGAACTAATAATTAATTAAACATACATTACTTCCCACTCTTTACCCCTTTAAACCCCACAACCCACACCTAAAATTAATTACAAAATTTCCATATTTAATTTTCAGCTAATTAATATCAATTAAGAACTAATAATTAATTAAACATAAATTACTTCCCGCCCTTTACCCCATAAACCCCACAAACCGTACCTAAAATTAATTACACAATTTCCATAATTAATGTACAATTAATTAATTAATATTTATTAACACTAATAAATAATTAATTAAACATAAATTACTTCCCGCCCTTTACCCCTTTAAACCCCACAACCCAGACCTAAAATTAATTACATAATTTCCATATTTAATTTTCAGCGAATTAATTAATATTAATTAAGAACTAATAATTAACTAATTAAACATAAATTACTTTCCACCCTTTTCTCCTGTAAACCCCACAAACTGCACCTAAAATTAATTACACCATTTTCATAATTAATTTTCAACAAATTAATGAATACTAATTACCAACGTATTAATTAATTAAAAAGAAATTACTTCCCACCCTTTACCCCTAGAAACCCCACAACCCGCACGTAAACGCCTACAAAAATTACACAATTACCTTAATTAATTAGAAATTAATTAATTAATATTAGCCTCCAATTCATAATTAATTCATATTAAATTATTTCCCACAATTAACACTATAAAATCTCAATAAATAAATAATAATCAGTAAAAAAAATCATTAATTTACTATAATTAAATTCCTTCCCAACGTATTCCCCAATAAACCCACAACCCGCTACAGAAGTAAAAAACACAAAATTTTATTAAAATAAAATTGATAACTACTAAAAATGTAACACATATATTCATAAACATAAACAATTCTTATACAAAAAAATACATCACATACATTTCAAATATATACTAAAATACATAACACTAATAAAAAAGTCGATATTTTAAACTATATTTTTCAAATGATATTAATGACTTCTTTATTTTTTAAAACGATATTCCCTTTCCTTTATTACATGAGAAAACTGTCAAAGTCAATATATGGTTCATTGATGCTACGGAAGCCTCTGGGTTACAGAGATCCGCTGTATGTGCATTTGACAAATACAATTTGTTTTAAAAAATAGAAAACGATATTTCTTACCCTAAAAATCGATATCCTTGATAACATATTCTTGCTGTCAATATTTCCTATTTACGATATTTAGAACTCGATGTTTCGTCTGCACACCATTATCTCTTTTTATCTCCCCCATAGTTGTACTTCACATTATTAAAGAATGTCTGGAAGATGCTCCACTGTTCCTGTGAAGACTCGCCTTGTCTTCTGGTTTCTAGTCAGACTCTGTTGTTGATAACATTGTCAGGGACTATGCTGAGTTAGGTGTCATTGCACTACGTCTTTTCAGCATTGAGAAAGCAATTTGCCAGGTCTTCATAAAGTGATATAATATTTGGGAAAATAAGAGGAGATATAATCGCTCTCTGAAGGTTACTGCAGAGATTGTAGTTACCATGGACCTCTTTATGCACAAGCTGTTACCATAGACATCTAACAGTAGTTTAGAGGCGAAGTGGTGTACTGGGTGCAGAAGGAGGGGTATAGGTCTGCTTGGATCAAAGCATTAGCATATCCATGGGACACTCCCTGGAGGCTGAGGGCTCAGTGCATACGGTTTGGATGGCAAATGTTTTCACCCTTACCACATTTTGCATAGACTTTGTGGGATAGTGCGTTACGCCCCCACTACCTTGTTCTTTTATGTTCAGTCACACGGTCTCTTGCTTGTTTAGATATATTGAACCAGCATGTACATGCATTATAAGAAACATACCAGGATTCCCAACATGTCTGTCTGACAACCTTGTTTCTAAATAAAGGACCTTGCCACTTATAGGAATAAGTAACTTGAGTTAGGATTTGTCAGGAAAGACTTAATGTTAGGTGATGTTAGGAAAAGTAAGTAATTGCATCACTTATACCGCTGTTTGTGTTTTTCATGATCATTTTGTGTCATTCGCTTACAAGTTTAACTTTCTCACACGGCTCACAATTAACAAGAGACGTACAGTTTGCAACCTTTATGGGTCAAATAATGTTCCAATATACATTACACAAAGGAGATAGAGACATTTACATATTGATAATTTAGTAGGAAGGGTGCATTTGCATTGCCTGCCACATTCAGGGGATATAGTTATTATTGCGCCTCTAATGAATCGGTCTGCTGTGCATATAGTTTATTATTTTTAGGCATTTATTATAGCTCATTCGATCAAGAACTCTGCTTCCCTAGTTGTGAACGAAATTCTGTGCCGCTCAGTTCATGGTGGTACAGTTGTCACATTGAAGAAGTGGCTTCAGGACCTTGTTGGGGCACTTGCCCCTAGATGCTCCGATGTTAGTAAACTCTATGCTTGTTGTAAGGCGGAGTAAATAGTGACAGGTGCTTTAAAGGGAAATATGGGGGTGATTACGATAGTGGACGGACTTCAGTCCGTCCGCCATTGTATCGGGAAGTTGGCTTACTGGAGGGACAGTTCAGGTTTGGGCCCTTTGGGTCCCAGGTTTGGCTGTGCCCAACAGAATCCATCTGTGGGAGGTCCCTAACTATTTTTAAGGGGGCTCCCTCAGGAGTTCTTAAAGTTTTCACCTCACTAGGGCTACTAGTTTTGGTGTCCCTAATCTGTTGATGGGGGCGCTTTATTTGACAGGGGGACTTCTGGGTCTCACTGTCCTTCTTGTCCTCTGCAGCCCTGGGCTGACTAAGGCAAGGTAGAGAGGGGCAGGTTACTTGCTCCAGACTGGGTCCCACCTGATAAGGGTCCACTGCCACCAGAGGCTCTGTCAGGCCAGGCCTAACAACCTCTGGGGCAGTTCCTTCATCAGGGGTAAGATCAGTTCCCTGAGGAGGCTGATCCTGTCCTAAAGTCTGGTGTGGGGGAGATTTCTCTTCCTCCTCCATGCTCTCAGTTTGGGTGGAGTGATCCATCATTTCAGGCTTCACAACACACATATCAGTTTGAGTTTGGGCTGTGGCCATCACAGCCCCACCAACCTTTTCAGGAGGAGACTCAGTTTGGGTATCTGTTGTTATCATAACAGCTTTGATCTTCTGTCCAGGAAGAGCTTCTGCTAAAGATGGGGCTGAGTCTTGCACAGCACTACCAACCTTTCCAGGAAGGACATCTTGAATTGGGGCTGTAGCCAGTACAGCCCCACTAGCCTTCCCATTGGCATTTACCATTCTAGAATGGATTTCCTGTTCAACCTCAGCCCAGGCTGAGGTTTCCAAATCATTACCTAGTAGACAGTCTACAGGCAAGTTTGGTGACACTGCCACTCTCTTTGGGCCAGTGACACCTCCCCAGCTGAGACTTACTACTGCCATGGGATGATTTGTTTGAATTCCATCAATGTTTGTTACCTGGTATGTGGCACCTGGTAAAAGTTGCTTAGAGCGGACTATACAGTCAGCCACCATGGTGATGCTAGCCCTGTGTCTCTAAAGGCTTCAACTTTCAAACCATTGATGATGGGTTCTTGTCTATATTTGCTCAAGGTATTTGGGCAATCAGAGAATTTGGCAAACCCCATGCCAGTCTCCTAAACAAGATCATTTGGGGATGGGGACCTGGATAGGCCAGGGTCCACCTGTGCTCCAAAAGTAAACCCACCCAGATTCCTGGGTGTGCTCCCACTTCCTGGGGGATTACTGCTGACAGTAACAGGAGGTGTTGGAGCTGGCTTTGGAGGTATATTCTCTTTATTGCCATTCTTGGGACAACAGCTGTCTGTTTTCCAATGCCCAACCTGTTTACAGGCATGACAATAAGGCTTTTTCTGAGCTGAGGAAGTGTCTTGGGACCTACCCCCATCCTTGGAGTTTTGGGGCCCTGGGGAAGTCTTTTCTTTACTTTTATCCCCACCCTTATCTTGAGGCTTGGTAGACCCCTTCTTCTGGTTATTGTCCTCATTCTTAGGCCTAATCCTGGTTCTGACCCATTTATCTGCCCTCTTTCCCAATTCTTGGGGAGAGGTCAAATCTGAGTCCACCAGGTGCTGGTGTAAGAGCTGGTTCTGACAATTACTTAGGATCTGCTCCCTCATAATCAAATGATACAATCCTGTAAAGTCATGTACTTTGCTGCCATGTAGCCAACCCTCCAGAGCCTTAGTAGCACAATCTACAAAATCAGTCCAGTCCTGAGTCTGTATCTTCTGGGTGTCTCTGAACCTTAACCTGTATTGTTCAGTGGTTAAGCCAAACCCATCTATCAGAGCACTCTTCAGGACATTGTAATTGTTTGCATCCTCATGTCTAACAGTGAGGAGCTTATCTCTCCCTTTCTCTGAAAAGGAGTACCATAAAATTGCAGCCCACTGTTCTTGAGGAACCTGCTGTACCATGCAGGCTCTCTCCAGAGCAGGCATCCATTTGTGGATGTCATCCCCTTCCTTGTAGGGGGGCACAATCTTTGTCAGGTTTCTACTATCATAGGACCTGGGTTTCTCTCTAGGAATATTGCTGCCACCAGTGGCATCTAAGCTACACAATTTCTGTTCTCTTGCTAAAGCAAGTTTAGCTTGAGCCAAGGCTACCTCTTCCCTCTCTATCTGGAGTTGGACAGCCCTCATTCTGGCCCTATGCTCTTTCCTCTGGGGGGAAGTCATTCCCCTTTGAGATTTCCTTGAGAAACTAGAAATTTGAGAGTCCCCTGATGGAGATCTCACCCTTCTGTTGCCTGGGGGAATTATGTTATAGGATCTGGGGAGGTGCTGGCCCTCTCCATTCCCATGTAGGTCTAGGTTGGCCTGGTTAAGCCTGGCAACTGCAACCTGGTTACCCTGCTGATCCTGATCAGGCTCATCTACTTCTGAGGCATCCTCCTCCTCTTCTTCTTCCTCTGGAGTTTTCTCATTCTCAGGGGTGTTCACTCCATCTCCTAAGTCTAAGGGAGCTGCACTCGCCTTATCTAAGTCATCCTTTTCCAGGATGGCTATCAGGGAAGGAATGGTGGGGTTTCTACCCCTTTTTAGCCCTCTTGCAATGCACAAGACACCCAAGTCTTTGTGGATAAGTTTGTCATAACTGGAAGTTGCCTTGGTAAGGTCAACTGTCACAGGGGCAGAGCCTGAAGCTCCTCCTGTGCCAGACATGACTGCTAGTGAGGTGCAAGTGGTGCACTTACCTACACTAAGTGTTTTCCTACTGTACCTTGCTAGTGAGTTGTATTCAGGGTGTGCTAATCCCTTTAATCTACAACTACTAAGTTCAGTAGAACTTAAATATGCTAAGCTTTTGATTTATATGTACCTAAGGTACTTTATGTGATCTTTCAATTTGATAAAAAGATTGCAATGGTAAAACAACAGCAAGCTCAAATCCGCACCTCTGCGCACCAATGTGAGAAGTTGGCCTGATATATGATGTTTCCAATTCTGGAACCACCTTGTATCAGTCCAAACAATCCCTTATGGTGTCTGGTTGTAAGTCAACCTTATTAGACAAGCTATCCTAGTGGTAGCATGGACTAAGCAGCCTTAAAGGCCAAACTCAAGAGGTTGTGTTAAGCGACCTGTTTTACCAATCACAATCCTGTAATATCAAATGAAAGGACACCACACAAGTATATATTATAAAAATATATGTGTTTATTACTAAAATAATCCCCAGTACTCTTTATGAGCAAAGGGGCACAAGCGTTAAATCAAAAGCACAGTATAACATATGAAAGTTGCACAATTATGGATGAGGGCGGGTGGCCACTCAAACCATATATTAAGAAAGTGGTATAAGAGATACCAATCGAACAGTGGTTAGGCCTAGGGCCTAGGGAATCGCTGGGAGCAGTCGGGACAAGCAATGCTCAAGTCGGGAAAAGCCCGCGGGATTCGGGTGCAGCGCTTAAAGCACACGCATGCACCAATGCAAAGTCAATGGTGCGTAAAAGTTACACAAATAGAGTTTAAGGATACTTCCGCTGAACCTAGATGGGCAAAACTTTAGACACAGACCATAGAGGTGTGTACCAGTGTGGGAACACCGGCGTTGCTGAGTTACCTCACCCACAGGAAGCGGGTGCATAGGGTCAAAGTGGCGTCAGGTTTCGTCACACAGGTTGTTGGTGCTTGAAGCTGAAGATGCTGCAGGCGATGTGAAGGAGAAGTGTCCGGTGTGATCCCAGGGTGGATCAGAGTAGAAAAGTACCTGAAAGCAGAGGGGACAGAGTCTGGGTCACTCAGCAGTGACCAGGCTGGAACCAGGACGGAACCAGGCAATGTCGGGCGCAATCAGGTGGTTTTTGAGGAGCCTCTCTCCGCTGCCACGTGGGCTCTGGGGCATCTGCGACGTCCAGGAGCAGGTCACGAGCTGTCCCACGCAGGCTCTCACCGTAGGCGCTGTCGGCTTCAAGATCGGAGCAAACAACACTTGGCAAGAGCAATCCACAGGGGATTGGAAGATTGCTTCTCACTCGGGCCAGGAGGGTCAGAGCGGGTGCTCCTTTTCAGAGGAGCGGGTGCAAGTCTGGAGCAACCAGAATCAGAAGTCGGTTTTAGGTTTTCGCCAGCACCGGGGCCACAAGCCAGCTGGCAAGTGACCGGGCCAACGCGTTGAGCCAAAGAAAGCAGAAGGGCCCAACGCAGCACTCATCGAGTGTAGAGGGGTGAGCTTCGGTGCAAAAGTGGCTCAGGGCTGGGGCTTCTCAAACCCTGGTGTACAGCTTCGAGGGTCACTCGTGGGCTGCACGGTCAGCTTCTCGTGGTCTTTTCAAGATGGCGTGCCCCACGCTTCCGGTCGCCTCCACGGGTCTCAGCTCTGCAGGGACTGTTGATCGGGCTGTAGCAAGGCAGGCAAGCTTGATCTCGTTGATCTCTGTCGCTCGAGTTTCGGCGGGAACTGCAACAAAGCAGATGTCAAGGTGCTGGATGGTACCTGTTTGCACAGGGTGGTCACTCCTTGACCACAAGGGAGATTCCTCAGTCTTCTACATTGAGTAGGATGTTGAAGGGTACAGAGTTTTGTTTCAAATGTTTCATTAGGATAATCTGAGTGCATTGGCACTGCTCCCATTCTTATACCAATCTAGGGGGCTGGATTACCTGCTAGGTCCCCTCCTATGGGTGGGACCCAGCAAGGGGGTGGATACACCCCTTTCCTTTGATCCAGGCCGCGCTGGGACTGGGGCTGGTGTGCCCCAGAACCGGTTTGGCCGGATTATGCAAGGGGCTGCCTTGTGCTCCCCAGGCAGTGTCTGGTTTCTTTCAAACCTCCCTGCTACAATCCACTATCTCCTGTCTGGGGTGGTGTGACACCTCCCTGTGACAGGAAATCCTTTGTCCAGGCCTCCTTGGCTGAGTTTCGGTCAGCTGCAGGAGGTCAGACTTGTGTCTGTGGCAGAAGCATCCATTTTGTGGATCTGAGGCCCTTTTAAAAATCAACCACGTTTTAGCAAAGTAACATGTTGTCTCCCTCTAGAGGGGTAGAATGCTACCCCGGTCGCCAGGACTGGCGAGGGGGTAGTATTCCACATTGTATGACACCTTACACTACATGTTTTGATAAAGTCAAACCAAAGTTAACATATAACCGTGAGGATTATAATGCACTTAATAGTATATGGTATGGCATTATCCCGGAACAGCTTAGGAAATTGGTCCCGACAGCTGCAGACAGGCTCAGCTCATGCTAGAGCACCATCTCACATAAAACCAAGCACTCTGCTTCCAGGATTGTTAAGGCCTGCCATAGGAGTGGCTTATAGGTTTCTATGTGTCCAGATAGGTTTAGATATAGGCATACTATATCTAAGCAAGGGGTGATTACACCACCTTGCCCCAGCTGAGTGATTAGCCAGTTATGTCAATTTTGGATAGCTAGCCAGGGGTGGCAAAAGATTTTCTGCAGCCCCTGGTAGGCCTTGGATGCACCTATGCCCTGGGCACCTATAGTGCTCTGTACAGGGGCTGATAAGGTGACCCAAGCCAATTTAGTTATGCACCTAGGGTACATGGAATCCATTTTACAGAGAGAGCAGATAGCCTGGGGCCCTGATTAGCAGGGAACCAGGCCAACTAAGTCGAAAACCAGCTAAACACAAGGCAAAAAATCTGGGGTAACCATAGTCAGGTAGCCACCTTCCTACACCTAGCATGTGGATTCCTTATTTCCATGCAATGGCGACAAACAGTTCTGGGCTACATACCAATTCTGTTTGAAGGAGGACTTCGTGAAGGGTCTTATGATGGTCCTGTTGCTAATTAATGTGGCCAGACAGAGATGCCTAAAAAGATTTTTTAAGATGTGTGTAAGTTGCAATTTTTGTCCGTTCATTTCTCTAGTTACGAGAACAGATCAAAAGTGGAGGGGGAAGCGTACCTTATTCTTTAAGAACTGCCGAATAGCGGCGGAATCAATTGTGCGGCGTGACCATCAAGGTTGGATCTACAATGTGGGTGAAAATTGCGTTACTAGCGAGGCAGCGTACAACCAGTATGTCACGTTAGATAAAATCTAACAATCAAGGAAGGTAGCCTACCTTCGTTCGTTTTCATGTTCTCAAAATAAAGGAGTGTCACTATCACCGTCCTGTTGAAAACAAAACGCGACCTTTGCGGTATATTCAAGCGTGTGGTGGCGCAAGTTTAACGCTTAGTAAAGCAGTATGGGCAATTACCTGCTACTCAGCCACTGCTCGATAATGCTGGGGTCTGCTTTCTCTCAGTAAAGATGGCCGCCGCTATTTCCTGTTTGTTTTATGCTCAAACCTGAGCGGGTGCATTCTGGGACTTGTGGTCCCATGTCTTTCAAACAGCTAACAAATGCACCAGGAAGGCAAGCAAATGAGCGTCCTATTTCTGGCACATTAGCATGATCAAATTTGTGTTTAATAAAAGGCAAATTGGTGCTTAACCCCGTATATATTGGAACTGGTGTAGAAATTGAAGCAACATATGACTCTAGCAGCCTGTAATTGTTTCACCATTCAAAGGACATCTCAAGGCCAGGGACCAAATCTAATGTCTGTTTCATGAAATAGATCACAAATACCAAAGGACAAACCAGGGATGTCAAACCGATGCAAGTCAGGACAAATGGGTTCCTTAAATTTAGTTATATATGCGCTATCTCAGACAGGTTATTGAGGCCAGTCTGTGCGCTATTAAACTTTAGAATCAGATAGGCCTCTTTCTGTAGCAGAACGAGCTTGACGTCATGGCATTTGGACTTAGAATTCATGGTGTACAGTACAGACCATTTGAACTCTTGTTCGTTGTGGCCTTTTTCGCAAAAATGCTCAACCATTGGAGCAGACATAACTTGTCTCTTAATACGTGATCGGTGCTGGCTAATTCTTTGGTTCACTTGTTGGCTAGTTTTTCCAATATAAATTAACTGGCACGGACAAAGTACCATGTATACAACATTCTTGGTTCTACAATTAGAGAACTCTTTGTGTCTCCACTTGGTGCCTTGATGAACGAATTCATCGCCTTCAATTGTGCTGGGACAAGCGACACAGTTGCCACACTTATGATGGCCATCAATCGGCTTGAGATTCCATTGCGCCAATAGATCGCTTTTGGGCTTAGGGATGACTATGTCAGCCCGAATGAGTTCTTGGCCAATACTGCGATTCTTTTTGTAGGCAAAAATGGGCTTGGGGATCGGGCAGTTCAACCCCTCCAAAAGATGCCCGTTCTTTAGCACAGCTTGTCGTAGTTTGTGTGTGTCAGGACAGAAGGTTGTGACACACACAAGTTTATTCAAGGGTGTGCGCTGTTTGGTTTGCAACAGGCATTCTCTAGGCGTAAATTTAGCGCTCTTAAGAGAATATTTAAGGCCACAACGAACAAGAGTTCAAATGGTCTGTACTGTACACCATGAATTCTAAGTCCAAATGCCATGACATCGAGCGCGTTCTACTACAGAAAGAGGCCTATCTGATTCTAAAGTTTAATAGCGCACAGACTGGCCTCAATAACCTGTCTGAGATAGCGCATATAGAACTAAATTTAAGGAACCCATTTGTCCTGACTTGCATCGGTTTGACATCCCTGGTTTGTCCTTTGATTTTTGTGATCTATTTCATGAAACTGACATTAGATTTGGTCCCTGGCCTTGAGATGTCCTTTGAATGGTGAAACAATTACAGGCTGCTAGAGTCATATGTTGCTTCAATTTCTACACTAGTTCCAATATATACGGAGTTAAGCACCAATTTGCCTTTTATTAAACACAAATTTGATCATGCTAATGTGCCAGAAATAGGACGCTCATTTGCGTGCCTTCCTGGTGCATTTGTTAGCTGTTTGAAAGACATGGGACCACAAGTCCCAGAATGCACCCGCTCAGGTTTGAGCATAAAGCAAACAGGAAATAGCGGCAGCCATCTTTACTGAGAGAAAGCAGACCCCAGCATTATCGAGCAGTGGCTGAATAGCAGGTAATCGCCCATACTGCTTTACTAAGCGTTAAACTTGCGCCACCACACGCTTGAATATACCGCTAAGGTCGCGTTTTGTTTTCAACAGGACGGTGATAGTGACAGTCCTTTATTTTGAGAACAAGAAAACGAACGAAGGTAGGCTACCTTCCTTGATTGTTAGATTTTATCTAACGTGACACACTGGTTGTACGCTGCCTCGCTAGTAACGCAATTTTCCCCCACATTGTAGATCCAACCTTGATGGTCACGCCGCACAATTGATTCCGCTGCCATTCACTTTTTTCTAAAGAATAAGGTACGCTTCCCCCTCCACTTTTGATCTGTTCTCGTAACTAGAGAAATGAACAGACAAAAATTGTAACTTACACACATCTTAAAAAATCTTTTTAGGCATCTCTGTCTGGCCACATTAATTAGCAACAGGACCAGCATAAGACACTTCACTAAGGGCCCGATGTAGGTAGGGCTTTACCGATCGGTATCGGCCGAAAATACCGATTTTTGGCCCTTACCGATCGGTAAACAGCCATCGAGATGTAGGGAACCAAAAACAGAACGAATCGGATAGAAAACCGAATCGGAATGAGTACCGAATGGGAAAGAATCCGATACGTACATACCGAAAATCGGATATGTAACGAATCGGAAAAACACCGAATCGGTTACAAAGACCGAATCGGTCCATGTACCGATTCGTTAGTGACACCGAATCGGAAAATCACCGAATCGGTCCAAGAACCGATTCGTTAGTGACACCGAATCGGAAAATCACCGAATCGGTCCAAGTACCGAATCGTTAGTGACACCGAATCGGAAAATCACCGATTCGGTCCAAGAACCGATTCGTTAGTGACACCGATTCGGAAAATCACCGATTCGGTCCATGTACCGAATCGGAAAAAATACCGAATCGGACATGAGCCGAATCGGAAAACATGCCGATTCGTATGAATCTCCGATCGGGAAATTCCCCGATTCCGACAGTTGGGGAGATGTAGGGAGGCACAGAAACACCGAAATCGGTTCAAAATCGGTAGAATTCACTCGGTATTTACCATGGATTGCAATCAGGTGGTAACCAACTCCAACCCATATAAACAGTCCCAAAATGCATTGCAACTTGCAGGATGGCAGCTTTCTATGTCATTGCGAGGCGGCTACGGCTACAGCAGGAAGGACAGAGGGAATGGCTAAGAAATGAACAGGTCTACAGACAGAGGATAACCCTGTTCATGCTCACTGAGGCTGAGATCCTACAGAGATACAGGCTGGACTCTGACACCATACTTGAGCTCATCAGGGACCTTAAGCCATACTTGGACCACCACACCCCAAGGGCACACGCCATCCCTGCGCACGTCCAGGTGCTATGCAGCCTACACCTGGTAGCGTCTGGCAGCTATCAAAGTGGAGTAGCAGCAGCAGGAGGGGTGAGCCAGAGCAGCCTGTCAAGGTTCTTCCACATATTCCTTGACGCCATGATAGACAGGATGGACCAATACATCTCATTCCCTGCAACCCACGCAGAACTGCTACAAACCAAAGCTGACTTCTACCAGATGGCACAATTTCCCCAAATCATCGGTTGCATAGATGGCACGCATATTCCGATTTGCCCACCAGCGGACACCGAATACATATACCGCAATCGGAAATCTACACACACCATCAACGTGCAGGTGATCTGCAATGCCAAGTGCACCATCACAGACCTGGTAGCAAAATTTCCAGGAAGTACCCATGACTCCTATATATTCCAACAGAGCGGCATATATGCACGGCTGATGGCTGGCGATTTTGGAGAAGGATACCTCCTAGGTGAGCCACATCATCAGACCCCCATAACACATAGTAGGTAGGTGTAATACATGTATGCATGTGTCTAATGTGACCCCTTTCTCTTCCAGGCGACAGTGCATATGCCCTCCGCTCATTCATACTCACCCCCTACCTCAACCCCTCCACACCCAGCCAAAGGAGGTATAACCGGGCCCACATACGCACCAGGAATGTTGTTGAACGGACCTTTGGCATCTGGAAAAGTAGATTCAGATGCCTGCACAAGAGTGGAGGTGCAAGGCAGTATACCCCCATCACCTGCTGCAAGATCATAGCTGTATGTGCAATGTTACACAACCTTGCGGTCAAGAAGGGCACTGAGGTGGAGTTGTCTGACTACGAGGACTATGACGACGACGAAGCTGTGCCACTGACACAGCCAGCTGAGGTGTGTACGCCAAGTGATGGCAGATACAGACGTGAGGAGATCACTGAGAACTATTTCTGACTGAGTACAGATGCAAAGACAGCTAAATGTTGCTTGGAAAAATAAATTTAATAATAGTGATGCACCACAGTTACAGCACTGATGTGCATCAAAAAATGGAGATTGTAAACTCAAATAAAGTCCAGGGTTCTGGTTTGCTCATCCCCCCTTGCCAGGCTATTTTTTGGCCCGCTTGCCAGACCCACTGGGGTGTCCCTCGGCCCCCTCCGAATGCCCAGCAGCATCAGCGGATCGCCTGGTGCTCCTCCGTGGCTCTGATGCAGCGCTGGCCGGGCTGCTGCGGCTGCTGCTGTCTCCAGCATCACCCAGGTCCAGGGCAGGATTGGAGGCGGTGTTTGATATTATCATGGCCTCCATGGCCGTGGTAATCCTGGCCATCCCCCTAGTCAGCTCAGCTGTATGCTGACTGAGCTCAGATTCTTGATTGGAGCTGCGATGGCACAGTTGTGCGGTCGCCGCTGCAAGGCGGGCCATGGCCCGGTTGAGCACCCGGGCATCCCTCCTGCGCGCAACCTCATGCTCCTCCTGTCTGGCAGATGAGTGGGTGATGGCAGTGGTCAGCCTGCCTAACCCTGCTGCCACCTCCTTGTTGCTGTCCACAACAGCCTGGAAACCCTTCACCAACTCCCCCATCTGCATGTTGTGCTGCAGGAGCTGGCGTTGGCAGGCCATGGTGGATCTGGCCTGTTGGCGCTGGATTTTAACCATCTGTCCCTCCAGGCCCAGGAACACACTGCCCTCCCGTGCTGGTGCAGCAGTGGTGGTGGTGGTGGCACGGCGTCGGGCACTGCTGCTTCCGGCCTGCTGAGTGGGCTGGGGTGCCACTGGTGGGGGTGTGGTGCTGGCCGGTCCCTGAGCCCCTGCTCCCAGGACTGGTTGGACAGGTGGCAAGGCCACGATTGTGGCAGGAGCTGGTGTAGGCGGAATGGTCTGCCTTGTAGGGGAGTTGTCTGGTGAAAATTGCAAGGGGGGTGTGCTGGCCAGTACTGGGGAGTGCACTGCTTGGAAGTCAATGACCAGGACTCCCTCCATTCCTAGCCCTGGGGTGTCTCCTTCCTCATCCTCCTCCTCCTCCTGGCCAGCCTGGCTGGTGCTCGGCCCTGCGACTGCAGTGTTGGACGTTGGTGCTCCCTCTGCTGTCACAGTTGTGCCGCCTGATGGTGCCCCTAGGTACAAAGAAGCATTTGTAAACTGAGTGCCGATGTATTACAGTCAGTACAATTATGGCATTCAACATGTCCTTGCATCTCCTTACACCGTGTCACACTGTTTCCTGTCTTGTTATTCTGCACTGACATATTTGGCTAACTTCTGCTGACTACATGTACCATGATGCTTGTCTCTTGTATGTTGGTGACAGTACAGTGCTGGTGTTTGCCTATGCATTGTGTCTAATGGGGAGGTGTCTGGTAGGGTGTGTCATGATGCGCATGCTTCTTACCTGTAGCTGTGGCTCTCGCAGAGCTGTCCAGGGTCCCGATTCCTACGATGCTCTCCCTCTCGATGGTGCTGGAGACAATTTCCTCCAGCTCGGTGAGGGGTGGCGCCGGGTTGTTGCCTCCTCCAGTGAGTCCAGCCTGCCTTTGAATGTCAGCCAGCTTCCTCTTCGTGAGGCTGCGGAGGTCGTAAAACCTTTTCTTCAGTTCCTCAATGGACCTGGGGGTGACACCAGCAGCATTGACCTTCTGGGCGATGTCGGCCCACATTCTCCTCTTGGTGCTGTCTGGCACGTTGAGGGACAGCTTGCCAAACAGCTGGCGGTGCACCCTCACCACCTCCTCAACCAGCACCTGAAGTTCGGTGGTGGTGAACTTGGGCTTCCTCTTTTGGGAGGACTTCTGGCTTCCTGCCTGATCTGCCATCTTCTCCTGTTCAGTTTGCAACCTCCTTCTCCCACTGCTGCTAACTGTGTGTGTTGGGCTCAGGCAGGCTTTCCAGATATTTCCAGAAACTTCTTAATTAGCTGCACCTGCTAGGGTTGCCACTCCCTGTTTGGGTGGGGGAGGGGGAGCCACCTCATTGGCTGAATCGCCTATTGCCGATTCGGCTTTTACCGATTCGGCGAATACCGATTCGGTAAAATCCGATTCGGTATTATCCGATTCGGTAAAAGCCGAATCGGTTCTTTCAATGCATTCCTATGGGCTTTTTCGCCATGGGTCTATGATTGCCGATTCGGATTTTACCGAATCGGCTTTTACCGAATCGGTATTCGCCGAATCGGGAATATCCGATTCGGTGGTAGCCGATTCGGTGATTTCCGAATCGTTGTTGGCCGATTCGGTACTTTCCGATTCGGACCGAGCAGAATCGGAACGTACCGAATCTCATTACCGATGCCGACCGAATCGGTATTCATTCGGTTTTTTTCCCCTACATCTCGTTTTCCGATTTCAGAATACCGATTCGGCCCGCCTCGGTATTTTGAAATCGGAAAATCGCGTTTACCTACATCGGGCCCTTAGTCCTCCGACAAACAGAATTGGTATGTAGCCCAGAACTGTTTTTAGCCATTGCATGGAAATAAGGAATCCACATGCTAGGTTAAGAATAACAATGTCTTTGCATCTTGCAGCTACAAAGAATCTACAGCCCTGATGAAAGACCAGTGACTTTGCGCCTGGTCTTGAAACACGTCGGCAGTGTTGTTTGGGAGAAATAAATCACCATTTTTAAGATACTAGGACCGGCTGGTCCAGTATTCAAGCGTCTATAAGTCATTTAGTTTCTTATATTTTCCTCCCAATCTTAGTTTCTCTCATCAATTGATTGTAATAATTGTTGTTTGTGACATAATTATTATTATTTTTTTGTAATGCTTGATGTTGAAATGTTTTCTAATGTGTAAATAATGTTTGTCTTTAATGTATGTACAAAGTCTATTTAGCCTTGTAAATATTTGAATTTATTGTCTTTTTTTCTGCTATGAGTTTTTGCAAATATGAAAAAGAGATAAAATAATGGACACAAAGTAACGCTGTCTAGGGAAGTGACAATAAATTGGTTTCTTACCCTTCAAAAACAGGTATTGAGTAATTGTGGTGTGGGCACTGTGTGTTGATTGCGATTTATATAGGGTCTAGCCCCCACCATGTAAAGGACCTAACCACTGTTGTTCACAGTAATCTAGACTGTGGCTTAAAGCATCTCCCATATTTTCCATTCGTTCCTGTCGGGCTTTTCATAAATGCATGCTTTTGGTTGGTAAGCATGCTTAATTATTGTGTTTGATACCCTCCCAGGAGACTGCCCCTTTTACACTTGGTCTTACGCTTTTTTTTTATATAGGTTCCGTTGTGCGCACCATTTTTTTCTTGTTTGATTCCGCTTGTGTTTCAGCACAGCACCCACTTCATGGACACTGTGCTTCATGTTTCGGTAGGCATTTGTATTGCTGGTTTAATTATTGTTTTACTTTGGAGGCTGTGTGCCTTTTAACGATGTGCCCTCTTTGATTTATACCATCAGGTCTTGTTCTCCTGCTCGTGGCAGCCTGCTCGCCCTGTACCATCTCTCCTTTCACCCCGCCCCCACCACTCCTCCATAATCACTGCATGTATTTTAAGTGATTTGCCCAAAATCATAGGAAACCGCTTTCATTTTCACCATTGCGTCTTGTAACCGGGTTGTGGCAGCTTGCTCGTCCTGTGCCATCTCTGCCTACCACTTCACCCCGCAACACCACCCCGCCAAGATCACTGCTTGTATTTTAAGTGATTTGTCCAAAATCACAGGATATTCAGCTGACGCCAAAACTCGAACTCCCGAGTCGGGAGCTCTGACCGCATGCCCTTCACAGCATGTTTGATGTTGTTTCATTGCTGTTTTTTAAATGTTGCCAGATGGAGCCATTCGCGCAAATATAACTCCACGCATGTCTTAGCGTAAAAGGCCATTTATTAGGACGGGTATGACAACCAAATTTCAACATAACATCAATAACAGTTAACAATCCCCCCAACATCATGACCTCCAAACATCATCCATTCCCATACTCCACTACTCACTCCAATTCACACCACGACCTCTTCACGCATACCATTCACTTTCCCCTTTCACCTTCATCCTCCTCCAGCATCACCTGTCATCTCACCTCCATCTACCACACCCCCCATCCTGCACCTGTAAACCCCTCCCCGGAAGGGTGATCCTGCCCGTCATGGACTCCCCACCCCTCCCAAGTTCTGCAAACACTCTCCCCGTGTCAACCCGTCCTAAACTGGCACGCTGCATAACGTATAGCAAACCGTAACACTGCCCCTACCCCACTCCTGAAAATTTGTAGGGTGGGAGGGCGGACAAACTAGCTGCTCCCTACGGCACCGGGGACAGGAAGAGGAAGGACTTCCTCCCCTGTCCCCTTAAGTACCCTCCCTAGATCCCCACCCCTAAGCCCACCCCCCAGCCTTTCCCAACATACCTGCCCTGGTATAGCGCGAATTCCCCAGGGGAAGACTGGTCTGTCGACCTCACTTCCCCTGGGGGCCGCATCGCGCAAATAACCACTCCACGCACGTCTTAGCATAAAAGGCCATTTATTAGGACAGGTATGACAACCAAATTTCAACATAACATCAATAACAGTTAACAATCCCCCCAACATCATGACCTCCAAACATCATCCATTCCCATACTCCACTACTCACCCCAATTCACACCACGACCTCTTCACGCATACCATTCACTTTCCCCTTTCACCTTCATCCTCCTCCAGCATCACCTGTCATCTCGCCTCCATCTACCACACCCCCTATCCTGCACCTGTAACCCCCTCCCCGGAAGGATGATTCTGCCCGTCATGGACCCCCCACCCCTCCTAAGTTCTGCCACACAGGGAACCCCCGGAGGGCAGTTACCTGCCCCACCACACGTGCAACTTTCGCACTCAATCTCTCCTACACCAGATAGACTCATTCCACAACAAGCTGATGGTATCCCACATCTCCATTAGATAGTAAGCGTTTCCCATGTGCAAAAGGTGCACACCGTCGTCGCAGAAAAGAAGGGGCTCCTCTAGCCGAAGCCCAACATGTGCCAGAACTTTTATTCCATGAGCATCACAAAAGAGTCTCATCGCCCTATTCAATTTCTTCCTTGCCCGTTCAATGGCAGCCGGCTTAAGTGCCCCCTTCCAGATCCTTCGTGGCACAAACTCTGTCCAAACAATACAGGCGCCAGCCCGATAGCTCCTCATTGATTCCAGATCCCTCTGCATCAGATGTAACAAGGACACTCCTGACAGTTTTACTAAGTCATTTTCTCCCAGGTGTATTACCAGCATGTCCGGGCAACCCAATTGCGACACCTTCTTCGTTAGCCAGGGCAACAAGTCACCCCAACGCATCCCGCTCTTACCCCACCAATGGACTTCGTGATGACTGCTCCGCAGGCCCAGGCAACGACCGTACACCTGCCTGTCCGCATATTTCGATGCCCAATGTACAAATGAGTGTCCAGCAATCCAGGTAACCGTCTTGGCCCCTGGCCCCCGAACGCAACCTACGAAGAGAAAGAGATTCACACCACAGCAAAACAGACCTGTAAGGCCACCGCAGCAGCCCCCTCTTTGTTACCCAGCCGCCGACCTCCTTCATTTACGCACATAGCGCTCACAGAAGCGGGACCTCCAGCGCCCAATTCTCTGAATCTCCTCCCAGGACCAACCCAACCCGGCCGCCGCCGTGGCTGCACCAATACGAAACTAATGAGTGCCAAAACGCACTGGGTCCTTGCCAATCCTCCGCAAAGCCATCCACAACACCGCCAAAAACTGAAAGGACGTCAAGCGCTTCAAAGACGCATGCACAAAAATCTCTCCACTGCACTCGTTCCAAAAAGGCCGTCCACTCACGCACCGGGCACACACCCGCACACCCGCTCTCCTTCAGCCACACCCATTTGCCTCGACCCGCCTGGTCCGTCTTTGAACGACCTAACCATATACCCAGCCGGACCCCGTCCAACCTCACGTCCCCAAACACACGCCCCGGTGCACCACGCACTCCCAACAACTCCGACACCAGAAATGCCCCGAAGAACATTCATACCATGCACAATCTGAACAATGCCACCTCCCACTCGTCATAACAGCAGTGGGGCAATTCCCCCAACACTCTCGCCAACAGCTCAAAAGTAATCGCCTCACGCGACAACTCCCCCCCTCCCCTTTCTAACCTCATGCGACCCCAACCTTTCAACATTCGACTCAGCAAATCCGCCCTAGCCGGATGAAACCTCAAGTAAACCATGCTGTAAAAGGAGATGCCAGCCAGTTTGCCAGCTATCGTTGTCTGTGACAACCCCTTATCCATGCACTCCAAAACAAAACGCACCACTCCCGTTCACAGTCACTCTGTGGCAACCCCCGAGCAGCCCTGTTCCAACCCAGAAAGGCCCCAAACTCAGACCATGCCAACCTGTATGCACGCCTCGTGGATTCGGCTATAGATTTCTCCACCAAACACACCACTCTTACTCCCCCCAGGCCCAGATACCCTCCGGCACCTTGGTCTTGCAAGCCTCTGCTCCCGGCGCTAGCCTCCTGAAGCGCTGCCACTGTGAACGAGATAACGCATCCGCAATGTCATTACTCGCCCCAGGCACATGTTGCGCGCTAAAAAGCACATTAAGACGCAAGCAGAGCAGCACGAAACTTCGCAGCAGGCGCAGCACTCGCAAATCCTTTGCCTTCTGATTGTTCACCAGTTCCACTACCGTCATATTGTTTACATGAAACAAAACCGACCGGTTCTGGAACTCCGGCCCACACACCACCAACGCCACCAGCAGGGGAAAGAATTCAAGGAAAGCAATGCTCCTACCCTGACACAGCCAATGAACCAGCCACTGCTCTGCACACCAACGCCCATCCCAGAAAACCCCAAAACCGGCCGCACCTGAGTAGAGCTGCACCTGCCAAACCATCTTGTCACGTGCGAAATCCAGGGACACACCATTGAATTCTTCCAGGAAAACCACCCAGACACGCAAGTCCGACTGGACTCCCATTGTGACCCTAACCCTGTGGTGAGGGAACACCGCCCCCGATATGGCCATGCCGAGGCGCCTACAGAATGTTCTCTCCGCCCTCACCACCCGGCACGCAAAGGTCAGCAAACCGAGCAAGCGCTGCACCGACCTCAAGTCAATCTTGCGAACACCGATCACCTGTGTCAAAACCTCCTGCATCTCTGCCACCTTCTGCACCGGCAGCCGCGCCTGCCATGCCACCGAATCCAACTCAATACCTAGGAAGGTCAAGCAACAGCTAGGCCCCGCCGTCTTCTCTGGTGCCAACGGCACCCCAAACTCCTGCGCCAACAACTGGAACTGCCCCAGAGCCACACCGCACTCTCCCGTCAGCCCTTTCCAGACGAACAAGAAATCATCCAAGTAGTGCGACACCAGCCGGTGCCCACTCCTCTCCACAAACGCCCACTGCAAAAAGGAACTGAAGGTTTCAAAAAGTGCACAAGAGATCGCACAGCCCATCAGCAGCACCATATCCACGAAGATGGCCCCCTCGAATTGCATGCCCATCCAAGAAAAATCCGCCAGGTGAATGGGGAGGAGGCGAAAGGCCGACCTGATATCCCATTTGGCCAATT
Source organism: Lissotriton vulgaris (assembly GCF_964263255.1). NCBI lineage: Eukaryota > Metazoa > Chordata > Amphibia > Caudata > Salamandridae > Lissotriton > Lissotriton vulgaris. The sequence continues at coordinate 279,392,425 of NC_141698.1, read as the reverse complement.
CTGCCCCCTTCCCGCAAGCCCTCACCAAAGCCACAGCATCATCCACCGACGCATACAACACCCTGGAATCCTCCTCCGCGATGAAGTCATTCACCGAACTCCCTTCCGGCCACGACAGATGGTGAATCAGTCTGAACTCTCCTTGCTCCTTTTTGGGAACCACACCCAGGGGGGAAATGATAAGGTCTGACATAGGCCACGTGCCAAACGGGCCGGCAATTCTACCCTCCAAGACCTCCTTCTGCAACTTGCTCGCCACCACCTTAGGCAATTCCTTCGCCGAACGCAGGTTCTCTGCCCAACACCTCTCCCTGGGACCCTGATAGCCAATCCGAAATCCTTCCACAAATCCCCAATGAAGTTTCAACGCTGCCTCTCTATCAGGGTACCTGGAGAGCCATGAACCCATGGCCTCCACCTTAACCGGAGTAGGGGCCCTTCGGCCCAGATTGGACCCTACCCTTGGTAATCTTCCACTGTTCCGAAGGTGTGGCAAGAGTAAGGCACTGTGTGACCGGGTGACGCCCCCCACACTTGGAGCACTCGTGCTTAAACTTACATGGGTGCCGCGTGCAGAAACCTTTATTGAAGTTCCAGCAGGCCCCAGTCGTTCCAGGTTTATACTGCTGTCCAGCAGCCCCTGTCCACGTTTCTTGACTTCCAGCCCCTCCGGACACTCCGTGACCCACCGCCCCAGACTGGGCGGGACGAGGTTGAAAAGGCCGATATTCAGACGGGAGACCACTCACCGTATGAGTAGATGCAACCGCCTGAGTAGAGGACATCCACTGCACCCAAAGCTCCTGATCAATGTCCCCCCATGGCGTGTCCGGGTTCACACTAATCCTGGCCCTAAAATCCTCATCATAACTCAGCCAGGCAAAGCCCCCAAAATGCAATTGGGCCTTCCGTATCACATCCATATACTTAAACAGTGCTATTGCCCTGTCCGCATGCTTCTCGCAATAGATACTCGCGTATATCAAGAACGCCGACGTCCAGTTCTCCATTGTCACCGGCACCCTCGGTCGCCTCATCAACTCCCACTCCTCCTCCTTAGACCCCTCCTTCACCTGAATTTCTCTATGCAAAAGTTTGAAAACATCCACATACTCATGTTTCCAAATCCTGGCATTTTTCTTTTCCGACAAATGTGACCCGAGTGGCATCGCCAAACCCATGTAAGGCAACCTCTTCCTCAGCTTGTCCACTCCATCTTCCTCCCCCCCCCCCCCAGATCCTCCGCAGCGTCTGTCTGCCCGCTGGCCATCACAACCTGCTTCTTACCATCCTTTGGAAAGGGCCCCGTGTCCCCGAAGGCCCCCACCTCCCGCACAGAGCCATCACCCACTCCCACCGACCGGCAGGCCTTCTTACACCCCCCCTAGGACCTTCGTGTCAAGCATCCCACCATGCGCCCTCACCTGCCAAAGTCGCTGGAGCGCCACGCTCCGTCCTCCTGGCCTCCGCCAGCATCTGACTTCTTCTGGCCACCGAGCCAGCTCCGTCCGGTGCCGCCTGTAAGACACCAATCCTGCTTGTTGACGCGCCGCCTCTCACCCAACACTCATCGTCAAGCACTTCACCATCCTCGTCCTCATAGTCCAACCGTTCCTCATCCGCTTCAACCGCTGCCACTCTCCGCACCTCACTCACCACTCATTTCGCACCCTTCCCTCGCACTCCAGGTATAAACTCGCACTCCAGCATTGCAGTGGCGCGATCCCTCGTTGGGGGGCAGGCCGCCGCGGCCCCCCCTGCTGCTTCTTCCGGGTGTTTGGAGGCCGTTTTGCCTCTGCCAGCACTCACCGCTGGCTTGTTCCCGCTCCCCCCGAGCCGTCTGCGCTACACTTGCTGTGCCCGCGAAATGCGTGTAAAACTCCACCCCGCGCACGCCCGTGAGATGCGTGAGGTTTGACACCCCGCGCGATACGTGAGACTTAGCACCCAGGGCCCGCCCGCGAGATGCGTGGGAACCGGTAGCCTCGCGCCTCCCGCGTAAAGCGTATGCGGAGCCCCAGGGGAGAGCATGCCCTTCGGCAAAAGTTTGAAACACCTCGCTCGGTCTCTAAAAGCTAGCGCTCCTCCCAAAGGCCACACTGGGGCACCAGCGTTGCCCAAACCCAGACCCTACAGCCATACAGCTACCCTGGCACAAGGCCCTAACTAGTAAAACACGAACCTGACCACAAACTAGCTGCTCCCTACGGCACCGGGGACAGGAAGAGGAAGGACTTCCTCCCCTGTCTCCTTAAGTACCCTCCCTAGATCCCCACCCCTAAGCCCACCCCCCAGCCTATCCCGACATACCTTCCCTGGTATCGCGCGAATTCCCCAGGGGAAGACTGGTCTGTTGACCTCACTTCCCCTGGGGGCCGCATTATAAGCTTACATGCTGTTCCAGTAACATTGCGTGCCGTCTCTCCTCAACCCTTCACCGCTTTCATTTTCACCATTGCATCTTATTTCCTGCTCCCTCTTTGCTGTCTATCTCTTCCCCTTCACACCGCACCCATCACCCTTCTGAAATCGCTGCTTGGATTTTATGTGATTCTCTCAAAATCACAGGACACTGCTTTCATTTTCACCGTCTTGTTTCCTGCTCGTGGCAGCCTGCTCACCCTGTGCCTTTTTAAAAATATATTGTAACTTAGATTTCACACTTATTCCCTTGACAGTTTCTCAGCTGCTCTTGTTTTCAGTGTTTGGAAGGCACCCTCTGGAGTACGTGATTGAAAATTATGATGCTTGTAGTTAGACTTGTATGGGTGGTGTGTGAGGTTTGGAAATATGCTTTTACCTGGTTCGACATGAGAGAATCTTGCTCATCAGCGACTCTGCACCCTGAGAGCTCCAGGTCCGCGCAATGTGCTGCATTATTAAATCCTTATAGGGTCCCAAAGGCAAGACCTATTGCATTGCAAATGCTTGTTCTTCATTATTACATTCGTAAGAGCTTTCAAATATGTTAGTTCAGAATGTGCACTCTACAAAAACCTCTTGTATTTAGTTTAATGAAATAGAATGTTGCTCCGTCTGTAAAAAAAACCTACACTGCATATATATATATATATATAAAGCTCCAAAGTGTACCGGCAATCCCAGCGCACTCAAAAAGCGGGTGCAAGCTCCGCGCCGATACTCGCGGTCAACATTAAGGCTCAGAAACCATTTCTTTCAAGAAATGTGAAGCGCACTCCAGAGGTAAGGCGGCAAGGTTTTATTTTCAGCCCACAAACAATTCGTGCAACAGACGCGTTTCGGACGCCAAGTCCTTCGTCAGTGTTTACACCTTTAACCGTCTGGCAGCAACATATAAAGTTTACCAGCAAACTGAAAAACGGACAACAATTTGTAGCATAGCGAATACAGCGGCCATTTCAAAGTAGGTTAAATACTACAATCGACATAAGGAAAACTCCAATTATATGTCATAAAGGCCAAAATAGCCTTCGAATCGTGTTTATAGTGCAGTGTATCGGCATGATCACTGCATCGCAGAGCGTTGCCAAACTGTCCGTTTCCACAGCATGAGAGCACAAACATTTATACATGTATATATGTAGGTATGCACGCACCAATCACGTCTGTGATTCTGGTAGTTATAAAATCAAGTGTACATGCATATTACAATCAATACCTTAAATCAAGGCTGAAATTAATAAAAGTTCAGAAATAAAGCTGTGTATCGGCTTATCACCACACCTTACCATCCTCGAGGTGAATTAATAAGATTTCATCAAATATCCAGATTTCATAGTCACATTCCAAAATGATCAGAACAACATAGCTGTTTGTTGAGAAGATGACCCGTTATTTCACCATCAGGGTCCTACATAAGTCACCCGCATGAGTCAATTTATAGTACATTGGCCATTTGAAATTTCATATTCAAAATCAAAATCAAAAAGTTTGCATTTCCCAATTCAACAGACTATCGATTTCATCACATTTGAATATATTTCAACTGTATCCATCATCTTCCCAAATGTACCGTTAATTCTTCCCCACTATTGAGACCCTGTGGGTATTTCGTTTGCATGTCAATGATGTAACGTGACTCGAGTCTGCGAAGACTAAGTAGTCGGTCCCCCCCTCTAGGGTTTAAGGGTATGTGGTCCAGGCCGAAGTACTGTAACAGCTCCCTGTTACTTTGGTGTGCCTCTGCGAAATACCGCGCTACAGGATATACCATGTCTTTGTTCATTATAGCTCGTTGGTGCTCTAAAATTCGCATTCGCAAAGTAGGCAAAAGCAGGATGAGACTCAAGTAGGTAATAATTCATGTCACCGCCCTACCAAAGCCTCAATCCTGGAAAATATCCAAGCATCTGTGCCCATCTGGTTTGTAAGTGCAAAAAATGAAATGTGCAAATGTGCAAAAAGTGCTTAAATAGATCGTGTAAAAGGATGTAATAAAAGCAAAATACCATCGGGAGGTTTGGGTCAACACCTTAGTTATACAAAATGTAAGATGGTAAAATACCAAAAGGTAAAATTCAAGATAATTCAGTTCACTATGATACAAAAGTATAAGTAAGACTTGTATGGGAGGTGTGTGAGGTATGGAAATATGCTTTAACATGGTTCGACATGAGAGAATCTTGCTCATCATCGACTCGGCACCCGGAAAGCTCCGGGCCCGCACAATATGCTGCAATATTAAATCCTTGGTCCCAAAGGCAAGACCTATTGCATTGCAAGTGCTTGTTCTTCATTATTACAATTTTAAGAGCTTTCAAATATGTTAGTTCAGAATGTGCGCTCTGCAAAAACCTCTTGTATTTTGTTTAATGGAATAGAATGTTGATCGGTCTGCAAAATAAACCTACACCATATATATATATATATATATATATATATATATATATATATATATATATATATATATATATATATATATATATATATATATATTACACATGACAGAAGACTTCCCTTTCAGTTAACTAATGGCATTGTCAGGAGGGCGGTGTGGGGTGGGGCAGGAATACTTTTAAGTTAACGTTTAAAAACTATCACCCTTCTTTATGTAGTGATATACTTGAAGTACTGAAATACATCTGTATGATAAAGAATACACTTTTTGAATTTTGCACTCATTTAAGACAATGTATAGGCTTTAGGGCCATGTATATAGTGCAGCAGGAGACGACCCAGCGATTGTCCAACGCAGCATACCAACCTATATTCTGAGAAGAAATATTCGCTCCTCGACGGCTAATTTTCTGGAGATTCCCAGATTTTGTAACTCTAGAATGAGAGGTTGTTCCTTCGCTACTAGTGCGTGAAATTCTGGAATTCCCTTCCTTTCATTGTACGACCTGAAAAATCTTTAATCCACATCAGGCATCATTTCAAGACCTGGTTATTTATACAGGTTTTATCGATTTATAAGAATTGTGTTTCTATCGCTATTTGCATATTTCTGTTGAGTTGCGTCTAGAGACCCGTATGCTAACATAAATTGCCCGAGGTCACACTGACTAAGATCAGACCCTCACATCTTCACATGCTATCTCTGGGCCTTGATAGCACACACACCCTCTAACCAGGCCCAGCTCTAGGATTTTTTCACTGGGTGAGTGTTGTGTCTTTAGTTTATTTCCATGAATGATGTTACAAGATTAGAAGAAGAGGAACCCGACCAGAAGCAGCCTCTCTGCCGCTCAGCCCTTCATCCAACTGACAGTCTTTCTCACTCAACATTCTAACCAGCTCTCACACCAGACATTCTATGCTGAGCAGCAGGAATACAACAGTGAGCCACAAAGAAGCATGCATGGGCCATGAAGATGAATGGGTACCGGTAAGTATTTCTGAGATTTTATATTTTAGGTATTGGCATCTGTCATCTTTTGACATTTTTAACACAATGTGTGTGGGTGTGTGTAATGAATGCGATGTTTTGGTGCTTTTATTGCACAGGGAACATGAAATATTGAAAATATTTCATGGATTTCCAGGGAAATATGGATTTTACCACCATCATGGCATTCCCCAAACCACATGGCAGAGCTTTAACATTGTCAGCATGACTAGATTTAAGTGGCATGGAGGACCAAATTATACACATCTAAATTATGCAGCAAAAATGGTAGTTATGCGGCACTTTGCCCTGTATTATTTTCATCCATCTCAGAAACAACGTTTTTGGAGTACTTGCAAATTGTGCACATTTTGGCAAATTCAACAAAACTATAGATTTGTGGTAAACACTGCAGTCAAAGGATTGCCTAATCCCACTGACCATCACCATTGTTTTTTTTTTTTAATCATTTATTGAAGAAATGGAAACAAAACCTAAACATTCAAATTCCCTACGGTGTCATTGTTAGCTGCACTTTTAAGTAAACAGCCTTTTCAAGCTAAATACACAAAAATAAACAAGTAATATAAACAAGAAATAACAGTATCAGATTTAATATGGTCCTGTATTGCCATCCTATGGTTCTAATGACATTTACAAACCACTCAATATTCAGTTCATGGTTTATGATGTCACCAGAAAAACTCAATGGCATTGGACCATATTATATAGTTACCTAATAGGTATCATATGTAGATATTATATCAAATCTATTTTGGGCCTGATGTTATAAACATTTTAATAAAGATTACCAAATTTCGGCTACCATCCAGGGATGTACATTTGGTTACGTAAACAAAGGGAGGTGAACCTTAATCGAGGATTTAATAGTTTATATGATGAAGACAGTTTTTAAATATATATATATATATATACCTTGTATTGAGTTTTGTATGTTCATTCGAACAATTAGTGAACTTTTTCATGACATTACAAAAGGAAAATATGGAATCTCTGCAAGATGCCCATATTGCAGTAATGACCAAATATGGAAATAATGCAGGTAAAATGGAACAATAATCAACATGTACAGTTGTAAGCTGTTTCATCTATGAAATATTACTCTCAGGATAAATTTTTGAGTTCACTTAAAGACTTAGGGGCCTATTACAATGGCAGGCAGACGTTGTCCGCCGGCTACCGTACCGGTTAACGGGACCGACCGCCCGAGGTGCAGTGGTCCTGCTATTGCAATTAGGATGTAATCGCCACCCTGGCGGTCGCATCCCGCATATTCAACATTGTGACGGGCGATGCTGTAAGCAGCACCTGCCACAATGTTGAAGATGCATGTTGTGCATTGGCATGCACAACGTGACAGGCACAGCGCGGTGTCTGCCACCTTGTGTATGCCAATGTAGGGGTGTACCATAGGTACCCCACAAGTGCAGCCACCCACCGCCCCCCAGGGGCCCGCAACGGGCCCCCAAAGTGAACTTCGTATGCCTTTTCATGGCAGAGTCTCCGCCATGGAAAAGCATGCTACCGCACACATCATAGTATGGATGGCAGTGCCTGCAAGGCACCGCCACCATATTATGGGCCTTTTACACCCAGCAGGCAATTGTGACGATAGCCTGCTGGCGGAAAAGCGGCGGACGGACTTTCTGTCCAAAGCGGTACCCCCGGCATGCTAATGTGGCGAGGAGTAAATAGTTGTACGGCGGGGAGTTATCGTGGGGGATTCTCCACCGCAGGTCGGGCAGTGGCGATCCGCCCACGTTTATAATGGCCCCTTAAGCATTTTGCTAACTGCTCTATGGTACATAACTTCCCACTTCAGTTGACATGCTCTTTTCACTTAGTCAAGTCCATTATATTCCTCCCATAGCCGCCAAGGTTTTTTTCAAGTTCTAGGGGCATCCTCTGCCTTTATATTCCACCCACCCACTGCCATAAACCAGTCTATATTGTGAGGTACATTTTTCAATGTCTAGTGGTGGTGGGCTGCCCTATCATTGTGCTGTCTCTCTCTCTTTGCAAATGGAAACCCCAGCTTCTTATCAATGTACACCCAGTATTCTCTATAATCAAGTAACTCCTCAGTGTGTTGGCAAAATTACCCACTCAGTCAGTTTCATGGACACATTTTGTTATTAGCTCACCCAACTTTGCATAGCTGAACCCTTGTGTAGTTCACTCTGGAGAATGTTCATTTGGACCAAGGGAAACCAGAACTTGCTGATAACTCTCTGGGGTGTAGGTAAATGCTTCATCCTGCAATCCATTTTGTATTTGGTCTCTTTTTCTCCCATCAGGCTTTGAGGCTATCCAAGTCTTTTTGTCTGAGATGTTGCTTCTTTTGGCCATCCCATCCTATGGTAGCCTTACCTATAGTGGTGATATTCTACCAATCCCATCACCGCATATATATAATATATATATATATATATATATATATATATATATATATATATATATATATATATATATATATATATATATATTTTGTAAACCGTATTTGGCAGCATAATTGTGTAAATGGTGCTTAGGATGTACCAAATGAACTGACAATGAAATAAGATTTATTTGTTTAGGAAAACAATACTGCCGTGCCCTGCACTAAACAAACATAGAGAGCATATATGCTCATACTAGACAATCCTATACCATGCAGTAGCTCTGTTTAGATACTCATTCAATATAAAGATTTCAGCACTATGCTATACTTGCCTCTGCCTAGCCTTACTTATCATCCAAAAATGCCAGTTTTGCAAGAGGGTGCTTTTAAAAAGACAAAAGCCAAATACAACATTTCTAGCTGGGGTGATCTTTATTTGCAAGGGAAATTCCGCACGCTGGGGCAGCTGTTTGCTAAGTCACCTCCCTCTCCGATGGACATCTTCATGTATGTCCGACTACGACAGGGCCTCAAAGAATATACCCCCACATACGCACAGGAGCCCCCTGATGTCTTACCATTACGCCATGTACTGCGCACTGACAGTGCTTTGCGGATCACTGACAAAATATCGACCTAGAAAATATCGACCTGCAGGAATATCGATGCAGAAATATCGAAGGCAAGAATATCGACATCCTATCTACAACAAGGTAAGTACAAAAATATCGAAAAAAATATAGATGTTAAAATTATCGATGTTAAAAATATAGTTTTTTTTCCTGTAAATATATAACTGTAAAATAAAGTAAATAACACTAATAAATAAAATAAACATAATTCAAAATATCTAATGTTTCAAATTGATAAATAATACATATATAATAATAACACATTAATTAAACATATACAGAAAATATATAATATATACGTACTTAACAATAAGTTGTAATAATTATTTTAATAATTTATGAATCAATAAAAAATATAAATTACAAATACATTTACAAACAAAAAACAAAAACATAAATAAAAAGTAAAGAATTACGCTTAATAAAGAAAAAAATATATATACCTTTAATATTTTTAAAATTAATTATATACTACATTATCTAAATATATACAAAAAAAATTAAATAGCTAAATAAATAAAAATACTATTCAAAATCCATAAGTAAAAAAAATACAGTAATAAAAATGTTGGATAGCATAGTACTTAAAATTACCATTCCCACTCCAGAGAGCGCAACAGTAGAGAAACCATTGTATACCGTAGAGGTAAAAATTACTATTCCAACTCCAGAGAGTGCAACAGTAGGGAAAACATTGGATAGCGTAGGGGTAAAAATTACTATTCCAACTCCAAAAAGTCCAACAGTATGGAAAGCGTTGGATAGCGTAGGGGTAAAAATTACTATTCCAACTCCAAAAAGTGCAACAGTAGGGAAAGCGTTGGTTAACGTAGGGGTAAAAATTACTATTCCATCTCCAGAGAGTGCAACAGTAGGGAAAGCGATGGATAGCGTAGGGGTACAAATTACTATTCCAACTCCAGAGAGTGCAACAGTAGGGAAAGCGTTGGATAGCGTATGGGTAAAAATTACTATTCCGACTCCAAAAAGTGCAACAGTAGGGAAAGCGTTGGATAGCGTAGGGGTAAAAATTACTATTCCAGCTCCATAGAGTGCAACAGTAGGGAAAACGTTGGATAGCGTAGGGGTAAAAATTACTATTCCAACTCCAGAGAGTGCAACAGTAAGGAAAGCGTTGGATAGCGTAGGGGTAAAAATTACTATTCCCACTCCAGAGAGTGCAACAGTAGGGAAAGCGTTGGATAGCATAGGGGTAAAAATTACTATTCCCACTCCAGAGAGTGCAACAGTAGGGAAAGCGTTGGATAGCGTAGGCAAGAAGGGGGATAGGAACAGCTGTGCCTGTTATAGACCAATCTCCCTTCTTGACTCCTCAGTAAAAATTTTAGGACGTGTTGTGTTGGCAAGACTCCAAAGCTGGGCAGAGGAAAATGATATTATTAGTGATTTGCAATTTGGTTTTCAAAAAGGGATTGGCACAATTGAGCAAGGGTTAAACCTAATGCTTTTGCAGCATAAATATATAAGGATAAAATCTGAACGCTTGTATTTTACTTTTGTCGACCTTTCATCAGCGTTCGACTGTGTATCGCACTCTAAATTGTGGGGTATAATGAAAGGTATGGGAGTGGACAATAACATTATCTGTTTCTTGAGGGAACTCTACAGTGGAGCCACAGCCTCTGTTCGCTATGGCAGGGGAGGAGAATGCTCCAGACAATTTAGTGTAGGTCGCGGAGTGCGGCAAGGTTGCGTATTGGCACCTTTTTTATTCCTTCTTTATATTAATGGGCTCGAGCGTCACCTGCTGCAGGAGTGTAGGGATATGCCCAGGGTGGGGAGGAGGGAAATCCCTGCGCTCATGTATGCGGATGACGCAGTACTCATGGCACGCACTCCTTGCGCCCTGCAAAAACTAGTAGTTAGTTTTGAGAAATTTATGTTGAACCTGGACCTACTAGTAAACTGTAGCAAGACTTTTACAATGAATTGTGGCCTAAAACCAGGTAAACTGATGAAGCGTATGTTCTTAAACAATGTGCCACTGGATAACACCCCAACCTTTTCTTATTTGGGCATTTTATTCCATGAGTCAGGTTCCTGGACAAGCGCAATTAAGGCTAGAACTCTTTTATTCATGAAAACGATCATGGCCTTACAGAATTTCGTTAGAAAATTGGGCAGGAAGCCGATAAAAGAAATGTTAACCATATATAAAGCTACATGCTTGTCTGTGGCTTTGTATGGCTCAGGTCTGTGGGGATACGCAAATGTTGATCAAATCCAGCTGGTAGAGAACAAATTTCTGAGGGGAGTTCTAGCAGTTCCACAGAGTGCTGCCACATTCAATTGTCACGCTGAACTTGGCCAATCTTACATAACGGACATTATCAGAATTCAACCTATCCTACTGTGGCACAGGGTATGGACTACTAATGAATGCGTTATGAACCGGGCCCTGCTACGTGACACCCTCAGTCTGGACCATGCGGACAGAATGGAATGGCTGGGTTATGTAAAGCACTTTCTAACCGAGATTGGATTACATTCATATTTTTCGGACCCAACCTCAATGGACACTATTCCCAGGAAGACACTAAAAACTATCTGCCTGGACCATCTGCTGGATAAGAGGAAGAGAGTGGAAATTTTGAAATCTTCAGTACACTCTCACCTTCCTACCCTCTGTGAGACTAATACTGTACAGCCATATTTATCCCTGTCCATGACTAACTATGATCGTTTTCTTTTAACTCGTTTTAGATTTTGTATATTTTTTAGATTAGTGTCTTTTCCATGCATGAACTCATGGAACCACATTTTGCCCACCTGTTTGTGTGATGGTACGTCACAACAATCTGATATTCATATCCTTTTCTTCTGCACATTTTATACTGCCATACGTAGGAAAATCATAGTCCCTTTTTTTAAAAACATGAATTTAACCAGATGTCGCCCAGCTTTTTTAGAAGTACAGAAAATGGACACGATTTTAACTGTTACTGTGATTTTAAATTATTTAAAAAGTGTTTTTAAATTTAGGAAACAAATACAAATTGAAATAGCTTAGACTTCCTGCCGATCTACCTCACCGCACTAATAATCATGAGATGTAATTGTTGTAATTATTGTAATCATTGTATTTTGTTTTATGTCTGTTACTTTTATGGTTATTTGCTTTTAACCGAATAAAGTTTATTGAACTGAACTGGATAGCGTAGGGGTAAAAATTACTATTCCCACTCCAAAGAGTGCAACAGTAGGGAAAGCGTTGGATAGCGTTGGGGTAAAAATTACTATTCCCACTCCTGAGAGTGCAACAGTTGGGAAAGCGTTGGATAGCATAGTGGTTAAAAATTACTATTCCCACTCCAGAGAGTGCAACAGTAGGGAAAGCATTGGATAGCGTAGTGGTAAAAAATACTATTCCCACTCCAGAGAGTGCAACAGTAGGGAAAGCATTGGATAGTGTAGAAGTTAAATATAACATACTTATAAATAATTGTTGTAAATAAAATAATAAAAAATGTAGGGGGTCATTAGGATAGCGGGCGGAAAACCACCCGACCACCATGGAGGCGGAAACCAACCGCCCGCCTGCACCGCGGATACACCGGCGGCCACATTAGGATCAACCGCCACTAAAGACCGACCGTGGCGGTAGCGGGCCAAGGAAGGCCGTCCGACGCGGGCGGTGACGGCCAAAAATCGACCGCGGCGGTCAGAAAAGCTGCGGAAAAGCTACAACCAACCGCAAGGACAGCGAACACACCGCATGGGAAATTATGATAACCCAGAGGGTGTCGCGGTCTGAACCGCTGTTATCGACCCCCGCGGTTGCACACAGGAGTGAATGGGAAAAATTGCGGAAGAGCTGCAACATGGACAGCGCAGCGGACGGGACATGAAAAACATGGCGATGATGCCAAAACACCGCAGTGATGCCAAACAGTGCACAAATAAAATCAGCCATGACCCCCAAATACATAGCACACATACAAATAAAACAAATGAACCAACAATTAAAATATAAACCCTGGACAACTCCCACAACACACCTGACACCCAAAATCTACTTGGACACACCCACACAGCTGAGTATAAAGCCACCCCCTTCACAAACCACAATCCTTTGCAACACTCCAGATTAGAAGGCCATACCCCACATCTAACAGGAGAGGCAAAAGAGCACATCACACACACACATCCACCACCACCATCACCACCACCTTTACACCTGCACAAATAACCCCACAGCACACAACACACCTCACACCTCAACACCATACCCCTGTACCCACACCCCTGCACCCACAAACACCTCAACCACCAGACACCATGACAACACAAAAAATGCCTAAATTCACCGAGAGTGAGTTGACAGTCATGGTCAATGAGATTGTAAGAGTAGGGCCACAACTGTTTGGTAGCCGGGTCCAACAGACACCATTAGCCACGAGGACACAAATGTGGGAAAGGATGGTCCAAAGGGTGAATGCAGTAGGGACCACCCCAAGATCCAAGAAGGAGATTGTGAAGTGGTGGCATGATCTCAAGAGGGTTGTCAAGGAGAGGAGGAGTAAGAACTGGACGCTGGCGAACGTGACTGGCAGTGGCCCTCCCCTCCCACAGAAAACATTCACACCATGGGAGGAGAAGGTGCTTGCCATACTGCTTCCTGAGAGGCTCACAGGAGTAGCCGGGGGAGCGGAGGCTGGTAAGTACAAACAAATGCCAAACAACACACTGAGAACTACTTCCTTGCAATACCAAAACACCATTACAGTGTCTACCCTCACACAACAGGTAGCTAGCCATCTTGCTTAGGAGGCCTGTATGGGGGAGGGGGGCCTGCACTACCACTCCCACCATGCCCCTGTCCCACAGCTGAGCAGGATAGAGGCCTCCCCACCCAGAAGCATGTGTTAGTCATTGCACTGTTCCCTTCACCTAACAGGTAGGTAGCTATCTTTCTTGTGATGTCTGTCTGTTGGAGGGAGGCCTGCACTACCACTCCCACCATGCCCCCTGTCCCACAGCTGAGCAGAATAGAGGCCTCCCCACCCAGAAGCATGTGTTAGCCATTGCACTGTTCCCTTCATCTAACAGGTAGGTAGCTATCTTTCTTGTGATGTCTGTCTGTTAGAGGGAGGCCTGCACTACCACTCCCACCATGCCCCCTGTCCCACAGCTGAGTAGGAGAGAGGCCTCCCCACCCAGAAGCATGTGTTAGCCATTGCACGGTTCCCTTCACCTAACAGGTAGGTAGCTATCTTTCTTGTGATGTCTGTCTGTTGGAGGGAGGCCTGCACTACCACTCCCACCATGCCCCCTGTCACACAGCTGAGTAGGATAGAGGCCTCCCCACCCAGAAGCATGTGTTAGCCATTGCACTATTCCCTTCACCTAACAGGTAGGTAGCTATCTGTCTTGTGATGTCTGTCTGTTGGAGGGAGGCCTGCACTACCACTCCCACATTGCCCCCTGGCCCACAGCTGAGCAGGATAGAGTCCTCCCTACCCAGAAGCATGTGTTAGCCATTGCACTGTTCCCTTCACCTAACAGGTAGGTAGCTATTGTTCTTGGGATGTCTGTCTGTTGGAGGGAGGCCTGCACTACCACTACCAGCATGCCCCTGTCCCACAGCTGAGCAGCATGGAGGCCTCCCCCACCCAGGAGCAAGTGTCAGCCATTGCACAGTTCAACAAACAGACTTACAGGTCGGTATCCATCTTGTATTGGAGCACAGTTTGGGGGTGGGAGGCCCTGAATCACCACTCCCAGTATGCCCCCTGTCCCACACTCCAGCAGCATGGAGGCCTCCCCACCCAGGAGCATGTGTCAGCCATTGCACTGTCCAACCTCACCTAACAGGTAGGCAGCCATCCTCACTGGGAGACATGTTTGGGGGTGGGAGGCCTGTACTACCACTACCAGCATGCCCCTGTCCCACACCCCAGCAGCATGGAGGCCTCCCCCACCCAGGATCAAGTGTCAGCCATTGCACAGTTCAACAAACGGACTTACAGGTCGGTATCCATCTTGTATTGGAGCACAGTTTGGGGGTGGGAGGCCCTGAATCACTACTCCCAGCATGCCCCCTGTCCCACACCCCAGCAGCATGGAGGCCTCCCCCACCCAGGAGCAAGCGTCAGCCATTGCACTGTTCTCCCTCACTTAACCGGCAGGTAGCTATCTTAACTCTTCCTGATGTGTGTGTGGGAGACCTGCATCCCGAAACGCAGCAACAATTGCATGCAATGCATTGACATCCAACATGTATGAGTAAATGATGTTCCTCTGCACCATGAAATTACACACAGTGTTGCCATGAATTGTACTACTGTTTACTTCATATTTGTGTAGTGTACAGACAGTTGTTTATACGCAGCTGACACAATACTTGCACAGTGCCCAACACTGACCATTCCCCATCTACTCCACAGGTGATGAGGAACTCACTGCTGAGGACCACACCAACGACCAGCAGAGCCAGTCTTCACCCCCGGCACATGGACTCTCAGATGTGGGCTCCCAGGACAGTTTGGACGATGAGCTCCAGCCCGGCCCATCTGGTGTGCCACAGACCAAGAGGTCACGGCCTCAGCCTCCACCGCAGCCACCACCGTCACCACCGCCACTACCACTAGTATCACCAGTACCACCTGCAGCACCCTCCCTGTCCCAGGGGATGACCAGCCCACAGCAACTACTGTGGAGGGCAGGGAGAGAGTGCGTAGATCGACAGTGGCGAGGCAAGAGGTCCGTGGCAGAAGAGCAGGTGGGAAGGCCCGGGTCACCACCAGACCTCGGGAGGAGTGGACACCATCCCTGGACCACTTCACCAGAGTAGTGGAGGCATACCAAGAGGTCCAGGGACAAAGTGGCCAGTCGGATGAACTTTTAAGGGAGCTCATCCTGCTGATGAGGTCCATCGACAACCGCCTTGGACACATGGTGGACCTCATGGGCCAGCAAGTTTGGTTGCAGAGGGACAGGCCTGTGTCCCAACCACTACCTCCGTCCCCTCCTGTTGTGCCGCAGGATGACAGTGCACCATCCTCCCCTGCGCCAACAGAGAGGGACGGGTCCCCTGATGCCGCTGGCCATTCAACAGGCCCCCCACCACCACCAAAAAGACCTAGGGAGCATCCAAAGAAGAACCTGGGAGTCTCCAGAGGCAAAGCACCTGCCACACGCCAGTCACAGAGCCAACCGTGATGACAACCCTCTTCCCTACTGCATTGACTGTTTGGACTGTCTTTACCCACATATCCTAGGCAATGTCACCTGTCTGTTGGACTGGGTCACCACATCCATGTGGACTCTACTGTTATATCTCAGCGAACCGGATTGTCAACTCACTACTCATTCCCCACTGTCATGTAAATATTCCCTTACAAATCACATGTCCACTGTCAAAATAAAATACCTGATGCACCAGATTTTGTGCTGTATCGTTTTTAGTGCAATATTTACAATGTAGACAATGTCCATGATGTGTCCAAATGATGTACAGTATGTAGTGCAGGATTCGTCTGTAGCACCTAGGAAGACACAACAGAACAACAGTCACTGGTCATTGTGCCATCACAGGCAGAACACTACACAAAACATACACAAGACACTACAGGCATACTAGACAATGGGCTGCAGGTGTGAACAAATGTTAGTCTTTACAAAAGGATACCCAAATGATGAAGCTAATTACCAGGTATGGTGAGTGATGGGAATCCATTCACATAAATTATATGTTTTTCTTATGAATCTTGGTCTCTGGTGAGCTATTCCCTATCTTTCTCCGCTTCTTAGACATTGGGATATATTTTGTATTTATAAGTTATGTTGGGGCTGCACATCCCGGTTAGTCTTTAAATTTTGGTCTCTGACCCTATTCAAAAATTCTTTGTGTGTTTTGTGAACAAATAGGGTCCAGCATACGTTCACATATGGAATGTCAATGTCACTTTTACCACATACAGGTGACTGAATGTGTGCCTGTCTGTTACATCCGCGCCTAGCCCTTCACAACAACAGCAACCACACCACACCACACAATGTACACGTTGTACCTCATCACCCACCTTCAAGTGAAGTAGCGTTCGATGAGCTACTGGCGCAGGTCTACTCCTTCATCCTCTCCACTGTCCTCATCACTAGACTCAGGTTCTTGAGCAGGTGGTGGCCTTGGTTCCTCACCATCGTCCAGGAGCAGGGGGATCCCCTTGTGGATGGCCAGGTTGTGCAGCATACAGCATGCCAAAACTATCTTGCATATCTTCCCAGGCGAGTATGCCAGTGCAACTCCTGTCGTGTCAAGGCAGCAGAATCTAGACTTCAGCAGGCCAAAAGTCTGTTCGATTACCCGTTGGGTCCTTCCATGGGCGTCATTGTAGCGGATGTCAGCCGGGGTCCTAGGATTCCTGAGGGGGCTCAACAGCCATGGCCGACATACTCACCCACAATCCAAGCACGCTTGGGATGCAGATTCTCCATCATCCGGGGCACCATACTGTTCCTCATGATGTACGAATCATGCGCCGAGCTAGGATACTTCGCACACACATGAGAAATGGTCATGTCCGCAAGGCACACTACCTGCACATTGATGGAATGATAATGTTTGCGGTTCCTATATATGTGCTCCGTCGCGTGTGGTGCCACCAGACCTACATGGGTGCAATCGATGGCACCAACAACATGTGGGATGCACCCAAGGGGATAGAAGTCACCCTTCACGGCAGCCAATTCTCCTCCCCTAGGGAAATGGATGTAGCGATTCCGATACAGCATCATGGCAGCAAGAACATCCCTCAGCACCATGCTGAACATGGACTGTGACATCCCTACAGCGCTAGCCACGGTCTCCTGGAAGGAACCTGTCACAAAAAAGTGGAGTGCTGCCATTACCTTGTATGTGAGTGTGAATGCCGTAGGATAGTGACGGCAAGGCTGCAGGTGGGGCTCCAATAGATCACACAGAATCTTCAGTGTTGGTCTGTCCAGGCAGAATTTCCTAAATAATGCAATATTCTCCATGTCCTCCAGCACTGTCAGGTGACGTAGGAGATTTGGCCTCCTCCTAGTTGAGAAGTAAAATTGAAAATGTCAGTGACAACCATCAAGAGATGGCCACAGCACATACCATCAATGATGTAATGGAAAAACACCGACTGCCTGAGAGATGCATGGCACAACAAGTTACATGGCTGGGCTTTTGATACACACAGAGGGCACACCTCTCCACTGTCAATACACAAGTGCCACAAACACATCGGAGAATGTGAAAGCGCACATACTGGAGATCACAATTCACATGTGCAGGCAAGGTGAAGCAACATCAGCCAATGTTTTGGAAATTACCATGTCTGTATCACACCCATCTGCTGTACCTGTCACACCTCAATACATCATCTAAACTCTGCACACATCCATCAACACAATGGTCACAGTATCAGGAAAACATTCAGTTGTGTGCATGAGCTGGTGTGAATGCACCAGTCTGATACAATACAATGCAGTGACACAAGCCTTGTCAAGGTCATCACTGACCCACAACAAATGGATTTGTACCACATCATGAACACCACCTCAAGTGTCAAGCATCATCAGCCATAAAATGCATAAGTAACATGGCAGCGACCACAGACCAAAGTGTGTCACACTGAACGTGCTTCTACCTGTGGATGATATGGAAGTATGGCATTGTGTGTACAATGATGTGCTCTTCACCATGTTGCTGCTGTGTACTGATACAGTGTTCAGGATTGACATAGCCATTAATGGTCATGAAAATAGTGGTACCTACCGCCTGTCCCCGGCAGTGTGACACCAGCACCACCCCCTTCCCAAGTGCGGAAGCCATTGCCATATGGACATGTGTACATGGTGGTGGGCATGCTCCGCCGCATGAATCGCGGTACCTACGGCCTGTCCCCGGCGATGTGACACCAGCACCACCCCCTTCACAAGTGCGGAAGCCATTGGCATATGGACATGTGTACATGGCGGTGGGCATGCTCCGCCAGCGCGTGGGCGGTCATTGGATGATTTTGAATGATGCACCATCGCGGTAGCGCACCCCGGGCACCCGCGGTGCATCACCACCATGGAGCATTGCCCACAGCCAATGGGAGCGATGATCGCAGTGGCATGATCCACATTTGAAAAACATGGAAGGTGTTCTCCGCCAGCGCGTAGGCGGTCATTGGATGATTTTGAATGATTATTAATTAATTAATTAATTGTGGATTTGTAATGCGCTAGAATCGACTCCCGAAGGAGTATCTCTGCACAGTAGACCGCTGGGGAACCGGTCCTCGCTTTCCCTGTGAGATAGTCCCTTCTGAGTATCCAAGGAGAAACCAGGCATTCCCGGCGTATGTGGGGGGCTGTTGTGGAGATGAGGCAAGCTAATGCCATCCTCTGCTCTCGGGTCTGCCGCCTCTAACCAGTGAGCCTCACCACTCCATGCACCATCGCGGTAGCGCACCCCGGGGACCCTAGGTGCATCACCCGAGGTGCGTCACCGCCATGGAGCATTGCCCACAGCCAATGGGAGCGATGATCGCGGTGGCAAGTGGCACATTTGAAAAAGGCGGAAGGTGTGCTCCGCCAGCGCGTAGGCGGTCATTGGATGATTTTGAATGATGCACCATCGCGGTAGCGCACCCCGGGGACCCTAGGTGCATCACCCGAGGAGCCACACCACTCCATGCACCATCGCGGTAGCGCACTCCGGAGACCCTAGGTGCATCACCCGAGGTGCATCACCGCCATGGAGAATTTCCCACAGCCAATGGGAGCGATGATCGCGGTGGCATGATGCACATTTGAAAAACGCGGAAGGTGTGCTCCGCCAGCGCGTAGGCGGTCATTGGATGATTTTGAAAGAGGCACACCTGGACAACCAATTGGTGCTGCTTTGCAGCTTACAGATGACCCCAGGGGGCTATAAGTGTGTGGGAGTGAGCCTCACATTTCCACTGCTCACAGAGCCTGCTGCCTGGAACCCTCTCCTGCTGCTGCCTGCTGCCTGGGACCCTCTCCTGCTGTTGCCTCCTGAGCCTGCTGCCTGTGACCCCTCACCACTCACTTCCACCACAGGTGTTCCATGTCCACAGGGATGGCAAGGACAGAGAAGATCCGTGCCAGTCCATTCACCAGCGAGGAGCTAGAGGTCCTTGTGGACGAGGTGCTGGTACAGTACCCAAGGCTGTTTGGTGGTCCCAATGTCATGGTAAGTCACCATGAAGGTAGCTGTCGGGCTAGGGGGGCGTCGGACGCGTAGTTTTGCTGCTGCAGTATATGCCTGAGGGTGTGGGGTTGTGTCAAACACTGACAGACAAGCTGTCTCCAGGGCGAGGGAGTGTGTGTGTCACAATGTCACTCTTTGCCATGCCTGCTCCTGTATGTGTGAGTGGGGAGTGTCACATTGTCAGCTATACAGAGCCACGAATGTTTGCCATGTAGGTGCCAGGACAGTAATTACTTGTGTGAGTATTTCTGTGTGCCCCTGTTGTCTGACTCAGTGTGACCCAGAGAGTCGGACCAGTGGCTGCCCACACAAAAGAAAAACACCACCAGACTTACATGTTCCTTGCACCAGTTCCTTCCCACTGAATATTACATATGCCACATCTGTGCCCTGTGTAATTGCAGACTTGCACACTTCTGTTGATGCATATTATGTTAATGCATCTTGCATTTGTGAGATTATCCTGGACTCTCTACACCCCAATGTGTGCATGCAATCACATCTGTGTGGGCCATTCTAAGTGCCCTTGTGAGGGGTCCCCCAGTTTGGGAGGGAGGGAGGTTACAATAGGTCCTGAGTCTGGGTCTTGCTACTGTACTGATTGATGTTGGTACCTGACATTGTAGAACTGGTCATTAACCCTTCTTTTCTCTCATACATGCAGCTCAAGGTAAACCAGCATCAGACTGTGTGGAGGGCCATTGCGGCAAAGGTGCGAGCCCTGGGGGTATCCAACCGCTGACGCACACACTGCCACAAGAGGTGGGACGACATCAGTCAGCTTGCAAAAACCGTGGCTGAGATGACATTGGGGATGCTACCATGCACAGGGCATTTGGCACGGCGCAGCATGACTCCAGTGATGGCACACATCTTGGCAGTGACTAATCCAGACCTGGATGCACGTCTGAAGGAGCATGGCAAGCAAGGCAGGGCTGGTGAGTATCTGGGGAGCGTGACTTTTGCTTGGAGCGGATGCATGTGTACAGGGCCTGTGGCAGCGTTGAGCCATGCGATGTGCGTGTGTTGCTGTGCTGTGCTGTGTCATGTGAGTTGCTGCTGTGAAGTGTGCTTGTATCAGGTACTGTGCCACCCTGGCCTTACTGAGCAGATCCTCCCTTCTGTACTTTCCCATTGCTAGACGTGTTGGGCTCCACATGGTCATTCAGCGTTGGGATGGTGTGGGTGATCTATTATGGGGTGAACAGCAGTGTCCACTTGCTGAGTGTGAATTTATGTATGCCGACTTTGCCTGCACCATGATCGTTCGTGCCCCAACATCTGCAAATCATATGCCCCAGATTACCACATGGTGCTTGCTATGGTCTACGTGGCATTGGGAAATGCAAAAACCACAGGTGATGGACAGAATGCAGAACAATGTCATACATTCACCCCAGTAGAGAGATCTGGGCCTAAATCCATCGTTTTCTTGCACTCCACCCCACCCCACTTCAAACATGGCCATATGCAAATCAGTCTGACCCTGTGCCTCATGGGAACAGTCCAGCCCGAACTGCAATGCCATGCCTTCCCTGGACCGGAAACAAGCCTCCGAGGATCAGCCCGGCTTGCTTGAATCCAGTGGTGTGGAGTGCATGGGACTCACGTCTGAGCATACCCTTCCCACTCGGGGTGACAAATGCAAAAACCACAGGTGATGGACAGAATACAGAACAATGTCATACATTCACCCCAGTACAGAGATCTGGGCCTAAATCCATCATTTTTTGTACTCCACACCACCCCAGTTGAAACATGGCCATATGCAAATCAGTCTGACCCTGTGCCTCATGGGAACAGTCCAGCCAGAACTGCCAAGCCATGCCTTCCCTGGACCGGAAACAAGCTTCCGAGGACTACGTGGCATTGGGGACTGTGATGTCCTAATAGGTGTGTGTGTTGTCCCCTCCTGTTCCCTGAAGGTCTGTTAGTGGTAACAAGTGTTGTACCCTCATCATGTCCCAACGTGTGGGCAGGCCAAGTTGTGTGTGTGGTACACTTCATCTACGGGTAGGGTGTAGTGCTGTGTGGCATCAACATAGCTCACTCATGGCAGATATTCAGCATTGCAGGCACTGTTGTGGTCTATGTTATGTGTTGCTGCACAGTGATTGCAGGGGGTGGTGGTTACCATGTAGATTTGGGCCTCTACTGTAGTGCATTGTCTTGAATTCGTGTGACCAGATGATGACACTTACACAAGCCTGTATCCCTCTCTCATGCAGATTCACAAGAGACCACAGAGGAACATGAGCCCGAACCCAGGGGTGCGGAGAGTAGCACTACAGCTGCAGCGGAGGCCAGTGATACAGAGCCCACCAGCCCATCTGAAAGAGACAGAAGTATGCAGGAGGAATCCGTGGCTGAGACACAGAGTATCACTTCATCTGATGCATCCATGCTGGCAGGCACAGGGGATGGGGAGTCTGCATCATCATCTACCACCCAGCGGCCAGTGCCCAGCCTCCCATCCACTTCTTCTGGTGCTGCCCGTATCCGTGTCACTAAAAGGGGACGGGTCACATTCACACCTGGCATCGCTGCCCCTGCACCTGTCCCCCCTGCTGCCCTCACTGCAGAGTGTGTAGAACTCCTGCGCCAGCTCTGTGTGGGCCAGACCGCCCTGCTCAATGCCTTCAGTGACCATGACAAGAAATTAGGCCAGGTGGTTGCATACATGGAGGGCATACACTCTGACGTGGGTGGGCTACACCGTACAGTCCAGGCGTTGTCATCCACAGTGACGTCAGCCCTTCAACAGGCACATGCACCCATTGCAGCTCAGGTGCCTTTGTCCACCCCCCAGTCAGTGGCCACATCAGGTGCCAGTGACCACGGTTCGCCTGCGTCACCAAAAAGATACAGCACAAGGAGCACACAACAGACACAACCAAGGCACTCCCGCCCACAGACACCATCCCCACTGAAGAGCAGGGCCACCCCACAATGCACAGACAAGAGCCAGTCAGGGAAGATCAAGGCCAGGCGATCAATGAGGCAGACATCAGGCTCACATGCCGCAGAGGCATCACCGGCAAAAGACTCTCCTGTCACTGAAACTTCACACAGACCTACACATGCAGTGTCTGTGTCCATTGAGGAGGTGTTGCATATCAGGGGTACACCTAGGAAGAGCATAGAGATACATCCACCCACCACATCTACCCCAATTCCGAGTCCATTGAAGCAGGTCGAGAGAGGGTACTGTAGAGACCACCCCTGGCACAAAGTCAAAACAGGGCACTGTAGACACCACCCCTGGCAAAAAGGCAAAGCAGGGCACTGTAGACACCACCTCTGGCAAAAAGGCAAAGTAGGGCACTGTAGATACCACCCCTGGCACAAAGGCAAAGCAGGGCACTGTCAACACCACCCCTGGCACAAAGGCAAAGCAGGGCACTGTCGACACCACCCCTGGCACTAAGGCAAAGCAGGGCACTGTCGACACCACCCCTGGCACAAAGGCAAAGCAGGCCACTGTAGGGAGTACACCAGGCAAAGAGGGGAAGGAGGTCCTGAGGCTTAGCCAGACCAAGCGTTCCGCAGGATTCAGCACATCACCAGAGGTAGTGCCAGTGTGTGCACCTGATGTGGAACAATTGGTGTGTGTGCCTGTTGGGTCATCAACACTTCCTATCAACCCCAAGACAGGGAAGCCAATTCATAGTCCCAAAAAGTGGAAGGGCACCCCTCCAACCTCTCCCACCCACACTGTTTCAGAAGTCTGTACGACTCTACTTCCATGTGCCACTATGCCACCTGGTACACACAGCCCTCCAGCTTGCCAATCCACTGTTATCCCCACATCACCTGAGGCTCTGTCACCCCAGTTAAGTGGGCCTGCTGTCGCCGACACACAGCCAGGTCCAAGTCTGCATGACTTCCAGGAGTGAGTTGGCATCCCCCTCATGCACCTGTGCCTCATACAGGTGTGCTAGTCCTGACCATTGTTTACTAGCATGGACACTGGGCCTGTTGCTCTGCTGTGTCATGCTCTCACCTGCCATGGACACTGGGCCTGTTGCTCTGCTGTGTCTTGCTCTCCCCTGCCATGGACACTGGCCCTGTTGCTCTGCTGTGCTGGCCTCTCCCCTGCCATGGACACTGGCCCTGTTGCTCTGCTGTGCTGGCCTCTCCCCTGCCATGGACACTGGGCCTGTTGCTCTGCTGTGTCGTGCTCTCACCTGTGCCTTGGACACTGGGCCTGTTGCTCTGCTGTGTGGTGCTCTCACCTGTGCCTTGGACACTGGCCCTGGTGCTCTGCTGTGTCGTGCTTTCACCTGTGCCTTGGACACTGGCCCTGTTGCTCTGCTTTGCTGGCCTCTCCCCTGCCATGGACACTGGCCCTGTTGCTCTGCTGTGTTGGCCTCTCCCCTGCCATGGACACTGGGCCTGTTGCTCTGCTGTGCTGGCCTCTAAACTGTGCCTTGGACACTCATGTTGCTCTGCTGTGCTGGCCTCTCCCCTGCCATGGACACTGGCCCTGTTGCTCTGCTGTGTCGGCCTCTCCCCTGCCATGGACACTGGGCCTGTTGCTCTGCTGTGTCGTGCTCTGACCTGTGCCTTGGACACTGACCCTGTTGCTCTGCTGTGTCGTGCTCTCACCTGTGCCTTGGACACTGGCCCTGTTGCTCTGCTGTGCTGGCCTCTCCCCTGCCATGGACACTGGACCTGTTGCTCTGCTGTGTCGTGCTCTCACCTGTGCCTTGGACACTGGGCCTGTTGCTCTGCTGTGCTGGCCTCTCACCTCTGCCTTGGACACTGCCCCCGTTGCTCTGCTGTGTTGGACTCTCCTCTGTGCTATGGACACTGGCCTTCCTGCTTGTGTTTCACCTGTGCATGGTATATAGCATTTTTGCATCATTTTGAGCCTTGCTGTTGTCTACTATTGTTGTACCGCTGCATCTGTGGAATATGTGAATAAATACAGTTTCTTCTGTTGTGTGTTTTGTCAGTGTCCTTGCTGATTTCAGTTCTGTTTTTGTTCGCATTTGATTGCCTGTGCACCATGCTCCATGTATCACTTCAACATTGCAAGGCTCTTTGTAGCCATCATAATTTTGGGCAGGGGGGACAGGGTCTTAAGTCCATTCTGAGCCTGCAAATTGTGTGATCTGTGATGGCTATTTTACCTGGCATGCAGTCATCTTGTTAGTGATTTGCAGTTGTTGCCTACACTGTTCACATGTCTGGTTGGGGGACACTGCCAGCACAGGGTGTGATGCTGTGCAAATGTATCGAAGCTGTCTGGGATATGTAATGAAGTATGTGTGTGGATTGATTTATCTGTGCCCAGCCTTGTATGTGTATGGTCATCTTGTGTTGGGCCTTGGTCCTACATGAGATGCGTGGTGTTGGGGTAGCAGAGGTGTGCAGTGTGAAGGGTGTCAGTTTGTAGTGGATGTGTGTGTGCCCCTGTGTTGTGTGAGACACACATGTGTCAACCAGGAGTTGTATGCCTGTTGTTTGTTTTGTCTTGCCCTGGGTAGAGGATTGTATGCACTTGTGTGAGCTGTTTGTAGTGCACTGTGCTGTGTGTTGGTGTGTCCATGGTGTTGTGTGTGACTCCTCCTTGTTGTGTTTGTCAGTTTGGAGTGTACAAAGTGTGTGAGTTGCACATCATTGTTGTGTTTGATTGATCCTCAATGTGTCTTGGGTGTTATTGTGTGAACTGTGTGGCCCTGCAGCTCCACACTGGCATTGTGTTTGTCATGCATTGCAGGCACATGGTGGTTTTGGCACTCCTGTATGGCATGGTGTGTGCAGTTTTAGGCCATCCCCTATGTGTGCCACTTGTGCCTGCCCATTGTGGGTGTCCTGTCCCTCTATTTGTGTGTGGTACACCCCTTACATGTCTGCTACTGACATGCAGGCTGTTTGACTTAGATGTCAGCTTTCCCCTTGGTTTCCATGTGTGTGTGCCTACCCATCACTTCATATGTGGGCTTGTGCTTTGTGGTGCAGTTCTTGGGCCATAAGTGTTGTTCCACTCTGGACATTGCCCCAATGGTTTATGTGTGCTGTCCTTGTGCTATTGGTCATTTTGTAGTGGTCATGTGCACTTCAGCTGTGTGTGCTGGCCAGTGCTCTGGTGGAGGTGGCTGTGCTCTTGTATCCCATAGGGGTGCATGTGTAGTTGTTGTGTTGGATGTGTGGATGTAGGGTGTGGTATTGCATCAGTTCCTGGGTGTGGTGTTGTATTTGTGCAGTGCTGATTTGTGGTGTGTGGTGCAGTTGTGTCAATCATGCCTGTTCTGCAGACAATGCTTGTTGTGCATGCGGTGCTGTGTGTATGTGGCCTTGGCATTGCCTGAGGTACATCCCCTGATGTCTTGTGGTGTTTGTTGATTGAGGTTTCATGTGCATCTGTGATGGGTTTGATGTGGCTGTGTGTGTTGATCCACATGCACTTCTAGTGTGATTTGTGTTATGGTGTGTGTGCTTTGTTCCTGAGTGATGTTGTGTACTCCTGTTGTGTGTGTTCTCCCATTGATTTTCCCCAGTTTGGCTGACAGGGTATGTGTGTTTCTGTTGGAGTTCAGTATGTGTTCCTGTATTGTTTGTGTCTTGTTCTTGTGCAGGCATCGGTTGAGGCATCCCTGTGTGTGTGTTGTGTTTGTGGCTATACCCAGGGCGTGTGTTTGTTTGTGTGTGTGTGTGTGTGTGTGCTGGCAAGGATTGTGAGCCTTGAGTGTGTGTGGCAGTGGTGTTGTGTGTTCCTTGTCCGCCACTCCTGCAGTGGCTGTCTCCCTGGTTATGTGTTGTGTGGTGCAGGGAGTGTGTATTGTGCTTGTTGTTGCAGTGTTTGTTGGTGTGCATGGGAGTGGACGGGATGGGCACCTGGCCTGTGGCTTGATTGGGTGTGTTGCTGTGTGGTTGGGGGCTGTGTGTCCCTGTGGTATTTGTGCCCTGCCCATGCCTTGGAGTGGCCCTGCCTTCTGCATGGTGCGCATGTGTTGACCGCGGCGGTGACGTGACCTGGACCGGGACGTTGCTGCTGGTTGGCGGTCGATGTGTGTCCCGGATGCTGAGGGGTGCCTTGTTGCGAGGTGGGTGATGTGTGGTTGCCCGGGTGGATGTGTTGTGTCCCCCAGCAGGGTGTTTGTGTGGTGATTGGACCCTGTGCCGGCCTGTGTGTTGTGTGTTGCATATGTGTATTGGCGTACCTGCAGCGGCGTGTGCGACGGCCCATCTGACGATAGTGTTGTAGGAGGAACATCACCGGATGAATATGGAGGGCTGGGTTCATGGTGGTCAGGACCGGGTATCGGCTATCTTGCTCCGCTGTCGAGTTTCCGCCTGCTCAGGCTGGGAGGTGTCTCCGCTGCGGCGCGTCTGCTTGTTTGGGCCATCCTAATTTTTCGAGCGGGGCGGACGTCATTCGGCACAGTGGAGAGTCTCGATTGGCTTCCGCCGCAGCGGTGGCGGGCGCACTTTGATGGCGGTGCGCGTCGCTCTGCGGCGGACGGTAAATGACCTATGTTCTGCTCGCGGGCAGAAAAAGCTGTTTTTCCGCCCCGCCACCAACGCGGTGGTGCCACCGCCTGACATCCTAATGGACCCCTTAATGTTTAAATAACTCTACATCATTTGAAAATACCCATTAATAATTACTAAAAACATAATTACAATTGAATAATTAATTAACAATAAATTAACAATAAATACCAATAAATATTAATTAATTAATATAAATTACCAAATAATAAATATTGAACACTAAAATATTTTTCAAAACAAAAACATATTGATAATTAAAAATTGATTAACAATTAAAAAATGGTAAACAATAAATATATTTTTAAATAAAAAACGTTTGTTATGAAAAATTAATTACCAATTCATAAAATACATTTCCAATTACTAAAAAGTAATTAACAATTAAAAATATCAATTACCAATTGTAAAAAATGAATTACCAATTAAAAAAATGAATTGCCAATTAAAAAATGTAATTACCAATTACAAACCTTAATTACCAATTAAAAAACTTAATTAGCAATTAAAATAATTAATTACCAATTAATAATTAATTAGAAATAAAATAATTATCAATACCAATAAAAAATAAATAATTACTTAATTTCAATTAAATTACTTCCCACCCAATACCCCTATAAACCCACAACCCGCTACAGAACTTAAACGCAAAAATTAATTAAAATTAACATTTTTAATATACAAAAAATAGTATACATATAATTTAAAACAAATAAAATACTTTAAAAAACATATAACACATACATATAAAATACATAACAAAATACATAACAACAAACAAATATCGATATTAGTAACATCGAAATTAGTAACATCGATATAATTGATATCGATATTACTAACTTCGATATTACTAACTTCAATATTACTTACATTGATATAAAAAAAATCGATATTACTTACCTTAGGGTCAATATTCTGTCCAACGATATTCTTGACCTCGATATTCTTCACCTTCGATATTTTCAACTTGATATTAATGTAGGTCGATAATTAGGAATCAATATTTTGACTATGCACCTTGCCTTGCATCTAGGCCCCCCTTAGGATGGCGGGCGGACTTTGCCCGCCCGCCATCCTCGTGCAAAATGGGACCGCCCGCCATAGGAGCGGTTGTCCTGCCTTGAGCATTAGGATGCGCCCGCCACACAGTCGGGCGCATCCTGTATTTTTACCATTGCGGCGGGCGGTGCAGAAAGCGCCGCCCGCCGCAATGGTAAAAATGCACGTTGTGCATTTCAAAGCACAACACGACAGGCACCGCACGGTGCCTGCCATGTTGCCCCCATGTGCACCCCCCGGACTCCCAGGGGGCCCGCAACGAGCCCCCGCAGGGTGTCTCCGCATGCCTTTCCGTGGCGGCATTGCCACCACGGAAAAGCATGTCAGGAAGGGCATCCTAATATGGCTGGCAGTGTCTCATAGACACCGCCACTATATTAATCCTTTTCCGCCCCGGCCGCAAGGAGACCGTGGCGGAAATGCGGCGGACGGTCTTTCCGTCCACCACGGTCCCCCCGCCATTCTAATATGGCGTGGGAATTCTGGATATGATGTCGGGCGGATTGCCCCCGCCAGGCCGGCGGTGGCTCCCGCCACCCTGGCGGGGGCAATCAGCCCGACATCATAATGGGCCCCTTAGTGTCTACCCTCTTTCACAGCATATCTATTGAAATCACATATTCCCCCTTCTCCGCAAGGGACAAATGGTCTCTGGAGCTGGGGCAAGCACTCACTGATCAGCAGTAGATGTATTGCTGCATCAGACTACGCAAATCTCCTCCAGCAGTAGACTTCGTATTATTCATTATAAATTTCTACACCATTTATACTATACCCTAGTTAGGCTCCACAAATATAAGCTCTGTGAGATTAATAAGTGTGATATATGCGGCTCAGACGCTGCTGATTTCCTACATCTTGCCTGGGAATGTAGCTTCGTGCTGGCATACTGGCAACAAGTGATCACAGCCCTAGAACTCATGATAGCCTCCACATTGTCCCCTTCACCCCGTACTTTAAACATTGATTGTTACCATGTTGTGTAGATGTGGGGGTCTGCTCTAGATTGTACTTCCTTACGCTTCACTCAGGGGATTTGATACAAGTGTGATGCCAAAGTCCTCTCATTTTTTTTTTGTTTTAAATCTTTTTATTGAAGTTTCAACAAGACAGACATAGGACACGTCAACAATACAGGCGTGCATGCAATCGCCCGGCAAACTGTAGCTATCCCACCCTCCCCAAACAGCGGGGCCCAGTGGTGCTGCGTAGAATGTGTCCATGGGTGCTGGGGAGGCCCAGTGGGCGAAGCAAAGCTCCAATCCGGTCCTATGAACATCCAACCATCCCTCCCCCTCCCCGCCCCCACCCCCATCCCACCCGCAACTCCCCTTCCCCGGTGTGGCAAGTGCAGTGACATCAGTGTTCATGAGGCCCGTTGGATAGGCAGGACTTAGTTGGGTGATCTGGGTTCCCCCCGAAAGTCTTCTGGGAGCCGGAGCACCCTGAGGCATTTTGGGCAGGTTATTTCGTTAAATTCCTCCGATAGGAGAGAGACGAGGGGCTGCCATGTCTCGAGGAACGCGTCTCTAGTTTGAGTGAGGGAGGCCTGTATTTTCTCCATTCCCATAATATACCATAGGCGGTGGAGCCATCCCGTGTGAGTAGGCTTCCTAGAGGTGCCCCACAGAGAAAGGATGTGTTGGGTGGCTGCCCCCATCGCTAGTCCCATCTGTCTTCCCCTGATCCATTTGAGTGGAAATGTGATAGCATTGGGAAGGCCAAGAAGCGAGTATGCCGGAAACCGGGGAATGTCTGTGTCAAAGTGTGTGTCAAAGCTCTTGAGCACCTCCTCCCAGTACCCCTGAACCTCTGGGCATTCCCATAGGATGTGAGTTAGTGTCCCCTGCTGTCCGCAACCCCTCCAGCACCCGGGGTCCCTGCGCGGATTGCTGTGATGAAGCCGCGCTGGTGTAAGGTGCCAGTAGTACGCTATTTTCACCGCCGCCTCCTTACTGGCTACATTGCGGGCAGTATGGTGGGCCCTGAAGTATATGTCCTGCCATTCCTTGTCTGTGAAGGAGCGTCCTAGTTCGCGCTCCCATCTATTCCGTCCCGCCGACCGCGCAACGGGGGGAGGCGGCCCGAGCATCGTGTAGAAGTCAGTGATTGCGTGTTTGTCATTTGTTTTCGTGTGGAGCCATCTCTCGTAGGCTGTTAGGGGTCTGCTCACGTGGGGTAGCACTTCCCTCTCCGTGAGCCAGTGTCTGATCTCGAAGTATTGGAAGCGTTGGATCTGTGGGAGTGTGTCTTGCAAAGTGCGCATCTGCATAAAGCCCGTAGGTTCGAAGAGGTCACCAGCCACCTTGCATTCAGAGTCCTGCCACTGCGGGAACGACCCAGGGGTCAATCCCGGGGGGAACGCTGGATTCCCAAACAAAGGGGACATCGAGGACGGAAACGTGGTAAGGCCCTTCGGGACCGCTACTCTGTCCCAGACCTGCATAACCGTTCGCGTGATGAGCGATTTCCGGAGGTATGAAGGCCTGTCTCTGCGTCTCAGGAATGGGACTTTCCATAGGGACATCTGGCCCATGGCCCGGTCCTGAAACAACCACCGCTTCTCCGACTCGGGCCTACTCCATTCCAGGAGATAGCGGATTTGCGCCGCTTGGAAGTAGCGACGCAGGTCAGGGACCCCGAGTCCGCCCTCCGCTGTGGTCTGCGTGTTTAGGTCTCTCCGCAAGCGCGGGCGCTTACCAGCCCACACAAAGTGTGTGATGGCGTCCTGTAACTGTTTGAGCACGCCGAGTGGGGGAGTGACCGGGAAGGTTTGGAACAGGTACAAGACCTTAGGTAGTAGGGTCATTTTTATCGCCGCCACTCGTTTCAACCAAGAAAGTGGCTGACGACTCCATCTTGCCAGATCCCCTTTGAGGGCCGTCAGTAGAGCTGTATAGTTGTGCTCGACCGTTTGGGTTGTACTCGGGGTCAGGGAGATGCCTAGGTAGGGTATGGTCAGCTGAACTTGGAAGTCCCCGTATGTCTGGTGGCCTCGCCTTGCCGCCTTCGCGTTTCGACCTAGGGGTAGGACTAGGGATTTCTCCACGTTCATTTTGAACCCCGAGACATTCCCGAAGCTCGCTATCTCCGAGAGGAAAGCCGGTACCGACGTCTGGGGGTTCTCCAGGGCTGCTAGGATGTCGTCCACGTACAGACTTATGGTCTGTGGTTCTCCACCAAACCGGATGCCTGTAATGGACTTGTTGTCCCGGATTCGCTGGGCTAGTGGTTCAATATAGAGAGCGAATAGCAGGGGCGAAAGAGGACACCCCTGCCTGGTTCCTCGGCGGATGTCTAGAGGCCTCGAGCGTACCCCATTGACTATGACCTTGGCCTGTGGGGTGGCATAGCAGCCAGCGACCCTCGTGCGGAACCGGTCCCCGAACCCATAGCGCTCCAGGACTGCGTCTAGATATCCCCAGTCCACCCTGTCGAACGCCTTCTCGGCATCCTCAGAGAGTAGGACCGCGTCGGAGTCATTGTAGTGGGCCTTATCAATGACATGGAGCAGGCGCTTGGTATTGTCTGCACACTGCCTGTTGGGGATAAATCCAGCCTGGTCTGGTTCAATGATGCCCGGCAGGCACGGGCCCAGTCTAGCCGCCAGCACGCCCGTGAACAGTTTTAGGTCGAGGTTGAGTAGGGAGATGGGTCTGTACGCCTTACATTGGGATGGGTCCTTGCCCGGCTTGGGGAGGACCACGATGTCAGCTTCCAGCATGTCTTGTGGGATGGAGCCCCTGCCCTGGAAGGAGTTGAAAAGCCTCGTTAATACTGGTGCGATTTGGGGGCAGAAAGCCTTGTAGAAGCTTGCCGAAAAGCCGTCCGGGCCCGGGGCCTTCAGAGGCTTGAGACGCGCTATCGCGGAGACAACCTCCTCGATTCGGATGGGGGCATCGAGGGAGGCCCTGGTGGGTTCATCTAGGGGCGTTGTATCCGTGGCTTGGAGGTAGGTGTCAGCGGAAACCCCCCCAGCTGGCGGCTCCGCCGTATATAGCGAGGCATAAAACTTGCGGAAGGCTTCCGCTATGTGGCCATCTTCTTGGACGACCGTCCCATCCTGGGCACGGATGGAGGAGACCTTCGCCCGCAGGGTCTTAGCTTTAAGGCAGCTCGCCAGCAGGCGACCTGTTTTATCACCGCCCACATAGTAAGTGTGGCGTAGTCTCAGGGCCGCGTACTCCGCCCTATCTAAGTCTAAGCTGGCAAGTTGGGCCCTGACCGCCTTAAGCTGCCTCCATATCCTGGGGGCCCCAGTTCGACTGTGGGCTTGCTCGAGTTCAAGAGCCTGAGCGGATAAGGATTGTCTCTTTTCTTTTCGTCCCTTGGCTTCCGCCGCGGTTACCGAAATCAGTTCTTCCCTCGCTACCGCTTTAAGCGGCCCCCACACCGCGGCTAGGGAGACCTCAGGGGTGTCGGTGGTCTGCAGATAATCCGCGATGCGGTCCCGAAGCCGCTGCATCACCCCCTCATGTTGCAGGAGTGCATCATTGAGGCGCCATCTGCCTTTCCCTTGCGCGACTCTAGGGGCATGCATGTGCACCACGAGCGCATCATGGTCTGATAACGCCGCCGGGAGCACCTCCACATCCTCTATCAGGGGAGACACGTCCGCGGTACCAAAAAAGTGGTCGATGCGTGCGTAAGTTTGGTGCACATGGGAGTAAAAAGTGTATCCTGGGGCAGCGGGATGATGTTTGCGCCACAGGTCCACGAACCCCTCCTCCGACAGCCATTGACTCCCCTCCCGTGTGATCGCCCTAGCAAACCCCTGTCGGTGGGCGGATCGGTCTATAGTGGGGTCCATCACTAGGTTTGTGTCCCCGCCCACTAATATGGCTTTAGTCTTAGGTTGCAGTGCGTCTGCCAGTGCCCCCCTAAGGAATGGTTCTTGCCTGGTGTTTGGAGCATAGAGAGAGCCTATAACCATGTCCAACCACCCTATATGGACAGTGTGGGCTAGAAATCTCCCTTTAATTTCAGCTACCTTATCGCCGACCGTCCCCCTAAAGTGGCGAGCTACCAGCAATGACACCCCCGCTTTCTTTTCCAGGGTTGAGGAGTAGTGCTGAATCGGAAAGGCCCTTGAGCGCATCCTGTGCCAATCTTTGGAAAGTAGGTGAGTTTCTTGGAGCAGACAGATTTCCGCTCTGGAATTTTCTAAGAAGGACAGGACGGCCCTGCGCTTAACGGGGTTATTAAGCCCCTTCACATTTAAGGTGAGAACCTTCAGGGTAGGGCTAGCCATTCATGAGGGTGTGTAAGCAGCGCAACCTATCTGACTCAACCGGGGCCTGCCAGGTCCCCGTGTCGGCCCATCTCTATTCCCAAATACCACACCGGGAGGGTCCAGATGCCGTGTTCCCCACCCACCCCTGACCCCAACTTCCCCAACTGTCCCCCTTCCAACCCTCTCCTCCCCCCCAACTCCCAACCCTCCCTCCCCTCCCCCCTGAACTCCCCCCAACACAACTTCCAAAGTCTCGGGCCTATCAGGACAGAGTCCAGGTCCGTAGATCATCATAGAAAGTGAGGGCATGGTGGCGGCCAACTCTCCGGCCCCCCGACCCCTCACCCCCGAGGAGAAAGGCTAATGAGGGCAATCTCCCGTGACCGAGACATCAATGTTTGGCGGTAGTATTGTCTGCCAGCTCCTGTACTGCCGCCTCTCGCTCCTGGGCGGCCAGGAGAGGATCCGGTCTCCGAAAGGGTCTAGGGGATCGTCGTCTCCGCACCGTCTGCCAGCCGCCCCGGACCTCTGGCTGGCACCATCTGTAGAGCTGGGATGGGGGGGTCTCACCCGTGGCGTCATCCTCCGGCAGGTCAATGTCTAGCACAGCACAAGTGTCCTGGAGGGAACGAAGCTGATGTAGAGACCCCTTCCACTTAAAGATGTGGCGGAACGGGTGGCCCCAGGTGTAGGGCACGCCCTTGTCTCTTAGGAAATCAGTCGCCACTTTGAAGGAGCGTCTCTTCTTCAGGGTGATGGCGGAGAGGTCCTGAAAGAGGGCCACTTGGACCCCTCGGAAGGTGATCGGTTGTCGCACTCTGGCCTCTCGCAAGATTCTCTCTTTCAGAAGGAAGTCCGGGAGAAAGGCCAGAATATCCGGCGGGGGGGCCGGCGCCCGGCATTCCGGGCTGACCCTGTGAGCGCGATCAATCCGGATTTCAAAATCGCTTGATTCCCCAAGGATCTCCCGGAATAGGTCCTGCAGATACGCCGTGACGCTGTTCCCCTCAGATTTCGATGGAACCCCTCGGACCCTGATGTTGTTCCTTCGGGAACGGTTCTCAAGATCCTCCGAGTGGGCCTGGAGTTCCACCTGCTGATCTTGCAGGCGTATGATTTCCTGTTGTAGCCGTTCCACCTCCATGCTGCGGGACTGGTCTGCCGATTCCATTGCCGCCACCCGCTCTCCCAGGCCATCCACGTCTCTGCGCAGCTCCTTCTGCTCCCCTGCGAGCTCCTGTTTCAGGGTCTGAAAGTCCTCCCTCAGGGTGTTGAAGAGGGAGGCCAGGAAGGCCTTTGTGAAGGGTGCCGCGTCGTCATCCATGGTCGAGGCGGTAGCTGGTGTTTTTGGGGGCGATTGCGCCGGGGTTTTCTCAGTTTTGGCGACATTTTTGTGGAGTAAGTCCGATATTGTGCGGTTGCCCTTGCGCCCCGTGTTGGCCATGGTAGTGATCGGGTAGGGGTGGCGAAAGTGAGGGGTCTCCGCTCCTTGGCCGCCAAAAGCTGCAGGTAGCTCGGGTCCAGTTTGTGGTTCTGAAATTCTGGACCCTGCTGTGATATGGTACCGAGGTCCAACACTCGTGTCACAAAATGTCATCGTACCATGTCGAATTTGGTATCAGCAGACCGGTAATGATTAAGACATTATCTCTATGCATTTGCGTCATGATTGAGTGATGCTAACACCCTTAAATCCTGGTTTCCGTTCTGAACCCTCGGACTCCATTTTGTGAACGGCATCCATCTTATGGCTTGCCCTCATATAGTCAATTGATTGAGCCCGAGTTTTATCTGAAAGGACACGTCCACCTTAGCTGACTTCCCCATGACCTGGCCAAACTGACTCCACTGCCTCCAGCCAAACCTGTTTGGGCAGCTCCTCGCCCAGTGGCCGAATCAGATAGCATCAATACATAACATGCCATAAACCATTCACTACATACAGGCCATGTTTTCTACACACATACACCTGTCCATGTTCCTTGTTTATGGCCAGTTTTACGACGAGGAGGTGCCCTGTTTTATTGGGGTTTCATCGATATCTGATGGCAGTTCTGGGCCTGGCTGGGTAATCCATCACGAACTGGACATCTAAAATATGGGTTGGTCATCATGACTTCGCTTTTTGTTCTATTTTGAAAATATGTATATGACCGTATTGTAAACTAAAGAATTCTTGCCTGCAGCTATCATTTTTGTATAAAAGGAGAAGGCTGGTTCTGTAAAAACGAACAGTCTCCTGAGAACTTACGACCCGTGCTGTTGTACTTCTAGGACACATGTTACTTGGTTGCAGCCAATAAAACTCGATCTCTGACTTCACCTAGAAGACTCTGTGTTTCTGTGGTCCGGAACAGGGAGAACTCAGAGGTCTTCGGGTGTTATCCCCTGGCACCACCGGGTTCCTAAAAACCCGGCACCTCAAGTTGCGTTGGGCTTCCCGGGAGGGGCATGCTCGGCCCGGACTCTCAGAGGCCTCTGTGTAGGTCGGGGGGGGGGTGGGAACCCTGCGTTTGCCAACCCCGATGTGGGTCTCAGCGCTTTCCACCGAGCGCTCTCCGATCTCAGGGACCGTGTCCGCAGCCCCGGAACTCGCTGTGCTGGGCCAACCGTTGCGGGCCTTAGGGAGAGCTTGTCTGTTACACGTGGTCAGCGGGAACGACTCTCTAAGTCTGGCCTCCTCGCATCCCTTGGCGAACTGCCATGTATGTCCCGCTCTTCGTTCTTGGGGCTATTGTACATAGGGCTCCCGTGGGCCATCCGGCGGGAGCGGCGCATCTGGGTCCGCGGCCAGTAAGCCAGTTGGCGCAGTCGCCCGCGTGGCCCCCGGATCAATGGCGCCGCCCCAACACAGGTACAGTCTCAGGTGCAATCAGCAGCAGCTCCCAAGTGCCAGGCGCCGCTGCAGTTCTGTTCCGCCTTGTGCACGCCC
The DNA here is from genome assembly GCF_964263255.1 of Lissotriton vulgaris. Classification (NCBI taxonomy): domain Eukaryota; kingdom Metazoa; phylum Chordata; class Amphibia; order Caudata; family Salamandridae; genus Lissotriton; species Lissotriton vulgaris. The sequence goes on along the minus strand of NC_141698.1, from coordinate 279,355,635 downwards.
CGGGCCCGGTCTTCCCAGTGCTCCTCCGCTGTCCCTCCTCACCCCCCTCCACACCTTACTGGGTGAGCTGCTCGTCGCCGGAGGGGGGGTCGCCGCCACCGTCTTCGCTGCTGGGCTGTCGCCCCCGGCGGCCACACTTCCGCTTATGCTCCGGGCCTGGACTAGGCCCAAAGCCGGGGGCTCCGTTGTCTCGAAGGGCCGCCGTACCCCTCGGACCTCGGGTGAGGCACTGCTGGGCCGCTCTGCATACGCCCGGCCCGGTCTCCGCTCCGCCCCCGGTCCGGGTGCCGCTGCCGATCCTCTGCTTCCCCTCACCGCAGCCTCCAGCCAGGTCGCTCTCTCGGCCGCCGGAGCTCAGGAAGCTCCGCAGGCGCCGGCCGCCTCTCTCCACACACCCTCAGCCTCATGTCTCCGAAGGCCGGTTCCCGGTCCCGCCGTACTCCGCCAGTGGTGCCTTCAAACCGACACCTGTGCGCCACCGGGTGGTCTGGCTCGCTCTGGGGTGCCGAGCTATCGAGGAGAAGGGGAGAGAACCCGCTATAGAGCCGAGTTTTAGGGCTTAGGGCCGGGGAGCCTCCGAGAGTGCGTCCGCTCAGGCCGCCATCTTAGCCACGCCCAGTCCTCTTATTTTTTTAATTGATTATGTACTTGTCGCATATTTTTTATGATATGGGTGATATCCTACCGTTCTTATTTTATTCTGCTGGACTCTATTTTATGATGTCATACTGCACTTAAGTCGCTACTATGCATGTACCTATCTGTGGACTATGTATACCATATTTGCTGTTATTGCTGAAATTTAATAAACAAATAAAAAATAAAGATTTCAGCACGAGTTAAGGGCAGAATGGGTGCACACTATGAACCTTAAAACTCATATCTCAAATGTACTATAAGTACTTCAGATAAGGTGCTTTAAAAAACATAATAGTGCTATAAAAAAAGTTTACAAAATTCAGAATGTTCATTAGTATTACCCTAAAGAATGTCTGTATGGTTTAGGAATAACTGATGTATTACTGTAGTTTTATAATGCTTTTTTTCTTTTAAAAAAAACACTTCGACTTTGTTTCAGTACTGGTTAGATTGTGTTTCTTAAATTCCAGTTTTTCCTTATGTGCAGTAGCCTGTAGTAGCTATAACTTTAAGGTCTGTTGAAGCCACGTATTTTTGGTATGGAATCTGCTATCTCATAGCCACAAGTGCTCGTATTAGTCGACCATGACACACCCATTTTATCAGCCTCATAAGAATGAAATCCTGAGGTGACCATGCTGAGAATCATTAAAGTGTTTTACCTGTTATGCATAGGCAGGACCACTGGAATTATGCGGCAGGGGAGGGCTAAGTTATTGGTCAGGGTTCACTAAATTATGCAGCAAGAAAAGGTAAATTATGTGGCATTATACTGCACATTTTGTGAGAGTATTATTTATTTAGTTTGACATTTTTACACTTGTTATCACTGTCTGGGCATAGAATGAACCTCATTGGTACAGTTTAACACCTAAATATAACCATAAGCAACAGAAAGGTGACCAGTCAACCTTTGGAAAGGACCTTCCTGTTGTTGCTTTTTTAGTAGCTTTTGAGCTAGAAACATTTTTTTTTAATCTGCTGAATATTTCACAGATAATGGGTTATGTGGCAAATCAGTAAATATGAGAAAAACACAGCATCCGCATAATCACATTATTCCAGTAGCCCTGCCCATGGGCCCCTGCACAAGGAATCATCCTATTATTTGTAAACATCTAAATACATATGAATGCTGTATACATTAATGTAATGATGAGTAGAACGTTCTTTATTTAGCCAATGACAAGAAACTTTTCTTTTGTTAACTTTTCCATTAATGTATTTCTTCATGTATTGCTGCAAGTTAGTAATAGCCTCAAAGCAGGAAGAAAATAAAACATACCCCGAGTGAATCTATATCCTACCTGTATACACATTTGTACTCACTTTTCTGCGGAAAGGAAAATCCTTTGCAATGCATTTCTGTTAGATCACTGTTTTCAGCTCCTCGGAACCTAGCAATGGGAGCCTGCAGCCTCTTTAGTTCGAGTGAGTGAAACTGTTCAGGATGTCCATGCTGTTTATTTGTACATTTTAGGAGCTACTATCCCTGCAGAATTTCACACCACTCCACAAATCTGTACAAAATATTTGTTTAGCAGCATCCAACTCAGTTCTTAATGACTATAATGTTGTTCTGTCCAAAATTAGCGACCAGTGGTCGTCATCTTGATTTTGCGGCATTCTCTTCTCTGCTTGTCTCAAATATTTTACCAGGCGGCATTTCAGTTGCGTGTTCCCTGGTGCAAAGCATGCCAGCACGGCCTGCCTCTGAGTGTGGATGCCTCTCTGGTTAAAAAGTGGCTTTAAGAGCTGTTTCCGTTCCTGTGTTACTTCTTTGCACGTACAGAGCAGATGCAGCATATCCTCTTGAGCTGTGCCGCACATGCGACAGATGGAATCGGATTGGTTTTTTAGCCAATGTGGATAGTGCTTTATGCATGGTAGCAGGCCAAGTGGGTACCTCAGAAATGGTATTTTAAAGGATTTGGCAAACCCTAGGGCTAGGTATTTTTGAGTAGCGGGAGAGGTATAGGAGCTCAGAATCATCCAGCCGTGCAATCTTCTGGATAGGGCTGCCTTGTCTTCATTCCAGGATTAGCCCTTTACTGTTCCTTTGTTATGTTTTTGAGAAGGTAGTGGCTTATAGATTTTTCCCAAAGCTCAAGGAGGCCCAGGGTGGTCAGGCTTGCTAGTAGGTATTTTGTTGCTGGTGATGTTCTTTTCTGTTGTAGTTCTAATCACAAATACCAGTTTAGGGTTCCTGGTTTTGATTTTCTTACTTTGTCCCAAAAATAACTGTCGCACCTTGTCTTGCAAGGGTCCGCTTTTGAACACCAAAATCGAGTCTTATCTGTGCTGGAGATACTCTTGTTGGTAGACCAAAGCTTATTCTGTATACTTTTGCAACACAGCCCACAGTACTTCATTCCCCCATAAAAAATTAGAGTCAGAAACGTTTTTTCAGTTTTGAATGGCCTAGGGTGGGCCAGGGCATTTCTTGGGTGGACCTAGCCCACCTGGCCCACCCACTAGAAAAGGGCCTGCCTCAACCGTGAACCCCCCCCCCCCCCCCCCCCCAGCAACCCTCAACCAACTGTGTTCCCTCGATGGCTGTGTTTCATGCCCTATCACCAGGACAAATGCTGAAGGATCAGTCTTCACACTCCCCCTGGTGACAACAGAAATGTATTGAAATTGAAACTAGGACATATCAGCTGAGAGGCTCTACTGATGATGTCTGGAGAGAAAATTCTATTGCAGGAATCTCAACATAAATTGATGAAGTGATGACTTCAAGAGGACACATGCACATGTAGTCGGAAAAACATAAAGGTGTGGGTCATTCGCATCCTACTGAACTTTGTGTTGATTAGTTGGTTTTCTTGCGTAGAACAGGAGCTGTATAGCCTAGTAGGTTAGTGTTGATTGTAGCAACCACCTCAAAAGTACCTATGCTCTACTCATGCAAAGCCTTTTGACAAGCATTTCAATACAGACGTACCAAGGGCCTTGGATGTTCATTCTCTGGGTGTCTTGAAGTTCCAGCCTCAGTGTTGCTGCTGTTCAAACTGTTGGGAGTCACCAGAGGTGAAAGGATTGTGTATTTATAAAAGCTCACAGCCCTGGCTGGACATTCCATTCTTTATTTCAACTGTGGGAAATGTGTACTGTACCCAACTCAAGCTCACGCCACCTTGTTAGAGCTACCTTCTTAATACTTCTGCAAAGCTACTCAGAGCCATGGCCACTTGAGTGGCCAACGTTCTGTCATGGACCAAGTACCCAGTGTCCTGGGTAATGGTGCAGGTGGATAATTTCATCTTTTTTTTAGTTTTATATAGCGCAAACTAGACCCGAGACATCAGGTATTAGAGCACTTTACATGAGCACCAGTTTTGTTACATGAGGAAACTTACATTTTTTTAGGCACCGGGGAGATTAAGTGATTTGCCCAGAATCACAGGATGTTGAGAGTCGTTGCCAAGACTGGAACCCGGTTCCCCAGCTTCAAGGTCGACTGCTCTAGCCGTAAGACTACATCCTCTCCCCATCTTTAATGTTGCTTGAATGTCTCTCGACTGCAAACATTGGGCAAAAAGCTGGAAATATTTGAAAAATTATTTCATACTTTTTTTAGTTTTATATAGCACAAACTTGACCCAAAGGTATTGGGGCGCACCAGTTAGATTACACAAGGACACATACATTTCTTTTTTGTAGGCACATGGAGATTGGTAATTTGCCCAAAATCACAGGATGTTAAGCCTACCCCAAAACACAAACCTGATTCCCCAGTTCCAATGTTGTTAGCTCTGGGCGTTACATCACATCCTCTCCAAGTTGTGAAACGGGGTTTAAACCAGTTTTTGCTTAGTTTTGGGCATTCTGTTTTTTTATGAACTATACTAGACAGTATTTTCCTTTGAGTACATAAAGGTGTGTGCATGTGCAGAGGAACGATAAACCTCGTTACTGTGACAGTAGCTCAAGTGATGCTTTATTTAATCAACTAACATTTAGAATTATCTCTGAAATATTTGGCTTTCTTAGCTACTATGTATGAAAAAAAATAATTCCTAACGTGTTTGCCTGTACCCAATTTCCCTCACTTTCCTCGACTAAACCGCTTTGTGAAGGGTTGTGTGGTTTGCTGACCTTGCTCCTTTTGCCACTGGAGTGACTTTTCAATGCACATTTTGGACAAAATTACCCCAGTGGGTGAACTGCTCTTGTTATTGTAGAAGGACAATATGGTATTATGTTTAGTTCATGGTGTCTTTGAGCCATGGAGGTGTTCAGCCTCAGTCTTTTCTGTGGAGCACATCATTTGGAAACCCAGTGAGGGGTAGGAAAGACATGTCTTCCTGGTTGACAAACAGCATAGTGTATTACTATACATGAGAAAGGCCACCTAGGAAAAAGGTACCCCCAATTTTTATACTTTTAGGTGTGGGACAAGGGGGTGAAAATGCCAACAAGAAAATTGTAAATTCCCACTTGACATGCATTGCTTCCTATATGCCCAACAAGTGCTTATAGTTCTGACCCCCAACCAGAATTATACTCGATGTGCAAATTAATTTGTCAAACATAATTTATTTTATTATCTTTAATTTATATTATTATATCTTATTTTTATCATACTTGATATCACCAAGTAACACATACAAAACTTTTTCACAATTAATTTCACATAATTTTGACAAGTTGTTCCATGAGTTACTTTTGATGAAATCTATTACAACCAAAATGTTAGACCCCATTATGTGCATTAAAATCAGTTACCCCCACACAACAATCCACTCTATCCTACACACAGCCACTCTACACATACATGAAACAGAATACAACGAAAAGACAATTTTTTTTTAGCTGTTGTAGTGCTGTGAACTGGAATCACTCTTCAAAGCGGTCAACACACGTTTCAGTGTGGGCAAACATTTCTTCCAACCACCTTCTTCAGGACCACACAACAGTACAAATGCTTCAGGTGTTGTCAATAGGGGGAATGCTGATAAATAAATCAAGTTCTATATATAACACAAGGGAACCCAAAGGTGCAATAAGCTAGGGACCTTAGGTGTTTTACGTATCAACAGAGACAATGGTCCCTAGGCAAGAGACAATGCATCCAAGTAAATATAGACTTAATAGTACTATATCACATGTCCAGCCGGACAGCTTAATTTTCAATGAAGGGAATACATATCAAAATCAGTGTGATACAAGTGGGACACCAGCCGGTGCCGAACTAACACACTCAAAGGAAAAGGGACAGGGGAATTTCTAAGCAAATTTTAGACAGTCTGTATATCATAAATCATATATAGACAATGTAAACTATACACATATGCAACTATTAAATCACATGATGGTTATGCATTTAGTGTATTTAAGGTCGACGATGTTTCGAACCCAATTAAAAATACAAGGTTCATCCTCAGGACAACAATAAAATGCCTAATGAACATAATTATACATAGTGCCCACACGGGGGACGCCGAATTGGGCTTAATAGTAACAATAATGGAATATGGCAAATTACCAAACCCGGGAACTGCTAATGCGGTATCACAATTTCGGGCAGTTCGTATCCAGTAAGGGTACAGGTCCTCAATGGGGGACACATGACAGAGCTGTGTAAAGTGTTTTATCTGTTTTGAAAATCAATGGGGTCACTGTTAGAGAGGACAAATGCTTGTTTTGTGTAAAGGAGATTGAATATCTGGGTCATGTGTTGTCAGGTGAAGGTTTGAAACCCAAACCCGGTATCATTGATGGCATTGTCAATGCACCTCATCTTACTGACAAAGATCAGTTATGTTAATTTAGTGGACTATGTGAGTTTTACTCGAAATTCATTAAGGCTTTTTCCAAACATACAGAATGTTTTAGAGTATTTTTTAAAAATAAAAAGGGGGCAGACTTTGTATGGACATCAACATGTCAGGAGAATTTTTGAATTAATTAAGAGGTGAATAGTGGAAGCCCCAGCACTTCAAGCATATGCTTAAGGGCGTGAAACATTCGTAACATTTGACGCCAGCCCCTATGGTATTGGTGCTGTGTTGTCACAAGCAGATTGAGGAAAGAAATCACCATTGGTTTTGCCTCAAGGAGAATGAGAGATATGGAGAGAAGATATTCAGCAATAGAAAAAGAAATGCTGGCTTATGTGCGTGGCATAGAAAAGTTCAATAAAAGATTCCCTTGTCACCTAGGACATAACATTTTGTTTAAAAGAATTTCGTTTTTACGCAACAGTAATACTGGTAACCCACCTATCTATCTTAAATCACTAATGTAAACCACTTTACAAAATAGGAAATAAATATCATGAAATTAATACCGTATTTACTTTAAGAAGCCACATTAAGACAGTTATATACATATACCGATTTTATTCTATATCATAGTTAAAAACAGGTAGAAAAGACATTTTAATTTTCTGTGAGTCACACTTGTATTTAATAGACACATGATATAAAGTGCTTATTCAAATACTTTGAATCTTATATATACAAAATGAATATTCACAGACATCTAATACATAGAATATCCTACCCTTCAGATCACGATTAAAGACAATTAAAAATCAAAATTGCCCAGCAATACATATATTAAAATATAATGTGCTAAAACCTATTTCTTCAAAATAAAAGTACAGTATGTTGATGTGGCGTTTTAGTGAAAAATTGAATTATCGTCACCTTCTTCAGGACAACTATTATTTATTATAACAGAGAAAACCATATATGCGAACGAGGAGCAAGAAATATTGGGATTAGATAGCAAAAAGGCCCTCATTATAAATATATCTAGCAAAACACTAACCAAAGATGAAGAATTAGTGCTAGGAAAAGGTTTAGGTTTTGCTATTTCATCTCCTACAGACAAATGTAATATAGGGAGGAATGTTAGGGACCTTTTTAGGAAAACAAGATTACAAAAATGTTTTCAAGGTAAAGAAAAGATTCCCTCTGACAACAAGTCAGGATTAAAACCTAAGTCTACGTGGATTCCTTCTAGACAAATGGTGGGGAAGGAAATAGAAGTTTTTGAGAAAGTTATTGAAAAGGGTTTAGAAGACCTCGTGAAAAAGAAAAGTTGGACAGAGAATAACTTACCATATCGACAACGTAGTGCACTGTACAATCTCGAGAAATGCAATGATATCACAATAAAACCAAGAGATAAAGGGGGAAGTATTGTGATCTTAGACATAGAGGATTATAATAAAAGAATGTATCTTTTATTAGACAACAGTTCCCATTATAGGAAATCAAATAGGGAAAAATGGAAAGATGTAATCAAGAATGTAGGAGTGATGTTAAGGTTAGCAAAAGAAGTTAATATTTGTCAGGATGAATTTGACTATCTTTTCAATGATAATCCCATTATTCCAGCCATGTGTGGCTTACTTAAAGTTCATAAAAATATTGCTGACCCTCCCATGCGTGATATTGTTGCAAGCATAAATTCGTTAACTAAACATTTGAGTAAATATGTTGACCAATTTCTTCAGCCTTTGGTTGTTAAACAAAGATTGTATGTAAAAGATACAACAGATATGATCTAGAAGATTGAAAATAATTTGTTTAATTCTGAAACCTAATGTCTGGTCACATTAGACACAGAAGCCCTTTCTACAAACATCCCTCAGGATGATACTATCAAGATGATAAAAGGACTTCTTTTGGATGACAATTATGAGTTATCTCCATAAACAACATTTTTGGTAGTGTGTGTAGAGATTATTTTGAAAAACAATATTTTTTTATTCAATGACAATTTTTATTGCCAATTCAAAGGGACTAGTATGGGAGTTACATGCACCCCAAGTCTAGCATCCTTTGAGGAGAAACACATTTATAATATTGTCTCCTTTTTTAAAAATTATTAGCCATTGGTCAAGGTATATTGACAGCATATTTTTTATCTGGCATGGAGAAAAAGAGTCCCTTACTTAATGTATTGAGTGGCTGAACTTAGGTGATGACAACTTGAAGTTCACATCCACAGTAAATAATCAGACATGCAACTTTTTAGATATTAAAATAAAGACTGAACAAGGATTCTTAAAAGTTGATCTATATACAAAATCTACTGATCACAATAAGCTGTTACATTATATAAGTAATCATCCCCAATGCCAACAAGACAATATACCTTTTGGGCAGTTCCTTAGGGTATGACGGAACTGCACAAATTTGAGAGATTTTGAAAATCATGCAAAAAAGTTTGCTTGCAAATTTTTAGATAGGGGCTACCCCAAAAAACTTGTGAAGAGGGCCTATAAACAAGCTTAATACTACAACAGAGACAGCCTATTTGAACATAAAAAAGTGATTCGAGGAAAAACAAAAAATGATATGTGTAACTAATTTTTCTAATATAAGTAACAAACTCAAGAACGTAATAAATAGGAACTGGCATTTTTTTAAATGAGGCCAACAATAACAGATTAGATAAACCCATTTTTGCCTTCAGAGGAAACAGGAATATAAGAAATTACTTGGTACATACATACAAGGACAGTCAAGGAATGAGACAACTAAGTGTACGTGATAACTCTTGTTTGAAAGGAAATTATGTTATGCTATGTTAAAAGTTTTCTAAAGCGCGCAGCTGCCCCAGCAAAGAGGCGTCCCGGCACTAAGAAATCTAACTGGAACAGTATCCCCTGGGAGCTAGCCCAACAATGTCCAGGAAGGTTTATCCCTGTGGCACTTGTAACAATTGTCCTAACATCATAACAGGAGATAATTTTGAGTATGATGGGACAGTAAACCATCTAAAAAAGATGGTGAACTGCCGCACAAAAAATGTGGTCTATCTTATTCTGTGTCCGTGCAACAAAGGATACGTAGACAAAACCTCTAGAGAAATACGTATCAGGCTGAATGAACATAAGTCAGCAATACGGAACAAGCGTAAAAATGCCCCCTTAGCGGAACATAGGATGGCTATGAACCATACACTAGATGAGTTAAGATGGTGTATTTTAGAACAAATACAGTCAAGTACCAGAGGGGGAGTTGTGGACAGAAAAAGAAAAAGAAGAGAACAATACTATATGTCTAAATTTGATACCCATAAAAGGGGACTCAATAATAGAGAGGAATGGGAAAGAATAATATATTTTCTTTGAGAAATTATGGGGTCACAGATTAGATATATGGTTTCCACATTTCTCTGTAGATTTGTTGATTCTATTATATCATCTGTAGGATGTCCAAATGTGCAATTTGGATATGAGCTTTTCCTAACAATGACTCTGGTGAATCGTTTATACCACTGGGTGATTGTTTCTAGTATCGTTATTTTTAAGATCCTGCTGTTATCCTCGTGTATGGTCATCAAACTCATTGGTAATAATTCTGTGAGCTCTCAAAAATTGTTGTAATTATAAAAGTAGATGTGAAGATAAAAGCAATAATAGAACAACTAGTAATTTACCTTTGTTAGAGGCACTTTAGACAAAACTAGGCTATAGTATTAACCCCTTGCGTGCTTCGGATGGCCCCTGGCCATCTGACGTCACGGTGGGCGTGTGCGGAGGACGGCCGGGGACTGTCCGAATCCTGCCCACTATTTAAATCGGCTGCACAGTGCAATAATGCGTGCAGCATGCAAGGGGTTAAAATATCAAGGGAATATATTACAATGGTCCCCTATATATTTATTTTAGTTTATTTTAATTTTATATGGTTGCCGTAAACACTAGCGGTCAATATTGCCAGGGCCATGTACATGGGATTCTTTTAGTTGAGGAATGATAAGATGGCCGACAAAATCGTAGCATTTTTTGGACCGTTGTTTAGAGAAGTCGATGACGTCTTCAAATGTAGTAATAAATAGACGCCGGTTTAGATATGGGGTTTTGGCGTTGTTCAATCAGGTGCAGAAGGCCGCAATACGTACGGTAAGGAAGAGTGTCTTGATATACGACTTGAATTATGACCTAGAATAAGAATAGTCTAGATCAGTTATTTACTTCGATCTTTGTTTCTCTTGTGCTTTTCATTCCTTATTTCAATCAATCAATCAATCATGCATTTATAAAGCGTGCTACATACCCGTGAGGGTCTCAAGGTGCTGGGGGGGTTGGGGGAGGGGGGGGGGTGGCTGCTACTGATCGAAGAGCCAGGTCTTGAGAAGTCTTCTAAAGGCCAGCAGGTCCTGGGTCTGTCGTAGGCTGGCAGGGAGATCGTTCCAGGTCTTGGCGGTGAGGTAGGAGAAGGATCTGGCGACTGCAGTGATTTTCCGGATACGGGGAACTGTGGCGAGGGTGAGGGTGGCAGAGCGGAGGTTGCGGGTGGGGGTGTGAAAGCCGAGTCGGTTGTTGAGGTATGATGGTCCGGTGTTGTGTAGCGCTTTGTGCACGTGGATGAGTAGTTTGAAGGTGATCCTTTTGTTGACTGGGAGCCAGTGCAGGCCTCTCAGGTGGGGTGCAATGTGGCTGCGTCGGGGGACGTCAAGGATCAGTCGTGCTGAGGCGTTCTGGATTCGTTGTAGTTGTCTGAGAGCTTGGCTGTTGTTCCTGAGTAGAGAGCGTTTCCGTAGTCGAGTCTGTTGGTGATGAGGGCCTGGGTGACGTTTCTTCTTGTGTTTTCATCAGCAGATCTACGTCTTGAGAATAATTACACACCCAATTAATTGAAAAAATTGGAAGATAATAATAATTGTGATAATCTTATCCCAGATAGTTCTGCATGAATTAAATCTTCCTCCTAAATAAGGTGAGATGACATTGGAGAACTATTGAGGACCGTTGATTTAGGAAATAGGGGACTCATGTTCTTTCGTTATTTTTACAGGCAAGCATACCAATGCTGTGCACAATTTATCGTCCTGATCCAAAATCACTCTCTCAGTGATAGAATTGAGTAGTCATCTGGAGTTAATACGATTAAAGAAACGTGTCAACTCCTATATAGTAAGTGGGACGGGAGTGAAATTGCAATTTATCGGTCGCAAAGACGTCGGGCGTGCAGCAGGCAAGGTAAGTGACTTTATTTTGTATTTGCCACTCGCCATGCCTGCATGCACGCACCCACCCACCACTAAGTTGACCGTCTGCCCCATCGGTGCATGTACGTGCCAGCTGCCCCTGAAAAGGAGCTTCAAAATTCAGAGATCCCATTGCGTTATTGAGGTTAGGGGTTAAGCAGTAAATGTGTTAAGTGGACAGTGGTGGAACAAGTGTTGCTTAGCCAGAGTTAATGAAATGGATTTGATTAATAACATACCAGCTAAGCATGATCAGAGCAACCAGAGGGAAAAAGTTAATTTAACCTTGATAACAGTGTGTTGGGCGACCAAGAGTTAGCGCTACTCAGGAGTACCAGAATAAAGAGAATTCCCTCTAGGTTCAAAGATTAGCTGTCAAAATATTTTAATCTTCAGTTTTGTTGTCAGCTTATTTTATTAGTGTTTTCTTGGTATCACAAGAAAAAACTAAGTTTTAAAGTTTGGCTAGGCATAGTATTTTGTAGTGGAAGGTTATTGTTGTATTTCCAAGATGGACGCTAGTAAAGAGAGACCCAGGTGGCAGGTAGGTAAAGAAACGGGTAGTTAATTTAGCAAAAGTAACCCCACCAGGATCAAGCTATAACCAGCTCAAATCCCAGCTTTACACAGAAACGCTAACTGCCAAGGATAGAAAACTCACCCTTATGAAATAATACATTCCACAAGACTCGCTTGATTCCACGTCAGGCTAGTACAGAGAGCCCACCATGCTAGAACAGAAGGCCTGTTACCATAGGTGGCCCGTGGTGGAAAGGTGTGTGCCTTGCGCAGGCAGTCTGTCCGTCAGCGCCAGGGAAGAGAGGAGCAGTGCCATAGCTTATAGATGTGTTGTAAAATGTGACATCCATCCAGCATCTTAGTCTTACAGTAACAACTTTCTCATACAGAACTTTGGATTAACTAGTGGACAACATAGATACCCCCCATGACGATGAAACCCAAGTCACCACTTATCTACATCCATTAAAACGAGAAACACCCTAATGAAACATGTTGAAAAAGTAGGATAGTAACAATACAAATAATAGGACAACAACAAGTAATAGAAACAAGACTGCCCGTTGGTAAGTGCCAAATCAACACACCACACACCTCAAAGCCACCATCACACAAAGCACAACTGTGGGTGTGCACACATGACAAAACCACATTCAACATGTCAATCAACATGCCCACCTACCAGACACGACAACACTACTCCATGGTGATCCTGGGATACCCCTGCACACAATACAGCTATATCATGGCACCACAGCCACATAACAGCTGAACTTGTGTAGATGAGGAATGCAGCCATGTGCTAAGGATGCAAGTGACCCATTAACGGGAATGTACACAACGACAAGTGAGGCGTGGATGTGCAGGACAGACATGGGTATGCAAGCCACAGATATGTCCATGTGACCACAACTGCTGGTGACTGGAGAGTAGTGAGCAGTGGACGCAACCATGTCACCCCAGGCCTTGGCTCAGATAGAGGAAATGTCACTTACTGCGCCACCCCCTGTGTGCATGAGCGTAGTGGGTTGGCCCTGAGTACACCAGGGCTGCACCCAGGATGCTGATACCTCCGTGGCGCAGATCGTCATTCTCTCCCGGAAAGGCCAACGTCACTGACAGGGCGGCGCCTCGCAGTCCGCCACGCGGTGGACGCCGTGAGCAGCAGGCCTGCAACCCTGTGCACCTTCTGCACCCCAGGTTGCTGATACCCAGACAAGGCCTGCCCGCCCCAGCGCCCCAAGGCCGCACTGCTCACCTGCCGACACCGTTGTGTGTCAAAGAGGGCCCACCACATGCCGGTGCAAGCTCTAAGCCCCAGTCCCATGACCTCTGCAGCCTCCTCAGACCATCCTTGCCCCCATGACGCTGGCCCACATTACTCCTTTCTCATTGACATACTCCAATGGTGTCCCCTTTGTCCTTGTAGGTCCCATATGTGGAACTGTGCCCTGAGTCCTGAATGGCAGTGACCACAAGTCCATGGCAGCGGCCACAGCACCAGACTCCCTTCGATCAGTGAGGCATAATTCCATGTCGCAGGCCTGTGAAATGTGTTGCCACTAACCCTGTTCAACGCAAGCAGGCGACACGTGGTGCCACTAACCCTGTTCAACGCATGCCGGCGACACGTGGTGCCACTAACCCTGCGCGCTGTGAGTGACCGTCAGCCTCCGGCTGAACATCGTTGGCATGGGTCTATTGCATTCATATCCGCCATGTTGCTGGACACAGCTGGCATGTGCCTTCTGCATCATGCCCTGGGGGTAGACTTACCATTCTCCCCCGAGACACTCCGCGAAGGCATCTATGACACATACGAGTCCTGCTCTGCACTCATGACCCTACCTCAGTCTCCCGCAGTCCAGCGCCCCGTGGCGGTGGGCCCGTGTCGGCCGCTGTGTATCCGGGGCCACTAACCCTGTGCAACTCAAGTCATTCCCCCTTGCTGTCCTGACATTGCATTTCTGAGTGCCTGATGACTGTTTGAGTTGTTGCCAGCACCAGCTACTCCATGAGGCCTGGCTTACACTCACCCCACACACAGCCAGCACAGCGTCACTGGATTGGTTGGCCTGCCATCACATCCTGCTGAACCAAGTATTGACTCATTTCTCCCTGCACTTTCACAGGTGATCAAGGATATGCACTCTGCCCTTGGTTGATGACACCCCTCCGAGACCTGAACACACCCGCCCAGAGGCAGTACAATGCGGCCCACATATGCACCTGGGGCATCGTTGAATGCACATTTGTTGATGTCACGTTTCAGGAGCCTGGACGGCACAGGTGGAAAGCTCCTGTACACCTCGGACATCGTATGCAAGATGATCGTTGCATGTTGTGTGTTGCACAACATCTGTGTACGCACCAATGCCCTATGAATCCCAGTTCCAGAAGTACCGGACAATGATGGGGACGATGGGGCAGGTGGCCCACATCCCACTGCAGCTGGGGCAGGAATGACCCGTAGGAACACCATCATTGACAATTACTTCTCATGAGCATGTGACATTGTGGCCGTCCATGGCAATGATGGGACAGTACAAAATGTCCAAGAGCACAGCATGTGTGCATAAAACATATTTGCAAGTTACAGGTTGTACTTGTACATTGTCATGTCACAGTTTCTAGCTGTGCCAGATGTGCTTTGCCATGTTGTGCACATTTGCTGCACCAGTTGTATCCTGTGTTCTGCTGTGGAGATATTGCTGTTTGTACCGGGATGTTGTCAATGTCGAGGTGCACTTATAATTATGTGCGTATTCTGCACGGTTGGCGATTTACTCCTGTGGCTCTGATTTGTCTGCGACTGGTCCCTTTCATGCAGTGTGTCTGTCAGTTCTGTGCTTCCATGGTGCTGAGATGTTGCAGACTTGGGTAACTTGTGCTCTTTGTTGAGTTGTGACTCTTGGGCATGGTTTGTCCACAGATGTGTCATTGTCGTCAGGGTTCTTCCATTATCCTCCTCTGCCATGCGACAGCATTCACATGGTCCGAGGTGGTGGGCCATCTCTTCCACTTTGTTGCCAATGACACGTTGGAGATGACGTACAGTTGGTAGTGGTGTTCTGGCTCATCCGTGGTGATCATCGGGGTTTCCTGGCGACTGAACCCCGTCTTCCTCTTCTCATTGGCCTTCCACAGGCTCTGTATTCCGGGGTGTTCCTCTGTGGGGATTGTGGGGTTCATGTTGTCCTCTGCAGTCGGTCAGGGTGCATCCGTGGTACTCTGTAGTTTTTTAGTGGCAATTTCCGTATGCTGTTTAGTGCTTTTTCCCGCATTACGCATGGGTATTGCTGGCCTCTCGCTGGTTGTCACTGTTTTCTTATCGCGTTTGGGCACATTGCGTCTTTTTACGTGTTGGGGTTTGTGTTTTTTATCTCCGTCGAGGTGGTTGTATCGCACACATTGGCCGTGTTTTCGGCGGACTGTCGTATGGTACTCCCTTGTTGTGAATTCCATGTTGATACTGGTTATTTTCCCGCAACAGGCTGCGATGTGTAAAGTTGAGTTAGCATTTTTTGGTGATGTTTAGCACACGTTCTTGTGAATATACCCCCATGAGTGGTAAAAACACCCATGTACAACACATAGACGTCCCCTGATACAAAGTACCACAAAACGCTATTTGCGTTATGTTGACGGCTACTTTCCAATGCAAAAAACGATTGTGCTGGAGATATTGTATCAGCACTATGCGCTCTGTTCTGTCACTTTGCCGGGGGCAAACTGCAAACTGTTGATAATTCTGCCCCACAGTATGTAAACGTCCTGTGTGCAAGAGAGGCGGGTAGCAAAAAAGCTAAACGACAGAAAGCCAATTGAGAAGGAAGTTGCTGCTGCCGGACATCCTTGGTAAATCTGTATACCAGGGAGCCTCTTGATTGAAGTAATTAGGAAATTAGACAGAGCAGAACCCTTGGTCAGACATCTACCTGGCCTCCATTTTCCATCCAGGGATGTACAAATGCTAAAAATAGATCAGAAATTAAAGTTCCGTGTATTTAAGGTTAGCTACGCGTTCCTCTCAGATAACTCGACCTTGACGGGCGTGACTTCAAAGGCCAATCGAAAAAAGTAAAATGATGCTTATTTGAAGATGTTATGCGATTGCAAGGCCGTGGTACTACACTGGCCTTTCACTGGGTGCTTGTCCTTCCCTAGAGGTGGTAACCCCGGGGCCCACGGGCCTGCACTGGGCGGAAGCGGGGCACATCGTCGGCTGGCCCTGCCCTGCCCTGCGTCCTTTAAAATGCAGAGTAGGTTTTTTCCCAGTATCTAGTTCATCCCGGTCGTCATGGTAACCGCCAGAAAGCATTGCCGCTGAAAAGAGCGCTTCGCTTTAGAGGAGAGCAAAAGGGAGGGAATTTTAATTAGGAAATCAAAGTAGCGTTCAGAGGAAATCGCCAAGTTTGCTCGATGTGCACGGACTCCCGATTGGGGCGCGAGGTGTTACTGATATTAAAGTACGCTATGTGTACTGTGCACAGCCGTCGGGGGAAAAAAAACAGAACCCCGGAATTTTACAAGAGCTGGGTCATTTTTAATGGGCCATATTTCAAGTGTAATGCCTTAAGTACGAAAAAAACTTAATTGCCACCACCTTTGTACCGTAGGATCGGATAGTGGTCTTATGTTTGTTTCGTACATTGTCCAGGCCCTAGAGGTGGGCGGGCCAACAAATTAACCAGCGAGCCACATTACAACACTGCACTGAGCAGTACTACTAAAAGTGATAGTTTTTAAACATGAACTTTAGGAACATTGCTGCCCCATCACCTGCCTTTGAGATTAAATCTGGACTGAAAGTGGTCCATGCAGATCAGATGTTTGTTTCTTTCTCTGCTAAACCAGTGAAAATATTGAGCAGTATTGGCACTTTGTTTTGTTGACCATCACCTGCCTGGCCACAGCGCCATTTGGGAACGAAGAGGCAAGACAGTTGTCATGTGACCCAGATTCTGACGGATCGAGCAACATTATAGTCTATTAAATCTATTGTCTTTATAAGTGTTTCATGATATGTATCTGTATGTATTGATTTTAGATTATTAAAACTTGTGTGTTTTATGTTCTTTAAAGACTAAGGATCAAAATACACATTTTGCTTGACTTGGCTTAGTCTATTTAATCGAACAGAATAGGTTTTTGTACAGCTGGTACTCTTAACTCGCGGATTTGAAGGCAATCTCATAAACTATAGCGAAGAAAAGAAGAGGATGGGTAAAATACAATATTTGCCAAAGATCACACAGTTTAGGTAAGCGAGGAAGCCATGATTAATATAGGTTTTCTGGTTTCACTTTGTACAAATTAACCACTAAATGGGTATCTATTTCAGTCATTTTGACCTCAAATGTTAATGCTTTGTTTTCACCTCTGCCCATTTGGGTAGAGCGAGAGTAGCAGGCAGAAGTAACATGAAAGCTCGGCTTTATGGGCTTGAGGTTCCAACGGGACCTTTAGCTGAACCAGAACCAGGCCTCAGGCTCCATGGCTCAAGCTTTTAGCATCTCCCCCACCTCTATCAGGCTCAGAACAAACTGCATTCCTTTTTAAGCAAAGCATTACGTTAGCAAGTGTTTATTGTATGTAAAAAGTACCAGGTGGCTGTCATGGTGAACACAGGCTATAAAAATTTCTTTATAGGCAAGGGCCCAATTCACTAAAATATGGCTGTGACTTACTCCTTTAGTACTTCTGAATTATGGGCGTAAGCAAGAGGTACTCCTGACTTACTAAAGGAATTCAAAAGTAAGCAGGGAATATTAAAAGCTTAAGTCTCAGCTGCTCATTTCCAGTCGCGGTTCGTCCATTGGGGCGTGGGGGCGTAGCCCCCCCTGCCCGAAGCCGCCTGCAACTCCCTCGGCGTTTGTTACAATCATGTCAATGAATCAACATGACGTCAGACCGCCCTGCCTGGCGGTCTGGCGTCATGTTGATTGATTGACATGATTGTACAGGCGGCAACACAAGTGCGCATGAGTGGGGACGGAGGGTGAATTTTTACCCATGCCCACGCATGCGCACTTGTGTTTTTGCTACGTTGCGCATGCCCATTAGGAGCCCGCGTGCTGCGGGCGAGAAGGTACCTGTGCCCCTGGCGCCAGGATTGGCAAGGGGCGCTGTGAGCCTGTGACGTTTGGGGAGCAGAGCCCAGAGATGGCGCGGACCGGGACCGGCAGCAAGGTAAGAGTGTGTGTTTTTCTTTTATTTTAAAGTGTTTGGTGCGAGCTTGCGTGTATGCATGAATGTTTGGTGTAGAGTGTTGCGAATGGATGTGTTTGTGTGTATGTGTGTGTGAATAAATTTCTATGAGTGTTGTGTATGTGGGGGGGGTCGCCGCCGGCCTGAGTGGCCTGGGGCCCGCACTCGCAAATCAGTTTGCGCCTCACCACTTTAAAACGTCACCAGCCGCCTCTGCTCATTTCATTTCAAACTCTTTGTAAATCGGGCATGGAGGGAGAGCCTGGTTTTTCAACCCTTTCAGAATTGGTTGCTTGGAAAGCAGTGGAGTGGGGAATGTACGTTGCATGCAGGTGTACTTTAGGTTTAGAAGATAAGTATGAGGGTGCAGTACGTCCACACAAGACATCTAGGCAGTCTCCCAGAGGGCCAGGTTAAGGTGGGATCACAATTCAAAGAAAAAAATATATCAAAGTTAAAAGTAAATTCGGTGGCGTCGATAGGAGGATTTCTCAATGGCAGCATTGTTGGCAACTAGCTTAGGGTAGACCCTGAAGGTACTTTCACAACTTGTTCTAAGACACAGCTTTGTGGTGCCTTTTGTCATTAGTCACTTGATCAGTGTTCTACACACAACTATACTGTCTCGTCAGTCACAAATGTATCGCACCTTCTGCTTCCAATTTAGTGCTGTATGGTTGCTTTGCATTTTGGGAAAGTCCTATGAATTATATGTGGTTGGATAGTAGGGACTAGTGCAGAATGGAGACTTAGGGCCTGGTTACAAGTTTGGCAGTGGGGGAGTGGGGCGGCATGCCAACACACGCACCACCAAACTCGACCGCTGGCAACCGGCCAGATTCTGAGTTTTCTTGTCTGGAGGACGGTCTTTTGCCGTTCCCACGGCGGTGCCTTTGAAAAAGGCACTGCCATGGGAACACCAAAGCATGTCTCTGCAATTATGCCAAATTCATGCCGTGCAGGAACTGGGCATGCAGACAGGCATGCACACCATGTGCCATTTGCATGCATCCCCATGGCCTGAGGGAACAGGGGGCCCTATAGGGCCTCCTTAATTTCTTTACTGCCAGCAGTTTCATGGCATAAACACATCCATGAGACCCCTGGCAGTGAAGAAACTAGTAATATGCTGGGTGGGCTGCAGCGACTCCACCAAGCTTATTGCAGCTTCACACCGCCATGCCACCGCCAGGGATCACAGATCCATGGTGGTGGTCCCATAGCGGTCCGACCACCGAAGTTGTAATTCACAGGTTTGGCGG
The DNA here is from genome assembly GCF_964263255.1 of Lissotriton vulgaris. Classification (NCBI taxonomy): domain Eukaryota; kingdom Metazoa; phylum Chordata; class Amphibia; order Caudata; family Salamandridae; genus Lissotriton; species Lissotriton vulgaris. Next base: position 279,336,046 of record NC_141698.1, on the reverse strand, counting down.
TCCTATGGACTGCCAAACTCATAATCTAACTCTTAGACTGGGAAGAGATGATAGGACGGTGAGTGCCGAGCTGCTTTTCGGGACAACAGTAGCCATGCAGTCTTTACAGTTTAGTGGGTTATGTGGAGATTTGGCATCGACTGAGGGCAATCTGTGTTGGATCGCAGCCTGACAGGTGGCAAAACGTTTGGGTCTTTACACATATATGTGAATATGACCTAGTCTTGAGTAACAACAGAAGACGGGTCAAATGGTCTAGGGTCACAGCTGATCAGGAGCTTGTCTGTCAAATAGAAGAACTGGCCCTAGATACTAGAGATAAGATGAGTGCATTATTACCTAATGACAGTGCTAGGCCCACTATTGTTGATCTCCACGAGGCATGTTTTGCGGCCATTAGGGAACTTCTCACCAGGCCAGGTAGAAAACAGAAAGTTAAGCAATTCAAAAGTTGGTACAATAGAAATTGTAGAGAAGCCCATAGCACTTTAATTGCTGCTGTTAAATCTAGAAATACTCCGGACATCAGGACAGCGAGACAGGCCTACAAACGTATCATTTGGGAAGCTAAAAGGGAATGGGACGATTCGTACTGGCTTTACCTTCTTAAAGCCTGTGAGTCGTCCAACCAAATTAAGTTTTGGGAGTTAGTCAGATGGGGCAGGGGCTCGGAATCATTAACCCCTGAAAATTATGTTTCTGCTGTAGATTGGGTGGAATTTTTTTCCGCTCAATTTAAGGATCCTAATATTGTTCAGTTGGTAGGTGAGCCCTTAGCAGGGTCTATAGCAGTATCTTATGGGGATAGGCTTACCTTTTGTACCTCAGATACTGAACATGCCTTAGGCTGTATTCAGTCTGGGAAAGCCCCAGGTATAGATGCTGTCCCAGCAGACCTTTTTAAATTGAATTTAGAACTGTGAGTCCCCTATATAACAACTTTAGCAAATTCTATTGCAGCAGGGGCAAGGGTACCACAATCCTGGAAGGGGGCTGAAATACTTCCAGTCTATAAGAAAGGGAATCGATCTTCACCAAAAAACTATCGCCCCATAAGCCTGATCGACACCATACAAAAAGTGGTATCAAGAATGGCCCTAGCTAGAATACAGGGGTGGATTGAGCAGAACAACATACTCTCCCCCATGCAGGCAGGGTTTAGATCAGGCACTAGCACCCTAGATCAGGTGTTCCGTCTGACCATGCTGTATTGGAAGGTGGTCTTCTTGGGCGGCGGTGTAATTTACGCCGCCTTTGTCGATCTTAGGTCGGCATTTGACCTGGTCCCCAGGGCTAAACTCTGGGATGCCCTTAGACTCATGGGCCTTCCACCCGAACTATTAGAGCTGGTCAGGCGCTTACATGAGGATAACTTTGCCCGTGTAAGATGGGGGAAACAGGGTCAGGTGACCGCTAGCTTCCCTGTCGAACGTGGGGTCCGGCAGGGTTGCGTGTTGGCCCCTACCCTGTTTCTCCTGTTTATAAATCGGGTGGTTGCATTCTTTAGCGAAACTCAAACAGACGCTCCAACCCTGGGTGGTTCAAAGTATCCCATGTTAATATTCGCCGACGACACACTGCTCCTTTCCAAGACTCGGAGCGGCTTACAAACAGCTCTAAATAGATTTGCAGAATTTTGCACAGAAAATGACCTTCAGATTAATGCTGATAAAACTAAATTCATGGTTTTTAACAAAAATAAACAAATTAAAAGTTCATTTTTATTAGACGGTGTCCCAATCGAACAGGTCAAAGTCATGTCTTACTTGGGCGTGACTCTTGATCACCAACTTACTTGGAACCCTCAGTTGGAGGTTTTAATTCTTAAATTTGTTCGCCTCACAGGATGCTTGTTGAAGGAACAGAAAAAAACCTTGACCAAACGCATTACACCAGCGTTAAAAATCTATGAGGCCAAGATTAATGCAGCTATCCTGTATGGTGCGGACATATGGGGTTACAAAGGCTTGTCTGCACTAACCACAGCACAAAACAGGTTTTTTCGTAACTTAGTGGGGCTTCCTCAATCGTCACCCATAAAACCATTGCTTTTAGATTTAGGCTGCAGACCGCTGGATGAGATGGCACAGTATCGCCTTGTTGCTCTTTGGCGACGTCTTTGGACGACCCAAGAGCTTAGTCTTTTCGCCCATGAACTGGGCGAGATTAGATCATTATGGGGTGCTCAGAAAATTCCATGGTTACGGGAGGTCAAACAAATATTGTACTCTATGGGCCTCCCTGAATTATGGCTACATCCCGAATGTTCTAGGTTTCCATCTAAAGTGGAATTCAAAGAGCTATATTGGGCTGCAAAGAAATCTGCTCTGGTCTCTCTTTCATCAGAAAATAGCCTAACGGGACTGTTTTTAACACACAAGATAACACCGTCCCTTGAGCCCTACTGGGATTTGATATGCAAAACCCTTGACCGTAAGCTGTTTCATCAGTTTTGGGTGGGTACATTGCCGATCAACTCCTTTACTGCAAAGTGGGCAAAGAATACAAGTAATAAATGCCCTTTTTGTCCTGATCAGGTTGAAAGTATTGGTCATCTATTCTTTGCATGCCCAGCATATCGTTTGCCTCGACTAAAATGGCTGAAACCAATTTGTAAAACTTTAAATTGTGGGGGATATCGTGTAGCCCTGTTGAAATTACGTGAGATGCGCACTGAAAAACCGGTGATCTGTGTTGCCAAATTCTTGGGGTGGACGTGGCTGATTCGCGCAAAGAACTTGCAATCCCTTTTAAATTAATTTGACTTTTTAATGTTTGTATATTACTGAAGATAAATTCCTTTATACCTGGGGTTCCATTGTAAATTGTAAAATGATGAAATGTTGATAATGTTTTTATATTTGCTGTCTTTTATGAATTTTATTCGAAATAAAGACTATATGAACTGAACTGAATATGTATGTATTCAAATATATATGCATAACACAGTGGTGGTTGCCACTATGTAGTTATAGTTAGGTCAGAGTTTTCACAGCAAGAGTGTTTTTTGTTTCGCTAATAATTTTGGTGCTGTTTGAGGAATCTTTATGAAACTTACACCCACCTCAGCTCCCTCCTGTAAATTTAGGGGTGATCTGTCAAGTGAGGACTGGCAAAAAGGAGTTGGCCCAAAATGTCTTTCCCATAGGAATTTTGGGACGCGGTATAGAAAAATGGCTAAACACAATTACTCCAAATTTGGCAGAAATATATATATAGTTACTCAGAAAGCATGCTTTTTGTGAGTTGGTGTAAATCGGTTCAGCCGATATTGAGGAATTAAGGTTCGAAATATAGTGACATACTTGGATGGATGGTCCAGAGGGAGTTACTCACAAATTCACTGAATCATCCAATCAGGCACTCATACATGCACTGATTCACCAATACACCTTGGTATGTATATTTAACACTCATAAACTTTTTAAAACACACAGTGGATGATATCATCAGTGATGTCATTTGAAATGCCATCAGTGATGTCACTGACCATGTCATGATTGTCGGAGTCCTTGTTCCGTAAACATTTAAAAACCTGGCTCTTCCGACACCCTTTTGGTAGCCGGTATTAATACTCCTTGACCTATTGGTCTGTTAGCCTATGCGGAGGGTGGGAGGTAGCTCAGGACAGTCGCTGGGGGGTTGATGATGTTCTAGCGTGGGGACACTCTGTTGGATTAACCAACCTCTTTACAAGCGTAATAATAATAATAATAATATGTGAGGTCATACGCATTGAATTGCAGGGGAGCGAGCTATAGTTAGCTCAGCTATCACTGCTGAATTTCTGTGGTTTTGTACAAGTGAAATGTCAGCCTAACTATAACACCCCTGTAAGCTTTGTTTTTTTCACTGAATTTCAAAGGTTTTTTCGTATTCCATTTCTTAACTCTATCGTCCCTGTAACCTTTGTTTGTTTCACTGAATATCTAAGGTTTTTAAATGCTAATTCCTAACTATAACATCCTTGTAACCTTTGTTTTTTTCACAGAATTTCTATGGTTTTTAAAGTAGTAGTCACATTTCCAGTGTAGTGGACAAAGGGGACAGGGCCTTCGTTCAGCTCTTGGGAATTCAGCTGTGTAGGACTTCAGGACGTACCAGGAGGACTTCTTGGCCCCCAAGGTCCCTCTGGAGCCAAAGGGACTTTATCCCCCAACTAATAGTGCATCTGGAGGCACGTTAGAGAAAGGGGGCATAGCCTCTGACAGCTTCTCAGCCATCATGATGTGTGAGACTTACTGGAGGTAACAGGAGGGATAGTTGGCCCCCAAGGACGTCCTGCTGCTTGTGGGAAGGCGTCTACTTTAGTCCTGAGGTCCTCAGGATGGAATGGGTTTCATCCCCCCACCACCAGAGCACAGAGAGGTGCGTTTGCAGAGTGTTGGCAAAAGGGGCATGGCCTCTGATCACCTATCAGATCTCCCGCTGTGTGGGGCTTATTGGAGGTAGCAGGAGGTCTTCTTCACCCCTAAGGACCCTCAGCAGCCAGGGGTACATCATCGCCCAATCAGGAGCACGCCAGAAGTCACATTTTCAGAGTAGTTGAGTAAGGGGGCGGGGCCTCCTGCGAGTTGTGGCTTTTATTTATTTTTTTAGTTTTTAGGAAGGGGGTTGCGCATGGCCCCCATTCCTTGGACAATTTGTGCCCTTGGGACCCCATACCCCGATGCCAGATACTTAAAAAAAAACAATTTATTTAAAAAACGAGAGGAGGGCCAGGTGGACTCACAGCCAATTTTGACCCCAGGGACCCTATCTCCTAGTCTTTATTTAAAAAAAATGTAAAGGGAGGGGGGCCGAAGAGTTCCCCTACCCAGGCCTACTTTTACCATGGGGACCCCATCCACGGAGGCAGGTCTTCAACATTTTTTTGAAAGAGGAGGTGGGCCAGAGCTTCCCCTCTCCCGGGCTGATATTGCCCCACGGACCGCATCCCTTGGGGCATGGCCAGCTTGTTGGGGACTGCTGGGGGAGCCGCAAGCCCCAGCTGTCCCTGTTGGATCCACACCTCCTGCGGGAGCCAGTATTACTTTTGAACAGAGGGAGCCACAAATATGCAGCTCCCTCTGTCCAAAAACAATTCTACTCTGCTTCCATAACGGTGAGCAGGGTTTGCTATGTCATGGCAAGAGCGGTGCTCCCGTCATGCCATAGCAAACTAGAATGTCCCGGGGGTGGGCACCCGGGACATTACTGGAGCCGTCCCTGGTGGGTGGCGTCCCCAGGTACATGCAGGGCTCCAGGAGGTCTCCCATGATGTATATAGCCCAGAGAAGGTGGTGGTCCCTAAGACCGGGGGGCCACAAAGGACCCCCTTAATTAGTGTTTGTGGGCTTCGGGGCATGGCGGTCCCTAGGGGTCTGCTTGAGGGGACCAGAGCCCCTGTGCATTATTATGGCATTTAGCCCCAGGGAGGTGGCGGTCCCCGAGGCAAGAGAGGTCCGTGAGGCCACCCCATATTCGTTAAATTAGCCCAGGGAGGTGGCCGTCCCAGGGCAGGGGGAGCTGCGAGGCCACCTCATAGTATTTAAATTTTCCCCAGAGAGGTGGTGGTTCCCGGGGCTGCAGGCGGGCTCAGTGGGTCAACCCGCATTAATAATAGCCTTGGGGAGGTGGCAGTCCCCAGTGCTTTAATAAGCCCTAGGAGGAGAGCCCCGTGCGACCCCCCTCCTACATACATTATATGACCCCAGACCTGGCCCACCCGGGGGTTATTGTACAGCAAGCGCGGGAGTCCTGTGCTTACTTTTTAACATTTTGTTGCCGCAAATTCGTGAATGTCGCAATTTTGCCCCTAGTATATAAAAAATGTATTTTATGCCATGGCGGGCTCCTAGGGGGACCCCAAGACCATGGCTTGGGGGGTCAGGGTATTCCAACCCTGCCCACTTTGCTTTATTTTCACTTTGTTTTTGGACTTGGCTTGAAGCCGAGTCCTAAGGTGGCTGCCAACACTTCCTGTTTGAAGTGTTGGCAGCCAATCAGAGCAGCACATTTCCCTGCCTGAGCTCACTTTATTTGCGAAGACTTCACAACCATAGATATCACTATAATTCTAAACTTACATTTCACAAAAACTTCTAAACAGGTTTACACCAAATTAAGCAAAAGCCTCCTTGCCAAATTTGGTGTAAGCCTGTTCAGGGGTTGGGGCTTTAGGTGTGCCTAAAGGTTCCTATGGTAATCAGCATTACAAACACACCCATATTTTGTGCCCCAAATTCTTGGTCCCCACTTCATGAATCAACCCCAAACTTTCCTTGACAACCAGAACCTACCTTGACACTTTTTGGGGAAAATGTCATGAAGATTGTCCAAAATTATAGTCAAGTCAAAAAATGTGATATATCATTAATTTGAAAAATTCTCTCCTTGGGATTTCATACGTTTATTCAGTCCATCTCTCTCCTCCTCCTACGCGTTTCAACCATCACGTCTTGATCACGGTAATAAACCGGTAAGTTTGAATAAATGTATGAAATCCCAAGGAGAGTACTGGGAATTTTTAAAACTGATGATTAATGTTTCAGCAAGGCTGGTCCTACCTTGCCACAAACACGAGCTGATTAGCGCACCCCCTGCTTTGGTGAACTATCTATCACTAGGTAGTTATGGATAGGTCAAACTTTCAATAGGACAAGCGTTTTTTGTTTTGCCACACCACACAGCCGCTCTGGGCGGACCACCACTGCGTACACCTCTCTTTCAACACTGACACTGCTCACAAACCCACTCCACGCCCACCACGAAGGAGCTGGAGCAAAGTCACTGAGGAGTACCTCAACTCCACCCTCATCCATGAACCCCGCCTCCACCAACGCAACTCTGCAGCCAAGGAACTACACCGATGGATCACCAACTGTGCTGTCAAGCTCACACCCCTCCGCAACCCCGACAGACAATGCCAACTTGAAGGCCACATGCTTTACCACCGATCTCCAAGAATCCAGACGCACCTGCAGACGTCTTTAAAAACGATGGAGGCACAACGAAACCACTGAAGACTAGACCACCTACAAGAACGCCATGACACAATACCACCAACTCATAAGATCCACCAAAAGGACCTTCATCTGGAACAAAATCCTCACCAACTCCAGCAACTCAAAGGAACTCTTCAGCATTATCCAGCAATTCATTAAAACCCCCCAGCAAATCCACGTACGTCACACTCTGCCAAGAGCTCTGCAATAAGCTCGACTCCTATTTCCACCTGAAAATCAAGGTCCTCCATGACAACTTCTGCGAATAGTCTCCAGAAACTACCCTTTCTCTAACAACGACAGCCAAACCACCATCACCGCCTGGACTCCGGTCACCCACCACCGAAAATACCACCACGACCATGAAGAGCACTCACTCAGGAGCCACAACAGACCCCTGCCCACCGCACATCTTCCACAAAGCTGCCGCCGCTATAGCGCCTGAGCTAAGTAAAGCTTCTCCTCAAGAAACCCTCTGCAGATCCAACGGACCTGAAAAACTACAGAGTACAGACCCATCTATCTCCTTCCCTTCGCATCCAAAGTTACCAAGAAGATCGTCAACACCCAGCTGACAAACTTCATTGAAGAGAACGCTATCCTTGACTCTTCCCAATCCGGATTCTGCAGTAACCACAGCTCCAAGACCACCCTCCTTGCTGCCACAGACGACATCCGCATGCTCCTCGACCAAGCCACACTACGGCCCTCATCCTACTAGACCTATCCTCAACCTTCGACACCGTCTACCACTGCACTCTCGCAGCCAGACTCCACAACACCTGCATACATGGAGCCGCCCTCGACTGGCTCCACTCCTTCCTTGCAGGCAGAACCCAAAGGATCAGACTCCCGACTTTCCTCTTAGAACCCACAGAGATCAACTGCGGAGTACCCCAAGGATTGTCGCTCAGTCCCACGCTCTTAACATCTACATGGCCCCCCTCACCGCCATCGTCAGACAGCATGGACTCAGCATAGTATCCTACGCCAAGGACACCCAGCTCATCCTCTCCCTGACGAAGGACCCTGAAGCTACTAGACTCAGCTTTCAGAAAGGAATGAAAGACGTCGCACCTTGGATGAGCAGCAGCTGAACTAGTTATTTTAACTTAAAATGTTAATGGTTTAGCAGCCTCTCCTCCTAAAGCCAGACACAGTGCCAAGATGCCTCAAGGCATTCAAGTACTCTAAAAAAACAAAAATCAAATCAAATTAAAATCATAGAACTAGTTATCCTAGAGAGATATACAATTACACATGAGTATTGTGAAAAGGCCTTGAAAAATCTTATAAATGTTACCAGACCTGCAGGTCTATTGACTTGAATAATCTACTTGACCTAACTGAATGCACGTGACCGGGAGAACTGGTCTCAAGTTATGTGATTCTAGACAGATACGTTATTTTAGAGAGTCTCATTTTTCTTCAGGATCACATATAAGAGAACCTTCAAATATGTGAGCTCGGCATTTCTGCTGTACAAAAAAACTCTTTTGTTTGATGTAAAAGACTAAACTTTTGCTCCATGTATAATAAGAATCTAGCCCACATCTGGGATACATATGCTCCCCTTACTTATTGCCTCCTACTTCACTAATAGCATTGTCATCGGGACGGGGTGAGAAATGTTTTTCAGTTCATGTTAAAAATGTTCACATTTAATCAATTTCTTACTAAAGCATGATGTGGTAGCACACTGTCATTTACAGACAGCAAATTTTCCCTTTAAATGGCCACAAACATTCCCACTAACATGCACTAACATGCAGTTATACTGAGAAAACTATATAGCATAAAAACAAAATGTGTGGATATTGGGTTTCAGAAAACATGTTTATCATTTTAACATCACTAAGTAAAGTATTCTGATTTGTTCTGATCCTATTAAAATCTTTGTTTCCATCACACAGAATTACAAAAAAATGTGCTTTCAAAACTACTTAAATATTTGTACAGTTCATTTACAAGCCATGTAAATGTTGTGTTAGAAAAAAATGTCATCTTACAGCCTTTGATTTCACACTCGTTGTACAGCATGATTGTCCGACAGTTCACTTTACAAAATCTCTAACTACAGTCAGATAAATAAAAGTACACACCAACCTGAAGGATAAAACAGGCAGCAAACTGTGCAAGACATAAGCTGACATTTGACCTCCATCTTCGAACCACAGCAAATGTGACAAGATAAAAACAATATTTAAAGGCGTCTTTATTGCTCATTCACTTTATGAGTGAGCAGAACACCTGTTCTTAATCAGCTCACCAGAACTGGCCATGTAGGTCCCTAAAAATAGCTTGCCGTGATAAAGTCTAACTCACCATAGCGAATAAGCAAGTAGATTTCTCAAGGACTGGTGAATATGCGCCTATTTTCAGTCATCCGAAATTACACAGTTCCAGAGTGAAGACAGGTCACATCCCTCAGACTTCTTTTTTATTTCACAACAGCTCTAGAAGAAATTAAGTACACCCGATAAACAGATTTATACAGAGGAATTTGTTAAGAATTTAGCCACACAGGGATATGAGTATTTGAAAGAAAATATTGATGAGAAAAGTGTTTGGGGAACCAAATACTGGCAGGTTAGAGGCGGCAGACCCGAGAGCAGAGGACGGCCCGGGACCAGGGTTCGATTCCCGGCGCGGCAGGTTTCTGGACCAGGGTCAGCGGACTCGATAATTCTCTCGCCTCGGTGCCCACTCTGATCAGCGATCACACTCGGCAACTCTGGGCATTAGCTTGCCTCATCTTCACTAACGGCCCCACCAGACCGCCGGGGATGCCTGGTCTCACCCTGGAGATACCCATTAAGGGACCATCTCTCAGGGAAGCCAGGAAGGGTTTCGCAGCGGTCGAAGCGCCTTGGGACCCTACGGGTAAGTAGTGCGCTATATAAATGCCTATACATACATACATATACATACAGATTCATGGTAAAGAAGCCTTGTTTAGAGCATGTATCATACCAAACAAAATGATTTTTCTGAATTAAACTATCCAGTAGACTGCGATTTGGAACCATAGAAGACCTTAAAAACCCCATAAAGAATAATTCTACATGATTCACTAATTAACAATCACAATTTAACATGTCAGACTCTGTCATATATGATATGATTCAGGATGGAGTAAAGTATTGAGCAAATAGCAGAAACACCATATTCAGTTAGTGAAAATCCACCCATCACATGGTTTATATACGGAGTTATTTCCCTACCCATTACAACTTTTAATTTTCATGATTGCCAAAAGTACACATTGTACAAATGCACAATTCACATCTGTTCCATTTGTGTGAATTCCCCTTTTCTTACATGTGTTTAAATGAAGAAGACCGTGTGTTTATTGTTGTTTCCAGCGGCAGGAATCTTCTAGGTTAGTGGTTCTTAACCTGTGGTCCAAGGACCCCTCTGGGTCCGCAAGGCCAATTCAGGAAGTCCTCAACTATTTTACAAACTAAATACTATTACAATAAACCAATAAAAAATAATAAAATATATATACATAATGTAGCACTATTGAACATTTGAAAACCTTTTCTATATTTGATTGTGAATTGCACACAATATTTCAATATTTGAGCATTTGTTTGGTGTATACTTATTTTTGAATTTTTGTGTGTTGTTTTGGAGGTACAAATCATATAAATTGCTTAGGCCGGGGCTCTCTGGCTTCCAATATTGACTCTGTGGGGGTCCCCGGATTCTAGTAATGAGTCAGTGGGGTTCACAGGTGTCAAAAGGATAAGAACCCCTGCCTTAGGTATTTCACCACTGTTTGATTCAATTACTTTGATTGCAATGTGCAATGCTTTGAGGACTGGAATTAATTGCTTACTATCAGTTATTCCCATTTCATCAGAACCCACTCACCAGGAGATATTAAATAATGGTTCTTATTTCATTTTAACCGACATTAGTTGCTGTTGGCTGGAACCTGACCAACCTTATGTGATTTCTTTCTAAAACAATAGTGTTGTGGAAGAACCTTGTACCCACCACCTCAAAACATGATCAAAGCTGTCCCTTGGCCTAGAATTAATATGAAGGACATGTGCTTTGGGGAAATTAGCAAATTAGTCACAGTGCTACTACAAAAAGAAGTTCCTTTGACTTCTTCGACAGAAGCCCATGATTTACAAACAGCTTGAACTACTTCGGAGGTTCAGAGGCTGTTCAGACACAATATCCAACTTATGTTGCCGATATCGTTCATACTATGGTGTTGTGCATTTTTTTAAGAATATTGGATCTAGTCTACTGACTGGATTTAAAGACTCCTTCGGGCTGATACAATCATCTTTTCACTCTTTGTTCTCCAGTCTTTTTGGAGGATTTGCTACCATCCTTCTACTTATCAGCTGTAGTATCATTAGCCTCCTCATGATCTGACAAGGAAATTAGCAACAAAGAGCACACAGATCCAGCTGAGCAAAAGTGCCAGAAACCAGGGCAACTATCTGGGACATGAATGGCTTTCTGAACTCAGCAAACACTGGATTTTATCTTTTCGAGAAAAAGAATGCTCTACAAGTAAAGCCTGTCTTCTGGCCCATGAACTGTCCAACATAAATTATTTTGTATCTATATCTGGAGCAGTCCCCTATGTGGAAGTGCTTCTGCAACTGTTGCAAATGTACCAGAGGCAATGCCGAGCAATGCGTTTGTCCCTACTGTAATATGTTCATTATGATGGATCAATATCACTGGAGTAACTCTTTATAGCCTTCGGAAGATTGGCTCACATCACTGCTGTCATTCGAGCCTCATAATGAAGCACTCTCACCATCTCCAAGTGCTTTGGAGCTACAACCATTACTTGATCCAGCCACTTCAGGAGTCAACGACAACATGTAAACTATGGACATCTTTCTTCACAATCACACGTTTGCTGCATGTGAGCATGATGTCATCAAAATATTCTCAGATGACAACTAAGAGTAACCCCATGGTTTGAAGACAAATTTGCACAGAATATTGTATCCACCGCAAAGACTGTGTCCAGAAGAAGAAAACATTTAATATACTACTTTTTCTTTTTCTAAGCTGCATTACTTTTTCTTTTTCTAAGCTGCATTACTTTTTCTTTTTCTAAGCTGCATTACTTTTTCTTTTTCTAAGCTGCATTACTTTTTCTTTTTCCAACTCAGCATAATCAATACCCTGTCTAAATCTTTCTAGTTGCCAAAACGCATCTTGCACATATATGTATGCTGATATGAGAAGGGCTCCTATAAGATGCAATGTTTTATCTTATCATATGAAAGATGCAAGGCTTAAAAGAAATATTTGTGCAAAGCTTAATTCATTCTTTTATGCTATTTTATTTGCTACAAAATGATACTCATTGATTTTATGTTAATGTTGGCTTTATGGATTCATTTTATATGCAGAGTTTTTATATCTATCCTTTTTGAGAACATGACTTTTACTCAAACAATGTTACAAAACAAATAAATCCTCTAAACCTACAGCTGACCTAACTGCGTCATATTTAGACCCCAAGGCAAGACTTCATTTTCTATCTCTATCCTTCAAGGAGACGTTAACCAATTCAGAAAGGATACTTTTTTTGTCTGGTAGTTTACAATAGGGAGGCTGTATCCCTTCACCCTCTCTTCAGAGGACCTCTCTACCCTTTAAGGGCTGTAGGTCGTCTCCTCCAGACCCCCTCCACATAGTTATTAGACTCCATTTTCTGCCTGATCATCGGCCTGTCTGCCTGTGACATACATACAGTTTATCCTTATCTTTTGAAGAGCCTGTGAAAGTGTTACATCATCTAGAAAATTATATTGATAAAACACCTATGGCAACATCAGTCTAGGACAAGTTTCTTGTATTTCAAGGTCCGATAGTGGATGTGATATAAATAGTGTAGTCTGAATATATGTATTTTTACCATACTGTCTAATACCAGTGGATCTAAGACTAGCATATTGATGCATACAGGTTAAGTTATGAATTTAACGGAAATTTTCCCAAATTCCCCATGTAAGGTAAGATAGGAGGGCAATGGTACAAAAGGCTCATCAAGAGGCCATTAAAGTACATAGGTCCTCCGTCCCAGGTTATCGCACAAGATTCAGCCAGAGATTATCACAGAGACTGTCAGATTGCCATAATGCCACAGCATCCAGTCCTACTCTGAACGCTGATACTGAACCAAGTATGAGAGGAGATGAGTTGAGTCTAACAGATGTATGTTTTCCTTCTGAGGGAACACTCTCAGCTACTGGTGCTTACAGCTTCTTACAGGAAACAGGGATGCAGTGCACTGAATCCTAAATACTCTAATTGCAAGTCAATCTACTCCATGCTCTCACAGTATATTGCGTAGAAGTAGTCTCTAAGGTGTTAGGTTGCCAAATGGCATTTCGACTATGTTAGAAATGTTCATATTATTCATACAAGTCATACAAAGAGACTTTATTCTGTTCAAAGAACCATCAAAGCATACAACAAGATAAACACAACAGGTGTTCACACTTAAAACTATGTAGCATCGCTACATTCATCAGCAAAAATAATAAAAAACAAAAAAACAGTTCAATCCAAGATTGCTAATATTGTGATCCATTAAAATAGGAGTACATGCAGTTATAAAATGCAATGATGTAACATTCAGAAGTGCAGAAGCTGCAAGTGCATGATATAAACCAGCGTTTGGTTAAAAAGATGTGTAAAATAATACAATACAGTAGCACCTCCCATGATGATAGCATAGTGGCAAAATTCAAGTTTAAAAAAAAATAATCAAAATGAACTATACAACAATCCTTAAAACATTCCATCATTGGAATGGTTCTCAAATCATCAATATCATAAAAAGCAGTACATAGTACAAATGAGAGGATCCAAGAATACAATTCAAAAGAGCTGGTATACAGAATACCAAATATTGGAGTGGATTGCAGTTTCCTATCCCAAGAGTACATAGGTATGGTAGTGTGTGCTCCCCATAATCATCTAGTTATGGCAGAAAGAAAGGATCCGTGTCGGCGCCATACATTTGCCAAGGGACGGCTAGAAGCAAACACAATCATGGTCAAGGTGTCAGTTTTCAAAATTATGTAGGCATTAAGGTATGGGGTCGCCCCTAGATTCCAACAAACAGTGCGTATCCATCTGCATCATGAAAATAAATGTTGAGGGCAAAAGAACAGTGTGTGCTCCTCGGAAGCCGACCCACAAGCTTGGCACAGGCTAGAACCTGAGACCTTCCTCCACCGGCTTGTAAAAGTATCAGTGGTAGGCTGTCAAGCCAAAAGCGCACATAAAGGCTTTTAGTCAATGGAGGTGTGATAATATCCAGAAAGGGCTCGAAAGATGGAGCAGTCTTCAATGCAAGGGACTGTTCAGTTAAATGCCCGCTAGTAGTGCCCACTGCATATTGCTCAGATACGTAGGTCCAGAAATAGGATTTCAGATCACAAGCAGCAGATTTGCAGATAGTGCTAGGTTCATCCCATAGCATCAGTAGCCCTAACCGCTGGAACAAATTTAATACAAATTTAAGCCAGAGGAGCTGTCTGGTGTTGTTCATACCTTGTAATTCCTTAAGAGAGTCCCTATGGGCCACATTATCAAGCCTGGACGATAAAATTATCGCCACTTTATCGGCAGGTAACTGCCGATAAAGTGGGGATAAGGGGCTTGATAATATGCTCTATGGAATTCCAATCGAAGCTCATGTTACATGTCCTTCACATCTAACATGAACTTCGATTGGAATTCCATAGAGCATATTATCAAGCCCATTATCGCCACTTTATCTGCAGTTTCCTGCCGATAAAGTGGCGATAATTTTATCGCCCAGGCTTGATAATATGGCCCTATATTCCCTAAACTGTTCATATTATTCTTGTTGTTAGTGGCATGCATCAATGCTGTTTTGGTAAAATTCTTTGTGGTTATTTTATATGTCCGATAAGCAACGGGGGAACTGTAAAATAAAACACTTTTAAGCACAAAGTGTCTTTCTCTTAGTGCAGTATTTGTGTGTTATATTCTAAAGAACATTTTTTTTAATTACCACTGCATCCCTGACCCTTTCAGAGGGACTGTTAGTAACCCAGAAAGCATGGGCACCGCATCAACTCTATATTGAGTGGGGTTGTGTAAGGATACATTCACACATTTATTACAACAGTGCAAGTGCTACATTCAGGTTATTGTTGGTGTGCAGTATATGGATTTCGTTTATAACCAAATTTTTTTTTAATGTTCTAAAGGACATCTGCCATTATAAAGTCATAGCTGTCAAACACAAGTCAAGAGCACAACATTTCAATGTCTGCAGTTTGTAAGTAAAATCAAGATATTCTATACAGTCTACTATAAGGCTGCGACGAGTACACCATACATCCCATTAATTAAAGCGATCATCCCAGGGACCCATATATCTGAATACCCTCTTCTTTAGCAAATGAGCTCCTCTTTCCAAGACTCACTCCCTCCATCAGCTAAGTACACCATATACCAAACTTCATGCATCAGTGTTTACTACCTCATGGTTTCCATGTTACGATAACCGTATAGAGGAAAATAATTGTGCTTATACTGCTGAAATTTTGTGGTTTTTTAACTTTTGTAATTTTATACCTTGATCTTAATGTAATGGTTTTAAGTAACCACACAATAAAGTTATTCATTCATTCATTCATTCATTCATTCATTATACTCAGAAGACCTGCATATTGAAATTGTATTTACCTGCACACCCTTAACCTTTTGTACTTTAGTTCTGCTAAACCACCTTTGTTAGTAACTTATTCATTTGTAAAGACAGCGAGGTATATACAAATAGTACTGTGGAATCTCAACACGTGCTGCGCTACAAAATGTGAGGATTGGCAGAAATAATGCATTGCTATTTTTCCATTGTTTAGGAAGCAGAGGCATGTCATGTCTATACCAAGGCTACATCTCTTGTGGCGAACAAAGCAAACACAAGGGGATGATGGACGGAGCGCTGAATGCTTTCTGGGTTGAATCCATCATCCTTCTTTAGCTCACTTCGCCACCTCAGTTCAGACCCAGCCATATTGCAAAACAGTCTTGACCCTGTTCCTCATGGGAACAGTTCAGCCCGAACTGACAAGCCAGGTCTTCCCTGGACCGTGTGGGTCATGGCCTCGCCTAACACTGAACACTTGTATTAACAAGAATTGACAAAACCAATAGGTCTCGTTTCTGAAAGCTATTATTTTTGGCAATGTTTTGTAGCCATGCTGTACAGCAATGTGGATGCTTTGTAGAGTGGCTAAAACTAATTTTAAAAAGTGCTATGATGCAGATAGGGCTAATGTGCGTTTTTCAAAAGTGCATTAGCGCTACATGCATCATAGTTCTTTTTTTCTTATTATTTTTAGCCATGCTGCACAGCATGCACACTGCTATACAGCAAGGTAACAGATCATTGCCAAAGCCGCGATACCCATGCTGTACAACAGGAACAAAAGGCAATGGCAGATCCACTAGAATAAAAGGTGAGACGAACTGGCGTTGCCAATGCTTGTTAGGTCTCGGCACAACACCCCTGTGATTCTGAGCAAAACAGATAATCTCCCCATGTGTGAAAAATAATATATGGGATTTGGCAAAAAAATTCAATCACATAAAGAAAGTAATTGCACCCATGTCCATGTCTTAGTGAAAATACATTTGGAAGTAGATAACATCAGTTGTCACAATGAACACCCATTTCAAAGGAGTAAAGTGCTTCTTTGGTGTGTGTGGCAGAGAGAAACATAGTTACAAATGGCAAAAGGTTCAACAAGGATGACAGGGAAAAAGAAAATATACAAGTAGTACTTGAATCACAGCGTGATCAGCATTAGGACAACACTCAAGCTGAAGAAAAAGCTGAAAGAAAAAGTGAAGCCAGCATGCACTGACCAATTAAAAGGCAACACATAACAGTGTCAGTGAAGTAAATGAATGTTAAGCAATGTGCAGGCTACAAGACCCTTGTTGTATACAATATGTCTTGTAAGTGACAGCACATGCAATGTATGCACTGTCACAGGCAGGACCTGAGGAATATATTCCATACAGCAGATATACTTGTGTTTTAACATTACAGTTGTAATAGTGACAGTGTAGTTATTGTCCCATTACATCCCCTAAAAATGAATTTTTATCTTTTTTTGAATAAATATTGCACTGCTTAACGAAACAGCACAAAATTCTAGAAGTGTAAAAGATCTTGCATGGAGTGAAGGGTCCCAATAGTGCAGGACCCCATGTTAGTTCCAATAAGGGAAAACAGTTCCATTTATAGCAAACCAAGCATTGACGAAGCCAATTGGTCTCAGCAATGCCCAAGCTATTGGTCTTGTCTATGTGAATGTCTTTTAGCCATGTTGTCTAGCAGCACATCTGCTGTTCAGCTTTGCTGAAAGTTAACGAAAGCTCAGAATCACAGGATGTTGAGCCGACCCGAGTGTCTTCGACCCCCGCCATGTTGAGTTTATTGTCCTGCCCCTCCTAATACAAAACATCGCTATGACATGGCCTGCATTGGCCGCATCATATCGCTTTTTTTAGTGACTTTCAGCCATGCTGAAAAGCAGATATGTAAGTAGACAAAATGGCTAAAAGACATTCACATTGACAAGGCTGATAGCTCGGGCATTGGCGAGATCTATTGCTGTTGCCAGTGCTTGTATGGTGTTGACCGGGTCTTGCTAAGCAAATGTGGAAATGTTACTGAGAAACAGTTGAGGAACTTTGAAGTGAAGCAAAGATGTGGCATAGCGGCCAGACCTACTGACAGCGGAATTGGGGAACCAGGTTCGAATTTCAGGATCAGCTTAATAATTTGTGATCCTGGGCAAATCACCTAAGCTTCCTCCTGCCTACGACAAGGAATGTGTTATTGTGTAATGTAACTGGTGAGCACTGAAAGCTCTCCAATACCATTGGCTGGCATTGAGGAAAAGGGGAAATGGGTAGCAACTACAGGAAAAAACCTTAATTGAAGACTCAGCGACAACAATTAATGTGTCATTGTGTAGGGTAATTGGTGAGCACATAAAGCACTTTAATACCATTGGCTTGTGTTTGTGCTATGGCAAGACGGGCGACCTACCCTGTCTCCAGTGTCTCGAGATGCCGGAGACGGGGTAGGTCATTTGGTGCATTGTCACTTATACTCTCATGCTAAATCAGCGTGGTCTCAGCAGTATCTTGAGGGGGCACAGTAGCTACCCAACTTAGGTTGGCCCTTTAGGCAAATTTTAGAAGGTACACCTGCATAGGGTATATAGTGTTTTATTACCATATATTCCTTCTCAGGTTCCAAACAATATGTAGCTTAGAATCCTCCAGTCCTAATGAATTGCCCCTTGATCATTATTGATTTTTTTGAGGCAAGAAACACGTTGACCATATAAACTTTTTAGGCATCCAGAGATCATTGTCTCTACTAATAACCACCACCTTCTTAATTGAACACGCATACTCACTGATTAAAATCCAGTCCAGAGAACTGCTTAGTCTATTTTAAATCAAATTTTTTCATGCACACACACTACAATTCACCAATCGACACTCTGGGCCTTAGACCTGCACATACAAAAGATCTCGATACAGAGCCCCTTGAGGGTGCCCGTCAGCATTTGCAGCTCCGCTTGACACAGAGCAAAGCCCTATGAGGAAGCATGACACCCATATGAGTGTGTGAAGGCCCTAGTTACTAAAGGGACAGTCCAGCCACCTCTGGGTCCTCCTTCTCCAGCCTGACTATTTCCCACCTTCCTTTCCCCAGGAACTGCATACCCTTTATTGTTAGGATCTACCTTGGAGCACGTATGCTGGGCCTACAAGTGCTCCTGTTCCCCCCTCTTCTTGTGATAGGTCCAGTCACTTATCCATAATGCAGCCTCGACTCTCCTGTTTTGTTGAATAATTTTTCATTATTTCTCTGATGTTTTAACATCGGGAGGCATCACTTTGACTGGTGTAGCATGTTTTGGGGAGCTTCATAGCCAATTTCTTTTTTTTCCTTCCTTTGATATGTAAACGCCTCCATCCTTGCAATCAAATAGAAGTGAAACAAGGCGACTGCTGTCTATTTTTTACAACAATTTCAGCTAATCAAATTTTGTTCTGTGAAAGACAAGTTGGAAAATTCAGACAGTCAGAGGGCTTCTTTTCCTTTTTTTAAAAAAAACTTTCCTCATCTTCTTAAGCAGACTAAAGTGATATATCTATTTCAGACTTGCATAGTGGACAGCTACATTTTATTAGAACATTGGAATGTTGGGAGCTCCATTGAAAACAATGGAGTGCTCCGGGCTTATAATGGCTGGTATAAGCCTGGAGCTCCAACATTCCAATGCTTCTTTGTTCACAGCTCTGGCTGTGAACAAAGGCTTCAGGGAACCTGAGGGGATTCCAATCCCCTCACGCTCCCAAAAGGCTTTGTTTTTTTGTTAGAACATTCTGTCCTCTAGTGACAGAATGTTCTAATAGCCTTATAGCCCTTCGTAGATGGGCTATACCGCTATTAAAGTCCCTCTCCCTTGTTAAAGGCCCTCGCCTTCGGCTCGGGGCCTTTAACGCTGGAGAGGGCCTTTAATAGCTGGTATAGCCCTCTACGGCGGGCTATAAGGCTATAGTATTTGTTCTCAAAAATATTGTCATCTAATTCACTAGTCTTGGAGAAGGCGACAAATGAGGATGTGCCTTTCAGATTTGGAGGGTTTTTGTTTTTTACTCTTCCCCAGTGAAAAGCTCTGACGAGGACTTCCTCCTACCAACATGCTGTAAATAATCTGATGAAAAAGGCAGTGGGGTTTGGAGACGCAGTTCCCGAAGTTCAAAGGAGCATCGGTAGAAAGAAGCTCTCATGAGATCAGCAAAAGGCTTTATTATAGGATTGACTGATTGAGGAATTACATTTTACAACATACACCATAATAATGCCTGTAATATCTTTTATTTAGTATTCCTATCTAGCATAGGAGAATGCATCCATGAGAATTTGTGAAAGATGCAAATTAGGACACATCAGAGTAGTCAAATATTTTCAGAATATAGTAATCTACAGCACTGGTTCCTAATGTTTGGACTTCTGTGGAGCCCCCACTTAATCATTAGTTGAACCTGGGGACCCCCTCTGAATAATTTTTGGAATCGAGGGACTCCCCACTGTGTCAGTATTGGAATCTGGGGTTTGATGATTTGAACCACAAAACCAATACATAAAAATACAAAAACAAGCTTTCATCAAACAAATACACAAATTATGAAATATTTTATTTAATTCTCAACCAAATATAACAAATCTAAACTTAATTTTTATAGGACATTTTAAGCTTTTCTAAATTCAGTTGCCACCATTCATCGGCAATACTATATTCTGTTTGATGCCCTGGTCACACAAATCAATCTTGAGGATATTAGCTTAATTAATGCCTCAAATTTCAAATTCCTGTACATGTACAGAATATTTTTACAAATGTCAGTTCTCAATTTTCCTTTTTTATTTAAACACTTTATTGATCTCTTACTATTGATTAATTTTCTAAGCAGTCATGAACACCCTTACTAGGTTTTGCAGACCCCTAGGGGTCCCCGGACCACAGGATAAGAACCATTGATCTACAATATAAAATGGCAACAAAGCGACTAGAAGTTTTGTTTTGTGTCTTGGAAGTAAGGCATTCTTTGACTGTAGTGAAAAAAGTGCTAATTGTTGGAGGAACTATTTCAGGAAAAGTCATTCATTTTAGAGATGTTTCAAACTACTTTGCAGTAAAAGTTTTTTAGAGTAGTGTGGTAAATTTTAGTCCTTGTAATGAAGGGTTTCCGTTCTGGATATGGTTTCACGCAGGAACCATTGGAATTATACCTTTTGTGAATTGGATCAGGACGGCGCCTGAGGTGGGACAATAAACCTGGGATTCCAGCCTCCATCATGTTTTCAGTCCAATATGCAGCTTCTTAAACTAGTGACAAAGTATGACTTCTGTGCACCTCATACATCCATACCGTTAAAGAATCATACAAAGTTCGCCTGGTGTGGTTCAGCTCATAGCATTTGAGTGGTATGAAAAGTTCAGGGTAAGGGTCTTTGTAGGTAGAAAAACACGTCAAGGTTAGTGAAAACACTTTAAAAGAAGCACAGTTTAGAGAGTGAGCACAGCTTTGATGTACGGTGTACTGACCCCTAACATGCCGGCAGTGCAGGCCAAGTCTTGGTCCTTGGATGGTGCAGAAGACATCCCTTGACAGCTGTGAGAAAATGGGGCCTTGTTGCAGTAACCCCCCACTATACATCTGGTTTTTGTTCCAACTTTGACTGAGGTGTATTGGGTCCCTGCTAACCAGGTTCCCAGTACTATTGTTCTTTCCCTAAAAATAAAAACGGTACCTCAATTGCAACAACTTCAGCCCCCATATAGGTCGCTAGTAAATGGTACCCCTGGTACCTGGGGCATTGGGACTGAAGCGGGTCCACTAGGGCTACAGCACACATTGTGCCACTCTAGGGACTCCTCACCAAGACCATGCAAACTGCCAATGCAGGCTGCATGTCTTAGTGCAGAAAAAACTGAAGAGTCAACATGGCACACATCCCTGTGTGCCAGGACCAGACACTGCATGACGTATAGGTAAGTCACCCCTTCTGCAGGTCTTACTGCCCTAAGGCAGGGTGCACTATATCTAGGCTTTCCTGTTTTCAGTTTCTATTTTTGGTAAATTCTGGTGGGGTTTTTTCAGTATTTTCAATATCTTAAAAAACAGTTGTTATCAGTGGTTACACATTTTCGCGCCACTAAAAACAACAGAAAAAGTGTTTTTCCGGTGTTTATGGAACGTTTTGCTTTTATTATTGCTTGCTTTCTGCACTGAAAGAACATGGTATATAGACAGTGTACTTATCTTGTATATGAGGTCCAAATAAATTTTTGCTAATTAATCATATTGTAGTACACCATACAATACTTCTTCAGTAAGTCTTTGGGTCTTGTGCCCTCGCTCTTTCCTTCCCATGTAATCTTCTGTGAAAAGCCCCTCTCAGCATACCATCGAACAAGTGGCGAAGATCTTCTACAGTGAATCACTTCAGCTCGGGTATCAATTTTGACAGGTCATCACACAACTTTTTTATATACGTAGCTGAATCACTGCAAATACAAACAATATGACTCCAATCTTTGTTGAACTTGGAAAGAATCTTTTTGCAGAGCATTACAAGGGACACTGAGTTCAATGCTTTCCAAAAGTCTGGTGTCATGTTTTCACCACTATCCCAGATGCTTGGTGATATATGTACTTGTCACCATACCTTGCATTAAATGTTTAACGCCTGAGGTGTTGGCAATTTACCTACTATCAATACTGACCCACTAGAAACTATGGTCTGATGTATTAAGGGTTTTTACCCATTATCTTTGGGTAAATGTGATGACACATATTAGGTAAGATTGTTATGAAACCAGCCATTTTACCTTTCAGTGAAAGAATCAAATGCAGCCAAAATATCAAATACGAGTTTGATATTTTCTGAATCTCTACAGTTTATAAAATAATTAAACTAGACCTAAAACATGAAAATAAACCCTGCATCTTTAGACCAAAGGCCACAAAACTGAAAAAAGTAAAAGGAAGAAGAAACAACATTTTAGTAACATCCCTAAAGAACAAAACTCAAGCAGAATAATGTTGGCCAGTCTTCCTTACTGCTAGCTTGTATAACAAAGTTACATTGTATTGACACATTCAGGAAGAAATAAATGACTCTTTCACTCTCTTTTTCCTTTCTTTGAATGGCATTTAGTTTGTGGTTGTGCAGGTGTTTTATCAGTGTTTATATATTTTCACCGGTGAGGACTATTTATCTTTCAGTGGGGTTTTATCAGTTATTATAGGTTTAAACCTAAAATCCCACAGCCCAACGATATCCCATGTGTGGACATATCTGTCTCAGCAGATATGACCCAACAATATCTAAGTCCATTGTAGGATATTGTAAGAGCCCAGGGAAGCCATAGAGAGTAAACATGATGTGGATACTTGTCATCATGAGTTTCCGAGCTCCATGATGACATCACTGTACCCTAAGATGTTTGGTACCAATAATCTTGTCTTAATAAATCCTCACTGATGTCAGTGTTAGATTTATTAATAAATGCATACAGGGACACCTTAGAGGGTCCCCTGAAAACCTACCAAACACAGGTGTGGTCCCTGACTAGTCTTAGGCAGCTTGCCACCACCAGATCTGTTTATAACCTCGTGGGGTGAAAGCCAGCACTCCCAGAAGCCAGGAACAAAGCCTGGTCTGGGCGGAGTGCTTCACACCTCCCCCAAGCCTGAATGGCCTACCAGGGCGGGAAGTTTCAAAGGTGATGCTGCCTTTGAAATGCAACCCCAGCATCTCCAGATAGTGGAGGATGCCAACCCCTCTGTCTTGCTTGACATTTGGCTGGAAACCAGGCGGAAAATTAATTAGGTTAGGAGGTGAGCCCACATTCAGTTAGCACCACCTCTAAGGTGGGGCAGGTGATGTGGACACTACTTTTCCAATTCCTCCACAGAAAGTGGTCACGTAGAGGGTGTAGAGACCCTAAAGGTAAATAGCCCATTAGCTACAATCTGTCTCACCCTTTAACACCCCTACATTTAGTCGGCGATGTGGTGAGCACAAGGTAAGTAGTTTTCTTTATTTTTCCTCATCATCGTCTGTTGACTCCCACCCGCCACTCCGCCCCACTGTTCTTACCTGCACGGTCTACTCCTGAGATAGCTTCTGATTTGCAGGCATTTGCAGCTGGAGGGGACAGTGTTGTGATTACGGATGCCAGTTCAAAGGGACCAGTGGCTGTGTTACTAGGAGTTGCAGATGGAAAATAGTATGCAATTGCCTTTGCCTTCAAGTCCAAGAGCTGCAGATTTAGATTTTTCCATTATTGAGAATTGTTTTGAGGTACTGTGTTCACCATGAAGCTGGATCATAGGCAACTGCATGGAATGTTTTACAAAAAAATATTTTGGATGTATCTGTCAGGATAAGAACATGGGTAGTGAGTTTACAGGATTACAATGTAGTAGATTATTTGTCAGGTTTGGGTGTTGGAAATATGGTAATGAGGAGGAAAACAAATGTATGTTGTAGTATTTATGTGATGACCAATGGGTGATGTCAGAAGAATGAAAAGAGCAGGTACTTAAAGATGCAATGCTCATAGAGGTGTTAAAGCATTTGACAGACGGCGGAGTGCCAGTATACCCAAGGCTACCGCTGCAGCTGCTGGAGCTCCGTGATCCGAGAGCTCCGTGGTCCGTGTGCAGGATTTTTCAGCGGGGGAAGATCGACGAGCCGACACACGAGCCGCCCTCTGGGGGCCCTCGGGAGGAGCTGCGAATTGCTTTACATCGCGGCAACACCCCCGGGCACTTCTGGGATCCATGAGCTTCCCCGCGGTGCGACAGGAGCGGCAGGAGCAGGAGCCGCGAATTGCTTTCTATCGCGGTAGGAGCCTTGAGTACTTTTCTAGTGCGGCGGTGCGGCAGGAGCCGCAGGCGGTCTTCTAACGCAGGGGGTGCAGCGGGAGCATGAGCTGTGGTCACTTCCTTGGGTACCAGGAGCTGCAAGTCGCTGTCTTGCAGGAGCCACGAGTCAGAGACGCCACATCAATCGGGGTGAACGCCGCTGCTGCTCACTGCTCCAGTACTGCTCCGGTACTGCTCCGGTACTGCTCTTACCGCCGGCACTGTTAGTACTGCCATCAGCTTGCAGCTTGTGGACCACCCCAGCCGCACCGTAACCGTGTCCTGACCCGTCTCGTCTTACTAAGAGGAGCTGCGAGCGAGTGTGAGCGCTACGTGAAGCGCTGAAAGAACAATACCGCTGAAGCCTGGGGTGTGTCACATGCTGCCTTTGCTGCTTTCCCTCCTTTGCCCTGCCGAGCAGCGCAGTGCTGTGCTGTGCTGCTCTGCTGCCGCTGCCGAGCTGCTGTGCCGAGCCAAGCCAAGTTTGCTGAGGGTACTGGCAGGAGGTGTCCGGGCGCTCCAAGAGGCTGATCCAGTCCAAGGACCACGCGACGTGACCTAACCACACCTGAAGAAGTAGGGGTGCAGCGTTTGAGGCTCGTGTTATTATTAAAAATTGTTGCTTGACTTCTGGGCTTCTGGGTCGGTGGGACACGGCGGAAAACAACCACACCTACTCCCACACCCACACCCACACCCAGTCCCTGCCAAAAAACTGAGCCCTAGGCTAAAGACTGTACCGTTGTCGCCACCATCACCCTAAAGCAATCCTTCCTGCTCTGTCTGTTTGTCCATTGTGAGTGCTGGGGGCTGCTGGCTGGCGAAGAGAAGAGAAAGCGGGAACAAGTCAAGGGGCACAAGCCTGTGGATTTTATGCCTGAATGCTAGTAAGCCTCTTGCGGCCCGAGGTGTGCAGGCACCAGAGATCAGTGATCTGGACTTGTGACTTGGGACCTGTGCCCAGCGATTGGTGACCAGTAGCAGCTGTTTGAAGCTGCAGCCTAAGCGTGGGCAGAGGCCTAGTAGTAGGCCTGTGAGCCTTCCCTCAGTGCTGTTCCTCATCTACTTTGTTGCCTTGAGATGAGATCTGGCAAGGTGAGGACAGCGGCTCCCCAAAGGAAAAAGAAAAGCAAAGGGAGAAATGTGAGGAAAGTCTCGGACCCAGAACAGTCACCTATTCTGCTGCTGAGTGACACTGATATCATTATTGATAGCGAGTCCCAGGCCTCCAGGAAGTGTCCTGACAAAAGGGCCGGTAAACCTATTGGAAATCAACCAAAGATTACAACAAAATTTAACTACATTAAGGACGCCGGATCAACGGTCTTTTCTAGCAACAAGAACCTCACTGGGCTCCCAATCCCCCTAAGCCCACTGGTGATCATCTCCAAGAGCGGCACAGCAAACGAGGCATTAAGGACTACCCAATGCAGTTACATGTCAACCACTGCTTCCAGCAAACCGCTAACGGCAGTTATAACCGCGCTCAGGGGAGCCCAGTAAAGAAGACCCCCTTAAGACTGAGAGCGTGTCGCCACAACTCTGCTCCATCCGGGTTCGCCATATCCACATCCAGTGTTGCCCTCAACACACAGGAAACTGATACAGAACCAGCGGTAGAAAAAAACAGCACTTTGGAAAACTTTAACCAAATGCCTCCTGAAGCTAGCTTCAGCATCCTGTGCAGTCAAATGGAGAATCTGCGCTTCATTTCACACCCAGGGTCCCAGAGCCTCCACACCACTGGAGTCAAGCTAGCCGGGCTGATGAGAGGTGTTACCTCGAAACCGGTCCGGTCCTTGGATGCTTGATTCCGGTCTGGGAAAGATATGGCTGTTGTAGTTCGGACTGGACTGTTCCCATGGGGCACAGGGTCAGAGCTGATTTGCATAAAGCCATTATCTGACCCAGGGTGGTGTGGAGTGCAAAAAACGATGGATTTAGGCCCAGATCCTTGTACTGGGGTGAATGTAAGACATTGATCTACATTCTGTCCATCAAATTGTTTTTTGTAATTTTCTCCCTGAGTGTACTGGGGTAGCACAGACGTGGGTCCCAGAGCCTCCACACCACTGGAGTCAAGCTAGCCGGGCTGATGAGAGGTGTTACCTCGAAACCGGTCCGGTCCTCGGATGCTTGATTCCGGTCTGGGAAAGATATGGCTGTTGTAGTTCGGACTGGACTGTTCCCATGGGGCACAGGGTCAGAGCTGATTTGCATAAATCCATTATCTGACCCAGGGTGGTGTGGAGTGCAAAAGACGATGGATTTAGGCCCAGATCCTTGTACTGGGGTGAATGTAAGACATTGATCTACATTCTGTCCATCAAATTGTTTTTTGTAATTTTCTCCCTGAGTGTACTGGGGTAGCTCAGACGTGGGTCCCAGAGCCTCCACACCACTGGAGTCAAGCTAGCCGGGCTGATGAGAGGTGTTACCTCGAAACCGGTCCGGTCCTCGGATGCTTGATTCCGGTCTGGGAAAGATATGGCTGTTGTAGTTCGGACTGGACTGTTCCCATGGGGCACAGGGTCAGAGCTGATTTGCATAAAGCCATTATCTGACCCAGGGTGGTGTGGAGTGCAAAAAACGATGGATTTAGGCCCAGATCCTTGTACTGGGGTGAATGTAAGACATTGATCTACATTCTGTCCATCAAATTGTTTTTTGTAATTTTCATTTCATCAAGGGCATCAACACCGCTTTCACGACGGAAAGTCCAGGCACCTCCCTTGGGGGGGGGGGGTTGCAACCAACAGGACCTACACCGTGTGTGCAAACCTGAGCCAGTGCCCACTGGAACCATAATGAACACAGAAGATTCTGAAGATGCTGAGGGAGGCATGAAAGAGCTTTCCTACCTCGATTTGACGGAATGGGCAAAAATGTTGCATTCATATGGGAACTCAATTCCTGGCCTTCCTCAGCCATCAGTAACTCCAAGGCAGGACAAAAGCGAGGCCCCCTCCCAAGAAAAAGCATGGGCTACCGCCCTCGATATCCTTCAAAAGTCAGCAGATGCAATGTCCTACCAGGCTGACAAAATGGACATTCAAATCAGCCTTCTAAATACACTCGCCGTATACTTTGCCAAAATCGACGAAAGGGTCTAAAATCTAAATAGCCTGATTAGACGGGCCCAGGAAACTGTAGATCGCCCGCAGCAAGGATGCAAATGCTCACCAATAGTGGAGAAACTTTGTTCGCTCCCAGGCATAATGGAAAAGCTCGTAGCAGACTTAAAAGAAATAGCAAAATCTACACCCACCCCTGGGAATGGCAGCGATACAGACTCAGGTAATCCAAGTGAAGCTCGTCAATTTAAAACAGTCCTCAACTTAAGGCTAAGAGAGGAAGAAGCTGTCAACTTCTCACGACCTGAAGAGAAAGAGGTGCAAGGTGGCGGTATGAGAGAACAGCAATCTCCCCAGGACTCCAGCAGAGTTAGTCCCACCCCTCTTTCCCCAATTGAACAAGAAGAGGGCAACCCTGCGGGAAAAACGAAAAGACAGAGGAAGCGGAAAGGACGCAACAAAATGAGAATGAGCAAACAAGTCTTAAACGTCTACCCGATGTTCAACACCCGCAGACGACCTGGTGTCTCCGGAGACGATGAGCAAAAAAATCCCTCTGACCCAGGAACAACAACGGAAGCACAACCAACCAACCAGGACTGTGACAAAAGGAAGAGCCACATTTCCAACTCGCCAATAGCAAAGAAACCACCAATGGTTCCTCTAAGACAATGTTTGCTGATTGAAGCAAAAGAACAAAAAACCACTACCAACATGGCTCCCCCTAACACACCCAACAAGCAGAATGAAATGGATGTGAATCATACACCGAGTCTCGCGATAAGGCTGCCTGGGGGCCCCATTTTAAAGCAGGTAGACATAGCAAACCGTGTCAACAACCAAAGGGCGCACTCCCTGCAAGGGATAACTGGAACTTTGGTCATGTAAATAATGAAAGGCCCGATACTGTGCGCAATGAGATCCCTACTACGGGTCCTTTGATAAAAGTCGCGCAAACGTCAAACATGGACAAAACAGAGGTAATGCCCAGGCCGAATAGCACAGCTCGGAGTGGGGACAACCTCTCTACCCTCTTTTATCCAGAATATAAGTCTAAAGGCAGCCATGATATCCTAAATCGGGGCAAAATCTTAAAGCTGATACAAGCGTCAGGTCTGTCAGACGCAATTACCACTCAAGACATAATATCGGTAGAATTTATTGCACCAGGTCAAGGCCAATCAAACGAATCCACAAAGGTGACCTGGAGTACCGAAGAGGCAATGAATACAATTCTCGGGTCAATCGACACCTTTAAGCAATGGGGAATACTGATACAACCGGGCAGGGAAGAGGGCTACCCATACGTCCTACAGGGAAGCTGTGGTGATGAACATAGACGTGTAGGGAGGGGTACAGTTTACTCCGTCCTCAGGGGTGCATGCAACAAAACTCCCACTTCTGTCTACCCAACGAGGAAAGCAAAAGAAGATGGGAACACATTAAATAGGAATCAGGACGAGGTGGGTTCATGGTCATGGCTGGCCGGCGCCCTGAATACACCCGCCTTTTACGTTGACACCCAAAAAGAAGTCATGGGTGGATGACCCTTCAATCCTATGCCTTGTTAATTCCACAGCCGTACCTTACCATATGGTTCAGTGCTCGAACGAAACTAAGTTTTTTAAAACTGAGACTGGGAGTTATTAACCTGGAAAAGAGAACATGGAAAAGTTCAATGCCGACTTTGTGGGACCCACAAAGAAGATATCATACACATCATATGCCTGTGCCCAAAACTATTGACAGAGAGACGGGCCCTACTCAAGCACCATTGGAATAGAAATATTATTAGAAGCTGTAGAGCAGCAGTTTTGGCCTGCTTTGACCCTAGGAACATTAACTTAAATTGTGCCCTAGTAAGATTTATGGAGCGCGCTGCAAAAAAACTCATTGAGGTGCCCTGAGTTTGCGACCCCCCATCGGAATAACGCTGTCAAGTTTAACTTGTTGTTGCTATTCCTACTGGCTTATTATGAATATGACTTTTTAAACTGACGTTTTATCTATCGTCTACATATAATGGTTTTTTTATGAATATGACATTCTAAATGCAATTTTGAAACCTTTTAAATGTTTGTACTTGCAATGTTTTTTTTAAAATCACGCAATAAAGATTTATTATTATTATTAAAAAAAGAGAGGGGAATAATCAAGAGAGAAGACAAGTTGGACTGAATAGAATGTTTTCTTGGATAGTGGAAGATAAACTCTCTGGAAAAGATGATGTGTTGTTTAAAGGGACAAGGTACATTTCTCCAACCTATTTGAGAAACATAATTTAGCAAATGAGGGACAACTGGGTGTGGTAAAAACTAAAGAAAGAATTATATAGGATTTTGGCCACAATTAGACCTGAAACTGGAGAGATCAATCAGAGTTTGTTCTGAATGGTGTAACAATTACACGGTTCACAAAACTGTGGCTCCTCCACTGTAGCCCCTAGGTTACCAAGTGGTTCTTGGAATTAAGTGGCCTGGATTTTCAGGTGCAAAAAGAACAGATGATGGACGGAATGCTGAATTAATCAAACATTAACCCCCAGTCACAGATCTGGGTTCAGTCCATCATTTTTTTGCATGCCACACCATTCTAGTTCAGACCCTGCCATATGCAAATCAGTCTTGACCCTGTTCCCCATGGGAACAGTCCAGCCCGAACGGCCAGGCCAGGTCTTACCTGGACCAGAAACAAGCATTTTCAGGGACCATAAGAGGGGGAGCAGGCTATACAATACGTGTCTGTGTTATTTGATCTGTTTTTGCGATTGACGGATGTTCAAAGGGTGAGTGACATCTGTTCTAAAAGTGATCTGAAATTCACAGTAGGTGTATTTCTTAGGGAGGCCTCCCACCCCCTTGAGTCTCAGAGACAATGTAATTAAACTCTGTTAGTAGTGGAGGGATTTTTGATGAACCGTTGGATCTTTCATAAAAAATTCCCCTTGTACCATCAGAGACCAATGTCATTTAGAGATTTTACCTAACTATAAAGGAAGGCATTCAGTAAGCAAGGGTCAATGGTCTCAACTGGAGGGTAGAATTAAAACATCGTATTTGTAACATACAGAGAGAACAAAATCAAATCCTTGGTATGGCACCTTTTGAGTTGTTTAGGGTGGGGGGCTGACAATTAGTGACTAAAAACTAGTGGAAAAGATGGCTTACGGTGTTGGTGGATGATGAAAGTAGAAAAAAGAAATAAAGTTGCAGGAGGAAAGGAAAGAGCACGATGACACAAATACATCTGTGTAGGAAGCGGTGGAGAGATTAAGTTCACCAGATCTTTGAAAGGGCTGACGATTTTCAGAAATGCAGTGAAGATGGCAAATGGTGGGATTTGGAATCTGAGTCAGGTAAATTTATGCCGCAGAACAGGGGAAGACAACGAGCAGGCAGGAGTAAGTGATGCTTGCGACATAGACAGTTGTTCTAGAAGTGATCATGTCAGGACTGAGCGTTTTTAGGTTCATTATGTTCTAAATTATAATAATTTTTTGTAAGTAAAAAAGTTTAGGGGGTTAAGTTGGCTATTTTTTTGACTATATGTTCTGTATGGTTATTGGTTTCTGTATTAAGAAAAGTGTGTAGTGTCTTCATTAATTGTGTAGATTTCAATCTGGAGTGAATCTCTGCAAGATGGCGTGGGAATTCTATCTTTTGTCACTTGAATCAGATCAGTGGCTTAGGTGCAACAATAAACTGTCTTCATTCTACTATTCAACCACTAGATGGTGCCCATGAGAGCCCTGTGAGGGCACGGTCAAGTCTTTATATCTATTGGTGCTACTTTGGGGGTATATCCTTATGTCTCATACCCTGATTGCCTTTAGTTAGGACTCTCACTCGCATAGTGGTGTCACATCGGGTGTCTGTCCCCACTGTGGGGATACATCTGCAGTACACTTCTTTCTACAAATGCGAGTAAATTGTTTTGTTATATAACTTGAGCTTTTACTGTTTGCAGACCCTTCTTTTTCTGCCTGGATGGCCCCCATCTCCCTCTTTCCTTGTCATCTCGTTGATTTGTTTTATAGCGCCCTGAAGAAGGTGGTCCCACATTTTGGTTTTGCACCGAAACGCGCGTTGGCACCATTACAACCTAAATGTGAACCTAAAAAACGACATTACTATTATTTTATGATTAGAAAGCAATACATGATGTTGTGTATCTTATTAGTACAAATGTCTCTTACTAGAAAATAAATTAATGAATTGCACTTTGAGAATTATATGTTTTCACACCTCACAATTGAGGATGTAAATGTAAATGTATGTGTCTTGTAAAGCGCACTGCTGCCCTGAGGCGTCGTGGCGCTGTAGACCGCGGGGGAACCCGTCCTGGCTCTCCCTGTGAGATGGTCCCTACTGGGTATCTCCAGGGTGAAACCAGGCATCCCCGGCGTATGTGGGGGGCCGTTGTGGAGATGAGGCAAGCTAACGCCCAGAGTTGCCAAGTGTGATCCCTGGTTAGAGGAGGCACCGAGGCGAGAATTATCGAGTCCGCTGACCTTAGTCCACGACCCTGCTGCGTCGGGAATTGAACCCTGGTCCCAGGCCGTTCTCTGCTTCTGGGTCTGCCCCCTCTAACCAGTGAGCCACACCACTCCATATGGTTTGGTTCCATGTATTTTTTGTTTTTTCAAGTTTCATTGTCAGAATGAATGAAGTATGACTGGTACAGATCTGAGCATGTAGGTAATATTTTAGCATGAGTGGAATATCGGGAGCCTGATGAATGAATGCTTATGTGTTTCAAGTATTATGTATTACTTTCTTTGGTAAATCTGATTCTGGTTATAAATGCGCAAAATGATATGGCACGTGAATGTGCTTCTATACAGTTGATAATTTGAATTGTACGAATAGAGGATTTATTATGCCAATAAATGTGTATTTATTTTGGCTCGAGCGTTTATACTGTAATGTCCGTATGGAGTTATACCAGTATTATTATCTGGAGTTGGCATTGTTAGTTGTTTTTGCTGTGCCACTCCAGTATCTGTCCTCTGGTGTCCCCTTCTGTTGAATAGACCATTTAAAGATCTCTCTTGGAGCTCTGTGTATAGATAAAGTGTTGGACCTGGGCCTCTTGGCAGGGTCATCCCTAAACTTTTTGCCTTCCTCCAATACTCTCTCTGACCTATTTTGTTTGGTTTAATGACTCTGGGCACTTTACCACTGCTGACCAGTGCTAAAGTGCATATGCTCTCCCTACTGAAAAGTGTACATGTGATTGATGTCCATGATTGGTTCATTGGATTTACTGTTAGTCCCTAGTAAAGTGCACCAGGAGTGCCAGGGCTTGTAAATGCCAATACTGCTAGTGGGCCGGCAGCGCTGGTTGCGCCACCCACAGAAGCAGCCTTAAAATGTGTCTAGGGTCTGCCACTGCAGAACCTGCGTGCAGTCTGGTACTGTCATGCTGGCTGGGCAAGTGCACCCACTTGCCAGCCCCTAAACCTTCCCTTAACTTCATATTAGTCACCCCTATGGTAGGCCCTAGGGCAGGGTGCATTGTAAGTGTAAGGTAGGACAAGCCCTGATGTGTGTGGTATGTCCTAGTAGTGAATTACAACCAAATTCGTTTTTCACTATTGCAAGGCTACCTGCTCCCTTTAGGCCAGAATGGGCTGCTGGAATTATTACACTCTATAATCCCAACAGGCTCAGGGAGCATGGTAGAAAATAATGTTTAGTATGCCTGAACTCAGAATAATAAAATACTTATTTTAGTAAAGTTTATTTTAATATCCTGGGTTTGCAAATGCTACTTTTAGAAAGCTAGCATTTGCTTGTCTAACCATTTCAGCCCGCCTCTGCTTTTGTGTGTATCTGACTGTCTGAGTTGTGTGAGTGACAGGGCTGGGAGTTGACAGGTGGTGAATAGCAGGATGACACCTTAGTGGGAGGTGGGAGTTTCCCTGAATGATGCATCAGGCTGTGCTCTGCCTCCACAATGCTGGCTCCGCCCTCCTGGGGAGCGACTGATGACTCAGCCTGCACCTGGCCCAGGAAGGACCGAAGCTTGTCAACAAAGTGCTCAGGCTGCCCCTGTATTCACAATGCTGGCTCCGCCCCCCTGGGGAGCGGCTGATGTGCCTGCCCTCACACTGAATGCAGAAGCAGAAGTACCCACCACAAGTGCTGGGACTGAGAGCAGTTATGCAAAGGCCCCCCTGGCCTGTAAGAACAAAAGAAACTGGGTATAAAAGTAGGAGCCCTGCTCCTTGTAAATTAGATCCTGTTTGTGCTACAGAAGAAACTCTGCCCGAAGAGAAGGACCTGGAAGAAGACTACAAGGAAGAGTGCTGTCTCTGGCCTGTGGCTGGTGCCTTGCTGCAGAAGGAGAGGAAAGAAAAGACTACAAGAGACTTTTGCTTTTTGAACTTTGTGCCAAACTTCTAAAAAGATCTCCAAGGGCTTGCTGTGGAACTTGCCCCCTGACCAGCGCCCCAGGAACAGTGGGCGCTACCCTCCCTGACTAAGGCATCAGCTGTGTGTGCTGCTTATCGCTGCAGCGCTGATTGAGGAGGACGAGAGCATCTAGTCCCCCTGCACACCGTGACCGTGGGTTAGCAGATCGCCATAGCAACGTGAGGCCCAGCCCGCCGCTGGCCCGAGCACCGTGACTGCGTCTGCACCTGGCCCCACGAGAGCAAAGTAACGGAGGACCCGTCCGGTCCAAGCATTGAAGTCTACTGGGCTCAAGCGCCGTAGATTCCCCCGCAAAGACGGACTGCCGCCCTGTGTCCTCTCCCTCTAACAGCGTCCTGCCCGTCTGCCCCGCTGAAAGGGCATCACCGCGACCGGCACTTTGGCTGGGTACGTCCTGCACTTGGGGACCGTACTGCCACTGCGCCACACTCAGCCGCCGCCGTCAGGACCAAAGCGAACACTAAGAAGAGGGCCTGTGACCCCATCGAGCACCGCCGCCCGCCAGGGAAGCAACGCGACGTGGGACAGCTCCCCTTGTAGCCGTCCGCTTCAGGATACCCAAAGAATTCCAAGGTACTGTGCTTTTGCCCCCCCGCCCTCCCGGTGCGAGCGTCCTGCAATCTTAGCTCGCACCGCGCGGTGTGAACTTGGGCATCCCGGGAGCCCCGCAGCTGCTGTCTGCCCTGCAGCGCAAGCCGCCCCTGAGACAGAGGCTCGCACTGATTCTGGCCCCCGAGGCCCCTCCTAACGCTCCCTGTGGCCCGCGGCCCCCTCCACTCGAGTCGCGCCCCAAAGGGTGACTCATCGCAAGAGCGGACCTGGTCGTGCCTTTTTGCTGCTCACGCGGGAAGCGTGAGCTTTGGCAGGCCGGGCCCGATTTTCTCTGAGGAAGTGAGCGGAGACGGGGGAAAGCGCCTTGAAGCGCTAGAAAGCACTGAATCTTGCTAAGAACCGGGCAGGAGGCCCAAAACATTGCATTCTTTAAGACACTGTGACTTTTTGCTAAGAATCACTGGAACCGTTTTTAAAGTAACCAAGACTGTATTTACAAGCCTGCTTCTAAAAAGTATATAAAGAGAATATATTTTTACAAATACAGTTTGGTGTCATTGTGTGGTGGGTTGGTTTTGGTGGTACGGTATTGCAAATGTTTAACCCCATGTGCCCCAGAGATTAGCCTAGACTGCTTGCGCCACACTACCTAGAGGGTAAGCAGAGGTTGTCTTGAAGGTAACCCTTAGCCCTGACGTGGAAGAGAGGGTCTCTGCTTGTCGCCAGTGCTGCACTGCGCCAACCAGAGACTCCCCTTTCCAACATTGGACGCAGCGGTGAGGATCGCGGATTTACATTTGCAGTGTCTTTGCCTTAACTTCTGACCATTACACGGTGATGACAGTCCAGTAACCTAAGCCACAGACTTTTTTTTATTTATGTTTTACTGAGAGAATCCCCATTTGTTGTGAAGTCATGCCTGGATCAGTCAGAATGGAAATTGAACCAGCAAGAAGCATCATGAATTTTGGTAGAGCCCTGTCGCCAGAGGAGTTGACGGACAGGAAGGAGGCCAGAATACATGAAATGAAGTTGGTGGAGCTGAAATTGAATTGCCAACTGGAGCTAGAATCTAGGAAGTTAGCCCTGGAAGAAATAAAAATGGAGCTTGCGCATGACTTAAGAATGAGGAAACTTGACTTGGAGCTCGAGGGGCTTGAGGCCAGGAGGGCTTCAGCCCAGCAACAAGAAAGGTTTGTAGCTCAGAGATTGAGCTTTGCTGAGTTGGAGGTGGAGTCCAGCTCAGATGGTGGCAGCAACATTCAGGTATCTAGTGCTGACAGCATAGTGCGCGCACCTAGAGATATGGCACCTGACTTGGAGGGGGTTAACATACATCAGGAGGTTCAAGGGCATGAGGTAGCTCCAGTAGTGCGCAGCGACCCTGAAGGGAATAGGGTGGCTGGCGTAGGAGTTCATGGTCCTAGTGGTGGGAGGGATTCCCCCATGGTTGAGGTCCTGGTGGGTGAGTGTAAGGACCGCCCAGAAGAGTGTGGGTTGTGTGACAGAGACAGTCCGCTACTGTCTGGCCAGTCTCAGAAGGATGGTGTGGAGTATGTGTGTGAGGCGCTGGATGGTGAGGTGAAGGATAGTTTGGTTAACCCTGCTAGGGGGCTGTGTAATCCAATTGTGGGAGAACATATTTTAAGTCCCAGTTTTCCAGAGCTATGCCAACACCTGTTTGAGAGTGAGTTCTCTGACCCCAGGGAGCTCACATTGGAGGCAGACCTTGTGGTGGATTCCAGAGGGTCTGGAG
Organism: Lissotriton vulgaris; assembly: GCF_964263255.1. Classification (NCBI taxonomy): domain Eukaryota; kingdom Metazoa; phylum Chordata; class Amphibia; order Caudata; family Salamandridae; genus Lissotriton; species Lissotriton vulgaris. Next base: position 279,299,727 of record NC_141698.1, on the reverse strand, counting down.
AGGCATTGGGGTGTGATCCTGTGGGGAGTGGCTCAGGTATCTTCCAGCCCAGAGTGGTGGGAGTGGCGCAGAGTAGCCCAGCTAGGTCCTGTAGTAGTGAGAGGGGTGTAGGGCCTCACGTCCTGTCCTTGAGGGGAAGGAGTGAGAATGGGTTTTGTCCCGGTAGTGCCCAACCTCAGTCTCAGAGCCTGGATGGTTCTTTAAGGGAACACCAGGTGGGGAGCCTAGGCTGTCCGGATGAGTCACCCGCTGAGGGGGATCCCCCAGTGGCTAGAGAACGTAGAGGCTCTGTAAACAGAGCTCCAGTAGTTCTGGTGTCTGGCAGTACCACTCCAGTTGGGAGGGTGCAGAAGTCCAGAAGGAGGGGCGAGAGGGGGAAACAGTCCCCAGTGGAAGAGCCAGTGGGTCAGGGGCCAGCCAGCAGGGCTGCGTCCCCAGTGAATGACCATGGGGACACCACTTCTGTCCTGGGGGATCTTCCCGCACTGTCAGATGGACAGGGGTTGGGGGATCTGCGCCAGGCAGACTGTCGCACGGCACATGAGCTATGTGCCACCCTCAGGGGGGGCATGCGTGCTCCCCGGGAAGTCCTGGTGCGCCAGGCAAGAGTTCAACTGCAGGGTTGGGTCCCTGAGTTGGAGAGCCAGGTCCAGGTGTTGTCTGACCTGGAGGGCAGGACCACTGTAATCAGTGTCCTGGCCCATTTCACTTCTAGGGGTACCACTCCAGTTGGGAGTGGGCAGTACTCTGGAAGGGGGTGCAGAGGGAGGAAGTCCTCGCCTCTGACCCCGGTTCAACTAGAGGGTCTAGACCCTAGGTTTAAGGGCCAGGTGCAGGGTGTCCCCCCTGACCTGGTGCCCCAGTTGCAGGATAGCACCCCTGAACTGGTGGGCGAATTGTGCAGGTCACCTGCCACAGGTGCCCTGACAATTCTGGAAGGGGGTACCACTCCAGGTGAGAGGGTACAGAGCCCCAAGGAGGAGGACCGGGAGTGGGAGAGCCCACCCCAGTGTTTGGTCCAGCCGCCAGGTACAGGCCTGGGGCTGGTGGGTCAGTGCCAGGATGTCATACCTGACCTGACAGGAGAGAGAGTGGACAAAGGGTGCCAAGCACCTGGGGCTACTGCCCCCCGCTCTTTAAGGCCACAGAGGTTTGAGAGCCCTGAGAGGCATAAGGCCTGGGTCTCATTCCTGACTACTGTCAGTGGCCACTGTGATTTGATGACTGTCTGTTGGGACACACCTGTGAGCGAATTAAGACTAGAGGCTGCACAGGTGGTGTCCACAGAGGAAGAGAAGGGTGCCCCATGGAGTAGCTGGGTGGACCCTGAGAGTATGTACAGAGGATTTAAAATAGGTTCTGATTGGCGTAGAACTGGAATGTGCCCCTGCTGTTGCGGGCCAGGTCCATGTTCTATCGCCCCAAGCAGGGAAGCCCATCACAGTGGTGATTGGTCTACCCTGCGTTTTGGCTGGAAGGGGGTTGTGTTGGACCTGGGCCTCTTGGCAGGGTCATCCCTAAACTTTTTGCCTTCCTCCAATACACTCTCTGACCTATTTTGTTTGGTTTAATGACTCTGGGCACTTTACCACTGCTGACCAGTGCTAAAGTGCATATGCTCTCCCTACTGAAAAGTGTACATGTGATTGATGTCCATGATTGGTTCATTGGATTTACTGTTAGTCCCTAGTAAAGTGCACCAGGAGTGCCAGGGCTTGTAAATGCCAATACTGCTAGTGGGCCTGCAGCGCTGGTTGCGCCACCCACAGAAGTAGCCTTAAAATGTGTCTAGGGTCTGCCACTGCAGAACCTGAGTGCAGTCTGGTACTGTCATGCTGGCTGGGCAAGTGCACCCACTTGCCAGCCCCTAAACCTTCCCTTAACTTCATATTAGTCACCCCTATGGTAGGCCCTAGGGCAGGGTGCATTGTAAGTGTAAGGTAGGACAAGCCCTGATGTGTGTGTGGTATGTCCTAGTAGTGAATTACAACCAAATTCGTTTTTCACTATTGCAAGGCTACCTGCTCCCTTTAGGCCAGAATGGGCTGCTGGAATTATTACACTCTATAATCCCAGCAGGCTCAGGGAGCATGGTAGAAAATAATGTTTAGTATGCCTGAACTCAGAATAATAAAATACTTATTTTAGTAAAGTTTATTTTAATATCCTGGGTTTGCAAATGCTACTTTCAGAAAGCTAGCATTTGCTTGTCTAACCATTTCAGCCCGCCTCTGCTTTTGTGTGTATCTGACTGTCTGAGTTGTGTGAGTGACAGGGCTGGGAGTTGACAGGTGGTGAATAGCAGGATGACACCTTAGTGGGAGGTGGGAGTTTCCCTGAATGATGCATCAGGCTGTGCTCTGCCTTCACAATGCTGGCTCCGCCCTCCTGGGGAGCGACTGATGACTCAGCCTGCACCTGGCCCAGGAAGGACCGAAGCTTGTCAACAAAGTGCTCAGGCTGCCCCTGTCTTCACAATGCTGGCTCCGCCCCCCTGGGGAGCGGCTGATTTGCCTGCCCTCACACTAAATGCAGAAGCAGAAGTACCCACCACAAGTGCTCAGGGACTGAGAGCTGGCTCCGCCCCCCTGGGGAGCGGCTGATTTGCCTGCCCTCACACTGAATGCAGAAGCAGAAGTACCCACCACAAGTGCTCAGGGACTGAGAGCAGTTATGCAAAGGCCCCCCTGGCCTGTAAGAACAAAAGAAACTGGGTATAAAAGTAGGAGCCCTGCTCCTTGTAAATTAGATCCTGTTTGTGCTACAGAAGAAACTCTGCCCGAAGAGAAGGACCTGGAAGAAGACTACAAGGAAGAGTGCTGTCTCTGGCCTGTGTCTGGTGCCTTGCTGCAGAAGGAGAGGAAAGAAAAGACTACAAGAGACTTTTGCTTTTTGAACTTTGTGCCAAACTTCTAAAAAGATCTCCAAGGGCTTGCTGTGGAACTTGCCCCCTGACCAGCGCCCCAGGAACAGTGGGCGCTACCCTCCCTGACCAAGGCATCAGCTGTGTGTGCTGCTTATCGCTGCAGCGCTGATTGAGGAGGACGAGAGCATCTAGTCCCCCTGCACACCGTGACCGTGGGTTAGCAGATCGCCATAGCAACGTGAGGCCCAGCCCGCCGCTGGCCCGAGCACCGTGACTGCGTCTGCACCTGGCCCCACGAGAGCAAAATAACGGAGGACCCGTCCGACCAAGCATTGAAGTCTACTGGGCTCAAGCGCCGTAGATTCCCCCGCAAAGACGGACTTCCGCCCTGTGTCCTCTCCCTCTAACAGCGTCCTGCCCGTCTGCCCCGCTGAAAGGGCATCACCGCGACCGGCACTTTGGCTGGGTACGTCCTGCACTTGGGGACCGTACTGCCACTGCGCCACACTCAGCCGCCGCCGTCAGGACCGAAGCGAACACTAAGAAGAGGGCCTGTGACCCCATCGAGCACCGCCGCCCGCCAGGGAAGCAACGCGACGTGGGACAGCTCCCCTTGCAGCCGTCCGCTTCAGGATACCCAAAGAATTCCAAGGTACTGTGCTTTTGCCCCCCCGCCCTTGCGGTGCGAGCGTCCTGCAATCTTAGCTCGCACCGCGCGGTGTGAACTTGGGCATCCCGGGAGCCCCGCAGCTGCTGTCTGCCCTGCAGCGCAAGCCGCCCCTGAGACAGAGGCTCGCACTGATTCTGGCCCCCGAGGCCCCTCCTAACGCTCCCTGTGGCCCGCGGCCCCCTCCACTCGAGTCGCGCCCCGAAGGGTGACTCATCGCAAGAGCGGACCTGGTCGTGCCTTTTTGCTGCTCACGCGGGAAGCGTGAGCTTTGGCAGGCCGGGCCCGATTTTCTCCGAGGAAGTGAGCGGAGACGGGGGAAAGCGCCTTGAAGCGCTAGAAAGCACTGAATCTTGCTAAGAACCGGGCAGGAGGCCCAAAACATTGCATTCTTTAAGACACTGTGACTTTTTGCTAAGAATCACTGGAACCGTTTTTAAAGTAACCAAGACTGTATTTACAAGCCTGCTTCTAAAAAGTATATAAAGAGAATATATTTTTACAAATACAGTTTGGTGTCATTGTGTGGTGGGTTGGTCGTGGTGGTACGGTATTGCAAATGTTTAACCCCATGTGTCCCAGAGATTAGCCTAGACTGCTTGCGCCACACTACCTAGAGGGTAAGCAGAGGTTGTCTTGAAGGTAACCCTAAGCCCTGACGTGGAAGAGAGGGTCCCTGCTTGTCGCCAGTGCTGCACTGCGCCAACCAGAGCCTCCCCTTTCCAACATAAAGGAATTGTTTGGGTAGTACGGAGTAACAAATTGTGTCTTGTGAAGAACTTGAACCATGGTTTATCACTGACATTTTTACTGAAAGAGTCCATCATGTGACACTAACAAGTGTCTCCCTTAACCCTTTCTAGCACCAGGATGCTCTGTTAGTGTACACAGAAATAGAGAAAAAGAAAGGGGAAATAACACTAAGGTCTGTTTTTTTAGAATTACTTGTAGAAAACCTGTGTATTTATCATGGACGTGAGAGAAACTTAATGCATGAATTGGCAAATGAATCCCGAGTAAAAAACAAAACAGAAACATAACCAAAAATACAAAGGGTCATCAGTGCTTAGCTCTATCAAACCTTCATAGTTTATAAATATGTCTCCCGGCGCAGAAGTGTAACTTCTTCAGTCAGACTGCAGGTAAGGTTTAAATACACTGGCTGTTCCACTTTAAATTACATAAAAAGTAACATGTGCAAATAACACCTCCCCTAAAAATGATGACATTTGACGTGACCATATACTGTTGCTAAAACTAACATACTGTGAGAGCAAATCCGTGTCCCAAAATGTTGACACCCCATAATTTTAACTCATCTGGTTCTCCTACCGATTGGAATGTGCATTAAGGCACCCATTAAACATCGATTTGCAGAGTAAAACAGTTCAAATAAGTAATTGGACCCACTCAGGTAATGAGTTCTAGATCAATAAAAAGTTTAGGAGTTTTATTACAAAATTTAAAAATAAGCAGTACTGCAATGCCATAAAGGCTCTCCCATGCAGATTTATACAAAGCATGTAAAATAAGAATTATTCTAAGTCCCAAACAAAAGAGATTGGAGAGCATCCCTAGTAAAACAGGAATGTCTTCTGGCTCACCCCAAAAATCCAGGGGTTTGTATACACAATGTTCGCATTACATGTTAGTCAAACTGCAAAATCATCATGGTCTAAGCAAAAACAATCTCTTTGGCAAATCAGAACATGGGGAAAAATACACGAACTTACCTTAACACATAAGCAACATCCCATTTTATAAAAGTATTCAGCCCCCTCTATAATAATACCATCCGGAGATTGTAGTGTAGTTCCTATATTCCCAATAGGCTCTGCGCATTGGAATAATATATACTGTAGTTTAGACGTAGGACTGAGGTCTACTAGGTCTCTACCGAATATAATAAACTTAATAGTGAGTCCCAGCTAGCTCAGAGGTCACTAGAAACTTTCTCGAATCACAAGAAGGGATTAGTTTCTGACAACCGCATAAACATGACAATTTTGTTTCCCAAGAATAAGAAATCAAATCTCTAGAGTCGCGGAAACAATAGATAACTATTTTACTCAGTCAATCGTGCATGCTTCGTTTCACCAGAGGTGCTGAGAAATAGAGAGATGGGCATTTTCAATAAAAGGTATTTATTGAACAGTCTTCTTTCTCAAGCATTGGAAATGAACTGCTACAATCGTAATACTGGTTATAAAGTACAAGGCATATAATACACACAGTATTATAAAGTAGTACTGTAAAAGCATGATATGGTTTCTAAGCCATAAAAGTGCATAAAATGTATAAAATACATACGGTAATAAATAATGAATTAAAGTATTCAACTGGTGCTTCTAAAATACGCCTACCCCGGTGTACCTAACCTAAGTCTAGTACGAGGGAAGAAGTAAGTGAGGAGTAGCCTCAGTTTAGTAGTTTTCTGCCAGGAATCTATTCCAAGAATTCTCTAAGAGGTCTAATCAGCTCCGTACCTTGGTTTTAGAATGAAGGAGGTCGTGTATCTCTCTCTCAGGACTCGATCTCCCAGATACCCGCAAGGGTAAGCCGGAAACACTGGAGCTGGATTTCTCGGCAGGAGAAAAGACAGCGTCTCTCTCAGTGCGTCAGTTGGAGGGTCGGCTTCCTTAGGCACTTGCTGCTACAGGGCGTCGGGCAAGTAGATAGTTGATCTGCTCTAAACCACCGTGTATTTGTCTGGGCAAACCTAGGCATATTTATACCTTGAAGGTGCAGAGTTTGATGCATGTTTGGACTTAATATCGTCACTCAAAGGCTAAATTCTTGGAAAACGCCAGGAGTTCTTGGAGAACTTAATATTCAGGCAGGGGAAAGTTCCTAGCTGCTGAAGGCGGGTTTTTCCAAGAAATCGTTGTTAATTCTCGGGACCTAGTGGAAGTAGCCATGCCGTATTTGGGCTGTATGGCTTAGACCAAATAGGGTAGTGATTTCTATGCCTATATAAGGATATGATAAAGTATACCTATATAAGGGCATGAATCGAGAAAATTACACTAGGGGCCTAGATTCATTTACGACACCCACTACACGATCTTAAGTTCAATTAAGCTAACCTAATAAGCACTGAACATATCTAAAGCTAGTGTTTACAATCCCACCCCAAAATACATAAAAATGCAATTGAAATGGTTTGTACATGAGAAAAATGTTGAGTATTTCTACAGTACGCATTATAAGGAAGTAATGACATTGCAAGCATATAGTATGATATCTACATATGCAAATCGAACGAATCATGAATTTACATTGATGAAAAATGGCTCTTAAATACAGAAAGAACAAGCATTAGAAATGCAATAGGTCTCGCAGCATTAGAGTTAGTGCTTTTAGAATTGTTTATAGGTTTTTTGTTGTAAATCTTTTGCATTTTATTTTTTTGTAGGCAATGCAAAAGAATTACAAATCAAAAAAGCAATAAGCAAATGTAAAAGCTTTAACTAAAAATCCTGCGAGACCTATTGCACTGTGTGAGGGTGAGGTGTTGAGGGTGAGTGAGGGTGGGGGTGAGTGAGGAGTTGAGTGTGAGTGAGGTGTTGAGGGTGAGTGAGGTGTTGAGGGTGAGGGTGAGGGTGAGAGAGTGTTATTGTGAGTTAGGGTGAGGGGTTGAGGGTGGATGAGGGTGAGGGTGAGGTGTTGAGGATGAGTGAGGATGAGTGAGGGTGAGTGAGGGGTCGAGGGTGAGTGAGGGTGAGTGAGGGTGACTGAGTGTGAGTGATTGTGAGTGAGGGTGAGTCAGAGTGAGTGAGGGTGAGGTGTTGAGGGTGAGGCGTTGAGGGTGAGGTGTTGAGGGTGAGGTGTTGAGGGTGAGGTGTTGAGGGTGAGGTGTTGAGGGTGAGGTGTTGAGGGTGAGGTGTTGAGGGTGATTGAGTGTGAGTGAGTGAGGGTGAGGTGTTGAGGGTGAGTGAGTGAGGGTGAGGTGTTGAGAGTGAGTGAGGTTGAGGTGTTGAGGGTGAGGGTGTGAGGTGTTGAGGGTGAGTGTTTGAGGGTGAGGGCGAGTGAGGTTGAGGGGGTGAGGTGTTGAGGGGGTGAGGGTGAGGTGTTGAGGGTGTGTCATTGAGCGTGAGGCTGAGGTGTAGAGTGTGAGTGAGAGTAAGAGTGAGGGTGATTGAGTGTTTTAGTGTTAGTGAGGGTGAGGTATTGAGGGTGAGTGAGGGGAAGGGTGATTGTGGGATTGAGAGTTAGTGAGGGTGAGGTGTTAAAGAATGTATTTCTCGTAGTGAGGTTTAGTTTTCCTTCCCGTAGCGCACACTAGGAAATCCGAAATATACAAGGCAGTCTATGGACGCTGCGTTTTATTTAAACTAAGCCTACTTTGCAACCACACACCCCAGTTGAAGCGAGTCTGCTGGCAGCCGGTGTGGGAATGTGCATATGATAGGTTAAGAAAAAAATATTTGGACGCCCTTCGAACGTGTTTGAACAAACAGTACATTGAACTATGTGTTTATAATTAAAAAGATGTCTAAAATACTGTCATAATTATTTTGAGCCCATGTACCAGCCGTCGGTCGCTTTGCGCAACGAGGCGCACGGGGCAGGACCTATCCCTTGTAAAACAACCCGGAATATGGGTACATGTAGCCGTATATCCACCCGGTGGGAACCTACTATACGAAGAGCATTCATCAGATGTTTTAGTGGCACAGGAGTCGCCTAACCAAAGGATCACAGAGACAACAAGTCGGGTGGGGGGCGGGAGAGAAGGGAAGTGAGCGAGTGGGAGGGAAGCGGGCCGAATGAAATTTCAAGTCGGGTGGGGGGCGGGAGAGAAGGGAAGTGAGCGAGCCTACTTTGCAACCACACACCCCAGTTGAAGCGAGTCTGCTGGCAGCCGGTGTGGGAATGTGCATATGATAGGTTAAGAAAAAAAAAGAAGCCGGAGGTAAGAGAGGAGAGGGGGGGAGGAGAAATGCGACACAGCGGGAAGGGGAGGGGGCGGAGCGGGTCAAATAAACAAAAAACAAGCTGGAGGGAAGAGAGGGGAGGGGGGAGGAGAAATGCGACACGGCGGGAAGGGGAGGGGGCAGGGGGTTGGCTGAAGGCCCCGATAAGTAAGTACCTGCTCGGAGGAACACGCAAGCAAAGAAGCCCTGGGTAACTGCAAAAGTTAGGTCTCAAACACTAATTCAAGAGTTTCTTTTTCGGTGTCTAATTCTAGCGATGGCTCATATGCAGTGATCTTAAAAACACACGCTCCTTGTAAATCGGCCCTGTGAAGCAGATCGTCTTCATGGGTTTTGTGGTCGTAAAGAATGTATTTCTCGTAGTGAGGTTTAGTTTTCCTTCCCGTAGCGCACACTAGGAAATCCGAAATATACAAGGCAGTCTATGGACGCTGCGTTTTATTTAAACTAAGCCTACTTTGCAACCACACACCCCAGTTGAAGCGAGTCTGCTGGCAGCCGGTGTGGGAATGTGCATATGATAGGTTAAGAAAAAAATATTTGGACGCCCTTCGAACGTGTTTGAACAAACAGTACATTGAACTATGTGCTTATAATTAAAAAGATGTCTAAAATACTGTCATAATTATTTTGAGCCCATGTACCAGCCGTCGGTCGCTCTGCGCAACGAGGCGCACGGGGCAGGACCTATCCCTTGTAAAACAACCCGGAATATGGGTACATGTAGCCGTATATCCACCCGGTGGGAACCTACTATACGAAGAGCATTCATCAGATGTTTTAGTGGCACAGGAGTCGCCTAACCAAAGGACCACAGAGACAACAAGTCGGGTGGGGGGCGGGAGAGAAGGGAAGTGAGCGAGTGGGAGGGAAGCGGGCCGAATGAAATTTCAAGTCGGGTGGGGGGCGGGAGAGAAGGGAAGTGAGCGAGTGGGAGGGAAGCGGGCCGAATGAAATTTCAAGTCGGGTGGGGGGCGGGAGAGAAGGGAAGTGCCACACTCCTGAGAAACAAAACCCAGATGGAGGACACTGCTCCCGTCTCGTCAACCAGGATCTTCAAAGAGCACTGCTACAAGGCTGATCGGCCAACTCCCATGTTCAGTCCGGGGACATCCAAGACGTTAAATAAACAAAATGGCTGTCATGCACCCCTAGTAAAAATAAAGGTCCCCAGAGCAGTTTCACGCAGTATTGCAGGTGGGGGAGCTGCCGCAGTAAACGCAGCCATAGATCCACAATGCATCCAAAGCGTCACAAGAGAGCAGCGCAGCTCCATAAGGGGAGGGGAGTGGAAAAAGGGGAGCCGACGGAAGGAAGAGAGGGGAGGGGGAGGAGAAATGCGACACGGCGGGAGGGGGCGGAGCGGGTTGACAAAGTTGAATACCAGGAAGTGGTGTGTCACGAGGGGTGTGATGTGGTAGCAAGGGGCCAATCTGGATGTGGTGAAGGGGGGGGCCGGGGAGGGGAGTGGAAAAAGGGGAGCCGACGGAAGGACGTGCACGCGCACGCGCTTTTAAGGTCAATGCGCATGCGCATAAGCTCAATGCGCATGCGCATTGACCTTAAAAGTCACGGGCACTGCAAGGAATCGCCACGATTCCTTGCAAGTTAGATAAAGAGTCGATGAGCCCCTATAGTCTCGCTTGCTCGATGCGCATGCGCATCGACAGGCGAGACCTAAAAAGTTGAGACCATTTCATAACATAACATATCACGTCAATTGTTATATGAGGACAAGGCCAAATATATTTTCTAGGCAGTGTTAAAAAAGAAAAAGAATTTCTTGTTCTCTATGAATAGTTCTACTTTAAGCAGATTAGTCTGTGCCAAAAATTCAATAATTTTGGAGAGAAACAAAAATTCAAATGGTTGTGACAAACAGAGTCCCAAAGTTAAATTTCTTTGTTTTGAAAAATTGAAGGGCGAATTTTAGAGTTGAGGGAACACTGTGTGCATGAATCAAAAGTTATTCTCGGTGTCAGGAAAAAACATTAGATCATCAAGGTTGGTAAAGAAATCGTCTACCACAGTAGGTGAAAGTGGAACCACTTGATCAAGCAGATCAAAAGTGCACAGATGAGAAGCATTGCCGTCAGCACCAGCTGCGGCATTAGCAGTGTTCAAATTAGATAGTACCTGTGTGCCTGTTGATTCTCGTATCTCACCCTCAGTTAGACTTACTGGTGAGACCTCAATGAATGCCGTCATCAGGATTGGTAGCCATTGGGGACAACACGATGCATGAGCCGTTACAGGACCTAGCAAGGTGTCGACATCCGATGGCAGGACTGATGGAAGTGTAAGACAGATGTCCAACACGCATTCCTCTCCGCAAAGCAGGCATTGTAGAACAGGTAAGATGCAATCTTGCCAGATTGGTCTGAACGAAAGAAACCAGGTAGTGTTCAGATCTCTTAAACGAGCCAAGCCAAGAATCTGTGAAATCCTTTCACGATACCTCATGGCACGGAGGGTCCCTTTCATGTTGGTCTGGGTATCGTTGGTTGCCGGACTTGCCATATCGGAGCAGAAGAAATAAAAATAGAATTCCTGCTGCGAGTCCCAAGATGAGAGGCAGGCCGCTGAACACAGAGTGCACGAAATTTGGAAAAATGCAGAGGACTGCTTCAAATGGTGTTAACAGTCCCGAAGAAATCGTCTTAAATACTTCAATACATGTGCGATGCCACTGGTATCAGACATGTTTAAGATTTGACTTAACATTTCTGCAAAATGTACTGGGCAGTTTGTTGATAATAATGCATGTATCTCTGCAGATGTCCTCGCAACTTGCAGATCATACGTTTCTTTAGACGAGGTCAGTGGCACAGACTTTTGCAAAAGAATGGCTTTTATTCTGCTTAAAGTATTAATTTGTATAGAAGAGATATTCAGTGAAGGCCATAATGTAGTCCCACTGTCTGTCTTTTGAGCTGGATACAATTCTTGCATACAACAAGTGACCATGGACGACACACTAACGAGATAAAGTTTTCCTGGCATCATGCCACAGCAACTGTGATCATTCAACATAACGTAACTGCCATTGGATAGCTGCCTGAAAACGGGCTCTATCACAGTGGAGGGAGTACCGTGCAGGTGGCAAGAGAGGTTATTTGCAGAACTGTCACAGGCTCCATGTAAATTAATACCTTTGCACAAAAGTGTACCACTTAGTGAGTTCTTACAATTTTTACCACTAAGGAATACCTCTTTTCCCTTGTTCCAACATTTGTGTTTGTAAGGTAAAGTCCATGTCGACTTAATGTATTCTTTACCCAACCTTTCATACAGGCCCACTGGCATATGCTGTAGACAATACTGAAATTGGAAAATTGTCACTGGAATCATGATGGTGCCATGAATTATCCATTCAATGACAGGCTTCTCAGAAACTGTCAATGGTAATCTTTCCAGTTTTTTAATGCTCAGCACCGTATAGTCTGCTTCTCTTTGTGCCAAAGAGATTTGTTTATCTGTAAGGTTAAATACAGCAAACAATGACGTGTTGATGAGACGCCATGGCACTGTAATGGCTGGATTTCCTGGTTAGATGGGATCAGCCCCTAGGGGCCCCTCTAACCCAGCCAGAACGTAATCACATCCCTCCTCAGGACCAACTATCCAGGCACCTGGGTACCTACCTGAGGATGGGGAACTCGCAATATACAAGCTCATATTATTAAAAACACCACTAAATCTATAGGGATACTAAGAATACTCACTGACCCTACACCACACTTATATTCACATCAGTTGGTCTCGCGGCCACTCAGACCCAGACCGGTCTACCCTAGGGCAGATATGACACACAATCCGGTGCGTCTACACATGGGCCTGCAGAACCCAATGCTCCCTTTTCCAAACTGTTCGCAATCCTGCAAAACTACACGCTAGTCCTCCCTCCTAGCGCTCTCACTTATTCAAGCCACAATCCTGTGGGTATCCGCGCTGGTAATGCCCCCCAGCGTTCTCACTAACGCCGTATATCAACGACGACCACATTCCTATGAACACCTATATATATATATATATATTGGGAAGTCTCTTCACTAAGGGTCTGCTACTACAATATTAGGAGTTAGCCAATTAATATCATGCATCTCCTATTCTTGGCATCATAGGTCCACTCACTCCCTATTTATGTGATCACCACTTACCTGATTGGGATTACTCATCCATTCATGTACCTAGTAAATACCTAGGAGCTTTGTTTACCTGGATTGAACAAAAGTAGGAGACACAGGCCAGTTTTCTACAAACTGGGGGTTATTTTATTAGTACAATATAAACCTTTACACAGAACTGACAAAGACTATAGGTAGAACACACCGCTGAAAGAGAAAAGATTAAACATAACAGGAACACTCCGCTGAAAGAGAAAAGATTTAAACATACAATGGCTTAGGGAATAAGGGCAAAATTACGGAAGGAGTTCACCTTATTAGTGTGTAGTCTTGTTCTAGCTGTCATCTGGGTTCCTCTCTCGTCTGTGCCTTGGCTCATCTCAGACTCCCTCTCTCTCCTGCACTCTTGGGTACACCTCTGCGCTGATCACTTTGCACTGGACTCCTCTCCCCCACGAACTGTCTCCACCTTCCAGCTTCAATCTTAATGGTTCCTGCCGCTCTGATCACTGTTCATTCCACTAGCTTATTCACTCTGTCTCTGCGCCAATGTCCAATTAACTCCATCTGCTCCCATAGGTTAGTCCACGATCTCTCCTCCGTCTCTTCTAAAAGGCATTACTTCAGACTCCAGCTATTCACACCTCCTCCTGATAAGCAACTGCTTCTGACTGCTTCCTTCAGTTCCAGCTCACTATTCAACTCAGCTCTTCTCCAGCTTGAACCCTCTCTCTCTGCCAACTCCACTCCACTGCTTTCCACTCCTCCACCTTAACACGACTCTCTGGCTTCGCCACCTCCACTCGACTGCAACTCTACTCGACTCTCTGGCTCCGCCTCTGCACTTCACTGATATAGAATGCTGTTTCCTCATGGAAAGTTCCAGCCAGCAGCTTCCTCCCACCAATCCCATGCACCAGGCTCCTTGCGCTAGACGCTCCCACAGTGACCAGTCTGCTTGTTTCGTCTAGAGACCTGAGCCCGGGAACAATTCCTGATTAGATTCAGCCCTGGCCGGTTCTCTCCGGTCCGCTTAGGGCGAACAACAGTTATAACTATAAACTTTGCCTTTGCCCTGAAAAGCCTCTCAGCTTCATCAAGATGGAGTCCCTCTAGCTCTAGGCCTGTAGGCCTGAAAGGGGTGAAATGCTCCTTAGCTCTGTCAGAATACCTACATAAACCATACCAATGTGTCTAATATGTCAAAGCCAATAGGCAATAGACAGGTTAAAGTCAAGAATAAAGGCATATTAAGCAGCTATCCTCTTCTAGGTCTGGAAAAAGGGCTTAAAAGGGCCAACACAGGCTAAGAATACCTATACTAGATGTGAGCAAGACTAATGATCTATATCACTGCTAAATAAAGCCAAAAACTCTGCCATTACAGGCACGTAGCCTGAACGAAGATTTTGCAACGTCCAGCCTACCTGCATTGTAGAACGTAATTGAGACTGGCCATGTTGTAACATTAGCAAGTCCTGTTCCATTATGTCAATTGCAGAGGATACAATGCTGTCCAAAGAATATAATCTGGAGGACAGAGTTGTTAACCCATTGTCCACTACAGAGAGAGCTTTCTCTAAATTAATATGATCAATTTCTGGTATTCTTTCTGCAGTTTCCATTTGCGTTATTTTCCATGCTTCGTTGTACGCAGTGTATATACCGGCGTATATGAAACGTTTTTGCCGTGGTTTCGAGGCCCCATTAAGAAATCTCGCAAATCATTGTTTTCTTTAAGTAAAGATAAGTGTTGTTTGATTTCCGGAAGTGTGGATGTTTTTAGCCAATCTAGGCATAGTTTTCCTACACTGTATGATGCTACTATCCCTGGATGTTGTCTCTGGGAGTATCTTGGATCTGGCCTGTTCAGTTTTAACCCCTGTGTTTTGTTCAGTAATCTTTCATGACAGTTATTGGTGTCTGTGGGCCAGATTAAACATTTTTTCCAATCAAGATTTGTTCTGTTTTGTGTTAAAATATATGGTATGTCTACCTCCTTTTCTGTTGTGTCATTACTTTCAGAAGTGGGTTTAGGTAAAGACGGTTTATTTAATTCTTTTATCTTAGCCAGGCCAAGACAAGAAGTCTGTTGAACAGTGTCATTTAAAAACATTGTACCTGCCATTCTTTCGTGCCCTAGACAGTTTTTGTCTCAATGTTGTCTTTCCAAAAGTCAAAACCTAATGTAGACAGATGAGAATAAAAGTTTGCAGAATAAATTTGTTTAGTGTTGGTCAACATTGTTTTAATTCCTGTCTTATTTACATTTTTGAAATAAAACGTTTCTGGATTTGTAACATTAAACCCTGAGAAGTACGAAAACTTTTCATGAAATGTTTTTGAGCTGCCTTTTGGTGGCGTGGGACAATGTTCCCATTGATTATATGTAAAAACATTCCTAGGCCTTGCAGATTTATACAAATAATGGTGACCATAGTGGTTAAAACAATACATTTGTTCATAATCTGATGACCCTTCTAAATAGTCATGTTCAGTATATTTTGCAGACATTTCTAAATCTGACATCATATTATTAATAGTCTCAAAGTCCCAATCATCAAAAAATGTGCTGGGTGATGCAAATTCACTTAAAGAAACCTTGAACTGGCGTGGAATCTTCAGCAGCTCCACCGGGCCATAGATGTCATAATCAGTTCCATCCCATACTATACCACCTGGTATAGGAACGGCTGTGATGTTCACTGATGACAGGTCTCTTTTTTCACGATGGGATGATTTGTGAGGTTTTAGGACCAAGTTGATTTTCTGACTTGCTGTTTCCATTGTACTGTATTTTCCATCTATCATTTGTCCCAAGCTTAAAACTAAAATTAGCCATAGCAGGAGAAAACATACACCTAAACCAATCCAAAATTCAATCCATGGTGAAACCAGATATATTTTCTCAAGTTGATGAAAGAGTTCTGTTGTTTTTTCTTCGAGAGTTTTATTTGCTGGCATTTCTTCGAGTTCACTAGGATTCTCAGAAAATGTATCAAAGTTGATGAAATAGCCAGAGGCAGTTCTGTCAATTGTTGGAATTGCATCAGGATTGTTATTAATCTTTGGAGTTGCTTCTTCCTTTGTCATGTTGGTATAGTCAGATGCTACATCTTTGTAGACAGGTGTTTCTTGACGAACTGTTATTTGGGTCTCAAGAGGCATGAGTTCGATGGCTTTGTAGCATAGTCCTTCTTTTCTTACTGCAGGTTTATTAAACGTGATAAGTCTTTCAGTCTGAACCTCTTGGATAGTAGCAAGATTTGGTCTTCTGCTATATCTTGGGAGTCCACTGGGCCTACTATTTATTATTGGCCACATTTGGTGGTTTGACCAGGTCGATGGACACAACTTGGTTCTCCTTTTTACCAGCAAGGGGCGGTAGTACTACTGATCTAGTTCCTTGGATTGAGAAGACAGGTACTGCTTTTCTGTAAGAAGGCCCAAATTCCTTCTTCACTGCTATTTTTTCCCTGACTAGATCCCCAATCTTTGGAATCCAGACAGGTCTTGCTGGGACCGGTGGTTTTTCTTCAGTGGCAGTTGGCTTTTGTGTTGTGTTACTCAGACTTCTTCTTGTTTCATTTAAGTCCTGTAAAACAGCCGAATGATCTTTGACATCAAAGGGTTTTTGTTCCACCACTGAAGTGTGACAATCGAGGTCTTCGATTATCATTCTAGTACCAAACAGTAGTTCATAAGGAGTGATTCCCCCAGAGAATTTCTTGGCAGATTGTTAAGACTACGTTGGACACTTATTAAATATTTGACCCATCCATCACCCGAAACTCATACCTTAGCTGTTATGGATTGCTTTATGTTACGGTTTTTTCTTTCTACTACCGCATTACCCTCAGGATGGAAGGGACTATAATACCGCAATGCAACGCCCAAGCTAACCATGGCCTCCTTGTAAGCTCGAGAGCTAAACGCAGTACCCTGGTCAGAATGTAGCTTGCCGATTGCGTATGTGCCGATAAAGACTCGCAAATCCTTTATAACAGTTCTGGCATCAGCCGAGTGCTGGGGCCATAACCAAATAAATCTTGTCCTAGTAGTTGTGGGATCGCATTTGTCTGTAACGACGTCTGCGGGTAGATAGCAGAATGCTGTCTATCAAAGGTATCTGGACTTGGCTGGCTACTCTGTAGTCAGGTATCTGGTGGCTTTCGCTGCTGAGATATCTGTTGTAGTTAGGGCAATAAATTGCGAAATTGTACACATCAACTCCCAGTCCCGGCCACCAGTACATCTTTTCTAATTCTATTAGAGATTTCAAGATCCCTTGATGTCTCAGACCCTCTCCCATATGTGCTTCTTGAATCAAGTAAGCTCTCCGCTCCCTGTTTGGAATTACTCTGTCCCCCACTCCAGGGATTTGAGCAAAAGGAACGGAGTTTGCATCAATTATGTATGTATTACTGAGTGGATAGTTTAGAGGTAACGTTGCATGATTGCCTTCCATTGAGGCTTTTACTGCTAGTAATGTTTCACCAACTATAACTTTTTTCACGCAAGCGATTGTAGCTACGGAAGCCGTTTGCACAGCTGCCTTTGCGGCTTCATCAGCCAATGAATTCCCTGCAACGTGAACGCCATCACGTTGATGACTCAGTGTATGTATCACGTGAGTCTTTTGTAGTTCTTTTTGTAAAAGAACTACTTGTTCCCAAAGCGTTTTATGCTTAATTGTGCCACCTTTTGAATTTTTGAACCCGTTTTTAAGCCAGTACTGCAAATTTTCATTGTAAGATTTAACGCAGAAATATGAATCGCACACTATTAGTGTGGGGAATTCGCGATCGGTATTCTCAAGCGCCATCTTGAAAGCCTGTAGTTCAGCTCGCTGAGCTGTACAATCTCCGAGTGATTGAGTTTTTGTGACCATAGGTCTGAATTTGCCTTCGCGCCAGCGACCTTTAACAATCGCCACACAGCGCTATAGGCTTGTTTACCCCCAATTGCGGGCTGTGCTGATCCGTCTGTATATATTATACATCTGTAATGTTCAAGAGGCAGAATTTCGGTCGGCAGATGACATTCGTGTTCGTATTGGAGAAATTCTTGTTTTTTTAAGCTGGGGTTAAAAACGTATTCAACGTCTGTTGCAGCAAGAGAGTTAACCCATTGTATCCATCTTGGATGTAAAGCTTTTGCATTTGGCATGCTTGCTTTTGTCACTGCCTCTAAGGCAGGTACAGTTGTAAAGATCGATATGCGTTTACCCTGCGCTAGAGCTCTTTCTTTTGCTAATACAGTTTGAAGAGCTGTCAGAATTTTCTCAGTAGAAGTGAACTTCATTTCAGCTTGTGCGTACAAGTGTGATTTGTATGCTATTGGTACCGTTTCTCCTTCATTAAAGGTCAGGTACGTGAATCTGCATCTCCCAGGGATGATTCGGATCACAAGATTGCGCACGTTTTCGCGTGTCTGTAACTGTGTTTTTGTTAAAATGTCTGTTTGGACTGAACGCAGAATTTCTGTGTGTGTTTGAGTCCAATTAGTCGGTTTGAAATCAGGTTTGAATAGTTCGTAGAGAGGTTTAACCCTTTCTGAATAATTTAGAAAGTAAGTTGTTCCAAAATTCAGGAAACTTAGAATGGACTGCAAGTTTTTCAGCGTTTTTGGAGCTTTTCTAGAAAGTTTGCTGCCAGGCTTTTGCCTTCACTTGATAACTCGTATCCTAGAAATAGGACGTTGAGGTGGGCAATTCGTGATTTCTTAAAATTTAATTTATACCCTTCAGATGCGAACCCAAGTATTATGGTGTTCACTCTTTTCAAGTGCCTGTCCAAGTCGTCATCTGTAAGATAGATGTCATCGACATAAGATAATGCCTCTTGCCACCTTGGGTAATATGATCGCTAAGCATGACATTGCGCAATTGTGGGGATCGTCGAGGGCACCCAGTCTGTCGGCCTGGTCTAGAAACATGGAATGGTGCATGTTTCGTGAAAAAACAGTCTACATTGCTCGGGGTAGGCCCAAGAAATGGGGGAGGGTGTGGAATCAGTGGAACCAGTATCGTGGTGAAATTTGTACTCCCCCTTTTGTGCCTCCACCTGAGGTGTTGCATTCCCCTTAGAATGATGTTCCTTCTAGTCTGGATTTTTGTCTATGTATTGCTGGCCTGCTCTCTTTCCCCTTTTCCCCCTCCCGTCTACTTTTCTTATAGCCTTTCAATTTCACTTGTTACTATGCAACAGTTGTAGATGTGGTACTCCCTCCCCAGAAGGATTTCTTATGTATCTGCCTTGCGTTTAGCCTCTGTAGTTATTTTCTTTACTTTTTGGTTGGTTGGTTTTCAAAAAACACAAAACAAAGACCTTATTCCTCCTGTGATGTAATGTACGGCATGACATGGTTGTTTTATTGCCACCGGGCCCTAGGGTTGTCGGCTGAAGGGCTGTGTATTCATTCATCCTGATATGATCATTGGAAATGTTGCCAGCCGACCCGATGTGGCAGTATGATTGCTATTGTATATCCAGGTTTATCAATAAAGGTTTAAAAAAAAAAAAAAAGATAATGCCTTATCATCGTACGTTTGTAGTAACTCTGTTACCCTGGCTGAAAATAACCCTGGACTATTCTTGAATCCTTGGGGGAGACGGTAAAATTGTCGCTGTGTCCCCATTATTGAGAAAGCGGTCAGATGCCTGCTTTCAGGTGCAATGTTTTGACAGAAAAACCCATTTGAAATATCTAATGTGGTTTTATATTTTTTGCCCATGATGTTATTCATCATTGCTGCGCTATGTGCATTTTGTATTGCAAATATTGGTATACAGTCAAAATATCGAGTTTTTATTATCGATTTGCATTAATATTGATTAAAAAATATAGAATGGACACAATATCGACTGGACAGAATATAGGCTACAAAAATATCGAATAGGATAGCATTAATATCGAATTAAAAAATAATATAGACTACAAAAATATAGAATGGACATAATATAGACTACAAAAATATTGAATGGACAGAATATAGACTACAAAAATATAGAATGGACAGAATATAGACTACAAAAATATCGAATTTGAGGTAAGTAAGTTAATATCAATTTTTAAAGTGTTTTTTATGTTAGTATATGTTTGAAAAGTGTATATTTATTTTATTATTTATATTAATTAATTATTTTTATGGTATTTACAGCCCGATTCATCAAGCGAAATTGCACTCGCAAAGGGCCAGATTCTGAGAATCAGGCCCTTTGCGAGTGCAATTTTTGCATTTGGGATTCATCAACCCAAATGCAAAAATCGCTATTAGCGAAATCGCATATTTGCGAAGAATTGGATTTAAGGAATCTCTAATAGAGATTCCTTAAATGCAATTCATCAACCAATTTGAAATTGGGAATTCGCAATATTTGGTCGCAATTTACCACGAAGTCTGACTTCGTGGTAAATTGCGAAAAAAGAGTAAAAAGCACTTTAGTGCATTTTTTTCTTTTGCATGTTACACACTCACATGTCCTTTGGACATGTGTGTGCGCAACACCTGTTTAAATTTGCATTTAAGGGGTGCTACAGGGTGTCCTTTGGACACCCCTGGCACCCTTTAAATCGCTATCTTATTTGCGATTAGCAAATTGCTAATCGCAAATAAGGAATACTCCCCATTCATTCCTATGGGCCTTTTGGCCCTTATGAATCGCTATTAAAAACTCGCAAAACGGGTCTTTGATGAATCTGGCTGTTAATTTTTGCGTAATATAATTCTGTAGCGGGTTGTGGGTTTATAGGGGAATAGGGTGGGAAGTAATTTAATTATAATTAATTAAATATGTTAATTTATTTATTGGTATTTATTTTGAATTAATTTTGAATTAATTATTAATTGGTAATTAATTAAAATATAATTGGTAATTATTTTTAATTAATTGATTAATTGATAATTATGGTAATTTTAGTAATTTATTTTCTGTAGCAAGTTGTGGGTTTAAAGGGGAATAGGGTGGGAAGTAATTTAATTATAAATAATTAAATAGGTTAATTTATTTATTGGTATTTATTTTGAATTAATTGTTAAATAATTATTAATTGGTAATTAATTAAAATATAATTGGTAATTATTTTTAATTAATTGATAATTATGGTAATTTTAGTAATTTATTTTCTGTAGCAGGTTGTGGGTTTAAAGGGGAATAGGGTGGGAAGTAATTTAATTATAATTAATTAAATATGTTAATTTATTTATGGTATTTATTTTGAATTAATTGTTAAATAATTATTAATTGGTAATTAATTAAAATATAATTGGTAATTATTTTTAATTAATTGATAATTATGGTAATTTTAGTAATTTATTTTCTGTAGTGGGTTGTGGGTTTATAGGGGAATAGGGTGGGAAGTAATTGAATTATAATTAATTAAATATGTCAATTTATTTATTGGTATTTATTTTGAATTAATTGTTAAATAATTATTAATTGGTAATTAATTAAAATATAATTTGTAATTAATTAAAAATGAATAGATTAATTGATAAATATGTTAATTTTAGTAATTTATTTTCAGTAGTGGGTTGTGGCTTTATAGGGGAATAGGGTGGGAAGTTATTTAATTATAAATAATTAAATATGTTAATTTATTTATTTGTATTTATTGTGAAATAATTGGTAATTAATTATTAAATGGTAATTAATTAAAATATAATGGGTAATTAATTTTAATTAATTTCTTAATTGATAATTATGTTAATTTTATTAATTTATTTTCTGTAGTGGGTTGTGGGTTTATAGGGGAATAGGATGGGGAGTAATTTAATTGTAAGTAATTCTATTTTAAAATTATTTTTTTAATTCTATCAAATTTTTAATTATTTTCTAATTGTTAATTAATTTATTGTTAATTGGTTAATAATTTGTATTAGTAGGTAATTATTTTATTAATTAATTTTTATTTGCATTTTTAATTGATTAATTAATATATTATATAAAAGTGTTAAGTATTTAAATTTTTTTTTTTTGTCCTCATATCCACCATGGTATAAGAAAGCCATCTAAAACAAGCCATAGTACAGCTGTCTCAGTGTTATAACTGTATGGGATCATATGAAGTGGGGGGACCACGCATCCCTCAGCTGTCACTAGCTTAGTCTCATTCTTGGCTACCATTGGGGAAGCCTACAGCTGGGCCTGGGCCGGGCTACGACCAGATACCTGCTAGTTTATGGCTAAACATTGGCACCATAGTAGTGTAATCATTGGACCCGGGGGAAAAAAAAACCCGGATCTTTATTGTGCCCAAACAAGCATGTGCCAAAAAGCTCTTTTGCTTTGATTCCCTGGTCTGGCTAGGTCAATTCGTGCCATCTGTAGACTGGATGTCAGCCAGTCCCCGTGGGAAGGAGGTAGGGGGTCCTTCCACCTCCTGCAGATCTCCCTCCTTGCCAAGAGGACCGTATAAAACACTAGGCTTCTAGCTGCATTCTGTGATCCTGTCAGGATCCCAAAAATCACTAAAGGTAGATCAATGATAACTGGGAAACCCAACGATGCTGTAAGAGTCTTACCAATAGCTTCCCAAAATGCAGCAACCCGAGGGCATTCAAAAAACATGTGAATGTCTGATGCTGCCAGCAGCCCACACCTTGCACATGCCACTGGATTTCCTATGGCAAATTTAGATAATCTCTGGGGAGAGTAATACGCCCTATGGAGGGTATAAAGATGGTTCCTGCGAAGCCATGAAGGCTTTACTAAACTCTTTAAGAGCTCAAATGAGGTGGACCAAAGTTCTTGTACATCTTGTCCAGTTGTTAAGACACCCCACAATTGTACTGGTAGCTTAAATTCCCCATCAGATTCCTCAAGTAGGAGTTTATACCCTTGTGAGATCTCGCTTTTAGTTGGACCAATACTCACTAAGTTAGTTATTAATTGACTATACCCTCCAAGAGGGAACCTGTTTCTTTTTGAAGGTGGAATTTTATAAGCCTGTGTCCAACTACTCATTTGTAGGTATTTGAACCTTGAAATGGTTGGACCTATTCTATTCTGTAGGTGCACCCACGAAAGCAAGTCCCCCTCATAGAAGAGGTCCCCCCATACTTTAAGGCCTGCTTCTTTTAAAGGCATGGCTAGGATGTCTTCTAGCCAGGCTGGGCTTTCAGGTAACCCCCAAAGCGGTGTTTTATCACAAAAAAACCCTGTTTGATTGAGTTTGTTACCTCACACCACATTTTCGCCAATCCATATAGGACCTTCAGTTTGATCTGTTTAAAGAATTTCGGGTTGCCAAATTTAAATAGGTACCCCGACTGGCTGAGACCTTCCCCTTCAACATGGCTGAAAACATTAAACCTACCCCATGGTCAGTAGGTCTTTTTAAGAGCATTCGAGTATGAGATAGCTGAAACGCCCAAGCATATAGTTTTAAATCTGGGGCTGCTAAGCCCCCCTTCTCCCATCGCCTTCTAAGCTTCTTCCAGGCTATTCTCGGTAATTTTTTGTTTCAGATAAAAGAAGTGATATCTGACTGTAATTTAGATATATAAGTGTGATCAAAATAAAGGGGAATGGTATTGAAAAGAAATGAGATTTTGGGCAGAATGGACATTTTAATCAAATTAACTCTCCCTATCAAGGATAATTGAAGGTGGGACCATGACTGCATTAGCTTCTTACATTCTTTAGCAACTGCTGTGAGGTTTACTATAGCAAGTTTATTGAGATCCTTTATTATGTTTAAGCCCAAATAACGCATTGATTCACCCGCCTGTACTTCCAATGCACTCACATCATTGTTCCAAACCAACATCTCTGTCTTTGATGTATTGATCTGGTACCCTGATATCCGACCAAACCCCAGAGCAATTTCAAATATTACAGGGAGAGCCGTAGTTACATCTGATGTGAGGATAAGCAGGTCATCGGCATATAGAGCTACCTTCCTCCCCCACCCTCTGTAACAAAAAGGACTGATGGCAATCTCTCTCCTCAGTTGTTGCGCGAGAGGCTCAATATAGAAGTCAAACAGTAGGGGGGAGAGCGGGCAACCCTGCCGTGTCCCTCTGGTTATAAAAAAAGGGTCTGACACCTCCCCGTTGATCAATAGGCTCGCCACTGGGCTACCACATAACAGACCAACTGCTCGACGGAATCCCTCCCCCACGCCAAACTTGGCCAAGGCCCCCGACAGGTAAACCCAATTAACCCTGTTGAAGGCCTTAGTTGCGTCCAGCGTGAGAGCGGTCAAGGGCAAGTTCTGTGACACCGCCATATCCATTGCCCCTATTAAGTCGTACGTCAATTCGTATAACTGTCGCTCCTTTACGAACCCTTTTTGATCTGCATGAAGGACTGACGGGGCCAATACTGTGGTGAAGATCTTATAGTCCACGTTTAAAATTGATATTGGCCTGTATGATTCACAGGCATCTTTAGGTTTCCCAGGTTTCAAATTAAGCGTAATCGATGCATTGTCCCATGATGAAGGGGGGGTATGACCTTCAAGAAGAATCTGATTGAACAGCTTAGTGAGAAAGGGGGCTATCTCAGCCTCTAGAATTCCATAGATTTCTGCAGGTAGCCCATCGGGCCCTGCAGCCTTTCCCTTCTTGCTTCTTTTTATGGCGGCCCTAACTTCTCCTTCAGTTATGGCACTATCCAAGAATTGGGACTGTTAATACGTAAGGCTGGGGAGATCAATGTGCCTTAGCCAGTCGTCGACCTCCTCAGGCCGAGTTCCAATGTCCTCCTTATAGATAGATTCAAAGAATTCCTTGAAGGCTTTCCTGATTTCAACGTCTGATGTGAAAGAATCATTACCCACATTAATGATGGCTATGTTGTTCCGGACCTGGTCTGTTATGGTCTTCCAAGCAAGCAATTTGCCTGCGCCTTCGCTATACTCAAAATGGGCCAGCTTGCTTGCCTCCCATCTCTGCTGCAATCTAAGTTTCAATACTGAACCTACATTGGCTTTCAGGGTCGCCATTTCCCTTCTTTGACTATCTATGATGGACTCATCTGCCCCAATACTAATATCGATGAGACTTTGGAGATTGATTATCCTTTCCTCAATAGAAGAAATTTGCTCCTTATACTGCTTCCTTTTGTATCATACTTTCCCTGTTATGAGCCCCCTCAAAAACGCTTTAAACGAGTCCCAGATGATCCTCGTAGTTGCTGAGTCATTGTTAATCACAAAAAAAATTGTGTGACTCTAAATTGAGGTATGGAAAACAAAAGTTGAGGAGGGTCAAGGGGACTATGTTTAAAGACCTACCAAACTCCAAACCCCTAAGTCAGACTACAATAAACAGAAGAGAGTTGGAAGGTCTATTAGACAACGTAGCTGAGTCTATGAGGACCTAATAAAGTGACCCTTTTGGATTGCACTGGACCAGGCCCAGTGGTCACATGACACGAATAGGTATTAGAAATCCTATCAGCCCACCCATCTGGCGGAGCCTCGTCATGTAGGACCTCTAACCAGGGTGGTGAGTCCAGGCCCAGATGAATTGGCCAGACAACACACACTACTGGTTGATCTTGTTAACGTGTCCGTGCCACAGAGTGGTGCTGAAAAAGTGCAGTGCAAAACAGGGAATAAAGAATAAGTGATCTAAAATGGCGGTCGAGGCAAAGAAAAAATGTTTTTATTAGAGATATTCACCAGGACGCCAGATTAAAAAGAAGTGTAGAACAGTGTGAAAAAATCACTGTGATGCTTTGCTATGTTGTAAATCAGGCCAACATGTTTCTGCCGAAGGTGAAACTACACCGGCATTCTTCAGGGCCAACTACAAAAAAGATCTTGCTACTGCAAAGGTACACTCAGAAAAGTTATACAAAGTGAGGCGAAAAAAGGAACAGACCAAAATGTTAGTTAAAGACCTGTCCTGACTACTGGTGTGGTCGAATAGACCATCCTACCATATCCTCCGGATTAGAAGTTGATAGAGGAAGTAATCCTAAAATGAAAAAACAAAAGGAAACAACAATTGTTGTGCATCATACAGTCAGAAGTAGACTATGCACAATATTAGGAACAAAAAACAGACTCAGCTAGGCAGGTCCTTACTAGGACGGCCATATATTATAAGGGTTTCATATTAAAGTAAACCAACAGTCATTGCTGAACATAAATTTCAAACAGGGTGTGTTGGGACTTACCCAGCAATATGTGGGAGTCGAGCCTCACCTCACCCGGCAACGGCTCGGAGATTGAGGCCCCGCTCTGTTCACAGAACAAAAAAATGTTTTAGAACTAATCAACCTGAGTAGACTCAGAGATCTGTAGTCACAATTAGGTTGTACAATCTGTGCAAAAAACTGGTTGTGTAACTATCCCACCCGAACGCCATCCAATGGGAGACAAGGGGAGGCCTGGCTAATGGACAAAACTAGTGTCTAGTAGGTGACTAGCACAGTCCAGCTGGAAAGAGCACCTGTAATGTCTGGTGCCCAATCTATGGTTGTGCAGTAAGTTGTATACTCTGAGCCAAAACCTAGATGTAAACAGTATGGCTCTGAGATATGCTAATATAGACTAGTGGGTCCTCAATAAAACAAACCCCTTTTCCTGTGCCCATATGAAAAGTTCCATACAGTAAAATGAACCTAGACCTTTAATCTGTTGGTGTAAAGGAGTTGCAGCAGCTCAAGGTTAAAATTGAAGCTAAACCTGCGTTTGTTTAAAGGCAAATAACAAACAGAGAAACTGGACCTGCACAGAGGAAAGGGGGGGCCAACATCAGGAACATAGGACTAAGCACTGCGCCTAATAATCCAAGCTGCTCACCTCTCCGTCGGTACCCCTAGGCAGATCCTGAGCCGAAGGGGAGGCGACGAGGAGAGGTGAGACTAATGAATTTATACCCCCTTTGATTGGGTAAACGACAGCAGCTGAATGCCTATCGCCGCTGCCGGTGTTCATGTCAATATCAATGCGCATGCGCGGTAAAGTACCGCTGCCCAACGTAGTGGGTACAGTCCCAGGCATGCGCGGTAAAAAATCGCCAGCTTCACACTATGAGCGCCGGTCAGGGAGCAGCGCATGCGCGAGAACACGGAGTGAATACGAGAATCTCCGATGTAACGCGCATGCTCAATGATACGCATGCTCAGTTACGCTATGTCAACGCCGATTGTCAAAAAACAATACAAAACGGCGGGCATGGCAACACCCAACTAGAACAACCCTGCCACTTTTACCCATTATGCGAGCGCTTGACAAATGGCAACCACGTAGATGGCATGGTGGATCCCAATGTGTAAAAGTCCCTGAAACAACACAGTGCATTACGGGGGCCTATGTACAGCAGCACACTGTGTATATAATGGCAATGAACATAGTGGAAATGGAGACACTAGGTGTTAGGTGTATAGAAAATCAGAATCAGCACGGTACAGTGGCACCTGATGTGTTAAAGACCCTGAGACGAAACAATACATCCAGGGAGCCTATGTTCACCAGCATACTATGCCTATACAGGTAATGAACATAGTCGTTATGGAAACACGGGAGTACTGACATAGAACAATGATCATTGGCTCTGCACTAGGGTAGATTATACCATAGACATAGAAATCGCGCCAACAGCGTATGCCCAAATGTGATTAACAAATTGGAAATGAGGTTAATACTTCACATACTTATTCTACATTATATCTACTAGTGGGTCTGCCTAATGTGAATTAGAAGTGAAGCCAACTGAAGAAATTCAACATACTGGAAAGGCGAAAGGCCAATTTCCAAAGTGAGCTACTCTATACCTCTATAACACAGTGGGTCTGTGTCATGTAAAGTAAAGAAGGAGCCACTAGTGGTATATAGAATGATCAGTAGGAGGTGAAGACCAAAAAGGAGACAACGCTGGTCAAATGGACATCCAGGGTATGCTATCATTCAAACCTGAGATGTCAGTTTTCAATTTAAAAATCCAGCGTTGTTCCTTGATGAAGAGAAACCTTGAGATGTCAGTGATGTGCGGTGGGATGAATGGTTGATCCAAAACAATCCACCTGAGATCTTCAGCTTTATGCTTTTTAGTCAAGAAGTGGTTTGTTAGACAGGTGGATTGCTTGTTGCACCGTATTGTGCTCTTATGCTCACTGATGCGGGACTTCACTTTCCTGGTGGTATGCCCAATATAGGCAAGACCACAAGGGCAAGTGATCTTATAGATCACTCTCTCCGAGTTGCAGTTAGTGTGGTGCAACAACTTCCATGGTCTAGCAGTTCCAATGTCAACAGAGAGTGTCTTGCTGGTCTGCGGACATGACGCACAGTTGCCACAGGGGTGGTGCCCTTGAACCGGAGTAGTATTCCAAATGGTGTCAAGGGTAGTGGTAGCATCCTTCCTTTGTATCCGTGGTCTGGTGTGGACCAGTGTGTCCCTGATGCTAGACCCACGTTTGAACGCAAACAGGGGCCTGGATATTGTGCCAGAAACCGTGTTCAGGATTTTCCAGTGTTTCAAGATTATCCTCTTGACCATGTTGGATCTGGTGCTGAAGGTATGTACCATCGTGATCCTGTCGGAAGGAGTTTTCTCCTGTCGATGTTCGATCAAAGCCTCACGATTATTGTTGAAGGCTCTCTTATTCGCCCGACGTATCAATTGATTAGGATAATGCCGCTCCTTCAGATTACATGCTAGTTCCTTCGCATGTTGTTCATACAACTGGTTGGAGGAGCAATTTCTCCGAACCCTGAGAAATTGACCCACTGGCAAATTGTCACGTAGTGACTGTGGGTGGAAACTTCGGTATGACAACAGGGAGTTACGCGCCATGGGTTTCTTGTACAAACGGCTCTGAAGCCCACCCTCTTCAGGAAAGATAAGGAGATCCAAAAATGGTAGCTGTTCTTTACTGTACTCGACAGTGAAACGGAGGTATTGATTCCGTGAGTTGAGCCACGTATGGAAGTCAATTAACTCCTCGCCAGTGCCCCTCCATATGACGATGATATCATCTATGTACCGGCGCCATAGCAACACCTTACAAAAGTAAGGGTTGCTGGTGTTCAGGACATGATCTTGCTCAAACTGGTGCATATAGAGGTTCGCCAAACTGGGGGCGAAGACACTCCCCATTGATGTCCCCGAGACTTGGAGATACAAGTTGCCCTGGTACTGGAAATAATTCTCCATCATGGCCAGTCTGGCACACTCCATGATGAAAGATATGGGAGTGATGGTCTCTGGTGGTTTGGATTCCAGTAATTGTCTGATGCACTCAAGGGTCTCTTGCTGCGGGATGCAAGTATACAGAGACTCAACGTCGAAACTAGCCAAAAGGTCGGTCTCAACGTTGAACTCAGTGTCCGCAAGAAGACGAAGGACATCACCAGTATCTTGCAGATACGTCGGAGTCTCTTTAACCAAAGGTTTCAAAAAGACATCCACAAATGTCGAGAGCGGCTCAAGTAGAGACCCAATACCTGAAATAATGGGGCGACCCGGGGGTGGTCTCTTCTCCTTGTGAATCTTAGGGAGGCAATAGAAGCAAGGGACCACCGGATGGGCCGTGGTCAAATACCTTGCTTCTTGAGATGTAATCCATCCCTCACAGGATGCTTCTTCAACGAGACTCTTAATATCGTTGGAAAGCCTCGTAGTCGGGTCTTCAGTGAGTTGACGATAGGCTTTCACATTGCTCAGTTGTTGTAGGCACTCTCTGTGGTAAGTGTCTGTGTCCTGTATGACAACAGCACCGCCTTTGTCAGCGGGTTTGATGGTAATGCTGGAGTCCTTGGACAGAGTAGTGAGTGCTGATTTCTCTGCTCTAGTCAAGTTAGAAAACGACTTGTTGTTTTCACGCTCTGCATTCATGATGTCGTGAGTAACAGCCTGCTCAAAGGCAATGACCTTAGCTGGCACCTGGTGACTGAGAGGTGTAAATGTAGATTTAGGTTTTAAGCCAGTATTCTGATCTATCAGATCAACCAGATCATTGTTGTCATTGGTTGGTTTGAAGAAGAAGTGTAAGCGGACCTTCCTGTAGAAGGATTCCAACTCACACCTCAAACTAAAGGGGTCTCCTTCATTTGTAGGGACAAATCCAAGTCCTTTATTCAATACTGAGGTCTCAATAGGCGTAAGAGTGCGACTACTGAGATTCACTACCAAGTCACTGTTTTCTTCTAGGCTTGGTTCCCCCTG
Source organism: Lissotriton vulgaris (assembly GCF_964263255.1). Classification (NCBI taxonomy): domain Eukaryota; kingdom Metazoa; phylum Chordata; class Amphibia; order Caudata; family Salamandridae; genus Lissotriton; species Lissotriton vulgaris. The sequence continues at coordinate 279,270,002 of NC_141698.1, read as the reverse complement.
TTGTTTGCGGGGTCTGGTGCCCAGTTCACTGATTGTTGCCCTCTCTTTCTCCCTCGACTCCTCCCTCGGCCCTGCCATAAAAAAGACTGGTCGTAGTAGAAGTTGGGGTTTGGTGGGTAATTAGGCATTTGCTGACCCATGGGGGGTCCCATCGGTGGTTGGTGATAGCCCCAGGGTGCAGGGGGCCACCAGGGTCCTGGATTCGGAAAGTATTGAGCCGTGCGACCCCTGTTAGATCTTCTCTGTGGACCCCTCCCTCGCCCTCTGTTAGCTGAGCCTCTATTTGACTCCCCTTGGTCACTAGACCCTGATTCGGAGCCTGAGGAAGAATAGTTAGATCCATATCTCTTACCTCTAGAGTTGTACACAGGGGCTACATAGGAATCACTCATATAAGGGTACGTAGTTTCCATTGAGAAGCGAGCAAGATCTTTCTTAAACTTCTCAACCTTGGTAGCAAGTATGTTATCATAGTACTCCTTGTTTGTTTTATTGGTTTCATCCAATCACGTGTGCAGCGCGGGGTTGTCAGTAAGTGACAACCCTAGTATTCTAGAGAGTTTGGCCTCAACATCCACTACTACTATTCCTACAACAGAGGATGATTGGGTAACCTTATTAAACATGAAGAAAAACCATTCCCGCACCACAATACATGGCATAATCATGAATGAATATTTGCATGGTAAGTGTGCACCTTCTGGCTTAATAGTGACCAATACACCACGTCTCTTTCTAACAGACAAGGGTTTCCTAAGGGATTGGGCACTTATCGCGTGGCGCTGCACACGTGATTGGCTCATCCTGATTATCAAGACTGCCAAGAAGACAGCCGATGCTCTGTTGGTTGAAATCCAGGTCCTTGAAGGCCAAATCAATGCAGCTATCAGGTCTGTACCATTCAAAAAGACCTTGGATGAAACCAATAAAACAAACAAGGAGTACTATGATAACATACTTGCTACCAAGGTTGAGAAGTTTAAGAAAGATCTTGCTCGCTTCTCAATGGAAACTACGTACCCTTATATGAGTGATTCCTATGTAGCCCCTGTGTACAACTCTAGAGGTAAGAGATATGGATCTAACTATTCTTCCTCAGGCTCCGAATCAGGGTCTAGTGACCAAGGGGAGTCAAATAGAGGCTCAGCTAACAGAGGGCGAGGGAGGGGTCCACAGAGAAGATCTAACAGGGGTCGCACGGCTCAATACTTTCCGAATCCAGGACCCTGGTGGCCCCCTGCACCCTGGGGCTATCACCAACCACCGATGGGACCCCCCATGGGTCAGCAAATGCCTAATTACCCACCAAACCCCAACTTCTACTACGACCAGTCTTTTTTATGGCAGGGCCGAGGGAGGAGTCGAGGGAGAAAGAGAGGGCAACAATCAGTGAACTGGGCACCAGACCCCGCAAACAACAGGGGGAACCAAGCCTAGAAGAAAACAGTGACTTGGTAGTGAATCTCAGTAGTCGCACTCTTACGCCTATTGAGACCTCAGTATTGAATAAAGGACTTGGATTTGTCCCTACAAATGAAGGAGACCCCTTTAGTTTGAGGTGTGAGTTGGAATCCTTCTACAGGAAGGTCCGCTTACACTTCTTCTTCAAACCAACCAATGACAACAATGATCTGGTTGATCTGATAGATCAGAATACTGGCTTAAAACCTAAATCTACATTTACACCTCTCAGTCACCAGGTGCCAGCTAAGGTCATTGCCTTTGAGCAGGCTGTTACTCACGACATCATGAATGCAGAGCGTGAAAACAACAAGTCGTTTTCTAACTTGACTAGAGCAGAGAAATCAGCACTCACTACTCTGTCCAAGGACTCCAGCATTACCATCAAACCCGCTGACAAAGGCGGTGCTGTTGTCATACAGGACACAGACACTTACCACAGAGAGTGCCTACAACAACTGAGCAATGTGAAAGCCTATCGTCAACTCACTGAAGACCCGACTACGAGGCTTTCCAACGATATTAAGAGTCTCGTTGAAGAAGCATCCTGTGAGGGATGGATTACATCTCAAGAAGCAAGGTATTTGACCACGGCCCATCCGGTGGTCCCTTGCTTCTATTGCCTCCCTAAGATTCACAAGGAGAAGAGACCACCCCCGGGTCGCCCCATTATTTCAGGTATTGGGTCTCTACTTGAGCCGCTCTCGACATTTGTGGATGTCTTTTTGAAACCTTTGGTTAAAGAGACTCCGACGTATCTGCAAGATACTGGTGATGTCCTTCGTCTTCTTGCGGACACTGAGTTCAACGTTGAGACCGACCTTTTGGCTAGTTTCGACGTTGAGTCTCTGTATACTTGCATCCCGCAGCAAGAGACCCTTGAGTGCATCAGACAATTACTGGAATCCAAACCACCAGAGACCATCACTCCCATATCTTTCATCATGGAGTGTGCCAGACTGGCCATGATGGAGAATTATTTCCAGTACCAGGGCAACTTGTATCTCCAAGTCTCGGGGACATCAATGGGGAGTGTCTTCGCCCCCAGTTTGGCGAACCTCTATATGCACCAGTTTGAGCAAGATCATGTCCTGAACACCAGCAACCCTTACTTTTGTAAGGTGTTGCTATGGCGCCGGTACATAGATGATATCATCGTCATATGGAGGGGCACTGGCGAGGAGTTAATTGACTTCCATACGTGGCTCAACTCACGGAATCAATACCTCCGTTTCACTGTCGAGTACAGTAAAGAACAGCTACCATTTTTGGATCTCCTTATCTTTCCTGAAGAGGGTGGGCTTCAGAGCCGTTTGTACAAGAAACCCATGGCGCGTAACTCCCTGTTGTCATACCGAAGTTTCCACCCACAGTCACTACGTGACAATTTGCCAGTGGGTCAATTTCTCAGGGTTCGGAGAAATTGCTCCTCCAACCAGTTGTATGAACAACATGCGAAGGAACTAGCATGTAATCTGAAGGAGCGGCATTATCCTAATCAATTGATACGTCGGGCGAATAAGAGAGCCTTCAACAATAATCGTGAGGCTTTGATCGAACATCGACAGGAGAAAACTCCTTCCGACAGGATCACGATGGTACATACCTTCAGCACCAGATCCAACATGGTCAAGAGGATAATCTTGAAACACTGGAAAATCCTGAACACGGTTTCTGGCACAATATCCAGGCCCCTGTTTGCGTTCAAACGTGGGTCTAGCATCAGGGACACACTGGTCCACACCAGACCACGGATACAAAGGAAGGATGCTACCACTACCCTTGACACCATTTGGAATACTACTCCGGTTCAAGGGCACCACCCCTGTGGCAACTGTGCGTCATGTCCGCAGACCAGCAAGACACTCTCTGTTGACATTGGAACTGCTAGACCATGGAAGTTGTTGCACCACACTAACTGCAACTCGGAGAGAGTGATCTATAAGATCACTTGCCCTTGTGGTCTTGCCTATATTGGGCATACCACCAGGAAAGTGAAGTCCCGCATCAGTGAGCATAAGAGCACAATACGGTGCAACAAGCAATCCACCTGTCTAACAAACCACTTCTTGACTAAAAAGCATAAAGCTGAAGATCTCAGGTGGATTGTTTTGGATCAACCATTCATCCCACCGCACATCACTGACATCTCAAGGTTTCTCTTCATCAAGGAACAACGCTGGATTTTTAAATTGAAAACTGACATCTCAGGTTTGAATGATAGCATACCCTGGATGTCCATTTGACCAGCGTTGTCTCCTTTTTGGTCTTCACCTCCTACTGATCATTCTATATACCACTAGTGGCTCCTTCTTTACTTTACATGACACAGACCCACTGTGTTATAGAGGTATAGAGTAGCTCACTTTGGAAATTGGCCTTTCGCCTTTCCAGTATGTTGAATTTCTTCAGTTGGCTTCACTTCTAATTCACATTAGGCAGACCCACTAGTAAATATAATGTAGAATAAGTATGTGAAGTATTAACCTCATTTCCAATTTGTTAATCACATTTGGGCATACGCTGTTGGCGCGATTTCTATGTCTATGGTATAATCTACCCTAGTGCAGAGCCAATGATCATTGTTCTATGTCAGTACTCCCGTGTTTCCATAACGACTATGTTCATTACCTGTATAGGCATAGTATGCTGGTGAACATAGGCTCCCTGGATGTATTGTTTCGTCTCAGGGTCTTTAACACATCAGGTGCCACTGTACCGTGCTGATTCTGATTTTCTATACACCTAACACCTAGTGTCTCCATTTCCACTATGTTCATTGCCATTATATACACAGTGTGCTGCTGTACATAGGCCCCCGTAATGCACTGTGTTGTTTCAGGGACTTTTACACATTGGGATCCACCATGCCATCTACGTGGTTGCCATTTGTCAAGCGCTCGCATAATGGGTAAAAGTGGCAGGGTTGTTCTAGTTGGGTGTTGCCATGCCCGCCGTTTTGTATTGTTTTTTGACAATCGGCGTTGACATAGCGTAACTGAGCATGCGTATCATTGAGCATGCGCGTTACATCGGAGATTCTCGTATTCACTCCGTGTTCTCGCGCATGCGCTGCTCCCTGACCGGCGCTCATAGTGTGAAGCTGGCGATTTTTTACCGCGCATGCCTGGGACTGTACCCACTACGTTGGGCAGCGGTACTTTACCGCGCATGCGCATTGATATTGACATGAACACCGGCAGCGGCGATAGGCATTCAGCTGCTGTCGTTTACCCAATCAAAGGGGGTATAAATTCATTAGTCTCACCTCTCCTCGTCGCCTCCCCTTCGGCTCAGGATCTGCCTAGGGGTACCGACGGAGAGGTGAGCAGCTTGGATTATTAGGCGCAGTGCTTAGTCCTATGTTCCTGATGTTGGCCCCCCCTTTCCTCTGTGCAGGTCCAGTTTCTCTGTTTGTTATTTGCCTTTAAACAAACGCAGGTTTAGCTTCAATTTTAACCTTGAGCTGCTGCAACTCCTTTACACCAACAGATTAAAGGTCTAGGTTCATTTTACTGTATGGAACTTTTCATATGGGCACAGGAAAAGGGGTTTGTTTTATTGAGGACCCACTAGTCTATATTAGCATATCTCAGAGCCATACTGTTTACATCTAGGTTTTGGCTCAGAGTATACAACTTACTGCACAACCATAGATTGGGCACCAGACATTACAGGTGCTCTTTCCAGCTGGACTGTGCTAGTCACCTACTAGACACTAGTTTTGTCCATTAGCCAGGCCTCCCCTTGTCTCCCATTGGATGGCGTTCGGGTGGGATAGTTACACAACCAGTTTTTTGCACAGATTGTACAACCTAATTGTGACTACAGATCTCTGAGTCTACTCAGGTTGATTAGTTCTAAAACATTTTTTTGTTCTGTGAACAGAGCGGGGCCTCAATCTCCGAGCCGTTGCCGGGTGAGGTGAGGCTCGACTCCCACATATTGCTGGGTAAGTCCCAACACACCCTGTTTGAAATTTATGTTCAGCAATGACTGTTGGTTTACTTTAATATGAAACCCTTATAATATATGGCCGTCCTAGTAAGGACCTGCCTAGCTGAGTCTGTTTTTTGTTCCTAATATTGTGCATAGTCTACTTCTGACTGTATGATGCACAACAATTGTTGTTTCCTTTTGTTTTTTCATTTTAGGATTACTTCCTCTATCAACTTCTAATCCGGAGGATATGGTAGGATGGTCTATTCGACCACACCAGTAGTCAGGACAGGTCTTTAACTAACATTTTGGTCTGTTCCTTTTTTCGCCTCACTTTGTATAACTTTTCTGAGTGTACCTTTGCAGTAGCAAGATCTTTTTTGTAGTTGGCCCTGAAGAATGCCGGTGTAGTTTCACCTTCGGCAGAAACATGTTGGCCTGATTTACAACATAGCAAAGCATCACAGTGATTTTTTCACACTGTTCTACACTTCTTTTTAATCTGGCGTCCTGGTGAATATCTCTAATAAAAACATTTTTTCTTTGCCTCGACCGCCATTTTAGATCACTTATTCTTTATTCCCTGTTTTGCACTGCACTTTTTCAGCACCACTCTGTGGCACGGACACGTTAACAAGATCAACCAGTAGTGTGTGTTGTCTGGCCAATTCATCTGGGCCTGGACTCACCACCCTGGTTAGAGGTCCTACATGACGAGGCTCCGCCAGATGGGTGGGCTGATAGGATTTCTAATACCTATTCGTGTCATGTGACCACTGGGCCTGGTCCAGTGCAATCCAAAAGGGTCACTTTATTAGGTCCTCATAGACTCAGCTACGTTGTCTAATAGACCTTCCAACTCTCTTCTGTTTATTGTAGTCTAAATTGAGGTATGCCATGTCATCAGGAGAAGAAAGAAGTGATCGATCAAAGGACCATCTAGAGAGCGGTCTCTCCGTTCCTTGAGCTAGTTCCATTACTACTGCAGAGTGGTCTGAAAGATGTATTGGTAGATATTCAATGGATCTAACATACTCAGCCAGCCTCAGACTAATTAAAATAAAATCAATCCTTGACTGGTGTTTATATTTATAGTTCCGGAAAGACACTCCTTGCTGGCACCCGGACCTTTCTCTCCATATGTCTAGGTAGCCATATAGTTTCATTGCAGAATGTAACACTAACCTAGATTTAGACAAGACTAAGGATCGACTATTGGGTGATTTATCCAAGACAGGGTCCAGTACAATATTAAAATCGCCCGCTATGATAGTTGGCTCTGGAAAGGAAAGCAGATGAGAAAACATAACCTCCAATTAATTTGTAATTGGTATTATTATTTATTTTATTTTTATTTATATATGAAGTATTTACTTTCACTACTGTTGCACTCACTGGAGTGGGAATAGTAATGTTTACCCTCCTGCTATCCAATGATTTCCCTACTGTTGCACTCACTGGAGTGGCAATAGTAATTTTTATCCCTATGCAACCCAACGCTTTCCCTACTGTTGCACTCTCTGGAGTGGGAATAGTAATTTTTACCCCTACGCTATCCACGCTTTCCCTACTGTTGCACTCTCTGGAGTGGGAATAGTAATTTTTATCCCTACGCAATCCAACGCTTTCCCTACTGTTGCACACTCTGAAGTGGGAATAGTAATTTTTACCCCTACGCTATCCACCGCTTTCCCTACTGTTGCACTCTCTGGAGTTGGAATAGTAATTTTTACCCCTACGCTATCCAACGCTTTCCCTACTGTTGCACTCTCTGGAGTTGGAATAGTAATTTTTACCCCTACAATATCTAACGCTTTTCCTTCTATTGCACTCTCTGGAGTTGGAATAGTAATTTTTACTCCTACGCTATCCAACACTTTCCCTACTTTTGCACTCTCTGGAGTGGGAATAGTAATTTTTACCTCTACGCTATCCAACGCTTTCCCTACTGTTGCACTCTCTGGAGTGGGAATAGTAATTTTTACCAATACGCTATCCAACGCTTTCCCTACTGTTGCACTCTCTGGAGTGGGATGGGAATAGTAATTTTTACCCCTACGCTATCCAACGCTCTCCCTACTGTTGCACTCACTGGAGTGGTAATAGTAAATTTTACCCTTTCCGCTATCCTACGGTAAAAATATTGTAATTTGTTTATTAATATTACGTTTACATATATATATATATATATATATATATATATATATATATATATATATATATATATATATATATATATATATATATATATATATATATATTAACAAATCAATTTGTATGTTTTTTTACTTACATTAATTATTTATTAATTTTAAGGTTATTTAAGTATTTTAAGTATGTTTAAGTTCATTATATATATTATTTCATACATTTTTAATTAATTTAAAGCATTTAAAAAAATTCGATATTTTGACTAACTATATGTTTTACTTCGATATTTTTGATTCGATATTTTTGTACTTACCTGTTTGGAGATAGGAGGTCGATATTTTGGCATTCTATATTTTTACCTCGATATTTCTATATTATGTCAGTGATCTGCAAATGTTTTGCAACAAGAGTTTAAGTGTCTGTAATCCAATACTAGACGATATGAATCGTCTTGTTTGGACACAGGAAACAAAGGATTGTTTATTGACGAGGTGCATGTTTCAATCACCCCTTGGTATTCAAGTTGATTTAAAATCTCCCTGACTTGTTTTTTAGCTTCTTGCTAAACTGGGTACTGCCTTTGTGCAGTAGGTTGATTTTTTAACTGGATTTTATGGTGAGGAGAATCCTCATCCTATCCTACATGATTTTTATATAATAATGGAGCTTGGGCTACTGCCCATTTTCTGGCATATGTGTATTTTTTGTGAATTGGAATATGATTTGAGAAGGCTGGCACAATTATCTCTTCGCCATGTAGGCACTCCCTGACAAATTCAGGTGGCCAGTCTTGTTCAGCTACAAGAATGTCATAGCCCTTAGAGAGCTTCTCCCAAAAGAGCGCTCTTATTTTTCTAGTAATGTCCCCCTCCATCCGGAGTGTTACTTCATATAACTTGTGGGGTACACTAACCCTGGTGTCGGCAGTTTCAACTAGAATGCATTCATTCAAGTCCACTGTCTCCAGATGACCCTTCAGGATCCTGCGAACTATGGTGATTTCTGCTGCGCTTTCTAGCATGGTTTGAGCCCACTTCCCGTTCTTGAGCTGTGTCCTCAAGATTCTTGGCAAGTCGGATTTTTATGCTTGCTACCTTCTTTTTAGGAAATTGAGCTTTTTTGCTTTGGTGAACGGGTTCTTTGTCTTTGGACTTGACGCGTTCCTGTTTCTGTTCTGACCGTCCTCTTCTTTCCGATTTCTGCGAGGAACTCTGAAAAGATCGAGAGGGACGTGTATCATTATCTTGATATCAGTCAGGTTTTTTCAAATTATCCCTATTACTAAGGTCATACCTTTTTTCAGAAGGCTCCCATTGGGGAGACCTATCTCCCCTTTGGGGAGATCTTCCTCTGGACTGAGAATGTTTCTCTCTAGGAAGAGTCTGTTTAGTATTTTCCCACTTCTTTTTAGGAGTAGTGAGATTATTTTTAATAAACACCTTTTCAGGATTTTCTGTTAATTCAGGTTTTACTTGTTTCCCACCCAAACTATCTCTTCCTAATTCTTCATAAGATTTTTCAATAATTCTAGCAAGCTCATATGGTTGATCTGTTATATCTGTTTCTTTTAACTTTTGGCGGATTGCCACGGATCCTGCTTCACCTTTAATGTTAGCTAATAATATAGCTGAGACCTGTTTGAAATCTTTCAGTAATTTCTTACCTAGATTTAAGGCCGGTTCTGGACCATATTCATTTTGAATCTGCCTCAGAACGTCTGGTATTACCACCATGGACGGTACACCATGTGTTTTTGTGTAGATTGAAGCAAATACTGTACCCCAAGTGTCACAGTCCTCCACATGTGGCGCTATCCCCATTGGTAAACAGATTGTCAGAATTCTGTGTTTCTCATGAGGTGTACTATCAGGAAATTTTTGAGCTAACCAGAACGAAATTTGTTCCCTCTTTGCGGGTAATTTACCAATGACTGATTGTATAGCCTGTGGTGTTATTTTATTTGAGTTCTCCTGGTGAGGGGTGTGCTGTGGAATCCTTATCGCAGGTTGGACTGTTAAAGTCCTCATGACATATTGAACCAATTGTCTGTGTATTTTAATTAACTATTTCAGCTGAGCTAACAGTTCTGGACCTGTCATTCCATTAATGTCAGGATGTGGTGTGTAGCTGGCTAGTACCGGCCATGTTGCTCCCGGTCTACCTAGTGGACCGAGCCTGGTAATATGATTTTGATGTTGTAGAGTACCTTTAAACCAGAGCTGATGCGCTTGGTAAGGTAGTGGAATTTCAACGTCCTCGAAAGGAACGTATTCCACTGGTGGTTCCTCTGCTTTGTAGTAGTGGAACTCCTGTGTTACTGGATTTGCTTGTGGAAAAGTAACCCATGAATAGAATACCTCTGTCTGTCGATATTCATGTGCCTCTATTACAAATATAACTTTACCACCTCTCGATGATACCCCATTTTTTATAGGTTTTATAGTTATGGTTTTCCTTATATTTGCCGGGATAATTATAGCATCATCGTCGTTTTCATTAAACCCTGCAACGTCTAAATCCAGTTGATTCGCATCTACTGCAGCTCCACCGGTTGCGTTGTTGTCACCGTTAACCAACATTGTTCAATGAAAGTTTGCAGAACAAGTTTCAAGGAAACAAAGATTAGCTGCACAATATTTTGGAACACTGCATCCTTCAACGTTGAATAAACCAAGAACTAATACATAGTATTTTCGTCCTACTCAGTTTTGGCAGATATTATGCTTTTACCCACTCCAGACGTCTATTGGAGTATTTTTACGGGAAAAAAGGGGTCTGAGTGAAAAGCACGACTGATTTACTCTAGTATCTAGCGTTAAATTATCGCCTTACCAAACGTTGGGCACCATGTAGTGTAGTTCCTATATTCCCAATAGGCTCTGCGCATTGGAATAATATATACTGTAGTTTAGACGTAGGACTGAGGTCTACTAGGTCTCTACCGAATATATTAAACTTAATAGTGAGTGCCAGCTAGCTCAGAGGTCACTAGAAACGTTCTCGAATTCACAAGAAGGGATTAGTTTCTGACAACCGCATAAACATGACAACTTTGTTTCCCAAGAATAAGAAATCAAATCTCTAGAGTCGCAGAAACAATAGATAACTATTTTACTCAGTCAATCGTGCATGCTTCGTTTCACTAGAGGTGCTGAGAAATAGAGAGACAGGCGTTTTCAATAAAAGTTATTTATTGAACAGTCTTCTTTGAGTTTGAGTTTAAAATATTTGTTAAGCGCGCGTACACCGAGCGGTTTCATGGCGCTGATTGAACTGAACCCCTGAAGCTTCAGGAACGGGAGAAAAGAGGAGGGGGGAATTTAGGAGGGAAAAGCCTGAGTGAAGAGAAAAGTCTTTAAAGCTTTGCGAAAAAGTGAGTACTCAGGACAGGATCTCAGGTGATCTGGGAGGGAGTTCAAGAAAGTGGGGGCGAGAGTGGAGAATTTGGATCCACCCCACTTTTTACGCTTGAAACGGGGGACTTGGCGGAGATGTTGGGTAGAGGAACGCAGCTCCCTGGGGGGAACGTAGAGATGAATTTCGGAAGTGATGAAGGCAGGGGCTGATCCAACCCGAGCGTTGAAGATGATACATCCTAGTTTGAACTGGGCGCGTTCGCGGATGGGGAGCCAGTGTAGAGTCTTGAGAAGAGGGGTGACATGGTGGGACTTGGGTAGGTTAAAAACCAGCCTGGCCGCCTGGTTTTGTACTAATTGAAGGCCACACAAACTGTACGCGGGCATGCCACAATAAAGGGCATTGCCGTAGTCCAGGCGGGAGATCACCATGGCAAGAACTATAAGTTTGAGAGCTGAATAGGAGAAAAACCGGGAGACTTTACGGATGGTGCGGAGGGAGTGGAAAGATGAGGACACCACCAAACTGACCTAGGAGTGAAGTGAGAGTTAGCAATCTAGTTTAAATCCAAGGGTTTTTACAGAGGGAGATGGGGTGGGTGGAGAGCCCAAAGAAGGAGGCCAAAAGAAGGGGGTCCAGGGGCTGGAGCAACCACCAGTCAGCACCAACTCCGTTTTATCGGGGTTGAGCTTCAGGTGGTTGTGGTTCATCCAGTCCCGGATAAAGGTCATGGTAGATTGAAAATTTACTATAGACTGTGGGGAAGGAGATAGGGCGAAGATCAGCTGGAGGTCATCCGCGTAATTAAAGACAGAGACCTCCAGCTGTTGGAGAGCAAAGATGAGGGGGGCGATGTACAGGTTGAATGGTAGCGGGGACAGCGAGGAGCCCTGGGGGACCCCGCATTTGACCGCCTGGAAGTCTGCCGCAAAGTCTCCCAGGTGCACCGCTTGGGAGCGGCCGCTTAGAAAGGAGGACAGCCAGACCAGGGCAACGCCTCAGATGCCCGCCGTCCTGACACGGGATAATAAGATGGAGTGGTCAACCGTGTCAAAGGCGGCGGAGAGATCGAGGAGAACCAGGGCCTGGGGGTGATTGTTGTCCATGCCCTCTCTGAGGGTGTCCAAGACCGAGAGGGCCACGGACTCGATTGAGTGCGATGGACGGAACCCTGCCTGCCTAGGGGCCAATATCTTATTTTCCTCCACAAAAGTGCTGAGCGTCTTGGTTACGTGGCGCTCTAGGACTTTCGCCAGAAATGGAAGGAGGGAGATGGGACGATAGTTGACGAGTGAGGTGGGGTCCGCTCCGTTTTTTTTTAGAATGGGTAGGATGACAGCTGTTTTGAGGGAGGGAATTACGGTGCCTTGAGATAGTGAACTGTTCAGGAGGGTAAGGGGGGGTGAAGTGCAGACCGAGTAGATCTGTTTCAGGATGGGTGCAGGACAAGGATCGAGGGGAGAGCCGGACTTGATCATCGGTAGAATGGAAAGGAAAGAGTTTTCTGTAAGAGGTGGAAATGAGTCAAGATGAGCTGGGTTGGGGGGGCATAGGCGAATTACAAAGGAGGGGGAGGGCGGAGGAATATTGGCTTTGATGATGGAGATTTTGTCAAGAAAAAAAGTGTTGAAGGAGTTGCAGGGGTGCTGGGATGGGGAAGGTTTCAAGGAAGCCCTATCGGAGTAAGCGAGATCGTGAACGATGGTAAAAATTTCTTTGGACTGATTCTCTGCGGCTAGGATTTTAGAAGAAAAATAAGCTTTCTTGGTTGCTAGGATGGATTTTTTATACTGGGTCCGAAGCAAAATATACTGTTTCCTTAGGATTGGGCAGTAGGCTTGCCTCCATGAGCGTTCTGCTCGCTGGAGATTGAGTTTTAGATCTTTAAGATCCTGATTGAACCAACGGTTGGCTTCATTGGTGCGTTTTGAGGAAACACGTCTGAGGGGGGCTACTAGGTCGCAGCCCGAGCAGAGCCAAGACTTGATGGAGACTGCTTGCTCAAGGGAGGAGAGCCCATGGAGATCAGGGCAGGAATCAGAAAGAGAGGTGGCCAGGGAGGTCACATCTACACGATTCCAGGAGCGTGCCCAGATGTTTTTGGGAAGGGGGGGCTTACTGGATGAGCGAGTAGGTAGTAGAAAGGAGATAAGAAAATGGTCAGACCAGGTGCAAGGGGAAATAGTCCAGGACGAAACTGGGCAGTTGAGAGACCAGATTTGGTCCAGGATGTGGCCTTTACAATGGGTAGGGTGGTGCACAGCTGGCAGGAAGTCAAGAGAGAGAAGGGACTCAGAAAATTCCTACGATGTTGAACATTCGGCCGGATCTGAGGGCCAGAAGTTGAAATCTCCTAGTATGAGGATAGCTGAGTTGTTGACTGCTAGGGTAGCTACCAGGTCAAGGAAGGTCAGGAGAAAGAGTTGGGGGGAGGAGGGAGGACGATACAGCAGCACACAAGTGAGCGGGGTGCTGAAAGAAAGTGAGCGGCCGACCAAGTAATCTGAGGATCCAATTGGGGAGTAAGTTAGGGATTGGAAGACAATGTCTTTGCGGGCAATGAGGGCAACGCCACCGCCTGATTTGTCAGGGGGGCGGTCGGCGCGAAGTGCGTAATAGGAAGCCGGAAGAGTGGCTAGTAGGGAAGGAAGTGAGTTCTTGCAGAACCAAGTTTCTGTAAGAAACAGTAGGTCGGGTTTGTGCGAGTCCAGTAATGTGAAGAGTTTGTGGTAATGTTTCCATGCCGACCTGGTGTTAAGGTAGAAGGCCGATACGGAGGTCAAGTGAGGACGAGTTGGGGGCGCTGAGCAGGGGATGTTGGTAGGTATAGGTAAGAGCAGAGGGGGGGGAGGAGTGGAAACAGAGGACAGTCCTAGTCTGTCAATGCGTGCTGTGACTGGGTCGTCCAGCGGCCAAGAGTCATGAAGGTTGAGTAGTTGTGCGGAGGAGTATTGTATATGGGAAGCAGGGTGACAGGCCCCTGGCCCCGGCCGGTCGCGGACGGGCGCAGACGGGCTTGCCTTAGGCACTCCCGCTGCGCTCATCCACTGCGCTGCCTGCCGACGCACATATCAAGCGTCGGACAGGGGGGTGTGGCCTCGGGGGGGCGTGGCCTGTGTTCACGCCGGCAATGGCGGGCGCTAGAGATTCAAGGACCGCGACAGCGTTCAGTCGGCTGTGCGGGGAAAGATGGAATGAGCATCTTCCCCAAGTTAACACAGGTGGTATTGCAAGTTTTAAAATCACACAAAATTCGACTGAGATACAATTTTAAAAAGTAAAGCACGAGTACCGCCGACTCCCGGCTTCCGCCTCAGGAGTGGGTTCAGGGTAAGTGGCGACGCTAGATGTCAGCGTCTTATATGCTGGGCGGGGGGCGTGGCCTCGGGGGGGCGTGGCCTGTGTATCTTGCCGGCAATGGTGGGCGCTAGAGATTCAAGGACCGCGACAGCGTTCAGTCGGCTGTGCGGGGAAAGATGGAATGAGCGTCTGCCCCAAGTTAACACAGGTGGTATTGCAAGTTTTAAAATCACACAAAATTCGACTGAGATACAATTTTAAAAAGTAAAGCACGAGTACCGCCGACTCCCGGCTTCCGCCTCAGGAGTGGGTTCTTTCTCAAGCATTGGAAATTAACTGCTACAATCGTAATACTGGTTATAAAGTACAAGGCATATAATACACACATTATTATAAAGTAGTACTGTAAAAACATGATATGGTTTCTAATCCATAAAAGTGCATAAAATGTATAAAATACATACAGTAATAAATAATGACTAAAAGTACTCAACTGGTGCTTCTAAAATATGCCTACCCCGGTGTACCTAACCTAAGTCTAGTACGAGGGAAGAAGTAAGTGAGGAGTAGCCTAAGTTTAGTAGTTTTCTGCCAGGAATCTATTCCAAGAATTCTTTAAGAGGTCTAATCAGCTCCGTACCTTGGTTTTAGAATGAAGGAGGTCTTGTCTCTCTCTCTCTCAGGACTCGATCTCCCAGATACCCGCAAGGGTAAGCTGGAAACACTGGAACTGGATGTAGGAAGGTGGATACCTGACTATGGTTACCCCAGATTTTTTGCCTTGTGTTTAGCTGGTTTTGGACTTAGTTGGCCTGGGATCCTGATAATCAGGGCCCCAGGCTATCTGCTCTCTCTTTAAAATGGACTCCATGTACCCTAGGTGCATAACTAATTCGCTTGGGTCACCTTATCAGCCCCTGTACAGTGCACTATAGGTGCCCAGGGCATAGGTGCATCCAAGGCCTACCAGGGGCTGCAGCATATATTTTGCCACCCCTGGCTGGCTATCCAAACTGACACAACTGGCTGATCACTCAGCTGGGGCAAAGTTGTGTAATCACCCCTTGCTTAGATATAGTATACGTATATCTACACCTATATCTGGACACATATATACCTATAAGTCACTCCTATGGCAGGCCTTAACAATCCTGGAGGCAGAGTGCTTGGTTTTATGTGAGATGGTGCTCTAGCATGAGCTGAGCCTGTCCGCAGCTGTCGGGACCAACTCCCTTAGCTGTTCCGGGATATTGCCATACCATATACTCTTAAGTGCATTATAATCCTCGCGGTTATGTGCTAACTTTGGTTTGGCTTTATCAAAACATGTCGTGTAAGGTGTCATACGCTTTGGAATACTACCCCTCGCCAGTCCTGGTGACGGGGGTAGCATTCCCCTCCCCCTAGAGGGAGAAGACATGTTACTTTGCTAAAACACGGTTAATTCTAACCAGAGCCCCAGCATCACAAAATGGATGCTGCTGCCACAGACACAAGTCTGACCTCCTACTGCTGACAGAAACTTGGCAGATGAGGCCTGGACAAAAGGTTTCCTGTCACAGGGAGGTGCTACACCTCCCCAAACAGGAGATAGTGGATTGGGGCAGGGTGGGTTGAATGAAACTAGACGCCACATATTTGGAATAAAGGTGGGAGCAGTGCTCACACACACAGATTATCCTGATTGAAACTTATGAAATGAAACTCTGGACCCTTCAACATCCCACTCAACGTGGAAGACTGAAGAATCTCCCTTGTGGTCAAGGAGTGGCCACCCTGTGCAAACAAGCACCATCCAGTGCCTCACCATTTGCTTTGTTGCAGTTCCCGCCATAACTCGAGCAACAGAGATCAACAAGACCCAGCTTTCCTGCTTTCCAACAGCCCGATCCACAGTGCCAGCGAATCTGAGACCCGTGGAGGCGACCTGAAGCGTGGGGCTGTCCATCTTGGAAAAACCACAAAGTACTGACCGTGCAGTTCCTGAGGCTCCTTTGATGCTGTGCATTGAGGTTTACAAAACCCCAGCCCCAAGCAGCTTTTGCACCAAAGCTCACCTCTCCACACTCACAGAGTGCTGCGTGGGGCCCTTTTGCATCTTTCTGCTTGAAGCATTGGTCCGGTCGCTTGCCCATTGGCTAGCGGCCCCAGTACCGATGAACCTTTAAATTTACACTGCTAGTCTGGTTGCTCCAGACTGGCCCTCACTCCCCTGAAAAGGAGCACCCACTCTAACCTTGCTGGTCCGAGTAAGAAGCGATCTTCTAATTCTGCATGGGTTGCCTTTGGCAAAGCTTGTTAGCTCCAATTTGGAAGCCGACACCGCCGACAGCGAGAGCCTTTGTGGAACAGCTTGTGATCCACTCCTGGACATCCTCGGTGCCCCAGAGTCCACGTGGCAGTGGAGACAAGCTTCTCAACAACCACCTGATTGCGACCGACATTGCCTGGTTCCTTCCTGGTTCCACCCTGGTCACTGCTGAGTGACCAAGACTCTGTCCTCTCTGCTTTCAGGTACTCTACATCTTCTATCCACCCTTGGATCCAACCGGACTCTCCTCTCCTGGACGCCTGCAGCATCATCATCTCCAGGCACCATCAGACTGCGTGACGAAACCCGACACACTTTGGCACCTATGCACCCGCTTCCTGTGGGTGAGGTAACTCATGAACGCCAGTGCTCCTGTATTGGTATACACCTCTAGTGTCTAAGTCTAAAGTTTGGTAATTCTAGTCCAGTCGGAAGACTCCTAAAACAGTAACTTTGTAACTTTTACGCACCATTGACTTTGCATTGGTGCATGCGTGTGCTTTTAGCGCTGCACCCGAGACCCGCTGGCTTTTCCTGACTTCACCACTGCTAGTCCTGAATAGCCCCAGCGATTCCCAAGGCCCCGGGCCTTACCACTGTTCGATAAGTGATACTTATACCACTATTTTAGTATATGGTTTGAGTGCCCCCTGGGCCTCATCCATAATTGTGCAACTTTCATATGTTATACTGTGCTTTTGTTTAAACGCTTGTGCTTCTAGACTCATAAAGAGTATAGAGGATTATTCTGAGAATAAATACATATATTTTTATAATATATAACTTGTGTGGTGTCCTTTCATTTGATATTACAGGATTGCATTTGGTAAAACAGCTGGCTTCACATGCCCTCTTGAGTTTAGTCTGAAGGCTGCTTAGTCCATGCTACCCCTAGGATAGCTTGTCTTTTTAAGGTTGACTTACAACCACCACCATAAGGGATTGTTTGGACTGATACAAGGTGCCCACAGAATTGTGGACATCATACATCAGGCCAACTTCTCACACTGGATTTCTCGGCAAGAGAAAAGACAGCGTCTCTCTCAGTGCGTCAGTTGGAGGGTCTGCTTCCTTAGGCACTTGCTGCTACAGGGGGTCAGGCAAGTAGATAGTCGATCTGCTCCAAACCATCGTGTGTTTGTCTGGGCAAACCTGGGCATATTTATACCTTGAAGGTGCCGAGTTTGACGCATGTTTGGACTTAATATCGTCACTCAAAGGCTAAATTCTTGGAAAACGCCAGGAGTTCTTGGAGAACTTAATATTCAAGCAGGGGGAAGTTCCTAGCTGCTGAAGGCGGGTTTTTCCAAGAAATCGTTGTTAATACTCGGGACCTAGTGGAAGTAGCCATGCCGTATTTGGGCTGTATGGCTTAGACGAAATAGGGTAGTGATTCATATGCCTATATAAGGATATGATAAAGTATACCTATATAAGGGCATGAATCGGGAAAATTACACTAGGGGCCTAGATTCATTTACAACAAGATGTTTTAAAAATATTAAATATTTAAACAATGGAACTTTCAGCGAATGATGGACTAGTATTCACAAAGCAAGGCACCGGAAGATGCCTTGATAATAGGGGGTAAATGACCAAAAGAAAATATAAAGAGAGTCTCTTGGCATAAATAGGTGCTCTCTAACATGCAGCCATTCTCTGCTATCAAGATTTGTGTGAGCAAAACTATACCCCAAAATGTAGACATCCCAAATGTTACCTCATCTGGTTCTCCCACAGGTTTAATTGCATGTGAATACACCATCTAAACATCGAATAGGAGAGTAAAACTGTTCAAATAAGTAATGGGGCACATTCAATAATTGAGTTCTAGGTCAGTAAAAAGTAAAAGAGTTTTATTAGGAAATTCAAATATAAATGAAATAAAAATAATGCCATAAAGGGTCTCAGTATGCAAAATCAGAATTAATCTAAGTCCCAAATGAAATCAAAAGAGATCAGAAATCATCCCTAGTATAACAGGAAAGTCTTAAAGCCCGCCCCCAAAATGCAGAGGTTCTTATAAACACTTTCCACATAACAAATTAGTAAAACTGCAACATCATCATAGTCCGAGTAAACATATTGTCTCTTTGGTAAAGCAGGACACGGGGAAAAATACATGGCATTGCCTTAACACATAAGCACCATCCCATTAAAAAACCTATCACCCTCTATGCTGATACTATCCGGAGATGTTCTAAAAAATATGAAACATTAATGATGGAACCTTTAGCGAATGAATGGACTAGTATTCACAACGGAAGGCAGAGGAAGAGACCATGATCATGTTTCAAATCATAGAGAATCAGAAGAAAGTTAGTCGAAAGAAATGTAATGAAAACAGTGGACATAAATCATTACACATCAGTCTGATTGTGCTCCGTGGAGCCAGTGGGGAGAAGATGCATGTGGTGTGGGGCAGGAGTGAGTGGCTGATATGCCATCCCTCTTGTTCAAGATGGTGTTTAACAAGAATATAGCAAAACAAAAGGGGATGATGGACAGAGCGTTTGAGCAAATCAAACACTCACCCCCAGTCAACTGATCTGGGTTTAATCCATCACCATTCTTTAGCTCACTCAGCCACCCCAGTTCAGACAAGGCCATATGCAAATCAGTCTGACCCTGTGCCTCATGGGAACAGTCCAGCCCAAACTGCCAAGCCATGTCTTCTCTGGACCGGAAACAAGCATCCTGGGACCGGTTTCGGATTCATAATCCTCATCAGCCAGGCTATCTTGAATCCAGTGGCCAAGTGAGCAAGGGACTCACGTCTGAGATACCCTGCCAACTTAGGGCGAACAAAGCGAAACAAAAGGGGATGATGGACAGAGCGTTTGAGCAAATCAAACACTCACCCCCAGTCAACTGATCTGGGTTTAATCCATCACCATTCTTTAGCTCACTCAGCCACCCCAGTTCAGACAAGGCCATATGCAAATCAGTCTGACCCTGTGCCTCATGGGAACAGTCCAGCCCGAACTGCCATGCCATGTCTTCCCTGGACCTGAAACTGCCAAGAATATATGGCATAACTATAACACATGAATAAACAAACTTCTGTGCAATATATATATACAGCTAATTTCATCTGCAATCATAATAACTCAGGCCATATTTGCAGTAAAATGTGAAAAGACACAATTTTTGTCCATATTAATGCGCACAATATAAACCCCAAAAAGCTATTTAACAATTCCCCCTGATTATTTTATAATCACTAAAACAGTTAATAAAACTTTATTAATCAAGAATTTCTTTTTGTCAGGGGGTGAGGGTTGCAATAGGAATCTTTTATTTAGAGTCCACCTCCTCAGAGATGACGCTGGAGGGAGTTCTAGTTTCAAAAGCATAGCTCCATGATTAGATAGATGTATGGGCAGGTATTCTATTGAGCAGATTTGATCAAAATCAGGATACTCCATAAACATATAATCTATTCTTGAATAATGAGCATTCTTCTTGCTGTAAAAAGAATATTCCCTTCTCTCACCCATTTTTTTCCGCCATACATCAAAAAAGTTAAGATTCTTCAGCATGGCAAGGAGATGAGCTCTAACGCGTGGCACTGCTACCTGCGATCTGGGGGAGGATCTATCTAATTTATTGTTTAGCAATACGTTAAAGCCTTCACCCCAGATCAGAGCTGAATCATAGTCTGCTAGTGCGAGACAGATGTTATTCAGATGAGTAATATCGTCTTCATTAGGTCCATAATAACTAACTAGCGTATATTTTGACTCCCGACACTTAATTGCCACTATAACCCAACGCCCTCCATCATCAACTTTAGACTTAATTACCTCTACTCCTGAATTTCTTTTGATTATCTCTGCAACCCCTTTCGCAGAGCATTGCTGGTCTGTTGCTATAATCTTGTCCACCCATCTCAATTTTCCAAATAGTGTCTTACACTCTAATTGCAAAAGATGGTTCTCCTGAATCATTAAAATACTAGCTGAGCTCTTTTTTAGGTACTGAAGGATCAAGCGCTGTCTTCCTTTCCCCCCTAAGTCCATTTACATTCCAGCTTAATAAATCAAGATGTTGGTTCCCTCCCCCCGTGGGCCTATCCTCCATCACTCTTTTGTCTCCATTCATTACTATGACTGCTAAAGCTACTTAAGGCTACTATGTCACATGAGATTGTTGTTACACCTTTTTGTAAATTTGTTCCCAATGCTCCCCACCAACAAACGTGACTACCATTACCTCCCCCCACCAACCCCAAGATCCCCCCTCCCCCCGCGGGAACCCTCCCTGATTACCCATTGGCAATAAGTATTGCCTATTCGGGTCGGGCCCCTCCAGACTCAAAATGAAAAATACAAAAAACTGAAAAAGGAATGTAGAGAATGATGTTTAATAGTAACTGGTAACTAGTGCCGACTGGGTCCCCCCATGAACTTAAGTTAACTGTGTTTGGCCTCTGCCAGAAAGCTATCTACTCCCTCTGGGAATCTGAAGTTATACATTTTGTTAGCCCATAAAACTTTTAAAAAGGCGGGGAATCATAGCTGTACCTAAGCTCCCAAATCTCTCAATGCATCCATTCTCTTGCCTAGGTCCCACCTTCTATCTTCTGTGACCCGGGAAATATCAGACCGAATCCTAAAGGTAACATCCTGTTCCTGAATGGATTTAAGTTGAAGGGCAGCCCCCAATAATTGCTCCTTTAGCAAATAAGGTTGGATATAGATTAGTACTTTCCTGGGCTTTTTCCGAGCAGGATTCAGCTTGAAGGGGTCCTTGCGAATTCTCTGGATTCCAGACTCCCAGATATTAGCTGTGGCGATTTGAGGAAAGACTTTAACTAAAAGATCAATAACATAGGCCTTTAAATGATTCCCTTCCAAACCTTCCTTTAGATCTAAGATCCTAATATTGTTTCTCGTCGAAATATTTTCTAACCTCTCTGTTAAATCCCGCTCTTTATCCTTCAGTTTCCGCACCTCACTAGAATTGTCTTTAACCTCTAGGCCCAAATCCTCCACTCTGCTCTCAAGAGACTCCATCCTATGTATCAGTGATGTTAAATTATCCTCTAGGCTAGTGCAAGTATCTTGGATTTTCTTTTGATTTGACTCAGAAGTAGAAAACCGTGCTCCTATCTCAATGGATAAATGCCATAGCATTCCGTGTAGCGAATCTGGGCTGTGTACTACTGAGTTCAAGGATGGATTACCTGGGTCATCTACTTCAATTTGCCTGCCACCTTCCGCCAAAGGAGTCATAGAATCCATAGGGGTCTCACTCAATGGAGCATATCGGTTGGAAACAGGAACTGTGACCAATAAGCCCTGATTCTCAACCGGCGCTAGTGCCGTCACTAAATCCATAACTGCCTGAGTAGCAAGACTCCCAGTGGCCTGCGTATTAGCCATGAAATATGACCGGAGAGAAGGGGTCACATTGACTAAATGCTGGGTTTTCTTCTTCCTGCTCTTCACCGGAGTAGGTTTCCCGATATTTCCTACTTTGTTGCATGCCTTCTTTTGCTTAAGATTTACTGCTGTCGCTGCTGGAGTAGCAACAATACACAAAAACCCCATCTCCTGTGGGCGACCAACAAATTTATCTTGTGCTATTGCGCGAAAAAATGTGTTCCATCAATTTCTTCTGCTGCAGTATCCTTCTTATTCCTGATTTTTAGGATATAGACAGATGTCGCCATTCATTAAAAATATGAATAAACTCCTTCAACTTGACAGTAAACAAGGGAAACTCTCAATGTCTGTGTATTAAATCAACAATACATCAAGAAGTGAAAACATGTGTAAGGGAAAAGATGACCCCTCACGGGGGCATCACCTTCGGGATAGCTGGTAGGTACTCACCAGGCTTAGCCCCTTTTCTCATCACAGGCAGTCATCTTGTCCCAAGAACAAAGAAGTGAAAACAAAGAATGTGTCCAAACACAAAATAAATGAATAAGTGAGTGTAAGAGTGCAAAGGAGCGGACAGCAGACTCACTCCCTTAGTGAAAAGAGTGAATAAAATCAACAGGCACACCTCTTGCACATCTTTATTCTTAAATCTTAGGTGTGTTCTCTTGAATCAAAAAAAAGGGGGAAGGTAGCTGTCATTGCATACCCACCCCATGAGACACAGGGTCAAGGCTGATTTGCATATCGCCATGTCTGAACTGGGGTGGTGTGGAGTGCAAAAAAACGATGGATTTAGGCCCAGACTTCTGTACTGGGGTGAATGTATGACATTGTTATGCATTCTGTCCATCAATTGTTGTTTTTGCACCTTCTGTACCTGAGCACATTCTCTCTTCTATACCTTATACACCATGTGCTCTCGCAAATCTCCATCTCATTGCCATAATATTCTCCAGAGCAGATAATTCCTGTCTGTTTTGATTCCTACAGACCAGTCATTGCTCCCGGCCTGATTTCATCATTACCTACAATGTCAATGAGGGCACTGGACCACAGGAAAGTCTTTGCATATTTCAATGGCCGTTTTACTTAGTTTAGTAAATTGTAGGAAGTGACCTGTTCCCAATCAAACAGCTCCTGCATCTCCTCAACTGTAATAAATGCTTCTCCCAGGTACAAATCCCCCAGCATCTGACAGCCACCATGCCACCATTGAGCCATATACTATTCCTGGTTATTCACTTGAAAGGCTGCAGCTACCAGATTTTTGAAGACCTAGAGAATGCGGGCATCACAAGACTCTCGTAACAGCTGACTCCCATGCAGACCACACTTGATGCACAACGTATGGATACTCTTGATGAAAATTACCTCCTTACGTCGAGTATTGCGACAATGCTTCTTATCCAAGTGACCCAATGAGAAGTTTCTTTTCCCAGTTGTCCTTCTCTACACACGACCACGCGGCATGCAGCAGCTATTCCTTTACATAATATAGCTTCAGGCATGGTAATCCAAGGCTCTTTCCTCTCTGTTCCTCTTCATAATTTCCAGTCAGACCTGACATCCGTTGCCTGCCCAGGACAATGACACCTGGAGACTGTCCTACTCCTTAAATATCAATCTTCCGATCAAACACATTGTATTTTGTAGAATATTCAAGCATTGAGGGAAAAGTAGCATATTTGCAATTGCTACTCCACCTATGATGGAGGCCGGGAGCATTTTATTGAGGTCTTCAATCCCTGAAAGACTCAGTCCTATGGACCCCAACATATATCTGAACTTCTCTGTCTCCCACTGCTTCAGGGAACTCCTCTAAGCCCCTACCTGCCAGGCAACCCAGAGGGAGCAATACTCTTATCTTTAATGATATGCGGGCCAGAAGCACCGCCAAAAGTATCTAGATCATGCAACAACACAAGGATCCGGACTCTTGTGACAAGAATATCCGCCTGTCTTCAGCGTACATCAACATTGTGTAAACCACTTATCCCACCCTGATAGCCCGGTTGTGCATAAGTAAATTGATACTTATGCATGGAGGCCCATGTGACAACTATCCTGTCGGCATTCATAGAGAGTTCTGGCTTCTTGGAACCTAACCAAGCCGGCTTCAGACCAGCTCACTCTACTGAGGCAGTCATTCTAAAAGTCATCAACACTCTCCGGGAGAATGCCGACAGAGGGTCCCCACAGGCACTGGTCCTCTTGGATCTCTCGACCGCGTTCGACACGGTGGACCATGACATCCTTCTCCACTGTGTCGGACAGGCGGGCATCCATGGCCCTGCCCGAGAATGGATTAAGTCCTTCCTCTCGGGCAGAGTGCAAACAGTCCATCTATGCCCATTTACTGCAACCCAGGTACCCACTACCTGTGGAGTCCCTCAGGGATCCTCCCTCTCACCACTACTTTTTCATTTATACCTCCGACCGTTAATCCACTCACTACGTAACTATAAATGCACTGTCCTCAATTATGCAGATGACATGCAGATTATTTTCCCCTTAGACATCCCTGATGCCGCATCTAACTTCCAGGCAGTAATGCTTCGCATCCAACAATGGATGATTTCCAACCAGCTCAAATTAAATCCGGAGAAAACGAAACTCATCCTGCCTGGCACTAGCTCAGCACATTGGGGGCCACAATTTTGGCCAAACGAGCTAGGCACTCCTCCCAGCCCGTCGAGCGCGGTAAAAAGCCTGGGCGTTACTATTGATAATGACCTCTCTCTTAAAACCCATGTCGGAGCCATCATCTCAGCCAGTATGTTCCAGCTACGAAAAATCCATAAAATCTCCCACCTGCTCTCCCATGAAGCATTGGTGCAAATCGTCATTTCTCTTGTTCTCTCCCGCCTCGACTTCTCCAACTCTCTTTACTGGGGCCTACCCAGGTCCCTGCTCCACCGCCTCCAGATGGTGCAGAACCAGGCAGCAAGACTCATCTGCAAAGCCCCCAAATGGCAATCTGCTAGACCCCTTCTGTCCAAGCTGCACTGGCTGCCCATTGAACAAAGGGCTGCCTTCAAAATCGGCTGCCTAATTTACAAGGCCCGGCAGACCAAGTGCCCGGCCTTTCTGAAATCCCTCATCAACCCACACTGCCCGGCCCGCAACCTCTGTTCTGCCCATCTCCACCTGCTTACCATCCCAGCGGTCAAACTAAAAAAACTCGGTGGCCGTAGATTCAGCTTCCTGGCACCCAAGATGTGGAATTCCCTCCCCCTACAAATTAAAACCTCTGATACTCTGCTGAGCTTCAGAAAGAGCTTAAAGACCTGGCTCTTCTCGAACTCCCACTAGCTCTCAGCCTTACCCCAATCACAATTTCAGCGCCAGGAAACCTCCGGTGTCAGTGCGCTTTATAAATGCAGCTTAACATTAACATTAACATAGCGCACTACTCACCCGCAAGGGTCTCAAGGCGCTTGTACGAATATTGCTGTGGAACCCATCCTGGCTTTCCCTGTGAGGCGTCCACTCCTGGGCACCCCCAGGGTGGAGGCCAGGCATCCTTAGCGTTGTGGGGGCTGTTGTGGAGATTAAGCAAGCTATTGCCCAGAGTTGCAGAGTGGGACTCCATGATTGGAATAGGCACCGAGGCGAGAATTATTAGGTCCGTGGAATTTTGAGCCCAAGACCCGCCGAGGCAGGGAATTGAACCCTGGTCCTGGGCTAGACCTCTGCATCAGGGTCTGCCGCTCTAATCATTGAGCCACACTTCTCCACTTTTCTTCCTTGATTGTATTGGCAATTGCTCCACCTCCAGGGCAAAGAACAGTAAAAGACAGTGGGCACTCTTGCTTGGTACCTCTATGTCAGACAGCAGATCTTCTAATTTTACCTGCGCTGTATGCCCCTAATGCAGCAATCTCTCCCACCCTATAAAGTTAGTCTCACATATATTTGATCTAAGACAGGGAACATATAGTCCCAGTCTAGCATTTAAAACAAACTCTTTCTTGATTTCTAGCGCCACTAGAGAGCCCTCAATCTCTATTTTCCATATATTGTGCATCACGTGACTGAACCTTGTAATGTTCATAAGTGTGTTACAGCTTGTAATAAAACTATACTGATCTTCATTTACTAGGAAGCCAATCGTAGTGAGCAACATGCTTGCTAGAATTTGTGATAATATTTTTGTATCTATAATAATCATTGACAGGGGTCTGTCTGTCTGTATGGCCCCTGATAAGAGGGGTCCATGTTAGGTTTTGACATCATGATTATAATGATTTCTCTTATGGTTTTGGGTAGTCTGCCATTCTGCCTGAATTCGCTATAGACTTCCAACAGGCTGCCTGAAAAAAGTGCAATACAAGTTATTATAAGACTCCATAATAAGATCATCAGTGTCTAGTGCTTTATCCTTGGGTATCTGCCATGTTGCCTCAACTAACTCTTCCTTTTGAAGGTATGACTCTTCGGGTATCTGTAGATCTTGGGGGTTTTGTTTTCCTGAGAAATGTCCACATTGGTGTTTCACTTGTACACATTCGCTCAGTACTGGGAAAGGGTCTTATTGCTGCCCACCGGAGGGGTCACTGTGGTTCCCCTGGTCTGTTCAGGGCTACAGTCAATGAAGAGGGCTGCTCCTCCTTTAGCAGCAGAAAAGGAGTCCCCCGGATTTGTCCTTCTCTTTGTGTAACTTCTGCCTGTTTTCCCTAAGGATAAGTTTTTCCAGTGAGGTTCAGATTTCCATCTCCTTGATTTCTAGCTTCCATTCATTCTTCCCTGTCTGGGGGGAGCAATGGGGTTCCTAGGATCTTGCTTCCGCATCTGCACTAATCTCTCCTCCTGCAGAGGCAGATCATGCTGTAGCTGCTGTCTGATTCCATATATTTCCCCATACATGTTCCCCCTTGTGAGAAGTTGGCCTGATATATGATGTCTCCAATTCTGGGGGCACCTTGTATCAGTCCAAACAATCCCTTATGGTGTCTGGTTGTAAGTCAACCTTATAGACAAGCTATCCTAATGGTAGCATGGACTAAGCAGCCCTAAAGGCTTAACTCAAGAGGTCGTGTTAAGCGAGCTGTTTTACCAATCACAATCCTGTAATATCAAATGAAAGGACACCACACAAGTTATATATTATAAAAATATATGTATTTATTACTAGAATAATCCTCTATACTCTTTATGTGTCTAGAAGCACAAGCGTTTAAACAAAAGCACAGTAAAACATGCTTCATCGTCTTCAGTTGGTACAGAACCAGGCAGCTAGGATTATTTGCAAAGCTCCCAAATGGCAATCGGCCAGACCTCTCTTGGCCAAGCTGCACTGGCTGCCCATCGAACAAAGGGCTGCTTTTAAAATAGGCTGCCTTGTATATAAGGCCCGGCAGACCAAGGGTCCGGCTTTCCTGAAATCTCTCATCAACTTTCATTGCCCGGCCCGTAACCTCTGCTCTGCCCATCTCCACCTCCTTACCACTCCGGTGGTTAAACTAAAGAAACTGGGTGGCCGTAGATTCAGCTATCTAGCACCCAAATTGTGGAACTCCCTCCCCCTTCAAATTAAAACCTCTGGCACCCTGTTAAGCTTCCGAAAGAGCCTAAAGACCTGGCTCTTCTCGAACCTCATTTAGGCTATGGTCCTCACCCTCAATCTCAATCACAGCGCCAGGAAACCTCTGGTGTCAGTGCGCTTTATAAATGCAGCATAAGATAAGATAAGATAAGATATGAAAGTTGTACAATTATGGATGAGGCCAGGGGCCACGCAAACCATATACTAAAATAGTGGTATAAGTATCACTAATCGAACAGTGGTTAGGCCGAGGGCGTAGGGAATCGCTGTGACCAATCGGGACTAGCAATGCTAAAGTCGGGAAAAGCCCGCGGGAATCGGGTGCAGCGCTTAAAGCACACGCATGCACCAATGCAAAGTCAATGGTGCGTAAAAGTTACAAAGTTACTGTTAAAGGAACCTTCCGACTGACCTAGTAGGACGAAACTTTAGACATATACCCTAGAGGTGTGTACCAGTGCAGGAGCACCGGCGTTGCTGAGTTACCTCACCCACAGGAAGCGGGTGCACAGGTGCAAAGTAGTGTCGGGTTTCGTCATGCAGGTCGATGGTGCCTGAAGATGAAGATGCTGCAGGCATCTAGAAGAGAAGTGTCCGGTGTGATACAAGGATGGATCGAAGATGTAGAGTACCTGAAAGCAGAGGGGACAGAGTCTGGGTCACTCAGCAGTGACCAGGGTGGAACCAGGAAGGAACCAGGCAATGTCGGGCGCAATCAGGTGGTTGTCGAGAAGCTTCTCTCCGCTGCCACGTGGACTCTGGGGCACCGAGGATGTAAGGAGTGGATCACGAGCTGTCCCACGAAGGCTCTCACTGTCGGCGGTGTCGGCTTCCGGATTGGAGCAAACAACTCTTGGCAAGCGCAACCCACGTAGGATTCTAAGATGGCTTGGTACTCGGACCAGCAAGATCAGAGCGGGTGCTCCTTTTCAGGGGAGCGAGGGCCAGTCCTGAGCAACCGGACTGGCAGGTCAAATTCAAAGGTTCATCGGTACTGGGGCCACAAGCCAACGGGCAAGCGACCGGACCAATGCGTTGAGCCAAAAAGTGCAGAAGGGCCCCACGCAGCACTCGGTGAGTGTAGAGGGGTGAGCTTCGGTGCAGGAGTGGCTCAGGGATGGGGCTTTTCAAACCCCAATGCACAGCTTCGAGGGAGCCTTGGCAGCTGCACGGTCAGCGTCTCGTGGTCTTTCCAAGATGGCCGGCCCCACGCTTCTGGTCGCCTCCACGGGTCTCAGCTTTGCAGGGACTGTGGATCGGGCTGTTAGAAGGCAGGAACGCTGGGTCTTGTTGAACTCTGTTGCTCGAGTTCCGGCGGGAACTGCAACAAAGCAAACGTTGAGGTGCTGGATGGTGCCTGTTTGCACAGGGTGGTCACTCCTTGACCACAAGGGAGATTCTTCAGTCTTCTACGTTGAGTAGGATGTCGAAGGGTCCAGAGTTTTGTTTCATAAGTTTCAGTCAGGATAATCTGATGTGCGTTGGCACTGCTCCCACTCTTATACCAAGTGGACTGGATTAGTGGGCTGGATTACCTGCTAGGTCCCTCCTATGGGTGAGACCCAGGAAGGGGGTGGTTACACCCCTTTCCCTTTGTCCAGGGCTGTGCTGGGACTGGGACTGGTGTGCCCCAGAATCGGTTTGACCGGATTATGCAAGGGGAAGCCTTGTGCTCCCCAGGCACTGTCTGGTTTCTTTCAAACCTCCCTGCTACAATCCACTATCTCCTGTCTGGGGTGGTGTGACACCTCCCCACAACAGGAAACCCTTTGTCCAGGCCTCCTCTGCCAAGGTTTGGTCAGCAGC
Organism: Lissotriton vulgaris; assembly: GCF_964263255.1. Lineage (NCBI taxonomy): Eukaryota > Metazoa > Chordata > Amphibia > Caudata > Salamandridae > Lissotriton > Lissotriton vulgaris. The sequence continues at coordinate 279,240,742 of NC_141698.1, read as the reverse complement.
AGGAGGTCAGACTCGTGTCTGTGGCAGAAGCGTCCATTTTGTGATGCTGAGGCTCTTTTAAAATCAACCGCTTTTTAGCAAAGTAACATGTCTTCTCCCTCTAGAAGGGTGGAATGCTACCCCCGTCGCCAGGACTGGCGAGGGGGGTAGTATTCCAAAGCGTATGACACCTTACACGACATGTTTTGATAAAGCCAAACCAAAGTTAGCACATAACCGCGATGGATTATAATGCACTTAAGAGTTTATGGTATGGCATTATCCCGGGAACAGCTTAGGGAATGGGTCCCGACAGCTGCAGACAGGCTCAGCTCATGCTAGAGCACCATCTCACATAAAACCAAGCACTCTGCCTCCAGGATTGTTAAGGCCTGCCCTAGGAGTGACTTATAGGTATATATGTGTCCAGATGGGTTTAGATATAGGCATACTATATCTAAGCAAGGGGTGATTACACCACCTTGCCCCAGCTGAGTGATCAGCCAGTTGTGTCAATTTTGGATAGCCAGCCAGGGGTGGCAAAAGATATGCTGCAGCCCCTGGTAGGCCTTGGATGCACCTATGCCCTGGGTACCTATAGTGCACTGTACAGGGCCTGATAAGGTGACCCAAGCCAATTTAGTTATGCACATAGGGTACATGGAATCCATTTTAAAGAGAGAGCAGATAGCCTGGGGCCCTGATTAGCAGGGAGCCAGGCCAACTAAGTCGAAAACCAGCTAAACACAAGGCAAAAAATCTGGGGTAACAATAGTCAGGTAGCCACCTTCCTACACCCCTCAAGACCAGCTTTAAGCATCTCATTCGTGAGCTCTAGTCTCAGTTGAGCCCCAGTTGTTATCAAAGTCTGCGCCTACATACATTTTGATTGTATTCTATCATAAGTGGTGAACGATCTGAGAGAAGTCTGCGCAGGTGTTGCGCAGTCTATTGATTGCACCTAGGTCATTTGTGTCCAATATGCATATGGGCATATCTACTGAAGCATCCTCCAGATGCCAATACGGTCACCCTCCGCATGACCTCACCCTGCACCTCAGTCGTTGCCAATTTTGCATGTGTCCAGAGCAGTTGTCTGTCCAAGTTACTAGCGAGAATACACTTTAGGTTCCTACCTATATCATGAGAACATCAATGTAACGTGTTTCAAATTCAAATTATGGGCAGAAATATGTCATGTCAATGATGTATGGTGATTATGAGTTAGTGAGGCACGTTTCTAGTCTGCTTAGGAGTCCATACAGCAGTACATATCTCCCCTCTACCTCTGCCTTTGAGTAGCAGTGCAGTACTTGGACTCTCAGTGCCACCCAAATCGACATTCCTCTTGCATAAGTCAACTAGGTGGTGGAGAACTGGTTTCTCCAAATTTTGCAGACATTGCCCTCCTCTACATCTTTAAGGTGGGTCTCTTGGAGGAACACAATCTCTGCTGCATACCTCCTACAATATTTATGAGCACCAGACCGCTTCAGATATCCATTGAGGCCTCACACATTCCATGTAACCATTTTTTGGCTCTGCTCATCTCTGCGCATGTATCATATTTCTGCGGTCGGTCCCTATTTTGTCTAGTTGAAGTCTTGGGGACTTGTGTCTCGCATGCACTTCCCCATGCCTGTTTATATGTTTGTTGTGTTAATATGTACAAAAACCCAGCCTTCCAGCTTCCTGTAACTACTGTCTCTAATGTGTTTGTGTTGTAAAACAAACTCTCCTCTGCCATGGTAAACACTCTGCAAAGAAATAAACTGGTGTCTTCCCATTCTAACTATTGGCAGGCACAATATTTGCCCGCTCAAATTTCAATGTCCTCTTAGGGGATTAGTCTTAGAAAAAATGAACCAGAACCTTCACTAAAATGTAATTTCTGTGCAAGGGGCTGTAGCTCCTAAATGACCGCCCACCCACCCAGTAAAGGGCTGGGATGATCATAGTTGGAAGGCCATTCCCCCAGCTACCCTAACCTGAAGTCCTAAACTATTCTGCAAGGGTACTAATGACCTACTGATTCTTTCCCCTGAACCTACTTCCCCCATCTTGGCTCCCTCGACTCTTCATTGTTTAACTAATACTGTAACCCATGATGGGCAATATTACCCCAGTTAAAAAAACCATGTAGCCCACATTTTCGTTGGCATCAGCATTTACAACTAAGCTTTTCTGACTCCATCCCTAGGGACTGGTACCTATTAAACTGATAGTGCAAACTCCCCATCCACCACACAACCAGTCTTATCAATAGTAAATTCTGATAATGAACCTTCAAGTGAGCCCCTCTGTCTTGTCTCACTCGTTTTGGCCCAGAGTTTTTCAGATCCATTGAGTTGTCGTTCGACCTCTTGGGGCACCCTCCTGGCGCGTGTTGTCTTTTGACCATATTAGCCTGCATTTGTAGATCGAGTGTGCCATCTCTTTGCACCATTATCTTTGGAGTCAGTCTCGTCCCTTGGCTACTCCCAAGGGTTGATCGGTCAGGCGTCCCCTTGTCCCTAGATTACCTGTGAATGTGGAACCAAACTAGCTCTATAGACGATCTCCAACCAGTCCCAAATTTCTTTGGGTCATGTGAAGAAATAGGACCACCCACTGTGTATTACTACTAGCCTTGTGATAGACAGGGACATACATTTCAAGTTTACGGATTTGAGCTTCTGCTTTACTGTGACAAATTATTTCCTCACTTTTTACACTTACTGGGTATAATCAAAAAATGGTTTGCTTTTCAAAATTCAGATTTCATTTTCTCCTGACTTGCTGACCAATGGCGTTCATGTTCCCAGTAGTTGAGGATTTAAGCAACAATGACTCTTGGTAGGGCAGAGGCTGAGCCAGGTGCCTGTCACCCTTCTCTATCACAAAGACAGTCCATTTGGCTTCAGAGTCTCTTTGATCTGCTTCTTCAGAAACAGTTCGGGGGTATCTCCCTCGGCCTACTCTGTAAAACCAATAAATTGCAGAAACATCTGCATTTAGCATCTACACGTCTATCATCTAGAAGGTGGGTTAGTTTGGGAATGGAGTGCACTGTGAACTTGAAACCTGTCACCATCAAACTCAAACTTTGAATTTTTTTTTCTGTTTATAGTGATGCTTTGCTAGGTTTGTTTGGACCTTTTGATAGCTGCTAGATTCTTAGCCCTCATTGTTTAAAGGGGTGCCAACGTATTCTGGGTCCCACTTGCGCCCTCTGGTGCTGTGCCACTGTTCATTCCCCCATACGTCTGCTGTAAAGCTCTTCGGGCTGTGTCCCTCAACATGTTTGTTTGAACTGTCTGTTGCATGTGAGGTTTTTAGTACCTACAATTGGGATATTAAAACAGAATATACCCAGTGAACTTCTGATTTAATCCAAGACCAGTACGTCCAGCACCCACTGTGCCACCGGAGCTGGGTGCCAGATCTCACCCACCACCACAGTAGGAGATTGCTACTTAATTTTAGAAGGCCCTCCTCACACTCCAGCCGCCCTTGTCTGTCTTTGAGTGTGTAGTACTGCTGCTTGTTTTACACTTGCATGAACTTCTTGTATCCGCACTGGTGCTTGCTGTGGTGTTGTGCTACACGCAGCTCAGGATGGCCTTGGTCCTTGAGCACTCCCTGCCACCATTCCTTACTTGGCATTCATCAGAGTTGGGTCACTTATCCTCTGCCCAGGCCTCACTGTCCTTGTATATGCCTTTGGTGTCAACGCGATGGGCGCCCACCTGTAGTCGGAGGGGATCGTTCATGAAATCAGTCCAACACTCCTCCTGTGCTCTAGTGCACAGGTCTCTACACATGCAGAGAGCCCACCTCAGACTGCAATTCGGTCTCTGAGACCGCCCCTGTACACGCCCCATACTGGTTGACTGTGCACCCAGGGCGAAGGGGTACCTCCAGGGCACAAGTCAGGGGTATACACAAGTAGAGGAAGTCCATCCACTATTTTCACATGGTAGATGCCGTTCACCCTGCTAAGAAGTTGGGCCCCACTGAAATATGCTGACATTTTCAGATACTGTGACACGTTTAGCAGCGCCTACACATTTTCTGCATCCCATTCCCAGCACCAACGTGGAGGCAGGGAGTGGGATTCTTTCTTTTCACCTCCAGCTGGGCCATAGATAAAGGCCGAAGTTGAGGGGCCACCAGACCTCCTTTTGTTCCAATAGAATCCTGGCTGGGCGTGGTCTGGACCCTCACACTGAGATGCACATGCAACGGAGAGAAAACAAATGCACACAGCTTGTATTTGAGAGGCCTGCTTTTGACCTAGTTCAGTTCCTGTATATCAGAGATATTCATGCAGTGTGAGAATGTCAGAGATGTTGGTCTGTCCCGGTATTTGCATAAATAACAAATTAAATACCACTATTCTTTTTTTTATAGTGCTGCTCATCCCAGTGCAGGGTGTCAGAGCGTTTTACGTAACATACACATTATACATTGACAATACATCTTGTATGTGTGTAAATCAATGTACAAGATATTTTACATAAGACAGGGAGGGTTGCAAGGTGTATGAGCCACATGTCCTTCATACCTCACTGTGCTATATTAACAGGATTACAATTTATGAACAAAAGGATCTTCGTGTTAAAAGCAATATTCCACTTTACTATCCACATAAAATAAAAATCTGTCACCTGCGTGTTACATTATGTGCTTTGCAGGAGGCACATTAACCTTATATACTACTATGATTCAAATCTGGGAGTCGATAAACCACATATTTCTGCAAAAGCATTAACTTCCAGAGTTATGTCACCATTATTGTTCCCTGACGTTTACTAACACACAAAGATCTCTGCACCAGGTGCCCTAACCCCATAAGATATTTTAGAATGAAGACTTTGTAACCAATTAAGCAGAACGGATCTACTGCCATGTGTCTTCTTGCTGCCAATGTCTGTGGCAGAGTTCAAAACAAATGTATTAGTTGAGGCCCAGATATTGTGTGGGAGTTGCGCCACTTTTTGCACAATCCCGACCGAAAATCTCAGTTGTTACATTTCTTAATGCGCTTAAATGTATTCATGATAGACCTGCTAAAAATGTGTGTGTGGTGTCTGATGTCACTTCCTGTGAGGTCACTTCCTGTGATGCCACGTGCACTGCAACACACCGTGGCACCATGAGCCATGATGTCACTTTCATACTGCCTACCTTGTTTGGTCCCCCACAATTTTTTTTAGGACTTGTCCTCTATCCGATGCGCAGAAGTCAATCAGTTCGGTGTGTGTTCAGCCACCTTGCCAGGCCATGCCTTTTGCACAGGTGGCGTTTCTGTAAGGTTTCCATAAGCAGAACATGTCTGGAACCTAAAAATGTGTGTTTGCTGCTGTAGGACAGGCAGTGGGTAGTAGGGATATAATATACAGGGGCGTAGCTTGGTCAATAAGATTGGGGGAGTGTAAGCTTCAGATTTCCCGACAAGCATGTGGCCTACAGGGGCGCTCCTCCGTTTAAAGGAGGCGCATCCCCCCCCTGCGGAAAGTCAGCAGAGACAAACGCCAAAAATAAAATGATAATAAAACAATGTTATTATAATTTTATGTTGTGTCCTGCAAGGTGAGGGAAGGGTGGGGCCATTCAAACTGAAGCTGCAGCTGCAGCACCAGGGAGGAGGGCGAGTGCTGGGCACTGCTAAGTGCACATGGCTGTTTGGCCGGCCCTCTGGGGCTGTCCAAACTGTCATGCACACTTAGCCTTTCTGTGTTGTACATCAGGGTAGAGAACCAACACAGGCTCCCAGTCCATGTCTGAGTGCCGAACCACGCGCTCAGACCAATCCAAGGCGCTGCTCTCATGCTGGGAATATTATCCCCAAGATGAAAGCAGTGCTGAAATTGGCATCTGGGAGCCTGCGCAGTGTGCAGCAGTGCCTGGATATCTGCTGCCAAGGATAGAGGGCAAGGCAGCAGCCGTCAGAGCAGGTAAGTGCACTTCTCTATATTTATAAATGTCTTTTTTAGTTTGTGTTCCCTCCTCCCCTCCCCTTCGCAATACGAGTGACCGCTACTGCTGGCATATAATGTTAAAATACATTATAGGACAATCAGGGCACATGAGAGGGGCTTATGCGATAGTGGAAAGGAAGAGGCGTTCGGATTGGCAGGAGTATTAACTGAGAGAAACACAATATTTTTTAAAATAATCAACATTTTTTAGGGCTTTCAAAACATGGGTGAGAGAGAGAGTCTGTGTGTGTTTTTGTCAATGTGTGCATGCAAAAATTCCAAGTGAAATCTGACAAACACCTCACCATACCCGACTGAAAGTACCTGTTCCCAACTTTTCATCAGAAAATGAATTTATTAGGGGGGTGTAACACTCCAAACACCCCCCTGAAGCTATGTCCCTGAGAATATGGTCTAGGAAATGGATCATTATGGGCGGGTGATTCAAGATCGGAAGAGGGTCGGTGAGGGGCAAGGCTTGGAGATTAGTGAAGTGCACATCTTGACAACATTATAAGAAGGAAGAATGGTCAAAGTGGGGGAGATATGGATGTGTGGCAAACAGGATGTAGAGGATGGAGAGTTTGTAGAATTACGACTGTTGATTGGGTGAGATTTTTTTGCTTGTTTTAGGTTGGGGTTGTTGGGAGGGTGAAAAATGGGGATGTTAGGAAAAACTGATGAATTAGTGAGTGAGGCTATTAACTTACTGTAATGTGACTGCTTGGCACACAGAACTGTCCTATTAAAGTGGCTTTTATCAGTACAATGGTTCTAGTTTGGTGTTTGCACTCTCTCGTCTAATTGTCAAGTTCAGAAAGTCCTGGAAAAGTCTTCTATTCTGAAGACCTCTGGCAGAATCTGAACACTTCTATGCCGAGATTATGTTTTTAGAATGACTGCGGTATGATCTTAACATTGTTGAAATCTCAACCAGGGCCGGACTGGCCGTAGCAGGCTCCGGGCATTACCCCGGTGGGCCTAGAGCGTTTTTTTGGCAGTGGGAGACGGTTTTGTCATGGGGGGCAGTTTTGTAGCAGTACTGCAATATCGACCTCCTGTAACAAAAGCGGGAGCAGTGCTTTTTACTAGCAAACTCACCACCTTCCAGGGCCGGTCGAGCAGCAATCTGCCAGAGCATGTTGCTGTTCCCAGTCAGGCCCTGATCTCAATATGTGACGTGTGCTTAGTTCCTTCCTATTCATAAGCGTCTCTTCATAGAAGGTTTTTGAAGCTTAGTTTTTTTAGCGCTGTTTGCTTTTTTCACACTTTTAGATGTATGTCTTACTCATTCACGAACCGCGTCATTCTGCCAGTCCTCCTTTCGAAGGCTGTGTTTATAGAGACAATAGGTGTTGATGGGGTGCCCGAAGAAAGAATGTAATAGATTTGTGTGCTGTATTGGAAGAGAATATTCAACATTTAAAAGTCGCAAGCAGTGACATTTCAACGTCTATTGAAGTGTTTGACAGGAACGACGCCGCTGCCGCACATTAGGCAGTTAGGCTTATTTTAAGGAAATGTTCCTGATGAATAAGGCATTAAACAGACACTTACATTGCAAATGGAAAAATGTAGATGTGCTTTTAACTTATAAGTAATAGCACAGTGCGATTTAAATATAAGCATTTCATGATGTACACGTGCACGGCAGAAATGTAAGGCAAAATGATACTCCCCCCGCACACATGATATTGTGTGAAAATCTGGATCAGCGAATATTTATCATTTGCACATCACAAGTAAAGTGTCTTGATTTGTTTTGATCCTATTAAAATATTTGTTTCCATCAGACTTCAGAATTATTTTTTAGTATCAATCATTTTTATTAAGCAGTATGGCGTCACTTAACACAGCTCAGCTGCCTACATCCATCGGCTGGCAGGGCAAGATCCAATAGCATGAAACACAGCCTATGGGTATACACCCCGGAGGGCGACCCGGCGTGAGCGTATGCATTGCCATGGGGAACAGCCAGCACTTTTAGCATGGTACTGCAATTAGGAATAGAACAGGAACAATAAACAAAACAAAGCCCCCTCCCACCACCCACCATCCCCCACACCACCACCCCTCCCACCACCCTCCTCCGCATCAGTCTCGTCCACCCCCCTTGCACTCGCTAAGTCGCACCCGCCCCCCTCCACCCCCCAGAACCTCCGAAATTATTGGCCTGCACCCTGAGGCGCCACTGGGATCAGTTGCAAGATCTGCAGATATTTTGGACATGTTACTTCGCGCAGATCTCGGGAGAGGAGATGAATGAATGGCTCCCACAGCTCCGCATAATCCTCACCCCTGCCATCCATGCACAAAGAGAGCCTTTCCATCGCCAGTAGATGCCGCAGCCGTCGAATCCAGTCCCTCTGGTCCGGAGCGTCAGTGGAACGCCATTGCGCAAGGATAACTAAGCGCGCCGCTAACAAGGCCAGAGCGATCTGCTTACCCCTCATAGAGCGCAAGAGAAACGCCTTTGCATGCGGGAGCCCTAGCAGCACATGTTCAGGAGCCCTCAGGAATGTGATGTGAAATGCGTCATCTAGATCATCAAGGACCACCTTCCAATATCGCTCCAGTTTCGGACAGTGCAACATTGGCAGCACCTGCAACATTGGCAGCGGTGTGGTGCGCACGGTAGAATACCCTCTCCCACTCCTTGTGCGATAGCGGGCGCCCCAGCTCCGTCTCCCAGCGAACCTGCGCTTTAGTACGTGGAGCCTTAGGGCGCGCAATGATCATGGCGTACAAGTCAAAGTCAAAGTCAAATTTGCTTTATTCGAGATAAAAAAACTCATAAAAGCATGATTTTTAAAACCTCCAAGTCAGATATAAGTTTGCGGTCATCCTTTTTGCAGACCACCCAGCGTTCTAGGGCTGTCAGCGGGCGGGACATAGCCGCGATGTTCTGGGGTTGAGTGACCGAATGCGCCACCTGTGAATAAGGGAAAGCATCAGACTCGAAGAGGGAAAAGTGGTCCCGGCAGAGCGAGGAAAATAAGATTAGACCGTCGAGATCAAAGAGGTGACCCACTCTCTTACAGCCTTTCTCCCTCCAGCGCTGAAAGATCGGGGATGCGCAACCGGGCAGGAAGTCCGGGTTATCAACAATAGGCATCATCGGCGATGGGAAGGTGGTCCAGCCCTTTCGCCTTGCCAATTGATCCCACACCTTCATGGTTGGCGACGTCACCGGGGACGAGTACAAGCCCCACGCTCTATGTTTTCGAGGGAGCCATATCTCGCGCCAAATATTGCAGCCCGCTACCGTTTGGTCCATGAAATTCCAGTGTTTACTAGAATATGGCCTGTTCCATTCGAGAATGAAGCGTAGACAGACCGCCTGGTAATACGCTAGTAAAGAGGGAAAGCCCAGTCCCCCGTATCCTTGGGGGCCGTGATCAACGAGGAGGCAAGGCATGGACGTTTGTGATGCCATAGAAACTTGGTAATCAGCCCCTGCAGCTTCTGAATGGTAACCAGTGGAGGGCTCAGAGGTAACAGCTGAAAAGGGTATAGAATGCGCGGCAGGACCGTCATTTTGACTGCCGCCAGCCTACCAAACCAAGCGAGCTGGAGACGGGACCAGTCTTAGAGCGATTTAGTTGTTTGACTTACTAAGAGCTTATAATTAAAACAGATTGTCTGCCCTATAGAGGGGGCAAGGCGAATCCCAAGGTACGGGATGTCAGAGTAAACCCACTGAAAGGCAAAGTCCTTTTGTAGGTCTGGCACGTCAGCAGCAGGGATCGACACATTAAGGATATGCAACTTAGAGAAGTTAACTTTGAAACCTGCAACAGCACCGAACTCGCATAGTTCTGTTGATAGGTGTCTCAAGGCAGTGTGAGGGCTCGTGATCGAAAGAATCACGTCGTCCGCGTAGAGGCTTATTTTGTGTATGTCTGCTCTATACCGAACCCCTTCAATGCCTCCATTTGAAGGACTGGGTTCTTTAAGACCCAGCGGTGCCAGGGCACAACACCTGAAACCTTCGTGGGTAACCTGCTCCGGCGTACGAATCACAGAGACACGGGACACTTCCTTCGGCGTCAAAGATTCAAGGTTTATTTGCTGCAGGGAACACAGAAGTCACAACAAGTACACCACGTGCAACTTGGGGAGACTGCTTCAAATTGCTTCTGTGGATCGCTCCTTTTATACAGTTTTTACCCATAAGACAACATGGTACACAAAAGTTTACAACCTGGTTCTCACCATTATCCCCCAGAGGGGTCGCTTTGGTCACTTTGAAACACATGAGGTCCGGAACATAAGTGCGGAAACATTTGGCGGTTCCCAACTGTAAAAACCCATCTTCCCACCATTAGCGAATTCCAATCAGCAGTAAAACAGATCAAAAATAGGAACAAGGACAGGTGTAGAGGAAGACGGAGACAGTGGGGAGATCGGAAAGGGTGTAAAAGGGGAGGTATCGAGAAACACGAGATACAGGCATCAAAGGGACGTGCCTAATGAGATGCACGGCTGAGACAATAAGTCCATGCAGCAAGATGAGCCTCGAGCGGCGCCATCTGCTTTACAGTAGCATCCCCCTCGTCATAAAGACACTCACAAAGAACATGTGTCTTCCGCAAATATCTTGGGAGTCCCAGGGTCGCGAAGCGGACAACGTCCGTTCGCTGGCTACTTGAGGGCAAGAGACAAAATGGATGCCGTATCTAAGATGGAACCCGTGGGTACAGATGAAAAACCCACATAACAAACGAACGGTTTAAGTTAGCACAGCGAAACTGCGCACACTTACTGAACTCGTCATTTGCGGTTCATAGATACCAGACTCGACCATATTCGTGCGAGTCGAAAACACCACTTACAATTGTCACGGAACCTCAGACGCTCCTTTTGCCCTCATGTAGGCAAGCACTAGTCGGAATCATATTCGATATTCATCAGACCATCGAGATGTTGCTGTAGCATAGCTCTGTCCAACCGAGTCCCCTTGGTAACAGGTGGTTGTCTTATACACGTTGTAGCACAGAGGCCACATAAGGCCGGACCACACTACACGCATAGGCAACACGTGAACAGGAACACTACAACGACTCCGATGATCATCAGAATCTTCCAACCCCAAGTCGACATCAGGCCCCAAAACCACCCAAATAGCGTCCAATCCCCTACATCCACGTGTATGGATTCGGAGATCTTATGCAACCTCGAGATGGCTTGATAGACAGTAGGAGCATTATCTGGAATAAAAATGCAGCAGCTCGAATGGATCACCTTACATACCCCACCTCGATCTGCTAAGATAACATCTAAAACCATACGGTTTTGTAACGTCATAAGTCTATCCGCCTGAAGTTCTGTGGTGATATTACCAAGGGCACTGGCAGTAATATTAGCTGTCGATTCTACCACTCGAGTCAACTGTCTCAGGTTCCTACTATTAGCCATAGGTCCCCAAAACGGGAGGAAACCCTTGAAAAAGTCTCCTGCCTCTTGACCGGCAGTATCCTCTTCGCTAATTATGCCTCGTACAACTCTAGTCTTATGATAATCGGCATCTACAGTGAACGTCGGAGGCAACAAATTTGCAATGAAACATGAGCCCATGAAGTCAGCGGGCAACCATGCATATGCACGATCATAGCAGATAAAGTATGTACCCTTGGCAGCCAGAAACACAGGGGACGAGACCATCGGCAGTATGTCATTTTCAGTGCAAGCACTTGCTCCAAGTCGGGCTTGTGATCTTCGGCCACGACCCATGAGACAAAAATTACCAGTGTGGGGTACGACCCATATCGGAGGCGAGCTTTTAAGCTGCTTTTCGCTAGTGAACGCACTATATTCACCTCTACTTAGGACCCTATAGGCCTGTACCTCTTCTTCGGGAATAAGCGAGGGATCATAGATATCACTATCTAAATCCTCTATTGCTATCGACAAAGGTTTTTGATACGAGGTAGGACCAGAGTAGGGGGAACGCGGTTCTCGAATGGGGTGGAAACCCAGTGCGCTTCGAAACATTGTTTGAAATGCTCGAGCTGACCCTTGGGAACTATACGGTAACACCAGATATGGAATTCCCTTATCCGTAGTATGTGGCATCAACCCACACACCCAACAATTAGTAGTGTTAACCACTAACTGATGCTGATGAAGGAGCTGAATAAAGGAATTGTTGCGGAATTCTACACGTCTAGCCTGTTCGTGTTCCGGTAACATGTGAAAGGAATGGGGAGAAACAGTGGGGGTAAGTTTAGGGTCAGGTGTAGGAGTAGGTGTAGCAGAAGGTAAGAAGTAAGACATCGTATAATACACCCCACCCGCCAATAATGCAGAAGCAGTCAAGAACAATACAAACAGTTGGAATATAAAACATTTGGTACGACTGAGTTGCTGCAGCTTGAATCTGTGAACCTGAGCTCCCTCCAAATCATTCAGCTTCGAGAATGCCATTCCCTACGACCGTCCGCAACGTTTCTTGACGCACTTCGTTCTGTGTAGCAATAGTCAATCCCCAGGAGTTCCCAGGAACCGACGGCCTTTAACCTAGCGTCAAGACCTACTATCCAGAAGGAAGTACGCGCGCGGCCCTACGGCCTTCAATGCACAATATGTATGTATGCAAAAACAAAGTCTCTCAGCTATGGAAGCAAAAAGTACAAGGGATGAAGCTCAATATATGTACAAAATAATCACAGTAATACGAAAGTTCAAAACTGATCACGGAAAACGGGATAATGCAGTTGTCAATACAGCAAAGCAAGATCTTTTTATTTGTCCTTAGTGCGAGATCGTAGAAAGTATCGGGTTTTCCCAGGACGTGTCTGCTCGTCAAACAAAGGATCCGTTGAAGAGACAGCGTCCTGCTGATCAGTTGAGTATTCTGGTCTTGAGTCCTTTGATGCTAATTGTTCAACAGTGTCTTTCTGCTGCGCTGAGGATTCTCCAACACGCTGTGCGTCGCTAAAAGGCACAAACGCCGGCAATGTTTCTGTTTCAGTTGATGCAATGCCTCTCCTTACCCACGGGTCTGCCGGCAAAGGGATGGGGACTCTTTTGGTGTGGGTGGCATGCACCCAATTCTTACGTCCCTCAAGACGAACGGCAGTCCTCGTGGCCAGGAGCACTTGATAGGGTCCGGTAAACCTCGGGTCCAGGTTATTCTTGCGTGAAAAATTTCTCGTCACCACCCAGTCTCCGGGCTGGAGCTGGTGGCCTGGACCCTCCGTCTGCGTCGGCAATGCGTCGTAAACCTGTTGGTGAATTAACCTCAGTTTAGCAGTCAAGTCATGTAGGTAATCGATCAACATTGGGTACTCAAGATCAGAAAACATTCCTGGCCTAGGAACCCCCCACACATTCGCAGGACGGCCGAACACTATTTCATAGGGACTAAGCCCTACTCGGGAGTGTACGGTCGCCCTAGTTGACAGTAATGCCAATGGTAAAGCGTCAGGCCACGAAAGACCAGTCGTAGCCTGAATCTTCGCTAACTTTAGCTTAAGGGTGCCGTTGTACCCTTCAACCAATCCAGCTGACTGAGGATGATTGGCGCTGTGGAATTTCTGATTAATTCCAAGGCCCTTACACACACTCTTCATCACACTTCCAACAAACTCACTTCCGTTATCCGACCACACGACTCTAGGCATTCCATATCGAGGAAAATATTCCTTCAGTAGGATTTTCGCAGTAGACAAAGCAGTATTGTCTTTGAGAGGATAAGCCTCGATCCATCGGGAGAATGCGCAAACCACAACTAAAACGTATTTCAGGTTATTGCATCGCTCCATATGGATGAAGTCCAATTGAATCACCTCAAAGGGACATGAAGGGGGAGCAAAACTGCCAGGAGGAGTTGGGGTTCCTTTGCCAGGATTGTACATCATACACACCATACAATTCTTCACCAGACGTTCAGCACATTTCGTAATGCCATCATTCTTCCACACCGGAGACAACAATTTACAAATACCTTTCGCGCTAATATGTGCTAACCCATGCGCCATTGTCACAACGGCCAGCACATACGCATCAGGCAACAACCATCTTTTCTGATCCGACAAATCAATCCAACAACCATTCGCATCCAACTTTCCCGTGCTTTCTTTCCACTTCGTCTTTTCAGTCTCGGTGGCCTCATTCTGAATTGCTTTCACACTCTCGATAGTGTCCTCACACATACTCGATTCTGTAGGCCACCTAACCGAACTCGTCACATACATCCGAGTGCTAAGGTTCCGGGCAGTCTCCTTAGCAATCTCATCCGCAAACGCATTACCACGACCAACATCATCCGTCACCTTACGATGCGCACTACATTTAACAATCGCAACTTGCGTAGGCAAAGTCAATGCATCCAAAAGATCATTCACAAGCTGGCCATGCTGTATCTTCGTACCGTGCGACGTCAAGAAACCTCTCTCTCTCCACAATCGTCCAAAACTGTGAGCGACGCCAAACGCGTATTGGCTGTCGGTAAACACATTCACACGTTTCCCTTTCGCTAACACACATGCTCTAGTAAGAGCAATCAATTCTGCAGCTTGGGCAGAATTCTGATTCAACCTTGCAGTCTCAACCACAGTATTCAATGTTACAACAGCATAAGCAGTAGTCACATCGCCATTCGGCAACTTAAAACATGACCCATCCACATACAAAGTACCATCCGGATCTTCCAATGGGGTGTTTTTAAGGTCCACTCGACCTTTTGTTTCTTCTTCGGTCCTCAAGTAGCAGTCATGTTCTGCTACTTCATCTGACTCTGTGCTAATTGGTAACAAAGTTGCCGGGTTCAGAACATTACAACGTTTTATCTGAATGTGGCTTGCCAAGAGCGTCAACTCGTACCCAGACAACCTCGCACTCGTCAAGTGCTGAGTTTTCGTTCGATTCAAAAGAGTATCGACTGCATGCGGAACCATCACCGTAAGCATATTATCCATGACCAATCCTGCTGATTGTCGGATGGAGACCGCAGCTGCCGCTGTTGCTCGTAAACAACTCGGCAAGGCTCTAGCTACTGGGTCCAAGGTCGAGGAAAAATATGCACATGGACGCTGCTTACCACCAAAAGGTTGCGTTAAAACACTCAAAGCACAACCTTCCCTCTCGTGAACATATAACGTAAACGGCTTACTGTAGTCAGGAGTACCTAACACAGGAGCCGAACACAATGAATCACGCAGTTCAGAAAAACTTTTCTGACATTCCTCCGTCCATGGTAAAGGAGTTGAAACATCCTTGCACGTAAGAGCCACCAATGGTTTCGCTAGCAATGAAAAATTTGGAATCCATTGCCTGCAGTACGACGTGATACCTAGAAAGGCACGCACATCTCTTTGGGTTTGTGGCACAGCCATTCGCGCAATTGCTGCAATTCTCTCTGGGGTCAACCTCCTTCCCTCCTTTGACAATAAGTGACCTAGATAGGTTACTTCTTGACAACAATATTGGAGTTTAGAAGGGGACACCTTATGATTCAACTCACAGAGATGTTGCAGCAACGACACTGTAGCAATCTTGCAAATGTCCTGAGTATCAGCAGCAACCAATAAGTCGTCGACGTATTGGATCAAGGCCGCACCGACCGGCAACCTGAACGCATCCAGTTGACCCTTCAAGGCTTGGCTGTAAATAGATGGACTTTCACAGTAGCCCTGAGGAGCGCGTTTGAACCGGAAACTACGTCCACCGAGAGAGAAACCGAAAAGGTCCCTGCTCTCCTCGGCAATCGGGATGCTGAAAAACGCATTTTTCAAATCAATCACCGAAAACCATGATGCAGAAGCTGGATTCAGAGTCAGTAGCGCCGTGATGTCAGGCACAACGGGAAATTGAGGAACCACAATTTTATTCACCTCCCGTAAATCGATAACAAAGCGATAAACAGGCGGTTTTGAAGGATCAGTACGTTTAAGAATGGGCAGCACAGGGCTGTTGCACACGTTTCCCCGAGTCTCTTCAATAACATCTTTCTCGATCAAATCATAGATGATCGCTAACAGTGCTCGTTCACCATCAAGGGAGATACGATATTGGGGAATACGTGGCAGTCGCACATTAGATTTCAACTGTACAACATAAGGGGAGACATCAAGTAGGCCCACGTCATTTGGACCCGTTGCCCATAAAGACGCAGGAAGAGAACTCAATTCCGGTGGGAGCTTATCGAGGGACAAATACATAGGAGAGACAACCCGCTCTCCTAACGTAAGCTTTACACCCGCAGGAGAACAATACAAAGTCGCGTACAAACGTTTAAGCAAATATAGGCCCAAAAGATTTTCACCACAACCCGTAGTTAGAATCAATGGAGCTTCGAGCTCACGTGGCCCAATTTTAAGGGGCAAAGGGCGCGAAACTGGATTGCTAACAGGGGCGCCAGAGAATCCAACGGAAACATTTGTTAAGCCAGACAAAGGTGCGCCAGGGAGTTTCGAATGCATGATAGAACTTTTCGCTGCACCAGTGTCCAACAGAAAAGGCTCAACGACGCCCGATGTAGCAACTGCGACGTAAGGCCCTCTCTGATCAACCGGAACTGATACCACTCCCTCTCCTTGTCTTTGGCTGTCCTAGTAATTACTGTCGTCAGTTCCCTGATCGACGTAATAATCGTCCACATTGTACTGCGCAGATCGTCCTTGCGATGATCCACGTTGATCGAAACAATTATTAGAATTAGACGAGTTATCTGAGCGATCATTCTGAGCACCACGACCTCTACCACGTGATGCCTGCTGGGAACCACCACGACCTCCTCTAGACGAGTTACCATTGTTACGTTCATTTAAAACAGGGCAATTGAATTTAATGTGTCCCTCCTGTCTACAATAAGCACATTGATTGTACCCTAAAGAGGATCTTTGGGAGGAGGAGTCATTACGAGTTTGGGATCTGTTCGATTGCGACTGCGATCTATTCTGTTGTGAATTATTCTGATTCGAACGTGGAGGATACGCTTGCTGAAGCAACACCTTAGTTTTTAGCTCTTTCGTCTTTTTATCAGCACGGTCGTTCTCTTCTTTCTCTCTATTCTCATAATATTGCGCCGTAGCCAATATCTGAGCCGAAGTAGAGACGGCCCATGCACTTTCCGAATTCTTTAACTTATTGCTCAGATCGGGCAACAAATTCGAAACAAATTTATCCACAAACAATCTTTGGCCACCCTCAGTACCCATATCCTGTCCACTATGGTCGATGAAGGCTTCTTCGAACCTCATAAAGAAGTCGGAAACACTCTCATCTTTCTTCTGTTTACAGGCTGACAATTTGTCCCAGTTTACCCTCATAGCTGGCATAAGAGTTTTCATTAATGTTATTATTCTTTGAGGGAGAGCAGCAATCAACTGTTCAGGCTTAGCACCACCAACTTGCAACCCATCCGCCGCTACAATGGCCGCCCAATCACCACCTAGTTCGTTTGTGTGATTTTCCTGACGAATCTTAGCCCATACCGGTTGCGGTACGACATTGCCAAACAACATATCGATATCGGCAAGATTCATTACCGTAGCATCTACGAGCTGCGATAATTCTTTGTAATACCCTGCAGGATTTTTGCGAGGGTCAGGCAAAGACTGCTTCACCTGTAACACTTCCGATCTTTTCCATGGGAGATGTATCCATACTCTCTGAAAATACGGCGGAACAATAGGAACAGCAGTAGCATCGCCTGGCATCCACACCGGTGGAACTTCCCGCATGGGATATTGGCCAGACTCATCTGGCTGTTTTTCAATATCTTCAACGAACAATGCATGAGGGATTGGAGCGGGACGAAAAGATTGCAATCGCTCGACAGCACGTCGAACGTTAGTATCCACTATCAGTCCATTTGCGAACTGAAGCTGAAGATCAGACAGAGCGGCGAGCACCTCGTCAGGCGCATCGATCGCTATCTGATCATGAAGGAACTTACACATTTCGTTAAACACATATCTCTGGGTTGGTATATTGAATTGACAAAATGTATCAAGAACAACACGGGGTGGACATCTAAGAGGATTTACCATCCAACCCATCGCCATATTATATAGCGCAACGCGTTCTCTGTTTCCAGGAAGCTGACTACGTCTCTGAGGACCATCGGAACCAGCGGACCCATGAACAGGTCCGAGCGAATGAAAGAAGCTTGCCGCAAGAGGAGAATTACGACTACGAGTAGAGGGAGAAGCATACGATACAGGACTAACAAGAGAAGGAGTAGAAACAGTAGCAACAGCAGGAGTTAACAAAACAGGAGCAGTAGCAGGAGCAGTAGCGGGAGCAGGAGTATGTGGAAGCGGAGGAGCAGTAGGGATAGCAACAGGCAAAGGAGCAGGAACAGTCGGAAGGGCAGGTACAGGTTGAGGAACAGGCGGAGGAAGAATAGGCGGAAGTATAGGTACGGCAGGGACCACAGGAGCTGCGGTACCCTGTACGTACGGAGGAGGTGACTTCATGAGATAAGACATTAAAGGATCCTCAACTGGCTCTTCCTTCTTTTCCGGCTCCGTAGGCAAAGCGGGATAACATTTATCTACGGTCATACGCTGTAGTCTATCAAACACTTCCTTATCCTTAACCTCCTTATCTCGCTGGAATTGCTCTGCTTTCTTCACTATGATAGCAACATTATCTCGCTGATTACGTTTAGTCTGTCTGATTTCTTTCTGTCGGGCTTCTTTGCGCCACAACCGAAAGGCATCAAACATGGCTGGCCTTGACTTTCTTTCGAACAATTTAATCTCTAGATTATCTAAGATCGGGGCCTCGAAGCTACCATGAGGTGGCCAACGAAGGTCGCCGTCCTTTTTCGTGTATTTAATCCAGTAATCGTTAAAGGTAATTGGGCCTAGCCCATGTTTACTATAGAGCTCATAAGTGGGAGTTCCAACCGGAGGTATCGGACACGAGTCCTCCAGTCGGGAATCCGTACCACAAGGTCTGAAACAACTAAACAAAGTACTGCGACCAGGCATCTTGCACACTAGCCGAGTTTCACAAACTTCAAGGGTTACGGGATTTACCAAGTCCCAGCAAAGAACAAAACCCTCGGTTTTTGGCGGCTGCAGTCGTCAAACAACACAACAAAGTACGCTAGCAAAGTGTCACCGACAAAAACACTCACACAGCGTTTAACAACAAAAACACTCGCTAAAGTGTCAACAACCAAGAACTCTGGGAGCGACCCACAAATACTTAACTCAAAGATCGATGGCGTCACCAGGAAGGCTCGTCAGTCGTCTCGCTATACCAAGGTCTACGCCAGGCGCCAAAACAGGTCTACAGTCAGGGCAGCAGTCCGTCGCAGCCGTCCGGAGGCGGGAATCTTCGCGGGAAAAGTCTTCGGGCCACTTATTTCGACAACAGGATCGATGAAGCGGAGTGCACCTTCCCTCGGAGATTTCACACGAAGTTCCTCACGATCGTCGGGCTTGGACCGGTACCACTGATGCAGCCCCACGTTGGGCGCCAACTGAAGGACTGGGTTCTTTAAGACCCAGCGGTGCCAGGGCACAACACCTGAAACCTTCGTGGGTAACCTGCTCCGGCGTACGAATCACAGAGACACGGGACACTTCCTTCGGCGTCAAAGATTCAAGGTTTATTTGCTGCAGGGAACACAGAAGTCACAACAAGTACACCACGTGCAACTTGGGGAGACTGCTTCAAATTGCTTCTGTGGATCGCTCCTTTTATACAGTTTTTACCCATAAGACAACATGGTACACAAAAGTTTACAACCTGGTTCTCACCATTATCCCCCAGAGGGGTCGCTTTGGTCACTTTGAAACACATGAGGTCCGGAACATAAGTGCGGAAACATTTGGCGGTTCCCAACTGTAAAAACCCATCTTCCCACCATTAGCGAATTCCAATCAGCAGTAAAACAGATCGAAAATAGGAACAAGGACAGGTGTAGAGGAAGACGGAGACAGTGGGGAGATCGGAAAGGGTGTAAAAGGGGAGGTATCGAGAAACACGAGATACAGGCATCAAAGGGACGTGCCTAATGAGATGCACGGCTGAGACAATAAGTCCATGCAGCAAGATGAGCCTCGAGCGGCGCCATTTGCTTTACAGTAGCATCCCCCTCGTCATAAAGACACTCACAAAGAACATGTGTCTTCCGCAAATATCTTGGGAGTCCCAGGGTCGCGAAGCGGACAACGTCCGTTCGCTGGCTACTTGAGGGCAAGAGACAAAATGGATGCCGTATCTAAGATGGAACCCGTGGGTACAGATGAAAAACCCACATAACAAACGAACGGTTTAAGTTAGCACAGCGAAACTGCGCACACTTACTGAACTCGTCATTTGCGGTTCATAGATACCAGACTCGACCATATTCGTGCGAGTCGAAAACACCACTTACAATTGTCACGGAACCTCACATTGGACTGCACTCTCTGGGCAAAGGGCTTCACGAGGAGTTAAGAAGGGGGGCGGATCAGAACATCTCTCAGGCTCTGGTGCTCCTGGATTTGTCGGCGGCGTTTGACACGGTTGATCACTCCATCTTACTTGAACGTGTCGAGCACGCCAGCATCCAGGGGCTACCACTGAAGTGGATCGCCTCCTTTCTTTAGGATCGCACTCAAGCTGTGTCCCTTCCACCTTTCTCCTCAGTGGAAAAACATCTTACCTGTGGAGTCCCGCAGGGGTCCTCACTTTCACCACTTCTTTTTAATCTCTATATTCGCCCCCTCATCTCGGAGCTTCAACAAAAATCGGTCACCATTTTCAACTATGCGGATGACCTTCAGATCATCTTCAGTATTGATTCCTCTCCGTCCTCTATACAACATGTCCACTCTGTAATGAACTTCATAAGCTCCTGGATGAATCATAATCAACTCAAACTTAACCCTGACAAAACGGAGTTGGTTCTCACTGGTCCCCACGACAATCCCTGGAGTTCGCTCTTCTGGCCTCGCTCACTTGGTTCCTCTCCTTCCCCGGTTGACACTGTTAGGAGCTTAGGGGTCACCATCTCCAAAGATCTTTCAATGAGGGCACAAATTAAGACTGTGGTTTCCACTTGCTTTTATCATCTGCGTCGCATATGGAAAATCAGCAGATTCCTCTCCCACAAAGCTCTTGCTCAGGTCACCTTGGGATTGGTTATCTCGCGAATTGACTATGCCAATTCACTATTCGTGGGTATCCCAGCATATCAAGTAAAAAGTCTCCAACTTATTCAGAACCAGGCAGCCAGGTTGGTCTATGGACTGCCCAAATCCACTCACACGAAGCCCCTGTTAAAGAGCCTTCATTGGCTCCCAGTGGCCCACCGCAGCCTTTTCAAACTTGGCTGCTTGATTCACAAAGCTCTTTCCTCTCAGGGACCCGCATTCATCTCTTCCCTCTTACATCGTCATGTTCCTCAGCGCGACCTCCATTCATCCACTCACAATCTCCTCACCCCCTGCTCCTTTAGGCAGAAAAAACATGGAGGGTTGCGGTTTTCCTCACAGGCCCCTCTCTTCTGGAACTCCCTTCCCCTTGCACTTCGTCTTCTTCCCTCCCACGCTCATTTTAGAAAATCCTTGAAAACTGGGCTCTTTTCGTCTGCATTCAACTGAGTTTCTCAGACCAGGTTTAGACAGCTCTTCCATCCTAGCGCCAAGATACCATCGGTGAACATGCGCTCAATAAATACCATTTACCATACCATACCATATAGAGCGCGAAAAGCAACGGTGACAGGGGGCACCCCTGTCTTGTCCCACGAGAGATGGGAAAAGGAGTGGACCTGCAGCCGTTCCCCCGGACCGCTGCCTTCGGCGCCACATACAGGCAGCGTACCCATCGCAGAAAGTTAGGCCCTAGGCCAAAAGCTTTCAGGACCTCAAACAAATACGTCCAGTCGACGAGGTCGAAGGCCTTGTCCACGTCGATTGATAAAAAGAGGGTCTGCGTGCGCGATCGGTCTACCGAGTCCATAAGGTGCAGAAGTCTCTTAGGGCCCGATGTAGGTGTCCATTTACCGACCGGTAACGGCTGATTTCGGCCGTTACCGAGCGGTAAATGGTCATTCCTGATGTAGGGGCCCTATTTTACCGACTCGGTAAATTTACCGAATCGGTAAATTTACAGAATTGGTAAAATACCGAATCGGTATTTTTACCGATTCGGTAACTTGGAGATGTAGGTGGGACTCTTCTGAGTCCCACAGGCCTTACAGAATCGGTATTTTACCACCCAATCCAATTGGGTGGTAAAATACCGAATCCAGGTGTGCATGCACATGTGTGTATGCACACCTGTGCCATGTGACAGACAGACATGCCCTTAGGGCATGTCTGTGTGCCACATGTCACACGTGCCTGAATTCGGGGTGCTAGAGGGTGTCAAAGTGACACCCCCTGCACCCTTGCAAAAATCGGTATTTACCGAATCGGTAAATACCGATTCGGTAATGCCCATTGATTCCTATGGGCTTCAATCCCCATAGGAATCAATGGGCATTACCGATTCGGTATTTACAGAATCGGTAAACACCGAATCAGAACGATTCGGTATTTACCGAATCTGAAATACCTACATCACCCCCCCTCAATTTTACCACTTCTTAAATACCGAATCGGTATGATTCGGTATTTATGAAGTTGTAAAATGAATTTACCTACATCGGGCCCATAGTGTTTTCCCCTCCCTGCCATGTCGGAATAAACCCCACTTGATCCGGCTCTATGATGCCATCCATTAGTGGGCTAAGGCGGGCAGCCAGCACGCTCGCGAAAAGCTTGGCGTCAATATTGAGGAGGGAGATCGGAGGGTACGACCTGCACTCCGTGGGGTCCTTCCCCGCCTTAGGGATAACCAAGATGGAGGCCTCTGAAATGGAGGGGGTCACCTCTCCTGACTCCAAGAAGGAATTAAAGAGACGAGTTAGGAAGGGTGCTAATTCCACACAGCACTTCTTATAAAAGATGGCTGAGAAGCCGTCTTGCCCCGGGGATTTGGCCAGCTTCAATCGCGCAATCGCGGAGATAACTTCCTCGATGCGTATGGCAGCATCAAGTGCTGCTGCCAAGGTCTGAAAGAGGGGCGTTACACCACAGGACCCCAGATACGCCTCCACCCGCGCAGGGTTCGTAGGCTCCCGGCAGTACAGGGTGTGGTAAAACCGTCAGAAATAATCTGCAATAAGGGAATCGCTGGTTTGCTCTACCGCACTCGCATCCCTAATGGCCTGAACGGCGGACTGCTGCGCTTGAGCCCTCAACCTGTGTGCCAAC
Organism: Lissotriton vulgaris; assembly: GCF_964263255.1. Classification (NCBI taxonomy): domain Eukaryota; kingdom Metazoa; phylum Chordata; class Amphibia; order Caudata; family Salamandridae; genus Lissotriton; species Lissotriton vulgaris. Next base: position 279,217,590 of record NC_141698.1, on the reverse strand, counting down.
ATCCATCCCCCCTTAGGTAAAACTTGTGACGCAGGCGCAAGAGGGCATACTCCGCTCTGTCCAAATCGAGATGCTTGAGCATGCTCCTTTTTATTTCCAACTCCCTCCATATGCGTGGTGCCCCGTCCTTTTATGGGCCGCCTCCAGAGCTCCCACCTCCCTCTCCAACTCCTCGCGCTTCTCCCTACTAATCTGGGCAAAGGACGAAGAGACCGCAATAAAGTCCCCCCGGGCCACCAACTGGAGGGCTTCCCATACGGACCCCAGAGACATACCATCCCTGTCATTATCCTCGAAGTACTGAGTAATCGTGGCCCGCATACGAGTGACTACCGACTCTGAGTTGAAAAGGGAGGCCCGAAGACGCCAACCGGACGACGGTGGCCTCTGACCAGTACATTCAAGCTGTACAGAAATAAGGGCATGGTCAGACAAAGAGCGCGGGGAAATATCTGCTGCAGACAAATGGGGCATTAGAGGCGTTGTAGCAAGGAAGTGATGAAGGCGCACATACGTTTTATGAGCTGCTGAGTAATACGTGAAGACGCGCTCTAGGGGATGCTGAGTGCGCCAAACGTCCTGCAGCCCTCCATCTTGTAACCACTGTTTCCCTCCCTGGGATATGGCCCCAGCCTGATGTGAACGCGCAGCAGATCTATCTAGCACAGGATCCATTACTACATTCAGGTCCCCTCCCACTAGCACAAACACATCCGGGGAAGCTAGCACCTCCGCAAGCGCTGTCTTCAAAAAGGGCTCTTGGCGTTCATTTGGGGCATACAGGGAGCCCACAGTGAAGTGCGTGGACCCCCACTGGACCCTAACCGCAAGGAAGCGCCCCTTAATGTCAACTACTTGGGAGAGGATCTTGCAATGGGCCTTAGCACTAAACAGGATGGCTACCCTCTGCTTTTTCGCCGGTCCTGAGGACCACAACTGTACTGGGAAACGTCTGTCCTTCATCCACTTAGTATCTTTGGAGAGGAGGTGAGTCACTTGTAAGAGACACACATCCCCTTCTGCACTCTCCAACAGCGATAGTATGGCTGCGCGCTTAACAGGGTTATTGAGCCCCCGAACCTTCAAGCTTACAATCTTCAAATCTTTACCCATACTCTCAAGTGAGGGATAAAAGCATTAGACAGGGTGTCCGTAACTGGACCCTTGCAGGACATCTCGGAGGCACCCAACCTCCCCCATCGAGCCCTAACCCCCCTGAGCACTGATGCGGAGCCCCAAAAACAACCCCCCCCAAAACCCACACCCCACCCCTCGCGCAACAGAACACAATCTCAAAGCAGGTGAGAAGCAAACTGGAAAATGACTAAAGTTCGTCAAGCAAATCATCTGTGAAGGGGAACGCAGCGACTTCCAGCACCTTACCCAACCCTGATGCAGGGCACCACCTGCCACAAGGAACAAAGAAGATCGAATATCACAGTCTCAACTCCCGCAGGCCCCTCCCGGCACCACCCTGCCATTCAGCCCCGGCCAAGCAAACTGTAATCATGAAGCCCCTTCACTGTCAGTCACCAATGCCACAGAGGAGACGGAGGCCTCTCTTTCCAAGAGGCTTTTAGAAGGATCAGGCTTCCCCCTCGGGGGCGATCTCCCCACCGTCTGCCATTCATCGGAGCGCCTGCGTCGTCGAGCCGGCGACCCGGCCACGCCAGCTGCGGTGTCCGATTTCTCCAAGCCCAGCGCCGCAAATGCTGCATCCAGAGAGCGAAGCTGCAGAAGTTTCCCCTTGAACTTAAGGATGATGCGAAATGGATGACCCCAGGAATAGGGGATGCCTTGCTCCCGCAGATATGTGGTGATTGGCTTAAAACTGCGGCGGTTGATTAGGGTGGAGGCCGCCAGGTCTTGAGAAAGGGCAGGCTGATGCCCACGAAACTGGACTGAAGTGAGGGTCCGTGCCTTGCGCAGGATCCATTCCTTAATCTGAAAGTCATGAACACAGACTAGGATGTCCGGCGGCGGGGCCTAGGCATTCTCGGCAGGCCAACTCTGTGCACCCTGTCCAGCTGCAGATCTAGGTCATCCCCCTCCTCCAGGATCTGTCGAAACAATGCCGTCACGTACTCCCGGAGGCTCTCCCCCTCTCCCTTCCAGGGCACCGCTCGGATCCTGATGTTGTTCCTCCGTGAGCGGTTTTCCAGATCCTCGGTGTGCGCCTGCAGGTCCAAGTTCTGCTCCGTCAGTCGAATAACGTCCTGCTGGAGCTGATGGAGCTCGTCGGCTGTGCCCACATCATGCTCCTGGAGGGTCGCCACCTTCTCTCCAACAGCATCGACGTCCCGCCTCATTTCGCGCATGTCAGAGGAGAGTTGAGAGCGAACCTCTAGAATGTCCTCTTTTATGGTGGCGAAAATCTCCAGCATGAAGGCCTTGGTTGCCGGTGCCTCAGCGTCTTCCGGTTGTGCAGTCTGGGCGTCCGCCTGCGAGGAGACCCGACTCCCTGGCTTCAGTAGCGGGTCCTTAGGTGCCTGTCTTTCTTGCCCCTGTTGGAGGCCATAATAGCGTCACTTCAGGTCCACAGCCCACTCACAGGCCGCCGCATAGATAGGCCCCTGTCACCAGTCCAAGGGCCTGTCACCGCCCCTCTGCCTCTGCTCGCTTGTTCTGCTCTGGGACACTCCGTGGGCCACACCCCGCGGCTCTACCGCACCGCTTCAGCCAGGCATGTAAGTCCCAGATTGCTCGTGATATCTCCACCCACCGTGGAGCAACTACCAGGAGGGCATACTAGCACCAAGGCCCCAAGGCGCTGCCCGCCGAAATGCGGGTCGATATGAGGCCTCCCTCCAATTCCGCAGCGCTACTCTAGCGGGAGTGGGGACGGGCCCCAGCAAGGCTCACTCTGTCCGGCACGCTCCTTGCCCGCCGAACCCCGGGCCGAAACACTGTGCCCCAAGCCTGCCACCTTCCAGCACCAGGCCCAGCCAGCCACAATCACGCCCAGCAAGGAGGGTCACCGCTACCCCCCGCTTCAATGGCCGATCTCGCCAGCACTCGCCGGGGGTCCCACACTGCCACCAGTTCTCAGGCCCTCTTCCAGGCCGCAGGCGCAGCAGGGGGGAACTAGGCAGTGCCTCACCAGAACCTCATTATGCAGCCCTCCGATCCGCATGCCCGCACTGCTCCCCAGCGCTCCTCAAAGGCCGCCAAATTCATCTTGCAGTCGGTCACCACAGTGGGGGGGGGGCGCCTGTCAGCACCCTCGCAGTCTTTCACTGAGGGACCCCGCGCTGGGCCCCACCACATCAGGCGAACCACGGACCGACCCCCAAGGCACCGGACAGCTATCCCTCCATTCCGCCTTACCTCTCTGCTCACCTCTCAGACCTCCGCAAGGGGGGGGGCGCTTGCCACCAGTCTCTGCAGCCCACCGCTCTCCGTTGCCCCCACCGCCAACTCCAATTCACTGTGCCTCACGTCCGCCGAGTTGCGGACTGACCGCCCAGCCTGCAAGGAGCCGCCCCTCCGATCCTCACCTCCGGTAGCACCCGCCGCCTCCAAAGCTGCACGGCCGGCTCACTTCGGACTCCGGGCCCGGGCACCGCTCACAGCAGGGCCCCAATCCTGCCCAGGCCCGGCAATCACCGCCAGCTTGGGTCGTGCAGGGCAACGCTAACCGACGCCAGCTCAAGGCACACTGCTTCGCCGCCCACAGGCCGCTCACAGGCCGCAGCACAGCACTCCACGCGGGCCAGGGGACGCCAAGGCCGCGGTGCAGCAGCAGGGCGGATTTCCAGCAACCTGTCCCAAAATATCGGTACCGCCAGAACCAGCGCGGGGCAGGAACTGCCAGCCGCCTCGTGGCAGCGCAAACACCGCTTATTGCCAGGCGGCGCGGGAGGGACAGAGGGACACGTCCTACACCGCCGTCATCTTGACCACACCCCCTTTTTGAAGCCAGAATTCTTTTTTAAAATGTACTGAATTTGTTGCTTTCTTACTGCTGATTTATTTTGAAATATTTACACAGTTAATTTCTAGGTATTTAAATGTTGCTGTGTGTTAGGAAAATCATTGACATTCTTAGGCCTTTCCTTTCACACTTCCTGTCCACCAGCAAGACAGTCACATAGTTCCCTTTAGAAAATCCTCAAACTTTGCAGTTAAAGAAAGTAAAAACAAATCTTCATGCTAGAATAATAAGCAGTAACTTGCCAGAAGACATGCGTCTGGCAGGGTGAGCTGAATGGCTGGGATTCTGCTCATCTCTGGGCAAGCTTAAGGGCTACAATAGTATCAATGCATTCATACATTAGTATATTCAACCTTTTGGGTATATATGCTTGTTGGTTTATAGAATGGGCTTGACCACCAGCTGTGCCCGAAATACTTTATTTATTGTACTCTATTGTATTGTAATTGCATTTATAAAGCGCTTACTACACCAAAATAGGCATCAAAGTGCTTTTTTGGGGAGTAGCATGCTACTCTGGAACCCAAAAAGGATTAGTGGTGAATTACTATAGTGAAAAATGAAAATAAGTTGAGCAGTGGACATGTTAGTCTGTTATTTGGATTGAAAAGGATAGTAGAGGGATGAAAGAGGGAAGAGTTTGCATTTATTTAGCACCTGCTACTCCTGGTGAGGTATTGAAGTGCTTTTCAGCGAGTATCACGCTATTTCGGGAGCCAGAAAAGGATTAGTGGTGAATTAGCCTAGGGAAGTATGAAATTAATTTGAGAGGTGGACATGTTAGTCTGTTATTTGGATAGAAAATGATAGTGGAGGGTTAGAAGAGGGTAGGGTTTGCATTTATTTAGCACTTGCTCCCCTGCTCACAAAACAATGACACCCTGCATCTTACATCAGACTTGAGCCCCAGCGCCTTACACAACAGAGTGGTATGTTATGTTTAGTCGGAGACTAGTTAACTACCTTCAAAGAGGGTTTTACAGCTTCCAAACATGCTCAGGATGCACATGCAGCTACTGCTTTGGGCTTTCTCCCATTGGGTTAATAAATGAAACTCATGTTTGGACTGAGTATACTCTGTGTGTCATTCAGTACTTGAATTAGCACCTCTCTGACTCTTCCAATGACTCTCTGCAGTGGGCCCTCACCAACGAATTGGAGGCACACTGTTTCCACTCTTAACACTGGTGTGGCAGGGTTTTTCATGTGTCTTCTTCATGTTATATGAAGTACAGAACATACACCCATAGTGTGTGTGTGTGTGTGTGTGTGTGTGCATGAATTTCAGGGGTACAGAGTGGGACTCTGAGTACTACCTGTGGATCAGCGGTTCTCTAGCAGGTTTGTCTGACTCCTAACACTTCCTCTCACTCAATGCAACTTATTGGGGGAGGGGTGAGAAACACCTGCCAGTTCTACTTTTTTCTGAAAATGTATTTATCTTTTGGGGATTCTGGGATCTACAGGTGTGAGCTCCATAAACTGGGGCTAACACGACAACACCAATAGAGAAGCAGTCTTTTCTAAAGCTTCCGTCACAACGGGAGAGCCAGTGCTAGGCCAAGGCAGACTAAGAGTTCCTCAAAACTGGCACTGTATAGGACCAGCAGTTGGTTTTTTGTACAAGCAGCCTTCTGAGCTGCTAAACTGAGATAGGAAAGTGAGGTCAGGTCAGGATCCTGCCATGTTCTGCTTTACTCCCTTACCTGCTTTACTTTAACAATCACCACATTTTATTCCATGAAACCTCACTTCAACCTGGCAGCAGTAGGTGTTAAGTCTGGAATGATGGTTTTCTCATTGTGGATTGTGACCAATGCAATTTTCCGTATACTGCATACAATCTAATGAATTCATTATTTCCTCCCACACTTGACTATACTGACTTGTTTAAACTTTGAAAAAGGCCTGTTTCAATGGGCCACGATATGGCGAAACACGTGTTAGTTGAATTTCTTCAAGAGCTGCCATCTGTTTAAACATGAAAAAGTGAATGACTAAACAATTCTCCACTACTTGGATCATTGTACTTTGTTTAATGCTTTGTTTAATAAGAGTATTATTGCTGTAATTTTTGTGAATACCACTTGGAATATTTCAGTGTAGAAAACTCAATCTTTGTGGTTGCTTTATAAACATGAGGTTGAGCCAAACTAGTTGTTCTGAATTTAACTATGCAAAATACATATTTTTCATATAAAATTGACTCATACTTAATGAATATATAATATATACACATATTACCTACTGGCGGTCACAAGAAGGCAGTTATAGTTACACACTAGTTTACATAGGAAGAGCACTGGGTCATTTTATATGCACTGTTAATGAATTTTAAAATGTACAGTATTTTTAAAGTTTTGTATGATGTTTTATGTACTTGTATAGCATACTTTTATGATTTTTATTTAATCGAATAAAGTGATCTTTGACTTGACATAGGAAGAGCGTTTTTGTTTTGCCAATAACTTTGGTGTCATTTAACAAATCCATGCGAAATTTTCAAAATAATACGAGCTTACTGAATTCAGCTGCTGTCTTGAAAGTTTCTTTGTGATCCATAACTCGGAGGGCAAAGATAAATGTGTTTAACTCATGCACTTTACCATAGGGACTTTAGACACAGCTACAGCATGAACCGCTGAACGGAATTACACCAACTTTGGCAGAAAGGTAGATATTGGTCCATAGAAGTGTGTTTTTCTGATTTGTTGTAAATCACTTCAGTAGTTTTAGAGATATTAACCATAATCCAAATTTGTATATATAGGGATGCAGATCCTCCGAGGATCGGACAGTCCCCTGCTCAACTGTAATTGGCTGCCAATACTTCAATCAGGAAGTGTTGGCAGCCATCTTGGGCCTCCGCTTCAGCCAAGTTCCCGTAAAAAACGTTTAAAAAAAGACAAGGGGAGAGGTTAGGAATACTCTGGCCCCTTAGGGCTCTTGGGGGGACCTGCAGGGACCCCGCCTGAGGCAAAAAGGATTTTGCTTTTTGATTTTGATCAGTAGAAGTCACGCTGGATTTGCGGCCCCCACCAAAACAAAAAAAGAAAAACAGGCTCCAGCGCTTCTTTACAAATAGGCCCCCAAGTGGGCCTGGTCCCAAGGGGCATGCGGGCTGACATAAAATTAAAGTAGGGGGGCACACGGACCCCCTCCTTCGGCATTTGTATGCCTTGCAAACCACCACCTCCCCGGGGCTTATGCTGTATAACTGGGGCCCCATGGACCCCCCCAGGCCCAGGCCACGCCACCTCCCCAGGGCTTATGGAAAATAAATCAGGGGGGGTCTTGCGGATCCCCCATGCCCAGGGGACCTCCACCTCCCAGGGGCCAAATTCTATTTTGAAAAATGGGAGGGGGCCATGCGGCCATCCTCCAGGGCTGTTCTTGGCCCGGGGACTGCCACCTCCCCGGGGCAGGCCCTACTATATCAAAGAAGGGGGGTCATGCAGCACTCCTCCCAGAGCCAAAGATAGCCCTAGGGACCGCCAATCATCAGGGCCGGGTCTGGCTATGTCCAGGGATGCCCACCCCTGGGACATACCTGTTTGCAGTAGTATGTGGGAGCCTTAACCACTCCCACAAAGTCACAGTAAACACTCCGCTTTCAGCAAGCAAGAGCAGTGAAAATGCTCCTGCTTGTTGGGAGCGGAGCTTTCATCTGTTTCCCTGCCCACTGTCAATCGAGCGGTGAAACAGATGAATTGCTTTAACCCACAGGGAGCTGCATGTTTAGCAGCTCCATGTTTGTGAAAGCAATGCCGGCTTCCGCAGGAAGCTCCCCCCCACGGTCTCAGTGCAGAATCAGAATCAAGTTTTATTGGCATAGTTACTTAAAACGATTGCATAAAGAACAAAGTGTAAAATCTCATAAAATGATAAAATATTATGTGGACAGATTGTAGACGGTTGTAAATTATGAGTTGAGTTCATTAGATTTATCTCAATATAAAATTATGCATCATTAAAGGGATGGCCCTTAATATTGACCACACTTCCGGCAAGGATTAGTTTAATGTTACAGTGCTTGTAGGGCCATGCATAAAACAAACAAATAGGTTGTAAATTTACATGGTATCTACAAAGGTGCTTTGAGTCAACTGGAAGCTGTTTTGGACCAAGGGCCCCACCTCAACATGCTGGCATCTTTTTGGTCATCAGTGTCAGAAATTGTACTAGTTGACAGTTCAACTGTGGGTCCTCTAGTGCAAAGCAGGCCAGCAAGGCCCTTCTCCGAGTCCGAATCCCTCTTTGATTAAAGTGGACTTTTAGAAGCTGCCTCTGTTCCTTCAAGGGATCTTTGCAGGTGCATGGAAGGTGCAGCAGCTCTTCAGTGGCTGTACCACATAGGGGGTAAGCGGAGTCTGCACAGTCCCTGAGCCTGTACAGGAGATGCTGAGTACATGGTAGTAGCCACAAGTGATATTTCAGAAATTGTATTTGAATGTTTTTTGAGTATCCTAGGCTGAAGTATTTTTGTGGGGCCAGCGTCGAGTAGGTGCTCAAAGTCATCCAGCCATGGCCCTCTTAGCTAGTGCAGCTTTATCTTATGCCAGCGATAGAAGATTTATTGATTTTGACACTTGTTTTTTAAATGCTATATTGCTGCTGGATGATTCCCAGAGCTGTGAGAGCCCTGCATTGCGCAAGCATTCTTTGAGATAAGGTGTGGCAGGTGATAAGTAGCTCTGTTGCAGTTTTAGCCATAAGTAGTGATTCAGAGTTTCTGGTGGGGCCTTCTGGACTTTGTTTCAGGTGAAGATGAAGGCTCCTTGCCTTGTCAGGGTCTGCCTTTGTAATCCAAACTCCAGCCTGATCTGTGCCGGCGAGGTGTAATTTGGCAGGTTGAAGATGATTCTATATGCTCCTATTACAGTGCTATCCAGGATTTTAGCATCCCTGCCCCTCTGTAGCTCACTGCCACAGTCTATCATTGGTATGAGTTTAGCTTGTGTGACTCGATCTAGGAGAAGTAGCGATGGACCATTTAGTTTTAAGCTGAGTTTCTTTAATGTGACTGCCAAAGGGAGGCTTTTCTTTCTGATCGAATCCCTCTGGGTTACAAAGTGGCCTCCCTTGTATTTGTATTCCCTTGCTGATTCGATACGTAATTTACCCCAGTGCCAGACCGGCGGCCTCTTGAAGTTTTTACCAAACATCATTATCCTTGTTTTCTCCAGATTGATAGTTAGGCTATTAGTATCGTAAAACACTTGTGTAGTGGTGAGGAGGTGCTGTAGCCCCACCAACGTGTGGCTAACTGGGAGTATGCCATCTGCGTTAAAAAAGCTTGATAGTGCTAGGCCTCCTAGTCTAGGGACATATCAGTTGCAGGCATTCAATGCTGGCACCAAGTTTGCCAAGAAGAGGATGAAATAAATCAGAGTCAGGACAAATCCCTGCTTGAGCCCCTTACTCATCAGTCAGCGTCTTGACAGAAAAGAGCCAGCGCCAAGCTTTACCTGGGCCCATGTATCCGTATGGAGAGCAATTAGCAGGTTCAGCAGAGTCTGTGGGATCCCCAATGTGCCAATTTGCTCCAAAGTCTGTTGCGATTTATGTGATCAAAAGCAGCTATATAGTCGATAAAGCATAGGTGCAACAGCATTTTCTATTGCTTTTGCCTTGTCGATCAGCAATGATATGGCCAGGATATTTGTTGTTGTTTAGATGGACTTTGCAAACCCTGTCTGATTGAGTGGTATGATTGATCTCTCATTGGCCCACGATAAGAGTTCCTCTAATAAAGTTTCTGCAAAATATTTTGCCTCATTGTCTAAGAGAGCAACTAGACGGTAGTTCTTTGGCTATGACTTGTCGCCAGATTTGAAAATCAGGGAGATTATATAGCCCCTCCAGGAGGATGGAAGTGTTTCAACCTGCATTATTTCGGTAAAAGGAGGCTCAAGAGCTTTGACCCAGAGTTCTGAAACCTGTTTAAAAAGTGCTGGGGAGATTCAGTTGGGGCCAGGGGCTCCCTCCCTCCAGCCTTTGACAATTTGCCTTCTGATTGCTGTGATGTTATGGGTTGGAGATGATGTAAGCATTGTACTTCCTTCTGTTGGAGGAGGGGCCGTGGAACTCCCTTCCTCTGCGTGTATGGCCAGCAGGGTCCCTCTTGTGTGTTTTAAGGAATCTGGGCCAGTGATTTGTGGGATATAAGATTGATGGAAGTGACCCCCAAGGTATCTTGCCCCGTCTTCCTCCGAGATGTGGGATGAAATACCCTTGTGTGAGGCACGGGTAAGGCTGTTCATCGTTCTCCAGAATCTTGTGCTGTTTTTCTGCTTGATTTCAGCATACAGTTTTGCCCAGACCTCCTCTTTTGTTTGTTTGTTGGCAGCCCATTTCAGTTTCTTTAGCTGTACTTTTTCAGAGAAGCATTGTCAGTTTGGGTTATGGCAGAGAGATCTTAACGTGCAGTAGATCATATTTTATATGTTCTTCATTTGGACCCGTTGGTATACATGCCATCCTGTTGTTGTTTTGGTGTGCCTTTGGTCAAGGGACTCTGACATTTTGGTGGTAATCTTAAGGACGTGGGGAAACCCAATAGACCCTTGTAGGCTTGGGCAATGGCTAGTTTATGTAAAGGATGACTACTAGGGATTTTGTTTCTTAGCTTGTTCAATATGATTTCAGAGTATTTCAATCGTAGGCTCATTAGATAATTAAGCCCAATGTATCCACAGGATTACCTTAAAAGTAGTGAACAGTTTTTCAAATGAATATATTCAATATAGTGAAAATAAAACAAGGAGAGAAGAAGCACACAGCCAAAAAAGGTTATGTTTAAAGTAAATTGTATCAGAGTAAATCACAAAGAGCAAATCATGGGGACAAATAATAGAACAAAACTTTGAGTAAAAGTCATGAAAAGCAGAGTATCTCCATTAACTAATCAGTTCATAACATTTCAGACAGGGCCCAGACATAGGAGGGGTGGCTGTATAGGGCTCCCAGCAGTGCCCAGAAAAGGAGAAGGGTGTGGATAGGACTCCCAGCAGTGCCCAGACACAGGAGGGGTGGCTGGATAGGACTCCCAGCAGTGCCCGGACATAGGAGGAGGGTGTAGATAGGACTCCCAGCAGTGCCCAGACAGAGGCGGAGGGTGTACATAGGACTCCCAGCAGTGCCCAGACATAGGAGGAGTGGCTGGACAGGACTCCCAGCAGTGCCCAGACATAGGAGGGGGGTGAGCGTATGACTTCCAGCAGTGCCCAGACATAGGAGGGGTGGCTGGATAGGACTCCCAGCAGTGCCCAGACATAGGAGGAGGGTGTGGATAGGACTCCCAGCAGTGCCCAGACATAGGAGGGGTGGCTGGATAGGACTCCCAGCAGTGCCCAGACATAGGAGGAGGGTGTAGATAGGACTCCCAGCAGTGTCCAGACATAGGAGGAGGGTGTAGATAGGACTCCCAGCAGTGCCAAGACATAGGAGGAGGGTGTAGATAGGACTCCCAGCAGTGCCCAGACATAGGAGGAGGGTGTAGATAGGACTCCTGCAGTGCCCAGACATAGCATGAGGGTGTATATAGGACTCCCAGCAGTGCCCAGACATAGGAGGAGGGTGTAGATAGGACTCACAGCAGTGCCCAGACGTAGGAGGGGTGGCTGGATAGGACTCCCAGCAGTGCCCAGACATAGGAGGGGGGTGTAGATAGGACTCCCAGCAGTGCCCAGACATAGGAGGTGGGTGCAGATAGGACTCCCAGCAGTGCCCAGACATAGGAGGGGTGGCTAGATAGGACTCCCAGCAGTGCCCAGACATAGGAGGGGTGGCTGGATAGGACTTTCAGCAGTGCCCAGACATAGGAGGAGGGTGTGGATAGGACTCCCAGCAGTGCCCAGATATAGGAGGAGGGTGTAGATAGGACTCCCAGCAGTGCCCAGATATAGGAGGGGTGGCTTGATAGGACTCCCAGTGGTGCCCAGACATAGGAGGAGGGTGTAGATAGGACTCCCAGCAGTGCCCAGACATAGCAGGGGTGGCTGGATAGGACTCCCAGCAGTGCCCAGACATAGGAGGGGTGGCTGGATAGGACTCCCAGTAGTGCCCAGACATAGGAGCGGTGGCTGGATAGGACTCCCAGCAGTGCCCAGACATAGGAGGGGTGTTTGCGTATGACTCCTAGCAGTGCCCAGCCTAGGAGGGATGGCTAGATAGGACTCCCAGCTGTGCCCAGACATAGGAGAAGGGTGTGGATAGGACTCCCAGCAGTGCCCAGACATAGGAGGAGGGTGTAGATAGGACTCCCAGCAGTGCCCAGACATAGGAGGGGTGGCTGGATAGGACTCCCAGTGGTGCCCAGACATAGGAGCGGTGGCTGGATAGGACTCCCAGCAGTGCCCAGACATAGGAGGGGTGTTTGCGTATGACTGCCAGCAGTGCCCAGCCTAGGAGGGGTGGCTGGATAGGACTCCCAGCAATGCCCAGACATAGGAGGGGGTGTGCGTATGACTCCCAGCAGTGCCCAGACATAGGAGGTGGGTGTGCAGAGGCCCCCCAGCAGTGCTCAGTGAAAGGGGGGGCATTATCATTATCATACAACTACTACTTTTGTGTATGTTTACAGCCCTAACCTGTGACAGTCCTGATAGTGCCATAGCAACACATCACTTACAGCAGTGTCCCACTCCATGAATGTTTAATACCTGTCACACACTGCGTGACACACCACATGTAGGTGTGATGTCAGATGACACATGGCGATCCACCCATGGAGTTTGCAGGGAACCTACACACCATACCATCATGACTCAATAGTGTATAGTCATGTAACAGCCCACCTAACAAATTGAGCAAAAAGGATAATCACACTGTCATGTATATCCTGGCCCTGATATGATTGTACAGGTGTTTCTTGGAAGGAACAGGGTTGAAACACCTTAGATACAAATCAATAAATTGAGAGTTGTGTGCACTAATTGCCTGCATTACAAATCAAAACATAAGGGTGAGGTTGTGATCTCATATATCTGCATAGTGTGAACAAGGCAGATGGTGTCCATGATGGCATTTATACATGCTACAAACACAACTACAGTGATTAGCATGGATGGCACAGATTAATGAGCACAACTCATCCATGAGCAGGCATGGCCATTGCCAAAGGTAAGTTTCAAAAAAAGGAACTATGCACAAAAGTAACCACAACAATTATGCAACTGTCTGAAGTGAAGATCTCATGTGTCACTGAGGAAGGGACACTCTTTTGGACAATGTCTGTATGCAAACCGCACACACACTAGTCAAGAGAATTTGCTACAACATTGGGATGGCACATAGATACCATGGGCAACCTCATCACTATCAGAAAATAGACATCTTTCACAATACCAAAACATTAACATGACACCAACTCGTAGGCACACAGCACCTAAAGCAAGTACCTGAAATGCAATAGTTCAGAATAAAAAATAAAATGCTTTATTTAGCTCCTAAATTAAAATTAGTAAATAAATGAGTCCATGCTCAAAGAAGGCTAATGGCCAGTCCAAAATACTGTTCATGACAGTGGTGACGTTGTGGAGGTTGTCACCCCCAAACTTGCCTGCACATGGTGGATTTAGAGGTCTGTGGACCCATGGGGGGCATCATCTGGGTCAGTGACCGGCACCGCAGGGAGAGGAGAGGGAAGGGTAGGTGTAGTGGGTGCAGGTGGGGAGGATTCCTCCACAGTGGATGCTGCATCGCAAAAGGTCGATACATATACTTCGCTGCACACTGCTGCCAGTTAGGAAAGGCTACCACCTGACTCCGGGGACACAATGGGAGTGGAGGTAGAGGGTTGTGAGTCAGGTGTAGTGTGTCTGTGGCGGCGTGAGTGCTGTCTGTCCCCAGTCCCTGTAGGTGTGCCTACATCCCCATGAGATTGTGTGCCTGGAGAACTGCGCCTAAACCTCCATGGTGGTGTGCTGGGTGTCCCTGTTGGTGTGCGTGCCCTTGTGAGTCTGCGTGTTCTTTGGATAGGTATGGGAGAGGGGGATGTGGATGGGTCTGAATGAGTGGGGGGGGGACGGATCGCTGCAGGAGGGCAACTGCTGTCGTCAGTGTTGAGTCTATGGACGATAGACTCTGACGTTGGTCAGACAAGTTATCTGACATGCCCTCCATGAATGACAACAACTGTGTTAGTATCTGTGTTTGGCCTTGGAGGACAATCAGCATTGATGTCTGACCAACATAAATCTTCCAGAGTAGGTCCACAGACTCGGCAGTGAGGGCAGCAGGGGAGACAGGGGCAGGGGCTGCGGTGCCGGGGACGAAGGAGACATGTGGGGCAGCACGGACAGAAGGGACACTAGCAACTGGGAGGGTGGAGATGGGTCTGGAGGAGGCGGGGACAGACACAGAGATGGAAGAAGGTTCCGCCGCGTATTCCCCCTCCTCCAGGGTCAGATGACGACCCGTCCGCATTATATGAAGTGTCACCTCCATAAGGTACGGAAGGTTGACGCCCCTCACCCTCCATGCCACTAGCTTCCTCCAACTCCTCAGAGCTGGTGGCATTGTGGCTGTATCCCTCCTCCTGGTCCGTGCTCATGTCTCCTCCTTCTGGCTCGGTTGATGATGCTGTGGGCAAGGAGAAGAAACAAAAATGCATCAGTCACCTGTACACATATGACACATGAGCACAAAATCAGTTGGTCACATAGCAAATCATGGCATGCATCATGAGTAACAGCCAGAAAGCTCTGCACATATTTGAGACTAGTACTGAACAGTTGGTATTGACACAATGCTAGTTGGACACAAGGATACCATCAACACACCAGGCCCCAACTTCAATGAGAGTTACACTTAGAAGATTCCGTTGGTTCTCATGATAGCAGACCCATACAATGAAGTGATGGCACATAAAGTTTACTAATTAAAAAGCTTTTGTGGTGGCCGTCAGACCAAAGTAACCGACCTCACTCCCCAAGGTGACACCACACTCAGAGCCCTGTAAGTACATTTGGGTGATCAAAAACTTAAGAAATAGTGTTTATCTTGTGACTCACAATACTTCAAACATTCAACATGTACATTTTCTAAATTGTGAAGAGAACACGTATGTGCCTGCATGAAAGGACACTCACAAGGAAATGCACCCAATAAACATAGACACATTCACTGAAACAGCTGGCACCCAGTCAGATGAAACATTGGTAGGAATAAATGGCTTTTCAGATTTGCGATATACATGGGCCAACGGGGGTCTTGAGGGCTTTACACACATTAGTCTCTACAATTGAGAACAAAGGAGTTACAAGACCCAAAAACCACTGTCTGGACATGTATATGGAGATCAACGCGCAACATTAATCACTAACAATGGGCTCATTCAGAAGCTGCCAGATTGTAACACAAAATTTGCTAATGTTGTTTTGTGTGCACTACCTTGTGAGACAACTATCATGCAGGCACATAAGTGTAACTTACACAAATCGTCATATGTACACATTCAAAACATTAAGAAATAATGACAAGATTTTGGGAGTGCCAGGGTACAATCAATAATGTGAGTCAACTTGAAATAGGTCAGTCTTCACAGGGGCATCTGGTACCTGATCATGCAGTTGCTTGCACATAAGACCTACTGGCTGTCATGTGAAGTGGCCCACATGTCCTAAATCTGGACAATGCTCAAGCGAATGGGCCTGCAAATGTGAAACAACAAAATCATACCTGCATCGTGGATACACCCTTACCCCCAGACTAAATGACAACACTGGTGTGCACACCAACACAATACAGCGTTCCACCACAACTACATACATGTGTGTACAAAAGAATGAGGCACAATCATGTTTTGGAAATAATTACATAGGCTGTCAAGCATAAAATAAAAACAATGCCCACTATCACAGGGGAAGTGCATGGTGAAACATCAGCCATCCAATGCCCACACACAGGTCCCACCTTGCAAGGCAAAATAAGGCAGGTCCATTAGACATCCCCTGCATGACACCCCCATCCCTCAGTCCATGTGATTGATACAGATCAAGAAGTGAGAAATCGGAATCAGGGTACACAAAACTGTGCAGCAACAAATCCAAAAGTAACACAAGCTCACCTTGTGGGGATGGCAATACATATTAGTCACAAACAAACAACCACAGATTTCTGTGAATAGGCACACAGGCACTGTCCAGTGTAACCATGCACAAGTCAAATATTGAATCCATGTTCAGTGGCACATGTAGCAGACACAGGATTCATACAAACTATGCCAGGCTCCAATGCCACTGAGGCAGATCCATGATAAACACACATTGAATGGACACAGTGTTGCATGACACACATGACTATGATTCCAGGGTGTGTCTGGTGACTGTAGTGGGCACACTGATCTCTGGTTATGGAATGAGCTGACTGTACTATCAATAACCGGGTTGGCACTATGCATATCTCACAAATTATGTACATCAGGTCTGAGAACACAACATGGGTCATGCATGCTGCAAGGGTGTGCATTCCAAACCTCACACTACTATGTTGAGACGCATCATCAGGGCAAACAAATAGGAAGCACAAACGCAGTGCACAGGTCTTGGCACAGGCAAGTGGGAGTAGTTCCAGGCTGCAGAGCACCTCAAGTAGCAGCTGACACACAACACTACAAACAGCCATGTACATACCCCCTTCTTGCTGCTGTCTTTCCTGCAACTGCCTATGGAGGTCTGGAAAGACCACTTCCAGGATCCGGAGCATGTGGGGGGTGAGATGACGGCTCCCACCATGCCGGCGTGGAACTTCCAGCTTCAGCTGGACCCGGGCGATACGCCGGGTCCAGCACCGGATGTCCTGCCACCTTTTCATTTCATTTTTCAATCTTTATTTCGACCATTTGGTCATAAAAGATACACATACATTAAAATCACGTAGATTCTGTCACATTTGATAAAACATCAGTGCATAATTTTAAGATCCAAACCAGACAATATTAACAATGTTAAAAATTAAAGCGATTCTACAGACTACCCAGCATTTTTAAAAAGACGATTACGCGTATGCCAAACATTTGTAAAGAATTTGGAAAGCGCAAAAACAATTGGGCCGGAAACATCACATTTTAAAATCCTGTACATAGGTGTATATTCCCTGCCACCCAAATTCTTAATCAAGGGCAGCAGCCAGTACTTTCTGGCTGCCTTGTATGCTGGGCAGAAAAAGATCACATGCAAATCATTTTCCTCTTTGTCAACGCAAAGGGGACAGTACTTGGTGGAAGGGACTTGTGACCAGGTGCTAGAAAAGGAGCGTAAAGGCAATGTACCGTATCTCCACTGGAGAAATAACTTTCTAGTGAGTACGGGATATATGGGATCAAAAGCCTTTTCAAATGTGTAGAGATCCTTAGTTTGCAGGAATTTGGAAGAAAGGGACCCCTCTGTCTGGGTAGCTAGGGCCCTTACCCTTTTGTGTTCGTGATACAGATTCGCCAGAGATCTCTTGGAGATTTTTGGTGCTGTATCTGCTGGTTTGGTCCACAGTTCGGGGAGCCCCAGATCTGTGCAAATTGACTGGATATTTTGGACCCAGGGAATACTGAGCGCCTTGGGGTGTTTTAATAATTCGACCAGTTCCGCCCTATAATCGGCGAGATCGTCGCCGCTCCATAGCCTGCGCCAGAAGGCAATGGGTCTTAGACTTATCTCGTCGGCGAGAGGCCGTAGCCCTAGATCAAGCCTCAAAGGGAGAAGTGGAGTGCTAGGGGGAAGTGCGGTAATTTGTCTTATGAACCTATTTTCCGTGGAAGACAGGTTCCGACATGGAGTGTGGCCCCACAATTCAGCCCCGTACAAGATCGCCCCCCTGGCCTGTGCCTTATATATCTGAATTAGGGCCCCCAATGGGCGATAGGTCGAACCGGTCATCATCCGGGAAATACCCCCGGTAATTTGTACTAATTTAAGGTTAGCCCTAGTTTGATGGGTCCCCCAGGTCATATTTTCGTTGAGTGTCACGCCGAGATATTCAAACGTGGCTACTCTTTCCAGCCGCGCTGCTCCCAGTAGGGGGTTCGGGCGCTGTTTGGGGCTTGGATTCAATACCATATATTTGGTTTTTGTAGCATTGATTTCCAGCCCTCTGTCCTGGCAGAAGGCCACAAAGGCATCAAGTATCCTTTGGATGCCCATGGGTGTTTTAGATACCAACAGTGTGTCGTCCGCAAACATTATTGCGGGCACACTGTTGCCATTTAATTTGGGGGCATCTGTGTAGTCGGTGGCGTTCAGATGAGCGATTACCCCGTTGACAAAGAGGCAAAACAGGGTCGGCGCCAGCACACAGCCCTGTCTTACCCCTCTGCCCACGGGGAATCTATCAGTCAGCTCCCCCGACCTCCCACACCTCACCTGGGCATAATTGTTATGGTGCAGCCTCTGCAAGGTCAATAAAATATCTGGTGGTACGCCCATCCCTGCCAGAATGACCCAGAGTTTTCCCCTGGGCACGAGGTCGAAGGCGGCTCGTAGGTCCACGAAAATCGTGTACAAACTGCCACCCTCGAACCTCACTGTCTTCCAGTAGACCAGATTCAATCTGAAGACCTGGTCCACAGTCGATACCCCTTTCCTAAAACCTGCCTGATATGGACTGAGGGCGCCTGCCTCCTCGATCCATTCCTGAAGCCTATTCAGGAGAACCCTGCCGAACAACTTCTGCGCTACATCTATCAGGCTAATCGGTCTGTAGTTGGCTGGGAGGAGGGGGGATCCCTTTTTAAAAATCGGGACCACCTCAGCCCCCAGCCAAGTACTGGGGATTTCCATCCCACCGAGGATACCATTAAAAAGAGCAGCGAGGTAAGGTGCCCAGACGGTGGGCTCCTGCTTGTACAGGTCTCCCGGTAGCCCATCCAGCCCAGGCGCCTTCCCCGAAGCCAGGCCTGAAATGGCAGCAGTGACCTCGCTCAGTGTTATTTGATCCACCTGAGAGCCCTGCCTCTCTGGTTCAATTGGCACAGGAAGTTCTCCGGACTCAGCGCTATATAAGGACTGGAAGTGGGCCTGCCACACTCCAGGAGCTATGTTAGGCTCCACTGCCGAATGTAAGCTCCCTGATCCCCCGTTCACCATTCTCCAGAACAGGCGTTGATCTTGCACTGCTAGGGCCTTTGTGAGTTCTTCCCACTGGTTTTCCTCCCATTCTATTTTGGCCTGGGCAAGAAGCTTCTTATAGGCTTGCCTACATTGCTTAAGGCGTTCCCCTCCTTTGCCCTCCTTTATTACTCCGAGGAGTTCTGTTTTGGCCCGTCTACAGGCTACATTGTACCATTGAGTTTTGCCTTGGCACCTCTCTCTTGGCTTTCGTACATTACATGTGAAGTGGGGTGCCGCAACTTTTATAAGTTCCTTATGGGCATCAGACAGTTTACTCCTTATATCTATTTTATTTGCCACACTATCAAGGTCCCCAACAATTTCCAGGATGGGGGTAATCTCTGCATAAAGCAGTGGGAGTTTGTCCTTGTTTGTGACCAAATGCTCCCACCTAATTCTTCTCCTGCTGTTATCTATGAGGAGCGTGGGGTGATTCCCTTCTTCCTGGGTCACGAGGCCCTGAGGTGCTGGATGAACAAGGTCTAACTCAAGGGCATTGTGGTCACTATCCAGCCTGTCTATTACCCTAAAATCCTGTATTGTTGACCACCTCGCTAATTGGACCAGAACGTAGTCCAAGTGTGACTCTCTTCCCCGGCGATTGTAAGTATTTTTACCTGGTGTGTCGGAGTTAACTCTCCCATTACACGCTCTGAGTCCATACCTAAGGTAAGGGCAGTAATTTGCAACGCTAGTGGGGTCCAAGCTTTCGGAGATGGGACATCAACCCCTGGTACTGCCCACCTAGCTTCTTCTTCTGATAAGAACCCTTCCTGGAGGCCGGGGAGTGGCTCAAAGTGAGAGTTAAAGTCCCCACCCACCACATAGTATGAATCGGTCGACAGTTCAGATAAAAAGTTCGAGAGTTCATTAAAAGTCGGTGATTCTTTTGCCTTTCCCATCGGCCTGGAATAGATGTTAACCAGCAGGAGGTTAGCTTTGTTTGGCCATGTTAATGAGACCGCCAGGATGTCATCAGAGTTGCATGGGAGCCGTGTTGCCACACAGCCCAGGTGAGCAGCAACCCATGTCGCAAGGCCCCCTGATGGGCGGCCTTTGCCTTCCCACCTAGCTGGAATAAAGAATGATGTGTAGCCTTGATGTCCATGGTCCTCTCTAGCCCAGGTTTCCTGGAACATGCATATGTCACCAGTTTCTATATACTTTTCCCAGGTCGGCTCTTCCAATTTGTTTGCTAATCCCGCGATGTTCCAGGAGATTATCCTCAGATGTTCGGAAGTGGGAGATGTCAAAGCATGAGGGTTGGAAGAGGTAGGTCCGGGCTCCACTTGTGTTGCAGGGCCTGTAGCGGGGGGAGCAAAGGTTACATGTGGCACCAGGGATCCCCGCTCCCCCTCGCCCACAAGGAAGGGAACCAAAGTTATCCCCTCAGCAGCAACTACTCCATCAGTGGCTAGGTGGGAGAATTCGATTCTGCCGTGGTCTAAGGCAGATGGATCATTCAATGGGCCAGAAATTGAACCGGAGGACAAAATGGGGTGGTCCAGCGGCCCACGGGAACCCAAGACCCCTGGCACTGTCTTACAGGCAGTAAGTCAGTCGACCCCATCCAAACCGTCCAGACAGTTGAAGCGATTAAAATCACAAAAAGGTGTATCCGGTGGTTGAAAGTACGGGCGTTGTACAGAGCCTTTGTGATTGCGTCTATGTTCCACCCTTGTCCAGTCATCGTATATTGGGACCTGGTGCCTAGGAATCGGGGGAAAGAATAAAGATACTGGGAGGGTCTGTATTGTGGAATCAAGGGATCGGTTCATTCCTCTACAAATGTGTCGAACCGTACCTGGATCCTTAAAGGTTACCATGATACAGTCCCCCACTATGGTTTTCCTGGTCTTCCCTAGCCATGGAACCCTTCTCACCATGATGATTTCGTTATTATATTGGGGTGGCAAGGGTCGGTTCCAGTTAAGCCATTTGATTACCTTTTTCTTAAGGGATTGGTAATCCTCATTTTCCCCTGATCTTAAGTGGGGGGCACCAGCTAAAACCACCATTAATCTATTAGCCTCAGGTGGGAGGTCTGGCCTCCGTGGTCTGGGAGTTGGACAAACGGGCGTGAGTGGGGGGGCATTGACCTGGTCTTGATGTATTCCAGAGGACTCTATTTGTGAACTATGTGGGGTTAAATCCACTGGATGATTAGGTCTGGTGCTTTGATTGTTGTGCCGTGCCTGGAGTTGAATGGCCATAAGGGGTTGCAGAGGGGGAGCAGATGGCATGCTTCTGGGGGGGCTTTATTGGCATTGGTTGCGGCTTCTACTTTGGAAGGTTCCCCAGCCGAGGGGTGGGTTTCCACTAGCTTTGTCTGCTTACTTACTAGAGTGTTCAGGGTGGTAAGAGAAGTTTCTAGTAAGGTGAGCCTAATCTCCACTTTTTTTAAGCTGTCGGTGATGGGCTGTAGAAGGGAGCGGAGTAGAAATTCAATGCTCCCCTTAGCAGAGAGTGGGTTGTTTGGATTCGGCGTAATAACCTCTTGTTCTTTAGTGGTGGCAGTGATACTGGGGTTTGAGAGCTTAGGAGGTGGCACTATCTCCGTATGCTTCCCCGGTAGAACAATATTTGGCCGTTTCTTGCCAAAATCCAGATGTGATATTTTGGATTTCCCCCGCCCCCCCGTTGTTTTCCGAGCACGTTTACTGGGTGGGGGCCTATGTAACTCCACCACTACATTTAATTTGGGCTTGCTCTTATTAGCCAATTGGATAGGTGGGATTTGGGTTACCAGGTTAACAGGAGTATGGGAAATCTCTAGGGGGGCTGGCTCTATGTTTTGTACAAGCGCTATCCCTGGAGTGGAGGGGATTTCCCTTAGTAAGACGGGGAAATCCTCTAGTGTCGAATTATTTAGACTGCTGGGTAGCACGCCTACCTCTTGAGTGGTGGGATAGGGGCTGATGTCAAGCAAAGGCCTAGTTTTCATAGATTCAATGGAGCGCCTGCGCTCCACCCTGCGTTTCTCAAGTGAACCTTCCATATCCGCCTCTCCTTTATTGGGTTTGAAGTAGTTATCCAAAGTCCCAGAGCTGGAGGCACCATCCCTTGAGGGGGTTTCCCGAGGTGGAGGCGAGGGCATTGCCTTGATTGTAGCACAGAGGGTAATCAAGAGAGAGGGCCCAGCCCGGCCTCCTTCGGCCACTGACGGCCTAAGACGGTCCCGCCCTTGTCCCGGGCTTCTCCCGCTCGCTCCCGCTCGCTCCCGCGAAGCGGTAATACTGCACTCCTAATATACTACAGCTGTGATTTCCTTTGGTGATAGGCGGGGGGGGCGTGGCCAGCGGGGAGAGCAGCCCAGGTGTTGCTGGTTGGGCGCGCAGGGGCTCCTGGTCACTGGAGTCCCCTGCCTTGCTCGCAGCCCCGCTGGATCACTTGCCTGACCCCGCGCTCCTCCTTAGGTCCTCGGTGCAGCCTTCAAATGGACGACGCGAAGCGGGTCCGGCGAGTCGTGGGTGAAGAAGAGAAGGGAAAGGTCCGCAAAGCAGCTGGTCCGCCGCGCTCCACACGCAGGTAGCACACAGTCCGTGATAAGGTGTCCCACAGGCGCTGGGGTTATGGCAGCTTTTAGCTCCGTAGGCGGGGGGGCGTGGCCAGCGGGGAGAGCAGCCCAGGTGTTGCTGGTTGGGCGCGCAGGGGCTCCTGGTCACTGGAGTCCCCTGCCTTGCTCGCAGCCCCGCTGGATCACTTGCCTGACCCCGCGCTCCTCCTTAGGTCCTCGGTGCAGCCTTCAAATGGACGACGCGCTGCGGGACCCGCGAAGCGGGTCCGGCGAGTCGTGGGTGAAAAAGAGAAGGGAAAGGTCCGCAAAGCAGCTGGTCCGCCGCGCTCCACACGCAGGTAGCACACAGTCCGTGATAAGGTGTCCCACAGGCGCTGGGGTTATGGCAGCTTTTAGCTCCGTTGGCGGGGGCGTGGCCAGCGGGGAGAGCAGCCCAGGTGTTGCTGGTTGGGCGCGCAGGGGCTCCTGGTCACTGGAGTCCCCTGCCTTGCTCGCAGCCCCGCTGGATCACTTGCCTGACCCCGCGCTCCTCCTTAGGTCCTCGGTGCAGCCTTCAAATGGACGACGCGCTGCGGGACCCGCGAAGCGGGTCCGGCGAGTCGTGGGTGAAGAAGAGAAGGGAAAGGTCCGCAAAGCAGCTGGTCCGCCGCGCTCCACACGCATGTAGCACACAGTCCGTGATAAGGTGTCCCACAGGCGCTGGGGTTAAGGCAGCTTTTAGCTCCGTTGGCGGGGGGGCGTGGCCAGCGGGGAGAGCAGCCCAGGTGTTGCTGGTTGGGCGCGCAGGGGCTCCTGGTCACTGGAGTCCCCTGCCTTGCTCGCAGCCCCGCTGGATCACTTGCCTGACCCCGCGCTCCTCCTTAGGTCCTCGGTGCAGCCTTCAAATGGACGACGCGCTGCGGGACCCGCGAAGCGGGTCCGGCGAGTCGTGGGTGAAGAAGAGAAGGGAAAGGTCCGCAAAGCAGCTGGTCCGCCGCGCTCCACACGCAGGTAGCACACAGTCCGTGATAAGGTGTTGCCACCTTTTCCTTATGTTTGGAATCTGCCGGCGAGGGCCTCCCACAGACCTGACAGCCCTGGCAATGTCCAACCAGATCTCCCCCTTCTCGTAGGCAGTTATCTGTCAGGGAGAGAAAGTGAAACAACATCACTACACATGCTCCAAGTGCCAGAGACACACATGCACTACATTGATGATGAGAACAGGCCATAGGATGCTGACTGGACTTGCATCATTGTACATGTGAATTTGGCCTGTGGGCAAACCCCAATGCACTACATGCCTATGAAAAACAACAGATGGCATAAGGGGGGCAACACACTCACTGATCATGGCACTCACTGTACAACACATGCAACTACAGGGTGTGGGATAGCATGTGGCAAGCAGTCACATTTCCTATTCCAGTTAACAACCCTCACCAGACCAGACAGATGCACAGTGGCACAGATCATTTGCCAGTCACTGACCACAGTAGGTACAACTATCAGTTTGCACATGTGCCACTTCACATACAGGTGTCACAGGTGTCATGCTAACTTTGCTAGTCAAAGCGGTACAAAAGGGGGTGGTGATAGACGGAGCATCTGAACCAATCAAACACTCACACTCAGTCAACAGATCTGGGTTTAATCCATCACCGTTCTTTAGCCCACTCTGCCACCCCAGTTCAGACATGGCCATATGCAAATCAGTCTGACCCTGTGCCTCATGGGAACAGTCCAGCCCGAACTTCCAAGCCATGCCTTTCCTCGACCGGAAACAAGCTTCCGAGGACCGGTTTCTGGCATTTCAGCCGTCTTCAGCCCGGCTTGCTTGAATCCAGTGGCAAAGTGAGCAAGGGACTCACGTCTGAGTATAACCTGCCCACTTATGGCGAACAAAGCGGTACAAAAGGGGTTGGTGATGGACGGAGCATCTGAACCAATCAAACACTCACACCCAGTCTACAGATCTGGGTTTAATCCATCAGGGTGGTGATGGACGGAGCATCTGAACCAATCAAACACTCACACCCAGTCAACAGATCTGGGTTTAATCCATCAATGGTGATGGACGGAGCATCTGAACCAATCAAACACTCACACCCAGTCAACAGATCTGGGTTTAATCCATCAGGGTGGTGATGGACGGAGCATCTGAACCAATCAAACACTCACACCCAGTCAACAGATCTGGGTTTAATCCATCAATGGTGATGGACGGAGCATCTGAACCAATCAAACACTCACACCCAGTCAACAGATCTGGGTTTAATCCATCACGGTGACGGAGGGAGCATCTGAACCAATCAAACACTCACACCCAGTCAACAGATCTGCTTGTCAGGCACACAGCACTGCTCACTTGTCACATCAGATGGGCAGAGCTGATGCATACGCCATGCAGCTGCGGTGCAACACATCACATACACACTCACCCAGATGACAAGGAACATTCACATACTTCAATGTCCATGAGGTCAGAAACATTATTTCTTGAATATCACCACAGGTCCCCACAAGTCATGAACTTCTGTGAGTACATTCAGCTGTCAGCCTGGGGGAAACAATGTTACATCTCCGGGCATTTGTGAATAAAGCCACCAAGGTATTGCACGCCTGAATGTGTATTTCACAATGCATTGAATGTCACAGTAAGCACAATGCAAGTGAGGAGTGAACACACATGAAATGTATACTCTGGGGGTACGCCTCGCTTGCGTATGGCACCATTACAATCGTACAGATTGTATGTAGTTACTGAGGCTTCTACATACCCAGAATGAATAGAATATTGAGCGTTTATAAGCCACATCACCATTGTTTTTAGCCCATAATACTGCCAACTATATGGTGCAATAACATACATAATCAGTTTCAACTAAAATGTATGAGCCAACACAATTAGAGACCCATTGGAGTGTGACTCGACTGCACATAGACTCCACGAATGGCGATGTGTCCTCCATCACGTTAGTTAATAAAGATTCATTCTGAGTAAAAAACTCTTCCCTTCGACTAGCGTCTTTCACATTAGTCAATACAGATCCAATCTGAATAACTCTTCCGTTCGACTAGCGTCTTTCACTTAAGGAGAGTCCTTCCTCAATTTCGAACGATGATCCATTCTAATAGGCTGACCCACGCCCACGTGACTATCCCAACACGGAAGTATCCCGTGCGGCCAACAAACGGTGCTCACTTTCGGACTAATGCCGATAGAGACCAACACGCCGGACTGGCTTCACCTTGATCCCTTGAATCACCCGGTGGAACTTAGACAAACCGGAGGATTGCCTTGGCGGTACCAGGCTCCACTAAAACGGATGTTTAAGGTAGGCACTCGGCGGGAGTTTCCCAATAACCGTGCCCCATTATTAAGTTGTCAGTCATTTTGTAAATTCACCAATTGAATTTCTTCCTAATTATGTTCCATCCGATCTCATTCACCAGGAGATAATCGGACTCGAAACACCTTGAAATTACACAAAACCGGAGCACCACCACCGGAACTCCCGAGGGGGCACCGGTAGGACCGCGCTATTTTTGCACGCAGCGGTAAGCCCGCTTTCAATTCATTCAATAGACATTGCACCGTCTGTATGTAATGGGGAGCTTACTATCTTTAACTCCTCCACAGGCTCCACTTAGAACATCTGCCTGATCCAAAGCCCTTCACATCCCCTGACCACCAACAGCAACTAGGTGAGTCTATTTTCAGGCGAATTACAGAGATACTAGGAGTCACTTACCCTTGGGAGAGGGGTTTTTGACCCAGTTTTCTTTTGCCGCCCATTAGGTGATTCCCTCATCCTGAAGTATAGACGGAGGTCTATAACTCTGCCACTGCATCGGTAATGTACCCAATACCTAAACTGTTCCACACATGCAAATTAGTTGTACTCAGTCACTAAAATCAGTCTCATTCATGTATCCTAGGTGTTTTATCCAGACGAACCCGTTGGATAACGGCCCAGCAAATCCGCTGCTGAAACTACAACCCCCCCCACCCCTCCCCTCCCCTTCCTGTGTCCTGAAGAAGACCCGCAGCCGAGGTCCCCAATTTCCCTAGAGCATCAGGGTCGAAACGTCGACGCCCACCCATTGACCTGCCTGTATCCCTCCCAGTGTCCGTTTCCCATATCCCCCAACCAACAACTATAGGGGACAAGCATATAAAATAGCGGAGGCCATCCCGCTTTGCTTTGTGTAAATAATACAATTGTATATTCACTTTGGTTCTTTCCTTTCAATTTCCCTTTTCACATGAGCACCCCTTTCCCTTCCTCTCTGACTATACACTTGATAGTCTATTTGCCCGTCCAGATAACTGTTTTGTTTTATATAACTGTAAATAAATCTTTGAATTTTTGATATAACGAATATGCATTGTGTGGGTACACTTTGATTGCAATAACAATTGTTTTGGGTTTTTCATTAATATTGTGCATCAATATCTGCTTTGATTTATGACTGAATATATCTCTCCCACTGTTTTTTGATATGATCAATATATGCGAATTGAATTGCATTAATGAGAAACAAATGAAACTCATTTAAATGTTTACTTAAACTGTAGTCAAGGACCAGTTTTCTTTATACAATTTATACCCAGGTCCTTTGATTCTGTGGGTGAACCCCATTGATTTAATGGAACACACATGAACTACATCATGCTCTGCATGAGAGACACCACCATGTACACCCCCTGTGACTCTCTCAAAACCACATAGCATGTCTGTCCCACCAATACACAATGCCAGTTGTGACACACACACAACAGGTGCACAGTCACAGCTAGTGCATTCAGCACTTGCCTGCTCCCCTGATCTCCCATACAGCTTGCTGTACTGTGGTAGGAGGGCATCCAGCAGGGCCTGGTTTTCTTCATCAGAGAATGCAGGTGCCCTCTCCACCATACGCGACATGATGGTCCAGGGAATGCAGAGACAGCAGCAGTGTGGTCCACTCCAATGTTGTGCAGGAAAGTGCTCTCTCGCAGCCACATGCAGCCTTAAATCTGTGCTGCTGAGGGGCTTTCAGTCTCAGGAGTACAGTGTGATAGGCCAGATCACTTTGCATCCTACCTCTCATCCAATCCCTTTAAACTTAAGTTCCTGACACACATTTGCATGGTTTAAAAATTGAGCTTTAGCTCAACAACAAATTTTGCAACATTGTATAGTTTTGCCCAACTAAATTTTGCAGGACACCTGTAGTACACACTCAAATCTCTGTTTCCTTGACAACGAGCCTGTATTCTGGGCATTCCACTCGTCCCCTAGGTGTTCCCTATGTATTTTCTGGGATTCCCACACAAGTACGGTGCGTTTTTCGTCGCGAATGCCACATATTCAATAGTGAAACGATGCGCACACACGCACGCACTCTGGGGTACGCCTCGCTCGCGTATGGCACCATTACAATGGTGAAACGTCCCGCAAACACGCAAGCACTCTGGGGGTACGCCTCGCTTGCGTATGGCACCATTACAATCGTGAAACGTCCCGCACACATGTACGCACTCTGGGGGTACGATGCATTTTACACAGTGCGTTTCACACGCTGTAGTCAAAGCAGGGGGATGGTACGTTGCACACGGGAACGTATGGCTAGTGATACGAGGCGCACACATGGCAGGGTTGTAGCATTACGGTTCACACAAGGATGTCTATCAAGTTCTTGTCATTGCATACTGACATGAGCTAGGCCCTAGGTGTGGCAGGCACTGATATAGTACAGCATATCATTTCATCTTGCACAATTGATGTGTGATGACCTGGTGACACATGTGATGTGTGATGGGGCACTATGTGTTACACATCAACTTTCCACTTGTCCCCTGTGTATCATCATGCACATGTTGTCATGCACATAAGCACTGGGATTGCACAGTCATCACTTCCGGAAACTGTCACGTGATGGCAGGGACCGTGGCAATTTGTCAGTAGTCATTTTGACTCTAATCACATCCCTATGTGACAATGTACTGTGTGTGTAATTCTTAATGCAGTTTATTTAGTTTGGGGTCCGTTTAATGCATCTGCTGCGGGTGCATCTGTAATGGTTCTGTGTTGTGACTTAAATGGTCTTGCATGTACGCACACCATGGCACATGTGCCTTTTCAAGGGCTGGTTGTGTGTGATGGCATCATACATCAATGATCCACATGCATACATGTCTGCATCTTGACAATTGCCGTGGTCTTGCATTGTCTCATACACACCTCATTAGCAAGTTGTATGATATGTCCAATACATATTCCATGTGACCTTGGTCTGTGCCTTGCAGTCAGCTGTCTGAATGGTATGACAACCTTCTAATGCAGGTCTGGTGATGTGTGTCACTTCAGTGATATCTTCCTCTGCTCACTCAGAGCAGCCCTGCAGTTATTTTTTGTGTGCATGTAAAGTGTATTACTATTGCTACAGATGTATCTTGGTAATTTTTAAAGTGCCATGAAACTGCCACATGTGTCCAGGATGTTTTGCTTACACCAGGACCCATAGTACCTTGATGTGTAGTAACAAGGTTGCATTTGCTATATACATTGGAATAGTATTTGGATGACAGTTGTTCTACATTCTTCCCAAATATGTCCTGCAGGGCACCACCTCTACCAAGGCCTTTTCCTGACTTGGAGAGCATGAGGGAACGTGATTGCATCCGACGATACAGATTCACTCGAGATTTGATTCAGGACTTGACAGACAGGCTGGAACCACATCTCCAACTGCGACACAGGTATCTAACTGTGCTGACACCAAAGCTAAAGGTGATGGCAGCCCTACATTTTTTTGCCACAGGTACGTTTCAATTTACCATTGCAGATGTGGGGGGTATGTCCTAGACCATGTTCAGCCGTGTCCTACGTGATGTCTTAGCTGCCATGTTAGAGCACATTGATGAATTCATCTAATTTCCAAACCCTGAAGAGTTGAGAGATGTCAAGGGTGAATTCTATGCCCTGGGAGGGATGCCACATGTCATTGGGTCCATTGATGGTACACATGTGGCTTTGGTGCCACCACAGGCTCAGGAGCAGGCTTGCCGCTATAGGAAGCATTACCACTCAATTAATGCTCTATGGTGTGTCTTGCTAACATGTTGATTTCCCATGTTTGTGCACGTTTTACAGGATCCTGCCATGATGCATTTATCATGAGGCGTTGCAGGGTACCACAGATGATGCTGCAGCTGCGCAACGATCGGGAATGTCTTGTTGGTGGGTATACTCTGTTTGTCCTGTATGTTTGACTTTTTAAATTGCTCTGACAAAATTGCTTTACCCTACATTTCAACACACTGTATATTTTTAGGAGATGCAGGATATCCCAACATGCCGTGGCTCATGACACCGCTCCGCAACCCAAGGACAGCTGCAGACCATCGGTACAACAACGCACAGGGGCAGACCAGGCGTGTGATTGAGCGAACGTTTGGACTCCTGAAGAGCAGATTCCGGTGCCTTGATAAGACCGGCGGATCCCTCCCATACGCCCCAGTCAAGGTGTGTAACATCTTCATTGTGTGCTGCATGCTGCACAACATGGCAGTTGAGAAGGCTGTGCCACTCATCCTGGATCCTGATGAGCTGGAACATCCATCCGTTGAGGATGAAGGGCTTGGGCATGATGCAAGTGATGAGGAGGAGGAGGGGGATATCTGGAGTCAGCTCATACGCAATTTCTTCTCTTAATGGTGAGTCACTGGGTAGTCGTGTGCAAGCTTGTGGAATGGAGTGGCATGTGTTGCATACTGTGTGTCCAGCTGACTGTATGTCAATGAACTTTGATGTTTGTTGTGATGTGTCACCCAAGTGATGATGTAATGACACACGCATATGTGCAATGAGTGATTTTGTAATGTACATATGTACTACATTGTGATGTATTTTCACATGACCATGTCTGTATGCAAATATTATTCATGTGTCCACTTGTGTGCCTGTCTTTCCCAGGTTGCTCTGCCTGTTGTCTGTTTTTGTCATCTTGGTACTCCTGCTTTTGATAATGATGATTGCAACGTGTGTCGAATCACTGTTCCATGCACAGACCTGTGGAAATGTCAGTTTTGGTAAGATATCTTAACATATTTTTATTGGGTTGGTATGCTATGGGAATGTGTGGTAGCTGTTACTGTGCTTGTTGTTGAAGCATCCATACATGTGTCATTAACATGGATCAAGATGTCTGTTGCAACACTCCCATTACTGGACACTCACCCTTCTTTTCAGTCATCTGTTGTTGATTAATGACTCTGGGGAATGCATCAATGTGTGTAAACCATGGTCCTGAGACATTGCAGATGTGACCGGTTTACATTGTGTGCGACATCACAACCACAGGCTCTGTGTGGATTTGCAAACTCACTGTGTGCAGCAGGATGTGTTTGGCTCATCACATTGATGTTGTTGGCCAGTACAGTTAGGTTTACCTATTGACATGTTGTGAAGGTGTGGACCATTGTAGGTCCTACATGTTCTGACAATTGTCCAGTGAGTGTGTTCGTATGGATGCATTGCCCCCTGTGCCAGTATGTAATGTCACTGTCAGGTCGCAACATCTGTGCCGCTGGAGACCACTGCTTTGCAAGCCATCTTGGTAACTTTAAGTCAACTTTCTATTCCCATTATTCCAGGAATGTTGCACTGATGACGTAGGACCGTAGAGGTGTTGGTAATGTAAACACTTCCTTTACACCAGTCGGTTGCGGTTAATTGCAGACAAGTCTTGTGCCGTGCTGCATATCATGGTCACGGAAGGGGTCGTTTACTCGGTTTATTCCTCATTACTCTCTGTAGAGTTTGCTCACACCTGCTTGTCATGTTTGGCATTGTAAGGCACAGTTTGATGAGCCAATGCTTGGCTCTTGCTAGGCTTCCTTGTGTTTACATAATCCCCTACCTCGTTGCTTCTGCTAAGTTCACCTTAGCACCTATCTGGGGCAAAATCAAAATCATAAACAGCTCCCTACAAAGCCGAGTGGTCCCCGACTGTCTAAAAATGGGACAAGTCACCCCTTTGCTGAAAAAACACGGTCTTGACTCCACTGACTTGAACAATTTCAGACCAATATCTAACCTCCCTCTACTTGCCAAAACACTGGAACGATGCGTTCTCCTGCAATTGACTCATCGTCTGGATAACATCAATCTCCTGGACCCCTCCAATCCGGCTTCAGGCAAGGCCGTAGCACAGAAACCGCGATGCTGAACATCATAGACGACATTCACGGTTCCCTTGACGCTGACAAGTGCTGCCTCCTCATACTCCTTGATTTATCCGCAGCTTTCGACACGGTGGACCATAAGCTCCTCATCAAGACTCTGCAAGTAAGAGCTGGCCTCGGCGAGGTAGTTCTCGAGTGGTTTTCCTCCTTTCTACACAACCGCTCGCAAATAATAAAAATGAAGAACTTCACCTCAGAAACCCAGCAAGTCAACAAGGGTGTCCCCCAAGGATCAGTACTTTCTCCTCAGCTCTTCAACATCTATATGGAACCTCTCGCCAAACTACTCAGGAATGCCAATATCCACTTTCACCTCTACATGGATGACACACAGATCTACCTGGAAACCTCTTCACTTAACGACATCCACAGACTAAATGCCGTCTTAAATGATGTTCAAGATTGGCTGACAAAGAATCACCTGAAACTCAATCCCGACAAGACCGAAACCCTTCTCATCTCAAACAAAGAAGACAACCCTCAAATCATCGAATAGCTGAAGTCGATCGATGCTCTCAAAGGTTCTCTCACGCTAGCTGATTCCGTAAAATCTCTGGGTTTCACCCTAGACCCCAAACTAACCTTGACAAACCACATTAAGAACTCGGCAAAAAGTGCATTCTTCAACCTCAGACTTTTGAACAAAATCAAACCTTTCATTCCCAACAAGGACCTTAAACTAGCCACGCAATCTCTAGTTCTAACTAGACTGGACTATGGGAACAATCCTAGCAGGCATCCCCAAATTACACCTGGCTCCATTAAAAACAACATTGCATGCGGCAGCAAGAATGATCACAGGATGCAAAAAATCTGACCACATCTCCCCTGCACTCAAAGAACTTGAATGGCTCCAGGTGGATATGCGTAGCACCTTCAGAACGGCCTGCCTAACCCACAAGGCCCTCCACACCAGAAAACCAGAATACTTGGCTAACAAACTCACAAAAGCTGGCCACAGTAGAAACTTGAAAAGCTCTAACTCCCTGCTGCTCATCCAACCAAAAACCAGAAAGAAGAAAACTGCGGACTGCTCCTTCACAGGAAATGCCCCCAAAATATGGAACTCTATCCCCCCGCATATCAGAACCATACCGTCCTATGCAGAATTCAAGAGCCAACTCAAATCCTTATTCCTCATCTGTTCCCTAGGTCCTGGGTAACTAGGATCAACAACCATCCCCAGAACTATGTGTTATCTCTGTATCCCATTACCAAGAAGTCCTACTGTACGAACCTCTCCTCCTCCCTAATTGTCATTCGATGATCGCCTCTATTTGTTACGTGTCTTTTTGTTCACTTTTGCATTCCTTTTACTGTAAAGCGCTCTGCTACCTTTGGGTCTTGTTAGCGCTATAGAAAACTTCCAAATAAATAAATAATAAATAAGTACGGCTCTAGCAGGTGATGTGTATATTACAATCATGAGCCTCACTGATTTCCATGGCTGACTACCGTAATGTGATTTTTGTGAGTAGCACTGCTACACATTCAATTCACTGTATTAATATCAGCCACATTCATACACTGTCAGTAAGTTTGGGAGCACCAGGTTCAAATTGCATAGAAGCAGCCTGGTGAGCGTTAGACCCCCTTCATTTTGGAGACAAACTCTGCTACCTTTTATGTGTCCGTGTTAAACACTGTGATGTACTATCAGTTCTATACATGTGCAGACAAATTGGTACAGTGGCTGTGGTTAATGTACACAGGTGTAACAGTTACAGAATAGGTCATTAGTAACATGTGAATCAGTGCCAAGACTAGTTGCATTGTAATGCTTGTTTACCTTTGTTTCAGATCTCCCTCCCTGCTGTTCCCATCCTCTCCTTCCCTCGCCTGATCTCCCTTTTGAGTCTATCATTCATACTCAGACCAAGGGGCAATCTGGAGATGGACCCCTTTAAGCATCAAATAGATCAGAGGATCTAAGGTACCAACAGTCCCTTGCAGTCGTGTGGAGATTGTTTCACCAGCATCACAGGTACCCTCATTGCATGACAGTTATTTTCCTCTGAGCAATGCTACGGGCCATGTACATTGCCTGAAGCAGCATGGCCTCACAACAAAATTGCACCATTTATGTATGAAATGTTTTTCAAAGTGTAAATTGTGCCCCATTACTGTCACCGCAGATCTCATGCCAGACTGCATGGGTCATCTATGGTATACTTTACAATGAATCTGTATATGTGGTTATGTGTACGGGTTCAACATGTATGGTGTTTGTAATAGGTCTTGGTCCATATTGTGATTGGCATACATGGTTGTGTATGTATTCTTTGAGCTTAATACCCACAACGGACATGCAACACTTGCTGACGCTGTTTGTCCTGTGCCCAGCTTGGCCTTTTGGTGCCTGGTCCTGTGGCCGTCATATTTGGTGATTGTTTTCACAATTTCTAGCAGTGACCCATGAGTAACCAGACACTCCTTCCTTTCCATACACATGCAACACGCTGCTATTTAGATATCCTTGTCTTTGTGTGCCACTTTAACATGGTGTCTCACACCTTCAGCCATCATGTGTTCAGACATTCCTGATGCTGCATCCCCAGTGACACCGCAAAAGCCAGTGGCCAGATTCTGCGGCACACATGCCTCCACTATCCTCCAACATCCAGCAATCCATTCTTAAGGCAGACAGCAGATTGTCGGTGCCACAGTTGCTCCACATGCATGACAAAGGGAGGACCGTCAGCGCCTGCAACGTGCACAGTGCAAGGCCCAGTCGTCATTGATTGACACAGGTTACACTACCGACTCATGCTCCAGCCACCCTCTCCACACAGTGAACACCAGACAACCATGCACCTGGTATCAGGCAACCCCTAAGAGCACACATTACAGCTTTGCAGGCTGTGTGTGCAACTCATACTGCCAACTCGGCACTGCCACACATGACAGTGCATGTCCGTACAAGCAGCTCATGTGCGTTGTTCTGCACAAATGCTACGTACAGCAGCACAACATTGAACTCTGTTACCACATCAACACAACAGCCCAACACAAAACCATCATTACTGTGACCTGGCTGTCAGTAAAACCAATACACTACTTCTACATTGCCATCACAGATGGATAGTAGACCACCCACAAGGAAGACACCAACTTTCCAGGAGTATGATTGATAATAGTTTGTGAGGTACACCCCCAGAGTGACATACTACACCAAGAACCAATTGTGATGATGCTCAAAATGTGCAGCTCTGACTGAATTTTAGTTGATTTGAATCAGTAGATCCTCCTCATATAATATCATTTAGACTCTAGACATGGCAATCGATTCAGCCTGCGTGGAAATGGAAATATTGCCAAAGTTTGCGTACTCTGAGCAGAGCCCTGCAGCATACCCCACTTCTGTGTTTTGACTAAGGAGTCGATGTTGTCGGTGCGGACCTGATGTGTGCAGTCAGATAGTTATGACAATTTCCAGTTCAGCACTGAGAAACACACACCTATAGTCTTCATGTGGGTCTGAAGATTGTGATGGTCTACGATGTCAAATGCTGTAGACATGTCGGACAGCACCAACGCCGCCTTGGAAGCTCCATCTACCTCCCAGCGTATAGAGTCTGCCATTTGTATGAGGGCCACCTGTGTCGTATGGATATGATGGAGGCTGGATAGTGATACCCCCTCATCTACCACCAAGCCCACCACCCCTGCCACCCCCACACGCACCAGTCGCCTGACCGCCTGGTCCAACGTCAGTTACAAACACACCATGAAGCCCATGTACTCCATCAACTCTGGATCCCCATCTGACCCATGCCCCCACCCTGTTTTAAACAAAGCAAGTAAGTATAAAAGAAAGGGAGGTCTCAATTTTCAATTTCAATCTTTATTATGTTTTGAAACTCCATAGAGGTCCACATAAAAGAAACACACAATACAAAACTCCATTCATTACCAGAAAGACAATTTACAACAATTACCGCAATACAAAATAATTCATAGATACATACATCATAAGCGATCCTTCAATAAATAGCTAAAAAGCATTAAAAAAAATTAAAAATGTTAAAACAGAATCTCTCATTTGGGGGGTTATATAAGGCAAACATAAAAGAATTTGCATTTAAAATACCCATTTGCAAGCATATTTGCCTTAACCATTTACGACGAAATGGACGCAGCACTGGACATATAAAAAGTACATGCATTCGGTCTTGAGTGGACAGGTGACAAAAGTCGCAGATTGCAGGGACTCCGTACCATTTAAACAAAAGATTCTTTAGAGGTAGCAAGTCCTGCCTCAGGAGTAACCAGAATCTCCGGACGCCGTGGGGCAAATTCCAAGTGACATAAGGTTGCACAAATTTTCTTGCAAATGAGTCAGTAAGGGGATTAGCACCTTTCTTAACAAGGATCAAGGCGCTGTCCAATCTATAGCTAAGGTCCCAGGAGGCCTCTTTCAAGACAGACTTTAACTGGGTTGCGGATGAGGAAAAGAGGGTACTCTCCTCCAACTGCAGAAGCGATACAGCCTTTCTAAATGTTCTCTTAAACTTCCCAATAATTCTGCCTTTAAAAGGATTCTCATAGTCCCAGCTTCTCCTCTGGCTATGCTTGCGACCCAACGTACTACAGCTGCCAGGCCCTGCACCCAACTGCTGCGCAGGCCAAACTCAAGTCTGCAAGCGGCCACTGAGCAGGCGGAATTAATGGAGGTTACGCTTCTTAACAATTTTCCTTCAACCACATTTAAAAAATCCCAATGCTTTAGGTCGACCAGTTCCAATCCATACAAGAGGGTAGATGAAGACCTCCAATAAACAAGAAAAATGCCTTCTTCCCATTGCCGAGTACAATGCACTTAAGCTTCTCCCTTGGGATAAGGCTTTCCGGGCATTGTTGTCGATATGGGATTTATCACTTAGAGTGTCTGAGATTAACTTTCCTAAGAAAACATAACTCTTTACCACCTCAAGTTTGTCACCTCCCACAGATCAGACAAAGCTCTCAAACTTACGTTTTTTCTGGCCTGAAATACACATAATTTGACTCTTTGATGCATTGATTTTTAGATAATGGGTTTCTGCATACAAATGTAAAGCATGGAGGCGTTTGGCACGACCTTTAGGCATAAGATCCATTATTAAAATATCATCCGCATATAACAGACATGAAATGTGCTTTCCGCCCAAGACTGGGGCTATACCGTCACAAGAGGAAAGTGAGGCGGGTAGATCTGCAATATATAGTGAGAAAAGCAGTGGGGCAAGGAGGCAACCTTGCTTAAGGCCATTAATTGAAGGAATGATCTTAGATAATCACCTATCTCCTCCTTGCAGAACTTGACACCATGTGTCTGTATGTAGCACCTGGATCATATCTAGCAATTGAGGGGGCATACCCAAAGCAGGTAGCTTTCTCCACAGCAGAGGGCGATCAACCTTATTGAATGCTGTGGAGAAGTCTATAAAGGCCACATACACTCTTCGGCCACGTACCCTTATGTATTTGTCAGTAATAATCTGAAGGGTGGAGAGATTATCCAGGGTTCCATGCCCCTTGCAAAAGCCTGTTTGTTCTAGTGGCAAAATTTGATTTAGAACAGAGGAGTGGGCACGGCGCACTGCGTATTTTTGAGCGATGGGTTAGTTCAAATGGTTGGTGTTTTATTAGGAGGGGTAAAGGTGCTCCTGCAGGTGACGCAACTGTCCTAATGCGTCCAAATGGTTGAAAGGTTGAGTGCGCTACTGAGGCGTAGGCGCATCCCTGCTGTCGGGCACACTTATTTGGTTCGTTGTTAGAAACACAACTGATGGGTCAGTGGAGGTCGATGGTCCTGCTGGGGTTCTCTTTGGTGGACGGCTGGTGTTGTCACTTCCAGAGGACGAGGTGTCGGTGTTTTGATTGAACGGTTTATTCCTACGACGTTGGGCGTAGACGTCCCCCCAAGTATACACCTCCCCTAACTTGTAATCCAGGGTGTCCCGGCGAAATTTACGGATTTTTCGCTCGTTGATTTCTTTGGTGTGTCTATCCAGCTGTTTGTTGATGTCTTCTAAGGTTGCTGTTAGTTCTTCGGGGGTGATTGATTCCTTCAGTTCATTTTCGATGGTTGTGATCTCTTGTGTCAATTCTGATAATATTCCCGACAATTCCTCCACGATTAATAGTATCAGGTCCAGACTACACTTATTGAGGATGGCGTTCCATCTCTCCAGAAATGCTTTTGAGTTCTTACATAAAGACGGTTTCAGGGCGATCCGTAGGCCTCGGGGTATGCGGAGTGCTTTATGATACTTGATTAAAGTATTCGCATGCAGTTTTTGGTTTATGCGGCGTTTTGAGAGGTATAGCAGTTGCTTAATACATTGTTCCTTTGTTCTGTTTGAAGAGGTTTGGGTTAAATCCTCATTGATTAGTGCATAAATCCTCTCTGTTGCTTCTGTGTCGAATGCTAAAGTGTTGGCTCGAGCTTCCGTTGATTTTGAAATTTCCTCGTATTGCATTTTGTGCGTAGAGATAGATGCGTGCTGCCTGCCCGTGGGGCAGTATATGTGAATTCAAAACAGAGGAGTGGGCACGGCGCACTGCGTATTTTTGAGCGATGAGTTAGTTCAAATGGTTGGTGTTTTATTAGGAGGGGTAAAGGTGCTCCTGCAGGTGACGCAACTGTCCTAATGCGTCCAAATGGTTGAAAGGTTGAGTGCGCTACTGAGGCGTAGGCGCATCCCTGCTGTCGGGCACACTTATTTGGTTCGTTGTTAGAAACACAACTGATTCCACAAAAGTTCAATAAAGAGTTTCAAAATATCGTGTTGCTGTGTTTTTTTATTTTGAAAAGTGGCACAATCATTGATTTGAGTCATATCCTGTTTCTTTGTTGCAGTGCTCCTTGAGAAAGGACTCTTTGAGTCCGAAATGCATTGGAGCATTTCTA
Organism: Lissotriton vulgaris; assembly: GCF_964263255.1. Classification (NCBI taxonomy): domain Eukaryota; kingdom Metazoa; phylum Chordata; class Amphibia; order Caudata; family Salamandridae; genus Lissotriton; species Lissotriton vulgaris. The sequence continues at coordinate 279,178,926 of NC_141698.1, read as the reverse complement.
ATCAACTTCAATTATGTCGACAAGAATAAACTGCCTGATGTTTTACATGAAAACGTATAAACTTAAAATGAACTTTTCAAAATAAAAAAACACAGCAACACGATATTTTGAAACTCTTTATTGAACTTTTGTGGAATCAGTTGTGTTTCTAACAACGAACCAAATAAGTGTGCCCGACAGCAGGGATGCGCCTACGCCTCAGTAGCGCACTCAACCTTTCAAAATTTGATTCAGAACCACCCAATCATTAATTAAGGACAATAAGCATTTAGAAAAAAACCTTCCCAATAGCGTCTAAGAGGGCTATTTGTCGATAGTTATTGGGAAGATTTCTATCACCCTTTTTAAACATGGGCACCAAAATGCTCCCCTTCCAAGAAGATGGGATAGTTTTTTTAATGAAGCAGATCCTGAATAGAGGGAATAGAATTTTACTCCAGGATACTGGATCTTGTTTCAGGACTGATATCGGGAGTTCATCCGGTCCCATAGCTCCTGATGGACGCATATCCTTAATAGTCAGTTCTATGGATGATTCAGAAGGGGACTCAATTGTGGAATTAATATCTTCACCAATTCCCCTAAGTTCCACTCGCAGGTCATTCTTGGCATACAAATTTGAAATGTAGTCTACCCAGGTTTGTTCCTAGATAGGAATTGGGAGGGGACGCACTCTTGTACCACAACCCTCCCCAATGAGAGTCCAAAACTGTAAGGTTTCCCTTGTACAGCAGCCTCCCGCAAACCAATCCATAGGGAGTCCTCCTTTTCTTTTTCATTTTTTTCTTTACCCTGCTATTCCTTCTTTTGAGGAGAGATATTTTCTGAGATCTCTCTGCTGATCCACATATATATTGCTCCCTCACCAACTTGTTTATTTCCTTATTGAGGGTAATAACTGCTTTAGGGAGGGAGATCTTTCTTCTAATTAAATTAGATTTTTTTACTGCAGAGATAATCTCCTTCATAAGAGCCTCAAAAGAGGATAGTTCCAACCCCTGCCAATTATCTAGGTTAGTTAAAGTTTTTTCAAGGATAGGCTCTAAACCCTTCATAGCTTTAAAATCCCAGAAACATCTGCCTGTTTTTTTTTTTTAAAGGAGACCACGTCACCATTAAGCGACCAAGGGTCAGAATTAGGAGGATCCACTAAAAGAGTTAACATAATAACATTATAATCACTGAAAGTTGATTCTACAACAACCAAATCCCTTAAAAGAGAAAAAATACAGTGATCAACAATTACGTAGTCCAGAATTGATTTACTTTGGGAGGAACTATGTGTGTAATTTGCGGGGACATCAGAGGGAAGCCTACCGTTAGCTATGAGCCCCTCCGTAATGTACAATTCTTCTAACAGTAGTTTACCCCGTTTATTTGTTTTTATATTTCCTGGAAAAAGGGCTTGGGGAATCAACAGAGCCTCCTCTTTTGCTTTATTTCTAAAAAGCTCTAGGCTGAGGTTGGAAACTTTGCAATTTAAATCACCTACTAACAAAAAATTGGGTGAAGGAACTGTCTCCTTAATTTGTTTAATAAAAACAAAAACTTGTTTTAATAGAATATTAAAATAGTCGTCTGGTGGTATATAGGCGTTTATTATCACGAAGGGGTGTCTTTCTCCCATATTATCTAAATTGAAAAGAGTCACTACCTGGAAAAGATTACTGGGGTCTACATAGTGGGAAAAACTCCACTTTATTCTATTGGTCAGTAGGCACGCAATTCCCCCTTTTGCATGTCCTCTACTGGAAGGGGTAGCTGCCACCTCCAAAACAAAGTAATCTCTCCCTACATTCAATTTATCAACGCACCATGTTTCCTGGATGCAAATTACACTGGCATTCAAGGAAGAGAGGCACAGTAATTTTTCAGGGTTGTTGTTAATGCCAGCGGCATTCCAGGAAAGGACAGTGAAAGAGCTGCTAAAGGTGAGAAAACAATTTTGGGTTGTCTGTCACCTTGGACGACAAGGCACCAGGTAACCAGTTCCATTGCTTTTCATTCTCAATTATACCCCTATTTATTGTCATTGGTGCAGGGATAACATGTGTAACTAGCCTTTTCGTTTTTGAGACACAAATCTTTAAGTCTTCGAAAGGCTGAGAAGAACCGGCTTGACCCAGGACCCGTTGATAGCCGTTCTCATAGTGGTTATTAACACATGTAGCTAAAAAGGGCACCACATCAATCCCCTGGCTCTGGAAAATTTCTGCTTGATTTAGTATAAGATTCACTATTAACTTGGAATAGAACCTTACCCTAATAAATGACATGGACCCTGTTCCTAGTATTGTTACTAAGTCGATATCATTTGATTGAAGTAGTTTCAGACACTCTATGTCCTTAAAGCATTTCAACAATAAAGTTCTATTCAATACCAAATCAAGATCAAATAGTGGGAGAAAATCTAAAATCAGTGAATCTGTACGGGTTTCCACCGAATTAATAGAAAAGTTTTGACCAGGAACTACCCCTTCTGCCAATGTATGGAAAGAAGGGGCAGTGGGGTTAAGAATGGTTGATACCACAGGAACAGATTTTCTTATTTCCACAACAGGAAAGTGGACCATGGGCCTTTCTTTTTCTACGTCCAGTTCTCCTGAAATTGGATTAGAACAACTGGTGGTAATTTCATCGATTTTAACAGGAGGAACCACAGTATTGAATAACTCATGTTTCAAGATCCCATTGTCGATCTCAGCCTTAGCAAGGGAAGAGTTATGGCAAACTTGGGAGTCCTCGCAAATTATTTGTCTCTGCCTCCTCTTTTTTGAATCTACCGAGAGGCTTTTTTCCTTTACTCTTTTTTTGTTTTCCCACTTTCTCCTTAACCTCCATCCCCTTGAATTCTGGACCAAAAATGGGAAATAGTACCTTTTCTGCATTGGCATCTGACAATATAACACTTTTTTCATCTATAACAATACCTGGTTCAGAATCTTTTATACAATTATGAGCAGACGTTTTGAAAATGGGGCATAATTCCTTCATAACAGGAGCAACTAGTATATTCTCAGATGGCAAACAAGATGCATTAGCTGGTATTTTTTTTTCAGGGAGTAGGATAGTACAAGGATCCATACCGGAATTCTTTTCTGGAGTTTTCGATAATAAAACCTTTAAGATTTGAGTGACAGATTCCAATACACAATCTGTACTGCCCACAAATTTACTCAATAACGTTAGAATTGAAGATAACAAATGTTCCAAGGTAATCAGGGATTCTGATATAGGTTTCTCTGATGACTTTGAGCTAGGAGCATTAATGACCTCAATCCCCGTTATATTGAGCATCGGACTCTTTGACATGTTAGTCTGAAAAGATAAATCTTGGGATCTAAGGGATGGAGTGCTACTATAAAGATGTAGACCAGAGGGGGTAGCGCCAATTGGGGTCTTTATAACCTCTAGTAATTTCATAGACTCATCTACCAAGTAGCGTCCACACAACTCTAGGTCAATATCCAAAGGCTGAGAATCCCCGTTAATAACCTCCCTCAACTTGGAATGGCCTAATGAGACATTGGGAATAGAGTTTTCAAATGTTAATGGATCCTTAGTTTGATGTAAATTATCCAGGTTAGGGGCTGAACACTTATCATTCTCAGAAAATATAGGAAGAGATGATAAAACACCCGAACTAGAATGTAAGCTTAAATTTAGATTTCCCAATTCCGTCTCCTTCTTTACCTGATCAGGTACTAAGTTATGCAAGGGAGTTGAACAGGTGCCCTTATTAAAAACAGTCTTTTCCGGGGGCGCCTTATCCACCGTTTTCTCCCACAACTGAAATATCTGGGCTTGGCCCTTCAATTGGAGAGTTGAGGCATTCTTGTTTCGCAGGGGGTTGGATCTTGTCTTAGCAGAGGATCTTCCCCCCAACAATCTCCCAGATCGAAGCTTTTTTGCGGTCATATTTCAGACTATGTCACAAAGAAGGTGAAACAATACACAATGCCAGAAAAGGATTTTAAATATGCTCAACGTTTAAAAAAGGCGAAGCAAATGAAGCGCATCAATCGAACTACAAATATTGCGGCAAATGCCAAGGTCTATAAAGGCTTGAATGGATACGAAATAGATATGTTTGAAAATAAATGTTAATAAGTGGGCCCAGCCCAGCCTACTTCTGCCACTGAGGGCCCGCCCTTTGCCCGGGCTTAGCACCGGGCGCTCCCGCGATGCGGTAAAGTGTAACAGTTATATAGCGCCTGCGGCTGTGGGCGTGTTGCTGGTCCGTCCCAGGTGTGCAGGGCCAGAGGGCGTGCTGGGATCTGCAGTCCCCCAGGTGAGGTCGTCAATGCCTGAAAGCGCTGCTCCAGTCCGAGCGCTACGATTCAGGACCTCGCCCCAGCAAGCTCGGCTAAACCGGGAAAGTAACAAGTTCTGCAGTAGTGAAATCCTCCTCTCACTACCAGCGCTGCGGCACCTGAGCTAGCGGGTGCGGCGAGGTTGTTTGAAGGCGCCTGCGGCTGTGGGCGTGTCGCTGGTCCGTCCCAGGTGTGCAGGGCCAGAGGGCATGCTGGGATCTGCAGTCCCCCAGGTGAGGTCGTCAATGCCTGAAAGCGCTGCTCCAGTCCGAGCGCTATGATTCAGGACCTCGCCCCAGCAAGCTCGGCTAAACCGGGAAAGTAACAAGTTCTGCAGTAGTGAAATCCTCCTCTCACTACCAGCGCTGTGGCACCCGCGCTAGCGGGTGCGGCGAGGTTGTTTGAAGGCGCCTGCGGCTGTGGGCGTGTCGCTGGTCCATCCCAGGTGTGCAGGGCCAGAGGGCGTGCTGGGATCTGCAGTCCCCCAGGTGAGGTCGTCAATGCCTGAAAGCGCTGCTCCAGTCCGAGCGCTACGATTCAGGACCTCGCCCCAGCAATCTCGGCTAAACCGGGAAAGTAACAAGTTCTGCAGTAGTGAAATCCTCCTCTCACTACCAGCGCTACCGACTCATGCTCCAGCCACCCTCCACACAGTGAACACCAGACAACCATGCACCTGGTATCAGGCAACCCCTAAGAGCACACATTACAGCTTTGCAGGCTGTGTGTGCAACTCATACTGCCAACCCGGCACTGCCACACATGACAGTGCATGTCCGTACAAGCAGCTCATGTGCGTTGTTCTGCACAAATGCTACGTACAGCAGCACAACATTGGACTCTGTTACCGCATCAACACAACAGCCCAACACAAAACCATCATTACTGTGACCTGGCTGTAAGTAAAACCAAAACACTACTTCTACACTGCCATCACAGATGGATAGTAGACCACCCACAAGGACGACACCAACTTTCCAGAAGTACGATTGATAATAGTTTGAGAGGTACACCCCCAGAGTGACATACTACACCAAGAACCAATTGTGATGATGCTCAAAATGTGCAGCTCTGACTGAATTTTAGTTGATTTGAATCAGTAGATCCTCCTCATATGATATAATTTAGACTCTAGACATGGCAATCGATTCAGCCTGCGTGGAAATGGAAATATTGCCAAAGTTTGCGTACTCTGAGCAGAGCCCTGCAGCATACCCCACTTCTGTGTTTTGACTAAGGAGTCAATGTTGTCGGTGCGGACCTGATGTGTGCAATCAGATAGTTATGACAATATCCAGTTCAGCACTGAGAAACACACACCTATGGTCTTCATCTGGATCTGAAGATTGTGATGGTCTACGGTGTCAAATGCTGTAGACATGTCGGACAGCACCAACGCCGCCTTGGAAGCTCCATCTACCTCCCAGCGTATAGAGTCTGCCATTTGTATGAGGGCCACCTGTGTCGTATGGATATGATGGAGGCTGGATAGTGATACCCCCTCATCTACCACCAAGCCCACCACCCCTGCCACCCCCACACGCACCAGTCGCCTGACCGCCTAGTCCAACGTCAGTTACAAACACACCATGAAGCCCACGTACTCCATCAACTCTGGATCCCCATCCGACCCATGCCCCCACCATGTTTTAAACAAAGCAAGTAAGTATAAAAGAAAGGGAGGTCTCCTTTTTGATCCAATTAGGGACACGGAGATTTGAAGAGAAAACTAGAGAGGTCCCAAAAGGTTTAACTCTTAAGAAGCCCTTACGTGTATTACCCAGATAACTCACAATGCCGACTTACTAGAAACATATAAAAAATTACTAAATTTTAAACATATATTGAAAACATCATAATATCAAAAATCATAAAAAGTACATAAAAAAATACATGTGTGTTTGATTAAAAAACAGTTTATTACAAATCAATAAAAACAATGTCATATAACATCAGTAGTGCCGTACATACAAATAAAGGTTCGGTTTTTGTTAAAAAAGAATTGCCGGTATAAGTACAAGAATAAAAATATCATATAAAGATCACAGTTGTTTAGGGTTGTCAAAGCAGCGTTTCGGTGTGTAACGATACCACCTTCATCAGGACAAACAATTCTATATAGAAGAAACATACAATTAGATACATTCACAGGTTTGTTAAAAAAACATTCTTCCGACCATTTACGCGGCACAGTTTTGTTTTCACACATGATTCTATTCGCTTTTCTGCAACAAAGATCTAGTCCCATTGTTAAATCATTCTGGCACTTTGAGTTATGTAGGGCTACACAGGTGGGTCCTTAACTCTAGTGACATGACGTCACCCGAAGGTAGCTCTAAGAAAAAATCATGATGCATACCTGTGAGTAATAGTTATCCCTTTCGCGTTAATTGGAGGTAGCTTAATCAATATCCCTCAATTGATAGAGGATCTGGTCTATTATTTCCAGTGTCACATTTCTTTCTGTAGAGAGCATAAGATTGCATAACGTATCTATTCTTTCTCTAGCTGATGTTAAAACGTTTTTTTCTCAGAAAACCCCATTATTTTTTGAAGGCGTATGATATCACCTTTCAAGTTCAGGAACTCAAAGATGGAGAGGGCCACCGTATTGTTTAGAGATTATCGCTAAAATGAAACAGAATAATATTTTAAAATATAGCTGGAAAGGCCCAGACTGTGTTTTACAACATATCCATACGGGTGGCTATTGAAACTATTGCTGGCCTGTGTTCGTTGGGGAAGTTTTCTAAATATACAACATGTTAGCATAAGTCTGTGATTTTATGCCTAAACAGAAGAAATAAATCTTTGGGGAATTTATACTCAGGGTCTGATCTCTTAAATGCTTAATGGATTGAACGATATACTCACCCTTAAAACAGGGTTATATGGCCCTCAGTGCAGCGTTAATGTATTCTTTTAAATCTGTTACCAACGATCGGTATCCTTACACAGTGTCTATTTTCAATTTGACCTGTGAAGGATTACATTTCGTTCATTATTTTTTTATGCAATTTAAGGAGATATCCAAATTCTATACCTCATTACATACTTTACTTAGTAGCGCTAGCTTGCTTAGGTTCAGAAATCCGGTTATTGAGGAAACGGGAGATATTTAAATGACCCGACTGGGTGTGGTAATCTATTGTTTGATTTACTGCACTCGTCATTACACTAGTCTCCTGTGCCTAGGGCTAGACCATCATAATAGCCCTATTCGCACATGCACTGTCACGTCGGTGATTCGAAACAAGCTGAGACACAATCCCATTATTACCAGCTATTCGGACAGTTTTCTTAGAGACACGTCAGGGCAAACTTGTTACCTCCCGCATGACCTCTGTCTGTTTTTAAAAAAACAACGGAATATGGACTGATGGTAATATGTCATGGTGCTCTGAGCATGTTAATAGCTCGCGTTATCCTAAATATTTACTTTCGTTTTATCAGGTGACTTGGAGTTCTACTTAAGGGGTAGTTAATATATTAATATGCAGTGGTCTCTAAGCTTACCTTGTGTTTTTAAATCGGCCTCCCTGCTCTCCTCACAGCTCCTCTCGTCCTCAAACCGGAAGTGGTTTAACCCTCACCTCAACTGGCTTGTTTTTTAAGCGAGTTATCGCGGGAGTTTTCGGATTAAATTCTCGCGCGATTTTAGTAATCGCATTGTGTCAATTATGCGTGGCGCTCAGCTAAGGACTACATTTGTAGTTCGGGGTATTATGCTGGCGTCCTTCTCAGATTAGATATCGCGGGATTAGGACAGCCGCATAATATCAATAGTATGCGAAGCTTCAAACGGGAACTACAATTGTAGTTTACCATGATATTTTTCCGATATTTGATGTTGTTATTTTGGTTAAACATTTTAATTAGGATTTTTCATTCAATAATGTGCTATATCTAATTTTGTGCACAGTTACTCTCTCATTGTCCGTAGAGATAAAAATGTGAATATAAAAAGGAACACTCAGGACAATCGTGTTAATTTAATGGAATCATTCTTTATTTTATGCAATAACCTCATCTCATGGGCCTATTTAAGCTACAAATTTTTGGTTTCTCGTTTTTTAGCTAAGCACCTCTTTTGGGTTTTTTGGATTTAATATAAAAATGAAAGAGAGGTGTTCTAAAGGTTGAGTCCTGGTACTATGGGCAACCATATTTATGATGAAGTGAACCGCCGTACTACGTGCCAGAAAAGAGGTTAGTATTTGTAAGCAACTACAGTGGAGTGAGCAATAAGTTTAAAAACATAATCAACCGCAACTGGAACTTAATAACAAAAAAGAATAAAGACCAAGTGCCTAAACCAATGTTTGCCTTCCGACGGAACAGGACCATTAGGAACAGCTTAGTCCATACCTACAGAGAAGACCACCAAAAAACCCAAATGACTATTGACAAAAACCCACTCCCTGCAGGGACGTTTCCATGCAGTATCTGCTCGAACTGTGGAAACATCATCAAGGGCCACTGCGTGGAACACAAAAAAACAAAACATAACATCAAATCATTCATCAACTGTAGATCTAAAAACATGGTATATCTAATTAAATGTCCATGTGACTACATATCCATTGGCGAAACATCCCGTGAAATCAGGCTGAGAATAAATGAGCATAAATCGGCCATTCGCTGCAAGAAAAAAGGTGCTCCCTTGATGGACCACTGGACAACAGCAGGTCACAATATTGATGACTTGCGATGGTGTGGCTTAGAAATAATAACTCAGACAATGAGAGGAGGTGACATTAACACAAAACGTAAGAGACGTGAACAATTTTTCATGTCCAGATTCAATTCTGTAAAAGAAGGGCTTAACACCAGAGAAGACTGGGAAAGGATTCTTTAAACACGCCAATGTGATACCATAGGTTCCAGGAAAGTCATATGCTATTCACACATAAGACCCAGTACCAGAAAAAGTCAAAATAGTCCATAACAAGTATTGCTTATAATAAAAGGCTAAAATTGCAATCCTGCGATAGGTAGATAATGATAATGTGAATCAGCATAAACCATTGTTATCATATACATACTAAATCTGGCACGTAGTACGGCGGTTCACTCTATCATAAATATGGTTGCCCATAGTACCAGGACTCAACCTTCAGAACACCTCTCTTTCATTGTTATATTAAATCCAAAAAACCCCAAAAGAGGTGCTTAACTAAAAAACAAGAAACCAAAAATTGTAGCTTAAATAGGCCCATGAGATGAGGTTATTGTATAAAATAAAGAATGATTCCATTAAATTAACACGATTGTCCTGAGTGTTCCTTTTTATATTCACATTTTTATCTCTACGGACAATGAGAGAGTAACTGTGCACAAAATTAGATATAGCACAATATTGAATGAAAAATCCTAATTAAAATGTTTAACCAAAATAACAACATCAAATATCGGGAAAAATATCATGTCAAACTACAATTGTAGTTCCCGTTTGAAGCTTCGCAAACTATTGATATTATGCGACTGTCCTAATCCCGCGATATCTAATCTGAAAAGGACGCCACGATAATACCCCGAACTACAAATGTAGTCCTTAGCTTGAGCGCCGCGCATAATTGACACAATGCGATTACTAAAATCGCGAGAGAATTTAATCGAAAAACGCCCGCGATAACTCGCTTAAAAAACAAGCCAGTTGAGGTGAGGGTTAAACCACTTCCGGATTGAGGACGAGAGGAGCTGTGAGGGGAGCAGGGAGGCCTATTTAAAAACACAAGGTAAGCTTAGAGACCACTGCGTATTAATATATTAACTACCCCTTAAGTAGAACTCCAAGTCACCTGATAAAACGAAAGTAAATATTTAGGATAACGCGAGCTATTACCATGCTCAGAGCACCATGATATATTACCATCAGTCCATATTCCGTTGTTTTTTTTAAAACTGACAGAGGTCATGCAGGAGGTAACAAGTTCGCCCCGACGTGTCTCTAAGAAAACTGTCCGACTAGCTGGTAATAATGGGATTGTGTCTCAGCTCGTTTCGAATCACCGACGTGACAGTGACTGTGCGAATAGGGGTATTATGATGGTCTAGCCCTAGGCACAGGAGACTAGTGTAATGACGAGTGCAGTAAATCAAACAATAGATTACCACACCCAGTCGGGTCATTTAAATATCTCCTGTTTCCTCAATAACCGGATTTCTCAACCTAAGCAAGCTAGGGCTACTAAGTAAAGTATGTAATGAGGTATAGAATTTGAATATCTCCTTAAATTGCATAAAAAAATAATGAACGAAATGTAATCCTTCAAAGGTCAAATTGAAAATAGACACTGTGTAAGGATACTGATCGTTGGTAACAGATTTAAAAGAATCCAGTGACGCTGCACTGAGGGCCATATAACCCTGTTTTAAGGGTGAGTATATCGTTCAATCCATTGATCATTTAAGAGATCAGACCCTGAGTATAAATTCCCCAAAGATTTATTTCTTCTGCTTAGGCATAAAATCACAGACTTATGCTAACATGTTGTATATTTAGAAAACCTCCCCAACGAACACAGGCCAGCAATAGTTTCAATAGCCACCCGTATGGATATGTTGTAAAACACAGTCTGGGCCTTTCCAGCTATATTTTAAAATATTATTCTGTTTAATTTTAGCGATAATCTCTAAACAATACGGTGGCCCCCCTCCAGCAATAACCCTCTCCTTCTTTGAGTTCCTGAACTTGAAAGGTAATCTCATACGCCCTCAAAAAATATTGGGGTTTTCTGAGAAAAAAACTTTTTAACATCAGCTAGAGAAAGAATAGATAAGTTATGCAATCTTATGCTCTCTACAGAAAGAAATGTGACACTGGAAATAATAGACCAGATCCTCTATCAATTGAGGGATATCGATTAAGCTACCTCCAATTAACACAAGAGGGATAACTATTACTCACAGGTATGCATCATGATTTTTTCTTAGAGCTACCTTCAGGTGACGTCATGTCACTAGAGTTAAGAACCCACCTGTGTAGCCCTACATAACTCAAAGTGCCAGAATGACTTAACAATGGGAATAGATCTTTATTGCAGAAAAGCGAATAGAATCATGTGTGAAAACAAAACTGTGCCGAGTAAATGGTGGAAAGAATGTTCTTTTAACAAACCAGTGAATGTATCTAATTGTATGTTTCTTCTATATAGAATTGTTTGTCCTGATGAAGGTGGTATCGTTACACACCGAAACGCTGCGTCGACAACCCTAAACAACTGTGATCTTTTTATGATATTTTTATCCTTGCACTTATACCGGCAATTCTTTTTTAACAAAAACCGAACCTTTATTTGTATGTACGGCACTACTGATGTTATATGACATTGTTTTTATTGATTTGTAATAAACTGTTTTTTAATCAAACACACATGTATTTTTTATGTACTTTTTATGATTTCTGATATTATGATGTTTTCACTATATGTTTAATATTTAGTATTTTTGTATATGTTTCTAGTAAGTCGACATTGTGAGTTATCAGAGTAATACACGTAAGGGCTTCTTAAGAGTTAAACCTTTTGGGACCTCTCTAGTTTTTCTCTTCAAATCTCCTTGTCCCTAATTGGATCAAAAAGGAGACCTCCCTTTCTTTTATACTTACTTGTACACGGTTTGTTAACCGGGGAGGTGATTCTCACACCTTTGCTCCACAAGCAGCCAGCATTGAGGGCATAAAGATCTTAAGTTACAATGAAGATCAATTTAATAAGATAATTAATGGTACCACCAAAAACATATCTTCGGCCCAAATTAACAACACAGAGGAGGAGGAGTGGCGTAAATTATGGAACACCAAGAAAAAAATAATACGGACCGAGTTACACTCTGATTTTTTAATTGATTATTGCAAGAACGGGATAATACCTTCAGGTAACTAACGAACCCGGGATTTTCCTTGGAAGCCATAAGTTCATAGAAAAATGGACCCTAGTGGCCAACAGATGCAGACGTGACTGGATGCTTTTAATCATAGAAACAGCCTCAGACATACTAATAGTTGAGAGACAAGAACTTAAAGATTTAGAAAAGAAACTAACTGTAAGCACAGCACTTGACGATGCAATTAAAAAACTAGAAGACATCCAAAAAGATGTAGATGGCTACAGGGACTATCTATTTAATAAGAACAGTAACAAGCTAAGAAACGATGTGGCAAAGTATAATCCTGGATTCACCTACCCGTACTTACAAAAAGATTACTACGATCGACCTAGAGAAATGCCCCAATACCGCAAACCATGGCAACAACATCAGGGAAATAACTATCAAAAAAAGAAGGTCAGATTCTTTGACACTTCTTACACCAGCTCTGATAGCGAGACAGAAATACAGAGTGACAACAGAATTAATGGTAAAGAACATGAAACACCAAAAGGCCCTAATAAGACATCCCTCCCTTTTTTAGAACAACAACAGAACTTTGTCCAACAGAGAGGGAGAGGGAGGGGCAAATACCAGCCTCAACCTCAGTACCAACACAGACCATATACCAGAAGCCAGAAGACCTGGGACATCTAAAAAAAGCCCCTGTTATCAATCTGTCCGACATAGATCTGTCCCATGTAGAAATAAAATTACTTGAGAAAGGTCTAGGATACGCAATCACATCCCCAGTTGAAAGTTAGTTTAGAAAGGGACCTTCAAAACTTTTTTAGAAAGGTGAGACTTATGTCATTTTTTGAAGACAAAGAAAGACCAGCATCTCTTAACAAATCGGGCCTCAAACCCAAATATACTTGGACCCCACAACTAGGTCCAATTGACAAACAGATCGAAGCCTTCGAAATAGTAGTCACCAAAAGTGTCTCTGACGTGTTAGATCAAAGAAATTGGGTAGATTTTAACCTTAGCAAAACAGAAAAGGAAGCCCTTACCAAATTAGAAAATAGCCAGGAACTCACTATCAAACGGGCTGATAAAGGCGGAAGCATTGTGGTTATGTCCACCCCACAATACAATGAGAAAATGATACCACTACTTAACAATAGAGACTGTAGGAGATAGGGTCTGCTATCCTATGGTCACCCCAAATTTTTGCTTTTTGCTTCACTGGTTTATGACTTAATGTGGCTGTGGGCCTGCTAATCAGACCCACAGCCTGCTGTTCTCTCTCTAAATTACAGCCAACGCACCCTAGGTGCATTACGAATTGGAACTGGTTCACCTTATTGGCCCCTGTAACAGTGTTCCCTAGGTACCCAGGGCATAGGTGTTTCCAAGGCCTACCAGGGGCTGCAGCATGTATTGTGCCACCCCTGGCCTGGCCTCCATATTTGACAAAACTGGCTGATCACTCAGCTGGGGTAAGTTGGTGTATTCACCTCTTACTTAGATATAGTATCCCTATATCTAACCTTAACTGGACACATATGTTCCTATCAGCCACTCCTATGGAAGGCCTCTTCAATCCTGGAGGCAAAGTGCTTGGAAATATGTGAGATGGTGCTCTAGCATGAGCTGAGCCTGTCTGCAGCTGTCGGGAACCACTCCCTTAGCTGTTCCAGGATATTGCCATACCATATACTCTTAAGTGCATTATAATCCTCGCGGTTATATGCTAACTTTGGTTTGGCTTTATGAAATCATGTCGAGTAAGGTGTCATACGATTTGGAATACTATCCCCTCGACAGTTCTGTCGAAGGGGATAGGATTCCACCCTTCTAGAGGGACACGACATGTGCGTAGCCTTAACCCCGGTTAAAGTTAACCAGAGCCTCAGCATCACAAAATGAATGCTGCCACCACAGACACAAGTCTGACCTCCTGCTGCTGGGAGTCCTTCCAGCGAGGGAGGCTTGGACAAAGGGTTTCCTGCCTTGGGAGGTGCGAGCACCACCACAGACAGGATTTTGTGTATTGGGTAGGACAGGGCTGAATAGATTCAGACATGCCCGGGGCACACAAGGTGTCCCCGTGCATAAGCCAGTCCATACCGGTCCTGGGACTTTCCAGACCCAGGCCTGGCGAGGAGCTGGACAAAGGAAAGGGGGTGTAACCGCCCCCCTTCCTGGTCCCACCCAGAGGAGGGACCTAGCAGGTGATCCACCCCTCAGATTGGGAATAAGAGTGGGAGCAGTGCCAGAGCACCTCAGATCATCCTGAATCAACTTGAAACTAAGAAGACGACTGGACTTCGACATTCTGCTGCACAGAAGACTGAAGAGCATCTCCCTTGTGGCCTAGGAGTGGCCACCCTGTGAACACAGGCACCAACCAGCGAATCGACGTCTGCTTTGGCGTCGCCTCCCGCCGGAGCCCGAGCCCAGAGCCTAACAAGACCCAGACTCCCAGACTTCTCACAGCCCGATCCACAGTCCCTGCAAAGAAGGGACCCGTGGAGGCACCGAGAGACGTGGGACCGGACATCTTGGAAGACACCCGAAGAGCTGACTGCGCAGCATCAGAGGCATCCTCGACGTTCTGCTTTAGGGACTGAGAATCCCCTCCACCGAGCAGTCCTTGCACCGAAGATCAGCCCCCCAGCATCTCCACGATCTGCGTGGGGCCCTTTTGCATTGTGCCACTCGACACGCCATCCCGGCCACTAGCCACGTGGTCAGCGGCCATCTTGGCGACAAATCCGAAGAACTACACTGCGGGTCTGGTTGCTCCAGACTTGCCCTAGCTCCTGTAAAGAGGAGCACCCGCTCTGACCTTGCTGGTCCGAGTGATAAGCCTTTTTTGACTCCTGCGTGGCTTGCATTAGCCAAGGCCTGTTTGCTCCAATCAAGTTGTCGACACCGCTAACAGCGAGAAGCCTGCGTGGAACAGCTCGTGACCGACTCCTGGACGTCCTCGACCCCCGGTGTCCACGTGGCTGCAGAGAGAAGCTACACCTCAACACCTGCTTGCACCCGACATCGCCTGGTTCCATCCTGGTTCCACGGTAGTCACTGGCTAGTGACTTTGAACATTGTCCCCTCTGCTTTCAGGTCTTCACATCTTCAGATCCACCCTTGGATCCACCGGAACTCTTCACATCGAGCCGCCTGCAGCATCTTCAGCTCCAAGCACCATCGACCAGCGTGACGAAACCCGACACCACTTTGACCCTATGCACCCGCTTCCTGTGGGTGAGGTAACTCAGCAACGCCGGTGTTCCCACACTGGTACACACCTCTAGGGCCTGTGTCTCAAGTTTCAGCTTTCTAGGTCACTCGGAAGGTTCCGAACTAACTAACTTTTACGCACCATAGACTTTGTATTGGTGAGTGCGTGCACTTTAAACACTGCACTCGAGTCCCGCGGGCCTTTCCCGACTTAGTCACTGCTAGTCCCGAACAGCTCCAGCGATTCCCAAGGCCCTAGGACTGTTTCCCTATTGATTGGTATCTCTTATACCACTTTCTTAGTATATGGTTTAGGTGGCCCCTAGGGCTCATCCATATTGTGCAACTTTTGTGTATTTTAAACTGTGTTTTGTTTAACGCTTGTGCTTCTGTGCTCATAAAGAGGTCAGGGGATATTTGCAGTTAATAAATATATATATATTTTCAATATATATCTATGTGGTGTCCTTTCATTTGGTATTCAAGGGGGTTGTGTATGGTAATAAAGCTGGCTTCACATGCCTTTCAGAGTTTAGCCTAAGACTGCTTTGTCCATGTTACCACTAGGATAACTGGTCTATAAGGTTGACTTACAACCGATCATCATAAGGGTTGTTTGCGCTGATACAAGGTGGTTCCAGAATTGGAAACATCATATATCAGGCCAACTTCTCACAGAGACCATTATCAAAAGTCAAGCAGAAAGGATTGGTCGGAGCTTGAAAAAAGCGTAAAAAGAATGTTAGACTTTGCAAAAGAGGATGACACTATATGTGACGAGGAGTATACATTTTTACTTAATATCAACCCTACGATACCAGCACTATATGGACTTCCAAAAATCCATAAAAACCCTACAGATCCCCCTATGAGACCTATAGTGTCAAGCATTGGTTCTCTTACAGAACCATTGAGCAAATACGCCGATACCTTTCTACAATCACATGTAATCAAACAGAAGGCATACATTAAAGACACAGCTGCTATCATCAAAAAAGTAGAGAATTTACCCTTCAACCCTGACTCACAATACTTAGTAACATTAGACATAGAGGCGTTATACACCAACATACCTCAAGATAACACTATTGAAATGATTAGAAGTCTACTTTGTGAAGGAGACCGTGATCCCACACCTCCTGAATCATTTATCATTGGCTGTATAACCATGGTTCTGAAAAATAATCTTTTTTTATTTGATAAAGAATTCTATAAACAGACAAAGGGTACCAGCATGGGAGCCACCTGTGCTCCCAGCTTGGCATGCCTGTACGTGGCACAATTTGAAGAAACGCACATTTTTAATTCTGTGGCCCCTTTTTTTGAAAACATCACGGTATGGTCCCGTTATATAGACAATATTTTTTTTTATCTGGACAGGACCCGTAGAGATCTTAGAAGATTTTATCTCTTGGCTAAATTTAGGTGATAAAAATCTTAGGTTCACAAGCCGCTATGACCAACAAAAATGTGAATTTTTGGACATAATAATCAAACATGAGTCCGGTATCCTACAAGTTGAACTGTTCACTAAACAGATAGAAATACGATGCTCCACTATCAAAGCCACCACCCACCCTGTCAGAAAAATAATATTCCATTCGGACAGTTTTTAAGACTAAAACGCAATTGCTCACAAAATAAAGATTTTTTAAAACACGCAGATGCACTATCAACAAAATTAATAGATAGAGGTTACCCAACAAGGATGGTCAAACAAGCCTTTAAGAGAGCTAGATACTTCAACAGAGATAATCTCTTTAAAGAAAAAGAAAAAGATTCACAAACAGAAAAGAGGTTAGTATTTGTGAGCAACTACAGTGGAGTGAGCAATAAGATTAAAAACATAATCAACCGCAACTGGAACTTAATAACAAAAAAGAATAAAGACCAAGTGCCTAAACCAATGTTTGCCTTCCGACGGAACAGGACCATTAGGAACAGCTTAGTCCATACCTACAGAGAAGACCACCAAAAAACCCAAATGACTATTGACAAAAACCCACTCCCTGCAGGGACGTTTCCATGCAGTAACTGCTCGAACTGTGGAAACATCATCAAGGGCCACTGCGTGGAACACAACAAAACATAACATCAAATCATTCATCAACTGTAGATCTAAAAACATGGTTTATCTAATTAAAAGTCCATGTGACTACATATACACTGGCGAAACATCCCGCGAAATCAGGCTGAGACTAAATGAGCATAAATCGGCCATTCGCTGCAAGAAAAAAGGTGCTCCCTTGATGGACCACTGGACAACAGCAGGTCACAATATTGATGACTTGCGATGGTGTGGCTTGGAAATAATAACTCAGACAATGAGAGGAGGTGACATTAACACAAAACGTAAGAGACGTGAACAATTTTTCATGTCCAGATTCAATTCTGTAAAAGAAGGGCTTAACACCAGAGAAGACTGGGAAAGGATTCTTTAACCACATCGCTGCTGTGGTTATTTTTCCCCTGTGCTGAAAATTGTCAATTTGCTGGTGTCATGACGAGCTCAGCTCGTCATCAGCACAGCTCAACTGTGCCTCATGACGAGCTGAGCTCGTCATGAGCATGGAAGGGGTTAAACACGCCAATGTGATACCATAGGTTCCAGGAAAGTCAGACACTATTCACACATAAGACCCAGTACCAGAAAAAGTCAAAATAGTCCATAACAAGTATTGCTTATAATAAAAGGCTAAAATTGCAAGCCTGCGATAGGTAGATAATGATAATGTGAATCAGCATAAACCATTGTTATCCTATACATACTAAATCTGGCACGTAGTACGGCGGTTCACTCCATCATAAATATGGTTGCCCATAGTACCAGGACTCAACCTTTAGAACACCTCTCTTTCATTGTTATATTACATCCAAAAAACCCAAAAAAGGTGCTTAGCTAAAAAACGAGAAACCAAAAATTGTAGCTTAAATAGGCCCATGAGATGAGGTTATTGCATAAAATAAAGAATGATTCCATTAAATTAACACGATTGTCCTGAGTGTTCCTTTTTATATTCACATTTTTATCTCTACGGACAATGAGAGAGTAACTGTGCACAAAATTAGATATAGCACAATATTGAATGAAAAATCCTAATTAAAATGTTTAACCAAAATAACAACATCAAATATCCGGAAAAATATCATGTTAAACTACAATTGTATTTCCCATTTGAAGCTTCGCATACTATTGATATTATGCGACTGTCCTAATCCCGCGATATTTAATCTGAGAAGGACGCCACGATAATACCCCGAACTACAAATGTAGTCCTTAGCTTGAGCGCCGCGCATATTTGACACAATGCGATTACTAAAATCGCGCGAGAATTTAATCCGAAAACTCCTGCGATAACTCGCTTAAAAAACAAGCCAGTTGAGGTGAGGGTTAAACCACTTCCGGATTGAGGACGAGAGGAGCTGTGAGGGGAGCAGGGAGGCCGATTTAAAAACACAAGGTAAGCTTAGAGACCACTGCGTATTAATATATTAACTACCCCTTAAGTAGAACTCCAAGTCACCTGATAAAACGAAAGTAAATATTTAGGATAACGCGAGCTATTTACATGCTCAGAGCACCATGACATATTACCATCAGTCCATATTCCGTTGTTTTTTTTAAAACAGACAGAGGTCATGCGGGAGGTAACAAGTTCGCCCCGACGTGTCTCTAAGAAAACTGTCCGACTAGCTGGTAATAATGGGATTGTGTCTCAGCTCGTTTCGAATCACCGACGTGACAGTGACTGTGCGAATAGGGGTATTATGATGGTCTAGCCCTAGGCACAGGAGACTAGTGTAATGACGAGTGCAGTAAATCAAACAATAGATTACCACACCCAGTCGGGTCATTTAAATAGCTCCTGTTTCCTCAATAACCGGATTTCTCAACTTAAGCAAGCTAGCGCTACTTAGTAAAGCATGTAATGAGGTATAGAATTTGAATATCTCCTTAAATTGCATAAAAAAATAATGAACGAAATGTAATCCTTCACAGGTCAAATTGAAAATAGACACTGTGTAAGGATACCGATCGTTGGTAACAGATTTAAAAGAATCCAGTGACGCTGCACTGAGGGCCATATAACCCTGTTTTAAGGGTGAGTATATCGTTCAATCCATTAAGCATTTAAGAGATCAGACCCTGAGTATAAATTCCCCAAAGATTTATTTCTTCTGTTTAGGCATAAAATCACAGACTTATGCTAACATGTTGTATATTTAGAAAACTTCCCCAACGAACACAGGCCAGCAATAGTTTCAATAGCCACCCGTATGGATATGTTGTAAAACACAGTCTGGGCCTTTTCAGCTATATTTTAAAATATTATTCTGCTTCATTTTAGCGATAATCTCTAAACAATACGGTGGCCCCCCTCCAGCAATAACCCTCTCCATCTTTGAGTTCCTGAACCTGAAAGGTAATATCATACGCCCTCAAAAAATAATGGGGTTTTCTGAGAAAAAAACTTTTTAACATCAGCTAGAGAAAGAATAGATAAGTTATGCAATCTTATGCTCTCTACAGAAAGAAATGTGACACTGGAAATAATAGACCAGATCCTCTATCAATTGAGAGATATCGATTAAGCTACCTCCAATTAACACGAGAGGGATAACTATTACTCACAGGTATGCATCATGATTTTTTCTTAACGCTACCTTCGGGTGACGTCATGTCACTAGAGTTAAGAACCCACCTGTGTAGCCCTACATAACTCAAAGTGCCAGAATGACTTAACAATGGGAATAGATCTTTGTTGCAGAAAAGCGAATAGAATCATGTGTGAAAACAAAACTGTGCTGCGTAAATGGTCGAAAGAATGTTCTTTTAACAAACCAGTGAATGTATCTAATTGTATGTTTCTTCTATATAGAATTGTTTGTCCTGATGAAGGTGGTATCGTTACACACCGAAACGCTGCGTCGACAACCCTAAACAACTGTGATCTTTTTATGATATTTTTATCCTTGTACTTATACCGGCAATTCTTTTTTAACAAAAACCGAACCTTTATTTGTATGTACGGCACTACTGATGTTATATGACATTGTTTTTATTGATTTGTAATAAACTGTTTTTTAATCAAACACACATGTATTTTTTATGTACTTTTTATGATTTCTGATATTATGATGTTTTCAATATATGTTTAAAATTTAGTAATTTTGTATATGTTTCTAGTAAGTCGGCATTGTGAGTTATCAGGGTAATACACGTAAGGGCTTCTTAAGAGTTAAACCTTTTGGGACCTCTCTAGTTTTTCTCTTCAAATCTCCTTGTCCCTAATTGGATCAAAAAGGAGACCTCCCTTTCTTTTATACTTAATTGTACACGGTTTGTTAACCGGGGAGGTGATTCTCACACCTTGGCTCCACAAGCAGCCAGCATGGACGGCATAAAGATCTTAAGTTACAATGAAGATCAATTTAATACGATAATTAATGGTACCACCAAAAACATATCTTCCGCCCAAATTAACAACACAGAGGAGGAGGAGTGGCGTAAATTATGGAACACCAAGGAAAAAAATAATACGGACCGAGTTACACTCTGATTTTTTAATTGATTATTGCAAGAACGGGATAATCCCAAAGGGCCTTCAGGTAACTAATGAACTCGGGATTTTCATTGGAAACCATAAGTTTATAGAAAAATGGACCCTAGTGGCCAACAGATGCAGCCGTGACAGGATGCTTTTAATCATAGAAACAGCCTCAGACATACTAATAGTTGAGAGACAAGAACTTAAAGATTTAGAAAAGAAACTAACTGAAAGCACAGCACTTGACGATGCAATTAAAAAACTAGAAGACATCCAAAAAGGTGTAGATGGCTACAGGGACTATCTATTTAATAAGAAAAGTAACAAGCTAAGAAACAATGTGGCAAAGTATAATCCTGAATTCACCTACCCGTACTTACAAAAAGATTACTACGATCGACCTAGAGAAATGCCCCAATACCGCAAACCATGGCAACAACATCAGGGAAATAACTATCAAAAAAAGAAGGTCAGATTCTTTGACACTTCTTACACCAGCTCTGATTGTGAGACAGAAATACAGAGTGATAACAGAATTAATGGTAAAGAACATGAAACACCAAAAGGCCCTAATAAGACATCCCTCCCTTTTTTAGAACAACGACAGAACTTTGTCCAACAGAGAGGGAGAGGGAGAGGGATGGGCAAATACCAGCGTCAACCTCAATACCAACACAGACCATATACCAGAAGCCAGAAGACCCGTGACATCTGAAAAAAGCCCCTGTTATCAATCTGTCCAACATAGATCTGTCCCCTGTAGAAATAAAATTACTTGAGAAAGGTCTAGGATACGCAATCACATCCCCAGTTGACAAATTTAGTTTAGAAAGGGACCTTCAAAACTTTTTTAGAAAGGTGAGACTTATGCCATTTTTTGAAGACAAAGAAAGACCAGCATCTCTTAACAAATCGGGCCTCAAACCCAAATCTACTTGGACCCCACAACTAGGTCAAATTGACAAACAGATCGAAGCCTTCAAAATAGCAGTCACCAAAAGTGTCTCTGACGTGTTAGATCAAAGAAATTGGGTAGATTTTAACCTTAGCAAAACAGAAAAGGAAGCCCTTACCAAATTAGAAAATAGCCAGGAACTCACTATCAAACCGGCTGATAAAGGCGGAAGCATTGTGGTTATGTCCACCCCACAATACAATGAGAAAATTATACTACTACTTAACAATAGAGACCATTATCAAAAGTCAAGCAGAAAGGATTGGTCGGAGCTTGAAAAAAGCGTAAAAAGAATGTTAGACTTTGCAAAAGAGGATGACACTATATGTGACGAGGAGTATACATTTTTACTTAATATCAACCCTACGATACCAGCACTATATGGACTTCCAAAAATCCATAAAAACCCTACAGATCCCCCTATGAGACCCATAGTGTCAAGCATTGGTTCTCTTACAGAACCATTGAGCAAATACGCCGATACCTTTCTACAATCACATGTAATCAAACAGAAGGCATACATTAAAGACACAGCTGCTATCATCAAAAAAGTAGAGAATTTACCCTTCAACCCTGACTCACAATACTTAGTAACATTAGACATAGAGGCGTTATACACCAACATACCTCAAGATAACACTATTGAAATGATTAGAAGTCTACTTTGTCAAGGAGACCGTGATCCCACACCTCCTGAATCATTTATCATTGACTGTATAACCATGGTTCTGAAAAATAATATTTTTTTATTTGATAAAGAATTCTATAAACAGACAAAGGGTACCAGCATGGGAACCACCTGTGCTCCCAGCTTGGCATGCCTGTACGTGGCACAATTTGAAGAAACACACTTTTTTTTTTTTTTTTTAATTTTTGAAAACCTTTATTGTGCAATGAATCAGTACAAATACGGGCCTACAACCAGTCGGCCGGCCACGAGAACAATTGAGCACTAGTGCAACATTACGGCGACGTAATATCACACCTCAGTTAAGCAAGCAATAAGAGTACATAACAGGTACTGCAATACCACGTCCCAGAATCAATGAAGGTTAATTTTAAAAGTTTTCTTAATGCAAGTATTGAGACAAGTCGTACTGTCCAAATGGTGTAAAAGAAAATAAAGAAGGATCCATGCGGGAGGAGCATACCCATAATTGCAAGCATATACACAGGAGTTTTACATCAACCAACATGTTCCCCCCGGGCCGTAAGGCAGCCATCCTCAGAGTCAAGTAGAAGACCCCCTCGCACGCGCCACTCAATTCCCGCCGCTACCTAACCCCCAGTAAACTAGACATGGACCCAGACCAAAAGTGAAAATAAAAAATAGGAATAAAAGAAGACTTCCATAGAAATAATGTCGAAGTTCTAACTACTAACCCCCCACCCTACACGCATGCGGAGGCTACGGCCTGCCCCCCCCCCAGCAGTGTGTCTGTCGCCCCATAAACCCGAAATTTAGAAGAAAGAAGAAGGAAGAAGAAGAAAGAAAAACGCGCCATATGTTATAGAGAGAGAGAAAAGGACGCCCTAATCTTCACTCCCAAAGACAAGGAAATGGAGAGGAGGAGCATTAATGTCAGGCTACCCGGTCTCCGCCAGCCCTCAATGTATCTTCCACCCCAGATGCAGGATAAACAGCAGATATTAAAACAATGCAGGAGCGAAGTATTATGGAACAGCGGTCACTGAACTAAACAGGATACAGTCCCAAACCCTAGTCCACCCGCCCAGCCTCCAACCACAGAAAAACAGTCTAGCCCTGGCCCGACCGAGGACACTCCCCCAGACGCGCTCCCCAGAGGCGGCCCGCCCCCCACACAACAAAGGAGTAGAGCAGCGAGAGGAAGGACGACAACATGAAGAATACCCAAAATGGCCCCGATGAGTCAGCAGGGTTCCCGTCCCAAGCCACAGTCTGTTCCACAAGAGCACCAAAAGTGCACGATGCAATAAACCAAATAGGCAAACAGCACAGCGCAGGAGGAAAAGGCAGCTGTAGCGTAGCAGACAGTTCTCGAGGCAAAAGCAATGTAAAATCCGGCCACAATGTTGCACACAATGTCGGGAGGGGAAACAAAGTGTCTCGAGTAGAGGCGTCTGGCTGGTGATCCTGGGCGTCGATGGAAAAAGCAGCGAGTTCAGCCGTGCAGCAGGCAGGGGAAAGCGCCGGCGCTCCACACAGTGCAGGTTTTGACAGGCAGCAACCGGGTACCAGATCAGGAGTGCCCCACCGCAGCGTAGATGTAATGTGATCTAGACTGTCTCCCAATTCCCGGTGGCAGTTGCGGACTTCTGTACGGAGGTCCCGCAGGGCTCGCAGGACGGCGCCAAGGGAGATAGCAGACTGTGACCCCTGGGCCTCGTGTCCCAGGGGGATCCCTCGAGTTTCGGGCTCTCCTGTAGGCAGGGCAGTACCGGTCACCAGCATGGGCAAGCAAATATCCCCGCCCGGCATGGCGGCGCACACAGCCACTGTGACCGGCCAGGCGACGGTCACCAGAGTAGAAGGAGCACCGGCGTAATACCCCGCAGCCGTAAGCTGAGCACCATACACTGCGCCCAAAAGTTATGCCACCCCTGTGAGGCGCCCTTCGGTGGTATCCGCTGACAAGGCAAAGAGTCATGCGGGAGGTACGACCCAAAATGGCCGGACAGTCTTCTTCCCGTATCTGCAGTCTTGAGCAAAGGCGCCGCTGCGATGGGAGCAGCAGTGCCACAAGTACAGCCCTGTTCCCACGCCGTCTCTCGTCCTCTCGTGCGGCCGGGCCCGGGACAAGGGTAACGCCGGTTTTACAGCAACCAGTGCCGGCGGAGCACTCCGACCGGCAGCCGGTCTCCAAGGCACAACAGGAGGAGCTCTCGCAGGCGGGGTCCGGGACCAAGAGCAGGAGACGGATATCTTCGGTCGCCGGGCGGGTAGGGGTTCCAGAGAAGCACCGCCGGGATCAGCGCCGTTTCGCCTACAATCCACCGCAAGTGCGCCAGGATCAAAGTCAGGATAGCTGCACGGCAAACAAGGGCTGGCGGAGCCGGGAATCTACCCGTCCGCTCCGGTCGCCATCTTGGCTCCTCCTCCGAAACACACATTTTTAATTCTGTGGCCCCTTTTTTTGAAAACATCACGGTATGGTCCCGTTATATAGACAATATTTTTTTTATCTGGACAGGACCCGTAGAGATCTTAGAAGATTTTATCTCTTGGCTAAATTTAGGTGATAAAAATCTTAGGTTCACAAGCCACTATGACCAACAAAAATGTGAATTTTTGGACATAATAATCAAACATGAGTCCGGTATCTTACAAGTTGAACTGTTCACTAAAAAAACAGATAGAAATACGATGCTCCACTATCAAAGCCACTACCCACCCTGTCAGAAAAATAATATTCCATTCGGACAGTTTTTAAGACTAAAACACAATTGCTCACAAAATAAAGATTTTTTAAAACACGCAGATGCACTATCAACGACATTAATAGATAGAGGTTCCCAACAAGGATGGTCAAACAAGCCTTTAAGAGAGCTAGATGCTTCAACAGAGAGAATCTCTTTAAAGAAAAAGAAAAAGATTCACAAACAGAAAAGAGGTTAGTATTTGTGAGCAACTACAGTGGAGTGAGCAATAAGATTAAAAACATAATCAACCGCAACTGGAACTTAATAACAAAAAAGAATAAAGACCAAGTGCCTAAACCAATGTTTGCCTTCCGACGGAACAGGACCATTAGGAACAGCTTAGTCCATCCCTACAGAGAAGACCACCAAAAAACCCAAATGACTATTGACAAAAACCCACTCTCTGCAGGGACGTTTCCATGCAGTAACTGCTCGAACTGTGGAAACATCATCAAGGGCCAATGCGTGGAACACAAAAAAACAAAACATAACATCAAATCATTCATCAACTGTAGATCTAAAAACATGGTATATCTAATTAAATGTCCATGTGACTACATATACATTGGCGAAACATCCCGCGAAATCAGGCTGAGACTAAATGAGCATAAATCGGCCATTCGCTGCAAGAAAAAAGGTGCTCCCTTAATGGACCACTGGACAACAGCAGGTCACAATATTGATGACTTGCGATGGTGTGGCTTAGAAATAATAACTCAGACAATGAGAGGAGGTGACATTAACACAAAACGTAAGAGACGTGAACAATTTTTCATGTCCAGATTCAATTCTGTAAAAGAAGGGCTTAACACCAGAGAAGACTGAGAAAGGATTCTTTAAACACGCCAATGTGATACCATATGTTCCAGGAAAGTCAGACACTATTCACACATAAGACCCAGTACCAGAAAAAGTCAAAATAGTCCACAACAAGTATTTCTTATAATAAAAGGCTAAAATTGCAAGCCTGCGATAGGTAGATAATGATAATGTGAATCAGCATAAACCATTGTTATCCTATACATACTAAATCTGGCACATAGTACGGCGGTTCACTCCATCATAAATATGGTTGCTCATAGCACCAGGACTCAACCTTTAGAACACCTCTCTTTCATTGTTATATTAAATCCAAAAAACCTAAAAGAAGTGCTTAACTAAAAAACGAGAAACCAACAATTGTAGCTTAAATAGGCCCATGAGATGAGGTTATTGCATAAAATAAAGAATGATTCCATTAAATTAACACGATTGTCCTGAGTGTTCCTTTTTATATTCACATTTTTATCTCTACGGACAATGAGAGAGTAACTGTGCACAAAATTAGATATAGCACAATATTGAATGAAAAATCCTAATTAAAATGTTTAACCAAAATAACAACATCAAATATCAGGAAAAATATCATGTTAAACTACAATTGTAGTTCCCGTTTGAAGCTTCGCATACTATTGATATTATGCGACTGTCCTAATCCCGCGATATCTAATCTGAGAAGGACGCCACGATAATACCCCGAACTACAAATGTAGTCCTTAGCTTGAGCGCCGCGCATAATTGACACAATGCGATTACTAAAATCGCGTGAGAATTTAATCCGAAAACTCCCGCGATAACTCGCTTAAAAAACAAGCCAGTTGAGGTGAGGGTTAAACCACTTCCGGATTGAGGACGAGAGGAGCTGTGAGGGGAGCAGGGAGGCCGATTTAAAAACACAAGGTAAGCTTAGAGACCACTGCGTATTAATATATTAACTACCCCTTAAGTAGAACTCCAAGTCACCTAATAAAACGAAAGTAAATATTTAGGATAACGCGAGCTATTACCATGCTCAGAGCACCATGACATATTACCATCAGTCCATATTCCGTTGTTTTTTTAAAAACAGACAGAGGTCATGCGGGAGGTAACAAGTTCGCCCCGACGTGTCTCTAAGAAAACTGTCCAACTAGCTGGTGATAATGTGATTGTGTCTCAGCTCGTTTCGAATCACCGACGTGACAGTGACTGTGCGAATAGGGGTATTATGATGGTCTAGCCCTAGGCACAGGAGACTAGTGTAATGACGAGTGCAGTAAATCAAACAATAGATTACCACACCCAGTCGGATCATTTAAATATCTCCCGTTTCCTCAATAACCCGATTTCTCAACCTAAGCAAGCTAGCGCTACTAAGTAAAGTATGTAATGAGGTATAGAATTTGAATATCTCCTTAAATTGCATAAAAAAATAATGAATGAAATGTAATCCTTCACAGGTCAAATTGAAAATAGACACTGTGTAAGGATACCGATCGTTGGTAACAGATTTAAAAGAATCCAGTGACGCTGCACTGAGGGCCATATAACCCTGTTTTACGGGTGAGTATATCGTTCAATCCATTAAGCATTTAAGAGATCAGACCCCGAGTATAAATTCCCCAAAGATTTATTTCTTCTGTTTAGGCATAAAACACAGACTTATGCTAACATGTTGTATATTTAGAAAACTTCCCCAACGAACACAGGCCAGCAATAGTTTCAATAGCCACCCGTATGGATATGTTGTAAAACACAGTCTGGGCCTTTCCAGCTATATTTTAAAATATTATTCTGTTTCATTTTAGCGATAATTTCTAAACAATACGGTGGCCCCCCTCCAGCAATAACCCTCTCCATCTTTGAGTTCATGAACTTGAAAGGTAATATCATACGCCCTCAAAAAATAATGGAGTTTTCTGAGAAAAAAACTTTTTAACATCAGCTAGAGAAAGAATAGATAAGTTATGCAATCTTATGCTCTCTAGAGAAAGAAATGTGAAACTGGAAATAATAGACCAGATCCTCTATCAATTGAGGGATATCGATTAAGCTACCTCCAATTAACACGAGAGGGATAACTATTACTCACAGGTATGCATCATGATTTTTTCTTAGAGCTACCTTCGGGTGACGTCATGTCACTAGAGTTAAGAACCCACCTGTGTAGCCCTACATAACTCAAAGTGCCAGAATGACTTAACAATGGGAATAGATCTTTGTTGCAGAAAAGCTAATAGAATCATGTGTGAAAACAAAACTGTGCCGCGTAAATGGTCGAAAGAATGTTCTTTTAACAAACCAGTGAATGTATCTAATTGTATGTTTCTTCTATATAGAATTGTTTGTCCTGATGAAGGTGGTATCGTTACACACCGAAACGCTGCGTGGACAACCCTAAACAACTGTGATCTTTTTATGATATTTTTATCCTTGTACTTATACCGGCAATTCTTTTTTAACAAAAACCGAACCTTTATTTGTATGTACGGTACTACTGATGTTATATGACATTGTTTTTATTGATTTGTAATAAACTGTTTTTTAATCAAACACACATGTATTTTTATGTACTTTTTATGATTTCTGATATTATGATGTTTTCAATATATGTTTAAAATTTAGTAATTTTGTATATGTTTCTAGTAAGTCGGCATTGTGAGTTATCAGGGTAATACCGTAAGGGCTTCTTAAAAGTTAAAGCTTTTGGGACGTCTCTATTTTTTCTCTTAAACAAAGCAAGCACAGCCATCGCACACCATCTCCAAAAAACTATTAACATCTCCTTCAAGACTGCAACCTTTACGGAGAGCTGTCAGCACACCGAGATCAACACCCTACTGAAGTAACACAAGGCAGGCCCAAATGACTTAAGTAACTTTCAGACCATCTCCTTGCTCACTTCCCCACAAAAGTCACGGCGAAGATTGCCAACAGACAGCTGACCCGTTGACAACGACATCCTGGACCCATCACAGTCCAGCTTTTGCAGCAACCACAGCACTGAGACGGCCCTCATCACCACCACCAACGACATCTGGATCCTGATGGACAAAGGAGGACCAGCCACACTCATCCTTCTGGACCTATCAGCAGCCTTCAACACGGTCTGCCACTGTACCCTAACAGCACGCCTCCATGACGCTAGAATACAAGAGATGGCCCTGGCCTGGACCACATCCTTCCTCTCCAGCAGTATGCCGAATGTACGCCTCACACACTTCTGCTCCAAGACCACCAAGATCTTCTGCGGCATCCCACAGGGATCATCCCTCAGCCCAGTACAGTTCTATATCTACATGGCACCACTCAGCCACATTGCTCAACAACACAGCCTCAACATCATGTCCGCCAACAACACCCAAATGGTCATATCACTCACCAGAGACACCCACACCACCAAATCCAACTCACACAGGGGAATGAAGGCCGTAGCAGAATGGATTATGGACAGCAGGCTGGAGCAGAAGTCCGACAATTATTATTACATTTTATTTGTTTGATTACTTAAAATCATACAAAAAGCAGGTAAAACATTTTCAATAAAAATAATAAAAACTATCCATATGTTCAAATAATTTTCATCAATCTAATATAAAAGTCAATGGATTAAAATTGGATTTTTGGTTAATTCTATAGGTTCATATTCACACATCTCGTAAATTAATCAAGCACAAGCTTCCAACTTTTTTTGGACCATAAATAGAAATTTAACAAAAGCTGAG
Source organism: Lissotriton vulgaris (assembly GCF_964263255.1). Classification (NCBI taxonomy): domain Eukaryota; kingdom Metazoa; phylum Chordata; class Amphibia; order Caudata; family Salamandridae; genus Lissotriton; species Lissotriton vulgaris. The sequence continues at coordinate 279,149,126 of NC_141698.1, read as the reverse complement.
TTCATTGGCAAGTCATCAGGGTTTAAGCTTGCCACTAGTGCCTGCCTACAAGTCCTAACACCACGTTCATTAAACATTTTCTTGAGTGTACTTTTTCTTTCCACTTTCAAGTCCGGACAAAGACACAATAAGTGTAGAATAGCTTCTTGACCTGACTTACATAGTCTACATAAGCAGTTTTCGTCTGATCTTTTCCATGGTGCCAAGTGGCATAAGCCCAGAAAATGGCCAAACCTAGCATTCATAAATACTTGCTTGTTTTTTTTTTGACCATGAAGTTTCCAGGTAAGTTTGAATCTTCTTTTTCTTAAAACCATTCACAATTGGCCATGCATGCTTTCGTTTAACAAAAATGTCTTTGTCCTTTATCAAGGAGAGATAATCAGTTAGTTTATTTACCGCTTTTTTTAAACTTTCCTGCGCAACAGTGGTGTTCCAAATAGGTGTTATACCAAACTCTTCAATTGCTAGATTTAAGTAAGAGCTGGCAGTTAGCGACCGATTATTTTTTATTTCAAGCCACAGTAGACGAGACATTTCATTGTCGTGATCGTTTTTTATTCTATTCCACACTTTCATTGTGTTCCCTTTCCTTGCACAACATTGGTTGTTTAGCCCAAATTCCAATCGCACTTGGGCTTGAGAAGCATTCTTAGGAAGAGAAAATAAAATTCTGTACGTTTTAGCAACTGAGGTGTTAATGATGTCTGCGTCTTTTCCGTTGAACACCTCACTGCCATACGTTAAAGTTGGCAGTAATTTTGCTGCAATTGTTTTTAATAAAGGGCGATAGGACAAGTCTCCAATGGTTCTCTGAATTGATCTAAATGCACCAATGAGGGTGTTTGCTTTCCTTTTAATATCGAGTTTTTGAGTATTGAACCTGCCGTTATCATTGAACGTTACTCCCAGGTACTTATAGTCAGCTACTCGCTCCAATTTTTTTCCTTGCAGGATCCATTTGTGTGCGTGTGTTGTTCGTTTGTTTTTTGAAATTACCATCACCTTGGTTTTGGCTTCGTTTATGTGCATACCATTTGCCTCAGAATACTTAGAGATGCCATCAATCAGTCGTTGGATCCCCGCCTTTGTACAACTTAAGAGAATGACATCATCCGCGTATAGTAGACTCGATATCTGAGTTTGTGCTAACCTTGGAGGGTGGGCATTAATTGTGTTTAATTCGGTGGTAAGGTCGGCTAAAAATAAATTAAAAAGTAATGGAGCCAACACACATCCCTGTTTGAGGCCACTCGATGTTGGAATTGTTTTGGTCAATGTTGAGCCGTTACCCGTCCTAACTCTAACCCAGGTTTCGGAGTGCAAGAGCTTAATCATCTTTAGTAAGTTTTCCGATATACCTTGTTTAGTTAGTTTGACCCATAAAAGTTCTCTATCAACACAATCGAAGGCAGATTTAAAGTCTACGAAACACAGATATAAAGGTTGTTTAGCTATCATTGCTTTTTTGATTAATATTGTTAATGTTAAAAGATTTGTGGTCGTACCTAGGCCTTTGACGAAACCTGTTTGATTTGGGGGTAATACCTGATTCTCTTTTGCCCAATCAGTTAGTTTCGCCAATAAAATTCCAGCAAACAGCTTTGCATCCGTGTCCTGCAAGGTAATTAAGCGGTAATTTTCTGGTTGTTGCCAGTTCCCTTTTTTAAATATCGGGGTTATAAGCGATCCTTTCCATGATTTCGGGATTTGTTCCCTCTGGACAACTTCATTAAAAACATCTGTTAGATAGCTTGACCAGAATTCAGGAGCTTCTTTGAAAAGTGCAAAAGGAATGCCGTTTGGTCCGGGGGCGCCGTCTTTTTGTTTTTTTATCAGGCTTGCTACTTGACTTTTGGTTATTAGGATTTCACTGTCTCCTACTTTATCAGCTTTTGTGGAACTTGGATCGACCGTACGTTGCATCAAAGACGGTTGGTTCTGATTTAGATGTGCTTTAAGGAACGTCACCCATTGTTCTTCGGATAGACTAGTTCCAATTCCGTGTTTATTCGGTCTAGCTAGGCCATTAATTAGTCTCCAGAACTCCCTTGAATTTGACAATGTGCTTGCGTGGAATATTTTTGTCCACAGATCTTGTTTGGCTTTGCTTTTTTCATTCCAGATCAATTTCTTTAATCTGCTGTTTGTATTTCTCAGTAAAGCAGCTAATTCGTTGTTATGTGGTGACTTCATTAATTGTCTCCTCAGCCGATTTCGTGTACATCTCAATTTCCTTACAGCATATGGGAGAGAGATGTAGTTTTCTCTGCCGTCCATTATATTGCTGTTCACACCTTTCCTTCTTTGTGTTCCTGTTGTTTTAGCATTATTAGTGACTACTTTTTGGGTGAAATTTTCCCATCGTTCCATGATGTCTATGCTTGTTTCTTCTTCCATGGATACTGTCACTAGTTTTTTTGCCCATCCGGCGATCTCCTCCGAATTTTCGGATTTCCATATGAGTTTCTTGTAATTAATAGTACAGATCTCACCAGGGGTTGTCTGGAAGGTCTCAGATTTTGGGCACAGTATATTTATCACAATAATTTGCTGGCTATGATCACTGTCCTTAACTTTATTCAAGGTATAAGATGTCACCTTGTTAAAGGTAGATAAAGACGTCAGCGTGTAGTCATTTCGTGAAGTACCACTTTTAGAATGAAATGAGCAAGCCGGTGAGGAGTCCGTTCGAAATCTACCGTTCAATATTCTAAGGCCCAGCGCTTCCATATCCTTCACCAGGTTTATCCCTATTTTATTTTGTCGAGTATCGGTTTTAGGTTCCGTTATAGGGTCAGGGATTGCCCATTGATGATTTTGCGATTGAACAAAGTCGCTCCGTACCATAGGCATTAGCAAGTTTGTGTTGAAGTCCCCTGTTACAATATAATCTGCCAGAGGGTCTTCCAAAATTTGCTCCAATAAAAGATCATTTAGGGCAGTAATCAACTCTTTCTTTGAGGTCCATTTTGGTGGTATATATACATTTACGAGAGTCAAGGTTTTATAAGGCATACTTTTACAAGCTTTATAGTGAATTTTTAGTACAAGAAAGTTTGAGTTGTTTGTATGGATTAACTCATGTTTTGCTTCTAGATCGTTTGATACAAATATTGCTAACCCTCCACAAGGGCGTCCAAATTTCTGATGTTTAACAGCTGGTTCAAAGTATCCTGTGTGATGTTTCAACATAAATGGGTCTATTGACCAAGTTTCTTGGAGTAATATTATTTGAGTTTCAGTTGAAAATCCTCGGATTTTAGCTTCCTTCCTTTGTCCACCGATCCCATTTATATTCCATGAACATATCTTCAGTTTTGTAAAGGCCGTGGTCTTTTCTTGCACTTGGTCTTGTCAGTTATCCTTAGTTCCGTGGAGGGATTCCGTAATCCAGTGTTTGTTTGCCTCTTTTGTGTTCTCTTTCTCTAATGATATCGAACAGAATCTAACTTCGTTGTTTGATTTCCCCAGCGGATTTTTTAATATCGAGAAAACTGGATTCCTTTCACTGGACTGGGTTTTTTTTGTGTTGCTTCCAGTGTTTAAAAGGGGTGTCGGATAGACTGTTGGCGGGAGTTGACTAATCAATATACCCCATTCGCGAAAGCATCCATGCTCTTTCAGGATAGAGTCCGCTATTGGCCCGATGGGTACTGTTATCAGTGTTAGTGGCAGTGTGCCATCAGGATTTGCCTGAAAGCCCACTGTTTCAATATCTTCTGTTGTTATTCTTGCAAGAGTTGGTAGATTTTTCATTAGTCGGAGGATGTTTCCTCTATTAAGAATGTCATGAGGGCCTCTTGATTCATACAGTGGTTTAAGGACTAATTGTACGGTCCTTTTTTTTTGTGGCATTACATCCCTTATATTTTCCCTTTTTCTTCTGTTTTCTGTGTAGGTAATCTGCCTACTCAGACCTCTTTTTACAATAACTAAATTATCTTGCATTTTTCATAAGTCAAACCATCAGTTATTTCTTTCTTTATGGGGCAATTTGGCGTTAGTCCAATATTCCCCATTCCTTTCCATTCGGGGAGGACATCTTGTTTGTTGCAAGTTATAGGTTGACTGAGCGAGTTTTTTTCGTGCCAGTCATTCGCAATTTGATTTGATGGACGCGTGTACCTCTGTGAGTCATTTTCATTAGACGATATGGTTCCAAACTCCTGTGACGGCCTTGCATTATTTCCCTCTGTCATACTCTGTGTTTCGTTGATTTGAATTCCTGGAAGAGTGAGATCATTTATTATACAACCGTTAGCCTTAATTTTGTTTGTTGTTTGTGCTACCTTTTCTATTTTTTGCTTGACATCATTTAGACCGATGGTTAAGTCGGAAGGTTCAGTTAAACTAGTGATGTTTCTTTCGGTCTGTCTTTGTTTGGAACTGGTTTTGGATGGTTTAGAGAAGATGTCGTAGTATTTCTCCTCTCCTTCAGCGTTTTTTGACGCTTTTGTTCCCGGCATCACGTTGACCCATCCACTAGATGTTTTATTCTTTTTTTTCTTTTGATCCAAAGAATTTGTAGTTCCACAATATTTGAGTTCTAGAGTTCTTTCAGTTTCTTTAAACGGTGCAGTTAATTCTGTTTCTGATTGCGTAAAGATTTCCTTTTTTTCCCTGTTTCTTGCTTTCCTCAATTTCTTTTTTTGTCTTTTTGTTAGTTCAAATGCTCCCAGGTCTTCATCCTCCATATCCTGTTTATTTGAAGAGTCTCCTGATTTTTTTCTTACTTTGTTTTCACTTATATCATGGTTTGTTTTTTCTTGGTTAATCACATTAGTCATTTTACTGTGTTCAATAGACAATTTTGTCAGTTCCTCTTGTTTGTTTAATAAAGTTGTTTTTTTATTAATTTGGTATCCGTCCTCGTTACTATTACCCGCTTTCTTTTTTTGAATAGCTTCTTTAGCGTCCTCCAGTATTGTATTTACAATTTCCGGTATGAGTACTAGTTTGTTTATTATTGGTGCACATGTGCATTCTATGCAAGTTGGCATTTTTTCCTTTTGTGCTTTTATTATTAGGTTGTTTAAGTCTGATAATTTGATCTCAATTCCTGCAACTGTGTTAGCCATAAGACCCAAAATGTCTATTTGGATGTCCATTTAATTGATTGTGCGGCTAAAGCTTCCAAAGTTAATACTGAGGTTTGGTAATGTATGTCCCATATTGATCCAGCATCCATTTTTCCTGTTTGTTTTACATTGTGATTGAAATGTAGTTGATTAGTATTTGTAATGGTGTTGTCATCTTCATCATTTCTTTTAATTTCGGGAATATTTTTATGTGTAATTGACAACGCGTGTTTTGGAGATAAGAATCTTCCTTTAATAGGAGCGCTTTCCTTTATCGCTGCGGAATCATTTGTTGGCAATAATTGTTTTTTGGTTGCTAGCCCATTTACAACTGTTGGATGTATATTGCCTTCTATTTCATTTTTTGTGTTTGTTTTTTCTCCGGTCTGTAAATGAATAATATTTTCCTGCTCAATTGCCTCTTGTGAGTCATAGTTTTTCACTATGGGTCGTCCTTTTTCATCTTTATGAGGATTTCCCAAAAATTGGTAACACTTTTTTTCCTCCAGGGCATTTTGGTGCCCTGGGTTAAGTAACGATTCTTTGTGTGGTTGAACCTGATTCTTTTTTATGACCACATTGGCCTCTACGGGTATTAGCGCGGGTTCGTTATGGGCTGCCTGTGTATTGGTAGGGTAATTATAGGACTCTGAACTTTCCATTGTTTCACTTTTCATCTCATGCGCAAATATTTTATATAGTGGATATTCCGGTCGTAAATCCAGTCGAAGATCTAATCCCTCTGAGTTTCCATTAGGTTTGGTGTCTAGGTCTGCTTCCACTTCAACTTTTAGATCCAAGCCACCATTCGTACCATTTGTTGGTATGAGTGGGGACTGTAATGATTTTAATTCTTGCTCCGCTTGCATAGTCATAAGTGCAGTTGTAGGATCTTTCATAAAATCAAATTTCTGTGGGATTTTTGTTGATCTCTCAAACATTCTTGCTATAGGTGAAATTAGCGACTGAGTCGATCCCTTTGTTTGCGCCTTAACACTGATCTTTTTTTTCGAGTTAAGTGCTTGATTTCTTCGAGCTCGTTTCTTGGGAGAGCCCACTGTTCTCTCTTTGCCAGAATGCATTTTCTAGTAGTTAACCTTATCTCTTGGGTTATTGAGGTTGTTGGCGTTGATACCTCCTACTTTACCACTTTACTACTGGTTTGCAGGCACAACACACAAAAAAAAAAAAACACTAGCCCTGCTTCACTCAGAGGGCGCTTTCAGCAACCCTCCACCGCCAGGGCCCGCCACCGACCATCCACTGACACTGGTTTAATCCCTCCAAATGGCCCTGTGCCTTCCTAGGGGTTCCAAAGGTTTTTTTTTTTTTCTGATGGCCAATTAGGTCCTCCGAGCCACTCCCAGGTTTGGCTCTATAACCTGTTTGATCCTTTAGCAGGGTTATCAGGCAAAGGTCGCAGGGCTCAAGGCTAAAACAATAGTGCTTCCCACGGTGTCTACAACACCCGCAGCAACATCCTGGGCAACTTCCTCAGCAATGTCCTCGGCTCCGGGTAGCTCCCAAGGACCCCCTGCAGCCCTCCTGAGCTCTCCTACCTGCACCAGTGCTGCCCGTAGGACTCGGGGCTCACGACTTCCGCATTCACGGCACCTACAGGTGTGGCTCCTGTGCCCGCTGTTTCTCTCCGCTCACCGCTTGGTGCTCAGTGCAGGGTGGGCGCCGGGCGCTGGTTGCCAGTTCCCGCCTGCCGCCCGGTCGGAGCTGCACGCCGGTTTCACTGCCTCCTTACTGCTGTGACTCCTCTTCTCCTCGTGGGTCACTAGATCCTGCTCGCTGCCGCTGCCGCTACCGCACTAGGACCCACCGTCACGGCTCGGCCGTCACTCAGCTCGGTCCGTCTGCTCGGCCCGTCTGCTGTTCTCCGTGCACTGGAGATCTTGCGTCTGGCGTCCCACTTGCGGCTCTCTGCTGCGCTCTAGTGGACAAATCAGAGCAATGATCTGTAGTAGACAAGACGGAGGTCCTCATCCTCAGCAACACCCCATCAGCCTGGGAACAACTCATGTTGGGCAACATCGCTAGGAACAGGCCCAGCACCCACCACCCAGGCACACAACCTGGGGTTCATCCTCAAATCCGCACTCTGCATGACCAAGCAAGTCAACGCTGTCTCCACATCATGCTCCTACACCCTGCGATAGCACCACCGGATCTTCAAAAGTATCCCCTCCAACACAAGTTATAACGTCACCCAGGCACTCATCACCAGCAGACTGGAGTGCGGGAACACTCTCTACGCAGGAACATCAACCAAGCTCCGGAGACAGCTGCAACACATCCTGAATGCCTAGGCACGACTGATCCTCAACGCCCCCCAACACAGTGACATCACACACCAACCTAGAGGCCTGCATTGGCTCCCCGTCAACAAGAGGATCACCTTCAAACTCCACATCCACACCCAAAAAGCCCTACACAATGCCGTACCAACATACCTCAATGACGACTCAGCTTCTACACCCCTTCCCGCAGCCTCTGGTCTGCTAACCTTGCCCTCGCCACTGTTGAACGCATCCTGAAATCCACCGTTGGAGGCTGATCCTTCTCTCACCTCGCCACCAAGACCTGGAACACTCTCCCAAACAAACTACATCAGACCTAGGAGCTGTTGCCTTTCACAAGACTCCTCAATACCTGGCTCTTCGATCAGTAGCAGCCCCCTACCCTCCACCCAGCGCCTTCAAACCATCACGGGTATGTAGCGCACTTTAGAAATATCCTGTTTGATTGATTGTTTGTGAGTGCCACTGTCAACTATGGGCAGACCTTCATACTCCTCAGCCACACTCAGTAGGCACTCCACTACCACAACCAGCTCTTAATGACATTCTATGCCTTAATCGCTCCATTTACTGGTCGCCTCTGCTGGGAGCCCCCACCAGCTCCGTACTCACAAATATATGCCTAATCCCTCCAGTATACCTTGCATGCCTCCTCACCAACGAGTGACCTCCAACAATATGATGTTGCTACACATGTAATATCCGCCTCGTCCTTCCCTTTAAACGATAACTTTCACAATTACTTGCCACCCCGCGATGTCCTTGCCTGCGTGCAGCACAAGACCCCTTGCCCCTACTCCGCCCATCACCAACCCCCAAGCTAGCCCAGGACCGACCCCCACGGTCCCGGGCCAGTGAAGCCAGCACCATGAACTCCAGCTGCCCCCCCTATCCTCCGACACCCCTTGATGTGCTTCTCTCCCCTGCTGCACTCTCCTGCTCTCTAGAGATGTGGCCTAACGACCAGAGCTGCCATCCAAGTCAAGTAAATACAAAACATGTTGCGTTCCAAATGCTATAGGTGTCACATTCGCGAAAGTTATAACTATTGGCATTGTAAATGACAAAGATATCAATTTAGCTATTTTAAAAAAACAACAAATAAATAAAATATTTGTCATTTACAAGACCAATAGCTCCAACTTTTCTAATGCGAGACCTATTGCATTTCCAATGCTTGTTTAGGACCTGTGCCCTGGCTCAGGTCACCGCTGTCAAAGGACACTGGGGGGAGGAAGATGCATGGCCATCGAGCCAGGCATCAGATGGGCGGCACACACATCATCGGACTGCAGGGGGTTTAGCGCTCCTCCACCCCCGGTTAGACATGGTAAATCCCGCGTGGAATGAAACTGATCATGTTCCGCTTCCCGTCCAAGCGCCGCCTGGGAGCAGACTACGCATGGGTACAGGTTCCCAGGAGCGTGATGTAGTTCTTGTTGCATTGACCGTAAACAAAGGCTTTAGGCCAATCGTTAGCGGGCGGCCGTAAACCTCGCCTGCCACACTCCAGGCTGACATACTGTCCTGAGGTGGTGATAACACGTCTAGCCGGATTATTTTTAGAAGAGCTATTTTCGCGCAGTGATCTTATCCGATCACTGCTAAGCACTGGCAGTCTGATGTTTTGGTTCCGCTGCTACAAGCGCAGAGGCAGTGATCCCACAGCCAGCGGGATCCTTAGCTGGTATGAGTTACCGGGAGAAGTATTTACCCTCATATGCTGGTATTTACCTAATAGCGGTGTGCTGTGGAGCAGAATCAATTTAATAAGTTTTATTTAAATACAAGAAACGCCAAATCGTACATATTTTATATAAACACAAATATCGTTCTAACTGAATTACTTTTGCCATATTTGTTTTTTTTCTCTCTACTCTTAACCCCACTGACCTCTCGAAGGTACAACCTTGAAGCAAATTATTCTGTGTTTGCTTAAATCTTTCTGGGACATATTAGTTTTTCACAGTGCTTAATTTGTAAACAAATAGGCTACCGCAGTTTGCACCACACATTGCCAGTGCCAGCGCTGCCAATAACAGAACTTACATAACTACTAACCATCACACTGCTACAGGTGTTTGAATTCAGACTGTTCAAGGCCCCAAGCTTTAAAAATTGTTTGGGTGGCAGGTATTAGTTGTTTTAGACATGTACTGAATTATTAAATAACTGTTTCCTGCTCATCTTTAAATGAGCAGCTGTTCCAATTGCTGGTGCTGGCAATTAAGTGAAGGTGCAGAGCACCGGAAAGCACTGGCTCAAATTATGCACTGGACTTTTTCATAGTTACTGCTGCAGGCCCAGGGTCGGATTACGATCACAATTTGTCCCGGGCACTGCCCAAAAAATTGCCCATTATGGCGGGTGTGCACTTTTATGAAACACCATTTGGTTACTCTCAGATGTTTCGTTTGTAGAGAAATCTTTGGTAAATGAAGCATTTGAAAGCTCATAGTCAGTAACATTTCTAAAGGCAAGGATCACTGCAGATTTGAAAACTGAATACTTACTTGCAGTCTTAACGCCCTGTACAATGTAGTTAGATACTCTTTCCCATCCAGCTATGTCCTTGACTCCGATCATCACAAACATCAGAAATCTAGTACACAGTCAAGGGGAAAGGGTAAGACTGGAATGTCTGGAAATAGAACAGTAAGAAGAAGAGCAGCGCTGAACCTCTGCCATGTAGAATAGAACCGCTAATGACAAACAGTAAAGAAATACATATCAGCCATAAAAACATTTAGCAAAACACTCAAAAGAAATTAAATCTAGCTCCCTCATAACTTTTGCACTTTTCCCTGAATGCAAGTACCTTTTGTCCCCTTGTCCTACCTCCCCTCTTTCTTTGTGTGCACTACTCTAGTTAGACAGTGATCTCCAGTTCTGCTGGGTAGTAGCAACTGGGCCCTTAGGGAAATGAGAAGGTGAACAGAGATGTAAAGAGACAGTATATTGAGCTGGGTGAAGTAGAACTAGAAGTCAGGTAGAGATAAGTGTGATGGGGAGAGACATAAGGTAAATACGGAACGATTGGGTAGCCAGAAGAAAAGGTCTATAGCTGTAGAAAGAGGAAGAGGTAGGTAGATAATGATTGTAAGAGATATAGGTAATACGTTTTGGGCATAGAAAAACATATGCAAACCTGCAAAGTGAACCTTCTTCACTTTTCTAAAGAGAATATGTATCAAAAGCCACACAGAATTCCGAAGAAGCAATAAACACCCTCTGTTCTCAGAATCATGGTTCAAGTGACCTGCAGACTACTAGTGATATTGGTTCAAATATTCCATCTGAGTAATAATCCCTCACAATATGCCCTCCATGTGTAAGACACATGCTGTAGCACCAAATCTGAAGCACATTCTGTGGGCCCCAATTGCTAACAGCTGCTCAACCTTATAAAAAGCACATTGCACTACATGGAATTTAATTTATTTTATTTGCAGATCATTTATTTACTTTTTTATTCCACCAGTCACCTCTTCTGCCTTCTCACTTCAGAGGATTGCTCAGTGGGTTAAATGCACTTTGCGGTGGTTGGAACCTGGAGTCTGCCAAATTGTCATCCTTCCCATGTGGATGAAATTACACCGGTACAGAACACTAATGCTTTCCTAGTACATATCCCTTCATGCTATCCATACAGACAGCACTGCAGCCCAGAATGGTGCTCTCATGGGGTGCACCTGGATGGCATTTCTGCAACCCTGCAATACTTGGAGTGTATTGTAGCTCCAAGAAGCACCCTTTGTAGATGCAGATTTTGCAGGACGGTACAGCAATGTCTCCGTTCATGATGCGCACATCTTGGATGTTGCTGGCATAGGTCTGCCTGAGCAAACATCAGCGCTGTAAAGTACAACAGAAAAGATGTGCAACTAATGCATAAAGAAAAAAAGATTACTAATCTCCTATTAACCTCTAATCTTGGGTTCCGGAGTAGCTTGCTACTCATAACAAAGCGCTTCAACTCGTTTTCTGGGGCAGTAAGTGCTATATAAATACATGTGCAATATGTTAATTAAAAAGTAGTGGCCCGCACAGATCAGGATTGGTGTGGCGGGCAACGTAAAACAAAAACAAAAAGTACCTTCTTACCGATCTCCCACACGTCGGCTCAGTCTATCCTCTCTGGGGCGGTAACAGGAAGCAGCCAGGCTCCCTCCCCTAAGCCAATCACAAGGCTGCAATGCAGCATTGTGATTGGTCTGAGTGCCGTGGATTGGCTCTCAGCCAGGGACTGGGGGCCTTGGCATGTTGCATAGAGAACATGCAAAGTGCACATGACTGTTGTGGATGGCCCCAGAGGGATGGCCAAACAGTCATTGCACACTTGGAGTGGGCAAACCACTCCTCCCTTGCTCTGAGAGCAGAGCAGCCCCCTCCCACCTGGCAACTCTGCGCAGCAGCATGAGCAAATACAATGATAACCTTGAGTTATCATTGTATTTGGTCTTCCTTTCACTGCTTTGCAGCAGTGGGGCGATGCTACTCTGCCTTAGCAGAGGAGCTGCGGCTGGTAATTAAGCATGCATTTCTGCGGGATGAAAGGCAGCCCTCAGTCTTATTTATGTTTTCTCATTTTTAGAACTGCTTTGCTAGTATCTAAAAAGCAACATGGCTTTTAATTCATTTGATGCCACAAAGCAACAATACACATAAATACACCCCACATCATACCACATAATTCTATTCAGCATCATTTCACTCATCGCCACACAGTTCCAGGCAACACAGTTCCACTCCACACATTATCATTCCACACAATTCAGCAACACACCACATAATTCAACTCAACAACACATTTGCACAAGACACCAAATACATCAAATCAACACTACACAATACCACATCATGCCAGGAAATTCAACAACACACCACATAATTAAACTGCACAACATACCACTACACAACACAAAATACCATTCCACATAATTACATTCCATGACACACAATCCCACTCCACATAATTCCTGTACACACAAAAACACATAATTACTATCCACATGATTCCACTGCACACCGTGCCACATAATGCTATGCCATGTGATTTCACAACTAACAATTCCAATCAAAACCACATAATATGACTCCACACCACATATCTCCACTCCACTCCATAACAAATGTGTAAAACACATTGCCATTTACAACGCCAGTAGCTCTAACTCTTGCAAACGTGAGACCTATTGGCATTGTCAATGCTTGTTTTTTTATTGTCTTTCTTCCTTTAGACAGTTGTATATAGTGTGAACTCAGCACAAGGCTATTTGAGCGCTATTCATGAGCACCAATGACAGTAAACAAGATCAGATTTTTTATTTGAGGGCCTGGGAGATGTAATGATCTGTCCAGAATCACAGGATGTTGAGCAGATGCCGGGACTCGAACCTGTTCCATCTCTGCAACTCTGATCTTCAGGCCACATATGCCTATGCACATGTAAGGCATGAAAGTGGGAGGAAACTGTTCTTGGGAAGGACACTGGGGCCAAGGTGACAATGGCCTACATCCTGAACAATAGAACAACAGAGAGGCCCCTTAGTTCACTTAATAAGTCAACTCCTCCCCAGCACTCCATTACCTGAGCAACAGAACTCCTGCGCCCCCTTGTATTACTAAATTGCTCAAGCCTTCCCCAGCCCTCCACTGCCTCAGGGGAGTGACCTGGCAGGGGAGGAATTAAGTAGCATAAAAACACAGCTGCAGTGCCATCCATAGGGGCGGGCGGGGGGTGAGGTGAAGATGGCCCAAGTTCATAACATCACCTGGCCCCACTGTGAAACCCCAGCATAAACCCACCTTTCCCCGCCCACCATGCCCTGAATTAGAAGGGCTGTGGGTGATGTGTAAAATACAAACACCCTTTCTGGGCTGCATGGGCTCCAGGGGGGGGCGAGGTGAGAATACCTTAATGGCCTGATCAACAGTTGGCCCCCAGGGAGACCAATTCTTGCAATCACCCCCTTCCCAGCCTACCATCAAGCCAATAGTCTGGCAAGGCAGGGGTTCAAAGAGAGGCCACATGATCCAGGCCCAAGGGCCATATCACAGAACCCCCCTCGAGGTTGCTTTACTATCCCGGTCCTTTGACTTCAGTGGACTGGGGGGGGGGAACAAGCATTTGCAATGCAATCATTCTACCTTTGGGACCTTATATGTATTTAGCTATGCAGCACATTAGCCTGGGCGCTGAAACATCTACTGTTCTTTAAAATGGAGGGAAAGTAAGCACCAAACAGAGTGACACGTCAGGTATGGGAACACACGGAGAGAAATATTCACTTTCAGCGGGAAATGGTATAGTCCAAAGCTCTGTTTTTAATATAAAATCAGGGCCCTTGGTGGTCATATCACTGAAAATACAAGATTTGAAAAAAATATTATTGTCTACAGGTGCTCATGGAAGACAATTTCTATGGACTGGAATCTAGAGAATGCTAAAGTGATTCTGGTATTTTACTGACCTTTGCTGCTCGTTTTCTATCAAGACAGTTAAATAGAGGCAGTTAAACAGAAAAAAAAGTCCCTAAGCGGAAACAGACAGGTCCTAGGGCTGATCTCCAGAGTCCGCAGAGTACATGCACATATAAGTATACTAAAGTATATACAAGAGGTCTCGAATGCTCGACCTAAAAACAGCCCACAAATCGCACTGACACACCAGCCCTTCGGCAAATACCGGACAGTTTGCTGTGCTAATCCGTCCTTGGTCAGCCCTACAGGCCTTAGAAGAAGAACTCTCTGACCTGCTACTGATACTCCCCCAGCACTACCAGCTTTCACTAGCGAACCTCACACTTCATGATTCTGCTTTTGAAAGTACAGGCTGAAGAATACTAAAAAGTGATGGATGGAATGCTTGTATTAATCTCAGTCACTTGTAGTTACGTAGGCCGTATTCCAGTCCATCGTTATTTTGTGCCTGACCCTGCCCCAGTCCACGCGATAGGTAAGGTATAAAAGCTGAATACATGTGAACACTACTGGAATAGAAAATGTTTCTTTAGGGCGTTCTAGCTCCATCTGCTTGTGAGCAAGGAACACAAGAGGTCTAGGAGGGGGCTCCTCAGAGCTAGTTTTGCTACCTAAAGCGAGGCAAATTCCTTGCCCCCTTGCTGCTGGCAGCCCTCTAGTGTAGCTAGACACCCTGGGCATATTATCAAGCACGGCGTTAACATTATCGCCGCAAAAACTGCAGCTAAAGCGGCAATAATGGGCTTGATAATACGCCGTAGAGAAGCCCATAGAAGCCCATGTTCACACCAGAACATGGGCTTCAAAGGGAATTCACAAGGGCGTATTCTCAAGCCCATTATCGCCACTTTAGCGGCAGTTTTCTGCCGCCAAAGCGGCGATAATGTTAACGCTGTTTCTTGATAATATGCCCCCCTGTTCGGTGCATCAATGAATTGGCGCCTTTGCGGGAGTAGTGTAGCACCACAGGGGAACACCTTTGTGGTCCAAGCCGTGCCTATCGAACAACGAGGATTGTGAAGTTTTGTAGGGAGGTATTAAACAGAGGGAGTTTATTGGTTAAATGCACACATTTGAAACGCTATCTCCTTGCCCAGGCTGACTTCATCTCTGCCTACTCTCCAGAGGCACTGTCCTGCCTGTCATGAAACCTCGCTATTTCACATAGGCCTGTTCCTCTCTAAGAACCAGATGAAATTTAAGACACCGAAATGGAGGCTATTGTGCATTCATAGCCTTTCGTTTCACATGCTGTTAAAAATGCTCAATAGCAGAGTAGACAACCAGAAAGACACGGGAACACAATGGATCGACAGAAAAGACCCCTTTCAACCCATGTCCGACCTGCTCTTGTTTCCCAGGAACACCAGCAGGAATGCTAGGACCCCAACACAAGGGGGTTTATTCATTCTGATGCAGGACCAATTTCACCTTCCCTTTACTATAACAATATTTGTTGCTGGATGCCCTGTGTCTTTTTAAACCTCATCCTTATCAGCTGTTCTGCTTTAAAGTTCCATTCAATAGCTTACTTTCTTGTTTTTTTTAAAGTGTCTTTATCCTTGTCCATTTTTCTTTTGTTTAACTTTCATGCTGTTATTCTTATTCATGGTTTTGTTTTTTTGCATTTTTATCAATGTTGCTGAATTTGTTTCTCTTTTTCTGTCTTGGTACCCTCGTTCCCTTCCTACAGTTCCTTGTTTCCTTTGCTTTTATTTTTTGTCTTTTACTTTTTTTTGTTTTTTTCTCATGTTTTTGTTTATATCTTTGGTTGATTTCATTCCTTACCGTTCTTTTTTGAGTTCTGTTTTTTTTTATTGCTTCACGTTTGGTTCATACTCCCATATGTTGTACCAGTCCCCCTGTAATGCATTATCATACTTGCAGTTCAATTTACTTCATATTCAGTTATCTTTGTATATCAGTTTGATCACATTATTTCATTGGTCAAATACTTACTTGGTCAGTACCGGAAATCTTCTAACACATGCTTCATCTTTTTTTTATCAAAGAAAAATATTCCTTTCAATCAGGTTCAGTTTTTTTTTTTTAAACATAGTGCTGGGGCTCTAGACAGGAGGACACTTGAGTGTGCACCATCTGTTGCTCCTGACCGCACTGCCAATGACAGCACCAACACACTACTAATCATCACAAAGTGTGACCATTCGTACTATTACTGGCCCCCAAAGCTATAAGAAAGGCTTTGGGGGAAAATAGTAATAATTGGAAATTGAAATGGAAATAATAAACAGAAGTTGTTGTGCTCGTACCTAAATTGGCAGACACCACTACCGTGTGGTAGACAGTCATAAGCCCCGGTGCTGGCAATTAAGTGCTGGTGCTAGCACTGGCACAAATTAAGCACTGAGGTGAACGAACATGCTCTATATATAGATTACTGCAGTAAAATATGGAACGAAGCAGGAAAGCGCCCTCAAGGATTGGAAGAACCACTACATTTTCATAAACTGCAGGCCCTCCAATTAGCTGTGGCCCATTTTGCCAGTATTTATTTCCGTGTATCAAAACTGCAGGTTGAAGGCCTGGGCATCACTACAATACCCCCCCCCCCCCCCGCCTGCCCCGCCCCACCACTCTTACCTGTGCCAGAGGCCACTGATTAGGAATGACAGCCATCACAGTGATGGTTGCCTGCAGAGGTCAGCAGACCACCATATCTGTGAGTGCTTTTGACTAACGCAATCATTGAATTTTTTTTTTAACCGCACGCTGCGGCGGTTATTTTCGTGCTACGCGGCTTTTTTCTAAAAGCCTTGTTAGATGACGAGCTCAGCTCGTCATCCGCACACGCCCCCGTGGCTGATGACGAGCTGAGCTCGTCATCAGCATCGAAGGGGTGAATGAATGCAACGCGAAAACGATATGCATTTAAAAAAAGAAAAAGGAAAAGTGTAACTTTCCTTTTTTAAGAGTAGGCGGTGGTATGTGGGACCACTGCCTACTCATAAAAACATATTTTTTAAACATTCTCATATGGGAATGGGTCCCTTAGGATCCCCATCCCATTAGCAAAGAGTATAACCAACTCCACTGAGGTGTTGGTAAAATATTAATGTTTTGCAACGCATTTCAGGCGCAAAACATTAATACATAACCACATAAATTGGTATTTGGGAGGGACCCCCTGAAGACGTCCCTTCCAAATACTGAAACGCCAACACAAATTGCAATTCTGCTGAATCACAGTTTGGTGTTTGCAAATAAAAACAGCATTTTGGCACAAATTCACACATTTTTCATACATCTGGCCCCTAGTTTTCTTTCTGTGTCATATTTTAAGTGCACTATTTTACTAAACAATTGTTACAATATTTTTATATAAAGTAAAGCACTATTTGGACAATGGTGTTATTAAATGTTATCTATAAGTAGAGAAGTGTAGCGCTTGACTATGAGGACTGAGAATCCCAACACTGCGAGAATCTATTTTAGCATAGAACAGTGTCCTGTGTGGTGCACTGGTAGGAACCTGGACAGAGCTAGACTCCTTGCAAAATATCAAATGTATTTGACCATCAAAAGACGAGGATGACAGACGAAGTGAACTCTGTTGGTTGTGAATTTCTGGCTGCTCCCACCTTACTGCACATTAGGAGGTAGAAGGTACGCGTATGCCTTGGAACAGGTTTTTCAACAAGTAAAGTGTGAGCAACTTGTAGCTCCCTAGCTATCCATAAGTAGCTCGCCTGTGTGCAGCTCAGCCTACTAAATTCGAAGCTTTTGCTGATGTATCTTAATATATGCATATCAAAATGTACAAGTGCATATTTGAGAAGTAGATGAGTATATTTTCAGAATTCGTAAGCTGTTGTGTGAAGAAAAATGATTGAATTTCTAAAATATATTTTCAGATAATAATTGATCAATCTTATGGCGCTGGGGAGACTCATCACTATTTTTATTTCCTTGGTGCTGAGGCATTACAGCTATGGCTTTTGTGGATTGCCTACTTAGAGGTATTCCACAACGACAACACCTTTTTCTATTACTACTGGCAAACGTGCCTGATGAACTGAGATGAACACTGCTAGTTTGCTTGTATATGGTACTAATGTAATCTCTGCTGCTGGATTAAGATCTGGTCTAATGAGGAGGCAGGTTTTAACAGATTAGTAATTCAGGACTGCCTCTCTCTTGATCATGCACTAAAGATTCCATGGCTAAAATATGTTAAGGATACCCTCACCGCATTAGGAAGAGAAGATTTGTTCACTAGTCATTATAAGGTAAAATACAAGACAGGGTTATTATCAAAGAATTGTTTCTTAAATACGTCACGGCATACCGAGAGGACAAGGAGCTCAGGAAACCCATGTTCAGAGCCCAAATGTTAGTAAAATCTGTACAGGGTATGGAACCCTATCTATCTCTTTTTATAAGTCCTTAAGACAGTTTTTTAATCACTCGTTTTAGATTGAACCTACTTCATCATTTACTGGCTGCAACCCCGGGTTTGGCCCTACACATAGAGGACAGGGGTCCCTGTGGCTACGACAATAGGTCCCCACAGGACACCCTTAATTTTGTCTTCCTCTGTAAATATTACTCACACCTTAGACGTTTGACACTCTTGCAGTGCTCTCCAGAACATTGTATATATGATTTTTTGCCGGTTTGCCCTCCCTCCTCTCTACATTCCACTGTCTACTATTGGAGTATACCATTTGAGCTCCCTGATGAAGGCGTATCCCTGCTCTGGATAGTCACCAAAACGCATGTCGGGGCAGAACAGTACAGGATCATTAGAATCATAACAACATATTAAGAAGCCTATACCAAATGATTACACCTATGAACATTATATCGCTCTATTGCAGCATTTGTGTTAAGCATTAATCTACTGTATGTATTGGAAAAACATACAGCAACAGTTGGTGTTCATATTATATAATACTATTTGGATGACTTCCTCTTGTACTGCTCCTGTTATATACTACTGGGTTTTGTACCCACACTGTAGACACGCAAAATGGTAGTGTGGAGAGTGTGAGTGATGAGAATTGAGTTTGTATGGCATAAGAGAATTGGATTGTGAGTAGGAATGGTTGGTGAGGTATGAATGGTGTTTTGAGTGGGGGATGAGAATTATCTTTACTTTCGTGCTGTTTCTTTCTTATATTATTGACTTAATATGTCTTTTGGATTATGATATATTTATTGAAATTAGATTATATTAAGTTAATATGTTTTGTTTTAAATACATATTATTGTGGAATTCTCGTTCAGTAGTCTATTTTCTGTATCCCTTGTTTGATTTGGTCAGTACGCGGGGATTTATCATCCCATTATATTTCATTAAAGAGTGAGCTATTCCACCCTTTGGACGTTAGTGGCAAGGGAATTTTCCTTTGTTTCCTTTTATGTTATTTCCCCTGGCCCCTGCCCAAATTTCCCCAGGGACTCTCTTCTGCTTTATATTGAGATGAACTCACGAGCAGGCCTCAGACGTCATGTTGAGCACAGATCAAAAAAGAACAATATCTGTCTCCAGGGCTTCTTAGAAAGGACTAAGAAGGGCAACATGAAGCACTTTCAAGAATGGATTCTCAACCATCATCTACCTGAATATGAAGACACTGGCAGGAACAGTACTGAATAAAGCTCAATTCACTACCATCCAGTGACAGGTAATGGGGCAATTCTGCACACCATCATGATATGTTGTAACCGTGTAGAGGCAATCACTGAGGGTTCCAACTCACAAGTAACAGAAACTGATTTATAGTGGCAGTAGAATCGCCTTATGTGACAAATACTAAATTGATAGAACTTCACATGGCCAGGCCAAAAATCAGTAAGGCTAGACCATATAATAATCAGAGAAACAACACAAGTGCCAATACTGATCTCATTCCTCACAATCCTTTACCACTGAGATCACACAGACGTGTTATGACCATCAGGTATTTATTCTTTTTTTTTCATTTACTTTTTCACTTCAAGACGTTTTTTTGAAGTATTTTCTTTACTCAATTCTCATGAATTCTTTACACAAACTTATCAATACACAGAGAAGCAGAGAAGACATCAATATTCTATAAAAAAGAAGAACAAAATCACACGTTGACACAACATTACACAGAATTGACACAAAACAATCACAATTTTGCATGCAACGAATTTCAAAGAACCTCCTTGTAGCCTAGGTTCTCTTGTTTAACATTATTTACAACGATGCCCTTGGAGCTTCCCTTATTATATAAATTCTGCTCCTTTCCTAGTGGGCCAGTACCAAACAGTGCCCATACTGGGCCCCGAAAGAGATTCCAAAAACTTTCCTAATTGCTTTTGTTCAGAGCTCCAGTAGCATTTCATATATAATACACTTGTTTGGAAGAAAAAAACAGTTGACGTGTTTTGAACCCTTTTGTATTAGTTTGTACGGTTCTCCTCAGGACTCAGAACACTACAACGCTGAAAATAAAAAAGATACTGGCATTAACAAAACATTCAAAAATCAGCCATTGCATCAAACTCATACTCATCATACACCCCTCCGCTCAGAATTATCTTAGTTCTCAACATTTTCAATTAATAACCGATTTCTAAACCTCCAAACACCTAAGAATAATGACAAAAAACAAAATAAATAATCACTCAATGATACAAAACAGCAATAGTCTACAACCTACCTCTGTTAAAAAAACTCACATCAAATGACGGAGTAATACTTCACATGCCAATTCAACGGATATCTGATCACATGTCTATGTTGTCGATATCCTAAAACAAAGATAAACAGAAATCACTTCCATGAAGAACTTCATATTTTTCGCAAATTTGCACATTAGGCATATAAAAACTGCTGCAAGTCACTGTAGAATACGACGGTCAAATTCTTAGAATTAAACTTTCCAAATCCCTACAAATGATCAAGCTTAAAACTAGGAAGTCGCTTCAGTCACAAAACTCCTGCTGTTGAAAATTTTAAATCCTTCTCAACGTTTATCTACAAAAGGCTACATGGCACTGATCTTTACATACAGAAGGCATGTCCATGGGTCCGAATCGGGCTGTGCTGTGACGCGGTCAATCAGAATTTCTTCCTGGTGCACTGACACTAGTAGGTGAGTGCATCTCTTTCCTGGTGACGTCATCCCTATAGTAAAAACATCTTGGGCACGACTCCCATTTAAAGCCCACTGACAGCCAGGACAACCACTGCACTCAGACTCTATGGGCAAGGAAAATTTTAACTGACTATGGGCCCTGGTTGTAGGACCCCCAAGACCTCTACCCTACGAGGGTACAACGTAATTGGACCCCTAAGTGACCGATTATCACTTGCAGATTTTCCTATTGACCGCAATGTTAAATGTCTACATAATTTATTTATTTTCTAATGCTTCGAAAATCCATAACTCTGGGGCATATGTATGCAGAGAGGTATTGTTGAAAAACATTTCCAGATTCCGTCTCATGCCTGGGGAATATTCATAAGGTATGTCGTACGGTTCCTATTATCTCAGTAAGACTGTGCATTTGGACAACATAAGTGTCAAAACTATGTGGGACTGAGTCTGTGCATACCATCAGAATAAGTTGTCCTAATTCCTGGCTAGCTCACAGTGTGCCTTCTGGACCTCCAAACCTTACAAGGGGGCTTATGGTGTCTGCAACCTCAGAACATGACAACCCTGATTCTTCAAGGAAATCGTGGAAACCGATCTTCCCTTTCACGGTTAACTCAGGCGTGTCCAGAAGGAGACATAAGAGGTACATAAATGGGCATTTCAAACATGTATTGAAGCAATCGGACTCTTGTGTAAAATATGTGCGCTGCAATGATTAATAGAAGGAAAGAAAACAGAGTAACCAGCATTAAAAGATTGGTGAAGAAGATAAATAATTCAACCATTGTGCATGTGCGTCGATTATGTGAATGCATATAATTGAACTCCTACCTAGCGCTTCCTATCCTAGTAAGAATAGGGTGTGCATGTCCCAGAATACCTTAGAGTGGCTCCCCATTCATATGCGGGTGCATGTCATTAAGCAGCCATTCTTGATGTAGAACAGGCTGCTGTCCTTCTCAAAGGAGTTGCAGGATTCAGCTGGGCCAGAATTCAAGCATGGGGCTAACTCGACAACCCATAGAAATGCTCCTCTGCCTAAACAAAGGCTTGGTACAGTTTATATAAAAAAACTGGACCCATTTTCTGTGCCTGAGTTCTGGTCCGGCTGTCATTGTTTATTCTACCTACTCAGAGCTGTCACAGAACGGACAACAACAAACAACGTCATTTTGCACACTGTACATGTACAGAATATTTCAAGGCCTGATAATGTACCTACGAAGAAGTGTAAGCCTAAGCAAACAATTTTCTAAGAACATTATCCCATACGGACTTGCAAGTAAATGTATGTAAAAAATCATTGTTCATAAAGATATCAACTTTAAAAGGGAGCATGTAAAATTGAAGTGTTTGTGCCCAGGGCCTTTATAACCTCATGACACCCACTCCGTGCATGTAAGGTGACTACAAGCTTCATATTAAACCTACAAATATAAATTGCTTATAAAACCGAAAAAGGTTTACAATACTCTGCACTTTAATAACAAAGCAATAGGAAAGCCAAATTGCATTTAATGGTCAATTTAAAAATGTGCACTTGTAAACTGAATATAAAAAGCAAATTTGCATTTAAAAAGGATGCCGAATTAAAAAAGATTCCCAGTGAAACTGCATGATTGTTTAAGTGTTCCGAGAGTCAGACGAACAATGTTGTTTTCAACTTCTGTAGACGATGTTTCCGTTAGCACCCCGGTCACAAGTTCCAAAGATCAAATATGGTCATGCACAACTCGATCAGCAGCAGCTACTAAAGGTGTGACAGCCAGTAGTGCATCTGCAGAGAACCAGCCATGTTCTGAAAATCCTGGAGCTAAGGCATGCAAGGAGCGCTCATAATATGCGTTTTGCAGCAAGAGCAATCGGGCAGGACAACTTTGCAGGGGGATTCTTAATGGGCCCATCAACAGTTCCATAATTGTAAATTGGACCAATTGCATTCCAAGGCATATATTCACGGAACACTCGAAAAGGCACTGCAAACAACAGAACACGGTCTGTATGCAATGTAACAATCTAGGTCGAAAGGACAAAGACTAGTTGTCGTTCAACTCCAGAAGTAAAGTTGCGCCAAATACTGCATCATGCATTCACAACACAGTAGCACATGTGGCAGTGCTATTCTCATTTGGGTGCGTGGCGGAACATCCATTGAAGAGCAGCAAAAATAGAACCAAGATTCCGACAATTAGAAACAGGGCAAGTGGTATGCCTCCAAAATGCCTGAAACCAAGGAGTGTATGAAAGATGGAATCCCTCTGAAGACAGTCTTGAAAGTACTAACAAACCCAGACCGAATCACTTTAAAAAAAAGTGTACTACTTCTGCAGTATTTGAGGCATTAAAAATAAGGGGTACATGTTCTATTTGTAATGTTGTGAGAGGTTAGAGTGTAGTAGTCACTGGATTTCAAAAGAAGACTCCCTTGCAGATGTTAAAGAAACTTCCTTCTGAAACAATAAAGCTTTCAGTCTGCTCGGACTATCAAAGTTCACATCAAACATAGAAATTGAAGGCCACATTGTCACTTGTCTAACTGTACGAGCAGGTTGAAAAATCAAATAGGGTACTCCCGGTCCCATCCCACAGCAACCGGGGTCATTTAACATCAAATAACTCCCATTAGAAAGTAATCAGAATGCCAGAATAATTACAGCAGCTGGGGGAACCCTTCAGCAAGCAAGCTATGTTTGCCTTGCACACAGCACATGCTCCGTGAAGTGTAACCTCCCTGAAAACTAGGGAACGGCTGAAAGTGTTCTTGCAGTCTGTACCACTAAGAAAAACTTTGGTGCCCACATTTCTACCTCTGTACCCAAAAGGTAGGACCCAAGTCTTGTGTGCACATCTCTCCCCTAATGCTTCATATTTGTATAAAGGGGTCCAAATAAATTAATTTAGTGTCAAATAGCATAGTTTTACTTTATAAATATGGGTTGAGAGAATCGAATTGTTGTAGACGATGTGGTGTTGACAATGCTGATTTGTTACATCTAGCATGGATGTGTCCGAAGGTGGCTGCTTTTTGGGTGGATGTAGTGACAGCCTTAACTGAGATGGTGAAGGCAGCAATCATATGTGATATGAAGCTGTGTCTGTTAGGTAACGTTCTGCAACTTCCGTCTAGTGCTCGTAAATTGGTAGCAATGACTTTACAGCTGGCCAAGCGTAGAGTTGCATTGAAGTAGGATGGTAGACCAGCGCCCAAACTAGCACAGTGGTTACACGATATCGCCTATTACCGTGATCAACTAACTTGTTATTACAAGGAACTACCAACTGCCTCTAGACCACGTGATGTGTGAGGTCCATTTACTGTCTACATGTTGAACCATCCTGCCGACTGTTGATTTTCCTTATGTGGACAAAGTTAATATTGATAGATTGATCTGACTCTCTGATTTCATCGTATTTTCTTTCTATGTACTTTTTTAAATAATTCCAGTCATGTGTGGGGTACAAAATGATTCATAATGAACAGCTGCACTTTTGTTTCTGTTTGAACTTCGTAAATAAAATGTTAATTAAAAAAAAAAGTAGCATAGTGTTCTTTGCTGAGGAAGGGAGAAGTTTATAGTGATAAGACTCTGAGTCCACAGGGTTATTGCTAGAAAAATATGTAAACTTCTCTGTGAATGCTTTGGAGCTACCCGAGGATGGTGTAGTGCTATGTTCCAATTGTGTATAATTAAATACTGCATATGGAGAACTAGCTCTTTGTAAATAATGGTGCACATAATGGTGAAAACAAGTCATCATAATTAGATGTTTCACTATACATATCTTCACGTTTAAATACAGTATAATGTACTAGCTCATACATTTGACTGTGTGACTGTACCAATCATCAACAATGCTGCCAGGAGTAATAACATCATTCAGGGATATTTTAAATACATACAGTGTTTGTAAAGTTTCTGTTGGGCCAAAAATATCATCTTTTTTTTAACAAAATGTTTTTGTTTTCAAGTGCAACAAGGTGATAGGCTCCTAATATGACATAGAGACATTGAATGCTGTTTGTAGACATCTCCTGGGTGATACGTGCAATATGTGCCCAACAAGATATAGAGGATTGGGTCCTCACAGACAGCAACAATAGGGTTATCAATAAAGGCATGTTATCCTGCTAGGTGTACCGTCTTTGTTGTCTCTAAGGACCATGATAATCAACTTGCAGTGCTGTCTATTCGGAGTAACATCCCCTCAACCCTCTTCCCTCTCCCCTACCCTGGCCTGCCATGGCTGAGTCTGCTACTAGGTAGACAAAGGTAAACTGACATTCTTCCGATCGTAGAATGAAGAGAATATTGGGGAAGGTTTCACTGTGTTGTTAATTTTAGCGCCCAAGTTGTGGAATTGTCTATATGTGCGTAATCTAGAGAGGGTTATCCCTTTGCTCCGTATCTGTTTACTCTGAAGACTAGAATGTTATGTTGTCCTTGTCATCAGACGAAAACCACCTCAAAGTATTCGTCTGAACTGTCATCCTACCTGACTCAGCACCCGCAAAAAGTGTGGAATTTCGAAGAGCGATGAGAACGCATTAATTACATACTAACTTGAAATGTATATATTGTATCATTGGACATTATGACACCATGGAATGTTTCACTTGTTTGATCCTGTTTAAATGTTTTGCATATTTCTTAGTTTGTGCCGAATACCAGCCATTGTATTAACAGCGTAGCGATTAAACATCCGAGGGTAGGGCGGGGCAAAGAATGGTGACCGAAGGTGGTTGGACTACGATATGACGTGAGTTCAGAAGGGATACAATGAGGCCAGGAACATTTAGGTAGATTGGCAGGTTTCAACCCTGTGAGAAAAGAGGCAGTTAACAACCAGGCGAAGAATGTGGGCGGGATTAAGGTGTTAAAAACAAGAGACAAAACTAGAGAAGGACTAGAACTGGAATTGGGAGAGAGGAGTCAGAGCGTTATGTTCGTAGCTGATGAGTGAAGAAAGGTACGTCAATATACCGCTTGTCCATCTGCTGTATGTCGGCAGTATAGAATGTTATCGAAAAGCTAGAAGTATAGAGGGCATAATTTATGAAACCACTCCAGTAAGTTATGCAGACAGCATTTTTTGCACATAGAGGGAAAACGCTGGTTATGGTGAGGTATAACAGGGTATGCAATGGGCGATTGAAAACTGCTTGACAATTTACATTGACATGTGAACATAAATTCATAACGTAAATGGTAATATATTTGATTTCAACTTTACAGATTTGAACCCCTGACGAAGGGCCAGAACGGCTTGAAATGCATTGGGTTAAATACTATCATATTTCATGGAGCAAGGGATTTTACATGCTGTATTCAAAAGCGATTGGGCATTATACATGCATTTGAAAATTGAAATCACCTTGGTTTGAATATACCAACAAACGAACAATAAACTGTTTTAAATATGGAACAAAAAGTGGACTGTGGATTAATTGGTTTATGAGCAAGGTTACCAACCTGTACAACGTGATGCATCCTGGTACTGATAGTACTTTACTTATCAGTTTTCCGTCCTTGTCATCAGGGCATATGTAGGTGCTCTTTGGAAACGGAGCGGTCCAGTGTATCAAGTCAACCTCTAATGCTTCCCAAGCTCTAGCAGCCATAAGGGATCCCTGGCTCCGTCTGGCCTCTCTTAGTCGTACTGCTCCCTCATAGTCCACCCAGCGTAAGAGCTCCCTTCTCCATCCATCCGTACTAGGTCATCTCTGTGCCTTCCAGTCCTGGGCTATCTCCCTTTTAGACAAGAGAAGAGCCAGGTCCTGAATTTCACCAGTTACTTTAGTCTTGGGTGTATGCGGAAACCAGTGGAGGAGACAATGTCCCAGTGTGCAGTGGACCTCCCTATCTTTTATCCCAGTCAATGTGTCTGTCACCATCTTCCAGAGGACACCTAGCCCTGGGCAGCTCAAAAAAATGTGTAGGAATTCAGCCCCCGATTCACCACACTGGAGGGATTTGGCCTCTGTCGTCATGAAATGGTGGTTTATCCTTCATGGCATGAGATATGCCCTATGAAGCACATAGAAATTAATCAGCTTAAATTGAGCATTTCTTTAAACTTTGGGAGCGTTGTATAGGAGTCCTTCTCAAGCCTTCTCATCTATGGGTGTCCCCAAGTCTTCCTCCCAATGTGCTCATAAGTTGTCTAGTGGGGGCAGCATTTTGTTTCGGCGCAGCCAATACAAACAAGCGATTGTCTTGTATGTACCCGCGGATGACACTACATACTGACACACCTCCGCCAATGGGGTCTCTGAGAGTCCCGAACTCCAGTGTTTTTGGATTTCAGTCGTACGTGCCCTGTGTAATAGAAAGTACCCTTGTGGGAGCCCATATCTCTCTCTGAGGTCTTGGAATGATGGCAATGTGCCATCCACATATAAAGTCCCTATTATAGACACCCCAGCTGGTGCCCATTCCCTCAGTCCACTCCAGTTACCCTCATGCAGGAGTTCCATAAGAAACTCCAGCGGAATCTCCGGAGCATAAGGTTGCTTAATTTTAGATCTCTGGAGACACCAAATACAGCTCCTGGGAAGCACCTGAAACTCTGAACCACCATCCGCCTTTGTGGAAGATATTCGTAATATTAATTGTGCCAAGTGTCAGAGATCTGGTAAATAGGGGCCCAGGTTTCCTGTTCGTCAACTTCTACCTGCTACCCATTGTGTGAGCCACTGGAGCTGTGCTGCCTGATAGTAACTTTCAAAATCCGGGAGGTATAGCCAGCCTGCTGTTTTTCTGCATCGTGGATAGTGACACTCTTTGCCTGCTAAGTCTCCAAATGAAACCAGTTGTTAATGAAGTACAGCAGTCATGGTAACGCCACCATTTTTAATAGGGCGAACCTACCTATCTCGGAGAGGGTCAAGGCAAAACAGACCTCCATACTTGTTTTCAAGCCCCTTATGACCTTCCCAATATTACCCTTCAGGCTCGTGATGGACCCTTACTCCGAGATATGAGAGGCTTGTTGGCTCCCACGCCACATCATGTATTGCGTCTGTGCGGGACCTGCCAACGAGCGTCGTGTACAGACACAACTTCTCCCAATTTACTAGTAAGCCCGAAACCTTCCCAAGGTGTCTAAGATCCTCATGGTTTTGAGGAAATGCAAAAGATTGTCTGCATATAAAGCTATGTGATGACATTTCCCCAGTACCTCCTAGATTCTGTAATGGGTCCCTGTTCTGGCGTGACAAGCTAAGGGCTCCCGGCTCTATGGGCAAACAGGAGTAGCGACAAAGGGCACCCTTGTCGAGTAACTCTGCTCACTTGATAGCTGTCAGAGATAATACCCCCTGTCTTCACCCTAGCCACCAAGTCTGTATAGAGCAGCTTGGTCAGAGCAACAAACCCCTGTCCCGGGGGGAAAACATGGCGGCTGTCGGCTGACTGCTGCAGTGCTCCGCTCCGTCTCTGCCCTCAAGTGCCTAATCGCCGCTTGACTCGCTAGGATATGCGAGCGTTTTTTTTGACCGTGACATTATGTGCACTTAAATACGCACAAATTGTGAACCCGAGCTAAAAACTGAAAACCGAGTTTTTTTTTTTTTTTTTTTCTGACTGCACCTTAATGTGCTTCGAGGAAGTTGTCAGCCGCGGAGCTGAGGAGGGAGGCCACAGCGGTTCCGTGGAGTCGTGCAGCGTGAATACACCCAGCTGCAATTACGGAGGTGAACGCCCTTGCCGAAGCGAGCCCTCACCTGAGCTGCTGCATTGGGAGCGAGCCGCCCTGGAGCTCCGCAGAACCAGGCGGATTCGGAGTCTCCGCAGGGACTCCCGTTTAAGCTGCTTTGGACACGACAGTAAGCCGGCGTTTGGGGCCATTGTATTACCGCCCGCAGTTTCAGACGTATGTCCCACTTTGCCGCTCACAGGAGCCTCATGTGAAACCGAGGAGACAGGAGCCTCATGTGAAACCGAGGAGACAGCCGGCGGTAAGGAACACCGTGTTAAAAAGGTAAAAAACACTAGGAGCTGCAGAGAACCCACAACCAAAGACTTACCCCTGGCACCTATGAATGCTGCAGAGACGGCTAGGAAACTAAAAGGTAAGAGCGCAGTTAAGGGCTCAGTGGGAACTAGCGTACCCCGTAAAAAGAGAGTTAAAGGTGCGCTGCAAGTTACTGAGGAGGAGGCTGGAAGGGAGGTTTCTGAGTCTGAAAAGAATCCTCAAAACCGAGCAAAATCGCAATCTGATCAGGAATCTTCATCTTACCTTTCTATTGAAGTAAAAGCTAAAAGGGGCAGAAAACGCGGCAGGGCGAAACCCCTCCCCGCTTCCATACCTAAAATTACCCCATCTCTGCGCTCATACTTTAAGGTAGTACCCCAAGTCCTGAACATTGGGAAAGAGCACCACCAGAGTAGTAGCTCCATCACGAAGCTTAACCCAGGGTCCGAGATCATGACTACCAATGGGCAGGTTTTGACTCCAGCGACAGAGATCGCTCCAGCTGACTCTTTAAACAACCAGCTACAATTGGCTGATATTGGCTCTGCTCACATATTACAACTAACAGGAAAGCCCTCGACAGAGGGAGGGGGATTACTGCCTAAAAATACAGTAGACTTAGTTATGAAAGACTCTGTTTTGACAGTTGAGGAAACAGCGCAACCCTCAGTACCAGTAGACTGTCGCAGTGAACCTATCAGGGTAACTATTTCGGATAAAACAGTTAACATGGAAGACAACTTCGAAGCAGGTATTTTTTCTGAACCCCCTTCAATAACTGATCTAGATTCTAATTTAGGGGGTACCGCTCATACCTCTTCCCAAGAAATAAACGGTGCCGCAGGTGCCGCAGGGTCGAGTTCAGAGACTATCTCAGTAGCCTCGATACAACTGATGTTTGCAGCATTATCTGCGGAGATAAAGCAAGGTTTTGCTGAATCAGCCTCTAACCAGAGGGAAATAAGGAGCTTCTGTGAGTCCCTTGATGAGAGAATAGGCACCTTATCGGTGAGAACCCAAGCGTTGGAGGAAACGGTGGGGCAAATATCAATGAGGGCCGAGGGCACCGAGGATGACATCTCGAGACTAAAAAAAGAAGACCAAGCCCTATCGGAGAGAATGGAGCTCTTAGAGAACAACGCAAGGCGTAGCAATATACGCATCTTGAATGTTCCTGAAGGCAGCGAAGGTAGGGACATCAAGAGCTATGTTATAACCCTACTAAAAGAAACTCTAAATCTCTCGCACCCTAATGAAGAGCTGGCTGCGGATATTCAACGTATACACAGAGACCCTTTTAGACGCAACCCACAGCGGACTAAGCCCAGGAAAATCCTTGTAAACTTTCATACCTACTCCCTGAAGGAGCACATCCTAAACTTAGCGCTTAAGCAAAAGTCATTATCATTCAAAGGCTTCAATTTTCAGATTCGCTCAGATCTATCCCGGTTCACCCTAGATAAACAATGGGAGCTGGGCCGAAGAATGGATGCTTTTCGCAAATTAGGTGCTACAGTACAAATGGGTTTCCCTGCATCTCTGAAGATAATGCTAGATAACAAAATGTACAATATTAGATCAGTGCAGGCTGCTGATGAACTTTTATTGTCTTTTGGGAGCAGGAAACAGAGGGAATAGATCTGAGTTGGGTTGAAATACAACAGTAAAAGTATGTCCATCTGTTCTACCGATTCAACTTACCTAAGTAATCAAATAAATAATGTCAGGAAAGGGAAAAAAAAAAGTATGAGGAATGGGATAAAGAGAGGAATGGGAGGGAAAAAAAATATATATAAAAAATAAAAGGGGGAAAGAGTGACAAAGGGAAAGGGAAAAAAAACACATTCACAAAATAAGTAGTACACTTGAATGGCGAGTTATTCTATAAACTACAAGAGGCACATGAGGTGGAGATGGGGAAGAGCTAGGGGCACTTACTTCCGGAAACTTCCGGCTGGTGAGTACAGGGTTTTCCCAGGGGAGGAGAGGGGGGGTTGGGTGGGCACGGGGGGTGGCGGGGCACAAGGTAAAATACACATTAATGAATGAGCTCCAATCTTTCTATCTTAACAAATTTTTTAATATACGGTTTTTTACTCATCGTAAACAACTTAACATGAACCCATATAATTTGCCAGTCTCATTAAGTAACCCAAATTCTCAGCATAATGAGTAGACTTAAAGTATTATCCTGGAATGTTAATGGTCTCCGCACCAGGCCTCGTGCTAATAAAATCATGCAATATCTTCGAGATGACGATGCTGGGATTATTATCCTCCAGGAGACACATTTAATCGAAAGCGAGATGCTTGAGTTGGTTGGAAGGAATAGATGGATAGAATCCTCAATTTCAACATCACAAGGATTTAATACGCGGGGGGTTTCTATTCTATTTAAGAAATCCGTTAGGTGCAAAATAATACAGCAGAAAGTAGACTCTGGTGGAAGATGGGCCATTGTAGCAATAGAGTTAGGAGGATTGAAGTTAACACTAGTAGGCTATTATGGCCCAAATATTGACGATCCCTCTGCATTGGAATCCTTATTTAACCACTTGTTGAGATTCCCAGACCCTGTGATCATAGCTGGGGATTTCAACATTACTTTGAATCCACTTCTAGACAAATCCCCTAACAGTAGACAGAAAAGTATCTCTAAATCTAGAAACTGTCTTATAGGGTTAATGAACCTGTATGGATATGTAGATATCTGGAGGTTCAGAGAGGGCCAGAGGCAAGACTTCTCATTCAGGAACTTTAAGTACAGACATAAATCTAGAATCGATTTCATCCTTACTAGTAGATCTTTGGCTGATGACATCATCTTAATACACTATATCCCAATACATCTCTCTGATCATTCAGCAATGAAGCTTGAATTAAAACTGGGCACGGCACCCCCTACTAGAATGTGGTCCTTTGACAGGTCACTACTCTCATCAATAGAGGATATAGAATTTTTACAGTCAGAAGCACGTTACTTCTTCAGCACTAATACTGGTACAGCTCCAGCAGGAACTGTATGGGACGCATTCAAATGTACACTAAGAGGCCTCGTAAAGAATAAGGCAGCCTATAGAAGAAGGCAGTATATAGAGGAAGTAACCTCTATTGAGGATAATATTAAGACAGTTCAGACAGACATCGACAGAGTTGGGTTAATAGATAACCAGGACCTTTCCTTAAAACATGCAGAGTTGGTCAGATTAAAGAATACCTTATCGGCAATTCTAGAGAAACGTATCTTGCAGAAATGGGAGGCAAGTAAACTCTCTCATTTCCAATATGGGGAAGGGGCAGGGAAATTACTTGCCTGGAAAACAAAATCAGATCGGGTCCGAAACAACATTCCCTCCGTCACATCAGCGAGGGGTACTTTTTCCAGGGACGAAGATATTAGAGAAATTTTTAGAACCTTCTTTCAATCTATATACCAAGATGATCTCAATGTCACTCAGAACGACATCATGAGTTGGTTGGAAGGAATCTCCCTACCATCTTTAACATCAGAACAGAGCTGTTCCTTGGAGGAGGAAATAAGTATAGCAGAGGTAGAGGAGGCTATAAGGGGAGCAAAGGGTGGAAAGGCTGCAGGCACTGATGGTCTACCATGCGAAATACATAAAAAATTGATCTCAGAGGTGTCTCCAGTCCTAGTAACCTTATTTAATCAAATCTTAAGAGACGGCGCATTGCCACCCGAATCCTGGGATAATGCCTCTATAACCCTTATCTTAAAGCCTGGCAAACCTTCTTCAGATTGTGGTTCATATCGGCCCATTTCCATCTTAAATGCAGATTACAAAATCTTTGCCACAATCTTGGCCAATCGGCTGGGCCGGGTAGCGCCTGACATTATACATCCTAATCAAAAAGGTTTTATAAAAGGGAGACAGCTGTGTGAGCTCACCTATGAACTACTAGGCTCCATAGATATAGCTATAAAAGAGGCTGCGCCCTTGTCTGTCCTCACGTTGGATGCTACCAAGGCCTTCGACAGGGTGAATTGGCTATACCTGTCGGAGGCCTTGAGGAAGTTCAACGTTGGAGATAGATTCCGTAGAGCGATAAATCTGCTATATCGTAGCCCGTCTGCTTCACTTCTGATAAACGGGGGCCTAACGGAGCCATTCAGGGTTACGAGAGGAACCAGACAGGGCTGTCCCCTATCTCCCCTCCTTTTCGATGTATATATCGAACCCTTTGCCCAAACCTTAAGAGACAACACACTTATTAAACCCTTTATTTTCGGTGGCTGGGATAAAAAGGTGCCACTTTATGCGGACGATATTATGATTTTCACTACAAACTATGATGAAGCATATCCAGAGATAATCGATCTGGCTGTCAAATTCGGTAAAGTCTCAGGGTATGAGATTAATGCCTCAAAGACTGAGTCGATGTCCTGGAATATTAATACAACAGGTAACAACGTAACATCCAAAACTCAACTACGTTACCTGGGGATAAACATAGTCAAAGATATCAACTTAATCGCTTCATTAAACTTTACTAAAATAGCAGCAGAGTGCCGAAAGCTTATGAGAGACTGGTCACATCTTCCTCTCACCTTTATAGGCAAGGTTAACCTGGTTAAGATGAGTATTTTGCCGAAGATTTCTTTTCTGTTCAATTCAATTCCACTGTTTTTTGACTCAAAGTTAATTTCAAAACTACAGAGCACGATTAACAGCTTTATTTGGAATAGCAAGAGCTCTAGAATCTCTTGGAAAAAATCAGACGTCGTAGGGAGAAGGGAGGGGTGGCTGGACCAGATCTTCAAGTCTACGCATGGGCATTCCAGCTTTCGCATACACGTATGCTGCTCAAAACTCCTACAGCGACAGGGATGGGCTGTTTGTTCACTGCATTACTGGACTGTGAAAGAGTAGGCCAAACTGGTTTTTTGTTTAAATTTGGAGACCCCAAATTCTTTAAAAAAATAAAATTGAAAGTATTACAAGGGATTGCATCTACTTGGTACAAAGTGAGGCAAGCGAACTAAGTGGGCTACTACTCAGGGAAGGCTCCTATATGGAATTTACCTGTTCCCCCTCCATGGACATTGGATGCACTTACTAATCCACTAAGAGTAGCTGGCATCAATATTTAGGAAGATTTGTTTATGGATGGGTCTTTGCTTCCATGGGACTACTTAATTAACAAAGTTGGACCAAGTCTGTCGAGATTTAAATACATTCAAATCTCTAGCTGGTCACAATCATATAAAGAGCAGCCAGCACGGATTAGTAGTCTACCTATAGGTGGTAATAGTGATTTGGTGACTTGCCTATTAGATAGCCCGGTGGCAAAGAAAGAAATATCACGCTGGTATAATAAAATTATGGATGAAATGGATACCAACTTTCATTTGCCGACATCATTATGGGCTGAATCAATGCCAGGCATCGATGTGGAAGAGCTTTGGACCGCCTCCTGTGCAGTACTCTGGGACCTAGTGAAACCTGCGTGGCTCAGCTGGAACCACCTTTTTACAATACATAGGGCATACTATTCTCCACAGAGGCTGACAAAGTTCTCTTTAACGGGCCCGGCCTTATGCGCAAGATGTGGGTCCATCGCAGCATCAGACATTCACATGTTTTACGAATGTCCAAATCTGTTCACTTTTTGGGAAGCTATTGGTAATAAGTTATCCGAGTCCTTGGGCGAACACATCTCCATAGACCTTGTTCTTGTAATCTTTGGCCCAAGAAGCAAAGTACGCAATGCTGCAACCAATTTGCTATTTTATGCCATCCTGGCGGCACGTAGGGAGATATGCAGACATTGGAAAGATGCCCAACCACCTACAGTGTACGAATGGCGAACATCACTTTTCCAGATTTCTAAACTCGACCTCGCCAGGGCAGGAAATCCCAGTAGGAGAGCCTTTTGGACTATGCTAGGGTAGTAATGATAAGCCTGGTTTTTTTTTCCCCAGGTCCTATGATTAATGCGCGCATTGTCTACCCTTCTTCCGTTGACCAAGTGTCATGGCGTTATGGGGGCTTCGGTATCTCGGGCCTATCTACTAAAATACAGCCCAAAGCAAGACCTTGTGTGGCTTGTGTGAATTGTGCTATTGGGAATTGGTTTTCCGCCCTCCCTAATAAAATCTCCCGCCAGCTACACGCTGAGATAGCACAGAACACAACCTTACTTTCTTTATTGCTCTGTGGCAGTTTTTGGTTTTGATAGATTGGAGCCATGCACGCAAATGAGGATAAAAAAAAAAAAAAAAAAAAAAAAAAAAACAAACCCCTGTCCCAGTCCAAATCTCAATATAACCCTGTAGAGGTAAGGCCACTCCAGGCTATCGAAGGCCTTCTCGATATCCACTGCAAAAACTTCAGCCTCCTCCCTGTCTTAGGAATTTGCCTATAATACCTGCAGGAGTCTCTGCACATTGATTACCATTTTATGGCCAGTTCAAGCGTCAGCTGATTGGTGTGGCCGTACCAAATGGAATTGAGAACAGGAATCCGCTGCTATCAGAATGTATTTGAAAGAGCCCTCAGTGTGTAGTGGCCCGCAATTGTCCAAATAAACGCAGGCCATACAATTGTTTGAAATTAAAAGGGGTGTCTTGGTGGACGTGCTGTGGTGGAAACTTTTATTTTTTGACAAATGTCACATTTAAGGACATAGGGCCAGATGTAGGTAGCCGAATACCGGTCGGCAACGGCCGAAATTAGGTAATTTCGGCCGTTACCCACCGGTATTTGGAAAATGAGATGTAGGAGTCAAAAATATACCGAATCGGAATTTACCGAATCCCTATTTACCGACGTCTTATTTACCGAATCAGTAAATAATAAATGGTAAAAAACGTCCATCGAGATGTAGGAAACCCAAAAAATACCAAATTTCATGAAATTCGGTATTTGAGAGTCGGTATTTTTTTTTTTTTTTTTTATTCAAAAGATCTTTATTGACAGCAAAGCCATTGACATCACCAGCATTAACACATGTGCATGAATGAACTCCGGGATCGGCGCCAGGTTCTCAGAAACTGCTAGATGTAAGTCGTACACAGCCTTAGTGCCAGCATCCCGGAGGCCTGGCGGCGAGGTAGTATAGTAGCAGCGCAATCATGCTAATCGAGGGCTCCCAACATAGTTAGCGTATTGTAGTGGTGTGACAACTGGCAATCAATCTGTCCATATGCTAGTCAGCGATCCAACAACATGTCTACTATAAGAAATTAAACAGCGCCCAACAAACTGCCCCCCCACCCGCTCGTGTGCGTCTGTGTGTCTGCCTAACCCGTCCCGACTATACAACCACCCGAGTGATCCTACCCCGTGTCCCCACCCCGTACCCCCTATAAACCTGCCCCTACTCTACTATCCTTCAGCAGCCCATCTCCAGGTTCTCACAGCCACCCTCAGTCAACCAGAGGCCTCCCCATTCCCGCCTCCCCCGTGTCTCCGTGTTCAGTGCTGGCTACGATCTCCTCAACTCTATCTTGCAGTTCCACCTCCTCCGCGGTGTCAGAGCCGTCCTCCTCACTCCTCTGCTTGTACTCTTTGTAAAGGTCCCAAAAATTCTTGGGCCTGCTTCTGGGCAGAAGAAGGTCACTATACAGTTCTGTCTGGGTGCAGCAGTACTGCAGGTCCCTCAGCCATTTAGCTTTTGTGGGGAGGGGCCCCCTCATCCAGCAGGTCGCCACCACACGCCTTGCAAGGAGCAGCGCCATGTCCACTAGACGACGCAGTCCCGGGGCTAGCGGTTTCGAATAAGCAAGTAGCGCCAAAGCAGGGGCACGAGGTAAAGGTTCCCCCAGTATTTGGTCGAGTTCCGCAAAGACCTCCCCCCAGAATGCCTGCACTCCTGGGCACTGCCATGCCAAATGGTAGAAATCAGCTGTCGGAGTCCGGCAGCGTTCGCATTTGGCCGAGGCGCGAAGGCCATATCGATGGAGGCGAGCAGGGGTGTAATACACTCGTTGTAAATATTTGAAATGCACCAAGCGGGGCCGTCCGGTTAGAGATATCTTGCGAGTGCTTGTGCAGCAGTAGCGCCACATTCCATCATCTATGGGGGATTGTAGGTCTGCCTGCCAGGCCTCTCTGGCCTTCGACGGTTGCAGACGCTGCTGTGTCACACCCAGCTTGTTAAGCTGTGTAACGAGTTTCGCTGCGGAGGTGGATTTCAGTATATATGTTAGTTCCGGGATCTCCTCAGGTTCTTCCAAATCCGGGCCCAGTAGTTCACGAAAGGCCGAGCGGAGCCTGTGGTAGTGAAATTTTTGTAAGAGAGTGTGGCCTGCCCCGGCAACTGGTAGCTGGTCCCAGGTTTTGAGTACACCTCCCTCAAACAGGTCCTCCATTTTCGTTACACCAAGAGAACTCAGCGCCTTGACTACACCCTTCTCACCGAGCGGGTCGAGCCATACGGCCCACTCCACCGGTAACAGTGGGGAGTAAAGCAGAGTGCAGCCCCGAGAGCGCACTAGGCAATTCCAGGCGTGATTGGTCGCTTTCAGGGAGACCATCCGGCCAGTTGCGCGGTCTGTGGGCAGGCAGACAGTAGCAGGTAGAGGGAGCGGGTCTGCAAACAACCGCTCCAGTATAAGGTGCGGGGTCCGAGGGTCACCATGCACCCATGAGTATAAGTGCGACGCCTGGGCGACTCTATAATACCGTTCTAGGTCCGGCGCCCCCAGTCCCCCCATTTCGCAAGGTAGAATCAAAGTCTTCCACCCAACCCTGGGCTGTTTCCCCCCCCAAGCTAACCTCACCAATACCGAGGTGAGCTGCCGAAAGAAGGTCTTAGATAAAACCACAGGTAGATTCAGGAAGAGGAACAGAAATCGGGGGAGTACCACCATTTTCATTAGCGCAATCCTACCCGAGAGGGAGAGTGGGAGACGGATCCACTTATCTACGTCATCCACTAGGTTGTTATAGGCCACTCCGTAGTTGTCTCGAACGAGGACCTCCGGGTCCGAGTGGAGTTGAATGCCCAGGTAGCGAACTGAGTCGGCGGACCAGTGCAATGGGTACTCCATGTCGAACTGTCGTGTCACCGGAGTGAGCGGGAACGCAATCGACTTGTCCCAGTTCACCTTCAGGCCCGATAGCGAGCCGAATCGGACCACTTCGCGGAGCACCGCAGGCAAATTAACTTCCGGTTCCCTGACGTACAACAGCGTGTCGTCAGCGTAAGTTGATATCCCGATCTTATATGTAGGGAAGCTAACCCCCTCTAGGCTGTGGTACTCCCGCATGGCGCACGCCAGGGGTTCCGCCACCAGTGCGTAAAGCAACGGCGACAAAGGGCAGCCCTGTCGAGTGCCTCTGCTTATGTCAATCGGGTCCGTTACCCTGTCACCCAGGCGGAGCCTAGCGAAGGGTCGATGGTACAGCGCTCCAACCTGCTGAAGGAATTGTTCGCCCAATCCCAACTTGCGCAACACCCGAACCATGAAGGGCCATTCGACCGAGTCGAACGCCTTCTCCATGTCAAGGAATATTGCCAATGCGCTATTCTCCTGTTTAATATGTTGCATCGCGCCTAACACAGTTCTGATATTGTAGGTTAAATTCCTGCACGGGACAAACCCGGACTGTTCTGGGGCGACCAACCCAGGTACCAACAGGGCCAGGCGGGTGGCCAGAACCTTGGCATAGATTTTGGCGTCTACATTAAGTAGACTAAGGGGTCTATACGAGCCGCAGAGATCGGGGGGTTTACCGGGCTTGGGTATGGTGATGAGTAGCGCCTCCCGCATGGTGGTCGGCATTTCACCATTCTCGCAGATGGCATCGAACAGGGTGATTAAGTGTGGCAGCAGCAGATCCTTAAATGCCTTATAAAAGCCAACCGTGAGACCGTCTGAGCCCGGCGCACCGCCCGAGCGCATGCCTGCCAGTGCCTCTAATATTTCGTCTTGGTGGAAGGGGGCCATTAAGAATTCCCTATCCGAGTCCTTGAGGAACGGCATGGCTATATGGTCTAAATAGTCCTCCATCTCACCCTCCACTCCCTGTGTTTTAGCTCGATATAGCTCCGCGTAATAACTCCTGAACATCTGGAGTACCTGCTCCTCGTCCGTCACCGTGTCTCCCTCCGGAGTTCTCAGTTCCTCTATGACCAGCGGTCGTCTGGTGCTGCGAACGATGCGTGCAAGAAGTGCCCCAGGCCTCTCACCCTCCCCATATTGTCTCGCCGTGGCGTATTTGCCCATGTACAGGACCTCTCTGTCCGCCAGTGCCTGGAACTCGGACAGGAGTTGGGACAGCTCCCCGTCTCCCGCCTCGCCGCCCAGCCGCAGCTGCTCTGCCTCAAGATCCGCCATCTTCGTTTCCAGAGTTGTTAGGTCCCTACGAATGGATCTTAGCACACTAGAATGTTTCGACATCGCCACCCCTCTGATGTATACCTTAAATGCCTCCCATACCG
Organism: Lissotriton vulgaris; assembly: GCF_964263255.1. Taxonomy (NCBI): domain Eukaryota; kingdom Metazoa; phylum Chordata; class Amphibia; order Caudata; family Salamandridae; genus Lissotriton; species Lissotriton vulgaris. The sequence continues at coordinate 279,109,775 of NC_141698.1, read as the reverse complement.
TAAAGAAGTCATCCACTGTGCCTATGTTTGTAGTGAAGAACTGCTCTATTTCCTCTGCCAGTTCCCCCCTGAAGGCCTCGTCAAGTAGTGCAAAAGGCGGGAACCGCCAAGTGAAGGCTGGGATCCCCCTCCTGGGTGTTGCGAGGTGGAGGAGAATAGGGGAGTGATCTGAAAGCGTGCGTGGGAGGACTGTGCATGTGCAGATGTTGTTAAGTACCAGGGGGGGTGCCAACCAGTAGTCTATCCTGGTGTGTACATCGTGAAATGCAGAATAGTGTGTAAACCCACCCGCCCTTGGATGCTTTTCCCTCCAGACATCCAGCAAGTCAGATTTGATCATCTCGGCCGCCATGTACGTGGCCGAGGCCACGGGCCTCCGGGCAGGGCCCGCAGAGCGGTCTATTGATGGGTCAAACACAAAGTTAAAGTCCCCGCCCCACAACATCCAGGGCTGTGCATGCGTCCTTGCAATAGCCGACAGGGTCTTATAGAATTCAGGGTGGTCATAGTTAGGGCCATAGACGTTCACTAGTAGTATGTCCATCCCCTTACCCACACATCTCGCCAGGACATATCTACCGTCCGGGTCTGAGTGCACCGGAATGAGCCTCAACTGTGACTTTGGATTGGCCCAAATTAACACCCCTCGGGCATGTGTAGTGTAGCCCGCCGCCACAGTGTTCCCCGACAAACCTCTAGATTTGAGCATTCTGCTGGAGAGTGGTAGGTGTGTCTCCTGCAGCAGAGCTATGTCAACGTGATGTCTGCTAAGATAGTTAAGGACTTTCCTCACTTTGCGGAAGTCGTTCAGGCCCCGCACATTCCAAGTCAGTAAATTCAGCTCATTCCGGGCGTGTGCATGCAATGTCGGTGTTGTATCAGCCATTGCTAAGTGGGTTCAGAGCACGGATCGAAAGGATGGATAGTGCAGGACACAGTAGGACCCCCCCAACTCATTAACGCCCTCCGGCGCTCGCGAACAGGGACAGCAGAACACCTCAATTCACACACTTCACAGGCAAACCCCGTCAACAACCCCAACCAAACATCCCCCCTCCCCTCCCCGAGTCTAGCCGCCACCCCGAGTACAGCAACCCGCCCACAGCCGACCTCCCCCAACCTGGTCAGACAGACCCCACACTCCCCCCCATGTACCCCCTACCGGTGCGGTGTCAAATAGTCCGACACCAACTCCTCAGTGAGAAAAAACAACCAAAAGCTCGAGGGCAGAGCGCACCAATGCAGTACACCCCTAACTGTTCCAAGACATTGCGAGTACCGCTCCCCTCTCAGCTCCATTCAAGAGTCAATGCTCAAGGCATGAGGAAAAGTGTTACTCAGCACCACTCTGACTGGCTCCCCCGGCTCAGTGTATACTGCCACGAAGCACACACCCCCTTACCAGCACCATAGGGTAACCAAGTTGTCCGTCCCAAAATCGTGGATCAGGTGCCATTGCAAGGCCGGGGCGCCCATATTGTCCGGGTCCGTGATCCGACCAGTGTGTAGAGGATCAATCCCCTCTTCAGCCGCCATTTAGTCCTGTTCCTCCATAGATACCTCCTCCTCGTCCTCCCGGCCACTCCGGTTCTCCTTCCTTTCCCGTGTCCAGGTCTTAAGGGACTTATGCAGTTCTTTCGGGTCCGTGAAGTAGTACGATTTCCCACCAGTATTGATTCGAAGTTTGGCCGGATACATCATGGCATAGTCCAGGCCTAGTGTTCTGAGCTGCTTCTTATATGGCGCGAATTGCCGCCGTTCCTCCTGCACCTTGGCGGTGAAGTCCGGGTAGAGGGAGATGTTCATGCCCTCATGTTGGAGTTTGCCCTTCTCTCTCGCCACCCTCAGAGCAGTGTCCCGGTCGCGATAGTTGAGCAGTTTCGCGATTATGGGGCGAGGTGGCAAGCCAGGCTGGGGCTGCGGGCCCAGTGTGCGGTGGGCGCGTTCCACAATGAACATGGGGGAAAAGACTTCCTCTCCCAGGAGTGTTTTCAGGAGTTTCTCCACAAATAGTTCCATTTTCCCCGTTTGCGTGGATTCCGCCACTCCTGTGATACGGAGGTTGGATCTGCGAGAACGTGCTTCCAGGTCCTCTGTCTTGTCCCTGATGACTGTCAGGAGTCTGTCGAATTGCTTGCGTTCCTTGTCCCACTCCATCTGGGCTTCTTCGGCCTCAGTGAGCCGGCGCTCCGCCATGTCAAGGCGCTCCGCATGTTTGTCCACACGCTCTGCCATACGGTCCATGCGGTACGACAGAGCATCTATCTTGGTGCCCACCGCCGCTATACTCTCCTGAATGCCTTTCTCCATGGCTGCCAACATGTCCCGGAGCTCCGTCGGAGCCTGGGTCGGCGCCGCTGCCGCACCCTTCGGCGATGTGTCCGGTGCCGGGACCTCTGATCCCTTCAGACGGCGCCGTTCAAAGGAGATCTTCCCCTGGGTCGCCTCGTTCTTCCCCATGGTATTTACAATGCGTGGCAGCACCGGGCAAAGAAGCTCGCCGCACTGGCCGGTCAGGTGTCTGCTCCGGTCCTCGATACCTCGTCGCCAGCGGTCAGGTATCCGATGCGTGGAAAATGGCGGCGGCAATGGCGGGTAGTACTTCCTTGTCCGCAGGTTCCAGAACGGCCCAGTGCCAGATAGGGTCAGGTCCTTCTCAGCTGTCCCAGATAATCAGTCCCTCAGCAGAATAAGGGGAGATGGCAGAGCCTCATGCGATCTGTGCAAGTGAGCTGGGTTGCAGCGCCGGGCTCGGAGTCGCCCCACCACGTGGCGCGGCGCTTCAGGTGGCGTGCTCCACCACTCCGCTGCTTCTCCAGTCCCCTGTCCCACCGGGGCAGTGTGGGGTAGGTGGTGGAGGGCTTTGCAATCCAGGGTCCGTTCCAATCGCGCCTTGGTTTGCACGGTGTGCGACAGCCGCCGGGATTGTGGCCGCACGCACAGTGACGTCGCCCGGCCTCTTTTCCAGGATAGCCCGCTGCTTTCGGCCTAGTCCGCCACAGGCGCGCCACCATGCACAATGCCCCGGGATGTTCAGGAATTCACGCCCTGCAGCCGTCCAAAAAGATCATCGATCACTGCCCGGGGTGCCAGCCGATGGTTCCAGACAAGCTATAGCCAATTTGAGCACATCAAGGATAGTAAAGCAGGATAATTCTGGAGCTTTGCGAGGAGCCGAGGGCTCACGCGTCCGCCATCGACGCCGGCTAGCTCCGCCCCCCTCGAGAGTCGGTATTTACCATGGATTGAAAGCAGGTGGTAAACAGGTGCAGGCTATAAAAGAAGGTCCCAAAATGCAACAGTGCAACCAGAATGGCGGCATTCTACATCATAGCAAGGCAGCTATGGCTACAGGCAGCAGGAGAGAGGGCATGGAGAAGGGAGGAGCAAGTCTACAGGCAGAGGATAACACTCTTCCAACTGACTGAGCCAGAGATACTGCAAAGGTAAAGGCTACACCCCAGAACCATACTGGACTTGATCAGGGACCTCCACCCACACCTGGAACACCCAACACCAAGGGTGCAAGCCATCCCACCCCATGTGCAGGTGCTGTGCAGCCTACACCTGCTTGCCTCTGGGAGCTACCAGAGTGTGATTGCTGCAGTAGGTGGTGGGTCTCAGAGCTGCCTGTCCCGTTTATTCAGGAAGTTCCTTGAGACCATGATGCAGAGGATGCATCATTACATTCGGTTCCCTGACTCACCTGCGGAACTTGCTAAGACCAAAACAGATTTCTATCAACTGGCACACTTCCCTCACGTGATAGGCTGTATAGATGGTACCCACATCCCACTATGCCCACCTGCAGCAACAGAACACATTTACAGGAACCGGAAGTCAACACACTCAATCAATGTGCAGGTGATATGCAACGCTGGCAACATCATAACAGACTTTGTGGCCAAATTCCCAGGGTGTACCCACAACTCCTACATCTTCCAGTATAGTGGGATATACACACGCCTTGTTGCCGGCGAATTCGGGGATGATTCCTGCTAGGTAAATAACAGTGACATACCCTGATAGTCAATGCAGATGGATCAATCATGAGTATGTGGCTAATGTTATTCTCTTTTACACCTAGGTGATAGTGCATATGCTCTACGGTCCTTTGTCCTCACCCACTACTTGAATCCATCTACCAGGAGTGAGAGGTGTTACAATGTGGGACACAGAGCAACACGCAGCGTTGTAGAACGCACTTTTGGACTACTAAAAAGCAGGTTTTGCTGCCTCCATAAGAGTGGAGGTGCACAGCAGTACACTCCAATCATCTGCTGCAAAATAATTGCGACCTGTGCCATGCTGCACAATCTTGCCACCAAGGAAGGCACAGAGTTTGAGATCACACATCAAGAGGACATTGATGATGGAACAGAACAGGCAGAGCCCTATGCAGCAGGAGCAGCACCAGCAACAGATGGTAGACTGAGACGTGCAGAAATCACACGCAGATATTTAGATATTTCTAAGTAAGTAAGGAGACACAGGCATGCTTAGTATTTGAAGTACATAGTTTAATAGTCACTACAGCACTTCACTGATACCAGACCATGGTAGTACAATATCTGTATTCCACACTGGGTGGCCGCAGTTGACCTCACTGTGGCATGTCCTGTGGTTTGAGGGCATTGTCAATGTTTGCGCCCACGTACTACAGCGCGGGATCTACGGGGCTGGGTGTCAACGTGCGCAGTGGTGCCTGGGTCAGCAGGTTGGAGCCTGCTGCTCCTACGAATGTCAGGAACAGGAGTGCTAGAGCCACTCCTGGTAGAGTCTTCTGTGTCCCCGACACCTGTGTCTCCGCAAGTGGCTGCCTGCTGTGTCAGCAAAACCTCCATGGCAGCTGTGACTCTCCCCATCCCTCTCGACAAATTACTGCAGCAGTGCACAATGTTATCCTGCATGGTGACTGAGCGCCGGTATAGCAGGGTGGTTGCAGTGGCAAGCCGGTTCGTGGCTTTGGTTTGTTGCCGCATTCAGTGACGATCCCTGCGCCTTTCGGAGTGGTCACTCTCTAGTTTTTCACAGAGGGCACTCATGCACTGTGCCATTTCCCTCATCCCCTCTGCCATGAAGTTAATTCCTAGTGCCATGGAGCCAATCTCCCTAACATTGTTACACATCCTGCTGTTTAATATGCGCACCTGTCTATGCACCGCTAAAATGCCCTTTGCCTGCAGGTGCTGGACCTTCACCATGGTGGCCTCAAGACCACAGAAGACCCCCTCTCCATCCTGGCCTTCGCCGCTCTCCCGTGCCCTACTGCCTCGGACACCAGCCTCGGACACCGGCATGGACAGCTCCAGATGAACTCTGTTGCCCAGCGTTGTCAGCCAGAGGTGGAGTACTTGGTGTGAAAGCCTCTACATCTTCCTAATCTGAGGTTTAGAGGATCCTGAGAGGGGGCACATCATGCCTCCTTGCCTTCCCAGCACAGAGGACTCTGAGGTTGGTGTTGGGGAAAGTGCAGGTGCTTCCAAATTCTGTGACCCAAACAACAGAGGTGACAGTGGCTGTGGTGTGGTGTGGTGGCTTGCTCCAGGGCAGTGACTGCCTGCGCTGTGGATGTAGTTTCAGGTACAGTGCTTGGTCCTGACCCGTATGGTGTTTTCTCCCTCATCTCCATTTCCGGTGCCCTCTCCTCCCTTTCCTGTGCTGTACTGCGCGATGACTCTCCTGTGGGCAGATATGGACAATGGGTCAGTGGTGTTGATCACCGGTGTGTCATTATTAAATCACATTTCTATCACACAATTGCCTAGTCCTCAACTGCTTTTGGATGTAGTGTGTGGCATGCCATGCTGAATTCTATGTTGACTGCATTGATGTATGTTCCTATGACTACGTCTCCCATGATGCATTGGTGGTTAGAACTAAAACCAGTTCTGGATTGTGATGCAGACACCCACATTAGGGAAGAGGCCAGGGAATAGGATGGGGATTCATGTCCGTGCATCTTACCTTGTTTTCTTGCAGCTCTGGCTGCGCTGTCAGCAACCCCAATCCCATGTATGCTTTCAGGCTCCAGGGTGGATTCAACAAGCTGCTCCAGGTCAGTCAGTCTTGGTGCACGGCTCCTCCCTCCACCTGTGGCTCCGGCTTCTTTCCTCTGTGTTGCAATTTTCCACCTTTTTTTGAGGTCATCTATGTCCCGGTGTATGACCACAATGGCATTGACTTTTGTCTGTATCTCCAGCCAGGTGTTCCGTTTTACAGACTCTGCAACATGCAGAGACTGTTTGCCAAAGAGCTGGGTGTGGTGTTTCACCACCTCCTCCACCAGCACTTGGAGTTCAGCTGGGCTGAATTTCATCTTCCTCTTACACTTAGCTCCATCCTTCTGGCCTTCCTGGGGCTCCATTTTGATGCTCTGCTGTGCTCAGGGCAGCCTGCTCCTCTGTGTTTCCTCCAGCTCTCCAAACAGTTCAGTTGCTCTGCACCTGCATGGGTGTGGCTACCTCCAGGAACTGGGGAGGGGTAGTTGCATCTGATTGGATGGTTTCTCTGTTGCTTTGTTGTAGGGTGTAGTGGGTGTTCCTGATTGGTTGACTGGCTCTCATGGCTTCTTTTAAAATTTACCTATTCGGTATTTACCGATTCGGTATTTACCGAATCGGAAAAAAACGATTCGGTAAATACCGAATCGGTAAATCCCATTCATTCCTATGGGCCTGGAGGCTCATAGGGTTGAGTGGGTTTTACCAATTCAGTATTTACCGATTCGGTATTTACCGAATCGGAAAATACCGATTCGGTAAATACCGAATCGGTAAATCCCATTCATTCCTATGGGCCTGGAGGCCCATGGGGTTGAGTGGGTTTTACCGATTCGGTATTTACCGATTCAGTATTTTCTGATTCGGTAAATACCGATTGGGGATTCCGAATGTTACCGAATCGGTAATTCTTACTGATTTTTTACCTTCATCCAGTTTTCTGATTCTGAAATACCGATTCAGTATGATTTGGTATTTAAATGTACGTGCACAACTAGTACTGTGCCAGGAGGCACGTTTGCTACTTGTACTGTGACACAACTTTCTGCTCAATCATTTTGTGTTAATCTTAAGGAGTACGTGCATAAATACCGAATCAGTAAATCCCATTCATTCCTATGGGCCTGGAGGCTCATAGGGTTGAGTGGGTTTTACCAATTCAGTATTTACCGATTCGGTATTTACCGAATCGGAAAATACCGACAAGCAACATTTGCTTTGTCCGTGTAAGATGTGTAACCGGCTAAGACTGGCCATATCGCCCCTTCATTGCTGAGGGGACCTAATGATTGTCTCTTGCATATGGTAGGGTAATTTGTGTGTTCCCGGAATATTAACCCGTTCCGTGCTCGGCCGACGGGCGCACTCCCTCCCTGGTGCTGCCAACGACCGTTGGCCGACACAGCCTTGCCCACCCTTTAGAACGCTCACACCGCGGCGGAATGTTCGCCGCTTTTAATGGGTTAATGGTATTTCTAGTTCTTCATAAGCTGTGCAGCTGTTGAGAACTGCAGATAATGTATAATTGTGTAAATGCCTTGATTGTGAGTTTGCTGCTGAAATTGTTAACCATGAATAGAATACCTCTGCTCTGTATGATTCCATGAAGATAACATTCCCAGCCTAAAGCGCAAACCCCTGTTGGTGCAACATTTGAGTAACTACATGTGTGCAGTTTAGTAGTATGTTTACTGGTACTGTATAAGTCATTTTAAGTTATGGAATTCAGAGAAGGCAACTATAATTGGATAATCATTTGAAAGGTTAAAGCTTGAACAACCTTCAAGCAAAAGTAGAGGTTCCCTATTTAGCTGAGGGGGATTTATCCCTAACACCACAAAGTCTCCAGTTAAATGGCGAGTTGGGTCTTTGGCCACACAAAATAAAACTACTCAGGAGACCCATTGAATAAGTATCCAAACTAGAACGTTGGTGGCGCAAAGTTGTATGGTTTCTACTATCTCAGTAAGAATGTGCTTTTGGCACATTAGGAACTGAGCCCGCACATACCATTATAATATGTTGACCTAATTCCTGGCTAGCTCACAAGGGGCCATCTGGACCTCTAAACCTTACAAGGTCTTGGATCTTGTCTGCAACCTCAGAACATGACAATCCTTATCCCTCAAGGAAATCGTGGAAACAGATCTACCTTTTTGCTGTTACCTCAGGCATGCCCAAAGGGACACACAAGAAGTACACAAATTGGCATTTCAAATATTTATTGAAGCAATTGTACTCTTGTGTGTAATATGTGTGCTGCAATAATTAATAGAAGGAAACAAAACAGATTAACCAGCATTACAAGGATGGTGAAGAAAAAAAATAATGTAATAATTGTGCATTTGCGTTGATTATAAAAAGGCATATAATTGTACTCCTACCTAACGCTTCCCATTCTAGTAAGCATAGGGTGTGCATGTATGCCAGAATACTATAGTGTGGTCTAACTCCCACTTTACCTGCGTGTACATGCCTTGGATAGCAAGTCTTGGTGTAGAATAGGCCAACGTCCTTCACAGGATAGTGATAGGATTCAGCTGGGCTAGAATTCAGGCATGAGTTGACCTCGAAAAATGCTCCTCTGACTAAACAAAGGCTAGGTGCAGTTTCTGTAATAAGACTAGACTCATTTGTTCTGTGCCTGAGCTCTGGTCTGGTTGTCATTGTGTATTCTACTTACCAAGAGCTGTCGCCTAACTGACAACAACAAACAAAGATATTTTGCGCAGTGTAATTAGTCCTTGACAGAATGTTCCAAGGCCTGATAATGTACCTATGAAGAAGTGTAAGTGTAAGCAAACCAATTTCTGACAACATTATCCCATGCGGACGTACACGCAAATGTGTGTTAAAACACATTGTTTGAAACAATGTCAACTTTAAACAGGAGCATGTAAAATGGAAGTGTTTGTGCCTGGGCCTATGTAATCTCACGGCAGGTGAGGAATCTGCGATTCGAAGTCTCTATCAGAATTCTCATTTAATGCTATTTAGTGTGGTAGAGTGCTCTAGTCATTTGACATGACAGGGTAATAATTCCCAGGTTAGTACTTTAAAATAAAAATAGCCCCTTTAATAGGACAAATCTGTACATTACCACAATAATTATTATATACTGTGTATCCCAGCATCAAATTTACCTTATGCCCTTGTTGGGACAAGAATGTTCAGTTCATGGTATATGAGCATGTACCACTTCCCTCAGTGCTGACTGTATGTGAAAATGGTATCACGCTAATCTAGCATTTGTACAGAGGCCTAAACCTGTTAATGAGAATGAGAGGCCCAAAACCTGTTCTGTGACCGAAAGGGCCAAGTGTGCCTACAAAACGGGCATAGGACAATAGTCTAATGACCATATCCTGGGTGAATCGCATAAAGCAGTGGTGACAGCGTGATGTGTTTTTGTGTCTCAGTAAAGTGAATAGATCTTTTTGTGTCATGGTGAATGTGGTCTCCTGACACCTCTCATGTAATGTTCTGCTGCTATATCAACCCTAGATCCCTGTGCTGGTATTCTCTGTGCATGTCAAGAGCATGTATGTGCAGTGAGCACGTGTGATAGTAGATCTCTGAGTATGGTATGAGTCTGAGTACCGGGATCAGTGGGATCCATTTTCGATGGCCCCTGTTGCCGCATATCACAAGATGGACTGTGATACAGCTTCCCCAGATGGTAAAAGTGTATTAACTACATTCCTGTGGTTGGAGGGTGGAGATCCAGGCACCAAAGTGAGGGAAGATAGAGACATGGTTGCCTTCAAATATTCAATGAAGATCTTGTTGGCAAAAGGCTGCTAAATTAGTTCTTCCTGAGCACTGCCATTTGGTAGATGGTACGGTTGAAGAATGGGACTGAAGTTTCTGTCTGTTGCTCAAGGTGAGAAAGTTTCTAGGCAGGGGGTTGGTCTTTTGCCTGTCTCTGATTACTGCTTCAGGAAGGCTTATGACAGTTGGTGCAGGGATCACACCTTTAATTGTTTTTCTTGTTTTGTAAACCCTGCTTAGAGACAGCTCCAGGGCTACCAGCTATGAGATCCATCCCTTTGCGCAAAGCTTGGTCTAAGGAACAGCAAGAAAATGATGTTGAAAGAGAACCCTCCAAAACTTAGTTTGAAACCTGAGTGGATGCACATCTCCTCTCTGGAACATGTATATGAAGGTGAGATTCAAACCACTCCTTTTTGTGCCAGTTCCATACTTTTCATGACCAAAGAAGGGAGTGCAGAGTAACCGAAGGACTACTATTTGATCACGGCTGGTGTCTGCGTGACATACAATCTCCCAGAAGTAAGGCTACATCGCATTAAGTCCTCACTACTGGCTGGAGAAGCTGAAGGTGTGCCTAGAACCTATAAACCTACCTGCCTGCTTGGAGAGGTAAGGATAATGTCTAACCTTGCAGCAGGAGAGGTGAGATGTTTTCCTGTTGTGTTCAACACCCTTAAGCTGCTGACTGCCCTTGGGCGCAAAGCTAAAGCCAACCCATGTTGTGAGGAGTCTCCCTGGTCTCCCTTTGCAAAACCAGCAGAGGACCACATACAGAAATCAAATGTGAGAAGTAAACACGTACTGTTTACGACCAAAGTAACAACTGAAGGTCTGGTGGTGCTTCTGTCAGACTCCAAGCAAATCTAGTGGAGGGGCTGATTTCATCTCAGAAGCGTAAGCATCATATCGGGCCGGAGCCTGAACGTGCCAGGTGACCACACCATATGATTGTGGCCTAGAGGCCGGAACTGTAGCCCAGAGGCCGGAACTGTAGCCCAGAGGTTAGATCTGCCAGGATTGGCACCCATTGTGTAGGCCTGCCATGCTGCTCCCCTGCCACTGCCCACATCCCAGGTAAAGTTGCTGCCAAGGTTCCATGTCAGGAGATTTGCAGCTGAAAGCAGCAGCCATGAGGAAATGCCCACCAGCGCCGCACGACCATAGCAGCATGAGGATATAACAAGGCCTCACAGTCAAAATTCTGAGTTAAATGCGCAGACCGTGTCCTGCAATGGGAATATTAAATATTATTGAAATAATCCCTCTTGTGGTATGAAATACTCCAAATGAGTAGAGATCTTGTGAACTACATCAGTACATAGTCGGTGACTAGGATTAGGTATACGTGCTAAAGACAATAGAGATGCTCCTGGAATGGGGACACAGCAGCATACAGTGTGCAAACACTCACTTAGAAATCATGGTTGGGGCGCTAGAAGGCACATTGCGAAATGGCCGCTCTTTAGACCTGCTCCGCAGGCCGAGCTCAACATCCGGCAATAATCCTTGGCATCCTGGCCCATTATCTGCCTCAACCTCCTGTACCGGCTTCCTAGGCAGCGGTGGACTGTTGTGGCTGATTTTTGGGAGAGACTGCAGCGTCTTTGCAGAGATATCTGCGTGTACAGCATCGGATTCCGTGCAGACAGCATGGCGGCCCCAGACTCGCTAGGACTGGGCGCTTAAGGTAGGCCACCGCTGGCGCTGAGGGGGGCTGAGTTGTGCACAGATTTCTGGCCTGGCTGCTGTGAGTCGTGTGGCAACTCCGGGGGGGCCGGTAACACTCAGCTGCCTGCATCTCGTGCGCTGGTGGACCGTGCTGCCTCTGGGGCCCTGACCGCGCGGCCTACCGGTGGCGGGACTAGTGTTGATATGTGCCACGGGTCTGGACTTCGCGGCCTGCTGGCGCAGGGTCGGGGCCTGCTGTGGGCTGCTCGGTGTGCCGGTTTGTGTCCCAAGTTGCTGCAGCTTAGCACTTTAAGTCTGGATTGTGTACTGCCATATCGTCTTCTGGAGGGCCTCCTTGCTGCCATTTGCCCTCGAGCATTTTGGACCTGCAGGGGATATAGTGCTTTTTCGAGCGGACGGCTGCAATGAATCGGCTCCAGTTGCGGTGCGCCCCGGGAGACCACCACTGAGCTATGCGATCCTGTGGTGCCTGCCTGTGGCTAATACTGAATTTGTCTGTCTCGTCGGTGCTGTCCGGGCGACGCTGTACCTGCCTAGGATTCAGAAAAGGGGGTGGTGATGCACTGGGCCTGGGACAGACTGATTTGCATATAGCCAAGTTCTGAGCTGGGATGGTGCAGTGATATAAATAACGGTGATGGATCAAGCCCTGATCTTTGGACTGCGTAAGAGTGGTCTGCTTAATTCAGACAGTCTGTTCATCACCACCCCCTTTTCTGAATCGTTTTTGGCCACTATAGGTGTGGCAGGGTATACTCAGACATGAGTCCCTTTCTCACTGCACCATCAGGATTCAAGCAAGCCGGGCCGAAGACAGCTGAAATGCCAGAAACCGGTCCCCGGTAGCTTGTCTCCTTTCTGGTGAAGAATTGGCTTGGTAGTTTAGTCTGCCCTGTTCCCATGATGCACTGGGCCAGGGACAGGCTGATTTGCATATAGCCTGGTTCTGAGCTGGGATGGTGCAGTGAGATAAATAACTGTGATGGATCAAGCCCTGATCTTTGGACTGGGTAAGAGTGGTCTGCTTAATTCAGACACTCTGTTCATCACCATCCCCTTTTCTGAATCGTTTTTGGCTACTATAGGTGTGGCAGGGTATACTCAGACATGAGTCCCTTTCTCACTGCACCATCAGGATTCAAGCAAGCCGGGCCGAAGACGGCTGAAATGCCAGAAACCGGTCCCCGGTAGCTTGTCTCCTTTCTGGTGAAGAATTGGCTTGGTAGTTTAGTCTGCCCTGTTCCCATGATGCACTGGGCCAGGGATAGACTGATTTGCATATAGCCAGGTTCTGAGCTGGGATGGTGCAGTGAGATAAATAACGGTGATGGATCAAGCCCTGATCTTTGGACTGGGCAAGAGTGGTCTGCTTAATTCAGACACTTTGTTCATCACCACCCCCTTTTCTGAATCGTTTTTGGCCACTATAGGTGTGGCAGGGTATCCTCAGACATGAGTCCCTTTCTCACTGCACCATCAGGATTCAAGCAAGCCGAAGACGGCTGAAATGCCAGAAACCGGTCCCCGGTAGCTTGTCTCCTTTCTGGTGAAGAATTGGCTTGGTAGTTTAGTCTGCCCTGTTCCCATGATGCACTGGGCCAGGGACAGACTGATTTGCATATAGCCAGGTTCTGAGCTGGGATGGTGCAGTGAGATAAATAACGGTGATGGATCGAGCCCTGATCTTTGGACTGGGTAAGAGTGGTCTGCTTAATTCAGACACTCTGTTCATCACCACCCCGTTTTCTGAATCGTACCTGCCTAGGCACATCCTTCCACGCCTGGGCCCGCTTCCCACCCCGTCTCCCCTGATACTTCCGTCAGCTCAAGATACAGACTGGTGCTGTTATTTCTTGCTGCCTGGTGTTCCTACCCTTCCTCAGGCATAGAGCTGGCATGATGTGCTGGCCGTTTGCTCCTATATCACCTCCATCATCGGCTCATGTGTTTATCGCCTGCACACTGCCACAGTGTAGTCGCTCTTCTGGCTGGTCACTTGAGGTCAGATGGGGACCACTGTAATTTCAACTTTTGAGGATACAACGCTTCCCTCACGCTGCTACCTACACGGCCTCCCTGACCCCCTTACAGGGCTTTGTTACTACGGTTGCTATAACACCAATTACTGGGGCAACAGTACACTTCGGACATTGTGACAGCCTGGGCTTTCTAGTCAATCCAACCTACGGGACGCGCTAATTTGGGTGTGCACTATGGGGAGAGCCAACCAAGCCTCACCTTCGAGCCCCGGAAGGCCGGCAGAACGGCTCAGCAGGCGGCCTCGGAGGCGGACACTCCCAACGATCATTTGACAAATATAGATAAGACACTCCTTGCGGTACAGGCCAGCCTACTATCTATTGATGGCAAGATCGATCACCTTCACCCCTCGTATGGATCACATATCATCCAAGTTGGACAAGCATGTGCAACGTCTGGGGGAGGCTTAGACGTGCATCTCAGATGCAGAGGATGGGCTGCAACAGGTTACCCATAAGACAACTTCTATGGAGAAGGTCCTTGCTGTCATTCAGGTCCATAATGAGGATTCGGAAGCTAGATCGTGCTGTAATAACGTGCGCATTACGGGCCTGCCAGAGTCCACGAACACGGGACGCCTAGAGACCTACATCGAGAAGCCCATACGTGATATCTTTGGCCCGGAACAGTTATCGCAGGTCTTCATCGTGGGGCTAGCCCATGGCTCTTTGGCTGCCAGACCCCCGCCGGGTCCCATTATTGCCTGTCTATTAAATTATAGAGATCGGGATGTGATTCTCCGCCTTGCCAGGAAGAGGGACACCATCACACATGAAGGAAACACCCTTGTTTTCTATCCCGATTATACACTGGCGGTACAGGAGGCTCGTCGGGAGTACCAGCCTGCAAAGAAACTACTCCTAGCTGCACATATCCCGTTCGCTATGCTCTATCCTGCCAGGTTATGTGTGGAGGACAACGGGAAATACATGTTCTTCAACTGTCCGAAATCAGCTCTAGATTTTGCAAAAACTATATCCTGTCACAATCGATCCCCAAGATCTACGGGAGGCGCAGACGCTGGGGAACCTGATGATGCAGTTGCTGAACAAGATGGACCCTAACGCAGCTGGTCCGCAAGGGTGCATTACTTCTGGCCTCTTCCTCTTTGGGGTTGATCTATGTACTGATTGCTGGGACTTCTGGGGGGCTGTGGTGGCTCTGGATATGGTGATAGGAAATGTTTTGATGGCTAGTGGCCTTTATGTTTCAATTATGTTGGGATGGCTATTCTACATGTACTAGATTGTTATGTAACTACAGCCCTTGAGGCCGGTAGATCACGATAGCTCAGCCACATCCTACTTTCACTAGGAGTGAGTTTGCGCTCGGCGCCCCCCACCATATGGGTGTTCCCCGTCAATGGTTACTTCCTTGGTACTCTGCTGAGGATGTGTTTGTGGGTGTTCGGGATGGCTTTAGCGTGTTGGGGTTGCTGAAGTGGGTGGGGGGTAGTGTGGTGGGAGGGAAGGGCTTATGGGTTGTTCATGGGGCCAGACGTATACTCGTTCACTCAAATATTGCTTATGTTTTTCTGTATGCATTCAGGACAAGTGGTAGATTCCTTAATCAATAAGCTTTGTTTTTAATATGCACAGTAATGGTGTAACTGTCTGCTGTTTAACATGGAATGTGAGGGAGTTAAACTCACCGAAGAAGATCCGCCAGGTGCTGGCTCACTTAGATCGTCATAACATCAGCATTGCCCTTTTGCAAGAAACTCACTTGACACGACATACGAATCTGCTAGTCGGGGCCCGTTGGGCTGGCTTTCACCTTGCCTCCTCCTATTCCTCTTATGGCCGAGGGGACCTTACACTGATACGGAAAGGTCTCTCTGTTACATCTCATCGTACACATACTGACTCTGAAGGCGTTATGCTATCGTGCATGGTACACTAGCAGGTACACTGGTCACCATAGTTAACTGTTATGGTCCAAATCTAGATGACCCTGGTGTATACGAGAACCTTTTCGCGGTCCTGCGAAAATGGCCTGATGCAGCGATCCTATGGGGAGGACCTCAACACACATCTGGACCCCAGAAAAGACAAGTCTAGCGGTAGGAATGGGAACTCACCACGAGCAGCAAAGGTGTTAAATTCCGGACTGGAAGAGTTTGGTTTGTTAGATATCTGGAGACATAGACATATGGACAAACTTGCCGGCACACATATTTCTTCTATACATGGCTGCCTCGACTACTGGCTGGTAGGGGACAGGGTGGCGGCTGGGTAACAAAGGTTGAAAATCTGCGGCGCACTGCCCTGTCCAACTCACTCTATGCATTCCTACGATAACCACACGGCCCTTCACTTGGCGCTTCTGCTCTGAGTCACTGTTAATTTCTCTCTACTTAGAAACCATCTGTGAAGCTATTAGACACTACTTTGCTAAAATACGGGAACGATAAATAGTGCCGGAGTACTATGGGAGGGTTTGAAGGACACTATTCGAGGCACATGCATCAGTACAACAACTGGTATCTTAAAAGATATTCGGGGTCAGATTGCCAGGGTAGAAGCTACGCTCACTCGACTTAAGCGCGATTACGAATGTGCACCCACTGAGTCGACTCTGGTGTCTCCTAAAGTAGCCATACTTGAACATGCGAAATTGGCAGGGGAAGAAATGCGATATATATACCAGCGCTATGTGGCTCGCTCTTTTGGTGAGGGGGGACGACTTGGACACCACTTAGTCTCAAAAAATTAAACACCGCCTCAGCCATGACATCATTACTAAGATAACAGACGCGTGGGGAAAGGATCACTGTAGCATTCCAGAAATTACGGACCAGTTTAGACAGACCTATGAGGCACTGTACACATCTCAGGGTGAGACAGACTGGGTGGAATTAGATACATATTTGTCACAGGTGGCCATTGCCTGGCTGTCAGAAGGGCCGAGGGATTACTTGGGTCTTCCTATCGCAGTGGAGGATATCCATGAGACCATTCCCTCTCTCCCTAACAAAAAAGCCCCAGGCCCGGACGACTTCACCTCTGAATTTAACAAAGCTTACGCGGAGGAGCTTGCTCCTTTTTTGCTGGAGATGTATGCGGAGGTCTCAACTCGGGTATCTTTCCCCCGTCCCTTTGTGAGGCCTTAATTATCATTATATTAAAGAAGGAAAAACTCCTGAACACTGCGACTCTTATAGGCCGCTATCACTAATTAATACTGATGTGAAAATATTAGCGAAAATTCTGGCCACATGCCTGCAACCGCTGATGCAGAATTTGGTCCTCCCAGACCAATCAGGGTTCGTACCCACTTGTTCTACATTTAACAACCGCCATACTTTATTTGCATTGTTCCTCACTCTCTCTCCTGAATTTCCAGCTGTGGCTGTCATGCTGGATGCCGCCAATGCGTTTGATTCAATTGAATGGAGCTATTTATGCTTTATACTGCAGCGAAAGGGCTTCTCCCCCTTTTTTATCAATTGGGTGAAACTACTGTATACACAACCAACGGCGCAGGTTACAACTCGGGCCCGATTACCATCCCTAGAGGCACTCTGCAGGGGTGCCCACTGTCACCGCTGCTGTTTACCCTGACGCTGGAACCCCTGGCCTGTCTTATACGGCAATGTCACAAACAAGTGGCTATAAATCTGCATCATCGCCCCCTTATCATTTCGCTCTATGCAGGCGACATGCTGCTTTTCATCCATGAACCCCGCACTCATCTAGCGCCAGTTCTGTGCGAATATTTCCGATTTGCACGTTTCTCAGGGCTATCTATATCGGTGGTGATGCCTTTGACCATGTGTACAGAGCTGCATGAGTTGGACTTACCCCTTGTATGGGCGTCAGAGTCGGTCAGGTATTTAGGAATTTGGATGCACCTTGATCCTGATATAGTCTTTCGGGAGAATTATGGTACAGCTATAACATGGCTGGAGTGCCAGATAGACAAATGGACTTGCCTTCCACTCTCTCTTGCGGACCGCATTGCACTTATAACAAGCATTTACAATGCAATGGTTTTGCCTTTGTTAAAGTTAGAGCTATTGGCATTGCTCTTGACATTATTTTTATTTATGTTTTTTTTAACATAAATAAATGGCATTGTCATTTACAATGCCAATAGCTTAATCTCTCGCAAATGCCACACACAAACACCCACAGAGAGCCCCCCCACACACACACACAGCGCCCCCCCACACAACCACACAGCGCCCTCCACACATACACCCACACAGAGCCCCCCCCCCACACAGAGCAGAAGTATGCTACATTTAATGCGAGTCACAGGGCTTTAGATCTCATCCACATAATGTGGAGCACTACAAAAGATGGAGATGGAATCACAAAGGAAAATTGCAATTAAAAACGGAGAACCTTCTTCCTGGGGCCTGTGGGACAGAAGGCTTGGTGACAGGGTTTTTTTTTTAATAAAGAGTTCTGATCCCATGATTCAAAGTCTCAAACTCTCCCAAAATGTCATACAAATTTAAAAAGCCAACGAAGGACTTACAACTAATAATACCCATGCACGATGGGTATGTTCTTACTGGCAAAGTAGGGCAACTTAAATACAGTTACTTGAATAACTTCAATCTCCAGACAGAGCATCAACTTCAGCCGTTTCCTCTGAATCACAGATTTGCCAGATACATTTTATGAAGGTGATCAATGGATTAATAAAAAGTCTCCGGTTAAGGAGAGGATTAAGTTTAAGACCCTTTGCTATGCCCATTGCATCGCTCAGGACAAAGGTCCTGAATACTTAAAAAATCTCCTTACTATACACCGTCCAACCCGGAACCTAAGATCATCTGGCATGATGCTATTCAAACTTCCCCGAATCATCAGGGCCAAAATGGGAGGAAGATCCTTTAGGTATTTAGCTTCTAAATACTGGAATGCGCTCCCGCTCCACTTGCAGATGGAGCCATCTGAACTGATATTTTGTGCAAAACTGTAAACTTACTTGTTCCCCAACATGTAAACCTCCCCCGAGACTCTTTTTCTACAGCTCCTCCGGATCTCTGTATTGTATTAGCAGTTAGCGCGGGGACACACAGTTCTGTGCAGCCAGGCGCTTTATAAATGTATTATTATTATTATTATTATTATGTGAGGGACTAATTGTTGGAGAATTTCCACACAGTTATTGTAGAGCATAAGTCTCTTCTCCAGTGTCCAAATTTCGACTTGGGTAGTTGCTTCAGAACAGCACTAAAGCAAGTGCTTCTTCTTCCTACACATCACTATTAGCCAACTTAAAAGCGCCCCCTTACAAGTGGGTAGGCAATCTGCATGGATCCTCCTCACTCCTGAGTAGACATGTAATTGTCAGGAAGCCGAAGGGTTAGTTAAGGGAGTAAAACAGTATTACCTCAAATCACACGACAATGGGGAACAAGAAGCAGAAATCTGAGTTTGCATTGATTTCAGCATATTATTCCAGATTTTCAATTAGAATTTTACAAAGACTGTGTACCTGCTATCAAACACACCCCATCCATGGTGTTTCTGTGGGACTTGTAATCCAAACGGGCCAGGTAACTGCAGTTACTGGACTCATCAAATGGGATTGTAAGGCCCTTGTAATGACTGCCCTAATGGAATTGTTACCTCTGTCCCTTCATATGAAGGTGGCTAAGTTACTTATTGTTCTCGGTGTCCACCACTTTACCTTAAACAGATATTTGGAGGTGGGTTGTTTGCCTCGGTTTTTTGTGCATGCAACACATCCAGCTCGTTTTACCATTAGATCAAGTTTCTGAATTACTTCAGGATCAATGCACAGACCACACAGGCTCGCGGTTGATAGGTTGATCTTACTGCCCTATGGGTGGCCAGGCAATGGAAGCAATCATTTTTCGCGATGTTGTTTTGAGTACCTAACAAAGATCAAGGACTATGGGGTGCCCTACTTATGGTGACTAGCATATTTTTCTATCCCAATGAACCACTCTTGAAATCCCCATCAACTGATCCCCACATTCTTCATAAAACATATGAAATATTGTATACACCACTGTAAATACTACCACGCTGACAATAATATTTGTTATCACATGGTTGGTGGCAGACTGCAGTGTGTTTTTTGTTTTGCATTTCCGTTTTGTCACTGACTGCATACTGACTAACTAGTAACAGACAGCTTTTTCTCCAAGCACACGGTCACTATCTATGATAGACAAACATCTAATAGAGAGTACGTTTTGGCTATAAGTAGGCACAAAATTTAGCATATTGTTCAATGACTGTGTGCTTTTATTGATAATTAAATCAGACCGTGCTTTGGCACATAATGTGACGGCACCCTGATTTAGATATGTTTGCTTACCAGATTTCTGACCTAGTCCCCAAGGGTAGGCCCTACCTTGATCATTACATTGCAGGTGCTGCGAGAGAGCGTCAAATTGATTGAGAAAACTACTCCATATTCTTTTGATTAACTCAAACCACAAATCACAATATATTAAATACAATCACAGGAAAATGTAGAAGATGGTTAAATCTGATGACTAGACGAGGAGCCCCACTGCAGAGCTATACAACAAGGTAATAATAGTCAAAACATATAGCAATAGAGAGTGTAGAACAGTTCACCTTAATATATAGTGAGGGCAGGCAAAAAAGAATGATTTCCAATGCATCTTTGCTAAATTTCATGTTTTAATGTTTGCAAGGCATGGCAACTTCATGAACTTTTAACCCACAAATAGTGGAGAAGACTTCTGCAAACAAGACCTGGCCCCACAAAATAGTCTAACTTATGAATAAGTGTCTCTTCATTCACAGGTGAAGTTAAGCACCCAATAAGTCATCACAAGTGCACTGTCAACCATCTATGTATTCAGCCATCCACGTATTCATTCTTGCATTCACCCACTTACCCAGCCACAAAAAATATATAAGTCAACAAGCATACACAACAACATTAACTAAAAGAGTAAAAGAGCAAAAAAAAGGAAAGATGCCACTGCCTGAGAGCGGCATACATAGGCTTGCAATACAAAAACAAGCATTGGTATAGCCAATAGGTCTCACCTTTGGGACATTATAAGTATTTAGCCATGCAACAGTTGGTGTTGCACCAAGGATATTATGCAGCATAATTAAATACTTATAAGGTCCCAAAGGCGAGACCTATTGGCTATGCCAATGCTGGTTATATAGCGCCACTTGTCAATGAAATGATTCAGTTCAGCCCTGCTCCAGCTTACCATTTCTATGCTTAGCTCCTCATCAAATAAACTAAAATGACAACAGAAGGTGAGAACGGGAAGGGCCTAAGCGGCACAAAGAAAACAGCGCCTCGAGCGGGCAGGCGCAGGTCAGGCGCGGACCAGGAGCTTTGCGGATTAGTATTTCACCCACACCTATCACTTTATCCATCTACTATACATTTACAGTCACAACCCCGGGCAAGGGTATGGCGATGGGTGTTGATGAATGATGATCCACACTATACAGGAAGTTGACAACGAGGCAGCTGCAAAGCAAAGGAGGCCAGGCAGGTGCCTCATCTCAGAGAGGTAAAGACAATTAGGCATTTGGGGGAAACTGGAGCATACGAGGCGTGAATGTTTGGGATACTTGTTAGGGGGGGGGTGGGAGGGCTCCCCTCCCAAAAAAATCAATGGTATTAAAATTCCTCAAGGGTACCTACCCCACGGGAATTGGGGATGCGAATACAGAGACAAGAGTTCGCATCTCACAGACCACTAGGAGAAAAGACGCGGGTGGGGAGTTAAAGCCCCTAAATACAGACTCCGTAGAACCAGCACATATTGCACATGACTTCCCTTTCACTAGCTGAATGCTCCAACATATAACCTGGGTTCACCACGGGGGGCATACAGCATCCCTTATTACAGCCTCACAACAGCTGGACTCCACCATGTGAGCGTTGCCGCAGCATTAGCCTCAAGTGTTTGTAAAGAAAATACAGCGCCTTGCCTTGGAGTGCTCGTGCACCACTCTGTATCCACGGCAATCTCCCATGCTTTGGTATTCCCAACTCAGAGCACTCTAGGGGCCTGGGTGTTTTGGCGCTTTAGAAAAACCCAAAAGAAAATCTGCAACATCCATACATGTAAGAGAGTGAGGCTACAGTCAGGGAGCGCTTGATCCAGACCAAGGGTAAGGAAATAACCCAAAAACGCTCTATGGACCGCCACAGGCCACCTTACCATCTGCAATATACATATGACCACTTTTGTGCAAAGAGAGCTATATATCCAGGCCGCCTCACATAAGAACATAAACATAAAGTCCAGGACAAAGTCCCTGCACTAGTACACCAACAGCAGTGCCTAAATAAAACCACTTGTCAGTGCACCAAAGCAAAGAGCGCTATATCCGGGCAACACTTACAAAGCCATAACCCTGGGACTTGCCAATCTGACAGTCGGTAATGACTACGGCCTCCTCGATGTCCCCGAACACCTCGAAGTACTTCCTGAGTGAGGCTTCGGTAGTGTGGTAGGGGAGGCCGCCAACAAAGAACTTGGCCAGGTGGTATCCTTCTGCAGCGTGTGCATGGCGGAGGGGAGACTGTGCATTGGCAGGCTCTGGAGCAGCATGAGACAGGGACTGTGGGCACCCGTGGGCGGCAGCGCTGTGTGGGGGAAGATGAAATCCGAACGAGCAGAGCAGAAAGTGGGAGCAGGGAGCATGCATGCCCTAAACCGCCGAGACTCACCTGCACCTTGCGACGGCACTTCTCCGGTCTCCCTCTTCGGCTTGGGAGACCGGCAACGTCGACGGCGGCGGTTCCCTCCAGGCCACGGGAGCCCCGCGGGCGCCGCCATACTGCTTGCCGTCTTCCTTCTTCCCCCGGGCTGCGGGGGGCGGGCACTTCCGGCCGGCCGCGCTAGGATTGGCCGGCCGGCCAGTCACGGGGCGGGAAACGGGGGAGAAGAGACGCAGTAGTGCCGGCAATGCCGGACCAGACACGGGGGCGTTCCCGGCGTCCCGTGACGTCGGCAAAAGCCAAAGAATCTCGGGAACGCCCCCGTGTCTGGTCCGGCATTGACGGACAGGCCCCTCGTCCAATGGCAAGGCTCCGTTTACGGAGCCAGCCAATCAACGACGAGGGCCGAACCAAGCCACACTATTCTTCTCATCAGGTTTTCGCCTGCGCCGAAAAGATGCGCAGAGCGCATCTTTGGCGAGGCAAAACCTAAAAATGGTGGTACTGTCGAAATTCCTATATCTTTTCAATAACGTACCTATTCCCCATACTCGATTCAGAAAAGGGGGTGGTGATGAACAGAGTGTCTGAATCAAGCAGACCACTCTTACCCAGTCCAAAGATCAGGGCTTGATCCATCACCGTCATTTATCTCACTGCACCATCCCAGCTCAGAACCTGGCTCTATGCAAATCAGTCTGTCCCTGGCCCAGTGCATCATGGGAACAGGGCAGATTAAACTACCAAGCCAATTCTTCACCAGAAAGGAGACAAGCTACCGGGGACCGGTTTCTGGCCTTTCAGCCGTCTTCGGCCCGGCTTGCTTGAATCCTGATGGTGCAGTGAGAAAGGGACTCATGTCTGAGTATACCCTGCCACACCTATAGTGGCCAAAAACGATTCAGAAAAGGGGGTGGTGATGAACAGAGTGTCTAAATCAAGCAGACCACTCTTACCCAGTCCAAAGATCAGAGCTTGATCCATCAACATTATTTATCTCACTGCACCATCCCAGCTCAGAACCTGGCTATATGCAAATCAGTCTGTCCCTGGCCCAGTGCATCATGGGAACAGGGCAGACTAAACTACCAAGCCAATTCTTCACCAGAATGGAGACAAGCTACCTGGGACCGGTTTCTGGCATTTCAGCCGTCTTCGGCCCGGCTTGCTTGAATCCTGATGGTGCAGTGAGAAAGGGACTCATGTCCGAGTATACCCTGCCACACCTATAGTGGCCAAAAACGATTCAGAAAAGGGGGTGGTGATGAACAGAGTGTCTGAATCAAGCAGACCACTCTTACCCAGTCCAAAGATCAGGGCTTGATCCATCACCGTTATTTATCTCACTGCACCATCCCAGCTCAGAACCTGGCTATATGCAAATCAGTCTGTCCCTGGCCCAGTGCATCATGGGAACAGGGCAGACTAAACTACCAAGCCAATTCTTCACCAGAAGGGAGACAAGCTACCGGGGACCGGTTTTTGGCATTTCAGCCGTCTTCGGCCCGGCTTGCTTGAATCGTGATGGTGCAGTGAGAAAGGGACTCATGTCTGAGTATACCCTGCCACACCTATAGTGGCCAAAAACGATTCAGAAAAGGGGGTGGTGATGAACAGAGTGTCTGAATCAAGCAGACCACTCTTACCCAGTCCAAAGATCAGGGCTTGATCCATCACAGTTATTTATCTCACTGCACCATCCCAGCTCAGAACCTGGCTATATGCAAATCAGTCTGTCCCTGGCCCAGTGCATCATGGGAACAGGGCAGACTAAACTACCAAGCCAATTCTTCACCAGAAAGGAGACAAGCTACCGGGGACCGGTTTCTGGCATTTCAGCCGTCTTCGGCCCGGCTTGCTTGAATCCTGATGGTGCAGTGAGAAAGGGACTCATGTCTGAGTATACCCTGCCACACCTATAGTGGCCAAAAACGATTCAGAAAAGGGGGTGGTGATGAACAGAGTGTCTGAATCAAGCAGACCACTCTTACCCAGTCCAAAGATCAGGGCTTGATCCATCACCGTTATTTATCTCACTGCACCATCCCAGCTCAGAACCTGGCTATATGCAAATCAGTCTGTCCCTGGCCCAGTGCATCATGGGAACAGGGCAGACTAAACTACCAAGCCAATTCTTCACCAGAAAGGAGACAAGCTACCGGGGACCGGTTTCTGGCATTTCAGCCGTCTTCGGCCGGCTTGCTTGAATCCTGATGGTGCAGTGAGAAAGGGACTCATGTCTGAGTATACCCTGCCACACCTATAGTGGCCAAAAACGATTCATCTTTTCATCATTTTTGTCCACCATAAGCGTGGAAAGGTATACTCAGATGTGAGTCCCTAGCTCATTGCACCATTAGGATTCAAGCAAGCCGGGCCGAAGACGGCTGAAATGCCAGAAACCGGTCCCCGGAAGCTTGTTTCCTTCCCAGTATAAGAATTGGCTTGGTAGTTTGGTCTGCCCTGTTCCCATGATGCACTGGGCCAGGGTCAGACTAATTTGCATATAGCCAAGTTCTGAGCTGGGATGGTGCAGTGAGCTAAAAAACGGTGATGGATCAAGCCCTGATCTTTGGACTGGGTAAGAGTGGTCTGCTTAATTCAGACACTCTGTTCATCACCACCCCCTTTTCTGAATCATTTTTGTCCACCATAAGCGTGGAAGGGTATACTCAGATGTGAGTCCCTTGCTCATTGCACCATCAGGATTCAAGCAAGCCGGGCCGAAGACGGCTGAAATGCCAGAAACCGGTCCCCGGAAGCTTGTTTCCTTCCCAGTATAAGAATTGGCTTGGTAGTTTGGTCTGCCCTGTTCCCATGATGCACTGGGCCAGGGTCAGACTAATTTGCATATAGCCAAATTCTGAGCTGGGATGGTGCAGTGAGCTAAAAAACGGTGATGGATCAAGCCCTGATCTTTGGACTGGGTAAGAGTGGTCTGCTTAATTCAGACACTCTGTTCATCACCACCCCCTTTTCTGAATCATATTCCCCATACTCAACATTTTTTTAAAACACTATGTTCGTTGCTACTTCGTTTGGTCTGGGGTGGGAAGCAGGCATGAGTGAGCTGGCAGACTCTTCTTCTTGAGTACAAACATGGGGGCTTTAACGCGCCTCATCTCGATCTGTACTATTTATGTGCTCAGGCACACTACGCACATTTTTGGTGTACACATCACAACTTCATACCTCATGTGGCTGTGGAGCACTGGGATGTACATCCCATTCCGCTGAACTCTATCCTTACAGCCGTCGCCTCACCCCAGTGTCGAAATCATTACTGTCAACTCGACGATTGCGGCATGGCAGGCACTGGGCCTCCTAGCCGGGAAATTACCCTTATATTCACCACTGCTCCCCTTTGCTTATCATGCGGACATCTCGGTGACGCATGAGGAGGGGCTTATGCGCGTTTTGGCTCGGGCGGGCATTGAAAAGATGCAGGATTTATTCCCTAATGACTCATTTCTGACTTCTGCGGTTATGGAATATATCCAAAATAAAACCCTACTGCTTACTTTTTTGTTGCATAGATTGAGAGGTGCACAGCAGGTTCATTTTCCTACATTTCCGGCGGAACCTCCATCGTCCATGGCTTTACACACCTTACTAACTAGCACCATTAGGCACAAGCTAGTCACTAAATTATATCGGGCCGCCAGGGCGGATAAGGCCCTCCCCAAGGATAAGAGTCTGAATAAATGGAACAAGAACTTAGACCCACCGCTCACTAACGAAGATTGGGAACATTGCTGTGCATTAACTGGGGGCCTCACATCTAATGGGAACCTCCGCATTATACATTTCAAATTCCTCCACCAAATCTACCATACACCTCACCGGCTTTTTAGCCTCTTCGCTGTGGCGCGAATTCGGCCGCGGCGCGGGTGGGGCTAGAGGGTGGGCATGGTGCTCCCTTACTCATGATAGCTCCACGGCGTCATGAGTCACAGGCGGAGTGTGCTCATGATGGGGTGGAGCCATCATGACCCCGCCCACTCACTAATTTGCCCGCACAGGCGGGGAATTAGTGCCGCGCAGGTGGAGCGTGGGCGGAGCAACAGTTGATGATGGCTCCACGCCATCATGAGCACACGCCGCCCGTGGCTCATGACGGCGTGGAGCTGTCATGAGCATGGAAAGAGTTAGATATAGTGTCAGAGAGTCCAATGTGTGTACCCAATGCGGTACTTCTGGAGTTGATTTTTGGCATCTTGTCTGGTCCGGCAAGGTGAGGAATTACTGGACTACAGTGACCACTACATTATCGAAAATCATTGGTGTTACTTTGTTTTGTTCACCCCAGGTGTGCTTATTGGGTCTGCTTCCCCTTTTGAAAGGCGCTACCAGTAAACTAGCCAGAGTGGCATTGCTCATTCAAAGAGGCAAGTGGCAATGGTAATGGACAGTAAACGGAGCCCCACAGAGGCGCAATGGCTTAAGAACTTGGCATACTGTAGGGAGAATTTGGTGTTATATGCGGAAGAGCTACCCATGACCTCTCAGCCAAATGATATTTGGGAACCCCTATTGATTTACCTACATTCCATTGTCTCACACGATGCCTCTGATACGGAAGCTGTATAACTGCTGATATTATCAATGAATATGATGTACTACTATTGTAGCTATGCTGAAGCAAGTGGAATCTACCCATCCATGTATGTTTACTATGGCCCTTGTTCTTCTTTTTTGTTGATGGGATTATGCCCTCTTTTTTAAGTCCTTATTTGTCCACATTGTCCTTATTTTGCATTATTGTTGGTATGTATTTTATGATGCACTGAGAAAATCATAAATAAAAGTAAAAAAAAAAAGAAATCATGGTTACAATCATAACCCTATGGCTGAGTCCCACTCAACTGTGTAGTATTAAGTTTTGCTGTGTTAGACAAGTACTTTCTTTTCACTAAGATAAGCACTGGACTGGAGAAAGCATTATTGTGTCTGTTGCTTGACTATCAAGTTCTGACATTTTTCTTCTCAATCTACTTCCATGAAAGGTCTTGACTGCTCGCTCTTGTTACCCTGAGAGTCAAGTGCAGATTAGAGCATACTTGGTGTAGTTTGCTGAGACATAGCATGGTGAAACCTAGGATACCGGTGGCAAATAGCCTCAAACTCCACAGTTGGGCCCACTAGCGGCTGTATGCCATGTGAACCGTCAGAAGAGGGTCTGACAATTGACAGCAAGTGGTGTAGGGTCTTCAAGTTCCAATTCCACCTACCTGAGCAGAACAATACGCTCAACTTGTATACAACATTTCCTACAAAGGATAAGGTAAAGTATAAGGTTGTTGGGAATAGATACTGACACTTTGTTATTAGATCATTTGAAGGATCTGTGTTTGTAGAGATGGTTGAGGACTCCCAGGAACAAGGATAGGGACATCCTTGTAAAGTTTGTTAAGAACCAGTTAGTGAACATGGATTGCAGGGAAGAAATCGCGAAGAACTTTGGGGAGGGTACCATGATAGGATCCCAAAGAGGGAAGTCTGTTGTGTCTGGCACTTTTGGCCCCTTACCCAGTTTTTCCAAAGACACATCCCAAATGTGTCCCCAAATGTACTTTCCATTGTTTTCCAGAGATACTCCCCCCATCCAACTGTCACATTCCTCTTGGGTGTCTTACTGAGATCCTAAACTTGCTGTTGGACATCCAAAAAGCTAAAAGTGATGAAGAGAAGGTGGAGTCCAGTGACTTTGAGACAGAGATGATTAAATTATTTCACCAGGAACAAGAGAAAAGGAGGCAGGAGAGATAGGAAGACTTAATATGAGATTAAAGAAGTAAAAAAGAGGAATGGGAAGGAAAGACAAAAAAGGAATACAAATGCAGGAAGAAAGGAAATAGAGAGAAATGGGGAGAGAAAGAGAAAGAGAGAGTAAGGTTTCAAAAGAGCTTGTGCACATGTATGTGGAAGGCTGTAATATATTGGAATGGTTTCGAATTTTGAGATTACGTGCAGAGCACGGGGTTTGAATGATGCATTGACGCAGAGTGGTCTTCAAACGTTTTCATGACGCCGCCCCTCCCTCCCCCCACACAGGGAAAATAAAAATCATTAGCCCCCTCAGAATTTTTCACAATATTTTTATTAAATTGACAATGTTTAAATATGTCTGAATGTATTTAAACAATGCAGTTAAGTTCTGTTGCCATTTTAAAAATGTGATCAAGTGCATGATTACCAGACATACTATTCGGGTCAGGCAGGCTTTACGAACTTGTACAATTATCCAAAGTGTGATTATTAGAAGTGGGGGTTTGAAGAATATTTGGGGTCCCCACTCTTATGACACGTTCTCCCAGCATGGAGATAAATGACAAAACATGCTAGTGATGGCCCATTACTGCTGCTCATTTTTTTCAGCTTACAATAAAGAGCATTTTTATCAGCATAATGCTTATTTTGGCCAGAGGCTGGCGTCCCCCTTGGGATCACTTGAGGGGGGCCCGCCCACAGTTTGAAGACCCCTGATCTAAGCCATACACTTTAATGAGTCTTTAGTCCATAGAAGGAATAGTAGCCTCTGGGTGAATGACTGTAGCTGAGCAGATGGACTATGAGCAAATGAAGGAAGCTCTCATCAGACAGCGGAGGCTGAAGCCAGCTCAGTACTTTTCGAGATTAAAAGAAAGCAAGAGAATGGATGGTGTTCCATTTGAAACTTGGATTCATTGTGTGCTGGCTGATTGTAATGAGTGGGTGAGAGCGACGGAGGCCATGGATTTTCATGCCCTTAACCAGCTAATGGTGCTCTATGCTACGTAAGCAATAATTATCTGACTTGAGAGAAAGGGATCCAGAGATGTTTGGACTGCTGGCTGACAAGTGGTAAGCTAACATAGTTAACAAACGGCTGAAGCAGCATGGGTCCATGGGTCCAAGGTGAAGGGAGAGAGGAACCATCAACAAACTGATTCTAAACCAGAGAGTTGGGGCCATGGCAATTCCCAAGAGTACAAGGGAGAATACAGACAAAAAGGGTACCAGGTTACAAAACTGAAACACCAGGAAAAGGGATGATAGGAAGATTTTTCCCAGCCCAGATTGATTACATGTTTTAGGTGTCACAAGCAAGTCACTTCAGGAAGGGCTGTCGGGTGAAAGACTCCGTAGGATCTGCACTAGTTGTAAATGTTTTTACTTTGAGTGAGGGGTACAGAAAGAGCCCTGTGGTACTCAACTTCTAAGCAATGGACATTTGGCAAAAGGACCCAGATGCTCTTAATCACATCTTTTGAAATACTGTGGGGTTCGTGATGGAAGAGAATGTAAATAAGGTGATGGTTACTGCCCTGAGGGATACAGGTGCTTCTAGAACTATAGTTGATGTGACATACTTGGTAGCATATTGGGGCGACATGGAGCTCCTGATTGAAGGAGCTGCGGTAGAAATCAATGGCAAGTCGGCTAAGGTCAATGTAGGGATGAGAGACAATCAAAGTGCTGAACGTCTCTTTGGCAGCCATTTAATTGTCATTGGTTCAGTACTTTGAGCAGAAGCCTATATGGTATGGACCATGTCAACTGTGTTGACCAGAGCACAGGCTGTATGTTTGTCTCAGGATGATATTGGCACCTACCTCATATTTGCAAACACCAGAGAAATGTAGTAAGCTGATCAATGCAGGCTCTAACCAGGCACAAGCCGTGACCTCCAGCGCCGCTGCTCCCAGGTATGGGGAGAATGAGTCACTCAAAGAGGGCCAGGTATTGGAGACTGGATCACTGCTAGGGAATTCAGTGTTTGTTATTTATTGGAGGACCTACCTGGGAGGAATTCCAACTTGCACAATTTGAGTGCCCTACACTCGTGGTACTTTAGACAGAAACTCAGGCACAGGCGTGCAGGGGAGTAAGCAAGTAGCTTGTAAATCTCTTAGTGAAGAAGACACTCATGTTGTGACTGGCCCATAAAGTAGCCCTAGCAAGACACATGAGCATAAAAAGACCCTGGATAAGTTGGACTCTTTGTTCTACTAAAAACTTATAGGCTATTGGATACTCCATATAATATAAATTAAAATGTCACATTTTGAAGAGATTTGAAAATACATTTAGCACGTTGTCAAATATATATTGCTCATTATTTAACACATTTATCAGGCAGAGTTATGATTTTTTCACATGAAGTATATCACAACATTTCATAATGGTACCTCAAGATTTTTTTTCCATATAATGTAAACAGACATGCATTTTATGAATTATACAAATTATACGAGGATCAATAAATAAGATGCAATGTATTAGACTGTTGGTTAATTGAACTAAATATTCAATAAATATTCAACAAATGTCCTTGAAAAACCTGTGGGCTTTCTGAAGATCATACAATGCCAACATGTCTTTGTGGAGTCTCTTGTTTGTGGCCCTTTAGAAAACAAGCAAACACGCCTGAGGTGCAGAAATGGGACCCTAGTGAATCTTTTATTGAGTTCCTAATAGTGTTTTAAATTCTAGGTCCTAGGATTATTTAATACCCTGTGTATTGACAAGTTTAGACCTTGGGGGCGGCGATATAATAACTTAATTAGGTCTTCACCAGGACAGTAGTTCTACTGTCCAGTGATGTGCAGAGACATAGAGAGATTCTGTAGAGCCAGGGATACTGGAATTATATAGCAGGGGAGGACCAAATGATGCTGCAGGATTGTCTAAACTATGTGGGACGAAAAGGCAAATTATTTGACATAATGCAACACATTATGTGACAGAGGTACTTCCTTATGGTGTTATTATTACACAGGTTAACCCTGTCTAAGCAAAGGTTTCACTTCATTAATACCAGTTCAAGACCCAAATTCACAATAAGCAAAACAAATGGGACCATTCAACATTTTCAAAGAGCCTTTTACTGTGTGTTGCAGCATTTTTAGTAACTTTTGATCCGTTTGAGCTAGAAAGAGTGTTTTTGTTAAAATCTGCAGGTGATGCAGTGGATGATGGATTATGTGGCAACGTCAGCAAATTCATAATTATGATGAAAAGGTACAGCCACAAAATTGCATCATTCCAGTGGCCCGGTATATAACCTATCCTATTTTCCAACTGAGTGGTAAGTTAGGTGGGAGACCAAGGACGCTGCATTGATGTTCCATTCATAAGGATGGGCATTGACATTGTTTGTCCATTTGATGCCCACTCTGTGTCAGGCAACAAGTATCACTTGGTTGTGATCAATCTTGCCACATTACTGTGAAAGTAGTAGGGGGGAAAGACCTAGA
The DNA here is from genome assembly GCF_964263255.1 of Lissotriton vulgaris. Lineage (NCBI taxonomy): Eukaryota > Metazoa > Chordata > Amphibia > Caudata > Salamandridae > Lissotriton > Lissotriton vulgaris. The sequence goes on along the minus strand of NC_141698.1, from coordinate 279,078,370 downwards.
GATATTTTCTAGGGTTGGAATTCCCCCAAAAGTTTTTCCAACCAAAGAAAATAACGTTATATCCTCTTCTATAAGAGAGATGTGGAAGCAAGCTGATATGACCTACACATTTTCATGGCATACCACCTGCAAACCAGTGGGTTGGTAGAAAGCGTTTAACAAGACCCTTAAGAGTCTAATGGGAACTCTGCTAGAGAACATCAGGAAGAAAGTGGGATCTTCTTCTGCCATCCTGATGTTCTCTAGCAGAGTTCCCAATTGACTCTTTATTTAACATATTTTAATATCTCACTGGTATGTCTACAGTGCAGAGGCGGAATATTGAGTAAACATTATCAAGTTGCACAAATATCGAGTCATTAATATTGTGGTTCACAAATATCGACAACAAGAATATTGTGGTCAAGAAAATTGCGTTAAGGTAAGTGGTATAGATTTGAAAAAAATCAAAGTGTTTAATATCGTTTACAGAAATATAGTTGTTAAAAATATCATGTTTTAATTATTTTGTTATGTATTTCAGTATATATTTTATATGTATGTGATGTATGTTTTTTGTATAAACATTGTTTGTATTTTTAATATATGTTTTAAATTTGTTGTGGTTATTAATTATTTTTTATTTGAATTTTGCATTTTTAGTACTGTAGCGGGTTGTGGGTTTATAGGGGAATAGGGTGGCAAGTAATTTAATTATATTACATTTATTGATTAATCTTTATACATTGATATTTGTTTAATTGAGATGTTATAGTGTTAAATATGTAAAGTAATTTATTATTCATTAATTAAGAATTGGTTAATTCATTTTTTTTTAAGTACAATATTATCTTCGCCTTTATTTTGTTTATTCAATTACAGTTTTGAACGTGCAATGTATAAGACATTTCCTTTTGCCCAGCACGGTTTAAATGTGTAGTTTTTTTTTTTGTTCAGAATAATTGTATTAAATTTTCAGAAAAATGACAGAGTATAAATGCAATTTTTTTTAGAATAAACGATAATACCTAAACAATTGCGAAATGCAAATCTGTAGCAAAATATAATAGGTAAACAAATTTCAGTAAACTATAATCAATAAAAAGGAAAAAAGAAGAAAGTAGAAACGGAAGGGGAAGGGGAGGGGAAGGAAGGGTACATACGATATCATCTTCAATCTAAATAAGAGTTACTGAAAACATACAGATAATACAAAATTGTGATGTTAGGCAAAATAAGGAATGGTAAAAAAATACTTTCATAGCAACAAATATGTATCTATAGGTGACCAAAAAGATTGATAAGAATGAGAATTATGATTAATTCCATTTAAGGATAGTTGTGCACCTCTTCTTGTAAAAATGATCCAGGACCACCAAGCATGAACAGACAGAGATGGAGCATCTTTCCAACAAAAAGTGATTGATTTTAAAGTAGCTGAAACTAAGAAATTAAACAATTTTTCTTCTGAGTCATTGAGATGATGTATAAGAGCAGCTGATTTACAAATTAACAGTTTATAAGAAAGAACATCTTGAATAGGTAATATGTTTTGCATAATATCCCAAACCTCAGACCAAAATTTTGAAATTAAGGGGCAATCAAAAAGCATATGTGACATAAGTGTCAGATGGTATTAATTTAGCACGGAAAAGACGTAATGGGGTCCATAAAGAATTGAGTAGGATATATGCATTTGTCTGGTAGAGAGACACAGGTAGCCAACCAGAAATGCTATTAAGGCAAATAATCTTTCAAGAGTCATTAGATAGAGAAAGGGAAAGTTCATTATTCCAAAATATTGAAATTACATTAGGATTGGTACCTATTGAAGCTAATTTTTTATACAAAATAGAGACTGCATTGGATGACGCAGCTACCGCTTGAATATACATTATCAAATCTGTAGCAACATTAGATGGGATACCATGCGGGAATTAATCTAAAATTGAATTACACAAAGACTCATATTTAATAAAATCAGTGTTTTGGTAACTGAAACTTTGATTGTAAAATGTCAAATCAAATAAAGGCATTATCACAAAATAAATCTTTACCGTAAAATATACCAGCCATAATCCAAGAATTCCAAAATTTCACATTTCGATTCAATTTAATAATAGAACTATGCCATAAAGACAAATCTGCAGTAGTAATAATAGGAGAATCAACATTTGAGTCTAAATCATTAAATATTAGTTTTGAAGATTTGATAATAACTGAATGGTGTATAACTGTAGACTTATGAGACATAGTAAGCAAGGTGGGCAATGGAAAAGGGGTAACAAGAGATTTTTCTATATTAAACCAAATAGGAGGTTTAAGTATAAAGGAAGAACTAAACCACAGAGAACTTTGTTTTAATATGAATGCTTTATGATATAAAAGAAAGTCAGTTAGGCCGAAACCTGCATTACAGTTGGGCATTTTTAGTTTCTTGTAACAAATTCAAGGTGGTTTATTATTCCAGAGAAATTTGGATAACATTTTATCAACATCTTTATAACATTTTAGTGGAAACTAAGTGGGGATCATAGCAAGGAAATAAAAGATTTTAGGAGCAATATTCATTTTAATGGATTCCATTCTTCCCCACCAAGTGAGATGAATGGAAGACCATTTAGATGTTTTATTCTTAATATAATCAAGAATGAAAGTACTATTCAATGTTAATGTTGTTTGGATGGAGGACGAAAACAAAATACCAAGATATTTCAATTTAGTTTTTTGCCAAATAATATATGCCATAGGTAACATATCAGGAGTACAAAAAACATTTAAAGCAAAAGATTCTGTTTTATTAACATTAAGTTTGTAACCTGAGACTGTGGAATATTTGGTAATAGTTTCTAATAAGGGCGGGATTAAGGAGATTGGATCACTAATAAATAACAACACATCATCAGCATAAGCTAAAGTTTTGATAGTAACGTCTTTTATCGTAATACCTTTGATATCATCACAATTCCTGATATGACTAAGAAAAGGTTCAATTTCCAGCAGAAATAAAAGGGGAGAAAGGGGACAACCTTGCTGTGTTCCTCTAAAAAGGGAGAATTGAGTAGAAATGTGGCCATTGATAAATAACCGAGCAGTGGGGGCAGAATACAAGCAGAAATCATAGGGATAAACGAGGGACCAAAATTAAATGACAATAAAGTCTGGAATAAAAATTGCCAATTAATTTTATCAAAGGCTTTTTCTGCATCTAAAGCCATAATTCCAGAGGGAACCAGAAGAGTAGGACTCTGTTCAATGACATGTAGTAAGGTTCTCGTGTTGTTAGCAGAATATCTGTTTTTCATAAATCCTGATTGATCTGGGTGGAAAATAGAGTGAGATATAGAGGCCAGTCTAGAGGCAAGAATTTTAGCATATAGTTTACAGTCCTGATTAATTAAAGATATAGGACGATAATTTGAAACAAGGGCAGCATCTTTATCAGGTTTGGGGAGTGCAATAATTAAAGCATCAGCAAATGAACCTGAAACAGTCCCAGAAGAACCAAAAAAAGTAAAAAGTTGAAATAAGTATGGTAAAAGACGAGACTGGAATTCTTTATAAAATTCTGCTGGAATACCATCAGGACCTGGAGACTTATTTTTTTGAAGAGCTTTTATGGCTGCTAAAATTTCATCATTAGTAATGGTTAAATCTAATCCTAGTCTATCTGATGGTGAAATTTTGGGCAAATCACAAAAAAAATTAGACAATTAATGAATTATCGTGAAAATCTGGCTTATTATATAGATTCAAGTAAAAATCTAGAAATTCTTTAACAATTTCATTATGGGATAGTGCAATCTTGCCATGAGGACCATGAATAGAGGTAAACTGTATCTTATCTCTTTTGATACGCAGATAATTCGCTAGGAGTTTTCCAGACCTATTGGCATTAAGACGAAAACTAGCATTAGATTTAGAAATTTGGGCACCAGCTCTTTTACTGAGGATAGAGTTAAATTCATAACGAAGTTTTTGTAGCTTAAGTCGGTATTGAGCATCATTGGATGTAATAAATAACCTTTCAAATTTCGCTATTTGTTTTTCTAGATGTTTGATATTAGCATTGAAGGATTTGTTCTCATAAGCCATAATAGAAATTGTAGCACCTCTAATGTAGACTTTAAAGGCATCCCATCTAGTAACCATAGAAGTCGAGTCTTCTGGATTAAAAAAATAATCTTGAATGGCTTTTAATAGTTTCGGTTTATTATTTGCATTAAGAACAATGTCAGTATTCATACGGCATCTGGTTTGTTTAGTAAAAGTGGAAGATAGATTTAGAACAAAAGAAATCAAGGCATGATCAGATATATCAATATTACCAATGATAGGATTAGTTGCAGATTGAATACGTGGTGTAGAAAGTAAAAAATAATCAATTCTGGAATGTGAATTATGGGGATTGGAAAAAAGGTAAAGCATTTATCAGTAGGGAAGTGCAGACGCCAAATGTCAGCTAACTTGATAGTATGAATGAAGGATTTAAAAGCATGGAAAACCTTAGGAGGACGAAATTTAGTACTAGACAACCTATCCAATAAAGGGTCAGCAGTAACATTGAAATCACCCCTTACAATCAATGGAACTTTACCCAGCTTTAAGACTTCTGTAGTAATATTAGACCAAAAAGGTAGGGTCATCAGCAGAAGGACCATGAATATTAAGCAAAAATAAAGTCGAGCCATGAATTTTAATTTTAACTGTTATATATCTACCTTCTGTATCTGAAATTTTACTTAAAACTTGACAATGTCATTTTTTCACAAAGAAAATAGCAACACCATTTTTCTTACCATTAGCATGAGATGACACAATAGTATCAACCCACTTTCTTTTCATATAATTTAATTTTTTATCATTAATATGTGTCTCTTGAACAAAACAAATGTCTGCTTTACAACTTCCTAAATAATCCAAAATGTTAGTACGCTGAACTGGGTGTCGCAAACCTTTCACATTTAATGAAATAACTTTAATATTATGAACAGTAGACATTATGAAGAAAAGAGCAAAGAAAGAAACGCAATGAAACAAGAAGAGGAGAAGAAAGCATAGCTAAGAAATAGAAGAAAAAAATAACTCTAGATTTGAAAAGGGAGAAGGAGAAAGAAAAACATAAAGAAGAAACTGCGAAAAGCACACACACTCTACAAGCATGGCCAGAACCGCTGGAGCCCAAAAATGTAAAAAATACTCATAAATCTGTCAGCAAAAATCAAACTAGAAAGAGTCATGTAGTAGGGTTGTGAGTATCCATGGACTGTTGAACTTGTTGATCAAGAAAGTGTCGCAATTTTTCCGGTTGATGAAAGGATTTGGAGAAGTTATCTTTCCATATGTGCATTGTAGATGGATCAAAAAGACCATACTTGAATCCAAGACTTTTTAACTGTGGACGAAGGGCAGCAAAATCCTTACGTATTGCAACAGTTTCTTTGGCAATGTCCTGATGAATAAAAATGTTATTGACATTCCCAATCAATGAGGGGATTTCTCTTGCAGCTTTCCTTATCAAAACTAGATGATGATGACGAAGGACTTTGAATATCATTTGCCTAGGTTTAGTATGGCGAGGGTTGCGATGAGAAGGGATTTTATGGGCTTTATCCACTTCAAATTTTTCTGGAAATTTGATATTTAAAAGACCAGGAATCAAATTTTCCAAATATAAACGACAATTAGAACCCTCAACTTCTTCAGGCAAATTAAAAACGCAAAGGTTGTACGGTCTATTGCGATTTTCCATATCCAAAAGCTGGGAATGCCACCAATGGTGTAAAAGCATCCACTTTAGTTTTGATATCTTGAATTTTGATGGACTTATCAGAAATGTTCATAGACAAAGAAGCCATGTCTTTACGCACACTTTTCACTTCTGACGCAATATTTTCAGTGTTGAATCGAAGAGCTTGAATTTCTTCCAAAATCAATGAAAGGGAAGGTTCAGAGGACTCCACTACTTTTGATTTAACTGGGGGCGGTGAAATTTGCTGCCTCCTTTTATTATTGACTGGATTTTTATTTTCCATTTTGAAGAGAAAAACCCACAAAAACGGAATAGAAAGTCAAAAAAGCAATATAACTGCAAAGAAATTAATAAAAACTGTGGAATAATCTATAAAGGCACTGGTGCAGCACCTATATAGGGCTGTGGGTGTGGCTAGGCCCAAGCCAGGCCCTTTCCTGCTGAATACTCCTCCCCCTGGACACACAATTCAGGCAGTATCTTTGAGAGAGGCTTGGAGCAGGAGCCAAAGTGCCATAAACAGCAATTCCAGTAAGCAGAACGGCTTCAAAACTCCTCCAAAGGTAGGGAACCCTCTAAAGATTAAAGCGACCTCATTTGTGTAAAATTACTGACAGGAAATTTGACGTAAAACGCAAAATTGGGCTTCTGACGCGACGGAGCTCAAACGGCGGCGGCCATATTGAATAATGCGCTCGCGAGTCATGGTTAATTAATTTTAATTAATTGGTAATTGTGTAATTAATTGTAGGTGTGTGTTATGGTGTTTATAGGTGTAAAGGGTGGGAAGTAATTTATTTTTAATTTATACATTAATAATTGGTTGTTAATTAATATTAATTAATTAATTAGTAATTAATTGTGTAATTATTGTAGGTGTTTTTGTGGTGTTTATAGGAGTAAAGAGTGGGAAGTCATTTATTTTTAATTAATTAATTAATAATTGGTTGCACATTTCTTTTAATTAATTAATTGGTAATTAATTATGGTAAGTGTGTAATTAATTTTAGGTGTGTGTTGTGGTCTTTATAGGAGTAAAGTCATTTGTGTTTAATTAATTAATATATAATTGTTAATCAATGTTAATTATTTGATAATTACTTTGGGTAATTGTTTATTTTTGTGTGTTTTGTTTTTACTTTTAAAGGGGTAAAGGGTGGGTATTAAATACATTTTAATTATCTAACTATTATTTGTTAATAGCAATAGTTTTCCATTTGAAAATAAGTTTTAATTGTGTTTTATTATTTTATAGTTTATTTTAGGTTTGTGTTGTGGATGTTATATTGTTAAAGTGTGTATAGTCAATGAATGTTTATTATTTTATTATTATTACTATTTTTAATTGATTATTAATTATGTTAATTATGGAACTACATTTAACAAAACATTTTGAAGTGTTTTGTTATTGGTGTGGTGTTATAGGGTAGGAAATAAAATTAATACATTTATGTTTTAAATAATTTCTTTTGTTTGTAAATACTTCCTAGTTTAAAATAATTATTTTTTATAAATTCATGTATTATTTTCTTTTATAGAATATTTGTAGTTTTCTGTTATATGTAATTAATATTATAATATGTGTTCTTTTTAGATGTTTAATATATATATATTTTAATATTGTGTATTTTTATAATTTAAAATTTTTTGAATATATTTAGGGAGGCGTGGCCAGGCGCCGAAGACAATGGCCGCCTAAATCCCAGGCTCCGCCGGGTCTGACACTGCTCCAATAATATCCGGGTAAAATGCTCATTGGGGCGCTTTCCCATCTGCGCCCCGGCACCCTCCCGTGGAGTGCTCCCGATTGACACCGGCGGCGGAGCTGGAGGCCGCGCGGTGCCGGAGCGGGCCCTTTTCGTCTTCGTGGCTGTGTGGTGGTGCCGCCTGGAGCCCTGAGGCCGGGCGCCGGCGGACCTGAGGCCCCGGCTTGAGGCCCGTTTGCGGGGATCGCGCACTGAGGCGCCGATTGTTCTGGGAGCCGGCTGCCTCGGGAACGCCTGGGGTGGGGCTCACCGACCACCCTGGGGGCCCTGAATCCGGCAGAAAGAGGTGTGCAAACTGATCCCCCAGCCCGGAGGGGACAGGATCCAATGGCGCCATCTTAGCTACGACTCCTTGGAGATCTACAAAGCGGCGCAGTGGAACCCGGGGGCCCGAATTTCAGCGTGAGGCCCTAGATGCGAGAGTGGGCCCGCGGCACTGGTGAAGGGCTGCGACACAGCCTCCACAGATAAGTGGCCCCCTGCAGTGGAACACCGGGGGGCCTGGTTCCCGCACAGGAGAATCCTGGGCTGTGGGCCCCGGACATTGCTTCATCAGCAGGAAGAGAGGAGGGGTGAACCCTGTAGTGTGCTGGAGAACATCGGGTCAAGAACCCAGGGCAGGAGAGTCGCTAGAGGTCTAACGAGTACAACTGATCTGCCCACGCCGGTGGCCTTGCTGCTGTGCCCTGAGGGCAGAATTGTGTGGTGCGGGGCCGCTGCTATGGTGGGATGAGCTGATGGCAGACGCGGTGAGGTGACCCAGAATGTAACGGACGGTGAGTGGACAGGCCGGGCTTTGCGAGGGTGACTGTGCGGCCACAGGTTTGTGTGGGTGCGGCTTGTTGGGCCCTCCCGGCTGAGGAAGAGTGCAGGACCGGTGGGGTGAGGATGACCGCGCTTGTACCCCACGCGACCCACGGGTGGTCCGCCATCTGCGTGCGGTCAGCCGGTGGAATACAGAAGAGTCGACAATTTTACCATGAGGCCTAAAGGGGGAGCCAACACCCAGACCAATAAGCCGGACAAATATGCTGTGCCGTTGAGCCAAGGTCATCCAGGTGCGGCGGCTGATGACCAGGCGGGCCAAAGTGAGCCATCCCTCACTTCCATAATGGCCGCCATTCAGACTCTGGGCACTAACCTAGAGACAAAAATGAATAAGATCTCCATTGAAGTCAATCTACTAAGAACAGACCTGGGTAAAACCACGGAGAGATCTAAAACCAATGCAGCGGACGTCAAAACACTGCAGGCTGTGGAGAAGCAACTCGAGGAACGGATTAGTGACCTTGTGCACCAGCACCGCCAGATGGCCCTCCGCCTCGAGGATCAGGAAGGGAGGGCCCGGTGAAGCAATATTGGCGTGGTGGGTGTGCCGGAGGAAACGGGGGGCACAGCGTGGAACTTTTCCTAGAGAACCTGATCCTCCAGCACCTGCAGCCGAAGAGGCTGTCAAAGATCTTCACAATCGAGCGAGCTCATCGTGCTCCGGTCCCCAGGCCCAAGCCGGGGGCGCCACCCAGGACAATCATCGCGAAAATACTGAACTATAGAGACCGCGATGCCATCCTCCAGGCGGCAAGGCAACGGGGGGATCTGCAGTATGTAAGAGCTACGGTCTGATTTTTCCCTGACTTCACATTGCATGTCCAGCAGGAAAGACGTTCCTTTTTGGGAGTCAAGGCGGCGCTCCGAGAGAGAGGCATAAAATATATGATGTTCTTCCCTGCCAATCTGAAGGTTATTGCAGGAGGCAAATCCCTGTTCTTGACATCGCCAGCGGAGGTCCAAACTTGGCTTGATACCTCAGCTCCGACCGAACGGGCACAGCGAGAACACGGCTCGTGGAGGGAGAACCGGGCGACATCCCCTGGGTCCACGGCGGACAGATCAGAGGGAGACACGCGGAGCCAGCGTTCATGGCGTTCAAGATCGGCCAGTCCCCCGGGGGACCCCTCCCGCGAGCCGGCTGCACGCTGAGGACTAGATCTATGAAACCAGACCCTGCTGAACTGTAATGTATAATATTCCATAAGACACTCACCCTCTCATTAACGAATTACTTCAACAGTAACAACGGCTCCGTGGATTCGGCGGTTACACTATGGGAGGCCTTTAAGGCGGTCTTACTAGGGGAGGCCACTCGGCGATTGCTGGCCGCCGTAAGGAAATAGAGGCGCAGCTAGCTGTGATCGAGGCTGACCTCGAATCTCTGGAGGAGATAGCGCGAAGGGAGGACACGTCAAGGGCGCGCCATCGGCTGTCCCTGAAAACTGATGAGTACCAGGCATTGGTCACAGAGGCAGCAAAGAAGTTAGCTGTCACCAGGGAGGGCAGAATCTATGACCAGGGAGATAAGGCAGGCAAGCTCCTGGCCTCGCTCGATAAGAAGCACCAAGCTAGTAGAGTGGTACCCGAGATTCACACGACGGATGGCACTGTACTTACAGAACCCCACGACATAGCCGCTGAATTTGCTCGTCATTACAAGACAGTGTACAAACGGGGGTCTGATCGCCCGGAGGAGGACTCGGTGGCACTCTTGACGGACATTAGGATGTCGGCACTCTCCAATGCAGAACGTGACCTCTTGGAGGCGCCACTCACCACAACAGAGGTGGAACGAGCTATAGGGGATCTCCGTCCCGGAAAGGCGCTCAGGCCTAACGGCCTTCCGATTGAGCTCTACAAGCTCAAGCCTGGCGGGGTCAGCCCCTATCTTAAAAGAATGTTTGATGAAAGTAAGTCCATAGGGATATTGCCTCACGACCAAAGATTGGCTACGATCGTGGCAATTCCTAAAGAGGGTAAGCCCAGGGAGTTGTGTGCGTCATATAGGCCTATCTCCCTGCTAAACGCTGAACCAAAGATATTCATTAGTTTTAATGGGGTAACCCAGTGACCCTCAGAACCTGGGTATTACGTGGTATGCAAATAGTGGTTCTGTCGGATTATACTCAATCTCTTTGCTCAATAGCTACTTGGCTCAGTATTTTTTCACATATACTTTTTCTTAACAAACATGAAAATACTTTTATGAAAAATGCACACACCAAACGTTTTAGGCAAAGTTGTAATTATTCAATCACTTTGTAAAGCTTTTTTTCTTTTTCAACATTAAAAGATCGGTTGTCCATACAAATTGAAAATGTAATAACAATAAATAAGTGCTGCAGTGAATAAACGTGATCTGTGACTAATGGTGACTGTTATAGTGATACAGTTTCGTGAAAATGCAATTAGAAACAAAGGTCCAGCAATAACTTTAATTTCCTCAATCAGTATAGTTATTCATATTTTTCTGTTGAGATGCAGTGAGGACCAATTGGAGGATTAGCGTCGACGTTTCGACCCAGCGGTATGGTGCCGATTTATTAGTAACCGTTTCGGGTCTTCATCAGGACAAAGGGGGGACAACCTTATGGAAGGAGACAGAGGTGTCTTACTCGTAACCTCCGTGTGATGAATTATTCTCTCCTATATTGAAGCGTGGTATCTTTGTAAAGGAATTTTTCACCGTCTGGTGACGAATTCGGGTTTGAAGTGCCGCAGCCGCGATAACTTGAGGAGCATGACAGCAGACGTCTGTATCTCTCTCCCGTTCATGAGTCAATGGACTCATGAACGGGAGAGTCCTCACTGCATCTCAACAGAAAAATATGAATAACTATACTGATTGAGGAAATTTAAGTTATTGCTGGACCTTTGTTTCTAATTGCATTTTCACGAAACTGTATCACTATAACAGTCACCATTAGTCACAGATCACGTTTATTCACTGCAGCACTTATTTATTGTTATTACATTTTCAATTTGTATGGACAACCGATCTTTTAATGTTGAAAAAGAAAAAAGCTTTGCAAAGTGATTGAATAATTACAACTTTGCCTAAAACGTTTGGTGTGTGCATTTTTCATAAAAGTATTTTCATGTTTTTTAAGAAAAAGTATATATGAAAAAATACTGAGCCAAGAACCAAAGATATTAGCAAAAATCCTGGCAAATAGACTCAAGCCGGTCCTCACCACGTTGGTCCACCCGGATCAATCCGATTCATGCCCCATTGCAACACAGCACTGAATCTCCGCCGACTCAACGGTGTGTTGGGGAGGATCCATACGCTGAGTGAGGACGCGGTGGTTGTATTTCTCGATGCAGCAATGGCCTTCGAAACCCTCGAATGGCCGTATTTGATGGCAGTTCTCCGCAAACTGGGGTTTGGCCCCAGTTTCATTTCTTGGGTGCGGCTCCTTTATGTGGACCCACTCGCCCAAGTAGTCGTGAACAAAAAGGTCTCTGAGGCTTTCTCCCTCGAGGCTTTCTCGCCCCTCCTGTTTGCTCTTGCCCTTGAGCCTCTGGCCGCCTGGATCAGACAGGAAGGGCTTCGGTGGGCGGACGGCTGGGAGGACAAGATTTCGTTGAACGCTGACGATATCCTCCTTTACCTCACCCGGCCCCGGAGGTCTCTGATCGGAGCACTCGACATTTTTACTAATTTTGGGAAGAACTCCGGATACAGCATCAACTGGAGTAAGTCCCTCCTGTACGTCCTGCATGGTAGCCCCCCTGTGCTTCCATGCGGATGTCCCATCAGGGTGGTCACTGTGGGCTTCACATACCTGGGCTTCTTTATATCCAAAGACAAGACAGTGATGTATGATAGGAATTTGACCCCGCCCCTTCAACGACTTACGTGTGATGCCGGCGCCTGGAAGAAGCTCTCAGTCTCCCTGTTGGGCCGGGCGGCTCTGTTTAAAATGATGGCGCTACCCCGGTACCTTTACGCCTTACAGAACTGCCCAGATCTGGTGCCGCCTTCCTACTTCGCGGCTATTGAGGCGGCACAGAGGGACCTTCTTTGGTCCGGTGCGCCCCGCATTGCACTGCAGAAATTGACGCTAGGATGGTATGATGGGGGCATAGCCTTACCAGATAATCGTAGATACTACCGGGCTGCGCATCTCTTGGCTTTTAATCAAGATACCTTCTATGATGGTAACGATCCGGGATATGGTATGAACAGGTGGCTCTTACCGGGGGGGGGAATTACGAAGTGGCACTCTATTCCAGGCCTGCCAGACATGCACTTACAGGACAGACCCATCACTCGGTACAACTATGGCATGCAGTCCAACGCAACATGGGCTGGCACAACACCCTCTCCATGGCCACCCCGCTCTGGATCTCTGAGCGTCTGGGCCTGCTGGGCCGCACCAAGCGGTTTCGTAATTGGGACCTCATTGGTATCTCTCAGGTAAAGGACCTCTGGGATGCCAAGGGGGTGAAATCCTTCTCATACCTACAAACTACATTTAAACTTGTGACCACGGAGTACTTTAGGTATCTGCAAGTCCGACACTCACTTCAAAAGAACATTCTGCAGGGTACGGTGCCCCCTCCAGCCTCCCCCTGGAGGACAGGCTACTAGACGGCCACATACAGGAACACGCAATTTCACTCACATGCAAGAAGCTCCTTAATAACCTGCCTAACTTACTTCTGGGCTTGAAAGGGAGGTGGGAGGCGGAAGGTCTGGAGATCGACGAGGAGGAGTGGAGATGTGCACTCGCCTCCCCAAAAGAGGTAGCAATCTCGTCCACACTGAGGCTTATCCAATTTAAAATTCTACATAGAGCGTACATTTCCAGCACCAGGTTGAAGAGGATGGGTAGGAGCAAGGATGATGGGTGCCGGAGGGGATGCAGAATGGCTGGCTCCTTCTTCCACATGATATGGGAATGTCCGATATTACAGTCATACTGGGTAAAAGTGGTCTGATGTATGAAAGACGTTTGGGGAGTGGAACTGCGTCCAGAGGCGAAATGCTGCATATTGAACATATGGGAGCCAACAGATTTATCGGAGAGAGGGAAGCTCTGGGTGACGCTTGGCCAGATGGTGGCTAAGCGCAACATTGCAAGGTACTGGGGAGCGGTGGCACCTCCGAAACTTAATGAGTGGAAACGAGACATGGACTGGTGCATGCTCCAAGAGAAGACTGTGTACATTGCCCGGGGATGCCCCAAAAAATGGGGGGAGGTATGGGATAAGTGGAACGAATACAGAGGAGACATATGTGAACCGCCCCAGCCTCGAAGTTCGCAATTAGAGGCATGAACCTGAGAGAGATTCAAACTGTGATGTAAATTTCATGCAACTGATGTCATGTTATACTTCCTGTGCGACTCCCTGTGCGCCATGTAAATCCATGGTGCGAATATGTAGACCACTGTTTTTTTTTTTGGTTTCTTGCTTCAATAAAAAGAATTAAAAAATAATAATAATATATTTATATATTTTTGAACTGTTTGAGTGTGAATAGTAATTTATGTTTCTTCGCTATCCAACACTTTCCCTAATGTTGCTCTCACTGGAGTGGGAATAGCATTTTTTACCTCTCTGCTATCCAGCACTTTCCCTACTGTTGCACTCACTGGAGTTGGAATAGTCATTTTTACCTCTCCGCTAACCAACACTTACACTACTGTTGCACTCTCTGGAGTGGGAGTAGTCATTTTTACCCCACCGCTATCCCACACCGTCCCTACTATTGCACTCACCGGAGTGGAAATAAATATTTGTATCCCTCCGCTATCCAACACTTATCCTACTGTTGCTCTCACTGGAGTGGGAATACTAAACTTTATCCCTCCGCTATCCAACACTTTCCCTATTGTTGCACTCACTGGAGTTGGAATAGTAATTTTTACCCCTACGCTATCCAACACTTTCCTTACTGTTACACTCACTGGAGTGGGAATAGTCATTTTTACCTCTCTGCTATCCAAAACTTATCCTACTGTTACACTCAGTGGAGTGGGAATAGTAATTTTGAGCCCTCCACTATCCAAAGCTTTCCCTACTGTTGCACTCTTTGGAGTGGGAATAGTAATTCTTTTCCCTCCACTATCCAACACTTTCCCTACTATTGCTCTCACTGGAGTGGGAATAGTAATTTTTACCCCTCCGCTATCCAACACTTTCCCTACTGTTGCACTCACTGGAGTTGGAATAGTACTTTTAATTTGTCTGCTATGCAACACTTACCCTACTTTTGATCTCACTGGAGTGGGAATAGTTATTTTTACCCCTTTGCTATCCAACACTTTCCCTACTGTTGCAATGATTGCATTCTGAAATGTAAGTTTAAATATTTTTCTAACAGTTTAATTTTTTAGTTTATTATATTGTTTTGTTTTTAGGTTTCGGCTACCGTCCCACTGCGTAAGCAGTGGGTGGGCGGAGCCGAAATCTTTTGTTATTAGTATGGGGGCCTGAACACGCCCCTCTTCTCCATTGGCTGGCCTCGTAAATGCTGGCCAGCCATTGGAGGAGAGGAGCGTCACTGAGTTCAGGGCCCGCCTTGACGCGATTCGGGGGCGTTTCCGTGTCTTTTTTTAAGTCACGCCCTCTCCTCTTCCCATTGGCTGGAATTTTACCTTCCAGCCAATGGGAAGGGGAGAGGGCGAAAAACACCCCCGAATCTCAAACTGACCTTGTTTATTTTTTTTTAGATAAGACGCAGTAGCTCAGTAGGAGCTGAAACATGCAGAAAGTTCACCTCAACCTTGCTTGGTATTAACCAGATATTAAAAAAGACACGTCATCAGGTATGCACCCACCTACGTGTGAGCCCATCTCACGAACGGGCACGAATTACGAAAGGTTGTCCACGGGCGTCAGAGTCCGTTTTTTCTTTCTTTCAATTTCATAAAAGCACTGACAGGTAACCGAGCGCAAAAGTGTATCCATCACAATTCACTTGAAAGAGGCCTTGAAGCTATGCCCCTCCTCCCCCCCCATGGAGACAGCCCCCCCGCTCGGCCCTCCAAGCATTGAGACCCCCGCCCCCACGCAACGCCCCTCCCCCCGCATGGAGACCTCTCCGCCCCGGCCCCCCCAGGTATGGAGACCCCTGCCCGCCCCCCGCATGGAGACCCCTCGCCCGGCCCCCCCGAAGCATTGAGACCCCCACCCCCCCCTGCACCAGACTGACCGCCAGAGCCTTCACCAGCAAATTATGCCACCCCCACAGAAGCAGCAAAATACTGGTTTACGCGTTTATAAGCAGAGCCCTTAATTCCATCGTCTGCGCCCCTCTGAGACCCCCAGTGTTTTCATCCCACTTAACCCGGCCCTCCCTGCCTCTGTGGGCTGGGGGGCGGAGGGGGGGGGGGTGGGGGGGGCTGAGGGCGAAATCCAAGAATTCAGGAATAGGCAGGCTACCAAAAAAGAATCTGAGGCGAGCATTTAAATAACCCCTCATTTCCCAAAAGCGGACATTGCATTTAATGCATCTAAAACATATTTACAGGGAAACCGCTCTACAAATGACAGCATAATTCCGCCACCAAAACCACCCCGCATCACTGTTCGCTACACACCCCGGTGCTCCCCGCCAACATCCATAGATCTCTGCTGCAGGTGCCTCAACCCCCTGTGCTATCTCACATACAGCCTCTCGGAGCAGCGTTCCTCGCACAGGCGGTGTCACGGGTTCAACGATGGCTGCTGACAAGTGCAGTCATCAGCTTGTGCCGAGCTCGAATCCCTCTTACAATCCAGGCTTCCATTACCCCTCCCGGAAAGGAAGAGACGGTTATTATTTACTGCATTTTAAATGCAAGTTGCTTTTTCATGAATTGTCTGATGTTCAATTCGTGCTGCTGGTTTGCTTGCTCTTCCTCCGTGAGAAGCAGGACTGGTTCCCATGGGTCCTCCCCCACATCCACGGTGCACTGCAGAGTCCACCGCCCACATCTGGAGCAGGTGTTCTTTCATGTCTTCTGCTCTAACAATGTAAAGTAACAAGCTTTACCTGTCGCTTTCTAGACTGCTCGGTGGTTCTACATCTGGCCTCATCCAATGAGTAAAGGGACAGGAGTTGTGCCAAAGCACTGATAGTTTAACAAGTTCAGAGAGTTCACTCACTTCAATTCGAGGCAGGCGACGAGCAACAACGTTTATTTATCTTATGCAACCAACAACCATCGCCAAAGCCAACAGTCCTTGCTTTTTTGAAGTGTAATGCTCCGGGTTATATTCTATATCTGGATGCAATGACCGAAGCAGCAAAATACTAGTTGACGCGTTTTTAAGCAAAGCTCTTAATTCCATCGACTGCGCCCCTTTAAAACCCCCCCAGTTTTTCCATCCCACTTAAACCCCTGCCCGCCAGATCTACCCCCTCCTCTCGCCGGGCACCTTTGCTTATACTTACAGACACTCCTGCTCTTCTCCATTCTAAATAGGAGGGAATGGAGGCTGCAATGTCTTCTAGCTACTTAGCCAGCTCTGCAAGTTTGCACTCCTGCTGAGGAGATCTGTATACAGTTGAATTAACTTTGATTCCCCACTCTCTGACATGCTGTTATTTAACCAACACATCGGAGTCGTGAAACAATTTGCGGCATCGCCCCTCCAGTCTCCAGCCCGCCCCCTCCCAGCACAAAAACACACAATGCTTTTAGTGCTGTCACTGGTGATTGCTATCCGAGCAGTGCCGGCACGGAGCTCTGTTCTCTGTGACAAATTACAGGCTGCTGTGATAATACCAGGGCGCTCGTGTGTGAGGGGTTGTGGCGTTGCCCCTCCTGCGGCAGGAGACCGGTACACTGCAGGGGGGTCGGGGCGTGGCGTTGGCAGGCTTGCAGACTCACTGTGGCTCATTCGAAAGGGGGGTGAGGGAGGGGGGTTTCATCATTAGAGGGAGGCGGGCCCAGTCTGAAGAGATGGCAGAGAGGGGCTGTTTATGTAACACGGAGACATCCCTGACACCAATCACAGTATCTGCTTAGCTGGCTGGTGAGGCTGTTGAAGATCCACTCCTATGTCAGGAAGGCCTGACATGCAACTACGTCCTCTGCACACGCCAACGTTAGAGCCAGCTACCTGTCAAGCATTGTCTCCGTTTCTCCACAGGCAGTCCATTTCTAGTCTCACCCTCTTATTTGTTTCGGACATCGTTCGGACGTGGCTGAGCATGCCACCCAATGTGGTGCTAATGGTATCCGAGCAAAATCCTTTGGGACATGGAAAAGGTGTCATGCGTCATACGGAATGGAAGTTTGCGCGAGAGCACGCTTTGTCCCATTGATTCTTCCATTGTTGTCTGTCCGTGTCAGGTGTGCCTGCTGCATTGTTAGTGACTGCAGAGGCTATTGGCAATGTAAATGACAATGCCATTTATTTATGTTTTCAAAACCAACACATAAATGCAAATTTTGTCATTTACAATGCCAATAGCTCTAACTTTTCCAAAGGCGAAACCATTGCATTGTAAATGCTTGTTTTATATTTTAAATCATTAATATATATATATATTTTTATTTTTTATATTATTGTAAACTTTTATCATAAATTAAAAATAATAGTTTATTAATTGTTTTAAAGTAAATATGAATGTATAAATTATGTTTGTGTGTTTATGGTTTTTTATTAAGTTTATTTGTTATATTTTATTAAAGTGTATATTCAATTTTATTTTGTGAATGTTATATTTAATATTTTATATATATTATTTTATTTTAATTTTATATAAAAATCGACATTTTTAAACATCTATATTTTTACATCGATATTTTGTGGTCGATATTTTTGTACCTACCTGTTTAAGTATAGGAGTCAATATTTTTGCGGTCTATATTTTTTACTCGATATTTTTAACATCGATATTTTTCACATGAATGTTGTGTCAGTGAACCATATCTACCCATGTCTGAAGATGAAGCTGTCAATAATGGTCTAAGATGTGGGACATTTCTAAATACAGTTGCACAAATCAAGCAGAAAAATAATAAAACTAACTGGGAGTATGTGTGCAGTTTGAGTAATGAAGAACTTGGGTTTGTAAGAGATTAAAATGAAAGAAGAGTTAAGATTGTGAGAGATTGGAAAGATGAAAAGAAGATAAGAGTGCGGATTAGGGCTGAAGAAGAAATTAGGTTGTCACATTTGCATTCAAGATTGAGAAAGGAATGTGAAAGAAAGAGTGGATCATGTATGGTGTGATGTGGACCAATGGGTCAGGTCAATTGAATTTGTTTCTGCTGCGTAATTCGGTTGGTTCATGTTATTTTGCATTGGTGTTTACTAGAGTCTATGGAGTGAATGATGTTGTTAGTTTGAAAAGAGTGAAACGTGGTTTTGAACAGATAGTATTAGATGTATTAGCATCACTTATTCCATCATAGGTGTGGCTATGAATGATGTGAAAATGTCACGTTTCTCTACAGTTGTGGACAGGCTTGCTTCTAACAAAACCTGTTACTTTAACCCAGATTAATCCTGAGTTAATTGGAATGTGGATGATGATTATGCAAAACTGCTTAGCATTATATATCCTTCTTGTGAAGGAGGGTGGTGTTTGAAAGGTACTGAAGGTAAAAGAACACTGTATCTTCATACCTGATAACGGTAGGGTTAATAATGCATATATAAATAATACTACTAACCTCTTTCATGAACTCCATGCTTTAGAAAGAATGGATTGTAGGAAACAGTAAGTTCTTGGGTTCATGAGATAGGGAAGGGTTTTAGAAAGGTTAGTGAATGGTTTCAGGATGGATGCCAAGACCTATTCTAACGTCTATAATAATTGTAATGATTTGTGTTTCTTCCTGTTTCTCCTTTTAAACGTTCTGAGTGTTTGCTTTTAAGATGTAAGTATAAAGGTAAAGGAAAGTCATTAAAGTGCAAGAGAGAAGAATTTCTCAGATCAAGAGCCTGTCACGGAACTCACACATGAGAAGAATCTACGTAAAGAATAAAAGATTGAAGAATTTATTTTGTCCAGTGTATATATTTGTGTTGACATACGAAGCTACTGCTGTCATTGATTATGCTTCTGAAACGTTTACGTGTGCTATGGACATTGTAAATACTTGCTTCAGCATTGCCTGAAATGCGCCATGTCATGAGAGGTTTAATGTTGTCCATTATCATCAGATGAGGTTCCCGACCAAGTCCCGAAAAGATCTGTGGGTGAGATGAAATCATGAGGAGGAGGTTGCATCTCACCTCCAGACATAGAGGGAAACAAATCTGAGATTTCCATATCCGAGTCACCAGAATCATCTCCACCTGTTGCTCCCTGGTCCGATTCGCTACTCTGGCTATCAGCATGAGGGGGGAATGCATAGCTGAGACCCCTCTCCATTCTTCCAGTCTTGCAGAAATGCATCCAACTGAGCCGCCCTTAGGTCCAGTATCTAGCTGAAGTATTGTGGAACTTGAGCATTCAGTCTGAATGCAAATAAGTCCCTGTTCAGTGATTTCCATTGGAGGGACAGTTGCTGAAATACCAGTGGGTTAAATTGCCAGTCACGGAATCCTTTAGCAACCATACATTTCAGTCCATCATAGCATTGTCCTGCCTTGGCAGATGAATTGCTGTTAAACTTATCCCCATTTGCAAGCAGTAATTCCAGAAATCTTTCGTGATCTCTGTCAGCATCTTTGACCTGGTGACTCTCCGGTTTTTGACATACTATATCGCTGAGACATCCATCTTCAGAAGGACTGAACATCTAACACTGCCCTTCTCCAAGCTCTTGATGGCGAAGGAACCCACCTGATGTTCCAAGCAGCTGATGTGTAGGGCTAACTCTACTTGAGACCATTGATCGCCGGTGGAAATATCTCGGCAGTGAGCTTCCCAGCCCCAGCATCTGGCATCTGATTCTATCACCACGTCTGTCGCTGATCCAAATATTGCCCTGCCCTTCAACGCCTCCATGTGATTCAGCCACCATATCAATTCAGTCCTGGCCTCATGGGATAGAGGGATCTTTTCCAAGTATGATAATCCTTTCTGACTGTGCTGGATCTTTAGACATTTAAGGGGCCTGTAATGGAGTGGTCTGGGAATACCACATGCATCAAGGATGATCAGAGCCCTGCTATCCTGGAAATCGAGAGAATTGATACAGTTGCCACCGTAATCATGAGCTCCCTATGATGGATGATATCTTGTGGAGGGGTAACTTCAAGGATTTTGCTTTGGGAGTCTGTGGTAAACCCTAAGAACTCTGTGTTGTTTGAGATGTAGGTTTGATTTCTCTGTGTATGATGAAGCCTAAGTGCCCCAACAGGCACACTGCCATTTGCGCCTGTTGAAGATGTTAGTGCTGTTTGTCTGCCATCAGAATGAGATCGTCTAAATAGACTATGAGCCTTCAACCTAGAGATCGCAGCCATGCAACCACCTGCTTTAGAAGCTTAGAAAAACACCATTGGGTGGATGAAAGGCCGAAGTGTAGAAGCTCAAATTCCCATACCGGATGTTTCCAAATGAACTGGAGAAAATGCCTATGAGGGGGAAGAATAAGAATTGTCAGATAGGTGTCTTTCAGATCCATGCCAGCCATCCAATCACCCTGTCTGTAAAGGTTCCTCAGGTGATGGATTCACTCCATCTTGAAATGTCTGTAGACCAGCCATCCATTCAATTTTCTTAAATGTATGACCAGTCTCACTCCATTGTCTTTTTTCTTGCCTACAAAAAGATTGCGTAGGAACCCTTTTTGGTTGTAAAAAGAATTCTTCTATGGGACCTTTGGCTTTCAAGTTCCGAATCTCCCGATCTATCAGATCTGAGACCTCCTGTGAAAAGGATATTGGTGTCTGCCGAATGGGATGCCGGGGGAAACACCAAAAATCTATGTGAAACCCATGTACTGTTTGGAGAACTCATGCATCTGTTGCAATTTCTCTCCACCTGGGCAGGCACTCCGCAGTCCTGCCCCCTAGGTATGTTAGGGAAGAATACTGATTCCTTACCTCCCATGTTTAGGGTTACCAGGCCTGAAGCTTTTCCTGAACCTCCTCTCTGGTACTTGTGTTCTGGAAGGAAATAAGGTGGTGTAACCCTTCTTGTCTAATCAGTCAGTTCTGTTTGGGCCCTGTACTCCTTTTTTTTTTTTTTTTTTTTTGGCAGACCTTTATTGCACATTATTCATATACACAGCGGTGTGCCTACAACCCACTGTTAGGGCCGGCCGCAATCGGTGTACTGCAATTATTATACAAGCTTAATATCAAACACCAGAAGTACGTTTACAGGAGTCCAAAAGTCTTAGCTCATGTAGGCACTCACAGTTAATCCAGATGTGGTATTGATAGCACACCTATTGAATGTGGACGTAAGCCCCCATGTGATCTCGGTCTATTTTTCAGGTTTTATAAAGAAAGGTAACTTCAACAAACCCCAACCCCACCCCCCCGACCCATCCTGGTTTCAGTGAGCAGTCCAAGTCTAGCAGGCGTGATGTAGCAGAGCAGCTAATACAATACGTGTCGACCAGCACTTCCTAGGTAGGAGTCATTCGTCCCCCTCCCAGAACCATCCAGAGGCCACAGTGAGGATCAATAACTATGGGCACCATGCCAGTCCTCACTTCCCGCCACGTTCTCACTGCCATGACCGTCACACAGACATTCACATCACATACATGGTGAAGCAACCGCATCCGCCCTAAAGCCTGCCAATCGCTCCTTCCTCGCAGTCTGATGAAGCAACAGTCTCATTCTCGCCGCTATTAGCGTCTGTGAGAGAGAGCATATAGAGTGTAAATGGGGCCCATACATCCCTCGGGCGAGATGCCTCAGGTAGCTCGTCATAGTAACAGTTCAACTGGTCCCTGGAATAGGCCATATCTTTCAGCCACATTTGCACCTCAGGCGCTCTCCGTCCTCCCCAGACCATAGCAACCCTCCTTCTGGCCAATTGAAGTGCCAACACCACAAGCCGCCGCGACGGCGCAGCAACCCCAGAGGCAATGCCCAACAGACACAGGCGTACATCCATCTTTACCTCAGTAGAGGCCATGACAGTTAGTCTTTCAGTCACCTCCTTCCAGTAGTCGTAGACGCGTGGGCACCCCCAGGCCAGGTGTACAAAGTCAGCGTCGTCAGCTCCGCAACGGACACATTGAGCTGTGGACCTAAGCCCGTATCGTACCAGTTGGGCTGGCGTATAGTACCACTGCTGTAGAAATTTATAATGTAGAAGGCGAAAGTTGCCATTGATCACATATCCACCAGTCATAGCACAACATTCATTCCAGTCGTCATCACTCAGCGGTTCCGGGAGACTTCTATCCCACCTTGCTCTGGCCAGGATCGCCCCTCCCCCCTCATCTTCCTGCGCAGCCTTATATAATTTAGATAGCAATTTAGTCCTGTCCTTAACCGTATAGAGCAATTGCAATGCACCTAGGGCCGGTGGTTCCTCCGGATACATTGGGTATAGGTCACGCACTGCAGCTCGCAGTCTGACGTACACAAAGGTGGACATAGTAGTGTTCGTCGAGCGGGTGGTCATCTCCCGAGAGGAGAGGAACGATGCTCCCGGAAATAGGTCCCCAATAGTCTGTAGTCCAGCCTCCCGTAGGATCAGGAGCCCTCCCGGCTCGCCCGAGACAGAAATGTCCGAGTGGTAAAGTAGTGGCATGGCCGGAGCGTAGAGCGGCAGCTTACCAGCCCGTTTACCCAGGGTAGTCCATGCAGTCGCTGTGAGGCGCACAGTATCAATCTCCCCCTTCTCAAACACCGAGTGCTTATTTACTATCATAGCCCTCAGTGGATATGGCAGAACTGCACTTGCCTCCAATGCTACGTGTGGAGTGTAAGGCGGAGAGTTTATCCAATAACTCGCAAAGTGTGCCTGCGCGCAAAGATAATAGAGTCGCATATCCGGCAAGGCAAAACCACCCAGATCGTATGGCTTGGTCAGTACCTCCCACGTCACTCGTGGCTTCTTGCCGGCCCAGGTGAGAGCTATCAGCAAGGAACGCAGTCTCGCAAAGAAGTGCTGTCTTAGCGGGACCGGGATGTTGACGAATAGGTAAAGGAATTTCGGCAGCACTACCATTTTGATCAATGACACGCGATCCGCCAGGGTCAATGGGAGACGAATCCATCGTGCCACCTGGTCTTCCAGATTGGAAATGGCAACGCCGTAGTTGGCACGTATAACTTCTTGATAATCCCTGTGCACCCAGACGCCCAGGTATCTGACTGATTCCGTCGCCCACTCCAGCGGGAATTCCAATGGTACTTGGTGAGTGACATCCGTAAGAGGCATCACCATTGACTTGTCCCAATTTATTGTCAGTCCTGAGTGCCGGCCAAATTTAATGAACTCACGGAGTATGCGCTCCAGGTGAAGTGCCGGGTCTCTGACATATAGGACCAAGTCGTCGGCATACATTGACACGGCCAGCGATCTGAGAGGGAACTTCAGTGCTGCTTCCGCATATCTCTGACGCAAGACACAGGCCAATGGCTCCATCATGATTGCAAAAAGTAGGGGCGACAGAGGGCAGCCCTGCCTTGTCCCCCGCTGTATTGGAAAGGGGGCAGAGACCTGACCATTAATCCTTACTCTCGCCGTGGGTGCATTGTACAGCAGGGCAATTAGCGACGTAAAAAAAAAAGGCACTCCCATCCGATGCAGGACAGCCATCATATACTTCCATGCCACTGAATCAAAAGCCTTGGCGGCGTCCAGCATGACTGCCACCGCAGCTAGATCTGGTTTAAGGAGATGTAATACGGCGAACAGGGTCCTCAAGTTGTGTGTGGTAGACCGAAGGGGGATAAACCCCGATTGATCGGGTAATACCATAACCGGCAGAAGGAGACGCAGTCTCGTGGCCAGCACTTTGGCTATTATTTTTACATCAGTGTTTATCAGGGAAAGGGGGCGATATGACTCGCACCTATTTAAAGGCTTTCCAGGCTTAGGAAGCGCCACCAAGAGTGCCTCTCTCATAGATCCCGGAAGTTGCCCGCATTCAAAAGCTTCCTCTAGGACCATGGCCAGACGCGGAATAAGCAAATCTGCATACGTCTTATAAAATTCGGCGGGCAGGCCATCCGTGCCAGCCGCCTTTCCATTCGGTAGGGCAGCTATCGCGTCCCTGAATTCCGCCTCAGTAACATGATGCATTAGGAATTCCTGTTGCCCCCTAGAGAGCCACACTAGCGCTACGTCCTCCAAATACCGCGATATTTCCGCCTCATCCGCTGTTTCTCTATGTTCATAGAGTTGCGCATAATGTCTCGAGAAGCAGGCAAGTATGCCATCCGTCGTAGTCACCACAGTCTCCTGATCCTCAATTTCCACTACAGTACAGTGCCTAGCCCAAGGGTCACGAATCCTTTCAGCTAGTCCCCTGCCTGGCCTACCCCCCTCTCCATAATACCTGGCTGTGGCGCGTTTGGATAAAAATTTTACCTCCTGGTCTGCCAATTCATTATATTCTGTGACCTTTGTCCTGACATCCGCTAGCAATGTGTTATCGGCCTCTTCCTCCATCCGGCGTTCTAAAGCCAACAACTCCCTCTCCAGTTTGGACATAGAGTCTCTGATGGATGTGAGGACTCCAGACCGCAACCCAATGCATGCGCCCCTCACCGAAACCTTAAAGGCCTCCCACACCGTGGTCATATTATCGACGGAGCCCACATTGGTCTCGAAGAACTCCTCAATAATTTGCCGCAGACGCTCACACAACACTTGATCCGTCAACACTCCAGGGGAGAGTCGCCAGGTATACGGGGCAGGAGCATGTGTAGGTATCCGTAGCTGCAGTGCAACAGGGGCATGGTCCGAAAGCGTTCGGGGCAGATGCTCCACATTCAGCACACATCCACTCATATCCCGGGTCAGTAACCAATAATCTAATCTTGACCACGTATTGTGCGCTGATGTATAGCAAGTACCCTCCCGCCTGCCAGGATTCTGCAAGCGCCAAATATCCAACAGTTGCAACTCAGTCACACCCTCGCGCACCGCATCCAGCCCTTTTTTCCGTTCACAAGGCCGATCGTGTCTCCTATCCAATACAGGGTCCAATGTAACATTCCAGTCCCCCCCACAGAGGATGGCCGACGGTGGTAGGTTATACAATTTGTTCCAAAGTGCAATGAAAAAATCAGGGTCATCTATATTAGGACCGTAGACATTGAGTAGAGTGATCAGCTTGCCACACAGTTTACCCTGCACCACAATATATCTACCCTCCTGATCCACCTCCTCATGTAGCACCTCAAATGGAACTTTCTTTTTTATCAGAATCATTACCCCACGGGCATAGGAAGAATATGACGTAGCCCACCTCGCTCCCGCCCACTGCTTGCCCACCATGTCGGCCGCCGCCCCTTTGAGGTGCGTCTCCTGTAGAAATGCCACTTGTGCCTCATGTCTATTCAAAAATGCAAGCATTTGTCTAGTTTTCTGCGGCTTGTTTAACCCCCGAACATTCCATGTAATACACGTGATGGTGCCCTCCCTATCCATAACGTCTAAGGTGTAAGTTTCCCAGCAGCGCAATCATCCCCAGTGGCCTCTGCCCTGTAATCCACATCCCACCTCTCACTCTCCCAGACACAGTCCCTCTGGCACCTGGAAAGACCCGGAGCCACATACTGCAGCCCCACTCGCAGCTCAATGACGATTCAGATTCAAGCCCCTCGACCAGGAACAACACAAATAACCCAACTAGTAGTAACATCCCATCCCCCATCCCGCCACCCACTTCAGCATTCCCAACTCGCCAAAGCCTCCCCGTGCCCCCCCCCTTTGCAACCCCCAACAACGCAAACAGCCACATTTGGGGTTCTCCCTTATCTGGAGGCGTAGCGGCACACCGCCCTCGCCATAACTGACGAGAGTACAGACCATTGCCGTTGTCATCTACCCCAATCCCCCCGCCCGCCCCCCGGTCAGAGCCTTAGACCCAATGGTGGTCATATAACATCACACTGCACTGGGCGCCCCCGAAAGCGTTCACTTCTCATGATCATCACCTAAGTCTCAGAGATGCCACCTCATCCAGCGCAGCAGCATATATTGCACAGCAGCCTACATGTTAGCTGAGTTCCGCTGCATGAGAACCCCCGCTACTTCAGGGTGGCATCTTCATCGTGAGCAGTTTCCACCATAGCTCTCTCCTTCACGCATCACATAGAACAACAGCGCAAAGGGTCCCAGGGGCTAAACGTCCGAGCGTCTCTTCAGCTACTACTGCCTACACCGCAACAGAGGCATCCCAGCGCAATACTCCGCAGCTCCCCCATCATCATAGTCAGTAGTATAATGCAGGTCAGGCCTCTTCGTCCAGCCTTTCATCATCCCCCTCATGACGTCCAGGCGGTTCTTTGGCACGTTTTTTTAGTTTTTTGGCATAGTCTAGGGCTGCCTTGGGCGAGGAGAAGATCTTGTTGTCCGAAGGAGGCCCAATCCGAAGACGTGCAGGGTACAGCATGGCGTATGCGATGTTCTCCGCCCTCAGCAATTGTTTCACCGACACGAACTCCTTACGAGCCGTCTGTACTGCCATGGTGAAATCGGGATAGAACTCCAGTTTATTACCCTGATAGTCTATGGATCCCTTCTCCCTGGCGAGCCTTAGGATGGTGTCCCGGTCCCTATAGTTTAGGATCCGTGCCACAATAGGCCTCGGCGGCGCCCCCGGCGGAGGTTTCTTAGCCAGGGACCGATGCGCACGCTCCACAATGAAGACTCGGGATAGTTGGTCGGCCCCAAATACGTCGATGATCATGCGCTCCATGAAATCTTCCATACGCCCCACGTTCGTGGATTCCGGCAGGCCTGTAACGCGAACGTTGTTCCGCCTGGACCTCCCTTCTAACTCCTCATTCTTCGCTTCTATGACCGCTAGCACTCGTTCCATATTAAATACCTTGGTCGAGACCGTGGCCAGGCCATCCTCCGTGGCGGAGACTCGCTGCTCTACCTCGCCCATCCGTTCATTTTGGCGGTCAAATTGTGTAGCCATCTGATCGAGACGATGATTTACAGACTCCATGGTGCCCTCGATAGATTGCAGAGTCTTCTGCATGGCCACCAGTGTGGATTCTAGATTAGGTGTACCTCCAACAGCCCCACCTTGGTCGGCGTCCGCTGGCGCCTGGGAGGATGAGTGCGCAGTCTTTTTTGCGTCAAAGTTGATTTTAGGCTGGTTTCTATCAGGCCTACCCATGACTGTGATCTACCTCAGCGTGATCCAAAACCAGCTGTGCAGAGTAGTTATCTCAGGTAAGTCCTTTGCAGCGCTATCAGTGCGGATATCAGCCACCGCTCAATGCAAGCTATGTCCAATCCCAGGCCAATGGGTACCCCACGTCCGGGCCAAGCAGCACTGTAGCTTCAGCAGGCAGGACGTGCCATGCAATTTTCGTGTAGGCCCGCAGTGCAGATATGGCAGTGAATCGCAGTGTCTATGGCAGCAGCAAGGTAGCACAGAAGGGCCCCCTCCCTGACAGCGTCTATAGCAGGAGAGGCAGTGTCGGTGGCGCGCTGATAGTCGGTGTGTAAGGAATAGCTGCCGGGCTGGAGGAGACCCCAAGATGGCGGGCGCCGTACAGGCCTCTCAGTGCCACGTGTGTGGCGATGTTCAGAGTCACCGGCAGCCCAGAGTGCGATTCCGCCCAAATATCGTCCCCCTCATCCGCTCCGCTCCTCAGCCGGTCCCCTTCCCGGCCCCCCCGGCCCGAGCTCGCGCGGCGCAGACTATCGCGGCCTAGCACCGCCTCCGCAGCACCGGGCTAGCGTAGCACCAGCGCCCCACTCACCGGGACCAGTAGGGCCAATTCCAGGCCGCTCCAGGTGTCGCTGCCTTCCCGGGGGATCACGTTGTTAGCACCGCCTCTCCGTTCTCGCAGCCACAAAGCGCCGTCACCTGGGCTCCGCTCTCATAGGCAGCAGCAGCAACAAGGACCTGTATCTCAGCGGAGCTCTCGCACTGCGCCCGCCGGAGTCTCCGCCGTCCACGTCCCGGCCTGGGACCGTGCAGCTCCGGGCGCCCGCAGGACAGCCGCTATTACTTCGCAGATCGCCCCAGTGAGTCACCAACGGGAGCGGATCAAGCTCCACCGGGGTGCAGGGCAGAGGCGCCGGGTATTTAGGATAAATCAGCAAATTTTGATCGGCCTAGACGGAGCCTCACGCAAGTGCGGCCATCTCGTCCGGCGCCCTCTAGCGCTCCCAGGCCCTGTACTCCTTGGTGACTGTAGGAGTGAAAATTGCCAAACAAGTGTCCACAACTTAACCCAGCCAAAATCCTTAGAGTTGAATACTATCTTGAGTGAGGAATGGGTCTTGTCTAAAAGCCATGAAGGTGTGAACAAATTTGGACAGATCTTTGACAAATGCCTCCCTGAACAAAGATCCCTTAGCTTCAAGGCCTGTCTCTGAAGTCACCTGTTCCCCAATTTTGGTTCAATTCTTAGGAGGATACAATGTCTGCGCACTCTGGACAAGTCACAATGTGCATTCCTAAAATGCAAATAGCTCTTTGCACACAGCCTGATAAAATGTCAGGATCAATAGGACCCTCTGAGTCCTTAGCTGTCTGAGGCAGTTCCATTATCTTTGAGGGGGTCCTGTCAGGTCTAAAAACCTGTCCTGACAAGCACGCCACGAACGGTCAATGCCACGTTTGGGGTCCTTGACTAATTTACCTAGAGGTAACCATAGTGGCGTCTAGTTCTGGCGTCATGGCCACATTCCTCTCAAGAGATGGTCTGGGGCTCTCTGCCCACAGCCTATTCCTAACCTCCTTATCTAGGGGTTGTCTAAGATGTTGTTTCAAGTAGTAGGCAACTTTGGGAGTAAGTTCCCATTCTGAGGAATTGAGAAAGATGGATATCTTCAGAATCAAATAGGTCAGGGTGTCGATCCCGGTCTCTGGAGGGTTTATCATGGTCTCTCCTTGTTTCTTGCTGAGCCCTCCAGAGGGATGCCAATCCCTCGATCTCTTGGACTCTGTGTCAGAGACATCAAACAAGGGAAAATGTGTGCCTCCTCTGTCCTGTTTGGCCACAGAAGAAGGTATTACTTTGGAAGGAGAGAAAGGACCACTAGGACCAGCAACTCCCTCAGACTCCAGATCTAGCTGGGAGAGGTGGATGATCCTGCGCAGCTAGCAAAGGGTTCCATCTTATCAGAAGGTTCTACGTACTGGTCCTGGTGCCTTAGTGGAGGGGGGAGGGGGCTACCTTAGTCAATAGGGAGCATCTGTACTGGACCACAATGCGAGTCCTGGGAGGATCCAAGAGCTTCTACAGGGCTCTCAGCCATGCTGAGTCAAATTATATAGAGATCTCTTGGTCTATTGTGTGCTTCTTTCAGGATCCATCTCAAAAGACTCGGCTGATTTAGATCTTGGCGGATAAGTTACTCCGTCACTGTGGTGTCTGATATCCCGTCCATCAAATCATAAATCCCATAAAATATAATGGGATTTATATTTCAGGTGACGGGATATCCATCACCGTTGTGACGCAGTAACCCATCTGCCGATATCTAAATCAGGCCTTCTGACTCAGAGTATAGTCTAGCATGTCTGTGGTCTTTTGCTATAATGTTTTGGTTTACTATCTATCTACTCCCCATAGGGAGTGAAGAAAAGAACCTGAGTAGGTGTCTTGTCAATGTGGGGGCAGGGGGTTGGTTATTGGGATGAATGACCAAGGGAATAAACAAAATCTTTACAGGAATTTACAAAATATTGCAGGTCTAAAGTGGATTGGGCCTGCTCATGTGGAGCGCTCTCCCAGCACCGCTAACTAGGAAGGGGCCAAGTCTGCTATAATGAACTTGGGACCCTCCAGGAACGCATGATGGCTAAGGAGGCAGGATAGCTGCAGGTTGTCGGCCCGCTGCCTGTGGGGCAATACTATTCTCAGAATTAAGAAATGCTCTATTAACGGAGCGCTGAATATAAACTGAAAGGAAAACATTAGTAATCCATATAAAAGGTAAACCAATTATAATGAATAAGATATTAGTTTGGTGAAGGTAAGAAATGCATTTTAGCTGAGTTGCAGTGAGCAGCAAAGAAAGAGGAGGAAGGACTAGATTCAGACTGTTTTCAACGGCTATAGAAGTTATGACTGGACAGTTTTGTGTCATGTGTTTTTAGTTCTTGACACATGCCTACTGGGTGATGTAGTTTGTTTAACGTTTTCTGTGAGAAAAACAGTAAAGAAAGTCAAGCATAATCTGAGCCTTCGGTCCTGACATAGAATTATTATTCGTGTAGTGGGTTAGTGCTTATATATTTAGGCAATATGATGTTAAAAACCTATTTTGCTCTGGCTTGCTGATGCAATAATACATTGGCTAATGCCACAGTGATTCCGCAGTTCTGTTAATTTCATATGCAAAAATAATATATAAAAACCTTCAATTTTGAGGGTGAGCCAGAAAACTTTCCATTTCTACTACGGATGCTACTGGTACTCTCCTGATGTTGCTGCGCATCGGAACTTAGAATAATTTCCGATTTTGCATGCCTCTGTATTACCCTTTGCACTGAAAGCCTACATGACATTGATTCTTTATAAGTAATCTCTTTATTTACATTTAAATAAAAAAGAAAAATAGTAATCCTATATGACAATGTTGAAATCAAGACATAACTTTCAATAAGAGCAGTGTAGTTTAAAAAAATTTCAGCAAGCGATAAAACCGACTCTTGGTAATTGACAATATTAAAGCAGTGTTTTCTGTTCTCCGTATATATCAATGTTAAAACACATTATGCGATGTGGATCTCCCCTGCGGATCGAGAATAGCGGTGGTGAGCAGCGAGGGAAATTGAGGAACCCGGGAGAGCAAGAGGCAGATTAACTGGGTGGCGGTTTGAACCCGCCTGGAGCCTCGTGACCGCTGCCGGCAGGAATTCACAGATTGCCAGCGTGAGCGGCCCCCTTTCAGTGAAGAGGTCAGCCTGGGGGGCAATAGCACTTATAAATGAAGCTTAGGAGCCTGGGGGCTGAGATGGGCAGCAGGGGCGCCCAGATAAGAATGTGCCTGATCTCAACGTGGCGCCCAGGTAGGACTTGCCTGACCTCAATATGGCGCCCACCGCTTAGAAGAGAAGCAGCATGCAGGAGGAAAAGTAACTGGCTGGGGGCGTGGCCAGGACCAAGACGCCCTATATCAGCCATATAGCTTAGCGCGGCCGCAGACATGATTGTGCCGGTGCGAGGGGCCCGAGGCGTGGAGCGGCTGCAAGACTCAGGAGTGGCCGTACTCTACCCCCAATCTCCCTCAACAATATCGTCTGGCCTCGACATCTTAAGGACTTCCCCCTGGAACCCATCTCAACCAATTTCCGACAGAATCGCAATGAGGACGTATTCTGACGACACGCAGCTGTTGTTCACCTGGCCAAAGGACTGTCTGGATGCCTTAGTGGGATCACTGACAGAATTTCGACCTCCTAAATATCGACCTACAGGAATATCGAGTCAACAATATCGATGGCAAGAATATCGACATCCTATCTACAACATGGTAAGTACAAAAATATCGAAAAAATAATATAGATGTAAAACATATCGATGTTATAAATATCGTTTTTTTTTCTTTTAATATATAAATGTAAAATAAAGTATATAACGCTAATAAATAAAATCTACATAGTTAAAAGTATATAATAATGTTTAAAATTAATAAATAATACATATATATTAATAATACATTAATTAAATATATACAGTAAATATATAATATATATGTACTGAACAATAAGTATTAATAATTATTTTACTAATTTATAAATTAATAAAATATATTCTAAATTACTAATAGATTTACAAACATAAAACAATAACATAAATAAAATGTAACTAATATAACAAATAAAATAAACATTTAATTTTTTACAATTAAATATATAAAACGTTGGATAGCGTAAGGGTAAAAATTACTATTCCCACTCCAGAGAGTGCAACAGTAGGGAAAGCGTTGGATAGCGTAGGGGTAAAAATTACTATTGCCACTCCAGAGAGTGCAACAGTAGGGAAAGCGTTGGATAGCGTAGGAGTAAAAATTACTATTCCCACTCCAGAGAGTGCAACAGTAGGGAAAGCGTTGGATAGCGTAGGGGTAAAAATTACTATTCCCACTCCAGAGAGTGCAACAGTAGGGAAAGCGTTGGATAGCCTAGGGGTAAAAATGACTATTCCCACTCCAGAGAGTGCAACAGTAGGGAAAGCGTTGGATAGCGTAGGGGTAAAAATTACTATTCCCACTCCAGAGAGTGCAACAGTAGGGAAAGCGTTGGATAGTGTAGTAGTATAAATTACTATTCCCACTCCAGAGAGTGCAACAGTAGGGAAAGCGTTGGATAGCGTAGGGGTAAAAATTACTATTCCCACTCCAGAGAGTGCAACAGTAGGGAAAGCGTTGGATAGCGTAGGGGTAAAAATTACTATTCCCACTCCAGAGAGTGCAACAGTAGGGAAAGCGTTGGATAGCGTAGGAGTAAAAATTACTATTCCAACTCCAGAGAGTGCAACAGTAGGGAAAGCGTTGGATAGCGTAGGGGTAAAAACTACTATTCCCACTCCAGAGAGTGCAACAGTAGGGAAAGCGTTGGATAGCGTAGGGGTAAAAATTACTATTCCCACTCCAGAGAGTGCAACAGTAGGGAAAGCATTGGATAGCGTAGGGGTAAAAATTACTATTCCCACTCCAGAGAGTGCAACAGTAAGGAAAGCGTTGGATAGCGTAGGGGTAAAAATTACTATTCCCACTCCAGAGAGTGCAACAGTAGGGAAAGCATTGGATAGCGTAGGGGTAAAAATTACTATTCCCACTCCAGAGAGTGCAACAGTAGGGAAAGCGTTGGATAGCGTAGGGGTAAAAATTACTATTCCCACTCCAGAGAGTTGAACAGTAGGGAAAGCGTTGGATAGCGTAGGGGTAAAAATTACTATTCCCACTCCAGAGAGTGCAACAGTAGGGAAAGCGTTGAATAGCGTAGTAATATAAATTACTATTCCCACTCCAGAGAGTGCAACAGTAGGGAAAGCGTGGGATAGCGTAGGAGTAAAAATTACTATTCTCACTCCAGAGAGTGCAACAGTAGGGAAAGCGTTGGATAGCGTAGGGGTAAAAAATACTATTCCCACTCCAGAGAGTGCAACAGTAGGGAAAGCATTGGATAGTGTAGGGGTAAAAATTACTATTCCCACTCCAGAGAGTGCAACAGTAGGGAAAGCGTTGGATAGCGTAGGGGTAAAATTTACTATTCCCACTCCAGAGAGTGCAACAGTAGGGAAAGCGTTGGATAGCCTAGGGGTAAAAATTACTATTCCCACTCCAGAGAGTGCAACAGTAGGGAAAGCGTTGGATAGCGTAGGGGTAAAAATTACTATTCCCACTCCAGAGAGTGCAACAGTAGGGAAAGCGTTGGATAGTGTAGTAGTATAAATCACTATTCCCACTCCAGAGAGTGCAACAGTAGGGAAAGCGTTGGATAGCGTAGGGGTAAAAATTACTATTCCCACTCCAGAGAGTGCAACAGTAGGGAAAGCGTTGGATAGCGTAGGGGTAAAAATTACTATTCCCACTCCAGAGAGTGCAACAGTAGGGAAAGCGTTGGATAGCGTAGAAGTAAAAATTACTATTCCCACTCCAGAGAGTGCAACAGTAGGGAAAGCGTTGGATAGCGTAGGGGTAAAAACTACTATTCCCACTCCAGAGAGTGCAACAGTAGGGAAAGCGTTGGATAGCGTAGGGGTAAAAATTACTATTCCCACTCCAGAGAGTGCAACAGTAGGGAAAGCATTGGATAGCGTAGGGGTAAAAATTACTATTCCCACTCCAGAGAGTGCAACAGTAGGGAAAGCGTTGGATAGCGTAGGGGTAAAAATTACTATTCCCACTTCAGAGAGTGCAACAGTAGGGAAAGCATTGGATAGCGTAGGGGTAAAAATTACTATTCCCACTCCAGAGAGTGCAACAGTAGGGAAAGCGTTGGATAGCGTAGGGGTAAAAATTACTATTCCCACTCCAGAGAGTTGAACAGTAGGGAAAGCATTGGATAGCGTAGGGGTAATAATTGCTATTCCCACTCCAGAGAGTGCAACAGTAGGGAAAGCGTTGGATAGCGTAGTGGTAAAAAATACTATTCCAACTCCAGAGAGTGCAACAGTAGGGAAAGTGTTGGATAGTATAAGGGTTAAAATAACATACTTATAAATAAAAGATTTTTGCAATTATAAAAATATAAACTATTAAATAAATATAAACCATATACAATACCTATACATAATTATAAAATACATGCTTAGCGAAATATATTTAACCTAAAATAAATTTTAAATAATACCATTTAATAATATTTTATGACCAATTAATAATTAATTAACAATTATATTATTAACAATACAATTATTTTTAATACATTATTAATTAATTAAATTTACATTACTTCCCACCATATTTCCCAATAAAACCACTACCCACAACATAACACATTTATCCATTTATGAATTAATGAAAATTAATTAGCAAATAATTAAAATTAATTAACTATTAATTAAAATTAATTACCAATTAATTAAATTTATGTTATAATTCCTACTAATTATTAATTAATTAACCATGATTAAATTACTTCCCACCCTATTCCCCTATAAACCCACATCCCGCTACAGAACATATATATCAATTAATCAATTAATTTAATTTTTTTTCCAATTAATTAAAAAAACTTAGCAATTAATTATAATTAATTAATAAATCCTACTAATTATTAATCAACTTACCATAATTAAATTACTTCCCACCCTATTCCCCTATAAACCCACAACCCGCTACAGAACATATATATCAATTAATAAATTAATCAAAATTATTTTCCAATTATTAACAAATAATTACCAATTAATTATAATTTATTAATAAATCCTACTAATTAATAATCAATTTACCATAATTAAATTACTTCCCACCCTATTCCCCTATAAACCCACAACCCGCTCCGGTACTAAAACATACAATTTTCTTATAAATTAATTTATTATTATATAAAATTAATACACATATAATAGTAATTATTTTAAATACTTAAGTTAAATATATAACACATACATAATAAAAAACTATAAAATAATACAAATATCGATATTAGTGTCATTGAAATTAGTAACATCGATATATATGCTATCGATATTACTAACTTCGATATTACTAACATCGATATAAAGAATTTCGATATTACTTACCTTAGGGTCGATATTCTGTCCTACGATATTCTTGACTTCGATATTATGCTCCTTCCATATTTCATACTCGATATTATGGTAGGTCGATATTTCCTACTCAATATTTTGACTGTGTACCGCCTTAGTGGTCCGTACTTGTCTGTCCCATGTCTTTCGCTGGCTTGCCTTAGCTCAGCTCAAATGTAACGAGGAAAAATCTGAGATTTTATTCTACGGTAACTTCCCGGCCAATTTTAGAGATCTCATCTGGCCGACTGATCTTCCGTGTCCCAGTTCTTGCGGAGGCCCGGCAAAAAACCTGGGGGTATGGTTCGGACAGGACCTCAAGTTTGAAGTCCACCTAAAAAAACTTACAGGGACCTGTTTCGCCACCCTCAGTCACTCAAGAGGTTCTTTCCGCTTCTCCCTAGGGAGGCGAAAGAGACTGTTCTGCGGGCCCTGATTTTGGCAAGGCTTGACTATGCCAATGCACTGTTTAGTGGTCTCCCCGCATACCTCATAAAACGGTTGCAGATTATTCAGAACGCGGCTGTGCGACTCCTGTTTCATCTTCCGAGAAGAACCAGTGTGCGTGCCCATCTCCGAGACCTTCATTGGCTCCCAGTGGCCCATCGCATTTCGTTCAAATCGCTGGTCCTGGCCTATAGCGCCTTGCACCAACTTGGTCCACAATATCTGCATAAAAGGTTCATTTTGTACACCCCTCGCCGCGCTCTCCGATCGGCTAATCATTTGATGACAATGCCCAAAGTCAGATACGCAAGATTGGGCGGTCAATCCATTTCTGTTCAAACCGCTCGATCATGGAATTCTCTGCCGCTTTCTTTGAGAGCATCAGCCACACTGGCGGGGTTCAAAAAAGGGCTCAAAACCCACTTATTCAATCTCAGCATCTAATCTCCCCCCTTGACTGATGTCTCTGGTCAATCTCACATATCGCACCAGGATACTTTGCAGTAGCAGAGCGCGCTACAAAACATTTTATAACATAACATAACATAACATAGATAGTGGGGCAGTAGACCTAGCAATTTTGGACGATGCCTGGTGAAGCTACCTAGGTAGCTATAGAGGAGATGGGCTGTGGTTCACCCCCTCGGGCGTCACCTACCCAGCCGGACTTTGGACAAACTTTCCTTCGGCACTCTGCTGTGTCTCCTTCCTCCCCTGCCTTCTGACGAATCAGCCGGCTGTTTGACTTTCATGTTGTCTTTCTGGTTCTCCTGAATTACTTTCTCCATTGCCTGATCTTTTTTGACCTGATCTTCATTCCAACCCCCTTTTACTCTTCCCCTCTTCCTTCTATACCCCATAGGATGTGTGTACATGTTAAGCTATGCTCTAGTAACTCAAGTTACCGTATAACACAGATTTTTTGTTTTGTTCTCTATGTTATACTAGGCACCTGTAACTGATGTAATTTTGTAACTCGCTAATCCTCATGTAAAGCGCTCTGATACCTCCGGGTCTAGTCAGCGCTATATAAACTCTGCAAATAAATAAATAACTTTCCAATTTATCAAGAACTGAGTTATTGAATGGGCCCATTTACTTAATTGACTATTTTCCTGAATTTTTGATGCATTGGGATGTGTCTTATCGTGGGGACGCATTGCGTCATGAAATTGAGGATTTTACAGTGTCTCCGAATCAGCAAAATTGGGCATTCTGGTTGCGGTGAATTTCGAGGTGTCTAAAATTTAGTTGCACCCCACGCCTACACTTTCTCTGGGTCAAAGTCTGATGATGAAAAATCAATCAAAAAATGAGTGTCGCTGTCAACCACTTTCCATCACGCGCCAACTAAGCTCTGTCGGTGAGCACCAAACCCAATGTTCTGATTGGGTCTTCTGAAGTCGATAAAATGCTCGCCAGTGAGTTGGGTAACAGGAACACCTGTAATTTAAGTGGCAAGACGCAATTTTGTTTGCAGCGGTCTCCGTCCATTGCAGAGCTCAATGCAATGAAAGTGATTCACATTTTGAATTCCATGTGCACTGTGTTGTAAAGAATACTGGGAATTGTCGAAGTGGCGCCCTCTCAGGCTGCCTTAGCTCTGATGGCTTCAGCAGGTCTTCCCAGGATTATTAAAGGTTGGAAGAGTGAGGGTGAAAAGGCCTTGCGGGAACTAAATCGCGGGTCCTTTCATTTGCTGCCACCTCGGTGCTGGCGACCTGCAGATGGAATAGGGCCTGCCAAGTTCATAATTGGTCCAAGGCGTCCTGCCCAGAAGGGGCTTTTTTTCCTACTGAAGTCACCATGACTAACGGCGCCAAAGCCTGTGTTTT
The DNA here is from genome assembly GCF_964263255.1 of Lissotriton vulgaris. Classification (NCBI taxonomy): domain Eukaryota; kingdom Metazoa; phylum Chordata; class Amphibia; order Caudata; family Salamandridae; genus Lissotriton; species Lissotriton vulgaris. The sequence goes on along the minus strand of NC_141698.1, from coordinate 279,040,532 downwards.
ATTCCTGGGATTCTGGCCTGGTGCCTGGAACTGGGCCTGGGCAGGAGCAGAGTTGGAAGCAATGGAGACAAGAAGCTGAAGTCTAAAAAAAGATCAAACTACGAGGCCTGGAGAAAGAAGCACAAAAAGTACAAATCTAAGCAGAACAATAGACATTGTGAAAGTAGCAAGTGCAGTGGACCGTTTAAAACTTGGTGCAAAAGAAACGATTCCGTTCTCATCATTATCTGCATTCCACACTCATCTCTTTAGCAAGGGGTTTATCCTAAGATTAAGGAACCTGCCGAATCAGTCGGGGTGCACGGAGTCACTGGGGGACAGCTGACTGCTAGCAATAATAGTGTCAAAATCTAAAGTTAGTGTCAGTTTAAACAAGTGCTTTAAATGGGAAAAAATAAGTGCAGGTACTCTTAAAATGAGCTATGAGTGTAGCAAGTGGGCGAGGCTAGGGGCGGGGCTAAGGACAAGACATATAAGACACTTCTACTATCTGGCCAAATACTTATATATTCTTGAGTGAGCACTCACTGAAACAAGCAGCAATGCTCACACACAACATTCCAAGAATGTCCTTATTCATGTCCTGGATTCTCTTCCTCTTTCACTCTCCCACACACACAAACACGCGCACACAAGCAGGCAAAACACCCAGACACAAGCAGACAGACACTCGCAAAAAAGACTCAGGTTGGATAAAGGCCATTTTACACCCCTTATCTTTGTGGCTTTCTTAATTGCTGCTATCAGCGGGATGCCTGGATTCGAGTGTGTGCACAAATGAACACCATGGTGTGAATGTGATTGACAGCATAGGGCCTTAACCCCTTAACTGCTGCCGTCGGCCAACAGTCGTCACGAGCACTACCTCCCCAGTGCTGATCACGACCGTTGGCCGACGGGCCGGCATTCGTTCTTCGAACGTTCGGCACTGGGCGCTGAACGTTCGACGCTCTGATGAGGTTAATGGACCCTGCTCTATCAAACACAGTCTAGTGGTGAAACCCGGACAATATGCAGATGAGCCCTGCTGAATTGTTTAGAGGTAGATCAGCTTGGGTTAGAGACGCTTTGGCTGTCAGACAGCCTCGTTCGTGCGCGTGAGCCAAAGCAACAATGAGCCTACCTTTGATGAGTACTGGTACTCTCCTTGGCAGCAGAGAAGTGCCGGTACTCAGAGCGGTAAAAATGAGAAGTGCCGGTACTCAGTACAGGTGAGTATCGGCCCATTTAAAGCACTGGTTAAAACATGACTTGATCCGCAAAGAAGAAAAATGCCTATCACATTCTAAGATTTGATTTTCATTTGATTTTGTTACTACTCAAATGCAACGTATAGCAAATAGTTCACTGGCGCTGTAGAATGCATGACTCATAGAACTACTCAAGGAATAAGACCCTCACCTACAAGGTATTTTACGTTTACAAAGACTCCAATTAGTAAAATCTTGGCATCTGCGACCGCAAAATGAAATTTTTCAATGTACGAACCCCAAACTGCTAATCGGTAACACCTTACTGATTCGCAAATTGGGTTTGCAATTAAACACAGAATCGGTATTTGAAAGGGGCTTGTAATACCGATTCCTTAAGTTATGTATTAATGTTCTGCGTCCGAAATCTAGTGGAAAAACATGAATATTTTACCACCAAATCAAAGGAGATGGTAAGCTATTTGCAAACAGGAAAGTGTGCCCAAGGGACCACCTTCCCTTTTGTGAGTATTGACAAGAATGTTTTTAGAAGTAGGCAAAACACGCAACCTGCAATGGCAGTGTGTGAGTGTTAAGGTACAGGGTCCCTAAGGGTGGCACAATATGTGCTGCAGCCCTTTGAGGCCTTCCCTGGTCACAATGCCCTTGGTACCGATGGTGCCTATTACAAGGGACTTACCTGTGGCCAGAGATGTGCCAATTGTGGGTACCAAGGTACAGCATTGGGAGAGAACACAGGCCCTGGGAACCTGATTGGCAGGGAGCCAAGGCAGACCAAGTCAAAGTGCATGTGTAAGACAAAAACTGGGGGGTAACCATGCAAAAAGGGTCAATTTCCTACAACCTCCTATTATCCTTACCTTCTCCCTGTGACTCTCTAATCTTGGTTTTTGTAACCGTGGTAGATCTCTAGCTTCCCAGCAGCCCAGTTCTCCCTCACTCTACCTGTCACTCTTTAGCTGTGAAAAAACAGCAAAATGTAACTTCTGCATAGGGTCATGAGAGGTCTCAATGTAGACACACTGGAGCAGATACATGCAGTCTCCAAGCTCTCAGCGGCTCTCACTGCCTTCCCTGGTATCTCTTTAACAGTGCGCCAAGTTCTAGATCTGCCCCCTCACACATTTAACTGCAGTCTCTAAGCTCTCAGCGGCTCTCACTGCCTGCCCTGGTACCTGTTAAACACTGCACCAAGTTCTAGATCTGCCCCCTCACACACCTCCCTGCAGTTTCCAAGCTCTCAGCGGCTCTCACTGCCTTCCCTGATATCTCTTGAACAGTGCAACACGTTCTATATCTGCCACCTCACACATTTAACTGCAGTTTCCAAGCTCTCAGCGGCTCTCACTGCCTTCCCTGGTACCTCTTGAACAGTGCACCAAGTTCTAGATCTGTCACCTCAAACATCTACTTGCAGTCTCCTTCTCCACATTAGATCTCCCTGTTTTTCCCTCTCTACCTGTTGGTCCGAAGTCTAAAGCTGACCTCTAGGGTGCTCTGTTTCTTCTGTCTTGGTGACGATCACTCCACATGCAAGTCTCTCTTCTAATTCCTCTTAGTGTTTGTCCTCATTTCCTCTCTCCTGTACCCTCTTTTTTCTCTCACCACTCTCTTTGTTGTTGGTGATTTGAGGTCACTTTATGGTCACTTAAAGAATTATTCAAATCAGTAACTAATAGCTTAGAACAACCACAGTGCCTGTACATTGACATCCCATGTGATTTACTTTAAAGCAATACTGGGTTTATTTCACTTACTATCACTCTTACTAATACAAGGTGTCTCTCTCTCTCTCTCTCTCTCTCTCTTTTTTGCTCTGTCGCTCTTTCCAGGTTTCTTTCACCCTCCCTCTGTCGATTTTTGGACCTCTCCCTTGGTCTCTCGCCTGCCCCATCATGGCGCATGCAGAGCTGCAAGAAAGAATACAACATTTCATGCAAAAAGGAAATTGTAAAGGAATATGTAATTTTCAGCAAACAGACCTTCAACTCCCCTTAGAATCCCGCTTAGAATCTTCCACACTTATCAACTACATATTACAAAAGCTCCTTTATCCTACACCATTCAGTAGTTTCTACTCTGCCTTTCTTCATACACTCACATAGCAATTCTATGTCCCTTACACATCTCCTATAGCGATTCTCCTCCTATTCTCTCTAACGGGCCCTACTCTACTAACAACAGTGCCTAATTTGTTCCTGTGGTTGCCGGTGGTGGGAACCATCACTCAGTTCACGGGACTGAGACTGATTTTTTTTTTTGAAAATCTGTTTATTAGCATAGTGGTTTGAGCAACACTACAGAGTAAACAGTAGAGTTTAAAGCAGAGTGAGCCGTGCTCCCGTTGACATAATACCAGCTGAATCATCACACATTTTGTATTTGGTTGTATTACTAAACAAGTAAACGATCCCCTTAAAAAAAGGTGAAATCCCACCCCCCACCCGCAAAAATCCCCCCCGACACTCGTAGCACATACATTTATAAGTCTGATCATACTTGGCTGTACCCTTGGGTCCGTTCTTCCCATTAGTAGCACTCTATATAGTTAGTCATGGACAGCAGTAATTAAAGCACGGGGAATCCCGTGACATTGTCTAGTGCACTACCTGCGGTGCGGCACATGTGCGCCCAGTGTGGCAGGACTCAGTCCAGTGCTATGGCATCGACTCAACAGACTCCCCATCTCCCTCCGTTTCAAACATCCCCAATACAGCAAACCAATCCAGTGAAATCGGTGTTTTCCTGAGGCCCCTACATTCTTCGCGCTGCAGCGCCACCCCCTCCGCTTTGCCCCACCGTGACACCTCCGCCCTCCACCATTCGGGATCAGGTGGTTTGGGTGACTTCCACCTCATCGTAATTGCCCGTTTAGCCAGCAGTATGGCCATGTCAGCAAAGCGTGTCGCCACACTTCTAGTGCGCGCCGTGGGTCCCAGCCCCAGCAGCGCATACTCCAGGGTGAGCGGGTGTGGTAGGGCACCTGCACTTGTGAGGGATTCGTTGACAGTGGTCCAGTAGTAGCCCAGTTTGGGGCAGTCCCACAGCATATGGATTAGTGAAGCATCATCTGCGGTGCATCGGGGGCAAGTGTCTACTGCAGTAGGGAACATAGCGTGTATGTGGTGAGGTGTTAGATAAGCCCCATGGAGGAGCATGAGCTGGATGAACTTAAATTTGGGGTTTCTGGCCACCTTCTTGGGAAATTGGAGAATACGTTCCCATTCCTTGTCCCTTAGCGGTCTACCCACATCACCCTCCCACCTTACCCTGAGAGGTAGGAGCGGGATTGCTCTCCCCGTTCTGATGCTAACGGCCAGCCATTTAGTCAGGTGGCTCCCCGTCCCCATAAGGTACAGCATCGATGGTAAGGGGTTCATGGGCGGTTCCACCCCCTCATGCGCCCATTTCCCAGCCACGTAATGGCGGAGGCCGGCATGTCGAAGGAAGGATCCCCCGGGGACACCATGTGTAGCCCTAAAGTCCCCGAAGGACAGCATTCGCCCTTCAGCAAAGCACGGGACTGAGACTGATTTTCAGCAGTAGACTTTGACCCGGGCCAAGAGACCCCAAAGGTAGAAAAGGAGGAGCGAGCAACATAGAACAAGCATTTACAATGCAATGGTTTCGCCTTTGGAAAAGTTAGAGCTATTGGTATTGTAAATGACAACATTTGTATTTATGTGTTGGTTTTGAAAACAGATAAATAAATGGCATTGTCATTTACATTGCCGTTAGCTTAATCTCTCGCAAATGTGAGACCTATTGCATTTGCACCCACACATACACACAGAGCCACACACACACACACAGAGCCAGCCGCACACACAGAGCCAGCCGCACACACAGCCAGCCGCACACACACACACAGCCAGCCGCGCGCACACACACAGCCAGCCGCGCACACACACAGCCAGCCGCGCACACACACACACAGCCAGCCGCGCACACACACACAGCCAGCCGTGCACACACACACAGCCAGCCGCGCACACACACACACAGAGCCAGCCGTGCACACACACACAGAGCCAGCCGTGCACACACACACACAGAGCCAGCCGTGCACACACACACACAGAGCCAGCCGCACACACACACACACAGAGCCAGCCGCACACACAGCCAGCCGCACACACACACACAGCCAGCCGCGCACACACACACAGCCAGCCGCGCACACACATACAGCCAGCCGCGCACACACACAAAGCCAGCCGCACACACACACACACAGCCAGCCGCGCACACACACACAGCCAGCCGCGCACACACACACACACAGAGACAGCCGCGCACACACACACACAGAGCCAGCCGCACACACACACACAGAGCCAGCCGCACACACACACACACACACAGAGCCAGCCTTACACACACACACACACACAGAGCCAGCCGCACACACACACACAGAGCCAGCCGCACACACACACAGAGCCAGCCACACACACACCGAGCCAGCCACACACACACAGAGCCAGCCACACACACACAGAGCCAGCCGCACACACACACACAGAGCCAGCCACACACACAGAGCCACGGTTTTACTAAACATGGTAAACATCCGAGATAATTCAAACTACAAGTCATCTGCCTAGATCAAAGCTCATTGAAGATAGCTGGAAAAGTATTTTACTAGAAGTGGTGCCCAGCAACAAGCCCTAATGGGAACTCAAACGGATCAATGTGACCATGCTCGAAATAGCGTGGCCTTGATGGATAGCCCACCCCAAAATGCCTCTCTTCCTGCGCACACCCTCGACAGTGTGTCATCTCTCTGCAAGCTAGGGGCTGTGCCTCTCTCCGGTGCACCTGGCCTGGAGTGTCCTATTACTGTGGTCCCAGTCGGCTTGCCCACTACATCGGATTGCACGCACAGAGGCGCACCCTCCTCGGCATCACACTCCCTGTAATACAGCATCACACTCCCTGTAACACAGCATCACACTCCCTGTAACACAGCATCACACTCCCTGTAACACAGCATCACACTCCACGTAACACAGCATCACACTCCACGTAACAAAGCTTCACGCTACCTGTAACACAGCATCACAATACCGGTAACACAGCATCACTCCCTGTAACACAGCATCACTCCCTGTAACACAGCATCACCCTACCTGTAGCAGACCTCCCCGGTTGCATCAGACTCCGGCCCGTGGGGACCTCTTGTGCCCAAGTTGGACGCTCACTCAGACCGCAGAAAGCGCTGCGAGGCCCATGTAGAGTCGGAGTGGGCGCTCTCTGGCTGGCTCTTGGATAGCACGGTCAGACTTTCCTAGAAGGCGCCTCGACGCCCGGATGAGGCGCTCCGCCGGCTCGGCTGTCTGCTGGCTAAATGCAGGAAATGCACATTTTACACCCCCCCCATGAGGAGCGGGGGGGGTGCACGTTTAAGATGCTCCACATGCAGGGAAGGAGTGACGTCACCTGCTCGAGGCCCGGCCGAGTGACCTTCACTGGGGAGGAAGGTGTGAGGGGAGGGGAGGGGAGGGGAGGGGAGGCAGGAGGGAGGGAGAGAACAGAAGATGGAGTGGAGGGAGGGATGGGAGAGGGAGAAGGGAGAGGGGTCGCAAAGCAAAAGGAGGAAAGGAGAAAAGAGTGAGGGTATGCGGGAGGGGGAGCTACACAGAGGAAGGGGGCCACGAATCAAACAGGCCTTCCTCTCAGGGCCCACAGAGGCAGGGGCCTCTTCCAGTCTGCAAGAACTCCAAGGGCCCCCTGGACCCAAGGTAGCAATGCTGCCCCCTGGGCTTCACTCTCACAAACCAGAGCTTTCAGGGGTGACAGCAGAAATGGATCAACTCCAGTGTACCAGGACTACAGATTCCAGCATGCACTGGGTGGTTAAACCAAAACCCCTGACGTCAGCCTTGGTGACAGGAGTCCTCTTTGTAACCTTGAGTTTGGAGACTTCTGACAATAACTAGACGCAGCAAAATGTTAGATAATGTAAGAAGCACCTTACGACTGCACCCCACCCAGCCCCAGGCCCCCTGCTGGGGGAGAAGGGGAGGCAGTGTGGTACGGGGGGAGGGGTGGGGAGAGGGAGTACACAGACAGTGGGTGGAGGAAGAGAGGCAGAGAGGAGGAAGAAAGGCGCAGAGGGAAGAGACTGGCACTGGGCGTCTTGGCAGAATCGTACAACTGGGCAAGGCTCTCACGGGGCAGCAGGCGTGTTCCAGGGGTGGAGGGTGCTTTCATATAGCGCTTAAACTTCTTGGCGGCCTCTTCAGAGCGCAGAGTGTAAATAGGACCCCCCAGGGCCTGGCAGGACTGGCAGAGGTAAGTGAATGACAGAGCAGGCTCTTTGGGGTAGGAAGCAGAGTCGGTGTCAGAGCGGTGGCTTTTCTGAGCGCCACAAGGCCCAGGGCGCGGCTCTAGCGCCGAGGCGCTACACAAGGAGGCGCTATGAGGATACACAGGCCTGTAACTTTCATACATTGGCGAGTAGGTGCAAGCAGGTCTTGGGTGGGTGGCGAGTTAGGAGAGCCACTCAGCGGTTTGCGCCTTAAAGCCGCCAGCCCTTTCGTCGCGAAGCAGGGTCAAGAAACACGGACAACGGGAGGGGGGCGGGAGAAACACAGACAACGGGAGGCGGGTGGGTTAACGGGCACACGGACAGCGGGAGGGGCGGGAAAGGCACGGACAGCGGGAGGGGGGGCGGAACGGACAGCGGGAGGGGGGCAGGAAAGGCACGGACAGCGGGAGGGGGGGCGGGAAAGGCACGGACAGCGGGAGGGGGGGCAGGAAAGGCACGGACAGCGGGAGGAGGGCGGGAAAGGCACGGACAGCGGGAGGGGGGTGGGAACGGCAAGAAAGGCAAGAAAAAGCACTCACCTGGACTTCTTCTGGCGGCGGTCGGCCTGCAATGACCAAAACAAACCTTCCCCCCCAAAAAAAATAGGAACCGCCCACCGACGCAATAACGGCAACAAAGGGGCTGGATGAGAAAAAATCTCAGGAACGCCCACGAGTCGCCTCGCAGAATGACGGACGCCTCTCTCTTCCAATGGCTAGCCTCCATTTATGGAGCTAGCCAATGGAACAGAGAGGCTGGACTTTTGTCCATACTGGCAAACAAAAGTTTTCGCCTGCGCAAAACGCTGCTTGCGCAGCTGTTCGCCAGGCGAAACCTAAAAACAGTGACAAAAGGAGAAAGCATACATAAACAAGAACCTACAACATTGAGTTAAATAGGAGGTCTAGGGTGATGGAAGAAAGAGGCGAAAGGCGAAATCAATCTAGGTATCATCAACCCTGGCATTCAGCTGCAACGCAGCAGGCTGCTGAGAAAAACGCTGGACACCTCTGCTTATTATTTTGTTTAATAAATGAAACATGCTCACAGGCCTTTTCGCTCTCAGCTCTTCATCTGCCCTCAGCCTTCTCTCCTCAGCATTTCCCCCATCCTTCCCTTCTCAACACTTGTCACATCCTCCTCTCCAGACCATTGTCTCTCTTCTTCCTTCAACCACCTCCTGTCAGCACTCCCCCTCATCTTATTTCATTCTGTACTACACCACCTGTTCCCCTAAAATGCCCATCCTGCCACCTTTTATTCCTTCTCCATGAAGAACACAGAATTCCTGCAATTGTGGGTTGTTTCCAATGTTTTTGTTCAAAGATCTCTGGAAAGTGTCTCTTTCAAGTGATTTCTATACCAGACTCACTCCAAAGTGTCAGAAATGAGACCCACTTTAATGGCGGTGGTGTAGGTTGTCAGATGATGTAGGAAGCTGGCTCTTTATGTAGTGCACTAAAACGAAGTACACTGTGCAGAGAGTCAAGTGGATCCCAGATTAGTATACAAAAGCAAAAGTAGATAATACTCTATTTGTGGTAGTGTGGCGAGCCGTTAGGCTTATCCGAGGGTAGTGCTAAGCATTTGTTGTACTCACAGAGGCAATAAATCATACACCCATCAAAAATAAATCCGCGGCCAATTTGTAAAAATAACATCGATTTTTATATAATTTTTTAGACCAAGATCTTCGTTTTAAAGTAAGTACTTTTAAAGATATGAATTTTCAAACTTCGCAAAATAACACACTCTTGTGCGCAATTACGCACCATAGAAGTCTATGGGAGAAAATAGGAAAAGGCATATAAAATCATACAGTTGGAGCTCAAGGTTCACCATGTGGATTTAGGTAAGTAGCAAGGCCAGGTCCAATGTTCCACCAGAGGATTGTCAGGAGGGTCCCGGATTCGGCCAGGAAGTGGGTGCTGAGTTCGTTGGTAGCAGGTGTGCTACGGAAAAGTGGCCACCAAAAAACACTGCACAAGGGGACTTAAAGGTAAGTCCAATGGGTCTCACTCAAGGGAGCAAGTCACAAGGGCCTCAGGAGCACAGCTGTTCACCGGTATCCATGTATGATGGGCTGGGTGCAGAGCAGATAGGTCAACCGGGCTGCATGCGTGAAGATGGTTTCGCGATCAGGGGCAATCAAGTTTTAGGGACGATTCTGGGACACGTGGCCGCTCACTAAGTGGGTCTCAGGAGTGTCAACGTCCCTCATGGGTGCTTGCTTCCTGGGCATATAGCGTCCGGATAAGCCTCTTCTTCTCGGTGTAGGTTGCATGGAGTTCGGTACCCTGGGTATTGGTGCAGCATGGATCCGGTAGGTCCTGGTGTCTTCGCCCTTGGTTGGAAGACAGATCTGACCCTCCAGAGCTGATGTACCTCTTCTTGCTTGGATACTTCAACAGAGTCACCGGGGAGCAGCAAGGCAGTAAACCTGACTCTAAGTGTTCGGTGCCTGCGGACTACAGGAGAGTAGTTCCTCTACCCCAAGGGAGTGCTCTGGTGATTGGCAAAGGGCTGGAGGTGCTCCGGTGTTCTTGGAGGCCCACAGTTGCATTATGAGACAGCACACTACAATAGTTGAGTCCTGGGAGCAGCAGGCAGGGTTTCGCGCCAAAGGTCTGCAGCAGGACTTCAGTTCTTGAGTCAGAATCTTCTCTTTGTCTGTGTCTTCATTGTATCCATCCAGTCTAAGTTCTGGGTCCAGGGATGCCACCTAAATACTAAATTTAGGGTCTTCAACGGAGTGACAGATAGTAGCCAATGGGCTATTTACATTTAGGGTGTCAATTCTGGTTTGGAGGAGGTGTGAAGCACCTCTGCCTACAGCAAGCAGTGTCACGCATCTCTCAGAGCGAAGCCTCTCACCCCATGAGGTCAGAAACATGTCTGGTGGTGGCAGGCTGGCCAAAACTAGTCAGATACAACACCAGTATTTGGTTCTCAGGGGGAACCTTTAAGTGCCCTCTGTGTGCATTGATTAATAAATCTGACACTGGCATCAGTGTGGATTTATTAAGACGAGATGTTTGGTACCCAACATCCCTGGGAACAGTGAAGCCATCATTGTGCTGGGGAACTCGTAATGGCTTGTGTTCAGCCCATGCTCCCTCTATGGCTTACCTGCTGACTTACAATATCCAAGAATGGACTTAGATAGTTTGGGCCATATCTGCTCATGCAGGTATGACCACACATGGGATATATTGCACACAGCCTTAGGGTTGTAGGGCTTGCAGTAGGGGTGACTTACCTATACTTCGTGCAGTGTCTGTGGGCATGGCACTCTTCAGTTTTCTCTGCACCCAGACGTGCAGCATGCAATGGCAGTTTGTTTGAACTTGGTGAGGGGTCCCTTGGGTGGTACAATTCATGCTGCAGCCCTAGAGGACGCTCTTCAGCACCAATGCCTTATGTACCAGGGGTACCATTTACCAGGGACTTATATGGGTTGCTGGAGTTGTGCTAATTGTGGTATAGTTTTTAGGGAAAGAACACTAGTACTGGAAACCTGGTCAGTGGGGACCTAGCACCCCTCAGTCAAAGTTGCATCAAAATACAGACAAAAAGTGTGGGGGGGGGACTGCCACAAGTACCCAGTTTCCTACAGATGGTCTCCATGCCTGCTGTAGGCATTGAAGTGACACAGAACAGTAGAGTGCTTTGCTGCTACAGCTGTTCATCACTGCAAAATTGCTTTTATAAAACGAAGCAAAAACAGGAAGCAGGGTTGGCTGAGGACCAGGTTGGCCATGTTCTGTTGGAGCTGCGGACCGTCTCCCTATGTTCTTGGCAGTGCAGATCTTCAGAGCCACCTGTGACTGCCAAGGGGCACATATGTCTGAGGACCTTTGAAGCACCTCTGATGATTGTGTCCTTGGGTGTGTCTTTTGACCCCGACAAACACTGCAGATCCCTTTCACCCAAAATACACCTCAAATCCCACTGACCCCTAATACACTGCAAACCCCAAGACCACTTACACACTTTGCAAATGCCGCTATCCCAAAGTACCCTGCAAACCCCAGCAACGCCTGACAAACACTGTAAATGCCAGGGACCTCTGACACACTGCTAACAGCACAATGTCGCAAACCATAGTGACCCCTCACACTGCAAGCCCACTGACACTATGCAAACTCGCTAGCTCATAGGAGACACTGCAAGCCCTCCTGACCTGACACCCTTTGTAAATCTTGCTGACCTCTGGCACTCTCCAAATCCACTGGGCACAACAGACTCTGCTGAACCCCTGACACCTGGAACACACTGCAACAACAACATACTCTGTAAAACCACACACCTCCGACAAACTCTTCAAACCAGTTAACCCCTCACAAACTCTGACAACCCCTTCAACTATGCGTGTGACGCATTTCAAGCATGCACTACAAACAATGCACTTTGCAACAACAGTAGTAAAATGAGTCTGTAAAGGTAGAAATAAAGACCTATGTGAAATTCTCAGCATAGGAGTGATTGATAAAAAGGGCATGTCTTAGCTGTGTTAAAGTGCAATGCTTTAAAATGTCAGTTTTGTATTGTTACTTGTCTCAGGCTGAGATGTGTGAGCCTAGATCTGGGGTTTGCATGATAGAAAGGGAGACATCTATGGGTGCCAAGGGCTTGTTTCAGTTCAGGGCTACAGTCACAGGGCACACCAGACTGCAAATCAGTAAACTGCAAGCTTCGGGTGATCACCTTCGGCGGATTGGCCTGTGTGCGATCTACAGAAACAGCAGTGCTGAGCCCTCTTGCACCGCTTCTGAGGGTACAGTAGAAGCTTCAAAGAAACAAACTGAGCTTCGCAAAGAAGTACAATTCTCTGGAGAAGGCAGCAAAATAACTTCAAATGTAGCAGACCTGCACTCCCAACCCAGCAAGCCCTGCTCATACAATTGAAGGGGGAAAGCATGTAACTTAGGCTAATAAAATGTGCAGTGGCCCAAAGTTGTCCGTGGGTTCCCAGTGCAGTGCTGCCAACTGCCTAGGTTGCAGAGAACCCCGGTCTGTATAATCTTCATTCTGCTACATTCCTCTTTCTTCCATCACACTACTCTTCCCTTCTTTTTAGGTTTCGCCTGCATGCGCTGCACTTGTGAAATCTCTTGTATTTAACATATCTTAAAAGGGGTCTCTTATTAGGTTTCACCTTCACAGCGCTGGTGCTGTGCTTTTGAAATCTGTTATATTTGATATATCTTAAAAGGAGGATCTTATCATTTCTCATAGTCAAATGACTGTGCTCATTCGCTTTTGTGTGGAACTTTTTGTTTGTTAACTTCCCCTGGCTGCATGCATTTTTGATACTTTTACTAAAGTCAAGATAAGATCTCTTCCCACGGAAAAGTCAGACAGCTTCTAATAGTATGCTGGAAAGCTTGCTTTTTATTACTTAGCTGTGTGAAGGAGATGCCTTAGAACGTTTGTGGCATTTCCGATTCATGCCTCACTACCTTTCTTTGCACTTTATAGGCATTATCGGATTGATTTTTTTCAACGTAATCTATTTGGTCATTATGATCAAATTCTAAATGTTGTAATAAACATTATACGTTAAAAATAAAGTTAATGTACAGGAGCTATACTATATTTTACTACTAAACAGGGAGTCACAACTGCAGTTATCATGCAGTTAAAAGTGACTTGATTTGAATGATATAGCAGGTGCAGTGGCACTGAGGCCAAAAGCCCTAGTGACCCCACTAAACCCAGATTATTGCTAAAATATAAAACTAAACAGGCAGTCACAAGTGCAGTTACCTTGCAGACAACAGGGTCATGATTTGAATCGCGTGGCAGCCCAAAAGTTGTCAGAACTCCTCTAAACACCTAATATTGCTATATTTTACTACTCACAGGCAGTCACAAGTGCAGTTATCTAACAAGCATAAGGGTAATAATTTCAATAGTGCAGCCGGTGCAGTGGCACCAGGACCAAAAGCTCTAGGGGCCCCACTAAAACCAAATATTTTTATATTTAACTACTAAATCAGCAGTCACAAGTGCAGTTACCTTGCAGGCACTATGATCATGATTTCAGTGGTGCAGTAGGTGCAATGAGACCAGGGCCCAAAGCTCCAGGGACCCCACTATAGGAAAGTAGGATGTGCTTTCTTGGTTACCCCTACTTTTTGCCTGGTGTCAGTGTGTTTTGACTGTAGTTTGCTGGGATTCTGTTAATCAGTTCCCCAACATCTGTGCTCTCTCTCCTAAAATGGCTTTAGTAAGTACTTTTGTACCTCCACAATTGGCTACTGGTGTACCCTTATAAGTCCCTGGTATATGGTACAAAGGTACCCAGGGCATAGGTACACTAGGGGTCTCCCATTGGGCTGAAGCATGTATTGTGCCACCCATGGGAGCCACTTCAACCCTGACAACAGGATTGCCATTGCAGCATGTGTGAGATGGTGCTTGCACCTTTCATGACAGATATGCGTTTTCTTATATCTGAGGTTACTATACTAAAAACCTATAAGTCACCCCCATGGAAGGCCCTTCAGTCCTGAGGGCATGGTGCTTGGTCATAAGCGTGAGGGTGCCCCTGCGTGTGAAGGACACCCCTAAAAAACCCAGAATTGATACTCCAGGCTTTGTAAGTGCGGTCAGCCATTTTAAGATATATAGTGGACATCAGTCATTACGAGAAGTTTAGCTATATAATAGCTGCGCTGAACCAGGTCATGTTTGGTATCAAAAATGTATGAATCATACCCCAACACAAATTCTGTTGTTGGAGGTATGATCCCATATACTGAGGCCCCTTAGAGGAGCCCCCTAAACTCCAAGTTACAGCTAGTGCTACTGCCGACCACAGACATTGGTCTGCCCTCCTGCGGCTGTGCTTGCATACTTCAGTTTGAGCCAGTTCAGGAACCCTTGGTTCTCACTCTGGCGCAAAACTGGATAAAGGACAGGGGAGTATCCTCCCCTCTGTCCAACCCCTCCTCTTGAAGGGACCCCTGAGTCGTGCCGATCCTTTCCTTGGGTATTTAAGGACTCTCCTGTGGGTGGGTCTTCCGATTCGTCATGAAACAAGACTCACCTCTGAAACCAAGACACTCTTTGACCATTTGTAAACTTGGACTTCGACTGGAACCAAGACTGTATCAAGGAAGACTCCTGTCCTGGTCTCACTGTTCTTCAAGTCTTCTGCCTCATCTGTGTCTTCGCTTCACTCAGGTTCTCCAGAAAACCTGTGGGCATCAAGGAAATCCAAAGAAATCGCCCTTGGAGTGAAGGAGTCATGCTCCGGCTTCTGCAGGCACCACAACAAAGCTGACCGGTCTGCTGTTTCTGTCGTCCCACGGACTTCCTGAGACTCAGCAACACAGATAGTGGTTCTGTGGCTCTCCAAAGATCTGTCTCCCCTGCAATTTGGAGGACAGTATCCCTCATTGGAGTCGCTAGGACCAAACGCCTGTGCACTGCGTCAAAGTGCTGCTGCCAAGGCTTGTTGGCACAGCACTCAAGAGATCTTTGAGCTACAAGTAGCTCCAGCCTCCAGCACCTCATCCCTTGAAGATCAGCATCCTCACTAGATCCCTTGCACCATGGGCCTCCATCTTTTTTGAGCTGGTGCCAGAAACCGGTCCTGGGAAGCTTGATTCCGGTCCAGGGAAGACATGGCTTGGCAGTTCGGGCTGGACTGTTCCCATGAGGCACAGGATCAGACTGATTTGCATATGGCCATGTCTGAACTGGGGTGGCGGAGTGAGCTAAAGAACGGTGATGGATTAAACCCAGTTCAGTTGACTGGAGGTGAGTGTTTGTATTGTCAATGCTCCGTCCATCACCACCTTTGGTTTTTCTTTGTTCGCCCTAAGTTGGCAAGGTATGCTCAGACGTGAGTCCTTGCTCACTTTGCCACTGGAGTCAAGCAAGCCCGGCTGAAGACGGCTGTAATGCCAGAAACCGGTCCTGGGAAGCTTGATTTCGGTCCAGGGAAGACATGGCTTGGCAGTTCGGGCTGGACTGTTCCCATGAGGCACAGGGTCAGACTGATTTGCATATGGCCATATCTGAATTGGGGTGGCGGAGTGAGCTAATGAACGGTGATGGATTAAACCCAGATCAGTTGACTGGGGGTGAGTGTTTGTATTGTCAACGCTCTGTCCATCACCACCTTTGGTTTTTCTTTGAGGTCCTCTTGCTACTCCTGTGCCTTAGGCGTAGGGGCCCTCTTGAATGATTACTCTCTCGCGCACTGGCTGCTGATTGCTGGTCGACAGGGGAGACCTGTAGAAAACCCTTCCTTTGAACGCTGCAACTCGCTTTGTTGGGGTGAGCAGAAGAACCAAGGTATCCTGCAAGGGCTGCGAGCAGGCGGAGGCGCAGGACTACCTGTCCCAGGAGCGCCCGCCTGACCGCCCGCCCTCAATCAACACACCTGGGCGCTCTCCCTGCAGGACACGCCCCCAACTGACCGTGGAGAAAAGGCTGCGGGACAGGAGCAGCAGCGGGATTACTCTCTCGCGCACTGGCTGCTGATTGCTGGTCGACAGGGGAGACCTGTAGAAAACCCTTCCTTTGAACGCTGCAACTCGCTTCGTTGGGGTGAGCAGAAGAACCAAGGTATCCTGCAAGGGCTGCGAGCAGGCGGAGGCGGAGGCGCAGGACTACCTGTCCCAGGAGCGCCCGCCTGACCGCCCGCCCTCAATCAACACACCTGGGCGCTCTCCCTGCAGGACACGCCCCTCCCACCCTAACCCAGGCACTATAAAGCAAACAGCTCGTTCCCGCGGCGCGGGAGCGCGCGGGAGCGACCGGGAGAAGCCCGGGACAAGGGCGGGACCGTCTGTGGCCGTCCGGGGACGGGACGGGCCACCCCCCTTACACCTGGATCCTGTGATTTGTGAGGATAAGTAATTACTCTTTATCCTTTGTAACACACATTTTCGCCTTGCGTACAAACGGTGATCATGTTCACAAGGGGCAGCCGGAGCAAAACTGCTGCTGGAGGAGCCAAGGTGACTGGTCCCATTGACAATTTTATTGCAAAAGCAAATGATGCTATAGACCAGGGTATATCTTTACTGAATCGACGTGTTTCTTTAGAGTTGGCAGAAGCAAAAAGGTCATCATTGGGTCTGCTAGCTAATGCGAAAACACCCCATCGAGACCCTGAAACACTTAACAAACCTGCTGTAATAGTGGAAATACACAGCATGCCAAACACTGTTGATTTATCTGCAACTCAGTCATTATCAGAATTACAGCTGAGTTTGGAGAAGTCGCCAAATTTAGATCTGATGGAGGACTTTAATACACAATTAGATATTGTAACTGAGTCCATTCCATCAGTGAACCTGGCAAACGGTCTAGATCCAATTATGATAGAGGCATCGCAAGCCATCTTTAATATTGAAAATACCTCTATCGTGAATGACACATCAAATATAAACTTGGACCGATCTGTTGCTCCTGACATACCCATAGTTACCAGCAGTAATACTCTGAATGACTCCACTACTATTTCAAGGAATTTGAGAGGTTTGAGGGAGGGGGCTGTACAAAAACTACCGCCACATAAGTCAGTCACAATTGCACTCAGTTCTAAGGGGAATCCACAGGATCAGAAAAAGCAGGGGAAGGACCAAACAAAGAACAGTCTTAAGAAAGGAAGTAAGAAAGGAACTGTAGATTCTGTATGTGCTGGGGAAATGCCCAGCTTAGCCATGTTGTGTAAAGATTGTACCTCCAACAGCCAATTAATAATGAAGGTTGGAGAACTTGTCACTGCTCATCTTGCCACTATAGATACACGACTGGGACTGATAGAAAAACAATTGAATGAACTAAGCACCATAATTAAAGGACCCCCAGCTAAACCCCCAAAACCCCCTCCCACTCCTCAGCAAAAAATCCCCCAGCCAACGCCTAGAACTAATCTACCCCCTACTGCCACAACTAACTCTAAGGCACTCCCGATGGCTAAGAATTTGTCAGCAAAACCAATAGTGCAAACCCCAACTGCAAAACTCCAAGGTAATAATAAAAATACTGCAGGGGATAATTCCACTATTGGTAAAGATAAAGCCAATGAGGCAAATAAGGGAAATGAGTGGCACAAAGGGAAAAATAAACGATTTGCTGCCAATCTACCCCCAGGCTCAAGTCCCTATGTCGTAGTGATGACAGGAGTCCCTGAGACCCCCGATAATATAGATGAGCCATCTTGGTCGCTACTTAACAAGGTTACACATTGGCTGAATAATAATAGGCCTCTACCATCATACTATGTAAGTAAAATCTTGACAGTACGAAGAGTACCCTGGGTAGGCCATGAGAAAAAGAGAACTCAAGGTGACTGTATCATTATTAATTTCAATGACCCTCGTACAGTGGATTATATTTGTTCCTGGGTTAGTGAGGGATATAACGAGGGCATTGAGACAAGGCACCTCTCATATTTCTACCCGCCAAGAGGAAATCTAAGACAAGAATGTTATGATGATTATGATTATGGTTTAGACGAAGGGTGGACCCAGGTAGGACAGAGAAACAATTGGGGAGAATGGGGGAGAAATAACCATAGGCACAACAATAATAACAATCACTGGAATTACCAAAGACCCCATTTAGCAAGGGATCCAACTTGGGGGTTTCCTACATCCAATAGATTCAATGCTTTTAATACCTTGGACATGGTAGACTGACTCCCATCACCACCCGAATTTCAAAATAACCCATCAGATGTCAGTGTTAGAGACAAAAACATCAATGAGCCGCAGGTAGGAAGCATACAAATAGATGAGATATATGCTACACCAGTACAAGGATTAGTTAATTCATTGGGTCAATAGCGCCCTATGGAAAAGAAGAACATGCCACACCCCATGACTTGGTGATACATGAAGGTAGTGAATACCCAAAGGAGCATAATAAGGAGTTTAAGATCTTAAGCTGGAATGTTGCTGGATTACAGCAAAGGGTCTCTGATCCTGAATGGCTAAAGGTTATTTCCGAAAAGGACATAATATTATTTCAGGAAACTTGGGCGACAACAGCGGTGCATATAGAGGGTTTCCACTGTTATTGTATTAATGCCAGAAAGCCTGTCTTTGGCCGCCCGATTGGAGGTTTATTGATAGGGTTCAAGATAAGCATAGGAGGGTCCATAAAATTGATCCATTCAAAAAATCCAAATATCCAAATAATTGAGTATACTCGAAGGGTTCCATACTATCTTATTAACTTTTATAATAACGATTTTAGTTCTACTCCGAACAGGAATTTTATTGAACTTTTCGGAGAACTATCTAAAATAGCAGAAAAGCTCCATTATCAAATAAGCACCAGGACAATATTGGCTGGAGATTTCAATGCCAAGTTTATAACATCAAAAACGAACAATGCACAAATAGATAGGGCATACAAACGGGGCAAAGAACTAGAATGCTTCCTTAATGAACACATCCTAATAGATATAATGGATGTTGACAAAAAGGAGTTACTTATCTATATCCCAACCTTTAGAGGAAGAGATTTTTCTAGTACAGTGGATTATATCTTTATGTCCTCTGACTTAATAGATAGAGTTAATAAGGTCGGTGTCCTTGAAACTGCCTTTGGGGACCATAACGCTTTGGAGGTCAACATTGGCTTAGGCCCTCCGAATGCCCTTGTTCGATCCCTGGGGGCAAGGGATATTACGGTCTCAGCTAACAAATTGAGGTTAAAATGGCGAGGGATAAATAGTGGACAAGTAACGGACACTATTATAAGTAACCATGGTCCGTTACTTGAATCATGTTCTCTGGATGACGGGAACCATTGCAGATTAGTAAAAGATTTTTCTAAACTCTGCAACACCATTAAATCCCTCTTAAGTGTCCCTATCAAACCAACTGTTCCTGAGCCAAGGTGGTTCGACCGCCACTGCTCGGCAGCAAATAAAGCTCTTCGCAGAGCTTTAAACTGTAAACCGAGAAGCAAACTAGATGTGAGGACCGCCAGACTAAATTATAAAACAGCTATAGGCTCAAGGAAGGCTGCTCTACTAACTGAGCAATGGGAGGCACTAACAACCGCTGCTACCCTGGGGAGCAGCACCACTTTTTGGCCTGCCGTTAAAAAGATGCGGGATATGGGTAAGCAATTAACCCCGACTAGCTGTACCATAGCAAGTGAGCAATGGGAATTGCATTTTTCTAAAATATATGCCAGCCCTGGCGTGGTTTTAGAGGATTATACCCCAGGAACACTAGAATCCCTAGAAATCACTGTGGGGGAAGTCACCGTGGCCATTAATCAGAGCCTTGGTAACAAAGCACCTGGGCCCGACGGCTTCCCAATAGACATAATCAAGCACAACCCAGAACTCTGGGGAAATATTTTTGTCAACCTCTTTAACAGTCTACCGTTTGCCCCAATACCCGCAACTTGGTCCACGAGCATAATAGTGCCTATTTATAAAAAGGGCGAAAGATCTGATCCCGCAAATTATAGGCCTATTTCGCTCTTGGACAATACTTTAAAGATCCTGGGTAGGGTACTCTATAATAGAGTTAATGACTGGGCTGAGGAAATGGGGGTACTTGACAGTTGCCAAATGGGTTTTAGACGCAAGGTGGGAACCATCGAACAATGCCTAAATTTAAACCTCTTAATTAGCAAATATAACATTGCTAAGGCGTCACCCATCTATTTGGCGTTTATGGACTTATCGTCCGCATTTGACCTGGTAAACAGGTCAAAATTGTGGTCGATTCTATTGTCTTATGGCCTGGATCCCCCTCTGGTACATTTCCTTGCCTATGTACACAAAGACACAAAGGCACAAGTATGGATTGACATGGAGGGTACACTCTCTGGTCCAATTAATGTAGAAAGGGGGGTGAGACAGGGGTGCGTTTTAGCACCCCTGTTATTTATTATCTACATAAATGGCTTGAGGGACTCCCTAAAAAAGGCTACCCAAGATGTCCCTAAAATTAAAGGTTGCCAACTACCGTGTCTTTTATACGCGGATGACGCTGTGCTTATGGGATTAACACCTAACGCCCTACGGGCACTAGTCAGGGATTTTGCATCATATATGGGGAATTTGGATTTAAAAGTAAATTTTAAAAAATCATTCATCATGTCCTGTGGGCCGGGTGCTAAGCAATTAAACTCCATCACGATAGGAGCTGATAAGCTGCTCCTAACTAAAACTTTCCCATATTTAGGTATGGTCTTTGCTGCGAACGGCCTGTGGAGTGGGCATATTGCCCACGCCACAGGCAAGTTCTCAAAGGCCATAAATTCAATTTTATCTCTCCCCAACCGAGGAAAGTTGGAGCAACTAAAGCAATTTTAAAGATTTATAGGCTCCAATGCATCCCAGTGGCAACTTACGGTGCCGAAATTTGGGGGTCGGTAAAAACCCCCTCAATACAAAGAGAAGAAAATCGGCTCTGTAGGAAGCTACTGGGGGCTCCCATTTCATCATCAGGGTTTATCTGTCATTCGGAGCTGAATGCACCCTATATTAGTGACTTTATTGCAGCCAGGCCTGCATTATTTTGGTTAGCCATCTGGGTAAATGAATATGCTAGCCTAACACATGACATTTTGAGGGAATGTTTAGCTTGTGATAAATGGAATAAGATCCCATGGTTCCGTGGCGTACAAGAGAGTCTGTCTAGTATAGACAGGGGCAATCTCTTTGAAAATCCATCTCATATACAGAGGACTGACAAAAAAGTAGTCCAACTTGAACTGTATGCCAATTACAGGGAAAAAAGATTGTCAGAAGAGATGAAGAAACAAACTGTTGTGTCCTATATTAACAATGGCTTATTAACCCAGCAACTTCCGTTGTATTTGACACTACCAATGTGCTACTGGGAAAGATCTCTATTGTTTAGAATAAAAGCAGGAACGGTAAAATTTTTACTTTGTTTTCCTCTGGGACACACCGTAGATGACAAGATTCCGTGTCCTTGTGACGGAACCAGTAAACAAAATGATTTACATTTCTTCTTCATGTGTAAGTTTTATATGAAATACATTAAATGGTTCCTAGCACCATATTTTAAAAAACGTAGACCCATTTCCCTGAACCAGTCTTATTTGATGCTTTTAAAATTGGAGGACGATGAACTTATATTTCGGACAAGTTGTTTTTTGAAAGTCAGTTTTAATGTACGCAGAAGTATGGAAAACCCTTGAACTATCAATGACTATTGTTCCTTTCTTGCACTTTTGAAATGCGTGACTTAGTAAATGCCCTAATAATGTACTTTATAGTGTCTATTGTACCTATTGTAGCTGTAATTGTAAATGTCAAATTGTTTTTAAAGTGTGCTTTTATGGATTTTTGAAATCCGAATAAAGATTTTTGAAATTGAATTGAATTGAATGTCTTCTTCTGCCTACTTGCTCAGGGCCTGCTCTGACTCTCCTGCACTTGGCGAGTATCTTGGACCTTGCTAGTTCCCATGATTGTATCTTGTCATCTTCCACACCAGTTGCAGCTACCAAGGCTTGTTGGTGCTACCGCCGGACACCAATCACCTAGATACCGACATCCGATTTGGTACAGCTCATGCACAGCTCCTGGTCTTCATCAGCGTTGCCTGGTGCAGCAACAAGGTCCTTGTCAACTCTCCTAAGCTCCCTGCCAAGGGTGGGCAATATGCTTCCGTGCCTCCTGGTCATCTCTGAGTGGCATAGACTCTGTCCCCTCTGCGTGTGGGTTCTCCTCTTCAAGAATACACCCTTGGATTCCACTGAACATCTTCACAAACTTCTCCAGAGGCCTTTTCTCCAAAGTCTACCGTTGTTGTCTATGAGAGGATCTGACATCACTTCACTCCTATATATCTGGCTTCCCTGGTGCAGGTAACGTGGTTCCTGGGGCATCCACGGGTGGAGAGGCTCTCAAACCTTCCATCCTCCAAAGGGTTTCTTCAGGGTCCTATGGGAAGAGTCCTTCTTCTTTGAAACAGCAACAGTGACTTCAACATAGACTTACACTGGGCCCTCTGCTGTGTTTCCACTCTGCATACAGCCTCCATGGGGTTCCTGGGTACTTATCTTGGGTGGTTTCTGGTTCAGCCAGCTTCTTTGGGTCTTCTGGTCCATCTCGCATTCTTCCTTGCAGTTTGCATTTCACTTCTTTATTATATGGTTTGGTCGCCCCTGGAGACCAGTATATATTTGTGCTACTTACTTGATTTCTTTTTAGTATTTTCATGTTTATTGTTGATATCTTCGGGCAGGAGGCATACCAATGTGTTAATGATTGTGTTGTGTAATAAATAGACCTATTTTTATAAATACTGTGTGGTTCTTTTTAATCTAATCTTCACTGACGATTAAATGTGGTAAAACAAGCTGCTTTACATTCCTTCAGGATAGGCCTGAAGGCTGCTCTCCACAGCTACCACTTTAAGAGCATAAAGTTATCAAAGGCCACTAAAACCACCAATAGGGTTGACTGGATTAGTGCAAGGCACATCACTCCTTTAAGTGTGCACCATATACTAAGCCAGCCTCCTACACACGCTAAACACCAAATATTGCTGTATCTTACTACTAAACAGGCAGTCACAAGTGAAGTTACCTTGAAGGCAATAGGGTCATGATTGGTATGGTGCAGCAGGTGCAGTGGCACCGGCCCAAAAGTTGTCAGAGCTCCTCTAAACGCATAATATTGTCAATACATCAATTATTCTATTGTTTCCCTCTCTAATTTAATTTTTCATAATTTTGTAATTACATACCCACAATAT
Organism: Lissotriton vulgaris; assembly: GCF_964263255.1. Classification (NCBI taxonomy): domain Eukaryota; kingdom Metazoa; phylum Chordata; class Amphibia; order Caudata; family Salamandridae; genus Lissotriton; species Lissotriton vulgaris. Next base: position 279,017,277 of record NC_141698.1, on the reverse strand, counting down.
ACCACTTGCAACAGAACAATGTATCATAAACAAGTCATAATACTTTAATAGACTTTCTGTAACTTATATTGTACAACTACTCAGCAAGCTACAACTTACACCAAAAATAGCTTATTCTTAATCAAATAGGGGAAACCTAATGCATTTTCCAATGCTTGTTATCTCAGTCATGGGGGTTCTTTTTCATCCCTTTATGTCATTTTACCATTATTTTCCTGTCTCTCTTTTTTCTCCTTTCTCTTTTTTCTGCCTTTTTGTCTCTTTTACTCTATGCCAAAGGTTGATGATAAAAAATAATCTCTGATTTCCAAACATGAGTGCTGGTTCCCACCTCCAGCTTTTATATGCTCCAATGAAGAACTTGCTTCCCACCAGTGCCAGGTTTACCCCAAGAGATTTCTCAACAGTAGAAACCTTGCACCTCTGTCTTTGAGAGAATTGTGATCCCTTGATTATCTAAATAAAGTGAGGGAACTGAGAAGAAAGGCATACAGGACATCTACATTTTTTTGGACGATGTCCTGTTTCTGCCTTCCTCTAAAAGAATCTACACATTTTACCTCCTTGTCCATCTTATATGTCCCAGTCTTCACTTACTGAGCATCTCCTCCTCGGCCCATAGAGGTTTCTTCAAGCTCTATAAAAAAATTCTAAACCTAAGATGGCTTTCACTTCCTGCTACTTTTCCAAAGGTTCTACAAGAGTGGAAACCATGGATTCTGACTTCCTATTCCGCTTTTCTGCTGGAGTGCAATGTTGCATTCAAGCTAAACGTGAGTGTATTTTATGGTTTGAGTGGTGGAATATGCTCCAGCCATTGAGCTTTAATTAGTAAGATACACTATGTTTTCATATGTCCTGCTATATTGGACCCATAATGGCATATATGTTTGGTCCTAGCTCATGTTCTAGTGCCGCAATGTGGCCTAATGCACCTGGTGCGGCACGATGATCCAGGCTTGTTTTGAAGTTGGGAAGAGGAATTGTATGAGTGCGAGCCACCGCCGGACTGCAAAATGGTGGAGATGCTGGAGCATGTCCTGTTTAAAAGCCACCAAATGGATACAACTATTAGCTTGGTAGAGCAGTTGTGATGAAGTTACTTTGGTGCGACTGGTTGATTCAGGCCTTTGTCTCTATGCTCACAGGTATTTGAGGGGCACTGCTGAACTGGAGTTATGGAGAAAAACAAAGGGGAGAAAAAAAGCAATCGGGAGGAGCCTATTTCTATTGGAGGGGAGCAAGGAATGACACAGGTTCCCACAACAGGGGACATTCAAAGGCTAATGGAACAGGTGGTCTCAGCTGCTGTCAAGGCAAGGGAAAGTATTTTTTTTCCCAAGTGCCCTAGGGCGCACTCAGTCAGTCATATACTTTATTCGATAACTTAATATCATAAAAAGGCACAGATACATATTCAACACATTAATACCATATCGTAATCAGAACCTTAAAAAAAAGTTTCTTAAAATCTATTATGTTTAAAAATCATTTCATAGGACTTCAATCAAGAAACAGTATTAACACTCAAATATTTCCCTACGTGAGTAAGCATTAAAATTACATTAAAAAGTTATTCGAAATACTAAAAAATAAAATTAACAAGCAGTACCATAAACAAATGACAAACAGCCTGATTCATGAAGCAAAATTGCGCTCGCAATAGCTGCGAAAATGCTATCGCGGGCGCTATTTCCCCAATCGGTATTCACCATGATAATAGCGAAATCGCTAACACAGAATTGCGAAATCGCAAAAAGATTTGCAGAATCCCGGCAGTAGACCATTTGCAAATCGGGAATAGTGAGAAATCACGGAATCTGCGAAAAAAATAGCGAAATCACAATATCATCGCAATCGGGATTCATGAAAAATCGCAATTAGCGAAAAAAAACAAAATCGCAGTTTGCGAGGCGCAATTTAAGGACAACCCAAAGCAGGTGGTAACCATCAAACTCATAGTCAAAAAAATTTTGAAAAACCGTTGGCCAATCAGCAACTAGTGCTGGCCTGACCAAACACACTTAAGGAGAAGCAGCATCAGCATAAGGAGTGTCACAATGCCAGGAATGTACATGGTGGTCAGGCGCGAAGGCTACAGCGAACAGCATGGAGGAGACGCAGAATCCAGGACAGGATATTCCGCCAGCGGGTCACCCTGCTGGGCCAAACCAGAGAGCAAATATATGCAAAGTACCGCCTGAATGGGGCAATGATCATCAAGCTAATTCAGGACCTTGACCCCCTGATGCAGCACCCAACAAGGCGGACCAATGCCGTGCCAACACATGTCCAGGTATTGTGTAGCCTGCACCTCCTGGCCTCCAGGAGCTTCCAGGGGATAGTTGCGGCTGCTGGGGGATATCCCAGCCCACCATGTCCCGCTGCCTAGGGAGTTTCCTTGACGCAATGCTGACCCAGCTACACCACCACATTAAATTTCCAACAAGCCAACAGGATTTGGATGAGACCAAGCTTCAATTCTACAATGTTGCCCATTTCCCACACGTGATAGGATGCATTGACTGTACCCACATCCACATCTGCCCACCAGCTGCAACGGAGTACATGTACCGCAATCGCAAGTCCTACCACTCCCTCACCATCCAGATGGTCTGCAATGCTAAGACATACATCACGGACATAGTGGCACAGTACCCGGGGAGTACACATGACTCATTCATATTCCGGCACAGCGGCCTCCACACACGACTGGCCAGGGAAGACTTCGGGGAAGGACACCTACTTGGTAAGTACACTTTGCCCATAATGTCACACTGCGATGAAGTAGCTACGCTGCACAGGCACTCACCCTCAGCTCCTTTCATTCAGGTGACAGTGGCTACGCCCTGCGTGAATACCTCCTCACCCCATACCTCAACCCTGCTACACCACAGCAACGGCATTACAACGTATCACACATACGCACAAGGAATTGCATTGAGAGGACTTTTGGGCTACTGAAGAGCAGATTCCGCATTCTTCACAAGACAGGTGGGGCCATGTACTACAGTCCTGATGTGTGCTGCCGCATTGTGGCTGTGTGTGCAATACTACACAACATTGCTACCAAGCGCCGGATACCTGTAGACATCTCTGGCAGTGAGTCGGAAGGGGACGACCGGCCACCTGCACATGTGCGCCATGCACGCGGGGAGAACCCAGCTGAAGGCCACAGACGCCGCAACCACATCACAATGAACAGTTTCTAGTGCACCTACTCCCCTCACCCAACAAATCACAATTGCATGCAAATGGAAATAATGACAGGACGCCAATGTATGATGCAAGAATAAATATTATTGTTGGATTCACAATAATAGTGCAAGTTGCCATCCTTCCTATGCAATCAGTATTGCCCCATACTGCTGCGTCCAAAACACAGGGCAGGCTTGTAGTGTCAGCATGTCCCTGTAAAAGTACATGTTACTCAGGTGCGCCTCCAGCGCGCAGCACCCAAGTGCCTCTCCAGCTCCTCCTCTGCCACCGCACGTGACCCTGCAGTGGGCATGATGCTACGTCGTAACACTGCAACCTTTGAGGCAGACAGGCTGCTCACACTGGAGCTTCCCTCGCTGGCATCGTCCCCCCCGACATTGCCTGGTAGAGTGGGATGGAGTGCCATTACGGCAGTGGTGAGGTGCTCTAACACTCTGGCCACATCCTCACAGCATTGGATTAACTGCTGCGCCAGGGACCGTCGCGAGAGCTGGGACGTTGCATTCCCTATCACGTAGTTGGATCTGGTGTATGCAGACAGCCGCGTCAGTAGCTATCGCTGGCGGCGGCGGGCGGGCGGTGTTGCGCTGAGATATTAGCGCAGCAGTGTTGGCCTCCATGGCTGCCGTCATGCGGTCCATCCTCTCTGCCACATTTGCCACATTGCGGCCGATGTTATGTAGCTGCATTTGTGTGGCCCCTTGCCGGCGTGCCTGCAGCTGGTGAATGCGTAGCATCCTACGCTCAATCCTCATGCTCGGCAAGCGCACTTCCATCCCCCTCCTGCCGCTGCGTGCATTGTTCTGCAGGCGAGCCCTGCCATGCCTGCTCTGCTGGCTGACCACAGTGGGTGGGCGCTGTGTCACCGCAGTCGCTGGACCAGATGTGGAGGCTCCAGCTGCTGGTGGCGTTGAGGTAGGCAGAGGTATGGCGCCTGATGGTGGAGGTGCAGATGCTGTGGGCCTGGCTGCAGGGGTAGGTGGTGCGCCTGATGGTGGAGGCGCAGATGCTGTGGGCCTGGCTGCAGGGGTAGGTGGTGTGCCTGATGGTGGAGGCGCAGATGCTGTGGGCCTGGCTGCAGGGGTAGGTGCTGCGCCTGATGGTGGAGGCGCAGATGCTGTGGGCCTGGCTGCAGGGGTAGGTGCTGCACCTGTTGGCGCAGGTTGTGACGGCACCTCCTCGGCATCCAGTGGTTGCTCATCGATGAGCAGCCTGTCACTGTCGCTGCTGTCTGCGCCACCTGTGAGGGGAAGTGGACGTTCATTAGTTGCATGTATCTGTCACACGTGCAGTTGCTACATGCATGCTGGATGACATTCCCTGACTGGCTGTGGCATTGCGTACTTTGGGACCTGTCTGGCTGCATTGGGGTACTTGTACATTGTGGGCAGACTACATGTCCCACAATCCTTTAGGGCAGTGTTTCCCAAACTGTGGTCCGCGGACCCCCAGGGGTCCATGACACATTCCCAGGGGGTCCGTAGGCAACAGTTTTAAAAGCACAGAAACGTTTCTTGTATAATTAGCAGCTTTCCAGCAACATTAAAAGTGTCAAGAGAATGCCAGTGATTAATGTACCTGCTGGAGAGTGAGGAGAGTTCAGCTTGATTTAACCAATGTAGCACAGAGGGTTAATGTGCCTACTGCAAAGAACATGTAACATGCATCTTAAAAAGCAGTATTTTATGTGCCTAGGTTCGTGGTTACTGCTTTTGTCACAGAGTTTCTTTTGTTACTGCGCACTTCATAAGTGACAATCGTAATCTAGCAGAGGGACCTATAAACTGTCATCAAAGAGCTGTTTGCAAACTGCATGGTACCAGTTAGTAACTTATATTTTGTCCCAGTTATTCATTTCCTGATGCTGCTAAAAAGATATATTTGGGTGGAAATACATTTTTAATGTTAAAGTCAATGCTAGCCACTGTGTTATGTTCTGAATCCTGAGTTTGTGCTTTTCCAGACCATGCACTCTTTAACCCCTTCGCTGCTAGGCCTTTTCCCCTCCTGTGCTAAGCCCTTTTTTGGCGATTTGGGGTAGTGCGCGCTTAGGCCCTTGTAACTTTTTGACCACATAAGGTATCCACGCCAAATTTGCGTCCTTTTCTTCCAACATCATGTGGATTCTAAAGGTGCCCAGGGTTTGTGGATTACCTTGGAGGGGTCCCAGAAATTAACCAAAATATAGTGATTTTTTTGTTTTTTTCAGAAAAATGGGAAAAACGGGCTGCAAATGAAAGCCTCTGGGTTTTTCCCTGAAAATGTTATCAAAAAAGGGTTTGTGGGGCTGAAATCTCCATTTTCTCAGCTTTTAGGAAATGACAGTCTTTTGTCAGAGAACCGACATTTTTCACACAGTTTTGGCATTTTTCTGGGACATAGCCTATTTTTGCTATTTTTAGAGCTTTCCACCTCCTTCCAGTTAATGGTAGAAATGAGTTTGAAAGCAATAATGGATCCTAGAAAGCTGTACATTTTCAAAAAGTAGACAAAATTCTGAATTCAGAAAGGGGTCATTTGTCTAAATCCATGAAGGTTTCTTTATAGAAACTAACAGTTAAATATTGGAATAATTGAAAATTTGTTGAAAAAAACAGCCTTTTGTCTCAACGTTTTCACCTATAACTTTTTCTAGTTTTGACAGCTCTTAGAAAGCAATATACCGTTATATCCGTTAGACCTTCCTGGTTGTGGGGATATATAGGACTTGTAGTTTCACCAAGAACCCGACGAACCCAGATCCAAAAACTGAGCAGCAACTTGCAATGGTATTTTTTCATTTACTGGGTATAGAGCACTTTGTCTTGGAAAATGTATACATGGAAAAATCTGTATGAAAGACACCTATGTATTTCTGAATTGGGTACAAAATATAGAGTTCAGAAACAGTATATTATTGCTAATTTTCAAAATTGGGAATACTCATACTAGCATGAGAATTATTGGTCATTTTTCAAAATAATTTTTTTTTTACACAATGTCTTTCATTGAAAGGGAGAAATGCGCAAAAGCTCAATTGATAATAACAGTTGATTTACAAATCTCTCCCGATAAAAACGGTACCTCACTTGTGTGGGTCGCCCTTGTGCCTGCGACAGGAAACGGCGCAAAATGCAAAGTGGTGACACCTAAATTTTGCAGTTACAAATTGACCCTTTTTTAGCAAAGTGCCTACCTGTAGTTTTTGCACCCTAGCTCTGCCGGCACCTAGGGAAACCTAGCAAACCTATACATTTTTGAAAAGTAGACACCCAGGGAAATTCAGGATGGGGTGACTTGACTGCCTACCACCAGGTCTTGTTACCCAGAATCCCTTGCAAACCTACGAATTTGACAAAAAAAACACATTTTCCTCACATTTCTGTGGAGGAAAGTTCTGGAATCTGCTTGGATCAACCAATTTCCACCCACCCAATGTTCCCCCAGGTCTCCCGAAAACAATGGTACCTCACTTGCGTGGGTAGGCATAGTGGCTGCGACACGAAACAGCGCAAAACGCAACGTGGTCGCACCTCAATTTCCCAGTGAAATCTTGCGCTCTTTGGACAAAAAGACTACCTTTTGTTTTTGAGCCCTAGCTCTGCCAGCACCTAGGGAAACCTAGCAAACCTATACATTTTTGAAAAGTAGACACCCAGGGGAATTCAGGATGGGGTCACTCGACTGCCTACCCCCAGATTCTCTTACCCAGAATCCCTTGCAAAGCTAAGAAATTGGAAAAAAACCCGCATTTTCCTCACATTTCTGTGGTGGAAAGTTCCGGAATCTGCGTGGATCAACAAATTTCCACCCACCCAGCGTTCCCCCAGGTCTCCCGAGAAAAATGGTATCTCATTTGCCTGGTTAGGCATAGTGGCTGCGACAGGAAACAGTGCAAAACGCAACGTGGTCACAACTCAATTTTTCAGTGAAATTGTGCACGTTTTGGGCAAAGAGACTACCTTTTGTTTTTGAACCCTAGCTCTGCCGGCACCTAGGGAAACCTAGCAAACCTATACATTTTTGAAAAGTAGACACCCAGGGGAATTCAGGATGGGGTCACTCGACTGCCTACCCCCAGGTTCTCTTACCCAGAATCCCTTGCAAAGCTAAGAAATTGGAAAAAAATCGCATTTTCCTCACATTTCTGTGGTGGAAAGTTCCGGAATCTGCGTGGATCAACAAATTTCCACCCACCCAGCGTTCCCCCAGGTCTCCCGAGAAAAATGGTACCTCACTTGCGTGGGTAGGCATAGTGGCTGCGACAGGAAACAGTGCAAAACGCAACGTGGTCACAACTCAATTTTTCAGTGAAATTGTGCACGTTTTGGGCAAAGAGACTACCTTTTGTTTTTGAACCCTAGCTCTGCCGGCACTTAGGGAAACCTAGCAAACCTATACATTTTTAAAAAGTAGACACCCAGGGGAATTCAGGATGGGGTCACTCGACTGCCTACCCCCAGGTTCTCTTACCCAGAATCCCTTGCAAAGCTAAGAAATTGGGGAAAAAAACGCATTTTCCTCACATTTCTGTGGTGGAAAGTTCCGGAATATGCGTGGATCCACAAATTTCCACCCACCCAGCGTTCCCCCAGGTCTCCCGAGAAAAATGGTATCTCATTTGCCTGGGTAGGCATAGTGGCTGCGACAGGAAACAGTGCAAAACGCAACGTGGTCACAACTCAATTTTTCAGTGAAATTGTGCACGTTTTGGACAAAGAGACTACCTTTTGTTTTTGAGCCCTAGCTCTGCCAGCACCTAGGGAAACCTAGCAAACCTATACATTTTTGAAAAGTAGACACCCAGGGGAATTCAGGATGGGGTCACTCGACTGCCTACCCCCAGGTTCTCTTACCCAGAATCCCTTGCAAAGCTAAGAAATTGGAAAATAAAATGCATTTTCCTCACATTTCTGTGGTGGAAAGTTCCGGAATCTGCGTGGATCAACAAATTTTCACCCACCCAGCGTTCCCCCAGGTCTCCCGAGAAAAATGGTACCTCACTTGCCTGGGTAGGCATAGTGGCTGCGACAGGAAACAGTGCAAAACGCAACGTGGTCCAAACTCAATTTTTCAGTGAAATTGTGCACGTTTTGGGCAAAGAGACTACCTTTTGTTTTTGAACCCTAGCTCTGCCGGCACCTAGGGAAACCTAGCAAACCTATACATTTTTGAAAAGTAGACACCCAGGGGAATTCAGGATGGGGTCACTCGACTGCCTACCCTCAGGTTCTCTTACCCAGAATCCCTTGCAAAGCTAAGAAATTGGAAAAAGAAACGCATTTTCCTCACATTTCTGTGGTGGAAAGTTCCGGAATCTGCGTGGATCAACAAATTTCCACCCACCCAGCGTTCCCCCAGGTCTCCCGAGAAAAATGGTACCTCACTTGCCTGGGTAGGCATAGTGGCTGCGACAGGAAACAGTGCAAAACGCAACGTGGTCACAACTCAATTTTTCAGTGAAATTGTGCACGTTTTGGGCAAAGAGACTACCTTTTGTTTTTGAACCCTAGCTCTGCCGGCACCTAGGGAAACCTAGCAAACCTATACATTTTTGAAAAGTAGACACCCAGGGGAATTCAGGATGGAGTCACTCGACTGCCTACCCCCAGGTTCTCTTACCCAGAATCCCTTGCAAAGCTAAGAAATTGGAGAAAAAAAACGCATTTTCCTCACATTTCTGTGGTGGAAAGTTCCGGAATCTGCGTAGATCAACAAATTTCCACCCACCCTGCGTTCCCCCAGGTCTCCCGAGAAAAATGGTACCTCACTTGCGTGGGTAGGCATAGTGGCTGCGACAGGAAACAGTGCAAAACGCAACGTGGTCACAACTCAATTTTTCAGTGAAATTGTGCACGTTTTGGGCAAAGAGACTACCTTTTGTTTCTGAACCCTAGCTCTGCCGGCACCTAGGGAAACCTAGCAAACCTATACATTTTTGAAAAGTAGACACCCAGGGGAATTCAGGATGGGGTCACTTGACTGCCTACCCCCAGGTTCTCTTACCCAGAATCCCTTGCAAAGCTAAGAAATTGGAAAACAAAACGCATTTTCCTCACATTTCTGTGGTGGAAAGTTCCGGAATCTGCGTGGATCAACAAATTTCCACCCACCCAGCGTTTCCCCAGGTCTCCCGAGAAAAATGGTACCTCACTTGCCTGGGTAGGCATAGTGGCTGCGACAGGAAACAGTGCAAAACGCAACATGGTCACAACTCAATTTTTCAGTGAAATTGTGCACGTTTTGGGCAAAGAGACTACCTTTTGTTTTTGAACCCTAGCTCTGCCGGCACCTAGGGAAACCTAGCAAACCTATACATTTTTGAAAAGTAGACACCCAGGGGAATTCAGGATGGGGTCAGTCGACTGCCTACCCCCAGGTTCTCTTACCCAGAATCCCTTGCAAAGCTAAGAAATTGGAAAAAAAACGCATTTTCCTCACATTTCTGTGGTGGAAAGTTCCGGAATCTGCGTGGATCAACAAATTTCCACCCACCCAGCGTTCCCCCAGGTCTCCCGAGAAAAATGGTCCCTCACTTGCCTGGGTAGGCATAGTGGCTGCGACAGGAAACAGTGCAAAACGCAACGTGGTCACAACTCAATTTTTCAGTGAAATTGTGCACGTTTTGGGCAAAGAGACTACCTTTTGTTTTTGAACCCTAGCTCTGCCGGCACCTAGGGAAACCTAGCAAACCTATACATTTTTGAAAAGTAGACACCCAGGGGAATTCAGGATGGGGTCACTCGACTGCCTACCCCCAGGTTCTCTTACCCAGAATCCCTTGCAAAGCTAAGAAATTGGAAAAAAAAACGCATTTTCCTCACATTTCTGTGGTGGAAAGTTCCGGAATCTGCGTGGATCAACAAATTTCCACCCACCCAGCGTTCCCCCAGGTCTCCCGAGAAAAATGGTACCTCACTTGCCTGGGTAGGCATAGTGGCTGCGACAGGAAACAGTGCAAAACGCAACGTGGTCACAACTCAATTTTTCAGTGAAATTGTGCACGTTTTGGGCAAAGAGACTACCTTTTGTTTCTGAACCCTAGCTCTGCCGGCACCTAGGGAAACCTAGCAAACCTATACATTTTTGAAAAGTAGACACCCAGGGGAATTCAGGATGGGGTCACTTGACTGCCTACCCCCAGGTTCTCTTACCCAGAATCCCTTGCAAAGCTAAGAAATTGGAAAACAAAACGCATTTTCCTCACATTTCTGTGGTGGAAAGTTCCGGAATCTGCGTGGATCAACAAATTTCCACCCACCCAGCGTTTCCCCAGGTCTCCCGAGAAAAATGGTACCTCACTTGCCTGGGTAGGCATAGTGGCTGCGACAGGAAACAGTGCAAAACGCAACATGGTCACAACTCAATTTTTCAGTGAAATTGTGCACGTTTTGGGCAAAGAGACTACCTTTTGTTTTTGAACCCTAGCTCTGCCGGCACCTAGGGAAACCTAGCAAACCTATACATTTTTGAAAAGTAGACACCCAGGGGAATTCAGGATGGGGTCAGTCGACTGCCTACCCCCAGGTTCTCTTACCCAGAATCCCTTGCAAAGCTAAGAAATTGGAAAAAAAACGCATTTTCCTCACATTTCTGTGGTGGAAAGTTCCGGAATCTGCGTGGATCAACAAATTTCCACCCACCCAGCGTTCCCCCAGGTCTCCCGAGAAAAATGGTCCCTCACTTGCCTGGGTAGGCATAGTGGCTGCGACAGGAAACAGTGCAAAACGCAACGTGGTCACAACTCAATTTTTCAGTGAAATTGTGCACGTTTTGGGCAAAGAGACTACCTTTTGTTTTTGAACCCTAGCTCTGCCGGCACCTAGGGAAACCTAGCAAACCTATACATTTTTGAAAAGTAGACACCCAGGGGAATTCAGGATGGGGTCACTCGACTGCCTACCCCCAGGTTCTCTTACCCAGAATCCCTTGCAAAGCTAAGAAATTGGAAAAAAAAACGCATTTTCCTCACATTTCTGTGGTGGAAAGTTCCGGAATCTGCGTGGATCAACAAATTTCCACCCACCCAGCGTTCCCCCAGGTCTCCCGAGAAAAATGGTACCTCACTTGCCTGGGTAGGCATAGTGGCTGCGACAGGAAACAGTGCAAAACGCAACGTGGTCACAACTCAATTTTTCAGTGAAATTGTGCACGTTTTGGGCAAAGAGACTACCTTTTGTTTTTGAACCCTAGCTCTGCCGGCACCTAGGGAAACCTAGCAAACCTATACATTTTGAAAAGTAGACACCCAGGGGAATTCGGGATGGGGTCACTTGACTGCCTACCCCCAGGTTCTCTTACCCAGAATCCCTTGCAAAGCTAAGAAATTGGAAAAAAAAACGCATTTTCCTCACATTTCTGTGGTGGAAAGTTCCGGAATCTGCGTGGATCAACAAATTTCCACCCACCCAGCGTTCCCCCAGGTCTCCCGAGAAAAATGGTACCTCACTTGCCTGGGTAGGCATAGTGGCTGCGACAGGAAACAGTGCAAAACGCAACGTGGTCACAACTCAATTTTTCAGTGAAATTGTGCACGTTTTGGGCAAAGAGACTACCTTTTGTTTTTGAACCCTAGCTCTGCCGGCACCTAGGGAAACCTAGCAAACCTATACATTTTTGAAAAGTAGACTCCCAGGGGAATTTAGGATGGGGTCACTCGACTGCCTACCCCCAGGTTGTCTTACCCAGAATCCCTTGCAAAGCTAAGAAATTGGAAAAAAAAACGCATTTTCCTCACATTTCTGTGGTGGAAAGTTCCGGAATCTGCGTGGATCAACAAATTTCCACCCACCCAGCGTTGCCCCAAGTCTCCCGAGAAAAATGGTACCTCACTTGCCTGGGTAGGCATAGTGGCTGCGAAAGGAAATGGTTCAAATTGTACGGTGGTGAATTTACAATACCAAATTGCAAAACAACCTTGATTTTGGGGGGGGGGCACCTGAGTTTTTGGCCCGGGGCTCGGTGGTATTCTTTGGAAAGTACAAAACCCAAACAGTTCTGAAAAGTAGACCCCCGGGGGAGTCCAGGGAGGTATGGCATGCGTGGGTCCCCGAACGTTTTCCTACCCAGAACACCTTGCAAACCTTAAAATTAGGTAAAATAATCACTTTTTCAAACTTTTTTGCGTGGAATCACCGTGCCGGCAAAAATGTCCTACCACCCAGGGCTCCCCTTGTTCTCCCGAGTAAAAGGATACCTCACTTGTGTGGGTGCCCCAAAGCAGAACAGGCCAAAAACGAATGTTGAAAAAAGTAGTATTTCAGTGTAACAAATTAAGCCCCCCTGCCTTAGTCACAGGCCTTTGGCCCACCCACACAAGTGAGGTATCATTTTACTCGGGAGAACAAGGGGAACGCAGGGTGGTAGGACATTTGTGCCGACACGGCGATCCCACGCAAAAATGTATGGAAAACTGTTTTTTTAACCTAAATAAATACTACCAGCTGTCCGCTTGGTGGTCCAGTCAAAGCATGCAAAGGGAGGAAGATACAGATATTCTTGATGCAATTGGCAGAAGGGGGAAATGGGTAAAAGAGTTATCTTTTTGGTACAATTCATTGGTCAAAGAAGAGGAGAGTGAACTGTACCCGGAGATAATAAAGTTATGGGGAAACTGTATAGCAGAGCCTCCTGAAGAAGTCTGTAAGGCATGGTTAGACTCTTTTTCCCTTTCACAGAGGCTAATTAAACCCGCTAACTTAAGGCGCAATCACTTGTTTACGGCTCACAGAGTCTATTGGACTCTGGCCAAACTACATAAGATAACACGAAACAACTATTATTGCCCCCGTTGTAATCATAACGCCGCTGATGATATCCACATTTTTCTAGAATGTCCAGCCATTCAAAACTTCTGGAAAGCGATAATGGATTTTTTGGGAGATGTACTTTCAATAACTATTACATGTTCTCGCAGATTAGTCTTCTTTGGTTTTCTGAAAGAATATAATATCAAGAATCTGGATACTCAATTCATTTTTTACACAATAGTTATCGCAAGGAGACAAATCTGTATGGAGTGGAAGTCAGCGGCTCCCCCTAGATTTGCAGTATGTTTGAAGTACCTCATGGAAGTGTGTAAAATGGATCAGGCTGGCCGCAGCGAGAGCTTGGAGAATGTCTGGTCTAAACTGATGGTCTGGATAAATAGGTGAGCAGTCCTGTGATTATGCCAGAGGTTGTGTCGGTCCTGTCCTCCACCAGGCCTAGGGTGCCCAAAATAGGTCTGGAGGAGTAGGATAAGGAAAGCAGCCTACCTCTGGGAACCCCTGTTTGCTATGATACTGTTCTCCATGGCGGACCCGAAAGAAAAACAACAGTATAAGAGGCAACAGCGAGACCCATCTAGAGCATATATATTCTGGTGGCATATATGAGGACAAAAAAAAAAAAATTGTATTCGCAAGTAATTTCAAAAAAATGAAATACACTGCGTATAATTGAAAGTATGATAAACTGAACCACTGACTCACAGCTCGTGAGCTGTAAAGCCACGTCAAGGCACCAACCTCTTTACAGGCCATTCATACACCTTTCGTACGTGTGACACATACAAAACATTCACACCGCCAGCCGCGGACCCATCACATTTCAACACTCACACCAGCAGACAGCGCCATTCAAGGGCCCATCACTTTCACACGCCCACATTTCTGACACTGCAACTACACAAAATGATGGACTGCGTGGAGTGTCACTCAACTAGCAGTGTGTGTAGTGACCAACAGAAAGTAACTACTCACACACTGCCAGCCAAGCGCCAGTCCACCCACACCACCATCCAAGCACCAGACCATGCACACCGCCAGCCAAACCCCACTCAGCACACAACGACAGCCAAGCACAACTCCGTGCACAGACAGCCAAGAACCACTCCACACACACCACCAGCCAAGTACCACTCCACACACACCACCAGCCAAGCGCCACTCCACACACACCGCCAGCCAAGCACCACTCCATGCAAACAGCTAAGCACCACTCCACGCACACCATCCAGCCAAGTACCACTCCACACACACCACCAGCCATACACCAAACCACACACTCCACCAGCCAAACCCAACTCCATGCACAGACAGCCAAGCACCACTCCACGCACACCACCAGCCAAGCACCACTCCACACACACCACCAGCCAAACACCACTCCATGCACAGACAGCCAAGTACCACTCCACACACACCACCAGCCAAGCGCCACTCCGCACACACCGCCAGCCAAGCACCACTCCATGCAAACAGCTAAGCACCACTCCACGCACACCATCCAGCCAAGTACCACTCCACACACACCACCAGCCATACACCAAACCACACACTCCACCAGCCAAACCCAACTCCATGCACAGACAGCCAAGCACCACTCCACGCACACCACCAGCCAAGTACCACTCCACACACACCACCAGCCAAACACCACTCCATGCACAGACAGCCAAGTACCACTCCACGAACACCACCAACCAAGAGCCACTCCACACACACCGCCAGCCAAGCACCACTCCGTGCACCAACAGCCAAGTACCACTCCATGCACACCACCAGCAAAGCGCAACTCCACACACACCGCCAGCCAAGCACCAGCCGGCACACACCACAAACACATTGAGAATTCTTTTTTTGAAAAAAACACTAAACAAATGGAAATACCTACAAAACAGCTAACACAAATTCTTAAACTAAACACTTTGCACTAATGCCAATCCTTGAAACAAACTAAAAATTTCTTACAGAATGCAGACCAGGCAATTCAATTTAGAGCTCATTAAAACTCCCAAAACTTCTTTTGCGTGTGGTACAATTTAAAACAAGCTGACAGACACAATGCAGGCTTAGAAGGACAGTCAGGACAGTATAAACGAGACTCCTTCCGCACGCCTCTTCGCCAACAGACTCTGCATCTTCTAGTCGGAAAGTCTCTTGCGGAGTGGAAGGAATAGATTCAGGAAAGTGGCGATCTTTCAATCTAGCCACTTCCTCCACCACTCCAAATCTAGGAACACTTGCCTGCTCCAAAAGTACAAGCCTGCCTATTATAGACTCCTGAAACTTAACAAAAGGCATCTCTGAGGACAAGACTTCTGATACACAACAAAAGCATTAAAAATTGCCAAGTGGAACAGATGGATAGCCAACTTCTTGTACCAAACGTAAGCCTTTCGAAGAACAGCATAAGGTTCCAACCTCTGATCTACTCTGTCAACACCTCCCATAAACTTATTGTAATCTAAAATGCACACAGGTTTGCGCACTTCAGCACCCTGACCCCAAACAGGCACAGGTTCTGTTCTTTCATTGTGGATAGTAGTCAGCATGTACACATCTCTCTTGTCTGAAAACTTCACAGCTAGAAGCTCCCCACATCGCAAAGCCGTAGACTGTCCCCGCACCAGCCTTTTGCAAACAAGTTCCTTTGGGAAACCTTTACGGTTACTGCGCATTGTGCCACAAGCAACAGTGCCCACTTTGCCCAACTCCTTGAACAACCGCACACCAGTGTAGAAGTTATCTACATATAAATGATGGCCTTTGTAAAATAATCCTCTACCTAGTTCCCACACAATTTTCTCAGTCACTCCAAAAGTAGAAGGACAACCAGGAGGGTTAATGCTGGACTCCTTACCAGTGTACACCCTGAAATTGTAGACATATCCAGTCTCACTGTCACACAGCATATACAGTTTGATTCCATAGCGTGCCCTCTTACTAGGAATGTATTGCCTAAAAACCAAGCGGCCCTTGAACAACAGCAAAGACTCATCCACTGCAATTTCTTTACCAGGGACAAAGATCTCAGAAAAACGATCAACAAAGTGATCCAGGACAGGTCGAATTTTAAACAAACGGTCACAATCAGGGTGATCGCGTGACAACGCTAAACTATTATCAACAAAATGCAACATCCGAAGAAGAAGCGTATACCGATCACGACTTATGATTGCTGGAAATATAGCTGTTGCCATCAAGGGACTAGTGGACCAATATGAAGTAATTGATGGCTTCCTTAGCAAGCCCATCAAAAAAGTTAATCCCAAAAACTTTTTCAACTCTTCAACATTTGTGGGAGTCCACCGGATTGCTCTAGAATGGGGCTTAAGGCTGGCACTGTTGGCCCTCAAATATTGTTCGGCATACAAATTGGTTTGATCAACAATCTCTTGCAAAAACACATTGTCAAAAAACAACTCAAAAAAATGTATTGGCAGAAAATTCTCAGTATTCACTCTACACCCAGGAACACCAGTGAACTCTGGCAATGCCGGCTGCACCATGCCAGGGGTAACCCAGAGGCCATCCATATCAACGGGGGGAGCAGCCGCCCCAGCCTGCAGCACCGAAACATCTTGCTGCTGTTCACCAACGGGAGGCCTAACAGCCACAGATACTTCTGGCTGCACAACATCAACAGAAGCCATAGCATCCCCAGAGGGCTCTTCCTGCACTACAACAACGGGAAGCCCAGCAGCCTGAGATGCTTCTTGCTGCACTACACCACCGGGAAACCAAGCAGACCCAGATGCCTCTTGCCCCTCTACACCAATGGGAAGCCTAACTGCCACAGATACTTCAGGCTGCACAACACCAACAGAAGACATAGCATCCCCAGAGGGCGCATCATGCACTACACCAACGGGAAGCCCAGCAGCCTGAGATGCTACTTACTGCACTACACCACCGGGAAGCCTAACAGCCACAGATGCCTTTTGCTGCACTACACCAGCAGGAAGACGAAAAGCACCAGATGCCTCTTTGCGCACCACAGCAATGTGAAGCCTTTTGGGCGCAGGCTCCAGCCCACTTACCTCTTGCCGACGTAAAAAGAAAGGAAACCTTGCGGCCCTAGGCAGCAGCACAGATGCCTCTTGGCCCACTACCGGCATCACAATGTCCTCCTCTAACATAGGCCCTTCATCAGCACTAGAAGAAGATTCATCTTCCGATGATGATACCATGCGAAGAGAAAACTCACTGCCTGAATCTTCTGCCCCCACCTGGGAGTCCAAATCGGAGTCAGACTCTAAACCATGGTCAGAGGAAGACTCAAAAAGCAAACCAAGAACCTGCTGAGCAGTAATCCTGCGACTAGCCATTATCCTTCAAAAGCAAGAAGACTGCACACACAAGTGAACAACAACCTACACTTTGCAAAGTAAGAAGTAAACAAGGTAAGGCTTTCACAAACAGATAAATACAATCCAAAACTATTTCACTCTAACCAAATATAGCTACACTCACCAGCACCTACTCTGTTGAGACACAGCAAAAAGAAATGATATCCCACTAGAAAGAAAAAAAGAAATGACAGATTAGAAAACAAAGTGCACATCAAGCACTAATACTGAAAACAAAAAAAAACAGAGCCACACAAACTGGTAGAAGTACAACCTTTTTCAATAAGACAAACATCAAGGGAAAGTAGTACATAATACATTCACTTACCAAGCACAAGCAACTACACAAGCTGCAAACAGACACGCAACCTACAACAATCCAAACAGCAAAAGCCTGAAACAAGACAAAAATAGAGAAGAAAAAAAAAATAACTACCACATTTCACAAACAATATAACAATTCAAAAAACAACACACAAACTTGCCCCCCAAATTTAAATTCAGCAAGATGGGCCACCAAATAGGGCTTAGACCAATTGGGATTAGATGAGGTTTAACATCAAGACACTGGTTAATTTTTTGAATTTTTTTTACTGCCAGACCCCTTTGGTGCCAGTCAGTCTTTTGCTCCTAACAGTACCCCCATCACACAGGGGCAGTAAGGACATTCATATACCTTTTGTACGTGTGACACATACAAAACATTTACACCGCCAGCGCCATTCAAGGGCCCATCACTTTCACACGCCCACATATCTGACACAGCAACTACAGAAAAAGATGGACTGCGTAGAGTGTCACTCAACTAGCAATGTGTGTAGTGACCAACAGAAAGTAACTACTCACACACCACCAGCCAAGCGCCACTCCACGCATACCGCCAGCCAAGCACCACTCAGTGCACAGACAGCAAAGTAGCACTCCACGCACACCACCAGCCAAGCGCCACTCCACACACACCGCCAGCCAAGCAGCACTCCGTGCACAGACAGCAAATGACCACTCCACACACACCACCAGCCAAGCGCCACTCCACACACACCGCCAGCCAAGCACCACTGCGTGCATAGATAGCCAAGTACCCCTCCACGCACACTGCCAGCCAAACACCACTCAGCGCACACGGACAGCCAAGTACCACTCCACACACACCGCCAGCCAAGCACCACTCCACGCACACCGCAAGCCAAGCGCCACTCACCGCCAGCCAAACACCGCTCCACGCACACCATCCAGCCAAGTACCACTCCACACACACCGCCAGCCAAACACCACTCCACACACACCACCAGCCAAACACCACTCCGTGCACAGACAACCAAGTACCACTCCACACACACCACCAGCCAAGCGCCACTCCACACACACCGCCAGTCAAGCAGCACTCCGTGCACAGACAGCAAAGTAGCACTCCTCGCACACCACCAGCCTTGCGCCACTCCACACACACCGTCAGCCAAGCACCACTCCGTGCACAGACAGCAAAGTATCACTCCACGCACACCACCAGCCAAGCGCCACTCCACACACACCGCCTGCCAAGCAGCACTCCATGCACAGACAGCAAATGACCACTCCACACACACCACCAGCCAAGCGCCACTCCACACACACCGCCAGCCAAGCACCACTCCGTGCATAGATAGCCAAGTACCACTCCACGCACACCGCCAGCCAAACACCACTCAGCGCACACCGACAGCCAAGTACCACTCCACACACACCGCCAGCCAAGCACCACTCCACGCACACCGCAAGCCAAGCGCCACTCACCACCAGCCAAACACCGCTCCACGCACACATCCAGCCAAGTACCACTCCACACACACCGCCAGCCAAACACCACTCCACACACACCACCAGCCAAACACCACTCCGTGCACAGACAGCCAAGTATCACTGCACGCACACCGCCAGCCAAGCACCACTCCACGCACACCGCAAGCCAAGCGCCACACACCACCAACCAAACACCACTCCGTGCACAGACAGCCAAGTACCACTCCACACACACTGCCAGCCAAGCACCACTCTGTGCATAGATAGCCAAGTACCCCTCCACGCACACCGCCAGCCAAAAACCACTCAGCGCACACCGACAGCCAAGTACCACTCCACACACACCGCCAGCCAAGCACCACTCCACGCACACGGCAAGCCAAGCGCCACTCACCACCAGCCAAACACCGCTCCACGCACACATCCAGCCAAGTACCACTCCACACACACCACCAGCCAAACACCACTCCGTGCACAGACAGCCAAGTACCACTGCACGCACATCCAGCCAAACGCCACTCCACACGCACCGCCAGCCAAACACCACTCCACGCACACTGCAAGCCAAGCGCCACTCCGCACACACCGCCAGCCAAGCACTACTCCTTGCCCAAGGGGTCGCTACCTAAAAACAAAATTTTAATTCCCTGGTGCTAGTGGGCATTTTCTGCCCCCCCCCCTGGGTGCAAAACTGCCCCCAGGGTGGACAGAAAAACAAAAAAACCATCATGGCCACCTGGAAGCGACCCTTACCCAAGGGGTCGCTTCCCAAAACAAACACATTGCCCCAACAATAAACCCTGGTGCTAGTGGGAAATTTCTGCCCCCCCTGGGGGCAAAACGGCCGAAAAACAGGCCGATTTGCCCCCAGGGGGGGCAGAAAAACAAAAAGTTAAATATGAGGCCACCTGGAAGTGACCCTTGCCCAAGGGGTCGCTTCCTAAAAGCTAAAAACAAAATCCCTGGTGCTAGTGGGCATTTTCTGTCCCCCCTGGGGGCAAAACGGCAAAAAAACGGGCCGATTTGCCCCCAGGGGGGGACAGAAAAACGTAAACAAAAGCCATCGCCGCCATCTTGGCTTAACAAAACAACCCTGGTGCTAGTGGGAAATTTCTGCCCCCCCTGGGGGCAAAACGGCCGAAAAAACGGGCCGATTTGCCCCCAGGGGGGGCAGAAAATTGAAAATTAATTGGCTGCCCACCTGGAAGCGACCCTTGCCCAAGGGGTCGCTTCCGAAAAGCTAAATACACAATCCCTGGTGCTAGTGGGGGCATTTCCGCCGCACAATCGCGACGCTGTGCGCGATCGTGAGGCAGAAATGCCCTGCAAAGAGACATCAGGGGAAAGGAAAATCTCTTTCCTCTCCCCTGATGCCTCTTCGCTGCCCCAAACCCCCGCCGGAGTTCAAAAATCCTACCTTGCTGCACGGCGCTCAGGAAGCAAATGGCTTCCCGAGCGCAGGGAATCCCTGATGATGTCAGCGCACGCTGTGCGCGCTGACGTCATCAGGGATTCCCACGGGGGGGGGCGGGGGGGCAGCGGAAGCTCTTCCGCTGCCGCCCCCAGCAGCACAACCAAGATCGCAGACCCTCGGGGGGAGCGCCAGCGCTTCCCCCGAGGGTGGGGCTGATGACGAGCTGGCCTTGTCATCCGCGCACGACAGGTAAGCGCCATGACGAGCCCAGCTCGTCATTAGCCTCGAAGAGGTTAAACATTGCATATACACACTGATTTACATGTATTATTCAATGTCTCAATATGTGTGTGATGTAAAGTGCTCTGACATCCTACAATGGTATGAGAGATGCCATAAAACAAATGAAATACATGTGACAGAGGGGCTATTACTTCAATATAAAATACTAAGGGCCAGATGTACGATCTGTTTTTATATGCGCGAATGGGTTCGCGAACCCGTTTGCGCATGCAAAAACCTATTGGGCCATGTACATAGCCTATTTAGCAAGTCTCAATTTGTTGGCGACTCTCTAAATAGGTTTTGCAACTTGCTATTTGGAAGGGGCATTCCCTTCCAAATAGCGAGTCTCAAAACCATGTACAAATGTTTTGCGGTCGCAAAACAGTCACAATTACCACCTACTTCAAGTAGATGATAATGCATTCGCAAATGGGAAGGGGTCCCCAGGGGACCCATACCCCTTTGCAAATGCATGCAAAATTATTTTTCAAGGGCAGGCAGTGGTCCCAGGGACTCCTGCCTGCCCTTAGAAAATGAAACGAAAACGTTTCCTTTTCTTTTTTTATTTTTCAATGCATGGTAAACAGGCTGCATTTTTTTTTAACTGCTTTATTTAAAAGCAGTCCGAGACATGGTGGCCTGCAGAGCCCAGCAGACCACCATCGCTGGGAGGGCTGGCATTCCCAATGGGCTCGCAAACTGCGAGAGGCTCATCAATATTAATGAACCTCGCAGTTTGCGACCCCATTGGGAATCCCAAACAGTGTTAAACACACTGTTGTACATTTCATTTAGCGACTCACAATTTGCCACTCGCAATGTGTCGCCAATTGCGAGGCGCTCAATGAAATGGTCGTCCATCTGGCCCCAAAATCCTTAGTACTTTGAATAATTGTTTTATGTGCACACGTGTATTTTTTTAGAATTACAGTTTTAATGTTTGAAATTTAACTCATGCAAATTGCTTGGGGGTCCCCGGCTTCCAGTGGTGTCTCAATGGGGGTCCTCAGGAGTCAAATGTTTGGGAACCACTACTTTAGGGCCTTACCTAATGTGCACGGACGGCATGACTTTGGAACATTATGGGAGGCTATAGGGTCATGGCCATTGATAGGGGACAGGGTCGCAGTCGCATGCCACTTACCTTGGCTCTCTTGGGCGGGGCGGGATGAGTCCAATCTGGTGACCCCAATGCACGCCTCGGGCTCCAACGTATCCTCAACGCGGTCCTCCATGGGGGTGTTGGGAGGGACTGTAGGTCCTCCCCCTCCAGTGGCCAGGGTCTCGCCCAGCCTCTCGGCCACTTTCTCCTTGGCACGACCTCGGAGGTTGTACCACCTCTTCTTGAGTTCCTCCAGTGACCTGTGTGCAACGCCCACGGAGTTCACTGTGGCCGCTATCCCGACCCAGATTCGCCTTTTCTCCTGCTCAGGCACCCTCCTTGATTCTCTCCCAAACAGTTTTGAGTGGTTCTCAACCACCCCTTCGATGAGGTGCTCCAACTACTGTTCGGAGAATTTCATTTTCCTCTTGCGCCCGGTGTTGCTGGGCCCTGGTACAGCCTCCTCTGCCATTGCTGCAGTGAGATTGGGTGTGGAATAGCAAGTTTGCTGGTGTCCTGGTAGGAGCTGAGTTAGTTGCTGCCTCGAGGTCTGCCTCACTGTTGTGAATGGGGGTGGGAACTGGCTGCTTCCTGGTTGTGATGCCATCACTGTGCTCGAAATGCGACTTCCCGTTTTCCCGATCTCGCAATTTTGCGATCTCGCATTTTGCGATCTCGCAATTAGCGATATCACTATTTGCGATATCGCAATTCCTACATGGATGTTGCCGAAAATAGCGATTACTCTGTGATTTCCATAACTCGCAAACGCTTTTTGCGGCCGCGTGCGAATCACATTTTTTTCTCAGTAAATTTCATGAATACCGATCTGCGATTTCTAAATTGCGATTCGCTGTTAATCGCAATTTGAAAATCGCAGATTTCGTTTTTCATGAATCAGGCTGTAAAAGACAAACCACATCTTCCTTCATTATCGAACTCAAACTACAGCTCCCATAAGGCCTAATCTTTTCTTCGTCCCGTTAATACTTACCGCTGCCACTAGAAAGTTCGCAACATGAAAAGTGGTTCTAATACTTCCCAGAAGCTGCAGAAAAAGGAGTGCCGGCCTAACCTGTGCAAACCCCGCTCCCCTTAACACTGGTACCAGATACTTTTTCCTGATGTCTGCATAATACTCGCAGAACATTATAAAATACATGGTATCTTGTAAAGAAAAATTGTCGCACTTACAAGGTTCAGCATCCTCCGGTATTCCCCATTTAGGGAAATCACCCAGTGTAAGGTGGATTATATTGAGTCAGAATCTGGTTAGTAAATGCCGATGAAAGGGGCGTGTCACTAATGTCAGATAAGGCTCGATTCCCGGTGAGGTCACCAGACCATAATTCGCTATTACCATAGGTTTTTTTCAGCTCTACTTCCTCCCTTTCAGAAGAAAGATGGTTTGCCATGGCATTTTTAATCAGAATAACATCTTCTTTCTTAATGGTGTCCGGTGCTAAAAAAAGCCCATGATGACCAAGTTTTTTAAGGGTGGATTCAATGTATACTAGTCATGGTATTTTTCTAACCTTATCTAGAGCTAGGCAGTCTTTTAAAATCATATAGTTCAGGGAGATCTCCTGATTGAGCCAGGTTTTAAGCCAGCATATTATCGGGGCTATTTTCAATAAATCAGTTACATAACTCAGCCGGAATTCTGCATGAATGGAAAAAGTGGGGGTGGACTGAGGTACCGACAGCAGAGATCCTAAAGATTTATTTTCAACTACTTGTATTGGGTGGTATTGTGTACTATACCCCTCTCGTCGTGAACAAATGCTAGCAAGATTTATACCGAAAGCGCCGCCTATACACGGGAAAAAACAGATATCGTCTCATTGGGACTAGATGAGCTCTCCTTCATTTGTGCTGGAATGACAACTGAAATTATATACTCCTGAATGTAAGAACTACAGCAGACTGCTGCGGTGAACTACATCCACTATTCTTTCATTTCGTTTGAAAAACTTTCGCCATATTGCTAAGGGGCTTCCTTTGCAAAATATAATAGTCCTGATGATGGTCTTATAGACATCCGCAACAAAGACCGAAACGTCGACCTTGTCATCATCTCCAAAGCAATCCATTTCTCTAAGAGTTACCTTCGTATATGAATGGACTTGGTTACTCTCTACTAATCAAAGGAGTTGATGATTTGTTATGAACTGATTTGCTGATTTATATGTACATCTGTCCATAACCCGTTTTGCGTACATTGATTTGTTCACTATATCCCCATGAATTGATTTTCTGATTGACTCAATATAATACTTTTTCAGACAAAAACATTTTTCTGTGTGCTTGTTTTCCCTTTTCTCTTTTCTTTTAATGTTTCAATAATCAATGAATTGTTTAGTTATCCTATGGATACATTTGGGTTAGATTTCTCAAAACTAACTCTGAAGACTCATGCTAGTAAATCAATTTAATTAAGTAGACAAACAAAATCCCTTGTAGCCACTCCTTACCCTGCATTCTCCTCCCTCAGGGCGCTTTCCCTAATACAAAATGTAAATATGTAAAACACGCCCACTAATCACCTCATGCTAACGGACAACACTCCTAGGTAGTTTTCAATCTTTTTCTCCAAGTGTAGTCCGATTACCTTGGTTCCCTGGCCTCATCAGCGAGAAAGAACACCCGCTCCCCATTATCGACCTTCTGTTTACAAAGTATCACTTCTCCTCCATGCCTAACTCCTAAAACAAAAGGCGTTAGTCCTAACTAACAAAGGCAGTTTCTTCCACCTGCAGCTGAAATGTGAGAACAGAACATCCTTGCATACACATGAAATTCCCTGACTACCTTCAAATGCGAGAGCTTACCAGGGAAATTACATTTTCAGGCCTACACAATTCGGCCAACATAAGAATAAACGAATAGGCCTTTCATAAGCACAATGTGAACATTTCATTTAGGCCTTTACACATCAAACTATACACTCAGGTTAATAATGCTTTGTGTTGCAAACATCTACAATTATTACACGTTAAGCATAACTCATTATTTCTTCGTGCAATGTTCATCATGGTGCACGTTTAAATCAAAATGCACTACATTACACATAAACTTTTCGTTAGGCAAATGCAATATACTAAAGGTTACAGTTTCGAATATAAACGCCATTTCATTTCTCTTCTGCGTGGCACGGAATACTTTTCCTGTTCATTCACTTTCAAATGTTTGTTATTGCAATTCAATTCTACTAATCAAAGTTAATATAACACAAGAATATATGTGGATGAGGACTATCCATGATTATAATGTACCCCTACAATTTTAGAGCACCATCGCGCTCCATCAAGACTAGCCTTACCCCAACTGGAATCCATTCCATATTCCTTGAGTTGCATTCAAATGCCCACAATGCCATGCTCAGAGGTGGATTTTTACCTTATTGTGTGAGTCTGTCCAGAGTTTGGGCGAATTTGATCAGAGACAGTGAGAGTGGAAATAAAAGGCACGCACTGGCTTTGGACCTGCTACCGTGCTTACTGGGAACACTACCTTGCACCCATAAGAGGAAGTATGCCATTAAACTTATAGGGGCATATTACCAAGGCCCTTATCGCCGCTTTAGCAGGTATTTTTCCCGCTAAAGCGGCGATAATTTTATCGCCCTATTACCTAGCTTTAGCTAACACCGGTTAGCGACAGCTAGTAGGAGATAGCGATCCTCTTGGGGCCCGCTTTGCATGTCAGCGATATTTATCGCTAATGACATGCAAAGTGGGCGTGTTAGCGCCTGGAAACAGTTGCTAACATCGCTATCTCCTATTACCTACTTTTGGAAATATTCGCGCTAAGCGCGAATATCTCCAAAAGCTAACGCCTGCCCAGAGCAGTTCTTAGCCATGTTATCCAATGGTAGGTGGATAATATGGCTAAAAGCATTAGCTCGGTAATGCATGAATCGCTGACTTTTCAGCGATATTCATGCTTTTTGGCCGATTTTTATTGCTTTGAGATAAACCTTGATAATAGCAAGGTTTATCTGCGATAAAAATCGGCGGAGCTCGACGATAATAATTTTGCCGCTAAGCCAACATAGCCATAATTATCGCTAGTTGTTGGTAATATGCCCCATAGACTTTGTATATATCCTGCTCAAACTACATATATCAACGTCATGGAAATCCACAGCTGCCCCCTCCATATCCCCTTTTCTATGCAACCTCTCCAAGTGAGCTGCAGCAGAGATCCCGCCCTGGCGCTTGCTCCCAGCACAGATTAAAAGGGGCACCTCAGTGGGAGACGTGGGATACATACATGGACAAACAGGCAGCAAAGACAGATGAGAGACTGCCTTGAGGGCCCCACTTCTCCCTGGAACACAATGGAGGGGCCTGACTGTTATCTAATCATTTGCGGATATTGCATGAATCAAATTGTACCGGAATGGGCTCACATCCACCCCTTCCCACCCGCTGAATATTTTGGAGTGAAATGGTACCATCCTTCTTGACTTGACTTAGAGGCCCCCCAAATGCACAACATATTATTTAGCGACAATACTTCTTTTCTGGAGGGATGCTGGTTCGTTTTCACACTCCAGCCACACAAATGAGTTATGCCCCTGTTGGGCCCTACTTTTCATTTGTATGATATAAACACGAGGAATTTCCACGATGGACCAGAGCAGCCTGTCAGATGAATCTATATGAAAGGTAGTAAGTAATTGGTTGCAGCTGCAGATGAATCGAGTTGTTTTCTGGACTATGCCGTGGATAGACCCAGCCCTGATGGGATGTACATACTGCATTTGCTGTGCAACTTCATTTGCAAATTACTTGGTTGGCTTTCCTTTCTGTAAATGCATTAATAACCCAATAAAGCTCCACTGTGAAGACTATGTTCAGTGATGTCCCCACAAAATATTTTACTTATCTCTGGAGTATTGCAAGAGCCCCTCACCGATGATTAGCTGTACGCAATTAATTGCCTTGTAACTGTTCTACGATTGTATGCACTTAAAACATGCAATTTGATCCGCTACTAAAATTCTTATAGTCTCAAGAGGAACTACAAATTCTGTGATGAAGCTCGAAGGAGGGGTTTATGGCTTACACGAGGGCTATCAAAGCAGATAAAATGGCGGCAGAGATGTGTAAAAAGATATTTGTTCTGTCAGGGGGTGTACTGGACCTTGCCACACCTTCTGCCTCCAGAAGGGGAAGGGGACATCAATGAATTTGATGACGCTTTTCTAAGAATAGAAGGAAGATTTGAACCTAGTGCCAGTCTTGCTTTAGATATATGTACATTTTGTACATGCGCATAGACAGTTCGGGAATTGTTTGATGACTTTTTAACATCCTCCAGGGTATTGACAATGTCGTGTATTTTTGAGGTGATGGGGAATTACACAATCAGAGATCAAACTAATAAACGTCATAAGCAAAATAATCCAAGAGCAGTTGTGGATACTTGCTCACCCCCAACTGCAGCATGTTCTGCCACTGCCAATGCTATAAAACACCCTGAGAGGAGGATGAGAACTGAAGATCATGATAAAAGTGGTTTTAAGTGTGCTGGTAAAGGTAGTGTAAATTGTTTCAGCAACAGAGTTGAGCTGTGCACAAAAGGAGAGGAGATAGAGTGCTTACAAATTATAGATGTAGCAGAATTGTGAACAAATTGATATTTTGCTGGGGTATGCTGAGAAATTAAGAAAGGCTCTGAAGGCAAAAAAAAAGAAAAGCATGTGTAATGGAGAGGCAGGACTATGCATGAATAAAGCACGATTATAAAAGTGATTGCGATGAGGGAAGGGCATTGTGCTCGCATTTAAAGTATCTCAAGAGTGAAAAAAAGGAGGTAAGACACGTTCACTTATGGTATATACACGTTCCCTCGGACTATAATAACTAAAGAGTTGGCCATAGTGCTCACTGCAAAGGGGCCAGACATGGTAGAACCTTCTTCTAACTCCAACAACATTCCAACAGCCAAAAATACACCGGCCTACAGATTTGCCTTTTTTGAAGCTGCTTCCGCAAGAACCATCAGCTTACCTATGGGCCTGCAACAACACGCGGAAAACGCTGCAATGGATTTTAACCCGCTATACAAATCTAGAGGAGCGTGTTTCACTTTAAACATACAAAACATTCTCAAAATCACAAGATCGTCCTCTGAACTTAAAGTCATCCCTTCATCAGCCCTGAAGAGTGTAAAGTTTGTTGAAGGACCTCATCAATAAGAGAACAAACTAGGACTACACAGACTTCTGAATTGATAATGCCCTAAAATGTGGGCAAGATCTGGCTGGATGAGGCATCAATATACAAAAAGTCATAAAACCAAAATACCCATCAAAGTTTGAAAAATCCAAAACAGGTACAAGTCTTAGGCCTAATTTTGAAAAGTCCCCTTCAACCGAACCTACTCAGTATCACCTCTTCATTCCCCACTCCATGAATTCTTATCATGCAATACTAATCACAATTCGCAAAGACTTAGCGGGTGAGGGCAAGTGACAGTTAGGCAGGGCTTTTCTACTTCGCATCCCTAGAATTAGAAAAACAGAGTATGCAAGTTGCGACAAACATATTGTTATATGCTCCTGGAATATTGCTAGTACAACAACGGAGTTTGGTCCTGGGACAGGGGGGCAGCTGGACCCAATTTACAAGTGGAAAAAAGAAATATTGCTGGCCCACCTCTTTATTTGGTCTCACTATGAGTTTAAGAGACAACAAACAAATAACAACGTCTCTTTGTTTGTATGGGGAATTTTATTTAACCCTTTTGTTCATTATTTTTAGGAAGATTTAACCAATCGGTAGGCGAGAAGAACACTCCATACACCTATGTACAAATACAAAACATTAAGACATATTTTACAAGTGCTAACAAATATCACATAAATAATAAATCAAACATTCATCAACAAACTCCTCGTATGAAAAATAAATAACAATTCTATGTACGCAAATAATTAATCTTTGCGAGATAATCAGCAACCGCTATTGAACCCAAAAGGTTGTAAAAGATTCGACAGACATCAGAAATTGATCCATAGTTAGTTTTGACCATCAGAGCTGCACACATCAAGTGCAATTATTTAAAACTCTCTATCTGTCGTTTGCCTTGCCAACGCGTTTCGAATCTGTCAAGAATTACAGATTCTCCTCAGGGCTCTCTCAATGTTTTCAATCTAAACAAAAAATATAAAACGAAGTTTGTTTCAGTATTTACACCTTATTTACAAAAAGAACGTTTTTTCAAAGACCCCCTAGGGCTGGCTTGACTTTGCTGAACTAGTTACCTCTATGGAGACTGCGGGGGGCTCTCGTGGTTCAATTTGTTCACGAGGGAGTGCCGCAGAAATCAGTGATAATGGAAGGTATTCTGAAAAAATAATAAAGACTTAAAAAGCCATCTGGAGCAGTGCCAAGCGACTGCAACAGACCTAATGCAAAACGTTCATACCTTCTTCAAGTGTTGCATTGAATGCGGTATTGAGTTCTCCGTATGCTCCTTTTATACTTTCTTTGCGACCTGTAAAGTATGAAGGTCGCGCTCAGTATTGGCATAAATTGTGGTTACAGAACGTTCGTTAAGTATTGCGGGAAAAGCTTAAAGCCACCTACCCAATTTTGTGGTAGTAGACACGGGGCGTCAACCGCCATGCCGTGTGTTTGTTGTCTTAATCTAGCTTAGTCAGTCGCGAAGTCGTGTTCCTCACCGTTATATCAAGAAACGTCTCGCTCGCGCTGAAAGACAAAACCGGGGCCTTATAGTCACTAACCCAGTACAAAGTGAGAGCGCCGCAGTCTCACGCATTGGGAGTATCGCGTACGCTCACCTTCCTTCAACCGGAGCGAACCAGGAAATGAGAACGCAGGAGCAGCCGGGAGGCTGTCCAGGGCTCCTACATCATTGCGAGCCTCCAGCTAGGCATTGTGGATATTGTAGTTTCCGACCTAGTGGGTACATGGATGCATTACAGTCTCGAAATTTCAGAGAGTGAGTTCAACCCAGTTTGGGTACTGTTGAACTTAAGTATTAAATAAGCCTCTTTTTTCAAAAGGATCTGATCTATGTTGATCCCCGTTTTTGGTTGATTGATACTAAAAAGCACTGTCCAAGTAAAATCATTTTCCCCGTGTTGTTTTTCGTAGAAATGTTGGACAAGGGGCGCAGTTAACACTTTCTTTTTAATGCGTGACCTGTGTTGTGTCATGCGTACATTGACCTGCTGATTGGTCTTACCAATATAAATTTTTTGGCAGGAACAGATTATGGCATAAACGACATTTTTTGTTTTGCAGTTGGTGAAACTGGTATGGGACCAGGACATGTTAGAATGTTGAAAAATCGTGCCCTCAATAGTTGAATCGCAAGCGATGCAATTTCCACACCTATGGTGTCCCTCAATGGGTTTGAGACCCCATTTTGATAACAGGTCACTTTTAGGTTTGGCCAATCTTACGTCCGCACGGACTAGTTGTTGGCCAATGTTCTGGTTTCTTTTAAAAGCGAATATAGGACGGGGAATGGGTGTTTCTAATTGTTCCAGTAGATGCCAATGTTTCAAGACCATTTGGCGTATGTTGTGGGTTTCGGGACAGAATGTCGTCACGCAGACCAGATTCTGAAGGTCACGTTTAACTTTTGTTTCAAGAAGGGTCTCCCTCGGTGTGCAACGTGCTCTTTTAAAAGAATGCTTTAGAAGCTTTTTGGGATACCCGCGTTGCGTTAGTTCTTCACAGAATTTTGATCCATGTTGTTCAAATTTGCCAGCTCTGAACAATTTCTCCTGATTCGCAGGAGTTGTCCATATGGTAAATTTGCTCTCAGATTTCTGGGATGTGAACTCCCATAATGGAGTATGGTATTCCTGTCTGTTGCTTTCTTAAAAAGTGAGGACTTCAAGGACCCGTCAATACCTCTCATTTCTACGTCAAGGAATGTCATTTTGACGTTACTTGAGTCAATTGAGAATTTTATGTCCCTGTGCCTATTATTGAGCCACTGGTGGAAGTCACCCAACTCAGCGCGGCTCCCCTCCCACAGGAGCCACACGTCGTCGATGTATCGATACCAGTGCACAATATGATGTGCAAAAGGGTTGTCTGACTCAACATATTTTTTCTCATATTCGGCCATATATAATACGGCCATTTCTGGGGCATAAGGGCACCCCATCGCGGTGCCCTTGACCTGCATGTAATACTCGTCATTGAAGCGAAAGTAATTTCTTCTGAGGGTTATTTCGGCCAATCGCACAATGAAGGAAGTTGGGACTCTATGTGGTCTTTCCCTTGAATCAAGATAGAGTTCCAAAACCTCCAATGCTTCATCCTGTGGTATCTGGGTATAAAGGGACGTAACATCCATGGTTACCATCAATTGTGATGTATCATCGAATGGGGTCCCTTCCACCTTAACCAGAAAATCAGTCGTATCTCTTAAATAGGACCTCACATTTGTCACAAAGGGTTTCAGAAAGAAGTCTATGTATTTCGACAGGGGCTCAAGACATGAATCGCAACCCAACACAATGGGTCGCCCTGGTGGATTTGTTAAATTTTTATGAATCTTTGGTAAGAAATATGCCACTGGGGTTCTAGGACATTTCTTTACCAAAAAATCAATCTCTTTGGGGCCTAGGAAGCCATTTTCTCTACCTATTTGCACAACTTCTGTGATTAAAGACTGGATCAGTTGGAGTGGGTCCTCCTGCAGTTTTCTGTACCATTCTTGGTTATTTACCTGCAGTGCCCCTTCCGCAAGATATTGTTCTCGGGGCCATAACACCACTGCTCCACCCTTATCGGCCTGTTTGATGATCAAAGAATGATTATCTTTCAAACTTTTCAGGGCCAATCGTTGTCCCTTCGAGATGTTTTGTTTCACGAATTTATGTTTACTCTCTAGTTTGTTGATAGAGGATAACAGGATTTGTTCAAATGCGTGAACCTGTTTAGGAATATTCTGATGGGGTACAAAAGTGGACTTATTCCTAAGGCCTGTGGTTTCCACATTCATACTGGGGGGTTGGTTGGCAAAAAAGACTTTGAGTCGAATTTTTCGGCAAAATTCAATTGCCTCTAGTTTTATTTTAGTGAAATCCGTTTGTTTGGATGGTACAAATTTGAGTCCTAAATTGAGGACAGATTCCTCATCCTTTGTCAAAGTCCTGGCTGATAAATTCACTATGGTGGAGGAGCCCGCTACGTTTTGTAATAGTTTCTCCTGGTTCGCATCTCCCATGCTGGTTTGAACCTCACCTTTTGTTGTTGGCCTTTCTCTAAAAAAGGAGTTTGTTTCTTATTAGTATTCCCTCTCGCTTCTGACCCAGAAGACCCTGAAGATGACGTCTCAGAGAATGTTTTAAATCTGTTTCTGGATCGCCCTTGAAAATTTGTCAGTGCCCCTCGAGATTCAATTTGGGAATAATAGTCTTCTTTAAGGAATGGGTAAGCCCTTTCCAGTGTAAAGGATTTAGAGTCCCTTTCAAACTGAGCTGTTTTGTTATTGATGGTATTATCCTTAAAAGCTTGTATTTCTTTATCTATTTTGTCTAATAGTGCTTTAGAGTCTGGAATCACTTGGCTTTCTGCAATGGCTTTAGTCAGTTCATCAATTTCTTCTAATTCTTTGACACACAGTCTCTGTGCTGTCTCAATTGTGTGGACCATGAGGTCCCTGCTACACTTAGTGTTTATGCAGCTAAAACCCTTTTTATAGTCCGCATCCTCCGTAAAAATCACCGGTACATTCTTGACCTGTAGCCCCCAAGGGATGGTCCCACCTCTTAGGTGCTTCAGGAGAAAGTATCCGTGAAGTTCAGTACGAATGTGTTTTTTTCGGAGCCTGGTCAGTTTATCCGTTTCGTTCTGCTGTTGATCAGTAGAACTTAGAGAAACCTCAGCAAAGGGGGAATTAGCCAACAAGTTTTGAATATGGCTTTCCGAAAATGATAGAGTGTCCTTCTCGCCCATTATTTTGGAGGGACAAGATGTCGCTCCCGGTTTTTAGTTCACAAAACTTATCCCGTGAAGAAATCTTGTTGCCCTTTTGACTCTCGCGGGTATGCACCCGCTCTATAGTTAGTACAACAACGGAGTTTGGTCCTGGGACAGGGGGGCAGCTGGACCCAATATACAAGTGGAAAAAAGAAATATTGCTGGCCCACCTCTTTATTTGGTCTCACTATGAGTTTAAGAGACAACAAACAAATAACAACGTCTCTTTGTTTGTATGGGGAATTTTATTTAACCCTTTTGTTCATTATTTTTAGGAAGATTTAACCAATCGGTAGGCGAGAAGAACACTCCATACACCTATGTACAAATACAAAACATTAAGACATATTTTACAAGTGCTAACAAATATCACATAAATAATAAATCAAACATTCATCAACAAACTCCTCGTATGAAAAATAAATAACAATTCTATGTACGCAAATAATTAATCTTTGCGAGATAATCAGCAACCGCTATTGAACCCAAAAGGTTGTAAAAGATTCGACAGACATCAGAAATTGATCCATAGTTAGTTTTGACCATCAGAGCTGCACCCATCAAGTGCAATTATTTAAAACTCTCTATCTGTCGTTTGCCTTGGGTTAGTGACTATAAGGCCCCGGTTTTGTCTTTCAGCGCGAGCGAGACGTTTCTTGATATAACGGTGAGGAACACGACTTCGCGACTGACTAAGCTAGATTAAGACAACAAACACACGGCATGGCGGTTGACGCCCCGTGTCTACTACCACAAAATTGGGTAGGTGGCTTTAAGCTTTTCCCGCAATACTTAACGAACGTTCTGTAACCACAATTTATGCCAATACTGAGCGCGACCTTCATACTTTACAGGTCGCAAAGAAAGTATAAAAGGAGCATACGGAGAACTCAATACCGCATTCAATGCAACACTTGAAGAAGGTATGAACGTTTTGCATTAGGTCTGTTGCAGTCGCTTGGCACTGCTCCAGATGGCTTTTTAAGTCTTTATTATTTTTTCAGAATACCTTCCATTATCACTGATTTCTGCGGCACTCCCTCGTGAACAAATTGAACCACGAGAGCCCCCCGCAGTCTCCATAGAGGTAACTAGTTCAGCAAAGTCAAGCCAGCCCTAGGGGGTCTTTGAAAAAACGTTCTTTTTGTAAATAAGGTGTAAATACTGAAACAAACTTCGTTTTATATTTTTTGTTTAGATTGAAAACATTGAGAGAGCCCTGAGGAGAATCTGTAATTCTTGACAGATTCGAAACGCGTTGGCAAGGCAAACGACAGATAGAGAGTTTTAAATAATTGCACTTGATGGGTGCAGCTCTGATGGTCAAAACTAACTATGGATCAATTTCTGATGTCTGTCGAATCTTTTACAACCTTTTGGGTTCAATAGCGGTTGCTGATTATCTCGCAAAGATTAATTATTTGCGTACATAGAATTGTTATTTATTTTTCATACGAGGAGTTTGTTGATGAATGTTTGATTTATTATTTATGTGATATTTGTTAGCACTTGTAAAATATGTCTTAATGTTTTGTATTTGTACATAGGTGTATGGAGTGTTCTTCTCGCCTACCGATTGGTTAAATCTTCCTAAAAATAATGAACAAAAGGGTTAAATAAAATTCCCCATACAAACAAAGAGACGTTGTTATTTGTTTGTTGTCTCTTAAACTCATAGTGAGACCAAATAAAGAGGTGGGCCAGCAATATTTCTTTTTTCCACTTGTAAATTGGGTCCAGCTGCCCCCCTGTCCCAGGACCAAACTCCGTTGTTGTACTAACTATAGAGCGGGTGCATACCCGCGAGAGTCAAAAGGGCAACAAGATTTCTTCACAGGATAAGCTTTGTGAACTAAAAACCGGGAGCGACATCTTGTCCCTCCAAAATAATGGGCGAGAAGGACACTCTATCATTTTCGGAAAGCCATATTCAAAACTTGTTGGCTAATTCCCCCTTTGCTGAGGTTTCTCTAAGTTCTACTGCTCAACAGCAGAACAAAACGGATAAACTGACCAGGCTCCGAAAAAAACACATTCGTACTGAACTTCACGGATACTTTCTCCTGAAGCACCTAAGAGGTGGGACCATCCCTTGGGGGCTACAGGTCAAGAATGTACCGGTGATTTTTACGGAGGATGCGGACTATAAAAAGGGTTTTAGCTGCATAAACACTAAGTGTAGCAGGGACCTCATGGTCCACACAATTGAGACAGCACAGAGACTGTGTGTCAAAGAATTAGAAGAAATTGATGAACTGACTAAAGCCATTGCAGAAAGCCAAGTGATTCCAGACTCTAAAGCACTATTAGACAAAATAGATAAAGAAATACAAGCTTTTAAGGATAATACCATCAATAACAAAACAGCTCAGTTTGAAAGGGACTCTAAATCCTTTACACTGGAAAGGGCTTACCCATTCCTTAAAGAAGACTATTATTCCCAAATTGAATCTCGAGGGGCACTGACAAATTTTCAAGGGCGATCCAGAAACAGATTTAAAACATTCTCTGAGACGTCATCTTCAGGGTCTTCTGGGTCAGAAGCGAGAGGGAATACTAATAAGAAACAAATTCCTTTTTTAGAGAAAGGCCAACAACAAAAGGTGAGGTTCAAACCAGCATGGGAGATGCGAACCAGGAGAAACTATTACAAAACGTAGCGGGCTCCTCCACCATAGTGAATTTATCAGCCAGGACTTTGACAAAGGATGAGGAATCTGTCCTCAATTTAGGACTCAAATTTGTACCATCCAAACAAACGGATTTCACTAAAATAAAACTAGAGGCAATTGAATTTTGCCGAAAAATTCGACTGAAAGTCTTTTTTGCCAACCAACCCCCCAGTATGAATGTGGAAACCACAGGCCTTAGGAATAAGTCCACTTTTGTACCCCATCAGAATATTCCTAAACAGGTTCACGCATTTGAACAAATCCTGTTATCCTCTATCAACAAACTAGAGAGTAAACATAAATTTGTGAAACAAAACATCTCGAAGGGACAACGATTGGCCCTGAAAAGTTTGAAAGATGATCATTCTTTGATCATCAAACAGGCCGATAAGGGTGGAGCAGTGGTGTTATGGCCCCGAGAACAATATCTTGCGGAAGGGGCACTGCAGGTAAATAACCAAGAATGGTACAGAAAACTGCAGGAGGACCCACTCCAACTGATCCAGTCTTTAATCACAGAAGTTGTGCAAATAGGTAGAGAAAATGGCTTCCTAGGCCCCAAAGAGATTGATTTTTTGGTAAAGAAATGTCCTAGAACCCCAGTGGCATATTTCTTACCAAAGATTCATAAAAATTTAACAAATCCACCAGGGCGACCCATTGTGTCGGGTTGCGATTCATGTCTTGAGCCCCTGTCGAAATACATAGACTTCTTTCTGAAACCCTTTGTGACAAATGTGAGGTCCTATTTAAGAGATACGACTGATTTTCTGGTTAAGGTGGAAGGGACCCCATTCGATGATACATCACACTTGATGGTAACCATGGATGTTACGTCCCTTTATACCCAGATACCACAGGATGAAGCATTGGAGGTTTTGGAACTCTATCTTGATTCAAGGGAAAGACCACATAGAGTCCCAACTTCCTTCATTGTGCGATTGGCCGAAATAACCCTCAGAAGAAATTACTTTCGCTTCAATCACGAGTATTACATGCAGGTCAAGGGCACCGCGATGGGGTGCCCTTATGCCCCAGAAATGGCCGTATTATATATGGCCGAATATGAGAAAAAATATGTTGAGTCAGACAACCCTTTTGCACATCATATTGTGCACTGGTATCGATACATCGACGACGTGTGGCTCCTGTGGGAGGGGAGCCGCGCTGAGTTGGGTGACTTCCACCAGTGGCTCAATAATAGGCACAGGGACATAAAATTCTCAATTGACTCAAGTAACGTCAAAATTACATTCCTTGACGTAGAAATGAGAGGTATTGACGGGTCCTTGAAGTCCTCACTTTTTAAGAAAGCAACAGACAGGAATACCATACTCCATTATGGGAGTTCACATCCCAGAAATCTGAGAGCAAATTTACCATATGGACAACTCCTGCGAATCAGGAGAAATTGTTCAGAGCTGGCACAATTTGAACAACATGGATCAAAATTTTGTGAAGAACTAACGCAACGCGGGTATCCCAAAAAGCTTCTAAAGCATTCTTTTAAAAGAGCACGTTGCACACCGAGGGAGACCCTTCTTGAAACAAAAGTTAAACGTGACCTTCAGAATCTGGTCTGCGTGACGACATTCTGTCGCGAAACCCACAACATACGCCAAATGGTCTTGAAACATTGGCATCTACTGGAACAATTAGAAACACCCATTCCCCGTCCTATATTCGCTTTTAAAAGAAACCAGAACATTGGCCAACAACTAGTCCGTGCGGACGTAAGATTGGCCAAACCTAAAAGTGACCTGTTATCAAAATGGGGTCTCAAACCCATTGAGGGACACCATAGGTGTGGAAATTGCATCGCTTGCGATTCAACTATTGAGGGCACGATTTTTCAACATTCTAACATGTCCTGGTCCCATACCAGTTTCACCAACTGCAAAACAAAAAATGTCGTTTATGCCATAATCTGTTCCTGCCAAAAAATTTATATTGGTAAGACCAATCAGCAGGTCAATGTACGCATGACACAACACAGGTCACGCATTAAAAAGAAAGTGTTAACTGCGCCCCTTGTCCAACATTTCTCCGAAATATCAACACGGGGAAAATGATTTTACTTGGACAGTGCTTTTTAGTATCAATGAACCAAAAACGGGGATCAACATAGATCAGATCCTTTTGAAAAAAGAGGCTTATTTAATACTTAAGTTCAACAGTACCCAAACTGGGTTGAACTCACTCTCTGAAATTTCGAGACTGTAATGCATCCATGTACCCACTAGGTCGGAAACTACAATATCCACAATGCCTAGCTGGAGGCTCGCAATGATGTAGGAGCCCTGGACAGCCTCCCGGCTGCACCTGCGTTCTCATTTCCTGGTTCGCTCCGGTTGAAGGAAGGTGAGCGTACGCGATACTCCCAATGCGTGAGACTGCGGCGCTCTCACTTTGTACTGGGTTAGTGACTATAAGGCCCCGGTTTTGTCTTTCAGCGTGAGCGAGACGTTTCTTGATATAACGGTGAGGAACACGACTTCGCGACTGACTAAGCTAGATTAAGACAACAAACACACGGCATGGCGGTTGACGCCCCGTGTCTACTACCACAAAATTGGGTAGGTGGCTTTAAGCTTTTCCCGCAATACTTAACGAACGTTCTGTAACCACAATTTATGCCAATACTGAGCGCGACCTTCATACTTTACAGGTCGCAAAGAAAGTATAAAAGGAGCATACGGAGAACTCAATACCGCATTCAATGCAACACTTGAAGAAGGTATGAACGTTTTGCATTAGGTCTGTTGCAGTCGCTTGGCACTGCTCCAGATGGCTTTTTAAGTCTTTATTATTTTTTCAGAATACCTTCCATTATCACTGATTTCTGCGGCACTCCCTCATGAACAAATTGAACCACGAGAGCCCCCCGCAGTCTCCATAGAGGTAACTAGTTCAGCAAAGTCAAGCCAGCCCTAGGGGGTCTTTGAAAAAACGTTCTTTTTGTAAATAAGGTGTAAATACTGAAACAAACTTCGTTTTATATTTTTTGTTTAGATTGAAAACATTGAGAGAGCCCTGAGGAGAATCTGTAATTCTTGACAGATTCGAAACGCGTTGGCAAGGCAAACGACAGATAGAGAGTTTTAAATAATTGCACTTGATGGGTGCAGCTCTGATGGTCAAAACTAACTATGGATCAATTTCTGATGTCTGTCGAATCTTTTACAACCTTTTGGGTTCAATAGCGGTTGCTGATTATCTCGCAAAGATTAATTATTTGCGTACATAGAATTGTTATTTATTTTTCATACGAGGAGTTTGTTGATGAATGTTTGATTTATTATTTATGTGATATTTGTTAGCACTTGTAAAATATGTCTTAATGTTTTGTATTTGTACATAGGTGTATGGAGTGTTCTTCTCGCCTACTGATTGGTTAAATCTTCCTAAAAATAATGAACAAAAGGGTTAAATAAAATTCCCCATACAAACAAAGAGACGTTGTTATTTGTTTGTTGTCTCTTAAACTCATAGTGAGACCAAATAAAGAGGTGGGCCAGCAATATTTCTTTTTTCCACCTGGAATATTGCTGGCATAACACGTCAACTCAACACAAACTGGGAATATTTGGAGATTTCCTAAGCCACAACCACAAAATCTGCCTACAAGAGACATGGGAATACAGAACAATTAATCCTAACAACTTCACTTCTTTAGAAAAAAGGCATGTATAGAGCAGCTGGACAGTCCAAGTGTGTGATTATTTACTTTGGTGAATAACAACTCAAATAAGCTTGGTTCTTTAATCAAATCCAAGCCCAAACATATTCTACCAGCATTAATAACAAGTTTCTCGGCTATTGGGGGAGCTACTCTCCGATCAGGCGGAGATTGATTGGGCGAACAAACTTGAAAGGGTGCATAGAGATCCCTATAGGTTGCAGCAGGAAGGAAAGCACCGAGGAAGATTCTTGTCGCCTTCCACACTTATACAATCAAGGAGCTTGTCCTGACTAGGGCATTAAAAGAAAAATCATCTACTTATGGGGATTGTACATATTCAATTCGCTCAGATATGGGTAAAAGAACAGCGGAACATCAGTTGCTTTTTGGCTCAAAGATTAATGAATTAAGGCTTAAGGGAGCCCAAGTTCACATGAAGTTTCCGGCTATGTTAAAAGTCATGTGGAACAATAAAATGTATCATTTTCGGGAACCCAAGGAGGTTGATGCGCTGTTAAGTAAGATGTAAGAAGTGAGAGCTGCGTAGAGGGTGCCTCGCCCGGAGTCTTATGGGATATAATTGTAGACTTATTCAGAGTAATACTTTATTTACAGCAAAGGTGGAAATGTATTATGCTGTACTAGTTAAATTAATAGTGGTTTTCTGTGTAAATATGTAAATAGGTGGAATTATGAGCTAGGATGTTAGGCTCTCCTCGCTAGCACGGGATATCTCGAATGGCGCTTGCGCCTTCTGAGATAGTTGGGGGGGGGGTTCCCTGGAGGGAAGGGGAGAGGGGGGGCACAGGGTGTCGGGAGCATTTGGGTTTTATTTTTAAAAAGTAGGGTCCTCTACCGGTTAGGTTTTGTAGATACATTTGTTTAATTTGTTTTCGAAGTATAATGAGAGGGGCGTAGCATTCATAAGAATAAATGGCTAAAGATTAGTAAATTTCATCTCATGGAATGTCAATGGGGTGAGATCCAGGAAAAAATTGGCCCATTTTATGGAGTTTCTTAAAATATCTGAGGCTAATATCATATTATTGCAGGAAACCCATTTGGAAGAGTAGGAGTGTTTAAATATGTTTTAAAAATGGTCTTGGGGGGGCGTGGCAGACAGCCGGCGGGAATGGTCGCTAGCTAACGCGACTCCCAACCCATGCCCGACGATCCGCTGCAGTGATCCGTCTACAGATTGGGATTTCCTCTTTCTTCGAGGGGGTCCCACGAGGAAGCGACTGTGCCTGCTTTGGCGACGTGCTGGCCCAGTCGAGGCCCCCTGGAGGCGGCACTGCCTGAGGTGGAGGGGTCCCCCTGGGCCTGCAAGTTGGTGGCCGGGAGCGGCTGGACCCAGATTAGCATCGGCGCCCGCCCTACTTCTGTGCCGCCCAGTGGACCTGCCCGCTGCTTGCCGGGACGTGGCGGGCCCCCGCG
This sequence comes from Lissotriton vulgaris, assembly GCF_964263255.1. Taxonomy (NCBI): domain Eukaryota; kingdom Metazoa; phylum Chordata; class Amphibia; order Caudata; family Salamandridae; genus Lissotriton; species Lissotriton vulgaris. Next base: position 278,976,613 of record NC_141698.1, on the reverse strand, counting down.
GGAATTTTGCAGCTGCATCTGGCCCCCTAGGAGCGGCGCGGTGAGGGTCCCTTTCTGGCCGGGGAGCTAATTACGCGACTCCCCGGCTTTGAGGCCTGTCAATAGCGGAGCTCTGCATGCCTCCTGTCCTGCTGGCGGGGCGGGCCTCCTACAGATTCCTGGCATCCACATTGACCTCCGTGAGGGGAGACCGCTGGGATTGTATACATGCCGGGGCACATTACAGGAGACGCCCCGGCTTCGGCACTCTTTACCTCTGGGGCGCTCTTGCATTGACCTGAATGGACGTGTAGCCCCCCCGTGTGCGACTTACGAACAGCGCTCTCTTTGAGGCTACGGGGGGTGTCCCCCAGGGACCCTGGCAGCTTCCTGCTCTTGCGGGCCTTGCTCTGGGCCTGCTCGGCTGGGCCGTTTTCGGCTCTGTGGGGCCCTCCGGAGACCGAGCTGATGAAGTGATGACCCAGGGGTGCACCGGCCACCTACCTGCCACACTTGCTGCACCTGTCCCGCCATCTGGCCCTGTTCTGCAACGGCGGCGGCGCCCCTGGCTGCTGTGCCCATCATCGCCCCGGTGCCTGGCGTCTTCGATCAACACTTGAGGGGGGACCCTCCCTCCCCGAGACCCACCATCATCTTGCCGCCAGGTGGATGCCGGGTACGCACAGCAGCGCCATACCGCGGATGGGAGCCTGAACTCTCCTAGATTCACCCCGCGGGCCCCGCTGGGCTCCCTACATTGCCTCAGGTGCAGTGGCCTGATCCTTTGACGCGGAGGCGTCCTGCGCCCGTAGACCCACGCGAGGCGGACCCTGCCGGTGCCGCGCTGGTTGGTTCCGGGGGTGCTGTGTGGTGTGCTCCTGACCCGCTCCATTACCGCAGAGAGGTGCTGGCCTGCATCCTATACCTTGACTCCGTCTGACCCTGACAGCTTTGAGTTTCCACCAGCTGGGAGGGATGGCGTCCGGCAAGGGGTCACGGCCCCCAAGTCAAAGACAGATTACCAAAAACTCCTGGGGCACCAGGGGAGACAACAGAGATGCGGCCCCCTCGACTGACCCGAAGCTCGCGTCCCCCTCGCAAGGGGCAAAGGCACTTACCCTAGAAGACATAATGGAGGCCATTGCCGGAGTCCGCTCCTCTCTTGAAACCCGGATTGACTGAGTGAACATTGAGGTGACCCTCCTGCGTGCTGACTTGCGTAAAATGGACACCAAAGTCAAGGACGTGGAAGTCAAGACAGCAGCCTTGATTGATGATACTTCTACACTTCAACAGCAAGTCACCCAGCTTCAGAAACAGCAGAAGCAAATGAGTGAACAACTGGACGACTATGAAGATAGGGCGAGACGGAACAACATCCGCATCCTAGGAGTTCCGGAGAGACAGGAGGAACCCTCAGCCAATCTGTTTGTGGAGTCTTTCGTTACGAAGCACCTTAAACCAAAACACCTTTCAAGTTATTTCTCCATTAAAAGAGCACATAGGGTCCCGGGCGGCAGGCCTAGGCCGGGAGCCCCCCCCTCGCCCCATCATCGCGAGGGTCTTCAACTTTAGAGACTGGGATGCTATACTGCAAGCTGCCCGGTCCGGACCGCCTCTTCTTCTTGAAAACACTCGCATCTCCATGTTCCCGGATTTTACGGTCAAGGTGCAGGCGAGGCGGCGCAGCTTTTTGGAGGTCAAGAGGGCGCTGCGAGACAAGGGCGTCAAATACTCCATGCTCTTCCCAGCGAAACTACGTGTTGAAAGCGATGGGAAAACATGGTTCTTTCTCTCGCCGGAGGAGGTGTGGGACTGGTTGGAAGGCTGGAGCAGAGTCGGGGGTTCTCCACGGAATCGATCTACGCCTGATGACCCCTTGAGAGAGGACCACCCGCCTGAGAGCCAGGAGCTCTTCACCGGTTCTCTTGACGAAGTGGAATGACATCCCTCGGCTGCGGTGGGCCTGACCGAACACTGCTGTGGCCCCAGCAGTGCATATGCCTCGATATCGGCGGGACTGCCCGAGGGGGCGGACTTCCTCCTTCTGCACTGACTTCTGTTCCTGGGACCTGTTTCCTCCGGCCGTGATCGGGCCACACCAGCTACCTGACAAGTAACTTTTCTACTGTGTGAATGTTGCATAAGTCGTATGATGTGATCTTACAAGTCTATTACATTTATATTGTTTTCAATCGGGCATGTGGCACTGGCGGCTCATTTACTACCCCCAATTATGAGTGGGAGGGCGACAGGCACTCTGCCTAGTTGGGGAGTGGATAGTTCTGAATCCGCGGGCAGGGAAGCAGGGTGGGGGGATGTGGTGGGGGGTGGGGGGGATTGGCACTGTTTTGTTGTTGTTATGCTGTTCACTTTTGTACTACGCAGAGTTTCCAATGGTCATCTAATTTCGCTCACTTCTCCTTATGCCTCCAGCAGAGTCGTCCTTAGTTTTGCTTTTTTGTCTGCCCAGGGTCCCGTATTACAAGGCCACACGCCCGGGCTGCCATTTGGTTCCCGGGGTCCACATGTTTTAACTCATCTCCTGCTTTGGATGATCCAGAGGCCTGGTCGTCGGGGGGGGGGTTTCTTCCTGGGCGATCCACCTATTTGACTCTCCATCGCTACAGCCATGACTCACCTACTCTCTAGTTCCCTCTCTGTCCTCACATGGAACGTCAATGGTTTAGGTCACAAAATAAAACGAAGTGTGGTCCTCCAGTTCCTTAGGCGTCACTCCCCCGACATAGTGTTGTTGCAGGAGACCCACCTGATTGGCAATGTCAGGCAATGCAGAGGGGGGTACAAGCTTTTGGTTCATGCTGGGTTTACCTCTGGGTCCAGAGGCACCGGGATTTTAGTTAGGAAATCTCTTGCAATCACTCACTCCCGCTGCTGGGCCGACCCTCTAGGCCGTTTTACGATAGTAGAAGCCACCTGGGAGGGGCGTCCCTTGAACATAATTTCAGTGTACCTCCTGCCGACCTTAGTACGTGACTCTCTTAAAGACCTGGGCACCCAATTGTTAGGCCTCTCCCCAGGTACCCTTATAATTGGAGGGGATTTCAATACCACTATGTGCGATGATTTGGACCGTAGGCCCAAGAGGGGCTCACACCGTCAGAGCTCTGAGTTGGCTGACTTCACCCATGATTTAAGAATGACAGACATCTGGCGCTTTCACTTTCCAGAAACACCATATTTCACGCACTATTCTAATGCACACAACAGTATGTTGAGAATTGACTATTTCTTCTGCCCCGTCGCCGACATTGGCTGCTTTGTCCGCCCGCGAGGCCTCCCTCGTGGTATATCCAATCACTCGCCACTGATGGTGGATTTCACTTATAATCGCCAGTTGGTGCGGGGACCCATCGTTATCAATCCCTGGCTCTTGCAGATCCCCGACATCAGAGAAGCGTTGAGAGAGCGTACTGAACTGTACTTTGAGGAAAACGTGGGCTCAGTGGATTCGGCGGTTACGCTCTGGGAGGCCTACATAGCGGTGGTGAAGGGTGAAGCATTAGCCCTCAAAACGACTCATCTGCGTAAACACGCCGAGCTCATCACACAGGCGGAAACTGACTTCATTAACCTTGAGGCGTCCCATAGTGCCGCACCCACAGACTCCACTGCTGCTCGTCTCCGTACCCAACAATTGATTTATAGAGCATTGGCCCATGAGCGGGCACAGGCGCGACTGCTTCATGCGCGTCATCGGGTCTATGAATTCGGAGATTGTGCAGGCAAGATGCTCGCATGGTTGGAGCGTCGTGACCAGGGAACGAGGTGGGTGTCGTCCATAACTAGACAGGATGGGTCGGTGGTAGTGGATCCCCAAGACATTGCGGAGGTGTTTGCCGACCATCTTGAAGAGTGCACCGCTGGCAATGTCTATTCCTCTGCTGACTCCAGACAACTGTTGGAGGAAATGCGTCTCCCGACCATTTTGGACTCTGATCGGCTTGCCCTGGACACAGACCTCTCCGCAGATGAGCTCACCACGGCGCTCTTTGCTGTAAACTCCGGCAAGGCTATGGGCCCAGATGGAGTCCCGGTTGAATTCCTGAAAGGAATGGTCCCGGACATCATCCCCCATCTCCTGAATATGTTTAAGGAGAGTCTAGAGCTTGGGGTGCTCCCCCTTGATCAAAGGTTGGCCTCAATTGCGGTCATCCTAAAACCTGCTAAGCCTCCCACTGCTTGTAGCTCCTATCGGCCGATCTCTTTGATCAGCACCGGAGCCAAAGTCCTGGCTAAATTGCTAGCGACCCATCTTCTCTTGGTACTCCCGTCTCTGATACACGACGACCAGTCCGGCTTTCTTCCGAGCCATAACACAGCGCTAAATCTCCGTAGGGTCCAAAACGTCTTGAGCCGTCGGCCCACCTTGTCTCAGGATGCTGCTATATTATCCCTAGATGCAGCAATGGCGTTCGACTCCATTGAATGGTCTTACCTGTTCGAGGTCCTCCGCCGTTTGGCTTTGGACCCAACTTCATTGGTTGGGTGCGTCTCTTATATACGGACCTATTTGGCCAGGTCCGGGTCAACAATTTTACGTCCAGAAGATTTCCTCTCCATCGAGCCACCAGGCAGGGCTACCCCCTCGCCCCCTTGTTGTTCGCCCTTACCTTGGAGCCGCTGGCTCACTGGGTCCGCACCAATGTCTCAATCAGAGGCCTGCGATGGGGTGACGAGACCGTGGATAAAATCTCTCTCTATGCCGACGACATCCTGATCTAAGTGTCGTCCCCACAGTCCTCCATTAACAGTCTGTTCCACGTCCTCACTAACTTTGGCAAATATTCTGGATAAGCTATAAATTGGACCAAATCGGTGTAATACATGCTACATGGCCCGCCGCCTCGCTTGCCCCGGGGGTTTTCAATTACAATCTCCACTGAAGGCTTTACATACCTTGGTATTTTCATTACTCCCGACTCTACACAATTCTATGACCGCAATCTGTAGGGTCCACTGCGCAGGCTTCGTAGCGACGTTGCTCATTGGCGGTCGCTCCTGCTCTCTCTCCTGGGGCGGGCGGCACTATTTAAAATGTTAGCGCTTCCACGCTTCCTGTATGTCTTACGGAATTGCCCTTTCCCCATTCCAGATTCGTACTTCAGGACGGTGGAAAGCGAGCTCCGAGGGTTGCTCTGGGATGGTGGTGCCGCTTGGATTGCTCTCTGTAAGCTGTTTCAGGGCTGGTATGATGGGGGAATAGCCCTACCTAACCTCCGTCTTTACTATTGGGCCTCCCAGCTTGTGGTGATCAACCACTGGATACACGGTTCGCCTCTAAACCTGGCCTTCTTATTAGATAGAGAACAAACTGGACGAGAGGGTTACCTGGGGGCGCTGTATAGTAAACCCACAAAAACGAGATACATTGGGCCCATGGCTCATACAGTGGGGGTTTGGCACACAGCCAATAGAAAATTGGGATGGGCTGACAAGCTTACCAAAGCCTCGCCTTTGTGGTCCACACAGCGTCTGGGTTCCCTTTGCTTCTCCCAGGGCTTTGACAGATGGGATGCAATTAGGATCTCTGAGGTTGGAGACCTTGTTCACAAGGGTGGATTGCTGACCTTCACCGACTTACAAGCTAAATATGCCCTGGCACCCACTGAGTTCTTTAGGTACTTACAAATTACACATGCTCTTCGCGACACGTTCCCAGACCTCGCTTCTATTCCTGATACCTCCCCCTTAGAGGATAGGCTCTTGTCGGAACCTCTTCCTGAAAATGCCATCTCCATAACTTATCGTAAACTCTGCAATAACCTCCCCGATTCCTTCCTGTCATTGAGGACCAAGTGGGAGGCAGACCTGGGTCCCCTAGATGAAGAGGATTGGAGATCGGTACTAATGTCTCCGAGGGAATCAGCTATATGTCACAGGCTCCGTCTGATCCAACTAAAAATATTACACAGAGCATATATGCCAGCCCTTACCTTGGCCAGGATAGGTCGGCGACCTGACACCCAGTGCCTCCGTGGCTGCGGACTTCCTGGGACCTTTTACCACATTCTGTGGGACTGCCCTGTAATACAGCGGTTCTGGGCGGCTGCGCTGAGTAAAATGAGCGGCTCCCTGGGCAAGCCGCTCTCCACGAAAAGAATGTGTCCTCAATATCTGGGGGCCTAACGATCTCACTGCTCCGGAGCTACAATGGGTGGCGTTGGGGTTTCTGCTAGTTAAACGCTCCATAGCGATGAAATGGGGTTCCCCAGACAGGCCGCTGGTGGTAGGCTGGGTGGCTGCAATGGACCAGTGCATGATAGCTGAGAAGACAGTGTATAAAGTAAGGGGATGCCCCAAGGTGTGGAACAAGAAATGGGGACACTGGAACACTTACCGAGGTGAAATATGTGATTCTCCAACGGTGGAACTGCTGATGTCCAGTGGAAGATCCAGAGACGGGTGTATAGGTTGAGGGCTATGGGACTTGTCTTCACTGAGAACTGCCAATGCCTATTTCCTAAACAGGGGATGTTTCTTTAATTGTGTGGTATATTAACGGGCCTGGGATGAAGCTGCGCCACCAGTTAGTGCTAGACCCTCAAGCTGGGCTATTGGCCATTTTGACATACTCTGCTGGATTTCTTTGTTTATGTATTGTTTCTGTTTTTAAGCAAAAATCAGTGGTGCGACTGCCCTATCTGTGTCCAATGCGGGTACTGACTTGTTTCTAATACTGTTTCATTATATTGCAATGCAGTCCGACCTCTGGGTTGTGGACCGAAAGGCTGTGTATTATACTTGGACCTGAATCTTACTCTTCATCTTTGCCTGCATGTTCGCAGACGTGATTGTATTATCTGTTTCTTAACGAAATGCCACAATAAAAAAAATTTAAAAAATAGTCTTGGGTCCAGGAAATTGTCAGTTCGAAACAGAGAGGTAGCACAAGAGGGGTCGCTATAAATGTAAGAACTAATTGTAGTATTAAATTGGAAGGTCATTCTACGGACTCATCTGGGAGATGGATAATTGCTAATATTAAAATCCAGAATAGGGCTATGGTCTGTGTGAGTTATTATGGCCCAAACCAGGATAGTCCAGATTCTTTGACTCATCTCGAGGCTGCCCTCCGGTTAGTTAATGTACCAGTAGTTATTGGAGGGGATTTTAACTTAGTTCAGTGCCCAGAGTTAGATAGGACTTCCAGGTCAATCTATAAGACCCCTCTACACTCTATGAATGCACTAAAAATCCTGAAGCATGAATTAAATTTGATTGATGTTTGGAGAGTTAAAAAGGGTAATGAAAAGGGATATACATTTTACAGCAAAAAATTCGGTCATCATTCCCTATAGACTATTTTATGATAGATCAGGGCCTATATGGAGAAGTGGATAGAGTAGACCATCTGCCTGCTATCCTTTCCGATCATTCTGCTGTCTTATTATCCCTCAGATTACAAAGAAAGGGAGGAACTATAAGATGGGCGTTAGATCGGACGATTTTACTTGCCGAAGTGGGTCAATCAAAGTTACGTCAGGAAGCATTGATATTTTTTCAGATTAACAGAGGGTCAGCAAAGTTACAGGTTATTTGGGATGCCTTTAAGGCTTTTTTAAGGGCAGAGATTACATCTATTATGATCGGGAAGAGCCGTACCCACAGAACGAGAGAAAAGGTCCTTCTTAAAATATTCAGAATAAAGAGCAGGAATTACAAAGGGCCTCTTTAAATTCTTTTTTTAGGGTACCACTCCTTACCAAGGTGTTAGAGAATCTTCAAGCAGAATTTAGGAGCTTTTTGGATAATATTTTAACAAACAGATGGAAGGTCAGTAAAATTCAAAACTTCTCTTACGGGGAAAAGAGTGGTAGGTTGTTAGCTTGGAAGGCTAAAACAGACACAGCCCGGAATCAAATTAATAGTCTGAGGGAGGGTGCCAGGGGTCAAATTTTATTAACTGACCTTGAAATTGGGGCAGAAGTACGGAGATATATGGCAAAATTATATAATGAGGAAATTAACCCTGAGGTAGGAAAAATCGAGGAATTTTTGGAAAGCGTAGAGCTCCCATCTCTTACGAGGACCAGATTTTTTCTTTCGCTGCGGTAATAACGGAGGAAGAAATTCGCACACATCTTAGAAAGATGGCAAGAGGAAAGGCAGCGGGCCCAGATGGCTTTCCAATAGAGCTATATTTAATATTGGAGGACAATTTAATATTAATATTTAAAGAACTCTTTGATAACATACTGAGGGATGGGCACGATCCTCTAGCATCATGGGAGGGGGCAACGATAGTCCTAGTTTTAAAACCAAATAAGGACCCCCTATAGCCGAATCGTATAGACCTATATCCCTTTTGAATACGGATTATAAGGTGTTCATGGGGATATTGGTGACTAGGGTTGCTAAAATCATAAACAATATTATTCATTTTGATCAAAGGGGATTTATTCCTGGTAGACACCTTAATGACCTCGCTGCTATTATGTTGGGAGTAATAGATTTGGCAGAATGCTATAATCTTCCCTTAACTATGGTGGCAATAGATGCTGCCAAAGCATTTGATCAAGTACACTGGCCTTATTTATGGGCATCCTTGGAAAAGTTTGGTTTCCCTAAGAATTTTATTAAGTCTCTCCAGGTAATCTACAGAGCTCCTACAGCGCAGTGTTAGTCAATGGGCAACTAACTGATTTGTTTATGATTATGCGAGGGACAAGGCAGGGATGTCCAATGTCTCCGCTGCTCTTTAATATTTATATTGAACCATTTGCAGCATCTATTAGACAAGACCCTACTATATTCCTGTTTAAATATCACAATCTAGAGGCTAAATTAGCATTATATGCAGATGACATAATTTTGTATACAAAAAATCCTGCACATTCTATCCCTAAGCTCCTTGCTAGAGCAGAGACTTATGGATATGTCTCTGGTTATAGTGTGAACAGAGATAAAACAGAAGTAATGGAGTGGAATCAAACATCTGTAACCCTGGGGGCCAAATCCCACATGTGATATTTGGGTATACATATTACTCAAAAATTAGCGGATGTGCCTATTATAAACTGGAAGAAGACTAGTAATGAGTAAAGATATGGGCGGGTCAACTTGATCAAAATGATCATCCTTCCAAAGATAACCTTTATTTTCAATAACATACCCCTTCCATTCAAAAAGGATGTACCTGTTAGGATGCAGGGTAAGATTTCTAGTTTTATATGGGCATCAAAGTGTGCTCATATTTCTTGGAAAAGGCTTAGAAGGAGGTTGGAGAAGGGGGGCTTGGCACTACCGGATTTATGGGTTTATTTACATGTCTTTCACTTAAAAAATTTCAGGATGTTGTTAAGGAAGCCTGACGATTCAGTATTGGGTTCAATTTATAGTGCAATGCTGAGTGGGCTTGGATATGACCAAGGTCAATTTTTGTTTAAGTTTGGGGATCCTACATTTTTTAAGAAAGTTGACTTAAGATTTTATTACAGGCAGTGAAAAATTGGGTTTTTGTAAGGAATAAGATGGGAGTAAAGTACTACTCTGATTATTCTCCGATTTGGGGTTCACCAGGTGGGCCAGAATGTTTGGATGATGTCCTCAGCCTGCCATTGAATCAAGCAGGCTTTCTCTGTTGGGGAGATTTGAAATCATGTGGGGGCTTGATGACATGGGAATCATTGTCACTATGTACTCAAGGAGAATTAACCCGATTTAAATATTATCAACTTTCAGCCTGGTGGGCCAGACAGCAGTGGCTAGAATATCAGGATGATGAGTGGTTAATTCAGGCTATGAAGACGGAAAAAATCAATAAGGAGGTTGCCTGGTGGTATTGCATGATTATTCAAGTAGAGGATAATCTTGCTAATGATATTCAACACTTATGGCAAAATGACTTAGAAAATATTGATTTGCACAATGCTTGGCAAACCTCCTTTACATTGCTAGGGGAAATAGTTAAACCTGCATATTTAAAGCGTAATCACCTGTTCACCCTTTATCGCGTTTATTGGACCCATGCGAAGTTAACAACATTTTTGGAACTCAACATGTATGTTCAAGATGTAAGGATCCTCTAGCGAACGACTATCATATGTTTTTAACCTGCCCAGTGGTAGCCAAATTTTGGGTTGATAATGATGAATTTTTGAAGGATGTCACAGGAATTCAGCTAGAAATTACCCCGTTGCTTATTTTTTATGGTTTATGTCAAGATAATGTATTGACATTTGATAAGAGGGCCACAAGATTAATTTTTTATGCTATTTTATTGGGAAGACGAGAAATATGTAAAGCTTGGAAATCGGCTGCACCACCCCTTTTCTCTGAGTGTAAACAAAATATCATACGAACCAGCAAATCAGATATCGCATGTGATCCTAGAAGTCAGAATAAGGTTTCGGCTTTGTTGGTTGACTGGTGTCAGAGAGTGTGGTCCAATGATTAAGTCAATTGTAGTTGTGGTCCTGTTCCCTCTCATTCGTGAGATATGAGGGGTAGGAATGGAAGCAGCTCTTTCTTGTCTGGACAGACTCTATTTCCACCCGGCCCTCAGTTTCAGAAATTGAGTATCGCCTACAAGTTAATTGACAGGATGAGGACTTATTTAAAAAAAAAAGTTTTAATAACAAGTAAAGCAAGATGCCAGGTTTTAGTGATTAATCTGTATCTGCCACCAGCCTTGACAAAGCAGATTGAAACAGACCGAATCCTCTATGAAATCAATGCAATAATTGCAAATATAACACTGTACCCTCCATAATTACAGGTGAACCCCTATCCGCTGAAAGGTGCTCCAATGAAGGCAATCCCGATATATCCTTGCATATTCTTCCAGTAATCTTCATCAGGTCTACCCATAAGAAGATAAAATAGTACAAAATCTTCCAAAAAGTTTCATTAAGCACAGGGTTTTGGTGCCTTAATGGGCTCTTTAAAAAGGACCTACCGGCAAACAGGATATTTGTCATGAGAACAGCTAAATCTATCATTGACTTCACTTTAATACATTTTTCAAACGATTTACTCCGCAAAGGTTTTGAATTAGTTCCAAGGCCGGAAAACGATCATAACCTTAAAAAAATTACGCTTAACCTTCAGCATTCTTCTTTTATGTCGTGCTGATGAGTTTTCAGGCATCATATATTATTAACAAGCGGCTCATTTCGTCACCCCCACTGAGCACTAAGGGCCAGATGTACAAATATTAGTAATACCGATTTCCTAATTGGGATTCTCTCCAAATCGGTATTCCTAATGTATGAAACTCTTTTGAGTTTCATTAGTGATTCCTAGTGGGTCGCAGATAGACCTACCTCATGCATATTAGCGAGGTAGGTTGCAATTTGTGACCCATTAGGAATCGCAGCCATCACAGGGATGGGACCTGCTGAGGTCAGTAGACCATATTTAAAAAAAACAAGAGTGACCCATACGTCCTTGGGAGCTGGGTTGGCACTTATGCAAAAAACACAATGTTCATAAGGAACTCATTTATCAAAGCAATATAATATGTGCAACCTAAAGTTTACTTGCTTAGATTTAATCTCAATCATAAATATCCAATTACGACCTTCCTAATTAGGTTAAGGTGAAAATACCTGAGAGTATCTGTACATAATACTTTATGAGAATTCTTAAAAAGCCAAACACAATAATTAGTCAAAATAGTGCTTACTTCAGCCGAAGTAAGTAGAACTTATTCTGCAATCACAATTTTACCACACATGTATTTCCTTATACACGGACGAATTGGGAATGTTTGCAGTAATGACACATTAGGAGTGAATTGTGAGCCCCCGTGAAGTGACCATAACCTATCTTGGTGAGTACTAAGTGAAAATATGTGAAAAAACGGGGAAACAGGTTATTGGTAAACATCAAAAGGACGAGCTGTACACAATGGATAATGAATCATTCAGGCTCTCTCCTTTGTTAGTGTCAACAATGTTTCGACCCTCTCTAGATACAGGGTCTCTTCAGGACAGCGTTTCTGTGGACTAACGTAGGAAAATTCAATTAGGGTGGTGGAAATACAATGTGGTGATGAAAAAAGGGCTTGGTCTAAGGTGTGCACTGTGGCTTACCAGTACAGCACAAGGCAGCTATTTCTTAGGTGTATCCTGGAGTAATGGAGGAATGCCGGATAATGAAGGGGAAGCATAGACACAGGACTAGCAATTTTGCGGGTCATAGTTCGTAAGGGCAGAGTGGTGCGCCATATTTAATTAATAAAATTGTTAGTGAACCAGTAGCATTGATTAGTATAGACAAAGTGCTAATATATATACAGTGCATTTAAAAATAGTCTTAGTGTTGGTATATATACAGTGCATGTACGGGATTCTTAGGAAGTATAGACAGGGCCCTGTCTAACTAGTGAAGCAGAAACAGTTCTATGATGTTAATTCTTAGTGCAAGCTGATAAATCTGCACCATTCCTCAAGGCTGTTTAATCCTTTCTGGATGGATTCACATGTATCGATCCATTTACACTCTAAGGATTGTAAAATGAGTGAAATGTCTCCACCTCTAGGAGGTATCTTAGCCTTCTCTATCACTTGCCATTTCAAGTCATCCGCAAATTGTGATTTCTCTTTATAATGTTCACCAAGGGGAGCATTCTCCTCTTGGCAGCGGATTCTACTGCGGTGTTGGCCAATGTGTGCTTTCACGGGTTGGGTAGTCTGGCCTATATATATATCAGGTCACAGGGGCACCAGATACAATAGATCACATTGGGCGTAGAACAATTAGTCAGATCTCGGAGTGTGACTTTCGTGTTGCCATGTGTAAAATGCTTGGTCTCCAAAGTAAATCCACAGATGACACAATTCCCACATTTATAGTGTTCTGGTACTGGGGGAAGAGATCAGAGGTCGTGTATGGTGCTCTTGGCTTTGATAACACTAGTGTCACGGTCCAACGGCTCCTCCGGATCGAATGATGCTATATGGGTTCCACCTCCAGCTTTCTCCGTGCTCAGGGAATAATATCTGACAGAGCACGATAGTAAGCAGGCGAGGGATAAAAGGTCCGGGACTGGAAACGAGGGTAGATGAGGTTTCTGCAAAGATACAAAGAACACACAGTAAGACGAGAATCCTATGCTTCCTGTTTCGTATGAATTCTCTCCCCTCTGACCTCTTTCCTACCTGATACGTCTCAGGACCTCTCTCTTCTACCTACGAGATACTTTCTCTCAACGAATACGTTTTCTGGAAAACACAAGAATACGCACACAGATTACATACACTTCTCCCCCCCCGCAAAGCTGAATACAAATCTTAGCGTGGTGTTCCTATACCTACCCGTATTTTCCCAGTCCCTTACTTAAAAAGGTTCTACTAGGGCTTTAAGGTTATGGATACCAATGCCACAATTCCCTCGGAAACCAAGAGAGGAAAATGTTCGACGGTTCTGGTTTGATATCAAGTACACTCTTCACCAGCTAATACGGATGGTATGTTTTGACCACACCCCATCAATTTGGCAACTCTTACCAGTCACTGGATCCGAAGAAATGTTCCTCCGAAACCTACCATGACCCCCTGACCATGAGAGGGTGCAATCCTGCGTCTCTCACGTCAAACGAATTCATTCGGGTTCCAGAACCGATCAACCTCTTGTCAAAAGAGAGGGTGCAAATCCAGCGTCTCTCCCGAGAACCACAAACTCCCAACACCAGTGAACAAAATAATATTCCCAAAACAGTGTCGCACTCGGGAGGGTGAAATCCGGCGTCTCTCCGAATGCAAAAAGAAACGTGTCCAAACAAAGTTCCCGAAATACACGAGAGGGTGCAATCCTGCGTCTCTCGGTTCGGGTAGATTCAATTTCCCAGGATAGGTAACCCCGCAGCCGCGGGTTACGGTAATACACTATGGAGCACTAGTAATCCAGAATACAGTCCCTGAAACTCTCGACTCTGATCTCCGAAAAGACAAAATTACGTGCACCGCACTCCGGGTCTCACGGGTTTTTATGATCTCACCTCGACTCGATGCTCGCTGAGCTTTCTGGGAGTTGTAGTTCCACTATCACTGGGTAGGCACAGGTCGGATCCTGACAGTATGCCCCCCTCCACCGTGCCTCTTAGCGCCCGGCTTCCCGGGGTGTTTGCGATAGAAAGCACGAACGGCCCTGGGAGCATGAACCGCCGTACTCGGTTCCCATGAATCATCCTCAGGTTGGTATCCCTTCCAAGAAATGAGAAACCACAGCTTGCCCTGGCGGAATCTCGAGTCCAGAATCCTCCGGACCTCGTACTCCAACTGCTCATCCCTCAGAACCGGAGGAGCCGCTGACATTTTCGCCTTCCCTGCGGGCTTCAACAAGCTACAATGGAATACTGGATGTATTCTCAAATGTCCCGGAAGTTTGAGTTTGAATGCCACCCGATTGACCTTCCGAAGTACAGTATAGGGTCCAATGAAACGAGGATGGAACACGCTGTGATAGCGGAACCGGATATTCTTAGTCGAGAGCCATACTCTGTCCCCGACTTTGTATTCGGGCCCATCCTGCCTATGTTTGTCCGCCCAAGCCTTATAAGTTGTTTTCGATCGTTTCAAGGTGGTTTGGATGACTTTGTGGATTTTGACCAACTCCTCCACATGGGCCGCCACAGAGGGATGATTCTGCACTTCACCCGGTATCACAATGGGCAAGGTCTTAGCATGAAACCCGTTGTTAGCCCTGAATGGTGTTTCCTGGATGGAACTGTGCCAGGTGTTATTATAAGACAGTTCCGCTAGCCACAACATAGAGACCCATGATTTTTCCGCCTCCTTTGCATAACACCTCGGATATTTCTTGAGCGTTTGATTCATCCTCTCAGTTTGTCCATCTGATTGAGGATGGAAGCTGGTGGACAAAGCATCTTCCACCTGTAGGGCTGTGCACCACATGTGCCAAAACCGGGCGATGAACTGGGGCCCTCTGTCAGATATAATGACTCGAGGAATCCCGTGCAGACGCACTACCTGCGTCAACAGTAGCTGTGCTGTTTGTTTGGCTGTTGGAAGGTTGTGGCATGGTATGAAATGCGCCATTTTTGTAAGGCTATCCACTACCACTAATATGGCGTTGCATTGTGGATCTGTTGGCAGCCCCACTATGAAGTCTACACTGATGGTATGCCAGGGATGGGAAGGTGTTGGAAGTGGCATGAGTTTCCCTTTCGCCCTACACTGCTCCCCCTTGGCCCTTGCACACACCTCACACTGTCCTACCCAGTTCTCCACATCTTTACCCATCCCCTCCCACCAAAAGTGGCGTTGTATCAAGAGAAGGGTCTTCTTTATCCCTGTATGGCCTGCCACTACAGCATTGTGACACCAATTAAAGGCTTGCAACCTGAGGGAATGCGTGGGCAGGTATAGCTTTCCGTTCCATAAGGGCACCCCATGTGACAAGGCTCGATTGGTATTCTGAGTCACCCAAGTAGCCCACTGCTGTGGGCTTTTCTGCTTCACCACTTGAGACACAAACTGCTCTATTGCATTCGCACATAACACTTTCTCTGCGGGTATGATGGCCTGTGCTTTTTGTAGCGATGTTTCTTTTTCTGTCTGTCTTGACAGGGAGTCAGCCTTCTTATTGTCCGCCCCAGGACGGAACGTGACCACAAAATCAAAACCCGCAAAAAACAACATCCACCTCATCTGTCTCTGTGATAAATGGCGAGCAGTTTTCATGTAGACCAAATTCCGGTGATCCGAATACACCGTGATGGAATGTCTCGCACCCCACAAATAATGCCTCCACTCCATGAAGGCCTTCTTTATGGCGAACAATTCCTTCTCCGCCACGGTATAATTGGCCTCAGCGGATGACAGCTTTTTTGATAAAAAAGCCACCGGGTGCAATTGTCCCGTGTGCTTGTCCCTTTGCGAGAGGATAGCTCCGACCGCGGCATCCGAGGCATCCGCCTCTACCACAAACGGAACATCCATTTGAGGATGTTTCAAAATGGGAGCCGTACAGAACGCTTCTTTCAATTTATTGAAAGCCACGTCCGCCTCATTCGTCCACTCAAATGAAGTCCCCTTTCTCAGCAAACAAGTAATCGGAGCAGCCACTGCTGAGAATTGTGCAATGAATCTTCGGTAATAGTTGGAAAACCCCAAGAAACATTGCACTTCCTTCACACTCTTGGGAGTTGGCCACTGCTGAACTGCCTCCACCTTGCGGTCTGCCATGCGGAAACCCAAGGGGCTCAATATGACTCCCAGAAACTCCACCTCATCCACTCCGAACTCGCACTTACTAAGCTTGCAATACAAGCTGTTGTCCAGTAGCCTCTTCAGAACCAAAATGACGTGACTGGCATGTTGAGGAATAGACCTAGAATACACCAGAATGTCGTCGATGTATACGATGACAAACTGGTCTATATAATCCTTCAACACGTCATTTAAAAAGTATTGGAACGCCGCAGGGGCATTGCAAAGCCCGAACGGCATTACTAAGTACTCGAAGAGCCCGTATCGAGTCTTGAAGGCCGTTTTCCACTCATCCCCACTGCGGATCCTCACCAGATGGTACGCACCCCGGAGGTCCAACCGAGTGTAAATGTTGGCCTCCCTTACTTGATCCAACAGTACAGGGATGAGTGGTAACGGATACCGATTCTTAATGGTCTGTCTATTCAACAGGCGGTAATCAATACAGGTACGTAGTTCCCCGTTGGCTTTAGCTATGAAAAACAGAGGTGAGGCCGCCGGGGACCGTGATGGCCGAATAAACCCCATGGCACAAAACTCTCTCAAATACTCCTGCAGGTGTTTGGTTTCAGGCTCTGAAAGGGCGTATACTCTACATGAGGGTATCGCTGCTCCTTCCACCAGATCAATACGACAATCGTATTCCCGGTGAGGCGGTAAGGACGCAGCCTTGATTTCACTAAACACCTCACTATACTCTTCGTACTCTGCGGGGAGGCTAACATCTTTCTCAACAGCTGTCGCTACGTGATACCCCTGTGACAGAGCAAGGAGATGATGGACCTTTTCCCTCATGCAGGTTTTTTGGCATTCTGTCGACTGAAAGCTAATGGTTTTCCGTTTCCAATCCATAGTAGGATTGTGCAGACCTAACCAAGGCATGCCTAGGATAACCTCATATTGAGGTGCTTCGATAATATTCAGCACAATGGTTTCTACATGCTCCATAGGATCTCCCGGGAGGTGCAGCTCCACTTCCTCCGTGTGTTCGATGATAGGGCCGGACTTCAGCGGCGTGCCATCTACTGCCAGCACTCTCTCTGGTTTCTGCATCGCCACTCTCACCAACCCTAATCGTGCTACCAACCCTTCGTCTATGAAGTTACCCGTGGCTCCAGAGTCTACCATACTATGTACTGGGTATAGATTCCCTCGCACCCGCAACAACATAGACAGGACGATGTGCGCTTCCGTGGTCGTGGCGGAACCCCCCGCTAGCGATGGCAACTGCCACCCTTGCTCCTCAGGGTTTTCCTCCAACACCAAGGACGCACTCTCTGAATCCCCCTTTACAGCTGGAACAGCCTGGGTCCTTCCCATCGAATACGGACGGCCTTTCTTGGGTTTTACCGTGCAATCCTTAACATAATGGCCCTTTTTTCCGCAATACATGCAGAGGCCCAAGGTACGGCGGCTCTCTCTTTCTGCTCTCGATAAAGGAGCCCTAACCGCCCCCAATTCCATAGGCTCGGCTCCACCACCCTTCTCCTGGGGTATCCCACTTTCAACTTTCTTCTGACCCCCAAGGGGTTGATACCCACGTCTCCGTTCACCCACACGATCCGCTCGACGATGGTCAAGCCTCAATGTTAGGTTAATAAGATCGGTACAATTAGCAGGCTGCGGATCGATTTGCGCCAGAACATCCTTCAACTCGTCTGAAAGACCATGATAATATAAGGCCATTCTCTTCTCCTCTGGCCAAGCTGTTTCTGCTATCAGACGGTTGAAGGCGGTCATGTACGTAATTAAGTCATTCCGCCCTTGTTTCAAATCTAGGATATCCGTGTCTGCACTTAGGGTCGTGGCTCTTCTATCGAAAACCCTTTCGAATTCTCTCCGAAAAGCCCCCCAATCCGATAGGAGAGGGTCATCATTTTTCACTAAAGGCCCTGCCCAATTTGCCGCATCCCCTGTTAGATACGAGATAGCAAAGGCTACTCTAGACATATTAGTGGGGAATGACGCAGGGCGACATGAGAAATAAAACGTTATTTGCGTCAAGAAGTTTTGGACAGATGTAGGACTACCCGAATATCTCTCGGGACTGGCCAACGGAATAGGCTGAGGGACTGTGACCTGAACCTGCTGCACACCTGCAGAAGCATTAAAGGGATTCCTGCCTTGTCTCTCCACCTGTTCCTTCAGAGCAGCAGCTTCTGCTCGTGAAGTGACTAATTCTTGTTGTACCAGCAACAAGGCAGCCATTACATCTTCCAATGTAGCCATCACTACTCGATCAAGAGGAGACTATTTCGTGGGCACGTAATTCTGTCACGGTCCAACGGCTCCTCCGGATCGAATGATGCTATATGGGTTCCACCTCCAGCTTTCTCCGTGCTCAGGGAATAATATCTGACAGAGCACGATAGTAAGCAGGCGAGGGATAAATGTCCGGGACTGGAAACGAGGGTAGATGAGGTTTCTGCAAAGATACAAAGAACACACAGTAAGACGAGAATCCTATGCTTCCTGTTTCGTATGAATTCTCTCCCCTCTGACCTCTTTCCTACCTGATACGTCTCAGGACCTCTCTCTTCTACCTACGAGATACTTTCTCTCAACGAATACGTTTTCTGGAAAACACAAGAATACGCACACAGATTACATACACTTCTCCCCCCCGCAAAGCTGAATACAAATCTTAGCGTGGTGTTCCTATACCTACCCGTATTTTCCCAGTCCCTTACTTAAAAAGGTTCTACTAGGGCTTTAAGGTTATGGATACCAATGCCACAATTCCCTCGGAAACCAAGAGAGGAAAATGTTCGACGGTTCTGGTTTGATATCAAGTACACTCTTCACCAGCTAATACGGATGGTATGTTTTGACCACACCCCATCAATTTGGCAACTCTTACCAGTCACTGGATCCGAAGAAATGTTCCTCCGAAACCTACCATGACCCCCTGACCATGAGAGGGTGCAATCCTGCGTCTCTCACGTCAAACGAATTCAATCGGGTTCCAGAACTGATCAACCTCTTGTCAAAAGAGAGGGTGCAAATCCAGCGTCTCTCCCGAGAACCACAAACTCCCAACACCAGTGAACAAAATAATATTCCCAAAACAGTGTCGCACTCGGGAGGGTGAAATCCGGCGTCTCTCCGAATGCAAAAAGAAACGTGTCCAAACAAAGTTCCCGAAATACACGAGAGGGTGCAATCCTGCGTCTCTCGGTTCGGGTAGATTCAATTTCCCAGGATAGGTAACCCCGCAGCCGCGGGTTACGGTAATACACTATGGAGCACTAGTAATCCAGAATACAGTCCCTGAAACTCTCGACTCTGATCTCCGAAAAGACAAAATTACGTGCACCGCACTCCGGGTCTCACGGGTTTTTATGATCTCACCCCGACTCAATGCTCGCTGAGCTTTCTGGGAGTTGTAGTTCCACTATCACTGGGTAGGCACAGGTCGGATCCTGACAACTAGTGTCTGAGTGTACAAGGTGATCTTTAATATTTTTGCCTTTTTTGAAGGATAACATAGGTAATTCTTGACAAGATTTCAGGGTGTTCAACGTGGGCCAATGTCTCTTAATAGTTTTTTGTACCTGAGTACTTAGTGGGCAAAAGGTAGTCACACACACACTCTGTTTAGTATGGTTTTTGGCAGTCTTTGTGAGTAGTACCTCACGAGGGCTGACCACGCCCTTTTCATTGAAGTCTTAACTAATCTCTTTGGATATCCTCTTTCACGCAGTCTTATACTCAGTATATTTGCTTCTCTGAAGAACTCTTCTTTCTCCATGCAATTGCGCAGAAGCCTCAAAAATTGGCCATACTGTAAACCATCCTTCAGAGCTCTGGGGTGGAAACTGCTGTATTTAAACAGTGTGTTTCTGTCTGTTGGTTTACGATACAATGTTACATTCAAATGATTGTCACATCATATGATCTTAAGGTCTAAGAATGGGACCATCTCTTTGTCTTTGTTGTATATAAATGTGAGTGATGACTGACACATGTAGGTATGTAATGAACATTTCAAAATTTTCTTCAGTGTCAGTCCAAATGAACACAATGTCATTGATGTAGTGTTTCCAGCACCTTATACTAGTGAAGAAAGGGTTGGATGTGTTGTTAACACCATCGATGCTAGTGCTATTTTCCTCCTGTGCTGAGTTATGTTGATTCCCATTGTTCATGACGAGCTGAGCTCGTCATGAGTGTATGGAGGTGTTCACCATGACGAGCTGAGCTCGTCATGAGCGTCGAAGGAGTTAATGAATTTCTCTTCAAGATCTCCTACATAGAGATTGGCAAGGATTGGTGCAAAAATTGCTCCCATCAAAGTCCCCGAACATTGTTGGAAATAGTCGGTATTGAATCTGAAATAGTTCTTTGTGAGTGCTATTTCTAGCATGTCAGTAATAAACTCAGTAGGAACTTTGGAAGGAGCTGGCCGGGAGTCCAAAACAGTTTGGATGACATTAATGCTGTCCATCTGTGAGATATCCGTATATAACGAATCAATGTCCAGAGACTAACACCTTTGCATGGGGTTATATTTCATACCTTCTACCAGATTTATCATATACGTGCTATCTCTGACGTATGTAGGTAGGACAGGGACAAACTCTTCAATTAAACTGGCAATGTAGTGTCCCAGGGGTTCCAGGACCGACCCGCATCCGGAGAGGATGGGTCTCCCTAGGATTATTTGTATCCCCTGTGCACCGTGGGTAAGGTATATAGGACAGGGGTCCTAGGATATTTTTTGTTTAGATAATCAAATTCTCGTTTGGATAGAAATCCTTCATCAAAGCTGTTTTTTGTGAGTACCTGTATCACTTTCTGGATATCTGTCAGGGGATCCCGTAGCAGTTTCTTGTAGTGTTGGGTGTTGCTCACTTGTCTCATTATCTCAGCCTCGTATTTCGTTCTTTCTTGGATGACGATCCCACCTCCTTTGTCCGCAGGTTTCAGGATAATGGTTTCATTGTTTTTCAGGGTGATCAAGGCTTCGTGTTCAGGCTTAGTAATGTTGTATGGGGTAAATTCTTTTTGTTCTTTTAGTTTCAGGATTTCTTCTAGTACGCCTTTTTCAAAGGCTAAAATCTCTGGAGGCATCATGCTGTTGGTTGGTATAAAAGTGGATTTTGGTCGCAAAAATTATCTTGAGATGGATGGGAGTTCTTCATGATGCTGAAAAACCCTCTGAGTCTCAGTGTCCTGAAGAATTTGTGAAGTTCTGCTTGAAGTTTAAAAAAATCAGTTGTTTCCGTTAAGACGTATGATAAACCTTTGCTCAAAAGAGACAGTTCATTACTATTCATTATTTGGGTGGATAGATTAAAGACTGGGAAGGTACCATCTGTGTTCAAATAGTTGGTGTTTCTTAGTGGTTCCACATCATTGTTGGGGTTTCTTGAAGGGTTCACAGTGTTATTTTCAGTGATGCTCCTTTGCGGTCTTACTGCTCCCGTCTCTGGATCCTCTATATTGCATTGACCAATGCTTGATGGGGGGGTCTTCCTTCTTCCATCATGGTCACTGGCCTTGTGGTCCCCAGGTGTAGTATTGGCGATGTGTTTGCCTTTCTCCTGCAAACTGGTGCCACACTTTCTTTTGGGTCCGGTTGGTCCCCCTGTTCCAATGCGCTTGGCCTAAAAAAGGCTGTTGTTGATTTCTTTGGAGTCCACTAGTACCTTCACCTCTGTCGTCCAATGTATCAGAACCTGCTGAGGAATCTGAGAAACCAATAAGGTTGTTATTCTTGTATCGTCCCCAGGTTACACTCTTTTTGTACTGCTGAGGTTGAGTGCAAAAGTCCTCTTGTAGATATGGGAAGGCCTTCTCTTTGCTGTAAGCTGTAATATCCTTCTGTACTTTATCAGATTTTTTTTTTTAGTTCAAAGGAGTTGAACTCCTGTATTGTTTTGTTTAATTTCTCAAGGGCCAACATGGACTCCTCAATGTTGTCACAACAAAAGTTCTCTATTTCAATTAGCTCTTGTTTGCTGTGTTCCAAAGCAGTTTCTATGCCCAACACCATCCAGTGTCTTGAGCATGTGGCAGAAATATGTGAAAATCCGCCTTTACATTTTTTATAGTCTCTAAAGATGCCAGGTACGTTCCTCACTAATAGGCCTTGGGGGATGATATTGGCTCTTAAGTACTCTGTCAGCATTCGGGCGTGTAGCTCTGTGCGGACATGTTTTTTCTTAGCACGCTCAAGTTTATCTAGGAGGACTAGTCTAGGATTAGTATTTACTGACTGTGTGGTTGATGAAAAAAGAGAGGGGCCACTGATCACCTTGGCAATGTACTATTTTGTGTACAAAGGGGCCTCTCTGTCTGACATAGTATGCAATATTGACTCACAATATGTAGCAGTAGAAATTAATGGTTGAAGACCATAACAATTATTAAAAGACAAAACAAAACAATTAACACACAACCCAGTGTTGGGTTTGAGCAATATATTAAACAAAGGTCTTGCAGGAGACCTGCGTAATCAATATTTTAAAAAAACAAGAGCGACCCATACATCAGTAGACCATCATTTCTCTGATTTCTTTTTCATAAAGCAATTTTTTTTAAAGGAAAACATGATTTGTTTAAAAAGAAAAAGTGAAACCTTGCGGTTCAATTTTTTTAGACTAGATAGTAGTCTGTGGGGCCACTGCCTGCTCTTAAAAAATATTTTTTTAACATTCACATAGGGGACGGGACCCCTTCCCCTTTGCGAATGGGTCCACCTGTTTTAAACTGGTGGTAAAGTATTACAGTTTTGCTAACAGAATTCAGTCACAAAACAGTAATACATATCATACAGATTTGGTATTTGGAATGAATGCCCTAAACACTACCCTTCCAAGTACTGAATCGTAAAAGAAAAATGTGATTCTGTAACAAGTTACTGAATCGCATTTTGCATTTTGTACTTTAGAGAAAAGTGTTTTGCCGATCACAAGAATCAGGCCGTTTACGACCGGAAAAATGCTTAGTACATCTGGCTGTAGGCTACTACTACTTTTGGACCACCCTGCCATGAGTACCAGATGTAAAAGAGCTGCAACAGTCAAAATCGAACAATTTAATTTGGCTACACACATGGCAACTATGATAAAAGCAGTGTTCAGCCACCTTTTTCCTCTCCTTTCCAAACAAAACAAATCTCAGAGAACACGTGCCTCGCTAGGTGACATGGCTCCATCACCAGTTATAGCGACAGGAAATTACAAGAAATTGCAAAGGTGCGCTCTGCAACTTCCCATAAACATAGAGCGCACGGCTACCAAAAACCACATGAAAGCAGTTTATGAAAGGACAACTAAGCAAATCTAAAGTGACGAACAAGATTAAAGGTGAATCACAATGCTATCAAAACAAAAAAGGGAAACAATTCTGGGCTTTAAAAAGCACATGGACATCAACCTAAAGACCAGCAACTGATTTCTTCATCCCTTTCTCCACCTGGGATGCGCATCTGAAATAACACTTTTCGAGCCCATTAGCCTCTCCAAATCAGCCTTCAACACTTATCAACAAAGGTTTTACCATCTTTGGAGAAGGAATTACAATCTTGATTAATCAAATTCCCATGCAACAAGGCTCAACTGCATTCCTATTGAGGTAATCAAACATAACACCCACTATCTGGACCTGTTTAATGAATCCTTTGTTCAATCATGTGCTCTCATCTGGACAAGTACCTCCATCATGGAAAGGGTCTATACTTCAACTGATACATAAAAATAAAAAAAGACAATCCTGTAAACGCCCGGTTTATAGTCATACTGGATGCTGAAGGGAAACTTTTTGCAAAATACTTACTGAACATTTTGAACAACTGAGTAACAGCCATTAACCTCTTACAACATCTAATGGCACTGCACACTGATACCTGGCTGAAGGTGACACTGACAAACAACGCAGGAATATCACCCAAGGTTCCTGTATCAAACAGCCTCAAACAAGGGTGCTAGCTCCTCTTCTCTTCTCACTTTATATTTCAGATATACACTTTTATATTCACAACCCCTTCTCTCTACCAAAGCTTTAGACCTGTCACATAAGTCACCTAGCCTATGCCGACGACCCCACCACTTGCTCTCAGACTCCAATCAGTCTCCAGAAACAGCTACAGGCCTTAAATTATTTTAATATTCAGACGGGACCGATGGTCAATATCACCAAGACAAAGATACTTCATTTGGGACATTGAAAAGAAAATTCAACTGGACTATAGGTACGCATTCAGTTGAACACATATAACTGTTTAGGCTACTCAGGTGACTTAAAATTTGCAGCATCCCAGCATTTTGCAAAGTTAACAAGCAAAGCCTCTCTTGTAATCAAATCAATAAAGAAGTTTGCATACATATATGTATGTAGGGCACTCACTGTAACAATACGGGCTTAGGAAGCAAAACTTCTTCCAGTCCAAATGTACTCTTTAGTCTCTTTTGGTGAAAAAAAAAGTAGAAGAACTATAAACTACATATATACAAAACATAAAACATTATTCAATCTTCACACCTCTGCTTCTCAAGAAATTATTTAACTAGACTAAAATGTTACTATATAAAGCCCGTGAATTTAATGTAAAAAAATCAATTATCTCTGAACACACCAAGGAGCTTCATTTTTTTTAAAACCAGCATGCATTTTTAATCGGGTTAAATATATTTGAGAGGTGCAACAATTTGTGCACAAATAGAAGCTCGCTATTACTGGAAAATTCAAATACGGTACTTGAGGCGTTGCTGGAAGCCAATAAGAGCGCATCAGTCCGAGTTAGGTTATTACATGGTTGAGGGCTCACAAGGCGAAGACTCCCCCCTCCAGGCCACATTTTATTTTTTATCTTGGTTGTTAAATACAGTCTTGTGCGTGAGGCAAAGGGTTTCAATGGAGACCCCTTTGTTTAACTGTGAGCCAATGCAGTTGAATTCTGGTTTGACAAATGTGGTTGGATTTTTTTTTATCAACATCTGTTTTATTAAGCCCCCATACAGGGGAACGCACGTGAAAAGGTGACACTTACACAGCGTTAAGCCTATAACCCCCAAGGGGCCGGCCGCGACATATCACTGGAGGTATAATAGCTGCTTGTGTATGCAGGACCCGTAATTCTGTCGGCACATAGTCAATGTCCTGCTGGCAACCAGCTCGGGCAGCCATTTGAAAAGAGCAGTACGTGCAAGCGATCATGCCCAATTGTCACCGCGCTTTAAACGCAGCCCAGAGGGGTGGGCAACAACAAGTGGGGCAAACAGGGCCCAACAACAGACCAAGGCGGTCCAACACATGACCAGAGACTAACGAAAAGCAACAGAGAATGTAGAGACAGAATCCAGGGATAGCAGAGAGAAAGGTGGGAAAGAGGGAGCCAAGCTAGGGGGGGGGCGATAGGACCCAGGGAGTAACAGTCATCAGGATTCACAGTCACATCTCCATGTCGGGTTCACAGGTCATCAGTCTAGGGCGTCACGGGGAGTAAAGGGAAGCACAGCATCCTCCACTAATCGCAGCGCTTGCAGCCTGGGGGGCATGTTTCTAGCATGTTCGCTCTTGCATAGATGCATCACTAGGGGCCGCCAAACTTTCTCAAAGCGTGTAGTGCGGGACTGTAATCTCGCTGAAAGCATCTCCATAGTGATGACCTGCCAGAGTCTCCCAAACCATGCGGCAAGGGGGGGAGTCTCCGCCTTTTTCCAGTACAAGGCAATGAGTTGTTTGGCAGCGCCCAGCATTTGTAACGCTACACTCCATTCGTTACGGGTCAGGGCTAGCAAATTGGCAGGTTTGATTCCCAGTTACACTGTGCTGGCGGCGTCAGGCAGGGGAAACCCCAGAACCCTCCTTATGTGGCTCAGTACCTCTTTCCAGAAGATAGCGATCAAAGGGCAGGTCCACCATATGTGCAGGAAATCCCCAGGCACATGTCGGCACCTCCAACAACCCGGAGAGGAAGATGGGAACATCTTGTGCAGGCGCTGTGGTGTGTAGTACCATTGCGTCATTACTTTGTACGCATTTTCTTGTTGCGGTATGCTGTGGAATATCTTGGGGATGTCTCCCCAGAGGCGAGCCCATTGCGTCGGCAGAATATCCTCACCCAGCGTCGTATTCCATTTTTGCTGATACTGCTGGCAAGGGGGAGCTGGGGGGTGTTGCAGAATGTGGTAAATTCGAGAGATCAAGCCCTTCGTGTCGGTGCAAGAGCGTGCAAGACGCTCAAATTGGGTAAAGGTCCTAGTGGCCCCTGGATATATCGCGTCCGACAAGGCCCAATGACGCAATTGGAGAAATTGTAGTTCAGCTTCCGGCGGGAGTCGGAATTCCTCTCGACAATGGGCAAAAGTCTTTAGGGTGCCCCCATCGAAGAGATCCGTAAGGACTCGACAGTCACCTTGCGTCCATTTACGAAAGGCAGTAGAGCGGTTAGCCGGAGGGAACCACGGGTTATCCTCGATAGGAGTGTGCGGTGAGGGGAAAGTCGTGAGACCTCTCTGCACCGCTGTCCTGTCCCACACATTCAAAACTGTTTTCGTAGGCACCGCCAAATACGCAATAGGGGACCGCCCCGCTTTATGAGTCCAGGCCAGATTCCAGACGGTGCGGCCCGTGACCGCCCGGTCCATATGGAGCCACTCCTTCTCACTCCTCCTGGTGCCCCACTCAATCACAAACCGCAGGTGGGCGGCCCAATAATAGTCCACAAAATTAGGGCACGCAAGGCCGCCACGGTCCCACGGGGCCATAAGAAGTGCCTGATAAAAGCGGGGTCTCTTACCTCCCCATATAAATTTAGTGCAGTCATTTTGCAGGGCTCGGATGTTCGGTAAGGGGACAGGCGTGGGAAGGCATTGGAACAAATACAGGAGCTTGGGTAGAATAGACGTTTTGATAGCATTCAGCCGTCCCAGCCACGAGGGATTAAGTGGTTTCCAGCGTCTCAGGTCCTCAAGGATGGACTTACGGCAAGCTGCCCAGTTAAGTGCCGACCAATCCTCCAGGGAGGGGGTCAAGGATAGGCCAAGGTATCGAATATGGCGAGCCGTCCAGCGATAGGGGCACAACCGTTCCAGCGAGGGGACATCGGCTGGAGGGATCGTAAGGTTAAGCACCCACGATTTATCATGGTTAATTTTCAGGCCGGAGGCGCCCTCAAAGGAGCGGAGCGCTGCATGGAGTGCTGGCAGGGACTGTCGGGGTTCCGTGAGGGTAAGGATGAGATCATCGGCATATAGTGCCACTTTATGAACTTGCCCACCCAACGGAATGCCATGGATGTCCGGGTCACGCCTGATCATATCTGCCAGAGGTTCGATCGCCAGGGCGAACAGCAGGGGCGAGAGGGGGCAGCCCTGTCTCGTTCCTCTCCCGATGACAATCGGATCTGTCAATCTTCCGTTCACACGGACCCTAGCCTTAGGCCCCACGTAAGGTGCCATGATCCGAGCAACCATCAGTGGACCGAGTCCCATTTTACAAAGGACCGCTCGGAGAAATGACCAGTCCACGCGGTCAAACGCCTTCTCAGCGTCCAACGAGAGGAGGCACGCCGGGATACGCCAATGATTCGCCTTCCCCACCAAATGAGCAACTTTCCGTACATTGTCAGCCCCTTGGCGGCCACGAACGAAGCCCACCTGATCCGGGTGCACAAGGTCAGGCATGTGGGGATCCAATCTTTTGGCCAGCATCTTGGTGTATATTTTAAAGTCGGTATTAAGCAGCGCAATCGGGCGATACGACGAGCATAGCGCAGGATCTTTCCCAGGTTTCGGGATCAAAGCTATTTCCGCCATCCCCATGTCCGGGGAGGGGCCTTGACCGCCATCAAAAGAGGCAAAAAGTCTGAGTAGGTACGGAGTCAGCTGAGCCTGGAATAGTCGATAGAATGAGAGCAGCAAGCCATCAGGTCCCGGCGCCCTCCCCAGATTTAGCTCCTTAATGGCCGAGGTCACCTCAGCCAGAGTTAGCGGCTCCTCCATACATTCAGCCGTAAGGGGGTCCAGCCGCGTCCCGCTATAGTGCTCCAACACGGCCTCCGACACGGCGGGTGCCGGCGGGTCCGCCGTGTAGAGTGAGGTGTAATAGTCATGGAACGCTCCCAGCTTGTCCCCCGCAGTCGTCGCCCGAGACCCATCGGGGAGCTTCACGTTCGCTATGTGGGATCTGGCCGCTTTGACCCTCAGTCATCTCGCCAATAGCTTCCCCACCTTGTCCCCCCCATCAAAATGCAGCTGCTTCAGGGCCAAAAGGGAGCCCTCGGCCCTATTTGCACGTAACAGTCGCAGCTGGCCCCGAATATTTGCCAGGTGTCGCCGCGTCCTCAAGGTGGACCCCTCCTGATCTCGCGTCACCGCCTCCCGCAGGTCCCTCACCAAGCCATCCTCCACCGCCCTTCCCTCTCGCGCCCTCGCAATCGCGAGGGAGGTAATGTGGCCCTGGATAGTGGCCTTAAAGGCGCCCCAGACCACCTGAAAAGGCGTCTCTGGTAGGTCATTGAACTCAAAATAGGAGGTAATGGCCGCGCGGATGTCCTCTACAGATGCTGCATCTCTAAGGAGGTGCGGGGGTAGGTGCCACTTCCACTCCCTGGGGGGACCCTCCCGTGGATCCCTGAGAAGTAACTCCACATGAGCATGGTCCGAGATGGATATGTCCGACATCCCAGCATCAACCACATCCTGAAGCAAATCATGGGACAGGAAGATATGATCAATGCGGGAGTAAGAGCGGTGGGCGCTCGAATAAAAAGAGTATTCTCTTTTATCCGGGGAGAAGTACCTCCATGCATCAAATAGACCCAGGTCGTCTATCTGCTTGCGAAGGGCCAGAGACATCGCCCCCGTCCCATGAAAGGAGCCCTCACTCCGGTCCATCTTTGGGCACCACACCAAATTAAAATCCCCCCCGAGGATAATAGAGGACCCACCCCGAAGCACCTGGTCTCGCAAGAGATCTCGGAGGAAACGATCCTGTGCCTGATTAGGGGCGTACACATTGCATAGCGTAAGACGGCGAATTCCCACCTCGACAGTCACCTTGAGGAAACGGCCATCACCACTTTGAAAGAGTCTATCGGTACCTCGCCTGATGCCAGCTTTGCACAGAACTGCCACCCCTGCTGTTTTCGTGGTTGCCACCGCCCAATACTGGAGGGGGTATCTGGGATGCGCCATGCGCCCAGTATCTGCCTGTATAAGATGGGTCTCCTGCAAGAAAACGATATCTGGGTCATGCCGCAGGATATAATGCCATATCTGCCTGCGCTTGTTGGGCGAATTAAGGCCCTTAACGTTAAGGGACAAGATCTTGAGGGGTCTAACCACCCTACTCGCCATGGCAAGGAGCACTAGGAGACTCAAGCATCACCAACCTCAACACATCCCATACCACCCACACACCCTCGACAACGGTCCCACCCTTCCCGACCTCACCCGTCCTTACACCCCCCCTCCCAGGACCCCTATAGAAGAGAAAAGAAGGAAGAAAAGAGAGAAAGAGGGGAAGAGAGAGAGTCGAACACAAAAAACAAACAGTCCACAGCCGTTGAGGCTGGAAGTATGAACCATGAAGGTGTGGCCAACAGGGCCAGAGTTCGCTGTCCCCAGAATAGGGCATCCTACACCCTCGGGTTCGAATGTCCTTCGGGATGTCACTCCCCAGGGGGCAGCGCCAGAGGGACATGGCTTACAGAAAGTACTAGGAGGTATGGAGCCCCCACCCTCCTAGGCCCAGCATTGAGGGATCAGGAGCCCACCCGGGCCCTCCCCCCAACTGGCAACCCCGGCCCGCTGGTGGAGCATAGGACAACAGTACCTCGAGCGGAGTGCAGTAAGTGTCTCGCCATCCTCACGGCGTAGGGGGACGCTCTTTAGGGGAGCGCTCCCCAGGGTCAGTTTCTGCTTCCTCCAAGGCTCTAATCTGGGCTATAACTTCTTGCCGAGCTTGGCTGTTCGTGGGTACATCAGCAGGTGGTGTGCGCAGTCTCCGCGGCACCGTGGTCCAATCCGGCCCAGACGGCGTTCTCTTGCGGGATGAGTGCTTGGAAGGACTCCCTGGAGGAGAGCCTGAGAGTTTGAGAAGTCTCGCCGCCTCGTCATATGATCGCAGAGCTTTGCGTCTCCCCTCCCACTGGAAGATAAGTGCAAATGGATGGCCCCATTGGTACGGAATGTTCATGCTTCGCAGCTTCTCCGTCACCGGGCGGAAAGCACGTCGCCGCTTCAGGGTGTTGGGCGCTAGGTCCTGATAAATTTGGATCTTATGTCCCTGGTATTGCAAGTCCGGCTTGTCCCTGGCGCACTTCCAGATCTCTTCTTTCTCCACAAAGAAATGCACCCTCGTGAGAATATCCGGGAGGAGGCCCGACCTCCCAGCAGGGGCCGCCACCCGATGTGCACGATCAAGAGTGGGGGGCGACACGTCCTCATCACCCCGCACCTCGTGGAGTAGCTGCACCACATATTCCAGCACGTCCTTCCCTTCCGCTCCAAGTGGCACGCCGCGAATACGGAGGTTGTTGCGCCGGCCCCGGTTCTCCAAATCTTCCTGCTTGATCTGGAGTTCAATGTTCTGCTCCTCCAGGGCTAACAGGCGCTGCCACAGATGTTCCTGGTCCTCCGTGCGCGTGTCCATAGTCCTTTCCAGGCTATCCACTCGATCTCCCAGCTCCGTGACCTCCCGCTTGAGTTCTGTGACGCACGAGTGTACCTCCGTTCTCAGGGAGCCAATCTCTGCCTTGAGTTCAGACATAAAGGCGGCCATGAACGCCTGCGTAACTGGTGGGGAGTCCACCGCTCCTCTGGATGGGCCCTCTCCAGCCGCCGGCGCCCCGTCTTACCCCACATGGCTGTCACAGGATTATCTTTGGGGGCCGTCGCCTGATCTGCCCTAGTGCCCCTGTTCGTGCGCGTCATCGTCCACGCAGGCCAAGGGAGGTCGTCTCAGGCCGCAGTGCGTCGCTGTGGGTTGAGGTTCGCGTCCGAAGTAGCTCGTGGAAGCAAGGCCAGGAAGGGGGCCAAACTCAGTCGTGGAGCTCCGAGGGTAGCCCACACCTCAGTTACCCGCGGTTTCAGGACCCCGGTCCACAGGACCCACCAGGCAACAGCACCCCACAGCCAGTCACACTGTTGTGGAATGAGGCCTCCACTCCAGCCCCACAGTCCGGGGTCCGCGCTGGGGGAGCAGTCCAAGTCCCCAGTGCACCACTCCAGCAGAGCAACAGGCACCCCACACTGCCAGGGCCCTGTGCGCTACCTCTACCAGCCCCTCGCTGGTGGAAACGGAGGGGGAGATCGCCGATGTCCTGGTCCCTCGCAAGGCAGCAGGGTCAGCAGGGGGGGGGGAGATCGTCCCCGGTCAACGCCAAGAGCAGCAGCTCACCTTCCCTGCTCCCCGTCGTTCAAACCAGCTGGGCCGCCGTAGAACCAGTGCGCTACTATGCGGATCGAGAAAATGGCGGGCGCCGTCCGCTTCGAGAAGTGCCCCGGGGGCACCGCCTGCTCCCGAGCGCCGTCCAGACCCCAGCCGCGGCGCCGCTCCTCAACACTGGGACGCGGCGGGGGACGGGAGCTCCCGAATGCAGGTCTGGACTGGCCCGCAGAGACAGCGCCCAGCAGCCTCACCTCGCCGTGTGTGCAGGGAGGGGGTCGGCAGAAGTCCGCAGGCGCACCCGATGTGTCCCCTGGTTCAGCAGTAAGCTGCCTCCGCAGCAGCCCAAGATGGCGGAGAGGTAGGCTTCCTTCTCGCCAAGCCGGTCACTCGCCCCACAGGGTCTCCCCGGTCACTGCTGCACCGCCGATGGTCCCAAAAACACCGCCTCAGCCAGCCAGCACACAGGGGCGTCTCAGGGGGGCCCGGTCGCCCCTAGATCCGCCTTGAATGCACATAAAAAGGCCAGCGGCGGCAGGAGCTCCGCTAGAGCGCGTCTGCTCACATCGCCGGTCAAGCCACGCCCCCCGGAGCTTCATTTTTATGGACCTTACAATTGATTCACAAAGTTCTTTTGCATTTTGTTTTTGAAACATCATTGCTGCAATGCGAGTAAATAATATACCTTCATTTGAATATCTACTGGGGATGACCAAATACACGTGAAACAAAACTATAAGATATTTGCTACAGGAGTCTTTTAGAATGAGGGATTTAGTTGATGTCTTACATTACAAGCACATTGGCTATCTTCATGCATTTTGTTTGCAATACAGAGAATACTACTTAGACTTTTACCTGGAGACCAACGTAAAATGAAAATATTTGAGATTCCGTCTCCTACATATCTCACTCCAGCAATTTAGAAGGAACCTGAAATTCTCATAAACTACCCTCAAACTCATTTAGACTATGTAGTTATTGCCGGGAGTATACCCTAGACCACATTCTAAGTTATCCGGCCGAATGTAAAGGATACACATAGCAAGTACCTTAAGGCAACATTCAGACAATTAACCTTTTGTACAGGGAGAGAAGCAACTGAGCATGACTTCAACCTACAAGTGAAAAGATGCATTGGGAAACTGACAAAGGTCCTGGATCTTGCATATGATAGATTAAAAAAGGTACTCAGCAATTAAGTTGTAGACCCATTTCTTGATCGTCAATCTCAAGTTTGCTTTGCTCCCCATAAGACCCATAAGCACTTTCTTGACACTATTTCCCAAGCACATCTTATAGACTCTTGGAGACTTTTCCACCCCAACTCTTTGGCTTTCTCTTTTTTCTCTTCTCATCATGCATCCCTTTCTCACTTAGACTATATTTTTCTCTCTCAATCCTTATTTATAAATTTACTATCTTCCTTTATTGAACCTATTGTTATTTCTATTCACGCCCCAATTGTAACCGATCTTGATTTGCTCCCTCCGCATCCCAGACCCTCTCATTGGCGTTTTAATAACTCCCTTCTCTCAGATCCTCTTTTCCTTTCTTCTTTTCACTCCTTCACAAATGAATTCTTTGATCTCAACTGTGTCCCCAATTCCCCCCCACATATCATATGGGATTCTTTTAAGGCTACTGCGAGAGGCTTTATTATAGACTTTGTCTCCAAAAAAAGGAAACGTTTTCTTCAGCAACAATCTTCAGCAACAAAAAGCCACTCTGGCTCACATCAAGCTCTTAGAACACAAGTTGTATACTTCCTCTGAAGATTCGGTCTCGCCAGAATTGATACTTGCTAATCTTGCTTTTAATAAAACTACCACTGATAATGCGTCCTCCATACTCCTTCGTAGTAGCGAACGTTACTATGGTGGTCATAATAAAGAAGGAAGCTCTTGGCAAATGATCTCAAAACACGTAAAGATCACACCCTCATAGATTCTATTTATTCTCCAAACGGCTCCCTCTTGCATAAAGACCAAAAAATACTTAATGAATGTAAACTCTTTTACCAAAATCTTTATACTCCAGAATCTCTTCCTTCCACTGTTTAAGGCAATGGATAATTCATTAAGGGACAGATCTGTATCAAGATCGGAAAGATTAAGATGAGATGTAGAGTGAAGAGGAATTTTATCAAGGTACGCTTGAATGAGAGCGTGCCTTAAATAGTCTCACTAAAGGGAAGACTCCCGGCCCTGATGGTTTCTCTGTTGAATTTTTTTTGCACTTTTCTGATTTACTACTTCCGAACCTTTAACACTTCTCCGTTCATTTTTTTAAACAGGTAAAACAGAAGGCACTTTTCAGGAATCCACAATCTGCCTCATACATAAAGAAGGTAGAGACCCTAAATATTGTAAGAACTATCGTCCGATCTCCCTGGTTAATGTTGACTATAAATGATTTGCTAAAATGCTTGCTTTACGTCTAGATCCCCTCATGCCACATCTTATTGGTAAGGAGCAATGTGTTTTGTCAAGGAAAGGCTTAACTCTGATAATTCTTGGCTTTTCCTTAATGTTTTAAATAAAATTCCCTCCCTTTCCACTTCCCTGGCGGCCGTCTCTGTTGACACGGAGAAAGCTTTTGATAGAGTAGATTGGTCCTTTCTAATTGACGCATTGCAAAGGCGAGGTTTCGGTCCCAAATTGATCTCACATATCTCTTTACTATATTCTGCCCCCAGAGCTTCGGTATTAGTCAATGGTCGAGTCTCATCTCATTTTCCTCTTCAACGAGGAGTTCGTCAAGGATGCACTTTATCCCCTCTTCTCTTGATTCTAGCTCTTGACCCTTTCTCCCCTCTATTTGTAATAATAATTCTATTTCTGGAATTCCTTATGGGGACCAACAACTAAAATGTTCCGCTTATGCAGACGATATCCTTCTATTTATTTCCGCACCTGAAACCTCTATTTCCCCTTTATTGCATGAGTTTGACTCCTTTCCTCAAGTTTCTGGTTATAAAATCAACTCAGACAAAACAGAATTTCTCCCTCTCACAAAATGTTGTCTTCCCTATTCCTTTTCTTCCACCGGTTTTGCCTGGAATAGTTAAAAAATTAAATATTTAGGTATATGGTTTTCCAATTCCTTTTTTTTTTTTTTAAATATTTTTATTGAGAAGTTTTTTTCCCTTTTTACATACAGGGCACGGCAATATTTACATTAAACCAGACATATCATATATTAAGAAAGATAAGGGGTAAAGAGAAAAGAATAAAAATAAAAAAAGGGAAAAAAGAGAAGAAACAACAACAACAAAAAAAAAAGAGAGAAAGATCGCAATCAAAGGAGATAAATAAGATAAATAAGAACACAGATATTTAAAGTCCAAGCAAAGTTACAATATTTTTCCCCCCCGGTTGGGCCAGCATCAACATACATAAATGTAACTTAAAATACATCTTAACAAGATATCTTATTCAAACATTTCAATCCATACTCTGTTCTTTCCAACGAGTAATGGGATCCCAAATCTGTCTCCCAGTTTTCCTTCCCTTTTTCCCTTTCCTTGCATAGATCTCAATTTCCATGTTATATATTGATAGTAATTTAGCCAGCCATTGATGAAATGACGGTGGTAAAGGATCCAGCCATGCAGATGCAATACAGAGTCTCATAACTGACATAGCTAAAAAATAAACAGGATTCCCCTTTGTCCGAATGTTGACCCTCCTCCTCCTTTATACCCAAGAGAATTATTGAGGGGGTAAGGGGAATATTTGTTCCTAATACTTGATTAAAAAAACCCTGTATATCTATTATAAATGGCTGCAGGTGAGGACATGTTGCAAATACGTGTATTAAATCTGCCTCTGAATTTCCACATCTAAAACAATTAGTTCCTGCTGTTCCACCCCATTGGGCTATCTTTGCAGGCGTATGGTATAAATGGTATAATGTTTTATAATGTTGCGCCTGGAGAGGTGCTGAGCATAGCAGTGTATACCCCATTTCCAGAGACATATAAAAGCTTTCCTCCCTGACTTCCAAGCTGACTTTCCATTTATTTGCCCATTTTTCGATATCATCCTCTTTTGAATTTAATAACTCAGCATAGAATCTCTTTATAGTACATTCCTCACCAGCTTCAATCACTTCCATGATTGCGTTTTTACTAAATCCTGACACTCCACCTTTTTTATTGTGCAAGGAACTCCTTATTTGTAAGTACTTAAAAAATTGTCTTTTATCTATTGAGAACTTACCTTGTATTTCAGAAAACTGGTAAACTCCTTGCTGTCCCATAAGATCACCCATCCTTCTAATTACTTTTCTTTCCCATTCTGCATATGTAATATCAGAGACTACTTCCACAGGTAGGTTTGGATTTCCTCGCAGTCTAGTATATGAGTTATACCGCCCCAGCCCGAACCTTTTAGCAAAGGCTTTCCAAACAGCGTGAGCCGCTAGGAGCGTTTTAAACCTTGTCCTTTTGTAGTAGCTGGTTTCCGTATATTTTAGAAGAATATTTTCTGCTTCTGGACCCAATAGTAGACCATAGATTGCTACCGATCCCAACTCATTCCAGCCTTCAGATTCTCCTCCCCCCTCTAAGCCAACCATATTTTGTAGAGCTGCTGCCCAATAGTAAAGCTTTAAGTCTGGCGGTGCCCACCCCCCCCTCTCCCATGGAAGTGTCATAAATCTAAGTGTTCTCCTGGTTTTCCCCTTTGCCCATATGAATCTGTTAATCATATCTTCTATTTTCTTGAACAATTTAGCCTCGAATAGTAAAGGTATTGCTCTAAAAAAATAAAGAAACTTAGGTAAAACCAGCATCTTTACTACATTTGTTCGTCCCACAATTGATAAATGTAGATTATCTAGTCTATCTAGGTCTTTCCGTACTTTGTTGACTAAAGGTGTTAAATTATTTTCCACTAGGTGGTCTAGATCGGCTGAGATAGACACTCCCAAATATGTACCCGCCTGAACAACTCGGGTATCTGTGCACGTGGTGTTATGGTTTTTGATTATCTGGGTCTTATTGGTATTAAGTTTGTAGCCCGAGATTTCTCCAAACTTCAAAGCCTCTATTTCCACTTGAGCAATAGCCTCCATTGGTGTTGGTGTAATTACTGCGACATCGTCAGCATACGCTAGTATTTTGCAATGACCAATTCGAGTAGGCAATGGTTTAATTATATCGCATATCTCTATTCTCCGAATTAGTGGGTCCATATACATTGCAAATAGCAATGGGGAGCAGGGGCAACCTTGTCTCGTACCTCTCCTTATCTGGAATTGTGTTGTAATACCCGCGTTCACTCGCACAGAGGCCACAGGGTCTATATATAGCGCCTGGATTGCTTTAATAAATCCTTTTTTGACTCCTGATCTTTCGAGAGTATGCCACAGATAGTCCCAGGAGACCCGGTCAAATGCTTTTTCAGCATCTAGCAACATAATCGCCATTGGGTCCCCTGAGACTGCTGTGGCATCGAATAAGGTTATTACCTTGCGTGTATGGTGCGTGGTGCTCCTTCCAGGTATAAAACCATGTTGGTTGTTGCTCACTACTCTGTCTATTATTTTGGCATATCTTGTTGCTAATACTTTAGAGAAAATTTTAGTATCCGCGTTCATCAAAGTAATGGGCCTATATGACCCCGGTTCTTCCGGAGGCTTCCCTTTTTTTTTTAAATTATCACTATTTCAGCCCCTCCCCATGACCTAGGTATTGAATCTCCTATTTGTGCCTGTTGCAGCGTCCTGACCATGTCAACTTCTAAGATGTCCCAGAATACTTTATAAAATTCTATTGGAATCTGGTCTGGGCCTGCAGCTTTTCCAGAGGGGAGATTCGAGATAGCATTTTTAATTTCTTCCCCCTGAAAAACTTCCTCTAAAGTATCTGCCTCTTCATCCAAAAATCTAGTCACCGGGATTTCCTGTAAATAATCTCTAATTTTAGTATCATCTCCCCTTATTGGTTCCTCATATAACTTCTCATAAAAGATTCTGAACACTTCCCTTATCTCCCCTGTCTCTGTATGAATCCTACCAGAGGTATCCCTAATCTCCCTTACAGTTCCTAACGCTTCTTGCTGCCTTGTTCGAACAGCTAGGGTTCTGCCCACTGTTTCACTGAATTCGTGACATTTTTCTCTTTTTGCTGTATATAGTTTTGCAGCCTTTCTAGCAATGTCTCCCTCTGCGTCCCCTTTCGCTTTTAGGAGTTCCAAAATTGCGTTGTCTAATGGGGTACCACTTGCTATGCATTCCTCTAATTTCTCTTCAGACTTGAGCACTGCCTTTGCGAGTTCCATGTTTCTTATCTGTTCCTGTTTTCTCTTATAGGAATTAAAGCTCAGAGTTTCTCCCCGGACCCCCGCTTTAAAAGCATCCCATACTACCCCTACAGTAGAACTATCTCTATTAATCTCGAAAAATTCTTTAATCCATACTTTCATGTGATCCACATATTTTTCTTCCTGCATTAATCCTCTTTCAAAAGTCCACTGTCTTCGCTCTCGATTATTTGCCGGTTTTGGTAGTGTAAGGATTAGAGGGTTGTGATCACTTAGGATCCGTGGGAGTCTTTCTATTCTTGATTCCGGTATGAATGCATTTGATACAAAAAAATAATCCAATCTTACACAGATTTTATGTGGGGCCGAATAGTATGTATATCCCTTATTTCCTACCTTTTTTTCCCCCAGACATCAGATAGGGTATTATTTGCCACTAAACCCTGCAGGGCATGGCA
This sequence comes from Lissotriton vulgaris, assembly GCF_964263255.1. Classification (NCBI taxonomy): domain Eukaryota; kingdom Metazoa; phylum Chordata; class Amphibia; order Caudata; family Salamandridae; genus Lissotriton; species Lissotriton vulgaris. Next base: position 278,938,369 of record NC_141698.1, on the reverse strand, counting down.
TACCCGCCTCTTTCTACCAGAATATTTACAGAATGAGCCTAAACCTAGACCATCAGCGCCATTGATATTCAAATCCCCTGCCAAAATAACTCTAGGTGCCCAAGTAGCTAGCTCCACGTCTAAAAATTGGAAAATCTCCGGGTCATCCTCGGTTGATCCATATACAGTTACCAACGTGGTCCATTCCCCATCTATCATGCATTCAACCATTGCCCATCTCCCCCATTGATCTTGTGCTTTTTTTCTTAGGAGCAGATTTTAATTTCTGGATAGTATAGCTACCCCCCTCTTTTTGACACCTTGCTGTGCACTTACTAAAACCTGAAAGCCCAATTGTTTTAAATAGAATTCTTGTGAGGTCATAACATGTGTCTCTTGTAAAAAAATAAAGTCCACATTCATTTGTCTTAGTAATACTGAAGTTTTTGACCTTTTCTGAGCATCATTTAGTCCGCACACATTCCATGTTACATATCTAGTTCCCATAAGTAATTCATTTTTTGTTACCATATAAATTCATACTATACAGTTTATTTCTTTTTACCATATTTCACATTTCCTCACATCTATACCCCTCACCAGGTAAATTCCTTTCTTTCGTCCCCAAGTCTCTTGTCTTGTCTCCCTTTTCCCCCGCCTCTGCCTCTGCTTCTGTGAATGATTCTATCATTTGGTGCCATATCGTGCCCTGTATTCCCTGTCCCCCCCCCTGACCCCTGCCCTCCCACCCTCCCTTACTGGCAAAGAGGTCAATAATGACCTGTGTCTGACAGCCAATCTCCCCCAGGAGGCCTCTCCCCTGCCACTCTCCCATAATCTCAGTATCCTTTAATTTAACCTACTTTGTCGGGATTGTTTATCCATGCTACTCCCTCCCTCATTCGCTTATTCTAAGTTCTCCATTTCATTTCCTGATTTTCGTCTCTATCACAAATCTTTTTCCCTTCGTCAGGCTTCGAAAGGGCTCCTACCTGATCCCTTTCCTTTTACTCCTCTTTGGCTCTCCATTGAACAAACTTTATTATTACCCTGTTCTCTCAAGGAAGTTATGGCTTTCTCTGCCAAAACTCATACATCCTTCGCCTTATTTAGACACACTTGTTCCCTTCTGAAACCTTTGGTACAACCTACTCCCGTCTCTCGGGAATCCTTCTTAGATTCTCCTATTTGGCACAACTCTCTTATTCTCCTCCATAATAGACCCATCTTCTGGAAAGCATGGAGATTAAAAGGCATTATTTGGGTTAAACATCTTTTTAACGGACTCTTACCATATTCCTTTCCCCAATTTCAAACCTTATTCCATTGTCCCCGTTCCTTTTTTCAGAAGTTTACCATTCTCATGGCAATTATTCTTGATGTTTACTATTCTGTTCCCCCTTCATCTCTCAGTGAAGCCCAAAACTCTCTTCTTAAAATACTCCTCTCTTTACCCAAAGCCTCTCTTATATATGAATATTTCTTAGCCCCCAATCCAGATCGAGATAAATCTAAATTGGTACTCTCTTGGGAATCTGATCTGGGATGCGAATGGCCTATCATCTTCTGGGCTAAACTTTGGTCCAGATCTTTAAAAATCTCTTCCTCTACTTCTCTCACCCAATCTATGTTTTTTCTTTATCATAAACTTTATCTTACCACTGCTTCTATAGCTTGCTTTTCTTCTTCTACTGATTCTAACTGCTGGACCTGCGGTTCCTCTGCTGCTAATCTTATACATCTTCTTTTCCTCTGTCCTTCGGTTTCCAACTTTTGGGGGAATGTCTGGTCATATATCTCTTGCATATTTACCTATACCCTCACATAACCATGGTCTTTTCGGTCTTATGCTTGCTTTAGCCTTCTGATACAAAAACAGTGGTCCTAGACCTAATTTCAATAGGATATAAATCATTAATCCATCAAGACCAATTGTTCAAATAAGTCGGTGAACATGAAGAATACTTGCGTTAATAGAGTTCACAATACTTAATACATTATTCATACATTCAATGTAGAAAAAGGTGCAACAAAACAGAACCAAGATTACCATTAAATTTATTTTGCTTTTGGTATTTTTGCAGGTAAAGTGTAATATTCAAGTTTGCAGTACAACAATACTGTAGAAGAAAGGGGTTGTTCCAAGGGAGAACGTGCATAGGTAGGTAGTGCTCAGTGTGAATAGGTGCTATGAAAGAGAAGAGTCAAAGAAGGGGTATTTTACACTTTCAGTTACAATGGGTCAGGTTGTAATTCACCTGCCTAGCTGGCCTAGCCATGATTAGTGTGTATAATAATGTTCTGAGGATTGGTTTCCTATTCATCAGTAGAGAAAAAAGGACATCTTTTATTCCTGGGTGATGTGATCCTTGAGGGTGAGGTTGGTGTACAGGGTGAATGCAAGTGCCTTGACATAGGGTGAAAGCTAGGAGTTTGAATCCATCCAAGTTCATGTCGCAGTGCCAAGTTTGGAATGTTTGTGGCTCGTTTTTTTTCAGTGAATAGTTAAGATTTCAGGGCTGGAATAGGTGCTGCATGTGACTGTTGGTGAATATTCAAAATTATGTGTTGGTGGGGTTGAGCTTCAGGTAGATGCTGGCCATCCAGGGATGGGTGAGGTGTATGGACAGCTGAGGCACTGAATGTCCAAGGTGAAAGTGACTTGAGTTGTGTATCATCAGCGTATCGGTGAATGTTTATGTTTTTATTGGTAAGTAGAGTCCCAATGTGATTTATGTAGAGATTGGAGATGACAGGTATGAAAAGGAACACTAGAAGACTTAGCAGATGATAGGGATCTTCTGGAACCAGGAGTTGCCCTTGTGATCAAACTGGTGATGGTTGGATAGGGAGAAGAGAGCCAGTGAAGAATATTGCCATTGAATCCCATTCAGGACTTCAGGGTCGGATGACGGTTGGATGATCAATGGTGTCCAGACGAGAGATCCAGAATATCAGGACGCCGTGGACCCCTTTAATTCAGCATTCTCTGTGCTGCAGCATTATCTGAAGCTCTTCGTGAGTGAGGCAAGTGACCACAACCCCACAAAATTGTTGATTTAGTGAGCCTTGATGAGAACGAAGGGAGCCAAGAACCACTGACCAGTAATGAATGAATGAATGAATGAATGTTGGATTTATAGAGCGCATGGTTACCCGGAGGCGTCCCAGCGCTGTACCACTAGGGAACCCGTCCTGGCTTTCCCTGTGAGATGGTCCCTTTACTGGGCATCCCCAAGGTGCAGCCAGGCATCCCCGGTGGTGATGGGGCCGGAGTGGTGATTAAGCAAGCTATTGCCCAGAGTTGCAGAGTGGGACCCCATGGTTAGAGTGGCACTGAGGCGAGATTTATCGGGCCCCCTGACATTGGTCCTGCACCCGGCCGCGTCGGGAATCAAACCCTGGTCCCGGGCCGACCTCTGCCTCCGGGTCTGCCGCCTCTAACCGTTGAGCCCCACTTCTCCAGGGAGGAAAAGAAAGGTCATTATGAACAGATGAGACTGAAATCCTCATCAGTTAGGTAATAAAACATCACAATAAATTATTTGTCTCTGCAAAACTATTTTGAGTCCAAAAAGCTGCCCTCTGGAACATCATCTTGGAGACAGTAAAAGTGGTGACACCCACAAGATTCTATAGATGAACTGAAGAAGGGCCAGTATGATATAAGACACCAAAACTGGCATAAAAGAAAAAGACAGTACTGACATAATGACAAGAACTCCACTGTACAAAAGAGGATCTGGTGGTTGCTGCAATCACCCAAGAGGTGGCATGCAGGCTCCATGGGGAGGAACAACAGCCTCTGAGGAAGAGACAGCCAGAGGTAAGCAATGCAACATACAACACTGCACCTGAGGGCCTTCAAGACCACCTCCTATTCATGTCCAATTTTCGGTAACTAAATACCTTCAGGCCATTGCAGATACAATTTCGAATCTTGACGTTTCTGTGATAGCCTTATGTATTCTGGTGCTGTAGTCTTGTATTGATTCCATTAAACTAATCAGACCAACGCACCTGAAATTGACACAAGGAGAGAGAAGCACCGGCCACTGCATTTCCCAACATCCTTTGCAGCGATTTCCTGCCACACCAGGAGGCGCTTAAAAGGGGCCAACACTGCCACGGCGCGGGCTTGCGCGGGCTTAGGGCAGGCCCGTCTGTGGCTGAGAGAGGCTCGGCTGGGCCCAGTATCTTGGTTTCCTCCCACGGAACAAAATGGTCTTTACACCACCGGCAAAGGATGCCAGCTGAGAACCATTGAGAACTATTGAGGATGGGAGTGGAGTACGTTTGATTCCTTCCTTCTTCGTATCCTTGACTATTTTTATTTCTAACAGTCCAAATAGCAATATCTGCAAACGAAAGGTGGGGAGTGTGGAACCATTGACTGAGCAAGCCAGCACCCCCAAATGGACTACTATAGACACCTTCTTGGCCCATGCGATTGGGGCCTTATCTAAAGAAATGGACCTGGCAGAACAGCGTATGTCTCTCACCAAGATTGGCCAAATTGGAGAGACCTAATGTGTAACATCTACTAATGGGATGCCTAGTACAGGCAGCAAATATGATATTAAGAGTGTAGCATTTCCAAGCGAAGTTCTTGCACAAACATCGACACTAACTGTCCCAGATCAGGTTCCTATTCCTGCTGCCACAAGATCAGTATTTCTACGAGCAACTAAAGTATTGTACATAGCCCATCATCCTGCAGCCAAATGGAAAAGGATGATACAGCAGGAAATCCCTGTTGCCTTAAGATCCCCAGATGAATTTATCTCGCATGGGGGGGACAAGGAACTAACTCTATGGATAATCAGACATGGACATCATTCTGGGATAAACTACCATCTGTCATCAGTAGCTTATTAAACCCCCTAAAAGAAAGACTGGACAAGGTGGAGGAGGGACTGAAAAAGGCTACTGATCTGGGTAAAACACCATTGGACCAAAGGCTCCGAAATATAGCCACTGGTCTGAGTAGCGAAATAGGTGGCCTACCACCTCACGGCGAGTCTCTGAGTTACCCCAGTCAAGAGGGGATGTTGGGCGGAAATATACAAGAGTCTATAAGTAAACCTACCAGGACATATGTTGTGAGTCAAAATCAAAGAAGCCTAAATATACACACTCCCAATACCAATGCACCTGTAGAAGAGCTATTCACCATCAATTTGCCACCTGCCAGCTGCCCATATGTGGCAGTATTAGTTAACGTCCCCCCCATTAAAGTCAGGAGTCAGGGAAACCACGGAATGTCCGAAAAAGCAGGTGGTCCACTGGCTTACCTCCAGACAGCTATTCTCCCCGAGTACAGCGCAGGAAACCCTGTTTACAAGGAGAGTGGGGTGGATTGGGCCATCTTTGTGGTGATTGTGTTATAATTAATTTCAGAAGCCCGAGATCCGCCAGTGGTATTCATAAAATGATAGGGGTACCAACCATAGATACACACAAGCCATGGGTATACCTCCAGTAGGGTTTTTTTGTACCATCACTTGAAGGGCTTAGAGCAATGCTCCAGGGGTCTACCAAATTTACAGAGACAGAGGGGTACCCAAAACATGATCTGGATTTTGCACTAGATATGAGAGCTGAGCAGACTAAACGATAATTACTGGCTTAGCTATGAACAAGGTCATGCTGGGGACCCCAGGAGTTATCAGAGACAGGATTCCACAATGATTCCTATAGTAAACCAGATAAGCCGGCTATCTCTGAGTGACTGCTAATACACCATACAGGCACCAGCTATCTGTGGGTTAGTTGAAGCTGTAATTGTTGAGGCATCTGGCAAAGACACCCCTAGAGTTAATTTTATACCCACAAGCTTAAAAGATACTGAACCTGTTGGACAGCCCCCTATGGAAGGGTTTGAGTTTGTAACCTGGAGCGTGAATGGGCTGCTAAATAAGGTTGAGAACATTGATTGGGTTAATACCATATCTATCTATGACGTTATATGCCTAAAGGAAACCTGGCGTATAAGCCCTGTACATGTAGAAGGATACTCTTCAAAATTTTTTAGCAGCCATAGGGTCACAAGCAGGGTGAGCAAAAGGGGGACTACAGATACTTATCTCCAATAAAATTACTATTAAGGTAAAAAAAATGCATCAGTGGGATCCCAAGCAAAGGTATTGTGGCTTAGTAATAGGGGAGGGAAAGATCTGATAGTTGTACATTTTTACAACAACATTTTCAATTCCACACGCACTAATGTGGCAACAGCTCTTGATCGTGCCCTCAAAACATTCTTAGCCTCAATTTGCACCGATTATGTATTACTATGGGCAGGAGACTTTAATATATAGGCAAGTAATGTACCTAACAATCAGGCATGTAGATGGATGGAGATGGAAATGACCATTTCTGCCATGAGTATGGAGAAGCCCTAAATTGGATGATCTCCAAATATGATTTACGCCTACTCAGGGGGGCCGTGGTCCGAATGAGGACTTACTGCCAACCTTTACAGGGAGAAATATGCACTCCATCATAGATCATATACTAGTGTCTGCCTCTGCTACCTGATGGTGTGGCAACCCTAGCATGTTTCCCTCCATATTTAGTGACCATAACGTACTCACCCTATTGTTTTTTTCTGGGGCCAAAGGAGCGAAGTATCTGACTTTGTCAATTATATAAACCCTTTTAGAACTAACAGTGTTAGAATTGAGTGAATGGGTGTCGACCCATGTTTGACTATGCAGCAAATAATAGTGTCTAACCACCGAGAAATAGCCTACTGTCTTCAGGATGAAATCACTCCACATATAGTGATTGCAAATTCTCCCTGAATTACAATATCCAGTAAATCACTTTTAACCAGGCAGACAGGTACATCAGGCAGTAATAAAAAGGGATGGTTCAATGGTGCTTGCACTAAAGCACTGCAGGTGTTAAAAGTATGCATTGTCTAAATCCCCACAAGATTTATCAATAATTAAATCTTAACGAAGCTATTAGACACCTCTTTGAGCACTGCAACTCTTTTCCCTTCAGCCTACCAATACATCCTGCTGGCTGTCTCTCTCACAGGTGGATCTAATACTAGCATTCCTCTACACATGTCCAGAGAGGTACCTAGTAGATACCAGTGTCTAACAAAAACTCAGATGATGAGATTCCGCCAATGGGTGGGCTAATGGGTACTTTTCTTATTCTTTATCTATCCTTCACATTGTTGTCTCCTTCTCTCCTCACAGTGGCTACTCCTTTACACTACATTTGAGTGTACAGTATTTTGTAGTCTTGTCCAGACCCTTAGCATCCCCTGTGTGTTGTTAGGTGTCTGATAGACACCTTATTCCTTTTCCGCCCTACCCGCAAGGCGACCGGGGCGGAAAAGCGGCGGATGGTCTTTCCGTTCGCCGAGGTTCCCCCCACCATTCTAATATGGTGGGGGGAAAACGAGAGTTGATGGCGGGCGGAATGCCCGCCATCATAATGGGCCCCTTAATATGTATTTATGGTGTGCTCAATACAAATATCCCGTCACCCACAATATTACTCAGTGCGTGATAGGAAATCCTCTATGCACATAACATATGAAAATTCAAATAGCAGAGCACAGCACTTTACAGAATTCTAAACTGACTGGCAAACAGTCAGATATTGGTTTATTCTCAAGCTTTGATCAATCAATATAGCTCAGTCTTTGTTGTAGATGAATCATTTTTACAAATTGTTGACACGTAAGTGAAACAACAGAACAGCCGACATGTGTTTCGTCGTTATTATGTCTTTTTAAAGGCTCAAAAGCAAAAGCGTATATTCTCGGCTAGGTCGACGACGTTATGATGATCAATAACATAGAATTACTCCTATTCTTTACTTGGATCATAGGAATAGACAGTGCCAGATTGTCACTTAAATTTGTATATCGCAGAAAAACTCAGAACTTGTCGCGGAGTAGGGGTACAAGTTGCAGACCCTCGGTAAGTATAATAAGACACTACAAAAATATTGCCCTTAACAAAGAAAGAGATCAAAGACTCCTTCTTGCAACAAAGGCGGGACCTTTTATTAAAATCTGAGTTGACAGTTGCCTTATATAAATCTTTGAATTTAAATGAGGGAGCTAATTACTATTTGTCATATGTGACCTATATACAGCACCGTTTTGTGCTATTGAGATTGAGATGCGGCATTGTCCATTACCTTGTTGCATTTCCTAAAATGAAGTCCCGTCCATCGGATATGGTACCATGTCCGTGTGACAACAAAAGTAAACAAAGCACTTTGCACTTTTTATTATTCTGTAATTTCTATCATAATTTTAGATGTTTTTATCTCAAACCTTTGTTTGCTGTTCACAATATCAGGTCGCCCAAACTAGCTACGAAATTCTTGGTGACATTAGAGGATCCGCTAACATGTTAGAATGTTGCCCTGTTCATCCTGAAATCGATTAACGCAAGGAACACCATTCTGTCATAATTTAAGAAATGAATTGCTCTTAATAATTGGCATTGTAAACTATGGGACAGATGTATCTTCATTGTACTTTGCGAGTCCTTAATAGAGATTTTTACTGATTCACTATTAAGGACTCGCAAAATGCAATGTATGTAGGTTTCGCAATAATATTTGTGATTCCTACATATTCTTTAATTGTGAATCGCAAATTGCGATTCGCAATTAAGGAATACCTTCCCATTCATTCCTATGGGCCTAGAGGCCCATAGGAATGAATGAGAAGACTTTCGCAATTTGCGAGTACCCAATAGGTACTCGCAAATTGCGACTGCTATTTCAAGGGTGCAAGGGTGCCAAAAGGACACCCTGTTGCACCCCTGAAATATGCATGTCATGTGCACATACATGCCCTAACAGCATGTATGTGCGCCACATGGCACTTTGAAAAATGCAAAAAACTTGCATTTTCGAGGAAATCGCAAATTACCACCAACTTGAAGTTGGTGGTGATTTGCAATTCCTTAAGGACAGATCGCAAATTTTGGGTGCTTCCAGAATTGCATTTAAGGAATCGCAATTGGCCATTCCTTAAATGCAATCGCAAAATAGGGAATCAAAAATTTTGCGATTCCTTATTTTGCAATGGCCTATTGGGATGATACATCCAAAAGGCTTTTTCCCATTCGTAAACGGGATGATTCTGCGAATCGGCCCGTTTGCGAACAGGAAAACCCTTGATACATCTAACCCTATATGTTTTATTCTCTATCTGTTGTGTAAGAGAAGTGGTTTCCGTAGCAGCCAGATGTTGTGACCTCAACCCCAGTGTCAATTAGGACTTGATGGGGAGAGGAGAGGGTTGCATAAAATTACCCTATGGTCAGAGTTGCAGACCATGAAACTAGGTTTGAGTCCCAGTGTCAGTTCAACATCCCGTGATCCTGGGCAAATCACTTAATCTCTATACTGATAATGAAAATGAATTTGAGATTGTGTAATGTAACAGGTGCTCAAGTACATTGTTCCAATGACTTTGGGTCGAGTTCACAATGTACAAATCTATAGCAAGCAATAACCAGCAAGATTCCAGTGATCCATGAAAGGGATGATCAGGGAATGTGGGCCACTTTTTTTAGAGTGCCCTGGCCTAATTATGATCCCAATCCGACCCTGGATAAAGGCTGTCATGATGTCCACTGACCGAGAATTTTAAATCCTGCAGTTTGATAATCGGATAACCCTTTGCCAGACTCCATACGGCCATTGTGGTAGAGGATGGTCTAGAAACCATTCCTGCAGACAGAACCTTAGGATCCTGCAGGCAAATGCCTGGGTTGCAGGCTATTAAGGCTGTTTAGCCCTGATTCACACATACCTCTTCCACAAATCCTACACTTCTGTCTCTTTATCGCATTCTTGCAGTCACTCCCTCGTTCCTGTTCCTCCCTTTAACACTGTTGTCCTTTTTTCTCCTCCCTTTTCTTTCTCCCATTTCTGCCTTTAATTCTCTTGTTGGAAAAATAAGCCCAGGACCCCTAAAATGAGTACCAGTGCCCACTGCGTGCAACCACAAATAACACACTGATTATTAGTCAGATACTGCATGCTTTCCATTCATCCAGACACTGCAGCATCACAACAATTGCCATTCCTGCTTCATATGGAAGAGTCCAGGTTGTTGCCACTCATACAAATAGCAGATCTGGAGCCACAGGGAATGCCACAGGGCTTTGGGCTAAGGAGGACCAGAGCAGAAAGGATGTCCTGGGTGGGGGAGTTCTGTAAAGAATAGAAGATACTCAGAATGGCTGGTTACCTAACAACCCCAGCCTAGGTGAGCGCCTTCCTCCTCCATTATATTCCTTCAGCGTGATTTCAGCATCGAAATGCAGGGGCATATTACCAACGTTAAGCGATATTTATCCCTAACGATGCTTAGCAATTAGAGATGCAAGGGGAAGCGTAGAGAAAAAGGGTGCTAACATGCGAATTTGCGTGTTAGCACCCTGTTGCTGTAAGGGAGATAATTTTATCTCCGCTTTCTTGGCTTTTAAAGCCAAAAAAGCGGAGATAAATCCCTTGATAATATGCCCCGCAGTTCGTTATTTACTCATTTGTAAACGGTGATGTATTGTGGTCCAGACTCCAAAGTGTGCAGAGGGGTACATCAGTGTCTCAGCCATCACTGCAGCTCTGTTGAGAAAATGTCACAGGCTCATTGCCATGCAGAGGGAGGACCCGGCACGCCGCACTAGTGGTAGTATTAACCCTCTAGAAATAGTAGTAGTAGTAGTAACTACCCTAGTGGTAGCATTAAGGCATCCCTAGCTGGTTGAATTAGTAATGTTGAAAGCGGGCAGACTGGGGCATTGAGAAGAGTTGCAAGCGGGAGCTGCTGGGTGCACTTTGAAATCCGGGCCCTGGAGGGCATTGAAGGAAGCTTGTGCTGATGGGCAGTGTGCAGCAAATCAAGTATGGGAACACATTAACAATCTATAAATAAGGGTCTGGGGCGTGCAATGATAGTGCATACACGTATGTATACGTGGTTTTATATTAAATCTTGAGTGGCAAATAGGTATGTAATGAACCCTATTGATGCAGATTCATGATGTATATCTGGAGGGCGTTCTTTGTCATGTCATCTTTATGGAGTGAAAATGAATTCCCAAATTAAAGGAGGTCTATAGATTGGGATTTTGTTTGCAGTCCATATCTATATATATATATATATATAGAAGTTGGTGGCGCCGTTGGCGTCCGGCGAGAATTTGTTCATATATATATATATATATATATATATATATATATATATATATATATATCGACGAACACTTGCTTCTTGTTAAAAGAAAGTAGACGGCACTCCAAGCTTGAGATGTAGAAAACGATTTATTGGCAGACCCCCCTGCCCCCAAGATGACAAACGCGTTTCGCCGTAAAGGCTTCCTCAGTGTCAAAGGTGCATAACATTGAACGCCATTTTATCTCCACCCCTCTAACAACAGCAAGAGAGGACTAAAGTGCCATGTTGGTTTTTTGGCAGACATCTTGCAGTGTGCAATCATTTACATGTGAATTAGCGAGTTCGTTATAAACTTATCACGGAGTATGGCATTCCAAAAAAGTGCTTGTGCATTTAAAAACAAAGGGGCAAACCCCATAGAATTCATTGTATATTACATTGCTTGTTCGGTAAAGTGCTAATTAACTCGGACAGTTCATTCATAACAATCGACATCACGGAAGTCAATGTAAAAGTGCATATTTGGAATCAACACAAGGTTAGTGCTATATACAAATCACATATTTATATATTTCTTAAGTCTCTCAGCTAAATTTCATAGAAACTCGCCAAGTGTTACCTTCATCGTGTGTATGAGTGACAATATAACACACCGTGTATGTCTAGGGTCCTTTGTTTATGTTATTGTACACTGTTCGAACAAGCATATATTATACCGCCCTGTATGGGCAAGTGTTTTATGTTTTCATGTCTCGCCCTGAATGGGCCTGAATCTCCCATTTGCCCAAGAAGGCAAGTTATAAAGCCCAAAATCATGGGAGTGGGGAGGGGAGATGTTATGGATGATGTTATTTAGCCTGTGTTTTGTATCTGTTCAGATTTGTGTTCTTATTGCCCCTATGTTGTGCTGTCCACTATTCTTTTTCATACTGCCCCTTTCTGGTTAGCTATTCCAGGTACACCCAAAGTTCTTCATCATTATTCAGATCCACGGGTTTCATTGGCTGGAGGTCAATGATGTATTTAGATTCCATGGCCCTTAATGCTCTTACTTTATCTCCACCCCTTTCTTGTCTTTCTAGTTGGTCAATAATAAAGAAAGATAGTAAATCTCTGTTACTGTTGTGATGGGTTTCGAAATGGCGTGCCACCGGGTAATTTTTGTCTTTATTAGTGATGGCACGCATGTGCTCTAAGATACGTTTTTTTGCTGGGTTGATGGTACTCCTGATGTATCTTTTTGAGCATGGGCAAACCAGACAGTATATTACAAATTCTGAATTGCAGTTCAGAAGTTTGTTGATTGTTCTGATGGGCCGTGGGTCGTTTGGTCTGCCGTCATATCTGATTTTCTTATGACTGTACTTGCACGCTTTACAGTGCATGCAGGGGTAAAAACCCTGAACAGATTTGGATAAAGATGACTTCCTTATAGTGACTCCTCGTCAGATGGTCACCAAGGAACTGGCAGCGTCTATAGGTGATAGCAGGTTTCGGGGGTATTATATTTTTCAAGACAATATCTGTTTTAAGGATATGCCAGTTGTTATTGAAAATTTGGACCAAATCATTGGATCTCATATTATAGGTCGTGATCATTCTTGTCACTGTCTTGGACTCCACTGTCTTCTTTGTGTTCTTATTCCATAAGAGGTCCTGTCTGTCTGTGAGCTCCACTCTCTTAGAGGCCTCAACTAGTGATGTCTTGGAGTAGCCTCTCTCTAGAAATCTAGAAACTGCTGCATTTTGGGCCTGTAAAAAGTCATCGTGCTCTGAGCAATTCCTTTTTAGGCGCAGCAGTTCCCCGAACGGAATGTTCTTTATCATGCTTCTAGGATGATGACCTGCCGCATGGAGCACGGCATTTCCTGCCGTTGGCTTGCGGTAAAGATTTGTTTGAATGGAGCCTCCTGCTACAAAGACCTCAAGATCAAGATAGTGGACTGATCTGTCACTGATTGTGTCGGTAAATGTTAAATTGAGACTGTTGTCGTTTAACGTTGCCACAAACTCCTCAGCTGAGGGTCTGTCGCCCCGCCACACCACAAAAAAAAAATAAAAAAAATATATATATATATATATATATATATATATATATATATATATATATATGCCTTGATGGGACAGCTAAATTACATTGATTAAGCATAAATCATGTAGTCTTTTCGCTATGTACATCGTTTTGTTCTCTGAACATGTGACCCTGGTGGGAAGGGCATTTTATTTAAAAACGGCTTTAATCACACACAGCCTTTATGTGAACAAGGGCGCCTGAGCCCGAAACGCGTCATCTGTCGACTGCTGTTTGGTTACATTAAACATCTTGCCTGAGATCAGAAGTGGTTCGTGTCTCTTTCTTCGCCGCCGAGGTTTCCTGGTGGAAGTGGAAGGAGAAACCTGCTCGTAATATATATATATATATATATATATATATATGAAAGAAATGTTCCTGTTCCGTCAATGAATGACGGAAACACACCAGGTGCGGACCTCCAAACCAACCTCGTCACTGCAGCGAAAAGTTTTCCAAAAAAAGATGCAAGTCCTCAAATAGGTGGCAGAGTAAACTTTTATTCAAATTAAAGGACAAATGTCTATCCGATGACGTGTTTCACTCCTCTAGGGAGCTTGATCACATATATATATATATATATGATGTAAATATGCAGGCACTCATTGTGTAAATAAGCAGGCACTCATCGTGTAAATATGCAGGCACTCATCAATCTGAAGTTGATGTGCACGCTCTTATTGATTTGGCATGTCTCAACTATGTTTCATAACCCATAGACCTTTATTTAAAGTAAATAGCTGCACAATAGTTAAAATAAGGTGCACACACAAATGCAGAAGGTCCTAGCCAAGAGGCTTTGTGTTGCTGGCTCCCCAGGAATCCAGCATCAACGTCTGTGAGGAGTGGACCTTGACCTTTCTTTGGGTTTCACTGTGCACTCTAGAATCTGTAACTGTCCTCTACGCCTTGCCACTAAGCTTTAGCAGCCACACTGCTGCACAACATGGCTAAAATATATGGGCATGTGAAACTTCAGCATATTTTTCTAAATCCATCAGATTTTGAGGCTATAAACAAAAAAGCGTTACATGTAGCTTTGTGCGAACACTATAGCGATGCCAGATATGGGAAAGAGGCTCAGAAAAGCTTTGTTGTTAGGTATATGTCTATTGAGGGCACCTCCTATTTGCCAGCCCGATACCTTTTAAAACCCATAGGTCGTTGGGAGAGAGGACTGTTCTTCCGCCTAAAGGCTGGCACTCTGAAATTCCTATTACCTCCTCGTCCTGTCTTCCTCGCCACAGTAATTACCCATGAGCCTCCGGCTCCACACAGAACTCCAAGTACAAAAACAGCGCTCTAGTCTCCCTCTCCCTCCTCCAAGATGGCCCCCAGTGGCTCCAGCCAATCCCATAAAGGGACACAGAAGCACAACACGACCTGTTCTTTTTTTCTGCACTTCTCCGAGTGCTGTGTTCCCTGCTGGTCAGGTGAGTGTTTGCTGTTGTTTATTGAAGGCTGGGGTCTTGCTTGAGCAGCCCTTTTTGGCCTTGGGTATTTCGGTGGGGGATGTGATGTCGTTTTTATTGTTTCTGTATCAATATATTTCATTTTGTGACTTTTGCATTTCTTCCCCATTCGTTTGCCTCCGCGCTCCGTGTCCTGCTGTAGCGGACCTTGGGGGCGTTTGTTTGTTTGTGCTCGGTCGCTTTGGACCTCGCGCTATGTAGGGGCTCCTGTGGTCCTGCTGAGCGGGACCGTTTTCGGGACTGCTCTTTCCCGGCCGCGCGTCATGCTGAGCTTCCTTGGCGCGGCCGGGTGCGGTGACGGTTCCTCTTCCCCTCCGCTTACTTTCTGAGGGCGAGATGTGCTCTGACGTGTGTTTTGGCTGAAAACGAATAATTGGGCGGAGCGCGCCGGTTTGCATGCGCTCTTGTTCTATTAGGGGGCGTGTGTTATGGTGATTGGGACGGTTGCCTAGCGACCTAGTTTACCGTGCGTGTAGTATTCACTTATGCCTGTGTTTGTTCGAGTGGACATGGGGCGTGATGCTTCTGCCGTGCCTGATCCTGGCTCCTTCTCAGTGGGTTCTCCTTCTGGGATGGCGATTCCCTTTATGGAGTTGTTGCTGCACATGTTTGAAATTGCTGTGGCTGCTGCTTTACGGTGTCAGGGGCCGGTTACTGCGGTGATGTGGGCCTGAGTTGATGGCGCTTTGTGCATGGGGCCGTTCTTGCATTGGTCCTTGGGCACATTCACAAGCATTTGGTGTTTCCCTGAATCTGTGTCACCTCTTGCTGATGTTTTCTTCTTTCCGTATCAGCGCCCTGAGCCTGGATCTTTGCCCCTTCATTCTTCAGTTTTGAGGGTTCTGGACAATGGTTCCTTTCCGCATTTTTTGGGTATGGGGGAACCCCTGCAGGATTTTGCTGTGTATGCCCCTCCTCGTTGGAGGTTGATTCCTTGATGGCCAGCATGTCTTCTCAAGGGACTGTTGTTTCGGTGGTTTCTTCTGCTGTCCCGGTTGACCGTACAGTGGATAGTGCGGTGATGCGCACTTTTGCGTCTGTGCATTTTTCTGTAAGGGCTGCTGCCTGTTCCTCTTGCACGATCCAGTCTTTACTGTTGGATTTGCAGTCTGTGGCTGTATGTTGGATCAGGGGGTGGATGCTTCTTCTGATCTGGATATGCTGGAGTGGCATGTACGCCTGATGTCTGATGTTCCCTTTGTTTCATTGGGGGCGGGCGGTTTCGGCAGCTGGGTCATCTGTCGCTACCAGGCGTCGGTTGTGGATTCGTTCCTGGAAGGCTGACGATGCGCAGTGGAGTCTCCTGGTGGTGATCCCTTTTTCGGGGGTTCTTTTGCTTGGTCCTCCTTTTGAATGTCATGGTGGTTACTACTGTGTTGGGCCGTAGGCTCATTGCTCCTGAGCGTACTGGTTTCTTCCGTGCCTTTGCTTCCCAGCATACTTTTGGTCGTTCTGGGAGGGGACGTGCTGGGCTTCCATGTCATGTCCGGATCGTTCCTGGTATTGGTCCGGTTGGGGGTCGCCTCACTTGATTCATGGGCTCTTGGCGTGTGACTGTGTCTGTCCTAAGGGTTCTTCAAGTGGTTTCAGAGGGTGTACTTCTTGGGTTTACCCGGACTCCCCCTGACTGTTTCAGGTCCGCGCCTTGTCCCAGAGTCCCTCTAAGGCGGTTGATGCTTTGGAAGGCATTTGTTTCCCTAATGACCAGTCATACGGTGCTTCCTGTGCCCTGCGATCTGTTCAGGTTGGGCGTGTTTTCCTTACTTTATTATTGTGTACAAACGCACCGGGTGTCTTCATCCTGTGGTGGACCTGATGTAGGTCGAGGCTTTCGTCCCGCGCCTGTGTTTCATTTTGGTTTCACTTCAGTTGATCCTTCCTCTGGTGTCTCAGGGTGTTTCCTGGAGTCTTTGGTCTTGAGAGATGCTTGTATACATGTGCCTGTTTCATCCCGTCTCTCATCGGTTTCTCCGGTTTGCGTCCTGGGTCGTCATTACCGGTTCCTGGTATGGCCTTTTGATTTCTGCTCTTCTCCCGGGTCCTTTACTATGGGTCTGGCTCCTCTTGTTGGACTCTTGCAGGGGGAGGGCATTTGTGTATATTCCTTCTCTGGATGACACTTTCATTTCTGCTTCTTCTTTTCTGTGGCAGAGTTTCGTGTCCGGAGTGTGTTCCATGTCCTGGGGCATCACAGTTTCCTCGTGAATGTGACGGGAGTCCTTCCTGGTTCCTACACGAGGATTGGCTTTCGTTGGGGTTCTGTTCAAGACTCATTTGGGGATGGTGTTCCAAACCCCTCCCCGGTTTCTGTCCCTGATGTCTGATGTTAATCCCCTGTTGTTGGGGGCATTCTCGTCCTGTACACCTGTGGTGGGGGATTCAAGGTGTGATGTCGGCCTCTTTGTTGACGATGCCATGGGCTCGCCTCCACATGTACCCGGTGGTGTTCCCACATTTGGTGGCGTCAGGTCCCCTGTTCCCTCGATATGGGTGTTTTGGCTCATATGTCGGTGGATGTTCGGGTGGTCCTGTGTTGGTGGTTGGTCGAGGGTCATCTGTCCGGGGGCCGCCCCTTTCTAATTATTCCCACCCGCGTGGTCTCTACCGATGCCCACCTGCTGGGTTGGGGTGCTGATCTGGGGGATTGGCCGACTCTGGGGTTTTGGCCTCAGTCGGTGTTGTCGTGTTCCTCCAACTGCGTGGTGCTGAGGGCCGTCCTTTTTGGTCTGCTGGATTCTCGGATCTTCTTCGGGGTCTCCGTGTGCATGTCCGGACGGACTGTCGGGTGGTGAGGTCTTTTGGGGACCGTCTAGGGGGATGTGGGGTTCGTTCCCTCGGTTGCCTCAGCCGTCTGTTTTGTTGTTGGGCAGAGGTGTACCTGGCGTCCCTATCTGCCTTTTATCTGCCGGTTCCGGCGTCCACTGTGTGGGATTTTCTGACCCTGGTGTTTCCTTCCATGGAGTCTTTGTCCCTCACACATTTGTTGTTCATGGGGTGGCGGTGGTTGTTTGGGTCTCCGATTGTGGGCCTCTTTGCTTCCCGGGCTGTTGCCTGAATCCGCTGCTTTTGCACGATTATGCCTTGCGAGGATGCTTGGTTGGTGGACGCTCTGTCGTTCCTTCGGCCATGGGGCATGTTGTATGCCTTTCCCCCTATTCCCCTGTTTCAGGCGGTCTTGCGATAGATCTGGGGAAGGGTTCCTTTATGCTTCTGATTGCTCCGGGTTGGATCCGTCGCACTTGATATCCCCTACTGTTGGAATTGGCTGTGTCTCCAGGGTGGGCCTTCCCATTCGTGCCTTACCCTCTGTTGGGTCCTCTTCTTCCTCTACCTGTGTTACGTTCCATGGGTCTGCGGGCCTGGCTCTTGTGTGGGATTCTCTGTGGCATGGTGGTTGTTCTATGTCTGTGGCTGGCGTCATTCAGCAATATCGGAGGCCTTCTACTCTGGAGTCCTACGCGGAGCATTGGGATTTCTTTGCCTCTTGAGGTGTGGTCACAGGCTGTCGTTGGCTTCCTTGGATCCTGATCTGATTCTGTGATTTTACTTCATGGTTTCCTTTTGGGCTTGGCCGTTTCCACTCTCAGGGCTCATTGGGCCGCCATTCGGGCATTTCATGTCCTGCCTTTGGTTCGTATTTCTCCTTTGATGGCTCGGCTTTTTAAGTCGTTTTCTTTGCCACGTCCCCGTCCTTTCTTGTGTTCTTCTCCTTGGGACCTTACTCTGGTATTGCGTTCCTTGCTGTCGGCTCCTTCGAGCCTTTGGTGTCGGTGGGCCTGATGTTCTTGGCACTCAATGTGGTGTTTATTGTGGCTCTTCCTTCTGCCTGGCGTATTGGTATGCTGGGTGCCTTCCTACGGTCTGCTCCAGTTTGGTCATTTTGTCTGATCATGCAGTCTTGCGCCCTCATCCTACGTTTATTCCAGGGGTGGATTCTTATTTTCACCGTTCTGCTGAAGTGGTTCTTCTGTTTCTTTGTCCTGAACCTTCCTCGGCTGCGGATTACCTTCTCCGCCTGTTGGATGTGCGTCGTGCATTGTTGGTTTATTCTCATGCACTCATTACTTTTGTAAGGTTGACTTTTTGTTTGTCAGTTTTTGGTTTGTCTCGTCAGGGACCGGAAGCCCTCACTGTCCGCTGTCAGGCGTTGGATTGTGGTGACCATTCGGTTGGCTTCGGTTCTGTTGCTGTTCTTCCCCCTCTTACTGTTCAGGGTCGGTCCACAGGATCCGTTTCTGTATCGTGGGCCGCTTTTGAGGTGTGTCCATGGAGGATGTTTGCCGGGCGGCCGGTTGGTCGTCACCGCATACTTTCAGGTCCCATTATCGCCTTCGGGTTGGGGTGGGGTTTCTGTTTCCTTTGCCTCCTCTGTACTGTCAAAAAATTGAGTAACAATCCTCAATTCAGAAAGACCAATCTTTCAGTCTACAATCGTATGAATACTTCTTTTTATTTTTGATTTTCTTTTTATTTTTTTTTCAAATAAAAAAAAAAAATATATATATATATATATATATAAAAAGAAGTATTCATACGATTGTAGACTGAAAGATTGGTCTTTCTGAATTGAGGATTGTTACTCATTTTTTGAAATTATTGAATTGAAGTGCAGTACTGGCATCTCTTTGTTGATTCTGATATTGGCGCAGCCTTACTGCTTTAGCCAGAACCCTCATTGTTGCCTCCTCTGTACTGTCGGCTGGGATTCCTTGAGGTGTATATTTCTGTGGAATATTTGTACCTCTTGTGTTTGGATATGTTCTCTGCATGTTTCTGTGGAGTGTTTTCCTTGCATGAAGCTGATTGCTTTGGTATCGGCTCATGGGTAATTACTGTGGCGTGGAAGACAGGACGAGGAGGTAATGCCCCGGTTACTTACCGGTAATCTTCATTACTCCGAGTCCATGTCTTCCTCGCCACAGTATAGTTTCCCTTCCCTCCCGGCCCTGGTGGTGGCTTCATGTCTGCGGCTTGGTTCTTCAGGTCGTGTTGGTGCTTCTGTGTCCCTTTATGGGATTGGCTGGAGCCACTGGGGGCCATCTTGGAGGAGGGAGAGGGAGACTAGAGCGCTGTTTTTGTACTTGGAGTTCTGTGTGGAGCCGGAGGCTCATGGGTAATTACTGTGGCGAGGAAGACATGGACTCGGAGTAATGAAGATTACCGGTAAGTAACCGGGGCATTATTTTCTCTTTAGGGTATAATGCTAACCTCGATGAGCTGCCCTGCCCGTGTGACGAACGAAGCAAACAAACATTGTTAAAACGTTTTCATTCTTTTGTAGCTATTACTCTTATTTTAAAGTGGCCTACAATCAAATACTTAGCTTGGAAAAAGATGAGTTAATTTTCCGTGTCGGCTCATTTCTGAAAGCAGCATTATGCACACGTAGAGCTATGTTTACTCCATGACGGCCGACTGAACTGTATATTAATTGCATCATGTTAACCGTTTTTTTAACATTTGTATCTTTGCTTTTTCATTATAATTAGCTGCATATCTTTTTATGGTAGATATCCCGCACAACTCATGGCTTTATCAGAAACTTTCCTTTAAGTTATTGCACTACCTCTTATTGATCATGTACGTCTATGGTTTTATTGTTTGATTTTATGTGTGCTTTTATGGATATGTCATATCCGAATAAAGATTAAAACAAATATATATATATTGGCAAAGGTGAGAGCACAAAGGCGTGACATATTGGCTTTACCAATGCTTGTTACTAGGTATTGGTAGTCTCAGTTGTTTCACTGAAAGGCGGGAGTGCCTTCTCATGCAACCAGCCTTTTGTTTTTCTCTTCAACCTTGCCAGACCTCGCAGGGTCCTCGGGTCAGACTCTACTGACCACCTACCGTGTTTCTTGTGATATAATCTGGGTTGATAGGTAGTTCTAGTCTTCCTTGCCTGAATGTGGTGTGAATTAACTAGAATTGTATCCGCTTTGCCACAGGGGGCCAGTAAAGAGCCGGCCTCGTGTTTTCAGATTTTTTTTCGTTTTCAATGACCCACATTCTCGTGTCTCAATGGATTATGGTCATTGTAGTTATTCAAGTGGTAAACATTTCATCACATTTGCATGAGTGCACTAATACTGCGTTTGGCGCACATTGCAGGAGTAAAGCGCTGGCGGTGGGTGGGCATTTAAATCTTTATACTGTGTAATTCTTCTATCTTTTTTATAACGACAGTCTGTGCTGCAAGGCAGAACCGCCCCAGTGCTCAGCCAGCAGCCAGTTCCCAACCCGAGGCGGTGTTTCTCTGTGGTAAGAACGGGGGTGTATTTTGAGGGTTCCTCGCGTAAATGCGTTTTTGCAGTGCACCCAGTGCCAATGGACGGGCTCAGTCCAGCTGCGCTGTTTCAGGGCTGCACACTTGTTTTTATAAATGCTTCATCTGAAAGGAAAACTTATTTCAACGGTGCACTGTATTTAAAAAGGTGTGTGACAGACCATACATAGGACAATTGGCCTCTGATCCTGCCCCTCAAAATACGGAACAACTGCTCACCCACTGCCCATTGCTTCTTTGAGTCAGGTGGCAAAGCCTGGAACTACCCGGCACGTGCAGGCTGCAGCTATCACGGTCAGAGCACCGTGATCAGCAGTGCCCGCATCTGGCACAGGCATGCCCTTGTCCTGCAGGTTAGCTATGAGCTGCAGGGCCCAGGCTGTGACCCGACTTGAGTGTCGGCAGTGGTTGAAAGATTCAATGACTGAGAGACGGCTGCGAACGGCGTACAAAACAGACAAAAATCCGCTCGCAAAGGGGCAGATTCTCAGAATCTGCCCCTTTGCGACCGGTATTTTTGCATTTTGTATGCATCATCCCAAATGCAAAAATCGCAAATTAAGAAATCGCTAAATTGCTATTATTTGTATTTAAGGAATCTCAAATTGAGATTCCTTAAATGCAATGCATGAAAGTTTTTAAAATAGCGAATTTGCTAATAGGGCACGCAAATTACCGTGAAGTACAACTTCATGGTAATTTGCAAAAAGTTTGAAAAATGCACTAAAGTGAATTTTTCAAAGTTTCATATTGCGCACACACATGCCCTAAGGGCATGTGTGTGCGCAACATATGCGCACAGATCAATTTCAGACGTGCAACAGGGTGTCCTTTGGACACCCCTGCACCCTTGAAATCGCAATCTCAATTTGCGATTCGCTAATTGCGATTCGCAACTCGAGATTGTCTTCCCATTCATTCCTATGGGCCTCTAGGCCCATGGGAATGAACTGGGAGGTATTCCTTAATTGCGAGTCGCAATTTGCGAGTCGCAATTAAGGAATTCTAAGAAATCGCTATTTTTTTAGTGATTTCTTGATGCATTTCATTTTGCTATTCCTTAATAGCGAATCGGTATTTTTCGCTATTAAGGAATCGCAAAATGGGTTCTTGCTGCATCTGGGGGTAAGAGACGAGACTGTTTGATAAGGTCAGGTCTGTATGCTACCTTTCAATTACAATAAAATAAAACAAATAAAAACTGACTAATAAATCACCTGCGTCCTAACCCCATTCACCAATAATACTCCACAACATTTGCCAGCCCAATGACTCCAGCACTCGCATCATTCATGCCTAAGGCGCAAGTCCTAAAAAGGGAAATGGGGGGACTAACCAAGTTAGGCAGTATGCAAGTGACATCATGGCGCATGCTATCACAGTGCGTGACATCACACGTGGCATCATAGGAAGTGACAACACAAGAAGAGACATCCGATATTAAGACCTCACACATTAGTTTACAAGGTACATCATGAGTATATTTAAGCACATTAGAAGATTTAACAAAAATATTTTGTGTCAGGATTGTGCCAAAAAAGTGGCGCAACCCCAACGCAAAATCTGGGCATCAACTAATACATTTATGTCTTTTTTAAAACCCTGCCTTAAATAAATTGGGAACAAGAAGAAGCATGGCAGTAGATCCATTCAGCTTAATTGGTTGAAAAGTCTGGATTCCAGAATATCTTATGGGTGTTAAGGCAGTAAATCTCAGAGAATAATGATAATGGTGAGATAACTCTGAAGGATAACGCATTTGTTGGAGAGATCTTTGTTTTGTGTAGTCCCAGATTTGAATCAAAATAGTACAGAAGGTTAATGTGTCTCCTGCAAAGCACATCATGTAAAATGCAGATAACAGCTTTTTATTTTATGTAGATAGGTGAGTGGGTTACTGCTATGACTACAGAGATCCTTTTGTTTCTTGCAATTCATAAATTGTAATCCTTCCAATATAGCACAGTAAGCTATGAAGGACGAGACTCCTGCATCTTGTAACCCTCACTTTCTCAAGTACCACAGCTTGTACATTGATTTACACACATATGATTTATTGTCAATGTGTATGTTACGTAAAGAGCTCTGACATCCTGCATTGCGATGAGTAGCGCTATAAAAGAAATAAACACAGTGCTATTTAAACTGCTATTTGTGTAAATACTGCGACAGACCAGCACAACTGATATTTCTTACAGTGCATGTACTTCTATACAGGGACTGAACAAAGTGAAAAGCATGCCTCTCTTAAGTACCTGTGAAGAGATAACAAGCTGTGAGGCTTTGTTGTATTTGCATTTAAGTGGGAGGTTCAAGGTTGTGTCCAGTCAGGATTATTGATCAAAGCGAGGCCTGATGGCCCCTTAACTTCAGCCTTTACCTTTGGCCCAGCTGGAGGTGAAAATTTTAAAAGGCCCCCCTGGCACCTAGCACATTGCTGCTGGTAATGGAAAGCAGACAAAATGCAGGTGCTGCTGAACATGTCCTGTCTCAAATTTACACCAGGGCAAGTGCAGCATATTTCTGTGGGGCCCAACTTCTTGGCCGGTCGGATGGTATCCAGTGAAAATAATGGATGGACGCTATGTACCCACATGTACACCTGACTTGTGCCCTCTCCATTCCCCTCGTGCCGCTTATCACGCTATCTTACACATGGGGGAGGGATGGTGGAGAAGCCAACTATCCTATGAAATAAACATTAGACTACAAATCAGTAGCCCCGCCCAGTGGCAGCTGCTAAGGAACGAGTGGGCAGGGTTGAAAACAAAATCACTTGCCTGGTTACGGCTGACACCTCTCCGCCATCCTCTTCTCTTCCTCCTGACTCCCGTTAGCAGGAAGGTCCCAGGCTCCCCTAAGCCAACCACGACGTTGCCATCACAAGCATGACAGCAGCGTTATGATTGGTCTGAGCTGCCTGTTTTTAGCCGCTCAAGGAGTACCTGGGAGCCTTTGGACAGTTAGCAGTACACAGCCGGATGGAGAAATGCTAAGTGAGCATGACCGTTTGGCCAGCCCAAGATGGCCGGCAAAACCGTCATGCGCACTTAGTAATGTCCATACCACTCCTCCTCCAGTGAACCATCCCATCCTCACCCAGCACAAACCTGGCTTTGTGCAGAAAAATAAAATGATCATTTTCTTATTCCTTGTTGCACTGCTCTGGGAGCAGTGGGGCAACGCTCCTCCGCCTTAGAAGAGGAGCAGCCCCTGGTCGCATCTTACGTTATCAAAAGCCTTCCTGAAATCTACTTTAAGAAGTGGTGCCAGTGTATGAGATTGGTCTATATCACTCACACCTGTCACACAGTTTATTTGGGTTAGGAACTAACCTGACAATTGTTTCTTCAGGTTCGTTGAGTTGCTCCCCTTAGATGTGACACACCACTAATAAACGAGGAGCTAGCAAACCTGTCTAGCATTTAAAGAATTTCACCAAGAATCAATTGTGGTCCAGTGTTTTACCTGATTATATTAGTGATAATGCGTTGGAGATCTCTTCAAATAGGGCATCTCAATCTACTTTACCTTTTTCTTCCTCAGGTAGTGTAGCTAGTAGGAGACCCTTGATAAAGGTCTCCGGTCTTTCATCATACTCCATCTGAACATTTGGGCTCTCACTTGGGGTTCCCCCTCCAGACGACCCACACCATCATGAAGGCTGCAGATTGGTCCCCCTTGGTATTCCTTCCAACTCAGCTAATACAGCAGGTTCCCAGTCTTACTACCTTGTTCTTAAAATCTTTGTTGGAAAGTCAGATATATGAGTCTGGCTCTATCCATCTGTGTGTTGGTGGCGTAGCTTGGAGATTCTGGCTTTCTCAATAATGCATTTCGGCCTCTAGGATCTTTGCCTCCAAGCATTCTTTTCTTTTCTACTTTGATTTCTGGTATTAGGGTGAATCACTTTTCCCCGAATTGCTGGTTTAAATGCCCCAAAACCTTTTTCAGAGGGTTTTAGGGCCTACTATGGTTTCCTTGTTGAGGCAGAAGTATTATTGTGTCTGTCCACTGAGTGTTTGGTGCTCTAAACTTTGATTTGGTAAAACACCACGCATTGACTCACCACATTCCCTGCGTCCATTCAAGTTCAAGTTCAAAAGACCTTTATTCGAATTTCATAAAATTCATAAAAGTACCACATAAAAACAATTCATTTACATAACACATTATTACAAAAATTCATGATTAAAATATAATACAATTCTGATGAGGCTTATTTCAGGGATTTTCCATCATTTCGTGTTATCAGTCTCAAGAAAGTGCTAGTGCGAAAGATTAATTCATCTGAATCCAGGGAAACCAACATTAAATAAGACTCCTCCAGCGAGAGGGGTCTATGTTTCTTAAAATATGGAGTTAAAAACCATTTAATGTATCTTAGATAAAATTTACAGAAGAATAGGAAGTGCAAATCATCCTGTGTACTAACACCATCACACGGGCATGGATTATAGTCAGTGCTGTGTCGATAACCCAAAGGGAAAGACAACAAAAATTTCACTGAGCCCGCTCTTAAACGAAACAAAAATGATCTCTCCCAGTTGGTCATGGGTAGAGTAAGGTAGGGCGGGAGTGGTTGCCTACACAGTTCGTTTCCCATATATTTTACAACAGTTGATTTTGATAATTCTCTTCCCATCCGTTCAGATTTATAAAGTGCATATAGTGCATGTTTAACCTCAATATTGTCCTTGAGCTCAATCTTGGTGGGGTCGGAGAAGAGGTTACCTCTGTCCACGGCGCTTAGTGTTTTAGAGACTCCTGAGAGCCATGGAATCGCCATGCCATGGTCACAATTTAAGCACTCCTTTATAATATTTTGTGTAAGTGTGGCTGAGTTGTTCCTCCAAACCCTAACCCAGAATAGTGCTGGTCTGGCTCTGATAAAATCACATACATAGGGGAGGATTAATTCATTATGACAGATAAAATCAGAAGATGAGATTGGGACGCCCAGTTTTTTTCTGCAAAAGCGACTTTATTCCCGCTGAATGCTTGGGCAAACCTCAGCTCCATATGAGGCTACTGGTAGGCACTGTAGTCTAAAAAAATTTAAGATAGCTCTTGTGGCACCTATTTTCTTCGGGCGAGGCCATCTCAAGACAGAATTGGTGGCTTTCGAGAACTTGCTCGTGGCGTGGGCCAAGTGCTCTCTCCACGAGCCGTTCGCAGCGAAAACCAACCCTAAGTAAGGAAATATAGGCACAGATTCGAGTTTATCTGTCCCTATGTGTATAGTATTGAGCTTCCGTTTCCCAGGGCCGCATGACATGATAAAATATTTTTTTTTAATTTACACGCAGATCTAATCCATCCATATATTGGACAAAGCTTTGAACAAGTAAGCGGAGGGCATTTGGTGTGCGGCCCATGAGCACCGCATCGTCTGCGTATAATAGCACTGGTAGAGGTTTCCCCAGGATTGTCGGTACGTCACTAGTAACTTGTTTAAGACTTCCGGCTAAGCCATTAATGTAGATAATAAACAACAGGGGTGCTAAAACGCACCCCTGTCTCACCCCCCTGCCGATATCAATAGCTCCAGAGACTTCTCCACCCATCCCAATCCTGACCTGTGCTTTAAGATCAGTATGGAGGTAGGCCAGGAAGTTAACAAGAGCCTCGTCTAGCCCGTAATTCAATAAGGTGGTCCAGAGTTTAGATCTATTCACTAAATCAAAGGCGGATGAAAGATCCATAAAAGCAAGGTAAATAGGAGATGATCGAGCGATGCTATACTTGTCAATTATCAATTTTAGATTCAAGCATTGCTCCACTGTCCCCACCCTGCTCCTGAATCCCATCTGACACGGGTCCAATAAGTCTGTGTCTTCAGTCCATTCGAGCACCCTGTTATAAATTACTCGCCCCAAAATTTTTAAGGTATTATCCAAAAGGGAGATCGGACGATAGTTAACTGGGTCCGACCTGTCTCCCTTTTTGAAGATTGGGACGATGGTGCTGGTTGCCCAGGTAGCGGGCATAGGCACTGTTGGCAAGCTGTTAAAGACATTAAGAAGAATTGGTGCCCATAAATCTGGGCTATGCTTAATGATATCAATGGGCAAACCATCAGGGCCTGGTGCCTTGTTTCCAAGGCTCTCTTTTATAGCTATTTCTACTTCGTGGGCATCAATCTGTAGGCCACACAACTGTCCTGGTCTGGAAGTCATCGACTCCTCAGGCGGTGCGGCGTAGATTTTAGAGAAGTGGGCCTCCCATACACTACTAGTTATATTACAGCTAATTGGTGTTAGCTTTTTACCCATTTCTCTTGTTTTCCTGACTGCAGACCAGAAAGGCCCGCTGCCCCCCTGACCCTGAGAAAAGAACGGTGATCCAGGCCCTCATGGAATCACGGATGGACTACTGCAATGTACTCTATTTAGGGACCTCGAAGGGCAGGCTTCAAATGCTCCAGAGGGTACAGAAGCCAGCAGCGTGACAGCTGCTCAACTTTTTCCCAGTCGCCCTCCAACGGGGCTAACGCTGGCAAAACTTCATTGGCTTCCTATTGAGGAGAGGATCTCCTTCAAAGCCTTGAGCTTTGTACATAGGATCATCAACGAAAAAGGCACCGGCTATCTTTTTTCTTTGATTAAATCGTATCTTCAGAGTTGGTGTCTGAGATCATCTGGAACTGGCTTGACAAGAGTTCCCAAATTTCGCCAAACACTTCTTGGTGGAAGCTCGTTTAGGTTCCTGCCAGCTAACCTAAACAATGGAACCGACTCCCGCTCAATCTTATACTAGCACCTTCTGAAGTCCTTTTTCGGAAACGCCTAAAAACCAGGCTTTTTAGAAATGACCTCGTGCATTAACAATGCACAGACGCGTTTGGTCTTAATTTCAATAAAAAGATTTAAAAAAAACAATGCACAGACGCCCGTTGCCAGTTTGACAGTTGGACTTCAGCGTGGGGAAACTCCGGATTGGAGTAACCAGGCTGTGCTTTACAAAATGCTAACATAACATTAAGTAACTCTAAATGCATGTTGAAACTAAGTTTGAGAAAGACAGTCATGATATAAGTAAATTGAAATTTCAGAGATGTCTAATGCCTTCTTTAATGAGACAAAACAAAGTACTGACTGGATCTGTGGAAAATCATTTTGGATGAAGAAGCTAGACAGTTTGCAGCTATGCCGCGTAAGGAACGGTTCAACTTTTGCTGTTCTTTATTTAAAAAAAAAAAAAAGAGGCAGGAACTACCATCCACATGAGTTAAATACAATGAACAGGCTGTGATCCCGTTTCTACCCGGCATTTGTGCGATAAAGAAGCAGGAAGGGAGATACCGTGGCAATTCCTACATGAAATCTGAATTTTTTGCACAAGCCGAAAGTTTATTTTATACAGGTACTATAAAGATAAATCATATCAAGCATCTCTAGTCAGAACAAATGTACTAATATTGTTCAGTGCTTTTCAAGTGATTGTGATAATGTATTGTTTCTTTTCTAAATATTAGAATGTTAACTGAACAAGAGAGTGTTACCACCTTCTGAGGAAACACGTCATGTGCATTTGAAATGTCTTAAATGAGTGGTAAGCTCCCATATAATTACTGATCATATGTATAAATAAATGATCGTGATTTATGAAAATGTAAGTGCATAAAAAGAAAACACTCAAGTCAAATGAGAAAATTAAATGGGAGAGAAATGCAAATACATTTCAGCTTTCAAAGTTGATTATAATTGGTTTACAAACGAGCTAAAATGTCAGAGGCACCCTTGGTTGTGCACAGTGTTGCTCTGCAAAACCTTCACGGCGCTGTTGCATACCAAAAGCATCTTTCAGTCCTGAGGAAGTGGTTAACAGCAGTCATCGCCATAACCAGGATGGTTATGGTATACCAATGAACGTCACTCACTGCCATCTCCCTTTATGCACTGCTTGTAGGTCAGAATACAATTATACAACAGCAACGTGCCACTGACACCATAGATTCAGCAATACTTGAATACCAAAACGATTTTTTAATTAACGTTGGAATATTTTCTTTTTTCTTACTTCCTTTTTCAATTTTTACAAATGAACAAACATAACCCAAACACGGGCATATGAAACATTTCTCAATGTGTACAATCGAAACAAGGCAGTGGCCAAGTGATAAAAGTTTTTGCTCTAACATCAAAGTGTCCAAGGCTGGGTGCAGACAATATTCCATCTTTAATATCCTGAAATGCTTTTCCACAAGCATCACTCCATACAAATTTAACACCACTTTTCATTACTATCCGCAATGGTTCCACAATATTAGTAAAATTTCTCACAAACTTGGAGCAATACTCCGCTAAACTGAGAAAACTCCTCAACTGATCTTTAGTAGAAGGAACAGGAGCATCTCTAATGGCAGAGACAATACTTTTCTTTGGTCTGATTCCTTCCTTGGAAATTTCGTGGCCAAGGTAATTAACTACATCCTTCCTTAACTGACATTTCTCCTTCTGAATAGTCAACCCATGTTCTCTCATTCTACACAAGACACTTTCCATCACTTGATCATGATGATCAAAATCTTTGCCGACAATTAACACATCATCTTGGAAGCAAAGAACATCATTTATACCATGGAGAACTTTTCCCATGACCCTTTGGAACACCGCTGAGGCCGAAGCTAGTCCAAATGGCATCCTACGTAACGAAAAGCACCCAGCGGTGTTACAAATGATGTCAAATGTCTAGATTCTTCATTGAGATCAATCTGGTGATATGCTGACGACATATCAATGACGCTAAAAACACACCCCCCACCCATTGCCGTCAACATCTCTGAAATGTTTGGTAGAGGTTGGCGATCAACCCAAATGTTTTTGTTTAGATCGCGAAGATCAATACATAAACGAATCAAGATTCTGGACTAGAAGAAGCTATTCAAATAGCAAAGGGGTTGGCAAAAAGGCAGGTGGAGTGGACAAAGCTTGATCAGACATTTTAAACAAATTGCACCTGTAAAGGAAGGAAAAGTTAGTTTAAAATAAAGAAACTAACATAACAAATTAAAATAAAAACCTTCAATTCTTGACAAAGTTAAGTCCAGAGTCACCAGATTATAAAGATCGAAATCTTCGTTTTCTTTGTTTTCTTCGTTTTCTGCAGATTTCCTCTTTAAAAGCAATTTCTTCGTTTTCTGCAGATTTCCTCTTTAAAAGCAGTAAGTGAAAGTTCTCCTTTTATCACGACGATGTCTCAGTTAGCTCCCTCAGGTCAGAATCCAGGAAATAAACTTGCAAACACAAAGAACTTGACGTCGCGCTTTGTCAGATATCGTATCAATCCTTCAGAATTGCCATTTACATCAGAAAACGGAGATTATAGCACACGAAGGTATAAAGCATTAGAGAAGTGCACGAAGAACCATTCTCAGCGCTAATATTATAATTGTAGTCTTTATTGAAGAGTAAGTACAGGAACCTCCAGCTCATCCACAGCCTGCTTCACAGCTCAGTTTCATCTCTCAAGAGATAACATTCTAAGCTGCTAGGCAACCATTAACATTCTACATTAGTCATCTCTACACAGAGGTCTTCAATCTGTGGGGCGCGACCCCCAGGGGGCCGTGGAGTCCTTGGAAGGGGGTCGCAGATTCTGTCAGGGGCATGCAATTCCTGGCGTTGGGCTGATCGAGGGTGCTCATGGTGGATGGAGGCCTAATTCACACAGAGGTGTGAAAAACATCAAAGGCTCATTAACAAGTACAAGGTCTTTTAAAGACCTGTCAAGTACTCGGGTGTGGCTGTGTGTGTGTCCCTGAAACGGTTTCAGCCAGGCTCACACACACGAGCTGGGGGAGGGGGGAAGGTGGGAGGGGGGTGGGGTCTGGGGAAGCAGGCTGTAGTGTAGCCCTTTGAGTATAATGGATGTTTCGCGCCTGGAGCTGTGAGTCCTGTGACATGTCCCCCCCCTCCCGCCCCCATCAGGGAGGCACAGAGATGCCCTCCCTTGAGCGGGAAAGAAGGAAGAAGACACAAAGATACTGACCCACCCCCCATGAGAGAGTCACAGAAAAGGTGGGTGGATGAATGATGGGTGGATGGATGAATGTAAGGATGAAGGATGGATGGATATGTGAAAAGGTGGGTGGATCAATGATGAGTGGATGGATGAAAGGGTGGATGGATGGATGGATGGATGGATGAAAGGGTGGATGGATGGATGGATGGATGGATGGATGGATGGATGAAAGGGTGGATGGATGGAAGGATGAAAGGGTGGATGGATGGAAGGATGAAAGGATGGATGAAGGATGTATGGATGGATAAAAGGTTGCATGGATGAATGATGGATGGATATGTAAAAAGATGGGTGGATGAATGATGGGTGAATGGATGGATGAAAGGGTGGATGGATGTATAGATGGAAGGATGAAATGGTGAATGGGTGAAGGATAGATGGATGAAGGATAGATGTTGGATGTAAGGATGAAAGGGTGGATGGGTGAAGGGTGGATGGATGGATGAAAGGGTGGATGAATGAATGAAAGGGTGGATGCATGGAAGGATGAAAGGGTGGACGGGTGAAGAATGGATGGATGGATGAATGGGTGGATGGCTAAAGGATGGATGGATGGAAGGATGAAAGGGTGGATGAAGGATGGATGTATGGATGGATAAAAGGTTGCATGGATGAATGAGGCATCGATGGATGTGTGAAAAGTTGGGGGGAGGAATGGTGGATGATTGGATGAAAGGGTGGGTGGATGGAAGGATGAAAGGGTGGATTGATGAAGGATACATGTATGGATGGGAGGATGAAAGGGTGGATGGATGTATGGATGGATAAAAGGTTGCATGGATGAATGATGGATGGATGTGTGAAAAGGTGGGTGGATGAATGATGGGTGGATTGATGGAAGGGTGGATGGGTAAAGGATGGATGTATGGATGGAAGGATGCAAGGGTGGATGGATTAAGGATGGATGTATGGATGGAAGGATGAAAGGGTGGATGGGT
This sequence comes from Lissotriton vulgaris, assembly GCF_964263255.1. NCBI lineage: Eukaryota > Metazoa > Chordata > Amphibia > Caudata > Salamandridae > Lissotriton > Lissotriton vulgaris. The sequence continues at coordinate 278,906,421 of NC_141698.1, read as the reverse complement.
GAAGGATGGATGGATGGATAGATGAAAGGGTGGATGAATGGATGAAAAGGTGGTTGGATGGAAGGATGAAAAGGTGGACGGATGAAGGATGGGTGATGGAAGAAAGGTTGGATGGCTGTATGGATGGATACAAGGTTGCATGGATGAATGATGCATGGAGGATGAATGGATGGATGGTTGAAAGGATGGATGTATGGATGGATAAACAGTTGCATGGATGAATGATGGATGGATGTGTGAAAAGGTGGGTGGATGGATGATGGGTGGATGGATGGAAGGGTGGATGGGTAAAGGATGGATGTATGGATGGAAGGCTGAAAGGGTGGATGGTTGAAGGATGGATGTATGGATGGAAGGATGAAAGGATGGATGGATGTGTGAAAGTGTGGGTGGATGAAGGATGGATGGATGGGATGAGGTCTAACAGGCGCATTTATGGTTGTCAAAAGTTGATGATGAGGAGTACCAGTTTCTAGAAACTTTTGTCGGATGCGGGTCCTTACGCCTAAAAAGGTTTTACAGGGGGTCTCGGCATCAAAAAGTTTGAAGACCTCTGCTATAGGGTGTAGGCATTGCATAATATAATATTCTTGCACACACATTTCCTTATGTGAATTTTGCACTTATACAAAATACATGCATGCACAGAATTTCACAGGAGGGGCCAGTGTACTTTTTGTGTATGGTGTCACTTAAATCGGAGTCTGAATGGTTAGAGGGCATGCACTAACGCTGAAATAATGGCCATCAATGAGAGCTGCTGTCCAGCTTCTATGTAAGAGTGCTTCATGGTCTTATTGAGAAGAAGGTGTTGGTTAAAATGTGCCTCTTTACAGGAAAAATATAGTATATAATCCAACCCTACGAGCTCCCTGCAATTTTTGTCAAATTGCCACAATTAACTTGCTGCAACATGCAAGGAAATCTTTTCCTCAGCCTTACCCTAACCCAGTCATAATGCTAACCATAACCCAAACATAAGTCTAACACTAAACCAAACTTTAGCCCTAACCCTAAATCTAACTCTAAACACTAATAGTAGTTTAGACCACTAACCCCTGCACAAACCCAACCCCTAACCCTACCTTAACACTAACCCTTACGCTAATTCCTACCCATGCCCTAACTCTAAATCTATTGGTAAATTTAAAACAAACCATATCCATCACTCTTTAACTTATCTTATTTGCAGTCCTCAACAGAACAGTTAAACTGACCCTTACAGTAACACTTGCCTGTGCCCTAGTGCTAAATCTAAACCTAACTATAACAATCACTCTTTAATTCATCTGAGTTCATTCATTCATTTAGTTCTTTATTTCGGCTAAAATGCCATAAAAGACAGTGCATACATTACATTGCATTTCATTAGTAAGTAAAAACAAGTTACTACATAAAAACTTAAAAAACACATTAGTTAGAAGGTACAATTCAGGTCGGAGGATAATTTGAGCGGAAACATACATTCATAAAACATAGAATGGACCATCATGTCGATTCCAAGCAATCAGTTCAGTTACAATTGATGCCCCATTTTTTTCCTTTGATAAAAGATAGAAAGTAAAAATCTACTGACACTAAATATTATATGTTGAGATGTGTTTGTTGTTAGGATTCTCAGAGCCTGTGAACATGACCTCAAGCCTAAAAGTAGGCATATTGGTTTAATCCACTTCTTTCTTGCCTGAACATAAAGAGGGCAGAAAAAGAGAATGTGCTGCTCGTTTTCGGTCTGGTTATGGTCACACATGGGGCAAATTTCATCCATTACTGGGGATGATGGATCGCGGTTCCTAGCCCAACGTGCCAAAGTAGTTTTAATTAATAAATTTCCATACTGAAATTTTAAAAATAAAGTTTTGGCAAGTGGGGGCTCTATCTCATCCATAAAGATCTCATAAAGGGGTTCGTCCTTAAAGTTTAGGAACTTTGCAACTAAGGTTCCACTGGCTGTGTTACTTACAGTCCTACTTAGTATGAAACTCCAAAAGGCCCTTTTTAGGATTAGTTTGGGATTGACGGGTAATTGCTCGGGATTCTCCCAAAAATGCTTCAATCCTATATTATTCAACCATGTCTTAATGTGCCTTAGCCATGGGGTGGTACTCTGGCTGTCGAGTGTCATAATTTCCTTCAGCCCGTCTCTGTAATCTTGAAGTTCGGGCACATGCCATAATCTAACCCACAGCATTAGAGGTCGGATCAGGACTTGGTGATCAGTCCTTTTGAAGTTTAGGTCGAGTTCCAGGGGAACTAGTGGGGTGCCTCTAGGGACCCTTACCAAACTACGCATAAAGTTATTATCTAAGACACTAAAAGTCTCCCTGGACCCAGGACCCCATATATCAGCACCATAGAGGACAGATGATTGGACCTTAAATTTGAATAGTTCCATCACTGGGGACACCGCTTTGCTAGTGCTCAGACTTTGCTCCCTAAGAATTGGTTTGGCATTCTGGGCAAAGATTAGTTTACTTTTGTCAATTTGGGCTTTCCAAGTAAAGTTTGAATCCAGAGTCACCCCTAAATATGAAAAATGAGGCACTGATTCAAGCTTAACTCCTTTTAATGTTAGACAGCCCTTGTCCGGTTTAATCGGGTTTAGGGCCATACATTTAGTCTTCTTACCATTGATATCCAACCCCTTTTGTCTACAATATTCACTAAAGGTATTTAATAATATCTGTAAGCCATTTTTCGTTTGGGAAATCAAAATGGTGTCATCAGCAAATAGTAAGGATGTCACCTTTTCGCCGTTCAGTTTCGGAGAGTCATTTTTACATCTCCCTAAAAAGGAGGGAATATCGTTTACAAAAAGGGAAAATAGCGTGGGAGCCAAGACGCAACCCTGGCGTACTCCACGTTCGATGGGTATTTTTTGGGTTAATTCACCATTTGGGCCCCATCTAACTCTCGCAAAATTCCCTTCGTGTAACTCTTTAATTTGAACGACAAGATTATTTGGCATACCTGCTGCACTCAAGGTTTTCCATAAGAGATTGCGGGGCACCAAATCAAATGCAGCCCTTAAATCAACAAAGGCAACATGTAGATGGCACCTTTTAATCACTACGTACTTCCAATAGAGGCAGCAGAATCTAAAGATTTGGTCTATTGTGCTGACCTTTGGTCTGAATCCGGCTTGGAATTTGGTTAGAATTGAATTTTCATCTAGCCAATTACTCACGCGTAGTAGGATATGTCGTGAGTAGATTTTCTGTAAGATGTCCATTAGGCTTATTGGCCGATAATTACTTGGGTCCATCCTATCTCCTTTTTTAAAAATTAAAACAATTTCCGCTCCCTTCCAACTTTCAGGGAATTCTAAAGTGCAAGAAAATGTATTGCATAAGTAATTAATATAAGGTGCCCATACTCCTAGGTCATGCTTGTATAGGTCCCCCGGGATTTTGTCCAGACCTGGGGCTTTCCCAGATTTAATTTGTGTTATTGCCAACTCTGTTTCCCCTAGGGTAAAAACCAGGTGGTCTGCTGGGGGTTCAGGGTTTGCTACACTCGTGTTCATATGTGGGTCATCATATTTTTTGTATAGATTCGTGAAATGGGTGACCCAGGTTTGCTCATCCAAGAAAACGTCTTTGACTACCCTACCTACATGGTTCCCATTTGCGACCAGCCTCCAGAAGGCCACATTATCGCGTGACCTGGCGGCTAGCAACAAATCAGCCCATTTGCCTTCCTCCCATGCTATCTTTGAGGCCCTTTGGACAGATTTGTAATTACTCCTTGCTCTTTTTACATCTGTTGGAGATTTGGTCTTTATTGCAATTAATAATTCCCTCTTTGACTCTTTTCAGGATCTGTCATACCATGGCTTACTATGGGACAGATTCTGGATCTTCTGCTGTTTTTTTTTGGCATTTTGGTGACTAATAAACTTAGATCAGCAAAAAATTTCTGGTGAGTTTGGAGGAATGACGTTTTAGTTTCACCCTCAAACATTGCGGCTAAATAGGGACCAAAAGTACCTGGCAGAAGTGAGTATATTTCACTTAGAGTGTCACTGTGGTCCAGTATAAATGGCCATTTCAGAGATCTTCTGTTGTTGCTAATATGGATCTCAGAATTGTCAGCACTTTCCTCAAATGTGAGTTGCTGGACCATATCATTAAACAGATAGGGATCTAACGTCAAGTTTAAGGGGAAATGATCGCTTTCAGACCGTTCCATTACTTCAAGGTCCAAAAGATGAGGCCAGAGGGGGATAGAAGCAATCACAAAATCTAGGTTATTTTTATAATTATTCCTGGTGAATGTTGGTTTCTTAGAGCTATCGGATGGTAGCCGTCCGTTACAAGCCCTAAGAGAGTGTTCCGGGCATAAATTAATCAATTGTAAGCCCAGTGCTGAACATTTAACCGGTTTTACATTCTCCAGGATAGGGATTTTGTTTGCTTGATCTTCCTCATTAAAAATTTCACTAAGACCCAAGACTGGCTCGAAGTTGCAATTTAAATCGCCTGCCAGGATAACGAAGTCCTCCCTGGGGTCTAATGTACTCAAAAAACAATCTAATTTGGCAATGGTCGGTGATTCTCTTGAGGAGGGTAGGGGCCTATTATAGACATTAACAAAGAATAAATTCTTCCCATTACAAACTGTGGCCTTTAAAGCTAATATATCTACAGAGTTTGTGGGTATCTCCTCAATTTTTACCCTTAAGTTAATTTTCACCCACATCAAAAGTCCCCCTGACGGCCTTCCACTTCTAGAGGCTATAGCACCAATCCCGTAGGTCTTGTAGCCCACCCTATGGGGCGTCTCCACTGCCCAGGTTTCCTGAAAAAAGCAGAGGTCAAAGGACTCTATATAGTTTGCCCACTCCGGGTCCCTCAGGTTTTTAGCAACTCCAGCTATATTCCAACAGATCATTTTGATCGGAATTTCAAGAGCAACTGGTCTCTCGGTAGAAGCCCTAGGCATTTCTTCATGAGTAATTGGAAACACAGATTGTATTACCAAGGGCATTACCTCTAAGAGTGAGTTGTTACTCAAAATAGTTGTGGGCAATACCTGCTCTTCTGGATTATTTACATCATGGGATACATTAACATCATGAGGTACAGTTTTACCCACACAAGAGGACACAGTATTGACCAGTACATCATTCGCAGTATCAGTGCCCACATCACCAAAACTCATTATGTCTAGCCCCTCACCCCCCGCATCATATAGCATCAGTCGCAATCATCTAGACCGCTAAAGATGTCATACCTATTAGAGGTTTCTAGAGGTGTGAAGGGTTTAAGGTTATCCATCCTGCCTTTTTGGGTGTTATATGTCTTAGCCGATACGTAGTTCCATCCCATAGAGTCTGGGGCTACCACAGGACATGGAATATAATGCATATTGTTTACGTTCTGCAGTAGGGGGGGACACGAAACATATTGATTGCTCCCTGCGTTCTGTACTATAGGATGGTTAATTGGCTGGGTTAGGGGTATATGCTGTAATGGTTGATACTGCGGCGGATGGTGCTGTGATGGAAACACCACTGACCTCGGATAGAAATATGTTAGTGGTTTATGGATTATTATAATATTTGAGCTACCTGTCTGCCAGTTCAATATGAATTGGACAGCGTTAGGATCCCTAAAATTCACCACCACCACGTCACCATCGATGTCTTTGGGTCTACCCCCCAACCATTGGAGGCGACGAACATGGACAATTTCACCATTAATATGATTTGCAATTGGCCTATATATGCTAAGCCAATGCATAATCTTATTTTTTAGTTGGGCAAATCCCTCCCTCTTATTTTGTCCAAGCACAGGCACCCCTGTTAAGACTACCACGTAGGGTACTGCCTCTGGTGGAAGTTCAGGCAGAGGAGTCCTTCTAGGTTTCCCCCAAGCATGTCTTATTTCCCACGCCTCCCTTATTGGTTTCCCCAGAGGTGGATTGGGTATGTTACCAATGGTTTGATTTGTAACATTTAATGATGGTTGATCAGAATTTTTCTGATGGGGAGGTTTCGGGGGTGGGTGGTGTTGAACAGTCGCCATCACTGTGTTCCCCATAGATTTGGAGGTGGATGCAATTGAGGGAGGGATAGTGATAGGAATAGGGGTAGGTTTTGGTGGTTGACCTGAAGTTGGTATATTTTTTGATACAGTGTCTGGAGGTATGTTGGTTACATTATTTAATCCGGTGTTAGTTACAACGTCCTTATTACCCAGTGCACGCTCAATTTTACACAGCCTACATTCAACCTCCATCAACCTCTCCAAAATACTTGCTGAGTAAGATTTGATCAAACTCTCTATATCAAGTAGTGACACAGGACCCTTGTTCTCAATTTGTGCGTTAACAACCACATTAGTGTCCATTGAGTCCTCATTGTCTGTCAGAATAATTGACAAGGCTGGAGAAGTTAATGATGTAATGACCCCCTCGGTGTGTGTATGTGAAGTACTAGGTTCTTTTACAACATTGCTCATTTTCTTGCCAAAATCACGACAGCTCAATTTAGGTTGGAGAGGGTCCCCCCTTTTCCGCTGTTTTTTATTTGATGGTGGACCATAGGTTTTTTGAAAGGGAGTCAGTTTTTTAGCCTTATTACGGGGTATTTTCACAGAAGGCAAAACATCTCCCTTCGATGTACTTGGACTATTTACATGTGAAGATGACCCATTCGCGTCTGACATAGGTAAAGAATTTTGTGTGGACACAACCACGTTGGCTTCCAAGGGCTGGCTATCCAGTAAAATAATCGACTCATTTACTATTAGTTCAGTGTCAGTGTCGATAAAGCCAGTAGCGGGAAGTGATGGCAAAAGAACTGACCCATTTTTTATGCTTTCCACGGAGCGGTGTCGATCCGCCCGCCGCTCAGCCAGGACAATCTCCCTTGCGATGTCAGGGGATGATTTGGAAAAATAATTGTCCAAGGTACCATTTAACATCACTCCCTGTTTGTCAAGCGCAGGCTGGTCTATATTTAGCGAAGACATTTGCAAAGCTTAGTTAATAGAAGCGAAAAAGTCAAGTCAAGTAAGGGGAGATGACAGAGCAAACTATACCTGTAGGACAATGATTTTATGGCCAATCCAGTCTCCTCGGTTCTCGGAGGGTCTCAGAGGGTCTGCCCTTAGTCCGGGCTTTGTCCCGGGATTAGTCCCGTACAACGCGCTACGTCACCAGTTCTTATACCGGAAGCTATAGAAGGGGAGGAGCTCCCAGGAAGAGGCGGCAGGTGTGCAGGTGTTCCACGCACAGCCTGGTGGGCCTCGCAGTCCCGTCCTCCTTAGCAGCCGCGCTTTCTCCTAGCGCAGCTCGCCTCACCAACAGCACTTTCCCAGGGTCAAGACTCCAAAGTTTGCACGAACAGGCAGCAACTAGCACTCCTCTGCGAGCGGCTCCCGCGGAGCGGGGGCCGCGAGGAGTTATGAGGCGGTGATAGAGGGGAGGAGCTCCTGGGAAGAGGTGGCAGGTGTGCAGGTGTTCCACGCACAGCCTGGTGGGCCTCGCAGTCCCGTCCTCCTTAGCAGCCGCGCTTTCTCCAAGCGCAGTTCGCCTCACCAACAGCACTTTCCCAGGGTCAAGACTCCAAAGTTTGCACGAACAGGCAGCAACAAGCACTCCTCTGCGAGCGGCTCCCGCGGAGCGGGGGCCGCGAGGAGTTATGAGGCGGTGATAGAGGGGAGGAGCTCCCGGGAAGAGGCGGCAGGTGTGCAGGTGTTCCACGCACAGCCTGGTGGGCCTCGCAGTCCCGTCCTCCTTAGCAGCTGCGCTTTCTCCTAGCGCAGCTCGCCTCACCAACAGCACTTTCCCAGGGTCAAGACTCCAAAGTTTGCACGAACAGGCAGCAACAAGCACTCCTCTGCGAGCGGCACCTCTGAGTTGCTATCCTCACTGCATACTTAAAGCTAACCCTTACACTAACACTTATTTATGTCCTAATACTGAATTTAAATCTACCATAACCATCATTCTTTAATTTATCTTATTTTATGTAATGAAATGAGTTCTGCCCATGTAATCTGCCTGGATTTTTCCCTTTTTGATCACTTGTTTTTTTTACTTTTTTACTGTGGGTGAGCCTCACAGGTAGTGACTCACCAAGGGTAAACAGACTGCACATGTTTACCAGCAGTGTCCACCTTTTAAGATGAGGCTGCTATGACATATCAAGAGTAAGGGGGACTTGACTGTTTACACGTGAACACATGCGGGTGCACACGTGTGAAGCCTGTGCGTGTGAAACTACCTTCATGCGCAGCCCAGTAACTGCACACAGGTAGTGACCTACGGCATGCCTTATAATAATAATGAGTAAACATGAGGGGGGTTACCTGGCTACTGGTTTGTGAACCTGAATTTTACTTTAACAGGTACAGAAAACAATCCAGCACTGCATTATGCTTGGATCAAGTTATTTATTTAACTTTATCTTTTTTTAGAATTTTCAACATTACTTGAATTCTTCAAACGTCTCAAGACAAGGATAAAAATTTTCCTTAATACATTCATAAAACATTTAACAAAAATTGTCCATTTTAAATCATTTTCACCATGATTTTTTTCCATGAAGTGAGAAACCATAGGAGCATTTGGAACTTTCTTTTTAATTCTTGTGCGGTGTTGTACAATTTGTTGATTCGCTTGTTGGCCTTGTCTTGCCAATGTAAACCTTAGAGCATGGATACAGCACCGCAAAGACCACATTTTTTGTTTTGCAATTCGTAAACTCAAGGTGTGTCCATTTAATGCTAATATGGCAAAATGCTGTCCCTTCCATCGTTAAATTGCACACTGAACAGTTGCCACATCTATGATGTCCCTGAATGGGCTTCAATTTGAGTTGCGTTCTTAGATCTTTCTTTAGACGATTTGAAGGTAATTCTGCTCGGATTATCTGTTGGCCAACTGAAGTGTTTTTTTTCATCGCAAAAAGCGGCTTAGCAAAGGGGCAGTCCAGATTTTGTAGCAGATGCCAGTGCTTCAAAATTACCTGCCTGAATTTGTTTGTGGCAGGACCGAAGGTAGATACATCCACCAATTCTTCAAGTGGTTTTTGTCTTTTCTTTTGTAGAAGTGTCTCACGAGGAGTGAACCTTGCCCTTTTGGTTGCATGACTCAAAGATTTTTTCGAGTAACCTCTTTCTCTCGTTTGACGGCAAAACATTTCTGCATGAATCTCAAAATCTTCCTTCCGGGAACAATTCCTACGTATTGTCAACAGCTGGCCGTACGGCAAATTATCTTTCAGGGAACAGGGATGCGAACTGCTATGATGTAGAATTGTGTTGCGATCTGTTTCCTTTTGGTGTAATGTGGTAGTTAATACTCCATCATGCCCATGTAATCTGCCTGGATTTTTCCCTTTTTGATCACTTATTTTTTTAACTTTTTTACTGTGGGTGAGCCTCACAGGTAGTGACTCACCAAGGGTAAACGGACTGCACATGTTAACCAGCATTGTCCAGCTTTTAAGATGAGGCTGCTATGACGTAGCAAGAGTAAGGGGAACTTGACTGTTTACACGTGAACGCATGCAGGTGCACATGTGTGAAGCCTGTGAGTGTGAAACTGCCTTCATGTGCAGCCCAGTAACTGCACACAGGTAGTGACCTACGGCATGCCTTATAATAATAGTGGGCACTCAGAGGGAAAGTCAGCGTTGTTTAATGTTTTGTCTGCAGTGACACTTACACAATGAGAGAAGTCTGCCTTTCAGTACAGTTTTGCTTCCTTTTGGTTTACAAAGCCCACCAACATATCAAAATGGGGTGCAACAGGTGCGCCAAGAACAAATCTGTTAGTTAAAAGAGGATATCTATACATCTTATGGGACATCTATAATTGTCATATTTCTCTGGCTCAGATCAGGATCAGAGCCTAGGCCTTTTGTCACCCTGCTGGGCCAAGTAAATTATATTGCCCTCCAGCAGCAGGAACAAAGGCCTTCCGACACAAAGGGAGCAATTAATAGTGCTTCTCTAGTCTCCTGAGGAGGAAGGGGGAGAAAGAATCTGCATCTTCTAATTAGCTATCACACTGGACCAGGGCTGTGACAGTCTAGGCCTATTGAACAAAGGCGGGAGCCCAGACCTCTGAAGCCAACACAGGAGTGGGCTCTTCATTGAAATCTTAGAGGGAAAGGCCTTGGCAGTGATGTCATCAAGGGGTGGACCTAAGGCTGCCAGAGGAGATGCGATCAGTGACCCCTGGTAGGTGGCATCTTGATTGCCACAGCATGATGTGCAGGAGGGTTGCGACAGGGGTGTGGAAGTGATGTGGCACCCTAGATGTGGCCAGGGGTGCCTGGCTTCTAGAACTTTCCACCCCCACTTTGAAAAACACTTGCACAAGAGGGAGAGAGTGCTTTTTGTTGGAGCTGAGCAAACACAAGGAGATGATGGACGGAGCGCTGAAAATTTTCAGACACTCACAGATCTGGGTTGAATCCATCATCATTCTTTAGCTCACTTCGCCACACCAGTTCAGACCTGGCTATATGCAAATCAGTCTTGACCCTGTACCTCATGGTAAAAGTCCAGCCCAAACTGCCAAACTGCCAAGCCATGTCTTCCCTGGACCGGAAGCAAGAATCCTGAGACTGGTTTTAAGGTAACACCCCTCATCAGCCAGGCTAGCTTGAGTTCAGTGGCAAAGTGAACAAGGGACCTGTGTCTGGGCATATCCTGCTAACTTACGGCAAACAAAGCAAACACAAGGAGATGATGGACGGAGCACTGAAACTTTTCAGACACTTACCCCCAGTCACAAATATGGGTTGAATCCATCATTGTTCTTTAGCTTACTTCACCACTCCAGTTCAGACCTGGCTATATGCAAATCAGTCTTGAACCTGTGCCACATAGGAACAGTCGAGCCTGAGCTGCCAAGCCATCTCGTCCCTGGACCAGAAACAAACATTCCGGGACCAGTTTCGGAGTAACACTCCTCATCAGCCAGACTAGCTTGAATCCAGTGGCAAAGTGATCAAGGGACCCTGGGCATACCCTGCCAACTTAGGGCGAACAAAGAAAACACAAGGAGATGATGGACGGAGGGCTAAAACTTTTCAGACACTCACCCCCAGTCACAGATATGAGTTGAATCCATCATCGTTCTTTAGCTCACCTTGCCACCCCAGATCAGACCTGGCTACATGCAAATCAGTCTTGACCCTATGCTTCACATGAACAGTCCAGCCCAAACTGTCTTGCCGTGTCTTCCCTAGACCGTAAACAAGCATCTTGGGACCAGTTTCGGGGTAACACCCCTCATCAGCCAGGCTGATTAGGGGCACTGGAGACATGCCGGGTGCCTGAGCGGGACTGGATACCTCAAAGAAAAATGAAACAAAAAAGAAGAAATAGCAAAAGCCAGGTGGCATAAGGCATCACGGGAGTCAAAGAAAAGTGTCTGGGACTGCCAAATTAAAATGCACACTACCTGGGAGGGAATGTCCCATAATGCCCTGCCTTGCTGAGCCAATCGGTCTGGTAAATGTGGTGGCCCCATAATGGCAGGGATACCAACAATTATAAAAAGAAATTCTGGGGGCTGCATGTGTGCAGCAGCTCTCACCAAAAGCAATTTGCCAAAGTACAGATTCTAGGTTTGCAGGGTATATGTAGGAAGGTAGGATCATTCTGCATAGTTACCACCGCTTTGTGCTTGGTGCTAAGCTGGTTTTTGACTAGTCTGACTGGGATCCTGCTAATCAGGACCCCAGTCTATCGGCTTTCTCCTTAAACCGTTATGTCTTGTACCTAGGTACACTACAGATTGGATACTGGGGTACCCTGGTCAGTCCCTAGTATATGGTACCCATGTACCCAGGGCATAGGTACCCTAGTGGCCTCCCAGGGTTTAAAGCGTGTATTATGCCACCCATGCGAGGTCATGCAAAATGGAATTACAAGCCTGCCATTGCAGCCTGTGTAAGATGGTGCATACACCACTTACTTTAGATATAGGTTAATGTACCTAAGGGTCACTGCACTTAAACCCTATAAGTCACCCCTATAGCAGGCCTTAACAATCCTGAAGGCAGGGTGCTTGGTTCTAAGTGAGAGGGTGCCACTGCAGGAGCAGGACACCCCTGCAGCCTATGGAGTCCATTATCCCAGGTTGTCAGTGTCTCAGCCCTCTCCGACATGTAGAGTGGCATTATGCGACCACATGATGACCAACCCTAAAACGACTGAAAGTAACCCTATTGTGTTTGGTGTCAAACATTGTGGAATCATACCCCCACACCGGTAACCGGTGTGGGAGGTATGATTCCACACCTCAGAAACGAGCTTTGTGAGTCTTTGATATTCCTGGTACCAGCCTTCTAGTGCACACAGAAGAATACAAAGTTCCCCGGGGAGGGTATTAATGTGTGGAGAAGAGAGTGATTAGAAGTCAAGAAGTTGGAAGGGTTCCCTTATCGGAACTAGAGAGCCTCACACACCCAGAGCGTTAGGTGTGAAACACACCCTGACTGAAGGATGTCCAGTGTCATCATCGGCTCACTGCCCCTCGTCAGACCGGCGCTGCAATGTCTGACGGAGTGCCCAAAGGCACTCTTTTGGCGGAGTTCTTTTGTTCCTTGCCGATGGTGAGTGTGAGTGAGGATGAAAGAGAGTGTAGTCGGTGCGAAAGTGAGTGAGGATTAAAAAGGGTAGTCAGTCCACACTGAGTTTTATTAACGTGGCTGATTCCCTGGTTAAAAGGGGTGGGAGGGGAGCTAGAAGCTGTGAGGGTGTACAGCAAACTAACTCAACCCCCTGGTGTGGTCAACATGTTTCTCGCCAACCGGCGATTCATCAGGACCTAAACAAGGTACTACACAGAAAGAAAAAAGTCTAAATGCTCATTCAAATCATAAAAAGCAAATACAACCTCTCTGGGTCGGGTACAAAGAGGGCCAAGGGGTCCTGCTCTAATTAGGCGACCTAGAGGTACAGGAGAAAAAAGGGGTTAAAAGAGAGAAAGTCACGTCATATCTTAATTATGTGACTGTGTAATCAGGAGATGAAGAGTGACTTCAGTGAATGCTCTCCACACTGTGGGGGGTGAAGGGGGTGCGTAGGGAAACCGGTCATACCAAACACTGGGTGAGATTTCCCTTCATAATCGGTCTCGCAATGGCGCGATTATTATCTCTTGATAGAGAAGCTAAAGTACCAACAAAACATTAGTCTGAATGTTGAAGCCGAATTCTTTCAAAGTAACACCCATTCCTAGGAAAAAAACAGGCAGGTTCTTACCCTAGGGGAGAGTAACTCAGGCCTCGCAGCATGCTCCCGTGAGGCCAGCGCTGTCGGTGAATGCACCTGTAAGGTTTTCAAAGTAGGGATTGGTTTATGTATTGAAACCCAGAGAGAAAGGGGGGGGGGGGGGGTTTCGTTAGGGGGGGGGGTTTAGTGGTGGTGGGGGCGGGGCAAGGAAGGTTGTGTCGTTTCTAAGTAGATGGCTGGTGGTGGAAGTTAGTTGTATGAGTCCTACTAGGGTTGAAAATAATGCCCATGAAAACAATCATTAACTGGGATGCGGGAAAGCCGCTCTGTCCGCATAGTGTAGATGCAGGACGGAGGGGCTCCAAGACTATGCCCAGTATAGTAAGATGGACCTACCCATGACACTCCATGTAAATAACTCTGGGGTATTTCTGGCGAAGGCGCCGAGGAGTTACAGGGCCCCACGTTGATCAAAGCTGGCAGGAAATAGACTCAATGAAGTGAGTTAGTTAGAGGGGTAGGCAGGACTTCCCTGCGCTCCGCTTAATTCATGGCCGCACTCTTGAGAGGTAGCGCCGGTGAAAGGGTGGGGATGGGAGCAAACTACATTACCGAACAACCCCTCGGGATAAAGGTATGTTAAAATGCACCAGATTGAGATGGCAATGTGCCATAGGGGCGCGCGCCCAACGTTTGGAGTCTGGGAGTAAATACCGTCATTAAGTCTGAGCTGTACACATGTAAAAAAGCCTTAAGGGGTCAGATGGCGGAGACGAGGCTTACCTTAATACAAGCGCTGGGCTGGCGGAATACCTACCCCTCACGCTCGCAGCACCTGGTCAGGGTGCGGAGCAACTGGTAAAGGGTCCTGAAGGCGTCTGCCTTTAAGTAGGTTTATTTGGGTTAACTGCCGAGGCGCTGTTGGTAGCGTTGCATCTGTCGCGCTTATTGCGCATGCGTGTATACAGTCTGAACGAGTGGACCTGTATCTGGCCCGTGAGCGGCCATGTTGGAGGGGTCGCTATTGCCGAGATTACGGTCTACTAATGGTGAAGGTGAACCGTTCTGTTCACGATAACATGGTCTAATTTGGATCTTAGTGTGGGAAGACCTCTTAGTAGGTATGTGCGCGGGGCATGTTCTCCTGGGGGGGGGGGGGGTTTGTGGGTGGGGACAGAGGGTTTCAGTATGGTTAGGCAGTGGTGTTTAAGTAAGGCGTCAGAGAACTGTAAAGATTTTGCAGGGACGGTATTAATACCGTTTATAACGCCCCTTGGTTATCAGGTGGGACTCTTCATTAAGCCGGATGGAAGGGTGCATTCCAGAAATGACTCGGGTTGTTCAGGTGCTGTGAGACATCTTGGATGTTAAATGACATTAACCCCTAGTAGTCGGAGGACATATGGAAGCTAGATGCACGGGCTAGCTAGACAGGGCTAACTAAAGATGTTAGCCCAGGGAGTTGCATCAGTGGGCTATGTCATGTCATGAACCCTCTGTAATGTAAAGATCTGTGACAAACTGGAGTGTGTATGATATTCGCTCGTTTAGGTGGCTAACTAGCATATGTTATCTAGATACGGTGACCCAAGGGATTGCATCATTGAGCCCTACTATATCAAGCTGTAGGCGATGTACCCATCGCTGTTCAAGCCTGAACAGTGCCTGTTTGGTCATGGCTGGTTGGGACTCCAGTACTAACCATTGGATGCTGTCTGCAGAGTGATTGTGTACTTGATAATGTTCATACAGTTTCGTATGGGTCTTGGAGCACCGTATGTTGCTTTTATGCTCCGTTATTCTGAGCTTCACCTGTCTCATGGTCATTCCTACATAGAATTTGTCGCATGGACAGATAAGGAGGTAGATACATTTAGTGCTTTGGCAATTGGTGTGTCTGCTGAGTTTCCACGTGAAGGAATCAGTAAGCTTGATTTCTTTACATTGTCTGGACTGAGGACACACCGCACAACCACCACACGGGTAGTGTCCAACAACAGGAGGGAGGTGCCACAGTGTACGTTGCCCACCACTGAGTTGTTTCTTGGGGCGTGTATGTATCAAGGAGTCTTTCAGGTTGGCTGTTCGTTTAAAAGCGAACCTTGGTTTGGGTAGCTCAGTGCCTCCTGAGTTAAGGATGCCCCAATGTTTATTCACAGTTTTTTTTAATGAAGTTGGAATTTCTGGTGAAGCTGGTGACGCACGTTATTAGATCATCACGTTCTTTTTGATGCACTTCAAGGAGGGCCTCCCTATGGTTGTTAAGGGCTCTCTTGTTTGAGTCACGAATCAGTTTGGTAGGGTATCCTCTATCCTGCAATTTGTGTTGGAGGGTATTGGCTTCTTGCCTGTAATCATCACTGGAGGAGCAGTTTCTACGTACTCTCAGGAATTGGCCAAAGGGGAGATTTTCAAGTAGTGCTCTAGGGTGGTGACTATTGAACAAGAGAAGGCTGTTTCTGTCCGTGTCTTTGCGGAACAGAGTAGTACTCAGACCGGCTGGGTCCAGTCGTATAGTAAGGTCTAGGAAGGGTAGGGCTGTCTCAGATATGGAGCCTGTAAATTTCAAGTACAGGTTCTGTTGATTGATCCAAGTGCAGAATTGAGTGCACCTATCGCGGTCACCCTTCCATAGAACCAAGATGTCGTCAATATAGCAATGCCATAATGTCAGGTGTTGTTTGAAGGGATTGGATTCTGGATAGATAAACTGATTCTCAAATGCTGCCATGTAAATACAGGCAATACTAGGAGCAAAAGTCGAACCCATTGAGGTACCTCTGATCTGATGGTACATCTGTAATCCGTATTGGAAGAAATTTTCCAGCCTTCTAGTCCCAGGCAGCGCAAAGGGGTTGCTGGCGACCAGAGACACATTTCTGCCCTCCTGCTGCTGAGCCAAGCTCAAGCAGGGGAAGGTAGACAAATAGGCATCCTGTCACAGGGAGGTGTGACCACCTCCCAGACAGGATTTAGTGTATTAGGCCTGGGTGGGTGCTCTTGCCAGCGACCGAATGTCTGCATGAGGGGCACATAAGATGTCCCTGTGCATAGTCCCGTTCAATCAAAGTCAAAGGGAATTTCCCTGGACTAACTATATGGAGAATATACGCACTTTGCACATAGAATCCAAGTAAAGCTGAGTGGTTTCCATAAATACGCCAATCTTGGACATTGGAATACTCATACACATGAGAATAAGGATATTGGATCTGATCATCTGGGACTATTGTTCCATTGAAAAGAAGGTTTTTTTTCTGTTTTTTAATCAAGTTATATGTTTTTATTTTGTGACATTTGTTGTTTATGCATACTGTAATAGCTTTTCTGTATTGATGTATGTTTAATGAATTTTTATTGTATTAAGAAAGGTATATATTCTTTGTTTTTCAGAAAAAGACTGTTTTTTCTGAAATTTTAATTTGTCTTTGGGTTCCTTATGTTAAGGATAGCACCCTGTCTAGTGAGGAAAAAGTTTTTTTAATAAAGAACGTATAAACGATTTTTGCTTAATGTGTTTGTGTCATGATAAAATGTCATTTAGAATATAAAACTATTCTTCATATAGTTAGTCCAGGGAAATTCCCTTTGACTTTGACTGTCGATAGTACCCTGTTCCCTGGAACAAGTGGGGTCTTCTCTCTTTTGTTAAAACATAGTCCCGTTCAAACCAGTCCTGGGAGGGACTGGCTCCTGCTCTGGCATGAAACTGGACAAAGGACATGGGAGTAACCTTCCCACTGTTCTGACCCTCCCCATGGGAGGGTCCCCTGAATCTGTCCAACCCTCTGGTGTGGGTACAAAAGGGCTTATCCTGCTGTAGCACCCAAGCTTCGAAGTGGACAAGATTCTGATCAAGAAATCACTGACCTTCGACCGTCCGGACACTTTGGACTTCGCTGGACTTCGTTTGGGTCCAACTTCATCTCCATCTCTGTCCAAAGCATTGTCTGTGCCCGTGCTCCATACAGTCTCCGTGTAGGACCTGTGGAGCATCAAGGACAACTGAAGATATCTCCCTTGGAGTGAAGGAGTCACTCCCCTGCAACCTCAGGCACCCCATCTCAACTGATAGGTCTGGTGCTCCTGAGCTCCTATGGACTCTGAAGGCACCAGCAACACAGGAGGCAGGTTCCCAAGTCACTCGAGGTCTGAGCTACCCTCTTACCAAGTTTGAGGTCAGAATCCTTTGTTTGGGCTGCAATACCTGTACCCCTGTGCAAAGCGTATTTTTGCAAGTGCATATGCTTGTTTGGATTTCCAAAACAAGTGCACTGGGCTCCAAGTAGCCCCACCCTCTGGCACCCTTTCCTACAAAGAACTCTGGCCTCCTCACACTGAGTGCTCCGTGGGCTGCTGCTTTGTAAAACTGCTTGAGGTCCCCTTGCGACTCCTGTGCCTCCGGCCTGTGGGTCCTCTTGAGTGTCAACACTGCTTTTCATGGGCTTCCCTGGTCGCTCTAGGCCTGCCCTGAATCCCCTGTGTTTGGCGAGTCTCCTGGGTCTTGATGGTCCGAACTATAATCTTCCTTGACCTTCTGCATGGGTTGAATCTGCCAAGGCTTGTTGGTGCTCCAGCCGGACACTGACCCCTCAGCACTTGACATCCTTTGTGGGACTGCTCACATCCAGCTCCTGGTCATCCTCAAAGTCTCCTGGTCCCCGTGGCTGCAGAGTCAAGAACCCCCCCTATGCACCCGAAGCACACGACATCAGAGGACATTCGTCTACCGAGACTCTGGTCACTCCTGAGTGACACAGACTCTGTCCACTCTGCTTTCAGGTACTATTCATCAAGAATACACCTTAGGATTTCGACAGACACTTTTCTTCTTGCCAGCAGTGGCTCTTCCTCTGAGTCATTCATAGAGATCAATGGTAGTTTCTGGCGCCACTTCAGACCTATGCACCCGGCTTCCCTGGGATAGGTAACTCTAGTACTACGGTATACACAGGTGGGGTGGCTCTCCAACCTCCTAAGTTCCACAGGGTTTCTTCAAAGTCCACTTAGAAGTATCCCAAAACTTTAAAACTGCAACCGCAACTCTCCCATAAAATTGTATGGCGCACACATTTGTGTTTCCACACTGTACCCGTACTCCATGGGGTCCCTATTTACTCACCTTGGGTGGTATCTTGGGGTACCAGCGATTCTACATTCTCTAGACACTTTCTTATACCACTATTTTAGTATAAGGTTTGGTCTCCCCCTGGAGCCCATAGTGGATTAGTGCTATTTACTATTGTTTCTGTGCTACAGTATTGTGTGCTTTGTGACTATATTTGTGTAGAAGATGCTGTGCCGTACTTAGAGTATGTTATATTAATAAATACATATTTTTATAACTGCTGTCTGGTTCTCCTTTCATTTAACCAATACTATATGGTTGCACTCTGTTGAAACAAGGTGCTTAACATTCCTTCAAGTCTAAGCCTGAAGACTGCTCTCCACTTACCACTTGGATAGCTTTCTTAGGTTATCTTTGGCCTCTTAAATCACCATAAGGGTTATTTGGACTGGTGCAAGGTTCCCCCTTTAATTAGTGGACATCATATACCAGGCCAACTTCTCACAGTCTAGGACAGGATGACCACTCTATGATTCTCTAAAAATGTTAAGCTTTCCCACGGCTTGAACGTTTGCTCTACAGCTGACTCTAGAGGCAGACTCTATGGCTGCAGTTTGTGTGGCCTAAGGTTGTTTACAATAAAAAGACAGACATATGATTCATGTTTGAACAAGGTTTAATTTAAAATTGTTATGTACAGTGTTTTAAACATTTTTTTTATTTAAATGTGTTATTTCTAATGCTTTATTTAAAGGTGTTGTTATTGCTGACAGTAATGGTTATTCCAGAAAGGTTGCAATGTTTTATTAGTTATAATGTATGCACAATGCTTTACTACTTGTAATGATCGCAGATGGATTATGGTTATTGACCTTAGTCATAGAATAAGGTATTATGGCATGAGATTCTGATCTTTTTAGTGTGGTAACGATGACCTGATGTAAAGTGGCACCCCTACATGGTTATGTGCTGTACTGTACATTGGGGGGTGCTCTGGTTTTTGGAGTCAAATGTAATGTTGACAAAGGTATTTCCAACAGCCTTACGTATATCTGTAAATTACTGAGTAGCATTCAATTATGTACTTTTCCTTTTTCTAAATAAAATGCACAGACTGGAAATCCTTTATTAAGTGCTATTATTGTGTGCCAGTGAATGATGATTTCTAGCCCACACCATGGCGTTGGACTGCTCTGCTTCGCTACCCTGAAAGAGTCAAGCTCTATAATGGGGTGTTTGGTTCCCAGTGAAGGAATGAACGTGGACCATTGTGCAAGCACATAACTAATGGCCAGTTTCCTTAGAAATGTCAAACCTCAAAGAAACCTTAAAACAAACCTTTACACTAACACCCATTCATTAGTATTACATCTAAACCTATCCATCACTCTTTTACTGATCTTAGTTTCAATATTCATGGTAACCTTAAACACTGGCCCTTGCCCTAACCCAACCTTAGCTTTAACCCTACCTTAGCTGTAATCCATACGCTAACACCTACCAATGCTCTAACTTGTAATCTAATCCTAAATCTAAACATAACAATGACCATCATTCTTTAGCTTATCTGACTAGCAATTCTCGCCGCAACCTTAAAACAAGCCCTTACGCTAACACAAATCCATGCCCTAATAATTGATCTCAAATGAACTATAATCATTACTTCTTAATTTATTTTAGTCACAATCCTCACCACAAACTTAAAACTATCTATTACACTAACACTTACCCATGCCCTAATTCTAAATCTAAATCTACCATAATCATTACTCTTTAAACTTATCTTATTTTCAATCTTCAAGGCAACCCTTTTTACGTTTTTATGTAGCATAAACTCGACCGGAAGGTATTGGAGCACTTTACATGAACACCTGTTACATTACACAAGGACACAATCATTTTTGGTAGGCCCAGAATCACAGGATGATAAGCGGACGCAGAGACTTGAACCTGGTTCCCCAGTTCCTTAAAACGAACGAACCCATACACTAACACTTACCCATGCATTAGTACTAAATCTAAACCTATCCATCACTCTTTTACTTGTCTTAGTTGCAATACACACCACAACTTTAAAACTAACAATTACGTTCACTTAAAATCTATCCCTGAAACTACCACTACCCAAAACCAAGCAGCTTTACCTTACCTATAATACAATAGCCAATTAATATAACTGAAAGGCTCACTGACAAAATATTGAAGTAAAAAATATAGAAGTAAAAAATATTGATGTAAAAATATAGAATGCAAAAGTATTGACTCTTTATACTTAAACAGGTAAGTATAAAAATATCAAAGCAAAAAATATTGATTAAAAAATATATTTAAATAAAATATATTAAATACTAATAATATTTTTCACAAAATAAATTGAATATACATTTTAACTAAATATAACAAATAAACTTAAAATAAACATAATAATGTATTCATATACATATATTTAACTATTATCTTTATTTAATTTTTATCTTTAAAATTATAATATTTATATATCCATAATTTAAAATAAAATACAAATCTGTAATAAATTAAAACATTATATTATTTATAAAAATTAAAACTTACATTTCACACTTCAATAAATGCAACAGTAGGGAAAATGTTGGATAGCAGAATAATTAAATGTACTATTCCAACTCCAGTGAGTGCAATAGTTGGGAAAGTGTTGGATAGCGGAGGGGTAAAAATTACTATTCCCACTCCAGTGAGTCCAACAGTAGGGAAAGTATTGGAGAGCAAAAGGGTAAAAATTACTATTCCCACTCCAGTGAGTGCAAAAGTAAGGAAAGTGTTGGATAGTGGAGGAATTACATTTACTACTCCAACTCCAGTAAAAACAACAGTAGGGGAAATGTTGGGATAGCGGAGGGGTAAAAATTACTATTCCCAGTCCTGTGGGTGCAACAGTAGGGAAAGTATTGGATAGCGAAGGGGTAAAAATTACTATTCCCACTCCAGTGAGTGCAACAGTAGGGAAAGTGCTGGATAGCGAATGGGCAAAAATGACTATTCCCACTCGAAAGAGTGCAACTGTAGGGGAAGTGTTGGATAGCGTAGAGGTAAAAATTACTATTCCCTCTCCAGTGAGTGCAAAAGTAGGGTAATTGTTGGATAGTGGAGGAATTAAATTTACTTTTCCAACTCCAGTAAGTGCGACAGTAGAAAAAATGTTGGATAGCGGAGGGGTAAAAATTACTATTCCCACTCCAGTGAGTGCAACAGTAGGGAAGTATTGGCTAGCGAAGGGGTAGAAATTACTTTTCCCACTCCAATGAGTACAACAGTAGGGAAAGTGCTGGATAGCGAAAGGTCAACAATTGCTATTCCCACTCCAGTGAGTGCAACAGTAGGAAAAATATTGGATAGCAGAGGGGAAAAAATTACTATTCCCACTAAAGTGAGTACAACAGTAGGGAAAGTGTTGGGGGAAAAAAAATTACTAATAACATTTACACAATATAAAAAATGTAAAAAATCTAAAGAATAACAAATAATATTAAAAAAATATGCGATTAAATGTAGTAAATATATAAAAAGAACACATATAATATAAATTACATATAACAAACAGCTACAAATATTATATAAAATAAATTATTAAATACATGTAGAAACAATCATTATTTAAATAGGAGCACATATTAACAAACAAAAACATTATTTAACACATAAATGTATTTATTTCCTACCCTATAACACCACACCAATAAAAAAACACTTCAAATGTTTTATTTAAATGTATTTCCGTAATTAACATAATTAATAATCAATTAAAAATATTATTAATAAAAATATTAATAAACATTCATTGAATACACATGCTTTAATACTATTATCCACAACACACACCTAAATGTAATATACAATTAACACAATTAATTTATAACTAATTAATTTACATTAGTTAACAAGTAATTATTAATTCATCAATTAAAAATAAATTAATTCCCACCCTTCCCACCATTTACACCTATAAACAGCACAACACACACCTAAAATGAATTACATAATTACCATAATTAATTACTAATTAATTAAAATTAATTAACTCATTATTAATTCATCAATTAAAAATAAATTACTTCCCACCCTTCACACCTATAAACACCACAACACACACCTAAAATGTATTACACAATTACCATAATTAAATTATGAAAAATAAATTAACTAATTATTAATTCATCAATTACAAATAAATGACTTTCCCCCTTCCCACCATTTACACCTATAAACACCAGAACACACACCTAAAACTAATTACACATTGACCATAATTAATTGCCAATTAATTAATTAAAATTAATTAACAAGAAAATATTCATTCATAATAAATTAATTTACACATTTAACACTATAACAAATATTCAATACATTTTAGTATAATTAAATTACTTCCCACCCTATTCCCCTATAAACCCACAACGGAACTAAAAACGCAAAATTCTAATGAAAACAATTAATTACTAATAAAAGTAATTAATACATTGTATATAATTCAATTACTTCTCACCCTATTCCCCTATAAACCAACAACCCACTACTGAACTAAAATCGCCAAATGAATAACTACCAAAATTTCAATACATATAATAAAACAAAATACAAACAATTCTTATACAAAAAACATACATCACATACATATAAAGTATATACGAAAATACATAACATTAATAAAAAATCGATATTTTTAACAACTATATTTTTGCAAACGATATTAAACACTTTGATATTTTAAACATCAATATTACTTACCTAAAATCTATATTCTTGACCACAAGAATTTGTCTGTCGATAACTCCGACCCACAATGTTTTTACCTCGATATTTGTGTAAGTTGATATTTTTGCATCAATTTTCTGTCTCTGCACCAACTGAAAATAGAAAATAGTTATCATGACTTGCCTCAAATTTTTTTTCTAACGACTTTAAAATGTGCGGAATTCTCTAAAATGATTTTATAGTTTTTTTCCTAATCTAATTTGTTGACGTATTATGAGAAACATGAATGATCTATCAAGAAGGAAACATGTATCAAGATAGTCACGAAAGGTAAGCACTGATAACCTTTTCATATAAGGGCACTCATCATGTCCTATGCAATGATGAGTGCACATTAGCTCCCTGTCAGTAAAGAGGCAAGCACATTTTCTCCACATTAATAGGAGAATAAGCACTGCAGCCACACATTAATTTTCGTTTAACAAAGGGGTGCACATAAGCATTTAGACTTTAAAAGGGTGAGCTTTAGAACCTGATGGATAAGTTAAGACTCTACCCACAAGGGTGCACAATGCATAATGAAGCGGTACAAATTAATGCCTGCATGATAAGGCATTTACATCCATTCAAGAATGGATGCACAATAAGGCCTGAGCCATACACAAGAGTGAATTGTGACCCAATCAATATGGACCAAAAAACAACAAAGTGATGAAGGGAATGCTTGACTGAATTACAGCCATTGGCGATCACATGGCCCACATTTCAGATAGAGACCAACCTGATACATATCAGTCTTGGGGCTGACACTGTAGGAACAGTCCAACCTGTAATGTCAGGCCAGGTTTCCTCAAGATAGAAAATAAGCAGCCCCAGACTGGTTTCAGCTTGTGAGGGCCTTAACAGTGAGGTGTAACTTTAGACCAAAGGTACAGTGAGCACAGGACATCTGGGCATTTCTGTCATTAGGGGTCTACTGCAACAAAGGGATACAAGGAATGATCTGCTTTAGGACTTAATTGGCTTGTGGCATCTTGGACATGTCTACCTGCATTATAGCACCTTACCCTATGGCTCTCAGGCGGCGACCGGGATTTGTGCTCAAATATCCCACTTTCATTTTTGTGGCTATGCTTTTCCTGTACAGAGAGCCGCTTATCACATGAATGTTGCTGCTCCTGAGTTTGAGATAAACGTATTTCCTTGCCTTTCATTATTGATGAGCGCCACTGTTTCTGTTCTTTGCATGGGTTTCCTTTTCAGGAATTCAGAGGAGTGTTGTTTCATGCATGGGAGGGCAATCTGGATTGCAGTAGTTGAACAGACTATTGAAAACCTTAACCATAACGGCCAGAGGGCACTAGTGCTACCATTTTTCATATTCAAATAGTTTTCATAATATTAATATGTATACTGATATTCTGATAGATTCGTTTTTTTTAATATTCCCCAGGTGTCAGACTGAATCAGGAAACATTTTAGTAGTACCTCTGCATACTAGGAGGCACTGCGCAGCTTTGCACTGATTCTGGTCTGCTCCAGAAATGACTTGCAGAGCCTTTATAGGCGTCAATCCCCTGCGCTGATGTCAGTTTTCTTTCCACGCCAACCAACAAGGGTACAGAGCTCTCTTACATCTCTTTAAAACCCTCAACTGGATAAAAAATGTTTTACAGTGTGCAAGGGACATATCACCTCCAAAAATTTAAGCACGGAGACGGCGCTTTTGGAGGTGTCAGAAGCCATTAAAGAGGTACTGGACTCCGGGGGCAAAGCCATGCTGGTCATGTTAGATCTGTCGGCGGCCTTCGACACCGTCCCCCACGTGGGCCTTCTCGCTAGACTCTATGAGGTTGGCCTAAGGGGGACGGTGCTCAGCTGGTTTACATCTTTTTTAGCTGGCCGTCGACAAACGATCTGGGCCTCCCCTAACTCGGCCGTGATGCCGCCTTTGGGAGTCGGGGTTCCGCAGGGCTCTGTGTTGAGCCCGACTCTTTTTAACATCTTTATGACCCCTCTGGCGGCATTGGCTAAGTCTTTCGGGGCCCAGATCGTATCTTATGCCGATAACACCCAGCTCCTCTTTTCGTGTAAGAAGGGAGGAGACTTTGATGGAGAGAGTATCCGGGATTGCCTTGGGGCTGTTTTTAAATGGTTCCAGCTGAACAGCCTCAAGTGCAACTCAGATAAGTCTGAGGTACTCTTCTTCGGGTGCCCATCGGATCCGGACTGGCAGGCTTGGTGGCCTATTAACATGTTGCCCCCGTCTTGCCCGTCCCAACTAGCCAAGAACTTGGGGGTCAAGATGGACAAGGGTCTGACGTTGAGGTCTCAGATCCTTGGTGTGACGGGAACATGTTTTGGCCTCCTCAAGATGCTCCGGAAGTTTCTGCTTTTCTTTCAGAGGAACATAGGAAGCTGACAGTGCAAGCTCTGATTGGCTCAAGATTGGATTATTCCAACGTCCTCTACTTGGGCCTGCCAGAGTATCTATTGCAGCGGCTACAAGTTGTGCAGAATGCGGCCGCGAGGGCCATTTATGGCCTAAATAGGCGAGCCAGCGCTGCTGGCCTATTGCAGTCGCTCCATTGGCTGCCTATCTGAAAACGGATTGCCTTCAAGGCGTTAACTTTGGCCTATAAAGCCCTTCATGTTGTGGGAGCTAAGTATCTCCAAAGGAGACTTGCCTTCTACCACCCGGCTCGCTCTCTCAGATCAGAATCTCTGTTTCTGGCGGTGGTGCCGCGAGTAAAAAGAGCCCGTATTGGAGGCCGCTCCTTTGGATTGCTGGTGCCACAGTTGTGGAACACTCTGCCGCTGACACTGCACGGAGCTACTAATTTACTTGCCTTTAGGAAGGGCCTTAAAACCTGGCTTTTTGCCCTCTAGGCCTTTATCTTTCTGTTCTTTTTATTCTGTTGTTATATCATTGTGTTGTGTTATTCTGCTATAGGTCTCAATATAAAAAAAGCGCCGGGACACTCTTTTTGAGTAGCCGTGCGCTATACAAAATCAAATATAACATAACATAACATAACATAACAAAACTGACAGTTTTTAAATTCTGTAAGGACTGTCATAAACAAATGTCTGTGACAGATCCTCATCAGATTTTTCTGTGGTGCCTGGAGTTGAGCCACGACTCTAAGGCCTGCAGTGACTGTGCATCGAAGAACCTGAAGGCCATACTAAACCGCAAGGAGAAACTACTTCGCCAAGCACCAGAAAACTCTGCAGCAAGACCAGTCCAAGTCAAAATGTCAACACCGGTCCCGTTAGAGTTCCAGAAGATGCAGGAGTTGTTTCAGCGATTGTTCTTTACCTTTGTCAATGTTAAAATGGCTGTAAGCGATGTACGACAAGCATTTGCAAAAAGAGAATAGCGATGTGACCAAATTTCATGTATAAGTGAGTTGCAATTTGAGATTAGTCGCAAAATGGCCCATTTGCATATGCAAAACATCACCAATTCAAATCAGGTGGTAACTGGTTCCAAAGTATAAAAGCAGCCCACAGAATGTATCAGAGGCTTCCACAATCACTGCCCTGTACGTGATAGCGAGGAGGATTTGCATACTGGCTGCTCAGCAGAGGAAGTGGAGACAGGAGAGGGTGTTCATAAGACAGAGGAAGAGATATATGAACAGTACAGGCTGAGTAGCAATGTTATCCTGGAGCTAATGGCAACCTTAAAGCCACACCTTGAAATAGCACACAGCACAGGTACACAATTCCCCCCCATGTCTGGAGTTGTGCTAACTTCAGCTATTGGCCAGTAGCAGTTACCAAAATGTAATAGCTGAGGGTGGAGGGGTGTCTTAGAGTGCGCTTTTGCATTTATTTTGCAAATTCATTGATGCCTTGCTCCTCTGCATACACCAACATATCTACCTGCCCAGGGATGAAGTGGAAATGCAAACAGCAAAATTGCAATTCTACCAGATAGCCAGATTCCCACAGGTCATAGGGTGTATAGACGGGACCAATGTGCCCATATGTCCCCATTCCCACGTGGATTACCTATTCAGGAACCGCAAGAACACCCATTCCCTGAAGATCCAAGTTGTCTGCTGTGCACACAATATCATCATAGATATTGTGGCACAATATCTAGGAAGCACCCATGGGAGCACCACTACATGTTCAGGCACAGTGGGATTAACCGACAACTGGAATGAAGGAAGTTTGATGAAGGGTACATACTAGGTACTGGAAAATAATGTTACAACGCATATGTTATTGCCCAATCATCATTGCTTGTATGTTGTCTTCCACACATCTTTTTTTTTGTCAGGTGACAGTGCGTATGCCCTGAAGCCATGGATCTTCACACCCTACCTGTCTCCCCACAACCCACATGACCCTGGTCTTCTCCCTCATCTGCCGGCTCTTCAAGTGCTTCCACAGGTGTCCCTTTATCAAGTCAGGGCACCACTTGACCAATCGCCCTTGGTCGGAAACGATTACACAGGAGGACGAGACATCAGCAATTATGCACTAGGTTACTATCTGTATTTATGACTGCAAGGCAAGTAGGCAGCGGGGGTTCTTTGTATGGGCGTTGGGGCTCCGCCCCCTTAGTTGTTGCCTCCTTAAATACTTTTTTATTAAATAAATGCATCCTACCTGCTGCCTTAAATATTGATCCGTCAGCTAATCTTCTGCGCGAGGGTCAGGCAGTCACTGCAGGCACATGCACTGGGCATGTACCGTGTTGCAGAATGTTTAGGGCTGAATTGATTTCAGCCCTTGTTTCTGTGGCCTGCTCAAGTGAAGGGCCACTCCTCCCTTGTGAAGTGCAACACCCTCGCTGACTGACTCCATTTGGGCGCTTCAAGCTGCAGCCTGAGCTTTCCAAAACAGCACGTCAGTCAGCGAGGTTTCGCCTTTCCCAACTCTTCACAGAGGGGAGGATCAGCCAGCCTTCAGAGCCGGACTGAGACCAGCAACCAGCCCTGACAGGTTGCTTCTCCACCGGCCCTGGGAACGGGAGGGGAGGGGGTTGTTAACCGCAAAGCACTGCTACCGCTTTTCTTACAGAGGACCGATTTGACAAAACCGGCACTCTGTAAGAAAAGCGGCCCCCTGCGTCCACAAAACCGGCCCCCACCCCTCCAGCCCACCGGGGAAATGCCCGGTGCCCGCAAATGCCAGGCTGGCCCTGCCAGCCTTCCCCCGCCTCACTCTGTGACGAGTTGGTAACAGGAAGCCAGGATTGGAAGAAGAAGGGTCACAAACTACAGGCATCTCGTGGAGCACTTTGGTTGAGAGAGAACGAAGTTTGCATAAATTTCAGACACACACGGAGCCCAGGAGTTTTTTTATTTCAAGCTCTGCCTGTTCCCGGTGACGCGTTTGTCTCTACTGTTTGTGCCACTTGAGCACTCTTCTGTAGTTATCCTCGGGATCGGATTGGGTCCAGTGTGGCCAGGTAACTTGTAGCCAGGGGCCGGGGAAGGTGATCTGTTTCTACTTTTCTGCTTGGACAGTCATGTGTTCAACGCAGCAGCAGCACCAGCAGCACTATGTAGATTATAGAATGACTTCAGTGTGCTGGCATGTTACATTTTTTAAGTCCACCACGTCAGTCTTTCATATCCGTGCCTTGAAAAGTTATTTGCTTTTCAGTAAAGTCAACTTTGCTTCTCATGTATAAGAATAGTGAGCTAAGCAGAGCTTTAATTCTTTTTTTTTTAAGTCGGTATTTGTGTTCTTTTTTTTCAGCATGTCCCCAACTCACATTTCAGCCCAGCACACTTTCTTTGAGTAAATCGGCACCCAGAAAATTGTAAAACAGGCAAACCTGAGGGACCCTTTTTTCCAAATATGCTGTAGCAGTTGCTTAGAAAACACCTTTAGTACTGGGTTTGTAATGAATATGCATTTAAATGTTGCACGTTTTCCAGTTCCCACAATAGTTTGCTTGAAATAATTGCAGTTTAGCCCCTTAAGTATTTTATTTAAGAATCCTGTTTTTCACATTTTTATGTTTTAATGTAGTAAATATATTGTCTGCTTTGCGGATTGGAAACATTATACAAATTGTGTAAGGTGCCAGTATGGTGTTGTACTGTAGAAATATAACTGCAAGATAACTCAATGTATCCAAGGATGCTGTGCTTACCTGCTAATGAAGTTTCATAACTAGTGCTTTCAGGGGGTTGTCATTGTGCACTTGTATGGATCCAACTGAATTGTGTGCCTGTCTCCCACTTCTTCATCCATCACTTTGCTAACAGCAGTGTCCCAGAAGAAGATAGTAGCACCACGGCGGACCTTCAGCATGACACGAAAACACTTCCCACATAGGAACAAAACAAAAGAAACACACTTCCAACCAAACACCTTACAAGATGCATCGTGCTATCCATGAAGGCAAGCGCTTCAAGGCCCCACATAGGTAGTAAGTGCAACACAAATATTGCAACCAAATTAGGGTGAGGAGGAAATTGAAGTAATAGGTAGCAAGAGGCGAGTGATGGAGATAAAGCAGGACAAGGAGAATAAAGGATGAATCTAGTGATATGTAGAACAATTAGAAATGTATACATACAAGGAAGGGAGACAGAAAAGCAAAATGGGAATATGTAGAGGAAATCTTAAGAATAAAAACGTTACAGAAATTGAAATGGAAGTCAATAAACTATGGATGGAAGGGCACAGAAGGGCATTAAGGGTACAAAAGAGGGGTATTTTATTTGTGAATGCCATCCATGAAAGTAATGTGCTACAGGAATAATCTAGGTAGGATAAAAACTGCAAAAATATACCTCAGGTAAGTATGAATAGCTGCATATAGATGTAATATCCTTAATTAAAAATCCATACACTTTGAGACGCACACAAATGAAGTCCTATGGTGACGGTTGCTCTCGCTCACTACGCTTGCTCCTACAGTCTTATTCAGGATTAAGCCTTATGCCTCACCACTTTCAAAATCCACCAGCTGCCACTGCAAGTAGGAGGTGTAATGGGTAAGTATTTTGCACCATTGAAAGCATTGGGCTCCTTTAGAAAGTGGGCTGGAGTTACAAGAACACAGAGTATCCTAAACAGAAGTACATCTTGAGTATCAGAGTCCCACATACAGAGTGCAGGGAAACAGGTTAAATGAGCTTCCCTCCATGTGAAAGCAAGTCAATCGCTGTAACTTAAGAAAACTCATTCCAGCCTCAAAGACAGTCATTTACTCCTAGGAAATATTGCTAGCAAAAGAATCGAAGAAGGTTTTGTCAGCGTTGAAGACAGTCAAAGTCTCTGATAAACCATCATGACACTCATAGTGTCATACACATTGCTACAGTCTTGACCAATTATATTTATGCTGAAGATCCCACTAAAAGGTACTGAGAGCCATCAGATGCAATGAACTTCTAATGACAAGCAAAACGATTAAATATGAGTTTGACTTACCATATAAATTGATAAACCAGTGCAGAAAGCTGATGAACGAGTTTTTTTATATGTCTCAGCAACGCAGAGAAATTCTCTTCCGTAACACTGCCTCGTTTAGGCATTCAATATATTCTGCAGATGGAAGGCTGATGAACGAGTTTTCTTTTTGTCCCAGCAACACAGAGAAATTCCTTAACTCTCTTTGATTGTGCTGCAAGTCTCTCCTCCTCACTGTGCCTGTTCTCCTGGCTTCTCCTGGGCAGCACTTCCTGTGTTTGGGGTCCTTCCCCTGGCCCAGGAAGCAGAAAGCCAATTGTTTTCCAATCTGGTCGCTAATTTCAAAAGCAAACGTAATTTTCGACCGCATTCACAAATTGAGATCGGTTTGATAATCGCAATTTGCGATTAACAAAGTTGCGATGTGTCTCAATACCATGTCGCTAATTCGGGCCCACATGGGACAGTACATGCGATTTTGTGACTTCCTTATTGCCATTTGCAAAGATTCGCAATTAGGAAGTCGCTAAATTTACCGTTCGTACATGTGGCCCAATGTCTCTGATTTAATTTTGATTTGAGGAGGATTTATAAAGCGCAACAAATGCCCAAGGGTGTCAAGGTGCTATAGTCGCATAGGTGAGGAATTACCCCAGCGGAGTCTCCGTCGTCAATCGCTGAGTTGTTACTATGTGGGGCTGCCGTGTCTGTCCCTGTTGCCTGGACTAGGAAAAATCACCCCCCAGGGGCATATATGCAGAACTCTGTGATGTTACCCACAGAAGCCCAGCTAAAGTGAACTGAATTGACGTCCACTCTATTGTTTTCTGAATCCAGATTTCAATTTAGCTCCATCTCTAGATATCTTTCTGTTGTTCTTGGTATGTTTCTTGGTTGTTAGTTAAATGGTGTTGATTTTCTTCTTGCTGATGTGACATGACACTAAGGTGTTCACTCTTATCCTTTAATTCCAGTGCTACATGTTTAGTGGTGTTCCCACTATTCGTTCATGAGAAGGTGGCACTGTGGGTTCTCCTGGGGGTTTCAGTTTCCTTCCAGCTTGTGGGGGTTGTAGCCCCAGTTGAGACTTCTTCAGGGCTGCTTCACTAGGAAAGGACTGCAGGTCTGACCCGTGTTTCTCTCCTTGGGCCAGGAGTAACAAAGACCTGATTTCCTAAGAGGGATGCGATGTACTGAAGGCCCCAGTGTTGTCATCAGAAAGGAGCCTTGGCAACAAGAAGACATCCGTAACCCAGGAATTGTAAATCTGACTAAGTCTGGAGGTTCCAGTTCCACAGCTGTGGAATCCAACTGGAGTAGAAAGTGGAGGGTGCGTGTTCCACCGTGTCATTCTGAACCAACAACTCCAGTATAGTATCAAAAGGCATAAATAACAGCAACCTTGTCCTTGCCCACCCTTTGCCAGGTCAGCAGTTGCAGTGCTACAGTGTAAGGGAGGAATGATTCACATTTGAGACGTCCTATTTAAATCAGTGAGCGTGTAGTTAAGCTTTTGTGGGTGACTTCAAGATGGCAGATCGATTTTTCTTCTCATTTTTCCTGGGGCAGCACACGCAAGTACAGCCCTCTTTCTTAGTTGGGAACAACTACTGTCCTGTCACAGGACTCTGAATACTGGATGCGGTGGCAGCGGATAATCATAATAGTGAGGGCAGGGGCTTTTCCTGGTCACTATTTGTTGAGTTCCGCCAGTCCTACTAAAGAAAGTGTTCTGCCAATCTCCTGTACCTGCGTCCTTCGCTTCATCCTTGAAGCCCCAGTTAGGTAAATCTGGCTCCTTAATCCTGTCAGTAACATTTTCAGGAAAATGACGTGGCTGAGTAGTTAAGCGTGAGTTAAGAACTACTCCCCTGAATCGAAAACGTCTACAACTAGTCATGCTGGAGAAATACACATTGGTAGCCTACAAACCTAATATAAACGAGGAATGGCAATTGTCAGATCTGTGTGCTAGGGGTGTCTCCCTGACTGGTGCCAGGAAACTGGAGAAACATTCTTGGGGGCAGATGTATCAAACGTTTTTTTTTCGCAAACGCAGCGATTCTCAAAATAGCAGCGTTTGCGTAAAAAAAATCTGGAAATGCGATGTATCATTGAAATTGCATCGCAAATTTAAGGAATCGCAAAATTTGCGATTCCTTAACTTTGCGTCAGTTTTTAAGGAATCGCAAATTGCGATTCCTTAAATGCTATGCATTAAGCATTTCAATTTAGCGATATTCCCTTAAGAAATCGCAAATTACCACCAACTTGTAGTTGGTGGTAATTTGCAAATTCTTTTACTTTTGGGCATTTGTAAAGGTCACTTTGCACAAAAAGGGGAGACGGTCTAAAACTATACTCTACCACCCCGAACCCCCGACAATAATCAGTTAAACACAGTATGAGGGGTGGAGAGCACAGAACAACATGTATAATGAAACATAAAAACTCATCTATTTAGAAAAACTGCCCTCACTCACATACCGAAGTATGTGACATGCTTCATCTTTGGGCCTGCTTACAATACGCCCTGGTGTAGCCACACTCAGGGCGGAGCATAAGGGAGGGTTAAAAGTAATAAAACACACAAAGCAAAACGTAAGACCACAGGACTCAACACGTAACATACAAAGTGATAGAAGAGTGCATATCACCAAGTGTCTGGAACTAGTGATGCGACATAAGAACAATTGTTACTTACCTGTAAACAGGTGGTTCTCCAGTATTGGTGTCTTTCATAGATTCACATGCTTGAATATTCCCCGTCGTCGAAGTGGGAGTCCCACGGTAATAAAAATAGCAATAATGCTAATAATATATATATGTAATGACATAATACATAATAAAATAGAGATAATACACAGTGAAAAAACCTCTACAAAGATTCCTCCATAGGAATGCATTATAAGAGAAAAACTCATTTGTAACATATCAGTGTCATTATGTTAGTCCAAACTGCAGCCAATCAGGCTCAAGCACCCTCTAGAACCTTCTCCTCAGAAGCTCCTGTCCTCAGATTTTCGTAGCACCAAAGTAAAGTAGAGTGCCTGAGGAGAAAAGAGCCTCTGAGGGGAGGATGGGTGGGTCGCATGTGAATCTATGAAAGACACCAATACTGGAGAACCACCTGTTTACAGGTAAGTAACAATTGTTCTTCTCCAGTATTAGGGGTGTCTTTCATAGATTCACATGCTTGAATAGAATAGATAGCAGTACCCTCCTTAGAGCTGAGATTGCAAAGTACATCCTCAAAAGTTGAAGACAATAACATACAGCTTAAAGCAAATAGCAATCACAGAAAGAAATGGAGGAGGGATCAGAGGCTCACCTTATTGAAAAAGATGACGAAGCACTGCTTGCCCCACTGCGGTATCCGCTTCGTTGACAGCTTCCAAACAATAATGTCTGGTAAAGGTGTGCCTGCTGGACCATGTCGCTGCTCGACAAATCTGGTGTAGAGGCACCCCAGCAAACAACGCAGTGGACGATGCCATCGCTCTTGTAGAATGTGCCTTAACTGGACTCGGTAAAGGCCTGCCAGCCTGCTGATGACAAAATGATATGGCTGAAGAAAGCCATCGTGCCACTGTTTGTTTAGTCACTGAATGTCCTTTTCGTAGCAGTCCATATGCTACAAATAGCTGATCAGATTTACGGAAAGGGGCTGTTCTGGAAATGTAGAATTTTAGACAACGTTTTATGTCTAAAGAATGTAGTCGTTGTTCTGCAGGAGATTTAGGATCCGGAAAGAAAGTCTTTAAGAAGACAGGCTCGTTCAAATGGAAGTCAGTAGGTACTTTAGGTAGGAAAGAAGGGTTGGTACGAAGTGATACTCCATCGGGCTTAAACTGTAAATACGGAGGCTTGATGGTAAAAGCGTGTAGATCACTTACACGACAAGACGATGTCAAAGCCAACAGTAAAGCAACCTTCCAGGTAAGAAAATTGATTTGTGCTCGGTGAATCGGCTCAACTGGTGGTTCGATAAGTTGTGATAATACCCCGTTGAAGTGCCATGCCGGAGGAGGGCGTCTTAATGGAGGAAAGTTCCTGAAAAGTCCTTTAAAGAACTGTCGGATGATTCTGGATGAACAGAGAGACGTAGAGCCATCATGGCGGTAGCGTGAAATGGCTGCCAGAAAGACTCTCAATGTGGCATGTGAAAGACCAGACTGAGCAAGGCTTAGAAAGAACGGTAAAAGTTGGTCCGGAGTGGAATCGATTGGATGAATGCTGGATGCAGCGCACCAATGACAGAAACGTTTCCACTTTAACTTATATGTTTTGATGGTTGATGGAGCTCTAGCAGACGCTAGAATGTCTCTACATTCTTGGGGCATAGTTAAAGAGGCAAATTCAACGTATTGAGGTTCCATGCCGACAATTGAAGCGTCGACGGGTCTGGATGACAAATTTGTCCGCCGTCCATCGTCAGGAGGTCCGGACGTGTATGTAGACGAATGGGCTTGCATTGTGACATTAGAAGGAGTTCTGAAAACCAAGCCTGCCTGGGCCAACATGGGGCGATTAGAATCAAGCGACAGGGTTGCCTGCGCATCTTCCACAACGTTCTTGGCACCAATGGAATCGGTGGAAACGCATAAGCAAATAGGCCGCTCCAATCCATGTGTAGGGCATTGCCGCAGGATTCTGGATGTGGATGCCAACTGGCGAAAGTCTGGCACTTCCGATTCACTGGAGATGCAAAGAGATCTATCTTGGGATGACCCCATCGACGGAACACTAGGTCTAGAGTTGGTTGGTGCAACTCCCATTCGTGAGTGGATGACGCAGACCTGCTCAGGGAATCTGCCAGTATGTTGGATGCTCCCGGCAGATGGACTGCCGTCAAAGAAATGTTGTGACGAAGTGCCCATTCCCAAATTCTCTGAGCAAGACGAGACAGAGGCTGAGATTTCGTGCCGCCCTGTTTGTTCATGTAGTGCATGCTGGTGGTGTTGTCTGTTTGGACCAGCACCGATTCCCCTTGCACTACAGGTAAGAAAGCCTTGAGCGCCAGGAAAATTGCCAGCAACTCCAGCCTGTTGATATGCCAGGTTCGCTGAATTGCCGTCCATTTTCCCTTGATGGCAAGGTCCAGGAGATGGGCACCCCATCCTTCCATGGACGCATCCGTGGTCAATGTCAGATCCGGAGGCTGGGCAAGGAAAGAAACTCCTTCGGCCAGATTGGGTCGTTGCTCCCACCAGAGCAGACTGGTCTTCATGCAGGGTGTGACTGTCACCTGGTCGTTGAACGACCCTGACACTTGTCGCCATTGCAGATCCAATTCCTCCTGTATTGGACGGGTACGCAACCTGCAATTTGGGATCAGTGCGATACAAGATGATGCCATCCCCAGAAATTATTTTAACATTCGCACTGAAACTGACTTTTTTGATCTGATGGTGGAGACCAGATGAACAATCTTCTGCCGCCGTTCGGCGGAAATGAACGCTTTTGACACGTCCGTGTCTATTACAGCTCCGAGGAACGTCCTGTTTCGAAGAGGTATGAAGTGTGACTTCTCCACATTGATGGTTAACCCTAGAGACTTGAACAGGGTTTGGCACAGACGTGTGTTGTGATCCAACTGGAGTGAGGATTGGGATTTCAGAAGACAATCGTCCAGATAAGGAAATATCTGGACTCCCTGAAGACGCAGGTAAGCCATGACCGGGGCCAGAACCTTCGTGAACACACGAGGAGCCGATCGGAGGCCAAAAGGCAGGACCTTGAACTGATAGTGGTCGTGACCCACTTTGAATCTCAAGTATCGCTGATGTCGATGGATAATTGGTACATGAAAGTAGGCGTCTTGCAGATCTATTGTCGTTAAAATATCTCCGCTGCAGAGAAGTCGCAAGACTTCCGACAATGTCAACATGCGAAAGGATTGCTGCTTTAGGAATAGATTGAGAGTTCTCAAGTCCATAATGGGACGCCACTCCCCCGTCTTTTTTAGAATGAGGAAAAACCTCGAATAGAAACCTTTCCCTCGCTGAGATACAGGAACCACTTCGACTGCACCCTTTGTTAATAAAAGCAGAACTTGATGTTGCAGTTCTTCTAGATGGGGAGGTGGCGGGCCCGAAGGCGGATAATGAGGGGGAATCTCTGTGAACTCCAAGGCGTGACCCTTGCGCACAATGTCCAAAACCCATTGGTCTGATGTTATTTGAGACCACTGAGAGTAAAACTGAGAGATTCGCCCTCCAACTTCCTGCTGAACTGGAAAGTCATTGCCGCTTGTTGGAGTTGTTGGACCCTCTATAGTTGGACTTCCCTCTATAGGACTTGGAGTCTTGTTGACGAGAAGATTGCTGATTTGAGTACCGTTGGTTCCCCTGATTGTACTGGCGGTACTGCGATTGTCCTCCTCGTGAAAAATTGGACGAGGTGCCCCGTCCACGCGTTCGACGAAAAGGCTGCTTCTTGAACTGTAAAGACCCAAGAGACTTAGCCGTGTCTGTATCTTTCTTTATGGTCTCCAATGAGTTATCAATATGTGAACCAAACAAAGATTCTCCATCATATGGCATGTCAATTATTTTTGCCTGGACCTCTTGCCTGAACGACGTGGATTTCAACCATCCCTGGCGTCGGAGCGCCGCAGCACTAGCAAGGATACGGAACGCAGTATTTGCCACGTCCACAGCACAGTCAATTATTTCCTCCGAAGCTCTTTGCCCATCCTGAAGGATTTGAAGCGCTTCCGCCTTGGATGTCTCCGGAAGCTGTGCAAGCAGCACGGAAATGTCTGACCACATCTGCCGGTCGAAACGACCCACAATAGCTAGAGCATTGGCGGCACGGGCTGAAGTAGACGCCATGGACGAGAACTTCTTACCAATTGCATCTAATCGTCGACCCTCTCTATCGGGAGGGGAAGTGATAGGCGCTGTTGGGTTACACGCCCGACGTTGTGCTGCCTGAGTCACTACGGAGTCTGGCTTAGGATGCGATAGTAAACATGCAGGCGAGCCCGTTGGGGCCTTATACTTCTTCTCCAATCTAGGTATTTGGGCAGGCAAGGAGTTAGGAGCCTGCATGATCTTTTGCCCTTCCTTCCAAACAAATTCTATAATTGGAATGGTATGGACTTGCTTATAAGGCTGGTTCTTAAAATCATAAAGGAAACAGTCTTCATCTCGCTGAACCCTTGTTAATTTAAAGCGATCCGCCGCTTTATCCATTAGTTTATGAAAACTAGCGATGTCCACCGGAGGTGAATCACTTGAAGCGCCCTGTTGAGGCGAGGGTGTCTGAACCCGATAATCATCGAATTCCGCCATATAAGGATCTTGTTCATCATCCGTATCTTGATTAACCTCACCTTCCTCCCTCTCTGGCTCCGACTCATCATCCATATCTGGTTGTGGATTAGCGGGAAGAGATGTACGCAAATGGTCTGAAGCAGATTGCCTAGGAGGAGTTTGCTGAGGCGGAAACAACAGTGCTGCGTCAGAGGTTACATGTACCGGAGTACCCTGGGGGGTAGGTGGGAATCGTCTATTGTAATCATCCAACATATGTTGGAGGTTGGAAAACAGCGACATAGGAATTGCCGCCATAGGAACCTGCACGCATTGATCCTCATGCTGGTCTACAGGCTCCTCTTCATCTTCTTCAGAACTAGTGTCCTGACATTTGATTATCAAATCCGATGGACTCTGGGCGTCACCATAAACAGTTTCATCCGGAACGGATTCCGTCTCATGGTCCGACACGAACAATGGAGATGGTGGCTGTGAAGTAGGTGTTTGCAATTGAAGAGAAGAATCCTCTACAATGCCGATGGAAGACTTCGTAGTCGGGACTGAAGTGTCCAAAGGTACTAATGGCATATTGGCGAAGGACAGAGTACTTGATGCTGTCGTTGACACAGCCGTAGATGACGATGACCTTGAAGCAGGCGCCGTAGACGGTGATGCCTTAGATGCTTCCGTAGACCTAGGAAGCTTTGCCACTACCGTCGACGATGTGGTCGTCGACGAGCTGGTCGACGTGTTTCTGGACGTCGACGGTGTATTCGACGTCGACTGAGTCATCAACGGTGTCTTCAACGTCGACTGGGTCGTCGACGGTGTCTTCGACGTCGACTGGGTCGTCGACGGTGTCTTCGACGTCGTCGGTGTCTTCGCCGTCGACGGTGTCTTCGTCGACGGAATCTTCGTCGACGGGAGCTTAGCCGTCGACGGGATCTTCGACGTCGACGGAATCGTAGACGATGGCTTCCTCGTCGACAGTGGCTTCTTCGTCGACGATATAATAGGGATCGTCGACGGGACCAAAGAGATAGAGGCTTTCGTAGACGTGATAGCCGTCAACGAGAATTTTGCCGACGACGACACCGACGTCGTCGTGACTGTAGTCGTTGACGAAGCCACAGTAGCCAATCTCGTCGTCGGAATGGTCGTCGACGAGCCCGTCGACGACCGCGCTGTCATAAGTGTAACCACACTTATAGAGGCTGGAAAAGACGCCTGAGAGCCAGGTCTCGTGGGTGCAGACACAGCAGTCACAGCAGCAGTAGGTGGCACTGTAGCCACAGTCAAAGCCAGCTTTCTCTTTTTTAGAAAAGGAGATGGCAACTCCTGAACACTGCCACGCTTAGAAGCCACAGAAGAAGGAACTGACTGGAGACTTTCTGCGTCTGAAATAACTGCGTCCTTATCTTGAAGGCGCTTCAGCCATAAAAGAAGACGACCCTCCCTGTCTCTGAGGGTTTTAGGAGGGAAAATTCTACAGAACTTACAGTCAGCCACATTGTGTTCTGGATACAG
Organism: Lissotriton vulgaris; assembly: GCF_964263255.1. NCBI lineage: Eukaryota > Metazoa > Chordata > Amphibia > Caudata > Salamandridae > Lissotriton > Lissotriton vulgaris. The sequence continues at coordinate 278,867,239 of NC_141698.1, read as the reverse complement.
GCAGTAAATACACTTTTGGTGGGGGTCCTTCTCAAATAAACGTTTCCCACAGGAAGAACAAGGTCTAAATAAAGACTTCTTACTTGACATCCTGAGAAAACACTGAGTAGAAGTAGGTATGAAGAAAAAAACTGAGCAGAGCTCAGGGAGACTCCCTTCACACGACGTGCGGTAGAAAATCTGAGGACAGGAGCTTCTGAGGAGAAGGTTCTAGAGGGTGCTTGAGCCTGATTGGCTGCAGTTTGGACTAACATAATGACACTGATATGTTACAAATGAGTTTTTCTCTTATAATGCATTCCTATGGAGGAATCTTTGTAGAGGTTTTTTCACTGTGTATTATCTCTATTTTATTATGTATTATGTCATTACATATATATATTATTCGCATTATTGCTATTTTTATTACCGTGGGACTCCCACTTCGACGACGGGGAATATTCAAGCATGTGAATCTATGAAAGACACCCCTAATACTGGAGAAAGTGCAGTTAATGAGGATGTGATTCAAAACTGGTTCGAGGATACCCACACAAACTTTATTCCAAGGTTCCCCCACCAGGATTAAAAAAAAAGAAGGATGGGTAGTGTCTAGAAGAGAAAGTGAAGTTTCTCAAAACTCCCCTCCTGGTACTGCTAGTGTCAACATGTTTCGACCGACTTACTGTGCCTACACAGGTCACCCAGGTCTTCTTCAGGACTGATGTCACTCCCAGTACCTCTTATGGCCCGCCGTCTTTCGGTTGGTGTGCCACAAAAAACACGAGCCGGTCTAACTAGATCCTGGCCTCTCTAGTCACATGTGGAAGAACTCCCAATATTGTAGGAGAACATAAACTAAATAAGGAACACAAAAGAACAAAAATAGTATAGTAATACTACACATCCTGGTGATTTCTTGTCCCATCACCATGTCTTAAATCCACTAATTGTGTTCCCACTGTGATCAAAGGTAAGGTATTCAACCCTCTTGGTTCCTATCCCTGGTGTGGAAAGTAGTCCCCTAGGTATAGGATCCCAAGCAACGCTAACGTGATTAAAATGAATAAAGGCACACCATTTGTAAAGGTGCCATGTGGCGCTCATACGTGCCCTTAGGGCATGTATGTGCGCCTTATGCTCACACATGTACATTTCAGGGGTGCAGCAGGGTGTGCTTAAGACACCCTTGCACCCTTGAAATTATTCTCAATTTGCGATTAGCAAATTGCGAATCGCAAATTGAGAATAACTTCCCATTTCTTCCTATGGGCCTCCTGGCCCATAGAAATGAATGGGAAATGATTCCTTAATTGCGATTAGCAATTTGCTAATCGCAATTAAGGAATTTTAAGAAATCGCTAAAAATTAGCGAATTTTTAAATACATACCATTTTGCAATTCTCAAATAGCGATTCTCAAACAATCGCTATTTGAGAATCGTAAATAGGTATTTTGATACATCTGCCCCTAAATGCCATGGCTGCTGATTTAAGGTGATTAGCTCCTGTTTCTGGTCAGGAACGTGACCTGCAGTCCCAGTAGTATCTTGCTAGGAGTGCTACTGGGAGGATTGAAGGAACAGGTCATTACTAGGACAAGGGGCTACTGGTCGTGTCCTCAGAGTGAAGCGCCACCCAGAGGAGCAGCCTGCCTGGAGGTAGAAGGTGATAGGCAGCAAAGATTGAGCAAGAGCTCCAAGCACTGAGCAAGATGTGGGGAAGGAGTGGAGTTTACCCGAGCTCTTGTCAGCCATGTTGTCCCTTGTGCCCCTCACTAGGCCTGAGGGCTATCTTTGGGAAGCGCTATCTCGGAATAGAGGTACCTCTTGCTTGAGGCCACGTGGATGTGCGCTGTTCCCCTTGAGTTGTGACTGTGGCAATGTGTGCTGAAATTCACAGATACTGTAGTCAAAGAACCTGCTTTGGTTGAACCTGCAAGGTTTGTGCTACTAGTCGATTCTCCCATCATTCTGTGTTATTATATGTATAGCACCGTGCAGAAGAGAGAACATGTATTTGGCTAATGCTAAAACACTCATGGAACATTGATTTAGTATGAACTCTTAGGCCCTGATTATGAGTTTAGGTTTTATTTATTGCTCCTGATAAATTACAGCAACGGGGTACATTATTTATTAGGTGTGATAAATAACACCTATTATGAGTTGGTGGGGAGTAAATGTAGTGCTTATGTAGTGCTTATATATCACACGAATCACCCCCGAAGGGGTCTCAAGGCACTGTACACATACCGCTGTGGAACCCTTTCTAGCCTTTCCCTGTGAAGTGCCCACTCCTGGGCACCCCCAAGGTGAAGCCAGGCATCCTAGCGCTGTTGGGGCCGTTGTGGAGATTAAGCAAGCTATTGCCCAGAGTTGCACCCATGATTGGACTAGGCACCGAGGCGAGAGTTATCAGGTCCGGGAAATTGAGACCAAGACCCGCCGAGGTGGGAATTGAACCCTGGTCCGGGCCAGACCTCTGCATCAGGGTCTGCCGCTCTAACCATTGAGCCACACTTCTGCACATACGGTTTTTAGAGTGTAATGCACCAAAATCTGCATGATGAGGTAAATACTGTATGCTCTTCCCCCGTTGAATTTCGGCAGGTTTTGACCTGCCAAAATTTTCGAGGTTTGAGATATTTAACGTATCCTATAATTCTCAGATATGTTAATTACCTAAAAAACGTGATTTACGCATGTGTTGGAATATACTTACCAACTAATAACCAGGGCCTAAATATTATACTAAGTGCTAATTGTCTAACCTTACACCACCTCCCTGAGTAAGACTTTGATTTGCTTCTCTGCGGAGCAAGTGCTAAAGGGGTGTCCTTGGTACTTGGTTCTGCGTACAGTAGTAGGGCAGGCCACGGGATAGCAGTGGTAAAAGACCCTCATTGACACAATTAGCTCCCAATAAGTCCTTACACAGGACCCTCATACCAGTTCTCACAGAATCATTTCAATCATTAAATGTTTCTCTTTTTTTTCAAAACTGCGTTTACTTGTATAAAGTAGGCTTACATCATAGTAAAGCATGTGGCACAATCCATCACAAGAGTACGCAGCTATTTCAAATTACAGTATATCATTACCTGGGATTGACCAGACAGTTATAGCTTACCTATCGCCAGTGCTTAATTTGTAAAATATTAAGTGCCAGGGCTCTGATCAGGAGGCCACTGTAGCTTGCACCACCCAACGGCCTTGTCATTGCTGCCAAAACAACTGCTAACCATCTCTCTTGCATGTAAATGCGACAGTTCAGATTATTCCAGGTCCCCAAAGCTAAAAGAATGGCTGCGGCCTAGTGAGTCAGGTATTAGGAATTTTTGAACATATATTGTTTTCCTAAACAACTGTTATACTGCTCATCTCTAGATTACATGAGCAGCGCCACCATGTGGCAGACTGCCCTAAGTGTGGTGTTGACAATTAGGTGCCGGTGCTGAGTACCGGAAACTAATTAAGTGCTGGTGCTTAGCACCGGAAAGCACCGGCTCAAACTAAGCACTGCCTATCACCCACAATTTAAATAACATAAACATGTATCCTTAATATTCAATTATCCCCTCCCTCCCCCCCAGAAAACAACTTACGGTACACGTACAGCATAGAGAGATCTGAACAGGCTCTTCCTTTTCTCAGTTGGAGATTTAGAGGGATGTCTAGTTGGACCACCTCCATACCACCTTGTCTAGCTCTATCGTTAAAGGTGCTTTCCATTTAGAGTTGGAAGAGGTGTAGTGCCCTCGTGCGTGTGGGACACGGACATAGAGGTATGCCTATTGAAAGGTAAGTCACCATGGGTACCCAGACATACTCAAAGTTTTTATAAGAGGGGGATATGGTATCTGCCATTCTTTTCATTGTAACTGCACGCCACAGCCTTGCATGCCACTGAGTCAATTAGGGCACGTGCTTTTGTTTCCAGGCAGCTGCCACTGTCATCTTTGCTGCCCCAGGCTTGGCCACATCACCAACCTGTCCCCTCTCATTTGAAATCTAAGGGAGACACTTCTAAGCCCCAACAGTGCGAAGCCATGGTCACTGGGGACCGGGTATCACAGGATTACCTTGAGCTCAGCCAAAATCTCAATACAGAATGGCCGAATAGTTTGAAAATCCCACCATATATGTTTAAAGTCACCCACCATTCCACAACCTCTCCAACATAGTTTAGACGAGTTGGAGAAAATCTGTTTGACTTTAGCAGGGTAGAGATACCAGTCAAATAACAATTTATAATGAGCTTCCCGCAAACCCATTGAATGGTTACATTTTGGAATGCCTCTCCAAAGCTTAAACCAGCTGGTCTCGGGAATCGATTTTCCAAGAGTGTTCTCCCATCGTTCAATGTGGAGCAGACTGGGGGTCAGCAAAGGGTCCAATAGAGGCCATAAAGAAAGGAAATGCCCCCCTCAGTCCCACAGCACCTTGTACCAAATTGCTCAATAGGTGTGAGCTCTCTGGTGGCTGCCTCCCATACCTCAGGTTGAAGAACACAATGCTTTCATAGACTGCAATGAAAATGTTATATAGCAGGGAGATTGAAGTCCCACTGGCAAGTTTCAAATGCTCTAATATCCCATCTGTGGTCAGAGACTATAAGACAGCCCTCCGCCCTCCATGACTCGAAAGGTCCCAGTTGTACAGCAGAAGTAAAGATAAGGTTACTGTTAATATGAGTAAAAGGTGAGGGAAATGTGGTCCATGCAGCTCTTTTATTCACTTCATCCTACACCTTGAGTGTGTTTCGTATAGGGTTGCTGAGATAGGCTTGGCAGGCATGTCTCACCTAGGTTTCCAAAGCAAATCCCAGATGTACTTTCCATCCATCACTCTATCCATGTGAAGCCAGTGTTTATCTGGCTCCCTCGCTGAACACTTAGTAATTACCCTAAACTGGGCTGCCTGGTAATAGAGAGTAAAGTCAGGGAGGGCCAGCCCTCCAGTGGATTTGGGAAGGGGCAATACTTTATAAGAAAGGCACACCCTGCAGCTCTGCCAGATAAACAAAATCACCAGGGAGCGCATGGCAGGGAGGAACACTCAGCTTATTCAATAGGAAGTCCTTGAAATAGGTAGCACTGTCATTTGGACAACATTAATTTGCCCAGGCCACAAGAGGTAAAGGGGCGCCAATCTTCTAAAGTCTATCTTCAATTGCTACAACAGGGGCAGAAAGTTAGCACGGAAGAGATCAGAAAGGTTGGGGGTTATCTTAATGCCCAAGTATGTAATTTCCTTCTTAGCGTGTTAAAAGGGAATGGACGCCTCAGTGTCTACACCTCCAAAGGCGGTAGAGTCAGATTGAGTAGGAAATATTTTGATTGGTTAATCCAGAATCCCGCTACCTCTTCAATGCGGAGTAACTCTCCCATGAGAGCCTCCAAAGATGTCCAAGCTGAAGTCAAAGATAACAGTACGTCATCCCCGAACAATGGAATCTTAAGTTCTACGGAGCCAAACTAAATACTCTGAATCTGCGATGAGGAGAGAATCCTAGCTGCCAATAGTTCTAAACTTAAATCAAAAAGCAGGGGTGCCAATGGGCACCCCTACCTGACCCGCTGTCTCAAATGAAAAAGGTCAGAATTCACCCCATTTACCAGCACCCTGGTTCTAGGTATCACATAGTTTGCTTTAATCATGGTGAGGAATTGGTTGCAGAAACCAAATCTCCGCAAGGTATTAAATGAAAATGTCCAATCTACCCGATCAAAAGCCTTTTCTGCATCTAACGCCAACAAGACCGCTGGGATAGATTTTTTTAATGCATTCTCAATCAAGTGGATCACTCCCCAGATGTTATCATGCATTTGACAAACTTCAATAAAACCGGATTGATCCAGCTAGATCAAATCTGGGAGTAGGTCATCTAGTCTAAATGCCAAAGATTTTGAAAACAATTTACCATCAAGATTCAAGAGTACTATAGGTCAGTCGGAGCCACATGCCTTGGCATCTTTGCGCTGCTTCGGTTAGACAGAGATGATGGCTCCACCCATAGAAGTAGTGACCACTCCAGATGTTGCTATATAATTAAAAAGGGCCACTAGTAGTGCGTAGGCTCAGAACAGAAAGTTTTATCAAATTGGGCCATTCGCCCACAGGGCTCGGGGGATTTGTGAGGCTTATAGTCTCTTATCGCCCTGCACACCTCTTCCTCTGAAATCGGACTCCAAGGGTTTTATTTTGAATATCTGTAACTTGGGGTAGGGTAATTCCTTCCAAATAACCTAATTGAGCTTGTTCATGTGTAACCTCAGCTGCATATGTACCCTCACAAAATCTTCCAAAAATATGTGCTTTCTCAGAGTCAGAAGATGTAACACCCCCTGGTTCACAGTAAATATCCCCTATATATTCCTTCTCTCTTAACCTGCAGCTGCTGTGCCAAATGGGTGTCCACCTGATCATAAGTTCAGCATGGGAGTTTCAAAACAGTAATCTCGGCCTAATTAGTATAAATAGCATTGAGTTTCCCCGGAATGCGGTCATCCTCCTTTGGTGGGAAGAGAGAGTTTTTTTAATGTAACTGTTCTGCAGCATGACGCTCCGTCTCAAAAGTCAGTCTTTCCTTAGCCCTCTGTCTGTTTAGTGAAGAAACCAACGCTATACAGTGTCCCCTCAATACTGCTTTGATGGCATCCCAATTGTTGAGGGGGAAGGTATTCTCCGATATATTCAATAAAAAATATTAATTGATCATTTTCCACAGGTCATCGCCCAGTGGCCTATCTCGAACAAGTGACTTTGGGAAGAACCACTGACTTAAAAAAGAGTGTGCAATGGTACCTGGTCGGTATTGGGAGCGTAGAGGGAGGCAAAGGTGCTCATGTATCCTCGGATATAGCCTTTCTCCATTACTAGCCTCCCCTCCTTGTCAGTCTTACATCCCATTGGACGAAAGTGTAATGCTGAGTGGGAAAAGAGTGCAACTGCATTGTGTTTGTGAGGATTCGGGCCCCATTTGCGCCTACCCGACCTACAAACTACAGTTCCCATGATCCTTCGCAACCAGGAAGGTACTAAGTCACTCCACGCGCATGGGCAGATGCGCGTAATTCTGTTTGGTTCCAGTTCTTCGCTGGAGGTCCGGAGGAACGGGTCTCTCTACTCTTCGTGGCAGTTTCCAGCCTCTGTGGTTCAGTGGCTTCCCTTTGCCCTCGCTCCTTGGTAGGGTAAGTGGCGGACTTGTAGCGCCTCTTTGTCATCAACGGAACGTAGTGTGTCATCCCGGCCACACGTTACCGTCTTTCCCTTGTTTCTGTCCTCGGGGTTCCGAGGTCCTATTTTCCAGCGCGGCTGCGCTTTCGTTACAGCAGAACGCCGTGCGTCGGCTGGCCACGCGTTTCTGCAGAGTGTTTCCAGTGTTATTATCCCGATCGCGGACCATTGTGGTGTTGCCACATGTTACTGTGTTTCCACAGTTCCTTATTCCTAAAGCGGAGCCCATTGAGTGCAGGCCACGCGCTACCGTTAATGAGTACTCATTTGGCAGGTGTAGCGGAGCAAGGTGTGTTGGCTAACCACTTGTTGCCGTGAACCCTTGGGGGGATTTTCTCTTCTTACGAAGTGATTTCGTAGCAGCTGTTGCCCCATTCATTCAGATTGTCATTGGTTACTGCTGGAAGCAACCTCTTCCTTATTTTCGTATTAACCACGAACTGGATATGGCATTATAATATCCAGTTGCTCAAGGAGCTTATTGTTTCACATGGAACTAGTACTTTACTGTTGAGTGTCTCATTATGTACTGTGAATCAGAGGCTCTTTCAAGAGGAAAGCGCTGAGACACCTTCCTTGTTTTCCGGCTGGGTGTATTTGGACTCTGTGAATCAGGTGTGTTTTTGTGCAAGCAGGCGCTATCCTCTTAGCAAGAATTGATGAGAGTAGACATTTATTGTTATGCTGTGTTTAACTGTGTATCCTGTGTTTATATCATTTCAGAGCCTTTGTCCCAGCAGCCCCTTCCCCGTTCCTGATTTCCCTCGCCTAATGGTTCCAATTCCCTGTGTTATACAATCAGGGAGCTGGTAACGTTAGGAGGTGGACCCCCTTTAGCAACGACCGGATCCTGTGGAACGTAATCTTGACAGAATTACGCGCCCACGAATTGTGTTCCACCCGATCCGGTGGTTTTGGGAATCATGGCTACCATGGACGATGTTCTCCAAGCTCTGGTCTTAGTGCAGCAGGAATTAATCGCCTCTACGTCTGAAGCAGCTGCTTTGTGCGACAAGGTAGACAAGTTGGCTAGGAATCCTTTTGACGCCACTACTGCTGCACTTGCTATTCAGGTTACAGTACCACCCCCCCCCCCATTCCTTTGGCGAATCCCGAAAGGTATTCCGGCGACCCAACCAAAACTCAGGTCTTTCTAACTCAAGTATTAATGCATTTTTCTTGCAAGCCTTCTTCATTCCCTTTCAATCATTCACGTGTGGCATTTGCGGTTTCGTATTTAAGTGGGGAAGCAGCGAATTGGGCAGTACCTCTGGTGCGGAATGACGATGCCATCTTGTCTAATTGGACGGCTTTCCGTGCTGAGTTTGAGAAGGTGTTTGATAGGAGGGCCACCACCTTTAGCGCTGACAGAGAGCTGTTAGAGTTAAAACAAGGGAGACAAGATCTGGTAACCTATCTTACTACTTTTAACAGGTTAGTAGCAGAAACGGCGTGGCCTGAAGAGAAGAGAATGTCCATATTTTATCAAGGGTTGCGCAAGGGTTTGAAGGATGTCATAGCGCAGATAGATCCTCAGCCCCTCACATGCTCTGACATGATTAACCTTTCTCTACGTCTGGATGGGAGGCTTACAGAAAGAGGGGGAGAGAGACGTAAGGTTGAGAGAGGGTACTACCGTTCCGATTACTCCCCTCGCAAGGTAAACCAACCCTCTGACACAGGCAGTGAACCCATGGAAATAGGAGCTGTAAGGGCACCTTTGTCTAGAGCAGAGCGGGAAAGTCGTAGAGTCCTTGGTCTGTGTATGTATTGTGGAAAGAAGGGCCACTACGTCAAAGAATGTCCCACAAAACCGAAGGCTACAGGGACTTGGTCAAGGAGCAAGAAAGTGGCAGTGTCCTCAATATCTACAGAGGAAGTAATCCCAGAGAAAAGGGAGGTTACGAACTGGAAACTCCCTTCTCTCACTGCCCCCAAGATACAAGAACATGAATCGCACATAGTGCTCCCAATGTCCCTGAAAAACCAGGCTCAGATTCACCAAGTCATGGTAATGGTAGACTCAGGGGCTACGGGGAATTTTGTAGATAGCGGATTAGTGACATCTCTGGCCTTAAGCAGAATTCAGAGAAACAGTCCAGAGGAAGTCCGGGCAGTCGACGGAAAACCGTTGAAATCAGGCCTTATCACTGAAAGAACAGAAGACCTGGTGTTATCTTTGCCTGTCCCAGGAGGGGTTCATAGCGAGACTATACGTCTAAACATCATAGAGGCACCTCAATATGAAGTAATCTTGGGTATGCCTTGGCTGAGTCATCACAACCCTTTGGTTAATTGGAGAGATAAGACACTAAGGTTTGTAGATCCTAGTTGTAGCGCCCATATTGTGTCGGAACAAGACCCCCATGTCGTAGCATTAACTTACTCCCAATGTCTAGCCACTGCGGCAGAAAAGGTGGTGGTCCTGCCTCCATGTTATCATGAGTTTCAGGATGTGTTTAGTGAAGCCATGGCCGAGCAGTTACCCCCACACAGGGAATACGACTGCCGTATAGACTTGGTAGACGGGGCAGTGGTACCCACGTGTAGGGTATATGCACTGTCAGTCCCCGAAACAAAACATTTGAAGGGTTATCTAGAGCATTATACGGAAATTGGTTTTATCAGGCCTTCTCGCTCTCCTTCTGCATCTCCTTTGTTTTTCATATCGAAGGCGAATGGCGATCTACGCGCTTGCGTGGATTATCGCAAGCTCAATAAGGTGACTGTGCGAAATAGATACCCTTTACCCCGTATTACAGTTCTATTGGATCAGGTTCGGAATGCCAAGATATACACCAGGCTTGACCTGCGAGGGGATTACCATCTAGTCCGCGTCAGAGCAGGGGATGAGTGGAAGACGACATTTAAGACCCATTATGGACTATATGAATATCTGGTCATGCCATGTGGGCTTTGCAATGCCCCTGCTGCTTTTCAGTTTTTTCTGAATGACGTGTTGATGGAATATATGGACATCTGTGTTGTTGTATGTATAGATGACATTTTAATCTACTCTGAGGAGGTGGATACACATACAGATCAGGTCATCATGGTTCTCCAGAAATTGAGAGAACATAAACTGTATTGCAAGTTAAGCAAGTGCGAGTTCTGTGTGGACTCAGTGGAATGCCTGGGGGTGATGTTACACCCCGATGGGTTGCGCATGTCTGACCGCAAAGTCTTAGCAGTTCAAGAGTGGCCTACTCCTAAGTCAGTAAAGGAGGTGCAGAGCTTCTTAGGCTTTGCTAACTACTATCGTAGGTTTATTGTGGGGTTCTCACAGTTGGCAGTTCCCTTGACTCGCTTGCTCAGGAAAGGAGCGAGTTTCTGTTGGTCGTTGGAGGCTGAACAGGCTTTCGGGTGCTTGAAACAAGCATTCACTTCAGCCCCTTTGTTGGCCCATCCTAACACCGATTTGCCTTTCATCGTAGAAGCGGATGCCTCCGATGAAGCTCTCGGGGCGATCCTTTCACAAAGAGATTCTGAGACCGGACAGCTGCATCCGGTGGCATACCTTTCCAGGAAATTGAATCCGGCCGAAAAGAACTATACAATCTCAGAAAAAGAACTCTTGGCAGTGAAGAGAGTCTTCCAGGAATGGAGACAATATCTTTGGGGTGCTGAACACCCGGTGACAGTGTATTCCGATCACAAGAATCTTTAATTCATGCAAACGGCCAGGCCTTTGTCTCAATGCCAGATGAGATGGATGTTATTCTTTGCTGAATTTAACTTTGTTATCACGTACAGACCAGGTAGTGAGAACAGAAAGGCAGATGCTCTATCCAGACAGGACAAAGGCGATACCACAATCGTTCCGGCATTGAAATCCATTATAGAACCTGCAAAGGTGGTTTGCGTACTCAGCGCAGAGACCTTTTTGAATAAGGTAAGAGACGCAAAAACCCTTTCTCTTTGGGATTCCTGGGCTGCCAAGGACAGTCATAGATCTATGAAAGAAGGTTTGCCTTTTGTGAACTCCCAGTTGTTCTTGCCATCGATTGCCTTACAACAAGAAGCTTTTCGGTGGTGTCATGTGTCTCCTCTAGCAGGACATCAAGGAGTGCTCAAGACTATACACTTGGTCCAGAGACATTACTGGTGGTTAACCTTGAGGAAAGACGTCACCTCTTGGGTGGCCCGTTGTGAGGTTTGTGCACGGTCAAAGACCGACAGTAGAAGGAAGACTGGAAAGCTGATGCCCATGCCTACACCCAGAAGACCCTGGCAAACTATAAGTTTGGATTTTGTTACTGGGTTGCCATCGGATCAGGGCAAGTCTACAATTCTGGTAGTAGTGGACAGACTGACCAAACAGGGACACTTTATACCCTGCATCAATTTACCCACGGCTGGTCAAACGGCACAACTGCTTCTTACGGAGGTGATCCGTTTACATGGAGTGCCTGAGGTCATCGTTTCAGACAGGGGCCCTAAATTCATAGCCAGATTCTGGAAACACTGGTGCACTGCGTTACAGATCAGATCTTCGCTGTCCACAAGCTTTCATCCTCAGACGGATGGCCAAACGGAGAGGCTAAATCAGACACTAAAGAAATATCTCCGTTGTTATGCCAACGTGGCACAGGACTCATGGTGTCCCTGTTGTGGATGGCAGAACTGGCATACAACAACGCTTGGCATTGCTCTGCAGGCATTTCCCCTTTTTATGCCACATATGGAGTAGATGCCAACATCCTTCCAGTCAAGATACCGGAGAGCGTATCAGCTCAGCCCTCCGTGTACAGCAGGGTGAGGAAGCTACACGCGGTACAGAAGCAGCTCATCACACACCTGAACAAAGCTAAGGAGGCGTACAAACGGTGGGCCGATGTTCATCATAGGGATGCTCCTGACTATCAGGTGGGAGATCGGGTCTGGCTCTCCACCAAGAACCTAAGATTCAAACTGCGAAGTGTGTTCCATTCTCGTTACATCAGTCCCTACGTCATCATCAAGAAAGTGAATCCTGTGGCTTTCAAGTTGAAACTGCAGGCGAGCTTGCGAATCCACCCAGTATTCCACTGCAGTCTTTTGAAGCCTGCTTTGGCTTGTGGCAGGAGAGCAGCACCCCCTGTAGCAGTGGATGGTGGGGATGAATACCAGGTGAGATGCATTCGAGACTCTAAATGGAGACGTGGCTTCCTGTGGTACTTGGTTGCCTGGAAAGGGTATTCGGCTGAAGATGATACTTGGGAGCCACATCATAACGTGTATGCTCCGGCGGCGGTACGTCGTTTCCATTCTCGGTTCCCGGCCAAGCCTGGCCCTATGAGGCGCTGAGGAGGAGGACCTACTGTGAGGATTCGGGCCCCCTTTGCGCCTACCCGACCTAGAAACTACAGTTCCCATGATCCTTCGCAACCAGGAAGGTACTAAGCGACTCCACGCGCATGGGCAGATGCGCAGAATTCGGTTTGGTTCCAGTTCTTCGCTGGAGGTCCGGAGGAACGGGTCTCTCTACTCTTCGTGGCAGTTTCCAGCCTCTGTGGTTCAGAGGCTTCCCTTTGCCCTCGCTCCTTGGTAGGGTAAGTTGCGGAATTGTAGCGCCTCTTTGTCGTCAACGGAACGTAGTGTGTCATCCCGGCCACACGTTACCGTCTTTCCCTTGTTTCTGGCCTCGGGGCTCCAAGGTCCTATTTTCCAGCGCGGCTGCGCTTTCGTTACAGCAGAACGCCGTGTGTCGGCTGGCCACGCGTTTCTGCAGAGTGTTTCCAGTATTATTATCCCGATCGCGGAACATTGTGGTGCTGCCACATGTTACCGTGTTTCCACAGTTCCTTATTCCTAAAGCGGAGCGCAGTGAGTGCAGGCCACGCGCTACCGTTAATGAGTACTCATTCGGCGTGTGTAGCGGAGCAAGGTGTGTTGGCTAACCACTTGTTGCCGTGAACCCTTGGGGGGATTTTCTCTTCTTCCAAAGTGATTTCGTAGCAGCTGTTGCCCCATTCATTCAGATTGTGATTGGTTACTGCTGGAAGCAACCTCTTCCTTATTTTCGTATTAACCACGAACTGGATATGGCATTATAATATCCAGTTGCTCAAGGAGCTTATTGTTTCACATGGAACTAGTACTTTACTGTTGAGTGTCTCGTTATGGACTGTGAATCAGAGGCTCTTTCAAGAGGAAAGCGCTGAGACACCTTCCTTGTTTTCCTGCTGGGTGTATTTGGACTCTGTGAATCAGGTGTGTTTTTGCGCAAGCAGGCGCTATCCTCTTAGCGAGAATTGATGAGAGTAGACATTTATTGTTATGCTGTGTTTAACTGTGTATCCTGTGTTTATATCATTTCAGAGCCTTTGTCCCAGCAGTCCCTTCCCCGTTCCGGATTTCCCTTGCCTAATGGTTCTAATTCCCTGTGTTATACAATCAGGGAGCTGGTAACGTTAGGAGGTGGACCCCCTTTAGCAACGACCGGATCCTGTGGAACGTAATCTTGACAGTGTTTTCAAGGGTACAAAGGACTTACACATTATCGGATAGTTCTTATGTCTTAATTTATGTTCCTCAAAGCATTTAAGGTGTGTTTCTTTGAGGGACACCACATCATGCCTTTCGTCTAATATATACTTGTAAGAATGTAGTCCATCCAAAGATAGTATCAAGCAAGTTTAATACAGCAAAAGGATCCCATCCATCAGGTAACTCTTTTCAGTGCAGCAAGTCAGCTTCAACTGCATACTTTCTAACAATAACATTCTGTACTGGCAATGATGTATCTAACATTCTGATCTAAAAGCTACAGCACCAAGATGCCACACATCTCCCTTTTTATAACTATATAATAAATTCATAGTGAATTCTATATAACAAAAGTCTTTCAGATAAAAATTCTATTTAACAAAGTCTTTGAGATGAGCATGTTCACATGTGACCCTAGACGACTTACGAAGACACAGATGTGGTCCACCTTGATGAGATGACTTTAAAGGTAAACCGAGATGTATCTCACACTTGCTATCATTGGAGATACAATCTTTCCTTATAACCACAACTCTGTTGAGATTCCAAATTCGATGATCAGCTGTTTTGACTGCATTATGGAAAACTTTGATGACTTGAATTGGTTTAATAAACATAGCAGACACCATCTTATTTTTCTTACATGGATTCTTTATAAGAACCCAATCTCCCACCTTTACACAAGTTTTTTTTAACATTCTTCCTCACATCAAAAAGTCTTTTCCTACTCTGTATTTTTAGAGCCTCACGTACTTTCCAGTCCACATGATCATTGGCAGAATCTAACTTAGGTTGTAAATCATTAACCCAAGCAGGTGCTACCAATGTGTTGGCTCTTCTAGATCTAAAAAGCTCAAAAGGAGACTTATTAGTTGTAGCATGTGGCGATAACCTGTACACCTTAACTTTCTTAAAAACCTCACATCTCCAGTCAGAAGATTTAGCCATCCTAACAGTCTCCTTAAGCACACGGTTGAATCTCCCAACCATGCCGTTGGTTTCTGGGTGGTATAAGGACGACTTCTTATGCTTAATGCCATGTTTAGAAAGAAACATTTCCATCTCCTTTGAGACAAATTGACAACTATTGTCTGTAAGTATTGTATTAGGAATACCTTCCCTGTCAAATAGTTTTTCAAGAAAAGAAATAACATGTCTTGTTTCATTTCACGTGTGATAGCTATCTCAGGCCATCTTGAGTAAAAATCAACCAAAACTAAAATATACCATTCAGATCCTGTAAAAAATATAGGTCCTAAAATGTCCAAACCTACTTCCTTCCAAGGCGAATCAGGACGATCCCTAATGATCATGGGTTGTGTCTTGAGCTTAGCTACTCTATCACTTAAAGTACATTCTACACAATCCCTAATTGTTCTTCCCACTTCCAAATCCATTCCTGGCCACCAATAGGAAGATCTTAGAGTCTCTTTAGTCTTAGAAATGCCCAAATGACCAATGTGAGCTAAAGAAATGAGTTCACTTCTTATAGACTGTGGTGGAACTAACCTTGTACCCCTCATTAATAAACCATTGTGCTCAGCTAACTGATCTTTGACATGCCAAAACTTCTCTAGCATTTCATCCCCCTTTGCTCTACACTTCTAACCTGCATTGATTCGTTTCAAAACCTCAACCAAAACGGAATCATCCTCTAAAGCCTTGTTCCATTTTCCTCTGTCAATAATACATTCTTGTATGGAACACACCAATTCATCATCCTCATCCACATGATCATTCATATTAGACTCTTCAGACGGAACAAGGCGAGACAATGCATCAGCAACCTTGTTTTCTATCCCAGGAAGATACTTAACTTCAAAATTATAATCTTGCAATCCAACAACCCATTTAGTAATCCTACTTGATATGGCATCTATACCTTTTTTCTTCAGAATTTCACATAGCGGTTTATGATCCATCCTTATCTCAAAAGAAGTACCCCACAATACATTTTTTTTTTAACAGACCAATATACAGCTAATGCTTCCCTCTCTACCACTGAGTATCTCGATTCAGCACCTTTCAAACTCCTTGACAAAAATAAAAACACCCCCTCCACACCTTCACATCTTTGGACCAATACTGCACCCAGACCTCTCAAACTAGCATCAGTAATCAAAATTGACCTTTCAGCAGGATCAAAACTATTGAGTTTGGGAGCACGGCTCAATTTGTCTTACAACATCAAAAACTCCTCCTCACACTTTTCACTCCAAACAAATCGCATCCTTTCTTGAGTAAACATCTCATATTGACACAAAGAGAAGCAAAACCCCTTATGAACTTGCTATAGTACTCAGCCATTCCCAAAAAACTCATCAATTCTTCCTTGTTTGTTGGTGAAGAAATTTTAGAAATGGTGGATACTAAACTTTCTTTCGGCAGAATTCCCCCTTTAGAGACAGTATGACCTAGGTATTCAATAGAATCTTTCCTAAATTTACATTTCTCAATTTTCACTGTAAGGCCAGCATCACATAAAGCCTCCAAAACCTTCATGAGTCTTAAATCATGTTCTTAATTATCAGACCCAAAGATCAGGATGTCATCTTGATATATCCTCACTCCTTTAATGTTTTTAAGTACATTTTCCAAAGATTGCTGAAAAACTGAGGCAGCTGAAACTAACCCAAAGGGTAGTCTTACAAAATGGAAAGTACCAAACGGAGTTACGAAAGCTGTCAAATCTTTTGACTTTTCACCAAGATTAATCTGATGGTAGGCAGATCTCAAATTCATGGTGCTAAACACCTTAGCCCCTTTTAAAAGAATCAACATATCAGAAATCTTTGGCAAAGAGTAATGGTCACTAACCACCTTTTTATTTAATTCTCTCAAATCTACACAGAGGCTTAAAGAACCGTCCGATTTCTTCGCTGGGACAATGGGGGCGACCCATTCAGTCCCCTCAACTACTTCTATGATACCTTCTCTAAAAAGTTTCTCCAACTCCTCCTTCACTTGATCTCTGACAGCAAAGGGCACATTACGCACCTTGCAACACACAGGAACAGCATTATCCTTCAATGTTATGTGATGTGTATAATTTTTTTAAACAGCCTAACTTCTGTGAAAAAACACTAGGAAATTTATTTTCTAGATCACGACTAAATTCTTGATCATCAACTGTTACAGCTTTGAGATCTTGATCAAAAGGTTTTTTCAAAATAATGGGAGGTGATAAATTTGAGTCTAACATAACCCCAAGATCTCTTTGTGCAAACCAACTTATAATGCTGTCACCTTCTTGAGACACATACACCTTAGTCGTGGTCACTCTTTCTTTATAATTGATGAGACCCATGAAATAACCAAGCAGTTTGATAGGCTTGCCACCATAGGCCAAAGGTCTGATATCAGGGTGAAATTATTTTGTTTTGTCTCCCAAATTTTTTGAATAAAATTCCTTCGCAACTATAGTTATTTTGGCACCAGAGTCAAATAAGACTTTGGTTTGATGCCCATCAACATAGATCTCATCAAAAGGACAGTTTTCACTTTCTTGATTGCTTATAACTTGCACACACTTGACCACAATCAACTTCCTCAATATTTTCCGTTTGTTCATCAAAATCATAAAAGATTTCATTTACCTTACTTCTAAGATTTTTTCCTTTACAAATATGAGACACATGAACTTTCCTTTTGCATTTCTTCCAGGTCATTTTCCAACCTTGACACTGCCTATCATTGGCGAAGTGTCCCATCTTGCCACATCTAAAACATTTAACTTGAGAGAAGTCAAATTTCCCTTGAGGTTTTTTACTTGGCACACCATTAGATACATGTTCATTCTTATTTTCCTTTTGAAAAATATTAACTTTGTGATTCAACTTGACTGTCTGGACAACATCTTTACCTTTCGCTTCCCCATTTTTTTTAATTACCTCAACACATTTGATGGAATGTTCAATTCTTTTCCCTATCGTGATGACATAATCCAAACACGGCTCATCCTTCTGCCATAGCTCTTCTCTAATTTTCTCAGTAATACAACCCAACATAAATTGATCTCTTATGCGTTCGTCAACTAATGCTCCAAACTTACAAGTCGAAGCAAGTTTCCTGAGAGCTGTAATGTAATTTTCAATACTCTCCTCCTCTTGTTGAGCTCTGCGACCAAAATGATACCTCTCTAGTATGGTGCTCACTTTCGGAAGATAATGTTTGTCTAGCTTTGCCATGCAAATGTCATACTCATTGAGAGAACTGTCATCAAGCTCTGGAAGATGGTCAAAAACATCCTGACCTTCAGAACCTAGACAGTGTAGTAATAGGGCTGTCTTCCTCTCCGCACTAAGACTGGAACCACAAACTCTTGCATACTGTTCAAATACTTTACGCCATTTTTGCCACCTAATTGGAGGATCTCCAGGAGAAGATAGGAAAAACGTTGGGGACGTAACATTTTGCATAATGGGAAAGGAATAAAAAATAAGTATATACTCAAATTATTTGGTCAAATTCTGTCCTAGGAAGAGGTATGTGTTAATTAATTTAAATTGACACGCTAAACATTGAATGTGCTCACATGAGACTAAACTTCTCGAATGAGAGGAATAAATGAAAATATTGGCCTGTAACAGAGTACATATATGCACTAAAAAGAACAGTTGCACAATGAAGAACACAAAGTTCAGTTCGAAATGCTTGCGAAGATGTTTTCCCAAAATAATATTACCGTTAATAATTGACTAGACTTCTTTTAGGCAGGAAAGAGTCCCGATGACTTAAACAAGAAGTCCGCTGCTTAAATGCATGAAAATTACCTTTTTGAGCCATCGTATTCAGCAGGAAACACTGAACGAACAAAATTGCACTCGTGTTGCTAAGATACCTGTTTTTACAAAAACCAAATGGCAGCCACGTATCTGACATCATCACATGAGCGAGAGGTGTCATACACTAGAGACGTGAAGCGTCATACGCTTCAGCTGCACAGAGAAGGAGAAGCCGATTACGCCGTCGGCGTTCCACAGCAGTGCCTGGATGAAAAAGTTCCAAAGTTCGAGGTAAGAATTAGCGTCACGCTAACATTCAAAATGAAACAAGAAGATTGTTGCAGAAGCGCTGTATGTGTCACAGTTTCACAACACGATGAACACTGTAGAATCAGCAAATGTGTAGAAATCTTTCCTCAGTAGATTAATGAAAAGCGCACCGAACAAAGCTCCCAGCCCATAATTTTCACAAGAGTTACTATAAAAGGGGCGAGTGTGCGCCGATATGTGCTTGGGTATTGATCACCACAACAACGATGTAGTACATGTTTAACTCCCAGCCCCTACCAGGAAAACATCCATGGGGCGAGTTTAATAGAAGGGCTAGTCAAATAATAAAATTGAAGCAGTAGAGAATAGCACACACCACAGGGTAAAACAAGTAATCCAGGTAAATAATGAAAAGTTATTATCAAAGAGGAGTTGAACAGGAACTCTTCTGTAGAGGGATTACAGTACTTTTAAGGAATTTGAAAGTATTTCCCTTCAGCTTCTGCAGTTGAAATGAAGATCAAAAACGAAAATGAAGATCTTCTTTAGAATTATGTTGAGATCCTTAATGCTATCCCATCATCCAGCATCGCCAAATGTAAGAATGTAGTCCAAAGATAGTATCAAGTAAGTTTAATACAGCAAAAGGATCCCATCCATCAGGTAACTCTTTTCAGTGCAGCAAGTCAGCTTCAACTGCATACTTTCTAACAATAACATTCTGTGCTGGCAATGATGTATCTAACATTCCGATCTAAAAGCTACAGCACCAAGATGCCAAAATACTTCCAAAATGTATGTATTTTTGCAGGCGAGTTGAGACCCTTCACATTCCAACTGAGTATAGTGACCGCCATGATCTAAAAACAAGAGATATGTATCTTTAACGGCCTACCCACACTTTCCCCCCCTCCATGGTGAATGTGTGGAGCTACCCTCCCCTGTCTCCCTCCATTCCAAGCCTGACCAAATAAAGTTCCATGTACCAAGGTAAAAACAAATCTAACCCCAGAACAAATACATATAAACTGGAACATACTTCTAGAAAATACATTACCGTAAGGTAATATCTCTTCTCTGGCGTGTTGGTCATCACCGCTAAGGCATCAGCACGAAAGCATATGTCAACAGGAAATAAACAGTCTTAGTGGAGAACGAGAGAACTTATCAATAGCAAGTTTAAGATCAAGCCCCCCCAGAATAAAGCCCCCACCGCATCACAACTCAGACTCCCGGCATACCAGCATTCCCCGGTGAAAGAAAAGAGTCCCCTAAATGTAGAGACCTTCACTCAGTTCCTCAATTTTCTTTGTGGACTCTTGAATTCACTGATTTTAACGCTTCTTCTGAAACTTTGGTCGAGACTTTGTCTGCCACAGTCCTTTATCTCTTGTTATTGTTATTGTTATTGTTAACTACAGCTTGTATAGCGCCAAATCACCGTCAGGTCTCAAGGCGCTTTTAACAGAAGAAATCAAAGCTAACAGAGGAACAGATGCATAGAACCATGGCACTAAGTGGAGCTTAGGGCTTCCCTAAACAGGAGTGTTTTTAGGGATTTCCTGAACTGCAGCAGGTTAGATTCTTTTTTTTTTTTTTTTTTTTGGTGTAAGACGTTTATTAAGTACTGTCAGGTGTACACAGCGTCACGCCAACAACCCTGAGGCCGGCCGCTATTCGTATATATTATCAGGTAATTACAATGCATCAAATGTAACTGTACACATGCAAACTCACAGTTGGAAATGAAACATCATGACAGTACGCTTATGCAGTAAACAAATCTATGCGTCTCACTTTTTATAGTTTTTTGTTTTGTTAACCTTCAACCCGTGCGGTATCTGATCTGTATATGGGATGTTTTTCCGTCCATCAGTGGTGAGCCCATATCAAAGCTTGGTACGCTACACATAATACATTGCAGAATTGCTTAGCTGAGCTGGAACAAGCCATAGTGTCTTGAAGAGGTAACAGTCTTGTATAACATACACCCAGCCTTCTATAAACAGCCATTTAGCGCCATCCAAAAAGCAGAGTCTCACATTGATGGCATGGGTGGTCCACAGTAGGACGAAAGGGGGACATCAATAACAGTAACTGAGGTCACATCTATCCGCATCCCTCCCTTGACCCGTGATCACAAGAACTTTCAATAGTACAACGTCAATGTAAAGTGCATAATGTTAATCGCAGGACTCTTCTGCAGATACCTCTAGCAGATAACATTGTAGTGGAGCCCAGATATCAGTAGGTCTGGAGGTGACAGATAACAGCTCAGAGTAGGTATGCAATTGTTCCTGACAGTACACCAAATCTTTCACCCAATCCTTGAATTTGGGGGCTCTCCCCCTCCCCCATCTGCATGTCACTCTTCGCTTAGCCAACAACATAGCTAGTGCTACATATTTGCGATGGGCTGCCTGGAGCGGTTTCACATAACCCTGCAGTGCCAATACCGGAGACGGTTCCACCAGTGTATGTATCATTTTGGAAATGGCCGTAAAAACCTGTACCCAATAGCGGTGAACTTGGTCACACCCCCATGCAAGGTGTAAGAAATCCGCCCCCGGAGCCCCACATCTGTCACAATTGTCAGTAGCTCTCAAATGGAATCTGTGCAGACGTGCAGGTGTGTGATAAAGTCTGTGTATAAATTTGTAGTGAATGATCCTATATCTACTACTAGATGATATGCGTTCCGTCTGCTGCAAACAGAAATTCCATTGCCTCTCTGTGAGAGTCGTGACCAACTCCTGATCCCACTTCTCCCTGGCAGGCAAGTCAGTATATTCCACATTGGCACGGACCGATTTGTATAGCGTGGACACTAATCTGCTGGGATTGTCATTTAAAAGAATGTGTTGTAGCGGGGCAAGGACAGGAGGTTCGTGTGGAAAGTCAGGTGTAACCGCCTGCAGGCCGTGCCTGAGCCTGATATAATAAAAGACATCTAATGGCGTGGGCTGAATTCCATCGTAGAGCTGTTCCCTAGAGCGGAATGTGCCATTATGGTACAGATCCCCCCATGTAACAACATGTATTCTTTTCAGCAGTTTTTTGAAAGCCTGATTCTTGCAAAAGCGGCATTTGTGGGTGATAAACCCACGGCAATAGTGGGGCGTACAACAACTTCAGGTCAAATTTCGAGCTGATATACTGCCATGCAGTAAAAGTGCTTAATACAGTGTTGGGGGTTTTATCTCTACCCTCCACAGTGGAGTAAAGTGCACCCTCAATCGGTGTAGGGTGTGCCAGCCAGTGTTCAGCCGCCAATTGGGGCATATATCTGGGCTGCCGTATCCAAAAATAAGCAAAATGGGCCTGGGCTGCGCGGTAGTAAAGCTCAAAATCTGGGATTCCAAAGCCCCCCCTGCGAGTAGGGTCGAATAAGAACCTCCCATTTGAGTCTTGGTGATTTCCCGCCCCACACTAGTCGAAGTAGTTCAGTACGCAACAGTAGAAAAAAATAACTCCCTGGGTGGAACGGTATGTTTAAAAAGAGATATAGTAATTGAGGGAGTATCACCATCTTAATAAGCAATGCTCTGCCAGCCATGGACAGTGGAAGGGTTATCCATCTGGAGATGTTATCACTGATCTTATCCATTACAGTGCCATAATTAGCACGAATCAATGCCTCTCTCTCCTTCTCAATTCGTATTCCCAGGTATTTGAAATCTCCCTCACACCAGGCAAGCGGGTAGTCCAATGCAAACCTATGCGTTGAGGCAGTAAGTGGGAATATACATGACTTGTTCCAGTTTATCTGGACACCGGAGAGGACCCCAAATCGTATAAACTCTCTAAGGATGGGATTCAAGTTCTTACAAGGGTGACGAACATAGAGCGTAATATCGTCGGCATACATTGAGATCAGTATCTGCCGTTGAAAGCACCGCAATGCACTATCACGGTGATGTTGGCGCAGTTTGGCCGCCAGGGGCTCAGTGGCTATGGCAAATAGTAGCGGGGAAAGGGGGCAGCCCTGCCTAGTTCCTCTAGAAATCGGAAATTCCGAGGACAATTTGCCGTTAATGAGGACCTTGGCCACCGGGTCCGTATACAATAATCTAATCCAGGATATGAAGATTAGTGGAAAGCCCATACGTCCGAGCACCCGGAAGACATAATCCCACTCCAACGAATCAAACGCCTTTGTGGCATCCCTAAAGATGGCCGCCATTGGCAAGTTTCATTAATTGAATCATAGACTGAAAAAAAGGTGCGGAGGTTATGCGACGTTGCCCTACCCGGGACAAATCCAGCCTGATCTGGGAGTATCAAGTCAGGTAACAGAAGACTAATTTTTTTTTGTAAAACAATTTTTATTGCAGATTCCAATAGTCACATAACAGTGTATATACAATTTTGGTAGCGCGGGACCCTAGTATTCACAGTGTTATTAAGTAGTTTGTACACAGCCTTATAACCCGCATCCCTGAGGCCGGGTGGCGTCGATCTCAAGTAGTTCGTTCTCCTCATTACTCAGTGTTGGCATTCAGGTAACAGAAGACTAATGCGCGTAGCTATTAATTTGGCGAGAATTTTCACGTCACAATTCAATAGTGACAGGGGCCTATACGAATCGCATCGGGTAGCAGGTTTCCCGGACTTGAGAAGGGATGTTATTAGGGCGATCCTCATGGATGCGGGCAGGTGGCCTACCTCCAGAGCATCCTCATATACTTTGCGCAAAACCGGTGCCATGAAGTCTATAGATGTCTTGTAAAATTCAATAGGAATGCCGTCCAGTCCAGTGGCCTTACCAGAACTCATGTGCATGATAACCTCCCGCACTTCATCGAGTTCAAATGGGGCACTAAGAAAGGCACGCTGCGAATCACTCAGCCATCCCAACGACACATCCGCCAGGTAGTCGTCTAGCGTCAGTTCTCCCGACCGGGTTGAGGAGTACAAAGTACTATAATGCCCTACGAATTCATTTAATATGTGTGTAGTGTCCCTGAGGAGAACCCCTTCCGCCGTCTCTAATTCAAGAATGATAGTGGGCGAACGCATAAGTTTAATCGTCGCAGCTAAGGCCTTCCCTGGTCTTTCGCCCTCCCCATACCTTCTGGCCACCCAGTGTTTGTTCCTGAATTTCACCTCCCGTGCGGCTTCATCAGTGTATTCCGACAGTTTATCTCGTATTGCAGCTAGTGTGTCACTCCCAGGTCTAACACGAAGAGTAGCCTCCGCATCTCTAAGTTCTGACTCCAGAGTCTTCAATCTGTTCCGTATAGTCTTAAGTACCCCTGACCCTTTCGAGATACAGAGTCCCCTGAGCGTGACTTTAAACGCATCCCAAATGGTTTCAACATCATTTACTGAGTCTTTATTGCGCTGAAAGAAATCCAGACATTCGATTCAAAGCTCCTTCTGAAATTCAGTGTCTAGCAGCATCGTGGGTTGCATACGCCATGCCGTGGCAGAGGGACCCAGTTCAGTGCCTCGCAATGTGATGAGGACAGGGGAGTGGTCTGAATATGTTCTGGGGAGATGTGCTGAGTGTAGCAGGGATGTATAAAGCTGTGGTGTCAAGAGAATATAATCCAATCTGGCCCATGACCTCGCCTGGGCACTAAAGTGGGTACCTTCCCCCGTCGTCCCATGCATAGACCTCCATGCGTCTAAAAGGTTATTATCTTCAATCGTTGCACGGAGAAACTCCCTCCCAGTAGTATAGTGGTGGGGGGCAGGATGTGATCTATCCAAAGCAGGATTTAGGGTTATGTTGAAATCCCCCCCCCCCAAATAAGGTGCTGTGGCCCTGTTTCTACAATTGCCGCCCACAGATCAGTAAAGTATTGCGGATCATCCACATTAGGCCCGTAGCAGCAGGCTAGTGTTACAGCCATGCGCCCCAATCTACCCCACATTAAGCAAAATCTCCCCTGTGTGTCAGCCTTCGAGCCCGCTAAATGAAAGTGCGTGTTCCTCTTTACCAAAATACCCGTACCCCGTGCATATGACGAGTATGAGGAGAATACTGTATGCGAGGCCCATTTCTTTCCAAAGGAGTGTAATCCATGCAGCTTGAAATGGGTCTCCTGGAGTAAGGCAATATGTATTTTATGGCGATCAAGATAGCCCAGTATTTGCCTCCTCTTCCTAGGATCGCCCAGCCCTCTCACATTCCACGTGAGTATATTCAAGTCAGTGTCCCCCATACATGCAGGTGGAAATATGAGCCAGAGGCTGCGGCCCAATTCATGGCAATTCTGACACTAACAAGCCGCAGGCTATGTCCGTGATGTGGATACACCACTTCCCCCAGAGAGAACAGAGGACCAGACTCATGGAAAGTGTCGTCGCCCCCTGTAGCATACTGCTGCAAAGTAGAGCTTTCAAAGCGCACCACAGGCTCATTCACATTCCCGATGTAGTCAAAAACACCCATATCTAAGCGTGAAAGCAGCTCTTCGATACCTATTGCACATGTAATAAACATAAACCAAACAATTGCCCTAAGTATGCATCCATCCCACCCATCCCCAAGAACCCTCAGCAGGCACATAGTGTGCGCAAAAGCAACAGCAAAAAACACCCCCCATCCCTCCATTGGAACTCCACACAAGTCCTCAAAAAGGGTCCATGTCCTGCTGCCTGCATACATCCCATACAATACATCTCTCCCGCCACCCCCGCCCACTGAAGCATCCCCAACTTGCCAGTACCTTGAGCCCTCCCAAAGTTCGACCCAAACATTCAAACATGAATAGAAATGGTACCAAGTCACATGGGGTATACCCATTAGGGGACATCTGAGGTGCACTACCGTCCACCCCCATTCCTCCCGCTCCGTGCAAGCACACCCCTTATGTCTCTGTCCGGAGGGGAAGGGAAGAGGGGGGTGGGTGCCTCGCATACGTTACCACATGTAGTCCGTACCCGTCCGTGGTACCCCTCGAAATCGTTGAAGTTTCCATAGTCAGTAGTGACACCGAGTCTGGCCGCGAGCAAGGACAATGTCGCAGTAGCGCGTATAAATCCAGTTAGCAAAGTGCAGTTGTCTGCCTATTCGGAGCTTGAGTCGTTCTGGTTCTCAGCACCTGCAGCCGGTCTTCCTCGTTTCGGCAATGTTTTAATGTAATCCTCGACCTGTTGCGGGTTGACAAAAAAATGTTGTGTACCTTGATGGGTCACTCGCAGTTTGGCCGGGTACAAAAGGGCATACAGCCTTATTCATGAATCCGAAATTGGCTCGCAAAGGGCCAGATTCTGAGAATCTGGCCCTTTGCGAGTGCGATTTTTGCATTTGGGATTCATCATCCCAAATGCAAAAATAGCTATTTGCGATCTCGCAATTTTGCGAAGAATTACATTTAAGGAATCTCTATTTGAGATTCCTTAAATGCAATTCATCATCCAATTTTGTTTTGCGAATTCGCAATTTCTGGCCGCAATTTACCGCGAGGTCAGACCTCGTGGTAAATTGCGAAAACTCAGAAAAATGCTTTTAAATGCATTTTTCTGAGTTGCATGTTACACACACACATGTCCTTTGGACATGTGTGTGTGCAACACCTGTGTAAAATTTCATTTGAGGGGTGCTACAGGGTGTCCTTTGGACACCCCTGGCACCCTTCGAATCGCTATCTTATTTGCGATTAGCTAATTGCTAATCGCAAATAAGGAATACTCCCCATTCATTCCTATGGGCCTTTTGGCCCATAGGAATGAATGGCGAGTTATTCCTTATTTGCGATTAGCAATTTGCTAATCGCAAATAAGGATTATGTAGGAATCGCATTTCTTTATGCAATTTCTACATGAATCCCGTTTTGCGAGTCCTTAATAGCGATTCGCTATGAATCGCTATTAGGGACTCGCAAAACGGGAGAATGATGAATCAGGCTGTAAGTCAATTTGCAGGTCCCTAAGTTTCTTCTTTACAACCAGGAATTTCCGTCTTTGTTCCTGCACCACTGGGGTGAAGTCAGGATAAATAGAAAATGTCACTCCATCATACGTGAGGTTCTGATTTGCCCGGGCCGCTCGCAGCGCCGCATCGCGATCTCTATAGTTGAGCAAGCGCGCTATGATGGGTCGTGGCGTGGCTCCAGGTTTGGGCCTAGGTCCAAGCGATCGATGAGCGCGCTCCACAATGAACTGGTTTGAGAAGGCCTCAGCTCCCACCGCCGCGACAAGTATCTTTTCAATATAGAGCTCCATCTTCCCTGTGTTGGTCGTCTCCGGTATGCCCGTGACGCGAATGTTATTCTGTCGGCTCCTCGCTTCCAACTCCTCATTTTTGCGGCAATTACTCGCAGCACATTATCCATTCGCGATAGTCTGGAGGTATGAGACGCTGTGGTGTCATCATTGTCAGATATTCGGCGCTCCACTTCTGTGAGACGCTCTTCGTGGATATCCATTTTCTGGACAATGCCGTCCATTCTGGCCGAGAGTCTGTCGACTTTGTCCACGACAGTGGCAAAGCCCTGGCGCATCTCCTGTAGCATTGTAGCAATGTCCGGCGCCGTCTGGGCTGACGTGGATATCTCCGCAGACGGGCTCCGAGGTTGTCCGCTATCCACTGTGTTCCGTGTGACCTTCTTTTGCACTGCAGGTTCAAACTGTAGTTTGGGCTGCTTATTGTCTGGTTTCCCCATTGCGCCACGCAGATAAGGGGTGCCTAGTCCGAGATGAGTGTTGGTCTTACTAGTCGCAGCCTTCGGTGGAAAACTTCCCCTTCTTCCAAGTACTGAACTCCCCAATCAGACTGCCCTCGCTGTATCACGAGCCAGTTAATAAGGACGTGATAATGTTAACAATAGTAATATGTAGGGGAGAAGGGTCACTGCTCCCGGGCAGGTGTGCAGAGAGTCCATCCAGCACTGGCGCCGATCCGGCCGTGCGCAGTCATGCGGCTCGATGCAGCTGGCAGTGCCCCAGGCCCACCTCGGCAGCTCGGAGAGTGGAAGAACCCCTTCGCTCTCAATGTGGCCCTACCGCCGCACGGGCAGGGGAGTCCGCGGCCCAGGCTCTCGCCAAGCGGTGTTCTGCAGGCCAGGGTGAAGTTCCCAAAACTTTCAGGAATGCATGCAACACTATAGTGCCTCCAATTAATGTATCAGCGTCAGCGGCGAATCCAGGTTCCTCCCATACAGAAAGTCCGCGGTAGGCCTCAGCACCCTCCACCACCGTCACAGGCAATCTCCTCACCAGTGTCTCAGGATCCTAGGTAACGGGCTCCGGAAGGCAGCGGGAGGAGCCGCAGTCCACCTCCGCGGGTGCGCCTAGGAGAACCGCCAGTTTATGCTGCTCGGGCCTGTGCACCTCGTGTTGCGCCTCGGTGTCGCGTAGTCTCCCGCGCCGCCACTGAGCTTCGCAGCGGCAGGGCGTCTTTAGGGCGGTAACTTCAACCAGCTCTAACTCCGAAGTTCCAAAACTCCGAGCCGCCAAACTTTCACCGCGTGCTTAACAGCTCACACTCGGCACTCGTAGGGGGTTTTTGGACGGGCCGGAGCAGGTTAGACAGGATAAAAGACGGATATTAGCGCCAGGCTGCTGGAGCCTCACGAGAGTGCGGCCATTCAGCTTGTGCGCCCTCTAGCGCCCCCAGGTTAGATTCCTTACGAAGAGATTCATGAAGTTTGTTCCAAACCTGTGTGACCACCACTGAGAAAGATCTGCCACCCTTCGTAGCTAGTTTATAGCGGGGACAGGACAGCAGTTGAGTGTCTGAGGACCTTAGTGATCGTGTAGGTTTATAGACTCCAAGGCGTTCTTTATTGTAAGGTGGTGCTTGACCATAGATTTCCTTATGGGCAATGATGCCAGGGAGAAACCTGAAGCCTCCCCACCACCCCCCTCGGCAGCTCGTCCTGAGGCAGATGTAATACCCACGATCCATGTTGTCTCTTGCAGGTCTGTAATATGATGCACTTTGTTGTGAAGCTCGAACGCCAGGCCAAAGGGGTATGTACAGCGATACCTGATGTTCTCTCACCGTAGCTTGTCAGTAACCTGACAAAACTGTAAGCGGCGCACCAAAGTATCCGGGGCGATGTCTTGAAAGATGGGACAGTATGCACCCTGAAAGGAGACTTCCACTTGTTAAAGGAGTGGGGCTTTTCAAGCACATTCCTTGGGCGGTTTTTCTCCCCAACCTGTAGCGATCCCATTCTGTGCACCCTGTCAATTTTCACCTACAGGTGTGTCTCCCCCAGCAACTCACAGAACAGCCTAACCACAAAGGCATCCAGATCGGGACCCACCGCTCCCTCTGCTAAGTTGCAAATTTGAATATTGTCCCGGTGGGACCTATTTTTCAAGTCGTTGCATTTCAGTGTAGAGGACTGAAGTTGCCCCTTGAGAAGGTTTGCCATCTCCTCTACACAATCAGTGAGTTATTCTAACTCCTGTAGTTTAGATTCCATATCCAAGGTCCTTGTGCCCACAGAATCGATCTCGCATTGAAGGCTTGCTAAGCGGTTATTAATATCTGATCGAAGCATTTCCAGAGAAGTTGCCATATCCTCTTTCAGCTCCTCACAAAGTTCTCTTTAAAAGTCTTTCAAAGAGCTAAGGAGATCCTCTTTTGTTAAAGCCATGGCTACTTGTGAAGGAGACTCCGTGGAGGTGACGTATGGCTCCAATGGGGTGAAATAATCAGATACCCTATTATTGGCCACCTTCTTTGGTGGCATAGAGACCCCCAGAGCCTGACCAGAACAGCCCCCAATGATGATTTTGGTTAAACCTATGAACGGGATCTCTCCAGATCGCTCCTTCAGTGAGGGGTGCCATCGTTGGATAGCTGCCAGCCTCCGCACCCTATTATTATGTTGGATGTCAGGGATCCTGAGGTGGGGTGTGCCAACCAGTTAGATAACGATTACTAACCAAACAATGCCATAACCATTACTGGGGACTGCTCCTGAGGTAGGGGGCTTCTTTAAGGATCTAGCGCCCCCCTCAGCTGTCATCTCTTTTTAAAGTCTATCACGGGTGTGTCCATTAACAGATTCTTGTGTAGCAGTAAATAGGTGATGAAGGCAGATCTCGGGTACACTCAAGATTCAGGCACACCATAGGCGGAGCCCTCAGCGGAGGGCGGGGGTGAACAATCACACAATCCTCACCATTGGCGGTGCCCCCAGGCGACTCACCCTTCACACGATTGTCACTATTTGGAGCTGCAGCGTGGCATCAGTATTGGTGCTCCGGGCGGACAGGCCGCTCCGCGCCCCTCCAGGCCGATATCTTAGAGTCAGGCACTGGGTTAAGGCGCTGCATTCAATATCTACCGGCAGCGTCCTATCTCGTAGCTCTAGCCCCCTCTCTCAGCTCCAGCAGCCACCAGTTGCCTGCAATCAAATCAGGTAAGCCCTACAGCCAAGGGAATGCCCTTCTGTCCCAGTTGTCTACCTACCTCATATCTCAGTTCCAGCGGTGATCAGGGAATCACTCACCCAGGTGCTGGCCACACAATTTCAGGGGTGCCTCAGGCGCTTCCCAGCCTCCTCCATTACTCCATCATCCTGGGAGGGCCCCTGGGCCCAGCTCGCTCTGCAATGCGGCTCTTCAACTCCCCGGCAGCACCCCTGGGTAAGGCCCAGACAAGGCTCCTCCGCAGAAAGGCCCGCTCCATAGTCAGCTGCAATCCTCCAGCATCCACAGGATTGAAAGCCGTTTTTCTCCTCTGCCTGGTGTCCAGCAGTTTCTCTGAGGCTATGACAGCCCCTCTTGCCTCCATTTGTACTGATGAGCATAAATTGCCCCGTTATTACATGGGATGCTGCAGAGCCCTCTTGGATTACGTCCACTTGGCCATCTTGGTTGGCCAAATGTTTATGTTTTAAATGAAATCGTAATGTTGTTTTGGTGTTGTGGCACGTGTACTCTTTGAATTTAGGTCAGAGGAAGAACTTGGGGCTTGTGACAAGCTATCAAGGGTGATCCAAGTATTCATCTTTTTAGGTCTCGCAGAGAGACCTAATGCCGCCGATCCAGAAATCGAACTTTTATGATCCGGATTTGTAGAAGTGCACGTGCTCGTGACCGCGCTTCTATCCCCCTGCCTTGCTCTTCAAAGGCTCCCCTTACCATTTGCTCCTGCCTCCCCGCCCACTGGTTCATTCACACTTCACGGCCGCAGGCCGTGACTTGCATCTCGCCCACTGGTTCACACTTCACGGCCCCAGGCCGTGACTCGCATCTCTACTCCCCCCTGGTCTCACATCAAAGGCAGCAGCCTCCCACAGGCTTCACCCCCCCTCCCCGAACGTCCTCTTTGGCTCCTTAACTTCTGCCCTCTTCCCCCCTCCCTGCTCCTTTTCGTGGTATCAAGCTGTTTACGTTTCTCGGGATGACGTCCGTTTTCCTTGTAAATTGTCGTCAGAGATTTCGGGTGTCAGCAGCTGCTCCTTTGAAACATAGGTTCACTTGTAAACCTCTCATGGATCCTTGATCAGTTTATCTTGGACCCACAGCTAAAGGCTTTCCATTTTGGCGCGCAATTGCTCAACAGCTAGCCTCCTTACAGCTAGCTGCATTTAAATTGCCTGCCGCCCAAACTTCTTTTTGGGAATATCCCGTACAGTAATCGCTGCTCTCCCGTAGCATTTACCCAAACAAATACGACAAGGCTTCATCATATTTAAGGTGGAAACTGGCTCATTCAGCCCATTGGAAGTATGACGGAGCGTGTCTACAAACATAAAACATGTTGCCGCGTTGGCCTGCTTTGGTGTTAATCCCCCCCTCCTCTCCATCCCTCCACCCCCCCTCCTCTCCATCCCTCCACCCCACCCCCCGCATTTGAAACTCTGAAAATACTAGCTACGTTTATTTTTGGTGCGCAATTGCTCAACAGCTAGCCTCCTTACAGCTAGCTGCATTTAAATTGCCTGCCGCCCAAACTTCTTTTTGGGAATATCCCGTACAGTAATCGCCGCTCTCCCGTAGCATTTACCCAAACAAATACGACAAGGCTTCATCATATTTAAGGTGGAAACTGGCTCATTCAGCCCATTGGAAGTATGACGGAGCGTGTCTACAAACATAAAACGTGTTGCCGCGTTGGCCTGCTTTGGTGTTAATCCCCCCCTCCTCTCCATCCCTCCGCCCCCCCCTCCTCTCCATCCCTCCACCCCACCCCCCGCATTTGAAACTCTGAAAATACTAGCTACGTTTATTTGCATCTTCTGGAGAGAAACTTTCATCCTAACTGCCTGCTTGTAACCTTGAGTAGAATTGTAACATGGAACCTTGAACGCACCACCCTCTCTCACCCTTGTGAATTCATTTCGCATTTAATGTTTTCCAGAACTCTTGGCAGGCAGCATCCAATTACTCTCCCTGGTGATACATTCAGTTTGTGTAAGGTGAGCAATGTCGTCGAATATCTATCGCGAAAAGAACAGTTGATGGACAGAATGCAGGACAATGTCATACATTCACCCCAGTACAGAGATCTGGGCATAAATCCATCTTTTTAGGTCTCGGCCTAACCAGGCAGCCCACCCCCTCCCTCTCCAGCGTGCGCCCCATTCTCTCTCTGTTGCCACACGCATTAGTAGGCAGCCCACCCCCCTCCCTCTCCATATGGTAGCTCGAGTTGCAGGCAGCCCACCCCCTCCCTCTACAGCGCCTGCCTCCTCTCTGCCCATGCATCCCACAATTCACTCACTTTCTTTTGCCACAAAGCCCTCACAAGCGCACACTCACGTTTGTCTTTAAAACAAATGCATTATAGGGGGCATTTTGCTTTTCCCACTTTATTCCTGCAATACGTTACATTTTTTTAACTTGTTGTCCCAGTTTCTGTCTCTTGTTTATATGCAGAGTATTACTCTGTTCCTTCTCCTGCCCTAGCATTCCCATTGTTTACAAAACATGGAATTGACGCTCAGGGTGATAAAATGACCTGCCGAGTATCATACATTTTAGCCAAGTTGGTTAGCCGAATTTAACACTGTAGCGCCTAAGTCAACACTTTATCGCCAAACCTCAGGTCCTTCCACACATGTTCACCGTATGGAAGGAAATATTGATTCCATTTTTTTCCCAGTCATATTTTTTGTTTTTTTGTGTGGTAAAGACTCGACCCCACTTTCCCCCCCAAAAAAAATTGCCAATGGGCTTGTTTATAGCTAGCAGGTTGGCTCAGTGAGTTGAACTTTAGCTGCTAAACAAGGAGTTCAAACCCGTCAAGACCAGATCTGCATTCATTCCTTCCGACGTAGATAAAACTTAGTGCTTTTACATTTGCTAAGTAACACCTGTGATTTCAAAACGCTTCTATCCCCCTGCCTTGCCCTTCAAAGGCTCCCCTTACCCCGCCCACTGCTTCACACTTCACGCCAGGCCGTGACTCGCATTTCTGCCCAGTCCCCCTCCCAGCGCTGCCTTGTTCTTCAAAGGGATCCGCTCCCCCCCCCGCTTGTTATATGCGCCTTTAAGTTGTACTTTACCCTTGCTCGCTCATGATCAGAAATGCATTTAGACAAATGTTTTGTTTGTATTTTAATCACATGATAAGATGCAATGTCTGGTTTAGGAAGCATTGGCAAGCCTTCCTTTTTGAAGGTCTGCTGATCGATATCGTTAATGGCATTAATACCTCTTGCACTTTAACTGTGGAGTATATAGGACGAGAGCCCTTTCTTTTTACTCGCTCTGACATGCACTTGCACTTTTATTCATAGTACTCGTCTTAGCCTGCCCTGGCCCTGTTCTTTATCCGCTGCTAGTATGAATTCATGTTTATTTTAATCATGTAATAACGTGTATGGTACAGTCTTATCGTACTGTTGTGTTTTTTTCCCTTTAAATTGTCTGCTATGCTTTTAATTAATCATGCAATTCGAATGAACTTTGAACTTTAGTTTTAGCTGACCCAGAACTGCTCTTGACGTTTCTCTATGGCGTGCGTGCACTGCAAATCTAGCATAGTGTTGTGGGATTGCACGTATGGCCAAGAACTCTCATATATTGTTTGTATGAACACGTGCAGCATATATAGAGCAAAAAATCCAGGAGCGCGTGCGGTAACTTCTTTGACTCTAAAGGGAAAAGATTTGCCCTGCAGGGACCAGCGGCAACATTACATAATCGCGCAGGAATCCCTGGCCAATAGAGGAAGTCGCTTTCGGTCTGAACAACGTTTAATAGCTTTGTCGACTTTGGTTTTTAGAACAAGTAGGCTATCAAGCTGTTTACGTTTCTCTGGATGGCGTCCGTTTCCCTTGTAAATTGTCGTCAGAGATTTTGGGTGTCAGCAGCTGCTCCTTTGAAACATAGCTTCACTTGTAAACCTCTCATGGATCCTTGATCAGTTTATCTTGGACCCACAGCTAAAGGCTTTCCATTTTGGCGCGCAATTGCTCAACAGCTAGCCTCCTTACAGCTAGCTGCATTTAAAGTGCCTGCCGCCCAAACTTCTTTTTGGGAATATCCCGTACAGTAATCGCCGCTCTCCCGTAGCATTTACCCAAACAAATACGACAAGGCTTCATCATATTTAAGGTGGAAACTGGCTCATTCAGCCCATTGGAAGTATGACGGAGCGTGTCTACAAACATAAAATGTGTTGCCGCGCTGGCCTGCTTTGGTGTTAATCCCCCCCCCTCCTCACCATCCTTCCACCCCCCCCCTCCTCTCCATCCCTCCACCCCACCCCCCGCATTTGAAACTCTGAAAATACTAGCTACGTTTATTTGCATCTTCTGGAGAGAAACTTTCATCCTAACTGCCTGCTTGTAACCTTGAGTAGAATTGTAACATGGAACCTTGAACGCACCACCCTCTCTCACCCTTGTGAATTCATTTCGCATTTAATGTTTTCCAGAACTCTTGGCAGGCAGCATCCAATTACTCTCCCTGGTGATACATTCAATTTGTGTAAGGTGAGCAATGTTGTAGAATATCTATTGCGAAAAGAACAGTTGATGGACAGAATGCAGGACAATGTCATACATTCACCCCATTACAGAGATCTGGGCATAAATCCATATTTTTAGGTCTCGGCCTAACCAGGCAGCCCACCCCCTCCCTCTCCAGCGCACGCCCCATTCTCTCTCTGTTGCCACACGCATTAGTAGGCAGCCCACCCCCCTCCCTCTCCATAACAACAATTGGTTCAAATATGCTCTCTCAATGTTTCAAGCTTTATTACAAATGTCACAAAAAGATGTTAATATTTTACTTCTGTTCTTGGATTTTCGTCACAATAAAATACACTGAACATAATCTTCACAAAAGTCATTTACAAAAGTTTAAGCTATTGCCATTATAAATTACAATAACTTTCATTTAAGTATAAATTATTTAAAAAATTAAAAGCCATTGTTATTTGTAATATCAATACATCTAAGTCACGTAAATACAACACATATTGCAGTACAAATGCTATAGGTATCACATTTGCGAAAGTTAAAACTATTGGCATTGTCAATGACAAAGCTATTAATTTCGCTATTTTCAAAAACCAACACATTAATAAAAAAATTGTCATTTACAAGACCAATAGCTCAAACTTTCCTAATGTGAGACCTATTGCATTGCAAATGCTTGTTGCATTTGTTATCCCGAGTGGGACGGGAATGCCCAACATGGATTTGTGCTCTCCATGCCACTGGAGTCAAGTTAGGCTGGCTGATGAGGTATGATACCCCGAAACCAGTCCCAGGATGCTTGTTTCCGGTCCAGGGAGGACCTGGCCTGGCAGTTCGGGCTGGACTGTTAGTATGAGGAGCAGGGTCAAGAGTGATTTGCATATGGCTGGGTTTAAACTGGAATGGTATGGGGTGCAAAAAAACGATAGATGTAAGCCCAGATCTCTGTACTGGGGTGAATGTTTGACATTGTTCAGCATTCTGTCAATCAATTGTCAATCATTTGTTATTTTTGCATTTATTACAAAAACCAGGTTGGCTAATGGACTCAAAATTATTCTGGATGTGTGGGTCATCAGCAACATCTCTCATGAATATTGCAGCTTCTCTCCCTGATAGCTCAAACATCTAGAGTCATGGATTAAAGATTGATTGATAATAGGATGTGCATTAATGTCTGATTACCAAGGATATACGCATTCACGCTCAGTTGATAACAGGATATGAAAGTAATGCCTTCTCAATGTAATTACCGGCATTAACATCTGATCAATATCAGTCATACTAGATTAGTGAACTAATGCTCAATTCACAGTTGACCGTGTATTCACTCCCAATCGATAAAGGAATGTGCATTCACTCCATAGTAAGATGGTGTATATGTCAGTTCGTAGCACTACATAAAAAATGTAATACTTAAATAAATCATTTACTGTTTATGCTTCCAGTGGCATTTGTTCGAGGAACATTGTTTTCGTTTATGATTGTGACAGCAAAAGCAGTTCTGCTTCTGCAGTAGGAAAAGCCTCAACATTCACTCATGTGGGCTGACCTCTAAGACCACAGGTGAAGTCCTTCAAACTCCTGCACAGAGAGACTGGAGTGACTGACAGGTTTACAGACTGCCCCCAGCCCCAGGTACCCAACATGCAATTAACCTTTGTCTTTCGGATAAAGCTGAAAGCATGTGGTGTGGCCATCTTGAAATAGACACTGTGTCTATACGTATATTGGAGCTGTTGAATTCTTACTGATGAAATACAGTTGACAGTCATTACATCCCTCTACCTCAACCTACACCACCTGCTATCCTGGTGCACAATGTTGGCTCACTTTCCCCTGGTGCTGGCTTAAAGATGCACCCTTGCCCTGAAGAGATTGGTTGATTTTAGCCTCCTGGGGGGCTGCTCCTTGATTTCACTGTTCTCCAGACTGGGGTGTGGGGGGGAGACTTGGGGGGCGGAAGTTGGACTTAAGTGTGACAACAGAGGAAGTAGGATCTTGGGGGCTTGGGTTAATTTTTCATAGAAGGATCTGTTGATGGTCCTTTTTCTATTTTAAAATATCTTTGCTAGTATCAAACGAAATCAACGGTCCTGAGAAGTACTAGAAGTAGGGAGTTTTGTCACTCTCTGTGAAATTCAGAAATGCACGCATGTTGTAAACTACTGTGTGTACTCATTCTGTCCTACACCTACTCTAAAAGTAGTCCGGTTCATGACCCGGTGCTTAATTGTTGCTACAAAGCCTCAGTGTTATTGAGTGGCAATCATTCTGAATGACATGTGCTAGCTACTGTGCTGTGGCCTGTGCCTTTGGTCCTGTTTGTCTGTGCTACCTTCACTCAGTGGCTTGAACCTTTATGGAAAGAAATAGGATTGTCTAAAAACTGCTTTCCTGGTTGAATACTGTCCTGATATGGGGAAGGTCCAGTGCCTATTCTTCTGATACACTTTGTCTTGTCAGAGAAGAGCACGTGCTAGATCCTCCACTTCACCTAAGTGGCCCCTGCTATGCTCCCTCTCCTCAGATCTTGGCAAAGCATGATGCTGTCTTCTGGAGGTGGTTGGGCCCATTTCCCTTAGAGGCCCTCATACAGATGAACTTCATTTTAAGAAAGGGTCACTAGATATCTTAATATGGTAAATCCATAATGATTGCCCTTTGTAAATTTACATGGTGAAGTTTTGCTAGCTCGTTCTGCAGCTTCTAGAGTTGTTTTCTGTGTTATTTGTGCCTGCGATATGTAGGACCGGCGACAGTGTCCAGAGCCTGGCTGTCAGTCAGAGCAGTCAGTCCCTAGATAATAAGACTTGGAAATTATTTTAGAAATCACATAGTAAGATTGCATCTACCAACACCACTTTTTCAATGCAAGTTTTGGTTTCTTGTTCATATAATACTCATTCTTCTATATAAACAAAATGATGGCAAATTTATGTTGCAGCCACATCCAAGAATCCTTCCACCTTAGCCTATAAGCCAACTGGTTCACACTTAGTTTTCTCTCTAGACTTCAACTCGCCCTTATCCAACCATACCTACACACAACAATGCATATTTCAACCCCTGTTGCACCCCTACCCACGCATGTATCCATTCACCTACCCCCACACCTTCATATATCAACTCACAACCAAACATGCATCCCTGCAGCTATATATCTACATCCATTCATCTACCCAAGCAACCATTGCCACCTATCTATTCATCCACTATACAACCAAACAACTGTTGATCCATCCACCATACATCCAACCAATATCCACCTGTGTAATATGCTCGAATGTGTAATGTCTGACAGCATGTATATATGTATATATATATATATATATATATATATATATATATATATATATATATATATAGATATATATATATATATATATATATATATATATATATATATATATATATATATATAAAGTCTGCTCTCACAGTGAAGCACCCACACGGCGATTTCAACTTTAACCTTTATTCGTGTCAACTGGCAGCAACGAGTCCAGCGCATGGGCACACACAATATTGTTTCCAGCCCTGAGTTGCCGACGCGTTTCAGGAGACACTCCTACCTTCTTCATGGCAGGCTGTGGGGGTTGGAACCAGCTGCCTCACATTCTCGTCCTTTTCATTCATTGCGTCACCCCGCCCTCAGTGGCGTGCTCAAGAATGGCATTGTGGTTCTTGTAGTGAGGTAAGTGAAATCCATAGTGGCATTGGCAGCAGTCCTCCAACTTCCCCAATTAGTATCCATCGGGCTGCTTGTGCCTCACTGCACCACACGCAGTGCTTTACTTACGCCACATTGACAGGTATCGTCGTTCCTTTAGCGATATTCCTAACGTAGAACACCAGGACCCCCCCACATCGGCAGGAGGGCTGCTTCATGGCCGGAGCGGGCCACTTAATATCAAAAAAAGTCTGCTCTCATAGTGAAGCGCCCACACGGCGATTTCAACTTTACCCTTTATTCGTGTCAACTGGCAGCAACGAGTCCAGCGCGCGGGCACACGCAATATTGTTTCCAGCCTTGAGTTGCCGTCGCGTTTCAGGAGACACTCCTATCTTCTTCATGGCAGGCTGTTGGGGTTTGGAACCAGCTGCCTCACATTCTCGTCCTTTTC
Source organism: Lissotriton vulgaris (assembly GCF_964263255.1). Taxonomy (NCBI): domain Eukaryota; kingdom Metazoa; phylum Chordata; class Amphibia; order Caudata; family Salamandridae; genus Lissotriton; species Lissotriton vulgaris. The sequence continues at coordinate 278,828,589 of NC_141698.1, read as the reverse complement.
ATTCATTGCGTCACCCCGCCCTCAGTGGCGTGCTCAAGAATGGCATTGTGGTTCTTGTAGTGAGGTAAGTGAAATCCATAGTGGCATTGGCAGCAGTCCTCCAACCTCCCCAATTAGTATCCATCGGGCTGCTTGTGCCTCACTGCACCACACGCAGTGCTTTACTTACGCCACATTGACAGGTATCGTCGTTCCTTTAGCGATATTCCTAACGTAGAACACCAGGACCCCCCCACATCGGCAGGAGGGCTGCTTCATGGCCGGAGCGGGCCACTTAATATCAAAAAAAGTCTGCTCTCATAGTGAAGCGCCCACACGGCGATTTCAACTTTACCCTTTATTCGTGTCAACTGGCAGCAACGAGTCCAGCGCGTGGGCACACGCAATATTGTTTCCAGCCTTGAGTTGCCGTCGCGTTTCAGGAGACACTCCTATCTTCTTCATGGCAGGCTGTTGGGGTTTGGAACCAGCTGCCTCACATTCTCGTCCTTTTCATTCATTGCGTGACCCCGCCCTCAGTGGCGTGCTCAGGAATGGCATTGTGGTTCTTGTAGTGAGGTAAGTGAAATCCATAGTGGCATTGGCAGCAGTCCTCCAACCTCCCCAATTAGTATCCATCGGGCTTCTTGTGCCTCACTGCACCACACGCGGTGCTTTACTTACGCCACATTGACAGGTATTGTCGTTCCTTTTGCGATATTCCGAACGTAGAACACCAGGACCCGCCACATCGGCAGGGGGGCTGCTTCGTGACCGGAGCGGGCCACTTAATATCAAAAAAAGTCTGCTCTCATAGTGAAGCACCCACACGGCGATTTCAACTTTAACCTTTATTCGTGTCAACTGGCAGCAACAAGTCCAGCGCGTGAGCACACGCAATATTGTTTCCAGCCTTGAGTTGCCAATGATGGATTTAGGCCCAGATCTCTGTACTGGGGTGAATGTATGACATTGTTCTGCATTCTGTCCATCAACTGTTGTTTTTGCATTTGTCACCCCGAGTGGGATGGGTATGCTCAGACGTGAGTCCCATGCTCTCCACACCACTGGAGTCAAGCTATCCTGGCTGAAGACAGCTGATAGCCAGAAACCAGCCCTAGGATGCTTGATTCCGGTCCAGGAAAGACATGGCTAGGCAGTTCGGGCTGGACTGTTCCCATGAGGCACAGGGTCGAGGCTGATTTGCATATGGCCATGTCTGAACTGGGGTGGTGCAAAAAACGATGGATTTAGGCCCAGATCTCTGTACTGGGGTGAATGTATGATATTGTTATACATTCTGTCCATCAACTGTTGTTTTTGCATTTGAATGTATTTTGAGCCTCTCCAAATCCTCTTGTACCAGCTTATTCTGTGCTTTGAGGTCCACGATGTCTCTAGTATTTTCAAACAGAGCGGTTGACAAAGACTTTACTGCGCCTTCCAAGGCTGAAGTACATGGGGCAATCCCATCTAACTTTTCTTCCAATATCCCACATTTCTCTTGAATGACGCTTTGATTACCTTCTTAATCTCAAACTTCTCCAAAATATCTTGCCTCAAGCTGGAAAGCAATTTCTCAACTCGGTTCCCTGGAGGGGAGTCCTCATGAGAGCAGTTATGCATCCCAGACCCAACGCCTCTGTTGTCCTGAATCAGTCTTGGCCGAGATCCACGGCTCCCCCATCGGCTGAGCTGTCTTGAATAGCTTGGATGTTCCCTACCGATTCAGATTCCGGTTCAGCCAACAAAAAGAAACCGTTTTCTAGCCCCAATGGTTGAGCCTGAAAGAGAGGTTTGGGGAAGGCTGGGGAGGAGTTTGGGTTATCTTACTCCCACCCCCCTGTGCAAATGCAGATGCAGAAGCAACTTGCTCCATAATTTTGAAATATGACCTAAGTGAAGGGTGGGTTTGGGGGGTAAACGTGCTCCTTTTAGCCCGCACCTCTTAGTTTTTACACCCCCTTTAGACACCCTTTTTACAGGAGAGACTACTGGGGTTTCACAGAATGTCAGGGCTTTTTCACTCCCACTTAATCCTTTTCTCTCCAGGACCATACGTAGGTGATATCTATTTCTTAAGGGGGGGTTCTGTGGCCCCGTCGCAGAATGCCATTTACTTGTTTGCACGTTCTCCTTAGTAGCCAGTACAGGGAGGGCCGCCTCCAGCACACTCTCCCCTAACACTTCATTAGCAGAACTCATGTAGGAAGGTGGAACCTGAAGGGGGGGGGGGGATCGTATTCCATACACCCCTGTTGTTCCTTAACTTCCCTTAATTGCTGTAATATCTCTTCACACGCCTTCCGTGTCAAGTCGGGGCTTTTCCTCAAGCTCCCCCATCCGACAGGACCTGCAGATGCGGCGCTGCTATCTTTGTTCCCGAAGTTCCGTTATTGAACCTCCAAAGGCAGGTTGTAGAAAGGAAGACCACCGTTGTGAGGTGAAAGGTTCTTTATTACTTAAGTTAAACACACAGAATGCCATCAGCTGTCAACCTTGGAGCCTCGCTGCTGTGTCAACATTCCACAGCGAGCGCCGGCTGTCAAGAGGACTGTACCATTAACTGTCATCAGGGAAGGGGGGAACAGGGGAATAGGGAGAGTGCATTAAAATGTAAGATACAACACATCATCCTCCCTATAGAAACGGAAGACAGAGAAGGGACTAAGTAGCAGATTGGGTGTGGCATGCACACCCACCTAGGATAGAGGATGGGGCTGCCACCTGCCAGTCCTGACTCTAGCTCAACCACAAAGGAGCCTGCTTTGCTAGAAGGGCTTCCCTACCAGAAGCTATCTCATTAGGTAGTGTTTGTGCCACTGTGGTGCGTTCTTGAGTCTGTCACTCCTCCTGTCTAGTCTGGTATCACTCCTGATGACCCCACTCTCAGACCTTGTCGTGTGTGACCTGGATACTCTCTCCCCAGCTGGAACCACCCTGTCGTGACTCCACAATCTACCATCGTCCATGATCACCGAATTCTTGTTTAGTGTTTTGATTGTACTGGGGGCATAAAATCTGTCACCCCCTTTTCTCAGACTTTCCGGTTTCTTGACGTAGACGCTTTGTCCTTGCTGGAATTCTCTCTCTCTGACTACCCACTTGTTGTCCTACCATTCTTTGTACTTTCGCTGATTGGCTTCAATCCTCCTCTTGATCTCTTGGGGGTTGGCCTCCTCTATTTGTTTTCTTCCCATCCAACTGGGTGTGAGTTTGGTGCCAGCTTTTCTCCCCCTCAGTAACTCGAACGGCGTGCATCCGGTGGTGGGCTTCGGAGTGGTATGGTATGCCCACAACATGTCTCTTATTGCTTCCTCGAAGTTCTGTCCTGCTCGATTGGCCAGCTGTATGCACTCTTTCAGCATTCGGTTTACTCTCTCCACCTTGCCGTTTGCTTTGGGGCAATACAGGGGTGTACGGACATGAACGATGGAGCAATCCTTGAGAAACTCCTTCATTTCTTCAGAGATCAGCTGCACGCCATTATCTGTCACCAGTGTCGCAGGCACCCCCTCTCTTGAGAATACTTCTTTCATGAACTCTATGATGGTTTTAGTGTTCATGTTGTGGACAATCTTGCAGGTTATCCAGCTTGAGAAGTAGTCCACCATGACCAGTATATACCAGTCTTGGGCCCCTTTGCCATGTATAGGTCCGGCTATGTCGAAGCCTAGCTTGTTCCACGGAGCCTCGGGTACTTCTACTGGTGACAAGGGTGCCCTTCTCGTGGTCTTGGACTTGTCGCTTAATCCACACGCGTAGCAATCGCGCACTTTGTCTTCCATTTCACCGTCCATCGTTGGAAACCAGTAGTCAGTGCGAAGTCTAGCCTTGCTCAGACTTCGGCCCAAGTGTCCTTCGCGAGCCAATTCCACTATTTGATTTCTCAAAGCTTCCGGAGGGACAAGCTTCCCGGATTTCAGTATAAAGTCTCCATCTACCGATAGATCCTCCCTCACATTCCAATAAGGTTGGATCTCTGCCTCCATGTCCTTGCATTTCTTTGGCCATCCCGTGAGAATGTGTCTCTTCACTTTCTTCAGTACTTCATCTTGTTCCATCTGGGTTTTCCATGTGTTCTCTTCCACCGCTGCTAAACGCAGCTCCAGGATTGAGTCTTCGCTCGACTCTTCTTCCACCTCTCCCTCTGTCGGTGCTCTCGACAGGAAATCCGCAACCTTATTATGTTGTCCGGGAATGTAGGATACCTTGAAGTTATAGGCCTGAAGGCCCACAGCCCACTTGGCTATGCGAGGCGCCATGCTCTCCATGTCCTTCTTTGTAAATAGTGAGACCAAAGGTTTGTGGTCGGTTTGTATTTCAAAAGGAACTCCCCAAATGAAAAACGTATAGTGGCAAATGGCCCAATAGACTGCCAGAGCTTCTTTCTCTATCGTTGAGTAGTTTTTCTCTGATGACGTGAGAGTCCTTGAGGCAAAGGCCACCACGTTGATTTTGTTCCCATCTCTTTGCGTCAGTGTGGCCCCGATACCTCTGTTGCTTGCATCCGTCGAGATGATGGTTGCACCATTTGGGTCAAACTTCCCGATGAACGGAGCCTCAATGATGGCCTTCTTTATGCCCTTCATTGACATCTCTTGCTCTTTTCCCCATTTGAAGTCACTTTCTTTTTTAATCAAGTCTCTCAACGGCTGTGACACCATCGCAAAATCCTTAATGAACTTGGCCATGTATTCAGCAAGCCCTAGGAATGATAGTATGTCCTCTTTGCTCTTTGGAGTGGGAGCGTCTCTCACTGCCCTGACCAAGTCGAACTTTGGCTTGATGCCCTCCTCCGATAGAGTGTGACCTAGGTAGTCCACTGAGCATACTCCTAGCTTGCATTTGGATGGTTTGGTGGTGAACCCTACCGCTTTCAGTTTTTTCAACACCTCTTTTGCCATCTCGTTGTGTTCTCCCTCGCAACCTCCGTAGATCAATATGTCATCTTGGAAACAGATGGTGTTCTTGCAGTCTTTCAACACGTGTTGCATTACTCTTTGGAAGGCCGCAGCCGCTGACGCCAAACCAAAAGGCATTCGTAGGAACTTAAAATTACCAAACGGGGTTGTGAATGCCGTAAATATTTGAGAATCCGGGTGAAGCCTGATTTGGTAATAGGCAGAGGATAAGTCCAGCACGCTGAAATACTTTGCCCCCCTTATCGTGCTCAACATTTCGCTTATCCTGGGAAGTGGGAACCTGTCCACCAGGATGTTCGCGTTGAGGTCTCTCAGGTCCACACAGAGTCTTATACTGTTTCCTCCATCTTTTGCTGTGATCACAATCGGGGCCAACCAGGCAGAACTTTCTATCTCCGATATGACTCCCTGACTGACCAATCTATGAAGTTCCTGCTGGAGGGGCTCTCTCATGCGTAATGGTATGGATCTAGTCTTGTGCACTACAGGTTCAGCCCCCTCCTTTAGTGTGATCTTGTGCATATAATTCTTAAAGACAGCCAATTTGTCACTGAAAACCTCTTTGAACTCCTCCATGAGATTTCCCACAATACCTACTGGGTCAATTAATAGCACTTGTTCTTTATTATTCGGGTCCAGAGTGATACCCAACTGCTTCTGATGTTTCTAACCCAAAAGTGTAGAGCCACTGGAGGATACATACACCTTTCCCACCGTGTGTCTATCCTTAAAGGAAATTCTCATGGTCAGCATGCCCTCTAGAGGGATTTTCCCTTTGTTATACCCCTTGGGACTGATGTCAGGTTGCATCAATTTGACAGGATGGTTGGCAAATTTTTCCTCAAAAACATTCTTATCAACCAGGGTGTAAGGGGAGCATGAATCAGCGTACATACTAAACATCACACCATCCAATAAAACATCACACTTAGGATACATATCCTCCTTATCCTCCTCCTCATCACCTATTTGGAAAATATATGATCTCTCCCCTTCCTCCTCCTGCGTGGTCTCTTCAATGACATGCACTGCTTTACCCGGGGCTTTACACACCTTAGAGTAGTGTCCCCACCTGTTGCACTTCCTACACTGCACGTTCCTAGCAGGGCACTTCCAGTTACTGGCTAAATGATTGGGACTTCCACATTTAAAACACACCATAGGGCTGGACTTACTGCGGTTCACCTCTTTGCCCTTGTCCCCCACTTTACAGACTGTATCTCCTTCCGAGCTAGACTTGGTCTCTTTGTTTGTCCCCTCTTGCGACTTCATCTCTCTGATACACCTCGCTGTGTGTTCTAGTCCCTTAGCTATGTTTATGGCTTCCTCTAAGTTGGGATTCTTGGTGAGTAATTCCTCTTGTGTCTTGGTGTCATTGGTACACCTCACCAATTGGTCTCTGATCAATGAGTCAGTGAGTTGCCCAAATTCACATGTGGCTGACAACCCTCTCAATACTGCTACGTAATTGCTCACTTTCTCCTCCCTCTTCTGCACCCTCTTAAAAAACTTATGCCTTTCCATTACCACATTTATTTTTTCCTTGAAGTGAGACCCTAATTCCCTCAGTGTGCTTTCATAAACATTGACACCTTCCTCTACCTCCTCTTGTTCATCCTCTACCAACCTCCCAGTTATATCTTCGTAGACCTTTCTACCATGTGTGCCTAAATTGTGGAGTAATATGTGCTGTTTCCGTATATTGGTGTAATTGCTCCCTCCTATGGCTATTAAATAAGATTTGAAAATGCCTTCCCACCTCCTCCAGGGAATCTCAGGTTCTCCTAAATCATTGAGAAAAGGTGGAGGCTGACTCATTCCAGCCCCTGCCATTGCCATACAATTACTATACTTTCCAGGCTAATCTTTACTCTTCCTACTGAAAGGAGATGAACATAAATTTCAGTAATGTTTACTTTAAACAGTAGTCTCAGTGTAGAAACGATTTGCTCCACTGCTGCCCACCAGTGGTGAAATGGCAAATATACAGGAGAAAACAGGAGAACTAGTATTTTTTACAAGTCCGCTTTCTACTTCTCGGGTAATTGCCTTAAGTCCAATGGAGCCTTTAGCCTCCTCCCCCTGGCGGGATCTTCCTGTAGAAACTTCCTCTCAAGAATAAGTTCCTGTCAGGGTATGTCGGCTTGGCAAGGAAATACAGCGAATCCGGGTTGCCGACTATGCTTCTGAACACCCTTCAGGCGCTGCTCATGGACACCCAACCCTCACCGAAGCGAGCGAAACATCAGAGAGTTCTTGATGTTCCTGTGAGGAGAGCTGACGGTGAGCGCGCTGCCTCGCGCCACAGTACATTCGACTAACTGACACAGGCTGGATTAACACCCCCACGAAGCTCCGTGAGCTATGTTAGATAGCGCGCTGCGCGTCAGCTAACTCCCTCCAAGACTACATGAAACTGTTCACGTTGTTTATTATTTTTTTTTCCTTTTCTCGACTTCGTGCTCCTAAGCTGCGCCCCTCAGTGCCCGGCCTGACACCCGATCGGCAAAGTTACGCGCTGGTCCCGGAGAGGACTGCTGTATCCAAACTCACTGCCAACTAGCAATCGGAGGGAGCGGTGCCCGACCTGACACCCGAAAACCTCACCAACCACGACCCAGGCAAGAAATGCCGAGTTAAGGTACACGCCAAGATGCGTTAAACTCTTACTTGAGTTCCTTCAGTATGCCCTCGCGATGTCTTATTTTCTTTGATTTGCTGTTTCTGCTTCAGCACTTCTATGGCTCAGTCACTTCCCTTTTATTATTTTCGCGTTGACCAGCAAAGAATTCACACCAGGGAGACGGCATCCACTGTCCCTGGCACAGCTTCCTTCTCCTCGTCGCCAAGAATTGTAGAAAGGAAGACCACCGTTGTGAGGTGAAAGGTTCTTTATTACTTAAGTTAAACACACAGAATGCCGTCAGCTGTCAACCTTGGAGCCTCGCTGCTGTGTCAACATTCCACAGCGAGCGCCGGCTGTCAAGAGGACTGTACCATTAACTGTCATCAGGGAAGGGGGGAACAGGGGAATAGGGAGAGTGCATTAAAATGTAAGATACAACACAGGTGTCTTGAGCTGGCTCTGCCACCGCCAGCCTGGAACTCAGCTAACGCTACAGCCGAGTGGGACCTCCGCAACAAGCAGCAACCCAGCACCAATTTCCCTGGAGCCTGCCGAAGGAGAGGTCCTTGCCAGTACACGTACGTGGATCAGCGGTAGGCTCGTTGCTACCAATAACATATCACAAGGAAAAAAAGTAATCCCTGCTTTCTGCCTCAATACTTCACTTCATGCTTTCCATTTAGCGGATTTCCTCGCTTCTTCGCTCGGGAGCTCCCGCGACCGCCGTCAGTACCACATTGCATCCCCTAATGTGGGACCAGTCGATGAAGACAGCATTTGAAATATACCCTTACCACCTACAGAGTGATGCATGAGCACAAAGAAGGGCAAATTATTTTAAAAGCTCTAACTGAGGGAGGTCTGCGCCGATTAAACTGCTGAACTAAATCAGATAAACCCCCTAAATCGACCTTTCAAGTTGGTGGTAGGCAAAGTGTGATTCATTATATGGCAATAAATATTGGAGCATTGCATTTATTTACTGATATGGGAGTAATCTGTAGGATTGAAAGCGATCACAATCCACTGCTTTTGGTTTCGGAGCATCCAAATTCAGACTTTCTGATGCCACCTCCTAGCCAAAATGCAAGAGGCCCTAAAATTGCCTTAAAACCAAATAGGAAGAGCATTGTCAGGGTTGGCAAGAATTGTGACTCAAATATCTATACTATCAGTCACAAATGGTTGATATTACATTCTACAGCCTTCACCTTACCTGTAAATTATGTGCTGCAACAGCTGTAGCAGTTGCAAAAGTTTGAGGAGCTGCTGTTACAGACAAGCGTGGAAAGAAAGAACAGAACTAATACTGTCCCTGAACAATCTTTCCATGAGGGCCAGGATGGGTTTGATGAGGAGTGTGCAAAACTGAAAAAGGCTTTGTCACTAGCTCTAAAGAACCAACATTTGTCTGAAACCAACAAACAGCTATTCTTTGATAGAAGAAAGCAGTATAAAGGGATTTTAAAATATAAAAAGAAGACTCACTCATATACGTTATGACAAGGTCTTCTGGATGCAATGTCCTCAATAAACCCAAAGAAATTCTGGGAGATTATCAGGTGGGGCTGCGAAGGTGCTCCAAAGAGTTTGGAGCTGAACATTGGCCCTCAACTCTGGATAGATCACTTTACTACTCTGCTCTGTACAAGAGACATTTTGCCGCATGGATCAAACGACCTGCTAGTACAACATCAGGTGACCACTGGTGGTAACCTCACTCCAAATGAGATGCCCCAATTTGAAGATCTAGTGGGAACTTAGACTCAAAGTCAACCAGACCCATAACAGTGCACCTCAGACTATGCACTTTTTAGATAGTGTCCACAATCCCTGGCAATCCATTGACTCTGGAGCAACTGCATGAATTCAGTGAAAAATAAGTTACACAAGCAATCATGGCTCAAAAACCCAATAAGGCAGCTGGTCAGGACAAACTTCCTTCAGATGTCTACCGAAATCAGCTAATACTATGGTCATCGATTCTGACTCAGACTTTTAATAATGTCTGGTCTCTAGAAGAAATTCCTTCATCATGGAAAAAATCAATAGTTGTACCTTTACACAAAAAAAGGCTCAAGAAACCTTATGTCCAATTACCATCCCATTTCGCTGCTTGATGTCATGGGCAAAATATTTGGAAAGCTGCTGCTATCACACTTGGACCAGCTGTTGAAAGAAAGGGATCTAATTTCACTGTACCAAGCAGGCTTCAGGAGAGGCCAGAGAATAATAGATCAGGTATTCAGACTGAACGTATTCTGCTCTAATTACACCTGTCTAAGAAAGTCGTTGCTCCATTTGGTTTTCGTCGACCTCCAAACAGCTTTTGACAACGTTGACCGCCCTTTAGTATGACAAATCTTAAGGGGGATGAGACTCCCAGAAAAGATCCTGAAGTTATTAATTACATTGCACTCAGGTAATACCACTAGGAATAGATATAGCCCCTGAGGTGATTATAGAACGGAGATACCAACACAGTGAAGCGTAAAACAAGCCTGTGTCTTAGCACCAACTCTTTTTAATTATTACATAAATAATGTTGTAAAGATTTTGAAGGATTTTAATCTTGATGTACCTAAATTAAGCAATGAGTGCATACCAATACTGATTTTTGCTGATTATGTGGTGTTTTTGGCTAGAACAGAGATATCGATACACCGTCTGTTGAAAGGGTTTGAGTCTTTCTGCATCACCAGAAGTTTGACTATCAACGCTAGAAAAACAAAATATATGATTCTTTAGCAAAAGCGGAAACTGCGAGCCACTTTTAAGGTGTAAAATAAAACACTGGATCAAGTTTCTATATACAACTATTTGGTCATTTGTCTAGATAGTAAACTCTTGTGGACTCCTCAGTTATCCAAAAGCAATACCATTTTAGCCCAGCAACCTTGATCGGTGCTGAGATTTGCAAATTCCTGGAGTAATCACAGGAGGGTCAGCAACACTGGCCTATAAAATGAAAGTAAGAGTGGGAGGTTCATACAGCACCAAGATTAGGAGACACAAGAAGATCCCAACAATACAAAACCCCGAAAAGAATTTCCTATGAGGGTTACTACATCTGGGTCGTGGAACGCCTATGTTTGCCACAGGAACAGACTTAGGTATTGGAAAAAAACAGGATTATATCACACTGGGGCCACTAAAATACTGGTCCCGCATATAGGTGGAACCTGCATTATACAGATCTACTTTAACAGATATTATGAAGCTACAAGATCATCATAAGCTACCATGGTTCACTCATCGGTCAAATGCCTTAGCTAACATTGGCCTGAAAGAATTATGGCTCCATCCTGAAACAATTATGAAGGATAGCCTTGAAGTGGCAATGAAGGCATATTGGGGGACGTGGCCAGCCAGCCATATTGGTGGATGCACTGTGAGAGGCTCCGTCCACCGACCCAGGAATCCTGGAAAAAATCCTGCGCTACCACGGGTCATAGAGTCGACTCCTACACCCTGCCGGATGCCTGATGTCATCAGGACCCAGATGAGGTGAATCTGGAGACCTTAAGTGACCGTGCGGCAGAGAGACGAATATTTGTGTTCTCGGGGCGAGAAGGCGCTGCTTGAGGCCCGGATACAGCCCAGAGCGAAACTTCTGTGATTGCGAGAACACGGCGTTGTAAAGAGAGCGGAGTGGATACCACACGCGTCAACCAGGGTGAAAGCGAGTTGCTGACCCCAGAGACCTGCAACGCATATCTAGGGCGAGCTGTATTGCGTGGCCATTTGGGGACCGAAGCTTCCTGAGCCGCAGCCGAAGCCGTGTAGAAACCGAGGTGAGCCGTTGTGGGGCCGGCGGACGGGCGGCCGCGAAGCACTGTCTGTTGGCGGCGGCTGTTGGGCCCTGGAAAGAGTTGGCGACCTGAGGGAAGATCCTGAGGGGGAGCTGCACCTGGAAGAAGGACTGAGGCCCAATTGCTGTGCTATACGTGAGCTGGAGCCGGCGAGTGCACTAGGAGGTTCGATAGACTGTACACACCACACACTGCCAGCAGAGAAGTGGATGAGACTGGCCCCTAGCAGAGACGATTTGGGCATCTACTTTAACTCGCGGGAGGTTTGTACCACGGTCACCCCTAGAGACTATGGCACTGTGAGCAAGCTGGGACTCGAGATCTGAACAGGCACGCCACTGTGCATCGCTTACAACGCAGGAGCTGGGAATTGCTGCAGACCCCGCTTTACAGTGTTGGAGGTAATGCTCTGTACGTACGGCTTTCTCCCTGCCTGCCTCCCACACACAGGGGACTGAGCAGGCCTGCCTGCTTGTTGGCCGCTGGCAAACTGGTCGCTCTATGGAGAACACAGTCTCATATCACTGCTGACAATAACTAACTGAGAGTAGGGAAGGTGGAGTCACTACCTGCAGAGGCACACTGTTCAGGACTTCTCAGGCTCGTGGAGAAAACAGCTCATGCCAGAGGTGGGCAGCACAAGGGGAACGTGACTAGCGCGCCATGAAAGGTGGACCCTGCAGCATTCCAACAAGGTCACCCAGCCTTCACCATAAAATCAGCTATCCTGCAAGCTCTGCACAGCCAGCAAGATGTGATGGGTAAACCCAGAGCGGGTTTGAGAGTCACCCGTACGTAACCAGCACCAAATCCCAGACAGCCAGTCCAGCTAACTGTAGACATGGAAGCATCCAGGCCCTCCACACTTGAGTCCAAAATTGATTCAGTACTCCAAGCAGTAGCGAACATCAGTGAAACACTTACGCAGACTAGGGCGTCACTAGAAAGCTGCATAGACAAAAGTCACATCTGACTTTACGCTGCTCCATGCGGATCATAAAAAGCTGGCCAGAAGAGTGAGTGAACTGGCAGCGGACACTGCAGAAGTTACTCCGATCACAAAAGAGTTGACCACGGAGGTCAGTGAACTCAAGGCGCGCCTGTGCTCATTGGAACGTAGAGTGGATGATGCCGAGGGCTGTTCTTGCATGAACAATGTCCAACTGGTGGGGCTGCCGGAGGGCATGGATGGCAGAAATGCACCTGCATACAAAGAGTCCTGGTTGAAATCCCTGTTACCAGCTGACTCCCTCTCTCCACACTTCACAGTAGAGCGCGCACACCGAGTGCTATCGGGCCGCCTGCTTCCAGGAGTTAGACCCCGTCCCTTCCTATTCTGGCTCCTGAAATTGAATGGAGACACAGTCCTCTGCAAAACCAGAACAATTGAATTGTTTCAAGTAGACAATGCCCAAGTCCTTTTCTTTCCAGACTACTCCTCGGGAGTGCAGAAGCAGCGAAGTGCATTCCTCCCAGTTAAGAAAAGCAGGCGAGACATGAATATAAAATACTCCCTGCTAATTCTACGGGTGGTCGCGGATGGGGCCACCCATTTTTTTCACTGTTGCAAGTGAAGCATGGGACTGGCTCGAATCTGCAGGCCCTCACACATCACCAAGTCAGAGGGGCAATAATATGGAATTGCAACTAAAAAGTCATAGAGGTTGTCGCAGAAAGAGTAGGGTGCAGACGTGAGACTCGTTGAACCAGTTCATGACTGCTCCTTACCCAGAACAGGCATTGCAGGAGAGACAGGGTGTCCTGAGAACAGTAGCAAGCATGAGAGATCGACGTCCTAGCAGAGACACGGATGTCTCCTCTGAACACTCGTCCATACAGAGCAGCTCCTTGGCAGTGTGGTCAGCAGGCGAGGACTCGCAGTCAATTTCCATAGTGACACCACAGACTGCTAACGTCTTAATGTAATGACCTGTCAGGAAATTTTTTGGGATGCCCCATACACATGTAATTGTGTCAACTTGCGCGACCACTGCGCATAGAAATGCATGTACCCCACAGGATACCCTGGTTAGCATATCGTATCGCCCAGCCGCACCGAATCATATATGTCGTGCGCCAGCCATTAGTCAGTCACTTCACTATGAGCGTTAAGGCACAACGCGCGATCGCACCTAGGCAATATGGGTCAGCAACATAATTGCACTCATCACAAGCCAATTACGACCATCCCTCCTCCCCCCGGCATGCTTACATCGGCGCACGCTGCTGTTGGTTGCCACATGGCATTGTTTTTTGTTTGGGCAGATACCTGTTGTCCCTCTGCTCTACCCGAGTTAGGCCATACATGGCTCCCCTCTTTAACAACTCCTCGACATGACATGCACACGAACGTCAAGCTACTAGGGATGCAACATCCATCCTCTGATGGCAAGCTGTGTGGCTGCCCACGGCACATCATACTACACACGCACAGTGCTACCTTATCTACATACCACATGCCACTAACATAATCGATTGGAATGTCTGGGAGTTACATGCGGCAGCACGTAGATATGACATCTACACTTATCTCAAGCGGCATAAAGCCTAAATAGCACTCCTACAGGAGACGCACATAGCGAAACCAAAAATTTGTAGACTTCAGCAGCGATGGAGGGGGCAGATACTGGCCACGAGTAACTCATCCTTTGCCAGGGGGGTCCTGATTTGGATCAGACAAGGGACACAGTTCACTCCGGAAGAAACCGAAATTGACCCACATGGTAGATACCTCCTATCCAAGGGCTACTTAAATGGGAAACTCCTAGTGTTGGGTTCCATTTATGCCCCAAACACCAACCAAATCGAGTTTTGGCAGGCACTGACGGGCCAACCCTCGCACTGGTGTGATGTGCCATGGCTACTTGGTGGGGACTTTAATGTCGTCCTTGACACAACATTAGATAGATCCTTCCCACCACTCTTGCAGGCAGAAGCAACATCTAATGAGGGAGTGGATGCATCGCAGGGGTCTGCTAGATGTATGGAGAGCTCTTAACCCACAGGCGCGTTTATACTCTTATAATTCCCATCCGCACGGCTTACATGTCCGCATTGACCGATTTATTGTGAGCCAGCTGTTGCTAACTCAGTGCGTAAGCGCAGACTATCTAGGTAAAACCCACTCAGACCATAATCCCCATATAATGCAACTGCGAGGGGACAAGGAGGGACTAACCCCACATGTATGGAGATTACAGCCCCTAGCACTTGAGGACCCCCCATTCAGAGAGGCAGTTGGCACAGCGATCAACATGTTTTTTGCAGAAAGCACAGATACAGTGACTGACGCTGGACTATTATGGGATTCGGGTAAGGCAGTGGTCCGGGGACAATGCCTAGGTCTGAGTTGGGGACACTCATAAGCAACTAGATAGCGAAATAACACAATTTGAAAAAAACAAAAGCAAAATCACGCAGACGTTTTGGATAGGTTGTGTTGCTTAAACTACGCATCACACACACAGCGCACACATGCAGCGGCAGACAGAGCAGGTAGGCTACTTGCGCGTATGATCAGGCAAGAACAAGCACAATCGCCCATATTACACCTGCAATCAGCTAATGGGCGAGTCTTCACCAAACAGCATGAAATACATTGGGAATTCACTGCACACTATGCCAAAGTATACAGCTCCCGCATTTTCTAGGAACTCCGGACTTGAACGCCTTCCTTTCCCAGCTGACATTACCATAAATCACTACTGAACAACGAGACAAGTTGAATGAGCCCATTTCTCTGCTAGAAAGACACGAAGCGATACGATTGCTGGCCACAGACAAAACACCAGGGCCTGATGGTTTCCCGACTGAATACTACAAAGCCTACCAACAAGCCCTGGCACCGCAGCTCCTACGTATGTATCGTGATGCACAGGAGTCGGGGACTCTACCTGGCACGTTACGGGAGTCACTGCTGAAATCACTACAGAAACCGAATAGAAACACGGAGATGGTTGGCTCCTACCGCCCGCTAGCACTTCTAAATACGGATTATAAAGTGTTAGCCAAAATCTTGGCATGCAGACTGGCCCCCATTGGTCCTGTCACTAATCCATCCAGACCAAAATGGATTTGTGCCCACTTGCAGCATGTCACTAAATTTATGCTGCTTCTTCAGGGTGGCGCACTACTCCAGAGCTACATGGGAACACTCAGGGTGTCTAGTTTTGGATCTAGAAAAGGCGTTCGATACCCTGGAGTGGCATTTTTTATTCGCTGCACTGCACAAATATGACCTAGACGATGAGTTTCTGGACCTCGTTTGGCTGCTTTACACTCAATCAGTAGCCAGAGTCAAAACAGGTCCATATCTGTCTGACCAGATCCCTATTGAGCGTGGCACGCGGCAGGGCTGCCCATTGTCACCGCTCCTATTTGCGCTGGTTGTCGAACCCCTGGCCGAATCACTGCGTAAATCAGAGGACGAGTGGGGAATTCCCCTGGGCGATGGCCTGCAGGGAATATCATTGTATGCAGACGATCTGCTGATATACCTTAAAGATGTCAAGCTGCCCTGTGAGACTGTAGAGCGAACATTATTAGAGTTTGCCGACGTTTCGGAGCTCCACATGAACTGGGACAAATCGTGCCTGTATCCCTTCACAGCGACCACCTGTACACTGGCAGTTGTCTGCATTCCGATATTTGGGAATACTCATATATGACAACCCAGCAGACTTACTTGAGGGCAACCTGGTGAGCGCCATCACTGCGGTGCGGGCCCATTACCACAGATGGTCATGGGTCGGATCGCGTCGATAAAGATGGTGGTGCTCCCGCGCCTCTTCTACACTTCGTTCATTTGCCAACCTGTCTTTAACTGGCGTTGTTTAAAAACCTAGAAGTAGACGTGAGGAAATGTATTTGGGGCGGGTCGGGTAGCAGTGTGGCCATGTCCAAGATGTACTCCAAGACTACTAACGGAGGTCTTTCACTTCCAAATATGGAACAATACTACCTCACTGCCCAGCTTCAATGGGTGGCTAGATGGTTAAGTGCGCGCCATCAGGAAGACTTAGCGACTCATGTGCCGGGACTCACACATCCACAAGTAATTGAGTTGTTGCATCCCAACAGGAAGTGCAAGCTGACAGCCCAGCTAATGCTAGAAGTAGCCCACTACTGCTGCCGCCGCAGTCTGAGAATCACGCACTGTTTGATCCCATACGCACCGTCCATCCCCATAGTGGGCATATCCAGGAGGCACCACGCTATCACTGGTGCGGAGCTATCGCAATGGGAGGAGGCTGGCATCCTAAATCTCGGGGATCTGTACATCGAGGGGCAGCTTCCCATCCGATATGCTTGCTGAGGACTCTGGTTTGCCACCGGGTCAGTTCTTGCTGCATGCGGCAGTAATCCACACATTACAGACGACATGGGGCAATATAGCACATGAACCGCCCGCACATATCTATATGAATTAGGGGCAGGCAGTCACCTCATCAAATGGTTTGCTGAGTCGCTTTGAGCACACACGGCGCCACAGTTGAGCTCCCTGCAAGCTCACTAGGATGCAGACCTGCAGCATCCCAGTACTGAGCGTGAATGGATGACCATTCTTGAAGGTCCCAACCCTATCCCCTGTAACACAAGATTCTGGCTCATCCAGTACTACATAGTACACAGGGCCTACCTGACACCAGCCAAAATAAATAAATATTTTAATCGCACCGATGCCAGCTGGCCACGATGCGGGGAAGTGGGAGGCGACCTGCTTCACATTCTCTGGTCCGGCTCAGTCATACAGCCATACTAGAGAGTAGTCATCACGACCATAGTGCAATGCACAGAGCGTACAATAAATTGGTCATGGGAGGTCTGCATACTGGGATTGTACCATAGATCAGGTAAACACAAAGTGACATCACGATACATAGACTTGGGACTCACGGTGGCCAAGCGTCTGATCACGCAACGCTGGAAATCACCTGAGCCTCCTGTCGAAAAGGCATAGTTCCAGTCGCTGCTCTGCTCGGCACAGGCAGAGAGTATAGCACTGCGTCGTGAAGATGCGACAGATATTCGTAAGCAGCCACACACGATGAACTGGGATGCTATCCTGTCGGATTGAGCTGGGATGCTATCCTGTCGGATTTCTGTACAATCTGGCAGAGTCAGACTGAAGAGCCTAATAATACCAGCGCCTCTGTCACCAATGCACCTAGGGAAGCGTACGTAATGTTACCCACTGACAACTAACCAAACCAAACAGCACAGCAAGCAGCAGATACTCGTTGTGGAGTGGGTGCCCGTAAGGTAGCACCTAATTCGACCAATAAACAACCAAACGCTGCGCGCAGACAAACAAATAGACCCCGTAGTAAGGTGATATATGATGTGCATTGTGTTGCTTTGCTTTATTTTTACAGTTTCATACATAGTAGTCAGTGTGTTATTGTATTTGATATAGGGCTTGGCGTAGTTTGCGAAGTAGCACTTCCCGAAGCTACGCGAAGCTACGCGGAGTGCACTTTGCACTACGCGAGCTACGCGTAGCAGAACGCGAACTGCGTAGTAGCATGTTCGCACTGTGCAAGATGCCGTTTTCAATGTTTGCACAGTGCGGACAAGCATCCGGCACTATGCAATCATGGAAAGCGGCATCTTGCACAGTGTGAGCTGTAGTTTTCTGCCGCTCGAGGACATTTTTCCTCGAGCAGCAGCTTTCTCAACGCGGACTGGTAGTTTCTCATCGCGAGCGGTCGCGAGCATACGCGACCACTCGCAATAAAAAAACAGACCTCCCCGCTTTGAGAATCTCGCAGGGAGGTTTATTTTCCACGCTTGCAATTGGCAACTTGATTTTGCTGATCGCGAACGAGGAAAAAGTCTCGCCAGGATGTCATTTTGCTTACTCGCGGTCGCCAACTTGACGTTGAGGGCCGCGAGCAAGCAAAAAATGACAGCTACGCTACGCGTGTTCACACTGTGCTACGTGTAACTCGCGTAGTGCGAAGTTGCGCAAACTTCGCGAGTGTAACGTAGTGCTTCGCCCAGGTCTAATTTGATATATCAATGTTATGTTGCAAATAACCTTGTCCTACATTAACTAGGTCAGCGAATCCATCAGAAAAGTATTAAGTAAGATTTTTGTTCTTTAATTCAAATAAAATTTGCTCGAAACCTGACTCAGGCGAAACGATTGAATCAAAATGTAAATGTGACGCAACTGTATTACCTGAGGTGGTTTGCAATAATGAAAATCAATAAATACATTTAAACAAAAAATGAAGGCATATAGGGACCATAGAAACCAAGTAAAGTTTAATCAACTCGGCCCCTTGTCAAAGCGCTATTTGTCATTTAATCAAGATCGGGCCCCTATTATGTGCATCGATGGTACCTACCCAGTAGAAAAAAAAGATCTCTTTATCTAAAATTTCATTTGGGAGTATTGCCAGTGGCTTCAGTAACCAAAAGGTGGTCATCAGACTCTGATGAGGGGTCAGATCATTGTTTGTGTTCTTGGGGTGGCCTCCTGCTATGCCATTCTATGTTATGCCTTTTAAGCAATATTTATGTCCACTTTTCTTAAAGTTCAAAGTCAGAAAGTGCAACGAGACCGAGGCTCTGTGCATGAGATCTGACAACAGAGACAATGTGCTAGCTGCTTCATCGTATATCTACGCAACATGAAAACAAAGAGTAGAAGTGCTTAAAATGGTCACGCGAAGATAGATAATGCCTATAAAGCCGCGGCTGGGTAAATTGACCTTGTGTTGTTTTCTGAATTTTGCCATCCTTGGCCTTACTACAAATTGCGTAACTGCATCTTTCTTGTTGCTAGAACATTGAATTGTGGAACATGTCCTCCAACAAAAACCTTAGCAGGGTCCCAAAATCAAGTAAAATAGCAATCAAGCACTTTATAAAGTTATTTCAGAGACTAGATTAAATAGACTGAGGGGCAGGGCTTTAAATGGGCTGGTACCTTCTGGTACTGAATACCGGTACTTTTTCATTTTTGAGGAGAGTACTGGCACTTCTCACGAGAAACGCAATACTTTTAATTTGAGAGTGCCGGCACTTTTCATAAATATGCAGGTACTGTGGCACAGAATACCTGCACTTCTGTTTCTCCATTTCAAGCACTGCTGACGAGGACATAGAAGATGTTATGTTGCATAGGTTTTAACGTCATAAGCAGGTTGTTTTAGATACGCCTTATTGCCCTTTATAAATGTATTTATATTTTATGGAGAACATACCTTCAAGGTGACTTTGATTGTTAAAAGCTTCTCTTTTTGTGTGCATTCCTAATGCAAAGGTGGGTTGATACTTTGTTTTGCGGCGGCTGCTGCTCAATCTATCACTGGAGGATGAGCAGACATACTTACTTTACGTACAATAAGTTTCTAAACCTACGCCCTGTTACGGTTTCTCTCGGGTCCATCATTGGACGGGCAAAACAAACTAGTTCCTTATGTTTAGCGAACTCTAGCAGGCCAGTCAACTATACCCTCGGTCCAACTATCTAGCCATAATATTTCTCTCACTTTACCTTCAGCGTATCTTTGACTGTTTGCCAGTTATTCTCTTTTCCTACTCGACCTAGCCACAATACTTCTTGCACGAATATTGGGATCGCCCTATTTGAGATGTATTTGTTCGATTTGAGATTAATAATTTTCAAAAATGTTAAGTTGCAATTTGGTTGAATGATCCAAAAGTAGTTGTTTTTACTAATTATTGGTTGTACCGTACCATTTTAATTGAAGAAATTTTAATAAATAACCATGATTTGCTGTTACAATCTCATGTCTTAAATTGTTCAGTGTGATATTAATTAATATGGCCAGTTTGGCTGAAAACAAGAAAGTTATGTTATGTTACTCGAACCAGAAATGGGAGAAAGAGGAGGGCGAGATAGGAAACAGAGACAAAGGGGGAAAACAGGAATGAAAAGGAACAAGCAAGAATGAGATAGAGACAGGAAATATAGGTTGGCGGTAGAAAGAGTATGAGGAGGAGGGAAGACTATGTGGCGCGATTATGTTGTTTATGGCAACATTTTGGCGCAGGCGCACAGGAACAACGCGATCAGACCCTGAGTTATTTCGGTGTAAACTGTGAATGCGGCCATTTTTAGATGTGAGGGTAGGTGTCTCGCTAAAATATTGTGCTTAATGAATGTGTAATATCGGGAAACAGCCACTACAACGAAGCCGTGTCCACGAATGCACTAACCACTGCACAATTTGGAGTGATTAAGCAACGTCACATTACCTGTATTTGGCCCGTTTCTGACCTGAAGCCCATGTCTGGAACCTTGAGGCAGAACTGGTGCGTGTCTGGTACCTTGAGGTAGGGCTGGCGCATGTCTGGAACCTTGAGGTAGGATTTCGCGTGTCTGGAACCTTGAGGAAGGACTGGCGCGTGTCTGGAACCTTGAGGTAGGACTGGCGCGTGTGTCGGGAACCTTTACGACTGGCGCGTGTCTGGAACCTTGAGGTAGGACTGGCGCGTGTCTGGTACCTTGAGTTAGGACTGGCGCGTGAAGCCCCACTAACGGCGACCCTCCATGACAGGGACTATGGCTGGTGCTTCTGGGTAATTCTTTACCTTTGATATCTCTGCTGCCCTAATTCTTTTGCCTCCAACCCAGCATGCCCCCCTCACCCTTATCACTGCACTCGCCCCACAAGTATTGCCACTTCCCCCGCACTGGAGGAATAGCAACTACGCCCTAAGCCGTGACCTGCATTGTCCTCGCAGGGTTCATTTACACGGAGTCCCTTGGAGAAGTGAGGGCATGCGCCTTTGAATGAGGGACTACAAAAGGCCTCTGGAAGAAGGCATCTGCTGCAGAGGAGCGCTGTGTGCAGGAATGATTTTGTTGGGGGAAGCAGCTGGTCAGCCATCTGCTCCCAAACCTGCTGACGTGCGCTGGGATTCCTGCACTGAGGACACCCCCCCCCCCCCCCCCCCCCCCGTCAGTCCCCCGCCTGCACTTGCAAAGGCGCAGCCATGTGCAGGGTCAAAGAAACTTTCCATATTGTCATGCAAATGTCGAGTGAGAAAACGCCGATTTATCAAGGGAGCCCCACGTCATTATGGCTCAAGGTTAGAATGCGGGTGTATATGCATAGTCCCTCAGACACTGTATCGAGTTTTCAACTCAAAATTCAAGCTCAGCCGAAGATGTCAAGGGAGAAGTTGCCTGGTACCAGCGCTGCTGACTTTGGAAGTGGGGAACCAGATTCGAGTTCCGGCCTCGGCTCAGCATCCTGTGATCCTGCGCAAATCACTTAATCACTATGTGCCTGAAAAATGCTTTCTTTTCATGTTCCACAATACTGCGAAGGTTGGAAAGCTCCACGACGGCCTTAGGCATATAGCCTGCAAGCAGTCCGCTGGGCTCCAACCTCCCCATAGGAGGCGTTGTTGTGGTGGCATTTGTCCCTCAGTGTGGGCCTCACTTAAGGCAGAAATGCATCTGTTAATTACCGGAAATTGTATTCCTCTGAGTCCATCTCTCGTTTAGATTCATTACCTAGTTAAGCTCGCCTTGCCTTTCCCCACACTCCTAGCAACGCACACAAGCCCCTCCCCTGATTAATTCCTGTTTATAGTCACTAAGCTCTGGAGCCAACAGTTGGCCTGTGGGAGGAAGTAATGTATCTAATAAAGAGATGGACTTGGAGTAATGTAAGTAATTGATGCATTAGCCCCCGTAGCTCACACATAAATTTCTTATGTAGTTGGGATTTACCCAAGCTAAAAGAAAGCCAGAACAACTGTGTAGTTCTGCAGACCCAAAATCATTTCATTAGTTTACTTCACGCTACTATTACTTCACAGCAGACAGAGCCTTAGAACCAAAAATATCTTCTACTGTAGGACCCTGTGTGATTCTGTAGTGTTTGCTTAGTGTAGACGGAACCTACCATGTGGCTGCGCTACAAATCTCGTACAAAAATGTCCCTTGAGACTCCGCCACAATCAACAGGGGTTTGTTGAAGCGCGACTACTCACTCGTAAGGGCGCTAGGAGTGCAGGTTCCATTCCCTCAAGGAGGGGATGTGTCGAAGAGCCAGGTTTTGAGGTTTCTGGCGAAGATGGGGAGCGATGTTGTTTGACTGAGGTTAAGCAGAAGGTCGTTCCAGGCTCTGGTCGCGAGGAAGGAGAAGGAGTGGCCTCCCAATCTGGTCTTTCTGGTGCGGGGGCCCACTGCGTAGGAGAGCTGGGCTGATCGTAGGGTCCTTTGGGGTGCGTGGAATTTGAGTCAGCTGTCACAGAAGTTGACACAGCTCTATTTGGCCCTGTACCCCTGGAGGAGAAGGTACCCCATATTGCTTTTGGGTCAAAGAAATCAAGGATCAAAACCACCTGCTTAGAGTCTAAGTGATCGATTTTAGACCTTTCCCGCCATGTCCAAATTTAGCAAATAAAGAAGAGGCCTGCCTGTATTCTACCACTCTCTCCTGATGTACTAGAACTGCCCTCGAAATGCCTAAAAGACTGAAGACTAACTTTATCAGGAGACTGGGGATCCAGAAAAAAACACTGGCAAAACAACTTCTTGTTAGGAATGGAAAGAAAAGTTTACCTTGGGAATGAACCCTGGACCTAACCTTAAAGCAATCCTCTCCTCCAAGACCCTCAGAAACTGTGCCTTCCTGACAGCGCATCCAGTTGCCCCAATCTCTTAACTGAAGTAATGCCACCATTTTCAATGTCAGCGTCTTAACATCAATTGAGTGGGTAGGGTGTTGAAATATCGATTACAAAAATATAGTTGACATAAATATAGTTGTAAAAATATTGTTTACAAAAATATCGACACCCTATACTTAAACAGGTAAGTACATAAATATCTACGCAAAAATATCGTTGTAATAAATATAGATGTAAAAAATATCGACTTTTTAAATTAATTAAAATTACATTAAATAATAAATAAATATAAGTACTATTAACAAAATAAATTACATTACTTTTATTTTTTAAGTATTTAAAACAAATTAACTACACTTTTTCATTATAAACTTAATAAATGTGTACATATACATATATTTAACACATTACTTTATATAACAACAATAATACATACATATAATTAAAATATACAATATATTATTAGTTAAAACATTTGAAAGCGTAGGGGTAAAAATTACTATTCCCACTCCAGAGGGGGCAACAGTAGGGAAAGCGTTGGATAGCGTAGGGGTAAAAATTACTATTCCCACTCCAGAGGGTGCAACAGTAGGGAAAGCGTTGGATAGCGTAGGGGTAAAAATTACTATTCCCACTCCAGAGGGTGCAACAGTAGGGAAAGCGTTGGATAGCGTAGGGGTAAAAATTCCTATTCCCACTCCAGAGGGTGCAACAGTAGGGAAAGCATTGGATAGCGTAGGAGTAAAAATTACTATTCCCACTCCAGAGGGTGCAACAGTAGGGAAAGCGTTGGATAGCGTAGGGGTAAAAATTACTTTTCCCACTCCAGAGGGTGCAACGGTAGGGAAAGCGTTGGATAGCGTAGGGGTAAAAAATACTAATCCCACTCCAGAGGGTGCAACAGTAGGGAAATCATTGGATAGCGTAGGGGTAAAAATTACTATTCCCACTCCGGAGGGTGCAACAGTAGGGAAAGCGTTGGATAGTGTAGGTGTTAAAATTACTAAATGTATTTACTCATTTATAAAATAACAAATCTTTATTTTTATTTAATTAATCATTAATTAAATAATTATTCAATTAAAATGTAATTAATTCACTACATTTTCACTAAAAAATTCCAGTACACACACCTAAAATTAATTAAACAATTAACATAATTAATTACATAATTATTAATCAATTAACTAATTGAAATTAATTAACTATTATTTATTACACTATTTATATTAATTTAAAACATTAATTAATCTATTATTTTATTATATTTAAATTACTTCCCACCCTACTCCCCTATAAACCCACAACCCGCTACGGAACTATTAACACTAAATTCAACATAAAATACATTATTAACTAATACAATACTACAAAAAATACTACTTTGACAACAAATACTCATTAAAAACACTACATTACTTATAATTATTTAAAAAACTATATTTTTGTAAACTATGTTTTTGTAAACGATATTTATTACAACAATATTAATGTTATCGATATTACTTACCTGTCTGTCGATATTCTGGTCAAACTATATTTTTGTCATCGATATTTCTTCCTGTAGATATTTTTGCGGCGATATTTAGGTTAGTCGATATTTTTACGACGATATTCCTGCTCTGTACCAATTGAGTGCATACTCTCAAAGGGGGGATACTTCAAAGCCTGTAATACCAGTGGAAGATCCCAGGCAGGACAGACCGATGGTAAGGCAGGAGGGATATTAAAAAATCCCTTGAATAGCTTCTGCACCAGTGCCGGTGCATTCGCTACATTTCCCATAGGAGCCCTAAAGGCCTTTATCACCACCCACTGAATCGTGAGGGCCAATGAAAAGCCATCTTGAAGAAATTGTCAAATTTGAGGATGATGTGTAGAAAGGGGCATTAACAGCCTCTCCACACACCACTTCCTGAAAGATGGTCAGTGTCGTGCAAAGGGGGCTCTATTGGATGGTCTTCTCGAGGCCTGATTAGAAGAGGAGATTGAATCAGATAACCGCTGAGATCTCAACCCTGCCCCCGCAGCCTCCAGGCCATCAAATTGAGATGAACAGGAGACTCCTGATGAATGGGTAAGACCAGAGGGAATGAGACTGTTGGTAGTAGCCACTCCTGGTCCCTCTTCATCGCTACCAAAGGATGAAACCAGGACAAGCTGGGCCAGGGTGGAGGAACCTGGATCACCCAAGCACCCTCCCTCCTCTCCCTGACCAGAAACTGCTGTGTAAAAGGGAAAGGAAGGAGCACCTCCGGCCATGGACAGGACAGAACATCTATTCCCCAAGCTCAAGCTTCTCTCATCCTGGATCAAAATGTGGGGAGGGGAGCGTTGTGCGAGGATGCAAATAGATCCATCAATGGACATCCCCACCTCTGACACATTTGATCGAACAATAGGGGAGACAATAGAGGAAACAGACAGAAATTGTGGAAAGAGGGAATCTGCACAGGTATTCATCAGTCCCTGAATATAAATTGCTCTCCAAATGATGAGATTAATTTGGCTAGTTGGCTCCTAAAAAAGATCTGGTCTGAAATGACAGACAGAGCCCTTGTCGTTCTTTGCTATTCAAGTATGCTTTCACTGTCATATTTTCTGTTCTGATGATGACTGATTTGTCCCGAATTAAATAAAAAAAGCCTGGTGGACCAGGCGGATCACATCTACCTTTCTTTATTCGGCCAACCTGACACTTTGAGTTCTTGTCCAGAGTCCACAGACCTGTTGTCGAGTAGTCCAAGCTCCCCACCCCCTCTCGCTTGCATCTGTCAAGATGATTAGCTGGTCTGGAGAACACAAGCATATCACTTTCAGGAGGTTCAACAAATTCAACCACTAGCCAGCTATAATTCTACTCCCTGTTCATCAGGAGAATAACAGACAAGTCTTGAAAAGCTATAGCCCAGTGTTCCAGAGGAACCAAACCCAAGGAACCAAAAATACTGTTGCAGTGAAGTCGTTATCAGATCCAATATAAGAGACCAGACCTTCAGTACTCTTTTTTTCTGACAGAGTATCTATACTCAGGTACGTACGAAATCGCGCACCTATAAAAATCCTACCTTGTTATGGGGGCAACTATGATTTCTTTGCTTTAATCTGAAATCCATGCTCTGTCAACATCTGCAAGGCCTTGTTCACATGCTCTGTTGTTTAATGGATGAACTGGACAATACGAGTCAATTGTCCAGATAGGGTTGTAAACAGAATCCATGCTGTGGCAGCAATGCCATCAAGGGGACAGCACCTTTATGAATACCTTAAGGCTGATTTCAACTCGAACAAGAGAACTTGGAACTGGAAGTGCAAGCCCTCCACAGCAAACCGAAGAAACCTTTGATGTTGATGAATAAGCATGTGCAAGTATGAGTCCTGCAAATCGATTGTTGCCATAAAGTCCTGTTGGAGACCTGAAGAATGACACCTTGCAAAGTTACCATAAGAAAATGAATGATCTTTACCCAACGATTGAGCCCTTTCAAGTGAATACTGGTTGATATTTTCTGCAGACCTTCTAAACCAATAAGAGGATGGAATACACCCCTTGAACTCCTTTCCCTCATAGGAACAGGAATATTCACCTTCTTGAGTAGTAAGTCCAACACCCCTGCCTACAAAGCCCACTTTTTTATGGAACCCCTGGAGACGGAGGTAGTGATGTACCCCGAGTAAAGAGGATGCAAGTCGAACTCGATAAGTAGCCATTCTGAATGATGCTCAGCGCCCATCAACCCATAATAGAATTCCTTCAGGCATGAAAAAAAGCCTTGATCCTTTCTCCAATCACTTCCAAGGTGAGAGGACCGCAATTGGCTGGACCTAATCTTTTTTTCCTTAAAAGACTTCCTCATCTCATCCAGCGGATCTCAGAAGAGCTTCTTGACTTCAAACTGGATCTTTATAAATGAGGCCTTTTCAGAGAGGTCCATCTTTCAATTTGATTCTAAAGATTCTGTATAGCCATAAACACCAAGCTAGACGCCACTGATGCAGTTTTGTCAGCCAAGTGGCATGTGCGGGCTCTCAGATATTGCACCTTAACGTACACAAGATGGTCGATGGGCTAAGGAAGTCGGTTGTCTTTTGGAACAAACTTCCGCTCTCCAAAATGGGGCAGTGGCCAAGATGATTGTGTTGCCGCCTTGCCTGCATATGCTCCAAACCACACTGTGTCCCATCCCCATATCGGTATTTAGGCAGTTGAACTCTATACTGGTGTCCCTCTATTGGGCCAGCTGCTGTGGTAGAGTGGCGCTGGAGGGTAGGACTTGATGCCCCTAGACTCGATCTTTATAACAATGCGACCCACCTACAACATGCAGGCCCGGTGGCTGGAAGAGGGGGTTAACTGGTAGAAGAGACTGCTGAAGGGACGTGCACTTCCGGATAGTCTCCAAGCGGTGCTGATGGAGGGAGCGGGGTTACTGAGGACATTCCGTATGTGGTCAAGCAGGCTGCAAGCATCTGGCAGAAATTCGTGGAGAATATCTTCCGATGCAATTCGTTCCACCGGGAGCTCCCAGTGTGGACCCTTACCCCGGTTTGCAGAATGATGGATAATATGTGGAGAGAGGGAGGCTGTGAGCAGATTGCCCCCACTTATACCCAGGAGATACATTTATCTCCTACGAACAGGTATGGGAGGACTTTGAGCTGGGCCGAGGTCGTTATCTTCACTATGCTGGCCTTTTGGACTTGTTCAAAGCAACTTGGCCCGTATATCCCACCATCCTTCAAATGACTCAAATGCTGGATATAATGCTTACATACACTGCTGGGCATAGACTTGTCTCTCTCCTCTCTAAGGCAATGAGGGTGGACTCAACCTCGGGCATGCGGGCCGGGACGCAGACTTGAGTAAGCCTTTAAGGAAAAGAACTGGACGTTAATATGTGTGCTCAACCATTAGGTGTTGTGCAATGCATGCTGTGAGAAGTTGGCCTGGTATATGATGTCCACTATTCTAGTGGGCACCTTGCACCAGTCCAAACGACCCTTATTGATGGTAGGTTGTAAAGTCAACCTTTTAGAAAGATATCATAGTGGTAGCTGTGGAGAGCAGCCTTCAGGCTAAGACTTAGAGGCGAGTTAAGCAAGTTGTTTTACCAATTATAATCTCTTGAATGATCAAATGAAAGCACACCACACAAGGTATATATCAATTATATATGTATTTATTCTAAACCCAACCCCTCTGGACTCTTTATGAGGTCAGAGGTAAAAGTACAATACAAGGAACTTAATTAGCATACAATAAGTTGCACAGTATACGTTATGCCCTAGGGGCCTCACAAACCATATACTAAAATAGTGGTATAAGAACCACATCTGGGATAGAAAGGAGGCCTAGGGCCCGTGGAATCGCTGGGGCTGCCTAGAACCACCAAAGGTTAGGATGTAGGAGGCCCACAGGACACACGTGCGGTGTCTAAACACTGCCGTGGGTTACCGTTGACTTTCTAACGGAAACAAACAAGTTACAATTTTAAAGATTAAGGGCACTTCCATGTGAACTACGATGGAACCCTTTTAGAGTTAGACACTTTGAGAGTCAAGACCCACGAGACTACCAGAGTAGTCGAGTTACCTCACCCACGGAAGCCGGGAGCATAGGTGTCTTTTGGTGTCGGATTTCGTCGTCAATTCCAATGGAGAGCTGCGAAGAAGTGCTGCAGGCAACCAGAGGAGAAGTGTCCGGGTGGATCCAGGGTGGATCGAAGATGTGAAGAACCTGAAAGCAGAAGGGACAGAGTCTGGGTTACTAGCCAGTGACCAGGATAGCGATGGGAAGCTGCCAGCCAATGTCGGGTGATTTCAGGTGCAAGAGGTGAAGTTTGTCTCTTCAGCCACGAGGTCCTGGAGGTATCGACGACAACCAGGAGCTGGATTCAAGCTGTCCCACGAAGGATCTAGTTGACTGCGGTGTCGGAATCCGGATTGGACCCAACAAGCCTTGGCAAACGCAATCCACGCAGAATGTTGTGATTGGCTTTGTTGCAGACCAGCAAGGTCTGAGGAACTCCTCCTTTGGAGAGGAGTAGGAGCAAGCCTAGAGCAACCAGAAAAGCAAAGTAAATCAAAGATCAGTCTTTGTGGGGGCTCATTAGCCAGCGCACTAGGAACCGCGAAGACACGTCGAGCTGAAATGCACAAAGCAGGCCCACGGGACACTTGTGGAGTGTGGACCTCTGCGCTTCGGTGCAAAATGTGCTCGCGGCTGGGGCTTCAAATACCCTAATGCACAACTTCTGAATACCTCAGGAAGTAGGTGCAGTTTGCAAAATGCAGGATGTCCAAGAGTTCCGGTCCCACGTCTCTTGTGTCCGCGACAGCTCTCAGCTTTGCTGGGAGAGCAGGTCGACAGTGGCCAGACTACCCTGCTGGTCCTGCTCGA
This sequence comes from Lissotriton vulgaris, assembly GCF_964263255.1. Taxonomy (NCBI): domain Eukaryota; kingdom Metazoa; phylum Chordata; class Amphibia; order Caudata; family Salamandridae; genus Lissotriton; species Lissotriton vulgaris. Next base: position 278,799,225 of record NC_141698.1, on the reverse strand, counting down.
CCTCACCGTCACATTCGACACTCTGTCCCCTGCCATTTTGGCTGGGCGTCTGCAGGAAATAGGAGTGGACGGACCGGCGCTTTGCCTCTTAACATACTTTTTGACTCAGCGCGAACAAAGGGTCAAGTTGGGCAACCACCTCTCCTCTGTCAAGCCTGTGCAGTGCGGGGTTATTCAGGGCTCGTCCCTGAGCCCCACGCTCTTCAATATATATGTAACACCTTTGGCCAGGCTTGTCAGATCCTTTGGTCTGGAAGTCGTATCCTACGCTGACGACACCCAGATCATGGTCTCCATCTCACATACCGCTGACATCACTGCCCTTAATTTGAAATCCTGTATGAAGGCAGTGGCGGAGTGGATGGTAAGAAACTACCTCAAACTTAACGGGGAGAAAACGAAGGTGATCATTTTTGGAGGAAAGTAGGAGATTTGGTCTACGGAATGATGGCCCTCTGCTCTCGGTGCCTGCCCCACACCCACTCAGTCAGCTCGGAATCTGGGCGTTATATTTGACTCCACGCTTTCCTTCGACAAGCAGGTCAGCAGGACGGCCTCAACCTGCTGCTGGGTTTTGCGAATCCTGAGGAAAATCGCACATTACCTGTCAATTGAAGCCCGTAAACAAGTCACGGTAGCCCTTGTAGCCTCCTGCCTGGACTATTGTAATGTACTTTATTTGGGAATTACCAAACAACTTGTCCAGCGTCTCCAAATTGTGCAAAACGCGGCTGCAAGGTTCGTTGTTGACGCTCCTAGGTGTTCATCAGGCTCAGCCATTAGGAAAGATATGCACTGGCTCCCCATGCAAGCCAGGATTGACTTCAAGGCCCTGTGCCTCACTCATCGCGCCCTTCATGGGCTCGGGGCAGAGGACATCAGTTCTCTTGTGTCCCTCTATGTCCCAGGTAGAGTCCTTCGCTCAGCAAACAAAAACCTTCTTGCTGTTCCCAGAATTCTAAAGGCAAGATGAGGCGGGAGGGCCTTTTTCTCCCTTGTTCCCAGGAGGTGGAACGCCCTTCCTGTGGAACTTAGGGATCAATTCTCTCATTCTCAGTTCCGGAAGGCTTTGAAGACCTGGCTCTTCAGGGAAGCCTACCTCTAGCCATATTCCTCCTCTTTCTCTTACTCAGCTCTTCTTTCCATCTTCAGCGCCTAGACGCCTTCGGGCAAAGTTGCGCTATACAAGGCTTTAATCATTCATTTATCATCATTCAGGTCAGCGTCAGAAATGTCTGGAAGTCCATGTCCTGTGTCGCAGATTCCTCAGGATCCGGCTGGAGACTTGAAAATGCAAACCAGCAAAGATGCAGTTGGTGCCTGTTTGAACAGGGTGGTCACTCCTTGACCACAAGGGAGATTTCTTCCATCTTCCAGTCGATATGGAATGTCAAAGGTTCAAGATATATGTTGCAGAGTTTCGTCCAGGGTAATCTAAAGTCCTAGGGACTGGGATCCTGGGATCCTATTCTTATAGCAAGATTAGGGGTTGGGCTAACTCTATGGGTGGACCTGGGGAGGGGGTGGTTACATCCCTTCCCCTTTGTACAGTTTCACGCCAGAGCTGGGGCTGAGTGCCCCAGCAACCGGTTTGAACTGGGAAATGGAGCACCTTGTGTGCCCCAGGCAGTGTCTGAAAAACATTCAATGAATGCAACCCACCCTGCCCCAATACACTAAAGCCTGTCTGGGGAGATGCTGGCACCTCCCAGGACAGGAAACCTATTGTCCAGGCCTCCCCTGCCAGAGTTTCGTCCAACAGCAGGAGGGCAGACTTGTGTCTGTGGCAGCAGCATCAATTTTGTGATGCTGGGGCTCTGTTTAACTTTAACCGGGTTTACCAGTAACTACATGTCTTCTCCCACTAGAAGGGTGAAATGCTACACCCGCCACCAGAACTGGTGGGGGGTAGTATTCCAAAGTGTTTGACACCTTACACAACATGTTTTGATAAAGCCAAACCAAACTTAGCATTAACAGCGAGGATTATAATGCACTTAAGAGTATATGGTATGGCTATATCATAGAACAGCTATAAGGAGATGGTTCCGAAAGCTGCAGAGGGGTTCAGCTCATGCTAGGGCCCCCCCTCACACAAAACCAAGCACTGTGCCTCCAGGATTGTCAAGGCCTGCCATAGGAGTGACTTATAGGTTAATATGTGTCTATATGTATATATAGATATAGGCACTGTTCCCAATAACGTGCGCGCGTGGGCGCGCGCCCACGTGTGTAGTATGAAGCGGGCAGTGCTGTGTGTGGAGCGCGCACACACACAGCACATCAATCAACAACATTCAGCGCGGCTGCTTTTAAAGCGGGCGGTGCGAAACCGGGCATTTCTTTAATGTGTGCTTTTGTTTAAAGTGCTCATGTTAATTGCATCGCCGTCACAAGCTGCAATTAACATGAACACTTTAAACAGAAGCAAACAATGTGCCCATCACCTTGGAGCTGCGCTCTATTATGAAAAGAAATGCAGCAACTCTACAAACACGATGTGTGCTTTTCACGTCCTGTTTGTAGAGTTGCTGCATTTCTTTTCTTAACAGAGCTGGGCTGCAGGGTGATTGTGGGGCTTTGTTAAAGATTTCAGGTTAATCACAGCCCAGACGGGCGCTGTGATTAACCTGAAATCTACTGTCAGTCTTATCGTGAAAAATCAAGGGACGTTTGGTGATACACGAAGAACGTGGAATAACCATTGTTATTGTTGAGGTGCCCTGAATCTCCCCATATGCCAGGATAAAAAATTGGTTGTTTAGGCACATTTTGTGTATATTCTCTGGATTTGTTACGTCTTCTATCCGATCCTTCCTAATCTTAGCTCCATGTGGAATTTGGGATTTCAAAGTCTTAAAATGTTCCAACCGAATGTATTTGTCTTGTCCCTGAGATGCTACATTTTGCGATGTTCTTGTTTAATGGCTCTGTCGTTCGAGTAGGCATGGCTGATGAACACATAGACAAACCAATGCCCCTTCCACGCGTGTCCTCCCTTTAGACAGCCAGGGGCAGAGTCACACCAGCATTGATGAGGCCCAAAAGTAGTATTATATAAGGGCTCTTTTACACTCTATTCATGCCTTTGTGAACCAGCCTTTAGTAGTTAAAGGGCAGAGGGCACAGTCCCTTTCGATTTGTACTATTTGTAAATGAAAAGTCGCGGAATATTCGCGTTTTAGATGCTTTGGAGCACATCACAGAGCCACGTAAGAGTATTCCTGGAATAATGCTTTTGTCAGGAGCGGCCCTTTACAAAACCGAGACCGAGCCATCTTTATTTGATTACACTTATATTTGTCTGGAGACAGCAGTAGGTTTCTGTTGCTGCCTGCAGATGCCCTCTTCCACATGTGCTGTTCTTCCTTCTTCCTCAGTGTGCTCACACCCAAGTGCTACTTTCCACCTGGAGATGGCTGGACATTCCAGGCGCACAGGAGTGCACTGACATCTGTAATCGGATGTGTTTCAGGCTGAGATGTGACGGGCTTTGATAGGAGACCACCGAAACCAGGAATAGCGCAGTAACTTTATGTCTCCATGCGTTGATATACTGTTTGTTATCATACAGAAACACGCCTTGGCGCCAAAACTTTTATTTTCTAAAAAAAATAAATTACATTTTGCTGGAGGATCTGCAAATCTGCAGCAACATTTTAGAGAAAGAAGCACAGGCACCCACACTTTTTATAAAAAATCCCAGGGTGAGCCAGGTCCCAGGGGATGACACATGGTTATTTTTTGGTTATTTTTATTGGGAAGTGGTGCTGCCCCCCATGTTATTTTCTTTACATTAAAAAAAAAATAGAAATTCACTGAAAAAATACAAAGGTTGAAGTAATGCTGTAATTAGGTGAAATGTTTAGTAGCAGGATAACGTTTTGGACTCTAGGAACCACAGAAACTCACCAGTTATAGTTATTTCAGGTAACTAGAATTCGTGCCCTTAGTCCATGCCTTGGTCACTTCGAGGCTGGACTATGGTAATGCCCTCTATTTGGGAGCAAATGTGAGGTGCATCCAGAGGCTTCAGCGCATACAGAATGCGGCAGCTCATCTGGTATTGATGCTGCCAAAGAGAGCTCCCTCTAAGAAAGCTCTGGAGATGCTATACCAGCTGTCAGTGAAAGAACGGGTGCAGTTCAAAGCCCTATGTGTGAGTCATCGGATCACACAGGGGAAAGGGCCCTGTTATCTCCAGAACCTGCTAACCCTATACAATCCGACCCGGAAATTGAGATCTAGCGGGACGGGACAGGTTAAGGTCCCTAAGATCAGAAGAGCGAGAATGGGAGGGCGCTCGTTTTGCTTTCTGACAGCACAACAATGGAACAGATTACCTCTGACGCTTTGGTTGGAAACCTTAGAGCTGGCTTTTCGTAAAGAGCTGGAAACCTACTTATTCCATAGGGGGTAGGCCAGAGAGGTTTGTCCGGGGGAATGGGATATATGATGGCAAGGGAGGCTGTGCTAGGCTGGTACTACAGCGAAGGGACACACTGGTCAGTGTAACCATGCGCTTTATAACCTCAGTTTACTTACTTAATTACATCCAACTATCTCTGAATATTACATGGAAGCACATTTAGAATTTGGACCAGTGTGCCTCTGCAGTGTCGGTGACCTGGCCAAAAAGGACATGAAAAAGCTGAAATAAATCCAAAGCTGTTCAAATCAGGGACCCCGGAAATAAGTTTGGCCCTGGCACTCAAAATCCTGTGCATTTGTTAAAGTTTTCATGTTAATCGCAGCACCCATCATGAGCTGCAATTAACATGAAAACCTTAACAAATGCTCACAATCACCCCGCAGCCCAACCCTATTATGAAAAGAAATGCCGCAACATAGCTGCCAATTTTTCAAATTGCAATGTGGGATGTTTTCATACTTTCACTGTAATTATTAGTGCCATTTGAACAGGGCCGGCTTTAGTGCAGGTGGCGCCTGCTGTGACCATGTTTGTTGGCGACCCAATGACCACCTCAGCCACGGATATTCTCATTACCAACCTTTAACAGTGACCCTCAAGTCTCCAAAACCCCTCTTTCTTTCATATTTATATTGTTTAATAGCGCCACTCATACCAGTGTAAGGTGTTAAGCACTTTACATCACATACACATTACACAGAGACACTGAATCATAGTGTGTAAATCAATGTATAGGAAATGTTACATCAGACAGAGGAATAAAATGTCTTTTCTTAACAGAGCTGGGCTGATAGGGTTTTAAGCAAACGTTTGTAGTGATATTTGGGGGAAACATCCTTTACCACGCAACTTTTACCACGCAGTACCTTTACAACGCAGGTTTTACAATGAAAACCATTGCAACGCATTGCACTGGGGGGCGCTCTAGGATAGAGAATAGTTTTAATTTACTATCCAACACCTTCCGTACTATCCACGGGGTCTGGAGTTGGAATAGTAAATTAAACTATTCACTATCCAGCACCCCCCAAAGCAATGCGTTGTAATGGCTTGCGTTGTAAAACTTGCGTTTTAACAGTATGCGTGGTAAAAGCATGCGTTGTAACAACGTACATCCGATATTTGGCGCTGCACACACGCGTGCTGTGTTTCCTGGCGCACATAGCCACGGCTGAAGTGCACAGAGACCCTACACTGCCGCACACAGAGGAAAAAAATTAGAGGGAACATTGGATATAGGTATACTATATCTAAGTAAGGGGTGATTACACCCCCTTACCCAGGCTGCAATTGGGGTGGCATAATATATGCTGCAGCCCCTGGTAGGCCTTGGGTGCACATATGCCCTGGGTACCTAGGGTACCATATACAGGGGCTCACAAGGGTGACCTACTAACCAATCTGGTATGTACCTAAAGTACATGGTATCAATTTAGAGAGAGAACAGCTAGGCTGTGGGCCTGATTAGCAGGATGTGCATAAATTAAAGAAATTTCTGAGCATGCAAATATTAACAACAGCTACTTGAAACACCGCCTAACTCTCATACATCTCAGCACCCACCATAACATAAGCGTGCACTTGCATGTCGTAAACCTCCATCCATGTCATATTGTAAGTTCCATATTAGTTACATAACCTGCACCCATACTTGAAGATCTGTATAATATAAGCACGTACATTAGCACGCTCAGACTGTGAAGGCACACCTGAACATCCGCACACTGAGAACACACATCTGAGCTCCCGCATAGCCAAAGCTTAATTTTAGGAAGTGGTTTCCGGTGCTCAGCCCCTGCACTTAAATGTCAACACCGGCACTTATGATAGTCTGCCACAAGGTGGTTCTGTATGATGTGCACAACAACAGTTCTTTATTAAATCACTACACATTAAAAATGACTAATACCTGCAGTCTAAGCCATTATTATAGCTTTGAGGACATGGAATAGTCTGAATTGTCACACTTAGAGAAAGAAATGGGATGCTTGGTAGTTGTATTTGTACTCTCAATGGCAGGCCAGGCAGAGGCATTAGGTGGTGGTGCAAGCTGCAGTGGCTCGACGAGGGCCCTGGCACTTATGTTTTTTTACAAAATAAGCACTGCGCATAGCGTAAACACACCTCTGTACACTCATATCCTGTACACACACACCAGAATACTCACATGCTGTAAATACACCCACTGCAAGTGCACATCTGAATATTCATAGTTTGTGCAGCTACATATGTATACTTGCACCCTTTGAAACATAGTGTGTAAACAGACATAGAAAGCTCACACGCTGTAAAGACACATCGGAACAGTCACAAACGCTATACCCAGATCTGCACAGTACACTCAGACAATACAAACACACATTTGTACGCTTGCGTGCTGCAACCATGTCGTTTTTCAATACACTCACTCATATCGCTTTATAGTGCACTGACTCTACTCACCTACTGTAAACACACATCTGCACATCTTTATACTGTAAAAACGTACAGAAACGGTACGAGCACACAAGCAGACTTTACTACTGTACACATACAGGTGTATAATTCACTGACACATATTTGTATTTGTACAGAAAGCTCGCGCTCTTCAAACAAGCAGCTGTACTCTTGCATACTGTCACGCGGATCTGAGCACCCACTTACTGTAAAGAAGGTTGCACAGTACTCCACATTCTGTAAGTGATCGAATATATGATGTTACAACGCATGCAATTACAATGCATGCTTTTACAACGCAGTCTTTACATCGCAACTACCATTACATGATTTTACAACGCATGCCATTACAACGCTTTTTAAAAAAAAACATTACAACGCATTCCATTACAACATACACTATTACTACGCATACCAGTACAATGCATAATACTTTTAGGGCAACAGTAGGGTAAGTGTTGGATAGTGTAGGGGTAAAAATGACTATTCTCACTCCAGTGAGTGCAACAGTAGGGAACGTGTTGGCTAGTGTAGGGGTAAAAATTACTATTCCCATGTACCCCAAAACCCATATCCACCCTAATACTTTAAAAAATCGCCATTACTTACCTTATAATGCGTTGTTATGGCATGCGTTGTAATGGTTTGCATTGTAATGCAATGCGTTGTAGTGACATTCGTTGTAATGACATGCATTGTAATGGCATGCGATGTAAAGGCAGTTGTGTTGTAACAGTTGTGTTATAAAGGTAGGTTGTTGTAATGACTGTGTTGTAATGCATGTTTCCCTAAGTGAACACCTGCATTCTGTAATATACATCTGTACAGAACACTAACGCATTTTATTAAGAAAGATGAGAGTACACTTTCCTACCGTAACAAACATGAGCGCCCACTTACTGCAAACACGCCGCTATACAGCACACCTCCATTCCATAAATATACATGTGCACACTTGCATTCTGCAATACACATATGTGAAGCACATTAACCCATAAACTTTAAAAAATATAAGTGTACACTTACCTACTGTAACATACATCTGAGCACACACTTACTGTAAACCCACAGCTGTACAGAATATCTCCAATCCATAAGTACACCTCTGCATACTTACATGATATAAACACATTTTGTGCAATCGACTAACTCAGAATCTTTAAAAATTCAAGTGAACACTTACCTACTGTAACATACATCTGAGCACACAGCGTACACACACAGCTGTGCAGTACACCTCCATTCTTTAACGACACATCTGCATGCTTGCAATCTGTATTACACATCCTTTGAAAACACGTACTCACAATCTTTAACAGGGATGTGTACAGTTACCGACTGCAACATGCATCTAAGCACACATTTACTGTAAACACACAGCTCTACAGTATACCTCCATTCTATAAGGACACATATGCATACTTACATGCTGTAATGCACATATGTGCAGTACACTTACTCATAATGTTTATAAAGATAAGTGTACTGTTACCTGCTGTAACATGCATCTGAGTACACACTTACTGTGAACACACAGTTGTGCAGTACATCTCCATTCTATACCTAAATATCTGCATACTTACATGCGTAATGCACATCTGTTCAGTACACTAACTCACAATCTACACAATGATGAATGTAGTTACCCACTGCAACATACATCTAAGTATACCTCCATTCTAAGTACTCATTTTCATACTTGCATTATGTAATATACATCTGTACAGAAGACAAACTCACAGTCTATACCAAGATAAGTGTACATTTGCCTACTGTAACATACACTCGAGCATCCCCTTTGTGTAAACACACAGCTGTGCAGTATACCTCCATTCTATGTTTACACAGTTGCATGCTTGCATTCTGTCATACACATCAGTGCAGAATACTAACTAAGATACTTTAAAAATATAAGTGTAGACGTGTCTACCTTAACATACACCTGCGCACCCACTTTAAGCCAAGGCCACTGGAATTATGCATCAATGGAGGCCCAATTCTTGGGGCAGGGTTGACCAAATTATGCGGCAGAAAAGACTATTTATGCAGCATAATGCAGCACAAGTGATGGTACGACACCACTCTTTGGGCATTTTACACTGTCTGAGCATAGGCTTCACCTTATTAGTACCGATGTAACACTCACATATAGCAATAAGCAACGTGAAGGGTACCAGACAACCTTTGTGAATGGCCTCCGCTTTACGGAAAAACTGTTGTGATGTTTTTAGTCACTTTTGGCCTATTTGAGCTAGAAATTGAATTCTTTTTTGCCAAAATGTGCAGATTACGCAGCAGATGACTGATAGTGTGGCAAGTACGGCAAATCAATAAATATGCGGAAAATGCAGCAACATCCCAGTGGTCCTGCTGTAGGCACACGGCTGTTTACCGATCCGTTACAGAGTCTCAGCTACTGTTTCGCACAGATGCCTACTACATAATGAAGAGGCGTGGTGCAGTTTTATATGGATGTGTACTGGACAGCCGTGTCCATGCTTGCATTCTGTAATTCGCATATGTACAGTGTACATTAATAACTGTAAAGCGCTTAGATACCCGCAAGGGTCATGTTCGCGCTATATAAATCTATCAAATAATAAGAATAACTCACATTTTGCAAGCACACATCGGCAGATTTCCCTTATGCGGCATACGTTGTGTAAACACACATATGTATAGTACACTCACATCTACATGTACACACCAGCACCTTATCGTTCTGCAACACACGTCAGTATTGTACACTCACATTCCGTGAAGTCAGCTGCACACGCGCCTACTGTAAAATACCTCGGAACACTCATATAATTAAGTCTGTGCAATGCAGTTCCATTCTATGGGTACTGCCCATTAGCACAGCACACGAAGAGGACAACTGTACACTTGCCAGCTGCACCACACATCTGTACAATCGTGCTGTAAACAACCATTTGTGCAGTAGACTCGCATTCTGTGTGTGCTTGCGCGCTGGTATGCACATCTATATAATAGAGTCTCTCGTATTCTGTAGGCACGTCTTTGTATACTTGCCTGCTGCAATACGCATCTGAACGCCCACATCTGTAAGCATTCATCAGCGCACTGCATGCGGTTAGCACACACCGGGCACGGTAATACGTGGAGGGTTCGGCGGGTTACTGCGGTTTTGTGTAATCACCGGTCAGTCCCCAGATATTACTCAATGCACAGGGGCTGGGGAAAAAAATCTATACGTCGACTCGTTTTATTGGCGGGGCAAAACGCGGTTAAGGGGCGCTAGTTGTGCCTTCCCTTCTCCATGTGTTCTTTCCCCCCAACCAGTCCCTATCATCCTTGCCCCCCACAATCTCCAAATCTCTCCCCTTTCTTCTTCTCCTTTCTTTGCTTGCTATCTTCCCAGCCCTCCGTGCCTCTCTCCCGCTCTCGCGCCGTTTCACCTCCATCTACAGTTTTCTGGAGCCCCCCTCCTCCTTCCTCTTCAGCGCTCTCCTCCTCCCTTCATCTCTCCTCCCGCCTCCACCCTCTCGCCCCCACCGTCCGCTCTTCCCGGCTCAGCAGCGTTATCCCAGCCCTCCCCACTCTCAGGCTCTGCAGCCCGGGGATGGGGCACCTGCAGCGGGCGGGCGGCAGCGGGCACTAAGGAGCAGAGAGAGCCCGAACCCTCAGCGCGGATTGCCGGGGGTGCAGCGCCCCTGTCCCCGACATGCTGGGGGTCTGAGCGGAGCCCGGACACGCGGAGGGGGCCCATGCCAGGATGGGGCGGGCGGTGCGGATCTGCAGGTGCCCCCCGCACCCCTTGGTGCTGGCAGCAGCTCTCGCCCTCATCACCCTGCCAGCGAGCCGAGCGGAGACAGGTGAGCGAGCGATCCGGAGCAGGGGGTGGCATGGTGCCAGAAAAGGGAAATATGGCGGAGGTGGAGGGGGTCCCGGGGATGGCGGGGGTCCTCAATTGTGCAGTATGGTTATGAAAAGAGGACCTTAACTGGTGCGGGGGTCAGTTTAGTGCTGCAGGCCCCAGGGGGCACAATGGCGGAAAGTGGGGGCAGAACCGGGAGTGTAGGTCGTCGGTGAGCAACGGGTGCAGGTACCTAACTGAGGGGAGGGGTCCAGGCCTAGCACGGGGGTGTGGGCAGGCCAGGTGGCAGCAGCTCTGTGCAGGTCTGGGCAGGAGGAGGGTACACCTTTCAGGTGGGTGCGGACCTAGGGTTCGATGCAGGGCGATGACCTTTGAGGCAGAGGGTCCGCGGGGGGGCTGCAGGCGCCCCCAGGGCACAGCCAGACGATTATACCCGCGTGTAGACCCAATATGGCTCGCACAGGCAAACAAGTACCACGCAGAGATGCAGATCGACGTGAGACACACCTGCGCGGACCAGCACCGTCACATGCATGGCATATACTACTCAAGCCCCTATGCGCATGCACCAAGCATATGTATGCATTTATTTGATACAATACAATATACTTCGACCTCTCGCTACGGGTATGGCGCGCTATGTAAATGTATTCAGTCCCTGACTGGCCTATAGGGCAATTAGGCAGTGCCTGATGGGCTGGTCTGACAGGTCAGTGTGGGCGCCTGTTTTTTATGCTGTTTGTGGGCCAGTTTTATGGTCTGGTGAGCCGGTTTTTACTATTCATTTCCCTGATATTGCCAAAAATATTGCCTGCAGCAAGCATAAACGCACGCACCTTGCAAAACACCAACACAGCTGTTTAGAAGTTCCAAACTGACCGGATTTGCATAGGTGAGACATTTTTTTTAAACTTATAGGATTCACAAAGTAGGGACACTTTTAGCTTAACGCCCGGGGCCTATTTTCTGTCCCAGACCGACCCTAAATGCATTTATAGTACAATTCAGAACCCATGGATGTTATTTAGAGGTCGCAGCTGCGACCCCCGGCTTGCTCACTGCAACCCCTGGCACTGCCTTTTGTAACCGCGGGCCTCAGAGGTGGCAAAATCAGTGCCAAGAAGACAGGGGCGGCTTCGCCCTCCTTCTTTATAGCTCATTTTAATTACGCCTAACAGTGAATATGGTATACTATTCATCATTAGTGAAATAAAAATTGGAGCATCAGGTAAGTAAAATACTTTTTTAATTGTGTGATATGTGTGTGTGCTAAGAGAGGCAGTATTTATGTGCAAGCTTATATATGTATGTGTGAGTGAAAGTGGCAGTCAGTGATAGGGGTAGTAGCAAGCAAGATTAAATGTCAAGGAGTATGAGTGAGAATGATGGAGTGAGGTTGAGAACCAGTGCAAAAGACACACAAATGATAGATGGAATTCAGAACAAACCAAAACATTCACCCCCAGTCAATATATCTGGGTTAAATCCCTCGTTCTTTTGCTCACCACGCCACCCCAGTTTACACCGAGCCATATGCAAATCAGTCTTGACCCTGTTCCTCACGGGAACAGTCCAGTCCGAACTGCCAAGCCAGTTCCGTCCTGGACTGTTTTAGGGTTTCGCCTCACATTAGCCAGGCTAGCTTGAATCCAGTGGCACAGTGAGCCCGGGACCCACGTCTGGGCATACCCGGTGCACTTAGGGCGAGAAACGTGAGTGCAAATCAGTGAGAGTGAGTAGCTGCGAATGAATTAGTGTAAGAATGAGTGACAGTGTGTGAGGGTGTGTAAGATTGAGTGCAAGAGCGTGGGAATGAGCCAGTGCAAGTGGTGAAAATGATTGAGTGAGAGTAAGTAGGTGAGAAGTTGAGAATGAGTGTGAGTTAGTGAATGTAAATTTGAATTGGGAAACCACGGACCTACTGCTCTTGAGTCCAGGAAGGAGCTGAGGGCGGTCGTTGCTGTCTGTGTTGCCTGCTGCCTGCTCCCGCCGCTGCCTCTCGCCGGACCCGCTTCGCGGGTCCCGCTTCGCGGGTCCCGCTTCGCGGCCAGGAGCGTCCTTAAAGGCCAGCAGGTGTGCTATTTCTTCGACCGGCAGAGCTGCGAGCTACAGCGGGGGACTCCAACTTCCAGGAGCCCCCGCGCGCCCGTGGTCATCTGGGCTGCTCTCCCTGCCGGCTCCGCCCCCCCCAGGACATTGAAAGCTGCGTCCAATACCAGAGACTGCGGATTTGAATTGGGAAACCACGGACCTACTGCTCTTGAGTCCAGGAAGGAGCTGAGGGCGGTCGTTGCTGTCTGTGTTGCCTGCTGCCTGCTCCCGCCGCTGCCTCTCGCCGGACCCGCTTCGCGGGTCCCGCTTCGCGGCCAGGAGCGTCCTTAAAGGCCAGCAGGTGTGCTATTTCTTCGACCGGCAGGGCTGCGAGCTACAGCGGGGGACTCCAACTTCCAGGAGCCCCCGCGCGCCCGTGGTCATCTGGGCTGCTCTCCCTGCCGGCTCCGCCCCCCCCAGGACATTGAAAGCTGCGTCCAATACCAGAGACTGCGGATTTGAATTGGGAAACCACGGACCTACTGCTCTTGAGTCCAGGAAGGAGCTGAGGGCGGTCGTTGCTGTCTGTGTTGCCTGCTGCCTGCTCCCGCCGCTGCCTCTCGCCGGACCCGCTTCGCGGGTCCCGCTTCGCGGCCAGGAGCGTCCTTAAAGGCCAGCAGGTGTGCTATTTCTTCGACCGGCAGGGCTGCGAGCTACAGCGGGGGACTCCAACTTCCAGGAGCCCCCGCGCGCCCGTGGTCATCTGGGCTGCTCTCCCTGCCGGCTCCGCCCCTTGAGTTCAATCAGTCAGCAACAAAAGAGGAGTGTCATCCCCGCTGCGCGGGAGCGCGCGGGAGTGTGCCGGGAGAAGCCCGGGACAAGGGCGGGACCGTCTGTGGCCGTCCGGGGCCGAAGGAGGCCGGGCAGGGCCACCCCCCTTGATCGTGTGATACGCCACCTAACCTAGTAAGTGACACAGACTCCTTTGTATTACCTAGTATTTATTATGGCGACTGCTACTAGTACTAGTCCAACAACCAGCCACTTGATGTCTCTTCCAACGGAGTCTGGCCCTTTGGCCATTGGTCCCTTAGACAAATTCTTTTTCAATCGCTCACTGTCAATAGATAAAGAACTAACTTTGGCAGAGAAGCGCGCGGAGCGTAGACTATCCATCGAAATATTTAAGAACTCTATGGACAAGTCTTCAAATGTTGTCTACCCCACTTTGGTAACCCCTCTTTCATCAGTGAGCCTTCCAGTTACAAACGAAGGCTCTGAGGCCCAGGGTGACAACATAATCAAGACTGCCGCTACGGATTCAAACACTTCTTGTGGTAGTACATCTCACCCATTATCGCTCTCTGATTTGGGCCATCAAGTTATACCTGCCAATTCCAAAACTGGTGCTAAAAGGAAACGTCCAGCTGTTGTAAAAAACTGCAAAAAAATGGCCCGACCACCGTCAAAAAGTAGGAAGTTACATACATCTTTGAACACTGGGAATACAGCTAATGAGTCAGTACAAATAACAGGATGTGTAATACCAACCACTCCTACTTCGCAGGATAATGAAGACAAAGTGGACGATTCTTGTTCCGCTCCAAAACTAAGTAAAGACAATGATGTATTATTTGCAAATGTGCTTCCTGAACTGGAAAAAATGTTTAGACTGGTACTCACTCCCATAGAGGATAGAATTGCTAAACTCATTGATAGGTTAAACCACTTTGAGCAAAAAACTTTAGACAATTTCTATTCGACAAAATCCCTGATCAAAGCAAGCAGGGTGGAAACAAACTCAAATCCCCAGGTCGTGAATACCCCCCACACTCAGGACAAGGGTAGAAATCCTAGAAACGGTTCCCCTTTACCTTCCAAACAAAATAAACCCCCAGCAAAAGTCACTGCAAAACCTACAGCTAGGGCCGATAAAGCGACATCGGGTTCTGTACCTCCACAGTCGAATCTGACACATCCCATACAGTCCTCATTACCCCAGCCACAAAAACAACTGGCCAACGTAAACGTTGTGGCCAATTTGTGCCAACAAGTGGGTAAAGCACCAACATCTGCAAGCGCCACTACCAACTCATGTATACCCCCAAACACCAAGGGGGTAGGAAATGGGGTTAATGTCTATCAGCCGGCTGTTAAAGTTCCAACAGCGCCCCTAGCCAATAGCAAACAGGTGCAGAAACCTGCCCTTCAACCTGTTCCCCAAGTTCCCAATCCTATCCCAACGCCCTTGCCAAAACCACCTCATAGAAAACCCCCAATCAATCTAACTCCAGACTCCTTCCCCTATGTGGCAGTTCTCATCAATGTACCACCTTTACCCCCAGGACAGAGAGAAAACTTCCAGATGCTCAAAAACAAGACCATGCACTGGTTAAAGGAAAATCGCCCTCTGCCGGGTGGTATCGATGGGCTAATAATAGGGGCTAGGAGAATTGACTGGATGGGCTATACACCAAAAACCCTGGGGGGGGAATGTATAGTGGTTAATTTTCAAGATCCTAGGGTGGTGGGATGGATAACAAGGCAGGGATGGGGAACAAATAAGGGCGGCATTGGTATTGTGGACCTCACCTTCTTTTACCCCAGACCAACAAGTGTAGCAACAAGCCTACTAAACGAGCCCATAATCCCCCCCATTGCGCAATGGCCAGTTGTTTCTTTACCACCTTCCCATGCTAGTATTAATTATACTTCACATACACACAACAATCCCCACGTAGGATGGCAGGACTCGGGCTGGGGATATTGACACACTGGTACCGACAGCATGGGTGGAATTTCAAAAGAAGTCTGTGGTAATATCATTGCTACAAATATAAAGGAGAACAACATCGAGGCTAGGTGTGTGGCCGAAGAAGGTGGCTTTAGACTAGGAACATCAAACTCAAATGCCTTATACCCTGTAATGGACGATTTAGTTGTGGGCTCAATGGATGACTCAGATAGGCTGGCTAGTCTAGTGGGAACTTCTATGTCATCCAACGAATCTCCGCTTGCCAAAGCTTGGGAGGGAACAAATGCAGATATTGGCACCCTTTTATCTTGGAATATCGCAGGGTTGGCCAGCAAGTTGGACTCCCAGCTTTGGGTAGATTTTATAAGTGGCTTTGACATTTGTTGTTTCCAAGAAACTTGGGCTTGTGATCCACTCTTTTGCTTAGGTTACTTGAATTATTATATACCAGCCATCAAAGGGGTAAGAGGGCGGCCAAAGGGTGGCCTAACAGTGTGGGTCAGATTGGGTTTGCATATTGACATAAAAATCCTTGACCTGGGAAATAGTGATTTACAAGCCCTCAGAATCTCTGTCGCAAAAGGCCAACCAATAGATCTATATAATATCTATGTGAGAGGTGGCAAAGTAACAAATCTATCCACCATCGAGTTGTTGTCTGATGTTATGGAGGCCTATTCCCAGGGAAATGCAAAGATAATAGCAGGGGACTTAAATAGGACCTTCGAACCCTTGAACTGCACAAACGACCTTAATGAGTGTGAAGAGGATAATCTCTGGGGAGTACCATCTTTAAACTTACAACCTGTGAAGCGATGGACAAAAGAGGTTTTACTGTTGAATGGAATATGTTTGGAATATGGTATAAGAGCCCTTAATGGTAGGACACCTGGTGATAGGGAGGGCAGTTTCACTTTCGACAATGGTATTAATAGGAGCCGAATTGACTACATATTGTGTAGCCTCCAGTTGTGGAATGGGGTTGTAGACATGGCAGTTAGACCCCGGGTTGAAAGCGACCACAACCCCCTATGTGTGTCACATAAGTGGTGGAATGCAGGTTTAGGAAACCTTATTGAGACACACGATGAAACCCCTCACTTAAGTAATGATGAGCGAAGGCTAAAATGGCCCAAGGTGTTAGCAAACGAAGTCACTATGACATATATCATTAATAAGGTTGATGGTGCAATTTCCGAGATTGAAGCTGCCGTCCCAGTGGCGCCCGGGGACAATCTTATCACTGAAATCCACAATAAGTTATTCTCCTCTTTAAGGCCATGTTTTTTTATAAAGAAAAGAAAAGGGAAGAAAACTAAAGAAGTGGGAAGGTGGTTCGATAATCATTGCAGAGTAGCACGTTTAGATCTGGGGCAGGCAATAAGGAACAGGGACCGTGCTGCAGTGATTAAGCATAGGAAATTGTACAAAGCAGCCATCTATCGTGCAAAAAAGAATTGGGACGAAGACCATTGGGCCCAATTAAAAGAAGCCTCCGATAATAAAGATTCATTGTTATTTTGGAAAATCATCAAGTGGGGTAGTGGTGCGGGCCCAGCAAAACCTGATAACAATGTACCAGTGGATTCCTGGGTTGATTATTTCGGGCCCCAGTACGCGGAAAGTAATACATCCGTGACAGCAGAAGATATAATCCCGGCTTATGCAATCGAAGATCTATTCTCCCTCAGTGAAGTAGAAATTGCCATCAGTTCTACTAAATGTGGGAGGGCGCCTGGCCCAGATGGCATCCCCCCTGATATTTTTAAACATGATGTGGCTAGATGGGCGAGATATATCCTACTTGTAGCAAATGCCCTAGCAAAGGGGGCAGTGGTTCCAGATATTTGGAAAGGTGCAACCATAATTCCCATCCACAAGAAGGGCGATCGCTCACTGCCTGCAAATTATAGGCCCATAAGCTTAATAGCCACTGTGCAGAAAATAGTTGGAAGAATGGTAACAAACCAGCTAATGGACTGGGTAGAAGACAACAGCGCCCTCTCCCCTTATCAAGCGGGATTTAGGCGAGCTACTAGTACCATTGACCAGGTCTTTCGCTTTACAATATTGAGGTGGAAAACCGTTGAGCTGGGAAGGGGCAGCCTGTACGTCGCGTTTGTCGATCTGCGGGCTGCGTTCGATCTAGTCCCCAGGTACAAGCTATGGTCGGTGCTCCAAAAGCTGGGGATTCCTGCAGAACTGCTAACATTAATAATGCGACTGCACGAATCCAACTTTGCCAGAGTCCAATGGGGAGGAAGTAGCGAGACAACAGTGGACTTCCCTGTGGAAAGGGGTGTTAGGCAAGGCTGCTCTATGGCCCCTCTACTTTTCTCGTTATTTATTAACGGGATAGTTGAGAGAATGCTGAGAGCTAGTGTCGATGCCCCTTCGTTGGCGGACACCAGGGTTCCGATCCTGATGTTCGCTGACGACACTCTTATTTTGTCCAAGACTCCCATGGGGCTGCAGCGTGCAATAAGCATTTTTGATGCTTTTTGCTTGGAGCACGGGCTAGAGGTAAACGTAGGGAAAACTAAACTAATGGCCTTCTCTGCTGGTAGCAGAAGCTATCCCAAGATAACCCTAAATAACAGCAGGCTTGACATTGTCAATGAATTTACATACTTGGGAGTGCAGATCGCGGGGGGGACTGGTTGGACGCATCACGTGAACAAAGTAGTCCTAAAGCACCAGCAGCTATCAGGGGCCTTAAGGGGGGAACACCGTAAATCAAAAACAAAACCTATAAAACCCGCACTGACAGTGTATGATGCGAAGGTTTTGGGTGCCACCTTATATGGCGCTGAACTATGGGCTTGGAATAGTCTGATGGCTCTTCAGACCTCCGAGAACAAGTTCATGCGCGGGATTACCGGACTTCCGCAGAGCACCCCTCTGATCCCATTGTTTATGGAGCTTGGTAGACACACGATTATCGACAAAGCTCGATTGCGACCAGTTCTTTACTGGAGACGCCTCTGGACGACTCCAGAAATAAGACAGTACGCGGAGGGCTTTTCGTGGATAATCAAGGAAGATATCTTCCACAAGATAAAATGGTTAAAACATCTGAAGACCATGTTGGTAAATCTAGGGTTTTCAAATCTTTGGAATAACCCTGAGGGAGAAACCTTCCCAAGCAAAGAAGCCCTCAAAGAGCAATACTGGGATTGGGTGGGAGGCAAGATGCTGAATGACACCAGGGCAGATTCAATGTCTGGTCGTTTCCTGGAGACAAAAATTTTACCTGTCCTAGAAAATTATTGGGATAACATCACGGTACCAATGGACAGGAAACTCATTTTCCAGTTAAGGTCAGGATCTATCCCCCTCAAGAAATTGACATCTGGTTGGCACAGACCCACCAATAGCCTATGTCCTGCCTGTGAAAATGCCGAGGAGAGCCTTGGACATTTTCTCTTTTCATGTGAAGCCTACGTGAATCCAAGGAGGAAATGGCTCTCGCCGGTATGCAAAAATTTGGGGACACGCGATAGTTCCGTGGCCCTAAGAATCCTATGTACAGCAAATCAGGATTCGATAGTCATGGGTGTCGCCAAATACATGGGTTGGGCTTGGGCGATAAGACGACGCTCCTTAGGGGATTGCAGGTAATTTAGGGATTCCTTTTAATAAATTAATAAACTTTTATGTATTGGTATAAATTGTTTTACTTGTCATGTTGTATGAGCTGCATTGTGTTTAATGAATTTTTACTCTGTATTATGTATTTTGTGCAATTGTTCTGATTTTATGTGCTTTTATGAGATTTGTCTCGAATAAAGCTTATACAAACAAGTAAATTTGCACTAGTGAGAATGTGGTATGCTTGCCAGCCTGCTATTGGCTCTTGCAAAATAGTGGTGTCGGCATACTGGGGGCAGTTAATAACAGGCAGGGACCTGGCATACTAGAGACAATACTTTATATATTGGACAACCCTGGCAAAAGGCTGGCACAGGCATGCTGGAGAGAATTTTTGGTATGTGACACCTATGGACGCTCGTGCTGGCACGCAGGAGAAGATTATTGGTGTGATATGGTGAACTAACGTCCATGTCAGTACCACACATGAACACTTATATAATTGAGTCACATAGACTACCATCTACAAGTACCACACTTACACACCCATATATGTCTACACAACACAGATGCCCATGTACACATGCAACATAAGCTCCAAAATACATGTCTCTCCTATATCCACTCATATGACCACTACACATTGACACTCATTGGTGTGCATGTGTGTATATACATGCTGGTGCCCTCATATTGCAAATATCAGAGTGCTGCAGACATTCTTCTTTACCTACGGGCATCCATATATGGTATCTATGGTATCAGCATTTACATAATGCTTAATAGCCCTGTCGAGGCACTCAAGCGCTCTGCACTGGGGTATCAAGGTGGTTCATACACATCCATATGTCACTCCTGCTGTGGATACCGCTGTGCTGCACAATGGCACTCATGTATATGTGCCACACCCTGACACCCATATATACGTGTGGCACACATAGGCACCATGTGCACGTGCACAAGTATTTGAACATGTACTGCACACAAACACATCTATATTTGTGTGTGCGCATAATATGTATATGCATAGCGAAAAGATCCATTAAAACATGGGATATATGTAGTGCACCTGTTTCCAATGTTTAGTATTACTATATAGACAAAACACTCGTATAATCAAATCACCATTTCTTTACACTAATATATATATATAGAGATATATATATATATATATATATATATATATATATATATATATGTATATATATAGAGAGAGAGAGAGAGAGAGAGAGAGAGAGAGAGAGAGAGAGAGAGATTTATATGTATATGTATAGAGAAATACATACATAAATATATTTAAAAAAAATATATAGAGAGAGAAGAATACATACATACATGTGTGAATTCATAAACACGCTTGCATCTGCAGTTGTGTAGGCACAGACAGCGAGGAGTGTATATGTATATATTATTATATATAGAGAGAGAGAGAGCGAGAGAAGCATACATACATGCATGTGGCGTGAATTGATAAACACGCTCGCAGCTGCAGTTGTGTAGGCACAGACAGCGAGGCAGGGAGTGGGCGGATGCATTTAATAAAGAAAAGATGTCTTGATCCGATGGGCTGTGTGGAATAAAAGCCTATGGTGCTGGTCACGTGACCGAGCCTTGTGCCAGTGAATAATGCATGCCTCCTCTGCCTGCAGATGCGGGCCCTCTGCGCTGCTCCCCTTTTCTTCTGCGTCTACAATGGGTGAATAGCTTCCCCCTTTCTAACTCTGAGCCCCCGCCGCTTCACTCTAAACGCTTCCCCACCCCTCTCCCTCCGTGCAGATGGCTGCCTTGGGTCAGGGACCGTGGCCAGATTTAAGTCAGTCCCACACAGTGCTTACACGGCCTGGGGATGTCATTCATTTCTGGGTCCTAAGAAACCAAACGCCGACCGAGGCCAGGGTCATAGGGGACAAGGTCCTGCGCCTTAGCCCACTGAGATGCACTCTGTACCTGAGCTCTTTCCCTGAATACCTTGCCCCCGGCACAAACCTATTCAAAAGGCAGCGGAGCGAAATACAGGGTCAAACGCTAGTACTCAGTCAACAAGTGACAGGAGAGGTAGCTAAGTTGTGGACGGTAAGTACATTGTTATTTAGTGTTATTTAAAGAGGCTTGTCATCAACTCTTTCCTCAATTATAACTCCTCCCAAGAATACTCTCCAAATAGGCTCATCCCGGAGATACAAAGCGACCGCCCCAGGAAGCGCAGAAGGACGGACTCCTCCCAGGACTCCCTGCACCTGTTTGTCGCAGGATACCCTGCATCTGGGCTCCTACCAGGATACCTTGTACCTGGGCTCCTACCAGGATACCCTGCACCTGGGCTCCTCCCAAGATACCTTGCACCTGGGCTACTCCCAGGGACACCCTGCACCTGGGCAACTCCCAAGATACCCTGCACCTGGGCTTCTACCAGGTACACCCTGCACCTTGGCTACTGCCAAGGTACCCTGCACCTGGGGTCCTCCCAGGCATACCCTACCTTTGGGCTCCTACCAGGATACCCTGCACCTGGGCTCCTACCAGGATACCCTGCACCTGGGCTCCTCCCAGGATGCCCTGCACATGCTCTCTTCCCAGGGACACCCCGAAGGCTGGGCTCCCCCCAGGCACACCCTGCAACTGGGTTCGTCCCAGAATACCCTGCTCCTGGACTCCTCCTGGGACACCCTGATGGCTGGGCTACTGTCAAGCATACCCTGCATCTGGGTTCATCCTAGGATGCCCTGCACCTGAGCTCGTCCCAGGACACCCTGAATGCTGGGCTCCACCTAGGCCTACCCTGTACCTGGGTTCATCCTAGGATACCCTGCACCTGGGTTCGTCCCAGGATACCCTGCACCTGGGTTCATCCTAGGATACCCTGCACCTGGGTTCGTCCCAGGATACCCTGCACCTGGGTTCATCCTAGGATACCCTGCATTTGGGCTCGTCCTGGGACACACTTAATGCTGGGCTCCTCCTATGCCTACTGTTATATTTATATGCTATGTGATTCATCTATTTGTCTTTATTTGCATGTCTCTCTGATTAGAATGTTGCATCCCTATGATGCTTTAGATTGTTCTATGATGATGTCAGGCTCTACTTGAAGAATATTATTGGATTGCATCTTTTATTTATCAGTACACCTACCCCGTACCTGGGTTCGTCCCACGATACCCTGCACCCCGGCACCACCTAGGCACACCCTGATTGCTGGGCTCGTGCCAGGCATACCCTACATCTGGGTTTATCCTAGGATACCCTGCACCTGGGTTCGTCCCAAGATACCCTGAACTTGGGCTCGTCCTGGGACACCCTGAATGCTGGGCTCCTCCTATGCCTACCCTGTACCTGGGTTCATCCTAGGATACCCTGTACCTGGGTTCGTCCCACGATACCCTGCACCCCGGCACCACCTAGGCACACCCTGATTGCTGGGCTTGTGCCAGGCATACCCTACATCTGGGTTTATCCTAGGATACCCTGCACCTGGGATGTCTAAGGATACCCTGCACCTGGGATGTCTAAGGATACACTGCACCTGGGTTCCTCCAGAATACCCTGCACCTAGGCTCCTCCCAGGGACAACAGGAAGGCTGGGCTCCTCCCAGGGACATACTTCAGACTCAGCTTCTACTTGGATATCGTGCTCCTGGACTCTTCCTTGGACAGTCTAGCTGTAACAGTGCTCCTCCACAGGCCCACTGCAGACTGGGCTGCTTCCATGGATGCATTACACCCTGGAACACACTGCACACGGCCCCTGGCATCCTCCTTAGACACCCTGCTACCCGAGCTCCGTCACAGATACACCGCGGCCTGGGCTTCTCATTGGATACCCTTACTTGCCTGCTGTGTGCTTCCGTACCTCATCAGGGGTATGGAGCACTGTATATATATGTGACCACAATACTGCACCCTGCAGCCTCGGGTCCGCTATGAATACTGTCGAGTTTGGGCTCCCCTCTGGCACACTGTACAGTCTTGTCTGCTTCCAGGGTTACCCCACAGGCCGAGCTCCTCGTTGGATAGCCAGCAGCTTGAGGTACTCTAGGGATCCCTGCAGTCAGGGTTCCTTCCCTGGAATACCCTGCTGTCTGGCCCACTCCTTGGATTCTGTGCCGTCTGGGCCCCTCTTTAGAAAACATGCAACCGGGCCTCTTCTACAGAGGCCCTGATACTGAGCTCCTACAGTGAAACCCTACAACATAGGGTCCTCCCAAGAAACACACACAGTCTGGGCTACTCCATGGTTTTATACACCTTGCACTTACAGGTCCTCTCTCGGCCACCAGCACAGTCTGGATCTAAACCTGGGAACACCATGCAGTTTGGGTTCCTCCCAGGTTTTCCCTGTAATCTGGGCTCTCCCATGGGGACCGTGTATCTGTTCTCCCAGGTTTTCACTGTAATCTGGGCTCTTCAATAGGGACAGTGTGTCTGTTCTCCTCCCAGGTTTTCCCTGTAATCTGGGCTCTCCCATGGGGACCGTGTATCTGTTCTCCTCCCAGGTTTTCCCTGTAATCTCAGTGGGCTCTTCCATAGGAACCGTGTGTCTGTTCTCCTCCCAGGTTTTCCCTGTAATCTGGGCTCTCCCTTAGGGACCGTGTGTCTGTTCTACTCCCAGGTTTTCCCTGTAATCTGGGCTCTTCCATAGGGACCGTGTGTCAATTCTCCCATGTTTGCCCAGTAATCTGGGCTCTTCCATAGGGACAGTGTGTCTGTTCTCCTTCCAGGTTTTCCCTGTAATCAGTGCTCTTCCATAGGGACCGTGTGTCAATTCTCCCATGTTTGCCCAGTAATCTGGGCTCTTCCATAGGGACAGTGTGTCTGTTCTCCTCCCAGGTTTTCCCTGTAATCAGTGCTCTTCCATAGGGACCGTGTGTCAATTCTCCCATTTTTGCCCAGTAATCTGGGCCCTTCCATAGGGACAGTGTGTCTGTTCTCCTCCCAGGTTTTCCCTGTAATCTGGGCTCTTCCATACGGACCGTGTGTCTGTTCTCCTCCCAGCGACTGTGTGTCTGTTCTCCCCCCAGGTTTTCCCTGTAATCTGGGCTCTTCCATTGGGACTGTGTGTCTGTTCTCCTCCCAGGTTTTCCCAGTAATCTGGGCCCTTCCATAGGGATATTGTGTTTGTTCTCCTCCCAGGGTTTTCCTGTAATCTGAACTCTCCAATAGGGACTGTGTGTCTGTTCTCCTCCCAGGTTTTCCCTGTAATCTGGGCTCTCCCATGGGGACCGTGTATCTGTTCTCCCAGGTTTTCCCTGTAATCTGGGCTCTTCAATAGGGACAGTGTGTCTGTTCTCCTCCCAGGTTTTCCCTGTAATCAGTGCTCTTCCATAGGGACCGTGTGTCAATTCTTCCATGTTTGCCCAGTAATCTGGGCTCTTCCATAGGGACAGTGTGTCTGTTCTCCTCCCAGGTTTTCCCTGTAATCAGTGCTCTTCCATAGGGACCGTGTGTCAATTCTCCCATGTTTGCCCAGTAATCTGGGCTCTTCCATACGGACCGTGTGTCTGTTCTCCTCCCAGCGACTGTGTGTCTGTTCTCCCCCCAGGTTTTCCCTGTAATCTGGGCTCTTCCATTGGGACTGTGTGTCTGTTCTCCTCCCAGGTTTTCCCAGTAATCTGGGCCCTTCCATAGGGATATTGTGTTTGTTCTCCTCCCGGGGTTTTCCTGTAATCTGAACTCTCCAATAGGGACTGTGTGTCTTCTCCTCCCAGGTTTTCCCTGTAATCTGGGCTCTCCCATGGGGACCGTGTATCTGTTCTCCCAGGTTTTCCCTGTAATCTGGGCTCTTCAATAGGGACAGTGTGTCTGTTCTCCTCCCAGGTTTTCCCTGTAATCAGTGCTCTTCCATAGGGACCGTGTGTCAATTCTTCCATGTTTGCCCAGTAATCTGGGCTCTTCCATAGGGACACTGTGTCTGTTCTCCTCCCAGGTTTTCCCTGTAATCAGTGCTCTTCCATAGGGACCGTGTGTCAATTCTCCCATGTTTGCCCAGTAATCTGGGCCCTTCCATAGGGACAGTGTGTCTGTTCTCCTCCCAGGTTTTCCCTGTAATCTGGGCTCTTCCATACGGACCGTGTGTCTGTTCTCCTCCCAGCGACTGTGTGTCTGTTCTCCCCCCAGGTTTTCCCTGTAATCTGGGCTCTTCCATTGGGACTGTGTGTCTGTTCTCCTCCCAGGTTTTCCCAGTAATCTGGGCCCTTCCATAGGGATATTGTGTTTGTTCTCCTCCCAGGGTTTTCCTGTAATCTGAACTCTACAATAGGGACTGTGTGTCTGTTCTCCTCCCAGGTTTTCCAGTAATCTGGGCTCTTCCATAGGGACCGTGTGTCTATTCTCCTCTTAGGTTTTCCAGTTAATCTGGGCTCTTCAATAGGGACAGTGTGTCTGTTCTCCTCCCAGGTTTTCCAAGTAATCTGGGCTCTTCCATAGGGACCGTGTATCTGTTCTCCTTCCAGGTTTTCCCAGTAATCTGGGCTCTTCCTAAGGGACCATGTGTCATTTCTCACAGGTTTACCCAGTAATCTTTGCTCTTCCATAGGGACCGTGTGTCTGTTCTCCTTCCAGGGTTTCCCTGTAATCTGGGCTCTTCCTTAGGGACCGTGTTTCAGTTCTCCCAGGTTTGCCCAGTAATCTTGGCTCTTCCCTTGGGACTGTGAGTCTGTTCCCCTCCCAGCTTTTTCCTGTAATCTGGGCTCTTCCATAGGGACCGTGTGTCTGTTCTCCTCCCAGGTTTTTCCTGTAATCTTGGCTCTTCCATAGGGACCGTGTGTCTGTTCTCTTCCCAGGTTTTTCCTGTAATCTGGGCTCTTCCAGGGATACCCTGCAGTTTTGGACTCTCCTCGGGTACTGTAGGCCTTGTTGTTGGGTCCTGGGACAGTCAGTGGTTAATGGGTATCATTCAGTGCCACCATTCTCATTCACTCCAACCGGACTCTGCCAGGGCACTGGGGTCGAGCAACCAAGACTGGTTCCAGGAAGGGAGTGTGTAAGAAACTCTGTTTCAGTCTGGCACAGTAAATAACATCATTGTCCAGACAATGACTTCTTTAACAGATGAGGAAATGGTTCAGCTTAAAAAGATGATATACAAAAAAATGGAAGGTGCTAGCACCTTCTGTTCTGGGGCCTCGACAGACCACACATACTATTATAGCTTGTTAGTTCTTGGCGCTATATTTCTGCTATCATGGACGCTAGTCTCTATGGTCAGTGTTGTACTGTGAGTCTCGGTTCGGAGAGAACTGGTTTTGGAAGATCTGGGATCTCTAGTTATTAGCAGGAGCTGAATTTTCACAGAACGGTCTGAAACTGATGCAGGCAATCGGAATCCAACCTGGGGCTGGACCAAGTTTTTGTACCCTTCTGATATCAAAGGTATAAGCACAGGTGACCTTACTAAATACAGGCCAAGGCAAGAAGACAAATATTTGCCCTAAAAATGTGAATTCCAGAAAGCCACCACAAAAACTACAACTGAGACCCCATTCAGCGCAGACTCTTGTGCTCCCAGGGGCAGATTTACAATAAGTGGCACAACCCTGCATATCAGCAGGGATGCGCCACTTATTGTGCGCCTTGCCTCCGCCACCATGGATTCGCCGCATTTTCAATGCGGCGCACCATGGGGCAAAAACGGCACAGATGCGTCACGCTGGAGTGGCGCATTGCTGGAGTTGCGTCGCAAGCGCAACGCAGCTCCAGCAGTGCTCTAGGGGGCCTATTCTTACAATGCTGCGTCAATCCTTACGCCTGCTTCAAGCAGGCGCAGGGTTTTGACGCAGCATGGGCCCCTAAGTGACTGAGTGAAATCTTGTAGATTTCACTCAGCCACTTTTAGGAGGCGTTCCTGCCCCCCATTGTTTTGGCTGATGTCCTGGAGCCATATTAAAGAAAGTAGGTGTAACCGAGGGTTGCGGGCCCCTTTTTGCACCCAGGGCACTGTGGTATTAGAGAAGAGGCCATCGTTATTTGTGCCCCTTCTATAATATGGGTTGTGCCAGTGTGTGGCCTAACGCAGAAGATGAAACACTGTCCGTGTGTGCCCGGACCACATTACAGACGTGGGTGCAGAAGCAATGAAGCTGTTAGGAGGCACACTGACGCTGTACCACAGTGCGGTGGTGCCCCACATTCACCCCTATGGAGGGGGCGATGGGGTTACACCCATTTTGGGGGGCGCATTTTTGCATTGTACCTACCAGCCGTGGGGGGGGGGGGGCGGAGGGGGTTTCCCCTCTCCAAGCAGAGGCTGATCAGCCTCCAGTGAAAGACACAGCTGGGGTTTCAAACTACAGCTCTGTCTTTCACTAATGCATCGCCCTCAGCACAGGCGTGAACTGTTGAGCGTTTGCGCCTGCACTGACGACAGTGCATCCGTTTGTGTAACTGGGTGTACACTGCCCTGGCTTGCATCAGGTGTATTATTATAGACAGTATGGGCCCCTGTATTCCGTCACCAGTGTCTGTTTACAGGCATAGTCCAATATTTTTAGCTGCTGGTGTCCAAGTGCTAGCATAGGAATAGTGAGCCAGCAGTAAAAAGCGTTGGCCCTGTGATGCTGCTGTCCTACAGAGGCCTGTACCTTGGAAAGCTGCCGTGGGCAGTGCATTTACGGAAGACACTGGTAGAACCGCTGTCAATCTGGACCTGGTTCCTTGGGGCTAGGCTTGGCCGTGACGGGATCTCTAGCCCTGATGTTCTTTGAGCCCTGAGGCTAGAGGGTCATTACAATGATTCCAGAGCTGGGGATCAGAATGGGAGCGTGCACCAGGTTTGCTAAGAGCAGCAGCCCCTGGATCCACCATGGGAAGAAGGGATCATTTGCAGGCACTCGATGGCTGGGCGCAGGATGGGATGCGGAGAGTGCAGGCTCGTCTTTCTCGATGTCAAACGCTAAGAGAGCTGGTCTTTAGAGGAGGTTATGTTCTTCTGGTCTCCTCCTGGCCAGCCGGGCTGTGGCAAACTCAGCTTCAGGGTATTCTCGTCCTCAAGCAGCTGGGCATGTGCTGGCCTTCCAGAGATCAAGTTGCTCCCCCTTGCGTCCAGTCCAGCTGCTTGGCACCGTGTCTCGGAGCCCTCTATATCCTTGCAAGCTCTGCCCAGCCCTGCCCTTACAGATGCTGTGTGACCACCATCTTTAGTCCTGGCAGTAAGGTCTGCGGTCAGCTTCCTGAGGAGTGTCTTGATTTAGACACTTGAACCGCCAGCTTTGCCCAGGGGCGGGGCTTCTAAATTGTAAATACTACAGTTGTCTTGATCAAGGGAGGGGGTCCACGGCAGTCTGGTCAACCAAATATAGCCAAATAATAATTTTTTCCAAATATTTTTCATGTTACTGATAAGGAATCTTGCTTCTTCCTCACTCAAGAGTCCCGAATCCTTCCAGTTCACAAGCTTATCCAAATACATTTCAGTTGTGTTTTACTGGGCTCTCTTTTACCTTTGTATAACACTCCCAGTCGTTCAACTGTCGATCCGTCTCCTTCATATATCCTACTTTGGACTGAATAATAAGGTTTCCGCCTTTATGGACCTGTTTTATTATTATATTGACACCTTTTACTCAATTCTCCTAGCTTTATGGTGGAATTCGCCATCATGCCAACAATATATCTTCTCCCCAAGGTGCATAACATTGCAAAGGAGCCACCAGGGAGACCCTCTGTTTCTAGTATTGGGTCCCTCTCTGAGAAAACATCCCAATTTCTAGATTTATTTTCGGCACCGAAAGTAAGACAACTAAAATCATTTTTACGGGACACAAAATATATTTTATGCCATTTACAGACCATCCCCTGGCAGAAAGGATATCAAAGGATTCCCACGGAAGTCACCTCTCGGTCTCTATATCCGTTTTCATCATGAACTTGGGCTAAACGCACGCAAATACTTTTTGAGAAAAGAGAACTTTCCTAAAGTGGAACATGTTTACATGTTGATTGAAATGATCAATATACTATTGGATAATGACTATTTCATCTTTGGGTAATGGGGTGTCTCAGCAAATGCCACAATATGTTCTCGTAAAAATATGAAGTTCAAGAAATGTGAGAGTTAATAAGTTAGAGCTTCTCCGGGAGGCGGGCCACAGCATCAAGAGCTGAGCACCAGGGCCTAACCCCAAACATTTATTGCTACAGTGCAAAGGTCAAATCACTTTTTAGTACTATAGAGGAGGGGCTTCTGAAGCATCATACACTTGATCTGCACTGCTCACACTATGGGTCTATGCAATGAGACTGTACTCAGGTTGTCCTTAACTGCTTATTTTTGTAGCTAATGCTGGTAAAAGAGGGGCTTTGTATAAAGCTCACAGGCAGGTGCCCATTGGTTAGGGAGGGGAGCGGCAGAACATCCTCTTGTGAATCACAGCCCCCCATACACACACAAACAACAAGGACAATAAACTGCATTTCAGACTCCACACATCTGCATGCATATGATGTATATAATTGCACTAAGCGGAAGCAGTGATAAAAATAATTTGCTTCAAAAATCCACACCGACAAATTTGCAAGCCTTCCATTTTAAAAACATGTGCAGGGAATCAAAGGTGTACTGCAAAGTTATTTAGTGAACATTGTACTGTAAGAAGAGGGTGACATTAAATGACATTTAAATAAGGAATTCGATTAAATTATGGCGAAATCCTCCCTCTAAAGGGCATAGCTCTCATTAGTGCAGCATGTGCAGTTACACCGGGACCAACCCTGCAACCAATTAAGTCTGAGGATCAGCTGACCTACTTCATAGCTTTCAGTAAAGCCACTGGCAATGCTCCCTCAGAAAAGGGATCCCAAAACCTATAAAATGCAGAAGTGTCCAGCTACCCCCCCCCCTACAATAACAATAAAGAGGGCCCAGTCTCAAACCCGGAAGCGTTGCCCCATTTCCCTACCTCTTCGGTGCTTTTGCTCAAAGCCCTTCTGTGTGATTGGCTTCTGACATCACTGGTAAAATCAGAGGCCGTAATTACAAGCATTACACAACAGCCTGCTGCATTACCAATATTAGAGCGCGCGACTGATTGCAATTTACTGATTGCACGAGGCGTCGCCTGCTCTAACGGCTGTCAGCCTTGTTCAAATCTGTCATGGCAGCAAGCGGTGGCTTTAGGTTTGAGCCTCGCGGCTCTCGTCTGGATGCATAAATGATCTCAAATGGAGGCTCGCTGACCTGGTCACGTCTTCGAAGCGCTATGTAAATTACGCACACCAAGTGTCTTCTTGCTGGGCAATCTAGAGAGTGCTAATGGCGCCACAAGATGTCAAAAAGTGTTATATTAATATAGTGCCTGCATTTCTTTCGATATAACAGAGCTGGACAACAGCTTCCTGCACTTCAGGGCATGGGAACTAATTCTTGATAGATGGATGATTACCCGCAGAGGCATAACTGAGTAGGAATGATTATCGGTAATATATGTCACAGGATAAGATAAATGGAAGCGTAACTAAGTGGGCATCAGGGCATGGAGCTTAGAAAACAACTGCTTCTGCCCTGGCTACACAATCTATGAGGCATGGTTGCGGGTACAAATGTCAAGGTTTGGGTATGTGTTATGTTACATTTTTATATTATGTTACCTGTATTTCTGAAGGAACCTTTCTACATCCCAAAGGGTCCCTTGGCACTAACTAACTAATTATCCACAAACATGGATAAACACGTCCAAAAGAAAATCAGGAGAAATAATAAAACAACAACAAACATTGTATGTAAACCATTCACTCCTGTGGTCAGTTTTGCTAGATATGGGTGCCCCCAAAGAAATCATCTTTTTCCTTGCAAGATTGTATAGTAAGATGCAAACATGTGTCCGCTATGGGGTTAGAGGGGAGTGCACCCCAAATTTTAATGTCAAACGGGGAATTAGACAGGGGTGTGTTCTTGCCCCCCGGTTGTTTACTCTTTTTATTAATGGGGTTGAATCTGCCCTGAAAACTGTCAAAGCTGATGCCCCACAGGTTGCTGGGAATAGTGTTCCAGTTCTGCTTTATGCAGATGACGCGGTGCTCCTGTCCCGAACACCTGTTGGCCTGCAGCGCCTGATGGACAGGTTCACTGATTTCATTGGGAGTAGGAGACTGCTGATTAACAAAAATAAAACCCACACTATGACCTGCGGGACAAAGACGGTGAAAAACTGTGTCTTTTTTATAGAAGGGGTAAAAGTACAGCATGTCAATAGTTTTTGCTACCTGGGGGTAACCTTCTCCAGCGATGGCAGCTGGGGGCAAGAATTAACCAATGTTCGGACCAAAATGAGCAAAAGCTCCTATGGCATTTTTAAATTTGCCTCTAAGCTGGGGGATAGGCGAATCAAAGATATGATGGAGATCTACAAGGCACGTAGTGTATCCACCGCCCTTTATGGGGCGGGGCTTTGGGGTAACAGCAATGTTGAGTGCCTGCAGAGGGAAGAAAATAACTTCCTAAAGAAATTACTGTGCCTCCCTAAATCTGCCCCAACAGAGTTGATCCATAAAGAGGTAGGGGTCGCTTATTTGGGTGACCTTGCCTTAATTAGGCCTCTACTACTCTATCGAGCTATTTGGCTCAAGGAAGAGACTGAGTTTAATCAACTTGTAATTAGGGTCTGCCTTGGTTTAGACAACTGTTTGATGATATCATGGCTTAAATATGTTGCTGACTGCTACCTGAGTATCTATGATATCAACCTGCTGCTAGATCATCGCCCTCCTAGAGGTCTTGCCAAACAGGACATGAAAAATTCTTTTAAGTCATATAGAGCTCAAAAACACTCAGCTGTGACCAATTCTCTCGTTACTGTTAATCTTTACAATAAATATATTGTTATCGAGGGATTCCAGAATTACCTGAATGTGGTAACTAGGCCTGCGCAAAGATTTGTATTGACTAGATTAAGAGCTGGAATTGCTCATGCTTTGGTGGCCTTCCCACACCATAAAAAGCACCCGGTTGGCCCTTGTCCCTGCGATGGGCATTCTAAGCAAAGCACCTTGCACTTTATGCTCATTTGTACGTTGTTTCAGAATGTAAGGATCACATATCTAAAACCAATATTTCTTAAGTATGGTATTCTTACTGTGGAGGATGCAATGTATTTATTATATAACATGGACTGCCCCTATATATGTTTTTATGTTGCAAGTTTTATCTGTAAATCTATGGCTTTTAGGAAAAGTATGATCTTTTAAACATTACTGTTAATTTACCTGTATTTTATCTTGTTGCATTTTGCTATGTGCTTTTATGGTCATCAATTGTTATGAACCGAATAAAGCTTCATGAAAAATGAAAAAAATAAAAACAAAACAACAAAAAACATTGTATGTATTTAAACATGTTGATTTTTCAAAAATGAAGTCTCAAGCACTGTTAACTTTATTCTCTTCTCTGCCTCTTCTATTCAGCAGCGCCCGAATGGAAGTCACAGCCCGCCGATGCCACGGATGCCAATGATGCCAGGTGGGAGGGACATGTCTGGTTGAGTGAATTGGGTACGGAGGCCCCACAGAGCGCCGAGGCCTTCCAGGGAAGCCTTCTGTCCGAGAGCCTTTCTGACCCGGAACCCGGACAGGATGGGGCACAAGAGGCCGGAAATAGGTCCGTGGCCCAAGGACTGGGTAAGTCTGCCCCCGGGGGCGCGGAGCTGCAGCCAGGGGCACCCGCTGACATTTCTGCGTCTGGCACGGATGCCACCCGTAGTGCCAAGAGCTCCCCCCTCGAAGGGAGCACCCCAGGGTACTATTCTGCTGAGATGCAAAAGGACAGCAGTGAGCCGCCCATCTGCTCGTCGTGCACCGGAGATGAAACCGTGTCTGTGGCGAACCAACAGACTCAGGGGGGGCTGGAAGGTTCGAGAAGTGTAACTACCCCCCCATGGGCCTTTGTCCCAGCTTTAAGCAACTCCAAGAAAGTGGCAAGGGACGCCGAGGACTCCGAGGAGGCCGGCAGCGGAGGCCCCTATGCCAGCCTGCCAGAAAGTGTCCTCACTTACCCAGACCACCCTGGGATGGAGCAGGATTTGGGGGGCGCCAGTGAAGGCACTACCTCTCCCACATACCAGAGTGCCAACCCTGGGGACAAAGGGCCAGAGGCGGCACAGGTGGGGGTAGGCATCAGTCCAGATTCTGCAGAGACTGACTTGCTGCTAGGGGTCTACAGAGATGGCGACCTTTCACCTCCAACCCCAAGTGGTAAATCTCCAGGAGAAAGTATCCAAACAGCTCCAGAAACAGACGTTGACTTTGATTCTAAGGAATCAGAACAGCCTCCAGACTTGTGGACAGAGACCACCATGAAGTCAAGGGGGCAAGGGGCTAAGGCGAACATGGATCTTGCCTTTCTCGACAAAGAAGAGCGTTTGGTGACAACATCTCCTCCGAAGACTCTCAAATCCCCAGAACCTCCATCTGATCAGCCTGCTCCTGACATAATCGACATCGATTATTATGACCTCTTTGACATAGACGGCCAAGGTGGGCCAGACGACTTCCGTAGATCTCCTATCCCAGGTGTCGACTCCACCAAGAAGTTGCACGATAGGAAGCCCTCCTGGTCCCTGTCGGAGCTGTACGATGACTTCACGCCTTTTGATGAATCCGACTTCTACCCAACCACATCGTTCTATGCCGATGGCGATGAAGAAGGTGCCAACCAGGATGAGGACGATGAAGATGACATTGAGGAGGGAGATGATGGCGAAGAAGAGGAAGCCACAGCTCGGGGACTAGAGGATGAGAACAGTGCCAAACCCTTGACATTTACTCCTAAGATGCCAACCATGACAAAGGAAGAGAAACCCACAGACAGGCAGCAAGTGCCACAGCACACATTCATCTTGTCCGGGGTGGATGTGAACCCCAAATCACTGCCCGATACAAGCAAGGACCTGACCCAGATGATAGCTGGCGACAATGGCACAGAGTGCCGGACGGGCTACGTGAGGTTCAACAATTCGTGCAAATCTGTCTGTGATATGTTCCCTATGTACTGCTACAACAGCGGCCAGTGCTACCTGGTAGAGAACATCGGAGCATTCTGCAGGTGAGTGACATACTCAAGAGGGCTACATGCCTGTATCTCCGGATCTCTCTAGCGATACATGTTCATTGTACATGCGTAAAAAGACCCTCACACTGACCAGTCCAATTCCCCATATAATTCACAATCAGTGTGTTTGTGTGTGTGTGTGTTTGTACACGCACTCTTACTTATGAGACCTATGGTGTAGGATCTTCTATCAATAGCTGGACATGATGCATGTCTGTAGCGCTAAGAGGGCGTGTAAACCCGATTTTCTGCTATCTCTTCCTTATTTCTAGCTTACTCACATCTTAAAAGGTCCTTGATTATCGATGTTTATCTCGGCCTTTATCATCAGCTCTACCAGATCTGCTCTGTGTACCACTTTCTACCTCGCCACATGCCTTACTTCTGCTTGTTCACCTATGTGTCTGCCAGTTAGATGTAAAGAACTACAGAAAGGAAAGAGGGCTCTAATAACTTTTTTAACTTTCTGTTCTTGCCACGGGCATCTTGACTTCTAAGGGCGAAGATAGGAAGGGCAGAACCAGGACCACCACAGGACAAGCAAGGATTTTTTTTTGGGGGGGGGGGGGAGGGGCGCTCTGCAGATTAATCCATTTTCTCCATGCTTGGGATTAACCGTGCTTTGAGGTTTAGGGTACCAGCAGTTGGTTCCCTCTTCTTCGGGATTCACTCCAGTTTGAGATTTAGGTTGCACGCAGGTGGACCCTCCTCCCTCAGGATTAATCGCATCTTGAGATTTGACCTGTCTGCAGCTTGAGCCTCCTTTATTGGATAAACCGACCTGGAGCTTTGGAGGCCTGCAATTGGCTCCTTCTTACTCGGGTTAAACAAACCTTGTGCTTAACTGCGCCTCCTGCTTGTGCCCCCCACAAACTTGGCATTAACTCTTTCTTTGTCATTCACCTTCACCCCTTCAGGATTAGGAGACTGCAATTTTCCAAACCCTTATTATGGACTGTTATGAAAGTCAAAGCCTTTAAGAGTAAACTTGTTTCTTTGTTGTCCTTCTTTCTCAGGACATTTTCTTGGAGGCCTATGGTAGGTGAGCAGGATTGCTGTCCATCGCAACCTCCTCAATTTTTCCTCTGACTTGACCCCTTATGGGGTCTGGGAAGGAGGTAGACTAAACTGGAAATCTCACCTCAAATCATACTTCCTCACTTCACCCGTCTGATCAGATTGTGTGGCCCTGGGCAAACCCCTAACTTCAATTCGCTTCCTTTTTCTTAAATGCCAAATGTGGGGGCACCAAGAAGGGATTCAGTTCAGAGTCATGTATGTTTTGATCCATTATAATGTTCACCATTTACTATATTATTGACCATTCACATAGTTAACATCACAAACAACATTATCTCTTGACACCTTCATGGCCACAACAGTGCATTCAGGAAGTGTTAAATATTTTTTTAAAAAGTGTTATGTTTAAAATAATGAATTTTAATAATTGTCACTCAAAGGGGGAATGCAATCCGACACATACGAATGTAACGAAACTAGGAACATTTTCAGATTTTAAAGAGTAATATTTGTTTTAATGCCCCCCCCCCCCCCGATTCATTTTTTTCTGTCTTTGGAAATAATTTAAGAAAGCTTGATTGTAATTTTCTTTCAAGATCAAATCAAGATTATTTGGATTTGTTTTTGCGGGGCCCATAGGCCGGTGCCTACTTTTCCTATTTAGTAATCCGGAACTGGACTCAACTCTAGCTTGCATGGAGATGATTTACGGGCAGCAGTTGGCCATTCTTTTGCTAACATCAGCACTCCCCTGGTTACCCTTGGTCTTAGGCATCATGGAGGCTGTAGCAGCACAAAGCGTAAATAGAGGTTTGACGTCCTCTGTCCTTCCTCCATGCTGCACTTCTAACCAGAGGGAGCAAGTAGTGAGCTGTTGAGTGGTGTAGAGTCAAAGTGTGTATGGTGGAAATTCCGCTACCTCTGGCATTTAATAAACTATTGTCTATGCTGGCCTGCCATTGCTAATTCATTTTATGGCTCTCCCATTGCTGGTTTGATACTACTGATGAATTTTATGATCCTCCAATTTCTGGCTTGACGTTACCAATTAATTTTTTTTTTGTGCATGTCTATTTATATTTCCGATTATGTGTGGTTGCAGTATATTGTCAGAGTTCAATTTCCTTATGCTGTAATTGTTCCAGTCTTGAAATAAGAAAAATTATTTTTAAACCTTACCCTAGAATGTATTTTGCCATCCATAAATTGTTGAGAAGTGATAATTAGTTAATTCTGAAAAGTGTCGTGAGCCTCCCTAGAGTGGAATAATATATACTGTAGGGACTGATGGTGGCACAAGATGAAACTTCAAGCATTTCCATAGTGATCCACATTATGACGCTGCAATTGACTATTCACGCTTGGCTACTAGGACTGCTTTAAGATACCTTCAACGTGGGGCAGCTTTAGTGCTTAATTTATACAAATATGCATGCAGAGGCCGAAGGGTTTTCCATAAAAGTTCTAAGCATGGGCGGAAAATCCGTTCCGCTCGCGGATTTTGCCGATTTTGGGTAAATTCGCAATCCGCGAGATTCGCGAATTTCCCGCAAAATCCGCGAGCGGAAGGGATTGGGTCAAAAGTTCAAGCTGACTTTTGTAACTCTTTTAGAATGGCGCCGGCAAGCTGCCAGAGCCATTCTAAAATAGTTACAAAAGTCAGCTTCAACAGGAAGCTTTAATAGATAAAGTAAAGCAGGTGCTGCTCAAATTCAGTTACACAATCATTAATCACCCCAAACTTGGGGTGATTAATGATTGTGTAACTTAATTTGACATTCAACTCCAGCACCTGCTTTACTTTATCTATTAGTGCTTCCTGTTGAAGCTATTTGCAGCTACTTTAGAATGGCGCTGGCAGCTTGCCGGCGCCATTCTAAGAGGGGCTGAGGGCAGAAGGGCACAAAAGTGGGACAGAGGGCAGAGGGGACAAAAAATGAGTGGGGCAGAGGGCAGAAGGGCACAGAAACAAGTGGTACAGAGGGCAGATGGGCATAAAAAACGAGAGGGTGGCAGTGATTAACCAGCAAAACCCCCCCCCGCGAAAACGCAAAGCACCTCGCGAACACCCGCGAACACGCAAAGTGCCCCGCGAACACCCGCGAACTCGCAAAAATAAAAAAATCCGCAAATTCGTGCGAATTCACGAATTTTGCGGATTGCGAATTCGCAAATACGCAAATTCGCGGATTGCAAATTCGCAAAATTCGCCCATGCTTAAAAAGTTCACAACATAGGTTTTCAAATGACAAGTTTGCCAAAAACTATGGCTTCTTAGACTTGATTCCACCTAGCATCTCTTTCTTCCACCTCTCTCCGTTGTCTTCCTCTATCTCACTCTAGTAGGATAGTTTCCAACCCTGCTTTCTTGCTTTATCACTGTTTTCATATAATTTTCTTCCTCTTCCATTCACCCTTTCTTCCACTCTCTTTTGCTTTGGATCAAAGTCTGATGATAGAAAATTAGTCTTGGTCCCTAAAAATGAGTGCTGGTGCCCACCATCTGCAACCACTCGCAACAATTAATCACTTGGCTACTTTTTGTAACTTTTGAGCACTGCAGTGCTTAATTTGTAAAAAAATAAATAAGTGCTAGGGCCCTGGTCAGGAGGCCGCTGCAGCTTGCACCGCACATTGCCCCTGCCACTGCTGCCAGTGACAGTAATAATACAACTACCAATCATCACACTCCTACAAGTGTGTCAATTCAGACTATTCCAGGTCTCCGAAGCTATAAGAATGGCTTGGGCAACCGGTGCTAGTAATTTCGAACCTAGTTTGAAATAATGCACAGCTGTTGTTGTGCTGCTCTCTAAATTAGACAGGTAGCGCCACCATGTGTCAGACTGTAATAAGTGCCGGTATAGACAATTAGGTGGCGGTGCTTGGCTCCGGAAACCACCGGCTCAAACTAAGCACTGCCGAGTAGAATACTGGATTTAGTCGCACGAGATAGCTTAATCACTTCTAAACCTTTTACAGGTCTTCAGAATTCTTTATTAATTGATTTACCCCAGATTTCTTTATTAATTGATTTACCCCTTTAAAGAAGGACTCAGTAGTCACCAATTAACATTAAAGCATAAATTGTTAAAAACTGCTGTAGATCAAGCACAACAAATCTGTAAAATTCTATTGCATACTGTGGCATTTGCTGGCTTTTTCAAAACACTGCTACAGTTTGTTTGATTCTCCTCGATAGCTCACAGCTTTCGTCTATGCCCACGTCTCTTAGAGATTTGGCCCTGATAGGTGTGGATTGGAGCGACTGAGTTCTGGCTTTCCTACTTTCCATCTGGGCTTAGCTTTTTCTTGAATCATTTCTTCTTGATTTTGATTACTTCTCATGCTGCATCTTGAGCTTTTTTTATTCTGGGTTTCCTTTCTCCTCTGTTGATAAGGAGGAGCTGGAAATTGTGAAATTGAATTTGTGGGTTGTGAGACCTAATGAATTTTGGCGTTTTTCTCTGGGATTGTATTCTCACCTGATCCAAATATATGATTTGGGGCTTATATACACAGTCTTTTTATATTCATAGTGTCTGATTCATGGATATTGGTGCCACAGACTGGTTCTGAATATGCTCCTTGTCAGAACTGGTTCAGGGTCTTGGGGTACTCATGAGCTACTGTGCCTTATGAGCTGATTGGGTGGGTTTACCATGATTATCATGGCGCTTCCCAGCGGGGACACTGATAACTGCACATCAAGTACACCCAATCAGATCTTCACCCTCATAGCTAGGCGAGCGGTCAAATTCTTACTCTGTGAGGTAGAGGTTCAACAATTCCCAATCTTATTAATAACGGATGGTTCAGTGAGGGCTCTTCCTTTAACAAGAGAAGATGCTTTGGCCTACCAATACGCAATAAAACAGAAAGAGATCCTGAGATATGCAAAGGTCCAACCGCTATGGTAATTCTAATAACTATGTACAAAATCTAATGAGCATGGTAAACCTAGACAGGTGCTTGCTCAACGAGAATTAGTGAGTGGATTCTTTTCTAGTCAGTAGTCCAGTGGTTAATTACTGAGTACTTCCATGGTTGCACTGGTTACTGAAATACTCTAGTGTACATATAGTGGTTCCTCAATCCAGTGCATGTGCTTGTCGGGAACATGTTGATCCAGGTGTGATGCAGCAGAGCCTCAGTTCTGGAGCTTCTGTCGTTGTTTGAGGTTGTGGTGCCGCAGATGAGCGTCACGGTTCTTGCTCTCTGCATCTCAGGCCTAAGCAAGCCTCCTACTTAAACAAGACCTGTGGTCATCCACAGATCCTTCAAGAAAGGTAAGATGGACGTTCAAGTGGGACTACAGATGTTCTTTAAGCCCGCACTGTAGGAGTCTGGGTGCACATCGATTGGGTCGAGGAGTCAGTCACATGTGACACTTGTTTGCTCCAGGGGTACAGTTTAGCCCACAGTAATAAATGAGGGATTGCAGTTTACTCTTCTTTGGTGCACCACACCTTGGGGGCATATTGGGACACAGGCAGTTAAGAAGTGTATACGTGCAATCAGGGCTTTTCGCAGCCCATGGCAACAACCTCACTGTACTCTCCCAGGCAAGGGAGAAGGGCCCATGAAACCTCAGGGCCCAGCTGGAAGTGACCGGGGACATACACCAAGCATCAGGGGCTCACCACAGCCTTCTTGCACCTACACTCCACCTCTTCACTTGAGGTGCAGCTCTCTATTCAGATGTTAGGCTCAGTCCATTCCTCTAGACAGCTTGTCCACCAGGTTGGTGTTCAGGGTCTTCTTCTCTGGGCAGACTCCTCTTAAAGGAACACCTTCCGGAATCCTAACTCAGCAGGCAAGGCAGTTTCACAGCACTTCCAGCAGAGCTTTACAGACTCCTTCAGGTAGGATGTCCGTTCTCATCACTGGGAAGCTGGCTAACAAATACATCAGCCCTAGATCGCAGAAGATTATTAAACACTTTGTGGG
The DNA here is from genome assembly GCF_964263255.1 of Lissotriton vulgaris. NCBI lineage: Eukaryota > Metazoa > Chordata > Amphibia > Caudata > Salamandridae > Lissotriton > Lissotriton vulgaris. Next base: position 278,759,138 of record NC_141698.1, on the reverse strand, counting down.
ATGTCACTTACAATGGTCAATGAGAATTCCTGAAACCCTGAACTGAGAGTTCAATCCATCTATACTAGTCTTGCAAATTGAGTTTGTATATTGCATGGGAATAGCCCTGGCACTGGACCAAGGTAGTTTCCTCACTTTTTTGTATCTATTCTCAGACAGGTCAGCCACACTCTATCTTCAGGTGATGGCAGTCAAAAGGGTGTAAGGCTGGGAATCTCTACTAGCAGCATAATGACTCTGGCACAATAGGAAAGAAGCCCTCGCACCTATCCATGAAACACATCTGCAGGCCCTGTCAAAAGGCTAAACCAGCACGTCTAAGGGGCCTGTGTCTTCAGATTTCCCCTAGTCTCTACCACTCTGTTGGGGATAACATTGGAAAAGACAAAAGGGTAACGCATATCAAAAGCCTGTCTCTGCAGAGTTAGTGACGACTGCCTCCATGCCTCCCACACCTCGAAGTTTAACTCTTCCAACACTTTTAGGAGTGCAAGCAGTACACAATGCTAATAGGGCAATCTACCCCCAACAGCTCTTTTGTACACCACGTTTTTATTGGAAATCCAACATGGATTCCACCGAACTCATAATCTATCATAACCTATGTAGGAAGGTACCTCCTGACTATGGTTGCCCCCAACTTTTTGCCCTGTGTTTTAGCTGGTTTTGGACATAGTCGCCCTGGGGCCCTGCCAATCAGGACCCCAGGCCTACTGCTCTCTCTGTAAAATGGATTCCATGTACCCTAGGTGCATTTCCAATTGGTACTGGGCCACCCTATCAGACCCTGTAACTCAGGGCATGGGTGTACCCAGGGCTGCCAGGGGCTGCAGCATGTATTATGCCACCCCTGACTGGCCTCCTAAATTTGACACAACTGGCTGCATGACAGCTGGGGCAAAGTCGTGTAATCACCCTTTGCTGTAGGTGTAGTATACCTATACCTAACCCTAAAATGGACACACAGATTCCTATCAGTCACTCCTATGGCAGGCCTTAACAATCCTGAAGGCAGAGTGCTTGGAATCGTGTGAGATGGTGCTCTGGCATGAGCTGAGCCTGTCTGCAGCTTGCGGAATCAAGTCCTAATAGCTGTTCCATGATATTGCATACCATATACTCTTAAGTGCATTATAATCCTCGCGGTTAAATGCTATCTTTGGTATTGCTTTATCAAAACATGTTGAGTAAGGTGTCATACGAATTGGAATACTAACCCCTCGCCAATTCTGGCGACGGGGTTAGCATTCCACCCTTCTAGAGGGACACGACATGTATGTAACTGTGAACCCCGGTTAAAGTTAAACGAAGCCTCAGCTCCACAAAATGGATGCTGCCACCACAGACACGAGTCTGACCCCCTGCAGCTGGGAGTCCTTCCAGCGAGGGGAGCCTGGACAAAGGGTTTCCTGTCAGGGGCGGTGCTAGCACCGTCCCAGACATGGTTTTGTGTATCCTGGGTAGGCAGGGCTTTTCAGGAAGGTGACTGCTGAGTGGCACCCCTGTGCTCACTACGCATAGGCCGGTCAGAACCAGTTCCAGGGGCACACCAGCCCCTGGCCTGGGGAAAGTCCGGCTGGCAGAGGGGTGTAACCACCCCCCTCCTAGTCCCACCCATAGGCAGGACCTAGTCACCGGGTCAGCCCCCTTTTTTAGTATAAAGATGGGAGCGGGCCCCCTGTTCAAATTAGATCATCTTTGGAATCAAGACACGACTTTCTGCGAAAGGACATCAAGATTTCTTCTTCAAGATTCTCCCTTGTGGCTAAGGAGTAGTCACCCTGCATCAAGCGGGCACCATCCTAAGAACACTGCGGTCTGCTGCAAGTCCTTCTTCACGAATCCGACGACCCAGCTCGACGAGACCCGGCTTCCCTGGCACCTCTGACCTCTACTCACCTCTACAGCAAAGCTGAGAACCGTGAGTGCGACGAGACCTCGAGGGACCGACGATCGCCAAGACTGCACGACTTCTTTGTAACAAGCCCACCGTGTGCTCCACTGGTGAGTGCTTTGGGGTCCGAGAAGCCCCAACCCTGAGCAGCTCCAGCACCGAAGATCAGCCCTCCAGCATCTCCACGATCTGCGTGGGGCCCTTCTGCTTTTGCGTGCTCACCGCGCTGTGTGGCTACTAGCCGGCTGGCTTGTGGCCTTCTTCACGACGCCCGACGACATCACTGCTGCTGGTCTGGTTGTCCCAGACTGGCCCTTGCTTCCTTCTTCAAGAGAGGCACCCCGGACCCTCCTGGTCCACTCCAGACGCCATTTTAGGTCCACCGCGTGGGCTTGAATTTGCCAAGGCTTTGTTGCCCAATCCTGGGTCCAGCGACGCCGACAGCTTCATCCATCGTGGGACAGATCGCTCCTCCATCCTGGTCGCCGACAACGCCTCCTGGTCCGTGAGATCTGCGATCACAGCGTCACCCACTCACCTAGTTGAGGTGGCTACCATCCGGTGCCCTCCTGGTGCCCACTGACTACTGGCTAGTAGTCTCGAACTTGGTCCCCTCTGCTTTCAGGTGTCATCTTCCATCGATCCAGGCTTGGATCCACCGAACTTTCTTCACTGGTCGCCTGCCAGCAACTTCTTTCTTCCAGGCTCCTGGTCCGTCTACGAGGATTCCCGACGTCTTTTGAGTCCTATGCAGCTGCAGCCCCTGGGCTAGGTAACTTCGGCATTTCGGTGCCCCAGCATAGCCTCACTATCCAAGGGTCAGAATCCACTTTCGTTTTCCTCCTACCAGGTCGGGTTCGCCCGAGAACACTAACTTTGCAATTACTAGCTACCATAGACTTTGTCCCGCATCACGCGTGAGAGTGCACACTCTGCACCCGAGTCCCCTGGGTTTCCTAGAAGTAATCTAATGATTCTATAGTCAAGTCCTAGCGATTCCAAAGGCTATTAGTACTGTACTTACCTGCTAGTAATTTCGCATTCCACTTTCAGAGTATATGGTTTTCCGTGCCCCTCGGGCATTTGTATATACTGTGCTAACTTAAGTATTTTCATAAGAGTTTTGTTTTGTGCTTAGTACCCTGTCCTCATAAAGAGTACAGGGCTGTTGTGATTCTTAATAAATATCTTGTTTATTTTCATAACACTTGTGTGGTGTCCTTTCACTGTGTATTCAAGGGGTATATGTGTGGTAAACAGCTGGCTTAACACGCCCTCTCAAGTCTTTAGCCTTAGACTGCTCGTATCCACGCTACTAGGATAGCTGGTCTATAAGGTTGACTTACAACCAATCATCAATAAGGGTTGCTGGACTGATACATAGTGTTCACTAGAATAGTGAGCACTGCATATCAGGCCACCTTCTCACATTGGTGAGCAGCGGTTGGGATTTGAGCTTGCTGTTGTTTTACCACACGTATCCTAAGAATATCTTGTTGAAAGATCACATAAGTACTGTTAGTACATATAACTAAGCTTAGAATACTCTGAGTTCTACTGAACCAGCTGTTGCAGCTCCTCAAGGCTTAGCACACCTTGGCTGCGACTCTAGCAAGGGATCAGTAGGCAAACACATAGTGTAGGTAGGTGCATCACTTACACCACACTAGAATCAGCATGTCAGACAAAGGAGGAAACTCTGAGTCTCCCCTTGTGTCAGTGGACCCTCCACAGGTCACTTCCAAATATGCTGCTCTTAGCTTCCAGGAGATGAGACAAGTGTGTACCCTCAGGAAGCTAAAACAGGGGTCTAACCCCACAATCTCCTTTCTGATTGGTCTCTTAGAGACTTATGATGCCAGGAAAGCTGAGAAACTTCTTAGCTCTCCTAATCCAGATGGGAGTTTGCCCTCCTTACAGGGACCCTTTGATAGCCATGACCATCCCCTCCAGGAGGCAGATGATGCTGAGGATGAGGATCAGTTGTCAGGGGATGAGGCAGATAAGGGACAGGTAGAAGTCAGCAGACTAACCAGGTCCAACTTAAGCAGACATGAGATTGGTACTGGGGGACCCCTGGGACCTCTCTCAGGCCAGCTTAACATTGGGAATGGACGAGTTAGGTCTCTATCCAGAGGCTCTAGCAGATCCCTTCAAACCAATGGCTCTCGGGACTCTGCTCTGAGGAGGATGACCTCCCCTCAGAGGAGAGTGTATGTAGCTAAAGAAAGGGCAGCCAATCTGAGGATTGAAAGGGAAGAACTTGCCCTGGCCAAAGAGAGGCTTGCCTTTGCTAGAGAGCAACAGTTAAGTGGGGTAGTCCCCACTGGTGGCAGCAATAAACCTAGCAATAGGGAAAGGAGTTTTGATACAAAGCACCTGAGTAAGATAGTGCCCCCCTTTAAACAAGGGGATGACATCCACAAATGGATTACTGCTTTGGAGAGGGCCTGCACTGTGCAGGGTGTTCCCCAAAGTCAGTGGGCAGCTATCTTGTGGCTCTCCTTTGATGGTAAAGGTAGAGATAAGCTCCTCACTACAAGAGTGGAGGATGCTAACAATTACCAAATCTTGAAAAATACACTGGTTGATGGGTTTGGTTTAACCACTGAACAATACAGGATGCTGTTCAGAGACACCCAGAAAACTCAGTCTCAGGATTGGACTGACTTTGTTGATTGTGCCACTAAGGCTTTTGAAGGCTGGCTACTGGGTAGTAAGGTTACTGATTTTAAAGGATTGTACAATTTAATTATGAGGGAGCAAATCTTAAATAATTGTCAGAACCAGTTATTACACCAGCACCTGGTAGACTCTGATCTGACCTCTCCACAGGAATTGGGTAAGAGGGCAGACAAATGGGTCAGAACCAGGGTCAGGCCTAAAAACCAGGGTGGTGACCAGAAAAAGGAATCAACCAAGCCTCAAGAGAAGGGTGGGGATAAATCCACAGAGAAGACTTCCCAAGGGCCCCAAAACTCCAACAAGGGTGGTGGGTCCCAGAACACTCCTTCAGAACAGAAGAAACCTTATTGCCATACCTGTAAACAGGTGGGTCATTACAAAAGTGATGCCAGTTGCCCTAAAAATGGTACTAAGGGAAATATACCCCCAGGTAATACTCCTAAACCTCCTGTTACCACTAGTGGTAATCCCCCAGGTGGTGGGAGTGCCCCCAAGAATGTGGTGGGCATTACTTTGGGCAATCAGGAGGACTATGGCCTAGCCAGGTTCCCTGACCACACTCTTGTCTGTGAGACTGGCATGGGGTTTGCCAACTTCACTACTGGACCCCACCTTTTGGGAAAGTATAGACAAGAGGTCTTAGTGAATGGTCAGAAAGTTGAGGCATTCAGAGACACAGGGGCCAGCATCACCATGGTGATTGACCATCTGGTCCCCTCTGCTCAACTGACCCCTGGTTTTACTTATCAGGTGACAGACATTCATGGAGTGAAGAGAAGGCATCCCATGGCAGTAGTCAAGCTCAGCTGGGGTAATGTCACAGGGCCCATGAGAGTGGCAGTGACAGATAACCTACCTGTAGATTGCTTACTGGGGAATGACCTGGAACTCTCAGCATGGGCTGAGGTGGAACAAGAAACTCACTCCAGAATGATAGGCCTATCCAGACAGGTTAGTGGGGCAGTAATAGCTACAGCCCCAGTCCAAGGACCATTCCTCCCTGAAAAGGTTGGAAGGGCAGTGGTAGCCACTGCCCAGGCTCAGACAGACTTTCCAGAACAGGATAGGAGGGCTGTGACAGTCACAGCCCAAACACAAACTGAGTGCCCTCCTGAAAAGGTTGGCAAGGTTGAAATGGTCTCAGCCTCTACTCAAATAGATAGTGAGGTTGTGAAGCCTGAAACAATGGATCACTCCACTCAAACAGAGAGCATTGAGGAGGAAGAAGAGTCTTCCCCCTCCCAGACACTAGGTGAGAGCCAGCCTCCTCAGGGAACTGACTCTACCCCTGTTGAAGGAACTGCCCCAGAGGTAGTCAGGCCTAGCCTGGCAGTGGACCCTTCCCAGGTGGGACCCAGTCTGGAGCAGGTAACCTGCACCTCTCTACCCTGCCTCAGTCAGCCCAGGGCTGAAGAGGTCAGGGAGGCCAGTGGTGGACCCCAAAGGGCCCCCTGTCCAAAAGAACCCCTTAATCAGCAGATTAGGATCACTGAAGCTGGTAAACCTAGCCAAGTGAAAATAAAACAGACTCCTGAGGGATCCCCCTTAAAAGTAGTTAGGGACCTCCCACAGCTGGACACTGTTGGGCACAGCCAAACATGGGGCCTAAAAACCCCAGACCTGACCTGTCCCTCCAGTAAGCCAAACAGAGGGACTCAGCCTCCAGCTTTAGGTAGCCAGAGGCTGACCCTGATAGCTCAGTGCATCTCAGCTAAAGAAAGAAAGGCACAAATGATGAATGGTGATTGGAGGAAGTTGAGCCCAAAGGTAGAGGAGCCTCACTTCAGTACTCCATCCCAGCATCAGCCTTCTTCTTTCCCAAGACACACCAAAGGCAGAGATTCCCTATGGTGGAGACCCTCAGATACCCTTAGGGTGAGGGGTTGCCTAGTGGACCATGACACAGGGGGAAACCAAGCCAGAGCTGGTCCTTCCTTATATGCCACTTAGGTAATAGAGGCTTACCTGGACAAGGATAGCCTTATCTCCTTTCGTTTGGGGGGGGGGGGGGGTTGTGTAGGAAGGTACCTCCTGACTATGGTTGCCCCCAACTTTTTGCCCTGTGTTTTAGCTGGTTTTTGACATAGTCGACCTGGGGCCCTGCCAATCAGGACCCCAGGCCTACTGCTCTCTCTGTAAAATGGATTCCATGTACCCTAGGTGCATTTCCAATTGGTACTGGGCCATCCTATCAGACCCTGTAACTCAGGGCATGGGTGTACCCAGGGCTGCCAGGGGCTGCAGCATGTATTATGCCACCCCTGGCTGGCCTCCTAAATTTGACACAACTGGCTGCATGACAGCTGGGGCAAAGTCGTGTAATCACCCTTTGCTGTAGGTGTAGTATACCTATACCTAACCCTAAAATGGACACACAGATTCCTATCAGTCACTCCTATGGCAGGCCTTAACAATCCTGAAGGCAGAGTGCTTGGAATCGTGTGAGATGGTGCTCTGGCATGAGCTGAGCCTGTCTGCAGCTTGCGGAATCAAGTCCTAATAGCTGTTCCGTGATATCGCATAAGAGTGAGTAGGGCTGGCGCACAGCGGTTTTCATGTGAGGTTATTCCTAAGTGTTAAGGTGCTATACAAGTGATGTCAGGCGTCCCTCAACATCATAATTAACAGTCCATGGTGTGGGGTCAGTGGGTCACTGGTCCCATCCTTGTATGCACACTGCAGTTCCTCTATGTGTAATAGAGGTTTCAAAAAAGTTTCAAACAATGATTGCAATTGACTTTTTATTCATAGGTTTCCTTATTGTAAATCATTAGTTTTCTTCATTATTCATTTTTGTTTTGCGTAACATGATACCATCCTTTATATACATCCAATGCATTTCGGGGTTATCATACACCCCTTCATCAGGGAAAGGACACTGTAAACAGAAAACATTCGAATCATAAATAATATCTGTGTATGTCGTGGGTTCAGACTAAATTTGCGCATGCACAGTGATGGTCATGTTAAGTTGGGGGTGGGGGGAGTGAGGATAATTAATGAGGTACACCCGTCAATGTTCCAGTTGATCCCATGTGTAAGGGAATAGTGTACAAGTTCAGCGGTGATATGCTTACGTGTCTCATTCACTGGGTTTACATGTGTTTCTGTGAATAAAAATATAGGGAGGTACGTAAGTACCCATATAGCGGTACATCGGGTTTAGTGCTATAGGCGTGGTTCGTGGTGGGTTGCGAGCTCAGACTGACCTGTTGTTGATTAATAGGGTCCTCCTTTCTTGGACGCTGGTTCTGGCGGAACGCCATAGACCGCGTTTCGAGAGCTTAAGGGAGCGCGGTCACGTGGGTTGACTAGAGGGAGTGTTCCTATCGGTTTAAAGCAACAGTATGCAGTGGTCATGTGAGCGGAAACGAGTAACGAGCACAGTGCAGTTTGGGCAATGTAGTTATGTTATAGTGAATAGGTGGGGTGAGGTTAGCGTAATTGCTAAGAACGAGTGTATGCTGCCCATTGTGTGCAATGAGTCCGAGTGGAGATGTGGGGTGCTGGGCCATTGAGCCTAATGATGCTAAAAGAAGCATGGTGAAAACAAACAGTAAACAAGAGAAAATAAATTGAAGTAAAGCAAAAAGTAAACAAAAGATAAACAAGTAATCCTTAGATCGTTCAGGAGTCACTGACTCAGTCCGTGAGCAACTTTACAAGTAGCAAGAGAGTTCAATCCTTTCATTAAGCCCCTGTGGCTTCTGTGTCGACAATTTTTGGATCCATTCATTTTCTCTTTGGAGCAAGAATTTGGTATTGTCTCTGCCCTCCTGTTTGGGGATGGTTTCCAGTATCGTGAATTTCAGTTGAGAGATATTGTGTTTCTCTTCGTTGAAATGTACTGCTAGTGTTGACTTGGTACTTTTTAAACGAATGTTAGATTTATGTTCTGTGAGCCTGGTCTTGATTTTGCGTTCTGTCTTTCCGATGTAAAGTTTTCCACACGGGCATTTTAAAGCATAGATGACATTACTAGTGTCGCATGTGGCATTGACGTGGAGCTTGATCTTGTTGCCCTTCATTGGGTGATTGATTGTGTTGCCTCGAATGATAGAGTTGCAGTTCCCACAGTTAAAGCATGGTTTGGTTCCTGAGTAATTGGTTGGTTTAGTAGGTTTATGTCGCACTAGTTCACCCAGGTTGCGTGATCTGGTATATGCAAATAGTGGGGGTTCCTGAAAGATCTGGTTGAAATCTGGTTCCAAGTTCAGAAGTGGCCAGTGTTGGTGGATAATCTTTTTGAATTTGTTGGTGGTGGTAGAAAACTTGGAGACGACCACTAGGCGTGTCTGTTGTTTTTTGGCACTAGGTTGTAGGAGTTTCTGTCTGTCTATATTGTTGATCCTCTGTATGGAATCTTCAATGATATTTTCAGGGTACCCTCTTTTGCGAAATTTGCAGGCAATTTCTTTGATCCTTTGTGTGGCGTTTTGAGGATTAGATGTGATTCGTTTGGCTCGTGCCATTTGTGAGAAAGGTAGATGTGTTTTTAAATTGGATTCGTGGAAACTGCTATAGTGTAGCATGTTATTTCTATCGGTGGGCTTGGTGTAGAGATCAGTTTCAATTACTTGTCCTTTGATAGAAACCTTGACATCAAGAAAGTTGACACTCACTTTTGAAATTTCCCAGGTTAATTGTATTCTTTGGTCGATGTTATTAAATTCCAACAATCTGTTTTGTAGTTCTTCTTGTGTACTTTTCCAGACGATGAAAATATCGTCTATATATCTTGTGAAGAGTATTAGGTGATCCGTCCATTGTTTATTATTGAGTATATGGTTTTCTTCAAAATGTTCCATAAAGATATTCGCATACGCGGGAGCCGCTGAATTACCCATAGCCATTCCCACGAGTTGCTGGTACCATGTATCTTGATGTTTAAAATAGCTTTGGTATAGCGTAAATAGCATAAGTTCCATCAGGAACGTTTGAAAGGGTCTTTCCGTGTCAGATTTAAGGAGGGACTGTTCTATTGCTTCAATCCCCAAGGAGTGGGGTATCGACGTGTAAAGGGAGCGTACATCTGCTGTACATAGGATCAGTTCCTGGTTGGTTTCTGGTTTGAGATTCCTTAATTTCGAGATGAAGTGCGTGGTATCTTTGGTATATGTATTCATCGTTTGCACCATTGGTTGGAGATATTTGTCCAACAGTTGCCCAATGGGCTCTTGTAGACTCCCGCATGTGGAGACATTTGGTCTCATGGGGGGGTCCCTTAGGTTCTTGTGGATCTTGGGGACCATTCTTAAAATCGGACTTCTGGGATTAGATTTGGTGAGGAAGTTCTTGGTTTTCGCATTGATTGTTCCCATTTCATGTGCTTTGTCCAGTATGTTGGTAAGAGTTTTCATATATTCCGTTGTGGGATTCCCATCCAGTTTCATATATGTTGTCGTGTCATTGATGTGTTCCAACACTTTCGCTTCATACATGGCTGTGTTCATAATTATAAGGGCACCGCCCTTGTCCGCTTTCACACATGTGATCGTTTCATTATTAGATATTTTCCTCAGTGTGGTTAAATCCTTTTGTGTGATGTTCTTGGTCTTAGATCGTTTGTGGTTAATTTTCATTAGATCCTGTTTAACTCTGTTTTCAAATAAGTCCAGGGTTTTGTGACTTACTGGTGCTTGAAATGTGCTATGTGGTCTCAGTCCGAGTAGTTGATCTGGTTCCACTGTGGGGTTAGGTGGTAGCACATTGTCAAAGAAGTGACGAAGTCGTAATTTGCGCATCAGTTTGAAGAAACTGACTTCCAGTTCCAGGTTGTTAGAGTCGGTAGTGGGTACAAACGTAGTTCCCTTTTGTAGAAGTTGGGTTTCGTGTTGGTTAAGTTGGTAATCGCTGATGTTAATGACTAGTTGTTCTGTGTTTTCTTGATTTGTCTGTCCTTGATGGTTCCCGTTGTGCTCCTCGTGGTAGGTGGGTCTTTCCTTGTTTCTTTTTCTTTTGTTCTGTCCTCTCCGGGGTCTCCTTTTTGTGTTTGGCCCTGTTCTAAAAAAGGACTTGTATCTGTCTGGTGGCTCGTCGTAGGTTGTTGTGCCCTGCTTGTGTCGGGCTCAGTTGGTATTGGTGGAGTTCTCCTGGTTCTTTGAGTATTGTCACTGTCCGATGAGGAGGTGTCTGTCTGTGATGTATATGGTTTATTGCGTCTTTTCTGGGCGTAGATCTCAGCCCAAGTATAAACTTCTCCCAGTTTATAATCAAGAGTATCCCTCTTGTATTTACGAATCTTCCGTTCGTTGATGTCATTGGTGTGTTTTTCCATCTGGGATTGAATGTCTTCGAGTATATTTTTGAGCTCTTCCTCCGTTAGCAATTTAGACAGTTCTGTGGATGTTTCTTCTATTTCTCTCGTTAGCTCACCTAATATTTCCGATAGTTCTTCAATGATTAAAAGAATCAAGTCAAGTGAGCACTTATTTAGAATTTCAAACCACCTCTCTTGGAATTTTTTAGAATTTTTGCATAGCGATGGTCTAAGTGCAATTCTGAGTCCCCGTGGTATGCGTAAGTTGCGGTGATATTTAACCAGTGTACTCGCGTGTAGTTGTTGGTTGATGCGTCTTTTGCTTAGATAAATTAATTGTTTGATGTGTTGCTCTTTGCTCCATGATATCGCATACCATATACTCTTAAGTGCATTATAATCCTCGCGGTTAAATGCTATCTTTGGTATTGCTTTATCAAAACATGTCGAGTAAGGTGTCATACGAATTGGAATACTAACCCCTCGCCAATTCTGGCGACGGGGTTAGCATTCCACCCTTCTAGAGGGACACGACATGTATGTAACTGTGAACCCCGGTTAAAGTTAAACGAAGCCTCAGCTCCACAAAATGGATGCTGCCACCACAGACACGAGTCTGACCCCCTGCAGCTGGGAGTCCTTCCAGCGAGGGGAGCCTGGACAAAGGGTTTCCTGTCAGGGGCGGTGCTAGCACCGTCCCAGACATGGTTTTGTGTATCCTGGGTAGGCAGGGCTTTTCAGGAAGGTGACTGCTGAGTGGCACCCCGGTGCTCACTACGCATAGGCCGGTCAGAACCAGTTCCAGGGGCACACCAGCCCCTGGCCTGGGGAAAGTCCGGCATGGCAGAGGGGTGTAACCACCCCCCTCCTAGTCCCACCCATAGGCAGGACCTAGTCACCGGGTCAGCCCCCTTTTTAGGTCTCGCCTGTCGATGCGCATGCGCATCGAGCAAGGCGAGAGTATTGCGAGTTATCCACTCTTTATCTACACTGCAAGGAATCGTGGCGATTCCTTGCAGTGCCCGTGACTTTTAAGGTCAATGCGCATGCGCATTAAGCTTATGCGCATGCGCATTGACCTTAAAAGTCACGGGCGCGTGCATGTCCGTCTTTGTTTACCCGCTCCGCCCCCTTCCCGCCGTCTCGCATTTCCCCCTGCCGCATCAAAGGCTTTCACGGCCGGCCGGCCATGCTTTCAGTTTCACGACCGGCCGGCCGTGTCAATTACATTTCTCTCCCCGCTCCGCCCCCTGCTGCGGCCGTGTCGCACTTCTCCTCCCCCCCTCCCCACAGCAATGCCCTCCGTCTTGTTTGTTGCAGTCTGTCTTCCTTTTGTCTCTCCCTATCCCTCTTACTTCACCTCATTCTCTCCCCTTCCCTCTGCCTCGCCATCTCTTCTTTCCCTCTCGATTCCCCGTGTTTCCTCCTTTCCCCCGCCTCACTCTCTTCACTATATGTCTCACTCCTGATGTTATTAGGTTGAAGATATTTCAGTGACATATATATTTTAAACAGAACGCGGTATTCCACAACATCGTTATCTTTCCTGAAATGGTATTTTTTTTTATAAAATAGAAGCTTGTTTTATTTGTTACCATTCTGTATGTATTGCTTCTTTTCTGTTGAAACTCCCAATACAAATTTGTGAAATCGAAAAAAAAACACTGGCCAAATGTAGAAGAATATTACGGTCTCAAATAGCATGCGTTGCCATAGTAGTCGCTGGCACTTTAGGCTAGCACTGTGTGCCTGGAGGTGCTTCTGGGGGAGGGCACGATGCTGTCGCTCAAAATGAAGTTAAGTCAATGGCTTAAGTGGGCTGCCCCATGCTGTGTGCTGCAGTGGGCGGATGAATAATGCGGATTACGCGCGTGGTACTTCATTTCATGCACATTTATGCATTGGTAAGTTGAATGGAAAGTCAGTACTCGGAGTCAGGAAGGTGGAACCAGTTTTGCAGCCAAAGATCACTTGGGTGGGTGGCTCTTTGTTGCTATTTGATTGATTTAGGGACTTCGTTTATTCCAATTTACTGCTCCTCGAGACTGGATGAAAGCGAGGGCGGCCTGTGACGTGGAATGTGGCGCAGCCTTTCAACATACCTCTTCTACCATAATCACTGCAATCGGAAGTGTGCAGAGTGTGTCATGGGTGCAGGCATACTTAGCTACCACCCTGCACTCTGCATGCATTTCCTCTAATGGTTTACTCTCACCCATGGTTCAGACTGTGCAGCAGAAGGCTATGTTAGCTCCCTGTAACAGCAACGGAGCCACTAGCTGGTACCTCAATTCTTCATCCTGAGACTCTGTCAGACAGCAAATGTCTTCAGAATAAGCCTCTCCGTCTTCTGTTTTCTCACCCCCTGCTCGAGCGGAGAAGCGGCTCTGATTGGATGCTGGGAGCATCTCCTGCACTGGAAGAGAAAGGAAATGCCTGACTGCAGAGTCTGCTCCAGGCCATTAGGATGGAAATATGCTGGACAGCCACTCTAACAATGCTTGCAGTATTCTGCCAAACTGGCAACCACCCTAAAACTTCGTCTTCCCAGAATTGTATTCAATTTTTTACAAACCCAGTAGAACTCATAAAAAAAATAAACCATCTTCTTTCTTGCTCATAAAAAGGCCTCTGAGAGTTGCTGGTGCTGTTTTCTAAATTTTCAAATGTGGTTCAACTACAATATCTTCTTAAACAGCATGTGCATTTATAAAGATCTAACTACAAAAACAGATGCTCACAATATTGGCCAGTCAAGCATGTTATTTGACTGCAAGCTCTAGTCTTAGAATCTTCAAAAAAAAAGTTGGTTGTCAAAAAATGCTGAAGCCCATCAGCTACCACAGGAGTGTTTTAGCGAGAATGAAGGCACCACAACCATATAGCACACCCCCGCTCCGCCCCCTAACTCTCTCTGCCCACCCTCAACGCCTCACCCACCCTCACCCTCACCCTCACCCTCACCCTCACCCTCACCCTCACCCTCACCCTCACCCTCACTCTCACTCTCACTCACCCTCACTCTCACTCTCACACACCCTCACTCTCACCCTCACCCTCACTCTCACTCACCCTCAACGCCTCACCCTCAACGCCTCACCCTCAACGCCTCACCCTCACTCACCCTCACCCTCACTCACCCTCACTCACCCTCACCCTCACTCTCACTCACCCTCACTCTCACTCACCCTCACTCACCCTCACTCTCACTCACCCTCAACACCTCACCCTCAACACCTCACCCTCAACGCCTCACCCTCACTCACCCTCACCCTCACCCTCACTCACCCTCACCCTCACTCACCCTCACCCACCCTCACTCACCCTCACTCTCACTCTCACTCTCACTCTCACTCTCACTCACCCTCACCCTCACTCTCACTCACCCTCAACCCCTCACTCACCCTCACTCTCACTCATCCTCACTCACCCTCAACCCCTCACCCTCACTCACCCTCACTCACCCTCAACCCCTCACCCTCACTCACCCTCACCTTCACTCACCCTCAACCCCTCACCCTCACTCACCCTCAACGCCTCACCCTCAATCACCCTCAACCCCTCACCCTCACCCACCTTCACTCACCCTCACCCTCACTCACCCTCACCCTCACCCTCACTCACCCTCACTCACACTCACCCTCACTCACCCTCACCCACCCTCAACCCCTCATCCTCACTCACCCTCAACCCCTCACCCTCACTCACCCTCAACCCCTCACCCTCACTCACCCCCACTCACCCTCAACCCCTCACCCTCAACCCCTCACCCTCACTCACCCTCAACCCCTCACCCTCAACCCCTCACCCTCAATCCCTCACCCTCACCCACACTCACCCACACTCACCCTCACTCACCCTCACTCACACTCACCCACCCTCACTCACCCTCACCCTCACTCACCCTCACTCACACTCACCCTCACCCTCACTCACCCTCAACCCCTCACTCACCCTCAACCCCTCACCCACCCTCAACCCCTCACCCTCACTCACCCTCAACCCCTCACCCTCAACCCCTCACTCACCCTCACTCACCCTCACCCTCAACCCCTCAGCCTCACCCTCACTCACCCTCAACCCCTCACCCTCACTCACCCTCACTCACCCTCAACCTCATGCTAAAGATTTACAAAAAAACCCATAAACAATTCTAAAAGCACTAACTCTAATGCTGCGAGACCTATTGCATTTCTAATGCTTGTTTAGTATAAAGATGGGAGCGGGCCCCCTGTTCAAATTAGATCATCTTTGGAATCAAGACACGACTTTCTGCGAAAGGACATCAAGATTTCTTCTTCAAGATTCTCCCTTGTGGCTAAGGAGTAGTCACCCTGCATCAAGCGGGCACCATCCTAAGAACACTGCGGTCTGCTGCAAGTCCTTCTTCACGAATCCGACGACCCAGCTCGACGAGACCCGGCTTCCCTGGCACCTCTGACCTCTACTCACCTCTACAGCAAAGCTGAGAACCGTGAGTGCGACGAGACCTCGAGGGACCGACGATCGCCAAGACTGCACGACTTCTTTGTAACAAGCCCACCGTGTGCTCCACTGGTGAGTGCTTTGGGGTCCGAGAAGCCCCAACCCTGAGCAGCTCCAGCACCGAAGATCAGCCCTCCAGCATCTCCACGATCTGCGTGGGGCCCTTCTGCTTTTGCGTGCTCACCGCGCTGTGTGGCTACTAGCCGGCTGGCTTGTGGCCTTCTTCACGACGCCCGACGACATCACTGCTGCTGGTCTGGTTGTCCCAGACTGGCCCTTGCTTCCTTCTTCAAGAGAGGCACCCCGGACCCTCCTGGTCCACTCCAGACGCCATTTTAGGTCCACCGCGTGGGCTTGAATTTGCCAAGGCTTTGTTGCCCAATCCTGGGTCCAGCGACGCCGACAGCTTCATCCATCGTGGGACAGATCGCTCCTCCATCCTGGTCACCGACAACGCCTCCTGGTCCGTGAGATCTGCGATCACAGCGTCACCCACTCACCTAGTCGAGGTGGCTACCATCCGGTGCCCTCCTGGTGCCCACTGACTACTGGCTAGTAGTCTCGAACTTGGTCCCCTCTGCTTTCAGGTGTCATCTTCCATCGATCCAGGCTTGGATCCACCGAACTTTCTTCACTGGTCGCCTGCCAGCAACTTCTTTCTTCCAGGCTCCTGGTCCGTCTACGAGGATTCCCGACGTCTTTTGAGTCCTATGCAGCTGCAGCCCCTGGGCTAGGTAACTTCGGCATTTCGGTGCCCCAGCATAGCCTCACTATCCAAGGGTCAGAATCCACTTTCGTTTTCCTCCTACCAGGTCGGGTTCGCCCGAGAACACTAACTTTGCAATTACTAGCTACCATAGACTTTGTCCCGCATCACGCGTGAGAGTGCACACTCTGCACCCGAGTCCCCTGGGTTTCCTAGAAGTAATCTAACGATTCTATAGTCAAGTCCTAGCGATTCCAAAGGCTATTAGTACTGTACTTACCTGCTAGTAATTTCGCATTCCACTTTCATAGTATATGGTTTTCCGTGCCCCTCAGGCATTTGTATATACTGTGCTAACTTAAGTATTTTCATAAGAGTTTTGTTTTGTGCTTAGTACCCTGTCCTCATAAAGAGTACAGGGCTGTTGTGATTCTTAATAAATATCTTGTTTATTTTCATAACACTTGTGTGGTGTCCTTTCACTGGGTATTCAAGGGGTATATGTGTGGTAAACAGCTGGCTTAACACACCCTCTCGAGTCTTTAGCCTTAGACTGCTCGTATCCACGCTACTAGGATAGCTGGTCTATAAGGTTGACTTACAACCAATCATCAATAAGGGTTGCTGGACTGATACATGGTGTTCACTAGAATAGTGAGCACTGCATATCAGGCCACCTTCTCACAACCTACACTTTCCAGTTTCATCCGACCATGCATACCAGTTCTATATACATGTGCCTTTTCAATGATGCTACAATGTAGTGAAGGACCTGGTTACATAAGACTGTGAAGAACTTTTGTACCAGAAAAGCCAGTAGGATACTTGCCCTTCCACAGGCTATAGATTAAAAAAAAGGCCTGCCCTGCCATTATCAAATTAACATGCTGCCACCACTGCTAGTCTCATGCAATCTGGCAAGCTGATGATAGTCACGTTTGGAAGTGAGGGCAACAGGGGCGGCCTTAGGCATGTGCAAGCTGTGCACCTGCACACGGCCACCAAACCCCAGGGGCCGCCACGCCAATATATATCCTTAATATATTAATCTTGTGAGGATGGATACATATTTGTGTGGTGGCCCCTGGCAGGGATTTGGGGCCTCCAGCTCTGTTCCACTTCTAAACTCCCTGAACCCCTTCCCTCTTTACTGGCCTGCGCGCTCCGCCCCGCCCAGACCCCCTCTTCTGGGCCCCCTACCTATGCTCCTTGCCCAGGGCCACCATGAGCCTAGAGCCGGCCCTGAGGGCAAGCATGGCACGCCCCACCAGATCACAGAGCCCCGCTGTAGGTCATAAGGCCAGACCTAAAAGTAATCCTCAGTCAACACACATGATGGCTGTGTGCACTGAAGCATTGAAATAGGCTAAACACAAGCCAGAGACCCTCTCTTGGGTAAATTCGGTAGGGGTGCAAGCTCACAATAATATGGAGAACGTAATGTCTCAACAATCCTGCTGAAGTTTGAATTCCTCCTGTTGATTCCAGCATATTGTTTCCTAGTCCATTTTCAGCAAAGTCTCTCGCTCCTGGGCCATAGACCCCAGAGAGTCTTTGCTACATGACCTGTTACCCTCATTTCATTAACACGGCTTACAGCAGACATCGCCCCTTTCAATGCTAATTTTAAGGTATAAGTGTAAGTTGCTATGTTAGATGTAGGTGCGCGTAACCCCTGAAACGCAGGTATTTGTATCTGCATTAGGTGTGGCAGATTCCTATTTGTATAGGTCAAAGAAGTGCCCTGCTCGACCCTCCCTCCTTCTTTTCTTCTCCTTTTTTCCCCCTTCCTCCCATTCTCCTTTCTATTATGTTCTTTTCTTCTCTTCATTCTTTCCGTTCCTCTCTGGTTTCGCTCTCGCTCATAAACCAGATGTGTGCTTCCTGCGCACGTGATCCCAAGATGGCCGCACGAGGGGTGAGGGGAGAGCACGCACTGTCTGCAGACCTTATTTCGGTTTTTGGAAAACTGGAGCGAGATCTCTTTTCTCATCGGAAACACAAAGGCGCGTGCTGGCCTCGAGCCACGTCACTCGGCAGTGATGGAGAAAACAGGCCCAGCATTGTTCGCCCTGTGCAGCGAAGGGAAGTTCCTGCACACCTCCAAAGGGAACGAAGGCCTGTGCCTGGGCCAGGGCCTGCAGCCTTCGCGCCTATTACACCGAAAGCAAGCACTGACAAAGGCAATAGGACCGGCTTTGAGTTAGAAACGTACAAACTGATTGCAAATTACTCCCGCAACTTTTCAGATGTGGAAAATATCATGAAGTTGTTAACCTTTTATTCTCACCCATTTGGCAAAAAAAATTATTAATAAGCAAACGTTTTGGCAGATCCGTCTTAGAGAGTGGTTTTTCCACTAAGATCACTTTTCATAGAAACATTCTGCTAGAAGCGCAGGGAGCAAAATATTGAGACTGCAGTTTAACAAAACTGTGAAAAATCACCTCTCAAAAAGGGGCCTGTGTGACGAGAACCTGATTTACTTGACCAGCTTTATATTTATTTTGACAGTTAAATGAAAGGTCTTACCACCTACAGATGATCGTTTTATAAAGAATGTGTGCAGTAAGGTGATAATGCACTTGCTGTAAGTCAGTGTGAGTTGAGTCTGCTGTAGGAGGGTGGTTCACTTACTTTTTGTGAACAATGGGAGCCTTTCAGTACACCCAACTATACACAAGAGTCTACAACTATCTCTCAAAGTTAAACACAACTTTGCCATGACACTAATCTTAACACCCACCAGGGGCTGCCTTAGACATGTGCAAGCTGTGCACTGCACAGGGCCGCCAAACCCCAGGGGCCGCCACGCCAATATATATCCTTAATATAATAATCCTCTGAGGATGGATACATATTTGCGTGGTGGCCCCTGGCAGGGATTTGGTGGCCTCTCCCCATCCTTGCGATACAGAGTGGGCTAACGGGCGACCTCCGTTGTGAGATACACCACCACCAGTCACACCACAGCCGCATGACGGCTCAGAGCTGAACACCCTTGGTGTCTGTTCTACTTCCAAACACCCTGACCCCCCCCCCCCCTTCCCTGGCCTCCGCGGATGCGTTTCTCCGGGGGGCTCCCTACCTACGCTCCCTGTCGAGGGCCGCCATGAGCCTAGAGCCGCCCCTGCACCCACTTCTAAACTAAACATAATTTATACTAAAATTCACCCATTACACCTCTAAGCGATGCATCCCATAACAGGATAAGCATACTTCGGTGGTCATCACGCGCAACATAGAAACATTTCCCATATAGGCTCAAAGTGGAGACACTCTTCCAACCAAACACCTAGACAGCTACCTGTACGGACAAGCACTTCACCATCTCACAAGGTAGTAGTAAACGCTACATAAATACTATTGTGCTTATAATGCAATGCAGTATCTCTCAAACACCAACAAACATCAAACACAATCAATTGAGGTTTCCTATTTCCTCATCAAAGGACTCCCAGTTTCAGTCGCACTACAACGCCATGGATAGGATTGTTTGTGTTAGGCATATTAGATTAACATAGCATAGCATAACATAACATAGCATAAATACTCTGTGGTATTTGTCTGGTGTAGACGAGCGGTGTGTTTTGTTTCAGTTATGCAATGAATGTGGTACTCGTGCAACAAAGGCGAGTAGTGAGTTTGTATTAGGAGTGGGTTGAGGAGTGGCTCTGTTCAGTTCCTCGTGGTTGAACCACTCTTGTATCTGGGCTTGTTTGCTGGTTTGGGGGATGAGAATGAATTCTTTCCTGGTGGGGGTCTAGTTTCAGGTATGCATTAAACATTCATGTTTGCATGGTGGAAGGGCAATACCTGAGGTGGCTTATGTCATTCTTTGTTGAGACTCTGATGCAGTGGTCTTCAAACTTTTTACTGCCCCCTCATGGAAAAAAAAATCATCCGCCCCCCTCAGAGTTTTTCACAATTATTCTATTAAATTGTATCTATTAAAAGAATCCACAGTGTGTGGCTGTGGGTTTTAGAATATTTGGAGTCCCTTCCCTCTTGACACATACCTCAGGTAAGATATAAATAACAAAAGAGGTTAGTGATGGCCCATTACAGAGCATAATGCTTCTTTTGGCCAGAGCCTGGAGCCCCCCTTCCCCAGGGATCCTCTGAGGGCCCCTAGGGTGGCCCAATCCCCAGTTTGAAGACTCATTCTCTAATATATAACCCTTTTTGATTGCTAGACGATGGCCCAGAGGGGCTCATTATATAGGCTGAAGCTGATTAGTGAGGTGATGGAGCCCTAAGGAGTCTACATGTCACTGGCAGTTGCATAGGCACGATAGGTAAAGGTTAGTCAGATCCTCAGATGACAGCATTGTCTGAAGCTTGTCTGATAGTCATACAGACATGTTTGGTGTCCATATGTTCTTACAATTGAATGTCGTCTGCTATTTCCTATTATTTTTTCAGTGAAAGGTTTCTTGTGAAGGATCTGTATTTGCTAGGTCACCTGGATGACAAATGGTTTCGGTAGTAGGTGGGATTTATCCTATCTGGCGAAATTAGGGAAGATGACTTGCCTGAGAAAGGCATTTATGAATTTGAATAATTAGAAGCAAGTGTTTTTTCTTCTGAGATGGATACCAGTAGAGTGTGGCTCACCGGTTAGAGAAGGCAGACCGGGACGCAGAGGTTAGACCCGGGACCAGGGTTCAATTCCTGACGCGGCAGGGTCTTGAGCCCAAAATGTCCACGGACTCAATAATTCTTGCCTTGGTGCTGACTCAAATCTTGGGTTCACACTCTGCAACTCTGGGCAATAGCTTACTTAATCTCCATTATGGCCCCACCGCGATGGGATCCCTGGCTTTCACCTTGGGGATGCCCAGTAGGGGTAATCTTGCAGGGAAAAGCCAGGACGGGTTCCCAAAGCAAGCGCCTTGAGACCTTACGGTGAAGGGCACTATATAAGAACGTATGATTTACGATTTACTGATTACATCTTTGTAGGGGGTTGCTTTGAGGATCTCCATTATGGCCCCACCGCGATGGGATCCCTGGCTTTCACCTTGGGGATGCCCAGTAGGGGTAATCTTGCAGGGAAAAGCCAGGATGGGTTCCCAAAGCAAGCGCCTTGAGACCTTACGGTGAAGGGCACTATATAAGAACGTATGATTTACGATTTACTGATTACATCTTTGTAGGGGGTTGCTTTGAGGTTGGTGAGAATGGCTGTGAAGAGTGTGATTGATGGAGCGTGTTTTAAAGGGGATTGGTACAGACCTATTGGTGGCTAGATGGGTGCAATGGTGGTTGTTTGGTGTTGCAATGTGGTGTCTGATTTTAGTTTTTTGTACAGAGAAGTAATTGATGGTGATACATGATGGACTGTAATTCATGCAAGCGGCCAATGCAGTGCTTTTCGATGTTGAATAAAGCTCTGCTGCTGTTGAGTGATTTTGGTGGTTGCTAAAATGAGCTTTCAATACTTTCACCTTCACTTCAGTGAAGTCGTCTTGGGAGTGTGTGCTGAGCCATTTTTTCTCTTGCCTCTGCATGGCACATTTGCTCTTGGCAAACGTTAGGGTGCACAAGGGAATGACGCTGTCAGTGTTCATTATTTCGATGATGCATATGTGTTGGCTTTGTTTTCAGTGATCTTGTTGGTCCAGAAGTATGATTACGCTACCACTGGATTGGAGGACTTGAAAGAGTCAATCAGGAAATCTCAAAGGAGCGGTGCTGCTACGTGGCTCTTTTTGTTTGGACACAGTAAACTGGTGGTCTATTAGTGATGACTTAATGGTCTGAAAGTCTACTTAGAGTTCGGGTGGCAGACAATGCTGGGCATGGATGTAAAGATGAGGTCAAGGGTACTGCCCAGAAACTCTGTGGGTTGATATGATGAGTAACGTTGAGTGTCCTGGAGCTCAAGTGGAGAAGTCTTCATTTTCTTGGAGGTAGGGTCATCTGGGAGGGTGACGTCTCCAAGCATATGTTGCTGCTTATGGAAGCAATAGAGATGTGGTCAGTGTTGTTTTCAATTAATTTGTTGTTTTCAGATGTCTGTAGATGAGCTTAAAGTTGTTGGATCTTTGTGTGTGTAAGAAAAAGAGGCTGATGAGTAGTTTCTCTGAGGTGCAATTGGAGGGTGTTGGTGTTTTTCACAGCCATTGGTACTGAGGAGGGGCAGATGACAGAGGTTCTGTATGATGTAACCTGTAAGCAAATGGCTGGGAGGAGAAAAGTGTTTGAGCCATGGCTCTGTGATTAAGAGTGCATATAGTTTATGTGCAGTGTTAGTGCTGATGTGTGTTTGTGTGTGGGTGTGAGTTAGGGGATTGTGGATTGCGTGATTGGGGTGAGGTGCACGTTGAAGCTTACCCTGTAAGTGTGAGCAAGGGTTCTTGCCGTCAGGCTTACCAAACTGGAGGCTGCGATTATGTTTATGCATCCTTAACCAAGGATGCCCACGGTATCACTATAAGGCTTTCCAGCCCGGTGTAGAGGGGTAATGCACTCGTTTTAACTGTGATATACCCGTTTGGTATAGAGGGTAATGCACTTGCCTTACCTCTGATACCCGTCTGGTGTAGCGGATAATGCACTCGTTTTAACTGTGATACCCGTTTAGTGTAGAGGGTAATGCACTCGCTTTAACTGTGATACCCGTTTGGTATAGAGGGTAATGCACTCGCTTTAATTGTGATACTTGCCTGGTGTAGAGGGTGATGCACCCGCTTTAACAGTGATACCTGCCTGGTGTAGAGGGTTATGTACTCACTGAACTTTTATACCCACCTGGTGTAGAGGGTAATGCACTCGCTTTAACTGTGATGCCCGCCTGGTGTAGAGGGTAATGCACTCGCTTTAATTGTGATACTTGCCTGGTGTAGAGGGTGATGCACCCGCTTTAACAGTGATACCTGCCTGGTGTAGAGGGTTATGTACTCACTGAACTTTTATACCCACCTGGTGTAGAGGGTAATGCACTCGCTTTAACTGTGATGCCCGCCTGGTGTAGAGGGTAATGCACTCGCTTTAACTGTGATACCCGCCCGGTGTAGAGGGTAATGCACTCACTTTAACTGTGATGCCCGTCTGGTGTAGAGGGTAATGCACTCGCTTTAACTGTGATACCTGTCTGGTGTAGAGGGTAATGCACTCGCTTTAACTGTGATACCCACCTAGTGTAGAGGGTAATGCACTCGCTTTAACTGTGATGCCTGTCTGGTGTAGAGGGTAATGCACTCGCTTTAACTGTGATACCTGTCTGGTGTAGAGGGTAATGCACTCGCTTTAACTGTGATACCCACCTGGTGTAGAGGGTAATGCACTCGCTTTAACTGTGATGCCCGCCTGGTGTAGAGGGTAATGCACTCGCTTTAACTGTGATACCCGCCTGGTGTAGAGGGTAATGCACCCGCTTTAACTCTGATACCAGTCTGGTGTTGTGGGTAATGCTCTCGAGTTAACTGTGATGCCCGTCTGGTGTAGAGGGTAATGCACTCGCTTTAACTGTGATACCCGCCTGGTGTAGAGGGTAATGCACTCGCTTTAACTGTGATATCTGCCTGGTGTAGAGGGTAATGCACTTGCTTTAACTGTGATATCTGCCTGGTGTAGAGGGTAATGTACTCGCTTTAACTGTGATACCCACCTGGTGTAGAGGGTAATGTACTTGCTTTAACTGTGATAGCCGCCAGGTGTAGAGGGTAATGCACTAGCTTTAACTTTGATACCAGTCTGGTGTTGTGGGTAATGCTCTCGCTCTAACTGTGATGCCCGCCTGGTGTAGAGGGTAATGCACTCGCTTTAACTGTGATACCCGCCTGGTGTAGAGGGTAATGCACCGGCTTTAACTCTGATACCAGTCTGGTGTTGTGGGTAATGCTCTCGAGTTAACTGTGATGCCCGTCTGGTGTAGAGGGTAACACACTCGCTTTAACTGTGATACCCGCCTGGTGGAGAGGGTAATGCACTCGCTTTAACTGTGATATCCGCCTGGTGGAGCGGGTAATGCACTCGCTTTAACTGTGATACCTCCCTGGTGTAGAGGTTAATGCACTTGCTTTAACTATGATGGCCACCTGCTGTAGAGGGTAATGCACTGACTTAAACTTTGATACACGTCTGGTATAGAGGGTAATGCACTCGCTTTAACTGTGATACCCGCCTAGTGTAGAGGGTAATGCACTTGCTTTAACTGTGAAACCCACCTGGTGGAGAGGGTAATGCACTCGCTTTAACTGTGATACCCGCCTGGTGGAGAGGGTAACGCACTCGCTTTAACTGTGATACCCGCCTGGTGGAGAGGGTAATGCACTCGCTTTAACTGTGATACCCGTCTGGTGGAGAGGGTAATGCACTTGCTTTAACTGTGATACCCGCCTGGTGGAGAGGGTAATGCACTTGCTTTAACTGTGATACCCCCCTGGTGTAGAGGGTAATGCACTCACTTTAACTGTGATGGCCGCCTGGTGTAGAGGGTAATGCACTCGCTTTAACTGTGAACCCGCCTAGTGTAGAGGGTAATGCACTTGCTTTAACTGTGATGGCCGTCTTGTGTAGAGAGTAATGCACTTGCGTTAGGTAATGCACTTGCTTTAACTGTGATACCCCCCTGGCGTAGAGGGTAACGCACTCACTTTAACTGTGATACCCGCCTGCTGTAGAGGGTAATGTACTTGTTTTAACTGTGATACCCGCCTGGTGTAGAGGGTAATGCACTCACTTTAACTGTGATAACCGTTTGGTGTAGAGGGTAATGCACTCGCTTTACCTGTGATACCCGCCTGGTGTAGAGGGTAATGCACTCTGATACCAGTCTGGTGTTATGGGTAATACTCTCGAGTTAACTGTGATGCCCGTCTGGTGTAGAGGGTAATGCACTCGCTTTAACTGTGATACCTCCCTGATGTAGAGGGTAATGTACTTGCTTTAACTGTGATGGCCGCCTGGTGTAGAGGGTAATGCACTCACTTCACTTGTGATACCCGCCTGGTGTAGAGGGTAATGCACTCGTTTTAACTGTGATCCCTGCCTGGTGTAGAGGGTAATGCACTCACTTTAACTGTGATGCCGGTCTGGTGTAGATGGTAATGCTTTAACTGTAATGCTTGAAGGTGTGGAGGGTAATGCACTCGCTTTAACTGTGATACCCACCTGGTGTAGAGGGTAATGCACTCGCTTTAACTCTGATACCCGTCTGGTGTAGTGGGTAATGCACTCGCTTTAACTGTGATGCCCGTCTGATGTAGAGGGTAATGTACTCGATCTAACTCTGATACCGGTCTGGTGTAGTGGGTAATGCACTCGCTTTAACTGTGATGGCCGCCTGGTGTAGAGGGTAATCCACTCACTTCACTTGTGATACCCGCCTGGTGTAGTGGGTAATACACTTGTTTTAACTGTGATACCCGCCTGGTGTAGAGGGTAATGCACTCGCTTTAACTGTGATACCCATTTAGTGTAGAGGGTAATGCACCCCCTTTAACTGTGATACCCACCTGGTGTAGAGGGTAATGCACTTGCTTTAACTGTAATGCTTGCCAGGTGTAGAGGGTAATTCACTCGCTTTAACTGTGATACCCGTTTAGTGTAGAGGGTAATGCACTCGCTTTAACTGTGATATCCGCCTGGTGTAGAGGGTAATGCACTCGCTTTCACTGTGATGCCTGTCTGGTGTAGAGGGTAATGCACTTGCTTTAACTGTAATGCTGGCCAGGTGCGGAGGGTGATGCACTCGCTTTAAATATGATACCCGCCTGGTGTAGAGGGTAATGCACTCGCTTTCACTGTGATGCCTGTCTGGTGTAGAGGGTAATGCACTTGCTTTAACTGTAATGCTGGCCAGGTGCGGAGGGTAATGCACTCGCTTTAAATATGATACCCGCCTGGTGTAGAGGGTAATGCACTCGCTTTCACTGTGATGCCTGTCTGGTGTAGAGGGTAATGCACGTGCTTTAACTGTAATGCTGGCCAGGTGCGGAGGGTGATGCACTCGCTTTAAATATGATACCCGCCTGGTGTAGAGGGTAATGCACTCGCTTTCACTGTGATGCCTGTCTGGTGTAGAGGGTAATGCACTTGCTTTAACTGTAATGCTGGCCAGGTGCGGAGGGTGATGCACTCGCTTTAAATATGATACCCGCCTGGTGTAGAGGGAAATGCACTCACTTTCACTGTGATGCCTGTCTGGTGTAGAGGGTAATGCACTTGCTTTAACTGTAATGCTGGCCAGGTGCGGAGGGTGATGCACTCGCTTTAAATATGATACCCGGGGGGCGTGGCCAAGATGGCGGCGTGAGCAGACGTGCTTTGTCGGAGCTCCCGCCGCCGGCCGTTATCAACAGCGTCACTTATAGCAGAACGCCCTGAACCGAGCACTTCCCCGGCGGGCTGAGGTCGGCATTGCTGCGGGGGACTGCAGGGCAGCTGTGTGGGCGATTCCCGACGCGGAGCTCCGGCTGGGCCCGGCCCGGTGCTCTGGCGGCGCTGACGGCCTGAGGGGAACGCGGAACGACAGCGAGGCCGCGAGGGGCGGAGCCTGCGGGCCGAGTCACGGGCGACTGTGCCCGGCAGCTGCTGCACCGGCGAGCCCGGCCCGCGCGACTTAGCGCGAGGCCCCCGTGACCGCCTGCCGGGGGCTTCTGCGGGCTCGCCACGTGGACCTGCTACTACCCGGAGTGTCCGGCTGGTAGCGACTGACGGCGGACTCGGCCTGGGTCGAGTGGACGACCCCGAATCAAGGAGGTGAGGAGAGGCGGTAAGGGAGGCCCCCACCCCCCCAGCCCAGCAGATCCCCTCCGCGTGGGACCACCGGGAATCGGCGGGGACGGGCTGACACCCCCGCGGACCCGTCCACTGGCAGCGGGACGCGACGACAGGCCGGGGCAGTAAAGAACACACTCAGCCGACGCGGGGTCTGCAGGCAGAGCCCCCCGCGGTCGCCGATTCCCGCCTGCAGCATTGCCCCGGTCCCTAGCTGCATCTGCGCACCTGGACATTCGCCGGGGGAGGTGGTGGCCGGTCGGCGCGGGGGGCGCGGAGAGGGACCATAGGAGCCACGCACGTGGTGGGACAGCGCGTGGGCCCTCATCCTGGGCAGCCACTGAAGACGCCCACACGAGCAGCCAAGCCCCCCCCCGACTACGACCCCCACTGAGGCGAGCGGACCCCCCTCACCACAAGGAGGCCTCGGCGACCACTCGGGGCTCTCGCCCCCCGGACAGCACATAGTGGAGTGCCGCGGGCGCCATCTTGGGAGACCTCCCGCCTGGCCCGTCCGGCGCTCGCCGCCTCGCCCTCCACAGCCGGCGCTCCTGCACCCATCACGCGGCCCCCCCTGCACCCGGCTACAGACTTGTGAAGCGGCCAAGTTGCACTGCTCTCCCGGAGTGGAGGAAGACTGAGAGGATCACGGGGGTGGCCCTCGCGCTGCGCTGGTGGTCCCGGGGTCGGAGCGGTGCCCACCAAGACTGAAGAACGGTCTGCGGCCAGCTGAAGGTGATACCGGCAGACGCGGCTGGGGTCTCGGAGACGATATGTCCGGCGGAAGGCCCAGGAAAGATCGCACCATCAAGGATCTCTTCACCCCCCCCCACCGTGGGGAAGCGGAATGGCCCCGGGGGGTCGAATCCCCGGGGAGACGCGGACAAGCAAACGGCGGACCCATCACCCCCTGGGGGAGCGGATCCCGAGGCTCCAGTCACGCGGTCCTTTCTGGAGTCCCTGTTCACGGGGCTGAGGGAAGACATCCACGCCCTAAAGAAGGAGCTCCAGGACGAGATCAAGGAGGTCCGCCGCGACACCGACGCCATAGGGGAGAGAGTGGCAGACCTGGAAACGAAGAGCGACACCCGGGACGCCGAAATAGAGGCCCTCAGGCAGGAGCTGGCCCGCATCCATGACCAGCAGGTGGATCTCCAGACACATGCCGAAGATTTGGAGAACCGCTCCCGGCGGCATAATATCAGGATCCGAGGAGTGAAAATGGGCCCGGACACGGAGGACCTCTTTCGATTCACGCAGGGTCTCTTCAACCACATCTTGGGCCGACAGGCGGATGCCCCCCTGCGTCTGGACAGGGCCCATCGGACGGGCCCGCCGAGAGCCGATGCAACGCACCCCCCAGACATCTTGGTGTGCGTGCAGGACTTCAGGACGAAGGAGGAGATCCTGAGCAAGGCACGCCGCATGGAGAGGATCGTCTTCGGCGACCATTCGCCGGCGCTCTACCAGGATCTGGCTGCACTTACCCTCGAGAAGCGGCGCATCTTTCGGCCAGTGACGGCGGAACTGAGACAACGCAACATCTCCTACAGCTGGGGGCACCCCTTCCGCCTGGTATTTCGGCTCGGCAATGTCCTTCATCAGCCACGCACCCTCAGAGATGCCTGCCGCGTACTGGGCCTGGAGGAGCCGGTGGTCGACGATGGGTCGCCGGGAGAAAAGACTCCCAACGAGACTGGCCCGGGCCGCTGGCAGCAGCAACGACGCAGACGCCGGCCGAAGCGCCCCGCGGCAACCGAGATAGAAGAGGGTCAGAGGGCTGCAGTGGAGACAGTGGCGCAGGGCCTGGCACCGACGAACAATAGCTGAGCGCTGGGAGATCGACGCACTGGTCCCACAAGCCATGATGGGTTCGGGCTAATCTGGTCCGGCGGCGGGGGCGCGTGCAGAGCGCTCCTAGGTCTTCCCTGATAGTGACTCTGTCTCTGCGTCTGTGGCGGAGTGCTTCGAGCAGGCCGACCTGCTTGCGACGCCGCCACGGCCCCCATTCTACGGACTTACCTTACCACGGGTCCAGTGGCCATGAGTCTGGACCTGGGACAATATTGGACCATATTTCTTTGCCAGTTGGGGAGGTGGATGGGGTAGGGGGGTGGGCACGGGGAGTTGGATGGGAAATGTTTGCACTAAGTGGGGGGGGGTTTCAGGTGGGGGGGTTGCTCCAATTGCTCCGGTTGAGCGGGGACCTGGGGGGACAGCTTGGGTTGGGGGGGTCTTGGGGAGTGAAGGGGGAGGGGTGGGAGGGTTCTCCTTGTCCAGAAGGTTCGGTCGCCGAGGGTTGCCCTACCGCGGCCCCTAGCGCAGCGTCTTCCACGACCCGCGGGCCCACACTCACGGCCACCGGGCAGGCTTGGCTTTACTCGTACGATCCCAGATATGCCACGACACCTCATAGTGCTTACGCTTAACGTGCGGGGTCTCAACAGCCCGAACAAACGCAGGGCGATCTTATCCTATCTCGAGCGCTCCAAGGCGGACATCTGCCTCCTCCAGGAAACACACCTTGTGCGCAGCGACCAGCATAGACTCAAATCCCGCGCGTTCCCGTGGCAGTTCTTTTCCTCTTCCCCGAAGAAGTCTGCAGGGGTGGCGATCCTAGTGGCTAAGTCCTTTGAGGGGAAAGTCCTCCAAAAAGAAGCCGAAGTTAGAGGGCGGCTCCTACTCTATAGCTTCCAACTCGCGGGTCACACCTTGCTTGTGGGCTCAGTTTATGGTCCAAATGAGGGCCAGGAAAAGTTCCTGCACACAGCCCTGGAGACCGTCACAGCCACCACACACACTCACTTGCTGCTAGGGGGGGACCTCAACATAGTCTTTCATAACACGGCGGATCGCTCGGGTCAGAGATCAGGTCAAGTAGGGGCGCTCACAGCGGCAGGTCACGCACACCTGGCGGACCTGGGCCTCATCGACCTCTGGCGGCACACGCACCCCCAAACCACCGCCTACACGTACTACTCGGCTGCTCATAAGACATATGCGAGGCTAGACTATTTCCTGGGCTCTTCGCAGCTAGCGCTACATGTAGAGAGCGTGGAGATACTACCGGCCTCGCTCTCAGACCACTCCCCAGTGGCGGCGACGCTTCGGGTGGGAGCCATGCCAGCACCACAACGGCACTGGAGACTGCGGGACGGTCTCTTACAGCTGCCTGACACCCAGACCCGGCTCACGTTGGCGATCGACCGCTTTCTGGAGCACAACGCCAATGACGACACCACCAAGGCGACCCAGTGGGCGGCCCTTAAAGCGGTCCTGCGCGGGGAAATTATTTCCATTGCCACGGCCAACAACAGGGAAAGGGAGCTGAAACGAGCCGAGCTCTCCCAACGCGTGGCGGAATTAGAACAGATGCACCAGCGCACGGGGGCGTCCAGAGCATGGCGTCAATTGTGCGCCGAGCGGAAAATGCTAGCGGCCTTGGACCAAGATGTGGCGGAATACGCCGCGATGCGCCTCAAACACGTTTACTATACCGGTGGCGACCGTTGCGGGAGACTGCTGGCGAGTAGACTTCGGGCGCAGACTCAGAGGCAACAAGTGAGCTCTCTCCGGTTGCCCAGTGGCGACCTGGTCACAGAGAACGCAGCGATTGCGACGGCGTTTGGCGATTACTATGCGGCGCTCTACGACGCGGATCACCTGGACCCTGACGCCGGTCCAGCCTATTTGCGAGGCGCGGACCTCCCCACCCTTACCCAAGCCCAGGCGGACTTCCTGGAGCGGCCCATAGGCCTGGAAGAGGTCATTTCGGCCATTGCCCGCCTAAAAGTCGGGAAATCCCCGGGACCCGACGGCTATACTGCGGCGTTCTACAAGACCTTTTGCCAGCAACTTGCCCCCCTCCTGCGCGACCTATTCAATACATTTGACACACCTGGCGCCATACATCCGGATCTGCTGGAGGCGTCTATCTCTGTTATTCCCAAACCGGGTCGTGACCCGGCAGTCTGTGGCTCTTACAGACCCATATCGCTACTGAACGTAGACCTGAAGCTCTACACTGGCATACTCGCGAGCCGCATCGCCCCCTATATGCAACAACTGATAGACCCCGACCAAGCGGGCTTTATCCCCCAACGGCAGACCAGCGACAACACTAAGCGGGTGCTACACCTCATTGAGGCCGGATCACGCACTAAACCCGGCTGCATGCTGCTCACTATCGATGCGGAGAAAGCCTTCGACAGAGTACACTGGCCGTACCTTGATCAGGCCCTCCGCCACTTCGGCTTTGGGGAGAAACTTCGCCACCGCATCTTCAACTGCTATCGCCGGCCCAACGCCGCGGTGCGAGTGAACGGTCATACCTCCCCGAGGTTCGACATTGGCAGAGGCACGCGCCAGGGCTGCCCGCTGTCACCACTTCTATTCGCATTGTACATGGAGCCGATGGCTCAGAGGGTGCGGCAACATGCTCTCATTTCCGGTATTAAATTTGGGGCCGACACGCACAAGATCAGCCTATACGCCGATGACGTCCTGCTGTCCCTCACTGACCCGATGCGATCCCTGCGCGCTCTCTTTGTGGAGCTACACACCTTCGCCCTAGCCTCGGGCTTCAAAATCAACGAAGCCAAATCTGAGGCCTTGAACATCTCACTAAGCCCGGAGGTGGTGGACGAGATTAAATCGGAATTCCAATTCCAATGGTCGGACGCTACCGTCCCATATCTGGGCGTTCGCCTAGCTCCTACTGTCCGTGGCACCGCGCGAGCCAATTATGAGGCCCTCACCCGCAAACTCCGGGAGCAACTCCGGCGCTGGAAGCCACTTACGCTGTCGTGGTTGGGCAGAATTGCCGCAGTCAAAATGACACTGCTACCGCAGATTCTGTACCTGTTCCAGACGCTTCCTCTGAACCCCCCGGCGGGTTGGCTCCAACAAACTCAGTCGGAACTGTCACGGTTCATCTGGAATGGCCGGCGACCCAGATTCAAGCATACTCTCGCCACCCTACCCCCCGCGAACGGGGGCGTCGGCGTGCCTGACCTTACTTTGTACTTCCAGGCGGCACAGCTACGCACCTTTGTGGAGTGGTTCCAGCTGGAGTCCGGTAAGCACTGGCTCTTCCTGGACCAGGCAGTGGCCGGCCGCACCCTCCAAGGCGTGCCCTTCATTCCGCGTCGACACCGTCCCCCTAACCTGTACGCCTCTGAAATCACCAGCACCGCCCTGCGAGTGTGGGATAGGGTAGCCGTGGCTAAGGGGCTGACCACCTTCCCCTCGCCCATGACTCCCATCTTTGAGAATCCAGACTTCACACCGGGCTTGGACACCGGCGCGTTCACGACGTGGCGAACGACACCCTGCCGCGCGGCAGGACACATGTTCGACACCAAGGGCATTCTGCCGTTCCGGCAGGTCAAGGCAGATTACGGCGTGGCCGAATCGGAACGCTTGCAGTACCTACAGGTGCGCCACTGGGTGCTCCACCCCTCGATCCAACCCGGAGCCCAACGGCCCCTCACACCTTACGAACGATGGCTGCTGACGCGCACCTCGGATAAGAAGTTGATATCGGACCTCTACCAGCAGCTGCTCCTCACGCAAGCACACACCTACAATGCGGGCCAAGTCCGGTGGGAGAGGGACCTGGGGAGGCAGCTCACTAGGAAGGAATGGGAGGGGGTGTACCATAGAGCCAGACACTCGGCGCACCACACCGGCCTTACCGAGACTTTAACTAAGGTAGCAACATACTGGTACCACACCCCTGAGAGACTACACCACTGGGATGCCCGGATCAGTGACAGATGCTGGAGGGGATGTGGGGAACTAGGGACGCTGGAACACCTGCTGTGGAGCTGTAAGGCGCTGCGCCCCTACTGGGACCCTATCCTGGATCTTATAGATGCTCATCTAGACACACAACTGCCGCGCTTCCCAGCGTACATCCTACTAGGCCTCCCAAACGCACTCATGTATCCTCTGAAATCCTGGCGCGGGCGCCTGATTGCACTGGCGCTTGGGGCTGCGGTCCAAAACATTGTGGCACACTGGAGGGCGGCCCACGCTCCGCAACAACTGGGGTGGCTTCACAGACTGTGGGCGATCCTGGGAATGGAGAAACTATCGCTGGCAGCGTCAGGGAGGGGGGCGGACTTTGCGGAACTCTGGCGACCATTCCTCGCCTTGCTCACCGGGGAGTTTCGGGAGGTGAGCTGCCCGCGCTACCTGCGTCTGCTACGCTTAGCCGAAACACCTCTCCCGGATCCCAAAACACGTACCCGTAAGCGCACGGACCCCACGCGAGTGGCGCCCACTGACTGCTGAGAGTGGCGCGCGACCTAGAGCTGGATTCCGGACATGGACAAGGAGAAGGGAGGGCTGGGGTGGGGTGGGAGGTGGGGTTGTTTACAGTTCTTTGTTTCTCGTGTTTTCTCACAATGCACTAGCACTGACCAGCTTGCACCGTTGTAGCACCTCTTAAGACGCGGCCGGCCCATTGGGTTGTAGGCGGCTTGCTGTGTTAATAAGATGATGTACCCGCTGGCCCTATGATGGGTATCCGCGGGGTCGCTGACCCCGGCCTCCCTAGAACGGTGGCGGCCCTTACAGAAGTACCTGAGGTGCATTTTTTCTGCCTATGCTCAATAAAATATTTAATACATAAATATGATACCCGCCTGGTGTAGAGGGTAATGCACTCACTTTAACTGTGATGGCCGCCTTGTGTAGAGGGTAATGCACTTGCTTTAACTGTAATGCTGGCCAGGTGCGGAGGGTAATGCACTCGCTTTAAATATGATACCCGCCTGGTGTAGAGGGTAATGCACTCGCTTTCACTGTGATGCCTGTCTGGGGTAGAGGGTAATGCACTTGCTTTAACTGTAATGCTGGCCAGGTGCGGAGGGTGATGCACTCGCTTTAAATATGATACCCGCCTTGTGTAGAGGGTAATGCACTCGCTTTCACTGTGATGCCTGTCTGGTGTAGAGGGTAATGCACTTGCTTTAACTGTAATGCTGGCCAGGTGCGGAGGGTGATGCACTCGCTTTAAATATGATACCCGCCTGGTGTAGAGGGTAATGCACTCGCTTTCACTGTGATGCCTGTCTGGTGTAGAGGGTAATGCACTTGCTTTAACTGTAATGCTGACCAGGTGCGGAGGGTGATGCACTCGCTTTAAATATGATACCCGCCTGGTGTAGAGGGTAATGCACTCGCTTTCACTGTGATGCCTGTCTGGTGTAGAGGGTAATGCACTTGCTTTAACTGTAATGCTGGCCAGGTGCGGAGGGTGATGCACTCGCTTTAAATATGATACCCGCCTTGTGTAGAGGGTAATGCACTCGCTTTCACTGTGATGCCTGTCTGGTGTAGAGGGTAATGCACTTGCTTTAACTGTAATGCTGGCCAGGTGCGGAGGGTGATGCACTCGCTTTAAATATGATACCCGCCTGGTGTAGAGGGTAATGCACTCGCTTTCACTGTGATGCCTGTCTGGTGTAGAGGGTAATGCACTTGCTTTAACTGTAATGCTGGCCAGGTGCGGAGGGTGATGCACTCGCTTTAAATATGATACCCGCCTGGTGTAGAGGGAAATGCACTCACTTTCACTGTGATGCCTGTCTGGTGTAGAGGGTAATGCACTTGCTTTAACTGTAATGCTGGCCAGGTGCGGAGGGTGATGCACTCGCTTTAAATATGATACCCGCCTGGTGTAGAGGGTAATGCACTCACTTTAACTGTGATGGCCGCCTTGTGTAGAGGGTAATGCACTTGCTTTAACTGTAATGCTGGCCAGGTGCGGAGGGTAATGCACTCGCTTTAAATATGATACCCGCCTGGTGTAGAGGGTAATGCACTCGCTTTCACTGTGATGCCTGTCTGGTGTAGAGGGTAATGCACTTGCTTTAACTGTAATGCTGGCCAGGTGCGGAGGGTGATGCACTCGCTTTAAATATGATACCCGCCTGGTGTAGAGGGTAATGCACTCGCTTTCACTGTGATGCCTGTCTGGTGTAGAGGGTAATGCACTTGCTTTAACTGTAATGCTGGCCAGGTGCGGAGGGTGATGCACTCGCTTTAAATATGATACCCGCCTTGTGTAGAGGGTAATGCACTCGCTTTCACTGTGATGCCTGTCTGGTGTAGAGGGTAATGCACTTGCTTTAACTGTAATGCTGGCCAGGTGCGGAGGGTGATGCACTCGCTTTAAATATGATACCCGCCTTGTGTAGAGGGTAATGCACTAGCTTTAATTGTGAGGCTTGTTTCGTGTAGAGGGTAATGCACTCTGTCAGAGTTTGTGTGATATTTGTCTGGTGTAGAGTGGTAGTGGACTCGACCTGATTGTAAATTTCGTCTCATATAGAAGCATAATGCGCTCGCTGGGATTGTGATCAATAACTATACATTAACCAGCCACTGAATATACACTCAGCAACAGGGCTTGAACAGTCTCCTTTCCTTTCCTTCTTGGATAGTCTAATATCCACTGTTCCATTGATTCTTATTTTTACTGTATTAAGACTGTGGTCTCGCCAGCTGCTACTGCTTTTTAAAACCATAATTTGGCCCACCTTAGAGATCAGTTTACTAGTGTAACTCATTATCTTACAACCTAGAATCATCCTAATTCTGTCAACAGTTTCCGCCCACTGCTCTGAAACAAGATTGCACAGAGGAAGCATATGCAGATTAGTACTTCTGGGCATTTCCAACAGATATCCATCCCCAGAGGTTTCAGGCACTTCCTCCGCATATCGGAAGCAGATGTACTTTCTATGTTGACCTATGGTGCAGGTCAATATCAAGCCTAACACTGATTGGCAGTGTATTTTCCACACTCACAGGGTGTCAGATTGTATTTCTACTCTTCACTTCAGACACAAGGGTGTTTTTCCAAATGAATCAATACTTCCACAGTTTACCAATTCATAGAAATGATAGCATCATTTCTAAAGGTATTTAACAGACGCTATTTTTTTTACAGTGTACAGAAGCCCTTGTACGAGCCAGAAACGACTTTCTGACGCATAAAATGGATTTTGCGGCCATTTCCTTGGCCATTTCAGAATATGGGTGGCTGGACTTCACAGTGGCCTTGGAATAACCCAATAGGAGCCATGTCAGGTTTTGGCCTTGTGCAGGAGGTCAGTGACCGAACTCACAATGCAGGGCACACTACTGAACTTATTTTCTTCCCCTTTAACTTCTAAAGATTTCCAATGCTCTGCCTCTTACCCGAATTCACAACCATATGACAACTTTTAAGTCTTAATCAGAAACAACGCACTTCTTTAAAGTTCACAGAAACTGGCCCTCAGCATACTTGGGATAAGTTAAAATCTGCACTGACAAGTGTGATTTTCAGTCACCTATTGGACTCTGGCCCCTTGCAGATCTTGACACAATGCCGAATACTTTTTGCGCTAGTTTCTCAAAAGTTTTGGACCTGCTTTTTCCTCCTACGAAAAACAGGAAATCTTCTCACAGTGCTACTAATCCCTGGTTCTCGTCTGACCTACGAATTGAGAGACTCAAGGTCTGGTAAACAGAAAGAGCTTGGCACCGTCCGGACTCAAGCGAGTCATGTGCTGGCTCTTGTATGCAAATAAAAGCGGTCTTTTTGAAGTTAAAAAACACTTTCTTCAGCAATTCTATTTTCCTCGCTGCCAATTCATCTAAAACTTTGTTTCAAGGGTTCTTCAAATTCTGGTTACATGAAATTATACATCCCACAGTCAGTGGCGGCAGATCGGAATCCGAAGTGGTGGGCAGCGAGGGGGATACAAAAATGAAAAAAAACAGACAAAAAAATAAATAAAAAAGTATACAACTTTACTTACATGCAGCTGCGGTCGCTACCTTGCTCCACTCACGATCCTCAACTTGAGCTGGTGCGCACTGCCAGGCTCCCAGATGCCAATCCCAACGCTGCTCTCATGCTGGGAATACCATTACCCAGCAGGAGAGAAGTGCTGATATTGGTCTGATCGGCCTGATTTGGCACTTGTATAGGGCCTTGACGCCTGTGTCTTTTCTCCACCCATCTATGCAACTTAGCTCTGGCTTGAGAAATGCTACGTGCGCATGTTGGTTTGCCCGTCCTAAGACGGCTGGCCAAACCGACATGCGCCCTTAGCAGTGCCCATCACTCCTCCTCCCTACTGTTGTCATAAGATTGCCTGGTCCAGTCCGCCCTATGACTTGGCTCACTGGCAGCCTACAGGTCAGAGGAAAAATACAATTATAATAAAATTGTTTTATTATCATTTCATTTTTTATGTGTTTAAATATGTTTCCACTCAACAGTGGGGTGACGCTCCTCCGCCATAACAGAGGAGCAGCCATTGTCCAGACTCACAATTCCTGTGTGACAATAATTCCATGTTCTTTTATGTGGAGATTTAGGATGTACATGATAGTATTTCATCTGACTGAACATCTTCATCTTTCCATAGTCAGTTGGTTTCGCCAATTTCCTCCCCCTCTAGTATGACAGTCAGAGAGCTCCCTTCCTCAGATTTGGAGAAGTGGAAGTCTCTGTTCTGCGTTATGCACTAAATTCAGGCTCCTCTGATTATGTCTGCCCAGTTAATACCCTGAAATCTATTGTATCAACTATTATCCCTACTGCAGATGAAATGGACAGCAAGCAAGTGACCGCACATCACTGCCTGGAGAGTTGCAGTATCCTCTTAAGAAAAATTAAAATAAAATGAGAAGCAGAAAAATGAAAGGGTCAACTATAAAAGAGGAAAACTGAAATCTAAAGTCTGGCCAACCAGCCCTGACACTCACTCGTTTTCAGGTGGATGTATACATGTGATCAGAAAATGCAGTCATTCAAGGGCAAGAGAGCCAATGATTAATTTGGACTGAAGCATTACCCCATGCAGCACGCTGGCATCTCTCTCTCTCCCTTTCTCTCTCTCTCTCTCTCTCTCTCTCTCTCTCTCTCTCTCTCTATATATATATATATATATATATATATATATATATATATATATATATATATATATATATATATATATATATAACAATAATACGATTCCTTAGACAGCGAGCTCAACCATCCGGTTCAGGCATCAAACGGGCAGAATCCAGCCCGATCATAATATTTGTAGACCAAAGAAATGCCGCACTCCAGAAATACTCGATAAGGTTTGTTTATTCCGTCACCACCACTACCACCCTTATATAGTATTTCTGGAGTGCAGCATTTCTTTGGTCTACAAATTTAATGTAATTAATTTAAATGTATATATATATATATATGTGATCAAGGGCTCAAGGGCCCGAAACGCGTCATGGCGGAGAGAGAAGCGCACAAATAAAATTTGCAAATTCACCTGAATGGGTCCGGTTGTTACGGATAATTCAAACGGAGTTCCTGGAAAAAAAAATATATATATATATATATATATATGGTGAATGGGAGTCCTTGTATATATGTATATATATATATATATATATATATATATATATATCAATGCTCCAAAGTTCACCAGTATCGCAGGTCCAACAAATTTTATTCAAGACAAACGCGGTTCGGGAAGCGTCCCTTCCTCAGTGTCATAAGGGAACGCGATGCATGGCGCCGTTTTTAAAACAGTGTAATACCAGTAGACAAAGGACTACACTCTGCATCTGCACGATCATGGGCGCCATCTTAGAGTGTGTTTTAATGCGCTTTAAGCATGCATTATTTATATCCAAACAAAAACATACAGTTACACTTTAATATTGCCGTGTATCGGCATTGGTGTCTCTCCATAGAGAGACATATGTCCCTTGCAAACAGAGTGTTACAATTACTGTTTATATGACTGAGATCAAGGGTGCGCGTCCAGTCCATGTCTCTCTTTATGAACCAAATATATGAAGATTATGTATCACTCATTGAAATATTGAATGACACTCATGCAGGTAAAAGCCTGCAATTTTTCTATCGCACATAACGTGCTTCCAGAAATTTAAATCTTGCTGTGGATCGGCAATTGCAGCCAAATGGCTGCTTTTCCTCATATATAAGCAGGTAACATTCCAAGAGACAAGTTCTCCAGACTCACACCACTCCATCTTGTCAATAAAAATTCTCTCCAGAATTCTCAGAAATATATATGCCTTCGAATACTCACAAAGATTACATATCTGATTGGTTCTATAAATTACATTTTCTTATTGAAAGGAGCTGTCGTAATAAACACATCATAAGACATCAAATAACCAGATCTAAAGTATAAGTTAACTTTGAGAAAGATTCCAAATTCTCATACAGAGGTGATTAGATTGACATAAATCACATTTCATTGGTTTTACCCGAGATGTGAAGCCATCTCTTCACCCCGTATTGAGTCGCCCCAGTGTTTTAGTTTCAAGATCTACTATATATCGTGATTCGAGCCTTCTTAATTTTTGCAATTTGTTTCCTCCCCTGATATTCTCGGAACACAATCTAAACACAATCTAAACAAAAATATTTTAGAAGACCTCTATCACTAATGTGCTTGATGGCAAAATGGCGAGCGACTGGATAGGAGAAATCCTTATTCACAATCGCTCGCATGTGCTCGAGGATTCTCAACTTTACCGGGTTGATTGTACTGCCTATGTACTTTAAGTTACACGGACGGACAGCTGAGGCAATATACTGCATGGCTAGTGTGGCATGACATAAACTTATTGACCCTCCTTCCTCCACTGCACCCTCTTACTTCATAAGAAAGGATACGTTTACTGCATGCGCAAGCTTTACATCTTCCACAAGGGAAGAACCCTTTTGCATCTTTTAACGTCCCTGGTTGTTTTGCCACTGGATTTAGATGGCTATGTACCAAATGGTCTCTTAATGACCTCGCTTTTCTGAAGGTGATCAATGGTGCAGGGGGAATGTCAGGTCCAACGATGGAATCAGTTTTAAGAATATGCTAATGTTTGATCATAATAGATCTTAATCTGTGAGAGTCCACAGAGTATGGCGTGATTAATCTAAATCCAATCCAATGTGGAGCAATTATATATATATATATATATATATATATATATATATATATATATATACATGTGTGTGTGTGTTTGTGTGTGTGTATATATATATATATATATATATATATATATATATATATATTCACTGAAAAAACCATTGGTTATAGACCATATATAGTTAGGGATTAGCATTTACAAAACCTTAATTTACTCGCACAAAACCATTGACATTCGCATATATAGTTAGTTGCACTAACTATATATCGCGCACCCGCAATCCACTGCTGATGATGTCACATATTACATCATTCATGACATGGTCTTATGACGCGCCGCGTTAGCGCACCCGGAAGCGTTCTGGAACGCAAACCAAGGCGCGAAGCGCAGCTACTCGGAAGCGATCCGGGTCGCGTTACCGGACGCGTAACGTAAGCATAACAGGTCATGTGACTTGAAAATAACACTTTTTATTGGTTGATTTCATTTTTTATTTCTGAATGATGTAAAGCTAGGTCATGTGACCTAAAAATTACACTTTTCATTGGTTTAGAACATTTTTTTTTCCAAATGATGAAAGCCCCCTCCTATTTTTCTCACTCTGACTTTCAACTTTGTGAGAGGAAGAACTATTTTCATTATTGGAAGATGGCTTCAATTGTAGCTGCAGCTGGTGGACCCCCACCACCACCACAACCTCCTAGGAAGGATGGACCACCTCCCCAGTTTATTCCCAACCCTGAAGAAGAGGAGGAAGAAGAAGTGATAAGCGTGGCTCAAATCCACTGGAGTGACTTACAGCACTCACCTATAATTACCTTATAGGAAGTCAGCCGGACAGTGGAGAAGTATAACAAAAGTCTTTATTAGGCCAAACAACACTCATATGAGAGGGCCCTGTCCGACCTCACTCCTAGGAGTGCGAACGAGAGGACTGACTCTCTGCATCACAGCAATACATTATAATGCAATACACTAAATGGGGTACGCCCCTTGTGGAAAGTTACCGAGCCCCGGACCAGTGGACAATGCTCTCATACAGCAGGCATCTGCACCTGCAAGGGATACATTATTATCTCTGCTCAAGGCCATGGAGCTAGGCTTCGGCGTCTCTGGGCATGAGAACATTACTGATAACATGAATAGTTAGTTTCGGCCACAGTGAGCCGAGAAACGAAAACTGCTGTCTTAGTATAATTCTTTCTGTATTCCTGCGGGAGGGGCATGAGCGAGCAGAGGCCGCAGGCACAGAGAGTTACACAAAATGGTGGCACACAAGCTAAGCTAAGAAACTAATATGATCACACATATATACGAGAATAGGTGAGAATATGAATTCAGCATAAGTGTGTTTACGTAAATGCATTAGTTAGTCATATGATGCTAACTCATACGTCATCATAGGGTAATTAGAGCATCGAAAAGTGAATTCTATCAGACCCTCCTTTTAGCATCATTGGCTAACTATGGCCTCATTTATTTGCCAAAAGGTAGTGTCGACATACATTCTAGGGGCAGGCCTACATTACTTCAGTCGAGAACATCTTCTGCAATAAACATTAACCAACTTGCATCAGCAGGAATTTCAGTAATCATAGAAGTGGTATATTGACCATGTAACTTCTTTTTCGGACGTATATTTGCAGCACACATTGAACAACATGGAGGGAGGCAATATATGCAAAGGCAGCATGACAGAATTACACTCACCACTCCAACCAAACCCATTAGTATTTTCCAGCCCCAGGAAGAAAAGGCACCCCAGAGCCACCCTTGGAGAGACCATGTCCCATTATCTTGGTGCAGTTCAGTTGCTAATCTATGCAATTTTTGCACTGCCAAGTTAACAGTCGGGGCGGAGTCAGGAATATAAACGCAACAAGAGGTCCCGATGACGCGACAGGCCCCGCCCCTATCAGCTAGTATGACGTCAATTACCATCCTATTCTGGATCGTAAATAATCTCATAGCCTGAACCTCAACAGAGATGTTAGTCGTAATGTCAGCCTCAACCAGAACCACCTTTTCCATTACCCTAGAAAGTCGTCTAATAGCTCTACTGTTGAATATAGGACCCCAGAAAGGAAGTAAACCCTTAGAAAAATCAGTCCATTGCTGATATGAGGTATCCGTCTGATCAACGTCCTCTACCTGAAGTTCCCTCCTTTTACGCTGCTCTCGCGGCTTCTCTTGAGGACTGGGGAATCGTCGATGAGTTCTGTGGTAATCAGAAGGGGCAACATACACAGGAGGAATCAAATAAGCCAGGTAACACACCCCACCCCAACCCTCGGGCAACCATAAGTATCCATTTTCACCGCATACAAAATAGACACTGGGTGGGGCAATCAATGAAGGGCTAACGGGCAGGCGTATTGAAGCAGTCACGTTACAAGAGCTATTTCCAACCTTGATGGGACCCCTTCCCTCTATACAGAAAAATGGAGGAGGACCCACCACAGCCAAGGGTATCAAACTTTTGGAGCTGTCGTTACTCTTAGGGGGATGCCTATAAGACAAGGTGGCATTCAATTTCATGAAACTATCCCTGAGTCGATCAGTATCATTAGGTGTCAAGAATCGACCCAACTTTTTCTCACATGTCTCTATAAAGGTCTGGTCAAAACGTCCGTCAGTATATATTCGTCCAAGGGAAGCTGAAGGCAAAGGGCGTACTCGCATTGTCATTGTCCACCCCCTATTCTGCAGTCGGGGAGTTAGGGAATCTGGCTGTTGGAAATATTTGACAAGACCTATAAGAGTATACCATCCCACACAACTATTTACCGGAGTCAAAGGAAGAGCAAGGAATCTATCTTTCTTATAAGCAGCAGAAGGCAAAAGCCCACAAACCCAGCAATCTGTCATGTTGGTAGTGGCATGTGCATGATGCAAAGTCTTAATAAAAACATTATCTTTATAATTTGCACGTATCATTCTTTCACCATATTCAACTGTTAACATTTTGTGTTCCGGAACAGCAGTAGGTGTGGGTGCAAATGTATGAACAGGATAGTATTTATCAACGAAAAACAGTATTCCAAGAGTCACCAAAAAGGCAATTAAAAATGTTACAACCACCACTATTTTCCCATTTCGGGAAAGGGCCAACCAAGGGGAATCAGGCTCACGTCTCGGGGGAGCTGCAAAAGGCTGCTCCTCATCAGGAATGGGCCGCCCAAAGGGATACATTCTGTATGCTTTTCAACACCAAAAATCAAAAATAAAAATAGTAAAAAGAAATCGCACTACTACTAAAAAAAATAGTCCCAGACAATCCTCAACCGGCCAGAGGGGTTCTTCAACCCTTAAGAGGGATCTTCTTCCCTGTGTCCTTCAAAGCCTCACAGGCAGGCTTTTACCGTTCATACCTATTCCCACGTCGTTTGTCAACACTTTGAAATAAGGGAAGCACTTTATTCGGGCCCCGCACCACGCTTTAGTCTCAAAGAACACAATCTTCGGCTAAACACCAGGGCTCTTACAAGTCCATCCCTACCACTAAATCTTCTTTTCAGAATGTCCACTAAGCCCTTCTTCCAGTATTTAGTCCATCATATTTCAGCACTGTACTTATTTTCTTCGGGGCCGGAGATTATAACGAGTGCTCCCTGGCACTTCGGGGTCGGAGAACAAAGCAGGTGTCTCCGTGGCAGATGCTGAACTTTCCGGTATCTCTTTGCTAGCAACAAGAGGAGTGGTAGAGCTCACAGAATTTTCAATGCCGCTTCGCTCTTCTCCAATCAGTGAAGCATCCGAGAAAGGAACATACCTCGGGATATGTTCACACTCTTGGTCAGCGATGCCG
Source organism: Lissotriton vulgaris (assembly GCF_964263255.1). Lineage (NCBI taxonomy): Eukaryota > Metazoa > Chordata > Amphibia > Caudata > Salamandridae > Lissotriton > Lissotriton vulgaris. Next base: position 278,715,616 of record NC_141698.1, on the reverse strand, counting down.
TCTTGCACCCATTGATCATAGGGCAACGGGAGCGGGACCCTCTTCACATGAGAGGCATGAGTCCACGCCTTTCTGCCGTCGATCCGCAGCGCCGTGCGCGTGGTGAGGAGCACCTGACGAGGCTCTGACCACCTTGGCTCCAAGCAAGACTTCCGCTGGTATCGTCGCACCACGACCCAATCCCCCGGGTGGATGGTGTGTCCGGGCCCCTCCGGCAACGGCTTCAGAGTGTCTGCTACCTGCTGATGAATAGAACGAAGATCTTTAGTCAAAGCATACAGATAATCTGTCAACAGAGGGTAAGGTACTTCTGAAAAACATTTTGGACGGGGCACTCCCCAGATATTGGCCGGGCGGCCAAATACCACCTCGTGCGGGGAGACGCCCATTTTTGCATTTACAGTGACTCTTGTGGAAAGCAACGCTAAGGGAAGTGCATCTGGCCAACGGAGACCTGTACTCTCACATATCTTGGCCATTTTTAACTTGAGTGTGCCGTTAAACCGTTCCACCAGTCCTGCTGCCTGAGGATGCAAGGCTGAGTGGAACTTCTGGGTGATATGTAGGCCTTTGCATATATTCTTCACCAACTCAGCATTAAAGGACGTGCCATTATCACTCCAGATCACCCTAGGTAATCCGAAGCGGGAGAAATACTCCTTTATCAACATTTTAGCAGTAGACATAGCCGTGCAGTCCTTGGTTGGGAACGCCTCCACCCACCTACTAAAGGCACATACGACTACAAGGACGTACTTCAAGTTGTTGACTCTTTCCATTTCGATGTAATCCATCTGAATCACCTCAAAAGGGAAAGAGGGGGGTGCAAAATTTCCAGCTGGGACAGGGGTACCCTTTCCAGGATTGTGTCTCAAACACACCATACATTGACGAACCAAATTGGTGGCCATCTTAGAGATGTTTTTATTGCTCCACACCGGGTCTAATAGTTTGCAGATACCCTTCGCACTCACGTGAGCAGGCCCGTGTGCCATCGTCACTACTGGAAGGACATACGCATTCGGTAACATCCATCGTCTCTTGTCTGTCACATCTGTCCAACATTCATCCGCATCCAGTCGTCCCTGCCCATCCTTCCATGCTCTCAATTCCTCATCCGTCGCCTTGCCCTGTATGTTCTTGACACTCTGTACTGTGTCTGCGAACATATAATTATCTGGGACCCATCGTGCTGGCCCTGCCACAAACATTCGTGGTAATTTTTCTCTAGCAGTCTCTTTTGCTGTCTCGTCGGCAAAAGCGTTGCCTCGCCCGACATCGTCCACTATCGTCTTGTGTGCACTACATTTTATCACAGCCAATCTTTTGGGTAAAGTCAGTGCCGTTAGCAGTCGTAATATCAGTGGACCATGTTGGATGCGTTGTCCATGGGAGGTCAAGAATCCCCGTTCTGCCCAAAGTCGCCCATAATTATGAACCACGCCAAAGGCGTATTGGCTATCAGTGTAAATGTTGACATCCAACCCCTCACTCAACTCACATGCTCTCAGTAAGGCGATAATCTCAGCAGCCTGAGCAGAATTGTAAGGTATCCTAGAAGTTTCTACCACCGTCTGTAATGTCGTTATGGCATATGCTGCAGTCGATGTCCCGTCTGGTAATTTAAAACAGGATCCATCAACATACAGTTCCCCATCTGGTTCTTCCATGGGCCTGTCTGTCAAATCCACCCTCCCCTTTGTCTCCTCTTCAGTCTTATACAAACAGTCATGTATGTCATCATCATGTGTGTCACTATCTGTGGGGATAGGTAACAAGGTGGCGGGGTTCAATGTGGCACACCTTTTAATTGTCACATGGGGTGCAAAAAGAGTCATCTCGTAACCCGTCAGACGAGCGCTTGTTAAATGCTGCGTCTGTGTCCTGTTCAGTAAAATATCCACAGCATGCGGTACCATTACTGTGAGATCTGTTCCCAGCACGAGCCCTGCCGATTGTCTTATAGAGACCGCAGCAGCCGCCGTGGCTCTCAGACAGCTCGGCAGCGCTCTTGCCACATTATCGAGCATTGCAGAGAAATACGCACACGGTCTCTGCTTCCCCCCAAAACACTGAGTTAGGACAGACAACGCGCAACCTTCCGCCTCGTGCACGTAAAGAACAAAAGGCTTCTGGTAATCAGGTGTTCCAAGAACTGGCGCAGAACACAGAGACTCTTTTAGTAACTCAAACGCTTCCTGACATGCGGGGGTCCAGGGTAGGGGTTCGCGCACTTCTTTGGTAGTCAGATACAATAGGGGTTTTGTTAGTAACGCATAGTTAGGTATCCACTGACGACAATACGATGTTATGCCTAGGAACGCGCGCACCTCTCGCTGCGTGTTAGGTACCTGCATGTTAGTGATCGCTTTTATGCGCTCCGGCGTCAATCTCCTCCCCACTTTCGAAAGGAGGTGACCGAGGTAGGTGACCTCCGTTCGACAGTATTGGAATTTCGGAAGGGACACTTTATGCCCCCTTTTAGCCAAATGGTGTAACAAATTCACAGTAGCATCCCGACAACCCTGTTCGTCATCCGATGCTATCAGGATATCATCCACGTACTGCAACATCACGTTGCCAGGTGGAAGTTCCAAATCATCCAATTGTGCCTTCAGAGCTTGACTGTATATACTAGGACTCTCAGTGTACCCCTGAGGAATTCTCTTGAAGCGGAAGCTACGGCCAGCCAATGAGAATCCGAAAAGGTACCTGCTATCTTCATGTACTGGAATACTGAAGAAAGCGTTTTTCAAATCAAGGACAGAGAAATATTTGGCCGAAGGTGGAATCATTGTCAATATCGTAGTGATGTCCGAGACCACCGGATACTGTGGCTCCACTACTCTATTCACCTGACGCAAATCAATCACAAATCTATAGACATCAGGAGTATTATCAGTGGCATCAGGTGACCGTCTTTTAAGTACAGGCAAAATAGGGCTGTTACATATATTCGAATCAGTCTCTTCCACTACTCCAGACTGTATTAAATCATGAATTATTTGTAACAATGCCTTCTCACCCTCCCTAGGTATTTTGTATTGCGGTATTCTGGGCAATTTGGCTCCCACCTTCACTCTGATTGACACCGGGGCAATGTCCATTCGTCCCACATCATTATCACTGACGGCCCACAAGCTGTCTGGTATGCCTCGAAACTCAGGTGGCAGCGGGTCGTCTTTTGAAAAGCACTGTAGTGGGCGGGCAACATTGGGTCCTAGAGTAAGGTACACGCCATCCGGGGAACAATAGATGGTAGCATGCAATCTCTTCAATAAGTCTAAACCCAACAAATTTTCACCACAATTTGATGTCAATAAAAACGGTGAATCAACAGTAAAAGGACCAATCGTTAACGTGAGAGGTTTAGAAATGGGGCTAATCACCGGAGTTCCTGCGAAACCCACGGATATGTTATTCTTGCCAGACAGAGCCGCCCCTGGGACCCGAGAACGAGCCACTGAACTTTTCATTGCACCCGTATCCACTAGAAATTTCTGTTGAGACCCCAGTAAGTCGGCTTCGACATAAGGTCCCCTCTGATCAACTTCCATAAGTACTGGTCCCATGCTCTGTCCTACGCTGTCCTAGTTGTGGGAGAACCCTGTCAAATCATCAACTGAGTAATCATCGTTATAGTACTGGCCCCCGTTCCTCTGCGACTGTTGTCTATCTGTCCCACTGTCAAAGTAATTGCCTCCCGGTCTCCCGCCTCCTTCTGATCGCGCAGCCTGTCTCCCAAAATCACCGCCACCTCTTCCTCGTCCGCGCCCTACGCCAGCGCTTGCCTGAAGCAGCGGGCAATCCCTCCACCAGTGCCCCTCCTGCTTGCACTTCGCGCACTGATTCGGTCCCAGCCTGTCCCTGCTCTCACCTCTTCCAAATCCACCTCCGCGGCTCGGCCCCGCACCCCTTCCTCTGCCTCTTGCCACCTGCTGTAACAAAACCCTCGTCTTCAAATCTTTAGCCTTCTTTTCCTGTTTGTCCTTATTTTCATTTTCCCTGTGCTCGTAATATTGCGCCATACTTAGTATTCCCGAAGGAGAGGACGTTGTCCACGTGCTCTCCGACGCTTGCAGTCTGGCCGATATCTCAGGCAATAAGTTTGTGACAAACCTGTTGACGAAGAGCCGTAACCCTCCATCCTGTGACACATCCTGCCCACTAAAATCCATAAACGTTTCCTCAAACCTCGTGAAGAAATCAGAGACCGCCTCATCCTTTTTCTGCTTGCAAGCCGTCAATTTGTCCCAATCTACCTTTTTCGGGGGGATGAGGGAATGCATATATTTTATAATACGCCCTGGCAAAGCCAATATCTCAGCCTTCGGCTTCTCCCCTGGCTTACGCTCCTTGTCCCAATCCTGCAACTCCTGCCATGTACCACCCAGTTCCTCCGTATGATCCGTACCTTTCACTTGTCGCCACACATCAACCGGGACCAAAAGCCCGAAAAACAATTCGACGTCAGCCAACGTCATCACAGTAGAAGACGCCGCTTCCGTAAGCTCTTTGTAATAGGCTGTTGGATTCTTTCTAGAATCCGGCAGTTGAGCCTTCAATGACAACACCTCACTTCTCTTCCATGGCGTATACACCCATTGCTCCTGAAAATGCGCATCAATTCTGTTCCTTGTAACAGCCTTCGTGACTGGATCTAACAACTCGGGGATCTCAGGATGAAAAATAGGGTGTACCTCTCGCATTGGGTGGAGACCTGGGAAATGGGGTGTACCTGCAGAGGGCAACTCATTCCTGTATTGCAAAAGCGCGCGCAGACTACTCATCACTTCCTTCACCCCCGTGTTCGTTCTGTACGCTCCAGCCTGTATATCCCGCAAAACCGCCGGAGCCACACCTCCATATCCCTGCTCCCATAGCGGTATCAATACGCTAGCCATGTGCCACAGAGCGTGCTGCTGCATTAACGGCTCAAAATCTTTCATGGTGGACCAGATATCATCAAACGAATAAATATTATTCCTGGCCCATTGACATGCCTGGTTAGCCACCAAACTTTTTTCATCCAAACCAACAGTAGAACGCGTAAGCAGCTTCCGTACCTGTGAGAACAATCCGCTACCTGCGCCGCGACTCGGTGTTAGCATCTCCTGACTGGGGGTGGTGCTGGCTGAAACTGTAGGGAGTGCTAAAGAAAATGGCGAGGGGGCGGGGGAAGTGGGCTGAAGTAGAGAAACGAGGGGTGTCGAGGGCAGGGATTGTTGGGGGGCACTCGCTGAAGGACCTGGAATGGCGCTACTAGGGGCCGAAAGTGGCAATGAGGGGTACAATGGCTGCGGGGCATAAGGGGGAGGGGGTCGGGCATTCAAAATGTCCTCCATCTCATCTGGGTCGTCCTCTCTCACTACGTAACTTTTATTTTCCTTCAACCTACAAAGTCTATCTGCGCGCTCCATGCGTAATGCATTCTCATTCCCCACCTGTTCTCTCGCCTTCTGCGCCATAGTCTGGGTGGACTTTTTATACTCCTCTTTCTCCTCTCGCATCTTACGTTTCCTGACCTCTTTCTGCCATATTCGCAAAGAGTCGAACATACTCTGGCGGCTACGCCTAGCAAACAGTTTATCTTGCAAATAATCCAATTTAGCTTCATCAAAAGAACCCGTCAAAGGCCATTGTAAATCCACATTATCAGCAGTGTATCGATGCCACAAAGTGCCAAACAAAATCGGAACCAGTCCGTGTTTAACATACATATCAAAACTCGGTGTCCCTTCAGGGGGTGCGGGTTGGCTCTCGGCCAGTCTAGTATCTGAGGGTCGACAACAACATCCAAAACATCTCAACTTGCTAAAACACGGCATCTTTACTTTATCTTGAATCTCAACTCGAGTTCATTCACACACAAACATATAGACGTACACCAAAGAACCACGTACACATATACAATATCTCCAAACACGTGTTACCAAATGGGACAAGGCCCGTCGACCAAGTCCTGGGGAACCTGGACTCTACCGCAGACCGAACAGTACACTAACTGTTCTGAGGACGGGGAACGAATCCGCCACCCGTGCGGCACTATGGATCGCTGCGCACTTTACTGCGGGAAACCCAGATCACACCTCCACTGAATCACCACACTAGGAGTTCAGGGTAAGCGCACCAGAGTCTACCCACAATGAGCCACGCCTTCACCACAGTACCATCCGGTCGGATCACTACAAACAATTACCTCGAAATACGTCCCCAACCCCATCAAGTCTGTCAGAGCACCGACTCGTACTCTGAGTTCCCCGGAGCACACTAGCCCCAGGAGCACACCGGCTCCTCAAACCATCGGAGACACTCTAGTCTCCCGGAACGCTCCTGTTCCTGCAGCAATCACAGGTGGGCCACTCACCTTCCGTTGGCGGCACCGACCTCTACCGTTCTCCACCTCCGGCTGCCAGGACCAACACGGTCAGCTTCAAGTTCCGCCTTCTGGACCCCGGCGTAAGATCCGAACCGGGACCTCTCCCGATCAGCAGGGTGGGGCAGCGCTGCGAGAACCAAGCTCGGCATCAAATGGGATCCCGGGCCCACCGTGCCGACCAGCGGGTCCCCGGTCTTCTGCTACCCACTTACGGGTGAGAAAGATCCTTATCGCGGGGTCCCTATTCGGGCGCCATCTGATAAGCGTGGCTCAAATCCACTGGAGTGACTTACAGCACTCACCTATAATTACCTTATAGGAAGTCAGCCGGACAGTGGAGAAGTATAACAAAAGTCTTTATTAGGCCAAACAACACTCATATGAGAGGGCCCTGTCCGACCTCACTCCTAGGAGTGCGAACGAGAGGACTGACTCTCTGCATCACAGCAATACATTATAATGCAATACACTAAATGGGGTACGCCCCTTGTGGAAAGTTACCGAGCCCCGGACCAGTGGACAATGCTCTCATACAGCAGGCATCTGCACCTGCAAGGGATACATTATTATCTCTGCTCAAGGCCATGGAGCTAGGCTTCGGCGTCTCTGGGCATGAGAACATTACTGATAACATGAATAGTTAGTTTCGGCCACAGTGAGCCGAGAAACGAAAACTGCTGTCTTAGTATAATTCTTTCTGTATTCCTGCGGGAGGGGCATGAGCGAGCAGAGGCCGCAGGCACAGAGAGTTACACAAAATGGTGGCACACAAGCTAAGCTAAGAAACTAATATGATCACACATATATACGAGAATAGGTGAGAATATGAATTCAGCATAAGTGTGTTTACGTAAATGCATTAGTTAGTCATATGATGCTAACTCATACGTCATCATAGGGTAATTAGAGCATCGAAAAGTGAATTCTATCAGAAGAACAAGATGTACATCAAATAAAATTTTTCCCTGAAGAGCCCCGGAAATCACACCGCAAGGCTAATTTTATTTGGCAGTTTTTTTCATTTCCTGCAGGCCAAAAAAAGGTGAATGCACGTTATGTTACATGCCTGATATGTAAAGAACCTCTGTCTCGAGGCACGGATAAAAAGTATAGCTTTGGAAACTATACAATGCATCGCCACATGCAAAGGTGGCATCCTATAAATTATAGTATGGCGGAGGTGCGTAACCTAAGTGAAAATCCACCAACTCTTGTGGCCACCACCTCATCCCATGAAAGTCTTTCGGGACCGGAGGCGAGGCAGATGGTCCCGCTATTCAAACTAATTTTCAACATATCAAGCTGGTGTGCATTTATTGTGGGGGTTTGCTTTGTTACGGCGAAATGAGCTTTCCATTAATGAACAGAGCATTTGAAAATCACAAGTGCTCAAAACGCCCCAGAAAGTGATTTTTTTTTTCTTGCTCCTGTTGAGCCGTTTCTAATGCCTGTTTTTCGTTCTTTCCCCTGAAAAAAACCCAAAAAAATATTAAACCGTTCAAAAAATACAAAAAAAGTATAAAAAGTGTTCAGAAAAATAATTAAAAAAATAAAAAACAACAAAAATAATAAAAAAAAGTTCTTTTAAGAACTACCTTCCCTTTATGAAAAATTGCTAGAATTCTAGAAGTCAATCATTCTTGTTTCCTTATAGTACGCTCCCCGGACCGCTTTTCGGTGCGCGCACCGGGCGCACCCCACGAAAAAAAATATTTCTTTTTTTTTCTTTTTGCCCCGCAGGGCCCTTTTAAAGCCTCCACATCAAACATAGGGGGTCAGGGAGGATCTACTATGCCCCCTTATGGTCATTTTCCCCTTCGTTTTGGCCTCCTCTTGTCTCTCGATCCTACCGAGAGACAAGATGGCGGCCGCTCCGGACTGTTTAGAATGTTGACAGACACCGGAGAGCCAATCAGCTTCGCTTCGCAAAGCTCCGTTACGCGAAAAGTACGCGAACTGGTGCGCTACCCAGGACGCTGTCACAGATATATCTGTTTTTTTAAACAATAATTTTTCAAAATCCACTGGAGCACATATATTGAGACCCAGCAAAGGCACATCGGGCTAACAGTCCCTACAGTTTTGCCAAGTTTCGTGCAAATCCATTCAGCCGTTCGAGCTAAAAGTGAGGCCAAACGCCCTATGGAAAACTCAATGTTAAAAACGAGTTTTGGGGCCCCCCTTTTTTCTCAGCCCCCCCTTGACGAAACCCCCCCACATTTTCAGGGGCTGCTCAGAAAATTTCAGCCGATTCCGTCCACAAACGCCAAAGTTATTAGACATAGAATTTTCAAAAGTCCCATAGAGAAAAAATCCTAACTATATATACCTACTGGCGACCGCCAGTAGGTTATATATATATATATATATATATATATATATATATATATATATATATATATATATATATATATATATATATATATAGTCATTATTTTTAATTACCAGATCCTAGCAGGTAGCTAAGAAAAGATTCTAGCAAGAATTATTACAGTGTAAATCTTCTCCACCTAGGGTTTATCAGAAGCAGTAACCATCACCTAAATAATTATTACAAAGGTAATCTGTGGACTCTTGTAAAAAAAAAACATCTGTAGGCTTTAACACAGGCACTTCTCTCAGTCAAGTTTACCCCAATACCCTGAGATAGGCGTAGGTCATGGTGCACATGCATGATCCACGGTCGCCTATAAAGTAAAATCAGTACAGGGATCTAGATATCTATGCGGCTGGGGCACTTAGGGTAGGCATATCCTTCGCAATGCGGTGCCTTTGTCATCCCAACACTTATGTTACAGACTATTACATACTTCCTGCAAATACATTTGTAGGGTTGCTTCTGGGTGTGCAGCCCGCAGCAGGAATCAAGTGAGTTAGAGCATGCAGTATTTGACATCTTACACAAAGGCCGCCCACCTTGGAAATGTCATTGTTTCTTCAGAAGACTCAATAATATGTTTCCTTAACAATTTCCATGCTCTTAGGAAGTTGCAATGTAATGAGTCACTTGGCTTAAATTGGAGTTTGCGGAGCTTGAAAATGAAGGTTGCTTCTCTTTTATGGAGATGAGATGTTTACCTATTTTGCTTTGCAGATGTTTTTTGCAAAATGCTGTTTTTCCATTAATGCCGAGTAAGAAACTGCTAAAACTAATTAGGTAAAGGACCAAAGTGACCTGGCCGTGAAATTGACAAGCAGTCAATTTTGAAGAAAATTCTTTGTAATCGGAGATTGCTTAACAATGCTTCATTTTTTTTCTCAAATACGGTTTTTCTTGGGTTATCAATACAATGACAGTGTTAAGGAATACATTAATATTGAGTAAATCCATTCAGGCCAACATAAATGATCCCATACAAGTTTCTTTCCACCAGTTCTGAGAGGAAGCTAAATACTCCAAGTCAATGAAAATGTTACCATGTCCCTCCTTCATTACTCATGACCATCAGATAGTCTCTAATATATATGATTTACCCCCAATCCCCTTATGCTGAAAGGAATCGACTGCCATTTTGCATATAAAGTACATGTGATGTAATTTGAGAGGCATGGGCCTGGCATGAATATACACAATATATACAGCCCCCTAAACCTATTGTTAAGGATCTAATCCACAATACATTTGTGTAAGTGTCCTCTTTTTGCATGGTTGCCTCCACTTTTTTCTAAACTGCTGATGCACTTTGACACTCTTTGGCCACAGGTCAGTCCATTGTATATGGTTCCACAGATATCAAGGGCACTGTGGCCCAGGAAGGCCTCTAAGGGCTGCAGCACTTATTGTGCCACCCTTAAAGGTCATGTACCTTTACACACACACACACAGACACACTGCCTTTGCAGGCTACGTGTTTTGGTGCAGAACAAAGTGAAGAGTCAACATGGTGTGCAATGCCTACCACTCACTGCCCTGGCATAGGTCAGCGACCCCTCTAGTCGGGTGCACTATACCAGTGGTGAGGGTACAGGTGCATGAGCCCTGTACCCCTACAGTGTCTAAGCCCATTTTTAGACATTGTAAGTGCAGTAATGCCATTAAGAGTATATGGCACTGGGAGTTTGTCATTACAAACTCCAAAGCACCATAATGGCTTTACTAAAAATGGGAAGTTCGGTATAAAACTTCTCAGCACATTAAACTCACACTGATGCCTGTGTGGGATTTAATGAAAAATGCAAACAGAGGGTTTGCTAGAGATGCCCCCTGAAAAACGACCTAACAATAGTGTCCAGACTGAGTGTCTCTTCTGATTGCTCTGATTGTTCACCAGCTGCCACCACCAGACATGATTCTGGACCCCTGGGTCGAGAGCCTGCTGCTCTTGGGGGTCTGAAACAATGCACATCCTGGGATGGTTCCAACCTTTACCTACCTTTAACGCCCCTAAATCTAGTATTTAGGGGCAAACCTGAACCTTGCCTCCACAACACAAGAAGCGACCAAGAAGAAGAAAAGAAGGACAGAAGAGCTGTGCAGAAACTAAAAAGAGGAGGACGCTCACTGACGTGGCCCCAGCCCTACCAGCCTATCCACACTTGAACATGCTCCAGTGAAATCCCGGTGTGTCCTGCAGCCAGCAACCTCCAGAACCCAGAGGACCAGCCCTGCCTTCCACAAAAAAAGGCCTGGTCTCCCGTGAGCACAGGATTTGCTCACCTACAGACTCTGGCTCTGGCCAAATCCGCAAGTCTGCACCATTCTGCACCCACGAGGAGGTCTCCCCAGTAATCCTGACTTGAGATCAGGTGATCTCTGATCTGCCTTGAATCTCCAAGTGAAGCCTGCAGCCTCTTTCTGGAGGATCCCCCCGACTGCAACCAGAGCTGGTAAGGAAAAGCCGTAGCCTAAAGACACCCCTGCACCCGACGTCTCACGGCCTTGGGTGGCCCAACCAACGGTGTCCCAGCATTCCCAGGCATCCCAACGTACCTCTCCAACCAGTAGTCACCTCCATAAGATCTTCTTCCCCGAGCCTGCAGTCTTTGTTGCAACCAGAGAATCCCCATTGAAAACAACAGGGCACCCAATGCCAAAACAGCACCCTGAACCCAGCCGCCCCTGAGTCACTGCGGGTGCACTTTGGATGCTAACTCAGATCTCCATTTGCTCTGAGCCTAATACCAGGAGCTTTGCTCCCACAACCTTGTGGCCTGCTCGTGAGCAGCCACCAACCGGAGGCCCCCTATCCCCCATTGGATAACATTGGGCCTCAGCTCTCTGCATCCGGCCGCCCTAGTGCCACTGAGGGTGCTTTGAAAGTGCATCCTTGACCCTGGGTGAACCCTGGCTCTAACCCCAGAATACCAACTCCCACAACCAAGTACTTACCTGTTAACCAATAACCACATTTTTCTCTATAGGAATACATTGACTGCTTTTTCCTGAAAATTGTTCTAAGTCTGGAGTTGGTTTTGTATGAGAACTTGACAAACTGCAAATAACTAAAAACTGCTTTACTTACCTTTTCTTTAGGACATGTCCCAGTGTGATATCTAGGCATATCACACTGAGTAGAAAAAGTAATCCATAAAGTAATCTGTAAAGTAATCCAACAGTAATTTCCACTGTATTGAAAATATTTACAAACCTCTAACACAGACATTTTCATTCAGCTTGCTTGTATTGTTCAACCTGCCTTGAAAAGTACCTTATACACTTACCTTTGCCAGGCCTGCTTGGTTCTAGAAAATAAATACAACTAAATAATATTTGAATACAAATCAAATTGATCTGAATTCAGTATTTGAGTGTGTGACATCATTTGCTGTTTGAGTGTGTACAAGAAGGCTTAACACTACCCTCTGATAAAGCCTTACTGCTCGCCCTCACTACCACGAATAGAGAGTAGGGTGCTATCTACTTTTACCTCTGCCTAACTTTGGGGTTCCACTGGACTCTGTGCACACTATACCTCAGTTTGGTTTAGTATATACTGAGCCAGCTTCCTACAATATGTAGGAAACATGTGTGTTTTTATTATTCTGACTGCCACAAAGTAGAGGTGCAAATGAACTACTCCCAGCGTGCACTCTCCAGTTCGACTCTGACAGTGTATCATAGCCTGGGGCCCTGATATTTCTGCTGTATCGCAGTATAAATAAATAAACAAAGGAAGAGTGACTGTCAGTGAGACGTGGGTGTGATCTGGATAGCACGTAATAGTATGAGGCCAGCTGTGGTTGGTCAATACACTGGGCTAACTTTCTAGAAAAAACAAATTATTTCTTCAAGAAACCCTCACTCACCCTAGTGGTGACATGCTTCATCATCGGGTCCACTCGGGAGATCGAGTACCTCCCGAGTGTGCTACGACGCCAGGAGACTGCGGAGCGGGTTGTTGTGAGAGTGAGTGTGAAAAAGAAGGTGTAGTTAAAAATGTCAGAGGTTGTCCCAAAAAATCATTTATTCGCTGGTCAACTTGACATATTAAAATTAAGACTATGTGCAGGGAAACTATCCACAACAAATACAGGTGTTTCCCTGTTAGGGGAAGGTCAACATGTTTCTGCCCTTAAAGTGTGTGAGTTTACAGGGCTTTCGTCAGGACCAGTCAGTAGGTGTTACCTCAACAGGTATAGGCGCGCTAAGGCCTACCCTGCTGTAGGTGTGAAAGTTAAAAACAGTGGCACTATGTGTAAAAAAGTGCGTGAAAATACAAACCAAAGGCTGGGGATTTGCCTCAGTTGCGAGGAGCCCAAAAGTCTGCAGGTAGGTAAAAGACAGACAGACAGACAAGACACGAAACATACAAATGAGCAGATGGTCATTGATGATCACGGTTTTGCCATGCAACTTTAGGTGTGGCGTGGTACGTGCTATCTGACCTATCAATGGCCGTGGTCAGTATGGGAAGATCACGTTATAACATGGAAGTTGTGCCCTTAGACGGTGGTAAGGGGCCTCAACTAGGGCCAAGGTATTGTGACCTGGCGCTTTATAGAATGGAGTGGTAAATGCCACGTGGGCTTGCAGTGCTAAGTACGGCCGTGTGGGCAGCCCAGTAAGCTGTCCAAAGTAGTAACATTACCTATGAAAAAGGTATCGGGGAAAATACCCGAAGGGTGCATGTAGTTATAACAAGACTGCGTAAAATTAATGCGCAGCCCTGCTGGCCGTGAAATTGAGAGCTTAAGGTGACACACTAATAGTAAAAACGGTGGCAAGTCCTCACTTGTATTCAGTGTGAACCACGCCCCATAGATTCAGAGGGGGGGTGGGAGCGACAATGGCACACCCTGTCAGGGTAAAAATGGACACACACACAGAGGGGAGATTAAGAATGGTAGGCAGAAGCTCACACTCAAACTTATCTTATACTGAAGTCTGGTCGCTTGTACATACGCCCGCAACGCTCAGCACCCTCTCGGCACCTAGCTGTCCCCGCTGGATCTCGTGGATCACGAGCGAGGGACGAGCCCGGCGCTAAGAAGGGGAGGCGTCGGGACGCAGTCCAATAGCGAGCTTGGATTAAAACGAGGCTTGGGAAGCAAGCCTCGCGTAGTCGCGTGAAGAACTCTGTCACGCGTTACTTGGGAGGTAGAGCAGTCAGTGCGCCTGCGCGTACAACGATTGAGTGTCAGCCAGAACGAGGCTTGACACGCAAGCTGGACGCCGGCATTCGGAACGAGGCTTGCACCATGTAAACAAACAAACGGACCGGCTCAAGGGGACATGCATCAGAGGTCCGCTATGTTGCAGTGTTAAAAATAGGCAATTACGAAAACATTAACACTGATGGAGGATTTAAGTTCATTAGCTGATTGATGATATACCAGACAAAGTCATAGGGTATCTATTATCTATGATTCCATATGGGAGAGAATGGGTTATGCCCACAGATAATTGTGTACTATGGGATGAAACACGGGGGTACACAAAGTCGGTATGGGTGATGAGTGGCTATCACCATGAGAGGGTATTTAGAAGGTGTTGGTGTAGTCATGGAAGTCGCAAAATTGGCGATCTCATTAGCCGGGAAAGTACAATCAAGGCAGTTGGAAAGAGATACTATTTAAGAACGCTGGCCCAAGGTATTTGGTCATTAAGACCTTCATTGTGTGTGTTGAGTCTGTAGACCCAGCGTTGCTCTTTTTCGAACAGGATATTGTCTCTATTCCTGGGGTTGTTGACCTGTTCGATTACCGTCCAGAACATGTCATTGGGGGTATGATTAGCTTGCAGGAAATGTTCGCTGAGTTTTGTCGTTACTTTCTTGCAGCGAACATTGCTGCGATGTTCGCCAATGCGTGTCTTAACTTTCCGAGTTGTCATGCCTACATATCTTTTGGCACACGGGCAGGTGATCACACAATGAAGGTCTTAATGACCAAATACCTACTACACCAACACCTTCTAAATACCCTCTCATGGTGATAGCCACTCATCACCCATACCGACTTTGTGTACCCCCGTGTTTCATCCCATAGTACACAATTATCTGTGGGCATAACCCATTCTCTCCCATATGGAATCATAGATAATAGATACCCTATGACTTTGTCTGGTATATCATCAATCAGCTAATGAACTTAAATCCTCCATCAGTGTTAATGTTTTCGTAATTGCCTATTTTTAACACTGCAACATAGCGGACCTCTGATGCATGTCCCCTTGAGCCGGTCCGTTTGTTTGTTTACATGGTGCAAGCCTCGTTCCGAATGCCGGCGTCCAGCTTGCGTGTCAAGCCTCGTTCTGGCTGACACTCAATCGTTGTACGCGCAGGCGCACTGACTGCTCTACCTCCCAAGTAACGCGTGACAGAGTTCTTCACGCGACTACGCGAGGCTTGCTTCCCAAGCCTCGTTTTAATCCAAGCTCGCTATTGGACTGCGTCCCGACGCCTCCCCTTCTTAGCGCCGGGCTCGTCCCTCGCTCGTGATCCACGAGATCCAGCGGGGACAGCTAGGTGCCGAGAGGGTGCTGAGCGTTGCGGGCGTATGTACAAGCGACCAGACTTCAGTATAAGATAAGTTTGAGTGTGAGCTTCTGCCTACCATTCTTAATCTCCCCTCTGTGTGTGTGTCCATTTTTACCCTGACAGGGTGTGCCATTGTCGCTCCCACCCCCCCTCTGAATCTATGGGGCGTGGTTCACACTGAATACAAGTGAGGACTTGCCACCGTTTTTACTATTAGTGTGTCACCTTAAGCTCTCAATTTCACGGCCAGCAGGGCTGCGCATTAATTTTACGCAGTCTTGTTATAACTACATGCACCCTTCGGGTATTTTCCCCGATACCTTTTTCATAGGTAATGTTACTACTTTGGACAGCTTACTGGGCTGCCCACACGGCCGTACTTAGCACTGCAAGCCCACGTGGCATTTACCACTCCATTCTATAAAGCGCCAGGTCACAATACCTTGGCCCTAGTTGAGGCCCCTTACCACCGTCTAAGGGCACAACTTCCATGTTATAACGTGATCTTCCCATACTGACCACGGCCATTGATAGGTCAGATAGCACGTACCACGCCACACCTAAAGTTGCATGGCAAAACCGTGATCATCAATGACCATCTGCTCATTTGTATGTTTCGTGTCTTGTCTGTCTGTCTGTCTTTTACCTACCTGCAGACTTTTGGGCTCCTCGCAACTGAGGCAAATCCCCAGCCTTTGGTTTGTATTTTCACGCACTTTTTTACACATAGTGCCACTGTTTTTAACTTTCACACCTACAGCAGGGTAGGCCTTAGCGCGCCTATACCTGTTGAGGTAACACCTACTGACTGGTCCTGACGAAAGCCCTGTAAACTCACACACTTTAAGGGCAGAAACATGTTGACCTTCCCCTAACAGGGAAACACCTGTATTTGTTGTGGATAGTTTCCCTGCACATAGTCTTAATTTTAATATGTCAAGTTGACCAGCGAATAAATGATTTTTTGGGACAACCTCTGACATTTTTAACTACACCTTCTTTTTCACACTCACTCTCACAACAACCCGCTCCGCAGTCTCCTGGCGTCGTAGCACACTCGGGAGGTACTCGATCTCCCGAGTGGACCCGATGATGAAGCATGTCACCACTAGGGTGAGTGAGGGTTTCTTGAAGAAATAATTTGTTTTTTCTAGAAAGTTAGCCCAGTGTATTGACCAACCACAGCTGGCCTCATACTATTACGTGCTATCCAGATCACACCCACGTCTCACTGACAGTCACTCTTCCTTTGTTTATTTATCTATTGATTGGGGACTAAGAGTGCCTCTGAACCCTGTCTCTCCCTTTGTTGATCGGTATCGCAGTATAAAGCAGGGGTGGCTCTTTCTCTAAGCTGGAGGAGCGTCGCCCCACTGAGCAGGTCAAAGAGGAAAAAAAAAAGTCTGCATGGCACTTTGCTGCCCGTCTGGGCCACCCAAACTGTCATGCGCACTTTGCATGATCTCCGCCCAGGCTGCATTACAGCCTTGGTGGAGAAATTGCCCAGGCTCCCATTCCCTACCTGAGTGCCGAACCATGGCTCTCAGTTTGAAGTTTGGGCATGGACATATGTAGCTTTTTAAGAGGATTACCTTAACAAAATTACCTATTTATGCCCATCAACTCAATGACAGTGCTTACTCCACCTCACGTTCCGATCCCAGATCATAAACTAGATGGGCCAGACTTACAAAAAGTATAATCATCTTTTTTAAATCAGTTTTACAAAAGAAGATTGTCGGGCAAAGCAATGCACATGTACAGTTCATTAGAGTAATGTGCATTATTTGTTCACAGTTCACAGCCAACATAATATCATATCATAGCACAGCTGGAATCAGCCACCCATTATCATTGCCTTCCTACACAAGCATAATCTTGTTTGATCAAGTGAATCTTTCTCCAACACAAGTTTGGGCTGTGTGATTATTTCCCTCCTGAGGCGGAAGCCGAGAGGTTGCTGTTTCGATATTCTCTTGCTTGTTTTTTAACATTTATTATTTCGGCTTGATTTAAAAAGCTTTTAACCTGCTACCACCTCCCCCCTTCTCCTCGCTACCTGGGTCACTCTCAGACGAGTGTTGACGCTGAGTAGTTCGGTCCCGGGTAGGCGAAGAATCATAGCGGCCATATTGGGTGGGTGCAAGAGCTCTGACGCGCTCTAGCTGCGCATAAAAAGGGCATCTCTGAGCCCTGCGTTCGATTGGGCTGTGTGATTATTTCCCTCCTGAGGCGGAAGCCGGGAGGTTGCTGTTTCGATATTCTCTTGCTTGTTTTTTAACATTTATTATTTGGGCTTGATTTAAAAAGCTTTTAACCTGCTACCACCTCCCCCCATCTCCTCGCTACCTGCGCCACTCTCAGCCGAGTGTTGACGCTGAGTAGTTCGGTCCCGGGTAGGCGAAGAATCATAGCGGCCATATTGGGTGGGCACAAGTGCTCTGACACGCTCTAGCTGCGCATAAAAGGGGACGGACATGTCTCCGCGCAGTGGACGTGACCAGCGGACGTGCCGGACCTGTGCCGGAGTCGTGCCAGAGTCCTGCCCGTCTGTGCCCGTCAGCGCCAAGGAGGCGCAGGGGGCCGGGTCGGCTGCTCAATCAGTCAGCCACGGCCAGGCTTGCTTCTACTATGAATCACAGACGCTAACTGCACTCAAACCCCCCGTTAAGAGCTGTCACCACACGCTCACCCCGGAATTACTTCTTAATACTCCTTCGTGCCACTGCTTTGAGAGAAATTCTACCTTGCCCCGCCTTACGCCGCCCAATAAACGCTTTAAGGCTGAGAAATCTGAGCCCGTTCTGCCGATCACTGAGGCTGGGTTAGTCATTAACGCTAGGTCCCTAGTCAAAAACAACTTTGCTTTTAGGGACTTTATCTCGGAAAGAAACCCCGCATGGGCATTTGTCACGGAGACCTGGGCCTCCGAGTGCTCTGGGCTTGAACTGTTAAATGCCATTCCCGAGGGATACTCCCTGGCCAGAATGGATAGGCAGGTCCGGAGAGGGGGGAGGACTAGGAATACTTCACAGAACTTCGATAAAATGCCATATCGAACATCTCCCTATAGTGTCTTTCCAGGCCATGTACTTTGTCCTTAGCCCCATTCCTACTATCTCCTTTGCGGGCATTCTGATCTACAGGCCACCGGGCCCCAGGTCTAGCTTCAGCCATGACCTATCGCAAGTTCTGGAACCCTATATGGATAGGCCTAATTTAACTATCCTAGGGGATTCCAATTTCCATCTGGAGGATGACACCTCCAGAGATCCCACCCACTTGTTGGACTCCATGACTTCCTGTGGACTTACACAAATTGTGATAGGGCCTACTCACTCCGCTGGACACAAGTTGGATGGGGTTTTTTCCAATGATCCTAGAATAAGGATAGGGACCCCCCTTCCCCTGTCTTGGTCAGATCATTTAGCTGTTCCTTTTGCCTTCTCCTTCCCCCTTCCCAATGCTTCACAGGGAGACTCTAGTAGATGGGAATTAAAGAGAAACTTTCAGGCTCTGAAGGCAAGATGGGGTGGGATGGCTTTCTTCTCCCTTGTCCCTAGGATGTGGAACGCCCTTCCTGCGGAACTTAGGGATCAATCCTTTCATTCTCAGTTCCGGAAGGCCTTGAAGACCTGGCTCTTCAGGGAAGCCTACCTCTAGCCGGCATTCCTCCTCTTATCACACTCAGCTTTTCTTTCCATCTTCAGCGCCTTGACGCCTTCGGGCTAAGTTGCGCTATACAAGGCTATAATCATTATCATCATCATCATCATCATGTGATTCATCACCCATTCGAATGGTCGGTTGTATATCAGAACATTGTTAGCAATGATTTATTTGTACAGAAATATTGTGCCCTAAATATTGTTGTGAAAAATATTGTTCCTTTGTACGTAGATTTTCTATTATTAACTCAAATGGAGTTACATTTCCATAAATTAAATTTAGGTGACATTATTTCTGTTAGAAAATATTTTGATTATGATATCCTAGTGCCACCCCGAATTGGTGTTTTTCCAGTTAAGCTTTATATGGCACCTGCGAGAGAGGCTTTACCATGGATTTGTGCCAGTGGTGTGCAACATGGACGTCGATTCACCAAAAAGCTAGGGGTGCCGGAAATGACATCACACACACTTTGATCAGAATGGCATCACGGGAAGTGACATCACAGGAAGTAGATATCAAGAGACAGGGCTTACATGAAAAAATGTTGATACCAGGTCCTGCTACATTGTGTCAGTTGTCTGTAATGCAGTGAGGCTCCTTGACTACTCTCTTCCTCTCTTTTGTAATTGTTTATGTACAATGTTATCACAAAGGCTGTTCAAAAATGGCCCCCTGTTTGCCTGCATGGGCACGGACTGGTGAACATTTCAATGGTTTATGTAAAACTATAACAAAAAACATTTGAAAATGTACATGTCTGTACACATTTTTATGCATGCAACGGAAACCATTTATAAATTGTTTTTGTGATAACATTTCACAAAACAATGTCTAAAGAATACAAGCAAAGGCAAACAATCAGCAGTCAAAACTAGATCTATTGACCTTATCAATGCTTGTTGATTTTTTGCAATAGACATCAGTAGGAGCCAGGACTTTAAACAAGAAATCTTGTTCCTGCTTGGCCATATAAATGAAAAATTGACATTTAGCAGATGGCACCTGGGTGGGGAGGACGAGATCAGTTAGGATTATATCAGGAGAGAGGCTTTCTATTGCTAAAACAAGCATATAGCGGAAATGAAGATGTTTGTTAAGCTGCCAGCAGGCTAACATTTCAACTAGAGTGTGCATCACCTGCTCTTAAGAATGTTTTTATTTCCCAAAATAAATGCCTTCTGAGGTGTGATGCATGTTGTAATGAATTAATATTTTCCAAATGGTGTGTATCAACAGAAAGGAAAGCGGCTCATTAGAGCCCCGTTTTGAGTCTGTCCGTGGCACTGCCTTTGTGATGGAGGCAACCTGGGGGGTCATAAGGATAGCCTGGGAGAAGAATCAGAAACATCGGCCAACCTTGTTTGGTTCAGCTCTGTGTGAAGGAAGCCTCAGGTGAGTTAGGATTAGTTGCAATTTGGACTTCAAAGGCTTTACAGACACAGTAGCGTATGGCACGGATCAGTAGTGGCTAAGCGTTCTGGGCGGGGGGGGGGGCGGATAGGGATGTAAAATCAAGATCCTCTTCTCAATAAATTGATTGGTATCAGATATCAGTCTTGCACTGTTGGGGACATAGCCCTTACTTGAGTTTTATTAATACCCCTAATTCTGGTTGTTGGGTGAATGTAAATTTCTCCCAAAAAAGGATTAGTGAGCAGTGCTTTCATTCAGCAGGTCTCCATGTAGTCTTCTGTAGAGCAAAAACAAAGTTCAACTCCTAGTAGTGGTTTAAAACCCTGCACCTGTCCTAACTACTGGAAAGTCAACCAGAGAATGGAATCGCTCTCTGCCATCAAGACCGTGGTCCAAAAGTCTTTTTTTAGAGCTCTGGTTGGAATTGCAAAGTGATGAAGTGTGGAAATCAGTGTAGTGCTTTCCAAATTCTTTATATTGAAGAAAGTTCAAAGTTCAGTATCTGTGTCCTCGCAGATTTTGGGGCATATGTATCAAGCTAAATTGCGATTGCAAACGCTAATATTTAAAGAATTTCAGCGTTTCCGATCGCAATTTAGCTGTGTGCAATGTATGAGAAAGAAAACCACTCGCAAAATAAGGAATCGCAAAATTTGTGATTCCCTATTTCGAGATTGCATTTAAAGAATCGCAAATTGCTATTCCTTAAATGCAATGTAGGAAGCACAGAAAAAGTGTGATTTGGCCGTAAGGAATCGCAAATTACCCCCAACTTCAAGGTGGGGGTAATTTGCGATTTCTTTGAAAAATGCACTATTTTGCATTTTTCAAAGTGCCATGTGGCGCACATACATGCCCTTAGGGCATGTACGTGTGCCACATGAGCACACATACATATTTCAGGGGTGCAACAGGGTGTCCTTTTGACACCTTGGCACCCTTGAAATTGCATTCTCAATTTGTGATTCTCTAATTGCTAATCGCAAATTAAGAATGCCTTCCCATTCATTCCTAAGGGCCTCCTAGCCCATAGGAATGAATGGGAAGGTATTCCTTATGTGCGAATCTCAATTTGCGATTCGAAATTAAGGAATATGTGGGATTCGCAAAATTATTAGCAAATCCCACATACATAGCATTTTGCGATTCGCTGAAAATCGCAATTTGAGGATCGCAAAACAACATTTTGATACATATGGCCCTTGCTCTTCAAATCAAGAGGTGTCACTGTGGCCCATCCGCCTGGGTACAAGTCTTTTTTGATGTGTTTCAGGTTTTTCATCAAGGTTGTTGAAAAACTCAGAACGTACCCCCATTTCCCTTTCATGGGCGCTTCCAAGGAAAAGGGTCAGATGTTTGTGGCCGGTGGTACACGTTCAACCCTGCCTGCGGTTGAGCAACATATCCCTTGTATAACATTGATTAACAAAAAGAGGTTTAGTTGCTATGGCCATCATTTACACACCATGTAGAATCTTTGCAGCTCTTGTAAGAAGAGAAGAAAGTTGGCTATAGAGAAATGTTTAAAGAAGCGTTTCCCAAACAGGGGACTGTGACCCACTGGATGGTTGGGAGCCTGTTTTTAGTGGGTCGGGAAAATCTGAGCAATAGATAAAGATGCCTTTAAAATCTGTATTTATCTTATCACATTTGTTGGAGCTTCAAAGATAGAAGTCAAATATAAGGCTATGTCGTCTGACAAATTGCTGGTTATTCTTTTAACATGGGATTGGAATTTAGATTTTTCACAGCTTGGTGGTCAGAAAATCTGGATTTTATTAAAGACACAGAGGCTAATATTATGCAAATCTACTGTATTGTCAGCTCACAGCAGCAACAATTGAAGAATATAGAACTTCAATGAACATTACAAGGAACTTTAAAGTCCCACCACGCGTAGCCGGTTGTATGACGTTCCAACGCATGCTTTTACCCCGAATGCCGTTGCAATGCAATTTTTTACCCGACTTGTTGTCGGGGGTGCACTGGATGTTGGATTAGTATAATTTATTATTCCAACTCCAGTCTGTGTAACAGTAGGGAAGGTGTTGGAGTTAAATCCAACACCTTCTACCCCCTACAGCAAGCGATTTCCATTGCAACGACATGCAGGGTAAAAGCATGCATTGTAATGAATGCAGTGTGACAGTTGTTTCCCCGCGCAGCCATCTTCCTTCTTGCGGTGCTGCGAACAAGATAACTTCAACAAAAAATGCTTAAACTTCAGTTTCCCAATAGTAATTCCAAGCAGAAGAAACTCCTCATTCTGAAAGAGAAAAAAAGGTTTACGTAATATCTTTAATGCCACTAGGGTCGGTTACAATGTTGTGTGGAGGGATAATCTTAGCCTCCGTGTCTTTAATAAAAGATGTTCTGCCCACCAGGCTGTGACAAATCTACATGTTATGGCATGACGCTGAGGCTAACATTATGCAAGTTCAAAGTGTATTTAGTACATTATCAATCACGTTAATGATTGGTCTAAAGCAACAGTTTTTAAACATACTTTTCTTCGACCAGTCTGCTGCCCAGAGGATATCTTGTAGACCTCCTCCCAAGATAAAGGTTTTGGAAGCGCAAGCATTCCTATGAGAATGTGCTCCAAAAATAGATGCATTCACACCACTCTGAATCATTGCTTCTTTCACCCATCTTGCTAGAGTAGGTGAAGAAACGGGTTTATGAGGCCTTTTATGTGAAATCAACAGTTGCGCAGCGTTTCCTCTCATACTCTAAGTTCTCTTCTCGTATTCTTTCAACACTTTACCACGCAGAGTCACTCGTTCTGAGGAAATTGAGGATAGAAGATCGAGGATGACATAGTTTTGGCTCTTCTTTTAAGATGAAAGCAGGCTCCTTCAGGTTGTTAAGCCCTCCTAGTGACTTCTAAGGGCTTCACGTCTGAGGTCCATCTAAAGGACACCAGGCAGAGTAGTACTGTAAGTTTGTAAGAGATGCATTTTAGTGATAAATTCGAGTTTTGGCCCAACTAACTAGAATCCCGTAGCACATCCCCAACGACCCATAACGTGGTTTATTTTGCAGTAGGGGGGCTTAGGACCCGCATACTTTTCATTATCTTCTTAGTTAGTAAGCTCTGGCCCACTAAGACACTATCCAGTAAAGTATGGCCGCAGCTCCAGCTGACCTGTAAACATTAACTGTTCGATAAGTTAGACCAGAATTAAATAATTACGTCAGGTAATTGATTACATGCACTAGATTAGTTGAAACAGGATCGTAGTTTCTTCGAAGACGCCAACAAACCCATTTTTCCAAGACAGTCGATATGCTTTCCTTCTTCTGGATGCCCATGACTCAGATATGAGTCTGAAAGCATCTGTCGAAAGGCCTGATATCTGCCACTGTC
The DNA here is from genome assembly GCF_964263255.1 of Lissotriton vulgaris. Classification (NCBI taxonomy): domain Eukaryota; kingdom Metazoa; phylum Chordata; class Amphibia; order Caudata; family Salamandridae; genus Lissotriton; species Lissotriton vulgaris. Next base: position 278,691,864 of record NC_141698.1, on the reverse strand, counting down.
TCCTGAAATCTTCCAAGCCATCAGAACTAGTAGTCCTTGCTCTACAAGAGGGTGTATTTCTGCCTCTGGTCCTAGGATTACTTCCCAAGACGTCGGTATTAGGATAGGGAAGTTTACAGTCATTTCTAGTATGATTGGGAACCAGGCTTGTGATCTCCAAAGTGGGGTTGTCACCACTGTGGTTTCCTTGTATCGTCGTACATAGAGAAGAAGTCTATTAGCATGGCAAACGGAGGGAAGGCATAGGGTGCCAGACCCCTCCAATCCTGGAGGAAAGCATCTATACCCTGCTCTTGAAGGTGTGGTCTCCAGCTGAAGAATTGTGTTAGTTGCGTGTTCAGTCTGTCCGCAAAGAGGTCTATTCCGAAGCATCCCCATTTCTCTTGAATAGTCAGGAATATGTCCCAGTTGCTGGAATCTTTTAAATTCCTGGAAAACTAGTCCGCTGCCCCATTGCTCAATCCAGGGATGTGTTCCCCTATCACAGATATTCTTTTGCTCCTTCAGCAAGCCCAGAAAACCGTGTCTAAGTCTGTGAGACCTTTGGAAAGGGCTCCTCCCCATTTTGTTGATATATCTCACTGCTGATACATTGTCCGTGCGTAGCATTACGCAACACTTCATCAGACCCTGTGTAAAGCAACGAACTGCGAATGAACCTGCTAGTATTTTTAAGCAATTGATATGCAACCAGTTCTCTTGATCTGTCCAGCATCTCCCCATTGATGAGTTGCTACATCTCGCACCCCATGTTTCTAAACTCATATCTGATTCTATTATTGTCTCTGTTTCCTCCCACACAAATGGCTCTGCCATTCCATGCTTCTGCATTCCCCAGCCACCAGGTTAGTTCTTTCCGGGAATCTTGGTCCAAGGACAGTATTTGGTAATAGAAGTGTGTTGTTCTTAATGTCATTGCCTTGAGACTCTGAAGTGCCCGGTAGTACAGGGGTCCTGAGAAAATTGCCTGGATCAATGACGATAGGAGACCCAATATTCTTGCCAATAGTCTTAGGGTGAATACTTTCCTTCCTAGTATCTTCCTCAGCTCCTTATGGAGTTTCCATAACTTTCCTCCTGCTAATCTTAATTCTGACGTCACTGTACCTATGATAAAACCCAGGAATTGACTTTCCTGGGAGGGTCCTAAGTTTGTAACTATCAAAATAGGACTAGCTTGGTTGTGTTCAAAGGGAGACTCAGTACGTATGATGGCAAACCATTTGGTTTGGTTGTTAAGCCCTCACCCACCGACCTAGTCGGTGGCATGCTTCATCATCGGGCCCACCACAGTGACACCGAATGCGTCCCGGGTGTGCTTCGACTCCAGATTACTGAGGAGCTGGTATACTTCTCTGAGTGTGCTGTGAGGGGGTGTATAAGAAAGTGAATTAAAAGCTATGCTGTGGGTCCCAGTGCCCGAGGGTATACAGAACTTTAATAGCTGGGCCCACGCTAGCGTATAAAAAGGCAAGCGGACGCGGTGGAGCGAATTATGAAATCCCGCGTCCTATGTGGTCGACATGTTTCAGCCAGGCCTTTCTTGTTTTAAAACTGGCTTTCCTCAGGACCAATGAGAGTGTGAGTGAAAAATATAATTATTATTAAGTGAAGTGAGTTTTAATGTGTCGCACACGCTAAGGTGCTATACGTGTATGGAGGGGGATTCCCTCCGTTTTACTGTACACAAAACATAAAGGACGAAGACAGACGTACATGGTAAAGTCGGGTAAGTACATTATACTGGAAACACAACGCACTGCCGGCAAGTTTAAGGTGTGTGAACGACCTCTACCGGCGGGATTCTAAACCGTGGCCATGAGATTACATGGCGGAAGTGATTTATAAAGCGTTTCTAAACGGGGTGGAAGTGGTGGACTAAACAGCGGAAAATAGTCAATGAGTGAGAATCAAGCATGAATAATTCTGTTTCCTCACACATGCTATTAGCTGTTAAAGCCTCATGGGTCACCAGGCAGGGGAGAGCGGACCCTAGATGTTTAGGGAGGCAGGGGTTAGAATAAAACCTGTCAGGAGAGAAGGTTGCTTACCTATGTAGTCGTGAAGGGTTTATCTCTGTACTTACGAGATTACCGGTCTGAGAGCTCCATGAACCTGTAGTCCTGCTGCGGTGTCCCGAGTGAATGAAGGTCAGGAGCACTCTGGTATTTATACTCAGTCATATGGGGCGGTACCTGCAGAGGGGTGGAGCAAGGGGCGTAGCTGCGCGTGTTGAGTGACGCATATGCGCATGATCAGTGCCAAGTGCTCATAGGCTAAGCATGCGCCGAAGTATATGGTCACTTTCAATGAGAAAGTAGCAAAAGTAGCACAGAGGGATTACAGAAAGGGACAGAACCACGAGTCCAGTCGGGAACAGGGCTCAGCAATTCAATGAATTCCATGGTATGGAATCGTTAAGTCCAGTCAAGTGGGTGGAAAGGCGGTAAATCCACCGTTGTTCTCTTGTGTGAAGAGTTTTTTCGTCGCAGTTGTCAAATTTCTCAATGACTGTCCACGTGAAATCATTAGGAGTGTGGTTATGGGACAGGAAGTGTTCTGTCAGTTTACTGATACTCTTACCACATCTCATGGTGCTCCTATGTTCAGTCATTCTAGTCCTTACTTTTCTGGTGGTCATTCCGACGTATTTCAGGCCACAGTGACATGTGATTAAGTACACCAAGTTGGAGGAATTACAATTAGTGAACTGGCGTTGCGTCCAAACTTTGCCATCTTCAAGATTGAGTGTTTTTGATGGGGTGGTCAGATGGCAGACACTACAATTGTTGCAAGGTTGGTGTCCAGTTAGTTTGGGCAGTCCCCACGCATTGAGGATAGTGTTGCTTGAGGGTCGTTGGTTTACTCTGGGTCTTGTCGAGACTAACTGGTCTCTTAAGTTCTTAGCTCTCTTAAAAGCAAAGCGAGGGAGGTCCCACTTTCTAGTTCCAGAATTGATTATCTTCCAATTCTTTTTGATTATGCTAGACACCTGATTAGAGGCCGTGTTGTACGTGGTCACACAGATCATCATGGATGGTTCAGGTGGTTTCGGTACAGTTTCAAGGAGTGCATCCCTGTTTTGATTACGTGCCCTTTTACAGGTTTTGGAGATGATTCTCGTCGGATAGCCACGATCTTCCAGTTTGTGGACTAGAGCTCTGGACTGTGATTTGTAGTCTTGGATGTTGCTACAGTTGCGCCTTATTCGTAAAAACTGGCCAAACAGGAGGTTTTCCCTGAGAGGCCTAGGATGGAAACTGTCGAAGTGCAACAAGGAGTTACGTGCGGTGGGTTTGTAGTAGGTGGTGGTAATCAAGCCATTATTTTGTGCTTTAATGTTGAGGTCCAGGAATGCCAGTTCAGTAGTGCTGCTAGTGCATGTAAAACGGAGATAAGTATCCCGATCATTGATCCACGTCAAGAATTGGTTCAGGGTGTCATCGTTACCCTCCCAGATAATGAAGATGTCGTCAATGTAACGACCCAGGTGATTATGTTAGCAGAGTATGGGTTAGTGGGAGACTCGATGTGGCTACGTTCGAAATGATGGACGTATAGTCCGGCCACGCTCGGGGCAAAAACACTCCCCATCGAGGTTCCATTAGTCTGGAGGTAGAATTTTCCTTCATATTCGAAGTAGTTGTCTTTTAGAGCCAGTGCCGCACACTCAAGAATGAATTTTCGCAGGGTGCGGTGTTGCCAAGTGGTTTCCATTAGGACATCGTGTAGTACTTGTAAAGTAGCATCCTGAGGTAAGCTTGTGTACAAGCTTTCTATGTCCAATCCGACAAGGAGTTGGGTTTCGGGATTAAATGCCATGTCTTTGATGACATTTAGCAGATGTTTAGTATCCTGGATGTAGGATGGTGTTTTCTGTACAAGAGGATTGAGGAAGAAATCGCAGAAGCGTGAGAGTGGTTCGAGCAGGGATTGGATGCCCGATACAATAGGTCTCTCTGGTGGCGGATTCTTGCCCTTATGTACCTTGGGTAAGGTATAAAAGTACGGTACCCTCGCGTTTCTAGTGCAAAGATAGTCGCCCTCCTGTTTGGAGATGTGTTCCGCCTCTACAGCCTCTTTGACGATTCGGTTGATTTTCAATTGGAGTTCCTCAGTAGGGTCTCTGTTCAGAAGCTTGTAGTTCCGAGTGTCACTCAATAAACGGCAGCATTCCTTGTCGTAGTCACACTTATTCATGACCACGATGCCTCCTCCTTTATCCGCAGGTTTTATGATGCGGGTCGGGTCATTTTGTAGATGTTTGATAATTTCACGTTCTTGAAAGGAGAAGTTGTTGAATTTGTTCCTAGGTTGTAATTTTTCAATTTCTGCATAGACCGCATTTTCAAAGGTGGTAATTTCCACTGGTATGCTTGCTGGTGGTGGGGTGAAGGTGGATTTCGCTTTCAGACCGGTTTCGTTTGTGTTTTCCCGATTATCATCCTGTTTTTCTTGCTTTTCAAAAAATGCTTTTAATTTTGATTTCCGGAAAAACTCAGCGAGCTCCACATGGAGTTTGAACATGTCGAGTCTGGTGGTTGGAACAAAGGAGAGGCCTTTATTGAGGACAGCAGTTTCCTCGTTGGTTAGGGGTATGTCTGAAATATTGAACACCAAAGGGTTGTCCGCTCTGGGTGTGGCTATTTGCTGGTCCCCGCTTGTTCCCGGGTTTTGTTCCGGGTGTTCGAACTGACCGGGTCTTCTTCCGTTTCCCAGTGTACCCGTTGTGCGGGATTTCTTCTCTTGCCGCGCGATCTGCGGCCCTGGCCTAAAAAAGGATACCGTTGATTCTGGTTGTTCTGAAAGTATGGCATCTGTCCTGGGGCGTACAGTGGAGGGTATCCAAAATATGGAGGTGGAATGGGGCCAAATGGTGGAGGGCCAAAATTATGATGTTGTGAAGGTCCTTGCCACGTTTGTTGCCAATTTTGGCCTCTGCGTCCCCTTCCTCTTGTGTTGTTCGAGCCCGTACTGGACCCACTTGAGACAGAACTGTTGTCATCAGAATTGTCTTGGCCTTTTGTTGGTGCAGTATAATCGTCATCGGCATAGGGGTATGTTTTAGAGTAACTGAATCTTTTCAGGTCCTTTTCAAACTTTTTCATCTTTGTTTGTGTCAGGTATTCATTATACTCAGACATTTCACGGTTCTGGTCCTCAAGTTTTTTCTTATAGCCTGTGAGTGTGGTTTTGAAATGTGTCTCTGATGCCTGGATTTCTATGACTATGGCATCAGACAGGCGTTTAGCAGTCTTGATGATGAGTACCAACCAGTCTCTGGTACAGTGCCACGCTATTTGGGCCCAGTCCTTCCTGAAGGTGACGTCATCCAGGAAGATCCTGGGGGCGTTGGTGACTAGTAGTCCCCTCGGTGCTGTATTAGTCCGCAGATATTGTGCGAGAACGATGCCATGCAGGATCGTGCGAATCCTGTTCCGTTTTTTCTCAGTGAGAGCGTCCCAATCTGAAGTCTGTGCTACGGTGGAAGCTGTAGTGAAATCTGCCTGGAGGGAAGGGTCTGAGAGGATTTCACTGATATCATCCTCTGTGTAGGTTAGGCCAAAGTTTTGCGCCATGATGTCAGGGTGTCAATATGTCTCTCGCAGCTGTGCGCTGCCAAGTATCAGCAAATCAAAACGGAGAGAGAGGACTAGATAAGCCAGTCCGGATCCCCAAGTTAATATGTAACTATCAAAATAGGACTAGCTTGGTTGTGTTCAAAGGGAGACTCAGTACGTATGATGGCAAACCATTTGGTTTGGTTGTTAAGCCCTCACCCACCGACCTAGTCGGTGGCATGCTTCATCATCGGGCCCACCACAGTGACACCGAATGCGTCCCGGGTGTGCTTCGACTCCAGATTACTGAGGAGCTGGTATACTTCTCTGAGTGTGCTGTGAGGGGGTGTATAAGAAAGTGAATTAAAAGCTATGCTGTGGGTCCCAGTGCCCGAGGGTATACAGAACTTTAATAGCTGGGCCCACGCTAGCGTATAAAAAGGCAAGCGGACGCGGTGGAGCGAATTATGAACTCCCGCGTCCTATGTGGTCGACATGTTTCAGCCAGGCCTTTCTTGTTTTAAAACTGGCTTTCCTCAGGACCAATGAGAGTGTGAGTGAAAAATATAATTATTATTAAGTGAAGTGAGTTTTAATGTGTCGCACACGCTAAGGTGCTATACGTGTATGGAGGGGGATTCCCTCCGTTTTACTGTACACAAAACATAAAGGACGAAGACAGACGTACATGGTAAAGTCGGGTAAGTACATTATACTGGAAACACAACGCACTGCCGGCAAGTTTAAGGTGTGTGAACGACCTCTACCGGCGGGATTCTAAACCGTGGCCATGAGATTACATGGCGGAAGTGATTTATAAAGCGTTTCTAAACGGGGTGGAAGTGGTGGACTAAACAGCGGAAAATAGTCAATGAGTGAGAATCAAGCATGAATAATTCTGTTTCCTCACACATGCTATTAGCTGTTAAAGCCTCATGGGTCACCAGGCAGGGGAGAGCGGACCCTAGATGTTTAGGGAGGCAGGGGTTAGAATAAAACCTGTCAGGAGAGAAGGTTGCTTACCTATGTAGTCGTGAAGGGTTTATCTCTGTACTTACGAGATTACCGGTCTGAGAGCTCCATGAACCTGTAGTCCTGCTGCGGTGTCCCGAGTGAATGAAGGTCAGGAGCACTCTGGTATTTATACTCAGTCATATGGGGCGGTACCTGCAGAGGGGTGGAGCAAGGGGCATAGCTGCGCGTGTTGAGTGACGCATATGCGCATGATCAGTGTCAAGTGCTCATAGGCTACGCATGCGCCGAAGTATATGGTCACTTTCAATGAGAAAGTAGCAAAAGTAGCACAGAGGGATTACAGAAAGGGACAGAACCACGAGTCCAGTCGGGAACAGGGCTCAGCAATTCAATGAATTCCATGGTATGGAATCGTTAAGTCCAGTCAAGTGGGTGGAAAGGCGGTAAATCCACCGTTGTTCTATTGTGTGAAGAGTTTTTTCGTCGCAGTTGTCAAATTTCTCAATGACTGTCCACGTGAAATCATTAGGAGTGTGGTTATGGGACAGGAAGTGTTCTGTCAGTTTACTGATACTCTTACCACATCTCATGGTGCTCCTATGTTCAGTCATTCTAGTCCTTACTTTTCTGGTGGTCATTCCGACGTATTTCAGGCCACAGTGACATGTGATTAAGTACACCAAGTTGGAGGAATTACAATTAGTGAACTGGCGTTGCGTCCAAACTTTGCCATCTTCAAGATTGAGTGTTTTTGATGGGGTGGTCAGATGGCAGACACTACAATTGTTGCAAGGTTGGTGTCCAGTTAGTTTGGGCAGTCCCCACGCATTGAGGATAGTGTTGCTTGAGGGTCGTTGGTTTACTCTGGGTCTTGTCGAGACTAACTGGTCTCTTAAGTTCTTAGCTCTCTTAAAAGCAAAGCGAGGGAGGTCCCACTTTCTAGTTCCAGAATTGATTATCTTCCAATTCTTTTTGATTATGCTAGACACCTGATTAGAGGCCGTGTTGTACGTGGTCACACAGGTCATCATGGATGGTTCAGGTGGTTTCGGTACAGTTTCAAGGAGTGCATCCCTGTTTTGATTACGTGCCCTTTTACAGGTTTTGGAGATGATTCTCGTCGGATAGCCACGATCTTCCAGTTTGTGGACTAGAGCTCTGGACTGTGATTTGTAGTCTTGGATGTTGCTACAGTTGCGCCTTATTCGTAAAAACTGGCCAAACGGGAGGTTTTCCCTGAGAGGCCTAGGATGGAAACTGTCGAAGTGCAACAAGGAGTTATGTGCGGTGGGTTTGTAGTAGGTGGTGGTAATCAAGCCATTATTTTGTGCTTTAATGTTGAGGTCCAGGAATGCCAGTTCAGTAGTGCTGCTAGTGCATGTAAAACGGAGATAAGTATCCCGATCATTGATCCACGTCAAGAATTGGTTCAGGGTGTCATCGTTACCCTCCCAGATAATGAAGATGTCGTCAATGTAACGACGCCAGGTGATTATGTTAGCAGAGTATGGGTTAGTGGGAGACTCGATGTGGCTACGTTCGAAATGATGGACGTATAGTCCGGCCACGCTCGGGGCAAAAACACTCCCCATCGAGGTTCCATTAGTCTGGAGGTAGAATTTTCCTTCATATTCGAAGTAGTTGTCTTTTAGAGCCAGTGCCGCACACTCAAGAATGAATTTTCGCGGGGTGCGATGTTGCCAAGTGGTTTCCATTAGGACATCGTGTAGTACTTGTAAAGTAGCATCCTGAGGTAAGCTTGTGTACAAGCTTTCTATGTCCAATCCGACAAGGAGTTGGGTTTCGGGATTAAATGCCATGTCTTTGATGACATTTAGCAGATGTTTAGTATCCTGGATGTAGGATGGTGTTTTCTGTACAAGAGGATTGAGGAAGAAATCGCAGAAGCGTGAGAGTGGTTCGAGCAGGGATTGGATGCCTGATACAATAGGTCTCCCTGGTGGCGGATTCTTGCCCTTATGTACCTTGGGTAAGGTATAAAAGTACGGTACCCTCGCGTTTTTAGTGCAAAGATAGTCGCCCTCCTGTTTGGAGATGTGTTCGCCTCTACAGCCTCTTTGACGATTCGGTTGATTTTCAATTGGAGTTCCTCAGTAGGGTCTCTGTTCAGAAGCTTGTAGTTCCGAGTGTCACTCAATAAACGGCAGCATTCCTTGTCGTAGTCACACTTATTCATGACTACGATGCCTAAGTTTGACTTCTTTATGTTTATGACAAAGCCTTGGTGTTCTAGTAGGTGTATGGCAAGGTATGTATGCTCGGAGACTACGGATCTGGATTGTGTCCTTAGCAAGATGTCATCCACGTATATTATCATCCTCACTCCTCTTGCTCAAATCTAGGCTGCTACTGGGCAAATAATCTTGGTGATGCACTAGGGAGCTGAAGATAGACCAAAAGGGTGGCTGCAGAATTGCAATAGTTTGTCCTTCCAAATAAATTGGAGACATTTCTTTCTGATATGGAGGCTAAATGGAGACAGTCAGGTATGCGTCTTTGAGATTCAGTCTTGCTAACTAGTGATATGTTACCTATTTGTTTAAATCTTTCAAGTTTATAACCAGTCTCAAACCTTTGTCCTTTTTCTTTGTTAGGAAGATATTGCTGAGAAATGCTAACTCTGCTTCATCTCGAATTGCTCCTTTGGCTAGAAATTCCTCTTGTGTCACTAGGTTCCAGTTCCTACAAAATTGGGCTAGTCTGCCTCCCACGCTTACAGGGATATCTGAAAGGTCTCTCTATGATCTTACCTGCTGAGTATCCTCTCTGTCTCAGATCACCTTAGGAGGATCTCCCCTGAAATCTCTGCCTATGGGGGCCGAAAGTTTGGTGTGCTATGAAGCCGGACTGCAGGAATATTGCACTATCAATAAGGATGGGAACTTCAGGGCCTGTATCTTGCCCATCTATAGTGCCCAGGGCACTGTTCTTGTCACAGCCTGTAATGCGTGATGATACCACCTGGGTGCTCTTTGGCTTTTTTGCTCCCTTTTGTGGGTTTCCCCCAGCAGCCTTCTTCCTTAGGGTCTTATTCGCCCCCTCTAAAGTTTCAGCATGCTCTGCGCCTGCAATAGGCCATGCCTTTTGTGAGAAACTTTCCAATTTCTTATTAATGGCTTCATCCAGAGATTAGATCTGGGCGTAGTTCGCAGAGATTTGCTACGCGGAACTCAGCGAAGTTACAAAAAAACTTTGCGAAGTTCCGCAAGTGGCGGAGTGCAGTGTGAACTGCAGTTTGTGCTGGTATTCCTGCCGCTGGGGTAAAAATTCTACCAGAGTGGCAGCTCGCGCTCGCGAACTTACCGTTCGCGAGCTGGGAAAAAACTCTGCTGCACATCACGAAGCAGAGTTTTCTGCACTGCGTGAGCTCCGTGGAGTGCAGAAAACTCAGCGAACTGAGCTAAGTTCACCGCCCAGGCAAAGGGATCCCATCATTTTATCTAGGGCCTTATTTACCAAGTCCTCTAATTTACTTTCCATGATAACCCCTGAATGCTCAGCAGACATGTTCTGCAGTCAAATAAATAGGGGGAAAAAACAATAGATATTTTTTTCTGAGGAAAAGTGCAGGCACCTGAGTTTGCGTGGTCAGCTGTCTTTAGCCCTAGCATGAACTGAAACTGGCTACAACTGCCAAAAATCACAGTTTACGGTGACCAACCAAATAAAATAGATGCCGTATGTAGAAGAGTGTATTTTCCACAATGAGTTAAAAGGGTGGCCAGCACGCACGTAGTGTGTGCGGCTGCCTGGTATATGCAGTGGTTGTGCGATTGGTGTGCATCGCACTGCCAACAGGAAACAATCTGATCACCTACAGAAGTAGGTGGAAAGGGAGCAGTCGGCTTGACTATTAGTAGGTGCCGCTGCAGGGTCTGTTGCTATGGAGACTTGCGCGGCAAGATGCTCTTACTTGGATTTAGGCTTGGTGCTGGGGCTACTAGTGAATTGGCGGCTCCCGTCGATACGGGGGACGCCGAGCTGCTGCAGAGCGAGCTTGGACCTGCGTCCGATATTGGAGCGGTCATTTCTATGTGAACGAGACTGCGAAGCCAGCTTCAAAAGTAAGACGGCTCGCTGTACAACAATTTTTTGATCTGAAATTACCTAAAAACAGATAACAGGGCGGGAAAGGCACCTGAAACCAAAGTCAGATCCCAAAGCCCGCCCCCAGTTAATAAACAGATCAAGCTATGATACATTTGGGCATGGCAAAATAACTCAGAGATAAACAGGAATATGGGAAATGGTAGTAGGGGTTTCTTCCAAGAGAAAGGGGTAAGGGAGGACAGACATCAAATCAAAACAGTTAGAAGAGTAAAGTATTACAAGAAGACATATGATACTTATCTTGTGAGCAGCAGCAACAAAGAAGGAAGATTGCTGTGTGTGGGGGGACTGTATACTATCTTGGAATGTTCACTGAAGTTCTATATTCCTCAATTTTTGCTGCCGTGAACTGGCAATAAAGGAGATTTGAATAATGCTAGCCTCTGACTTGAAGCCATCTCAAATTGAATGCTTCCAAAACGGAAATATTCATATTTGGCGATTGGAAACATTATGACCCACTTGCCGCCTGGCCTGATGAACTGGGATCACCGCCTAAAGTATCGAAGGAAGTAAGAAACCTCGGAATGACCATGGACTCCAAGCTGTCGATGAATGCCCAAGTGGATGAATTAGCAAGATCAAGCTTTGTCACTATAAAAATACTGCAATAAATTTTCCCTCATTTGGGATTTCCAAAAAGTCCAAGCTACCATCTCCCTTGTTCATACTCGATTACACCAATAGCCTCTTCCACGGATCACCTTTAACGACCATGAAAAGACTACAACGGATTCAGAACTCGGCTGCCAGACTACTCTTGCATATCAAACCGCGAGACCACATCTCACCTGCCTTAAAAGCCCTGCATTGGTTACCGGTTGCCAGAAGATCCACGTTCAAGCTACTTTGTATCACCCACAAAGCAATACATAGAATAGGACCGCTCTTCATCAGGAATACAATGAAGAAAGAAAAGTTTACCCATTGGAGCATCTCGTAGGATTTTGAGGCGAGATGCCCCTTTAGAGCGGAGGTTCTTTTGTTGATTGTGTTTGGTGATTTTATTCCTGACCATCATTATTGGCCCCTTGGAAAATGCTTGCAAGTACCAATGGTTTACAGCAACCCTTTCTCCTCCCTCCTATAAAGCAGTGATTAACCTGTTTGAGTCCTGCTAGCTCTGTAATGACCTGCTCCACGGAAACCTCTCACACAGTAAAATCATGCTTGCTGTAAGTTCTGCCCTATGCAGTTTCACCTGTTTATGTTACCACTAGCTCATGGATATATTCTTAAAATATATTTGCTCTTATGGTCAGAAAGCTTATGGTTAGTAGATTTTCTGTTTTTTGGGAAAGGGGAGGAGTGAAGAAGGGAGTATGAAAACAAAACACAAGTACATGACCCCGTAGTGCAAATTTAATGAGGGAACTAGGGAATGCACATATGGCCCTCGAAAGAGTTTCTAATGCTGTCCAGCAGAACCATACTAAGCATGTCTCACTGATACAAAAAGGTGATGGGTGGAATTCTTAAATTAATTTCAGCCACTGCTGATAAGCCGGGACTACATTCCAGTCCATAATTTTTTGACAATTGTGCCACTCCAGCCAGAGACCAGCCCCTGGGCAGCCTAGAGTCGCAAGCAGACAGAGACCGGAAGCAAACAACCACTACCATTCACACAAGCATGACATTCCGAGTAAAGCCACACAAACATGGACAGTTCATCCACTGCGGCTCTCTATTAAGGTTCTTTACAAACTTTCTCTAATTCTAACTGTCTAAAACACCCAGATCTCCTCTATAAATAGACTTCCATCATCCCACGTGGACTCTGGCCTTCTCTCTTGGTTGCAAGTTGTGGAATAAATATTTTCCAAGCAGCCGTAGCTTTTGTGCAATGCTATTAAGTGACCACATCACGATAAATCTGCACTTTAGCATCTGGCGTGAGAAAGCCGCTCTCCTGGCCCACTTGCAAGTATGCACGGGATACATGATACCTCGTAAGGGAAGGCCAGGTGGGACTGTTGCCCAGGGTCCAGGCAGCTGCAGTGAGCCGCCATATTATTATCCCATACCAGGGCTTTAAATGGGCAGGTACTGTCAGATACTGAGTACTTGCATTTCTTTCTTTTGAAATGTAGAGTACCTGCGCTTGGGAGAGAGGGGTGGGGGAGAGTGAGCAGACCATGACAACCAATAGAGTGTGAAAAAGGCCGCTTTATTGGAACAGGTGCACATTTACAAATACCACAACCTCGGCAACCGCCTAACAATCTAAAACCATAACCAATTTTGTTTGTTATATTTTTAAATCCCCAAACCCCGCCCCCACCCCTCACCCTCCATCACACCCGCCCCCACCCGTACATACCCAAACACATAATAAACCATACAAAACCCCAATAACATTATAACATCACATTACCAAAATCCTAATTACAAAACCCCAATTACAAACCAACTGATCCATATCCCCCGACCGATATTCTCTGAACACAACCTCAACCTGTATAAAACTTCCCCCAACAAAATCCAACTTCACAACTAACGGGTCCAAACCTGGCCCAAACTGACAATTACAGAATAAACCGCCACGCACCTGTCCCAAGCGACAAAGAAACAAAGCTAAAACCCTATGTCCACCTGTTACAATCAGCCGCCAAATAAATAATTAAAACAGGAAGAAAATAAGAAAAGAAAAGCCCAAAAATAAGGGAGGGAGGGAGGGACAAAAAGTAGCTAAGGAAACAACCGGCCACCAGGTCACCTAAGCCCAAAATGGTGCCCGAGAAAGGGAGCCCCGCCCCTTTATAAGTTGGGCTCCCAATACAACCAAAAACAGCCCAAAAGAAGCCCAAATGGAAACTGCTAGAAGGAAGGCCCTACCCAGATCTCCCAAACCGCCCGGGGGAGGAGACCTCCCAGGGGTCGGCTGCCCTCCCCCAAGCCCCCCTTCTCTATAAGGTTAAATTGTGCAATACTTTGAACAAAAGAGCGCCAGCACATCTCAAAAGGAAGTTGGTACTCTGATGGTCAGTATCAGCACTTCTGGATTTCCATTTCAGGCGCTGTCCTAAACAAGGACATCATCAAGGACATCATTTTAGCGATCTCAGGAAAATGAAAGGAAGAGTCAAGGTATGTAGAGCTGAAACACAGGTCTGCACACACACATACACACACATCCACACACACCCACACACACACTCTCTCTCTATGCAATATCTTTTTGCTTTGTCATTCTGTTTGTCACATGTTGCACAGCAGTGCAAGCGGCTGTGGAACATGGCTTAAAGTAAAACAAAGGGGGGGAAGAGCTATGATGCGGCCAGCATTGACCTCATCAGAGCACGTTTTTCTCTGTAAGCAATGTGGTAAAGCAGCCCACACTGCTATGCAATAAATCTAAAAACAGCACTGGCTGATTGGAAGGGGCCAAGCAACGCATGGGAGGAGAGTGGGGAACAAGAACAGACAGAGTGACATGAGTGGGGGGTTGTGGAGCGAAATGGACAGCGGGAGGAGGGTGGGTTGATAAACGAAACGGACAGCAGGTGGAGGGGTGGGAAACGAAACGGACATTGGGAAGAGGCGGGAGGAGGGTGGACTGTGGTGGGCAATGAAACAGACAGTGGGAAGTGGGTAGCAGAGTGGGAGGGCAGGTGGTGGGAAATGAAACAGACAGCAGGAAGATAAACAAAACGGACATCTGGAGGAGGGCGTGGACAAACAAAACAGACTGCGGGAAGAGGCTAGTGTGGCAAACGAAATGGACAGCAGGAGTAGAGCTGTGGGTGGGAGACAAAACAGACAGAGGGATGAGTGAGGAGTGGGGGGAAACGCAAGAGACAGCGGTAGGGGAGTACACAACACAAATGAGATAGCAGAAACAGTGGGAGGAGGGCAGGTGTGAAAAAGAGAGACTGCAGACACATGTACTCTATAAGACTGCATGTACAAAAGTAAAAAAGAGTACCTGCGTGAGCTTGCGGCCAGTGGAAGGATACTGGTCAGAGACAGGAAGCTGTATTTGGTCCATGCTCCAATGCAGGGACACACACACAAAGCATTGGTAGGAAGCTGGAGGGGAGGAGGAGATGGTGACCAATAAAAAGCAAGAGAGACGTGGAAGCCAACCATTGGTAAGTAATGGTAACTAATGGGTGGGCTCTAAGACCGTTTTAAGATTTTTTTGTTTACAACAGATTTTGCAAGCACAGCCCGAGAGCTGTGCAGGCAAAACCTAAAAAATGAGGTGAAGTCTTGTTGCGCCTCTCCCACGCATTTGGCCTTGTGCACGCAATCAGCATTCTGTGGGGGTTATGTAGTACGCGATTTCCTTCATCCTTAAATTAGAGTCTCTCATACGATGAGCAGATGGCAGCTCTGAACTTCTGAATTATAGAAGAAGCTGCGTATGTTATTCCCTCTTGGCAGACTTACAAATTTTTTCACTTGCTGGCTTTCATTGAGGATTATTTCAGCTTCACCATTACGACGTTATTGCCATTTGGTAGATCTGGCAGTAAAACTCTGATTTAGCAAAGCTTTTTGTTAATGTATTAAAAACATCTCTGAGTAGGCCAACTGTAGTCCAGCTATATTCTTCGGTCCATGGGATGAGTACCACCGATATGTGGTGTGCACTGCTGCCATAGGAGGTTTTGTTTAGCCTGCATGATTGGAAAAACAAAATAAAGATTACCACGAGTGCAGCAGGGTATCTCAGTTCACTGGTATGCATTATACTGTTTTGCAGCATTTATATAGCATTTGCTACATGGGGTCCTAAAGAGCTTACCTAAAAGGTCAGCAAGATGCATGTGGGGTAGTGGTGTCTTTTTGTGGTTCTGATGGGTCTTCTGTAGGCTCTGTTGTAATGGCATAGGGTGGTTGTGTCGCATATCTCAATTTTCTTTACTTGAGCAGTAGCATGTTGAGTTTTGTTTTCATTCTTTTGATGTTGTTGTTAATCTAGGAGGTGTTCTTTTTGTGGTCAACCCTGGATGTTTTTTATTTTGGTATCTGTTTGTCCAGTGCAGTGAAGATCTAGTTGTAAATGGTGTGCATGCCTTTCGGATGCATGTTTATTGGGGGTCTTTCAAGATGGGTGTTAAGTTTATGGGTGTCGTTCTAAGTGTTTGTTGTGTTTTTTCTTGGTATCTTCAAAGTGTCAATGACAGATGTGTGATCTTGAAAGTGATGATGTTGTCATCGCTCCAGCTTACGGGTTGTCTGTAACTGTAGTTTGTCATGAGAGTGCCAATATGACATCTTGAGTGTGTCCTGCTGAGTAAGTTGGGTTAGAAATTACCTGTTTGAGGTTGACGGTATCAAGGTTGGTTGTGATAGCTGTAGTTATGATTAGATTCTTCTCATCAAACTATATGTTGAGGTCTCCTAGAATGTATAGGTTTGGGGGGGGGTTCAGATGGATATTGGTCACTGTATCTAGTAAAATATCTTCAAAGTTGGCAATGCTCCTTGGTGGTCTATATATTAAGATGAAGGAATAAGTTATAGTTGGAGAGGGATGACATCTTATCATTAAGGATTTACAGCTGCCTATGCTGAGGTTTCCAATTTGCGTTAATTGTAGTGATGTTTGTATGGATGTGAGCCATAACCCCTCCAATTTTGTAAATACAAATGTTGTTTATGATGAGAAAATCAGATGCTATGACTTTGTGGCATGTGGGTGAATAATCTTTGCTCAGGCATGTTTCTGTAATGAAGGTGAGGTCTGGTGCTGGTTCTGAGAGTAGGTCAAAAATGTTGAAGTAATTTTTGTTCATTGATCTTGGTTGGACTAGTAAGCATTTTAGTTTTTGTGTTTCTTTCTTCTTCATGTTATGTGGTGTGTTATGGGTGGAGGTGCAGAGGTATAGGGCATTTTGGTGTGACTGGGATGGAATTCCGGTTGTAGCTTTTGGTGGAGGTGTAAGGGAGGTTGTTTAGGCAGAGAAATGAGAAGGTTGAGATATGTTTGCATGTGGAGTGGCTTTTTGCGGTGGTTAGTTGTGTTGCAACTGCTGGGTTGTCTGGTAGTTTGAGTGGAGTTTGTTCTGGTGGGAAGGTACGCTTAGGGATCTTATGTTTGCACCTTCCCCTGATTTTTAGTTTTCTTCTAGCGAGTGATGTTCTTTTTTTTATTGTTTTTCTAAAACCTGATATATCATTTATATGATTTGTTTGTTTTTCATAACCAAATAAAGAACTTGTTGATTGATTGATTGACTTTAGAACTCCAGGACACAAAAGATCCCTATCACATGTAGAGCCCCCCAATGTTCTATTGTGAATCCTGTCATCTTCAACCTTTCCATGGAGCCCTTCGGCTCTACTTCCAGATGACAGCTTTAAAATTCACCAACATGCTGGTGATACACAGCTCTACTTGAAAGTCTTCCATTCTTCAAACATCCAATGTCTGAAACACAGCTTGTACTTCATTCAGATATGGATGTCCAACACCTACATGAAGCTCAACCCAGCCAAGACAGAATTCCTATTATTTGCCAAGAACAACAAACAAGATACAGTACACACCTTGCTCAATCACAAAAACCTTCATGGTTTTAAATCTCATTTCTCACCGAAAGCCAAATCACTTTGATTCACTCTGCACACCAACCTACTATGATATGGCAATGAGGTGGAAAACACTCGTCTCACTAGACTTTGCGGAGTTGTGTTGTGCATGTGGTGGTGACAGGAGTTGTGTAATATGTACTGTTGTGATGCATGAGTATAGCTTTATCTGGGTGTTTTGTTGAACTGTCAATCTTATAGCTAACTAGATGACTTGGAGTGGTTTTGTGCACATGATATATTTCGGAGTGGTGTGTTAAGTGTACCGTTGGCATAACGTATGTGCTCTGCCCACAGAGGTCAGTTGGATGTAGTGTAGTCCTAGGGGACCGAAATATAAGGAGAGGCAGTGCAATCTCTGCAGTCTCAGATACACAGACGCATATTAGTCAATTGGTTATTCTCGACATTCCCAATCATTAAATAGGTAAATTACAATAAACTGGTAGCTCTTTTTGTCAGTGCTACATTTACGGCAAGGAAACTCGACAAGTGCCAACAACCTATGAGGCAGGGGTGAGAACAATCCAAGTGAATCTGCTCCTTAGCTCTCTGTCTTTCTCATCCCTCAAGTGAGTTTAGGGAGCATCCAGAAGCGAAGAAGATAGGCTTGTACAGGTTGCAAATAAAGAGTGCAGAGGAGTGAGTTAACAGGGCTAGGCAAAAGTTACTTCACAATTGCACTCCCACTTTGTTGCCTAAGAGAGGAAGCCCTTATCAAAATACATGCTGGCCATATTTTGAACAGCAATGCCACCACCCAGGAAATCCGGCACAGCCCCCTCCTCACTTTAGATCCCCCCCAACCTGAGAGGCGAGATATGGTCCTTGTGCATTAAGCATAAAAAATGTAAAACTTCATAGCCATCATGAAAGTAAGTTTAAATTCTATTAAGGACAAGGAGGCGATGATTATGATTTATTCTCCTTTGTTTATTAGCTCAGCAGCCCAACAAAGATTAGAAAAATAACATCAAAGCGAAGGACTACAAATTCCATGAGTCCAAACACAATCTAAGATTCAACCAATTAGATGATCCTAGTAACACATAAGAATATCCCCAAGGAACAGCACTTCCTCTTTGTCGTACGGAAGACTAAAGTGTGATACTCTTGTCACTGGTGATCTTGCCTCTCTTCAGCACCGATAAAATACTGAACCCAATCAAAATTCACCAACAGAACTTCTGAGGAAATCTAAAATCAGCCTAGCATAACACAAGATGATAACCACCTGGTAACAAAACTATATAACACAGATCTAATCTTCAAATATGTCAAGAGAACTTTAGATACGTTGAAACATACAAGTAGCAATATATATTCACTCCCAATGGAGTTTAATGTTTCCATGTTTAAAGGTGGGAGATATGACATTATTCTCCCAAGGTGAAATAATCTTCGTCTCTGTGTACTTAATAGAATTTAAACTTTCCTACACGATAGATAGGAAGTTTTCCATTCTGTCAGGGCTGGAGTTCGGATTTTGCTAGTTTAAACCTTACTCAGCACCAAAGATGCCACCCTTATCACCAAAGAGCTACCTCATAATGGTGAAAGACTACTGCCTTTATCAGGAATTAATCAGCACAAGGGTGGTGGTGGCAGTATACGGTGTAGTGATTAGTAGATGTCCTTTTTACCTGTGTCACTGGAGTGAGGCCTACAGGCTCACTCATTTAAAGTTCCGCTGGTGTGTGCTTAACTCACTCACAGCCCACATTGACCCGGTGTATAATGCTGTGCAATGCATGTGTGATGTACATGTGCTGGGTGTATGGAGGTCTGTGAATGGTACGATACAGTGCTAATGCCGGTCTATGCAGTGCACCATGGTATATGTACATGCAGGTTTAATGTGAGCCTGCAAGTGGCACAATACATGGCTGACTCTGGGTTCCATTTTGGGAGACCCAGGCCTGCATGGAGAAACATGAGGTCAGGAGGTAGAGGAATCCTTCAGACAGATTTGTGGATTTCTGTAAGCTGGGTGGGACACGGGGGAGAGGGTGAGCCAGGCTCCCCCAGTACACTTCAAAGGGTGGTCTTTGATTCAGGGAGAATTCACAAGCAAGGGACCTGGGCACATCTCAGGAAGGAGATGGGGCGGATAAGAGAATCATAAAGAGTAGGTCTGAGACCCTGGGCTAACCTTTTGATACACATGTACCTGTGGCTGACATCCAGGTGTGAACTCCTAGTAACTCCCATGGCCTGTGTTGTGGGGTCCTCAGCTTTGGAGTCTTCCCTGCTATGACAGACTTCTTTCTGGAAGAAGAGTGGGTTCTTCAAAAGGAAGGTGCACACCAACATAAACTTCAAAAATGCAGACTCTAATCACATTTTGTGTTCAGAAATAGACCATAAGAAGGGGAGCTTGAAACCCCAAAATGGTCAACTGTCAAGCAGTCAATCAGGCTGTGTAAGGAGGAGAAGCAATGCAAGACTTAAGTTTGTGACCAGGACTGGGGGCTGAGGCCTGCTAGTCTCCCAGCAAGGTGAGGGGGCATCCCCTAGGTAATCCAAGACCACCTACCCTGCCACCTGAAGCCCCAGCACCTGCCTGCTTGCTAAGACCAGTGTGCCCTGTGATGAAGAGGAGCATGTTGGAGGGAACTAGGTCCAATAAAGAATCCTGTTGAGATGATTCCCTTAGCGAGGTGTGAGGAGACAGCTGCTGCAACAATCTGGTCATTGTCTGCGTGCCGGGAAAGTTGGCGACCTTCATATGCCATGAGAGGGCCTCTGTTAAGTGACCTGTGACCCTTGCTGTGCCAAACAGGTCACCGCCCATGTGCAGTATCGAACTGGCAAACCCAAAAGCCAGGAAGGGCCACCATGAGGAGACTGTTGTTCTGAGGGGCAGTAGCCAGCATGAAGTAAAAGCCGGCAATCCCATATGCGAGGAGAGGACGTTGTGAAAAAATTGTCATGCTAAGTTGGCAGTAGTCCCTATGCAGTGGTGAGCCAGCTGCCCTGTATGACAGGGGGGACCACTGTGAATAAATCTGCTGTGCCGATCGGGTCAGAGCCGCGTGTAATGGAGAGATGGTGACCCTGTAAGCCAGAGGGGGCCACCGGGACCAAGCAAGTAGTGTGACCTGGTTGGGATCATGACCGGAGGAGAGAGGCCGCTGTGGTAACCCCTACGGGCCTGCACTGTGACTGAGGATCGGCCTCAAGACTTTCACACTCCCCTACCCACAGTGGGAAGGATCAAAGTAATTACCAAGCTTGGAGGAGCCACAAATATCCTCCAGTAACTGTGGCTGCACAACTGCTTCTGATAGGAACTTGAGCTCTGCCAAGCACAGCATGCCAGGGCCGTGTGCAAACAACTTACAGGAGACAGCTGCTGCAGCTCCAGCACCCACGGAGGGAGTGTCCTCTGGGGCTCCAGTCACTCCGATCCTGCATGTCTGGGTAAGAGAGATTTCAGGTTAGTCGACCCTGGGAATACTTGCTTGCTAGATAGTGCTTCAGCACTGGATAACTTTTATACAGAGATGTAGTGGGACTTCTGAGACTCAGACTAGTAGGGCTTCACCTGAATATCACCTATAGTGATTGGGGAATAGCTCTACCATTAGAGGTAGAAGGGAGCGGCACTCAGTAACTGCCTAAACACTAGAGCATTGACCCCAGGGGCCTGTGGAAATTGTTTGTGAATGTTGCATTTTCCTTTGTGCTAATGGCTGTAAAATAAAATGCTTCTTTTCTCATAAAAGCAAGTATTTGACTGGATGATCATGTATTATTGCTGTTGCACGTATTTTGAGTACATCCCCTGTATCTACACTCCCTCCCCAAAGAAGCTGTAAACTATTTGACCCGCGCTATCACTGCGAGTCAAGCGTTGAAGGGGTACTTGGCCCAGTTGGTCAGGATCCACTGTAGGTCAGGCCCGAGACTTCAGGAGTAATAGGCCTCAACCCCAATGGCTGGGCCCAGTGGCTCCTGCTTGCCTTGTGGCCCTCTGAGCAGGATTCTGACAGCTCTACATCTGACCACACAAAGCTTTGGATGATCCCAGAAATCAGGTAATAAACAGTCCTGATACTGTTCTTGGTTTTTTGTGCCATTGTAAAGATAATACCCTCTGGTGTAAAAATTCTTCAGGACACCTTTAACTCTCTCACATCGGAAACCTGTGTATATGAGATCAAACACAAACGTTTTACCAGCTTGCCTGATAGTTCCTTTCTATATAGGAAAGCATTGTCCTGCCGGGCCTCAAAGAGGCACAACACCACATTGATTAACCATAGCTAGCAATGCAATAGGGGATGTGGAATTTAATAAAACATCTGCTTGTCCATAGGGCAGATTGATTGATTTGTAAATCTACTTGTCCTGTAACAAAATCCACTTGTCTCTTTTGTGCCATGTAATGCAGCGACAAATTATGGCAGCAATCTCATTCTAAAAGAGCTCTGATATAGCTTCTATGATTGTGCAAGGGCTCATACAATAGTAGGGTTTGAATACTAGCAATTCCCTTATGTTGCCATGTTAGCACAGATCTGCATACCGGGGTTGAAGGTAGTGGTAAGCAATAGTTCCAGGGTTGGAATGCCCTTTTAAGTCTGTGCAAACCTACTTGCATGTTTTAAGAGTTTTCACCAACTCTTCTCTAATCTTTTCCCATATGGAGAAAGGTTGGAAATTTACTTCATACAATGGTAGATGGAAAAAATCTTCCAGGGTTGGGAAAAAAATGGTTGGAGGAATAGTGAGCTTGAAAACACTAAGACGTTTGCATAAGCAAGTCTACACATGCATATTTGCTCATGCTAAAATGCAGTTTACAAGTATTTTCTAGGAGTACTATTTCTTGGCCTACTTCTATAAATTCTTGTGAATTCATGAAAGCCGTATATCTGCACTTAATGCAAGAACATACCATGGGTGCACTTTTGAGATTTACTTTAATATTGGGCTCCTAATTAGGTTCGGCGTTAACCAGGACCTTTAGTGTTTATTAAAATTCTGTCTCTCTATCTATCGACTGGCTTCACTGTGACAGCCTTCTCCTCTTTTACAAGGAGCATATCAGCACACAAAGTAGTTTTGTTCAGTGCCAGAAACAACTGTGGCAATGTGTTCTTTTCGAAACCAAAAACACATTTTTGCTTTTGCCAATGTTTGCTATAATGGTTAGGGCCCGGCAGCTACCACACTATAAGGTTTCACAAAAACCATGCCAAAACAAGGCACATATTGACAAAACCAAAAGGCTGACCACCAATTTCAGACCAACTGCATTTGCCAAATACTTGTTTATTTTTATGTTTCCCATAATCTTATTGAAACTGGTTGTAGTGATTTTACATTATGAATAGGTTTGCGAAATATTAGCATACATCAACACATTTTACTAAATGATGCTGCAAAAAAATGGTAACTGAACTTTTACAGTTGTTTAGCTAAATGTTTTTTTCTTTTCATTTTTTGTGAACATTTTATTTTGAAAAACAAAGATTCACCAATCAAGCTTCTGGAAGAATATTTGCATCTAATCAGACAGCATTCTGGGAGCAGTATACATAGCCTCATATTTCTAAACTGTGAAAATGGGTGTGCACATTTTTATACTGAAACCACTGTCAGTAGTAAAGCCCGAGATTACAACATTCAGAGCGCTCACCATAATAATAAAGGCTTTGCATTATTAAATCTTAAATACAAGTTTGAACTGCATTAACACATGTACACAAATGTTACTCTAACCTCAGACAATGCCCTTCCCTCCTCTATAACGGGTTACTGTAAACTGGCAGCCAAAGGGTTTGTGTTGTAAGGGGTTGGGTCTACTTGTCTCAAGAAAAAAATAAACATGAACAATTTCCCTTAGCCTCTAACAATATGTCCTGGTGTCAGGCTATAGGAATTCCACATCCCGGTATTGATTGAGTTCTCTTATTGGGTCACTGCACAAGAAGATTCCAGAGCCTCAAATACTCAGTTAATCTATTGTTCTATTTTTATTTTGTTCTGTTTACCTAAAATTCTGAAAAAAACAGACAAAACCATAGACACATTTTGCAGTTTTAGTTATACTTAAAGTTATACGTATGTTAAGAAACTATAACTCATGGCCTAAAGTTACTTAATGGCACAAGTTATAGTTATACTTATCTGAAGAAACTATAAGTATAACTATAATGGCTGAATTTCTATGGCTTTGTGTAGGTAAAACGTGACCATAACCATAACGTCCCTGTAACGTTTTGTTTTTTTCAGTAAATTGCTATGTTTTTTTAATGTAAAGTAATATATAATTACTGTCTGTTAATACCAACCACCGCAGGCTTTGTTTTCTCATTCGGCTTTGGATCAGCAGGTGCCAGCAAATCCCCTGAGGAGGATCCGCGTCCCTAGATATACAAAGTTTAACAACTCTCAAACTACTGAAGAGATTTACACCATATTACAACAGCATTGGCATAGCCAATAGATCTCGCTTTTGGGACCGTATACATTTTTAGTTATGCAGCACAATATCCTTGGTGCAACAACATCAACCGTTGCATGGCTAAACACTTATAAGGTCCCAAAGGCGTGACCTATTGGCTATGCCAATGCTTGTTTACATTTACCTCGGTCGTGCAAGGCAACAAGAACTGTCAATTATTCTGGGACTTCCGTCCCATGCGTTTTATAAGTGCTGACTCTGCTGTGCTGTTTCTTGCATGTCCACGCACCTGTAGAAGGTGTGTACGTTTGTAACGTAGTGCAGTGCCTGTCCCACCAGAGTGGACAAACACTTGTTGGGGAGGAATTGAAATGGCGTTATATCTGAAGCTCGTCCTTAATGGAGACCGATTTTATAGAAAGCGTGCAGATACTCAGGAATTCCCCTTGCCTTAGTAATTCCCCTTGCCTTTTTATCATGCATGAAAACCCTTCTCTTTTGGTGCGAGTGACCCTCTAGCCGGTTTTAATTTGATAGACTGTTTGGTATTTAAAATATTGTATGGGTGTTATCGAAGACACTCTCTAGTCTCCGTTTCTTTTCTGTCTTTATTGAAGCCGCTGATGGTTGTCCACTGTGTAAAATACGTCCCTTCACTCCGGACGCCAAGTTCCAGGGATGTCGTCATTACGTCAGAAAGGACTAGGAAGAGTAAGTCCGTAAGACACTTTATTTCGGTAACTAGTCTAGGACCATAACAGAGATATACATAAAATACATTATTACAGATCGACAATGTTCTCTAAAATGACAAAGTTAAAACAGCCAGATTAAAAGTCAAAATAAAAACCACTGCATGACCCACCCCAAAGGCAGAATTGGGAAAGCTACTCACATGCCTCTCCACACAATGTTACGTGCATAACCAACGAAATGTCACTGATCAACAAACAGTATTATTAAAGTGAAAGTGCAATAAACGGATCTAATGTTAAACAAAAATAAATAAGCATGGGGCCAGGAAAATGTGATCGCAACAGATCTGCGATATCCTGGCTTCATCCAGAATTTCCAGTCCTGGATGATAAAGGATTACAGATTTGCTTAATGCGGCGTGTCCAGGGCACATACATGTTTCCTAATCACTCTCATTGCTAATAAGAATCTGCTCAGGCAGAAAGCCGATAGCCTGATCAGATCAGATCAGAGCTGAGGATATGAACAGCAGGGGGTAATAATGCTGGAAACCAAGATTCCACCAATGCCGGGGGTTTCAGTCACTTGCTTCTGGCACGTTTGTACAGCGGGCGACAAAACATGCTCAATGGTTAGAAAGAGCGTACTTGAATAACCACAATGCATCCTGGATGACCTGCAGCCATTACAGTGCTGTGAAGGTCGTTTCTTGCTCCACTTGTTGTGATGTGCAAACACTAATACTGCGCTGCAGGCAGGCTATTGGATGTCTGTAAAGCCAAGCAACCAGTGATCTTTAAATCTGACTTCATAGTTCATATATGAGCACTCCAGATGGAAGGCTCACTGCTCATCAGAGACAAGTAAAAGATGAAAAGTATCTGCTTAGGATAAACAATCGCGAGCCCCCTTTTTACAGAGTTGAGTGCACGCACGTTCGCGCTAAAAGGCAAAAGTGAAAACATTATCCGGCTCACATAATAAAGACAAACCCGGGATTTGTGTGTGCGCGTGCGCTAAAAGATCAAAAGTGAAAGCATTATCCGGCTCACTTAATAAAGACAAGCCCGGGTGTTGTGTGCACGCGCACGCGCGCTAAAATGCGAAAATGAAAGCATTATCCGGCTCACATAATAAAGACAAGCCCGGGAGTTGTGAAAACACGCGAGTGGTGACGCGATCTGTGGTGGGGAGGGAATTGAAGCACAACACAAGCAAGCAAGGTGGAGAGAGGCATGCAAGGCTTAATGAGCCATGACACAAACCCACATGGCGGCTGCGCGCGTGCACATGCGAGTGGCCCAAGCTTGAGGCCAGCAAGCCACTGGTAGCACTTTGAAAACCCCCTTACTAAATGTCTCGCAGGGCAGCGCCTGCGCTGGCTCAGGCGAGACCTAAAAAGGGCTCTTTTCGGACCAAGAGCTAGTGTTTTGTCAAATTTGGTGTAAACCCATTCAGCAGTTCGGCCTGTAGTTGTGTTTAAAAAAATGCAAAATCCCCATAGAGATTGCAGGGGGAAAAAACGTCCCTTTTTCTCGGCCTCTGCATGATGAATCACAGTGAAACTTTCCATGCAGAACTAGGCAAATGAGGGCACCTATTTGGTAAAATTTTGTGAAGGTTCGTCAGAAGGCGCCCAAGTTATTAGCAAAACAAAAAGCGCTTTGTCTATGGAAAAAGTTAGCCCTACCTATAACTACCTACAGGCTACTGTCATAGATAGATAGATAGATAGATAGATAGATAGATAGATAGATAGATAGATAGATAGATAGATAGATAGATAGATAGATAGATAGATAGATAGATAGATAGATAGATAGATAGATAGATAGATAGATAGATATTCACTGAAAAAAAGGTTACGGTAATGTTATAGTTAGGTGAATGGTTCAGTAAATACATTAAGGTTTTGAAGTACAAAACCACAGAATTTCAGCAGCTATAGTTTGAAGAGCTAACTATAACTTGCTCTCTAGCCATGCACTTCTTATGACTTCACATATTACATAACTCATGACATGTTCTATGACACCCTTCATGACATCTCAAATTACATCATTGATGACATCAATGATTACATCATACAATGAGTGTGTTAGTTTGTTTTATAGTTTACATAGAGGAGGGTAGTTCCCATACTACTTTTCTA
Organism: Lissotriton vulgaris; assembly: GCF_964263255.1. Lineage (NCBI taxonomy): Eukaryota > Metazoa > Chordata > Amphibia > Caudata > Salamandridae > Lissotriton > Lissotriton vulgaris. The sequence continues at coordinate 278,665,391 of NC_141698.1, read as the reverse complement.
CATAATTTTATACAGTTTGTGTCCAGCTAATGGGAGTAAGTGTTTACAAAACACATGTGCTCCTAATGCATAATTGGTGTATTGAGGTATTGAATACTTTATAAATCTTTGTACTGAAGAGCTATTATGGGTGCAGCTAACAACATGTTCCTTGCAAGCTTTTTGGTACTGCAGAAAAAACTTCTGGCTGCAAAGATTTTACATACTACATATTAAGTATTGTATGACGCATTGAGTTTTTTGGCAGAATTGTCTCGGCACGACAATGTCTACATGATATAGAAGACTATGTGCACCAGGTACTAGCCTATGTACATGTTTTTGTTTTGCTTCATTAGATGGGCTACTTGTAAAGTTTTCACCACCAGCAGATATTATGGTCTTTAGCACATTCAGACCTTGGCCCCTCTTTGGACAGGTTTTACCTAAGGTGTACACTCTTCTTAGTAGATACATTTTAATAATCTGGTGTTTTTCACAGGAGAGTTTCACTGTTTGCAAACAGTGTGGTACAGAATAAACTGTCTCTATATCGTAAACACTTTTTAGAGTATCCTCTTTTCTACTGATATCCACTTCGTTTTTTGCTGCAGGTTCAGTGACTGTAAGGGGTTTAATACAGGTAAAGGCTGTCGGGAGTAGGGAATTAATTTGGGAGCAGGCGTTTAGTATCTTGCCGAACTTGCCTTTCTCTGAACAGTTGTATACATATTGAACGTGTGCAATGACGGTTTCCCATATATCTGTGGTTGATTGTTAATGTGAACTAGGCTACCCGTGAACTGTATGGTATAGGGTCATTGTTGTACATAAAACATGCTTGCTATTCCTATCTGAGTTGCATCTGTGATGGCATTATTGATGCTTTATATTATTTTGAGCTATTTTGTACTTACATTCAGGCCTCTAATGCCATACTAGTTTATAGAATAAGGTGTACCAAAGCAGCTTGGATGATGTCATCAGTAGTGTCATCAATGATGTCATTTCAAATGTCATGAGTGATGTCATAGAACATGTCATGAGTGATGTAATATGTGAGGTCATAAGCACTGCATGGAGGGGCAAAAGCTATAGTTAGCACTGCTAACTATAACTGGTGAATTTCTGTGTTTGTTTTAGTTCAAACCATTAATGTTGTCACTGACATATTCACCTAAAAATAATGTTACTTTAATCTTTGCTTTTTCAGTGAAATTCTAATTCTTTTTAAAACAAAAACAGATATTTTCATCACACCTAGCTATAACTTTACTTTAAGCTTTGGTTTTTTTCAGTGAACTTCTTGGGTTTTTTAAGGTAAACTAATATTTTATTATCCTAAGTGAAGCTAACCCCAGCCGCGCACATCCTTTGGCCGTGCGTGGTAGGGGGTTGTCCGCAGGCCAAACCTTTGGCCAACCCACCTGGAGGCAGGCAACCCGCGGGGAGGTAGACAACTCCTCCACCAACCATATGCTGCGCACGGCCTTTCGTTGTGCACGGCATTGGGTTGGCCGCAGGCCCTGCTTCCAACTACCCATATGCAGCAACCTGGAGGCAGCCAACCCCACACCACACAAGGCCTTTGCTTGTTCATGACGTGGAGGTAGCCGCAGGGCCTGTATTGCAGCCAGGCCCTGCTTCAAAATCCCTGTAGGTAGCCAACCCCACACTGCGCAGAGCTTTTGGCCATGAGCAGCAGGAGTTGGTTACATGGCTTGGCCGGCTGCAGGCCCTGTGGCCTAACCCCCAGCAGGCTGCCAAACCCCACACAGTGCAAAGCCTTTAGCATATGCAGCACAGGGTTGGCCTCCGGGCTCCGGTGATCCCCATCCCCTGTGGCTAAAACCTATATATTAAGAGGAGTGGATCGCGCAGCCCTCTCCTCAACGCATAATTGACCCAGGGACCCCCATCCTCTGGGGCCAAAATCTAAGGAGAGGGAGGCGTGCAGCCCCCCTCCCCAACCCTTTTTAGGCCCCGGGGACCCCATCCACGGGGCCAAACCAATAGAAGAGGGGAGGGGGGGGCATGTGTCTCTCCCTTCCCTGAGCCTAATTAGGCCCTGGGATCCCATACCCAGGGGCTAAAATGTAAATAAAAGGAGAGTGGGGCATGCAGCCCCCTCCCCAAGCCTTTTAAAGTCCCCGGGAACCCCATTCCCTAGGGCTGTGCTTTATTTAAAAGGGGAAGGAGGCAGCACGGCCCCCCTCCCCATGCCTCATTAGGCCCTGGGGAACCCATCCTCCAGGGCCAGTTTTGATTTTAAAGGAGATGGGGTCTGTGTGGCCCCCTTTCCGAGTCTCACTGGGGCCCAGGGACCCAATCCCCTGGGGCCTATCTTTAATATACTGGAGCACTCACAAACAACACACTGGGGGCTTAAGGGGAGCCCCAGGGTCCCCTTTGCCCCAGCTGGCTCCCGGCATGCTGTGGGAGCTGGCATTGCTCCTATCCACAGAAAGCAGTTATTTATGCTGCTCCCTCTGGGCGAGAGCAATCTGTCGACCTGTTTCCCTGCCGGCATCATTAAATAGGGCTGAAGGCGATGGGGTATCCGGGTCTAAAAATGGCTCAAGGAGGGGGTTGCGCACCCCACTCCCCTAAAAAATGTCATTTGGCCAGGGGGATGGGGTTCTAATGGAGAGGGGCTGCATGCCCTCTCCCCTAATCAGCTATATTGGGCCACAGGTGATGGGGTCCCCAGCGCCTAAAAAGGCTTGGGGGGTTTGTGGGTCGCCATTTTGTTTTTGTTTTTGTTTTTCAATCCTATTGGAGTCCTGTGGGATCGCAGCAAAACTTGCAGTTTTTTTTCCTCTAACTTTGGACCCAGGAGTTCCCTCCGGGTCCCTCCAAAGAGGGCCTAAGGAGGGAGCGTAACCCTACCCTGCCCCTTTATATAATTTTTTTTTATGTTTAGGACAGGGGGCTTAGTATCCGAGTCCTGTAAGGGCGGTACAAAAGGGGGTGGTAATGGACGGAGCATCTGAACCAATCAAACACTCACACCCAGTCAAAAGATCTGGGTTTGATCCATCACCGTTCTTTAGCCCACTCTAGCACCCCAGTTCAGACATGGCTATATGCAAATCAGTCTGACCCTGTGCCTCATGGGAACAGTCCAGCCCAAACTGCCAAGCCATGCCTTCCCTGGACCGGAAACTAACTTCCCATAATGTTGTCAGCCAATCAGAGCGCTCGCTCTCACAGGGGGAAATTGACCCAAGAAAAAAAAGCTCACAGGCCTTTTTAAACTGGACCTCCTGCAAGACTCTCGCAGGAAGCCCTCTGACCCAACGGTTCAAATATACAAATATTTTTAAACCTTAATTTCTCAAAAACTACTTAATGGATTTACACCAAATCACAAAAAGCACGATCTCTGAAGCAAGATCTACCTTCAAGACAAATTTAGTGTAAGTCCGTTCAGTAGTTTTTGCTGTAGGCCTGCCTAAAGTTGTTTATGGAAAATGCATGGGGATATTGTGTTTTGGGACTCCAGTTTTTTCATTGGCCCACTTGACGGATCACTCCAAACCTTTCCATACAGAAACTAGCAGCACCTTTTCCGAATGTTTTGTGGAGATTCGTCCAACAGGGCCAAAGTTATTAGCAAAATAAAAATGGCATTCCCTAACTAAAGTCTCTAGAACATAATTTGAAAAAATAGAGCTTTCTGATTGGCATAGGGAGCTTTTTTCCTTTCAGCCATCGTGCTACAGAGGGGGGTCAGACTTGCATGGGAGAGTGTCTGAATGGCTGTCAGAAGCATGAAGAAAAATGTGTTATATATGGTAAACATCGTTTACCACGAAGTTTTAACAACGCGGTACCTTTAGCACGCATCCCTTACAACGCAAGTCGTTACCACGACTTGCGCTGGAGGGCGCTAAAGGATTACAAATAGTAAATTTACTATCCCAACACCTTCCCTAGGGTCCACGGGGACTGGTGTTAGAATAGTAAATTATACTATTCGAAATCCGCACCCCCAACGCAAGTCGTGGTAACGACTTGCGTTGTAAGGGATGCGTGGTAAAGGGATGCGTTGTGACGGTACGCGTTGTACCGTCATACATCCGTTATATATATATATATATATATATATATATATATATATATATATATAGGGGCAGGGTAGAAATTCCCTGTCCCTCTAGCCCTTGTGGGGCCTTCTCAGAGGGACCCCACTTGCCCAGGGTCAAAAATACCCAAAAGAATAGGTATTTTTACCCTGAGCCTAATGAAATGGCATCATTAATGACATTGCTATGTATGGCGGTGGAACGAGTTATAGTGAATGGTGAATATAAGGGGTTTATTGTTTGAAAGTATGAAGCATTTAGTCTGATTTTAAACAACCAGTTGGCTGTGTCGCTGTTAGCTGGCTCCAAAATATAGTTTCCGCTGCAGCAGGAATGGAATAAAACGCTCCAACTTGGAAAACATCAAACAATCTTATGTGCAAAACACATGTTTATAGCTAGTATTCATTCGTTTGTATACATGGTTTACATTTCGAATGGCAGTGATAAGGCATCAAACCTGCTTTACATGCATGGGAGAATGGGGTTGAGATAAAAAAAAACATACCGTCCTTTTGATAGAATGATTACTGGCACGCTTAACCTTGGGTTCAATATTTTCATGTGGAGTTGTGAGATTGTAGAGTGAAATTTGCACTTAATGCCGCATCCTTCAAAACTATTCACTGTTATTTTCTGCTAATTCGTTTTTTCAACTTAACATTTTTGGAACATTGAAAATTCGCTTTTTGATGGCGGTACGTTTGGATTCCTGTCCTCGAGTCCACCACTGTCAATACCGTGAAGAGTAGGCCGCGCGCACTACAGGCGGGACGTCTCGCGCGAACACTCGCGCTTTTGACGGTCTGGCCAATAGCGCTCCAGGTCTCGGGAGCCCGGCCGGGCCCACGGCCCGCAGACAAGCGACGGGCCTTGGCGCATCCTCCGTGTGATGGACTTCAGTGGCAGCAGCTGCCATGGCAACAGACGGCAATGGTCCAGATTTCCGCATAGCGATGGGGAGAGACGAAGGGGGGATGGGAAGGGAACCTACAGTGTACCGGAAGGCTAGACGGAGAAATTAGGTCAGTGCTTCCCCGTGGAAGCAGCGCGCGCTTGGGGGAGGTTAATGAATGCAGGGCCTCAGGCCGGGTTAGAGTTTGCACACTGCAAGGAGGGTTTGGATTGGATGGGGAGTTGTGGCGCATCCTTCTCCTAGCAGGGTATGAATTTATGTCTTCTTGACAAATCCTCTCACATTTGCGACCTATTTGGAGTTCACCTCAGGTTTGATTTACTGGCTGGGCTACGAGCCTCTCTAATCGTGGCCAGTGGAAGATTAGTATGCGGCCAGCCTCGCAGATCTAAATGGACCGGTTGAGCTATGCGCCTCTGTTGTGGGTTCTTTCATGGCCCACATAGCAATCCAGGCATTTAGGGATTTCCTAGCTTTGGGAGTCAAAGGTGCATTAAATAAGGAGATACCCGTAGAAGGCTTCTACGGGTGCATGTTGTGGAAAACTCTCTCCACCATTTGTTAAAGGTGCTACCAGGGTAATACATACAATAATGTTGGCCTGCAGAGGATTGTGTGCAACTTGTTGTTACATTCTGGAACTCTGAAGGACTGACTCAACCTGTTATCTTTCTGAGAAGAGTAAAATGAGCACCACTGAGCTGGAGTTGGGGAGTAATGATAACTGTTGTCAGATTGTTGTGATCAATATGCAGATGGCAGAGCCTCTAGGTTACAGGTCTCTGCAGCCGATGCTTAGCGCACTGAAGACCATTTCGAAGGACACATGTAGGGCTCTTTAAAGAACACAACACTGTGATCATATACGTCTGTGAAGAATGCCCGTCCCGATAATATGAGTCCAACGAAAATGGCAACACTCCCTGAGGCCAAGATCTCTTCACGTGGTTTTACTGATGATTATTGAAGTTGAACAAAATAAATAAGGCTCGACAGTATTCAACCTTAGGATCGCTGTGGGCGCAGACGGATGTGTGAAAGAAGAAAGCCTGCTGTAGAAGGGGAGAGGTGAGAGCGGCAAGACGCAACTTATCGAACCAGCCCTTCTTAGGTCTCGACGTGGTTTTCCCACACCACAAATTATGTGACCCTAATTAAAATATTTTCCCTCCCGACATCTCGGAGACCCTGCCCACCAAGAATGCGGCGAACGGCATATTGAAAGGGGCTACAAAGTAGAAATGTGGCCTGTTCGACGACAAATGGGCCTTCTTCCCTGTCATTGGTATGTCTGCGTATAATGGTAACCCCCCCCCCCCCCCCCCCCCTGCTTTTGTTGGGCGGGACCCGATAACGATGTATCTTAGAAATGTGCGGCGAAGTTTCGGGTGAACCCACGTTCTCCTGTCAACTTCTGCGGATAAAAGGAAACAAAAAATACAACAATTAATACACACCCAGGCCTTCGGCATGTTGCCGAGCTTCGAAAAGAGACATTGTACACGGAACGGAAGCGCACACAGATTACTGTCGGCAACAATTTATTGCTTTACCTAGTTCAGGGCCTCGGACGACCGGAATAGGACGCAGCACTGAAAGGAACAAGACGTTGACACCTCCTTTCCTCTCTGCCCTTGTCTGCATATCCTTTCTTCTATTTTCTGTGTACTCTTATCGCCCTTCTTTAACGTGTCCCTTCTATCAACTTCTCTACCGTTTTCTCTTTTCTGTCTCTGCATTCACTTCTCTTTAACTGTGGTCTATTTCCTGCCCGAGGCTTTCTTTATTTCTATCGTATCTCTATCCCATCCCTCTTTTTTTAACTCTGTTTTTACCTCCGTTTCTCTTTTGTGTATTCCAAATCGCCTTTTATTAATCTCTCATCACATCCCTCCTCTCTCTTTGCGGTCTATTTCTCCTTACTGTTCATCTCAGTCTCCTTTCTTTCAGGTCTGGTGTTAGCCTATGATTTTTGGGTTTTACTGAAATTACATGTATAATATACTTATTCAAAAGGGCTTTCGGCCAGCTCCATTGTTGCATTTGTCTGTTGTTGTGTCATTGACATTTTCCTTTGCCCACTACATCACACAGTATGGGTCATTGGTCTGTCCACTTCAACCACTGGCTTACTTCACTTGAGTGACTGTATTCTGCGCTTTCACAAGGAGCATATCTGCACACAAAGTGGATCACTTCAGTGCCAGGAACCTCTGCATTATTGTCACAATGTGTGTTTTGAGACCCCAAATAATCTTTTCTTTTAGCCAATTACATTCGAAAGGGGTTGAGGCAATATACTACCACTCCTACCATCACAGTGTAAAAGATTATTATACGCTAAACGTGGGGCACAGAACCAGAAGTTCAACCCCTTTCAAATTTTATTGGAGAAAAGCCCAAAACATAAATTAATTCTTAATGGTTCAGCACCCCTTATTCTTCAGTACTTATTGTTTGTTTTACATTGAGGTTCAGCACAATTCCCATGATATTCTACACATACAATACTTATATTTAACATTATCCTTTAAGTATATTTTGAGGAAATTTCTTTATTAATTTTCTTCTTTTAATCATCGCCTTAAAAACAGTTGCCATCGCGTTTCATCCTCACTGGACTTCTTCAGGGTTCCATTCCAAATAATTGTTACTGAGGATGCTACGCGCATATGTCATCTACGTTGTGCCTATTCCTTTCTACAGAGTTGGTTCTTTGGGTCCTATGACTCACGTTTGTGGAAAAAGCATGTCAGTTCATGCACTGGTCCGCTCTGTGAAGGGGTTCTTACTTGTGTTGACATGTGAGATATCCAAACATTTTTTAAAAGCTTGCAGATAGGTTTCCAATGCCAGAGTACGTGTGCTCCATGTATAAACTTTGTCCCACAGTGTATTCCATGGACTGATGAGCATCAAGATTGCCAAGGTTTTTTTTGCCTTTGTGGGTTTTTCCACGTCCCTCTTAAGGTGACACTTGACATGTTTCACATGTGTATTAAAGTGCAGGATGGCATTGTGGCTGCCATGTCCTTTCCTTGAGTAATTGAGAAGGAAACTAGAAGGAACTTTTTTGTGCAGCAGTCCTTGACAATATATTGCACTAGATTGTTTTAATTTTCTTTTCTTTGAAAGTTTTACTTTGCAAAGTCGCACTCAGTAATGTCAGAGAAATACAACATCTCTGTTATAGCAAGTGTTAGACCTGTCTTTTTTGCTTCTTACCTCCTGTTTTTGACTGTGTGCTGCATTTCGTTTTTTCTGTTTTAGAACTCTGGGCAGTTTACCACTTCTGATCAGTGCTAAAGTGTAAGTGCTCTCTGTCTAAATTGTGATTATGATTGGTTATCCATGATTGGCATATTTGATTTACTGGTAAGTCCCTAGCAGAGTGCACTGTGTGTACCTAGGAACTGTAATTCAAATGCTACTAGTGGGCCAGCAGCCTTGATTCTGCCACCCACATAAGTAGCCCTGCAACCATGTCTCAGACCTGCCACTGCAGTGTCTGCATGGACAGTTTTAAACTGCCATGTTGACCTGCTCAAACCTTCACTTTTACTACATGTAAGGCACCGCGAAGGTAGGCCCAAGGAAGCCCCATTGGCTGGGTGCAGTGTATGTGACAGGTAGGACATGTACTGGTGTGTTCCACATGTCCTGGCAGCGAAATACTGTTAATTTGTTTTTTCACTAGTGCAAGGACTATCTCTCACATAGGTTATCATTGGAGCTGCTCTTACCAGTGTAACTTCCAATTGGGAAGAGATAGAGATTTGGAGTCCCTGAACTCACAATTTAAAAAGGCATCTTTTAGTGAAGGTGGTTTTTAAATTGCGTGTTTGAAAATGCTACTTTTAGAAAGAGGACATTTTCTTGCTTTACCATTCTGTGTCTCTGCCTGCCTGTAGAATTTATGTCTGATTTATACTGACAGTTGCACTGTTTGTGCATTCACCCTAGACAGTCACACAAAGGGAACTGAGGTGTGCCCTGCATATCCTAATGGCCCATCACCAGGCTGATGGGTTTTCCTGTTCTAGAGTGGTGGGAGGAGTTTTCACTGACACCTGAATAGGGCTATGCCTGTCCTCACACAAAGCTGCCCCCCCCCCCTTTGTAGTGTGTCTGGAGCCAGGTCAGGAAAAGGCAAGGTCTTGTGCATTACAATGACTTTCCTTTGAAGTTTGACTACTTCAAAGACAGAAAGGGGTATAAGTATTGGACCTCTGACACCCCAATATTAGAACACTTCTGGACTAAGAGTAGATTCTGCCAAGAAGAAGAGATGGAGAAGCTGTAGGAGGGGAACTGCCACTCTGCTTGTTGCTGTGTTGGGCTGGCGTGCTGCTTGCTGTTTCTGTCTTGAGCAGTGAAGGACCAGACTTTGCTTCTGTATTCTGCTTGCAGAGGTTGCCCAAGGGCATGTGTGTGCTTGCCTCATGTTAAGTTTCAGGGCCATCAGACTTCACCTGCAGCCCCGGAACTCCTCTGCTGGGAGATCTGACCTGCCAAGTGGTGCCAATATCAGTTCTGGGCTCTTGGAGAAGATTCTGCTGCAAAGGTCGAAAAACCACATATCTACCTTCATTGCCTGTTTTTCCCTCTGCAACCAATGCCCTGCTGCGGTATGGGTGAAGAATCAACGCAGCGCCTGCTGAGTAGCTGAAAAAAATCGCCACAGCCTGAGTACTGATCACCGTGTCTCCGACGTCCGAGGCACCCGCTCTGACGTAGGCACTCCAGTGTGGCTGAAGAAATAGATGCGTCACTTGCTCACGGCTTGAAAATCAACACATCGCCTTTTCCACTGCTGCTGCATAGACCCCGGCTCATCCAGATTTTAGACTCATTGCACCTGTGCCCCAAGTTATTCACAGACGTAGTTCAGCACTACGGAACCGAGGCCATGTTTCCGGAAACCGACACACACCTCCTCTTGCAGTAAGGAATCAACGTATCACCTCCCCTGTCAGTGAGAAATCAACGCAGCAGGGCTGGACTGGCCATAGCGGGCACCAGGCATTTCCCCGCTGGGGTGGGGGCTGTTTTGGATACCGGGGGTCAGCAATATCGGCCCCCGGTAACAAAATTGGCCACAACCAGCCCTCGCAAAACTGCTCAGCTGCACTCCCCCTCAGCCCAGGGGGGGGGCTGGCTGAGCAGTTTGCCAGGGCCGGTTTCTATGCCCAGTCTGGCCCTGCGTGGCAGTAAGGAATTAACGCATTGCTTTGTTTTCCAGCACCTAAGCTCCCCAGTGCCTCTTTTCGTCTTTGATTTTGAAGCATCCCAGGTACTTTCTCAGAAAAGTGACGCATCCTTAGTTTCCTATGGACTGAACTGTTTTGAACCTTTTTAAAGTGATAGCTTTTCTTGTGTATGTTGAATATTTGTTGTTTTGGTCTTGTTTTATTTAGATAAATATCGGTTATTTTTCTAAACTGGTGTGGTGTACTTTTGTAGTGTTTTCACTTTGTTACTGTGTGTGTATGTACAAAGGCTTTACCCATTGCCTCTGAGATTAGTCTGACTGCTTGTGCCAAGCTACCATGGGGGTGAACAGGGGTTATCTTAGCTGTGAAATCCCCTTACCCTAACTAGAATACGGATCCCTACTTGGACAGGCAGCAAACCACTGCCAACTAGAGACCCCCATTTCTAACAGTGAGGATTCTTGATTAAACTACTTTCATTTAATTTCAAGGATTCTTTATTCGATGATTAAAAATCACCATAAAAGCACATACATATATACATGAATAAAAATTCATTAAATCATTTTCAGGATCCCGATTATAATAGTTATTTTTACACATTACAAAAAAGGGAAAGGGGATTTTAACACTTTAAAAAAGATTAAAAACAAATTTTTAGGCATCATTCCTCTCCTCTGGTTACCCTTAAACGAACCGCCACTTTAATAAAATTCATTATACAGCACAATATTAAAGGGTCAGATGCTTTCTGTAGGTAGATTAGGGCCTCTTTAGCATGTTCCAGATTGTCTTGTTTTAAAATTTTCACTAGAAATCTACGCCTAGGCATGGAGTAAAAAGGGCACAGGAGTACAAAGTGAAGGGAATCCTGCGGAGACCTATTGTCGCAGCCGCAGGTTCCCTTCTGCTCAGATGTGGTTGAGAACCCTGCTGGTGATGCCAATAAGTATGGAAGTAAGTTTAATCTAAAGCGACACATCAGAAATCTGTCCTGAGCATTGTGCATGAGGTACAAATATGGCTCCATTCCCTCGACGCTCTTAACCAGGTTGTGAGCCCTCACTGTCTTTTTGAGCCCTTCAGCCTCAGCTCTCTGTTGTGCTTTTTGCTCTAAAAAAGCTTTTTTTACTAACATCTTGTGCTGGGATACAATTGCTACGGGGTTGGTGAAGAGATTCCTGTAGCTAAGGGCCTCTAAGGTACTCTTTACATAATTGAGCCATGGTATTCTCATGCATTTATCCCTTTCTAAGCAATCATTTAGAATTTCTCTGCTTGGAGACGCGTCAGGGTTGACCCAAATTTTTAACCAGGCCACTATTGGCCTAAGTTTTACCAGATCTTCTAGGTAAGGCCTCCCTAGTTCCCTGTGTGCTATAAAACCAGCGGTACTTGGGGGTACCCTCAGGATGGTTCTTAGGTGTTTATTTTCTTCCCGCTGTATTTTTGCAGTATTAACAAAGCCCCATACCTCAGCCCCATAAATCACTTTGGAGCAGCATATGGAGCTATACAGGTTCATCACCTGTTCAGGGCTCCATCTGCCTACCCTCCTACCATAACTTGCTATTGCCCCATTGGTAGCGATCATTTTGCTACAGCGCTCCTGGCCATGTTTCCGGAAACCGACACACACCTCCTCTTGCAGTAAGGAATCAACGTATCACCTCCCCTGTCAGTGAGAAATCAACGCAGCAGGGCTGGACTGGCCATAGCGGGCACCAGGCATTTCCCCGCTGGGGTGGGGGCTGTTTTTGTTACCGGGGGTCAGCAATATCGGCCCCCGGTAACAAAATTGGCCACAACCAGCCCTCGCAAAACTGCTCAGCTGCACTCCCCATCAGCCCAGGGGGGGGGGCTGGCTGAGCAGTTTGCCAGGGCCGGTTTCTATTCCCAGTCTGGCCCTGCGTGGCAGTAAAGAATTAACGCATTGCTTTGTTTTCCAGCACCTAAGCTCCCCAGTGCCTCTTTTCGTCTTTGATTTTGAAGCATCCCAGGTACTTTCTCAGAAAAGTGACGCATCCTTAGTTTCCTATGGACTGAACTGTTTTGAACCTTTTTAAAGTGATAGCTTTTCTTGTGTATGTTGAATATTTGTTGTTTTGGTCTTGTTTTATTTAGATAAATATCGGTTATTTTTCTAAACTGGTGTGGTGTCCTTTTGTAGTGTTTTCACTTTGTTACTGTGTGTGTATGTACAAAGGCTTTACCCATTGCCTCTGAGATTAGTCTGACTGCTTGTGCCAAGCTACCATGGGGGTGAACAGGGGTTATCTTAGCTGTGAAATCCCCTTACCCTAACTAGAATACGGATCCCTACTTGGACAGGCAGCAAACCACTGCCAACTAGAGACCCCCATTTCTAACAGTGAGGATTCTTGATTAAACTACTTAAATATGTAAACAGGAGGGATGGTATGTAAGATTGTAGCAGACATATATTTATATGTTTAATACAGTCATGATAAGTGGTCCGCAAAGTGTAGCATGGAAGTATACAAAAACACCACTCACCAAAATATTTTTGTCACAAGGTGACTGCTATAACGTACATCATCAAAAGCAAACTGAACTATATGCCTTTCAAAGGATTTTATTCTCCTTCGTGACAGTGCCCACTAGTCACACTGTTTGGTCATGTGCTTCTGATACTCGCACCCCTATTCATGTGCCTCATACTCATGCTGTTATCATGTGCCCAGAAAGTCTCACACTATTGCTTCATGTATCCCATATTACTTCATGATTTTCTCATGTCCAAAATCCCCCACATACTGTTCAGGTGCCCCAAGCTCCTTACTCTCTACCTGCTATCAGCTACTCAGGATGCCTGTTCCCCACTCTTCTTTCACTCTGTCCATGTACGCCAAGCTCCTTACACTGTTCATGTACCCCAAGATCCTTACATACTATCAGTGTGCCCCAAGCAACTTATACTGCCAGTCTATTTGCATCAAACACAATGAATGCCCTAAACTCCTTACACTGAGTGTTCCAGGCTCCCTGCACTGTATATCTGTGTGCTGCAACCCAAGCTCCATACACTGTCAGTCTGTGTGCCCACATGCTCATCACACTGTGTGCCCCAGACTCCTTATAGTGTTTGTCTGTTTGGCGAACCCAAGCTCCTAACACTGTCTCACTGTGTGCTCCAAGCATCTCATACAGTGTGCCCCAAGCTCTTTACACTGTATGCCTGTGTTCCCCGACCCAGACTCCTTACACTGTCGGTGTGCCCACAAGCTCATCACACTGTATGCCCCGGCTCCTTACAGTGTTTGTCTGTTTGCCGAATCCAAGCTCTTAATAGTCTCCCTGTGTGCCCCAGGCATCTCATATAATGTGCCCAGAGCTCTTTTCATGGTATGCCTGTGTGCCCTGACCCAGACTCCTTACACTGTTTGTGTGCCCCAAGCATCTCATACAGTGTGCCCCAAGCTCCTTACACGGTTCATGTACCCCAAGATCCTTACATTCTATCAGTGTGCCCCAAGTACCTTATCTTGGCAGTCTATGTGCCTCAAACTGCGTACACTGTGGGCCCTAAGCTCCTTGCACTGTGAGATCCAGGCTCCTGGCACTGTATATCTGTGTGCCGCAACCCACGCTCCTTACATTGTCCGTCCGTGTGCACACAAGCTCATAGCTCTGTGTGCTCCAGGCTCCTTATAGTGTCTGTCTGTCTGCCTACAAGCTCATCACATTGTGTGCCCCAGTCTCTTCACAGTGTTTCTCCTTACACTGTCGGTGTGCTCCAAGCATCTCATACTATGTGCCCCAAGCTCTTTATACTCTATGTTTTTGCGTGGCCACCTAGGCTCCTTACACTGTCGGTGTGCTCCAAGCATCTCATACTATGTGCCCAAAGCTCTTTTCACTCTATGTGTACCCTGACCCAGGCTCCCTACACTGTCCATGTGCCACAAGCATCTCATACTATGTGCCCCATGCTCTTTACACTCTATGTCGGTGTGCCCTGACCCAGGCTCCTAACACTGTCAGTGTCCCCCAAGCATCTCATACTATGCGTCCCAAGGATGTATGACGTTACAACGCATGCTTTCACCACGCATGCTGTTACAACGCAGGTTTTACTACGCATACCATTACAACGCATTACACTTAGGGGTGCTGGATAGTGAACAGTTTAATTTACTATTCCAACTCCAGTCCCCGGGGACACTAGGGAAGGTGTTGGATAGTAAATTAAACGTATTCCTTATCCTAGAGCGCCCCCCAGTGTAATGCATTGTAATGGTTTTTGTTGTAATACTTGCGTTGTAACAGCAATGCGTGGTAAAAGTTGCGTTGTAAAGGATGTTTCCCGCGTCCCAAGTTCTTTACACTCTATGTTTGTGTGCCCTGACCCAGGCTCCTTACCCTGTTGGTATGCCCCAAGCATCTCATTCTATGTGCCCCAAGCTCTTTTCACTCTATGTATGTGTGCCGTGACCCAGGCTCCTTACACTGTCGGTGTGCCCCAACCTTTTTTCACTCTATGTCTGTGTGCCCTGATCCAGGCTCCTTACACTCTCGGTGAGCCCCAAGCATCTCAGACTATGTGCCCCAAGCTCTTTTCACTCTATGTCTGTGTGCCCTGACCCAGGCACCTTACACTGTCAGTGTGCCCCAATCATCTCACACTATGTGCCCCAAGCTCTTTTCACTCTATGTGTGTGTGCCCTGGCCCAGGCACCTTACACTGTCAGTGTGCCCCAATCATCTCATACTATGTGCCCCAAGCATTTTGCACTCTATGTCTGTGTGCCCTGACCCAGGCTCCTTGCATTGTCTGTGTGCCCCAATCATCTCATACTATGTGCCCCAAGCTATTTTCACTCTATGTCTGTGTGCCCTGACCCAGGCTCCTTACACTGTCGGTGTGCCCCAAGCATCTCATACTATGTGCCCCAAGCTCTTTATACTCTATGTTTTTGCGCGGCCACCTAGGCTTCTTACACTGTCGGTGAGCCCCAAGCATCTCATTCTATGTGCCCCAAGCTCTTTACACTCTATGTCTGTGTGCCCTGACCACGGCTCCTTACACTGTCTGTGTGCCGCAAGCATCTCATACTATGTGCCCCAAGCTCTTTGCACTCTATGTCTGTGTGTCGCGACCCAGGCTCCTTACACTGTCGATGTGTCTCAAGCTCTCACGTTGTTTCTGTCCTCCCTAATAAGGTGCACCCAGTGGAGCGGATTGCGCCTCATACTGTACCCGTGCTATGCATTCCAAGTCTTCGTAGGTGCAGGAAAAATTGTTTGTGACTCAAGTTCTTTTCAGAAAAAAATATGTTTTGTGGTTCGCTTTGACTGTTTCTGTTGTGGTGAAAGGAGCTTGCCTCTGCCTGCCCATGGTGCGGTGGTGGTTTTTAACAGGGCAGGCTCTAGGGCGGTGCAACCGGTGCCACGGCACCGGGAGCTGACTTCCGGGCAGACGCAGTGTTTCTAAGTTTATTATAGTTTGAAAGCACCTGCTGCCGCATTCCTTTCCTCCAGCAATTTCCAGGCAGCAAAATAAAATGTCAAGATAACTCCTGTGATTAATGTTCTTCCTGGAGAGAGAAGGAGTTTTGTGTAGTTGAGGTTTTGACTCAATGTAAGATAGCATAGAGGGTTAATATGTCTGCTGCAAAGATTGTGCACCATGCAGAACACAAACTGTGCAATGTAAATAGGTCAGTTGGATACTGCTTTTAAAAGAGACATCATTGTGTTACTTGCAATTTATAAATTAAAATCCTAATATAGACCAGTGAGCTATTAACTTTAATCATAGAACTGCATGCACACTTTTAAGTATGGACTACAGCATAGATTAATGTTGCGAAAAAAGGTTAATTTGGGTAGAAATTGGTTCTTATTATTAGTTCCTTTTTAAATTATGAGTTAGTGCTTCTCTAGCACTCTTAAACTATACTCCTACACAATGTAAGCCAGTGTCTTATGTAACAATTTCTATACACTGATTTGCAAACTTATCATTGATTGTTTCTGTGTAATGTGCGTGTAATTCAAAGTGCTCTGACACCTTACACTGTCATGAGTGGTGCTCTATAACTAATTAAATGCACCTGAGAGAGGCTAGCTATGGAGACTATGGCACTATTAAAGGGTGGTGGTGGTGAGGGAATCCGTGGTGGAGGTGGTCATTGGGGGCGCCCACAAACATTGTCGCACTAGGCGCCAACAGTGCTTGGTTTTTAACACAGAATCAAACCCCCCTCAAGGGCAGTTTCACTATAATCTTTATCGCTTTATCAGCGAGACAGACAGAGGCGGCTGTGGCGTGGGACTGTCAGGCAGCAGTCACTTCCACTCTTAAGCGCTTCTGAGAAATCCCACTGCAGTGCCAAGACCTTAATGAGACGTGGCGAGGGCAGAGACGGGCTGACCTGCGTCAAAGCTGGGATTTGTAACTGTACCTAATTAGAGGGGTGAAGGGTTAAAGGTTGCCTCCTGCATCTGTCCTCGTCTTGGGAAGGCAGTGACCTTGAGGAATGTTTTGCTGTTCGTCGGAAGACAAAGTGTCCGTCAATCTTGTGTGAAAAGAGGGAGTGTTCAAAATGTAACTGCTCCCGGGAATAGTTTTGCGAAGTTGCAGACTTTGAAATTTGTGATTTTGTTGCGGGTGAGAATTACCGCAAAAATGTTTTTGAAGGATTGCCACGCTGAAACTCGCTTTATGCCGGAGAGTCCACCTGCTAAGGAAAGTAGAGTGCACCTACTAAAAGTAGCTTTCTTCAGATTGATTTGTGTAAAACCTAGGGGCATATTATCAAGGCGGGCAATATGAGATTATCGCCTCTTTTGCGGCCGTTTTCGGCCGAAAAGCAACAATAATTTTATCGCCCAATTAGCAAGCTGTCGCTAACAGCAGTTAGCGACAGCTTGTAGGCGATAGCGACCGGTTTGGGGCCCGCTTTGCATGTCAGCGATATTTATCGCTAATGACACGCACAGTGGCCGTACCCAACCTGTTAGCGACTGAAAGCAGTCGCTAACATCGCTATCGCCTATTATCAAAGCAGGCGTAGCGATGAAACAATTCGCGCTAAGCGCGAATATCGCCAAAACCTAACATCTGCTCTGACCACTTCTTAACCTGTATATCCAATGGGAGGTGGATATTCAGGTTAAGACGCTAGTGGCGTTAATGCCTGAATATCGCTGCATTCCCAGTGATATTTACGCATTTCGCCTCTATCGCTGGATATTTTATTGCATTAGAGATAAACGATGCTAATAGCACGTTATCTCTGCGATAAAATCCGGCGATGGGTGGCGATATAAAAAAAAATTTCGCTAAGCTCATTTAGCGATAAATATTGCTAGTAGTTGATAATATGCCCCCTACTTTGTTAGATATACCCACATCTCACGCTATCCCCCAGTTTCAATGACAAAAAACTTCACATGTGTAACGTTAACGAAGCTTGTGAAGTTTTGAATGAAAACCCCATCATTTAGAGATGGCCAGAAAAACCGAACAATTCCCACACCTCTACTAAAAAGAGAGCTGACTGAAAGCACCTTTAAATATATGTATTTATTTAGTAAAAATCAAAGGAGTATATTATAAGCCCCTATCACCACCACAATATCACTTTTTGTGACTTTGCGGTAAGTGACGTTCTGGTGGCAATAGGGGCTTCGCCTTATTTACAAGGCAGCGTTAAGCTACTGAACCTGGATTACCACTGCCTTGTAAATAAGGCACCCTTTCACACTGTACTTAGCGTGAAAGGGGAGGGCAATGGGTGTTACGGCGGACATTCCACCACAACACCCATTGATTTTGGCGATGCCCCCTATTTACAAAGATGGTGTAAATAGGAGGCAGCGCCAAAATTAAGACCACGGAAAACCTGGTCTTAAACATGCGAAACATGGAGAAATGCTTTATTTCTCCTAATTTTTGCTGTTTCTATGTGTGCTGCATTGTGCGTAGGGAGCAGGGGCGTAGACTACAGCGGTGCGGAGTAGTGTGCAGTGATGTAGAATGCTGGTGCGAAGAGTGGAGTGTCATAGAGTAGAGTAGCATAAAGTGGAGTCGCATAGAGTGGAGTGTTTCAGAGTTGAGTGACGTGGTGTAGAGTGGATTGGTGCAAGGTAGAGTGCAGTGGTGTAGAGTGGCATAGAGCAGGAGCAGCCTGTGCAGGTAAGGACAGTGGGGTGGTCATCTGTTGATTCCCCCCACCGCTTTTACCTGCATGTGCCGCTCCTGGTTTAAAGTAATGGCGTGAAGTGGTGTGGATTGAAGTGGAATATAGTGCAATAGTGCAGAGCAGATTAGCATGGCGTACATTAGATTGGCATAGAGTGAAGGCACATAGAGTGGAGTGCATTGGCGTAGAGTCTGTTGGCATAGAGTGCAGTGGCATAGAGTGAAGTGTTGCAGGGTGGATTGTAGTGGAGTGACGTAGAGTTGAGTTGTGCAGAGTGGAGTGGGGTGGCCTAGAATGGAATGGTCTAGAGTGCAGTAGCAAGAGTGCAGTGTCAAAGAGTGCAGAGGTGTAGAGTAAAATAGCATAGAGAGCATTGGCATAGAGCAGAGGGGTGTAGAGTAGAGCAGGGAGGCGTAGAGTGGAGTAGAGTGCAGTGGCACAGAGTGCAGTGGCGTGGTGTAAAATGGAGTGGTGTGGTGTAAAGTGGAGTGGTGTAGAGTAGAGTGCAGTGCCATGGAGTAGTGCAGAGTGGAGTTGCATGGAATGGAATGTGCGTGGTGAGGTAGGACACTTCGATTGCAGATAACACATCTAAAATTGAAATCACCATTACATTTCAAGAGACATTGTTTCTCTGATAAAAGTGTACAGCACACAAACAATAATGTGTGGAAATGCCATCCCTACTGTATTGATTTGTTTTAATGGTTTAAAATATTTGTTTCCACCGCACTTCAGAATTACCCCAAAAATTGCTTTATTTGGGCTTTTATAATTCTGAAATATCTGTAGTCCATTTACAGACATTTACATTTTGTTGTGTGCTAGAAAAAAATATCTTACAGCTTTCCTCAAGCACTCCCTCCCACCCCGAGCCAGCATGTCTGTCACATAAACCTCTCACTTTGAAGTCAGAGAAAGAAAAGTAAACACCAAGCTTCCTGGAAGAAAGAGACTGCCATTTGACCCCTGACTTTGAATTCACAACAAATTTGCCAGGATCAGAACGGTATACAACGTTTAGCACGCATTTTTTACCACGCACTACCATTACAACGCAGGCATTACCACGCATACCATTACAACGCATTGCGCTGGGGGGCGCTCTAGGATAGGGAATAAGTTTAATTTTATATCCAACACCTTCCCTAGTGTCCATGGGGACTGGAGTTGGAATATAAAATTATACTTACCACTATCCAGCACCTCAAAGCGCTATGCGTTGTAACGGTATTTGTTGTAAATACCGCGTTGTAAAGGTATGCGTGGTAATAGTATGCGTGCTAACGTCATACATCCGATCAGAACAAACATTAAAGCCTATTTACAAAAATGGAGCACGGATGGATGAATAGACTAGTAGGGTTTGGGCAAGGAAAGGGACAAACTCGAGCTGGACAGGTAAAATAAATAGCGCCAACAAACAGAAAGCAAGTAACTTTGATTTACAAACCACAAAACCAGTGGTAAACAACAGACAGAATACATTCCCAGGGAAGCTTTTGCGACCTAAAAATGTTTGCCCACTCAGCCCAGGCCACCTCGAGCTGCTTCTTTTCCTCCACCTGCAAGTTGTTTCTACAAAAGGGAGAAACATTAAAAGGACCTGATTCCTTGAATCTTTATGTTTGGATTCGTACCAGTTAAATGTCAGCGTACAGTTTTCTGGACAGTCCTGGTGGTTGATTTCATACACCTGTGCAAGAACCATGAAATCGATTAGGGCGGAATGGTGAGTTAATTTCGGGCCATATGTATCAAGCCTTTTTTGATTCGCAAAGGCCGGAATTCGCCGAATTTCGGCCTTTACGAATCGCAAAAGGCTGTTTTGTATTTTTTTATATGTATTAAAAAATCGCATCTTAAGGAATCGCAAATATTTGCGATTCCTTATTTTGCTATAGCATTTAAGGAATCGCAATTTTGCGATTCCTTAAATGCTATGTATGAAGCATTTTACTGTAGCAAATTTAGCTTAAGAAATCGCAATTTACCACCAACTTTCAGTTGGTGGTAAATTGCAATTTCTTTTCAAAATACACTAATTGGCATTTTTGAATGTGGCATGTGACGCACATACATGCCCCAAAGGGCATGTATGTGCGCCATACGCACACACATGCTGATTTCAGGGGTGCTTGCCAGGAAACTTTTGAATCCTAATTGTAACCCACACAGCCCAAAAGTACTGCGTGGTCAGGCTATTTACTTAGCAAAACATTTATTTGTTTTTACAATCACATTTCAAAATTCATTAAAACATATCGCCCAAAATGGAAATACTGTCACAAAACAGCCAAGTCAAATACAAAAACAAACAAATGTGTGCACAATAGGTCCAAAGGAAAATTACACAAACAAGGATATTGAATCATGAGACAATTACATGACACCAAAATGTAACTTAGAAAGCACTATATACATTTCAAATGAATTGAGATCAAAGGAGACATTTAACATATAAGAAAAATATATAAGAAAAAGGCCAGTCCTATAAACTAAAACTACCAGTGGACAGACGGAATTAAGGATGGAACACAACTGCCTGCCTGTCTCACACGACCTGTGACCAAATAGGTCTCTTATCACAGGCTGACCCCCAGCCTGTGATAAGAGAGAGGGGTGCAGCCAGGGATCAAATGATTTCCACTTTTGTGGGCCCTTGCATGCAACCAGATTAAATATTTGGCAAAATGAAATGCATTTCACAATCATTCTTATGGGCCTTCTGGCCCATAGGAATGAATGGGAAAATATTCCTTATTTGCGAATTCGCAAATTGCGAATTCACAAATAAGGAAGATTAAGGAATCGCAAAAAAAATCGATTTTTTTCATTCATACCGTTTTGCGATTTCTAAATAGCGATTCCTTAAAAATCGCTATTTAGAAATCGCAAAACGGAACTATGATACATATGGCCCCTAGTCTCCATAAAGTGGGGAAACATGAAATTGGCATGCCTCCCTTCTAGGATATGTAAACCTCGGGTTACACAGTCAGCTTCCTTGGGCGCTTCCCCACCTAGCAAGGCATCTTTGGACTGGTAGGACCTTCAAGAGCCATTTCTCTTTCCCTCACCTAAATTGCTGACTCCCATTTAGATTTACAAAAAGGGGGGTGGTGATGAACAGAGTGTCTGAGTTAAACAGACCACTCTTACCCAGTCCAAAGATCAGGGCTTGATCCATCACCGTTATTTATCTCACTGCCCCATCCCAGCTTAGAACCTGGCTATATGCAAATCAGTCTGTCCCTGGCCCAGTGCATCATGGGAACAGGGCAGACTAAACTACCAAACCAATTCTTCACCAGAAAGGAGACAAGCTACCGGGGACCGGTTTCTGGCATTTCAGCCTTCTTCGGCCCGGCTTGCTTGAATCCTGATGGAGCAGTGAGAAAGGGACTCATGTCTGAGTATACCCTGCCACACCTATAGTGGCCAAAAACGATTTACAAAAAGGGGGGTGGTGATGAACAGAGTGTCCGAAGACGGCTGTAATGCCAGAAACCGGTCCCCGGGAGCTTGTTTCCTTCCCAGTGTAAGAATTGGCTTTTGTAGTTTGGTTTGCCCTGTTCCCATCATGCACTGGGACAGGAACAGACTAATTTGCATACAGCCAGGTTCTGAAACTGGGATGGTGCAGTGAGCTAAAATACGGTGTTGGATCTAGCCCTGATCTCTTGACTGGGTGAGAGCTTTCTGCTTAATTCAGAGACTCTGTCCCTCACCACCCCTTGTTGTAAATATTTTTGTCCACCCTAAGCGTGGAAGGGTATTCTCAGATGTGAGACCCTTGCTCATTGCACCATCAGGATTCAAGCAAACCGGGCCGAAGACGGCTGTAATGCCAGAAACCGGTCCTCGGGAGCTTGTTTCCTTCCCAGTGTAAGAATTGGCTTTTGTAGTTTGGTTTGCCCTGTTCCCATCATGCACTGGGACAGGAACAGACTAATTTGCATACAGCCAGGTTCTGAAACTGGGATGGTGCAGTGAGCTAAAAAACGGTGTTGGATCTAGCCCTGATCTCTTGACTGGGTGAGAGCTTTCTGCTTAATTCAGAGACTCTGTCCCTCACCACACCTTGTTGTAAATATTTTTGTCCACCCTAAGCGTGGAAGGGTATTCTCAGATGTGAGACCCTTGCTCATTGCACCATCAGGATTCAAGCAAACCGGGCCGAAGACGGCTGTAATGCCAGAAACCGGTCCCCGGGAGCTTGTTTCCTTCCCAGTGTAAGAATTGGCTTTTGTAGTTTGGTTTGCCCTGTTCCCATCATGCACTGGGACAGGAACAGACTAATTTGCATACAGCCAGGTTCTGAAACTGGGATGGTGCAGTGAGCTAAAAAATGGTGTTGGATCTAGCCTTGATCTCTTGACTGGGTGAGAGCTTTCTGCTTAATTCAGAGACTCTGTCCCTCACCACCCCTTGTTGTAAATATTTTTGTCCACCCTAAGCGTGGAAGGGTATTCTCAGATGTGAGACCCTTGCTCATTGCACCATCAGGATTCAAGCAAACCGGGCCGAAGACGGCTGTAATGCCAGAAACCGGTCCCCGGGAGCTTGTTTCCTTCCCAGTGTAAGAATTGGCTTTTGTAGTTTGGTTTGCCCTGTTCCCATCATGCACTGGGACAGGAACAGACTAATTTGCATACAGCCAGGTTCTGAAACTGGGATGGTGCAGTGAGCTAAAAAACGGTGTTGGATCTAGCCCTGATCTCTTGACTGGGTGAGAGCTTTCTGCTTAATTCAGAGACTCTGTCCCTCACCACCCCTTGTTGTAAATATTTTTGTCCACCCTAAGCGTGGAAGGGTATTCTCAGATGTGAGACCCTTGCTCATTGCACCATCAGGATTCAAGCAAACCGGGCCGAAGACGGCTGTAATGCCAGAAACCGGTCCCTGGGAGCTTGTTTCCTTCCCAGTGTAAGAATTGGCTTTTGTAGTTTGGTTTGCCCTGTTCCCATCATGCACTGGGACAGGAACAGACTAATTTGCATACAGCCAGGTTCTGAAACTGGGATGGTGCAGTGAGCTAAAAAACGGTGTTGGATCTAGCCCTGATCTCTTGACTGGGTGAGAGCTTTCTGCTTAATTCAGAGACTCTGTCCCTCACCACCCCTTGTTGTAAATATTTTTGTCCACCCTAAGCGTGGAAGGGTATTCTCAGATGTGAGACCCTTGCTCATTGCACCATCAGGATTCAAGCAAACCGGGCCGAAGACGGCTGTAATGCCAGAAACCGGTCCCCGGGAGCTTGTTTCCTTCCCAGTGTAAGAATTGGCTTTTGTAGTTTGGTTTGCCCTGTTCCCATCATGCACTGGGACAGGAACAGACTAATTTGCATACAGCCAGGTTCTGAAACTGGGATGGTGCAGTGAGCTAAAAAACGGTGTTGGATCTAGCCCTGATCTCTTGACTGGGTGAGAGCTTTCTGCTTAATTCAGAGACTCTGTCCCTCACCACCCCTTGTTGTAAATATTTTTGTCCACCCTAAGCGTGGAAGGGTATTCTCAGATGTGAGACACTTGCTCATTGCACCATCAGGATTCAAGCAAACCGGGCCGAAGACGGCTGTAATGCCAGAAACCGGTCCCCGGGAGCTTGTTTCCTTCCCAGTGTAAGAATTGGCTTTTGTAGTTTGGTTTGCCCTGTTCCCATCATGCACTGGGACAGGAACAGACTAATTTGCATACAGCCAGGTTCTGAAACTGGGATGGTGCAGTGAGCTAAAAAACGGTGTTGGATCTAGCCCTGATCTCTTGACTGGGTGAGAGCTTTCTGCTTAATTCAGAGACTCTGTCCCTCACCACCCCTTGTTGTAAATATTTTTGTCCACCCTAAGCGTGGAAGGGTATTCTCAGATGTGAGACCCTTGCTCATTGCACCATCAGGATTCAAGCAAACCGGGCCGAAGACGGCTGTAGTGCCAGAAACCGGTCCCCGGGAGCTTGTTTCCTTCCCAGTGTAAGAATTGGCTTTTGTAGTTTGGTTTGCCCTGTTCCCATCATGCACTGGGACAGGAACAGACTAATTTGCATACAGCCAGGTTCTGAAACTGGGATGGTGCAGTGAGCTAAAAAACGGTGTTGGATCTAGCCCTGATCTCTTGACTGGGTGAGAGCTTTCTGCTTAATTCAGAGACTCTGTCCCTCACCACCCCTTGTTGTAAATATGACTCCCATTTAGAATCAATCGTTTTTATTGAGCAGCATAACAAATTCAAAACACAGCTCAGCTGCCTACATCCACTGGCAGGCAGAGCGAAAGTCAACAGCAATGGACGCAGCGTCTGGGCCTGCAGCCCGAAGGGCAACCCCACCAGGGAAAATGTAATGCCGGGAAGAGAAGCCAGTGCAGACACAAAGCTACCACTTTTAAGGACAAGAACAAACAAGGACAAAGAAAACTCCCAACCCCCAAACCCCCCGCTACGCACCACCCACCTCCGCATCAGTGTCATCTTCCTCCTGTTACTTCCTGCCGCCGCCGCCGCCCCCCCCTCCCCTACCCCAAGCGCCACTCAGACCACCCCAGCAGGTCCCTGAGGCTCCAAAGGGATGAGTTGGAGAATCTGCGTACTTCGGACAATTGACCTCCCTCAAGTCCCTAGATAGAAGATGCAGGAATGGGCCCCACAATTCCGAATACTTCGCCCCCTTTCCATCCATACTCAGCGATAGCCGCTCCATAGCCAAAAGATGCCATAGCCTGCAGATCCAGTCCCTCGGGTCAGGGGAGTCTAGGGAACTCCACTGCGCAAGAATGACTAGGCGCGCTGCCAGCAAAGCGAGGGTGATTTCTCTACCCTTCAGCTAGCGCCAGGGAAGCGCCTTCACATGTGGGAGCCCTAATATCGCGTGTTCCGGAGCCCAAGGGAACGTGATCTGGAAAGAGTCGTCTAGATCGTCAAAGATCAGCTTCCAATACCGTCCAATTTCAGACAGTGCTACAGAATGTGCATCAAAGTGCCCGGGGAACCACACCCCCTCCAACAGAGGCCAATGTTCTTCCCGTCCCAGGCCTTAATACGAGCTGGGGTATAATACCAATAAGTAGCCACCTTGTAGGCGGATTCAGTGCCTGCTACGTTGGCAGTGGTGTGATGCGCACTGTAGAAAACCTGCTCCCATTCCCTACGCGACAGCAGACGCCCTAGCTCGGTCTCCCAGCGAATCTGCGCCTTTGTACATGGGGTTTTGGGACGCGCCATGATCATAGCATACAAATCGGATATAAGCTTGCGATCATCTTTTTTGCAGACTTTCCATTTTTCAAAAGCCGTCAATGGACGGGACATAGACGCAATGTTCGTAGGCTGAGTAATCCAATGTGCTACCTGCGTGTACGGAAAGGCATCGGACTCAGAGAGAGGAAAATATTACTGACGAAGCACAGGGAACGGAACCAGGCCATCGAGATCAAAAAGGGAGCCCACTCTCTTACAACCCTCTTCCCTCCAGTGCTGGAAGATCGGGGACGCACAACCCGGTGGGAAGTCCGGATTATCTACAATGGGCGTCCTTGGGGATGGGAAAGTCGGGGATGAATAAAGGCCCCAAGCCCTGTGTTTTCGGGGAAGCCACAACTCTCGCCAAATATTGCACCCCGCTACCGTCTGATCCATGAAATTCCAATGCTTACTGGACCAGGGTCTATTCCACTCAAGAACAAACCGCAGGCAGGCAGCCTGAAAGTACGCCTTCAGCAAGGGGAAACCCATCCCACCACTGGATTTAGGAGCTGTGACAAGAGATAAGGCAAGCTGTGGCCGTTTATGGTTCCAAAAAAACTAATTATTAACCCCTTGCAGCTTTCGGAGGGAGCCCAGTGGAGGACTCAGGGGGAGCATTTGAAAGAGATACAGGATACGCGGGAGCACTGCCATCTTAACTGCAGCCAGCCTACCGAACCAAGCCAGGTTAAGACGGGACCAGTCTGACAGTAATTTAGCTGTCTGATCCACCAACAACTTGTAGTTAAGAGAAGCCGTCGTTGCTATAGATGAGGTAAGATGGGTGCCCAGATACGGGATTTTGGAGTGTACCCACTGGTAAGCAAACTCCTGCTGCAGATCCTGTACCTCGTCAGCAGGGACCGACACATTAAGTATCAGAGATTTGGAGAAATTTACTTTAAACCCTACGACTGCGCCAAATTCGAGAAGCTCTGTCGACAGGTGCCGCAGGGAAGAGTGGGGCTGCGTAAACAAAAGAATCACATCATCCGCATACAGGCTGATTTTGTGCACATCTGCGCCAAACTTAATCTCCGCTATGTCCCCGTTAGACCGAACCTGCTGGGCAAAGGGCTCCATATAGAGCGCAAAAAGCAGCGGGGACAGGGGGCACCGCGTGATGGGAAACAGGGCCGAACTGCACCCCTTCAACCTCACCGCCGCCTTCGGGGCCGCATATAGACAGCCGACCCATCGCACAAAGTTATCCCCCAGACGAATGCCTTCAACACAGCAAACAGTCTACAAGGTCGAAGGCCTTCTCCGCATCTATAGATAAGAAAAAAGCCTGCGTGCGAGAGCGATGAACCAGATCCGTGAGGTGCAACAGTCTTTTAGTGTTATCCCTCCCCCCCTGCCGCATTGGAATACCGCTCGCCTGGTCCGGGTCAATGATGCCGTCCATCAACGGACTAAGTCGCGCCGCCAGAATACTGGCAAAAAGCTTGGTGTCCATATCAAGGCGCGAGATCTGATGATACGATCCACACTCCGCAGGGTCCTTCCTGGGCTTGGGGATAACTGTGATAGCCGCCTCTGACATGGAAGGAGTCACTTCCCTCACCTCCAGAAAGGAATTGAAAAGACGGGTAAAAAACAGAGCCAGCTCCACACAGTAAGTCTTATAAAAGATGGCCGAAAAGCCATCCGGCCCCGGGGACTTGGTCAATTTCAGACGCGAAATCGCTAATATGACCTCTTCAATACGTATCTCAGCATCCAGAGCCTCCCCTGAGGTCTTAAGGAGAGGCGTAACGCCACAAGAGGCCAAGTAAGCTGCCACCCGCTCGGAGTCCGATACCTCCCCCTGATATAAGTTGCTATAGAACTGCCGAAAGGATTCTACAATGAGGGAATCGGTGGAATGTTCCACTGCACGAGAGTCCCTAATGGATTGGACGGCTGACTGCTGCCCTCGCGCTCTCAACCTGTGCGCCAGTATCCTGCCCACTTCGTCCCTGCTAAGGTAGAATTTGTGGCGCAAGCGCAAAAGGGCGTGTTCCGCTCGATCTAGATCAAGGTGCTTTAGCATGCGTCGCTTCGTCTCCAATTCCCTCCATACTCGTGGAGCCCCTGTCCTCTTATGGATCGCCCCCAGATCCCCAATCTCCTTCTCTAGCTTTGCACCCTTCTCCCTACGCACCTGTGCATACGTCGCAGACAGAGCAATAAACTCCCCCCTGACCACCAGCTTGAGAGCCTCCCACACTGACGCTAGGGGCATACCCTCCTGGTCATTGACGGCGAAATACTGGGTAATAGTGTCCCTGATACGAGTGACTGCAGACTCCGAATGGAGGAGAGAATCCCGGAGGCGCCAGTCCGCCGACGGCGGCCTCTGCCCGCAACAGGTAAACTGAACTGAGATAAGCGCATGGTCTGAGAGGGAGCGCGGAGTGATAGCTGCCGCGGACAGATGGGGCAAAAGAGAAGATGTAGCCAAAAAATGGTCTAATCGCGCATACGTTTTATGAGCTGAAGAGTAATAATTGTAATCCCGATCTAGGGGGTGTTGGACACGCCACACATCATGCATCCCATCTTCTTGCAGCCATTGCCTCCCCCCCTTTGACAGTGCCCCCACCTGATGGGATCGCAGCGCAGATCTATCCAGGCCCGGATCCATTACTATGTTCAAATCCCCCCCAACCAGCACAAACGCGTCCGGGGAAGACAGCACCTCAGTGAGAGCCGCTTTCAAGAAGGGCTCTTGGCGTTCGTTTGGCGCGTACAGCGATCCCACTGTAAGATGTGTGTCCCCCCATTGAACCCGGACAGCCACAAACCGCCCTCTAATGTCAACCACTTGGGACAGGATCTTACAATGCGCCCGGGCACTAAAGATGATGGCTTCCTCATGTTTCTTCGCTGGACCCGAGGACCATATCTGCACAGGAAACCGCCTGTCCTTCATCCTTCTAGTATCTTTTGGGAGGAGATGGGTCTCCTGCAACAGACACACATCACCATCTGCACTCTCCAACAAGGAAAGAATGGCTGCACGCTTGACAGGGCTATTTAGACCCCTAACGTTCAAGCTAACAAATTTTAGATCTCGACCCATAGCCCCTAACCGGAAGGGAGGCGCCATCACAACGTCCTAGGTCAGGAGCTCTGGAGGAAGCGCAGGAAATGATCAACGGGCCCAGCCTACACCCAGCCCACCAGAGGACTGATGCGGAGCCCCAAAAACAAAAACAACCCCCGGCTTCAAAACCTATCCCCAACACCCCCCCAAAAAGACCGAACCACAAAAAAGAAGAACAGCAAAAATGTTGTCAGGTGACCAAGGTTCGCCCACAGAATCACTCTGTAGGGAAAACGTGGCGCCATCTTAAGACCTTACCCAACCCTGATACAGGGCGCCACCACACCCCAAAGACAAAAGAAAGTGCAGAAGACCCAGTCTCACCCCCCATGTCACACCCCCGACGCCACTGCAGAAACCAGCCTGTGCCAGGTAAGTAACTTTCAAGGGACCCCCTCACTGTCATTCACCAGGGCCACTGAGGAGACAGCCGCCTCCCTCTCCAAAAGGCTTGCAGAAATGTCAGGCTTCACCAGTGGGGCGATCTTCCAACTCTCTGCCATTTGGTGGAGCACCTGCGCCGCCGAGGCGGGGACCCGGTTGATCCAGTTGAAGCGACAGGCCTCTCCAAACCAAGCGCCTCATAAGCAGCCTCCAGCAAACAAATCTGCAGAAGTTTGCCCTAGAACTTAAAAATTATACGAAACGGGTGCCCCCACGAGTAGGGGATGCCCTGCTCCCTCAGGTAGGTCGTGATTGGCTTGAAGGTGCAACATTTAGCAAGAGTAGAGGCTGCCAGATCTTGAAAGAGAGCGGGTTGATGCCCACGAAACTGCACCGGGTTGAGGTTGTGCGCCTTAAGAAGAAACCGCTCATTGAGCTGGAAATCATGCACGCACACCAGAATGTCAGGTGGAGGGGCCTTGGCACCCCTCGGTAAGCCAACGTGGTGCTCCCTGTCCAATTGGATGTCCAGATCGTCCCCTTCCCCAAGGATTTGTCGGAACAACGCCTCCACATACTCCCGCAGACTGTTCACTTCCCCTTTCCAGGGGACCACTCGGATTCTGATGTTATTTCTCTGCGAGCGATTTTCCAGGTCTTCAGTGTGCGCCTGCAGATTCAAATTTTGTTCCGCCAGGCGGTGAACGACTTGCTAAAGCTTTTGGATCTCATCGGCAGCGCCCAAGTCATGCTCCTCAAGGGTCGCCACCCTCTCCCCAATGGCGCCCACATCCCTTCGCATCTCCCGGATGTCGGAGGAGAGATGGGACCGGAGCTCCAAGATGTCCTCCTTGATAGCAGCAAAAAGCTCCAGCATAAAAGCCTAGTCGCCAGTTCATCAGAATCCCCAGGGTGCGAGGATTGGGCATCCGGCTGCAAGGTGGTCCGACCCGCCGCTTTCTGCAGCAAGTCTTTCAGGGGTTTATCTTTCTTGCCCCTGGCAGCCGACATAATGGCTCCTCCGAGGGCACAAAAGGGGCACACACAGGCTCCCGCACACTCAGCACCCCTCCGGTCAGCTCAAACCCTGGCTACAGCCGAAAAAACGCCGCCTGCCGACAAGCAGGCCAATGGCGCACCCTCCTCCTTCCTTAGCAGCGTTGCGACAAAGCTGTCTCCAGGTCCGTGAAGGCTGCCTCCTATGCGCCACTCCTCCAGCCAGACGGCGACGCAAGTCCTTTATCCAGAGCACCCACAGACTCCACAGCAGCCCCCTGAGCTTTGAGATAAGCAGGACGGTGGGGCTCTTTACTTAAGAAGCCAGACGCCTAGGCCCCACAAACTCCACATAGGCCGCAACCCAGGTAAGCAGGCACCCAGCTCCACGCCTCTCCTCTTCCTCGACCACTGGCATCACACGAGCACCGCTGAGCGCTCCTCCACGCTCCTACATCAATGTTATGCCCCAGAGTAACACCAGGACCTCGCCACGCACCCCGACCTCTGCAATCATACAGGGGTCACCGCCCGCCGAAATACGGACCGAAAGGGCCCTACACCAGCCCCGCGTGGTCTGCACCCAGAGCGCCCCCGTCACTGGGGGAGAAGGGCCCCACCAATGCACCGCCCGCCGAACCGCGGGCCGAAACCAAGCGCCACGAGACCCCAGACCCGCAGGCCTCAGCCAGGCAACGCCAATCACCGCCGCGTGGCATAAAGAGCCGCCAAGACCAGGGGTGCACCGCCAAAATCAAAGCCCACCACCTCACACTCCCGCGTGGGCCCCTCCTCTCCTCACCTTCAGGCTCAGGGAACCGCCAGCTAGGGGGCTCGACCGCCGCTTCCGCAGCAGGAACCCGCTCAGCCCGCCAGCCGCTCCCGGGCAGACCTCAGCGCCGGGCGGGGACCAGGTCCTTCTCAGGCTCAGCAGCTGCCGTCCCGCTCCTCCGCTACCGCCGGCTCAGCTCCACACTCGGCGCTAGCACCCAAGGGCAGCCGCCCCCAACAAGCACAGCGCCGCACCGCAGCTCCCAGTCCTCCGCTCTTCCACCACGAGGCTCGCCGGGCCCAATGGAGCGTCAGGGTCGCCTCTCCGCAAACAACGTGGAATCCTCTCCCCAGCGCGATAAGAAAGGCACCGCTGGGACCAGGACGGCAAGAGGGTCCAGAATCCCCCCGTCTGCGGCATGGATGGGCACCAGGTAGGGCGATAATCAACGCTGTAGGTCAGGCGGCGGCGGAGGGACCGGGAAGCACGTCCTACTCCGCCGCCATCTTCGCCACGCCCCCATCGCCGACTCACATTTAAAAAGAAATTCTGTTTTTATTTGTCCAAATTAACCTATGTACTCACATTCTGTGCACTCCACTTACTCATCAGGCCACACTCTTCAGGTAGTAAATCTATGGAAATTGAAGGAGATACTCAATACAAATCTTACATTTCCAGGTATGTTATGTCATGTGTATTTGTTCATCTTGTGTGTTTTGCTGTTCACCCTATGTGGGAAGGGTATGCCCAGACGTGGGTCCCGGCTTCACTAGGCCACTGGAGTCAAGCTATCCTGGCTGATAGCCAGAAACCGGTCCTATGATGCTTCATTCTGGTCCAGGGAAGACATGGCTTGGCAGTTTGGGCTGGACTGTTCCCATGAGGCACAGGGTCAAGGCTGATTTGCATATGGCCATTTCTGAACTGGGGTGGCTTGGTGAGCAAAATAACGATGGATTAAACCGAGATCTGTGACTGGGGTGAATGTTTTGCCATTGTGCAACATTCCGTCCATCATCTTGTGTGTTTTGATGTGTATTTGTACAGCGCACTATTACCGGGTATGTATCTTTGCGATGAGCAGGTGTATTTGCCTAAACGAACATAAGGGTGGGTTATTCGAAGAGCCATGTCTGCAGCTTCTTGTGGAACCCAAGAAGAGATGAGTAGGCTCTGATGTGCGGTGGGGGATTGTCCATATTTTAAGGGGAATGTACGAGAAAGTCTGTCCTCAGGATCTGTCTCTGTATGTGTGGGGTGTGTTTGAGTAATGCATGGGATGTGTGTGAGTAAGGGTCTGGCCGAGCGGAGATGTCTGGATTGTTGGTGGAAGGAGATTTGTCAGTGCAGGAAGGCGTGGCCTATGTTGTGTAGTGCCTAGTACGCATGTGTGAGGAGTTGGAATTGCGTTTGCTTGTGTAACGGGAACCAGGGGAGCTCCCTGAGGTGTTGCGTTATTACCATTTTGTATGGGAGGTTGAGGCTGAGTCTGGCTTCCGAGTTGTGGATGGTTTATAGTCTTCAGGTTATTTGCTTCAGGGATTCTGGTGTGGAGGGTGTTCCCGGAATCGTTTGTTAGTCATGAGGGCAAGAGTTTTTCTGGTGCTTCTTGGGAGCCATTTTAAGATCTTCCGCAATAACTTATGGGTGTTGAAGCAGGATGCAGTGATGGTGCTGACGTTTGCAGTCATGTCCAGTTTGCTGTCAATGATGATCTAGAGGTTCTTGGCGTGGGTGCTGAGGGTGGGTGTGGGTCCAAGGTCAGTTGGCTCCCAGTTGATGCCCCCTGGTTCTTGCCAAACATTACTTCGCCTGTCTTGTCAGTGTTTAGCTTGAGAAAGCAGTGAACTTGTTCATTGTGTGGGGTCTTGTCCAAGAGGGAGAGTATGACTTGCTTGTTGTTGGCGTAGGAGAGGATATTGAAGTTGTGTGTGCAGATAACATTGGTTTACAGGGTTATGTATGCGTTGAAGAGTGTAGGGTTGAGGGATGATCCTTGAGGCACTCCACATATGAGTTTGCAGGCGTCCCAAGTGTATGGTGCTATGCTGACAGCTTGAGTTCTGTTCATCAAGATGGAGCTGATACAGCAGAAAGTGGCTCAGTTGATGCAAATCTTGTGGAAGCCTCTTATGAGGAGGTAGTGTGAGGCTGTGTCAAATTCTGCAGAAAGGTCCAAGAAAATTAGGGCTGCAGTCTTGTTGGTGTTGAGCTCGAAACAGCAGTGAACTTGTTCATTGTGTGTGTGTGTGTGTGTGTATGTGTGTGTGGAAGGTCATGTCCAAGAGGGAGAGTATCAGTTGCTTGACATTGGCATAGGAGAGGATATTGATGTCGTGTAAGTAGGTGACATTGGTCAACGGGGTTATGTTTGCGTTGAAGAGGGTAGAGCTGAGGGATGAACCATGACATACTCTAGAGGCGAGTTTGCGCCCTTCCCAAGTGCATGGTGCTATGCTGATAGCTTGAATTCTGTTTATCAGGTAGGAGCAGATCCAGTGGAAAGTGGATCTTCTGATGCAAATCTGGTGGATGCAACTGAAGAGGATGGAGTGTTAGACCATGTCAAATTCTGAAGAAAGGTCCAGCAGGATGAGGGCCGCAGTATCTCCTCTGTCCAGGTTCTTGCGGATGTTGTCTGAGGCAGCAATGAGTGCTTTTTTTGGTGCTGCGGCTGGGCCTGAAGCCGGGTTGTATGGCGCCGAAGAGCTGGTCAATGATGAGGGGGCCGGTGAGGTGTCTATTGATTATCTTCTCAAGGAGCTTGGCTGGGTAGGGTAGGAGGGGGAAACAGCGTTTACAGCGCTGTCATTACATCGCAAGACTATTACAACGCGGTCGTTACAATAACCACGTTGTTAGTAGGAGATGCAATTACATCGCAAGTCATTACAACGACTTGCTGTAGGGAGCGCTGAGGTATTGGAAATTAATTCCTACACCTTCCCTACTGATGCGCAAACTGGAGTAGGAATAGTAAATAATACTATTCCTAAGCCCAGAGCGCCCCCCTACAGCAAGTTGTTGTAATGAAATGCAATGTAAATGCATCGTGTAATAACAACGTGGTCGTTGTAACAACCGTGTTGTAACAGCAAGCAATGTAATAAATTGCGTTGTAATGTACTATATTTGTAGGAGGGAGAGCGGTCTGTAGTTGATGAGTGTGGTTGTGTCCGTGGATGATTGCTTGAGCAGGGGCATTACCGTTGTGTGTTTACAGCTGTCTGGGAAGGATGCTGAGTTGATAGAGGCATTGAGGATGGGTGTTAAAGCTTCGCTGATAGGTAGCAGTCCTTGGGTGAAGGCATGGTAGGGGCAGGAGTTTGACACGACTCCGGAGTGAATGGATTTCTTGGTGCAGCAAACTCATTCCTAGTGGCGGCAGGCCATGAGGTCAGGATCCATTCTTCGAGTGTGACGGGAAGTCGAGTTCCGGGGGATATAGGGTCCAGTTGAGGGTTGAGATTGCATTATATAGAGGTGATTTTGTCACAGAAGAATTCCAAGAGTTTGTTGCAAACGTCTTGAAAGGGCGTTAAGTTGCTGGAGGAAGTTGCAGATGAGGTGAAGTCTTTTATGAAGGTGAAAATTTCCTTGCTGCTGTTGGTGCCCGTGCCGATGCAGTTTGTGAGTGAGGTGCACTTGGTGTTCTTAATCTGTTG
Source organism: Lissotriton vulgaris (assembly GCF_964263255.1). Lineage (NCBI taxonomy): Eukaryota > Metazoa > Chordata > Amphibia > Caudata > Salamandridae > Lissotriton > Lissotriton vulgaris. The sequence goes on along the minus strand of NC_141698.1, from coordinate 278,630,876 downwards.
GTGGTAACGTCTCAGGGCGGATTTGAAGATTTCTTTGTCCATGGCATATTGGCTAACTCTCCACTTGCGTTCCAGTTGCTTGCAGTGAAGTTTTGTCAACGTCTGTTCTTCTGAGAACCAGCTTACTTGTGGTCGTGCTTTTGCCGTTATGCTATGCTTGAGTGGTGCTAGAGTATTGGAGCATGCAAGGATACAGCTGCTGAAGTTTTTTATGTCTTCCTGGAGATAGCTGTTTTGACTGGGCTGGAGTGCAGAAAGAGGGAAATTTCCAGTTTTCCTCTGGGATATTTTTCCAGTTGCGGTGAGCAGGTTTGAGTCTGGTTGGTCTATGGTGTTGTGGGAAGAGCGAGTCTGGCCAGGTGATTAGTGATGTCTTGCCAACTGTGTTGTTGCTGAAAGAGGTGAAAATCGGGTTCAAGAGGTTTCAGGTGGTTTGTGGGTATCCGTGGGTCCAAAACACTAACCGATTACATAATCCTAACCACAATCCTAACCCTTGCTACAATACTAACCCTAACCTGGTGCCTGTAGCCTTTCCCTAACCATTAACCCCTTCCATGCTGATGACGAACCCCAGCCGTCATGCACTACGGTGCTCGTGTGCTGATGACGGCTGGGGTTCGTCACGGCCCGCCCCTGTGCATGTTGTTTACAGCACACCAGGGGAATCGCGGCCGCATGGAAGGGGTTAAATCAACCCAGAGCACCAACCGTAAACCGAGGCCTAATCCTAAAGTTAAAATGTTTACATCATTAATATCAAAACAATAAATGATTCAAATATTTAAATGATTTATTTATTAGAGCTTAAAAAACAGCATAATACATTTTCTTCATTGAATGATTATCATCCTGGTTTTCTTAATTGTATCTTCTTCATTAGTGCACAATGGCATTTCGCTTAAAAGAAGTATTCACATCTGTATTAGTGTATCAACAATGTAATGGCTGAGTCACAAAGTGTGAAGTTTGCTCCTGTAGAGAGAGGTATGCCTACATTTTGAGCAAGATTCTAATTGTCTAGGAATTTTCAAATATTTCCAGTAGTAGTCCAGAAAATGTGTAACAGTGGTAGATTCCCCAAAGTAAAGCCATTTACACATACAGAAATTGGACAAGTCTACATTACTGCTGCAGGAAATACAACGCTTGTCTGCATTTGCACTGTTTTACCTTTTTGTTGTTTTTCCTTCAAGCCTTTTTACGGATTTACTCAATCTCTGAAAGTTTTCATGGTTGGAAAGTAAAACCAAAAGTTTAATCATTGTTCATGTGCAAGTTTGTGTTTGTTTGGCAAGTTTTTCAGGTATCCGAATACTGGAACGCAAATTTTATCACCCTTAAAATTCCCCATAATGGCGCAAATGTAAGTGTGAGTAAATCTATTTACAAGGGCAAAATCGCATCAATCCAAATTCTGTACATTTAGGTGCATCAACAGTAGCAGTTCCAAAGTTATTTGTAAATCTCAGTAAGTCTTGGGTGTCCACAAACATTTGTGAATCGATCTTTTAAGGAGAGAAATGCCTAGGGAATGGGAACCAAAGACAGAAATTAAAAAGAAACTTGAAAAACATCGTCTTTCTATGTTTCCAGACTCTGGGAACAACCAGAAACCTACTTCCCAGTGCAAAAACACTGCAGAGCTCTCTGAGGTTAGGAGTCATATCTTGTCCGTGTGACGATGCTTATAAACAGATGAGGCTTCTTTTTACTTTTTTCATCAAATTTGATTTGCAATATTGCAAGTTGTATTTAACCCCTATTTTACAGAAGTACTGTTATGTCCTAAACCAATGCAGACCCGCTTTTAGATTCGTATTACCTTTACATAATGACGAAGTGTCTTTTAATGTAGGCACGTTTTTAAAAGCTGCCATGAAGGCACAAACTTCGATGCATTGATGAGATATGCTGCTGCAATTTGGTACTGTATGAGATATTTTATCTTTCTAGATGAGGCATTTTGTGTATTGGTTAGATTCTAATTTAAATTGTTATGATGTAAAATGTTCTTATCATTTTTTTTTTCGTGAATAACTTTAGTGGCTGCCACAATGCTGCCGAATAAAGTTTTGAATTGAATTGATTGGATTAACACTCACCTCCCTCCCATATTTCTTCATGTTATTGGTTTAATAATCCCCTCTCCAGCTTTTTCCGTACATGCAAATTCAAGTAGCCTGAGTCTGCAGCTAGGATTCCAGGCACAATATTACAAAATAGAAAAAAACAAAAAAATCCAAACATCTACAGGGAATTTCAGCCTCACGGTGGACCTGTTAAATTTGCATGGAGAGGAAAGGCTGGCGAGAGATTGGTTAATTTAATACAATCAGACAACGTGTCCAGCAGCTGGCAATGCCAGGGGACGGCTTCAAGCAGAGGTGGGGACATCAGGAGCCCTTTTCATGGATTTCTCTCCCTAGTTCCTTATGTGGTTGCATTATTCACCTACCCCTGCCCTCTCTGTTTTCTTTCTAAAGCTATGCTGCTTTCCTGACTTCTGCTCATTTAAACTACCTAACTCTTGTTCTATGGCCTTCCAAAGTGACATTTTAATCTCTGGTTTAGCCGAGGCTATGTCCCTACTTGACTCACCTCTAGAAGTAGGATTTATCCAAAGCTTTAACAGCCAGTTCTCACCTCAGGGCACCTTCTGAACCTGGCGTACCAGGTATTCGTGTAGGACGTCACTGTGCCAATTGAAAAGCAAACCAGGCCTGAAGATGGCATTGTCTTATTATCAGGACCAATTCCTACCGTTGGGATTGTCCCAACCATCCTTCCTGTAATACAAAACTCATACAGCAAGAGAGTCACCTCATGTCACTGACTTCGTAAACAAGCAACCACCACCTCTTGGTTGAGCCGTTAGTGTGGCAATTTTATTCCTGCAACACCTGACAGATGGAAAAAAGACAGTGCCACCCATTAAAATGATACTACTCAAACATCATAATTGATCAGTATAGTTCACACAAGAGAGAAATGCTTTCAGACTCACAGTGAAAAAAAGTAAAAAGGAGATGAGAGCATACCAAATCACAGTACTGCCATGCTAATATGGACCTATGAACTACAGCCTGATAAGTGTTAAAGATGATGAACCCTGCCTGACAAAAGCTGACCGAGTGAGTTTCCTTATTTAAACTCTTTATTGCTTTTTTATGAATCTTTTTAGATAAATGCTTTCTAGCGAAATTGTCAGTTTGACCTTTGTTTTGGTCGTAATTTTACACTTTTCTTTTTTTATATACTTTTTCTACTCCCTTTTCATGGTTGGAGCAGGGGGTTTCAATCCTTCTTATTCCTTGCCTCTTACATTATCCACTGTCTCTCCCTATTTTCCATTTAGCCTATCACTTTGCAACCCATGACGTTTTTTAAAGGAGCTCTTTCTCTTTTTAGAGATATTCATTCCTCGAACACACCCTTTAACAAATCATTTCCCGTATGTCCTACTACTTCACCTCTTTACTGATTCTTTTGTCCCGCCTGTCTCTGCTGCTTCTGTTGTGCTAGAAATTGAAAAAGGCGTACCCCTATTTAATTTTTTATGTGTTTAATTTTCCCATGTTTGTTATCTATTTTCAAATTCTGTATTAATGGCTTTCTTTGTAAAACATTTTAGTGTTTCTGGAATTTTAGGTTTTTGTTTACAAATCTGAGGGTCATTTAGAATTGAATGGATGCGTGTCAACTGCCAGAAATCAGTGTATGCCTTGCCCGCCTTACTTGCAATTCCCCTGCCGCATATAGATGTGGGCAAAGCACCAGATTTCCAATGGTGGATCCAAAGGCTGGCTCCACTTTACAAAAAATTACACGAATGGTCGTCCACCATCGGGCCATCAATTGTTGTACATCAGAAGTACCCGCTCTTTTAAGGCGGTCCTTCTGACATACATTTTTTTTCTATATGGGACAACCAAGTATAGGCTGGCGGTCCCGAACAAGAAACAACAGAAATTACCACGCACCCAAGCAATCAGGCTCACTCATATTTTGTTTTTCGGTAACAAAATACCTCTTTGGGAACACAAAAAAACACACAAGCAGCTGAAAACAACATGCCACCTACTCGGCAAATTTCTCTGCATTCAATGCAACTGCCACACTGCCTTGAAGGCTTTAGACATCACCGCCAGGCAGTTGGGGATCTCTAGCTTAGGAGGGTGATCCTGCAGAAGTAGAGGCCGACCTCCATTCTTTAAATGACCCTATGTGTTTTTTCTTTCCACCCGAGATTCAGTACCATCATCACAGAAAAAAATTGAATAAAAACTTCTAATCCCTTTTTTTGTTACCATCAAATTTATGTTTCTTTTTTCAGGTTGGTTATGTCAACTTGGTGGTATTTGAATTGTTTTCTAATTAAATTTTCACCAAGCCACTAATCTAACATTGCAGCAAAACAGTACAATCAAAAAATTATTCAGCTGAAAGTAAACTACTGCTCATATCTCTGCATCTGTAACCTTTTGGGGAGAAGACCTAGTAAACCTTTATGTCTAGATTTCAGCTGACAAGACTTTATCCTCCATTGAGAAAGCAGGCAATCTAAATCTATCACAAATGTTAACTATGGGTTAATTAACTTCCATGGGTCATTGACATTACTAATTTATCCTTTCATCACACCTCAGCACTCATACTCAACTCTCCCAGCGTTTACTTCTCTTGATTTCATGCCTGCATAGGCTGGAGCCCTGATTGGACCTAATGTATTGTTGTGCCATCTACACTTAGACCTGGATCTCAGCTTTCCCTTCCTCTTTCAGTCTCATTTCCAGATTTTGTTCCACTGCGTAGTCACACTTTCCAGGCTTTCAGTTTCTATTTCTGCTACATTTTTGGAATTCTTTTCCAAATTAACCTGCCATTATTTATTTCCATATCTACGTCTTCTACCATTACTTAGTAATGATTTCTGCTCTACCACTTCTGTAGGGTATGGTTTTCAGCTCTTTAGAACTTCAAAGATTCTGATTTCACTGATTATATCCCCAGATAAGCTATGTTTTCTAGATGTGCTGTGGTGTGTTTGTGATTCCAGGTATGCAGTCTTGACCGTCTTTGGTGCCAACTACCAGGACCTCAGTTTTCTGCCTGTTCAATTTAATCCATCCAATTGGTGACTTGTTCTAAGCAATTGTTTAGTTTCTCAGATGTCAGCTCACCATTGGGAGAAAGCAAGATGATAATCTGGGTATCGTCAGCATAGGAGACCATAGTAAAGTCAAAAGAGAATATAATATCCAATAATGGACGAACGCATACATTAAAAAGTGTGGGACTGAGGGAGGAGTCCTGCGGAGCCCCACACTTTAACTGATGCATCTTGTAGAGAAATGGCCCTTCGCTGACTTGAAATCTCCTATTAGATAAGAAAGATGATAACCACTTTAATGCGCTGCAGATAATGCCAACTTCTTCCAGTCTGTGAAGAAGAATAGGGTATGTGACTGTGTCAATGGCTGCGCTTAAATCAAGAAGAATAAGCACAGACGATTGACCTGATCCTAGACTTGTTTTAGGTCCTCTGTTGTTTTCAATAACTGTTTTCCAGAAGTTCTATGACTGAGTCATTTCTTGCGCAGGGTCCCTTATGGGTCGCCAGTTGTTGTATATTATATTGCCACTTTTTGCTATTCATCTCTTGCAGAGTATGGCAAGATGCACATCTGTGGCACATGACACTGACCTTCCAGGAGCAGAAACACAATAATGCAGAAATGTAGTTTTGGGAGAAAATTCGTTTTGCAGAAGTCTCCCACTTCAGTTGCAAGAAATTAACAATTGTCTGATATTTTCCAAAATATCAGACACTTGTTAATTCCTTGCAACTGAAGTGGAAGACTTTTTTTGCAAGATGACCACAAAAGCACGGTTGTGTATTTCGTTCTTAGTTTTTGTTACCACTGTGTGCCGAAATTATTGTGCGGCGAGATATCAGGTGGCAAAGCCTTTCTTAACCACTTCTGCAAACTGTGTTTTCATTTGCAATCTAGAGTGAAATAACTGTGTTTTCATTTGCAATCAAGAGTGAAATAGAAACCCCTTATTCTATGTACTGGAATACAATGAATTCTTTTGTACTAAGTCTACATCTTGTTTGCACATGGCCTATGCATCTTTGTACTGTACTTCAGTTATTTAAATGGCAATAAAATTATTGAACAATAAAAAAACCTTGAATTGACGTAGGCAGTTGGTCTCACTGATAGTCCACAGACCTTCAGGTCAGGTTTCTGGAGCGCTCCAGGTGCCATCATTTCATTACATACAAATTATAATCTGAATAAGACATTTACTAAATTTGCACCTGAATAGCTCTAAAAAGACACTTTGAATACCAGTTCGGAGTCATCAGCATAATTGTACATATTACTGCAGGGACTGTGATTAAGTTTGGTGTCGAATTAAACATTTTAAAGACTCTATGGGAGAGGGAAGAGCCCCATGTAACCTCACTGTTCATGTATTATGTTTCAAGGGCGTTCATCGCTGGTGCACGCGGGCTCGATTCAGGCGAATTGGTCTTCCTTTAGACTCATAGTAGAAAATAAATGTATGTCATGAGGATAGCCAAGAAATCTGTCATAGTGTCATCGGTCTGACTCCCAAGGCCCAGTGTTGGACATGCATGCAGTGGTAGAATATAAGATCTTTTTACAGATAAACCAACAAGCTCCTGGCACTTGCATTCTGGTGCCCTGACTATGATTAAGGAGCCTGCAATTTAACAGAATTTAAAAGTACCCCAGCATCGTCCCACCCTCTGATCGCCATTATCCTCAGTCATTATAAACCGCATTTAACATTGCTTGTCATCCTCAAGGTTGCTCTGCATACTCCTAACCTCATTCTGTGTCCAGTTATCCATATTTGTTTCCTCTACGATCCCTTAACCAGGCGCTGCATCCTGTCAGCCATACTCTACAAACATACCTCAGTCAGGCTACAAAGAGTTGTAGACAAATAGAACCTAGTTCTACACATTTGAGGTGATGCTCGACCCTGACCCAGCTAAGCTATTCACAATCGCAGTAGGCTCAGCTCCGCAATGGACTGGCTCTACACGGCCATAGTCGGGCTCTCTACAGCCTCAGGCACGTTCTGAAACCAACCAGCCAGGATCTGCATTCCTCTAGACAGGCTCTGCTCAACCCAAGCCATGTTTTACACGCCCTTATTCAGTCTCTCTACACTTCTGCCCATGCTGTACACATTTGTAGCTAGTCTAGTCTGCACACCCTCATCTAAGCTCTGTCCACTTCAAGCTATACGCCAGACTTTCCGCGAGTCTCTGGGCACCTTCAGCTAGGCTTTGCACATTCTTAGCCAGGCTCCATCGTCAGACAGCCCGGGCACGCTCTCAGTAAAGCTTGGTTTAACCTTAATCATGCTTATCTTGCCTTTGGGAATACACAGGAGATAAGATTTCTGCAATCTCTTGGGGGAGGATGTTCTGTGGTGGCAGAAGAAGTGGATAAATTCAACGTGTCTGAGGAGGAGGAAATATGTTGCGCAGTAGGAGGAAAAGAGACCCGAGAAAGAATCCCAGGGAGCTCAAGATGAGAAAACATCCCTTGTAGTTTGCTTTTCCTGTTCAGCACTTCAGGATGTCTGAAGGTTTCAGGTCGCGTGATGTTCTGTACATGTCTTCTGCTTGGACTCATAAATGATCAGGGAGTGCTGCACACTGGTGAAAACTCTAGGCAGAGTACAAACCTGCATCATTTTCAACTCCTGCTAATGATGGAAAATTGAGAGGGAAGGGGCCTTCTGTGTTCCTCACTAAACACAGCACTCAGGACAGGCTGTAATAAAAGTAAGGAGCTTGGAGGTTCCAGGACTGTTGCTAATTTGGATCCCTGCCCCTGCTTTAGAGTGGGCAGTCAGTTGCCATCCTGCAGCCACACAGCGAGCAATCCATGCAAGGGCCCGGTCCTGAGCCGTAAGACCCTGAAGGATGGACAGGGGCTGCAGTGCTTGTTGGTTTCGCTGCCAAGAGTTCTTAAAACATCAGTATCTTCATTATGTTTTCGCAGTGTATGTCTGAGTCTTCCTCATAGCCGGTGTGATCTTGGAAACTCTTTTTGGATCTATCATCCAACAGTTTTAGTATTCCTTAGATCTGGCCCCAGGGCACTTAATTGATTGATAATAACTGTGTTGTAATCTGATGAACTCTGATCTTATTTTGCTGTCACCTGATTGGCTGTGATTCCTCTCCTCCATTGGCCTTTGTTGGATTGACTGCAATCCCCTGATTTTTCTGTGTGTCCTTGGGTCGTAATGTTAATATTTTTCAGACATCCACTTGCCTTATTTCATTGTCCTCTGGCGTGTGGACAGACCAGACAATTGACAAGCTGTGTTTTGCTGTCATCTTACATTTGGTCAGTTTTCGGGTCTGTCACTTCAATTGGGCCCGATTTTCAAATGTCGTCTCTCATCACCGAAGGCTTTTCGGCCCGCCATCTATGAACAGTTTCTATTTCCGGACCTTTCCGTGTTTGCTTCGGGTCTTGTTTGGACGAGAAATGTAATCTGACATGACATTGCTTTCTCAAATTAAATCAGCATGGCTGTCCGCATCGTTTATCGCAACCATGTCATATTAGTACTTGAGCGAGATTGAGCAAAGCTGCCGCGTAATGGCTGTACAGAAACAACCCCCGAAGAGGCTGACTGCAGTCTGAAGAAAGGGTGAGGCTTCTGAGCAGGCCAGTGCCTCTGGATAGACCAGTGCTAGAGACCTAGCCAGCTTCAGAGTCAGACTGGGAGACAGCACATCACTGTAAGTAGGGAATGCCCACCAGAGCAGGCGGAAGCCACTTGGCGCCTAGCATCAGTAGTGTGTTCTTCTCTTAATGTATATATTGCTTAGGCTTTATCAGCCAATTTCACTGCAGAAAGAACAAAATGCATGTAATAATATTCAGATTCAGGAGTGCCCCTATATTTAAAACATAACATGAAAATATGTTTCATTGTCCAGGTTAAAGTTCAAACATCCATAATAAAATGGCTGGTTAATGAACAGTACAGTAATACATATATTTTAAAAATTGTCAATGACAGCACTCCCAGGTGGAAATATTCAATTTATAAAAACAAGGCAAAGATATGAATTAATTTCTTGAAACTAAAAATATCATTAGAGAAAATTTACTGAGGGCAACATAGACTAGATTCTCTTACTAGCAGAACGGTGACGATCTTTGCCACATACCAATGCATGTTTCTTCCATATTGGCATGAGACGCGCAATGGAGGGGGCATTCAAAGTACAACTCTCTGAGAACCCCGAGGGCATCGTTCTTGGGTGGTTGCCTAGTGCATAGCAGGCCAAATGCAACAGTCAACATTATGCTTTTGTATATGGGAAACAGGCTTGTCTGTTAGAATGGGGAAAATCCTTGGCGCCTCCACTCGATAAGTGGTGCCACAGGCCAAGGAGCGTCTTAGACATCAAAACTGACATAGGCCATTAGAAGTGCAGGTCACTTCTTCTCATAGCTGTGGGAAATGCTAGTGGAATTCTGCAGTGGACCGTAGAGAAGTGGCGTGTCCAGAACACTGAGAGCCTTACCAGATTATAAGAGAGTAATATGCCGACAAAGGACACGACCACGCTAGTTATACCTGTCCATTAATGTGAATCTAGATTGTCTGGACCAGAGGTGATTGGGGGCCTCATGTATGCTTATGTTTACTATTTGATTTTTTCGAAATGATCTGTTGTTGCCTGATGAAATCGTCAGTAAAAATATATTAAACATTAAAAATTGGCCTGAGATGTCTGACCCTCAGTTAGTAAAAAAAATGTGGCAACGGAAAAATGGTATACTTAAGGTCTTCTCGATCTGTGACCAAGCCATTATAAATTTTACATTTCTGATTGCAGAATTTGTATTTTTACTTCCTTGTTGATGGTGATAGTGTATTTGACCTGGATGCATTAACATACAAGTCATAAACAAAGAATGCAGAGTAAATTTAAGGTCTTGTTCCAATTGGATCTTATGCCTAAATTAATTATAATTTTAAAGCTCTGTTTTCCTCTGATTGGTTCCAAAGCCCTTATAGCACCTTTTTTTCAGTAACCTTTACACAATCAGACCCTTTTCTACTAGCTTAGACTTCACCAAATTATGTTTATTTGATTTAGCAAGTGGATAGCTTTCTTGTACCAAGCGTTTTCCCCGAAACTGTGCACTGCGCATGTCTTCAGTACACCTTGTTGTTAGCCAACTTCCAGTGCTTTGGCACCCTCCTAGGAAAACGGTAGCCTTACAAGCACTATATGATGTACCAAACCCGCCCCTAAGGCCGACATGGTTTTAACAGAACCCTGAGCGCTATGTTACATTTTTTTCTTTAGGTACCTCCATTTTCTTTTCTGCCTCCTAGGAGAAAACCCAAATCATTAGCCGAAAGAGCCCCTTAGTTTTACGGAATGTCAGTAAAGAATTCCCACCAAACAACTTATTGAACATAAGGAGCTCTGTAGAACGGCTTTACAGGTGATACAGGTGAGGTGCACGTAAAATGGAGCAGCCTCAACATGGTAATCAACCACTTTCCAGCTTGAGCCTGTATCCTTTGAGCTAAATAACATTTTGTTAATTTTATTGCCATTTATATGTGAATTATTACATTTCATATAGGAATATAAGGCCACAAGTTGCTGTTGATAGTGCTGTCTGCATTTATCGCATTATGTCACTAACAAACCAATAATGATTCCACTTTTATTAGATTAGATCCTGGGACTTAAGCACTTTAGTGAATCATCAGTGAACAACTTCAAAATAAGTGTAACACAAAATCCATCTATCTTAAACCAATGCCAATACATCCAAAAAAGGCACGGTAAGGCTGCCTTATAGTGCCACAACCAGGGATAGTAAAAAGTGTAGCACTAAAAAAAAAAAAAAAGTGTAGCACTACCGCTTTGGAAGCGATGCGCAACATGGTCAGTAAAGGTCAATACCTGGAAGTTATTACTGGGAGAGCAAACTTTACCCTAACGCGCAACCAGTGGAAAATATTACATTAAATTATCATCCGGTAATTGAAATGACAATGGGTGCATTAGGGAATGTAAAAACAACCCCAGCACGGGACGAACAACCAACTGGCTCCTTGCACTCCTCTTCAGTGAAACGAACCATAAAGCAACAGATGTGTCTATAAGGCATCCATGGCCGGCATCGAGGCCTGCATCCCATCCCTGTGGAAAAGAAGTTACCCCACATATCAGAATTAAACAGGGTACTTGTGTTAGAGGCCTTAGTGTTTAGTTCTCACTCCTGCATGCCTTTACTACAGTCCTGCTCATACTGTGAACCCATGCAGTCACTGAATAGAAGAAGAAGCTTCAATCCTGCTAATCTGGGAAGGGAAACATCCCTGACACTTTATGTGTGAAAACTGCCCATGTTGTTATGCCGATGCTGGCAGCTCGGTGGACAGCAGGACGCTGTTTGATTTCTTGTTCACATGTTTGATTCCCCATTGGTCCATTCAGCCTTTCACCCATCTGAGGGTGATAAAATGAGTACCATCCAGTTGGGCAACAATAAATGTTTGATACTTCTGCACTAAGATACCCTTCATGGTGAACGTGTGCTTTACAACAACACACCTTATGGTAGGTTGTTCACATGTAAACATGAAGTTATCAAGAAATATATATATATATGCACAATGAGTGTCCCCTCATACGTTCTGGGAGAACCACTCAGAGGAATATAACCACACGCTGTAAATCCACTCTTGGGACGTCCAAAACAATCACTTACTTCTACCGAGCAACACCTTCCTATATCAGAATGTTGCTTCGTGTCTCTCTCCCCATGTGACATTCACTGGTAGAGCCTCGCCTGGCCAAAACTGGAATTATAAGCCGGTAGGGCACTGTAGACTCCTACGTCTGTATCCATGCATATTCCGGCTGTGCCCCTGTATCTACGATTTATGAGTATAACCCTGTCCTGAAGAGGCCAATGAGAAAAAGGCTGAAACATGGTCATGTCGACAGTCAATTGGAGGGATCTGCAAAAATAATTAATTTGTTGTATTCTTATGTGCCATAGTAGAGTCAGATCTACTTATTATATAGCCATTTCATGGTACATGGGCCAGATTTCCTCTGAGTGGTTCTCCCAGAACGTATAAGGGGACACTCATTGTACATATATATATTTCTTGTGGGTTATGTTATATATGTTTTATTTTTGTATTGATTTTATGTATGTATGAATATTTGTATAGAGTGGTCATTTTCCACTGTTTATGGACTCCACTGCCGCTTTGAATAGACCAGATATATTCATGATGAACAATAGTCATCCTAAAGAGAGTAATTAAATGTACTCTACTTAAGTTGAGTTTGTTGTATTTATTCCTTTGACACCATTTTTTGTCTGCATAGCTAATTTGACTTGCACAGCAGCTGTATAGTCCGGGAAAAGGGATAACCTGCTGTTTCCAATGTGGAATGGGCTCCTCGTTCTCACCCTCTGTAGCAGGACATCTATGTCTCTATAGAGAAGCAGTTTGGCCACTATGGGCCGGGTGGCCCACGATCCAGCGTGAATAGGGCATCAGTGGCATCGGGCCACCTCTTAATGGAGCCACTCTTCCAAGTAGGATGCCATTGTCTCCAGCCTCTGTACCCTAAGGGAGGCCCACTATCCTGATGTTATTTCATCTGTTACGCCCTTCTGTGTCTTCAGTTCAGCACTGTAGTACCTGTACTCGATCTGATGGCTCAGCCACCTGCAGCTGCAGTGCCTGTTGACCAGGCTGCAGTTCGCTGAGTCTCGTCTAAGCGCGCTTCACCCTGTCTGAGAGCTTATGGTGGTTAGCCCGTTGTAGCCAAACTTTGGCAAACATTCTGTCAATCTTGCGTTGGAAAGTGGCCTTAGTGTCTGCAATTGCTTTTAAGATTCTATCCAGCTGCAACTGCAGCAGGGGCAACAGCAGTTTGTTCCATTGCCTCTGGCAGTGATACAGAGTCTTGGGTGGGCTCCAACAGCACAGGGTGCTGGCCCGGGACTTCAATTTGCCTATGGTAGCGGTGCGACCGACAAGGAGATGAGGAGCAAGATTCCAAGCTTCCCCTGGCAGTGAGTATAGGCCTGGGAGAGGGTGGAGGAAAACAGATGTGCCGCTGCCTTTGGACAGTCCGGCTTTCTACTAGTGAGGGGCAACATGCCTGGGCCAACAAGAAGGGGCTCCACTGCAGGACAAGGGACACGCAGTTCCGAGCAGCAAAGGAACCTTTTGGCCAAATCCACCAGTATCTATCCTGCGGGAAGACTCACTTCACACCGGTCGTCACAGTAGGGGCAAGAGGGCGAGCTCAGGCCCCACCAGGGCTCTGTCTAGACCAGTTCACAGGGAGAGCGGCTCCCGCAACACGCGACCTAAGACAAGCATCTTTCCACTTGGCTCTGGGCACCGAATTACACCCTGATCTCTCCCCGATGGGACGCTCCCTCTGCACAAGGGTGCAGGGAGCACAGCAAGGCAGGTGCAGAGCCCCCTATTCTCAGGCCGACCCTGCCCGCAGAGCCCAAGTTTCTTTGATGGCGGAGAGGGTCCCACTAACTCCTCGCTCCCCCGGTCCAGTCACTCCTCCCACAGGCAAAGCGGGATCCGCCACCCCTCTCCATCCACTCACCTTGACCCTCTGCAGAGCCCCTTCTATGTGCAGCCCGGGGGCAGGGTATGTCTCAGCTGCGCCCTGGGGGTCCCGGCCAACAAATCCATGCTCTGCACACTCTGAACTCAAGTACCGATGCAGGCTTCAGGCCTTTCACCTGCTGCATGCAGCCTTGGCCTCTCTCAGCAGCCATAGACCCGCTCATCATATTCTTTGCCAGGCCGAAGCCGCCCAGGAATGAGCGGCTCCTACAAGGGCCCCTTCTCTGCGCGGCCCTTGGGGCAGGGCACATATCAGTAGGGCCCCGGGTTTCACTGCCGACAACAGATAATTCACTTAAGAAAAATAACTCCCAGCTACAGCCTGGGTGCATGGGAGAAACAACGGTCCCAGCAACAGACTTTGGGTACAAAGTAGTTTCACTTTCTCCACCTATCTTGAGTTACTTCCAGCAGTGATGGTCCATGACCCAAAAGGGACTATCAGGTGGTCTTTGAGGCCAATACACCTCCTCCTTCAGGTGGCCTGTGTTTGGCTTTGGCTTTGTGGAGAAGTGTGGCTCAATAGTTAGAGCGGCAGACCCTGATGCAGAGGTCTAGCCCGGGACCAGGGTTCAATTCCCTGCCTCGGCGGGTCTTGGGCTCAAAATTCTACGGACCTGATAATTCTCGCCTCGGTGCCTATCCTAATCATAGAGTCCCACTCTACAACTCTGGGCAATAGCTTGCTTAATCTCCACAACGGCCCCCACAACGCTAAGGATGCCTGGCCTTCACCCAGGGGGTACCCAGGAGTGGACACCTCACAGGGAAAGCCAGGACGGGTTCCACAGCGGTATTCGTACAAGCGCCTTGAGACCCTTGCGGGTGAGTAGTGCGCTATACAAGTATCAATTTACATTACATTTACAAATGCAGCCTAACAATGCTTCACCCTATTCATGGAGGTTCCTGTATTATCACACATTTTAAACCTATTGTTTTGTAACATATCAAATTGTGACTTTGTCCACTTTCTCTTTGTTTGTAAACATCTTTTTGTTTGTGTTTTGAAGCAAAATTATGGTTTATAGTTCACCAGCTGCTCCTTTGTGTCTATTGGTACCGTTCAAACCCAAGAGACACTTTAAGAACCTGCATAGTGAACAAAGGAAAATGTGGATCACTTGCTGGGGTATCATTTATTTCTTTAATCTTCTGTGTACTACTGCTCAGGCTAAGATTGGAAAGCTATAAGTGAATCTATCTGTCTAAGGAGAGCCAATAAGTAGGAGTCAAGCACAGCCGGTCAACTTGCGTCTAGAATTGTACAGTGCTTATCGCACATGTGAGTTTGTAGAAGGGTTTGCTCTCCAAGTTATTGCCTTAGTAGAATCTGTATGTGGAAAATGTCCCTGAGATCTATTTAGTGAGTGCCTGAGTGCTATGCCCAGAGAGACAGATGGTGAGTTCTTAACTTTAGTAAGGGCATAATGTGGCATGCTTGATGACACAGACTGGAGGCTGAATACTTGGCATTATGCCAGCGAGTGGCAGTATTTTCTTGAGATGAGATTATTCCAGTTGTTGTTAAGAACAACAAAGTAGGACTCTGGCTCTTAGACCAGACGCAGGAGGGGTAAGGCAATGGGGTACTCTTGGGAGTTCTTGCAGCTGGATGGGCATTCTCAGAGACTGGATAGGACCATGGGTTGGTCGGCACTGTGCTGACTCAAGCCACTGGTGGGCAGGTTCTCCAGGAGAGGTTGTATGTCAAAATATTGTCAGCTGAAACATCAACCTGCACATATATCAACTATAAATGATCAAATACCAACACAGGGAGGTATAGATTTAATATTATTTTAATATTCTTAAACTCACATCATCTTACCTTGATGATATAGTGCGAGTGGGTAAATGTTCATGTTACAGTGTTTGAAACACAGTATTTTTATATCACACCCTCCTAGTGCCTACTGGATCCCTGCAACTTGCCAGAGCTATCTGGGAAATGATGACCCAGATTCTTTGAGCTCCTATTATATCACATTATATGAGTGATACCTAGAAGGATGCAAGTGTATGGCCACCAACCTTAGTTTGAAAGGACAGGCTGGATGGGGCTTCACTGTTGTCAAGGAGAGTGTCCATTTTAGATCTGCTGTAGGTCTAGGATATATCCTGGGTTTTAGAACGCCCAGGCCCTTGTTAACGTGTGTAATAGGGAGAGATGAGGTCAAATTGTCCCCCATACTTGGTTAAGCTAAAAGATTGCCGCCTATCATAAAAAAATCACTAAAATGATAAGCAGCATTCTTTATCATGGCGGACTGCAGCTCACTGGTTCTTTTTATCGAGCGATCAGTACTTTGAGAAATACGGGTGCTATGCAAACAGGCTTATTTTCCAGACCTTGTAGTCTTTTGACAAGTTGGGAGTCAATCAAACAACTATATTCATCCAAAATGATATGAGTACTTCGACCGACACGTGTTATATTATGGAAATGTATTTAGCACATTTACGCAGAAGCCTCTTGGCGTTTTAGACGCAAGACATACAATTTAATGAACTCCCACTTTACATGACATATTTTCTTATTACAAAGCCAAGTCTTCAATAGTTTTCTGAAAAAGAGGAGGCGAGATTCAGAACATATGTACAGAGTCATTGAATGCCAAAGCTTATTCATAGTAATGGAAAATGTCTCAATAAGATACAGAGCTAGATTAGTGTTGCAGAGCACAGATTTCTGAATGGCATGTGGCAGGAGAGTCTGGAAGCCAAAATGTAGGTGTTTTTATTAATGGCTTTGTGCAGTATGGTTACTGATTATAAATGTTTCGGTTGCGTATTGACAGCCGAAGAAGTGATCTGACTGGCGTAATGTGGTTGCATCTAGGACAGCCTGCAACCAAACAGACTGCGGCATTCCACCCTAATTCAAGGCAAGGGGTCAGTTTAGCACAGGAGGCTAGTTAGATTGAGTTTAGGTAGCAAAGTCTTGACTGGGCCAATGCAGTGATAATTGAGAAATAAAGATGAGCGTCCAAAAAAGGAGGAACTCTTTTCAAGATTTCAAGCAGAAACATTCAACAATTGGGTATCTCTGTGGCTTGGAAGTCCAAATAAATAAATATGTCAAGAATAATGTCTAAATTCTGTATGTTATTTAAGGTCTTAGGGCGTTGGCTTATAACTGGAGTCCAACAGAAGCTGTTTAATTGTTCGGTTCTGTAAAATGGTAGAATAACCTCAGTGGACGAGTAACATGTCCATAAATTGGTGTACACCACCAACATGTGGTTGCCAGAGAATTTCTCTTGATTGTAGTATGGAGATGAGAACTGTTTGGCACAACCTGTTTTGCCCGCCTGCGAGGGTTGTGTCTGGTGCTTTCTCAAGGCTGAAATCATATGGTAGCCGGACTGGTACATATCTGCAAAGCTACCAGTTTACAGATTAAAACAACCTGATACTTAACTTGCCTTTTTTGTAATTGCTTGTCTACTGCTAGCAGTAAGGAAAGTGACAGACCTTATTAGAAATCAAAATGTAGGTTGCCTTATTCACGGGGGTGAATTGTGTGAAGGTTAAGTGAAATCCCTACTTAGGGCTCAGTTGAATTTGAAGTTTGTGATGCCAGCTGTTTGAGGGAGTACTGTATTCCTGGCCCGGAAATCCATATGGTACTGCCCTTCTGGGCGAAAATTTGTATTTTCTCCATCGCCAGCAAACGGGCTGGTGTAGCCACCTTGTCTCATGGTCTGAGTTGAATAAAGTTGAAAGTGTGTGGATTTAATTATTGCATTGATAAGGTTCCGGGATCAAAGGACCAAAAGGAGGCACCAAGGCAACAGAGTTGTGAGCCCAGGGGTGTCACTGAGAAAGCTCACACATGCCTTTCCATTGTATTGCTTGCAATCAACCAAATGAAGCACTCTAGCCCTCTCCTGTATAAGGAAGTGTCTACAGTAAAGAAGCTCTATAGAACCTCATGTGAGAATAATCCAGAGAGGGGGAAACAAAGCTATTTGTAAATCTGTCCGTTTGATAGTTTGATCATTTGGATCAGGCACAGCCAGTGTGCCCCTGCCCTGCTTCTGTGTATATATATATTCACTTTTACAGGTAATAGGCAGGTCAATTACACTCAAATTTGTTCATATTGCTGTTTTGCCTTTCTAACGCCTGCCTTTCCCCTCCTGTTCCCCTCTTAGGTGCAACACCCAGGACTACATCTGGCACAAGGGCTTGCGCTGTGAGTCCATCATCACTGACTTCCAGGTGATGTGTGTGGCGGTGGGAGCCGCTGCCCTGGTGGTGCTACTACTCTTCATGATGACTGTCTTCTTTGCAAAGAAGCTCTACCTGTTGAAAACGGAGAACTACAAACTGCGCAAGCGGAAGTAAGTGGGAGTGGCCAGCGAATGAAAAAGCTGGAAGGGCCTAGGTAGTTAATCGATTATGCCAGAGAGAGGAAACTTATATGGATACGGAAGAGTCTGTTTTACTGATTGGAATATGGAGTATCCCCTTTACCGATGGAAGAGTCCATGTCACTTACTGAAGAGGCGAGGATCCTTTAAGAAGGGTCCACATCACTTGGTGTGTTCAGTTCTATGGCATTCAGAAGAAAGGAGTGGAAGCTATGTTTGGTTAATAGGCATTACTCAGTATCCGCAGTTTCGCAAATTTTAAAGTTATTGATGTATTGCTCTCTTGCTCTGAGGATATGGAAAATGATAAGCATGTTTTCATAATTTGGCGGAATTGATCATTTTGACATTTCATTACATTTTTAAACATTCACGTTTTCTTTCAGTTTTGTCTCTGGTGACGTTTTCCTGTTTTTGCTGGAAGATATGCTCTAAGAGGCAATTTGTTTTATTCAGCAATAAACAGTACGGGAAAAAAGTCACTTTAAATTTCTTTTCGTGCAAATCCTATATTTTAAAACTGTTTCCCATGCAAATTTGGAATATCACAATATTTACATTTGTGAAAGCTGGAAGTTTCATATATACTTGTTCTAGTTGATAGCAAGGTTCTAATAGATGACCAACTCAAGGGCATTAACAAAGTTAATATTGTTTCAATATGTTCAGTTCTTCACCAGCTAATAGTGGCCCACTAAATTTGATTTCTGGAAAAAATACAGTTAAAGTTGAAAAATATTAGGTGTGAATTCACTTTTGCAAAACACAAACATAGAGGTTGCTCTGAACTGCACATAATGCGGGGTCAAGTAATTTTGGACCCATACTTGTGTAAATGCTTATAAAGTAAATAACCTAAAACCTACTGAAAAGGCTGTCATAAGTCTTGGATCTGTTTGTCGAAGGGATTTTCAACTCAACAGTCTTCTGCTACACAAAAGAGCAATAATAGAGCTAAAAACCAAGGGCCTTATTTAAAGTTCAGCGGACGGGTTACTCCACGCAAACGTGATGGATAGCCTGTCCACATTATATCCAATGGGACTTGTAATATGGTGGACTGGATATCCATCATGTTTTTGACAGAGTAACTGCCCTCTGAACTCTAAATCAGGGGCTTAGTAGGGCCAGTGCATCAAGATGAAGCTGGAAGTGGGAGAATGGACGAGGAAAGCGGACTTCTCTTGCCACCCCCTATGTGTTACTTAACAAGGTGAAAGGAACAAAACCTTTTGGGAGAGAGGGTGCAGCCAAGTTACAGACCACATAATAGGTGTGAAAAAGCCTGCTTTATTGAAACAGCTGCACATTACAACCAAAATAACCTGGCAACTGCCTTACAAAACTAAAACCTCTCTATACATGCTAACAACTACAGCTGAATGTTCAACGTTCTAGCGAACACCTCTCTGATTTCCAACAAGTAAAGGTCCATACCCAATCTGGATAGATGAACCCTGTCACCCCGAAAACACTCCAGTGAGTCAAACCGAATATCAGAATGACTGATCCTGCCACATCCAATCCCCCTACAAAATCGAGCCATTTCGCTATGCACCTTTCTACGTGCCCTATTTACTGCTCCAGGCTTCACCGCACCTCTCCAAGCCCACCTGGGCACAAATTCCGTCCACACAACAAAACACCATGACCATTTTCCTTAATTAGAGCTAAATCTGTTTTCGTGCTTCCTATCAGCACAAACCCTTTCGCTTTGCAAAGATCATTCTCCCCAGATGCAGAACTAAAATATCTGGGCACCGTCCATGCACCAACTTACTGTTCAAACATGGGACCAGCTCTTTCCAGCACATTCCCCCTTTGCCTTTCCACGTGATCCTAAACAAACGCTCATTAAAACCTAAATTCTGCCCAAAATACCTCTGCCGTGCTTGTACCTGGGCCCATTTGATAAAGGAATTTCCAACCACCCAAATGGCCATCCCCTCCTCCTCGGGCCGGACACAGAACCTGCAAAAAACGAAAAGCAGTACCTTTCACAAATTACTGTCCACCGTGCGCACATCATCCCCCAACCCCCTTACATAACACCAAAAGCACTGTGATGACCAGTGGCCCAGCCGCATGATTTCCTCCTGAGCGCAACCTCTCCGGCCCGCCTCCGACGCCGCACCGATGAGGAAAGAATGTGTCTCATATTCCACCCCTAAGCGCCGCAGCGCTTTCCGGAGAACCAATAACAGCTGAAATGCTGTCACTCTACCCCCTTCTTATGCCGGAATACTACTCCTCTGTTAGTTCCACCTCTCGCCCCCTATATCTTTCTCTTTACCCGAACTACCTTCTTCCTTAGTGCCCCCCAACTCTCCTCCCTCGCTGGTACCCACATCTGACACATACTTCCCTTTCTGTAACATCTCCCCCCACCCCCCCCACAGCTCCTCCACACCTACTCCATTGCAGACCATCACAGGTTTCCCCTTCATGCCTTTGACCTTACCTGGCTCCAAGGAGGGTGCCTGTAAAGTTTCTGTTCCTCACCAGGGGGCCGACACTTCCAGCTCTCTTGCCTGCCTCGCAGGCCAAGACGCCCTTGCTGGCCTCTCTGTTCACCCCTGCAACGCACTAGGTAAAACATTAGAGGTCCCTCCCATGTTCCCCTTCTCGTCGACCTCCCACAGCTCGCCTTGTTCCAGGCTCTCCTCGTCAAAGTCTAATACTTCATCTCTATGCAACACCTCTTGCGGCCATTCCATCCCCCATATACCTCTATCGGTGTAGCCTTTATGGCCACCCACACTTAACCCTTCGCTGGGTATACGGGACGGGCAGACTGTACCCTGCCGTGCCTTTCCGGCATCGCTATGCGCCGTCTGTCTTTCACATTCTCTCTGGAGGTTGTGTGAGACCCGCCAGATCTTGGAGCCAGGGAGGACGTTCTGGGCCTACTTGTGCTGGCTATCACGGTCTCCCCCGTTGTTATCAAACGTGCCGTTCTGGGCCCAGCCCTCTCTTCACCTCATTGCCAGTGACCTGCCCACAGCTCTGCTGAGTCGGCTTCACCGCACCATACGTCACCCTACAAGACAAACGGCTGGACTGGTATACTGGTTCCCTGCCACAGACCTGACCTCTCCCCATTCCACTACTTACTCTGCCCCTCCTACCCTTGTATACCTCCCTCAGCTTCACTTGCTTCTAATCCTTGCTCATCTTCTTCCTCCCCACCTTCTTTTTCTCCGATCCAATCTAAAATAGCTGTAACGAATGCTGGCTCTGGACCCTGAATCACTGGTGGCTTGCCCCCTATCTGCTTGACCGAACCTCCGATCCCAACCCCCCCCCCCTACTAAACCCTCCTTTTGATTCTGGCCCCTCTATCCCATTGAAGAGACCCCCAGTTGCGCCACCCTGTTCCCTGAACCTCCTCACCCCAGGATTAAAAAATATCCAGACCCTCCCACGCTCTAAGATCTCCAGCTGGTTCTAACTCCTCAGGCACTTAATCTTCTTCCCCTAACTTCCCTTGCTCTTCCTCCGAACTGCCATCATTTGCCCCAGCTGACCTGCCCCTAAATCATGGCCCCCATCCACTTATTTTTCTTCACTTTCCCACCCCCACCCTTCGTCCATTCTCTGCATGCCACCGATGAAGCTGGCTGTCTCCCCAGGCAGCCCGCCCCACACTGGCTCCCATACTACTGCTCCTAGTGATCCTTCTCCCCGCCCTCTCTTCACCTTCCCTGCTTCATTAAAGGCCTCCTCGTCCGACACCGCTCTGACCACATTCTTCTTCCTTTGTGCATGCTGCAGCTTGGGGACATGCTCACTGCTCCTCTTTAGTCTGCGCTGCCTGATGCTGCCTCTCCAGCTGCCGGCGCGTGCCCGGCCATGCCCCCGCCTCCAGACACAAGGCCGGAGCCGCAGGACGCGAGCCGGCCTACCACCCGACTCATGCCTCATGGGGCTGCTCTCTTCCCGTGCGAGCGGCCCCTCCTACTTACCACTGCATCATGATGCCCGCTTACCGCTCTCAATTTCTTCGGCGAGGAGCACGCCGGCACTGCAGTGGCTACTTCCGCTGACGGCCTTCGCGCATGGTGCGCCTGCCCCACTGCTTCTGCTACAACCAGGTATATGCGGCCCGCCTCGCGCACGTGGTGCATCGCTTTCTAAATCCTCTCGTCCTCCATTCTAGCTAAACCTTAATATCTAACACTAACCTCTCTCTTAACTGCCGACTTTAGCTAATCTCACCCGGTCGCATAATTCTAACTAACTAATACACAAAATATGTAAAATATTTCGTTCATACGCTCCCTGCCACCAGAACCTAAAATGGTGGCAGGGAGGCCAAAACCTCTTAACTAAATAGCCTTTAGGCTATTATTGGGCTACATATATGTAGCCCAATATAAACACAAAAAGGCAGTCCCCAAGACTGCACCACCCTCCCAATCTGCCCGGGGGGCAGACCTCCCTCCTGTCGGCTGCCCTCCAAACCCCTAGTGGACCAGCAGCCGGTTATCTCATTATCACCTAGACTTCTCTAAGTGAGCTTTAGTTATTAGATTGGTGTCTGTGCATTCTTCAGTTAGTACCAAGTGGTGGCAGATTATTCGAGCAGGGGGTAGGCAGGTCACTCATGCACCCACATACTCACACTCACCCATCTACATGCACACTCATTGATACCCATCCATTCATAATCATACAAACATACACTCACTATTCACAAGCACATGCACACACCCATTCAAATCACGAACGCACAAATTCACATACATTCATACATACACACATGCACCCTTACTTCAAATATTAAAAAAGAAACATATAGAGCCACAGTGGTTATCTTGGGTGGTGGGAGGGAAGCCTCAGTGGTTCCTGGAGGGTGGGACTGCTGCTACCCCTCATTGGCGGACCTTGTTATGGGTCAGCCAATGAGAAGAGTTGGCAAGCAGTCTCTTACTCGTCACATGGTGGAATGAGGTTAGTGAGACTGCTGACCCCACCCCACTCTGTGATGAGGCGTCTCTGATGGACAGTCGGACCGGGAATGAGGGATTGAAACTAAATCGCCCAGGTCAGAGTCAATCTGTGACAACTGCTGTGGTCAAAAAGGGGGAGGAACACAATTGCTTTGATGGGCTGAGGAGGTCACGCCCACAGGACTGTGATATCTTCAGCCCGGCAAAGTTCAGCCCAGGCAGCCAGGCGCCTGCTCATTTAGCGCATGTACAGTGCCTAGCTGTCTGACTTGAACATGAAGAGTGTCTGACAGGCAAGGTCAGCCTGTCAGGCACTCTTCATGTTTGCAAAAAGGTGGGAGAGACAGCGGGGCCCCACAGCCCTTAAAGACGGCCCGCTACTGTTGTTATCTTCTTCCTATGAGTCATTATAAAAGAAAGTGCAGGGCCAATAGTTTTTCTTAGGAGTCCACCTCCGGCACTGATAATGCTGAACTTGCTGAATAGCAAGACTGCTTAGCCATAAATCCATCTCATTTCTTTTTTCGTCCAACCATCCTACACTTCCTGTTTCTTTATCTTACTCTAGCAGGTTCTTTTTCATCCCTAATTTCTCTTGTTATCATTATCCTTATTTCTCCCATTTCCGCCTTTTCTGCTTTTCTCTCGTTTGCTCTGCGTCAGAGTCTTATAGTGAAATATAAGTACCCCCACCTGCACAAATTAAGCATTGATATCCTTTCACTAAGAGCTATTCAGACATAAAACTTCACTATCCTCTTTGAAAACATTGGCTCCAATTTTACCCAAAATTAGCCGACTTTTGACTTCAGAAATCAATGATTTTCACTCACATTGCAGCCAGGCCAGAACTAGGCAAAGCGCTGTTTCTTTAGAGGCTGAATGAGTCCTGTGCTCCCAAATGGTAAAATGTACCATTGGTATCCGCTAAAAGACCACGGGCCAGAAGTTCTTTGTTAAATATTGTTTTAATTTTCATTACTAGTGAGCGCTCATGAACTTTAGAACAGTGAGAGCATAAATACCCCTCCCACGCTGAGCAAAGCAAGAAAGTCTGCCCTATTCAAGACAGATCTAAAGTGTTTGGTCCAAGAAAAATGTTTTAAAAAATAACATAAAAATGGGGTCAAATGATAACTTAGCACCCCACATTTTAGAGGCAATAGTGAGAGAGCTCTAATAAATATTCCAATATGTCAAGCTCTGCAGAGCGAACCCTACTATTTTCCAGTATTATTTAGTGGTGACCCCCTAACCCAAAAAAAATCTAGAAATGAATTAATCACTATAGTGCCTTTCATACAGAGCAATTCCCAAAGGAATTTCACTACAAAGACAATTTTAAATAACTTGGGTATGCTATTGACTTAACCTTCGACACTTTTCAACATTATAGAGCACTTCTCATTAAATTCGACCTTCCACTTTCATTTTGTTTCCATAACCTGTCCCTTCTACGGTGCTATATTTCTTGGATAACCTCACGGGTGATAAGCCACGCTTTATAAATCTACAAGTTATTATACTTATTATGTGATTTAAGTTGGCAGGCACCAGGACTCCTTTTTGGAGACCACAACTTATATATTTTTTTTATATTTCTTTTTATTTTCAAATATAAAACAAAATAAAAACAAAGACGTACCTGGGACATCACATTCAGTTACAATAATAAGCACACATTTTCCGATATCAGAATTTCTGTAAAAAACAGTGGGCGGGGTCATTGAAACATCGACGCGCAGATCGTTCAATAATGGTTGATGCGCTACGGTACTCAGTCCCCGCCACCCAACAGAACAGGATAAAAAAGCGTAGTGCCCCCAGGTACGGAAAAAAACAAACGAAATCAGGATAAATTACAAAAATATTCACGTCACAGCCTAAACTAACTACACTAACATCCATCCCCCCAACCTGCACCCCTGCATATGGCTTTCGCCGAACCCCAACTAGCAGTGTGCCTGTCGCCCCATCTAACAAAATACTAAAAATAGAAAATGGAGGAGGGCACCTTTGTACGTGCCGCCGGTCCCCCCTCCCTCCCGCCAGAACCAAGAATCCCCCAGAGTAAATCCAAAAATCTATTAAGAAGCTAATGCAGTACGCAACAGGGGAAACTGTAAACACCGCCCAACCTCCTGCAAGCATCATGGTAGCAAATCCCACATCCGTCAAGACCACGATGTCAAACCCAGTCAATCAGTTCCATCCTTGACCCTTCCGATCGGACGTGTGAACCCCTTGCGGACAAACTGCCACCTCCACAGGATAGTAAAAAAACGAGAAAAGTGCAGCAAAGTTCAAACTGAGATCAAGCAAAGATGTTAAGCCACTGAGAACTCCATCAGGTCCAAAGACTCTCCTCACCGTCATGAACTCCCAACTTTGTTTCCTCTACCATCGTAATGGAACTGGCGGATAGGGGAGAGACGCGGTTTCAAGCCCAAAACAGTTCTCATCAAGAATCTCCGGAAATGGGAGCACCGATTAGTCCTTCCACAGTCAGCGTTGATAGTAGGCTTGACGATCCATTCGAAGCACTGATCTCGCTCCTATCGGCCATCACACCGGCCAGAAGCTCCGACACCTCTCGTTGCACGGGGCCCGCTTCCTCTATCAAAATGGCCATCGTGGGTGTCTCGAGCTGCTTCATTCCTTGTAGTGGAGCAGGGTCCGGTCCAATCCGCCCAATTTCAAACGAACGGGCTATCATTTTATGAATAAGGGCTTCCACGTTAGTATGAAGAGCCACAATGGCCGCCAGCACAGTTCGCAACGACGGTTCATTCTCAGTCCGCTCCACTGTTCCTCGCTCGATATCAACCATTTTCACGTCCCCCATAGAGCCCGATCTCCCCGGGGGAACAGTCAAACGTGGAACGGACTACAGCAGAGGGGGACTCAATGTTAACATCGGCATCGATCTGCGCTTTGCCACTGCAAGCGAAGATTCCAACCCAGCGAACGCCGGCGGATGGCTAACCGGGCCACCGGGTCAGGGACCTCCGCCCACAGCCTCAGTCGTGCATCGTCACCCCTCCTTCGATGTTTACCAACTCAGGAGACCACCATCAAAATCGGTCCACAGCAATAGACCGGCCCCTGCCACACACTCACGGCCGATGTTGTTCAACTGGAACCCGGCTGGGCCAGTACTCGAGACCCCGGCTTCCAAGCTGGGCTGGGCTAGGCCGCAAACTTTAACACGATATAACTTTGTCTACCAAACCTGTAGAAATCTCGGGATCGCACCATCGAGCTGTAGTCCGGCTCATACACACGGAGGCAGGGCGTAAAGACAGGATAAATGACAGGATCATCTGGCAGGAGACGGAGGTCGGCGGAGCCGGGAGCCTAAGCAGCCATCTTGTTCGCTAGCGTAGCTCCTCCCACAACTTATATTTTATTATCATACTTTGACACAGAGGAAGGGACCGAGAAAGGCAGATAAGGTAGAATGAAAGAGGAACAGACAAATAGCATACCAGTGACAAACAGAGAAAACAGGGATGAAAAAAGAAATTGTAAGAGTGAGAAAAAGAGAGAGGAAGTGTTGGGTGCTGGACGAAGGAGGAATGAGTAGGAATCAAATCCACATCTCTTGTTATAGGCCAGCAGCATCGTGGAAGGCTTCTACGAAAAATGTTGGCCCTCCCTGCACGTACGTTTTTTTCTCCAAACTAAGCACTTTCCTACTAAGTAGATTATCCATAGTAGACTAAGACTCAGAATCTATTATGAAAAGAAAGATGTGAAAATTACAAATTATATATTTTTTCACAGTTTCAGGACTCAGACAACAGAGGTATCCCTAAGCTTAGTTAATTATTACTGGCTGAAGCAGCAGACATAGGCTACTCTAACTTTACTGGCTCAGGTCTCAAAAGGCATTTCTACAAAGTTGTAATAATAAGATCATAAAACGTTGTCAGTGAAATGCTATGAAATAGTCCACGAGTCAACAATTAACCATCTCCGCAGAAGAACGTGAACAGTGTCATCAAGGACAATAGACCACAGGATCAGCATTTTCCCAAATTAGCATAAATTATTACTAAAACATAAAGTTGCATTGCAAATGCACTTATTTTGTCCCAATAAGCCAACTTGCTGTTTTCTGAAAGTGTACTCACTATCACCCAAATGGCAGCTTTTATTTTCACTGAATTAAATATTATTTTCCCCAAATAATTGCCACATTCTTAAAACATAATTGTGTCCCTAAATGTCAGCTTTTCATTTTTACAAAAAAATGTTAACAAACATCAGATTGCCATTAACTAAAAATGCACCTTCTCTGTCCCCAAATATCAGTTTGTTATAAGGCTGTTAATACCCTGAAGGGTCTTCGGTATCACATATGCTAGTCATTGCCCATGATGTGCCCCAGTTACCTCTCCATCTGCCTCTTCATGCCATTATGCCCTCCAGGTACCACCATATGACACTCAATCTAATAACGTGCTACATGTACTTCTATACACATGTAAGTATATACAATCTAATTTGCCAGTAAGTGGCACACTATTGGGGACATTAGTCAGTCAGTGGGGTATAATCCATAGGTAGCAATACCATTATGTGCCCCAGGTACTGCACATGTGTCAATAAATA
Source organism: Lissotriton vulgaris (assembly GCF_964263255.1). Taxonomy (NCBI): domain Eukaryota; kingdom Metazoa; phylum Chordata; class Amphibia; order Caudata; family Salamandridae; genus Lissotriton; species Lissotriton vulgaris. The sequence goes on along the minus strand of NC_141698.1, from coordinate 278,603,200 downwards.
TGATTTGTTTGTATGCCTGCCAATGCCTTGAAGTGTCCTGTATATCCCCATATATCGGTGAACTGATTTATATTTCCCATGTGCCAATGGTGCCTTTAATATGCCAGTCAATGCTACAGTGTACCCAGGTACCCAATAATGCCATTCGGGTGCCAAGATGTGCCCGAGGTACTCTCATATTCAAGCCAGTAGTACCCAGGAGGAAATTGTATCCCATACACACAGCATTGAAATTGTGCATGGTTGGATTGTTTTTCCCCCCAGTTTTTCAACAGCGTTATTTCAATTTTGGTGGTTCCGTCATGAAACAGCTCACAGCTTCTTTAGGCAATCTGCTGAACACCGCATTAGGCAGTCATTAGTTATAGAGACAATTACAATCCAGGAAAACTGACAAACAACCCACAGCACAGAGCCAAAATTGTGTCAAACTTATCCATTACGTTTTTACAGGTTATTTTTGTTTAAAGAAGGTGTACCTGAAATCATCCTTAAGCACAATGGGTCCAGTTACTTAAACTGCTTTGGAAGAAATTTCTCTGTTGTTTTTGCATTTGTCACCCCGAGTGGGACGGGTATGCTCAGACGTGAGTCCTGTGCTCTCCATGCCACTGGAATCAAGCTATCCTGTCTGATGAGGGCTGAAAGCCCAAAACCGGTCCTAGGATGCTTGTTTCCAGTCCAGGGAGGACCTGGCTTGGCAGTTCGGGCTGGACTGTTCCCATGAGGCACAGGGTCAAGACTGATTTGCATATGGCTGGGTTCAAACTGGAATGGCATGCTGAGCAAAAAAACGATGATTTAGGCGCAGATCTCTGTACTGGGGTGAATGTATGACATTGTTCTGCATTCTGTCCATCAACTGTTGTTTTTGCATTTGGAAGAATTTTTGACATGCTTTCATATTATACCCTTGAGGTTGTCATTGTATTGACCAATTCGTCCAATATTAATCGGGGCCAGGAAGTAATAATGACCTTTTTTGCTGAAAAAGGATAATGCGATTCACGTTTCTTTCAATGCCTAAAATTGGAACACACTCTCTGTACAGTCCTCCCCAGCCCGGGTACTCGCCAATGATTACGCCACACACACAGAGCTTAGTATAACAAGTCTTTATTCTTTTGCGTGCAGCCGCTAACTCAACATTCTAAACCTACATTCACTTCACTACGCTGTAATGCTTACGTCACAGTTCTACGGGGTCCATCAGGAGCCTAAAGTATTCCGTCATTACAAACTCACACAACACTACATAGCTTCAGGGGTTCCTTCATTACAAATTCACACAACACTACATCTCCCCCTCTGTTAAATAAAAAATGTACATTTTTGGCAAATATTTACATAATCATAGCTTTCAATGAGGCTTTGTGGCTCTTTGATCACACGTCTTGACCTTGTCTCATCGGAAACTGAGGACAGGCAGTAGAAGTATCCCTGACTGGCATTGGTGATGTAGAAACAGCAGCAGTCAAGGGGGGCTTCATTTGTCCTTTGAGACCCAGTCTCTACATTGACATAATTCCCTGACGAGCGATGAGCTACATGTCAGAAATGCAAAGAATCTCGCATAATGGACTTTCCCGGTCTCTGGCAGTCACTATGTGTCCTTTTCTGGTCACAACATGAAATGGTTCAGCATCAAAAGGAGCAGCAGAGTTTCGTTTTCTATGCTGACAAACAAGCACTTGATCTCCTCTAGTGAGCGTAACATCTTTTGCATGTCGATGCTAGTCTGCATAGGCCTTCATTTTCCTCTTACGATCCAAGTCTTTCCTGCAGGTCTCTTCCTCAGTATTTGATCTTCTGTTGGTCCAATGAGGTAACTTGGTCATCATGGCTCTCCCAAACATCAAGGTTGCAGGGCTTTCACCGGTGGTCAAGTGAGGGGTCGAACGGTAAGCTCAAAGAGTCGAATTTAAGGCAGATTTAAGGTCGGGCTTTTCTATTACAGCACGCTGGACAGATTACTTAAGAGTACTCCTGATATGTTCCACAAGGCCATTGGCCTGTGGTCAAAGAGGTCTGCTCTTCTGATGCTTCACATTAAGATGACTGTGAAAGTCTCTGAATTCTCGACTGTTGAAAGGTGGGCCATTGTCAGACTTTAAGATCAAAGATAAACTCCAGGCCATGAAGATGCTGTCTAGTCTCTCAATGATGCGTTCTTGAGGGATAGATAAGAGATCTTCTATTATTGGAAAACTTATTTATCAATGATCACCATCAGGTGATGTCTGTTGTCAAGAGTACTGAAGAAGTCAACAGCAATTCTTCCAGATGTATGCGCAGGCTACTCTGACATGTTTAAAGGGCGTTGATTGGTTTTCGATGACAGACAGTTGCATAGATGACAGACCTTTAATTTTCTTTCAACTTACTCGTCAAGATGTGGAAACCTGACTCGGTCTCGAGAGCTCGTTTTAAGGCAACAATTCCACGATGTCCTTCATGTGTCACTTCAATTATCTGTTGTCGCAGACTCTCCAGAATGATGATTCTCAAATCTCTTAGAATAATACCTTCCTCAGAAAAAAAGTTCCTCTTGGACATTTTTAAACTTCTAGTATTCACTGTCACTGGTAAGAGGTCGAGAGTGCTGGCACAAAGGTAATAATGTCCTTCAGTTTTAGCATGTCACAATCTTGACTCGTGGCAGTGACAATTTGTTCCCAAAAAATAGGAGCTGGAGCTGGGTTTCACAATTACATTTATGTAGGCTTCAGCCGTCTTAGAATGTGTGCCAAAGCACTGTAGAGGCACTAGTGAGAAATAGTCTGCAGAGTTTTGATAGTTCCCTGGACGATGCACAAAGGTGTTGTTGTATTCTTGCAACCGTAGATCCCAACGTTCAATACGAGGAGGCATTTTTGCCTTTGATTTGTCAAAGATAATCGACAATGCTTGATATTCTGGCACAAGTGTGAAGGGCTTCCCATACAACAAAATGTGAAAATGTTCACAATTTATCAACAAAGGGGGAACTGTAAGCGGACGATATTTAACGGGGTCCAGTGTATATGTCTGGAAGACTAGTAGCACAAGAGGGGTACAAAGTTCCTCGGGGAGAGTGTGCAAGACAAGTGTACGTGTAGCGTAGAAAAAGGTAAAAAGGGAGGGGGAATTCCCTTTTTGGAACTAACACCCTCACACACCTCGCAAGCTAGATGTCATGCTTCATCATATGGGTTCTGCTCCTCGTCAGACTGGCGCTGCAATGTCTGACGGGCACCCGTAAAGGGGCTCTTTATCGGAGATCTTTTGTTCCAGCCATATGGTGCATGCGGGTGAGAGGGCGAGTGAAAAGGTGTAGTCGTGAAGTAGTGGTGAATTAAAAAAGGTGGATCAGTCCACAAGGAACTTTATTAGCATGGCTGACTCCCTTGATTAAAATAGGTGGGAGGGAGATATGTGCTGAGAAGGTACACAGCAGAATATCTGCAACCCTCTGGTCAGGTCAACATGTTTCTTGCCGACATGGCAATTCTTCAGGACCTAAGTGCTCAGTACTACACAGTGAACAATTAATTAAATGTGAACCACAACCTTATTACTTGAGGTCAATAAGTAAGCAGGCAGGCACAAGTGTGAAGGGCTTCCCATACAACAATATGTGAAAATGTTCACAATCCCACATACTGCTAAGCTTTCTTTCTCAGGTTGTGAATAAGTATGTTCAGTTTGGGACAAACTTCAACTTTCATATACCACAATACGTTTTCCAGCATTTGAGTGTCTGCTGTGCTGTGCAAGGATGGCACCTAAGCCGACAGGGCTGGCGTCAACAACTACCTCAGTATGAAGCTTTGGATCAAAGTATGCCATTTCAGTAGCGTTCTCAATAGCTCGTTTGATTTTCTGGAAGCTTTACTCGCATTCATGTGACCAAAGAAAAGAAACATTCTTTTATTTTTTATTTATTTTTATTTGATTTTACAAGATAAAAACAACATAAAAAGCATACAGACATACACCGAATGTCATCCATAGTCTGCAAGCAATGCTCTTCTCAATCAGAAGGTACACAGCTGTAGTGCCAACAACCCAGCAAGGGGCAGGCGGCGCATCGCGTTCTTATCACCTTCGCCTCTACCCGATGGATCTCATCTCCCATAACCATCTGTACCCCTTAAACTCATTCTACCATAAGTGCATTTCCCCCAGAGTCCACATAGCACTCTCCGAATCCCTCAAGCTGTAGTCCACCTCAGGGCGTTCCGCTATTACATACTTCAGCCCCTTCTCCGTTGTCCTCCCTCGCAGGCCTTTCGTCCTCCCCGCTACCGCGTATCTGCGTCATGAACAAACCCCAGAAGTTTTTCAGGCGGCTACATGGTGGGAGCAACTCACTGTAATTTTCCGACTGCATGCAGCAATATAGCACATCATGAGACCAGTGCTTCACCGTGGGCATCGGCCCTCTCATCCAACACTGCGCCATCACCCGTTTAGCTATAATGGGAGCCCATGTCAACCAGCCTACGCGCAGCTTTAGGTAACTTTTTGGGGTAGCCTAGGAGCGCCACTGCGGGATCCGGTTCCAGCTCTACTTCAATTATCCTACTCAGCTCCCTAAAAATTGCCATCCAGTATGTGTGAATATCCGGGAATAGCCATGCCAAATGTTGGAAGTCTGCTGTGGTAGCATTGCATCTTTCGCAAGTCGCCTCTACTCGCAGCCCGTATCGACATAGGCGCTCTGGGGTGTAATACACCCTGTTTATGTATTTGAAGTGTATAAGGCGGGTGCCTGCCATGAAGTTAAATCTTTTTGGTGTTCGTGCAGCAGTACCTCCACATGTCATCATCTATCACTATTTGCAAATCCCTTTGCCAAGCTAACCTCGCTTTCGTGTACCGGTTTTCCCTGTGGGACATTGCTATTTTATAAAGATTGGTAACAGCCTTATGCGGTGACTCGGTCTTAACCACGTAGGAGAATTCCAGAACCTCCAGCGGCTCATCTAAATCATTTCTCAGTAGTTCAGACAGGGCTCTATGCACTCTATAGTACTGGAATTGTTGTAGCATGGTGCTCTCTTTGACCGGACTCGATGCTTGTTCCCAAGTTTTTACCTTCCCGTCCTGGAACATGTCCCCTGCTGACTGGATGTTAATGCTGTGTAGTGCATTTATCACACCTTTATCTCTGCATGGGGTCAGCCAGAGGGTCCACTCCACCGGCATTGATGGTGAGTACAACAACGCACCCCCCTGGTGTAGCAGTATGCAATTCCATACATGATTGGTAGCGGTTATAGAATCTATTATCCCAGTCCTGCGGTCGACTGGTTTGAATACTGTTGCTGCCAAGGGGAGAGGGTCTGCGAATAGTCGCTCCATTCTTACATGGGGGATATTCGGGTCACCATGGACCCAGATATGTAAGTGCACCCCCTGGGTGGCCCTATAGTACAGCTCGAAGTCGGGCGCCCAGGCCCCCAATACTGTATGGAAGCGTGAGGACCTGCCATTGGACCTGTGCCTGTTTACCCGCCCAGGCGAGCTTTAGCATCAATTGTTTCAGTCTCTGGAAAAAGAAATGCGGCAACACCAGAGGAACATTTGTGAACAGGAACAACAGCCTAGGCAACACCAACATCTTCATAATGGAAATGCAACCCAGTAAAGAAAGCGGGAGGTGGCACCAAGCCTCTACATCATCCTCCAATTTGTTGATAGCTACGCCATAATTTTTTCGGAGCACTACCTCAGAGTCAGTATGCAATTGGATTCCCAAATATCTAACCGATTCCTCAGACCACTGCAGAGGGAATTCCATTACAAATTCCTTCGTGATCGGCGTGAGTGGAAAAGCAATCGATTTCGTCCAGTTAACCCTCAGGCCAGAAAGTGCAACAAAGTGTACCACTTCTCTAAGTACCACTGACAAGTTGTTCTCGGGATCTCGGACATACAACAGCGCATCGTCCGCATACGTGGAAACTACTATCTTATAGGTCGGGAACCCAATGCCTTCATTCGGGGAACATCCTTTACAACGCGGATGTTACACCGCAGTTCCCTTATGATGCAACTTTTACAACGCAAGTTGTAACAACGAATTGCGCTGGGGGGGGGGGCGCTCCAGGATAGTAAATCGTTTAATTTACTATCCAACTCCTTCCCTATTATCCACGGGGACTGGATTTGGAATAGTAAATTAAACTATTCACTATCCAGCCCCCAACAACGCAAGTCGTGGTAAGACTTGCGTTGTAAAACATGTGTCGTAAAGTACTGCGATGTAAAACATTGCGTTGTAACGACATGCATCCCCTTCATTCCCATGGTATTCTCGTAGCGCACTAGGGCGTACAAAAAGGGCGACAGTGGACAGCCCTGTCTAGTCCCCCTAGTTATGGCAAAGGGTTCTGTAACTAGATTGCCCAAACGGACCTTCGCACTGGGTTTGTTATACAATGTGCCAATCATTTGCAGAAAAAACAGTCCTAATCCCATTCTTGTCAGTGCCTGTTGCATGAAAGGCCACTTGACGGAGTAAAATACCTTCTCCATATCTAAAAATACTGCCACTGCCTTAACGTCCTGTCTTACATGTTGCATTGTTCCAAACACTGTGCGTATGTTATAGGTGAGGTTTCTGCTTGAAATAAATACCGCCTGCTCCGGGGCCACAAATCGCGGGGCCAGGAGTGCTAGGCGTGTTGCCAAAATGTTCGCAAATATTTTGGGGTCCACGTTCAAAAGGGAAAGTGTGCGGTATGAGCTGCACTCCTCCGGAGGCTTACACGATTTGGGGATAGCCACCAATAGTGCCTGTCTCATCGTTTGCAGCATACAGCCTGTTGTACACAGGTCATCGAAAAGAGTCACCAGATGTGGGGGCAGAAGGTCAATAAATGCCTTATAAAAACCCACTGTGAGCCCATTTGCGCCCGGGGCGCTACCAGACTTCATGCCTGCCAAGGCCTCCAGTATCTCATCCTTCTCTATGGGGAGCATTAGAAATTCCCTGTGGGTGTTTGTGAGTGTCGGGAGGTCAATGTGTTCCAAGTAATCTAGGATCTCTGTATCTAGGTCCCCTGCTCTAGTCGTGTATAAATCTGCACAGTATTGTCGGAACAGCTTCACAATGTCCGCCTCATCATTTAATATCTCACCTGCCTCTGACCTCACTGCTGTGATTAGCGTCCTCCCTCGTTTTGCACTCAGCACTCTTGCAAGTACCGATCCCGGTCTGTCTCCCTCCCCATACGTACGCGCTGTTGCATAAATCCCCATATGTTTAACTTCCCTGTCTGCCTCCTCATGGTACTCGTCTAGTAATACCTTTATCTACTCCTCAAACTCCTTGCCATTTTCCGTCAACTGGAGTTGTTCCAATTCCCCAATTTCAGTTCCAGGTCACTTAGTCTTTGTCTAATGGATTTGAGGACCCCCGAGTACTTCGCCATTGCTACGCCGCGAACGTAGACCTTATACCCCTTCCATATTGTTTGGAAGTTGTCAACCGAGCCTATATTAGTCTCAAATTACGTTTTTATGGCCTCGCTAGCTCCCCCTTAAAGAGGGGATCCAGCAGCGAATAGGGTGGGAAGCGCCATGTAAATGGTTGTATTGTTCTCTTAGGAGTAGTAAGGACCATCAATAACGGCGAGTGATCCAAAAGTGTGCGTGGCAGCACCCTGCAGTCCCTAATGCCCCCCAGCAGCGACGTGGAGGCTAACTAGTAATCTATGCGAGTATGTACATTATGAAAGGCTGAATAGTGTGTATATCCCCGCTGATCCGGGTTGCGCGTTCTCCACTCGTCATTAAGGTCTATACCAACCATCCTTTGCGAAGCTGCGGCCGGTCTTTTAAGGGACCTGCTGATCTGTCCCTGCTCGGATCTCTCACTAGATTGAAATCCCCACCCCATAAAAACTGTGCTGAGTGGTACCTACTTGCGGCTTTTGCCACAGCAGTATAAAACTCTGGGCAATCATGGTTGGGGCCGTACACATTTACTAACACTAAGTCCATCCCTCGTCCACGTAATCTGGATATCACAAACCTCCCCTCAGTGTCCGCTCTCAGCAGTTCCAACGTATATCCCGTCCTAGGGTTTACCCATGTTAGCACACCCCTGGAATGAGTTGTGAAGCCAGCCGAGGTGATATTTCCTGCTAGGCCCCTGCTGCGCAGCATCACCACACTCGTCTGTGGGAGATGGGTCTCCTGGAGCATAGCCACATCAACATTCTGCCGATATAGGTAACTCACTACCTTGCCAACTTGCGATCATCATTAAGCCACCTGATATTCCACGTCATCGCTACAATACCATCAGCGCGGTGTGCGCTATCCACCTCGGCCCGTCCTGCCATCTGTGTCATTACTGTACACAGTAGATCTTAGCTCGTCTTGCGTGCTTGCAATAAATTCTGTATGCAAAAACCAAAACCAACCCTTCCAACTCTCCCCAAACTGCATTCGCTTCTCAAACTTCCCCTCCCGCCACCCACAGTTGACCTCCCCAACATGGTCACGCAGTACCCCCAATCCCGTCCTACCCACCCACCCCCCAGGACCCCAAACAAACATACCCCACAACAGGTTACTTATGTGCTCTATCACGCAGGGACAGAGGGCGCTCTGTATACAATTACAATAACTTATCTATCTATGCCCAGTCACACCACCGCCGTGCCAAAACATTTGCATCATTGGAGTTCAGTAACATTCACACGTGTGCCTGATGGATACCTGCCCAGATAAATCATTTATAACCCCTCCCGATCATCCAGGTACAGCAGTCCGTTATTATTCTCTACCATCATCATTGTACCTCGTGTGTTCCCAAATGGCGCCCTACTCCCCTTTTTTCGATGGCAATGAGAAATACGTGGTCCCACCTCCTTCGTGTCTATGAGTCGCAGCCTAGTTCTATCTGTTCTCCCCCCAAAACCGGCAGAGAGTTAGACCAGGCATCCCAGAGCTGCCGCCCCCCTTCCCCCACCCTGGTCCCCCCTACCGAAAATGTCCTCCGTTATATGTCTTGCATTTTCAGTCCTGCTCCTCCAGCGAGCTGCCAGCTGCTTCGTTCTGCACCTGCCTCTGCAGACTGTTGCGTTGCCCTGTCTACCACCCCTTTAGTGCCTGCTGCAGGGCCTTTGGGTCCGTGAAGATATGAGATCGCCCCTGCCGATTCACACCCAGCTTAGCAGAGTACAGCATAGCATAATAGATGCCCAGGTCTCGCAGCTGTCTCTTCAGGGGAGCAAAGTGTTTGCGCGCTTCCTGTACTCTCACTGTGAAGTCTTGGTATATGGAAATCTCCGATCCTTCATACCGCAGTGTCTGCTTCTCCCGTGCTATGCGTAGCGCTGTGTCTCTGTCTCTGTAACTAAGCAGTTTTGCAATGATGGGGCGGGGCGGGGCACCCGGCAGAGGTCGAGGGCCCTGAGACCGATGCGCCCGTTCCACTACAAACATTGCCGAGAAAACCCCCTCTCCGAGCAACGTGACCAACAGATTTTCTACGAACAGTTCCATGTTCCCAATGGGAGTAGTCTCTGGCAGGCCAGTGATTCTCATATTACAGCGCCGAGAGCGGGCTTCTAGGTCCTCAGTCTTGTCCTGCAAGGTTTGCATGAGCTTCCACAGCTTCTTATTGTCAGTGTCCAGTGTGGAATGCGCCTCCTCCACCTCAGTGATCCTCCTCTCCGACATATCCAGCCTTTCTGCATGCTTATCCATTCTTTCCGCCAAGCGGTCAATCCGGTAGGTCAGGGCGTCCATTTTCGTGCCCAGATTCGCTATCCCGCTCTGCAGGCTCTTTTCCATAGATATTAGTAAGCTGCGTTTGTCCGTGCTGGCAGGTTTGCTCTCTGTTTCCGGCATTCTCTCGGCTTCCAAGCTTGCTGCGTCGTGAGATTTCGAGCGCTTTTGTCAGAACGACAACTTCGCCTGCGTCTTGTCTCCTTTTCCCATGTCGTCCCGGTGTACGTCAGGCCTTCACTCAGATCCCTGCTGTCAGCTGCCTCTGGCGTCTGGGCGCAGTGGGGAATGGTCAAGGGGCTTGCACCCACCCACACATTCCCTATCCAGACTTTCTCCAGTACTTTGCTCGTACTCTCTGGCCAATTCCCAATGGCCCCAGTAATGCTCCGCTCAAGTTCAACTTTCTCCCACCTCAAAACAGTGAGGGTCTATCTCGTCCACTGGCAGCTGCAGCCTGTCTTCTACCCCTCCCTGCGGGCACTGATATGCGTGCCTCCGCGCTCCTCCGCTCTGCCTAGGACCGTGGTCTTCAGTACTTGTGGCTGCGAGCCACCTCACCGCCCGGTGCTCTCCTCTCCCCTGTCTCCCCGTGGGTGCTCCCTGTGAGGGGCAAACAAACTACACAGCGTTCCTTGCTTCAGGTGGTGTCTCTGCTATGGGTGCAGCGCCCCCGCAATCCCACGATGAGCAAATGCGTGACTGTTATGGGTGTTGCTCCCTGGCGGCCGGGGAGGGGATGACCTTCTTCAGCTACTCACGTCGCACTCTGTGCACTGGGTCAGACTTTTCTGCCTCACCAGTGTAGCCCCATGCCACCCGGGACTCCATTCGCCCCGCGTCCAACACTTGTGCTGCTATCACTCTGGGCCCCCGCCTTCCTCGCGTCTGATACCCGCGCCTTATCACTGTTCAGCTTTAAAACAGGAGGGCACATAAGTTTTTATAAGGTGGGCTCTGCATCCATGGCCTCACTGCACTCAGGGTCCTTTCCGCTCGTCTGCCGAGTCTGCACTCTCTCCAATCACATCGCTGCTCGGGCGCCCCCCCGGTTCCCACCGCCCGACTACTCAGTGATGTGTGTGGGGGTGGTAGGCCCTCCGTGCTAATCTCTGTCCACAGCGCGCTCCGCTCCGGATCTCTCTCTCCACCGAAGACTGCGGTCACCACTCCTCTTCTCCTCCGGGGGCCGCTGCACTCATCACGGACTTCCTCTTCAAGCGCACCAATCCTCACCGTCCCTGCTTCCCCCTGGGGTGGTGTGCTCACAGTGCCTAACCTCCGCCTCGCTCACTCGCACTGAGGTTCCCGACGCGGCACACAGGCACTGGTCAGCCTTTACGATAGCTGCTGCACGTCAGATGAGGCAGTGTGGCCGCAACTCACACTGCTGTACGTGGTCTGCCGACCCAGGAGCCGCTCCGTCTTCACACCACGTTTACTCCAGCCAGCCACCATCCAAATCGATCAGGATTGCGCCCGTCTTCAGTACTCACTGTCCGCTCACTAATGCTGGACCGTGGAGTCCTAATTAATTCCAATGACACAGGATAAGTGTAGGATAAATGCACGGCAGAACGGAGCTCAGGGCTCAAGCGGCCATCACGAGCAAGCTCTGCCCCCAAAAGAAACATTCTTTTTCATCAAGTTTAATGGCACACTGACAGTTGCAAAATCTTGTATGTATCTAGAGTAATAGCTGGCAATTCCAAGGAATGAACGTAACATGGAAACATCTTGTGTGGGACTGGCAGTTGACAACTCTTGCACTTTACATGGATCGGGTATAATGCCTCCATCAAAAAAGATATAGCCAAAGAATTTTAACTTTGTCTTATGGCACTCACTTTTCTCAGCATTCAAAGTTAAACCGGCATCAGCGTTCAAATGACACTTGCACAAGAGATGTGTTGTGCTTCTTCTTTGTAGCACCGAAAACCAATATGTCATCATAATTAAAAGCATTCCTGACAGGCTGAATAATATGTCGAATGACATCTTGAAATAGCTCTGCAGCTGATGACACACCAACACGTAGTCTTGTGTAACAGAACAGACCAACATGTGTAGAAAAGGTTCTAATGTACCTGCACTTTTCCTCAAGTTCTAACTGGTGATATACTTTAGTCAGATCAAGGCGAGAGAATACCTTTGCACCATTCAACATGTTAAAATGCTGGCAATGTGCGGACCTGGATTTCACTCTCTTTCTATTGCCTTGTCCACTTTACACATATCCACGCAGATGCATACAGCCCCTTCACTGTCCTTTTTGGGTACTACCTTTATAGGAGAAACCCATGAAGCTGGATCAGTGGAATGCTCAATGATGCCATGTTTGAGTAAGGATTCCAGTTTTTTTCAACAGCTTCCTGTAAGTGAAAGGCATGTTGTAAGTAAAAGGCAATTTGTCTGTGTCTTTGAGCAATAGCACAAATGTCTTCATTTATCTGTAATTCGACTTTTATAGTCTTGAATTTACCCAACCCATGAAACAACAAAGGGAATTGACTTACTATTTCTGATGAGCATTAATGTTATAGTTCATGGATATGAGTCCCATATCAGCATCTGTGCTGAAGCTGAGTAAAAAGGCGCTAGGCGCCGTACCTTGAGCTACATGAATGGGTGCTTGTACTTTTGTTTTCTTATGTTTCATTGTTGCTACAAATTAACCTTGACTTTTTAGAGGTGTTGATGCAGCCCACATAAACATTTTGCTTTTCTATGGCGTAAGTCAGGGCCATGGAGACAGTTTATCATATTTTTCCTCAAGCATAATATTTATTTAGTGGGGTTGATGCAGCCCACGTAAACATTTTGCTTTTCAACGGCGTAAGTCAAGACCATGGAGACAGTCCATCATATTTATCCTCAAGCACAATATTTATTGACTCACCAATATCGATAATGAAAGGTATTGATCAACCATTGACTTTTAGCGTGATTTTCGGACAATGTTTGAAAGACTTAGGCGCTTTGTCATGTTGACTTCTCTTGGACTGTTATTTTTCCTCACATGTGGCCAGTCCAACATGCGTACGTTTCCCTGAGGAAAACATCAACATGCACAACCATCTTCTTCTCTTTCACTTCACACTGATAGGGAAGAACTGTTTAATGAAGATTTAGATGTCGATCGATTTCGTTTGGTGTCGATTTGCTTCAGTTGCTGTGGTCGTTTGGACTTACTCGTGTGCATCAAACGTCGCTTCTGAAATGTTTGGGCTGCTATATTCTCTTCGTGCCATGACACACTTACTTTTTTCTTTGCCTTGCAAACCATGAAATTGTTCTTCTTTCCACAGCCTTTGCAGATTGGTCCAATGGCGGGGCATTTACCTTTGTGTGAAAACAAAAATCCACAACTGAAGCACAACTTTTTTTTCTGTGGAGAATTCATTCTGCATAACTCAGCCTTGCACTTTGGCTTACTTTTGACATTCATGACTCTGGTCACACACAGCCTCCATGTCAGAAGCTTGACACTCAGTATGCTCTTCGGCTCTGGCAACCATGAGAACTCACACCAAAGTAAGATTTTTTCCCAGCATTCGTCATCTGAATGAATCTGACAAGCATCCGTCAATCACTCTGAGGTGGATAGCTTTGTCATTATTAAATTCATTGAACTTACAGTGTTTGATGAACGTATCCAATCTCTAAACAAATTTGTCGATGGTCTCACCAGCTTTCTCTTGTTCTAGACTGAAGATGTACCTTTCGTAACCTACATAGGGCATTTGATTGAACTTGAGATTCAAGACTGCTTTGATTTGGCTGTATGTAATTTCACCAGCTCATAGCATTTTCTTTATGACTCTTTTACACCTTTACCAGCAAGATTCTGAAGGTACTTGATAATCTTCTTGCAATCTGCTTCTTCAATAGCATCAATGAAATCATCAAATGTTTTCATCCGGTATCGAATGGCGGTGGTGGTTTCAAGAAGGTAGCAGCATTGTAACCATTGGTGGAGCTTACTTATGTGAAGAGTAGAGTTCTTTCAGAACCTGCTTGGTGATCTAGTTTATACAAACCACCTCTTAGGCCTTACGCTGTGCTGGCCTCTGGATCATCTTTGATAATGGCAGTAAATGTGACCCCCTTTCTTGGTCTCCATTGGAAAAGCAAAGTTTAACGATTCTGATCACCATTCTTGACTTTCTGAGCTTTGGAGACCATTGGAGTTGTTCTGAGCCCCACTCGGCAACTTTGGTGGGGTGCCGCTTTGGGTATGTACACCTCTGCAAGCACAACACCGGGTGCTTCCTCTGCGTTTACTCCCTTAAGCACCCTGGCATGATGGCTCTCTTTAATCTGTCCAGTAAGCAGATGACCGTTTCTTGTATCACTTTGCCTTTAGGCTTCTCTTTGTACCGTTGGACACCTGGTTGATCTCTGCCTCACAGCTCTTCTGTTCACAGTATTATCTTGCAATGTGCTGCTCTTTCAAAACCTGGTTGCATCCACCTATAAAGTTATCACTCGTATGATGTATGGCTTTGAGTTGCGTAGTAGCACAATACCTCTTTTTGAGACCTTCCCAGCAGTTTCTAGGCCATAGATGTGTAATCGTTTTAGTGAAACTTTTGTTATATACAAATGCTTGACACGGTCTGAGGCTGTGCTTTGACTCCACATACGTCAAACGTTGATTCTGCACTTCAACAGAGGCACATATGGTACACCCAAGCAGTTTGCTAGACCACAGCAAACTCTCTGGGAGAGCATTGTCGATTTTCAGGTTACATATCTCCTATCTCATCGCCAGTAGTAGCATCATCCCCAGGGCAGGTACTCACCAATGATTACGCCACACTGAGCTTAGTATGACACATCTTTATTCTTCAGTGTGTAACCACAAACTCACCATTCTAAACCTGCATTCTCTTCACTATGCTCTACTGCTTACGTCATAGTTATAAGAAGTCCATCAGGAGCCATAATGGTTCCGTAATTACAAACTTACACAACACGCCATCCCCACAAGGGTTCCATCATTACAAATGTACACACTACATTCTCCAAATAACACCGGAGGGGAGCACGGCAGAATGAAGCTTCTATTTCACCAGTAGTAGCTGTTCAGATGTGCTGAGTCTTTGGACAAGACTGAATCGCCACCCCACCAGCACTGCAGGGAGACTGACAGCTCATCCTGTGTAACCTTTAGAGGGTCTAGTAAAATCTTTATAGGATCATAAATTGAATGTCTTTGTTCTTTAGGTTCATTGAGAGTGACGCCAAAAATATCCAAGTATGAAATGGAGTTGGGTACATCTAGGTCACCCAGTATATCTCTGGGCCAGACATCTGACAAAGTCTAATTATGGGTAGAATCATCTGAAATGATCATCCTATAAGCGGGCATGAACTGGGGTCCTTTCTTGAGGTTATATAAGCAAATAATTGCCCTCTATGTACACCTTCACAAAAGTGAAGTGTCTGGCATGTACTTCTTCAAAAAATATCAGGCTTGTCAATTAAATAACTTCAGCGATCCAGATGCATCAAATGTCCTTAGACTGTCCTTCGAGTCTTTAACATGGCCTCCAACTGTAAAATTGCCTGTGTATGTCTGTCACGTCTCTTCCTCCATCAGTCGTAACTGTGTGGATATGTATCCCAGTAACGATACGTGGCTTGAAAGACTAAATTTAAATCCTCCTGCAGACTGCTGAAGTTTACGCCAGTACTTCAACCTAATCCTAATGCAGGGTGGATTTTAATTTCCACTGGAATAAACATTTGCAGTAGAAATAATATATTTTCTAACCTAAAGGGAGAGGATTCTGGCCCCTTTGCACTCTTCCAGGACATAATTTTCTTTACTGCTAGCATTTGGACTGTGATGTGATCACTAGCAACTGTAGTCCTCCCAGCAGCTTGATGTACAGTAAAACATCATCAGCATATATAGAAAATGAATGCTCTAATGAAACTTTTTTACCCTTAACCTGGGGGTCCTTCCTTAGTTTGCTGACCAATCTCTGACAAACCAAGTTTGTTCTTCTTGGATAAGCTTCAGGAGTAGATATAAGCTGAGGCGATTTACCAGAATTTTAATATTACTTTTTAGGTTTCGCTGGGGGGCGGAGCCGTAGGCTCCTCCTCCAGAGAAATCTATTGAGTATAGTAAGGCACTATGGAACACGCCCCCCGTCCCATTGGCTCGCTCCATAAATGGAGCCTAGCCATTGGACGAGGGGCCTGTCCATCAATGCCGGACCAGACACGGGGGCGTTCCCGAGATTCTTTGGCTTTGGCGACGTCACGCGACGCCGGGAACGCCCCCTAGTCTGGTCCGGCCGGGCCGTGCTTGCTGCTGTCCTGCCTTGTGTCCCTCCTCTCGCCGTCCCCACGTTTCCCGCCTCCCTCCCGACGTCCGTGTCCTTTCCCGCCCCCCTCGTCCTCTCCCGCCCGCTCCCCTCGTCCTCTCCCGCCCCCCCCCCGTGTCCTCACAAATAGTGGTATCCCGGGGGTCAACCGGCAGCTGCTCGGCACCTTGGCCGAGGCACGAAGGGGCTGCGACCGCATTGGTGGCTTTTCGGAGGCTCGTCGGCAAAGGCGCGCTCTGATTGGCCGCTGCAGTGGGCCTGTCCCCGTGAGCTGCGCCGCCGTTGGTTGGAGCCTCGCCGTGTCATCAGGATCTGCCCCGGGAGCCGCGCTGTGAGTGGCTGACTCAGTTCCTTAGACTGGAGAATGGTCTGGGATACTAGTCTGAAGACTGGGCCTGAACACTGTCCTGTGTGCACGAGCTCTAAGTCAGCCGCATCTGTTTCCTGGTGCTGGCCTTCGATACCCGGATGTCGACCTCCTTAACCCGGTTCGTCGAGAAAAGTGAAAGTTCAGAGAGGGAGAGAAAAGAAGAGAAGGGATAATGCAAGGTAAGAGACGGCTCATGGGACGGCGCTGCGCCCGCACCTTGGCCGAGGCACGAAGGGGCTGCGACCGCATTGGTGGCTTTTCGGAGGCTCGTCGGCAAAGGCGCGCTCTGATTGGCCGCTGCAGTGGGCCTGTCCCCGTGAGCTGCGCCGCCGTTGGTTGGAGCCTCGCCGTGTCATCAGGATCTGCCCCGGGAGCCGCGCTGTGAGTGGCTGACTCAGTTCCTTAGACTGGAGAATGGTCTGGGATACTAGTCTGAAGACTGGGCCTGAACACTGTCCTGTGTGCACGAGCTCTAAGTCAGCCGCATCTGTTTCCTGGTGCTGGCCTTCGATACCCGGATGTCGACCTCCTTAACCCGGTTCGTCGAGAAAAGTGAAAGTTCAGAGAGGGAGAGAAAAGAAGAGAAGGGATAATGCAAGGTAAGAGACGGCTCATGGGACGGCGCTGCGCCCATCCATCACCGAGACAGTGATGTCTCAATAACACACCTCCTGCTCCGGATCAATTTAATCCAATTCATGGTGCTAAAGTGGTGTTTACCAGAAATAACTGCCCGGCAGCGCCTGTGTGTGTTTGGGGTCAGGGGGGCATGCGTTAATGCGTCTCTGGACTCAGACCTGGACATCCCATATACGGAGCAATCTCCCAGCACTGAGTGTACACGACGTGAGACACCGTAACATGCACACCCTACAGTAGCATGCACACCCAGCGTTCGAGCATGCACAAAGCACCCCAAAAACACGCGGATTACCCTATTAGGCACACACCATAATATAAACACATTGTGAAATGAGGACCTGGCATATAATACGAGCAACGTCATAACACGGGCACATTACCATCACGTGTGCACACCACTGCAACGTGCACACGGTAGCAAAACATGCACACGCCATTCTAGGTTCATACGAGTGTAACCGCACAAATCAACAACCCGTGAACAAAGCACCGCGGCATGCACACGCCACAATACACACAAAGACCACCATCCCATGAAGACAGCAGCAGAGCATACGCTGAACACCTCAACCTGTACACACACCCAGCACAACAATGAGCACACGCACACACACTGCAACAGGCACACACTACAACAGTTTGCACATGTTGGCAGCTTTGACCTGACGTCACTGACCGTAGCTGACCCTGATGAAAGTGGCAGGCGTGCGATACTGACTGCAGCTGGCAATTACCCTCGGGATGCCAAGCTACCACGGAACTGGAGTTTGCGCATCACACCTAATGAGGCACTAGATAGGGGGCTTGCACTCCTGGGGGGCCGGGAGCACCGAGGTCACGTGCCACTTTTTGGCAGAGCCGCACACCTTTAACTCGGCCCTTATGTCTCTAGGAGGTCAATTCAAATCACAACATAGTACACCCCCTCCCCCCCCCCCACACCTTCCAGACTAACCTAACACATTCATTCATTCACTGACTGACGCACACGGGTCTCACCAACGCGGAAATGGGAACCGATTTATAAAGAAAAAAATCAAGTATTTGGAGGTAAAGGAGAGACATAATAAAGGTCGAGGGAGATGGGAGAGGTCAGCAATCAGAGACAAGCGTTCGTCGAGAAAAGTGATAGTTCAGAGAGGGAGAGAAAAGAAGAGAAGGGATAATGCAAGGTAAGAGACGGCTCATGGGACGGCGCTGCGCCCATCCATCACCGAGACAGTGATGTCTCAATAACACACCTCCTGCTCCGGATCAATTTAATCCAATTCATGGTGCTAAAGTGGTGTTTACCAGAAATAACTGCCCGGCAGCGCCTGTGTGTGTTTGGGGTCAGGGGGGCATGCGTTAATGCGTCTCTGGACTCAGACCTGGACATCCCATATACGGAGCAATCTCCCAGCACTGAGTGTACACGACGTGAGACACCGTAACATGCACACCCTACAGTAGCATGCACACCCAGCGTTCGAGCATGCACAAAGCACCCCAAAAACACGCGGATTACCCTATTAGGCACACACCATAATATAAACACAGTGTGAAATGAGGACCTGGCATATAATACGAGCAACGTCATAACACGGGCACATTACCATCACGTGTGCACACCACTGCAACGTGCACACGGTAGCAAAACATGCACACGCCATTCTAGGTTCATACGAGTGTAACCGCACAAATCAACAACCCGTGAACAAAGCACCGCGGCATGCACACGCCACAATACACACAAAGACCACCATCCCATGAAGACAGCAGCAGAGCATGCGCTGAACACCTCAACCTGTACACACACCCAGCACAACAATGAGCACACGCACACACACTGCAACAGGCACACACTACAACAGTTTGCACACGTGCATGCGCACATCATCGTGACATGAACACAGCCTCCTGGAATGCACACAAAGAGCATACAATGCACACCCTGTGACAGGCATATTTGATCACATGCACCAACCATTCTAACAAGCACAGAACGGTACCCTCTGCACATTAGCACAGCACACACCCACTGCTGGTCCTATCTAGAAGGCCTCGTTGCCAAGTTGATCTGCGGCCTGCCTTTGATCGATCATCTGGCGGCTGCTTTGCTGGACGTCAATGTCCCCTCCTGGGCCACCTGCTCTTTCAGTTTCATAGGGGGTGACATGCTCACCACTGCTTCTGAGGTGGCGACGGACACACATGCACACAGACACCCATGCACACACGCACACAAAGACACACGCACACATACACACACGCTAGCCCACACACACACAGATGTACACCCACTCCCCAGGCACACAGAAGTGCATCCCACATAGCACACCTATACTGTAAGGACTGACAGCAGGTGACATCTACTCACGGTCACCTTCATAGACCCGCGCACTCTTCTGCTTCTAGGCGCTAGTCTGGTACTATGAAAGACCGAGTGCAGAGCGAGTGCAGAGCGGGAGGCTGTCATCCCCGTGTGCCTGTCCTAGGATGGGGAATGCTCAAAAGAGGTCTTCCCCTCTTTTACCTATAACCATAACCAAAACCCAAACACCCCAAGTACTACAAGTAAACATTTCCCCGTCCTTCGATCAGGCCTGCGTTAGGGCATGTTGCAGCCTCTGCTTGGTCTGGTAGGGTCCGTTGGCAATGCCCCTGATACAAACCGGGCAATGGCCTCTTCTGGTGACTTATGGGGTCACTCACTCCCTCAGCGCGTTGTGGGTCTCCTTCTGCTGTGCTGACAGCTCTCCGCTGACAGTGGCATCTGAGCTTTACTTCCATGCCACCGTTCTCCTTTATCCTTCCATACCATATTACATGAGGTTCCTGGCTCCTTGGTGACGCATGCAAGAGCCCATTTGTGCCTTCCTCAGTGACATCACTTCTACATCTATTAACCATCCATGAGCCAATCCCGAGGTTACAATACCACTTTTCTAGTGAGAATAGCACATGAACTTCCACACTTATTCATCGCTCGAACATCAGCTGATGGATGATGTTAGACCTGACATCATTGGCTTGAGTCTCTCCTCCATGTTTTCCGTTTGCCTCTACTGTGTTACGATGTTTTGCTGGTATATGCTTTGGGCGCTGTGTCACTGCTGATCAGTGCCATAGCGCAAGTGCTCCCTATGTTAAAATGATGTATCTATGGTATCCATGTTTGGCTTATTTGGTTTACTGTCAGTCCCTAGTCTAGTGCACCAGGAGTGCCGGGGCTTGTAAATGCAAATGCCGCTCGTGGGCTTGCAGCACATGTTGTGCCACCCACAGGAGCGGCCTGGTAAACGAATGTCTACGGGTCGGTCATTGCGAGACCCACGTGCAGTCTTGCACTGTCACGTCGGCTGCGCAGGTATACCTACCTGCCAGTCCCTTCAACCTTCCCTTAGCTTCATGTTAGTCACCCCTATGGGAGGCCCGTGGGCAGGGTGCATTGTAAGTGTAAGGTAGGACAAGCCTGACCAAGTTGGCATGTCCTGATAGTGAAGTGCCGCCATCTTAGGGCTTCACTATTGCGAGGTAGCCTGCTCTCCGTTGGATAGAATGGGCCGCCGGGGTTATTAACGCTATAATCCTAGCTGGCTCGGGGAGCATGGTGCAATGTCGAGTTTGGTATCCCTGAACTCGGGGTTTAATTACGCATCCGTTGGTGTGGATGGTTTTTAGGTTTCGCTGGGGGGCGGAGCCGTTAGGCTCCTCCTCCAGAGAAATCTATTGAGTATAGTAAGCACTATGGAACACGCCCCCCCGTCCCATTGGCTAGCTCCATAAATGGAGCCTAGCCATTGGACGAGGGGCCTGTCCATCAATGCCGGACCAGACACGGGGGCGTTCCCGAGATTCTTTGGCTTTTGCCGACGTCACGCGACGCCGGGAACGCCCCCGAGTCTCCTCCGGCCGGGCCGTGCTTGCTGCTGTCCTGGGCATCGTGAGTGTTTTTCCCCCGGCACGTTTCCCGCCTCCCTCCCGCCGTTCGTGTTCTCTCCCGCCCCCCTCACGCCCCCTGTGTCCTCTCCCGCCCCCTCCCGCCGTCCGTTCCTCTCCCGCCCCCCCCCCCGTGTCCTCGTAGGTGCTGCCGCCATTTTTTTTATCCGCCCGGGGGTCAACCGGCAGCTGCTCGGCACCTTGGCCGAGACACAAAGGGGCTGCGACCGCATTGGTGGCTTTTCGGAGGCTCGTCGGCAGAGGCGCGCTCTGATTGGCCGCTGCAGTGGGCCTGTCCCCGTGAGCTGCGCCGCCGTTGGTTGGAGCCTCGCCGCGTCATCAGGATCTGCCCCGGGAGCCGCGCTGTGAGTGGCTGACTCCGGGGGAACCCTTGACGTCAGCGGAGGCCAGTGGGAGCTGCGACGGGGGCCGTGCCTGCGAGGGTGAGTCTTTGGGAACACGTGACGGTCGCTGTCTGGGAGTCTGCATGTGGCGCACAGGTATGCTGATGAGAAACTGGGCAGCATTATGGGCACGCGAGGTGAGCTCGACGGGCGGGTTGTGGGGGCAGAAGGGGCGGACTCTGAGGGAACGCGTGGAAAGTGTTGGTGTCAGAGTTGTGCGCCACTGTGCCTACTATTTCCAATCTCGCTGCACTTGCAGTGATAATGTTTTTTGCTTCTGTGCTGAGTTCACTTCTGACGCAAATCATCATTGGCCCTATAAAGTAACATAACTAGCGCAGGGGGATAGGAAGTCAGTGCGCTGCATTCACGTAATACGACCGACATGCCACGTAATGACAAGCCATAAACCTATATGTTTCACTCAGTGTATTTGTGCTTTGCTTAAAAAACACATACCGCCTAACATTCAGCATGTGACGCACTTCTATACATCATAAAATACTATACTATGCGCAAACACATCATGCAGTTTGGGAATCGAATATGGCGAATGAAGGCTCATTGGAATGTGGTTTGTGACATCCAGCTCTTCCTGTGACAGAATCATAGAATCAAGAGCTATGGACCCTGTGCTAAAATCAAATTAATGACGCCATTAGTACACTTCCTTACCGCTTGCAAAGTGCCCCTTTGGTTGCAGAGACATCAATATTATCAGAACCGATTTGAGTGACGGGGCATTTGTCCAGCAAACTAAGATGCCGTCTCTTATCCGACAGGAAATATTCAGTGTTGCATATTAACATATAATACTGCAGTTTTTATATCTGAATATTCAACCACGCGTAGCAGTATTCGGCTGATTATAGAATGTCCATATTTCTGTTGACAAACACAAATTTCAGAGGCCGGCATTGGTATTTTCGAGAATTTAGCAGGTCGTGTGTTCTTTGGTGGCCGGAAAAGGGAGTGACGTCTGAGAGTGCAGTAGGATGTGTTTAGCATTGCAGATAGCTGTGAGTTGGAAATGAACAGAGCAGCAGCATGTCAGCGTAGCGACACCAAGGGAGGGCCTCATATGGGTCTTCCTGTCTGAATGTGGGTGGCGTGCCTGCTGGTGGTGCGCAGTGGTTCAGGTTGTGGTAGAGCCTAGTGAATGGCAAGCAGGGACTTACTAGTTATCAGGGTTGGACGTTCAAGTTTATCTTTGATTAATTCTTGGTTTGAATTTGACTGAATAGTTTTAAAGTAGACAAGATACGTTTTTAGGTCTGGAGTTAGCTTTGCTCTTTTGATTTTCCTAAAATGATATGTACAGTACAGTTACTCAAGGGGCTTTCAGCTTCTCCTCATCATCCATTGGTTTGATATTGTGTCATTCACATTTTTCTTCTGCCCACTATAGAGCACAACTTGTGGCAAAGGGTCAGGCAAGCTTCACCCCTTGGCTAACTTCACTGAGAGTTGCGCCATTCTGCCCTCTCAGAAGAAGCCTATCCACACACAAAGTAGTTCTCTTTAGTGCCCTGGGCTACCATGGCAATGTTTGATTTCTGTTACCCAGAAAGTATTTTTGTTATTAGCCATTTGTTTGTTAGACGGAGGAGGGCCACCAGCTTCCTCAATATAAAGGTTTGTAAAAACGATGGCAAAACAAAATAATCACTGACTACACCAAAAGGCTGGCAGCAGCACCACACCAATTGGCTTTCCCAATGCTTGTTTAGTATGGGAGCCATCACTGAGGAATGGCAAGGCTAATGCTCAAAATAGCTAGCTAAATCGAGAGTAATCTGGTATTTCCCTCCATTGTGTACACGTCATTTTGTATTGTCACAGTTTCCCATTCATGTTTACAAAAATTTGCTTACGGGGATTGGACGAGTCTAATACCACTCCCTGTGTACCTCTGCTGCCATGTTTTTTTCTGTGACAAAGCAATAATCAGTTTTTCTACTGCATGCAACCTTAGGCACAAGGTTAAAATTGCTTGTGACGTTTCTACCCCACCTATGATTTATGATAGGTGGCCAAGAATTGAGGGATGACATTTTATATTGTTTACTGGCTGACCATGCGCAAGGCTCATGTATGGCCAGGTACATTTTGACAGTAAGACAAGAAGTTAAAAAGTATTCGACATTTCGAAGGCACCATGGTGGGGTGTCAGAGGCATATAAGACTGCAATTCGAAGCCATCTCTCACTTTTTATACCTGTAGCTCTCACGCATTATAACATTCATGGCAATTCATTTACTTGTTGAAAAACTCACCCTTTTAAATACACCAAACAAGTGCAACCCTTGTTTTAAAATGTCTTTTTGACTAATTCATATGGTCAGTTCCTAAATACATGGAAAATATTCATGTGAATTACCTTAGTAAAATAACTTGAATGTTCTTTCACACTTCCATTTGAAATAATATTTATTTTTTATAGTGCTCTGTTAATCAGGAGGCCTTTTCAGGACACCAGTGAAAACAAAATATGATCACAAGCTTCTTAGACCCCAGCATGTTGTTTATATAGGAACATATGCAGTGAGAATTTTGTATTTACCTGCATATTAAATACACATTACTACATTTTTATTTCACCTGTGACTGTAATAGAGGGCAGAAGAAGGCTGTGAAAGTGCTTCTTATGATGAAGTGACATTGATGCGCATTGCATATGCAGATTTTTCCTTCTCCCATTGTTATGGTGATTTGGTGCCTGCGGTCAAGAAATGACCAGCTTGAGTGTCAACCACTGGTTATTTGACACTACACAACATTGATAAATTAGGGCTTGATGTACCAAGATTACATAAAAAAGTGATCACAATTAGCTCACCCAATTTTACAAATACAATTTGATTTTGCATACAAACCTAGATACAAATAGGTTGATTCACAAAACACAAAATCACAGGGGAGTGCATAGGGAGTGCATGATAAGTGCAGAGTGCATAGGAAGTGCAGAGTGCAGAGTGCATAGGAAGTGTGGAGTGCATACAAAGTGCACAGTGCATACAGAGTGCTGCATAAAAAGTGCAGAGTGCATAGGGAGTGCATAGGAAGTGGAGCGTGTAGGGTGCATATAGAGTACAGAGTGCATACAGAGTGCTGCATAGGGAGTGCAGAGTGCACAGGGAGTGCATATGAAATGCAGAGTGCAAAAAGAGTACTAGGGAGTGCTAGAGAGTGCCAAGTGACTGCAAAAAAAAGGTAATGGCAATGTAAATGACAATGCCATTTACTTATCTGTTTTCGAAACAAAAACATAAATACAAATTTTGGCATATACAATGCCAATAACTCTAACTTTTCCAAAGGCGAAACCATTGCATTGTAAATGCTTGTTATAAGTGAAATTGGCCTAAATGAGTCACACCAGGTTGTGGGAAAAACATTAGCAGGCCTTTTCCACACATAAGTGTAGAATAATTGTATATCTATGCAGAACATATCCTAAGAAACCAATATTTGATGTTGGTCTTTTTGCCTATATGGTGGCTTAGTTGATTTATGATGGGGAAGGAGTAGAGGGTCTTTTGAATACCACATTCTTTTTTTCTCCTCATCATTAGGTCTAGCTGACCTGGCCCAATAGATGCCTGGGGAATGGGGAGACTTAGAGCATGAGTGCGGATCAGATTGCTATGCTCATGGAATCCATTTGGCACCTACTTAAGTGCAGTGTGTCATTGTCTGATAACCTCTGTCATAATATACCTTGACATTGTTGTTTAACTAAAGATAATTTGATGTTCATGTTAGAGTCTTTCTCTCGCGAAGAGAGACGGATTTGAATACCTTTCTCTAGTTAGGGCATGAGAGTGTACTTAGTTGTTCTCAGTAGCATTAAACCTCTTGTTCTTACCTTGTGGGTTAGCATTTGTTGATTGTTGTCGTTTGGCACCAGCTGGTTCTCCGATATTTCCTAATCCCACATATGAGTCAGTTGATCACACATTGTAACTTCTATAGGACTAGAGAGCCTAATGGAAACATCTTATTGCTGATGAAGCAGCATGTTCTTGACTGTTATTCTCAGTAGAGGCTATTTCGCTGGGGGTGGGACTAGAAGATTTTGTTGAGTGCTCATTGCCTCTGAAGTGATACCTGTGGTTATTGATACTGGCTTTGTCCCAGTTGTGATGTGGAGGAGGGAGCAGTTGAGCTATCTGTTGTTAAGGACCACAATTAAAACATTGTTGCAATGCTCTGTATTTTATGTCCAGATTCACTAGTTTGGCACGTATACTATGGAAACAACCCTAACAAGAGTCGCTGGGATCGAAGACATGGTTCATAATGCTAAACATGCTGTCTCTCAACCTGCCAGAGCAGGGATGTAGAAGCCTTCTCAGCCCACATTCGAGAGGTTCCTAGCAAAATAGAAAATTCTGAAAACAGGCAAAAGAGGAATAAAGTATGAGTCTTTGACAAAAACAAAGGAAGAGAGAAAGTGAATGTCAAGGACTATATGGCGGCAATAACTAAAGCTTTCCCAGAACTGTACCTTGTGTATACCTCGATGTTTGAGGAATTGTTGATGAATCATGATGAGCTTGAGACCGGTGAATTCCACTGTATGCTGTTTCTATGACAGTTATACATGGATAAATAGAGTTCATTGAAAAAAAGCTTTCCCAGAATTAAAAGAATATACCTTTACAAAAGAAGTAAAGAGAGCACATCGAATCCTCTCTAGCCGTTCAATAGCACCTCTAAACCATGCGCCACTACTGCATAGGAAAGCAGGCCTATGCAACCTGGTAACAATAGACGGTGAAAAAAATCTTGTACGGATCAGTCTTTTCCCAATCTACTGTGTAGAGAAGTTGGCTCTTGACAGGGATGATTAACACATTTACAGTTAGCCAATCAGTATAATGTGACCTTCAAAGGAAATGTGACTTTCTGCTGTACAATTTTGATGGTGGAATCTGAGCTTGGACAAATTAAAAAGAAAAGCGAAAAGGCCAGATAAGGTAGATCAGACATGGAGTTGTTACATATTTCTAATTTATCTGTATTCTAATTGTGATTATATTTTAATGGCATTTTTAAAATGATATAAGGGCAAAGTGTGAGAAGAAATGTCTTTAGAAATTACCAATTTGTATTTAATATAATATTTATTAAATTAAGCATAAACCATTTCCTCCCCTAAATTGAATGCAATTTTTAAAAAGTACTGACAGTGAAAGCATGAAACGAAAAAAAACGAGAAATTACAATGCATTGTAAAAAATGTGATGTAAATGTAATTCTATATAAATTAATCATACTACCTCTAGCTAGAGTCCCAGATTTAGATGAATAATCTCGATAAATTGTATTTCTATGCAATTGCACACAATCTGTACAGCATATTTGGAAAGTAGAATGAGAGAATGGAAACACAACATCACCTTAAAAATCTTAATAGGACAAAACCAGGCTTCAGTAGCTCTAAGAGTATGGGAATCGCAATAAACAGGAGCTCTCTGGGAGGACCATACAGATTAATAAAAGGTCAAATAAACAATAGGTTCAGGAAGGGGAAGCAGATAGGGTAGTCTGTGGTGAGTACGAGGGGGGGAGCAGGCCAAACGGTACACAAATGTGTGGATACAATGATCCATTTGTCTCCAAGAGTGTCCTTCGTAAGGACAAACTCAATTAACTGGTATTTAAAAGTACATGAAAGCTCAGACAATTAAGCTAAAAAGTACCGTGTGATGGAGGAACTTTAAAAATTCTCCCTAGGCATCCTATGTTTACAAGAGACCCATTCCCCCAAAGACACAGCAGCAAAGATTCTAGGCTCTATGGCCGTTAAGCATAAGCTTTGCTCTTCTAGAGGTGCCCCTCTTTGAGGGGTAGCTACTGCGATTCTTAACAAAATTGTGAAATAGTTGCATTTAAGGCAGATTCTGCAGGAAGATGGGCAATAGCCCAAATTAACCCAGGAGTGAATTTGGTTATTATTTGCTGCCTCGATGCACCAAATATTGACCACACAAGATCATTCCAAGACATTGCAATAGGATTAATGATCTGCACATCCCACTAGTCATCTACGGAGACTTCAGCGGCATGTTAGATACAGATATAGGCACCACAAACCCCGCACGTACAGGGAGGATAAATTACACAAGGGCAACCCCCAAGGATATGATGGCCACACTAATGCTAGTAGATGCTTGAAGAATTCAGCATGCCCATAAACAGCAACATACATTCTTCACGATCCCCATAAATAGTATTCTAGAATTGATAGGGTTCTAGCATCTCACAGAATTGCCATTCAGCTAAAAAAAAAAAACAATATATCCAATAGTCAGCTCAGATTATGCAACAAATTCAGTTTGTAAATCGGTGGCTAGAAAGATCAACTCCGCCAAGGAGATGGGCATTCCCTAGGTCTCTATTACAAAGAGAGGACTTCACTTTGCATTTAAAAACTTTAGTTGATGAAATAATAATTAAAATAATTAATGATGTGGGAGCAACTCCATATGCAGTTGTATTGGGCTTACAAAAGAACAGCATACAAAACTGAGCATGCGTAGAAGGGAAGAAAAAGCAACCTAAGATACAAACTTAATAGCTTGACCCAAAAACATTTAAATCTATATTTTTAAACAAAGAAATACCCATCCCATCTATCAACAATTATGCACTATTAAAGGTCAAATTAAGATGATACATCCAACTAGTACAGACAATCAGGCTCAAAAGCAGAATTTCTGAAGTGAGTGAACAATCAGGCAAGATCTCACTTATGTACTTAAAAAAAAAAAGAGGTCCATAAAACCGTTACAGCCTTTCATGACTAGACTTCTCAACTCAAACATTTGCCCAGAGATCAGCCTGGTCTTCTCACAATATTGCACCCTTCTTTACAAAAAGCGCAGAAGGGAATGAAACTGGCATCAAAATGACTTCAATGACTGTGACTGCAGCCTGCCAGCCCTCTCACCTGATCAATCCAATCTGAATATTCAAGATATCAGCCTGGAAGAAGCCATGGAGGCAACACAATACAAACACAACGAAAAAGCTGTAGATCTTGGTTTAATACTATGAAAAGGATATCAAAATTAAAATATAATTAATATCACCCCCATACTCTAATCTGTGCACCACGATCCACCTGTGTGCAATCAAAACTAGCCAGGGGCGCCACGAACGGATAGGCACCCTAATATTGAGCATGTCTCCAATATGTTGTTTGGTACGCGGTGGGCGCGTCGCGGCAACCTCTAATCTGCTGTTAAGAAAGGGTAGAAGTAAAAGACTGTGGTCCTGTGCTTGAAATGGATGGTGGTGGTGAGTGAGATTTAGCGTAGCAGCAGCGACTTTTTAACAGCATGTTATGGTGTGTACTACCAAGAATAAGAACAGGCGCGAACCAACACCGTTTCAAGGGAGCCATCTTCTTTCTGGTCACTTGACTCATGAGCTCTTCAGCTAAACGCTGGACCATGTAATTAACGCTCTCTGCTTTCCCTCGAACTTCAGAAAAAGTTGTGCCTTTTAAGGCGACAGGCCTTTCCTCAGTATTTACTAGCAAAGCAGAACAGGTTGTTCAATTAATTATTTACAAATTACCTGCTGGGATTTGCATGCGCCAATAAAACGGGCGACTGGGAAATACCACAAAGAGACTTTATTCACACTTGCTATGTAGCCATCGGTATATTTACTCTCGTGAAAACCCAAAGGGAAAAAGCATTAATCACAATGGTTATCAACTTGGGACTGGCCAGCATTTAAATACGGATGATGAATTAGGCTGGCATTATGCTCGATGCAACCACACTATACTATAAACAGGAAAGAAATTCAGAAAAGATCTGAAGCAGGACGGGTACAGACAGAAACAGGGTATGGAATTAACAGCGCCACAAGTAAAATGCAAACTACTAGGTACAATGAGGCACTCGTTGCTGCCCCCTGCTGGTGGCACTATAAGTCGTCTGTTTTGTGTAGGTGTCTTCACACTTTAAGAAATAGGTGTGTCTCACATTTTGCAAACCCCTGACGTATGGAATTGACCTTTACTGTGATGTGAGAAGGCATTTTTTTTTTTATTATTGCATTCATTTTATCTGGCACATTTAGAATTAAACCTACGATTATTATTCCTTCATCCCAATTATTTTCCGGGCTAAAATGGAAGTTACTACCAAGGCCGGGCTTATATTTTCCCATCCTCCAAAAAAAGTGTAATAATGGGGAGCTGTGACCAAAGGCCAATAGGTCAAGAGAGCCATCCGTCGATAATATCTGGGAACCACTGTGTTAGTGGAATGTAGAGAGACTTTAAAACTCCTGGAAACATGAAAGGAAGTGGTTATCACAAACTTCCCCCCAAAAGTTAAGGACTGTCAAGACTATCGAACATTTCAATCAATATCTCTTGTACATAACAATCACAAGATGTATTCCAGGATTTTGAACAACAAGCTAGTCACCGTATTAGATATTTTAGTTTCACTGTTTCGACACTGCCAGAAGTGACACCACTCCTCATACAATTACAACCATGAACCTGATTGAACAAACACAAACCCTAAGAAACCCCATGGCAATTTTAATCAGGCCTTATGGCAGATCCTCTGGGAGACAATGAGCAGGGAGAATATTCCTAAATTATTTACAAGCTAGGTTCCAAATATTTACTCAAATTATTTTGCTAGAATCCTTTTAATTGTGAACTTACCACATTTAATAAAAATTCAGCAACACACGCATCACATGCCCATTGACCCTTACCTTATATGCTCCATATATATGGAGCTTTTTTCTTAAGGAAAATAGCAGACTTTAATCTTCGCCCCTGTCATCTGTACAAGAAATCTGATTAACGTAAAGGTTTACGCAGATGACGTAGCAAGACATACTCCAGACTTAGAAACATCCATTGAAAAACTAGAACTTCTAGTGGCAACTTTGGGTACTTTCGACTACAAGCTGACCCAAGGAAAAAATACAGATACTGTTGGCAGGCGGATTCCCCTCAGCAGATTCCCGAGTAGCATACCATGCTAAAGATCTGGGGTCACACTGACAAATGTGAGCTAGCATTTAAAGCGAATATGAGAAAATATATGATAAGTTAGAAGTTCTAACAAAATGGGACCACCCACTAGTTTCCCTTAATCTTATTAAGAGGGCTATTGTGCATAAGGTGATGTGACTGTTTCTATCTTGCCTTTCTATATACCAAGGACCTATTTTCAAACATTAGACATCCTGGTATCTAAATTGATTTGGCATAATAGTAGACCTAGAAGATTGCCTAAACATTTACAGATAGCCTGGAAGAGAGGGGACTGGTCTCCCACGCCTCCTAGATTGGTGTTTATATTATAGGGCAACTCTGAAGAAAAATCTCTATTATGTGCCACAAAATAGCACCCATGGTAGTAACTTTTTAAATAGCTTATGTTCTTTTCATCAGTGTCACTATTTCTTTAGCTATGGGAATACTCGGTATTTTAAAGAGGTGACGAGATAAAATTTAGATCAGTAGTGGGTTTTTTCATGTTTTGTCCGATATACAAAAGTTCCTGAAACTACTTCCCTTATAGGCAACAACTATACCATGAGGATAAATCGATCGTCCAATATACTGTAATTATGTCCCATAGAGGCAGCAACTATACCATTATAAACATGTTGATCTACTAGAAGTTGTGAGCTTTTTTTGAAGGTGGCCAAATGAAAACCTTTGAGACTACTGCAAGGGCCCTACTACTATCTAACACAGCCTTTTTTTAAACTTACAAATAGGAAACCATTTATCCACATATTTAGTTACTCAGAGAGGAGAGCTCTACCATGACTAAAAAATTATGAATCTTTTTTCTGTTCAACAGAACAATCCAACTATCACAGCTTTCTACAAAGCATTTATGGAGGAGAAACATCACAATTGATGTGGTTGGACAGCTAAATAACCCGAATAGATAGGAAACCCGAGCAATTTTATGTATGTAAGTAAATCCCTTTGGAGAACAAAAATAATGATAACGCCTCTCAACTAGGAGCATTACAGCATAGGGAAATTCTTAACTTTTAATCTGCTCCTTCCAAGTAATGCAGATAGGATTCAAATGTTTGCTCTGTCCTGAATTTTAGGCATATTGATGGAATATATCCTCAACACTGAATAGTATGATGGGGCAAAAATACATTATATTTTCCCATTATCTTCTTTGGAACAGATACTAATCTAATTTTACGATGCTAACCCTAGATACTGTTGCTAGGAATTTGCTCGCCCAAACGTGGCTAAATAAGGAACAACCTTGTTTTTGGTGCAGGGGGAGTCAGTCTAATGAAGCTCACATCTATGAAAACCCTGTAAATACGGCTAAAGGTCGTCTGAAAAATTATACAAAAATATGGGTTCCAATAAATCAGATGCTCCTTTATGAATTCAAAAGCCATACATACAAGGCATTTCATCGTAATTAGAATAAATAAATGGCTAAAGTATGTGCATTATAAGTAAGGCTCCCTGTTTTGAGTGCTTACTGATTTTTACAGTGCGAAAACATTCATTTTCTTGTCTGTATTTATTTTTAAATATGGATAAAAACGGAAATTGGGTTGCTTTTTGATTAATTCTAAATGCTATCTGCCATGACTGCCAGGTCAATAGATGTGTGGATTAATAGATAAGGGGATTAAAAAAGAAAAAACTTTTAGTAAAGAGGCTTTAACAGCAGTAGCTATGCACAAGGTTGATACTGAAATTAGCATATTTTCTGATTTAACTTCTGTGGGTGTTCACAGCACTGAAACCTGGCAGACATTCAAGCATGAGAGCATATTTATTAGTTAAATAAATGTGGAAATATACTAATTTCATCATAATTTTTCCACAAAACCCAAAATATGGATAAATACAGATAAAATTTGCAAAACATAAATATGGATAAAGACAGACGGAAATGGCAAAAAAAAAGATACCATAAAACTGGGAGCTCTAATTATAAGATTGTCGTTTTCCACATCTGTTCACAGCAATAAATTGTCTTGCCCAGCTAAGTTCATTTCAGATCTCTTTTCTTGAGACAGTGTTGTGAATTAAAAGTAAAACATAAACAAGAATTGGCAAAGTCAATAGGTCTGTTTTACATTTTGAATTATAAGCCAGATCCATTGGATTTTTCACGTTTGTTTTAAATGACCTGGCAGCAGAATGAGAAAGAGCAGTGACCCTTTGGCAGAATAGGAAGGACCCATCTGGTATTTTGAACAGCAGCAGTGGCCCGGCGGCAGGATGGAAAGGAGCTGCCTGGCACACACCCACAGGACCAGCCTGGGGGAGATCAAATAGTCCGACCCTGTGATGCACGCCCATTTTGTTGCTGATCTCATAAGTCTTCAGGATTGTGTATTTTAGTTCAAGCTATCGCGAGCTGCGCTGGGACATGCCACTGGTGTGGCCACCCAAAGATCAGATTCACAATCGAGTGCTGACAAAACAAAAGCACAAAAAAACCCACGCTACAATGATAAAAAACAAAACAAGGAAGACTTGCATTAGGTATATAATGCACGTGTGAGCTAAGGGGTTGAATGTCAAAAGAGGCGTGATGGTTGTGTGTACTTTTTAGATATACAATAGTCCCTCATGCATTTTAGTGGCACTGAAGGAAGGATACATGTAAATAGCCAACAGCATGACGGTGAGACTAAAATACTCCTCGGTATTCAGCCAAGATATGATAGACAATGCCTTAAGCTAATGGATGAAGTGGGTAATTCATCAAGCTGGACAGTGGTTTGAAGATTTCAGACTAAAATTCCAGTTTTTGTTTATTGAACACACTAGGGCTGGTAATGGCTTCGCCAGGCCTAAACATGGCACTTCTTCCAGGAAGACAATGGTCTCATGCTGAAAGGGTAACATCATCCTTGAGTGGGGAAGACAGTCTGTCACCTAAGATGCTGTACTTTAAAAGGGTCTGAAAAGAGTGATCTGGTCTACCAGCCGAGGCAGTAAGTGCTATGTGCATTCTAGGTTTGATTATTAAGTGGTTAGTAAGAGAGATGCCTACATTTCCCACCTCCGCAGGCAAGGCTATATTTGAAGAAGAGGGACACACTTACAGCATGTTGTTAGATGGTGCGGTCCTTGTCCCAAATCCTGGGAAAAGAGGAGCATGTTTCTTTAACAGATCCCGAATACATTTCTTATATAAGCTCCTGCAGCCATTTAAAAGTTGCTGAATAGATGGCTTGCATCCCATTGTAAGTTTTAAGTGCACTGTGTACTTCTAAAATTGTTGGAACTTATCTTCTTCATGAAGTTATAATGCCAGTCATATAGATCTGAAATATTTAATTTACATCTGGATTTTTTGTAATCTGCCCCAAGCGCCTGACAGATCCACAGTCAGCCCTTCCTGGAAATTCTAAAATATATTTGTCTACTACTGAAATCGTTGCAATTTAGCTTGTGCTTCTGTCATTGCTACATTCTTCTTTTTGCTTCTGGTATTTGTGCCCTCTGTTATCTACTGCTGGGAGTTTCACAGAGCATTGTCAACTTCTGGGGTATAGACAGCCTGTTATTAGCGTCTGGAAAATGTGTTGTTTGCCATCTACTTCTGGAATTTTCGTAGTCCACAAATATACTTCGGGACACCTTTGGAACCATGTTCTGTTTTTTAAATGTTTGCAGCCTAGCAGCTAATTATGGAATTATTTAATTTTTAATCTACTTCTAGATTGGTTGCAGTCCGTCGTCTGTTTAAGGAACTTTTTTATATCCCTTATTAACGTCTGTCATGAACTGTAATGTTTCTATTGGCTCGCCCACTCCAGAAATTTAATTTAAGATCAAGTTGTCTCTAAGGTGAGCCATAAAGTGAATCTGAGATTATGGGATTTATTGCCTGCTATGGCTTTAACCATAGAAAGAAGCTGGTATAATTTTCCTCTGAAAGTCGCCTCAATCCTCTGTTCGGTCTTTTTCATGCATTTGTTCAAGACCTTGAATAGTGCCTTTTCCTTGAACTGAACCTTTGCATAAAGGCCTAAACTTTCATGACTAGCCACCGAAGAGCTAAGGATGGAAGATCTCACTTGATGAGGATATTTGTGACTTTTAAAACGTTTCCCCTTCTAAAAGCGAGAACAGTTACCAATCATGAACTTTCTGATAAATTCCCAGAGCTGTTTGTGACCAGACAACACTCTTTTCTGTCCTCTATCCCTGTTTGGCCACTTAAAGAACGACTATAGCAGATGCTGTTTGTTCTATTATGAGAATATCTGCTTTTATTCCATATAAAGCTCACAATATGTTATGTTATATGCATTTTTATAGTATGATAATTACCCGTGAGGGTATCCCGACACTTGAGCAGGTTTGTGGGGCCAGCCTGGTGGGCATACTCGAAAAGCAGGGTCTACAGCCTCTGGCAGAAGTCAAGAAGAGAGGAGGATGCTCTGATGTATTGTGGGAGGTAGTTTCAGGCTTTAGGAGCGAAATATGAGAAGGCGCAACCCTCTGTCCTGCTTTTGCCTAAGGCCAGTGCGTGTGCTAGGGAGAATCTAGCAGAGGTGTCTGGAAGTTTGGTGGAAATTATTATGGCTGTTCAGGTAAGCAGGGCCGGTGTAATGGAGTGTTTTGTGGGTGTGGGTGAGAAGTTTGAAGAGTGAAGTTCCCTGAGGTGTGTTGTGATGTGACTCTGTTCGGGAGGTTGAGGGATAGTCTGGCTGCTGCTTTCTGGATGGTCTTAAGTCTTCTTTTGAGCTGGTTGCTTATTCCTGCATACAGGGTGTCACTGTAGTTCAGTCTGCAAGTGATCGAGGCTTTTGTGATAGTTTTCCTGGTGCTGTCTAGTAGTCACTTGAAGATTTTCTTCCGCATCCTCAGAGTGTTAAAGCAGGGGTAGGCAAATGCGTTGACTTGGGCAGCCATTCCAGTTTGTTGCCTATGATGATTCTGAAGTTCCTTGCTTGTGGGCTCAGCATTGGGGCAGGTACGGGGTCTGTAGGCCACGAGTTGGAGTTGCATGGAGAGGTGTCTTTCTGAAAACCACCACTTCGATCTTGTCCATGTTCAGCTTGAGACAGTTGGACTTCATCCAGGTGTCCACTTTGGTTATGCATGCTGTGAACAGGTTCCTGGTGTTGGGTATTTTATCTGATAGAGACAATATCAGTTGTGTATCATCAGCATGTCTGAGGGCATTTATGTTGTGAGTCCAGATGACATCTGCCAGTGCGGTCATATTTAAATTAGAGAGCATTGGGCAGAGTGAGGAGACCTGCGGAACTCTACAAATTAGATCCTGTGCTTCTGAGGAGTAGGGAGGCATGATGATGTTTTGGGTTCTGCTGGTGACGAAGCTGCAGTTCCACTCGAGGACATGCCCCCGAATGCTTGCTTCATGGAGTCGTCTGATCAGAATGGGATGGGAGACAGTGTCGAAGGCTGCTAATAGGAGGATGAGGGCTGCAATTGCTTAGGTGCTGTGGTTGGGTCTGAATTCTTATTGTGTGGTGTGCAGTATACGGTATTTGGTGAGTTGGTTTTTGATGGCTTTTTCCAGGACCTTGGCAGGGTAATTAATAAAAGGGGGATTCAGTCGGTAGTTGACTGATTTGCTCAGGTCGGCTGAGGTCTTCTTTAGGAGGACATTGACTCCTGCATGTTTCCTTGGTCCTGGAAAGATGGCTGTACTGATGGAAGTGTTGAGGATGAGGGTAAGGGTCTTGCGGATGTGGGGTGCTCCTTTGTCGAAGATGTGGTGAGGGCAGGGGTCTGACTGGATCCCGGACTGTATGGTCTTCATGATTGCTGTGGTGTCCTCTGTGCTGATGGTGTCCCATGTTGTAATTGTGCTGTTCTTGTTTGTCACTCAGAGGCTTCTGGTGAGATTCCAAGAATCTGGTGTGGGACAAAGTTGCTGTGTATGGTTGTGATCTTGCTGCAGAAAAACTATGAGAGTTTCTTGTACAGATCTTGTAATGGGGTAATATTGCCAGCAGTTGTTGTGGATGTGGTGAAATCTTTGATTTTTTAAATAATTGTTTATTTTGCAATAAGTAGATGAGCAAACGGCATTGTGGGGTACAATAGGAAAACAGATTATTTAGCAACAACAATTTACATCATAGGGGAGAGCTCATTGATTTAGCGATCAGCAGAGTAGCAGCATAAAAACAAAGGGGGAACATCAGGCGTGTTCATGCATCTGAAGCTTGCTTATAGGGATATCGTGCTTGAACCCCTCCATGCCTGCAAACCAGTGCCTCAAATATCAGTCGCTGCATCCAGATCAATCCGGGCGCCCACAGTCAGTCAAGCTAACACACTCCAAACAGGCCTAAGGGACAGGGGGTCAATGGGGTTGAAACCAAGCCCTGCATCTCAGTAGATGGCGAAGAGGCCCCTGATAGTGGTTCCTCCTCTATAACTCATCCACCAGTGCTCAGACTGGAGCAGGCCACCAGGATGGTAACCCACGCAAACAAGATGGGAATCCTACACACACCGCTACTCCATTCCTTCCAGGTTGCTTCTCTCTCACATTCCCTCCATTTCACCAACTCCAGCTCCCACAGGGCTTCGCTCTCAGCCTTACATTATTTAATTTTTATGTCAAACCTCTAGCCTACCTCATCAGATCCTTTGGGCGCCAGACCTTACATCCTATGCAGATGACACCCAAATTGTGGTGGCTCTGTCTTCAACAAATAATATGGTGAGTTCAAATTTCTGTGACTGCTGGACTGCCGTAGGAAATTGAATGAACATCAATTGTTTAAAACTCAATTCAAGCAAAACGGAGGATATGATGTTTCGGAATTCCCCTTCCCTATGGTACCCACCTTGTGGCCCAAGGAATTAGGCCTCTTCCTACTCCAGCCTGCATGGCAAGAAATGTATGTGAATGCGGTTACATCCTGGACTTTCTATGTTCTTAGGAAGCTCAAAAACATCCTCCTCTATATTCCAGTTGCTGTCCAAAAAACTGTCATTACTACACTTTCTAAGATCGACTACTGTAATGCCTTATAACTCAACATGCAGAAACAACATCTAAATATGCTACAGGTTCTGCAAAATGCTTCTGCTAGAATGCCAACTGGAATCCCCAAACAACAATCGGTGGTCCTTGCCATCAAATGTCTTCATTGGCTACTTGTCAGAAAACGTACTAGATTCAAAGCTCTATGTATAGACCATAAAGCTCTGCCTGGAGCCGGCCCTGAGTTTCTTAGTCATACATTCCAATGGTATGTTCCAGGAAGATGCTTGAACCGTGGGCACTTGGAAACTTGCTGTAAAGAGATTCTTAAGAGCAAACTGGTTAGGCCATGGCTTTGTTCGTTCTACTATCAAAGAACGGAATGATCTTCCTTCTTCCATTAGATCTATCCCAAACCTCCTCTCTTTTAGGAAAGAATTTTAAACGTGTCTGTTTCCAAGTAATCTGGTATCAACCTCTCCCTTTGTACAAGAACCTTGACACCTTCGGGTAATTGTTTGCGCTAAATACATCCCTATAACATAACATATACATCAGGACCATAAGCCGATTTCCAACTCACAGTCAGTTGTCTGTGAGCAAGAATAAGCGCCAGGTCTACAAATCTGTCTGTCGCCTTACGGGCCGCACTACGCTTATGTAGGCCCAGTAAACACAGTTGGGGAGTGAACTCAAAGCTCCAATCAGTAGCCAGGTAAAAGACCTGGAGAACGATGAACCAGGATGTTATCAGCGATGCGCAGGAACAGACCATGTGGAAGAAGTCCACATCCTTCACTAAACAGTGAGGACATGCAGGTGTCGCACTGGGGTATGCCTATGTAGATAGTAGAACTGAATGAGCTCGAAGCAAGCATTCCTGGACACATTGGGGGTGAGTTCCAACACCCTCCTCGAAGCTTTGTCAGTCAGTGACGTCCCCAAGTCCTTATCCCAGCGCTGTGTCAAACGTGTCAGGTTTGGCTTTGCCCCCTTCAACAGTGCCCTGTACAGCAGAGTTACCACCTTCATCCTACCTGTTATCAGAAATATATAGAACAGTCACTTGAGCTCCGGTTGCTCCTTGACACCATGACCCCACCGCTCATGTTCCCCATGCAACAAAAATCCATGTAACAAAAAATTCCCCACCGGCAGATCGTATGTCTCCTGCAAAGCCATGAAAGGACAGAGCTCACTCCCCATAAATAAAGCACCTGTTGTAGTGATCCCCAGTCCCGTCCACCACTGAATTCCCGACCAACCCCCACTCTGCCCCTAACGTCAGGCAACAAGTAGCAGCAGCTCAGTGGTCTATGACAGATTAGTGTGTGTCCGCTGCAGCATCATACCCTAAATGTAGCTGCCTTGATAATCAGGATAGTCATATTGCAAACCATGGATACTGGTTTGGTTTCAGCAATATACTAGTTAGAACAGTGGTTCCCAGACTTTTGACTACTGAGGAACCCCAGTAAGTCACTACTGGAAGCAGGGGACCCCCAAGCAATTTGTACTATTTCAATTTCAAACATTAAAACAGTAAATCGTGAAAAATACACTAACAAGTGCACACCGAACAAATACTCTCATAGCTAAAGATTTTATTTTTTTATATTGAAAACATTTTCAAAAATCTAAAGATTTTAATGGGAAGGTTGGTGCTACAACTCAGTGACTAACTTTTCAATGTTTGCTTTTATTTCGCAGTACAAGGCTCCTGCTCCTGCCAGGGCCGTACTGGAAACCCAAAGCAGCCCTGGCAAATGTTGTCAGACCGGTCCCTGTACGGTGCACACCAAGTGCAGCGAGTGAGCCTGACCACTACAAAGGGATCTTTGGGGGCTGCCCCCCAAGAAAATTAGGGAAAAGTGGTGCATTCCTCATACATTTGTCATTATATATTGAACTGTATTAGCATAGTAAATGATGAGCTAACTGTACCAGGATACAAAGATCTTTGTTGGGGCTCTTCAATGATTCCCTCACTTATTTCTCCATAGCGCCCCCTGTCACATGTATTGAATTTGTTTGATAGCATCTCTCATACCAGTGTAGGGCAGAGACAATGAATTATACATATGTAAATCAGTTTATAGAAAATGTTACATAAGGCAAAGGGGACTTCAAATTGTAGGATTCAGACCTCATCTGTATGGTAGGCATTTTTTAATAGTGCTCAGTCTGGAGAAGCACAAACTCAGTATTCAGAACATAACACAGTGGTCAGCATTGACATTAATATTAGGAATGTATTTCGATCCAAATAAACCTTTATTACCAGAATCAGGATAATGAAAGATTGAGAGAGAACATAACTTACTAACTTGTAACTTGCAGTTTGAATGCAGCTCTTTGATTGCAGTTCATAGCTCACTATGCTAGTTTACGATTGTAACTTATTATCTGCACAGTACCAGAAGCTCTGTGACAAAAGCAGTAACCCACTGAGCTATGCACATAAAATATTGTTTTTTTAAATGCATGGTAGACAGTCTTTGCAGCAGGCATATTAAACATTTGCCCTTTCTTAGAGGAGTCAAAGCTGCCTACACAAAACTTGCATCTCTCTACAGCAGATACATTGTCTTGACACTTTTATTGTTACTTTGAAAACTGCTGATTATACAAGGAACTTTGCAGGGCCTTTAAAAGTGCAGCCTGCAGACCCCCTGG
Source organism: Lissotriton vulgaris (assembly GCF_964263255.1). Taxonomy (NCBI): domain Eukaryota; kingdom Metazoa; phylum Chordata; class Amphibia; order Caudata; family Salamandridae; genus Lissotriton; species Lissotriton vulgaris. Next base: position 278,563,133 of record NC_141698.1, on the reverse strand, counting down.
GAATGTGTCACGGACCCCACCTTGGGAACCACTGGGTTAGAAGATCCCTGGAGGGCAGGCCACGTTCTTGATGGCTCATTCCCTCCCACAGTGCAGATCTCCAGCTGCCTACCCACTGTAGTTGCCTCGCCAGGTAGTAAAGTTAAAAATCAGGAGCCTCTAGCCCACCCTTCTCCACCAGTAAGCACTGTGTCATCAGTGCCATTCGGCACAATGCGTTTCCCCAATATAGTGTGAGCATAATACCGTCCAACTCTCAAAAGAACCTCCACAGAATTTCTACCAGAAGGGCGGCAAACAAATAAAGAAGTCTGAGTTATATCACCACTTTAGAGTCTGTAACCTGACCACCCGTGGACAAGGGTAGGGTGGACCAGAATGCCATTGAAAGTCTCAAGAGAGCAATTGCACGGCAAAGATTGCCCTTGTATATCAGGCCCACTGTACGATAGATGGCCACCCCCAAATAGCGAATGGTTGTCAGTTTCATGCACAGGGTCGGGGCAGTCGGGATAGGTCTGCCCCCCCCACCCCCCCATCTCGGAGAGGGTTAACACAGTATTTGCTCCAGTTAACCTTTAGTCCGGGGAATCAACCTAAATCCGTCAGTGCAGCCACCGCTCCGTCAAGAGCTGGGTCCTCACCTCTCATGTAGAGAAGCATTTCATATGCGTAGTGAAAGATAAAGGCAATCAGTAGAAAGGCGCAAACCCCAGTAGTAGTCCCCCATGTATCGTCCGAATGAACAGTTCCAGAGACAAGGCGAATAACAGAGGTTATAATGGGCATCCCTGCCTGGTGCCTTGCTTCACTGCACACACCTCGGAAACCACCAAACTGGTGCGAATCCGAGCCAGAGGGCTAGTGTACAAGAGTTTTGTCATCTTTACGAAAGATAACCCACAGCCCATGCCAAGCAAGGTGGCATATAAAAACTCCCATCAGAATAAATCAAATACCTTCCAGATATCTATGGACAGGACTAGAGAGTCTGGTGGGAGCTGCTCTCACTGATCAGAGGCGAGTAGCAGCTGTTGACTGTTAGGCGTGGTGCTACGTGTAGGGATAAAACCAGTTTGGTAAGGGTGGACCAGAGAGCACGTGTGAGGTAGCAATTGGTTCACTAATACCTTACTCATTATCTTATAGTCTGTATTAAGCATTGAAAGGGGGCGATACAAATCTAGGAAAAGCTGATCTTTGTCTTTCACACAATTGTGGCCTCACGTAAGGATAAAGGGAGCACTCCCTGCGCCCAGGAGTCTTTAAATATGACTACTAGCAGAGGGACGAGGACCGCAGCGTACATCGCATAGAATTCTATGGGAAGGACAACCAATCCTGTTCTGTGACATCCACACCTGTGTGCGATGGCACCCCATAGTCTAAGGCCACCAGAGGAGTATGCAATGTAGTTCAGCATTCCACCTTGCTGACCCCAGCTCTAGCAGAGTAGAGATCCTTATAGTAATAGAGGAACGTGGTGTTAATCCCGTCCTGAGTAAAGACATCAAGTCACAAGGCGTCCCGCACTTGGAGCATATTCTGCTCTCTTGCCTAATTCTGTAGTAGCCATGCAAGCATTTTGCCGGACTTGTCTCTCGCAGCATGGGCACTCATCATGTAGGCTTTATAACCAAAGTGCTGCAGGTAGTCCACCAGGGCAAACAGTTTCTCCTGTTTTCTCCTGTTCATTTAGGATGGGCTCCTTACCCTCCGGGATCACTTTCAGGTGCCATGGAAGACCATTAAGAACTGCTTCCTACTGCTTTATGTCTGAGTGCAGCTGAGCACATACTCCAGTCTTGTTGGAGATGCAGAACCCAAGAACTACTACCTCATAGCTTCCCAATCCATCACTGGTGAAGAGGCCAAAGCTGTATTATCAAGCCAATAGTGAGTAATCCCTCTTACAGTGAGTGCTCAGCCAGGAAAGCCATGAAGGCCTGATCCTCAAGCACTGTAGGATACAAGCACCAGATGGGGACCTTCGGCCTATGTGTGGACCATTTAAAGGAGCACCATTTAAAGGAGTCTGGTCAGAATACGTTCTCGACAATTATTCTGTATTGACTAACTTATATGTTGCTTTACAGCAATAGGTTCTGCGAGCTGTACTTCCAAATCATGTAAGCCAGGACAGTAGGAATAGGCTGTAGGAGGGTGGCTACCTGATTATGGTTACCCCAGATTCTTAGCCTAGTGTTTAGCTGGTTTTTGACTTAGTTGCCCTGGGATCCTGCTAATCAGGGTCCCAGGCTATCTGCTCTCTCTGTAAAATGGACTCCACGCACCTTAGGTGCATAACGAATTTGGTACCGGACACCTTATCAGCCCCTATACAGTGCACTATAGGTGCCCAGGGCATAGGTGCATATAAGGCCTACCAGGGGCAGCAGCATATCTTTTGCCACCCCTAGCTGGTACTTAAATTGAAACAACTGGCTGATCACTCAGCTGGGGCAAGGTGGTGTAATCACCCCTTGCTTAGATATAGTATACCTATATCTAAACCTATATCTGGACACATATATACCTATAAGTCACTTCTATGGCAGGCCTTAACAATCCTGGAGGCAGAGTGCTTGGTTTTATGTGAGATGGTGCTCTAGCATGAGCTGAGCCTGTCTGCAGATGTCGGGACCAACTCCCTTAGCTGTTCTGGGATATTGCCATACCATATACTCTTAAGTGCATTATAATCCTTGTGGTTATGTGCTAACTTTGGTTTGGCTTTATCAAAACATGTCGTGTAAGGTGTCATACGATTTGGAATACTAAAACCTCACCAGTCCTGGCGACGGGGGTAGCATTCCACCCTTCTAGAGGAAGAAGACATGTTACTTTACTGAAACGCGGTTAATCCTAACCAGAGCCACAGCATCACAAAATGAATGCTGCTGCCACAGACACGAGTCTGACCTCCTACTGCTGACCAAAACTTGGCAGGGGAGGCCTGGACAAAGGGTTTCCTGTCGCAGGGAGGTGCTACACCACCCCAGACAGGAGATAGTAGATTGTAGCAGGGAGGGTTGAAAGAAACTAGACACTGCCTGGGGAGCACAAGGCTTCCCCTCGCATAATCCAGTCAAACCGGTTCTGGGGCACACCAGTCCCAGTCCTGGCGTGAAACTGGACCAAGGGAAAGAGGTTTAACCACCCCCTTCCCTGGCCCCACCCGTAGGAGGGACCTAGCAATTAATCCAGCCCACAGATTTGGAATAAAGGTGGGAGCAGTACCAGCGCACATCAGATTATCCTGACTGAAACTTTGATACAGAACTCTGGACCCTTCGACATCCCACTCGACGTGGAAGACTGACGAATCTCCCTTGTGGTCAAGGAGTGACCACCCTGTGCAAACAGGCACCATCCAGCGCCACACCGTTTGCTTTGTTGCAGTTCCCGCCGGAACTCGAGCAACAGAGATCAACAAGACCCAGCTTTCCCGCCTTCCAACAGCCCGATCCACAGTCCCAGCAAATTTGAGACCCGTGGAGGCGACCTGAAGAGTGGGGCCGGCCATCTTGGAAAAGCCACAAAGTGCTGACCGTGCAGCTCCCGAGGCTTCCTTGATGCTGTGCATTGGGGTTTGAGAAGCCCCAGCTCCGAGCAGCTTTTGCACCAAAGCTCACCCCTCCACACTCACCCAGTGCTGCGTGGGGCCCTTCTGCATTTTCCTGCTCGACGCGTTGGTCTGGTCGCTTGCCCGTTGGCTAATGGCCCCAGTACTGACGAACCTTTGAATTTGCTCTGCTAGTCTGGTTGCGCCAGAATGGCCCTCGCTCCCCTGAAAAGGAGCACCCGCTCTGACTTTGCTTATCCGAGTAAGAAGCGATCTTCGAATCCTGCGTGGGTTGTCTTTGCCAAGGGTTGTTAGCTCCAATTCGGAAGCTGACACTGCCGACAGCGAGAGCCTTCGCGGGACAGCTCGTGATCCACTCCTGGACATCCTCGGTGCCCCACAGTTCACGTGGCAGCGGAGACAAGCTTCTCGACAACCACCTGATTGCGCCCGACATTGCCTGGTTCCTTCCTGGTTCCACCCTGGTCACTGCGGAGTGGCCCAGACTCTGTCTCCTCTGCTTTCAGGTACTCTACATCTTCGATCCACCCTTGGATCCAACCGAACTCTTCTCTTCAGGATGCCTGCAGCATCTTCATCTCCAGGCACCATCAGACTGCGTCACAAAACCCGACACACTTTGGCACCTATGCACCCAATTCCTGTGGGTAAGGTAACTCGTGAACGCCGGTGCTCATGCATTGGTATACACATCTAGTGTCTAAGTCTAAAGTTTGGTAATTCTAGTCCAGTCGGAAGACTCCTAAAACAGTCACTTTGTAACTTTTACGCACCATTGACTTTGCATTGGTGCATGCGTGTGCTTTAAGCTCTGAACCCTAGTTCGGCGGGCTTTTCCCGACTTCACTACTGCTAGTCCCGAATCGCCCTAGCGATTCCCAAGGCCTCAGGCCTACCACTGTTCGATTAGTGATACTTATACCACTATTTTAGTATATGGTTTGAGAGGCCCCTGGGCCTCATCCATAATTGTGCAACTTTCATATGTTTTACTGTGCTTTTGTTTAAACGCTTGTGCTTCTAGACTCATAAAGAGTATAGAGGATTATTCTGAGAATAAATACATATATTTTTATAATATATAACTTGTGTGGTGTCCTTTCATTTGATATTTCAGGATTGTGATTGGTAAAACAGCTGGCTTCACATGCCCTCTTGAGTTTAGCCTGAAGGCTGCTTAGTCCATGCTACCCCTAGGATAGCTTGTCTTATAAGGTTGACTTACAACCATCACCATAAGGGATTGTTTGGACTGATACAAGGTGCCACCAGAATTGGAGACATCATATATCAGGCCAACTTCTCAAATACGCCCTTCAACAATCTATAAATTCCGATTGGGCAGCCCAGCAGCAGGCAGCCGTCACCATCTATACGCCGATTTTGCGCACAGAGGGTGGTGAGATCTATCTAAGCCCAGATCTGTCAAAAATATTTAAGTCGCTCCCCACTATCCTCAAATAGGGGATCATCAGCAGAAGGAAAGGGATCAAGCTAGTCAGAAAGGCAGACTGGTCCACATTCGAGGCATAATCATTCAACAAATCAACATCTCTGCCATCCAAATGACCGAGAACCAACACATAACGCCCATTTGGTTCGGTTATCGCCTGATTTAACTGGAAGGGCACCCCGGGCCTGATCCAAACAATGAGTCCCCGCACAAAAGCCAAGTAAGAAGTAGCATACAGCTGACCTTTTCATCGCCTACATAGTGCCTGGCCATCAGTTTCTGTAAGGTGAATCTACTGCAAGAACGCAATCTGTACCCCTCTAAGTTTCAAGTAAGCCAAAACATTATAACTTTTAGAGAGGGTGGAGAGCCCCTGCACCTTCCATGTGATCAGTCAAATCTGGTTTGCCATGTTGTCCCTCCCAGGCATAAATCTGCAGAGTGTCCCCTGCAGCACTCAACGTCTGATCTGGGCCGCCCTTGAAAGGCACACAACAGTTCTTCAGCTGCCATACGCACCCCATTAAAGGAAAACAATACAAGCAACAAACAAACCAAAAAAACAAACCCCTAACACCCCCTCCCCCCACCAGGACTGTAACATACGAACATCCTGTTCAAACAATAAAGAACACAGGACCCACAGGAAAGCCAACTAAAGCCCTGCAATGAGACCTACTAGTTCCGTAATGCAGTGAGATGTTCGGAAGAAGGCACAGCCAATTCCGAAAAGGAGAAAGAGAGAGGAAAGAAACAAACCAATGGAAAGGGACAGTTTGCCAAGTTTACCTCACCCCCGTTCCCTCCCAGGCCATGCAAATTAGAAAACAGTGGTAGTTGACAAAATTAGTAAACAAACAGCCGCCACATCACAACAACCCAGTATAGATAACTATCATCTCATAAGGAATTGCCAAATAGTAATTCATAAGACAAGGTCCTCAGTCATGCCTGCAGTGACCCACGGCACTATTTTCTCCAGGCCCAGTATCACGGAATCCGCCAAGCCAGAGGTGGAACTGCGACAGGCCGGAGAGGCCCGCCACGTGGAGTCGTCACTGGTCTTGATAGAGGCAGCAGTCTTTTCTGCACTTGTCTGCTCCAGGGCTGCCTGCAACTTGGTGGGCCAGTTCATCCCTCTGGTGCAAGATGTCTGCCGCCTAAGACATGGGGGTCGTCTGTGCTCCAGCATCTTCGGTCATACTGTATCCTGGTCATACAACTCAAACCGCTCCCAGGGCACCGCAGGATCCATAAGCAAATGCACCCAATCCTCTGTCTGGACTCTTAACCAAACCGGAATCAGCAGTGAATAAAGCAAGCCCAGTTCACGCAGGTTTTTCTCGACTGCGAGTAACGATGCCCTCTGGGTTTGGACTCGGAGGGTGAAGTCAGGGTACAAAGAGACATTAGCATTTTCCATCCCACAAAAGGATAATAAGTCTGCTGTAAAAGATGGTCCCAGTCACAAAAGTGCAGAAGGAGAGCTACTACAAGCCGAGGCGGGCCCCCAGGCGAGAGCAGCTGTGTGGATACATGGTGAGCCCTATCCAGGGCATAATGTTTAGACAGACCATCTGGAGCCACCACCTCCTGGAGCAAATCTTATAAGAAGACCAGGAAAGAATTCCCCTCAATTCATTCCAGGATGCCCACCACCCTGATATTATTTTGTAGGGCCCTCCCCTCCTGATCATTGTGCCAAGCTGCCAGTCGTTTCATTTGTTCTTTAAGGCAGTGACCTGTGGACTGCGCTGCTGGCACCAACAACTGCACTGTGACCTCCAATGCAGTGACCCTCTCCGAATCGTCGAGGATGAGACAGAGTTCTACTGCTATGGAATTTACTTACCCTTCAACCATTCCCCAGGGGCATCAATCGCAGCCAGGAGTTTATCGAAATTACTGTCAAAGAAGGAAATGTCTCCTGCACTTGCACCCTGCTTGATCCCCATTTGGAAGGCACTCATGGATGCATCTTCTTTGGTTCATTGTGTGAAACCCTTGTTAGTCCAGAACGTACAAAGGGCAGTGGTAGAAGAAGAAATGCCATTGGAAGTACTAATGAGAAACCTCCAGTTCTCAACAATCAGTCAGCAGTGATATCAATGCGGTACACGATTCAGAAAAGGGGGTGGTGATGAACAGAGTGTCTGAATTAAGCAGACCACTCTTACCCAGTCCAAAGATCAGGGCTTGATCCATCACTGTTATTTATCTCACTGCACCATCCCAGCTCAGAACCTGGCTATATGCAAATCAGTCTGTCCCTGGCCCAGTGCATCATGGGAACTGGGCAGACTAAACTACCAAGCCAATTCTTCACCAGAAAGGAGACAAGCTACCAGGGACCGGTTTCTGGCATTTCAGCCTTCTTCGGCCCGGCTTGCTTGAATCTTCAATGCGGTACAGGCAGCAGGTGAGGCCCCAAAGGCAATCAGGCAGGTCTCAGGTGACCACTGCGGCAACCACCGAAAATAGTCTCAAGGCTCCAGGGGAAACACTTGGCCTCAGCTCCAACGAAGGTCCCAGTCCACCAGGGAGATGCCCAGCGTCTGCACCCCAAGGCATAAACTCCAGAATCTGTCCTTTCACCTCAGGTGAGGGCAGCACAATGTGGAAGTGCAAGGCAGGAGTTGAAGCAAGAGGGGCCACAGCTACTGAGCATCCACCAAATGGGGTGGGTCACCATTCATTAGCAGTCATGGGCAGGGCATGGGGACCCCCACGCAGGGTGATCTCATCTCCCAGTCTCCACCTAATAAAAAGCACCCCCCCAAAGGACTGGGGGCCCTGGGCAATATCAAGGCAATCTCTGCACCTGGGGTATTACCAGCCCCTGCTCTGAACCAGACACAATTGCCAACTCCACACAAGCCTCCCTGCTGCCCCAGGAGAACCAGCAAAGCGGAGTCAGAGGGCGGGGGAAAGGCCTGATACAGTCTAGAAAAGATGAGTCTGTCATGGGAGGGTCCCCAGAAACTCATGCCCAGACCTCAGTCGGGGATCAAGGCTCCCCTGGAAGACACACCTCTCCTAATGCCCCTTTCTGGGTCCGCCATGCTTGTGCCATGTCACAGCACAATGTATTTGGTCTCCTGCATCTCCGCAGTAGAGTTGGGCAGGATTCCCATAAAAAGAGGGCTCCGCCTATACACGGACTCTGCTACCGCCTGGCACAGCGGCCCCACAGTGTGAACCTCCGCTGGCTCTGGCCTGACTTCAACTAGCTCAGAAGCTTTCCTCTGGGCCTGATGGGGGCGTGCGGTATCCACGGAGCTGCCTCATCTTTCAGCTATGCTGCCCTCCCTATCCTCACATGGTTGCCATTTTGAGGAAGCATTGGGCTCTGTGGCTGATCCGGAACCCGCTGCAGTAATGACGCTGCTCCACAAGTATCTCAGGGCTTCACCAGGAGTCCCACACGTTAGAGGGACCCCGTCAGGTATTGCGGTGCATGTGTGCCAGCTGGTTGGGCTAGGGGTTCGAGGTCAGTAAGGAGCTTGCGCAGTTTGTGTCCTCACGGCATGGTGGTTAGCTATGCCCCTGTGAGATCTTTCACAATAGCGAAGATTTCTTTGCTCCTGTTGGAGCTGGTGTTTACTAGTTCGGCTGGGGCCTTCCTCTAGCTTTCTCGGATTAGCCGGTGGTATCTCCTCTATGTGGATTTGAAGGTGTCTTTTTCTGCTTCCCCTTGGCTGGTTCTCCATTTCTGTTCCAATTGTTTGCAGTGAAGCTTGGTCATTCTCCTAAGGTATTCCATGAGCCAGCTGGCTTGTGTCATTGATTTGGCTGTGCAATTTCTTTTTGTGGGCAGCCTGGGTGTCAGCGTAGTTGGTGATCATCTTGTTGAAGTTTTCGATGTTGCATGAAGGTGGCCCGTAAGTTCTGGTTTGCTCTCTAGGAGGGTGGAAGCCCAGTCTGCCTCCGCTAGGTTGCTCGAGTGTCAGCGTGCTGGGCCCACTGTGTGGGTTCTTCTCCGATGGTGGATGTTGATTGTGAAGTTGATTATGGCATGGTCAGTCCAGTTGATGGGCCTGGGTGTGTTGATCATGATGTTATATGATGCGAAGACAGGGTCTAAGATGTGCACGGCGGCGTGCGTACGATTAGTGACATGTTAGGTGAGTCCTAGATTTCTGAGGCGGTCTAGTAGTGCGGCTGAGTTTGGAGCAGTCAACTCTTCTTGGTGGAAATTGAGGTCCCCTAGGAGGATGAATGCATTGGAGTCGAGGATCAGTGGGGTGCTGAAGTCTGAAATGCTGCATGAGAAGTTAACCCGGGGGTCTGGGGGTCAGTAGACCAGGGTTCCCACCCAGGGTGAAATTTTCTGTGATTTGTTTTGTAAAGTTGAGGTGTTCCATGTAGTTTGTTCCAGTTTCTGTGGAGGCAGTGCAGTCGAGGCTATCCTTGAAAACAATGGTGATTCCTCCTTCCCCTCTCTTCTATTTGCAGACAATGTAATGCTCAACTGTAACAACATTTCACAAGAAAAAATGGGGCATATTTGCTTCATCTTCATAGATCTCTGCTGATGAAATTAATTGAAAGGAAAGAATGCCAATGCCCTAAAATTGCCTCATTTTTGATCATCATCAAAGGGTACATGGAAGTCACTGTCACAGGCTTGCTAACAAATTGCCTGTAAATTCTCGTAAGAAATTTCAGCGCTAAGACAAGCTAATACAAGCTAATACACTACCACATTGCTTGTATAAAACGTGCTCGGAAAAGTTTTTATCTGTTGTACAACAGAATATCATGTGCAAAAATATCGTCTGACAAAAATATTGTGTCCTAAATATAATTTACAAAAATATCAAGTAGATTTTTTATATCATTAACTCTAATGGGACGATCGTTTTTATAAACTATATTCAGGACACAATATTTGTCAGATAATATTTTGGATACAAAATTCTGGCATCACACTCAGTATTTGCAATCGTTTTTTATTTGTTCATAATATTATCGATTAGAGCCTGCTAATTAATATTTACAGGAAGTTAAATCATATCATACCACATGGGCATATTAGTGTTTTGGCCTCTTGTGCCCAATTATACTGGGACTTTTTGGGAAACCCCAAAAACAAATGTGACAGTTGTTTATGAAGTGAGTGCCGTGGGTTATCTCCTGGGACTCTTTCACTTTTGTGTTTCAAAACAGGATTCTTATTATATAAAACATTTTATTATATAAGCAGAAAAGGCATGTTTCTTTTCGAACCAGTAGAAATTGTTGTCCTGGATTATAAGTATTGCACAAGCATTGTTATTATTTCTCCAACTGCTTTTAGTAATTAATTCCTTTTAATGGGCCCATTCTCTGACTAACAACCCATTGCTTTAAAAAATGTAACCTTAATAATCCTGTGTGTAGTGCAGAAGTGAGTTCGTACACATAGGGAGATGTATCCTACTGCATCAGTTATGGTTGCTCGAATCCTACCTAACTGGATGAAGGGATGGAGTTACAGTTTAGTGAGGGACATATCGATGTGCAATAAGATCTCCTGAGACCCAATCTCAGTTTGCCCTCTACCCAAAACTGTGTGATCTTGAGCAAGCCACTTTATCTCCTAGCTCCTCACTCACACTGTCTGTCAAGAAAATGTAAGTGTATTGTAAAGGTTAGACTCTATATTAACAACAAAGCTGTGGTAGGTTTGTGGGTTAATGGATAGCATACTCACAGTTCTACTAGAGAAAGTAACATGTGGGCGAGAGCCTCGCTGTGGGCTCTGCTGGCCCCGATGAAAGGGTTCTCTAGGCTGTGAGAGGAGGGTGCTGCAGGGATGTATTTTAGTTGCTTCAGTGAAAGTCTGAGGCCCCCTCTTGATTCCCAAGAACTCCACCACTTCTCGTTAAAACCTTTTCTTCCCTCGGACCGGTCCTGCCGTGCACAGGGGCACCTCTTCATCGGATCAGGGGGACAAAGCCGCATCTGCTGCCCCAGTACAAGGAGGGTTTTTGTAGGGGCGGCAGCTGCGGGGGACTCGGAAGAGCTCCTCGGCTTATTAGTATGAGGGAGGCGAAGTGAGTGGGGAGAATGGGCTTAATGTGATCTTTTGTCGCTGCGCAGTGAGCCAGAATGCTTTCAGTGGAGTGGGGGGGGGGGCTCATTTGCATGTCTAACAGGCTGCTAAGAAAGCATTGCCACTGACAGCCGTAGCCCTCCATCAGACCCCGGGGCAGACATTGTGCTGCACATGGCAGCATTCCCACCTGTGGATCAGAAGGCCGAGGAGGGAATGGATGCCAGCCAGTCCATAGGAGGTTGTATTGAATGACGCTGGCTGTCGCTGCAACACGACACGAACTGAGGGGCATATTATCAAGAACAGGCAATAAAATTATCGCCGCTTTATCAGCAGGAAACTGCCGCTAAAGTGGCGATAATGGGCTTGATAATAGGTCCTTGTGAATTCCCATAGCAGCCCAGGTTAACATCAGAACCATGGGCTGCTATGGAAATTCACAAGGGCCTATTATCAAGCCCTTTATCGCCGCTTTAGCAGCAGTTTACTGCCGATAAAGCGGCGATAATTGTATCGCCCGTTCTTGATAATATGCTCCTGAGTCTTCTTATGACACATGAATTACGGATTTTGGTACTTATCTCAGCGCACTCATTTCATCGATCTCGAGTTGATAAAAGACTGAGGGGCATATTATCAAGGACAGGCGATACATTAGCGCCGCTTTTATCGGCAGGAAACTGCAGATAAAGCGGCGATAATGGCCTTGATAATATGCTCTATGAATTCCAATCGAAGCCCATGTTAGATGTGTTCACATCTAACATGGGCTTCGATTGGAATTCATAGAGCATATTATCAAGGCCATTATCGCCGCTTTATCAAAAGCGGCGATAATGTATCGCCTGTCCTTGATAATATGCCCCTGAGTTGGCGCAGCTGGGATTTAAAATCTAGTTTACAGACAGCACATTTCCCATGATCAGTCAAGGGAGGGACGCAACATTGCCAGGGCGGAACGCCTAATTGTCGCTGTATAATGCCTTCAGTCAGAGGCAGCGTGAGGTCGTGTTAAACATGACATTGTGGCTGAAAGACAGCTCTCCTACACCTTCCAGTATTTATGGGGCTAATAGCAACACACCGGAGTAATGTGATGAGCAGGGGCGTGGCCAGGGGGTTCCCAACACTTTAGGCCCCCAGCCAACACTTCATGGGGCCCCTCTCCTTCCAAATCAAACTAATATCTGTGAGCAGGGCTTTAAGTGGGGGTGGTCTTGGGCGGCTGAGCCCCCCCAGTTTTTTTTGGGGGGGGGGCCTCGAAAGGGGACTCTATTATTGATCCTCAAAGTTCAAAGGTAGGGTGAGCAGATGTCCTGTTTTTTGTTTGGTGTTACTAGTATGGGTAACATGTATTGAAAGTGAAATACTGCCAATTTTGTTATTCACTATTGAAAGGCTATCTTGCCCATAGGATAACATGGGGAATGCTGTGTGACAGGTCTACCTGTATGTCTTCCCATAACGGCAAGATAGACATATGGAATCTGGTACCCCTGAACTCAGAATTTAATAACACATCCTTTAGTGAAGATGGTTTTTAAATTCTAAGTTTGAAAACAGCACTTTTAGAAAGTAGAGGTTCATCAGGCGGAGCTATGTTACGTATGGAGAGGTGCAAGGTGTCCCCTAGCAACTGGGGTTCCCTGCAGCTCATCATCGAGGAAAGGAGCTGCCTGAACCTGAGGCTGAGGCGCGTCCCACCGGCGAAAGCGGCTTCATCGGAGATCAGCGCGGATTGCAGAGCCCCCTTCACATCCTAAGGTAACCGGTAACCGGAGTTTGCACAGGGGGGAGATTATGATCACACACGCTACCGGCGGGCCTGCCTTCTCTTTACAGGTCGCCCTGTTGCTACTTACGTGTCAGTGTTGTAACGAAACTTGAGGGGGGCCCCCCTGCAAAGTTCCTGGAGGGGGCCCCCTCTGACCACACTCAAGAGCTTGGTGAGCCCCGCATCGTGAGGGCTGCGGGGGGCCTTTGTTACACCACTGGGGGAGATCCATATTCAAGACTTCTTCTGGACTTTAACACAATAGCTGCCCCCACTATCCAGTTTATAATTCAGTTCACATCTGGTTGGCAGCCCTCGCAGTTGCTCATTGTTGCCCTCTCTATATCTTGGGTCACCGTTAGCACCTCTCCTGCCATGCCCCTTTGTAGTGCTGCTTCTTGCCTACTTGTTTGGTGGGTCTTACAGGTGTGTTTGCAGCAGTGCGCCGGGTCCTTCAGTCAGATTCCGGGCACGCCCCCGGGTCACTGTTGTACCACTCAATGCTGAAACCAGTACAGCTTGTTTCATAAGGAATCTATTCCTTGTTATATGCCCAGTATTATCTGTACAGCACATGCCCTCAGTCCTACAGCCAGTCAGCCTTCCTCCCCTTGTAACACCAAGACAGGGGATGCTGTCTCTTGAAACAGAGCTGTGCAATGGAGGTGGGCTCCAGTTCGCCATTGCTCTTCTGCTCCCATTCCCTGGTTCTCTAAAGACAGGGGGATTCTCTTTCTCACCTGATTTCTGGGCCTGTTGGCACTTTCCATCCTGTGCACCTGTTGGCACTTTCCATCCTGTGCATTAGTGAAGAGATTGAGGGATGGCGCGGGCTTTTAGTGGATTCATGAGTCCGAAACTTGACAGCAATTCATGTTAGAATTATTCCCATCACTTTGTTGGTTGTTGCGGCTGACTCCCTAAAAGCAGCGGCTACTCCTAGTTGTGGGTACCACGCTCAATTGTCATAGGAACCAAGCTATACCTCTCCGATGAGTCCTAAGTTCGTTTTGCTGAACCCATCTCTAGTTACACATTAGTTGTCCCAACTAATCGCTACTTTGGGTGATTCTGTGACTCCACGAGTGCAGCGGGGGCATTTTTGAAAAACATCTCAGTCGCATTAGTTTTGAAATAACGTTCCGCACGCTAGGAGCAGAAGGGCTCAGTCAATTTCATGCTGATGGGTAAAACTCAATGGTCCTCCATTTGAAATACTTGACACAAAGCTGTATGTACAGAGTTGGCTGGCAAAAGGTAGAACGTCTGCTGAAGAAAATTGTTGTGAGAAACCCCAGCAGAATAGACACAGTGAATATCTTCAAGGGTTTTGGGAAATCCTGCAATAGATTTCTAAGTAATGTAAATAATTTTTACATGTTTTTTTAAAGTGTTTGGTATTTTATGGCTTATACTTAATAGATATACTTTTTTGCCTATTTTATTATCCTTTGCTGGATGCGACTTCATGATTTTCGTAAGCACACAATGCTAGTTATCTTGATTTAGACCACGCCCCTACTCAGACAGGCCACACCCCTTTAAGAAATGTGCCACGCCCCTTTAAGAGCACCCCCATTTTTTTTCCACTTAAAGACCTGTCTGTCAGCCATGACTCAGCCCGTTCTTCACGTTCTGTAGGTGCGGTCCGCCATTAAGCGTTTCGCCATTGACGGTCAGCAAAAGACCTACTGTACCGGGCGGTGGAAAAGCAGTACCTGTGGAATGGAATATTCTGGGATGTGTTGTCATTATGTCATTCTCGTCATATCATGTTATGTGTTGCGTTATATGATGTATTATTTATACTTTGTGCTGTGTGCTCCGTTTTGTGTTATGCAGCTTGACCTGTTATCATTATGTGATGTTATGTTATAATATGGTATTTCTTTATTGTTTTTTAATTTAATGTCGAATCAAGATATTATGTTACCCCCAATATTATCTCAATTACTTCCTAGCCCTGCTATTTAATCTTACAGTAAAGAGGTCTCCCACTGGAAGATGTTGTTCACGTTATGAAAAATTGCGTGATTTAAGAAAAAAATTGTAATTTAACAGTGCATATTTTTGCTCTTCTCTGCCCCTCTCAGCAGATATCGGACACCCTCCGAGCTCCACAACGATAACTTTTCTCTGTCCACGATCGCGGAAGGCTCCCACCCAAATGTAAGGAAACTCTGTGACACCCCCTGTAAGCTCTCCCCCCACGCCCGCGCGCTGGCGTACTATGATAACGTTATCTGTCAGGTAACTCACCTTCTTGTGTACTCACCTTCTGCATGCTGCACCCCATGCCCCGACTGTACCCTCCCTCCTTACCTTGCTGCCTTAGGGCTAATTCAGAGCACCGCCCTCTGGAAATAACTGGGTATTGCCAATGGGGAGCAAAATACAAAGCGAAATTATGATTAAAAAAAATATATTACTTTTTTTTTTAATGTTTTATTTTCATTCTGTTCTTTTTTTGTGTAGGGTTTTGTATGTTTTATTTTATACGTTTCATTTTGTTTTGTATTGTCTAGTTTATGTCTACATTAGTTTAGTATGTTTAGTTTATTGTCTAGTTTATACTGTACGTCACTCATTTTTGTTTTGTATTGTCTGTCATTATTGTATTTATTCGTTTAGGTTTCCTATTATTTTAATTTCGCTTATTATTTTTAGTGCAAATAATATTGCTACATTTAGTTTATTCTCAGTTTTGTTTTTTACATTGAACCGTTTCCATGTTAAAACATCCCAGTAGCGTAGCGCATGAGAGAGTAGATATAAAATATTTAACCAACTCAATTTTTCATATAGTGCATACTGTGAGCTTGAGCTTTAATGTCATTGAAAAGTGGAAAACTAAGTAGGCTCAAAGGCTAAAAACCTTAACAGCTGTGCAAGATCCTCTCGCACTCTTCTCATGCACTCTAGCCTTCTTACATTGTCTGTCTCTGTCCCTCAAGCTCCTCACTGTCTGTTCATACGGTTAACGTTACTCCTAGCGTATATGTGCCACAAAATGCTCACACTATCCATGTATGCAAAGCCCTTCAGACATCCGGCTTTGTGCCAACAAGGCTCTTCCGCTTTCTGTCCTTGTGCCTTGAAGTCCTCATAATGTCTTTTTATGTGTCACAGTCTGTTCTCAGCATCTGGAAAGAAGAGACTTCCTGAAGCAACCTTATTAGCCCCAGACAATGAGTAGTGGAAGTTGTCATCTTCTTGTAGAGTCTAAAGAAGTAGTGAAAGCCACACATATTTCCTCTACCGCCACCCCAAAAGCGGCTGTAGAAGCTACTCTACTCTCCCAGTGTAGTTGAAGCCATCCGACTCTCCCCTACTCAATATACAGTAGTGAAAGCCAAGAGGGACTTCTGGAAGCAACCCTACTGCCCCACTTCAGTTTGGTGGTTGACATCCTACTCCCATGCCATAGAAAAAGATAATGACAGATGCCATACCTTGAGTCCAGGAAGAACCCTTATGATTAGGATGAGGCCTGGCTCCTTCCACCTTCCCGCCCATGGCGCAGTTTTATCCTCTATTGGGAGATGGGTGCAGATCCTTTTGATTGACTGCATTAGGTCCCCTTGAGGGTGAGAAATGATGTGCTTTTATTCAGAGCACATTGGGTCAGAAAGTCTATATTGTGTACATTCACCCCTTGCAGATACTCTAATCCTTACAGGCAGGCAGGGGCAGAGCATAGGTGCCTTGGGACCTAAACCATGCACGTAAAATGGGCCTCCTCTTGCCCAAGTTAGACAGTAAAACATAAGCATAATTTGACTACAGTGTGCCACTCGCGCACTTTGGCCCTGGTGCCTCTTGTCTGCAGCATGATAGCTATGCCCCTGCTGGTGGTAACATCCTTGCTAGGGACCAATATAAGTCCACGCTCAATTCTTGGCCTCAGTGTGTCTTCCTCTAAAACAAATGCAAAGACCACAGCCTGTATCGATACTTCAGCCAGGATGGTAGTCGACTTTTAAAAAGCACAACTGGGGAAAAGACACATTAATCAGAGCCTGGTGGATCCCACTCAAGACCAAGAGTAATTTACGATTTCAAAGGTATCCCTGAATTGAGTTTCCGATCCTCCTCTTCTCGGCCTCCGGCGAAGCCGAAATGCTCCCAGTAGCGAAGGCCTTGAACCTCCTAACCAGGGGATGATAAAAGGATTATTATCAGCTGACTTACATTAACACCTAATATTTAAGCACCAACAGGTCCCTAACGTCTGTTGTATGCAGTATAAATAGTCCGCTTGGTTGTCCTACTTTATCATCCTATTCTTCTGGTCAATTCCAAGCAAGTCATTGGCAGACAAAGCCAGTCACAGGTTCAAGAAGTGCTTGGGGAATCTGAATATTCCAAGTGGAACCTTATGCCTCAGGACAGCGGCCCCAGTCGCTAGATGGTAGAAAGGGAGTCTGGGATCCCGTGAACTGGAGGCTACAGTCTCTAGATGTGTTAAGATTCACAGTTTGTGCTTACCTGGTTTCCATACCATTAAATCAGTCAATAGCGACCAGCCTCAGTGACTTACAAAATGCAGTGATTTCCCTTCAACCCACAACATTGAGATAGACCAGACATTTACCGTTTGTATTTTACTCTGGAAGACAACTGAATTGTATAAACCACTTTATAAATTCCCTTAGTAATAATAATAAAAATATCATCACCAACAACACTGATAATAAAAATAAATATTATTATTATTAATATTATGATCAATATTATAATAACAACAAAAAGAATAATAACAATAATAGTAGTAATAATAATAAATAGCATAATGGGGTGCCTTGTCTGTTTCAGAGCTCAGCGTACACCCTAAAAAGATAGGTTTGATCTGGCATTGTCCACACAGGCTATCATCCTTCTGGGGTTGATTAACGAAGTATAACTGAGTTGGATAATAATAATTATTATTGTTTGAAACAATTATTTGAGTGCTGTGGGTGGCTTGACCTACATAAACGATTAAGGTGACAAGAGCGGTAGAAAAGATGGTGGTGCCAGCCTGAATGGCTCATGGGGCGCTCTGAATTATTCCTGACCCAGCCATTAGTTTGTCGCTTTGTAATGCCTTGCTATCCTGTGCCCTTGTGTTGCTTGCACTGCACTGTGTTGTGTTGTCGCTCCACCCAGGCGAGACCTCTGCCATCTGTTCTGTCATGTTTGTATGTGATCATTCATTGACCTGTGAAACTCGCACTGGGCCATGCCAACTCCTCCCCCTTCCCCCAGGCTTCGAGGTCTCCATCTGCATGCCAGGAGTTCATATCCCGCCAGCACTACAGCACCCTCCGGAGCTTACTCCTACCAAGTCAATCCTAGAATTTGTGCATATCTGGCTAAGAAAAACACGATGTTTCATTACTGCAGTGGAATACTCTTCCAGGGTGGATCAGAGGGCCAGGGTCGATAACCATGACACCCACCAGCCTTACACAGCGCTGACGGAGAGCATGTTCTTGTATGTGTAGGACTGCCATGGTTGAGCAAGCCAAATGTCATGCTTCGGAACTGTAGATGTCATAGCAAGCTTGGTCAGGGTTGATGAACATCACAAGGGCAGTGGATGTATTGGGGCTTGTATAAGGAGGGTGTTTAAGGTAATGGTGAGGACCTTTGGTGGAGTTGTGGTACAATGTCATAGTGCAGGAGCAGTATGGAGTGCTCAACATCAGGAATGAGGGTGATTGGTGGCGCCATAGAAGTACATACCAGGCTGGAATTGTAAATGTGAACCTGATTGGTGCTGAGAAGCATTGGCAGAGCCATGTAACTCTCTGGGCTGCATTAGCAGAAAGGCTTAAGGTCAGGCATTAGACATTGACAGAGCTGTACATGTCTCACAAATGTCAGGATTGGCTGGAATGTAACCGGGTAAGTTTGATGAAAATTGGTAGACTGGAAGGATCCTCAGCTCCTAAGGATTGAAAGGTGGAGCTGTGGAAAAGTGTCCTACAGACAGAATGGTAGCAGGTGATGCAAGTAGCGTGTCAGCACAATTAGGGGATAATTTGGAAGAGTTGTAAAGTCCTAAGTCTAGAATAGCAAGGAAAGATCCTGGACCATGTCAAGAAGGATTAATGGAGTAATGCTGATGCATCAGGTGTTTAAAAAAGGGGCATCAACCCACTTTGGGGTTGAGGATTTTACTCGAGCTGTGGAAATCCTCAATGATTTGGGAAGTAGGGGCATTAAAGCATAGCACTGATGTCTTTTAGGTAGAGCTATATAAAGATACCCGAAGACCTCATTAAAATCCCCTGCTTCCAACATATGATGCATCTTAAGCATTCAGGATCAATTATCAATTTTGGACATCCATTTTCTATCGCATTAGCCCACACCCTTTAAGCATGTAGCGTGCATGCAATTGGATGTTGCTTGATGATGATGGGCAGAGAACCTGCATGTGCAGAATATGGACACAGATCCGCACATGATGACATGCATTTTTGTTCAAGGAGAGCATCCCGCAATTCAAATCCGATTTGGAAAACCACAAACTTGCGAAACGTTGAACATCTCTCAAAACCTGGCTGTTTGATCTTTAATACTTTTATTGAACTGTGACCTGTGCAGACCACTCAGGTCCCGAGAGATCCCCCTCAGGGAGGATTTGTGCGCTAAACTAATTATATCATTATAAATACAGATAATGGGAGTGTTGCGGGGTTCCTATTTTACCCTTGGGAGAGTGTGCACCACGATACTTCAAACAGATTGGTCTTTTTATGGCTGAGTTGTGGGTGGACGATTTGGGATTAGTGGCGTACCACCATATCTACTTGCTTGGCCATGCTACATTCCCTGTCTCCAATGGGTTTTCTTTGAGATACCCACCCCTTGACCGACACATGTCTAAATGTGTAGATATCAGCTCCAGAAAGTCATCATGATACCCGCTCCTTACTCTGAAATTGTTGCTATAGTGCACTTATCTTTGGTGTCTAGGGTCTACTATACCTGGAGTCCCTGGACTTTTCCTGGGCCACAGTGACACTTATGGCTTGATATTGGTTGAGATTTTCGAATCCGGATGTAGACCTGTTGATAAAGGCATGGTATATTTGGCTGCCTACCGAGAGCCTTTTGTCGGTAGACTCTCCCCATGTGAGAAGACCTAGAAGACTTATGCTCCATTTGTGTGTATCTTTTGTACCCCGAAATGACAGCTAATGTCTTTGGATTCCCATGCCGAGACCTTACATCTTAGACTGCTTAGGACTTAGTCCTTGTGTCTTTGACCAGGTATGCCAAAGTCTTTCTGTTTTTGGATTGCCATTTCAATAAACATGCATCTTTGACTTCTCATGCCTGAAATCCTTTGGTGTTTGGATTTCCACCCAGGCAATAATGGCAGCTATGAACCAGAAAAATATAAAGCTGAACATTCGGTTTACAAAATTTGTTGCCAGAGCTGCAAAAATGTTTGAGAAAGAAAAGGCAGCAATCCTTTCGCCGGTTGGTCCAGATATCATTCTGGAATAAAAACTCAAGCAGCCACCGGCCCCCTCCAGCAAGGTCCACATGGACACCGAGTTCAGCATTTTAAAATCAACTGTCACATTGACTTGTTCCCCTCTTTTAAATCTTTTTAAAACTATTCCGTGACTGCCACGTTACTTAATGAGCTTGATCTGCACATCCAGACAATTTTTAAATGTCATCCAATTTTATTGTCAATCTATTGCACTACGGTTGTACTAATCAAAGTTCCTCTTTGCTCCTTTTTAATTAACATATGTATAGGCGAGTTATATGGTCTTAACATTTTTGTCATGATTGTAAGTAATCAAACAATAAACTTGAATTTGGTGTTTGGATTTCCACCCTTGGAGACCGTGTATCTCTGCCTAGACATACCTGGTGACCTTTTATCTTTGTATTTCTATGCCCTTTGACCTTGTGTCTTTTGTTATTTTTGCCTGGAGACTTCCTGTCTTTGGAATCAAATACCTACTTACATTGTGTATTTTACTACATGTGCCTGCAGACCATGTGTCTTTGAATTGCCATGCCTGGGGACCATGTGTTTTTGACTGGGTACAACTAGTGGCTTTGTAACTTTGAAGTCATATCGCCATAGACATTGTGTCTTTGAAGACACATGCCTTGGGGTCCTTGTGCCTTTAGATTCTCTTCCCTGGAGACCTTGTGTCTTTGACTACTCACGTCTGGAGACCTTGTGTCTTTCACTACTCATACCTGTGGTGGTTTTGTCTTATCTAATCATGACTGACTGGAGTCCTTGTATCTTTAGGTATCGATAGGAGCATCTGTCTGGAGATCACGTTTCTTTGTCCCCTGTATACCTGAGGCCCTTTGCTTTTCACCAGTTTAAGGCACTGTAACCATGATAGGAAAGGATAGTGGGTGGGAGGAAACTAAAGGGATGGTTGTCTCTTCCATCTTTTCACACGAAAGAGCCCAATGACGAACTGTTGGTCAGTAGGTTATATATGTCAAATCCCCTTGGTGTGCCTGTGAGTTGTCCTTTTGCATAGCAGATTGCGGAGTACTTGGCAGCTCTTACCTTCTTAGCCTCTCAATGACGTGTGCCAAAGGTGTGCAAAGAGGTCCTGGCTGGTATCAAAAGTGTCTCGCTTAAGTTTCATTCTTATATGCCTTGCATTGATGAGGGAAACCCTGTCCTGGTTCCAACTCTCTAACTAATATTTAGGTCCGGATTCCTGAGCTTGAGACCTTGTGTCTTTGACTGCTCCTGCTCCTTATTTATGTGGCCCTCGTATCGACTGAAAGACTTGTGCCATTTTGCAGAGAGACATGATGTCTGTAGCCATCACACTCCTCACATACCTTCTGTTTTTAGCCTATCTTGCAAGGAGACTTAGTATGCTTGGCCCACTGATGCCCAGACAACTTTTATGAGCAGCCACTTGATCCCAGGAAGCCTTGTGTCTTTCCCCCTCCTGGTCATAGCCCGAGTGGCTAGGTCCCTGTGCCCAGCGATATTTCACAATTTGACTGATCACATGGACTGCTTCTTAAGCCTTCAAGCTTTATGTCACGTCTGCTCCATTGCCCTATTCACAGTTGGCTGTTGACTTTATCTACCTCACCAGGATGAACAGATGAGCCAAGTGAGCCAGGACTACAACCAGAACCACAGACTGGTGTGCTTGCACATGGGCTGCAGATCTGTCTCTCCGGCGCCCAACACCAGATGCACAGCTGCTGCTGAAAGCTCTTCGTAGAGCCGTAGAAGGCCAATGGTCTTGAGTGTGGAGCCAAACCGGCTTATTGTGGGTGTGGTCATAAACACAACATCAATGAACACAATGGCTAGAGACCAAAAAAAGCCTCAATGATGAAAGGCGATTAGTAAAACACTCACACACACACATTACTTTAAACTCCTTACAAGTAGCCATGAAATGCACTTTAGTTATTGAAGGATTATTTGACCATTTTCACTGGTGCCTGATTTATGCCGAATCATTTGCAATCAACCATTTTGAAGTTTCCTTGATTTCATTTTACCAACATGGCTACCGACACGCGGGGAAGTGTGCAGCAGGACTAAACAAATAAAGAGTAAAGCTGAGAAACGATTTGAGTTTAGTATTTGTAACGCGGAAGGCAAAGAAATAGCCTGACTGGGTGACCCTCAAAGAACTCGTTGGATCTCAGATTATATGGTGTGTGTGTTTACCTATCCACGAGTGTTCTAAGGAGTTAAAACATGCAGGAGCTGATGACACTAAGAAACTGGGCAGTTTTCAGACGAAAATTGCTGCATAATTACCTGGGAAACAATGGTTGTAATTCTAGTCACAGGAAAGATGTGGTGCCCCCTTTTCAGGTGTATTTTTTATGACGCAGGTACTCACGTTCGGCTGCCACCTGCCTCTCCCCACGAGATGCCCTGTTGGTAATGACTGTATCTTTTGATGACATATAAAAATCAAATGAAAAAATGTTTTGTAAAAAATAGATAAAAATACTAAAATAAAATAGTTGATCCCCCAGAACTGATAGGCTGGGTGTGATCCAAAGTTCTAAAAGTAAATCTGTCAGGCTACTTGTTGTGTTGAGTATATTTGAGTGGTCCAAGCCAGTTCAGATACAGGACCCAAACCTTTTCCTTCGCCCTGTTGGCAATGGTGACAGGATATTGAAAACCAGAAACCTGGACATTTCACAAACATAGAAGTAGGACTATAGCTTTGCATAGACTAACCGGCACAAAATGACTTCAGTGACAGCCAGCGCTTACTAACATTGAAAACGCACACAATGAGGCACTCAGGGGAATTCAGGGCACCTTTTACCGGCAGTACCGACCCTCTGTTAACTAAATTGCTTTCTAATAATGGCTTCTAACTAATCCTGCAATGAACACACGAACACGTGCCATCATCCGTATCCAGTCGACCCTCCGAAAACTGGGGCATTCACTCAATGTACTGAAAGGTGCAGGAACAGGTGACGAAAAATCACGATAATCAGGAAATTCCGAGACTCCCGGTCTCCCTATGTGTTGGCCAAATCATTAAACCAGTCCTACTCGGTTTTTAAAAGATACTCCGAAGCGTGGTATCATTACCACCTCCTACCTCTCACTTTGCTCAATTACAGTATGAGGCCGCTGTGCCTTCTAGACAGCGACACGCACACACACCTTCCACACCCTGTTTCTTTGTGTCTCCAGTTTAGACATACCGGGACAGACAGTGCTGAGCGTCCATTCAAAGTGGAGTTTTTCCAGCTCCTGCTTCAACGCAGATTTAAGTAGGGGGGACGTCCGCTGGGCGGTGCTAGAGATCTCTGATAGGGAGGCACCTTCAAGTGGCTGGTTGGAGAAGCTGCAGATGAGCTCACGGTGTTCAAGCAGCACCTCTGACTGACTGAGACGGGGGTCCGCGCATACAATGACCACTTCCGGTTTGTGGATAGTCAGCAAGCCAAATGAAAGCGTTTTGAGTATCGACCTGCAGGAGTTAGTGGGTAGGGCTGGACTATATGAATTTTTGGCGCTCATTTTGTGGCTGTGTTTAGAATAAGCCTTCTCCTTTGTACCTACACGTTATTCCTCATTGGTTTTGTTTAAGTTACCCAAAGGGGATTTTAGTTTGTTTCACACTGATTTTTGTATCAGCATTTGATGTGGTAGTGAAATGGAAGGCAAGAGAAGGGAAAAATAAGGTATGCCCACTCTCCCTCTTCAGAGTCCAATCAGGGAGTTGAGAAACCAAGAGGGTGTGGAACGAGGGTGTCCAGACCTGGTTCTCCCGACAGCGCAGCGTTATTAACAGCCCTGCCAAGCAACACGCATCAGGCGCTAGGTTAACGCATTTCAGTGTGGTGGTCCGCAGCACCGAAATGCAAAGTCACGCATAATAGGCATAGCACCTGCCTTCGCTGTCAAGCTGTTGTACTACTATGCTGACTGAAACTAAAGCTGGAGTGGCAGGCTTGGGGGCTGGCTGGGCTAGTGTCTAACTCAAACTGGCTAAAATGTATCAGGAAGGATTCCTGCAGCGCGGCATTACCTGATTCTGACCGAGTGACGTCAGGAGAGGCAGTGTTCAATGGCTACTACTGAGACATCAGCCGTCTCAGGATGTGAGTGACACAATGACTTTAATAGGTGCGGGACGTCAAGAACTGCTGCCGCCTATGGCTGAGCGAGCAGGTGGCTGCAGTTTTGTGGGAGGCAGCGTCAATGGCACTGCTCGCGCCGCCACACTGTAATTCAAAATCAGTGAATGATCCCCGCGATCGCCAGACCCACCCCATGGACCGTGGTGGACGCTGGAGCTCAGAGCACACACTGTGCAGCTGCTGCTGAGCCTCAATGTTCAGGCAGCGCGTTTGCCAATGTATTCTTTGCGACCAGGACAGCTCTAAGGAGGTAAGTGTCGGTCTCAGATAGTGCACCTCCAGAGTGTTAATCTCTAGTCACTGACTCAAAAATGTGCTTTATAATATAAATAGCGAGTAGCACGTGATCAAGCAGCTGCCTGCCCAGTGTTAGCTGAAGTTCTGCGGTGAGTCACATACTCACAGTCTCATTCTAGTCTGGTCACACTGTAGTTTTCACGAGCCACGCAATGTATTTGAAATAATTCCACGCCCTGGGCTCACTTAGGCTTCCGCCTGGCTATGTGTGTGCTGAGGATGATGTGCCAAACCACGCGGCGACTGCCATTCCTCGGCAACTAAGCCACTGGAGTGAAAACACTGTGTATGCCACCTGCACCAGAAGAATCATACAACAGTGTTGTTGGTTGCTGCGCCGCAATCGAAGTTGTTGTGCGCTGGCCATGCAGGGGCCCTCCTGTTGCCATGGCGCCGGTTCACCTCAGAACTCCAACTAAAGAAGTAAGTGCCTGAGAGAGAGTGTCACTGAGCCAGTATATTCATCTAAAGTAAACACTTGTTGTGCTGTCACCCAGCAAATATAATAAAGAATCAATGTAACGGTTTGTATTTGAATTTTTACAGAATGTTTGTTTCCTGGCTGCAAACTTTTCGGATGCTTTGCAGCAGTTAACTTCTTACAGATTCTTGTTGCTAAAATGGGTGTAATTTCTGTCATTTTTATGTTTCCCTCGTCTTCCTTGCCTTATTTTGCTTGTGAGAAAGTGCCACTCATAATTACACTGAAATTATGAAAATGTCACTCATAGCAATCTGAGACCTTGGCAGCCATATATTAACTGCCTCTCTAGTGCAGCAAATAATGAAGTAAGGTGTATCTGAGGCACCAGGTTCGAAACCCCACACAAAAGGGGAAAATGCCAACGGCATCCAAAGAAAAAGCTCACATCACAGCCCCTCTTTGGATTGGGCAACTGAGGCACCCAGTACTTCTTCGTGTGGGAAGTATGTTTCAGAGAAAGAGTTGGTGCATTATTTGGAGCACATAAGGGAGAACTTGGGATCTGAATCCCCTCCAGCACAGGAAGGAGGGCAGAGGCGTTTCCCGCTGTATTCAAGACCTCCATTTTTGGCTCTGCTGATTCACAAGAAGATTTTGAAGCTACTATTTGGAAAGGAGGCCAATGAGTTCTGTATTCTGAGGTTCTTGCAAAAAACATGCTTTAGAAGATGGAGAAAATATAGTTCTTCATAAATTCAAGGTTGACTCTATTTTAGCATCTTTGACTGGTAGAACAATTCTGATAATTGTTCGCATGTTCTTTTGTAGTCTACAAAATGGATAGTGGTCTCAAAACATAATTTGCTGCCAGTAAAGTATCATTAAAAGCAGCCACTTATGCGGCCTAAACTTCTCCATCCTTGGTAAAGTATTTAGAGTCCCTGCCGAGTGCCATCCAAGAGGGTACGGATGAAACAGGAGACAGAATTCCTCGCAAATATTTCTTCAGGCATGATAATATCATCATCGTTGCCAGCTTGGACAACAGTGCTTACTAGGAGCAACCTTTGGATAAGAGACTGGAAGAATTAGTTTGCTGAGAAATCTTCCTTTCTGAAAATCCCTTTTGAAGGAAAGAAGTTCTTTGGTGATCAATTAAATACTGTGATAACAATGTCATACAAGGACAGAAATAATACCCTACTTTATAAGGGTGGTTCATCAAGATCATTTAAAGTCAAGAACATTGATTCTATTGTTCTGATAAAGACTTCTAGCTGCAGATTCCTCACCTTTTGAATATACCTCAGGTGTCAGACTGGATTTGGGAACTTTTCAGCAGTACCTCTGTGTGCCAGTATGTGGCACGGTTTGGTTCCACACTGATGCCGTTTTGCTCCGGAAATGACGTGTGGAGCCCATATAAATGCCACCTGAGCGCTAATGTCAGTTCCTTTCTTTCTGTGGTTCCAGACACTGATCCGGAGCTACCTTACCTCGATCAAAAAACTGTTTTAACAGTGTGCAAGGAACATGTCACCTTGTAAAACAACAGACTTTAACCCTTGAGAGGACTGTCACAAACAAATGTCTGTGACAGATCCTACCAAATTTGTCTGTGGTGCCTGGGGTTGAGTCACAACTCTAAGGCCTGCAGTGACTGAGCGTCAATGAGCCTGAAGGCCATACAAGACAGTGAGGCGTAACTCTATGTCACCAAGCACCGGATGACTCTGAGACAAGACCGGTACAAGTCAAAAATGTAGTTCTGTTCGAGATCCAGAAGTTGCCAGAGACACTCCAAGGGTCAGTCTTCCTCTCGATTCAAATCTTCGAGTAAGTCAAAGAAAAAACACAAGAAATCTAAACAGCCCCTTTTCGCTACTCACACTTCTCTGAAAAGGTGCAGGGGTGGCACTATACATCTCGATTTTGCTCCCAAAGTCCTTCGACTTTGGACCCAATCCAACTGCTTGTTCCAGCACAACCTGAGTTTCTGGGGCTGTCCGCCACTCTAATCAGATCAGAGAGTTCCACAAGGCCATGCTCTGACTCCTTGGATCATTGTCAGCTCCCTCTGTAATGGCTGCAGGCCCCACAGAGCCGTGAGGTTCTCCACTGCTGCAAGTTCGCCCTCAGAGCCATCTATATCTTTCAGGCCCATAAGGGGGCTGCCTCATGCTCCACTCTCAACTCTACCTCTGGCATGGACTGTGCACATTGACTCCAATGCCAACTCCGTCAATGGCGTAGACAAGGCCCCAATTTTCCTCTAGGTCATTGAGTCAGCTCCAGTTTGACCTCGAAAAAAGTCACAGCCAATCACCGTGCAGACTCCATTCTCTCCGCTTAATCTGCCTCCACAAAAACAATGCCTTGATCCACGCCGGCTTGTTATTGTGGTTCCACATGTACCACTCGCCATTCGCTGCCAACCCCCCCTGCTAGGCTGATGAGCCACCGTTTTACATATCTGCACACCGCAGCCCTCACACTTCTGAGTTGCAGGGGCGTCTCGTTCAACTACAGCAGTTGCTTTCCCATGGTGGTTCTCCCTGCCCACGGGTCCATAAGCATCGAGATGCCACACATAGAAGCCCTGAAGCTATTGCACACTGTAGCGGCTGCTACACCTTCCATGGGGCCCTACTCGTTAGACCGACTGGCCACGAACCAGCTACACCGAATGGCCTACACGGCGCCCTCTCCTCCCTTTCCATATTGCTGAAGGAAGCATCTTCCTTGGATTGAATTCTTACTCCCTACCACCTAGATATTGGGTGCTCACGCCCTGTCCTGATGATTACCTCACATTGCTAGAGGTAAAAATAGCGTTAACAATAGCACTATATAGACTCCGCATATATTATATAAAATAAACTTAAGGAGTCATATATCTTTTTATGTGTGAAGCACATTTCCTTCGCGTTCCTCTGTCTCTTATCACAATACTCCTCTTCACTTACGTGTTAGCACTGGATATTCGTATATATATATATATATATATATATATATATATATATATGCTGCAAGGCTCGTCTTCAAAGAGACGAGGAAGACCCAAGGTTAGTGCAAGTTTTTAGATATTTATTTTCGTGCTTGCCATACCGTCACGAAGCGTTTCAGCAGATCCCTGCCTTGATCACATGACATGATCATATATATATATATACAAACACAAGAGCCCAAAAGTGAGGCACCGCACACAGCCGTGTTTCTTCCTTTTTACTCAGCAGGTTCCAGGGAATAAACAGCATAACTTCTGTAGCAATAAGTAGCCAAACATGTTTCGGGCTTTGTAGCCCTTGCTCACTGGCCCAGAGAGGTGCAGCTGTCAAGTCTTCTGCTTCATTCGCGGCGCTGATGTATAGTTACGCCCTCGGGCGTGTACTCGCACAGCATTCTGGTCGGTGTGGTTTACAAACCAGCTTAACCCCTCCACTGATTTCAAAGTCCTCTAGTAGGGTTGCTGGCAGTAGTAACGCTGGTTCCCTGCATATCAAACACAGCCGAAATCGGTCACGCTGTTCCATGTGTGCTGGAATATCTTGTAGCACATCGGAGCCGCTCGTATGCAGCGGGGCACCTCGCGACCCTGGGCGGGGCCGCTTTGTATCCAAAGACAAGAGCCCAAAAGTGAGGCGCCGCACACTGTCGTGTATCCTCCTTCTGTAGTGCAACTGCTTTAGTAAACTTATGCTTGCTAGTAAAAAGACATTTCTTATTTACGTAGGCAAATACTAAGTATATAATACAATGCAAAATAAATTAAAATCGGTCAAAGTATGTTTCGGCCAAGTGGCCTCATTTAAACAACAAGCATTAGAAATGCAATAGGTCTCGCAGCATTAGAGTTAGTGCTTTTAGAATTGTTTATGGGTTTTTTTGTTGTAAATTTTTTGCATTTTTATTTTTTGTAGCCAATGCTAAAGAATTACAAATCAAAAAAGCAATAAACAATTGTAAAAGCTTTAACTAAAAATCCTGTGAGACCTATTGCACTGTGTGAGGGTGAGGTGTTGAGGGTGAGTGAGGGTGGGGGTGAGTGAGGAGTTGAGGGTGAGTGAGGTGTTGAGGGTGAGTGAGGTGTTGAGGGTGAGTGAGAGTGAGAGTGAGTGAGGGTGAGGGAGGGTTATTGTGAGTTAGGGTGAGGATGAGGTGTTGAGGGTGAGTGAGGATGAGTGAGGGTGAGTGAGGGGTTGAGGGTGAGTGAGGGTGAGTGAGGGTGAGTGAGGGTGACTGAGTGTGAGTGAGTGTGAGTGAGTGTGAGTGAGGGTGAGTGAGGGTGAGTGAGGGTGAGTGAGGGTGAGTGAGGGTGAGTGAGGGTGAGTGAGGGTGAGGTGTTGAGGGTGAGGGGTTGAGGGTGAGGTGTTGAGGGTGAGGGGTTGAGGGTGAGGGGTTGAGGGTGAGGTGTTGAGGGTGAGGTGTTGAGGGTGAGGTGTTGAGGGTGAGGTGTTGAGGGTGAGGTGTTGAGGGTGAGGTGTTGAGGGTGAGGTGTTGAGGGTGAGGTGTAGCGGGTGATTGAGTGTGAGAGGGTGAGGTGTTGAGGGTGAGTGAGGGTGAGTGAGTGTGTGGTGTTGAGGGTGAGTGAGGATGAGTGAGAGTGAGGGTGAGTGAGGATTTGAGGGTGAGTGAGGGTGAGAGTGATTGAGTGTGAGTGAGTGTCAGTGAGGTGTTGAGTGTGAGTGAGGATGAGTGTGAGTGATGGTGAGTCATGTGTTGAGGGTGAGTGAGGTGTTGAGGGTGAGTGAGGATTTGAGGGTGAGTGATGTTCAGGCTGACTGAGGGTAAGTGAAATTGTATTTATGCGTCTCAGAGGACTGAAATCAGTGAACAGCGAAATGGTCTTGAGAACTGTCCAGTTTCCGTAAGGTTGTGGATTTCTTGTTCCTACAGTACTTCCAATGGCTTTATTGGCTTTATTTTGGTAGAGATTTTTTTCACAGCAGACTTACATGTGGGAGAAGAAGTATGGCTTTGGCGTGTTCCTCCGGTCCTTGGCCAAGATCAACTTGATCTCCTGCTCCCTGACGGACCATCGGGGCATTAGGGAACATAGTGAACAAGCTGCAGTGTTATAGTCAGAGCAAATACACCACTTGCAGATGTCATGAGGAACTGATAACGGCAACTATCTTTGGCACTGACAGTAAGGTTTGAACCCTGAAACCTTCAGAGGAGGCATTTGACCAAGATGCGGTTGGAGCTCGTGAAGCATACATAGAGAGCTCAGGAAAAACATGAGCTCATGCCAGCACACTCGTTGCTAGTTATTATATGCCGGTGATGTGATTTCCAGCGGGTGGGATCATGCCTACAGCCGCAAGGGTCGACCTGATGACCCTGGAGTATTAATGCTGGGGATACCTTTTCCAGATCTGTTTGAGGCCTGGTGAATATTTATAAGATGAAGAATCTGCAGGAAACCGTGTCCATCAAAACTGTCATCTACTAGGCAATGATTTAAAAAAAAAAAAGATCCTAGGAATTGAACAATAATCAAAGCTTCATTTCTGCAAAAAATAATAAAATTAAAAAAAAAGAACCAAGGCAGCAGGTGATGAGATGATATTTTTTTAATAACGTCTATTGAAAACATCCGTTTCCTTGGTGCAATCAAATATTTGTCCCATGGACTGGTGCAAGACCTACCTTTTGCTTATTCTTTTTTTTTATATAGCATCCCTGTATACTTAAAAAGGTAACTATACAGCTTATTGTCCAGCATTGGATGTAATCTTGTAAATCGGACATTGGTGTATTTGTACGTTAGTTATATATGCATATCCACTAGAATACCATGACAACACTTTATTTCACTTAATTGGAGATATTTGTTCACAGCTGCTCATTTCCAAAGAGTTTAAGTAGTTGCAATGTTTTCACAAGCACTGAATGGGCTTGGTATTAATGTATGCGATAGTGAGCTATGCTTATTACTGATCAGGATTATGGCAATGTTCGCGAAAAATAGTATGTAGTCTTTGCAATTCACTGAATATGTTAAGGGTTTTTTACAATGTTAAAGAATTAGGAGTTATGCGTATTTTGTGTGAAAAGATGGAGATTTCCAAAAAGCCAGAACCTTCCTCTCGGACACAGTATTTCGACTCTCTGGTAGTTAAACAAGGGTAGCACCTAAACAATAACGGACCGGTGCGCTATATTCTCCTCTATTGCTAGGCAGAGTGCCAGAACACAAGTGCACGCGCAATCCACACACGCGCATTGTTTGTCTTTCCTCTCATGCATGCAAATGGACTGGTGAGTTTAGGGAAATTGACTGCCAGAAAATGCTTCTCTTTTCACGCCAATGTTTAAGCGATACTTTGACTAACACAAGATTTGCATGAGTAAACCAGGCTTTATCACGTGTAAAAAAGACACTGGACTGAATGGAGTTCACGCAGGCTGTCTCACTGCGTTCCAATTTTAAACTCTCCTATTTTTAAAGGGCACAAAGGAATATTTCTTGAATAGACGTTTTCTGCAGGCATCTTACGAGATGTTATCTTTGCTTTCGATTCGGAGAAAACTGCTCTAATAACGGCTGTAGCCTGTATTCTTAGAAGTGTAACTGCGTGTGCAGACAGGATAAAATGCAACACATTCTGAAAATGCAGTATTCAAAATGAAAAATAGTCACCCAAATCTGTAGAGCAGTTAAGCACCTTCTGCCCAACGTTGTTCATGTTTTACTTTAGGACACAAATCAAAATCATCTTTCTGCAAGTTTTATTTTTTATTTACTTCTTCTTTACTTTGACTGCACGCTCCTGAGCCTGCGAATTCTCCTTGATTGATTCAAAATTTCAGACCGGTTTCTAGAGCCATACGCACGCTGTAATTATGGTGTACATTGCAACTGCATAGGATTCAAAATTGAGGACCATTTCGACACTAAACAGTTTTTGAGGTATTTGCAGCGTTTACAAATGTACTGAGTAGGTGTACAACGTCTGTCATTGCCAGTGGGGTGTACATGTCAAGATGAAATTTGCATATTGTACATTGCTCATTGGTGAGCCTATTTAGTGCGGTTGTGTAGATTTGCCGGCGGTTAGAGTGCGCAGGGCCGCCTGCAGCGGGGAGTGAAGCCAGCAGGCGTGTGAGGCGGCCGGGGAGGAGTGCGGGAACAGACGGGAGGAGAGTGGGAGGAGAGTAGGAGGAGTAGGGGAGGCGAAGCCTTCAACAACAGGAAAACAAAAGGGGAACAGCGATACGAGGCAGACATCAGCAGTACTCAAATTATCGGACGTCTGCTCAATCTATACCCCAGACCCCGGGTTTACATGGGTAAATCCACGCAAACTGTATAGTACCTCATCGGCTAACACGCATCTCTGTCAGCGCTGCCGCGTGGGAGTTTCTTTTTGCGTGCATAACAATCAGGAGATTCCAAGCAGCATGCCAGTGTGTCGGAGTGCCAAAGGAGCGCTGTGTTCCGGACGGGGTGCATGCATGACGTCAAAGCGCACAGCCATTTTGAAAGCAAAAGTTTGCAGTATTTAATGCAGCGCACTGGAACAGTGATGTGCACACTTATTTGCATATTGTTTTAGCTGAACGTCTGAGGCACACGTTTGAGACCCCATAGAAGTAACACGGCGGGAAGGGGAGGGGGCGGAGAGGGGAGAGGTGCGAGTAAAATAAACAAAAAAAAAGAAGCCGGAGGGAAGAGAGGGGAGGGGGGAGGAGAAATGCGACACGGCGGGAAGGGGAGGGGGCGGAACGGGGGCGGAGAGGGGAGAGAGAGTAGGCAAGGCGACACGGCGGGAGGGGGCGGAACGGGGGAGGGGGCGGAGAGGGGAGAGGTGCGAGTAAAATAAACAAAAAAAAAGAAGCCGGAGGGAAGAGAGGGGAGGGGGGAGGAGAAATGCGACACGAAGGGGAGGGGGCGGAACGGGGGCGGAGAGGGTAGAGAGACGAAGAACAGACTACGAAGAGAAGTCCAATAGAGGCTCTTAGGAAACTGGAGTACCTATTGTACCAAATCACTATTCGTTTTTGGAACTTTATGTTTAGCAGGATATCAGAAGACACAGATTTCATGTCTGCGGACATGCTCTTTGCCTATTATTATTTGATGTGTCTCGGAAAAGCCCTTAGCGGTCCTGGGCCTTGACACGCTATAACAAAAACTTAAATTAAACGTATTGATCAAAATGCTAATCTTGCTGCAGCAAGTTTTATTTTGCTGGAACTTTGAAACTATGCACAAATTAGATTACAGAAGATAACTTTCAGTATCGCTATCACAGTAAAACGACCTGCAATATTTTAAATCAACGAGTATTAAATACGTGTTTGGGAAGGCACCTACACATGGTAGAAGAGAGTTCGGAGAGCCCTGCCAAACGACTGAACACCGGCTTCGGCTTCAATCTGCCACTACATAGTGTACTCTCGCAAAGGGCGCAATCAGAACGTTGCACACTCACCTGCCGAGTGGCAAAAGCAGGACAGCAGACCTCCTAAAGTTAGACTTTCTAATGACGGCGGGCAGGTGTGGCGTAAACGAGGTAGGGTGCTGGGTTAGTATGGAGGAGGCGCACGACCTGTGACGATATTAGAGCCCGGGTGGCTCCCGGCAAAGGTCTGTTGTCTTACAAGTTGATGTCACAGTCGTATCAGAGCTAGGTTGGCTGCCTGGCGAAATGTCCAGTCATCAGCGACCTTCCCGTTTACGACGATCAAAGGGGTCTTTAAGGTAGTTGTGTCCCAGTTCACTATCTCATGGTTCATTGACAGAAGGGGAGGAGAGTCTGTTGCAAAAGGCTAATTTTGTTCCGGTCACGTGAACTCTCCGAGCATCACAACCAATGAACAACTGGGTTTGATGTTTAAACTTTAGTCTTTAAAAGAAGAAGCGGTTATCCAACCAATCGTAAGCATTCATAGCCCGATAGCCAATGAGCTCACTGAAACCTCCATCCAATTAAGGCAAACGGAATTTTTTCACCATTTTTAAAATACGTTTCACACTCTTACGTGGTAGTAGATAGTAAAATAAACAAAAAAAAAGAAGCCGGAGGGAAGAGAGGGGAGGGGGGAGGAGAAATGCGACACGAAGGGGAGGGGGCGGAGAGGGGAGAGAGAGAGTAGGCAAGGCGACACGGCGGGAGGGGGCGGAGCGGGTAAACAAACACGGACGTGCACGCGCCCGTGACTTTTAAGGTCAATGCGCATGCGCATAAGCTTAATGCGCATGCGCATTGACCTTAAAAGTCACGGGCACTGCAAGGAATCGCCACGATTCCTTGCAGTTAGATAAAGAGTTGATGAGCCCCTATAGTCTCGCTTGCTCGATGCGCATGCGCATCGACAGGCGAGACCTAAAAAGGAAGCAGTAAGTGTCAAGTTCATAAAATAATGCACAATAAATTTCCAAAGATCAACATAGATATAGGCCAAGTGGCCTTGTTCCACCTCTCGGAAAGGAATGCCACATTGCAAGTTTTGATTCGGAATATAATTTCTCATGGAGAAAAGGTGTGTGTCCTGGCCTAGTATATATCCATACTAATATAATAAAGAGAGAGCCCAAACCTTTGAGGCAGGTAATCTCAGGAACCACAGCACCAATCACAACACCCAATACAGCGTTGGAAAGGGCAGTTGCAGCAGAAGGACATAGGCTATGCAGACGCCAACCATATACATTTAAAAGGTAAAAGAACCGTGCCAGCAAAGTAGTCCCTTGTGGGCGTGTCTGCATTGTGCTGTGGGCGTGTGCTGGGGGCGTTACAAACGCTGCGGGCGTGTGGTACGTTCCGCCCTTCATGCCATGTCTCATATTGTGTGCTAATCCCACCCTGCTCCCTTTAAATACCCGACCCAATAATCATAATCATAATTACTCCTTAAAATACCCCAACACCCTTAAACACTAACCCATCTTAACCCTATAAATATACCCTGTACCCCAAAACCCAAACCTATCCCTAAACCCTAATAATACCCCTGTACCCCAAAACCCAAACCAAGCCCTGAACCCTAAAAATAACCCTGTACCCCAAAACCCAAACCTACCCCTGAACCCTAAAATACCCCTGTACCCCAAAACCCAAACCTAGCCCTGAACCCTAAAAATACCCCTGTATCCCAAAACCCAAACCTAGCCCTGAATCCTTAAAATACTCCTGTACCCCAAAACCCAAACATACCCCTGAACCCTAAAAATACCCCTATACCCCAAAACCCAAACCTAGCCCTGAACCCTAAAAATACCCCTGTCCCCCAAACCCATACCTATCCCTAAACCCTAAAACTACCCCAGTACCTCATAACCCAAAACTATATCTGAACCCTTAAAATACCCAAACACCCCAAAACATATACCTCAGTACCCCAAAACATATACCTCTATACCCATACTTACCTTATCCAAACATTAAAAAAAAAACATGCTTTTACCATTCATGCATTTACAACGAATTTAGTTGTAAATGTATGCGTGGTAAAAGCATATAAAATGTAATGCCATGCGTTATAATGGCGTTGCGGAGTCATGGTACTTTCGTAAAGAAAGTATGCGGAGTGATGGTATGCGGAAAGAAAGTTGCGGGGTGTTTACCCTCCCCTGGTAAGTACATTGGTGGCACGGCGGCCCACATCTCCAGCAACATACTCATATTTGTCATTGATGACCAGCACCGACATACACTTTTAGACACACCTCCCGCCACAAGTTCTAGAATTGCGAACTTTAGAGCTGGGGAGCTACGTTCGAATCTCGGCATCAGCTCAACATCCTGTGATTCCAGGCAAATCGCTTTGTCTCCCCGTGCCTACCACAAATGAATGTGTTCTTCTGTAATGTAAATTGTGCTCATGCCATGTTGTCGAGTTCGCGCTATATAATATTGCAAGGAAATATAAAGTAGGGAAACTCGAGTTCACACACTACTGAACGCGCACTCTTAAGTGCATCAGCAGTGCACTGTGAATCGGAGCGTTTCACAGGCCTGTCACAGATAAGAAATGCTATCAAAACGAAATCCTACAAAACAATATACTATTGGCCGGCAGCAATTCATACCCGGACAACGTCGGGATGGGCTGCTAGTATATATATAATCAAGACCGCGTGTTGGCGGTCGAAACGCGTCATTGACAAGGCAATGGGTAACAAGAAATAAATTAACTATCACACCTTGATGGAGTCCATGCCTGCTTAGTTTTCGAAGTATACGTAGTGAAGGATTAGAGTTTATATATATCATTAAACTAATGAAAGTATGAAATGAATGCATTAATTACTGCCAGTTTTTTCCTTGCCTTGGTGAATTGATAATGTTTTGTCTTCTATTTAATGAAGCCATACTGCTTTTCTTCTGGGATTGATGCCAGAGTGAACTATTGTTTTTCTTAGTATACAGCAATACCACACCCTGCTTTCCCTGGTCGGCACAAATTCAGATATCAATTATGATGCAGGTGATGAAATTGGCCAACCTTATCGCGAGGAGAATTTGCATGACAACCTGCTGGAGGCTAGTAGCCTTGATCCCTCCATTGAGTCCAGTCTTTTCTCACCCCTTTGCCTTGCCATTGACAAGAGTGCTTTCTTCACCATGGTTATTTGGAGGGCGACTGAAGTCCTTGCCCTCCAGCGCGGTCAAGACCAATGTACTTATAGAGTTTCTTCGGCTGGAGTAGACATCTACTGAGCCCCTCTTACCATTTAACGAGGCCCTTAATGATACTTGTACCAAATACCAAACCTTGCTCTGCCCTCCCGGTCAACCCCCAAATTGCACAATGCCTTCCATGCCCCAGTCTATCGTTCATTTTTATCTCAGCACCCCTCTTCTGAAAGTTTGGTGTTGCCAGGCATCTGCAAGCAGACAACAAATTCCTGACAACTCCCCCTGATAGGGAGCCGAAATGAGAGGAGACATTCTGGAAGATGGTTTTCTTATTCACCAGCTTTTTGGTCAGGTTAGTGAATGTGAGCTGCCTACTGGGGCGCTATTCTCATTCCCTTTGGGGCTCGATGGGTTAAGTCTTCCAAGGTGTCCATGACAATCACCGACCAGTCCTCGTGCAGGCCATACAGTGAGGTCGCACAACAGCCAAGTTCACAATTCATTGTGGCTTGCACAATACTGATTCCATTGGGCGGGCCATTGGCACTGGTATCGCCATTTGCCACCATGCTTGGATGTAGTCCACCAATTTTTCAGGCAAGGTCCAGTCATCCTTCAATGACATACCTATTTGGGGACAATTCAAACTCCTATTACAAGCGGTACAAGGAGAGCAGGGCCAACGGCACACTCCTTGGGTTCATCTGCCCACTTCACCAGCCACATCAGCCTGCTTGGCTTCAGCAGAAATACCCTGTACCATCAGCTAATCCAACCGCAGCATGGTGCCCAGCAGTTTACCATGTAAATATCCTTTTTTCAAGTGTTTGAAGACTGAATTGTGTAACTCCCAGGACCGTCTTTCATTCCTAAAGTGAATTATCCATTACAGAGAGAGCTTGAGGTAATTCTTCCTGTGTTTTGTCCAAGTCCAGAGGCTCCTGGGGAAGTTACTTTTCACTCTCTAGATGTTACACACGATCAGTCAATCTACTCGGATTTATGGAGCATGACTAATCACCTGAGAGGGTATCCAGGCACAGGATTTTAGTTGGGTTCAGTGGAAAAGCCATGTCTTGAGCTACTTTCTGAATTCCTGCAGGGAAGATGCTTTTTGGAGGTGGAGGGGAAGTTCGTTCCAGGACTTGGCAGCGAGGTAGGACAAGGATCCTCCTCCACTGTAGCTTTAACTGATGCAGGGATTGTGAGTGAGGGAGGCGGGTCACAGGTATCTGGAGGGCTGATGGAAGTTCAGGCGGTGGTTGATGTATGCTGTCTTAGGTCGTGGAGGGCCTTGCAGGCGTGCATCAGCATCTTGAAGTGGCATCTTTTCTGTTTGGGGAGTCAGCGGAGGTTCCTGAGGTGGGGGTTGTTGTGGGACCATTTGGGGAGGTTAAGGATGATTCTAGCAGTTGTTCTGAATTGTCCGGAGTCTCTTCAGTAGTCGAGTGGTGATTCCTGCATAGAGCATGTTGCCGTAGTCCATCCAGTTGGTAACTAGGGTTCAGTGACTGTTTTCTTGATGTTAAAAGGGAAGCCATCTAAAGGTTTTTCGGAACATCTGGTGGGTGTGGAAGCAGGTGGAGGAGACTGCATTGATCTGGCATTTCATGGTGAGTTTGGTGTCTAGGATGATGCCGAGGTTGTGGGCATGGTCTGTCGATGTGGGTGTAAGTCCAAGTTCAGAAGGCTAGCAAGTGTCATTCCATGGAGAGGTGTACACAATGTCTTTATCTACTTAGAAAGAGTATCAGAGCTTAGAACCTACAGTTCAAACACTCAGCAGGTGGGTTTGTTTGTTGATAGCCTTAGCCTATAAGGAAGCTGTGGTCGCTCCTCCCTTGGGTATAGAGGGCAGGTCAACCAGAGAAATGTCTGATCCCAAACCCAAATCTCGGGGGCCATCCTTAGCAGAGATTAGCAGAGCAGCTACATGGTCTCCCGATTCAACCCCTGAAAAGCATTACAGGATTGTGCAGGAAATTGAGGTAGAGGGTGGATTTCACTCTAGAGTTCTTTCTCCTGTCAAGTAATTGTGAATATAACTTATATCTAATTAGGGATTGTTTGAGCAGCGACTTGCAGTTGTTCTGGTCTTTTTGGTTTGGGTATATCTCATACTGTAGCTAAGCAAAGTGAGAGGAACGAGATGGCAATGCTTCAATTACTTACAGGTAATTGCATTAGTCCAAGTCTGTCTCTTGCTTTGACTAATGAATCCCTTCCTTCGCCCTGTTTTTGCCAGGTCTGTATAGTAGATGGCTTGATACAACTAAACAAGATGTGGAAGGGATGGGAGAGGCTTTTATGAGAGGAAGACCTTGATGAGGGAGTGTGTCTAGGAGGCACAGTGGCCTCATACTGTAATTAATCAAAGCAAGAGACGGACTCAGAGTAATGCAATTACTAGTAAGTATTTTAAGCATTACCTACTCATCCCATCACCTTATCCCAGTCTGTTGATGCTTCACAACGCACTGACTGCCTTCTTGAAATTGAATATGTGAATATTGGAATGGTATTTTCTCAAGAAAAC
Organism: Lissotriton vulgaris; assembly: GCF_964263255.1. Classification (NCBI taxonomy): domain Eukaryota; kingdom Metazoa; phylum Chordata; class Amphibia; order Caudata; family Salamandridae; genus Lissotriton; species Lissotriton vulgaris. The sequence continues at coordinate 278,523,792 of NC_141698.1, read as the reverse complement.
CCCTATCCAAAATGGCTGTTGTGGCATTCCCATGCATCAATACGTCACAGTGTATTTCTTTAAGAAAACCCAATTAAAAGAAGGCTGCAAAGTGAGGAAGTGTGTTTGCCGACGCAGTGTATGTCCATGCCACAGCACCATTTTATTTTTATGTTTTTGCTGCTGCCAAATGTTCACTCTTTGGTAAAGCCCCTCACAAGTCTCACCACTCATCTTTAAAAGGCGAGATGGATTGTCTAGGCCAATGCTTGTTTCTTTTTTGTTTGTTTTGTTGCCCCTTTCCTTGTGGACTAAATATTACCCCTTGATTTTGCAGCCTGCTTGCGTGATTTGTTATCCTCTCTTTCAGACAGAAACTAGTTTTGTGTCAACTCACATGTAGGGCTGGTGTGCTCCTTTTCCCCTTCATGTCTCTCCCTGCTGGGTGAGAGGGGTGATTCCAGAGAGCACATCTTTGGGGAGTTTGGCATCACTGGTCCAAAGGGCGGTCCCTGAAGGAGGCAGGAACTTGGTCATGGTGTAGAAGTGAGATTACTATCAGTCTCACTGGTGCAGGGACACCCTCTGTCTACGGGTCCAATAAATGAGGATCGACACTGGAGTGGAACAAAACACAGGTTTATTAAATCTCATGAGATGGCTTTGTCATACAGACACTACTAGTGCCTGAGAGGGAATGAACTAGAACAATTTGGAGTCTGCCTTTATACATTTTGGGTACCATAGGAGTTCACCAGAAAACTCCTTAGTCATGGTTACATCACATTTTACATAACCGTCTTATTGCATTTTTTACATAACGCTTACACAACCCCTTACACAACGATTACATGCTGTACTGTGGAATCCTGATAAACCCCTACCCACGTCATGTTTGTAGATAGGCAAGGGAGGTTACAGGCGTTGACGGGCAAACTGATTAGACATCTGTGCACGTAGGCCCTCGGCAAGGCAGGGCTGCTGACTCTGACATGCGAGCCGTATCAATATAACCAGCTTTCAGTGAACACGTAACTTCTAACTTCACAAGAGTCCCGGCAAAAACACAAAATGGGGCTGGTAGACAAAATGGCTGAGAGCAGAGGCTATTTAACAAGATACACGTTTTTACAGTTTAACAATGGGAGCCTTAGACCTGTGGTAAAGTAAGGCTAGACTTAAACATTACATTAAAACTTAAGAAAATGGATGGGGTTAGGGTAAGTTAAGGAGTTACAGTGAGGTTTAGGACTAGATTAGTTGTCTGGTTGAGGTAGGCGCTAGAGGGTTACAGTAAGGGATGGCGTATGGGCTAGATTTGTGGGTAAAGGGCTTACGGTTTAGGGTTAATGTAAAGGTGGCAGTAATGTCTATGGGCTAGTATAAGGGTTCCATAGTTTTCAAGAGGCGAATATGTTAAAAGTAGGCTACACGTTTGTAAAACATGTCAATCAGGACCTTTTTTTTTTTTTACAACTTTCTGCTGCATTTAAAATATGACTTGGTGCAGTGTGATTTATTTGTGCAAACAATTCTTATAATGCTACAGCAAAACTAAATGCACAAAGCAAATGCCTGCTGGCTATGAAGTTGAACTCTGAAATGTCACATACTACATGAGCCGCTTGCCAGCCATACATGCGATGGATGGAAACTGAAGTAAAAAACATGCATTGCGTTCTATTAATCTACATGTTCAGCCCTGGCAGAAGGAAGAGAAAGCATAGTGAGGGCGGTGCTTTTCCTCTGGATGGTCGCTGTCTATTGGACATCAGCAAAACGGGCATAAGAGGAAATGTACACAAGCATTGACAAAGCCAATAGGTCTGGCTTGGGTCGCCAGCCTTTTGACTTTGCCAGTGCTCGTTTTGATTTGTCTTGATTTTTCCAAAGTTTTATTGTTCTGGAAGCTGCCAGGCCATGATGCTGTGCTGAGCTGAGCTGTTTCCGGGGATCGAACCGTGAACCTGCTCTGGAGTCAGCCGCCCTGGCTGTTGTGCCACCCCCCTTCCCTATAAATAAGTGTATCATTTATATAATCGTAGTACAATTTTAAGGTCTTAGCTAATGACAGACCTAAAAAGAAGGCATTCCTCGTAATGTGTCTATGGAGAAAAGAATCATGCAAATGATGCAGAAAGCTATGTAACACATTTCGGACACAAAGACCAGGGAACATAATCAGTTTTCTTCCTTGGCGCTTTCACCCTTATGTGTATAGTCTCCCAAGATTAAACAGGATCGAGCTGAGACTGTATTGAGGCCGTTTAATTAATAAATTAAAAGGCCATTAGGCAGGAATGGGTCTATTTGAGTCTCTCATAGACTTAGCTTACGTCTATTAATATAACTTAAACATGACAAGATTCTAGAGTTAATAAACTTGTAGGTGTATTCAAAAATATTATCATGGCAGAAAGGAAAGGTAGTTTGTTAAGAAATCAAGTGAATTAGCAAGCAGACTGACGTAAGGTCTGTCTCCAAATGAAAGCCAAAAAGAGCCCTCATCAGTGTTCTGTAGCAAAGAGTAAAATGAACAAAAAGTTGTCTGTTCCCTAAAAAGTGCATCTTTTATAATATAGAAGGGGTAGAAATGTTTACTTCATAGCACCCAATAAATCTATTAGTTAGTACAACAGCACTGAAAACTCCTTCTTCCTAAAGCATCTTATTGGTTAAAGCTGTACATAGTTAATTAAGGAATGAATTAATATATTATGAAACACAGGAATACAATTGATTGCTCAACTACTAGCAGAGATGGACTAAGTGGCTTTGAATTTGTAACAGAAGCATCCTATCTTCTCTCCGGAGAGCAGAATATTATATTACATTTGTTTAACACAGAGACCATGGCTGAGGCTGTAAATTCATATTTTGTTTTGTGAAGGAGAGAAAGACACATGCACGTGGAAAGCTTGTACACCTAAAATAAAAATGCACTTGTCTACAGCATTTTCTGACTGATTGTCAATGCAGCCTGGTGCAACCTAGCTATGTTAACTGAAGCATGTCTACATTAACCATTATTTTATAGAAAATTTAAACTCTCTTACAATTGTCTCCCCTCAAGAGCTGGAGAATATGGGCAACTATGTCTCCAGGGATGCATTTCATAAGGTGCCTGAACACTATGCTGGTGGTATGGGTTTCTATATAGTGGAAGAAACATGTAATTCCAACAGAACAATCATGAGAGAATATCAGAAGCCCAACCAGACTGACTTGCATGGAGAATCTCCTTTTCCTCTGAGGATCCTGCATTGTGGCTCAAATTAGCCTGAAATGTAGAATCAGCCTAGAGAAAAATAATATGATTAGTCTAATCTGGCTCTTAGGTTCAGCACTTATTTAGCTTATATGTGGTAGTCCTTCCTGGCAGATCTCAATGTGCTGATGCAAACCATTGAGACAAGTGAGTTCAGCATGACTGTCTCATGGAAAGGCACTCTCAGTTGCTTTGAGACTTGGCATGGGGCATCAGCAGTGGCTGGTGGAACTTTTATGGTGGTAGCCAGGTGTCATGTCCATAAAAGGACTGAAGTGGAGCAAAGGCAACAATGCACGAAATCCATTTCAAAGGTGAAAAGCTGCTTAGGGCCTATTGGAAGGCTAAAGTGGGGGAAGAGCACAAGGACGCAGGAGAATATCATTCATAAATCCGGAAAACTTCTCCATTTGCATTGAGAGGAGATTATGTTATGAAGCCTCTGGGTGAGTTTCTACTTCTCTCAGAGATCAGCAAAAGCAGGGGCCAGCTGCAGGGTGACATAAGTACAGAAAACGCATTCCTCTGCTCGAAAGACAAAGCAGCAGCAGTCCTAATAATATAGAGGTTGGCCCAAGCTGTTGGCTTAGGGGTGTCTGATTAATTTTCCAAGAGGCATGGCAAATGCCTACTTTACATGCCTGGTTCTTCTAGATAGTAGACGGAAGACATATGACACAGTTCTGCCAAGCCCTCTGCAAACTAGGATAATACACCATTTCTGAAATATCCACAGAAAAGGAAAGCACCATTGGAAGGAATCCAGTCACATTAAAAAGACGCGAGGACAGAATTTTTACTCCATCATATTGGTTGTTATGCATTTGAAGAAGCTAATTAAGTCTACCAGGAACACAGTGTTTAGGATACTAACTCTGTATTGCCTTGAAATCTTGGCATCCGTAGGTTTTTTGGATGCTAAGTTCCTCAAATTTCTTCATTGTCAGGATGATCATTTTTCCGATTTGCAGGCACCTTCAAAATCATTATCAATTTGCAGCCCTGCGCTTTGGGCTGATAATGGAATTAAAGGTATTCACCACTACCAAGAACAAGACGGCATATGTTGCAGGTATGCAGAGCCATCAGGGAGCATCAACCCTTTATCAAGGAGTAGCCACATCACCAGCCAGTTCAGAACTTGACCTCTACTTGGGAAAGACATTGCTCAATTGTTACTGCCCAAGCAGGAAGCCTTGAGATTACAGAGTCAGCTAAAGAGACTTTTAGCAAACAATGAACCTCCAGTGAGGGAAAGTCTAAGGGCGGAAGGTAACTTATCTTTATGTATATTTGTAGTTGCCTGGCCTAGGCCCACATGCATGTTCACTGATCATCCCCATAATTAATGTATTTGGAGGACTAAATTCTGTCCTCTTCTGTACTTATAGCAGAATTAGGTTTGTAGCTACACACTTCTACCCCACAGAAGGGAATTTTGTTACATTCTCTTCCTCCCATATTCATCACTGTGGATGCTAGCAGTCTGGACTGGGGAGCAACTTTGCAAGACATCTAGAAACAAGGCCACTGGTAGGCCCCAGAGATTAAAATGTCTGATGCGAATGGAACACATTTTTACATGTGCTCGGAGTTTCATTCACTTAGAATCCAGTATAGAGCAGTTTTGGTCTAGACTGACATCAGAGTAACAGAGGCCTATGTCTAGTTGGAGGGGGAATGATATCTAGAATCTTGGGAGGTCAGGCTGAGTTGAGTGATTTGCCTACTGACAGACTACTTTCTGTGTTAAAAGATTTTTCAAGATCTGTATTGCAGATTTGGGACCCCAGCAATGGACTTAATTGTTTTCCACCAATTAGGTTGCCAGTGCAGAGGGTCTGAGGGTTATGCACTGCCTCTGCAGGATCAAGGTGGTCTTTGTTTTAAGATTGACTTCCATTTCCTCGTGTGTCCAGAGTGTGGAGAAAGAGCAGATGTAATTATGATAGTAGTATTTTGTCCCAGGAGGCGGTGGTTTCCTTTTCTTCTGCAAATGGCAGTGGATTTTCTGTGAAGGTTGAGGGTTCTTCCGTCTTTGGCACAGTCTATGGTCCTTGCTAAGGCTTGGCACTAATGGTTTGGAGGGTGAATGGGAAGGATGGCAGTGCATGGTGTTTTCCTAGGAGTTAGTGAAGAGTCTGCAGTAGCTCTGCCGCTTTCAATTCTCATTATCTTTAATAGACAGCAACTGTTTTTCCTTTGTGGTTTGCAAATATTTGGCATGATCCTATGTCTTTTACAGTAAAAATTACCCTTTAATTCCAACAGGAGAGATTTGATCTAGGTTTGTTGTAGACTCCAAAATAAGTACTCATCCTTTACGGCTGTTAAGGAGGCTTAAGATAATTTGTTGCAAGAGGAGCCCCTGCTTTCTAGGCCTTTCTACAGAGACTCCCAAGGCTTTGCTTCTAGATTGTGTGTTGATCTTCCACCTTTTGCTACCTCTTATATTTAAACCTAGAGTTTTACTGGTGACCATTATGTTAGCAAGGCATCTAAAAGTACTATGAATCCTGGACGTTAAAAAATGTATTTCATAATGTGTCATGATTATTTGGTGTTAAAATTTGATTCAGCTTTTAGGAATAAATTGCAGACAAAATGTCATTGCTCTCAGGAGGTGATTCTCCATACCCTTTTTCCTTCTTGCTCCTCTCTTGTTTTTCATGGCGATGCCCAGTTCAGTTGGCGCTACCAGGAACCTACTTGTCAGTATATCAACTTTAGCACAAAGTCGGAGATCAGACAAGTCAGAACTGAACTTTGTGAAGCCAGAACATCAGATCATCAGAGTTACTAGGCAACAGAAAAATCTTATGTGGTGGGTTTAACTGAACAGGGGAAATCTACTCTAGAAAATGCGAGGAATGAGGATTCCTTCTCTGCTCACAAGGAAGATAAGCCTGTATGTAAAGCACAATGTAGGCTGTCACACTCATCATGGACATGGAGATAGCTTGCAGGGGAAGCCCTCATCTTGTGCAGCTATTCTCAGTCTGACCCTATTGGACAGCTTACATTTGCATCAAACAGAAACGCGTACATATTTGATACATGATGATAGGAAAGAGAAGCACTGACACACATCATCTATGATACATTGGGATAGCAAAGGAACTCCAATTATGTAGAACTGAATAGATGTTGAAAGAGACCCCTGGGCTAGACGTTTGCTGCCACCGCTGCCAATCACATCACAGACTGGTATGAGGGCCAGGGGGCAGATGGCACCCTTACTTGAGCTGTACTTATACTTTAGGTGTGTGTCATTTCATCAGAGTTGGGTTCTGTTGAAAATAACTCGCTTAAAAGGGGGAGCGCCTCCAGTGGATCCAAAATCACAGGGCAAGTCAGAGATGCAGATGACATTGTTTCAAAAGTACTGTGACAAGGAAGACTAGGAAAAATTGTCATGTCATGAGATGTATCTGTGAATAATCAGGGCATTCTTTGCCACAGAGAGGATGAGCTCACTCACAGACCAACATGAGAGGCAGTTGTCACAGCAATAGTCAGAGGAGTGCCCTGTTCTATGCACGGCAAAAGATGAACAACCTCTAAGCTTGTGCTGGTGAAAGATTGCATTTATTAATCTGTAGTTCATCCTGGATTCACAGAAGAACTAGCTTATGTCTGTGTTCACAGTAAAGACCTAGAATTGTTGGGCTACCCAGTACCCAGGTTAATGGTTAGCAAAATTGTATGCTCAATGGTCAACACATCACATTCTTGATTTTTAGACACAACCATCCTAGTGTTGTTGTTAGACAGTCTTATCTTAGAGATGGTTGTTAAACAGACCCATCAGATCATTGTTGGACTGCCTTATCCCGTGGTTTATTGTTGATAACCTCAATCCAAGGGTTGCTTGACAACCCGATAATGGATTCATTGGTGTGAACAGGTTTATCCGAAAATGTTGTCCCCTACCCCCAAGAATTATAGATTGGATAGCTCCAGTTAGGGATTTCAGACAGCTCATTCTCGAATTGGGTGTGGTGCACCTTACACTGGGAATGCTGGTTACCACCAAGTTAGGTTTTTCTTTTTTTGTACATTTTGATCTAATTGTTCATTGTTGACCAACCCCATACTATGGTTACAACGCAACACACAGTAGGATTGTTGCACTGTATATGCTGATTCTAGTGTTGTTGGACAGTCCTTCCCTATGGCTGTCTGACAGCCTTATCTACAAGACTGAATATTGGTCAGCACCATCCGTGGGATTTTTATATAGTTTATTTTAGGATTAGTAGTTGGACATGCCCCCATAGTGATTCTGGAGAGTCTTATCCTAGGAATGTTGAACACCCTATCGTAAGGTTGTTTGTTGAAGTGAGCCATCCATGTTTTGCTGGGCTAAAAGGCTTTATACTAAGGTTGTTGAACAGTTTCTACCTAGAGACAATCTCATCCTTAGAGTTGATTGTTCGATAACCCTAATCAAGAGTCACTGGAGAGGCTCATCTTCAGGTTGTTTGACAGCTCAATCCATAAAGCTTTGCAACATACTTATCCTTTGATCATTGGTCAGTCCCATCTCATGGTTGTTGAACAGGTCCATCATATGATTGGCGGATGGACACCCCGAATGTATTCAGATAATGCATGCATCTTATGGTTGTTTTCATCATACAAATGTAAAACAACCGTATCTAATGGTTCTTGGACAGCCCCACACCAAGGGTGTTTAATAGCCTTCTCATAGATCTGCTTGTTGCACAGTCCTTGAAGCTGTACAAGAGCCAATCTCCATCTTAAGCTTCCTGGACAGTCACAGCCTAAGGCTGATAGACAGATAAATCCTTCGGTGTATAGTTGCTATTTATAAGTAATTGAAGCATCTTTCTATAAGTGACACCATAGCTACATTTGGTGAACCAGAACAAGTAGTGACAGGCACCATAGAGTGTGAAAAAGGCTGCTTTGAGGTAACAAGTCTGCTCTTGCAAGCCATGCTACATTCGGGCACATCTTCAAAAACTACCCTAAACAACTCACTAATTAACAAATATTATCCAAGAGGAAGGGCACTCACAAGGAGTTATTGACTGTGGTGGGTTCAGGCAGTCCCGATGCGAAGCGGAAGACCCTACTCCATCCGTGTCAATAACAAGCATTCCTCCAGATAATATTGCTTTTGTAAATAAGACCATTACAATTTGGGGCGAAATGGTTGTCATGTAGAAGTTATGGAAGGTGCTCCAGTAGCTAAAATGAAAACAGATTTTCTATAAATTATATAGGAAAAAGTGTGATTTGATGAGTAAAATGTGTACTTCCAACTGCAGCCGCAGTCTGCCAGTTGATTCCTCCGTGTTCTGCTGCAGACTCCCACCGTGTTCTAATGAACAACTTGAGAGAAAACAATCTATTTTCATGACAAAAGTGAGGCACACCTAAATACCATGTTGCTGGATTCTGAGCGGTACAACTAAAAGCTTTTCCTGTGGGGGAGATTACAGTAAATTAACAAAATGAGGGGTTTCATTTTGTCATGGAAATTATGCTTCATGTTCTAGAAAGCAGATGACACATTTTCTATAATTTCTTAAATATCCTTCTCACCCATTTTTGACAAAGTGTGGCGTTTTGAGTACAACTTGTACTCCAAACAACAGCAGTGGTCTGTCAAACGACTCTCCAGTGATCTATTGTAGCTTCACTAGAGAGTTCTAATGAACAACTCGAGTGCTCACATTTTGTATTCAGTCACATGGGTCCCTCAACATAAGTTGAGCAAGTAATATTCTGGGATCAAACAATAATGACCATGAGATTTCCAATTAACAGTTAAAACAACATTTTATTAAAGCAATAAAAAGTGAAAATTAATTCATGGAAGTGGGTACCCCTGCGGGGTAAACCTCAACAGGTTTTGCTAAGATTTCAAAGGCAAAACTAGTTAGTGTACTAAAATATGTCCAGAATCAAGGACACTTATTGATTAAACACAGCACTACTGCATCCATAAATCAATTGTACATAATCAAGTGGATCAGAGTGACTAGATCGACGAAGTTTCGATCTATTTAGATTATGGGATCATCGTCAGGAAAACACATTGTTTTCCTGGATATATAAATCAATGCACAAAATGAATCAAAACCAATCAAGCAAAGACGAATCAAAATAAGCACTTAGACCTTGGTGGAGCCTTGTGCCTCATTTCTGGTTGGGTATAGGTGGATAGTTTACAATGTCTATTAAATAGTGCTACTATTGCCGTCCTACCATAAATCAACACCAACATGACCGCACTGGTCCCAATTCCTCTTCTGATCCTTCTGTCAGGCCGGCTGTGCAAACCCTATCCTACCACTCCATAAGCTTTCTTTTTCCTGTCTTGCCAATCTTGGCCCTACAAGACATCCCCCAATTTATTAACTTACCTACTGGTCGCCTGCAGACTGACGTTATTTGTATACTTTCCAGATTTACTAGCCCTTTATTGTCATGCCGAGCCTAGTAGGCCTCCTATCCTCCCCTGGACCTACTAGTCTTCCATGAGTCGACCAGAAGACCATGTCCTCAAGACCCTGAGTTGGCATATCAACACAGGAGTCAGTACCCCCACTCGTATCCCCTTCTCAGCAAACAGCCTCATAAACCCTTAAACCAACAATCTCCTTCACCAATGAAAACCTTTCACTGACTGCATTTTCAAGCTCCATTCTGTGCCGTTCAGTACTATTTCCCAAGTTACTTGGTTGGCACCTTTGCTGTAAGCCAAAATAAGTGGTTTGTTGTCTGCAACTTATAAGTGTTTCCTGTCTTTAATATTCAACATCACCGCCTCTGCAAACCTTCTAATCTCCAAAGTCATATTCTTTCAAGCCCTGTTCATGGCATCCTTCTCAGTTTTCTCCTAATCGAAGTAGAATATGTCGGAGGTCCACTCTCCGGCTGCCCTTCAATATGTTGGTTACCACAGGCCTCCTCATGCTGCCCTTTCCTATGACACAACACTTGTGCATCTAGTCTGTCTCACTGCCCATTTATCCAACATCCGACAACACATCCATAAACCTGATACATCAGCTCAGGCCAGGTCAGTTGAGCTGGTTGCAGGCCTGTTTCCGTAGATTGGTGGTAGACTAAACCTCGGGACTGAAACCAGGCACACGACTCTTTCACCACTCCTTTACTGGCTCTGCTCTGAAATTGGTTGTCACTTGTAATTGCTAAAGTTCATTCCTGTATTGGGAAGCTTGTGTTCGTCACTTCGGTCGATGACTTGCATGTCTATGTACATGTAACAAATGTACAATAGATGAATAAGGTTGATAGGAAAATCTCAGATTCCTAAACTCACTTCTAGCATCACTCTGTCCACTCAAACTGACACATAAAATTAGTAGTGCATTTCTTGTCTAAAAAGTCCTATGGCGGCCCTAAAAAAGTGTAAGGCTTTGGGCGAACCATGTTTTCATGGAATGCGTAGAAACAGACCTTGGACCTTTTGATGGAGATTACCCTGCCATTGATAACTTGTAGACATGGGTCTCGAAACTATGTACTTGTGAAAACACGGGGTCCTGCCACTTTCCAATATCAACCTAAAGATGGTCAACTGCTGACCTTACGTAGATCAAATATACCATAGCAATGAAAAATATGTTTATCCCTAAATTTCATTGGAAAGAGCCTAGGATCATTAATGTTTTTGCAACAACTCCAGGCCGGTCGAATACTTTACCCTAGGAATAAAACTCCAGAGGCAATATTGGCTCAACTTTTTGTACTGGCCATGTCAGCCCAACCCCATAAATTGTGTCTTCCTAAGATTGCAGAGGTCGCATCAAACTAGCGACACATTCACAACTCACATGTCTCAACCCCAATCATTGTATGGAAAAGAAAACTGATGGCAATTAATATTTTCTTTCCACTGGATCTCAACAGCTGTTACAGGCACAGGGCATGAGTCCATAATTGCCATTGCAGCATAATCAAAGTGGCAGTTTTCTTAGCAACTTTCTTTAAATAGTTGGCTATCAAAGTCTTCTCGGGCAGTGTGCCGTAGTCTGCTTTAGTGCACTGTTTTTTAAAGAATCTTCCATTGGCACCATTGGAAGTACTTTCCTGAAATGGGCCATCTTTTAGCTACTTAGAATTAGCTTTTTCCTAGAGTAGTTATGACCAGCTCCTAGATCTTAGACTAGACTGTGTATTTCAAAACCTAGCCCTGTTTCCCCGTGCTCGATTTGTTGACATCTTGTTTCAATCCTCTTTTTCCATTGGCTGCAGTAGTACCTCAAAGCAGACCAGACTCAAATCTCGGCAGCAGGTAAGCGCACACAGTATCTCTCCAAAGGGTCAAAGAAGCTCTCCTTTGCGGAGGTAGGGGGACTAGTTTGGGAAGACGCACAGCTCTCTACAGCTGAAACAAAGAGATGCAAATCAGCCAACTAGTCCCAGGTCAAGGGCACCATGTCCAGTCAGTCCTGCTTTTTCAGCCAATAGCACTAAGCATCTTGGGACCTGTAATTGTACTTTTCTCTGGATAGGTATGGAGCTTCAATGGCCAGCATTCTTAGTATTAATGGTGGAAAAAACAAGACTGCTACAAGTCACTCCCTTGTCATGGACCAGTTACGGGAATAGAGTCAATCAATATAGGTGTCAGATATGCTTAAATGGATGTGATTTGGAGTTTGGCACAATGGTCTGAGGTCATGAAGCATTCAGTAACGGAAATGTTGTGCTAGTAGTATGTAATATGTAAGATTGGCCTGTAATATTGTACGTTTATGCCGCATTCACCACAAATCGAATCGTTTCTATGCGCTTAGATAGATAGCAGTGGTTGCCATTACCCAGATAGGAGGCATTAATATTATTTCCCTCACACGTCCTGGTGGCTTGAAATCTGTGACCCGCAGGTCACATGTCCATACCTCTCTGCTACAAATAACAATAAGGAGGGTCAGAGGGGAATATTTATTGACCGTACAATGTTATCGTCCCCTATTACGTAATACTTACAAAGACAACAGTAGGTCAAGGAGAGTGTAAACTATCTGGAACAATGTGTTAACTATAGGGTACAGTCACGAAGTCCATAAAGAATGATACGTGGTGACAATCATTGATTGTCACCACGTATCATTCTTTATGGACTTCGTGACTGTACCCTATAGTTAACACATTGTTCCAGATAGTTTACACTCTCCTTGACCTACTGTTGTCTTTGTAAGTATTACATACCTCTCTGCTGCCATTATCCCGCTATAAATGCAGGACAAGTACCGCAATGCAAGGTAGGACCCAGTCTCGAAGAGCTACTCACTCATGGAATCAGGGCTAGTGAGGGGCCTGCTGCTTTGCTGATTTCTCAGATGGTGACATCTCCAAAAGCCACAGGGCCCCTAAAGCGCTTGTATCACTCAACAAACTATAAATCCAATTAAAATATGAGGGAAGGGCACTCCATGTACCCAGAACCTGTGAGAACAAAAGTGATGACTCCAACATTAGCACTGGAGAGCCTTATCCTCTGCCTACAACACCCGTCGGTCAGGAACCTGTCAAAGTAAGGTGATCAGGTGAGTCCATGTCATCAAGGACCCCCTTTTTGAGTTCTTCTTTGATGTATTTAGAAATCCAGGGTATTTGGAGAGTTGTAATTTGGAAGCACCTTAGTTGGCCCAGTTTCCAACTTGTAGAGGTCTATAGAAAGAAACACTGGCTTGAGTGGAGTGTTGTGCCCTTGGGAGCATGGAGCCGGCTGGTAACCTTACTAGTCAGTGATTCCTGAAAGTGGCCTCTAAATCCTATGGCGTTTTGAAAACTGTTGCTGGGACAGAATGTTTTAAAGTGTGCTCTTATGCGATCATTTTTAAATGTGCTTTCAAATGTACTGTGTCTTTCAGACATTGTCTTTGAGGAGAACACACATATCACTTGCATAGAAATATTTCAACATTATAGCAAACAAAACTTCGACACAGGCACACAGTCCCCCCTTGCATGCTGGGAGCTTTTGTTTAGCAGCATCAGTTAACTCTCACCAGAGTTCAAAACATCACTAACCAACTGGCACATCATACTGCAAGTATGAAGCGAACTCAGTGGGTCAACACGAAAACAGAAAATTCCAACTTAAAGTGTTGAAAAATTAGAACAGACGTTTACTGGCAGCACTCTGTGTTAGAGTAGGTCAACTGTTTCACCCAGGTCCTTTCAAAGGAAGCAGGAAAAATGCAAAGGATTTTTTTTATCTTCATACAGTAAATGCTTTATTCATCAACTAACACACACGGCCAGCCCCCCCGCCCGGATGTGCTGAGCTATACCCCACAAATCATATGAAAGTGGAGATGCACTAAAACAACAACATGCTCCAAAGTCCAAATCCTACGCAAAGTAGTCTCCACCGTTTGAATATTCAATTTATATCATCAACAGCAGTGCACACACATGCATTCCATGTCAACAACCCATTGTCTCCTCATTATAACAAACATCAGTGCTCCCAGGAACACTTTGAGTTTTCTTCCAAAGTGGGAAGGACCTCCAGGTTGTCTGCTAGTTTCAGGTCTACACAGACAACAATATATCTAGGAAAGCAACTAACGGCTGTGGGTAGTAGGTAGAACACATATGCAATCTGTGCCTTGCACCTTGCAATCTGTGCCTTTGATGTTTAAGCCGAGAGCCTGCACCCCCAATACACCCGCATACGTAGACAACTCACGTACAAGAGAAGTTAAGGCCAAATATTAATGAGTTAACAAGATTGACTTATTCCCAAGTTTGAGGCTCTCTTAAAGTCAGTGGGGTTATTAAGGTTGGCAAAAATTGAGACTGCACTACAGGGAATAAAATTCATATTCAGTTGATTAGACAGCGCTCATGGGTGTGACACTGACTCCTAATGATTGGCACTTGAGTTCTCTGTATATATTGCAAATCATATAGTCCATACAATGGCTAAAACCCCCCAAAATATCAGGACTTCTCTCCCCCCACACCTTCTCGAGACACTTGGGTCTACACCACAATGTTGAGCTGAAATGCAGCATTGAGTCACCTAGTTTGCCGTGTATAATTGATCATTTGTCAACTATGGCTTATGTCCCCTCTTTTTCTTTCCCGCCTCCCTTTACCAATCTCCACCCCTCCAAATCCATTACCAGGAGGATCCTAGTGCCCCGCACAAGCTGCAGGAGCCTGCACGGCCTGGCCTAAAAGATGAGGAGGCCTTCAACATCCAGAACTCCCTCTCACCGAAAGCCGACTGTGAGAAGTGTGAGCCGGACAGCCCGGAGGTGAACTGTCTGCAGAACAATCTGACGTAAAGTGCTGGGGAGATCTGATTTCCCATGATTCTCAGAGCTCTTAACTGTTGTTATTCTCCCTCCACAACCCCCCTTTCCCTGTCACGCATAACCGCCCCCCTGTGAGTTCCATGGCATGCTTTGGTGTATTTTGTATCGAAAGCGGAAGGAAGAAGGTGACACCCCCAAAAGCACTGTGTTCCAAGTGGGTGATTTGGTACGTGACCCATGTGTGTACATCATTCTCCGGGCCAGATGTGGCCAGTTCCTTAAACCTTTGCTGTATTTCAACTGACTTTTTTGTACTTTATTCAACTTTTTTTTTAAATACTGTGAGATAAATAACAATAATCAGGAAAATTGAAAATAAAACATTTTTAAAGTTACCTGAATGCACTGTTGTGTTTTTTTGCATGGGGTATGGATAGGAGGTCATTCCAGATGCTTGAGTATTAGCTTGATCGTTACCTTTAATGTTATGTAATTATGCTTGATAAAGTGCTAGTACACCATTTGTTTCTTGGCTCTAGCTGACCTATTCAGTTATGGTGAATAAGCTTGTTTGAAAAGCCAGCTCTTAAAAGAGCGTATGAAGGAGAACAATTCAGACTCTTTGAATAATGTGACAGGGAAATAATTCCAGGGTTATGGGGTGCATACAGAAAACCCCCTATCCCCTCCTTTTACTTTAGCACTGTCAGAAGGCATGCAGAAGAAGAAGAGCGTAAAAAGCAGGTGGGAACAGACCATGACACTCACTTAGTTTTGAAGACTGAGGCAAGTCTGTAAAGTGCCTTAAGCATGGATGTCGATTCACCGAAATGCCAGAAGTGACATCATATGCCCTATGACCTTAATGCTATCACATGAAGTGACATCATATGACTTTGACTCTGCATCGTCCCAAAAAGTGATGTCACATAACCTTAATCCTGATCACATCATAATAATTAACATTGCTGAAGTTACATAAGTGAGAAAATGGTCTTTACTATTGCATTTTAATGCACAATTATCACATACATTTGCTAAAAAGCCATAGGCTCTAAAAATACTCATTAAATATTCAAGTCCTTTCATGGTGTATCAAGCTACTGAAATCAGACAGTCCCCATGAGTCCACCCAATTATCTTTTTTAAATGTCCTATGGGTGCCCCCTCATGTAAAAAAATCCTTCCATTGCTAGGACCAGCATTTTGCCATGGCGGCCCCTTTTACTCAAACATTACATACAATATGCCAGTGCCAGAATTTTCCTAATACTTCTCTTGCACAGTGGGGGTCCCTTATGTCAAAGGATGTGTCTAATATGTCAAGGACCACATTTTGTCATGGATGGCCCCATGACCTTACCACAGTTGTCTTTCCATATGCCAAGAATGTCCTTCAATGTGCCATCACAGAAAATTTGCCACTGGTGACAACTATGCCAAGGATTTCCTCCAGTACGCTATCGCTGGCATATTTTCAAGGGTGCTTCATGCCAAAATTTACCTACAGAGTGTCCATGGCCTTAAGACAATGCATTGTGTCTTGAATTGAAATATGTGCTTCACAGGCCGTCAACCAGCATTAGCACATACGTTACAGTGGAAAATGAAGGTGGGGTTGCAAAGAAGTATACAAAAACACTAACTGGTATGCAACTCTGTCTTTGTATACGAGTACAAAAAAGTTATTTTCCTACACCCGACTTGGAACCTCTATCTACTCTTCCTCCACTATGTTGTTCAATCGAGTCTTTCCCCATTGTGCTGTGTGGAATAGTCTCCAAGGTACCCTAACATGGTGTCTTTGTCTCTCCCAATCTAATAACTGTTGTATTCTTTATTCTCTAAGCTCCTGTCTCCAAACCATGCTCCAAATGTGATCTTTCTTGAAAGGTAAACAACACCACAAAATATTCCTAACAGTGTTCCCAAGCCACTGCCTTACATCAGCAGGCTCCCCCCACCCCCAAACTCTTGGTTCCCCCACTCTGTTTAAGGTCGGAGAAGCACAGGGCTTTGAATAGTGAAACCATGCCTGCTATGCTGTCAGAGACCTCCGACCTGCTGGCCTATTTGCCACAGGACAGTCAGGTCACAGTAATGGTTACCCCATCTCAGTTAGGTAACCATAACTCATTTATCCTACCTGGCGCTGCTGTTCGTATCATAGCAGTCCTGAGTACGGAAAAGGCGCAATGGCAGCCATGCTTATGAGGAAAACTCCCTCCAAAACAAGACCATCATATTTTGCTTTTCTGAAAATAAAATTCTACTTTGAGAGTTTGTTTACTAAAAGCAAAAAACCTTTCTTAGTGGGTGCATCAAACATGGTTATCGCCTGGCAAAGATTTACTGCCTTAAGCAGAACCTTTGGGCCAGCGCTCGTTTGACGACACAGAGATCATTCTTTGCCTAGCAGGCATGTCTAAATATGGTGGGCAGCCCTCTGCCAGAAAAATGGAGGCTGTAGCCTCCGCTGATCTGTTAGACCTCCCACAAGGGTGCCCAAATCACATATTAGGCAAGACCTGTTCCCTGATTCACGTCCCAAAGGTCTATGCTTCTCTATATTAGTCTACTGCTCAGTGATTCACTCAAACTTAGGGTTTGATTTATTATGTTGGCAGGCGGCCAGCTCTCCATCAAGATGAAAGAGTAAATTACTTTGTTGCCCTGACGAAGGTCCTGCGGACAAATTAGAAATTTCCGCTTACCCTGCGGAAATTCCTAGCATTAGCCAGAACTTCCATCATGATGGTAGTTCCGGTCAATGCATTGTTAGTTTTTACAAACGGAGAAACCACATACCGATCGAGGGCTCACAAAAGAGCTTCGCACACCTATTGAGAGGGCTGAAATTACAACGTCTCAGGGGGGTAAGTGGGGGTTAGATTCACATAGACCTTGGCAAACGGAGCATCACGGGCCGATTTAATTCTACTCGGCAAGTGGATTGCGACAAATCACTGGAAATAAACCGTAAAAGATTGTATTTGACTTTTTTTAACATTGGACAAGAAAAGAGAATAAAAAATTTGTCTTGAGAAAGGTAGTGCAAAAAACAAGTAACACACCGAAACGCGTTGACGCATTTGCTGTTATTAAATCCGATGAACTTATGCAATGTCATTTGCTAATATTGGCTTGACGTGGTGCTCAAGATTCTAACGGATTAATGTATTTGATGTTTTCGCATTGATTCACTGCAATTTTTCTCTTTCTGTGCAATACATGTTTTTAACAATTCATGATTTATTTTTTGTGTAATACATTGCGTTTTATGACAGTTTTTAATAATCTTCATTAATGAAGTAATACATTTTTGACAATTTCACATATATACATGTTTGGAGTCACATTTGCAATGGGTATGGATGTGTAGTTAAGGGAGAGATTTCTCCAGGATAGAAGGTATGCAAAGCAGTGTGTAAAGTTGCATGATTGGGTTTGAAGATTAGTCCAAGGAATAAACTATTTTACATTGTTAGTTTTCTGTACAGATCTTTCAACATGATGGACCCATAGGCCAAACTTACAAAAAAAAATATTTTCAAAAAGAGAATCTCAAATTGTGATTTTCATTTTGAATTAAAAAAAGACAATGCCACCCTCACAATGGGAGTTACCTCCGAAGGTGAGTGGGTTTGGGGTACATTGAGAAATTTTAATGCCACTTAATTCTGGGGTTTCCTGGCGGTGATGTGAGTTGAAAAACAGCTGTAACTCCGCCCATCTAATTTAGGTGGGTGGACATATAGCTAAACCTCCAATGGCCCTTACTCCATCGGGCCATCAGAAGGGTTTGAGATCACAGCAGAGACGGAGTAGTCCTTGCTCTCCTCAAACTATGGTCCGTCTGCTTTTACATCATGTGAGCAGACCATAATATTGGCAGGGAGAACTCTGATGCCAATGCTTCCTTTCGGCCACCATATAAATCGGGCCCTTGATCTCACGCACCTCTAAATTGTGTTTTCCTTGTTTCGCAATTTAGCTAACAGACATGGTACTTTATATGGCCTTTCCCCTTTTTTCTTTTTATTCAGATATCCCTTCTCTGCCTCCTTGGCCCTTCAATCGAAAAAGCTATTTCTCACCTAGTTCCTTGCTGTCTCTTACCGAGTTCCAGCTTAGCATCACCCTTTGTGCTCTGATCTAAGCTACTTTTCCATCCCTGTTTGTTGCCCTTTTCTACAGCCAAATCCTTAAAAAATTCAACAGGTGTTTTTAAAAATAAATGACATTTTGCACATTTCCCCCACATGGATTAAAGAAATAGAGACAACAGGTTTTCTCACAACTTAGCTCTCTGACTTCTTTTTTGACAGTGGAACTAAATTCAGTTTCTTCCATTTTCTTCTTATGTATGCGGTAAAAACAGTTTAAAAATCTTTATGGCCTTCGGGTGTAAGGCCAGTTCTCCTTGGCCTAGAGATCTCGGGCAACTGGGCCCCAGGGCCAGCAGGCAACATTCCTGCAACCTCACTGAATCCAGGTACCTCCTTCTAATTTGATTTTAGGGACTACTGTGTGGTCCAACAGTCAAGGCTTACTCTTGGAGGGTGATGAAGGTTGAGATGATCAGATACAGATAATACATAAACGGTATGTAAGGAACAGATTTTCCAATAAGTGTTATATGCTTTTTAAAAGAGATTAAACTTCCATTCACTACTAGGTGCAACCACTGTGTCGTAATGTGATAGCTGCACAGTTGGGATGACTACGACTTCCGTTAATGGTTAATTAAAGAAAATTCAGCGTCAGCAGGGTAGGTACAGTTTTCTGATGACTGTTTCTGGTCTACGTGCTTTGACACAGGTCTGTTCAGGAGTCCAAAAGTGATCTGCGAGAATTTGTGGCTGTCCTTCTTATATGTCTTTTTGCAGTGGATAGCAGTGTCCGCTTCAGTGATGCACAAGCTGGATTCTAGCGGCTTACAGGCAGCGTTCCATCTTGACGGTTCAGTGGGACGAGGTTGTCTGAGATGAGCAGTCCCTTCAGGCGGTGGTTGAGTCTGGCATTTAAGGTTTCTCAGGGGTTCATGCTACCACAGTCTGGAGGTCAGGTAATAACAGTCAGTGGAGAGTGCGAGTGGTGTGACTTACACAGGAACCCTGGTGGCAGGCAGCTGAAAAGCATGTGAAGGGCCGCAGACATCTCTGGCCACAGGCACAAAGGGGACTAGCCATCACATGGAAAAAGTGGGCCTTGACCAACCTGCAAAAAGGCAGTGGTTTAGCCCAGTGGCTCTTCATCTCTTCCTTCTCATCTCACAGATGCGGCCTCACCCATTGATGATCTCTTGCTTATCAGGGACGGGGGCACAAAAAAACGGTAGCTATTGTGAGCTCCTTCACAGTGCCCTTGTTCTTGCATTTGGCACGCAGAAGCATTCCTGCTTCGTGCAAGGCCCTTCTCCTCAAGTAGCTGGCCCTCATGGAAGCTGACGCTTAGAGGTTCCTTAAATGTATTTAGAAAAGTTCTTAGCTCACAAATGAGCCTAGCTGTCCTGAAAGTGCAGTCTACAGCAGGCTGAACTATCTCAGTCCAAGAGCAGGGTTAGACCAAGTGAATTTCCTTCCTCTGTGTTTTATGCATAGAGCTGTTTTCCAGTCTGAGGATGTTTCTCCTATAAAAGACTAACCAGGGCAGACGATCCCGAGACCCTCAGGTGTGGCCCCTGAAATGGCCAGAAGCTGGTGTTTAGGTCGGAGAGTGGGGCAAGAGCTCCATGAACATAGGTTGAGTTGGAAGGAGGCGTTTCCCATGGCAACCTTTTCAAGAGGGAGAGAGAGTGGCAATCTAGCTAGAGACTGTGCGAGGGTCAGGATGTGGTAAATAAATTTACCTATGCATTTTTCCGAATAATTATCAATACAAGACAGCTCATTCAAATGAGAGGCAGAGTCCGTGGTATCTGAGTCATACGGGCTTTAATGGACAATGATCCTCGAGGATGGATATCATGTTCCATCACCACTAAGGTTCAGGAAGGGACATTCAACGTTTTATTAACATTACACATTATATATAGTAAAATGACACAATTGACTCCAATACAGTAGGCGTAGCAGGTGAAAAGAGAGAGATAAGAACACATGTGCGTAATAGGAGGCGTGAAAAAGGGCGTACACATGGGCGTGCACTGTACATGTCAGAGAAACGTCACAAGAATCGTCACATGTGGGTGGATGCATAGGAAAGTTGCAGAAACAGCAGAAACCTCTGACCTGCATGCGCGCGCAACTAGCATGACGTGCAACTGGGGGCTTTGACTTTAGCACTAGTAGAGGAGACTGGTGTCTGGAGTGTCAGGGCAACCTGTACCTATAGCATATCTAGTATCTTATGTTTGGAGGATGTAGTGTCTGAAGTAAAAGGTCTCTCGGGCAGGGGCCATCCAATACTGAAAGCTAGTGCGTGCATACGTGTCTTGGTGCAACGTGCGGAGCCATGGACCTACCATGGTAACGGATTCAGTAAATCACTTGCAAGGAGGACAGAAAAGGCCGGGCCCTTTGCTCTGCAGCCGGGAATATGTTTACCTATTTCACTAGACTGGAATGTGTTTTCGAGGAGGCTGAGCAGATAACTGTAGGCAAAACATGAATTTGGCAGGTAGTCCAGGCCGAGCCGGGCACCGCTTCGCTGGCAGGAAGTAAGGCAGGGGTCAGGGATGCGTACAGCTTTCGGAGACAGGAGAGATGAGGCAAAGAGGCCTCGTTTAAGGGCCTGGCTCGACTGGGCCAGGAAAACATGGAGAAAACGTGTGCGAAACTCAGAAGTGTACCAAGTAAAGACGTTGGCACCGTATGCCTAGAAGCCTAATTAACGGGATTTCTTGGCATGACTGGATAGCTAACATGTTAAGGATGGACGCAAATGTATTTGCGTCTTTCTAGCATGTACAGAACGGAAGTTACACGACATACAAGGAACATGGGTGCATGGATAGGGTGCGAGTGGGGGACACATTAGCTACCTGAAAATTTCTATTACCTCATTCCCTCCTTGGACCCTACTACACCCTTTAGGATATATCTATATTCATAAGACCATCTATCTGTTCGTAAAGCATCATTTGTTCTTCTTTCTTAATACGGGAACGGGAACGTGTACTTGGACGGGGTATACAAGCTGTGGCGCACAAGCCGCAAATCGCTGGCCCACATTGTAGACAGAGACAACAAGCATTAGAAATGCAATAGGTCTCGCAGCATTAGAGTTAGTGCTTTTAGAATTGTTTATAGGTTTTTTGTTGTAAATCTTTTGCATTTTATTTTTTTGTAGGCAATGCAAAAGAATTACAAATCAAAAAAGCAATAAGCAAATGTAAAAGCTTTAACTAAAAATCCTGCGAGACCTATTGCACTGTGTAAGGGTGAGGGGTTGGGGGTGAGTGAGGGTGGGGGTGAGTGAGGAGTTGAGTGTGAGTGAGGTGTTGAGGGTGAGTGAGGATGAGTGAGAGTGAGGGTGAGTGAGGGGTTGAGGGTGAGTGAGGGTGAGTGAGGGTGAGTGAGGGTGAGTGAGGGTGAGTGAGGGTGAGGGGTTGAGGGTGGGTGAGGGTGAGTGAGGGTGAGTGAGGGTGGGTGAGGGTGAGTGAGGGTGAGTGAGGGGTTGAGGGTGAGTGAGGGTGAGGGTGAGTGAGGGTGAGGGGTTGAGGGTGAGGGTGAGTGAGGGTGAGTGAGTGAGGGGTTGAGGGTGAGTGAGTGAGGGGTTGAGGGTGAGTGAGGGTGAGTGAGGGTGAGTGAGGGTGGGTGAGGGTGGGGGAGTGGGGGTGAGTGGGGGTGAGTGGGGGTGGGTGAGTGAGGGTGAGTGAGGGTGAGTGAGGGTGGGTGAGGGTGGGTGAGTGAGTGTGAGTGTGGGTGAGTGTGGGTGAGTGTGGGTGAGTGAGGGTGAGTGAGGGTGGGTGAGTGAGGGTGAGGGGTTGAGGGTGAGGGGTTGAGGGTGAGGGGTTGAGGGTGAGGGGTTGGGGTTGAGGGACTGACTGCTGGCATCTGGCGAGAAAACTCTATGCAGCGGCAAAACAGCCTGAGCAGACCCAGCGGTGGCCATATCCAACGAAGGAGCGCACTGGCGGCGACGTCCTGCTTCAGGCTGGCTCTCCCAGGATGGTAGCCTGGTGCAGTGCAGTCCTATTGTGTTGCACCTCCGCCTCTGTCTAATCCCCGTTCTGCTATCTTGGAGCGAATGGCAGCATGTGAGGCCACCGGGCTAGATGACCGAAGGTCATGGCTCACCTGAGTTGCATGAGGGAGCTTACAGGCCGGAGAGAAATCGTGGCGCCTTTGGACTGGACTCAGCAGCCTCGACACTTGGGGAGGGGCAGAGGCAGCGAGTACACACTTTGGGGAGGATCCCCTTACTAACAGAGCACAGCAGAGGACGTGGTGCGGGCCGCTGCTCGGGCCCCCGTATACCAGAGCTGAACAGTGAGCACACACGGACGCTAGGAAGTGAGGCCAGAGATAATACGCTGCTCTTGGTCTATCTAAAAAAAAACAAGCGAAAGGATCGGAGACACGGCGGGTAAAATAAACAAAAAAAGAAGCCGGAGAGAAGAGAGGGGAGGGGGGAGGAGAAATGCGACACGGCGGGAAGGGGAGGGGGCGCTTCAGTATGGTACCGCTGGGTGTAAAGCACTGTGTTTTGCCCCTTGGAAGTGCTGGAGTCATGCTGAGTTGGAAGCACTGCCATTGTCCCATTAAAAGTGCAACAGTACTGCTGAGCGAAAGCACCACTATTGTCCCGGCCCCCTCTGAAAGCGCTACAGTCCCGCTGGTTGGAAAGCGCTGCTATTGCCCCCTTTGAAAGCGCTACAGTCCCGCTGGGTGGAAAGCACTGCCATTGCCCCCTCTGAAAGCGCTACAGTCCCACTGGTTGGAAAGCACTGCTATTGCCCCACTGAAAGCGCTGCTGTACAGTACCTCTGGGCAGAGAGCACTGCTATTGTCTCATTGGAAGTGCTGCAGTTCTGCTGAGAAGTGCCGATATCGCCCCTTTATTTTAAAATGTTACTGTGAAGTGGCGGCACAGTTCCAGTGTACAGAAGTCCTGTTGCGAAGTGCAGTGCTAATCCTTTGCAATCCAGCGAGCCGCTAACACCTCACATTGAAGACAATCTTTGAGGTAGGCGCTACACAAGGTAGCCTAAGCAATTTGAATCGCATATGTTGTCAAGTTCAAGGCACTCTAATGCCAAAAGGAATGCCTGCCGCTGTATCAGTCAGTACATTATTTCTATATTATTTTTTAGGGAATGATAACTTACATGAGACGAAGCCCTAGGAGATGGTGGTGGGCTGTGACAGTGTATCAGTTTTCGGGACCACACAAGAACTTTACTCAGCAGATGTGAGCAGCTAAATTACCCCAGTCGGTAAAATGAGAGCGAAGTATAGCGGCCGGACTTACTGTGCACGGCGAGACTCCTGCAACGGGGAACGCGATCCTTCCTTTCCCACAAAGTGCGCAGCTGAATCTCACAGAGAACTGGAGGTGATGAGGAGATTAAAATGGGCGGTTCGATCCAAGCAGCAAGGTGCGCGCCGCCCGAGTGCCAATCCAAAAGTGAGCTCCCTGGGGCTGTGAGCAGCTGAGGAGTTATAAGGTTCGTCTTTGCCAGTCGGGGACGACGCCCCGATGACGCCTAGGGCTGGGTGTGTCCTCTGTATAAAACTGGAGGCGCGGGGACACACTGTGCTGCTATAAATAACCTCCGGGGAAAAGCAGTCAGGCTGCACCACACAGAAAAGTTATTTTTCACTCACTCTCCTGTTTGACTCACTGGCTGCATGAAATCACGCTCTGGAATGTGACTTCCTTAGCTCTGATCGCTGCCAGGCTGTGCGCATGGCAACCAGGAGGTGACACACACAACAAGCGAAAGGATCGGAGACACGGCGGGTAAAATAAACAAAAAAAGAAGCCGGAGGGAAGAGAGGGGAGGGGGGAGGAGAAATGCGACACGGCGGGAAGGGGAGGGGGCGGAGCGGGTCAAATCAACAAACAAGCCGGAGGGAAGAGAGGGGAGGGGGGAGGAGAAATGCGACACGGCGGGAGGGGGCGGAGCGGGTAAACAAAGACCTACATGCACGCGCCCGTGACTTTTAAGGTCAATGCGCATGCGCATAAGCTTAATGCGCATGCGCATTGACCTTAAAAGTCACGGGCACTGCAAGGAATCGCCACGATTCCTTGCAGTGCAGATAAAGAGTGGATAACTCGCAATACTCTCGCCTTGCTCGATGCGCATGCGCATCGACAGGCGAGACCTAAAAACTGAATACTATGACCAATATTATTCCTAGGAATGACAACAACTTCCATCCCCAGGCGGATATTACACTCCAGAACCAACCGGACCAAGTCCAGGAGCCTGGATTCTGATGTATCAGGTGAGCTATTTCATGAAGTCGAGTTATGGCCTTATACACGGATGGTGCGTTATTTGGAATAAACACGCAACAACTGGATCCGATGACTCTACAAGCCCCGCCCCTATCTGCCAGGATGACGTCAAGGACAAGGCGATTTTGGAGAACAACAAGTCTCATAGCAGACTGTTCCTCGGTCAGGTTTCCTAAAGCAGAAGTAGTCTCGTTCACTACTGCTTCCAAGGTTCTAGTTAACTTGCGTATTAGTTTACTATTTGAGACAGTGCCTATGAATGGAAAGAATCCTTTATTGAAATCTATATATTGTTCTAATGTAGTTTCAGTCTGATCGACAATTGGGATCTTGATCTCCCTTCTATGTCTTACATGGACGAGATGGGGGTTTCTGTGATAA
The DNA here is from genome assembly GCF_964263255.1 of Lissotriton vulgaris. Taxonomy (NCBI): domain Eukaryota; kingdom Metazoa; phylum Chordata; class Amphibia; order Caudata; family Salamandridae; genus Lissotriton; species Lissotriton vulgaris. Next base: position 278,498,472 of record NC_141698.1, on the reverse strand, counting down.
TCAGGCGGGGCTAGAAAAACAGGTGGCAATAGGAACGCAATATAGCACGTCCCATCCCAATCCAATGGCAGACGTACATAGGCTGTCTGACCACATATGAAATAAGAATGGCGGGAAGCTTTGAAAGTAGACTTTCCTTTATCACTGAATTCGACAACAGTATTACAATCACTGTGTCCTAGATGTACTGAACCATTCTTTCTGACACATAATTCACCTTTCACTGGCAAAACTGTAATAAACGGCAAGTCCGAATTAGTCTCAGACTGCACATTCAGGATCATGAGGTTAAGTGTAAAATTACCTAATCCATACACTTCATTTTCTAGATCGGTCCCTGTCCTCTGGGGAAGACCTTCTTGGTCTAGGAAACATATTTTATTCATGACTGTATTCAGGTTCCCCCATATCCAATTGCCTTGGGAAACCGTGGACTTACTATCTAAGGAGGACATTAAAGTAAACCATGCACCACACAAACCATTATGTGTGAACGGATAAGGAAAGAGGGGCAGAGCTCCCTTGTACTTCTGATAGGGAGGGAGTCAGCCACATACCCAGCAATTAGTGGCATTGCTGGTCTGGTGTGAATGATGTAACATACGGATGAATGTATTGTTGCGCATGGCTAAACGATAGGATAGTTCATGTGGGGGCAGATCACTAAAAGTGTGCTCCACAGTGTCATTAGAGGAAGCATGTACATGTGAATCAAGAGGAAAAAAAACGTGTAACATTAGACTAATGCATATAATCGTAAGACTCAGAAGAAACATCGAGATCAAGGCAATTATGCATCTGCTGTGCAAAACTTTACAGTACTTTTTTCTTTTCTCGATATGCCTATCTCTCTGACTACTTGGGTCTATTCTATACATGTCAGAAACCTGTCTAACCGTTTCATCCGAGGGGGACTTAAACAATTAAACGCTGTCTGACTTACTAGACCTTAGCTTAGCACGGTACTCCTCTTGGGGAGTTTTCTCTAGCAGGGGGAGTTTAGAATCAGTCTCTGAAAGTGGGCAGTCCTTAATCGGAGAGTCTGGACACAGTCCGTGAACTTTTTTCACATGGCTCGAATGCAGCCATCCCTTCCTTCCTTCCAGTTTGACTGCGGTCCTTGTTGACAATAAAACCAATTTTGGCTGTTTCCATCTGGGTTCCAGCGGACTCTTCCGGTCGAAGTTCCTCACGAGGACCAGATCACCAGGGCGGACTTCATGCGGTTTTACTTGGGTGTTGTCCGGAAAGGCAGCCGCGACCTGTGAACGACAAGATTGTAGTGCAGACATCAAGGAGGCCAGGTAATCTGTCAGCATACAACTGTCAACATCAGTAATTTTACGGGGCATAGGCGTCCCCCACATATTCGGAGGCCTACCGAAGACCACCTCATACGGGGATAGCCCTGTCCTAGAATGAGCTACCATTCGCATGAAAAAGAGTGCAACTGGCAAGGCAACTATCCAATCTACACCTTTCTCGGCACATATCTTGGCTAGGCGTGTTTTCAGGGTCTGATTATGTCTCTCTACGAGACCTGCGGCTTCAGGATGTCGGACGCAATGGAATTTCCACTGGTAACCTAACAGGAGTGATACCTGCTTCATTAGCTCGGACGAGAATGGCTGTCCATTATCAGAGTACACGACACGGGGCAAACCGTACCGTGGGAAAAACTCACGTACCAGCTGTTTGGCAGTGGTTACAGCAGTGTAATCGGGGACTGGATATGCTTCTGTCCATCGGGATAGAGCACATACAACTACGAGGACATACTTGAATCCTCGACATCGGTCCATCTGGATATAATCCATCTGGAGGACTTCAAAAGGATGGTCAGGAGGATGAAATCCACCCTGTTCCACTGGGACACCTTTTCCTGGATTGAACTGACAACAGATCATGCAAGTACGCACTTTCTGTTTTGCGGCTGCTCGTAAATGTTTGTTGTACCAGAGATTCTGTAAACTGTCTAACATAGCTTTCTCTCCTAAGTGTGCTGGACTATGTGCTGTATTAATTATGACTTGAACCATAGAGTCGGGGAGGAACCATGTGGCCCTTCCCTTCGTCATCCATCCCTGATCTGTTTGGATCCCTCCTTGTTCAGTCCATTTCTTGATTTCGTCTGGGGTTGCATGTGTCTGTATGTCGAGTACATCTAGAGTGGGATCCTTAACTGTCAGGCAATGTGTCAGTGTAGTTACTTCAGTCTTTGTCATGTCAGTCGGGATGTCTGTCTGAGCTGTGAGTTTGGCTGTACGATCTGCCAGGTTGTTACCCTGGGAAATAGTGTCGGTGACTTTGGTATGTGCTTTGCATTTCATAATGGCTATGGCTGTCGGCAAGTGTATTGCTTCTAACAGGGCTTGAATAAGGGGACCATGCTGGATCTTGGTACCGTGAGAAGTTAAAAAACCTCTCTCTTCCCAAAGAACTCCGAAGTCGTGAACGACTCTGAATGCATACTGTGAGTCTGTGTATATGTTGACTTTTTTGTTCTTGGCTAGTATACAGGCTTGAGTCAGAGCAATAAGCTCTGCAGCTTGAGCAGATAGTGTGTCAATGCGATGTGTTTCTATGACCTCAGTTTCAGTGGTCACTGCATAGGCGGCCACTAACTCTCCTGTGCTTGTTCTCATACATGAACCATCCACGTAAAGTGTCAGGTCTGGGTCGGTCAATGCAATATCTGTCAAGTCTTGTCGGGGCTTTGTCACTGTATTAATGACCTCTACACAGTCATGTGGTGCTGGATCGGTTGTACTCGAGGGTAACAATGTGGCAGGATTAAGTATGTTGCAGCGTCTGATTTCTATGTGTGGTTGGAATAGTGTCAATTCATAACCTGTCAATCGTGCTATGGTCAAGTGCTGAGTCTGGGTACGGTTCAAAAGAACTTCCACGGAGTGTGGGACCTGTACTGTCAAGGGATGTCCTAACACTATTGAATCGCTTTGTCTGATAGCTAGAGCTGTTGCTGCAACTGATTTCAAGCACGCAGGCAGAGCCTGGGCTACTGGATCCAATGTACTAGAAAAATAAGCACAAGGCTTATGGTGTCCTGCTTGATCTTGTGTGAGAACAGATAACGCTGTGCCATCGCGTTCTGTGACAAAAAGTGTGAACTGTTTGCTGTAACATGGTGTCGCTAAAACTGGTGCTTGACATAAAGCTTTCTTCAAGTCATTAAAAGCTTGTGTATGTTCCTGAGTCCAAGGGAGGACAGTCGAAGTCGCTGCCTCCTGTGTTGTCAACTGTGTGAGTGGCTTGGCTAGAAATGCATACTGGGGAATCCATTGTCTGCAGTACGAAGTGAGGCCAATAAAGGCCCGTACTTCCTTTTGTGTCTTGGGATGTGGCAGATGTGCAATTAACTGGATACGATCTGGTGTCAACTGTCTACCCCACTTGGACAGCAAGTGTCCAAGGTATACCACTTGCTGGGCACAGAATTGGAGCTTCGAAGGGGATACTTTGTGCCCCTTTTCGGCCAGAAAATACAAGACTGTCAGCGACGCTCGCTCGCAGTCACGTTCGGTCCGTGCGGTGATCAGTAGATCATCAACATACTGTAGTAGAGCAGTGTCAGTAGGCATGTGAATACTGTCTAGTTGTCTTTTCAATGCTTGACTGTAAATACTCAGACTTTCCGGGAACCCTGGAGGTGCACGTGCAAATTTGAAGCTTCGGCCTTTTAAGCAGAATCCGAAAAGGTATTGGCTATCAGGATGAATGGGGACGCTAAAGAAGGCGTTCTTAAGATCAATTACAGTAAAGAACGCGGCTTCGGAATCAATGGCAGTCAATAGTGACGAAATATCTGGGACTACTGGATACTGTGGTACTATACATTTATTGAGTTCTCGAAGATCGATCACCAGTCGATAGACCGGAGGTGCATTTGGGTCAGCTCGTTTAAGAATCGGAATGATAGGAGAATTACATACATTGGAGTCAGTTTCTACAACTACTCCTTGGGCAATGAGTTCGTCAATAATTTTCAGTAAGGCTGCTACAGCCTCGGGGGCAATTTGTATTGTCGGATTCGGGGCAGTACAACACCTTGCTTGAGTGTGACACGATAAGGAGTAATGTGCATACAACCTACATCAGTTGGACCTTGCGCCCATAAATGCTGCGGAACATTTTTCAATCTCACATCAGAATCTCTTAACACATAATGACCCTTAAAATCACGAAGGAATAATCTCACTCCTTCCGGGGAACAACATATAACAGCTCCTAGAGCTTTCAGCGTTTTAATACCAAGCAGGTTTTCAGGACATGATTTCGTAAGCAATAAATCTGTAGTACGGGACAATGGACCAACTGCAAGGGGAACTGGCTGTGATACTTCGTTAACAATAGGCTTTCCTGAAAATCCAAGGGAAACATTCTGTGAGCCTGAGAGGGGTGCCCCTGGGACCTCGTCATGACTAATGGTAGTTCTGCTCGCCCCCGTGTCAATCAACATTTTTCTGTCTTTCCCTAATACCTGACTAGGTACATAGGGACCATCTTGATCTACAGGAACCTCGATAAGGGGCAAGCCAACCTCCCTCTCTAGGCTGTTTCATGTGTACTGCTGATAATCGGGGTAATCGGATTGTGCATACTGGTACATTTGCTGTGTGACGTGTTGTGTTGCGGCAATGGGTTGGGGTTGGGGTACAGCTACTGTCTGTTGCTGTGCATTCTGCGGAGGTTGCGGATTCTGTGGAATATTCTGTTGAACGTGTTCTGGTCTAGGCGGACGTGGTCTTTCTTTCGTTTTGCCTGTAGCAATATTGTGTCTGAGAACAGCACATTCATTTATAAAGTGACGTGGCTGTTTACAGTAATTGCAATTCCCTTTAACAGGAGCTGCAGAATGACTAGTCTGTGTGTTCTGCGTGTTACCCCTTTTCTGACCGTCTGGAACAGACTGGGCAACTAGTACTTTCATTTTCGTGTCTTTCATACGTCTCTGCTCATGATCGTGTTCCTCTCTAATTCTGTTCTGGTGGTACTGTAACATTTGTAGCATTTGGGAAGGCGTATTAGCTTGCCATGTACTTTCGACTTTTAATACTCTGTTCTTAACCTGGGGTAAGGAATTCTCGACTAATTTGTTCACAAAAAGATGTGGGAATGACTCGCTACTTGTTTTCAGGCCACTATTAATAATGAAACATTTCTCAAATCTGGAATAAAAATCACTAGTGTCTTCGTCTTGTTTCTGTTTACAGGCTGAGATCGCATCCCAGTCTTCCTTTTTAACTGTCAATAATCTAGGCAAAACCTGTACTAATAATCCTGGTAATGCTTTAGTTTTTTCCCCAAGACCTGAACCTGAGGTACGTCTATTTTCCTCGTCTTCTAATTCAGTCCAAATAATCTTTTTATCTCCCACCTCCCATTCCTTTTCTTTCAGTTTTTCGTAAATCCCTGCTGGTAACAATACTTTCAACATTTTAAGAATGTCAGAATACGTGTAATCGCCCATAAGTAACACGTCATCCAAATAGGAAGAAAGGAAAATGTCTGCTGCGGTCTGTTTGTGACGGAGTTTAGTCGGAACCAATGGTGGTGGCAAGTTATGGGGTACTTCCGGGGTCGCCTTGGGCAGGCCCTCGGCAAGAACTGGATACATGCCTGTAATGAGTGCATTTCTTTGGCGGTCTAATTGTTCTAATCTGACCTGTTCTCCTTCTTCTAGTAACTCTTTTTCTCTGGCTTTTTCGGATTCTTCTCTACTTTTCTCTGTTTTTCTGATTGCTTTTTCTGTTCTTCTATGTGATTCTTTACGCCATAATTCTATGGCATCTTTCTGAGATTGTCTGGCTTTCTTTTTCCATAACGCTTCTTCTACTCTCATGATGCATTCCGCATCCCATGTCGCTGAGACAGGCCATCTAAACTTCTCTTCCAGATTCTTAGTGTAATCCACCCATAAGTCTAAATACAACACAGCATCTAAGCCATGTTTGTGGTACATAAAATATCCTGGAGTGTCCCTAGGCGGGACAGGAACTGCTTCTTCAAGTATCCCTTTCCTAGTACCTATCTGACGTAATTTTGAAAACAGCGGCATGATTTGAGTGATTCGGACGTGAACACAATAAACACAGTAATAAACAGTAAACAATCATCCATACCACAACATTAAACACATTAAAACATGTCGGACTGAAATTACCTGGAACACAGAAAACACATATTCTGAAAAACTCTCGGGATAAAACTGAATAACTAGATGCACTGCTAAAACAGTACAGACCGGTCTCATAAAGAGACACGTCGGACCGTATCCACCTAAGTGAACACGTCAGGACCAGATCTGCGTACCCAAATCTGTCTTTACCGGGCACAAATTAATGAACCCGTCTAGATGCGTTCCCAACAACGGTACTCACCGGGAAGCAAGAAACTGAAGGCCTCGGAAACTGGACTGGACTGGACTGCTACGACATCTGACTGGCACGCATCACGCTACCACGCATGCGCTTCGGAACAGGTGGGCCTCCGGACACCTCGGACCTTGCTCTCTCGACTAGGGCTCTGGTCGGGATCCTCCGCATTCCTCACCGCCTCGTCTGGATGCCGGACCGCAGTCTCCGTCTCCCTCGTGGACCCGAGGGAAGATAGCAGGAAAACCCGCAAACGTGCACGGTTTCCGTCGGGGCTGTAGAAGGGGTCAAAGGCCGCGTGACTTCACCGGCGAGTGGGGAAGGGGGGGTCCTGTTCGGGCGCCAAATTATGTGGTAAATAAATTTACCTATGCATTTTTCCGAATAATTATCAATACAAGACAGCTCATTCAAATGAGAGGCAGAGTCCGTGGTATCTGAGTCATACGGGCTTTAATGGACAATGATCCTCGAGGATGGATATCATGTTCCATCACCACTAAGGTTCAGGAAGGGACATTCAACGTTTTATTAACATTACACATTATATATAGTAAAATGACACAATTGAATCCAATACAGTAGGCGTAGCAGGTGAAAAGAGAGAGATAAGAACACATGTGCGTAATAGGAGGCGTGAAAAAGGGCGTACACATGGGCGTGCACTGTACATGTCAGAGAAACGTCACAAGAATCGTCACATGTGGGTGGATGCATAGGAAAGTTGCATAATCAGCAGAAACCTCTGACCTGCATGCGCGCGCAACTAGCATGACGTATAACTGGGGGCTTTGACTTTAGCACTAGTAGAGGAGACTGGTGTCTGGAGTGTCAGGGCAACCTGTACCTATAGCATATCTAGTATCTTATGTTTGGAGGATGTAGTGTCTGAAGTAAAAGGTCTCTCGGGCAGGGGCCATCCAATACTGAAAGCTAGTGCGTGCATACGTGTCTTGGTGCAACGTGCAGAGCCATGGACCTACCATGGTAACGGATTCAGTAAATCACTTGCAAGGAGGACAGAAAAGGCCGGGCCCTTTGCTCTGCAGCCGGGAATATGTTTACCTATTTCACTAGACTGGAATGTGTTTTCGAGGAGGCTGAGCAGATAACTGTAGGCAAAACATGAATTTGGCAGGTAGTCCAGGCCGAGCCGGGCACCGCTTCGCTGGCAGGAAGTAAGGCAGGGGTCAGGGATGCGTACAGCTTTCGGAGACAGGAGAGATGAGGCAAAGAGGCCTCGTTTAAGGGCCTGGCTCGACTGGGCCAGGAAAACGTGTGCGAAACTCAGAAGTGTACCAAGTAAAGACGTTGGCACCGTATGCCTAGAAGCCTAATTAACGGGATTTCTTGGCATGACTGGATAGCTAACATGTTAAGGATGGACGCAAATGTATTTGCGTCTTTCTAGCATGTACAGAACGGAAGTTACACGACATACAAGGAACATGGGTGCATGGATAGGGTGCGAGTGGGGGACACATTAGCTACCTGAAAATTTCTATTACCTCAAGGAGGTAGTTCAGGGGCTTGCTGTGGGATGCGCGCCCTGACAGGTCTGTTGTAGGCATGAGCGGATTTTGCGGATTGGCAATCCGCGAATTTGCGGATTTGCGAACTCGCAATCCGCAAAATCCGCGAATTCCCGCGAATTTGCGGATTTTTTTTTTTTTGTGTTCGCCCGTGTTTCTGCCAGTTCGCGAGGGTTTTTACAATTTCGCAATTTGCGAACTTACCTGTCGGGTCGCAAGTTTTGCGAACTTGTTGTTTCTACGTGTCCAACCTGTTTGGGACACTCTTCTTCATCACTGCCACTCTCTGTCACCACTGCCACTCTCTGACTACTCATGCCACCCTCTGGCCCACCCATGCCACCCTCTGTTTCATCACCACACCCTCTGGTTGTCCAGTGTACATTATTTTCGGCAAAGCAAAGCACACCTTCCCTGCCTCAAGTGACCTGAATTAATTTGGGGCTGATTAATGTGTCACAGAATATTTTTTTAGCTGGCACCTGCTTCCTTAGTGCGCCCTGATTAGTGATCTTTTGCACTTGCTAAGTGCTTTCATTGTTGCAAAATTAGTTACAACACCTGCCCTGCCCCAACTGACAATAATGAATTAGGGGCTGATTAATGGATTTTAACTTCCAGCCTGGCTCCTGCTTGTCTCCCTTAGCTGTAATTCATGACCTTTGTGGCATATGTGTAACTATTCTGAGGTTCAGAGCAGGGTCACATAATAGTTTCAACTGGCAACTGAACTCTGGAGGGGCCCCTCAGGAAGCACTACAGGAAATGGCTACTAATGATGTGCCTGAACTTTTGAACCTGGTAAGTAGTTACTTTCAGTTTTGCTTAGATCGTATTTCTGCAATTTCGCACTTATTCGCGGGGCGCGAACTCACGCGAACAGTGCGAGCAGTGCGAGCAAAATCCGCTGCTCGCGGATTTGCGGATTTTGCAGGAAATTCGCAAATCTCGCGGATTGCGGATTTCCCGAAAATCCGCAAAATCCGCGAGCGGAACGGATTTTCCGCCCATGCCTAGTCTGTTGCCGAACAACAGCAGGGCACCTGTGGCCTCTTGCGGTAGCGGGAACGGTTTCCCATGACTACAAAGAGCCACTGAAACAGATCCTGCAAAAAAATAATAATAATAAGGTTCACATTTGCAAAAGTTTTAAAAAAAAAATAATAAAAAATCTGAAGTTGAAAGTATACAGACTTTGCAACTTATCACATTTTAAAGCAGATCTGATCAAACTGGCTCAGTCCACTGTGGGGTTAAAACAAAAAGATGCAATCCACTCCATTGAGAGTTTGTTGGTCTGGACCAAATGTATAACAATGTAGATTGCAATGTTCTGTGCCTACAGGAGGATATGGGGAACAGACCAGAAGGGATAGACTGGGGAAGGGAGACACAGGAACAAGCAAGGACTCCTGCTGTCCCAATGGTAGCCCACAAACTTGGGGAACCCGCAACGAGTGTTCCCCAAAACCTCAGGTACCCACAGACATGCCACACACATACTCACACTTGTGAAAATGAGTGGTTGTAGTTGGAACAGATAGAGCTGATTTACTAGGGAAGTCCAGTGGGCAGCTTCCCCAACGTGGGGTGTAGGTAAGAAGGTAAGAATATCTACACCCCCATGAACTATCTCCTACCAAGTATCTTTTACGTCTTGACCGGAATATGAGAATAGTGGTCAAGCATGACAAATGGAATTCCACTTTGGGTGAACCCCTATTACCAAACAGAGCCCAAAACAATGCTGTTGACCTGTTATATAAAGCGATACCAAAGGGGATGTTGGAAGGAACGTTTGAGCAAATCAAACACTCACCTCCAGTCAACTGATCTGGGTTTAATCCATCACCATTCTTTAGCTCACTCCACCACCCCAGTTCAGACATGGCCATATGCAAATCAGTCTGACCCTGTGCCTCATGGGAACAGTCCAGCCCGAACTGCCTTCCCTAGACCAGAATCAAGCATCCTGGGACCAGTTTTGGATTCATAATCCTCATCAGCCAGGCTATCTTGAATCGAGTGGTAGAGTGAGCAAGGGACCTATGTCTGGGCATACCCTGCCAATTTAGGGCGAACAAAGCGATACCAAAGGGGATGATGGACAGAGCGTTTGAGCAAATCAAACACTCACCCCCAGTCAACTGAGCTGGGTTTAATCCATCACCATTCTTTAGCGCACTCCACCACCCCAGTTCCGACATGGCCATATTCAAATCAGTCTGATCCTGTGCCTCATGGGACCAGTTATATGACACAACCGTGCATGCCTAATCCACAAGTTCCTTAACAACGGGGTCGGAACAACAAATGCATCTTAACCACGCATTTCTTTACCTCACAAGTCTTTACAGCAACTTGCCTTAGGGAAAGCGCAGGACTTTAGACTAGTCTAATTTAGCATTCCAATTCCAGTCCGTGCAACAGCAGTGAAAGCGCTGGACTTTAAAGTCCAACGCCGCTTTACCTAAGGCTTGTCATTGTAACGACATGAGTGGTAAAGGAATACGTGGTTAAGATGCATTTGTTGTTCCAACTGTGTTGCAAAGACAACACGAGGTACGACTGTCATTGTTTCCCCTGATGAGCAACCTAACAAAAATCCTGTACGGCACCTGCCCGGGGACCTGTCATGAGTTGCAAGCATGTGAAACAATACTGAGTCGCTGGAATTGGTGGAATCAGGAGCATAGAGGGATAGTATGCCAGGGAATGTTTAGAATGCAATGGTCCTCCGTGTCTTTGGGATTTATTTGGAGTTTTATTTAATATGGCGCTCGGTCAAAATGTGGCAGAGGCCCCATCCACTGTATTTCGAGTGTCATTTGCTATAATGTACTTGTAATACAGGAGGCAGGGCATCTGCCACGTTTTTGATGGAGTACAGTTTCTGTCAAATTCTAAATAAGGTCCATAGCGCTTCCTGTTTGGTACTTGGGATCAACTGGTATGGTCAGGTTTCTGTGGACTGTGATGTGTGCTGCCAACAAATTGGATGTATCTACCGAAGAAGTAGCAAAGTACATTCGACACTTCATCTGTTTTCTGAAGGGGTGCAGGAATAGCATCTCCATAGACTCCATACACTAAACGGAAGTGACATGAGGTGAGTTAACCCCTTCGATGCGTGTGACAAGGTCAACTCAACATGGGCGTTACCTGCGCTGTGCGTGTGACGAGTTGACCTTGTCACGTAACGCGGGATTTTTGAAATCTCAGCGCTCAGCAGGAAAACCTCTAGCACGCATGCGGTTAAAAGCAAAGGGTCAAATTAGACAAAACAGTGTCCTGCTGGGCGAGATTAAATTGTTAACAAGATCATTTCCTTTTCAGGGGCTTCATCTGTGAACAGGTCAAACGCAGCGTGGTGTGCTCCTCGAGGACTCTCTAGTGCTGTGGCCAAATGTGTCGATGGAATCTTTGGATCTCTTTAGCTTGACCAATGATCACCTTCAAGACTATCATCAGCCACAGATGTATTTCATAAATGTCAGTCACCGCATCCTTCCTGCTTCATGAGTTCACATATATCAAATCTAAAGGGCAATGTTAGAAAACGAACAATAAAAAACATTGGTTTCAATTGTATTTCCTCAAACAGGTAATAATTCTTGTTGATATTCTGATCACGTTTCAAACATTGATGTATATGTCTAAAAGAATGTAAGCGTAGAAAGTGGAAAAGAACACCACATAGAGGTGTTTGTTTTTTCTGTCTGTTAATGTGCGTAATATTGGAAATAAGGATCCTCGAATCCTAGAGCAATACATTAGAAAACTAAAAAAATCTCATTAAAAAAGGGAGCATTTTTCACCCCTTGGCCAATGCAGTGTGTGAATCTTTTAAAAATCGATTCATCAGTGTTTTGAAGCGCTGCTAAAAAAAAGTGTGCAATTTCATACATTCTCGATAGAACACACAACACTTTAAATATATATATATATATATATATATATATATATATATATATATATATATATATTGCGCTCAAACAACCTTGCAGTCCCAAGGAAGAGAAGACAGCACTCGGGGGGTACCTTGACTCACACAGTAGTTTATTTACTACAAGCGCGCCACAGACGCGTTTCGGCTCTTGGCCTTCGTCAGTATATATATATTGTTTCCACACACCTCCGTGATTCCCCCAGAGGTCAAAGAAGGACGGCACTCAAAAAAAAATAAAAAAAAAAAATATATATATATATATATATATACTACTATAATAAAGGAGAAACTTTCAGGCTTTGAGGGGGGTAAACTCCGGAACTACTGCGCCAATCTACACACCCGATACATCGTAGAAATCGTCAGGGTGTGTTGATGGTTATAGGCTATATAAAGTTTAAAAATAAACCTTATTTAAAAAATTTATTTTAAAAACAAAGTAGTCTCCCCAAAGTAGCGCCGACTGCGACGTGCGTGCTCACGTCGGGGAGCAGCGTCAGAGGAACGGCGGACATTGCGCGGGGGGGGAGCGGTCACGTGAGGAGCAGCGGACAGGCCAGCGGCGGTGCGACCAGCGGAGAGGCGGACATCGCGCCGGGGAGGAGCGGCGGCGCACAGGCGGTGAGGAGCAGAGCAGCGAGGAGCTGTCAACTCAGGAGCGGCGGCTGAGGTAATCAGGCAGGTGTCGGGCCAGGCGGGGGACGGGGAGTTACAAAAGGCAATGTCGGGGCAGGCGGGGGACGGGGACTAACACCTCCATTGACTCAGGCCAGGCGAGGGTCTAGTATATATATATATATATATATATATATATATATATTTTTTTTCAGGGCTTCAAATGTGGACCTAAAGTTACATTTATTGAATATCAGTTTTATTAGCGCCTCTTAAAATCAGCTGAATGCTTGCATGATAGATTAAATCCCCCCACATTGTCAGTGTCTCACAAGTTACATTGACAGCACACGTGACCACGATCGTTCAGTGTCTATTTCTATTTTCTTTTTTTAGAAAGAATATTAATTTCTCCACTCTGTTGCTGGAGGGGAAAGTTCTGGCAGCCAGCACTGCATTGTGTGAGGTGGACATGAGTGAAGGATGAGTGCAGTCGGCCGAAGGCTGTGAAAGGCCCGGAGGCAGTGTGTGTGCTCACGTAAGAGCCATAGGTACACTGCAACTAAAAGGGGGGGATAGCATGGATGAACTGACACCGGGACCTGGTGTGATAAGTGGCATACAACGTAAAGAAGAGTAAATGCTTTATTTCAGATAAGCACAAGTACCCCCGACCGCTACTGTAAAACAGTGAAAAAATCAACCGCCACTCTCTAAAACACTCACATTAATGTGTTCTGTGACAGAAAGCACAGGTTAAAAGCAACACAACCCAAATAGCATTTAACTATTGAAGGACAATGCTACATTGAGTTTTCCCTTTTTTGATTAAACATTTATCTTTTGCTTATTTTTTTAAAACAACAAACCCCCCCATTATATAAAAGAACATCTACCAAGAAAAAAAAAAAAAAAAACAAAGCAAGGAAGCTATACTAATACTGAATTAGGTACTAACGGTACCTCCTTGGAATCTTTTGAGCCCCGAGACTTCTGCGTAGAGATTCAACTGGAGCCAAATCACCTTCAACATTTCTAGAAGAAACCCCTCGAGACTTGTTTGGGTTCATCCGCATTTCTGACAAATTCAAACCAGCATTAACAGAATTATCATTTCCGCACTTAACGTTCTGAGACATAGACTCTGCTTATACAGGAACTTTGACTAACTTAGCAGTATTCTACCAATTACGTCCTTGGACCCTAACAGCGTTCCCACATAATTTATCTATGACCAAGTGGTCTGAAAGCTTCAGCTCACCTTTTTTTATTACAAACCCCAGTGTTTTGATGCATGCAAAATCACCTACCCTGAAAGGGCTTACTTTCACTTTTTTTTTCTTCTGCTTGTATTGTGCAAATTCAACATTACGTTGAACGATCTCATTACAACATGGAAATGACAATTCACTTTTTGAAAACGTACTCATCCAAGCCGGCCTAAACTGTGTCGAAGGTTTCCTTCCTTTAAGAGCCTCAAATGAGGAATGCAGTGTGGTTCTATAAAATCACACAAGGATTACACAGCACTGTAAACTTCACACTTATTAGCTAATGCTCACTTTACACACTCACCAAGCATCCTGTTAAAACGTTCCACTAGACCATTTGTTTGTGGTTGGTAAAGTGAACTCTTAAGATGTCTAATAGAACCTTCACTCAAAAATGTCTCCACCTCACCTGATACAAATTGTTCGCCATTGTCTGAAATGATCTCTTCAGGGAAACCCTCACTCAAGAAAATATTTTTGAGGAAAAGAACCACAGCTTTGGAGTTTGGTTCACTGATACATTTGACATAAGGCCATTTTGAATAATAATCCATAAGGACTAATGCCAAGCAGAAATTATGTGACAGAACAATAAACAGCCCCACCAAATCAATACCTAGTGTTTTCCAAGGTCCAGGATGATATTCAATAGGTTTCAATGATGGAGTGGTCGTTTTAAGAGATTTATCAGACGAAGAACATACAATACAACTCTTGACTAAGAAATCAATATCACCATCCATTTGTGGCCACCAAAATGACTCATGAACCCTCAGTTTTGTCAAGGTAGCCCCCAAATGACCTTCATGTGCTTAGGATAAAATACTGCACCTCAGCTCTACTGGAGGTATCAATTTGTCACCTCTCAAAAGTAAACCATCCTTAATGATTAATTCCTCCAACACTTTAAAAAAGGTTGAAGATTAAAATCCAAGGGCTTTTCTCTAGGCCACCCTGCAGTAACATGTTCCATTACCTCTTTCATTATGCAATCATTAGTCAAGCTCTTTCTCCACATCTCCCCAGTGAACTGGCAGGTATTTTGCACGTTCATGGCTGCAATAAAACAACAATTATCTTAATTATCACTAGTCATCTCTTCTTTTTCCACAATCGGATTTCTTGACAAATAATCCGCCCTCACATTTCTCCCTCCAGAAATATGAACTACTTTAAAATTGAATTGAAGTAATCTGGCTGCAAATCTTGCAATCCTGGAATACTGCTCTTGCAATTGGTGCCATTCAGAATAGAAACTAAGGGTTTTTGATCTGCTTGTAAGATAAAACGTCTCCCACAGAGATAGCACTTACATTTTTCTATGGCCCACCAACATGCTGAGAGTTCTTTTTCTATTACTGAATAGTGAACTTCAGCATCACTGAGGACCCTATACGCAAAGCCAATAGTGTTTTCTGTGTCACCATCTCTATGTGCCAACACAGCACAAACACCAAACTTGCTCACATTCACAGTCAACCAACATTTAAGGTTATGATCAAAAGGTTTGAGTGCACACACAGTGACCAACTGCTGTTTGATGTCAGCAAAAGCAGCCGTGTACTCATCATTCCACAGAAATTCCGACCTGTCTTTCAATAACAGTGAAATAACCCTGATTCTGGATGCAACATCCGATATGAACCATGAATAAAATACACAAAGACCCAAAAAAGTTTTCACCCCTGCTTTATCCACTGGGGGATGGGCTTTCAGAATGGCTTCAACTAATCCCTGTTTAGGACGCATACCCTCCTCTGAGACAATGTGCACTAAATACTCCACAGAAGGTTTTACAAATTGGCATTTTTTCCTCTTGAGCACTTTGTCAAAAGCTATAAGCACCTGCCTTAAGATCTGGTCAAGTTCCAAGCGGGAACTTGCATGGATCAATACGTCATCCTGAAAAACAGAGACATTAAAAATTCCCTTAAGTAATTCAGACATCAGTCTCTGGAAGATGGAGGCCGCTGACGTAAAGCCAAATGGCATACCGCAGTACAAAGGGGAAACAAACTCAGTCAGATGACGTCATTCATGTGTCAATTCTACCTGATGGTAAGCAGCTGCTAAATCCAATTTCGTGAAAAACGTAGCCTCAGAGATTGTTGACAACATTTCACTAATATTGGGAAGGGGATGTGAATCTACCCATATTTTTTTGTTGAGGGCTCTGAGATCCACACAAACCCTCATTTCACCATTCTTCTTCTTGGCAACTACCAGGGGAGAAAGCCACAAAGAGGACTTAACGGGCTCAATTGTTCCTTTCAACAGTAAGCCCTCCAATTATTTTTCTAATTCACCGCGTACGCCCAAAGGAACCCCCTCAATTTATGCTTCACGGCTATAGCATTAGCGTTTGTCTTTATTTTGTGTGGAAATCCTACAATTTTACCAAGCTCACCTGAAAATACTCTAGGGAAATCATTTAACAAAACCTCAATGTAAGTCGAATCTCTAATCACCTGTTCATTTGTACCTGGACGTAGAATCATACCACACAATCCTTGGTGGGACCGTCCTAAGACGTTCAACCCCTTAACAGCAACATACATTTTTCCAGAAATACGTCTCCCTTTAAACACCATGATTTCTTAAAAAAAAACCCTGGCGATCAATTTTTCTACCCTCATAGGAAATAGGAGATCTATCAGGTGGAGACAATGACCGCCCTAGCCAATTCTGGTCGAAGAGCGCCTGGGTGATTATGTTGATCCTGGCCCCAGAACACACCAAAAGATAGAGTTGTCTTTCTTCCATCTGAACGTAAACATATGGGTTGACGCACATTTCCTGCTCAACATTGCCCATGTTGTCATCGCCCACCTCCAGAACCATACCTTGGATTTCGCTCATTAAATTCTCAACATCAACTTCACAATCATCACACACAGCTGATACTCTGGTTCCTTTCCTTCTCACACTTTGGCACACCTTGGCAAAATCCCCAGTTTTCCACAAAGTCTACATTGGGCACTTTTAGCCGGGCACGCCCAACCACCCTTTTGATGTGGTGGATAGCCACACCTGAAGTATATGTTATTTTGTTTGAAAAATGAGTTCTGCTCCGTAGGATTATAAGGTGACGGAAAAGACGATGAAGACACTTTAAACATTCTCTACTTGTCAACTTTGGAGAGCACAGCATTAACCTGTTCAGCTGTTTTGTCCTCTAGTTCTCTTGATGACTTGATTGATGTCTCTATGCTCCTATCAATCCTGATGGTTTCAGTCAAAGAAAGATTACCTAGATCTGGGAGTGCCCTAGAGGCACTCCCAGAGGGATATACAATATACAGACAGGACAGACCCATAGGCAGAGGAGGGGGCATTGCAATAGTCGCACAGGAAAGTCTACGCTGCCAGCTTAATCATGTGCCTATCTTGGACAGCGAGGCAGGGAGCTTTACGATAAAAGTGAATAACAACTATAAACTGGAAGGAATGTTAATCTACAGACCCCCCGGCCCCTCAGCTAGGTTCGAGGAGAGCCTGGTTGAATGCATTATAGAGACCTCGATATGCAAAAATAATTACATGGTACTTGGTGACCTTAACCTTCATTTCAATAACCCATCCGACAACGCTAGTAAAAACCTCTGCCAAGCATTAGAAGCTTTACAATTAAATCAAATTGTAAGCGGGCCTACCCACCAGTTAGGGAACTTACTAGATCCCATATTTGTTAACTGGGGGGAAGTAGAAGCGAAGACTCCCATCCCTATCCCCTGGTCGGATCATCACCTGGTACCGTTTACCATTCAAACTCCTGAAGGCAGAGCCCGTCATCCGACTGCACTGTACCATCTAAGGCGAAAATGGGCCTCCTTCTCCCAGTCTAAGTTCTGTGAGGAACTAACAAAAGGAGGCGATCCAGGGGGGGATGATGCAGACACGGCTAACTCCAATCTCTGCAAACGCATTAACAATGCACTAGATCTTACTGCCCCGCTATCCAAAACTAAACCCAGTGATCGTGCTCAAAAAACCGCACCCTGGTTCAGTACTGAACTGCGAAATGCTAAAACCTTATTGAAGAGAGCAGAAAGGCAATGGCGTCGGGCTATCTCTAAAGATACTAGAGAGGTCTACTTGTCAGAGAGGCGAGTCTACCACGGACTGATTAGAAAGGCGAAAACCACACACTATGAGACTAAGATCAACGAAGCTGGTAACTCTACGAAGGAGTTATTTCTGCTTTACAAAACTCTCTCTAGTGGAAAATCCGTCACTGTCCCTGATGACTGTTCACCTGAGTCTTGTGACAGAATCGCAGATTTCTTTGCCGAGAAAATATCTAGAATTTACTCGGCTTTCCCAACTCAACCCACGAATGGGATAGAGTTTGTGGAAAAACCCAGGGACAGGGGAAACTCACCCACCCTTACCAACTTTGTTACCCCACCCACAGAAACTCTCCTAAAAATCTGCAGTTCTGTAAAATCAGGTTCCCCACGGGATCCCACCACTCCCAAACGCCTAAAAGACAGCCTGGGGGCCATGGAGCCCTACATTAGGCATCTACTGGACGTGTCTTTTATGACAAAGACTGTGCCTAAAGAATGGAAAAAAGCGGTGGTCCTTCCTCTTAGAAAAAAACCTACCATCAGCTTTGATAAATTAGACAACTTGCGGCCCATCTCTCTTTTACCATATCTGGCCAAGGTAGCAGAAAAAACGGTCAATCTCCAACTAATGGATTTCATAGACAAAGCTGCCTTACTCCACGACACACAATTTGGCTTCCGCCCCCGCCATTCTACGGAATCGGCACTATTGACGGCTGTGGAATCCCTTCGGCAGGGGGTGGATGAAGGTCACACTATGGCCCTTATCCTATTGGACCTGAGTGCGGCATTCGACACTGTAGCTCACTCCACCTTGCTACAGTGTCTGAATGATGGAGGTATAACTGGAGCCGCACTCCAATGGATCCAATCCTTCCTAACGGGGAGAAGTTTCCAGGTCCGTCAAGGGGACCACTATTCCCGAGACATAGAATTGGGTCAGGGCGTTCCTCAGGGTTCGTCCCTGAGCCCAACTCTTTTCAATCTCTATGTCTCCCCAGTGGCTCCAATTGTAGTGGGACACGGACTACAAATTGTTACCTATGCCGACGACACTCAGCTGGTTGTCTCCCTCTCGCGTGCACCCGGTCTTGCTATGGACAGTTTCAGGGCTTGCATGCAAGATCTTGCAACCTGGATGTCCACTAATTGCCTGAAATTAAATGGCAACAAGACTGAGGTGCTCGTGGTGGGAGGCAGCCCATCTGTCTGGACGTCGGCATGGTGGCCACCATGCCTAGGCGAGGCCCCCACACCTCGGAAAGAAGTCAGAAATCTCGGGGTCTGGCTAGATACTGATCTGTCTTTCGGACCACAGATTAACAGGGTGACGGGCATGTGCTTCAGCATTTTAAAAACTCTGCGGAAAGTCCTAATTCTCCTCCCTACGGCCGCCCGCAGAACGCTGGTGCATGCTCTAGTCACCTCACGCTTGGACTTTGGCAACCTACTCTATTTGGGAGCTACCTGTAAAGCGATTAATCGACTTCAGGTGCTACAGAATGCTGCAGCTCGCCTCATTTTAAACCTCCCAAAAAGATCGAACTCCAAGGCCGCCCTCCAGTCACTCCATTGGCTGCCAGTGAGGAGCAGAGTTGAATTTAAGTCCCTCTGTACCTGCCACCGTATCCTCGCTAAAAAGGCGCCAGCACCACTCCAGAACCTTATTACAAGGTATGCACCAACTCGTGCACTGCGCTCCTCGCATGGAGGCTTACTTAAGGTCCCTAGGGTGAAAAAGGCCCGTATGGGAGGAAGATCCTTCCGATACCTGGCGGCAAAAAACTGGAATAATTTACCTCTTAATCTCCGTCTGGACCCCTCCGAATCTAGTTTCCGGAGGAAATTAAAAACTTACCTCTTTTCTAAATAAGTGGGCTCCTCCCCTACTTCTCTCTCAGAGTGCTTCAGTTCAGCGCGGGGACACGCATTCTGCGTAACCAGGCGCTCTATAAATGCCCCTTAATAATAATAATAATAATACCTAAGGAAAGCAACTTCTGTTTGATGGACTTGTCGGTGCAGTGGCAAATAAACTGATCTCTAATTAGCTGCTCTGCAAAATTCTCAAACTAACATTCTGCTGTCAACTTGCGCAGAGCAGATATTTACGTATTAACATCTGCTGGCCTTTGCTCTCTTTTGAAGAACATGTGCCTCAACACCACCAGACTGGGAGCAACATCAAACCTTTGTACCAGTTTCTTTAAAGCTTCTTCATAGACATCTACCTCATCCTACCCATCAACTTGAACATCCGGCAGATGTTTAAATGTGGATCTACCCTCAAAACCCAAAGAGTGCAGAAGTAGATATCTTTTTCTTTCGGGTCTGAATCTTGAGGCACCATTTGCCCCCAAGTAGCTTTCAAAGACATCATTCCACTGCCTCCATTTTATAGATAGATCTCCTGGTGTCTCCAAGAAAGCTGGTGGAGGATTTACTGACTGCATAGTACTTTGAAGCACACAACACTGTGGAAGTCACAACCAACTTAAATATAAACTTTCTTTCCTGAAAATATATATATTCTTAAATTAATATTAAATTGTATATATATTGTCATCACTACTCCTTATAGTACTAACTTGAATGTATTGCCACTAAAACTTCTTATGATGCCTGAAGCATACAGTATGAGAATGTCGTACTTCAGTGCAATTGTATTACAGTTATTCAACTGCACAAGACGGCCGCTGGTTTTCCTTTTTTTTTATAGAGTCATTAGGCACTTATGCTTCAGTATCCTTCCCAACTTGTTAAAATGGCAACCATGTTTTTCTTTGAATATTACAGCCAATGGAGCCTGTTTATTTGTAGCACGCGTCCTCCATGCATGCGCAGACACCCTTACCTGGGCCTAGTCAACCGCTCCACCTCCCGCAAATGGCTGCCAGTTTCTGCCTACTTTCTATGGGAAGTTGGAATTGTCTGGTATTCATCGACTGACCCTCCTATGCACCACGCCGTGCAGTATACTCTGCGTTTTCCTATGCGAGGTCACAACTTATGGGGCGCTTCATCGACTCCTTCCTGGAACCAGTGGTAGCACACAGGAACAGTGCTCGCTGTGACAAGACTAACCCACACGCGATGCAGGTTGGTGCCTTCCCTCTTGTAAATTCCTCCGTGCGATGAGTTCTTTAATCTAGGGTACACCGGTCCAGCTCTTCGCCACGTGTAATAAGTGGCAGATGGCTAAAGAAGAGTAAATGCTTTGTTTCAGATAAGCACAAGTACCCCTGTCTGCTACAGGCAAACCAGTGGAAAAACCAACCTCCCCTCTCTGGAACACTCGCAAAACAGAATGCACAGGTTAATAGCAACACAACCAAAATAGCATTTAACTGTTGAAAGACAATGCTACACCTGGATACACAGATATAGTAAAAAGCACAGACGAAGTGACACAGGGACCTGGACACACAGATACAGTAAAAAGCATGGACAGATTGACACTAGGACTTAAACACAGAGGTACAGCAACAGGCACTGAAAGACTGACTCTGGGAATTAGAAATGCAGGTACAGCAACAGGTGCAGATGCATGGACTCTGGGACTTAGACACACAGGTACAGTAACAGGTACAGATAGAGTGCCACTGAGACATAGACACACAGGTACAGTAGCAGGCACAGATAAATTGCCACTTAAATGTAGAGTCAAAGGTACAGTAACAGGCGCGGATGCACGGACCGAGCTCTTTGCCGGGGCCGGTTTTCGGCCGATTTTGTTACAGGGCCGATTTTGCAGTTATGCTGCAAAAACGGCCCTGTAACAAAAACATCCCCCAGGAGCCCAAAACCGGCCCCCATCCTTGCGGCGCACGGGGGATTGCCCGGTGCTCGCAACAGCCAGTCCGGCCCTGTAGACACATGAGCAGACAGGGACAGATATAGTAAAACTGAGAGTGACAGGTTCTGGGAAGAAAGACGTGTAGACACAGACGCCAGAAGGTAGAGACATAGATATAGGGCACAAAGACATGGATAAGCTTGAACTAGAATCAAAAACAAAGGCTCTGTGGCAGAAAACATGGATAGACTGGAACTGCACTTAAAGACACTGACAGGAGGACAGCAAGATACGATGTCCTGACTCTGGAAGCTAGAGACAGTGGCGTGTGGTAGAGAGGCCTTAAGGCACTGACACCAAGGAAGGCAGAGATGAGTCCACGTCTGAAGGACAAGCACACCTAGAAGAGAAGCTTCATCCTTCTAAGCAGAGTCCACTCTTCAGGAAACGCCACAATCCGGCAGAAGCGCACACTCCATATAGCTATAGTACTTTGAGGATGAGCTGTGGAAGGAGTACGCTTCAAATACCAAGTTCCAATACTTAACCTGTGACTTGCCCACATGAGGCGGGAGAACCTAGTATTATCTTCTGCAGTGAAGGCAGAGTTGACAAGCGCTGTCTGTGGTTTATAACATATACTCTGGTAGATTTAGAAAGACAAGACTGGGGAACTGGGTTTGAGTCTTGGCTTCGGCTCAACATCCTGTGATTTAGGGCAAATCACTTAATCTCACCATGCCTACAATAAAAATGAATGTGTCCATGTGTATTGTAACTGGGGCTCAAGTACAGTGCTCTAATACCTTCAGGTCGAGTTTGCGCTATATAAAACTGGGAAAATGCAAGGAAATGCGCTTGCCCGAGGCCACGCAGTGGCCATCAGGAGGGCGGGCCCCTAGTCACGGAGGGCTGCCCCCGCCCATGTTTGGCCAGCCACTCCTCTCCCGGGCAGGCTTTTCCCGGTTGGAGGAGGCATGTCCATGACGCACGTCCGGGGCGGCTGGGAGGAGCCTCCAGGGGTACTTTACTCCCCTGCCCCTGTTGGGAGGCCTCTTTGCCGCTCCGGACGCCGTTGCACGGTTTCGTCGGGACACTCTTTCTCAGGACACTTTTCTTCACTTCGTGGTGAGTTCGGCCTTCGGGGCCTCCCTCCTGCGCCTACTCTCTCCCTTGGCGGAGGTACGAGTTCAGGCTAGGCGGCCCGCTTAGCGTCGGGCTGCTGTGGAGGTGGGGGGGTTGCGGCGTGGCATCGAAATAGCCCCGCACTCTCCCTTCGGGGTGCGGGCGAGTCCGGTGCACCCACGTGGTGCTGGGGTTGTCCTGGGGGAGGGTTGTGCCGCCACTGCCAGTGGTGATTTAAGTGGACAGTGACAGAGGTGAGACACTTCAGCCCCCGAGGCAGATTCGCAGCTACGCATTTGATCTTGTGCGTCTCTTTCCTGTGACCCTGACGACGCAGTCACGCGCCCTTTAAGATTCCTCACACCGCACTGTCTTCAATATCAGTGAACATGGCGCTCCCACCTACCCCGCTTTCCATGGCCTTCGCATCCAGACAGCGATTCAGAACAACTTACCTGGTGCAGAGGTGCCTCTACGGCAAGAAGAGAGCACCTCTCCCTGAGCAAACTTGCTTAAAGATAGTTTGGGAGTGTAGAGTGCTCTTACAGAGGGCCAGCATCGCCAACTGAAATACAACTTATCAAAGAATACATGTGCATTGGACCTTCAGTAATGACGTAGCAAGGTCGCCCTTGCAAGGTGCAGGAGATGAAAATGGGGTCCCTGCCATCAGCTGAATAGTAAAATACAACCTTTATGGGGATGCAGCGAACCCCTAAACTGCTACACACCGGTGCCACTGCACCTTCCGCTCTATTGAGAAAGCTTCCATTAGCGTGAAGATTTAAGATACACTGACGGAGTATTAGGAGCCCTTGGAGGAGGGCGATATGAAGGTAGGATCGCTGCCCCCGTCAGCGTCGAGTCCTTGCTCTTAGAGAGAGTACAATAGTTTTCGGGCAGGAACGTGACATCTCACCAGGTGTCCTCTGCCTGAGTCCACTGCTGGCTGCTGCCTTTGTCACCCATGTAATGCTCTACATGCATTCACCTACAATGATGTTCACTGGAGCAGGGGCGGCTCTAGGCTCATGGTGGCCCTGTGCGGGGAGCGTAGGTAGTGGGCCCCGGAAGAGGGGGTCCGGGTGGGGCGGGGAGTGGAGGCCAGTGAAGAGGGGGGGTCAGGGTGTTTGGAAGTGGAACAGAGCTGGAGCCCGCCAAATCCCTGCCAGGGGCCGCCACGCAAATATGTATCCATCCTCAGAGGATTTTTATATTAAGGATATAAATTGGCGTGGTAGCCCCTGGGGTTTGGTGGCCCTGTGCAGGTGCACAGCTTGCACATGCCTAAGGCTGCCCCTGACTGGAGGCAGGGAACTTGGCCTAAGCTAAGGTGTAGTGGCAGTGCTCAAGAAGAGGATGTGATGTATCGGCCAGAGCTGCTGACTTTGGATCGCAGAACCAGGTTTGAGTCTCGGCATCGGCTCAACATCCTGGGATTCTGGGCAAATCACTTAGGTTCGGATTTAAATGTCGGGTGGAAAGCCAATCCGACTGCTTGGCGGAGGCTTTCCACCTGACAGCGACGGTTTCCCTCTGACTGCCATATTACAATACCGGCGGTCGGAGGAAAAAAGTGTTTCTTTTTTATTGAGGCTGGTGCTGCAACCAGCAGCACAAGCCTCAATAGAAAATATACACTTTGTGACTGCCGAGAAGGCAGACGCATCCTAATTGTGGAAGTGGAACGGCCGACTCCTTGTTGGGCGGTCCATTTTCCCTACAATGTCGGTCCAACATCGTAATTAGGCCCTTAATCTCCCTGTGCCTACCAAAAATGAATGTGTAAAGTAACTGATGCTCATATAAAGCGTTCCAAAACCTTGAGGTAGAGTTCGCTCTATGTAAAACTGCAAAAACAAAAAAATGCCTGTCCACACAGCAACAAGCAACACCATATACTACTGGAAGGCTCACTGGTACGTGCTTAGCAATGTTTTATGGTGTTGCCATGGAAACTTGTTTTCATTCTTGCCAACGTTAAATATGTCACAGCTACAGGTTAAGACTTCCCAACTGCAAATAATCACCAATCTATCTTCAAACTCTGTGACACCCATACTCCATGGGTAGAGCAATCTACATTCCGCCAGTAAACGCTCTCACTTTGAAGTCAGTCTCGGTCTTTGAATGCACAGTAAATGTGACAAGATAAGAACAAGATTTACAGGCCTGGGAAGCACTCGGAAGGATACTGGCAAACAGGGGCGGATTGGCAAAGCGGGCATTTGGGCATCAGCCGAACGGCCTGTGTCTCAGTGCCCTCTGTGGGCCGTTTTTTTCTCCCCTTTCCCAGTCCACAGAGAGTGGACTAGGAAAGGGGAGAAAATAAAACCGGGCCACAGAGGGCACGGAGACAGAGACAGAGACAGAGACAGAGAAATGAAAGCAGCCTCGCTGTGCGCCGTACAGCGATTATCAGCTGTGGCCTCTCCTTCACCCCCTGCCCTGCAAAGCAATCACGCTGAGGCTGGGCTTGGAAGGGGTGCTTGCTGGCAAGAATCGGCCTCCCTGGGGGCCAGGTGTGGCTCAGGCCTTTGAGCCATTTTCACCTCGGCCCCCCTGGGGCCCCACGTAGCCCAGAAACAGTGTTACTCTTAACACCTCGCCCACAGCCCTTCACATTCAGGGCATAGTGGGCGAGGAAGAATGGGTCTCCCTGTGTGGGCCAGGTGATGTTTGGAACTCAGACACCATCTTTACCTCGGCCTCCCCCTTGCCACTTGGCTACCTTGGATGGCCCAGCAGCTGTGTTTTGTGCTCCCCTCCCAGGACATTGCCCTGAGGCCTGGAAGGCTGATTAATTTACTAATTGCAGGGGCCTTACCTCTGTTCATGTGCTCCTAAGCTGAAGGGCTGGGGAGGGCTAAGTAGGTTAGTAATAGCAGGGGCTTTGCTGCTTTTCAGGTGCTCCTGCGCTGGAGGGCTCGAATAATTTTGTGACAGAAAGGAGCCTTAATGTTTTTTTTAGTTGCTCAGCATGTAGGCCATTGTCATCTTGGCCCTGTGTCCTACGCAAGAACAGTATTCTCCCACTTTCATTCCTTGTCTGTGCAAATGGTGTTTCATGAAAGGGCACGCCCCTTGAATGTGGGCCACACCCCTTAAATATGGGCCACGCCTCATGAATGTGGGCCACTTTTTTCGTCAGTGCCCGGGCAAAATTGTGATCCCAATCCGACCCTGCTGGTAAATAAAGTATTAGCATGATAGGGATGAAGTGATCCTGGAGAGCCGAAGCCAGCAAATGAAAAAGCAAGAAAAAGTGAGTTACAAACCACAAAGCCAATGGCAAGCAACAGGCAGAAAGCATTCCCAAGTCAACTTCTGAAACTCCCCAAGATGTCTTTCGCATACCACACAGCTGCACTGTCTGGGAGGCTGCGACCTGAAAAGTAAATTATTTTAGAGGGTTTTTTGTAGCCTCTATGACGGTGACTAACAGGCACTTTTTTGGCATACCCTTAGCACAGCTTAAAATAATATCATAGAAGCAAAATAAATCTTCTCACAGATGGACCCAAAGGTACTTCCAGTCTGATTGTATTTGCCGCGACACAAGGAGGGAGACGCTTAAGAAAGTATTTGACAGTCTAGTGCATTCTTCAACACCCCACACCACCGGGTAAGCTGAGGTCATCATTATCAATGACTTTTGCAGCAGGAAAACAACAGGATGCATATCATTTTAACAAACACAAATTGTGGATAACTTGGTACGGTGCACATTATAGAATATTTACACCTTAACATTGACCCTGCACACATAGAGGGCTACACATGTCTACACCCCACCACCTCCTGGCCAGCGAATGGAGACACAACTATGTGAGTACCCCTGGAGTTAAGTTAGAAGGGAAAAAACAGCAAGACAGCCTTCACCTTCATCTAGCCCAACTCAACATCCAATATTCTGTTCCAAATAGTTTCCAGTCCACAGAACGGGCCTTGCTTTCTGTCTTTCCCACTCAGTGCAGGCAGGTTATCGACAAGTACACACTCCCACTTCTGGGTGTTGCCCCGTGTCAGCAAATTCACCCCTTATTTTCTCTACGAACAGGCTTGTGCCTTTAATATCATAAACAATCAAGCAAGTCCCTACAGTACTACCCACTAGTTGTGGTTACTAAACAGAAACATATATAGCATCCACTGAACACTCAGGAAACCACTAGTGCCACACAAAAACACATTACATTATCATAATCATAAAATAATATATCAGAATAGTTTGATCATAAAAATTATTGCAATTTATTCAATACAATACATAATTCTGCACAGAAGTACCATAAAATACAATTAAGTTAAAAATGTGTCAATCCACATAGACATATTAAAACAGAAAAAACAGGTTGTCGACGCAGCGTTTCGGTTTTTTGGTTTACACCTTCATCAGGACAGTTTTCTTAAAGTTTTTTGGATGTGCTCGATGTACGTATGTGCAAGGGAGCCACAGAGGACTGTGTTATTTCACAGGGTAACTAAAAAAGGGACTAGGCCTGAGTTGCGCATGTGACTGTATGTCTTAATACCAGCGCTGCTTATAGTTGAAGTCCTCCTTTAATGGCTTATCAATTAACCATCTGTGCATTAGAAGACGGCCTCCCTGCTCGTCTCGCACCTCTTCCTCGTACAGTGTGCCTTTAATAGACATATGTACCCCATCCTTGGCAAACCATATTTTGGTTTCAAGCCTAATTATCCCTTATCCCGTGCTGTCCAGCGAGGCCGGCTTAAAGAGATTCTAAAGAGCAGTTTGGCTTCTTCACCAACAGTTTTATGACCTTGTTAAACACATTAGCTCCCCAGTGGGAAGACAGAATAATCTCAGACCATAACAAGTTCCCCTTTCGAAACATGGGCGCCATCCAGCCCAGTGTACTAAATGTACTAATGCTGCTTTTGCCCCCATCTTCCCAAATGATCATTTTGTTAGCCCAAAAGGTACAGTACGCGAATGTCCAGCTTCAGAAATACTGCTATTGTTACAGGCTGTTCTACCTTGTTCACAAGATGACTCGGCCCCATGACCCTAATCTCTCGCTAATCGTGTTCAATGTTGAGCCAGAGGGGCCAATGTAGCCATATGTGGGTATGAAACCTTTCCAACTTTCAGAACACCAACCACTCCAATTTCTAAGATGGGAATACTACCAGAAATGTCAGGAAAAGCGTTATCTGAACAAAATACCTCCACATGACTAATGAAATGATAGCCACAGCAGCAGGTTGGCACTGGCACAAAAGTAATACTAAAAGCTATAAATCTCCCCAACTCGGTATGAATAATCATTCAAAGAGCAGCTCACATATGTTTTATATTTTCAATCATTTTGTGTTCAAAGATACCACTGCATGCCACGGATGCCCCCATAATGTCAAGGATGCCCACCATTATGTCAGGGCCATAACCCTCGCATGTGCCTATTCAGCGGAGACCCCAGTCTCCATACTTACCGGCCCCCGCATTCTGCTGTTGCCAAAGGTGGGAAATAATGTCAGCCAACAAAACCTGGTATCATTAGTGGTCGTTGTTGGCCGCAGTTTATTAATAACCAAAGACATATTAATAACACAAACTGGTTTCAAGCAATCTTCCATTTTGCGAACATTACTCATCAATCATAATTGGCATATTACACATTATGACACCCTCTTGTGATAGCGGGTGTCAGTCTCTTTGTGCCCTCCTTAGTTCGAAAATGGGGCTTGTACCCAAACCAGTTTGTTGCCAGTCTATTGGTGCTCCAGTGGTTGGTTGCCCATGCCTTCTGCGTGTTGCGGAGGGGAGCTTTCCAGTAGGGAGTTAGGTCCCCAGCTCGCTACCAAATTGCGCCCTGCCGTCCGGCCGGGTCTGGGCCGCGAGTGCCGTCTCCTCCTGTTACTCCCCTCCGGCATTCAAAAGTGAGTGGCCATCCTCTTACACACCGCCCGCCGGTGTGTTTTCTCAGCCAACCAGTGTAGGATTTCCGCCACGCCGCAGGGAGGCCCACGTCTCACTGTGGCTCCCCCCCCCTGCACCTGGTTCGTGGCTCCCACCTTTCACCATATTTTTTTCCTTTTTTTTTTTTTTTTTTTAGATGCAACCTGTGAGTGACATTGCACCCCACAAGTTATCCCAAAACACCTTCATCCCCTTCTCGGATAGGTGTACCCCGTCTTGCCCATAGAGCTCCGGGCGGCCCGGGTGGATGAGGCCGTGCCAAATTGATTCCAGGCCATTGGCGAGGCAAAACTTGTGCATTGCCACATTTAGTTTCCTTCTTGCGTTGTCGACGGCCTTGTTGGAATCGGCCCCTCTCCAATGTTTCCTGCTGATCATTTCGGACCAGACTACCGTCGTGGGTCCCAGCCACGCTGCTGTCTTGGTGAGATCCCTTTGGATGGCTTGCCCGACTGCTTTTCGCCCTAGCCGGGTCAGGTCGTTGCCCCCAAGGTGGATGATCAGGACGTCGGGCAACCAGGCCGAATCTGCCATGAGGCCGTCCAGCGTCGGCAGTAGCTGCTCCCATCTCATACCTGGCTGCCCTATCCACCGGATGTACGTCGCTTTGGGCCTGTTTATGCTGCGGCCCCCCTGCCGCCACCAAGACTCCATCCGGGACACGAATGAGTGCCCCACCACCCAGACCAGCTGCGGGCGTCCCCCTGTCGAGAGAAAGCATTCTGTTAGGTGGCGTATCTGCTCACCGTGTGCATTTAGGAGAGGGAGGGGGGTGCTGTCACCCTGCCGTGCGGCATCCCAAGGCGACTCCCTCTCCTTCCCTCCCCCCGTGGCTTTCTCTCTCTTTTCTCTTTTTTTTTTATTTTTATTTTTTTTATATGAGGTGAGGGCGTATGTACGACTTGTACGCCCTGGAGCGCCATCTGCCCACTGCCTGGATCCTGTCCTCTGGCATGCCATGCTGCGCTGCCGAGGTCGCTGCGCCGATCCTGAAGGAGTGAGAGGCAAACGATGCCGCGCAATACCCGGCTTTACCCAGGCCTTGGCGCATTATGGCTGTAAACTGGAACTTACTCAGGTTCCTCCCGTCCTTATGTATGAAGAGAGGGCCCTCACCAGCTGGTCGAGCCCCCATGTACTTGAATAACCAGCATACGGCGCAGAGCCCCGACTCTGGGATGCAACGGAGACGTATCGTCGTCCCCCTCCTTGCCCTGTCCGTTTTGGACTGTCTCAGCGTTAATTCAACTGCCCTCGCCATTGGTTTAATGTCTCTTGCCTGCAGGCATTGCTGCGCTGGGCCCGATTTGCTGGGGGCTACCAGTTCGCTGATACGGAATGCTCCGAAGAAAGCCGTCGTGAAAGCCGCCCTAAATAGCAGCAGCTCATATTTATCCGATATTAAGCCCGTGAGGGCTCCAAGGAGCTGGCCCAGTTTGGCATAATCGATGGGACGCCTGTCGTCCTTCTTTCTACCTTCAACCCTCCTCCAGCCTTTTAAGGCCGTCTTTAGATAGGCCGAGGTAGTGGGGTCCTCGCCTGTATAAAGCCTGGCAAAATGGGCGATGGCGGATAAATGCGCCTCGGCCCACGATCTCGTTTTTCTCGACTCGAATGCCCATTGCACGAATTTCTCGACTGCTGTGCGAGTCTTTGCCCTGTCTTCCAGCGATCTTAGGCCCCCAACTCTCATTACCGTGCCCGCGTATGTCTTGTATCTTCTGTTAGCCTCTGGGGTAAGTGATTGCCCTATTAGCCATGATAAGTCTACTCCCCCAGGTCCCAAAGGGACGATGGAAAGGGGGTCATCTCCTTGTCCGCCCCGGGCACCAGTTCTCTGAAACGTTTCATTTGGGCCCGCGAGAGCGCGTCTGCTGCTGAGTTCTCTGCCCCTGGCACGTGGCGTGCTTTCAGCTCCAGGTTCCCTTCCAGCTGCAATTTAATTAACCGTCGCATTAGCCTCGGCATGTCCGGGCATCTCGCTGCGCCTCTGTTAATGGCCTGTACTACTCCCATGTTATCTGACCAAAGCGTGAGTTTCAGGTTTTTTATTTTCTCGCTCCAAATGGTCAGAGCCACAATGATAGGGAACAGCTCGAGAAACGTGATGTTCCTGGTGAGCCACTGCCATGCCATTCATCCGGCCACTGGCTGGCGCACCAACTGTTTCCCAGGACCGCGCCGAAGCCAAGGCTTCCGGCCGCGTCTGTGTAAAGAGCTATCTGTTCGGCCGTTACCCACCCTGCCCTCCAAATCAGCACCCCGTTGAAATCTTGTAGGAACTCGTCCCACACCTGCAGGTCCTGTTTCACGCCTGCGCTCAGCCTGATGTGGTGGTGCTTGTGGGTGACGCCGGCCGTTAGCCCTGTTAGGCGTCTTGAAAATACCCTGGCGGGCGGGATTACCCGAGCTGCGAAGTTGAGTCTACCTATCACTCGTTGGATCTCCCTCAGGGTGGCCTTGCTCCGACCCCGTAGCTTCGATACTTCCTCGCAAAATTCTTTCACCTTGTCAGGAGGCAGCCTGGCCGTTCCCGCTATAGAGTCCAATTCTATGCCCAGGAACGTGAGACTTGTGGTCGGGCCTGTAGTTTTCTCTTTTGCGAGGGGGACCCCTAGGGACCTAGATAGATCCTCGAAGGCTGCCAATGTGCTTGCGCACACTGAGGACCCTGCCGGGCCTGTGAACAGGAAGTCGTCTAGGTAGTGCAGCTTTCCACCTTCCTGGTGCCGGTCATGCAGCGCCCATTCTAAGAAAGTGGCGAACTGCTCAAAGTATGCGCATGAAATTGCGCATCCCATGGGCATGGCTTTGTCAATAAACACGTCTTCGCCCCATTGGAAACCCAATAAATGGAAGCTGGAGGGGTGGACCGGCAATAGTCGGAACGCAGATTCAATATCGGCTTTTGCCATGAGGGCTCCTCTGCCTGTCGCCTTAACCAGCTCGATAGCGTCGTTGACTGACGCATAGCTCACTGAGCAAGCTTCGGGGTCGATACCGTCGTTCACGGAGGAACCTTCCGGAAACGATAGGTGGTGTATCAGCCTGAATTGACCTTGTTCTTTCTTGGGGACCACGCCTAGCGGGGAGACGACTATGCCTTCATGCAATTCCTTTGGGAGGGGGCCCTCAACTCTACCCAGTTTCAACTCTTTCTCTATCTTGGCGCTAACCACTTCGGGGTGTTGGCTTGCCGACTTCAGGTTACTCGCCCCCGCCGAGGGGAGCGGGCCCTGGAATGGAATAACAAAGCCTTGCTCGAAGCCCTCTACCAGTGATCTGGCCTCTGCTTTGTTCGGGTATTTGTTTGTTAATCTGCGCAGCTGTTGCTTAATAATGGGGGATCTGGCCAGCTGGCGCCTACAAATGTCCACCAGTCCCCTCCTTTCCCCTGCGTTGGGGCTAACGCTTCTTGCTCTTTTCTCTCTTCTCTCTTTTCGCTTCGTGTTTGGAACCTTTACACGCAACGGTGGCGTGCTTGCCACCGCAGCTAGCGCATGCGTGTTGAAACTTACAAGACGAGCCCCATGAGCAGTCCCCTGCCTCGTATCTCCAACAGATCGCCTTGGTTGCGGTTGGGGAGTACGATCTCCCGTTCGACCGCCTTTGATAAGAACTACTCTTCCCCTTTTGGTAGGAGCTCCAAAAGGGCTGGTTGCCTTTTCCCGCCCAGGCCCTAACATCTTTGGCTGTGAGCATCTTGTGGATGAAACCCGAGACATCCTCCTCATTCCACTCCATTTCAGGGTGCCTCTGCATTTTTAATCTAAACCCTTTATCGTATTCTAACTAGGCATCCCCCGGGAACTGCCTCTGTGCTAGGTGGATATTGGCCTCGTAAAGCCACAAGTCAGCCGCGCAATGGGGGAACCTTTCCACTATAATGCATGCCATGATTCTAAAGGCATCTAACCAATTGTCGAAACTGCGCTCTTTTCTGGCCCCACGCCTTTCTCTCCTGTCCTCTTCCTTCCTGTCGCACGTGGTTAGATCAAGTCCCTCTAGCTGTATTTCGAGCAGCGAAAATATGTCAATGAATTCTTTGCGCCATATCCTCTCTTTTACCGCTAGGGGGATGAGACATGCCAAGCCGGTGGCTTTCGTAGTCAGGGACGCCGGACCGGGGGATGGCCTGATGTACTGATCGTTGACTACCCCGCTCGGAGGCAGGCTTCCCGAAACGGGGCCGTAACCCCAACCGGGTAGTGGGGAGATTTGTTCCCCCTGGGCGGACAAGCTTACCTGTTCTTGCACTCTTGTCTGACGGGCCCACCCCGGGTCGACCATATGCCACGTGAGACCTGCCGCTTCCTCCGCGCGCTGCTCCCTAGGCCCTGGTACCCCTTGCCCTGTGCCATTAAGTAGCCCCGGCGCCAGCGATTTTAGACATTCCCTTACGATGTTGCTAATATGCTCACCCTTTTTCTTTTGGTCGGTGGTCTCGCTCTGGTCGCTGCCCTCTGGTCTCGGCGGGAGGGGTTTCTGCCGCACTTTCCTCGGAGGGTTCCTCTTCGATGTTCTCTTCATCGGCGTGTTTTTCAACTTCTTGGGTGCGGAAGGCCCTGGTTCTTCGTCCGCCTGTTCTACCGGTCTGTTCTCTTTCCCTTTGCCCAGGTGGGGGTGAAGCCAGTCGTCGCCGTGGATGGCCGATAACTCGCGGATCTTCAACAGCACCTCTGCCATCTCGTCCGGCTGGCCTTCCGACATGTCGTGAGTCACTGCGCACTTGTGTGTGGCTTCTTGGTTTCTCGCGTCTGCGTCAGGCCGTCAGCTGGGGGCACAGCTAGCTGCGTGTGCTTATCCCGGGCTCTGAGCTTGCTGCGGTTTTTTACCTGTTGTTGCTTCGGGGGAGCTGGCACGGCGCGCCGCGCTCCGTAAGGCGTCCTCGGTGATGGCGACCTTGATCTTCAACTGGAGCCTTGCCGTCTTCCTCTTCGTCCTTCGCCGCCTCTCTTCCTCTTCAGTCGTTGTTGCTGTCGCGCCGTTCTCCCAGCTCCTCGAATGCGATGTGCTTCTGCTGGGAGGGCGGCGTCGCTTAAATCCTCTTGAGCCCTCCATGCAGGCCTCAGGTGAGTCCCCCTGATTGGGGGGTTCAAACAAAGCCAGGTTGACCATTGGGCGCCCTTTGGGGGCGCTCAGGTCAACAGGTCACTTCCGGTCGGGTGGCTGGTGCGCACCCCGCTTCCGCTGGTTCCTGTGCGCATCGAAGCGCCCAGAACCAGTTTACCCCCGCTGGTGGCACCACGAGGGTTATGGCGCCGGCCTTCGAGCCTCCCCCACCCTTCGGGCGGGTGCGGCGGCCTCTGCAACAATCGGGCCATTGTTGCCCTCCATAATGCTAAGAACCCCCACACCATGTCAGCCATGAACAATGTTATTCTAAGGATGGCCAGAATTATGTGTTAGATGGCCAGAATTATGCCAAGCATACACACCATATGGCTAGGATAGCTGTCATTATGGCGTGATTAGTCAAAGGATGCCCAGCATATGTCAGGAGTTATAATTAGTATGCCAGTGCCAACGTTATGTTAGAAATAGATATAACTGCACCAGAAATGAACCCCTAATACTGTGGGCACCAGATACATTAGGTGTTCGGCTGACACTGGGAATGGCTTCCAGGAAGAGATAATTTCTTTTAAGGGGGGGACACAATCTCAGGCACATACACAACATATACATTAATGTACACTTTTGAATACACATGCACACAGAAGCATTTAAACAAATACATACAATTACATGCGCATACCACTACCATCGTCTGAAAAAACACAAGGCCACTACCTCTGTCCATTCTCTATCCACCCTTTGCTCTGCTTGACTTCAGGGCTGGTTCTCACACACTTTCACTCTGTCCCTGGCAGTCCCACACTCTAAGGACTCCACTCTGGCTATTGATGGCACTTTCTTTCTTTCTGCCCCAGTTTTCGCATGCACTGAATGACTGATACAAGTGGGGCTTGCAATGTGACCATTGTCCATGTGACTTTGGTAAACTTAGAGTGGGGATAGGTTTGTGTGTAAGCGTGTAACCCTGTCATTGGTTTGGCTGGAGGTCACTCCAGTGATAAGGAAATGTGTAGCACTGCCTTCTTCAATATGCCTAGACACTCTGATTCGGTTCTGGATGGCACTTCAGGGAGTTGCTTCTAGCATTGGTTAGCCACCAGCAGCTTCCACTTGAGAACCCTGAGAGCATCAGACCTAACGCACTTAACCTCTGTAAATATGCGTATGAAATGGAGCAGCCCATGAGCATACAGTTATCAGCATACCGTTGATCTTCGAACTTAAAACCAAGAAGTGGAAATTGTTACGGTGAAACAGTAGTAGTCAGAATACAGATTCAACGCCTGATTTCGGAAGGAGGTCCATCCTTTCCAGGGTCTGAAGTTGGGACATCGGTTGATCAAAATAATTACAGTGTACAGAACAGAGGTTTGGGTGAGTCCAGACATTTACTGAATAAAATGATAAGACATATCATATTGTAAATATGGCCCCTTTTTCACGCATCCCTTTGTTTGAAATGGGCGTGACATGGGTGTTGCTAATGGGCGTAACATGGGAGTTGCTGTGGGGGATGTCTGACGTTACAATGCATGCTTTTACCACGCATGCTGTTACAACGCCAGTTTTACAACGCAAACCTTTACAACGCATGGCGCTTTGGGGTTCTGGATAGTGAATAGTTTAATTTACTATTCCAACTCCAGTCCCCGCGGATTCTAGGGAAGGTGTTGGATAGTAAATTAAATCTATTCCCTATCCTAGAGCGCCCCCCAGCGCAATGCGTTGTAATGGTTTTCGTTGTAAAACCTGCGTTGTAATAGCACTGCGTTGTAAAAGTTTCGTTGTAAAGGATGTTTCCCGCTGTGGGTGTTCCCACGTAACTCCCAAGGATTCTGCTGCATTCCCAGATATAAATCCTTTAATAAACCTGGTAATGTTTCAGAAGCCTACACTTCCCCAGGGGCGGACCAAGGAGGTGCAACGAGAAGAAATACTTTTATTTCTCCTTGTTTCTCCTCTCGCAATCCGCAGCACACATAGAAAAAGGAAAAAGCCTCTTATGATTGTTGTTGTGCAGCAAGGTGTGCCTTCCTGCACAAAAACAATCATCCCCGCAATGCCGGCACTCTTGCACCATGGTGCAAGAGTGCCTGCGTTGGCGCATGGCATCCAATTGTGCGCCAATGCAGGGGAAAGCACAGGGATGCGTCATATTGTTGTAAATATGATGCATCCCTGTTCCTTTGAAATGACGCAGCTTGGCACAGCAAAATGGTTGGAAATATGACACATCTCTGTGCTTTTAAAATGATGCAGCTCGGCACAGCAAAACGGCATGCGGCGCAGTGCTGGGTCATTTTATTGTAAATGAGGCCCTTTGGATTTTTGGGGTAAGGGAGGAACACTTACCGAACCGATATTAAACCAGTCTCTGAAACCAACATTTAAAGCCTGGCTATCACTGGCCTGGTCACAGAGAGTGAGGTGATACCCTCCAATGTTCAACCATAGGAGAGACAGGGCTTTCTCTAATGTATTCTCGTTAAGGTTTTAGGGTTTGGCGGCTTTTACAATATCCTGCTTCTTGGTGAATTTGAACTCAAGGTGTCTGTTGTGTCGTTGGTAGAAAAGACACCAGGAGCCAGGATGTAAATTCAAGACTTGTTTATTCAGTCTTCAGTTAAGGTAACAACATCTCTGTACTCCAGCCAGCCTAGTGTGGTACCAGCCCCACCAGGAGCAGCCTCCCCAGCTGCTCAGCCCATCTCCAACTGCCACATTCATCCCACTCAGTCACCCAGGCATTCCACGCATCACAGGCACACGAACATTCTAATACTAAGACACACACTCTGGCTGAGCAGCTAGAGGCAGCAGGGCTAGAATACCTGTTATAATTATGTAGAATACAACAGTGTCCCTGCAGCACACATAAATACAGGCTTACTGAACTTACTGCTCTCTCCATTTGAGGAGGTCTTCTTTTTTGAATTGCCATTCATTGCCCTTATCACTGTTCTCTTTTTCCCTCACAAAAATATGGCCAACTTTCGGTGCAGATTTCTTCTCTACTAGCCAGCATTTCACCTCCCTTTAATCGCCGCTTACAACCGGCTTTTTGGCCTTCATCTGCCTATATCTTTTTTCGTTGCTGGGGAACCCAATTTGAACACTATGAATCAATGATAACTAAGCAGGGAGCAGTGCTAATAGCTTTGTGGATGTCCCCAAGATGACACAGGCATTTATTTACCCCATAGCCATCTTCCTGTAGTTTTATAAACCCAGGCCTTTTTTTACCTTCATTTTGCCCTCTTGTCTAGACCTTGGCTTGTTCTTCTTAAGCCCTGAATTGAAGATAGAAAGTATATTGCTCTATTTATTTTATCTCCAGAAGGGTGTGCCAAGTTAAAGAAAGTAAGACAAGAAGGTAGGAGCATTACTCCCAAAAATGATGCAGACCCACTACCCACATTAGGGATGTTTGATATAACTACTGGCAAATGACTTAAGGAGGGCGCGATATGAGGATGTAACCTGGCGTAAGGGGGATTTAATGCTAAAACATCACCTGAAATAGGGTGGCCTCAGTCAGTGGGAACGATGTTAACTCAATTGCCTAGGATATTGAGGCTTCGATGCCCCATGCCAATGGAGGATGGATGTGCATAATGTATTGTTTACCTGTTGCTTGTGGGCTTTCCCACGTGACCTGCCCCATCCCTCTATTAGCCCACTCTTGTTGCTTGTTCCTACCAGACCAGAGGTGTTGACCCCTCCAGTGTAACACACACATTAGGACCTGTAGACTGAGTACCTGTTGATACTTGGAGTAGTGAAACACCTAGCCATGACTGTTTGCCAGACCTTGTTACTGCACTCGGGCAGGCCAGGAAGCATCAGCCGGTGGACCCTCACAATAGTTTGAGCTCTCTATTGTGAAACCCGTGCCAATACTTCTCACCACCCTGATATTTGCCATGGCCACACTCTCAATGCTTGTGCGTTGGCAACTTTGAGAAACAGAAGGAACTCATGCTCTCCCATAGCATCCCCTGGGCTTACTGGACTCACCCTGCTTTGGAGGAGCTCAAGCACCGGCCGCCATTACTTCCTCCGCCGTGACCACTGTTTTGGGGGCTGGCTCCTTGCAATGCCATGCCCGACTGGTCCTTGCTCAGTTTCCTGGCCTTCCCTCCTTCACTAGTTGTGCTGGTTCTACTGGGGGCTGCCCTGAGATACCCTGAAACCCCCCCCCCTCAAATTCCCACCATGGACACCATGGCTGGTGCTCCATGCACAACACAGACACTTGTCTTATGCATGTTGAAATGTTTGTTTTTGTTTACTGCATGTTGAAAACATACCAGACTTTGGAGGGACAATGTTATTACCTGCAAGTTGTGGCAGCAATTGCACAATGTAATCTGGGTTTGTGGAAATGTTGTTACAGATTTTATACTGCACGGCACCTCCCTCTATAGCGGCACAAGCTTCGTTGAAGGGAAACACATCCATGACCATGGTGAGAGCTTCTACTGTGACTGTAGGGCAAACACATAGGCATGGGGCTCAGACACTTATTTGCCAGAGGAGTTGCAGTACTACCTTGTGTTTCTGGCATTTCCACTTCCAGACTCCGAGCAGGGCATCAAATAGTTTGAGTTCACTCAGATGTCAAGGATCTGATTTAAAAAAAAACAGAGGTGACAGAAATTACCACAACTCAGACAGCAGGGCTATGAGACAAGTTGCAAACATCGCCCATGCTTCTACCAGAAAATCAATCCTCAATTTAGGGAAATCTTACAGGCAAAGGTCTCCTACAGACCATCAGGTTATGTGGGTCAAACACACTCAACTACCAGCAAAGCTGCCCTTCAGAGTACACATATTTAACCTGATGAGGCTGCAGACTCGGGTACTTCACAGCAAGCTTTGCCTCACAGAGCTCCAATCTCACAGGCTGTAACATCTGACAGCAAAGCAACTCCTCATATTACAGAGTACTTACACAAGTCCAGGTCTTGGACAGATCAGCACCAAACATCAACAGGGCTTCCAGCACAGGCCCAGCTCAGCAGACGATGAGTCCCATACTGAAAGGCATCTTGGCTTGAGTACTTTATACTTTTATAGGGCTCTGCCAGGGCTGGCCCAAAGCGCACCCATGGTTCTCTTCATGCCAGTCCAAGTAGCAGTCCTTCACCGCAGTCCTTTTTGGGCGTTTTTATATCCAGAAAAAGAAAATAGACTTCATCAACATGAACCAGGAATCAAAGACATTCATAGACTGAAGTATATTTAAGGCATTTTTCCAGCTATGAGCAATGGATGCATTCGTATCCTTGTTGATGGTCAGTTGTCGTCTTGAATATGTCACAAAAAGTATCCCACTTCATTCCTATGCCTAGGTTGCCACTCTTTTTTTTATATCAGAGCAAAGCAGATGGTCCGAGTCTCCTCCCTTGTACT
Organism: Lissotriton vulgaris; assembly: GCF_964263255.1. Taxonomy (NCBI): domain Eukaryota; kingdom Metazoa; phylum Chordata; class Amphibia; order Caudata; family Salamandridae; genus Lissotriton; species Lissotriton vulgaris. Next base: position 278,459,275 of record NC_141698.1, on the reverse strand, counting down.
CCACTGGGACTCCATTTACCAGCAGGTAAGTATTTAAACTGTGTTAACTTCATTAAATGATAACGTTTATAGATTTTCAATAATGGTAGTCTTGTCCCTCGATCCAAAAGGGTTAGCTGAACTCGTGTCCTCCTCCACAGTCCTCTTGTGGAGGCCTCGTGTGGAGGATGAACCTGCTGCTGCTCAGTCTCTGCAGCAGCTGCATCCATCCAATGAGATACCACCGGCAGCTAGCAGACTCACGGGCAGTACAAGTGAAGCTCGACACCAGGCAGAGGTCAGGAAGAGAGACTGCAGTCCTGCAAACCTCAGGCTTTAAGCTACACATCCTCCTGGGGGACCTATTCGCATCACAGCAGATCCTAGTATCAGGCCATTGTTCAGGCTATGTTGCTACCCGCATGGGAGCTGGAGGAGCTGGGAATAGCGCAGAGAGGTACGCGCATGGGAGCTGGGAATGGGGCAAAGAGGTTACCAGCATGCGAGCTGGAAATGGGGCAGAGAGGCGACCCACATAGGAGCTGGGGGAGCTGGAAATGAGGCAGAGAGGCTTCCCGCATGGGAGTTGGGGGGAGCTGGGAATGGAGGAGGGAGCCTACATGCAAGGGAGCTGGGGGTAGCTGGGAATAGCGCAGAGAGGCTCACGCATGGGCGCGGGGAATGGGGCAAAGAGGTTACCAGCATGTGAGCTGGAAATGGGGCAGAGGCTACCTGACTGGGAGTTGGGGGAGCTGGGAATGGGGCAGAGAGCCTACCTGCATGGGATCTGGGAATGGAGCAGAGAGGCTACCCCCATTAGAGCGTGGGGAGCTGGGAATGGGGCAGACAGGCTGCCTGCATGGGAGTTGGGAATTAAACAGAGAGGCTGCCCGCATGGGAGCTGGGAATGGGGCAGAGAGGCTGCCTGCAGCTGGGGGGAGCTGGGAATGGGGCAGAGAGGCTGCATGCATGGGAGCTTTGGGGAAGCAGAGAATGGGGCAGAGAGGCTATCCGCATGGGAGATTGGGGGAGCTGGGAATGGGGCAGAGAGGCAACCCGCATGGGAGCTGGAAATGGGGCAGATAGGAAACCCGCATGGGAGCCGGGGGAGCAGAGAATGGGGCCGAGAGGCTACCTACATGGGAGCTGGGAATGGAGCAGAGAGGCTACCTGCATGGGAGCTGGGAGAGCTGGGAAAGGAGCAGAGGGGCTACCCGCATGGGAGCTGGGGGGAGTTAGTAATGGAGCAGAGAGGCTGCCCGCATGGGAGCTGGAAATGGGGCAGAAAGGCAACCCGCATGGGAGCTGGAGGGAGCTGGGGGAGCTGGGGGAGCTGGGAATGGGGAAGAGAGGTTACCCACATAAGAGTTGGTGGTACTGGGAAAGGAGCAGAGAAGCTACCCGCATGTGAGCTGGGGGAGCTGGGAATGGAGCAGAGAGGCAACCTGCATGGGAGCTGGGAGAGCTGGGTAAGGAGCAGAGAGGCTACCCGCATGTGAGCTGGAAATGGGGCGACAGACTACCCTCATGGGAGCTGGGGGGAGCTGGGAAGGAAGCAGAGAGGCAACCTGCATGGGAGCTGGGAAAGGAGCAGAGGGGCTACCCGCATGGGAGCTGGAAATGGGGCGACAGACTACCCTCATGGGAGCTGGGGGGAGCTGGGAAGGAAGCAGAGAGGTTCCCCGGATGGGAGCTGGGAATGGAGCAGAGAGGCTACCTGCTTGGGAGCTGGGTGGAGCTGTGAATGGGGCATAGACGCTACCAGCATGGGATCTAGAGGGAGCTGAGGGGAGCTGGGTATGGGGCAGAGAGTGCTCCCCGCAAGGCTGCTGGGGGAGCTGGGAATGGAACAGAGAGGCTACCCGCATCGGAACTGGAGAACAGGGAATGGAGCAGAGAGTCTACCCACATGTTAGCTGGGGGTACTGGGTATGGAGCAGAGAAACTACCTGCATGGGAGCTAGGAATGAAGAAGAGAGGCTACCCTCATCGGACGGGAAATGGAGAGGCGATGCTACCCGCATGGGACTTGGGAGGAGCTGGGAATGCCGCAGAGAGGCTACCCGCAAGGGAGCTGGAGTCAGCTGGGAAAGGGGCAGAGAGGCTTCCCGCATGAGAACTGTGGCTACTGAGAATGGAGCAGAGAAGCTACCTGCATGGGAGCTGGGTAGGGCTGGGAATGGAGCAGAGAGGCTACCTGCATGGGAGATAGGGGAGCTGGGAATGGGGCAGAAAGGCTACCCACATCGGAGTTGGGAATGGAGCAGAGAAGCTACCCGCATGGGTGCTTGGAGGAGCTGAGAATGAAGAAGAGAGGCTACCCTCATCGGAAGTGGAAATGGAGAAGAGAGGCTACCCGCATGGGACTTGGAAGAAGCTGGGAATGGAGCAGAGACGCTATCCACAAGGGTTTTCCTGGGGCAGCTGGGAATGGGGCAAAGAGGCTTCCCTCATGGCAGCTGGTGGTACTGGGCATGGAGCAGAGAAGCTACCTGCATGGGAAATGGGGGGAGCTGGGATTGGAGCAGAGAGGCAACCCACATGGGAGTTGAGTAGAGCTGGGAATGGAGCAGAAAGGATACTCACATGTAAGCTGGGGTAGCTGGGACTGGGGCTGACAGGCTACCCACATGGGAGCTGGGGAAGCTGGGAATGGAGCAGAGAGGCTACCCATATGGGAGCTAGGAGGCGATGGGAATGGAGCAGAGAGTCTACCTGCTTGGGAGCTGGGGGAGCTGGTAATTGTTCAGAGAGGCTACCCGCATGTGAGAAGCAGGGCCGGACTGAGAACCAAAACCGGCCCTGGCAAAGTGCTCGGCCGGCCCCCTAGGGGTGCGACCGAGCTCTTAGTCGGGTCGGTTTTCGGCCGATTTTGTTACAGGGCCGCTTTTGCAGCTATGCTGCAAAAACGGCCTTGTAACAAAAACGCCCCCCTGGGCCCAAAACCGGCCCCCACCCTTGCGGCGCACTGGGGGATTGCCCGGTGCCCGCAACTGCCAGTCCGGGCCTGGTGAGAAGTTGGCCTGGTATATGATGTTCACTATTCTAGTGAGCACCTTGCACCAGTCCAAACGACCCTTATGGTGATTGGTTGTAAGCCAACCTTATAGACCAGCTATCCTAGTGGTAGCATGGACAAAAGCAGTCTTAGGCTAAACTCAAGAGGGCATGTGAAGCCAGCTGTTTTACCATATGCAATCCTTTTAAATACCAAATGAAAGGACAACGCACAAGTTATATATTACAAAATATATGTATTTATTTCTAGAATAATCCCCTATACTCTTTATGAGCACAGAAGCACAAGCGTTAAACAAAGAACACAGTATAACATACAATAAGCTGCACAATTATAGATAGGCTGGGTGGCCACTCAAACCATATATTAAGAAAGTGGTATAAGTACCACGTCACGAACAATGAACAGGCCTAGGGCCTTGGGAATCGCTGGGCCTACACTGGACTAACCATACAAGTCAATGGTACATAAAAATCAGAAAGTTATAAGGTTCGGAGTCTTTCGACTGGACTAGAACTTAGCCACTTAAAAATAGGACACTAGAGGTGTAAACCACTACAGGAGCACCGGAGTTATATCGTTACCTCACCCACAGGAAGCGGGTGCATAGGTGCCAAAGTGTGTCTTTAGATGAAGATGCTGCAGGCGACCAGGAGAGAAGAGTCCGGTTGAATCCAACGGTGGATCAAAGATGTAGAGTACCTGAAACCAGAGGGGACAGAGTCTAGGTCACTAACCAGTGACCAGGATGGAACCAGGACGGAACCAGGCAATGTCAGGTTGTGATAAGGTTCTGTCGAGTAGTTTGTCTCCGCTGCCACGTAGACCAGGAAGGATCGAGGATGACCAGCTGGTGAACACGAGCTGCCCCACAAAGGCCCTTGCTGTCGGCGGTGTCGGTACTCGGATCGGAGTCACCAAGCCTTGGCAAAAGCAACCCACGCAGGACTCGAAGATGTCTTCTTGATCGGACCGGGAAGGTCAGATCGATGGCTCCTTTTCAGGGGAGCTGGGGCCAGTCTGGAGCAACCAGACCAGCTGTGTAGTTTTGATGGTTCGTCGTCACAGAGGCCACTAGCCAATGGGCAAGTGACCGGACAACACGTCAAGCAGGAAAAGTGCAAAAGGGCCCCACGCAGCACTCGGAGAGTGTGGAGAGGTGATCTTTGGAACAGAGGCTGCTCGGGACTGGGGCTTCTCAAACCCCAAAGCACAACGTCGAGGGTGCCTCGGGAGCTGCGCTGGAAGCACTTCGTTGACTTTTCAAGATGGCCGGTCCCACGTCTCTCGTCGCCTCCACGGGTCTAAGCTTTGCTAGGACTGTGGATCGGGCTGTTGGAAGTCTGGGAGCCCAGGTCTTGTTGGTCTCTGTCCGAGCTCCGGTGGGAGCAACGGCAAAGAAAGTCTCGATGCGCTGATGGTGCCTGCTTGCAGAGGGTGGCCACTCCTTGACCACAAGGGAGATTCATCAGTCTTCTACGTTGAGTAGGATGTCGAAGGGTCCAGAGTTTCGTTTCAAAGTTTCAGTCAGGATGATCTAGTTTGCATTGGCACAGCTCCTACCTTTATTCCAAATCTAGGGGCTGGATCACTTGCTAGGTCCCTCCTATGGGTGGGACCCAGGAAGGGGGTGGTTACACCCCTTTCCCTTTGTCCAGTTTCACGCCAGAGCTGGAGCTGGAGTGCCCCAGCACCGGATTGAACTGGGCTATGCATGGGACGCCTTGTGCGCCCCAGGCAGTGTCTAGTTTCATTCAGCCCTCCCTGCCCCAATCCACTATCTCCTGTCTGGGGTGGTGTAACACCTCCCTGTGACAGGATACCATTTGTCCAGGCCTCCCCTGCCGGAGGTTCGGTCAGCAGCAGCAGGCCAGACTTGTGTCTTGTGGCAGCAGCATCCATTTTGTGATGCTGAGGCTCTGGTTAGATTTAACCGCGCTTAAGCAAAGTAACATGTCTTCTCCCTCTAGAAGGGTGGAATGCTACCCCTGTCGCCAGAACTGGCGAGGGGGTAGTATTCCAAAGCATATGACACCTTACACGACATGTTTTGATAAAGCCAAACCAAAGTTAGCAAGTAACCGCGAGGATTATAATGCACTTAAGAGTATATGGTATGGCAATATCCCAGAACAGCTGAGGGAGTTGGTCCCGAAAGCTGCAGACAGGCTCAGCTCATGCTAGAGCACCATCTCACATAAAACCAAGCACTCTGCCTCCAGGATTGTTAAGGCCTGCCCTAGGAGTGACTTATAGGTATATATGTGTCCAGATATAGGTTTAGATATAGTTATACTATATCTAAGCAAGGGGTGATTACACCACCTTGCCCCAGCTGAGTGATCAGCCAGTTGTGTCATTTTGGATAGCCAGCCAGGGGTGGCAAAAGATATGCTGCAGCCCTTGGTAGGCCTTGGATGCACCTATGCCCTGGGTACCTACAGTACACTGTATAGGGGCTGATAAGGTGATCCAATATCTAATTGTAGATGTACCTAGGGTACATGGAGTCCATTTGACAGAGAGATCAGATAGCCTGGGGCCCTGATTAGCAGGATCCCAGGCCAACTAAGTCGAAAACCAGCTAAACACTAGGCAAAAAATCTGGGGTAACCACAGTCAGGTATACACCTTCCTACACCGCATGAGAGCTGGAGGGAGCTGGGGGTACTGGGAATGGAGCGAAGAAGCTAACTGCATGGGAGCTGGGAATGGAGCAGAGAGGCTACCTGCATCGGAGTTGGCAATGGAGCAGAGAGCCTACCAGCATGGGAGCTGGGAGGAGCTGGGAATGGAGGAGACAGGCTACCCACATGGGAGCTGGAGGGAACTGGAGGCAGTTGGGAATGGGGCAGAGAGGCTACGCGCATGGAGCAGGTAAATGGACAGAGAGGCTATCCACACGCGATCTGGGGGAGCTGGGAATGGAGCAGAGAGGCTACCCGCATGGAGCTGGGAATGGGGCAGATAGGCTATCCACACAGGAGCTAGGGGGAGCTGGGAATGGAGCAGAAGTGCTACCCGGATGTGAGATAAGGGGAGCTGGGAATGGAGCAGAGAGGCTACCTGCTTGGGAGGTGAGTGGAGCTGGTAATGAGGCAGGGAGGCTACCCGCATGAGAGCTGGAGGGAGCTGGCGAGAGCTTGGAATGGGGTAGAGGGACTGCCCGCATGGGAGATGGAGGGAGCTGGGGGAAGCTGGTAATGGGGCAGGGAGCCTATCTGCATGGGAGTTGGAAGGATCTGGTAATGGGGCAGATAGGAAACCTGTATGGGAGATGGGGGAGCAGAGAATGGGGCAGAGAGGCTACCCACATGGGAGCAGGAGGGAGCTGGGAATGGGGCAGAGAGGCAACCCGCATGGGAGCTGGAGGCAGCTGGGAATGGGACAGAGAGGCTACCTGCATGGGAACTGAGGGTACTGGAAATGGAGCAGAGAAGCTACCCTCATGGGAGCTGGGAATGCAGCAGAGAGGCGACCTGCATGGGAGCTGGGGGGAGTTAGTAATGGAGCAGAGAGGCTAACCGCATGGGAGCTGGAAATGGGGCAGAAAGGCTACCCGCGTGGGAGCTGGAGGAAGATGGGGAGAGCTGGGAATGGGGAAGAGAGGCTACCCACATAGGAGTTGGTGGTACTGGGAAAGGAGCAGAGAAGCTACCCGCATGTGAGCTGGGGAGCTGGGAATGGAGCAGAGAGGCAACCTGCATGGGAGCTGGGAGAGCTGGGAAAGGAGCAGAGGGGCTACCCGCATGGGAGCTGGGGGAGCTGGAAATGGGGCGACAGACTGCCCTCATGGGAGCTGGGGGGAGCTGGGAATGAAGCAGAGAGGCTACCCAGATGGGAGCTGGGAATGGAGCAGAGAGGCTACCTGCTTGGGAGCTGGGCGGAGCTGAGAATGGGGTCGTTCTGGGAAGGACATGGCTTTTGTAGTTCGGACTGGACTGTTCCCATGGGGCACAGGGTCAGAGCTGATTTGCATATCGCCATTGTCTAACCCGGGGTGGTGTGGAGTGCAAAAAAACGATGGATTTGGGCCCAGATCTTTGGACTGGGTTGAGTGTGTGACATTGATCCACATTCGGTCCATCACCTGTTGTTTTTGCAAATTCCGCCCTAAGTGCGCTGGGGATGCCCAGACGTGGGTCCCAGGCACTCCACACCACTGGAGTCAAGCTAGCCGGGCTGATGAGAGGTGTTACCTCGAAACCGGTCCGGTCCTCGGATGCTTGATTCCGTTCTGGGAAGGACATGGCTTTTGTAGTTCGGACTGGACTGTTCCCATGGGGCACAGGGTCAGAGCTGATTTGCATATCGCCATTGTCTAACCCGGGGTGGTGTGGAGTGCAAAAAAACGATGGATTTGGGCCCAGATCTTTGGACTGGGTTGAGTGTGTGACATTTATCCACATTCGGTCCATCACCTGTTGTTTTTGCAAATTCCGCCCTAAGTGCGCTGGGGATGCCCAGACGTGGGTCCCAGGCACTCCACACCACTGGAGTCAAGCTAGCCGGGCTGATGAGAGGTGTTACCTCGAAACCGGTCCGGTCCTCGGATGCTTGATTCCGTTCTGGGAAGGACATGGCTTTTGTAGTTCGGACTGGACTGTTCCCATGGGGCACAGGGTCAGAGCTGATTTGCATATCGCCATTGTCTAACCCGGGGTGGTGTGGAGTGCAAAAAAACGATGGATTTGGGCCCAGATCTTTGGACTGGGTTGAGTGTGTGACATTGATCCACATTCGGTCCATCACCTGTTGTTTTTGCAAATTCCGCCCTAAGTGCGCTGGGGATGCCCAGACGTGGGTCCCAGGCACTCCACACCACTGGAGTCAAGCTAGCCGGGCTGATGAGAGGTGTTACCTCGAAACCGGTCCGGTCCTCGGATGCTTGATTCCGTTCTGGGAAGGACATGGCTTTTGTAGTTCGGACTGGACTGTTCCCATGGGGCACAGGGTCAGAGCTGATTTGCATATCGCCATTGTCTAACCCGGGGTGGTGTGGAGTGCAAAAAAACCATGGATTTGGGCCCAGATCTTTGGACTGGGTTGAGTGTGTGACATTGATCCACATTCGGTCCATCACCTGTTGTTTTTGCAAATTCCGCCCTAAGTGCGCTGGGGATGCCCAGACGTGGGTCCCAGGCACTCCACACCACTGGAGTCAAGCTAGCCGAGCTGATGAGAGGTGTTACCTCGAAACCGGTCCGGTCCTCGGATGCTTGATTCCGTTCTGGGAAGGACATGGCTTTTGTAGTTCGGACTGGACTGTTCCCATGGGGCACAGGGTCAGAGCTGATTTGCATATCGCCATTGTCTAACCCGGGGTGGTGTGGAGTGCAAAAAAACGATGGATTTGGGCCCAGATCTTTGGACTGGGTTGAGTGTGTGACATTGATCCACATTCGGTCCATCACCTGTTGTTTTTGCAAATTCCGCCCTAAGTGCGCTGGGGATGCCCAGACGTGGGTCCCAGGCACTCCACACCACTGGAGTCAAGCTAGCCGGGCTGATGAGAGGTGTTACCTCGAAACCGGTCCGGTCCTCGGATGCTTGATTCCGTTCTGGGAAGGACATGGCTTTTGTAGTTCGGACTGGACTGTTCCCATGGGGCACAGGGTCAGAGCTGATTTGCATATCGCCATTGTCTAACCCGGGGTGGTGTGGAGTGCAAAAAAACGATGGATTTGGGCCCAGATCTTTGGACTGGGTTGAGTGTGTGACATTGATCCACATTCGGTCCATCACCTGTTGTTTTTGCAAATTCCGCCCTAAGTGCGCTGGGGATGCCCAGACGTGGGTCCCAGGCACTCCACACCACTGGAGTCAAGCTAGCCGGGCTGATGAGAGGTGTTACCTCGAAACCGGTCCGGTCCTCGGATGCTTGATTCCGTTCTGGGAAGGACATGGCTTTTGTAGTTCGGACTGGACTGTTCCCATGGGGCACAGGGTCAGAGCTGATTTGCATATCGCCATTGTCTAACCCGGGGTGGTGTGGAGTGCAAAAAAACGATGGATTTGGGCCCAGATCTTTGGACTGGGTTGAGTGTGTGACATTGATCCACATTCGGTCCATCACCTGTTGTTTTTGCAAATTCCGCCCTAAGTGCGCTGGGGATGCCCAGACGTGGGTCCCAGGCACTCCACACCACTGGAGTCAAGCTAGCCGGGCTGATGAGAGGTGTTACCTCGAAACCGGTCCGGTCCTCGGATGCTTGATTCCGTTCTGGGAAGGACATGGCTTTTGTAGTTCGGACTGGACTGTTCCCATGGGGCACAGGGTCAGAGCTGATTTGCATATCGCCATTGTCTAACCCGGGGTGGTGTGGAGTGCAAAAAAACGATGGATTTGGGCCCAGATCTTTGGACTGGGTTGAGTGTGTGACATTGATCCACATTCGGTCCATCACCTGTTGTTTTTGCAAATTCCGCCCTAAGTGCGCTGGGGATGCCCAGACGTGGGTCCCAGGCACTCCACACCACTGGAGTCAAGCTAGCCGGGCTGATGAGAGGTGTTACCTCGAAACCGGTCCGGGCCTCGGATGCTTGATTCCGTTCTGGGAAGGACATGGCTTTTGTAGTTCGGACTGGACTGTTCCCATGGGGCACAGGGTGAGAGCTGATTTGCATATCGCCATTGTCTAACCCGGGGTGGTGTGGAGTGCAAAAAAACGATGGATTTGGGCCCAGATCTTTGGACTGGGTTGAGTGTGTGACATTGATCCACATTCGGTCCATCACCTGTTGTTTTTGCATAGACGCTACCAGCATGGGATCTGGAGGGAGCTGAGGGAGCTGGGTATGGGGCAGAGAATGCTCCCCGCAATGGAGCTGGGGGAGCTGGGAATGGAACAAAGAGGCTACTCGCATCGGAGTTGGGGGAACTGGGAATAGAGCAGAAAGTCTACCCACCTGTGAGCTGGGGGTACTGGGTATGGAGCAGAGAAGCTACCTGCATGGGAGCTGGGAATGAAGAAGAGAGGCTACCCGCATGGGACTTGGGGCAGCTGGGAATGAGGCAGAGAGGCTTCCAGCATGGGAGCTGTGGGTACTGAGAATGGAGCAGAGAACCTACCTGCCAGGGAGCTGGGTGGAGCTGGGAATGGAGCAGAGAGGCTTCTCGCATGGGAGCTGGGGGAGCTGGGAATGGGGCAGAATGGCTACCCACATGGGAGCTGGGAATTGAGCAGAGAGTCTACCAGCTTGGGAGCTGGGGGGAGCTGGGAATGGTTCAGAGAGGCTACCACATGTGTGCTGGAGGGGGCTGGGGTTACTGGGAATGGTGCAGAGAAGCTACCTGCATGGGAGCTGGGTGGAGCTGGGAATGGAGCAGAGAGGCTTCTCGCATGGGAGCTGGGGGAGCTGGGAATGGGGCAGAATGGCTACCCACATGGGAGCTGGGAATTGAGCAGAGAGTCTACCAGCTTGGGAGCTAGGGGGAGCTGGGAATGGAGCAGAGAGTCTACCAGCTTGGGAGCTGGGGGAGCTGGGGGAGCTGGGAATGGTTCAGAGAGGCTACCACATGTGTGCTGGAGGGGGCTGGGGTTACTGGGAATGGTGCAGAGAAGCTACCTGCATGGGAGCTGGGGGTAGCAGAGAGGCTATCCACATCATAGTTGGAAATGGAGCAGAGAAGCAACCCGCATGGGACTTGAGGGCAGGGGGAGCTGGGAATGGGGGCAAAGACGCTTCCCTCATTGGAGCTGGTGGTACTGGACACCAGTTTCCAATGTAAAAAAACCCAGATGACGAGGTTCCACTATTGAGTGGGCTGATGGGTACTATATTCTTTCTAGGTTCATACCCTGTATCTTTTCTCCTGTTTTCTTTCCTGTTGTAACAATGTTACTTTTCTGGACTAACTTTGTAGTCTTAGCATCTATGTGGGATACTATGAGGTTCCATTGAATCAATTTAATACAGACTTTTGGTATCTTTCGTGTGTTTAATTGTTGAGTTGGGGGACAAGGTACCAGTGGGTTATAAAAACACTTTCCCCTTGGACCCTCCACCACCCTTTTGTTTCTCTGCAAAGAGGCTACCCACATGGGAGCTGGGGGGAGCTGGGAATGGAGCAGAGGTGCTACCCGGCTGGGAGCTAAGGGGAGCTGGGAATGGGGCAGAGAGGCTACCTGCTGGGGAGTTGGGAATGGGATAGAGAGGCTACCCACATGGGAGCTGGGGGGAGCTGGGAATGGGGCAGAGACACTACTCGCATGGGAGCTGGGAATGGGGCAGAGAGGCAACCCGCATGGGAGCTGGGGAAGCAGGGAATGAGGCAGAGAGGCTACCGCATGGGAGCTGGGGGAGCTAGGAATGGAGCAGAGAGGCTTCCTACAAGGGATCTGGGGGAGCTGGTAATGGGGCAGAGAGGCCACCCACATGGGAGCTGGAAATGGAGCAGAGAGGCCTCCCGCATGGGAGCTGGGGTACTGGGAATGGAGCAGAGAAGCTACCTGCATGGAAGCTGGGGGTAGGTGGGAATGGAGCAGAGAGGCTACCCACATGATACCTATGGGGAGCTGGGAATCGGGCAGAAAGGCTACCCGCATGGGAGCTGGAGGGAGCTGGGAATGGGGTCGAGAGGCTACCCGCGTTAGAGCTGGAGGGAGCTGGAGAGAGCTGGGGGGAGCTAGGAATGGGGTAGAGAGACTACCCACATGGGTTACGGAGGGAGCTGGGAAGCTGGAAATGAGGCAGAGAGGCTACCTGCATGGAAGCTGGAAATGGAGTAGAGAGGCTACCCGCATGGGAGCTGGGGGAGCTGGGAATGGAGGAGAGAGCCTACCTGCATGGGAGCTTGGGGAGCTGGGAATGGGGCAGAGAAGCTACCCGCATGGCAGCTGGGAATGGGGCAGAGAGGCAACCCCCATGGGATCTGGGGGAGCAAAGAATGAGGCAGAGAGCCTACCGCATGGCAGCTGGGGGAGCTAGGTATGGAGCAGAGAGGCTACCTGCATGTGAGCTGGGGTGGCTGGGAATGAGGGCAGAGATACATCCCACATGGGAGCTGGTGGGAGCTGTGAATGGAGCAGACAGACTTCCCACATGGGAGCTGGGGGAGCTGTGAATGGGGCAGAGAGGCTACCCGCTTGAGAGCTGGGGGGCTGGTACTGGCGCAGAGAGGCCACCCGCATGGGAGCTGGAAATGGAGCAGGAGCCCACCCATATGGGAGCTGGGGTACTGGGAATGGAGCAGAGAAGCTCCCTGCTTGGAAGCTGGGGGTAGCTGGGAATGGAGCAGAGGGGCTACCCGCATGGGAGCTATGGCGAGCTGGGAATGGAGCTGAAAGGCTACCCGCATGGGAGCTGGGAATAGGGCAGAGAGGCTACCCGCATTGTAGCTGGGGGAAGCTGGAAATGGAGCAGAGAGGATACCAGCATGGGAGCTGGAGGGAGCTGGGAATGGGACAGAGAGGCTCCCCTCATGGGAGATGGGGGAGCTGGGAATGGAGCACAGAGGCTACCCGCATGGGAGTTGGGAATGGAGCAGAGAGGCTACCCGCATGGGAGTTGGGAATGGGACAAAGAGGCTCCCCTAATGTGAGATGGGGGAGGTGGGAATGGAGCATAGAGGCTACCTGCTTGGGAGCTGGGGGGAGCTAGTAATGGGGCTGAGAGGCTACCTGCATGAGAGCTGGAGGTAGATGGGGGTAGGTGGGAATGGGGCAGAGAGACTACCTGCATGAGAGCTGGAGGTAGATGGGGGTAGGTGGGAATGGGGCAGAGAGACTACCCGCATGGGAGAAGGCTGGGAGCTGAAGGGAGCTGAGAATGGGGCAGAAGGTCTACCTGCATGGGAGCTGGGAATGGGACAGAGAGGCTACCTGCTGGGGAGCTGGGAAAGGGATAGAGAGGCTACCCACATGGGAGCTGGGGGGAGCTGGGAATGGGGCAGAGAGGGTACTCGCATGGGAGCTGGAAATGGGGCAGAGAGGCAACCCGCATGGGAGCTGGGAGCAGAGAATGAGGCAGAGAGGCTATTGCATGGGAGCTGGGGAGCTAGGAATGGAGCAGAGAGGCTACCCGCATGGGAGCTGGGAATGAGGGCAGAGAGTCTACCCACATGGGAGCTGGGGGGAACTGTGAATGGAGCAGAGAGGCTTCCTACAGGGAGCTGGGGGAGCTGGTAATGGGGTGGAGAGGCCACCCGCATGGGAGCTGGAAATGGAGCAGAGAGGCCTTCCGCATGGGAGCTGGGGTACTGGGAATGGAGCAGAGAAGCTACCTGCATGGAAGCTGGGGGTAGGTGGGAATGGAGCAGAGAGGCTACCTACATGGTACCTAAGGGGAGCTGAGAATCGGGCAGAAAGGCTACCCGCATGGGAGCTGGAGGGAACTGCAAATGGGGTAGAGAGGCTACCCGCGCTAGAGCTGGAGGGAGCTGGAGAGAGCTCCCTCCTGAATGGGAGCTGGGGGGAAGCTGGGAATGGGGCAGAGAAGCTACCCGCATGGCAGCTGGGAATGGGGCAGAGAGGCAATTCGCATGGGAGCTGGGGGAGCAAAAAAAGAGGCAGAGAGTGTAGTGTAGTTCCTATTTTCCCAATAGGCTCTGCGCATTGGAATAACATAAACAACAGTGTAGACGTAGGACTGAGGTCATCTAGGTCTCTACTGACTATGTTAAACTTAATTCAGGTTTGCGCCAGCTAGCTCAGAGGTCACTAGAAACTTTCTTGAATGAATAGGGAGGGGGTGAACTTCCCTGACTCAGACAAGAAGGGATTCAGTTTCTGACAACCGCATAAACATGACAACTTTGCTCCCTCAGAATAAGAGTGTATCTCTAGAGTTGTGTGAAAACAATAGGCAGCTATTTCACTCAGTCAATCGTGCATGCTTAGTTCCACCAGAATGCAGAGAAATAGAGAGACGGGCGTTTTCAATAAAATGATATTATTTATTGAGCAGTCTTCCTTCTCATGCAAGAAAAATGAATTGCCACAATTGCAATACTTATCATGAAGTAAAGTGCGTACAGTAAAAGTAGTATTATGAAATAATACTGTAAAAGCATTGATACGGTTTCTTAACCATATAGTACTTATAATAGATAAAAGAAATACATATATAAAAACATTGACTAACGTACTCAACTGCTGCTTCTAACTACGCCTACCCCGGTGTACCTGACCTAAGCCTAATACTTGGGAAGGAGTAAGTAAGTAGCAGTTTAAGTTAAGTTGGTTAAGATTAGTTTTGCCAAGGATCTGCATCAAGAATTCTCCTAAGGGTTTAGTCAGCTCCGTACCTTGGTAATAGAATGTGGGAGGTCTGATATCTCTTTCTTCAGGACTCGATATCCCAGCCACCCGCAAGAGTAGGCTGGAAACACCGGAGCTGGATTTTCTCAGCTGGAGAAAAAGACAGCGTCTCTCTCAGTGCGTCAAACTGGAGGGGCGGCTTCCGTGGGCTCTCGCATCAGCTCGGCTCTCGCCCAAGTAGACGGCCGCTCTGCTCCAAACCACTGTGTGTTTGCTTAAGGCAACTGTTGGTATTTTATACCTGGAAGGTGCCCGGTTTGACGTAAGGTTGGACATAAGACGTCACTAAGAACTAACAGTTCTTTCTGGACTTCAGGAGTTCTTGTTCAAATCAAAACAAAAGCAGGGGGGATTTTCCCGGGCTGCTGGAGGCTTGGTTTGTTTAAAGAACGCGTTGTGCTTTCTAGGAGTCGATGGGAGTAGCCGTGCTGTGCTTTGGACTGCATGGGCTATTACTGAATATGGATCTGATTCTTATGCCTTTATCAGGATATCATTGATTATAACCTCACAAGGGCATAAATCGGGAATATTGAATTAGGGTCCTAGATATAAACATAACAAGAGCCTACCGCAGGGGAGCTGGGGGAGCTAGGTATGGAGCAGAGAGGCTACCCGCATGTGAGCTGGGGTGGCTGGGAATGAGGGCAGAGATACAACCCACATGGGAGCTGGTGGGAGCTGTGACTGGAGCAGATAGACTTCCCACATGGGAGCTGGGAGAGCTGGTAATAAGGCAGAGAGGCCACCCACATGGGAGCTGGAAATGGAGCAGAGAGCCTACCCGTATGGGAGCTGGGGTACTGGGAATGGAGCAGAGAAGCTCCCTGCTTGGAAGCTGGGGGTAGCTGGGAATGGAGTAGAGGGGCTACCCGCATGGGAGCTATGGCGAGCTGGGAATGGAGTAGAAAGGCTACCCGCATGGGAGCTGGGAATAGGGCAGAGAGGCTACCCGCATTGTAGCTGGGGGAAGCTGGAAATGGAGCAGAGAGGATACCAGCATGGGAGCTGGAGGGAGCTGGGAATGGGGCAGAGAGGCTCCCCTAATGGGAGATGGGTGAGCTGGGAATGGAGCAGAGAAGCTACCCGCATGGGAGTTGGGAATGGAGCAGAGAGGCTACCCGCATGGGAGAAGGCTGGGAGCTGAGCGGAGCTGGGCTTGGGGCAGAAGGTCTACCTGTATGGGAGCTGGGAATGGGGCAGAGAGGCTACCCACATGGGAGTTGGGGGGGGCTGGGAATGGGGCAGAAAGGCTACCAGCATGGGAGCTGGAGGTAGCTGGGAAGGGGGAAGAGAGGCTACCCGCATGTGAGCTGGGGGTACTGGGAATGGAGCAGAGAGGCTACCTGCTTGGGAGCTGAGGGGAGCTGGTAATGGGACAGAGAGGCTACCCGCATGAGAGCTGGAGGGAGCTGGTGGGAGCTGGGAATGGGGTAGAGAGACTACCTGCGCGGTGATGGAGGGAGCTGGGGGAACTGGGAATGGGGTAGAGAGGCTTCCCGCATGGGAGCTGGGAATGGACCAGAGAGGCTACCCACATGGGAGCTGGGGGGATTTTGGAATGGAGCAGAGAGGCAACCCCGCATGGGAGCTGGAAATGGAGCAGTAAGGCTACTCGCACTGGATCTCGTTGAGCTGGGAATGGGGCAGAGAGGCAACCCGCGTGGGAGCTGGAGGAGCAGAGAGTGAGGCAGAGAGGCTACCACATGAGAGCTAGGGGAGCAGGGAATGAGGGCAGAGTGGCTACCCACATGGGAGCTGGGGGAGCTGTGAATGGGGTCAGAGAGGCTACCTGCTTGAGAGGTGGAAGAGCCTGTAATGCGGCAGAGAGGCCACCCACATGGGAGCTAGAAATGAAGCAGAGAGGCTACGCGCCTGGGAGCTGGGGTTCTGGGAATGGAGCAGAGAAGCTACCTGCATGGAAGCTGGGGGTAGGTGGGAGTGGAGCAGAGAGGCTACCCACATGGGAGCTATGGGGAGCTGTATATGGGGCGGAAAAGATACCTGCATGGGAGCTGGAGGGAGCTGGGAATGTGGTAGAGAGGCTTCCCGCATGTGAGCTGGAGGTACTGAGAATGGAGCAGAGAGGCCACCTGCTTGGGAGCAGAGGGGAGCTGGTAATGGGGCAGAGAGGCTACCCGCATGAGAGCTGGAGGAAGCTGGAGGGAGCTGGGGGGAGCTGGGGGGAGCTGGGGGGAGCTGGGAATGGGGTAGGGAGACCACATGCATGAGTGATGGAGGGAGCTGGGGGAGCTGGGAATGGGGCAGAGAGGCTTCCGGCATGGGATCTGGGGGAGCTGGGAATGGAGGAGAGAGCCTACCTGCATGGGAGCTCCGGGGAGCTTGGAATGGGACAGAAATGCTACCCGCATGCGAGTTGGGGGGAGCTAGGATTGGGGCAGAAAGGCTACCTGCATGTGAGCTGGGAGAGCTGGTAATGGGACAGAGAGGCTTCCCGCATGAGAGCTGGAGGGAGCTGGGGGGAGCTGGGAATGGGGTAGAGAGACTACCTGCATGGGTGATGGAGGGAGCTGGGGGAGCTGGGAATGGGGCAGACAGGCTTCCCGCATGTGAGCTGGGAATGGGCCAGAGAGGCTACCCGCATGTGAGCTGGGGGGATTTCGGAATGGAGCAGAGAGGCAACCCGCATGGGAGCTGGGAATGGAGCAGAGAAGCTACCCACACGGGATCTCGTTGAGCTGGGAATGGGGCAGAGAGGCAACCCTCATGGGAGCAGGTGAGAGCTGGGAATGGGGCAGAGAGGCAACCCGCATGGGAGCTGGAGGAGCAGAGAATGGGGCAGAGAGGCTACCACATGAGAGCTAGGGGAGAAGGGAATGAGGGCAGAGTGGCTACCCACATGGGAGCTGGTGGGAGCTGTGAATGGGGTCAGAGAGGCTACCCGCTTGAGAGGTGGGAGAGCCAGTAATGCGGCAGAGAGGCCACCCACATGGGAGCTGGAAATGGAGCAGAGAGGCTACCCACAAGGGAGCTGGGGTTCTGGGAATGGAGCAGAGAAGCTACCTGCATGGAAGCTGGGAGTAGGTGGGAGTGGAGCAGAGAGGCTACCCACATGGGAGCAATGGGGAGCTGTAAATTGGGCAGAAAAGCTACCAGCATAGGAGCTGGGAATGGGGTAGAGAGGCTACCCGCATGTGAGCTGAGGGTACTGGGAATGAACCAGAGAGGCTACCTGCTTGGGAGCTGAGGGGAGCTGGTAATGGGGCAGAGAGGCTAGCCGCATGAGAGCTGGAGGGAGCTTGAGGGAGCTGAGGGGAGCTGAGAATGGGGTAGAGAGACTGCCCGCATGGGGGGTGGAGGGAGCTGTGGGAACTGGGAATGGGGAAGAGAGGCTGCCCGCATGGGAGCAGGGGGAGCTGGGAATGGAGGAGAGAACCTACCTGATTGGGCGCTGGGAATGGGGCAGAAAGGCTACCCGCATGGGAGCTGGGAATAGGACTGAGAGGCTACCTATGGGGGAGCTGGGAATGTGGCAGAGAAGCTACCCACATTGGAGCTGGGGGGAACTGGGAATGACGTATAGAGGCTACCCAAATGGGAGCTGGTGGGAGAATGGAATGGGGCAGAGAGGCTACCCGCAGAGAAGCTGGGAATGAGGCAGATAGGCTACCACATGGGAGCTGGGGAGCTAGGAATGAAGCAGAGAGGCTACCCGGTTGGGAGCTGGGGGAGATCGGAATGAGGGCAGAGAGGCTACCCACATGGGAGCTGGGGGGGAAATGTCAATGGAGCAGAGAGGCTTCCCACATGGGAGCTGGGGGAGCTGTGAATGGAGCAGAGAGGCTAACCACTTGAGAGCTGGGGGAGATGGTAATGGGGCAGAGAGGCCACCCGCATGGGAGCTGGAAATGGAGCAGAGAGGCTACCCGAAACGGAGCTGGGGTACTGGGAATTGAGCAGAGAAACTACCTGCATGGAAGCTGGGGGGAGCTGGGCATGGGGCAGAAAGTCTACCCGCATGGGAGCTGGGAATGGGGCAGAGAGGCTACCCGCGAGGGAGCTGGGAATGGGGCAGAGAGGCTACCCACTTGGGAGTTGGGGGGAGCTAGGAATGGGGCAGAAAGGGTACCCGTATGGGAGCTGGAGGGAGCTGGGAATGGGGTAGAGAGACTACCCGCATGTGAGCTGGGGGAACTGGGAATGGAGCAGAGAGGCTACCTGCTTGGGAGCTGAGGGGAGCTGGTAATGGGGCAGAGAGGCTACCCGCATGAGAGCTGGAGGGAGCTGGGGGGAGCTGGGAATGGGATAGAGAGACTACCCGCATGGGTGATGGGGGGAGCTGGGATTGGGGCAGAGAGGCTTCCTGCATGTGAGCTGGGAATGGGCCAGAGAGGCTACCCGCATGGGAGCTGGGGGGAGTTTGAAATGGAGCAGAGAGGCTACCCGGATGGGATCTTGTTGAGTTGGGAATGGGGCAGAGAGGCTACCCGCACATAAGCTGGGAATGGGGCAGAGAGGCTACCTGCATGGGAGCTGGGAATGGGGCAGAGAGGCTGCCCACATGGGAGCTGGGAATGGGGCAGAGAGACTACCCGAATGGGATATGGGGGGAGCTGGAAACTGTGCAGAGAGGCTACCCGCATGGGAGCTTGGGGGAGCTGGGAATGGGGCAGAAAGGCTACCCGCATGGGAGCTGGGAATGGGGCAGAGAGGGTACCCACTTGGGAGTTTGGGGGAGCTGGGAATGGGGCAGAAAGGCTTACCTCATGGGAGCTGGAGGGAGCTGGGAATGGGGTAGAGAGGCTTCCCGCATGTGAGCTGGAGGTACTGGGAATGGAGCAGAGAGGCTACCTGCTTGGGAGCAGATGGGAGCTGGTAATGGGGCAGAGAGGCTACCCGCATGAGAGCTGAAGGGAGCTGGAGGGAGCTGGGGGATCTGGGAATGTGGTAGAGAGACTACCAGCATGGGTGATGGAGGGAACTGGGGGAGCTGGAAATGGGGCAGAGAGACTTGCCACATGGGATCTGGGGGAGCTGGGAATGGAGGAGAGAGCCTACCAGCATGGGAGCTCGGGAGCTGGGAATGGGGCAGAAAGGCTACCCACATGGGAGCTGGGAATGGGGCAGAGAGGCTACCCACATCGGAGTTGGGGGGAGCTGGGAATGGGACGGAAAGGGTACCCGTATGGGAGCTGAAGGGAGCTGGCAATGGGGTAGAGAGACTACCCGCATGTGACCTGGGGGAACTGGGAATGGAGCAGAGAGGATACCTGCTTGGGAGCTGAGGGGAGCTGGTAATGGGGCAGAGAGGCACCCCACATGAGAGCTGGAGGGAGCTGGGAATGGGGTAGAGAGGCTTTCCGCATGACAGTTGGGAATGGGCCAGAGAGGCTATCTGCCTGGGAGCTGGGGGAAGTTTGGAATGGAGCAGAGAGGAAACCCGCATGATAGATGGGAATGGAGCAGAGAGGCTACCCGCACGGGATCTCGTGGAGCTGGGAATGGGGCAGAGAGGCTACCTGCATTGTAGCTGGGGGGAACTGGGGATGAGGCAGAGAGGCTGCATGCATGGGAGCTTTGGGGAAGCAGAGAATGGGGCAGAGAGGCTATCCGCATGGGAGATTGGGGGAGCTGGGAATGAGGCAGAGAGGCCACCCGCATGGGAGGAGTAGGGAGCAGGGAATGGAGCAGAGGCTGCCAGGGCTACTTCAGTGCAGTAGTTTTGAACAACTGTCCCCTATTTCCACATACTAAGAGTCTTTGGCTGATGAGCATGGCTGACCATTTCCTCGACTCTGCTTCTGCTCCTCACTGAACTTGGGAACTTCAAATTGTGACGCTTTTATTACTCGATACTGAACATGAACATTGTTAGTCAATAGCGCAATATGTTCACATGTAACCTCTGTTCTATCTGTAAAAGATCTTACTGAACCTGTAAAGTAAACCAGAAAATCTCTCAGCATGGCTGCAAAGTTTGTTAGCACCACCAATCTCTAGACATGGCTGGCTCGCTTCATTTTCGACCAAGCAAAGGCAGTTTCAACTCTGCACATCTCAGCTCCACATTTTCACTTGAGCTTAGCATTTCCACAAGCAGGCCTGACTGTAGCCCGATCACCCCAGCCTCCAACCAGTAACCATAGGCTGGTGGGACTCAGCAACCATTAACTTTCTTCACTGGCAGATGCTTCACTCCAAGGCCACAACCTACACTCTTCCTGAGCTCTAGATCTCAGGTAAAGAGGTGTCTTTCCTTTCCCTAACTTCTCTGTTCTGAGACTGTGGTTCCTTACTGTGAAGTATGCCACGAATGCTGATTTCTAATTTACAAACCTAAGCAGCATGTGTAGCCTGGATAACTTTAGGAAGCAAGGCAAGAATCATTTAAAGTGCCGCTAACAAGTGCAACACTTCTGCTGTGAATGCTTTAGCATAGTGGATTCTTTTGTAAATGCATAATTTTCATCATGGACATTTAATAGGGGGCCCGGTTTAACTCTGATATAATTGACTAACGGTACCATCAGTACTTTATACCTTTGCATGTTCCAATTTTGCTTATATTTTTGGAGAGGCATTGGTTGAGCACTCTTGGCTAACCCACTTCTTGTAATTCAGACACCAGTTTCACCTTCAAAACTGACACTTTTATCACCTGTAGCACAAATTAAACTCTGCATGTTGGTATTTGCCAAACTTCCCAACAGGTTTCTTCAGCGCACAATGTTACCCTACCTGGTATTGAAAGTTTCCATTAATATAATGGATTACCTTTATGCAGGTGAGATAGCTACCTTTTCATTAGGCTATGAAATGCATGATTGCTACCTATTCTATGTGATATGGGTCAATCTCTGGCATTTACTCTGCAGTTCTCTGTCACTGTCTTTCTATTCTGATAATTTTTTCTCTATATTAATGGCCTATGTCCCTATCTGACCTCAAATCTCGTCGACACCGTTAGGGTTAGTGGTGCATAGGTGCCCGCGCTGCTATACGCGGATGACACTGTCCTACTATCCCACACTATTAATACTTTGGGATTGCTGGTGGATCGCTTCTCCTCCACTCATGTGCAATCTTGACCTAACAACCAATTATGGAAAGTTGTACACCATGGCATGTGGGCCTGGTAAAACTATTTTCACCAGACTCACTATCAGAGGCCAACTACTTATTAGTGTTAGCGATTTAGCCACCTCAGCATGTTTTTTAGTTCCTTCCGGCTCCTGGCATTCCCAGTTAAAAAGTTCACAACGCAGGAGCAATATGTAACCTTCAAGACCCAGCGGAAAAGAGACTAGTTCCCTTCTTTAAAAGTGTACAACACGTGGTGTGTTACCGCAGGTGCATATGGGGCAGGGATATGGGGTCATCACAGCACTTCTTTTCTCCAAGCAGAGAAAAAACGCATTCATCAGAGGTTTTTGTACCTCTCCCCATTTACCTCCTGTTTTATTATCCCTCTGGAGTTAAATCAAGGCTATATTGTTGTGGGTTAGTGTATAGGTAAACCTGGAGGCGTCACTTTGCAGGGAAGTAATCTTGGATTGCCTCAGCTTGGATAAGGGGTCTTCGATCCTGTGGCTGAACTACACCTCCAAAGCTCTTGATGCTTTGGGTCTAGCCTCTCTATTTACAGACCCAAGAAACAACAACAAAGAGGACAAATTAAGGGTCAAATCTAATTCCCTGGAGTATAGTGTAGAACTAAGATTGAGATCCGAACTAGCTAAACAAACTATCTAAAGCAAAGAATGCTCGATATCAACTGCGCCTTCTTTGGGGGATTCAACGCTTCTTCCCGGAGCAAGACCTTAAAACCCTGGTCCAATCTCTGGTTTTCTTTAGATTGGACTACTGCAATTCTCTTCTTACTGGCCTCCCCAAATCCTACCTTTCCCCTCTTAAATTCGTTCTCCATTCAGCGACTCGTTTTATAGTTGGGGCCAAAAGAAGTGAGCACATCACACCCATTTTGTCTTCCCCCCGTTGACTTTCCATTGAGGCAAGATCAATCTACAAGACCGCTTGTATCACCCAAAAAGCCTTGCACACTTCCTCCCCTCGCTACCAGGGGAATAAACGGAAAATCTCTGGAGGCTCTAGACCGCCTCATAATGCGGAAAAATCACTGCTTGAACCTCCCACTTTCAAAAGGGTACGATGGATGGCGCAATCCTTCTCAGGCAATGCAGTGAGAATCTGGAACTCGCTTCTGTCGCAGCTCTGCACCACCACCTCTACCCGGATCTTAAAAATTGACCTAAAATCTCATTTCTTCCAAAGACACTTCCAGAAGTAATATACACGTCCTTTCAAGTCCCTCAAGGAAGTTCTTACACTATTGGAAATGTTGTATTCTATGCCTGTACAAGTGTCATCCTAGTGTGTTTTTTAGTGACTGTCATCTATTGCTGTTTTATACCTCTTCTTGTATTTCATATGCTTCTGTAACATGTACATTTGTAACATTCTCCTTATGTAACGTAACTGGTCCTATTGTGAAGCGCTCTGACACCTTTGGGTAAAGTCTGCGCTATATAAAAATGCATAAATAAATAAATAAACTCTCTGTGTTGGCTTATTCTAGACCCTTAGTATCTGCAGAACCTGTTGTTTACTTATCATTAGATCTTACACAATGGGGGACAGTGGCGTAACAAAAGCAACCGCAGCCCGCAGTGCTGGGGCGCCCTTGATCTCCGGGTGCCTCCTCCGGCACTGGGAGGTGCCTGGCCCGAGAGCTCCAGACTGGGTTTGGAGTGTGGGGGGGGGGGGGTCCCCTGTATGTACTTTTCCTCCAGGGGCTCCCTCAAGTTTAGTTATACTGCTGCTGGGAGAGATCCCATCTTTTCTGTTTTAGGGCAGGAACAATCAGGCAGCTTCTGTGTTTTAATTCAGATTTTGGTTTGCCGGGGGATATTGCTCAGCCCTGCGCACCTCTGAGCAAGCATTGTTACACTTCATGTTCTTTTGTCGATTTTTTAATTTGTCACACAGAATTTTTTTCAAATCTTGACTCAAGTACATATGGTACCGCAGATGCGGAGAAGCCTTGTTCTACATATGTTACTGAATTCCCCCGAAATTTGTTTTTGGGTCAGTGTTGTGTCTTCCTCGTAATAACGACAGACTACTTCTTTATGTATCTAAGAGCTTTATTCAACATGTGCTCTCAGGTCCCCGTCCCTACTTTAACTGACTAGCCCATCCCCTGGATCCTCCTCTTGCCCCAGTCCACTAACTCCGCCCACCCAGCTACTAGAACGTTTACAATACCACATCTTCCCCTTTCTTGACAAAACGGAATAACAAGTTAATTCACAGTTCCTCAATTAGTCGTTTAGGCTGATGAACAGCTCGTCGGGCCGTTGGGAGCCTCCTCCACCGGCAATCTCACTCTCAGACTGGGTGTCCGTATGAATAGGGTTAATGTTCAGAACAGAACTCTCACTGCATTCACCATTGGATGGCTCAACTGTTTTAGCAAGGGCGTCTCTCAGGACTGGGGCACACTCGAGTGCATGCGACATGCTGTTGGGGATTCGCTGACCGGCAAGTGCTGTGGTCACTAGGGCGCCCTTCTGACATGTGGTAGTCAAAGGATCGTCCCAGAATCGACAGTCTGCCTCCGCTGATTGTTTTTTCTTTATCACCACAGGGTAATCTGCTTCTAGTTGTTGCTCTTGCTTTATCACCACAGTGTCCCCTGCCGGCCGGGAGGAGTGTCTCATCTTCCGGTGGTGATCGACATGCAATTTCATTTCTTCAGTCTTGGCCTTCTGGGCAGTGCTGACTTCGGAAACACAGGCAGTCGTTGACACATGTCTCAGTGCACCTTCCCTTGTGAACATTCTTGTCGGGAGGGGTCGACTCAACATTAATGATGCTGGGCACTTGCCCGTGGTGACATGGGGAGTGTTTCGGTAGACTCACTACTTCATCAAGGGTCACCTGAAAGTCCTTCCGGTTCAGAGCGGTTTGTTGAAATGTTTTCCGAAGGATAGCCATGAACCGATCATTGGTGCCATTGCCTGGTGGCCACAGCGAGGTGATCTTTTGATGGTGAATGTTGAGCTGCTTTGTAAAATCCTCGAACTCTGGACTAGTGAATGGGGAACCATTTTCTGTTTTCAGCCCTTTGGGAGCACCCCATGCATCAAAGACTTCGTCAAGCATCGCTATAATGTTGAGCACACTCGGGAGGAGACAAGCTGAGCAACTGGGAATCTGGAAAGTTCGTCCATCACCACGAGGACATACTGGCCCGAAGGTAACGGGCCTTGAAAGTCTATGACTAGTTCTTGCCACACCTCTTGAGGTAGTCCAGTCTTTGGCAGAGGCTGGTGTGGACCTCCAGCGTTGGCTACTTTACATTGATGGCAATCCTGCAGCGCTAGTTCAACCATGTGATCGAGTGAGGGAAACCAGACCCATTCTCTCACAGTTCTCTTGGTGGCCCCCACACCATGATGACTGGTGTGCGCTAAATTGATGATTCTCTGATGTAATTTACTGGAAATGATAATCCTTTGGTTCCTTAACAGAAGCCCCGTCAGGGGTGACAGACAATTCCCTCCGAATGTTTTGGAACACTTGCAGTTCCTGCCGAAGTTGTGGATCATTCTCCCCTTCTTTGTTAATGTCTCCACCGGTTGTTTCGTAGACAGTATAAGATTTTTTTGAAAACAGCATCATCTCTGGTGGCTTGCCGAACATCCTCCAGGGGAAATGCCGGTGACTTGACTTGATCTGCCACACGATGATAGCATTCTACCGCTGCTGCTAAATCAGTGACAGGTGTCAAACGCCTGGATGCAACCTGAAAGAGCGCCCTTTAAGATGATTCATGCTCACAAGGAACTACATGTCCCATAATCCTTGGCGCTGTGGGCGGAGAATAAAAGGGGGAGTCGGACAACGCTGGGCGTCGGATATTTTGGCTCCGGACCTGGTGTCGAGAGGTTGTGTTTCCTAGAGTTCCTGTTGGTTACCTTATGACCGTTTCCTTGTGCTACCTAGCAGCCACGTTGTTGTTTTAGCGGCAGAGTCTTGCTTCTAACGGCTCGTTTAGGTGAGATCGTATTTCCTTCCTGTTTGGGGCGATTCTGTGTTCCAGCACGCATTCCGGCACTGGCGTGTCAGTGCTGGGAGTGATTACAGAGAACGATCTGGATCTGCACGCCTTGTGCTATAAACAAGGTGTTTTTTGTGTTGGCTGTTTAATAACTCGGCGTCCCCGTTGGCTGAGCCTTCTTGCACCGGCTCGTGCGGGGAACGCCAATTCGGTGAATTATCCGTCGGCGCCCCTGTTGGCTGAGCCTTCTTGCACCGGCTCGTGCAGGGTGCGCCACGCTTCAACCTTCATTGTTTTTCCACGGCGTCCCCGTTGGCAGAGCCTTCTTGCACCGGCTCGTGCGGGGAACGCCCAGCTTGTCACCCACTCATTCGGCGCCCTTGTTGGCAGAGCCTTCTTGCACCGGCTCGTGCAGGGTGCGCCACGTTCCTGTTTGGACAGACCTGAAGTCCTCTTATCAGGTACTGTTGTTTGTTATTATTTTGGGTGACATAACTCGATCTATTTCTTTTCTTCTTGACTATTGGTACAGTAGAAGCATTGGTCTTTACTATTGGAATGTAATACGTTCTTGGCCACCATCAGAGTAAGCATGGTATGTACATAACTAAATACTTACATAAGTATCAGGAAGGTCGTTTCAACGCTAAGCCCTCAACTGCTTGTGTATTGCAGGTGGAGTTCATATACGCTTCAGACCTATACCTTGGACCACATAGTGGGGGAAGAGAAGTATCTTCAGGGCCTGCTCTTAGTTTTGTTACAGGTATAGGGTGTAGGGTTTTCTTAAGTATTGTAGTGTCTAGAATACATCAAGAATCGAGACAATCATTCTTTTCTCTTTTTGTCGTTACAGTTCTCCCTCCCTGCTGTTCCCTTCCTTTCCTTCCTGTTTATTATTTTGTTCTTCTGCCCTCGCTTGATCCTTCCTGGACCCAGGCTATAATAGCCTTCTGGGTTCGGTTAGATCAGGAGGTGACCTTGTCACATCAACCTGCTGATTCCGAGGACTTGGAGGATAACAGCAGGAGATGAAAGCAGAGAGCGTGGCACATGATCACCAGTGTCAGCTGACTCCCGGGGTTGAAGGGTAGTTGCATAAAAGTCATCGACCATAACCACCTTGTCACTGGCACCCTTTGTTGTAGCCTCCGACAGAATGTGCCCAGAGAACTTGAGGGTGGAACAATGAAACTCACATTTCTCTTTGTTTAGCGTTAAGTTAGCTTCCACCAGAGTGTGGCATACTCTATCCAGTGCCTTGTCATGTTCTTGTGTGCTGGACCCATATACTAGTATGCTATCTTTGTGGTTCAGAGTATTGGGTATATGCTGAATGACTTTGCCAACCGCTTCCTGCAGTATCTCTGCTGCTGCAGGGATGTCTTCACTCAATCGTTTGTAACGGAATAGTCCCATGTGTGTGACAAAAGTCATGATGTATCGCGACTTGTCGTGTAGTGTTAACTGGGAATACCCACTGTTGAGGTCAAGTCTGGAAAACACTTTAGCATTATTTAGTGTCCATCTCATGTCACTCAGATGGGGCCCTACAGAGCGCTCCTCGCCAAGGGCCATGCCAGGCGCTCTCATATCCACACAAAGGTGTACTCTTGTGGGCGTCCCTTTCCTGGGGACGATAAGAACTGGTGACACCCATGGGACAGGACCACGTGCTCGCTCAATAATGTCATCTTTCAATAGTTCTTGCATCTCCTTTTCGACAGCTTGTTGGAGATGCCCGGGCACCATTCGGGGTTGTTGAGCCACAGGGCGGAATTGTTCATCTATGCGAAGTTTAATCTGAAACTGGTTCATCCTTCCCAGACCCGAGAATAGCTTTGGGAATTGGTGCACTATGCCTGGGTCATCACCACCTCTATACAGAATTTCTACCAGCCGAAGGCGCTCGGCAGTAGGCAGGCTGAGGAGACAGTCCGCCTCTGGACCCTCGATAACATGAATGACAGCTGGTATTGACATTGCTTTGTATTGAAGTGTTGTGGAAAACTTTCGAAGAAGGTAAGCGGCTCTTTGGCCATCCACATGTACACCCGGACGTAAGCAGGGCTTAACTGCGGTGATGTTTTCATTTTTTTGTATTCATTCACTGATATATAGTTTAATGACGCTCCGCTATCTAACACAAATTTGGCGGCGTGACTCCCTACTCAGATGTCAAGGCGGGGATACTTCTTTAACTGATCTCGGTCGGTCACCATGCTCACGTATTCATCCGTGTATTCAGGTTCTCTGGATCCTGACTGGGACTCTCTTGACGACGGTCTGCGGGTCCACTGAGATCGTCTCGACTCCCTGCTGGAGTTTGATGATCCGGACAAGGATTTGGTGGGATCTTGCAGTGCTCGAGCATGATGATGCCGAGCGCCCAGCCGGGACGCTCGTGCGGCGTCACCTTCCTGTTCACGTCGGTGATCTCCACACATCACTTCAAAATGATTCTGGCTCCCACACTTCCGACACTGCTGGCCCATCGCCGGGCAGGCGTCTGTATGTGGAAAGTCATAGCTACATCTATAGCATATCTTGGCACGATCCACCCTTTGGTCGTGCCAACTGATTTCATGACGCCAGCGTCTGGCTGGTTGGCGCTGCGAGGATGGCCTTGTTCTTCTGGGCCTTTCGCTGGAACACCGGCGGGATAGGACATTCTGAACCCGGTTGGCCTGTTCTCTTTTTCCTACACGCCCTGACTCCATTTTCTTGGCGTGCTCCTCGGCCTGATCGTGTACTCTTGTCATCTCCTCGATTTCGTCAAGATTGTGACTTTTCTTTAGCAGCTTCCGTCTAAGTGCTTCAGACTGACACCCGTCAATGATTCAAAGCTGTATGGCATCTTCAGTGGAAAATGTGTCAAAGTCGCAGTATCGGGATAACCGACGAAGTCGTGTTATGTACGTGCTCATCAGCTCTTCTGGGTCCTGACGAGCCTGGTGAAACATATATCTCTCGTAATCAACATTACGCTTGTGCAGGAACTTTTTGTTTAGGGCCTCACGAACCTTGGCATATGTCCCGGTTTCAGCCGGGGGCATTTCTTTTATCACTTTGCTAATGTCTTTTCAAACTAAATTACGCAATGCAATCAACTGATCTTCATCCAACGTCACCTTGGACCCTTTGATGTGGTCCTCGAAGTCTTCAACCCACTCCTGCCACCGTGGACCCATGCTTCCACCAGCTATCAGAGTCAATGGCTCTGGGGGCCTCAGGTGGGTCATGCCCACCAGGATTGGCTTGGCTTCTCTTTGTGGTGAGTTGTGCGTTGACATGATGAATGATTTATCTAATGTTCCTGTTTCCTGTGACACTCTATCTCTCTTGACCACGTGTGGTCATTTGGATTGTCTTGTGCTTGTTCAAGAACTCTGTCGCTGCCTCTGGGCAGTCGTGTGATTCACTGTTCACAGTTTCAAGTGATGCCCTTATTCACGCTGAGCAATCATCTCATGTTATTCATGTTTTCATCAGTTCATTACCGTGTGGCTTGGAATGTCTCGGGCTTGTCTTCAGGCAACAGAGTCACCTCATTCATGTGACTCGTTGGTACACTGTACTCGTGACACTTTATGTCTGCAATTCTGTGCAACACTACAAACACTCGTGTCCTTCTTTGTCTTGCCTCTCGGGGCGATGCGCTCTTGGTACAGTCCGTTATTCGATCATTACTGTGCTTGAATTTCTTTAACTGAATGGCGCGCACTGATGCCTGACTCCAAGATGGCCACTTCACTATTGACCAGGGAGCTCCTTCCCATATTGCCTGACTTCAAAATGGCCGCTTGACTGACGGCTTTCACTCTGCGATGTCCGACGACATGCACTCTTCACTCGCACGATGCGTTGCAACAGGGACTCACCGGTCGCCACCACACTGCTGGCACAACGATCTCTCCAATCGTCTGCTTGTCTCTCGCCGGCCACTCCGCTTCACCAGGTACGCTTGGGCCGCAATTCAAACTTCGGCTTTTCGCGTGCATGCCACTTCGCACGCTTTTGGGGTGAGGGTCTCTCGTGGCGGGCTATCTCATCTGTTCAGTACTTTTCCACGCATTCATCCTGATCTCACACTTCTTACGATTTCGTAGCACGGTGGTACTAGGTGACTTCAGAGCTTGTCAGTAGGCCTCATACCATGCCGGGCCTCTTAGCTTCTCACCGCTTCAGGCGCGTACCGGCGCCAAATTCAAAACTTCACCAATGCTCGACTGCGCTTCTTCGCTGGGGCTCTACGCGATCTCCCGATCACGGAACAGATACGAACTGCTGGCCTCTCTTCTCTGGGGGGCAATTCTTCTTGGGGCACCTGCGTCGCAACAGCGACTTCCTTCCCAATTTCTAGGAACGAGACCGAATGTCATTTGCGGGTTCAGGGACAGCAAGCTGTGCATCCCACCCTCGTCGCCAGTTGTCATGTCTTCCTCGTAATAACGACAGACTACTTCTTTATGTATCTAAGAGCTTTATTCAACATGTGCTCTCAGGTCCCCGTCCCTACTCTAATTGACTAGCCCACCCCCTGGATCCTCTTCTTCCCCAGCCCACTAACTCCGACCACCCAGCTACTAGAACGTTTACAATACCACAGTCAGTTCCTTCTTTAAATCTGCAGTAAGAACTAGAAAGTCGCTGGTTATGTAATTACGATAATTTTTATCTTTTGTTTAATTTATTTTTGGTTCATGTATATTTATTAGCCATTTTTATTGCATGGATTTTATAATGGTAACTTTTTAGGTTAAAGGACACTTAAATGTGACAATGTATTGGAATCACTTAACCCTGCTAATTGCTAATTTAAGTGCTGTCTGAACACTGTTATTCTTCATTTTACAAGTGCATTTCTCGTTATCGTAGTAATTGTTTGATCATTGACAATTTACTCGTAATATGTTTTTATTGTGTTTTGTGCCCTATTTTATGACCCAAAATGGTTGAATAAAGATTGCAACAGAATGTATGGTTTGTAGGCGAGTAGCAGTGTTGGAACTCATTGAGAATTAATTGGTTGAGATGACGAAAAAGACTAACCAAGGAATGTGGAGAAAGTATTTGGACAACGGTGCTAAGAGGAGTGGGGCATCTCTTAGGGAGCTGGTGGAAAGGAAGAAATACATTTTCTGCTTGATTGACAGGAATTTGTAGGTGCTGACGATATCAGGCAAAGTAGCGGCAATATCTTTTTAAGGGAATAGTTTTTGGCACTATGAACCGTCGGGCGGATTAGAAATGATGGTGAAAGCCTGGGCCAGGATGA
The DNA here is from genome assembly GCF_964263255.1 of Lissotriton vulgaris. Taxonomy (NCBI): domain Eukaryota; kingdom Metazoa; phylum Chordata; class Amphibia; order Caudata; family Salamandridae; genus Lissotriton; species Lissotriton vulgaris. The sequence goes on along the minus strand of NC_141698.1, from coordinate 278,428,694 downwards.
GGCTAACGAGCAGATTCCAGTTACAACTGAACTGCTACTTGTGATGTTTGTTTGGGTAAATTGCAAAATGTGTGTAGGTCACAAGACAAAATCATTTTATTTATATTATGCATACTATGAATATTGGATACTACGACAGAATATCAACAACACCAACTTACAAGAAATCATGTCAAAACAATTGCCTACAAACATATCAAATTTACATACCTAGAATTAAACTAACAAAATATTGTGTCAAAAACATTGTGGAACAGAATATTGTCCCAAAAAGAGTAAGAATATCTACATTTTTATATATATATATATATATATATATATATATATATATATATCCGGCTCACGGTTTCCACCAGACTTTGCACGAAGGAAAGAAACCACGCACTCCGGGGGTCGTTTTCAGTTAATTTATTTTCTGGTTTGCAACCTGCAGGGACTCGAGCTGGATATATATATATATATATATATATATATATATATATATATATATATATATATATATATATATATATATATATATATATATATATATATATATATATATATATATATATATATATATATATATATATATATATACATATATATATATATATATATATCAGACACCTCCCATATTCCACACGAAACACGCGCCACTCCCAGCAGCGTAGTGCGGACCACATCAGCAGTGCTTGTAAAATGCTTTATTCTGTGCTAAAACAGGCATTACGCGTTTCGACTCCATGAGTCTTAATCCAATGCCACTTGTTGTCTCACATTGATGGGTTCGTTCAGCCTATTTATAAAAAAAGGTAACTAATTAGACATTGAAAGCGGACAACTGTCCATTCAAACTTTTAAAGAGGCATTCAGATTTTCATTATTTATACAATTGTATACCAGAGTTTCTTTGAAGGATGTTGAAACATTGTAACATAGGAAAACTTGAATCGGATACCATCTGAGGGTTAAATGTGTAACCTGAGTGAAAATATTGTACTACCTTCGTTACACAAAAGAAACTGTGAAAAACAATTGTATAAATGAGCCCATATATAAATATGTGTGTGTATATATATATATATATATATATCCAGTGACAGCAATCATCGTTAATCCACCAGGGAGAACCATAGTGAGCTCAATAGGATTCCTTCTTGAGAAAACATATCGCTACATAGACATATTTCTAATGGATTATGTGACATCTCTATCTTCGCAACTGAAAGATACAACAGACTTCCTAAAAAAGATCCAGGACATACAATGGAATGATCAACTAATCATGGTCACTATAGATGTGACATCTTTGTACACATCGATCCTCCACTTAGATGGATTAGCAGCTGTCAGACAATTTTTGAAGACTAGATCATTGAGCTTTGTAGAACATTCTGAGATGCTCATTGAAGTGTTAAATTATTGCCAGACACACAACATCTTCCTCTTCAAGGGACAATTATTTCTCCAATTGCAAGGTACAGCGAGGCGAACTTCATCTGCCCCCACATATGCGAATCTACTCATGGCGGTTTGGGAAACAGACATACTAAACGGTAAATACAGGTCAAACATCAGAATCTGGACAAGATTTATAGATTACCTTTTCGTGGTATGGGAAGGAGAATCATCAGATCTTGAAACCTACATCCAAACATTGAACAACAATAACCACAATCTTTCCTTCACATCAACATACAGTAAACATCAAGTAACATTCTTGGATGTGGAAGTGTTCATCAAGGATTACAAAATATGCACGAAAATGCATTGGAAACCAACCGCTTGCAACAGTATACTTCACATCAAAAGTGGGCATAGAAAAACATCTAAAGTGGAGTATACCTTAGGGCAGGGGTATTCAAACTGTGGGGCGCAAGCCCCAGGGGGGCCGTGGAGCGATGCAAAGGGGGTCGCGCCTTCACAGTGTCTCTTCTGCCCTGGCCTCCAGGGCTTCAGCCCCCCTCGTCCCCCATCCTGTGTCTCAGCCGGGCTGCTGCAGTGCAGCTCGCGCTCCTGGGGCCTTGGCTGGGAGGTGTCTGGAATCTTATCTCCGGCCGAGTTTTTCACAGGTCTTTAAAGACCATTAGCATATTTACATGCCTTTGTTAACTGATTACCAAGGCTTAGTTTTTTTATGGTTCCAGTACCCCCTGGGCCCCCACTCTGCCTATTCCTTACATTTGTATTTTTACACTTACTGCTGTAGTGTGAGAATGCATTTAATGAAAAGAAATATAAAGTTGGGTTGCCAAATGAAACATGCCTGCCGTGTGTTATTTAAAGATCCTGCAGAGACCTGCTCTTGACACTAAATTGAGTTATAAATAAAAAAGTATGTATTAATTAGTTAATGAACTGGTAACCCTAATCATAAGAATGGAAGTTTGTTGCAGGATCAGCACATTATTTATTTCCTCCACCCTCGAATCCTGATTAATGCCATTATAGCAATAGTTTAACTTATATCTGAAACCCTACACTTCAAGTTTCTGGGAATGCACCCTGCTTTCAGACTACTCACTTCTCATTCTCGCCTTCACTTTCATGTTCACCCGGCACTCCCAGCGATTGCAATGCACTCACACTGATCACCATGCACTCATAGCGATCACCATGCACTCATAGTGATCACAATGCACTCACACTGATCACCATGCACTCACACTGATCACCATGCACTCACAGCAATCACAATGCACTCACACTGATCACCATGCACTCACACTGATCACCTTGCACTCACACCAATCACCATGCACTCACACCAATCACCATGCACTCACACAAATCACCATGCACTCACACCAATCACCATGCACTCACACCAATCACCATGGACTCACACCATTCACCATGCACTCACACCATTCACCATGCACTCACACCATTCACCATGCACTCACACCAATCACTGCACTCAGTGATCACAATGCACTCACACTGATCACAGTGCACTCACACTGATCACCATGCACTCAAAACATTCACCCACTCAATCTGCACTCACAGTGATCACAATGCACTCACACTGATCACAATGCACTCATACTGATCACAATGCACTCACGTCATTCACCCACTCACCCTGCACTCACACCAATCACCATGCACTCACACCATTCACCCGCTCACCCTGCACTCACAGTGATCATAATGCACTCACACTCATCACAATGCACTCACACTGATCACAATGCACTCACACTGATCACCATGCACTCACACCAATCACCATGCACTCACACCAATCACCATGCACGCACACCAATCATCATGCACTCACACCATTCACCATGCACTCACACCATTCACCATGCACTCACACCAATCACCATGTACTCACACCATTCACCATGCACTCACACCAATCACTGCACTCAGTGATCACAATGCACTTACACTGATCACAGTGCACTCACACTGATCACCATGCACTCACAACATTCACCCACTCACCCTGAACTCACAGTGATCACAATGCACTCACACTGATCACACTGCACTCACATCATTCACCCGCTCACCCTGCACTCACACCAATCACCATGCACTCACACCATTCACCCGCTCACCCTGCACTCACAGTGATCATAATGTACTCACAGTGATCACAATGCACTCACACTGATCACCATGCACTCACAACATTCACCTGCTCACCCTGCTCTCACAGTGATCATAATGCACTCACACTGATCACAATGCACTCACACTGATCACAATGCACTCACACTGATCACAATGTACTCACAGTGATCACCATGCACTCACAACTTTCACCTGCTCACCCTGCTCTCACAGTGATCACTCTGCACTAAAACATTGTTTGCATTGTTCACTCTGTACCCCACCCTGCAGTCACACGAGCACACTTCTCACCCTGCACTCATGTGACACTTCACTCACATGTCCCCCCTTAATGTTCAATCTGTAGCTCACTCAAACAAGGCCATCACTAACCATGCACTAATTCGTCCCACTCTGCACTTACAGCCGAACCCAAATTCATATGGCCACCTCACTCACCCTGCAGTCACTCCTTTTACCCTACTCTCACACTGTTGCATTGCTCACCGTGCAGTCACATGGGCACTCATGTCACCCACACAGTGCAGTAGGTTAAAGTGCCTGGTACAAAGAAGATGTACCATGCACATCACAAAACTGAGTGTGAGTAAACTATGAGTAGGGCTATAAAAAAATGAAATGTTTGTCAGACAGGTGCTATAGAAAGATGAGGTGTATTGTTGGTGAGTGGTAGTGAGGGAATTCATGGAGAAGGTGGAAAGACTGTTGCACCGTGTGCGACCAGTGCTTGGACAAGCCCTGGTTGGGAGTGTTAACCCCCCCAGGAAGTTCGGGTCTAGTGGATCCCCTGCTTCTGCCTATTATTTACATTTGTAGTGCGCTACTGATACCGAAAGGTGTCCTGGGGCTAATAACCATCTGCCTGCAATGTGAGAGAGGGATCCGGGGATGGGAGAGAAGAGAAGAGAGGGATGGAAGGAAGGGGGTGAGAGGAAAGGGGCATGGGTAAACTGCTTAACTCTGCACAAGACCGCCACGGTTTGAATGCTCCCTTGCTGCTCCCGGCCATGGCCAGGTGAAGTTCTAATTTGGCAGCGCGTATTTCCTGTGGATTGGGAGGCCCTTCACAGAGGTTGACTAGACACCTTTCTGATGTTAATTGCTGTATTTTGGTTATAAACTGGTACTGATGGGGTGAAATCATTCCTCAGTATTACTGTGTTTAAAAAAATTCTAAATAATAAAGCAATGCTACCCCAAAATACGCAGCATCACAGAACACTATTTACATTTTCTACTCACACAATTTAGTCAAGCCTGTCGCATAATTTGGTCCTCACCTTCCTCATAACCTAGAGGTTTAGAAATTTTTGTCAGGAGGGGGTCCTTACGCTTGAAAATGTTGACAGGGGGTCTCGGCATCCAAAAGTTTGAGGACCTCTGCCTTAGGGAGAGATGCTCCGTGCCAAGAGAAATTGTTCAGAACCATCAGATACTGAACAAAATCTGGATGAGATGAGTACACGATTCATGGAGAGGGGTTACCCATTGGAAGTCATTAAAACTGTAAGAGCTAAAGTTAAGCTTAAATTGAGATCAGAACTACTAGAAACAAAGAAAGATCAAGAAGAGGATGATATAACACGTTTGATCATAGACTTCAATGTCGAAAATAAAACCCTAAAAAATGTCATCAAGAAAAATTGGAGCATCCTATTGCTCAATGAAACATGGAAGCGGAAGTTACCATCAAGTCCTAACATCACATATAGGAAAATAACTTTTTAAGGTGACCCCTTAACACATAGCCATTTGGAGATTAAAGAACCGGAAACATTGACATGGCTAAACACACCTGGATTTTGGAAGTGCTCAAAATGCAGGGCCTGCGAACATGGTCGGAACACCCGTTCATATCAACTCCAAAATGGGAAAACAGAGTAAATCATCGATCATATCACATGTGAATCTAAATATGTGATATACATATCGGAATGCCCCTGTATAAAACAATGTGTAGGGAGTACCATCAATAAATTAAAGCTGAGAGTACTCCAGCACCTCAGAGCCATAAAGAACAAAGATCTTTCTTATCCCATGGTGAAACATTTCGCGGAACATCACTCAGGTAACAGCCAACTATTAACATACTTTGGCTTGAAAATAGTAAAACAAAAAGAACGAGGAGGTGACCGAACCCTGGACCTGAGAAAAACAGAGTCCTGATACATCCTAGCCATTGGGACTGAGAATCCGTTTAGTCATAATCTGGATGCAGAGCTGCATGTACATTTGCAATAAAAAGGGGACTTCCAAGAGAAAAATATGTGACCATGACAAATTCTAACAAGAATAACAAAGAGGAGTTTTAAGGGCAAATTACAAAAGGGAGGAAAAGTAGAGAAAAAAAGAATCTTTCTGCAATAATATGACAAGTGTAATGGGACCTTGTCCGATGAACCTCTCCATTATATGTGCCGAATCCAAACTTGAGATAGACTTTCATAGAAAAATCTTATTTAAGAGTCATTATTGAAAAAAATTGTGAACAGATTGCACGAAGCACTAAGCCCTTTTTCTCGTAGAACATATATTTCATCAACTTCTTTTGATTAATGTCATTTGGAGAAAACGAGAACAATGGAGAATAAGACACTATGATACGGACAAATTGCTATGAACTTTTTAATTAGCCCATGGCTCCTATTTTATTCCCTTAGAAATAATTGAATATTGCACTTTAGAAAACGAAGGCATTATGGGCAATAACTTGATTGATCATTGAGTACTTTACAGACATTTAAGTTATTGAACTTACACAACATGAATGCTTGTTTTAAATGTTTTTTATAAATTGCACTTTTCTACTCGACTCCTCCCGCAAGAGAGAACCACTGCGTATTTTGCATACATTTTTTTAACTGATTTACTTCCTCCTAGGAGCGACTATGAATTTATATAACTTTGCTTCCTACTGCCATATAATAGTGGTACTTTAGCGATACAAACATTAGTAAAAATGGCACCCGCCTGTTGCCATATTTCTGTACAAGATGAGGGTTAGAAGTGTAGTATGTTGTAAATAATAGAAACAGATATAGGGATCTGAATGCACATGTTCACTTTAAATAGACGTTTTAGATAGCTGGACTCTATGGTCCAGTTGAAGGCAGGAGCCGAAACACGTTGACCGTCCATGCTCTGCACAACGGTGTACTAATAAAGCACTTTTTTGGTAAATTACCTGTGGATTCTTGCTCTGTGGTGCTGTGGAACTCTCGCCATGTGGAATTTTGTTGAAAAATAAAAAAAAATTCATTTGGTCAGAAGTTTTTATGCTCACATGAAATTCCCCATACTTCTACAGAATAACAGTGTAAGAACGGAATGTGTAAAAAACATACGTTTTTAATTCCTGTTTTTTGTATGTATGACTCGCATTCTCGAACTTGTGTAAGAAACATATATATAGCCGCATTTGAACATTTTTATACTATCTTTTTACCCTATGGTTCAATAACAGCTTTATTGACAACGTGTAGAATCAACACATCTATATATTTGAATGTTTGTCATTTAATGCAGTTTGCCATAGATCCATACATTCAGCCAAAATTCCTTTAATCTCCTAATGTATTCTGTTTTAACAGTGCATATTTATTTATCTATTTATTTATTACCTCTACTATATTTATTTAAAGTGCAGTGCATTATGCATGGATATTTTAAAATAAGCAAAGTATTTTTTCTATGCCTATGCTCAAAAACAGACTCGATGTCCCATGGTATTCAGTTTGACAATATATTTGTCACTACCTGGTAACGCAATCATGTGATCAAGGCCACTGCGTTGGCCGAAACGCGTCATGTTCAGTTTGCACCTAGTAACTGAAAAATAAACGCCATCAGGGCAAGCAGAATCAGTGTATTGAAGTTGTTTGTTTCTCTTTCCGGTGCCTTGAAGCACCTTGGAGCGGTAGCTGGATATATATATATATATATATATATATATATATATATATATATATATATATATATATATATATATATATATTACCTACTGGCGACCGCCGCAGCCCTGGGACGGCCACGCCCCGGGGTTTCTTAAATAAATAAACCTGTGTGGGGGGGCTCAAGCCCCCCCACACGGCCCGGGACCACCACCTCCCTGGGCTCTAATATTCAAAATAGGAGGTTCCGTGATGGCCCCCCAGCCCCGGGGCCCCGGGGACCACCACCACGGGCTTTTAAATGTTGGGAGGGTCTCCTCCTGGAGCCTTGTGGTGGCCCTGTGGACCGCCCCCCCCCAGGGTCGGCTTCTGCAGTGTCCCGGAGTGCCTACCCCCAGGACACTGTAGTTTGCTATAGCAGGGCGGGAGCCTCGTGGCTCCTGCCCTACCATAGCAAACTGCTTTGGTTTTTGGAAGACAGAGCAGGAAACCTGCTCTCTCTTCCAAAAACCAAAGCTGATTGCTTTTCTACATGGGGAGCAGCATTTTAGCTGCTCCCCATGTAGAAAAGCAATGCCGGCTCCCGCAGAATGCGGGGAGCCGGCTGGGACTGTGGGGGGTATGGGGACCCCGCCAAGGCCCGCAATGAGGAGGGCCAGCCCTGGGATATGGGGTCCCCGGGGCTAGTAGTGGCCCGGGACGGCGGCCACTCGGCCCCCCTTCCATAAAAAATAAATAATTTAAAAACGGCCCCGGGGGATGGGGTCCCCGGGGCCATAAGAGGCCACAGGAGGGGGGCAAAAGCAGCCCCCCTACAAAAAAAAAATATATTTTTTAAAAGGCCGTGCCCCGGGGGATGTGGTTCCCGGGGCCGAAAAAAAAGAAAAGAAGGGGAATACACAGACCCCCTTCTTAAAAGTAAATTTTTAAAAAACGGGATCGGGAGGAGGCCACCCCCCCTCATTGCACCTCTCTGCAAACGTGCCCCCTGGCATGTTTGCAGAGGGGGAAGTAATTCCCCTTGAATACTGGGGGTCCCTGGGGGCCAACTTGCCCATCTAGAACCTCCAGTATGCGCCAGGGGGCAGCATTGCAGAGAGGTGTAATGAGGCCACTGGCGCATACTGGAGGTTCCTGGTGGGTTAGTTGACCCCCAGGGACCCCCAGTATTCAAGTTGATTTAGTTCCCCCTCTTGGAACGCGCCAGGGGGCTGTGTTGCAGAGAGGTGAGGTTCCTGGTGGGCTAGTTGACCCCCAGGGACCCCCAGTATGCAAGGGGACTTAATCCCCCAACTTAGAAAGCGTTACGGGGCGCATTTTCACAGTGGTGAAGTTAGGGGGTGGGGCTTGAGGTGATATGTGTGCAAACATGCCCTGTGGCGCGTTTTAAGTTGGGGAAATAATTCCTCTTCAATCCAGAGGTCCCCTAGGGGCTAACTAGCCCACCAGGTACCTCCAGTAAGCGCCATGGAGCTGCGATGCAGAGTGTTGTAAAAAGGGGGCATGGCCTCTGAACACCTCTCTGCCACACAGCTCCCTGGCGCATACTGGAGGTACCCAATTCAAGAGGATCGAAACGCCGTCGACTCTACAGCGCAATACTAGCCGCATTTTCTACCGTGGCTCAACACAAATTGCAAAATTATCCTATACAGTCATGTCATTTTGTTACTATTCTTGAGCCAACCACTGTATATTATTTGCACTATTGTTCACTGTGCGCCGTCTACGCTGTTCACCCAGTCACTTGCGTCGCCACATTCCTCACTCACACGTACTTGAGCACCAAGTGCATTTTGGTTGTCACATGATTTCTCTTATACAGTGATGCAATAACTGTATATACCTGACCATGAAATAATGTTTTTGATGTAAATATAAGATAAATAACAATCTTAAATCAATTGAATAGTGGTCTACTTATTTCTGTTCCTGCAATGCTTACTGTATACATACTTAATTGCCTTAGAAACATTATCTGTTGGGATATTGTTTGTCTGTTTGCTCTAGACACCAAACCTTTCCCCCAACCAACTCTCTACTCCATCTACAATTGATCACAGCATTTGCTCCCTTCCCACGACCTACAACAATAACCAAGGGCAAGGGAAGATGCCACCATTGCGTGGGGCATGATGCCATGGGAGCGGGCCCGATGCAGCATGGGCCGGCCATCTGAGGTCACATAGTGCTAGCGACGAGCGGTGATCAGTGCGTGCTGCCAGCCCTCTTGTTACTTGCACTCAGGGACCCACAGCTCAAATCAGAGAGGCGGTGAGGAAGGGGCCAAGGTGGGAGCCTTTGCTCTAGCCCCAAAGCGGACGTCCTGAGGATTCCTAGTAGGAGCGCTGTTGGCGGGAGGGGATAGGAGCACAGATGTTAAATTCATGTGGGAGCTACCATAGACTGGTGTCCAACTGCTGAGCGGCCTGGCATGCCCCTCTCTTGCAGACCCCCTCCGCCATTGAACTCATCAGGAGACTGAAGTGTCCGGTACATCGCTGCTTGTTGGGACTTGCTCTACTGGGCCTGTCTGGTGGTCCTGATGGTTGGGGGGTTTGCCATGCAGTAGACAACTCATCGGCATTCCGCGCCCCCCACTCTTCCCTCCCTCAGCTCAAACCACTTTACTGCTTGAGCCTTAGGAATACATAGACATAACCCATAGAATTCACTGGGAGGGCCAGCACAAGTGCTGGAATGCCATTCCTGCAAAGCTGCCATTGGGTCAAACCTACTTTACTACATACACCCTACGCTGTCCTCACCAGGACCAATATGCTCATCCTGTGCAACCGGAACAAGCCTGCTAAAAGGGATACTGGGCCCATTGTGGCTTCCTCTATTTGCTCCCCCGCTTGACCCAACGGTGCCACATCAGCCTCACCTCTACTCTGGCATACACATAGCATTTCCAGATGCCTTGGGCCTGGGTCCAGATCTCACAGCTCCTCGGCCATCTCGCTGTTACTCCACGTAGGCCGGAGACACCAGACTGCATTGGGCTGCTCATGCTGCTGCGCTGACCTCCATCCAAAAGCGCAAGTAAGTGGGCCCTTCTGCCTGGGGACCTACTGTGGACGCTGTCAACCATCTCGTCCGCACCTCTGCTGTGGTACACCCGCATGAAGGATACACCATTGAACCTAGTAACTCCTGACTAGCTGCCTTATCTGAGGACCACTCATCTCAACCCTCTTTCTCACTTCTATACTGGTGCACTCCCAACAGCCTGCTGCAATGTAGCTACTGACAGATAGGTGGGGGCTGCTCATGCTGCGATGCCCACTGATTGTAGGGAATCAGCAAGCAGACCCCTCGATACAGCAAATTGCTGCTCCTTCTCTGGACCTCGTATTCAAAATGCACCATCATGGGCTGCCTTTTTCCAGTATCCATAATGCGTCTTCATGCCTGCCTGTCGCCATGGACCAGCCAACTAGCGGCCCGGACATACTGGACCCCTCAGACCTCCCTCTATGTCCACAGGGGACAAACTGGACACCGGGCTAACAGCTGTTGAAAGAATTGGGGGCTCCCTAGAGAACACTCGGGATCCATATAAAACAAGATTGACAATGTGGTGGTGGATCTCACACCGATAACCGTGAATTAGTCGATAAAGTTCATTCAGCGGAACAAACTCTTGGTGACTTTACACCGGAATCCTGCAAGATAGAGACATCACTGCAGGCACTAGTGGACTGAGTACATATCCTGGAATGCAGTGCAGAAGACGCGGAGGGTCACTCCAGAAGAAACACAATCCGTCTGGTTGGTCTCCTGGAGGGATGTGACACAGTCGCATATGTAAAGCGCTGGCTGCATGGCCTGCTTCTGCCAACGGAACACTCACAATTCTTTTCCATTGAGTGTGCTCACCGCATCCTGACACACAAACCCCCACCTGGCTCCAGCCGAGACCACTACTGTTTCATCTACTATACTATGGTTACAGGGATTCTGTCCTACGAGAAGCATGGAAACTTCAAGACATAACTGTGGAAAACGCTCATATCATGCTCTTCCCGGACTACACTATGGCGGTGCAGAGAAACTCTTTCCTATCTTTTAAACTTGATTACGGATCGTAGACTTACGATACTTACTCCTGTTACCAGCACGCCTGCAGGTTGTTGTAGAGGGGGCAACACTTTTCTTCGACTCCCCTGAGGCCACCAGTGAATGGCTGGACTCATCTGGGCTGGCGACCTCAAGCCAATCCACACAAGAAATGAGGGGATCTTGGGGCTCCCACTCAAGTCGCAGTTGTGAATGCTGACGCCGTTCAGAAAGCTCCCCACAATCTAATGCCGTTCCTGACCTGGAGTCGATTATACGGGAGAGGAGCGGGCCCCTCAGAACGCTGCTATGATCCAAGAAGCCACACAGAACTCAGAACCTGACAACGACTCCACCAAATTCATCGGTGATGATGGTTCTTCAGCCACCTGGGCTTCCAGGATGGTCTTGGTGCTTCTCCTGATGTGACACCATAGACGGCAGATGACATCATCTTCATCTTCAAAGAACATGCTATGGCAGGTCACCCAGACTGGCACACATTGACCATTAATATTGGCCTATCTATGTTTCTTTCAATAACTTTTCCTTTACAGCTGCTATGCGATAACCATGATTAGGTACTCCATTGTTATACACGGCCACAACACTGAGGTAAACTCGCCACCTAATGCGATGCCCAAATTGATGGTAAACCAGTTACCCAAGCTGCTGCCCATTCATCCCTACTATATGGCGTGTCTCATCTTTTGGTTTCTCTTCCTTATTATATTGTTGTTGTTGATAGGTACAGACCGGTAGTTTGGGCGGATACATGTTGTCACTCTGCTCTGATAGTATTCACTGTTTTTCTTTCATAGTTTTCTTCCTGGCTTTATGCTATTGTTCTGTGACATCAACTCTGCTGCCCATACCTGCGTACAATTGTTGCCGCTTATGGGCTGTTCCACACACCATTATGTAGCTACTGCCCATTGCAATCCATTCTACTACACACATGACCCACACTAATAATATCACATGAAACGTGCAGGGAATGCACTGACCCTTGCACTGCTATTCCACCTATTCATATCTCAAACAGCGCTCCACTGATATAGCACTATTGCAGGAAACACACTCATCCCTTACTGAAGCAATCAAGCTCCGGAGACTTTGGCGAGGCCAAGTGTTGGCCATATATTTTTCCACCTACGCTAGGGGCGTATTGGTCTGGATTAAACCAGGAACCTCCATTGTAGCATTCGAGGTCGACATAGATACAGAAGGCCGCTATGTATTTGGGAAAGGCCACCTCGGTGGGAGCCAAGGTCTCATAAGTTTCTGTCTACGCTCCTAATGCGGAACAGGCCTTATTTCATTATAGGTTGTCTTACACATCATCCCGCTGGAAGGGGATCTCATAGTTCATAGAGGGTGATTTTAACTGCATCTTCAGCACCAATCAAGAACGTTCGTTCCTCCCACTACTCCGCACGGTGAACCACCTTTACAACAAAACTTTTACAACGCACTACCATTACAACGCGGTCATTACAACGCAAACCATTACAACGCATTGCGCTGGGGGGCGCTCTAGGATAGGGAATAAGTTTAATTTACTATCCAAACCTTCCCTAGTGTCCACGGGGACTGGTGTTGGAATAGTAAATTCAACTTTTCACTATCCAGCACCCCAAAGCGCTATGCGTTGTAATGGATTGCGATGTAAAAACGGCGTTGTAAAGGCAGGCGTTGTAATAGCCTGCGTTGTAACGTCATACATCCCTCCGCACACCAGCTACCAGCAGTGCCCAGGCACTGAGTGACTGGCTCCAGCAGTGGCACCTAGCGGACATTTGGCTTATATGCAATACAAACACAAGAGACTTTGTCCAGAATCGACCACCTAAGGTCTCCCTCAGTGTGATTGGCCTCTCTCCAATGACTAACTAGAGGAGCAGCTAGTTTGGACAATCTGATGTTAGATTTGTGTTCACCCATCCTTTTCCTACATTCCCTTCCGGGCTCGCCAACATAGGCACACAGCATGGAATTATTGTATTATATAGAGTGTTTTTCATTTTTTTTGTCTTCCTGCATTGCTCGTTTGTGATCATTATGCCCTGAAGAAGATGAGACCCACATCTGGGATACCCACTGAAACGCGCGTCGGCGCTGGAGCTTCCCTGTCAATCTGTTTTCTACCCCCTATCAATATGTTGAGAAGCTATTGAATTTCAAAAATGAATTGTACTATGAACTGTCCTTTCATTTATTGATGAACCCTGAACTGACCTATTTGTTCCATTTATTTTTTGGACCTAACAGAGTCATCAATTGTTTCATGCTGCGAGAGGGAGGCTTTGTCTCCATGTGTCTATTGTTACTTTGAAAGCTCTGAACCCTTATTTTGTAGGATGTATGAGTATGTATGGGTATGCCTCTGTTTGTATGAACAATTGTGTGTGTGTGTGTGTGTGTGTGGTGTAGGATGCGCTTGGGTCATTTATGATACATTATTTACTCTGTTTTTCTACAATTGCAACATTATATTTATTTATTAAATAAATGTTATTTTCTTTGTATGCATGTATTTGTGGATTATATTCTGGAAGGCCAGTATTTCATGTTTGTGACATTATCAGTGACGATTAGCACTCCAGACTATGTACATAGGCAGAAAAAAGTTGTTCTGATTGTACTACCCTGCATTACACCTGAACAACGGATGGAGCTAGACAACTCTATCACACTGTTTGAAATACAAGAAGCTGTTCGAGCACTTGCCACAGGCAGAAAGAACCCCAGTAGCAGAACCCCAGGTCCAGATGGCCTGCCTGCCGAATTCTATAAAGCTTATGCCCCACTCATGTTGCCTGCCTACAAACTCTATACGAGGAGGTTCTTTCAGTTTCCTATCTAGCAGCATCACAGTGTGAAGTACTACTGATCTCCCTCTTAAACCAGACAAAGACCCGACCATGCTGGGATCATACAGGCCTCTGGCTTTACTTAACACAGACTACAGAGTCCTAGTCAAAATCCTTGTAGACCAATTAGCGCCCCTAGTCCTGACGCTGGTCCGCCCGGACCGAATGGGTTTGTTCCAGCACATAATACATCTTTACACGTGAGACAACTTTTCCTTGTCCTGAAAAATTCCCACAGCATTGGCCTCGGGCAGGGAGCATGGTATTAGACCTTGAGAAGGCCTTTGACTCCCGAGAGTGGGCTTTCTTGTTTGACCCACTGCCACATTACTGGGTTGGAGATCGATTTCTCCATTTGGTTAAGTTACTGTATACCCAACTACTGGTCAGGGTCAAGTCAGGCTCTCTCATTTTGGAACTGGTCCACATACACAGAGGTACCCTCCGAGGTAGACCACTATCCCCGCTACTCTTTTCCCTGGCAATAGAATCACTCATGATTTCCCTTCGAAACAAGGGAACGGCCTGGGGCATTCCTCTAGCAGATGGAATTCACTCTATCTCCCTTTATGCCGATGATTTGATACTATAGCTCAGAGACGTGCACACCATCCCTGACAGGATCGCTCTGACACTCAACTGCTTCGCTGCCCTTTCTGGTTTAACCCCTTGCGTGCGGCCGCGATTCTGCGCCTGTGCGGCACTTCTAAAGAGTGGGCGGGTTCATGACGGCCCCTAGCCGTCATCAGCACACGCCCACCGTGCTGCATGACGGACAAGGGCCGTCATCAGCACGCAAGGGGTTAACATTTAACTGGGCAAAATCATGTCTGTTCCTCTTTACACCTGAGTTGCAAAACCCAGACTTCACCCTGAATGACATACACATACTGTGGCAACCCAATACATTTCTGTATTTGGGTATGTGAGTATATCCTTCACCAATAGACCTACTCGACAGCAACCTTATACGTGCCTTCACATCCCTAAGATCCCAGATGACCTTTTATCATACATTACCTCTAGCAGTGGCGGGACACGGAGCCCTCTTAAAAATGGTGGTCCTCCCATGCCTTTTAAATTACTTTGCTAACTTAACTCTTTACTTGCAAACGCAATTTTTTTGCTCTTTTGAAAAGCGTATAAGGGAATTTATATGGAACAAATCGCAATGCAGTGTGGACCATGAGAAGTTCTACTTGCCCACGAATCAGGGTAGGCTTGCTGAACCGAACTTAGAACAATAGTGCCTTGCCTCCCAACTTCAATGGGTGGCTAAATGGGTAGCAGGTCTACAACTGGTGGACACCGCCATGACATCACCAGTCTGGACATTGCCCAAGATCCGTCTCCTGTTTCACAGATGCACCCGAAGAAAAATGCCTGACTCAGTGCTGCTGGGAGTGGCATATCACTGCTATCACCAGAACCTCTATCTCACATGGTTAGGAATCCCTTATGCACCAGCCCTATTAGGTACACCTAGTGGCAGCAACTTCACCTCAACAGCGGAGCAAACTACATGGCATGCAACTGGTCTGCATACCTGTGGGGATCTCTACTAAGACGGTGCCCTCGTCCCGTATGAGACGCTAATGGAGGACACAGGCTTACCACCCGGCCAATTCCTATTACATAACTCACTACTCACTCATTGGCAAACACATGGGGCAATATGACATGAGGCCATCCAACCCAACTCACCATACAGTACCTACATGTTATGGGACCAGGCTGACACTTAACACACTGGTTCGCGGAGTCACTGCAAAATAATTTATTTATTTATAGCGTTTTATTGCGCTACCTCTTAGGGCCCTGCACTACCGCTGGTAGGGCAGCTTGGCCAGCCCCTGCACAGACAAGGAATGGACTGCCTTATTGGAAAGCCCCACATGTATTCAGCGCAATGCTTGATTTTTTCTTATCCAAGTCTACATTATACATAGGGCCTACCTCACCCCTGCCAATATCAATCGCTACTTTCACCTTGCAGTTGCTGCGCGTCCTGATGTCGCTTGGTCAACACAGACCTGCCCCACATGCTATGGATGCGTCCATCTCTCCAACACTATTGTTGAGGTGTCATATCTAAACTGTCCACCTGCACAAGAAGTCCAGCAGGACACCAATGGGAAACATGTCTTTTGGGTCACTACCACAGAGACAAGAAACACAGAGTTACCTCTCATTTTCTCGATCTGGGATTACTGACAGCCAAATGCCTCATCACCCATTGGTGGAAATCACCCGCCACTTGTAACCTGGACGCAATCTCTTCTCACCTGGGCACAGGTGAAAAGTGTTGCGCTGCATAGGGAAGATAGTCTAGGACCATGCAAACATCCCATAGCCATGAACTGTGATCCTATCCTAATCGACTTTCCATGCTAATAAACACTACCAGGCTGAGACTCAAGCGGATCCACTGGAAGGCCGGGACAGAATGGCAACTGATCATACCCCCTTTCTGACCACATAACATATGCAGAGATCTAACATCCAGCCCTAACTTGCATTCCTCCACATTTTTCAGCCTGTAAGTTAATCAGTGTCATCCTGTGTTCTCCTAATTGTGAGTCAGAAATATCGACAGCAAGGATATAGTGGTCAAGAATATCGACTTAAGGTAAGTAATATCGATTTAAAAAATATTGCAGTATTATAGTTGTTAAAAATATTGTTATCTATTATTGTTATGTATTTTAGTATATATTTTATATGCACGTCAAGTAGGTGTTTTTTATAAGAATTGTTTGTATTTTTAATATATGTGTAACATTTTTAGTAGTTATACATTTTTATTTTATTTGAATGTTGTGCTTTTAGTTCCGTCGCGAGTTGTGCGTTTATGGGGAATAGGATGGGAAGTAATTTAATGATATTAAATGTAATCATTTCTTTTATTTGAATTTTGCGTTTTCAGTTCCGTAGTGGGTTGTGCGTTTATAGAGGAATAGCATGGGAAGTAATTTAATTATATTAAGTTAATACATTTTTTAAATTTAGAATTTTGCATTTTTAGTTCTGTAGTGGGTTGTGGGTTTATAGGGGAATAGGGTGGGAAGTAATTTAGGGGTCTATTACGATGGTGGGTGCCCGCTATATGTGCCCGCCTGTAAGCAGCACCCACCGCAATGTGAAAAATCTATGTTGTGCATTTGCATGCACAACGTGGCAGGCACTGCACGGTGCCTGCCCCTTTGTGCATGCAAATGCAGGGGGGTACCATAGGTACACCCATGTGCCCCCACACCCTCCCAACATCCTGGGGGCCCGAAGCGGACCCCCACAATCAGGGACAGAATGCCTTTCCATGGCAGCAACGTAGCCATGGAAAGGCACATCTTCGCCGGAATTGTAATATGGATGGCGGTGTCTTGCAGACACGTCATCATATTCAGCCCCTTTTCCGCCCGGTCAACTAATCTACGGGCGGAAAACCAGCGGACGGCCTTTCCATCCACCTGGGTCCCCCCCACCATCGTAATATGGCCGGGGTGGGAAATGGGAGGTGGGCGGTAGATAATGGCGGGCAGATCACCACCGTCATATGGGCGGTGGCGATCCACCCACTATTATAGAAGACCCCTTAATTATATTACATTTATTGACTAATTTTTATTTATTAATATTTGTTTAATTGAGATGTTATAGTGTTAAATGTGTAAAGTATTTTTTTTATTAATGAATGAATAATTGGTTATTAATTCATTTAAATTATGTAATTGGTTATTAATTTTTTAATTAATGTTATCTGTGTGTTCTGATGTTTATAGGTGTAAAAGGTGGGAAGCAATTCATTTTTAATTTATGAATTATTAATTAGTTGTTAATTATTTTTAATTAATTAATTTGTAATTAATTTCAGTAATTGTGTAAACAATTTTCGGTGTGTGTTGTGGTTTTGATAGGTGAAAAGGGTAAGAAGGGTGGGAAATAATGTATTTTTCATTGATGAATAGATAATTGGTGGTTGTTAATTATTTTTAATTAATTAATTGGTAATTAATTATGGTAATTGTGTAATTAATTTTAGGTGTGTGTTTGGTGTTTATATAAGTAAAGGGTGCAGAGTATTTGTGTTTAATAATTTTTACCCCTCTGCTATCCAACAGATTCCCTACTGTTGCACTCACTGGAGTTGGAATAGTAATTTTTACCCCTCCGCTATCCAGCACTTTCCCTACTGTTGCACTCACCGGAGTGGAAATTGTCATTTTTATCTCTCCGCTAAACTGCACTTTCCCTTCTGTTGCACTCACTGGAGTTGGAATAGTAATTTTTACCTCTCCGCTATTCAACACTTTCCCTACTGTTGCACTCTCTGGAGTGGAAATAGTAATTTTTACCCCTCCGCTATCCAAGACTTTCCTTATTGTTGCTCTCACTGGAGTGGGAATAGTAATGAAATGAAATGAATGAAATGAAATGAAAAGGGGTTTTATTAAGTGCAACTGCTGCCCTGAGGCGTCCAGGCGCTAGAGAAACTAGGTTAGTACCCTCCAGTGTGATCGGACCAGGGGTTAGCCTGATTTATTGAAAAGAAAAGTTTCGAGCTGTTTGCGGAAGGTAATCAAGTTAGGATTAGATCTTAAATGGAGAGGGTGTGAGTTCCATAACTTGGCTGCGTTGTAGGAAAATGTACGACCTCCAGCTCTGGATCTCCGGATCCGGGGAACTGCCGCCAAAAAGGCATGGGAGGAGCGAAGCTGTTTATTGGGCCGATGAGGGGTAATCAGAGAGTGACTGATTGCTGGGCCAGATTTCCAGTATGCTTGATGGGAGATGCACATGGACTTGAACTCAATTCTCTCCCTGACAGGGAGCCAGTGCAGGGGTCTCAGCCCAGGCTTCATCGAGGTTCTGCATGGCAGACCAAGCAATGTGCGTGCTGCACAATTCTGAATCCGCTGAAGTTTTTGCAGACAGTATTCAGGCGCCCCTAGATACAGAACGTTACTGAAATCAAGGCGGGACTGGATTAGACCCTGCATGATTTTTTACCCATCCGCTATCCAACACTTTCCCTACTGTTGCACTGTTTGAAGTGGGAATAGTAATTTTTACCCCTCCGCTATCCAACACTTTCCCTACTGTTGCACTCACTAGAGTTAAAATATTAAATTTCATTATTTTGCTATGCAAAACCTTTCCTACTGTTGCACTGGTTGTATTGGAAAATTTAAGTTTAAACATTTTTTCTTATTTTAAAGTTTTAATTTATTTTTGAATGTTTTTTAAATATTTTAAATTATTTATATAAATATATTATTTTTATATAGTTTTAAAGTTTAAAGATAAATTAAAGATAATAGTTTATTAATTATTTTAAAGTAAATATACATATGTATGTATAAATTATTATGTTTGTGTGTTTATTTTTTATCAAGTTTATTTGTAATATTTTGTAAAACTGTATATTAAATGTATTTAATTTAGTTAAAATGAATACTAATATATATTATATTTAATATATATATTAACTTATATATATTTAAATCAATACTTTTTAGATCTATATTTTTACATCAATATTTTTGATTACATATTTTTGCACTTACCTGTGTAGGTATGGGAGTTGATATTTTTGTACAATCTATTTTTTTTTGTTGCTATTTTGAACATCGATATTTTTAACATCAAAATTCTATCAGTGAACCAGATGGGAAGCTCATCTGAGAAAAGGCAAGGGCAGTGCAATGGTTTCAAGGCCACTGAGGAAGACAAAGACTACCTCAGTGCTCTTGGCTGAAGATATATTGGCCTCTGCCTCTCATGCATCCTGTACATCTTCAGGTGAAAGGACTGGCGGTGCACTGTACACCATTAAGGTTATGATCAACAAATGCCACCAAACCACAGGCAGAACATAGAGTGGAGAAGAAAATTTGCAGGCACACATGCCTAGCACTAAGGATAGTACTAAGTTCTGTACACAGCCTGTATCAAAGCTGGCTATCCAGGATCGTGTGAAAGAACAACAGGAGTAAAACTCATAAACCACGTCGGGATGGGTTTAGAGTATATATAAAAAAACAATTCCCAACAGGTATCAATTTAAGGCAGTTAAATGATGTATGCAGTCAGCATTAAATGAAAAAGAAACAAGGAGACTCATATGGTTTAAGAGCTTGTTACTCACCAATTCAAAGGAGGGTGTTTCACATGGGAATACAGTTAGGTAGCACTGTACAGAGGAAATCATGTAACAACCCGAAGGCACTTGGTGAGTGGTGATATATACAATTGGTGAAAGGTGATGATGCAAGTGCTGAACGTGAACAGCGTGAACGGCGCAAGGTGACAAAGAAATATACAGTGATGGCTCCGCAGGATTTAGTTTGAGTCACTTAAATCATGGTATCAAACAATTTTACAAGAGCCAAAAACATAAAATGCGCCATAAAGTTGTAATGATGTGCAAATTTAAAGGCCTTTCCACTGCGGTGATGCCGCCATGGAAAGGCCGGCATAAATTGCTTTGCTGGCCTTTTACAGGCCCCCTGGGGTTTGGGGCTGGACTTGGGGGGTACCTATGGTACCCCCCTGCATTGTCATACACAAGGTGAAAGGCACCGTTCGGTGCCAGTCATCATGTACATGGCAATGCAAACCATGCACTTTTAACATTGTGGACGGAGCTGCACCCAGCAGCACCGTTTGCAATATTAAAGGCCAGAATGCGCTCGCCAGTGTGGCGGGCGCATCCTAATTGGCCTCGTGTGACCACCGCACCTCTGGATGTTGGGCCCATTTTCCGTTAGAAATAACTGAATTATGGCACTCTAAAAGGAATTAGGTGGCCAGGAAGGGTCTCATGTAAGGATAAATTTGAGGCAGGCAGAGTGGTAGATGGAAGATGAGAACTTCCTACGGACAGCTGCCGTTAAAGCAGAGATCAACAGCTTGCATGAAAGGAGAGCAGCGGAAAAGTACCAATTACATAATGCTGAGAGTGAACACAGCAAAACTGTGAGGTAGCAGCTTGCTTGGAGAGTATGGCATAAAGAAATACAGGGTGTAATTAACGCTATTAACCCCTTCCATGCTCATGACGAGCTCAGCTCGTCATGCAGTACACTGCTTGTGTGCTCATGACGAGCTGAGTTCGTCATGATCCATGGTGTTTAAGATTCCTCAGCACAGAGGGGGAATTGCTGTAGCATTAAAGGTGTTAAGGACAGACAAGGCCAGAAAGTTATTAGTCCGGAAGGTATTATTAGGGTTTTCGCAGATTTCTATAGCATTTATATCAGGAGTCGCTGGACTCCTCAGCGGACACAATCAAGCAGTATCTGGATCACACAGCAGTTGAGGCTCTAGATGAAGAGGACAGGACTGATCTTGATTCACCACTCAAGATAGTTGATTGAAAAGAAGCATAGACCTCTATGTCACCTGGCCAGGCAGAGGCCGAATAAAATTCCATTCGAATTTTATCGTGTCTTCTAGTTCCTGTCAGCTGATATGCTTAGCATCTTTTTTAGATACGCAGAGGGGGGAATCTGCTCCAGAATCATGGTTAAGCACTAACATAGTTGTGTTTTAAAAAAAAAAAGAGGAAACCCCCCTCCATTCATTTGATTCATACAGGTCATATTTTGCTAATTAACAGCGATGTCAAAATGTATTCAAAGTTGCTGCCGACCCAGTTGAACATAGTTGTTGCCAGATTTGTCTCTCTTTGGCAGAGTCAGTTTATTCTTGGCTGGGGTATGAAAGACCACATTAGAAGGGTTATAACTCTGTTTGAGATAGCAAAAACTAGGAGGGCCCCCTCTGGTAATGAACCTGCTCAGCGTGGAAAAGGCGTTGAGCAGCTATACAGATCATGTATAAAAACCTGACAGCTGAGTGTGACCCACTTGTGGGACACCCCCGCGCCGCACGGCCACCAGCTGCTGCGTGTGCCCCTTGCCTGCCCTCTGCCTCGCTGCTGCCTCGTTTGCCGGCTGCCGCCGCTGCGAGTGTTTTTTCCCTTGTTTTGACGGTTTTTTGTGCTTGCTTGTGTAAACTTGGTTTAACTCTCTTTTTGCCCTGTTTTTGCGTTAATTTGTGCCTGTTTGATTGTATTTGCATTTTTCCCCGTGTTTGCTCTCCGTCCTTGTTGTCCGCCTACCGCGCCGCCCCCCGCCCTCCCTTCCCGCCACCGCCGCTTGTCCCCGCCCCTTTTTTGTCTTCTGTAACCCTCCCCGCTCCCGCCTCCCAGCTGCTCCGCCCACCCGCGCACTTGGCCTAAATGGCGACCGTGCGACGCAGGTGAGTGTGACCCACTTGTGGGACACCCCCGCGCCGCACGGCCACCAGCTGCTGCGTGTGCCCCTTGCCTGCCCTCTGCCTCGCTGCTGCCTCGTTTGCCGGCTGCCGCCGCTGCGAGTGTTTTTTCCCTTGTTTTGACGGTTTTTTGGGCTTGCTTGTGTAAACTTGGTTTAACTCTCTTTTTGCCCTGTTTTTGCGTTAATTTGTGCCTGTTTGATTGTATTTGTATTTTTCCCCGTGTTTGCTCTCCTTCCTTGTTGTCCGCCTACCGCGCCGCCCCCCGCCCTCCCTTCCCGCCACCGCCGCTTGTCCCCGCCCCTTTTTTGTCTTCTGTAACCCTCCCCGCTCCCGCCTCCCAGCTGCTCCGCCCACCCGCGCACTTGGCCTAAATGGCGACCGTGCGACGCAGGTGAGTGTGACCCACTTGTGGGACACCCCCGCGCCGCACGGCCACCAGCTGCTGCGTGTGCCCCTTGCCTGCCCTCTGCCTCGCTGCTGCCTCGTTTGCCGGCTGCCGCCGCTGCAAGTGTTTTTTCCCTTGTTTTGACGGTTTTTTGTGCTTGCTTGTGTAAACTTGGTTTAACTCTCTTTTTGCCCTGTTTTTGCGTTAATTTGTGCCTGTTTGATTGTATTTGCATTTTTCCCCGTGTTTGCTCTCCTTCCTTGTTGTCCGCCTACCGCGCCGCCCCCCGCCCTCCCTTCCCGCCACCGCCGCTTGTCCCCGCCCCTTTTTTGTCTTCTGTAACCCTCCCCGCTCCCGCCTCCCAGCTGCTCCGCCCACCCGCGCACTTGGCCTAAATGGCGACCGTGCGACGCAGGTGAGTGTGACCCACTTGTGGGACACCCCCGCGCCGCACGGCCACCAGCTGCTGCGTGTGCCCCTTGCCTGCCCTCTGCCTCGCTGCTGCCTCGTTTGCCGGCTGCCGCCGCTGCGAGTGTTTTTTCCCTTGTTTTGACGGTTTTTTGTGCTTGCTTGTGTAAACTTGGTTTAACTCTCTTTTTGCCCTGTTTTTGCGTTAATTTGTGCCTGTTTGATTGTATTTGCATTTTTCCCCGTGTTTGCTCTCCTTCCTTGTTGTCCGCCTACCGCGCCGCCCCCCGCCCTCCCTTCCCGCCACCGCCGCTTGTCCCCGCCCCTTTTTTGTCTTCTGTAACCCTCCCCGCTCCCGCCTCCCAGCTGCTCCGCCCACCCGCGCACTTGGCCTAAATGGCGACCGTGCGACGCAGGTGAGTGTGACCCACTTATGGGACACCCCCACGCCGCACGGCCACCAGCTGCTGCGTGTGCCCCTTGCCTGCCCTCTGCCTCGCTGCTGCCTCGTTTGCCGGCTGCCGCCGCTGCGAGTGTTTTTTCCCTTGTTTTGACGGTTTTTTGTGCTTGCTTGTGTAAACTTGGTTTAACTCTCTTTTTGCCCTGTTTTTGCGTTAATTTGTGCCTGTTTGATTGTATTTGCATTTTTCCCCGTGTTTGCTCTCCTTCCTTGTTGTCCGCCTACCGCGCCGCCCCCCGCCCTCCCTTCCCGCCACCGCCGCTTGTCCCCGCCCCTTTTTTGTCTTCTGTAACCCTCCCCGCTCCCGCCTCCCAGCCGCTCCGCCCACCCGCGCACTTCGCCTTAAATGGCGACCGTGCGAACGCGCAGCGGTCACGCGCAGCGGGCGCGCCGATTGTGCGCCGAAGGCGCGCCAAAGGTAAGCCCGTCTGCGCCCGTCCGCGACCGGATCGCGACCAGCGCCAGGACCCCTGGACCTCGAAGACCTCGACCTACCCGCCTGACGTACTCAGCCGCCACCCTCATCGCTCTCAACACCGGCCGACTCCCAGAATGCCACCAAGCCACTCCAAGACGCACCCACGGACCTTTCAGCTGCCACGCCTGCAAGTTCTCCTGCATCCGGACCAGCCCCGCACCAGCACCCGCCAAGTCGAACTCCAGCAGCACCCACCTCATGTGCATCCTGCTCAACACCCGCTCCGTCCACAGACACGCCATCGAACTCTGGAACCTCCTAGACGCCACAGCCTCTGACGTTGCCTTCCTCACGGAGACCTGGATGAACGCCTCTTCAGCTCCCGACATCGCCATCGCTATCCCAGAGGGCTACAAGATCGTCCGGAGGGACCGAAACGCCAACCAGATGGGAGGAGGCATCGCCATCATCCACAGGAACACCATCCGTCTCACGACCAGCACCGACAACACCCTGACCAGCGCCGAACACCTGCATTTCCAGATCCACACCAACCCGAACACCACCCTCAGAGGCACCCTGATCTACCGACCCCCTGGACCACGCACGCAATTCAGCGAGGACATCGCCGACTTCATCAGCCCGCATGCCCTCCCCTCCGCTGACTACATCCTCCTGGGAGACCTCAACTTCCATCTGGAGAACAACAACGACCACAACACCAGCACCCTGCTCGACAACCTCGCCAACCTGGGACTCAAGCAACTGGTGTCCACCCCCACCCACCTCGCCGGACACACACTCGACGCCGTCTTCTCATCCAGCACAGACATCGACTTCAGCCACGCCACAGAGCTTCAATGGACGGACCACAGCTGCGTCCACTTCACCTTCAAGAGAACGACGACCCACCAACACCAGCAACAGACCGCCCGCAGAAGCTGGAACAAGATCACAGCAGACCAGCTCGCCACCTCCCTGAGCCAACACCCTCCTGCCAGCTCAGCGAACCCCAGCCAGGCCGCCGACAACCTCACGAAGTGGATCAGCAACTGCGCGGACGAACTCGCCCCGCTGAGGACCCCGCCTAGCAGACCCGGCAGCAAGAAGGCCCCATGGTTCACCGACGAACTCAAGAGCTCCAAGAAGAACTGCCGAGCCCTCGAGAAAGTCTGGAAAAGGGAACCGACACCGGACAACAGGACCTCCTACAAACTTGCCACCCGGAAACACCACCAGCTGATCCGCGCCGCCAAGAAAACAGCATTCAAGGACCGGTTGGACAACAACGCACACAACTGCAAGGAACTCTTCAACATCGTGAAAGAGCTTTCCAACCCCAGCGCAGGAAACAACGACATCACCCCATCGCAAGACCTCTGCAACTCCCTCGCCTCATACTTGCACAACAAGATCACGGACATACACAGCAGTTTCAACAACCAACCAACGCACACCACGACCGACCAGCCACCCCCCCCCCCCCCCCACCACCACCCTCCACGCCTGGACCCCGATCAGCACCGAAGACACCATCCGCACGATGAACTCCATCCACTCCGGATCACCGACCGACCCCTGCCCTCACCACGTCTTCAACAAGGCCGACGCTGTCATCGCACCCCACCTGCGAGACATCATCAACACCTCCTTCGACACCGCCATCTTCCCTGAAAGCTGGAAACACGCCGAACTCAGCGCTCTACTCAAGAAACCAACAGCGGACCCCACCGACCTCAAGAATTACCGCCCCATCTCGCTTCTCCCGTTTCCAGCCAAAGTCATCGAGAAGACCGTCAACAAGCAGATGGCCGCCTTCCTCGAGACGAACGGATCCCTCGACCCCTCACAGTCCGGCTTCCGAGCCAAACACAGCACCGAGACCGCCCTCATCGCCGCCACCGATGACATCCGAGCCCTGATGGACAATGGAGAAACAGCGGCCCTCATCCTCCTAGACCTCTCCGCGGCATTCGACACGGTCTGCCACCGCACCCTAGTACGGCGCCTCAGCAACATCGGAATCCAGGACAAGGCGCTGGAATGGATCATCTCCTTCCTCGACGGAAGAACACAGTGAGTCCGCCTACCACCGTACAAGTCAGAGGCCTCCGAAGTCATCTGCGGCGTCCCCCAAGGATCATCCCTGAGCCCCACCCTCTTCAACGTCTACATGAGCCCCCTCGCGGCCATCATACGCAAACACCACCTCAGCATAATCTCTTACGCCGACGACACCCAGCTGATCCTCTCCCTGACCAACGACCCCGCCGCCGCCAGAGCCAACCTGCACGAAGGGATGAAAGAGGTAGCCGAGTGGATGACGACCAGCCGCCTGAAACTGAACTCGGACAAGACGGAGGTCCTCATCCTGGGCTCCTCACCCTCCGCCTGGGACGACTCCTGGTGGCCTCCCGCCCTGGGCACCGCACCCAAACCGACAGACCATGCACGAAACCTGGGCTTCATCCTGGACTCCTCCCTCTCCATGACCAGGCAAGTCAACAGCGTCTCCTCGGTGTGCTTCAACATCCTACGCATGCTACGGAAGATCTTCTGGTGGATCCCCACAGAGACCAGGAAGACCGTCACCCAGGCCCTCGTCACCAGCCGACTGGACTACGGCAACGCCCTCTACGCCGGGACCACCGCCAAGCTCCAGAAGAGACTCCAGCGGATCCAAAACGCCTCAGCCAGACTCATCCTCGACATCCCACGATCCAGCCACATCTCCGGACATCTGAGAGACCTTCACTGGCTCCCCGTCAACAAGAGAATCACCTTCCGCCTCCTCACCCACGCACACAAAGCCCTACACGACCAAGGCCCGAGCTACCTCAACAGCCGAGTCAACTTCTACGCTCCCAAACGCCACCTCCGATCAGCCAACCACGCCCTCGCCGCCGTCCCCCGCATCCGAAGAGCGACTACAGGAGGAAGGTCCTTCTCCTACCTGGCCGCCAAGACCTGGAACTCCCTCCCGTCCGACCTGCGCCTGACCCAAGACCACCTCTCCTTCAGGAAGAAGCTGAAGACCTGGCTGTTCGAGCAGTAGCGGCACCCCCCCCCCCCAGCGCCTTGAGACCCTACGGGTATGTAGCGCGCTTTATAAGTGTCACTGATTGATTGATTGATTGACAGCTAACATACAATTGATGGACTTGGAATCCAATAGAATCAAGATTGAAGGGAAACAATGCAGGGCTGGCCATGCTCTCCATTATTGTTTGTCCTGTATAGTAATCATTTTCTGGTGAAACTCATCAACAGTTCAGTCATGAGTCCTGCTCAAAGAACTCAATCCAGATGACTCAAATGCTCATCAACGGAAATGGGGCAGAAGACTGGGTCTTGCTCCTGAGGATATATGCTTTTTGCAAGTTTTAAATCTCGGGCAGGAGATATTTATTGCTAAGAAGTAGGTTAAAACGCCAGCATTACAGGATGCTATATATTCTATATCCCCTCAGAAACTGTGCAGCTGGGGTAAAAGAATGGATTCAAACTTTCGCGACGAGGGGATACCGATGCAGATACTGTACATATGTTTTTCTCTTGTGTGAAATTAAGAGATCTCAGGAATAACATGTGAAAATTATTGAGCAAGGTTCTTATCACTTAAGTTGATATCACGCCCCAGCAGATGTTATTAGGGATAGATCTTTATCATATGAAGAACAGATGCAAAGTGTATCCTATCTTTGTAGCCACAGCTCTTGCACAAATTTGCAATGTGGCAGCATGACTCCCGCAACTTCCTTAGTTTTAGCAGTGGATATCTAGACTCTTGGCAATATATCATGTAGAAGGGAGCTTATATCACTATAAAGGTAGGAGAGCAAGGGCTAGAGGAGCTGTTGTTTGATCACCAGTGGCTAGATGGCTGGACTCTACGTAATGTATTTTGGTTTGGGCAGGAGCTTGGGCAGGGAGAGGGGACTTTGGAACATGATCTTTCAGGATAACTGTAACATTTTAAAGTAGTATTTAAGAAATGAATCATGCATTATTATGTAAGTTTTGCTAATCGGATATCGTTGATTTATGAATTAATGAGAATTAAATCTATCTGGATGAAGTTGTTAATCTGATGTCTTTGTACTTTTACCGGTTTCTCTTCTCTTTTCCTCAATAAAAAAAACATACCACAATTAATAAAATAAAAAAATGATATATAAAGTAAAATTTAGTTATGAAAGTAATTTTTTTAAAGTGTTATATGAAGATGAAAATAAACAATATAAAAAAACACCAATCAAAAAACAACAACACTAACAAAAGTGCTGGACTTTGGGAGGGGTGGTTTAGATTGAATATTCCTACTCCAATCTAAGCAACAGTAGAGACAGTGATGAACATTGGAGGGATTAGATTTACTACACCCAAGCCACCGGAAGGAAAAGCAAGGATATTGTAGAACTTTGGATGAGTTAGATCTACTATTTCCAATTTAATCTAAGCAACAGTAGGGAAAGTGTTGGACTTTGGAGAAGTTAGATTTTCTATTCTTACTCCAATCCAAGCTACAGTAGGGAAAGCATTGGAATTTGTAGGGGTTATGTTTATTATTTATACTCCAGCATAGGTAAAATCAAGGAAAGTGTTAGACTTTGGAGAGGTTATATTTAAGGCCCCCAGTTGTCCATTTCCACTGATATTTGCAGAAAAATACAGACAGAAAACAATGTGTCCGTGTCTGTATTTATTTTTAAAGCAGAGAAATACTGAAAATGGTACTTCTTGTGAGTGACTTTCCCTGCAGTCTTTTGTGAATTCCAGGTAAACAGCTGAGCAGATAGACAGCATGAGGAGTTAAAAAATAAGATGAAATTATCTTAAATACAGGCATATATAAACATATATTTGTAGTATAATGCTAATATTTACCTGTGGGTATAGTGTTTTCTTATCTTTGGCTGCTTAATTTGCTAAATGTGGAAATATACTATTTTACAACTTCATTTATTCTCAAACACAAACAGAATATGGATAAATACCAACAAGATGACCTAAAAGTAAATATGGATAAATACAGACGGAAATTAAAAAAACAAATACCTTAAAACCAGGAGCCCTAGTTATATTTACTACCCCTACTCCAATCTTAACAACAATAGAGACAATGTTGGACTTTTAAGGACTTTAATGTACTATTCCCTCCCCAGCATAGACATAAGCAGGAAATTCCCTAACTTTGGAGGGGTTACATTTACTATTCCCATTCCAAGGTAAGCAAAAGCAGGGGTAGTGTTTGACTTAGGAAAGGTGACATATATCATTACAACTCGCAATCATTATTAAACAAACATTTAACTAGCTAACAACATAAAATTATTGAAATATATTCATAATAAAAATATAAATACAATATAAATAAATTAAATTTATATAAAAATAATAATACACTCCCATTCCTTTTACCCAAACAAATCCACTAACCCCTCAAAAACTTAAATAACCAATAATGACATTAAAATAGTAATTAAATATAACACATAAAATTAAAATCAATCACAAATATAAGACATTTTACAAAGTTTATTTTGAAAAACACTTCTTAATAACTTACAAAATATTAAAAATACAACAAATTTAGGGTGGGTTCCAGGGTGGGATCAGGGAGTTGGGTAGGTAGATAGCGGAATAAGATGAAGGTGGGGTAACTGTTTCCTGATATCCTTGATTGCATTACCTCCTTGCTTGGACACTCAGTTGAATGCTGCGATTGTATCAAAATGTCTGGTGATATAGTCCTGATTGTGGGCTGCCACTCTATTTCATATGCTCATCTTTATCAATAAACTTGTTGTGAAAAAAAAAATACAACAAATATTCTATAAAACAACTACTTTATATAACAAATATGCAATTAAAGAATTTGCATAATTAGAAATTAAATATAGTAAATTCTTTATTGTTTGATTATTTAAAATCTTACAATGTTTCCAGTACAAAAACATATTCAATAAATACAATAGAATAAAAGCAATTATATCATACAAAAATTTCATTATAAAAAGTATTTATAAAAGCATTTTTTCAAATTTAATCTCCCAGTTTTGTAGATGCAATCTTTAGGAACTTTACAAATGCAGCGTTCATGACTATATCATTCGAATGTAGACAGACTTTCAAAGCCTGTCTACATGTCCTTGTTCCACGCATATTAAAGTGAGGTTTAAGTATTGCACATCTTTCTTTACGGAGTCTGGGACAGATACATAGGAGGTGGACAATGTTCTCTTCTCCATTTTTACAAAGTCTACACAATGTGCTGCTGCTGGTTTTTTTCCACTGCAGGGCGTGACTAAGGCCTGGTAGAATCCCAAATCTAGCTCTCACCAGACATTGTTTACTTTTTTCAGACCAAGGTATTTCCAAGTATTCCTGTACTTTCTTTTTTCCGTATCCATTTATTACTGACCACTAATGTTTTCTTTTTGCCAGCGAATCTTTGTCGTTTACAAGTGATAGGTGGTTTGTTGTTCTATTTATTATTTTTTTAAAGGATCCATTGTTTATCGTATTGTTCCAGATTGGCGTTAGTGCAAACTCTTCTAATGCATCATTGAGATATTTCCATGCAACTGATCTCGTGTTCTTATTTATTTCTTGCCAAAGTAGCTGAGATATATGGTTATCGTGGTCATTTTTAATCCTATACCACGTTTTAATAAATTGGCCTTTTCTTGCAAAAACTTGATTGTTTAACCCAAACTCCAGTCTAATTTGAGCTGGTGAAGCATTATTTGGGAGATAGAAAAGAGATTTATATGTTTTGGAAAGGACCTTGTTTATCAATTCTGCATCCATCCCCATTAATGCCTCACTGCCATATGTTATTGTTGGGAGCAATTTAGCCCCTATAATTTTCAAAAGTGGACGATAGGTCATATTTCCAAGTGACTTCTGTGCTATCTTGAATGCTGCAGTTAATGAGTTGGCTTTCCTTTGTATGTCCAGTTTTTGTAGTTGATAGTTTCCTTTCTGGTCAAATAGTACACCCAAGTACTTGTACACTTCTATTTGTTCTAGTGGTGTATTTTCCATATACCATTTATTATTTTGTCTCAGTCTTGTGTTCCTAGTGACAACCATGATTTTTGTTTTGGTTTCATTTATTACCATTCCTATTTCCTGAGCATACAGAACCGTTCTATTAATTAAGCGACGAAGTCCGATTTTTGTGTGGCTTAGAAGGATGACGTCATCTGCATACATTAGGTTAGATATCAGTTTATCCCCTAATAATTAGCAATTACATATTTAATTAATAGGAAAATTAATTTGTAAAAATAAATATTATAATTTAAAGAACTTCCCACGTTACTCCCCTATAAACCAAATTACCTGTAAGTAAAATATAAATTAGTTATTAAACTGTACACAAATACAATGTACATCACAAATAATAAAATACACTTAAAAATGAAAACTAACTATTGATCAATTATACAATTTTCAAAAATAATCACCAATTAAATATTCAATTAACATACAATGTATTTGAAAATAAAAAACAATAACTTATCATTTCAATACCATCCCACCATATCCCGCTACAAACCCAACAACCTGCTACTAAATTATAAATTACTTTTAAATTTAAAAAGAATAATAATTGCACATTACAAATTACAAACGACACTACAATATGTAAAACAATGTTATTGATAATACTAACACCCACAATGATATAACTAATGTATACTACATTAATTAGAAACATTATATGCAACAATATTTTATAAAATAATATTATATACATACAGAATAATACTTTTTCCTTCTATATTCTGCTGCTTTATATTTTCGTAGTGACAATATTTATGATACAATATTTTTTGATTCGCTATTTGAGACATTCACAAATTTCTCTTGGGGGTACTTTCTATATAGGAGTTGCTGGGTTCAGAAAAAAGACAAGGTATGCTATAAAAGGAGGCCTTGCTGGAAGATATTGATGTCTGTTTGTGGTTCTGGCAGTCAAAGACAGATCAACAATTTTATGGTAGATCAGTGGTGTTGAGGAAGGTTTTTGGGAGTGTAATCTGTCCGATGTCTGCACGGGAAGATTTCAGGTAAGAGATGGGTGAAGAGCTTTTCAGCTGCTATAGGTAATGCGAAGAGCCTTATTGTCATTGGGCATCAAGGCAGAGCAATCTTGTACTCATTTGTTCAGGTTTGAGCAGCTACGAAGGTGGAAAGATTGTTTTTTGTAATCTGAGATACAGCAGGTGTGTAGATGGGACTCTAATTGCTGCAAAAGATATATTTGGCTTGTGGGTCATTTTTAAGTTTACTAACACTATTTCTGTTTCTTTTGTTTCGGCTTGCTTTTCAGGAACTTTGTCAGTCGTCATGATGATATGGATGATAGGGTATTTGTTAATGCAGCAGACATTGATAAAGGCAGAGTCCATCTTGAATCATTGGCTAGTTCTATCACACCGGTCAAATACCACCCGCCAAGCATATCTTTTACCTCCTTCCGAGATGAAACTGAAATAGTCCTAACTTTTTGAACAGCCCATACATTACCCTTCAAATTGTATTTCATACTGGAAACGTGACAACATTCCTAACTCTTTCATGAAAACACAACTGTACTCATGAAGTATATGAGCAAATTCCTCCTCAGCAACACTGAAAACCCTCTGGATGAATGGATCTAAATTCACTCAACACCATAAGAAATATGATCACATCACCCACATCCTGATGGAACACCAATGGCTCCCTTTGCTAGCCCACACTATCTACTTCATTGACAACGCCATTAGGACAAGCACCTCAGCTTATCTTGCAGACAAGCTCACAATCTCTGGTGGATCTCGGCACACCCACAGTCAGGACACCATCAGATTGCAGAAGACGAAGTGTAAAAATAAGACAACAGACATTTTTCATCTATGCACTTAGGATCTGGAACAAACTCCCATATCTATCAGGACTGCCTCAATGCTGCTAAAATTTGAATAGAATTGTAGGTTCACATCTTTCAAGAACACTACATCACAATGCATTAACCGTCCACAACTCAGGTTCCTCTCCTGTTACACATTTACTGTAAGCTTGCCTTTAACCATGTACAGTGCTCCACTGTCGTTTGACTGGGCTTGGACTATACAAATACCATATACTTACAGACAGAATAACAGTCTATTTTGTTTTGTCCACCCCTGGATGTTCACACCTTTGTCCATCACTAGTATGTTGGCTTTTTCTCTCCTGTTGCAGGAGTTGCATCACTACGCATTAAAACTTTAAACTTATTCAAGGTTGAATAGACATATCTTCAAAGTATGCTAACTCTTAACCCTATGTCAACTGAAAATATCACTGGTACTCCATCAACCTAGACACCCCATGTGGGCTGCTTCCTCCGTATTATGCATGGTGACAAATAGTACCAGCTGTTCCATTGGATTTTCAGTCTCCAGAGTACAGTAAATGTCTTCTAGAGAATCAATCCTTTTAGTATTTTGGTCTATACATGCTCTAATTGATTAGATCGATTTTTATATAGGGCCTGATTTAGATCTTGGCAGATGGGTTACTCCGTCACAATGGTGACGGATATCTCGTCCTCCGAAATATAAATCCTATTATATCCAATAGGATTTATATTTCAGCAGACGGGATATTCCGTCACCGTTGTGATGGAGTAATTCGTCCGTCAGGATCTAAATCAGGCCCATAGTCATGTACATAAAAATAAAGAAGGAAAACAGAGATATTGATTCATGAGGCTGATACAATTTAGCAGCTATGTGTCCCTTCTGTATTTCTTGATCATTGGTTGGAATCTGTTTTTGAATATGATCAAATTTTTGGAGATTAGGTGATTTGGTTGTTTTTAAATTTTGAACTGTAAATATTGTTATATATGTTCTTTGCAGCCCTGCTGATGTCCCAAGCGCGAGCGAAACGCTTTAGGTAGGCTGGCACCGTCCTGGTTGATTAAGAGTGATAAAGAGTGATGAATAAAAAGAGCCATATTAATTTATAAAGTATAACATTTGTCCCGGTATCTTTTAGATTTTGCATCGCAATGCACTGTCTCAGCATCTTGGATCCTTGGACCTTAATGTAATTGGACTAGTGAATTGGTTGATGTTGGACTCTAATCAGCTCTGAGTGCTTCCCATTCGTTGAGTTCTATTTGCGTGTGCTTAAGGGGGTTGTATGGCAGGTTCAACCCTGGGGTTGAAACATCAAGATTGAAATTAAATTCTAATACATACTAGTGTGGTGGAGTGTAACCACGTGTGCCATGGAAGTGAGGTTCTATACGCACTCTGGAAAGTGTCCCTTCCTTCTACTAGCTCTGCGCTCCTTGCAAGTAACTTGGCAGTCCTTGAATGCTGTGATATGACTGGTCGATCATAAGTGGTAACAAGAATTACTATCTGATCATGTAACATCTTGTCAACATCCTGGAAGGAACACTTTGATGACAATAATCTAAGACTGGCAGTTTACGCCGCAACTGTCTCCCCCAGTTGGTTTTGCCTGATATTAGTAGAAGAAAATGTGTCTTTCCATAAGGATGTTCATTATGGTATAAAGGTGTTTTAAATCCATTTTTGACCTAATTATAAATGTCCCAGGCAACCTGCTACAACTACACAATTGTCGGCATTGGTCCACGCTACAGAGGATTATTAGACTATGGTGTATTGACATTGTTTATATCAACAGAGCTGTGTACAATGGATGTATGAGAATGCAACTGCAGCATAGTTACTTTGGGCCTGATTTAGAATTTGACAGATTGATTACTCCATCACAAATGTGGCAGATGCTCTGTCTGATGCTTTATAAGTGCAGTATATCCTATGAGCCTTGTAATAAGGTGGATATGATATCCACCACATTTCTTACAAAGTAACCTGTCTACCAAACTCCAACTCAGAATCTTAATTTGTTAGTCTATCTTATGTTATCTTCGGATACCATCACGTACTGGAACTCGTTCAAGCTGGTTTCTGTGTGTAAGCACTTGCGGCCAGATGTAGGTAAATCCCATTTACCGATTTTGAAATACCGAATTTTACCGATTCGGTATTTCAAAATCGGTAAATGGGATGTAGGTACCAACATCTGGATTTTTTACCGATACCCTGAAATTCGGTATTTACCGATTCGGTAAATACCGAATCGGTATTTGCTATTGAATCCTATGGGCATTGAAGCCCATAGGATTCAATTCAAATACCGATTCGGTATTTACCGAATCGGTAAATACCGAATTTGTCAAGGATGCAGGGGTTGTCACTTTGACACCCTCTAGCACCCCCAAAACGGGCATGTGTGCAATGTGGCACACAGACATGCCCTAAGGGCACGTCTGTCTGTCACATGGCACATGTGTACATGCACAGATGTGCATGTACACAGGAATCAGTATTTTACCATGGATTTGTATTCCATGGTAAAATACCGTTTCTGAAAGCCATGTGCCAATGGAAAATTGGCTACCCACATTGCATTTTCGGTAATTTTACCGAATCGGTAAATATTACCGATTCGGTAATAATAACGATTCAGTAAAATTACCGAATATGTGCCCCTACATCTCCATAGCCCTTTACCGATCGGAAACAGCCGAAAATCGGTATTTTCGGCCAATTCTGATCGGTAAAGGGCTACCTACATCTGGCCCCTAGTTTTCTAAAAATACAGGAGGGAAACAATTTATGAGCGCAGTGACGGTTACCAGAGTTGCTAATTTTTAAATTGATCAACATATACATTTGATGACAAATATAAAAATCATAACAGCGAATATTCAATGCATTTGCAGAGTAAAACATAAGTGGATCGAGTGAGAGAGGTCATAATACCAGTAAAATCTGAGCAGGTTGAAGAATGACTAGTGACTAGATTTTGATCCTTCTAAACCTGAAAATATTTAAGTAAGCAGGAAAAAATCCTCTCAATCTTTGAATAAAAGTCAATACATTTTAAATACTGACGGCCTGATTCACAAAGGTAAACTTATGGTTTTGTGTAAGTTTACAATTTGGTTTCTATTCACAAAGGTATTTTACCAGTAGTATCTTTATGACTGCGGAGTCTCTGCACATAAAAAGATAGGACAAGCGAATCTTTGTATGAGCGGAGACTCTGCAGTCGTAAAGATAGTACGAGTAAAATACCTTTATGAATAGCAAACAATTGTAAACTTACACAAAAAATAGAAAAGTCCTATCTTTGTATGTGTGGAGACTCTGCAGTTGTAGAGATACTACAAGTAAAACACCTTTGTGAATAGCAAATAATCCAAATCTTACACAAACGTGTAAGATCACCTTTTGGAATCAAACCCTGAATGCATTGAACTCAAATCTACAAAGAAAAGTCTTTGACAGGTTTGGCACAGCACATATTTCCACCTTGTCCTTCTTCTTTGTCGCAGACCTTATGCACTGAGCTAAGTCTGTCACCAGATGGATCCTCTCTTAGCTCAAACCCCTCTCCCAATGGAAGTATAACAATTATGGAAGTATAACAATTACACTCTTCTCCCCCAATTATTGCTGTGTCTATCTAACAGATACATTTGGAAGAATGTTGCTTTGCTCGGGTAAGTTTGATGTTCTTATATTTTTTCTATTTTTTGTGTACTCTTGTTCCACTGCTATAGCAAACATTGGCAACACCAATAGGTCTGGCTTATAAATGCCAATACATGCAAACTGCATTTGTGCATGTCTATGTCTGCATGTGTCAGGATTTTAAAGACAAGCCTATTTAAAAAATGCGTGCAATGCAGCACCAGGGAAAGTGAAGAGAAGCGACCAGGTGATTTAAAACAAAAAATAAAAGAAATGCTTGGACACAGCAGCAATGCAGGAAAACCACAGCAACACATTGAAATACCTTCATTTCATATGCTGCAATGAAAAAAAAGTATTTTCCATAGTGTAAGAAATTGGAGTATTAGTTGAGGAGGGTTAGACCCCACCTCAAATAATAATCATAATCCCTGTGAGGGTGAACCACAAAAGTCATCCTCTGGTAGACTGGCACAAAAGCAGCTGGCTTAAATTACAGACAATGTGCAAGTATTTATGGATCGCGGACGCACTTAACCCAGTGGCAGGGGGTTCGCGTATGCTGTGGCAGTGTTTGGTGGCTCTCTTACTTTTAAAAACTGCAATTTTTTTAAACTGTTCTTTTTTGCTCAACTCTGCTGCCTACTTTCCTCTTTCATCTCCCAGCTCCCCTAGCCTCATTCCTGCTCGACTGAGTGCCGCTTGAAACCGGAGGGCTGACGGGGTAGCTGGCGCCATTTTGGAAAGGGCAGTTTAGGCCTGGTTAACGCTGCAGCTTTCGCGCTCCTAACCCATTTAAGGGACGCCCCATGCGCACGCGTAGCGGACGCGCTCAGCGGGCGCACCCGCGCGCCGCGCCAAAGGCGCGCATGTCTGCACCCGTCCGCGGCCGGCCGGGGCTAGGGGCCTCCCACTATGCCTGTTTTTTAACTTATTCCCGAGAGCAACTTTGCTCAGTTCAAGGCCCCTGGCCGCTAAGTGCCTCTACCATCGAGTACATTGACAATCTCGGCCTTAGCCAAGCCAACTCCTCTCCTTCCCTGCCTCCCCTCATGCCACCTCCACCAATCCCTCTTATGATTGCAGCTGGCCCCCCTACCCTGTCCTGTCCTGCACCGGCCATCTCAGCCTTTCTCCTTAACACCAGGTCGGCCGTCAAGCATCATCTTGAACTATTTATCTTTTTAGACACTGTCAAACCAGATCTCTTGTTTCTAACAGAAACCTGGTTCTGCCCAGACTCGTTGCCTAACGTGCTAGCGTCCCTCCCTTCTTCATATTATGTCCTACGCGCCGACCGGCCGTGGGAAAGGCCGGAGGCGGTGTTGCCCTGGTTGTCCGCTCTGAACTCCATTTCCAATTGTTATCATTTCCTCCCATTATGGCGGTCGACTGTTTAGTTGTTCGGTCGGCCTCCTTTCTCACCCCCATTACGTGTGTACTTGTTTATCGCCCCCCTCAGCAGACACCGAATTTCATCTCTGCTATCCAGGATTTACTGGCAACTCTAGCAGTGAATAACTCGTCTGTTTTACTGCTGGGGGATTTTAACTTTTGGCCCTCTGACCCGGCTGAGGACACAATGTCGAAAGAATTCACTGAACTCCTCCTCAGTCTAAACTTTCTATCACACATTCGTACCCCGACCCATGTCCGAGGCCATATTCTAGACCAGCTCTGGTCACTCAATATACCTGTCTCCCCCCTGTTGTCACACCTTGTTCCTGGTCCGATCACTTCCTGGTTTCTTTTTTCTTAGACCAAAGTCTTGCTAAAAGACCCACTCTCCCCAGAAATACCTGGGCCCGCAACTGGAACCAGGTAGATGTACCCTCTCTTTGTTTTTCCCTCCTAGCTTCCTGTCCCACTCTTACTGACCTGTCCCCTCTATCCCAAGCAGACACCATTAACAACTGGCTGTCCACAGCGTGTGACCAAGTGGCCCCGCTCAAACGCGTTAGAAGCAGGCGTGCAAATGACGCCAACAGATGGTTCAACGCAGAGCTTAAGGATAAGAAACTTACTGTGGGGCAGGCAGAGCACGCTTGGAGACGCGCTTACTGCCCCGCACTGAAATTGCAGTACATTTCCGTATCCAATGAATATAAAAAAGCCATTCTTCTGGCCAAGACCACCTACTTCTCCTCAAAAATCCTCTCGGCTGAAAACCAACCCAGGGAAATCTTTGCTACCGTCCATGGGTTGGCTTCCTCAGACAGAGCCACCCTCAAACCCCCCCTTTCCCAATCCCTCTGTGATTCTCTCAATGAGTACTTCATTGAGAAAATCATTGCCATCAAATCCAACATCTCACCGCCCTCCCCGTCCTTCACTGACCCCCAAACCCCATCCAATCTGTCCCACCTGGATCACATTCCTCCTCTGACCAGGGAAACCTTTTTGGCCCTGATTACCAGAGTCAAGTCAGGATCCCCCTCGAACATCTGCCCGGCATACATCTTAAGGGAGATCTTTTTGGCTTGTCCCTTGCCCCCTCTCATCTTTCTCAACGATTCCCTGACCCAGAGCATCGTCCCTGCCCTTCATAAATCAGCAATCATTATCCCTATTCTTAAGAAGCCTGGCGCCGACCCGACTTCCCTTCCCAACTACCGCCCCATCTCCCATCTCCCTTCTCCCGTTCTTGGGTAAAGTACTGGGAAGCCACGTCACTAAAGTTCTGAGTGCTTTTATGGAGGACAGCGGCAGCTTAGCCCCCTGCCAGGTGGGTTTTCGTCCATCACACTCCACTGAAAAGGTAGTTCTTTCCGTCATGGACAAGCTCAGAGAGGGGATGGATGTCAACGTGCCCCAGGCTCTGGTCCTCCTTGATTTGTCCACCGCCTTCGACACGGTTGATCATTCCATCCTTCTTTCCCGTGTTGAGGCGGCCGGCATTAGGGGACATGCTCTGGCTTGGCTTACCTCCTTCCTGAGTGCCCGCTCGCAGGCCGTCCATCTGGCCGACTTTTCCGCACCCCCACGTAAGGTTCAATGTGGCGTTCCTCAAGGCTCTTCCCTTTCCCCTCTCCTTTTTAATTTATACATTTTTCCTCTCATTTTTGGTTTACAGCAGATGGAGGTCACGGTCTTCAATTACGCCGACGACCTCCAGCTCATTTTTAACCTTTCTTCCTCCCCTGAGTCCATTCACAATTTCCAATCGGTCATGATTTTCATCAGGGACTGGATGAACTGCAACCACCTTAAGTTAAATCCAGATAAAACTGAACTACTACTCACAGGTGGCAGCTCCAGTCCCTGGACCTCATTGTTTTGGCCTCCTTCCCTGGGTACCCCTCCCTCACCTTCCTCCTCAGTCAAGACACTAGGGATCACTCTCAACAACCACCTCACTCTTCATTCCCAGATCAGCTCAGTGGTGTCATCTTGCTTTTTAGTTCTTCGCACCATTCGTAAGATAGCTCGTTTTTTTTCCTTTCCTGCTCTCAAATTGATCCTATTGGCCATGGTCTTGTCACGCCTCGACTACGGCAACATCTTGTACAATGGAGTCCCTGCCTATGAACTTCGGCGCCTTCAAATGGTCCAAAACCAGGGTGCTCGTCTCATTTATGGCCTCCCGAAATTCCACCATGCCACTCCTTTACTCAAATCCCTGCACTGGCTCCCTATTCGGGAGCGCGCCCTCTTCAAGATGGGTTGCACAACCTTCCAGGCTCGCGCTGGAACTGCTCCAGCCTTTATTAATTTGGCAATCAAAATATATGCTCCCAGTAGGGAGTTGCGTTCCTCTACCCAGTTCCTTCTGACTGTACCCCGTTTCAGGAAGAAAAAACCTGGGGGCGTGAAGTTTTCCGTCCTTGCACCCACCTTCTGAAACATCCTTCCCTGCACGCTATTCCTTCCCACTACGCGATCCTTGCGGGCGTATAATACAATGAGTACATTGTTTTATAGTGTTGGGCCTGTAGCGCCGCCGAGCATAGTATAGTGCGCCCTAGCTCTAACGAAAGGTGAAAACAATCATGGCCTATCCCAAGCTTTTCAGCCCACTTTCTTTCATATTTCTCAAGATTTTCCTCTTTAGACGCCATCAACTCAGCATAAAACCTTCGAATACAGCAGTCTGCACTACCCTCAATAGCATCCCTTATTGTATTTTTCCCAAACCCTGCAGGCCCACCCTTTTTATTCACTAGAAAGCTCCTAACTTGTAAGTACTTAAAAAAATTCCTTGTAACGATACCATAAGCCCCCTGTATATCAGAGAACTGGCAAATTCCATTCAGGCCCATCAGGTCCCCCAATTTCGTTACTCTGTGACAGCCCCATTTTGCAAAAACAGTCTGCGAATATTTCCCCTGGAAGGGTGTAGTTCCTACACTATCGAGTATAAGCATTAAACCTGCCTAATACACTTCTTTTCCTAAATGATGTCCATATCTTGTGTGCAGCCATCAAGGTCTTAAATTTGGTTCTTTTAAAATAGCTGGAATCTGTGTACTTCAAGAAGCAATTCTCTGACTCCCCACCGAGCAGTAGTGAATATATACCTATAGACCCTGAACTGACCTCTGGATCAGACGCCCCTCCCCTAATAAGCCAGACATATACTGCAAGGCTGCCGCCCAGAAATACATTTTAAAATCAGGAACGGCCCAGCCTCCCCTATCCCTAGGCAATGCCATATAACGTAAAGCCCTTCTGGTCTTCCCATGTGCCCATATAAATCTATTTATCATTTGCTCTATTAATGTTAACCATTTCGCCTGAAATATAAGTGGTATTGCTCTAAAAAAGTAGAGAAACTTTGGCAGAAGCATCATTTTAATTATATTACAGCGCCCTACTAAAGAAAGATGAAGGTTATGGAGTCTGTCCAAGTCTTTTTTGGCTTTAGTTATTATAGGTTCAATATTCCTATCCACCACTTTATCTAGGTCCGCCGAAATATTAATCCCCAAATAGACACCAGAATCCACTACTTGCGTGTCAGAACACACCGCCCCCTCATTCTTAATTATCTGTGTCTTAGGCCCAATCAGGGCATATCCTGACATCCGACCAAAAACCAGGGCTTCCAACTCAACCTCTACTATGGCGTCTGCGGGCCTTGGGGTAACAATGGCGACATCGTCGGCATACGCCAGTATTTTACATTCTACGCCTTGGATCTTTATGGGGGGATCTTATCATTAGCCTCCAGCTTACGGAGTAACGGATCGATATACAACTCGAATAGCAATGGCGAGCACGGGCATCCCTGCCTCGTGCCCCACTTGATCTGTAAGGGTGCTGTATATCTGCCATTCACCCGGATTCAAGCTGTAGGAGCTATATAAAGAGCCTGGAGAGTCTTGATGAAACCTTCTCCAATGCCAGACCATTCTAAAGTTGACCAAAGGTAGTCCCAGGAAACCCGATCAAATGCCTTTTCGGCGTCCAGTGACATGACTGCCATCGGGTCTCCTGGGACTTCTGTGGAATCAAATAGAGTAATGACACTGCTTATATGCTGTGTAGTACCTCTCCCAGGGATGAATCCATGCTAAGTAGAGCTAACAAGCGCACCTATAACCTTAGATAACCTGAGTGACATAGAATTAGAGAAAATGTTTGCATCAGAGTTCATCAATGTTATTGGTCTATAAGACCCTGGTTCTGTAGATGGCTTCCCCTTTTTCACGATAACTACAATATCCGCTCCTGCCCAGGAACTTGGAACAGATAACCCTAGCTGAGCCTGTTGGGCTGTAACAATCAAATCTAGGGAGATTACATCCTGAAATTTTTTATAAAATTCAATCGGAATCTGAATAGGTCCCGCCGCTTTACCCGACTGGAGGTTTGACAAAGCCGTGAGGATCTCTTCAGCCCCCAAAGGCGCATCTAATACTTCCCTATCTTCCTCAGAAAGAAGTGATGCAGAGATATCCCTAAGATACGCTTGAATTTCCGAGAGATCTCGTGGTTGATCCTCATCATACAATACAGCATAAAACTGTCTAAAAACCTCTTGGATCCCATCTGGATCTGTAAGTATTCCCCCACTGCCATCCGAGTGTTAGACATCAGGCCTTCTGCATAGTCACTTGGGGTCATAGAGAGGGCTGAGTGCTTGCTTTGTAGTGATACACACTTTGGAGCAGGTCCCTTACCACTCTAACAGAGGTGGAGTTTGTAGACACTCCCTTCCTTTAAATACCTTGATTCGCCGAAGAGCTGTTGCTTGGCTTTCGGTTTCCTGAACCTGAATCCACACCCCTTTCTTCAGTATCCAGTGTTTGTTACCTCTCCCTGTTGCTATGCCCTGTATTCCTGACATCCCTGTTCAAATTCCGCTTTCTAGCTTCCCACTAGCTTAGACAGTGACTTTTTATTTCCCGCATTATTTCCGGCTTGAGTCTGCT
Organism: Lissotriton vulgaris; assembly: GCF_964263255.1. Taxonomy (NCBI): domain Eukaryota; kingdom Metazoa; phylum Chordata; class Amphibia; order Caudata; family Salamandridae; genus Lissotriton; species Lissotriton vulgaris. Next base: position 278,385,408 of record NC_141698.1, on the reverse strand, counting down.
GTTTTGGGGAATTACACGGCGGTCGAGTTTGGACTTCCCGCTGGTGTTTACTTTTCCCAAATGCGCGGCCGCGCCCTGTTTCCTGAGTAGACACAGCCGCGTTTGATTTCCCAGTGCTGCAACGGTGGATACATTGTAGCCCGTTTCAAGCAGTGCAATATTGACGGTATTTCTTATACGCGCAGTGCACGTTTCTCCTTCTTTTTTTGACTAGAGAATTACCGTATATTTTGTTAATGCGCAGTTCGTGAGTGTTTGCCATTCACTGCCCTTATGCCAGTAAAGGGTGTGCAAACTATCTTTGACTCGAGGAGCGCTTGCCCGCCCTTTTTTCTTTCTTCTTCTTGTTGTGGGTAAAAGCGCTTGAAGTAAAACTCTGTTTAACCAAAAAGAAGAGGTCAAAGAGAGCACAATCCTGAAACGCATGTACATATAAGACTAGTGGGTCATATAGTAACAACAGTATTTAAACTGTATATAATCTGTAGTTAGCAATGTTAGGACAGAACAAATGAGCAGATAAAGTTCATATTCATATTATCATTTTCTTTATTTGAAGATCCATAAAATTTGAAGTTGATAAAAAACAGCCGGCACGTGTTTCGTCAGTACTATCAATAAGTACTCAGACTTTTTCAAGGCTATAGAAACGGAATATCCCGGTGCATGTAACCTCTTGTCATGTGCATCCAATAAGGTCATCTGCAGTGTAAAAATATAGAATGTGGCAGATCAGAGTGTCAACTCGAGCTCAACGAAAGTTAAACAGTCCCCTCATATGAATAGAGGTATTTTCAATGAGAGTAAACAATTCAGACTCCCTGTAGGAAGTGCGTGAGTGAAGTTCCACAGTTGGTATAATGGCCCAGTCCTGAGTCTGGACGCCTAGACCGCTTTCTAGGCGTCATTACCAGGTGATGCCATTCGTAACATTACCGCCTCTAAATCTTCCGAGGCCACACTACAACACGCTTGCCCTGTGCTTCACTTGTTAGTAATATCCCGACTCAGGACTGGGCCATTATACCAACTGAACCTGAGACGGAATATCTCCAACAGTATATTTCAGAGATGCTGGAAAAAGGGTTCATAAGGCATTCTACCTCCCCAGTGTCCTCTCCCATCTTCTTCATTCCGAAACATGAAGGCGGATTAAGAGCTTGCCTAGATTATCGCGCATTAAACAAAGTGACCATCAAAACAAATATCCCCTTCCACTCATTGCCGTCCTATTAGATTAAGTGCGTGGGGCCAAGATATTCACCAAATTAGATTTTCGAGGGACCTACCATCTGATAAGAGTCAAGGAAGGAGGTGAATGGAAGACGGCATTCCGAACTAAATTCGGATTGTACGAATACTACATCATGCCATTCGGACTCTGCAATGCCCCTGCGGCTTTTCAATTTTTTATCAATGACATCTTACGTGAATATCTTGACCTATTTGTGATAGTCTACATAGACAATATTCAGATTTTCTCAAATACTGAACAAGAACATGTGGAACTCGTAAAACACATATTGCAGAACCTGAAGGATAATCAGTTATTTGCTAAACTGGACAAAAGCACCTTCCACACTAATAGAGTGGAATTCTTAGGGTTTGTCATCTCACCAGAAGGCATACATATGGATCCAAAGAAGATAGACGCCCTGGTCAAATCGCCTAGTCCTGCCAATGTAAAAGAGGTTCAATCCTTTATCGGATTCGCAAATTTTTACAGACGCTTTATTGATCACGGTTCAGACCTGATTACTCCCATTACTCGGCTGCTCCGCAAAGGGGTTGCTTTTATCTGGTCCACTGAAGACGAGCAGGCTTTCTCACAACTCAATAAAGATTCACTACCGCACCCATCAATCGTCATGCCGACAACACTCAACCATACTACGTTGAAGCAGACGCCTCCCAATATGCCGTGGGGGGAGTTTTATCTCAGCGTAATCCGGCAACTGGTTGTTTACACCTTGTAGCTTACTTTTCAAAGACCCTTCTTCCAGCCAAACAAAATTATACCATTGGAGAGCGAGAACTGTCAGCAATAAAGCTTGCTTTCCAAGAATGGAGGCATTAATTATTGGGGTCCCCACACACTGTTACCATCTACACTGACCATTGCAATCTGCAGTTTTTCAAGTCCACCAAGGCATTAACTCCAAGACAGATGAGATGGGTCCTGTTCTTTAGTGAATTCGACTTTGTCATTACCTATAGCTCAGGACCCCAACACGGGAAAGCTGATGCATTGTCCAGGTTGGGATCCGACAAGAGAATACAGATAAGTGAACATCCTCCTCTCATTCCTTGTCATAAAATTGTAGGAGTAGGTGATATAGGGGATCAAACCACTCCCTTCTTGACTCGGTTAATGATCGCCTGTTCTGAGATATCTCCCATTGACTGGTTGAAGGACCCACAATACACTATCAAAGACGGGTTGTACCTCCATGACAACAAAATTGATGTGCCTCTGGTAGATCTGCAACAGCAAATAATTAAATGGCGTCATAACACCTCCCTAACAGGTCACCCCGGGGGAGAAAAGACAGCGCAACTCTGTCAACTATGGTTTTGGTGGAGGGGCATGAATAAAGGTGTTTTGTCCTATGTCTCGGTATGTCATGTTTGTGCTAGACAAAAATCTTTACATATCGCCCCTGGAGGATTACTTCAACCTATAGACATACCTTCAGTCCCCTGGCATACAGTCAGTATGGATTTCATCACAGACTTGCCCAAAGCACAAGGTTACAATACTATATTAGTGGTGGTAGATCTGTTTACAAAGATGGCTCACTTCATCCCATTGAAAAAACTACCCTCATCCAAGGAGTTGGCACAGCTGTTTATATAGCAGATCATTCGATTACACAGCATTCCCTCTGTGATAATAACCAATAGAGTGGCCCAGTTCATTTCATGTTTCTGGCAGGGATTGTGTGCCTCCCTGGGAATAGACCATAGATTGTCCACTGCGTACCATCCGCAGACAGATGGGCAAACAGAGAGGACCAACCAGACCCTGGAGCAATTCCTACGGTGCTTGTTATCGACCATCTCTTCTGACTGTGTACATGCCTTGCCCTTAGCAGAATTTGCATACAATAACACCACCCATTCCTCCACTGGTGTATCTCCTTTTTTTTGCCCATGCACACCACCCTAGATTCCTTCCCTTTCCTGTACCTCTCCATTTAGACAACACCCCTGCAGTCCACAAACATCATGCTGTCATTTTTGAAAATTGGAAAGCAGCCAAAATCGAATTACAGAAGGCTAAAGAAGCCATGAAGCTACAATCCGATAAACACGGCCGTCCCGCTCCCCAGTATAAAGTGGGTGACAAGGTCATGTTATCTACCAAAAATGTAAAACTAGAAGGTCCCCGCAAGCTACAACCCCGTTACATAGGACCTTATGCAATCACCAAGGTAATCAATAAGACTTGAGTTACCTGAAGAAATGCGTATTCATCCAGTATTCCATGTTTCATTGCTTAAGGAGTATAAACCCTCACAGAATCCTGAAGACCCTCCTCCCCCTGTCATAGTTGGTGGTGAAACAGAATATGAAGTAAAGAGAATTCTAGATTCCCGTAGGTGTAGGGGTAAGCTCCAATATTTGATTGATTGGGTAGGGTATACTCCAGAAGACAGATCATGGGAACCTGAAAAAAATGTCCACACTCCTGTCCTAGTCCGTAGATTTTATACCCTACATCCTACAAAGCCTCATCCTGTAAATAGACCTTTGGGTGGGAGAACTGTTAGACATCAGGCCTCCTGTATAGTCACTTCGGGTCATAGAGGGGGCTGAGTGCTTGCTTTGTAGTGATACACACTTTGGAGGAGGTCCCTTACCGCTCTAAAGGATATTGGAGTTTGTAGACACTCCCTTCCTTTAAATATCTTGATTCGCTGAAGAGCCGTTGCTTGGGTTTCGGTTTCCTGAACCTGACTCCAAGTCTCTTTCTTCAGTATCCAGCGTTTGTTACCTCTCCCTGTTGCTGTGCCCTGTATTCCTGACATCCCTGTCGAAATTCCGCTTTCTACCTTCCCACTAGCTTAGACGGTGACTTTTTATTGGCCGCATTATTACGACTCGTGTCTGCTGTTTTGGGGAATTACACGGCGGTCGAGTTCAGACTTCCCGCTGGTGTTTACTTTTCCCAAACCTGCGGCTGCGCCCTATGTCCTGAGTACGTTACAAAGAGGGGGGTTGAACCCATGCAGTCACGGGGACCTGGGCGCTAACTGGTACATATATAAGGGGATCCCCGCAAGGAAGGTGTATTGTATAACTACATACACTAGGAATATTCTGGATAATTCAATGATACAAAGAATTTACAGGTATTGTCATTTATTAATCAACAATACGTAGTTGCCGATGGCAAGTTACAATCACATATAATTTGAAGTCCCAAGGGGGAGAAGGGGAAGGGAAGGAAGTTCTCAAGGGAGTGTAAAGTCAAAGGAAAGTAAACACAGTTCCAAGAAAAATAAATTACAGTTTTGCAATCAAAGTCATGACAATTATGATGCAAAGCCCAGATTCAAGGCGTATGTTGGAAACTGTACAAAAATTGATATTCAACGGTCACATACAATCATTCAGAAATATCGGGGGCATGTGCCGGAAGTCCAAAAGGAGAAATAACCGTCGACGTTTCGACCCCTAACTACAGGCTATGTTGAGTCCTTTCACGGGGTCTTCATCAGGACATCTACAAAGGGTAGGAAGGGAGGTGGGGCAGTTTTGTTCTGAAAAAAATGTAATAAAGGAATCGCACTTTAGTACATAAGGGGAGTTGGACCATTCTATTTATGCTGGAACGTTAAAACATTTTTAAATTAAATTACCATGGAGTAAGGCCCGGCTGGGCTCTGTACATGAAAAGGAGAATACGCCACGCAGGGTGTCGTGGTCAATCTCAGAAGAGAGAATTCGCAGCTGCAGAGGAGACAACAATCAATCAAAACCATAGAATGAAGAAATATTCTAGGATTAAAAGATGTCTGTAGGACTTGAAAAGATGAAAAATTGAAACCTACAAGCTTCAGAACTCAAGACGAATGGTTAGTGATTAGTTATACCATAGTCGTCACAGATCAATTTCAGTGCAGGTAAACACGAGCTGTGGGTGAAAATATATATAATAAATTACTCGACAGAGTGACACATTGTGTGATTACTAATGGCGCTAGACTAAATTACTGTCCCTTCATTGGATGCCTGTATATAAGATGTGCAACCATTAACACACAAAGACAGAGGATAATTGCAAACGCGGAACTAATGAGACGATTAAGATGCAAATCGGGACGATAAGCCATCTGTGTCTAAAATACAGTCTGCTTCTACCCTTGCCGGCAACCAGCTCCATTATTGATGTGAATTTCTCTTAACTTGGAGGTAAATTTTGACTTTACTTTTTTAGATGTCCCATAGTGCCTTAAACGCACAACTGTATTTTAGACACAGATGGCTTATCGTCCCGATTTGCATCTTAAGCGTCTCATTAGTTCCGCGTTTGCAATTATCCTCTCTCTTTGTGTGTTAATGGTTGCACATCTTATATACAGGCATCCAATGAAGGGACAGTAATTTAGTCTAGCGCCATTAGTAATCACACATGTGTTACTCTGTCGAGTAATTTATTATATATATTTTCACCCACAGCTCGTGTTTACCTGCACTGAAATTGATCTGTGACGACTATGGTATAACTAATCACTAACCATTCGTCTTGAGTTTTGAAGCTTGTAAGTTTCAATTTTTCATCTTTTCAAGTCCTACAGACATCTTTTAATCCTAGAATATTTCCTCATTCTATGGTTTTGATTGATTGTTGTCTCCTCTGCAGCTGCGAATTCTCTCTTCTGAGATTGACCACAACACCCTGCGTGGCGTATTCTCCTTTTCATGTACAGAGCCCAGCCGGGCCTTACTCCATGGTAATGTAATAAAAAAAAAATGTTTACGTTCCAGCATAAATAGAATGGTCCAACTCCCCTTATGTACTGAAGTGCGATTCCTTTATTACATTTTTTCAGAACAAAACTGCCCCACCTCCCTTCCTACCCTTTGTAGATGTCCTGATGAAGACCCCGTGAAAGGACTCAACATAGCCTGTAGTTAGGGGTCGAAACGTCGACGGTTATTTCTCCCTTTGGACTTCCGGCACAGGCCCCCGATATTTCTGAATGATTGTATGTGACCGTTGAATGTCAATTTTTGTACAGTTTCCAACATACGCCTTGAATCTGGGCTTTGCATCATAATTGTCATGACTTTGATTGCAATACTGTAATTTATTTTTCTTGGAACTGTGTTTACTTTCCTTTGACTTTACACTCCCTTGAGCACTTCCTTCCCTTCCCCTTCTCCCCCTTGGGGCTTCAAATTATATGTGATTGTAACTTGCCATCGGCAACTACGTATTGTTTATTAATAAATGACAATACCTGTAAATTCTTTGTATCATTGAATTATCCAGAATATTCCTAGTGTATGTAGTTATACAATACACCTTCCTTGCGGGGACCCCCTTATATATGTACTATGTCCTGAGTAGACACGGGCGCGTTTGATTTCCCAGTGCTGCAATGGTGGATACATTGTAGCCCGTTTCAAGCACTGCCTGCCCTGGATGTAAAATAAAGATTTTGCCTGCACTGCTGTTCATTGGGACTTTCCTTTTGGCACCAGGAGATGTCCAGCCGGTAAGGGACAGTGTGTTTTTCTATAAAGCCAGCACTAAGAATTCTTGTAATGTATATTGTTACACGGGAGGGGAGGTAGTGTCCTAATATTGTCTTCATTGTTTTCCCTGTAGGTTCACCTCTCCTCTTCTCTGTTCATTCCGAGGGAATCAGCTGGGGGATTTGAAGTATATCATCCTGGCTGCTGATCCCCACATCTCTGAGAGTCAGTCTAGAGGGGGTGTGAGTTTCCTGAATCTTCTCTTCCGTAGACTGGCTTTAGGAGTGTGGGAAAATTCTCGTCACTCCTGTGGATTGAGCTTGGAGATAGACCACAGGTTAGTGGCTTCGGCAACACCGAGATCCCTTTGACTTCGCCGAGAGCCCCTTTCTGCCTCGCGTGAACTGCTAAGGTATTGCCAACGCGCTCGCTTAATCCGTAGCACTGCTCTCTTCTTGCCAAGTAAGTAGCGGCCACTTTACTGGATATACTCTCCTCTGCTTCTGCTTTTGCGCAAGCAACTTTAACAAGTACCTGATCCAGAGATGCCCTTAATACAGTTGCTGAGTTCAGCTCCTCCTCAGCGTCTGTAAGTGCTTTAGCCAGTTTTGCAGCTCTTAATTCCTCCTGCCTTTGTCTATACAAGCTAAAACTCAGTGTCTCACCCGTATACCTGCCTTAAAAGCATCCCAAGAGACCCGTGAGGAAGTGCTGCTTTTATTAATTTCCCAATACCCTTTAATCCAATCCTTCATGTGCCGGACATAATTTGGATCTTTTAATAATCCCCGCTCAAAAGTCCATATGCGTTCGTGCCTGACTACCCTTGTGGTATCTAAGTTTAAGATCAGCAGGTTGTGGTCGGAAACAATCCAAGGCAACATTTCAATCTGGCTTTTTGACAAAAGACAGTTAGAAACAAGAAAATAATCAAGCCTAACACAGATCTTATGAGGGGCATAATAAAAGGTGGTACCAGGGTCATTAGGCGTTAGCTTTGCCCAAACATCCACTAAAGAATTATTCCTTGCCAATTTACAATTGCTCGGCACACTCTTTTTTTCTGACCTTGGTATTGATCTGTTGGTTCCATACCCAAGCCTCTTACCCCGTTTATATTAAAATCCCCGCAAAGAATAACAGGTACAGCCCATGAAGCTAAGTCTACAAATTCAAATACCTCTGAATCATCCTCAGTTGATCCATATATTGAACCCAAAGTGACCCATTCACTGTTAATCATACATTCTTCTAAAGTCGATCTACCCCATTGGTCTTCCAATTTTTTCCTGACTACCACGTCATTCGATCTGGAAAGTATAGCCACACCTCAAGTTTTAACCCCCTGCTCTGAATGAGCTAGTAGGTGAAACCCCAGCTGCTCTAATAAATATCCCTTTGTCCCCTCAATATGTGTCTCTTACAAGCATACAAAGTCTGCCTGCATTGCTCTTAAGATTGCTGAGACACGTTGCCTCTTAAGATGATTGTTCAGCCCACATACATTCAGCGTAACTATTCGTATACTCATTAGAACACATCCGGTGCCTGTCCCAGCCAAATATTCGACAAGTCAGTGCTCAAACTCCTCTTAATATCTTCTAAGTTCCCGAGATTCCTATTTTTAATAATTTTGTTTAGTATGCTACACCTTCTGTGCTCACTAATGTTTCCCAAGTACCAAACTGTGCTGTGCCCTATTAAATTTCTATTTGAATGAGTGGAAGAAGTATTTCTAGCAGTTCCCAAACTCAAATTATCACTTATTAAATGTAATAATGTAGCCGGGTGTTAGTCTATGGAAAAGCTAGCCTTGTTGCAGTGAAAAGCACATTTGGGGGTTTTCATTGCCAGGACATGTAAAACTTAAGTACACAACTTACTTTTAAAACCATGCACCCTGCCCTCCCTATGAGTCTTTACGGCCTACCTTAGGGGGGGCTTCTAAGTATTAAAAAGGAGAGGTTAGGCCTGGCAAAATGTTCTTTTGCAGGGTGAAATGACAGTTTAAAATGGCACTACAGGCTTCTGTGACATACCTGAGACATGTTTTAGAGAGCTACTTTAGGGAATGGCCCAATCAGGGCTGTAGCCCACTGGTAGCATTTAATTTACATGCCACTTTGTGTGTTGATGCGATTAATTCCATTCAGCCTGGGAATTCCCCCAGGAACAATTTTAAAGTGCATGTTACACGTATGAGTCTGTCTTCTGTTGCACAACTTTATAAAGGCTGTGCGACAAGAGGTACACACATTCATACGTGTAAAAACAGTTTTACATGGTTGCGCAGCCAGTAGACCAAGCAATGCTCATGACTGCCATGTCAGCAAGTTGTCTGAATGAAAAGGAGGAACAGTCTTGTGTTGCTGCCTTAACAAAAATATGCAGGGATTAACCTTCTGCTGAGAAGGAAGGGGAAAAGAAATCTGTGGAAACATCTGACAAATTTGGACATTGTGAGATGTAGGCGGGAACTAAGTCAGGTCAGAGAAAGTACTTAAGTTGAAGAAGCACAACCATCTACATCTAAGTGAGTGAGGTTTCATTAGTGCAGAGTCTTTCCAGTAATAAAGTCAAGTGTTAAATGGTGCACAAAGGAATTTGGACCTGACTTAGAGTATTTTGTTCACCAAACCCTCGGCCGCCTGCCTCACTCTTGCCTCATTTAGAGTGAGGCAGACTATAAGCTTTAAGTCGACTGGAATCTCCACTGACTCTGTTGCTAGAAAGATTAGTCAGACAGCCCAAGGAGTAGGGATCATCAGTGGAAGGGATTACACTGGCCGTACTGTTTGTTGGACAATGTAAATGTTCTTTCTTCTGTCACTAGCAGAGAGGAATAGACATAAACGAAAAAAGTATTTTTTCAGAAATAAACTCCCGCTTTGGGAGTTTGTTCCTGAAAAAAAAGGCTTTGTAGAAATATGACGGACAGCTGACAAAACTGATGGTGTCAGTCCACCAAACTTCTTGTACATTGATGGGAACCTCCGTGACGGTGGTTCCTTTCAATGTGCAGAGATGATCGCTGGGCCGGTGGTCACCTCTAAATTTGGTGGATGATGGTCCATCAGGCCAGAAGATGCAATGTCCTCCACCATCCTGATGGATGGAGTACCATCTGCCAAATCCTAATTCAGGCCCATAGTTGTCATGTTGCTTGAAGAGCCTTACCTCCAGGATTGGATGACAGGTAGAAGTCATGGTATGCAAGCCACATCCATAGCCAGCATTGCCCATGGCGTATTGGTGTCAGAACCTGAATACTCAGGAATGGGCATCCCCATGGGAACTACAATGTTAGGCCCAGATATATCAATCCCGACTCTAACTGAATTGTGGCACCAAGATTACCCACCCTGACTAGGATATCCGTAACCTCGCAGACAACTGCCCTGGATTCTTCCCAATCACTGTTGGGCCTTAAAGACACCATTTATTTGCAGTTCTATTCTTTACGGCTGACTTTTGCAGTGCTGAGTAATCTATATTATAGAATGGCAACCCTTGCGAGGTACAAATCCCTTTATATACAACTCTGAGTGTAGCTGTACTACCGCTAAGTCAGTATCAGAGACATATTATAGGACAAAAAGCAATGATCGCTCTTTAGAATAGATATTCCAAGCTGCCCTGGTTTAGGATTTCCAAGTAGACCTAATTAATGCTATCGGCCCACTAAATCATGTTCGATATTTACTCTAAATGGTCTATAATGTACAACTTGAAAATGGCATAAAGATGGTCTACAGAAGTATTTATATAGCAGCATATATCACATAAGGTGTTTCTGCTTTCTTGCCCAGTTGCAGTCCTTCATAGTCTGTCAAACGACAGTGGTAGAAGTAGGCAAAGGGAAGCTTTTATCCCAGTGACATCACACACATTCAGAATGCACCAGATCACACACAGGGAGGAGGGAACAGGATACCACACACCTCCCTACTTCCATAACTACAGGTGCACATGATATCTACCAGCTACACGTCTCTTTCACCCGGTGAACAGATGAAAGGCTCCTCGGAGGACACATCACAAACCTCCCATCACATATTCACACCAAACAAATCTATGCATCCCATACACAGCAGGAAACCATACACTAAAAAAAGAAAGGAACCAGTGGGGCACTCAACATACTCCTTGTTATGTAAAACATCCTCATGAAACTGCAAGAAACAATACAGAAAGGCATCACCGCAGGAGCGATACTAGCAAGTGAGATATCCCCACACACACTCTTACAATCGTACAAGCCATTCCTGACAAGCAGCACCAACCTGTATTCCTCACATAAACGACAATATAATGTAGTCCGTGCTTACACCATGCTGCTTCCAACCGCAAAAACAATAATTGATGGAAAGAATGCAGAACAATGTCATACATTCACCACCAGTACAGAGATCTGGGCCTGAATCCGTCGTTTATTAGTCACCATGCCATTCCAGTTTGAACCCAACCATATGCAAATCAGTCTTGACCCTGTGCCCCATGGGAAAAATCCAGCCTGAGCTGCCAGGCCAGGTCCTCCCTGGACTATAAAGAAGCATCCTAGGACCAGTTACGGGGTTTCACCCCTCATCAGCCAGGTTAGCTTGAATCCAGTGGCATGGAGAGCACAGGACCCACGTCTGGGCATACCTGTCCCACTCTGGGTGACAAATGCAAAAACAACAGTTGAAGGACAGAATGCAGAACAATGTGGTAAATAAAATAATTACCCTGTCATAATTTCTATACATTAACAAGGGGCATGCATATAATGAGAGGCAGAGTCCGTGGTGTCCGATTCAGAAGGGCTTTATTACATTAACTGCAGTCAATGGAGAATCGGGTTCCATCACCACTAAGGTTCAGGAAGGGTCGTCATCCAACGTTTATTCACAGAGTACATCATTTATAGTTCAAACATACATTGACTTGCATGGAGAAGGTGGAGCAAGCGAAAGAGAGAGAGATAAGAACACATAGGCGAGAAAAAAGGGCGTACATGTGGGCGTTCCCTGGGATGAGTCACAGGTGTGTCATAGGTGGGTGGACACATGGGGGGGGAATCTATAGGGGCAACTGGAACCTTTACCCTACTTGTGTGCGTAACCTGGTCATGACGTGTAATGGACGTGTAACTGGGGGAGACAGGAGGGGGCTGACTTTCGTGCTAGTAGAGAAGTCTTGGATGTCAGGATGACCTGTACTTCTGGTACTATCTGATATCTCGAGTTCGGAGGATATATTATCTGACTTAAAGGTCGCTCGAGCAAAGGCTGCTCATCACTAAATGCTAGTGTGGGCTTATATTTCTTCGTGCATAGCATGGGGGCTGTGGGCTTTCTATGGATGCGAGCTCTGTAAATCACTCGAACAGAGACAAAAAGGCTAGGCCCTATCTTCTGCAGGAATATGTTTACCCTTTTCATTAGGCAGGAATGTGTTTCTGTGGAGCAGAGCAGATAACTGTAGGCATAATACTGTCTTGGCAGGCCAGGCCGGGCACCTCTCGGCTGAGCAGGAAGTATGCAAGAGTTCAAGGATACATAGCTAGACTGCAGCTTTCAGAGTGTCAGGAGGCTTGGGCCTGGATTCGGGTCCTGGCCCTACGGAGCCATAAAACGGGTGCATCTCGATATTTAAACGTGCACCATGTAAATACATTGGCAACATAGGCTTTAAAGCAGAATTATCGTTTCTTTCATGGAGGGCCTGGTAACTGACATGCTAACGTTGGACGCAAATGCGTCATCATTTCGGCCATAGAGGGAAAATGCATGGATGTTATGCACATACATTAAACGTTGGGGTACACGATAGGGGACATACTGGCCATATAAAATTTTATTTTCCTCATTCCCTCCTTGTCCCCTACGTTCCCTTCAAGTCACATCTATCTGGATAAGACCTTGTATATGGTCATACAGCATCATTTGCTCTTCTTTTCTCCTCTGGATATGTGGATGGGGAATACAGGCAGTGGCACACAAGCCGCAAATCGCTGGGCCACATTGTAAACAGAGACAGCAACTGAACAAGGTAAACAGTATTATTCCTAGGAACATTAATACCGTCCATCCCCATCCTGATAGTATACTCCAGAGCCAACTGGACCAGGTCCATGGGTCTTGATGCATCTCATGCGCTATCTTATGGAGTCTTGTTATTGCTGCATACACGGATGGCGCGTTATTAGGAATAAACACGCAACAACTGGAGCCGATCACTCTACAAGCTCCGCCCCTATCTGCCAGGATGACGTCAAGAACAAGGCGGTTCTGAAGAACAACAAGTCTCATAGCAGACTGCTCTTCCGTTAAGTTAGCCAAAGCAGATGTAGTCTCATTCACTACTGCTTCCAAAGTTCTTGTTAACCTGCGTATAAGTTTACTATTTTGGACGGGACCTATGAACCAGAAATACCCTTTAATGAAATCTGTGTATTGCTCCCAGGCTGTCTCAGTCTGATCGACAATTGGGGAATTGATCTCCCTCTTGTGTCTAACATGTACTAGTCGGGAATCTCAGTGATAATGGGATGGGGCTAGAAAGACTGGTGGCAACAGGAATGCTATATAACACGTCCCACTCCAGTCTAAAGGCAGACGTATATAGGCTGTCTGACCACAAATGAAATAGGAATGGCGGGAAGCTTTGAAAGTAGACTTTCCTTTATCATTGAACTCAATTACAGTATTACAATCACTGTGTCCTAAATGTACTGATCCTTGCTTTCTGACACATAATTCACCTTTTACTGGTAAGACTGTTATGAACGGTGGACCTGTACTTTTCTCGGACTAGACATTTAAAATCATAAAGTTAAGGGAAACATTTCCTTGTTAGTACACTTCATTTTCTAGATCTGTTCCTTTCCTCTGGGGAAAACCATCTGTGTCTGGAAAACATACCTTATGCATGACCTTATTCAAATCTCCCCAGACCCAATCGCTCTGGGAATCTGTGACCTTTTTGTCTTGTGATGACATTAAAGCAAACCATGCTCCGCACGAACCATTGTGCGAGAACGGGAAAGGAAAAAGAGGCAGAACTCCCTTCGTTTTCTGGTAGGGTGGGAGACGGCCACATACCCAGCAATTCGTTACATTGCTGGCCTGATGAGAATGGTGCAACATTCGAATGAAGGTATTGTTGCGCAGTGCTAGTCGATATGACAGTTCATGGGGTGGCAGATCACTGAATGTGTGCTCTGCAGTGTCATTGAAAGAAGAATGTATATGTGAAGCAATAGGAGGAAAGAAAACATGTAGTGTCAAGCTGATACATATAACAGTTATACTTAAAAGGAACATAATAATCAGAGTTACTATACATCTACTGCGTAGGGTCTTGCAGTATTTCTCTCTCTTATCTCTCTGTCTAGTACTATTCTGATCTACGGTCTTATACATGTCAGGAACCTGTCTAACCGATTCACCACAGGGTGGACTTAAACAATTAAACTGTCTGACTTACTAGACCGTAACTTTAATTTATACTCCTGTTGCGGAGTTTTTTCTAGCAAAGGGGGCTTTGAGTCACTGGTTTCGAGGCAGTCCTAGGTTTTAGTTACAGTCTCTGTTTTCCCATGGAGTTTCTTTATATGCTGGGCGTGGATCCAGCCCTTTCTTCCCTCGACCTTGACGGCGGTCCTTGTTGTTAGAAGTACAAGTTTTGGCGTCTTCCAGCGGGGCTCGAGAGGACTTGAACGATCAAAATTTCGCACAAGTACTACATCACCAGGGACGACGGCGTGCTCTTTCACTTGGGTGTTGTCGGGGAAAGCGGCTGCAACCTGTGAACGACAAGAGAGGAGTGCAGACATCAAGGAAGCCAAGTAATCTGTCAGCATATTACTGTCAACATCGGTAATTCTTTTGGGCATCGGCGTACCCCACATATTTGGTGGTCTACCGAAAATCACCTCATAAGGGGACAGACCTGTTCTGGAATGAGCTACCATACGCATGTAAAAGAGGGCAACCGGCAAGGCTACCATCCAATCCACGCCTTTTTCTGCACAGACTTTCGCTAACTTTGTTTTGAGTGTCTGATTGTGTCTCTCTACGAGTCCAGCTGCCTCGGGATGTCGTACACAATGGAACTTCCACTGGTACCCTAACAGAAGAGATACTTGGTTCATTAACTCAGAGGAGAATGGCTGACCGTTGTCTGAGTACACGACACTGGGCAGCCCATAGCGTGGGAAATACTCTCGAACCAACTGCCTGGCGGTTGTTACGGCAGTGTAATCTGGGACTGGATATGCTTCTGTCCATCTAGATAGTGCACATACGACTACTAGGACATATTGGTATCCTCGACACCTGTCCATCTGGATATAATCCATCTGGAGGACTTCAAAAGGGTGGTCAGGGGGATGGAATCCACCTTGTTCCACCGGAATGCCTTTGCCTGGATTGAACTGGCAACAGATCATACAGGTGCGTACTTTCTGTTTAGCTGCTGCACGCAGGTGCTTGTTAAACCAAATGTTCTGTAAACTGTCTAGCATAGCCTTTTCTCCTAAGTGTGCTGGACTATGTGCTGTGTTTATGATTACTGGAACCATGGAGTCTGGTAGGAACCATGTAGCTTTGCCTTTTGTCATCCAACCCTGGTCAGTCTGAACCCCTCCTTGTTCAGTCCATTTCTTTATCTCGTCTGGAGTGGCATGTGTCTGTATATCGAGTACATCTTGTGAGGGATCCCTGACTGTCATGCTATTCGTCAGTGAGGGTACTTCTGTCTTTGTCGTGTCCGTTGGAGTCTGAGCTGTCAATTTGGCTGTTTGATCTGCCAGGTCGTTACCCTTGGAAATAGTGTCTGTAACTTACGTATGTGCTTTGCATTTCATGATGGCTATGGCTGAAGGCAAATGTATTGCTTCTAACAGAGCTTGTTTGAGGGGACCATGCTGAATTTTGGCCCCATGAGAGGTCAGGAAACCTCTCTCCTGCCACAACACGCCGAAGTCGTGTACGACTCCGAAAGCGTACTGTGAATCCGTATAAACGTTTACTTTCAAATCCTTGGCTCGTATGCAAGCTTGCGTCAGAGCAATGAGCTCTGCTGCTTGGGCTGACAGTGTGTCTATTCTTTGGGTCTCTATGACTTCAGTATCAGTGGTCACGGCATATGCGGCCACTAACTCTCCTGTGCTTGTTCTCATACATGAACCATCTACATAAAGTGTCATGTCAGGGTCGGGAAATGCAATGTCTGTCAAGTCTTGTCTTGGTTTCGTTACTGTATCAATTACTTCCACACAGTCATGTGGTGCAGTGTCTACTGTACCTGAGGGCAAGAGTGTAGCAGGGTTCAGTATATTACATCGTCTGATTTCTATGTGTGGCTGAAATAACGTCAGTTCATATCCTGTCAGTCTTGCTATAGTCAGGTGTTGTGTCTGTGTTCGGTTCAAGAGAACTTCAACTGCATGTGGGACCTGTACTGTCAGGCGATGGCCTAACACAATTGAGTCGCTTTGTCTGATAGCTAGTGCTGTTGCTGCTACTGATTTCAGGCACGCAGGCAAAGCCTGGGCCACTGGATCTAATGTACCAGAAAAATAAGCACACGGCTTGTGTTTTCCTGCATGATCTTGTGTAAGGACAGATAATGCTGTTCCATCTCGTTCAGTGACAAAAAGCGTGAAAGGCTTGCTGTAACAAGGAGTCGCTAAAACTGGTGCCTGACATAGGGCTTTTTTCAGTTCTTCAAATGCAAGTGTATGTTCTTGTGTCCAAGGGAGCACAGTCGAAGACGCTGCCTCCTGCGTTGTCAGCTGTATGAGTGGCTTGGCTAGATATGCATACTGGGGAATCCATTGTCTGCAATAAGAGGTGAGGCCAATGAAGGCCGGTACTTCCTTCTGTGTCCTGGGCTGTGAAAGATTGGCAATTAACTGAATACGGTCTTGTGTTAGCTGTCTACCCCTCTTGGACAGCAAGTGTCCAAGGTAAACCACTTGCTGGGCACTGAATTGTAGCTTTGAAGGGGACACTTTGTGTCCCTTGTCTGCCAGAAAGTACAAGACTGTCAGTGATGCACGTTCGCAGTCTGGTTCTGTACGTGCAGTGATCAGGATATCGTCAACATATTGGAGCAGTGGGGTGTTGGCAGGCATGTGAATACTGTCTAGTTGTCTTTTCAATGCTTGACTGTAAATACTAGGACTTTCTGTGAACCCTTGAGGAGCCCTTGTAAATTTGAAGCTGCGTCCATTTAAACAGAATCCGAAGAGGTATTGGCTCTCTGGATGTATTGGGACACTGAAGAAGGCGTTCTTTAGATCAATTACAGTGAAGAACGTCGCTTCGGAATCAATTCGGAATCAATTGCAGTCAGAGAAGAAATGTCTGGGACCACTGTGTATTGCGGTACTATACATTTGTTCAGCTCTCGAAGATCAATCACTAGTCTGTAGACTGGTGGTGCATTAGGGTCTGTTCGTTTGAGAATGGGGATGACAGGCGAATTACATACATTCGAGTCTGTTTCTACTACCACTCCTTGTGCAATGAGTTCGTCAACAATTTTCAGTAATGCTACTACGGCATCAGGTGGCAATTTGTATTGTCGGATTCGTGGCAGTACTACTCCTGGTTTGAGTGTGACACGATATGGTGTAATGTGCATGTAACCTACATCAGTCGGACCTTGTGCCCATAAATGCTGTGGTACATTCTGGAGTCTGTGATCAAAATCTCTCATAACATAATGTCCTTTAAAATCACGTAAAAACAATCGCACTCCTTCCGGAGAACAACAAATAACAGCTCCTAGTTCTTTCAATGTCTTGATACCAAGCAGATTTTCTGGACATGACTTAGTGAGTAACAAGTCTGTAGTACGAGACAATGGACCGACTCCTAGGGAAACTGGCTTTGACACTTCGTTAACAATGGGCTTTCCTGAAAAACCCAGGGAAACATTCTGTGAGCCTGAGAGGGGTGCCCCTGGAACCTCGTCATGACTGATGGCAGTCCTGTGTCAATCAAAGATGTTCTGTCTTTTCCCAATACACGACTATGTACATAGGGACCTTCTTGATCTACAGGAACCTCAATAAGAGGCAAGCCAACCTCCCTCTCTAGGTTATTTCATGAGTACTGCTGGAAATCTGGATAATCTGACTGTGCATACTGGTACATTTGTTGCGTGACCTGTTGTGTGGCAGAGATTGGTTGTGGTAGTGCTACTGACTGTTGCATGGTCTGTGGGGTGCTATTCTGTCTAGGAGGATGCGGTCTTTCTTTTGTCTTGCCTGTAGCTATATTGTGTTTCAGAACGGCACATTCATTCACATAGTGACCTGGTTGCTTGCAATAATTACAGTTCCCTTTAACAGGTGGAGTGCACTTTCTATTCCCATTAGCTGGTACCGATTGTGCAACTAGCACTTTCATTTTCGTATCTTTCAGACGTTTCTTTTCATGTTCCTGTTCCTCTCTAATCCTGTTCTGGTGGTACTGTAACATTTGTAACATTTGGGAAGGACTATTTGCTTGCCAAGTACTCTCAACCTTCAGTACTCTATTCTTGATCTGGGGTGAAGAATTTTCTACTAGTTTGCTCACAAAAAGATGTGGATATGATTCACTACTTTGCTTAAGGCCACTATTAATAGAAAAACATTTCTCGAATCTGGAATAAAAATCACTAGTGTCTTCATCTTGTTTCTGTTTACAGGCTGAAATAGCATCCCAATCTTCCTTTTTAGTAGTCAATAATCTCGGCAGAACCTGTATCAAGAGTTCAGGTAATGCTTTAGCTTGTTCCCCAAGACCAGTACCAGGGAGCCGTCCTTTATCCTCTGTTTCCAATTCTGTCCAATTTATCTTTTTCTCTCCCAATTCCCAATCTTTTTCCTTAAGCTTTTCATAAATACCAGCAGGTAACAGTACTTTCAATAACTTAATAATGTCAGAGTACGTGTAATCCCCTATGCGGAGAATGTCTTTTAATTCACGGTGGAACCCCCCTGGATCTTTATCATGACAGGGCAGTATTCTTTTCATTTCCAGTATTTCCATTTTCGTCAAGGGTGTGTAAACATATACACGTTGGAGTGCACCGTCATTGTCTTTAACGGAATGAACCTCTCGTAGGGGGTGCTGTCTGTCTACGTGGCAACCCCTACTGTCGTGGTGTGGGGCAGGAATCATGCATGTGGTCAGAAAAGTCACGTACTTATGTCGTTGGTCCAGAATGACATTAATTAAGTCGGTACCTAGACCTGCCCATCTGTCTAAAAGTATATCGTCCAGTAATTTGTACAAAGGACCGGGATCAGAATATTGACTTTCATACAACGTGATCAGATGTTGAACCATGTAGATACCAGCCAAACGCTGTTTGTTTGGAGAGAGACTCAAAAAGGTTTGAGCCACTACGTCATTATTATATATACTAGAGTTAGACACCCATTGAACGGCTGACCGGGCTAATTCTTGTTCATGTGTGGTGTGGGGTCTGTCACACTCTACTCGTTTTTTCAGTGCATTCTCAGTAGCTTGGAACAGATTTTCGAGAGAAAATCTTTCTTTTATAGGGGGTCCCTTTTTGTGGTAATCAAGACATATGGGCCTGTCGAATGGTCGTGCTCTACCTACATAATCTATTCTATCGGTGTTCTCTGTGTCATCATCCTCTGAGGCTGAATCCTCTTTCTCTTCAGACTCTTTCTGGTGTACCTTTAAAATCTCTTTTCGTATTTTCCTATACATGCAATCTGTCTTTCCCACGGTATCATGTTTACCGGCAGATATGTTGTCACTCCATTCCATCATACCTCTAGTTACCCCTTTGCCTGGCTGGTCTTGTTCCCTGATCAGACAATTAATCAAAAAACGTAAAATCACGTTTTTAACCTCAATCTTTCTTTGTTTCATGGCATTTTCTATACTCTCGGGTCCCTCCCCCGTTCGAACGAAACGGTATATTCTGTCTAAGTGTTCCTTCATGTTTGGTAACGGAAGCAGATAGTCTACAGCGCGTCTCAGTCGTAGTGAGTACACGAGCATGGTACTCGCACCTGGTACTGGATCGTATATACAATGTGATATTGTTACAGTCCTAAAGGGTGATGCTGGTGCTGTTGTCGTTCGTTGTCCTAACTCTTGCAGTGATCGTGTTGGTGGCGGTGTTTGGGGTGCTGTCGGTAACCCCCCTCCCATGGCCCCTGGTCCTAAGTCGTCTCTCACAGTCGGTGGGGGAAGCAATTGTGTAGGCTGAGTTTGTGATGCGGGCGGAGGGAGAAAAGGATTGTGGGGGTTATTGACGGGAGGAGGAGGTGGGAATACTGCGTTTACATAATCCGGAGCAGGCTCCGCTAGATAGGAAGAAATAAAAGCTTCAGCTTCCGTCTGTCTATGCCTACGTACTTTAGTCGGTATCAGAGGTGGCGGTAGATTACTAGGTCCTTCTGAGAGGACAGGATACATGCCCGTGATGAGGGCATTTCTTTCTCGGTCTACTTGTTCTGTCTTGACCCGTTCCCCCTCTTCCTTTAGTTCTTTTTCTCTGGCTTTTTCCCCAGCTTGTCTGGCTCTATCTGCTTTATGCATTTCTTTCTCGGATCTCCTATGTGCTTCTTTGCGCCACAACTCAATAGCGTCTTTCTGGGATTGTCTTGATTTCTTTTTCCATAGTGCTTCCTCTATTCTCATAATGCATTCAGAATCCCATGTTCCTGAGGCAGGCCATCTATACTTTTCATCCAGATCCTTCGTGTAATCTACCCATAAGTCTAAAAACAGTATGGCATCTAGCCCATGTTTCTGATACATAAAATGGCCAGGGATGTCTTTAGGCGGGACAGGAACTGACTCTTCGAGTATCCCTTTCTTGTCCCTATCTGACGCAGTTTCGAAAACAATGGCATGTTGGAACTAACTTTAACGAAAACACGATATGCACAAAAATAGACTGAGAACAACCATTCATACAACAACACTAAAACATTAAGAACAGATACATCCTAACTAGTACATAGGAATAACACGATCCTGGAAACTGCTTACTTTATGTACTGCAAAACAGCACAATCATACCGGTCTCATAAAGAGACACGTCTTTACCGCGCCCACACAAGGGGACACGTCTTTACCGTAACTGTGTACCCAGATACGTCTTTACCGGACTCAAATCAATGAACCCGTCTCTATGCGTTCCCAATAATGGTACTCACCGGGAAGCAGAACTTGAACTCGAAGGCCTCGGACACTCGATACTGCTACTGCTGCGGCTGCTTCTGCTGCTGCGCATGCGCCTTGGAACAGGTGGGCCTCGGGATACCTCGGACCTTGCTCTCTCATCTTGGGCTCTGGTTGGGATGGTACGCAATCCTCACCGCCTCGTGTGGATGCCTGGTCGCAGTCTCCGTCTCCTCCGTGGGCCTGAGGGAGTAGGCAGGAAGTCCCGCGGTCGTGTACACTTGAAGTCCGTCACGGCTGTAGAAGGGGTAGGGGGCTGGACCTACATCGCCGGCGCGTGGGGAAGGGGACGGTCCCTGTTCGGGCGCCAGATTAATGTGGTAAATAAAATAATTACCCTGTCATAATTTCTATACATTTACAAGGGGCATGCATATAATGAGAGGCAGAGTCCGTGGTGTCCGATTCAGAAGGGCTTTATTACATTAACTGCAGTCAATGAAGAATCGGGTTCCATCACCACTAAGGTTCAGGAAGGGTCGTCATCCAACGTTTATTCACAGAGTACATCATTTATAGTTCAAACATACATTGACTTGCATGGAGAAGGTGGAGCAAGCGAAAGAGAGAGAGATAAGAACACATAGGCGAGAAAAAAGGGCGTACATGTGGGCGTTCCCTGGGATGAGTCACAGGTGTGTCATAGGTGGGTGGACACATGGGGGGGAATCTATAGGGGCAACTGGAACCTTTACCCTACTTGTGTGCGTAACCTGGTCATGACGTGTAATGGACGTGTAACTGGGGGAGACAGGAGGGGGCTGACTTTCGTGCTAGTAGAGAAGTCTTGGATGTCAGGACGACCTGTACTTCTGGTACTATCTGATATCTCGAGTTCGGAGGATATATTATCTGACTTAAAGGTCGCTCGAGCAAAGGCTGCTCATCACTAAATGCTAGTGTGGGCCTATATTTCTTCGTGCATAGCATGGGGGCTGTGGGCTTTCTATGGATGCGAGCTCTGTAAATCACTCGAACAGAGACAAAAAGGCTAGGCCCTATCTTCTGCAGGAATATGTTTACCCTTTTCATTAGGCAGGAATGTGTTTCTGTGGAGCAGAGCAGATAACTGTAGGCATAATACTGTCTTGGCAGGCCAGGCCGGGCACCTCTCGGCTGAGCAGGATGTATGCAAGAGTTCAAGGATACATAGCTAGACTGCAGCTTTCAGAGTGTCAGGAGGCTTGGGCCTGGACTCGGGTCCTGGCCCTACGGAGCCATAAAACGGGTGCATCTCGATATTTAAACGTGCACCATGTAAATACATTGGCAACATAGGCTTTAAAGCAGAATTATCGTTTCTTTCATGGAGGGCCTGGTAACTGACATGCTAACGTTGGACGCAAATGCAAATGCGTCATCATTTCGGCCATAGAGGGAAAATGCATGGATGTTATGCACATACATTAAACATTGGGGTACACGATAGGGGACATACTGGCCATATAAAATTTTATTTTCCTCATTACATTCATCCCAGTACAGAAATCTGAGCCTAAATCCATCGTTTTTTTGCTCACCAAGCCATTCCAGTTTTAACCCAGCCATATGCAAATCAGTCTTGACCCTGTGCCCTGTGGGAACAGTCCAGCCTGAACTGCCAGGCCAGGTCCTCCCTGGACTGAAAACAAGCATCCTCTGTTATTTCACTGAGGCATAGTCTCTTCTTCAGAGCTATATAAAACTTTTCAAATAAAATAAATAAGTAAATCTAACCCTGATATTGTCACTCTGATTGCAGTGGTAACTGCAGGTGCAGGTGGTAGTGGGATTAACGTGGACCTTGCAAAGAGGCCCTTAACATTACTGTCCCACATGACATAGATCAAAATGCATGCACACATTAACCCAGATCACAGATAGAGCCAATGTGTATAACATATGAAAGATTACGGTAAATGCGCACAGAATTTAGTAAGTTAGGGTACATATGTACATGATTACGATGCTTCCATTTTCAGTGTGCTGGTGTTATTATACACTAAACGCTCCCTTTCCATAAAGTGTCAATACATAAGCATTTTGAAAGCTGTCTTAATCAGTAATTGTTTCTTTCAACCAATTAGCTTGCATTTCTCACACAGCATGTGCATGGACAGTGCCCATTTCCACTTCCCTGGTGAATTTGACTTTTGTGACAATATTGTCTTTTTCCCATTTTTTACTATCTCTGGAAAAAGGCCTAACTTCAGAGAAGACTGAAGGGAAAGTTTCCCCCACCTTTTGAAGCTCCCCTTGACCTTCTCATAAATGACCTCAATTTATAAAGGCATTCTTCTTTTCTCCTGGGTGACAGAAAGTACCTTGTTTCATTTCCTGTGTGTTGAACTTGAATATTTAATTGTTTAAAGGAGCAATGATCTGTAAAGCACTCTGATACCCTCAGTGGTCATGTTCAAGCTATATAAAACGTTCAAAATAAATAAATAAATAAGTCATGTATAATTATTTGGGGAATTGTTCAACCACGAATATGATTTGAGTAGCATAGTAAAGCTTGGGCTGAATAGCCAACCCCTGAAGAGTTGGGGATCGTCTGAAGGAAGAGTACCTGTGATAAAACGCAGGCTCACCTGCTCAACATACTCACCTGGGCCCATATTTTTATATATACATTAAACAGGTAAACCTACACTCAAATCAATTGGGGTTTTACCATTTAGCTTACCAATCCAAGTCACTGATACTTATAGTCCTAAAGGATCAAGGGAGTTAGAGAGAAAATAGGTAGCAATAATAACATTTAGCATTTCATAAATAACCACAAACTCGGCAAAGGTTTAAAATCTTTATCTAAGTAAAATCTTTGAAAACTTATAAACATGAAAATTTAAATTAATTTCTTATTATGTTTAGACTAATGCAGATTTAAAAACATAAATATTTCAGAATAATTAGGAGAGAAAATGTCGTTAAGCATTTAAACAGAGGGTGGGTAAGAGAAAAAGGGAAAACAGTACAATGACAAACCCACACTTTATAGTTACCTAGAACGGTGTAATGACCAACCCTGGTCATAGGCTGAGTCAAAGAATAAGGATCCCAAAGTTTAAGTGCCAGCAGGAAAGAATTGGTGCAAGCCAGAATCAGGACAGGACACAAACCAAATTGGATCAGGATAGGACCACCACAGGCTAAGACCAGCACCACAGTTAAAGTTCAAAACGCCAGCGTTGTAAACCCTCTCTGCAGCTAACAGTCGAACCCTGATTGGGTCATCGATCTCCTCCCCAGAACCCCGATTGGGTTATCGAATCTGCTGACAGAGTGCTCCGCCAGCAACTCTGCTCCCAATCACCTATTGAGTGCGTTGGGTCAGTGACAGGTCAGATATTCGGACAAGTCGGACAATCTAACTAACTAAGCCTACCCTAGTTATACTATTTTTCAGGTCAGTGTACCACCCCCAAATGTTGCAAATGTGTGAATCCCGCAATTTTATTGGACAAAGAATGAAGAGTAGCCATCACACCATACTTTTCTAGAAGCAACTTGTCAATCATGTATTCAAGTCGTTCCCTCCCATAACTTTATCTACCCATGTTCCTTATTCCTCCCGGTAGTGAAATGTATCAATAATCATTTTAAAACAATTTAATCAATTCAGCTTCCTCGGGCAAGGCAAGGAGTTCACTCTTCTCCACCTGCCATGTCCGTCTTGACCATAATGCAAGGCTACAGCTTCTGTGGCTTCAGGACATTTGTCGCACAGGCGCAGTTTCTCCAAAGATGGAGTTCAGCAAAGCATTTGGGCCCTTAATTTTGGTAACATGTGAAAATAAAAAAGAAACAGTTTTAGAAACACAGAGTAAATGAATGCACTGTATACCATTTCTTTCTACTCTATTCCCATTATTTTCATGGCTATTTCATGGCTGAATAGAACTTCACCCCCAAAGCAAACACTTAAAAAGCTCTATTGGGACTGGATTTGTTCACAAAGAAACTCTAGTACCTCCCTGGGCAGGCTCACAGAGGACTTTTTGAGGTTTAAAGACTGCCCCAGATGGGAATTGTACCTGGATGCAATCGGAAAACCCTTTGATAGGGCCTTGTATTTCAGATTCAGAATGGGAACTCTTCCACTTAACCCTTTTACCAAAAGATGGAAATCCTGTATGGAAATGTCCGAGCTATGCCCAGCATGTCTTGTTAAACCGGAAACACTGGCACATTTTTTGTTCGTGTGCGGCGAGTACGCTACTCCAAGGAGGGTCTGGCTCAAAAATCTATGCCGCCAGCTGGGGACTAGGAGCCATGATGCGGCAATCAGGATACTTATTTCGGATAGTAGCGTACCTTATGCTTGCGCCCTAGCCAAATTTCTATCTTGGGCTTGGGCTATCCGAGCCAAAAAGCTAAAACAAATTGTTTAATTCTTCTTTTTAGAAAAACTTCTTAAACTGAAATCACTGCCATACTTGTTTAATCTGTAAAATTCAACCAATTAGTTGGCTAGTCCAACATTGTACAAGCATTTTTATTGAAATTATTGTCCTTTCTAAATGCTTGGTACAGAGATACAAAATTTTTCAAATTTTTTACTGTCGTTCTTATTTGTAACTTTTTATACACTGAGTTGCTTTTATGATAATTACTTTTATCGAAATAAAGCTTTTTGACTTTGACTTTATTTTATTTTATTCTATTGCATTAAATATTAAGCAAAAACAAACAGCTTAGGAAAGCAGCGATGCAAGCTCCTTGCACATTAGGACACATAACAGCCATCTGAGTTCTATTGTGCAGAAGCAAATGTTTTCCCACCAAGCATGTCACGTGGGCATGACAGACGCATGCGCAGTAGAAAATCCTGCGTAGCAGCAGCCCTTTTAGTGCAAGCGGATTATAGTTAGTAAAAGCACATTGCCAAGCTTCCCCTAGATATCTAATATGTCGTGTAATGCAATATTAATAAGCCAAAACATGTTAGTTAGTACATTCATATTTTTATCGAGAGGGTTGAGTACGAGCAAGTCACTTTACGTGTGAAACCTTGCTCCATCAATCCCCTCTTTGATGATGACAGGTGCCAACTTTTACATTTCACCCATCTCAATTTCTTCAAACTTTCTGTTAATATTCTTTTCATTCTTCATATGGCGGTCTTTCACCTTTTTGTACAAATGTCTATTATATTCTTCTAATTCTATTTCATTGATATTTCTTTTCTTTCCCTTTTTATTTATTGCATATGTATTTTTATGTTTGCGACATTTACAACAAATTATTATCCCTAAAATCATTGAGGCTATTCCGCCATTGGCATCAGTATTTTGCCTATAAAACTTTTCCCTACATTAGAAAACCAACTACCTATAGAGAAAAGACCATCTGTTAGTCTTTTCCATGAACTATCAACCTCCAGTGGTTTAAGTTATTTTTCTTAATATGTAATATTCCTTACATACTGTGGGAGGTGAGGTCGGATATACAGACGTGGAGGCTGAATATATTGGCGAACTGCACTTTTATTGTCAGGAAACAAGGCTTTAGGTTTCACTACAGGGTCTGAACTTCCACACGCGGCACCGAGCTCTCCAAGGTTGAAGGGGTCTGCCGTGGTAGTCGATGTTTCTTCCTCTTCTTCCAAGGGTCGTTGGTCCTGGGGCGACCGCGTCTCCGTGGTGTTGGTTAACCGGAGGTACCGAGAGGGAAGAAGAGAAAGGGACCGTCAGTGATCTGGTTGGTTCGAAACCCTTGCTCCTACACCGTAAAGTAGTGCACGAAAATCGGGTATAGTGAAGGGGAGTGCGTAAAGGTATTGGAAGTGATGGGTAAGGGAATAGGGAGTGAGCGGGTATGGAATAAGGATAAGAAGGTAGGGATGGTTGAGTCATAGACCAATGCCCTAATCCCAGTCCAGTAGCTTTAGTGAAACAGTAGGTATTACTCGTTTACCAATGCACGTTTCGTAGTCCCCTTTACAAAATCCACCCACCACCCACAATGTCCTCCCTACCTCCCACCTCCCGTAACACCCAACAGTTTCCCCAAAGGGCTTCGGTTCAAAGTCACTCACCGGCCCCGCCGTAACTCTCCTGAGTCACGGCACGCTCTCCAGCCTCCTCCGGGGGACACCACCACTCCTCCGTCCAGCGGTCTTCGGTTTCCCCCGCCTCCTCCTCTAGGTCAGCAACGCTGTCTTGACTCTCGGCGTTCAGCTCCGGCTCCCGGCTCCGAGATTCAGCGTCCTCCTCGTGGTTCGTCTCTGGTCCCGCCTCCTCGACGTTCTGCGACCACCTCGCTTCCTGTGAGGCGTCTGTTTTTATTTGTCCAATGTTCGTAGCACCTCCTCTAGCCGTTACCTCACGCTGTGGAAAGAGAGGAGAGATATCGGTCTTCGTCCAAGTTTCAGGTGATACGGAATGCCGCCAGGGTC
Source organism: Lissotriton vulgaris (assembly GCF_964263255.1). Taxonomy (NCBI): domain Eukaryota; kingdom Metazoa; phylum Chordata; class Amphibia; order Caudata; family Salamandridae; genus Lissotriton; species Lissotriton vulgaris. Next base: position 278,358,105 of record NC_141698.1, on the reverse strand, counting down.
GAGCAAGGGTGTCTGGGCTTTGTAGTTCCGCCTTAACAGGGGTTCCGACCCGATCTTTCTCACATCCCCTTTCCCTTGGTGTCCTGTTACTAGGGTTTCTGTCCTGTGGATACCTAGATAGGAAATCAACATTCCCTTGCTCTGACCCTTTCCGATGTTTAGTATGAAATCTATAGGGTTGCAGTGCCAAGAACCATCGTAATACACGATCGTTGTTTCCTTTGTTGCGAGACAACCATTCCAAAGGGGCATGATCCGTGAATAAAGTAAACTCTCTTCCTTCCAGATAGTAACGCAGTGTTTCTATGGCCCACTTAACTGCCAGGGCCTCTTTTTCAATAACTGCGTAATTCTGTTCTCTAGGAAACAATTTTCTGCTTATATATAAAATAGGCTGTTCTTGTCCCTGATGAGTTACTTGTGAGAGCACGGCTCCTAATCCCTGATCTGATGCATCTGTCTGTAAGACAAACGGGAGGGAATAGTCGGGACTGGCTAGTACCGTTTCAGATGTTAGGGATCCTTTTAGAGTTTGGAAGGCTCTAAGTATGTCAGGGGTAGGATGTTTTAAACGCTCCTCAGTATTAGAGGTCTTTTGTAGCAGATTAGTGAGAGGCGATGCAATTTGGGAAAAATTTGGAATAAATCGTCTATAATATCCCAAAAGGCCCAAAAAGGCCCGTAGGTCTTTCTTGTTTTTGGGAAGTGGAATTTGGGAAATAGCTGCCAGTTTGGAATCTTGTGGTCTAATCATTCCCTCCCCCAAGAGGTATCCCAAATATTTCACTGTTTGGGCTGCTAGATGGCTTTTTGACGGATTGATCTTCAATCCATTTTCTCCTAGAGTGATTATGACTCGCTTCAAGTGTTGTACGTGTTGGTCCCATGTCTCACTGAAAATGACGATGTCATCTATGTACGCACCGGCATATTTTTCGTGGGGGCGTAGTATACAATTCATCGCCCTTTGAAAGGTAGCTGGTGCCCCGTGTAAGCCAAAGGGCATGACCTTAAAATGGTACAGTCCCTCCGGAGTGGAGAATGCTGTTTTTTCCTTATCTTGGGGACGTAAAGGGATTTGCCAATAACCTTTACACAAGTCCAATGTGCTGATGTACTTAGCTTTCCCTATCTTTTCAATCATTTCATCCACCCTTGGAAGAGGATAAGTGTCAAACTCCGACAACTTGTTAACCTCTCTGAAGTCAATGCAAAATCTGACCGAACCATCCGGTTTCGGAACCAACACAATTGGGGAGTTCCACTCACTAGATGAAGGTTCGATAATATCCATTTCCAGCATCTTCTGGACTTCCTCTCTTATAGTTTGACGACGGGCCTCGGGTATCCGATAGGGCCGAAGTCGTACCCTTTTACCTACAGGGGTTCTGATGGCATGTTGTACTAGGGTCGTCCTTCCTGGAGTTAGGGAAAACACTCCTCCAAGGGGAGCGAGATTCTGCATTAATTTTTCTTTCAGAGGGTTTGGAAGAATAGGGTCAATGCATTGAGAAAACAAAGGTACCTCACTCTCAGTTTGGGCAGTTAGAACAGGATGAGGTCCTTCCCATTTTTTTAGCAAATTGATGTGATATATTTGTGAAGTACCCCGTGTCGCATCTAGCTCTATCCTATAAGTCACTGGGGTGACTTTCTCAGTAACTTTATACGGGCCCTGCCATTGACCCAGTAGTTTGTGGTCGGATGAAGCCATCATCAACAAAACGAGGTCACCCACCTCAAATTTTCTCTCCTTTGCCTTTTTGTCATATTGTTTCTTCTGAGCCGCTTGTGCCTCTTCCAAATTATTGCGGACAATAGTCCGAATCTGACTCAGATGCGTTTTTAGAGTGGATACATAATCCACTAAGGGCTTAGCGTTATCGGGTTCATTCTCCCACTTTTCTTGGGCCATGTCCAAGAATGTTCGTGGCTGGTGTCCGTATAGGAGTTCAAAAGGTGAATAACCTGTACTTTTCTGTATTTTGCACCGTATGGCGAACAGTGCCAACGGTAACATATCCTCCCACTTTCTCGTTTCGAGTTCCAACAGTTTTTTAAGGGTTGTCTTAAGCGTAGCGTTATACCTTTCTACTAACCCGTCAGTCTGAGGGTGGTAAGCCGCTGTTCTAATTTGATGTATGCCTAGTTGGGTACATACTTGCTTCATGACCTTGGATATGAATGGGGTTCCTTGGTCTGTGAGGATTTCTTTTGGAAACCCCACCCTGGAAAACACGGTTATCATTGCTTTGGCAATATTAACCGCATCTGGGCGTCGTAAGGCAATGGCCTCAGGAAAGCGGGTGGCGTAATCCACCAGCACCAGCACAAATCTACAACCACTCCTTGAGGGTAACAAAGGCCCTATAATGTCCATGCCTACTCTGGTAAAGGGCTCTTCTATCACTGGGAGTGGACGCAAGGGTGCACGAGGAGGTATGTACCTACTGTGTTTTTGGCATATGGGGCATTCCCTGCAATATTTTTTTACCTGTTGGTATATCCCTGGCCAATAGAATTTCTCTAGGATTTGTTTCTCAGTTTTGTCTGGACCAAAATGACCACCTAGCAAGTGACTATGGGCTAGAAACATTACCTTTTCTCGAAATGGGGTGGGTACTATTAACTGGGGGTCTTGTGTAGGATTTCCCTTCCTATAGAGTAGACCGTTTTTCTTAAAAAAATAGGGACCTACATGAAGGGGGTCTTCCTGTTCTAGTGCGTTCTTCCACGCCTCTTGCAGAACCGGATCCTCTCTTTGTGTGGATCGAAAACTTCTGTCTGTTTCCCAAGGATTCTCTTCACGTATAATAGGCAACACGATAGGGGGTTTCCCTTTGTCTATTCTCCTCTGTTTCCTACTCTTTCTTGGTTTCGATTCCGGCCATTCATGTTCGTCTGCATTAGAAAAAGGAGCTTCAGCCCACCAGTCTTCTCCTTTGTGCTTATCATGTGCTAACATGTGTGATAGCTGGGGATAGTCGTTACCCAGAATGACTCTCTCCGGTAAATTAGGGATCAGGCCTACTGTCAGGGAGGTTCCGGGGTCGTTGGTGTGTTGAATCGTAACTAGGGAAGTTGGGTATTGTTTAACGTCCCCGTGTACACATCGAATAGCCACCATCTCCTCACTGGGTACTACTCTGGGTTGAAAGTCTTGGGGCCGAACTACACTCTGTCGACAACCCGTATCGGCTAACGCCAGAGTAGGCTGTCCATTCACTTTCACTTCACAATGATAGGGTGGCAATGGTTCTCTCGGGTTAGAACAATAGTAGTTCCTGGCTATCCCTATTTCCATTGGTTCCTCTTTTTGGGGACAAAATTTAGCAATATGTCCCATCCCTCCACAATGGAAACATTGGGGTCCCGGGTTCGGGTTTCTGAACACTGGGGTGGGTATCATAGGTCCGGGTAAAAGAGCCACGGGATCTGGTTTTTTAGGGGTAGAAGTACGAGTCGGTCTGTGATGTCCCGGTCCGGGGGTTCTCCACTGGGTATCCTCTCTGCCCTTTTGAAGTTCTTGGGCCCTGTTATAAGCACTTGCAATTTCTACGGCAGATTCGAGGGTCAACCGTGGTTGTTGTCTAACCCACCTCTGTATTGGTGGATGAAGAGAGGCCAGGTATTGCTCAAGATATATTTTTGACATGATACCATCCTTGTCCGAGGTGGCAGGCTTCAACCACCGGTCAGTCATATCTTTTACCCTGAAGTACAAGGCTCGGGGTGTTTCTTGTGGACCCTCTTTTATCTGACGTAACTTTATCCGATAGGACTCATCGTCCACCCCCAACCTTTCCATTATGCAGCGTTTGATGTCCGCATATGGTACCGCCCCTTGTATGGTAGCCGCTTGATAGGCTGCTTGTAGATCCCCTGAAAGAAGTGGCCCCAAATACTGTCCCCATTTGTCAGCGGGCCATGCCGCGGCAGTAGCTATACGTTCGAAGTTCGTGAAAAAGAAATCAGGGTCCTCTCCACTTACATATTTTTGCATGACCATTGAGGGAAGTGTGGTAGGTCCTTTTTGATTCCCGAGTATTTCGGCCAACTTGTCCATGGCTGCTTCATGTGTTTGACTCTGTCCTGTAAGGACTTTCTGCGTTTTCTCTCGGTCTTCCTCTACAACATGTAAGAACTTTTCCATGACTTTTCCCAAATGTTCTTGATGTTCAGCCATTTTGGTAATTGCAGCCTCCATGTCTCCGTTGGATCCCACTTCTGACACCACTTGTGGGAGGTGAGGTCGGATATACAGACGCGGAGGCTGAATATATTGGCGAACTGCACTTTTATTGTCAGGAAACAAGGCTTTAGGTTTCACTACAGGGTCTGAACTTCCACACGCGGCACCGAGCTCTCCAAGGTTGAAGGGGTCTGCCGTGGTAGTCGATGTTTCTTCCTCTTCTTCCAAGGGTCGTTGGTCCTGGGGCGACCGCGTCTCCGTGGTGTTGGTTAACCGGAGGTACCGAGAGGGAAGAAGAGAAAGGGACCGTCAGTGATCTGGTTGGTTCGAAACCCTTGCTCCTACACCGTAAAGTAGTGCACGAAAATCGGGTATAGTGAAGGGGAGTGCGTAAAGGTATTGGAAGTGATGGGTAAGGGAATAGGGAGTGAGCGGGTATGGAATAAGGATAAGAAGGTAGGGATGGTTGAGTCATAGACCAATGCCCTAATCCCAGTCCAGTAGCTTTAGTGAAACAGTAGGTATTACTCGTTTACCAATGCACGTTTCGTAGTCCCCTTTACAAAATCCACCCACCACCCACAATGTCCTCCCTACCTCCCACCTCCCGTAACACCCAACAGTTTCCCCAAAGGGCTTCGGTTCAAAGTCACTAACCGGCCCCGCCGTAACTCTCCTGAGTCACGGCACGCTCTCCAGCCTCCTCCGGGGGACACCACCACTCCTCCGTCCAGCGGTCTTCGGTTTCCCCCGCCTCCTCCTCTAGGTCAGCAACGCTGTCTTGACTCTCGGCGTTCAGCTCCGGCTCCCGGCTCCGAGATTCAGCGTCCTCCTCGTGGTTCGTCTCTGGTCCCGCCTCCTCGACGTTCTGCGACCACCTCGCTTCCTGTGAGGCGTCTGTTTTTATTCGTCCAATGTTCGTAGCACCTCCTCTAGCCGTTACCTCACGCTGTGGAAAGAGAGGAGAGATATCGGTCTTCGTCCAAGTTTCAGGTGATACGGAATGCCGCCAGGGTCGAGCAAGGGTGTCTGGGCTTTGTAGTTCCGCCTTAACAGGGGTTCCGACCCGATCTTTCTCACACATACCCTTTCAGTTCTACACTTTTGTCGGGTATATAAGTGCAACAATGTTGCGCTTTCAGCATTCTGCAGACTCCGCCCTCTTTTGTCAACAATGTATCAAGAGCAAGTCGATTTTGTAGAACCATTGATCTTACCACAACTAATTCTGTATTAATCATTAGGAAACCTCCAGCAGTGTCTGTCGATAAACGATCTACCACAGTCGATAATTTGCAAATTCTTTGAGTATTTAAAACCACTCCTACCGAAGGTATCAATGCACTAAATATGTCACCTACAATTTCTGCTATACCTTCTCTTTTACTATGTATTAGTCCATTAGTGTCTTCATTGCTTCCAGTGATTCTATTTAAATGGTATACTTTTGGGAATACTATTCCAAAATAGCAACTCCCATACCAATGATCAGACAATTTGTAATACGCTTTGTTCCCACAGATATAATAAATTCCAGCAAACACCGGTTCAGTTCCATCTTTGAAACCCCAACCCCTAATTATTTTATAATTGTGTTCACATTCACTGGAACCAATGAATATATTGTTATAATAACTTGTTCTCTCCCTGTGGAGACAGAGTTTCCCTTTCTTTTCAAAGTCCAGCAACATAGCAGCATGAGTTTTGCCATTCAAGGTGTATTCTTCATTTTCTGCCCCATTTAGGAATCTTTTGTTTCTGTTCTGTATTATTCTTTGGAAATCCTCTCTCCTTTTCTCAACTACATTTAAAAATATCTTCTCTTCTTCATGTAAAATGCATGTTAAATTATTCTTGTGTGCTTCAGCTATATCTATTGTACCTATTGTTAGAAAATATTCTCCCATATAACGAGCTATGTTACCTTTACTATGTACGGAATTCAGGTTATTATGAATAGGAAGTTCAGAGAAAATCACATCTAAATTAGAATAATAATATTGTAAGGATCCTCTCTTGTAAAATAAGCTAGCTAAAATAGCAGGGGCAAATGATGATAAGTGACGCCTTCCGCTACAGACAATGGTAGCTCCATACATACGTAGCAATCGCTTATTTCCATTGCCTCTACATAGTGTACTAATAGATTTGCAAATACATTCAAATGTGTTCTATTTCTAACTTTATTAGAATGCAATCCTTCCTCATCTGATGTTTCGACTTCTATTCCTTGTTGCCTAACATTGTCTATATTCCCGTGTCTGTCTAATTTTTCCAGTGCATCTACCTTCTCATGAATGTTAGTATCATTCTTTTCACTTTTACTCATTAGATAAGGATTAGCTATGGTCAGTCCTAACCATACTATAAGTACTATTACTATACTACATGTGCATATTCTACAGCATGTTTTTAAGCAATTTCTTTTTGGTTTCCCATTAACAGTATGATCAACCATTTTTCGATTAGGGAGACTTAGCCCCTCTTTGAGACTTTTTTTCACAGAAAATCAACCTGTGAAAATTTTAAGTTGGTCTTACTTCTTTGTCTGCTCGTTCATCAATTTATTCATCATCATCATAATCACTCAGTTCTAATTTTTCAAGATCTTAAAGGCTGACATAAGTCCATTCAGGACCTCTGAACTTATTATTCAGTCTTTTCAATCTCGGACTTTTTCTTTTTGGTTATTCTGTGGAAAGCTCAGTTTGACTTGATATTTCGTTTACTTGCTCTGGTTCTTCATTTATTGATTTAAGATGACATTTTAGTTTCTTAACTAAACCAGGCCAATTATCTCCTTTTCTGAGTCTTTTAGCTGGCACTATGCTTTCTTCAATTGTTCTTTTGTTCTTATTCAGTTGTGGCACAATTTGTGTATCTTCGTTATCTGTATCCCTCTTTATCTGACTTGGTCTAGGTCTTTCTTCTGTTTCTTCTGCCTAGATATTAATCTGGCCTTGTTCAGGTATGTGCTGCAATTGACTTTGATTTGGTTTGTTTTCTTCTTCCTGAACACATTTATCTACATCTATCTTATCCTGCTCAGGTATCTCGATCGCTTGCTCTTCTTCTTTCTGAGCCCTCGCCCTTTTATCTATCTGTCCCTTCTCAGACTCTGGAACTGTGACAGGTATTTGGAATGTCTGAGTATATTGATCTTTCCTTATCTGTTCCTCCTCAGAATTACTTTTCACTTTGATTTGTGTAATCTGAGTACATTCTTCTATTCCTGTCTCATCCTCACTATCACTTTGTCTATCTAAATAGGTCTGGCTTTTGGTTCTCACAACATCTGCAGGAATTATAATCACTGGAATGCATTTATCCTGACTGGTGCTCGGTTGCTCATCATCAACTACTTCGGAATCACTTTTTCGAGACCCCTCAGCTGCACAACCTTCAGCTTCAGTTTCATCAGGTTCAGCCACTCTTTTTGTATGGTTTGTGTGGATCCAATTCGGAACTCCTTTGCACTTTACTGCTGTAGTGGTAACCAATATCATGTGTGTTGGTGTTCTCCACCTTAGAGCTAGACAAGATTCTCGTGTATGTTCTTTTATTACAGCCCAGTCACCTGGAATCAGATCGTGTGCTGGAGTTGTTTGCCTGGTGACAGAGTCTTCTCTAACCTGGTGAGAGATAGAACGCACTTGGTCAGCCAGTTCTTTGCAGTACTCTAGTACTAAGTCATCAGATATATTTATCAACTTATCTCCTGGCACCCATGCCTGTCTCATTGCTCTTCCCATGAGTATTTCATGAGGACTCAAGCCTGTTTGTCTGTCTGGAATGCTTCTGAGTCCCATCAGATCAAGAGGTAAAGCATCTGGCCATTCTAATCGTGTTGATTCGTAAATCTTTCACAATCTTGATTTGATTGTACAATTCAGTTGTTCTACCACTCCAGAAGCCTCTGGGCGGTACGCACAGTGCAGCTTTTGCTCAATTTTAAATGCTTCACAGATTAGACCAATTATTTCATTATTGAAATGTCTTCCTCGATCTGATTCAATTGTTACTGGAAAACCGAAATGTGGTATAAGCTCTCTAAGTAATAGTTTGGCTACTGTGATGCTATCATTCCTACGTGTAGGGTAAGCTTCCAGCCATTTTGAAAATAGGCAGACAATGACAAGAACATACTTCATTCCTCTGCAAGGGGGTAACTGAATGAACCCAATCTGGTCAAATAAATGGACGTTCTGCCTTTCCAATCTTTCTTGACAAAACCACAGTTATTTTCCCAGGATTCATTTGTTGACATATCAAACACCTATGGCAAAGACTCTCTGCAACGTTCCTGAACTTTGCATTGAACCAAGTTTGTCTGAATAGTCTTACCATAGCATCTTGCCCTAGATGAGGATCACCATGATACATCCTAGCCATAGGAGCAAGCATACAGTTTTGCAACACAGGCCTCCCATCAAGGTAAACAATGACACCATCTTCAGCCCTTCTCTGACATCCTATTTTTGCCCATTCTTCCTTCTCTTCCTGTTCTGCATCATTTTGCAAATATTTCACTTCTTAACACGTTTTCACTTTCTCAAGCAACATAAGTTGGCAGCTGTCTCTTTTTGGTTCAATTTTCGTGTTTATTGCCATTTTATTCTTGGCACAATATTGAGCTAGTTGGTCAGCATATTGGTTAACTGCTGTCACTTTGTCATTGCCAGATTGATGAGCAGCACACTTGACCACAGCTACTGTTTCTGGCAATTGAATTGCTTTTAGTGCATTTTTCACAAAATTTCCATTTTTAATTGGAGTACCTGATAAAGTAAGAAACTCTCTTTGCATCCAGAGTTGGCCAACATCATGTGCAGCTCTGGAGCCATATTAGCTATCGGTAAAAATAGTCACTTTCAGATTTTTCCCAATTTTACAAGCTTTTGTTAATGAAATTAATTCTGCTACCTGTGCAGATTTTACTCCAGGTAAATATAATGCTTCAACTGGACCCCATAGAGTGCAAACTGCATAAGCAGCACTCAAACCTCCTTCCTCATGTCGCATACATGAACCATCTACAAATAGCTCATGTTCTGAACTTATTAGTGGCTCTTCTCTTATGTCTGGTCGTGGTTTAGTACAATATTCTTTAAGATCAATACAATTATATTCAATTTCATTTTTGACTTCTGCAAATTGTGATTCAGGTAACAATGTTGCTGGGTTCAGAATATTACATCTAGTAATTGTCACATTCTCTGCACCTACAAGAATTTGTTCATACTTAGGCAGCCGACTAGGTGTTAAATACTGAGTTTTAGTCCTGGTCAATAAAATCACAACTGCATGTGGGACATACACTGTTACTGGATGTCCTATGATAATGGAATCACTTTGCTCAAGACTCACACAAGTTGTTGCTACTGCTTTCAGACATCCTGGCAATGCTGCTGCCACTGGATCCAGAGTAGAGGAAAAATATGCAACAGGTCGTCTCATCAAACCATGATTCTGAGTCAGAACTGAAAGTGCACAATTGTCTCGTGTGTCACAAAACAATGCAAAATCTTTTGTATAGTCAGGCATCCCTAATGCTGGAGCTGAACACAAACAATCTTGCAATTTTAGAAAAGATTACATGCTTTCATCATCCCATTCTACTGGGTCCTTTGCTCTTTTCCTTGTCATTTGTATTAATGGTTTTGCTAGGACTGCAAATCTCACAATTCATTGCCTGCAGTAACCAACAACTTGAAGAAACATTATGATTTCTTTCTGTGTTTGAGGTAGATTCATGTTTTGAATTATTCTGATTCTTTCAGAGGTAACGCTTCTGACACCTCTCTCTATCTGGTGCCCCAGATATTTCACTGATGTAGTACAATACTGCAATTTTTCAGGTGATACTAGGGGGCTGATTCCGATCCTGGAAAAACGCTGTACAAACCGTGGTATGGAGCGTTTTCTCCATACAACTCGTACTTGTAAGGAGGCCCCTACAACCTAGGAAGTACGATCCGTACAAATAGACGCACTCCATACAAATTGTAAAAAAGACCATACAACTCGTATATACAAGCGATTCCGATTCGGATTGCTCTGTACGCGACGTTCCCATGTATTCCCGGCAGCAGTTTACAACCCGGCAAGTACGATTCGTACAAATAGCATGCGGTACGGCTCTTTTTTTACAAGAGCCAAAAAGTGCGGGAAAAGCCTTGTACGCCCGTAAAACAGTACGAGACAGACCCCCCATGTACGCGTCGTACACCCCATGAATACAGGGGTACTGTGCGTATGCACAGTGCGTACGGATGACACGGAAAGTGGGGCAACGTACAAGCACCGTACCCCAAAATCACCTCTGTACGAACCGTACCTCCAAATTGCGTATGTACCCACCGTACCCCAAAATCGGCCGTGTACGCACCGTACCCCAAAATCGCGTATGTACGCACCATACCCCAAAATCGCCTGTGTACGCACTGTACCCCAAAATCGCGTATGTACGGTGTGTAAATGCGCAATGTTGGGGTACAGTGCTTACACAGGCGATTTTGGGGTACGGTGTGTACATACGTGATTTTTGGGGTATGGTGCGTACACGGGCAATTTTGGGGTACGGTGTGTACACGGGTGATTTTGGGGTACGGCGCATACATACGCGATTTTGGGGTACAATGCGTACACGGGCGATTTTGGGGTATGGTGCGCACATATGCGATTTTGGTGTGCGCACCATACACATGCCTCGCATGTGGGGGGACCCCTGTACGCCTCATACCTCTATACGACCCATACCCCGGTATGAGTCGTACCCCCAGAACGAGTCATACCAGGGTATGAGGTGTATAGGGGTTCGCTTTGTTGCCCGGTACGAGCCATTCCCCGTATATAGGCCATTTTCCATACAAATCGTATGCTGACAAACTGGTACGAATCATACTTGACGGGTTGGACAGCCTTTTTACAATTTGTATGGTCTTTTTTACAAGTCCGTGTCGTACAGCTTTTCCCGATCCGATTTGTAAGGATTGGGCCGATCTGTATGTATTTTTCCCGTACGAATCGTACTACACGGTTTGGAAGGGACTTGTACAATTTGTATGGAAAAAAACTACAAATCCTATTTGTATGGACTAAAAAAATCCAGGATCGGAATCAGGCCCTTTGTGTCCACCTTTTCCTAAATGATTCAACAAAGCAATTGTATCAGTAACACAGTCTTTTTGATTCTTAGATGCCACGAGTAGGTCATCTATATACTGCACCAGGACTGATTGTCCAGGCAATATCAAAGATTCAAGACATTTTTTCAAGATCTGATTAAAGATCGATGGACTTTCTGTGTACTCCTGAGGGACGAGATTCCAAACACAGATATGGTCATCGAATTTGAACGAGAAAAGATACTTACTATCCGGGTGCAGTGGTATTGAGAAAATGCGTGGCAAAGGTCAATTACGGTGAACCAGCCTGCTGCCCATGGTATTTGATATAAAATTACAGCACGGTTTGGCACAACTGGACAACATGGGACGACAATTTTATTAATTTTGCGGAGGTCCTGTACGACCCTGTATTTTCCGCTTGGTTTCTTTTTTTTTTTGAAAACCTTTATTGACATTTCAACCAAATACAAGTATGGGCCTACAACCCCCAGGCCGGCCGCTAAACAGTTAGAGTAGCAGAGAGTAATTTGCAATCACATGCAGCACCTAGGGGAGCAGAATCTCCATGCTAGCGTACTCTTGGTCACTAAGCAGCACAATTAGGAAAACAGGATATAAAAGGTTTTTATTTTATAGTATAGGATGGAAGGATCAGGTGCCGAACAATTTCCTAGCAGCGAAAAATGGCAGGCAGAATAGTAAGCATGTCCACAGTAAACAGTAATCGATCAAATCAATGGCGCAGAAACAGGAGGTACAGGATATGAAGGAATATTGCGGTCAATTCGCGCCTGCAGTCACCTGCCCTAAGACCCAGAGAACACCACGAAAATTGAGGCACAGATGAAAAAGCAGTGTTTGATACCAAAGGAAACCCACTGCACTGACCCAGAAAAAGAAAAAGACAAAGAAAGAGAAGAGAAGTGAAAAAAGGCCATAGAAACAAACGAAAAGCAAAAAAATCCCCTCCCCCAACCCCCCACCCTGCACCCCTGCAGATGACTACGCCCCCCCCCCGGCAGTGTGCCTGTCACCCGAGAACCAAACCCGAAATATAGAAGAAACAGGGAAAAGTAAAAAGAAAGGAAACCCCACCTAACGGGGAAGTGGAAGAGGGCAATAGTCTATGCGCTCCCGGTCTCTCCCCTCCGCCCTAACAAAGGGGCCCCCCTAAGCCAACACGAATAGAGTTGCCCACCTTACATAAATACCCCGGGGGGAACTACAAACCTCCCGTCCCGGAATCCGTCTGTTAATGAAGCAGTCCCGTTACCAATAGATCCATCGTAAACAATTCAGCCTGCAATCTCAGCCTTGGCCCCGTCTAACAAAGGTGCCGAGTCCCTCGGATAAGAAAAGCCCCATCCCCAGAAAGTCAAAAGTCACACAGAAGCAGCCGGAGCTTGAGTCAGCAAATGGGAGAGGAATAGCAGATCCCAGCGCACATGGCTTGCACCAACGATGTCCCTCCCCGTCTCCGAGGCCAAGCATCGTTCCATCCGCCATGTTGGGAGACCGATTGGGGAGGGAATGCGACTCGTTCCGATACAGATCAAAGTATGGGTCAACAGTGTCCAGGATGGGGGAAGCAGAGAAATGCTCCGGTAACTGTAGGACTGATGTTTCCGAGAACGTGAGAGAGTCACCAATCACAGCACTCACGATCAGTTCCATTCCTTCGGGGGCATACATAGCTTCCAACCCCGGGTCCAGGCGCGCCGGTAAGGCTTCCAACGGGGGGCAAGTCGGCTGCCGGGTCTCAAAAATCAGATCAGGGCTTGCTCCCGGTTCTATGATCCCATCTGTCGCCGACAGCCAATGATTAACCTGGGCCCTCACCATCGCGTGAAGCGCCGCAAGTTCCGCCATTACCATCCGCAAAGAAGGGCCACATTGAGTCCGTTCCGCCAGGTTCCATACGGCCGCAGGCATAACGATCCCCACAGAGGGGCACCCTCTCCAGGGCAGGATACGCCGGGGCAGAAACAAGCCATGAGGGACGGGCCAGCAGCACGCAGCAATGCACGGCGGGATCCCCACCCCGGGGCGCCAGCGGTGCTAGTGCCGGGCCTCCGGGCCGGGGCCCCCCGCGACTCAGCGCCGCGCGCCACCCGTCACCTCACCTCAGGTATAGCCCCAGGCGGCTGATGGTTGTAAAGCAGTCCAGAGAAATCTCAAAAGTTCCAGGGACCGGACCCAACCATCCTCAGCAGTCCGTTGTTGTTCACTTTGGACCCGGGTAGACCAGCAATCGAGACCCCGGCTTCCAGTCTGAGTTAGGCCTCAAAACATTTTCGAAGTTACTTAGCCCCAGAACATCAGAAAAATTCCGTGATCACACCATCGGGGTGCCGACTAGTTCACCCACACGAATCCGGGGCAGGAGATCAGGATATACGACAGGATAAGCGAGCGTAGGACGGGGGTCAGCGGAGCCGGGAGACTATGCGGCCATCTTGGTTGGTGTCGTAGCTCCTTCCTTCCGCTTGGTTTCTTGATGCCAATTATGGGTGAATTACATGGACTGCTCATTATTTCCTGCAAAATTCCTGCTTTCACTAGACATTTTATTTCTAGTGCGACTCCTGCTTTTATTTCTGAGCTCATTTTGTACTGTCCAATATTTGGATAAACTGCACCTTTTTTTACTGTCACTTTTACTGGGTCAACATTTGCCATTAATCCTACATCTTTTCCTGTGAAATCAAACACTTTAGGATCTACAGTATGTTGTAATTCTTTTGGTAAGTCTTCTATGGTAAATTTTTGTTTTTCAGTTTCTTGTTTTGCTAGCATAATTTTATAAATTCCATCTTCATCTGGAGTTTGAATTATAACTCCATTTGGTGTACAAAAGATAGTGCAATTCATTTTGCACAACAAATGCCTGCCTAATAGATTTACAGGACTAGAGTCACATACAACAAATTTGTGCATTTCTTTAAAATTGCCTATTTTGACTTCCATTGGTTCTGTAACTGGGGTACTAATTTGTTTATTAGAAACGCCCACTACTTGGATCGCTTCTCCCAAGAGGGGTAGGTCTGGAACGTCTGCTGTTCTCACAGTAGAACGGGTAGCGCCAGTATCCAATGCATGGACCTGACTGATCTACCTGCAAGGATGCGCCAAGTACGCACTCCTCGTCCTCCCCCCTCAGGCACCGTCAGAATCTTCATCAAAGTATGAGTCGCTCAAAAGAAATTGGGGTGTCACTGTGTCCTTTTTACCACTTCCTTCCCAACTTGTGGTATCTATACTGTATGCTGGTTGACTCCCAGGGTTTGGCATAGGCACCAATGGTAACTGATTTTGTATTACCTGTTTTTGCTGCTTTTTCGATACCTCATTCTGCGTCTGTGGATTCAAAATATTATTATTATTATTTAGCACAGCTTACACTCGTTCTTCCAATGCCCCAACTTGCCGCACCCATGACAAGGAAATTTCTTTTTAGCCTCTTCTCGATTAAATTTAGCTCTAGGTTTATTACCATTTCCATCTCCTTGGGTCTGAATGTTTTTCAATTGAAGTTATTGTTGCTTTGCTAATTTTACCTGTGCCCACATTATTTTCTTCCAAATTCTTTCGTTTATTATCCAATTTGTCTTCACAATATTTTGCATATTTCAGTATTTGACCTACAGGTTTGGCCTGCCAACAGATTTTATTATCCTTAATCCATTGTGAAATTGCTGGTCTTAATCCAGACACAAACCAATAGATAAAATGCATCATATCTTTGGTGTCAATATTTTCTAAACCACTAAACTGTTTAAAAACTTGTAAAAGACGTTCATAATATGCATCCACAAATTCAGCTTTATTCTGAGTAGTTCTGTCTATTCTAGTCCAGTGTGTTTCTTTTGGAGGTACTTTCCCTTTCAAATACAGTATAACCTGATTATACTTCCTCATCACCTAGTCTGATGGTGCTCCTGTTTTCGGGTCTCTAGGATACTCATCATTTGGCCAGTTTACTGCAATTTTACATTCTGTCCATATATCGACAGGAACAACGATGTCAAATAACCCATCTAGATCTTTTAATAACACTTTTGAAACCTTTACAAATCTCCCAACCTGTCTGTACCAATCTACAGGTTTCTCTCTGAGTTTAGGAAATTCATTTGTAAATGGCAATATATCTTGTCGGGACCATGGAACATGCACATAACCTCCACCTGGTACTTCTCTCATTGGACACAACCTTTCCACTTTTTCTGTTTCTTTCAACATATATTCTGATACAGTGCTTTTCCCTTGAGCTTCTTCCTTTTTCTTTAACCATCTAGCTTTCTATCTGTCTATGAAACCCCATTTTTGCAACAATGATAACAGTTCTTTTATTTGTAATTTACGACCTGACACATTCATATTTTCTAAATCTTTGTCAGAAAATTCAGCTCTATATGGTTTCTGTAACACTTTTTATTTACCAATGTCAATCCCCATTTCACTTGCTAAACTCGTTAATTTTTCACAAAATCTTTTTGTATTTCGAGTAATACTTCGACATATGAACAACAATTCATCTTCATTTAATGCATTCAATCAATCTAATCCCACAATCATTTCTTCTAATTCAACTCTTGATTTAAAAATATCGAATGTCTTTGACTGTGAATTTGGTTTTTCTATTTCTCAGGACCATCTTTCAATTTCTTCTGGAGTAACTACAGTTGCACTTCTCGTACCTGAAGAGGTTTCTATTTGCACTTCTCTAGTATTTACAGGTGTAGTTTTTCTAAGTGAGCTACTTACTATTCTCTTATAGGTAAATCCATCAAAGAAATTTCTGACCCACATTCACTTGCTTGGTCATCCACTAATAATGTTTCTATCCTTGGCTGCACTACAGGTGTAGTTAAAACAGGAGGTCTGGGACTGGTCTGTTTTTCTCCATATAAAGGAACAACTGGACCTATAGTCACCGGAATTGTCAAGGCTTCAGGACTGATATTTAACTGTGTAATTTTCTGAATTAACTCATTCCTTTGCTTAATTATTGTTTCTCGTTCCTTTTCCTGCAGCACTTTTTCTAATGATGCCTCATGTAACACTTGTGGAACTAAAGGTGGCTTTAAAAACGGAGCACTAGCATTTGTCTGATTCTGCTCCTCATTATAAGGTGGCAGAATTTTCATTAAGAAATCCTCCAAGTAATCATCTTCTGGATCCACACTTGTCATTACATTTTTATTTTTCTCAGTACTTTTACTCCCTGTTTGTTCTTCTAATGCTCGAACAGGATATAATCCTTCCACCAGCATAGACTGTCTCCATTGTTTCATCTGCTTATCTCTTGTTTCTTTAGGAAATTTAGTATAAAATTTACTAATACTTTTATCACTTCTGGATTTGTCTCGCTCAAAAGCTTCTGTTTCCCATTCCTCCAATGCCTCATATTTGGTTAACCTAGGTCTTGGATCTAATTCATTCATGCGTGCTCTTAAATGATATACAACTCTACCATTAAAGGTACCATTTTCTAGAAATGCCAAAATTCCATCATCTTTTGTGTATTCTATCCAGTTTTCTAGCCATATGTAAGTATGGTAGCCCTTACCAACTATCATGTATGATGCGGGTGTATTCGGTGGTGGAAAAATAATCCCTTATCTGGTTTTAATCAGTTTATCTTTTTTAAAGAATTTTTTAACTTTCTTGACAAATTACATTTTTCTTTTGTCTCCGTACATGTTATAAGGTCTCCCTCTTATCATCTGTTCTTTAGCAAAACCTAAATATTTTCTATCTGGTCTATTTCCTATAAATTCTGGATCTAAATGCCACATATACTTTATGCCGCTTTACTTCGTAATGACACTCAGTTTGTTTTCGAGACACCTCCAATACCAAAACGTTTCTTACTTTCAATGACCAATCAACAATTAGAATCCAAAATATTTTCAACCAATGGTTGTGCAGCTTTTACCCGTGAGACGAGTTATCGCGCTCCTGTACTCACCCCTCCTTTACAAAATTACCTCAGCTACACACCCGCTGTATTAACCAATACCAGCGCGGCTCTGAGTGACGTCAGCGCAGCTCCGCAACTGACTCCCTCCTTTGCAAGGTAATACCTGAGATTTATTTTAAATGCTCATTTTCATTAATTAACAACGTAAAAACATTTGCCACTGTGTCCGAGTAACTATTTCAAAAGAAAATAATTATTTATATTCACTGCGAGTAACACCCTTCCGTTTACTCTTCATACACTACAAGTAGATCCCTTCCGTCTACCTTTCACGTAAGCATCGGAGAACATGTTACTCCCTCGGGCTTACCCATTCTAGGTTATGCAAGGCCAAAGATTCACCAACGAACCCCTTTGCTGTCAATTAAGCTTAGAAGAACCTGCTACTCCTCCAGTGTGACCCTTTCTAGGTGGATCACTGAAACAATATCGATGTCAACAATATCAAATTACAAAAATATCGAGGAAAAAATATAGAATACCAAAATATCGACTTCCTATCTCCAAACAGGTAAGTACAAAAATATCGAATAAAAAATATCTATGTAAAAAATATAGGGGCTCATTAGGATGGCGGATGGACCTGCGTCCGTCCACCATCCCCGAGGTGGAGGGACCGTCCGCAGGGGCAGCGGCGGTCCCTCCGGTGCAATTAGGATGTGACCGCCACCCTGGCGGTCACATCCTGTATCTTTAACCTAGCGGGTGCTGCTTGAAGCAGCACCCGCCGCAAGGTTAAAAATTCATGTTTTACATTTACATGCACAAAGCGGCAGGCACTGCGCGGTGCCTGCCGCTTTGTGCATGTAAATGCTGGGGGGTACCATAGTTACACCCATGTGCACCCCCACACCCCCCTTCACCCTGGGGGCCCGCAAGGGGCACCCAGGAGCAAAGTTCCACATGCTTTTCCACGGCGGAAAAGCCGCCGTGGAAAAGCATGTTCCAACACACATTCTAATTTGGCTGACGGTGTCTTGCAGATACCGCCACCAAATGGATCAGCGGCGGATGAACCTGCTGTCCTCCACTGTTGCCACGACCATCCCACCGCCATCTTAATCTGGAGGTGGGTGATTCCTGTGGATGCGGCGGTGAATCCGCATCCTCCGGGCCAGCGGTGGCTTCCGCCGGCCCGGAGGTTGCGGATTTACCGCCATCCTAATGAGGCCCATAGTTAGTCAAAATATCGAATATTTTAAAATGCTTTAAATAAATTAAAAATTAATGAAATAATAAATATAATTAACTTAAACATACTTAAAATACTTAAATAACCTTAAAAATAATAAATAATTAATGTAAGTAAAAAAAACATACAAATGTATTTGTGAATACACATATATATATATATATATATATATATATTTATATATATATATATATATATATATATATGTATATAAACGTAATATTAATAAAAACATTACAATATTTTTACCGTAGGATAGCGGAAAGGGGAAAATTTACTATTACCTCTCCAGTGAGTGTAACAGTAGGGAAAGCGTTGGATAGCGTAGGGGTACAATTTACTATTACCACTCCAGAGAGTGCAACAGTAGGGATAGAGTTGGATAGTGTAGGGGTAAAAATTAGTATTCCCACTCCAGAGAGTGCAACAGTAGGGAAAGCGTTGGATAGCGTAGGGGTAAAAATTACTATTCCCATTCCAGAGAGTGCAACAGTAGGGAAAGCGTTGGATAGCGTAGGGGTAAAAATTACTATTCCCACTCCAGAGAGTGCAACAGTAGGGAAAGCGTTGGATAGCGTAGGGGTAACAATTACTAT
The DNA here is from genome assembly GCF_964263255.1 of Lissotriton vulgaris. Classification (NCBI taxonomy): domain Eukaryota; kingdom Metazoa; phylum Chordata; class Amphibia; order Caudata; family Salamandridae; genus Lissotriton; species Lissotriton vulgaris. The sequence continues at coordinate 278,339,012 of NC_141698.1, read as the reverse complement.
TCCCACTCCAGAGAGTGCAACAGTAGGGAAAACGTTGGATAGCGGCAGGGTAAAATGTACTATTCCCACTCCAAAGAGTGCAACAGTAGAGAAAGTGTTGGATAGCGTAGGTGTAAAAATTACTATTCCCACTCCAGAGAGTGCAACAGTAGGGAAAGCGTTGGATAACATAAGGGTAAAAATTACTATTCCAACTCCAGAGAGTGCAACAGTAGAGAAAGCGTTGGATAGCGTAGGGGTAAAAATTACTATTCCAACTCCAAACAGTGCAACAGTAGGGAAAGTAAATACTTCATATATGAATTAACATAAATTAAATATTAATACCAATTACAAATTAATTAACAATTTTATATAATTTAATAATTAATCAATTAAAAATACAAATAAAAATTAATTAATAAAAAGTATTACCTATTAATACAAATTATTTACCAATTACCAACTAATTAATTAACAATTAAAAAATAATTAAAAATTTGAACAAAAAAACCAATAAATAAATTAAAATATGTAAATAATTACAAATAAATTACTTCCCACCCTATTCCCCTACAAACCCACAACCCGCAGCATAAAACAAATTAAACAAATTAACATAATTAAAAATTAATCAATTAATTAAAATAAATTACCAATAATATTGTATTTAATTACCAATTAAATATTTTATTATCAATTAATTCAAAAAAATACCAATAAATAAATTTAAAAATGTAATTAATTATAATTAAATTACTTCCCACCCTATTCCCCTACAAACCCACAACCCACAACATAAGATAAATTAATACAATTAACATAATTATCAATTAATCAATTAATTAAAATAAATTACCAAATATATTTTATTTAATAACCAATTAAATATTTTAATATCAATTAATTAAAAATAAATACCAATAAATAAATTAAAAAATGTAATTAATTATAATTAAATTACTTCCCACCCTATTCCCCTATAAACCCACAACCCGCTACAGAAAATAAATTAATAAAATTAACATAATTATCAATTAATCAATTAATTAAAATAAATTACCAATTATATTTTAATTAATTACCAATTAATAATTAATTAACAATTAATTCAAAATAAATACCAATAAATAAATTAACATATTTAATTAATTATAATAAAAGTACTTCCCACCCTATTCCCCTATAAACCCACAACCCGCTACAGAATTATATTACACAAAAATAAAATACCATAAAATTAATTAATTCAAAAAAATTAGAAAATAAATATACACTTTTCACACCTATACTAATATATAAAATACTTAAAAAAATTAAATATTATAAAAAAATAATATTAACTTACTTACCTCAAATTCGATATTTTTGTTGTCTATATTCTGTCCATTCTATATTTTTGTTGTCTATATTCTGTCCATTCTATATTTTTGTAGTCTATATTGTCCATTCGATATTTTGTCCATTCTATATTTTTAATTTGATATTAATGCTATTCTATTCGATATTTTTGTAGTCTACATTCTGTCCATTCGATATTGTGTCCATTCCATATTTTTCATTCGATATTAATGTAAATCGATATTAAAAACTCGATATTTTGACTGTATACCTTTCTAGGTGATATTATTATTATTATTATTGCAAGTTTATACCGCGCTAGGATCACCTCCCGAAGGAGTATCTCCGCGCCTTTGGCAGCTAAAAAAGCGACTAGCAGATCCTGGCCATAGATGTTATTATTCAGTTTTGAAATAGGAAAGTTTTCAATTGTTTCCTAAAAGGGAGGTGATCTTTGCACAATCTCAGGGTTAGTGGGAGACTGTTCCACAGAGTTGGGCCAGCAATTGAGAGAGCTCTTTCTCCTTGTCTTGCTTTTTTTGCTCTTGGAACATGGAGCAAGGCCTGCTCACTAGATCTCAGGGAGCGTGTAGGTATGTATCGGGAGAATTTTACTAGCGAACTCTTTGCTCAATTATTCACTCATTTATACAGAAAAACTCCCTCAAACAGTGCTTCCGGTTTTGCCTAACCATGCACTTGCTACCTCGAACAAGTGACCTCAGTACAGAATGGCTTCCATTTACCACCTGTTATTCTGCCCCCGGGGTTTCCAGACAAAACATAAAAACAGGTACGAACAGTTTTGGTTAATGCATAAAATCAATAAAATTAATAACTAATAATCAATCAATAATCAATATTTATTAACTACTTATCTACACTAATCCCTAACCTTGCCTCTACTACCAAAATAACTGATAGAGCGCAGGCTCACCTGCTCAACATACTCTCCTGGGCCCCTATGTTTATATATACATTAAACAGGTAAACCTACACTCAAATTAATTGGGGTTTTACCATTTGGATTTTTACCATTTAGCTTACCAATCCAAGTCACCGATACCTATAGTCCTAAAAGATCATGGGAGTTAGAGAGAAAATAGGTAGCAATAATGACATTTAGCATTTCATTAAATAACCATAAACTCGGGAAAGGTTTAAAATTTTTAAGTAAAATCTTTGAAAACTTATAAACATGAAAACTCAAATTAATTTCTTATTATGTTTAGACTAATGCAGATTTAAAAACATAAATATTTCAGAATAATTAGGAGACAAAATGTTGTTAAGCATTTAAACAGAGGGTGGGTAAGAGAAAAGGGGAAAACAGTACAATGACAAACCCATACTTTATAGTTACCTAGAACGGTGTAATGACCAACCCTGGTCATAGGCTGAGTCAAAGAAAAAGTATCCCAAAGTATAAGTGCCAGCAGGAAAGAACAGGTGCAAGCCAGAATCAGGACAGGTTACGGACCAATTTGGATCAGGATAGGACCACCACAGGCTAAGACCAGCACCACAGTTAAAGTTCAAAACGCCAGCGTTGTAAACCCTCTCTGCAGCTAACAGTCGCACCCCGATTGGGTCATCGATCTCCTCCCCAGAACCCTGATTGGGTTATTGAATCTTCTGACAGAGTGCTCCGCCAGCCACTCTGCTCCCGATCACCTATTGAGTGCGTTGGGTCAGTGACAGGTCATCTATTCAGACAAGTCGGACAATCTAACTAAGCCTACCCTAGTTATACTATTTTTCAGGTCAGTGTACCACTCCCAAAAGTTGCAAATGTGTGAATCCCACAATTTTAATGGACAAAGAACGAGGAGTAGCCATCACACCATACTTTTCTAGAAGCAACTTGTCAATCATGTATTCAAGTTGTTCCCTCCCCTAATTTTATCTACCCATGTTCTTTATTCCTCCCAATAGTGAAATGTATCAATAATCATTTTAAAACAATTTAATCAATTCAGCTTCCCGCAGTTTCTCCAAAGATGGAGTTCAGCAAAGCATTTAGGCCCGTAATTTTGGTAACATGTAAAAATAAAAAATAAACAGTTTTAGAAACACAGAATAAATGAATGCACTGTATACCATTTCTTCCTACTCTATTCCAATCATTTTATTTTATACTATTGCACTAAATATTAAGCAAAAACAAACAGCTTAGGAAAGCAGCGATGCAAGCTCCTTGCACATTAGGACACATAACAGCCATCTGAGTTCTATTGCGCAGAAGCAAACGTTTTCCCACCAAGCATGTCACGTGGGCATGACAGACGCATGCGCAGTAGAAAATCCTGCGTAGCAGCAGCTATTTTAGTGCAAGCGGATTATAGTTAGTAAAAGCACATCGGCAAGCTTTTCCTAGATATCTAATATGTTGTGTAATGCAATATTAATAAGACAAAACATGTTAGTTAGTACATTATTATTATTATCGAGAGGGTTGAGTACGAGCAAGTCTCTTTACGTATGAAACCTTGCTCCATCACCTGCACTTCTTTATTTTTAAAGGGAGAGTACCAGCACTTCTCTGATGTAAGTAGGTACTCTGGCATAAGATACCCGCACTTCTATTTTTCCATTTTAAGCACCGTGGGAGAAGGTAAATAGTCCAAATAATAGGCGGGAAAAGAGGATCTCAGTACGTTCTGTCTCGGCCACTCCATTTATGACCTCTGAGAGCAGGGAGAGCAATAGGTGTGAAAGGGGCACTAATGCCTCTACTAACCCCGGCTACCACTGATTGACGTTTTTAGAGCCCAGAGAAAGGACCGTGGGACTGCCTACACTCATCCTGAGGTATCACCCTCTAAACGTCGAACTTGGACTTGCCCACTTCAACATGGCACCCAAGATGGCTCTGGGGACCTCATATGGCAGACCGTACTCTTAAATGAGCTTGATTTACTGAGTCAGGGTTTCTCAAGAAGATATGACATCCACAGCAAGCAACTCCTCCCCTTCGCCGTAATTCAGGGTCCAGTGCGGCGCTCTACAAATTCCTAAACAGCGACTAAAAAATTCAAAATGAAGGTGGAGTAATGAGGCTACTGCCTCGGTATCCAAAAACTCACCACTGTCATAAGGAATCTGACAGACGAAAACAAGACCACAGACGCCGCCTCTGTGACTGACATGCTACCCCAGGCACCGCGGCCTCATTTGCAGGATGCGCGCACTCCACGCCGATATATCCTAATTAATGAAGACGACGTTCACAGGAATGTCGCAGGCGTTTTAATAACAGTTCCGTCAGTTCTGAACCGCACTCGGCCGCCTGCTTATTAAATTACAATGCTTCGCTAGGTCTCCGAGGACGGACTCGCCTTTCCACCTCTGTCAGCGAGGGAAAGGGGACGAAGGTGGGGGCGCGGATATGTATCATTGAATGAACCGGGAAGAAGGGGGGGGGGCTTGCGCTTCTGATGGCTTCCGCTATGTTGTGTGTTGTTATTACTTCTGTAAATCCAGCAATCGGGCCCGTAGGCAGGAGTGGATCTTTTAGGGTGCATCGACATCAACATGAAGGCTGTTGGGGGAGGATGTCGCTCAGAAGAATGTGATGGTATTGGGTAATCTATCGCGACGTTTTTAGGCACACATTCAGATTTTGCTGCGTCGCTGATTATTGGTATCACTCTGCCCAGGAGTATTGAGGAAGATAAGTTACATATAGTGCCCCTACCTGCACAGCTGTCCAATTAATATTGGTTGGCATTGTACGCCATTTTACAGGAGGCAAGCCCCTGAGATTTACGAAAATAATGGAAGCACATTTCAGGTTTTAACGCCCACCGGGCTCCCGTCATTCAATAGGTTCTGCCTTCATGGAAACTAGAGACAACTCAGAACTGAGTTATGTCATCATGTTCAAGAACTATTTTTTTTAAACATGATTTACATCTAATGTGGTGCAGTTCAATGAGTCAGCAATAATTGTGAAAACTGCACAGAATTGAATTACAGGTGCATAGACGGACTTGGTGTTTTTCTTCTGTACTATAAATGCAAACCATTTCATATAAGAGCTCTACAAAGCGAGTAAAGTATAGGAGTTGTACTGAGATGTCATGGAATAAGGCAGTTCAAGTCCATCGTTCAAGATCACATCTTTAGAAGCACTTCTCGCAAGAACGGGTATACTTGTCACAGACAGTGGCAACACTTCTCAGAAGCGCTGTCACACTTTTACGGTCGGAATGCCAGCCCTTTAAGTGGGGCTTTTACACTTTTCATGTGCACTACCAGTTTTTCTCAATATGGGTGCCCATGTTTAATAGGACGCTGGCATCACTTCTCCCCATGAGTATGTCTGGGTGGGGGGTGTTCTATTATGGAGAGATTGACAAACAAGAATTAACCCTTCACGGTGTGGGTAAGAGCATGCCTGGTTTTTAAATGTAGGCAAAATGTGGTATGCGTAAATGAAAGCAATCACTGCCCTGGTGCAAATTATTGTCTCTTTCACATAGTAACCCTCCATCAGGGAGTGACCAGTTAGACCTACAGATGCAGGGCCAGCTCTAACGTTAGAAAACAATATAGGCAGCACAACAGTTTTATCTCACTTCTTAGGAAGATAACTTGGTGGTAGAATGGAAAATTACAAAATGAGTTTGTGGGACGTACTTTGGATGCAACTGAAAATATGATACAATGTAGTGAGAGATAGCTAGCATTCTGGCTTAGGGCACCTTGAGGTACATACCCCTGACTTTTGTGGCTTATTATGCTTGACCCATATTGAAGCTTCTTTTATAGAAGGCTTTGATGGCTTACACCTTTTTTTCCTTTTACCTATTACTTCTTAAATAAATCTTGCTTTAGTTTAGAGTTGCCACTTTGGGTAGAGTAGAGTAGGGACAGAAAGGAAGTCCATGCTTATGTTTAACGACAAATTAATGGATGCATAACTTTACAACGCATGCTTTCACCACGCATGCTGTTACAACGCAGGTTTAACTACGCATACCATTACAACGCATTACACTTGGGGGTGCTGGATAGTGAAGAGTTTAATTTACTATTCCAACTCCAGTCCCCGTGGACACTAGGGAAGGTGTTGGATAGTCAATTAAACGTATTCCCTATCCTAGAGCGCCCCCCAGTGTAATGCGTTGTAATGGTTTTCGTTGTAAAACCTGCGTTGTAACAGCACTGCGTGGTAAAAGTTGCATTGTAAAGGATGTTTCCCCAAATGAATGCAATCTGATTCGACATTCAGTTTCCTTCTTACTTACATTGCAATTAGTGAACAAGTGGTTTTCTTTTTGTTATATAGAGTGAACCGCTATCGAAGATTTGGCTTCATTTTGTTTGCATTGTACTTTTATACTACTATGCTTAGATTAGTTTACATTAATTTGTTTTTGGATCTGACCCTGCAATAAAACGTACTAACTTGAGACTTGACTTCAAACTGAGTAATTGTGTAACTACATTGGATTTAGGGGCACATGCATCAAGCATTTTTGGAGTCGCAAACGGTGCGATTCCTTAAAATCGGCCGTTTACGATTCCAAAAATGCTTTTTGGAATGCATCAAGCATTTTTAGAAATCGCAACATTTTTGTGATTTCTAAAAATGCGATTGCTTTTAAGAAATCGCAAATTTGCGATTTCTTAAAAGCAATGCATGATTACTTTTATAATTGCGAATTCGCAATTAGGGTGTCAAATTTACCGAGTGGTTGAACCACTCGGTAAATTTGCAAAATGTGTTAAAAACGCTGGGAAAGCAATTTTTACACATTCATGTTACGGACACACATGTCCTTAGGACATGTGTGTGTGCAACATGATGCGAAAACAACATTGGGTGCAGGGGGGGGGTCATTTGAACCCCCCTCTCCACCCTTGAAATGCAATCAGGATTTGCGATTAGCAAAGTGCGAATTCGCAATTCCCTTTAATTCCTATGGGCATTTTAGCCCATAGGAATGAATGGGAATTGCGAATTCGCACTTTGCTAATGGCATAATATTTGAGAATCGGTAAAAATTGTGATTTTTACCGATTCTCAAATATTTTGCGAAAATGTACATGCATCCCATTTTGCATTTCCTAATTTGCGATTCCCTAAAAATCGCAAATTAGGAAGTGCAAAATGAAACAATGATGCATGTGGGCCATTGTCTTAAGATATTTTTCTCCTCACCCATCAAGTCGCACAAAAAGACAGTCGGAGAAGTGTTACTGAGTAAGAGGGTCCAGTCTCTGTCAATAAGGTGTGGTGAGCTGTCTCCTAGGCAGGCGCGCAACACCCATTGAACTCACCAGGCTTCACCCCCCCCCCCTCGTGTGTGGCAGCCCCGGATGAGACAGATCCCGGGCACACACAGAGCCGCACCCGGTCTTTAAAAGACCATTTGAAAGTTAATTAGGCCTTGCAGTTGTTTCACCCCTTCTAAGAGCCCCTGCAGCTCCGCTCTACCTACTGATTGAAGGTTCAGCCCCCCCTGAAATTTTTTCTTAGCCCCCCCCCCCGAAATTTGGCTCTAGTTGCGCCTCTGCTCCTAGGCCACACATAACATAGGTAACATATGTGAAATGCACAGATATTGTCCTTTGAAGGGCTCACCGATGAGATTTGGTTTGAAAGCAACCCAGAATGGGTGGGCGTGCACCAGGGTCGGATTGGCAAGGCGGGCATTCGGGAATGGGCCGAAGGGCCGGTGCCTCAGTGCCCTCTGTGGGCCGTTTTTTTTTCCCCTGTCCCAGTCCACAGAGAGTGGGCTAGGAAAGGGGAGAAAAAAAAAACGGCCCACGACAGAGACTGAGAAAATGAAAGCAGCCTCGCTGTGCGGCCAGACAGCGATTGCCAGCTGTGGCCTCTCTCTCCTTCACCCCTGCCCTGCCAAGCAATCAAGCTGAGGCTGGGCTGGGGAGGGGTGATTGTTTGCCATAATCGGCCTCCCTGGGGGCCAGGTGCTTCTCAGGCCTTTGAGCCATTTGCACCTCGGCCCCCTGGCGCCCATGCAGCCCAGAAACGGTGTTAGTCTTAACACCTCGCCCACAGCCCTTCACATTCAAGGCATAGTGGGCGAGGAAGAATGAGTCTTGCTGAGGGGGCCTGGTGATGTTTGGAATTTTTTTGTTTTTTTATTTATTTATGCGATTTTATGTAGCGCGGACTTTACCGAAGGTGTCAGAGCGATTCACACTAGGAACAGCAATAATACATGAGGAGAACATTATAAGTGGACAAATTACAAAAGCAAACGTTAAGTTACATGAATCAAAAGTGACAATAGCGAGCAACCAAAATACAAGAGGAGCAAATGATACATTACAGGAGGAAAAAGAGATATGTGTGCAGGTTACAAAAGCGTACAAAATATAAGTAGAGGTATAATACTGCAATAAATGGCAGACACTCCAGCACAAGAACAAACGTTACGTAGGCAATGGTGGCACTTGTGCAAGTATCTAAAGCAAACAAAAGTGAGAGGTAGCAAACAGTGTGTTACAAGAGAAAAGTGACTTGTGCAAGTTACAAAAGGGTACCATACACAGGTACAAGGGTAATACTACAGTAAATAGTAAATACTCAAACTGCCAGAACACACTGGGGAGGCCCTTCCCATGCACCAGCTTCACCTCAGCCCCCCCCCCCTGGCTACCTTGGATGACCCAGAAAGCTGTGTTTTGTCCTCCCCTGCCAGGACATTTTCCCAAGGCCTGGAGGGTTGATTAATTTACTAATTGCAGGGGCCTTACCTCTGTTCATGTGCTCCTGAGCTGAAGGTCTGGGGAGGGCTGAGTAGGTTAGTAATAGCAGGGGCTTTGCTGCAGGTGCTCCGCTGCCGGAGGGCTGGAATACGTTTGTGACAAAAAGGGGCCTTGCTATTTTTTTTAGTTGCTCAGCATGTAGGCCATTGTCACCTTGGCCCTGTGTTGTGTGCAAAAACAGTATCCACTTTCATTCCATGTCTGTGCAAATGGTGTTTCATGAAAGGGCACGCCCCTTGAATGTGGGCCACGCCCCTTAAATATGGGCCACGCCTCTTAACTGTGGGCCATTTTTTTCGTCAGTGCCCGGGCCGAATTGTGATCCCAATCCGACCCTGGCGTGCACGCAGAGAGTGCGCACGTGCCCCTTGTGCCCAGATTCTGTGGAGTAAAAAATCCCTGGACAAAGGGCTGCAGCAGGGCTGCGTGATGTGTGAATTCTCAAAGAGAACGTGTCTTTTCTGCTGCTTTCAATTTAAAAATGAAGTACAAAGACTCAGCGATTTGGCAGCGACATTGTTTTTGCGCTTCCGGCTGGGAGAGTGAAAGGCAGAAGGGAAAAAGCCCGGCAGGAGGTGGCAGAGCGAAATGACGCATTTAAAAAAATGACACACATTTTGACCTTGCCACGTCTTTCCTCAGATGGTTAATTCATCCCTTCTGGGTCGTGCAGTGCAGGAGGAAGAAGATTCAGGAACCAAATTCTGTACGTCCTGTACGTAGGCAAGTAACTATAGTGAAAAAGGAAAGAGAAGGTTGGAAAATCAGCTCTAGCTAGCGGTGTACTGGCAAAGCGGACTGGAAGCTCGTGCACACATGTTCAGCCATAAATTGCAGAGGTGGTGTGGAGTGCGAAAAACGATGGATTTAGGCCCAGATCATTGTACTGGGGTGAATGTAAGACATTGATCTACATTCTGTCCATCAAATTGTTTTTTGTAATTTTTTTTTTTTTTATAAATTGCAGAGGGCCATGACTGAAATGGGGCTATGGGTGCCTGTTTAGGTCACAGCAGTCCATCCTGCTCTGAAAGCAGCCCCCAGCCGCTACTCACTCAGAAATTGCCGGTGAGGCCCTTCTGGCCTTAGCTTTGGCTTTGCTCATGGTAGAGTTGCCACCATTCCCCAGGGAATCCTACCAGCCGTTTGTTCACATTTTAAGATTCTGCAAATGCCCGGATATGGTACTTTATTAGAGCGTTACATAAAATCACCTGTATTCATTTCTAACATGGCCTTTCTCTCTTTGTTTACTTTATCAGTCAGAGATGTTAAGGTAGCGCTAGAACACATTTTAAAGTGCTTTCTTCTTAGATTACAGTTTTTAAGTGGTACCGATAAGCTGAAAAAATACCAGCTTCAGGTGGTTTTGTTTATGTTTGTACCTGCTGTAAATACTGGTCATGCTGGTAAAAAAAAACATCTAGGTGGCAACCATAGCTGTCGATGCGGTGGAGGGAAAAGGATGGATTTTATTCAAACTTTGTATGATTTTATGCTCCTCCCTCCCTCTCACCGTTTAGTTAGCCCTAGCGCCGGGAAACCTCCGGGTAGCTGCGCGCTCAATAAATGTAATTATAAATAAATAAATAAATAAAACCTTTCTTACCAAAAGTCATATCCTAATGTTTTGCGACTGCTGCAAATTTTATGTTTGCACCACTTATATTACAGAAGTCATTGCGTTGATGTGACTTTCATTCAAAGTGGAGATGGGCAAGACTGGTTTATGGTGAGTGACTGGTTCGTCCCTTTGCATGTGAGGGCTGGGTGGCCAAAACAGAGCCGAACCAGGTCCCCAGGCACATTTTTTGGCACCTTAATTTGTGAAACTTGTACTTATTGTACAAGGTTTAGTAATTTGGGCGTTGAAATGCATGAACACAAAGCATGTTCTTTGGTGGCAAAAGGTAGTGAAACAAAGAGAGTCCTTCAGTGGCAGAATAGCACAATATGCAACCAGGAAACCCAAATCCCTGATTCACCACCTGACCAAAGTGTGTGATCCTTTGCAGATCACTTTATTTCATTACGGAATTCAGTTTTTAAAAACCTCACTTATACATCGATCTCTCCACTCAAATGTGCGATATCTATGCACTGGCCATGTTGCAACTGTTGTATGAAACCTTCTTCCAACTCAAATGTACCTTATGATGCCTGACATCTACACGCTGCTCATGTTGCACCTACCGTATGAAGCCCTCTAATCTCACACTGCTTATCCAGTGATGTATGCTGATTATGATGACGTTTGTTCGCTCTTAAAACTTTAATAAACAGATTTGAAATAAAAACCTCACTTGTGCATGGTGTACTAGGCAATACATTTGCTCCTCATACAATAATAATATTAGTCATTTCATTTGGGTTCTTTATTCGATGATTAAAAACCACCATAAAAGTACAAACAATCATTATACATTAAGTACATTTCTTTTTTAAAAACAATCAGTCAAATTAACTTGTAACCTGATGTAAGAACAACAGCAAAATCCCAGTGAATTAAATGAAACATTATGATCCATTAAAAACAATCACAGAATTCTCATGGTCCCCCCCCCCTAGTTGCTCTTAATCGGACAGCTACTTTGATAAAATTAATAATGCAGCACAATGTAAGAGGGTCCGACGCCTGTTGTAAAAAAATCAAGGCCTCTTTTGCACATTTAATATTTGATTTTTTTTTAAATATCTACCAAGAATCTACGTCTGGGTTCAAAATAAAACAGGCATATCAATACAAAATGAAGGGAATCCTGCGGAGACCTATTGTCGCAGCCGCAGGTTCCCTTCTGCTCAATAGTGGGTGAGTACCTAATGGTGATCCCAATAAATAAGGTAAAAAATTGAGCCTAAAACGGGTCATTAAAAACCTTTCCTGTGCGTTGTGTAACAGATATAGATAGGGTTCCATTCCTTCTGTGGTCTTTACAAGGTTATTTGCACACACCGTAATTTTAGCCCTTTCTTGTTCTATTCTTTGTGCGGCTTTGTGTGCAAAAAACGCTTTTTTAACAATTGTCTTGTGCTGGGGGGTGATCGCTGTCGGGTCAATGAAAAGATTCCCTAGCCCCAGGGTTACCAGTACAGATTTTACATAGCTGAGCCAAGGGATTCGCGACCATTTTTCTCTGCCCAAGCAGTCCTTCAATATTTCCCTGCTTAGGCTCGCCTCTTGGTTTATCCAGAGCTTAAGCCAGGCTAAAATTGGCCTAACCTTAACCGAATCTTCAAGGTAGGGGATCCCTAACTCCCTATGTGCTATTGCGGCTGTTACACTGTGTGGGGCTTTCAGGACGGATCATAGGTGTTTATTCTCCTCCCGCTGCAGTTGGTAAACGTTAGCAAAGCCCCACACCTCTGCCCCATAGGTAACTTTAGAGCAACATACTGAGTTGTATAGGATCATCACCTGTTCGGGGCACCACCTCCCCAGCCTTCGGCCATAACCAGCTATTGCCCCATTGGCGGCAATCATTTTACGACAGCGATCCTCTATTAGGGCGTTAAATTTTAATACCTCATCAAACAAAACGCCTAGATATGAGAATGACTTGACCTTCTCAATCTTATGACTCCCTACTGTAAAGATACATTTGTTAGAGGGTTTTTTACCAACAGTTAAAACATAGGATTTGCCCAAGTTAACAGAAAGGTCTAATGAGCCCATAAAAGAGACAAAACCATCAATTAAAATCTGTAGACTCTTTGGTGTGCGCCCGAGGAGGACTGCGTCATCTGCGTAAAGTAACACAGGAACATGACGCGATCCTACTCGTGGACAGTCGGATCCCAACTGTAAGAGGTACTGTTCGAGATTATTAATATAAAGAGAAAATAGAAAAGGCGCCAGGATGCAACCCTGACGGACCCCACTATTACATTGGAAGGAGTCTGTGCATCCACCCTGCATATTATACCTAACTTGTGCTGATGTGTTACTGTGCAATTCCCTTAATATGTTAATGAGGCCAACCTCTATCCCCATACTAGTCATCATGTTCCAGAGCTTGCCTCTGTTAACATGATCAAAGGCGGCTGCCAGATCCATAAACCCCAAGTAAAGGGATTCATCACTGGCCATAGTGTATTTGGCTGCTATCATATAAAGGTACAAGCATTGATCGCTCGTAGAACGACCCATCCTAAAACCATACTGTGCGTCTGGGATGATATTATTTGCTTCTGTCCACTCAGACAACTGGTTTAGTATCCCCCTTCCCAAGATTTTAGCGGATACTTCGATTAGGGAAATGGGGCGATAGCATTGTGGGTCATCCCTGTTACCTTTTTTAAAAATGGGGAGGATGGTGGCAGTAGACCATGAGGGCGGTAAGCCACAGAGGATTGCAGTATTAATAACTCTTGTCATTATAGGGGCCCATAATTCCACTGAACTAAGGAACAGGTCAGGCGGGATACCATCCGGGCCTGGTGCTTTATTTTTTGATAGCCCCTCTATCCCGACCTTGATTTCCTTTAAGGAAAAAACTACAAGCTGACCTAGGTCTGTATTCCCTTTTTCATACTGGGTATCTGTTTTATGGTTATATAGACCCCTATAGTGAGTGATCCACATATCGGGTGTGATGTTCGTTCCTAGTTTAGGGACCGTATCATCCTGGAATGTGGGTCTATTAATTATTTTCCAGAATTCGGTCATGTCCCTCTTTTCCCCAGCTTCTCTAAGGTCCGCCCAGCCTTCTGCCTGTAATGCCTTTTTCCTCCTGCTCAACTCACTTTTATATTTTTTCCTGCAGGACGCAACCCGAGTAACAGGCTTTACTTTGATACTATCTTTGAGATCCCTCAGGGCTTTAGAGCAGTCTCGCTCGAACCATCGCGGCTGGCTTCCAGTCTCTTTTGCTGGGGCGCTAGACTTTAACAACCCATCTACCAGGTGTGCTATTTTTTCAAATGCTGTGAGTAATTCCCGCCCTTCAATTCTCTCATCTAAACACGCCTCAATGGATGTTTTCCCCTTCTCCATGAGTGATTCATAAAACCCTTCCCCATTGATCTTAGACCACCTTAGGCGTCTACCCTGGTCAATAGCCCTCTCAGATACCGCTACAAACTTTTCCCTAATTGGGGCGGACTGGTATAGTATATCCAACAATAGGGGGTTATGATCGCTAAACGGGTTCCATTCTATGCCAACCCTAGAGACTCTATTTATAATGGCCCTTGAGGCGATGATGTAGTCGATATACGAAGAGCATCCTCTCCCCGTAAAGGTAGGTGCCAGGGTCTCGTCCTTTAACATATGCACCATATCCAGGGTGTGGACCAGATCCTGGTTCGATAGAAATTTTGTTAAAGCCTCGCCTTCTGCAGTGTGCTCAAAGTGTGCCCCGTTGTCCTTTGGGCATTGCGGCCATGTCAAGTCTATTGGGAGAAGGGCTGGGCAAAGATGACAGTTGAATTCCCCCACGATTAGACTATTTGGGGTGTGAGTTTTGGCTTTGCAGGTAGGGACTTGGCACAGTCTATACTCCAGTTCCCGTATCAGAGCATTACATCCCCCACCCGCCACATTATTATACACATTCAGTATTGTCAGGTTAAGTCCTTTACCCTTGAGCCGCACCTCTTGGATATCAAGTGAATAACACTCAGTAGTTGACCATGTGCCAGGGAGGTTCAGGTCCACATATACCGATAGCCCACCCATTGCCCTGCCTGATCTAGATTTCCTTGCTGGAACAAAAAAACATTTATACCCTTGTAGATGTAAAGAGTGATTGTCAACTGCCCAAGTTTCCTGTAAACAAATTATGGGGAATTGGTGTATATACTGGCACCATTCTTTGTTGCTAATTTTAGCGGCCAAACCAGCAATGTTCCAAGACACCATTCTAACTGCCTCATTGGCCACCTTCCCCCTTATGTCTCCCCTGCCTGGAGCTTGTGCGTGGGCTGGTTGCCCCTTATCTATGCTCACACAAACATGCGCTAATTTTTGGGGATGGTTAAGCTTTGGGGGGGAATCATACACCTTACAGATTATGGGTGACTTTACAGTTGTGCAGGGTGTGAGAAGTTGGCCTGATATATAGTGCTCACTATTCTAGTGATCACTTTGTATCATACCAAACGACCCTTATTGATGATTGGTTGTAAGTCAACCTTATAGACCAGCTATCCTAGTAGCATGGACAAGAGCAGTCTTTAGGCTAAACTCTGGAGGGCGTGTTAAGCCAGCTGTTATACCATCACATATACCCCTTGAACACCAAGTGAAAGGACACCACACAAGTTGTTATGAAAATAAAAGGATATTTATTTATAACAAGTCTACCATGATCTCTTTATGAGTCAGGGAGCTAAGCACACAACAAAACTCTTAAGAAAATACTTTAAGTTGTGCAATTTACACAAATGCCCGAGGGGCACGAAAAACCATATACTACAAAAGTGGAATGCGAAATACTAGCAGGTAAGTAACAAGATCCAGAATTATCTAATTTGGGAAGGGGGCCTGCTCTTACCTTTATTCTAAAAAAAAAAGGGGCTGGCACGCGACTAGGTCCTGCCCATGGGTGGGACCAGGAGGGGGGTGGTTACACCCCTCTCCCTTGTCCGGACTTTCCCCAGCTCAGGGGCTGGTGTGCCCCTGGAACTGGTTCAAGCCGGCATATGCACAGTGAGCACCGGGGTGCCACTTGCATTCACCTTCCTCTCAGCCCTGCCTACCTGGGATACACAAAACCCTGTCTGGGATGGTGCTAGCACCGCCCCTGACAGGAAACCCTTTGTCCAAGCTCTCCTCGCTGGAAGGACTCCCAGCAGCAGGAGGTCAGACTTGTGTCTGTGGTGGCAGCATCCATTTTGTGATGCTGAGGCTCGAGTTAACTTTAACCGGGGTTCACAGTTACATACATGTCATGTCCCTCTAGAAGGGTGGAATGCTAACCCCGTCACCAGAATTGAGGAGGGGTTAGTATTCCAATTCGTATGACACCTTACTCGACATGTTTTGATAAGGCGATACCAAAGTTGGCAAATAACCGCGAGGATTATAAGGCACTTAAGAGTATATGGTACGCGTTATCATGGAACAGCTATTAGGACTTGGTTCCGCAAGCTGCAGACGGGCTCAGCTCATGCCAGAGCACCGTCTCACATAATTCCAAGCACTCTGCTTCCAGGATTGTTAAGGCCTGCCATAGGAGTGACTGATAGGAATACATGTGTCCATTTTAGGGTTAGATATAGGAATACTATATCTAAAGCAAAGGGTGATTACACCACCTTGCCCCAGCTGTCGTGCAGCCAGATGTGTCAGATTTGGATGGCCAGCCAGGGGTGGCATAATACATGCTGCAGCCCCTGGTAGGCCCTAGGTACACCTATGCCCTGGGTACCTAAGGCACACTGTACAGGGACTGATAAGGTGACTCAGTATCCAATTAGATATGTACCTAAGGTACATGGAATCCATTTTACAGAGAGAGCAGTAGGCCTGGGGCCCTGAATAGCAGGGTCCCAGGTCAAGTAAGTCGAAAAACCAGCAAAGTACCAGGCAAAAAGTTGGGGGTAACCATAGTCAGATATCCACCTTCCTACACAGGGGCCCTTTTCAGCAGCAAAATTATCTGCTATATCCCCTGAACAAAGTCAGTCGACACCCTCCATGTCCGCTAATGCTCCAAAGCGGTTAAAAGTGGGCCAGTAATAATCACCTTGACGAAACAAAGGTGGTCTAGGATAATCATCCTGCCTCTGGGTGGGTGGGCCAAAACCAAAATTCCCGGGGCAGTATGAGGGGGTTGCTTGGTTGTTCTGCTGATGGTGAGGAATGGGTCTGAAATAACCATCCTGTCTCTGAGTAGAGTACCCACGACCCAGGTTCTAGGGCGGAATAAGGGGGTTACATGATTGCTCTGTTGGTAACTCAAAGGCCTAAGGTTCGGTATCGGGGCAACTATTCCTCGTGGGTAAAAGTAAGTTAGATCACGTATAGTGATGGCGTTACCTACATTTTGTGGAAATCCATTTACAATGTACCTAACAACTCTGTCATCTTGGAAATTTATGATGACAATGTCACCCGCTAAATCCTTAATTCTTTTCCCCAACCAGGCTAAACGTTTAACGTTAAGTATTGCCCCGTTTATATCTGGTGGAAGTGGGCAGTTCTGCCTCAGCCAGTGTATGACTTTATTTTTTAGCCCACGTTGATCTTCTACACATCCATCCACAAGTGTTGGTACCCCGGTCAGGACTGCAACAAATGGCGCCGCTTCCGGGGGCAGCTCCACTCTGAGTTTCTTCGCTGGGAATGTCCTAACGATTTTTTCTTGCTCGATGGGTTTAGAGGTATTTGTGGGCGGGTGTAATAGTGGTCCGTTTCCTAATTTGTCTAAAATTGGCCCTTCTTGTGTCTTCTTGGCATGATTCCTACTATTTATCGCTTCAGTGTTAGTGGGTAATATTTTGCGGGGTTTCGATTTGGGCAAGGACGTGGTTTTGGTACCCTTCTGAGCATCGGTATTTAGTGGTGGTACAAGGGGATTTTGCTCTAGTTCAGGTTTAGAGGGATCTTTAATTGCCGCTTTGATGTCCCCTAAATCTCTTTCTAACTTCTCCACTTGGCTGGTTAATCCCTTCAATCTCTCAACTAGTGGCAACGTGAACGATCTTAATAATTGCTCTGTGCTGCCCAATACATTTGTACTAGATGGATTGTTTAGCTGGGTGGGTGTAGACTTGAGCATCGGGATTGGTGTAGGTGCAGGTGCATTGGGGGTAGGTTTAATAGAGGTCCCCCCTGTCAGGACTCCAAGATTGCAGATTGGATTAATAGCACAGGGGAGAATCAAGAATAACAAACCCCATGCTATTAAGATTGCCTGGTCAGAGTTAACTCGAAAATGGCGCCTGAATAGGTCGCCAGAATCGAGTTGCTGTTAGCGTTCTAGTGCCAGCAGAGAACGCTGCAGAATCCAGGTGAGGCGCGCGCTGCTTGTGAACTGCGCACTTCACCGAGGATTCGACCGCGTCAAGAAGCGAAATCTGAAGTGTACCAGTTTAACTATAGTTTAGTGTTTAGTCAGGGTATCCCAGTCTTCAAAATCAGGGACGAAGAGGATACAGAGTTAGAGCGACGTATTACCGGCTGTGAAGGAGACCGTGGAGAGCAGCGCCTCCGTGTTGTGAGGAGATTCATACCGCGTTACAAGCGGCGCTGCTAAGCTGTCATTAGGAGCATCCTGGGAGTGAAGAAAACCAGAGCTAAGTGACGAAAGATAAATAGTGTCGTGAGAAACGAAAGTACTAATGTTTAAAATGAGATGATACTTACTACGTGAAAGGGCAATTCAATGTCAGTCAGGAAAACACGCAGTGAAGTTTTCTGTCTCTGAAAAAGAAGGAAGTACAGTACATGTATACCGAAAAATACAGACTGCAAGTTGTAAATAGTTATTGGAATAAGAAAAATACTTACCAAGGTCAGGAAGTAATCTTCTGGTCAGCAAGCCCAACGAACTGTTCCCAAGGGCAGGACCTAAAAAGATATTAAGAGAAGTTACAGAAGAATCAATACCAATAGGAAAAGTCTAAAAGAACACACAGTAAGTGAATATTAGTTAGACAAAATACAAATAGAGAGTTAATAAGAGAGCAAGGCTTTAATCAATGAATGTAAATATATTACAGGTGTGCGAGAAAGGAATACTACAAGAAAAAGGCAGAGAGCAAGGGAAATAAAAGAAGAGATAAAAAAATAGAAAAGTAAGTAAGATACTATAGGGAGAAGTTCAAGAAAGATTAGAAAGTAAATAGTGATCTAAAAGGTGTTTTCTAAATTACAGAAGGAAGTCTCCAGCCTTAGAATAACAGCACACATTAAAGAACGCCCAAATAGAATTAGAAGAGAAGCTGAGTTCTGGAAGTCATAGGGTAAGGAAGCGAGAGATAAAGAGTTTAAAAGAAGTAGGAAAGGGTAGAGTAGAAGTTGATTTATGTTGGTATAATTCTTGCCCATAGGTTTTCGGCAAAGTAGAAGTCTGCAGGACTTACTACCGAAGAAACCCACCAGGACAGTCTCTTCTCTCTTTTGTTATTTTATCCAATTTCCCCCTTACCCCATGATAGCCTCTTTAGAGACTTGTTACATCAAGCTCTAGGTTGCTGTTGGGGTGGATTTGGGAACTAGCATCTCTGTTCCTGTGTAGTAAGAAACTGCTTTAAGAATCTGACAGAGTGAAGTGCCCAAGTTGCATTTTACACCCGAACAGAGATGGCAGAGGGAATAGATTTGCAAGGGTTAGGAACCATATTAGATACCATACAAAAAGAGTTGAGTGCAGTCCGGGAGGAGAACCAGAACCTTAGAATGGAGATAGTTAACTCAAGAAAAGAAACCGCAGAATTGGCACAAAGGTTTAGACAACCTTTTGGTTCTGGGTCAGACACTCAAGCTCCATTATTAGAAGGGACTAATAGAACGACTACTCAGGTGATTCATTCCCTATCACCCGTCATTCCTTTAGCGGCCCCTGAGCGTTTTAGCGGGGATCCACAAAAGGCCCAGATATTCATTACCCAATGTTCATTGCATTTCCTGTGCCGCCCTTCCATTTTCCCAGATGCGCAGTCTCGAGTTGCCTTTGTGCTGTCATACCTAAGTGGGGATGCAGCCTCTTGGTCTTTGCCTTTGATTACAAAAAATGATCCAATATTGCGAAATTATGAGAACTTCAAGGAAGAGTTTCTTCGTATATTCGACAGAAGGCGGATATCCCAAGCTGTCGACAATGAGATGCTTGACTTGAAACAGGGGAATCATGATCTGGTCTCTTATTTGGCTCAATTCAATAAGCTTGTGGTGGAAACCAACTGGCCAGAAAGTAAGAGAGCAGCAGTATTTTATCGTGGATTGAAGAGACGAATTAAAAGATGTGCTGGCTGGAATACCAAACAGGCCCACAGAAATCTCTGCATTGGTAGACTTGGTCTTGGAAATCGATTTCCGTCAAGGGGAAAGAAAAGTGAAAAGAAAAAAGATTTCAGATCAGTAGTTCCAAGATTTGATCGAGTCAGATCGGGAGGAGAGCGAAGTTATGAAGGACCACAGGGTGTCGAACCTATGCAGATTGGAACAATACGGGGTCCTCTCTCTAAAGAAGAGAAGGAAAAATGAAGAGCCAGCAATCTTTGCATGTACTGTGGATCTGGAGGCCATTTTGTGCGTAATTGTCCGAAGAAACCCAAAGTGAGCTTCAAGCCGAAGGAAAACTAGCAGCACCACCTGTTGGAGGAGTTGAACAGGTTTAAGCGATTTTGGACCAGACTCCAAGAGAACATAGAGTGGCTAATACCCTGCAATCCGCAGCTCCACATTTAACCTTATCCATGGAAATCAGATTCCGACATGTGACGCTGATGGAAGTCTCAGTGATGATAGACTCGGGAGCCACCGGGAATTTTTGTGATCTGAAATTTTTGAGCAGGGTGGGAATCAAAGCCATCAAGAAGTTAAGAAGCGAGCCAGTTAGAGCAGTGGATGGCACAAATTTATCTTCGGGTCCGATAGTCAGCCACACAGAGTTAATACATCTGATCTCAAATGACGGACATGAAGAGAAAATCCAGTTTAACTCAATTGATGCCCCCCAATTCCAATTGATTCTTGGACTTCCCTGGCTCACCGAACATAATCCGAACATTAACTGGAGTACAAGGACAATTAAAATGGAGTCGAGTTATTGTTTGGAAAATTGTTTTGAAGATCAGCAAACAGAGCGAGAGGTCAATCCTGCGCACTTGTTATATCAGACCGGAGGTTCCATCTGTGTGATCCATGTACAAGAAATACCGGAGGAATACCAAGATTTTGAAGGTGTCTTAAACGAAGTGGAGGCTGAGCAACTACCACCACACAGACCTTACGATTGTAAGATTGAGTTGGAACCGGGTTCGAACTTGCCTTGTAGTCGAGTATATGCCCTTACGGAGAAAGAACATCATCATCTAAGGGACTATTTGGATAAATATTTAGCAAATGGTTTCATCCGTCCCTCGCAGTCCTCAGTCTCCTCGCCTCTATTTTTTGTGCCTAAGAAGGAAGGGGATTTGAGGACTTGCATCGACTACAGAGCGATCAATAAAATCACAAAGAAAAACCGTTACCCATTACCATTGATATCAGTTTTGCTAGACCAAGTGAAAGGGTCAAAAATCTACACCAAGCTAGACTTAAGAGGGACATATCATCTAGTGAGAATGAAGGAGGGTGATGAATGGAAAACAGCCTTCAGGACAAGATTCGGCCTATTTGAATATCAGGATATGCCCTATGGTTTATGCAACGCACCTGCAGCTTTTCAGCATTTCATAAACGATGTACTGAAGGAATTCATCGATCAGTGTGCCATCGTGTACATCGACGACATCCTTATATACTCTGTGGATGAAGAAAAGCATCAGGATCAGGTTAGAGGGGTTTTACAAAAGCTAAGAGAAAACAAACTGTTTGTAAAGCTAGAAAAATGCGCTTTCAGTGTGTCTCAGGTCGAATTTTTGGGCTTTGTAATTTCACCCACTGGCATACTAATGGACCGAAAGAAGATCGAAGCAGTAACTAACTGGAAGTCTCCTGAGAGTGTCAAGGAGGTGCAAAGTTTTATTGGCTTTGCCAATTTCTACCGGAGATTCATTAGTGAGTTTTCGCATAAGATTTTGCCACTCACCCGTCTATTGAAGAAAGGGGTTAAATTTGAATGGACAACTAATGCAGAAGAAGCTTTCCAATCCCTGAAAGAAAGTTTTACGTCAGCCCCTATCCTACAACATGCAGATCCGACCGAACCTTTCTACGTGGAGACTGATGCCTCTGATCAAGCAGTGGGAGGAGTCTTATCTCAACGAAGTAAGTTAACGGGGCAGCTACATCCAGTTGCTTATAGGCCTAGGAAATTAACCCGGGGAAGTTAACTATACAATCACAGAGAAGGAGTTATTGGCTATAAAAGACGCATTCAAGGATTGGAGACATCACCTGATGGGAGCACAGCATCAAGTCACCGTATACACGGACCATAGAAATTTAACATTTCTGAAAACAGCTAGGACTTTGACCCCAAGACAGTTGTGATGGTCACTATATTTTGCTGATTATGACTTCGTCATCACTTATCGACCAGGGGCCCAAAATGGAAAAGCAGATGCCTTATCCAGAATTGACACTGAGAATCAAAAGACGCCAATAAGAGATCAGTCAATTATTCCAAGTGAAAGAATCATTGGAGCAATCACTTCAGTTGATCTAGAACATAGTATTTCGGAAGCAATGGATGAAAAGTCCATGGAAGATTGGGCAAAGAAGGAAGGAGGAGAGATTCGTAATCAGTTGCCCTACTACCAAGGAGCCTTGTATATTCCCACCAAAGAATTACAGCAACAGATTATGAAGGAATGCCATGATGCGAAATTGGCTGGACATAAGGGCGAGGCAAAGACCAAGGAACTGATCCAGCGACACTATTGGTGGCCTGAAATGTCTAAAAATTTTGAGCAGTATGTTAAGACTTGCGAGATTTGCGCTCAGGGAAAATCTGAAAGACAGGCCCCAAAAGGTTTGCTTTTTCCCTTGCCCAATCCACCCTATCCCTGGCACACTGTCACACTGGACCTCATTACAGATTTACCCCTTAGTCAGGGTTATAACACAATTTTAGTAGTGGTAGATTCTCTTTCTAAAATGGCTCACTTCACAGCTCTGAAAGGAGTGCCGACGGCTAAACAGTTGGCGACTCATTTCAGCGCTCAGATAGTGAAAATCCACGGAATCCCGAAAATAGTGATAACTGACAGGGGCCCACAGTTCATTTCCCATTTTTGGAAATCATTCATGGATGGGTTGGGTACTGAAGTCCGGTTTTCCACCAGTTATCACCCAGAGACTGACGGTCAAACCGAGAGGGTGAATCAAGAACTTGAAAAGTACTTGAGATTGTTTCTTTTAAAACAAGAAGGAAACTGGTCGGACTATCTCTGGGCTGCAGAGTTTGCCCATAACAATGCAAGAAATGTTTCCACTGGGTTTTCCCCTTTCTTCATGAATTATGGTAGACACCCAAACTCAACTCTCAGGCAAATGGAAATCTCAGTCCCAGCGGTAGAGGAGGTTGTGACACAGTTAGAACAAGTGCATAAGAGTGCAATTGAAAATCTAAAACAAGCTAAGGAAAAATATAAGGTCTATGCAGACAGGAAGAGACGTGTAGGGCCTCTGTTGGAAATAGGAGATAAAGTTTGGTTAAGTACCAAAAATCTGAGACTAAAAGGGAATCGAAAGTTCCAACCGAGGTTTATTGGTCCGTTTCAGGTAGAAGAAAAGATAAACCTGGTGACTTATTGAATCCAATTACCATCCAAGTTGAAGATCCATACAGTTTTCCACATATCCTTGTTAAAAAAGGCCCCAGAGAACTTGCGAAAAGACTTACCACCGAGACCTCTTCAACTAGAGACTGGTACCGAGTTTGAAGTCAAAGAAATCCTCGACTCAAAAAGACTAAGAGGGGAGTTGTATTACCTAGTAGACTGGAAAGGTTATGGGCCTGAGGAAAGATCTTGGGAACGAGATGAAGATGTTCACGCTCCAAGATTGGTTAAGGCCTTTCATCGACGGTTCCCAACCAAACCTCGGAGGGGAGAACCTACCTTGTTGGAGCGTACTGTCAGGACTCCAAGATTGCAGAGTGGATTAATAGCACATGGGGAGAAACAAGAATAACAAACCCCATGCTATTAAGATTGCCTGGTCAGAGTTAACTCGAAAATGGCGCCTGAATAGGTAGCCAGAATCGAGTTGCTGTTAGCGTTCTAGTGCAGCAGAGAACACTGCAGAATCCAGGTGAGGCGCGCGCTGCTTGTGAACTGCGCACTTCACCGAGGATTCGACCGCGTCAAGAAGCCAAATCTGGAGTGTCCCAGTTTAACTATAGTTTAGTGTTTAGTCAGGGTATCCCAGTCTTCAAAATCAGGGACGAAGGGGATACAGAGTTAGATCGACGTATTACCGGCTGTGAAGGAGACCGTGGACAGCAGCGTCTCCGTGTTGTGAGGAGATTCATACCGCGTTACAAGCGACGCTGCTAAGCTGTCATTAGGAGCATCCTGGGAGCGAAGAAAACCAGAGCTAAGTGACTAAAGATAAATAGTGTCTTGAGAAACGAAAGTACTAATGTTTAAAATGAGATGATACTTACTACGTGAAAGGGCAATTCAATGTCAGTCAGGAAAACACGCAGTGAAGTTTTCTGTCTCTGAAAAAGAAGGAAGTACAGTGCATGTATACCGAAAAATACAGACTGCAAGTTGTAAATAGTTATTGGAATAAGAAAAATACTTACCAAGGTCAGGAAGTAATCTTCTGGTCAGCAAGCCTAACAAACTGTTCCCAAGGGCAGGACCTGAAAAGATATTAAGAGAAGTTACAGAAGAATCAATACCAATAGGAAAAGTCTAAAAGAACACACAGTAAGTGAATATTAGTTAGACAAAATACAAATAGAGAGTTAATAAGAGAGCAAGGCTTTAATCAATGAATGTAAATATATTACAGGTGTGCGAGAAAGGAATACTACAAGAAAAAGGCAGAGAGCAAGGAAAATAAAAGAAGAGATTAAAAAAAAAATAGAAAAGTGAGTAAGAAACTATAGGGAGAAGTTCAAGAAAGATTAGAAAGTAAATGGTGATCTAAAAGGTGTTTTCTAAATTACAGAAGGAAGTCTCCAGCCTTAGAATAACAGCACACATTAAAGAACGCCCAAATAGAATTAGAAGAGAAGCTGAGTTCTGGAAGTCATAGGGTAAGGAAGCGAGAGATAAAGAGTTTAAAAGAAGTAGGAAAGGGTAGAGTAGAAGTTGATTTATGTTGGTATAATTCTTGCCCACAGGGTTTCGTCAAAGTAGAAGTCTGCAGGACGGACTACCGAAGAAACCCTGAGGACAGTCTCTTCTCTCTTTTGTTATTTTATCCAATTTCCCCCTTCCCCCATGATAGCCTCTTTAGAGACTTGTTACATCAAGCTCTAGGTTGCTGTTGGGGTGGATTTGGGAACTAGCATCTCTGTTCCTGTGTAGTAAGAAACTGCTTTAAGAATCTGACACCCCCATTTTTACCAATCACCTTGTTTTTAAGTAGAGAGTCCCCCCTCTTTTTTCTTCTTTTAGGTGGTGGACCTTGGGCTCTGTGTGTTTTTGGTGCTCCCTTTGCTATGATAGGTGAGTCCACTTGCGTTGGCAAAGTGTCGGGCAAGGGTTCTGCGTCTGCAATCAGACTGCAATTCAAATATGAGTCATTTATAGTCAAAACGTTGACTACAGCTGAAGGGGGAGTGTTTTCTTGTAAAAGTAGTGGGATACTAATATTTAGGGTTGCCTCACTGTCCCCAATTAAAGGAGAAATACTGTGGATTGGGGAAATCGTGAGCTTTGGGGAGCCTATGGATGTTCTCTTGTTTTTGATACATTCGATAGAAAGGCGTCTCTCCGTCCGTCGCTCAGACAGAGCGATTTCTTTGTCTGTCCCAGTGTTAACCCTGAATAAAAAATCGTCCAGCGTACGCTGGTTAGCTCCTCCTATCAATGAGTACCTGTCTTTCGGGGGAGATGACATCATAGTTTGATGAGAAACCCAATTCTAACTTACACTGAACCAACTAAATTAATTCAAACGCTGTGGTCCAACAAACTGCGCAAACTGCAACTGCAACTTATCAAACAATATGAAAGAGTGATTATCGATACTGCAGCTTGCTACACGTAATACCAAATCTACTGTATCACGAATCAGTCAAAGAAAGAGGGGGGACCCAGCCCAGTCTCTTACGGTCTCTGAGGGCCTCAGAGGGCCCGCCCTTTGCCCGGGCTTCGCCCGGCGCTACCCGCGCAGCGTGGAGGTAGTCCTGTAATATAGATGTAAAAATGGCGTCCAGGGGGCGGGGCAGTCAGGGGGCACAGACCAGATGACACAGGTCAAGCAGGGACTCCTGGGAATGGGAGTCCCTACAGCGCTCCACCCCTCCACCCCTTATTCGCTCTGACCTCTCTTCCCAGGCAAACAGCAAGGCTATGACCCAGAGCGGTATTACACACACCGCGCAGCGTCACCCGCAAAGCCGGTGCGGCAAGGCGTAGATGAAGGTGAAGAGTCCAGAGGGCAGTGTCCCAGGTACGATTGCTTGCGCGTTTCAAGGCGTCCAAAGTTCCCGCCAAAGCCTCAAAGTCCAATTGTATTTGAAGGGGTTTGCCGTCCAGGCGGCGGGGCAGTCAGGGGGCGCAGACCAGATGACACAGGTCAAGCAGGGACTCCTGGGAATGCGAGTCCCTGCAGCGCTCCAACCCTGATTCGCTCTGACATCTCTCCCCAGGCAAACAGCACGGCGATGACCCAGAGCGGTATTACACACACCGCGCAGCGGCACCCGCGAAGCGGGTGCGGCAAGGCGTAGATGAAGGTGAAGAGTCCAAAGGGCAGTGTCCCAGGTACGATTGCTTGCGCGTTTCAAGGCGTCCAAAGTTCATGTGCACAGTGCACATGACGAACTAACATCGATTGTGTCACTCTGTGCAATGTTGTCCGGGCATTTGGAGAGGGGGAAAGTTCAGCTTTAAAAACGATTTCTTTTATCCTATGTCAATGCACGGATACAGTCTAATGCACTAAATTGAAACACATACGTTCAAGAAATAGGCTATTTTAATCTGAAAATCTTTACCATATTTTTACATGACACATGCTCTGTCATTTATATCATTGACCTGTTATTGCCTTGGCCTCTGTTTTGCCTCTTGAAGTCTTAAATTGAAGCCAGACCTCTGTCTTGGTTATCCCCCTGAATTTGCTGGCTTACCCACCTCTACATCAGGCTACTGGGCCTAGCACCCAGCGCTCTGTGAAGGAGCATGGTTTGGCCACAAAACTTGTTTAGGAATACATTTTGGCATCAAGCTGCATTGTCTTTGTAGTACAAAAGGTGTCTTTTCATCGTGCCATCAGGAAGATGGAGTTTGTTTGGACATTAATGCTCCCTGAATGGTATTGGGTTGTGTTCCTCTGCCGTGGGTGCCTTACTAGGATGATATACTGATTTTTTTTTGGCCCTGGTGTCATGCTAATCTAGCGTGTGCGCAGAGGCCAAGGCCTGTTCTTGGTGATGCATGGTCAAGAACCAGTTGTTTGACCTGGAGTGGTGCACCAAGTATTGGAAGCGGGGGCCTGTGTTACACCCCTGCCCTCACTGTGGACAGGCGACTACTGTACATGTCATGGGTACGGCACATAAAGCAGTGGTGGAAGCAAACCGTGTTTTGGGATTTCTAAAGCGACTCCACCTTTTTCTCTGAGTTAGTCAGAAGGCGGCCTACTAGAGGGTGGCCTACTGACCCATCTCATGTAAAAGCCCAGCTGCCTCCATGTACTTACTAGCCTAACATCAGGGCTGCAACCGCCTTGACATACTCACCAGCCTGGGTCAGGGCTGAAACTGCCATTTGAGTGCCTGTCCAGTGGTTCCAAGGTTCACAGACCAACAGCAGATCAGCCCTGGCGAACACATGAAATAGACGCAAGCTGTACCTGGCCTCCTTGGGAGCTGCTGTTGAACTGCACCTAATCACCAGTCCTACCTGTGGTAGGACTGAGCTGCTAAATTCACGGTAGATCAGTGTGATAGACTGCAAGGCTGAAATCCTACCTGCTACATCACCAGGAGTCAGACCCCAGAAAGTGATTGAACTGATTGCACATCTGACTAGTGGGGAAATATAATCCACCCTTGAGCCTTAATTTAAGCATCTACCATAGTCGCTGGGAGACAGATTCAGGTAGAGTCTCCCAGACGGGATAGAGCGCAGAGGTGCTAAGGGTTGCAGCACCCACCAGAGCGTTGTGATCAAGGTTACAACCCTGTATACCGGATTGAATTGTGTAGTATTGAGTACTGCAGTGAAACTTAAAAGTATTTTTTTGTCTAAAAGATTAACACTCCCTTGGACACTGACATGATTGTGTCTGGTGGTTGATTGGCAGGAGCAGAACTTGTGCCGCCCACAATACCTCCCTTCTTCCCTGAGAAGCCTGTGACTGCTTGTCCTTCTACCCCGAAAGTCAGGTGTGGAAAGGGTTGCACTTGGCCCAATTTACAGACCCCAGGACACTAGTGGTGAACTACACCAAACCCCACGGGTGGGGCCCAGTAGCCCCTGTCTGCCCTGCACTATGCACACAAACGTGGGGAACGAGGAGTTTTTTGCCCCCAGCAATGAATGTACATGTGTTTGTGGACTTTGGGGTTAAAGACTTCAGTCCCTTGTGCCTTTTTCAGAAGTTCTTGCTTTTTCTCATCCAGCACCATAGAGCAGGATTATCACGAAATCGGTACCATGGTTACACGCACCCATCAGCAGTGAGGTTCTGTGTCGTTTGCTATTGGCTCTTCAAGTGACAGTAAAGGAGGCAACAGAGGAATTCACTGAGCGGTCTCCATTATTGTTCATTAAATGACAGTATTAACGTTGAAGCAAAAATAGAAGGACATTCAATTTCCTGACACTGTTCTGAATTAAAAGCCATTAAATTTACGTTTTACAGCCTGGCACGGTTTCCTAATGGGGTTGGCGCTATTGCCCGCATCCAAAGCTCAAATTGTTTCTTCATGAGCCGAAAAATAAAAGTTCACGAGCCACAAAATGCACTTTTCCTCCAACCTTCAAATGATCTGCCTTTCCGACCTTATTATAAGGCACTGTTCTGCATTTTAAGAAAGGCCCCTATGTTTCATTTTCTGGAGCTGTGGCTTTCCCGACACAAATAATGCATTTACCATCAGCCAATCAAATGCTGCTCTGTATGTATTTTTGCTCATCTAAGAAGCCTGTCGTTTGTATTACAACTGTCAGTTGTAGCACATGTTTTTATGTGTTTTGTGGCTTTATTTAGGGAGCCAGTCCATTTGTATCAATATAGTTCCTGGTAGCGCATGTTTTTATGTGTGTATGGGTTCATTTAGGAGGCATCTCCATTTGTATCAATATTGTTCCTGGTAGCGCATGTTTTTATATGTTTATGGGTTCATTTAGGAGGCATTTCCATTTGTATCAATATTGTTCCTGGTAGCACATGTTTTTATATGTTTATGGGTTCATTTAGGAGGCATTTCCATTTGTATCGATATTGTTCCTGGTAGCGCATGTTTTTATATGTTTATGGGTTCATTTAGGAGGCATTTCCATTTGTATCAATATAGTTCCTGGTAGCGCATGTTTTTATGTGTGTATGGGTTCATTTAGGAGGCATCTCCATTTGTATCAATATTCTTCCTGGTAGCGCATGTTTTTATATGTTTATGGGTTCATTTAGGAGGCATTTCCATTTGTATCGATATTGTTCCTGGTAGCGCATGTTTTTATATATTTATGGGTTCATTTAGGAGGCATTTCCATTTGTATCAATATAGTTCCTGGTAGCGCATGTTTTTATGTGTGTATGGGTTCATTTAGGAGGCATCTCCATTTGTATCAATATTCTTCCTGGTAGCGCATGTTTTTATATGTTTATGGGTTCATTTAGGAGGCATTTCCATTTGTATCAATATTGTTCCTGGTAGCGCATGTTTTTATATGTTTATGGGTTCATTTAGGAGGCATTTCCATTTGTATCGATATTGTTCCTGGTAGCGCATGTTTTTATATGTTTATGGGTTCATTTAGGAGGCATTTCCATTTGTATCGATATTGTTCCTGGCAGTGCATGTTTTTATATGTTTATGGGTTCATTTAGGAGGCATTTCCATTTGTATCGATATTGTTCCTGGTAGCGCATGTTTTTATATGTTTATGGGTTCATTTAGTAGGCATTTCCATTTGTATCGATATTGTTCCTGGCAGTGCATGTTTTTATATGTTTATGGGTTCATTTAGGAGGCATTTCCATTTGTATCGATATTGTTCCTGGCAGTGCATGTTTTTTTGTGGGCTCATTTAGGAAGCCTGCCCATTTGTATCAATATTGACCCTGGTCGCGTGCGTTTTGTGGGTTCATTTCGGAAGGCTGTCCATTTGTGTCAATATTGACCCTGGTCGCGTGTGTTTTGTGGGTTCATTTCGGAAGCCTGTCCATTTGTGTCAATATTGACCCTGGTCGCGTGTGTTTTGTGGGTTCATTTCGGAAGCCTGTCCATTTGTGTCAATATTGACCCTGGTCGCGTGTGTTTTGTGGGTTCATTTCGGAAGCCTGTCCATTTGTGTCAATATTGACCCTGGTAGCGTGTGTTTTTATGTGTTTTTGTGGGTTTATTTAGAGAGCCTGCCCATTTGTATCGATATTGTCCCTTGTAGCGCATGTTTTTATATGTTTTTGTGGGTTCATTCAGGGAGCCTTTGCATTTGTATCGATATTGTTGCTGGTAAGGCATGTTTTTGTGTGTTGTGAGTTCATTTAGGGAGCCTGCCTATTTGCAGCAAGATTGTTCCTTGTAGTGCATGTTTTTATGCTTTTTGTGGCTTCATTTAGTGTGGCTCAATGGTTAGAGTGGCAGACCCTGATGCAGAGATCTGGCCCGGGACCAGGGTTCAATTCCCGCCTCTGCGGGTCTTGGGCTCAATTTCCTCGGACCTGATAATTCTCGCCTCGGTGCCTATTCTAATCATGGGTCCCACTCTGCAACTCTGGGCAATAGCTTGCTTAATCTCCCCAATCGCCCCAACAGCGCTGGGATGCCTGGCTTCACCTTGGGGATGCCCAGGAGTGGGCATTTCACAGGGAAAAGCCAGGAAGGGTTCCACAGCGGTATGCGTACAGCGCCAAGACACCTTAGGGAATCCCAAGGCTGCTGCTTAGAACTTAAGGAACCTAATTTTCCCACTTTAGACAAGATATTCAGTTTCAAACATTTTTGGACTTTGGAAAAGTCATGTCCAGTTCTCGCTGGCCGTAGAATGGTTCCAAAAGTGGAACCTGAACTATCCAAAGAACATTTGGAGAACTTACTCAGTGATGGAACTCCCATCAGCAAAGAAGTTGTTAACAATTTCTTTAAGTGAAAAAAGTTATTACATTATAAACTTCAGTATTGCTGGTCAACTGATTTTGTTATCCGTACACGAGAAACAATTTTATCATCCTTGATACAGACCGCGCTATAGTGAAAATCCATTTTGAATAAAACAATAGATTTCAGCAAAAAACTTTATTTGAAAAAATTACCAATGTTTCTGTAGTTATTGTGTTACTTTTTGGCGCTTACCCAGTTGAGGAACTTGAAATGTGTTTGGTAGCAGTTGACAACTTGAAGGGTGTTGCTGTTGATTCATCAGTGGTCCATGGGGACTTTTAACTGCAGCAGGGGTGATTGCTACATCACAACAGCCCTCATGATTGTCGGCTTTGGAGGTATAGGTTCTGGTAGACACCTTATCTCTCCCAGCCAAGTTTCCCATGGTGATGGTACACACCTTTCCTTGTTTTAAGTAATGAAATGAGCGAGGTGAAGACATGACCTTTGTGGCAAAATCATGTAGTACATCCGTGCCAGCCCATCTCGTTGAATTAGGCAGTAGGTGGTGTAGGAAAGTAGGGTCTGTTTTTATGGTTTACACCCATTTTTTGCCTGGTGCTGTGAAGTTTTCTGACTAGTCTGACAGGGATCCTGCTAACCAGGACCCCAGTCTCTGTGCTTTTTCCCTTAACTGACTAAGGTGAATACTTAGATACATCCCAGATTGGCTACTGGTGTACCATTATAATCCCCTAGTATATGGTACTGAGGCACCCAGTGTGTTCAGTATACTGAGGTACCCAGGGCATATGTACACCAGGTGTCTCCCATGGGCTGCAGCATCTATTATGCCACCCATTAAAGACCACTCAAATTGTGACTACAGGCCTGCCATTGCAGCCTGTGTAAGCCGGTGCTAGCACCACTTACAACAGATATAGTTTTTCCTATATCTGAGGTCACTGCACTTAAAACCTATAAGTCACCCCCAAGGTAGGCCTTTCGATCCTGAAGGAAGGGTGCTCAGTTCTAAGTGTGAGGGTGCCCTGCATGAGCAGGACACCCCTACAAACTTTGGAGTCCATTCTCCTGGGTTGTAAGTGCATCCGCCATTATGATATATAAAGTGTGTGAGAAGTTGGCCTGGCACCATTCTAGTGGGCACCTTGCACCAGTCCAAATGACCCTTATTGATGGTAGGTTTAAAGACAACCTTTATAGGAAGCTATCCTAGTGGTAGCTGTGGAGAGCAGCCTTCAGGCTAAGTCTTGAAGGAATGTAAAGCAGCTTATTTTGTCAGTCTATAATCTAATGAATGACCAAATGAAAAGAGAATCACGCCAGGTATATATATAAAATATATGTATTTATTATAAACACACCCCTCTAGTCTCTTTATGAGGCTAGAGGCAAAAGTATAATACAATAACTTAAGTAGCACACAGTAAATTAGCACAGTATACGTTTTGCCCTAGGGGCCTCACAAACCATATACTAAGAAAGTGATATAAGTACTGCTGTGAACATAGAGACCAGGCCTAGGGCCTGTAGAACCGCTGGGGCAACGAGGAACCACCCAAGGTAGGGACGCAGGAGACCCACGGGGGACACATGCAGTGTCTAAACACAGCCTCGAATCACCATTGGCTTCTATGTAGAAAGTCGCGATTAGATTTTTAAAGAATAAGGACACTTAGGAGTGGACTAGGAACAAACCCCTTCAGTACTGGACAGTTCGAGAGTCAAGACCCACGAGAGCACCAAAGTACTCGTGTTACCTCACTCAGGGAAGCCGGGTGCATAGGGGTCTTTTCGTGTCGAGTTTCGTCGCCGTTTCCTATAGAGAGCTGAAAAGAAGTGCTGCAGGTGACCAGATGAACAGTGTCCAGATGGATCCAAGGGTGGATCGAGGATGTGAAGAACCTGAAAGCAGAGGGGACAGAGTCTATATCACTAGCCAGTGACCAGGAAGGCGACAAGAAAATGCCAGCCCATGTCGGGTGATTTCAGGTGATGCAGGTGAAGTTTGACTCTTCAGCCACGAGGACCAGGAGGCGTTGACGGTGACCAGGAGCTGGATTGGAGCTGTCTTATGGTGGATGTCGAGTGCTGCAGCATCGGTATCCGGATTGGACCCAACAAGCCTTGGCAACAGCAACCCACGCAAGATGCAAGGATTGGCTTTGGAGCAGACCAGCAAGGTCTGAGGGACTCACCCTTTGGAGGGGAGTCAGGGCACGTCTGGAGCAACAAGAGAAGTCCAAGAAACAAAAGAGATTCCTTCATGGGAACCCACCAGGTGATGGACCAGGGATTGCGAAGGGACCTCAAGCAGAAATGCAGGAAGCGTGCCCAATGAAAACTCGTAGAGTGTAGCCCCACAAACTTCAGTGTAAAAGGTGCTCAGGGCTTGGACTACAAGTAGCCCAATGCACAACTTCGGGAAAGCTCGGGAAGTCAATGCACTAGCAAATGTGCTGGATGTCCAGGAGTTCTGGTCCCACGTCTCTCGTGATGGCTACAGGTCTCAGCTCTGCTGAGATCTCGTGTTGGCCTCGGCGATGTCTGGAAGTCCATGTCCTGTGTCACAGATTCTTCGGGATCCGACGGGAACCTTGAAAATGCAGACCGGCAAGATGCTTCTTTGGTGCCTGTTTGAAGAGGGGAGTCACTCCTTGACCCCAAGGGAGATTTCTTCCATCTGCTAGTCGATATAGAATGTCAAAGGTCCAAGATATATGTTGCAGAGGTTTCGTCCAGGGTAATCTGAAGTCCTAGGGACTGGGTTCCTATACTTATACTAAGTTTAGGGGTTGGACTAACTCTAAGGTCCCACCTATGGGAGGACCTGGGGAGTGGGTGGTTACACTCCTTCCCTTTTGTCCAGTTTTGCTCCAGAGCAGGGGCTGAGCGCCCCTGCAACCAGTTTGAACTGAGGTATGCACAGGGACACCTGTGTGCCCCGGGCACTGTCTGAAAAGCATTCACTGAATGCACCCACCCTGCCCCAATACACTAAAGCCTGTCTGGGGAGGTGGTTACCTCCCTGGACAGGAAACCTATTGTCCAAGACTCCCCTGCCGGAATTTCATCCAGCAATGGATTTGGGCTCAGATCTTTGGACTGGGGTGAGTGTGTGACATTGATCCACATTCTGTCCATCACCTGTTTTGTTTGCAATTACCGCCATAAGTGCGCTGGGGATGCTCCGACGTGGGTCCCAGGCACTCCACACCACTGGAGTCAAGCTAGCCGGGCTGATGAGAGGTGTTACCTCGAAACCGGTCCGGTCCTCGGATGCTTGATTCCGTTCTGGGAAGGACATGGCTTTTGTAGTTCGGACTGGACTGTTCCCATGGGGCACAGGGTCAGAGCTGAGTTGCATATCGCCATTGTCTAACCCAGGGTGGTGTGGAGTGCAAAAAAACGATGGATTTGGGCCCAGATCTTTGGACTGGGGTGAGTGTGTGACATTGATCCACATTCTGTCCATCACCTGTTTTGTTTGCAATTACCGCCATAAGTGCGCTGGGGATGCTCAGACGTGTGTCCCAGGCACTCCACACCACTGGAGTCAAGCTAGCCGGGCTGATGAGAGGTGTTACCTCGAAACCGGTCCGGTCCTCGGATGCTTGATTCCGTTCTGGGAAGGACATGGCTTTTGTAGTTCGGACTGGACTGTTCCCATGGGGCACAGGGTCAGAGCTGATTTGCATATCGCCATTGTCTAACCCAGGGTGGTGTGGAGTGCAAAAAAACGATGGATTTGGGCCCAGATCTTTGGACTGGGGTGAGTGTGTGACATTGATCCACATTCTGTCCATCACCTGTTTTGTTTGCAATTACCGCCATAAGTGCGCTGGGGATGCTCAGATGTGGGTCCCAGGCACTCCACACCACTGGAGTCAAGCTAGCCGGGCTGATGAGAGGTGTTACCTCGAAACCGGTCCGGTCCTCGGATGCTTGATTCCGTTCTGGGAAGGACATGGCTTTTGTAGTTCGGACTGGACTGTTCCCATGGGGCACAGGGTCAGAGCTGATTTGCATATCGCCATTGTCTAACCCAGGGTGGTGTGGAGTGCAAAAAAACGATGGATTTGGGCCCAGATCTTTGGACTGGGGTGAGTGTGTGACATTGATCCACATTCTGTCCATCACCTGTTTTGTTTGCAATTACCGCCATAAGTGCGCTGGGGATGCTCCGACGTGGGTCCCAGGCACTCCACACCACTGGAGTCAAGCTAGCCGGGCTGATGAGAGGTGTTACCTCGAAACCGGTCCGGTCCTCGGATGCTTGATTCCGTTCTGGGAAGGACATGGCTTTTGTAGTTCGGACTGGACTGTTCCCATGGGGCACAGGGTCAGAGCTGAGTTGCATATCGCCATTGTCTAACCCAGGGTGGTGTGGAGTGCAAAAAAACGATGGATTTGGGCCCGGATCTTTGGACTGGGGTGAGTGTGTGACATTGATCCACATTCTGTCCATCACCTGTTTTGTTTGCAATTACCGCCATAAGTGCGCTGGGGATGCTCAGACGTGTGTCCCAGGCACTCCACACCACTGGAGTCAAGCTAGCCGGGCTGATGAGAGGTGTTACCTCGAAACCGGTCCGGTCCTCGGATGCTTGATTCCGTTCTGGGAAGGACATGGCTTTTGTAGTTCGGACTGGACTGTTCCCATGGGGCACAGGGTCAGAGCTGATTTGCATATCGCCATTGTCTAACCCAGGGTGGTGTGGAGTGCAAAAAAACGATGGATTTGGGCCCAGATCTTTGGACTGGGGTGAGTGTGTGACATTGATCCACATTCTGTCCATCACCTGTTTTGTTTGCAATTACCGCCATAAGTGCGCTGGGGATGCTCAGACGTGGGTCCCAGGCACTCCACACCACTGGAGTCAAGCTAGCCGGGCTGATGAGAGGTGTTTTCTCGAAACCGGTCCGGTCCTCGTATGCTTGATTCCGTTCTGGGAAGGACATGGCTTTTGTAGTTCAGACTGAACTGTTCCCATGGGGCACAGGGTCAGAGCTGATTTGCATATCGCCATTGTCTAACCCAGAGTGGTGTGGAGTGCAAAAAACGATGGATTTGGGCCCAGATTTTTGGACTGGGGTGAGTGTGTGACATTGATCCACATTCTGTCCATCACCTGTTTTGTTTGCAATTACCGCCATAAGTGCGCTGGGGATGCTCAGACGTGGGTCCCAGGCACTCCACACCACTGGAGTCAAGCTAGCCGGGCTGATGAGAGGTGTTACCTCGAAACCGGTCCGGTCCTCGGATGCTTGATTCCGTTCTGGGAAGGACATGGCTTTTGTAGTTCGGACTGGACTGTTCCCATGGGGCACAGGGTCAGAGCTGATTTGCATATCGCCATTGTCTAACCCAGGGTGGTGTGGAGTGCAAAAAAACGATGGATTTGGGCCCAGATCTTTGGACTGGGGTGAGTGTGCGACATTGATCCACATTCTGTCCATCACCTGTTTTGTTTGCAATTACCGTCATAAGTGCGCTGGGGATGCTCAGACGTGGGTCCCAGGCACTCCACACCACTGGAGTCAAGCTAGCCGGGCTGATGAGAGGTGTTACCTCGAAACCGGTCCGGTCCTCGGATGCTTGATTCCGTTCTGGGAAGAACATGGCTTTTGTAGTTCGGACTGGACTGTTCCCATGGGGCACAGGGTCAGAGCTGATTTGCATATCGCCATTGTCTAACCCAGGGTGGTGTGGAGTGCAAAAAAACGATGGATTTGGGCCCAGATCTTTGGACTGGGGTGAGTGTGTGACATTGATCCACATTCTGTCCATCACCTGTTTTGTTTGCAATTACCGCCATAAGTGCGCTGGGGATGCTCAGACGTGGGTCCCAGGCACTCCACACCACTGGAGTCAAGCTAGCCGGGCTGATGAGAGGTGTTACCTCGAAACCGGTCCGGTCCTCGGATGCTTGATTCCGTTCTGGGAAGGACATGGCTTTTGTAGTTCGGACTGGACTGTTCCCATGGGGCACAGGGTCCGAGCTGATTTGCATATCGCTATTGTCTAACCCAGGGTGGTGTGGAGTGCAAAAAAACGATGGATTTGGGCCCAGATCTTTGGACTGGGGTGAGTGTGTGACATTGATCCACATTCTGTCCATCACCTGTTTTGTTTGCAATTACCGCCATAAGTGCGCTGGGGATGCTCAGACGTGGGTCCCAGGCACTCCACACCACTGGAGTCAAGCTAGCCGGGCTGATGAGAGGTGTTACCTCGAAACCGGTCCGGTCCTCGGATGCTTGATTCCGTTCTGGGAAGGACATGGCTTTTGTAGTTCGGACTGGACTGTTCCCATGGGGCACAGGGTCAGAGCTTGTTTGTATATCGCCATTGTCTAACCCAGGGTGGTGTGGAGTGCAAAAAAACGATGGATTTGGGCCCAGATCTTTGGACTGGGGTGAGTGTGTGACATTGATCCACATTCTGTCCATCACCTGTTTTGTTTGGAATTTCATCCAGCAGCAGGAAGTCAGACTCGTGTCTGTGGCAGCAGCATCCATGTTGTGATGCTGGGGCTCTTTAAAACTATTACTGGGTAAGTAAGTGTGTACATGTCTTCTCCCTCTAGAAGGGTGGAATGCTACCCCCGCCGCCAGAATTGGCCGGGGGGGGGGGGGTAGTATTCAAAATGTTTGACACCAAACACGACATGTTTTGGGTGGGGTAGCTCTCCAAACCTTCTGTCTTCCACTGGGTTTCTTCAGGGTCCACTGGGAAAGATCCTTCTTTAAAATTGCAACCACGACATACCCATTGTCTTGTATCGAGATTGTTTTTCCACTCTGTATACAACCTACGTGGGGTTCCTGGTTACTTACCTCGGGTGGTTCCTTGGGTCCCCAGCACTTCTAGGTATAGTCTTGACTTGAGTCGTGGTTCACATACCACTATTTTAGTATATGGTTTGGTCTCTCCCTGGAGTCCACTGTGTATCCGTGCTACTTACCTGTTTTATTTACAAAGTATTGTGTGCATTGTGTATATCTCTGGGCAGGAGATATTTGTATGTGTTAGTGAGTGTCTTATAATAAATGCATATTTTTATAAATACACTGTGTGGTTCCTTGTTCACTTAATCTATACCAATAAGATTATGTTATGGTAAAACAAGCTGCTTTACACTCCTTCTGGACTAAGCCTGAAGGCTGATTTCCACAGCTACCACTTAGAGAGCTTTCTAAGGTTGTCTGTGGCCACTGAAATCACCATAAGGGTTGTCTGGATTAGTGCAGCGTGCTACACTTATATAGGTGAGCACCATATACTAAGCCAGCTTCTTACATTGGTGTGCAGCGGTTGGGATTGAAGCCTGCATTGTTTTACCAGATAATCTTGGTGTGGATTAACCCAGGTAAAATAATGGGCGGGCGTGGTCCAGACGGCCCCCGGCCGTCCCCGCACACGCCCACTGTGACGTCGGATGGCCGGGGGCCGTGGGACGCACGGAAAGGATTAATTGAAAAACCATCACTAATATTAGGCACATGTAATACAGCTTAGAATACATAAATTCTACTGAACTTAGGGTTGGGTAGTTAAGGGTCTAGTACAGCCATTTCTCCAACCTCAGAGAGTTTAGTTTCCACTAGGTTAGGTGGGTTCAACACCTCATTACACCTAAAACCATGTCTTTAGTTGGGGATACCAGTGTACCCCAGTCTGCTAAGTACAGTGGTCTAAAGTTCCAACAACTAAGGACCCTCTGTAGCCATAGAAAGATAAAGACAGGTGGCA
Source organism: Lissotriton vulgaris (assembly GCF_964263255.1). Classification (NCBI taxonomy): domain Eukaryota; kingdom Metazoa; phylum Chordata; class Amphibia; order Caudata; family Salamandridae; genus Lissotriton; species Lissotriton vulgaris. The sequence goes on along the minus strand of NC_141698.1, from coordinate 278,300,159 downwards.
ACCTACCCATTAAGCTACTGTTAGAGCTGCTGCATCAGGATGATGACCATTCTATAGGGGCAGACCAACAGAATAATGTGGGTGGGAAAACTCATGGAGAGGGAGCACCAGGGATTCCCCCTGATGATCTCAATTTAGAATATGGGCAGGAGGATTCAAATAATTCCAACCTGCCAAACTCTGACCCCTCAGAGAATAGGGCAGATGGAACCAAGGACATACCCTTTGTCCCTCCTGGGAGGGTCCGGAGTAGACCAAGGAGTTCTAGATCCTCCTCTAGAGAATCTAAGGCTTCAGGCACTTCCACAGGGACCTCCATATCTAATAAAAGGGACAACTCTTTGGACAGGGAATACCAAGTTCTCAAACTTGAGAAAGTCAGACTTAAGCTCTGGAGAGATCAGTTGGCCCTTGGCAAAGAGTCCCTGGGAGTACAGCAGACTAGGAAGAGATTGGGACCAGAGTCCCATGGTGGCAGCAACAGTGTCCCTAGAATCAGAGAAACTTATTTTGACAATAGGAACCTGGACAGGATAGTCCCTACCTACCTGGAGGGGGATGATATCCATAAATGGATCACTGCTTTGGAGAGAGCCTGCAAAGTTCAGAGGGTCCCTCAAGAGCAGTGGCCAGCTAGCCTGTGGCTCTCCTTTGCTACCAAAGGGAGAGATAAGCTCCTCGCTGTTAGAGAAGAGGATGCTGACAATTACTCAGTACTGAAGAGTGCTCTCATTGGCTTAACCAATGAACAGTATAGGATTACGTTCAGAGATACCCAGAAGGCACACACCCAGTATTGGGTAGACTTTGTACACAGTGCTATTAAGGCTCTGGAATGCTGGCTTCATGAAAGCAAGGTACAGAACTATGAAGGATTGTACAATTTGATCATGAGGTAGCACATCCTTAATAACTGTCAGGAACCAACCTTTGCACCAGTACCTGGTGGACTTTGATCTTACCCTCCCCAAGAATTGGTAAAGAAGGCAGACAAATGAGTCCCCACCATGGTTAAGCTGAAAAAACATGGTATTGCAGGTAACCAGAAGAGGCAAGATTCTTCAAAATCCCAGGATAAAGGTGGGGACATGGGTAAAGATAAAAAACAGTCTTCACAAGGGCTGCAAAAACTTGCCTCTGGGGGTGAGTCCCAAAATTCCAAGAAAGGCAAAAAGAAACCTTGGTGCTACATTTGTACGGTAAAGACCCATTGGACAAGGGATGATGATTGTCCAAAGGCCAAGGAAACTCCTACTATCACTGCCCCTAAGGTACCTAGCACAAGTACAAGTGGTAGTACAGCAACCAAGGGATTAGTGGGGGTAACCTTGGGTTCTGAGATGGGTTCTGACTTAGTCAGGACTCCAGCTCAGGCTGTTCTAGTCTGTGATGGTGTCATATGCCGCACCAACTTACTGGTAGCTTGGGAAAGTACAGACAACAGCATGTGATCAATGGAAAAGAAGCAATGGCTTCCACGGGGCCAGTGTCACTGTGGTGACAAATAATCTTGTGTCCCCTGAACAGATCCTTCTTGGACAAATGTACCAAGTCAACAGCACTAGTAATCTCAGGACTGACCATTACTTGGCAGTTGTAAACCTCAGCTAGGGAGGGGTAAATTGACCTAAGGAGGCTGTGGTATCTCCAAACCTTCCTGTAGACTGTCTGTTGGGCATGGGCTGAAGTGGAGTTTAGGGCTCATGCCGAGTTGATGGGCATCTCTGCCAGTGTGTTTGCTGTCATCAGGGCTCAGGCCAAACAGCTCAGCACAGCACTGACAAGGCACTGGATCCTGGAAAAGGGAGATGATCTCAGTCCCTGTTAAGGTACTGTCCCAGAGGAACTTGGGCATGATCAGTCAGAGATCTTGGAGCAGCGGGGCCTTCCAGGGCATACTTGAATTTGGAGCAGCAGACCTGCCCCTCTTTTGAACCCCTCACACAGCAAAATGCTGCTGAGGAAGTAGGGAATATCAGTGGTTCCCACAGGATCTATTGGGAAGATTGGTTTCTGTACTTTGAAGGTAGAGACCCCAAGCCTGGTGCCACCAGGAGGTTGGTAATACCCCAGAGGTTCAGAGGTTTCCTCCTCTACCTAGGACCTGATATTCTTTTTGCAGGACTGTAACCTGGGGTAGGTAGACACGTGACACCACAGAGGTTTGTGATAAAAAAATTGGGGTTTATTTCAATAAACAATAACGATTGTTACAAGAAAAAGTCTGGTCGGTAATTGCCTCCCACGACGTCGTCTGCAGGGGGATGTCCGTCTCCCTCCTTGGCGTCTTGCGGGGAACAGGCGGCCCGGGGCTCCGAATGGAGGAGAAGAAAACAAAAAGGCAGAAAAAAACCTCCGTTAGTACTCGGACCACAACTTGGCCATAAGGGAAGGAAGTGATGGGAGGCTACACCTCTAGGACGTGAAATGTGAAGGGTCGGGACCGTCACCCGAGAAAAAGGGATGGGGAGGGTGGAGTGTTTACGCTGCGAGCGGTATCAAACGCCAGCCTCTCCGAGTACAGGTTCCCCGCTCTCTCCCGCCTCCCGGTGGAGCAGGTATCGACCTCCCAGGACCCAGGAGACGAGCACGTACCTGCTCTAGCCACATTCCTCCTGGAGCGTGGCGGGGCGCAGCACAGGAACATTGGTCCCCTGACAGGTCCTCGGCACTCCGGGTTGGCTCCGCAGTCGGTGTGCTCTCCTCCGGCAAGGGGTCGTCCGACTCGAGATTCGACGCGGTCCCTTCGTCTTCCGTGTTCCGGGTCGGGCGCGCCATTCACTGGGAGACAGCTCCTTTTCACTTGTAGATGTCTCAGGTTCCCGCCTCCAGGGGGCTTGGCCAGCGTTGTCATGCAGAAGATCCTTAAAGGTCCAGTGACATATTCCTTCGGTCGGGTCACTCCCTGGCAGGCACACCTCTGAGTCCAGGAGCTGAGGAAGAGAAAAAGGGCCCATAACATCAATCTGGTCTCTCGACACACCCCTCCCCCAGAATCATCCCGTTCTGGGATGAAAGGGAAGCGGAAGAGAAAGTCTGCGTTGACGTTTAGGGTCCTTTTCCTGTGACATACATAGAAACTGAAGAGTTGGAGGGAGAGAAACCAACGCATTACACGGGGTTATTGCCTTTGTTCCTGCTCATCCACATCAATGGGGCATGGTCCGTATACAGGGTAAAGTGTCGAACTTCTAGATAGTATCTCAACTTATCAATGGCCCACTTAATGGCCAGACACTCTTTTTCCACAACCGGGTAGTGTTGCTCACGGGGAAAGAGTTTACGGCTGAGGAACAAAATGGACCTTTCTGATCCATCCTTGGTAATCTGGGATAGGACGGCACCTAGACCTGTTTCAGAAGCATCGGTCTGGAGGACAACGGTCCGAGTGAAATCCGGGTAAACCAGTATGGGACTGCTTGTAATCAGGGTCTTGAGTTTGTGGAAGGCCTCCCTGACAGATGGGGAGGGATTGGTTATGGCGTGGGTTGGGGTGTCATTCTTCAACAGGTCGGCCAAAGGAGCGGCTGTTTCTGAGAAATTCGGTATGAATCTTCTGTAGTATCCCAATAACGCCAGGAAGGTTCTTACCTCTTTTTTTTGTTTTGGGCAAAGGTGTTTTGGTAATGGCCTTAATTTTTTCTTCCTGGGGTTCTATACTGCTGTTACCTAAGAGATAGACCAAATACTTGACCTTTTAAAACCCCATACGTTACCTTTTTGCATTTACATGGAGTCCTGCCTTCTCCAGTTCCTGAAACACTAGCTGACAATGCTCTAGGTGTTTGTCCCTGGAGGGGCTGAAGATGACAATGTCATCCAAGTAGGCAGATGTGAAAGCCTGAAGGGGATGTAATACCTGGTTCATCAGTCTCTGGAAGCCAAAAGGGAGGACTTTGAATTCAAAAAGACCATCAGGAGTGGAGAAGGCGGTCTTTTCTTGGTCAGAACGGCGAAGGAATACCTGCCAATAGCCTTTGGTCAGGTCGAGAGTTGAGATGTAAGACGCATCCCCAAGACGTTCAATGAACTCATCCACCCTAGGAAGGGGATAAGCGTCCAGTTTGGAAATGGCGTTCACCTGGCGGAAATCGATACAGAACCGTACAGATCTGTCAGGTTTCGGGACCATGACTATGGGAGAGGACCAGTTGCTTTGGGAGGGACGGATAACCCACATTTGTAACATCTTTTCTACCTCAAGAGATACTGCTTCCCTTCGGGGTGCTGGGATTCTATAGGGTTTTTGCCTGACTATTTTTCCAGGAGTAGTCTCAATACAATGCTCAGTAAGGGTAGTTTCACCGGAAGATCAGACAAGAGGGGAGAGAAGGGTTTTAGGGTTTCAAATAACTTCTCTTGTTGGGGTGGAGTTATCTCTGTATTGACCACTAACTGATCCAGGGTAGAGGAAGGAGGGTTTTTTGAGGGAGAATAGGCCGCTCTTTGGGGGGCCGGCCCAATCCATTTTTTTTAATAAATTGATGTGGTAGGTTAGAAATTTGTTTGGCCCAAGTTGGATTCGATAGCTGGTCTTCCCAATGGTGCCGACTACTTTGTAGGGACCCATCCATTCGGTCTTTATTTTAGAAAGGGAGGTAGGAAGAAGGATTGAAACCCAGTTGTTTACCCTTAATACCCTCCATTTCTTTTCCTTGTCATAAAAGTGTTTTGTTTTCGTTGATTGGTTTCCAGGTTGGAGTAGGCCAACTCTCATAATTTCCCTATATGGGAGCGAAGATGCTGGGTATAATCCATGAGGCCTGAACTGTTATCACTCTCCGTCTCCCATGTCTCCTTTGTCATTTCAAGTAAGGTCCGGGGTTGCCTGCCATTGAGCATTTCAAAATAAGAGCACCCCAGGCTACTCTGAACCTGTCCTCGTATGACAAAGAGGGCGAGAGGTAAAAGACGATCCCAGTTCTTTACTTCCCCGGTCAGCATTTTTTTCAGAGTCAATTTTAGGGTCCCATTGTAACGTTCCACTAAGCCATCAGTTTGAGGGTGGTAAACTGAGGTTTTTAGATGTTTTACATCCAACAGTTTACAGACCTGGGAAATAAGGCGGGATACAAAGGGGTACCTTGGTCCGTTAGGATGTGGGTGGGGAAACCTACCCTCGAGAAGTACTTGATCAGTTTATCAGCTATGTTTGTAGTGGTCGGGGCTTGGAGGGGAAAGGCCTCAGGGAAGCGGGTACAACAGTCAACCACGACCAGAACGTAAAGAAACCCTTTACTAGATCTAGGTAAAGGTCCGATAAGGTCTATTCTGCCTCTCTCAAAGGGTCGTCCAATAATAGGCAATGGCTGTAGGGGCGCTGCGGGTGGCCTGTATGGATTCTTACGTTGACAGACCGGGCATTCCTGGCAGTACCGTTTAACTTGTGCGTGTATCCCTGGCCAATAAAACATGCGCAGAAGGTTCTGGCTGTTTTTTGAGCTCCCGAGTGTCCTGCTAGGAGATGAGAATGAGCAAAAAATAGTACTTGATCTCGAAAGTCTTTAGGGACCAATAACTGAGGGCTGGCGCCTTTTTCAGCCACTCGGTAGATTAGGCAGCTTATAATCTGGAAATGGGGATAGATTTTTACAGAGAGGTCAATGTGCTGAATTTATGGCTTTTATGTATTATAGCAAACAAAACAGGTGATGGACCGAATGTGGATCAATGTCACACACTCACCCCAGTCCGAAGATCTGGGCCCAAATCCATCGTTTTTTTGCACTCCACACCACCCTGGGTTAGACAATGGCGATATGCAAATCAGCTCTGACCCTGTGCCCCATGGGAACAGTCCAGTCCGAACTACAAAAGCCATGTCCTTCCCAGAACGGAATCAAGCATCCTAGGACCGGACCGGTTTCGAGGTCACACCTCTCATCAGCCCGGCTAGCTTGACTCCAGTGGTGTGGAGTGCCTGGGACCCACGTCTGGGCATCCCCAGCGCACTTAGGGCGGAATATGCAAACAAAACAGGTGATGGACCGAATGTGGATCAATGTCACACACTCACCCCAGTCCGAAGATCTGGGCCCAAATCCATCGTTTTTTTGCACTCCACACCACCCTGGGTTAGACAATGGCGATATGCAAATCAGCTCTGACCCTGTGCCCCATGGGAACAGTCCAGTCCGAACTACAAAAGCCATGTCCTTCCCAGAACGGAATCAAGCATCCGAGGACCGGACCGGTTTCGAGGTAACACCTCTCATCAGCCCGGCTAGCTTGACTCCAGTGGTGTGGAGTGCCTGGGACCCACGTCTGGGCATCCCCAGCGCACTTAGGGCGGAATATGCAAACAAAACAGGTGATGGACCGAATGTGGATCAATGTCACACACTCACCCCAGTCCGAAGATCTGGGCCCAAATCCATCGTTTTTTTGCACTCCACACCACCCTGGGTTAGACAATGGTGATATGCAAATCAGCTCTGACCCTGTGCCCCATGGGAACAGTCCAGTCCGAACTACAAAAGCCATGTCCTTCCCAGAACGGAATCAAGCATCCGAGGACCGGACCGGTTTCGAGGTAACACCTCTCATCAGCCCGGCTAGCTTGACTCCAGTGGTGTGGAGTGCCTGGGACCCACGTCTGGGCATCCCCAGCGCACTTAGGGCGGAATATGCAAACAAAACAGGTGATGGACCGAATGTGGATCAATGTCACACACTCACCCCAGTCCGAAGATCTGGGCCCAAATCCATCGTTTTTTTGCACTCCACACCACCCTGGGTTAGACAATGGCGATATGCAAATCAGCTCTGACCCTGTGCCCCATGGGAACAGTCCACTCCGAACTACAAAAGCCATGTCCTTCCCAGAACGGAAGTTCGGACTGGACTGTTCCCATGGGGCACAGGGTCAGAGCTGATTTGCATATCGCCATTGTCTAACCCAGGGTGGTGTGGAGTGCAAAAAAACGATGGATTTGGGCCCAGATCTTTGGACTGGGGTGTATGTGTGACATTGATCCACATTCTGTCCATCACCTGTTTTGTTTGCAATTACCGCCCTAAGCGCGCTGGGGATGCTCAGACGTGGGTCCCAGGCACTCCACACCACTGGAGTCAAGCTAGCCGGGCTGATGAGAGGTGTTACCTCGAAACCGGTCCGGTCCTCGGATGCTTGATTCCGCTCTGGGAAGGACATGGCTTTTGTAGTTCGGACTGGACTGTTCCCATGGGGCACAGGGTCAGAGCTGATTTGCATATCGCCATTGTCTAACCCAGGGTGGTGTGGAGTGCAAAAAAAACGATGGATTTGGGCCCAGATCTTTGGACTGGGGTGAATGTGTGACATTGATCCACATTCTGTCCATCACCTGTTTTGTTTGCAATTACCACCCTAAGTTCGCTGGGGATGCTCAGACGTGGGTCCCAGGCACTCCACACCACTGGAGTCAAGCTAGCCGGGCTGATGAGAGGTGTTACCTCGAAACCGGTCCGGTCCTCGGATGCTTGATTCCGTTCTGGGAAGGACATGGCTTTTGTAGTTCGGACTGGACTGTTCCCATGGGGCACAGGGTCAGAGCTGATTTGCATATCGCCATTGTCTAACCCAGGGTGGTGTGGAGTGCAAAAAAACGATGGATTTGGGCCCAGATCTTTGGACTGGGGTGAATGTGTGACATTGATCCACATTCTGTCCATCACCTGTTTTGTTTGCAATTACCGCCCTAAGTGCGCTGGGGATGCTCAGACGTGGGTCCCAGGCACTCCACACCACTGGAGTCAAGCTAGCTGGGCTGATGAGAGGTGTTACCTCGAAACCGGTCCGGTCCTCGGATGCATGATTCCGTTCTGGGAAGGACATGGCTTTTGTAGTTCGGACTGGACTGTTCCCATGGGGCACAGGGTCAGAGCTGATTTGCATATCGCCATTGTCTAACCCAGGGTGGTGTGGAGTGCAAAAAAACGATGGATTTGGGCCCAGATCTTTGGACTGGGGTGAATGTGTGACATTGATCCACATTCTGTCCATCACCTGTTTTGTTTGCAATTACCGCCCTAAGTGCGCTGGGGATGCTCAGACGTGGGTCCCAGGCACTCCACACCACTGGAGTCAAGCTAGCCGGGCTGATGAGAGGTGTTACCTCGAAACCGGTCCGGTCCTCGGATGCTTGATTCCGTTCTGGGAAGGACATGGCTTTTGTAGTTCGGACTGGACTGTTCCCATGGGGCACAGGGTCAGAGCTGATTTGCATATCGCCATTGTCTAACCCAGGGTGGTGTGGAGTGCAAAAAAACGATGGATTTGGGCCCAGATCTTTGGACTGGGGTGAATGTGTGACATTGATCCACATTCTGTCCATCACCTGTTTTGTTTGCAATTACCGCCCTAAGTGCGCTGGGGATGCTCAGACGTGGGTCCCAGGCACTCCACACCACTGGAGTCAAGCTAGCCGGGCTGATGAGAGGTGTTACCTCGAAACCGGTCCGGTCCTCGGATGCTTTATTCCGTTCTGGGAAGGACATGGCTTTTGTAGTTCGGACTGGACTGTTCCCATGGGGCACAGGGTCAGAGCTGATTTGCATATCGCCATTGTCTAACCCAGGGTGGTGTGGAGTGCAAAAAAACGATGGATTTGGGCCCAGATCTTTGGACTGGGGTGAATGTGTGACATTGATCCACATTCTGTCCATCACCTGTTTTGTTTGCAATTACCGCCCTAAGTGCGCTGGGGATGCTCAGACGTGGGTCCCAGGCACTCCACACCACTGGAGTCAAGCTAGCCAGGCTGATGAGAGGTGTTACCTCGAAACCGGTCCGGTCCTCGGATGCTTGATTCCGTTCTGGGAAAGACATGGCTTTTGTAGTTCGGACTGGACTGTTCCCATGGGGCACAGGGTCAGAGCTGATTTGCATATCGCCATTGTCTAACCCAGGGTGGTGTGGAGTGCAAAAAAACGATGGATTTGGGCCCAGATCTTTGGACTGGGGTGAATGTGTGACATTGATCCACATTCTGTCCATCACCTGTTTTGTTTGCAATTACCGCCCTAAGTGCGCTGGGGATGCTCAGATGTGGGTCCCAGGCACTCCACACCACTGGAGTCAAGCTAGCCGGGCTGATGAGAGGTGTTACCTCGAAACCGGTCCGGTCCTCGGATGCTTGATTCCGTTCTGGGAAGGACATGGCTTTTGTAGTTCGGACTGGACTGTTCCCATGGGGCACAGGGTCAGAGCTGATTTGCATATCGCCATTGTCTAACCCAGGGTGGTGTGGAGTGCAAAAAAACGATGGATTTGGGCCCAGATCTTTGGACTGGGGTGAATGTGTGACATTGATCCACATTCTGTCCATCACCTGTTTTGTTTGTTTATGTATTATAGCAGCAACTCCCCCTCCCGTTTTCCTTACAGGCCGGTTGGCAAACAAGATGTAATAGTCAGAAGGGAGTGCTGCTAGGATATCTGGCGTAGAGTCCTGCATGAGCCAGGTCTCAGAGAGCAGGAGGATATCCGGTTTAACAGATAATAACAGCAGAAATATGCCCAGTTGGTGCTTCACGAGAGAACGGGTGTTAAGGTACAGGACCCGGAGAGAGATAGAGTTACCTGGAGTTGAGTAATTAGTGGGGGAGACAGAGGGCGTTACAGACAGAGGAAAGGGATGATCCACTTGATCATAAAGAATGCTATGGGCTTTAATACGAGCAAGAGCTTCATTAGTTAATGCAGCTTGGGAGTGCTCTAGCGATCTGAGTTCCGCCGGAGAGTAGGTGATAATTCGACCAGGGTTCATGGCCCCTGGGCCCGGTCGGGCGCGGACAGGCGCAGACGGGTATGCCTTTGGCGCGCCTTCGGAGGTGCATCAGATTTTCACGTGGATGATGTAATCATGCTGTCATCAGTGATGTCATTTGAGATGTCATCAGTGATGTCACTGACTATGTCATGAATGATGTAAGATGTGACGTCATCAGCAGTGCATTGCGGGGGCGTGAGTTATAGTTAGCTGGACCAACTATAACGGTGGAAATTCGTGTGAAATGTCCAACTAACTATAACGTGCCTGAAACCTATGGTTTTTTCACTCAATTTCTAAGGTTTTTTAAATGCTAATTTCTAACTATAACGTCTGTAAAACCTATGTTTTTTTCAGTGAATTCTCAAAAGTTTTTTAAATGCTAATTTCTAACTACAATGTCCCTGAAACCTATATTGTTTTTAAGTACATTTTAAAAAGACATACATACTTTTTGTAGTGAAAAACTAACTGTAACAGTAGTCTGTTATAAGTTATAAATTAACAATGTTTAAAACTTAATTAACACTAATTAACATATAAGTGTGGAAATAGTGTGACACAGCAGCCTAACTTCGAACAGCAGCGTTCACAGTTCGATTCTCGGCTCCAGCGGCACTTTAGCCCACAACTATGACACTGTGGGAAACACCTTGCTTAATCCTTCCGACGCCCCCGAGCGCCGGGACACCTCTCCGGAGGTAGCTGTATTCTTTACAAATGCTGGCATTTTTTAAATTTAAAACCATAGTGATGTGAAATATTAGCACATGCTTTTTTTTTCTTTTTTCTGAACGTTATTTTTTTATGTCTTCTATTTAGAATTACGGCAATTAATAGAAGTTTTTAGTCATGAGAAAGGAAATGACACGGTTTGCCATGTAACAGTTTTTAAGCTCTCCAAAGTTTGTACATATTAAGGAACTTATACTTGTGAGGATCGAAATCGAAAACTTTACCGCTTCACATTTTGTAACTTTTCCCAACACGTGCACAAGTGAAACAGTGCAAACGGGAGCACGTGTCAACTGTAAAACGTGACATCTAAATGGGCGGAGCCACATCTTCCTTCCATAGGCTACTCAATAACCAAAAAGTATATAAACCACACCCGTTGTTCGATTAGTTTCATTTTTGCGAGTTATTTATGCGTGTCCATTCTGTGATGCAGGTTCCCTTTTCTAGCGTTGGATTCTTCTTTTTGCGACAACAAAACATATTACAGAGTTGTAAGTTATTTGATTATGGCATAGTAGATCTTTATAAACCGTAGCTATTTGTGAATATTTCAAGATTTGCATTAAGAAAAAAGTGCTATTGGTTGTTTTTGCCATTTATATGTAACGTCAGCAGCTTGTATTGAGAAACAGACAGAATAGAGGAAACCCTGTTCCTTTTCTGGCTCCTTTCAGCTCATATAGTGTGACTTTGTTTATTATAATATTGACACTATACTAGACCTCAGAGGTGTTGGTGCCCGTCGGCGTGAAGACTAAAGATGTATTTGTAACGTCAGCAGCTCCTGGTTCTTACTCTGTTTCCCCCCTGGGATCATATAGTGTGAATATGTATATTATATTATTCACAGTCATTATGATCTCAGAGGAGTTTATGAGCCGTTAGCGCGAAGACGAAAGATTTTGAAGTTCCGGAGAAAAAAAGATTTCAACATATTCACCGCTGGAAAATATTTTGTTATTGATCTTGTTTTGTTTTTATGACTTTATTTTTCTTTTCCTTTTTTGTGTGGCATCAGTGACACTTTCTATATTGTAGAAGAGTGTCATATTTTCACACAAGAGGAATTCAAGATTTGTCGCCGCCAGGAGTAAACCATCTGAAATACAGCTTACTGATCTTTTTAACTTGATCAGATATTTTTACAGTGAGAATATTTTTCGAAATTGCAGGTTAAAAAAAGATTGTTTGCATAGATACTTTTTCACTGAATGCCTTTGATAAACCCTACATTGCTTAATTGAAATTTTGGTGTTTCTCTTTTTCTCAGTTGCGGTTCCTATTCTCGTTCTGCCTATAGAATATATAGGAATAGTAGTGTATATATTACTACTTTCCTATATGTTCGTAAAGGAGTACGTGATCTGTTAGCAGAGCAGGAAGCGACCTCTAAGCACTACCACAAAACTTTCCCGACTTCTACAGAATAGTAATTGTAAAAAAAAAAAATTGTTGTGCTCCTTATTCTATTTCTCCTGTGGAATACTATAAACTTACCCTGTACATTTTAATACAGTGCATTTATAGTACTTCAAAGGGGTTGGAGATCTATCTGTGCAAGACATTAACAACATTTACTACAATTATTTCCGTTGATAACTTACTACCTCACAGTTTGTAACACTGCTAATATTTTATAAAATAGTAGTCCCTAAAAAAAAAATTGATTGTCTTCATAGTGCTGCATTTAATGTTTTGATGAAGCGTACATTTCTAGGTAATATGACGTTATTTGTGTTTAACTGTTTCTTACTTGTTATTGTTGTTGTGACCTGAGATGATGTAGTGCGGGAGTGTTTCTTGTAGCACTTCTTTTCTACTTTATCTAAAAGTAACTGATGCCCTCCTATATTAACAAGAATATGGAGCAACTCTTTTACAAATTATAGGTGACAAAAAAAGGAAGGGTGTGACCACGCTTAAGGGATATTTTATTAATTGTGTTTTTATTTATCACCCCTCTGATATATACAGCTACGCTTTCCTAAGAAAGTTTATTTGTGATTGCTTGATTGCTTAATAAAAACTGTTTCAAACTTAGACTTAAATTTTTGCAGCGCAACCCCACCTACTATTTTGCTGCAAGGAAGTAGCACTACCCGTGACAGAAGTAAGCACCGCACTATAACTATACATTATAAGTAAACATTGCTCCTGAGAAGTAGCCTACTCAGAACCTTATTTAAATGAAGATCGCAACAGCGCGCTTTCTTTTTGCAACCTCCTCCTCCATATTATAATATTTGCTCCAAAGATATAGCACTTCCCATCAGAAAAGTAAACACCACATTATAAGTAAATACTGCTCCTGTGAAGTATCCCACCCTCTGACTTAATAAAAAGAAGACCGCAACACACTATTATTTTCCCGACGTGATTTGTAGGCCCCACGCAGATTATATAAATGGTCCTTAAAATATATAAAAAACAATTTTTACCTTCACAGTCCCTGTCTCCCACCGTGTGACCACTGTACAGAGTTAATAGTGTTCCTAGCCTCCCCTCTACTACTTTTTCTTCCTGACTCCTTTGAAGTGCATCACAAAATGTCTGACAACAATAAACCGTTCCCACCCAATATGGAGCAAATTTGTACTCGGAACACTTTAGTCAAAAAAAATTCCATGGTGCTCCCTAGAAGGGGAGGGAATGGCTGCCAACACTTCTACTTTTTTAACAGTTCTTTTTATTGAAATAAAACACCAGCATAAGAGACATTGTACAGAGGTTCGTTCAGAGTTACAGTTTCTACAATGGAGGTTCTAGGATAAACAATACATACATATGAAAGGGAACTTCACGGGGAGGCGGGGTCATCAAGAGCACCATTTCTGGGTGGCGTACAAATTTCTCCTCTGTAACAGTTCCAGGGCCCCCAGACCAGTGACCACTTTCAAGGGCAGCCCCTCGCAAGATATGTCGTTTTCTCCCTAAACATACACCAATCTATATTATTTTCCCACGCTTCCAAGGTGGGAGGTTGCCCCGCACCCCACAACTGGGCCATGGTCCTTTTTGCTAACATGAAACCCAGAGTGGCCCATTGTGTCTGTGAGGTGTTTAAGACAGCTGTTTTGGGAGTATAAATAAAGGCGTAATATGTATTACCATTAACAATAATAAGGTTTTGCCCTGTTATGTCGTCCCAGCTTTAGCAAGCGGACCAAGGATTGGAGTATTTTTCCTCTAAAGCAAACAAGAGATATGGTCAAAAAGTCACAATTCATCCTATCCAATGGTTAGTATAGGAGGCTGAATAGCGATATACTGTTTGTGTATGAACTTGCATGACTGCTTAAAGTGATGTATTCGTACATATATGAGGAAGGTCATATCTTCCTAGTAGGGATCATTCAAGGGGGTGATACTCTCTTTTTTTCTTTAATGAACTCCAGAAAGGAAGGTAGTGCTAAACAGATTAAAATGTAATATCATAAGATGATTTTGTTGACTCAACTGGTATAGGTAGCTAAGATAGGGGAATATAAATGGAAAGATGTTACGGATGAACTAAAGAAATCCTATGTATCTAGGGGACATAATGAAATGTTTTGCTTATTTTATACTATAACATTGAACATTAGGCTGACATCTGTTTTTTCTTGTTTAGATTAACCAGTTGCAAAATTGGAAAAGTAGACCCTGTTTCTGTAATTGTTAGTCCTGAAGAAGGTGGTTGGGTAATAAGCATTGATACCACCGAAACGCGTCAACGCACTCTTTAAGAATCCAATGCTGACGGGCTTTCAGGAAAAAAAAGAAAATACAGTCTTTTGTCGAAATCACCGTCATATCGTACATCTGTTTTGGATCAAATGTCTGGCCACAACTATATTCTAATATTGTGTTGTTGAGGTCATAGGGTCTTATGTTTGTGTTTTTGCATTATAAATTGTTTATAATTGATGTGATTTTATATATATTTTGTATGCTTTTATTGGATCAGCATCCTTCATAAAAATTTATGAAGGAGCCTTTTTAAATATCTGTATTAATGTAATTAAAAAGCTTGTGTAAAGTAAATAATTGTTTTTATTAAAATAAATACAAATTAGCACTACTTTTCAGTTCGGCTCTAGATTTATGCCACAGTGGGGGCAGTCTTGTAAATTAAGGGGAGAGTAAATGTTTTATGCTGACATATCTGTGAGTGAGAAGTAGGATTGGATGTGAATATTGACCTATAATCTAGAGTCCAGGGGAACCCTTTTTGCTTTCCTTAGACTAGGCTCAGCCCCCCTGAGACAGAGTGAGCCACCTCTCTCTTTTGTTCAATGTGAGGTGTTTAAATCAGTAGGCTCCCGTATATTCAAGAGGCACCTCCTCACCTCTGGTGTTAGGGAGACCCCCAGTACTTTATATAGAGTGTCATGTATTTTGCGCTAGTAGGTGGTAATGTGTGCACACTCCCAGATGATATGCATAAAGGTACCTGGAAGACCCACTGTTGTTTGCATAGCCCCATGTCTGACAGTCCCATGCATACCAGCCGGGGTCCCGTGATGTAGATCCTATGCAGAATCTTAAGCTGGACTAATCGCAGGCGGCTGGGATGGCAACTTCCCTTGGAGATGACACTGCTGCCTGCCAATCTTTGTCATCCAACTCTATCCCATCTTGTACCCATTTCTCTCTTAACACCTCAAGGGGATCAGCTTTGTGGTTGATTAGTTTTTTATAAATCAGGGAAATTGCTTTTTCGGGAAGGTGGCCATCCAGTATTCTATCCTCCAGAGGTGAGGCCTCTGGCGGCTCCATACCTCCGGGCAACACTGAGAGAAGCGAGTGCCGGAATTGTATATAGCAGTAGTATTCAGTGTTTGCTAGTTTATATTCCTTCTGCATTTCCTCGAAGGATTTAATCCTCCCCTTCCCCCAGATATCCTTGACAGTGGAGATACCTATAACGTCCCACTTGTCGAAACCTTTTGTCCTCCAGAGCTTACCCAGTCTCTCGGAGTCCCACAGTGGGGTGGTCATGGTCAATTTATACCTCCAACCCAGGGAACTCATGGCAACATGCCAGATCTGGGCTGCATGTTTCGTTGGCCCTGTTAAGGCCAGTTTCTTCAGTCGGGTACACAGGGCCCTGTGATACCTACCCCCAGGGAAAAGCCATCTATCCATGGCAATACCGGGATCATCAACTCGGCCATATGTACCATGGTTAATCGCAGCCAGCTGTGAGGCCCAGTAGTATCGTCTAATATCCGGGAGGCCAATGCCCCCATCATACCAAGTAAGTTTCAGTTTGTTCAGAGCAATGCGGGGCCTGCCATCCCAAAGCAGACTCCGCTGAAGGCTCTCAATCTCATGAAAGTAGCTAGCTGGCACAACATCCAAGGTATTTTGCAAGGCATAGAGTGTAGGAAGGTGGATATCTGACTATGGTTGCCCCCAACTTTTTGCCTGGTGTTTTGCTGGTTTTCCGACTTAGTTGACCTGGGGCCCTGCTATTCAGGACCCCAGGCCCACTGCTCTCTCTGTAAAATGGATTCCATGTACTCTAGGTACATATCTAATTGGATACTGAGTCACCTTATCAGCCCCTGTACAGAGTACCTTAGGTACCCAGGGCATAGGTGCACCCAGGGCCTACCAGGGGCTGCAGCATGTATTATGCCACCCCTAGCTGGCCATCCAAATCTGACACAACTGGCTGATCAATCAGCTGGGGCAAGGTGGTGTAATCACCCTTTGCTGTAGATATAGTATCCCTATATCTAACCCTACAATGGACACATATCCTCCTATCAGTCACTCCTATGGCAGGCCTTATCAATCCTGAAGGCAGAGTGCTTGGAATTATGTGAGATGGTGCTCTAGCATGAGCTGAGCCTGTCTGCAGCTTTCGGAACCAAGTCCTTTAGCTGTTTCTATGATAACGCTATACCATATACTCTTAAGTGCATTATAATCCTCGCGGTTATTGCCAACTTTGGTATAACATTATCAAAACATGTCGAGTAAGGTGTCATACGAATTGGAATACTACCCCCTCGCCAATTCTGGTGACGGGGTAGCATTCCACCCTTCTAGAGGGACACAACATGTATGTAACTGTGAACCCCGGTTAAAGTTCGAGCCTCAGCATCACAAAATGGATGCTGCCACCACAGACACAAGTCTGACCTCCTGCTGCTGGGAATCCTTCCAGCAAGGGAGGCTTGGACAAAGGGTTTTCTGCCTTGGGAGGTGCTAGCACCACCCCAGACAGGATTTTGTGTATTAGGTAGGACAGGGCTGAAAGGAATGAGACATGCCTGGGGCACACAAGGTGTCCCTGTGCATACACCGGTCTAAACCAGTTCCTGGGGCACTCCAGCCCCAGAGCTGGCGCAAGACCGGACAAAGGATAGGGAGTGTAACCACCCCCCTCCCTGGTCCCACCCAGAGGAGGGACCTAGTCGTAGTACAGCCCCCTTTAGCCGGATAAAGGTAGGAGCTGGTCCCATTCCAAATTAGATTATCCTGAACAACTTTACAAGAAGAAACTCTGGACTTCGACGTTCTGCTCCACAGAAGACTGAAGAAATCTCCCTTGTGGGCAAGGAGTGTCCACCCTGCACAAGCAGGCACCATCAGCGTCCAGCGGCTTCCCTTTGTCGTCTTCCCTCGAGGATCCAGACTTCAGAGCCCGACGAGACCCGGATTCCCAGACCTCCCCGACCTCTACCTACATCTGCAGCACAGCTGAGATCCGTAGGTGCGACGAGACACGTGGGACCAGCCATCTTGAAAGAAGCAGCACTTCGCTCCAGCACAACTTCTGAGGTAACCTCATCCAAGTGCTTTGGGGATTGAGAAGCCCCGATCCCGAGCAGCTCCTGCACCGGAGACCAGCCCTCCAGCATCCACGAGATCTGCATGGGGCCCTTCTGCCTGTTTGCTGCTCGACGCGTTGTCTGGTCACTTGCCGGCTGGCTAGTGGCCTCCTAGACGACGAACCTTGAAATCTTCACTGCTGGTCTGGTTGCTCCAGACTGGCCCTTGCTCCCTTCCAAAAGAGGAGCACCCCAGACCCTCCTGGTCCACTCCAGATGCCGTTTCCACTCACCACGTGGGTTGCCTTTGCCAAGGCCTGTTGACTCCGAATCCGAAGCCGACACCGCCAACAGCGAGAGCCTGCGTGGGACAGCTCGTGCCTCCATCCTGGTCATCGAAGACACCACCTGGTCCACGTGGCTGCAGAGACAAGCGTTCACCCTCACCTGATCGTGACGACGACATCTGGTTCCACTCCTGGTTCCACTCCAGTCACTGGCTAGTGACTTTGAACATTGTCCCCTCTGCTTTCAGGTTCTGCTCTTCACTGATCCACCCTTGGATCACACTGGACATCTTCCTCCTGACCGCCTGCAGCATCTTTTCTTCCAGGCTCCATAGACTTCAACGCCGGAATCCGACACGACTTGGCACCTATGCACCCGCAGCCTGTGGGTGAGGTAGCATGAGCATTTCGGTGCTCAAGGGTAGCTTGACTCTCCTAGTGTCCAGTTCCACAGTCGTTTTAGTTCTACCTAGTCAGGATTGTCCGTACTCACCTTTTTCTTGAACTGTACTGTCCATAGACACTGTTACGCATCTCGCGTGTGAGTTCACACTCTGCACACGCGTTCCGTGGGCCTCCTATTACCTACCTAGAGTTAGTATAGCGTGGTCCCAGCGATCCTACAGCCTCTGGACAGCTCCATTCCTTTTATCGACTTTCACATTCCACTTACTTAGTATATGGTTTGTCATGCCCCTGGGGCACCATTGTAATTTGTGCAACTTAAACGTATTTTTCCTAAGAGATTGTCATGTGCTTAGCCCTCTGATCTCATAAAGAGTTCAGAGGTGTATGTTAGTTAATAAATATCTTGTTTATTTTCATACAACCTGTGTGGTGTCCTTTCACTTGGTATTCAAGGGGTTATATGTGGTAAAACAGCTGGCTTCACATGCCAAAAGAGTTTAGCCTAAGACTGCTTTGTCCATGCTACCATTAGGATAGCTGGTCTATAAGGTTGACTTACAACCAATCACCATAAGGGTTGTTTGGACTGATACAAGGTGATCACTAGAACTAGTGAGCATCATATATCAGGCCAACTTCTCACATAGAGAAATCGAGGCAGAGCCATAATCTTAAAGAGGGCTGCCCTACCCAATAACGATAGAGGAAGCTTCCTCCAGAGGGCGATGTCGCTCTTAAGCCTCTGCAGGGGGGGAAGGAGATTCCGGGCATACCGAACCAAGGGATCCAGAGAGACGAAGACTCCCAAATATTTGAACCCCTCTGTGTTGACCTGTATAGGACAATTTCATGGAGGGACAGAGGGATCCCCACTTAATACAAATAACAAGGATTTCTTCCAGTTGATTGAGAGTCCTGAGTATTTCCCAAAGGAGGCCAGGACATCGAGGATCACAGTAAGGGACTTACGGAGAGAGGTCAGGTAAAGCAAAATGTTGTCTGCATATAAAGATATGCAATCCTCCCATAAGGGGACCACCGCATGCCCCTAATCGTTGGCTCCCAACATATCCAGGCGGCCAGAGGCTCCAAGGCCAGTGAAAAGAGATGGGGGGACAGCGGGCAGCCTTGACGAGTTTCCCGACCAAGCACGTACGGAGTTGAGGCTCTGTTGTTTACCACTTCCTGGGCCAGGGGTTCCGCGTATAACAGGCGCACCCACCCTATGAATTCGGGGCCAAACCCAAATTTGGCCAAGACAGCCCACAAATAGAGCCATTCAATTGTGTCGAAGGCCATTGTTGCGTCTAGCGACGCGGTTATGGCTGGTTCCCAAAGAATGTGAACTCTGTCTATCACTCCATGCAGTCTGCGTAAGTTTAGGGACGTTTTTCTATGGGGCATGAAGCCCGATTGATCGGGGTGGACCAGACTGCTGATCACTTTCACCAGTCTATTTGTAAGGAGCTTGGCCAGGATCTTCGGTTCAACATTTAAAAGAGAGATAGGCCTGTACCAGGCGCAGTCTGTTTTAGTCTTGCTCTCCTTATAGATCACAACCACAGTAGCCATTCTCTGTTCCCTGGGTAACACCCCTTTATCTCTAGATTCCACAAACATTGCTTTCAAATAAGGTGCTAGTTTGTCCGGTTTGAGTTTGTAGAGTTCGATTGGAAGCTCGTTAGGGCCTAGTGCCTTACCCGAATTTAATGAACGGATCGCTTGGGCAATCTCGTCCACTTTTAGTGGGCTATCCATATAGTCCCGGTATTCAGAGGAAAGACAAGGGAGCTGCACGTCCCGGAGTAATCTCTGGGAATCAGTTTCTGAGTGAGGGGACACTGATTCGTAAACCATCCGAAAATGGTCTGCAAACTTGTCTACTATGTCCTGTGGATCGGTAAGTGATACCTGCTCCCCCGTTATGAGGCTAGCCCATTCCCTCTTGTCCAGCCATGCGATTAGCTTCCCAGCCTTGTCCCCGAGATCATGTAGCCGGCCCTGCTTTTCCCTACCAAGAGCCTTAGCCCTGTCAGTGACCAGTTCTTTGTAATCGTGTTGCTTCAGGCTCAACAAATGAAGTTTAGCCTGCGTTACCCCCGGTTCCAACTCTCCCTCCAACCTACTAATTTCATCTCCAGCTCCACCACCTCCCTCTGCCGCTCCCTTTTAGAGCCTGTTATTGAGGACAGAGCCTGACCCCTGACTACAGTTTTGAAGGCTTCCCACAGGGACAGGGAAGAGGACACCAATCCCACATTATTTATGAAATATTCATCTAGCGTTGTAATAAGATCTTTACGAATTTTGGGATCGCGTAGATACCAGGGATTGATGGGGGCCACCCTCCCTGCAGTGCCACAACTTACAACTATGTGGACCCAAAGCGGAGAGTGATCTGAGATGCCTCTGGCCAAGTGTGTGGCATCTGTTATGTAGGACGCTAGTGCGGCGGGGACTAGACAGTAGTCCAGGCGCGAAAGACTGTTGTGGGCCCACGAGTGAAATGTGTATTGCTTTTGATCCGGATGAAGCGATCTCAAACTATCAACCAGGCCCATTGCATCAATAAAGTCCAGTAGCCATCGTGTCGCCTGCCCCGTCTCCCGCGGGGGTTGTCTGTCCATCATACCAGAGACGACTGCGTTAAAGTCGCCACCCAGGATTAAAAGTCCGTCAGGGACAGTGAGTAGGACCGCCCCCAAATCCGCAAATGTCGTACCCTGTAGCTCCAGAGGAATATATATAGATAGGAATGTTATGTGTCAACTTTCCCACATGCGCGTAACTCCAGTATATCTGCTTCTCCTGTCTTCCCACGTGGAAGTCACTGCCATTGGGAACGCAACGAATCAAATTGCCCACCCCCTGGAACTCGATGTGAACCCTGAGTGTGCAACTAATTTGTATCCCATTCTGTGTAGAGCTTTGCGCGAGTTCCCGACTAGGTGTGTCTCATGAAGCAGGACCACATCCGGCGCCTGCCTTTTAAGATACTGCAGAACCACACTCTGTTTGATTTTGTCCCCCAACCTGTTTACCTTCCAACTCAGAACCCTCACTCCTCTACCCCTTATCGTCTACTTGGTACAATTGACAAACCTCTGCATTTTCTCTGTCAAACAAATGCATTGTGCTGATGCAACTAACAAACCACCTAACAGGTGAACCAAACAACCCTCCCCAATACCCCCCCACCCCGCTGCCCTGCCCGCTGGGCTCCAAACTGCTCAGCGAAAATGCAGAATGCCTGTCGTCCCAGAAAGATTCAAAGAAAGAACAAAACTTAGGGGGCAGCAGGTCACGGGCTCCGGCCTACACCCCAGAACCATGCAATAGTCAGTCCCTTTTCAGTGAGAAATAGCAATCTAGAAAAGATCTTGCAACCCCTTTATCTCAGCGCAAATGTTCCATTCTCCCCGACCCCCCAACAACCAAAGTCTCCATGTGATCAAATCGAGTATTCAACAGGTCACAGCTTCAGGATGGCTGACTGTCCGCCATCTCACCATCACCACGGTCTGCTGGGGCCCGATTTCCTTGATATTCGAGCCACTCTGCCACTGCCTCCGGTCGATCAAAGAACCAAAGTATTTTAGGCCTTTTTCCCTTAGGTCTCGCTTCACCGATAAAAAGGATCTCCTCTGTTTTTGCACTCTCTGTGTGAAGTCTGGGAAAAGGGATATAGTGTCATTCTCATACCTGAGTGGGGCGTTGGCTCTCGAGTTCTGGAGGATTATGTCCCTGTCTCTGTAGTTCAGGACTCGGGCCAGCATAGGCCGCGGGGGAGCGCCCGGTCTGGGACGGCCGCCCGGGACCCTATGTGCCCGTTCTATCACGAAAAACTTACTGAGGCCCTTTGGCTTTAGATGCTTCAGAATGAGGTCTTCGACAAATAGGCCAGGAGTCTGCCCCTCTGACCTCTCTGGCACTCCCAGGATACAAAGGTTGTTACGACGGAGGCGGCCCTCATAGTCATCCAGCTTAAGTTCAACTGAGTTGCGTGAGTCCTGCAGTTCTCAGACTTCTTTTTGTAACTGCGAGACGTCCTCCACCAGACTGGTGGCTGTTATTGCTACTTGCTTCACCTTCTCATCGAATTTCCCCATATCGGCCCTGATAAGATTAATATCAATGGCCATGGAGTCCATTTTGTGTTCTAACGAGGTTTTAACCCCTGTGATGGCTTCCATGACGTCTTTCAGGGAAAGCTCCGCTCTTCCTCACTTGGGTTTCCCCTCGCCGTCTCCTCAGACAACCCGCCCGCTGCGTCTCCTTAGCAATCGTGTAACGATCCAGATTGTTAGCCTGGACCGTCTTTGAGCCCTTGGCACCAGAGCCCCTTCCGCGATCTATCATACCGGCCAGGGCAGGACTCAGTCGAGGGCAGGCCGCTAGGGGTAGTATAGAATGCTCCCGCGTGTTCAGGATGTCAAGCCTAGGGGCTGGCAGTCTGGTCACACACTCCGGGGGATCTCGCTGCAGGGATGGAGAAGCTACAGGGTTTAATGATAACAAGAGCATCCTCAGTCAGCTAGCCCAGTGTGGGGCATCACATCTCCGGCACCCCTTATCGCCTCGCCATCCAGGGGAGTGTTTCCTTAGCACCTTACGCCTCCACAGACTCGGTGTTGCAGGACCCTGTCTCTATTGTCAGGAGAGCTGGTTGCTGAAAGGAACGCCGCCAACACACCGTTCCCAGGCCCCCTAGTAGCACAGCCCCCAGCTAGGTGATCTCAGGGTGAGCCCAACTCCCAGAGTTCTCCTTCTATAGGAGTAGAGAGCCCGCTGCCGGGCCGGAGGAGGATGAGGGGGGGGCCCACCCGACAGTCAAGTTACACAAGTGTTACCAATTGTGAGACATACCACTATAGGTCCAGATGATCACAGTGAAGCACCACCATGGAAGGTCCAGACTCACCCCCTCCTTGCCAGGCAATGTCGCACCATTCCATTCGCCTCTGGCCAAAATGAGTCACGGGTTAGAAGTCATCATTTGTCCCGCGGATATTCACCATAGTCCATTGGGGGGGGGAAATAAAGGGTCTCAGAATGCGCCTGTCCGCCACTCCCTGGGTCATGACTAGCGCGCTGCAGCTCTCGGCCGTAATTGTGGCCGCCACTCCGCCTCCGCCATCTCTCCACCACCTAGGCACCACTCTGCCACTTCTTCCTCCGCCCTCACAGCTCGCAGATTCGATCAGGGCCACCAGGGCGATAACAGGTAGACGGCCTCAGTGGCCGCGATCTAGCCGCTGGGGCGGGTGGGGAGGCGCTACTGCCGGGCCAGTTCTCCTACTGTGGGCCCCGGCTTCAAGGCCCCGTACAGGCCGGCAGTTGTCGATGGCCCGAAGCCCTCCGGTCTAAGGAGTCACAAGCCCCGGAGCAGGCCAGCTGGCTCCGCGATCACTTAGGGACAAGAGGCTTCACGCAGGACTGCCGGATGGGCTTTCAGGATAGACAATGGGGCAACACTTCTACTTTTAATGCTTCACAGCCAATGATCATTAAGCTTGGGAAGGTCCTGCTTGGAACACGTTACCCAATCAGATGTCCCTGATACTAGGCGGGGGGAGGGAATCGCTGACAACACTTCTACTTTCAATGGTTTACAGCCAATGAACATTAAGCTTGGGAAGGTCCTCCTTGGAACACGTCAGCCATTCAGATGTCCCTGCTACTCCGCGGAGGAGGAGAGAATGGCTAGCAACACTTCTACTTTAATGGTTCGCAGCCAATAAACATTAAGCGCCTTGTTGGAACACCTCAGCCAATTAAATGTTAATTTTGTTCCACGCACTTGCAAAGGGCCAAGAATGACAGCATAGGGATATATTTGACTTGAAAAAGTGGAAGCCAGTATCTGGACTCTGAAAGCAAATGGGCAGGGAAAGCTTGAGTGATGAACGCAATCCTGACACTAGTCTTCAAATGTCTTCAAGGGTTAGTTACCTTTAATTGGTAAACACATCGATTAGGCGTCTGCCATTTCAGACCCTATTTATGAAGAAATGATTTTTACAGGGTGTTCCCCAAAACAGATTTAAATTGCTTTGAGAGTCAAGATTTGCAGCCACTGACCCACCGTAATGGAATTGTGTAAATGTTCATATTGTTCATACCTTTACTTTATTGGTTTAAGTTGCGCCTATTTACTTGCATGTTTAGAACCTCAAAACTGCGTGTTAACCACCTTTCGAATTTAAAACAACTCTAATTGAACAAGGGGGTCAATTGTCGGTTTGTCCATCCATTTCAGGATCCACTGACTTTCGGTTACTTTTCCGGGGTCGACATTCCAACACGATTGGTTACCGTGAGGAGAACACGTTGCAGGCACCATTTTATGGACTAGAAGGTTCCCGAATGGTCCGGGTACTTCGTTTTGGGGTGGAAATAACTGTGGCAGTGAGGGGCCTCCTGAAGCACACAGTTCCTTTTTTTCATAATATGTCCTCGCAAATTTCTGTAATATTAGCACATATCTCGGTTTCTCAGAATGGGTTGACTGATCACAGGAGTCCGTTTTTCATGTTTTCCGCTGCAGAATTAGTTATCGGTCCTTATCAGAAAGCAGATTAGGTAACAGAAATACTGCATTTAATTGGCTTACTGTACTTTTTACGTTTCTGGTTGTTGTCTATTAATACACACATTTATTTTCTATTTCTGTTTATATTTTAAGGACAGCTGCGATGTCAGTTTCTTTCTATGGCTGATGCGGCATTGTGTACTGTTACTCATTCACCATAAATGGAATTTACAGCACGTACTTGACGGTGCTTAAGTGTGGAATAATACACTGTAATGTATGTAGCGGTATGTAGCGCCCTCTGGTGGTTTACAAGTAACAATGAATCAGATTTTTCCTATGACTACGGCAGAAATGTGTTGAGATTCACAGCCTCAAAAGTTCATCCATGCATGATCTACTGTGCCAGGGTTATTACTGAGACTACGTCTTGGAGGTTAACAGACTACACCTCCAACTGGCTGTTAGTGGATCGTGTTTAGATCCGGCCACAGTACGTCGCTGGAGCGTGAACCAGTTACAGGCCATCAGATCTCTCCCTAAGCCTTACTGGCCTTGCATTAGAGACTGTATTAGCAGCTACCACATTAATTGGGATATGGATGGATCTATATAAAGGCCAGGTCAATGTAGTGACTACGCAGACGCCGGTGTAAGGCTCTTGTAGTCTTGGAGTCCGACTCTGAGATCATATCTGTGGTGTGTGATGTCTCAGAAAACAAGGAAGTGCCTCTAGAAGGCAATCCGTCAGATTGTGTTGATCCCATCTTCGTCGCCAGTATTTTGTAATGACTATGCAGTGCTACAGCGGGACTCCAAAAATAAATTATAAATCAACATTGGCATTTCCCTGAATCCTCAGAACACACATTCATTCAACAGTGGGGCTCATTACACTGCACACTTTCTCTATTCATTTAACTCGACTTCAGGGATTTGGTGAAAGAACCAGGAGTCCTACCATAACATTGGCGTAGTGTCTAGATCTGATTAACTATTTATTATTTACACCTATAGTTTAAAAACGATTTACCATGGTTTCATTAAAACCATTCTAAGCAAATTTTCTTAGGGGATTTCAACCTTCCCTGGGACGACTAGAACGACCCAGGGGTAAACAGCCTCAAAGCCTTCCTCACGGACCTCAATCTCAACCAAATTTGTAACAGCCCAACACACGACAAGGGTGCAATTCTCGACCTAATTATCTCCAAAGCAGACTCCACCCTGCTCGACTCGATACTCCCTTGTGACTGGTCTGACCATCATGTCATTTCATTCCAAATCTCGGAAACCATTACACAACTCCCTACACAACCTCTGAGAACCAAGATCTGGAAGAGAAACCTTAAAAACGTCGGATATGACCTCACAGCCTTAGATAACTCAAACCCTCTTAGTCCCCCAGAAGACCTGGCTGATGTTCAGGGGCTGACAAATCACTACTTTTACTCCATGAACAACCTCCTAGACAAAATTGCCCCATTGCAACTGAAGAGAACCTCCTCAAAAGATTCCAAACCATGGTACGATGGGAGGCTAAATGATGACAGACGCTCTCTTAGAGTAATTGAACGACGCTGGAGAGCTACACTCTCAACTGACCTCAAACTTCTCAGAACTTCCAGAAACGCCTATTTTAGAAAAATCTGAAAATCTAAAACCGACTTCTTCAGGTCTCAGCTAGACCTGGCCAAGAATCGCCCCCAAAAACTTTTCGATCTTATCAAACCCTAAACCAAGAGCCTTCCTAATGTCCTCAACACCAACCCTCTCGCTATTCCATCCTGTGATGAATTTGCCTCCTTCTTCGCCTCTAAGACAGAATCCATTAAATCTGATCTACTCAAGGACCTAATATCCATCTCAGACTTGAAAGAGAGCCCATCTCAGTCACTAGACGGTGCCCTAGCTAATGACCTCCCGTTATTTAAACTAAAAAACAATGCATCGTAGTCCCACTTCAACACTTACAGTGAAGATACCATGCTAAAAACGTTAAACGTGCTGAAACACTCCAATCACTTCACAGACCCGCTACCAACAAACTACATTAAAGACTTCATTTTTCTCCTACTACCCCTCCTGACCAAGATCATAAACACTTCCCTTCTTCAAGGATCTATTCCGGACACCCTTAAAATGGGACAGGTCTCGCCTATCCTAAAGAAACCCACTGCTGACCCCTCGGACCCTAATAACTATCCTCCGATTTCTAACATCCCTATGTTAGCCAAACTCCTGGAAAAATGCGTTAACATACAACTGAACAGTCACATTGTTCGTTTCAACCTACTGAACCAATTTCAATCTGGCTTCCTGGCAGGTCACATCATAGAATCAGCCATAACACATGTATTAGACAACGCTCTAAAAATCCTTGACCAAAATGAAGCCTGTCTTCTAATCCTACTCGACCTGTCATCAGCTTTTGACACAGTCAAACACGACAACCTGCTGAATCTCCTGAAACAAAAAATGGGTTTGCCTGGAAGTGTATTTAACTGGTTCGCCTCTTTCCTCCAAAATAGATCCCAAAGATTCAAGGTCAACATGTCCCTGTCCATCCCCTCATCTGTCACTCTGGGAGTTCCACAAGGCTCCTCCCTCTCTCCTACCCTATTAAACCCTTTCATGGAACCGCTCACTGATCTTCTCAGCCTCTCCAAGATACACTTCCACGTGTATGCTGACGACACCCAAATATACATCAAAATCCACTCTCTGGGAGACATCAAATCACTCAACTCCACACTACAAAAAAAACAAATTTGGCTGGCCGAAAACCACTTGAAACTCAACTCCCTCAAAACGGAATTCCTTGTAATCGCTCCCCCTAACAAAACTCACACTATCATAGACTGGATCAAGCACCTAACAGCTCTCAATGGGCAACCGCTCATAGTCGACTCAGCAAAATCTCTAGGGGTAACGCTGGACAGTAATCTCAAAATGCAGAAACACATCAGCACATCAACAAAGGGAGCCAACTTCCACCTAAAGACCCTGCGAAAACTGAAACCCTATCTGCCCGCCTTAGATCTCAAACAAGCAGTTCAAGCCCTAGTTATCCAATGCTTGGAATATGGAGAGTAACCCTATGCGGATTCCCTAGGTCATCGACAGCCCCGCTAAGAGCTACGATCAACTCAGCTGCGAGACTCATCACAGGTTCTAAGAGAAACGCCCACATATCCCCAGACCTGAGAGCCCTCAACTGGCTACCGTTTGAAGCCAGAATTCATTTAAAAATCGCTTGTATGATACACAAGGCCCTCTACCACAATGCCCCACAATACCTAGCTCAGAAATCGGTGCTCTTGGCGGGCAGCAGAGCTTCCAGGAGTGCCAAGACTCTTCTCCTACAACCTCAACGATTTGCCAAGAAAAAAACGTATAACCGATCCTTCTCTGGTATGGCTCCGAGGACATGGAACGCTTTGCCCAGTGAAACTAGAATGAACCCTTCCTCTGCCTCCTTCAAAAGAGAAGTGAAAGCTATCCTTATGGCTCAATTCACGTGAACTTTGTGTCTACTCACTGCACTATATTACCTCTTTTTCTTTGATGTTTTGTGCTAGCTTAGCACTGTCTTCTCTTGATCTAGACGTATGTATAACTTACCTATTTTGTGTTATACTGTATCGTAATATATCGTATATATAATCTACAAGAGCCTGGTTCGCGCTATATAAAACCTTCAAAATAAATAAATAGAAATAAAGACTATCAAATACAGTCCTGGGAGGCAAGCCAAGTGTTTTTTTTTCTGCGGAATGCACACACCGAGTACCGGACAGGCCACCTCCTCCCAGTGCACCCCCAAGGCCAGTGATGGCGAGACTATTTAACTATTGAGATAGAGACATATTGCAAATTGCCAGCACCAAGGATCCGTGGTAGTTGGAGAATAACAATGTCACTATTTACCCTGATTACACGGCAGAGGTGCAAGGACAACATGAGTCCTGTTACTCAGTAAAACAACAGCCTCGCCTCCTAGGCCTTACGTACGCCTTCGACACGGTGGACCACGCCATCTTGGTCCACCGGCTAAAACGAGTGGGAATCACCGACGCCGCACTCACCTGGATTAAGTCCTTCCTTGAGGGAAGATCCTTTCAGGTGTCAGATGGCTTTGCCACGTCTAAAGCCTTGTCCATGCAGTGTGGGGTCCCCCAGGGCTCCTCCCTGAGCCCCACACTTTTTAACGTTTACATGTCCCCCCTGGAAGACGTTATCACTCCTTTTGGCGTCAAGACAGTGATGTACGCTGATGACACGCAGCTGGTGGTGTCCATCAATCAATCAAACACTAGCCTAGAAAATCTCGCCAGATGTCTCGAAGGTATCTCACAATGGATGTGTGACTCACGACTTAAGCTGAACGGTGACAAATCGGAGATCCTTTTCCTTGGCAACCCGAACAAACTACCCACAAATCTCTCCTGGCCACCCTGCATGGGCTCCTACCCGACCCCAAAAACCGAGGTCAAAAGCCTAGGCATCTGGCTCGACCAGGACCTTAATTTTAAAACCCAGGCCAGAAAAACTTCAGGGACCTGCTTCGGCCTTATTCGCATGGCCCGAAAGATCCTCCACCTGATCCCCTTCCAGTCTAGGAAGCTACTGATGCAGGGACTGGTTAACTCCAGGTTAGACGATGGCAACGTCCTGTACCTGGGAGCCCCTGCATCAGTCATTCAGAAACTTCAGGTGGCTCAGAACGCTGCAGCAAGAGTCCTCACAGGAACCAAGGCAAGAAGCTCGGCGAAGCCAGCCCTCAAAAGCCTGCACTGGCTCCCAGTGAAAGAGCGCATCACCTTCAAGACGCTCTGCATCTCGCACAAAATCATGCACGACAAGGGCCCCCCAATCCTCAGATCCCTGATGAAACCACATCAGTCCACCAAAAATCTAAGATCTGACGCACTTTTCCTGGCTCACATCCCAAGAATAAAAAAGGCAAGATCTGGCGGCCACTTGTTCGCCTACAACGCGCCAAAGCTCTGGAACACCCTCCCAGTAGCCATGAAGAGTGATCATAACCTCCTCTCCTTCCGAAAACACTTAAAAACTTGGCTCTTCCCCTAAAACTCCTTTTTTCTGACCCTCCCCATGGAAAAACTAGTTCCTCTCAGCGCTGGGATGCCCAAGGGTAGCTATGCGCTCTACAAATCCACTTCCAAATTCCAAATTCCAAATTCCAAATACGCACTATTAATTCAGGCGAAACTCAAAGTGCTAGATGAAATGAAGAATTAAATAGCGCTACATATACCCGGAGGTGTCTAGGCACTTTAACAAGGGTAGGAAAGCAAAGGTAAGGATGGAAGCATTTTAGTAGAGCCAGGTTTTTAGGTGCTTTCTAAAATTAAGCAGATTGGATTCTTTTTTGAGAAAACTAGGCAGAGTTTGGAGGTGGTATATACAAAGCTGTGGGTAAATCAGTATTCTTCTCCTTCCCAAAGGAAGCATGGAGCTAGTTGGAGACCAAAGGAGCGAGCGCTCCCCCAAACACCCGTGGACGTTAAGGAAGGCTGGAGGATGCGAAGGAGCAGGTGCCGAGTTGCTTAAAAAATTACTCAGCCGTTCGGCTAACGAACAAGGAGCAAACGAAAGGGCACGGTCGGCGCTGAAATGGGGAAAATACACACATGTGGATCGGAGCCCAAGAACTCAGAATCGGACGCGCCAGATTCAGATAATTATTTAACTGATGAGGTTTCGGAAGACTTGCCATTCGGCGCGCAGATCACCCTAATGACAGCAAACTTACTAATGTGACACACTCTCTGTTGTATCCTTTATTTTTTTTCCATATTTCGAGATACTGCCTAGGCAAAGTGCAAGACTATGTGCTATTGGGTCGGAAAGGCTTGGGAGTGGGACACAGAAAGAAACGCTCTTTGCAGGACCATGCACTTTGTCGATCACGAAGAATGCACTTCACAATCCAGAAGGACCATATGTCGGTTGATAAACTGTTTTATGTGTTGGCTGGGCATGACGCTGCTGTGCGCTAGCCAATGAGAGCGAGTTGATAGGGTTTGGTTTTACATGTTTAAGTATAAAATTTGTTGCGTGCGAGCGTCCGCCCTACACCTCTCTTCTAGACACAGCCCTTAGGCGGTTACAATTTTTTCTCATTATGACTACACAGACTTATAGGATACTCACATGGAATGTGAGGGGTATGGGCACATATATGAAAAGATACATGATCCATGCATATTTGGACAGGGCCGGTTCTAGGATTTGCGAGGCCCTGGGCTAAAAGGGAATGTGCGAGGCCGCTCTAATGTAGATAAGTGGCCCCTTGCAAGGAGACCATTCACAGACACTGTGGGAAGCCTATTGTCCAGCATTTTGTCACCCCCCCCAGTTTTAACTTTGAGCCCACAAGCATTTCTCACACCTTCAGTCCGATAGGTGTGAGAATTGCTTGTGGGCTAAAAGTTAAAACTATGGGGGCGCCAAAATGATGGACAATGGGCCTCCCACAGTGTCTGTGAATGGGTCTCCTTTCAATTGAAGGGAACGTCTTCCTTCCTTATGTATCCAGATACCATCCCTGAGAGGCCCGGGGAGGGGGGCCCCTCCATTTCAAAGAAAGGTGACACCTTTCTTTGAAATGGATCGCCAGGGACCCGACAGGACACATCACCAGTGCATGGCCCCATGCTGGTGGGCTGAGCGCGAGGCCCTGGGCAGATGCCCACGCTGCCCATGCCTAGCGCCGGCCCTGTATTTGGAAAGAAGCCAAGAAGCCAAGAGACACATATCACAGTGGGTGAATTTGCCAAATGAACCAGACAATGGTGCATTGAACTGTTTGGCATGGCATATTCGGACAGTGGTGGCTCCAAAGGGAGTCAGTAGGCTGTATCCAGGGGCAAGGTCCTCCTGCCCCTGCTGTATGGCAGACACCGCAGACTTTATTTACATGGTATAATCCTTTTTGACAATATTTCAGTTCTGGTCACAGGTAGTGCAATGAATATTGAAAGTGACTGCATGCACATTCTTTCTGGACCCTCTCCAATGCTTGCTGGGTGTGAGAACTGTCAATAAAAAGGCAAGGGGACCTGCACGCTTTCAAAGCCTTGCCTTAATCCTCCTGAAAAGATGTATATCCATGAACTGGAAATCTGACGCGGCGCCACCCCTGAACCTATGGTCCACTGACATGGTTAAGTGGGCTAGGGTGGGTGGCCATTTACACTGCTCTACGGTCCAGTGTAGACCGGATGGACTACCTGGTGTTCTGTGACACTTATCCGGACTAACTAGATCCTAAAACCAATGAACGCCCCCCATTGAACAGAATGAGGAATTGTTTTACACATGATTTGTGGGACGGGATGAGGGGAAAAGGAGAGGCGCTGGAACCTGCTGAGGAGGGAGATGAGAGGATATGATCACTGCTGAGGACCCGCTAGATGAAAGGTGGGATGGAGGGCAATGGAGGTGGAGGTGTCCTCCAGTAGGGACAGACGCATGGGTCGGCCTCAGGGGAGGAGGCAGTGATACAGCATCACGTGTTACGTTAGCACTGTGGTTGAATTTACTAGTTTGTGTTTTTCCTCTGTCTATTAGATACAGTTCTAATGTACTAACTACCTATGGAAGCATTGACCCGCTCTTGGGGATGGGCTAGTTGTGAGAGGTCGCTGGACATGGGGCGCCTATGTAACGCCATGCTCCTCCTATGGCTAAATATGTTACCAATACCAGGCATTCATCTGTTACAGTATGCGGATGGCAATGTATTGAAATAGTATTTTTTTTTTTTAAAGTTATAAAAAAAGAGACAACTATAGTTTCAAAAGATCTTATAAAAGCTTGCAGCCAAATGTAGATATTAAAAAGGATGAGGGGAAGCAAGGTGCCTTGTGACCTGCACCATCAAGCAGGGACATGTTTGAGTTTGAAAAACACAAACACTGCAGTCAATTGCATATCGAGCAGTCTCCAGATCCAAGAGGTGCCAGACCTGCTGACAAGGGAACTACTGCCCCAGGGTGTACCATAGAGACATTGAAACTTTCTTCTACTGACAAATGCAAATAAAACAATTGATGGACAGAATGCAGAGCAATTACTTACATTCACTCCAGTACAGAGATCTGGGCCTAATTCCATCATTTTTTTTCTCACCATGCCATTCCAGTTTGAACCCAGCCATATGCAAATCAGTCTTAACCCTGTGTCCAATGGGAACAGTCCAGCCCGAACTGCCAGGCCAGGCCAGGTCCTCCCTAGACTGGAAACAAACATCTTAGAACCTCTTTCAGGGTTTCACTCCTCATCAGCCAGGATATCTTGGCTCCAGAGGCATGGAGAGCACGGGACCCACGTCTGGGCATACCCGTCCCACTCGGGGTGACAAATGCAAAAACAACAATTGATGGACAGAATGCAGAACAATGTCATACATTCCCCCCAGTACAGAGATCTGGGCCTAAATCCATAGTTTTTTTGCTCACCATGTCATTCCAGTTTGAACCCAGCCATATGCAAATCAATCTTGACCCTGTGTCCAATGGGAACAGTCCAGCCCGAACTGCAAAGCCAAGTCCTCCCTGGACTGGAAACAAGCATCCTAGGACTGGTTCCACACAAGGTGACAAATGCAAAAACAACAATTGATGGACAAAATGCAGAACAATGTCATACCGGTCCCACAATGTTTGTTTCCGGTTCAGGGAAGACCAGGCTTGGCAGTTCGGGCTGGACTATTCCCATGAGGCACAGGGTCCAGACTGATTTGCATATAGCTGGGTCTGAACTGAGGTGGCGAAGTGAGCTAAAGAACGATGATGGGGGGCGTGGCCAAGATGGCGGGGTGAGCGGACGCTTCCTCCCGTAGCTCCTCCGGCCCAGCTCAGCTCGAGCCCCGATTCCTGCGCTTCTCTCCCCCCGCGGCTGCACTGCGGGCGAGAGAACTGTGCCGGAGTTCTTGGGGCACATTTTGATACCACTTTGACTCCTGTTGCCCCGGGGGAAGTGCCCGGGAAGCTTGTTCAACGATCGGTCCGAGGAGTGGAGCCTGGATCGGCCCGAGGAGAAGAGCCTGGAGGCGGAGCGTGTTGCGGCGCTGTCCGCGCGCCTCGGCCGAGCCGAGTGCTGAAAGCTGTTGATCCCGAGGGAGCGGACTCGACGGACTCCGCGGAGTGCGGAGGCTTCCTGGCTGGCGCCCTTGTGGCCAGAGTCATCGCTGGACAACTGACCCCAGACCTGCGTTGGCGATCTGCCCCCTTGCCATGGGTGTTGGTGTGTGACGCCATGCGGACCCCGAGCCTGGAGGCGGGAGACGGCGGAGTCTGACCGGCGACCGATCTGAGTGTACTACCCGATGCGACCGGGGGACACTGGTTTTGCACCTTCCCGACCCATGGCTGTTCGAGGGTCGCCCACAGACTTGCTGGCCTAGGCTGCCCTCTCGGGTTCCGCCCTTCCGCCATTTTGTCACTGAGAGACTGGTACTGGCGACCCTCGCCCGCGCCCTTGTCATACGGGCGCCTCAGTCCATCCTGGCGCCTACGCCTATGCCATCCTCCCTGGAAGTACACGGCTGAAGGACTCCGGCCTGGACCCTGATCACCGCCCTGACTGGCTCGATGGTCGTCTCGCCCTGGCCTGTGCCGCCATTTTGTCGCCTGTAACGCACCGCCTTTGTCTTCGGCGAGGCCTTCACATCTGCTGCCCACGAGCGGCCGGCTCTAAGCTTTACCCACCGCGGAGGCCAAGATGACTGGGAGAGGAGGCGCGAGGCGGGGGGATCGCACTCTGCCGGACATGCTCAGCAGGGCCCAGCAACTGCGAGACAGGACGCAGCCGTCCCCGGGGTCCTCCCGGGCCTCAACGGACGCCACCGGAGGCGAACCACCAGTCACGAGGTCCTTCATAGAGGACTTATTCAGCTCCCTCAAGGAGGAATTCCAGACTCTCAAGACCGAGGTGGCCGGAGAGGTCCGTGAAGTGCGTAGAGAAATCGAGGGCCTAGGCGAGCGGGTCGACACAGTGGAAACGGCAGCCCAACGTCGCGATGAGGAGATAGTTCATCTCCAGCAGGACGTTCTCCGCCTACGGGAGCAGTGTGTCGAGCTCCAAGCCCACTCTGAGGACCTCGAGAACAGGTCCAGGCGGAATAATATCCGGGTGCGGGGCGTCCCGTCCGCGGATGAGGGTGCGGACCTGGTGGCCTATCTGCAGGACCTGTTCCGAGACATCTTGGGAGAAGGAGCGGACTTCCCGATCCGCATCGACAGAGCGCACAGAGTGGGCCGCCAGCGCCAGTCATCGGCACCCCCACCTGATATCTTGGCATTCCTGCCGGATTTCCCCCTAAAGGAGCGCATTATGACGGAGGCCCGCAGGAAGCAGCCACTATCTTTCCGAGAACGACCCGTGGCGCTCTATCAAGATCTGTCCGCCATCACGCTGCAGAAGCGCAGGTCTTTCCGCATCGCTACGGACTTTCTGCGGGAGTATGAGACGGCCTACTCCTGGGGTCACCCCTTCCGTCTTATCTTTCGATGGAATGGGGTGCTACACCAGCTGCGCTCCTTACAGGATGTTTGTGGGGTGCTGGGACTCACAGCTACAGAGGAGGAGGGGGCGACGCCCGCATGGAGGCGCCCCGAGCGACGGGGCCGAAGGAGATCGAGGAGGCGCCAATCGTCGGCGACGGCGAGCCGCCCTGACTTCCCCACCATCAGGGCGGATATGGCGGAGGCCCTGAGGACTGCGGCCAGGAACTTGCCTGACTCTAATGGCGTGGCCCAGACGGCCTAACTTCACTCCGGGGGGAGAGACTCTTAGCCTCTACGATGCTGGGTTGGGGCTGGGGGTTGGGGGGGAGAGGTTGGAGGTGGGTGGCTGGACGTCCACTTGACTGTTTTCTACGGACTCTCCCATTTGGGCTAGACTGAGACAATGGGGTGTTTTTTCCTGTTTTTGGTTTTGGCTGGTTGCCATGGGTTGGTTTTGTGGGGGTTCAGGAGTTGGTTTGATGTTGGGGGGGTCCCGTCCGATGTTGTCCGAGCACATGCGAGGCCGCCTCTGGCCTTCCCCGCGCCCCTGCCCCGCGCGCCCCCTCCACTGATCCCTCGCTTGCTACATAGCGCTTTGCTTCCCTGGGAGCGATGCCGTCCATGAAAGTAGTGACCCTTAATGTTAAGGGTCTGAACAATCCTGTGAAGCGTAGGGCGATCCTTTCCCTGCTAGAGGGTTCGCAGGCAGACATCTGCCTCCTGCAGGAAACCCATTTACTCCCTAAAGATTGCCATAGGTTGCGCTCTGCCAAGTTTCCCACGCAACTCTTTTCCTCGGCAGCGACTAAGACTGCGGGGGTAGCCATTCTTCTGGCCAGCTCCTTTAGGGGCGAGGTGTTGTATAAACATGCCGAGCAGAAGGGGAGGCTCCTAGTGTATCGCATGCGGCTGGGAGGTGTTGCCTTCACGGTTGGCTCCGTGTACAGCCCGAATGACCACCAGGATTGTTTCCTGGAATCTGTGTTGGTGGACGTCACTGCCTCGCCCGATCGCCACGTTATCTTGGGGGGAGACCTGAATATGGTCTTCGACTCCGCCTTGGATAGGTCTGCCCAGCGCTTTCCGCAGACGGGGGAGCTTTCTAGAGCGGTGCAGGACCAGATCGCAGAGATGGATCTGCATGACCTCTGGCGCACTATGCACCCCACCGATAGGGACTATTCTTATTTCTCCCACGCACATCGTACTTATTCGCGGTTGGACTACCTCTTGGTGAGCGGCCCGCTTCGCTCGGCCGCCACGGCGGCAGACATCGGAGTCTTGTCCCTGTCCGACCATGCACCGGTTTCCGGAGTATTTGCTTGGCCGGCGGCCCCCCCTCCAGAGGGATGTGGCGGCTTCGGGACACGCTTCTCCATAAGAAGTCGGTGGTGAAGCGAGTGGGGGAGGTCATTCAGGAGTACCTGACCCACAATAACAACTCCGACACGTCCCTAGCAACGCAATGGGCGGCCTTGAAAGCGGTCGTCAGAGGGGAGTTTATCTCCATTTCCTCGGCGGAGAACAGGGAGCGGCAACGTAAGAGGGATGAACTGACGGCGCAAGTCAGGGAACTTGAACAGGTTCACCGCCGGACGGGGGCTCCTCAAGTTTGGAGGCAGCTGAAGGCGGCGAGGAAACTCCTCTCTGCGCTGGACCTGGACCGGGCGGAATATGCGGCGTTGCGCCTGAGGCATGCCTTTTACACCGGCGGGGACAGATGCGGTAAGCTCCTGGCCCACCGGCTCAGGGCTGCGCAACAACGCAACGTAGTGAAGGAGCTAGTAGGCGCAGATGGGGTCCCGGTTTCCGGTGACGCGGAGGTGGCGGATTCCTTCCGTGCCTTTTACGAGGCGCTGTACGCTGCAGAGCCCTCCCCACCGGGAGAGGCTGAGGCCTATCTGGAGTCAGTGATCCTCCCGGCCTTGGATCCCGCCCAGGCGGACCACCTGGAGAGGGACATTCATGTGGAGGAAGTTATCTCCGCTATTGCGCGGTTGAAGCACGGCAAGGCCCCGGGCCCGGATGGCTATACGGCCTTGTTCTACAAGACCTTCTGTCCCACTGTCGCGCCTATCCTGGCTCGCTTGTTCAATTCTTTCTCTGAACCGGGGGCCATCCCACCGGACCTTCTCTCGGCGACTGTGTCGGTTATTCCGAAACCGGGGAAGGATCGGACTCTGTGCGGCTCATATCGGCCCATCTCGCTTCTAAATGTGGACCTCAAGCTTTACACGGGGATCTTAGCGGCCAGACTGCACCTACCGGGCCTGGTGGAGGCGGACCAGGCTGGTTTTGTACCCGGTAGACAGACGGTCGACAACACCAAGAGGGTGACGCACGTGCTAGAAAAGGCCTCACGCGTCCCGGGGGAGCGGATGCTGCTGTCGGTCGACGCGGAGAAGGCCTTTGATAGGGTTCATTGGCCGTACCTCGAGCTGGTTCTCGGGAAACTGGGGATCGGCGAGAAGTTCCGCACCATGGTCTTTAATTGTTATAGGAGGCCGTCAGCATCGGTGCGTGTCAACGGACACAGCTCCAGCAGCTTTGCCATTGAGCGCGGCACGAGACAGGGCTGCCCCCTTTCCCCGCTCTTGTTTGCCCTCTATATGGAGCCGTTTGCCCAGAGGATTCGCGATAATCCGGACGCTATTGGGGTGAAGATGGGCCAATACACTCATACTGTTAGCTTATACGCGGACGATGTCCTGCTGACCCTGGATGACCCCAAGCGGTCGCTCCCTGCCTGTGTCCAGGAATTGAACGCCTTTGCCCGCGTGGCGGGCTTCAAAATGAATATGTCTAAATCGGCCGCCCTGGATGTGTCACTCTCTATCGACACCAGGCGGGACCTCCAGCGTCTCTTCCCTCTGCAATGGTCCTCCTCCACGGTGCCTTACCTGGGGATTTTGCTTGCACCTTCGCTGCCTGAAATGGTCGCAGCTAACTATTCCTCCCTGGGCAAAAAGATCGAAGAGGAACTCGGCCGATGGAGCAAGGGCCTGCTCTCGTGGCTGGGCCGTATCGCAGCGGTGAAGATGACGATATTGCCTCAGATCCTGTATCTTTTTCGCGCTCTACCTCTCCAGCCCCCTGTAGGCTGGATACGGCAGGCGCAGGCTGACATCTCCTGCTTTGTGTGGCAGGGCCGTAAGCCTCGGATGAAACGGGTACTCTCCACGCTTGCCCCGGAGGCGGGGGGTCTCGGTGTTCCGGACCTCCGGAAGTACTTTCAGGCGGCTCAGCTCCGATACTTGGTGGAGTGGAGCCGGTGGGAGTCGGACAAGCACTGGCTCTTTCAGGACCAGGCAGTGGCGGGCCGTACCCTCCAGGAAGTCCCGTTCCTGCGGCGCACTCATCGCCCGCCTAATCTCTACGCCTCCTTTGTCACCCGGGTTCCGCTGCGAGTGTGGGATGCGGTATGTGAGCTTCGCGAGCTAACCACTTTTCCATCACCGTTCACACCCATTGCTGGCAATCCGGACTTCACTCCGGGTCTGGAACCGGGAGCCTTTTCCCACTGGGTGAGCGCGGGATGTAGGGCACTTTTTCAGATCTACGGGCCGGAGGGTGTGCTCCCTTTCCAGCAGCTCCGACAGGAGTTTGGCCTGACGGAGGGGGACAGACTGCGTTATATGCAGGTCCGCCACTGGGCTCCTCAACCCCCAGTGCGCGATGTCGCTGCCCGTTCGATCACGCCCTATGAGCGGTGGCTGGTAACCCGGACCTCGGATGCCAAGCTTATTACCGACTTATATAAGTTTCTCCAGCCCCCGCCGTTTCATTACCATAACCCAGGGAGGGAGCGCTGGCACAGGGAACTGGGCAGGACCTTGAGCCATAAGGAGTGGGACAGGATCGCGTATCGGGCGAGGCACTCTGCGTACCACACTGGGCTGACGGAGACCTTTACTAAGGTGTCCACCTACTGGTATTACACCCCGGAGAGGCTCTACGAAATGCACAAAATCAGCGATAAGGGTTGCTGGCGTGGCTGCGGACAGGAGGGTACTCTAACGCACATTCTCTGGGAGTGCCCGGTACTGTCGGCCTATTGGAAGGAGGTCTTGGATGAGGTGGATAAGCATTTTGAGATCGAACTCCCGCGCTTCCCGGCGTATGTTTTGCTAGGCCTCCCCAATGACTTGATGTACCCGCTGAAGTCCCGCAGGGGTAGACAGATTGCGATTGCGCTAGGCTCAGCGGTTCAAAACATCCTCGTACTTTGGCGCACCCCCACTGCCCCTTCTATCACTGGCTGGCTACACAGGCTCTGGCAGGTGCTGGGTATGGAGAAGATGTCGCTTACAGTGGCTGGGAATGTAGACCAGTTTGAAGAGCTTTGGCACCCCTTTTTAGCACTACTGTCCACGGAATTCCGCGAGCTCACATGTCCACGGTACCTACGACTCCTTCGGCTGACGCCGCCGGCGGCTCCAGCGGAATGAGAGAGGTGGGATCGGAGGTTTGGGGGTGGGGGGGGGGGGCGGGGTTACATACTTCTAATGTTGACCTTCGGACGGGGATGTTGGGGTGTTGTTTTCTTCTCTTTTTTTTTTCCTTTGCATTTCCTCTTTCTATTTTTTCCGGGGTAGGGGGGCTTGGGGGGATGGTGTATTTTTCACTGGGTTGCGGGACGCTACTCAAGCTCAGCTTTGATTGGGGGGTGGGGGACTACTGGAGGGTCATCCGCACTACCTTATTGCCTTATGACTTATGCCTTGTACCCCTCCGGGGCTGCCTACCTCCCTCCTTTTCTCCAGAATCGATGCAACGTCTAGCTTTTTGTACTGTATGTTAACTTGACCTCCTATTCCCTTCCCCATGTCTTTTTGTGCTTTAATAAAATGCTTTAAACCTAAAGAACGATGATGGATTCAACCCAGATCTGTGACTGGGGGTGAGTGTATGAAAAGTTTC
Source organism: Lissotriton vulgaris (assembly GCF_964263255.1). Classification (NCBI taxonomy): domain Eukaryota; kingdom Metazoa; phylum Chordata; class Amphibia; order Caudata; family Salamandridae; genus Lissotriton; species Lissotriton vulgaris. The sequence continues at coordinate 278,260,220 of NC_141698.1, read as the reverse complement.
AGGGCTCCATCCATCATCTCCTTGTGTTTGCTTTCTTCTACTGACAGCTAAGGTCTGTGACCACTGTAGAAGGACGCCTCCCTGCTACACGATTTATCACTTGGTCTCGCAGGCAGCAAGCCCGGTCAGTTAGTTCTTCATGTGGCTATGTCGGGTAGAGAATGAAGTAGGGAGTTGGCCGGAAGAAGTCAGTTAACTCAGAGCCCACTGTCCTCTCCAAAAACGAATGATCAATCTCCAAAGACAGTTTCTGGCAGGTGTGGGGACCAATATAGGCAAGACCTGAGTATTCCTTATGTTGACTGTGTTTCCGCTTGCTTACTGGCTCAGATCGGTGGATGGCAATGATTCCAGTCCCCTTTCATGTGCTTATCTAGGTTCCTGATCGATACTGTGACCTTATGCCCCTATTCGGCTATAAGTCCATTTATTCCCTATATTGGCATAACCGTTCAAGTGCGATTTTCTGTAAAGTCATCTCTGGCCTCACACGAGCAGAGCCACAGAGCCACATTCCAGCATGACTCTCTGCTACTTCCTTTGCGACCAATTAGTGCAATGACAGAGCAGCAGTCACTATCTGATATTCCTAGATAACACTCCGAGTTCTTCAACAAGATAAAAACTTAGCAAACCTGGAAATCCCCGCTTGCTATGTTTTGATTAGTAATGGAACTCTAATGAGCAACTGATAGCTGCCACTTCCTAGTGACATCTTTAATTGACGTCTTATGTCCAGCAAACTTGCGTCAAACCCGGCACCTGTCAGGTATAAATATTACCAACGTTGCCTTAAGCAATACGAAGCTGTGAGCTGTGAGAGCGAAGCTAACTGCTGTTGAGCGTTGCCTGTCGCTGCAGCCTGCTATCCTGTGGTGGTGAAGCTACTGATTACCATTATCGCCGCTACAGCGCGACCTATGGTGCAGTACGCTTGAGGAGCCGTGCAGCCGTCCTCTGCGAAGACATCCAGCCCAGCTGCCCGCGGACGCTGTCACCCCTCCTTCCTCCAGACGCGCTGAGAGAAGCCGCTGCCTTTCTCGTGCAGAGAAATCCAGTCCCGGCGCTTCCGGTTTACCCTCGCAGGTGACTGGGATATCGAGAGAGACCCCTGAAGGAGATACCAATCCTCCATCATTCTATTCAGAGGTATGGTGTTGACTAAACCCTTAGACGAGAATTCTTGAAACAAACCTTGGCAAAACCAACTTAACTTAAGCTACTTACTTACTCCCCCTTCTCACGTGTTAGGCTTAGGTCAGGCACACTGGGGTAGGCTTAGTTAGAAGCACCAGTTGAGTATGTTAGCCTAATGTATATATGACTGTATATATGTTTTATTACTTTTAAACCATTGTATGGCTAAGAAACCATATCAATGCTTTTACAGTTCTATTTTGCTATTCTTATCTTACTGTACGTACTTTTTATAATAACAGTTATTGCAATTGTGGCAATACATTTCTCTTGTATGAGAAGAAAGACTGTTCAATAAATGTTAACCCTTTATTGATACACGCCCGTCTCTCTATTCTCTACATACTGTGAAAGTAAACTGCACTAGACTGACTGAGTGAAATCTATGTCTATTGTTTCACACGACCCTAGAGATCGACTCTTGATCTGAGGAGCAAAGTTGTCATGTTGCACGGTTGTTGGAAAGCTGAATCCCTTCTTGTCTGTGCCAAGGAAGCTGATCACTTCCTATGCAGAGAAGAAAGTTTCCAGTGACCTCTGAGCTAGTTGGTAACACAACCCAATTAAGTTTAGCATAGTCAGTGGAGGCCTGGAATATCCGCAGTTCCACGTCGATACTACTGTTTATGTTATTCCAATGCGCAGGGCCTAGTGGGAAACTAGGAACTACACTACATGGCGCCCAACGTTTGGTAAGGCGATAAACTAACGTAAGACTTGTAGAGTAACTCAGTCGTGCATATTTCACACCCCTTTCTCCCTTAAATACTCCAATAGACGTCTGGAGTGGGTGAAAGGTTAAAATCCGCCCGACCTTAGTAGGAAGAGATTCCTATGTAAAGCTCTGGTTTATTCAACGTTGAAGGATACAGTGTTCCAAAATATTGTGCATCTAATCTTTGTCTCCTTGGAGACCTACTCTGCAAAAACTGCATTTATACAATGTCAGTAGAAAACAACGGCACCACTGGGGCCGCAGTAGATGCGACTCAGCAAGGTCCCGAATACACAGACCCGGGTGCTATTATCATCCCGGTCCAGTTAAGAAGATCTATAACTTTAAAACTTATAGAACACGGACTGCCACCTCAAGGTGGTACAGTAATTTTCGTGATAGAGGCTCACGAGTATCGGCAGACAGAGGTATTCTATTCATGGATAAACTTTCCAGCGGTAAACGCTATAACACAAGAGTTTCACTATTACAAAATAGAGGAACCTCCGGAAGAGTACGCTCCTTTCGAGGAGGTTGAAATTCCACTTAAATTTCAAGAGCACCTGCTCTGGTTTAATGGCGCCCTAAAACACAATGATCACATAACCAGGCTCGGTCCACTAGGTAGACCAGGAGCCACGTGGCCGGTTCTAGCCAGCTACACACCACATCCTGACATTATAAGAATGTCTAGAGAAGAGCTGTTAGCACAGCTAAACACATTAATAAAAATACATAGGCAATTAGTCCAATATGTAATACGGACTGCTACAGTCCAGCCAGCTGTTAATACACCACAGCTGACCCCTCATCAGGGGAACACAAATAAAATTACACCACAGAACATACAGTCATGTCTTGGTAAAACACCCGTAAAACGGGAACAAATTCCTTTCTGGTTAGCCCAGAAAATCACTCAAATAGAGGCAGTATTTCCTGATACTACCCCTATTGAGAAACACAGAATCTTGACCATCTGCCTTCCCATGGGAATCGCACCACACGTGGAGGACTGTGACACTTGGGGTACAGTCTTTGCTTCCATTTACACAAAAACACACGGTGTTCCGTCTATGGCGGTAATACCAGACGTGCTAAAACAGATTCAAAATGAATTCGGTCCAGAACCAGCTTTAAATCTAGGTATGAAATTACTGAAAGACTTCAAGCAGGTCACGGCTATATTATTAGCCAATGTAAAGGGAGAAGCAGCATCTGTGGCGATTCGCCAGAAGTTGAGGGAAACAGATATAAAAGATCCTGTTGAGCTTGCAAAAATCATAGAAAAATGCTATGAAGAATTAGGTAGAGACAGCTTGGGTGGGAAACCAGTTAAGCCACAACTGCTCGAAAATCCTGAAAAATTATTTATTAAAAATAATTCAAATACTCCTAAAAAGAGCTGGGATGGAAATAAACAATCCAGTCCCAAGGAAAAAGTTTTCCAGTCCAGAGGAAGGTCTCCTCGACGGAGGGAGAGAACTCCGACTCGAGAACGCCAGTCTCCCCAACGGGAGCCCTCTGAGAAAAGATATAACCTTAGAAATAGGGATAATATAAAAAAACCTGATAGATATCAAAGTATTGATACACGTCCCTCTCGATCTCTTCCACAGAATTCGGAAAGAAGAGGACGGTCAGACCCAGGAGAGCACACCAAGTCCAAAGACAAGGAACCTGCTCAAAATAACAAATCTCAATTTCAGAAAAAGAAGGTAGCCAGTATTAGAGTAATCAACCATGCCGAGAATACTGAGGACACAGTTGAAAAACGGGGAGTGGGCATTGACAATGTTGGACAGTGCAGCAGAGATCAGTATAGCGCGCAAGATCTTGATGAGTCATCTGGAGACAGTGGACACGAATGAATACATTCAGGTTGAAACTGCCGACGCCAGACTTAGCGAGCACCATAAAATATACGAAATAACATTACGTATAGAGGGTGATAAGACTAGGAAAATTAAGGGTCTATTTTGGGATAAGCTCTCAAAAGGCTATGATATTCTGTTAGCTGAAAAAGATTGGCCCCCGGAGTTTGTCAGGGAGTGCCCTCGTGGCGAAGAAGTGATTATGCCTGCCTTCTCGAATCACATACCGATTCACAAAAAATACACATATGCAAGGAAATGGGCTGTAGCCCAGGCACCTGCATTGTATAAAAATCATGTAGGATGGGATGAGGATTCTACACCTCACAAAATCCAACTAAAAAGTGAACCAACTGCCCAACGGCAGTATCCCATAAAGCAAGAAGCTAAAAAACAGGTCAGGGAGATCTTAGATCAACTTGAGTACCAGGGGGTGATTGAAACATGCACCTCTCAAATGAACAATCCTTTGTTTCCTGTCTCCAAGCCAGACAATTCATATCGTCTAGTTTTGGACTACAGACACCTTAATACATGTTGCAAAACTTTTGCAGTACAAAACTCGCATAGTGCAGCCCTAATGAATAACATAGTTAGGAAAAAATACAAAACGACATTAGACATTTCTAATGGTTTCTTTTGTCAAAACATTGCACCAGAAAGCAGATACTTGACCGCTTTCTCCGCATTTGGGTCACAGAAAAAATTCTGTCGACTCCCACAGGGGTTCAAGAACAGCCCAGGACTATTCTCAGCTAGGGTAACAGAGTTACTACAAATCTATGATGATGAAGCATTATCTTACGTAGATGATATTTATCTCACAGACGACGACTTGGATACTCACTTAAAAAGAGTGAACACCATTATACTTGGGTTCGCAGCAGAGGGTTACAAATTCAACTTTAAAAAGTCCCGAATTGCCCATCTGACAGTACTATTTTTAGGGTACGAATTATCAAGTGAAGGAAAAAGCCTAGCGGACAACTTCTTAGAGAAGTGCGCTGTACTCCAAGCTCCAAAAACGCTGAAGAATTTACAATCAATACTAGGTTTTCTGAATTTCGGAAGAACTTACATTCTAAATTACGCAGAAAGGGTTAAACCTCTCTACGAACTAATTAAACCTGATTTAAAACAAATCAATTGGACTCAAAAACACACAGAAATTTTGAGATCACTGCAAACAGACATGTTAGCAAAAACAAAATTAGATACACGTGACAACACGATCGATCTTGTAATCCGAGTCATCCCAGGAAGATGCGGATTCACGTACCTAACCTCTAATGAGGGAGAAAAGGTACCGATTTCAATTAAATCTTACTTGAACACACAAGCAGAAAAAACATTCAGTCACACAGAAAGAACTGTGAACGCAGTGCAAATCGCATTAGCAAATGAACGAGAACTAGCACACGGCAAACGGATTAATATCCTTACAGCGGAATCCGCCTTCGAGGCGCTATTCAGCCCAGTAAACCTGCCTACAGTGTCACTGGATCCGAAATGGATACAGTACATAGATTCTCTAGGAGCGGAGGACGTGAAATACTATTTCGCCCCGCAATTTGAAGAACTGAATGATTTAGAATATGAAGAAGAATATCCTCTGCCAATCGAGATTCTGCCTCTCCCACAATACGCCTGTATAATCTATACAGATAGCTTTGTACAGCATTTTAATGTAGAGAGTAAATCCTACAATGCAGCATGTGCGATCATTAAAGGTCGTTGGCTGTGCGGTAAATTCAGACCGAAAGTAACAAAAACTGAATCTGTAAGAAACTGTTCGGTTCAAAGAACTGAAATCAGATCTTTAAAGATGGCGCTCGAAAATGCAGAACGCGAATTCCCCACACTTATAGTGTGCGATTCTCATTTTTGCGTCAATTCTTACAACAATAAACTGCAGAGTTGGATTGAAAACGACTACAAAGATGACACAGGTGCCACAATAAAGCATAAATTGCTCTGGAACGAGGTAGCTCTTTTAAGTAAAGAACTACAAAAGACTCACGTGATTCACGCACAGAGTCTTCAGCGTGATGGCGTTCACGTTGCAGGGAATTCATTGGCTAATACAGCCACCGCGGAAGCAACTAACCCGGCTTCCGTAGCCACAAAAAAGCGTACAGATAAGTATATAGACGGGGAAACCATGCTGGCAGTAAAAACGACCGTAAAAGGCGACTGTGCAGCACTACCCGTAAACTATCCACTCAATTATGCATACATAATCGATGCAAACTCCGTTCCTTTTGCTCGAATCCCTGGAGTGGGGGACAGAGTAATTCCAAACATGAACAGGAGAATATTTTTAATAGCAGACGCACACATGGGTTTGGGTCTACGGCACAGAGAGATCAAGGAATCACTGACTGAATTACAATCAGTATTCTGGTGGCCGGGAATGAGTGTAGAACACCAAATATATGCAAACAACTGTGAAAACTGCAATAGGGATCGCAGTAACGAACCTTGCTACCGGCTACCAGTCAGAAAGAGCGTAACGCTGCCTACACCCCATCCTGCGTCCTATTAATAGTTAAGACGAAATACACTTAAAAAAATGAGGCCTCCAGCACTCGGCTGACGCTAGAACGGTTATAAAAGATTTGCGAGTCTTTATCGGCACATACGCAATTACCACGTTCCATTCTGACCAGGGTCCTGCTTTCAGCTCTCGAGCCTATAAGGAGGCCATGGCCAGCATGGGAATTGGGTTGCGGTATTCTTGTCCGTCGCATCCCGAAGGGAATAGTGTGGTAGAAAGAAAAAACCGTGACATAAAGCAATCTATAACAGCGAAGGTATTAGGTTCAGGCGCTGGGTGGGTCAAACATTTAATAAGTGTCCAGACTAGTCTTAACAACATGCCAAGAAATTCTCTAAAAGGTTTCAGCCCATACGAACTATTGTTCGGAATTAGAATGAACGTTCAGGACCTCGATAGTCAGATGTCAGTGGTACAAGAAGAAACAAAGCAGTTTGAAGTAAAAGACCGTTTGGCTGTTTTACAGGAACTGAATGAAACAAGAAAATCATTAAGCAACATAAAGTTAAAGCAACAGCCAAATACCACTGACGAGGCACCACCCGCAACAGCCCCAGCAAGGCCTGTCTGGATTCCAAAGATTGGGGATCTAGTCAGAGAAAAGATCGCGGTTAAGAAGGAATTTGGGCCTTCTTACAGAAAAGCAGTACCTGTCTTAGCAGTCACCGGAACAAGATCAGTTGTGCTACCGCCCCTTGCTGGTAAAAAGGAGAACAGAGTCGTGTCCATCGACCTGGTAAAACCACAAGCATGTGGCCTATAATCAACAGTAGGCCCAGTGGACTCCCAAGAAACAACAGAATACCCAAACTTGCAACAATCCAAGAGGTTCAAACTGAAAGACTAATCACATTCGATCAGCCTGCAGTGCACAATGAAGGACTATGCAATAATGCCATGGAACTCGTGCCTCTTGAAACACAGATTGAAACAGTTCGTCAAGAAACAACACCAGTCTACAATAATGTGGCATCAGAAAGTGCTACCGAGAGACAGATTGAAAGAACAATCCCATCAATTGACAGAACTGCCTCTGGTTATTTCATCAACTTCGACAACTTCTCTGAAGATTTAAATGACCCGGAAGTGATGCCAGAAACAAAAAAGTCTTTTAAAGAAAAAGCAACGGAACTCTTTCATCAACTGAAGGAAATCTACCTAATTTCCCCTTGGCTAGAGTTCTGGTTCGGTCTAGGTGTATTTTTCCTCCTGCTTTGGCTCATCATGGTACTGTGTTTGGGAAAATTCATTGAAGGAAAATATATTACAATGGACACAGCAAGTCAGAACATCAACCTAGTCCTGAAACCACACAGATCATCCCACGTGAAGAAAAGAGAACTGTCAACAGTAAATGTCACAGCAATTCCAATACCTGGTGGGGTAGTATGGGAGAAAACAGACTATGAGATCTATGGTCCGGTCGAAATCCTGAAGTATCCTCATCAACTAAAGGTTTCCTTAAGTGACTTTGTGACACCAAGTACATTCTCTGATGATTGGGACTTTAACAGTATTAATGACATGATGTCTGATTTAGTAATGTCAGCTAGATTCACAGATCATGATTATTTACAAGGTTCATCTAGTTATGAGCAGTTATTCTGTTATACCCACTATGGGGATCATTACTTGCATAAATCTGCACAGCCTAGAAATGTTTTTATGTATAATCAATGGGAACATTGTTCTACACCACCTAAAAGCAGTTCTAAAGCATTTTTTGAGAAATTCAAATATTTTTCAGGGTTTAACACCAGTGATGCAGAAACGTTTTATTATAAACTGTTAGATAAAACAGGCATGAAAACAATGCTGACAAATTCTAAATTGATATATTCAGAAGCATTTTATGACAAAATGATGACATTTGGTTTTGATTATTGGAAAAATAATATTGAAACAAAATCAATTTGGGGTACAAAAGATTGGCAGGTGCAAGGCATAGAAACACTGTTTAGAACCTGCATGATACCAGAACAAATGTTATTTTTAAATGACACTGTACACCAAACATCTTGTCTTGGCCTAGCTAAGAACAAAGAAATGAAAACACCGTCTATACCAAAGCCAATAGCTGAGAATACAACTGCAGATAATGAGTTAGACGTGTCACACATTTTACATTTCAACAGAACACATCCGGATTGGAAAAAGTGGTTAATCTGGCCTACAGACACAAATAGCTGTCAAGATAGATTCCTGAACAAAACACAGGGTTTAAAAATGACCAGATTAGACCCTAGATATTCCCAGAGACAACATCCAGGAATTATAACCACATACAGTGTAGGTAAACTCTGCCTAGAATGGCTAACTTCATCCACACTGGCTGAAATTAAGCAACACTTGTCTTTGTTAAAAGATGGTGCTGATTTGCGCGATTTCATTCTTGGACCACGCAAACAGCGTCAAAAGCGTTTCATAGCGACCAGTATCTATGCTGCTTACAACGAGGCTTGGAAAGTAAAGCAAATTGAAACTGCTGAAAAGATACGAGAAATTGATCGTATTAATTTGGAAAAATCACTTTCTGTGGTAGACAATGGGTTAATGACTCTGTCTTCCAGAATATATTCTTTGGACAATATTGTATCCTCTGCCTTTGATGTGATAGACAGAGATTTGCTAATGTTACAACATGGCCAGTCTCAATTACGCTCTATTATAGAACTAGGCTGGACGCTGCAAAATCTTCGTTCAGGCTATGTGCCTTGGCGTCTGATAAACACAACGTCATTATTTTCCATTTTTAACCTTACTGATAAACAGATCAGTTTGGCACAGAAAGGAGCAGACTATACAATTTTGAGCATCGAGAAACTCGAGAGATTATCATTGACAATGTCAGAGAGCCCTGTCATTGAATGGATAATACACGGAATTATCACAATTCCGATAACAACTTTCCGATTTCATAAATGCCTTGAATACATACCTGCTGGCCAGTATGAACAATTGGGTAAGGGATATGTTAAATCCGAATGGAAATTACCATACACTCATTCTTGCTATAGTGACAGCGACAAAAATGTATTTCTTAGTGGTGACAACTGTAAACACTCACTAAGCGGTATACTTTTGTGTCAGGGTATTAATTTACACGGAGCATGTGATGGCAATTCAAACAACCTTTCATGCCACCAGCTAGTCACACCTGCAACTCAGATAGAGCCCTTCTTTATGCAACTCGCAAACGGGAGTTACATTCTAAGAACGGATCACAGGTGCTGTGGCCTCGCGCCCGGACTAAGTTATCTAGTAGAAGTAACGTCCATGGTCAAATGTTGTATGCAAGCATTGTTCCCGAGCGGGCCTCCAGACACAGTGACTCCCCTCTGGCCTCGTCTGAATCTCTATTCTATACGAATTGATACATTAAGCAAAATGAAATCTGTGCTTTTACAGACAACAGTGCCTATAACGTCATCTAAAGAGACGTATGATCTTCTAGTCGCAAGGACGGCTACTGAAGTCCATGACCTTTTATCAACAAATTGCCCCGTGCATTTCGTACAAATGCTCGACGAACTCCTTAACATGTCTAGTGCTACAAGCATCCCAGGCATATTTAAGACAGTCTTTACGGGACTGCTAACACCCTTCCAGGCAATTTTGGGAATCTTTCCTAATTTTGTGCACTCCATCTTTGGTGGTATTCCACTATTTTTTGGACTCATCGCAGGGATTCTATTTTTGACCCTTCTGCTACGTTATGGCAAGCCTCGGCTCAGACATAGCTCCCATGGGAATGGAAGAAACAATCCTAGCAATGCGCTACAGGGACAGGATAACTAACGTCCTCGGATTGGCCAGGCTGAGAGATCTAAACATGACCTGGTTCCTTTCATTCAGACCGATATGGCAAAATTGCATTTTACCTGTGCTACGGTGTATGCTTTGCGGCGATGAATGCGTGTTGGACATCTGTCTTTCACTTCCATCAGCAGTACCAATGGACGTCGATACTTTGCTCAGTCCAATAACGGCTCACGCATTGTGTTGTCCCCAGCGGCTACCAATCCTGATGACGGCATTCGTGGAGACTCCTGTACTACAGCCAAGTGGTAACAGTGGAGCGAGTGACAAAAGCAACATCATCCAGGTACAACGTTCTGTGAGCATTGCTGATCCTGCCTTCGATGACAGCAATCATTCTCACACCTGCCAAGTTACAGCGCTATCTAATTTGGTTGAACTATCACCTGATTTTGTAGACCAATTCTTTGCGAGCCTGTCTGATACGATGTTCTCACCCACAGAGAAACAATAACTTTTGAGAAGCTTTCCGACACACAGCGTTCCCATGAACTCTGTATTCGGCCTTCAGTTTTGATCAACATAAAACTGCCAGGAGCTTTGGTAAACTGATTTTTCTTTGAATTGGACAATTTTTTTTAAAATATTGACCCTCTCTTTTTGGCACGAACAATTCTTTGCTTAACGTAAAAACTATTCTTAGAGAACAGAAGCTTCACACTTCTATTTCTAAAAAACACATCTAGAGACATATTAACATAACACCAGCCTCTAGCACACATATTATTACAATGCATTTTTATGTGATGATTTATCTCGCATTTCTTCTGTCAGAGGTACTTCATGTGTAATTCTTTTGCATAATCGTTCATTGACTTCATATGCAATACCTTTTGAATGATTACTATGCTTTAAAAAACGTACAGTACCTAAATTCCATGTATTACAAGTACGCCTATTTCGAATGCATTTATGTATTTTGGGGTGGGCTATGTTACACAATGTTACACATACATCTAAAATTGCTTAGTTTTAGTAATTTTGATGGACATGAATTCGTGGAGTGGGTGTCATGTGCTTATCTAGGTTCCTGATCGATACTGTGACCTTATGCCCCTATTCGGCTATAAGTCCATTTATTCCCTATATTGGCATAACCGTTCAAGTGCGATTTTCTGTAAAGTCATCTCTGGCCTCACACGAGCAGAGCCACAGAGCCACATTCCAGCATGACTCTCTGCTACTTCCTTTGCGACCAATTAGTGCAATGACAGAGCAGCAGTCACTATCTGATATTCCTAGATAACACTCCGAGTTCTTCAACAAGATAAAAACTTAGCAAACCTGGAAATCCCCGCTTGCTATGTTTTGATTAGTAATGGAACTCTAATGAGCAACTGATAGCTGCCACTTCCTAGTGACATCTTTAATTGACGTCTTATGTCCAGCAAACTTGCGTCAAACCCGGCACCTGTCAGGTATAAATATTACCAACGTTGCCTTAAGCAATACGAAGCTGTGAGCTGTGAGAGCGAAGCTAACTGCTGTTGAGCGTTGCCTGTCGCTGCAGCCTGCTATCCTGTGGTGGTGAAGCTACTGATTACCATTATCGCCGCTACAGCGCGACCTATGGTGCAGTACGCTTGAGGAGCCGTGCAGCCGTCCTCTGCGAAGACATCCAGCCCAGCTGCCCGCGGACGCTGTCACCCCTCCTTCCTCCAGACGCGCTGAGAGAAGCCGCTGCCTTTCTCGTGCAGAGAAATCCAGTCCCGGCGCTTCCGGTTTACCCTCGCAGGTGACTGGGATATCGAGAGAGACCCCTGAAGGAGATACCAATCCTCCATCATTCTATTCAGAGGTATGGTGTTGACTAAACCCTTAGACGAGAATTCTTGAAACAAACCTTGGCAAAACCAACTTAACTTAAGCTACTTACTTACTCCCCCTTCTCACGTGTTAGGCTTAGGTCAGGCACACTGGGGTAGGCTTAGTTAGAAGCACCAGTTGAGTATGTTAGCCTAATGTATATATGACTGTATATATGTTTTATTACTTTTAAACCATTGTATGGCTAAGAAACCATATCAATGCTTTTACAGTTCTATTTTGCTATTCTTATCTTACTGTACGTACTTTTTATAATAACAGTTATTGCAATTGTGGCAATACATTTCTCTTGTATGAGAAGAAAGACTGTTCAATAAATGTTAACCCTTTATTGATACACGCCCGTCTCTCTATTCTCTACATACTGTGAAAGTAAACTGCACTAGACTGACTGAGTGAAATCTATGTCTATTGTTTCACACGACCCTAGAGATCGACTCTTGATCTGAGGAGCAAAGTTGTCATGTTGCACGGTTGTTGGAAAGCTGAATCCCTTCTTGTCTGTGCCAAGGAAGCTGATCACTTCCTATGCAGAGAAGAAAGTTTCCAGTGACCTCTGAGCTAGTTGGTAACACAACCCAATTAAGTTTAGCATAGTCAGTGGAGGCCTGGAATATCCGCAGTTCCACGTCGATACTACTGTTTATGTTATTCCAATGCGCAGGGCCTAGTGGGAAACTAGGAACTACACTACAGATAAGCATTTTGAGATCGAACTCCCGCGCTTCCCGGCGTATGTTTTGCTAGGCCTCCCCAATGACTTGATGTACCCGCTGAAGTCCCGCAGGGGTAGACAGATTGCGATTGCGCTAGGCTCAGCGGTTCAAAACATCCTCGTACTTTGGCGCACCCCCACTGCCCCTTCTATCACTGGCTGGCTACACAGGCTCTGGCAGGTGCTGGGTATGGAGAAGATGTCGCTTACAGTGGCTGGGAATGTAGACCAGTTTGAAGAGCTTTGGCACCCCTTTTTAGCACTACTGTCCACGGAATTCCGCGAGCTCACATGTCCACGGTACCTACGACTCCTTCGGCTGACGCCGCCGGCGGCTCCAGCGGAATGAGAGAGGTGGGATCGGAGGTTTGGGGGTGGGGGGGGGGCGGGGTTACATACTTCTAATGTTGACCTTCGGACGGGGATGTTGGGGTGTTGTTTTCTTCTCTTTTTTTTTTCCTTTGCATTTCCTCTTTCTATTTTTTCCGGGGTAGGGGGGCTTGGGGGGATGGTGTATTTTTCACTGGGTTGCGGGACGCTACTCAAGCTCAGCTTTGATTGGGGGGTGGGGGACTACTGGAGGGTCATCCGCACTACCTTATTGCCTTATGACTTATGCCTTGTACCCCTCCGGGGCTGCCTACCTCCCTCCTTTTCTCCAGAATCGATGCAACGTCTAGCTTTTTGTACTGTATGTTAACTTGACCTCCTATTCCCTTCCCCATGTCTTTTTGTGCTTTAATAAAATGCTTTAAACCTAAAGAACGATGATGGATTCAACCCAGATCTGTGACTGGGGGTGAGTGTATGAAAAGTTTCAGGGCTCCATCCATCATCTCCTTGTGTTTGCTTTCTTCTACTGACAGCTAAGGTCTGTGACCACTGTAGAAGGACGCCTCCCTGCTACACGATTTATCACTTGGTCTCGCAGGCAGCAAGCCCGGTCAGTTAGTTCTTCATGTGGCTATGTCGGGTAGAGAATGAAGTAGGGAGTTGGCCGGAAGAAGTCAGTTAACTCAGAGCCCACTGTCCTCTCCAAAAACGAATGATCAATCTCCAAAGACAGTTTCTGGCAGGTGTGGGGACCAATATAGGCAAGACCTGAGTATTCCTTATGTTGACTGTGTTTCCGCTTGCTTACTGGCTCAGATCGGTGGATGGCAATGATTCCAGTCCCCTTTCATTGGAGGCAGCAGCGTTTCACTTACACCTGGCTGGGCACTCAGACCGCTGTTGTCATTAATGGTTTAATGCCAGATTGACGCTCTCTTTCTGTAAACATCAGGGTAGAATGCGGGGGGCTTGTAGCCCCATATAGCCAGTTATTCAAGACAGAGTAGGGTGGAGCAGCAAAACGACCTCTGTGACGTATACAGAAAACTACAGTCACACATCCTACATGTTTAGCCATATTTGGAGGGACCACTGAATACTGTGAACAACTAAAGAGCTCGGCTAGCTGTGGACAGACAGGGAGGGCAGAGAGGAGCCTGATCCTTCTGCAGGTTACCAGCCTAACAAGCACATACTGATCCCTGTGTACTCGGGCACTATATAGCACATAGAAGCCATGAATCATGAGAGTACGCTCATTTCGTGCTCGAGGCTAGGAACTTGCTATATTTGAACCCTTTGGTTGTGCCACCAAAATATAAGGAATCCTCCATATGTACCACACTTGATGAGAGGGGACCCAATCAGACCTGAGGAGAGGGAACCGAAGGTACCAGCTGGTGATTTCAAAGTGGAACAAACAGCATCGGATGCAGGAGAGCCAGTGTCCTGCCAAGGCACAGGAGGGGCACCCCTGAAGGAAAAACCTCTGTAACAGCAGTGCCTGCGTGAGAGGCGGGGAGATCCACAGCCAGCCCCAGAAGTTATATCTACAGAGGTATAAGGAACGACGTAAGACGGCCGGCACCATAGGGCAGGGTTTGAGACTCAAAGAGCGTTCCACCAAGCCCCCCCACCACACACACACACACACACACACAAATTAGGGCCTTTCATGTACATCTTTCCTGCGATCTGTACACCAGTGAAATCTGAATTTATTATGAGGAGTGAGGGAGGTAATTGTAATTGTCCATTATTCCCAGAGGGACGAGCAAGATGGACACGGATGTGGTCAGTGTAAATGCTTCTATATATAAACGGGAGAAAGGACTCTGGGTACACAAATTGGGAGCATGAGCATAATGTTGAAGTTATCATTTATTTTAAGCAAGGACGGAGGAAAATGTAAACAGTGTAACTGATTTGAAAGCCTTCATCCCGTTATAGCAGCACCAGAAGCGGAACCTCGTGACGAGAATGCTAGTGAAGTAGTAAGGCCGCATTGTGATATCACGAGGACTAGGGCATGCGAACACAAGGGAAACCAAGCGGGGCAGACCAATACCTCAGCAGTGAGGAGGAGCTGTTGCTGAGTCCCTCTGTTGGGAAACATGGGGTTATATTTTCAGGCTCACGATTGGATTCATTTTAGGGATTTAATGGTTAATCCTGTCAAGGAAAAGGATATTCTCCATGTCTTGTGATGCTCCCACTCGGCCTGGAAATATATGGTATCACCCGCGGCGTGGTGATGTCATCCATCAACTCATGAATCTCTTTCTGCAGCATTTGAGTTTTGGCGGGAACTGGGGTAGGCAGACATAGTGATGTGACTCGGGTGGCGCAATAAGAGCAACAAGCCGGGCCACATTGCATCAGGACACAACAGGTGAAGATGATGCCAGCGGCTCCTCCCAAAATCAATAACAACTTCCATCCCCAAGAGGACAAGAGCCCCCAGAACCAACCCGACAAGGACCAGGACCCATTATTAGTGTGCATTTCGGAAGCAATACAATGCAGTTTCTGAATGGCTAGGTGAACGGAGGGGGCGGAGTCTGGAATATATACGCAGCAAGAACTGCCAATCACGCGGCATGCTCCACCCCGATCAGCCAAGATAACGTCCAAAACCATACAGTTTTGGAGCGCAACAAGTCTGGTCGCCTGAAGCTCAACTGTGAGGTTGGCCATGATATCAGTAGTGATGTTTATGACATTTTCCACTATCCTGAACAATCTCCTTATTTCTCGGCTATTAAAGATGGGACCCCAAAACGGCACTAACCCTTTGCTAAAATCCGTGAATTGCTCCAAGGAGGTGTCAGTTTGATCGACTTCTATCTTAATAAGTTGCCTACGTAGCCTATTGGGTACCGCTGAGGGGGCTGGACCCACAGGGCATAGTTGGTGCGTCCTGTGATAATCAGAGGGTGCTATGTATACAGGTGGGTATAGGAAGGACATGTAACATTGTCCAGCCCAATTACGTGGTAACCAAGTATATGCATTTTCTCCACAGACAAAATAGATATTGGGTGGGGTAACTATCGGGGGGCTGATACGTTTCTTCAGACGATAGGTGTAATTGCAGATACTTTCTCCAACATGTATACGGCCTATTCCTTGCACACAAAAGACTGAGGAAACATTTAAAATAGGAATTGGTACAACACGGTCTCGTGTAACATTTCGTTCAATAAACAATTGGAAATACTGAGAAGCATTGAAATTTCTAAAGTCATAAAGTTCTTCCTGTAACCAAGTATCATCCCTAGCTACTATATACAGCTGCATGCAGGCCTGATGGTCTATCGTCCCTCGTCCCCCATTTCCCTTCAGGTCAAACCCATAGTGTGCATCAATATAATCCATAACCATGTTATGTTCATTGATATCAAAATCTCTGCGATGTTCACCTCAATGACGGTATATAGCTGAAAACAGTCTGAACCAGGCCTCACAGCTTCCCAGGTAGGACATAGGCAATGAAAGAAATAGATCATGGTTATGCACCACCGAGGGCAGAAGCCCACACACCCAGCAGCCAGTAGTGTTAGCGACACTGTGTGTTTGATGAAGCATCTCAACAAAAACGTTCTTAGCATGGGTCTGGCGATGTCGTTCCTTGTGGGGTGCTAAAGTGTACAGCAAATGCTCAGAGGGGGCAACAGTGGTTGGTAGGAAAGTTTGCAAAGGGTACTTATGTTCTAGATAGACAAACAATCCCATAAATACAGCAATGATAACCGCTATAACTACTAAAAACGCTACTTTGACCCTCCTGGTCCATGTGGAAAACATAGGCTCATAAAAAGGTATATGACGTGGTGCAATTGGGAATTCCTCTTCTAAAACAATATGGCCAAAAGGGTACATTCCTAGCTAAAAGTCCAAAAAATAAACTCGGGCCTAGCAGTCCGTCCTGCCAGAGGGTTCTTCTCCCTGTGTCCGTCAGAGACACACAGGCAGACTCCTATTGTTCATCCCAAGAGAACCAAGATCGGTGGTCTGAATTATTCCGTTGTACAACCTGGCCTTTTGCTGAAGTTATTCTTTCTTTCTGAACAGAGCAAAGTTCCAGCTCTCAACAAGTTCAGTCCAGTGTCTCGCTCAGCACCTCAGACCAACAAGCTAGCAAGCCCTTATCTTATGCAATCAAGTCTTTCCTTATCTCCTAATGTCGGGGTCTGAGGCACCGTCTTTCCGTTTTCTTGACCGCAGGTTGTATCGCACATTACCCGGCACTTCCTGATCAGGGAATAGTACACCAGGTACTTTTTGCACATGAGAACTTTCGCTTGCCGGGGTACTGAGAACAGGATTCAAAGCGCTGGCATATTTAGTAGAGACCAAGTCATCTGATCTCTTCACTCCCTCCTCTAGCCTTGTCTCGATCTCACAGGCGTCAGAAAAGGGTACAAATGCAGCCGCTCTCTCAGTTTCCTGCGTCAGAATTCCCCCTGGGCGTTGCTGATCATAGGGAAGTGGAAGCGGTAGCCGTTTCAGATGGGAGGCATGGATCCAGTGCTTTCTCCCATCC
This sequence comes from Lissotriton vulgaris, assembly GCF_964263255.1. Lineage (NCBI taxonomy): Eukaryota > Metazoa > Chordata > Amphibia > Caudata > Salamandridae > Lissotriton > Lissotriton vulgaris. The sequence continues at coordinate 278,242,640 of NC_141698.1, read as the reverse complement.
ACTTTAACCGCCGTCCGGGTAGCCTGGAAAATTGGCTGGGGCTCGGACCACCTTGGAACCAAACTGGTGTCACGTTCAAACTTCTTGACCAGTACCCACTGGCCGGGTTGCAGACGATGTCCGGGGCCCTCTGGCAGCGGCTGCAGTGCGGAGGCTACCTGCTGGTGAACAGAACGAAGGTCTTTAGTCAAAGCATAGAGGTAATCTATCAACATAGGATATTCAATGTCAGAAAAGGATCGTGGTCTGGGTACCCCCCATACGTTTGCGGGCCTGCGGAAGATTACTTCATACGGGGAGAGACCAGATCGGGAGTGTGGGGTAACACGTAGTGACATAAGGGCTAAAGGCAAAGTGTCAGGCCATTTTAACCCTGTGCTTTCCTGAATCTTGGCCATCTTCAATTTTAGAATACCATTGTATTTCTCCACGAGCCCTGCTGATTGTGGGTGTCGGGCAGCGTGGAACTTCTGCTTGATATGTAGGCCCTCGCCGATATGCTTGACAAGGGCCCCATGGAAGTGCCCCCCATTGTCCGACCAGATCAAATGGGGCAAACCGAATCGGGGCACAAACTCTTTAAGAAGGGCCTTTGCTGTAGCCATGGCAGTATTCTCTTTAGTGGGGTAGGCCTCAACCCATTTGCTAAAAGCACAACCACTACCAGGACATATTTCAGATTGTTGACACGCTCCATATGAATGTAATCCATTTGCAGTACCTCAAAAGGCAGCGTTGGGGGTGCAAAATTTCCACTCAGGACACTTTCTCCCTTCCCCGGATTGTGTTGTAGACAGACCATGCAGTATTGGACCAACCGGACAGCCATCCTCTGTATGTCCGGGTTGTTCCAAACTGGGTCCAGAAGCCCGCAAATACCTTTTGCTCCTATGCGTGCAGGGCCGTGTGCCATAGTCACAACGGCCTGTACTAGTGCATTTGGCAGTAACCATCTTTGCTTTTCTGTCAGATCAACCCAACAATTATTTTCATCCAGTCTTCCTACCTCTTTTTCCCATCTCTCTAATTCCGCGGGTGTAGCTTCTTTTTGCAATACTCTCACACTTTCCATAGTGTTATCAAACAATTCAGATTCCTCTAACCATCTTGCAGAGGAGTTTACAAACATAGTTGACATTGGGGATTATGCTGTCTGTTTGGCCAACTGGTCTGCGAAAGCATTTCCCTCCCCCACTTCATCCACTATTGCTTTGTGTGCACTGCATTAGATGATGGCCACTTTCTTGGGCAAGGTGAGGGCGTCTAGTAGCCGCAAAACCAGGGGACCGTTCTGTATCTTTTGACCATGAGAAGTAAGGAAACCCCGCTCCCTCCACAGCCGCCCAAAGCTATGGGCCACACCGAAGGCGTATTGGCTGTCAGTGTAGATATTGACCTCCAGTCCCTCACTCAATTCGCAGGCTCGCAGCAGGGCTGATCGATGGGGTACTCGGAATGTTTGACCACTGTCTTCAAAGTCGTGATTGCATATGCAGCTGTTGTTGTTCCATCTGCTAATTTAAAACAGGAACCATCTACATATAACTCCCCCTGGGGTTCAGCTAGAGGAGTATCGATGAGGTCAATCCTGCCCTTAGTCTCTTCTTCAGTGCGATAAATGCAGTCATGTGTGTCATTAGTAAGTTCACTCGTAGGGAGTGGTAACAAAGTGGCAGGATTCAGTGTTGCACATCGAGTGATCGTAATATGTGGTGCAAACAACGTTAGTTCATATCCAGTGAGACGTGCGCTTGTAAGATGTTGTGTTTTTGTCTTATTTAGCAATGTGTCCACCGCATACGGCACCATCACTGTCAATTTATCTGGAATTTATCTGGAATTTAGAACAAGTCCTTCCGACTGCCGGATTGCCACTGCAACAGCTGCTGTGGCCCTCAGACAGCTGGGAAGTGCTCTTGCGACATTATCCAGTGTAGCTGACAAATAAGCGCAAGGTCTTTGCTTACCACCAAAGTCCTGCGTTAACACCGAAAGTGAACAACTGTCAACCTCATGCACGTATAGTACAAAAGGTTTACGGTAGTCAGGAGTGCCCAAGACAGGAGCGGAACATAAAGCAGTTTTTAAAGAGTCGAAAGAGTGCTGGCATTCATCCGTCCAGGGGAGGGGTTCATGCACATCCTTAGTAGTCAGATGCAACAGAGGTTTAGAAAGAAGGGAAAAATTAGGTATCCATTGGCGGCAGTAAGAGGTTATGCCAAGAAAAGCGTGAACTTCGCGTTGCGTGCAAGGAACAGACATTTTAGCAGTAGTAGTAATACGTTCAGGTGTTAGTCGTCTACCCTCCTTCGATAGTAGATGACCAAGGTAGGTCACCTCCTGTCGACAGTATTGAAATTTTGACAAGGATACCTTGTTCCCTCTAGCAGCCAAATGGTGCAGTAATTTAACGGTGGAAGTCTTGCAACCGTGTTCTGTGTCCGAGGCAACCAGTAAGTCATCCACGTATTGCAAAAGGACATTGCTCTCCGGCAAGTCCAGATCATCTAGTAAAGCCTTAAGGGCTTGGCTATATATGCTCGGGCTTTCAGTATAGCCTTGAGGTGCGCGACAGAAGCGGAAGCTGCGTCCAGATAACGAGAATCCGAAGATCTGCCTGCTATCAGGATGAATGGGGATACTGAAGAAGGCATTCTTCAGATCTATGACCGAAAAGTACTGGCCAGTCAGTGGAATCATCGTAAGGATCGTGGTGATGTCTGTTACCACGGGATACTGCGGTACCACTATTTTATTGACGGCTCTAAGGTCAATCACAAAACGATAAGCAGCGTCCTGACCCGGTTCACCAGAATCAGAACTCCTTTTCAAAACCGGAAGAATCGGGCTGTTGCAGATATTAGCTGCCATTTCCTCCACTACTCCCTTGTCGATTAGGTCTTGAATAATCGACAGCAAAGCCCGTTCCCCTGCGGGTGCTATTTTGTACTGCGGGATGCGTGGCATTTTCGCACCTTGTTTCAGCGTAATGTGAACCGGGGGAATATCTAGCTTACCCACGTCTGCATCTCCTGTTGCCCAAAGCGTGACTGGGATGCCATCAAACTCTGGCGGAAGAGGTTCATTTTTGGTAAAACACTGTTTCATGTGCTCCGTGCAGGGTCGAATAGTCAAATAGACCCCGTCAGCAGAACAATGTATTGTCGCGTTTAATTTCTTCAACATATCCAAATCCAGCAAGTTCTCTCCACAATGTGAGGTCAGCAAAAGAGGAGTGTCAATAGTGGCGGGACCGATAGAGAAGGGGAGAGGTTTGGAGATGGGACTGACAACTGGGACTCCCGAGAACCCCACTGAGACATTATTTTGCCCGGACAGAGCCGCCCCTGGAACCAATGATTGAGCAACAGAACTATTCATTGCTCCTGGGTCAATTAGGAAATTCTCAGAAGTCCCCATTATTTCCCCTTTTACATAAGGTCCCTTTTGATTGACCGGGATCGACACTTGGCCCCTACTCTGTCCCTGGCTGTCCTATGCTGTTACATATGCGTCTTGATCTTCGTATTCATAATCATCGTGATAGTACTGTTTGCCTTGGTGACCATCGAAATGATTTCTCTCAGACTTGCCTGATCCCTCTTCCCTGCGCATATCACTCCGATCGGGGCCACCTCGTCCTCGTCCTCGCCCTCGGGCTGCACCGTTCTGGGCAAGCAACAACGGACACTGTGCTTTCCAGTGCCCCTCCTCTCTACAATAGGAACACTGGTTGAGACCCACCATCGGAGCCCCGCCCGTGCCTCGGCCTGTACCCGCCCCTCTGGACATTGTTCCTCTGCTTCCTCTCCCCCCTCCTTGTCCCCGCATGACCTGCTGCAGTAATAAGCGAGTTTTAAGATCTTTTGCCTTTTTCTCTACTTTCTCTTTGCTATCGTTCTCCCGATGTTCTTAGTACTGGGCCATGCTCAGAATCACAGAAGGGGTAGAGGTAGTCCAGGTACTTTCCGCCGCTTCTAATCGTGCAGAAATTTCTGGAGCCAGGTTCGTAACAAATCTGTTCACGAACAATCTAGTTCCACCCTCCGTTGCCAAATCCTGTCCGCTAAAATCAATAAAGACTTCCTCGAACCTAGTGAAGAAGTCAGACACACTTTCATCCTTTTTCTGTCGGCAAGCAGTCAATTTATCCCAGTCAACCTTTCTCGGTGGTATTAGAGTATGCATAAAGGCAATAATTTTCGCTGGCAAAGACGTTATTTCAACTCTTGGTTTGTCTCCCGGTTTGCGGTCCCGATCCCATCCTCTCAACTCATCCCAGGTCCCCCCTAGTTCAGCATGATCAGAGTCATGCACCTGCTTCCATATGTCAACAGGCACAAGTAACCCAAAGAATAGCTCTACATCTGCTAACGTCATCACAGCCGAGGCCGCAGCTTCGGTAAATTCCTTATAGTAGGAGGTAGGATTCTTCCGGGGGTCGGGCAGTTGGGACTTCAGGGAAAGGACCTCACTTCTCTTCCACGGTGTGTATACCCATTGCTCCTGAAACCGCACGTTTATGTCTGCCCGGATGATCTGCTGGTTATCATCGCGTAGTTCAGGTACCTCAGAATGATAAATGGGATGAACCTCCCGCATAGGATGCTGTGAAGTCCACTGAGTTATAAAACAAACAGAATTGCCAATACTGATGTGAGTAAATTAAAGTAGACAAATAATCGTCCTAAACTAGAAGAGAAATTCCAGAAAGGGAATTGCTAATTAATAGCTTTTTATTTTAGCAAATTTTGACAAGAACATTTTAAACAAATTCTTCAGTTCATCGTACAAAAGAGGATTCTTATAAAAAAGGACACATGAGACATTGAAATATACCTATACATCAATCATTCATTAAAAATTTCACGCATATCACAGCCAAACGTGACGCACTCAAACAGTCAAGGAGAAAACACACAGTATATAATACAATATATCTACAATACAATATAGAGAAAGAAAGAGCCACGGTCTGCAAGAAATTTACAATAGAGTAAAGACAATTAATTTTTGCCTAGTACATTCCGTATATCAAACCAAGTAAACAAAAATCTTTGCAATTATTAATCCAAGGTAATGTACAACGTAGAGCTGCAGGGGAGATTCATTAGATAACCAGCAGCTCTCGCGGACCAATATGTGGCAGGGCCTACGTGTTTCGAATCCCACCAAGTTATTGGGGATTCTCTTCAGGGCCTAATGAAGTATCTGAAAAAGAGTGGAAAAAAGAAAAAAAGAATTTAAGAGACATGAATCGGACAACTAGTAATTAAATGCAGGACCCGACACCGGGGGGGGTTTTGCCAGGTGACTCAAGCGTAACCTCAATGGCTTACCGATTAGTATGGATCAAAAGCATGAGGTAGAAATCGCAGGAATTATTGGAAACGTAACTCAGGGTCTGGAGGTTCACAACCGGTTTCACAACCGGTAAGAAGCAATTTTCCAACTGCCACAAGATTAGGTACTGCCTCGGTAATCCCCGCATTCATTTCGTTCTGTCGTTTTTCCTTAGACCACAGAATTGACTGCACAACTATTGTTAACTTCGTCTGACCCTGAAACGATATACATTACATATAGGGGTGAGAAACCACATTTGATTTTTTTCTTTTACGCCAAGCAATCCGCTCTTCACATTTTTAAATAGAATTGTTCATTCTTCCAAACAGGTCCACGTTTTCCATCCGGCAGTATTGAAACACTATCCAACGGACACTTTTTAGAGAGGGATCTTATATTATATGCAAAAGGTGAGCAAAAGTGCGGACGTTATCAGTCACCACTAGGGTTACGCTGAGTTGGTGTGTTACACTGTGAAAAGGATAATTTATTCTACCCTCGAGTTGTTCTCTTCCAGACCCTGAGTTACGTTTCCAATAATTCCTGCGATTTCTACCTCATGCTTTTGATCCATACTAATCGGTAAGCCATTGAGGTTACGCTTGAGTCACCTGGCAAACCCCCCCCCGTGTCGGGTCCTGCATTTAATTACTAGTTGTCCGATTCATGTCTCTTAAATTCTTTTTTTCTTTTTTTCCACTCTTTTTCAGATACTTCATTAGGCCCTGAAGAGAATCCCCAATAACTTGGTGGGATTCGAAACGCGTAGGCCCTGCCACATATTGGTCCGCGAGAGCTGCTGGTTATCCAATGATTCTCCCCTGCAGCTCTACGTTGTATATTACCTTGGATTAATAATTGCAAATACTTTTGTTTACTTGTTTTGATATACGGAATGTACTAGGCAAAAATTAATTGTCTTTACTCTATTGTAAATTTCTTGCAGACCGTGGCTCTTTCTTTCTCTATATTGTATTGTAGATATATTGTATTATATACTGTGTGTGTTTTCTCCCTGACTGTTTGAGTGCGTCACGTTTGGCTGTGATATGCGTGAAATTTTGAATGAATGATTGATGTATAGGTATATTCCAATGTCTCATGTGTCCTTTTTTATAAGAATCCTCTTTTGTACGATGAACTGAAGAATTTGTTTGAAATGTTCTTGTCAAAATTTGCTAAAATAAAAAGCTATTAATTAGCAATTCCCTTTCTGGAATTTCTCTTCTAGTTTAGGACGATTATTTGTCTACTTTAATTTACTCACATCAGTATTGGCAATTCTGTTTGTTTTATAATTATTGAGGCTCAGCCTTACTGATTAGAGCCAGCCCTCAGTTGTTTCTTGGTGAAGTCCACTGAGGGCTCTTTAAGAACAATCTGCCCCGATACTGGACCAGGGTGACTACGTTTTTGTATACTTCATGAGGATTTAAGTTAAACCTATGGGCCCAGTCCTGGATATCATACAGTATCTGAGGAGCGCTTCCGTTATCGAAGCTAACCTCCCAAGACCAAATGAGGGAATTAGACATTTGGAATATCACGTGTTGTTGCATCACCGGTTCTAAATCTTTCACTGTACTCCATATGTCTTCCACTGTATATGCATCACTCCTTATCCATTTGACGGCCTGATCTGCTAACACTTCCTTCTCACCATATGCCACAGATGATCTGGTGAATAGTCTTTTACCATCCAACCCCCCGGATGCCCCTCTCGGGGTCTGATCCGCCATACCGGGTGTGGTGCTAGCCGAATGAGAGACCCCTACAGGACTCGGGATGGTCGATTGTACGCGAGGGAAGAGTAGTTGTCTAGTATCAGGGACAAGGTTGACCAGGTCTCCCGTGGAGGGGGATGGGATGCCGGCGTCCTGTCTAGGGCTGACAGAGCCTCGTTCCTCTGGTGCGGATGCTTGGGGTGCAGCCGGTGCAGCCGCCATTTGAACAGGAACCACGGGATATATGCGCTGTGGGGCATATGGCGGAGGAGGTCTTTTGTCTAGCAGATCCTCAATCTCATCCTCAGCTTCATCTCGCGTTATATAACTTTTATCAATTCGTAGCCTAAATCGTCTATCTTCTTTCTCAATATTCTTTTCTGTTCTATTCTTGTCATGCGCAATAGCTTTTTGCGTTATAGTTTGCCCTTGCTGTATCTTGAGGAGTTTCTCTGACCGAATACGCCTTCTCTTAGCCTCTTTCTGCCATTTGTTAAGAGTGTCAAACATGGCCTGTCGGGCACGTTTAACAAAGAGGCGCTCTTGTAAATACTGAATCTTTTTCTCATCAAAAGATCCAGTTTTCGGCCACTGCAGTTCAACATTATCTTTGGTATATTTGTGCCACAAGGAATTAAAAAGAAGAGGGCCGATACCGTGCTTGCAATACATATCATGACTAGGCGTTCCCTCCGGAGGGGCTGGCTGACTTTCGTCTAACCTCACGCTTTCACGATGGACACAACCAAAGCATAATTTGCTAAAGCAAGGCATTTCCCCTTCTCTATTCTATCGAAGCTGAAAAGGAATCGAGTGTTATTCACAAAATACAGAATCAAGTATAATCACAGTTCTCTCATTCACATGGCCATGTTTCCATTCAAAGTCATACTCGCGTTGCAAAATAATCCTTCAACTTGACATAAAACGACAACACCAAGCTTTTGTATACCACAAAACAAAGAAAACAAAGAACAAAAATGCCAATGTTGCAAAAAGGTGAAACCCGTCGACTCCCACCTATGGAGAACTCTTTCAAATATCTAAAGCTGCAAAGAACATCTTCCAATAACAGTCTTGTCCTTAGACTGCCTGGAGATAGCTTACACAGGTTTTAAACCACAGACCAGCCTACAGGCCATCCAACAGTATTCATGGTTCACCTCCCGAACTATGCTGGCTAAGCCGGCTTTTTCAAGCGCCGCTCCAGATCTGTCCGAGGGCTACCCAATCTCAACCATCGGTATTCCCGAGAACAGTCCGGCCGAGCGAGAACCACAGTTCCCCAAAGGCGTATAGTCTCTATCTCCAGTTTTTTCTACACCAAGCAAACCAGAGGCATCTGCACGTGCAATTCCACCATTGCCCCGTCAGACCCTCTATTCAGAGTTTCTCCGTGACAATAGGCCACCAAATGCCAAGTACCAAGATCCGTAGTCTCAAAGAAACATAATTCGACACAAGACGAGACAAAACACTCACCTGGTCACACAGGTTTGTTTGCACGTTCTCCACTGCCAACCCTCGATAAGGCCAAAGTGGCTGGTTCTCGGGTCACGCCCGAAAGACTCCGGCGTGTGGTTATTAGCAGCTGAGGTCCTCGAGATCGGGAGGGCGGAGCAAAATCCCGAATTCTCGCTGACTTATTCTGTAACCCCCCGATCGGGAGTACCCCCTTTTTAATGTCCCTTTTTCGTCTGAGATACAGAGGGACGACCCCAACGCGGAGTCCCGGCGGAGTCGCTAACTGAAGTACCGAAAAATTATTTACCACCTCCCAATTACAGTTATATTCCCAAGCAATCCCTTTCCCATTACCAATAATCAATCGGTTGGCAGTGTAGAAGGTCCAAGCATTTATTATAACAAACAAACTCTGCTAGAGGAGCTCCTTGCGACCTAACCCCACGAGGTCCGCCAAGAAGACTGCTGGCACACAGTCAGGACATCACATATATACAGTTACATTTGCAGAGACATGGCCCAAGAAGGAAAAGTACAAGTTGGTACAGAGAGGAAAGGCCATATATGGCAGACAAAGCGCTCTTGGTTTCGCTCATCCTAGATTAGCAAGGTCGGCCGGGTGACTCCCTTCTGCCAGCTCCGAGACAGTCCGCCCGCACCCCTCCCGGAATGTGCTTATCGGGCCTTCTCCTGCTACCTACAACCTTGACGGGCCTAACGAGCTGAAACAGCAGTCTTTTCAACAGTTGGACCATTTCTCAGGAGAACAACTTTGCTAGAGAGAATGAACAGGGTTTGCTAACATGTGGCTCGAGAGAGGCCACAAAATGGCGTCGGTCGAGTCAAGTGCGTGTAAAATGCAAAAAGCGGTGCAAGTTAGGAATCTAAAATACTGCAATAAGGACTTGTGTTAATGTTTGAGTGCATATGATAAATCATTTAGATACATCAAGCTAATCTAAAAGTATCGATTATACGTATGGTAGAACCAGAAATCGATTTCTGTTCCTCAGGTGACATGATGAAAGTTCTTCATTGTGACATGCCCATGGTATAAAGGGCTTGTAACCAGGGGGATGCAGCAGTGGACAACAAGGACTCCAGCGAGAAAGGACCACTGCTGATAGAAGGCCCGGTCGAGAGAAGGAAGAGGTCGGGGGCAGGACAAGGGGGACAAAGGTGAGTTAATAAACCAATTAAAATCGAACTGAAAGATGAAGTGATGTGTTGCACTGCTCTTTTATGTACAGAATTGCCTTACTGTATTGTTGAAATGGAAATTAATAAAAAGATAATTAAAAAAATAAATAAATAAAATCGAACCGAAAGCAAAACTGAAAAACCTAATTGAAGGTGGTTTAAAACTGAAGTAAAATCCCCTGCCCTAAATCGTAATTTATTCACCCTACGCACTACTCGGGATACTCCAAATCTCAAACACCCTCCTGTCATCACTGTTCTAGCAACAAATTCTACACGCCTTCATCTCACCTGGTCATCCCGTGCATTAGCCAATCCACCCTTTCCCTTTCTTTCTCTACCCTTCTATTTGATTTCCCCCTTCCCTTTCTCCCTACCTCTCTTAATTCCCCTCCTCAGCATTCCTCTAGCATGCCCTCACTGTACTTCCCGTCACATTCCATTCCATTGCCTTCCCTTCCTTACCTTTTCCCCCCTCTTCTCTCCCCACTGAATCCTATCCATTTCCTTTCAATCCCATCTCATCCCTTCCTTTTCCTTCACTTTAGCCCTCACTTCCCCTTCAAGTCACATCCCTTCCATTTACCAACCCTTCCACCTTCCCTTACCTTCCTTTCCCTTTTCTTCCCTTCCCTTCTCTGACCTTTCCATTGCTCTTCAATCCCCTTACATTTACTATCCATTTGCTCCCGTAACCAACCTCCTCACCCAGTAATTTATCTCCCCTTCATTCCACTCTTCTTGTCTCACATTCCCTATCTTTTAATTCCCAGACCACCCTTCTTTTCTGTTCCCTTCCCTTTCATTTCCCAACTTTCCATTTGCCTTTTCTAACTTATTTTTACTTCTCTTTTGCTGCCCTCTACTTGTGTACCCTTCCATTTCATGTCATTCCTTCAATCACTCAAAAAGGTTTGGGAGGTACCCTAGGACTTGAAAAGGGGATGGCTAAAGATACTGGAACAAACACAAAGTTCCCTTCTCCTTCTACTATGAAAACATGAGGATTTGATCCTCTAATTGGATTGGTTAACTTAGTTATAGTAAGGCCATACACTGAGATATAATAAGACACATTTTACCAGGTTGCTAAATTTACAGACAAAAATATAAAATCATACATAGAATAATATAAAAGTTCTTTGTGAATGATTCCATCAAAGTATGACCAATAAAGCTATCACATTAACCCTTGAAGGGATTCATAGAAATAGAAGGGTGACCCTCCATAGAAATATAGGGTATTATCCGGCACCTATGAGATTGTAAAACTCAGACGAGGAACCCTTCCAAAACTTCATTGGAGGCAAATATCAGAGCTTCCACATAAATCAATAGATTTTTAAATATTGAACTATTGTCCTGAAGAAGATCCAACTTAGCACCAATACGCAGTGTTGACAGTTGTTCTTCATATATTTATTGCACATATTTTGGCCAATTCCGATTCGGTAAAATGCCCTCCGAATAGCCATACGGAGCGTTTTTCCCGCATGAATCATATGCAGAACCGTACCCGTACATACGATGTGGTACAATGTGTACCCAAAGCAGTTCTCCGTACGAATCGTACTGAAGACCGTACAACTCACTAATCCGTACGAATCGCATTTGGAACGCCCAGTACGCGATGTCTGTACGGATTGAAGCTGCATTTTCCGACCCAGCACGTACGAATCGTATCGACAACACTCAGTACGACTCTTTTTCTATGGGCGCTTAAAACGTCCCTAAAAGCAGATTTCGCCTCCAAATGCATATGAAAAGGACCCCCCGGGTACGGTGCATACAATACACCCCATGATTGCAGGGGTACGGTGCATCAGGGTACGGTACGTACACCCCTGGATTTCAGGGGTACTGTGCGTATGTCCCTGTGCGTACACCCCATGGTCGTAGGTGTACGGACCGTAGGGGTGCGGTTCGTACACGCCAAGGTCGTAGGTGTACGGTGCGTACACCCCGTGCATACACCCCTTGATTTTATGGGTACGGTGCGTATGTGATAGTGTTGCCCTCCGTACAAATTGCTCATACGTGACGTTTGCTGTACGAATCGCGTACTCATTCCCCGGTCCGGATCGTACTTGGCGGGTCGTACAGCATTTTTACGAATCGTAAGGTTCACTGTGCGGGTCGATGTCGTACGGATTTACCCTTCATTTTCGTACGGTTCGCAATGATTCGGACGTATTTTCTCGCAACGGATCGTACTACCCGATTCAGATGGATTCGTACGATTCGTAAGGAAACGGCTACGAATACGAATCGTTGTACGGATTTGTTTCACGAATCGGAATCTACCCCATTGTTTTCTTTCTTTTTTTTCAATATGATGGGGAGCGTCGCGCTTCCCTGCAGCAGCAGGGAGGAGTTCCTGAGAGCCCGGTGAGTGGGGGCTTGGCTTTGTACCCTGTCGGTGCTTGATATCCTGAGCGATCACACAGGAGAGTGAGCCCCTTCAACATTGGGGCAATTTTGGTTAAGATAGCCCCAGAGCAGGGCCCCAGCGCACCACGTCGTTTTTCCTACGCAGCTGCACCGCAGTAGCGGGCAGCTGCACCAAGGGGGCACTTTTTGTCATTAGAGAGTCCCAGAGAGGTGCTCAGGTGGCACACTGATGCCAGTTCTGGTTTATTTACCCACAGCTGCACCGCCGTAGTGGGCAGCTGCAACGATTAGCAATATTTGTTGGTGGAGCCCCAGTGGGGGCCCAGAGGGCATAATGAGTGCCAGTGCCAAGAGTTACCTGCACAGCTGCACCGCAATTAGCAGCAGCTGCAACGTTTAGGCCAGAGCATTTTGAGGAGTCCCTGTGGGGACCCAGGAGGCACTGTGGTGCCAACGCAATTGTGCACTTTTGAGTCTGCTGCAGTGGCAGCCAGCCCTGACAATTGGGACATAGGGTGTTTGATCCCTCTGAGAAGGCCAGTTGGCCAGGGGGTCAGTGTTAGGTTAGTAGGGCGCCAGGCCCTAAGGTGATTTATGTAGTGCCTATGATAAATGTGATTTACTGACCCTGATTTATGCCTCTAATGTGATTTATGCCTATGAGGTTATTGCATACTGTGTTTATGCTTATGAGGTTGGCGCATAATGTGTTTTACGCCTAATGTGATGTTGATTGCATAATATGATTTATGTTGTAGGATATAACGCTGAGTACAGTGTTTTGCCAGTATTTACTGGTTGTGTTCTACATTTACTATTTGTACTTTGTGATGGTTCTGACAGTGGCCAAATTGGCCTTGTCATGTGTATATAATCCCCTGCAAATATTGCCTAGTGCCAGTTGGCACAGTGTATATTGTGTTATTACTATTCTAATGTGTTTTGGATAATACAAAGGCTATATTTATATATAACCTTGTGTGGAGTTCCTTTTGTGGTGTTCCTAGTGTGTTGCTGCTGTGGGTGTGTTGCACAAACGCCTTACACATTGCCTCTGTGATAAGCCTGACTGCTCATGCCAAGCTCTGTAGGTAAAGGTCTATAGCTAAGTCAATCCAACTGTTTGGCAAAGGCAATCACAGGTCTAAAGAAGCCCCACTTAGTTAACTCATAAAGTTATGACCCATACATCACATATATAAAGCCAAATTATTCAGAATTTGAATCATTTTATTTGGCGATAAAGATTTCAAAAAATATATTTTCTATTTTTAAGCATTCATATCAAAAATACTTCATTTGGACATTCATTATACAAAATTAGAGATTAAAAGACAGTACAAGTAAAATATAGACAAAGATGGGTGGAGGCAGGGTGGTAGTACACGCGTTTCGGCGTTATCGCCTTCATCAGGTCACTGTCGTATTGTACTGTTCGAGAAGCTGAATATATTAGTCAAAGTATGAAAAACTGATGAGTAAGCAGCTATTGGCATGTGAGGAAATATCGATGTCCCAGAATGGAACCGGATAGTTCTAGTAGTTCATCATAAAAAGGCAGGAGATAGATGCCCTGAATGACTGGTATTCTGTGGACTTCTTATAGTTCTTCAAAATGTCTAAAATAAGATCATGCCCCGGGCTACAGAGAGTTTCACTCAGTATCGTTATAGAAAGTATGGAAAACTGGAGTGGAGTGTTAGGAATCGAGCTAGTCCTACCTCTGTGACCATGCCTTGCCATCACATGACCAGGAATAGGTAGATAAAAACCAGTCCTACCTTTAGCTCATTGCTCGTTATTGCCAGTGTTTGGATTCCCTCCCTGGTTGTTGGTTGTTGCAGAGAAGCAGAGAGCTGAGCCTCCTCATCGTCTTATCTACTCCTTTGAAGCTGTTCTGTTCCTCTCACGGGCTCGTGAGAGGGTTTGTGTGTCTTCCTGCTACGTGTTGGCCCCTTTCCCGTTTTTGCCATCCCCTTCAGTGTAGGTAGCGGTATCCCGGTATCCCTTTCCCTTTATGGTTCTCCCCTTCTTGTTAAACCCCTGTGTTCCCGTTGTCGAGTGTTCGGGGGCTCCCGTTCATTCCAGTGTCACTGTCATCGTTATACGCTGTGTTTTCAGCTTGTTATTAGCGAGAGCGTTAGCTCGCGGTTGCCGGGTGACGCTCCGCGTTGTTGTATGCGGAAGTGACGTTTTGGGTCACTCCGCGGCGGCTTTGTTTACATTCGCGCTGATTGTTTAGCGCTCTGGAGGGTTCTCTGTTTATTGCCCCTTCACGTTTTCACGTTTGGTTTAGACGGGGTTTTTTGGTATCAGCTGCAAACCCAAGCCTACCTTTTTCCCCGCTTATATTATTTTTGATTTAAGGACACAAGCCATTTAGCTCCTTCACCAAGTCTGCTATTGTAATAGAGCAGACACCAGAATACTCCATCCTTCTGGTGCTGTGATCTACGTCCTCACGAAGCAAAGCCTGCCCAAGCCACAGGTGAGGAGGGTTGTGTGGTGGTTGGGGTATGGTCATTGGAGGTTGGGCATATTAGGGTACAGCGTATCTGAATGGTATTGTGTTCCCCTATTTTGTACCACAGGTGCAGAAGCGTAAGGACCGAGGGAGCTGTGTCCTGTAAACCTACAAGGGTGGAAGACTTGGTGTCTCCTCAATATTACCACCCTCTTTTCTGGTTCACAGGTGCGTCCACAGTGTTTTTTCTGTGGGCGTCCAGTGGGCAGGAGAAGGGGATTGGTACTTGCTACGTTCCCGCAGCGCTTGGGCCAGTGGGAGTCTAACATGGAGCGGCTTCAAACACTGCAACAGCCTTTAATATGTGTTCTCCAATTAAAGTGTTCAAGTTCAAGTTCAGGAATTTATATAGCGCGCTACTCACCCAGAGGGTCTCAAGGCGCTTGAGGGAGGGGGGTGCGTTACTTATCGAATAACCAGGTTTTGAGTTGCTTTCTGAAGGAGAGGTGGTTCTGTGTAAGTCCGAGGTGAGTGGGGAGAGAATTCCAGGTTTTGGCCGCTAAGTAGGAGAAGGATCTTCCTCCCATAGTGGATCTGTGGATGCGGGAAATTGCGGCGAGGGCTTGATTGGATGATCGCAGTTGGCGGGTGGGTGTGTAGAAGGACAGTCTTGTGTTGAGGCATTCGGGTCCTAGGTCGTAGATGGCCTTGTGTGCGTGGGTGAGGAGGTGGAACGTTATTCTCTTGTTGACGGGGAGCCAGTGGAGATCCTTCAGGTGGGCAGAAATGTGAGCATGACGGGGAATGTCCAGTATGAGTCTGGCTGAGGCGTTTTGGATGCGTTGTAGTTTTTTCTGTAGTTTGGCTGTGGTCCGAGCGTACAGGGTATTTCCATAGTCCAGTCGGCTGGTGACCAGTGCGTGGGTGACTGTCTTTCTTGTTTCGGTCGGGATCCAGCTGAAGATTTTTTTGAGCATGCGTAGGATGTTGAATGATGATGATGTAACAGCGTTGACTTGTCTGGTCATTGAGAGGGAGGAGTCTAGGATGAAGCCCAAGTTACGTGCGTGATCGGTAGGTATGGGTGCTGTACCTAGGGCAGGTGGCCACCACGAGTCGTCCCAGGCAGAGGGGGAAGATCCTAAGATGAGGACTTCCGTTTTGTCCAAGTTGAGTTTTAAACGGCTGTTTTTCATCCATTCGGCAACTTCTTTCATTCCTTCGTGTAGACTGGTTTTGGCGGTATTTGGGTCTTTGGTGAGGGAAAGGATCAGCTGGGTGTCGTCAGCGTAGGAGATGATGTTGAGGTTGTGTTGTCGTGCGATGGATGCAAGGGGACTCATTTATACGTTGAAGAGGGTGGGGCTGAGTGAAGATCCTTGTGGTACACCACAGATGACTTCGGTGGCCTCTGATTTGAATGGGGGTAGGCGGACTCTTTGAGTTCTTCCAGCGAGGAATGAGATGATCCAATCCAAAGCTTTTCCTTGTATTCCGATGTTGTTAAGGCGTTGTAAGAGTGTGCCATGACATACTGTGTCGAAGGCGGCGGAGAGGTCAAGTAAGATGAGGGCAACTGTTTCTCCGTTGTCCAGTAGTTTTCGGATGTCCTCTGTAGCTGCGATGAGGGCGGTTTCGGTGCTGTGTTTGGCTCGGAATCCAGACTGTGAAGGGTCGAGGGAATTGTTGAATTCAAGGAAGGCAGCAAGTTGATTATTGACGGCTTTCTCGATGACTTTGGCCGGGAAGGGGAGGAGTGAGATGGGGCGGTAGTTCTTAAGTTCAGAGGGGTCCGCTGTGGGTTTCTTCAGAAGGGCGCTGAGTTCGGCGTGTTTCCAGCTTTCCGGGAAGGTGGCGGAGTTGAAGGAACAGTTGATGACATTGCAGAGATGGGGTGCGATGATGGAGTCTGCTTTGTTGAAAATGTGGTGGGGACAAGGGTCAGTTGGCGATCCCGAGTGGATGGAGTTCATCAGGCGGATGGTGTCTTCAGTCGTGATTGGGTTCCAGGCGCAAAGGTTGTGAGAGCATTGTTTAGGTTAGCAGTTGGGTGGGGTGGGTTTTTCTTCGGACAGGTTTACAAAGCTGTTATGAATGTCGGCTATTTTGTTGTGGAAGAAAGATGATAGGGAGTCGCAGAGGTCCTGGTAAGGAGTGATGTCGTTGATGCCGGCGGTGGGGTTGGTAAATTCTTTGACGATGTTGAATAGTTCCTTGCTGTTGTGGGCATTGTTGTCGAGTCGATCCTTGAATGCTGATTTCTTGGAGGAACGGATCAATTGGTGGTGTTTGCGGATCGAGTCCTTGAAGGCGATCAGGTTGTCAGTGGTTGGGTTTTTTCTCCAAGTTTTCTCGAGGGTACGGCATAACTTCTTGGATTTCTTAAGGTCATCGCTGAACCAAGGGGCCTTTTTTGTTTCCTGGTTTGATCTGACGGTGTTTAAAGGGTGCTAATTCGTCAGCGCTGCGGGTGATCCATTGTGTGAGATTAGTGGCAGCTTGGTTTGGGTCCAATGGTATGACAAGGGGAGTTTTGGTTAAGCGATGTGAAGAGTTGGTCAATGGTGATTTTGTTCCAGTTTCTTCGAGGAATAGGTTGAGGCGGGATGTGGGTCGTGGTCGTGTATGTTGCAGGATATAATGCTGAGTACAGTGTTTTGCCAGTAATTACTGATTGTGTTCTACATTTACTATGTGTGCTTTGTGATTGTTCTGACAGGGGCGCAATTGGCCCTGTCATGTGTACATAATCCCTTGTAAATATTGACTAGTGCCAGTTGGCACAGTGTGTATTGTGTGATTTCTAGTCTAATGTGTTTTAGATAATACAAAGGCTATTTTATATATAACCTTATGTGGAGTTCTTTTTGTGGTGTGCTTAGTGTGTTGCTGCTGTGGGTGTGTTGCGCAAACGCTTTACACATTCCCTCTGAGATAAGCCTGCCTGCTCGTGCCAAGCTACCAAGGGGTGAGCAGGAGTTATCTTCAGTGTTTAACTCCTTTGCCCTGACTTGAGTGGTTGTTTCTGCCTGGCTTAGACCATACCCTAGCCAACCAGAAATCAAATTTCTAACAATTCCCATTCACTTTTATACCATTTCTTTATATGACTATCCTTTCTTTACCTTCCATCCCTTCCCTTCCTTCTCCTTCCATACCTTCCCTTTTCCTTTTTTGACATTCCTTACCATCCCATCCTATCTTATCCCATCCCATTTTATCCCTTCCCATGCTTTCCACCTTCCCGACCACTTTTGTCTCCTTCTCTTCTCTTCCTTTTCATCCCTCCACTTTCCTTTAACCTCTTCCATTCCTTTCCTTTTCCTTTCTCACCCCCTTTCTTCTTTCACTCTCTTGCTCTACTTCCCTACATTTGTCTTTCGTCCCTTTCCTTTCTTTCCTACCCACCTTCCCATGCCCTCTCATCCCCTTTCTCTGCTTCACTACCTTTTCTTTTCATCCCTCCCCTTCACTTTCATGACTTTCCTGCACCTTTCATCTGCTTGATCAAATTTCTACCCTTCACTTTCAATTTCATTGCTTACATTTCATCCATTTCCCTTCTCTCTTTCATCCCTTACCTTTACTACCTGCCTGCCCCCTTTCTTCCCATCGCTTTCATTCCTTCGCTTCTTCACCTCAACGTCCCCTTTAATTCCTGTGCTCTGCTTCTCTTCCCATTCATCCCTTCCCTCCTTTAGCTTCCACTCTAATATAATTTAGTTCCTTGTCACCCCTTCACTCTGCTCCCTTTCTGTTAACCCCTCCTTTTCCCTTCCCTCATCCCCTTCCCTTTTTTAAAAATAATTTTTATTGAACAATATGCACAGCATTTCAGTGATATCATAGTTACATTGCAAGATGGACATTTCCCTTTAATATTCTCAGAGTCATTCTTACATGTCCTGCAGACCTCCACTAGTGCATCCATTCTTCATCTCCCACCCCTTCCCCAGAACATTCCCCTTCCCTTTTTGTCCTTTTTTCACTTTCCTTCATGTTCCTTTCCCACTTGTCCATCCCTTTCATTCCTTTCCTTCCTCTTTCATCCCTTTCCATCTTTCCCTTTCATCCCATCCTTTCCCTTCCCTTTCAACCCTTGCCTTCCTTTACCATTCAGTCCTTTCAGTCCATTTCTTCCCCTATCCCTGCTTTACTTTGCTTCTTTCCCTTGCCCTATCATCCCTTTACTTTCATTTCAGTCCCTCTTCCCTCTCAGCTCTTCTGTTCCCTTTCATCCTTTCCCTTTTATCCAGTCCCTTTTCATATTTCCCATCCTCTCTTTCTCATCTTCGCTTCCACTTTCATCCTTTTCCTCCGCTTCCCTACCCTTTCCTTTAATCATCTCCCTTTCATTGTCATCCCCTTGCTCTACTTCTCAACACTTCCAATCAACATTAGTCCAAGCCTTTACTCTCCGGGTATACTCAGGGCCCCACCCGTAGCCCACTTTTTTCAACCTGTACGTAGGGCCACTTTCAGACTTGGTGAAAAAACACGGCCTTACACTTCTATCCTTTGCTGATGACACCCAGATTGTTGTCTCCCTGTCCTCTCAGGAGAATTAGAGCGATGTGACACTGAATACTTGTCTTACTCAAGTCTTCTCCTGGATGAACTCTAATTCTTTGAAGTTAAACGTAGACAAGACCGAGGTATTTGTGTTGGGAAACCTTCCCCATATCTGGAGCCTACATTTATGGCCTGAGGTGATGAGCACCATACTCGCCCCTGACCCAGAAGTCAAAAACCTTGGTGTTTGGATGGACTCAAGTCTGTCTATGATTCATTAGATCTCTAAAGTGGCACTGCTTGTTTCGGTATTTTTAGAATGCTCAAACAAATCTTAGGGTGTCTTCCGTTTTTGGGCCAATAAACAGTTACTCAAGCCCTGGTGATTTCGAGGCTTGATTACAGAAATATCTTGTATCTTGGCGTACCAAAGAATCTGCTTAGATGACTACAAATAGTGCAGGATGCAGCGACAAGCCTTTTACTTCATCCCCCAAATTTTACTCTATGGCTAGCCTGCGTCACTAGTTGCACTGGGTCCCTGTTGAACATCGTATCCAATTTAAGGCACTGTGTTATGTATACAAATGTCTTTAAAACTCTAGTCAATCCTACTTAAGATCCTTGGTGCTGCCATACACTCCCAGCCGTTTCCTATGCTCAAGTAATTTGGACCTTGTAGTAGTTCCTAAAGTTAAGAGAGCTAGGCAAAGAGGCCGAGCCTTTTCTTTTTAGACCCGAGTTAGGGAATTCTCTCCAGTCAGAGCTGAGATCATGTTGTTTGCTCTCAGTCTCCACAGGAACCTCAAAACCTAAATCAGTCTCTACTGTGCTCCCTGGTACCTCATTGTAGTGTTGCATTGGGAAGCACTTGGTTGGGTCCATGCGCTCTATAAATCCTAATAATAATAATAATCCCTTCCCTTACCGTCCCATTTTATTTTTTCTCTCTGCTTACCTACCCTTCCCATTGTCCCTTACCCTCTATCTCCTACCTTTCCATTCTCTTTCCCGTAGTCCCTTCTTCTTTTATCCCTTTGCTCTGCTTCCCTACGCTTCCATGTAATGCCATACCTCTCATTTGTATCCCCTTGCTCTGCTTTCTGACCCTTTCCTTTCATCCCTTCCCTTTCCCACCATCCCATGCCATTTCATCCCCTAGGTCTGCATCCCTTCTCTTCCCTCCATTTGCCTCCCCTTCAATATAATTTAAATCCTTGTTTCCTCTTTACTCTACTTCTTTACATTACCATTTCTGTTTTCCTTCCCTCTTTTCCATCCCTTTCCTTTTCCTCACTTCACTTCGATCCTATACTTTTTTCCCTTCCTATCCCTTTCCCACCTTCCTATGACTTTTCATTTCTCTTCATCTCATCCCTTCTCTTTCCTTTCATGCCTTACTTTCCTCTTTCATATCCTCCCATCTATTGCCTTCCTGTACATTTCATTCTTTTCCTTCTCTTCCCTCCATTGCCTTCCTTTCTCCCTCAGTCCTTCCTGCCCCTTTCATCCCATTGCGCTGCAATCCCTACTGTTCCCTTTCATTTCTTCCCTCCTTTTTATCTCTTCCTTTTCAGCCCTTGTTTTCTCTCTCTGCCCTTCCCTTTCATCCATTGCCTTACTTTCAATTGTATCACTTCCCTTCGCATTCTATTTCATTGCCTTGCTGTGCTTCCCTACCCTTCCCATTCAGCCCTTTCCCTCCCTCGTGTCCCTTCCTTTCCTTTCATCCATTTGCTCCACCTCCCTATCATTCCTTTTCTCTTCACCCTTTCATCACTTGCTTTCGCTTCCTCTTCTTCCTGTCTGTTCATTCCCTTTCCTCAGCTTCAATACCTTTCGCTTTTATCTTTCCCTTTTATCCCTTCCCCTGTCATCCCTCCCATTCGATTGCCTTTTTCTACTTCCCTAGACTTCCCATTCTTCACTTCCCCTCTCTTATCTCTTTACCATTCCTTTCCTGTCTCTTTCGCATTTTCTCTTGTTTCATCCCTTGGCTGTGCTTCCCTTCCCTTCCATCTCTTTTTTATTTCCTTTCATTCCATCTCTTTGCTTTTATTTTCATCCTCTTCTGGTCTCCTACCCTTCCTTTTTAATCCTTCGCTTTACTGTCCCACCTTTTCGCCCCTTTTCCTCCCCTTGCTCTGCTTCCCTTTTATCGCTTCCCCTCTCTTCAATTTCATCCATTCCCTTCCATTTCCGACCTTTCCACTCACTTGAATCCCCTTAATCAGCTTCTATACCTTTACCTTTCATCATTCCCTTCCCTTCATTCCTTTCAAACATACCTGTTCCCTTTTATTTCCTTTCCTCTCTTTCTTTTCTTTTCACCCCTTCCAAACCCTTTTCTACCTCTGCTATACATTCCCTTCATTTGCCTTCCTTTCCCATTGCCATCTCTTCTCTTTCATTGTTTTATCTGTGAGAAGTTGGCCCGATATGCAACGTTCGCTATTCTAGCGACCGCTATGTATCGTTCCAACGACCCTTATGGTGTTTGGTTGTAAGTCAACCTATAGACCAGCTATCCTAGTAGCGTGGATACGAGCAGTCTAAGGCTAAAGACTCGAGAGGGCGCGTTAAGCCAGCTGTTTACCACACATGTACCCCTTGAACACCCAGTGAAAGGACACCACACAAGTGTTATGAAAATAAACAGTATATTTATTAAGAATCACAACAGCCCTGTACTCTTTATGAGGACAGGGTACTTAGCACGAACCAAATCTCTTTAGCAAATACTTTAAGTGCACAGTTAAAACAAGTGTCCGAGGACACGGAAAGGTTTAAGGCAAGTCGGAAGCGAGGGA
Organism: Lissotriton vulgaris; assembly: GCF_964263255.1. Taxonomy (NCBI): domain Eukaryota; kingdom Metazoa; phylum Chordata; class Amphibia; order Caudata; family Salamandridae; genus Lissotriton; species Lissotriton vulgaris. The sequence goes on along the minus strand of NC_141698.1, from coordinate 278,220,729 downwards.
CTCGGGACCCTAGAGTAAGGAGGCTATGCAGGCACTGAAAGGCCGAGTTACCTAGCCACGAGGGCTGCGGCTGCACAAGTCTTACAGGCGTCGGGGTCTTCGCTGACGAGCCAGGAGTCGGAAGAAAAGGAGTTGCTGGCCGGCGACCAGTGCTGAATAGTTCGTAGAGATCCAAGCCTGGATCGGAGATTGATGAAACCTGAAAGCAGAGGGGACCAAGTTCGTACTACTAGCCAGTAGTCAGAGGGTACCAGGAAGGCACCGGTTGGCCGTCACCTCGACCAGGTGAGTGGGCGACGCTAGGCTCTGCAGTCTCACGGACCAGGAGGCGTTGTCGGCGACCACGGTGGAGGTGCGAGCTGTCCCACGAAGGATGATGCTGTCGGCGTCGCTGGGCCCAGGATGGGGCAACAAGCCTTGGCAGATCTCAGGGCCACGTGGTGGGCCTAAGAGGGCGTCTTGAGTGGACCAGGAGGGTCCGGGGTGCTTCTCGCAAAGATGGAAGCAAGGGCCAGTCTGGAGCAACCAGACCAGCAGTGATGATTCTCGGATGTCGTCACAGAAGGGCACAAGCCAGCGGCTAGTGACCAGACAACGTGCTGAGCAGCGAGCAGAAGGGCCCCACGCCGATCGTGGAGATGCTGGGGGACTGCACTTCGGAGCTGGAGCGGCTCAGGGTCGGGGCTTCTCGGACCCCAGAGCACTCGCCAGAGAGTTACCTCGATGGTCGTGCTGGTTTTAAGAGCGTGCAGGTTCTGATGATGGCCGGTCCCTCGAGGTCTCGTCGCACCCACAGATCACAGCTGAGCTGATGACGTGGGTAGAGGTCAGAGGTGCCAGGGAAGCCGGTTCTCGTCGAGCTGGGCCGTCGGATTCCTTGAGGAAGGACTTACAGCAAACCGCAGAGTTCTTAGATGGTGCCCGCTGATGCAGGGTGACTACTCCTTAGCCACAAGGGAGAAATCTTGAGAAGAGTCTTGAAGTCCTTTCGTAGAAAGTATTCTTGATTCAAAGATGATCTAATCTGGAAGGGTCCCCGCTCCGGCCTTTATCCTAAAGAAAGGGGTGGGTACATGACTAGGTCCTGCCCTAAGGGTGGGACCAGGAAGGGGGGTAGTTACACCCCTCTCCCCTGCCGGACTTTCCCCAGGCCAGGGCTGTCGCGCCTGGAACTGGTTCTAACCGGCAGATGCGTAGTGAGCACCGGGGTGCCACTCCGCAGTCACCTTCTCGCAAAAGCCCTACCTACCCAGAATACACAAACCCTGTCTGGGACGGTGCGAACACCGCCCTCGACAGGAAACCCTTTGTCCAAGCGCTCCTCGCTGGAAGGACTCCCAGCAGCAGGAGGTCAGACTCGTGTCTGTGGTGGCAGCATCCATTTTGTGGAGCTGAGGCTTTCGTTAACTTTAACCGGGGTTCACAGTTACGTACATGTCGTGTCCCTCTAGAAGGGCGGAATGCTAACCTCGTCGCCAGAGTTGGTGAGAGGGCAGCATCCCGATTCGTATGACACCTTACTCGACATGTCTTGATAACGCGACACCGAAGTTACTGATGTGGTACGCGTTATCATGGAACAGCCATTGGGTCTTTTCTCCGCAAGCTGCAACCGGCTCGGCTCGGGCCAGAACACAGTTCACACGAGCCCATGCACTCTGCCTTCAGGATTGTCAAGGCCTGCCATAGGAGTGACTGATAGGAACTCGGGTGTCCATTGTATGGTTAGATATAGGGCTACTATATCCAAAGCAAAGGGTGATTACACGACTTCGCCCCAGCTGTCATGCAGCCAGTTGTGTCAAATTTAGGAGGTCAGCCAGGGGTGGCATAATACATGCTGCAGCCCCTGGCGGCCCTGGGTACACCTATGCCCTGAGTTACAGGGTCTGATAAGGTGGCCCAGTACCAATTGGAAATGCACCTAGGGTACATGGAATCCATTTTAAAGAGAGAGCAGTAGGCCTGGGGTCCTGATTGGCAGGGTCCCAGGTCGACTATGTCCAAAACCAGCTAAAACACAGGGCAAAAAGTTGGGGGCAACCATAGTCAGGATGTACCTTCCTACACAACCCCCCCCCCAAACGAAAGGAGATAAGGCTATCCTTGTCCAGGTAAGCCTCTATTACCTAAGTGGCCATATAAGGAAGGACCAGCTCTGGCTTGGTTTCCCCCTGTGTCATGGTCCACTAGGCAACCCCTCACCCTAAGGGTATCTGAGGGTCTCCACCATAGGTAATCTCTGTCTCTGGTGTGTCTTGGGAAAGAAGAAGGCTGATGCTGGGATGGAGTACTGAAGTGAGGCTCCTCTACCTTTGGGCTCAACTTCCTCCAATCACCATTCATCATGTGTGCCTTCCTTTCTTTAGCTGAGATGCACTGAGCTCTCAGGGTCAGCCTCTGGCTACCTAAAGCGGGAGGCTGCGTCCCTCTGTTTGGCTTACTGGAGGGACAGGTCAGGTCTGGGGTTTTTAGGCCCCATGTTTGGCTGTGCCCAACAGTGTCCAGCTGTGGGAATTCCCTAACTACTTTTAAGGGGGATTCCTCAGGAGTCTGTTCTATTTTCACTTGGCTAGGTTTACCAGCTTCAGTGATCCTAATCTGCTGATTAAGGGGTTCTTTTGGACAGGGGGCCCTTTTGGGTCCACCACTGGCCTCCCTGATCTCTTCAGCCCTGGGCTGACTGAGACAGGGTAGAGAGGTGCAGGTTACCTGCTCCAGACTGGGTCCCACCTGGGAAGGGTCCACTGCCATCAGGGGCTCTGCCAGGCTAGGCCTGACTACCTCTGGGGCAGTTCCTTCAACAGGGGTAGAGTCAGTTCCCTGAGGAGGCTGGCTCTCACCTAGTGTCTGGGAGGGGGAAGACTCTTCTTCCTCCTCAATGCTCTCCGTTTGAGTGGAGTGATCCATTGTTTCAGGCTTCACAACCTCACTATCTGTCTGAGTAGAGGCTGAGACCATTTCAACCTTGCCAACCTTTTCAGGAGGGCACTCAGTCTGTGTTTGGGCTGTGACTGTCACAGCTCTCCTATCCTGCTCTGGAAAGTCTGTCTGAGCCTGGGCAGTGGCTACCACTGCCCTTCCAACCTTTTCAGGGAGGAATGGTGCTTGGACTGGGGCTGTAGCTATTACTGCCCCACTAACCTGTCTGGATAGGCCTATCATTCTGGAATGAGTTTCTTGCTCCACCTCAGCCCATGCTGAGAGTTCCAGGTCATTCCCCAGTAAGCAATCTACAGGTAGGTTATCTGTCACTGCCACTCTCATGGGCCCTGTGACATTACCCCAGCTGAGCTTGACTACTGCCATGGGATGCCTTCTCTTCATTCCATGAATGTCTGTCACCTGATAAGTAAAACCAGGGGTCAGTTGAGCAGAGGGGACCAGATGGTCACTCACCATGGTGAGGCTGGCCCCTGTGTCTCTGAATGCCTCAACTTTCTGACCATTCACTAAAACTTCTTGTCTGTACTTTCCCAAAATGTGGGGTCCAGTAGTGAAGTTGGCAAACCCCATGCCAGTCTCACAGACAAGAGTGTGGTCAGGGAACCTGGCTAGGCCATAGTCCTCCTGATTGCCCAAAGTAATGCCCACCACATTTTTGGGGGCACTCCCACCACCTGGGGGATTACCACTAGTGGTAACAGGAGGTCTGGGAGTGTTACTTGGGGGTATGTTTTCCTTATTGCTATTTTTAGGGCACTTGGCATCACTTTTGTAATGGCCCACCTGTTTACAGGTATGGCAATAAGGTTTCTTCTGTTCTGAAGGAGTGTTCTGGGACCCACCACCCTTGTTGGAGTTTTGGGGCCCTTGGGAAGTCTTCTCTGTGGATTTATCCCCACCCTTCTCTTGAGGCTTGGTTGATTCCTTTTTCTGGTCACCACCCTGGTTTTTAGGCCTAACCCTGGTTCTGACCCATTTGTCTGCCCTCTTACCCAATTCCTGTGGGGAGGTCAGATCAGAGTCTACCAGGTGCTGGTGTAATAACTGGTTCTGACAATTATTTAAGATTTGCTCCCTTATAATTAGATTATACAATCCTTTAAAATCAGTAACCTTACTACCCAGTAACCAGCCTTCAAAAGCCTTAGTGGCACAATCAACAAAGTCAGTCCAATCTTGAGACTGCGTTTTCTGGGTATCCCTGAACAGCACCCTGTACTGCTCAGTGGTTAGGCCAAACCCTTCAACCAGTGTATTCTTCAAGACTTGGTAATTGTTCGCATCCTCCACCCTTGTGGTGAGGAGCTTGTCTCTTCCTTTTCCTTCAAAGGAGAGCCACAAGATAGCTGCCCACTGACTCTGGGGTACACCTTGCACAGTGCAGGCCCTCTCCAAAGCAGTAATCCATTTGTGGATGTCGTCCCCTTGTTTAAAGGGGGGCACTATCTTACCAAGGTGTTTTGTATCAAAACTCCTTTCCCTATTGCTAGGTATAATGCTGCCACCAGTGGGGACTACCCCACTTAACTGTTGCTCTCTAGCAAAGGCAAGCCTTTCTTTGGCCAGGGCAAGTTCTTCCCTTTCAATCCTCAGATTAGCTGCCCTTTCCTTAGCTTCGTACACTCTCCTCTGAGGGGACGTCATCCCTCTTTGAGAAGAGTTGCGAGAGCCGTTGGTATGAAGGGATCTGCCAGAGTCTCTTGACAGAGATCGGGCTCGTCCATTCCCCATGTTAAGCGGAACCGACAGTAGCGCCGGGGTTCCCCCAGTACCACTATCGTGTCTGCTTAAGTTGGACCGTGTTAGTCTGACGACTTCTACCTGTCCCTTATCTGCCTCGTCCCCAGAGAGATCCTCATCCTCATCCTCCTCCACATCCTCGTTCTCGGTTGCGAGGTGAATGAGGTCAGGATCGTCTCGGGTTCCCTCGAGGGGAGGCATGTCTCCTTCTGGATTAGAAGAGCTACGAAGTTTCTCAGCTCTCCTGGCATCATAAGTCTCCAAGAGACCAATCAGAAAGGACGTTGTGGGGTTAGACCCCTGCTGAATCTTCCGGGAGTGACACAATCGTCTTAACTCCTTGAAGCTCAGCACAGTATATCCTGAAGGGATGACCTGTGGAGGGTCAACTGACACAAGGGGAGACTCAGAGTTTCCTCCTTGGCCCGACATACTGTTTCTAGTGTGGTGTAAGTGATGCACCTACCTACACTATGTGTTTTCCTACTGATCCCTTGCTAAGAGTTGTAGCCAAGGTGTGCTAAGCCTTGAGGAGCTACAACAGCTGGTTCAGTAGAACTCAGAGTATTCTAAGCTTTAGTTATATGTACTAACAGTACTTGCGCGATCTTTCAACAAGATATTCTTAGGATACGTGTGGTAAAACAACAGCAAGCTCAAATCCCACCCGCTGCTCACCAATGTGAGAAGTTGGCCCGATATGCAACGTTCGCTATTCTAGCGACCGCTATGTATCGTTCCAACGACCCTTATGGTGTTTGGTTGTAAGTCAACCTATAGACCAGCTATCCTAGTAGCGTGGATACGAGCAGTCTAAGGCTAAAGACTCGAGAGGGCGCGTTAAGCCAGCTGTTTACCACACATGTACCCCTTGAACACCCAGTGAAAGGACACCACACAAGTGTTATGAAAATAAACAGTATATTTATTAAGAATCACAACAGCCCTGTACTCTTTATGAGGACAGGGTACTTAGCACGAACCAAATCTCTTTAGCAAATACTTTAAGTGCACAGTTAAAACAAGTGTCCGAGGACACGGAAAGGTTTAAGGCAAGTCGGAAGCGAGGGACTCGGGACCCTAGAGTAAGGAGGCTATGCAGGCACTGAAAGGCCGAGTTACCTAGCCACGAGGGCTGCGGCTGCACAAGTCTTACAGGCGTCGGGGTCTTCGCTGACGAGCCAGGAGCCGGAAGAAAAGGAGTTGCTGGCCGGCGACCAGTGCTGAATAGTTCGTAGAGATCCAAGCCTGGATCGGAGATTGATGAAACCTGAAAGCAGAGGGGACCAAGTTCGTACTACTAGCCAGTAGTCAGAGGGTACCAGGAAGGCACCGGTTGGCCGTCACCTCGACCAGGTGAGTGGGCGACGCTAGGCTCTGCAGTCTCACGGACCAGGAGGCGTTGTCGGCGACCACGGTGGAGGTGCGAGCTGTCCCACGAAGGATGATGCTGTCGGCGTCGCTGGGCCCAGGATGGGGCAACAAGCCTTGGCAGATCTCAGGGCCACGTGGTGGGCCTAAGAGGGCGTCTTGAGTGGACCAGGAGGGTCCGGGGTGCTTCTCGCAAAGATGGAAGCAAGGGCCAGTCTGGAGCAACCAGACCAGCAGTGATGATTCTCGGATGTCGTCACAGAAGGGCACAAGCCAGCGGCTAGTGACCAGACAACGTGCTGAGCAGCGAGCAGAAGGGCCCCACGCCGATCGTGGAGATGCTGGGGGACTGCACTTCGGAGCTGGAGCGGCTCAGGGTCGGGGCTTCTCGGACCCCAGAGCACTCGCCAGAGAGTTACCTCGATGGTCGTGCTGGTTTTAAGAGCGTGCAGGTTCTGATGATGGCCGGTCCCTCGAGGTCTCGTCGCACCCACAGATCACAGCTGAGCTGATGACGTGGGTAGAGGTCAGAGGTGCCAGGGAAGCCGGTTCTCGTCGAGCTGGGCCGTCGGATTCCTTGAGGAAGGACTTACAGCAAACCGCAGAGTTCTTAGATGGTGCCCGCTGATGCAGGGTGACTACTCCTTAGCCACAAGGGAGAAATCTTGAGAAGAGTCTTGAAGTCCTTTCGTAGAAAGTATTCTTGATTCAAAGATGATCTAATCTGGAAGGGTCCCCGCTCCGGCCTTTATCCTAAAGAAAGGGGTGGGTACATGACTAGGTCCTGCCCTAAGGGTGGGACCAGGAAGGGGGGTAGTTACACCCCTCTCCCCTGCCGGACTTTCCCCAGGCCAGGGCTGTCGCGCCTGGAACTGGTTCTAACCGGCAGATGCGTAGTGAGCACCGGGGTGCCACTCCGCAGTCACCTTCTCGCAAAAGCCCTACCTACCCAGAATACACAAACCCTGTCTGGGACGGTGCGAACACCGCCCTCGACAGGAAACCCTTTGTCCAAGCGCTCCTCGCTGGAAGGACTCCCAGCAGCAGGAGGTCAGACTCGTGTCTGTGGTGGCAGCATCCATTTTGTGGAGCTGAGGCTTTCGTTAACTTTAACCGGGGTTCACAGTTACGTACATGTCGTGTCCCTCTAGAAGGGCGGAATGCTAACCTCGTCGCCAGAGTTGGTGAGAGGGCAGCATCCCGATTCGTATGACACCTTACTCGACATGTCTTGATAACGCGACACCGAAGTTACTGATGTGGTACGCGTTATCATGGAACAGCCATTGGGTCTTTTCTCCGCAAGCTGCAACCGGCTCGGCTCGGGCCAGAACACAGTTCACACGAGCCCATGCACTCTGCCTTCAGGATTGTCAAGGCCTGCCATAGGAGTGACTGATAGGAACTCGGGTGTCCATTGTATGGTTAGATATAGGGCTACTATATCCAAAGCAAAGGGTGATTACACGACTTCGCCCCAGCTGTCATGCAGCCAGTTGTGTCAAATTTAGGAGGTCAGCCAGGGGTGGCATAATACATGCTGCAGCCCCTGGCGGCCCTGGGTACACCTATGCCCTGAGTTACAGGGTCTGATAAGGTGGCCCAGTACCAATTGGAAATGCACCTAGGGTACATGGAATCCATTTTAAAGAGAGAGCAGTAGGCCTGGGGTCCTGATTGGCAGGGTCCCAGGTCGACTATGTCCAAAACCAGCTAAAACACAGGGCAAAAAGTTGGGGGCAACCATAGTCAGGATGTACCTTCCTACATTATCCTTTCCCTTTTTTCTTTTCTTCTCTTTCTTTGACTTTCGTTCTCTTTCATACTTTCCTTCCCTTTCATCCCCCCTTCCTTTCCCTTTCAGACCTTGCCTTCTGTATCATCCATTGTCTTCCTTTCATCTTTTCCCCTTTTTCGTCTTCACCCCTTCCCGCCATTTTCATCCCCTTGCTCTACTTCCCTGCCCATCCCTTTCCCACCTCCTCGTTCCCTTTCATTCCCTTGCTCTGCGGCCCATCCCTTTCATCCCTTCCCGCATTTCCATTTTAACCTTTTTTTCCCTTCCCATCTCTTTGAACAGCTTCTATGCCCATTTTCATCCATTCTGTTCCTTTTCCCACTTTCACATCACCTTACATCCCTTTTCTCTCCTTCCCTCTGTTTCTTCCATTTATTTCCATATGTTCGCCACACCTTTAATATCATTTGATTCATTGTCTCCCCTTCACAGCCTTTCCTTTTCTTTTACTGTCCCTTCCTCCTTTTCTCAGTCCCTTCCTCCTTTTCTTCCGTTTCCTTCCTATCCTATGCTTCCTTGACTTTCTTTCCCATTCTCACCTTCCTGTTCCCTTTCTTCGCTTTCCTTCCCATTCCTTTCTTTCCTCTTTCATTACTTCCCATCCCTTCCCCTTCCTTTCCATATCATTTCATCCCTTCAGATTCATTTCCTTCTATTTCCTTTCATTCCTTCCCTTTCACTTCCATTCCCTGTGATCCCTTTAATCAATCAAACAGCATTTGTAAAGCTCAACACTGTCACTCCTAGGGGTATTTGGGTGCTGTGCATCAGTCAAAGAGCCAGGTCTTGAGTCTCCCTCTGAAGACTGCCAGCAAGGGGGCTGTATGGATCTGTAAGGGTAGGTTGTTCCTGCTCTTGGTAGCCATGTGGGACAAGAAATGGCCACTACTGTGGCTGTGAGGGATGCCGGGTGTGTGTGCGGGGGCAATTAAAGAGAAGCGCAAGTGTCACAAGTATTGGTGGAAGTTCAGTCAATGGTTTATGTAGGCAGGTGGTAGGTGGTTGAGGTCTTTGTAGGCGTGTGAGGACATGGAATTGGCATATCTTATGGATAGGGAGCCAGTGGAGGTCTCGCAGGTGGGGAGCGATATGGGTTTGTTTGGGGAGGTCCAGAATGAGTCTGGCTGTGGCGTTCTGAGGAGCTGGGTGGAACTGCCGGTGTAGAAGGTGTTGCCGCAGTCGAGGTGGCCGGTGACGAGGGCCTGAGTGATGGTCTTTCTGGTGTTTCTTGGGATCCCTCTAAAGATTCTGCAGATCACGCAAAGTGTGTGGAAGCAGGAGACAACTATATTGAATTGTCGTTTCATGGTCAGTTGGCTGTCGAGGGTGATGCTGAGGTTGCGTGCATGGTTGGTTGGTGAGGGTGTAGGTCCGAGTTCTGCAGGCCACCAGCTGTGGTGCCATGCAGAGGTGTTCTTTCCGTAGATCAGTAATTCAGTTTTGTCGGAGTTGAGTTGGAGGCAGTTGCCTTTCCTCCATTCGGCTACATCGGTCATTGTGTTGCAGAAGTTGGTTTTGGTGTTGGAGGGGCCTTCCATGAGCTAGAGGATCAGTTGAGTGTGTGAGGGGGGTCATAAAGGTGTTGAACAAAGTGAGGCTGACGGATGATCATTGTGTTATGTTGTCTTTGGAGGCAGAGGTGAAGGGAGGCATTCAGATGCTATGTGTGTGTCCTGTAAGGAAGGAGGTGATCCACTTGAGGGCATCTTGCTGTATGCCTATCTTGTAGAGTCTGTTGATGAGAGTGTTGTGAGAGACAGTATTGAACGCCACGGAGAGGTCAAGGAGAATCAGGGCTGCAGTTTCTCTGCGGTGAAGGAGTGTCCTGGTGGCGGCAATCACAGCAGTCTCAGTGCTGTGGTTGGAACGGACTCTTGATTTCCATTTCATCCCTTTTCTCATCTATCATACCTTCCTGTTTCATTCATCGGCTGACTTTGCTTCCCAGCCCTTCCCTTTCATCACTTCAATTTTTTCTTTTACCTTCTATTTCATCCTTCCCCTCTGATTCTCACCCTTCTATTCCATCCATCACCTCTCCCATTTTCCAATCACCTTTTATGCCTTTGCTCTGCTTCCCATCCATTTTTCTTCTTTTCCCTGCTTGTCCTTTTCATCCCTTCCCTCCTTTTCATCCCTTCCCTTTCCAACATTCATGTCCCTTTCATCCCCTTGTTCTGCTTCTATAGCATTCCCTTTGACCCTGCCATTCCCACATTCCCACCCTCTTTCTTACCCTTGCTGTGATTCCATACTCTTCCCTTATATCTATTTCCTTCCATGTCATCTCTTCCCTTCAAAACTGCGTGCCTCCTCTTTAATATAATGTAATTCCTTGTCTCCTCTTTACTCTGCTTCATTTCTAGTACCCATTCCTTTATCCCTTCCCTCATTCATTCCCTTTGTGTCCCTTCCTATGCTTTCTTCGCTTCCTTTTTCTCTTTCTTGGCCCCTTTTACCCTTCCCTTTCATCCCTTTACTTTCATTCCCTTTGATCCCCTACCTTCCATCTGCATCATTCTGTCCTTTTTTCTTCCCCTTTCTCACCTTCTCTTTCTTTTCATTCCCTTTCATCCATTTGATCCCTTCCCCCTTAAGTCCCTTTGTTCTGCTTATCTTCTGTTCCCTTTTATACCTTGCCTTTTGTTTTTTCACTTCCTTTTCATCCCTACATCTCCCTTTCATCTTGTACAGTCCCTTTCTCACTTTCCAGTCCTATTTCATCCCCTGGCTCAGCTCCCGTTGTGTTTCCTTTCATCCAATCCCTTTCCATTCACCAATTCCTTTCACTTTGATCACTTCCCTTTCCTGCATTCCTATCCCCTTCCCCTCCGTGGGGTGCTTCCCGACCCCTAACTTTCATTCATTCCTGTCTGTTTATTACCCTCCTGTCCTACCTTTCTGTCCACTTCCCTTGCCTTGCTCCTATTCCCTGCTCTTCCCTTCCACCCCGTTCCTTTTATCTTGTGTTCCCTTTCACCCCTTCCCTTCAATCTGTTCACCTCCCCTTTAGTATCATTTCATTTTTTGTCTCCTTGTTGCTTCCTTTCCTTTACTCCTTCCTTTTTCACTTTCATTTTTCCTTCTCTACCAGCATTACCTTCCCTTCCCTTCCCCTCCCTCTTAAATCCTTTACTCACTTCACCTACAATTTCCCTACATCATTTTCTCCCTTACTTCTCCCCACATTTTCTTTTGCCTTCCTTCCATGAATGACCATATAATTTGTATTTTGTTTCTCCCCTTCTATTCCATCACATCCTCTAACCTTCCTTCCCTAGACCGTCCGGTGCATTTATTTCTCTAAAATATTCCCACCCATGCTTTTCTTCTCAACCTCTTGCACCTTCTCTTCCATTCTCCCTTTGATTTACTCTCCTGCCTTCCACTTTCCTTTAGTGTTTCTATGTTTCACCCTTCCATCCTGCATTCCCTTCTCCGCCCTTGCACTTTCCCTGCCATTCACATTTCTAGTCCCTTCCTCATCCTCCTTCACTCACACTTTAACTTCCTCTTTTTCTGCTACCCTTCAACCTTCCTACATCTCCTTTCCCATAATCTCACACCCATTACTCTACCCTTTCTTTCCCTGGCTTCTATCTTATTTAATCTTCTATTTCCTCTCTATCTCCTTTTCTTTCCTCCTCAACAACCCATGCTCATATACTCTCACCTCCCACAACCCTATCCTTCCTTATACCATTAATTCCTTCCATTTCCATCCCATTTTCCTTTCACTACCTTAGTATTCCATTTCCTTTTCTTCCATTTACCTTCTTTCTCCTCCCTTTCTTTTACCTCAATTTTTCCCATCCCCTTTCTTCCCTCCCTACATTTCACTCTCCACCACTTTCCATCTCCCTTAACTACCATCCCTCTCTTTTTAGGTTTTGCCTGGCGTTCGCTGCGCAGCAGCGTTCGCGCAGGCGAAATCCTTATGTTAGAACAGTACGGGGACTTTGTCCCGCCTGCTCTTCCATTGGCTAGCTCCATAAATGGAGGCTAGCCATTGGAAGACATGGTTGTCCATCACTGTTTCCCCCGTCAGTACGCGATTCTGGGGCGTTTCTTGGTCTTTTTTTAAGTCCCACACCCCACACCCTCCCTCTCGCCGTCCCGTTGTCCGTGCCTTCTCGAAGTTCTCCCTCCCGCCCGCCCACTGTCCGTGCCTCCTCCCTCCCGCCCGCCCACTGTCGTTGTTCGATGCTGTCCAAGGTATCTATGAACTCTTAAGTTCATCCGAGCCTACCTCGTCTTGTTTATCCCCCGCCCTCCCTCCCGTTGTCCGTGCTTTCTCCCACCCACCCGCCCACTGTCCGTGCCTCCTCCCTCCCGCCCGCCCACTGTCCGTGCCTCCTCCCTCCCGCCTTGGTCTCACCACGGTCCACTATTAGCCAGAGCCCTCAGGGTCATATGATAGCAAGCGCTCCTCTCCGTGCTCCTCAGCTGTTGTCTTGAGAAGTGCTGGGGCCGACTCCACTCTTGGTTGCTAGTGCAATCATACATGCACCATCAATTGTTGCCCCATTTACCCTTCAGGGCATACGTTATGGCGGGCCCGGCTAACGAGTGAAAGGCAGCTTGTTTTGTGTGTGGTCAAAGTCTTGTTAAATCGCCAGATTTGCCCACACCTAATATGGCCACTCTTCATTCCAATTGCATTTGGTAAGCCTGTTGTGACGGCTCTAGTTGTAATGACGCGTTTCCATGACAGCGGCTGGGCACTTGGTTTGTGTCTGGCCTACAGTGTGATCGGTTCCTGTGGCCTGTGCCAGTGTGCTGATGCTGGAGCAGAAAAGATGCCAGGCAGCATGGAGGACCCCAGAAAGCGCTTCATTCTAAGCACCGCTCGTAAGTAATTCCGCCTCACGGGCAGCGAGGAGGAGGCTGTGGAGGCGCTAGCCACACGCGTGGAGATGGACCGATTTTTTTGACAATGGCAAAGAAATCCTGCTGAGTGTGCAGTGCCGGCCCAGGGGGGAGCTGAGCCTCGACAACAAGGTACGGAGTGAGTTTAATTGATCTTGCATCGGTCGGGTGCAGACTAACTAATCCACTGTACACCCTGTATCTACCCTGACTGCTCTGTAACGTACAGGGTCTCCCCATGTTAAGCTTTTACTCCACAGGCACTGGGGCAGAGCGCTAGGAGCCGAGTTAACCAGCCTGACCAACGAGTCGCAGGAGTAACTGCGGGTCTCTTTCTTTTGATGCGGAGATACGTATAGAGCTCAAAGGCAGATAAACCTATGGTGTTTTACGCCTGCAGGCTGCTCGACTGCGACATCCTTCCTTTCTGTCAAGACTGACTCTAAATGATCTTACCGCGCCTTCAGTATAGTAATGCCCAGAATAGGTTTTTATTGTTTGCATATTCCGACGTATTCGTAAAGTAAATACAGAAGGTGATACACATTTACCTGTTTGTGCACTTACAATTACTTCGCAATTAAACGCAGAGCACGGATTACAGCCATTGACATGGTTCTGAAACAAACGGTAGAGAGGGGTGTTCTGCCTTAAAAATGCTGACCGGCCATGAACTTCCACTAGAGCCCATTGCACTAGAGTTACTGTATGAATATTTTCAAGGGTTGTTTTGGAAACTGATGTTGTGTCACTAAAAAATGAGACTCCGGCTCAGACCTTGCCAATAAGAATTACTTGATAGCTACGGTTTTGAAACTTAAAACCGTAGCTATCAAGTAATTCTTATTGACAAGGTCTGAATTACTTGATAGCTACGGTTTTAAAACTTAAAACCGTAGCTAACAAGTAATTCTTATTGACAAGGTCTGAGCCGGAGTCTCGTTTTTTAGTGTCAACATTTCAGTTTCCAAAACAACCCTTCAAAAGATTCTTACAGGTAGTGGAAACTAAGCGATCGCTCCCGTGGAAAAATTAAATCTTAGTCCAAGTGTTGTCCCTCCTAAATTCAACCTCATCAAATCCCCTTTTTAGGTTTCGCCTGGCCGTAGCACTGCGGTACAGACAGTGAGGTGTGGGCATAATCCTCTTCTGGAGTTGGTGTCTGTCTGTGCGTGGAAAGGCGTCTGGGGAGAGAGAGGGCGGGCGGGCGGGAGAGAGAGACCGAGGGATCCACGCTGAGAGACAAGTCTGTGTCCGAAGAGGTAGGTAGGCGTCTGTGCACACAGAGGAGTCGGCACACTCCCTGCTCGTGCAGAGAAGTGTCTAAAAAGGGTCGGCTGTGGTAAGATTCTGTATGTACAAAAGAGATATGAGCACGTGTAAATGCTGTAAGTTGCTGCTGTGAGTGACGTCTGTGCTTCCAGCAGTATACGTGCGTGCGGGGCTCCGTGCTCCGTGCTCCTGCAGAGGTATCGGCCTCAGAGGTCTGTGCTGGGAGCAGTGTCTGGGCAGTCCTGGCCGTGCTGGGAGAGGCAGCTGTGCTTGCGTGCTGAGGCCAGTGTCGGGGCTGTAAGAAGTGTCTGTGTGCTGTCGGCTCTCTGCAGTGGTTGTGCAAATGCACGCACCATGAGTAGGAGCTGAGAGCGCCCGTGCTGTGAGCCACAGGTCCTGTGTCCTGTGAGTAGTGCCCGTGAGTAAGTAGTAGCCGTGGAGGTGCTGTTGCGCTGTGAGGCACAGGTACTGGGACCACGTGTCCTGTGAGTAGTACCTGTGTGTAAGTAGTAGCCGTGGAGGTCTGTTGCGCTGTCAAGGCGCCGTCACGAAGATTAAGCAAGCTATTGCCCAGAGTCTATGTGCTTACATCTGTGTGCTTGTATTTTTATATTTAGATATTGAGCAATACACTCTGACATGCAAAGTCACTTTCAACATTTTAAGCAAATATCGCTACTTGGCAAGGTAGTTGGACAGGGGCAATTTAACTTTGTCGTTTTGTAGGGGATCCGCGCTGTGTGGTTCAGGTGGTATTTGTCCCTCGCAGTTACAATTGCAGCCTCTCTCGTGTAGTCAGGACATAATGTTTCTACTTCTGAGGTTTCATTTAGCTATTTAAGGTATTCTGGGAGTTGTTTTCGTTTGAGTGGCAGGCCGGATACCAATGGTTTGTTCAGAATAGCCAAGCACTGGAAACATGGCTATGCTTGCTTCCCTGCCCCCTGGCTGTGCTTGCTTCCCTGCCCCCTGGCTGTGCTTGCTTCCCTGCCCCCTGGCTGTGCTTGCTTCCCTGCCCGTGCTTGCTTCCCTGACCCCTGGCTGTGCTTGCTTCCCCGCCCCCTGGCTGTGCTTGCTCCCCTGCCCCCTGGTTCCACTTCCCCTGGCTGTGCTTGCTCCCCTGGCACCTGGCTGTGCTTGCTTCTCTGCCACCTGGCTGTGCTTGCTTCCCTGCCCCCTCGCTGTGCTTGCTTCCCTGCCCCCTCGCTGTGCTTGCTTCGCTGCCCCCTCGCTGTGCTTGCTTCCCTGCCCCCTCACTGTGCTTGCTTCCCTGCCCCCTTGCTGTGCTTGCTTCCCTGCCCCCTCGCTGTGCTTGCTTCCCTGCCCCCTGAGTGTGTGTGGCTCTGGGTGTGTGTGTGTGGCTCTAGGTGGGTGTGTGTGGCTCTGGGTGGGTGTGTGTGGCTCTGGGTGGGTGTGTGTGGCTCGCGGTGGGTGTGTGTGGCTCTGGGTGGGTGTGTGTGGCTCTGGGTGGGTGTGTATGGCTCTGGGTGGGTGGGTGTGTGTGTGGCTCTGGGTGTGTGTGTGTGGCTCTTGGTGTGTGTGTGGCTCTGGGTGTGTGTGTGTGTGTGTGGCTCTGGGTGTGTGTGTGTGTGTGTGGCTCTGGGTGTGTGTGTGTGTGTGTGTGGCTCTGGGTGTGTGTGTGTGTGTGTGGCTCTGGGTGTGTGTGTGTGTGTGTGTGTGTGTGGCTCTGGGTGTGTGTGTGTGGCTCTGGGTGTGTGTGTGTGTGTGGCTCTGGGTGTGTGTGTGTGTGTGTGGCTCTGGGTGTGTGTGTGTGGCTCTGGGTGTGTGTGGCTGGCTCTGGGTGTGTGTGTGTGTGTGTGTGGCTCTGGGTGTGTGTGTGTGGCTCTGGGTGTGTGTGTGTGGTAGTAATTGCTTTCTGCTGATCTCGTCCGTAGGGTACAATAGGTCTCACATTTGCGAGAGATTAAGCTAATGGCAATGTAAATGACAATGCCATTTATTTATCTGTTTTCAAAACCAACACATAAATACAAATTTTGTCATTTACAATGTCAATAGCTCTAACTTTTCCAAAGGCGAAACCATTGCATTGTAAATGCTTGTTACTTAATTGCCCTCCCCTACCTTTACATACTTTCCTCTTCTCTGATTTCCTATCTTCCCTCTTTCATACCTTGTACCTCATGTATGCCTTTCCTTTCATTTCAGTTCCTTTTCTTCCCTACACTTCCCTTATCCTCCTACCACCCCCTCCCAATCGTTCCCCTCTCTCTTTCTCTTCTATCCCTCCCTACATTTTCCTTCCCTTGCCTTTGTTCCCCTAGTGTTCCCAATCCTACTGTTTACTACGTTACTGTCTTTTCCTTTTTTTGACTTTCCTTTCTTTCCCTTCCCTTGCTTTTTTCCACTTACATGCTCTTCTATGCCCTACCTTTTCTCCCTCTCATTCCATTCACAGACATACCATTTTTCATTCCCTTCCTCTCTTCTTTTCCTTCTCTGTCTCATGTCCTCCCTGTGCCACCCTTCGTCCTTTTAAACATTAGTTTACTCTGTCCCATTCCTTTGTAGTTGTCTCCCTTCCCTTTCCCCATTGTCTTCTCTACCCTGCCCTTTCTTCCCCTCCCTAACTCCCCACTTAAATTCTTCCATTCCTTTCCATCACCTCCCCCTGTAATTCTTACTATTCCCCTTTCCTCTTCTCTCACCTTCCCTCCATCCTTTTCCTCCCTGTCTCATGCCGTTGCAAGATTTGCCTTCCACATTACATTTCCCTAAGTTTCCCATCCTGTCCCAGTCCTTCCTTTTGAATTAACCTTTCTTTACCAGTCCCTAACCTATATTCCCATAGACTGTTCCTCCCGTATCTGTATTTTCTTTCTCTCCAATCTCATCTGTTTCTCTACTCCTTCACCTCCTATTCTTCACCAGGTTTCCCTTTTCTCTTTATTAGCTAGCCTCCATACACTCCTCTGAATTGTACCAATGTTTTTATCGTCTCTGTTTCCCCAACATCCCTCTTTCATCCCTTCGCTATCCCCTCTACTTTTTCGCCCTGTCCTTATATTTACCTTCTCTCATCTCTGCTGCCTTTCCCTTTCATTCCCACCCTTACTCTTTGCTCCCCTCTATTCTTCAAACTTTTCCTCCCCTAAGCTTCCATACATTTTAACCTTCCCCTTCCATTATGTACTTTACTTCCTTTACTTTAATTTACCTTTGCAAATCCATGTTCCCCCTTTCGCTTCCATCTCCCTTATCCCACCCATTTCTTTACCATTCCTGCCTGTTATCATCCTTTGTTTTTCATCCCTTTCATGCCCTCCCTGCCATCCCCTCCATCCCCACATACATGCCGCCACTCTGCTGCCTTTTTCGTTTTGCCCTTTCCTTCTCTAATGTTGGACCCTTCCCTAATTTTCCCATTGATTCTTACCCTCCCATTTCATCCCGTCCCCATCAATTTCCTCCCAACCCTTCCCTTCTCCATTACATTTCCTTTTCCCTCTTTCCCCTCTCTGCATTTTTCTCGTTCCATTCCCTAGAATTCATTTCCTCATTCTATTTTCTTTACAAACTTTGTCTTCGCCTTTTCATTTCCCTTCCCTTTCAGCCCCTGTCTTTCCACACCCTATTTGGTTTCTTTTCCCTTTTTATTTCTGTTTTATCTTCCCTAATGTAGTTGCTTTTTGACTTCTCTTTCTTCCTTTCCCTTCCCTTCTGTTCCTCTTTCTTACCCTTTCCTCTCCTCATTCCTAACCTCTCACTCACCTCCAATACGCCCCCTCTCCATATATTCCTCTTTCCCTTTCAATATCCTTTTATATTCCCTGTTTCTCTCCCTACACTCTCCAGTACTCCCTGATCACAATGACCCTAACTGCTTGTTTCCCTTTTTGCCAACCTCTTCATCAACTCCTCCACCTTTCCCTGTTTCATCTCTCTTACTCTCTGTGCCTACTCACCCCTACCCATTATCACTATCTCTTCTCCATTCCCTTACATATATTTTCATTTCCTACTCCACCCTTTCCTCTCCCTTCTGCTTCCTAATGTCCCCCTGTAATGTTTGGACAAAACCAATTCTGACTTGGCTGTGCAAACTAGTGGGAGTGAGATGTGAATGCCAGAAGCTGTTTCCCCTACAGCAACTCAGCCCTATTACCCCCTGAAAAGTAAATATAACCCCAGGAGAAGCACTTAGGGTGAAAGGAGAAGTGGAGAAAAAACACAGAACATGGCATCCTTGGGACCCCTTCAAGGTGAATGCATCAGTTCTCCATCCTGCAGATGTATTCAGTGTTCAAGTAATGTCATGCATCTACAAGAGTACAATATGGTTTTAGGACCTGACCTTCACATGCATACACATAACCATGCCTGGAGTATAAACTGCTTAGTGTATGTTATGATTGTTTTTAAATAAAACCTCCCACTTTCCCACAAGACTCTATCAACTGAAACCTGTATTATGCAGTGTAACTCCTATGGGAAATAAATATAGAATATAGGTAAATTGAGCACCTCTGAATCATGAACTAATTAGGACATTACAATAGTAACCAAGTTCAACTAAAAAATAAGAGATAGTTGTCTAATTCAGACCAAAGATGAATGGAAATAAATAATTTCGTCAATGTCTCACAAAAATATCCATAGTAGTAGTGATTGAGAAATGCTCCATGGGTTGCAAGCAGAAATAAATGGTCTTTAATTCGTAATCACAGTGCTTTAGAAGTTTAATTTAGAAGTTTAATTAAAAAAATAACAGTTGTTTCAGCTTGAATAATCACCTTCTACACAGGGCCGGACTGGGAACCAGAACCGGCCCTGGCAAAGTGCTCGGCCGGCCCCCCTCCGGGAGGAGAGGGGAGGGGGGAGAGGTGCGACCGCGCTCTGTGACAGGGCCGGTTTTCGGCCGTTTTTGTTACGGGGCCGTTTTTGTAGCATAACGGCCCTGTAACAAAAACGGCCCCAGGGTCCCAAAACCGGCCCCCAACCATGCGGCCCACCGGGTAATTGCCCGGTGCCCTCAAAGGCCAGTCCGGGCCTGATTAAGAGTATATGGTACTGGGAGTTTGTCATTACGGATTCCACAGCACCATAATGACTACACTAAAAACTGAGAAGTTTGGTATCAAACTTCTCAGCACATTAAACCCACACTGATGCCAGGGTGGGATTTTATGAAAAATGCACAGAGAGGGCATTTAAGAGATGCCCCCTAAAAACTACCTACCACTAGTGTCCTGGCTGAGTGGCTGCTTTCAGCTGCCACCACCAGACATGTTTCTGGACTCCTGGGTTGAAAGCCTGTAGCTCTCGGGGGCCTGAAACGATGTACATCCTGGGATGAAGTGCTAAGCCTCCTCCCCCAAGATGGGCAGAGTCTATGAAGGGGAAGCTTCAAAGGCTTGCCGCCTTTGTGAGCTTCCCCAGGCCACTTGCTACTTTCAGCAACTGGTCCCCACTGGTTCTGACACCCACTTTGGGTGGAAGAACAGGTGGGAAATACAAGTGTGGAAGAGAGGTGTGCCCACCTCTGCCAATACTACCCCTCAAGTGGGGGAGCTGAGGTGAAGCACAACTCTCAGTCCCCACCATCTTGCAGATGGGGAGACCGAGCCAACCAGGGTGAGGCTTATGCCCCCCTCCCACTGGAGGGTGGCATAATAGGGGGTGTACCCACTCCAGGGAAGGGACCCATTGGTTCCAACCTTTTACCAACCTGTAATGCCCCTAAATCTAGTATTTAGGGGCACCCTGAACCTTGCTTCTTCAGACAAGCAACCAGAAGAAGAAGGACAGAACAGCCGTGACAAAGCTAACAAGAGACGGACGCCTACTGACTTGGCCCACGCCCTACCGGCCATCTCGAACCTGCAGAACCAAAATTCGGATGTGTCCTGCAGCCAGCAGCCTCAAGAACCCAGAGGACCTGCCCTGCCTTCAAAAGAAAATACTCTGTCTCCTGTGAACACCGGATTTGTTCACCAAAAGACTCCAGCTCTGACAGGATCCGCGATTCTGCACCACTCTGCACCCGCGCCCACGGCCCGAGTTAGAGTGGCCAAACACCAAAAGGAGGTCTCCCCGGCAATCCTGACCTGAGATCCAATGACTCCTGCCTGCCTCAAGCCTCCAGCGGACGTGCAGCCTCAAACCTCCCCTCAACCGCGACCAGGAGCTTGTAAGAAGATCCGACCCTAAAAGGCACCCCTGCACCCGATGCACCACGGCCTTGGGTGGCCCAACCAACAGTGCCTAACCAACTGCCAGCATCCCAACTTACCTCTCCAAGTGGTGGTCGCACCCAGAAGACCTTTGTCCTTGAGCCTGCAGCGTGTTTGCAAACTGGAGACTCCCCACAGGGGTGCCTCATTGAAAACTACAGGGCGCCCAACGCCAAAATAGCACCCTGCACCCGGACGCCCCAGTGCTGCTGAGGGTCCCCCTTTTGTGCTGCCTTGAACCCCCATTAGCCCTGAGCTTAAGTTTAGGAGCTTTGAACCCCCAACCCAGTGGCTCGATCGTAAGCAGTTACCAACCGGAGGCCCCCTGTCTCCCATTGGATAACATTGGACCTCAGCACTCTGCATCTGGCCGCCCTAGTGCTGCTGAGGGTGTAACAAGAGTGCATTCTTGACCCTGGGGGGCCCCTGAGTCTACTCCCAAAACACCAACTCCAAACACCGAATACGTACCTGTGAACTGATAACACTATTTCCTCCATAGGATAACATTGACTGTTTTTCTATTAAAAGTTTATAAGTGTGGAGTTGGAAAATCTATGAAAATAACAAAAACACTTTTACTCACCTGTTTACAGGAAATGTCCCAGTGCAGTATCCAGGCATACTGCACTGTGTAAGAAAAGTAATCTGTAAAGTAATTTACTTGACATTCTACTAAAAAGCCAATACAAAGTATATGTACAGTATATCAAAAGCATTGCATTACTAGTAGCTCAACTGTAATCAAATCAAAGTGCGTATACAATTGCAATTCAAACTGTTTACAAACTGCATTACTACTGTAAAGTATTTATTGCTTACCTGTGCCAGGCTAGCTTGGTTCTAGAAAAAAAAATAACCAAAAGAATATTTTTTATACATAACCAATTGGTCTGAAGTTCAGTGTGTGATATAATTTGCTGATTGAGTGTGTACAACAAATGCTTAACACTACCCTCTCATAAAGCCTTACTGCTCGACCACACTACCACAAATCGAGAGTAAGGTGCTATCTACTTTTACCTCTGCCTACCTTTGAGGTTCCACTGGACTCTGTACACACTATAGCTCACTTTGGTATAGTATAGACAGAGCCAGCTTCCTACAAAGAGTTGAAGAGTTGAAGGGAATTGAAGGTGAGGCCAGGGGTAAGATGAAGGGATTGGAAGTGAATGTGAAGAAAGTATAATGTATTTAAGGGAAGAAATGGAGTAAGGAGTTAAAGGGGGAACAAGGACACAAACAAATGGTTGAAAGGAAAGAATATATCAGTGTAAGAAAGGGAAAGCAGACAGGAGGAGATGGGAGGAAATTTTAGCGGAATGGAAAAGAAGAGAGACAGGGAGGGAAAGGAAGCACTGGCGAGAGAAGGTTGGTAAACATATGAGAAAGGGAAGGGAAGGTAATGGAAATAGATAATGAACAGCGGGAATGCTAGGGTAATGGATGAGATGGGATAGGATCAAATCGAAGGGAAGCAACGAAAGGTAAAGGAAAGATGTACAAGGCAAAGGAATGGAAATGGGGAGGGGATAGAGGAACTGATTGGAGGATGGGTTGACAGACTGTTGATAGAAGGAAGGTGTTCGGAGTTAGGAGAATCTTGTGTGGTGGGATAAGGGATGAAATTAAGGGCTAGGACAGTTGATTTTCAAGTCTGTTTCAATTCAATTTCCAGTTTGGCTTTTAGTTTGGTTTTCAGGTTGTCTTTCAGTAGAGTTTTCATTTGCTTTATTTGCTCACCTTTGACCCCTTATCCTTAACCCCAACCTTGCGTCAGTTCATTCTGTTCCTGCCTGCTCTATGTCTGCAGCTCTGCCACAATGGTTCTCTCTGGCTGGGTCCTTGTGACCAATGCTGCAGCACCCTTACAAGCCTTTTATACCTAGGGAGTCACAATGGGGAATTTTCAATATATCACAGTGACATCTATTTCCAAGCTAAAGGTGAGCAGCGGAAGGTGTGGAGAACATCCCATTTCTTGACAGAATCAGCTCTTAACTCCCTAAAATGGATTCAATTATGAGCCTGCAAACATGAATCTGTGCTACCTAACATACTTCCTCAAGAGATCGGTTTTCTCTCACTGCTGCAATGGAAGCCTCCCCTCTACTGGCTCAGTCTTCATGTATCCAGGGCCAAATGACATCATGTTGCAGGGTCTGTGACACCATCAGTGTTCTCTTCACAGAATTCTGCTTTTTGTGCTGCTGTGAAAGGATCGAGGTTTACAACTCAATATTGGAATTTACGTTGTTCCTAGTTTAAAATAAATGACCTCTTGCATTGCCAATGCTTGTTATTTTTTTAACTCATCCCGTTTTCCTTTAAGGAAAATAGGCTGAATTAAAAAAAAAGTTACTTTATTTAAAAGCAAGCACAGACATGGTCTGCTGTCCCTCGCAGGCCACCATCCCTGTATGTATTTTAGTGAATCCCAATGGATCGCAAATTGAAACCTACCTCATGAAATATTAATGAGGTAGGTTAATTGCAATCCCACTGTGAATCACTAAATGTGTCT
The DNA here is from genome assembly GCF_964263255.1 of Lissotriton vulgaris. NCBI lineage: Eukaryota > Metazoa > Chordata > Amphibia > Caudata > Salamandridae > Lissotriton > Lissotriton vulgaris. The sequence goes on along the minus strand of NC_141698.1, from coordinate 278,198,015 downwards.
GAAATACATTAGTACATTGCATTTTGTGACTTCCTAATTGCGAGTCACAAAAAGTTGCAATTAGGTACTTGCAAAATGTTTTGGTCGTACATGTGGCCCTCAGTCGGGTCTTTGAGTCTCCTCTCGCCAGACCATAGTACAAACCATGCCCAACACTGGAAGTCGCCTCAAGTCATTGATGCAGGATTGGGAAGATACAGCTGTAAAAACTGGAAAAGTCTTAATAGTTTTAGGGCCACACGTATGACCATTTCCTTTTGCAACTCACAAATTGTGTTTTTTAGTGACTTGCTATTAGTGAGTCGCAAAATGAAATGTACTAAAGTGTCTCAGACACATTTAGCAATTCCCAATGGGGTCGCAAATGACCGAACTCATAAATATTCGTGAGGTAGGTCGCACATTGAGACCCATTGGGAATGCTCTGTTATCACAGGGATGGTTGCCTACTGGGGTGGGGACAGCAGACCACTATGTCTGTGATTGCTTTATAAATGAAGCATTTTTTCTTGAAATGCCGTCCGTTTTGCTTAAGAGTAGGCAGTGGTCCATGTGAGCATTGCCTGCTCTTGAAAAACTTTTTCGCTGCCAAGCATACATGAAAAGGGGTACCCCTTCCCGTTTGCAACAAACTTACTACCTACTTGAAGTAGGCAGTATACTGCAATTGTGGTTGCAAAACAGTAGTACATCCCCCAGAGAGTCACTATTAGGATGGGACGCCCTTGCACACCCCTTACAAATAGTGACTTGCAAATCCTATTTTGCGATTAGGTATCAGGTTACAGACTCGCAAAATAAGATTGATACATGGTAAAAGCCATTTTAGCAATCACAAAAGGCTTGAATCTCCGTTTGCAACAGCTAAAAACGGTCGTACATGTGGCCATTAGTTGAGCCTTTTGCCAATTTAATCCGAAGATGGTGCCACTTGTACTTTATGTAGTGCCAGGCCAGGCGTGCAACACCCATTGGGCTCACCGGGCTTCAGCCCCCCCCCCCCGTCGCCTCCTCTGCCCGGGCTAAGATGACACGCACTGAAATGGTGCAGGAAGGCTGCGCATCCGATCCGAGAATGTGATTGTTTTAATGATTTCTGAGAGGCCCAGTAGCCCGAGCCAGACAGCGAGCCTCTGAAAAGTTTCAGCGAGTGAACCGACCCCCCTGCCCTGACCTCTTGTGTTTCCTTTAGAGTGGCGCAGAGGTGAAATCCTTGCCTGAAGGCAGGGATTTCACCTAAGCACTTGATGGGTTGTGAGCATGGGGTGTGAAGATGTGCACAGCAGGGGGAAGGCATGGCCAGTTAAGGTGATGCTTTTCCTTTGTAAAGGAATTTCTGCTGGCATCTTAGCACAGGGTGTGCTGTCTGTGCACTTGTATAGATGTGTATTCCATACAAGTGCACAGACAGCAAACCCTGGGCTATGGCGCCAGCAGGAATTAATTTACAAAGGAAAAGCTTCACCTGCACTGGCCATCCCTTTCCCCCTGCTGTCTGTGCATTTGACCCACATTGATCTACACAGTGAGACCTTCGGGGGGGGCTGGATGCCAGGACACAGTGCTGCTGATCAGCCAGACTCCACAGTATAGTATCAGAAGAGCAGGCAGCAGTTTTTTGTGTAAGTTCCAGTAACTTTAATGCATTTTTCAGCACAGCATTACCTACTGCCTGCATATCTAGGTTACTGTGAATGTTGTTCTTGACTTACATACATAGAAACGTCAAAGAGGACAGTCCCCTCCAAATATGCAAATGTAGTGTAAGTTTGTAGTGTTTATTTTTTTTTGGGGTGCTAGTGGGTAATTTTAGAGTTCAGGGTGGGTGTGGGTTTTAGGGTGCCAGTGAGTAATTTCATGGTTCAGGGTGGGTTACGGATTGGGGTGCCAGGGAATAATTTTAGGGTTCTGAGCGGGTATGGGTTTTGGGATTCCAGGGGGCAATTTTAGGGTTCAGGGTAGGTATGGGTTTTGGGGTGCCAGGGGACATTTTAGGGTTCAGCGTGGGTATGTGTTTTGGTTTGCCAGGGGTAATTTTAGGGTTCAGGACAGGTGTGGGTTTTGGGGTGTCAGGGGGCAATTTTAGGGTTCAGGGTGGGTATGGGTGATGGGGTGCCAGGGGGGAATTTATGGTTCGGGTGGGTATGGGTTATGTGGCGCCGGGGGAATTTATGGTTCAGCATGGGTATGGGTTTTGGGGTGCCAGGGGTAATTTTAGGGTTTAGGGCAGGTGTGGGTTTTTGCATGTCAGGGGGCTATTTTAGAGTTCAGGGTGGGTATGGGGTGCCAGGGGACATTTTAGGGTTCAGCATGGGTATGTGTTTTGGTGTGCCGGGGGTAATTTTAGGTTTCAGGGCAGGTGTGGGTTTTGGGGTGTCAGGGGGCAATTTTAGGGTTCAGGGTGGGTATGGGTTATGGGGTGCCAGCGGGGAATTTATGGTTCAGGGTGGGTATGGGTTATGGGGTGCCGGGGGGAATTTATGGTTCAGCATGGGTATGGGGTTTGGGGTGCCAGGGGTAATTTTAAGGTACAGGGTAGGTGTGGGTTTTGGGGTGCCATGGGATTAATTTTAGGGTTCAGCGTGGGTATGTGTTTTATAGTGCCAGGGGTAATTTTAGGGTTTAGGGCAGGTGTGGGTTTGGGATGTCAGGGGGCTATTTTAGGGTTCATGGTGGGTATGGGTTATGGGGTGCCAGATGGGAATTTATGGTTCACCATGGGTATGGCTATGGGTTTTGGGGTGCCTGGGGTAATTTTAAGGTTCAGGGTGGGTTTGGGTTTTGGGGGGCAAGGGGGAATTTATGGTTCAGCATGGGTATGGTTTCTGGGGTGCCAGGGGTAATTTAAGGTTCAGGGCGGGTATGGGTTTTGGGGCTCCAGGGGGGTGATTTTAGGGTTCAGGGGGGTATTGGGTTTTGGGGTGCCAGGGGGTAATTTTAGGGTGTGGGGTGGGTATGGGTTTTGGGGTGCCGGGGAGGGATAATTTTAGGGATAGGATGGGTATGGGTTTTGGGGTGCCAGGGGTAATTATAGATTTCAGGGAGGGTATGGGTTTTAGGGTGTGAGGGGGTTAATTTTAGGGTTCAGCGTGGGTATGTGTTTTGGTGTGCCAGGGGTAATTTTAAGATTCAGGGTGAGTATGGGTTTTGGGGGGCAATGCATCAAGCTAACAAAAATGTGTGCTTTAATTGTTGTCCAGTTTCAAATGCAGAATTCACCACATTTTTTTCTCAGCTTGACCTGAGCATTAACCGATCCTGATTATCTGCCATTTTAGCTCCGCCCCATTGATTTACATTAGCCACGCCCCTTCATCTGCCATGTTAGCCCTCCCTCCCCCCCCGAAATTAAGATCTAGTTGCGCCCCTGTGCCAGGCTCTTGGGTGCTTACAGTAGTGGATTAATCTGGGTGCGAGCTCAGGAGCGATGTACTGGCTAGAATGACAATAATGGAGAGAACAGTAGGGAGATACTTATTTACCAGAATTAACCAGGGATTAAGGACAAAACACTGGAAGGACACCTGGCTCAGTACAGTGCCCCAGTGAGGACATTCTTCACTAGAGGGCAGGAGGAAGCTGTTTGTTTATCATCAAATTTCTTCTACTGGGATACATATGGATTTTGACGGGGATTCCATTTGTTTTTTTTAAATTTCAGAGTGGTGTTTGAAAGATTGAGTCACAAAAAAGGAAGAGGGGGCCAGGTCCCCATGTTATTAGCAATAACTGTATTTTCCGTTGAGGGAATGAAGCGTCACTGTATTGTTTTTCTCCGTAAGTGTAAGTTCCTGTGGCGATCGGACTCCTAAGCGTCTCATTTATTGTGAGTTAGCAGTCAAAGATACAGCCTACAACAAAGCACAGTTTACTAAATTCAGTCTGTGTAGACGAGAAACCACGGCCCCTACGAGGCTGGGTAATCATTTCCGGGGCGGCAGGAGTCTCGTTTCCGAGGTTCTTCCTTGTAGCGTCACTCGGGTAGGCGGTGCTTTTTGAAACTAGTTCAATGTGTGTTTTTACACTCCATTGGAAGTGTTTGTGTGGACAGAACAACTCCTTCCACTCCCTCTTCTAGAGCTTTTCAGTTCCAGCTTTTCAACTGCGTCTCCACGCTTTCTTATGTTGAAGTCTGGCAGAGAGCTGAGCAGAAGCAGTCAGACCTATGAGCCCGGGAGGCGGGAGGTAAGACCCTGTTGGGAACCTTCCACCTGACGTAGGCGGGGTGACAGTGGCACGCACGTGAACACACCGGAGAAATAATACATGTAATAATGTGCAGCAACAGAAACCGAAATCTGTGGCGAAAGTGTTGTACACGTTTTTAACGGTTTATCTTTGATGTGCCGCATCTAGTATGTATTATACAATAAGAACACCTTAGGACCTTAATTGTATATTCAACTGTACATTTGTGTACCAAGCAAACAACGAGTGTACGGTGCATAATATAGTCGCGTTTTATAATAACGTAGAAACGAGTTTGGTTCATTACGTTTGCCTATGTGTATATATTGATATAGAGCAGGAACGTAGTAAGCTGTGCTTTACAGTACGTGGTGTTTCGGGAGACAATCTACAAGATTGTGCTCTTAAAGTGGCGATTACAAATAGATTTGACATACTGCTTTTCGAATTTTTCATCAATCCATTGGAGCATTAATTATTAAAAATACTTTCCCAATACTAATATTCAGTATGTACATGCCAATAGACCCGAATCAGGCGGGTTCTTCCAATTTTTGAAGCAAAAAATGGCTTTATTTTGGCTGTCTCCCACCTAAAATTGCCCCTGCTATAAAAGAAGTCAATGAGAGTAATACATTATCCCAATAATTTTTTTAATATTACCCTACTTTATCTTCTAAAATGTTGGCATATATGTCCGTATACGTCAAACAATCACAGCCCTTGTGGGCATAAAAACCCACCCGTCATTAGTTCTACATTTAAGAGACAGTGGGGGATATTCTTAAGAACGTGTGATAATTATGGCAAAATTAGCTTAACGCAACTCTTCACATTGCAGTCTATCGCGGGGAAAAAACGCAGTGTTAACGTTGTATTCTCAACACGGTGGTACCATGCGATAGTCTCACGATAACACGTCAAATGACCGCGTTAAAATCAACGCGACGCCGCGAAAATGCGAAACGCGAAAACCGCGTTACAAAAATCTGCGATAACCAGCGACAGGCCTGCAATTCCCACGCGTCGCGCGGGAAAATGCACCAGAAAAGGAGAGAAAAAAAACGGTGAGATGACCATGTACGAGTACAACCCCACATCCGTGATGTAGAACAAATGTCCATTTTCCAACATCAAATAAGCATCTCCTCACAAACAATCACAATGTACATTGACATGCAGTCTGCATGTAAACTGCGCCAATGCGGAAACATACATGGAACACACTGTGAAACCGCATCTCTCCTTCACATTGCAGAGGGACAATCAACACCTCCTGGACATAGACGTGTCATGTCTATGATCAATCAAGTATGAAAGCATGGACGAAGGTAGGGGGAGTGATTCCCTTTAACGTCCATGTTGCTTATGTTGTGGGACTTGAGGCACAGGGTGCATCCCTGCATCATGGTGGTACATATTTGACCCCAAAAGAAGTCCTGTTGTCACTTGTAGGTCACAAATGGCAGCCTATATGTAATAATGTGGGACACATGTGAAATGCCAAAGAGTCGGATTCCGTACTATCTGTGACACACATAACTGGCACTTCGAATGCGTGACACCCTAAACAGCCTCTCTGTACAGAGGTGACACACCCACCATCTATTATCAAATTATGAAATTGTTAATACTACATGTCGCACTTACAATTGTCTGAGTGATGTGCTTGTACAGATGAGTGACATGCACTCAGGGAATGTGTCTTGGAATGCATTTACTTGCACTTGCTGTGCCTGTGGTCATGTTGTACTGTCCCATGATTGCTAAGGACTGTCACAATGTGATGTGCACATGTGAAGAAATTGTTAATGATGGTGTTCCTACGGGCTATTCCTGCTGCGGCTGCAGTGGGGTGTGGTCCACCTGCCTCATCTTCCTCATCATCATCTGGTGCATTACATAGCCTCATTGCTGCTCCTCCACCAGAATTCCCCCCCCCCCCTTCCCCCCCCCCCCCCGGGGCCTACTTACGATTTTGCGTAGCGCAGTTGCTTCACTTGCACTCCTATGGCACACCATTGTCATGCCTGTTGCGCATGTCCACAAGCCTGACAATGACACAGTGATGTTGTGCGCTGAAGGTGGGCGGCCACCTGTTTGTAGGCTATGGTAAGGATAGGGCAGACACAGATGTAGAGTTCATGGCTGGCTGAACTTGCGATGCATGTTGAGGGTAGACCTTTGGCATATGCTGCCGTAATAGCGACACACATAACAGTTGGCATGTATGTTCCCTGACCCTGAGCGGGCTTGCGCTCCCTCATTTACCCCTTCGGCAGAGCCTGCACTCCGAGGGCATGCTACATAGCAATATTGTCCAATGCGGGATGGGTGGCGCCGACACTACAACAGAGACACACTCATTAGTTACTTCCTTGGCAAGCCCAAAACTTGACCACGCCCAGAGACCCGGGTTGATTAACCACACCCCTACTCTGGACTGTCGTACGCAAGTCCACTTAGCTTACGCTTACAGGGGGGTACGACACAGCTACATGTCCCAGGTCTACCCCACTGCCTGAGGTGACATGGTTGGGTCCGCTGTACACAGCACAATGAAATGTGGTAGGGCCCGGGGCCCTCATGCATACATAATGACCACACAGACACACTTAGATAGTTTGTGGGACTGGCTACGGGCACGTGCACCCGACTCCTTTTATTGCCAGGGTCACATGTCCCGTGACGCCTGGCCGGATGGGTGTGGGGTTAGTGTAAGCCACCCCTCAGGGACTGGTTAGTGCTGGCAACATCTACAACAGTGATCAGACAATCAAAAGTTCAAACAGCAAGGGTCCATTACTTGAGCTGAACAGAGTTAGTGGCCGTGGATGCACTGCGACCGGCAGAGGCACACCGCCACGAGACGGTGACTTGCGATGCACTGTGGTAGGTCCACGCGAGCTGAGCAGGTCCTTGTCGAAGGTGAATGTTGCAGAGGGTTGCGGGGGACAGTGGAAGGTGTCCTTCCAGGGCATGATGCAGAGGGCAGAAGCAAGCAGAAACAGGCAAATGGAGGAGTGGAATGCTACAGATTCATTTTTACCACCAAGTCAGTATCAGCTACATGATGATGAAGACAACCCCCAGGGCCATAGACTCAGACGCCACCAAAGTGCAACCAGAGAGTGTCCATGAATGTCGGGGCACAGACTTAGTGGCACTGGAGCTGAAAGGGAATGCAGTCTGCGATGAGGCCTGTACAAAATCAAGACTCAGTTCTAAATGTGTGACTTCCTTGACTGCAGTGTAGGCCGGAAGGCAGCGGTCAGCAGGCGCCCACAGCCATGTTTCGTTGGCTTGCGATGCACAGAGTTAGTGGCACCACATCAGTTGTTAGTAGTGTTCGATCACCTCCGTAACGATGATCCTTCTTTCCTCCGGACTGAACCGCATCTTCCTCTTATTCCTCTCCTTGCGTACAATGATATGAACTCTGCCATTGAGAAATCAAGACTCGGTTCCAAATGTGTGACCTACTGGACCGCAGTGTGGGCCGAAGGCAGTAGTCAGCAAGGGACCACAGACACATGTGGTTGGAATGCACGCACAGAGTTGGAGGCACCCCATCAAAGGGGGTAAAGTGATATCAAACGTCCCATTACCATATGAACTCGGCCATCAAAATATCAAGACTCAGTTCCAAAGGCAGCGGTGGAGTACGTCAATGAGAAAGGAGTACTGCGGGCCTGTGTCGCCAAGGCTGTGATGGTCTGAGGAGGCTGGTAAGGTCGCGGGCCTTGGGCTTGGAGCTTGCTCGGGCACGTGGTGGGCCCTCTTTGACACACGCTGGTGTCTGCAGGTGAGCAGTGAGACCTGGGTGCGCAGGGGCGGGCAAGACTGGTCTGGGTACCAGCGGCCCGGGGTGCAGCAGGCGCACAGGATCGCAGGCAACACAGCTCATGGCGTCGGCCTCGTGGCGGACTGAGAGGCGCTGCCCTGGCAGACAGGTTGGCCATTCCGGAAGAGAACCATGCCCAGAGCTACGCACTTTTTATTCACACCCCTACGCTGGCCTGGCGTACGCCAGACCAGCCCACTCCGCTCACGCTTCCCTGGGGGGACGTAACAAGCTACATTTCCGCTATCTGGCCCACTGCCTGGGGTAACATGGTTGCCTCCACTGTCCACTACACTCCCAACACCAGCAGTGTATGTCGACATGGATATGTCTGTGGTCTGCATACTGCAGTCTGGCCAGCACATCCACGCCACACTTGGCATTGTGTACATTCTCATTCATGGGTCACTTGTCTCCTTTGCACATGCCTGGTTCCTACCTCTCCCCACAATCTGGTATTGTGTGGCTGAGGTGCTATGCCGTTGATGGCTCATGTACATGGCTAGCCCAGGTTACCACAGTAAGTTGTGCTGTCGTGTCTGGTGGGTGGGCATGTTGTTTGGCATGTTGTATGTGAGTTTGTAACATGTGCATTACCTGAGTTGGGAGTTGCATTATTGTGGAGTTGGGGTGTGTGGGGTGTTCATTTGGTACTTACCAACGAGCAGGGCATTTCCGTAGGTGCAATCCTGGAAGCACTAGTTGATGATGGACTGTCGGAAGATGTAGGAATCATGCACACTGCCTGGGTAGTTGGCAACGACATTGGTCGTCCACTATTGCCTGCACATTGATGGAATGCGTGTGCTTTCTGTTGCGGTAATTGTGTGCAGTGCTGGCAGGGGGCGCAAGTAGGACATGTGTGCAGTCAATTGCCCCCAACATGTGCGGGAAGCCAGCTATGGCGTTAGTGGCCTTGCTTGGTCTCCAGCTGTTCCTGCTCAGTGTGGGGGAAGTGAAGGTGCTGGGGTACCAAGCTGATGATGGCATCCAAGACAGTTGTGAGGAACTTTAATAGGGCTGGCTGTGAGACTCCTCCGACTCTGGCAGTTGTTGGTTGGAAGGTACCAGAGGCCATCCGATGCAGCACAGCCAGCAGCTTTGTCTGCGGAGGGATGTTGGTTGTCCGCTGTGTTGGTACTGTCAGCCTGTGGGCAATGATGTTCAGGATGCGGAGGATGGTTGTCCTTTTGAGCCTGTAGTGGGCAATGACATCCTCTGGTGTTATGTCTGTGAGGCTGGTGCGTTTTCTGAAGGTCCGCTGTCTTTGTCTGCGCTGCCTCTGTGGTAGTTCGGGGGATGGGGGGGAGGGTGCGGGGTGGGGTCTGGGGGTTTGCGGGCCTGGGGTGGTGGCAGGGTATTGTGGCCCTCTTTGGGTTCCGAGCTGCACGATCAGTAGCTCCATGGCATCTGTTGTTCTTCTGGTGTGGCACTGGCCTGGGCTACCTTTTATGGTGCAGGTTGTCATCCGACTTTACACCAGGTAAGAGCAGGTGTTAAATCCCTACTGCTAACGTGTCTTATCGCCTGTTTTGTGATCTTATCGCCGATCTGGCTGGTTGTTGAGAATGTTGCGAAGTGGTGTTTTCGCTGCTTTTTGTACCAGAACGCCTACTCTGCATCTCATTAGCGTTAGTTGCCGGGATCATCTGTGGCGATGTTTTTTGCGGCTGCTATTGCAGGAAAGCTGGTGATATCAGCTGTTAGCACCAGCTTGTGAATGGGGCGATAAATGTATCGCCTATCGCCACTTTGACTGCGATAAAGTGCCGATAACTCAGAGATAAGTCCTTGAGAATATGCCCCCGAGTCTATAGGTTGCCATTTCTTTTTTTTCAATAAGATTTCGTTCTTCCTTTGAAAGTGTATTCTGGGATCCCGGTCATGGGAACAGACATTCAAGGTTTGTAAATATTGATAAAGATCCCACAGAGACTAAGGGGTCACCCTCATAATTCAAGGACTGTAATGAGAAAGATTGGTAATTTGGAGGAGGGCATTTTTGAAGCAAAGTCAGGCTGGTTCAAGAAAGCACACTAGAATTTTGTACATATTATATATCTTTTTAAATCACTAGTTCATGTAGAACAGCCACTCTCTTAAAGATAAACACCAAGGGGCTCATTACGATGTCGGGCAAAAGCCTCCGCCCGACACCATCTCGGATTTGGGACCGACCGACCGACTTGTGGAGGGCGGTTCATGATGTGCCCGAACACTGTTCAGTCGCATTTCCATTGTTTCCAGTGGGAGCTCGTGTTACGCCTAAGAAGCAGCCGTAACACAGGCTCCTATGGGGAAATGGGGAGTGTGTGTAATACCTTCCCCCTGTCGCAGGTACCCCATTGTGGTGGTGAGCCTCAGCAAGGCCTACCAGTGCAAGGGGTTCGCCCTTCTCTGCACAAGTCCTGAGACCAATAGGATAGAAGTTGGCGCAGAAACTGGAATAGAAAATACAAAGTTTATTAACCTTATGAGGTGGAACTACTTTCACACAACACCCTTCGACAATGTATGGAGTAGCACCCTGAATGGAAGGAGCTTGGTCCTTTTATACCCACATAGGGGCTCAAAAGAAGGCGTACAAGTACAAGAAGTAGGTTTTAGGCACATATAAGGTCAAACAAAAAATTCACAGTCAACAAGTAGGAGGAGCTAACAGTTGCTAATTCTGGTGAACACATCCTGAAATTTACAGACTAACAGCAGCTGCATGGACAGCTGCAAGCTCAACTGAGCATGTGCAAAGTGGAAGAGGTTAAATATAACCTGTCTCTAGGCAGATTTCAAGAGCAGACAACAGCAAGGTAGGACAGAGCACATGGCATACACGTGGTAGCACATGGCAAACAAAATAGCTGCCAGAAATACAAAATGGATTCCACAAAACGTACAAGATAGTCTCTAAATACAGGATTGCTTCTTCTAATGCTAACCCAATTGCTGCCAAATTACAACAGACGACCCTTTTAGCATTAGCTGAAGACATTCGTTCATCTGGGGTAATCTAGATATGCATCCTGTACATCGATGCTCATCAGTTCAGTGACCTCTTTATTTAGCATTTGTTGTGCTTTCATTTCTGCAACATTTCTTTTAGCAGGTGTACAAGCAGTGATGCAAATAGAGCAAAGCATGGGACCACATTGTATACATATACAGCATGTAAATAGTATCACCAATAGCATACATAGCCTAGTCAATAGCTCCCAGCCCCAAGTAATAAAGAGTGTCCACAACCAGTTCGAAAAAGTCCATGTACCAGTCTCTGGGTGAATCTCCGCAGCAATCTTATGTAGTTTAGAGATTGCATCATATACTGAAGGTGAGTGATCCGGAATGAAAACACAGCAGCTGCTGCCGATGATACGACATGCACCACCTCGATCAGCCAAAATCACATCAAGTGCGTACGATTCTGGAGTGCTACAATCCTCGCAACTTGTAGCTCCTCTGTAATGTTCCCAAGTGTCATTGCTGTATGATTCGTAACAGCTTCCACAACACGAGTCAATCGCCTTATCTTTCTCCTGTTCAATGCAGCACCCACAAAAAAGAATAAACCCAAGTTAAAGTCAACATATTGTTGCAAAGCAGTGTCAGTTTGGTCAATTTCATCCATACTTATTGTCCTCTTATTTCTGTTCTTGGAAATGTCATTGTAAAGTTTAAAGTTACAGTGATATGATGCAGGTGCCAGAAACACAGGGGGCAACAGAAAGAACACATAGCAGACCCCAGACCACCCCACAGGTAGTTGGTAGTATCCCTTATTACCACAAACGAAGTATGTATTATGCGAAGACGTAAAACTGCTGTTATTGATACCTTCAATTGTCAGAATTACAGTACTTTCACTTCTCCCCACTGGAATTCTCCCAGCACTACTAATACATAAGTCTGCTTTAGCTCTAGTCACAGAAATTACGAAAGGTCCATTGTTCTTTTTCAATTAAGGCTTGCTCTCGCTTCATTCGTTCACGTACTTCTTTCTCCCACATTCGTACACAGTCAAACATGTCTTGTCTAGCCTTTCGCTTAAACATTCGTTGTTCCACATACTGAATCTTTCGCAAATCAAATGACCCATGCATAGGCCAACGCAACTCAGGATCCTACGAGTATATTTATTCCATAACGTAATGTACATTATAGAAGAAATACCATATTTAATATACATGTCCCTATTAGGCGTCACTTCCGGGGGGGCCGGTTGTGCTTCATCAAGTCTCAAATTGCTACCACTACAAAAGCAACACATCCTACGAAGTGTGCTGGAAATAGGCATGCCAAAAATAGTGCAGAATATGCAGTATTATAACCAAATTAGCATTTAAGGTACTGTAGTACATTGTGCCGTTCAAATCAATTCAAAAACAGAGAACATTTCCTTCATTACCTGCCTATATAAATTGCAATTCATATATCAATCCCATACAAATCCAAAGTTGGCCAACACAAATTCCAAAATTGCAAAGCCACAGTAAGCGTTACTAAACTACCTTACCAATCCCAGGCATCAAAAACCAACAGCAAGTGCCGCATAACGACTCTTACCAATCACTTGGTGTCCAGATTCCAACTGCCAAGTTCTCAAATCGACCAAATGGTCACTGCACAGCGAATCAACAGAAGAGATCTCAGTCGAGGACCGGCACCACCTGGAGGGTCAGATCAGAAAGAGAGGAAAAACGCTGTGGTTGCCAAGACGCGGGTCTCCTCAGGCAGTGATCGTCCAAAGCGAGATTCCAAACCTCCGTTTCGACCACTCCTTCGGGCATCCGAGTCACCGATGAGCCCCACGTGTCGGGCGCCAATTTGTGGTGGAGAGCCTCAGCAAGGCATACCAGTGCAAGGGGTTCGCCCTTCTCTGCACAAGTCCTCAGACCAATAGGATAGAAGTTGGCACAGAAACTTGAATATAAAATACAAAGTTTATTAACCTCATGAGGTGGAACTACATTCACACAACACCCTTCGGCAATGTATGAAGAAGCACCCTGAATGGAAGGAGCTTGGTCCTTTTATACCCACACAGGGGCTCAAAAGAAGGCGGTACAAGTACAAGAAGTAGGTTTTAGGCACAAATAAGGTCCTACAGAAAATGCACAGTCAACAATTGGGAGGAGCTAACAGTTGCTAATTCTGGTGAACACATCCTGACATTTACAGACTAACAGCAGCTGCATGGACAGCTGCAAGCTCAACTGAGCATGTGCAAAGTGGAAGAGGTTAAATATAACCTGTCTCTATGCAGATTTCGAGAACAGACAACAGCAAGGTAGGACAGAGCACATGGCATACACGTGGTAGCACATGGCAAACAAAATGGCTGCCAGAAATACAAAATAGATTCCACAAAACGGACAAGATAGCCTCTAAATACAGGATGTCTTCTGCTAATGCTAACCCAATCGCTGCCAAATTACAACACCATGGTGCCTCCCAAGCAGTGCAGGGTTTTACAGGGGGGTACCTTAGGTACCACCTTGACCACCAACCGTAGGCCGTGGGTGCTAAAGTGCCCTGCCAGGGGCCTCCAAAGTCACTTTCCGACAGCCTTTCTGTGTCGGAGAGGCCAGCGCAGAAAGACTGTTGGAAACCGACATTGTAATCCCAACAGCGGAAACTCAGTCCATATGGGGTTACTGTGTGGTTCCAATTGACAGGAATACTCCGTGACTCGGTCAGAACCGAGTCGGAATGACCGGCCATTCAAGTTCCAACCACGAACATCGCAATTGTGCGGTCAGAATGTAAACCGACTGATCCAGTCAGAAGAGCTCCGATGCGGTTGGGAAGATTCCGACGGTCAGGAGAAGGCTTTCCTCCCAACATCGTAATGAGCCCCAACATGCAATTTTTCAATATTTTAACTTACAGACACCTTAATAAATTCCTTCCCTAATACATGGAATTCTGCAATTAAAGAACTACGCACCAAGGATTTAAGTGCTGTGAGGGAAAGGTGATTATGAGACCATGTATTATAAGGAATAAAGTACACCCTGCCGTACTTGATAAGGATATTGCAAAAGGAAGTAACTTTAATGCTGTGTAAAATATATTTTCATAAAATATTGTTTTACATTCTTTTGTACAAAATGTCCTTGTAAACTTATATGGAGATGGTGCATCATACAGTTTCATTAAAAAAATGTGTCTCATTTGCTGATAGCAGGGATTCTATCTTTGGAGAAAAAGCAATTTACTGTCTCTTTACATGGCTGACCAAAGTCCACTTTATAATTAACGCTCACGGTTTTCCGTTTAAACGGATTTTTACATATAAATACAGACGGAAAACTATTTTTCCTTTGACTGTATTTATAACTTAGAAACAGCAAAATACTGACATACAGTGTGTCGCATCCTCACTCCTGCCGATGGTTACCTCGCCACGCTCCTCTTACTAATCTACACCACTTAGGCCTCTTTAAGAGAACGGCTAAGGTAGAAGCACAAAGCAGCAGGTGGTAGTAGGTGTTGCATGTTAAAGGGATGGGGGGCGCTGTACGAAATGCAAGCACTTGACTTTTAAAGCAGCACTGTGTCCATTCTAGTTATGCCTTATATCAGAGCACAAGGTGTTAATGGGTGCATTAGGAGGCTGGCTCACTGTTAGAAATTTAGACATCATCTGGCGGGGTCTGCTGGGGTCAGCGCTAATAAGGTAGCCTGTGAATACAATCAATGGCAGCAAGGCAGAGAGGCCTGTTAGCAGGTAGTGGTATGCTCGACAGCAGGTGGCAGCCTTGGAGGAATGAAAAAATGAACATACTGCCAGTGTACAAACTTTATGGAGCCCCCGTTTAAAGAAAACACAAAAGTATTTTTTTTAAAAAACACTTTACAGGTGGAATGCCAACTGCTTCTTTGCAATTAGCCTTCTCCATCAAGAGGTGTGGATCGCAGTCTCTTTCCTTTCTTGATGTTGCCCTTGCAAAAGTAATTTCCCATGCTTTCATGCATTCTTCATTCCTTTTCTAATCTTACTCATTAATGCTGCACTTGCTCTCTGCATCTAAAAAGGTTAGAACAGGTTGCAGGTAACTTTCAGGAGAGATTTTGTTCCACAGTGCGTGTTTGATGCCATCAGAATAACAACTATTTCAAACATTGCCAAAAGAGAGGCTGCTTCCAACATCACTTCCTCTTAGAACGCGCTGTTTAATGATACCTGCTTAATCTGCCTCAGATGTCAGTACAATAAATGCACACTTTTTGTTTAAAATAGAATGTTCTGTCTTCCAGTGTTTTCAATTTTGTTTGGAAACCTTCTAAGTGTGTGCAGTCATTACAATCTCTCCATAGCCCCTGTCGCATAAATGAGAAAAAATACTGGCTGCAGCATCGTCATTTACTTGCGACAAAAGTAAATGTGGATAAGTACAGAAAAAATGACCAAAAAAGAAATATGGATAAATGCAGACGGAAATGGTAAAAAAAGAAATACCATAAAACCGGGAGCCCTATTTATAATATTAATAATAATAAATGAGCTTGTAAAGCGCTTGGTCACACTAGCTAGTGTGTCCCCACG
This sequence comes from Lissotriton vulgaris, assembly GCF_964263255.1. NCBI lineage: Eukaryota > Metazoa > Chordata > Amphibia > Caudata > Salamandridae > Lissotriton > Lissotriton vulgaris. The sequence continues at coordinate 278,182,440 of NC_141698.1, read as the reverse complement.
CTGCAGGTCACTCGAAACTCCCTGTAGCGGCAAATCTCCGTGTGATGCATGACCTATATCTGAAAGAACGTTGTAGGTGATAAGTTATCACTGACCCTTCCTTCACTTCTTGACCGTGGGCTGTACGCTTGCTTGGCCTCTAGGTCTCCCCAGCGTGTTGTCTTGTTCTTCCTTGCTTGCGTGGGTCTGGGGACTACCTGCGTCAGCCCCCTCGCTCTTTTGTGAGGTATCCAGCGCGGTTCCCCTCGTCTAATGGGTGGTGGCTTGATCTGGCGCGTTTCCGTGCGTCCCTGGGGTCTGTCCCCTTCTGTGGTAGCTGTCCTATCCCTGTGGGTGCTCTTGGGCTCTGCCACGCTCTCTAGGGTACCTGTGTGGTAGTCGTTGGTCTTCCTGGCCCTCTGTTTCTCTGGGCGCTCCGTGGTCCTGCTTGGCACTGGTCTCTCCTGCCCACCGGTGTATTTGCTGTTTCCCTCGGTGCTGTTTCCTTGCTGTGGGGGGTTGGGGGGTCTGCTATCCCATCCTCGTCGCCATTGTAAAGTTCTTAGTGCCCCCAAGGAAAACGCTGCAGCCACTGTGCTGATTAACTCTTTATTTAATAATTTATGTCCCTAAGGAGCGCCGAGCCTCTGCTGCTCGTACCAGCTCTTCGCGCTACTAATCGTGCGATGCGCGCGCAGCCCAACATGGCCGCCGGCACGTCACGTCGCCTACGTGACGTGCAACCACTAGACTGCGCCACTACAACTGTCGTAAATCCCAATGCATTTTGAGATCATGTGATCTCTTTTTCAGGGGAACTGCAATATGAAAAAAATGATTGGACATGTCAAAATCTTCAAACAAATAGGATTGATACTGATTTTTAAGCAAATAGTGTAGTTCTATCAGATAGCAATGTGGGGTATGAAATATCCTAGTAAATGCGTGATTCCTAATTGATTATTTGTTCTACCTCTACTGAAAATGTATTTGATGTATGTATATACCGCCATATAATTCTGGAAATGACTAAGTAAATTTATTGGTAGGGTCAATGCACACTTTTAATAACGTTAATTGAGCACACATGATCTGGTTCCCTTATTACGTAATAGTTGGTGCAAACAATAATAATCTAAGTCTTCATCCGCCTATCATCATTACCATCCGCAAAATCACGACTACAGGTTAGACAATTTAGAGGTCTCGCTTCCCTGCAAAATAGGTGTTCGTATTATCTAACTTTTAAATTCCACATAATGAACTTTTGCATAGTTTCGCATGAAACCGAACTATTATTCCGTTCTTTTTTCAATAGAGTAGCAAGAATGTATAAACTTATGGGCATTTGACCTCAGCAAGGTTTTGCATCGGTGCTTTGACTAGACTGTCATGGCCGCTTCAGCAAATTTCCGTGTAGTACCTTCATCTGTTTTAACATGGCCGACACTCCATTGCGTGTTAGTCGCAGGTCCTCTTTCTATTGTTATGTCCATAAACACACTTGGTGTGCGAGTATGGGCGTCCCGAGTGTTGCGGAATGATTGGTCATTATTATGTTTCTGGTTTTCAGCTCCGCGAAATCTACTTCCAAGGGGCTAGTATTACACCATCTAGCGTCGAGAACACAACTGTTTTTTTTTCTGTTGGTAAGCAATTGTTCAATAAATCAACATTAACTGTGTATCCACCACGTCTAACAGGTAGTTCTAGTATCTAATGTATTGATTAGAATGGCACTTTGCTTTACAGATATTTGCAACTCTAACACTTAATCAAATTAATGAACAAGCCTTTGTCAACCTCTTGCATTTCAAATACAGTAATTGTTATGATATTGTTGTTTGTCGCTATTTGCTTAAAAATCAGTATCGATCGTATTTGTTTGAAGATTTTGACATGTACAATTATTTTTTTCATATTGCAGTTCCCCTGAAGAAGAGATCACATGATCTCGAAATGCATTGGGATTTACGACAGTATAAAGCAAATCAATTTGTGAATATGTAAACTTTCTTATGTTGAATGTCTAAGGAAATCTAAAAAAAAATTTTTTCTTTGTATGTGAAAAGCATTATAATGTACAGACATGAGTGCAAAGCAAATAAATGAAGAAAAGATTCATGATATTGCTAAACATTTGCCTTTAGGTGTATTATTTGCAAGGATTAACACAAAAACAATCCAAAAATAGTAGCCAATCTCAACGGTTAGCACCCGCAGTGCAGGAAGGGTCAGTGATAACTTATCACCCACAACGTACTTTTGATCCACAGGAGGTTAGCGCCCTCCTCCCAACCAAGCACGCACAGTGAAAAAAATTAAAAACTTTTGAAACAAGGGATTACTCAAAGAGAATAGAGTGCGCAGTACAACCCAAAATCCTCAATTCTATATCTGAAAGAGCCATGTTTTTAGTTTTTTCCGGAAGGAGTTTTATTCTGCCTTGCCAGTCACATTCCATGTTCCGCAAATTGCCAGGTAATTTTGGAAGGTCGAATATCACTGGCTAGAGTGCTATTCACATATGTTTACAAGGACTTTTGTACAAACATGTGTAGTTTAATATTTTATAATTATTATTATGTAGGATGCTAACACTACTAACACTATAAATGACCTGCACTCCGGTGGCTTTGCATTTTTGAATTGCACAATGCTTTGTATTAAACATGATAAGCAAAGTATAGGTAATAAACAAATGAGTATGTTCCTTACTGATCAGCTTGTGTAAAAAAAAAAACTTAGTTGCTTGATCCATGTTTGAGAATATCTGTCTTTGCCTGTGCAAAGATCGTCCACTGATAGCGACTAAACATCCTATGGGGGAACACAGTATTCATGACTGATCACTAGGAGTGGGTGTAGGATGAAGTTACCTCACAAGGGTAGACACTGTGTTTTATTATTGTCGGAAAAAGATGGTTATGCCAGGAAATGTGATTGGGTATTTACTTTGTAGAGAATTTTATCTTCTGAATTAAGAGCTCTGACTTGATTAGTGAGATTTTGGTGCAAATTTGATATCCTATGTAGTGGTTCTGGTTTGATAACTCTACCTGCTGTATTGAAGTTCTGCTTGCCTTAGGAACTGATTCTTAAGCCTAAAGCAAGACACTGGTTGTAATGAAAAGGTGTTTATATATTCTTATTTTTGTGTCTCTGAAATATCAAAGTTTAAAAAACCTTACACATTTTATGCAGAACATAACACAATGTCCTTGTGCTTTAACCTCTTGATTTCTTTTTGTATCCTCTAAATAGGGCTTACGAGGATGTTTGCAGAACTGAACCATATTCTGAACTCATCGCTGGAACAGCTGGAACAGGTAGGGCAGGCGACTCTTAGATTATTACTTTCTGTCCTCTACTACATTAGGAACTCTACCTCCGCTCCCCCAAACCTGGCCACCAAAGTACCAGTAGGCCTTTTGGAAAGCATGCAGGCCGGCAATTGAGACATAGCCACAGTAACAAAAATGAGGTCCCAAAGTAACTAGTCACTGATATCCAAATACAACCTACAAGTATCTCATCTGGAGCCCTCGAACCTGAGAGAGATCTACTTTAGGATAGACAAAAAAGAGCAAAAGGTGTAGATGATGAGTACAGAAAGAGCTGTCAACTATGAAGATATAAATACACGTTAGAGAAACATCTGAGTTGGGGGTTCCAGTATGGTTTAAAAAAAAAAGTGAATGTGATCGGGGAGATGGTTGCGTGAGACTCCCCGGTACTGTACTTTGTGGTGAAGACGAGGATACACAGCTTCTCAAGAAACTGAGCCTGGCCTCTTCCCATGTCATGCTGACATGCATTGCATAATTTCCCGATGAGAACCAACCGTGTGGAGTAGTTTTCTCAGTAGTGACGTGACTACATGGTCCTCCTTAACAGTGTCATTAAAAATTAACATTGTTACCAGTTCTTGGGGATGGTTGCTGCCTTGAATAGCATCATTTGCAACAGACACGAGCACCAGATGTTGGAAGCAGCATCCACAGCAAGTCACATGGCCGTCTTCAATATTTTGCATGGTCAGTTGCTATGGGAAATAGTGTCTTCTGTGGTGAGCATTGAGTCTTGAAGAGGCAGTGACATTGAATATTAATTCTGATTGCTATTAATCGCTCACAAATGTCTCTTGGTGGCCTCTGTGTGGAATTTACCTGGCTAGTCAGATAATGGGTATGCAATCCGCTGTAGTTGGTGCAAAATACATACAATAGAAAAGCTTCCTTTTCAGAAACGCTCTCAAAGAGGGTTTGGGCCTTGAAAGGGTCTACATTTTGTGGTGTATGTTCCTGATTTGTGGGTTGTAGGGACTTGCCTTATGTCCTCAAGTGTGTGCTTAGTACTGGCATTGCTGTCGGTTTTGGATGTGGAAAATCCCAGGTAAAGGGAAGGAAGGGCCGAGGTAGGTGAAGAAAGGGATAAGGGTATGGCTCACACCCAAGCCCTAAAGGCAAATAGCTATGCAAGTGACACGTGCACCAGCTTTAAGGAAGTGATCACTCATTAACACAAGTACAAATTATACTACATGGAATACCAGTGGTCCTATTCATTTGCATGCCCATCATTTTTCAGAATTCAGGTTGTTTATGTTTTAAGTTATTGAATTTAGTACTCATTTATAGGATTTATTTGCTTTTGAAAGTTGAAGTCTGATACAAATATTAGACGTTAGTTTTGAATGGAGCTGCTGGAAGTTACCTTTGTGTGATATTTAGATTGGTTTTATGTAACAGGCCTTTTCTCCAGGTCTAGAGGCTGCCAGTGTCTTTTGCCCATGACATGGCCAAGGTACTACTGCACGACTCTTTGGATGCCACGTATCCCTATTTGAGTTTTGGCTCCAGTTCTTAGACACATTATGACTGAAGCTCCTAGAATTAATTTTTTTACAGATTTCTAGACTTAAAGTTAGAAAATTGTCTATCACTGTTTTGTAGAGCTATGACTTTAAAAGAGTGCAGATCTTTAATTGACACATTTTTGTGCGCATGAACATTTAACACAAAAACTTGCAGGATCCGTGAACATTTATTTGCAGATCAATATGCTGGCAACGTATTTTGGATTTTTGCAGTGGTAGTCCTTGTGTAAAGTGCCTGAAGGGGGCTTCCAGGGGAATAAGGTTGGCCATGCATACCATGGTAACAGTCTCAAATGTAATTTGTTGAGATTAACAAAGTTTGCTGTTCCCTACATTCAACAGTTGGAATCAAAATGTCACCTAACTTTTTTGGGGACAGGTTAAGGTTTTTTTCCAAAGAAGAAAATGTTTTTACTTTAGGAGTAAAAAATAAAGAAACACAGTTTTTGCGCATTTCGAGCATGCCTACTCTAGTGAATTATTCACCACATGGAGTACCCATTGGCACTGGTGCTGGGTCATTTTCAGACTGAGGGTGGTTCTGCCTGTGGTTAATTTGATCCAATGGTTGCTGGTGGGGGCCCGGCTCTCATTTTTCTACTCTCTGACATTTACAGAGAGCAAGAAAGGGAAAAGCACATTAAGTGGAAAGATGGAGGAAGAGAAGGCTGGAACCCACAAAGGGGCAGGGGGTGTCTGGTAGGGAATTAAAGAGACATGAGGTTACATCACGGAAGTCCTAGGGATTGTAAAAAATCCAAGCACCACACAAAGAACAGGTGTAGCAAATGTGTTCAGCAGGAGAGTGATAACTGCGTAGTAGGTAGCTGGTGGTGTATTTTGCAGCATGGTTTGTTAGTACACAGACATTTTCTGACAGCACATTTTGCATTGAAATGACCTCTAAATTTGCTCAGACGTCCAGTTTTAATGATGCATTGTAATAGTGTTTCAACAAATATTTCATCTGTGCATCACCAAGTGTATTGATTTGATCCTATTAAAATCTTTGTTTCTTTTGCACTTCAAAATTACACAAAAGTGCTTCATTTGTGCTTTACCGATTGCTGATATATTTTGAAATATCAATCCCGTTAATTTACAGGTATTTACATTATGTGTGGTAGAAAACGAAATACACCCTACAGCCTTACCTTTCACACGACCCATACCACAGCAAGATTGTCAGATAGTTCACTTTACAACATGCTGTCACTTTTCAGTCAGAGAAACAAAAGTAAACACCAATCTCCATGTTAAAGCATAAGCAACAATTTTTATTGTATTATCTTTATTGGATTATTAAAAATCATAAAAGAGGAGTCAGCACATTGAAATACACAGTTACACATTGAATAAATTAATAAAACTTAACATATACAAATATAAAAAAATCTACAAAGTTGCACCATCGTAGTCCATTTAAAAAAAAAACTCCTGCTGAAGAACACACATCGGGATTGGGTAACATACTGAGATAATAAAATGCTGGTCAACATTGTCAAAAACCCTGAGATTTTAAAGTACGTAATAAATGTCTATGTATAAAGGTTTCAAACTATTTACAAAAAACTGTAAAGTGCATCATTGTCAAAAGGCAAGTACCATCTCAGGGGCACACTAGGATATATTTTTTTGTTGCACTGTCCCAGAGGTAAACAAAGGTTGCATCTGATAGAGCACAATAAGAACCTGGTCAAGAACGATCTTTCGAAAACATTTTTGACCTGCGAAAGATACGGTTCAGTCCCCTTGCATGTCTTGAACATAATGTAAACTCTCAGAGATTGTTTCCCCAATTCCTCTGCCTCTCTAGCAGCAGTTGCAAATCTCAAAAAATCATTTTTAACAAAGCTACTCTCCCTTTTATTCAGCAAGCGTGGAGACAAGTACAACTCTGATCTTCTTAAGCTTTCAGCAGTACTTCTAATATAACTTAGCCATGGGTTTTTGTGCCCCAAATCACATGCTAAGCAATCAGTAATAATCTCCGGATTAAATTCACTATGTATAATCCTGCATACCGCTATGCAGAGGTGAAGTGGAGCAAGATTATGCCATCTTCCAAAAAACCCGGGCTTAATTCCACATTTAAAAAGAAATAGGGACTACCTGGTCTAACACCAAGCAATCGCCAGCAAAAACGATTCTCCTTCTGTTGAACACCTGAGTAGTCCCTATAACCCCGTATAGATGCCCCAAAAGTAAGAATAGGTAAACCTTTACGTTTGTACACCTCCAGTAAAGGTAGGATTGGTTTATTACTGACTCCCCACGCCAACCCAAATATGGCCCTCCACAGAGATGTTAAAACGCGAGCCGCATTGCGATATATACAGGACAACCACCTAACCCTAGAATCTAAAGTTACTTCCAAATAGGAAAACTCACTAACCTGCCTAATATTTTGTCCCTTAATCAGCATGGGCCCAGTTTTACGTTGGTGCTTACCACACATCATATAATATGTCTAGGATATATTGATCATCCATAAACTTAACAAAGGCATCTATAAGACCTCTTAGACCATTTGGGGTGCATGAGAGCAAAACCGCATGTAGTAACGGCTTAAGGAGAGTCAGAGCCGTCACGTAGTTGAACAGAAGTATTTATTTATATAAGAAAATGCCAACAACTGCGACCTCAGCCACAGCCTCGCTAAGCAGCCTCCTCAGCAGTGTCCCCGGCGCTCGCCTTGGAACGCTGGTCGCGGTGACATTCTAAGTGATGTCACAGCGAGCAGCTCCATCACACGCAGAGCCGCCGGGGGGGGGGGGTTCGAAGAGGGAGATACCACACACCCCCCTTCCCTGCAGAATGAAAACATAAAATACAACGTGTACAGCAAGAAAACATGGGGTAGCCTAAGAAACCAGTTCTAGGGAGGATAACAACTTAGACCCTGACCTAGTGGGAGGGCTACTCACAGTAGGCAGAGAGGCAACAGTTACATCATTACATATTGATCAAAATGCCTAGGGGGTCTGGTCACTCTCCTGTTGGGCCTGTAGCTTGTGTGAGGGACAACTGACTGCTTCTTGGTGGTGGAACTAAGGTCCTGTCTTGATTCACCCTTCACCCCCCTTGCACTTTCAGGGTCATTTCTTGGAGGGTGGTATTTTACAACTCTCCCTAGGTTTCATATTTTCCCTTCCTGAGTCTTGACTGCATTCTTGAATAGTTTGGTGATTTTAGTAGGGCTGCTGTACCCTGACCAGCTTGCCCTCCCTGTGGGAGCTCTGATTTTGATGTTATCTCCTACTTAGAATTCGACCTCCCGTGTGGCCTTGTGCTGGTCGTATCCTTCTTTCCTCCTTTTCATGGCTTGTTCTTGCTTCCCCAGGCTTTCCTTTTCTTTGGTTCGGTCTGACCACCCCTTGTGCCACTCCATCCACCCTGGGGTCAGCTTGGTGTTGGGTATCCTGGCGCGGAGTAGTTCGAACGGGGTGACGCCCGTTGTTTGATGCGGCGTGAACCTGTATGCTTCTAAACGCCTCCAAGCCTCTTCTTTCCAGCTTATGCCACTGGCTTTGGCCAACTGGATGCTCTCCTTGAGGGTTTTGTTAAAACGCTCGACCATGCCATTGGTTTCGGGGTGGTATAAAGCGCAACGTTTGTGTCTGATACCTCTTTCTTCAAGGAAGTCTTCCATCTCTTTTGAGCATAGTTGTACTCCATTATCCGTGAGGATGTTGCTGGGGAGTCCCTCTCGGATGAACACCTCCTGTAGAAATCCGATGACTGTCTTGGTCGTGACTTCACTGACGAATTTTATCTCCGGCCACCGAGAATACAAATCCACGAGCACCAAGATGTAAGGCGTCCGCAGTTCTCCAGACATTGGGCCCACGATGTCTAATGCCAACTCATCCCACGGTCCTGACGGGGGCGGCCTACACACCATGGGGGGCGTCTGTTGTTTCAGGACCTTGTCGCTGTTGCTGTATGGAATGCACTCTCTGATTCTCCTTTCGGTGACCAGGTCCATGTTCGGCCACCAATAGCTCTCCCTGAGTCTTTGTTTGGTTTTGGTGATACCCAAATGCCCTTCGTGGGCTAACTCGACCAGGTTGTCTCTCACTGTTGCAGGAGGTACAAGCCTCGTTCCCCTGAACAGGCATCCGTCAATGATGGTCAACTCATCCTTAATGGCCAGGTATGGCTGTAGGTTTCCATCACGCTTGTCACCGTGTTTCCATCTGCTTTTTACTCTTATGCAAATCTCCTCCAGTATCTTGTCCTCTCCCAGCGCCTTTCTCCATGTTTCTTCACCCAATGCCCTCTGGATGGTGCAGACATTCTCCATCAGGAGGCCCTCCTCCTCTTCATCTGCCATCTCTTGCTTCACTCTCGACTCTTCTTCACTGACGAGTCTGGATAGACAGTCAGCTGCGAGGTTTTGCGTTCCTGGGACATACTCTACGTCGAACGTGTATTCTTGGAGGCTGACTACCCAACGCCTTATCCTGCTGGAGATGGCATCCAGGCCTCTTCTTACTGAATACTTCTACCAATGGCTTGTGGTCAGTACGAAGGGTGAACTGAGTTCCCCACAGGAAGTCTCTGAACTTTCCTACCGCCCAAGATACTGCTAAAGCCTCTTTTTCGATCACTGAGTAGTTGTTCTCGGACTTCTGAAGTGACCTTGAGGCAAAAGCTATGGTTTCTTCTCCTTCCTCGCCTTTTTGGGTGAGGACAGCTCCCAGCCCCTTGGCGCTTGCATCGGTGGTGACTACCGTTGCTCGGTTGGGTATATATGACTTCAGACTGGGGGCCTCTGCGAGTGCCCTCCTTACACCCTCGAACTCCCTCTGGCACTCCTGGCTCCATTTGAACTCATTTTCCTTCTTCAGCAGCAGCAGCCTGATGGCGTAAGTCCTGCCTGCCAGGTTTCTTATGAACTTTCCATAGAACTCCAACATCCCCATGAACGACTTGATCTCGTCCTTGCCTTTGGGGGGTGACAGATTCACAATGGTGTTTTGCAGTTCGGCCTTGGGACGTATTCCTTCAGTCGTCACCTTGTGTCCCAGGAAGTCCAACTCTGCACAGCCAAACACACACTTGTTTTTTTTCACGGTAAGGCCTTGAGACAAGAACCTCCCCAGCACGCATCTTAGTCTTTTATCATGCTCTGCATGGTCCTTTGCGAAAATAAGCACATCGTCCTGGTAACACATGACGCCAGGGATGCCTTTAAGGATGTTGCCCATGATTCTTTGAAACACGGCGGCCTCCGAGACCAACCCAAAAGGCATTCTTTTGAACTTGTATGCGCCCATAGGTGTCACAAAAGCCGTGAGTTCCTGAGACTCTTCGTGTAGTTTTATCTGGAAATAGGCCGAGGTGAGATCGAGAGTGGAAAACACCCTGGCACCCTCAAGCATGCTCATCATTTGGGTGATGTTCGGTAAGGGATATCGTTCGACCACGACCTCTTTGTTTAAGGCCCTTAAGTCGATGCAGAGCCGGACTGACCCATCCTTCTTCTTCGCGGCCACGATGGGTGCCAACCATTCAGTTGCTTCTACTGGTTCGATGACCCCAGCCTTGCATAATTTCTCTAATTCAGATCTGACCTCCTCCTGGATAGAAATGGGGAGTTTTCTTACTTTAGCTACAACTGGCTTGGCGTTCTCCTTTAATCTTATTTTGTGACAGTAGTTCTTCAGGCATCCAAGCTCTTCTCTAAACACCTCAGCAAACTCTGTTGTGACGTCAGTCTTGCATTCTTGTATTTCCTGTATGAGAATCTGGGGATTGCTGTTGGGATTGAGATAAACTCCTAACTCCTTCTGTGCTTGCCACCCCAAGATGTTGTCTCCTACTGTGGATACATACACTTTAGACACTGTTGTCCTGTTGCTATATTCTATTCTCCCTAGAAAATATCCTTTCATAGAGATGGGGCGCCCAGCATACCCTCCTGGCCTCAAATCCAAACTCCTCAAGGTTATCTTTCCCTTAGACACCCGTGAGAAATCCTTAGCATTGATAATTGTTATTCTCGAACAGGAGTCAAACAACGCTTCCAGGTCAACCTCTCCTACTTTCATGGTGTCTTTTGGGCTGCTGACCTGACCTTCATCAACTTGTACCACAATTTCTCCACACATGGGGTTGCTGGGACTTTGGACCTTCATTTCCTGTACTTGCACCATAATCTCGTCACACACCACATTTGTTCTGTCCCTACTCTGTCTACTGACGGCCTGCCCGCTCTTACAGTATTGCTTGAAATGGCCTTTCTTACCACATTTGTTACATGTGAATCTGAGGGCGGGGCACTCTTTGTCGTTGGCTAGGTGCCCTGGCTTGCCACACCTATAGCAGGTACCCTTGAACGATCCTCCCTGCCTGCCCTCCTTCTGTTCTCTGCCCGCTACCTTCTGTCCTTTGACTACGGACACTGCTTCGCATTCGGTCACCACTTCACTGACATTTGTCTTGTCATCGTTCTTCTTCTCCCCTGAGTCTTGCTTTATCTCCTTGACACACTGCAGCATGTGCTCTACCTGCTTGGCTATGATAAGAACCTCTCTTAACGGTGGGTTATCGTTAAGCCATAGCTCCTCACGCACTCGCTCCATCCTGCAAGTCAGAACAAATTGGTCTCTAATTCTCTCCTCACTCGCACCACCAAACTTGCAAGTGGCGGCCAATTTTCTCAACTCAGACACAAAATCTTCTATTGACTCTCCTTCCTTCTGTGCTCTCTTCCCAAAGTGGTACCTCTCCATGATAGTGCTAGTCTTGGGGAGGTAGTGCAAATCTAGTTTCTTTAGACTTACTTCAAACTCATTCAGACCTCTTGCTTCTTGAGCAATGCAACTTTTCTTTCTAACCCCAGGTTAGGCCCACACACACAGTAGCATAGTTTAAAAACACTTTTTTCCATTTTTTCCATATGATGGTGGGGTCACCTGGGCTGGTTAAGAAAAAGGGTGGAGGGGTCACACTTTGCATGTTTATTCCGCAACGGTTTAAGTATGAGTTAACCCTCCAAGAGGAATGCGCCAACCCACTGTAAAACTTGAAATGTAGGTGAAGACACTATAGGTCTGTACCAAGGGAAGTATGCCTGAAAAAAAAAACCTACTAAAGGACACACTTCTGCTAATAATGATATAATCTAGTCGAGCTTCTTGCAAAAACTATGTTGAGAAGCCTCTGCACGGCCCACACTCCCTGCATCAAGGGATACAGAACATTACAATTGGTCACTGAACTGATACTGCGGTACAGGTGAGCCTACGGATACATGGAAGGGTGAGAGAGACCTTCAACTGGCAGTGGTAATAGTAAAGTTACAAAACACAAAACGAAATATATATATATTTTCTTTTTCATGCACAGCCCATTCACCCTGGGACTGAATGTACTCAGCGCATGGCATGCCGTTGGAAAAGTCACAACTTGCTCAAAGTGCAAAAACACGAGATCTTCTTTCACTGCCAGCACAGTTCCAACAGTAAGTTCCAAAAGGTGCAAATAAACTTCTTCATTCACATCACTTCCCAGCGTTGAAATCACCAACAGTTCCTGAAACCTTTTATATTCTCCTCAAACAACTGGCAGTGCCCAATTACGTGTGGCAATAAATGCGTCTCGCCAGCCGTGTTAGATTACACACACCCCCTGAGGTGACAGGGAAGTTGTCACACACATGCACGCCTCGCTGCGTGGGCTTTCCAAGACAGCAGAACTTCTTAGACGGCAGGGTTGCAGGGGTGGGGGATGCTTCTCGCAAATGTCACTTGCCAGCCTAATGGTTATTCATCCAACTCGTTGATGATGTTTCTAAGTCACTAGACAGCCGCCTAATGCGCTGGCTCCCTTCGCGCTTTGCGTTGTGCTGAGCGTGCCCCCTAACGTGAATTGCTCGTGTCTCCTACTCCCACTTTAAGGGATACTAAAACAAATAACTGGTCTTCCTCTGTGCTATTTTTTTTTTTAGTAAACGGTTCCCTGCATTGAAGTTCAGTCCCGAAGAAGTGACTGCCTGTCACCAACTACAATGCAATGATGAGGAGGGTGAAGAGACCGCGCGCCACGCTCCCGCTTTCCTTCTTGACCCTGGTGGCGCTATAAATATCCGCTGGCCAGGCTCCGACACAAGGAGACGTCTCACTCACTTTTAAGGCTGCAGATTAGATTACACACCACACGGGACGTTGGGAAAAGTCTGGGTTTATCGCGCAGGGATGGCTGGCAGGCGTTACCTTACTTCTTGGAGGTGACAGTCAGACGGCTGCGATTCCACGAGTCAGCTGTTTTTCTTGTTTTCTTTTTTTTTCTTCCCAGCGTGTTGAGGTCGCAGAAGGTTAACCCTCGTCGCTAGTGTAGTAAAGGCTTAAGGAGAGTCAGAGCCGTCACGTAGTTGAACAGAAGTATTTATTTATATAAGAAAATGCCAACAACTGCGACCTCAGCCACAGCCTCGCTAAGCAGCCTCCTCAGCAGTGTCCCCGTCGCTCGCCTTGGAACGCTGGTCGCGGTGACATTCTAAGTGATGTCACCGCGAGCAGCTCCATCACATGCAGAGCCGCCGGGGGGGGGGGGTTCGAAGAGGGAGATACCACACCGCATCATCTGCGTAAAGTAGAGTCCGCATATATTTGGCTTTCACTTTCGGAAAATCTTTTCCCTGTGTAACTAAAGAAGAAAACAACCCTTTAATACATAAAAGAAATAAAATTGGGGCTAAAACACAACCCAGGCGAACTCCCGTAGAGAGGTTAAAAGATAAGCACCAATATGTCAGAAGAAATAGCCTGACATTTGACCTGTGTTTAAAGGACAGCAAAAGGGACAAGATAAAAACTAAATTTAAAGGCCTCATCATCACTCCATTATCATTCACCAATTTTTAAAATATATATTATCTTTTTATATAGTGCAAAGTTGACCCGAAAGTATCAGGTATCAGAGCGCTTTACATGAGCACCAGTTGCGTTACACAAGGACACACTCATAGCCATGGGGAGATTAAGTGATTTGCCCAGAATCACAGGATGTTGAACGTCATTGCCAAGACTCGAACCCGGTCCCCCAGATTTGAGATCGACCGGCCTAGCCGTTGGGCCGCTTCTTCTTCCCAATTACCATATTTTGTAATGTATGTTTATTTGTACCTTATAAATGTCATTAGTATTCTATTGACTCTGATAATCCTACCCAATTCAGTGCAGGGATAGTCATTCTCACTGAAGTGTAGGTGAATAACAACAAATGGACAAAGGGAATGTGTATTATAGAGAGAGCAAGGTAGTGCAGATGGCCTGTGCAGTTAATCTGCTGTTAAGAGTTTTCTATCAAAGTGAAGGCTATCATGGCCACAGGGATGTACATTGGCCATCGCACATATTAGACAATGCGAGTAGAGATGGGGTATCATAGTGCAGATGTGAGGACATGGACCGAACTGCTTAGGCAGCCAAACTCGTTTTGAGCACCTCTGTTTTTCAGGCAGGTCCCTGAATTGGATGTGTTTTGCAGCTCAGAACCCAGCGAGGGGTTCATTTCTGAAATGAACCCAAGATATATTTTAGGATAATTGTGTCTCATACCCGAGGGTATGTGGAGTAACAATGCAACAGGGTATCCTCTTTCATAAAAGATTAAAAAATGATTTTCGGGAGGAGCTACGACGGCAAACAAGATGGCTGCTTAGGCTCCCGGCTCCGCCGACCTCCGTATCCCGCCGCAAGATTCTGCACAATATCCTGATTTTACGCCCAGCCCCTGCGTACATGAACAGTTCCTCACTCCGAGGGTGAAATCCGGGAACTTTTATCGGCCGGTTTCACGGAGTTACACCGTGTTGAAGATTGTGGCCTACTCCAGCGGTGAAGCCGGGGCCTCGAGTATCTGCGTGGCCGAGTGGTAGTGCAACAACAACGGCTGAGAGACCCAGGCAGGGTCCCGTCGAGCGTAGTGGAGGCTTATTTTGCGCCCGGAATTGGCAGTGATTGTTCTCTTTGCTCAGCACCGATGGAGAGGTGACCTTGCTTGCTACTGACGGCAGGTGGGGGTTCCCATCCCGCGGACCCGGTACCGGCTCCCTCCGGGGCTCGGCGGATTGGGGCCCCGGCCTGCGGCGTTAAGCCGGGTGATCGCGGCTGTGGAGAACGACGGGTTGCTGTCCACGCTTGCTCTCTTGTGATCCCTGTTTGTCTCCCCCGGAGACACTAATTCACTCGGAGGGTGATTGTGATCGGTATCGGGCGTGAGACCATGGATCGAAATGTGTCCGAGCCATCGCTGAGGTCAGTGCTGGCAGAACTCTAGGCGCTTCAATCACAAATGACTGACTCCATGAATAAAATGGATGCAAGCCTGTCTGGGATTCTGCATATTGTACCGGACCCTGCCCCACTATTTGAACTACCATCTGTAGCCATTCAACCAGCGGCCATTTTGACTCACTGCGAGGACCCCATGGGGATGCGAGTATTGGAATCATCGGATGCAGCCCTGGAAGATGGTGTCCTGGAGGTCTTGAGAATGCCACTGCACCTTCCACCGTTACTGACTCTTGAGGTATTGACTGGCTCCCTACCCCCGGAGACTTGTGTTGTAGACCTTTTTTCATCTGGTGATCGTCTCCCCCCCCCCCTTTTTGGAAACGTTGCGACCCCGGGGCAAGAAACATCGAGACTGTTTGGTTGGGAGAGGGAGGCTTTCTGCACCTGAAGCTCCCGTGGACTTACTTGCTGCAAGTGGTAACGGATTGACTCTCGATGACTTCGCTCTCCTCTATGACGTGCTTGTATGCCCTTGGGTTTCGTTGGGGAGGGCTTGTGTGCTGGTCCGGAAGGGTCAGGGGTGAGATTACTCAACTCAGGGCGGTCTGAAATGGTATTGTGACTGTTCGACTTATGATGATTTGAGTTAAGAGGCTGGGCGGTGTGTCACGGTGCCCCTATTTTCTCTCATAAGGCTCGCTCCATATCAGTCTCTTTGCGATAGGGGTTGCCTGTTTCTGGCGGGGGGAGTAGGGGGCTGGGGGCAGGTACTACTAGGCCCTCCTCCCGCTTTTCCTCTTTCTTTCCCTTCTTTTAGGGGTTTTAGTTTGTTTAGGGCGACAGGCACGCTGCTAGTGGGGTTAGGCTATAGCCATCGGCAGGGGTGCAGGGTGGGGGGTGGGACAGTTTTTTTATTTTTATTTTGCCTTTCTTATTTTCTATGGCCTTTTTCTCCCTTCCCTTTCTTTCCTCTCGGGTCAGTACCATCTGTGTACTATTCTGATTACACTGTGTTCTGGAATTTAGTGCTCACGCTTCCTAGGTTAATCGAAAGTCAGGGTGGGCAGGATCTGGGAACCGGCGCTTACGAAACTGTCTCTGGTATTGTTGTTCACTTCGCTACATAAGTATTGGCGCCAGGGTTCCTCATATTGTTGTTTCTGACGTATATCCTGTTTCTTGGCCTGTCCCCCGTCTCCTTTAGCTTGATTGTATGGCACCTGATCCGTCTATTTCTATGATATAAAATGAAACCTTTATTATGTTCTGTACCTTATTCATGCGTTCCAAGATAAACTTTATCCTGAATTGCTGCCGGACCTCAAGGCTGTCGGCTGATGAGCTGTGTTGAACCGTGCTATGTTTGGCTACATTTCTGACTAGCGGCCGGCCCCTGAGGTTGTAGGCCCATACTTGTACTTTCGTAGTGTTGCAATAAAGGTTTAAAAAAAAAGTGATTTCCATATGGCTGGTTGTCTTCTGTAATGTCACAAACAAACCAGAAAACAAATCAATACTACCCAGCGGAGTTCACAGTGATAAGGAAGCATCTTTATGTACCACGTTTTTTTCGTGTTTCGAAAATACACTTTTCCCAGTCTGAAGTCTGTTTTCAAGTTGTCATAGGTTTAAAAGCAAAGTTTGAAAGTTGATACTATAGAATAAACAAAAATTGGTGACGAATATACTTGTGAAATTTATTTGGGAAATATTTGTCATCTTTCATGAATAGTGGTACAACTTTTTTGTACACATATTTGTATTTGTAAGTTAATATGCACATCAACATTTTCTACATTTAACATGGTTATGTCCTCTGGAACAGGAAAACCAGGAGATTTACAACATTTCACACCCTCATTCCTAACGAAGTTTTGTATGTGGCCTCTTAAATAATAAACTACATCTTGGGGTCTTTTTATAATTCTGGGTTTCGTTGTAGTTGATTCTAATAAGAACTGTAAATTGATTTTTTACTTCTGCCTTCTACTAGATTTTCATTATTTAACACATTACCTACACCAGTCACTGCACTGCTGGCTCCTGATTGGTTCACAGGAGCCTGCTAAACACTCACCTATACTAAGGGCGTAGCACCCCATCCACGATGCACACTGATTAGTGGTGAGAACAAAAAAAGTAGCCAGCCTACTGGAGTAGTTTGAACTTAGAATTACGTTTTTGGCTTGTAGCTACTGGTAGGCTTGTGTTCCCTTTTATATTACTTGCTTTGGTAACTGTGTTGCAGATTCCCAGTGGCTTTAGGCCCTTCTTGTATCTGACAATCACTTACCAGTACTGAGGGAATATCACCACACTCACACTGATGGGTGGTGAGGACTACCAAATAAGCCATCCTGCTCATTGGTATGATAGTGGTGTTACATGCCTAGTGCACCATTTGTGTGATGCCATGGGGCCAGGAAGCTCGGGAATGGTTGTGCTACTTGAGTTGAATACTCTTGTCCTGAAATACTCATTAAGAGCGTGTAGTGGGAGAACCCCTTCAGATACATCTAATGGTTTTACGTTTTATAGAAAAGATCGCAGCTCTTTACTAGATTATATCATAATCGACTCCAAATCTTGGGGAAGATTTATTAATTTTAAAATTGTGCCTCGTCTGGATAGCGACCACTACGCTCTTGTACTTGAACTAAAACCGTTCAGCCTAGGGAGTATGTCCACTTCGGACAACCCTATAGATTCCAGGTTGACAATCTCCAATTACAGGCGGAGAGTACGATGGACTGATTTCAGTCAATCAGAAGATAAATTGAGCACCTTATATGAAGCTATATTGCCAGTGCTTTTGACGGCCTCCACCTCAAAATCTCATAATGGAGATGGCATAGACTTGGATACGGTTCAGATGAACCAGGTTAGATTAGGTGAAGTTGCATTGAATTTTTTTTATCCAATAAAAAACAATCGCCCCAGCAGGACCCCTCCCCACTTTTGGTATAACGATCTCTGCCGTAAAGCTAAAAGATCATTAGTCGCTTCTATTAAAGCCAATGATCGCCCACAAATAAGATCTGCAAGGAAGGCATATAAAGCGGCTATTCTAGAAGCTAAAAAAGGGTGGTAAATGGAAAAATGGAACACAATGAGAATTGCCCTGGGAGATAGGGACATGAGGACTTTTTGGCTTGTGGTTAATACTGGTAGCTCTGTTTCCAACACTATGGTAGACCCGAACCTGGACGAAGAGGTCTGGCGGGATCACTTCGAATCTCTCTATACCGAGGTAGAGATGACGAATGGTGTTTCATCTGATGGAAGTTTTTCGGGGACTGTTGCTCCCCTTTTCCAAGGGGAACTTAACTAACCCGAGGAAGATAGCTCCAGTAAAGCAATAAGTATAAATGAAGTAAATGGAGCTCTAGCAAAAATAGCCCCGGGTAAAGCTCCAGGCCTGGATAAGATTCCCAGGGATCTTTTTCAGAGTGAACCATCTGTCTGGGCCCCCTATTTTTAAGTGTTATTCAATGCAATTTTCCAGGGTATAAAGATTCCCGCCAGGTGGTTTGGCGTGGAAATAATTCAGATTTTTAAAAAAGGTTCACCGCTCCTACCGACTAAATATAGACCAATCATCCTGATTGACATCTCACAAACATTTTTTGCACAGGTCTTGTTACTGAGACTACAAACCTGGATGGAAGAAAAGGGGATACTATCCCACCTACAGGGAGGGTTCAGGGAGAAGATGTCTACCCTGGACCAAGTACTTAGGTTACAAATGTTGTACTGGAAGACCGTGAGCCTGGAGGGGGGTAGTCTCTACCTAGATCTGAGGTCGGCTTTTGATTTGGTCCAGAGGGATAAATTATGGTCAGTATTGTGCGAGATGAGGGTTCCAGCTTACTTAATCAATTTGATTAAACGGCTCCATGAGAACAACTTCGCGCAGATCAGGTTTGTTTGGGATGGGAAGTTAACTGCACCCATCCCGATCAAGCGTGGCGTGCGCCAGGGTTGTGTTCTGGCCCCCACTCTATTCAGCCTATACATCAACGGCTTGATAGATTCCCTGTCAGCAGAGAAAGACCTTGATGCCCCCAAGCTAGCCTCCCGTTTAATCCCTGAAATGATGTTTGCCGACGATACTTTATTAGTATCCAAATCTCCTATGGGGATACAAAGAGTTCCTAATAAATTTGAAGTTTTCTACAGTGAAAGAGGTTTAGAAATTAATCTGCAGAAAACAACATTTATGGCATTTAATTGTCCTAAAAGTACATGTCCGAACCCTTCATTAGATGGCAAACCTTTTGAAAAAGTATCCTCTTTTATTTACCTCGGCATTACCATCACTGAGTCCATGGACTGGGGGCCCACATCATCAATTCATCTTTAAAACTGGCACAATCATCAGGTGGCATCATGCGAGTCTTCTGTGAGTCCAGCCAGAAACCGGTCAGCCCAGCAATTGAAATATACAGGGCCCAAGCACCGGGAGGTGCGCTTTACGGTGCTGAACTATGGGGCCACTCTAAACTTGAGAATTTATCGCAGGTCGAGAATCATTTTCTTAGACAGCTGTTAAGACTCCCACGGAGCACTCTACTAATTCCGCTCTGATTAGATCTAGGGATAATGGCGATTGTGGACTACCCCAGATCTTCTATCTTATAGGGAGGAACTGATAGAAATACTGAACCTGCGGGGGCTGTTAAATTGCCGTGGTTGGCCCACATTAAATATATACTAACCAATATGGGGTTGAGAGATTGCTGGGATGCCCTGGAGTCTGCATTAATCACAAGAAATGTACTGAAGGCAAACTTTGCGGAGTACAGGTTGGCTCAGCTTCATAGT
The DNA here is from genome assembly GCF_964263255.1 of Lissotriton vulgaris. Classification (NCBI taxonomy): domain Eukaryota; kingdom Metazoa; phylum Chordata; class Amphibia; order Caudata; family Salamandridae; genus Lissotriton; species Lissotriton vulgaris. Next base: position 278,162,511 of record NC_141698.1, on the reverse strand, counting down.
TGTCCCCATATAGGCAAATTACATAATTTTTTTTAGAAATTAAGGACACACCATGCTTTGAGCAGGCTCTAGATATTATCAAACCTGTAGCTGCCAGAAAGCTCTACCTATAGTTCAGACATGGGGCCCTCCCTCTCCGTTGTTTTACATCCAAATGGAAGGGTTTGCAAGCAGTGAATTGCCCCGCATGCGACCGCCCCGAGGAATCTGTACTCCACGTGTTTAGGTCTCGCCTGTCAATGCGCATGCGCATTGAGCGGAGCGAGACTATAGGGGCTTAAATAGACTTTAACTAGACTGGCGATTTGATGAAGTGCATGTGCGCTTTTAGCTCAATGCGCAAGCTCAATGAGTAAAAATGCGCATGCACAGCATCAAATCGCCAGTCTTCGCCATCTGTTCCGCCTCCCCAGCCGCCAGCACCTCCCCTCTCTTTCACGGCCGCCAGGCCGTGTTATTATGCTCGCATTTCACAAAGCCTTGCTCGCATTTCTCCTCCCTCTCCCCGGCCGCCAGCACCTCCCCTCTCTCTCACGGCCGCCAGGCCGTGTTATTTTGCTCGCATTTCACAAAGCCTTGCTCGCATTTCTCCTCCCCCCTCCCCGGCCGCCAGCACCTCCCCTCTCTCTCACGGCCGCCAGGCCGTGTTATTATGCTCGCATTTCACAAAGCCTTGCTCGCATTTCTCCTCCCTCTCCCCGGCCGCCAGCACCTCCCCTCTCTCTCACGGCCGCCAGGCCGTGTTATTTTGCTCGCATTTCACAAAGCCTTGCTCGCATTTCTCCTCCCCCCTCCCCGGCCGCCAGCACCTCCCCTCTCTCTCACGGCCGCCAGGCCGTGTTATTTTGCTCGCATTTCTCCTCCCCCTCCCCAGCCGTCAGCACCTCCCCTCTCTCTCACGGCCGCCAGGCCGTGTTATTTTTTCAGCCTCCCCTTTTTCATTTCTCTCTCCTAGCTCATCTTTCCCATGTTTTCTCTCTCTGTCGCTACCCCCTCTCTGTCTTTTTTTTTTTTCTCTCTCTATATCTCCACACAACCCCTCTTGTGCTGTTTCTCCGTCTGTGAGCATCTGTTTTCTCCCTCGTCTCTTCTGTTTCTCTCGATTTTTTTTCTTTTCCCCTCTCTCCATCTCTCATCTTTCTATCCTTCCTCCTCCTCTCGCCCCTTCTCTCTTTCTTTGTTTCATCCCCCCACTTCTTCCACTATGCCCACTCGTCGCTCTCTCTCTCCCGCACTTACCGTTCCCAGACAAACCTGACTGTCCTCCCCCGGGGGCCCAGGAGCCCCCGAGCTCTGGAGAGCTTAGGAGCCAGCTGTAGTCATTTTATGCAAAGGCTCTGCTGAGAATCTGATAGCACCTTATGGCCCCCGCTAAACTCCCTCGGGCGCTGGCCATTGTTTCCTTAACTTGCGTGTTTATCTATATGTAAAAAGAACTTTCTAAATCAAATACAGTATTCCATTTTCTTATGTATCCAGTGATGTTGGTGTTTTTGTCGACTTTTTATAAAAGATGAGTCTTTTTTCATTCGAAGTAGGGACACGTGTATGGAGACGGTGCAAAAAGCAGCAAATAAGCAAATTAGAAATAATGTGGCCAAAGACAGGTTTAAGTTGCTGGGCTCAGTGCAAACTGAGTGGAGCAGCAACTGTGGAATTGTTGGATTCCGTTGTACATAGCAAAAATGGGGTGTGATCCTAGCAGACGTGTCTTGGGAAGTACAGTACAAGCTTGTGGCATATGGACAAGCACGAGAGCAGGTGCATCTCTATAGCTGTAACATGAAAACACATTTTATCAGCACAAAGTCGCAGCTGATCAGGAGCCTGTCACGAGATATCTTCCATTCTCTAGCCTCCCCACTTGAACCCCCCCCCCCCACCACTCTCCCACTTCGTCCGTCCACCACTTCTTACAGCTGCCAAAATATGTATCCGGGGAGCCTCCGGCCCTGCGCATTTCACCCGGGGGTCTCCAACTTGTAGGCCACCGGTGAACACCGTGAGCCGGGAGGTGGTAATATACCTATGCTCAGCTCTAAATGTGAACAGAGACCCTCCCACACACACACACACACACACACACACACCACCGCCACAGTGCCCGAACCGCCAATGCTCGCAGCCTCCATGGTCCAAACACACCAAGCAAATCTAGAGGAGGGAGGTTTTAGTTTGAATGACTAAGTGCTGTGGCAGGACCCTCTCTTCAGTGTTGCATTCCAAATGCTATAGGTGTCACATTCGCGAAAGTTAGAACTATTGGCATTGTAAATGACAAAGCTATCAATTTAGCTGTTTTAAAAACCAACAAATAAATAAAATATTTGTCATTTACATGACCAATAGCTCCAACTTTTCTAATGCGACACCTATTGCATTTCCAATGCTTGTTTTTAGTTGTCCTGGCTATGATAAACTGAGGAGTTGTTGGTTGAAACAGATTTGTAGGAACCTTGGTAGCAGGCGGTGCTCTAAGGCTTTCAGGATACTGAAGTACGACACTAGCATACCGATTGTCTACTCAGTTGCAGGCTTCCTATTTTCTATGTGGTGTACTCGCAGGATTTTTATGAAATCAACCCAAGATGCTACAGTACACCGTTGAGGGGGTTTAACAATAAGTGTATTTCAAACAGCTGGGAATAATATCACCCGGCGGTTAGCACTGTTATTTATAGAAAATTCTTAAATTTAGGTCGCTAAAATCCCCCCAAACCCTATGTATAGGAGTGATCTGTAGATCTAGGGCAGCCAGCGCAAGTACAAATAATTCTCTATTGGATAAATGGGAATAACGTTTATCATTTTGATTATGCTCCTATTTTTATCTATATATTTATTTATTTATTCCATGCACCTTGAAATGCCCTTGTCTCCCCTTTGGAAGAGATTTGTATATTGTTTTCCTTTAAACATATGTAACTGTTTCCTTTTTGATGTAATTCTTTTTCTCTTTTAAATTATATTGTATGAACTGTGCTGTACTTTTTAGGTCATATTGACCGAAATAAAGTTGTTTGAACTAGAACTAGAATATATTTTCAATTAGCCAGTTACGCAAAATTGTGATCCATCCTAAAAATCTCTGTGGGGTACCAAATTATATCACGCCATATGACCGACTAGGTCACGCAGAAGCTAAGTATTTGAGGTAAAGCAGGAATTCAACAAAACCCTGACACTTAGCACTTCTCATTTCCCCAAATATTATAATTTATTCAAGATTTTGTGTAGGTCTCCTCAAAGTTTGACTGACTGCTTGTGAAAGAGGCTTTAATTATTGTGGTAGTTCGCCATGCATTAAAGCACATTGAAGTCTGTGGTCAGATGCTTCACAAATTATGATGAGGCTTGTAGTAGAACAATTTTCAAAGAATTATTAAGCAGTCTTGTTTTTGACCATGATTGTAATCAAACTTTATAGATGCCATATCAATAGAGTTAACCCTTAATCGGGTCCATAGGGAACTTGAGCAGATGATTGAGGATAAACTTCCAACATTAATGAAGCTCAAATGATGACATCATTTTATGCATACTTAAAAGCGACCTTTGGAGCTTTAGCATGGCATTGAAAAAATGTATATGCAAATATAGCTGCTACAAACTTTGGCCACTTATGTGGCTTTTAATAATTCTAAATTACCCACATTTTGTTATATGGAATGGAATGCCTAGTGGCATGACATCTTTGGAATTTCGTTGTTTTTGTGGTCCAATAATCGAAAAGTTGAGTTAGATTCTATGTCAGGACCGGAGGCTTCAGATTATGCTATATCTTCCTTCGCTTTATTAACATAAAGAAACCACAGCAGCTTAGGAAAAGATATAATAAGAACAAAAAATGCTTTAAACATAAAGCATTGACGTAATGTTCAACAAAAAAATCAACAACAACTCCCAAGAGTCTCTTTGTTATAATCATAGTCCACAGTCCTTTGTCACTGTTCATCATCCCTATATAACCGGACTTCCCATCATCTTCCTCCTCTTTCTTCGCTGCTCCCGCAGCCAGATAAGTGCTTTTCTATTTTGTCTTCTTTTATTGTGCTTGTTTGTCTTGCGGTCTTTGGGGACTCCTTGTATGGTTTATTCCCTTTCAGAGTCCCGGGTTGCGGGAACGTTCTATCGTTCCTACGCGACTTTATTCCCACTCGTGTGCGGTGTGTACATAGACCGCAAGGGGGCGGCCTGTCGCCTCGCCGACCCGCCGGCGCGCCTCCGCAGTACGAGGAGCCGCGCCGTGGGGTCTGCTTGCGCAGGGGCCGACCCTCGCGTACCCCTCTGACACCTGGTGATCCGGGTCTGTACTTTCACAATTTTGACGCCCTCTGGGGTCTGTATAGCGGTTTTGACCGCGTGAATCGCCTTCGGGCGAGATCTGTGCACCTCTTTAACAGTGTGTGGCCTAGCGCGCTTGAGGGGTACGTAGACCCGGTCCCGGCGAGGAGGGTCTGCGCGCTTGGGGGTTGGTGCAGCCCACCTGCCACGTCAGCTGGCCCAAAACGTGATCGCAGCCGCTGGGCCTGCCCACATTCGAGAACTTTCTCGGTTGCCGCCCTCTTGGGTGCCCCGCATTTGCCCTTGGTTCCGACATGGAAAGGGAGTATGATGAGGAGGCCTGCCCCTATCTGCAGGATGATGAGTTTTATCAGGCGGTGGACAGCTCCATCTATCGTTGTGTGACGGAGGTGGTAGGGCCCATGGAGGACCGCCTTTCGGCCCGCATCGTAGAGGAGTGTGCCAAGCTGGCAGCGGCGCAGGTGCCGCCGCCCCCCGAGCTCCCGGGGACGTCCGGCGGGTTGCCGCCCGCTCCGAAGAGACCCCGGGGTGAGGGGCCTTCATCGGAGGCCCAAGGCGTGGATAAGGACGCCTTCGAGCGTCTTCGTGACGCCTTCCTGGCCAAGGCGACGGCGGTGCCTCCGACGCCCTTGGTGGACCCTGGCACTTCGGGCGGTCTGTCAACGGCGCCCGCTTCCCCGATCTACGACTCTCCGGACACGGATGACGACGGGGAGTCGACCCGGTCTTGGCTCCCGGCGCCTTCGGGAAAGGAGATGCCCCGAGATGAGTCGGGCATGCTGGACCCGGACGAGATCGTCCACCCCCGATCCGCGGCCTGGGCCCCGGGGGAGACGGTGGCGAAGTTTGTCGCGGGCCGGCTGCGCAAGCCCCTGGAGAAGGAGGCGAGGGGTTGCCTGCGCGGGGAATGCCCTCGGCCTACTTTGGAGGGGAAGGTGGCTATGACCCCAGAATTGGACCCCAAGATGGCCACCTTCCTGGCGAAATTCATGAAGGACCCCAGGAAGGGGATCGATCGGTCCTGGCGGGCCTGCCAGGACAAGCTGTTGGATGCGGTCGGGCCCGCCACGAAGATCCTCGATATGGCGGAGGAGGCTCGAGCGAATGGCACCGCCATTTCACCGGAGGTGCTCTCCAACTGGGCCCAGAGGGTGATCGTCTTCTTGGGCAACGCCAACTGTGCCCTGTCCACGGAGCGGCGGCGGTCGCTCCTTATTAAACTGGACCCGAAGCTGGGGGACCTGGCCTCGTCGGAGGCAGGTGCAGTGGCCCAGGGTGGCCTCTTCGGTGAACCTTTCATCCGCGAGCTTGGAAAGTTCGTGAACACTTTCACGTCGCTGGACAAGGCCCAGTCCAGCATCAAGAGGGTGTTTCACCAGCGTTTTCTGGAGGGGCCGGTCGCGGCAGGGGCCGCGCGATCGGCCGTGGTCAGCAGACCAACAACCGTGGACAAGGCTCCGGAAGAGGTCAGTACCAGCCCTCGGCCAACTACACCAATTTCTACCCCACGAGGGGACAACGCTATGGTGGAAGAGGATTCCAAAAGAAGTCCGGACAAGGACATGCCCCCGGTAAGTGTACTTTGCTTGGATCACGTTCCGATTGGGGGGCGGCTGGCAAGCTTTTACGGGGAGTGGGAGTTGCTCACTGCCGATGCTTGGGTTTTGCAAACTGTGAGAGGTTTCCATATAGAGTTTCACGACCAGCCAACTCAGGTGAGGCCCCCGCGCCCAATGGTTTTCTCAGATTCCGACGCGCGATTGATAGACGGGGAGGTCTCGGACTTGCTGCGCAAGGGAGCCATCCGCCTATCAACGCGCCACCCGCATGGGTTCCTCAGCAACGTCTTCTTGGTAGACAAGACGGATGGGGGCAAGAGGCCTGTGATCAACCTCAAGGAATTCAATGGGTGGTTGGTCTACCGTCACTTCAAGATGGAGGGGATCCACCTCCTTCGGGACGTGCTCCTCCCTCGGGATTGGATGGTGCGACTGTATCTCAAGGATGCCTACTTGGTCGTTCCCATCCACCCCCCTCATCGTCGTTTCCTACAATTCCTGTGGGACGGCAAGGTGTTCGAATTCACCGCCCTGCCGTTCGGTCTTTCTTCGGCCCCGTGGTGCTTCACGAAGGTCCTTCACCCGGTGGTGGAGTTTCTCAGAAGCCAGGGGGTCCGTATGATAGTTTACCTAGACGACATCCTCCTCATGGGACAGTGCCCAGAGGTGCTGGCAGGTCAGCTGCGTCAAGCTGTCGGCCTGCTCCAGAGACTGGGGTTCGTTGTAAACGGCTCCAAGTCGGTCTTGGTTCCCACTCAGCAGATCACCTTTTTAGGTTTCGTGGTGGACTCGGTGCAGGCGGTCTTGAGCCTACCGGGTCGGAAGGTCGCAAAGATACGACACCTGCTTCGGCAGACGATCGCGAGGGATCGTACGTCACTGCGCCATGTCGCCAAAGTGGTGGGCCTTCTATCGTCCTCCATCCAGGCGATTTTCCCAGGCCCGCTGCACTACAGGGCTCTCCAGCGCCTGAAGGCACAGCATTTGCGCCGTGGGATGTGTTACGACCAGTGGGTTCCCCTCACGGACGAAGTGAAGGAGGAGATGTCATGGTGGCTGTCTCACATGGAGGCATGGAATGGGCGAGCGATCTTCGGGTCGGCTCCGGACTTAATTATAGAGTCCGACGCCAGCAGGTCGGGCTGGGGCGCCCGGTGCGGGGATTTTTCCACCGGCGGCGCCTGGTCGTCAGAAGAACAACAATTGCATATCAATTGTTTGGAGCTCCTTGCGGGCTCCTTCGCGGTTCGCTGTTGGACCAAGGATTCGGTCAAGGCTTGTGTCCTGCTCCGGATGGACAATGTTTCGGCGGTCCGATATGTGAACCACCTGGGAGGTCCTCGGTCCCGCGCCTTGGCGGATTTAGCGAAGGACTTCTGGGATTATTGCCTGTCTCGTCACATTGCGGTGACGGCGGAGTATCTGCCAGGCCAGTCCAATCAGGTAGCGGATTGGCACTCTCGACATCTCAGGGATGCCAGTCAGTGGAAACTGGACCCGGGAGTCTTCCGGTGGCTACACTCCCTTTGGGGCCCCTTCTCGGTGGACCTCTTCGCGTCCCGTCTCGACCACCAGCTGCCGCGGTTTTACAGCTGGAGGCCGGACCCTCTGGCGGAGGCCACGGACGCGTTCTTGCAGGATTGGAGTCGGGAGCAGCCGTTTGCGTTTCCCCCGTTCTCCATGATCATGCGAACGGCGGCTCAAATACGCCGCCAGGGTGCGGACCTGGTGTTGGTTACACCGCTGTGGAGGTCTCAAGTGTGGTTTCCGGTTCTTCTGGAACTTTCCTGGGATTTTCCAATCCTACTCCCCCTGTTTCCTCTGCTCCTGACGAGCCCGGATCGGGAACCTCACCCTCTCGTCATGCAGAACACTCTCCGCCTCGTGGCGTGGAGGCTCTCAGGAGACGCTGGACGCTCCCGGGCCTTTCGGGGTCGGCTGAGCACTTGCTCTCCAAAGCATGGGCCGATAGTACGACGAAGAGTTACAGATCCGCTTGGCTTAAGTGGATGCGTTGGTGTTTACGAAGGGATTTGGATCCCATGGTCGCCGGCCTTGTTCCCGTGCTGAATTTCCTGGCTCATTTGGCCGACAAGGGTTTGGCGTATAGAACGATCAATGCTATCCGGTCGGCGATTTCTGCGGGCCATGATAACATCGATGGCCATCCGGTAGGGGAACACCCTTTTGTGTGCCGGCTTCTGCGAGCGGTGCGCCTCGCGCTGCCGCCAGAGCCCAGGTACTCCGTCCTTTGGGACGTCAATTTGGTCCTGAACCTGTTCCTGTCGTGGCCAGCGAATTCTTATCTGTCTCTGAAGGAGCTTTCGGCGAAATTAGCCATGTTGTTATGTCTGGTCTCTTGTAGGCGCGTCTCGGACGTGCGCGCGCTGGATGTTTCTGCACGCATTTTTTCCCCGGAGGGGGTTACTTTTACGGTGGGTCGACGCACTAAGACGTCGTCGCGTTCCATTTCTTATCCAGCCTTTACTGACACTCCTAAGTTGTGTGTTGTGCAATGCCTCAAAGCATATGAGGACCTGACATTGGATCTTCGCCCTCCGGGCGAGCGTCAGTTGTTGATTGCCCTGCGGAAGCCACACAAAGCTGTCTCCTCCCCCACTATCGCTAGGTGGGTGCGTTGGGTCATGCAAGAAGCGGGCATCAATACTTCTCTCTTTGGAGCACACTCCGCCAGGGGGGCCATGGCCTCTAAGGCATTCTCGGTGGGTGCTCGTCTGGAGGACCTTATGCGAGCGGCGGACTGGTCCTCGGATTCCACCTTCAAGAGGTTTTATTTTAAGCCGGTGGTGGATTTAGCTCAGTTGGTGGTAAGTAAGCTTTAAACTAGCATAATCTGAAGCCTCCGGTCCTGACATAGAATCGAAATTTGCCTAGCTTACGTAACGGTAAGTTTCAATTCTATTAAGGACACGGAGGCGAGGATTATCCCACCCGGACTACAGTGGTGTCTCTACCCACCCGTATGGCAGTAAGTAAAGCGTTTTCCTTTACGTTGTCTGTACTGCGTTGTTCACTGAATGCTCCTCGCCTTGTTGTAACTTTTCCTGGGCCACCTCGCTGATGCTGTTCCTTTTTTGGCAGGCAACGACGGTGCTAAACAGGACCAATGAGGCTTAGCGTGATCTGCGCGAAGAAAGAGGAGGAAGATGATGGGAAGTCCGGTTATATAGGGATGATGAACAGTGACAAAGGACTGTGGACTATGATTATAACAAAGAGACTCTTGGGAGTTGTTGTTGATTTTTTTGTTGAACATTACGTCAATGCTTTATGTTTAAAGCATTTTTTGTTCTTATTATATCTTTTCCTAAGCTGCTGTGGTTTCTTTATGTTAATAAAGCGAAGGAAGATATAGCATAATCCTCGCCTCCGTGTCCTTAATAGAATTGAAACTTACCGTTACGTAAGCTAGGCAAATTTCGATTCCTGATGTGATAAAAACATGGTAGATGATTTAATTAGTTTGGCTTAGGATTTATTTTCTCCTCAAGCTAAAATTATTCATCAACATGAGAAGTACAATAAGGCAAGGGCATTCCAAGAAGTTGCATGAGAAGAGGAAATTGCTAAAGTTGGTAATATGTTAAGCAGGGGTATGGAATTTAATAAAAGATCTACTTGTCCATGGAGCAGGTTGCTTCATGAATCTACTTGTCCTGTAACAAAATCCACTTGTCCCTTTTGTGGCATGTAATGCGGCAACAAATTACGGAAGCAATCTCATTATATAAGAGTTCTGATACAGGATCTATAATTATGCCAGGGCTCGTACCATAGTAGGGTTTGAATACTAGCAATTCCCTTATGTTGCTACGTTTCTGCAGGTCTAGATTCTGGGGCTGAAGGTAGTGGTAAGCAATAGTTCGAGGGTTGGATTGCCCTTTTGAGTCTGTGCAAACCTACTAACTTGCAGGTTTTAAGGGGTTTCACCAACTCTTTTCTAATCTTTTCCCATACTGAAAAAGGTTGGAAATGTACTCCTGACAGTGGCAGGCGTAAAACTTCTTCCAGGGTTGGGAAAACAGTGGTTGGAGGAAAAGTGAACTTGAAACATTCAGATTTTCACATGAGCAAATCTACACATGCACATTTGCTCATGGTAAAACGCAGTTCACAAATATTTTCTAGGAGTACTATTTCTTGGCCTACTTCCGTAAATTCTTGAGGATGCACGAAAACTGTATATGTGCACTTAATGCAAGGATATATACCATGGATACACTTTTGAGACTTTCTTAAATAATTGGGCCTTTATTTAGGCCTGGCGTTAACCATGACTTTTTGTGTTTAATAAAATTCTCTCACTCTCACTCTCACTCTCTCACACAGAGCATATTGGCACACAAAGTTTTGTTCAGTGCTTTTTGAGACCCAACTTTTTCTGGGGCTTTTGCCATTGCTTGTTAGAATGATGAGAGCCCAGCAGCTCCCACGCCGATAAGGTTTTACAAAAACCATGCCTTAGCAAGTCACGAATTGACAAAACCAAAAGGCTGACAGACAATTTCAGACCTACTGGCTTTGCCAATGCTTGTTTATTTTTGTTTCCCATAATCGTATTTCAACTGGTTACACTGATTTTCCATTATTAATATTTTTGGGTAATACAAGCATACATAAACATGTTACTTAATGAAGCAGTAAAGATATGGTACCTAAAATCTTACAGTAGTTTAGCAAAATGGTTTTTTCATACTTGCATTTTTTTTTGGTGAACATTTTATTTTGAAAGCAAAGAATCCTCACTCTTGCTTTCAAGCTTCTGATAATATTTGCATATAATCAGAGAGCATTCTGGGAACATTATACATTGCCTCATATTACTAAACTTTGAAAACACGTGTACACATTTATACTGGAACCATCATCAGTAGTGCAGGCCAAGCTTACAACATGTACTTCAAGTGCTTACCCTAATAATAAAGGCTTTGCATTAATGACCCCTAAATACAAGTTTGAACAACATTAACACATGGACACACATTACCTTAACTGTAGACAATGCCCTTCCCTGATCCATAATGTGGTACTATAAACTGGAAGCCAAAGCGTTTGTGCTGTAAGGGGTTGGCCCTACTTGTCCCAAGGACAAAATACACATGAAAACGTGTTGCCCTTGACCCCAAACAATATGTCCCGGGCTATAGGAATCCCACAACCCTGGTAAGACAGTCTAAATCTATCAGGTTCCCAATTGGATCCAAGCTGTAGGTGAAGGTTGGAAAGAACCTAAAGAAATGATGTAACTGCCTCAAAGTAGATTAATTTCATTCATAGGGCTTAAATGAGACGTCAAAACCTTAATTAAACCAGATTTTAGAAATTATAAAACTGTGTTAATGAACAATTGTGATAACGTTTGTGGTCAAAGTGAGGTAAGAGGTACACGTCATTTTATCAGGACTTTACCAAATGAATGCGATGCTACATCCATTGCGAAAGAAAATGTAAATACAAAATGTTATTCACATTTTGAGAAACGCTTCAGGCCAGAGCCTGAAATATGTTGTATTAATGCGCAGTGTCTCCTGTCAGCTCTTACAAATGTTATTTCAACTGTGCTACACAAGCATCAAGAGGTAGTCATTAAGAAAATTACAACTGTTCTTGGTGAAGTGATCCATGAATTCAGCAATCAAAACAATTTGAATGACAGTTGAACAGGTAACTGAGTGCAGAGTAAGGGATAATGAATTAATGAACCACAATGAAATAGGACACACGGCAAGCAAAGGATTTTTAATTTGTAAAGATTTCCACAAAGTTGATAAACGGTGTTTGCTTTAAGTAATCTGATGAGAAAGTTTGAAATTTCCTTTGTGAAAATGGAAACCAATATAAAAAGTAAGGTATCGAAATAAGTCCTTTTGATGAATAACCTAACTGAGAGTGTGGCGGAAGGTCCTTAAAAATCTAGAGCATTAAATCCATCACTATCAATTATTTATATCGACTACACTAGTAAAACTAACCAGGATTGTGATCAGAAACCAAGTAGCTTTGATACTATCATTCAACAGATTCATTTCTTGTCAAAGGAAGGGAATAGTGTGGCATTTCAGTCACAAAATACTGCAAGTGAAAGGACTAGTGGGGGCTCAAAAAAACAACAAAGCTACATTAAGCATTTTGTTTTTTATCCAGTTCTCTGAGTCTAGATGGTCTTAAGATATATCAAAAATAACTGGAATCTCAAATCTTATCAGGTTGATCCCTCCATTAGGCCACATTACACCAAAGAATAGTCTATCAGTTTCATTTGTAGATCATGTTGATTTTATCATACATTTTGTAACCACCCGAGGCTGCTAACTAAAATGTATGGATCTGCCCGAACACAGCTGTATTGGTTCTCTTAAATTATGCATAACTTTTGAAGTGGCAGAATCTTAGACTCAATCTCTTCTAAAATGTATAAATTGTATAGCTTAATGACAGAAGTGAAAAACCTGACAGATGATGGAATTATAATTTGAATTTTATCCGGATACTGAACACTCTTATGACCAGACAAGGGGTTTATTCTGGACAGACTAGATTGAAAATGTATTTAAATTTGTGTGCAGAAAGAAGTTATGTTATGTTGTACGGATTTTTATAGCGCACAGCTGCCCCAGCAAAGGGGCGTCCCGGCGCTTTTGAACAGGCAGATAAACACACATAACACCACACAAACTGTAGGGCCGGAGTGAGAAAGGGGAGATTAAAAAACCTTAGGGAACAAGTAAGTTTTAATGGCCTTCCTAAATGCGAGTCGTCAAGTGCACGGATATGGGACGGAAGAGAGTTCCAGAGTTTGGCAGCCATAACCCGGAAAGACCGGCCTCCAGCTCTACACAGCTTGAACCGAGGCACTACCACCAGATTTTGACAAGCAGATCTCGGGGAGCGAGAAGGGGCATAGGGAATGAGAAGGTTCTCTAGAATCTGAGGGGAGGACAGCTTGAGGATCTTAAAAGAAAGACACAAAGTTTTAAAATCAATCCTTTGCGCCATAGGCAGCCAATGAAGAGACCGAATGGTTGCACTCACAGAGCAGAACCTCGGAAGCCCCACCAGGGCTCTGGCCGCAGCATTTTGAACGCGCTGCATCTGGGCGATTTCCGCCTGGTTCGCCCCTAACAGGAGCGAACTGGCGTAATCGAGCCGAGACGGAGTAGTGGCCTGGATAACCAACTGCCTGGTAGGGGCGTCAAAGAACTTCAGAATGGGTCTCAGTCCTAGAAGAATCCCGAAGCAAGTAGCTGCGACTTTTTTAGTATGGGCGCAGAAACTAAGGGCAGAGTCTAACCAGACCCCTAAGTTTTTTACCTCCGATACCGGAGTAGGCGTAACACCTAACTCTGGAGGCCACCACTCATCACTCCACATGTCACAATGTTTGTCAACAGCCAATATCTCAGTCTTCTTAGCATTCAGCTGAAGACAGTTGGCTGTCATCCAGCCGGCCACCGCCAGGAGCCCTGCTCTGAACCTGGGGGCATCAAGGTCGGACTTCCCACTCAGCACAACCGCCAGCTGCGTATTGTCAGCGTAGGAAAAGATGGTCATGTCCCACTGCTTGGCGACCGCAGCCAACGGGTGAACATAAAGGTTGAAAAGTGTGGGACTTAAAGCCGACCCCTGAGGCACACCCAGTTCTAACGAATAGGGTTTGGACTCAAAAGGCGGAATGAGCGATCAATCAAGAAAGACTGGAACCATTTTAGTGCCAGGCGAGAGACACCAGCTTCTCTTAGACGTTGCAGCAGTATCGAATGCGAGACCGTGTCGAACGCCGCACTGAGGTCAAGTAGCACCAGTGCCGCTGTATGACCAGAATCGAGCACGGCCCGCAGGTGTTCCGTCATTGCGAGAAGGGCAGTCTCAGTGCTGTGGCTGGCATGAAAACCATTCTGTGAAGGGTCTAGAATGTTTGCCCTTTGGAGATGCTCAGAGAGGAGAACATTGACGGGTCCCTCAGGGGTCGGCTTTGAGTCCGACCCTATTCAACATCTATGTGACCCCACTTGCCAGGCTAATCAGATCTTATGGGATGGAGATAGTATCCTACGCGGATGACACCCAGATCCTCGTCTCTCTCTCCCAATCAGGTGCCCCGACTGCCTCCAATTTTAGATCTTGTATGGAGGCAGTCGGGCAATGGATGATCTACAATTCATTAAAACTGAATGGAGAGAAGACGGAGGTGATGGTGTTTGGAGGGAAAGAGGATGTTTGCTCATCTAACTGGTGGCCAGACTCATTAGGAGCCTGCCCCACCCCCACCTCCTCTGCTAAAAATCTAGGGGTCATGATTGATCCCGCCCTCAACCTGGATAAGCAGGTCAACAGAACCATCTCTACCTGTTGGGGCATCATCCACATCCTCAGGAGGATCAGACATTACCTATCATTGCAGGCAAGGAAACAGCTTACAGTTTCCCTGATTGGCTCCAGGCTGGACTACTGCAATGCGCTGTATGTGGGACTGAATAAAAGTCTACTGCAGCGCTTGCAGGTAGTCCAGAACGCTGCTGCCAGGTTTGTCCTGGACCTTCCCAAACGGGCCTCAGCCACAGCGGCTAGAAAGCTGTTACATTGGCTTCCTGTGGAGGATCGTATCCGCTTTAAGACCCTGTGCATGACCTATAGGGCACTAGCTAAAAACAGTCCCACGGGTGTAGGATCCATCATGTCCCGCTACACTCTACTGCTAGGAACCTACGCTCTTCGAGTAGACTTCTTCTGTCAGCCCCCCGTTTCAAGAGAACTAAATGGGGGGGGCAGGGCTTTCTCCACCCTGGCGCCCAAATGGTGGAACTCCCTCCCTTTGGAACTGAGATCCCTTTCCACTCTCCAGGCTTTCAGAAGAGCCCTGAAGACCCATCTTTTCGTGCAGGCCTATATGTAGTAGTGACAAGCCCTTGCTTATGATATTAGTTGTTAGGCGCCTTGATACCTTCGGGTTATTGTCTGCGCAATATAAGTTTTATTCAAATTCAAATTCAAATTGACATGAGCCTCGGCTACTTTTGCAGTCCAAGGAAGGAGTGAGATCGGGCGATAGTTTTCCAACTTAAGGGGATCCAGTGTAGGCTTCTTAAGAATAGGGGTGACTACCGCCTGCTTCCATTTAATCGGGACTGAACCTGAGGACAGAGACAGGTTGATTAAATGACGCACAAAAGGAAGACAGAGAGTTGATAGTTCTCTGAATTGCGCCGGTCTGAGGGGATCAGCCGGAGATCCAGATTTCACCTTAATGACTAGCCTGTCAAACACCTCTGCTGACATGGCAGGGAGGGAGGAAATGGCCCGGTAAGTGTTGACACTAAGCCTGGGAGTCTCACAGGGAGAAGGAGTATTGGTAAAAGAGCGATAAATCGCCTGAACCTTCTCTAAGAAAAAAGCCGCAAGGTCTTCACAGTGAGACACCGAGCAGATTTCCGCTGCGGGAGCTCTTTTGGCAGTCATATCTTTAAGGACCTTAAAGATCAACTTCGCGGGGTTAGGGCTGCTTTTAAACTCTTGAGAGTAATATGCTGCACGGGCCCTGCATATAGCTCTATGGTAACTTTTAACCCTAGAGAGATACAATGTTTTTTTCCTTGCCTCATACGACTTACGCCAGTTCCTTTCAGCTTGTTTTCAGGCTTTCTTTAAAAGCAAAAAAGAATCATCGTACCATGGACTAGGTTCCAAAGAACGAACTCTGCTCCAGGTGGCAGGAATCAAAGAATCAAGGGCCCTAGTGATCCAATCACAAAGGAGATCATATCCTGCTTCGACATCAGTGAACTGACCCGGAGGGTTATCCTCAAGCAGTCGATGGAAGGCCTCTAACTTAAGTTTTTTCCATGGGCGCTTTAGGACAACTCTATCTAAAGGTTGGTAAAAAAATAGTAAGAGGCCCTGCACTCCTGTTCCAAACTCTTTATCTATGCTTTAACAATAACTTTAAAGTCTCTACTGGTCCTTGTTGTTAAAAAGAGTCACACTGTACTATCAACTTTATCAATTCTCAGTGGTGCTGCTATCACCTTTATACAACTGTACAGCAAATATGATATATATATATTTATATATCGCCATGCTTTTACTATATTTCTTTGGACATATTTTTTCTTATATTATTTTCTTCATTTTCTCATATTCAAGCTATAAATTCATCCATTTGATAATTGTGCCAACACCGAAGTAATCAAGAAAGAGTCGCTAAGATTAAAGTAAGGGGAAGCTACAGCGCTCCAGTGACCTTAAGTGCTCAAACACCACCCATCATAATGATATATTGACACTATATAGCAAGACATGCAAAAGAGATAAGTGACAGAGTAAGCTTCTATACAATGAAAGAGGACAACCATAGAGACCGCGGAGTCTGAATAGCACACTCAAGTCAGAACCTCCCAAATTACTTCGATATGAAACGTTTGCTAAAGGGATGAATGGCAAACATCAGTACATCTACATGAAAATAGACACACTGTCCATATGGATAGATCAGCTAAAACAGAGAATGAAGACACAGGATTTTGGCGTCAATGCAGGAGAACGCAGGTAATCAGACCTTGAAGATTACATTAAGAATCATACTAGCAAAATATAACAGCAGAAGAAAGTTCTGGAACTAATCGGTGCTTATATTGAAGCCCTCAAGTTGGGATTTAGACCAGACAGCCTGGGAATCATATGAGTGGTGAAGTCTACAGCTCTGAGGAAACTGGAGACTTTTGTGGAATACATGTCTGCTCCTTTGGGCAGAGATATTTTTTCAGACATTTTTGTAGTAGAAATGGCACAGTGGCCACTCACGCACATACCCCTCCCAGGTGCCCACCCAGTCCTTTGTTGGCAAGGCGTCTAAACTGCAGCAATAGCCAAACCATATTGCATCTGGTAAGGGAATTGGGAAAACTCTGATTTCAAGGTGTGGAAATCTCATTATATGCGGAACCCTCCTCCCCCCCCCCCCTCCCTCCCCACCCACCCCCGCCCTTGGTGCAAGAAGAGCATTCTCACCAGTCTATGGTTAAGAGAAGTTAAATACTCATTGTGATAGCCATCTGAACTGAAGATCATATACAAGAAGCTCCCTGAATCTGCACATACCGCTACATGGCTTTAAAATGTGAGAATGAAAGAACACTAGTAAACAAACCAAAGCAAGAACAAGCCCACAAAGGCTGGAATCATCATGCAGACCCATGGACTAGTAGGCCTTATATACTGAATGCTGGCAATGCAGGAACTGAGAGGTCGCTATCACCTGCCAGTAAGTAAGATACCTGAATACAGATTGATGAGACTGGTCTTCTTCTGGGTGGCAAGTCTATAAATAATTAACTAAATGTTAGAAGATAACCAATTAAAGAACTAAGTAGTAATTGCTATCTGGTGTTACTGAAGCTAAATCAATTACTTGCAAAGGGGATGGTGCTTGCCAGAAACTCCAATGCAGTATGTTTCATACGTGTTGGGGTTTTTTATTTTACCAGAACTATATAACTGCTCAATTTGTGGGAGGCAGGGTTTGGGGGTTGGATTAATTTGGCTCTTGTGTATGTTGTGGTTAAACAAAGACCTGTATGTAACTGTGCAGAAGATTGTGACAAAGTGGAACATTAGTATTAAATTCAGTGTCAGGACCGGGAGGCGAGGATTAGGCTTTAACGTCTTTTACTTTATTCACCAGCAGTCTTAAAAAATTCCATGTTTCCAACAAGAAAAAAAAACATTTCCCATGGCTGCTGTAACTTTCTTGCTCCTACATGGCAGTTTCTGTCTGCCGTCGTCAACCGGCCACTAGGGACCACCGCATAACTTACTGAAGGCGCCCAGCACGTCCCAACCACCCGGCACATCAATTTTACTCATTGGCTGCGAGGGTGAAGCACATCCAGCCACCATCTGTAACGGTGGAAGGCTTTGCATATTTTAAATGCCGGGAGTTAAATACAGAGCCCCCCTGCCTGGATAACAACAAACCCAGTGCGGGTAGGACTTATTTTGTGGGACATATCCCAGGTGGCAATTCAGCCCATTGTACAGTTGGGTGTTGGTACCAGTACCTTCAGAGGATAAATAATCTTTTTGTTCTATTACCTTGGGGAATTCGATACAAGGCCATAGGGTTTGCCCTAGTTACTTTTGCCCCTATACCAGATCATCAAGTGTCCTTATGGAGCCTTTTGAAGGCTCCGAGCAGTATATGGAGGAGAAGGTTACAAACCTCCCCATTGATGATAAGTTTGGCAGGTAATGCGTGCCTCCTCTATCTTTAAAGCTGTCTCTCAAGTAGTTGTGTCCCTGGAGAGGAACATTTTGCAGTTACAAGCGCAATGCCATAAAGCCCTCGGGCAAAGAGAAGACTCTTCTGGGCCCCACAAACTCCAGGGCCGCAAGTGGCATCCAACCCTAGATGGTAAGTGCAAGTGCGCAGACGACCCCAGGGTCGATCTTGACCCCTTTACATGCCTTAAAATTGCCTTTATGGACTTCTAACCCCTTCACTCTCATTCTAAGGCCACTGGTCCCTCGGGGGGACCCTCAGTTGTCCCCTCCCTCCACTGATCCTGGGGATGGAGATGACACACTGTAACCTTTCCGGGACTCGCGGGGATAGCAGTGAAGGGCAACAAGCGTGTTTTGGTTACAACAGGTTTTAATGAACTGAGTAAGTGATCAGAACAAGTCTTTCTGAGTAAGGGGGTTCTCCGGGGAGATCGGCTTCGGGACCTTCTTCGTCGGCGGTGTTCTAAATACTGAGTCCTCCGATAGCCGGTCTGGCTCCGTCGGGCTGTGTTATCGTCGGGGTCCGTCTTGCCCACGCCTCGTCCCCAGGACCGGAGGGAAACAAAACAAAAGGCCCTCGTGAGAGCGTTGTCCTATTCGGACAGCAGTTTACGGGAAAGGGAGTGAGGAATCAAACCCACACGTGCTCTTCTATACAAGTGAAGGGGTCGTGAGGAGGATTGTGCTCGGGATAGGGATAACCAGGAACCAGGGACTCCGCTAATGTACCACCGGACCTCCCTTTCGTCGCACCCAGCCCCTTAGCCGATTACGCACCTGAGCAAGCCACGCACCTCCCCCAGGTGAGTGGCTGGGCGGCTCGTGGGATCGGTGGCCTCCAGGCGTATCCTCTTCAGTCGGGGCTCCTCCTCCTCCACGGTGCGATTCCTCCGTCCTGCTCGTTTCACTCCTTCGCCGTCCTTTCTCCTCTTCTCCTCTCCAGGTGTACAAGCACACCTCGTCGTCCTGGACTTCCGCTTTTGACAGCGTTCCGTCAATCCGTAACTCCGCCCACTCGTCCTCTCCTTGATAGTTAAAGGGCCAGTCCCTGTCTGTCTCATGGGCCGCTGCAACCTCGTCTCCTGTCCCTCGATAGTCCGTCTGCTGAGGGATATAAGAGGGGTTAATGGAAGTACTCTGCGGAGTCTTTAGTATGTGTACAGGTCCTGATCCCTTAACGGGGAGCCACGTCGGGGACACCCCGTTACACACACCAAACACCTCTGACAGGGATGGGGATACTAGCTGGCCTTGGCACCCAGCGAGCAATCCCTTCCTATTCACTGAACCCAAGGCAGACACTGTGCCCAAGCCCCCTGACTTTGACATGTCGGATCCGGGTGACTTTTTGAACCCGCGGGCAGCAGAATAGTGCCCAACTCCTGTGGTAAATATTTGATTTACCGTCCTAATTTCTATGCAGGTAAGTACTTAACAAAAATAACTCAATCGGAAAGAAAGAGGCAGAGTCCGTGGTGTTAGAGTTCTTAGGGGTTTTATTCCTTAAAAAGGAATGGTCATGGTACCAGATCGGATATCTTGTTCCTGCCACCACTGGGGTGCAGGAAGGGATAGAGCAATATTTTATTGACAATACATAGCTTATATACTTAAATCTTACAATAGAAACCAATACAGTAGGCGTAACAGCTGAGAGAAACGAGATAACAGCATACACGTGTTAGTAATACGTAATCAGAAGGCGTGAACATAGAGGTGTGTGCTAGAAACGTCACATGTAAGTGTCACGAGTAGGTGGGTACTTAGCAGAATTTGGCAATGTCAGCAGAAATCTGAGGCCTGGATGCGCGCGCAGCTGCATGACGCGTGAATGACGTGGAACTGGAGGGAGCAGGGGACTTGACATTTACGCTAGCGGAAAGAGACAGAAGTCTGACATGTCAGATCAACTTGTACCTATATCATATCTGATATCTAATGTTTGGGAACCATATTATCTAGAGGAAAAGGTCTCTTGGGCAGAGGCTATTCTATACTGACTGTGAGTGCGTGTATAAGCGTCTAAGTGTCTGCAGAAGATGCACGGGGGCATGGGCCTACCATGGTAACAGAGGCTATGAATTACTTGCACGGAGACAGTGAGGCCGGGCCCTTTGCTCTGCAGCTGGAAGATGTTTACTTGAACTAGTAGGCAGGAATGTATGTTTGAGGAGCGGAACAGATAATTCGAAGGTTGAATACAGTGTTGGCAGGCAGCAGGCTGAGCCAAGCGCCGTTAGCCGCACAGGGAGTAAGGCAGAGGTCACGGGTACAGAGGCAGCCCAGGCTGAGGCGTTCAGAATCAGAAGGCAGGAGAAGGCTCGATGGCAGAATTCAGGGCCTACTTCGCCAGAGCTGAAAAACGTGTAAAGTACACCACAAAAAGACGTTGGCATGGCATACTTAGGAACAGAATATTCAACCCATTCAGGGTGTATCTGAAAGAGGACATGTTAACGTTGGACGCAAATGTATTTGCGTCTTCATAGCTGGCACAGGAGGGAAGTTACATGCACTTTAAGCTGATACATGGAGACGGTGGGGTACACGTTAGGGAACATTTCTTGACCATAAAATTTATATTTCCTCATTCCCTCCTTGTTCCCTACGGACCCTTCATGATATATCGATTCTCATAAACCGATCAGTCTGTTATTGTAACATTATTTGCTCTTCTTTCTTCTTTTCGCGTTTTAAGTGAAAACTGGAATGTGCAATACATGAAGTGGCGCACAGACCACAAATCGCTGGCCCACACTGTAGGCACAGGCAGCAACTGAATACTATGACAAGGGCAATGCCTAGGAAGGATAGGATCTTCCATCCCCAAGCGGTCAACGTTGTCCAGAACCAACCGGACCAAGTCCAGGTGCCTGGATTCTGATGTATCAAACTTGCAATCTTATGAAGACGTGTAATAGCTTTATATACTGTAGGCGCGTTTTCTGGAATGAAAACACAGCAACTTGACCCGATGACCTTACAAGCTCCGCCTCTATCTGCTAGGATGACGTCAATAACAAGACGATTCTGGAGAACAACAACCCGCATGGCAGATTGCTCCTCTGTTAAGTTGCCTAGAGCGGAGCATCCTCTGTTAAGTTGCCTAGAGCGGAGGCAGTTTCATTCACTACTGCTTCGAGTGTTCTAGTTAATCTGCGTATTAGTTTACTATTTTGGACGGGGCCTGTGAAGAAAAAGAATCCTTTATTGAAATCTGTGTATTGCTCCCATGCCGTTTCAGTATAGTCGACAATCGGGAGATCTCTTCGGAGTCTATTCTGTACTAGATTTGTATTTCTGTGATAATCAGGAGGGGCTAGAAAAACAGGTGGCAGAAGGAATGCAATGTAACAGGTACCATCCCAATCTAGAGGTAAGCGTATGTATGCGGTATGGCCACAAACAAAGTAGGAATGACGAGTAGCTCTAAAGGAAGATTTGCCTTGATCACTGAATTCGACCACAGTAGTACATTTGCTATGACCTAAGTGTACTAAACCCTTTTTTCTGACACATAAATCACCTTTGACTGGTAATACTGACATAGCAGGGAGAACTGGTGCAGCTTCGGATTCGACAGTAAGAATCATAAGGTTAATTGTATAATTACCTAATCCATATACTTCATTTTCTAGATCAGTTCCTATTCTAGTGGGAAGTCCCTTTTTGTCAGGATAACAGGCGTTAAGCAGAACTAAGTTCAAGTTTCCCCAAACCCAGTTTCCTTCGAAAACAGCAATATCAGGATCTAAGGAATTAATTATTCTAAACCATGCTCCACAAGAGCCATTGTGTGTGAACGGGTACGGAAAGAGGGGCAGAACTCCCTTGTATTTCTGATAGGGAGGGAGTCGGCCACATATCCAACAGTTTGTAGCATTGTTAGTCTGATGGGAGTGATGTAACATACTAATGAATGTATTGTTGCGCAGCGCAAGTCTGTAAGATAGTTCATGAGGGGGTAACTTGCTAAAAGAATGTTCGGCAGTGACATTGTAAGCAGATTGTTCACGCTTGAAGATAGGGTAGTATATGGGAAGCAATATACTGGCAACAATAATCAGAAAACTTAGGAAAAACATAATCAATAATGTCACTATACAGTGACTACGGAGTGATTTACAATATGCATGTTTCTTGAGTTGTCTCTCTCTCTCTCTATCTCGATCTAGGGGATACATGTCAGAAACTATTTAACCGATTCACCTAGGGGAGGACTTAAACAATTAAACTGTCTGACTTGCTAGATCGAAGTTTAGTTCGATACTCCTCTTGGGGAGTTTTCTCTCTTTTTGGAACTTTGAAGTCTTTAGTATCGAGGCAGTCCTTGGAGGGGGTGGACGAGTCAGTTTCTGGCAACAGTTCATTACATTTTTTAATATGACTCGTGTGGATCCACCCCTTTCGGCCTTCCACTTTGATTGCGGTCCTCGTGGTAAGAAGGACGATCTTCGGCTCCTTCCAGCGGGGCTCCAGCGGGCTTTTCCTGTCGAAGTTACGAATTAGGACTGTATCCCCGGGACGGACATCGTGTGGCTTTACATCAGTGTTGTCGGGGAAGGCTGCAGCAACCTGTGAACGACATGATTGGAGTGCAGACATCAAGGAGGCAAGGTAATCTGTCAGCATGTTACAATCAACATCGGTTATTTTCTTAGGCATGGGCGTCCCCCACATATTCGGTGGTCTGCCAAAGACCACTTCATACGGTGATAGTCCTGATCTCGAATGGGGGACCATTCTCATATAGAACAGTGCAACTGGCAGGGCGACTATCCAGTCGACCCCTTTCTCTTTACAGATTTTTGCAAGGCGTGTTTTCAGTGTCTGGTTATGCCTTTCTACAAGGCCAGCGGCTTCGGGATGTCGGACGCAGTGGAATTTCCACTGATATCCCAGCAGAAGGGAAACCTGTTTCATGAGCTCGGATGAGAATGGCTGTCCGTTATCTGAGTACACGACACGAGGCAAGCCGTATCGTGGGAAGAATTCTCGAACCAGCTGCCTGGCAGTGGTCGGAGCAGTGTAATCTGGGACTGGATATGCTTCGGTCCAACGGGAAAGTGCACAAACAACTACGAGGACGTACTTAAATCCTCGACAACGGTCCATCTGGATATAATCCATCTGGAGGACTTCAAAAGGGTGATCAGGAGGATGGAATCCACCTTGCTCTACAGGGACGCTTTTACCTGGGTTGAACTGACAACAGATCATGCAAGTACGCACTTTCTGTTTTGCTGCTGCTCGTAAGTGTTTGTTGTACCAGAGATTCTGTAAACTGTCTAACATAGCTTTTTCTCCTAGATGTGCTG
This sequence comes from Lissotriton vulgaris, assembly GCF_964263255.1. Lineage (NCBI taxonomy): Eukaryota > Metazoa > Chordata > Amphibia > Caudata > Salamandridae > Lissotriton > Lissotriton vulgaris. The sequence goes on along the minus strand of NC_141698.1, from coordinate 278,139,032 downwards.
GACTATGTGCTGTATTTATTATGACTTGAACCATAGAGTCGGGGAGAAACCATGTAGATTTTCCCTTCGTCATCCAACCTTGATCTGTCTGGATCCCTCCTAGTTCAGTCCATTTCTTGATTTCATCTGGAGTAGCATGTGTCTGAATATCGATTACATCTAGTGTGGGATCCCTAACTGTCATACAATGTATCGGTGCTATTGTCTTTGTCATATCAGTTGTCTGGGTGTGAGTCAATGCTGTATGTTTTGCTGTTTGGTCTGCCAGGTCGTTACCCTGGGAAATGGAATCTGTAACTTTAGTATGTGCTTTGCACTTCATGATGGATATGCCTGAAGGCAGATGTATTGCTTCTAACAGTGCTTGGATGAGGGGACCGTGTTGGATCTTGGCACCGTGAGAGGTCAGGAAACCTCGTTCTTGCCATAATACTCCAAAGTCGTGTACAACTCCGAAAGCATAACGTGAATCTGTGTATATGTTAACATTTCTGTTCTTGGCTAGTATACAGGCTCGGGTCAGAGCGATGAGCTCTGCTGCTTGAGCGGACAGTGTATCAATACGATATGTTTCTTTAACTTCAGTTTCAGTGGTCACTGCATAGGCGGCCACTAATTCTCCTGTGTTTGTTCTCATACATGAACCATCCACGTAAAGTGTCAGGTCTGGATTTGTCAGTGGAACATCTGTTAAGTCTCGTCGGGGCTTTGTTACTGCATTAATGATCTCTATACAATCATGCGGGGCTGAATTAGTCATAATCGAAGGTAACAATGTTGCGGGATTCAGGATGTTACAGCGTCTGATTTCTATGTGTGGCTGGAATAGTGTCAGTTCATAACCTGTCAGTCGTGCTATAGTCAAGTGTTGAGTCTGAGTTCGGTTTAGAAGAACCTCTACAGAATGTGGAACTTGTACTGTTAATTGATGTCCTAAAACAATTGAGTCGCTCTGTCTGATTGCTAGGGCTGTCGCTGCAACTGACTTTAAGCACGCAGGGAGCGCCTGGGCTACTGAATCCAATGTACTTGAAAAATAAGCGCAAGGCTTATGTGAACCTGCTTGATCTTGAGTGAGGACAGACAACGCTGTACCATCACGTTCTGTAACAAAAAGTGTAAAAGGTTTGCTGTAACATGGTGTCGCTAAAACTGGTGCTTGACATAAAGCTTTCTTTAATTCCTCAAAGGCCTGTGTATGTTCCTGAGTCCAAGGAAGGGCAGTCGAAGTCGCTGCCTCCTGTGTTGTCAACTGAATGAGTGGTTTAGCTAGAAATGCATACTGGGGAATCCATTGTCTGCAGTACGAGGTGAGGCCTATAAAGGCCCGCACTTCCTTTTGTGTCTGGGGTTGGGGCATATTTACAATTAACTGGATGCGGTCAGGAGTGAGCTGTCTCCCCACTTTGGACAGCAAGTGACCCAAGTACACAACTTGCTGAACACAGAATTGTAGCTTCGAAGGAGACACCTTGTGTCCCTTGTCGGCCAGGAAATGTAAAACTGTCAATGATGCTTGTTCACATTCTGGTTCACTTCGTGCGGTGATCAGCAGATCATCGACGTATTGCAGTAAAGCGGTGTTAACTGGCATTTGAATACAATCGAGTTGTCTTTTCAGTGCTTGACTATAGATGCTGGGGCTTTCAGTGAATCCTTGAGGTGCGCGTGAAAATTTGAAACTTCGTCCATTTAAACTGAATCCGAAGAGGTATTGGCTCTCTGGATCAATTGGCACACTGAAGAAGGCGTTCTTAAGGTCAATTACAGTAAAGAACGTTGCTTCTGAATCAATAGCAGTCAATAGGGAAGAGATGTCGGGAACCACAGGGTACTGTGGAACAATGCATTTATTCAGTTCTCGTAAATCAATCACCAACCGATATACTGGCGGTGCATTGGGATCAGTACGTTTAAGAATCGGAATGATAGGGGAATTACAGATATTGGAGTCGGTCTCTACGACCACTCCTTGGGCGATGAGCTCTTCAATGATTTCCAGTAAAGCCACTACAGCATCGGGTGGTAACTTGTATTGTCTGATTCGTGGTAAAACAGTTCCTGGTTTGAGTGTAACACGGTATGGTGTGATGTGCATGCAGCCTACATCGGTCGGGCCTTGTGCCCACAGGTGTTTCGGTACATTTTTCAATCTGACATCAAACTCTCGTAATACATAGTGACCCTTAAAGTCACGCAAAAAGAGTCTAACTTCTTCCGGAGAACAACATATCACAGCTCCTAGAGCCTTCAATGTTTTGATACCTAACAGATTTTCTGGACATGATTTCGTAAGTAACAAGTCTGTAACACGTGATAATGGACCCACAGCCAGGGGGACTGGTTTCGATACCTCATTTACAATAGGCTGTCCTGAAAAACCAAGGGAAACATTCTGTGAGCCTGAGAGGGGTGCCCCTGGGACTTCATTATGGCTGATTGTTGTGCGGCTTGCCCCTGTGTCAATTAAAAACTTTCTATCTTTTCCCAATACTTGACTGTGTACATAAGGACCCTCTTGATCTACAGGAATCTCAATGAGAGGCAAGCCAACCTCCCTCTCTAGGCTGTTTCATGTGTATCGTTGATAATCGGGATAATCAGATTGGGCATACTGGCACATCTGCCGTGAAACTTGCTGCGTTGCGGCTATGGGCTGTGACTGTGGCTGTGATACCGCTGCTGTCTGTGCCGTATGTGGTGGAGCATGCATAGGTTGTGAATTCTGTGAAGTCTGTTGCTGACCCTGATCTTGTCTAGGCGGATGCGGTCTTTCTTTAGTTTTACCTGTTGCTATATTGTGTTTCAGAACTGGACATTCATGTACGTAGTGACCTGGCTGCTTGCAATAATTGCATGTCCCTTTAACGGGAGCTGCGGCATTACCTGTCTGGGTTGTACCCTTTCTCTGGCCGTCGGCTGGAACCGACTGGGCCACTAACATTTTCATTTTCGTGTCTTTCATACGTCTCTGTTCGTGATCCTGTTCTTCTCTAATTCTATTCTGATGGTATTGTAACATTTGTAACATCTGGGATGGCGTATTTGCTTGCCATGTACTTTCAACTTTATATACACGGTTTTTGACTGCTGTCAAGGAATTCTCGACTAACTTTGATACAAAAAGATGTGGGTACGTCTCGCTACCTGGTTTTAGGCCACTATTAATAATGAAACATTTCTCGAATCTTGAATAGAAGTCACTAGTATCTTCATCGTGTTTCTGTTTACAGGCTGAGATGGCGTCCCAGTCTTCCTTTTTAGTGGTCAGTAATCTTGGCAGAACCTGTACTATCAAACCTGGTAATGCTTTAGCTTTCTCCCCAAGGCCTAGCCCTGGGGTACGAGTTTTCTCCTCGTCTTCTATTTCTGTCCATATAATCTTTTTGTCTCCCACCTCCCATTCTCTTTCCTTGAGTTTCTCGTAGATGCCGGTGGGCAGCAGTACCTTTAACATTTTCATGATATCTGCATATGTGTAATCTCCCATCAGTAACATGTCTTTAAGTTCTCTGTGAAAACCTGCAGGGTCTTTATCGTGACAGGGTACTAGTTTCTTCATTTCCAATAGTTCTAACTTGGTCAGAGGTGTGTGTTCATACACACGTTTCAAGGTATTATCGGTACCCATAACTGGATGTACTTCTCGTAAAGGGTTCTGCCTTTCTAAACGTTCCATATGATACATTTTTCTTTCTGGGGGCGGAGCGGAAACATATTGTGGGCCTAAGAAAGTGTTATATCTGTGCCGTTGTTCTAGAATTATTTGTATTAACTTGGTACTTAGGCCTCTCCATCTATCCATGAGTAGTGCTTCTAATGTATCGTGTAAGGGACCTGGATCAGAATGTTTATTTCTGTATAACGTGAGGAGGTGCTGAATCATATATGTACCTGCTAATTTCTGCTCGTCCGGGGATAGGTTCAGAAATGTCTGCGCTACTGTATCATCATTGTATATATTAGGATTGTCAGCCCATAGTACTGCTGACCGGGCTAGTTCTTGTTCATCCATAGAATTGAGTACATGGTACCCCATTCGTTCTCGGAGCATTTTATCAGTGTCTTGAAACAGATATTCAGGAGAATTCGGTTTTGATATGCCAGAGAGAAAAACTCTCTTGCTTTCTGGACGAATGCCTTTCCTAAGGTAATTTCCCTTACCTACATACGCTATCGTATCGGTAGTCGGTTCTGGTTCTTCAGGTCCTTCCTCCTCCTCGGAGGAGGCATTTTCGTTTTCTTTTTCGTGTATTTCTATTACTGCCTTTCTTATTTTCTTGTACATGCTTGATATACAATTCACCTTATCATGTTTTCCTTCGGCTATATTTTGACCCCACCTGTTTAGTGCTTCCATTTCATCCTGTTCTGTCTCAGGCCTGTCTCGTTCTCTTATTAAGCAATTTATGAAAAAACGTAATATATATGCTTGAGTGTCAACTTTCTGATGTGCCAGGGCCTCCTTAATACTATCGGGATTTTCCCCAGTCTGGACAAAATGGTATATTCTATCTAGATGATCAGTCATCCCTGAGAATAACACTAAGTAATCTGTAGCTTGTCGTAAGCGTAGTGACGCTATCAACATTCTATCGTCTTTGCCGGGTACTGGATCGTATCTGCAAACTGGAAGTTGTTCTTTGAGTATGTCGAGACGGGGTGACTGGAGTGTAGGGTGCTTCTGCATGTCTCTAAGGTGTAATCTGTGTGTTGCTGGCGGGGTCCGAAGACCCCCGGTCGCACCTCCTGGGGCGGAGGCTTGGGCATTATCCCTCTGTGGAGTCTGTATGTGTACTTGAACTTGTCTCCTAATAGGATCAGGCAAAAACGGATTTGGTATCTTAACCTTAGATGTGGGAAGTGGTGGGGGTGGAGGAACGACAGGCAGTCGGACGGGGGAACCTTGTTGCGGTAATGGCGGGATATGGTCTGTAGGCGGGTTGCCACCTCCGTCCCCGTCACCGTCAGTAGGCGGGGCGCGTGAATTGGTGTAAGCGGGTGCTACATCGTCTAGACAGGAATTCAGAAATATGTCTTTAGTAGTCCTGTGATTTACTTTAGTCGGAACCAATGGTGACGGCAGATTTTTCGGTATTTCTTAAGTGGTTTCAGGCGAACCCTCGGCCACAAGATACATGCCATTTACAAGATTGTTTCGTGCGCGGTCTACTTGTTCTGCTTTTACTCGGATTCCTTCATTAACTAATTCGTTCTCTCGGGCTCTATCTGACTCTTCTCTATGTCTGTCTTCTCTACGTAGCGCTCTTTCAGCACGTTTATGTGATTCTTTACGCCAAAATTCTATGGCGTCTTTCTGAGATTGTCTGGCTTTCTTTTTCAATAGCGCTTCTTCTACCTTCACGATGCACTCGGCATCCCATGTTCCTGTAACGGGCCATCTGTGTCTCTCGTCTAGATGCTTAGTATAATCAGCCCATAAATCTAGATACAATATGGCGTCTAAGCCATGCTTATGGTACATAAAATTTCCAGGAGTGTCCCTAGGGGGGATAGGAATTTCTTCCTCTAGTATCCCTTTCCTAGTTCCTATCTGTCTTAGTTTATTGAAGAACGGCATCTTGTTACTTAGTACTGGATACTTGGTACTGGTTACTTATTCTGAACACAGCTAATTACATAAAAACACAATAATGCACATTAAACAATCACTCATACCACGACATTAATCACATGAAAAACATTTTGAACATATATCTCTACCCTAGATACTGGATGTACTGCTAAACAGCACAGATACACTGTCGAAGACAGTGCAAGAACTTGAATAACGGATATACTGCTAAACAGTACAGATACACTGTCTAAAACAGTGCAAGAACTTGAATAACGGATATACTGCTAAACAGTACAGATACACTGTCTAAAACAGTGCAGACCGCGTTTGTGTACCCAAACCCGTCTTTACCGGATACATAATAATGCACCCGTCTAGATACGTCCCAGCAATGGTACTCACCGGGAAGCACGGAATCGGAAGGCCTCGGAAAACTCGACTGGACTGGACCGGACTGGACTCGACTCGACTCGACACGTGGATACTTCGGAAACTGGTGGGCCTCTTGACACCTCGGACCTTGCTTCTTTCGGCTAGGCTCTGGTCGGGATCCTCCGCACTCCTCACCGCCTCGTCTGGGTGCTAATCGCAGTCTCCGTCACCTCCGTGGGCCAGAGGGAGAAACAGGAAATCCTGCGGGTACGCGTAGTTCCATCTTGACTGATGGCAGGGGGCAAAGCTTGCAACGCACCAACCGGCGCGTGGGGTGGGGGAGGGGTCCCTGTTCGGGCGCCAAAATAATGTGGTAAATATTTGATTTACCGTCCTAATTTCTATGCAGGTAAGTACTTAACAAAAATAACTCAATCGGAAAGAAAGAGGCAGAGTCCGTGGTGTTAGAGTTCTTAGGGGTTTTATTCCTTAAAAAGGAATGGTCATGGTACCAGATCGGATATCTTGTTCCTGCCACCACTGGGGTGCAGGAAGGGATAGAGCAATATTTTATTGACAATACATAGCTTATATACTTAAATCTTACAATAGAAACCAATACAGTAGGCGTAACAGCTGAGAGAAACGAGATAACAGCATACACGTGTTAGTAATACGTAATCAGAAGGCGTGAACATAGAGGTGTGTGCTAGAAACGTCACATGTAAGTGTCACGAGTAGGTGGGTACTTAGCAGAATTTGGCAATGTCAGCAGAAATCTGAGGCCTGGATGCGCGCGCAGCTGCATGACGCGTGAATGACGTGGAACTGGAGGGAGCAGGGGACTTGACATTTACGCTAGCGGAAAGAGACAGAAGTCTGACATGTCAGATCAACTTGTACCTATATCATATCTGATATCTAATGTTTGGGAACCATATTATCTAGAGGAAAAGGTCTCTTGGGCAGAGGCTATTCTATACTGACTGTGAGTGCGTGTATAAGCGTCTAAGTGTCTGCAGAAGATGCACGGGGGCATGGGCCTACCATGGTAACAGAGGCTATGAATTACTTGCACGGAGACAGTGAGGCCGGGCCCTTTGCTCTGCAGCTGGAAGATGTTTACTTGAACTAGTAGGCAGGAATGTATGTTTGAGGAGCGGAACAGATAATTCGAAGGTTGAATACAGTGTTGGCAGGCAGCAGGCTGAGCCAAGCACCGTTAGCCGCACAGGGAGTAAGGCAGAGGTCACGGGTACAGAGGCAGCCCAGGCTGAGTCGTTCAGAATCAGAAGACAGGAGAAGGCTCGATGGCAGAATTCAGGGCCTACTTCGCCAGAGCTGAAAAACGTGTAAAGTACACCACAAAAAGACGTTGGCATGGCATACTTAGGAACAGAATATTCAACCCATTCAGGGTGTATCTGAAAGAGGACATGTTAACGTTGGACGCAAATGTATTTGCGTCTTCATAGCTGGCACAGGAGGGAAGTTACATGCACTTTAAGCTGATACATGGAGACTGTGGGGTACACGTTAGGGAACATTTCTTGACCATAAAATTTATATTTCCTCACTCCCAAGGTGGCCTCCTACATAGCAGCAGATTAAGGAAACCCCTAGACAAAAAGGTGTGGAGCTGCCTTCGTAATAAATTCCCTAGACCATCTTTGTAGCGTAAAGTCGCCATCACACCTGAAAGAGACACCAAGGTGGCCACTTTCCTTGCAAAGTTTGTCTGTGACCCCAAAAAGGGCATAGATTGGTCCTGTTGCTATTGCCAGGACACAATTCTGGACATGGCAGGCCGTTTAGCCAAGCTCATGGACATGGCGAAAGGTGCTCAGGCATTAGGAGCTCTAGTCTCCCCTGAGGCCATAACCAGCTGGGCCCAAAGGGCTATAATTTCCCTTGGGAACACCAACTGTGCGCTCTCAATAGAGCGTGAAGATCCCTCCCAATTAAAATCGATCTGTAGCTAGGGGAGCTGTCTACCTCTGAGACGGGCCCTGTAGCCCAGGCAACCTCTTTGGGTGCCCATTTATGTGAGAATTGGGCACGTTTGTTAACACTTTCAATTCTTTAGACAAGACCCAAACACGATAGAATGCATATTTACCCCCCATGTTTTTGCCGGAGCCGATGGAGGTAGGCGCTCAACCAGTCATGCTTTTCATCAATCCCCCGCCAGAGGGGCGTAACCCCACTGCGGACAATGGCAAGACTCCTCGAAATTTGATGACTTCTACCCTACGAGGACATACCCCCATTGTCGGGCCATCAGGGGAGGTTGCAGAGGCAACAGCGCATATGGTAATTCCGAATGTGAGAGTGCAGAGCTCCGAGGGTTTAAATCTTGGGGGTTGGTTAGTACTATTTTTGCCAAACTGGGAGGTTCTTTCAACAGATGCGTGGATCCTCCAAACCGTAAAAGGTTTTCAAATAAAATTCTGTGATGTTCCTTTTCAACCACACAGGCCAAAACCCCTGTGTTTTTTCACAGGAACCTACAGACTAGGTGAAGCAAGAAATCTCAAAGTTCTTAGGAAAGGGTGTGATTGTCCCAACTATCCTGCACTCCAAAGATTTTCTCAGCAACCATTTCCTGGTGGTAAAAGCAAACAGAGGTTGGCGTCCGTTTATAAATCTAAAAGAGTTTGAGTGGCTTGTTTACCACAATTACAAGATGGAAGGTAAGCAGCCGATTGGATGGTCTGCTTGGACCTGAAGGACGCCTATAAGCAATATCCATCTTTCCAACTCACAGGCTTTTTTTACAATTCCAAGAAAGGTCACAGGTATTCGGATTTGCTGTCTTTCCTTTTGGTTTATCGTCCACTCCATGGTGTTTCACCAAGGTATTGAAAATGGCAATCGAGCACTTGAGAGCTTGGTGTGCAATTGATCGTCTACCTTGACGGTATCCTGATCATGAACCAATGGCAAGTACGCCTGAGCGAACATTTGCTGATGACGATAAATCTACTTTGATAGTAGATTGATAGTCTACTATCAGTGTTTGTGATCAATGAGAAGAAATAAATCTGCATTCTCCCCATCCCAATCTCTTTAGTTCCTTGGTTTCGTAATAGACTCAATCAGTGCTACCCTCTGCCTGCCATCTTGAAAATTGAACAAGATAAAACACGAGCTCTGGAGAACACTGTTCAGACCACAGATTTTGCTACATCAGCACGAATTGTAGGACTTCTTTAGTCCTCCGTACAGGCCATCTTTCCTGGCCCCCTCCATTATCGGGCACTTCAACGCCAGAAAATTTCCCATCTTCACAGGGGTCTTACTTACTCCCAATTGGTTCCCCTCTCGGTAGAAGCAAAGGAGGAGCTGCAGTGGTGGATTGTTCATATGGAAGCCTTGCATGGCTGGACGCTTTTCGGCTCCCAACCCGATCTGGTGATAGCATCAGATGCCAGTGGCTCGGGTTGGGGAGCTCGCTGCTGAGAATTTGCCACAGGTTGAATATGGTCTGTTGCAGAAGAAAGCCTCCACATAAACTGCTTGGAATTAATTGCAGGTTCTTTTGCGATCAAATGTTGGACCAAGGGAAAGGCTCAGTGTTCTGTCCTTCTCAAAATGGACAATGTTGTGGCAGTGTGCTACATCAATCACCTGGGGGGAACAAGGTCAAAGTATCTGTCAGATCTGGCACGATCCTTGTGGGATTATTGCCTGGCCAACCAGATCTCAGTGTCGAAAGAGCACCTCCCGGGAGGTCCAACCAGGTAGCGGATTGGCTCTCCTGGCATTGGAAGGGTGCCAGCCTTTGGTGGCTACATTCGAGGGTGTTACAGCAGCTTCAGGACGGATGGGGACCCTTCTCCATAGATCTGTTTACTTCCCGGCTGGACTTCCAGCTGGACAAACATCACAGTTGGTGACCTGACCCCAATGCGGTGTCAACAGCTGTATTTCTCCAGGATTGGAGCACGGAGACAGGGTATGCTTTTCCACCCTTTGCCATGATAATGAGGGTATCCACACAAGTCAGAAGACAATGAGCGGATCTGATTGTCATCACCCCAGTCCGGCGGACTAGTTTCCAGCTCTGATCGAAACTTTCTTGGGATTTTCCAATCGCTCTAGCTCGGTTTCCAGATCTCATCCAGGATCCATAAGGCAATCACCTGGTCCTAGCAGGATCTATGTCTCATGGCCTGAAGGATTGCAGGGAACACTGAAAAGTCCCAGGCATTTCACGAGAGGTTGCACCTTAACTTGCCAAAGCCTGGGCGGACAACACAAATAAAAGATGCTGTTCTGCCTGGTCTAGATGGTTAGGTTGGTGTCTCCAGAGACAGGTGGATCCCTTGGGAGTGGACGTTGTCCATGTCATAAACTTCCTGGTGGCTCTGGCTTCTGAGTGTTTGTCCTACAGGTCAATAAATACATTCCGCTTTCTGCTTTCTCAGCGGGCCATTTGCCAGTGGATGGTCACCCGTTTGGGAAACACCCCTAGGTTTGCAAACTCCTTCAGGATATTAGGTTGTCTTTACCTCCAGAGCCCAGGTATTCCACCTTATGGGATGTGAATAAGGTTCTGGAACTTTTCAAATAAATGACCTTCTAATTGGTACCTGTCAAGGAAACAACTTTCGGCAAAGTTGGCCACCCTATTGTGCTTGATTTCATGCTGAAGGGTTTTGGATGTATTAGCGTTGGATGTAACAGGTAGTGCATTCGCCCCAGAAGGGGTAACTTTTCACATTGCTTGGAGAAGAAAGTGTATTTCAAAGATTGTGTCATACCCAGCATTTCTAGATGTTCAGAAATTGTGTGTGTAGGAAGGTGGATACCTAACTATGGTTACCCCAGATTTTTTGCCTTGTGTTTAGCTGGTTTTCGACTTAGTTGGCCTGGTTCCCTGCTATTCAGGGCCCCAGGCTATCTGATCTCTCCTTACAATGGATTCCATGTACCCTAGGTGCATAACTAAATTGGCTTGGGTCACCTTATCAGCCCTTGTACAGAGCACTACAGGTGCCCAGGGCATAGGTGCATCCAAGGCCTACCAGGGGCTGTAGCATATCTTTTGCCACTCCTGGCTGGCTACCCAAAATTGACACAACTGGCTGATCACTCAGCTGGGGAAAGGTGGTGTAATCACCCCTTGCTTAGATATAGTATACCTATATCTAAACCTATCTGGACACATATACACCTATAAGCCACTCCTATGGCAGGCCTTAACAATCCTGGAGGCAGAGTGCTTGGTTTTATGTGAGATGGTGCTCCAGCATGAGCTTAGCCTGTCTGCAGCTGTCGGGACCAATTCCCTTAGCTGTTCCGAGATAATGCCAAACCATATACTATTAAGTGCATTATAATACTCGCGGTTATATGTTAACTTTGGTTTGGCTTTATCAAAACATGTAGTGTAAGGTGTCATACAATTTGGAATACTATCCCCTCGACAGTCCTGTTGACGGGGATAGCATTCCACCCTTCTAGAGGGAGAAGACATGTTACTTTGCTAAAACACGGTTGATTTTAAAAGAGCCTCAGCATCACGAAATGGAGGCTTCTGCCACAGACACAGGTCTGACCTCCTGCTGCTGACCGAAACTCAGCAGAGGAGGCCTGGACAAAGGGTTTCCTGTTGCAGGGAGGTGTTACACCACCCCAGACAGGGGATAGTGAATTGTAGCAGGGAGGTTTGAAAGAAACCAGACAGTGCCTGGGGAGCACAAGGCTTCCCCTTGCATAATCCGGCCAAACCGGTTCTGGGGCACACCAGCCCCAGTCCCAGCGCGAAACTGGACAAAGGGAAAGGGGTGTATCCACCCCCTTCCTGGGTCCCACCCAGCTTGCCTGCCTTCTAACAGCCCGATCCACAGTCCCTGCAGAGCTGAGACCCGTGGAGTCGACCGGAAGCGTGGGGCCCGCCATCTTGGAAAGACCACGAGACTCTGACCGTGCAGCCCACGAGTGATCCTCGAAGCTGTACATCGGGGTTCGAGAAGCCCCAGCCCAGAGCCACTTTTGCACCGAAGCTCACCCCTCTACACTCATCGAGTGCTGCGTGGGGCCCTTCTGCTTCTTTTGGCTCAACGTGTTGGCCCGGTCACTTGCCCGTTGGCTTGTGGCCCCTGTGCCGACGAACTACGAAATCTAACTTGTGATTCTGGTTGCTCCAGACTTGCACTCGCTCCTCTGAAAAGGAGCACCCGCTCTGACCCTCCTGGTCCGAGTGAGAAGCAATCTTCCAGTCCTGCGTGGATTGCTCTTGCCAAGTGTTGTTTGCTCCAATCCTGAAGCAGGCACCGCCGACGGCGAGAGCCTTCGTGGGACAGCTCGTGATCCACTCCTGGACGTCGCAGATGCCCTAGAGTCCACGTGGCAGCGGAGAGAAGCTCCTCGACAACCACCTGATTGCGCCCGACATTGCCTGGTTCCAACCTGGTTCCAACCTGGTCACTGCTGAGTGACCCAGACTCTGTCCCCTCTGCTTTCATGTACTCTACAACTCCGATCCACCCTTGGATCACACCGGACACTTCTCCTTCACAACGCCTGCAGCATCTTCAGCTCCAAGCACCAGCAACCTGCGTGACAAAACCCGACACTACTTTGCACCTGTGCACCCGCTTCCTGTGGGTGAGGTAACTCTGCAACACCGGTGTTCCCACACTGGTACACACCTCTAGTGTATGTGTCTTAAGTTTGGTCCTTCTAGGTTGAGCGGAAGTATCCTTAAACAATAACTTTGTAACTTTTATGCACCATTGACTTTGCATTGGTGCATGCGTGTGCTTTTAGCGCTGCACCCGAGTCCCGCGGGCTTTTCCCGACTTCAGCATTGCTAGTCCCGACCAGTCTCAGCGATTCCCCAGGCCCTAGGCCTGACCACTGTTCGATTGGTATCTTATACCACTTTCTTAATATATGGTTTGAGTGGCCACCCACCCTCATCCATAATTGTGCAACTTTCATATGTTATACTGTGTTTTTGTTTAAACGCTTGTGCTCCTTTGCTCATAAAGAGTACTGGGGATTATTCTAGTAATAAATACATATATTTTTATAATATATACTTGTGTGGTGTCCTTTCATTTGATATTACAGGATTGTGATTGGTAAAACAGCTTGCTTAACACTACATCTAGAGTTAAGCCTTTAGGACTGCTTAGTCCATGCTACCATTAGGATAACTTGTCTATAAGGTTGACTTACAACCAGACACCATAACTGTTGTTGAGCGCCTGATAATTACCTGGTCATCGTATCGTTTTGCATTTACCATAAGGGATTGTTTGGACTGATACAAGGTGGTTCCAGAATTGGAAACATCATATATCAGGCCAACTTCTCAGTGTGGTTAAAGCAATAAAGGCTTACAAAGTTATGGCAGGGGAGCTTAGTCCTCACGGAAAGAGGCAGTTATTGATTGCTCTCACTAAACCTCATAAAGCGTTTCTTCCCCTACTATTGCCATATGAGTTAGATGGACAATATCCGGAAGCTGGTATTGATATAGCACGGTTTGGGGCTCATTCAGTGAGGGGGACCATGGCAACGCTTTTTCTTTAGGGGCTAGACTGGAGGACATCCTCAACACAGCAGACTAGTCTTCAGATACTACCTTTAAAAGGTTATACTTTAACCAGTCCCGAATCTGGCTACACTAGTGTTGGAAAAGCTTTAAACTAGCCTAATCCTCACCTTCGGTTCCTGGCATTGAATGAAACATTTCCTAGCTATCATAATGGAAAGTTTCAAGTCTATTAAGGACACCAGAGAGGAGTATTAGCTCACCCAAACCTCTAACGTGGTTAGGAGGCCGACCCAACGGAGTAAGAAACGTATGGTACGCTTGGGTAATTGAATTGTATGTTGACTCGTTATGACTTATCTTATTAGATATTTTGGTTGATATTTCCATTATTTTGCTTTAAAGATTGTATCGGTCACTAGACATTTTACACTGTGCTTTCTTTCTCAGAATCCAATAAACAGGAGTGGATTTCAGAGACTACGACTCTGCTTGCAGGAAGAAAGAGGGAGATAGAGAGCCTCCAGGGATTGTTATAAGGATGTGTAGTGCCCTGATTGGATGAACTGTTTTCTTTTCCCAAGGACTCATGGGAAATGTTGTTTGTTGTTGGAAGCATAGGTTTAAAGGCTGCTGGTTCATAAAGTGACGCAATTAAAGCCTATTCATTGCCTCTGTGTCTTTAATAGAAACGAAACATTAATTTACGATAGTTAGGATATTTTTCATTAGCAACGTTCAGCTGCAGTGCTGCTGACACTATATTGATGTGTTCATGATCCTCTAGAGCAGAGGTCTTCAAACATTTTTGCTCTGAGCCCCCCTAAGCAAAATGAAGCAATTTGAAGTTGCCCCCCCCCCCCTCCAAAACTATACGGCGAGGAGAGGGAGGGATGAACATAATGGGGGGGATCATGTGTTCGGTTTGGGATTGCTTTTCTGTAGCTCGTAATCCACACTAAATGGGGGACTTATAAAAATGCAACGGCATTAAACCAGAATAAAGTTGACCCAAAACACTACTGCCTATAATTGGGGTGCTGTGGGCCTCAATGCAAGCCATATGCCACACTAATGAGGGCTGTAGCCCTAAGAAGCAGGCAATCTCCTCTTCTTTTACTCCTTCCCCACCATGTCTGACTGTCACTTCAATCTCGAAATGAGCCCGGTCTCTTTCTGAAAGAAAATGAGCTACTGCATGCTACCCACGATTTTTGCTCCACGGGCACCCTCTGTCCTAATGCTAGCAAGGAAAACGAGCCCCCATGCACTCTTTTTATTGTAAAGCATTCAAACGTGTGATGCAGTGGACCCCTGGGCAAAAGTGTCACTACACCTGTTTCACTAATGATAGGTACAGACGTTTGTTAACAACATAGGCTCCCATCTCACACCATCGCTCTTCCTCCCAGCTCTGTGCATCCCTCTCATCTCTCTGTAGACCAAATCAAGGTGTCTCCTCTGCACTAATGTTTCCTCTATCTTAGGTTAATTGCTCCAAGGCTTCAAAGAAGCACTGGCACAGCATGTATGCCCTGACTCTCTAATGCAACGGCTGCACCATTAATACCTACAGATTCAGGCTGTCCACTGTGCCCAATCAACAGGGCCATTACTTCTAGACCAGATGCCCAAACAGGTTTTCTGCCACTTTGTGTAAAACAGCAACAAAAAAGCACATTTACTCCTCCCACCTTCCCTGTTGCCTGGGCCCTGTTCTGTGCACAACAATAGTGACTTTAGCCCTAATGCTAGTAAGCAAAATGCACCCGTGTTTTTTTAATAGTAAAACTGCCATAACTGGGTTCTCTCACAGTGGGTGGGAGAGGGGGTCCTGTGCAGTGAAACAGTGAAACAGATAGTAGAAATGTGAAGAAGAAGCATGCCTTCTCACCAAGGCGTCTGGGACTTGAAAGAAATGAAAATGTGTGCAGTGGTTATTCACAAAGTATAAAGGCTGCTTTGGAGTCACTGTAGCTTTTTATTAACCCCTTCGCTGCGGCGGGAATTCCGCCGCAGCGCTAAGGGGGTGGGGCTGCCGAGCGGCGCTCGCATGCGGCTCCGTCACGAGCCGCGGTTGAGCTGTGCTCGTGACGGAGCGGTTCCGTCACGAACGCGCCCGCTCAATGGAACGCTCAGCGCAGGCGCGAAATTCGCGCCGCGCAGGCGCGCCGAGCGGGTCATGACGGAACCGCTCCGTCATGAGCACAGCTCAACCGAGGCTCATGACGGAGCGCCTCCGTCATGAGCATAGAACGGGTTAAAGGAGTCAATCAGCTACATGGTGACAAACATTTATTCTTTTTGAGAGGTAATATATGTGTCCATTAAAAGGAGCGCACATTTTGTAATGGACAAATAAAAATAGATTTACATTTGAAATATAGTTTGAATGCTTATCACTGAAATGTGTTTTTAAAACACTTGTTTTTCTATAAACGGTATTATGAAGCAGCCTGTTTTATACTGTGTAATACAATTTTAAAATTATGGCATTCATAGTGCTTTCTGTCACAGACTGGGACCTCGTAGCGCTATAAACAAGTTACCATTCCTCATTGCACCAATCAGGATGTAATTCTGTGACTCTGTCTGGTCATACATAAAGCCATCTGCAGTGATCACAATAGCCAACTGAGGTTTCATAAGGAAAAATAGCATTTTTCCCCTTGATTAGTTTAACTTGCATTTATTTTGTGTTTGAGGTGTGTGCATGGTTTTACCCCAAGGTTAACGAAAAACAATAAAATGGCTCTAAAAGTCCTGCACTGATCAATCAAAAGGAGGTCCGAGAGGCCTATGGTGCATCGGATGATAAACCATGTATTGCTATTCATGGTTAAAGGGCATGAAATATCAGGTTCATTTTGGTACTTTAATTGTTTGAAATCCATGACAGCACAGGACCAACACCCAAGCATGCATCGCATTTATGTACAATAGTAGAAGTGGAGTATTAAATAGTAGTGATTTCTAAAAATAATAACAGTGCAAGAACAGGAAATTCTACAGCCTGAAGTCTGTTGAATTTCAACCCAGTGTTTTCTCTCTCTCTCTCTCTCTTCTCCTCTCTGTAACTTTCTTGTGGTCTTGCATTTCATCTAGATTTTCGATGCCCTCCTGGATCGCTTTTTCTAGGAACATTTCCAGTCTTTCTCTCGCTCGTTCTCATTCTCTTGTTCTCTTTCACACCCTCTTCCTTCTGAGTTCCTCCTCTGCTCATCATCCTGCAACCACATAGCACTCCCTCTCCCTTTTCAATCCCGACTTATCCATAGGCCTATTCTGCCTTCTATCTTTAGATCCACCAAAGAGTCTTTCCTCCTCTGACTCTTCTCATCCCATCACTATCAACATCCTTAGCAACTTCTTCACTTTTCCTTCCTCCACCACAGTCCCTTGTACTCATCTCCCATCTTACTTTTCTCCACCTCACTTCCTCATTTCAAAATTATTTTGCTTTCATCATCATATTCTCCCTCAGACATCCACCACTTTGGCCTAATGGGCCTTCGACAAAAAATCCTAGAAGGTTTCTCCCAGGTGAGCTGCAAGTGATATTTGCATAGAATAGACGTCTCGCAAAGGTCGAATTTTGGACAGGCCAACTTGAGTGGAAGCATGTTGCCAGATGGCCACAATGCTCCCTTCCAGCAGTTGGGTCTAAAATCAAAGTTAGTACTACAGCCACAATATTATGGGGTGCATTAGCCCACTCCACCTTCCAAACATGAAAGTTTACTTCAAAGGCAGTCGCGGCGTTGCACCTTCAAAAAGACACACTAAACAGCCTGAGTATAAGAACCGTTTATGCATGTTTTTCTCACACACAAAACCTATACTTCATTGGCAATAGCAATAGATGCTTACCTCAAAGACAGTACAGGTACAGCATGGGCAGCAGAAAGAGGAACCTAGGGCCCCCGCTGACACCAGAATTGTCTGAAGGCTGGTGAGAGGAGAGGAGTTATGCCATGAGGATCACCCCAGACAGAAACAAGCAAATTAGCCTTGGCCCTGCTTCAATATGAATAGTCCTGCTGAGACTGAGAGCCAGAGCCCTCAGAACAAGAGCACAAATAGCCCCTAAACCTGTTTTGGCCCATTTGCACTGGTCAATCGGGCGATTGAGTCCTATGATGGAGTGAGCACAGGACCCAAGCCTGGGCTATAGCATGGCACTGAATAAAGCGCAAAAGGAATGGGTGAAAAGCTTGAATTACTCTCTACCACTGGTAACGGCTTGCTGCTGCATTCCAGTTCATCATTTTTTTGCTCGCCATCCCATCTGTGACAGGAACCAGCCATGCTCCAATATTTGCATCACTGTGAATAACATGTTCTAACCTTAACACAGTGATATCCACTTTATCACCTGTGAAAGGTGAAAGATTGGACAGCCCTACTAGAATCCAAATCTTTTCAGGTTGCTCATAAATATCTGTAGATGGCACAAAAATGGCACATATACCTACCTACATACACCCAGCTGCAGTAAGCAGGCTTTTATATAGGTTTATTTTTGTATTTGATGTCAAAACATAATCTTTCTTTTGTGCATTTTACTTGTAATAGTGCTGCCCAATATCACTGCCTTAACAGCACCAAGAAATAAATGAAACTCTATAAAGAGGCACGTTATAATTCAATACATATTATTCTAAGTGTATGGACTTTTCTGTGGAAAGCAAATTTCTTTTGGCATAGCACAGACTTTTAACCGCCATGTGATGGGTATTTATTGTATCTCGCATATTGAAGTGGAAGTGTTGCTGGATACTCCTGCTATCTACTTGTTGATGGGTGTGATAATGGCATTTTTGACCCCTACCGTTTTCCACCACGCCACATTAAATATGGTAGGTCATTGTTTTTTGTTATGGCATTGAAACAGTCATGTATATAATATCAGACAGGAAGGCAGCAGCGATTATTAAAAGTAGTAAAATCAGCTAGTGGCTTGTCTGTGCTCTAAACCACCATTGTAGGGAACACTTTGGATGTAACTGAAGGTCAAGCCAGTAGCCTCAGCCCTGACAGCCCAGGCCACAGAATGAGAGGTTGGGGGGGGGGGGGCGTTGCGCGCCTGTCTTGGACCGGGAATTCACACTCACTGACCCTGCTCCATGTCACTCGGAATTACTTTCCTGGCCCCTTTTTATGGCCTTTAACCTCTGCATGTAAATAAAGGCAACGTAGAAAGGTGCCTTTTGCGCTTCCAAGCTGTCTTCATTTACATGTAATTGCAGACCTATTGGCACCACCCTGGGAACACTTCCACGTCCCCCCAGGGGGGGCGCGCCCCACAGTTTGAAGACCTTTGCTCTAGAGGATACCAGTAATGTGGGACTAGATATGACTGAAAGAAGAGACAGTAATGTGGGACTAGATATGACTGAAAGAAGAGACTCTGCAGAAGTTGTGCATGATCACCTGTAATTTAAGAGGATTAAACGATGTTGGAAAAGCGAGATGGGATATTGCTTGCTTAAATTGCGACAGAATACCGGTAGCCCAATTGCGGGAATCCCTTCTAACCCCTGGGAAACAGAGTTCCTTTGCAAGAGGATGGGGGACTCCTAAATATTTCTTAAATATTTCTTCTGTAGTTCTTACACTTGGAAGGGAGTGATTCTGATTCACAGAAGTGTCCATTTCAGTTTAGAAGAATGAGCAGGGATGGCTATTGTAGAACTATTCTGGGTGTGTGAATTCATCCTGAAACCTAGAGAAACTTAATCTTTGTGAAAACATGCATTTATCCAACAATAATGTCTTCAAGCCCAATGCAGACCAATACATTTACATCAGATTGGCCATTTGAGAGACAACTCTAGAAGAAAAATTAAGCATTACAATATTTTTTACACAGTTTAAACAGTTTTTGCACATAAAATTCACTGTTTTGATGTTGGGAAAGGCTTCCACTGTGGTCTTGTCCAGTTCCGCTGTAGAGGCCCTGAGCAAGGCATCCTCAAGTGGAATGAGTTGGTATTAGTGTTTACAATAAAGTCGTCCCGACTGTACTTTACATCGGAATTCAAGACCCCAAAAGCATAGCTTCCAGGAAATTTCGTCACACACACGTCCCAACCGTTCTTGCCTACACTTTACTACAAACACTTTTCAAATGTATAAACAATATTCCTTTGTGATGCATTTCCAGCCTAAATAATAGTAAAATTCTATTGTCAGAACATCAAAAATCCTTGCGTACTTCAAAGGTATGGTCTGTCTCGTATGTTCATAAATCAGTGTTACAAGCAATGTTATCCTCATGTTCAATGCTCTTCATCCGGCTTTTCAAATTTTATTTGTTAGTCACAAAGACTTCAGTCTCCATTCAACCATGTTGCTATCTTTGCCAGATCATGCAAAACATCCAAAGCCTATACTGTTTTATGAAGCAGTCCACCACTCTGTTTCCTTATTAGCAAAAGCATTTACATATTTTATACATCATCATAAATCAATGGACATTTAACCTGAAATGCAAACATATAGGTAGTTTTTACGCTAAAGAATTGTTTATCTACATTAGAATCTTCTGTCATCTGAAATTGTTTTAGATTCTCAGTCACATTTATATCAGTCTATCCTAATTCATCCCCATGTATATACTAAAAAAGTTTTTTCGATCCAACAGCATTTTGCCTCGTATAATATATGCAAAAAGAACAAATGATGGACAGAATGCAGAACAATGCCATACATTCACCCCAGTACAGATATCTGGGCCTAAATCCATTGTTTTTTTGCTCACCATGCAATTCCAGTTTGGACCCAGACATATGCTAATCAGTCTTGACCCTGAGCCCAATGGGAACAGTCCAGCCCGAACTGCCAGGCCAGGACCCCCTGGAACGGAAACAAGCATCCTAGGACTGGTTTCGGGGTTCACCCCTCATCAGCCAGGATTGCTTGACTCCAGTGGCATGGAGAGTACAGGACCCATGTCTGGGCATACCCGTCCCACTCGGGGTGACAAATGCAAAAAGAACAATTGATGGACAGAATGCAGAACAATGCCATACATTCACCCGAGTACAGAGAGCTTGGCCTAAATCCATTGTTTTTTTGCTCACCGTGCCGTTCCAGTTTGGACCCAGCCATATGCAAATCAGTCTCGACCCTGTGCCCAATGGGAACAGTCCAGCCCGAACTACCCGGCCAGTTCCTCCCTGGACTGGAAGCAAGCATCCTAGGACCGGTTTCGGGGTTTCACCCCTCATCAGCCAGGATTGCTTGACTCCAGTGGCTCAAGCGTATATGTAAATGTAAATGTAATTTATATTTATATAGCGCATTATCACCAACGGTCTCTAATCGCTTGCTTTGGGAACCCGTCCTGGTTTTTCCCTGTGAGATGACCCCTACTGGGCACCCCCAAGGTGAAAGCCAGGATCCCGCCACGGGGGGCCATAGTGGAGATTAAGCAAGCTATTGCCCGGAGTTGCAGAGTGTGAACCCGTGATTCGAGCAGGCACCGAAGCGAGAATTATCAAGTCCGTGGACATTTTTGGGCTCAAGACCCTGCCGCGCTGGGAATTGAACCCTAGTCCCGGGTCTGACCTCTGCTTCATGGTCTGCCTCTTCTAACCATTGAGCCACACTTCCCCTAATATAATGTAGGTCATGTTCTTCCTTTGAAAAGTATCTTGTCATAGATGAACTATTTCATGTTCCAAAATCGTTCAAGAAAGTTCTTTTCCACAAATAAGGATAGGATCTATAATCCTTTTTCAAGATGTATTATAGTTGGCACAATTGAACCACGTAAAAGCCCTTTCTAGCGGTGTGCACCACCCTTTATTGTTGTTCCTTAGAAGACCATGAACACTTTTTTGTAATCCCATTTCAGACAGCAAGATACTGCTAATACTGTTTTTTATTTTTAGGAAATAAACCTTTTAAATTATCATCGTCCTCTGTGAATTTACCTTTTTTAATACAATATATTTTATCCTTTAGCTTTATATAGACTATTTCCAGAAAAAAATCAACCTGTATTCATTAAGTTTGGATTGGTAACATAAAAAAATCATTGCTTCTTATAGATGTCAGGCACACTTCCTTCAATCAAATTCTGTATCCCTTCAAAACGTAAAAGGTAATTGGAGTTGGGTTCGAGTGTCATTGGATCAGTCGTAACATAAGCATTACTTTTAAAGAGAAAATTTGAAATAGTTATTGTAAGCAATGTAAAGGAACATGAACAAAATCGTTTTCTTTGTTTAATGTACTGGGGTGTATTGGGCTCTAAGCTTGTGTTGAAATATTACTGTTGTCAGGAATCTTTAAAAAAAAAACAAGATTTTTGCACTCCAGAATACAGTGCTATTGAACTCATAAAAATAGAATTATTATTTTCATGGGAAATCGTGGCCAAGTAGATTCATGCTAAGCGCAGGTGTGCAGGCAGTTTACCAATGTTCATCAATTGCAAATTCTAGTTAAAGAAAAAATCGGCTGATTATGTACAGATTGTGGAGTTGAGGTTCACTGCAAACAAATCTATGAAGATAATATACATATATACATTTTATCTGACATTAAATTAAAAGCTTTTTGCAGTTCGCTATTCTTTTTATTATGAAATTTGCTTTCATTAAGAGAGGATGAATCACATACATTTCACTGTGGATTTCAATTCTAACCTGATCCAGCCAGGAACAGACTCAATGCAGATTATGGTGCCTAACTTCAAATGGGAATAGTAAATCTAATAACAGCAGCCTGTTGGAGGAATAAACAAAGACCTTTGTTTAGGTTCAAGACCTGCTGTAGTTCAAACTTAGGAGCTTAATAGTTGTTTAGAGTTAGGTATCCTGTTTCATGCGCTTTCTGGTCATTTCTAACATTTTCATATAATTTTGCATCTAGAGATTGATCACATGCCCCAGACAGCCACCCTTGGCCTAGCATTAAAAACCTCTTTTTGATTAAATAATTGGGTGTCTTTCAAATTCTAGAGACTGTTAACAAAATCAGATGGCATCCTTCACTATATTTATGAATGACTAACTGGAAATTAAAAGTGTTGATTGATTTCATTGGGGCGTCTTGGTTATTAAGAGATCAAAGGAACCGATATTGTTTTTCCTGGAAAAGTATCGGGCATTAAATAAATTGGACCTACCTCATTTTATTTTGGTTTTGGTATATACCCATTCCCATAACTCAATTCCATAATTCATGAAGTAGAAAAATACATGGTGTTACCGTAGGTTGTGCAGCGCAGCAAGGGAAGTATATTGGTCACCCACTTTGTATTTGGAGAGCACTGCTAGAGGCTTGCAGTTTAATGCTCAGACCATTATTTCATTTGTTGGGCGTAAGTGCGGTTAAAGAGGCATGTGTTCTCTGCTTTAATGGTTTACATATACAGTTAGCCCAAGACCTGCATTTTTTAAAGTTAATAGCTATTACATTTAATAAACGTAAATTTGAGGAGCATGAAAGAAGATACAGATATTGTGATAAATAGATGTGCCAAAGGCTTGATTTACACATTTTCTTTTGGCACTTGAGTTTAATGTTAATTTGTTGACTAAAACATTGCATAATAGTGTTATATACCTTTTTTAACTTGTGCTGTAACGTTATATTCAATTGATTTGTAATGATTTTTATTAATTGCTACAATAAATTATTAAGCATTAGTAATGATTTTTATACAAGTTTAGCAGATTTGTTAAATGTTTGTGATGCAATGTTATAGGGACAAGTATTAAAAGATCTATCATTGTGTTTAATAAAAATTTAGTTTTTTTAGTCTGAGTGCAGTTTTTCATATAGCTTTACTTTGACTCTTTCGTTCAGTCATAAAAGTCCCTATTTTTAAAAAGGGAAATAGGCGGAACCCTTAAATATTATCGACCGATCTCTCCAATCGACAGCACTTGTAAGATTATGGGACGAGTTATACTGGAAAGATTGGAGACTTGGATAACTGATAACGGGAAGTTCTTGGCTGTCCAATATGGATTTAGGAAAGGCCAAGGGCACTGTAGAACAGTGCCTTAATCTGCACCTGATCATTGACAAATACACTATGGCTAAGTCAGGGTCCTTATACCTTGGGTTTATGAACCTAACGTCCGCCTTTGACTGGGTGCAGAGGGGGAAATTGTGGGAGAAAATGTTGCTCATGGGCATTGATCTGTCCATTTTTTAGCTGCAATGCATCAGGGAGTTACAGGCAGAGTACGGTATGTTGTTGCAGGCGAGCTACCCCACCCATTAAGATGGACTGCGGGGTGCGACAGGGATGTGTACTCGCCCCTTTCCTATTCTGTTTATATATAAATGATATAGAAAATCACATCAGAATTGGAAATGAAGATGCACCCACAATAGGCCGCTGGGCTTTACCAGCCTTGCTATATGCGGACAATTGCGTCCTAATGTCGGGGGCTGGGGTGGGATTACAGAGGCTTTTAACCAGTTTTAACGATTTTATGAGTGATCTCGGATTAAAAACAAATGTTGCAAAATCACACATCATGATAGCAGGAAAAGCTCCATCTAAAATGAAAACCTATATAAAGAATGAAACATTGTCAGGTGTCAACTTTTTCATATTTAGGTATTCTTTTAAATGAAAAAAATTCTTGGTTCCACCTAGACAATTCTAGTATTGTAGGCTTTAATAAAAAACATGGAGGCCATTTTTAGATTCACAAAAAAATTAGGCTCTCGCCCCATAAAAGCAAATATTGACATTTACAAAGCACAAACTTACGCAATCACTCTATATGGCGCTGGAGTCGGGGCTGTGCTAACACATTGGGCCTCCAAGGGAAGAGAATATAATGTTAAAATGTGTGTTGACACTACCTAAAAGTACCCCTGCCACCATGTTCTATTACGAATTAGGCGTAACACCATTATCCTATCGTATTCAATTAGCACCTTTGATGCTTTGGCGTAGCATCTGGGTAAATGAGGAACCAGCGCTGAATCGTGATATCATTTTAGATTGTATGAAACTGGACTACTCAAAAAAAAAATCTTTGGCTCTCTTACTTGCAAGATCGATTGGAGAAACTGGGATTGCAGGATTGCTTTAGTAGTCTTGGAAACATATCCACAATTTCCAAAACTAATCTCAAAAGTGACTTCCTTTAATTTTTGACGCATGCAAGAGATAGTCAAGCGATGGCCAAAAAAAGGGTTTTAGAGCCTTCATTGATAATTAACTCTCCACAAATCGAATCCTATCTCTCTTTTTATTTTGGTTTAAATCTTTCATTGAAGTTTTAACACAATAGACATAGGACACATCAACAACTCGGGCGAGCATGCGGTCGCCTTGCCAAGATCTGTTACCCCTCTTCTCCCCATCGGCTGGGCCCATTGAGGCTACGTAGTACATGTCTTTTAGAGCTGGGGA
Organism: Lissotriton vulgaris; assembly: GCF_964263255.1. Classification (NCBI taxonomy): domain Eukaryota; kingdom Metazoa; phylum Chordata; class Amphibia; order Caudata; family Salamandridae; genus Lissotriton; species Lissotriton vulgaris. Next base: position 278,114,177 of record NC_141698.1, on the reverse strand, counting down.
GGCCCTGCAATCGAAGTTGAGCGGTAATCCAGTCCTACAAACATCCAACTTCTCTCCCCCCCCCCACCCCCCACTCCCTCCCTTCTCCTACCCACAGTTCCCCCTCCCCGGTGTGGTAAGTGCGATGGTATCCGTTCTTTCGTTGCTGGCATGACAGGCGGCGCTTAGGTAGGTGAGCGAGGTTCCCCCTGGAAGTCGCTTGGAAGTCTGAGCACTCTGAGGTATTTTGGGCAAGTGATTTCATTAAACTCCTCAGAGAGGAGGGAGACGAGGGGCTGCCATGTATCTAGAAATGTGTCCCGTGTTTGGGTAAGGGAGGCCTGTATTTTCTCCATGCCCATAATATACCACAGGCGATGGAGCCACACCGTGTGAGTAGGCTTCCTGGAGGTGCCCCAGAGAGACAGGATATGTTGGGTGGCCGCCCCCATCGCCAGCCCCATCTACTTGCCCCTGATCGATTTCAGAGGGAACGTGATGGCGTTGGGAAGGCCAAGGAGCGTGTATGCCGGGAATCGGGGAATTTCAGTGTCAAAGTGTCACTCACATCCCATAGGATGTGAGTGAGTGTCCCTTGTTGCCCGCATCCCCTCCAGCACCCGGGGTCTCTGCGTGGGTTGCCCTGATGAAGCCGGGCCGGCGTGACGTGCCAGCAGTACGCTATTTTCACCGCCGCTTCCTTACTGGCTACATTGCGGGCGGTGTGGTGAGCCCTGAAGTATATGTCTTGCCACTCCTTATCTGTGAAGGAGAGTCCTATTCCGTGTTCCCATCTGTTCTGTCCCGCCGAACGTGCAGCAGGTGGAGGTGGGCTAAGCATCATGTACAGGTCGGTGATTGTGTGTCTATCGTTGTGTTTCGTGTGAAGCCATCGATCATAGACTGTCAGGGATCTGCCTACGTGAGGTTGCACATCTTTCTCCGTGAGTCAGTGTCTAATCTGGAAGTATTGGAAGCGTTGTATCTGCGGGAGTGTGTAGTAGTCTTGCAGAGTGCGGATTGGCATAAAGCCCTCGGGGTTGAAGAGATCGCCAGCTGCTTTGCATTCCGAGTCCCGCCACTGCGGGAATGACCCGGGTGCCACTCCCGAAGGGAACGCAGGGTTTTCAAACAGGGGGGACATCGGGGATGGGAATGTGGTAAGGCCTTTCGATACCGCTACTTTGTCCCAAACCTGCATTACCGTCCTCGTAATGGGGGATTTCTTGAGATATGAGGGCCTGTCCGTGCGACTCATGAATGGGATTTTCCTTAGGGACATCTGACCCATGGCTCGATCTTGAAATAACCACTGTTTTTCGGATTCGGGCCTGCTCCATTCTAGGAGGTAGCGGAGTTGTGTCGCTTGAAAATAGCGAAGTAAATCAGGTACTCCGAGACCGCCGTCCGCAGTGGCTCGCGTGTTTAGGTCTCTGCGTAGGCGAGGACGCTTACCTGCCCACACAAAGTGTGTGATGGAGTCCTGCAGTTGTTTGAGTACTCCGATCGGGGGCATTACTGGAAGGGTCTGAAATAGGTATAAGATCTTGGGGAGCAGGGTCATTTTTACCGCTGCTACTCGTCCCAGCTCGGAGAGCGGCTGACGACGCCATCTCGCAAGGTAGTTCTCCTCAACCGTCTGGGTGGTGCTCGGGGTCAGAGAAATGCCCAAGTAGGGTATGGACATCGGAACTGTTAAGTCCCCATACGTTTGGTGGCCATGTCGTGCCGCTTTCGCGTTCCGACCCAAAGGCAAGACTAGGGATTTCTCCAAGTTCATCTTGAACCCCGACACCCTCCCGAAGCGCTCCATCTCCGAAAGGAAAGCCGGTACCGATGCCGAGGGGTCCTCTAGGGCCGCCAGGACGTCGTCAACATACAGGCTTATGGTCTGTTGTTCCCCGCCAAAATGGACTCCCGTTATGGACCTGTTGTCTCGGATCCGTTGGGCTAAGGGCTCGATGTACAGAGCTAAAAGCAGGGGCGAGAGAGGGCACCCCTGCCTGGTTCCCCGTCGGATGTCTACGGGTCTCGAGCGTACCCCGTTAACTGAGATCCTGGCCTGTGGGGTGGCATAACAGCTAGCAACCCACGTGCGGAACCGGTCTCCGAATCCGTAGCGCATCAGGACGGCATCCAAATATCCCCAATCCACCCTGTCGAACGTCTTCTCGGCATCCACCGACAGGAGGACCGCGTCGGAGTCATTGTAATGGGTTTTATCAATGACATGAAGCAGTCGTTTAGTGTTGTCCGCACACTGTCTATTGGGAACAAATCCCGCTTGGTCCGGCTCAATAATCCCCGGTAGGCACGGGCCCAATCTAGCAGCCAGCACGCTTGTGAATAGTTTTAGATCGAGGTTAAGAAGGGAGATGGGCCTGTACGCTTTCCACTGGGACGGGTCTTTGCCCGGCTTAGGGATGACCACGATGTCCGCGTCCAGCATGTCCTGGGGGATAAAACCTCTGCCCTGGAAGGAATTGAACAGTCTGGTTAACAACGGAGCGATTTGGGGGCAGAAGGCCTTGTAGAAGCTGGCCGAAAAGCCATCCGGGCCCGGGGCTTTCAGAGGCTTGAGACGCGCGATCGCGGAGATGACCTCCTCGGTTCTGATGGGAGCTTCAAGGGAGGCCCTGGTAGATTCGTTTAGGGGCGTTATCTCCGTGTCGCGGAGATAAGTGTCAGTGAGTGTCTGCTCGTTCGGCGGTTCCGCCGTATACAATGAGGCATAGAACCCACGGAAGGCTTCTGCTCTCTCTTTTTATTTTAACCAAGCAAAAGTGTTTTATCTGATTAGGTTTAGGATGGGTATTGCTCATTTACTGGTTTCGTACCCACGTGATGTATACTGTGATGCCAAAGTAGACTTGTGTCCATGTAACGCAATTTCTGCACAGAGCACTTTCAATCAATCAATCAAGAGTACTTGTAAAGCGCGCTACTCACCCGCCAGGGTCTCAAGGTGCTGCGGGGGGGGGGGGGGGGGGCTGTTACTGCTCGAAAAGCCAGGTCTTGAGTTGCTTCCTGAAGGAGAGATGGTCCTCGGTGAGTCGTAGGTGGGTGGGGAGGGTGTTCCAGGTCTTGGCGGCCAGGTAGGTGAAGGATCTTCCGGTGGTGGTTCTGCGGATCCGTGGGATGGGGGCGAGGGCGAGGCTGGCGGAGCGGAGCTGGCGGGTTGGCGTGTAGAACGTAAGGCGGTTGTTGAGGTATTCAGGGCCCAAGTCGTGGAGATCCTTGTGTGCGTGGGTGAGGAGTCTGAACGTGATCCTTTTGTTGGCGGGGAGCCAGTGCAGGTCCCTCAGGTGGGCGGAGATGTGGCTGTGTCGGGGGATGTCCAAGACGAGTCGTGCTGAGGCGTTCTGGATGCGCTGGAGTCTTTTCTGTAGTTTGGCAGTGGTCCCAGCTTAGAGGGCGTTCCCGTAGTCCAGACGGCTGGTGACGAGGGCCTAGGTGACTGTTTTCCTGGTTCCAGTGGGGATCCAGCGGAAGATCTTACGGAGCATGCGGAGTGTGTTGAAGCAGGAGGAGGTAACTGCGTTAACTTGCCTGGCCATCGTGAGGGAGGAGTCAAGGATGAAGCCCAGGTTGCGTGCGTGGTCCGTGGGCCTGGGTGGGGGGCCCAGAGCAGTGGGCCACCAGGAGTCGTCCCAGGCGGAGATGGATGGGCCTAGGATGAGGACTTCCGTCTTGTCTGAGTTCAGTTTCAGGCGGCTAAACTTCATCCAGTCTGCGATGTCTTTCATTCCGTCCTGGAAGCTCGCTCTGGCGGAGGTGGGGTCGTTGGTGAGGGAGAGGATCAGTTGGGTATCGTCGGCGTAGGAGATGATGTTGAGGTTGTGCTTGCGTGCGATGGCTGCGAGGGGGCTCATGTAGACGTTGAAGAGGGTGGGGCTGAGCGAGGAGCTTTGAGGTACGCCGCAGATGATCTTGGTGGCTTCTGCGAAGGGCGGGAGACGAACTCTTTGGGTTCTCTCGGAGAGGAAGGAGGTGATCCATTCCAGGGCCTTTCCTTGGATCCCTGCGTGGCGGAGGCGGGTTGTCAGGGTGCGGTGGCAGACCGTGTCGAACGCAGTCGAAAGGTCGAGTAGGATGAGGGCGGCGGTTTCTCCGTTGTCCAGCAGGGTCCGGATGTCGCCGGTGACCGCGATGAGGGCGGTCTCGGTGCTGTGGTTCGCTCGGAATCCGGACTGCGATGGGTTGAGGGAGCCGTTCGTCTCCAGGAAGGCTGTCAGCTGTTTGTTGACTGTTTTCTCGATGACTTTTGCAGGGAAGGGGAGGAGCGAGATGGGGCGGAAGTTCTTGAGGTCTGAGGGGGTCTGCGGTGGGTTTCTTCAGGAGGGCGCTGATCTCTGCGTGCTCCCAGCTCTCCGGGAAGGTGGCGGATATGAAGGAGTTGTTGATGATGTCCCGAAGTATGTGTGCGATGATGGAGTCGGCTTTGTTGAAGATGTGGTGTGGGCAGGGATCGGCTGGGGAGCCCGAGTGGATGGTGTTCATCGTGTGGGTGGTATCTTCCGTGCTGACCTGAGTCCAGGCGCACATGGTGGTGGTGGGGGGTGTAGGTTCGGTGGTGGGGTACTTGTTCTGAGCGCCGAAGCTGTTGTGTATGTCGACGATCTTACGGTGAAAAAAGGTGGCCAGAGAGTTGCAGAGGTCTTGAGAAGGCGTGATGTCGTTGTCGCTGGCGTTGGGGTTGGAGAGCTCTTTCACGACGTTGAAGAGTTCCTTGCTGTTGTGGGTGTTGTTGTCCAGTCGTTCTCTTAAGGATGACCTTTTGGTGGTGCATTGGTAGTAATAAGACCGTTTTTAAATGTACAGATTTTTTTTAAAATGACAGTGTATTTCTCCAGTTTTGTTTCTTGATATGATAATTGTGCTAATATGGATTTTTTATAGCAATGGTTTTAATTAACTATGCTAAACATATAAACTAAACTAAACTAAAACTTTTGGTGGTGCGGATCAGCTGGTGGTGTTTGAGGGTGGCGTTCTTGAGGGCTTTCATGTTATCCGTTGACTGGTTGTGGCGCCAGGCTTTCTCGAGGTCACGGCAGGATTTCTTGGAGTCTTTGAGATCTTTGGTGAATCACGCGGCTTTCTTTCTGTTGAGGTTGCTGGGAGGGTTTTTCAGTGGAGCAAGGGTATCCGCGCAGTCGGTGATCCACTGTGTGAGGTTGTGGGCTCCTTCGTTGGGGTCCGTGGTGTTGGTGGGAGGGTTTAGGCGCAAGGAGGTGGTGAGTTGGTCGGTGGTGATCTTGCTCCAGCATCTTCGGGGGGTTTGTTGAGGGCGGTGGTAGGTTGTTGTTTTCCTGAAGTTGAAGTGTATACAGCTGTGGTTGGTCCAGTGGAGCTCGTGGTGTGGCTAAAGGAGATGTGGTTGCTGGAGGAGAAGACAGGGTCGAGCGTGTGGCCGGCGTAATGGGTGGGGTTGTTGACCAGTTGCTTGAATCCAAGGTTGTCTAGTAGGGCGGTGGTGTTGTTGTCCTGGTCGTTCTCCAGGTGGAAGTTGAGGTCTCCTAGGAGGATGTAGTTGGGGGAGGCGAGGGCGAGCGGGCTGATGAAGTCTGCGATGGCCTCACTGAAGTGTGAGTGTGGTTCCGGGGGTCTGTAGATGAGGGTTCGTCTGAGGGTGGTCTTGGGGTCGGTGTGAATCTGGAAGTGCAGGTGCTCTGCGGTGGCGAGGGTGTCGTCGGTGTTGGTCGTGATGCGGATAGTGTTTGTGGGCGATGGCGATGCCTCCTCCAGTCTGGTTGACGCGGTCCCTCCGGATGATCTTGTAGCCGTTCGGGAACTGAGGAGGCGTTCATCCAGGTTTCCATGAAGAAGGCGACTTCTGGTGCCGTTTTGCCCAGGAGGTCCCATAGTTCGACGGCGTGCCTGTGGATGGATGCACTTGAGGTGGTTGTTGTTGGCGGCTGCTTTGCACTTTGTTTTCTTGTAAACTGTATCTTAATCCGAGATGCACCTTTTTAAAACCATTACTAAGGTTTTTAAACATTAGAAAATGTAAACTGCATTATGCCATCTACTTTTTTTAAACGATGAATTCACTTGTCTTGTGGTTTATGAGTATATCTCCTTTGCAGTCAGGCTCCGTAATATTGTTGGAAAATGAATTCCTGGGCATTAATTAGGCTGGTTGAAATTTTATCATGTCTATAATTGCTAATTACTGTTTTGATGTGCTCTTTTATGACTGTCATTAAGCTTAATCAAGATCTTTTGACTGACTTACTGACTCTTTTATTCTTTTGTGTTATAGGGGAAATTTGCCCTAGTTCTGGATACAAAAACTGACGGCAGCTTTCTTGTCCATCATTTCCTGTCTTTCTATCTTAAAGGTACGTGCTTTATTTTTAATTATGTTCTTACATTCCTCAACCAACTGTATCTTTCCATGAACGCCAGAGAATAGGAGGCCAAAATACCAGTGCCTGACAGGTAGGTCATTTTCTCCCAAAATATAAAAAAAATATATTTTTCTGTTTTTCTTGTATTGCCCCAAGCAGGAAAAGTCTGTGACAGAAGCTGTTCCTTAAAAAGTGGCAGCATCCAAAACTACAATTCTTTTCGATCTGTTGTCTGGACAAGGACAAATCTGCTTGTGGCTCTGCCATAAAAACGTGGCAGTGCCGCCACCTGCTCCCCCAAATCCTAAATTGCGCTATGGCTTTTCTCTTCTGTACACAAATGACATCCTACATCTCCCAGTTACATCTTTTGGATGTGGCATATCTAGCATCCAGTGTCTGAGCACACTCCACTAGTGTTAAGCCAATTTCAGTGGCTTTCTGAAGTATGTGCCTGTCAGAGGATTTTCCAGGGCAGCTGCTTGGGCTGTGCCTCACTGTTCTGCAGGCATATAGCACTCAAAGTTTCATCCCGAAGGTATGTTTACTTTGGACGAGAGTTTCTGAGGAATATTTTTGTTAATGCCCTAAACTGCCCTGTTGCGCCTTCCTAGTCCCCTTCTATTGCTGTGGATTGTACCAACAGGTTGATAGTGTAAGAGAGCCAGGATATAGTTACCTTGTGGATTACTGCATGACTCTTATCTGTTGGCTATCACAGGTCCATTCTCTCCTATCATCTATCCACAAACAATATACGGGTTGTCTTCTCTTTAAGAATATAGAAAATTGTGTAGGTATGAACCTCTATGGAGAATTGCCTGCATATGGTATGTTGTGTCGTGTTGTGGTTTCCTCAGGTTGATAATTGGTAGAGAATCGGTGGTCTAGAAACACCCTTGCACCTATAGGCAACTCGTTCCATACAATGAATGATTGTTGTTGGCTTTCAGTCATTTTAATGCAAATAGTTTAAAAAAAAATTGCAGATAAGTTGTACAAAATGTGTTTTAATCGAAAAGTGACAACAATTTTGATACAAAATATACAGTATTAAAAAGAAACTGTTAGAGCACCTTTGTAAAGTTGAGATCCAGTTTCATAATGTTTCATGGACTCACAATGTCCTAATACAGTTTCATATTCTAATTGATCGCTTAATGGATTGAGGTTATGAGGTGCTGTTTAAGAATCATTGTTATGTGCATGATTACCATTATTACATCCGAAAGAGCTTTGTTTGAAATAAATCTGAGTTTTGAATCCAAACAGAATTGACTCGGAGCCCGCTTGGACAAACACAGTGGAAAACTCTGTTTCAGCGTTAAGCCGGTGGATGCCCTGGTGGATGCTCTGCGGAACTTGTTAAGAGGGAATTGCGGTGAGAACTCCGTAATCCATTAGCGCGTAATATTCTGCTGCCTGGGGAGGAGATCAGGACCCTCTGGGAAAACATTCATGCCGAGGTTCTTTGATTGGAGGCTCCCTGCTCGCTTTAGTTGCTTAATAGCTAAATAGCAGAAAAGTTCGGCTATACTGAAGAATTAGTGGTAGCCTCGGTTGTCTGCTCTGGCAAGGGAAGATTGCCCATACGGACAAACACGGATTTGCATTGTGACTCATTTGTTAAAAAATACCTGAATCCTTCACTGTTGGACAGGCGCTGCCTGTCTTCTGCCCTGGGACACCGCTTGGGACACTCTCCAAGACCCTGCCCGCCCGCCCGCCTCCCGCCTCTCGCCGTGGGACCCCTTCTGCCATCTCGGGAGTCCGGCTGACGAGCGGAGTGTGGGCGTGGTGCAGGCACAGGACCACAACACCCAGCAGGCCTAGCGGTACATACCGCGATATTTCGGCGCCAGGAGGCGCATAAATTAACCATCATCCCCGTCTCGCGGGACGCGAGCGGGACGCCGGGCGAAGCCCGGGCAAAGGGCGGGCCCTCTGAGGCCCTCTGAGGTCGAGGAGGTTGGGTTGGGTACACCCCTCTATCATCATCTGTGCCCTACGTCATTCCAGGTACTTTTCTATTATTACCTACACGTGTCTAAAATTCCTCCCTCGCTCCTTAGTATATTAAGCCAAAACTGCTTGCATGATATTGAGTTCCCCTGCATCAGATTGATTGAGAGATCTCTGGTTTCACCTATCACTGCTTGCCATCACACCCGGCCCACAATTATATCGCAATGTCTACCAGGGGAAGTAGAAGCAAAACTGCTGCTGCAAACAGTACATCCATCATCGGCCCCATTGACAACTTTATCACGAGAACCCATGACGCGATTGATTTAAGCATCTCTCTCCTTGAAAGAAGAGTCTCACAAGACTTAGAAGCTGCCAAGCGTAGGGCCTCATATGAACTATTAACAACTAAACGTTCCTCCCTTGGCGACATTTTGTTGGCAAAAACTCCTGTCAAACAACATGAACAACAACTAGGCTGCCTGCAAGAAACACGGCCTGATATTCACACCATTCCTAATGAAATTAATTTATCGGCCACAGACCCACTGATAGAGTGTGACTCTGACACGAGCAATGATCTCGAAAAGACACCAGATCTAAACATAAACCTTACTCCGGAAAACATAGAACCAAATAGTCCCATACTAATAAGACCCACCGAAGAGGGCGCCATTCGTAAACAGACTCAACAACCAACAATAAGTATCCCTTCCGTGGGTAAATTACGCAAAAAATCCAAAGTTCAATCTAGAAAAACCACAATCAAGTATCCCATAGCCAACGGAACATTTAAACAACCTGGCCCTTCAACTGAAGCCATGCAGGAAAAGGTCCAGGAGTATGTAAATAACCTTGACGCATCAGTAAAGCTAATAAAAGATGATCAACTGATAGAAAGCGTCGGCAATCTCCTGGCAATTTACATCTCACCAATCGAATCTAGACTGACTAGAATTGAAAAGAAACTTGAGGAACTCATCGCTGTTAATAAAAAGACTCTCACTAGAGACATTGTACCTACTAATACAGCAGGAAAACCAAACACCGGTAAAACTACTACTACAAAACAGACAGAAAAAACTACATCGACTGTAACTAGTACAACAAAACCGCAACCAAACTTATCCATTCCAGTGAGCAAAAATAAGCCTACAAACAACTCTACCACAGGAAGTGGCCCAACTTCAAGCACAACCACTAGTACTCAGGCGGTAAACACTACTCCAGGAAAGACGACCACATCATCTCAAGAACAAAAAAAGAGTCAAAATTATTCAACATCCACTACCACAAACTCTCAAAAACCCCGGTTAACACACGATCCACCATATAATTCAAGGCAGATCCCTTCAAGAATCAATCTTCCCCCCGAATGTGGTGCTTATGTATTGATTTTAGTGAATGTGCCTAGGCTTAGGAACGATCAAGAGGAAACTCACTCATCCTTGAAAAACAAGATCCTGCATTGGTTGATAGCAAACTGTAACTATCCGATAGAATGCACAGCAGAAATAAACAACGTACAGAGAGTAGGATGGATAGGTCCTTTAAAAAAGAAATTTGAAGGTGATTGTGTATCTATTAGTTTCAAGAATCCACAGTGGGCCGAGAAAACTCTGGCCAGAGCCCCTCCACCTTCCGTATGGGAATTTAATACTACCCTACTCCCACTGGGGTACTTCTATAGGCATCTGATCACTGATGTACCAACAACAGAATCTAACCTAGCCACACCTTTCTTCGATCATCATTCAATATTTGCAAACAACTCCCCCTTTTTACAGCAGTATCCCAAATTTACAAATCCAAACATTCACATGCATAGACATCATCCACAGGTTCATCCTCATCTCACATCTCACCCTTACTTGTCTACAATGCCAAACAAAGAATACAGGGACCCTCGTTGGCAACATGTTGCCGCAGCACCTGGTAACCTTTATAGTATTCCAACTCAAAACAGGTTTGCTGCACTCTCTACTCTTGACTTTAACGATTGACAAGAAAATATCTACCCTGTAGACTCAGTGAACCATACATTAAACCCAGCAGGCCAGACGTCAGATAGCCCCCCTAATACCTATGGATTAGACATGCAGAACATAATACCAGAGAATACCTTAAATACTCAAAATCAAATAGGACCTAATGACGAAATTAACTTAGCTCAATCAAAAATTAGCCATCAACATCATGGAAACTCATTAATCAAGAAAATTTCAAACTGCAATAACAAAAGCACTTCCTTAATAATTTTAACTTTCTGGAATATAGCAGGCTTGCTGGCTAAAGTAACAAATCCTAACTTTTTAAACCAAGTAACTGCGAGCAGTATTATCTGTCTTCAGGAAACTTGGGCTATCGACCCACTGCATATAATGGGATATAAGACTTTCCTTTCTTCAGCAAAAAAATCTTCTTCTGGAAGAAACAGTGGCGGTCTAATTATCTATATAGCCAACACCCTACAACATGAAGAGATAGTTCCAGTTAAACTACATGAGAATTACCAAATAGTAATTTTGAAGACAACTAAACAGACAGTATACATTATTGTAAACTTTTACAATAACAAAAAACTAGACGACCTAATTAACCTTCTTCAAGAAATCTCTGGTACTTTACAAAACCTAAAAGAGAAATTTATTAATAAAACATGCACCATACTATGGGGCGGAGACTTTAACATCCATCTATGTGACAACAATAATACTGATAAATGTGGGATAGTAGAAGATGATGGAAATATGATCACTCACTTTACTCATTCACATGAAGGTGAAAAAATGAATGAGGCTGTAACTGAACTAGAACTGGGTTTTGCAAACGAACTAAAAACTCCTCAAGTACCTTTTACCCCAACCTTTAATGGCAGGGGACTGACGAGTCTGATAGACTACGTTATGATCTCAGCACATAAAGGTCCAATTATAGAATTATTCGAAGTAACCAAAAATCCTTTAAGTGACCACTTTCCGATTGTAATCAGCCTAAGAGAACAAAGAAAACAAAAAGACTTTGATACTTTTTCTCTACTGCATCAACAAAACTTAGAGATGGGGTCTCTTAATGGCTACACTCTAAAATGGGGAAATGTTGATAAAAAAGCGACCACTTCAACAATTGTTACAGCATGTAAAAATGAGATATCACTTTGTCTAGACCATGAGGCAGAAAGCTCCAAGATAATAGCTAGCTTCAATATTATCACAGATAAGATAAAAAAGGCTTTAACTAGATCCTGCAAACAGATTAACCGTGATAAGAAAGGCTGGTTCAATTCAGCTTGTACGAAAGCACACGTAAAACTAAAAAAAGCATTGGCCAGTAAGTATAGAGACAGGGTGAAAATTACCGCTCTAAGGAGAGACTATGCCTTAGCAATTAAAAACAGAAAACATGAGATAAAAACTGACCTCTGGGAGTGTCTAAAAAAAAGTACAGAACTCAAAGATAGTGTTGAGTTCTGGAAAATAGTAAGGTCACCATACCTCACAGGGAAGGAGGATATACCCTCTATTGACGTCGCGATCTCCAACACTGAATGGGTAAAACATTACTCAAATGTTTTTGGTTTAAGTCCATCAGATAATATGGAAACAACGGACTTGCTGAAGCAAGTTATCTATCCGCTAAACCTGCAGTTTACGCATGACGAGGTACAGAAAGCATTAAGATCCACTAAATTAGGCAAAGCCCCGGGGCCCGACGGGGTTCCCGTTGACATTTATAAATACGAGGAAGAACTCTGGTCCCCGCTCCTGACAAATGTCTTAAACGCTTCCCTAGAAGAAGGCCTGATTAAATCATGGAAGACCTCTGTACTCGTCCCGATCTTTAAAAAGGGAGACCGAAACTCACCAACTTGTTATAGGCCTATCTCCCTCCTGGACTCTCTCGGGAAGGTCGCTGGTCGGATAATTCTCGAGAGACTCCAGGAGTGGGCAGTCACTAACAATGTCATATCAGACATACAATATGGTTTCCGCGAAGGCCTAGGCACTGTGGATCAAGCACTAAACTTGACCCTATTGGCAGGAAAATACTTAGAGGCCAAGGGGAGTGCCTTTCACATGGTGTATGTGGACCTATCCGCAGCCTTTGATTGTGTTATACATTCAAGGCTGTGGACGATCCTGTTGAATATGGGAGTAGATCCCCCTATTGTAGATTTCCTACGAGAACTCTATACTGGAACAACAGGCAGAGTGCGATTCGGGACAAAGGGTCAACTGTCAGATAGCTTTTGGGTAGAAAAGGGGGTCAGACAGGGATGCGTACTGGCCCCCTTTCTATTCACCCTCTACACAAATGGCCTTGAGACAGCACTGCTTGAGGGAAGTAGAGACCTCCCCTCGGTCGGTCGTCGGCATATACCCGCGTTGCTATATGCCGACGACGCGGTCATTTTAGCGAGAACATCTGTGGAACTGCAGCGAGAATTGGATAGATACTGTGAATTCATGTTAAGTTTGAACTTGTTTTTAAATGTCAAAAAAACTCTTACTATGCATGCGGGGAGGAAAAACATGAAACCTAAAAGACTATTTGTGAAAGGGGAAGCCCTGGAAAGAACACCCACTTACCAATACCTGGGAATTGTCATTGACGATAAATTTAAGTGGAAAGCGGCAATTTCGGCGAGAAAACTATCATTTCTAAAAACAACAGCGGCCTTGAGAACATTTGTCCAAAAACTGGGTCACAAGCCACCTCTAGAAACCTTAAAAATCTACAAGGCAAAATGTGTCAGTACTGCTATCTATGGGGCAGGGATATGGGGCTACGCAAACGTGACTGAATTACAAAAAATAGAAAATGCCTTCTTAAGATTCTTATTGGGGCTGCCGAAAAATTCTTCAACATACGCCTGTCACGAAGAGCTGGGCATAGACCACCTAGAGGACATTATAAGAACACAACCTATAATGCTCTGGAGAAGAATTTGGGTCACTGAACAATGCAATTTAACCAGACTCATCATTCAAGACATTCAGACGCTGGAGCACTACGGGCGGATGAAATGGACAGCCTATGTAAAAGCCTTTCTTACAGATATGGGACACAGTCATTATTTTACAGATCCATCATCTTTATACAGTATTTCCAAAAAAGATCTGAGGAAAGCATGTCTATCACACCTGCACCAAACACGTCTGCTAAAAGAAATCCATAAATCCTCTGTACAACAAAGTCTATTAGTCCAAACAGTATCATCCATTGAACCTTATTTGCTGTATAACATGACCCAATTTGAAAAACTACTTCTGACACGCTTCAGGTTCAACATGTTCCACTTAATGGTCTGCTTTCCCACACAAAATGATTGGTCATCAAAAATGTCATTGTGCCCTTGTGACTCCCAATCAAAGCAGTCGACAATACATACAGTCTTACTTTGTACATTTTTTGAGGCACCCCGCAGACAATGGCTATTGCCCATATTTAAATATTGGGGCCTACGCCAATGTCGCCCAGCCTACCTGGCGTTACAATATCTGGAAAATGAATTGATAGCAAAAGCAACTGTACGTTTTTTGAAATTTTGCATACGCCATAGGTCTAATCTCTGAAAATCAAATGTATGAAGAGACTACAAGGGTTGGTAGTAAGAGTCTAACCTCTTCTTTTAATGATTTTACAAAATGCATTTTAAACTCATGATTTTTTAACAGTCTTTTTAAATTGAACTAATGTATGAAATGTATTTCTATGAACTTTTATGGTCTTCTTTGCAAAACCGAATAAAGTGATTTTTGATTTTGACTCGCACTTTGAATTTTCTATGGAATTAGAATTATTAAGATAATAACACTAATTAAGTACCATGATGTAAAGGCACATCAAATTAAGTTATTTTCCTAATGTTGTTATTTTGTACCTGTATTTTTCTATACATACACCGCTTATGACATTCTGAAACACTGCTTATAATGATTTTCCTAGCCCTGATTTTAACATGCTGTCAAGATGTTTACTTGTTTCCGTGGTTTCAATGTGATTTCAGAGAACGTGTAGTCCTATTTAAACCAATTATTGAAGTGTTTTTATTGTTCATTTTCAGCTGGGTGTAAAGTATGCTTTTTGGCTCTTGTCCAGTCTTTCAGCCACTATAACATCATTGCCCAGAAGCTGGTAAGAACATGTCTTCTGTTTCACTTATACTGTAATGATTAATATTTTATGCAGCGCCAACTCAGTGGAATCTCAAAATATTAATATCTAACTGTCCTATTATCCCCGGAGTCTGCCCGCCTTGCTCTGAGACTTAGTAAGATTACACCTGCTAAATATGAGGGTTGTACACTTTATTTAGTGCCAACTAACAAGTACCTACCTTCAGATTGGAAGGATCTACAGCAGGCTTCTTCAATGAGTAGCTCACAAGCTACTTGTAGCTCTCCTGCTACCTGTAAGTAGCTCTCCTGTGTGCAGCCCAGCCCACTAAATTAGATTTTGCTTGACTGAATTAATATATGTGTACCAGCATGGAAAGATGTGTATTTTTCAATACTTAAAAAGCTGATGTTTGGAGAAAAATGGTTGAATTCCCAAAATATATTCATAGCTAATATTTGATAAGGCATGATTCTGAAGCTGCAAAGGATCCAGACAGAATTTCCTGGTTCCACCAACAGACCTCGTGCAGATCATTATTTTCTGTCTGGCCATGTTGTATATGTTTAGGGTGGACTCACTACTTTAAGCTTGTCAACTCCAGCATCTCCAACCCAGCATCTTCCGATTCCACGCCTCCACAGACTCTGGCCTCAGTCTGTTGAAATAGAGTCAAAAGCCATGGTGTAATCTCCACGGAGTAGTTTGGGGCACCACCCTTAAAGACAGATCAAGCTATCTGGCTGGCTAAAGAGAAGAGTTTTCCTTGATGAACAGCCTCTTCCTAGGACCCAGAAATTTGCCCTTGGGGAGTAATTATTCGAACCGGACTCAGATACCATAACCATCTCTGATAACGATTATAGTCACTCTGAATATGATTCCAAGGCTAATAATCTGCTTCCGCCTCCCACGCTGGCCTTTATATTGACTTACAAAATACCAGTCATCTGGTCACCTCTCCAGAAGGGGAATTCCCCTCTCCTTCTGGGCCCCAACAGAGGAAGAAGTTACCTCACTGGTGTGTAAAGGTGCAGAAATTCTAATATTGTCTGTGCCCTCTAATAAACCAAAGTTTAATATTTTGACAGAAACAATGCAAACCACCTTTTCAGTTGTTTTGCTTTTGTTTCTTTTTTACTACTATAATCCTTTTTGGTTAGTGAGAATAGCTATTTTTGGTCCCAGCAGCCTAAAGACATATTGGCAGGTACAATGGACTTGCTGCGGGTGACCCAAAGTTTCTTATGCTCATACCTGTCACCACAGAGTCTGGTTGTCCAGACTTCATCTTCCAAACTGAACCCCAGTGCCTTCCCTTTAGCTCCTCTGGCAGGAAGCCTAAACGACTGAATCACAGGCCAGAATGTTTTTATTTCAGACAGCCTCATTCGTTGCTCTGCAAATGACACTTCTCAGCTAGGCTTTATGTCCATAATTTTTTGGAAATGGCCAAGCTGGTAACCTACTTAAACACAAGAAGAAGCTACTCTCCTTTCGGTCAGTTATGACATGACACTTAAAAGCAGATTGTGAATTGCAGCTTGGGTTCCGTAGACACTGCCCAGGTCCATGCCTGACTATGCGTTATACTGGCTTTCGAGAGATACCATGTTGCTCTGATGGGCATTTCTTTGGATAGCAGCAGCTTTTTGAAGAGAAGGACACCTTCTTCCGCAAACACTTCAAGAATAGCTCGGCCAAGACTCACTCACAACATGTGTAGTTCTGTCAGCATTACAGAAGATTCTAAGGCTATGCAGATCTGAACAGTCCTGATGGGTGCCCAGGACCCCAACTCACCTTGAGTGGTCCTCCGACCAGTACCGACCCTTTCGGACTGCTGAGCCGGACCTCGAGCTGCCCATCCCAGTCTTCCTGCATTCTCTATCACTCTTTCTGCGCCTCCCGCGCTCTGAATCTCTCGCCCTCTCTCTTGTGCCACTTTTCCTCATTCCTCTTTTGCTTTCTGACTCTCATTTTCACATCTGTTTGCATCTGTTTCTCGCTTTGTGCCGTCTCCTTCTGTTATTGCCTTTCTCTCCCCTGCCACCTCCTCCTCCGTCCCCCACTTTACCCTTCCTTACTCTCTTGTGCTCGTTTCCTGCCTCTTCCTGCCTTCGACCTACCCTGCCCACCTCCCAGGACCTACTTAATGGCTGCTGGAGTACGACCGCATTGAACAGGTGCCCAGGCTCCCAACTCACGTTAACGGTCCTCCGGCCAGCTCAGGCCCTTCCGGACCGCTGATCCGGCTCTCCAGCTGCCCAGCTCTGTCTTCCTGCATTCACTCTTTCTGTGCCTTCTGCACTCTTAATCTCTCGCCCTCTTTCTTCTGTCACTTTTTACTCATTCCTCTTTTACTTTCTCAGCCTTGTTTATGCATCTGTTTCTCTCTTTAAACTTTTTCATCCCTCATTCCGTTTTTGCTTGCATCACTTTAGTTTCTGTATTCGTTTGCATTTGTTTCTCTCTTGAGCCACTTGTTCATTCCTTGTTGCTCCCTCACCCTCATTTCTCTGTTTGATTTACATTCTCACTTTTTTCCGTTTCCTTCTGTAATTGCCTTTCTCACCCCTGCCGTCCCCTCTACTGTCCCTCAGCCACCCCTCCCACCTCCACCCCCCACTCCTTCGTGCATTCCTTGCCTCTTCTACCCACCTCCCAGGACCTACTTAACAGTGGCTGCAGCGCGACCCCATTGAGCAGGTGCCCAGGCTCCCAACTCACCATGTCTGGTCCTATGACCAGTACAAGCCTTTCAGGCCGCTGATCTGCTCTCCAAGTGCCCATCTGTCTTCCTGCACTCTCACTATCATTCCTTTTGCGCCTTCTGTACTCAGAATCACTCATCCTCTCTCTTGTGCCACTTTTTCCTCCTTCCTCTTTTGCTTTCTCATCCTTGTTTCGGCATCTATTTCTCTCTTTACCACTTTTTCATTCCTCATTTGCTTTCACCACTCTCGTTTCTGCATCTGTTGCTCTTTACCACTTTTTCATTCTTTATTCATCTTTTGCTTTCATCACTCCTGTTTCTGCATCTGTTTGCTTTCGTTTCTCTCTTGTAACACTTTTTCACACCTTGTTGCTCTCTCACACGTTTCTTTGTTTGCTTTGCATTCTTGCTTTGTTCCATCTACTTCTGTTGCCTTTCTCACCCCTGCTGCCCCCTCCACCGTCCCCCACTTCCAATCTCACCTCCCTCCACTCTTTACCTGCTCTCCTGTGTGTGTTTCCCGCCTCTTCTTCCCGCCTTCGAGTTGCGCCCACCACCCCCCTGTGCCCCTTCTACCTCCAGGAACCTACTTAATGGCGGCCCGCACAGCGGGCATTCCAAAGGCGTGCCCATCCATCCCTGGACCTCATCCGGTGGCAGAAACCCTGGTTCTACGCCCCCCTCAGCAACACTGCCGCCGATCTCCACTCCCTAAGCCCCAGAACCCCCGACCATTGCTGCTGCTGCCACATGTTCCCCACACTACGGCAGGCCCTATCATCTGCACCCAATGCAACTTCACCTGCCACGGCATGCCCACAGTCACTCCACCCACCACGCAGACCACCCTCCACATCTCTACCGTACCCCACCCACGGCTTGCATGCTTCCACTTCAACACACGCTCACTGTGCAAACACGCCTCCAAGCTGCTGGACCTCATCTCCACACTTACACCTGATGTCTCGTTTCTCACGGAGACTTTACTCTACTCCACGTCCAGCCCTGACATCGCCACAGCGATACTCAACAGATACAAGATCACCCACCGGTACCGAATCAACAGACCTCGAGGAGGAATCTCAATCATCCATAAAGAGTCTATCCAGTGCACTACCACCACAGTAACCCCACCCCGATCATGGAACATCTCAACTTTAGGATCGAAACTGACTGCAATTCGCCCTTCAGAGGCACCCTTGCCTATCAGCCCCCAAGATCTCACCCCATCTTTTGTAACTCCATCACTGATCTCATCGCACCTCTCGCTGTTGACTTCCAACAACTTCATTTTTCTCAGCAATCTCCATTTCCACCTCATCGACCACAGCAACACCAACACCATCAATCTCCCTGCATTTATGAACAACATTGGACTCACCCAACTAGTCCACAGCCTCACTCACACACCAGGACACATATTAGACCCCATTTTCACCTCCAGCAACCACGTAAAGTACAGCCACATCAACTAACTCAACTGGCCAGACCACTACATAATCCATTTCAACGTCACTAGCCCACATACCACTATCCACGTTAAGCAGAATGTCAGCCACCGTTGATGTAGCAAAATATCCAGTACCCAATGGGTCAACGCCCTCAACGGCTCCGCCACCGCCACTTCCCTCAGCCAGTGTGTTGAGAACTTCAACGCATGGATCACACTTTACGCAGAGAAGATAGCCCCCATCAAAGACAACAATCACCGAAGATTCACAAAGCAGGCCAACTGGTAAACAAAAGAACTCGTAGCGGCAAAACTCATCTGCAAGTAACATGATTGAAAATGGTGCAACGGTAGAACTCCTTCGAGACCACCCTAAACCACTACCACCGGCTACTGAGGCAGAGCAAGAGAGATGTTTAGCTGGTCACATAGAGTCCAGCTCCAACCACAGCAAAAAACTCTTCACCAATGTCAGGGAGTTTGCCAACCCTGTCGCCACAGAGAACAGCATCACCCCCTTCCAGGAGCTCTGCTATAATTTTGTGAATTTCTTCCAAAGCACAATATTTACCTTCTACATAAACTTCAAAACACAACCTAAGCCTACAGACTTCCTCAACTGACATACTGACACCATATGCAGTACTGACCACCAACTGACACTATGGAACCTGCTCACCTCCCAAGACACCGCTGCCATCATGAATTCCATCCACTCAGGAGCCCACTAAGCTCCCTGCCCACACCACTTCTTCAACCTTGGAACAGACAGCATAAGCCATAAAGTCGCCTCTCTGCTCCACACCTTGATAGCCAAAGCCACCTTTCCGGGAGACTAGAAACAAGCTGAGGTGAAACCCCTGCTCAAGAAGCAGTCAGTCGACACCAGCGAACTCAAAAACTACTGACCCATCTCCCTACTACCTTTTCCAGCCAAGGTCCTGGAAAAAGCCATCAACAAACTCCCAAACATCTGGAGCAGAACCACCTTCTGAAATCCGCCCAGCCCAGATTCCTCAGCAATCACAGCACTGAGACTTCACTTGTCGCTGCCACCAACAACATCCAAACCATTCTCAACCACGGAGAGACAGCAGCCCTGATCCCCTTAGACCTCTCAGCAGCATTCAACACCGTATCCCACCACACTCTGACCAACAGGTAACACAACATCAGCATCCCCTTGGAAACTTTCAGATGGATCACCTCATTCCTCTCTGGAAGAACACAGAAAGTCCTCCCACCTCTGTTCCTCTGGGAACCCAAGGAAATCATCAGCGGTGTCCATCTGCCCCAGCCCCTTCTGGACATATGTGACACCCCTGGCCAGCATTGTCAGATCCAGCGGTCTCTACATCATATTATACGCAGATGACATTCAACTCATTCGCTCCCTCTCCACGGATCCCACTACGAGAACCAGCTTCCACAGATGCATGCTGAGTGTCACCAACTGGATGAGAAGAACCTGCTGATGTTCAACACTGACAAGATGGAAGTTCTGATCTTCTGCAACAGTTCACCCTAGAACGCCTCCTAGTGACCCACTGAACTAGGACCCGGACCCTCCCCATCGGATCACACCAGATACTTTTATTTTTTTATTTTGTATTATTGTGTTTTTTGGCATATACAAAAATTACAATTAAACATCAAAAGGTCCAATGACAGCATTATCGGCATATTATTCAGAGAACTTTTCAATACGTACACATTACTCCCCATAACTTCCACATTGGTATACTAACAGTTGCATCAGAATCCCGCCTATCTTCCTCACACAACAACAGCAGAAAAGCTTATGCAATGGGGTACCACTAGATTGACAATCCAGGTTGAATGCACTTCACGGTCCTAATTCAGTCCGCTCTGGTACGCGTGTCGTCTCTAAGTCAGACCCAGTGTCTCCCGTGTCTTCGTCTCCCTCCACAGATCTCCTCTCCATGTACAGTGACCAATAGTTCTTGGGGCGATTTCGGGGAGGTAAAAGCTCGCTATATAGTCCCGTCTGCGTGCAGCAGTACAGCATATCTCGGGACCACCTGGAGAGCGTAGGCTTCGGTCCCCTCATCCAGGTAAGCGCCACACAGCGTTTTAGCCACCAACAGAGCCATGTCGACCAGTCTACGATGCTCCGGAGTTATATCTTTAGAGTAACCCAGCAGCGCTAACAGCGCGGTAGGGGACAGTGACAAGCCGCAGACCTCGTTTACTTTGTCGAACACTGCTTTTCAGAAATCCGCAACCCTAGGGCAGAGCCAGGCAAGGTGCAAAAAATCAGCCGTCTGGGCTGAGCAGTGTTCGCAACTAGGCGACTCGTGCAAACCGTATCGGCACAGCCGTTCAGGGGAATAATACACTCGGTTAAAATATTTAAAATGCAATAATCGATGCCGGCCATTCAGAGATACCCTCTTAATGTTTGCGCAGCAATACTTCCATATATCCTCCGTAAGTTCCTGCTCTATATCTGTCTGCCAGGCCAATCTAGACTTGGCGTAGTGTGTCGTTTTTTCGGCAAGTGTGTCATGGTAAAGTTGCGGGATAAGTTTAGCAGGTGATTTGGCCTTCACAATATAGTCGTATACCGTCACAGTCTGGGGCTCTGCCATATCCTCCCCTAACAGGTCTTTGAGAGACAGTCTCACTCTGTGAAATTGGAATCGAGTGAGCGGGGGAGTGCCCCGTCCGTCTCTTTTGTCCACATCTCCCCATTGTTTGACCACTCCACCTTGGAATAAATCACCCATCTTATGGATATCTAGCTTCGCAATGGACGACAGCACTCCGCGGTCCCTACAGGGTCCGAGCCATGAACACCAGTCAATTCTGGCCTCTGGAGTGTACAACAGCGAACAGGCCTGTGCGTCCATGAGATGGTGCCAGGCATGCGTGACTACATTGAGCGAATCTAATAGGCCCGTACGCCGATCGCGGGGGTGGGCAAGCAAAGCTGGTAGTGGCGTCGGGTCTGCCATTATTTTTTCAATGCCAATGTGAGGGGCGGTGTCCGGACTGTGCATCCATCCATATGCATGTGCACCCTGAGCAGCTCGGTAATATAGTTCAAGATCGGGAGCTTGCAGTCCCCCGTCCTCATACGGTCGTATCAGCATGTCCCACGCCACCCTAGGCTGCTTACCAGCCCATACTAGTCGCAACACCAGTGCATGCAGCTGTTTGAAAAATACACTAGATAATACCATTGGTATGTTGCTAAATAGGAACAGAAAACGGGGGAGTACCGTCATTTTTAACAACAAAATGTAGCCCATGAGAGAGAGGGGGGGAGGCCCATCCACCTCTCCACATCATCCTCTAACTTGGAGATCGCCACCCCATAATTCTCTCTAAGGACCACCTCCGAGTCCGTATGAAGTTGTATGCCTAAGTACCTGACAGCATCAGTGGTCCACTGTATGGGGTACTCTAAGTCCACTCTCTTCGTGGCCGGGGTAAGCGGGAACATTACAGTTTTGCTCCAATTCACTTTAATGCCAGAGAGTGAGCTAAACAAAACCACCTCTCAACACTCTCGGAAGGTTGACTTCCGGTTCTCTCACGTAAAGCAGGGTGTCGTCTGCGTACGTCGACACAATTAAATTATACCCGGGGAAACGAATACCGCGATGTCCATGATACTCTCTTAGTGCACAGGCGAGTGGTTCCGCGACAAGGGCATAGAGGAGAGTGGACAGCCCTGCCTGGTACCACGACTTATAGGAAAAGGCTCAGTCGTAACTGCGCCTATTCTAACTCTCGCTGTTGGAGAAGCATACAGTGTGTTCAATAGTTGGATAAAGAGGTCACTCACCCCCTTTCGCTGCAGCACCGCTCACAGGAAGGGCCATTCGACAGAATTGAACGCCTTTTCCATATCAAGGAAGACCGCCACTGCTGGTATTTCCTGACTTGTGTGTTGGAATGCTGAAAAGACTGTACGTAAGTTATAAGTCAGGGTGCGGCATGGCACACATCCCGCCTGCTCGGGTGCCACAAGAGTTGGAATCAATGGGCTGAAGCGATTAGTCAGTCAATTCCTTTATTTTCGATAAATTAATATCATATAAAGACAAAAACACAGTCCTATAAACATGCAAACAATTACAACAAATTTGGATTAAAAATATACAATCAGTTACAGTGAGTATGAATTAGATTAAAAAATTTCATAAAAATAGAGCAATGTTTTTCTTAAAATTCATTTCATATCATGTAAAAAAAGGAAAGTATACATAAACATGGGGACTATTTATCACGATTAGCAATAATTTTCGCGAATATCTTTGCATCGACATTAAGAAGGGACAACGGACGGTAGGAGGCACAGTCTCCTGGAGGTATACCCGGCTTCTATAAAGTTATAATAGTGGCTTTGCGCATTGTAGGAGGCATCTCACTGCATTCCGCGACCTGTTCAACTAGCTTTAGTAACTTAGGGATCAGTAAATAGGGAAACGCTTTATAAAATGATGCCGGAAACCCGTCATTGCCTGGAGCACTGCCAGCTTTCATAGAGGACAGTGCCTAGACTATCTCCTCCCGTTCGAACGGTCGAACAAGAAATTCGCGATGGGTGTTGGTGAGCCAGGGCAGTTGAATATACGTGAGATAATCGAGGATACTATCATCTGAGATTGGTCCTCCGGAAGAATATAAGGTGGCATAATAATCTCGAAAACGAGCTGCGGCCTGCTCATCAGTCATCTCTTCTCCATTTACAGGAGATTGCACCACAGGTGAGGGTGTAGTTTGTCTGCGTTGCTTAGCCATTTTGGCTAGTACTGCACCAGGGCGCTCGCCCTCCCCGTAGGAACGTGCAATAGAGTACTTTCCTAGGTGTTTAACTTCAGCAGCTGCATCTTCGTGGTACTCTCTAATCGTCTGTGCAAGTTCTCGTTTCAGATCCGCATTTGGCTCTCGTACAATACGCGCCTCTATGTCCTGAAGGCGAGTCTCTAAAAGCTTCAGGCGGTCCCTAATAGATCTAAGGACTCCAGCATGCTTGGAAATTGACTCCACGGATATATGCTTTAAAGGTCTCCCACACAGTGAGGAATGACTCTACTGTCCCCTCATTTCTATTGAAAAAGTCATCTGTCAGTCGCTAATTCCTCACGGAAGGCATCATCGAGCAAAGCGTATGGTGGCATGCGCCATGAGAAGGGGGGGGGGGGCGTTTCTGCAGGGCGCTCAGGGAAATCAGCATAGGGGAGTGGTCTGAGTAAGTGCGCGGGAGCGTTGCGCAGGCATACACCCTGGAGAGGAGATGCGAGGAAATGAGCCAATAATCAATTGTAGTGTGTATGTCGTACCTTGAGGAATAGTGTGTGTATCCACCTCTTGTCGGGTTTCTAGTCCTCCAGACATACGGTATTCCCAGTCTAGTCATCTCTGCAGTAAGGACACAGGAAGAAGCTGAGGGTCGTCTACTAGGCCCGTCCGACCTATCAATAGCTGGCTGTAGTGTTAGGTTAAAGTCACCTCCCCACAGGACATGTTCTTCACTGAGAACCCTAATCTTGTTAGCAAGGGTCACATAAAATGAAGAGCAGTCAAAATTAGGGCCATATGCATTGATCACAGTAAAAGTCATACCCTTCCCAACGCATTTAGTGATAACATACCTGCCCTCAACATCCGTCTCAATAGGCGTAAGCGTCAAGTGTGATCTCTGGTTCACCCAAGTAAGCACACCTCTGGCACTGGAGGTAAAACCGGCCGCATGTACTCGGCCATGGAGGCCCCTGTATTGCAGCGTGGGGCTATCCTGCCTGAGATGCGTCTCCTGCAGTAATGCAATATCTATACCATGTCGTGTGAGGTATTGAAGCACCTTCCTGAACTTCCTGTGATCATGCAGTGCCCTTATATTCCACGTCAGCAGGGCTATGCTGTCATTGTCCTGCATGTGTTGTGTCCGATGAGGGGGTGTGGAGTGCACATGGTCATTGTCAGTAACCAATGAGATTCGGGCCATACCACTGGTATTGTCCATATCTGTCCGCAAGTGTATCTCTATGTGTAAGGGAGCAACGCGTACTGTATCTAATTGTCATGCCCTCAATGCTCCGCCGCTAAATTTATAACACATTCACAATTTGCTATTTTGCAGTAACAACAATAAAGAAAAACATAATAGAACTCCCCCCCCACGCTTGCCCATCCCCAACACGGCCGCGCCCCCCATCCCAAGCTCCCTCCCACCCTCCTAGTAGTTCCTGAAACAATCCCCTCCCACCTCCACCCTCCCGTTTTCTCTGATACTAATTACAATAGACAAGACAATTCTAAATAGAAACAAAACCCCACAAAAATTGAGCTTTTTGAGAGTGTGGCACACACACGGGGACGCAGGTAGCTTGCACATTGAGTCAATATCAAAAACAATGCATTGTATCTGCCCAGTATCCCGCCCCTCCGTCTCAATGAAAACATTGAAAAGAAAAACAAATTCAAGAAGGTGAGCAGTGCCCCCCAAAAAACTAGACACATTATCGGATTGCAGTGATGGGTTCCAATGAACATGCAGACACAGCTCCATCTATCCGTCCCGCCCACTACGAGCCCCGGGAGCCACCGAGGCTAGTGTTCCAAATACAATGGTATCTATCCGTGTCGATACATCAAAAATTGAAGCTACGAAGCCTCAGTGCAATCCCTGGTCAGCCGACCACATACGTACATCTTCTAATCTAACTAGGCACTATCCATGGGACACTGCTGGCGTGACAGCGCTGGGAGGGATCCCCCTCAGCAACGAGTTCCAGACCCCTAGTCCGGTTGCAACGCTTCTCACCGCAGCAGATGTGTATAGTGCCTCTGTAAGCTTCGCCCCAAAGAGGCGTCAGCCCCACTCAAACCTCTGACATCACGAACCCCCCAAGCACAGGGCCTGTTATTAAAAATACCTCCCTTTACAGCTGTGAGCATCCTCAGTCTTGTGCCTCCATGGGATCGCCAACCTCCTCCTCGGCATCCTCCTCTCTGCTCGCTGACCTCGCATTCCTGCACCAGTCTTTCATGGCTTTCTGAAGCGCTCTCGGATCAGTAAAAATAGTGGATCTTCCTTGCCTGTTGACTCTTAGCTTTGTAGGGTACAGCATCGCGTAGTCTATCCCCAGATCTCGTAATTGTCGCTTCATGGGTACAAATTGTTGCCTCGCCTCCTGCACCCGTGCATTAAAATCCGGGAACAAGGATAATGTAGATCCTTTGGAGTTGAGCGGTTGTTTCTCTCAAGCCAACAGCAGTGCGGCATCTCTGTCTCTGTAATTGAGGAGCTTAGCCACGATAGGACGCGGTGGGGCCCCTGGTTTCGGTCTAGGGCCAAAGGTGCGTGAGCTCTCTCTATGACAAACATTTCTGAGAAGGCGTCTTCTCCCAGCAGCTTTTTCAGAAGGGACTCCACAAATAATTCCATATTGCCCGTTTGAGTGTTCTCAGGAAGGCCCGTAATACGTATATTGCATCTGTGGGAGCGCGCCTCTAAATCCTTCACCTTGTCTTGCAAAACTTGGATCACTTTGCATAGCTGCATATGCTCTGTGTCCAAAGTCGTTTGTGCTTCCTCCACTTCTCCAATTCTGCGTGCCGACATGTCTATGCGTTCGGCATGCTTGTCCAGCCATGCGGTACATAAGCGCATCCATCTTAGTACCTAGGGAAGCAATACCGCTCTGCAAGTTCTTCTCCATAGCTAGTAATAGACCTCGGTTGTCAGACTCTGTTAACTCTCCTACTCCGGAATGGCCAGCTTCATCATTCACCTAATCAGGTGGAGGATCCATGGGTTTAGTCTTCTTGGCGTTATCAAAAGTAAGTTTAGGTTGTGTTCGGTCGGGGCGCCCCATGGCGGCACAATTCAACTTCACTATAATCCTCTATAGGGTCTACACACCAGTAACTCTTACTCCTCTGGCTGTGTCGAACTGTGTCCCTCTGTGTGTAGGGGTGCGTCTCTGACCGCACCGTTGAGCATAAAGTGGCCTCCTATACGTGTGGGCGTGCTCAGTATAGCGAGGTAAATCCGGTCTCCCAGATAGAGAGCATACAGGGAAGCAGGCCAAAGCTATGTCCGGTTCCTTCGTCGCGTCCCCAGCGAGGCCTGGTCTTACAAGGGGAAGCACCCAGCTCTAGACCGCCTGTACCTTGCAACCCACGGACAGCGCCAGGCCATATGCTCTCACAGAGCAGCTGCGCAGTTGTTGATTGCCTGAGCCAATTCGACTTGCAAGGGTCTCAACCTCCAGTGATATCCTAGGGCCCAGTCCCCATACAGTCTCCGTTTGCGCCTTTCTCCCATCCAGGGGCAATACGACGAGGGGGGGAATCGGAAGGGCTCACTGCATAGGTCCCTCAGTGATTATATTAAGTCCTTGGTGCGTGGCCCGTCAATGCAGAGTCGTCTATAAGTGCACCCCACCAGCTGTGCTAATCCTCAATATAGGCAGCAGATCTCCCCACCCTGGGGAAGCTCTGCATTAGTTCAAAGTAAAGCTCTCCCGTCGCATCATCCGCAGTAGATCATGAGATGGCACGGTGGCTGATGCTGGTGCTGGCTACTGTGTCCCTCTGAGCACTTGCTGGTGCACCCAGACCTCACGCGCAGCACCGTCGGCAAATCGGCGGTAGCGCGATCGAGCCTATCACCGCGCACTCACCTTTCCTCCAGGGCACAGCATTCACCGGTCTGCGACCCCCTCCAATCGAAGTCCGGACAGGTACAGCGCTCTCTCTAGCGAAGGGGAGACCGGCGCGGCAGCTTCGCCGCAGCGCCACGCTCCTCACAGCTTTGTCTGGAGGTTGAGGCCCAGAGGCCTAATGGTACCGCCAAAGCCGGGGCCCCGATTAGCACTTCGAGTCCGCCCTATGCCGCACCCTCAACGCGTCTCTCCCGGGTCTGTTCTGCGGCTCCACCTGGCTGCTCCGGACGATGCGCTGACGTACCCAGAGTTTCACATGGGCCGTTCCACGTCGTCTTAGCTGCACCGGGGGGTCGCAAGCTGTAAACTTTCCCCGGGCCAACGTCTCCCTGCGTCGCAGCGTCTCGCAGGCCGCTTTTCCCTCAGCACACGCGGCCAGCAGAGAAGGCCGACTCTCAGCTGTTCTTCGCCGCGTAAGGTATCAAAAAGTTGCCAACTCGTTCCCTAACTGCTCCGGTCACGATGTGGGGGTTCTAGAAGCACGAAGGGCACTGCTACCCCCAGGATATTTTCACGGATGGGCTTTGAGACATAGGAGCCGACGGATCAGGCGGCCCTCTCCGTTGCTGGCTAGCTCCGCCCCAGATAACACCAGATACTTCGGTATCATCATTGACAGCAAGCTTACCATGAAGTCCTAGAGCAACAGTTTCCTCTGCCTACTTGTTCACTCTCCGGATGCTTTGAAAAATCTTCAAATGGCTCCCCCTCCCAAACACGAGATTCACCACCACTCAAGCCCTCATCACCAGCAGGTTGGACAACGGCAGTGGCTTCTCCTCTGGGATCGCCACGCACCTTCTCCAGAGATTACAGACCATTCAAAACGCCGATGCCAGACTCATCCTCAATATTTCTCTGTGGACCCAGAACACCCCCCCCCAAAAAAAACTCAAGGAACTCCACTGGCTCCCAGTTCAGAAGAGGTGTCTGTTCAAGCTACTGACCCACGCATACAAGGCCCTGCACAACTTCAGTCCGACCTACATAAACCACCACCCGATCAAATGTACCGAATGATGCTGATTAGAAGTTAGGCTAAAGATGTTTCTAATTTCGGAGGTCACCTCTTTCTCCCTCGTTGGTCCAATTTCCATTGCAGCTATGCTAGAATTAACTAGGACATGTACTGAAGATCTCGTAAATACTATTTCCTACCGTTCACTTCTAAAATAAGCAGAGGAATGGAAGACGGTCACCAGGCAATATCTGTAATCAAGCATGTGATACAGCAGTTACTGCTCCGTTTTGGGTCTTGTCTCACTTGGCCAACCGGAGAAGGTGGAGTAGAGCATATTGTACGAACATAAGTGTTTTTTACATCTCCAGACAGCTCCCTATTTCCAGTATTACATTCTCTTAGCTAATTCCTGCTCTTTGGAGATACCAATTTCCATGTCTTTCCAGGTAAAGGGCAAAAGACTAGAACTGTTCAGAGCAACCCTAGAGATACTACATGATCTTGGATATAACTGGATTTGCTCCACGATTTTCTTTTTTATCAGAACCTCTGAATTAAGTTTTCATATTTGTCTTTTCTTTTTATAAATGTTACTTATTTATTTTGCTTTGCAATTGTTTTTTGAAAATATTGAAAATATCATGGATTCACAGCACGGGTAGTCCTCATCCTTCAAACATGTACAATAATCATATACATTGATAACATGCATGAGGTGTAAAGTGTAGTTATCAGTGAGGGGTGAGGGGCATGGGAGTGAAAGATCCCTGTCTCGGCGGGCGGTCATACATGTTCACGCTTGTATGGGATGGAAGAGCATGGTGGGTGATGAAGCGTGTAGTTGTCGAGGGGAGGGGGTTAGTAGTGGTTGGCAGCTATGACCGTCATGTCCGTTATCATTTATATAGGCCTACATCACTGCCAGGATAAGTGCGAGCTACGGTGGTGGTGGGTGGTAAGGACGGGCAGTGATGTGCAGTTCTGGCCGTCGGTGTCCGAGATCTCTACTATCATCATGGCGGAGAAGGGGGTGGGGGGGTAGTCCTTTTACTGAGGGTCTGCGTGACTGGGGGAGGGGTGGGGAGGGAGGGGAGAGGGGTGGTATGGGGCGGGAAGGGTTGTGAGAGGAGCAGGGATTGGCTGCAGTTAGGGTTGAGGGAAGGGGGCTTGAGTCATGGAGAAAAGACGTGTCTAGCACAAAGAGATACAGGGCGACAGGAGGAGTGGCGAGGGGCCAGAGAGAAGAGAGTATGAATGCACTGGGGACCGTATTTCGGGGGCCAGGCCGGTGTTAAATGTTACTTTTTACCGAAACGTGGTGACAAGATCTAAATTTATTTGATTTTGGCTGTGTTGTTTTCCAGGAATATTTATTTGGGTGGGCCAAAGGTACATTTGGGTGGGCCACTGCTGGCCCGATTTATTGCTTATATATCTAGCCAGGCCTGCTTCTGGGCCCTCCTTTCTCTCCTTAGTCTTACAAGGCACAGTAAAACACACTCTTTTCAAAGTCTCTTTCTGAATGTTATCACTCTCAAAAAGTGCTTTTCTTCCATGTAATGTCCCTTTGATGGGGAGAGGAGGTTTCTAAGGTAGGAGTATCAAGCAAGTGACACTACTCGGGCTCCCTCTGAGTGAGCCTTCAGGGAGAAGCCCTCTTCATTACTACCTGACCCCTGACTCTGCAGCGCACTCCCTTACAGGCTTGATTATCCACTTTTCTACCACCCCTCTCCATTACACCTTATTTCACAGCTGACTTTGAGCCCCAGCCCCGTATCAGCTACCATTCAGTTCCACTTTCATTATTCCCAGTAAAAAATAATAGTAAAATCACCTTCAAACTTGAAACCTTGAATATAGCAGTAAATGTAATTAGCATGCATGTTAAAGTATGCTCCACAGTTCTACTAATCAGCCTGCTTTAGTGCTGGTGCAAAAGGCTATTTGACCTTATTTTTTTACCTCTTTCTCTGGAGATAACTCAACTACCACCCTCCAGTAGTGCCCTTCATCTCTCCATAGCCACACCCCTCATGGCCTCCGCCTCAGACTCCCCAACTGCCACCCTCCACCAGCACCCCTCATCTCTCTGTAGTTCCCCCCAACCTGTGACCTCCTCCTTGGACTCACTCACTGCCACCGTTCACTAGTGCCCCTCATCTCTCTGTAGTTCCCCCCACCCCGTGAGTCCCAGGCTCTCCACATCACTGGAGTCAAGCTATCCAGGCTGAAGAAGGCTGATAGCCAGAAACCGGTCCTTGGATGCTTGATTCCGATCTAGGAAAGACATGGCTTGGTATTTCGGGCTGGACTGTTCCCATGAGGCACAGGGTCAAGGCTGATTTGCATATAGCCAGTGTCTGACCTAGGGTGGTGTGTGGTGCAAAAAAACAATGGATTTATGCCCAGATCTTTGTACTGGGGTGAATGTAAGACATTGTTTTGCATTCTGTCCATCAACTGTGTTTTTTGCAATCCCCCCCCCCTCACCCCATAACCTTCTCCTCAGCTTCCCTCACTGCCACCCTCCACTAGTGCCCCTCATTTCTCCATAGCACCCCCACCCCATGACCTCCTCCTCGAATTCACTCACTCCACACTCCACCAGCGCCCCTCATCTCTCCGTAGCCCCCCCACCCCATGACCTCCTACTTCGATTCCCTCACTGCCACCCTTCACTAGTGCCCCTCATCTCGACGTTGCCCCTCTCTCATATCCATTCCATTTGTTGTATAGCGCTACTCATATGAGTGTAGGGTGTCACAGTACTTTACATAATAGCTCACATTATACAGAGACAATAAATCAGTCTACGGGGAATGTGAGGATTACAAGGTGTAGAAATCACGTCATCCACACTGGTGGCCAGTATATTTTACAAGGGTTTGGTCTGGAGAAGCACAAACTCAGGATTTAAAGAGTACTCCAGTGGTTGGGTGTTGGCTTTATTGATAAAAAGGTTTAACTGCCCAAACAAACTCTTTTTAGTATCATTAGAATGTTGAAAGAATGGAGAAGTTCTAACTATATAACAACACAAAAATGCAAAGTTTGTATTCAGCTCTTTGATGACAGTTCATAGGTCACTGTCCTATGTTAGGATACTAACTTCTGAACTGCAAGTAACACAAGGAAATCTGTGACAGAGGTAGTAACCCACTGAGCTATTCCCATAAAATTCAGTTTATCTGCATTTAAAAACTACCAAAAGACAAATGGTTGCTCTGCAGCAGTATCGTAAATCACCAGGTATCTGAACATTTTTTATTATTGTACATCCGTGGCAGATTCACTGCGAGGGCCAAAGCTCATGTTTGGGTGGGCCAGGCTCATGTTTGGGTGGGCCTGGCCCACCCTCTAGAACCGAGCCTGATGCACATTCTATCTGCACATTGCCCGTACTCAGGCCAGCAAGGGTGAGCCAGTTTTTCTCGCACTGAAACTGTTTTTTCTTTGCATTTGGTGTGCTGTGAGCAGAGTAGGTGCTTGAATAAAGCTCACATCAAGACTGGCTTCTCAGCCTACTGGTACAATTATCCCGTCTAATCTATGATGGCTGCACCTGAGCATTTGTCTTCAGGACCAGGACATATATTGGTTATACCCTTGTTAATGCTAGGAAACGAGCATGGTTTTTAACTGTACAAGGAGTTTTCAGTACTGCTGTTGAGCTTTTTTTATTTACTTTATTTGCCCAACTCCCTTTGATGCTATTGAAGTAAAGGGTTTGTGTTTTATAGTGAGGTCAGTGCTGTCCAGGCTTCTTCAGAGTGGGTATAGCTATAGTATAGCTAGCACCAATCATCAAGCTAGCGGATTGGACGAATCCCTCACTGGAGTCTGTTTTTATGGCCCAACCCATTTTGATCCGCCATCTGCTGTAAGAGTATTCTTTCTCTAAATAAATAGCTGCAATTGTATGATTTGTAAAGCTTAATGATTGTAACAAAATTTGCTGGAAAAGTAATTGTGGGAATACGTTTTTTTTCTTTGTAACTCCATCAGGGAACCAATTTAACAACTGCTAGAGAAAAGGGGCAGTTGGTTTTCCTTGAAGGCCTCAGGTCATCCTGTGATTTCCTATTCGGGGAGGAGCAAGACTGTGGACAGTCACCACTTCAGTTTTTGAGGTATGTGTTAATTTTACAGATAGACATAATAATTTCATCAATCTTTATAAAGCACACTGTGATACTGATAGCGAGCTCAAGCCTTGAATCTTTGAACTGAGCTACTGGTACTCAACAGACAAGTTATTAATGTTATCAACCTTAAAGCAACCGAAGGCTGAATTGATCCTCCTGGCCACTGAGAGCGAAGCCTGGGACCTACGTATTAGATGTGGAGCTTTTCAACAGTCATCACCTTGCGGTTGGCTACACAGGATAACTTCACTGCATAGTGCAAGATCATTAATGATACTATATTGTTTATTGATTGTTAAGAATAACAGATTACAGGCGTTGAAACTGGTATTAACTTTTTTTTTTTTTTGGAAAACCTTTATTTGTAATTCAAAGTACACCGCTATTCAGCCGTACATCCCGGAGGCTAGGCAGCATTATAAAGCAACATGGAAGTGTGCACAAAACAGTAAAAGGAGCAGTCAGGTTTAATTTTATGTATTGTAAAAGTGAACTCAATGAACAAGGTGAAAACCGAAAAGGGACAAGGATAAAGAAGGAAAAGGGGAGAAAGAGGGGGGAGAAAGGGAGAAAGATGGCAAGGCAGAGAAGCATAGAAGAGCGGTAAGGCACATGTCCAGGGGGAGAGGCGGGAACTTCCGCATCATGAAATAACCATATCAAAGAAGCACACATGTGTACGGGGAACAAGAGACAGGATTACGTCACGTGAAATCCTGGGTGGAGGGATTAGCTATGGTGAGAGACGAATTTCCGGTTGGACTATCTCCGGGGGCACACAAATGTCACCTCTATAAGAATTCCAGGCCCCCCAGACCAGCCCCCACATCTTGGGCTTACCCCGGGCTAAGTAGACAGTCTTCTCCCGCAGCATGCACCAGTCCATATTGCTTTTCCAAAGACTCACAGTGGGGGGGGTCGGAGCACCCCATCTCTGGGCAATGTCCCTCTTGGCCACCATATTCCCCAGGGGGACCCAGCGGGTTTGAGCGTTATTGTAGTCGGTCGGACCCCACACATTCAGCAAGCAGCGTCGAGCTTCCGCAGGCAAATCCACACCAGTCACAACACGCATAACCGCATGCACTCGCTCCCAATAAGAGGCTATGGCTTGGCACTCCCAAAAGGTATGCATGAAAGTGGCCAGCGCACCACATCCCCTTCTACAAAGGCCATCCTGGGAAAGCCCCATACGAATCAACCTGGGGCCAGTGACATACACCCTGTGGAGTACTTTCAGCTGAACCAAGCGCAGTCTGGCCGAAATAGCTACTTCCTTAGGGGAGGAAACCGCAGACTGCCAGTCCTCGTCATCCATCTCAATCCCATCATTCATCCAGAGGTCTCGTACTTTCACCAGCAGGTCCGTCCGAACATTGATAAGTTTTTTGTAGGTCAGGGAGATGGCGCTGTCCGGCATATGGCCGTCCAGCACCCTGTCCTCCAGCGGGGATGACTCAGGGACTTTTTCGCCTACAGGCAAGGAGGACGTAAGGGCATGCCTCAACTGCGCGTATCGAAAGTACTCCGTGGCCCCCAGTTGAAATTCCGCCTGTAGAGCAGCAAACAATTTAATTTCTCCCCTGGCCATCACATCCGCCACTTTGGAAATACTGATGAGATCCCACCGATCAAATCCTTTTGAGTGCCACAAGTTCCCGAGCAAGTCAGAGTCGTAAAGGGGAGTAGCCATGGTGAGCCTACCCTTCCACCCCAGAGACTTCGTAACCGCCCTCCACAAGTGCACCGCGGTCCTGGTGTGACCAGTCAACTTCCGGTCCAGAGATCTAGAATACAGCGCTCTGTAGTACATCCCGTTGTTCATGAGCCATCGATCCATGGCATACCCCGGATTAGTCACCGGTCCGTAGAAGCCATGATTGATAGCCGCCAGTTGAGAAGCCCAGTAGTACCGGCGCACGTCGGGCAGGGCAATACCGCCGTCATACCACGGAATGGTCAGTTTGACTACGGCAATGCGCGGCCTTCCGTCCCACAAGAGGGCACGCTGCAAGCCTTCGATATCTCTGAAGTATTTAGAAGGTACTGGGTCCTGCGTGTTTTGAAGCGCATACAAAAATCTCGGCAGGGACATCATTTTGAACAACGCCGCTCGGCCCAACAAGGACAGCGGCAATCTTTTCCAACCCTCCACGTCACGCCGAAGGCGTGCCAGAGGAGGGAGCAAGTTGTTCGCGTACCGTGCCCTGGCATCCGTTGAAATATAGATGCCCAGGTACTTGAAGCCCTGTTGCGAGACCTGTATCGCACAGCCCCTAGGGAGACGTGGAGTGTCCCCGCGGAGCACGTAGAGGTAGGACTTGGACCAGTTAATAACCAGGCCCGAGTATCCACCAAAGGTACCCAGTACATCAAATACCACAATCAAAGACCGACAGGGGGAGGTGAGGTAAAGAAGAATGTCGTCCGCGTATAGCGAGACACGATCTTCAAACCCCGGTGACCACTTGATCCCATTAATATCAGGGTGAGTACGGATCCAAGCAGCAAGTGGCTCCAGCGCAAGGGCAAAGAGGAGCGGTGATAACGGGCAGCCCTGTCTGGTACCCCTGCGCAAGGCAAAGGAAGCTGACATGCGGCCATTGACCGTTATGTTGGCCATCGGGGAGGAATAGAGAAGCCGAACCCAACTGATGAAGTCAGGGCCGAACCCAAACTTAGACAGCACCGCCCAGAGGTAGTTCCATTCAAGCGAGTCAAACGCCATCGTCGCGTCCAGCGAAGCCAGGACTGTTGGCTCGCAGAGCATGTGCGCCCGCGCCATGACAGCGTGGAGTCTCCTAAGGTTAAGGGCAGTGTTACGGTGAGGTATGAAACCGGACTGGTCTGGGTGGACCAAGTCCGCGATCACGCCCACGAGCCGATTGGCCAGCAACTTAGCCAGGATTTTGGGCTCAGCATTCAGCAAAGAAATAGGGCGATACGACCTACAAAGGTCTCTAGGCTTCCCCTCCTTATAGATGACCACAATGGTAACCAGGCGTTGATCCAGTGGAAGTTCACCAGCGTCTCGGGCTTCCAAGAACATATTCCTCAGGGGCGCGGCGATAGTGTCCGCTTTGATTTTATACAGCTCCACCGAAGACCATTGGGACCTGGAGCTTTCCCGGAGCGCAAGGACCGTATCGCTAATGCCACCTCGTCAACCGTGATGCCCCGGTCCATGTCATCGCGCTCAGTATCAGACAGGCAAGGGAGCTCAATCCCCTCTAAGAAGGAGGCCGAGTCCGATTCAGTCAGAGCGGAGACTGACGTATAAACCGTCTCAAAGTAGTCGGCAAACGCCGCGGCAATAGCAGTGGGATCGGTAACAACCAGACCATCGTCACCTAGGATCTCAGGCACCACACGGGAAGCCAGCTCCTTCTTGTCCAGCCAGGCAAGTAGTTTGCCCGCCTTGTCTCCGGCGTCATAAATCCTCCCTTGCTGTTCCCTGCCCATCGCCTTGGCAGCGTCAGTGGCAGT
Organism: Lissotriton vulgaris; assembly: GCF_964263255.1. Classification (NCBI taxonomy): domain Eukaryota; kingdom Metazoa; phylum Chordata; class Amphibia; order Caudata; family Salamandridae; genus Lissotriton; species Lissotriton vulgaris. The sequence goes on along the minus strand of NC_141698.1, from coordinate 278,078,294 downwards.
GGCTCTATATTCCGACTGCTTCAGGGAGAGAGCATGTAACAGTTCGGGTGTCGGTCCCAGCGCCAACTGGGAGTTCAGGTCTGCAATATCCGACTCCAACCGCACCATGTCTTCATCCCTTCGTCTGCGCACCTCAGCTATCAAGGAGAAAGCCTCTCCTCTAAGGACAGTCTTAAAGGCCTCCCAGAGGGAAAGGGCCGACGTTACGTACCTGTATTCTCCGTGAAGTACAGATCGATAGCTTTAGCAAGGAGGTCTCGAGTCTTGGGGTTGCGGAAATACCAGGGATTGACCGGCGCCACCCTGGTCGCCGCCGCGATGCCAAAGGACACCCAAACTGGAGAGTGATCCGATATACCCCTGGCCATGAGGCGAGCCCCAGAGACGGTCTGTGCCTGAACCGCGGGTGTCAAAATGTAATCAATTCGATAAAGACTACCGTGGGCCCCCGAATGGAAAGTGTACTGTCGTTGGGCGGGATGTAAAAGTCGCCAACAATCAATAAGGCCCATGGTGCTCATGAAGTCCGGGAGCCATGCTTGTGCGCTGCGTAGATCTCTGGACGGAAAACGATCCAAAGTGCCCGAAACCACAGAGATAAGGTCCCCGCCCAGTATTAACAGCCCCTCCGGGAGGCCCAAAATGGCGCCTCCAAGATCCTGGAAGGTAGTCGCTTGCAACCCCGGGGGGACATAAACAGAAACCAAAACCAGGGTTCGTCCCTGCCATCTGCTCACCACGGCAACATAGCGGCCCCTATCGTCAACCACTGTGGACTCCACCTCCAGGGGAAGAGACATGCGCACCATTATCCCCACCCCTCGGGATCCCGAGGAGAACCCGGAATGGGCCACCATTTTGAACCCCTTTCTATTCAGAGCCCTACAAGTATTGCCAACGAGATGAGTTTCTTGCAGGAGGATAACATCGGGAACACAACGTTTAAACATTTGTAATACAACACCACGTTTAATACGATCCCCCAACCCATTCACGTTCCAACTAAGTACATTCAAAATCTTACCCCCCATCATCAAAGATGCCCCGTCCCAGCCATCCCCCCCAGAAAGCAGCCACCGATACGGTGTACTCAAGACAGTAGTAGCCTCGCCATGAGAAAAGTAAGAAAGGAAGAGCAAAAAAAGAACACACAACCCAACTGCCCCCCTCCCTGCACCCCTGCATTAGACTAAAAGCCCCCTCAACTAGCAGTGTGCCTGTCGCCCCGTATAAACTAACCTACAAAAAGCCCCCAGAGGAGAAAGGAGACATCCTATCAACCCCCGTTACCCTCCAAAGTTGAAAAAACAGGAAAAATAAAAAAGAAACAAGAGTCAATGAACGATGCCATCCGCAGAGCCCCTCGCAGAAAGAAGACCAACATGTCAAAGTTCATTCCTGGGAACCTGGGCCGCCCGACGCCCCTTCCGACAGATCCTCCGGAGTAGTCCGACGCTGAGGCAAAGTGTCCAACCAGTCCCCCGCAGCATCTGGCAAATCAAAGAACAGCGTCCGATCACCATGTTCTATTCGCAGTTTCGCTGGGTAGAGCATGGAGTACCTCAACCCCATCTCCCTCAGTCTTCGTTTCACTCCCATAAAACTTTGCCGGCGTTTCTGTACAGCCTGAGTGAAGTCAGGGAAGAAATTCACGTCAGCATTCTGAAACCGCAGCGGACCGCCACTTCTCGACGCTTGTAGGATTGCGTCTCGGTCCCTGTAATTGAACAGTCTGGCAATGATGGGGCGCGGGGACGCACCTGACTTCGGTTGGCCACCAGGCAGTCTATGAGCTCTCTCGACCGAAAAGAATTTACTCAGGCCTCCGGGCGCCAAGTGCTTCACCACCAGTTCCTCCACAAACAAATCCGCGGCGTCCTCCTCCGCACCCTCCGGCACACCTGTAATGCGGACGTTCTCGCGCCGTGCCCGTCCCTCAAAATCATCAAGCCGGCGCGCAAGCATCAAATTAGCGGCCTTCAAGTCCTGAACCTCGGTCTGCACGTCCGACATATCAGTAGTCAGACTCGACGTCTTGATGTCGAGTGACTTGACCCTGTCGTTCGTCTTCCCGAGGTCGGCCCTGATGAGATTGAGCTCGATCGTGAGGGTATCAACCTTGCTGGACAGCACTTCATGTTGGCTGTGCATCTCGGCCTTCACGCCAGCAATGGCTCCCATCACGTCCCGGAGGGTGGGTTCGGTATCTTCCGGGGACACGTCCCGCTGCGGGTCCTTGGTATGGCCCGATGCACCTGGTGAACCTCTAGAGTGAGAAAATCGTTCAGGGATGGTGGACTGCGAGTGGAGGGGTTTCCTGCTGACCCTAGGAGGCTTCCATTGTCTGGATCTCCTCTGCCCGCCATGTTGGGCGACGGGGATCGTACAATCCGAGAGGGGGCAAGCCAATAACACCACCTCCACCTGATCGAAGTCAACAAGTCCCTCCACCGTCCCCAGGGAACAGCAAGCCTCCAGGGAGATCGGCAGGGCCACCGGGCCTCGCAAAGCAGTTAGTCCCACTCAAAATGCCACCGCACCGGGGCTCCGTCACCGCCCCAACAATGCCAGGCCGCTATGGCGTCGTCGTCACCAGGCTTCCCGACGGTGTAACTCGGTGCAGGAAGCTCGGATCTTCAATCTGAAAACGGGCGCCGCATCAGCATCAACACCGCAACTGATTCCCACCGCCGTGGAACAGGATAGTGGACAGGATCAATACGGAGGATCGGAGGGTCTTCGGAGCTCCGAGCTTACGCGGCCATCTTGGTTGCCCGTGAAGCTCCTCCTCCTGGTATTAACTTTTTAATGGTGTCCCACATGAATTGAGGACCCATTTGAGAGTGCCTCCTCTGGAGTGCAAAGACTGGCCCGACAGATCCAAGATAATTGAACTGTAAGTTGACTTTGTACTTCCAGGGAAGATTGTTGAGATCCTTAGAGACCATCCCGTCAGTGGTCCAGTGTAAGAAAGTGCCCTCTTTTTGCATGGCTGCCTCCTCTTAAACTGTTGATGTGCTTTGACTGAGTGAGCCCTGGGTTCCTGCCAAACAGGTACCCAGGGCCTATGATTTTTTCCCTAAACTGCATTGAAAACAAAACCCAATTGGCACTCTTTTGCCACAGGTCAGCCTCTTGTAAATGGTACCACAGGTACCAAGGGCACTTAGGCCTCTAAGGGCTGCAGCACGTATTGTACCACCCTTAGAAGCCTTGTACCTTTTAAACACATACACTGCCTTTGCAAGCTGTGTGTTTTGGTGCAAAACAAAGTGAAGAGTCGACATGGCTCATATCCCTGTGTACCAAAAAAGGGTGCATCACTGATGCGCCCGCTGTCGCACTGCTGGCGAGGAGAAAATTCCTTAAAGTCAACCTTAGCGAGTTTATCATTTTTTTTAAGTCTTCCTTTTTAATCATCACTCTTCATGCATATTTTAAGCATCACGGAGACAGCTGCATTGACCTGGAATTCTTTATTCAACAGTTTCAAATACCTCCTGTTACCCATCCAGGTTTTTATCAACCGGCATGTGAGGTCAATCGTATATCAAAATGAACTCTTTGTATTACCCAATGCATTTCGAGCCTCTTGGCTCTTCATCAGGGATCACTGTAACAGAATAGAGACACAGCTGAACAGACTACTCAATGTACCTGTGCAATGAAAATTACATATTTAAATGTTACAACCTTGCTTCCATCAGCCCACCCCAACCGATAAATAACATCAGTGCTCTAACAAAGACTTATACACCTTCATACTGCTTCCTCCTAACCAGCTTCCAATTTATTAAGTAATATAACCTAAACCCCGTATCCCACCCCCTAGTAATCAAAACCGTTATTAATAAACATATAAACCCACTAACCAAAATAAATTAGCCAAAGACCTCAACCCGTCGCTTTTCTGACCTCCCTTCAACATATTCCAAACCCAAAATACCAAACTTCAGCCCTTTACGTCTTAAGAGCCATACCGTCAGTTTAACCTCCTGAAACACTACACATCAAAGTCGATCATCGCTTGTGCTCTTTTCCCTGCCGTTCGGACCGTTATCTAATTTCCTCTCTTCAAGTGCACAATCATACTAATGATTCTTCAATTATGTTAACCCCGTGACCTGTGTCTATTTTTTTTAAAACGCCCCTTCTCAAAGAATTACGTAAACTCAAAATCCCACAATGCACTTTCCTGAATCTGAAAAACCAAACTCCACCCGCACTCTAATTACTATCCCCAGTGAGCTCTACCTATCCGTACTTATTTATTTATTAATTAAGTTTTATATAGCGCAAACAAGATCCCGAGGTTTATCAGAGCGCTTTACAAGAGAGGACATGAGTGTATTAAAAGCAACAATTGGGAAAAAGAAGACCATACAATAAGCAGAAGTAAGCGGGTAACGAAGGGGGCAATAATATGCAGAATAGAAGAACTGTATAGAATGGAGGCACCATGATAATACAAACAATGTCATCTGATCCCGTGAGCCTAGCCCGCTTAGGGTAAGAATTTGCTTATTAGGAATCTTTTGATTTCCAATTTGAATGCCGTCGTTGAGGTGAGACTGCGCACTTCCGGTGGAAGAGAGGTCCAAATCTTCGGGGCTGCCCCTGAAAAGGCTCAGAGACAAGTTCTCTTTTTGCTAAAGGTGCAGGTTGCAAGAGGAAAGTAGAGGAGCTTCTTGATGCTCTCTCCCCACAGGATAGTTCAAGTTTTTGTGCCAGGTACCTGGGAGTATTGAAGTGAAGGGCTTTGTGTGCCAGTACTGCAATCTTTAGCTGAATTTGTGCTTCAAATGGTAGCCAGTTGAGTGATTTAAGAACTGGGGAAATGTGGTTGTTTCGTTTGGCACCATTAACCAGTCTAGCCGCGGTATTTAGTGAGGCCCTTAGTGGAGTCAAGGCGTATTTGGGAAGGCCACAGAGGGTAGCACTGCCATAGTCTAGCCTCGGCAGGACAAGCGCTTGGACCACCTGTTTGAAATCATTTTGTGACAAGGAAGGTTTGATATTTCTGAGAGTTCTAATCAAGTGGTTTGCCCCCTTACAAACATTGGTGATGTGATTATTCATATTTAGGTGCGTCTCCACGGTGACTTCTAGTGATTTGGCTGAATCTATGATAATCTGGGTGCAATTGAAAGCAGTCAGGTGAGTCAGTCAGAGATCTAATTTGGGGATATATTTTGGAGGGGAGATGAGCAGGAACTCCGTTTTGGAGGTGTTGAGCAGGAGATGGTTCTGGGTTAACCAATTTTGAGTGGACGTTAGGACGGTGTTGAGTGAGATGATGTTTTCCGGGGATGAAATATTCAAGTAGAGTTGTGTCGTTGGCATACATGTGGAAGAGAATATTCATGGAGTGTAGTGTGTGAGCTAGAGGTTCTAACAAAAGGTTGAAGAGGAGGGGAGAAAGGGCGGATCCTTGGGGGACCCCCATGACTACTGGAGAAGGCTTGGAGAAGGAGTGGTTTGCCTTGAATCTTTGTGATCTGTGATGGAGAAAGGATGAGAACCATTGAAGCACCAGGTCAGGGAAACCCATTCTGTGTTGCAAAATGAATAGGAGGTTGTCATGATTGACTGTGTCGAATGCTGAGGAAGGGTCAAGGAGGATCAAGTAGGCAGGATTCATTTTGGTCAAGCATTATCAGAATGTCATCCATAACGTGTGTGAGAGCCGATTCGGTGCTGTGCCGCCCTGCGAAAACCGGATTGATGCTGGTCTAGGAGTTGGTATGTGAGCACAGAGTTAGGATTGCACACATTTTTCAAGGAGTTTGGCTAGAGTGGGGATGTTTGAGATGGGACTGAAGTTATTGAGATCAGATTTGTCAGCGTTGTTTTTTTTTAGAATAGGTGAGACCTGAACTGCTTTTAGGCAGTCAAGGACCATGCCTTGAAATAAGGAAGCATTTACAATCTTAGTCCAGGTGGGGATGAGAGCACTCTTGATCTCTTTGAATATGGATGTGGGCAATGGGGCAACAAAGTGGTTGGACAGGTTGATAGACTGAAGAATTTTGTTGATGTCGTATTCAGTAAATGGGGAAAAGGTGCCCCAAGACGCATTGTTCTTAGCGTTCAAGAGGGACAAGTTATACTTTTCAAAGAAGTCAGGGGGTCAGGCGGCAATAGAAGAGGGTAATAAAGCCTTCTTAGAGGCGAGGTCAGTAGTGAGGAGTCGTAATTTTCCCGTGAAGATAGCATCAAAATCTTCACAGGAGGGCGGGATGCCACCCGGATCAGAGAGGATTGGACCAGTAACCGATTGTTGTTTGATCAATTCGAAAAGTTTCTTGGGGCGGTTTGCCGCTTGGTCTACTTGTAGTCGGAAATAGTTGGCCTATGCTCTCTTGATTTGTTTGTTGTAGAGGCACTTGACCTCTCTCAGGAGTTTTAGTAGGTCCGTGGAGGGATTGGATCGCCAGGAGCGTTCAGCTGCTCTAAGGGTGCGACGTTCTGTGTTTAAGTTGTCGTTGTACCTCGGTTTGGATATTTTAGATGAAGCATTTTTAAGTTGGAGTTGAGCAATGTCATCCATGATGTTGGTAATCGTCGAATTGTAGGCGTCAGTGAGTGTTTCAACCAGGTCGGGTTGGGAAGAGAGGACAGATTTACATTGGGCAGCGAGAATATCGAGGTTTACTGATCTGAGGTCCCTTTTCCATACCTTTGCTCTCCAAGATTGATCCTTCTTCGACATCACTTCCCTGTTAATATAGAAAAGGATTCTGTGATGGTCAGACCAGTCACGAGGGGTTATGGAGTCTAATGTGATGGTCTGTTATTTGGAAATGATGAGGTCTAGAGTTTCTCCTTTAGTATGGGTTGGTTGGTCACAGTGCTGAGTCAATTCTTAGAATTGATTTAAGGCAGCCTACCGCAGGGTCATTGGGGTTTGTGACACAGCAGAATCGACATTGCTAGAGATGATTTCCATTAATTGTTCAATGAAAGAGAGGTTGTCCCCGGGGGTGGTGAAAGGTGTGTAGTTTGCAGATCGGTAGGTTCTTACTTGAGATGATGAGGCCAAGGTATTCACAAGAGGAAAGGGAAGAGGACGCCCAGTGAGAAATCAAGAGTATTCTTCTTCTAAAAATAAACAATGAACAAAACAGTATACCCTCGCAATACCCTTCAAATTACGTGCGCACAGCGAGCGCACCAGTGATGCACCCTTTTTTGGTACTTTGAACTAAACTGTGACTTGGGAACGGCTCACAGACTGTTTGCACGCATTTTCATCGAACACTATGTACACAATGATTGGTCATCTTAAAGGGAAGAGTGCATGCTCAATGTTGACTTACTTACACATCCCTGTGTACCATGCCTACAACCCGCTGCCCTGGCATAGGTGAGCCGCCCCTCTAGCTGGGGGCACTATACCAGTGGTGAGGGTACAGGTGCTTGAGCCCTGTACCCCTACAGTGTCCAAGCCAATTCTTAGACATTGTAAGTGCAGTAATGCCAATAATAGTATATGGTACTGGGAGTTTGTCATTACGAACGCCACAGCACCATAATGGCTTTACTGAAAACTGGGAAGTTTGGTATCAAACTTCTCAGCACATTAAACCCACGTTGATGCCAGTGTGAGATTTAATGAAAAATGCACTCAGAAGGCATCTTAGAGATGTCCCCTGAAAAACGACCTAACACTGGTGTCCAGGCAGAGAGTGGCTGCTCACCAGCTGCCACCAGCAGACATGTTTCTGGACCCCTGGGTCGAGAGCCTGAAACCATGCACATCCTGGTACGAATTGCCAAGCCTCCTCCCCCAGGAAGGGCAGGGTCCACGAAGGGGAAGCTTCTGAGGCCTGCCGCCTTTGTGAACTTCCCCAGGCCTTTTGCTGGTTCCAGAAACTGACCCCCACTTTGGGTGGGAGAATCGGCGGGAAAACCAAGTGACGATGGGAGGTGCGCCCACCTTTGCTAACCCCCCCCCCTCAGGTGGGGGAGGTGAGGAGAAGCACAACTCTCAGGCCCCGCCATCTTGCAGATGGGGGGACCCAGCCAACCAGAGTGAGGCATATGCCCCTCTCCCACTGGAGGGTGGTATAATAGGGGTGTACTCAGCCCAATGAAGGGACCCATTGGTCCCAACCTTTACTTACCTGTAACACCCCTAAATCTAGTATTTAGTGGCACCCCTGAACCTTGCTCCCTCAGACAAGAACCAACTAAGATGAAAAGAAGGAGGACCGAAGAAGCCGTGCCAAAGCTATGAAGAGGAGGACGCCCACTGACTTGGCCCCAGCCCTACCGGCCTGTCCCCACCTCGAACCTACAGAAGCGAAATCCCGGTGTGTCCTACAGCCAGCAACCCCAAGAACCTGAGGACCTGCCCTACCTTCCACAGAAAAGACTGTCTCCAGTGAGCATCGGATTTGCTCCCCCACAGACTCTGGAGCCTGCTAAATCCATGAATCTGCACCACTCTGCACCCGACGCCCACAGTCAGAGCTTGTGTGGGCCAACACCTCAAGGAGGTCTCCCCAGTGATCTTGACCTGAGATCTGGTGATGTCTTACCTGCCTCAAATCTCCAAGCGAAGCCTGCAGCCTCTTTCTAGAGAATCCCCCCTACCGCGACAAGAGCTGATAAGAAGAAGCCGATGCCTAAAGACATCCCTGCACCCGAAGTTCCACGGCCTTGGGTGGCCCAACCGACGGTGTCCCAGCATCCCTAGACATCCCAACGTACCTCTCTAACCAGTGGTCACCTACAGAAGATCTCTGTTCATGAGCCTGCAGTCTTTGTTGAAACCGGAGAATCCCCATTTAAATCAACAGGGCACCCACGCCAAAACAGCACCCTCCACCCAGCCACCCCTGCGGGTCTACCTTGGGTGCTAACTCTAATCCCCCTTTGCCTAGAGCCTAACACCAGGAGCTTTGCGCCCACAACCTAGTGGCCTCCTTGTGACCAGCCACCAACCGGAGGCCTCCTATCCCCCATTGGATAACATTGGGCCTTAGCAACCGGCCGCCCTAGTGCCGCTGAGGGTGCAACAAGAGTGCATCCTTGACCCTGGGGGAATCCTTGTTCTAAACCCGGAATACCAACTCCCACAACAAGGTATGTACCTGTTAACCGATAACTTAATTTCTCTCCATAGGAATACATTGACTGTTTTCCCTTGAAAAATTTTCAGTGTGTGGAGTTGGTTTTGTATTGAACTTTGAGAAACTTCAAAGAACTAAAAAATGTTTGCTTACCTTTTCTCTAGGAAATGTCCCAGTGTGATATCTAGGTGTATCACACGGAGTAGAAAAAGTAATTCAACGTAATCTTAACAGTAATTTCCACTGTATTGAGAGCATTTACAAACCTGTAACACAGTAATTTTCATTCAGCTTGCTTGTATTGTTCAACCTGCCTTGAAAATGATCAAATACACTTACCTGTGCTAGATTGGTTCTAGCATATAAATACAACTAAATAATATTTTTATACAAATCAAATTGGTCTGAGTTCAGTCTTTGAGTGTGTGACATCATTTGCTGATAGTTTGTACAACAAATGCTTAACACTACCCTCTGATAAAGCCCACACTACCACAAATAGAGAGTAAGGTGCTCTCCACTTTTACCTCTGCCTACCTTTGGGGTTCCACTAGACTCAGTGCACACTATACCTCATTTTGGTTTAGTACATACAGAGCAAGCTTCCTACACCCAGTCATTACAAATGCCCCTCGTAAAGCGGAAGTGTTCATAATCCAAGGGCGTTTGATATGAAAATACTTACCAACAGAAATTCAGAGTTTGAGATGGTTGTTAATCTTCAGAAAACGTACAAATACATGTTTGTCCAGGAAGACTTTTGTCTGACACACTGTACCATCAGGAGATTCCACTTTCGTTGTCTCTTTTTCTGATGTTGTACCAAAATGCTTTGAGGCTTTAGTAAATAATAAAAGTAAAAGAAAATTTATCAGAGGGGCATAGGGCCCCTTTAGCTGGCACCTAATATTTGCAAGCCCTGACACATTCTACCTTTTGGCCCAGAATGGTAAAACAGGAAGTTAAGGGGGCTCTTGCAGTGATCAGTATGTGACTTGTTGAGTGCATGTTTAAATACCAGCACATTGACTATCCTTCATCCTTTAAAAAAGAATTGATTAAGTGGCTGTGTCTGCTGTAATGGAAATGACCAATAATAGCCGGGCCCGGGCCAAAACTGATTTGCATATGGATGGTCTTGGCATAAAGTCGCTTAGAGGGCAACACACTATAGACTGGAATGCCTCCCCAAGTAATTACTATTGGCCGAAATTAACTAAGCATTCCACCCATCACCTTTTTTCCTTTGTAGTAAAATAGTATCTAAACTAGACTGTGATGCAAATTATGACACTGACTACCTGCAATAAGGAAACTTGTGTTAAGAAATTGACTATGATAAGGAAAATGTTTTAGAATGTTCCTTCAACAAGTCATCGGATGTTGTGCAGTACTAGTAACCCTTGGTGGAATCATCCTTCAATTAAGAGGCTAACATCAGAACTCGCCTCAAGTGGGGAAAATACTTTGATTTATCCTGCAGTGTGGAAAATTACACCAGAACTCTTCTAAACTACAGAAGACAATGTCAGAAGTTAACTGTGAACATTTAAATTACATTAGAAACCGCCTGCAATCGTGAAATTAAGCAATGAGTAAAATTACACAACTTGTCAGCAACAAGCAAAATTATATTAGGATTTACATGATGGAGGTAAATAGCACAACTCGCCAGTAAAAGAAAAATCACAGCAGTACACTCCTGTGTCAGAGATTGGAGAAATGACAACAGACTTGATTACAATAACGGTCTCAGAACTTTACAGCAATAAGAAAAATTCCACTAAGACTTGTCTTATTAAGAACAAGTATACTAGAAGTGATCTGCAATAAATTATTGCAGGTGTGTTCTCAGTCTCCTCATTTTGTAGTGATTGGAGCTAAAAAATAGCACTCTGGCTGCTCTAAGCCTGGAGCGTTCCATTAATACTGTGGAGTTTTGGATGCCTGTGTCAACAAGATATCCCTGCTTGGATCTGTTCATTTAATAGACCATCACTAACAGCAGAAAAGTAATCTTCGCTATCGCCAAAGATTTCATTGCCCCTCCTGCCGCCTCCAACAACATCATCCCCTCACAAGACCTTTGCAACAAGATCTCAGAATTCTTCTGCAACTAAATCACATCCATATAAGGCAACATTCACCCGCAATTGGACCCTGTCGCCATCAAAACTCAACTTCCCATCGCAGGCGAAGATTAAACCCTGACCTCAAGTCCCACAATCGAATTCACTGCTACCATGAAGACCAACATTTGGGGCCCCCATCTAACCCTTGCCCACACTAAACCTTCATGAAAGGACCTCTACCAATCAGTGAAGCACTAACTTCCATCTTAAGTGCCGTTGACTCACACATGCCACCATCATGACCCTACTCAAGAAACCATCCGCTGACCCAGGTACTCTTTCCAACTATAGACCCATCCTCCTCGTACCATACCAGGCAAATGTCTTAGAGAAACTAATCAACCGATGTCTCACCACCCACTTAAGGAATCACTAGCTCCTCAACACTATGCAGTCTGGAGTCAGGCCCAACCGCAGTGCAGAAATCGCACATATTGCTGGCACAAATGCCATGCGCATGATGCTTGACAGAGAAGACACAGCAGCATTCATTCCCCTTGACCTTTGCAGCATTTGACATGGTACACACCCCATCTTCATCCGGCACCATGCATAAGATTGACATCTAAGGACCCACTCTCCACTGGATCTGCTCCTTCTTAAATGATAGAACAGAAGCATCTTTCTCCTCAGAAGCCCGCAGAATCACCTGCGGAGTGCCTCAAGGTTCATTGCTCAGCCCCACCCTATTCCACGCCATCTGCCACATGACCTCAATGTCCTCTCCTACGGTGATGACACACAACTTGTACTCTCCCTTTCAGACAAGACCCCCCCAACACAAGAAAAACAGTTAACCTCCTGCACGACCGAAGTTGCTAAGTGGATGAAAACGTACTGTCTCAAACTCAACTCTGACAACTCAGAAGTAGTGATCTTCAGCAAAAACACCTCACCATGGGACTCAATCTGGACACACAAGTCAACACTTCACTGCATCCTGCTTCTACACCCTGAAGATGGTGAAGAAAATGTTCAAATGGCTCCCAAGCAGCACTAGAAAAACTGTCTCTCACACACTATTCACCAGCTTGTACTACGGGAACATCTTCAATGGCCGGAAGACTAGAAACCACCAAGAACATGGCAGCCAGACTCATCCTCAACCTCCCACGCAGAACTCGTATCACACCACACCTCTGGAGCTCCAATGGCTCCTGATAAACAAACATGCTCTTCTCAAACTCCTCACACGCACACGTTCAAGGCATTACACAACTTAATCCCTACCTACCTGAACTGTCGCATCTCCTTTTACCAAACACCCAGACACCTCTGCTCCAAAGACTCCTACTTGCGTACATCCCACACATAAACAGAACCGGATCCAGAGGACGGACATTCTCTTACATCACTCCTAAAGCAGGATACAGCTTCCTACTCCACATTAGTGCCTCCTCCTCTTTTCTTGATTGAATTCCACAAGAAGCGGAAGACCTGGCTTTTCAATTAACCAACATATCACAGACAGGGCTAGACACACACATCTGCTCAGAGCCAGGATACCCTCACGGGTGATAGTGCGCTTTACAAATACACTTAACATAACATAGTGTGTTCACTTGTCTGCTGTAAATGCCATATTTTGTCAGAGCTGTGTGCATGGGAAATTGTGAGCAGAGTAAAAGATGTCCCTGAGAAGGCACTCTGAGTGTGCGGATTGTCTTCGCCCTCCCCCTGTGAATGTGTCAACTTTCATGTGCATTATCCTCTGGATTGTGCCAAGAACCTCTGTGGGATCTAGTAACCTTGATCTCTCCGTGTTCATGATTGCAAACTTGGACTTCTGCTGAGAGCATCTAGCAGAGGCCAGAGGCTAATCAAAATACATTGATCAGTTGATACTCTAGTACTAGTCCGCAGCAATCAACATATATTGAGAAGTTGATACGAACATATCTTCTTAAAAGGCTCAAGTGTTGCTAATTGAGAGTGTCAGTGTTCATATTTTAAACACAACTTGTGCATTGGTGGCGTTCTTAGACAATATTGAGGTTTTAATATTGGCCTACACTTATGTCGACTCCACCAAATCGACTGCCTACATATTGTCAAGGTAAGTAGATGGAGAGTTAGAATACTGAATCCATACCATATAACTTGACTGGACAATAGAGTGGTTGTCAGTACTTTGACGTTGATTTATGTACTGGTCGATATTATTGACCTCACTATTCTGACGTATAACTCAGGCTGCCATTTCTTCCTGTGAAAAATGCTGGCCATTTGTGCACGATTTGAGGTTCTGGAAGGGCGAGGAGTTGATTCTTGAATAACAGGTTGTGTAAAATCCTCTGCATTTTCTTTGGTGCAATTCAATCTCTACCTGCTTTAAAAAGCATTTTGGAATAGTCCAAAGAGCATTAAAATCCTTTCCACATATTTTCAGCTTGTGTTTGCGTTTGCTGCTTTAGGTTTACGGCCAGATGTACGACCATTCCATTATGCGAGTCTCAAATTGCGACATTATGCGACTTGTAAAATGGAAGGTACAACAGTGAGACTGTTTGCATTTCTCAAGTGGGTCGCAAAGGATCTGCCTCATTAATATTCATGAGGCAGGTCGCAATTTACGACCCATTAGGAATGGCCTGCAAACACAGGGATAGTGGCCTGCTGGGGACAGCAGATCCCATGTCTGTGTTTGATTTTTCAATAAAGCAAGTTGTGTTTCTCAAATGCAGCCCGTTTTCCTTAAAGAAAAACGGGATGCGTTTAAAAATATAAAATGAACCTTTTTCTTTTCATTTTTTAAGGGACCACTGCCTGCTCCTAAAAAAATTTTTTGCACCCTTTCACAAAGGGGAAGGAGTCCCCTGAGAGGACCCCTTCCTATTTGTGTGTGGCTTACCACCTACTTGAAGTTTAATAACCGCAAATAGGAAAGGCCAGCGAACCCTATAGAAGTCCTTAGCAGCATCAAAAGTCTTTACTGTAAGAGGGATTTCCCTCTATCGCTATGTCAATTGCACTCCCTAAGTCATGAGTCAACCCGTATAACTGTCTGCCTTTCATGAATCCTTTGTGGTCTTCATGTACAAGCCCAACAATCACCTTGTCTACTCTTTGGGCTATGATTTGAAGGTAGATTTTATAACCATTGTTTAGGAATGATATTGGCCTGTACGATTCGTATGCTTTGGGGTCTTTCTTAAGGTTTTATGATTATACTGATTGTTGCTTCGTACCAAGAATTTGGTCGGCCCGCTACATATACTGCAATTAACAATCTAGTCAGGACCGGGGTGAGTTCGTCTTTTAAGATCTTGTATAATTCACTAGCTAAACAGTCTGGGCCTCGTGCTTTCCCCTTTTGTAGCCCTCTTGGCACTCTCCCCCACTTCCTCAGTGCTTATCTCTTGATTTAAACTGTTATGCAACTCTGCTTGTAATACAGGGAGAGCCTCTTCCTTGAGCCGGTTGTTTATCTGTTCTGCTGTAGTGTCTGTGTCTTTTGTATATAGGTTCTGAAAGAAGTTTACAAAAGCCTGCTCTATATCTGGATAATCTTGGCAGCATTCACCAGTCTCCTTGATTTGACTTCAAGTCAAGTCAAAAGATCTTTATTCGGAATAAAACATCCATAAAAGTACAGACAAAATACGATAAAAACATTTCATTACAATAATGACATCTGGAAAATCAGAGAACAATCAGACATAAACAAATTTAAATTTAAATTTCATATCTACACACAAATTGTCCCTTCCTAATGTAAAAAACGACTTTATACTCAGTTTAAAAACACAGTTTAAAAACACACAATTAGAAAGTACATTTTAACAAACATAGTTTAAAAGTGGGTGGGTAATAGCAGCATCGTAAGTATATCCACATAGAAAACTCTTACAAAGAAGGAAAATGTGCAAGTAAGAGATTCTCTAAAGTGCATAAGAAAAAGTGCAGTGTGCAATGATTAAACCTCAGTATAAAGAGTGGCTCGTGATCTGACGGCAGCTTTAAGGAAGCAGCTCACCCTGAATATAACTTCATCTGATCCCAGTAATAGAAAAGACCTCAGTGCTAATTTAAAATCAGTCAATTCATGTTTTCTACAGTAAGGCATTAAGTAATGAACGGAAAACTTTTTATAAAAACCACAAAAGAACAAGAAATGCATAAGGCTCTGTTTCATATTGGGGTTACATGGGCAATTTAAAGTTTCAAGATGTTTATTGTAACCCAAAGGGAAGTTTAGTAAGTTTACTATACTCCCATCTCGGAAGCGAAACAGTAAACCCCTATCCCATCTGCCAAGATGCAAACGTAAATACCTGTATGGTGGGCCAGGGTTTTTAATGTGGGGTTCAGAGTAGCCCAAATATTTTGTGACAGTGCATTTAGTCAAGTTCTTTCTTTCCCGCTCTGCACTGTACAAATCATATAATGCCTTAAAAATAATGGTCTTATGGGAACGATTTATTAGACTTGGTGTGGTGAACAAAGACCCCAACCCTACGCTTTCAAGGCAATCTTTTACCGCTTTCAACCATGGTATGTGGTGTGCCCTATCGCATTTTAAACAATCCAAAATAATTTCACGGGTCAAGATGGCAGCCGGGTTGTTCCATATCTTTATCCAGAAGAGAACTGGTCTGGATCTTACAAAGTCTTCTATGTATGAAATATTTAATTCATTGTGGCATACATAGTTGGGGGAACAAATGACCCCACCCAACACCTTCCGGCAAAACCTGTTTTCTTCCGTTTGGATATTAGAACAGTTAGTACAACCCCAAACCTCGGCGCCGTAAGTGCCAGTTGGCATGCATTGGGTTTGATAGATCTTAACTAGTGATGTGATTACATCGGCGTGGTTGGGTTGTCTCAGAGAGGTGATACAATTTATAGCTTTCCCCAACTTATTCCTAGCATAAGATACGTGTGCATGCCATGAACCAGTGTTTGAAAATAACAACCCTAAATAAGGGAAGGTACTAGTACTTTTCAAAACATTTGACCGTGATTTGATCTCGGGAATTTTATAATTTTTGGGACCACAACTCATGATTAGGGATTTTTTAAAATTAGTTGTCAAGCCTAAATTGCCCATAAAAAGAACAAATCCTGAGATTAAAGTGCGGAGTGCCTTTGGAGTGCGGCCCATCAGGACCGCATCATCAGCGTAAAGAAGGGTAGGTATGGGAACTCCGTTTACATGGGGCACATCTCTAGTTAAAGTACTCAAGGAGCCGCTTAAATTATTGATGTACAAAATAAACAGGAGGGGGGCCAGCACACACCCATGTCTGACACCCCTACCGATGCTGATATCGTCAGAAACTTCACCAGATTGATTTACACGCACACGTGCTTTTAAATCACGATGTAAAAAGGCTAAAAAATGGATCAGGTAATCATCTAAACCATACTCGAGAAGGATGGACCATAGGCGGGAACGGTTGACAAAATCAAAAGCTGAGCTCAAGTCCATAAAACCAAAATATAAAGGGGATTTCTTAGCTATGTTATATTTTGCCATAATCAGGTTCAGGTTTAAGCATTGTTCCACCGTTCCAACGCTACTGCGGAAACCAAGCTGGCTGGGATGTAGGATATTATTCTCATCTGCCCAAGTTCTGATCCTTTTGAATATAATCCGCCCCAAAACTTTCAAGGTGTTATCGATTAATGAAATGGGGCGGTAACACCCAGGGTCCAGCCTATCACCCTTCTTAAAAATGGGGACAATTATGCTACAGGACCATGTTTCTGGAATTTGCCCGGTTGTTAAGTTATTAAAAACGTTGCAAAGCAATGGAGCCCAAAAATCGGGCTCACACTTTAACTGGTCAATTGAGAGCCCATCAGGGCCGGGCGCTTTATTCCCAGCACTTTCTGATATGGCATCCGCTACCTCAGATACAGAAATATTAAGTGGGTTTAAGAGGACTAAAGTTAAAGGAGGGTTGTCTGGTGTTGCGTAAATTTTTGCAAAGTGTTCAACCCAGATAGGACCAGTGATGTTACAATTAATTTCAGTTAAATTAGAACCTATAGATCTTATCTCCTTTACCTCCTTCCAAAACCCAGTGGTATCTTTCAGGTCGGCTGAGCGTGCCAGGGAATCCCAGTGAGTTTTAAGAAGTTCATTTGATCTAGTACGTAGGGTACGTTTATACTCTGCTCTGAGCAACCTTATTCGAGGTGTATCCCTAGGTTCAGCTTTTAGGGCGGCTCTTAGCTTCCTATTTGCTTTGGAACAAAGGGCATCAAACCATCTAGGTGATTCCTCAGCTTTACTAGAAGCTGGTCTGGAAATCTCACCTTTTATTACGGAACAGAGTTCAGAGAATGATGTGATTGTGTTAACCCCATGGTCATCAATAGTGAGACATTTTTCGATCAAGACTGGGTATTTTTTAATAATTTCGGCTAGGATTCCCTTATTATCTACGCCCTTCCAAATTACCCTCAGTTTATCAGTTGAGACCTTCAAGTTCCTAGCACCTATTTCATTTCTTGAACACTTACCCCTTGGAAGTGAAAGGTGAATGACAATCGGGTAATGGTCGCTATAAATTTTACATACCACTTCGGCCCTTATTAGAGCGTTAGCGACAGGAGGTGAAACAAAAACATAGTCAATTGTGGTGCCGCTCCCATGGCCAATAAAGGTGGGGAATGGGGCGGCACTGTTTTCCATACCTACATATTCCATACAGTTTACAAGGTCTCTAGTTGCGAGTAAATTTGACAGTTCTGTACCTCTTTTGCATGGGGGATTTCTTGGGTATATGTGAGCATTAAAGTCCCCTCCTAGACATATACCGTCAAATTTCCCATATTGCTGTCCATCCATGATTTTATCAATAAAATCAAATAAAAGAATAAAATTTTGATTAGGTTGGGACAAAAAATCATTATTATAGAAATTGATCAGACATAGTCTTGTCCTCTGGGTATATGATAATGCCATTAAGCTAGGACAATTAGTTAGTAGTGTATCAACTTTAACTTCAGCAGTAATTTTTATCCAGATAGATAATCCACCACTTGGGCGACCAAACGGGGGGGCTAAAACAGTCCTATTGTGGCAACTGTACCCCTCAAATAACAAGTCCTCAGTACACCAGGTTTCTTGAAACATTAATATGTCATGACAGTTGGCCCAGTCCTTCCAAGAGGTAATTTCCATCTTAGTCTTCAGACCAGCAATGTTCCAGCTAAGAATTTTCAAGTTATTATCTAGCCTCAAACAAGGACCCTGGTCAGATCCTGAAACAGGTTTTGCTGTGGTATACCCCTGTTGTACACATGGTGTGCTAGGTAGAAGAGTCTTAGATGTTGACGGAGGTGCCTCAAGAGGTATTTCCACTGGCTGATCTATAGCGGAACACACGGAGGACAGTTCATTGGTAGTGGGAGGCAGGCAATCCAACGTTTCCAGGTCATGAAATATTGCAAACCTGTTGTGTAACGGGAAAACAGGTGGAGGCTGCATCATTTTATGTGGGGGTCGGTAAAAGTAGTTTAAAGGTAATGGGGTCACCACAGTAGAAGGACCATGTCGAGCAAAGTTTTTATTCAGCAAGAATTTTGCAGTGCCCGGGTTTCTAAAGTTGATTACTATACAGTCCCCATTAATGTTTTTAAAGAGAGGACCAACCCAGGTTACTCGCCTTGTGGATATGATCTCTTTGGAAATGTCATAGCCCACCCCCTTGTGCTTTGATAACCAGTCTATGCACTTATTATGCAATTGGACCCACGATTCTCCTTGGCCTTCCCTGAGGGGTGGAATACCAGCCAGAACTAAAACATAAGGACAGGCCTCAGGTGGTAGATGTAAGGCAGGGCCTTGGTGTTTGACAGGCCTGGTGTCTTCCTGTGGGATCTTATTGTATCGCTGGCTGGGATTTGCGTGGGCCTTCTGTATTGTAGTAGTCTGTATCGCTGAATTACTCGTATTACTTTTTGATGATGTTCCATTTACAGTGATAACAGGAGCAGAGGATTTAGTCGAGGGGTCAAAAGCACAGGTAACGTTACTTGGTGGCAAGGAGGATTTGGTTAGGGAGTCAGACGGGTTGCCACCTCTTGTGCTTTTGCTTTTGGTCACCGCAGGTGTAGCAAACAGTGGAAGATTGGTGGCAGCCTGTGATTCCTCAACCCTAATAATACCTTGGTCACCGCTAGTAAGAACACGGGTGGTGGATTCCAGATCTTTTAGGAGACGTTCTACTCTTATTTTGTCCAAGCTTGCTATACCTTTTCTCTTGGCATCATCGTTTTTGATTAGGTTTTCCAGTCTGTCGAGTCTTTTAAAAATATTATTAAATTGTTTGATCATTTGACCTTCAAGGTTTCTAAAAATGGTATCTGCAATAGTCTCAATGAGATTCCCCTCTGATTTGGAGTGGTGACTATTTATATTATTTACATTGGGGGGTTCAGTCTGGGTGGAAATAGACATAGAGTTTGGGTCATCATTATTTATGACATCGATGTCACCCAGATGAGGTTGTTCCTGCACAGATGCAATGTGTTGGTTCAGCTTTTGTTTCTTCCCCCTATTCCACATACTTTGTGGTGTTGGTTGGTTTACACTCCTTAGTGGCTGCTTCCTTTTATTGTGGGTTAATTTTACAGGGCCCCTCTTTCTCTTGGCTACTGCATTCTCAGACACCTTAGTGGTGATAGCCTCTATAGATGTTGATACCGAGGTAGGGTCAAGAGCTACATCTGGGGCTATATATGTGACAGTATTTTCGTCATCCAGGACAATGGGCACATCAACAACTGGATTTGACGATTTAACCACAATAACTTCAGGATTTATGTGGGTATTGCCGTTTAAACAGCTCGCGGCATGTGGTTGGTTGATAATCATTGTACCCATAGAGAATCTCCTTTCTGTTTCAACAATCTTGTTAAACGCGGTGTCTATCAGTGACTCAAAGGATGTTATCAATGATACAGGGGACTCTGTGTCCTGGGTAAGAGCGTCAACAGTAGTACTAATAACAGTGCAGTCGGCCATCAAGTTAACAATATTGGGAAACTGACCTTACTGGGGAAATGTTAGTGGGGTGGCCCGCCCGCCCGACCACTGATGGCCTCAGAGGGCCCGCCCTTTGCCCGGGCTTCGGCCGGCGCCGTCCGCGCGCGTCTCGCGGGGCGAGAGGGGGTGTCAGGCTTTAACTGGCGCCTCCGGCGCTCTCTGCGCGTCACGGGCGCGCTGCAGGCAGAGGGAGTGCTGGGGAGTGTGGTCCGTTTACTCGGGACGCCTCCCGTCGCCTCCCGTCGTGTTCTGCTCCCGCCGTTTTCTGCTCCCGCCGTTCACCTCACGGCAATGCCCGTCGGCAAACAGGTAAGTGGCAAGGCTTGGTGTTCAAGTAACAAATGAAGGAGGCCCCCTTAACTGTCAGTTCTGGGACAGGGGAGAATAGGTAGTCAGGCAAGGAAGTCCCACAGTTGGCCCTGATTGAGCGGTATGACCTTGTGAATGCCCAAACTTATGTTTTTACAAATACCAATCACACATTGTTGTATGCAAAACCTAATCGTAGCTATGGTAGCTAGTGAAGCGGCCAACACCTGGACACAAACAAATCAGAATATTTTTAGTGCTCTTACATTCTTTTAGTTTAATCAAATTCTAAAAAGGACAGGACGTGTAGGTTTTTAGAAAAATATAACAATGTATATTTATTTCAAAGGTCATTCGCAAAACACAGGTAATTAAAAACAATTTATACAATAACTAGATTAAAAACAAGATTAAAAATACAGTGGTATGTACTTCAAGACAAAAGTTCATTCATAAGCAATATAAACACAACAATTTATTACAAGAACAGGGGTCGACGCGGCGTTTCGGTTTTTTGGAGAAACGATTAAAAACCTTCTTCAGGACCAAGTTCTAAAAAGAAACATATAATTACTTTTTTGCGTATGACAAGTATCAAGTATATATACGAAACATTTTTTCTACTACTTTTTTAACCTAAAACACCTCCTGACTGTTGTAGAGACAGAACACTTTGTTTCTATTCATGGTTGGCCGTGACCTGTTTACAAAACTAAGTAAACATATTAGTATTTGTAAAAAACATGTTGATTCCAAGACGGGGCATGTCGCTAGTGGGTATAAGAGATGGGTATTATAATATCTCTCCAAGGATATTAGCAATGGTTACATGAAAAATGTCAATGATTTCAATATATCATAGTGCTCTCAACTTTCACTGTTAATTATTCACCTAATTGTGGGTGGCTCATGTCTCTTACCCAAGTTGAATATTTAATAAGGTTAGATTACCTTAATTATATAAAGCTCTCAGCCCGATAAATCCGGGGAGACTGTCTTCCCAAGTATACTTTTTGGGTTTCAACAGGACTGTATGCTGCCAGGTCTGCAGGTAGTTGTAAATCCTGTAGAAGAACGGAGTTAAAAAGGCCTATGTTAGACTAGGCAACCTATCTAGAATGAAGGGCTTGATGGTAAATTATAGCTACCTTATAGTTTCTTTAAGGAAGTTGTCGCGTTAGTAGTAGGAGCCACCGATATATATATTTCAAAGGGCTGAAAAATAAGAGAATGTACTCAATCTCTATTTTGTAGAGGTTAACTCGGTATTCCAAAAACAGAGGGGGGCTGTGTTGTAATTATCTCGTGTTTAACTTACCCAGATATTTAATTACTGGCTCCCCAAGTCAACACCACCTTTTCCTTTTGGCGCTGTGTTGATAAGCGCTGCCTTATATTAATGCGCTGCTCCTTGCACTGTGAATGAACAAGAGGGAGGAGTAGTTTGTAAATTGGTACTGAAAACCTGCTTACTGTTCTGCAGTTATATCTTTTTAGTGATTTTAAAGTCGGCGTGTTTTGCTGTTGTTTTTGCTTGTATAATAGCTGCAGCTGTATAAACACTATCTGTGAGTCTATTATTAGTGGGTGCATTTTTATAAAGCCCTAAGCGTTTTAGGAAGCATGTGCTATGTCCTCAATTCATTAGTTCTGGTTTACTTAAACCTTGAGCGTTCTTAGGTGCATTTTTCTAAATCTTATATTCGCGTGACCAAGCATGCTTCTTTCATTAATAGCACCGCGATGCCCGGTGTTTATCTGGAGCCATGACATGTAAGAACCAAATGGCTCGATATATCGCCAACCCGCTATTCGTGTTTATTTAACAAGGGTGCTGGTGGCTGCCAAGTGGGTTGTACCTTGTATAATTACGTATTTTACATGATTCAAGTGGGTTTAAATAACAAAAGTAAATTGCAGCAAAGGGATCGCGGGGGTTCCAGCTCCGTTTGTGAGAATCGGCACGGTGTCACCCTTCTATGAGAACATATCTATGTGGTCACGCTACATAGATGATGTCTTCTTTATCTGGACGGGACCCGTAGAGACACTGAGAGAATTTATTGCTTGGTTAAACCTTGGTGACCAAAATCTGAAGTTCACATCCCATATTGACAACCAAAGGACAGAGTTTCTAGATATCATCATCAAACATACCGATGGTATACTAACAGTAGAACTCTTTACAAAACCTACGGACAGGAACACTATGCTGCACTATAAAAGCAACCATCCCCGAGCCAAATAAATAACATCCCATTCGGACAGTTCTTAAGATTAAAGAGAAACTGTACCACGATGCACGACTTTGAAAAACATGCGGAGATTCTCAAAACCAAGTTTCTAGAGCGAGGGTACCCAAAAAGATTAATAAGGCAGTCATACAAGCGTGCCAAATACTATAACCGCGACAATTATTATTATGATAAGTAAAACCTTTTCTGTGACCCCCCCTTCTGTCTCTAAACATCCATTAACCCAAGATCTTTCATATTGTGGTATAAGCAGGTTAAATGCAGGTCTAGTGGTAGATGGATCTAAAACAGGATCTAGTAATACATTAAAATCCCGCCCTATCACAATGAAATTCCCGACCTCAACTAATTGGCCATAGAATTCTCGGAGAGGTCCGTTGTCATCCATATTCGGACCATAATACCCTAAAAATGTGCATCTGACTGCACGTGTTTTGGTGCTTACTATCAGCCATCTCCCCCCGAAGACAGTAACATAATTATCCACCTTAGCCTGCACTGAGCTTTTTGTAATCAGAATTGCGACCCCCTTCACATTGCACTGTTGATTTGTGCATGCAAACTGGCTAATCTATTTTTTGTCCCTTTATGATGTTTCACATTCTCCCTGGAGTAGGTGCGTTTCCTGCAATATTATAACTCCGCTATTCAATTTTTTAAGGTATTATAAAATTCTCCTCCTCCTACCATGTACCCCGAGACTGTTCATATTCCCAATCACAACACATTAACTAACTTTGTTATTTTTACACTTGGTCCCCTATTATGGTGTTTCTTTTTCAATCTTTCTGACATCCTTTGTCTCTAATGAGAAAATCCTCCCCCTCACATGCTTCCCACCCTGTGTGAATTCTATTTACTCTTCAGCTACTTGTGTGCCCCCACCCAAAGCTTCCCACCACCCTACCCTTCCTGGGGAACCCTCCACCCAACTGTATTGGGCATCTCATGATACCCTTGAGCATCATCTCTCCAACAGGTATTAATGTGTCCCTTTTATAATTCCTAAAAGAGAAACACCCTGTCTTAGACGTTTTTAGGTACGGTTTCCTACCATATGGACACAGAGAGTTAGATACTTAGGAAGTTTGTAAATCTATAAGCTCTCAGGAATCAGATGAGATAAAGCTAAAGCAGGGCAGTGCTGGGTAGACAAGTAGACAAAATGAACAATGCAAGATAATAAAACCAAGTGAGAAGATATGTCAGAATACAAACAATAAAATTTATTACCTCCCGAACGGGTTACAATCTAAAAGAATAATTAAAAACCATTATAAGCCACCCAAAAGGTGGATAGTTCATAAAAACAATCATATACACTCAAGTGAACACAGTCGACGCAGCGTTTCGGTGCTTAAAAGAATCTTCACACCTTCCTCAGGACGTTCACACTAATTTCATATCTAAAGCAATTAAAGAAAAGTTTTTCAGTCAAGTACAATATTGATGAATTAACAAAACATTACGCCATTTGTCTACACTTAAGGATAGTTATAGCTCCTGCATTCCTTTTGTTACTTATTTAAACATTTTCTCAATTTTAACATGTATACTTCACAAAACATATGAATTCAGAACATATGAATTGCTATTCTGCATCATACTAACATCTTGTACCTAGTTAAAAAATTCTCGCAAGGCCACTCCGTATTATGTATAAATATAGCTGGGGGTTATACATCCTTTTCTACCCCAAGCCTATATAGCCTTAGTGATATTAACCAGTATCATACATATTTGGTTTTTGAATACCTGTTGG
Source organism: Lissotriton vulgaris (assembly GCF_964263255.1). NCBI lineage: Eukaryota > Metazoa > Chordata > Amphibia > Caudata > Salamandridae > Lissotriton > Lissotriton vulgaris. The sequence goes on along the minus strand of NC_141698.1, from coordinate 278,053,755 downwards.
TGATGTGGGAAGAGTGTCAATTTTTTAAATGACTTTATTCTTTGGTTGAACTTGGGAGATGAAAACCTTAAGTTTACCTCCAATTACAATAAAACAACTATCGAATTCTTAGATATTAAAATTAGAGTGGAGAATGAAGTGTTGGGTGTGGACCTATATACTAAACCTACCGACCGCAACACTCTTCTTCACTATGCAAGCAACCATCCAAATAGTCAGAAAGACAATATACCATTCGGTCAGTTTTTAAGAATTCGTAGAAACTGCACGAATATATCAGACTATAATAAACATGCAGACCTCTTATCTAAGAAACTGAAAGACCGAGGTTATCCCAACAACTTGATCAGAAGAGCATACAAACGTGCGAAATATTATAACAGGGAATCTCTTCTGAAAAAGAACACCGAAGTGGAGGACAACACAAAAGCCAATGACAGACTGATTTTTGTTACAAACTATAGCACAGCAAGTAATAAAATAAAAAATATCATCAATCGCAATTGGCCATTATTAAATGATAGACAGGGTATAAATATTCCCAAACCAATGTTTAGTTTTCGTCGCAACAAAACAATTAGGAATTGCCTAGTACACACCTTCAAAGAAAAGAAACAAAAAACCCCAAATACTATCAATAACGCCCCTTTACCGACTGGCAATTTCCCGTGCAATATGTGCTCCAATTGTACAACAATGATTAAAGGCAATGCTATTCAATACAATGGAGTGGACCACAAAATCAAAAATTTTGCTAACTGTAGAACCAAAGATTTGATATATATGGTACAATGCCCCTGTAAGAAAGCATATATTGGAGAAACTGCGAGAGAAATCAAAACCAGGATAACTGAACATAGATCCGCTATTAGAACCCAAAAGAAATCAGCCCCGCTAGTTGAACACTGGATGAGTCACAAGCACAGACCAGAAGATCTCAGATGGTGTGTAATAGAGATCATAACACACAACATGAGAGGTGGTAACGTAAACAATAAAAGAAAAAAAAGAGAACAGTTTTATATGTCTCTTTTCAATACGTTCCGCACTGGATTAAATAATAGAGAGGAATGGGAAAGACTAATCCTGTAAAAACTCTATCCACCTCCTGCATACGGTCTGTGAACAAAAGTTTGAATTCGAATTCTTTTGCACTAGCTATGAGTAGATTGGCCGTTCTAGCTTATAATGTAACATTGTTTTCCTAAATATACAAACCTGTCTATTTAACTTGAGGTCTATCTCGGGTATGCATGAATGATGTACTGATACAAATCATTATTTATATGTATTGGTTACCCCTAGCTTTCATTAACATGTCGACAGATCTGGTTTCTCAATTGCCAATGCGAACAGTACCAATGTCACATCAGTGTAAAATTATTTATTGCATAGAATTGCATATTTTATGAAGCTTACAGACCAATTGTGAATTGCATTTATGTCATTTGTATATATATTCATTTTTTATACTTATAGGTAGAGGTCGTTCTATTAGAATAGACACTATATAGAATGAAAAATAGAGATAACATAGTGCTCATGGCCAATCAAAAACACATAAATATAGAGGAAATGATCACTCGTCCGTTTTTGTATACTAGAAAACGATGCCCAATCCAACATGGCCGCCATATTTTTCGATATAATTCTTTAAAAACTCGATATGAGTATCTTTGCGCAACGCATGACTAGTACTACTCCGCAGCGCTGTTCGCGCAAAATATAATAAATACATGAGGGAAATATTAGCATTGTTTTCCCCGTTTTCAGTTACATCAGCAAAAGTTACACTTCCGGGTGACCCGACCCGCGTTTCCAGTATACGATAGTTTTTCTTCGTTCTAACCTTATGGCCAGGATTGCCATGAAGTAATATTTAGCGTATTGTAAAAGATTTATATCTTTAAATACACGCGGTCAAAGTAAATATTTCACCCGCGAGTATACTTCCGGGTCAAGAAGAGTAGTGTCAGCATAAAAACAGCCCCGTAAATGGGTGCTTTCAGATTCTGCACCATCACGAAGGCATCGACAACCACGACAGCACGGAGGAGCAGGGAGGCCGAGCCATTAAATATTGGTAAGAATACTCTGTCCCATTGGAAAAATAGAATTGGTCGAATTATCGACCTTTTGTTAATTTTAAATAGGGTCCTCTGCTACACTAGTGCCCTTTTGAAACAGACAATGTTCCCTTATGGAGCTGGATACATAGTGTATTTGCCAGCATAGCTCAAAATGCCTCAAAGTGTTGTGTTTTGTAACACATAGATAAAATATAGGACTACAAGGACAAAAGGAAAACTTTACTTTCCTCTCTCTGTATACTGAGCAGAATATTGATAATGGACATTATAAATACTATTCTTAAAGTGTCCAATTACTTGGGAGATAGTTAAATCATATCCCCAATGTCTAAGGATTCATACGTGCAAAAATGTTTATGACATCTAAATATATTAAAACTTTTGTTTAAAAAAATAGTGAGTTATGAAAACAAGGTCCTTTATCCCTAAAAAAATAAATTCTTTCTGTAGAGCGAAGAAAGTGGAGGTTCCTAATGTAAGACGAACCCTCAGAAGCGACAATCTACAAGAGTCGTGAATTCCTCATTGATAGCCTGAGTAATTATCAGGTTAGTATTGATATGGAATGATACATAAAATAAACAAATGATTTTCATAAAAAAATTTTAAAAACTGGATTGATCCGTATGTATCTGTATATCTAGGTATTGAGACTATCCATCGGTGGCCCCTCCGTGCACCTAGAAAATAAGCGCATCCGTATAGAAGGTAATTTACAGGTGATTTAGCTTCTTATGAAATTCCACCACAGAAATTGGAGCAAAATGATTGAATATTTTCTGTGTCTCTTTACTACACAGTTCGAGCTAGAATAATTCAGCTGAAGATTAATTTTTGTTTTCTGGGTGAAAAAAATTGACACTCTTCCCACATCACCAACAGGTATTCAAAAACCAAATATGTATGATACTGGTTAATATCACTAAGGCTATATAGGCTTGGGGTAGAAAAGGATGTATAACCCCCAGCTATATTTATACATAATACGGAGTGGCCTTGCGAGAATTTTTTAACTAGGTACAAGATGTTAGTATGATGCAGAATAGCAATTCATATGTTCTGAATTCATATGTTTTGTGAAGTATACATGTTAAAATTGAGAAAATGTTTAAATAAGTAACAAAAGGAATGCAGGAGCTATAACTATCCTTAAGTGTAGACAAATGGCGTAATGTTTTGTTAATTCATCAATATTGTACTTGACTGAAAAACTTTTCTTTAATTGCTTTAGATATGAAATTAGTGTGAACGTCCTGAGGAAGGTGTGAAGATTCTTTTAAGCACCGAAACGCTGCGTCGACTGTGTTCACTTGAGTGTATATGATTGTTTTTATGAACTATCCACCTTTTGGGTGGCTTATAATGGTTTTTAATTATTCTTTTAGATTGTAACCCGTTCGGGAGGTAATAAATTTTATTGTTTGTATTCTGACATATCTTCTCACTTGGTTTTATTATCTTGCATTGTTCATTTTGTCTACTTGTCTACCCAGCACTGCCCTGCTTTAGCTTTATCTCATCTGATTCCTGAGAGCTTATAGATTTACAAACTTCCTAAGTATCTAACTCTCTGTGTCCATATGGTAGGAAACCGTACCTAAAAACGTCTAAGACAGGGTGTTTCTCTTTTAGTGCTTAAGTCCCCCCCACCCTGCCATTGGTAACAGGGGTACCTCCAATTTTTTATAAAAAAAAAAACCTTTTATAATTACATAATGACACCTAATACATCTCAAAGCAAGCTACCTCTGATGCAAAGTTTTCATAAGTTATATAGCCAAACAACTAAAGGATATAGAGTAAAATAAAAATAGCTCTCAATGAGAATATAATCACCATGTGTATGTTTTTAATCATTTATAGTAGTGTGTTTTCTACAGGCAGAGCAGGTAATGATGAATCAGGGTATCCAGTAGTGCGGGTGATAACAGGATGCTTTATTCTTTAATATAAGAGTTTCAGGTTACAGGTAGAAGATGGTAAGAAGGTATTAGGAAAGCCCCACCGGGAGCTGCATCCTTGCTGCTCAGCCCACGCCCTCCAACTGACATTCACTCCACCAGGCACCCATCAGCATTCTGTTACCTCACATTCACACTGGTTGAGCTGCAGTGGACTTAAAACTAAGGAGAGAATGTATGGCATAGAAATGAAGATACCACAGTTTTCTTCACGCAGAGCAGTGAATTGTAAGGACTGCAGGTGTCTTGTATGTCCCTTTTTTCTGTAATCTTTCAGAGCTCTCCCCTTTGTGTAATCTTCTAAGCACTACAATTAGAAGGTATCAAGTATATCCAGTGATATCCTGCAGTACCTGACGCTCCTAACTAACATGGGACAAGAGTAGGCCCATGTTAGCCATACCTGCAATCGAGGAAAACAGAACAAGGTGGCTGGGCAGGGAAAATTAATATCACAGTTTACAGACACGCAGTCAATATGTACCACGTGACCACGGGATTTATGTCCCAAGACAAATTTATTTTCTTTTTGACTCAGTTTATCAAAATTTCAAGAACACAAGCATAAACAAAGAACTATCACGGCAGTGAAATCATGCGTACAATATCTACAAATATACAGGTTTACAAATGTACAGTACTTACAAAGTGAATCAAACAAAACAAATACGAATGACACACCAACAAACAATGAAATAATTCAGTGATCAAAATCAATTGCATTTATATACAGTGCAAAATTGGTGCATGAAGCAGAGGTACAACCAGTCCGTGGGACTATGAAACCAAGGGACAGGCGGGAATAGATGGAATGGAATGCCTGCCTGTCTATCAAAACCTGTGGTTCAATGTTTATATTGGGTTGCACGACTAGTATCCAAAGTAGTGAAAAGAATTCTATCCTAGAGGCACCCTTTTGAATTACCACAGGGTGGAAGTGTTGACGCGTTTCGAACCAGAGTGTTAAAGGTTCTCTTCAGGACGGGGACTGGGAACAGTGAGTCTGTAACGATATATAGAGTTGGTGTCAGAATTGTATATCATAGTATTGTGACAGATTACTCTGACTCCACACAAAGAAAAAACAATTACCTGCACATGGGCAAGGAGTTTGCCGTGGTGTCAGTAAATCACAGTGGACGATTAATTCTGAAAGAACACATACAGTATAGACTTAGCACGATGGTCAACTGGGAATTTTGGGATAAGAGTGATAGTACAAGGCCATAGAACATTATGAATCGTACCTGTAGTTCTCACAGTGTGATGCCGGAGATGTATTGCCCGCCAAGCGGTGCACACTCGGAAGAGGGAGCGGCTCACATTTTACAACGTATGTCTTAAAGGCTGGGGAGACCACAAAGAAAGGATTCCCAAAGTTAGCAGGGCTTTATCAAGTGGAACGGCCATACAAGACCCACTAGTCGCAAACACAGGACACAGGGGGAATTCCTACCTTAATATGCAGCTGTCAAGTGAAGGCGTCTGATCGCAGAGCCCAATTCGAGCCGGCGGGAGGTTTCTAATTTTAACTGGGACCTGTTGCAGACAGAATTGATGTTTTTTAGTTAGCGGTCTCACGGGCTGGGGGCCATGCGCTAAAGGCACAGGTGGGAGCGCGCTGTGTGCGCAAGACACTTACTTGTATCAGAGGAATCAATCTATCGCTTCCGAAGGGACATTCAATCTGTCGGTGGGGCGCGGTGCTCAACCCGGGTATTTTGAAACCACCGGGTTCGAAGGCTAGTGGGAGTGTCTGGAGGCGGGCTGCTAGAGGATGCTGGTACATGTAGTTTGGATGGGCCATATTCATAGAAATGCAAGCGGAAAGCCTGTATAAATTGCCTCAATCTACACAGTACATCAAGATCGATACAATAAAACGGGAAAACTGGGGTCTCATACATGGTTGCGTGATCTGCACCCTGGCATAGCTCTTTTCATACACGGTTCGTATCAATGTCATATTTACAACATCAGTATGGAGCACTGAAACATAACACATTAACTACATTTTAAATCCAAACACTCTATGGTCCCATCCCCAGAAAGATCAACGTGCCAGGAAAGGAAGGTTAGAAAGCAAGGAAATTTTTTTGCAATTAGTGAGAGAGAGAGGAAAAAGGTTCGAGGTAGCAGCACAGCCCAGCTCAGCCGAACGATTGGAATTAAGTTCATAAGCTGGCGATTTCGGACATCTCATTCAAGCCGGAGTTGGATGTGTCAAACTTCAAAATGAGATACGCCTCTTTTTGGGACAGGCGGAGGTCGGGGTCCCCATTACCACCCCTGATGACCGCTAGAACCGTCCATCTGATGTCTTGACTGGAGTGTTTATGTTGTAAGAAATGAGAGACCAGGGGAGCTGTCATGTTTTTGTTGTTGATTCTTGCGCGGTGTTGAATGATTCTCTGGCGGACCTCCTGCGTGGTTTTGCCGATGTACAGCATGTTGCATGGGCATTGTATGGCATACTCTTTTGCATATACTGTGATCTGTCCCCTTCTCTTCCGCGCCAGGATACTATACTATTTAGTAACAGAGCGCGTTACAAAAGCCTCTATAATAATATAATAATACACTGTATATTTGGTCTTGCAGTTTGTATGTTCATTGTGACGCCAGAATTTGTTCCCATCTGTGAAAAGTGACCCTTCTATTGTGAGTTCACAGACGGAACATGTCCCGCATTTGCGATGCCCTGTCACTGGATTGGCTCCGAAGATAGTGCTTTGAGAATCCCTTCTTGGAGGTGGTCTGGTAGATGTTATCATCTGACCAATGTTCCTGTTCTTCTTGAGGGCAAAGAGAGGGGCGCCTATATCTGGAAGGATTTCCTGCACCAAATGCCAACTTCCTTTGATGATTTTTTGGAGTTGGTTGGTGTGGGGGCCAAAGGTGGAGACGCATACCATCCTCTCAGTCGCGGGCCTGGGTCTTTTTTCCAGGAGATGTTCCCTAGGTGTCCATCTCGCCCTCTTCATGGAGTGCTTCAAGAGTTTCTGAGGGTAACCCCGTTCTTGTAACTTTGAGGTAAGGCCTTGACCATGCAACTCAAACTGCTCGATGGTGGTGCAGTTGCGTCTCACTCGGAGGTATTGGCCATAGGGGAGATTATCCCTTAGGCTCTGCGGATGCACAGATCAACGTGTTGTATGAGAGTCTGTTTAAAGCAAAGTTACTGCCACTGGGATCACTACAAGTCCTCGCGGTCTTTAAACAGAGTTATGGAAGTGTGCTTTTGAACCAGTGTCTTGAATGGACAAAGTTCAATGAGAGACGAGACATGGGCGTGTGCTCCACCCCTGCCCTGGCGTTTTCCCCCCAAACCTTGCGTTCAAGGATACAAAGAGCACAAGAAAATAACTTATGGGTTGTTGAAAGTTCACCTGTATGGTGTTGCCTTAAATGTAATCGTTGCAGATGGAGATTTTAAAATTATTAAAAATATAATTGTAGAATCTGCAAGGAAACAAGAAATCTCCACTGCTGTAGGAAGAAATGAGTCCAAGATAATGGAATTAAATACCCCAAAAGGTACTTCGATGTTTAAAAGGTACTTCGATGTTGAAACTCCTAGTCTGTTGAGGAACTCTAATATCTTAATTACCACCCCACTGATTTCAAACTATTTAAGCATTTGAAAGTGTGGTGCCATTTGCATCCTCCATTTGTCAGGGTGCAGTAAATGAATTAAAACAGTTTGTGCTCTCCTATTGCTAATCCTCTTTTAAAGTCTCCCCTTTGTCTTGCATACATTTCTTGGGGGAAGTTTCATATTGTTATTTATTTGGGATGTGAAATCGCACTGCATTAATTGAAAATATTTGCTAGAACTAGAAGCATTAAAGAGCAACCTAAGCCTTCTGTTTGAGAGGATTATTAATTGCAGTAGTGTCTGTTATTTGATAACTGAGAGTTGTCCCAAATTAGGGTTTTTCTGATATTTCTGTAAATTTATAAGCCAAAGAAATGTAAGAAAAAAGTAAGACTTCATTCTAAAATGTGCCAATGCTTAAAGTATGTATAGAACTTTTATTAAGCCTGTTGCCGGTATTCATAAATATAGTAGGTGTGAAATTATCGTTGCACTTTTTGCAGCTCATCATTTGGAATCACCCACATCTTCAAATGTTCTTGTCCCAGATATTCACCGAATACTGTCATTTGTTTTAAATGATGGTGTTGAGTCTTCATTGTTGGAGAGTGCTGGAAACGACTTGAACACTTTACTACGAGCTAGGTCAATGATCATGTCCAGCTGGAGATCTGGCAAAGTCCCACTTTTGCACAGTGAGATGCAAAGCATTATTGTGTACTTATTTGAAGTGTTTTCAAGGTGAAGTAGACTGACTTAGGAATTAGAAGTAATTCTGGTCAATTTCATCATTAATTCAAGGATCATGCAACGCTTAGCTGCAGGATAATTAGTTGGTTCAAAGGCGCGATTCTTCATTCAGCGTCAGGTCGAGATATTTTCTCAGTGTGTGGATTTATGAATTTTATTTGTTGTAAGGTGTTTTTGCAAGTTCTGCTATCTATCTCATATAATCTGATGTAATAAAATGTATGGTTTTAAGTTTGATTTTATGTTCAAAACGACAGGATTTCTCGATTTTTTTTAAAGTAAATTAAATAAAAAAACTGCCCTGGAAAATATTATAGTTAGGAGTTTGGACTTCTACTTAAGCCTTCATGTAGTTTTTAGCCTTAGGAAATTGCACTCCTTTTGTACTACTATTTATTACTTTAATGCCTGCAAGTGACATCTTCTCTCCAAGTCAAATGTATTAACTTTGTTGCTGAAAATCCAGCAAAATTTGATGATTGGAATGCATTGAATGAGATTCTTTCTGAAATGTTAATCAACAGCTTTGGTGCTAGATTTTCTGAACATAATTCAATTTTAAGAGACTTTGCTGACTGATGGGCTAAAAACCTGACAGTCTGTGACCTTGACAGTGGCCCATAAAGCTCAAATAAGCAAAGACTAAGGCTATATTGGTGCTCTTACTCTTTGATATCCAAGGCCATCTTGGAACATTTGGTCTTTGGTATAGTCTATGAAGGCTACTAGGATTATTTAGCTGCAACACCTTGTTAACTCATTGATTTGGAATTAGGTGTCTTTTCTTTTCTGTTATGAACCTCCACTGCTCCCATTCTGTGTTTTGACACTAGGAGTGACTGGTTCAATATTTTCAGCCAGGGCTCTATGAGGTTAAAGGGGTGCACATTTCAAATAGAGGTATAGGCCGTCCTGTCTGTACAAGAACCACATTCCAGGGATGCCCAAGCGATATACAAATCCCAAACCAATAATATACTAGAATATCAAAACATTTAACATACACGGTAAACCCTTAATGACAAGAATAGTGTGTGCTCCGGTGTGTGTGTGTGTGTGTGTATGTGTGGGGACAGGGTGGAGGAGGTATGCACAGCACACTTTAAATACTGCCAGCCAACTTGTTGCTGGAGTTGCAGGCTCCGATAGGTGTACTATATATGGTGGCCATAAAATACATGTCAAATATTTTAAAAAGGCAACATTGATTTAAAACCCACCATAAAATATACGTCCTTTAAAAACATCCATTCCTTAATGTGATATTTCCAGTTTTTAAATTCCATATGGGATGTACTATTTGAAAAGATCTAATGCTACTAATTTTCACATGCTGCTTTTCAAGAGCACTGCACAGCTTTGGGCATCATTCGTCTTCATATTCTTTTGATTTAAGTTCCAAGCAATTTTTCCCAGTGGGCTGCCGCCAACCCCAGGGATTTGGGACCCCTTTCATTTGCAAGGGATGGAATGCCCTGATGCCTCCTCTGGTGCTAGTCAGCTCCCAAAAAGATCTCACTTCAGTGCTGCCGTCTTTTTTACTGCAGCCCCACCTTTATTCAACAGCAGCCCCTTTGAGGTACACTAGAATCCACAATTTCTCATTTGTTTCTTTGTGCTCTGGAACAACGTACTTGACCTTCTGCCAACACATTCTATACTGAAGCACACAGATTAACTTTCATACAGGCAACTATATGAGACAAAAGCCACACCAATAATCTGTAGGATAATTTGTTTTAAACATACTCTTTTTGTTCTCTTTTATTTACTGCAGTGGTTCTGACCTAAAACACCTTCACAACTTTGTGCGGTCATCGCTGGCACCTTCCAGTGCAGAGGAGAGTTGGAAGTGCCCAGTGTTGCTAGTGGATGACCTCAGCGTGCTGCTCAGTCTGGGAGTGAAGGCCGTGCAAGTGGTGGATTTCATACATTACTGCAGAGCGACGGTCTGCTCCCAGTTAAAGGTACACTGGGAGTAATGGGGGTGCATACATATTACTGCTGATTCAGCAGCTAATTCAATGTGTTTTCATTAGTAGCAGACATGTCCATCAGCGTTGTTCCTTTTCTGAACTTTTTTGAACTGGTTGTAGAACACGGATATGTTCTACTGTGGTTGGTTGAAGAGCACTTTTGTTGCTTCCAAATGCCAGGGGCATAGAAGTGGACTGCTAACAGTAAATATTTTTTCAACTAATCAGACCCTTACTTGCATTGAGAAATTCTTGTTGAGGATGAAGTGACTTATTTTAAATAGGCAACCTGAAAAAATTGTGTTTTAATTGAGGGCAAAAAATATCAAGACTGGGTAACAAATAGTCTTGGGTTCAAGTCCAGAACTTGAGGGCACACGTGAACAGAAACATGATTGTGCAGAGAATGGAGTTGGAAGTAGGAAGAAGAACAAAGTGAGACGTGAAAGAGAAAAATGGAATGAGTGAAAATAGCAGCAAGAGAGGAAGATAACAGGAGGGAGACATTAAAACTTGTTTATCTAGTTAGTGTTTTTTTATTGATCTTTATTACTTTGAATACATTTTAATACAATCCAGGATTATCTTGGGCATAACATTACTGTTACAGCGTATTCAGTACACATATATAGTGCACATATCGCAGACAATAGTTGGTAATATATGGTTAAATCCAGACAGAACTGCCGAACGTAAGGTTGCAAAAACAAGAAAACTGACACCCTCGCTCCCCATCCAATTCAACTGCCCACTCCCAAAACTCAAAGACGCCTATGGCAGAGCTACTATTGTGTTTGCTACTAACCATGACCTCAGGCCTACAGTCAGTGGGCTTGCTATCGTATGAACAGTTCCTGTTAAGAGGTTATCTTTTGTGATATTATGCATTTGAGAGGTTCACTATCTATGGTGGTTTGTCATCTGTTTACGATTAATGGCCCGCAGCAATGGTTCTCAATCAAGTACCAATGTTGGTCTAGATGCTCCTCCTATATGGCAAGCACTTGCATCCATCTGCACTCGGGCACATGTATGAGCATTTTGCTTTCCATCTGTCCAGATCGAGAATCAACGATAATCGCCAGTTCATTCCAATTTCTTTTTCTTGCAAGAACCAACGCAAGGTCTATGAATTTGCTGTTAAATTTTCCTGCTTCCGCCAATGGCATAGGTACAAAGAGGCAAATCTTAGGCAAATTTAAATCACCTTTGCCAGTCCAATCCAAGACCCACCAGGGTCTGAGCACCTCACAAGACCACACCATGTGTAAAAAGGAGACCCATCCACTTTATATTTGGGGCAAGCAAGTGCTGTGTTTGGATACATGACCTGCAGACACGCAAGAGTCCAGTATGTCTGCTGGAGATAGTTAAGTTGCAGGAACTTCATCCGAGCATTTTGAGAAACCTGAGTCACATGTTGCAGGACAGGAGCACATTCAGTATCTAACTCTTCACCTCCTAGTTAGCGTTTATCTTGAAAGTCTGGCATGGATCTAACTCTCTTGGACACACGTTTAACACATCATCTATAATTGAATGCATAGTTTAGAACGAGATGTAAAAAACAGGAAGAGGGCTGTTAAAGTTGCCCTTTACAGTAGAAACTTAAATCGAAAATTCCATCACACGTACATAATAAACTGTTAATTTTGGGCCAGATGTACAAAGTAATTTTGCGATTGCTAACCCTGTGATTCACAAAATCTCAATGTTTGCCATCTCGAATGGCTTTTAGGTGTTTATTTAACCTATTTCCGACTCTCAGAATGGATTTTGATACCAATACTAAATTGCAATTAGGAAGAGACATAAATCGGACATCCACTCCCAAATGTGATTCAATTTGGCATGTATCAGTCATTTGCAACCATAATTATAGCTGCAAAGCATTGATCGGTTACCGACTCCTCAAAGGAGGGGCTAACTGATTCACAAAGGGGAAAGTGAATGGTGTCAGTGACCTTGGTTGAGATCATGTCCTGCTCCCTCTGAAGTTTTCCAAAGTGGTACCTTTTTTTTTATACATCATGAGTGGATCCATTAAGGAACATGAGCTGCTTTTGTTGTTGTTTTGTTTTGTTTAAGTTTTTCTGTATGGAAATCTAAGTACAGGAATACGGGGGTGATGCTGTGCTGATCCTCCATCCTTCTTTTTGAAACCAATACCAGGGGGTTGCTTAGAGCACCTGTCTAATTAATATATATTAGGGAGGTCATTCTGTGATCCCCTGCAACTAACATTTTGTGATGCTACCGATTAGTACGTAGGTCACATTTCAAAATCTGTTGCCTAAGGTGCAACCACGTTTGACGACGTGTGTCTTAGCACAGTAGGCCCTTAGTTCTTTTAAATCAAAAGGATTCAAAATTGGTGAGGAATTGTGAATCCATGACAGATGTTCATGACATCCATACCAGGTAAATTTGCCTACATTGAATGTGAAACAAACCCATTTAAAGAGTCATTGGTTATCCTGAAAACTGGGCATGGCTCTTATCCATGCGAACATTCATTGGACACCACTAGTACAACCCATGTAAACACTTAATGATTGTTAGCCTAAACAAAAAAGTGCAATGTGAAAGAGCACACTTGAATAATAGAACGAAACTGCTTAAGCAATCCAATGAAGAAAGAGGGCTGGTAAGATACCCACTCTATCACTTGGGTATTCCTGCATAGCTTCTTGTAGCTAAGATGCCTAAAGTACGCATACTCTGTACCATGCTATCATTCTAAAATTAAGTCCATTTAGAAAACATAACCCCTAATACAATTTACAAAATGCATCATCAGTTCAGGTAATTCCACATTTCATAAACTGTAATAGGTAACTGTGGAAAGAAATATTGGGAACAGATAAAATAGGAAAAAGAGCTCTCTAAGTGTTCATGTATGCATGTATGTGGTATTTCTATAGCATGAACCTAGCCCAAATGCAGTGGAGTACTGTGCAAGATCAAAGATCAGCAAAAGGTCGAGTGATAGGAGAGGTAGCTGCTTTGAGAACTGTTCCATTGTGATGTAGTGTTCTTCAAGTGGTGCGTCTACAACTCTTCCCTAAGTTGAAGCAGCATTGTAGTAGTCCTAAAGAAAAAGCAGATGTTGTAGCAGATCCTGGCTTATACACTTCTTAGTCTGCGGTTAGATAGTGTCCTCATTGAGGGTGCGCAAAGAACCACCAGAGACAGTGAGCTTGTCTGAAAGATAAGCAGGGTGGGGCTGGTTGTGATGGTTCGGTAAATGATGCAAAAAGAACAATTGAGGGGGCGTGGCTAGCAGCCGATGATGGCGGCAGCAACCTAGAGAGGCTCCTGTAGCAAGGCGGCTTCCCGCAACAATCCGCATGCCTATCTGTTCACTAATCGTTCCAGAAGGGGTGTCCTGGGTGCGGCGACCGAACGGCACCCGCAGGAGATAATTGGGAGCTCTCAGACCCCGGACACAGGACGAAACTTCATCTTAGTCCTTCACTGGCGAGGGGCCTAGTGACACGAGTGCAGCCGCGGTGTCGAGTTGAGCCCTTGGCCGAGCGGAAGTCAACCCTCCTCGGCACGATCGACCGGAAGTGCCCGCTGACGACAGCACTCGACACCAGCAAATCGACGGACCGGCGGTCCCCCCCTTCGAACACTTGATCCTCAACGTTGCCTATCCAGTGGCGCTGCGAAGTAGTGCCTCACAACGGCACTCGGCCAAGACCCGTAACTTACTGCGCAACAACCGCCATCTTGCCCTGGCTTGCCGAGGCTGCATCGGGTCCGCACCTCAACATCGACGGCGACCGCTGGCCTGTTCCCGAACTGAACCTCTTGAACGGACGCCTCGGCACGATCGGCTACGGACGATCTGCTCACTTCACCATAGAAAGTGTCTCGCCGCAGAGCCAAAATGGCGGGGAAAGGGCCACGGCAAACCGCCGCTCAGGCGAAACTCGGCAAATTCGCCTACGATAACCAGACACCCACTCAGCCTGAGCAGCGCAAATCCATTGGCAAGGGCGCGGACAATGAAGGGGCAAAAAAGGCTACTCTGGATGATGTCCTACGTGCTCTGGAACAGGTTCAGGCAACAGTGGGCTCGACTGCTACCGAGGTGACCCTCATAAGAGCCGACCTCCAGAAGATGGGCGAAAGGATGAAACAGGTGGAAGTGGTGACTAAATCACTCATAGAGGATGTCTCTGACCTGCAGGTGGCTGTGGAAAGACTGCAAGCAGACAATAAACTCTTAAAAAGCAAGTTGGATGACCATGAGGGACGCTCCAGACGCAACAACGTCCGCATTTTGGGGGTCCCGGAATCGGAGACGAAAGGGGCCATGGACTTGTACGTAGAAGATCTAATAAAGACCCACCTGGCCCCGAAGGGGCTCTCCAATTTCTTTACGGTGGAGCGTGCTCATCGGGTACCCGGCGGGACACCCACGCCGGGGGCTGCCCCACGTCCCATCCTGGCGAGACTTTTCAATTTTAGAGACCGAGACACTATTCTCCAAGCGGCCAGGGTGGCACCACCTATCCATATTCAGAACTCTCGGATATCCTTCTTCCCGGACTACACGGCGGAGGTCACCCGCAGGAGGAGAACTTTCTTGGAGGTAAAGAAAACGCTTCGCGAACAGGAATTGCCATATTCCATGCTGTTCCCGGCCCGATTGAGAGTGGTGGCCGACAAGAAGGTCTGGTTTTTCGACTCGGCGCGAGTCGGCAAGAGACTGGCTGGAGGGATGGCGCACGGTGGAACGCACTTCTAATCGTCGACGCAACAGGCCTGACGACGACGGCCGACCGGGCTCACAGTCTTCAGCTAGGGGAAGTGCGAGCGAATCACCATCACAGGAACACACTGGGGCCGCTGGGGGTGAATGAAACCCGCACGTGATGGACTGGGTGGACTCTGGCTTACTCCCATAAGGATAGCTTTACACGTCGTTCTTGGACACTGGCCTGGACATCCCGAGGGCGGCAGAGGGACCGCCTGCTTTGGGGGACACTCTCCCCTGACGCGCAAGTACTCTGTTTTTGGCATGGGATAAGCGCTCTGCTGAGTTGGGGTGGCGGGCAGTTTCAAGTCCGTTTGGCAGGGAGGCAGGGTGGGAAGGGATGGGGGGGGGATGGTTCTTCTTCATGGGAAATTCACAAAGTCGATCTCGAACTGTACAATGTACTTTGACTGCTATTGTAATGTTGCTAGTGCGATGGAGTCTATACAGGCTATATTTGTGTCTAATCTCTATTGATGGCGGATGAACAGCTCAATGCAGCGAGGGCGGATGAGACGCAAACAAGCGGCTCCACTCTCCGACTTCTCGCTTGGAATGTGCGAGGACTGGGCGATAAGGTAAAACGCAGCCTCGTTCTGTCCGAGGTGAAACGCTACAAACCAGACCTGATACTCCTGCAGGAGACCCACTTGGTGGGTAGTGCTACCAAGGCCTTGGACAGAAGGGGGTATAGAATGTTAGTCCACTCCGAATTTTCTACTGGCTCACGGGGCACGGGCATACTGATCAGAAAATCCTCCCACTTCATTACCCTTAGTACTAGAACCGACACACAGGGTTGTTTTGCGGCGGTGGCAGGGCAGTGGGACGGTCGCCCATTAACAGTGGTTTCAGTATACATCCCGCCTTCACTGCACTCGGTGATGCTACCGGCCCTGGGTGACTTCCTGCTATCCCTCCCGGAGGGGGACATGCTCATAGGTGGGGACTTCAACGCGGCTGCTGACCCGCAGCTCGACAAGTTCCCGGCGACCGCCTTACCGGGGGGTCCCTCCCGGTTTCGGCGATTCCTAGAGGCACTGGGGCTGGTGGATGTTTGGCGCCATGTTCACCCGATGGTCCGGCAATACACGTTCCACTCCACAGTTCACAACAGTCTGTCCCGCATTGATTACTTCCTGGGTTTAGGGGATGGACTACAGCGCGTAGATGAGGTGGATATACACCCTCGAGGCATCTCCGACCACTCGCCACTGACTCTCACTATTATCTCACGGACACGGTCCCGCCGCCGCATATACCCCATTCATGCCTCCTATCTTAAAGTCCCGAAGGTCAAGAAGGCCCTGCAAAAAGCCACGGAACACTATTTCACAGAAAATGAACCAACCGCGGCCTCGGCTGAGATTCTCTGGGAGGCCTATAAAACAGTGTTGCGGGGGCAGGCGATAGGCTCTATAGCGGCACATAGAAGGGAACAGACAGCTGAACACTCTGCCCTCGAGCTCCGACTGCGCGCAGCCACTACTGCCCACGAAGCCGACCCCACGGAAGATACAGCACATACCCTCGCACTTCAACAGCAACTGTACGCAGACCATGCACGACTCACAACACAGGGACATATCACCGACACACAGAACCGGGTGTACGATGTGGGGGACAAGGCAGGGAAGATGTTGGCCTGGCTCGACAAAAGAGGGGGTAGCTCTAAGGGGATTCAGCAGGTGAAGGATGGCGATGGCAGGATACTAACTGACCCGATCGAGTGGTAGAGGCGTTGGCGTCCCACTTTGAAAAAGTGTACACCCCCGAACGGGAAGTTACCACGATTGCGGCCCAATGCGCGCTAAGCAGTATAGACATCCCAACGCTGCAGCCGGAGGCCATAGCTGATCTGGAGGCACCGTTTACCACAGATGAACTTCGGATGGCCATTGGAGCCCTCCGAACCGGCAAGGCACTGGGGCCAAATGGCATTCCAGTCGAGTGGTTCCAGGCACGTGCTGACGCTCTTTGCCCGCACTTGCTTAAAATGTATGTGGAATGTCGAGAAAAGGGGATGCTCCCGCTGGACCAACGGACGGCCACAATTGTGGCTATCCCTAAGCCCGGTAAACCCCCAGAGGAGTGCTCATCCTACCGCCCTATCTCTCTGCTTAATGCGGAGAGTAAAATCTTAGCAAAACTCTTGGCTAACCGTCTAATGCCACACCTGTCTGACCTTATCCACCCAGACCAGTCGGGATTCATGCCCCACAGAAACACCGCGCTCAATCTTAGAAGGGTACACGGGGTGCTGGCGAGGGCGGATTGCATTGGCGATAGTGCAGCTATACTGGCACTGGACGCGAAAATGGCCTTTGACCTGGTGGAGTGGGCCTACCTCTTTGAAGTCCTTTCATACATGGGATTTGGCCCAAACTTCATCTCGTGGATAAAATTACTTTACACAGCACCAGTGGCACACGTGGTGGCGAACGGCCACATATCACGCACTTTTCCGCTTGGCCGTGGCACCGGGCAGGGATGCCCTCTTTCCCCCCTTCTCTTTGCACTCTCCCTAGAACCTCTGGCTATCCGCATCAGAACTACCCCCCTACTCAAGGGGATTCAATGGAGGGAGGGGTGGGAGGACCGCATATCTCTATATGCGGACGACATGCTGGTATACCTAACAAATCCCAAGCATGGCGTACCGGCTCTTTTGCATCTCTGTAACGGCCACGGCGAAGTTTCAGGCTACACCATCAACTGGAACAAGTCAGAGTTGTATGTCCTGACAGGGGACCCCCCAACGCTTGGTCCGGACTGCCCTCTACGGCTGGCCGGTTCCTCATTCAAATATTTAGGCATCCACATTACGAGAGACCCTTCCGAATACGTGAGGCTGAACCTCTTACCACCACTGGATCGTCTCAAACAAGACGCAGGCTTCTGGGCGGGATTGCCGTTAACGATGCTGGGGAGAGCTGCTTTGTTTAAAATGAAGTCCTTACCCCGTTTCCTATACATCCTAGACAACACTCCATTCCCGGTGACAACGGGATACTTCAGGAAGGTTGCAGCAGTAGTCTCCGGATTGTTATGGGGCAACCACCCTGCGCGTATAGCCCAAGCCAAACTCTGCAGAAGCTGGTACGAGGGTGGCATTGCACTCCCGAACTTGCATCTATATTATTGGGCAGCACAACTCAGGCCCATTAACCAGTGGCTACATGCACCGCAATCGGACCCGGCGTTCCAAGCAGACAGGGCTCAGTTAGGCGCCAATAACATACTAGCCCCACTTTATGATCGGAGGAAGCTTAGACCACTTGTGGGCCCCACTAGGCTCACTGTAGCCACTTGGCATGCAGCCACCGCTGCACTAGGGTGGAAAGGCACGCTCACTAAACTCACTCCGCTCTGGGACGCGCGTGCCTTGGGCAACCTTCGAGTCAGTAAGGGGTTCTCCCGATGGGATGACATCGGAATCTCCACGGTGGGGGATATGTGGGAGCGAGGGGATGTCATCACCTTCGCCCGTTTGAAAGAGATTTATGATCTGGGACCGCACGAGACATACCGATATGTACAAATCCGCCACGCATTACTATCTGCCATCCCGGCTGGTTCGACTCTTCCTGAGTCCTCCCCGCTGGAGGATCGCCTCCTGACAGACTATATGGTAGAGAAGGCGACCTCCCTCACATACCAGAAGCTCCTTAATAACTCTCCAGATCCGCTGATACCCCTCAAGGGAAAATGGGAGCAAGAGGTGGGCGCGCTTGACGAGCATGAGTGGAATGAGGCATTGGCTTCCCCTAAGGAAGCGGGCATATCGGCCAGGATGAGGCTAATTCAGCTCAAAGTCCTCCATAGAACATACTACACTAGAACACTGCTACACCGCATACACCGGACCCCAGACCCCTTTTGCTTGCGAGGCTGCGGGGAAGAAGGCACCTTCTTCCATACATTCTGGGAATGCCCACGCATACACAACTACTGGCGTCAGGTCCTACGCACTATGTCACAGGTGCTGGAGGTCTCGGTGCTACCGGAGCCACGACGGTGCCTCCTCAATGTATGGGAACCAACAGATTTGTCCCGGCACGGCCGCCTTTGGGTGACACTGGGTATGATGGTAGCAAAGCGAGACATTGCGCAGCGTTGGGGGGTGGCGGACCTCCCGGCAACATCACAGTGGTGCATAAATATGGACAGAGCGATGGTTACAGAAAGGGCGGTATACTTAAACCGAGCTTGTCCTGGCAAGTGGAATAAGGTCTGGTCCCCGTGGAACACTTACCGGGGTGACATCTGCGACCCGCTGCCAGAGGATGACCCAATAGACTCGGATGAGGATGATGGGTTGGAGTGAGGGTGGTTGGCTGTGGGGTGGGGTCCTTCAGGAGGGATTGGGGGGGCGATGTTTCCTTTACACCCTGTGTTAATTCCTGGACGCAAATGACGTTGTCCTACTCCAGGTGTACTCTCGCATCTATCTAGCAATGTACATAGTCAATGATCGCACTGTGATTTCCCGATGTTCGACTGTTCTTTTAGTTAGTTCCAGAAAATAGAAAATGAGAACCTCATTCACCCTGTATGGAACATTTGCTTCTGTCCTTCACTACTTTTTCCGGCGGCCCCTACTGGTATGACTTCTTCAACAATTGCACTGTATGTATTTAAGGCTGTCGTTCCGCTGTGACACTCAAGATTAGCGGCCGGCCCTCCGGGGTTGTAGGCGACATGCTGTGTAAAGATGTGAAGGTATAATAAAGGTTTTCAACAAAAAAAAAAAAAAGAACAATTGATTGACAGAATGCAGAACAAGTCATACATTCACCCCAGTACAGAGATCTGGGCCTAGATCAATCTTTTTTTTTTTTTTGCTCACCATGCCTTTCCAGTTTGGACCCAGCCATATGCAAATCAGTCTTGACTCTGTGCCCAATAGGAACAGTCCAGCCGAATCTGTCAGGCCAGGTCCTGCCTGGCCTGGAAACAAGCATCTTAGGACCGGTTTCAGGCTTTCAGCCCTCATCAGCCAGGATAGCTTGACTCCAGTGGCATGGAGAGTACAGGACCCACGTCTGGGCATACCCGTCCCACTCGGGGTGAGAAATGCAAACAGAACAATTGATGGACAGAACGCAGAACAATGTCATACATTCACCCCAGTACAGAGATCTGGGACTAAATCCATCGTTTTTTTTGCTCACCATGTCATTCTAGTTTGGACCCAGCCATATGCAGATCAGTCTTGTCCCTTGCTCACTGTGCCACTGGATTCAAGGTAGCCTGGCTGATGAGGGCTGTTGACCCGAAACTGGTCCCAGGATGCTTGTTTCCGGTCCAGGGAAGACATGGCTTGGCAGTTCGGGCTGGACTGTTCCCATGAGGCACTGGGTCAAGACTGATTTGCAAATAGTTGTGTCTGAACTCGGGTGGCGAAGTGAGCTAAAGAACGATGATGGATTCAACCCAGATCTGTGACTGGGTGTGAGTGTCTGAAAAGTTTCAGCGCCCCGTCCTTCATCTCCTTGTGTTTGATTTGTAAATGATGCAGCTGATTTTGACTATGCTGTGGACTGACAAAGGGAACCAATAGAGTTCATCAGGATGGCAGTGATGTGATCATATTTCTTCAGTCCCTGGATGAGTCATGCTTCAGTGTTTATAATGACATTAATGGTTGCCAGTGTGGGACTTTGAAGGCCATGGTTTAGAGCATTACCACCATCCAGTTGCAATAGCATGGAGGCTTGAACAGCAGTTCTGAAGTTGCTGTCTCGAAGAAATGCTTTCACTTTCCTTAGAAGAGAGAGCTGGTACGAAGGCGTCTTTAAGTTTTTTTTGTTTTTGTTTTTTTTGCAGTGTGTTCATTGAGGGTGAGGTTGGTGTCTAGGGTGAATCCACTTAACGTTGCATTCAGTGAAAGTTGCGGTTTGAAGCTGTTAAGTGTCAGGTCATTGAGCCAGGTTTGTATTGTTTGTTGTTCTTGTCAAATAACGAGAATTCTGCTGTGGGTGGGTTGAGCTTCAGGTAAGAGCTCGACATCCAGGTCTGGAAGATATGCATGTATTGAGCGACCCTTGACCTTCCCTGGTAGGTCGCTCCCCCGATTTTTTTTTTTTTTTTTTAAATATATTTTTATTGCAGGAATCAGTAAAACAATACAGTAGCGACCAGCATTGTAATATGAACAACATACACTGAATAAAGCCCACCGACCCCCTTCCATAACGTTTGTATACAGCTAATCAGCCCATGTCCCTGGGGTTGGGCGGCAAATACAGTTGGGGTCAGTAGGATGCTGGAGCTGGTCCGGATAACACACTGTCCGTCTTCTGCTTTTCTAAACAAACCCAAAACCCCTAAAATAAACCCCCCCCCTCGAAATTCCCAGTAACTGTGAAACCCCCCCTCCCCCCCCCCCCCCCACCATCAGCGCCAGGGAGCTCATCAACCTAGAATCCACTGCTTGACCCACGGGGAAGGTAATAGTGCTGTCAATGCTAATGTTTAACGGGACTCGGGGCGAGTTACTTCTTCACTTTCGGAGTCACTAGGGGTACAATGATCCCTGAGGGCCTGCACCAGCGTTTCCCACTCCAACGCGGCCTCCTGCGCCTTCTCACTACCCTGCCTCCAAGCCAGCTGATATCTTAGCGCGCTCTCACCCGCCGCCCATTTCAAAAGCTCACTGTGCCATCTGCTGCCTGCTGGACCAGCTCGTGCCTTCCAGTTCCTGGTCACCTCTCGCTTAGCAAGTAGGAGCCCCAGGTCAATAAATTTACTGGAGATTTTATTCCGGGGGGTATGGGGGAACCAGTGCAAGAGCCCTACCGCTACATCGAATGATAAGTGCCTCCCTGTCACCTCCTCCAAAGTCGTCGCCACCTCCTGCCAGTAGGACGTCAGTCCTGGACAGGCCCATAGCATGTGTAGGAGGTCCGCCTCCTGAGCCGGGCACCTAGGGCATTCCGCCGAAGCCGTGGCAAAATAACGCCTGATCTTTACCGGGGTCAATGTACGCTCTATGGAGGACATAGTAGTGGACCAGTTGGAAACGGGCGCTACGTGTACCCTTCCAGGCGCGCCTCACCAACTGGGACCAGGTCGTCTCCGGGATCTCCCTACCAATGTCTTCTTCCCAGCGGGACTTCAGTGTGGTGAGAGGAACCAACCCCTCGGTAATCAGCCTGCCATAGAGGCAAGTGACCGCCTTCACCGTGCCCGCCGACATCATTACATACTGGCACACCTGAGACAATTGAGGTTCCTCTAGTCCGTTCTGCCAGTGCGCCTGGATCGCTCGCACAATGGCCGAGTGCAGCAGAAAGTCGCCCCGGGGAATCCCAAAGCGGTCAATGAGATCCTGAAAGGACAGGAGCGCTCCGTCCTCGTACAAGTCCCCGACGAGCTGTAAACCGGAATCCTCCCAGTCCGCCAATCGTGACCAATCCCCTCCGTGGGGGAGGGCCGTCAGCATCCCCAACGGTATTTCAGGCGCATATGGCGTCCGTAGGTGGCCTCTGTTGTGAGCCCGATTCCAACATAGTCGGATAGTCCGCTCCTCCATCGACAAGTCCCGTAGGACCAAGCGTTGCCGCAGCGCGATAAAGGAGAGGACGTGCCTGGCCATACCCGTCCCTCTACTATCTTCCGGGCCTCTGAATTCCCTGGCTATCTCCTGGGTGTAGGTCTGGAGCTGCGCCGCCAGATAGTACTTCTCGAAGTCCGGCACAGCGAGCCCCCCCTCGTCCTTCGGCCTCATCAGGGTATTAAGGGCCACCCGCCGCCGGCCCGTTCCCCAGAGGAACCCGACCACCATGGAACGCAGGCGACGAAACGTGGCCGGTGGGACCCAGATCGGCAAAGTTCGGAAGTAATACAATAGTCGGGGGAGCGCCACCATTTTGAGTAGGGCGATGCGTCCCGCCACTGAGAGCGGCAGCGTGGCCCAAAAGTCCATGCAGCCTCGGAGTGCTCGAACGCAACGGGCAATGTTCCCATCCAGGAGGTCGGGCTGGTCGTGGTACACAAATACCCCAAGGTATTTAAAGCAGTCGGGCTCCCATCTGATCTCCTTACGTAGCGCAGGAGTGGAGGTACCCCTACGCATCGGGAAGAGGCAGGTCTTAGACCAATTCACTCGGAGGCCTGAGACCGCTCCGAACTCCGTTAACGCTAATTCCGCTCCTCGCAAAGCGTCGACCGGATCCTCCAGGAAGAGCAACAGGTCGTCCGCATAGAGCGAGACATAGTGTGGGCCCGCCGCCGTCCATAAGCCCGTATAGTGGGCTCCCGAGCGAAGATGCATCGCCAGCGGCTCCACCGCTAGTGCAAAAAGAAGCGGGGATAAGGAGCACCCCTGCCGCGTGCCACGCTCCACCGGATATCGCGATGAAATCAAAGGGCCCGATCTAACCCTGGCCGAAGCGGAAGCGTAGAGGACTGCAGTCCATTTGACAAATCCCTCCCCGAGGCCGAATTTCCGTAATACCGTGCATAGGTAGTCCCACTCTAGGCTATCAAAAGCCTTCTCCAGGTCCACCGACAAGACTACCGGGGCCGGGGCATCCACGAATGGTTCTCCAAGCAAGCGGAACAACCTTCGGATGTTCATAGTCGTATTCCGCCGTGGAATGAAACCGGCTTGGTCCTCATGCACTAGAGAACTCATATGTCCCAGCAGCCTCGTGGCCAAGATGCTGCTCAATATTTTGTAGTCCACCGTCAACATTGAAAGGGGACGGTAGGACCCCGGGTCAGATGAGTCTCGGCCAGGTTTGAGGAGAGGAACCACCAACGCCTCACACATCGAGCCAGGGAGATGACCCAACCTCTTCGCCTCCCTGTAGACCACCAGTAATCGAGGGGCCAAGAGGTCAGCGTAAGCTGCATAGAACTCCACTGGAAGGCCATCTAGGCCCGGGGTCTTGTTCCTCGCCATCCGTTTGATGGCTCCGCGGATCTCCCCCAAGTCGATATCAGCACCCAGGGTTTCCGCCACTTCCTGTCCCACTGTGCGGAGTTCCAGTGGGCTAAGATAGTTATCAAGCCGGTCTGGGTCACGTGCGGAACGACTGCGGTATAAACTTTCGTAGTAATGCCGGAAGCAACTAAGAATCTCCGGTTGGGTGCACACCTCGGTCCCATCTGCCCTACGCATATTTGTCGTCGTTTGGGACTGGCGCGTAGGGTTGGCCAACCACGCCAGCAACGCACTCGACCTGTCTCCCTCCGCAATAGACCGGACCGTATAGGCCTTATAATCGAAACAGCGGAGCCGTTCGACCTCCACCGCCACCTTCTCCCTCGCCTCTACCGTTTGTGTTTGCAATTCCGGGTGTCCGGGGCGGCTAACTTCGAGCTCGCGGAGTGCCCGGTCCGCTGCGTCCAAATCAGCCAGGATAACACGCCGCATGCCCACCTTCTTAGAGATACAGTAGCCCCTCACCACCACCTTAAAAGCGTCCCATTCGGACGCCCTAGTACTCGCGGAGCCGCCGTTAGACGCAAAATACTCCGTGATTCTCTCCCCTAGGTCCGCCTTGAAGACACTGTCCTCGAGGATCTCAGGGCGCATCTTCCAGGTGGGTACTGCCGGTGTCCCGGGGAACCAGCGAATGTCTAGCAGGAGGGGGTTGTGGTCCGAGATGGTCCGCGATAAATACTCTGATCGGACCGCTGCCGAAACTAGTTCGGACGAACCAAGAAAGCCATCTAGCCTGACATGTAGCTCATGAAGGCTCGAGAAGTATGAATAATCTCTGGACGCGGGGTGATGCGCCCTCCAAATGTCCGTCAAACCCCAGCGGATCTGCCAATCTTGACGACCCTTAGCCGTCCGCCGGACCGGGGAATCGGGGAGCGGGGGATGCGAGCGGTCTAAGTCCACATCCACTACGGAGTTAAAATCTCCCCCCAGCAGGAGGGGCCCGGCGAAAAAGTGGGCCAGCGAGCCCGATAACCTGGAAAGGAAGGCAGCCTGGTCTACATTAGGAGCATACACACAGCAAACGTTCAGGTCCCTCCCTCCTAGAGTGCCTGAGATGGCCACGAAACGCCCCTCTGGGTCCAACACTGTTCTCGTGACCTGGAAGGGGACTCCCGCCCTAATCCATATTAGCGCCCCCCTGGCATAAGCAGAGTACGCCGTGGAAAAGACCTGCCCTCGCCACCTACGCTGAAGCGCCGCCCCTTCCGCCTTGTTCAGATGCGTTTCCTGCAGCAGCGCCATTTGCACTCCCCTACGCACCAAATAAGCATGGACCTTGTGACGCCTGGACATAGTGTGAAGCCCCCTCACGTTCCAAGTAACACATTTCAAGTTGGCAACATCAGCCATTGTCCCAGAGTGTTCTTGCACAGTCTCCCCGTTCGGGTCCCCACAAAGAAAAAGCATCAATCCTCCCAGCGCTGATGGCGGCCATTTTCCCCAACCAGAACCAAACCACCCAAAAACCAACAAGACCCCCCACCAACCACCCCAGAACAGGACCCAAACTGCACCATCTAGATCCCATCCAAACCTCGATGTATATCAACCCCAAAACCCCCACTAGTCCTACGGTCGCCACCGTAGGAAGGCCTTATGGGCCAGGTGCGGGCTGGGCGGAGGCAGTGGGCCCTCGTCGCCCAGGCTACCAGGACTATAGCAAGCCCCCCCCGGTGTCAGAACCTTCCGGGGCAAGAGCAGGAGCCCCCCAACCCTCTCTCCTTCGTTGTCAGCAAGAAAGAACGGCAACCGCCTTCCCCCTGCCGGGCCCCCACCCAAAACCAAGGCAGCATACCCCGTTACCCTTGTCCGTCCAGAAGGTCCTCCACCGATTTCGGTGTGATCACCGGTGTGTGGGTACTGTCTGCCACTGAATCCTCCGAGTCCGATGGTGCCCCCTGAGCACCCGGGTTTTCTTCCTCCTCCTCGATGACTTCGCCTCTTGCTCCCGACAGTTCCGACAGAGCTTCCAACACTCCCCTCCGCTCCGATGATGTCTCCGCAGTCGAGGGCCCTCCCGTGCGGCCGCGTCGATTCCTGACCCTCTTGGATCGTCTCCTTTGTTCCGGCTCATCCGCCTGATGGGTCGAGGCGCCAAAACCATCTTTCCCTGTCCGATACAGTTCGAGCCAGTCACAGACCTCCTCTGGGGTGTCGAAGAACTGGGTTTTGTCGTCGACAATGACGCGGAGCCTTGCGGGAAATAGGAGTGAATATTGGATGCCCTCACTCCTGAGTTCACGCTTAACCGCCAGGAAGGAGAACCGCTTGCGCTGCGTCTCGTAGGTGTAGTCAGGGAAGATGTTCACCTGACTGTTCGCAACCTGGAACGGGCCATTGAGCCTGGCGGCATTTAGGATCAGGTCTCTGTCCCGAAAATGTAGCAACCGCGCCACCACCGGCCTTGGGGTACGTCCCTGCTGTGGGGGCCGCGCTGGGACTCTGTGGGCCCGTTCTAGAGTGTAAAAGGAGGACAGACCCTCCGGGACCACCGTGTCTCGGAGCCAGGTCTCCAAGTATCGCACCATATCGCCATCCTCGATTTTTTCCGGCAGGCCCACCACTCGAATGTTATTCCTCCTGTTGCGGCCTTCCGCATCCTCCGCCCTCCGTTCGAGGGTCTCAATTCGGGATAAGGCATCCTTTATCGTCGCAGCCAGGGTTCTCTGCGCCGGTTCTAAAGTTTTCACTGTGCCCTCCATCTCCTTGACCCGGTCTGAGAGTTTACCATGGTCTGCCCTAAGGAGGCCCAGGCCCGTCGCCACCTGAGCAATGTCCTGTTGGAGGGCCGACCGAGTTGCCTCTATCGCCTCCAGTACACGGTCAAATTGTTGCTGCAGTGGTGCGCCACCAGGTCTTTTTGGGTCTCCATGCTCTTCCTTGTCCTGGGCTTCAGAGTCCGAGGTGGCCTGGTTGGAACCCTTGGCTCCTTTAGGTTTCCCCATGCTGCCAGGGGCTCTCCGTAAGGGTCCCGGAGTAGGCGCCTTCGTGTACAGGTGTCCAGCACGACCTTCTCGGGAGTTCGTTCTCACGTCGGGTATGGGCGATCTCCTTCTCCAGAGCCTGTGGAGACTCCGCCGCTTCGGCTCCCGCCACCGCCACGGCGTCCGGGATAACCGATGAGGGGGCGGAGACAACCGTCGCCGGGTCGGGCAGGCCCGTTCACCCACTATAGCTCCGGGGTGAGGGCCACCAACTCCCTCGGTTGATCTGTGGCGCCAGAGTGTCGCGCCTCCCATGTAGTTGGACTGGCCAGGAAATCGTGGCTAGTTGCGGAGTCGCGATGCAGACCACCGCCTGGATCCGAGGGCACCCGCACCCGGTGCCCTCTAGTGCGTGGGCACCCGCCCGGTCGTCCAATCGAGTATGAACCCGTTGCAGAGGGTCCGAGCCTGCCAATGTCCAATGTCCAAAACAAGCGAGGATGGTGAAGCCGGGTGCCAGTCTACACCCGCGAGACCTCTTCGACTTCGTAGTTTCGATCAAGGGGACAAAGGAGTCCGGGCGCCATGTTGGGTCGCACTCCGCAACTCCGCAAACTTCGGCGGTTCTTCGTAGCCACCCCCGTCCAAACTCCACCAAGGCCCCCGGCAGGGTGTCGTCGCCTCGCTCAATCGAATGAGGGGTCTGGGGCGCCCCTCAGCCTCCGATGTTCAGGATAATCTCGGGCTTAGTCCCGGAGCCGAGCTCTCAGGCGACCATCGCCATCGGCGCCCAAGCCACGCCGTAGGTCGCTCCCCCGATGATGGTGCACTCACCCTCGAACGCTGGATGAACGACTGCACCAACACTGTAGCCCCACTGAAAAAACCCACCAACAGAGACATCAGCAAAAGAGTCAGCTGGTTCACCCCGGAACTCCTCGACTCAAAGCACACCTGCCGGAAATTGGAGAACATATGGCACAGCGACAAGACGCCGGACAGCCGCGCTGCCCACAAAGACGCCATCCGCAACCACCACCACTTCATCAGGACCGCCAAAAGGACCTCCTTCACAGACCGCCTTGACAACAACGCACACAACAGCAAGGAGCTCGTCACCATTGTGAAGGAACTCTCCAGCTCCAGCACCAACGACATCCCACCATCGCAAGCCCTATGCGTTCACTTGCCACCCTCTTTCACCAGAAAATCACCGACATCCATGACAGTCTCAAACCCCGGACAACCCCTGCGGACCCTGCCGCACCGGACCCGCTGTACTCCACCACCCGCGACACCTTGACAACCTGGGCCAATGTGAGCATCGAGGACACAATCAAGACCATGGGCACAATCCACTCCGTATCCCCATCCGACCCTCTCCCACACCACATCTTCAACAAAGCCAGCAATTCCATCGCACCCCACCTGCACCAAATCATCAACCTCTCCTTCGAGACCGCCACCTTCCCTGAGAACTGGAAGCACGCAGAGATCAACGCCCTCCTGAAGAAACCCAAGGCGGATCCGAGCGACCTCAAGAATTTCTGACCCATCTCCCTGCTTCCGTTCCCAGCAAAGGTCATCGAGAAGATAGTTAACACCCAGCTCACCCGTCACCTCGAAGACAACAACATCCTGGACCCCTCCCAATCAGGATTCCGCAGCAACCACAGCACCGAGACTGCCCACATCGCCGCCACAGACAACATCAGGATCCTTCTAGACAACGGAGAGATGGCGGCCCTCATCCTCCTAGATCTCTCCGCCGCCTTCGACACCGTCTGCCACCGCACACTACCCACACGTCTCCAAGACGCAGGCATCCGGGAGAAGGCCTTGGACTGGACCACCTCCTTCCTCTCCAGCAGAACTCAGAGAGTCCGCCTCCCCCCGTTCCAGTCCGAGATCATCTGCGGCGTCCCACAAGGATCTTCCCTCAGTCCGACGCTGTTCAACGTCTACATGGCATGACCTCAACATAATCCCCTACGCCGACAACACGCAGCTGATCCTCTCCCTCACCAAGGACCCTCTCACTGCCAAATCTAACCTCCACCGGGGAATGAAGGCAGTCGCCGACTGGATGAAGGAAAGCCGACTTAAGCTGAACTCAGACAAGACGGAGATCCTCATCCTCGGGTCCAACCCCTCAGCATGGGACGACTCATGGTGGCCCGCATCACTGGGGACCCCCCGGCCCCCACTGACCACGCACGCAACCTGGGAGTCATCCTCGACTTAAACTCACCATGACCAAACAAGTCAATGCAGTCTCCTCCACCTGCTTCAACACCCTCCGCATGCTCCGCAAGATCTACAGATGGATCCCAACAAACACGAGGAAAACAGTCACCCAGGCCCTAGTCAGCAGCAGACTAGACTACGGTAACGCCCTCTACGCCGGAGCCTCGTCCAAGCTCATCAACAGACTGCAGAGAATCCAGAACGCCTCTGCACGCCTGATCCTCGACGTCCCGCGCCACGACCACATCACCCCCCACCTGAGGAACCTGCACTGGCTCCCCGTCGACAGGAGAATCTCCTTCAAACTCCTGATCCACACACACAAGGCACTCCAAAAGACCGAACCAGCCTATCTCAACAGTCGACTCTACTTCTACGTACCCAACAGGAAACTCCGCTCTGCTGACCACGCCCTGGCCACGGTCCTGCGCATCCGCAGAACCACTTCTGGAGGCAGGTCCTTCTCCCACCGTGCCGCCAAGACCTGGAACACCCTCCCCCTCTACCTACGACAAACCGAAGACCTGCTGACTTCCTTCCCCCTCCCCCTCCCCCCCTCCCCCCACAACCAGCGCCTTGAAACCCTTACGGGTAAGTAGTGCGCTTTACAAATTAAATGATTGATTGATTGATTGATTGTTCAAAGTGTTGGATATGTGAAGCAGAAGAGACTTTCAGGTAGAATTGTGTATCCTGAGCATATTGGTAAATCTTGCTGTTATCAGTGATAAGAGCACCAAGCGGCTCAAAGTGAATGTTGAAGAGGACTCAGGGACTCTGCAAGTGATAAGGGTCTTTTGGGACCTAAAGGTTGCCATTTGAACAAACTGGTTGGAAAGGCAGGAGGAGAACCAGTGAAGTATATTGTTGGTGAATCCCATTCAAGACTCATTGGTGTATGAGGGTAGGATACTTGAATGTATCGAAGGCAGCTGAGTGGTCCAACAATATCAGGAAGTAGGGGTCGTCTTCATCTGTGGTCAGACGGGCCTCGTCTACAATTTGTAAGATGGGTGGTCTCTATGCTGCAGTGTGATCCGAAGCCAGACTGGTTGTCGTATAGGAGATTGTTAGCCTTAGTGTGACCTTGGAGTTGAACATAGACTGTTTTTTCATAGATCTTCCCGATGAATGGTAGGATGGACTGGTAGTTTTTCTAGTGTAGGTTTTGTTAGGACTGGGAGGTTTTGGCCTTTCCTGAGGCCTTCTGGAAAGATTCCTTGAGTTGACTAAGGTGATGAGAAAGGATTGGAGAGCATCCTGAAAGAGATAAAGGACAAGCGTACAAGATCATCTTCATACGATGTGGCTTGGGAGTTGAGTATGTCAGCGAGATCTGCAAAACAAAGGGCATTGCAAGATGAACATTGCAATATTCTACTGTTGGGCGTGGGCGTAAGTGATGAAGCAGGCTTGGTATTGTCAAAGAGCTGTTGGATCTTCTGTATTTTTACACTGAAGAGGAGGTTGATGATTTTTCACTTTTCTTGGAGTGAGCAGTAGGTGGGTATGGTATGGAGTTGATGTGCTGCTGGTCTGGAAAAGTATTTTACTTCTGTTGTTGGCTTCATTGATGGTGTTGGTATAGTATTTTGCTTTAGATGAGGTGATTAGCTGTCTGTGTGTTGCACTGTGGGATATCTATATCATGAGATCCTCTGGAGGTCTGTTTTTCTTTTATTTCTTTTCCTGTCTGTAGATGCATCGTTTATTTTCAGGAAGGTCTTTAGAGTACTGTGATACCGATACCTTTGGCTTGCACTTGCATATTTTAATTGGGGTGTGGACGGTCACATCGTTTTTCAATAAAGTGTTGAAGTTGTTTAGAATGGTGTTGGCTGTGGAGTTGATACAGTGAGAGATGACTTCAAGCATTAGGTTGCCTATAGAGAAGTCTTTGAAAGATTTGAATTGTTGGTATTCTCTTTTAGATTGACCTTGGTTTGTTGTTAGAACGCAAGCATGGAGATGGGATGGCGCAACATTCAGCCCAGTCCAGGAGCCTGGGTGGTTTGGAAGGGGCCTCTGGAGTGTGTTGGTTGTGTGACATGCTGTACCATGTTGAGGGTGTTGATGAGGTTGAAGATGGTGTCTCTTGTTTTTTTTTATTTTTTAAAGTTAATATTGTCTGGAAGGTTGGAGCCACTTCAGAGGGTAGTGTAAGCAAGTGCGGTAGATGAGTTGGCAAGGAGATCTGAGAACTCTGTAATGAAGTTCGTGATCTGCCCAGGCAGCCTGTAGATGAGATGGATGATTGTGGTCTGAGTTACTTACTTGCCTTGGGTGCAGGACCAGGAGGACTTGTGGATGTAAGCGAGGACTCCTCCCTTCTTGTGTGCACAAGCCACATGCTGGATGCTGTAGCCAGTGGGATGAAGGAAATCTAGGCTGTGCGAGGATGTCGAGGTGAATCATATTTCTATGATGAAGTCGTCATTAAGCTTATGATATTTGATGAGATCTGCAATGTCTGTTGCGTGGAATACTGCAGAGTGAGCTTTAATAAGCCTGAGTTGGAGTGTGTATTCTGAAGTTTGAGGGTGCTTGGCAGTTAGTGAGATGTGTATGATACTAGGTCTATGTGTTGAA
Source organism: Lissotriton vulgaris (assembly GCF_964263255.1). NCBI lineage: Eukaryota > Metazoa > Chordata > Amphibia > Caudata > Salamandridae > Lissotriton > Lissotriton vulgaris. The sequence continues at coordinate 278,021,893 of NC_141698.1, read as the reverse complement.
TGATTGATATGTGAGCGTTTGGCCAACTAAGTCTGGGTGTGATGTGAGGATTGGGAGAATGGAGGGCTGGTCGAATCACATGGTCTCTTAGAGTGTAAATTTCAGTAGAACACAGTTTCTTGTCCATGGCCCTAACAGACTCAAAGAGCCATTGCCTTTGTCTCTGCCCTTAACAAAGGACACCTAGCTGGTGGGAATCCCGGAAGAGTTTATAGGAGTAACGAGAAGGTAGGAAGTCTCGTCACTTCCTGTGCAGATGGATGATGGGAAATGAAGTCCTCTTGTCTGGCCTCTTCTGTTAAAGAGGATTTTGGCAGGAACTATTGGTGTCACTTTCTGTGTAAACAGATGATGGAAAATGGATAGTCTTATTCAAGCGAACTCCCATTTTAATTTCATTTCACTGCTTCCTTATACATCCAGCACCCCTCGACATTTTGCTTGTATAATCCTTTATTCATTTCCAAGCACTTCCAAAGAAATGAACCATCACATTTTGAATTACTTAGTCTCCATTTAGTTGCAGTACAGTGCAGTTACAGTCTATTGAGAAACTGTTCTAAAGTCACTTTTTATACAGTGAATAATGCTATTTACTGTAGCATGATATGTTTCTAGGGACTTCCAGGCTTGACAGATAAAGAACATTTGGCACAGAGAGAAACAAATGTATTGGTAAGTGACAAAGTCAGCATTGGAAGTCAGGTTTCCTTTATCCATAGCAAATGACTTTACCACTAAATAAACCCCCTGTATTTTCAGTAATATGAAGCGAAAAGAGAGAATAATCAAAGTAGATATCATGTTCGCTTTTATAGTTGAAAGAAGAGTGAGTCTAAAGGATAGAATAGAAAGGAAAATAGGACAACAAGTTGTTATTGTGGAGGGAAGAACAAACCCACAGTTAAGAAACGTTAGGGTGAAAATAATTAAAAGGCTTCCTATAATAGAAGTTACAGGCAGAGAGGTGCAGTGATTGATCCACTTATCTGTGCAAAAACATCCTACTGATATGAAACCACTGTAGCCCACTAGACTCTTCTGGCACTGATGCTTGAAAAGCAACTTCCTGGCCACCCCCACACTATACCCCTCTCTTGACCAGCATAGTGCCTTTGGACATCTTAGTTCCCCTTGAGAGTCTTCCGAACTCACTTGTGTATCCACAGTGGGAATATTACAGTAAGCCAGTGACAGCCTTCACACCCAGTGGCTTTTTTGCACTACTGGTCCACAGGACACCCAACCGTATCCTAATTCATCTCAACTTGGCCATCCTGTCATTACTGTTCTGATTGGTGACAGGAGCCCTCCCTCTTCATTCCCATATTCCCCTTCTTTTTCAGGTACCCTTTACCCTCCATCGCCCAGTCCTGCAATTCACCACAAAGTGGTGGCCCTGTAAGTCTTTGTACAAAATAGAGAAAGGAACAATACAAACTATTTGTATACATTAACTCAGCAACCATTTATAATAAGGTCTGCCCATTTCAATTTACTGTAACAGGTTTAAAATAAAAAAGCACTCCACAACATTTATGTTAAGTATTCCTAACATTCACTCTCCAATTTTAACACAATTTAAACTGATCTTACCATTTAGAAAGCAAATAGTTCTCTTAGAAGTCTGAGTATAAATCTTCTCGAGCAACACATTAAAAGAATAAAGCCATCCTTCAAACAAGCACTGGCGTTGCCAATAGGTCTCGCAGTAGGAAAGTTGGAGCTATTGGTTTTGTAAATTACATTTTATATTTATATATCGTTATTGGCATTGTCAATAACAATATATAAATATAAAATGTCATTTACAAAACCAATAGCTCCAACTTTCCAAATGTGAAACCTATTGGCAACGCCAGTGCTTGTTCAGATAGGGGCTGTAACACAGCACAACATATTGTGACTACCGGGGCCAAATCTAACTGACATAGAGATGAGCACTGACTCCATGTTTAATTTCTCTTGAAACAATACCTCAACTTCCTTGGCATGGAGAATGAGATCTGCATTTCAGATAGGAGGACTCGAACTCAGATGGAAAGGATTTTCACAAGACTGAGGTGAAGAGGCAAACTTCACAAAACACTGCGTTACTTTTTATAGACATATGTTCTATTACTGCACAGAACAACCTGTGTTGCAGAATTGTTATTCGGAACGTTCATACTCCTAGAATATTTTTTATCTACGGCTCATAAACCATATATTATAAATCAACAAAACTCGAGACTGGTGCACACTATTTGGTAACACGGATCTGATACCACTGAGCCTCATGTTGTGATGTCATCGTGCCTGCCTTTGTCAAGGAATTCCAAAGAAATACTACTGAGCCCTGATGGGTCAGAGAATTCTGCTAGTGTCACTGACCTATTTTGTGACATCTGCGCTGAGCTGTCAAAGAATTCAGCTATGATGTCACAGAGCCCAATGTTGTGGTGTTTGAACCCTACATCACTTAATCCTGCTAGGGCACCACAGAGTCCTCAACTGTGACATCACTCAGCTATTTTGTCCTGTAAAGAAGCTCAATCTTGTGACGTTACCCAGTCCTGTTGAGTCACTGACTACCTCTACGGCCACTGAATTCTGCTGTGATGTCACAGATTCCTGCCAGGTCACTGAATCGTAATGAGATGTAACTGAGATGTAGGTTTTAATACCACTGACGTGTTCAGTGTGGTGTGACCAAGCCCCGTTGTTCAGCTGAACCCTGCTGTGACAACACAGAGGCCTGTATTGCGGTGTCATTAAGACTATACAGTGGTTTCAGTACACCCTACTGTGTCACTGAATTGTACGTGGATGTCACAAAGCAGAATACATTAAGGCCCTATGCTGTACGTTGTGAGGTCACTGTGCTTTATGTTGTCATTTGACTGTCCCCCACCCCTACATTATGAGGTCTTTGAGCCCCATCGTGTCACTGAGGACCACACAGACATCTTTGATATCTATGAGCCGTCCTAGGTCACTTAGTTCTGGCATGATATCAAGAGGCTTGAGGCAAGAGGCTCCGAATCATGACGTCACTGAAGTGGCATGAGATGGCATGGGCCGCGTACCTCCATTTGGGATGGCTTGAAAACTAGAGTGCATAAAGGAGTTGCAGCAAGCATTTGCTTGGACCTCTCAGAGGTATTCAACATTGGACACCATCAAATGTTAGTGGGCAGATTAAATTCCAGCTGGGCAAAGATGACGAAATTAATAGCAGCATGGTCCTGTAGCCGTACAACCAGTGGATCAGTATTGCAAAACCTTAACACGCTCCCTGCAAGATGCATTTATAAACAAAATATATATATACTTTTGTAATTGTGAACGTGCGCATGGGTCAAGTTTCATTTAAGTGTTAGGTTTGGAATGCCAACCTGTATTTTGATTAACTTTTCGGCCAAGTTACTGACCGTCTCTCAGTAACCCTGCACTGCAGAAGGAATACATAAAACAAAAAAAGGTCAACAAAGAGGCACTAGAGGAACGGGCCAGGTATACAATGAAAAAAAAAGTAAACACTCACACTGCAAGTGGCGCCCGTCACATAAGCACCCGAATCTCGTAGTGGGAGGCGGAGGCCTCTTTGCTCTGCTCACTGATGACGTACACCAACAGAGCCCTAAATCCGAGAGCAGGCCAGCCATATGGTGGGGAGGAGGTAATGTAGCATAGACAGTGCGAGGGGGCAGACTAAGGCTGCACCTGGGCACGTCCTGCATTACAGGGACCTGGCAGTGTTCAAACTGGAGGGTTTCATGGCTGCCTTCACCATCCCTGGACGGGGAGGCTGCTGTGAAAGACGCTGAGGCAGTAACCTGAACATTTCTGGAGGACATCCAAGGAAGGAAGGGAGCGGGAAGAGATAAAGGAGGGGTGGGGAGACAGGAGGACTGCGGGGAGTGAGCCAGGAGAGGGCAGAAGGGGAGAAAGGCAAGGCAGGGGGCGGAGAGGTGGAAGGGGAAAGCCGGGAAAGGCGGAACGGGAGGCAGACATAAGGGCAGTACGGGAGAGAGCCAAGGCTGCAGATGTAAAGGGTGAATAAGTGAGCGCTACGAATAGAGAAAGGAAGGAGTGGACTGAGAGTTGGAGACAGCAGTGAGAGGCCAGTGCAGATGGAACCATTAAACAGGAGAGATAATGGAAGAGGATGCGAGAGCGGTGAGGGGGGAGTGCACAGAGCTGGAAGGAGAGACTGGGGCCATTGAGGGAGGAAAGAGCTGTTAATGGGTCAGTGAGGGGGTAGTCACCTACAAAAGGAGAGAGAAGAGAGCCGTGCGCGTGCGATATTAAGTGCTGTTTTTGTGGGGAGCGTTCATATATAAAATGATCCGATTGATGTCTGCGTACGTCACGGAATATTGTGGCACATCCTTAAAGGGAGCGTTCATTTATAAAATGATCCGATTGATGTCTGCGTACGTCACGGGATGTTGTGGGAGGGAGGAGAGCACATCCTTAAAGGGAGCGTTCATATATAAATTGATCCGATTGATGTCTGCGTACGTCACAGGATATTGAAGAGCAAGGGATAGTAACAAATGAAGGGTCGTGAAGATGCTTAAAGGGAGCGTTCATATATAAAATGATCCGATTGATGTCTGCGTACGTCACGGGATATTGAAGAGCAAGGGATAGTAACAAATGAAGGATGTCTGCGTACGTCACGGGATATTGAAGAGCAAGGGATAGTAACAAATGAAGGGTCGTGAAGATGGTACGGCCGGCCAACGGCCAGCCATGAATAATTAGGGGAGGAGAAGCCGCACAGCACACGCTGGGAGAAGCCCTTTGATGTGCTGTGCGGCCGTGACAAAATGCAATTAGGAGGGAGGGAGGGAGGGAGGCTGATGCGCGTGCTTGTATGGTCACGTGATTCACGTGAACTTAAAGAAAACCGCACCAAGAAGCCCTTGGTTTGACGAGGATTTTGAGCACTTGAATTCTCGCTCCGCTCAATGCGCTTGCGCGCATTGATAGGTCGCGAGACCTAAACAGCATACTCTGCTTGTTTTGGATATAAGGAACATAAGAATCGAAAGTACTCTGAACAGTCCAAACGGAGAGGGTGCCCGGAACCTTATGCCTTACATTTCCCTCATGAAATCCAAATAAGCACAAAGTCCAAAGAGATAGATTAAAATCATGCATATGAAGGTCATCGGGTGTGAATGTTGACCATGGTCAGGTAGTCTCTTTTAATTAAAGCCATTAAAAACAAAATATCACTGTAGTACTAGAATAAACAAAGTCTTAGGCAACACTATTGAGAAAAGGAAGTAATATGACATCTGGAGAAGAAGACTCGGATAAGTGTGAGAAAGCTGTAACTCTTCAACTAATTACTCAATACTAATTAAGAAAAGTCAGCTAAGTAACTAAAAGAACAAGCATTTGCAATGCAATAGGTCTCGCATTTACATTAGTTTAAGCTATTGGCATTGTAAATGACAATGCCTTTATGTTTTATAAATGAAAACAAAAATAAAAGGCATTGTTATTTGCAATGTCAATAGCTGAAACTTGCGTACGTGCGAGACCTATTGCATTGCAAATGCTTGTTTTCTTGCCGTCAACCTCACCTTTTTTTGGTGGTTGTCACCACACAGTCTGCAGTTGCAGAGTGTCCTGGCTGTATAAGTATAAAAGAGAAAAAAAAAGAAGGCAATAGGCCTTTTCTATCTATGCACCTAGGATCTGGAGCATCTCTTTAGCCATCAAGACCACCCCAATGCTGCTCCAATTTAAGAACGAGCTGAAGACTCACCTCTTAAACAATACTAAATCACAATGCATTAATCGTCCACAATTGTTTCCTCTACTGTAACTCGTCGACTTTAAGTTTGCCTTAGAACACTACAGCATTACGCTGCGTTTTGAATGGGTGTACACTACAGAAAAACTATACTATATATACACACACACACACACACACACACACACACACACACACACACACAAATACACACAGATATATACATACAAAAGTAGAAAAAGGGATGGGGATACAGACAACTTTTCCTTTTTTTCCAAATATAGTCAGTGCTTAATTTGTGTTCATGGTTGCAGATGGTGTGCACCAACTCCTAATTTTGAGACCAACACTCAAATCTCGTCCCAGAGTGAGAGATCGAAAGGTAGTAAGGTAGGAAAGCTGGTTTGTAATTCTGTGACAAAGGGAAAACTCTGGGGTGATAAAGAACCCCTAAGACTGACAAAGAAGCAGGATGCGTAGAGTGGTAGACGAAGGAGGTGGAATAAAGACCAAGCCACCTTGGTGTTCAAGAAACCCGGGATTCAGCTGAGCCTAGAACAGAGCCACCAACAAAAATAGTGTACAACATTTCACAAAAGCTACAAATAGTTCTTGAGCTATGAATTTTACACATTGGTTCCTGGCTGCCTATAATAGCATGCAGAGGCAAAGACAACAGATCTCACCTCTTTGGCCAATTGTCCTTAGCAATGCTATTGCAGATCCAGTGCAAGAAAATGATGCTGTTGGTGGCTGCATCATTTCGCATAGATGCACCTACAGAATGCTAAATATACAATTTTTAATGTTATTTACTGATCTAAAATACAGGTACCACTTGGAATGGTAATTAAAAAAAAATTGGAGAGCCTAGTAGCGTGGCACTAAATGCGAGCTGCTAGCATTTTTAATGGCTCCCAAGTGGGGGAGGAGCAACATGGCCAGGATTTGGGGGATAAAAGGGTCGAGGGTATGGGAAGGATGAGCAACACATCAAGGGGGTACGGACACTAAGGTGAGGGTGGGGAAGGAGCACAAAAGAAACAGCAAGATAACTCTAACGTAGTTCTTATAGAAAAAGAAAAAAGGTGAGCAGTGTTTGGATACAAGTCACCTGATCAAACGGAAGGTAAAGAGTTCAAGCACAAGTGAAGGTATGCAATCAAATACGAAACAAGAAAATGAGTGACTAGGACGCTCTGCACTCCGTGTGTACAATGCGCGTCACTGGGCAGGCTCAGAAACAAAGTGAGCTTAAAAGCAGCAGCACTGACCTGTTATAGGTCACCTCTAGGAGGAGCAGGAGGAACAGAGCGAGCAGCAAAGCCCAGCAGGCTTCCATCGATCAAAGCCCGGGCACAGACTACAGAGGGTGAGGCGATAGGGGCATCACGGGACTTGTAGTGCAGTCCACACCAGGCGGCAGCCAATAAGAGGTGTGCCTTGTCCACGAGTCCTGGGAGGTGCTGTAAAGGCACCATCTGAGAGTGGGAGGCAGACACAGAGAGGGAAGCGGCGCGGGAGAAAGAGGGAGTGAGACGGTGCGTGCGTGCCCACGCAGTCGGCTGTATTTCGAAGCAGATACTCGTGCTTGTGACGCGCCCCTGCGCGCTCCCGCAAGGTGTATGCCACCACAAGCACGAGTATGTGCTTCGAAAAAGAGCTGAACGACAGCTAAAGGTCTCCTATACAGCACATGCGTGCTGCGTAGGCGAGACCTAAAAACTGTTGCTTTGAGTGAACTGCCGTTTATATGTGCATAATGTGTTGTTTTGCTCCAAAGATAAATTCAGTGATCAGTGGGTTGCAGCTTAGAATTTCCTGTTGGGTACAAACGCGGCCTTGGTGACATGCTGCTGCGCATATTTGTTAAGACAGTGCACTATTATGCCACTGGTGTTGATACTGGCTAGCCATTTGAAAGATGCTTACTGCAATGTCACAGAACACAACCAGTGGTCAGGAAGGACAGTATAAGAACCTTGACTTGGTGAGGGATGTCATTAGAGTGGAAAGTTGGCAATTGTATCTCAATCTATCAACACGTGGCATGACAGGGAACTATTGATAATCTTAGCTCACGGCATTGTAAAACAAATGTACCCCTGCCTTGATTGCCCAACTGCATGTGTAACTGGTACCCCGACATATTTTGACCCAGAGGAAGTTCTAACCTAGCATAAGTTGTTAGGCCTAGCTCTTGCCCTGCCCATGTGAGGTCCTGGACTGTCCACTGTCCTCTGTCCTAGACGGGTGCACCAAGAATGCCCTCAGAGTAAACCGTGGACTATCGCCCTTTCCAGGGTGTATCATGTAATGCGGCAGTGGCAGCATACTGTGTTTTATAATTTGTCACATGACCATGTCTTTTTCTCTGTGTTGTTGAGAGTGCGGTCTACTAACCTCAATCAAGTAAAGTTTTCGCTGTTATTTTGAAACTTGGAGCCTAGCGCTGACATCTTAAGTGCATGTTGAGAGTGGGTGTGCATAGTGAGCATGTTTCATGGCTGTGGTTGTAGGGCTGTGTGTGCAAGTGAGTCTGAGTACCGAGGCCAACAGGATCCATTTTGGATGCCCCTGGTTTAGCATGGCACAAGATGATAACTTCCCTGAACACTAGAAGTGCCTGCATTCCTATAGCTGGAGGGTGGCAATTCAAACACTGAATTGAGGAGGGCAGGAACCAGAGGTGTCTTTAAAAGTTCCATGAAGACCTTGTTGCACAGGGATGTTGCTTAGTTCTTCCTGACCATTGCCATTTGGTAGATGGTAGGGGTGAAGGGTGGTATTTCAGTTTCTCCTCAAAGTGAGGAAGTTTCTAGGCAGGGCCTGTCCGTTTGTCTGTCTCCGATTACTACTTCAGGAAAGCTAATGACAGCACAGTGCAAGGATCCCACACTTCTTTGTGCCTCTGCAGTGGTGCTTCAGCTGCAGATAGCCCCAGTGCTACCTACTGTAAAAAGTATTACTTTACCCAGAGTTTGTGTGAGAAGTTGGCCTGATATATGATGTTTCCAATTCTGGAACCAACTTGTATCAGTCCAAACAATCCCTTATGGTGTCTGGTTGTAAGTCAACCTTATAGACAAGCTATCCTAATGGTAGCATGGACTAAGCAGCCTTAAAGGCTAAACTCAAGAGGTCGTGTTAAGCGGGCTGTTTTACCAACCACAATCCTGTAATATCAAATGAAAGGACACCACACAAGTTATATATAAAAATATATGTATTTATTTCTAAAATAATACTCTGTACTCTTTGAGTGCAGAGGCACAAGCGTTAAAACAAAAGCACAGTTAAACATATGAAAGTTGCACAATTATGGATGAGGCCGGGGTTCACGCAAACCATATATTAAAAAAGTGGTATAAGAGATACCAATGGAACAGTGGTTAGGCCTAGGGCCTAGGGAATCGCTGGGAGCAGTCGGGACTAGCAATGCTGAAGTCGGGAAAAGCCCGCGGGATTCGGGTGCAGCGCTTAAAGCACAGGCATGCACCAATGCAAAGTCAATGGTGCGTAAAAGTTATAAAGTTATAGTTTAAGGAGAATTCCGCTTAACCTAGCAAGATGAAACTTTAGACACATACACTAGAGGTGTGTACCAGTGTGGGAACACCAGCGTTGATGAGTTACCTCACCCACATGAAGGGGTGCACAGGTGCGAAGTAGTGTCTGGTTTTGTCACGCTGGTTGATGGTGCTTGGAGCTGAAGATGCTGCAGGCGTCGTGAAGGAGAAGTGTCCGGTGTGATCCAAGGGCGGATCGGAGTTGTAGAGTACCTGAAAGCAGAGGGGACAGAGTCTGGGTCACTCAGCAGTGACCAAGGTGGAACCAGGACGGAACCAGGCAATGTCGGGCGCAATCAGGTGGTTGTCGAGGAGCTTCTCTCCGCTGCCACGTAGACTCTAGGGCATCTGCGACCTCCAGGAGTGGATCGCAAGCTGTCCCACGAAGGCTCTCGCCGTCGGCGGTGTCGGCTTCAGGATTGGAGCAAACAACACTTGGCAAGAGCAATCCACGCAGGACTGGAAGATTGCTTCTCACTCGGACCAGGAGGGTTAGAGCGGGTGCTCCTTTTCAGAGGAGCGAGTGCAAGTCTGGAGCAACCAGAATCACAAGTTAGTTTTCGTAGTTTGTCGGCACAGGGGCCACAAGCCAACGGGCAAGTGACTGGGCCAACGCGTTGAGCCAGAAGATGTAGAAGGGCCCCAAGCAGCACTCGGTGAGTGTAGAGGGGTGAGCTTCGGTGCAAGAGTGGCTTTGGGCTGGGGCTTCTCAAACCCCGATGTACAGCTTCGAGGGTCACTCGTGGGCTGCACGGTCAGCGTCTCGTGGTCTTTCCAAGATGGCGTGCCCCACGCTTCCGGTCGCCTCCACGGGTCTCAACTCTGCAGGGACTGTGGATCGGGCTGTTGGAAGGCAGGCTCGCTTGGTCTTGTCGAACTCTGTCGCTCGAGTTCTGGCGGGAACTGCAACAAAGCAAACGTCGAGGTGCTGGATGGTGCCTGTTTGCACAGGGTGGTCACTTCTTGACCACAAGGGAGATTCTTCAGTCTTCTACGTCTAGTAGGATGTCGAAGGGTCTAGAGTTTCGTTTCATAAGTTTCAGTCAGGATCATCTGAGTGCTTTGGCACTGCTCCCATTCTTATACCAATCTAGGGGGCTGGATTACCTGCTAGTTCCCCTCCTATGGGTGGGACCCAGGAAGGGGATGGTTACACCCCTTTCCCTTTGTCCAGGTCGCGCTTGGACTGGGGCTGGTGTGAACCAGAACCGGTTTGACCGGATTATGCAAGGGGAAGCCTTGTGCTCCCCAGGCAGTGTCTGGTTTCTTTCAAACCTCCCTGCTACAATCCACTATCTCCTGTCTGGGGTGGTGTGACACCTCCCTGTGACAGGAAACCCTTTGTCCAGGCCTCCTTGGCTGAGTTTCGGTCAGCAGCAGGTGGTCAGACCCGTGTCTGTGGCGAGAAGCATCCATTTTGTGGTGCTGAGGCTCCTTTTAAAATCAACCACGTTTTAGCAAAGTAACATGTCGTCTCCCTCTAGAGGGGTGGAAGGCTATCCCCGTCGACAGGACTGTCGAGGGGATAGTATTCCAAATCGTATGACACCTTACACGACATGTTTTGATAAAGCCAAACCAAAGTTAACATATAACCGCGAGGATTATAATGCACTTAATAGGATATGGTATGGCAATATCCCGGAACAGCTAAGGGAATTGGTCCCGACAGCTGCAGACAGGCTCAGCTCATGCTAGAGCACCATCTCACATCTCACATAAAACCAAGCACTCTGCCTCCAGGATTGTTAAGGCCTACCATAGGAGTGACTTATAGGTATATATGTGTCCAGATAGGTTTAGATATAGGCATACTATATCTAAGCAAGGGGTGATTACACCACCTTGCCCCAGCTGAGTGATCAGCCAGTTGTGTCAATTTTGGATAGCCAGCCAGGGGTGGCAAAAAATATGCTGCAGCCCCTGGTAGGCCTTGGATGCACCTATGCCCTGGGCACCTATAGTGCACTGTACAGGGGCTGATAAGGTGACCCAAGCCAATTTAGTTATGCACCTAGGGTACATGGAATCCATTTTACAGAGAGAGCATATAGCCTGGGGCCCTGATTAGCAGGGAACCAGGCCAACTAAGTCGAAAACCAGCTAAACACAAGGCAAAAAATCTGGGTTAACCATAGTCAGGTAGCCACCTTCTACCCAACTCCCCCCCCCCCCCCCCAAACGAAACGAGATAAGGCTATCCTTGACCAGGTAAGCCTATATTGGCTGAGTGGCCATACAAGGAAGTACCTGCACTAGCATGGTTACCCCCTGTCTCATGGTCCTCTAAGCAATCCCTCACCCTTGGGGTATTAGAGGGTCTCCACCATAGGGAATCACTACCTTGGGTGTGTTTATGCAAGGAAAAAGGCTGGTGTTGATATGGAGTATTGAAGTGAGGCTCCACTAATTTAGGGCTCAGCTTCCTCCAATTATCTTCCACCATGTGTGCCTTTCTTTCTTCAACTGAGTTGCACTGTGCTCTCAGGGTCAACCTCTGGCTACCTAAAGCTGGAGGCCGGGTCCCTTGTTTTGGCTTACTGGAGGGTCAGTTCAGGTTTGGGCCCTTTGGGTCCCAGGTTTGGCTGTGCCCAACAGAATCCATCTGTGGGAGGTCCCCAACTACCTTTAAGGGGGCTCCCTCAGGAGTTTTTAAAGTTTTCACCTCACTAGGGCTACTAGTTTCGGTGCCCCTAATCTGTTGATGGGGGTGCTTTATTTGACAGGGGGCCCTCTGGGTCTCACTGTCCTTCTTGTCCTCTGCAGCCCTGGGATGACTAAGGCAAGGTAGAGAGAGGCAGGCTCCTGACTGGGTCCCACCTGAGAAGGGTCCACTGCCATCAGAGGCTCTGTCAGGCCAGGCCTAACAACCTCTGGGACAGTTCCTTCATCAGGGGTAAGATCAGTTCCCTGAGGAGGCTGATCCTGTCCTAATGTCTGGTGAGGGGGAGATTGCTCTTCCTCCTCCATGCTCTCTGTTTGTGTGGAGTGATCCATCATTTCAGGCTTCACAACATAGGTATCAGTTTGAGTTTGGGCTGTGGCCATCACAGCCCCACCAACCTTTTCAGGAGGAGACTCAGTTTGGGTATGTGCTATTATCATAACAGCTCTGCTATTCTGTTCAGGAAGGGAGTCAGCTAAAGATGGGGCTGAGTCTTGCACAGCCCTACCAACCTTTTCAGGAAGGACATCTTGAATTGGGGCTGTAGCCATTACAGCCCCACTAACCTTTCCATTGGCATTTACCATTCTAGAATGGATTTTCTGTTCAACCTCAGCCCAGGCTGAGATTTCCAAATCATTACCTAGTAGGCAGTCTACAGGCAAGTTTGGTGACACTGCCACTCTCTTTGGGCCAGTGACACCTCCCCAGCTGAGACTTACTACTGCCATGGGATGATTGGTTTGTATTCCATCAATGTTTGTCACCTGGTATGTGGCACCAGGTAAAAGTTGCTTAGAGGGGACTATACAGTCAGCCACCATGGTGATGCTAGCCCCTGTGTCTCTAAAGGCCTCAACTTTCAAACCATTGATGAGGGGGTCCTGTCTGTACTTGCTCAAAGTATTTGGGCAATCAGTGAAGTTGGCAAACCCCATGCCATTTTCACAGACAGAAGTGGTTGGGGACCTTGGTAAGCCAGGGTCCACCTGGGCTCCAAAAGTAAACCCACCCAGATTATTGGGGGTGCTCCCACTTCCTGGGGGATTACTGCTGACAGTAACAGGAGGTGTTGGAGCTGGTTTTGGAGGTATGTTTTCTTTATTGCCATTCTTTGGACAACAGCTGTCTGATTTCCAATGGCCAGTCTGTTTACAGACATGGCAGTATGGCTTCTTTTGAACAGATGAAGTGTCTTGGGACCCACCCCCATCCTTGGAGTTTTGCATCTTAGGACCGGTTTCAGGCTTTCAGCCCTCATCAGCCAGGATAGCTTGACTCCAGTGACATGGAGAGCACAGGACCCACGTCTGGGCATACCCGTCCCACTCGGGGTGAGAAATGCAAACAGAACAATTGATGGACAGAATGCAGAACAATGTCATACATTCACCCCAGTACAGAGATCTGGGACTAAATCCATTGTTTTTTTTGCTCACCATGCCATTCTAGTTTGGACCCAGCCATATGCAGATCAGTCTTGTCCCTTGCTCACTGTGCCACTGGATTCAAGGTAGCCTGGCTGATGAGGGCTGTTGACCCGAAACTGGTCCCAGGATGCTTGTTTCCGGTCCAGGGAAGACATGGCTTGGCAGTTCGGGCTGGACTGTTCCCATGAGGCACTGGGTCAAGACTGATTTGCAAATAGCTGTGTCTGAACTCGGGTGGCGAAGTGAGCTAAAGAACGATGATGGATTCAACCCAGATCTGTGACTGGGTGCGAGTGTCTGAAAAGTTTCAGCGCTCCGTCCTTCATCTCCTTGTGTTTGATTTGTAAATGATGCAGCTGATTTTGACTATGCTGTGGACTGACAAAGGGAACCAATAGAGTTCATCAGGATGGCAGTGATGTGATCATATTTCTTCAGTCCCTGGATGAGTCATGCTTCAGTGTTTATAATGAAATTAATGGTTGCCAGTGTGGGACTTTGAAGGCCATGGTTTAGAGCATTACCACCATCCAGTTGCAATAGCATGGAGGCTTGAACAGCAGTTCTGAAGTTGCTGTCTCGAAGAAATGCTTTCACTTTCCTTAGAAGAGAGAGCTGGTACGAAGACGTCTTTAAGTTTTTTTTTTTTTTTTGTTTTTTTTTGCAGTGTGTTCATTGAGGGTGAGGTTGGTGTCTAGGGTGAATCCACTTAACGTTGCATTCAGTGAAAGTTGCGGTTTGAAGCTGTTAAGTGTCAGGTCATTGAGCCAGGTTTGTATTGTTTGTTGTTCTTGTCAAATAACGAGAATTCTGCTGTGGGTGGGTTGAGCTTCAGGTAAGAGCTGGACATCCAGGTCTGGAAGATATGCATGTATTGAGCGACCCTTGACCTTCCCTGGTAGGTCCCTCCCCCAGCTGCAGCTCCGCCTGCACCTCGGCTGTCTCTACTGCCGCCGGTGAAATTGAGGCCCTCCACCACCCACAGGCATCCACCTGTGCCTCATCCCTGGTGGCCTTTAGTTCGTTGCCGCTTGTTGGGTGTGCCTGTATCTGTCTGCCCGCTCCTCTTCTGTGCCCCCTGGCCCCCTGCTCGCTGCTTTGCTTCTGTACCCCCTTTTGAATTCTGTACCCCTCGCCAACCTCTGTGCCCCCTTTATTTTGTACCAACCGACTTCTTTGATTTCTGTGGCCCTTTGATTTTGTACCCCTTGTACTAACTTCTGTGCCCCCTTCCTGAGTCCGTGCCCCGCGCCTGTCTCCTTTCCCCCGTCCCCGCCGCTGCTTCCCCTGCGGCCCGCCCCCTCCACGCCCATTCGCTCCACCGACCCTCGCCTTCTGCCTCCCAGCAGCTCCTCTCTCCCCACCTCCCCATATATGGCGGGCGCTGCGCGGTGAGGAGAGCGACCTTTGATCTTCCCTGGTAGGTTGACACCCCACCCCCCCGCTGCAGCTCCGCCTGCACCCCCGCTGTCTCTACTGCCGCCGGTGAAATCGAGGCCCTTCACCACCTGCAGGCATCCACCTGCGCCTCATCCCTGGTGGCCAGTGGTGGCCTTAGGTTCGTTGCTGCTTGTGTGTGCCTGTATCTGTCTGCCCTCTCCTCTTCTGTGCCCCCTGCCCCCCCTCTCGCCGCTTTGCTTCTGTGCCCCCTTTTGAATTCTGTACTCCTCACCAACCTCGTTGCCCCCCTTTATTTTGTACCGGCTGACTTCTGTGACTTCTGTGCCCCTTTGATTTTGTACCCCTTGTAGCGACTTCTGTGCCCCCTTCCCGTGTCCGTGCCCCACGCCTGTCACCTTTCCCCCGTCCCCGCCGCTGCTGGGGCAAAGTCACTGAAGAACAACTACAGACAAGCCTTGCACTCAACCCTCCGACCAACCCCGATGATGGTGCACTCACCCTCGAACGCTGGATGAACGACTGCACCAACACTGTAGCCCCACTGAAAAAACCCACCAACAGAGACATCAGCAAAAGAGTCCGCTGGTTCACCCCGGAACTCCTCGACTCAAAGCACACCTGCCGGAAATTGGAGAACATATGGCACAGCGACAAGACGCCGGACAGCCGCGCTGCCCACAAAGACGCCATCCGCAACCACCACCACTTCATCAGGACCGCCAAAAGGACCACCTTCACAGACCGCCTTGACAACAACGCACACAACAGCAAGGAGCTCGTCACCATTGTGAAGGAACTCTCCAGCTCCAGCACCAACGACATCCCACCATCGCAAGCCCTATGCGTTCACTTGCCACCTTCTTTCACCAGAAAATCACCGACATCCATGACAGTCTCAAACCCCGGACAACCCCTGCAGACCCTGCCGCACCGGACCCGCTGTACTCCACCACCCGCGACACCTTGACAACCTGGGCCAACGTGAGCATCGAGGACACAATCAAGACCATGGGCACAATCCACTCCGTATCCCCATCCGACCCTCTCCCACACCACATCTTCAACAAAGCCAGCAATTCCATCGCACCCCACCTGCACCAAATCATCAACCTCTCCTTCGAGACCGCCACCTTCCCTGAGAACTGGAAGCACGCAGAGATCAACGCCCTCCTGAAGAAACCCAAGGCGGATCCGAGCGACCTCAAGAATTTCTGACCCATCTCCCTGCTTCCGTTCCCAGCAAAGGTCATTGAGAAGATAGTTAACACCCAGCTCACCCGTCACCTCGAAGACAACAACATCCTGGACCCCTCCCAATCAGGATTCCGCAGCAACCACAGCACCGAGACTGCCCACATCGCCGCCACAGACAACATCAGGATCCTTCTAGACAACGGAGAGATGGCGGCCCTCATCCTCCTAGATCTCTCCGCCGCCTTCGACACCGTCTGCCACCGCACACTACCCACACGTCTCCAAGACGCAGGCATCCGGGAGAAGGCCTTGGACTGGACCACCTCCTTCCTCTCCAGCAGAACTCAGAGAGTCCGCCTCCCCCCGTTCCAGTCCGAGGCCTCCGAGATCATCTGCGGCGTCCCACAAGGATCTTCCCTCAGTCCGACGCTGTTCAACGTCTACATGGCATGACCTCAACATAATCCCCTACGCCGACAACACGCAGCTGATCCTCTCCCTCACCAAGGACCCTCTCACTGCCAAATCTAACCTCCACCGGGGAATGAAGGCAGTCGCCGACTGGATGAAGGAAAGCCGACTTAAGCTGAACTCAGACAAGACGGAGATCCTCATCCTCGGGTCCAACCCCTCAGCATGGGACGACTCATGGTGGCCCGCATCACTGGGGACCCCCCGGCCCCCACTGACCACGCACGCAACCTGGGAGTCATCCTCGACTTAAACTCACCATGACCAAACAAGTCAATGCAGTCTCCTCCACCTGCTTCAACACCCTCCGCATGCTCCGCAAGATCTACAGATGGATCCCAACAAACACGAGGAAAACAGTCACCCAGGCCCTAGTCAGCAGCAGACTAGACTACGGTAACGCCCTCTACGCCGGAGCCTCGTCCAAGCTCATCAACAGACTGCAGAGAATCCAGAACGCCTCTGCACGCCTGATCCTCGACGTCCCGCGCCGCGACCACATCACCCCCCACCTGAGGAACCTGCACTGGCTCCCCGTCGACAGGAGAATCTCCTTCAAACTCCTGATCCACACACACAAGGCACTCCAAAAGACCGAACCAGCCTATCTCAACAGTCGACTCTACTTCTACGTACCCAACAGGAAACTCCGCTCTGCTGACCACGCCCTGGCCACGGTCCTGCGCATCCGCAGAACCACTTCTGGAGGCAGGTCCTTCTCCCACCGCGCCGCCAAGACCTGGAACACCCTCCCCCTCTACCTACGACAAACCGAAGACCTGCTGACTTCCTTCCCCCTCCCCCTCCCCCCCCTCCCCCCACAACCAGCGCCTTGAAACCCTTACGGGTAAGTAGTGCGCTTTACAAATTAAATGATTGATTGATTGATTGATTGATTGTTCAAAGTGTTGGATATGTGAAGCAGAAGAGACTTTCAGGTAGAATTGTGTATCCTGAGCATATTGGTAAATCTTGCTGTTATCAGTGATAAGAGCACCAAGCGGCTCAAAGTGAATGTTGAAGAGGACTCAGGGACTCTGCAAGTGATAAGGGTCTTTTGGGACCTAAAGGTTGCCATTTGAACAAACTGGTTGGAAAGGCAGGAGGAGAACCAGTGAAGTATATTGTTGGTGAATCCCATTCAAGACTCATTGGTGTATGAGGGTAGGATACTTGAATGTATCGAAGGCAGCTCAGTGGTCCAACAATATCAGGAAGTAGGGGTCGTCTTCATCTGTGGTCAGACGGGCCTCGTCTACAATTTGTAAGATGGGTGGTCTCTATGCTGCAGTGTGATCCGAAGCCAGACTGGTTGTCGTATAGGAGATTGTTAGCCTTAGTGTGACCTTGGAGTTGAACATAGACTGTTTTTTCATAGATCTTCCCGATGAATGGTAGGATGGACTGGTAGTTTTTCTAGTGTAGGTTTTGTTAGGACTGGGAGGTTTTGGCCTTTCCTGAGGCCTTCTGGAAAGATTCCTTGAGTTGACTAAGGTGATGAGAAAGGATTGGAGAGCATCCTGAAAGAGATAAAGGACAAGCGTACAAGATCATCTTCATACGATGTGGCTTGGGAGTTGAGTATGTCAGCGAGATCTGCAAAACAAAGGGCATTGCAAGATGAACATTGCAATATTCTACTGTTGGGCGTGGGCGTAAGTGATGAAGCAGGCTTGGTATTGTCAAAGAGCTGTTGGATCTTCTGTATTTTTACACTGAAGAGGAGGTTGATGATTTTTCACTTTTCTTGGAGTGAGCAGTAGGTGGGTATGGAGTTGATGTGCTGCTGGTCTGGAAAAGTATTTTACTTCTGTTGTTGGCTTCATTGATGGTGTTGGTATAGTATTTTGCTTTAGATGAGGTGATTAGCTGTCTGTGTGTTGCACTGTGGGATATCTATATCATGAGATCCTCTGGAGGTCTGTTTTTCTTTTATTTTTTTTCCTGTCTGTAGATGCATCGTTTATTTTCAGGAAGGTCTTTAGAGTACTGTGATACCGATACCTTTGGCTCGCACTTGCATATTTTAATTGGGGTGTGGACGGTCACATCGTTTTTCAATAAAGTGTTGAAGTTGTTTAGAATGGTGTTGGCTGTGGAGTTGATACAGTGAGAGATGACTTCAAGCATTAGGTTGCCTATAGAGAAGTCTTTGAAAGATTTGAATTGTTGGTATTCTCTTTTAGATTGACCTTGGTTTGTTGTTAGAACGCAAGCATGGAGATGGGATGGCGCAACATTCAGCCCAGTCCAGGAGCCTGGGTGGTTTGGAAGGGGCCTCGGGAGTGTGTTGGTTGTGTGACATGCTGTACCATGTTGAGGGTGTTGATGAGGTTGAAGATGGTGTCTCTTGTTTTTTTTTATTTTTTAAAGTTAATATTGTCTGGAAGGTTGGAGCCACTTCAGAGGGTAGTGTAAGCAAGTGCGGTAGATGAGTTGGCAAGGAGATCTGAGAACTCTGTAATGAAGTTCGTGATCTGCCCAGGCAGCCTGTAGATGAGATGGATGATTGTGGTCTGAGTTACTTACTTGCCTTGGGTGCAGGACCAGGAGGACTTGTGGATGAAAGCGAGGACTCCTCCCTTCTTGTGTGCACAAGCCACATGCTGGATGCTGTAGCCAGTGGGATGAAGGAAATCTAGGCTGTGCGAGGATGTCGAGGTGAATCATATTTCTATGATGAAGTCGTCATTAAGCTTATGATATTTGATGAGATCTGCAATGTCTGTTGCGTGGAATACTGCAGAGTGAGCTTTAATAAGCCTGAGTTGGAGTGTGTATTCTGAAGTTTGAGGGTGCTTGGCAGTTAGTGAGATGTGTATGATACTAGGTCTATGTGTTGAATGATTGATATGTGAGCGTTTGGCCAACTAAGTCTGGGTGTGATGTGAGGATTGGGAGAATGGAGGGCTGGTCGAATCACATGGTCTCTTAGAGTGTAAATTTCAGTAGAACACAGTTTCTTGTCCATGGCCCTAACAGACTCAAAGAGCCATTGCCTTTGTCTCTGACCTTAGCAGAGGACACCTAGCTGGTGGGAATCCCGGAAGAGTTTATAGGAGTAACGAGAAGGTAGGAAGTCTCGTCACTTCCTGTGCAGATGGATGATGGGAAATGAAGTCCTCTTGTCTGGCCTCTTCTGTTAAAGAGGATTTTGGCAGGAACTATTGGTGTCACTTTCTGTGTAAACAGATGATGGAAAATGGATAGTCTTATTCAAGCGAACTCCCATTTTAATTTCATTTCACTGCTTCCTTATACATCCAGCACCCCTCGACATTTTGCTTGTATAATCCTTTATTCATTTCCAAGCACTTCCAAAGAAATGAACCATCACATTTTGAATTACTTAGTCTCCATTTAGTTGCAGTACAGTGCAGTTACAGTCTATTGAGAAACTGTTCTAAAGTCACTTTTTATACAGTGAATAATGCTATTTACTGTAGCATGATATGTTTCTAGGGACTTCCAGGCTTGACAGATAAAGAACATTTGGCACAGAGAGAAACAAATGTATTGGTAAGTGACAAAGTCAGCATTGGAAGTCAGGTTTCCTTTATCCATAGCAAATGACTTTACCACTAAATAAACCCCCTGTATTTTCAGTAATATGAAGCGAAAAGAGAGAATAATCAAAGTAGATATCATGTTCGCTTTTATAGTTGAAAGAAGAGTGAGTCTAAAGGATAGAATAGAAAGGAAAATAGGACAACAAGTTGTTATTGTGGAGGGAAGAACAAACCCACAGTTAAGAAACGTTAGGGTGAAAATAATTAAAAGGCTTCCTATAATAGAAGTTACAGGCAGAGAGGTGCAGTGATTGATCCACTTATCTGTGCAAAAACATCCTACTGATATGAAACCACTGTAGCCCACTAGACTCTTCTGGCACTGATGCTTGAAAAGCAACTTCCTGGCCACCCCCACACTATACCCCTCTCTTGACCAGCATAGTGCCTTTGGACATCTTAGTTCCCCTTGAGAGTCTTCCGAACTCACTTGTGTATCCACAGTGGGAATATTACAGTCAGCCAGTGACAGCCTTCACACCCAGTGGCTTTTTTGCACTACTGGTCCACAGGACACCCAACCGTATCCTAATTCATCTCAACTTGGCCATCCTGTCATTACTGTTCTGATTGGTGACAGGAGCCCTCCCTCTTCATTCCCATATTCCCCTTCTTTTTCAGGTACCCTTTACCCTCCATCGCCCAGTCCTGCAATTCACCACAAAGTGGTGGCCCTGTAAGTCTTTGTACAAAATAGAGAAAGGAACAATACAAACTATTTGTATACATTAACTCAGCAACCATTTATAATAAGGTCTGCCCATTTCAATTTACTGTAACAGGTTTAAAATAAAAAAGCACTCCACAACATTTATGTTAAGTATTCCTAACATTCACTCTCCAATTTTAACACAATTTAAACTGATCTTACCATTTAGAAAGCAAATAGTTCTCTTAGAAGTCTGAGTATAAATCTTCTCGAGCAACACATTAAAAGAATAAAGCCATCCTTCAAACAAGCACTGGCGTTGCCAATAGGTCTCGCAGTAGGAAAGTTGGAGCTATTGGTTTTGTAAATTACATTTTATATTTATATATCGTTATTGGCATTGTCAATAACAATATATAAATATAAAATGTCATTTACAAAACCAATAGCTCCAACTTTCCAAATGTGAAACCTATTGGCAACGCCAGTGCTTGTTCAGATAGGGGCTGTAACACAGCACAACATATTGTGACTACCGGGGCCAAATCTAACTGACATAGAGATGAGCACTGACTCCATGTTTAATTTCTCTTGAAACAATACCTCAACTTCCTTGGCATGGAGAATGAGATCTGCATTTCAGATAGGAGGACTCGAACTCAGATGGAAAGGATTTTCACAAGACTGAGGTGAAGAGGCAAACTTCACAAAACACTGCGTTACTTTTTATAGACATATGTTCTATTACTGCACAGAACAACCTGTGTTGCAGAATTGTTATTCGGAACGTTCATACTCCTAGAACATTTTTTATCTACGGCTCATAAACCATATATTATAAATCAACAAAACTCGAGACTGGTGCACACTATTTGGTAACACGGATCTGATACCACTGAGCCTCATGTTGTGATGTCATCGTGCCTGCCTTTGTCAAGGAATTCCAAAGAAATACTACTGAGCCCTGATGGGTCAGAGAATTCTGCTAGTGTCACTGACCTATTTTGTGACATCTGCGCTAAGCTGTCAAAGAATTCAGCTATGATGTCACAGAGCCCAATGTTGTGGTGTTTGAACCCTACATCACTTAATCCTGCTAGGGCACCACAGAGTCCTCAACTGTGACATCACTCAGCTATTTTGTCCTGTAAAGAAGCTCAATCTTGTGACGTTACCCAGTCCTGTTGAGTCACTGACTACCTCTACGGCCACTGAATTCTGCTGTGATGTCACAGATTCCTGCCAGGTCACTGAATCGTAATGAGATGTAACTGAGATGTAGGTTTTAATACCACTGACGTGTTCAGTGTGGTGTGACCAAGCCCCGTTGTTCAGCTGAACCCTGCTGTGACAACACAGAGGCCTGTATTGCGGTGTCATTAAGACTATACAGTGGTTTCAGTACACCCTACTGTGTCACTGAATTGTACGTGGATGTCACAAAGCAGAATACATTAAGGCCCTATGCTGTACGTTGTGAGGTCACTGTGCTTTATGTTGTCATTTGACTGTCCCCCACCCCTACATTATGAGGTCTTTGAGCCCCATCGTGTCACTGAGGACCACACAGACATCTTTGATATCTATGAGCCGTCCTAGGTCACTTAGTTCTGGCATGATATCAAGAGGCTTGAGGCAAGAGGCTCCGAATCATGACGTCACTGAGTTCCGTGGCACTGAAGTGGCATGAGATGGCATGGGCCGCGTACCTCCATTTGGGATGGCTTGAAAACTAGAGTGCATAAAGGAGTTGCAGCAAGCATTTGCTTGGACCTCTCAGAGGTATTCAACATTGGACACCATCAAATGTTAGTGGGCAGATTAAATTCCAGCTGGGCAAAGATGACGAAATTAATAGCAGCATGGTCCTGTAGCCGTACAACCAGTGGATCAGTATTGCAAAACCTTAACACGCTCCCTGCAAGATGCATTTATAAAAAAAATATATATATACTTTTGTAATTGTGAACGTGCGCATGGGTCAAGTTTCATTTAAGTGTTAGGTTTGGAATGCCAACCTGTATTTTGATTAACTTTTCGGCCAAGTTACTGACCGTCTCTCAGTAACCCTGCACTGCAGAAGGAATACATAAAACAAAAAAAGGTCAACAAAGAGGCACTAGAGGAACGGGCCAGGTATACAATGAAAAAAAAAGTAAACACTCACACTGCAAGTGGCGCCCGTCACATAAGCACCCGAATCTCGTAGTGGGAGGCGGAGGCCTCTTTGCTCTGCTCACTGATGACGTACACCAACAGAGCCCTAAATCCGAGAGCAGGCCAGCCATATGGTGGGGAGGAGGTAATGTAGCATAGACAGTGCGAGGGGGCAGACTAAGGCTGCACCAGGGCACGTCAGGGACCTGGCAGTGTTCAAACTGGAGGGTTTCATGGCTGCCTTCACCATCCCTGGACGGGGAGGCTGCTGTGAAAGACGCTGAGGCAGTAACCTGAACATTTCTGGAGGACATCCAAGGAAGGAAGGGAGCGGGAAGAGATAAAGGAGGGGTGGGGAGACAGGAGGACTGCGGGGAGTGAGCCAGGAGAGGGCAGAAGGGGAGAAAGGCAAGGCAGGGGGCGGAGAGGTGGAAGGGGAAAGCCGGGAAAGGCGGAACGGGAGGCAGACATAAGGGCAGTACGGGAGAGAGCCAAGGCTGCAGATGTAAAGGGTGAATAAGTGAGCGCTACGAATAGAGAAAGGAAGGAGTGGACTGAGAGTTGGAGACAGCAGTGAGAGGCCAGTGCAGATGGAACCATTAAACAGGAGAGATAATGGAAGAGGATGCGAGAGCGGTGAGGGGGGAGTGCACAGAGCTGGAAGGAGAGACTGGGGCCATTGAGGGAGGAAAGAGCTGTAAATGGGTCAGTGAGGGGGTAGTCACCTACAAAAGGAGAGAGAAGAGAGCCGTGCGCGTGCGATATTAAGTGGTGGGGAGCGTTCATATATAAAATGATCCGATTGATGTCTGCGTACGTCACGGAATATTGTGGCACATCCTTAAAGGGAGCGTTCATTTATAAAATGATCCGATTGATGTCTGCGTACGTCACGGGATGTTGTGGGAGGGAGGAGAGCACATCCTTAAAGGGAGCGTTCATATATAAATTGATCCGATTGATGTCTGCGTACGTCACAGGATATTGAAGAGCAAGGGATAGTAACAAATGAAGGGTCGTGAAGATGCTTAAAGGGAGCGTTCATATATAAAATGATCCGATTGATGTCTGCGTACGTAACGGGATATTGAAGAGCAAGGGATAGTAACAAATGAAGGATGTCTGCGTACGTCACGGGATATTGAAGAGCAAGGGATAGTAACAAATGAAGGGTCGTGAAGATGGTACGGCCGGCCAACGGCCAGCCATGAATAATTAGGGGAGGAGAAGCCGCACAGCACACGCTGGGAGAAGCCCTTTGATGTGCTGTGCGGCCGTGACAAAATGCAATTAGGAGGGAGGGAGGGAGGCTGATGCGCGTGCTTGTATGGTCACGTGATTCACGTGAACTTAAAGAAAACCGCACCAAAAAGCCCTTGGTTTGACGAGGATTTTGAGCACTTGAATTCTCCTCCGCTCAATGCGCTTGCGCGCATTGATAGGTCGCGAGACCTAAACAGCATACTCTGCTTGTTTTGGATATAAGGAACATAAGAATCTAAAGTACTCTGAACAGTCCAAACGGAGAGGGTGCCCGGAACCTTATGCCTTACATTTCCCTCATGAAATCCAAATAAGCACAAAGTCCAAAGAGATAGATTAAAATCATGCATATGAAGGTCATCGGGTGTGAATGTTGACCATGGTCAGGTAGTCTCTTTTAATTAAAGCCATTAAAAACAAAATATCACTGTAGTACTAGAATAAACAAAGTCTTAGGCAACACTATTGAGAAAAGGAAGTAATATGACATCTGGAGAAGAAGACTCGGATAAGTGTGAGAAAGCTGTAACTCTTCAACTAATTACTCAATACTAATTAAGAAAAGTCAGCTAAGTAACTAAAAGAACAAGCATTTGCAATGCAATAGGTCTCGCATTTACATGAGTTTAAGCTATTGGCATTGTAAATGACAATGCCTTTATGTTTTATAAATGAAAACAAAAATAAAAGGCATTGTTATTTGCAATGTCAATAGCTGAAACTTGCGTACGTGCGAGACCTATTGCATTGCAAATGCTTGTTTTCTTGCCGTCAACCTCACCTTTTTTTGGTGGTTGTCACCACACAGTCTGCAGTTGCAGAGTGTCCTGGCTGTATAAGTATAAAAGAGGAAAAAAAAGAAGGCAATAGGCCTTTTCTATCTATGCACCTAGGATCTGGAGCATCTCTTTAGCCATCAAGACCACCCCAATGCTGCTCCAATTTAAGAACGAGCTGAAGACTCACCTCTTAAACAATACTAAATCACAATGCATTAATCGTCCACAATTGTTTCCTCTACTGTAACTCGTCCACTTTAAGTTTGCCTTAGAACACTACAGCATTACGCTGCGTTTTGAATGGGTGTACACTACAGAAAAACTATACTATATATACACACACACACACACACACACACACACACAAATACACACAGATATATACATACAAAAGTAGAAAAAGGGATGGGGATACAGACAACTTTTCCTTTTTTTCCAAATATAGTCAGTGCTTAATTTGTGTTCATGGTTGCAGATGGTGTGCACCAACTCCTAATTTTGAGACCAACACTCAAATCTCGTCCCAGAGTGAGAGATCGAAAGGTAGTAAGGTAGGAAAGCTGGTTTGTAATTCTGTGACAAAGGGAAAACTCTGGGGTGATAAAGAACCCCTAAGACTGACAAAGAAGCAGGATGCGTAGAGTGGTAGACGAAGGAGGTGGAATAAAGACCAAGCCACCTTGGTGTTCAAGAAACCCGGGATTCAGCTGAGCCTAGAACAGAGCCACCAACAAAAATAGTGTACAACATTTCACAAAAGCTACAAATAGTTCTTGAGCTATGAATTTTACACATTGGTTCCTGGCTGCCTATAATAGCATGCAGAGGCAAAGACAACAGATCTCACCTCTTTGGCCAATTGTCCTTAGCAATGCTATTGCGGATCCAGTGCAAGAAAATGATGCTGTTGGTGGCTGCATCATTTCGCATAGATGCACCTACAGAATGCTAAATATACAATTTTTAATGTTATTTACTGATCTAAAATACAGGTACCACTTGGAATGGTAATTAAAAAAAAATTGGAGAGCCTAGTAGCGTGGCACTAAATGCGAGCTGCTAGCATTTTTAATGGCTCCCAAGTGGGGGAGGAGCAACATGGCCAGGATTTGGGGGATAAAAGGGTCGAGGGTATGGGAAGGATGAGCAACACATCAAGGGGGTACGGACACTAAGGTGAGGGTGGGGAAGGAGCACAAAAGAAACAGCAAGATAACTCTAACGTAGTTCTTATAGAAAAAGAAAAAAGATGAGCAGTGTTTGGATACAAGTCACCTGATCAAACGGAAGGTAAAGAGTTCAAGCACAAGTGAAGGTATGCAATCAAATACAAAACAAGAAAATGAGTGACTAGGACGCTCTGCACTCCGTGTGTACAATGCGCGTCACTGGGCAGGCTCAGAAACAAAGTGAGCTTAAAAGCAGCAGCACTGACCTGTTATAGGTCACCTCTAGGAGGAGCAGGAGGAACAGAGCGAGCAGCAAAGCCCAGCAGGCTTCCATCGATCAAAGCCCGGGCACAGACTACAGAGGGTGAGGCGGTAGGGGCATCACGGGACTTGTAGTGCAGTCCACACCAGGCGGCAGCCAATGGGAGGTGTGCCTTGTCCACGAGTCCTGGGAGGTGCTGTAAAGGCACCATCTGAGAGTGGGAGGCAGACACAGAGAGGGAAGCGGCGCGGGAGAAAGAGGGAGTGAGACGGTGCGTGCGTGCCCACGCAGTCGGCTGTATTTCGAAGCAGATACTCGTGCTTGTGACGCGCCCCTGCGCGCTCCCGCAAGGTGTATGCCACCACAAGCACGAGTATGTGCTTCGAAAAAGAGCTGAACGACAGCTAAAGGTCTCCTACGCAGCACATGCGTGCTGCGTAGGCGAGACCTAAAAACTGTTGCTTTGAGTGAACTGCCGTTTATATGTGCATAATGTGTTGTTTTGCTCCAAAGATAAATTCAGTGATCAGTGGGTTGCAGCTTAGAATTTCCTGGTGGGTACAAACGCGGCCTTG
The DNA here is from genome assembly GCF_964263255.1 of Lissotriton vulgaris. Classification (NCBI taxonomy): domain Eukaryota; kingdom Metazoa; phylum Chordata; class Amphibia; order Caudata; family Salamandridae; genus Lissotriton; species Lissotriton vulgaris. The sequence goes on along the minus strand of NC_141698.1, from coordinate 277,994,985 downwards.
GTGACATGCTGCTGCGCATATTTGTTAAGAAAGTGCACTATTATGCCACTGGTGTTGATACTGGCTAGCCATTTGAAAGATGCTTACTGCAATGTCACAGAACACAACCAGTGGTCAGGAAGGACAGTATAAGAACCTTGACTTGGTGAGGGATGTCATTAGAGTGGAAAGTTGGCAATTGTATCTCAATCTATCAACACGTGGCATGACAGGGAACTATTGATAATCTTAGCTCACGGCATTGTAAAACAAATGTACCCCTGCCTTGATTGCCCAACTGCATGTGTAACTGGTACCCCGACATATTTTGACCCAGAGGAAGTTCTAACCTAGCATAAGTTGTTAGGCCTAGCTCTTGCCCTGCCCATGTGAGGTCCTGGACTGTCCACTGTCCTCTGTCCTAGACGGGTGCACCAAGAATGCCCTCAGAGTAAACCGTGGACTATCGCCCTTTCCAGGGTATATCATGTAATGTGGCAGTGGCAGCATACTGTGTTTTATAATTTGTCACATGACCATGTCTTTTTCTCTGTGTTGTTGAGAGTGCGGTCTACTAACCTCAATCAAGTAAAGTTTTCGCTGTTATTTTGAAACTTGGAGCCTAGCGCTGACATCTTAAGTGCATGTTGAGAGTGGGTGTGCATAGTGAGCATGTTTCATGGCTGTGGTTGTAGGGCTGTGTGTGCAAGTGAGTCTGAGTACCGAGGCCAACAGGATCCATTTTGGATGCCCCTGGTTTAGCATGGCACAAGATGATAACTTCCCTGAACACTAGAAGTGCCTGCATTCCTATAGCTGGAGGGTGGCAATTCAAACACTGAATTGAGGAGGGCAGAAACCAGAGGTGTCTTTAAAAGTTCCATGAAGACCTTGTTGCACAGGGATGTTGCTTAGTTCTTCCTGACCATTGCCATTTGGTAGATGGTAGGGGTGAAGGGTGGTATTTCAGTTTCTCCTCAAAGTGAGGAAGTTTCTAGGCAGGGCCTGTCCGTTTGTCTGTCTCCGATTACTACTTAAGGAAAGCTAATGACAGCACAGTGCAAGGATCCCACACTTCTTTGTGCCTCTGCAGTGGTGCTTCAGCTGCAGATAGCCCCAGTGCTACCTACTGTAAAAAGTATTACTTTACCCAGAGTTTGTGTGAGAAGTTGGCCTGATATATGATGTTTCCAATTCTGGAACCAACTTGTATCAGTCCAAACAATCCCTTATGGTGTCTGGTTGTAAGTCAACCTTATAGACAAGCTATCCTAATGGTAGCATGGACTAAGCAGCCTTAAAGGCTAAACTCAAGAGGTCGTGTTAAGCGAGCTGTTTTACCAATCACAATCCAGTAATATCAAATGAAAGGACACCACACAAGTTATATATAAAAATATATGTATTTATTTCTAAAATAATACTCTGTACTCTTTGAGTGCAGAGGCACAAGCGTTAAAACAAAAGCACAGTTAAACATATGAAAGTTGCACAATTATGGATGAGGCCGGGGTTCACGCAAACCATATATTAAAAAAGTGGTATAAGAGATACCAATCGAACAGTGGTTAGGCCTAGGGCCTAGGGAATCGCTGGGAGCAGTCGGGACTAGCAATGCTGAAGTCGGGAAAAGCCCGCGGGATTCGGGTGCAGCGCTTAAAGCACAGGCATGCACCAATGCAAAGTCAATGGTGCGTAAAAGTTATAAAGTTATAGTTTAAGGAGACTTCCGCTTAACCTAGCAAGATGAAACTTTAAACACATACACTAGACGTGTGTACCAGTGTGGGAACACCGGCATTGAGGAGTTACCTCACCCACAGGAAGCGGGTGTACAGGTGCGAAGTAGTGTCGGGTTTTGTCACGCTGGTTGATGGTGCTTGGAGCGGAAGATGCTGCAGGCGTCGTGAAGGAGAAGTGTCTGGTGTGATCCAAGGGCGGATCAGAGTTGTAGAGTACCTGAAAGCAGAGGGGACAGAGCCTGGGTCACTCAGCAGTGACCAGAGTGGAACCAGGACGGAACCAGGCAATGTCGGGCGCAATCAGGTGGTTGTCGAGGAGCTTCTCTCCGCTGCCACGTGGACTCTAGGGCATCTGCGACGTCCAGGAGTGGATCGCAAGCTGTTCCACGAAGGCTCTCGCCGTCGGCGGTGTCGGCTTCAGGATTGGAGCAAACAACACTTGGCAAGAGCAATCCACGCAGGACTGGAAGATTGCTTCTCACTCGGACCAGGAGGGTTAGAGCGGGTGCTCCTTTTCAGAGGAGCGAGTGCAAGTCTGGAGCAACCAGAATCACAAGTTAGTTTTCGTAGTTTGTCGGCACAGGGGCCACAAGCCAACGGGCAAGTGACCGGGCCAACGCGTTGAGCCAGAAGATGCAGAAGGGCCCCAAGCAGCACTCGGTGAGTGTAGAGGGGTGAGCTTCGGTGCAAGAGTGGCTATGGGCTGGGGCTTCTCAAACCCCGATGTACAGCTTCGAGGGTCACTCGTGGGCTGCACGGTCAGCGTCTCGTGGTCTTTCCAAGATGGCGTGCCCCACGCTTCCGGTCGCCTCCACGGGTCTCAACTCTGCAGGGACTGTGGATCGGGCTGTTGGAAGGCAGGCTCGCTTGGTCTTGTCGAACTCTGTCGCTCGAGTTCTGGCGGGAACTGCAACAAAGCAAACGTCGAGGTGCTGGATGGTGCCTGTTTGCACAGGGTGGTCACTTCTTGACCACAAGGGAGATTCTTCAGTCTTCTACGTCTAGTAGGATGTCGAAGGGTCTAGAGTTTCGTTTCATAAGTTTCAGTCAGGATCATCTGAGTGCTTTGGCAGTGCTCCCATTCTTATACCAATCTAGGGGGCTGGATTACCTGCTAGTTCCCCTCCTATGGGTGGGACCCAGGAAGGGGATGGTTACACCCCTTTCCCTTTGTCCAGGTCGCGCTTGGACTGGGGCTGGTGTGAACCAGAACCGGTTTGACCGGATTATGCAAGGGGAAGCCTTGTGCTCCCCAGGCAGTGTCTGGTTTCTTTCAAACCTCCCTGCTACAATCCACTATCTCCTGTCTGGGGTGGTGTGACACCTCCCTGTGACAGGAAACCCTTTGTCCAGGCCTCCTTGGCTGAGTTTCGGTCAGCAGCAGGTGGTCAGACCCGTGTCTGTGGCGAGAAGCATCCATTTTGTGGTGCTGAGGCTCCTTTTAAAATCAACCACGTTTTAGCAAAGTAACATGTCGTCTCCCTCTAGAGGGGTGGAAGGCTATCCCCGTCGACAGGACTGTCGAGGGGATAGTATTCCAAATCGTATGACACCTTACACGACATGTTTTGATAAAGCCAAACCAAAGTTAACATATAACCGCGAGGATTATAATGCACTTAATAGGATATGGTATGGCATTATCCCGGAACAGCTAAGGGAATTGGTCCCGACAGCTGCAGACAGGCTCAGCTCATGCTAGAGCACCATCTCACATCTCACATAAAACCAAGCACTCTGCCTCCAGGATTGTTAAGGCCTGCCATAGGAGTGACTTATAGGTATATATGTGTCCAGATAGGTTTAGATATAGGCATACTATATCTAAGCAAGGGGTGATTACACCACCTTGCCCCAGCTGAGTGATCAGCCAGTTGTGTCAATTTTGGATAGCCAGCCAGGGGTGGCAAAAAATATGCTGCAGCCCCTGGTAGGCCTTGGATGCACCTATGCCCTGGGCACCTATAGTGCACTGTACAGGGGCTGATAAGGTGACCCAAGCCAATTTAGTTATGCACCTAGGGTACATGGAATCCATTTTACAGAGAGAGCAGATAGCCTGGGGCCCTGATTAGCAGGGAACCAGGCCAACTAAGTCGAAAACCAGCTAAACACAAGGCAAAAAATCTGGGTTAACCATAGTCAGGTAGCCACCTTCTACACAACTCCCCCCCCCCCAAACGAAAGGAGATAAGGCTATCCTTGACCAGGTAAGCCTATATTGGCTGAGTGGCCATATAAGGAAGTACCTGCACTAGCATGGTTACCCCCTGTCTCATGGTCCTCTAAGCAATCCCTCACCCTTGGGGTATTAGAGGGTCTCCACCATAGGGAATCACTACCTTGGGTGTGTTTATGCAAGGAAAAAGGCTGGTGTTGATATGGAGTATTGAAGTGAGGCTCCACTAATTTAGGGCTCAGCTTCCTCCAATTATCTTCCACCATGTGTGCCTTTCTTTCTTCAACTGAGTTGCACTGTGCTCTCAGGGTCAACCTCTGGCTACCTAAAGCTGGAGGCCGGGTCCCTTGTTTTGGCTTACTGGAGGGTCAGTTCAGGTTTGGGCCCTTTGGGTCCCAGGTTTGGCTGTGCCCAACAGAATCCATCTGTGGGAGGTCCCCAACTACCTTTAAGGGGGCTCCCTCAGGAGTTTTTAAAGTTTTCACCTCACTAGGGCTACTAGTTTCGGTGCCCCTAATCTGTTGATGGGGGTGCTTTATTTGACAGGGGGCCCTCTGGGTCTCACTGTCCTTCTTGTCCTCTGCAGCCCTGGGATGACTAAGGCAAGGTAGAGAGAGGCAGGCTCCTGACTGGGTCCCACCTGAGAAGGGTCCACTGCCATCAGAGGCTCTGTCAGGCCAGGCCTAACAACCTCTGGGACAGTTCCTTCATCAGGGGTAAGATCAGTTCCCTGAGGAGGCTGATCCTGTCCTAATGTCTGGTGAGGGGGAGATTGCTCTTCCTCCTCCATGCTCTCTGTTTGTGTGGAGTGATCCATCATTTCAGGCTTCACAACACAGGTATCAGTTTAAGTTTGGGCTGTGGCCATCACAGCCCCACCAACCTTTTCAGGAGGAGACTCAGTTTGGGTATGTGCTGTTATCATAACAGCTCTGCTATTCTGTTCAGGAAGGGAGTCAGCTAAAGATGGGGCTGAGTCTTGCACAGCCCTACCAACCTTTTCAGGAAGGACATCTTGAATTGGGGCTGTAGCCATTACAGCCCCACTAACCTTTCCATTGGCATTTACCATTCTAGAATGGAGTTTCTGTTCAACCTCAGCCCAGGCTGAGATTTCCAAATCATTACCTAGTAGGCAGTCTACAGGCAAGTTTGGTGACACTGCCACTCTCTTTGGGCCAGTGACACCTCCCCAGCTGAGACTTACTACTGCCATGGGATGATTGGTTTGTATTCCATCAATGTTTGTCACCTGGTATGTGGCACCAGGTAAAAGTTGCTTAGAGGGGACTATACAGTCAGCCACCATGGTGATGCTAGCCCCTGTGTCTCTAAAGGCCTCAACTTTCAAACCATTGATGAGGGGCTCCTGTCTGTACTTGCTCAAAGTATTTGGGCAATCAGTGAAGTTGGCAAACCCCATGCCATTTTCACAGACAGAAGAGGTTGGGGACCTTGGTAAGCCAGGGTCCACCTGGGCTCCAAAAGTAAACCCACCCAGATTATTGGGGGTGCTCCCACTTCCTGGGGGATTACTGCTGACAGTAACAGGAGGTGTTGGAGCTGGTTTTGGAGGTATGTTTTCTTTATTGCCATTCTTTGGACAACAGCTGTCTGATTTCCAATGGCCAGTCTGTTTACAGACATGGCAGTATGGCTTCTTTTGAACAGATGAAGTGTCTTGGGACCCACCCCCATCCTTGGAGTTTTGGGGCCCTGGGGAAGTATTTTCTTTACTTTTATCCCCACCCTTATGTTGAGGCTTGGTAGACTCCTTCTTCTGGTCATTGCCCTGATTCTTAGGCCTAATCCTGGTTCTGACCCATTTATCTGCCCTCTTTCCCAATTCTTGGGGAGAGGTCAAATCTGAGTCCACCAGGTGCTGGTGTAAAAGCTGGTTCTGACATTTACTCAGGATCTGCTCCCTCATAATCAAATTATACAATCCTGTACAGTCATGTACTTTGCTGCCATGTAGCCAACCCTCCAGAACCTTAGTAGCACAATCTACAAAATCAGTCCAGTCCTGTGTCTGTGTCTTCTGGGTATCTCTGAACCTTAACCTGTATTGTTCAGTGGTTAAGCCAAACCCATCTATTAGAGCACTCTTCAGGACTTTGTAGTTTTTAGCATCCTCATGTCTGACAGTGAGGAGCTTATCTCTCCCTTTCTCAGAAAATGAGTACCATAAAATTGCTGCCCACTGTTCTTCAGGAACCTGCTGTACCATGCAGGCTCTCTCAAGAGCCGTTATCCACTTGTGGATGTCATCCCCTTCCTTGCAGGGGGGCACAATCGTTGTCAGGTTTCTATTATCATAGACCCTGTCTTTCTCTATAGGAATATTGCTGCCACCAGTGGAATCTAATCCACACAACTTTTGTTCTCTTGCTAAAGCAAGTTTAGCTTGAGCCAAGGCTATCTCTTCCCTCTCTATCTGAAGTTGGACAGCCCTCATTCTGGCCCTATGCTCTTTTCTCTGGGGGGGGGGGAGGGGGGGGGGGAGTCATTCCCCTTTGAGATTCCCTTGAGGCACTAGAAATGTGAGAGTCCCTTGTGGGAGATCTCAACCTTCTATTACCTGAGGGAACTAGGTTATAGGGTCTGGGGAGGTGCTGGCCCTCTCCATCCCTATGTAGGTCCAAGTTGGCTCGGCTAAGCCTCCCCGCTGGTACCTGGATGTCCCCTTGATCGTGATCTGACACATTACCATCTGATTCTGGGTCCACCTCACTCTCTGGGGTGTTCTCATTCTCTGGGGGGTTCACTCCATCTCCTGTATCTAAGGGAACTACACTCGCCTTAGCTAAGTCATCCTTGTCCAGGATGGCTATCAGGGAAGGAATGGTGGGGTTGTGACCCCTTTTTAGCCCTCTTGCAATGCATAAGGCACTCAAGTCTTTATGGCTAAGTTTGTCATAGCTGGAGGGTGCCTTGGTAAGGTCAACCACCACAGGTAGAGAGCTGGAAGCTTCACCTGTGCCAGACATGACTGCTAGTGAGGTGGAAGTGGTGCACTTACCTACACTAAGTGTTTTCCTACTGTACCTTGCTAGTGAGTTGTAGGCAGGGTGTGCTAATCCCTTTGATCTACAACTACTAAGTTCAGCAGAACTTAAATATGCTAAGTTTTTGTTTATATGTACCTAAGGTACTTGATGTGATCTTTCAATTTGATAAAAAAATTGCAATGGTAAAACAGCAAGCTCAAATCCGCACAGCTGCACACCAATGTGAGAAGTTGGCCTGATATATGATGTTTCCAATTCTGGAACCACCTTGTATCAGTCCAAACAATCCCTTATGGTGTCTGGTTGTAAGTCAACCTTATAGACAAGCTATCCTAATGGTAGCATGGACTAAGCATCCTTAAAGGCTAAACTCAAGAGGTCGTGTTAAGCGAGCTGTTTTACCAATCACAATCCTGTAATATCAAATGAAAGGACACCACACAAGTTATATATAAAAATATATGTATTTATTTCTAAAATAATCATCTGTACTCTTTATGAGTGCAGAGGCACAAGCGTTAAAACAAAAGCACTGTTAAACATATGAAAGTTGCACAATTATGAATGAGGCCGAGGGGCCACGCAAACCATATATTAAAAAAGTGGTATAAGAGATACCAATCAAACAGTGGTTAGGCCTAGGGCCTAGGGAATCGCTGGGAGCAGTCGGGACTAGCAATGCTGAAGTCGGGAAAATCCCGCGGGATTCGGGTGCAGCGCTTAAAGCACAGGCATGCACCAATGCAAAGTCAATGGTGCGTAAAAGTTATAAAGTTATAGTTTAAGGAGACTTCCGCTTAACCTAGCAAGATGAAACTTTAGACACATACACTAGAGGTGTGTACCAGTGTGGGAACACCGGCGTTGATGAGTTACCTCACCCACATGAAGGGGTGCACAGGTGCGAAGTAGTGTCTGGTTTTGTCACGCTGGTTGATGGTGCTTGGAGCTGAAGATGCTGCAGGCGTCGTGAAGGAGAAGTGTCCGGTGTGATCCAAGGGCGGATCGGAGTTGTAGAGTACCTGAAAGCAGAGGGGACAGAGTCTGGGTCACTCAGCAGTGACCAAGGTGGAACCAGGACGGAACCAGGCAATGTCGGGCGCAATCAGGTGGTTGTCGAGGATCTTCTCTCCACTGCCACGTGGACTCTAGGGCATCTGCGACGTCGGCGGTGTCGGCTTCAGGATTGGAGCAAACAACACTTGGCAAGAGCAATCCACGCAGGACTGGAAGATTGCTTCTCACTCGGACCAGGAGGGTCAGAGCGGGTGCTCCTTTTCAGAGGAGCGAGTGCAAGTCTGGAGCAACCAGAATCACAAGTTAGTTTTCGTAGTTCGTCGGCACAGGGGCCACAAGCCAACAGGCAAGTGACCGGGCCAACGCGTTGAGCCAAAAGATGCAGAAGGGCCCCACGCAGCACTCTGTGAGTGCAGAGGGGTGAGCTTTGGTGCAAGAGTGGCTCAGGGCTGGGGCTTCTCAAACCCCGATGTACAGCTTCGAGGGTCACTCGTGGGCTGCACGGTCAGCGTCTCGTGGTCTTTCCAAGATGGCGGGCCCCACGCTTCCGGTCGCCTCCACGGGTCTCAGCTCTGCAGGGACTGTGGATCGGGCTGTTAGAAGGCAGGCTCGCTTGGTCTTGTCGATCTCTGTCGCTCGAGTTCCGGCGGGAACTGCAACAAAGCAAACGTCGAGGTGCTGGATGGTGCCTGTTTGCACAGGGTGGTCACTCCTTGACCACAAGGGAGATTCTTCAGTCTTCTATGTCGAGTAGGATGTCGAAGGGTCCAGAGTTTCGTTTCATAAGTTTCAGTCAGGATAATCTGAGTGCTTTGGCACTGCTCCCATTCTTATACCAATCTAGGGGGCTGGATTACCTGCTAGTTCCCCTCCTATGGGTGGGACCCAGGAAGGGGGTGGTTACACCCCTTTCCCTTTGTCCAGGTCGCGCTGGGACTGGGGCTGGTGTGCCCCAGAACCGGTTTGACCGGATTATGCAAGGGGAAGCCTTGTGCTCCCCAGGCAGTGTCTGGTTTCTTTCAAACCTCCCTGCTACAATCCACTATCTCCTGTCTGGGGTGGTGCGACACCTCCCTATGACAGGAAACCCTTTGTCCAGGCCTCCTTGGCTGAGTTTCGGTCAGCAGCAGGAGGTCAGACCGTGTCTGTGGAAGAAGCATCCATTTTGTGGTGCTGAGACTCCTTTTAAAATCAACCGCGTTTTAGCAAAGTAACATGTCGTCTCCCTCTAGAGGGGTGGAAGGCTATCCCCGTCGACAGGACTGTCGAGGGGATAGTATTCCAAATCGTATGACACCTTACACGACATGTTTTGATAAAGCCAAACCAAAGTTAACATATAAACGCGAGGATTATAATGCACTTAATAGGATATGGTATGTTATTATCCCGGAACAGCTAAGGGAATTGGTCCCGACAGCTGCAGACAGGCTCAGCTCATGCTAGAGCACCATCTCACATAAAACCAAGCACTCTGCCTCCAGGATTGTTAAGGCCTGCCATAGGAGTGACTTATAGGTATATATGTGTCCAGATAGGTTTAGATATAGGCATACTATATCTAAGCAAGGGGTGATTACACCACCTTGCCCCAGCTGAGTGATCAGCCAGTTGTGTCAATTTTGGATAGCCAGCCAGGGGTGGCAAAAAATATGCTGCAGCCCCTGGTAGGCCTTGGATGCACCTATGCCCTGGGCACTTATAGTGCACTGTACAGGGGCTGATAAGGTGACCCAAGCCAATTTAGTTATGCACCTAGGGTACATGGAATCCATTTTACAGAGAGAGCAGATAGCCTGGGGCCCTGATTAGCAGGGAACCAGGCCAACTAAGTCGAAAACCAGCTAAACACAAGGCAAAAAATCTGGGGTAACCATAGTCAGGTAGCTACCTTCCTACAGTGTGTTTGCAGAGCAGCCCGGTAAGCACAGTTGAAAGACAACCAGCCCAAATGCGTTGTGAAGTTTGAGACATTGAGTCCAGATCCCCTGTCTAGAAATCACTCCACGTCCTCCACTTCCATGTTCTTCATGACCAAGGAACCAAGGACGGGAGTGCTCCGCAGAGTACTCGAAGTTCTGCTGTGTGACTACGGCTGGTGTCTGCGTAACAATCCATCTCACAGAAGTGAGCGAGCATCGCCTGAAGTCTGCACTTTCTGTTCGAGAAGCTAAGGATCTGTCTAAAGAGTCTAGAAGTCTGCCTCCCTGCTGAGAGAGGGAAGGCGTGTCCGTGAGAGTCTCTCCAAGGGGAGAGTTGCAGCATGTTTCCTGCATGGGGAGTAGAAGCTAACGGACACGAGAGACTGAATATGGAGCAACCGGTGCTGTGAAGAGGTGTCCTAGCCTTTCTTTACAGTTTTTGAACAGCTACAAATAAGACTGTTCCAGAGTGTGTCACAGATGAAGAGAAAGAAATTGAGTTGAGGCGTTGAATTCCCAGACCAGCCCAGGGGCGTCAACTGAATCCAGACACCACAAAAAAGATTTGATTGGAAGCGCGATTTTCTTCTGCTGAAGTGCTGCCAGTTTACCACTGATTTGGGAAGGCTGCTGCCAGAGACTGGTGCTGCTGTGTAAGCCTGTTCCCCAGAGCAAGTCCTGTGAAGATTGTCCTGCTCGCCTCAGCCTCTGTGAAGATCTACAAGGGAGGAATCCTCTCAGTGAGGGATTTTGAACTCCATCTGCACCTACTGCACAGCCAAGAGGGATGTCGATCAACAATGATCAGCTTGCTCCTGGGCTTAATTGAGACACACGGCCAAGTATGTTGTGCCCGCTTGAGGCTTATTGGTACAAAAGCTACTAAAGACATTGAATTAAGTTGCACACTTACCTCATTTTAATTGATTTGCCCTGAAGCCTAATCTTTGCCTACCCACTAGTATAGTAGGGAGTAGGGACATTAATAGTCGTATCTCCATTGGAGGAGGGAAGGTGCTTACTGGCGAAGGAAGGGGAGTGTAGTTCCTCATGGGGAATGCTCTGCTCATGACACCCCTGTATGATGTGGTTATTGGATTTTGTAGTAGTTAGTTCTGCTGTGAGATTGTATGTGCTTTCTTTTTAATGAAGATTGGCACTGAGCTGAATATTATGTTATTGTGTCCGTTATTTGATTGCTAAGTGCTGAGCTCTTGCTCCTCACGATACCTCCCTGAGAATCCTGTGACTGCTTACGATCTTGAACCTGACTCAAACCTGAGAGTCAAGTGTGGAAAGGGTTGTACTTGACCCAGTTTGCAGAGCGTTAGTAGGGCAGACATCATTGCTATACGACCTCAACCATCATGTTTGGTGCCTAGTAGCCCATTTCTGCCCTGTACCTTCCCCCACCCTCCGAACAGGGTCTCAACACTCAACCTACCAAACCCCGACTATGTCCTAATTACACGTTGGAGGAAGTGATACCTCCACACCAACTTTTTGTCCACTGTGCTGAAGATTGTGATGCTTTTTCACAATATACTCTTTTATTCTTCCTGATCAGGAAAGCCACTGCACTGGTGCTTGGTCACACCAGTTTTGTTTCAGTGTGATAACATTACACTAGTATACCACTGCCACCCGTGTGTGTTGTGGATTATACATATGTTCGAGACATTAGTGACTATAAATACACATTCTTTGCATACTCCTGCCATCGAGTGTTGGGTCTGGGTGTGCACAAGTTGTTTTTCTTCAAAGAAGTCTTTCGAGTCACGAAGTAGAGCAAATCCTTCTCTTGGTGATAATGGGAGCTGATACGCAGACACGCTTGTGGGACTCATTGGCGCATACGATGGAACTTAACATGGTTCCCTTAGTACAAAGTCCTTCGCGACTTCGGTATCGCTAACATAAGAACAAGCACTGCCAGTAACTTATATTGAAGCCCACAAACACAGGAATAGCACTGTGATATATTGATGCAATCACTTAGGAAAATATCTATGAATTGAATTTGAATTTAAAATATTTATATAGCGCGGCGTACACCATGCGGTTTCTTGGCGCTTTGGAGGCTCAATTAGCAGTAAAAATCCAGGACTAATAGAGAGTAAAAAAGATCAGTTTATATTAAGAAAGGCCTGGGTAAAAAGGAGGGTCTTAAGATCTTTGCGAAAGGAAGAGTAATGTGTGGCCAGGCGCAAGTGATCAGGAAGGGAATTCCAAAAGGAGGGTGCCAAAAAAGAGAAATTGGCTCCACCCCATTTTTTGCGTCTGTACCGGGGAACCTGAAGGAGTGATTGTGTGGATGACCGAAGCTCGCGGACAGGGATGTACTCTTTAAGTAAGGAGGAGATGAAGGCCGGGGCAGTCCCTTGGCGCGCCTGAAAGACCATACATCCGGTTTTAAAGAGGGAACGCTCCCTCACAGGTAGCCAATGTAGTGCTTTCAGCAGGGGAGTAGAGTGACAGGATCGGGGGAGGCCATACACCAATCTGGCCGCCTGGTTTTGAACCAGCTGGAGCTTCCGCAGGCTATACGCTGGGATGCCGTTGTAGAGGGCATTGGCGTAGTCCAGCCGGGAAATAACCAGAGCGGACATGATTAGCTTAAGTGCGAGAGGAGAAAAAAAACGAGAGACAGAGAGGATAGTTCGAAGAATAAAAAAGCAAGAAGAAACCACAGAAGTAATTTGAGAATGAAGATTGAGTTGGTTATTAAGTTTAATGCCCAGAGTTTTAACTGAGGAAGAAGGTGCAGGAGGGGAACCCAAAGAGGAAGGCCAGAAGGAAGAGTTCCAGGGACTGGAGGAACCACCCGTAAGGACCAATTCTGTTTTATCTGGATTCAACTTCAGATGGTTGTGGTTCATCCAGTCTCTGATAAAAATCATAATTGACTGAAAATTAGAGATAGAATGAGGAGAAGAAGACAGGTTAAAGATAAGCTGGAGGTCATCTGCGTAATTAAACACAGTGACCTCCAGTTGTTGAAGTGCAGCAATCAGAGGATAGATGTAGAGATTAAACAAGAGGGGGGAAAGAGAAGAACCCTGAGGGACACCACAGGTGACTTTGAGTTGGGTGGCCGAGAAATCCCCCAACCGGACCGCCTGGGTGCGGTCCCTCAGGAAGGACGATAACCAGACCAGGGCTGAGCCCTCGATCCCCGCCGCACCGACACGGGAGAGTAAGATGGAATGATCCACCGTGTCGAATGCGGCGGAAAGATCGAGGAGCACCAGAGCCTGGTAACTGCCATAGTCCATGCCCTCCCTGAGATTGTTCAGGACCGACACCACGACGGACTCGGTGGAGTGCCTAGGCCGAAAGCCTGCCTGGCGGGACGCAAGGCCCCCATTAGTTTCTACATGGGCACTGAGGACCGATGTTACATGCCGCTCCAGCACCTTGCCCAGAAAGGGCAAGAGAGAGATGGGACGGTAGTTGGCTGGAGCGGAAGGGTCCGCGCCAGGCTTCTTGAGGATGGGGACTATGGTGGCAGATTTAAGAGATGGAATTACCACCCCCTGGGCCAGCGAGCTATTGAGAAAGGATATAGGCGGTTCGGGACAAGCGGAGTAAATCTGTTGCAGAATGTGGGCTGGGCAAATGTCCGCCGGGGAACCAGATTTTACTTTGGGAAGGATTGCCAGAAACCCTTCTTTAGTGATCGACGGGATAGAAGAAAGAGAACCGTGAATAGTCGGGAGAGAGGGCTCCGAAAAAGTGGGAGAGGGGGGTGGAATGTTAGCTCTAATGTTGACAATTTTTTCTAGAAAATAAGTATTCAAAGAATCACAGAGGGACTGAGAAGGGAGGGGCTTGAGAGTGGCTCTGTCAGAATAGGCCAATTCCTGGACAATGGAGAAAATCTCCCTGGATTTGTTTTCCGCTGCCAGGATTTTTGCTGAGAAGTGTGTAGTTTTAGCACTTAGTATGGCTCTTTTGTAGTCACTCAGCAAAGTCAGGTATCGATTTTTTTGTAGCGGGCAATAGTCCTTTCTCCATTGTCTCTCGGCCTGCCGAAGGGTCCGTTTTTTTGCCTTCAAGTCGTCACTAAACCACCGATTAGACTCCTTGGATCTACGGATCGAAATCCGTCGTAATGGGGCTACCGTGTCACAGCCTCCAGCAAGCCAGGTGTCAATTGCTGCGGCTTGAGAGGTGGAAGATAAGCCCTCTAAGTTGGGTGCGGCGTTCAACAGCGAGGATGACAAAGCGGGAAGGTCTACCCTATTCCAATTCCGTGCCCAGGTGTTTTTGGCCGGCAAGATCTTTTTTGCCGATTTAAGGGAAAGGGAAAAGGAAATCAGGGCATGGTCTGACCACGGGCAAGGGGACACAGTCATGGAAGAGACCGAGGCATTAAGCGACCAAACCTGGTCAAGTACATGGCCATGGGTGTGCGTAGGGGTATGCAAATGGGAAATAAAGTTGAAAGATGCAAGTGAATCAGAGAATTGTTTAGAGGCAGTACATTCCTGGGGATCTGAAGGCCAGTAATTAAAATCCCCCAAAACCAAAATTGAGGCGTGATTAATCGCTAGAGTGGCCAATAGGTCCTGAAAGGCCGGCAAAAACAGGTGAGATGGCTGGGGTGGGCGATACATTAATAAACAGGTGAGCGGGGGAGAAAAGGCAAGTGAACGAGCTACCAAGTGCTCAGTAGGATTTACAGTAGAGGAGGGGAGAAGTTGAAAGTTATGCTCGGAACGGGCAATGAGAGCCACTCCACCTCCTGCCTTACCCGCTGGTCGATCAGCGCGAAGGGCCACATAGGATGGGGGAAGGGCAGCCAACAAATAAGGCAGGGAGGAGTCGCAAAACCATGTCTCTGTTAGCAGTAACATGTCAGGCTGGTGAGTATCAAGCAGCACAAATAGCTCCTGGTGATGCTTTACTGCCGACCTGGTATTGAGTAAAATAAGAGACAGGGGGGGAGAAAGGAGCGCGGGGTCAGGATCAGGGGAATGGGGCAGGGAAGGGATCAAATTGGTAGGTATGGAGTCATGGGAGGTAGGGTCAAGGCCAAGAGCTGAGATGCGCCTAACAGTGGGTGTAGCCAATGGCCAAGGGCCCTGAAGAGCAAGCAAATTTGTGGAAGAGTAGGAGAGGACATGATAACACGCCCCTAGCCCCGTCTGGCCGCGGACGGGCGCAGACGGGCTTGACTTAGGCTCGACTTCGGCGCGCCTTCGTCGCGCCTGCTGCGCTCGTCCGCTGCGCTTCCTCATAGGGGGACGTTTAAGTAGGGGCGGAGCGCGGGGGGTGTGGCGCCGAGCTAGGTCGCCTGACCAGCCCAAGCTAAGATGGCGCCCACACTCCACCGAGCCCTGCTGAATACAGTACATCTACTATACATCAACTACCTAGAGCTTCAAACTATTCATCTAGCATTGAAAGCGTTTTTGCCTCACCTGATCGGCAAGGTTATCCTAGTCCACACAGACAATATGACTGCCATGTATTATCTACAAAACAGGAGGGGGCACATTCTTCACAATTATCTCACCTATCTCAAACAATTTGGCGATAGGCTCTCCATCACATCATTCATATGTTAGCTGAATACCTTTTGAGAACAGACAACGATTTTGCAGACCTCCTCAGGAGGATACAGCAACAAGTCCACGAGCGGGTACTCAACCACCAAGTCGTCCTCCCATACTTTCAATTCCCTCAAATAGATCTGTTTGCAACCTCAGACAACTCCCTAAACTTGCATCCAGGTTCCCATAGCCACTATCCTAGGGCAACGCACTATGGATAAGTTGGTCATGGATATTTGCCTACGTGTTTCCTCCCCTCCCTCTCCTCACATTCCTAGTTTGGAAGCTCCGTCAAGCACCTCTGTAAGGTTACATCTTGTTGCCATAGCAGCCTACCTACAAAATAGACAACACCTGTTTATTCACAATACAAGTCATTAAAGCCTTTACGAAAGGCTTAAAAGAGTAATTTCACCACAGGTTCTACCTGCATTCTCATGGAATCTTAACATTGTTCTTACACATCTCATGAAACCTCCATTTGAGCCCCTGCATATCTGCCCCCTTCAGTTTCCCTCTTGTAAGGTGGCATTTTTAATTGCTATTACTTCACTTATACTTGTTAGTGAGCACCAGGCATTAACCTTGGAAGAACCATTCTTCCACCTCCACCGAGACAGGGTGGTACTCCGCACCAAGCCCAAATTCCTTCCAAAAGTTATCTCTCACTTTCACCTCAGTCAGTCGAGTTACTGTTTGTTTCCCACCAACCAGACTCAGTTGAGGAGAGGGCAGTCCATGCATTTGATTTCAAAACAGCCCTTATGTACTACTTTGATAGAACAAAAACCTTTAGAAACACTAAACAACTATGTGTTGCTTTTCACCCCCACCTAGAGGAAAGCCTATATCCTGACCAAATTTTGCCAGATTTATAGTCAAGCGCATTCAAACATGTTACGCTAAAGCCAAAAGAACTGTACCTATACCTTGTAGAGCACATTCTACTTAGAAAAAAGGAGCATCTATTGCTTTCCTAGGAAACATTCCAATAGTTGACATATGCAAAGCAGCTACTTGGTCTATATCACACACTGTCACTAAATATTACTGTGTGGATGTTCAAGTACGCCGACAAGCAAATGTAGGACAGGCAAGTATGCATACACTTTTTCTAAAAACTTCAACACCCACAGGTTAGCCACCGCTTCTGAGGAGAGCAGCTTTATAGTCTATGCAAAGCTTGTTTATCTACAGCCACACATGCCTCCAACAGATAATGTTGCTTACCCTGTAAACATCTGTTTGTGGCATGTATTGCTGTAGATTCACAAGCACACACCCTCTTCCCAGACACCTACGGCCCTTGCAGTTTACTTTGTATATACATGCACATCTCTATACTTACACTTACTTTAAACTACATTCTCACCCGCCTGCAGGAAATAATTCAACAGTGTTGTTGATGCTCCTGCGCATTATCACCAAGAGGAGGAGTCACTCTACCTCTTGACTCAAAAGACTCTTCTAAGAAAAACAACTTGAACACATCCGGACCCAACACAAGATAGCAGGAGTATGCAAAGCATGTGAATCTACAGCACTGTATACCATGAACACATGCTTGCGGGGGTAAGTAACATATTCCTTATGCAACGTCCCTGTGATCAATCAAATCTGGGCCTTAAGCTAGGGTTGGCTAGATGTATGTTGTCACAGATTAGGATTTGATTAGGGTTGTTTCTCAAGGTTTGTGAATCAGGTCTTCTGGCTGAATTACACGTTTGTGAGAAGGTAATTTAGTTTGCATTGGTGAATATTACTAACACAACACCTCTGCACTCTTTATGAGGTAAGAGTTTGAGATACGTTACAAGTTACTCATTAAGCATACTATAAGTTGCACAAATACAATTCTGCCCTAGGGGCCTCACGAACCATATACTAAGTAAGTGGTATAAGAACCACTTCAGGAAAGGTGAATAGGCCTAGGGCCTAGAGAATCGCTGGGGCTACACTGAACAACCAAGGGTTTGGAAGTAGGAGGCCCACGGGAGGCGTGTGCAGTGTCTTAACACACTCGCGAGTTACCATGGAGTTATAATGGGAACGTAAAAGTTACAAAGTTGTAGATTTTGGACCCTTCCGGGTGGACTACTGGAAAACCCTGTTAAACTAGGACACTTGGATAGTTAATACCCACGGGACCACCGGAGTACTCGAGTTACCTCATCCAGGAAAGCCTGGTGCATAGGTGTTCTTTCGTGTCGGGTTTCGTCGCTGAATCCTATGGAGAGCTGCAAGAAAGTGCTGCAGGCGACCAGGAGGAAAGTGTCCGGGTGGATCGGAGTCGAGAAGAACCTGAACGCAGAGGGGATAGAGTATGGGTCACTAGCCAGTGACCAGGAAGGAACCAGGCGATGTCGAGATGCAATCGGGTGAAGAGGTGAAGCTTGTCTCTGCAGCTGCGAGGACCAGGAGGTGTCTAGGACGACCAGGAGCTGGAGTCGAGCTGTCCCACGAAGGATCTAGCTGTTGGCGGTGTAGGTATCCGGATTGGACCCAACGAGCCTTGGCCAATGCAACCCACGCAGGATGGGAAGAGTGGGTCAGCTGCATACCCCTCTACCTTCCCCAACAAGATCTGACTGTATTGACGATTCATCACTTCTGGGCTTGAACGACCATCTGGAAAGGTGGATATCAGAGGACTCTGGTCTCCAGCGGAATCCGGACTCCACATCAAACTGTTGTAGCTCTGAGCGATCTTCCTTCAGTCAGGGGGAAGGCTGGTTCAGAGGTACACAGACAACACCTCTGCCAAGTGCTATTGCAACAAACAGGGAGGGGTGGGATCGTGGACCCTTTGTCAAGAAGCTCTGTGCCTCTGAACATAGCTGAAACGTAAGGGCATATCCTTGGTTGTTCAATGCCTGGCAGACTCTGAATGCCAGTGGGGACGAACTCAGCCGTCGATGCCTAGTGGATCTCGAATGGCGTCTCGATCCTGAGGTGGCACAAGGTCTCTTCCCAGAATGGGGAGAGCCTTGGTTGGATCTCTTCGCCTCCATCAAGAACATGCAATGTCGGCAGTTTTCTGCCCTGGAGTTTCCAAGACGGCTCTCCCTCTGAGATGCTTGTTGTCTCGAGGGAACTCAGGCCTCCTGTATGCCTTTCCGCAGATACCACTCCTGCCCAGACTTCTGAAGAAGATCTGGAACGACCGGGCCTAAGTCATTCTTGTGGCTCCGTATTGGGCACAGAGAGTCTGGTAGCCCAAGCTACTGACCATGAACACGGGTTGTCCATTCAGGCTGCCTCCTCAGGAGGATATTCTGTTGAAGCAACAGGGCAGCGTTCTCCACCAGAACCTGAAAACTCTTCGCTTTTATGCGTTGAGATTGAGCTGTGGCAGTTGCTAGCTTTCGACCTTCCACCCAAAGTTTATTTCCCAGGTTTTGTTGGTTATTCTTA
This sequence comes from Lissotriton vulgaris, assembly GCF_964263255.1. Classification (NCBI taxonomy): domain Eukaryota; kingdom Metazoa; phylum Chordata; class Amphibia; order Caudata; family Salamandridae; genus Lissotriton; species Lissotriton vulgaris. The sequence continues at coordinate 277,976,163 of NC_141698.1, read as the reverse complement.
CTTTAGCCCAGGCAGAGCTCTACTTTGGACATGTTGAAAGGCTATCTTTCCGCTATCTGGGCATTCTTGCGGTCGCCAGATAAGCTATCCCTGTACAAGAGCCCTATTGTACATAGGTTTATGAAAGGTCTCAAACACATGTTCCCACCTGCACCCTTCATTATACCACATTAGGACCTTAATTTAATACTCACATTTCTGATCTGCGCTCCGTTTGAGCCATTGTACAACTGCCTTACTAAAAAAGACAGCTGTAGGGAGGTAGGATCCTATTTTGGCCTGGTGTCAGTGTGTTTTTGATCTAGTCTGCTGGTATCCTGCTAATCAGGACCCCAGCAACTGTGCTTTCTCCCCTAAATTGACATGGCAAGTACTTTGGTACCTCCACAATTGGCTACTGGTGTCCCCTTATAAGTCCCCAGGGCATAGGTACACCAGGGATCGTCCATGGGCTGCTGCATGTATTGTGCCACTCATGGGAGTCCACTACAACATTGACTAAGGCCTGCCATTACAGCCTGTGTGAGTTGATGCTTGCACCTCTCGCAACAGATATAGGTTTCCTTATATCTGAGGTCACTACACTTAAAACTTATAGGTCACCCCTTTGGCAGGCTCTTCAGTCCTGAAGGTAGGTTCTAAGGGTGAGGGTGCCCCTGCATGAGCAGGACACCTCTACAAACTCTGGAGTCAATTCTCCAGGCTTTGTAAATGCGATCAGCCATTTTTAGACATATAATGGATATCAGTCATTGCGATATGTCTAACTATATAGTGGTAGCAACAAACCCAGCCATGTTTGGTAGCAAACATGTTGGAATCATACCCCAACACCGATTCCAGTGTTGTAAGTATGATCCCATGTACTGGGGGACTCCTTAGGAGACCCCCTGTACGCCCGATAACAGCATTTCAGGGTCTGCAAGCAAGCTAGTGCTGCTGCCGACCACAGTCATGATTCTGCCCTCCTGATGCTGAGCTGGACTCGAGCATGGGAAGGTAGAACACTTGTTTTTCTGTTACAGGGAGGTGTGACCACCTCCCGGACAGGACTTAGTGTATTGTGCTGAGGTGGGGGTGCTTGCCAGTGCCACCAGACTTTGAAGGGCACAGATAACGCCCTCCTTGCATACTCCAGTTTAAACCAGTTCAGGAACTCTTTGTTCTCGCTCTGGAGTAAAACTGGACCAAGGACATGGGAGTATCCTCTCCTCTGTCCAGCCCCTCCTCTGGGATGGACCCAGAGTTGTTCCAACCCTTTGCCTTAGGTACTTAAGGGCTTCCATGTGAGTGGGTCCTTAGATTCGCCTTGGGACAAGACTCAACCCTGAAACTACTTAGTTCTTCAATCCTCTGGACACTTGGACTTCATTGGGCTCCAACTGGAACCGAGACTTGACAAAGGTCTTGATGTTCAAGTCTTCTTCATTGTCTGTGTCTGTGCTTTATACAGGTTCTCCAGAAAACCTGTAGGCGTCAAGGACATCTGAAGAAATTTCCCTTGGAGTGAAGGAGTCACTTCCCTGAATCTGCAGGCACCGCGACAAAGCTGACTGATCTGCTGCTCCTGTCATTCTACAGACTTCCCGAGGCTCAGCAACACAGGTGGTGGTTCTGCAACTCCCTCGATGCCTGACCTGTCCGCGCTACAATTCTTAGGCCAGTATCCCTCGTCGGAACCGCTGGGACCAAACCCCTGTGCACTGCATCGACTTGCCGTTGCTACGGCTTGTTGGCTCTCCACTTCAGAGATCTTCAAGCTATAAGAAGCTCCAGCCTCCAGCACCTCACTTATTGAAGATCTGCATCCTCCCTGCAGTCCTTGCATCGTGGGCCTCCATCTTTGGTGAGCTGCCTGAGGTCCTCCTACGACTCCTGTGCCTTCAGCCTGTGGGTCTTCTTGAGGGACTTCCTTTGCTTTAGTGCTCCCCTGCTTACGTGGGGCCTGTTCACTCTCCTGATGTTGATGAGTCCCTTGAACCTTGCTAGTCCCACGTCGCTTCTTTTTTGTCTTCTAAGCCAGTTACGGCTACTAAGGCTTGTTTGCACTCCCACTGGACATTGACAGCCTACACACTGACATCCGACGTGTGACAGCTTGTGAACGGCTCCTGGTCTTCCTCTGTGTCGCCTGGTCCTCACAGCTGCAGCAATAAGGTTACTGTTGACTCTTCAGAACCTCCCAACGTCGGTGGGCATTGTGCTTCTGTACCTCCTGGTCAACTCCGAGTGGCATAGACTCTGTCCCCCCTGCAGGTTCTTCACTTCCAGAATCCTTCCTTGGATTCCACCTAACTCCTTCACAGTCTTCTCCAGAGGCATCTTCTTTGAAGTATCCCCTTGCTGTCTATGGCAGCTTCTGACACCTTTGTGCAGCTAACCTGATTCCTGGGGCATCCACAGGTGGGGCGGCTCTCCAAACTTCTGTCTTCAGAAGCGTTTCTTTAGGGTCCTCTGGGAAGGGTCCTTCTTCTTTAAAACGACAACTGCACCTTCTCCATTGACTGCCATTGGACACACGGCTGTCTTTTCATTCTGCACAGAGCCTCCGTGAGGTCCCTGAGTACTTACCTTGGGTGGGTCCATGTGTCTCTGAGTCTTCTGGTCTAAGTCCCGTTCTCTTTCGCAGTTTGCATTCCACTTTCTTAACCTCTTCGCTGCTGATGACGAGCTCAGCTCGTCATCAGCCACGGTGGTCGTGTGCGGATGATGAGCTGAGCTCGTCATGTAACACAGCTTTTTTAAATTTGCCGCACACAGCGGGAAAAGCCGCCCCAGCGATGCGGATAATATATTGTTTGGTCTCCCCTTGGAGACCACTGTATTGTGAGGTGCTTACCCGATTGCTTTTGAAGTATTCTTTTGTATTGTGTTGATATCTCCAGGTAGGAGACATACCAATGTGGTAGTGATATTGTGTTGTAATAAATAGACTAGTTTTGCTAAACACTGTGGTTTCTCTTTTTCTAACTTACGCTACAGATTAAACTGGTAAAACAAGCTGCTTAAAACTCCTTCAAGTTAAGCCTGCTCGCCACAGCTACCACTTTGAGAGTTTTCTATGGCTATCAGAGACCACTAAAATCACCATAAGAGTTGCCTGAATTAGTGCAAGGTGCACCACTTTAATAAGTGTGCACCATGAACTAAGCCAACCTCCTTTAACAGCCTTGTTAGTGGCAACAACATTTGCCTGTAAGGGCAGTGAGCTAAAAATACTATTATCTCATCCTCCCTACCTTACCATCTACTCAAGCAAGTAGGTTCTTCGGGCTACGGCATCCTTCCTAACGAAGGTGGGAACTCCCTTACATGTAGACCAGTCATCACTCTGCCTACCATTTACGATCTGCCTCACCCCTCTAAAGAAGAGGAGAGACTCCATCGACTGGACCCCAAAATAGCTGTGTCATTCCACCTTGACCACTCGAGTTCCGGGTGGACGGTCAACTCTGTGTGGGGGATATTGGAGCCAAAAAAGGAAAGGCAGTGCAGAAACGCACCATCTCATAGTGCTCTCCATCAAAATCTGCTACGCATTGGCCAAAAAGCAACCTCCTGAAAGTTTACAAGCTCATTGCACCATAGCCAAAGCTTCGACCACTGCATTAGCTTGTGGGGTGGACCTGTTCTGAATATGTCAAACAGCAACTTATGCTTCCCTGCACACGTTTATGAAACACTGCTGCCTAGACATTCAGATCCGCAAAAACAAATACTTTGCCTGTTCGGTCCTGTAGGGCTTCCTAGTTTAATCAGTGTTGCAGCTCCACCTCTGGGAGGTAATGCTTGGGTATCTATTCTGTGGTAAGGAATCTGCAGCTAGAAGTCACTATCAGACTAACAAGTTACTACCTTCAGTAACGCCTAATCTGGTAGAGACTCTATATAGCTGCAGATTCCTTACCCACCCACCCATCCTCCCCGCTCTTTGAACTGATTCAGAGTGAAGGGATGTTCCCTCTCAAGCAAGGGCCCTAGTTTTAACACCTTGCCTGCCGCCGGAATTTCAGCGCTGTGCTGAACATTCCAATCGCGGGTGTGGTCATGACGGAACTTTTCCGTCATCAGCACAGCTCGACCGAGGCTCATGACAGAACCGTTCCGTCATGAGCATCGAAGGGGTTAAGCAACAGTGGTCAGTGATCTTCTTGGCTCTGCACTTCTGGCATGGAAAGTTATGAAAAGAAACTGACATCGGTGTGCTAGGGTGATGCCTTGATAGGCGCTGCGTGCGTTACTTCCGGCACGGACATCAGGCGAAGACAACACCTACCAGCACGCAGGAGTACTGCTCACGAAAAATGTCTGGATCGAGTCTGACGCCTGGGGTTTTCTAAGGTTAAGAATCTGAGGCTAGATAGAGACTCAACCAGTTAAGAGGCATACCGAAAATTATTTACTTGTTCTTTGTACTTTGTCAAAATGTGTGTAGTGTGTACGTTCCACACATCATACGTATTTTGCAGTGGCGGCTCCTCCCCTAAAGCGGAGGAGCGTCGGCCCACTGCCTCAAAGCAGTAAAAGAAAGGAAAAAATAAAATGATAATAACTAATGTTATCATCATTTTATTTTGTCCTCCTGCTGCGGCAGCTTGCGGGAGGGGGCTGGCGGGACTGAAGAGCATGGGAGGAGTGGTACAACCCTCCAAGGTGCGCAATGACTGTTTGGTCGGCCCTCTGGGTATGCCCAAAACAGTCATGGCCTTTCCCTGTTCTCTATGCAGGCTATTACAGCCTGCATAGAGAACATGCCCACCCCAGGCGCTCAGACCAATCACAACGCTGCATTGCAGTGTTGTGATTGTCTGCGGGGAGCGTGGGAACCCTGGTGCTTCTTGCTTCCTATTTCTCACAAGAAGCCAGGAAGAGGGCTCAGGAGAGGCGGCGGCCGGCCGTGAGGTAAGTGATTTTTTAAATTTTTTTACGGCATACACACACCACACCACACCACACCACACCACAACACACACCATACCACACACCACACTACACCACACCATACCACACACCACACCACACCATACCACACACCACACCATACCACACACCACACCATACCACACCACACACCATACCACACACCACACCATACCACACACTACACCATACCACACACCATACCATACCATACCATACCACACACTACACCATACCACACAACATACCACACACCACACCATACCACACCACACACACCACTGCTGCTTCCAGGCTCCAGCCGCGACTGGTATTTTGTAACTCTCCTCCAGGTCCCTCCTGGTTTTTGTCAGTCGGCTACCAGTGATTGTGTTCAGCCTTACAGAGTAATAACATGTTAGGCGTTGGAACGTGAAAACCGAAGATGTAATGGCTTTGAGTGCTGCTTTGATTATTGAGTTCAGTGAGCAGAGTTCGAGTAATTTGTGTTATTAGAAAGTTCATCGCTAGCACTGTGCGATACCTGACGTCGTCGATTCAATGCCGTTTTCGTATGGTTAGTACGAAGATGGCTTTTCAAAGTTTGTTCTCCGTGCATGTGAAATGTTAAGAATTGGATGGGTGAATGTGGAATATACTTTGAAGTTCGTTACGGGTGTGCTTCCCTTTCAGAACCAAAAGGTGGCACCGTTGGATTACTAAAGCGTAGAAGGGTGAATTAGGATTGGAAAAACAATAGATGGTCTCTTGTATGAGGGTGCTATTCTGTTTTAACGTGAAAGCTAACATACAAACATATAATTACTCGTAACTCACTACAGCAATATCCTTATACATATAGAAATATCTACGTTTATATCGATATCTGTGAATAGTAGTTTTGTATTAAGTTACTTTCCTGTTAGATTTTAATGTGTGAAAGCGACAAGGAAAACATTTGCCTCACTCACAGAAAGCAATACACGTCAAAGCAGGTAGTGATTGTCTAATTATCATTTCATCTTATATTCAGGTTATGCCATTCTGGCCTTCATTATGAGTGGCATAATATTCCCGATTCTACCGAAAACTCTACTTTCAGCCGAATCCGGATTAGAAGCAGGGCGGTATTAACTCATTCGGTATTCCAGGATGCGGGGAATAATACATGGATTTTCTGGCTCACTTCGGCAGCTAAATGGTTTGGAATTAGGCGTTTCCATGCGGAAATTGGTCTGGTAGCTCTATTTTCTGTATGGAATTCCTTATTCCATACGTGCCTATATCGGCAGGGGCGGATTGGCACTGCGGGCATTCGGGCAGGGGCTGAAGGGCCGGTGTCTTAGTGCACTCTGTGGGCCGGTTTTTTCACCCTTCCCAGTCCACAGAGCGCACTGACAGGGAGAGGAAAGCAGCTTCACTGTGCGGTCGGCCGTTCACGGATGATGGTGGACTGGGGAGGGGAGATTGTGTGTCAGAATCAGCCTCCCAGGGGGCCAGGTGTTGCTCTGGCCTATGAGCCATTTTTACCTCTGCCCCCATGGGGCCCACGCAGCCCAGAAACAGTGCTTGCATTAGTCCTCGCCCACAGCTCTTCTCGTTCAGGGCATAGTGGGCGAGAAAGAATGGGTCTCACTATGGGGGCCAGGTGATGTGGGGAACTCGCACATCTTCACCTTAGCCTCCCCCCACGGATGGCCCAGAAGCTGTGTTTTTGCTTTAGCCCCTCTCCTGCCACGCCATTGCCCTGTGGCAATGAAGGGCTGGGGAAGGCAGAGTAATTCACAAATAGCTGGGGCCTCACTGTTTTTCAGGTGCTTCTGCGCTGGAGGGCTGGGGAATCATTGTTTAATAGAAAGGGACCTCGCTGTTTTCAGGTGCTCAGCTTGTAGGACATTGTCACCTTGGCCCTGTGTCCTTCCCAAGAACAATATCCTCCCACTTACATTCCTTGTGTGGGGAAACATCCTTTACAACGTAACTTTTACCACGCAGTGCTGTTACAACGAAAACCATTACAACGCATTACACTGGGGGGGGTGCTCTAGGATAAGGAATACGTTTAATTTACTATTCAACACCTTCCCTAGTGTCCACAGGGACTGGAGTTGGAATATTAAATTAAACTATTCACTATCCAGCACCCTTAAGTGTAATGCATTGTAATGGTATGCGTAGTAAAACCTGCGTTGTAACAGCATGCGTGGTAAAAGCATGCATTGTAACGTCATACATCTCTTGTGTGTTTCATGAAAGGGCAGGCCTGCGAATGTGGGCCACGTCCGCGAATGTGGACCACGCCCCGCAAATGTGGGCCATGCCCCGCAAACGTGGGCCACGCTTGCAAATGTGAGCCACGCCCTGCAAATGTGAGCCACTTTTTCCGTCAGTGCCCGGGCCAAATTTTGATCCCAATCCAACCCTGGGCTCAACGTCAACTAAAGATAGGGTGACCAGGCATCCCGGATTTGCCAGGGCATTCCCGTTTTTTTGCCAGCTGTCCCGACAGATTTCAGGAAATTAAGCTCATGTCCCGGTTTTTAGAGAGGGTCGGCTGAAAACGGTGGGAGGTATCTTTAGGTTTTGCAAAGCAGGGGTAGTTAGCAGCTGTTATAAGAAAGCAGTTTAATTAACAGGCAAGCTACTGGCTTTAAAATAGCATTCTATATATGTTCTTACTGCCTCTTCTGTAATTCCCTGATAAGGAGCACTGTCATTCTGTGCGGTGGGTTGAAGTAAAATTGTAGTCCTTCTTTTTTTGGGAAAGGTCCTGGTTTTTGGCTTTAAGATTCTGGTTACCCTAACTAACGACCCACGCCCACGGTAATGCCCGGACCCAGTATTATATGCACATTATAGCTCATTAAATCACACTGTTGGTTGGCAGATTCATCCAACGTTTTTCATATAGTTCGCAAGCCTACTGTTCGCAGCTCACACATCACTGTGGCGAGACCCACTGCCCTTATTTTAAATGCAGAGCGAAAATGCAAAAATGAAACGGGGCAACAGCGCTTTAACTCACCAACCCCAGGTACGTGCACGTCACTTGACCCGTGGTGGCGTTCACAATCCCAGTGCAGACACCCAGGGCCATGGTTTCAGTTTTTCTCCCGCTCGGAGGACCCAATGCTTCCAATCAGCGCTCTTTAAAGGCCACTGTGGCTACCTCCGTGAACCCGTCAAGTGTTGTGTGCTGGAGGGGCTTTGAGAAAGGTTACAGCTCTACACAGGATAAGGCACATCCCAGATTGACCTATGGTCAGTGATCTGAAAGGATTCAAAGTCAAACCTAAGTGTGTGAAATCTTAACCTCACCCTTATGGTCTTGTAAGTGGCAGTACTAACTCAGTGCACCCCTCCCAGTCAGTGGTGTAGGATGTTACGTCCAGGGAGAATGAGTTACTTAGCAGTGCCCGATGTCCTGCCTCTGGGATGGGTTGCAGAGCTGTGATGGTGTGACTAGCCTTAGGGTGAAGGTATTTCCTGAGATGATAGTTTCTGGAGAAACAGCTCAGGCCTTTACCCTGCTAACATGGGTGTTTCCCCAGAATCGATAAATTAACACCTGTACTGTTTGGATGGAGGCTTTGCCATCGTTGTACCCACAGTGTCAGCATGAGTACCAAGCCCTGCAAGAGTCAATTAACTATCACCATGAGAAAGTGACAAGAGATAACAATGGGGCCATTGATTAAAGGGGGATGACCACTGAAAGATCTCAGACGAATCAGCACTGTTGGTGGATTCTTCTTTTTCCTCTATGGATTTACCTCAGTGTGGTGGTTCCTTTGTGATCTTCCGAGGAGAAGGACTGATTCAAAACAGATTCCACAGGCCCACCTCCTCTTTTCATTTTTTTTGCTGTAGGGAAACATAGTGGCCCTGGCGCACAGCACCGATGACCCCGAGGACGATGAAAATGAGCTTGTGGTCAGTTTCCTCCGACACCAGAGCAGCCTGATCCTGGAGGCCGAGGGGCTGGCGACTGGCTTCTGCAAGGATGTGCACGGACAGGTGAGCACTAGAGGTCTACCTTTGTGCAAGTCCGGCTTTTCTTTTGGCCTTTGGTAGAGTGCAAGGCTGAAGGAGCAGTCTGAAGTTTAACTGTACCTGTGTGTTGTATGTAGTGTGTTTTCCTGTAACTCAAATCATCATTGAACACGTCCTTATTCTGTTTAGCTTCATTGAGTGCTCACATCAATTCAAATCAAGTTACAGAAGCTTTATTCGATTATTTAAAAACAACATTCAGGCAATTAACAGCAGATCTAGCAGTCAAAGATCCACCTCTAGAGAGGGCTGACTTTTAAAAAAAAAGTCCAACGTTAAAACAAACTGGGAAGTTTGATAACATACATAGCAAATACAAGGCGGGCTTCGTTAGGTGAAATCCATACATTTTAGGAACACATTTAAAAAACTTTCTGGTTAAAAGGTCATACTATTTACCCAACAAGACAACATGCTTACATACTGAACAACCGTGTTGCCTGTGATCTGGAACAGAATTCATTTATAGATGTCAATGTATATGGATGTGTCAGACTACAACTTGTGTACACATTACATCCACATATATTGTTTATTCAAAGACGATGTCTATAGTGATCATGGTAATGGACAATATATACATGTAACATATCTGCTTAGGTTGCGAGTATCAACAGACTGTGTACACATATTATATCAAGTTTATCACTGACAACAGGCTCACCCAAGCAACCTGTCTCGTTGTGGCCAAATAAAATATGAAATTGCAAAAAATGGCAAAACAAAACTTCTTAATAGTCCAGGATTAGCCCGTGGCAATTGGGCAAGCACATTGCCAGTGAAGACAGCGTGTTGGAACAAATAAACACCCTAGAGAGCATTTCCAAACCATAAATGCTCTATATACATTAAAATATATGAGCTGCATTGCACCATTTCAGGAAAACTCCGCCCCTAAAATCCCGGGGAAACCGCCTTTACCACACAGCCTTTACCACACCAGTCTTTACCACACAGGTAAGAACCCAAATGGTCTTTATGCTTCCATATAGGTACAGATGAAAATAGTGGGTTAGCTCCCGTTATATTACCCCATCAGTGCCTTCAAGTTTAATGGCATATGGATCTTGGGGTCTACCAGCTGCAGTCAAGATTTTCCGGTGGTGGGGGCACATATTGTGGTCTCTGGAGGCACCAGTACCCAATGGGAATGGGTTGGTGTAGGGTTGTGCTTGACCACAACTCCATCTGGTGATATCCCTTTAACTATAATGGCTAGAAAGATGGTTTAAATGATCCAGTCAATGGAGCAAGAGCTCAGGATGGAGGTGTGAAGACCGAATTGATACTGGTCCCTCTGGTACTGAGAATATGGGGATATGGGTACCCTTTGAGTTGGGGATGAGTGCTTCCTCCTTTCCCTTGGTCTCGGCAGCAGTGAGTCTCTGCAGTTGTTCCCTGACTTAGGCCCAGTCTGAAATGAGGATAACAGTTCATCACTGTTTCAACCTCTGGTTCTCTTGCCATGTTTCTAGAACACTGGCGTGCTGGCTTCATCAGTGTTCTGATGAAACAGGTGACCAAGTACAGGCTGAGGGGCCCGGTATGTTTACTCCTCAAGTGATCAAGGCAGGAGGACAGAGCCAGCCAGATGGTTTGTCACGCTTGGTTGTTTGTGTCCCTATATTACTGGAGAAGCACATTTCTCGATGCGCACATGTGTGCCATCCCCAACCTTTCGCCAGCCCACCTGTGAGCTACACGTCCCAAATACACAACATGCATATTACAGCCATATTACAGATATCCAAGATGGCAAATGACCCCAGTTATGGAGATCTAACTGTCTTTCACTGGAGAGAGTTAGTAGGCAGCCTTCCTACAGGATTAAAGGTAAACAGAGCTGTGCCCTTGAATATAATTATGGTGCCAACACAGCCTGAGTAGAGAGGGCAGATGGTAGCTACTCTGGGGTATGATTTAGGTAGTCCAAATCATCACAGCCCACTGGGGATGTTCAGAAAAAACAAAATGACATGGCCCCTTTCCCTTAGCCTCACGTTTTTGTCAAGCTCACTGAAGAAAATGCTAAGTGCTCCAGAAAGATGTGAAAAAGCAGGGTGGTACAGTTTCCTAAAGCCAAGCAGAGAAATGTGGTCCCAATAAATGTGATGGAAGATTTTCAAGTAACTTCATGAGCAATGAATAATCTCAAGCGCATAAATATATATTCATTAAACATTTTCTTTAGAAAAGCTCGTTTTAAATATAAAAATAAATATTTGGCAGCTCATCTTAAGGCTGTATTGCCCAAGTTTAGCTTATTTATTTATTTATTTATTTAAAAAAGAAGAAAGTTCTGAAAATGTCTGATTTAACCAAAGTGGTAAGAAAAAGTCTGTCCCAAACCTTTTTAAAGGAAAAATGAGAGAACGAAAGAGCAGGGATTTAAGTGGGATGAAAAAACTGGGTGGGGGGTCTCTCAAAGGGGCGTGACCAGTGTAATTAAGGGCGTAGCTTAAAACACCTAAGCTAAAAATCTGTGCTTAGCATATTATGCAACCCAACTTATTTTGCTGTTTCCGTCATGCATCCAGATATAGGATACAAGTAACATCATACCTACAACAAGTCAGTACTATTGGCTTTGCCAGTAGTTTTTAGTTGCATAAGAAAAATAAGCAGCAACTGTGGCTTGTATACAATATTGAAAAAGCTTCTACTTAAAGCCCTGGTGACAACATGACAATGTTGCTGCTCCTGAGTCTCGGAAGAGAAGGGAAATCCAGAGAGGAAATGACTCTCTTTGAAGGATTTCCCTTCCCCTACAACACTCACCTGGCATGACGTCATGCCCTAACTGCTCCACTAGTGAGAATTGAGCAGTGTGAGCACGCACACATTGATGTGCTTGTTGCCACTGCAGTCCGGAAAAAACAGACCGCAAGTGCCAAGGCATAACACTGCTGGGGTACAGGAAGGGTGAAATAAAAGGCTGTAGGATGTCATTTTTTCGTAACACACAAAAAATGTAAATGCCTGTAAATGAACTGTACATATTTATTTAGCAGTTAGGAAAGTACAAATGAAGCATATTTTTTTATAACTCGAAGTTTGATGGATCACTTTAATTGGTGATGCACAAATAATAAATATTCACTGAAACCCGATTTCCACACGTTATCATTTGTGTGCAATGTAGTTTTGTCTATAAAACTGTATGCCTGTGCAAATGTAGTGCCAATTTCAATGGAAAATGTGCTGTCTCTAAATGACAACGGCTCCAACACAATGCCCTAGTTACATTAAAAAATAACCCTCCTCATGTCCATTAAAGCTAGGTGGGTTGTAAAAGTTTCTCGTACTAAAATGGGGGTTGTGGTTCTAATGTTTAGGAAGTACTGCACTATACTTTGATCTTGGTATTGTTGTAATTCATGTGTTTATTAGTACGCTAGTTCGGAATAACCACCTTTATTTTCAATGGCATATATATATATATATTCACTGAAAAAACCATAGGTTATAGACCATATATAGTTAGGAATTAGCATTTACAAAACCTTATTTTACTCACACAAAACCATTGAAATTCGCATATATAGTTAGTTGCACTAACTATATATCGCGCACCCGCAACCCACTGCTGATCATGTCACATATTACATCATTCATGACATGGTCAGTGACATCACTGATGACATCACTGATGACATCTCAAATGACATCCCTGATCACATCACTGATCACATCACTGATCACATCACTGATGACATCTCATTTGACATTACTGATCACATCACTGATGGCATCATTCATGTGATAATACGATGAACCTCTTCAGACTCTAATATAACCTTAGATACACTCAGTGTAAACAGACACTCAGACTGTCACTCATCCATGGAGTTACTCACACACCTAGTCAGTCATGCAAAGAATCAATCACACCTCCATTTCCTCAACTATACAGTTATACACACCTTACTTATTCAAACATATACTAACACATATTTACTCTCTTGTACAATCCCTGATACAAGTTCACAATGATCCATACAGCCACTCACACATTCACTGGCTCTTATGCACAGTTATTTATATATGTCAACTCTCACATGTACTGTGTTTTACATATGTACTTACTTTGACATGTAGCACTGAGATATCCATTCACTCACCAATACACTCATGCACACAGTCAACCGCCCATACAGCTGTTTCCACATGCACTTTTGAACCCATACATCTAGTGAATCAACTGCTCACACATCTATGCACAGAGTCATACACCTCCCAGCCACCCACACACACACTCAGTCTCCCATACAAATACTTGGGCAACCAATCAATAACCCATATAGTTACTCATATAGCTACTGATCAACACATGCAGCAGTTTACAGAACAACAGACATAATGATGCACAAATTAAGACAGTTTAGTCATTAACCCATGCACTAAGTGAGACACTTACTCATACAGTCAGTCATGCACCTACTAAATCCTTCATCCAGACACTTATACATCCACTCATTCTTCAATATGTAAGACATATTTTAACTTTACAGAAACATACAGTCACTGGATGTTGTCATCAGTGATGTCACTGACCATGTCATGAATGATGTAATATGTGACATGATCAGCAGTGGGTTGCGGGTGCGCGATATATAGTTAGTGCAACTAACTATATATGCGAATTTCAATGGTTTTGTGTGAGTAAAATAAGGTTTTGCAAATGCTAATTCCTAACTATATATGGTCTATAACCTATGGTTTTTTCAGTGAATTTTCAAGGTTTTGTAAATGCTAATTCCTAACTATATATGGTCTATAACCTATGGTTTTTTCAGTGAATTTCAATGGTTTTTTAATAGCAAATATCAAAAGCTGTAAAATGTATTCTTCTTTTAAAGGAAAAATATATTTTATATGTATTTAATATAATTTTTTTATGTATATACATTTTTTGAGGGAACGAATTTATCAACTATCATGCTGAAGAAGAGTGTGGGGAAAAAAAACAAAGAGGAGGACTAAGAGGAAAGAACAATCAGTTCAAAAATACAATTGCTTTAAAGCATGAAGTGCTTTTCCACACATTTACATTTAAATAACCCATATTAGAACATACAAAATATCTACAGAGGAGACGGTGTACATTGAATTTTAGATTCTTCATTGGTACCTACATGTTGGTACTTACATCACCCACACAACACAACAGCTCTATTCAGAGCTACCCTACCTCAAAGCACTCTAAAATATTATTTTACTATTTCCCTTGGTTTTCCCCTTGTTACGCTTTCCGGAACGCTTTCCGGAACGCTACCCGGTGCGCGGACCGGGCGCTAACCCTGCGAAAATTTGAAAAAAAAGGTTGTTTTTTTTACATATATGGGCCTCCTCAGCCACCCTCAGAAAACCTAGGGGGTCACGATATGTCTCCCGTGCCCCCTTATACCCATTCCCAACATTGTTTATCCTCCATCTTGTGACTAAATTCGTCCGAAACACAAGATGGCGGACTCCCGTTACGCTACCGGTGAGCTACCCGGTTCGCGTACCGGGTAGCGCTTCCACCGCGAAAAATCGAAAAAAAAAATTATTTTATATTTTTGCCCCGCGGGGCCCTTTAATAGCCCCCACATCAATTCTAGGGGGTCAGGAGGGGTCTACCTTGCCCCTTTCATTCATTTCCCCCTTCGTTTATTTCCACCTCTTGTCTCTCGATCCTACCGAGAGACAAGATGGCGGCTGCTCCGGACTGTTTAGAATGTTGAGTCACCGGAGAGCCAATCCGCTTCTCCTCGCGAAGTTCCGTTACGCGTCTGGTACACGAACCGGGGCGCTAACCGGGACGCTGTCACAGATATATATATTTTTTTGAACGTTAATTTCTCAAAATCCACTGGAGCACATATCTTGAGACCTAGCAAAGGCACATCGGGCAAACAGTCTCTACAATTTTGCCATGTTTCATAGAAATCCATTCAGCCGTTCGAGCTAAAAGTGAGTCCAACCGCCCTATGGAATACTCAATGTTAAAAACACGTTTTGGGACCCACCTTTTTTCTCGGCCCCCGCTTGACGAAACCCCCCCAAACTTTCAGGGGACGCTCAGAAACAAAATGTGCCATTTTCCTGAAAATTTCAGCCAATTCCGTCCATCAACGCCAAAGTTATTCAACATAGAATTTTCAGAAATCCCTATTCAAAAAAATCCTAACTATATATACCTACTGGCGACCGCCAGTAGGTAATATATATATATATACCAACGTAATCCAGTTCAAGGAAAATAAATGAATCCACTGGTGCCGTGGCCACGTTTCATAAACGGTCTTTATTTCAGGCTTTCGGGCAAACCCGACGCGTTTCGCAGTTACCTCACTGCTTTGTCAAGGGTGATTCATTAAAGTGCAATACACACATTTAAAGGTGCAGGGTTCCAACATAATAAACATAGTAAAAATACTTCCGTTTTTAGTTTCGAGCAGAGTAAACAAAATTGATTATCACATTGCCCTGAAATACATTGTAGCCATTCATAGTCATGCCAATTAACTTTCATTGAGCCCAAGTGGGCTGGTATTGTGAGCTCATATGATAACTCATTAAAGAAAATGTATAACATATTGATTGCACATTTCAAACTTATATCAATTGGGCTTTCAATATACAGTTTCTTTGAGATGTGGCTCTAGTGAGCAAATATTCACAGCTTCTGGGCAAAACATCTTTGAAAGTTGTGTCTTTTATCTGCAAAGAAACAAGCGGAAAACTGACTTTAAAAACTAGTTCGAACCCTGTGTGTACAAAAAATTAAACTTAAGACTTTAAAATCAAACAAAGATATGCAGTAAGCAGGAGGTTGGGATACAGAACATGATTCATCTCAGGTGTATAGAAATCTCATTATCCACATTTAAACCATAAGGAATCACGGTGTTGTATTTTATAATTATCTTTGACTCTAATTTCCTTAATTCTAGTGTGCGATTCCCTCCTCTCTCTCCCAGGGGTATTGTGTCAAGCACACAGAATTTAAGCAGGTTTGGGTTTTGGTTGTGTTTTTCAAAAAAGTGTCGAGCAACTGGGTATTGCTTGTCATTTTTACTAATTGCCCACAGATGCTCTAAGATGCATCTTGTTTGATTTTAAAGTCTTAAGTTTAATTTTTTGTACACACAGGGTTCGAACTAGTTTTTAAAGTCAGTTTTCCGCTTGTTTCTTTGCAGATAAAAGACACAACTTTCAAAGATGTTTTGCCCAGAAGCTGTGAATATTTGCTCACTAGAGCCACATCTCAAAGAAACTGTATATTGAAAGCCCAATTGATATAAGTTTGAAATGTGCAATCAATATGTTATAAATTTTCTTTAATGAGTTATCATATGAGCTCACAATACCAGCCCACTTGGGCTCAATGAAAGTAAATTGTCATGACTATGAATGGCTACAATGTATTTCAGGGCAATGTGATAATCAATTTTGTTTACTCTGCTCGAAACTAAAAACGGAAGTATTTTTACTATGTTTATTATGTTGGAACCCTGCACCTTTAAATGTGTGTATTGCACTTTAATGAATCACCGTTTATGAAACGTGGCCACGGCACCAGTGGATTCATTTATTTTCCTTGAACTGGATTACGTTGGTATTTGTGGGAGTGGCATTCCCTGCCGTGTTGCCCGCCGTGATTGTGGCTTCTTTTCTTGCCAAAACTACGTTGCGATATATATATATATATATATATAATTACTTTAAAAAACGAAAAGGCTCAGGAGCTTCGCGGGCAAGCAAGATGGCCGCGTAAGCTCGGAGCTCCGGAGACCCTCCGACCCTCCGCATAAATCCTGATGGAAATCCTGATCCACGGCGGTGGAATACTGGAGGTGAATGGTTGCTGAGGCGGGACCCGCTGTCCGATTCAAAATCCGACACTCCTGGACGGAGTTACATCGTGTTGAAGAGTCGTGCCAGTGACGTGCCATTGTCTCTATTGTGGCTGACGACAATGGCACTTTAACACATGAACGATATGCTGTGAGAGCGACTACTACGCTGGCCCTACGAAGCACGCGAAGTTACGGAGTGGTCTATCGCTGAGGAACTATTGGTGGCCACGATACTTTGGGATTGCTTTGCACAGCCGGGGTGGCCTTGGTGTACGGTCCATTGTTCTGTTCCCCGGCTCTGTCATGGCGGGCAAGGGCGAGCCAGACAAGACGACGAATCGAGTAAGTAGGAAAACTACTCATTCCCAGTCGAACAAAATTGATCGCTACGCCCAGCAGAAGAATTCACCAGGTGCGGCTACCCGGCCAAAAGACTCATCGAGAAGGGTCGCCAGATACGTCGGACCCGACACTTCGCGATGTTATGGGCGCCATTGCTGGCATCAAAACGGAGATGCACAAGCAACACGAGGTCCTGACACATAAAGTCGACACTTTGGCGATTGAAATCAATCTGATTAGAGCCGATCTGGGCAAGACCAATGACAGGGTTAAATCGTTGGACATTAAAACCACAAGCCTCACAACATATGTGTCGGACCTACACACAGAGGTCCGGGACTTGAGGTCGGCCAACGATCTTTTCTCGAGGCGGCTGGACGATTTTGAGGGACGTGCCAGGCGACAGAACGTCCGCATCATCGGTGTACCGGAAGGGGCAGAGGACTTTTTCACTGATCTCTTTGTGGAAGACTTGGTGCAAACTCATCTGGCTCCTGCGGGCCTCAGCCGTTTCTTCTCAGTGGAGCGAGCTCATAGACTGCCGCGGGGACGCCCGAAACTGGGTGCCCCGCCGAGACCCATTATAGCACGGCTGTTCAATTTCAGGGATCGGGACGCTATCCTGCAAGCCTCGAGACGGAACGGGCCGCTCAAGTTTCAGAATGCGGACATCAACTTTTATCCGGACTTCACTCGGTCTGTACAGTGGCAGCGACAAAGTTTCGCGGGAGTGAAGAGGCGCCTTAAAGACCTTGGGATGAAGTACTCGATGATGTTCCCCGCGAAACTGCGCATCGAACATGATGGCCGTGCTATATTTTTTGATCTGCCTGAAGTGGTAGGCGAGTGGTTGGACACTTTGCCGCAAAGACACGATGAACGAGAATAACATTCGGAGGGCGCCTCGGGAGGCCCTGAGCAACAAGAGTAGAGTTCACTTTCATAACTTTATCGGACGGTGGACCCGTTGGCGACAACCAATGTCACACTACTGCACTTTATAAAGCATATCCTTCGCTTCGTTATGGAGGGTGGCAGGGGGGCCTGTGTGATTTCCTTTCTCCTCTAGGGGTCTTTTTGTAGCGTAGTTTTTGGGGCGACATGCGCACTGCTGGTTGGGGGGGCTTCTTTGTCTGATGCAGGAGTGCAGGGCGGGGGGAGGTTTGATGTTTGGTTGTGTATTTTTTCCTCTTTTCTCTTTCTTTACTTCAAGGCAATGTAACAACTGCAATTTTTTTACTTGTGTAACTATGAGACCTGCCGGGATCGGCAAGGGCCCACGATTTGACGATGGGGGGGTAGGACACTAAAGTACTGTCTTGGAATGTCAACGGACTGGGGGATCGTATTAAGAGAGGTGTGGTTCTACAACTGTTTAAGAGATGTATGCCTGATGTTATTCTGTTACAAGAGACACACTTGGTGGGAAATACGTGCCAAGCGCTTAACAGGAAGGGATTCAAGATGGTGGCACACTCAGGGTTCTCTTCGGGATCCCGGGGGGCGGGGATTATGGTGCGCGCGTCTCTCCCTCTTGAGATTAATTCTACTGTTGTTGATGAGAGGGGGCGGTACGTTGCTGTCTCGGGGAGATGGGAGGGACGGTCTCTGGTTCTGGTTTCGGTTTACGTTCCCCCTGGGTTGCAAAACAACACTTTTCAGGATCTTGGGGGCGCCATTTTGGGTCTACCCGAGGGTCTGCTTATTATAGGGGGTGATTTCAATTCAGTTTGCTCGGGGACCCTAGACAGACATCCACCCAGAGATCTCCGAAGTTCGCAGTCCTGGCTGCCCGACTTCCTGGACACTATGGGGCTTATTGACTGCTGGCGGCTTAGGCACCCTACCCAAAGTCAATACTCATTCCACTCAGGGGCACATGGCAGCCTCTCCAGAATCGACTATGTTCTGGCTCTAGCAGCCCACGCGTCGGCAGTTTCTGAGGCTCGATTGCTGGCTAGGGGCATCTCAGACCATTCCCCAGTCTGGGTGTCCTTTGACTTCGACATTGTGGTGACCGAAAGGGTGGTATCGATTAATCCATGGTATTTCCGCAACCTCAAGACTCGGGGACACATGGCCAAGGCTATTGAGCTGTATTTTTCCGAAAACTCAGGGTCGGTTGCATCGGCGATCACCCTATGGGAAGCATTTAAGACGGTCTTGAGGGGAGAGGCGTTCTCTCTTATTGCTGATGTTCGGAGACGCAGAGATGCGGATGTGGTACGTATCGAATCTGAGATTAAGGATCTGGACTCCCAACTGGAGGTCGACCCGACACCGGACCTACTCCACGTTCTCTCACTTAAACAATCGGAATATCGGGCCACTGTTACTGACGCTGCTAAGGTCATGGGTAGAGAGCAACAGGGTAGGATCTACGATGTCGGGGATAAGGCGGGCAAGCTCCTCGCTTGGCTGGATAAAAAAGAAAGAGCCAGCCGGGTGGTCCCAGAAGTACTGGGAGAGGACGGCTTGACTGTCACTGATCCGAGTGCTATAGTCGCGACGTTCGCGGACTATTTTGAGGCCGTTTATACCTCGGTGTCTGACCAGTCCGAGACCGATTCCGGGGGGCTTTTGGTAGGGGCGGAACTCCCGTGTCTGTCGGAAGCGGACCGGGACGACTTGGATAGGGATATTACCGCCGACGAGATAGCCCTCGCCATTCGCTCCCTTAGGTCCGGCAAGGCGCCCGGCCCCAATGGTATACCCGTGGAACTTTATAAGATTAAACCTGATGTCATCTCCCCGCCCCTGCGGAACATGTTCCTGGAGGTGCGGGAGACGGGCATGCTTCCCCTTGACCAGAGGCTGGCCACCATTGTGGTCATTCATAAGGAAGGGAAACCCAGAGACCTGTGTCGATCGTATCGTCCCATTTCTCTGTTGAACGTTGAGCCCAAGATTCTTGCTAAGCTGCTGGCCAACCGTCTGATTGGCGCGATTGGCGACTTGGTGCACCCGGACCAGTCGGGCTTTATTCCACACTGCAACACTGTCCTTAACCTTCGGAGACTGCATGGGGCCCTCTCCAGGGCCACACACTCAGGGAGCCAGCCGTCCTTGCGTCACTGGATGCTACGATGGCGTTCGACTCCCTTGAATGGAACTACCTGTGGGCAGTGTTGGCGAAGTTCGGATTTGGTTCGGAATTCATAGGGTGGGTCAAGCTTCTGTACGCTAGCCCGCTGGCCAATGTAACGGTTAATGGTCGTGTGTCTGCGTCCTTTGCTCTCCGCAGGGGCACTAGGCAGGGTTGTCCCCTGTCGCCCCTGTTTGCATTGGCACTTGAACCGTTGGCTGCGTGGCTGCGACATCACCCTGATATAAACGGAATAAGTTGGTCCCCCGGATTCGAGGACCGGGTGTCGCTATATGCTGATGACATCTTGCTATACCTCATCTCTCCTTGTAAGTCGCTCATTGTGGTGTGTGATGTGCTCCGTCTCTTTGGCCGGCACTCTGGCCTGGTTATCAACTGGTCGAAGTCGCACCTGTATGTGCTGAGAGGAGGGACGCCTCGACTTCCAAGGGACTGCGGCATACAGGTCTCACGGCAGGGTTTTAAATACTTGGGGATCTATATCTCAATGGATCCCAAAGTACGCTACATGAATAACCTGCTTCCCCCCCTCGTCCGTCTCCAACGTGACGTAGAGGGCTGGCGTAAACTCCCGCTTTCCCTGCCTGGGCGTGCGGCACTGTTTAAAATGATGTCCCTGCCTAGGTTCCTGTATGCTCTACAAAATACCCAGGATCCGGTCCCGTCCAGCTACTTTAGGGAGGTCGAGGGTTTGCAACGGGCCCTTCTCTGGGATGGCAGACCACGCATTGCCATTACGAAGCTTACGCTCCCGTGGTACGACGGGGGCATAGCATTGCCTGACATCCGGAGATACTATTGGGCTTCCCAGTTAGCAGCCCATAATCACGACCTCTACGGTCCAGCAGTAAACCCAGGTTACGCCATGGATCGGTGGCTCCTGGACGACGGGAAGTATCATAGGGCGCTATATTCGAGATCTCTGGATGGTCGAATGTCGGGACCAACGAAGACAGCTGTACACATATGGCGGGCGATTACAAAGTCGCAGGGGTGGAAGGGTAGGCTTACGATGGCAACCCCTCTCTTTGATTCTGAAATACTGGGCAAATTATGGCACACGAAGGGATTCGACAAGTGGGACATGATAGGCATATCTAAGGTGGAAGACATGAAGGTGAAAGGGGAGATAAAATCCTTTACTCTTTTACAGACAGAGTACCAGCTGGGTGGAACGGAATATTTCCGGTACGCCCAGCTGCGTCACGCCCTTCTAGCAGCTAAGCCGGAGGGCGAGAAGATCCCTGAGTATTCCCCGTTGGAGGATAGGGTGCTGGACGGCCACATGCCGGACAGCGCCCTTTCCTTAATTTATAAAAAACTTATTAATGCTCGTACTGACCTCCTCCTTGGGGTGAAAGACCAGTGGGTGCGTGATGGGATAGAGCTAGACCATGAAGACTGGCAATGTGCAGTATCCTCCCCCAAGGAGGTGGCTATCCCGGCCAGGCTGCGGCTGGTTCAATTAAAGATTCTTCATAGGGTTTATGTGACGGGTCCCAGGTTGATACACATGGGTCATTCAGTGGAAGGCCTCTGTAGGCGCGGCTGTGGTGCTTTAGCCACCTTTATGCATATTATCTGGGAGTGCAGTGCAGTGGCCTCCTACTGGAGGCGGATACATATGATCATGAGTGAAGTGACTGGGGTGGATGTTCAGGCGGAGGCCCGACGCTGCCTCCTGAATGTGTGGGGTCCTACTGATTATAACAGTGCACAAACCCAATGGGTCACCCTGGGAAACATGGTCGCGAAACGGGATATTGCACAGATGTGGGGTGCAGCTACAGCCCCAAAGGTGGTACAGTGGAAGGCCAACATGGATTGGTGTATGTTCCGAGAAAAGACGGTCTATGTAGCCAGGGGTAAACCCAAAAAGTGGCAAAAGATATGGGGGGCCTGGAACGAGTATAGGGGTGACATTTGCATACCGCCTGACACCTCCCCCCTGGAAGAACGACTGACCCCGTAGTCTATGACACCAACACACGTCCTTTTTGCATATTTATCCTGTATCCTCCCCCCGAAATGGTCTTACAAATGGGTATTGTTTTGACTGTCTTTTAGGTTACCTGGCCTAGCCCTTCCCATGTTTGGGCTCTGTTGCACAAATGTTTTAAATTGCCTTGCTTCTTAGCACTAGTTTCGGTGCTTTCTTTTTCTTGTCTTCGTTTAATCTTTACAAAAACAGAAAATTAAAACCTTGATACGCTTTGGTGACTTGTTTCTTGTACACTAGCCTTCTGGTTAATGGTATGCTGCCTAGCCTCCGGGATGTATGGCTAAATAGCTGTGTGCACTGATTTGAAAATAAAGGTTTTAAAAAAAAAAAAAAAAAAACGAAAAGGCTCAATTTTTAATCATTGCACACTAAGGTTTTCTAAGATGGTTACAGTCTTTCTCATCCCGCCCCACTGGCGCACATCTCTTCCTAATTGTGGCATTGAATTTGGGAACTCATCTTTCTTGTAAGCAACAGGGAGATAAGTATTTCTTAATGAACTCGGGTTTTGGTTTGGAAGAAATTAAAGGAGACAGTTTGGACTCTGATGTGTGAATGCAGTGAATAGCCAAATGCATTATAGTGTCCATGATGTGGGGGGTGGGGCTTTTTGAGTCATTAAAAAGTCATATATGTTCTGGTTTACAGATGTAAAAATGACAACCTGGCTTAATAATATATTAAGAAATAGTCAAAGTAGTTTGCTGAGGCACCCACAATAAAGGTTTTGTTTAATTTAAAACTACATTTTCAGGCAGTCCTGCAAAGGTAAGTCCTTTGAACATCCCAATTCTCTGTCACCCATATCATGGTACAGTTGTTGACCTTTAAGCAAGCACGACCAATAATGGATTCCCCAATTATAATTGAATTTCAATTAATTATCCAGCTAAAAATGAGAGTTGAATATGACATATTCCATTAAGATTATCCAAATGGAAAGAAACCTATCTGTGACAAACTGGATAATCCTTTCTGAGGATTTATAGCCAATATAGAAATCCATTATTGTCCATAGAGTATATCATTCAGATCGTCCTACAGATATTAAGAGAGTCTGAAGATCTTTTGCTGACTCTGGAGTTTGCCAGTGTCTACAATTTACATCTTTGGTTTCTTCTCCCTAAAATGGCCTTGACAAAGCGTTGGTGACCTACGAAACATGTGCCAGCTGTACAATTACTGTAACATTAATGTACTTTAATCTGTTAAAATGTATGATCTTTAACTGAATGTTTGGGAATTAATACATGTTGCGTGTATAATGAATTGAAATTGGATATTGCTTAAATGCAACAATAAATTCAGATCTCAATGAGAAGTCTTAAATCTAAAGAATCGTTTATTGTGGGATTCCTCAGCAAACTACTTTGTCTATTTACTTTAGAGCAAGTGAAGTAACTGCCACCTCGGTAGAGCACTCTCCCAGTTTCTCGAAGACAATGGGAAACTGGACGATGTGCAATTTGGCTTTCACCCAGGACATGGGACAGAGACAGCCTTAGTGACCGTATTGGACGATCTTCGAATGCGGGTGGACAGGGGACAACCAGCAATTTTGATTTTGCTGGACCTGTCCGCTGCATTTGATACGGTCAATCGCGAGGTACTACTGGCCAGGCTCGCTGGAGCGGGTGTGGGAGGGCTGGCACTGGCGTGGCGTCAATCCTACCTCTCAGATAGGCAACATGCAGTTGCTCTTCCCCCGTACCAATCACAGTTCATGAATGTCCAGCATGGTGTGCCACAGGGGTCTGCCATCAGCCCTATTTTATTTAACATCTATATGAGGCCTCTGGTTGCAGCCACCAAATCACATAATGTCAGTCTTGTGAACTATGCTAATGACACCCAATGGATTTTGTCTCTAGAAGGCCACCAGCCCCTCTTACTGGAAAAATTCATGACTGTTTGCAAGACACGGCATTATGGCTACGAAATACCTACTTGCAATTCAATGGGGGAAAAAACGAGATCCTGTGTTGCTCAGCTGGGAAGGTTCCACTTCCAGTACCTATTGGGTTTTGGCCAATACCGGTGACGGCTCCACTGATTCCCGCCACGGTAGTACGCAATCTAGGAGTCTGCTTTGATTGTAATTTGAGTCCGGAGTCCCAAGTAAACAAGGTAGTTGGTGGCTGCTTCGCTCTGATGAGAGTGCTCCGAAGGATCCTCCCACTGCTCTCTAAACAGACCAGATCGTTGGTAGTGGGGAGTATCGTCTTGAGAGGACTGGATTTCTGCAACGCATTGCTGCTGGAGTCTCCTAAATATCTGATAGGGAGACTCCAGATAATTTAGTCGATGACGGCCAAGCTAGTGTTAATGAGAGCACGCCATTCATCGGCTTCTCAGGCCCTCGGTGAGATCCACTGGCTTCCAGTTATGCAGAGGATGCAGTTCAAGTCCCTATGCATAGTTTCTAAGGCTCTGCATGGCCTTGGGCCCAAGCCATTACAGAGTAGATTTGAATGGTATGTCCCCTCATGTAACCTTCGTTCCTCCTCAGCTAAACTGATGAGAGTATCCTGGTTTAGAAGAGTCCGATCAGGAGGAAGGGCTTTCAGCATTGCAGCAACTTCGGCTTGGAAAAAACTCCCAGCCGAACTTAGACTGATAGAAAACCTGTTGCCGTTCAGAAAGAAGCTAAAGACTTGGCTCTTTCCTAGGGCTTAAGTCTGTGGCCATGGCCTTTAGTACTTCACTGACCCTGTGCCCTCCAATATACTCAGAGGTTAGCTGATCTCACGTGTGCAAGCGGCAGGATACCTTTAGGGTCACTGTGCGCTCTATAAATGCTCATTACAATTACAATAGAGGCTTCTAACCGCAGATTCCTCAGCTTAGGATATTCCCCAGGCATCAGACTGGAACTCAAAAGTCTTGAAGAGTATCTCTACCTGCCGGTAGGTGGCGTCCGGTGGCTCCACGTCAGTGCCATCTGCATCAGAAGTGATGTGCGCAGTGCCTATATAGTTACCACCTCTGTGCGCTGACGTGAGTTTCTTTCTTTCTGTGCCAAGAACGCGGATCCAGAGAGCTACCTGGGTCATGACCACTTTTTTTCAATTTTGCCAACCTTTTTTTGAGCTGTGCTGCCAATATGTTAGTGACATGTTTCCCAAATAACCTACAGGCTTTAAACTGTGTGCAGAATGTCACAGGCAGATGTTTGTCTCTGACCCACACTTGGTTTGCCTATTGTGCCTGGCGTTGGGCCACAACCCAAAAGCTTGCACTGACTTGCGAGTCCATGCATGTGACGGGGATTCGCGAACAGAGAATAAAGCTCCTGGCGGCGTAGCAGAAGAAACTCCGCGCTGATCCCTAGGGGGATCTTGGGCCTGTACTCCGAGCCGATCCTGTTTCAAGTCATTGTCATCAAAGTTGGGTAGGTCTAAGAAGCACAAAAGAAGTCGTCCTCTCCTAGCAAGCGCTGTGCTTCTGGCCCCTGCTCTCTCGCTCCACCTTCAGACGCGGCCGCCATGTCCGCTCCACCCTTCTCCGAGTTTCCTAGAGCTGGAGCGACTCCTTCCCAACTCAATGAGTTCTACAATGCCATGCACTCCATCTTTGGACTACTGGCTCCCTCTGGCATGCATTTGAGCCCCACGAAGCCGAGAGGTACCCTTGTTGGATTACCGTTGGCCGGTTCATGCTCCAAACAGATGCTGACAGGGGTGCCTCCACCATTCCTTATTTCAGTCCAATGGATGCTGTTCCCGAGGCCATCGGCGCTAATCGAAGAGGAACCTATTCTCCTCTCCGACTCCAAGACTACACCACCTCATAGCTATTCGACGTCGACACCGACGCTGTCCGGACCACGTCAACTCACCCTGGACTTGCCACCCTCTAGACAGACCTTTTCCAGAAGGAGGGGATGATGAAGAGGGTAATGGCCTCCTGGAGGATGACTCCTACCAGGATGAAAACTGGACCTAGGAGCTGGGAGATGCCAGTGGTTTGGATACCTCTCCGGTCTCTACCTCGGAGGGCGGCACATCTTTTGCAATAGCGATGCAGAGGTCCTTGACCTCTAGCTACTCTGTCAAGTTCAAGACCAACATTTTGACAAAAGTCCTTCAACTGGGGATAAGCTCAGAGGAGCACCAGCTTTTCTTTAATGAGGCCCTCACTGACATTCTTGTGGTAGCCTGGGCCAAATCCTGCACTGGAGCTCCAGTGCACAGAATGACTACCTGCCAGCATCCCCTGGAGATTCAGCCTTCCTCTGCCAGAATCTCTCTTCTCTCCTCTTCAGAGAGCCTGGTTGTGCAGGCCTTGACTGACAAGGTCAACCCAAGTGTAACCCCCCTCACCGCTGCAGGATAGGGAATGTAAGAGGCTGAATATCTTTGAGAAGTGGACCTTGACTTCCACCAGCTTAGCATTGTGGTCACTGAACACCTTGTGTCTCTTGCGCGGATACTCTCCTGCCTTGTGGGATTTGGTTGCTCGGCTGCTGCCCATGCTTCCCGAAGAAAGCCGAGACATTTTAAACCAGGCATTGATTGATGGCCAGAACGCAGCGAAGTTCAATATTCGGTGTGGACTGGACGCCATTGACTCACTAGGCAGGGCCATGGCTACACCTGGCTGACATCCACTGGGTTTTCAGGGGGTGTCCAATAGTCTCTGACAGACATGCCCTTTGATGGCTTCTGCCTAGTCGGTGACGAGGATGACACTGCGCCAAAACACTTGGTGTAAGAATGTTTCCTGGACTGGGGGATGAAGTAGGAGGGGTGTCAACAAAAAGTTTAACATGAAGATGGGGACAGTATGACCATGTGAACAGTTTTCTTTCTCATAAAAGTTCCACTAAACATACTCACTATCATTCTTGTAGACAATAACAAGCAAAAATAAGAAAAGCCATGACTTGTTCTCCGATGCCAAGTTGAGGCTTATATTGGATAAGAGGAGAAGCTCACACATCCCCCTAAAATATCCCCTAAGACACTATGACCATCATGAATGTGTTTTTTTTAAAATTAAGAACCAAATATTATTAGTTTTAATAGTAAATAGCAGCATCCACCAGCCGTCAAGGAATAACAGCATAGTTGTGTTGAATCATGGAGCGAATTATCAACAACAATAAACAGCAGCATCACCTCGGCGAGGCGACCATTGTGGAGGTTTTAATGCATTTGGATCCCTATTGAATTAATTTCTTAGAGCCTGTCCCTCTGCCTCTTACCCTTTTGATTTCTAAGCAGAGAAACGCCACCTACTTTCAGGTAGGTAAGAGATTTTATATATATAGAATGTCACTATCACAGGGCAATATCAAAAGCAGCGCATTCTTTGACCCTTATGTCCACATTGAGCACCCTTAAGTTGTATGAAAAGAACTGTGTCCTTTTTAACTACTTTTTCCCCATCTTTTGCAGTTGAAGATCACCTGGAAAGGACCATGTCATGCTAAGGGAGAGAAGGATCAGTCTAAAGTCTACCAGTACAAAATACAGGATAAAAATGTCAGCTTCTTTGCACGAGGCCTGTCCTCTGCTGTGATCTGATAAGAGAATTTCAGAATTGCTTTTTTATCATGTTCCTTGTAGGATTGTGGTTGCTTTGTTGCACTTTGCACCCGTTGCTCTATAATAAATCATGTTATTATGTCGAAGACAGGTTTATACAAATGAGGATTAGAATGTGGAAAGGATGTATTTAAAAGCACCATTTTCTGCCAAGATAAATTATTTGTGTTATTTTTACACTCATTAAAAAAAATCATTCATCCCGAAGCTTAAGGTTCTAGTCGCCTTCTCATTTCGGCAGTCCTTCAATGTTTGTGTTTTGATAGGGCGGTTTAGAAGGATATTCTGCCCTACCTCTCACAAGGCCCTCTGCAGTGTAAGTCACTTACCTGGACAAGTTTGCCTTTTCAGAAAGTATTACTTTCGTACCTGACCTATGGCATAGGCAGATTGAAATAATGATAAAATGGTGTAGACCATGCTTGGTTCTTTGTATACATACGCTCCAGGGCTGCTGAGTAATATATTTGTAATATTCCCATAACTCAAATCACTTCACTCAGGCCACAGGGATAATAAACACAAAGGCTTACTACACTTGGGTGCTAAGTACACAGAGAGTGTGGACGCCTCTGAGAGTCCATTCACTAATATTGAGTTGCATGTCATGGGGCACCGATTCCACTCTTCTTGTCCGAACTTTCTAGAGTGTTTTTTCTGGTTTGGAGGTTGGCGCTGCGCCGGACTTGGTGGGATGGAAGGATTACTTTGGAGAACCTCCTTTGGAGAGGTTGCTAACTGGGACAGGTATCCCACTTAGAGAGCTTTGGCAAATAGGATTTAACTAGAATCTCCATGCTGAGGTATGTTTGGCAGGGGTCCCATATGAGGTCCTTTTAAGAGTTGCAGGCAGAATTCAATCTTCACAGCTTAGAATTGTATACGTTTCTGCAATTTATGGCTCGAGGGGATTCCTGAGTTCAGCTACTAGGTGTCCCACACACTAATGGGGGCCTTGGGGAAAGGTGGAATCTCGCACATTTATAAATCCCTAGTAATTAATTCATCAGCCCTTCTGAGCCCGTTAAATGCCAAATGGGAAGCATTGGTGGACCATTGGAAGACAGTGAGTGGAGAGAGACATTAATTGTACCTCAGAAGTCAGCAATATCCTCCGGGCTCTAGATGATTCAACTGAAATATCTACATGTTACTTGATGCCGTTGCGGTGGGCTCGCCAACACTCACCTCCTGGGTGCGCTTATGGGAGTTTGAATTCATTTCCATATGGTCTGGACCTGCCCTGTAATTGTGAGGTACTGGGCTGCCGTTTTCCACTCACTTACACGGATCCTAGAAAGGCCCATTTATCTCTCCCCATGTATAGCTCTCTTCGATTGGTTTGAATACGTGGAAGGGAACAGTAGTGGGGGTGGGGTAGCGGTCGCTGGTTAATGTGGCCACCCTCATTGCCAAAAGGAATATTTCCTGAGCCAGGAACTCGACTAATCCACCCACATTACTGGCCTGTACAAAAGGGGGTTGTGATGGACGGAGCATCTGAACCCATCAAACACTCACACCCAGTCAACAGATCTGGGTTTAATCCGTAACCGTTCTTTAGCCCACTCTGCCACCCCAGTTCAGACATGGCCATATGCAAATCAGTCTGACCCTGTGCCTCATGGGAACTGTAGGAAGGTACATCCTGACTATGGTTGCCCCCAACTTTTTGCCCTGTGTTTTAGCTGGTTTTGGACATAGTCGACCTGGGACCCTGCCAATCAGGACCCCAGGCCTACTGCTCTCTCTTTAAAAAGGATTCCATGTACCTTAGGTGCATTTCCAATTGGTACTGGGCCACCTTATCAGACCCTGTAACTCAGGGCATAGGTGTACCCAGGGCCGTCAGGGGCTGCAGCATGTATTATGCCACCCCTGGCTGGCCTCCTAAATTTGACACAACTGGCTGCACGACAGCTGGGGCGAAGACGTGTAACCACCCTTCGCTTTAGGTATAGTAGCTCTATATCTAACCATACAATGGACACCCGAGTTCCTATCAGTCACTCCTATGGCAGGCCTTAACGATCCTGAAGGCAGAGTGCGTGGGCTCGTGTGAGCTAGGTTCAGGCCCGAGCCGAGCCCGGTTGCAGCTTGCGGAATCAAGACCCAATAGCTGTTCCATGATAACGCGTACCATATCGGTAACTCCGGTGTCGCGTTATCCAGGCATGTCGAGTAAGGTGTCATACGAATCGGGGTGCTGCCCTCTCACCAATTCTGGCGATGAGGTTAGCATCCCACCCCTCTAGAGGGACACGACATGCACGTAACCGTGAACCCCGGTTAAAGTTAACTGAAGCCTCAGCTCCACAAAATGGATGCTGCCACCACAGACACGAGTCTGACCTCCTGCTGCTGGGAGTCCTTCCAGCGAGGAGCGCTTGGACAAAGGGTTTCCCGTCGAGGGCGGTGTTCGCACCGTCCCAGACAGGGTTTGTGTATTCTGGGTAGGTAGGGCTTTTGCGTGAAGGTGACTGCGGAGTGGCACCCC
This sequence comes from Lissotriton vulgaris, assembly GCF_964263255.1. Classification (NCBI taxonomy): domain Eukaryota; kingdom Metazoa; phylum Chordata; class Amphibia; order Caudata; family Salamandridae; genus Lissotriton; species Lissotriton vulgaris. The sequence goes on along the minus strand of NC_141698.1, from coordinate 277,945,871 downwards.
GGTGCTCACTACGCATCTGCCGGTTAGAACCAGTTCCAGGGGCGACAGCCCTGGCCTGGGGAAAGTCCGGCAGGGGAGAGGGGTGTAACTGCCCCCTTCCTGGTCCCACCCTTAGGGCAGGACCTAGTCATGTACCCACCCCTTTCTTTAGAATAAAGACCGGAGCGGGGACCCTTCCAAATTAGATCATCTTTGATTCAAGAACTACTTTCTACGAAAGGACATTCAAGACTCTTCTCAAGATTTCTCCCTTGTGACTAAGGAGTAGTCACCCTGCATCAGCGGGCACCAACTAAGAACTCTGCGGTTTGCTGTAAGTCCTTCCTCAAGGAATCCGACGGCCCAGCTCGACGAGAACCGGCTTCCCTGGCACCTCTGACCTCTACCCACATCATCAGCTCAGCTGTGATCTGTGGGTGCGACGAGACCTCGAGGGACCGGCCATCATCAGAACCTGCACGCTCTTAAAACCAGCACGACCATCGAGGTAACTCTCTGGTGAGTGCTCTGGGGTCCGAGAAGCCCCGACCCTGAGCCGCTCCAGCACCGAAGTGCAGTCTCCCAGCATCTCCACGATCTGCGTGGGGCCCTTCTGCTCGCTGCTCAGCACGTTGTCTGGTCACTAGCCGCTGGCTTGTGTCCTTCTGTGACGACATCCGAGAATCATCACTGCTGGTCTGGTTGCTCCAGACTGGCCCTTGCTTCCATCTTTGCGAGAAGCACCCCGGACCCTCCGGGTCCACTCAAGACGCCCTCTTAGGCCCACCACGTGGCCCTGAGAACTGCCAAGGCTTGTTGCCCCATCCTGGGCCCAGCGACGCCGACAGCATCATCCTTCGTGGGACAGCTCGCACCTCCGCCGTGGTCGCCGACAACGCCTCCTGGTCCGTGAGACTGCAGAGCCTAGCGTCGCCCACTCACCTGGTCGAGGTGACGGCCAACCGGTGCCTTCCTGGTACCCTCTGACTACTGGCTAGTAGTACGAACTTGGTCCCCTCTGCTTTCAGGTTTCTTCAATCTCCGATCCAGGCTTGGATCTCTACTAACTATTCAGCACTGGTCGCCGGCCAGCAACTCCTTTTCTTCCGGCTCCTGGCTCGTCAGCGAAGACCCCGACGCCTGTAAGACTTGTGCAGCCGCAGCCCTCGTGGCTAGGTAACTCGGCATTTCGGTGCCTGCATAGCCTCCTTACTCTAGGGTCCCGAGTCCCTCGCTTCCGACTTGCCTTATCGGGTCCGCCCGAGACCTTAATCTTTCCGTGTCCTCGGACACTTGTTCCTAATTGTGCACTTGAAGTATTTGCTAAAGAGATTTGGTTTGTGCTTAGTACCCTGTCCTCATAAAGAGTACAGGGCTGTTGTGATTCTTAATAAATATACTGTTTATTTTCATAACACTTGTGTGGTGTCCTTTCACTGGGTGTTCAAGGGGTACATGTGTGGTAAACAGCTGGCTTAACACGCCCTCTCGAGTCTTTAGCCTTAGACTGCTCGTATCCACGCTACTAGGATAGCTGGTCTATAGGTTGACTTACAACCAAACACCATAAGGGTCGTTGGAACGATACATAGCGGTCGCTAGAATAGCGAACGTTGCATATCGGGCCAACTTCTCACATTGGTGAGCAGCGGTTGGGATTTGAACTTGCTGTTGTTTTACCACACGTATCCTAAGAATATCTTGTTGAAAGATCGCACAAAGTACCGTTAGTACATATAACTAAAAGCTTAGAATACTCTGAGTTCTACTGAACCAGCTGTTGTAGCTCCTCAAGGCTTAGCACACCTTGGCTACAACTCTTAGCAAGGGTACAGTAGGTAAACACGTAGTGTAGGTAGGTGCATCACTTACACCACACTAGAACCAGTATGTCGGACAAAGGAGGAAACTCTGGGTCTCCCCTTGTGTCAGTTGACCCTCCACAGGTCATCCCTTCAGGATATACTGTGCTGAGCTTCAAGGAGTTAAGACGACTGTGTCACTCCAGGAAGATTCAGCAGGGGTCTAACCCCACTACGTCCTTTCTGATTGGTCTCTTGGAGACTTATGATGCCAGGAGAGCTGAGAAACTTCGTAGCTCTTCTAATCCAGAAGGAGACATGCCTCCCCTCGAGGGAACCCGAGACGATCCTGACCTCATTCACCTCGCAACTGAGAACGAGGATGTGGAGGAGGATGAGGATGAGGATCTCTCTGGGGATGAGGCAGATAAGGGACAGGTAGAAGTCGTCAGACTAAGCAGGTCCAACTTAAGCAAACATGATAGCGGTACTGGGGGACCCCTGGGGCCACTATCAGGTCAGCTTAACATTGGGAATGGACGAGCCCGATCTCTGTCAAGAGACTCTGGCGGATCCCTTCGAACCAATGGCTCTCACAACTCTTCTCAGAGAGGGATGACGTCCCCTCAAAGGAGAGTGTACGAAGCTAAGGAAAGGGCAGCTAATCTGAGGATCGAAAGGGAAGAACTTGCCCTGGCCAAAGAAAGGCTTGCCTTTGCTAGAGAGCAACAGTTAAGTGGGGTAGCCCCCACTGGTGGCAGCAATGTACCTAGTAATAGGGAAAAGAGTTTCGATACGAAACACCTTGGTAAGATAGTGCCCCCCTTTAAACAAGGGGACGACATCCACAAATGGATTACTGCTTTGGAGAGGGCCTGCACTGTGCAGGGTGTTCCCCAGAGTCAGTGGGCAGCTATCTTGTGGCTCTCCTTTGAAGGAAAAGGAAGAGACAAGCTCCTCACCACAAGGGTGGAGGATGCTAACAATTACCAAATCTTGAAAAATACACTCGTTGAAGGGTTCGGCCTAACCACTGAGCAGTACAGGGTGCTGTTCAGGGATACCCAGAAAACGCAGTCTCAAGATTGGTCTGATTTTGTCGATTGTGCCACTAAGGCTTTTGAAGGCTGGCTACTGGGTAGTAAGGTTACTGATTTTAAAGGATTGTATAATCTAATTATAAGGGAGCAAATCTTAAATAATTGTCAGAACCAGTTATTACACCAGCACCTGGTAGACTCTGATCTGACCTCTCCACAGGAATTGGGTAAGAGGGCAGACAAATGGGTCAGAACCAGGGTTAGGCCTAAAAACCAGGGTGGTGACCAGAAAAAGGAATCGACCAAGCCTCAAGAGAAGGGTGGGGATAAATCCACAGAGAAGACTTCCCAAGGGCCCCAAAACTCCAACAAGGGTGGTGGGTCCCAGAACACTCCTTCAGAACAGAAGAAACCTTATTGCCATACCTGTAAACAGGTGGGCCATTACAAAAGCGATGCCAAGTGCCCTAAAAATAGCAATAAGGAAAACATACCCCCAAGTAATACTCCTAAACCTCCTGTTACCACTAGTGGTAATCCCCCAGGTGGTGGGAGTGCCCCCAAGAATGTGGTGGGCATTACTTTGGGCAATCAGGAGGACTATGGCTTAGCCAGGTTCCCTGACCACACTCTTGTCTGTGAGACTGGCATGGGGTTTGCCAACTTCACTACTGGACCCCACATTTTGGGAAAGTATAGACAAGAAGTTTTAGTGGATGGTCAGAAAGTTGAGGCATTCAGAGACACAGGGGCCAGCCTCACCATGGTGAGTGACCATCTGGTCCCCTCTGCTCAACTGACCCCTGGTTTTACTTATCAGGTGACGGACATTCATGGAATGAAGAGAAGGCATCCCATGGCAGTAGTCAAGCTCAGCTGGGGTAATGTCACAGGGCCCATGAGAGTGGCAGTGACAGATAACCTACCCGTAGATTGCTTACTGGGGAATGACCTGGAACTCTCAGCATGGGCTGAGGTGGAGCAAGAAACTCATTCCAGAATGATAGGCCTATCCAGACAGGTTAGTGGGGCAGTAGTAGCTACAGCCCCAGTCCAAGCACCATTCCTCCCTGAAAAGGTTGGACGGGCAGTGGTAGCCACTGCCCAGGCTCAGACAGACTTTCCAGGACAGGATAGGAGGGCTGTGACAGTCACAGCCCAAACACAGACTGAGTGCCCTCCTGAAAAGGTTGGCAAGGTTGAAATGGTCTCAGCCTCTACTCAAACAGATAGTGAGGTTGTGAAGCCTGAAACAATGGATCACTCCACTCAAACCGAGAGCATTGAGGAGGAAGAAGAGTCTTCCCCCTCCCAGACACTAGGTGAGAGCCAGCCTCCTCAGGGAACTGACTCTACCCCTGTTGAAGGAACTGCCCCAGAGGTAGTCAGGCCTAGCCTGGCAGAGCCCCTGATGGCAGTGGACCCTTCCCAGGTGGGACCCAGTCTGGAGCAGGTAACCTGCACCTCTCTACCCTGCCTCAGTCAGCCCAGGGCTGAAGAGGACAGGGAGGCCAGTGGTGGACCCAAAAGGGCCCCCTGTCCAAAAGAACCCCTTAATCAGCAGATTAGGATCACTGAAGCTGGTAAACCTAGCCAAGTGAAAATAGAACAGACTCCTGAGGGATCCCCCTTAAAAGTAGTTAGGGAACTCCCCCAGCTGGACACTGTTGGGCACAGCCAAACATGGGGCCTAAACACCCCAGACCTGACCTGTCCCCCCAGTAAGCCAAACAGAGGGACTCAGCCTCCAGCTTTAGGTAGCCAGAGGTTGACCCTGAGAGCTCAGTGCATCTCAGCTAAAGAAAGAAAGGCACACATGATGAATGGTGATTGGAGGAAGTTGAGCCCAAAGGTAGAGGAGCCTCACTTCAGTACTCCTTCCCAGCATCAGCCTTCTTCTTTCCCAAGACACACCAGAGACAGAGATTCCCTATGGTGGAGACCCTCAGATACCCTTAGGGTGAGGGGTTGCCTAGTGGACCATGACACAGGGGGAAACCAAGCCAGAGCTGGTCCTTCCTTATATGGCCACTTAGGTAATAGAGGCTTACCTGGACAAGGATAGCCTTATCTCCTTTCGTTTGGGGGGGGGGTTGTGTAGGAAGGTACATCCTGACTATGGTTGCCCCCAACTTTTTGCCCTGTGTTTTAGCTGGTTTTGGACATAGTCGACCTGGGACCCTGCCAATCAGGACCCCAGGCCTACTGCTCTCTCTTTAAAAAGGATTCCATGTACCTTAGGTGCATTTCCAATTGGTACTGGGCCACCTTATCAGACCCTGTAACTCAGGGCATAGGTGTACCCAGGGCCGTCAGGGGCTGCAGCATGTATTATGCCACCCCTGGCTGGCCTCCTAAATTTGACACAACTGGCTGCACGACAGCTGGGGCGAAGACGTGTAACCACCCTTCGCTTTAGGTATAGTAGCTCTATATCTAACCATACAATGGACACCCGAGTTCCTATCAGTCACTCCTATGGCAGGCCTTAACGATCCTGAAGGCAGAGTGCGTGGGCTCGTGTGAGCTAGGTTCAGGCCCGAGCCGAGCCCGGTTGCAGCTTGCGGAATCAAGACCCAATAGCTGTTCCATGATAACGCGTACCATATCGGTAACTCCGGTGTCGCGTTATCCAGGCATGTCGAGTAAGGTGTCATACGAATCGGGGTGCTGCCCTCTCACCAATTCTGGCGATGAGGTTAGCATCCCACCCCTCTAGAGGGACACGACATGCACGTAACCGTGAACCCCGGTTAAAGTTAACTGAAGCCTCAGCTCCACAAAATGGATGCTGCCACCACAGACACGAGTCTGACCTCCTGCTGCTGGGAGTCCTTCCAGCGAGGAGCGCTTGGACAAAGGGTTTCCCGTCGAGGGCGGTGTTCGCACCGTCCCAGACAGGGTTTGTGTATTCTGGGTAGGTAGGGCTTTTGCGTGAAGGTGACTGCGGAGTGGCACCCCGGTGCTCACTACGCATCTGCCGGTTAGAACCAGTTCCAGGGGCGACAGCCCTGGCCTGGGGAAAGTCCGGCAGGGGAGAGGGGTGTAACTGCCCCCTTCCTGGTCCCACCCTTAGGGCAGGACCTAGTCATGTACCCACCCCTTTCTTTAGAATAAAGACCGGAGCGGGGACCCTTCCAAATTAGATCATCTTTGATTCAAGAACTACTTTCTACGAAAGGACATTCAAGACTCTTCTCAAGATTTCTCCCTTGTGACTAAGGAGTAGTCACCCTGCATCAGCGGGCACCAACTAAGAACTCTGCGGTTTGCTGTAAGTCCTTCCTCAAGGAATCCGACGGCCCAGCTCGACGAGAACCGGCTTCCCTGGCACCTCTGACCTCTACCCACATCATCAGCTCAGCTGTGATCTGTGGGTGCGACGAGACCTCGAGGGACCGGCCATCATCAGAACCTGCACGCTCTTAAAACCAGCACGACCATCGAGGTAACTCTCTGGTGAGTGCTCTGGGGTCCGAGAAGCCCCGATCCTGAGCCGCTCCAGCACCGAAGTGCAGTCTCCCAGCATCTCCACGATCTGCGTGGGGCCCTTCTGCTCGCTGCTCAGCACGTTGTCTGGTCACTAGCCGCTGGCTTGTGTCCTTCTGTGACGACATCCGAGAATCATCACTGCTGGTCTGGTTGCTCCAGACTGGCCCTTGCTTCCATCTTTGCGAGAAGCACCCCGGACCCTCCGGGTCCACTCAAGACGCCCTCTTAGGCCCACCACGTGGCCCTGAGAACTGCCAAGGCTTGTTGCCCCATCCTGGGCCCAGCGACGCCGACAGCATCATCCTTCGTGGGACAGCTCGCACCTCCGCCGTGGTCGCCGACAACGCCTCCTGGTCCGTGAGACTGCAGAGCCTAGCGTCGCCCACTCACCTGGTCGAGGTGACGGCCAACCGGTGCCTTCCTGGTACCCTCTGACTACTGGCTAGTAGTACGAACTTGGTCCCCTCTGCTTTCAGGTTTCTTCAATCTCCGATCCAGGCTTGGATCTCTACTAACTATTCAGCACTGGTCGCCGGCCAGCAACTCCTTTTCTTCCTGCTCCTGGCTCGTCAGCGAAGACCCCGACGCCTGTAAGACTTGTGCAGCCGCAGCCCTCGTGGCTAGGTAACTCGGCATTTCGGTGCCTGCATAGCCTCCTTACTCTAGGGTCCCGAGTCCCTCGCTTCCGACTTGCCTTATCGGGTCCGCCCGAGACCTTAATCTTTCCGTGTCCTCGGACACTTGTTCCTAATTGTGCACTTGAAGTATTTGCTAAAGAGATTTGGTTTGTGCTTAGTACCCTGTCCTCATAAAGAGTACAGGGCTGTTGTGATTCTTAATAAATATACTGTTTATTTTCATAACACTTGTGTGGTGTCCTTTCACTGGGTGTTCAAGGGGTACATGTGTGGTAAACAGCTGGCTTAACACGCCCTCTCGAGTCTTTAGCCTTAGACTGCTCGTATCCACGCTACTAGGATAGCTGGTCTATAGGTTGACTTACAACCAAACACCATAAGGGTCGTTGGAACGATACATAGCGGTCGCTAGAATAGCGAACGTTGCATATCGGGCCAACTTCTCACAGGAACAGTCCAGCCCGAACTGCCAAGCCATGCTTTCCCTGGACCGTAAACAAGCTTCCTAGGACCGGTTTCTGGCATTACAGCCGTGTCAGCCAGGCTTGCTTGAATCCAGTGGCAAAGTGAGGAAGGGACTCATGTCTGAGCATACCCTGCCAACTTATGGCGAACAAAGCGGTACAAAAGGGGGTGGTGATGGACGGAGCATCTGAACCAATCAAACACTCACACCCAGTCAACAGATCTGGGGTTTAATCCATCACCGTTCTTTAGCCCACTCTGCCACCCCAGTTCAGACATCGCCATATGCAAATCAGTCTGACCCTGTGCCTCATGGGAACAGTCCAGCCCGAACTGCATGGCTTGGCAGTTAACCACTGGATTCAAGCAGGCCTGGCTGAAGACGGCTGTAATGCCAGAAACCGATCCCAGGAAGCTTGTTTCCGGTCCAGGGAAGGCATGGCTTGGTAGTTCGGGCTGGACTGTTAAAACGTAAAAAAAAACGATATAAAAAATTCTATATAAATTCACCTGTCCATCATCTCGCCATATATCTATAATTGCGGCTAGGCATTTAGGATCGGAAGTATTCCAATACCTTAATGGAACCAAGTTGTTTTTCCATCCACGGCCGCAATGTTTATTTGAGTGCGGTCTAGTGGTCAGGTGGATAAATGTTATTAAGAACTTTGACATCTTGTGCCTGCAGGAGACTTGGCTGCTGGATGAAATACATTTTGACTGTTTTAAAATGTTCCATATACCTGCACTACGTTCAATACATAATAGGCATAAAGGGGGCATCTGTGTGTATATCTCGAATTTATTGGGGGCTTTGAAGATAAAAACTCTAAAGTTATCTAGCTATTATCAAATTGTTGTTATTAATTTTTCAATGCTAGTCGAGTTAGCGGTCATTAACCTCTACAACAACACAGATAGGGGCAATTTTACTGAGATGCTTAATAGTCTTCACGGGGATATAAAGAACTTGAGTACAACACCGAGGAAGGATACTATTATAATTTGGGGTGGGGATTTTAATACCAGTGTTTGCACCCAGCGTTCATGTGGGTTTGGGGACCTCGAGGAAGAGGTCTTTGGCCACGTGGCTCATTTTGCACACTCGAATAGGGGTGAAAGTTTTAAAGATGTCATGGTAAAGCATGATCTTGGATTTGCTAATGAGATGTGTTCCCCCACCCATAGATTTCAGCCCCACGTTTATCGGTCGGGGCTTCAATACATTGATAGACTTCATTATTCTCCCAAATCGTTATATAGCGTGGGTTGAGGAGTTTACTACTCACCCAAATGGGCTCAGTGAACACCTTCTGCTAAGTATTAGTATTTTACTTCCTCATACCTGCAGCCAGCTCACCTGCCAGCACGCCGGTAGCCCCAGCTCCTGGGTGGGGAACGCTGTAGTTTCGCCGCCATCACTCCAACTTGCGGCTGGAGACTACAGCTCCCAGAGAGCTTAGCGGGCACTTCCTGCCTCCCGCACTCTTCGCGCCTGGAGGCGCTACAAAGCTGAGACGCTCCCTCGGTGGAGCGGGGGGTCAAACCTGCAGCCAGCTTCCTGCCTCCCGCACTCTTCGCGCCTGGAGGCGCTACAAAGCTGAGACGCTCCCTCGGTGGAGCGGGGGGTCAAACCTGCAGCCAGCTCACCTGCCAGCACGCCAGCACGCCGGTAGCCCCAGCTCCTGGGTGGGGAACGCTGTAGTTTTGCCGCCATCACTCCAACTTGCGGTTGGAGACTACAGCTCCCAGAGAGCTTAGCGGGCACTTCCTGCCTCCCGCACTCTTCGCGCCTGGAGGCTGTACAAAGCTGAGACGCTCCCTCGGTGGAGCGGGGGGTCAAACCTGCAGCCAGCTCACCTGCCAGCACGCCGGTAGCCCCAGCTCCTGGGTGGGGAACGCTGTAGTTTCGCCGCCATCACTCCAACTTGCGGCTGGAGACTACAGCTCCCAGAGAGCTTAGCGGGCACTTCCTGCCTCCCGCACTCTTCGCGCCTGGAGGCGCTACAAAGCTGAGACGCTCCTTCGGTGGTGCGGGGGGTCAAACCTGCAGCCAGCTCACCTGCCAGCATGCCAGCACGCCGGTAGCCCCAGCTCCTGGGTGGGGAACACTGTAGTTTCGCCGCCATCACTCCAACTTGCGGCTGGAGACTACAGCTCCCAGAGAGCTTAGCGGGCACTTCCTGCCTCCCGCACTCTTCGCGCCTGGAGGCGCTACAAAGCTGAGACGCTCCCTCGGTGGAGCGGGGGGGTCAAACCTGCAGCCAGCTTCCTGCCTCCCGCACTCTTCGCGTCTGGAGGCGCTACAAAGCTGAGACGCTCCCTCGGTGGAGCGGGGGGTCAAACCTGCAGCCAGCTCACCTGCCAGCACGCCAGCACGCCGGTAGCCCCAGCTCCTGGGTGGGGAACGCTGTAGTTTCGCTGCCATCACTCCAACTTGCGGCTGGAGACTACAGCTCCCAGAGAGCTTAGCGGGCACTTCCAGCCTCCCGCACTCTTCGCGCCTGGAGGCGCTACAAAGCTGAGACGCTCCCTCAGTGGAGCGGGGGGTCAAACCTGCAGCCAGCTCACCTGCCAGCACGCCGGTAGCCCCAGCTCCTAGGTGGGGAACGCTGTAGTTTCGCCGCCATCACTCCAACTTGCGGCTGGAGACTACAGCTCCCAGAGAGCTTAGCGGGCACTTCCTGCCTCCCGCACTCTTCGCGCCTGGAGGCGCTACAAAGCTGAGACGCTCCCTCGTGGAGCGGGGGGTCAAACCTGCAGCCAGCTCACCTGCCAGCACGCCGGTAGCCCCAGCTCCTGGGTGGGGAACGCTGTAGTTTCGCCGCCATCACTCCAACTTGCGGCTGGAGACTACAGCTCCCAGAGAGCTTAGCGGGCACTTCCTGCCTCCCGCACTCTTCGCGCCTGGAGGCGCTACAAAGCTGAGACGCTCCCTCAGTGGAGCGGGGGGTCAAACCTGCAGCCAGCTTCCTGCCTCCCGCACTCTTCGCGCCTGGAGGCGCTACAAAGCTGAGACGCTCCCTCGGTGGAGCGGGGGGTCAAACCTGCAGCCAGCTCACCTGCCAGCACGCCGGTAGCCCCAGCTCCTGGGTGGGGAACGCTGTAGTTTCGCCGCCATCACTCCAACTTGCGGCTGGAGACTACAGCTCCCAGAGAGCTTAGCGGGCACTTCCTGTCTCCCGCACTCTTCGCGCCTGGAGGCGCTACAAAGCTGAGACGCTCCCTCGGTGGAGCGGGGGGTCAAACCTGCAGCCAGCTCACCTGCCAGCACGCCGGTAGCCCCAGCTCCTGGGTGGGGAGCGCTGTAGTTTCGCCGCCATCCCTCCAACTTGCGGCTGGAGACTACAGCTCCCAGAGAGCTTAGCGGGCACTTCCTGCCTCCCGCACTCTTCGCGCCTGGAGGCGCTACAAAGCTGAGACGCTCCCTCCGCGTCACGGGACGCGCGCGGGCGACGCCGGGCGGAGCCCGGGCAGAGGGCGGGCCGTCTAAGGACGACCAGGGACGGGACGGGCCATATCCCTTTCATCATGGGTAAGCTCAAACTTGTGACATCGGCGGCAGGCGAAGCGAAAGCTAAGGTGCCTAAGTATACCACTAGCATTATTACGTATCTAACAACGAAAGTGGGTGAACTATCAACACAGATTGCAGAGTCAGAGCATGAGCTGGGTCTTGCAACTATCCCAGTGGGCGCTGACATATCTAATACTTCCACTATTAACTGTATCCCGTTGGAACCTAGGGTCATTATTGAGTCCTGTAGACCCATCCTGCCACAATCTCCTACTGTTCTTCCGTTCCCGGTACTGCCTGAAACAGTGATACCATCATTCCCAGCGGCCTCGGGGGATTTAGGAAGTACAGCAAGTAGCCAGCTTGGGGCTCAACGTGCAATTTATGTTACTGAGGAGGGCATCTCGTCTTTATTAGAAAAACTTTTTACAGAAAGACTTGAAACCGCACTAATCCAGATCGCCTCTGACATCACTGAGACTCTGAAGGATTGTGTCAAGGGCCTTGTGGCAAAATGTGAGCGCATCAATGATGTTTTAAATACCCGGGCCCCTTTCTCTTCCACACCTATGGCGCCATGTCCTACAGTTGTGCAGGGTTCTGCCCCTAAGGATGGTGGCTCTTTTACCAATAGACCCACCTTGACTACTAAAGTGGCCATTGATAACCCTCTTCAAAATAAAGGGAAAGTGGACAAAGGCATATATATTCCTATGACGGAGGCTGCTCCCAGTGTAAATCCCATAGTAAGGCCTAGAGGCTCACAGGGGGGTCGGGTGGGAAGGGTACCCCCAGTGAATTTACCTCCGGATGCAACACCATTTGTAGCAATTTTGGTTAATGTGCCTAAACTTAAAGATGGGGTGGTAGAACATCATGATACCCTTCTTAAGCATATTAAAAAATGGTGTAATGCGAACTGCACGGGAGAAAGTAACATCGCAGATAATATTTTAACAGGAAGAAGGGTCAACTGGGTGGGCACAAGCAAGAAAGACGTAATTGTTAATTTTAAATCTAGAAATGTCGCCAGCCGTCTCTTTTGGGATGGTTCCCCATTGGACCCAGTAGGCAAGGGTGTCCGCGCGATGCCCCTTGGCTTTTTCTATCCTCGAGTGTATAGGTCAGGTGATGGTGAGAACACCATGCCACATCTTATTGAAAATGCTTGGGCTGAAGACAAACTTATTTCGCCTCTGCATGTTAATCAATGGGTGACAAAGCTACCCAGGGTCGGTGGCTTAGCTAATTCTGTAAGGAACATCCCTACCAACGACTTACCATTGTCGAATAGGTTCACGGCTCTAGCTGATCAAATAGACATTGACTGACTAGAGCCTGAGCACGAAAGCCTGATTGTCCCATGCAGGGATAATGCTGTGAATGTCACACCATGTAACACAGTTAGTGCTGCCGCAAATGACCCTTCAGATTTGGGCAGGGGGAACATCAGGCTACTTTCATGGAACATCGCGGGCCTACGGGCTAAACAGGAGGACTCAATTTGGTTACAAAAGCTAAAAGAACATGATATAGTTGCCTTACAGGAAACTTGGTCAAAAGAAAATGCTTTCTGGGTGGATGGCTATACTTCGTTCTTTGTCAATGCGCAGAGTTCCACGGCTGGAAGGGATAGAGGGGGTCTGCTGCTTTTAGTTTCAGTTAAAGTAGCAGGTACTGTCAAGGAAATCCCTAGTTCCTCATATTATTTTCAGCTGGTGGAAATCCTTCTGGTAGATAAGAACAAGATTGCATTAATAAACTGCTATAATTCTATGCAGGGGGGGGGGGGGCCTAATTTTGTTCTAGAAGGTTTATCTTCTTTTTTAACCAATTACATGTCAAAACAAACCAACTAATTATACTAATTATGATGGAAGATTTTAATGTTCATTTGTGTGGGTTACACTGCCAGATTGAGGATGATACTGGCCCAGATCATACATCTTTGCCACATTTTGAGCACAGCCCCAAGGGTGTTTCAATGGAAAATTTGCTATCATCTAACGATTTATTTGAACCAGGGTTTTCAGATTAAAAAAAGCGTGTGGTCACGTATAATGCAAGGGGAAGTGAATCGATCATTGATTACTTTTTTATGTCCCCGGGTCTTTTACGCCATGTACTGTTCTATAATGCAATTGTGAGCGGGTTCAGCGACCATAACCCGGTGTTGCTAGTCTTGGACGCTTCCTCTGGCCTGAGCAAAGGGGCCTTGAGGATCACCTCTGCGAGGGATGTAAGGAGCAGAGACCAGGGAAGGCGACTTAAATGGTGTAAAGTTTGCCCTGAGGACTTTCTTGGACTAATTGAGCAAAATATGGCAGTAGAACTTGGGAAATGTAGGGACTTAGAGAGGGGGGGGAAGGAGGTAGTTAGTGCCTTTGAGGCTATTTGTGCCAGAGTGGAAAAAGAGCTTACAGCTAGACCAAGGAGGGGGCCTGTTCCAGCTTTCGGTTGGTTCGATCATACATGCTCTAAGGCACACTCGGCTCTGCTGAAAGCCCTTAAACATTCCCCCAGAGACAAGTTAATGGTGGCACAGTTGAGGAAAAAATATGCTATGGCGGTCAAGTCGCGGAAAAAGGCCATTAAAGAGGAAGCCTGGGACTCTTTAATGGATTCCACCACCCTTAAACAAAGTTCCAAATTCTGGTCCATAATTAATAATCCCTTATTCGCTCAATCAAATAACATGGATCTTGAAGTAAATACCCCTGAAGCAGAGTGGCTTAAACATTTCTCCAATATATATGGGTCAAATGAAATGGTTGAGGTATTTGCAATGCCTTGTTCCCCAACTTCTCTTCCTAAGTTAAAATTTAGTAAACCCGAAGTAGAGGTTGCGATATTAGGCTCAGCTGTAAATAAAGCTCCCGGCCCTGACGGGGTCCCCTTGGATCTCTATAAACTAAACCCAGGGATGTGGGCAGAGATCTTAGCCAATGTTTTTAATTGCGTGCTTGAGGGGGGTTTGCCAAAAACTTGGGCATGTTCAATCATAGTCCCTATTTTCAAAAAGGGCCAAAGAAACGACCCCAAGTGCTTTCGACCTATATCCTTGTTGGATTCTTCTATGAAGGTCCTGGGCAAAGTTTTGCTGGCAAGAATTAACAGTTGGTCTTTAGACAATGATATTTTAACAGATGCTCAGTATGGGTTTCGTTCAGGCAGAGGAACAGAGGACCAATGTTTAAATCTTCATTTGATAATTTCAAAATATACAACGGCAACAAAGGGGTCAATTTTTGTTGCCTTTATGGACTTGTCCACGGCCTTTGATTTAGTCAACAGAGCCCGGCTGTGGTCCATGTTGTTAAAATTGGGACTCGATCCTCCCCTTGTGCACTTTTTGGCCGAACTCCACTAGGACTTAAAAGCATCAATTAGAATGGACCAAGAAGGAAATCGCACAGCCTGGTTCAAATCGAGCAGGGGCGTACGGCAGGGCTGCATCCTTGCTCCCATGCTGTTCACTCTTTATATAAATTCATTAGAGAAGAACCTTTTAACTGCTATCTTGGATACACTGCGTGCAGGGGATACTCGCATCCCTGTTCTCCTGTACGCGGATGACGCTGCTTTGATTGCTCGGACACACTTAGGCTTGCAGAGACTCTTAAATGCTTTTAGTGATTTTATGTCTTCACTTGACTTAGTGGTAAACAATTCCAAATCTCATGTTATGGCATTTGGGGCTGTTAAAAATAATACCAAACAGTTCTATTGTAATGGTGATGTGATCACTAATGTCAAAATATTTACTTACCTTGGTGTAATTTATGATACTAAGGGTAGCTGGGCTCCTCAAATTACAGCCAAAACTAAAGCGGTTAGGAGCTCGGCAAACGCAATTTTAAGTTTTTCCAGGAGACTTGGTGGGAAGCCAAGTGGCACTCTATTAAGTTTGTACAGGGCAAAATCTGTGGCAATAGCCAGGTATGGCTCAGGCCTGTGGGGTTATGTGAATAGTGAATCTATTCAAAGGGAAGAAAATAAGTTCCTTCGATCTATACTAGGGCTCCCCCAATCAACAGCCACGTTTTCAGTTCACCAGGAGCTTGGTTTAGAGTATATCACCGATATCCTATTTTGTTATGGATTAGGACCTGGACCAATAACAACCTAGGTTTAAATCATAAAATACTGATGGACTGTTTAAAATTGGATAAATCTAAAGATATTGCTTGGCTATCATACATCCATAAGTGTTCTTTGGACCTTGGTCGTCCTGAGATTTTTTCTGCCCCTCAAGGTCTAAAGAAATCTGATTTAGATTGGGTCAAGCTTAACTTCTCTAAATTGAAAACTTTGGAGAGAGAGGAACGCCAACTTATAAAGCCCACGGTTAGAGCCCATGTTTTGACTATTACCTGCCTTGCTATACAACCGTATCTTGCCATTGTTAACATCCCTTTTCATAGGTGGCTTCTGGTAAAATTTCGGTTCAACCAGATTTATACGGTTCTTTGTGATAGCCAAGGCTGGTATAAGCAGGAGGATGCACCTGTGTGCAACTGCGACAACTTTTCACTGCAAGATAATATGCACCTTATGCTGTTCTGCCATTTCTACATTGTGCCCAGACAGAAATACTTGGTACCTTTATTGAAGGACAAAGCTTTCCATCAGGCAAAACCAGCCCTCCTGTATCTCCAAATGCTGGATTCAGCTCTGGTTATGTTTAGCGTGGCCAACTATCTTGTTGCTGCTGTTAGGATCAGGAGGAGGCGACTTAAAATGTAATATAGGGGTATGCACTGGAGGATGAAATGTGTTCTTTGTACCTGTAATTTTTAGCTAAATATTTATTCTTCTTTTAGCTGTTTTTAAATTGTGTATATATAAATTGCTATTGATGTATGTAACTTCTCATGAATTTGAATTGTCCCTTTTTAAATTGCTTGTAGAATGCTTTTATGATTTTTAACTAAATCGAATAAAGTGGTTTTTTGACTTTGACTTTGACTTACTTCCTCATAGGAGCACTCCCTCTGTAGCAGAGAGCCTAGCCTGGACTCAAGGTTGTGTGCTGGAACGCCAGAATGGTTATTCATTGCGTTGGGCTAAGAAAGACCCTGAGGCAAAGAATTCAAAAATAATTCTACAGGCCATAACTCCAATCACTGAGTGTTTGCGAGAAGCGATCTCCCATTCTGAGGTATTGACTGCCTTTTCTCGAATTACAGTGGTAATTCAAAAACTCCTGACCCGTCCGTGCAGGGAGCAAGAAACAGTGAAAAATGGCTGGTTTGATACCACATGAACCAAAGCATACTCCCAGTTAAAAGCTGCCATAAATAATTCGGTGAGGGATTATGAGGTAATTAGAGGGTTTAGGAAGGCCTATAATCTTGCTAGGAATAAGCACAAGAAGGAAATCAAGGACCAGGCCTGGACTAACCTGTACAAGGCATCCTTACAGCGGAATTGTTCTTTTTTCTGGGAGGCTGTAAAGGCTCCGTTTTTCTTGAACAATAAGGGAGCAAGGATTGAGGTGCCAATAAGTGAAGACTCCTGGGTTGAATTTTCTCCCTGGTTAATGGTAATGGGTGTAATAATATCGAAATAGCAAGCGAACCAGCATTAGTGGGCGAGCATATTTATTTTTCGCCGATTAATATCCATTTCACGCATGAGGAAGTACTAGTGGCCATTAATGAGAGTAAAGGTGGTAAGGCCCCGGTCCCTGATGGGACGCCGATTGACTTGTACAAGCACACGACTGAGCTTTGGTCTCCATTACTAGCACGTGTCCACAAGACCAGTTGTGCAAAAGGTTTTATTAACCCGTTTAGCGCGTCGAACATTCCGCCCCAGTGCGGACGTTCGATCGCGCTAACGGGATTCGGACGTCCAACGGTCGTGCGCAGCACTAGCGAGGTAGTGCACGCGACGACCGTTGGACGTTCGCAGCACTTAAAGGGTTAAATCCTGGTCGGAGTCCATAATAATACCCATCTTTAAAAAGGGGGACCGGGAAAATCCTTCTTTTTACCGACCCATATGAAAATTGCAGGAAGGGTCATCTTGAATAGACTGCAACAGTGGGCTGAAGATAACAAGGTCCTAAGTCCGGTTCAATATGGGTTTAGGAAAGGGAGGGGTATCGTCGAGCAGTTCTTTAACTTCTCCATCTTACATGGGAAATATACCCAGGCCAAGCAAGGCAATTTATTTGCGTTTTTTGTAGATCTTACTGCTTCCTTTGACTGCGTAGATAATAATCAGCTATGGCAGATCTTAGAGGGACTTAAGGTAGAGCAGTCACTGGTGTTATTTTTGAGACAATTATATGCGGGGGCCTCCGCGAAGGTGGTGTATGGCTTAAAGGGGGAATGTCCAAAGCCTTTTCATGTGAGGAGGGGTCTGAGACAAGGCTGCGTACTGGCCCTGTTCCTCTTCACATTATACCAACGCACTGGAGGAGGCACTGGTGGCCAGTGTGAGCGATTCCCCGCGAGTCAATAACAACCAGATCGTCTCCCTTCTATACGCAGATGATGCAGGTTTAATGGCCAGAACCCAGCTTGGTCTCCAGAGGGCCCTAACCACTTCCATTGACTTCATCGATAATAGGGGACTGAGGCTCAACGTTAAGAAAACATTTGTTATGTCCTGTGGAAAGGGAAAGACTAGACGTTGTACCCTCGTAGCTGGGAAAGATAAAATTGAACCGACTAAAACTTTCTCCTACCATGGCATCTTACTGGAGGACTCAGGTTCTTGGGGTCTTGCTATAAAGAATAGGGCCCTCTTATTTAAGAGGTCGACAGCGGCAGTGATGATTTTCTCAAAAAAGATGGGTAGGAGGCCGCGAAGATTTATTGAAAATTTACCAGGCAAAGTGTACAAGTATAGCCACATATGGGGCAGGGGTCTGGGGTTTTATGACGTTTCACCAATACAAGTGGTGTAAAATGCTTTTTTAACATTTATTTGAGCTATTCCTCAAAGCGCATCTGTTTTTAATTGTCACAGCAAACTAGGGATTCGCTACATTACTGATGTGATTAAAATGCAACCCATGCTATTATGGCATAGAGCCTGGACCTCACCCAATTTAGGGTTAAACCAAGATATAATTAAAGATTCCATGGATTTGGATCAGGCAGGAAAAATTCCATGGCTGACCTATATCAGTAAAGTTTACAAAGATTTGGGTAGGCCTGAATTTTATGGTAACCCAGATTCCTTGCACTCTATAGCTAGAAAAGAGCTTAAAGCATTATGTCTGAATCACTTTGAGTCATTAAGATTGGGGCTGGAGTTCAATAAAAAAAACGTGATCCAGCATCAACTTACCCTGGTCCCTACCTCCATTCAACCCTACTTAGTGTGGTGTTTAGAGAGATTTGATAGATACATCTTGACCAGGTTTAGGTTTGATTGTTTTTACAGCCTGGTCTCGTTCCCTACTACTAACGACTGGTCCAGACAGCTCTGTAGTTGTCCATGTGATAGCATATCAAATCAATCTACCCTTCACGTGATTTTTTTTTGTGTAAATTTTATGAAACAGAACGGGCCAGATAGATTATACCCTTTTTACAGCAGGGTACATGGCTGCAATGCCGTCCGGCTCTTTTATATTTACAAATACTGAATAATGTGTATTGTGTAGGAATCATGACTGGGTTTTTAAAAAGCATATTGAGGTAAAGAAAATGTATAACTTGTTAGCTTATTTTGTAGTTTTTAACACAATATTAAGTGTATATATTTAATGAATTGCTATTTTTTCTTATGTATTCCAATTTTATGATTTTATCAATTTGTAAAATCGAATAAAGCATTTTCTAAGTCTAAGAGTGCGGTCTAGTGGTCAGGTGATCACGACGACACAACGTACAGACACCCTCAATTGGATTCAACCTGCCGGCACGCATTGCGCTAGCAATATGCGGCCCCCGGCGGTGATTCCTAACTAGGTGACCAGGCAGAGTAGAAACCTTGACGAGAAAGGGTGCACATCGCCACTTTTTCTCCAATAATACAGTGAAAAAGGCGGCTGCAGATGGTATCTCTGGAATGTGCTTGCACAGATCTAATCAATAAGCCACCGGTACAAATGCTAATACTCTTCATTACGATCTCCCCCTTTTAGAGTGTGACTACAGGCTTCTCTCTCCCCCGTAGGAACCATGAAATAATAGCCAAACAATAATAATGTATGTGGTGTGTTTTGTTTTGTAAATGTAAAAGTGTGTTTTGACGCAGTTTGTTTCTCAGACTTACCCACTTGGGTTACACTAGATGTGCGACTTGCAATATATGTTTATAAGAAAAGTCTTGTTTTACCTCGTGTAGATGCTCACTAAGACCAAACAGATGTAATTACACACACAGGAGCACATACACAGCGCCGAGGCTGTAAAGTCTAGCTCTTATTTTGTATCTCCACAGAAGACAGTGTACGATAATCAGATAGGTGGTATAAGTATATACACCTTTTTAATAGCATGCATTAGGTATATGCTCACAGCCCTCATCAGCAAGGCTATCTTGACATGGCTATATGCAAATCAGTCTGAGCCTGTGCCTCATGGGGACAGTCCACTCACTCACCCTCTGTTCCCATGAGGCACGGGGTCAGACTGTTTTGCATATAGCCATGTCAAGATAGCCTGGCTGAGGAGGGCTGTGAGCCCGAAAACGGTCCCAGGATGCTTGTTTCTGGTCCAGGGAAGACATGGCTTGGCAGTTCGGGCTGGACTGTTCCCATGAGGCACAGGGTCAGACTAATTTGCATATGGCCATGTCTGAACTGGGGTGGCGGAGTGAGCTAAAGAATGATGATGGATTAAACCCAGATCAGTTGCCTGGGGGGTGAGTGCTTACAATGTTCACCACTCCGTCCATCATCCCCTTTGGTTTTGCTTTGTTCGCCTTAAGTTGGCAGGGTATGCCCAGACGTGGGTCCCTTGCTCACTTTGCCACTGGATTCAAGATAGCCTGAATGATGAGGGCTGTGAGCCCGAAACAGGTTCCAGGATGCTTGTTTCCCCTTGCCATTTCGGACAGCAGCCCCGCGTGGGATGCCAGATTGTTTACAGCCCACACAGAATCGCAACCAGCCGACCGCATTGTGGTGGCATTTTTGAAATAATCGCTTTGAGGGTGGTGACTCTGCAGCCCATCCTCTATATTCCCATTGATGTTATATCTCTTGAAGTCTTTTCTGCATCAGATTTTTCCTTGCTACATGTTCCGTGTTTTAATGCGTGATTCACGGAACTCCGCCCCACCCCTGTCCTGAGGAAGACCCCCTGTAAGGCTCCATTGCTGCCTACCATATCATGGGGTCGAAACGTCGACAACCTGTCCGCTTACCAGCTTCTACCCTAAGTGTGACAATTACTGTATTTCTAGAAGCATGGTGTATCTGATTTGAACTCTATAAACATTCATGTTTTGTGTATCTGGATTCTTTCATAAGCCCGGTTTATATAATTGTTTAATAAGTTTGTTTGACCTTCATTGTGTCACTACCCTCAACCTTGCACTACTCCTTCCACTGACACCCTCCCCATCCTTTCCCTCTGGAGCACTAATTCTGATGACGTTAACATGCATTTTTGCATATAATATAATTTATGATTAAACCATGTTTCCTAATAAATGTGATTGCATATGTTTTTAATTCATAGTAAAAGTCTTTGTTTGCATATATTACTGTGTTCTGGGACCCCTCCCTCTCGTACTGCTAAATGCACCCAGGTCCCAGCGACTATTTTGGGTATACCCTTTTTCTGTAACGGACAGTTCCCATGAGGCACAGGGTCAGACTGATTGACATATAGCCATGTCTGAACTGGGGTGGCGGAGTGAGCTAAAGAATGATGATGGGGTAAACCCAGATCAGTTGACTGGGGGTGAGTGCTTGCAATGTTCAACATTCGGTCCATCATCCCCTTCGGTTTTACTCAAGATGGAAAGCAATCTTTTGGTGTTCTGCAAGCTCTTAAAAACCATACTCTTTAACAACTAGCCTGATCGCACCAATTTAACATCCCCTCTACTGCAGAGCTGCCGTGCCTAGACACCCTCGGGTATTAGCGCGTGTGCTAAAATCTAAATTTCATTTAACTTCACGTATCCTGTAGGTCACAGCACGCCCTGATCCGTAGCGGAACGGCATGCCACCAAGAGTTAATCCTGGTCGGTGAAGGTTTTACAAGAAAACTTGGTTTTATCCTATGTAGAGCTAGTCCGCTCTGTATAGCCGGGTTCTTAGTTTTGGTTGTGAATCTGATCTGGAGGACAGACCTAGTGCATTCTCTCACTTCCCCTTTGTTTTTTGATACAAAGTATATAAGTAAACATATATAAATGAATTCAGTTAGTTTATAGTGTATTTAAGCATTGAAGGTGTGTTTTTGCATATCGCCGTAGATAGAATTTATGTTGAGGGATATCTCTTTTCTGGGTTCGATATCAAAGCCTCCCTCACAGAAGGTACGTAGCATACAGGAACCAATCTTCATCCTCAGGCTGCAAAGATGTCACTGGTAAGCCACTCTGTATCTTGGTGACTGGAGTGAAGTAAAATTGAACCTACCTCAGATGATTCTCGAGGGTGAGGTAGCTACACACCACTCACCCTCCTGCAGCTCCAAATTATTTCACTTTTTAGAGTAAAGTTGGTTAACAAATGTTCACTAAGGAACACTGACGTTGGAGCATTCTCTTATTTTCACAAAAGAATGTTAAGAGCTTGTTCTGCAATTAAAGTGTGCTTTCACACAGCTTTAACTCCTGCCTTGCCCTCAAATGATACTTTGTTTAACTTTTGTCTTAATTTGGTTTAGCTTTCTGTTGAAGAAGTTTAGTATTTTTATCTTCTACATTCCATGGATCCTGGGAGCTGCTGTATTCTATTACAACCAGTTACAGCTCTGCTGCCATGCCTCCTGCTTTTGTCCAACTATTCTGAGTAAAGTCAGCATTTTAACTTCTAATTGTTCCAGCAGAATAGTGGATACACTCCAGAAGATATTATGTATGTTAAGCCTGGGGAGATGGGGAATCGCCTGTACATGCAAAGGATAGGAGCGGAGACTGAGCTAGTGGCGTTCAGGTGGGATGGGAACACAGTTCTGGAGGAGTGCTGGCAACTGTTATTTTGAACAAACATGGGACTGCTTGCACGGAATACAGAAGATTGTTGGCAAATATAGAGATTCTGGATTAAAATTGGACTTGCTTTGCAAATTGGAGCGAGTTTGACTCTTTGGTGTGTCTGTAAACCTGTCGTAGTTGGAAGTCTTCTGGCTTGTGTCATGTAGAGAGGTGCAAGGCATCTTCATTCAACAGGACTAGCCCAATGACCAGTTCTATGTTTGATTGTATGTGCATGTGCCCTGCCATCCCTATGCTGCATGGAGCCTCATCCCCGTAGAGCATGCTGATGCTCCATTCTGTGTTGCAATTGCGGTGACCACGTTTTGATAGTGGTTTCCGTGGTGGACTTCCTGCCAGATCATACCCTTGAGAGATCCATCTGCCAGAAACAGTGTGTTATGTGCACCGTGAGCAAGACCAGATCCCTGCGGGAGAATGTATTCTCATTGGACAGTAATCATGTTAAAGCGGAGAGATGTAGAGTTCATGGGATCTGAAGCTGCAGACTTTCCGAAAAACAGCCTTGGAGAAGTAAATGGGCCTTGTTGGATGTGGTCTCCTCGTTGTGAAGCTGTGCATTAGTTGCATTTAAAAGGACAGCCTCTGAACTTTAGGATGTCAAGATAAAATTGTAGAAATGCTGTGTGGTGCCTTTTCATCACCATAATCCTAGAACAATGTTGTTTTACTTAGACCTTGTGAACTTAAAGAAAGTGAAACAAATAAGCATGGATTTTATTTTATTTGCCTCATACGCTGTACCGCATTCATAGTGATTCCTTATTCTTATAGCACGTAAAATAAAATTTATGATATTCACAGACATCTTATCAGGAGACAGTTGTTGCAAAGCTCTTAATGCTTGTTTGGCTCTCCTTATCTTAAATTATCGTAATAAAGGCAGAGGATAGCGTTTCCTTGGTTCAGAATAAATATGGCAAAAAATAATAAAAAATAAGGTGCTTTGTGCAGAATAATTGTCACAGGGACATACAATGAGATCATTTGCCCTAGATCCCTGATTTGGAAATGCCATCAAAAAATGCACCTTAGTCGCGTTAGGTAGAATATATGCTGCTGGTTTATAACCCTCCACAGATAAGGCTCCATCCCTCCCCTCACTAAACAAAACAAGATGGTAGCGAACTGTAGTTTTGTTAACTTCCTGGGGTAACCTAGCCTGCTCTAGATTTGCCCTGTACTGATCATTTACCAACTACTTACTTAATGACGATGCTGATTCAGGGTTATTAAAAGCCCCTGTCCACCCCAAGTCAAGGAATGCCTTTTGTACAAATGCTGTCAATGGGCTACGTTGAGCCTTATCCAAATATAGGCAAGCTTTTATAATCTGTTGTGTAAGAATCATCTCCTGCGTCTGCCATAATCTTCACTTGGTCCTCCAAAAATGTTAGACCTAGCTCACGTGGCATGTATGGGTTAGACAGGCTTGTGGAGCCACCTAGGGCCCTATCATGTAGAGTGCACTTTCTCTGTTTGCGCCCTGGCGCACCTTAAAACAGGTGTGCCAGGCGCAAACAGTAAGTGCGCCCTATTACATTAAATGCACTGCCCCTAGGGCAGCCACAAACTTGTTCAAGTGATATACAGATCAGCTTTGAAGCAGCTGCTCCTTGTTTCACAGTGCATGTGGCATCCCGCCTGCACTTTTGAAGGGGATAAGAGATCCGCTTGCAGGCGGGTGTAGTCAGTGACTGCACCTGCCTGAAAGGGAATGTCCAGAGGGCTGCTGTTAGTGTGCCTCCTGACAGCATCTTTCCCTCTGTGCCAACGCCTGTAAGGCAAAGGGATTCCCTAAATGAAGGAACACCCCCTTTAAGATAACACTGATGCTTTATGTGCATCTGCAGCCCCTTCTGTAATACCAAAGTGCACCGGGGGCGTGCAAAGTGGGTGCAAACACCTGTTGCGCCTCCAGGGCACTTTATATAATACGGCCCCAGAAGTCTTCTGGCGAATCTATTCTCTATTTTCCGAAGCTGATAAGTATTCTGGTATCACTTTAATCCAGCACCATTTGTAGCAGTGGACAAACATTTACTTCTATTTAAGGTATGCATTTCCCTTGCAGGTTTATGGCCAAGTTTCTGTGCAAATTTAAAAAATAGCCTCCACCGATTTCTCTAGCTGTTGAGACCTAACATTAATAAAATGGGTCCAGGTAAATGATGAACTAAGCCTAAATAAGTAACATTTTTAACCTCCTGCAGTGTTGAGCCCATTATTAAGTGTTGCCGTGTTTTGAAATTCTTTGGGCCACAGATCGTAATAAAGGTTTTCGCCACATTATCTTTGAGGTCCAAATTGTTCATAAAAATGGCAAAACGATGCTAAAGATCCTGAAGACTTCGCAGATCTGGCGAGCAGAACTGTTTTGTCTGCATACAGGAGCACTGGAAGTGGGCGTCTATCTACAAGAGGAAGATCCTTTCCATATTTAACTAAATTAGTCAGCCCATTCAAATAGAAAGTGTGCTAATATGCAACCTTGATGAACCCCCCTAAAAAAGTGAATTGGTTCTCTGTATTCCCCGTTTCACCCAACGTGGACCATTTCTGTACAATTCCTGTGCATATCCTTCAAGAGTCCAGTCAGTGGGCCCTCCTTACCCATTCCTGACATTATGAACCAGAGCTTAGAGTGACTGACAGTGTCAAAAGCGCTAGTCAGGGGGCGTGGCCAGCAGCCGAGGAAGATGGCTGCGTAGTCCCGGGGCTGCGCTAGTGACCTACCTATTCCCCTTACATCTGTTATAATCCAGACACCGGAGTGACCGCAGAGGGCACCCTTGGGTGTGGGAGCTCGTGGGCGGTCGGCGACGGTGACTCAGAGTGGCCTCAAGTGCCCCGGTGAGGAGTTTGCAGACTGCTGGTGATCGGACGAGTTTCCCCTAAGATGGTGGCAGCCCTGGAAGGTGCAACGGCGGCTCCTCGGTGATTGGGAGACACGCTCGGCACCACAGGCAGGAGAATCGTCTCCGGAGGTGAGGGGCAGAGCACAGTGTAATCCCCATATCAGTGCAGTGCGAGGCTCTGCGGCGTGCGACGCCTGCTGTGTAGGGGCCTCGCAGCTACCCGGTGAGCAGCGGCCAGCGGGAGAAGGCGGCCAGAGAGCGGGAGGCTGTGGTAATCCAGGGGCCGGGCGGAAAATCGGATAATTGGGCCTCACAGACTCACCTGAGGTGCAGCCCCCGGAATCGCTGCCCGGGAGTGAGAGGGGGTGCAGCCCCACTGCAGCCAGTTTTGTGGAGAGAGACATCGGTTGGGGGGCCCCACATGGACTTGTGTGTGCAGCTGATTTAGCCCGCCTGGGTCGCGGGCGCGCTCGTGGGCCGGTTGGTGGCCTGGTACTGTGTGGACTCTTTGCATTGAGAGGGGCCCCCTTTTATCGTGCCTGGACAGGGCCCTGCGTAGCCGGGTCGCAGCCTCCTGGGAGTTGGGGGGGAGGTGCCTTGAAGCCACTTGATGGCCCCCCGATGGGATATCTAGTACCGCTTTGCTCGTTTTTGTAGGAGTGCGGTGGATGGACCCGAAAAGTGGCTACGGGGTTCCTAGTGGGGTGAGGAGCCAGTGACTTGGTGGCCAGTGGGGTGTTTCGAGCTTGGGCGGCCTCGGAGACAGTAACAGCAGCTGCACGTGGGGTTTTTTGGGCCAGTTGGGTTCCTGGTACCTTCGGATTGCTGGGCCCAGAATCGGTCGGAACAGAGCACCTGGCCAATCCAACCAGATAGAGAAATACATGGTGGCAATGACCCAGGACCGGGGCATGGCAGGTGGTGGCCAGGACGGCGATTTGGATGACGGGGGACCGGACCCGTCCCTGAGGGACATAATGAGGGCCATCAACGATTTTCGGGCACCATGGAGCCAAAACTTGATTCCGTGACAGAGGAGGTGAACCTCCTGCGGGCGGACTTCAGCAAAATGTCCGAAAAAGTAGCGACGGCGGAGACTGACATAGGCGGGCTGCAGGCAAGGACGAAGCGATTGGAGGAACAAGTGACAGTGCTCACTAAGAACCAGGCAGATGTGCATGCCCGCCTTGAGGACCAGGAGGGCCGAGCAAGGCGAAACAATATTCGCATAGTGGGGGTGCCGGAGGGAATGGAGGGGCCCTCAATGGACTTCTTTGTGGAGGACCTCATCTTGAACCACTTGAAGCCAAAGCGTCTCTCGAATTTCTTTCCGATCGAGCGGGCACACAGAGCCTTTGGTGGCAAGCCCAAGCCAGGGGCCCACCGCGCACGATCATCGCCCGTGTCCTTAATTATAGAGACAGGGACGCCATATTGTAAGCGGCACGTGTCCATGGGGATCTACACCGGGATAATGCCATCATCTGGTTTTTTCGGACTTCACGCTCCAGGTGCAGCGACAGCGACGCTCCTTTGATGGGATAAAGAGGGCGCTTCGAGACAAGGGAGTAAAGTATATGATGCTGTTCCCTGCACGGCTCAAGGTTTTGGATTGGGACAAGGCCTACTTCTTCGACACGCCAGCGGATGCCGCCGGCTGGATGGAAGGGTGGCGCACCGTTTGCCCAAGGGGCAAGTGACCTGAAACGCAGGTGGAGTGAGGTGGCAGAGAAGGGAGCCCGGATGCAGTACGGGCTCCCAGAGACGATGAAAGGCAACAGGAGGAGTGACTCTGGTATGGTGGGGGTTTGTCAAATTTTGTCTATGGCCCTGCTTGAACTGTGACTTTGGGCTGCAACACTGTGTGGCCGGGCGACACGGCCCCTGGAAGGAAAAGGGGCCACAAACTGTTTCACTATGTGATCCTGGCATGAGACATTGACTGAGCCTGTTTATTGACTGGGGTTGGGCTCAATTGCGGTGGAGGGTGATGGTGGTATAATGTTGTGGGTGTGACAAGCATGCATCTTCCTTAGGTCGGCGACCTCACTCTTCCCATAACATGGTTCTAGTTGTGCTATTGGGGCGACAGGCACTCTGCACGTTTTGTTGGTGGGTGGTTGGTGATTCACCAGGCAGGGAGGCAGGGAGGTGGTGTTGGGGTGTTGGGATGTTGGGTATGTGCGGGTGGGGGGAGGAGGACTTTTGTTTCTTGAGGACAGGTTAGTTATGTTCATCTCCTGGTCGGTCCTTGGGTGGGAAGGGTTGTTGGAGGTACAGTACAAGACAGCAGCGTTTATCCGTGGAGGTGGTGGGACAGGTACTTAGGATGGGTTCCCAGACGCAGGTTAGTATTCGGACTTCGAATGTCAATGGCTTAGGCAACAAGATCGAAAGGACTCTAGTCTTGCAGCACCTGAAGCGACACTCTCCTGATGTGGTTCTCCTGCAGGAGACGCATTTGTGGGGAAATAGATGTCAGGCATTAGACTGATTTGGGTACAAGATGGCTGCCCACTCTTTCCTGACAGGTCTTCCGGTAGGGACAATTCTGGGGGGAGGTGACATGAATGCGGTTCTGTCCGCCGATCTTGATAGATCGGCCGGGGGCGGGGACACGGGTGAGCAGGAATTACGGGGCTTCCTGGAGTCTTTGGGGCTGAGCGACCTATGGCGGTCACATCATCCCTCTTTGCGATAGTACACGTTTTATTCGGCCAGACATGGGTCCGTTTCTAGACTGGTTTACCTGCTGGCACGCACTGATCAGTTGGGAGACTTTTTGAATCCTCATATTATGGCATGGGGTCTCTCCGATCATTCCCCGGTGGGTGTTATCCTGCGGGGGCTAGTTACTAACAGAGCGGTGTTCCCTCGTATTGATCCATGGCATTTGCGGGGTGACGGGATAGGGGATAAAGTTCGGGAGGGCTCCAAGCTACACTTTGAAGAGAACCAGGGATCAGTAGACCCCCACATCACACTTTAGGAGGCGTACAAGACCGTCTTGAGGGGGCAAGCGCAGGCCTTGATTGGAGCCAAAAAGAAGGAGGAATCCCTACGGACTAGGCGGCTCGAGGGGGAAATTCCGGAGCTTGAACGGGGGGTGAACGGTGCGTCCCCGCTGGACAGCCGCCATGCCCTGGCTCTTAAGCAGAAAGAGCTCAGGGCCCTAGCGGAGGGCGAGGCGAGAGCCTTTTCCCTGGCCACGCAACATCGTATTTATGATGTGGGTGACAAAGCTCTGAAGCTCCTGGCTTGGCTGGAGCGCTCCTGGGTGGAGGCGGTGCTAGACCGGTCGGGTGCCCTGGTGTCCACTAGTACAGTCATCGCAGAGGTGTTCGCGGCGTACTTTGAGGAGGTATACACCCCGGTATGCACCAGGACGGAACAGGACTGTGAGGAATTCCTCCGCGACTTCGCGCTTCCCACTCTGTCCCAGTCCCAAAGTGATGCTCTGGAGACAGCTTTGTCTGGGGACGAGATTGGGGCGGTGCTCAACTCTCTGCTGTCCGGGAAGGCGCAAGGTCCCAACGGGCTCCCGATTGAGATCTTTAAGAGACAGTCGAACGTTGTCACAGACCCTCTTTTGCAGATGTACCAGGAGGCGCGACAGGTGGGGATGTTACCGCCCGACCAGAGAGAGGCCACTACCGTGGTTATTCACAAAGAGGGCAAGCCGGCCGATTGTTCCTCCTACCGGCCGATCTCACTTATAAATGCGGAGGCGAAGATATTGGCCAAGGTCCTGGCGGACAGGCTTCTCCCGGTACTGCCAGATTTGATTCATGTAGACCAATCAGGTTTCATGCCATGCAGGAGTATTAGACACAATTTGCGTCGCCTCTATGGCGTCCTATATATGACGGAGGGAGCGAGGGACACGCAAACGGCTTTGATGGCGCTGGACGCCTCCATGGTGTTTGACAGCATTGAGTGACCCTACCTCTTTATGGTCCTGAGGAGGCTTGGCTTTGGTCCGATCTTTTGTAGTTGGGTCCGCCTCCTATATGAGCAACCACTAGTGCGAGTACAGGTCGGTATCCAGGGCTTTCCAGCTCCTGTGGGGTACGCGGCAGGGATGCCCCCTGTCCCCTCTCTTGGTCCTGGCGCTTGAACCGTTGGCTCACTGGATAAGGAGAGATAGGTCCTTCTGGGGCCTGGCACTGAACAACGACTGGGATGAGCGCATTAGCCTCTGTGCGGATGACATAGTGCTATACATGGCTCGGCCCTACCAGTCAATGGTGCCGGCTCTCCACCTTTTTGAGCTCTCTGGGAGCTACTCAGGTTATTGCATCAATTGGGCGAAAGCGGTCATCTTTCCTCTCTCGGACCCCCTCTGCAGATACTGTCCGGGTGCCCTGCGGTGCTGGCAAAAGATGGCTTCAGGTACCTGGGGGTGTTCATTACCAGGGACAAGACATAGTTTCTAGCTAGGAATCTGGAGCCCCTGTTGGCGCGCTTGCTCACTGATGTAAGTCATTGGCGTACGCTGCCTCTGTCCCTGATGGGACGTGCAGCTATGTTCAAGATGCTGGCGTTACCCCGCCTCTTGTATATCCTGCAGAACACGCCGTTCCCGATCCCGGCTGGGATTTTGAAAAAAATATCACAGGCGGTGCGGACGCTACTATGGAACAGGGGCAACCCTTGGATAGCGTTGAGCAAATTGACGAGGGGGGTGTACGACAGTGGGCTGGCCCTGCCGGACGCGCAGTTATATTACTGGGCTTCCCAGCTGCAGGTGGTTAACGATTGGGTGTATGCAGACAGGTCGGAACCGGCCTATAGGGTGGATAGATTTGTGATGATGGGGGGGAACTGTGAATCACTGCTCTACACCAGGAGGGCAAGCGTTGATTGGCCCTCGCATACCGGAGAGGTGGTACAACTGTTGGAGGGAGGCGACTAGATTTTTGGGGTGGACGGGATCCTTGACGGGCAGGGCCCCCCTGTGGACTGGGGAGCTGCTGAGGGCAGTGGCCAAACTGGAGGGCTTTAAGGGTTGGCAACTTATTGGCATCAACTATTTGGGGGATGTATGGAAAGGGGACGCCCCTCGATCATTTGACTATTTGCAGGGTTACCACTACCTGCGCCTCGTACATGCTTTGCGCTCTCACATTCGAGTGGCCACCTTCGTCACGGAGTTCTCCCCCTTGGAGGACCGTTTACTCCTTGATCCCATACTTGAAAAACCCACATCCACGATCTACCACAAACTGATCAACAAAATGCCTGATTCTTTGACGTCGTTGAGGGCAACCTGGGAGAGGGATCTGGGCCCCTTAGCGGACAACGACTGGCAAGATGCCCTGCAGAGCCCGCGGAAAATCGCGAAACGGGTCAAGTCGAGTCAAGTCAAGTCAAAGAACTTATATAGCGCACTACATACCCAGAGGGTTTCAAGGCGC
Source organism: Lissotriton vulgaris (assembly GCF_964263255.1). NCBI lineage: Eukaryota > Metazoa > Chordata > Amphibia > Caudata > Salamandridae > Lissotriton > Lissotriton vulgaris. Next base: position 277,915,521 of record NC_141698.1, on the reverse strand, counting down.
TTAGGAAGGGGAGGAGGATTACTTGTCAAATATCCACGTTTTAAGTTGCTTTCTGAATGCTAAGTGGTTCTGGGTAAGGCGAAGGTAAGCGGGGAGTGAGTTCCATGTTTTAGCAGCCAGGTATGAAAAGGATCTGCCTCCCATGGTGGTCTTGTTGATGCGAGGTACAGTGGCGAGGGCTTGGCTGGAAGAACGTAGTTGGCGGGAGGGGGTGTAGAAGGACAGTCGTGACTTGAGGCATTCTGGACCGATGTCGTAGAGTGATTTGTGTGCGTGGGTGAGCAGTCGGAAAGTGATCCTCTTATTGACGGGTAGCCAGTGGAGGTCTTTAAGGTGACCAGAGATGTGTTCGCTGCGTGGGATGTCTAATATGAGTCTGGCTGAGGCGTTTTGGATTCGTTGGAGTTTCTTCTGGAGTTTTGCGGTAGTACCTGCGTAGAGGATGTTTCCGTAGTCCAGTCGGCTCGTGACCAGAGCGTGGGTGACTGTTTTCCTTGTTTCGGAGGGGATCCAACGAAATGTTTTTCTGAGCATGCGAAGAATGTTGAAGCAGGAAGAGGATACGGCGCTGACTTGTCTGTTCATTGAGAGTGAAGAGTCCAGGATGACGCCTAGGTTCCGTGCGTGGTCTGTCGGGATGGGTGCTTTTCCGAGGGCTTCCGGCCACCAGGAGTCGTCCCATGCGGAGGGGGATGTACCTAAGATGAGGACTTCTGTTTTGTCTGAGTTCAGTTTCAGACGGCTTTGTTTCATCCATTCGGCGACTTCTTTCATTCCTTCGTGTAGGTTAGTTTTGGCGGTGCTGGGGTCATTGGTGAGAGAAAGGATCAGTTGAGTGTCATCCGCGTAAGAGATGATGTTGAGGTTGTGTTGGCGTGCGATGGCCGCGAGGGGGCTCATGTATACGTTGAAGAGGGTGGGACTGAGAGAGGATCCTTGTGGTACGCCGCAGATGACTTCAGAGGCCTCGGACTTGAATGGTGGAAGGCGGACTCTCTGGGTTCTTCCAGTGAGGAACGAGGTGATCCAATCAAGTGCTTTTCCTTGGATTCCGATGTTATTGAGGCGTTGTAGAAGGGTGCTGTGGCAGACTGTGTCGAATGCTGCAGAGAGGTCAAGGAGGATGAGGGCGACTGTGTCTCCATTGTCCAGTAGAGTACGAATGTCGTCTGTTGCTGCGATGAGGGCAGTCTCAGTGCTGTGTTTTGCTCGGAAGCCAGATTGTGAGGGGTCGAGGGATTTGTTGGCTTCGAGAAAGTTGGCGAGCTGGTTGTTGACTGCTTTCTCGATGACTTTGGCCGGGAATGGAAGCAGCGAGATGGGGCGGTATTTTTTGAGTTCGGTGGGGTCCGCTGTGGGTTTTTTCAGAAGGGCGGTGAGTTCAGCGTGTTTCCAGTCTTCCGGGAAGGTGGCGGAGTTGAAGGAGCAGTTGATGACGTCTCGGAGGTGCGGTGCTATGACGGAGTCTGCTTTGTTGAAGATGTGGTGAGGACATGGGTCTGTGGGGGATCCTGAGTGTATGGAATTCATCAGGCGGATGGTGTCCTCAGTGGAGATTGGGTTCCAGTCGTTGAGGGTGTTCACGGGGGGAAGATGATCAGCAAATGGTAGGGTGGGTTGGTTTCCGGGTTGGTTGTCAAAGCTGTTGTGGATGTCTGCAATCTTGTTGTGGAAAAATGAGGCTAGGGAGTCGCAGAGGGTTTGATAGGGGGTGATGTCGTTGGAGTTGGCCGAGGGATTGGAAAATTCCTTGATGATGTTGAAAAGTTCCTTGCTGTTGTGAGCGTTGTTGTCAAGTCGATCCTTGAATGCTGTTTTCTTGGCTTTTCGGATTAGTTGGTGGTGAGAGCGGGTGGCGTTTTTGAAGGCGTCCTTGGTGTTGGTGGTTGGGTCTTTTTTCCAGGCCTTTTCAAGGGAACGGCAGAGTTTCTTGGACTTCTTGAGATCATCGTTGAACCATGAGGCCTTCTTGCTGCCAGGTTTGTTTTGACGTTTTTTCAGTGGTGCTAAGGTGTCAGCGGTGTTGGATAACCATAGGGTGAGGTTGGTGGCGGCTTTGTTAGCGTTAGAAGAGAGTGCTGGGGTGTTTTGAAGGAGCGATGCGGAGATTTGGTCCGTGGTGATTTTGTTCCAGTTTCTTTGCAGGGTAGGTTGGAGGTGGGTGCTGGGTTTTGGTTTGTTGTAGGTGAAGTGAACGCATCTGTGGTCAGTCCAGAGGAGGTCCGTAGTGTGGATGAAGGAGACATGGTTGCTGGATGTGAAGATGGGGTCGAGTGTGTGACCTGCGATGTGAGTGGGGGAAGTGACTAGTTGTTTAAGTCCGAGGTTGGCGAGGTTGTCCACGAGGATGGCGGTGTTGCGGTCGTTGATCTTTTCGAGGTGAAAGTTGAGGTCTCCCAGAAGGATGTAGTCTTTGGAGGGGAGCGCGTGTGGAGTGATGAAGTCCGTGATGTCTTCACTGAATTTTGCGCGGGGTCCTGGAGGTCTGTAGAGGAGGGTGCCTCTGAGTGTGGTTTTGGGGTCGATGTGGATCTGGAAGTGAAGGTGTTCGGAGTTGGCGAGGTTGGCGTCAGAGCTGGTTGATATGCGGATTGATTTCTTATGGACGATAGCGATTCCTCCTCCTGTGTGGCTGGTACGGTCTTTGCGAGTGATCTTATAGTCTTCAGGGATGGCAATGGTGATGTCTGGTGCGGAGGAAGCATTCATCCATGTTTCCGTAAGGAAGGCGATGTCCGGAGAAATGGTGTCTAGTAGATTCCATAGGTCAATGGCGTGTCTGTGGACCGATCGGGTGTTGAGAAGGATGCATTGTAAGTGGTTGGGGTCGGGAGTCTGTGGAGTGGCCGTAGCGGAGATGTTGTCGGTGCCGCTGAATTTGCAGGAGAAGCAAGAGAAAGGTCCATGGGTGTGTCCAGGAGCGGCTTAAACGCAGTTGGGGGCGTGACCGGGGTTAAGGGCTAGGAGGGTGGCGGCATCGTAGGTAATGCGGGGGGGCTGGGCAGCACGAGGGGCAGGGGGTCTGGCGCTGGGCGCGGTCCAGGCGCGGACGGGCGTAGACGGGCCTACCTTTGGCGCACCTTCGGCGCGGATTGGGCGCGGTCGCTGCGCGTGAACGCTGCGCGCATAGGCTTCTGTCATATATGGATGGTGGGAGGGGAGGGGCGAGGGAGGATCAGCTGGGAGGCGGGATCAGGTCGTAGGGGAAGGCTCCGAAGTACAACCACAACAACAACAAAATGGCGCGATGTTTAAATGGGGTCAGAGTCACAAAGCGCGTATTCTACCTGCCCAGCGCACAACACTGTAAATAGTGACAAGCGGCAGCTAGAGGACTACAAGCGCGGTAATTAAATATATTAAATTAATTGAAATCCCCTCGGTTCCGGCTAATCCAGCTCAAAATTCTGCACCGGGTATACTATCCCCGTACCCTGCTACATACTTGGGGTGGGTGCCAATCCTCTTTGTGCGTGCGGGGGTTTGGGGGGGGGGGGGTAGGCTCCTTTTATCACATATTATGGGAATGCCCGGAGATAGAACCCTTTTGGACTAAGGTCGCTGACACGATGGCGGAGGTGGTAGGTTCACCGGTCCCGAGGGAGCCCAGATGGTTACTCTTAATGATCAAGGGGCCCACGGATTGGACCAGATATGTGGAACTCTGGTTGGCCATGGCAGCTAGGGTGGCTAAACGGAACATTGCCAGGGCCTGGGGGGCGTCTGCTCCTCCACAGTGGGACCAATGGGAGCGGGACCTCGATTGGTGTCGGAGGGCAGAGGAGATTATTTACAAAGATAGGGGTTGCCCCCAAAAATGGAAGATCTGGGGGCCTTGGAGAAGATTTAGGGGAATGGGGGTGGCCTGGGCTAGGGGTCTTCCTGTGAATGTCTAAATGATAGTTAATAATGATGAAACTTTACATTGTACACTGCTTGATTGTTTGCTGCAATGTGACCAATGGATTGACATGTTAACTGGGATGAGCACTGTTAATAAAAAGATTTACAAAAAAAAAGCGCTAGTCAGGTCCATAAATGCCAGATGGATGGACGTGCCCTTGCCTTTGCTATATTTTGCAGTTAAAAGATACAACTGTTGAGGCGGCAGGACCATGAAGGCCAAGATGGCAGTCAAGCTATAACTTTGCTCCTGTCGCCCGACTGCCATCCATCCTCACTCATCCTGACAGCGCCTACAATGGTCCCCGACCCCCAGGCACTGTGGACCCTGGGCACATTTGGAACCCTACCTTGCCTTCTGATGACAGCGACGGGGCTGCTGGAACCTTGTTATGGAGAGGCCAAAGTCAAATTGACGGCTGCCTGCGCCCACTCTGCTGCTTGTTGGCAGCTTTGTGGTGTTCCTCCTGAGCAGGACAGGATTTTGTATGCGGCATCCTCTGGAACCAGCCATGCTCTGGCTGTGATGGAGGGTGGGATTCCTGCTCTCCGCAATCTATATGAAAGTGGCCAAGGGGAACCACATAGCTGGAGGCAGACAGACTCTTTCTGGTGCTCCGCTGCCTACAGGATTGGAAATGTATTGCAGTGGACCCCAGGTTAGGTTCACCAGATGCTCCCTGGGTACTTCTGTTCCAGTCCCTGTGCTCTCGCCGGGGGGCACCGGAAGGGCCGTTTTTACAGCTGCGGTCTTCCCTGTACTGCACCTGGGGCCGCACATGGCCTGGATCAAGTGACAGCACTCCAGCAACTCACTGCTGCATTGCCACTGGCTCGCAACTATGCAACAGCAACCCCTAGGTGTAGATACCTGGAAGCACCTGGGGGGGATTTGTTTTGCAGGGCCTCAGCAATTCCATGTACCAGGATTGGACAGCCTAGTGCTCCTTCAGCTGCACTGGGGTGATTTATGCCGCTGTAATCCCCTGGGCTGCCAAATGGTGGCGCAACAAGGCTGCAGATGCTGGTGTGGCTGACCACTGTGATATGAGGTGCCTTATGTTGGTTGGCTCGGTGGACTGGGAGGTGTTGGGATCGTGCCTTGGCTGACCTGAACAATCTTGTTGTCCTATTGCCTGAGACCTTGGAGGGATCCTCTTTGCACGGGGGTGTCGACGACTCCAGCTCCAGTGAGTCAGACGGGGACTGTTGCGCTGGATAGACACAGTGCTCCCTTGCACTATTGCTCTCCGACTGCTTCTGTATCCTGCCGATGAAGGCGGAGGCACCGCTCGAGTGGTGAAGGAGCACTTGCCCCATGCCTGGTAACTCATTTGCCCTTGATCGTCCTGCGCGGTGGTCGTGCTTCCATGTGATGAGCTCCAACACTTTCAATGCTGGCTGCTTGTGCTGCCCTTAGGCAAGCGGGCCAGCGGGTGTGTGCCTCTCCGGGTGGATTCCTGTCTGAACCTTTGCCTGCTCCTAATTTGGCTCCTGAGTTAGGGTGGCACCTCCCTGGAGCGCCTCTTGACTCCATTGGTGCTGGCTGGCTCATGCAGCCCCGATGAAAGCATTTAACCATAGGGATTCCAATGTTATCCTTGTGAGACCCGAATGCAAAAAGACTTGCGTTACCTCAATGCTAGAATATTAATCTTCCTGGGCAAAACTTGAGGGGTTCAGCAACAACGCCACTCATTTGAGGAGGTCAAGCAAAAGCTTTGTACGCTCAAGCTCCAGTACATGCTTTTTTCCTGGCTCGCCTCAAGATGATCTTCAATTTGTCTACTTATTTTTTTGACATCCCTGATCAGGCCTGGGAATGGGGGACTGAGCAGTGGCCACTCTGACTAACAGAGACCGGGAGATTGGCGGAGTCAAAGGTGACCGAGCGCCCCCAGCACCTCCCCACTCAAGCACTCCAGAGATGACAAACCCATTCCCGAAGGGGCCAGCCGAACCAGTGTACACGACAAGGGTTGTTGTGGAGAGTGCCCCAAATGCTGTAGACTCAGAGGTGTCATTCTCTGACACCCCTGCTCTTTTTCAGACTTTGGAAGGTGCGGTGGACTTGACCTGACTTGACTTGTCCACACTTCGCACTGTACTGATCATGGTGCACTGTACTTCCTAGCGGACATACCTCTCCAGGGAAGTCCAGTGTCTCTTGATGTCCTGTTGTTGGGGTGGGGACAAGGGGCACAAGGGATGTTTCTCTGATGTTTTACGTACTAATATGTTTGATTTCACACTTCTCAGTTGTTGCTGTCATTCATTAGTATCCTCTTTATGGGTGACTGGCCCCCTTGATTGGGTTTTCTCCTTGCTTAGTTGAGTTATCTTTTTTCTTGGGTGACACATGCTTCAGGGTTGGAAGTATGGGGTGGGCAGGAGTTGGAGGAGGAACTGTTATTTTGATTAGGAATGTAAGTACAGGTTTTAAGGCACCCACCGCAAGCGTCATCCAAGAAAGGTGTTCTCATTTACATGTTAGGCACCATGGTACTACATATTGGTCTACATGTGCGTCCGTGGGACTCTGGACAGACCCACCCTTTTCTAGCTCTGAACCTATGATGGCTAAAGTTGTTTCCTGGAATGTAAATAGTCTTTTAGATAGTATCAAGAGGTAGGTGGCATTGCGCTGTATCAAGCTGTGTGTATAGGCGGATGCCCGAAACGTGTCAGATTTTGTTGGACTCAACCTTTTAATAAACTTTGTGCCTTCATCTACGCTGGATTCGTGTGGTTTTCCTGGGTCGTTTGTTACACGGAGCTATATATATATATATATATATATATATATATATATATATATATATATATATATATATATATACGCGAAAGGGCTCCCACAGCAAATACGTTTCCCAGGAACCACAAAAAGACTCGCACTCCAGGGTCCGTGTAGAAAAATGCATTTATTGGCGACGCATTTCGACCAGGCGGTCTTTTTCGTTAGCCAGCCACACAAACACACAATCACCATTGTTATAAAAAGTGCACAAGGATAATGGTGGAAACTGAAAAAGGACCACAGATGCATCAAGGACTACAATTCATGAAACTACAAATGCAATAAAAGAAAGACTTGGTGGTGCACGGTTTCACAATTTAAACATTACAGGAATGAAATATTTTTAAATGATATATATATAAACATTTGTAAAGCGCACAGTTACTGTAATGATCCAAGAGAGTTTCCGCAGGAGTGCCAGGAACCGAAGACCGGTCCAACCCTTCCCCCCTGCACCTGTTGTGTCTATCAAACCCTAGAACACAACGGTGGTATGGAGGGAAAGGAGGGAACAAAACAAGGGAAGGCAGGGAAGAAAACAAGACTCCACGAACTGGTACCCTCAAGGTGGAATCAGGTGCTAGAAGGAATGAGTGCAGGTTAATATACAATAAACGAAATCAATTCTCAAAACATTGTATGGTCTCAGTATATTTACCTAAATGCTTGTAAGAGGTTTTATGTACATTGACTTAATCGATCATAAGGGTATCTCTGCCCTCTACGCCAACAGCGCAAGAACTGCCCCTTGCCTGCTTAGAAAGAAAGGTAGATAATTCTCCTGGTTTCACTAAGATGGGTAAAAGACTTTTAGGCTTTTGTCTTCTTTTACCCTGTGGTGCAAGGTTTAAACTGGGGAAGTAAACTTGTCTTATTAACGAGTTCTTTGGTCTACTGATATCTGAAACACAACAACACAAGCATAAGGAGATATATATCACAGTCAGAAATGTACTTATAATAAGGAGCGCCAAAAGCACTTTACCCGTTCTTCTCTTCTCAATCACTGTGACGAATGCCAGCCTCCGTGACTACCAAGGAGTCCAAAGTAAAATAAATAGAGGGAAACAAAAAATGGTATCCTCCAAGCTGACCACCCCGAACACCAACCCCCAGGAGCTCCCCACACCTGCTCTACACAAGTCCAGCCAACCGACGGAACATTAGTCTGGCCGGTGGGCAGAACCGAGAGACGCAGGCTGAGGCACCAGGGGAAAGGAGAGAGGAAAGCGGGCAAGGGGAGAATCAGGATTCTGGGTATGTTCGGGTCCGTCAATAAAACAGGACGGAGGCGAAGTGGGGGTAAACAGCCTCGCTCAGAGAATAGAGCGACGAAACCCCAAAGGAGTTGCAGGGAACAGACAAGTTAAATAATTCGGATACAGGCACGCGAGTCCGGACGCCAGATAACAGAAGAGTGCAGCAACGGACGGCTTGGCGGAAGTGACACGACGCAACAACAACGAGTCACTAGAGCGCGAAGCACCATGCAATGGGGAAGTCAGGCTTTAGACTGTGCCTGACCTCTCTCGCACATGCTCATTATCGGGCGGCCATCATTGTAGGATAGCGCGAACTGGCCAGCAAGCTGGCAGGCGTGACAGCTACCTCCGGAGAGGTGTCCCAGCGCTGGGGGCCGTCGGGAATATTAAGCGAGCTATTGCCCAGAGTCACATGGTGCTGGGCTAACCTGCCGCCGGGGATCGAACCGTGAACCTCGTGGTCCGGAGTTGGGCACCCTGACTGCTGCGCCACACCTCTTCCACTGTACAGACCAGATGAGGTCCTGCTCGAGGAAATGCACCTCTTGGGTGCCAATTGCCCTTTCCTTGGCTGGTTTTGGTACGATCAAATTTTTCATGTCAGCTTCTCCAGAGGGGGTTGCAATTCTTTTTCGTAGATAGTTTCCTTTCGCTGTGTCTGCTTCTCATGTCAACCCCCGTGTGAGATATGTTGGGATTGAGGGTTGCCTGGAGACCAAATACTGTGATTTTGTTTTGGCCTATGCACCCCCCCCATCAGCGTTTACAATCGACCCTACAAGCGCTCAGATCACTGGTGATGGCTCTTTCCCCAGAACGACCCTGAAAAGTGGGGACTTTAATGCACTTCCTGCACACAACTGGACATTTCTGACTGCCGGAAGGCATTCTCTGCTCAGTTAGCTTCCTGGAACGCATGGCGTTCATGGAACCCTATACATGTACAACTACCAACACAATGCAGCAATGGGTCAAGAAGAAAAACTATATTGTATGTGTCTGTCAATACGTGACCTCAACTGTTAGTAGTAAACAGCGAAATCAAGCCTAGGGTACTTTCTCTATGCGAAGGAAATTCCCATCAGATTACCAACATGTACCGCCCTACATCATCGGGGAGCCTTCACCATGAAGGTAGATAGTCGTACCCTCTGAAGATTTGGCCAGGCTCAGCCTAATCTCACCAGTATGTCCCAGTGTCAGTATGATCTTTCTGGGTATCAAGTGGTAACTGAATAGCAGCGCTAACTAGTGAAAATCATAAGTGATTGAAGTGAAATTTGAGTAAAATTGGGTAGTGAGGGGGTATAAATATTTTTAATAGGCACCTCCTTACTCCCAAGTTAAAAAAAACCAGTGAAAGTAGTAGTATAAACAAATAACTACTAAGATAGGTGTTAGGTCGACATGTTTCTGCAGTTAACCGGGGCCCACAGGTCTCCTACTGCTTCATCAGGACCATGAGTGCTACTGCTAAAATATAGTGAAACGTGGGAAAACTTTTTTTCATATCACCTGAAATTCTCCTGCTTTCGAGGTCCAATGTATACCAAAGTGTTACAGAGAATAGACAGACAGAAACATACAAGAAAAACATACACATCATTAGTAGTGTATACATATCACATTATTCCTTTAAGATTCATTAATCAAATCAAGGACAGACATTTCAGTATGTCATATTTATCTAGAGTGATATACCGTGAAAATGTATCAACAAGAATACATTGCCACTCACCTATATGGTAGGAGAATGTAGCCCCACCTCACCTGGCCACAGCGCAAGTAAAACGGAGCACCGCTCTAGTTAGATTTCCCTTTCTTGTAGTTATGTTTATGGAACCCCTCATGGCAGACCTTCACACATGCTTCTGCAACTGAAAAAAGAGAATCCAGAATTGATGTGCTCTAACTCTCTGCATGTGATTTACTACCACTGCAGTCTGTCTGGATTCTGCTGTGAGTCATATCTGATCATGCGTCCCTCCACTTGGAGTGGGGATCCCAACTGGGCTCCCTTCGTCCGATGTGGTGTTTTAATGCTTGGCACCTAATGGATCAAGATTGTGCCGACTTTGTGGAAGAGGAACTTCAGGCCTTTTGTAAACTGTGGCTCAGTATCCTCTGTTAGGACCCAGTTGGCAACAAGCAAACCTACCTTGAGGAGTCTGCTTAAGGGATATATGCGGAGAATGGAGTTGAGCCAGCTGGCGCAGGTGACGGAATTGGAGGCTGAAATCATTGCCTTGGAGCAGCAGGCTCATGGTCGGGACCTGGGAGTCGCTGAACACCAATTAGCACTGGCGAAATCCAAGCTGCTACAGGTCTCTCTTGAAGAGGCATAACAGTGCTGGAGAGTATCGACCCAACGGGTTTATGAATATGGGAATATTGGAATAGGTCCAGTAAACTGCTTTATTGGCTGGCAACCCGCAATGTCTCTAACAAGCTAGTACCAGTCATCTGTGACTCTTCTGGCACCCTTTGTGAGGATTTGCCTGCGATTGCACATGTCTTTGTGAATTCCGATCAAAGCCACTGTATGGCACTCCCGCCATCTCCACAAGAGGTTGAGTCCCCATTGATTCAGGATATTCCGTTGCCTTCCATTCCTAAGTCTTTGGCTTAAGAACTCACTCAACCAGCCTTTTAAGGCAGAAGAGATAGGCTTGGCTCTCTCTGATCTCCAATCAGACCACCGGCCCTGACGGGTTCCCCATTGAGTTTTTTAAATGCTATCACACCCATCTGATACCCCACCTGTTGGTCCTTTATATTGCAGGGTCTTTACCCCTGACGTTGATAATGGCACCACTGTGGTTATACTGAAGGCGGATCAACCTCCCAGATCGCTGCTCTTCATACAGACCGATTTTCCTCATCAATGTCGCCATCATGATATTTGTGATGGTGCTTGCGACTAGGTTCGGTTTGTTTTTGCATTATCTAATGCATCCAGACCAATGTGGCTTCACGTCTGGCAGGATCACTCATCATTGCATAAGGAGAGTGCAGCTGGCCCTTTCTCAGTCGAGCTGCTTGGGACACTCCTTAGCCCCCCTCTTCATCGATTTTCAAAATGAGTTCAACACAATCCATGTAAATGTAGTCCTTTCCCCAACCTTCCCCATCTGCAGACAGACTAGTCCGGGATGCCCTCTGTCCCCCTTATTGTTTGCTTTTGCAATAGAGCCACTGGCGTGCCTGCTTAGATGCAATGCTCAGGTTCAGGAATAGCAGTGAGAGTGAGGCGAAGAGGACTGCATTGCCCTCTGTGCAGATGATGTTCTGCTCTTTCTCAGCGACCCTCAGTCTTCAGGCCCAAATGCCTTGAAATCCTCTGTTTGTATGAGGAGGCCTCTGGTCTGCAGACTAGTATGGGCAAGTCGCTACTGGTGCCGATTGCGGGGGTTGCTGCTGGCCATACCTGGTGCCCCATGATACTGGTACGATGTCTCTCCTTTAAATATCTTGGAATGTTTGTCTCTTGTCTCCCAGATCTGGCATGGTCTCTCAATTTTCGACCCCTCACATCAGCGTGGGGCAGGGATTTGCGAAGGTTGTGTACTGCCACTTAACATGATAGGGGGCATAGCCTTATTTTAAAATGATATGCCTTACTCGCTATCTCTATGTTCTGGCAAACTTTCCTTATCCGATCCCACGGAAGTACTTCTAATCACTTACCCAGAGAATGACAGCCTTCTTTTGGGTGGAGGGATGGCACTGCAAGGCCTTCACCTTTGCAAGAAAGTCCCAGTGTGATGGGGGGCCTTGGCATGACTGATATTTACAAGTACTACCTTGCTGTGCACCTGGTCCCTATTAATGAGTGGTTCACAGGGGAATGGGATGACACCTTGTATTGTGTTGAATTATATATCAAGGTCTGCTTTACGGTAGCCCGATATCCCTTTCTATTCCCTCCTGTACTCATGTGACATTGCTTTGCTGACGAGCAGCCTTGAGTTATATCCACTGGGATTGTTGCCTTATTGGAATGACGCCGCTGTGGCAGGGTGCTTGGCTCCAGCAGGAATCGGGTCTTAAGGGGTTCACCCAGTGGGACAGAATAGGGATTACTTACCTGGAAGATGTTCGCCTAAAGGGGACATTGATGTAATTTCAGGAGCTGCAGGAACAATATTGCCTCTCCCACATGACATTTTTTCGTTACCTTCAGCTATGTCATGCCCTGCTGGTCTATGTCTCAGTAGATCCCCAGATCTCCAAATGTAATCCTCTCAAGGCTTAACTGTTGAAGGGAAGGTTGGGCAAGGGAGCCTTCTCCATACTTCACCGCTGCCTGATGACCAATGCACCTGACTGCTTCCTTCCTTTTCAGGGTGGTTGAGTTGGATGATGACGACTGGAGGAAGGCGTGCTTGGCTCCAAGAGACCTGACGATTTCCTCATGTCTTGAGATGGTCAACTATCTCCATGCAACCTATCTGACAGCTCAAAAATTGCAGTGGGTGGGCCTTGCTGCTCAGGCCGTGTGTGCATAAAGCACCCTCACTGGTGCTGACTTTTTCCATATGGTTTGGTCTTGCCCAGCTTTGTCTGACTTTTGAGGTAGGGTGAAGCAGGAGATCTCTGGGGTGCTGGGCTGCCATACTAATCTGGGTCCTCGGATGGCTCTACTGGGTCTCCTGGAGGAAGATGGGGGACCAAGTGCCAAATGGCACTTCGCCCGGGACCTGAAAGCTGTCAGAGCCCCCTTCATGGCAGTCCGGAGGAAGGGAGAAGACAGGTGTGCGCACCTGGAGAAGCTGATTCATGAAGCAAGGGGGCTGCACATAAAAACATGTGAGCATATCATGGACTTCTGGTGTGATGCTATTGTCATTTACAGCTGCTCCATGATCCGACACACGCTGTGCTGATGTTACTTCATTGTTGGGGGATGCTACTGATATATGATGAAAATAATAACATTTGGTTATTACAAAAACATACAAGACCGTTCTACCGTCCCTAAGCCTCAATTAAAACCATATTGCACATCCTTCAGGATAGTATTCTGTTCAGCCCAGGATTTGTGCCAAGCCAAAAAGACCCTACCCAAGATCCTAATAGTAGAGTCCAGCTGAGAAATTAGGGGCTAGCAGGCAAGATTGTTTTTGTCACCCTTCTTAAAACTGGGTACAATAGTGGCTTCCAGCCATTCAAAGGGAATGTGCATTTGGTAACAGTCCTTAAAACATTGGCTATTAGGGGTTCCATAAAACTAGGTTGTCCTTAAAAACATCTACCGGTTATAATGCTGCCTAGCCTCTGGGATGTAAGGCTGAATAGCTGTGTGCCTTGACTTTCAAATAAAGGTTTTCCAAAAAAAAAAAAAAAACATTTACCGGTATGCCGTCAGGTCCCGGTGACTTAGCATTGGGGGACTTTTTGTTTTTTAATTCTCTTTTTTATTGGAAATCAAAACAACCTTTTGGGCACACTTGTATTCTTTTCGTGCATACACAGAAATAGGCATATATAAAGTCTTAATACATAATAATACGATAGGAGTCCTATCCAGCGAATCACATTGATACATTATTTGTCTCCCCCATGTCGTCCCCATTCCCGCCCCTTCACTCAGAATCACTGTCGCTCAACATCGTTGGAGGGTCGCATATATACCCCCTGTACTCATTCCATGCACTTCAAATCTTGACCCACTTCTGGGGGCACTTTCGGTTCAGATGCACTGTTCGTTCTGCCAGCATTGCGTGGTCAAGGTCTGCACACCAGTCCCTGAGTGTCGGTAATGTCTGAGATCCCCAATATTTAGCTACATGTCTCTTTGCATACATTATTCCCAATGTCATCTAGTCCTGGGAGGAGTGAGTGAGATCATTGGGTTCCCAAATATTCAAAAGGCAGCATTAGGGTCCGGTTTTAATGAGTCAGTGACTACCTGTGACATAGTCCTCATTACTTTATTCCAATACTCCGCTATCTACGGACAGTTCCAAATGGTGTGAAAGAACGTCCCTGCCTCCCCACAGCCCCGCAAACAATATTTATGGTCAGCTCTCCCAATTGCTGTAACGTGACTCTAGTATAGTAGACCTGATGCAGTATTTTTAATTGCACTAGTCTGTAAGGGATAGATACCCCCCTAGGGGAGGACAGTGCAGTCTGCCAGTCTGACTCGTCTAGTTCTCCCACCTCCGCAATCCATTTGTCCTTTAATTTCAAAGTCGGGTCTGGTAAATTATTAATGAGCTTACGATAGACGTATGAGGTCGCTTTTTTGGGCATGTGCTCTGTAAGAAGCCTGTCCTCTAACGGGGTAGACTCCGGTACCTCATCTCCAGGCCGAATAAGCGACCCCAGACCGTGACAAATTTACAAGTATCTAAACCTTTCAGTGGGGGCCAGGTCATATTGTTCCGCCAGCTGTTCAAATGTTAATAAGGCACCTTGCCTCCAGAGGTCTCCCACTATCGAAATACCAATGAGGTCTGGAACTTCTTACTGTTACAGAGATGGCCCAACCTGCGCGAACGGACCAAAGCGGAGTCATCTGAGTAATGACGTTCTTACATTTAAGTCGTGTCTGGGCCTCATACCAGAGTTTGACTGTGTGGGCCGTGGGACCCAGCAGAGCCGAGGCGCCTTTTTTATCATAGAGTGCGGCCAGCACTCCTCCACTACCGATGTCGTACCTATCAGCCTTAAACGCCGGCTCTGACTGGGGCACATGAAGCCAATGGTTAATAATCTTCAACTGGGCCGCCCAATAATACAGTTGGATATCGGGGAGAGCCACTCCGCCATCATACCAGCCCCTAATTAATTTCTGCCGTGAGATACGCGTCTGTTTATCTCCCATAGGAGACTTGAGACCAGCGTGTCTATGGATCTAAAATATTTTTGAGAAATGGCGACAGGGGTATTTTCAAGAATGTAAAGTAGCCGGGGGAGTGTCTTAATTTTGTATAGTGCCGCTTTCCCCAGGAGGGTTAGGGGCAAGGAGTGCTAATGATGTACGTCAGTGCGGAAGCGCTCCAAAGGAGGCGTCAGGTTACGGCGGAAGAAGGCCTCTGGCTGAGGTGTCACCCAAATTCCCAAATATTTAAAGGTCTCTTCAGTAATGATCAGTGGGCAGTCTGCCGGAAGTTGTGGCGGGGGGCCCTTAAGGACAAATAAAACCGATTTCGAGCAGTTAATAGTATACTCGAGACTCGGCCAAAGATTTCAAAGATATTAAGCAAAATTATAAGAGAGCGCTTGGGCATGGTCAAGTACAAGAGGATATCGTCCGCATATAATGAGATGCGGTCCTCCCACGTCGCGGTCCAATTAAGTCCCTTTATCATTGGGTCCCACTGGATCCACACTGCCAGTGGTTCTAGAATGAAGGCAAAAAGCAAGGGGGATAGAAGACATCTTTGTTGTGTGCCGCGGCCGAGTGGGAAGGTCCTAGAAATATGGCCATTAGCCACCACGTGAGCCAGCGGTTTAGTATAAAGCAGCTGTACCAATGCACAGAAATTGGGCCCGAAGCCAAGGTGTCGAAGAGCCGCAAATAAATAAGGCCATTCAACCATGTCGAACGCCATTCGGGCATCCAAGGATAAAACCACCGCAGGTTCAGAGAGATTTGGGACCTGTGCCATCACCGCATGAACTTGCCGCAGATTAAGAGCAGTGCTTCTATTTGGCATAAAGCCAGATTGGTCCGGATGAATCAAGGACTCCAAATGTGGGGTAATCCGACTGGCAATCATTTTGGTAAAAACCTTGGCTTCCGCATTAATCAGGGAGATCGGGCGATAGGAAGTACATTCGTCCGGGGGCTTGCCAGGTTTCGGTATTGCAACAATTGTGGCAATCCGCTGATCTTGAGGCAATTCCCCTTTGCTCAAGCTATCCACAAACATAGCTAAGAGGTGGGGGACGGTTAAGTCGGATACTCGCTTATATACCTCTACGGAGATCCTATTGGGTCCCATTGCCTTGCCTGATTGCAGGGAGTGGATCGCAGCCGCAACCTCTTCCTTTGTGAAATCAGATTCCAACAGCAAGGCATCGTCCTCCGAGAGGGACGGTATTTTTATGTCTCTAATATATGTTTGTGCCTCTTCCGTCGAAATGAGTGAGGATGAGGTGTAAACTTGCTCATAGTGGTCAGCTTGGGTAACAATATCAACGGGGGCTGTGACAACTACGTCCTCGGGGGTGTGAAGCTGCGCTATCGTCTTCTGAGTCCTCTCCTTCTGATCCAACCACGCCAAGAGCTTCCCTGCCTTATCTCCCACTTCAAAAATAGTGTGATGCGCACGCTGAATCCGCAATGTAACTTGCTCCCGCTGATACGCGGTGAGTTCACATTGTTTAAGGAGCAGCAACCGTGCCGTCTCCGCCGTGGGGCAGGAAGAGCTACAGAATGGAGGGCCGGCGGGATATATACCAACACAATGTTGAATCTCTTCCCCTCCCATTGACATGAGACAGCTGCAAACCGCCCCTGCGTGTCTCTCCTCACACGCTGAATGACTAATGGGAACCGCTTATTGACCAAAATGCCGACACCTCTGGAGCCCGCAGAAAACTCCGAATGTACCACCATTGTGTAGCCCCAACGATCCATAGCTTTGCTCGCTGAGCCTATCAAATGCGTTTCTTGGAGTAATGCTACAGTAGGTGCCTTCCGGCGGATATACTGGGATACCAACCCACGTTTAATTTTATCCCCCAACCCATGCACATTCCAAATAAGCAGGGTCATAGGAGACACTGGGGCCAGCTGGGGAGCGCTAACGTCTGCAACAACGCAAATCGCCTTTGTGTCCTCCATCGGAAGCAAGCCAGTGTCTCGAACCTATCTCTACAGTATGCACCTCATAAAGCACAGTAATACAATATAGCCCAGAACCTAAACATAACACAAAATCAAAAAGAAACCCTTCCCCCCTGTCTGTCACTGGTGACATTAGTTGCAGGATTTCGCGCATTGGGGGACTTTTTGATGGCTGAAACTACCTCTGCTCCCTCAAAGGCCAGAGTAAAAAGTCTACAGTCACTCACATACCCCTCATTAACCTCCACCAGTCCTTCACAACCACCCTGTGTGGAAGAGTATAAATGGCTGAAATGAGTTAACCATTCTTCACCAGCGATCAAGGTTTCCACGTTTGGGGCCACAGTCTCAGAAAAATAAGACTGATAAACAATCCTCCAAAATGCTCTTCTATCTTTTTAGTTTACCTGCTCTAATAAGATCTTGCCATGCTTGGTTTCTGATGTCACACTCTCTATGAGCTATCACCTCCGTATAGAGCCTAATGCATTCCCGGGCCTGGTCTCGAAACAAGGGTTCTTAAGTGCTTCTAATAGATTCCTATGAGCCACTGAGCAGGCTCTACTAAACCATTTATAAGCAATGCAGTCCTGGGAACTTTCTTATTGGTCATCACATTTTTTTAAGCTGCTCAAAGCAAAGAATAGGCATTGATTATCTCAGTGGGGACTGCATTAAAATCTAAACAGGTACTACAAGACCCACCTCCCCCCATTCTGCATCAAATCTCAAAGTAGCTGATTAGAGTCCAAATTACTCTGTGTCATCAAAAAGCTCCTATTATTAGAAAAGTATGTTGGCCTGAACAGGGTCAACCATGGCATAACACTTTCAACTTACTAAAGAGTGGATTATGGTCACTTGTACAGTTTCTAACAATATAACAAGCTTTGGCATAGCCAATAGGTCTCACATTTGGGACCTTATAAGTGTTTAGTTATCCAGCACAATATCCTTGGTGCAACAATATCAACTGTTGCATGGCTAAACACTTATAAGGTAGTACTCTACCCTGAGGGTCTATAAAGCGCACTTTAGAAGTATCTTATGAATACATAAAAATAGGCTTTTCCTATATGGCAATTTCATTTTTACCTGTCTTGTTTTTGCAGTGCATTTAAACAGCAGCCTAGCCAGAGAACAGTGGTGTTGACGGTAGAAATATCGGTCATACTTTTTGTTGGTGGAAACACACACACTGTAGGCCATATGACATTTTACTTTCCATGCCATAGGTACACTTAAGGTACAAATTATAAGGGACTTATAGGGCAGAAAATATGTCAAACAGGAAGTTTCAATGTACATCAAATTTTAGTGGGAAAGCACAGGGACCTTATTACTTTTGAGCAGTGGTGACGCGCACAGAAAAAGCCAGCAAATCCAGGCATGGAACACTTTAGTTATTTCCCACAGTAGTCAAGGAATTTCTTTTTTATGTAAAACATTCTACCTTGCCATCTATGATGGGAACTGGCAAAGTTTTGGTAATTAAAGAGTTGATGATATAGGAAAACGTATTATTTACTTATTTAGTTTTTTTGTATTGCACTACTAACCACCGTTTGACAATTTCTGGGTAGAAGGAGAATGCCTACTAAATGATCACTCTAGCTTTGCCTCCATTGAGGCACACAATATGGCTTTCTATCTGCTAACGTGGACTGCCTGATGTGAGGGGACCAAAACAATAAGGACATTAGGAGCTGGTGTGCCCGGCCAAGGTCAGAGTTGGGAGACCACGAAATAGCATCATGACTGGGTGTCTTTCTAACCCAGTCTGATTTTGGGACATTGTGCTGCTAGTTGCAAATGGGCAAATGGTGTTGAAGCCACAGTTTCAAAGGGACAAACAAAAGCCTACTTACTTCAATATCGGCTACTTCTTTGGATCTCTGGAAAACTGAACCTAGAGAGGTCGATATTTACATATACTGAACAGATTGGTGGCACTGTGAATGGAAATGCGGGGCATAAACTGCACATCTTGTTAGCATTTAAAAGGAGGGATTTGGAGCAAAAGGCAAGAACAAAATCTAGCTGAGAGTGAAAACACTGAAAGCAAAAACATTGCATAAGCCACTGGTAACAATTCGAGCAAGATGGAGAGGCGGAGCGAGGCGCGCACGCTTGGGAGAGCAGTCTGCTCTTTTTCAAAGCACACGCTTGTGCTTGTGGCGCGCTCATGCAAGGTATATGCCGTCACAAGCACGATTATTTGCTTCGAAAAGGAGCTGAACAACGGCTAAAGGTCTCCTAATCAGCGCATGTGCGCTGCGTAGCCGAGACCTAAAAACCATACAACCAAGATGACTGCTCCTGGGAAAATAAAATATAATCAACAGTAGTGCCAAAACCTTCCCCAGTAATTGTAGGTATAATTTGGCCTGGTACTGGACAAACAGCAGCAAAGACAAGATTGTATTTCGTTAATAATCGATTGAGAGCATCGCCATAATGATGATGTTTCAAATGCATGCTGTCAGAACCTTCAGTATTAGCCAAACCACAAACAGCAACTGTCCTTTGTGTTCAAATGGATGCATTAAAATCTCCTACCCAAATCATATTAACTGCAGACCTACTATTTGGCATGAACTTACCTAATTCAAATTCCAGCACATTTATTACCGCAGGGCTCCTTCTTGGGTTAAAATTAATATAATACAGTGTAATTAACAAATCTTTTCAAATCCGCAACTTGGACGTACTGCAATTGAAAATAAGAAGCAATACTTTTCATCTTGCTAATTTTGGAGGTAATAGAGATGAAAATACAAAGCTCTCCCTTAAGTCTACAAGGGTATGATCATTTGGCGGGGCTACAAAATAAAAAGATCCAGTCTAAATAGAAGAGTTTAAGTCCCCAAGTTTCTTGACAACAGACTATATCGCAAGACTGACCAGATTTAATCCAATCAGCGTTCTTTAATTTGGAGATAATTCCTTCAACATTCCAAGAGACTAAGTGCATATGTTTACTTTGTTTGAGATTAAGCAATTTATTTCTCCAGGACAACTTGGGAAGACAGCAAAAGTATGTCTGAGCCTACAGAGATATGTTCTCTTCCTGCCACAGTTGGGCATGGCAATAACGCACAAGGTAGTCAATCAATCTCCTTCAAATCACCAAGAGAGGAGAAGAAATTTGCAGTTTCAATATTCTATGCCATGGCAATCGGGCTTTTAGCTCCCAATTCTAGTCTTAGGTGTTTATGCCAAACAGTCATGAGGCCGATAGAAGACACCAAGGGGAAGAGCCCTTATATTATCAGCTGAACCAGGAGCCTGACTACAGCTATGTAAAAGCTGTCCAACAACAGTAGGGTACCTCAAATTGACCACAATATAATCCCCCTTGCTGCTTATTTTGGGGTCTTAATCCTATCCAAGCCATTTTGATAGCCATATTGATCTGCTTAAAAAGGTTGAATCTATTGCCAAAGTGTTGCTTGAGTCAGTACACTACTTTGTTGAATAAAGGTTTCCGGATTTCGTTTTTGTTTAACTCAAAGAAGGCACATTCTCAAGAACAATCACATATGGGTACATGGAGGAGGAAGTGGTAAAGTGTCCCTGCACTGTACAGATCCGTTAATGGGTTTATGAGATAGGTTTGAAGAAGATGACTTATGGGCACTGGTCTCACTTTGTCTTGAGTGAGGGGTGCCCTCCTTTAATTTCAGTGTCTCCCTTAGAAACTAAGATATTATTCATCTTCCCCGGAAGAGACTTCTGTTTCCCATCCTTTACCTGAGGGATCCACTGTCTATCTGCTCTTGGGCTTTGAGTACAGGACTATCCTTTCACAGTGAGAAGAATTTCAGCATTCGTACCAGTACCTGGCCTACTTCTTAGGTGCCCCTTCTCTAAATTCTCTATTCTTTCCACAATTTTATTACTAATGCATTTGATATTTGTAGGGGGCTGCCTTAGTATATGGAGCACATTTATTTAAGTGAAGCACCTTGCACCAATCCAGACAACCCATATGATGATTTTAATGGTCTTGGACAACCTTAGAAACCCCTCTAAGTGGTAGCTGTGGAGAGCAGCCTTCAGGCTTATCCAGAAGGAGTGTTAAGCAGCTTGTTTTACCATATCTAATCATGTAGTGTAGGTTAAACGAAAAAGTACCACACAGTGTAGTTATAAAAATATGTCTATTTATTACACAACACTCGCTAACATGTTGTTGTATCTCCTACCCGGAGATATAAACACAAATAGACAACAGTACTTCAATTGCAAGAAGTAAGTAAGCACAATACACAGTGGTCTCCAGGGGGAGACCAAACCATATACTAAGAAAGTGGTATGCGAACTGCGACCAAAGTCAGGACATGGACCAGGAGACTCAGGAGAGCTGGGGACACAAGGTATCACCCAAGGTAAGTACCCAGAAACCCCACGGAGGCACTGTGCAGAGTAGAAACACAGCCGCGAACTTAATAGAACTCAACAGGAAAGTTGCTGTTGCAGTTTTGAAGAAGGACCCTTCCCAGTGGACCCCAAAGAAACCCTGTGGAAGACAGAAGGTTGGAGATTCACCCCACCCATGAATACCCTCAGGGACTAGGATACCTACACCAGGGAAGCCGGGTGCATTGGTGTGAAGTGACTTCGGAAACCGCTGTAGACCACAATGGAGGACGTCATTAAAGATGCCACTGGCGAAGACTGTGCAAGTGTCCAGTGGAATCCAAGGGTGGATTCTTGAAGAGAAGAACCTGCAAACAGAGGGGACAGATTCTTTGCCACTCGGAGGTGACCAGGAGATATGGTAGAGCAATGCCCACCAATATCTGAAGATGCAGGAGTGATGAGGGGGACCTTGTCGCTGCTGCTGTGAGGACCATGCGGTGTTGAGGAAGACCAGAAGTCGTGCACAAGCTGTCCCACGTCGGAAGTCGAGAACCAGGGGGTCGGTGTCCGGCGGGAGCACCAACAAGTCTTGGCAGCAGCAACAGGCGTGAAAAACAATGAAGGAGCAACGTTGGGACCAGCAAGTTCCAAGGGACTCACTAAGTGCAGGAGAGTCAGATCAGGCCCAGAGCAAGCTGGGGAGACCACTTAAGTACAAGGCCCTCAAGATGATGCACAGGCCGAAGACAAATGAGTTGCAAGAGGACCTCAAGCAGCTCACCAAAGATGAAGGCCCATGGTGCAGAGTATGCGGTGAGGACGACTATCTTGGTAGGAAGAGATGCTGGAGGCTGGAGCTTCTTGTAGTCCAAAGATCCCTGGAGTGCAGAGCCAACGTGACAAGGCAACGGCAAGTCGTCGTGGTGCACAAGGGGTTCAGTCGCAGCGGTTCTGACGAGAGATCCTGGCCTCAATATTGCAGAGAGGACAGGCCAGGTCTCGAGGGAGTAGCAGAACCACCACCTGGTTGCTGAGCCTTTTGAAGTCTGTGGGGCGTCTGGAGCAGCAGACCGGTCAGCTCCGTTGCAGTGCCTGCAGATGCATGGGATTGACTCCTTCACTCCAAGTGAGATTACTTTGGGTGTCCTTGATGCCCATGGGTCTGTTGACGATCCTGGAAGAAGCACAGACACAGACGACAAAGAAGACTTGCAGAACAGTGAGACCAGCAGGAGTCTTCCTTGAGGCAGTCTCGGTTCAAGGTGATGTCCAGCAAAGTCCAAGTGTCCAGACAATCGAAGAGTGACTTGGTTTCAGGTTTGAGTCGTGTCCCATGACGAATCTGAGGACCCACCCACAGGTAAGCCCTTTTATACCTTAAGAAAGGGGCTAGGATGACTCGGGGGTCCCTCCCAGAGGAGGGGCTGGACAGAGGGGAGAATACTCCCATGTCCTTCTAGTTTCACGCTATAGTGGGAGCCAAGGGCTCCCAGAACTGGTTCCAACTGGAGTATGCAAGAAGGGCATAAAATGTGCCTTTCAAAGCAGACTGGTGGCGCTAGCAAGCGCGCCCACCGTGGCCCAATACACCAAGTCCTGTCTGGGAGGTGATCACACCTCCCTGTTACAGGAAAGCCATTGTTCTACCTTCACCTGCTCTAACACAGCTCAGCAGAAGGAGGGCAGAAACGTGTCTGGGGTCGGCGGCAGTACTAGCTTGCCGGCCAACCCTGGAAGGCTGTTACTAGGAGTACTAGGGGCTTCCTGGAGGAGCCCCCCAGGGCATGGAATCATACCTCCAACAACGGTAATAGTGTTTGGGTATGATTCAAACATGTTTGATACCAAACATGCCCAGGTTCAGCACAGCCACACTATAGTTACCCATCGGATAATGACGGATGGCCACTATAGGTATCAAAATGGCTGCCCACACATACAAAGCCTGGAGAATCGACTCTGGGGTTTGTAGGGATGTCCTGCTCATGCAGGGGTACCACATACTTATAACCCAGCACCCTGACATCAGGATTGAAAGGCCTGCCACAGGGGTGACTTATAGTCTGTAAGTGTAGTGACCTCAGATATAAGAAAACGTATATCTGTTGTAAGTGGTGCTTGCACAGGCTTACACAGGTTACAATGGCAGACCTGTAATCACAGTTTAAGTGGTCTCTCATGGGTGACATGATACATGCTGAAGCTCATTGGAGACCCCTGGTGTATGTATGCCCTGGGTACCTTAGTACCTTATCCCACTTGTGGGACACCCCCGCGCCGCACGGCCACCAGCTGCTGCGTGTGTCTCCCTCTGCCTGCCTTCTGCCTCGCCGCCGGCCTCGCTGACGCCTGGCCGTTCCCCTCTAGTTTTGCCAGTGTTTTTGCCCATAATTTGTGCTTGTTTTTTCTGCGCCGTCCGATCGCTGTTTTAGCTGTTTTCCTCTGTTTTGCCCGTCAATTGTGCCTGTATTCCCTTGTGCTGTACCATCGTTGTCCTTTCTGTTTTTGCTTTATTTTTCCCTCCATTTGTGCCTGTTAATGTAATTATTTCCTCTTTGCCGTGTCCAGTTTCCTTCCTGTTTGCCCGCCTACCTCGCCGCCCTCCGCTCTCCCTCCCCGCTTCCCGCCTCCCGCCACCGCCTGTGGCCACGCCCCTTTTCTCTTCTGTTCCCTCCCCGCTCCCGCCTCCCAGCTGCTCCGCCCACCCGCGCACTTGGCCTTAAATGGCGACCGTGCGACGCAGGTGAGTGTGACCCACTTGTGGGACACCCCCGCGCCGCACGGCCACCAGCTGCTGCGTGTGTCTCCCTCTGCCTGCCTTCTGCCTCGCCGCCGGCCTCGCTGACGCCTGGCCGTTCCCCTCTAGTTTTGCCAGTGTTTTTGCCCATAATTTGTGCTTGTTTTTTCTGCGCCGTCCGATCGCTGTTTTAGCTGTTTTCCTCTGTTTTGCCCGTCAATTGTGCCTGTATTCCCTTGTGCTGTACCATCGTTGTCCTTTCTGTTTTTGCTTTATTTTTCCCTCCATTTGTGCCTGTTAATGTAATTATTTCCTCTTTGCCGTGTCCAGTTTCCTTCCTGTTTGCCCGCCTACCTCGCCGCCCTCCGCTCTCCCTCCCCGCTTCCCGGCTCCCGCCACCGCCTGTGGCCACGCCCCTTTTCTCTTCTGTTCCCTCCCCGCTCCCGCCTCCCAGCTGCTCCGCCCACCCGCGCACTTCGCCTTAAATGGCGACCATGCGAACGCGCAGCGGTCACGCGCAGCGGGCGCGCCGATTGTGCGCCGAATGCGCGCCAAAGGTAAGCCCGTCCGCGACCGGATCGCGACCAGCGCCATGACCCCTGGCCCACGAAGACCCCGACCTACCCGCCTGACGTACTCCGCCGCCACCCTTACCGCTCTCAACACCGGCCGACTCCCAGATTGCCATCAAGCCACTCCACGACGTACCCACGGACCTTTCAGCTGCCACGCCTGCAAGTTCACCTGCATCCGGACCAGCCTCGCACCGGCACCCGCCAAGTCGAACCCCAGCAGTACCCACCTCAAGTGCATCCTGCTCAACACCCGCTCCGTCCACAGACACGCCATCGAACTCTGGAACCTTCTAGACGCCACAGCCCCTGACGTTGCCTTCCTCACGGAGACCTGGATGAACGCCTCCTCAGCTCCCGACATCGCCATCGCTATCCCAGAGGGCTACAAGATCGTCCGGAGGGACCGAAACGCCAACCAGATGGGAGGAGGCATCGCCATCATCCACAGGAACACCATCCGTCTCACGACCAGCACCGACAACACCCTGACCAGCGCCGAACACCTGCATTTCCAGATCCACACCAACCCGAACACCACCCTCAGAGGCACCCTGATCTACCGACCCCCTGGTCCACGCTCACAATTCAGCGAGGACATCGCCGACTTCGTCAGCCCGCATGCCCTCCCCTCCGCTGACTACATCCTCCTGGGAGACCTCAACTTCCATCTGGAGAACAACAACGACCGCAACACCAGCACCCTGCTCGACAACCTCGCCAACCTGGGACTCAAGCAACTGGTGTCCACCCCCACCCACCTCGCCGGACACACACTCGACGCAGTCTTCTCTTCCAGCACAGACATCGACTTCAGCCACGCCACAGAGCTTCAATGGACGGACCACAGCTGCGTCCACTTCACCTTCAAGAGAACGACGACCCACCAACACCAGCAACAGGCCGCCCGCAGAAGCTGGAACAAGATCACAGCAGACCAGCTCGCCACCTCCCTGAGCCAGCACCCTCCTGCCAGCTCAGCGAACCCCAGCCAGGCCGCCGACAACCTCACGAAGTGGATCAGCAACTGCGCGGACGAACTCGCCCCACTGAGGACCCCGCCTAGCAGACCCGGCAGCAAGAAGGCCCCGTGGTTCACCGACGAACTCAAGAGCTCCAAGAAGAACTGCCGAGCCCTCGAGAAAGTCTGGAGAAGGGAACCGACACCGGACAACAGGACCGCCTTCAAACTTGCCACCCGGAAACACCACCAGCTGATCCGCGCCGCCAAGAAAACAGCATTCAAGGACCGGTTGGACAACAACGCACACAACTGCAAGGAACTCTTCAACATCGTGAAAGAGCTTTCCAACCCCAGCGCAGGAAACAACGACATCACCCCATCGCAAGACCTCTGCAACTCCCTCGCTTCATACTTCCACAACAAGATCGCGGACATACACAACAGCTTCAACAACCAACCAACGCACACCATGACCGAACAACCACCCCCCACCACCACCCTCCACGCCTGGACCCCGATCAGCACCGAAGACACCATCCGCACGATGAACTCCATCCACTCCGGATCACCGACCGACCCCTGCCCTCACCACGTCTTCAACAAGGCCGACGCTGTCATCGCACCCCACCTGCGAGACATCATCAACACATCCTTCGACACCACCATCTTCCCTGAGAGCTGGAAACACGCCAAACTCAGCGCTCTACTCAAGAAACCAACAGCGGACCCCACCGACCTCAAGAATTACCGCCCCATCTCGCTCCTCCCGTTTCCAGCCAAAGTCATCGAGAAGACCGTCAACAAGCAGATGGCCGCCTTCCTCGAGACGAACGGATCCCTCGACCCCTCACAGTCCGGCTTCCGAGCCAATCACAGCACCGAGACCGCCCTCATCGCCGCCACCGATGACATCCGAGCCCTGATGGACAATGGAGAAACAGCGGCCCTCATCCTCCTAGACCTCTCCGCGGCATTCGACACGGTCTGCCACCGCACCCTAGTACGGCGCCTCAGCAACATCGGAATCCAGGACAAGGCGCTGGAATGGATCATCTCCTTCCTCGACGGAAGAACACAGAGAGTCCGCCTACCACCGTACAAGTCAGAGGCCTCCGAAGTCATCTGCGGCGTCCCCCAAGGATCATCTCTGAGCCCCACCCTCTTCAACGTCTACATGAGCCCCCTCGCGGCCATCGTACGCAAACACAACCTCAGCATAATCTCCTACGCCGACGACACCCAGCTGATCCTCTCCCTGACCAACGACCCCGCCGCCGCCAGAGCCAACCTGCACGAAGGGATGAAAGAGGTAGCCGAGTGGATGACGACCAGCCGCCTGAAACTGAACTCAGACAAGACGGAGGTCCTCATCCTGGGCTCCTCACCCTCCGCCTGGGACGACTCCTGGTGGCCTCCCGCCCTGGGCACCGCACCCAAACCGACAGACCATGCACGCAACCTGGGCTTCATCCTGGACTCCTCCCTCTCCATGACCAGGCAAGTCAACAACGTCTCCTCTGCGTGCTTCAACATCCTACGCATGCTACGGAAGATCTTCTGGTGGATCCCCACCGAGACCAGGAAGACCGTCACCCAGGCCCTCGTCACCAGCCGACTGGACTACGGCAACGCCCTCTACGCCGGTACCACCGCCAAGCTCCAGAAGAGACTCCAGCGGATCCAGAACGCCTCAGCCAGACTCATCCTCGACATCCCACGAACCAGCCACATCTCCGGACATCTGAGAGACCTTCACTGGCTCCCCGTCAACAAAAGAATCACCTTCCGCCTCCTCACCCACGCACACAAAGCCCTACACGACCAAGGCCCGAGCTACCTCAACAGCCGAGTCAACTTCTACGCTCCCAAACGCCACCTCCGATCAGCCAACCACGCCCTCGCCGCCGTCCCCCGCATCCGAAGAGCGACTACAGGAGGAAGGTCCTTCTCCTACCTGGCCGCCAAGACCTGGAACTCCCTCCCTCCCGACCTGCGCCTGACCCAAGACCACCTCTCCTTCAGGAAGAAGCTGAAGACCTGGTTGTTCGAGCAGTAGCGCCCCCCCCCCGCCCCCCCCCAGCGCCTTGAGACCCTACGGGTATGTAGCGCGCTTTATAAGTGTCACTGATTGATTGATTGATAGGGACCTATAGGGGTACACCAGTAGCCAATTGTGGAGGTACAAAAATACTTACCAAGTCAAATTTAGGGAGGAAGCACAGTGACTGGGGTCCTGATTAGCAGGATCCCTGTCAGATTTGTAAAAAAAACTACTGACACCAGCAAAAAGTGGGGGTAAACATACTAGAAAGATCCTACCTTCCTACAATATTATTTTCAAATACTGATAGTGCCCTATTGAGATAATTGAGTTATTAAATATACAAGGATTGTTTAAGAGTCTTTGAGCCTGATCACTTCTAGGCCGAAACTCGAATTTCCTGAAGAGATACGAGGAGATATAGTGAGGGACAGACAATGCTGAGGGATGGATAAGGTGACCTTGGTCTTCTAGTCTCTCCTGTATCAAGTCAATCTCTGAATTTCTCACACCCATCCCTCTAGTGAGGAAATTAGTAATTGAAGAATCAGATTTAAAACTAGCTTTCCCCCACATATAGATAATTGATTTCCTCTTACCCATAGTGACAGGAATTCATATTTCCTTAAACTTGGGATTTCTATATCACCAACAAGAAGGGTGGCCCAGCCTCCTCCGGGCTCTGACGGCTGCAGACGGACCGCTCATCTCCCAGGCGTGTCCCGCCGGTGCAGAGAGTGTCACAGCCACCTCCAGTCTACAGTGAGTTACGAGGCAGATAGTCCAGGCCCGTAGCAGGCAGCAGACAAAACGCTGGAGTATCAGCGTGTCCACACCTACACATTTTACATAGATCTACACATTTTGCCAACAGTTCAGGACCCACAGATGTCTCCAGATACAATCATGCTGCCCACAATGAGTGGGAAACTTACTTTCATTACACTTTAAGTACCTGTGAATCCAAGGCAGATTTCACCATTTTCAAAGGGTCTGCTTCGGTCTCCCACAGCTTAAAAAAAGTTATTAGGTACATTCCGCTTAAAAAAAGTTGTTACCGTACATTGTAAATGTAAATGTATTGCGATTTATATAGCACACGTATCACCCGAAGGCATCAAGGAGCTTGCTTAGGGAACCCGTCCTGGTATTCCCCTGTGACATACCCCGACAGGGTATCCGCAAGGTGAAAGCCAGGCATCCCGCCGCGAGGGGCCATTGTGGAGATTAAGCAAGCTATTGCCCAGAGTCGCAGAGTGTGAACCCGTGAATCGAGTAGGCACCGGAGCGAGAATTGTCAAGTCCATGGACATTTTAGGACTCAAGACCCTGCCGAGCCAGGAATTGAACCCTGGTCCCAGGCTGACCTCTGCTTCCAGGTCTACCTCCTCTAACCAGTGAGCCACACTTCTCCACTACATTCCGTTCTTGCTTCTTGCAGTAAGAACTTGGTGTGTGGTTCTCAGTTTCCATGGCCAGAACCGAGAATAGTATGCAAAGTCCAGTACTCCCAATAGCTGGCAATGTCATTACCTTAGTGGTAATCCTATTAGGGTAATTACATTGCCAAGCTCCTGAGAGTCCTCCTGAAAGCAACCACGCTGGACTTTGGCTATTTTTTATGGACTTCAGAGCAACCCTGATTTTGCTCTGCAAACAAAACAATATCGCCTAACCTGGTTTTTGCTGAAATATTTTACCTAAGAGTTCTCCGGAGATGTGCAGTGTACATGTGTTGAAACTCAGGGTTATAACCTTGCAATAAATCTGTACTTGTGCAAAAAACACAAGAAATTCCAACTATACACATGACCCAGAAACACTAAGCATGAAGGCCTGGAATCTGGTACGCCCCTGAATACCTACCTTTAGAGGGGTCCATCAGCTAAGTATCAATAGTATCTTCTGGTCATGGTGAATCAATCAATCAATCAATCAATCAAAGACATTTATAGAGCGCACTACTTACCCGTAGGGTCTCAAGGCACTGGGGGGAGGGGGGTGCCGTTACTGCTCGAACAGCCAGGTCTTCAGCTTCTTCCTGAAGGAGAGGTGGTCTTGGGTCAGGCGCAGGTCGGAATGAGATACTCAAGAAGAAGACCAAGCTCCTCATCCAACTAACAGAGCCTCCTCACTGTGCCAAGTTGGGAAAGACCATCTCCATAAACGTTAAGACAGTGGCCCCATTTCAATCCTCCATTTTGGATATGGAACCAGCATTGACAAAGACATTGTTTTTGGTCTTTGAAGAGTGAGCAGCCTTTCACAAGCTGGTAATATGTACAATATTGTCAGCGGGCATCAAACTTCCCTCACAGAAGAAGCGTATCGGGTACGGCAAGGCCTGCAGCAGCTCATGTAAAATATGTCACTACAGATACAACCATTACTTTATCAGCATTTAGAATTCCGCTTGTCTGTTGTGATCAAGCACGATTGGGACAAAAAAATAGGTCCAGGCACCAAAATAAAATAGGACTTTTTGAAAAGTGGGGCGGGCTTGCCAACCATAACAACTTTTTTTGACATGTTATCTGGGTAATCTTTGAGTGGTGAGGGGACTGAACATTTGTACTTGTTGCAAGAAATGTTACTGGTAATTTGGGGAAATGTAGCTAGGAAGTTCATTATAGTCCCTCCCTATCAAAAAAATAAACTAACCCTGGTCTTCAACCCATGTACTGTTGCCATTCTGCACCAAGTCAGTGGGATTCTGGCGACCACAAGGCTCTTTTTTCATTCTCCCAATCTTGTCCCACTCCCTCAGTGCTGGTCCAGTTGCTCACTTCTCCTGTCCCCGCTCCTGCAGCGCTCTCAGGCACCTAGCCCAAGGCTGGCAAAGAGCGATATATAAATACCTTCTCCACATAACATGACAGATCCACTTCTTGTTTGTTTCCACTGGGTTGCTTCTTGTTAGCAAGTTTTGATATACAAGATGCTGCCTATGTATGTTTCCCTTCACTAGAACTACGATAAAACCTGAATAAGGGCTTCCTGCCTGGGTCAGATCTCTAGCACTGGTTGCAGGCGTGCAAGAGAACCTTCGTTGTCTTAATGCACCATGAACTCACATAAGGAAAAGCTCTGCTTCCAGCACATTGGTCTCAGTCCCCCCTTGCTGACAGGTTCTAAGATACAGAATCTCATTCAACTGATTCCTGAATTTATTACCTATTTAAAGAGTAAAGGTGGCAGAGAATTTTTTTTAAAGATGTTGACACTCATACAAGGAGCGGTTCTGCTTTCAGCTCATTTTCTGCTTTCAGAACATTCTCTGCTTATCTCCAGGACTGCAATTCATAATTCTTCCAGAATGAATCAATTCCTGAAGGGGGAACCTATTAAGAGGGCGCATAGAATTTGTTGAAATCAGACTTTATGTCAATTTCACGCCTCCTGGGTTCTGTGGTATGTCCAAGAATCTGCCGTGCCAGGGTATACTCAGACATGAGTCCCTTTCTCACTGCTCCATCAGGATTCAAGCAAGCCGGGCCGAAGACGGCTGAAATGCCAGAAACCGGTCCCCGGTAGCTTGTCTCCTTTCTGGTGAAGAATTGGCTTGGTAGTTTAGTCTGCCCTGTTCCCATGATGCACTGGGCCAGGGACAGACTGATTTGCATAAAGCCAGGTTCTGAGCTGGGATGGGGCAGTGAGATAAATAACGGTGATGGATCAAGCCCTGATCTTTGGATTGGGTAAGAGTGGTCTGCTTAATTCAGACACTCTGTTCATCACCACCCCCTTTTCTGAATCGTTTTTGGCCACTATAGGTGTGGCAGGGTATACTCAGACATGAGTCCCTTTCTCACTGCTCCATCAGGATTCAAGCAAGCCGGGCCGAAGACGGCTGAAATGCCAGAAACCGGTCTCCGGTAGCTTGTCTTCTTTCTGGTGAAGAATTGGCTTGGTAGTTTAGTCTGCCCTGTTCCCATAATGCACTGGGCCAGGGACAGACTGATTTGCATAAAGCCAGGTTCTGAGCTGGGATGGGGCAGTGAGATAAATAACGGTGATGGATCAAGCCCTGATCTTTGGATTGGGTAAGAGTGGTCTGCTTAATTCAGACACTCTGTTCATCACCACCCCCTTTTCTGAATGGGTCAGATCTCTAGCACTGGTTGCAGGCGTGCAAGAGAACCTTCGTTGTCTTAATGCACCATGAACTCACATAAGGAAAAGCTCTGCTTCCAGCACATTGGTCTCAGTCCCCCCTTGCTGACAGGTTCTAAGATACAGAATCTCATTCAACTGATTCCTGAATTTATTACCTATTTAAAGAGTAAAGGTGGCAGAGAATTTTTTTTAAAGATGTTGACACTCATACAAGGAGCGGTTCTGCTTTCAGCTCATTTTCTGCTTTCAGAACATTCTCTGCTTATCTCCAGGACTGCAATTCATAATTCTTCCAGAATGAATCAATTCCTGAAGGGGGAACCTATTAAGAGGGCGCATAGAATTTGTTTAAATCAGACTTTATGTCAATTTCACGCCTCCTGGGTTCTGTGGTATGTCCAAGAATCTGCCGTGCCCTTAAAATAAGACACTGTGGTCTCAGGTAAGAAAGAGTTCTGCATCCAGCTCTTTGGCTGAGTAACCACTTGTTTGCACCTTTTGAACTACAGAAGCCTACCCCAACAAAGGTATTCTTGAAGTACGTCCCACGTCAAGGACTATTAGGACTGAGGCTAATGATTAAATTAATGCAATATTTTCCCAGTGCCCATAGATCAAAAATTCCTTAAACCACAATGAGGTTTAAGTAAATTTTGCACATCTTTGATATGTATTTAGGCATGCTTTCACATTCATTAGCAGACACAAAAATCCTAAAGTATTTGTGGTCAACAACAATTTACACCCTCCCCCTCCAAAAAAATTATAACTGAACCACCAAGGAGATAATCCTGCTTCTTAGTGACTTTAGCGAGCATAAGACCCAATCACTAAAATCAGTGACTTACAACAAATTATTTACTTAATAATTTGTTTAAAGTCTATTTGTCCAAAACCCAAGACACATAGAGGAAATGAAAAGCAATGGCTTACAATGATTTGTTATTGTGTAGCAGCTATGCGGCACTTGACGATGAAAAATAAATGAATAGAAATGGATTCGAGAATAAAGCTAAGATTTTTATATGTATACAGAAATCTGAGTTAAGAAATAGGTGTAATTTGTACCACTCCAAATTTTGGATTTCCCATAATGCCATAGGATTGAGAAGTTTTTGCAAAAAGTGTTTATGTTGACAAACACACCAG
Source organism: Lissotriton vulgaris (assembly GCF_964263255.1). NCBI lineage: Eukaryota > Metazoa > Chordata > Amphibia > Caudata > Salamandridae > Lissotriton > Lissotriton vulgaris. The sequence continues at coordinate 277,882,812 of NC_141698.1, read as the reverse complement.
GAGGGCAATCATTTTGCAAAGAGCAGTATAAACTGGAATCCTCTGGTTTTTATTCATCCATCAAATCTGTGTATGTGTTTAAAACTGACCTTGGGTAATGTAACACAAGGTCAGCACTAAACCCTTTTACTGGTAAACGTAAACATTCCTCCTGGGAGGGCGTCTGATTTTCTTGTTGATTCCATTTTTTCTTTTGTGCATTAAATGAGTACCTCTGAAGATTGCACATTGATAATTGTGGTGGATGATTTTAATGCTAAAATCTCAATTTGTTCCTCTCTGGCCTTCAGCAACCAAGAGTTGGAAGATGTATGGACCATCCCTTAAATAACGTTGCCAGTCCATACTAGATCGGATAGGCGAGGGTTGAGTCTTTTGGATTGTTTGAGAACTAATGACTTAGACTTATTGAATGAGAGGTTTCCAGAGGACTCCCCCACCTCCCTTACTTTTCATGCTGTGCGGGGGAAGTCATTAATTGACTATATGGTGGTATCATATTAGCTCTTTGGAGCATGTACTTGGTTTAAGGTATTGAGGACAGATCTGAGTGACCACAGTATTTTATCAGTGAATGATAATTTGGAAGTCAAGATGCTTGAGCTGTGGAATCCGAGAGATGAAACTATTATGTACAATAGAACAATTGGCCGTACCTTTTGGTCTAATCAAAATCTGGCATGCTTAGGGAGATATGTAAAAAATGTGAGCTCTGGTCCCAACCAGGTAAATCCCATTAGCTGGTTTGAGAAGCATTTGGCTCTATTTAGACCATGTGGAAGTAAAAAAACAGTCAATGGCATTAACCTCCTAGTGGTTACTTTGTGGGGGATAAAAAAGCTAAATTGGGACTTGAATGCCTTAGTAAGGGACCAATTTAAGCAGGCATCATTGACTAGGCAAATAGAAATGTATATATTAAAGCAGGTAAGAACCAGATTGAAGGCTTCCGAACATAGTGGGGTAGAGGATTCCAAACGGATTGAATTGAGAGAGGTTGCACTGTCCAGTGACTCATGTAAATATTGGGCACTTATCAATGAATACTGGGATAGTAGAATTTAGGCAGAAGCCATCTTAATATCTGATGCAGAATGGACCCAATATATTTCACAGTTCTATGTACTAAATACTAGGAACAGGTTTAACTTTGAGTCAATTCCTGAGCCTCCCCTGGAAAATGTCTTTGGCCCGCCTTCCTGCAAGGAAATGGAGAGTTTTATTAAAGGGGCAAGGTACTCTGGTGCGATGGGCCTAGACGTTCGACCGCTAGCCATCATTAAACAAGATAGCCTGGCATGGGCTCATTTCCTTCACCCGGTGTTTTCTTACTGCTATACTTACGGGATTATTCCGTCCTCTTGGAGAGGAAGCATAGTGGTTCTGCTATATAAAAAGGGCCATAAAACAGCTCCTGCCAGGTTCAGGCAGATTTCCGTACTGGACACACCCGGAAAACGGTTTGCCAAGAGCATACTTCTTCACCTCCAAGACTGGGCTTTTGGTAATAACCTTGTACCCGTAGAGCAAGCGGGGATCCGTAAGCATAGCAGCACTTTGGATTATATCACTGTTCTACAGACCTTGATTGAAATATATCCAATAGACAAGGGAATGGTCTTTTATGCCGCCTTCACAGCCTTCAACCGGGTTGACCGGGGGGATGCTGTGGAGGAAACTGGCCGCAATAGGGATTCAGGAACATTTGTTCAGACTAATCATTGCATTGCATTCCTCTACTTGCACACAGGTGCTGATGAGAGGCACCCAGGGCCTGTCAAGTAAACTGGAAACTCACAATGGGCTGAAGCAAGGGTGCCTTTTAGCCCCTCTCCTTTTCTCTTTGTACATTAATGACTTGCCGAGCTGAGTAGGGCATTGTAAAGGAGACTCACTGAAATTAGATCTATTGAAATGTGTTGTCTACTTTATGCGGATGACGCAATCCTATTGGATTTAACTTTGATAGGTGTACAAAGGCAACTTAACAAGCTAGGTCATTACCCTGATGATCAGTTTTTTACAAATAAATATCTTAAAAAGTAAAATTATGATTTTTAGATCTCGGGAATGTAGGGTTAGGAAAAAATATCCATTGGTTTTTAGGGAAAAATAAACTTGATGTAGTGAAGTATTTAGGATGAATTTTCTTGAGCAGGTGCTCTAGCAGTGAGCATATTGGCCAGTGCAGAAGTAAGGCTATATCCAAGGACTTTGAACTTGGTAGACTATACAAATGTTGTGGGCAAAGACATTTTGCACATGTAATATCTGTTTTTAAAATCAAAATTCAGTTAGTATTGCGTTATGCATGTGCACATCAGTGGATGCACATCAGTGGGAATTTTTTGAGAAGGGGTAAGGGCGCATTTGGCGGCAAATTTGTAACCTGAACTGTGCAGCCAGCATAGCTACCCTTCGGCTCAAATGTGGGCTTCTCTCAACGTACGTGTTTGCCACAACAGCATGTTGAAGGTCGGGTAATGTTTATTGGATAGTGATGTAAGTTCTATACGGGCTGCGCCAAGACAGGACATTTTCTCCAGCCTGAAGGGGTAAAATGTTGTTTTTAAGAAACCATGAGAAAGCCTTAGACGTATTTGAAATTGGGCACAGTGGTGCATGCCCTCTCCCAAAACCTGTATTGAAAATTCTGATAAAAAATAATAATTTACAAAGTCAGTCGCAAAAGAGATACTACACTGTGTTCAGGGCATTCTAGAAACAACACAATAGTGGGGAGTCGTTTGTATAAAATAAAAACAATTGTTCGTCGTATGGAACCTCCCCCATGGAGTGCAAAGAACCATTCTGTTGTTAAGGTTGAATTTGCTCCCTTTGCGAATGATAACAGAGGCAGAGGAGCCGCTTCGCCTGTTTCTGCTGGGTCGCAGTGATTTCTGTGGAACTACAAGTCCCAGGGGGCCTGAGGAGTTGGCCCGCACTTGAGCCTGATTGTGCCGCTGCCTACATAGCGCCTCGCCGCTCCCGCTTCGCAGAACGCGCACCAGAGACCGGATGAGGCCGGGCCCCCACTCTAAACCTCCTCACACTGCAAGGTTAGTTCTGCTAAATTTATTATTATTCCTTTCATCTGTAACCTACAAACCTTTGTTGATAACTGGGATCAATACCAATGATGAGTAAGCGTGACGGAAGGAGGTTAGACGCACTTAATGGCGGCAGTATAGCGGGGACACTAGATCAGTTTATATTAAGGGCAACCTCTGTGCTTCTAAAGGAAATAGTGATAACTGAGCACTGTTTGTCCTTGGATCCACAATTAACGAAAAGATCGTCTTTAGGTTTATTTGTCACTGCACTCTCTCCAGTCAATTCTGCCGTAAATACAACGACGGCTACGATCAACAACGAAGATAGCGGTTCTGTGTCTACATCGATAGGCTTTTGGGAGGGCACAGTAAAATCTCCAGTAGCTTTAACAAATACTGCTACTAGTATCCCTCTAAGATCATCAGCTAAATCTTTGCAAAAAAATAAAATCAACACAAACCAATCTATTCCTGACTCTGCAGTCAAAAGGAAGAGACGAGGTGGCCCTCAAAGGCCTACAACAGCAAAAGCGCCTAGGATTAATAAAAACGGAGGACGTGCCCTAGCAGATGAGCAGTGTACCTTAGGCAATCAAGCTCCGATCCCCCCGTATTTTGATCTTGTAGCTATGGGTGGCCACAGCACGAATTCCAACGAGGAAATGTGGAGAAGGTTGGAAAATCTTCTGTCAACCTTCTTATCTCCTATTACTTATAGACTGACCCGGATCAAAGATCGACTAACCACCGTTGAATCCCAGGCCAAGCCAAGTTTCTCAGTTCTTGAGGGTCTTTCTGTCCAACTTAAGTCTACATCTGTGACCATAACCAACAAACCAGGGAATATAGTACCAGCCCTGGTTACAGCTAAACCCAAGCCCCCAGGTCTTTAAGCAACTAAATCATCTGGTTTTGTCCCACAAACAGATTTAGTAGCAGTAACTCAGAAAAACCCAATCCCTATGGATAAGAGCGACGCAGCACTAAGGAATCTCTCAAGTGAGTTTGCCCAATCGATTTTGAGCCCTTCCGGTGATGGCAGAGTGGAGGTGGAAACCTCTCCAATCAAGGACTCTAACTGTGATACCTGCCCCTTAGCTAGTCAACCCAGCTTATCTACTCGCATACAATGACCTGGAGGTCTGGGACAAACGGCTGTGCAACCCAATTCCTTGTATCTCCATCTTCCCCCGGCAGCTGCCCCCCTAGTGGTTGTTTTAGCGAATGTTCCACCGCTACGGGCAATGCAGACTGAAACGACTGATCAACTTCTGCTAAAAGCTCTGCATTGGTTCAACAACAGACTCAAGGATGTTGGAATCTGGGAGGAGGGTGTGGACAAGCAAATGATTATTGCCAGACGAACTTCGTGGATTGGCTATTCGAGGAAGGAAGGGAATGGTGACTGTGTAATTTTTAATTTCAATAATGTACATATAACTAGATTTCTATTGGATAACTTGGGAGGGATGGAAGGCAGATACATGGACAAGGTGTTCATCCTACCGTTAGGGGTTTTCTATAGATCTGGGCCCTATCCATCAAATGTGCTGAATTCCCATGGGGGGAATAGGCAATACCGGGCTCCCCAGAGCCAAGCAAATAGACCAACAGAGGTCCCCCTGACTAATAGATACACCCCACTATCTGATTTAGACCTATGCGATTGACTTCTCCCCTCCACTCCGACTTGGGACGAGCACCCTGATAGCCCACCTATTCCCCTTCTGAGTATAATGAAGGGTCTCCAACAAGTAAAGCTGAGAGCCCAGTTAGCTCGGAATCCGTACCATATGCTGTAAAACACAAGGGTATAACTCCCCCCCAAATCTCTCTGCTATCCTGGAACACCGCCGGTCTTCTGCCAAAAACTCTGCCATCTGATTGGTCATGTTTTATTGAGGGGTATGATTTAATTGCCCTTCAAGAGACATGGTAAGTAGATATGATCCATTGCTAAGGTTATCTGGCTTTTGGCAAAGCGGCAATTGCTAATAGAAAGGGGAGACCTAGTGGGGAATTGATTATATGGGCCAAGCAACAGACATTGTTCCAAGTAGAAGAATTGCCAATAGACAGCCCAGATATTCTTGCCATCAAAGTACTTGACGAGGGAAGCCAGATTTTATATTTTTTAACGTATATGCGAGAGGGATTGTGGGAGGGAAAGCGTCACCAACCATCGCCCACTTGGATACGATTATTAACGATTTAGATGGTCCAAATGCCCAGGTGATTGTAGGTGATCTCAATTGTACATTTGAGCCCTTAGGTCTAGGCGACTATAGCCTTACCATGGAGGAAGACCAGAGTTGGGGGATACCATCCCTTTCGCTGCCGCCAATTAATAAATGGACTGAGGCGGCATTACAATTAAAAAGCATGTCCCTCGGGAGGGGGTTAAGGGCTGTAAACGCAAGATCCCCCTCTGATATGGATGACATTAATACCTTTTGCAATGGGACTACAAGCAGCAGAATAGATTATATTCTTATTAGTTTAGAGCTTTGGCCCAGACTTGTAGACACGCAGGTACACCAAAGACCGGAGAGTGGTCATGATCCGATGGTACTAACTTTGGTTGGGAAGGGATTGGACCCTACAGGGGCAGACATGGAAATAGCAGTAGGAGAAGTGATCGTGTCCCAAGATTGCCAACGGCTGAAATGGGCAGTGGTTTCAAAAGGTGAAGCCTCCGTAGCACAGATTAAGGCTATGGTAGAAGAAACAATATTATTATTTGGCTCTCTAGAGCCTTCTGATAACTTTTTCATGGCTCACAAGAAAGCGCACAAAGAGCTATTTGTAGAACTGAAAACCCTGGTCATGAAAAACAAGAGACCATTTAGGCACATTATAAAAAAATCGGCCAAATGGTATAATGAGGCTTGCAGAGCTGCATTCAAGCAACTTACGAATCCTATCAGGGATGGGACTTCCCAAGAAGTCAAACTAGCAAGGGCAAACTACAAAAAAGTACAATTAAAGGCAAAGAAGGATTTTGATGAGGATAGATGGGAGTCCCTAACCAATGCTAGCAATAGGAAAAACTGGACCAAATTCTGGCAATTAGTAAAGTGGGCAGTGGTGCGATTGGGCCCACTCCAGTGAACAACGTATCTCCTGAATTGTGGGTGGAATACTATTAGGCCCAATTTGCATCCTCGCCGAGCGGCTTGTTTATCCTGAGGTCATTACTGAGGTTGTTTTAACATTTGACAAAGGGGAGATAGAAAGGGTCCTGGAAGGAGTTCCAGCTGGGAGGGCTCCGGGCCCGGACTGTATCCTGGCTGATATCTTTAAAGAAGACAAGAGGAACTGGACAGAGTATATTTTTATCATTATAAATGCTATTGCTAGGGGCGCGCAGCTACCAGATACCTGGGGTGGGCCTGAAATTATTCCCATATATAAAAAGGGTGACCCTGCCAATCCTAGCAACTATAGGCCCATAAGCCTAATTGATGCCTTACAGAAAATAGTTGCTAGACTTGTCCTTGGTAGAATCAATGAATGGATAGTGAACCAGGATGTACTATCTACATATCAAGCGGGTTTACGACCCCACGTTAGTACCATTGACCAAGTCTTCAGATTCATGCTGATATATTGGAGTACAGTGATCCTTGGGGGGGTACTCTATATGCAGCATTTGTTGACCTAAAATCAGCATTTGACTTGGTCCCGTGTCACAAGCTATGGGATGCTCTAAATGAGGCTGGGATGTCCCCTGAAATCTTAAGCTTTTTCATTAGACTGCATGAGGCAAACTACGCCCAAGTTAGGTGGGGACAGCAGGGTAAATTGACAGATCGCTTCCCAGTAAATAAGGGTGTGCAGAAAGGGTGTGTCCTTGCCCCTACCCTATTCTCCCTGTTTATTAATAAGGTTATTTCGTACTATATTAACTTTCCAACAGATGCTCCAACTCTTGCCGGTTCAAGGGTCCCTCTTTTAATGTTTGCAGCTGACTCTTTGATTTTATCTAAAACTCAATCTGGTCTGCAACGTGTCCTTGACAGAATTACAGAGTTCTGCTACGACCATGAACTTGTAGTAAATGTTGACAAAACCAAGTTCATGGTGCTGCATAAATACAAATATATCAAAGACAGAGTTGTAATGAATGAAGAGCTTTTGGAACAAACGGACACCTTTACCTATTTAGGTGTGACTATGGGTAGGAGGATGAACTGGACTTCACAGTTAGATGTCCTAGTTCTCAGGCACAACCAGCTAGCAGGAGCCCTACTCAAAGAATATAGACTTTTTAATACTAAACCGGTGGGGCCAGCTTTATCGATCTATAACGGGAAGATCAGAGCTTCTATAATATATGGCGCAGAACTATGGGGTTCTGAAAACTTATCATCCCTAGTCCTTGAGCAAAATAAGTTTCTGAGATCACTGACCGCCCTGCCTCAATCTACCCCCATCAAGCCCCTGTTGTTAGATTTAGGCTGTCTGTCTAATGATGAGGTTGCGGGATTCAGACCTTAGCCTACCAGATGAGGATCTGGACTACACCAGAATTGGCGTCTTACGCCAATGCTCTTATGCATATTAGACAAGCCGACCTGTTCTCAAAGATTAAATGGTTGCAGAAGATCAAGAGTAACTTGCTTAATATGGGGCTCCGCCACTTGTGGGAAGATCCAATAGGGAATTTATTTCCCAGTAAAAATTAGTATAAAGAACTCTACTGGGTTATGATTACTAGGAAGACCCTGTCGACGGTAAGCCATAGCTCGCTCACAGGCATCTTCATGGAGCACAAGCTTGTGACGGAACAAGAGGCCTACTGGAATCTGATTACAAAACCTGGTGATAGGAAACTATACCACCAATTTAGAGTAGGTACTCTTCTGCTAAGACCTTTTACTGCAAAATGGAATAAGGCTATAGATATCAATTGCCCTTTGTGCCCATCAAAGGAAGAGTCGGTAACCCATGTACTCTTTGTGTGTCCAGCTTACAAGGGCCCTCGTGCAGGTGGCTTAAGCCACTGTGTTCCAATTTCAGTACCATATCATGTATGACAGCTTTGCGTATTCTGGTATCGAACACCCGCTCAGACATTGCTATCACGAAATTTCTTAGCTGGTTGTCAGGTTCTGGCCCAGCCGCGCCTGCCTGACCTCTAAAACTATAAGTCCCATGAGGCCTCGGCAAGCTGTACTCTATTTATAGAAGGCGGGACTAATGGGCGTTGTGCGTGATTCTGTTAGTTTTGTGTCATTGTGAGTATGAAGCCGCCATGCGAAGCGGTTCTGTTCCCCAAGAGTTCCAGAGGATTTTAGTGCACCAGTGACAAGGTACTGTTTGTGATTGCTCTCCTTTGAGAGCAAATGATAGTTTAAATATTGTTCAGCAGCTTTGGCTCCCGGGCAGACAAGGCTCGGATAGCTGCAGCTTGGATACCACAGAGGAGAGGCTTCTCCGTCGCTTACTGATACTCGTGTGGAGTTGTGACTGAAATTCATGTGAGAGCGGGATGCAGAGGTTTGTTCCTCGCATAACCGTTACGAAGAGATACCAACTGGGTGATTTCTAGATGCGTGCCAATGCGGAAAGTTGTAGTATTCTCGCTACACTTTGCCGTGTTAGGTGTTTGGATAAAGAGTGACTTTGTGAATACCTTGAGGATTACAAATACCAAAGCGGAGGACAGTGGTGTAGGGAACTACGTTCTGCGGTGTTTGGATGAAGTACTTAACGTGTATTGGATAAAGGCATACCGCCTCCTGGGGGATTGTAATTGCCAAAGCGGAGAATAGTGGTGAATTAACTACGTTCTGCCGTATTTGGATGCTGAACCCTTCTAAGGGTTTATATGGATACGTACTGAGAAATTGTAGTGAAGGAAACCCTTGATAGGTCACATACACGTAGTACAGGTTGCAGACTCGAAATAGACCGTATCTTGAAGTAACGTTGTAATGGGAGAATGGCAGGTCGAATGGACATTACTTCACGGAACATTAAGGAATGGACATTGCTCGCAAGCGAAACACCCAATATCATATGTGAGTGCCGGGGGGTGGGGGGGGGATTTCAGTTGAAGCAACATTGAAACAAAGTAAATATGTAGTATTATTTGATGTCACAGGGAGCAAAACTAACAAGGTAAACGGAAAAAGTGGTAATGGTGTTGTAGAGTCGATAACCGCACCGTACAATACTCTGTACCTAATAAGAGGCGAAATGAATATAAATGTAACGGTGACCCTGAAATGACAATAAACATACTTTCAACAAAAAAAAAAGGAAACCCTTAATTTTGAAATCTATTGTTCTGGGATCTTAAAGTATCTGTTTAGTTATCTTTTGCTGTGATAGGAACTCTGCCTGAATTTCATTGAGAAGCATCAGTACAAGGAGAGTTCCCATTCATTTTTGTTTAAAAGGGAATCAGAGAGGGTAGGTTCACTGAGCACACACAATATAGTTCTTACATTGATCTCTGGTAAAGTCATTAACCGATGTTTTGTGTTTAATAGGGAAGGAAACATTAGGAGTTCATCGACGTCCTTGTGGGGCATTGGAGCATAGAGTTTGGACTCCAGGTGAATAGGAATCCTATTAGCGAGAATGCAATGAGTGTAGTTGTATATTAGGGTGCATTGTAATATTGTGTTTTCTTTTACAGGTTTTCCCTTCCCTGCTGTTCCCTTCCTTTCCCGTCCCTCGCCCGATCACTCGAACACCCTGTATTCAGTTGTCAGGATGTTGGTGAGATCAGGAGGTGGAATATTCTTGCTGCCTCTGGATCCTGCGGAGTGCGTCCAGACAGAATCACGCACCCAAGTATTTCACTCCGCCCGGTCCAGGGGTAGCAAGCATGGAGGATGTGCTGCATGCTTTGGTGTTGGTCCAGCAAGAGCTGGCTTCCTCTAAAGCAGAGACAGCTGCATTGAAAGATAAAGTTGAGCAGCTTAGTAGGAATCCGTTTAATGCCTCATCCTCCGCAGCACAGATACAGCTAACTGTGCCACCCTCCATTCCCTTAGCTAATCCTGAGCAATACTCTGTGGATCCTCGCAAAACATAGGTGTTTTTGACACTGGTGTTGTTACATTTCTCTTGCAAACCTGCTTCCTTCCCTAACAACCATTCACGTGTTGCGTTTGCTATTTCATATCTAGTGGGTGATGCTGCTAATTGGGCTGTACCATTGGTAAAAAACAATGATGCGATACTGTCGGATTGGTCTGCTTTTAGAACGGAATTTGAGAAGGTTTTCGACAGGCGAGGCACTACCTTTAGTGCCGATAGGGAGCTGCTGGATTTAAGGCAGGGTAAGGGGGATTTGATCACCTATTTGACAACTTTTAACCGTTTAGTAGTGGAGGCTGAATGGCCCGAGGAGAAACGGATGTCTCTGTTTTACCAAGGGTTGCATGATGAGCTGAAGGATGTGGTGGCCCAGATCGATCCTCAACCCACATCGTATGTAGACATGGTTAATTTGACCTTAAGGTTAGATAGTCGCTTGTCTGAAAGAAGGGGCGATAGGCGGAAATGGGAGAGAGGTCCTTATAGGCCTGATCACTTTACACGCAAGGCCCTAGGAACATCTAAGATCCCTTCTGAACCTATGGAGATAGGAGCCCTTAGAGCCCCCTTATCCAGAGAGGAAAGAGAGAGCATGCGAGTGCAGGGTCAATGTATGTATTGCGGAAAAAAGGGCATTATGTAAGAGTGTCCGTCCAAACCCAAGACCCCTAACAACTGGATTAGGAATAAGAGGGTGGCAGAATCAGACACAGTTCGGGAATCAGAGAGAAGGACAGGTCAGACAGAGGAGGAGAAGAGTCAGGACTGGAAACTCACTTCTCTTTCTACCACCGGTGTAGGTGAGACCGAGTTTCACTTTGTGATCTTCATGACTTTTGAATGTAAGCACCAACACCATCAGGTCTTGGTTATGTTAGACTCAGGGGAAACAGGCAATTTTATAGATGATGGGTTGGTGACCCGGTTGAATTTACCTCGAGTGCCAAGAGACAGTCAAGAAGAGGTCTTGGCGGTGGATGGTCAGCCTTTAAAGTCTGGTCGTATCACTGAAAAGACCTGTGAAGTAGTGTTAGCTGTGGAAGCCAAGGGGAAGCAACATGTAGAGAAGTTATCATTAAACATCATAGATGCTCCTCAGTATGAGGTTATCTTAGGAATATCATGGCTGAGCTACCATAACCCTTCTATTGATTGGACAACCAAATTTCTTCAGTTTGTGTCAGAAACTTGTAAAGACCATTTCTTTCCATGTGTAACATCCCAGGTAGCAGTGTTGACCTATCCGTTTCTTGTAGCTACAGCGGTGGAGAAAGCAGTTGTGTTACCCGATGAATATGTGTCATATGGTGACGTGTTTAGTGAAGCCAAAGCGGAAATGCTGCCCCCTCAAAGGGAGTACGATTGTCGCATTGATTTGGTGGACGGTGCTACCATCCCTTCCTGTAGAGTATACGCTTTGTCCGTACCCGAAACCACCCATTTGAAAGAGTACATAGAACATTATGTTGAAATCGGGTTCATTCGCCTTTCCCGCTCTCCAGCAGCCTCTCCTTTGTTCTTTATTGCGAAAGCCAATGGGGATTTACGGGCTTGTGTGGACTACCGAATGTTGAACACAAACACTGTCCGCAATAGGTATCCACTTCCTCTCATTTCTGTACTACTTGATCGAATGAGGGAAGCCAAGATCTACACCCTGTTAGACTTAAGGGGGGCCTATCACTTGGTCAGGGTGCGAGAAGGGGACGAGTGGAAAACGGTCTTCAAGACACGTTATGGGCTATATAAGTATTTGGTAATGCTGTTCGGCCTTTGCAACGCCCCGACGGCTTTCCAATACTTCGTAAACAATATCTTGAAGGAGTATGTAGACCACTTTGTTGTGGTCTTCATAGACGATATCTTGGTGTATTCCATGGAGGAGTCATGTCACACTGAACAAGTTTGCCAGGTGTTGAATAAGTTGCATGAGCATAGGCTATTCGTGAAACTGAGCAAGTGTGAGTTTGGTATGACTGGGGTGGAGTTTCTGGGGGTGATGCTTAGTCCTGGGGGCCTGCATATGTCAGAGCGTAAGGTACAAGCCGTGCAGGAGTAGCCTGCCCCTAAGAATGTGAGGGAAGTCCAAAGTTTTCTTGGATTTGTGAATTATTATCGCAGGTTCATACTGCAGTTTTCACAAGTGGCTGTTCCCCTCACTAAATTGCTGAAAAAAGGGATACCTTTTGTTTGGTCCAGAGAGGCAGGGGAGGATTTTGACTATTTGAAGAAGGCATTTATCACGGCTCCTGTACTCCCCCATCCTAATTTGGAACATCCGTTTGTGGTGGAAGCTGATGCTTCTGATGAAGCCATTGGAGCTGTTTTGTCTCAGAGGGATCAGAACACAGTGCAGCTCCATCCGGTAGCTTATTTGTCTAAGAAGTTAAGTCCTGCTGAATACAATTACACGATAGCAGAGAAAGAGCTCTTAGCTATAAAAAAGGCATTCCAAGAGTGGAGACACAACTTGTGGGGGGCTTGTCACACCATCACAGTGTATACCGACCATCATAATTTGCAATATATGAAAGCAGACAGACATCTTACGCAGAGACAGATGCTTTGGATGCTCTTTTTTGCTGAGTTCGATTTTGTGGTGACTTTTAGACCAGGCAGTGAGAATCGCAGGGCGGACGCCTTGTCCAGGCAGGAGCTATCAGACATACCTAGGAATGAGGATGCACAGGCCATAATACAACCAGCAAAGGTGGTATGTGTTGTAAGAGCGGAAACATTCTTGGAGGAGGTAAAGGGTAACAAATCCCCTGATGCATGGGTCTCCTGGGCAGTATAGAACACAGTGCGAAAGGTGAGACAGGGATTGCCTTTTCATGATAACAAACTATTTGACCTCTGTAGAGTTGCAAAAAAGGCTTTCACATGGTGTCACATGGTGCCTACAGCAGGACATCCAGGCATACGTAAAACAGTACAATTGGTCCAGAGACATTTCAGGTGGGATGCTTTGGCAAAAGATGTGGCTTCCTGGGTTAAACGCTGTGAGGAATGTGCCAGAGCCAAGGGAGAAAACACTCGGAAAAAAGGTAAACTAATGCCCATGCCTACTCCTCAACGTCCTGGGCAAATCATTAGCATGGATTTTGTTTCCGGGCTGCCTAACGATCAGGGCTATTCAGCCATCCTGGTAGTTGTGGATAGACTTACTAAAATGGGGCATTTTATCCCTTGTAAAAATCTCCCGACCGCTGGATAAACCGCCCAACTGTTGGCTAGCAATGTCATTCGGTTACATGGTATCCCCAAAGTAATCGTTTCACACCGTGGAACACAATTCATAGCACGTTTTTGGCGAATGTGGTGTGCGGCTTTAGCTATAGACTCCACCCTTTCGACCAGTTTCCATCCCCAGACGGATGGTCAGACCGAGCGTCTGAATCAGACATTGAAGAAATATCTTAGGTGTTATTCCAAGGAAGCTCATGAATCTTGGGTGGAACTGTTGTGGATGGCGGAATTGGCATACAACAATGCTTGGCATTGCTCTATGGGGATGTCTCCTTTTAGAGCTAATTATGGATTTGATGCCAATACGTTGCCAGTAGATCTGCCTGAGGATCTCAGAAAACAACCTTCCGTTAAGGAACAGATTCTGTTGCTACGGAAGGTGCATAAAGCTGTTCGGACGCACTTGTTGAAGGCCAAACAGGTGTACAAATGGTGGGAGGATTGTCATCGTATTCCAGGGCCTCAGTTTGCTGTGGGAGACAGGGTTTGGTTGTCCACCAAGAACATTCGGTTCAAGCTTCGTAGCGTGTTTCACCCTCGATTCATCGGCCCTTATCCTATTGTCAAAAGAATCAATCCTGTGGCTTATAGACTGAGGTTGCCTGGGTCTTTGCGTATCCAATCTGTGTTCCATGTTAAGTTGCTGAAGCCTGCCCTTTCATCCAGGAAGAGGGCGCCCCCACCGATGATGGGTGATTGTGGTTTGGAATATGAGGTGAGGTGCATCTGGTACTCCAAGTTACGTAGAGGTGTACTTTGATATCTGGTTATTCAGTGGAGGATGACTCTTGGGAACCCTGGAACAACCTCCATGCTCCCCTAGCGGTCCGCTCCTTCCATGCGAGATTCCCTGCTAAGTCTGGTCCTAGAAGACGCTAGGGAGTGGGGCATACTGTCAGGTTCTGGCCCAACCGCGCCTGCCTGACCTCTAAAACTACAAGTCCCATGAGGCCTCAGCAAGCTTTACTCTATTTATAGAGGGCGGGACTAATGGATGTTGTGCGTGATTCTGTTTGTTTTGTGTCATCGTGAGTATGAAGCCGCCATGCGAAGCGGTTCTGTTCCCCAAGAGTTCCAGAGGATTTTAGCGCACCAGTGACAAGGTACTGTTTGTGATTGCTCTCCTTCGAGAGCAAATGATAGTTTAATTATTGTTCAGCAGCTTTGGCTCCCGGGCAGACAAGGCTCGGATAGCTGCAGCTTGGATACCACAGAGGAGAGGCTTCTCCGTCGCTTACTGATACTCGTGTGGAGTTGTGACTGAAATTCATGTGAGAGCGGGATGCGGTGGTTTGTTCCTAGCATAACCGTTACGAAGAGATACCTAATGGGTGATTTCTAGATACGTGCCAATGCGGAAAGTTGTAGTATTCTCGCTATACTTTGCCGTGTTAGGTGTTTGGATAAAGAGTGACTTTGTGAATACCTTGAGGATTACAAATACCAAAGCGGAGGACAGTGGTGTAGGGAACTACGTTCTGCCGTGTTTGGATGAAGTACTTAACGTGTATTGGATAAAGGCATACCGCCTCCTGGGGGATTGTAATTGCCAAAGCGGAGAATAGTGGTGAATTAACTACGTTCTGCCGTATTTGGATGCTGAACCCTTTTAAGGGTTTATATGGATACGTACTGAGAAAGTGTAGTGAAGGAAACCCTTGATTTTTAAATCTATTGTTCTGGGATCTTAAAGGATCTGTTTAGTTCTCTTTTGCTGTGATAGGAACTCTGCCTGAATTTCATTGAGAAGCATCAGTACAAGGAGAGTTCCCATTCATTTTTGTTTACAAGAGAATCAGAGAGGGTAGGTTCACTGAGCACACACAATATAGTTCTTACATTGATCTCTGGTAAAGTCATTAACCAATGTTTTGTGTTTAATAGGGAAGGAAACAGGAGTTCATCGACGTCCTTGTGGGGCATTGGAGCATAGAGTTTGGACTCCAGGTGAATAGGAATCATATTAGCGAGAATGCAATGAGAGTAGTTGTATATTAGGGTGCATTGTAATATTGTGTTTTCTTTTACAGGTTTTCCCTTCCCTGCTGTTCCCTTCCTTTCCAGTCCCTCGCCCGATCACTCGAACACCCTGTATTCAGTTGTCAGGGTGTTGGTGAGATCAGGAGGTGGAACATTCCTGCTGCTTCTGGATCCTGCAGAGTGCATCCTGACATTGGTCCTGGGCTCCGAGAAGGAAAAACCTGGAGGCTGGTTTGGGAATTCCATGTATTGCTTGACTATGCCCCTGGCAAGAAGGCTTCCCTGGTCGAATTTTATGAAATGGTTTAAAGGGTTTTTAATATAATATATTATTATATAGTTTATAATTGTCAGGAACTTTTGATAAAGTTGATATGAAATTTTGTGAGTATTGCATGTTTTAAGGATGATATTTTTCGATGACACTTTTATGTTGTATTGTGTCTTTTATGATTGGAATTATCGAATAAAGACAAATTGAACTTGAACAGAGGCAGGGGAGGGATTACTTAGGGAGGACAGACGTTGTGACCTATGTGGAAATTGGGTGCAACACTTGAATCAAGTGTTATTTGTCTGTCCCCCACTACAACCACTACCACGCTGTTTATTAAGACCTGTATTTGCAAAGCATAACATCACCACTGCAGAGGAGGTCCGGAAATGTCTTCTGGCCCCTCCCTCTCAATTTTTAGTATGTTTTAAAATATTTAGCTGTTTTTAACCATTTTATAGAGAGGTTTATTATGCTGTGCTTTCTGGTATGTTAAACATGGTCCCTGCTGGGTAGCATATTTTGCACATTATAAAGTGAAACTTAGGGCAAGGTTTAAATAATGTGTTATTTGTCTGTTCCCCGCTACAACCAATACAACACCATTTATTAAGATTCAGAAAAGGGGGTGGTGATGAACAGAGTGTCTGAATTAAGCAGACCACTCTTACCCAGTCCAAAGATCAGGGCTTGATCCATCACCGTTATTTATCTCACTGCACCATCCCAGCTCAGAACCTGGCTATATGCAAATCAGTCTGTCCCTGGCCCAGTGCATCATGGGAACAGGGCAGACTAAACTACCAAGCCAATTCTTCACCAGAAAGGAGACAAGCTACCGGGGACCGGTTTCTGGCATTTCAGCCGTCTTCGGCCCGGCTTGCTTGAATCCTGATGGTGCAGTGAGAAAGGGACTCATGTCTGAGTATACCCTGCCACACCTATAGTGGCCAAAAACGATTCAGAAAAGGGGGTGGTGATGCCAGAAACCGGTCCCCGGTAGCTTGTTTCCTTCCCAGTATAAGAATTGGCTTGGTAGTTTGGTCTGCCCTGTTCCCATGATGCACTGGGCCAGGGACAGACTAATTTGCATATAGCCAGGTTCTGAGCTGGGATGGTGCATTGAGCTAAAAAACGGTGATGGATCAAGCCCTGATCTTTGGACTGGGTAAGAGTGGTCTGCTTAATTCAGACACTCTGTTCATCACCACCCCCTTTTCTGAATCGTTTTTGTCCACCATTAGCGTGGAAGGGTATACTCAGATGTGAGTCCCTTGCTCATTGTACCATCAGGATTCAAGCAAGCCGGGCCAAAGATGGCTGAAATGCCAGAAACCGGTCCCCGGTAGCTTGTTTCCTTCCCAGTATAAGAATTGGCTTGGTAGTTTGGTCTGCCCTGTTCCCATGATGCACTGGGCCAGGGACAGATTAATTTGCATATAGCCAGGTTCTGAGCTGGGATGGTGCATTGAGCTAAAAAACGGTGATGGATCAAGCCCTGATCTTTGGACTGGGTAAGAGTGGTCTGCTTAATTCAGACACTCTGTTCATCACCACCCCCCTTTTCTGAACCATTTATTAAGGCCTGTATTTTTAAACCATAACATCACCACTGCAGAGGAGGCCCGGAACTGTCTTTTGGCCCCTCCCTCTGAATTAATATGTTTTAAAATTCTTAGCTTTTTCAAACAAGGTTTATTAGGCTGTGCTTAGTTCTGGCATGTTAAACATGGTCTCTTCTGGGTAGCATATTTTGCACATTATAAACTGAAACTTAGGGCTGGCTCTGGAATTGCATAAATTAAGTTGTTAGAATATTTTTTGAGATAAAGCAATTTGCAGATTTTGCATTGTATCATAACCGATTATATAAAGGTTCTACCAACGAGCCAACGTTCCCCACCACCACCCTCTGCGCCTGGACCCCGGTCAGCACCGAAGACATCACCAGCACGATGAACACCATCCACTCCGGATCACCAACCGACCCCTGCCCCCACCACGTGTTCAACAAGGCAGACTCCATCATCGCACCCCAACTCCGGGACATCATCAACACCTCCTTCTACCCCGCCACCTTCCCGGAGACCTGGAAGCACGCCGAGCTCAGCGCCCTCCTGAAGAAACCAACCGCAGACCCCACCGACCTCAAGAACTACCGCCCCATCTCGCTCCTCCCTTTTCCTGCCAAAGTCATCAAGAAGATCGTCAACAGACAGCTTGCCGCCTTCCTCGAGACGAACGGAGCCCTCGACCCCTCACAGTCCGGTTTCCGAGCCAACCACAGCACAGAGACCGCCCTCATCGCAGCCATTGACAACATCAGATCCCTGCTCGACAACGGGGAAACAGCGGCGCTCATCCTCCTGGACCTCTCCGCAGCATTCGACACCGTCTGCCACCGCAACCTAGTGCGGCGCCTCAACAACATCGGAG
Source organism: Lissotriton vulgaris (assembly GCF_964263255.1). Lineage (NCBI taxonomy): Eukaryota > Metazoa > Chordata > Amphibia > Caudata > Salamandridae > Lissotriton > Lissotriton vulgaris. Next base: position 277,864,764 of record NC_141698.1, on the reverse strand, counting down.
TCCAAGAGAAGGCACTGGAATGGATCATCTCGATCCTCACAGGCAGAACCCAGAGAGTCCGCCTCCCGCCATTCAGATCCGAGGCCATCAAAGTCATCTGCGGCGTACCACAAGGATCATCACTCAGCCCAACCCTCTTCAACGTCTACATGAGCCCTCTTGCAGCCATCGCACGCAAACACAACCTCAACATCATCTCCTACGCCAACGACACCCAGCTGATCCTCTCCCTCACCAACGACCCCGCCACCGCCAAAACCTGCCTTCACGAAGGGATGAAAGACGTTGCAGTGTGGATGAAGAACAGCCGCCTGAAACTGAACTCAGACAAGACAGAAGTCCGCATCCTAGGATCATCGCCCTCCGCCTGGGACGACTCCTGGTGGCCCCCTGCCCTGGGCACCACTCCCAAACCAACGGACCACGCACGCAACCTGGGCTTCATCCTGGACTCCTCCCTCTTGATGACCAGACAAGTCAACGCCGTCTCATCATCATGCTTCAACACCCTGCGCATGCTCCGCAAGATCTTCGGATGGATCCCCACTGAAACCAGGAAGACGGTCACACAAGCACTCGTCACCAGCCGGCTGGACTACGGAAACACCCTCTACGCCGGAACCACAGCCAAACTTCAGAAAAAGACTCCAGCGCATCCAGAACGCCTCCACACGACTCGTCCTGGACATCCCCAGACACAGCCACATCTCCGACCACCTGAGAAACCTGCACTGGCTCCCCGTCAGCAAGAGAATCACGTTCAGGCTCCTCACCCACGTACACAAGGCCCTTCACGACCTGGGCCCCAAGTACCTCAACAGCCGCCTGACCTTCTACGCGCCCACCCGCCAGCTACGATCGACCAGCCACGCCCTCGCCACCGTACCACGCATCCGCAAGGCCACCGCCGGGGGAAGATCCTTCTCCTACCTGGCAGCCAAGACATGGAACTTCCTCCCCATCCACCTCCGACTGACCCAGGATCACCTCTCCTTCAGGAAGCTCCTCAGGACCTGGATCTTCGAGCAGTAGCAGACTCCTCCCCCCCAGCGCCTTGAGACCCTTCCGGGTGAGTAGCGCGCTATACAAATTACCATGATTGATTGATTGATTGATACATATGCGCATTTGCACTTTATACATTATGTACTGTGATTGTGCATGGAGTCATTCTTACTTTTGCTTTAAATTTTGTATTGTATAGTGAAATTTGAATGTCTGACATAATATCGACAGACAGAATATCGAAATGCAAAAATATCGGAGCAAAAATATCGACATCAAAAATATCGGAATCCTATCTTCATAAAGGTAAGTACAAAAATATCGAAAAAATAATATCGTAGTACAAAAATATCGGAATCAAAAATATCGTTTTTTTAAATGTATTAATAATAATGTAAAAATAATTTTAAAATGCATATAATTTTACAAATATTAAATAAAAATCTTAAAACAAAATTAAAACTAATACATATACATTTAAAATAAATAAAACACTTAATAATTTAATGTAATTTTTTTTTTAATGTTATTTATTTGATTTAATGTAATATTTTTTTGTTTTTACCCTGTACGCCTGTACCCCAAAAACCCAAAACTGACCCTGAACCCTAAAAATATCCCTGTACCCCAAAAACCCAAAACTGACCCTGAACCCTAAAAATACCCCTTTACCCAAAAACTGAAAACTGACCCTGAACCCTAAAAATACCCCTTTACCCAAAAACTGAAAACTGACCCTGATCCCTAAAAATACCCCTTTACCCAAAAACTGAAAACTGACCCTGAACCCTAAAAATACCCCTTTACCCATGAACTGAAAACTGACCCTGAACCCTAAAAATACCCCTTTACCCAAAAACTGAAAACTGACCCAGAACCCTAAAAATACCCCTTTACCCAAAAACTGAAAACTGACCCTGAACCCTAAAAATACTCCTTTACCTAAAATTAATTAATATTATTTAATTACCAATTAATTATTAATTAACAATAACAATAAAGTAAATATATTAGCACATTAGCTGTAATTAATTTAATTTAATAATTAATATTATTTTTCCAAATTAATTAAGAATAACAAAAAATTATATATAAAAAAATTACTATAATTAATGTAATTAAATAATTCATATTAATTATTTACCAACTAATTAATAATTATAAATATGTACAAAATTATATTAATTAATTAACTAATTAATATAAATTAATTACCAATTAATTATTAAACAAAATATGTACAAACATATATCAATTAATTAATTATTATTAAATTACTTCCCACCCTATTCCCCTATAAACCCATAACCCGCTACAGAACATATTTATCAATTAATCAATTAATTAAAAATTATTTCTCAATTAATTAATAATTCCTACTAATTAATAATTAATTTAACATAATTAAATTACTTCCCACCCTATTCCCCTATAAACCCACAACCCGCTACAGTAGTAAAAGACAATATTTAATTAAATTACATTAAAAATAAATAATAAAACATAAAAAATACAATATAATATACACTAAATTTATTTAAAAATTGATATTAGTAACATCGAAGTTATTTATTTCGATATTATTGACATCGATATTTAAAACTTCGATATTACTGATATCATACTAATATCGATATTAAGACTGTCGATATTACTTACCTTCGATATTTTGTCCCATCGATATTTAAACTTCGATATTTTTGTATATCGATATTTAAAAATCGATATTTTGTCTGTGTACCGTGAAGTTTATAATCGTTAGGCCCCCAAATGTATTTTATTCTGTAATTAAGAATAGTATGATATGGTATATTGGAAGTCTTCCTTTCTGCTGTATATTTTATGTGGAACTCGTCGTAGGTCCGAATCATAATAAATTGAATTGAATTGAAAAGAGCAGTAGTTAATAGCAAATGTTTGGTCACCCTGCTTTCCCAACAATCAGTAAACTGTTATGGTGCCACAATGTGTGGGTAGGCCGATCTCAAGAGACAGGAAACTCCCAAAAACACGACCATGTCACCTTGTCTGACTTGCTGAAAATCTTTTGACCTTTTCTATATGGAGTCGCTACAGTTTTAATGCCTGTTATTGACAGGCATTGTGAAATTAACTAACTTCAGAGATTTCTAGGATAGTGTGGTATCTTGTGTAGATCCCTCCGCTGTTTCTTATCTAAAATGCCCTACTAACATGAAACTAGATATATTCATATTTATGTGACAAAAAACTCAAAATATTTGATCCACAGAAAGTGTCCTATACAAACTGTACCCCACTAGTGCGGGTATGATTATGGCACATGTAAAGAAAAAACAAAAAGACAACCAAGCCAAAAAAAGTTAGAGAAGCTGAAAAAAAATAGATTTTTGCAATGCAGAAGGGCAGTAGTATTTGTGCCCCGGTTCGGTGGGCACCAGAGCACTGGCTAACCACGTACCTTTGCCCCCTCGGGAAATTCATTGTGCTTTTGCTTCTATTGGTTCCACCACTTTTTCTTACCTGGAAGGACCTAAACATTTGGAAATGTGGCTCAAAATTATGCCTTGCTCATATCTATATGACAGAAAACTCCATACTTTGTGGTGAGTGGAAAAAGTCCTACCATTCAGCTTTTTTTTTTTAATTTCTGTTTATTGATTTTTGATAACAGTACATCAAATATAGCATCAGGACATTCAATTCTGGTTACAATCTGGGTTCATTCACAGTATGCAATATACATTTTAGGGTCTCCATTCTACTTCCAGATGTTATGCCTCGCTGGGTTAGTTAACTCCACCACAGAACAACACGTATCCAGTAGGGGACTCGGGTATACCTTTTCCCATCTTACAATAGTGTTTTGGTTCCCATCTCATTCCTTTAGCCGTTTCCAATTCTCTACAGGTGTGTTGTATTATCAACCCTACTCCCAGGGCAAGCTCCATCAATCACCTTGCATGTATCAACTGAGTCTTCTCCGTAAACATTCCCTCCATTCTTTCACCACAGTAATCCTGTACTGATTCAATACACCCCCCATGTACATCAGCTCTGCAGATTCCTAGGTTCTGGGGTGGGTAAGCAGATAACATGTCAGCAGAGCCCAGATATCTCTAGGCCGTGATGTCACCGGCAGCAGTTCAGCATAGGTTGCAAGGCGCTCTTGACACATGATCAAGTCGCCTATCCAATTCTTAAATTTCTGCTCCCTTTCCCTACCCAGCGGCAGGCCACTCTCCTTTTAGCCATCAGTAATGCCAATGCCACTAACTTGCGGTGCTCTGCCCTCAGTGGTTTGACGTAATCCAGCAATGCCATCGGTGGGTTCGTGTCCACCCTCACATTAATCATTAATTGCATGGCTTGAAAGACCTGGTCCCAGTATATTCTCACTTCTGGGCAATCCCACACCAGGTGCAAGAAATCTGCACCTGCAGTATTGCAGCGATCGCATCTATCAGTGTCTCTCAGTTTATATTTACACATCTTGGCTGGTGTATAGTACAGTCTGTGTAGATATTTATAACGTATGATTTGAAGCTTGCTACTGGCAGAGACCTGCTCCGTCTGCAAACAGCAAAACTCCCATTGATCATCAGTTAGGGCAAATCCCAGCTCCTCTCCCCATCTGGTTCTTGACGGTGTTGTAGGTACTGCCCTTTGAGTGTGGACTGCTCTATATATTAGTGATACGAGGCGTCTAGCCGTGTCAGCGTTTAGTACCATTTGTAATGGCGCCAGCGTTTGTGGTTCCTCTGGGAAGTCTGGCGTAAGTGCTCTAATGCCCTGTCTTAGTCTAATGAACAAGAAAACATCTAGTGGTGTTTGCTGTGTGCCCTGAAATATGTGGTCAGCCGAGCGAAACTGTCCGTTATGATACATGTCCCCCCAGGTGTGGATTTGTGAACTCTTTTTAAAATTGTGAAAAATGGTCTCTTGGAGCAATGGCATGTTCGGATGGTATGTGAGAGGCAACAGTGGAGAGTACAGTAGGGGGACAACCAGCATCTGGCCCATTCGTTGCCATGCTACTATTGTGGCTGAGCGGGCCGATGGCTGCCTATCTCTAATCCCCACCTGTTCAAATAGAACACCATCTAATGGAATGGGGTGAGCAAGCCAATGTTCCGCCGCAACTTGAGGCATATAACGAGGTTGTTTCACCCAAAACCATGCGTAGTGTGCCTGTGCGCTCATGTAATACAATTCAAAATCTGGTATGCCAAACCCTCCCTGCACATAAGGCCGAGTTAGTACATTCCATTGTAATTGCGGTTGCTTGCCTCCCCAGACCAAGCGCGTCAATTCTAACTTTAGTGTCTTAAAGAAATAAGCCCCCGAATGATATGGTATATTTAAAAAGAGGTAGAGCAGTTGCGGGAGTATCACTATTTTAATCAAGGACGCTCATCTTGCAAGCGAGAGGGGTAGGGCTATCCAGCGCGTAACACAATCCGCTATGCACGTAATGGCTGTTCCATAATTTAGTCTCATAAGCTCCTCTCTATCTCTGGTGACGTTAATCCCTAGATATTTCAGTTCTTCCTCACACCACTCCAGGGGGTAATCTAGCTGGAAACGCATAGTTGCGGCCGTTAAGGGGAAAATACATGACTTAGCCCACTTAATCTGGATCCTTGACAGTTTCCCAAATACTATAAATTCTCGTAAAATCGGATTCAAATTATTCTGTGGGTTTCGGATGTAAAGGGTTATATCGTACGCATAGAGGGATATAAGTATTTGGCGCAGGTTACTTCGCAGTGCCTTATCATTATGATGTTGGTGCAATTTAGCCGCCAGTGGCTCCACTGCAATTGCAAAGAGCAGCAGAGAAAGCGGACACCCCTGTTGAGTCCCCCTAGTAATACTAAATGGCTGCAACATATGCCCATTTATGAGCACCTTAGCACCCGGTGAACAGTACAACAGTTGAATCCACAACAAAAACAGTGGCGGAAAGCCCATGCGCAGCATATATCAATAAATATAGTCCCACTCAATAGAGTCAAACGCTTTAGTAGTGTCCAAAAAAACTGCTGCCACAGGAAGGTCCGGTGACACGTTAATTAATACGGAGAAAAGTGTTCGCAAATTATGGATGTTGCCCTCCCTGGTACAAATCCTGACTGGTCAGGGAGAATTAAATTCTCCATCAGGAGACTCAGTCTTGTCGCAATCATTTTGGCCAGTATTTTGGCATCGCAGTTAAGCAAGGAGAGCGGTCTATATGAGTCACAGTTCGCAGGGGGCTTCCCTGGTTTCAGCAGCGAGAGTATAAGGGCTTCTCTCATGGAGCTGGGGAGGTGTCCCACTTCCAGCAAATCCTCATAGACTTCTCAAAGTATTGGGGTCATCAGATCAATATAGGTCTTATAAAATTCAATCGGAATGCCATCTTTACTAGTGGCCTTCCCAGATTGCATAGTCATTATGGCGTCTCGTACTTCATCTAACTCAAACAGGGCACTCAGAAAGGTTTTTTGTACATCACTCAGCCAGCCTAAGGCCACGTCTCCCAGAAATTCCGCTAAGTTCAGGCCATCTTTTCTATTCGTAGCATATAGCCCCTTGTAGTGTTTCTGAAAGGCATTAAGTATGTTGGCCGTATCCCGGCATGCCATCCCCTCCCAGTCTTCAACCTCCAAAACATAGTTGTTACAATGTAGTTGGCGTATTTTGTGCACCAATGTCTTTCCTGGCCTTTCACCCTCCTCGTAGCTCCTAGGCACCCAGTATTTTCCCCTGAACCGCACTTCCCGCTGCACCTCATCCATGTATTCCTTGAGTTTATCTCTGAACCTGGCCCTTGCAACCACATTCTGACCATTGGCAGTCTCCCGCTCCAAAGTTTTAAGATCCGCCTGCAATCTACGCAATGTGTTAAGTATATCTCTAAGCACCACTAACCTTTTCGACATACAGTATCCCCAAATCGTGACCTTAAATGCTTCCTACACTATCTCCACACTATTCAGTCTTTATTACGCTAAAAAAACTCCTGTATCTCCACACGTAGTTCTTCTTGAAAGACTGTGTCTAATAAGATGGATGCATTCAGTCTCCAGTGGCTGCGCGGAACCTCGAGGTCTGCTGAAGAGAGTGCAAATAGCACCGGTGTGTGATCAGAGTATGTCCCAGCCAGGTGTTGTACTCTAGTGATGGTCGGAGCTAATCCTCAGGATACAAAAATATAGTCAAGTCGTGCCCATGTCGCCGCCTGTGCTGTATAGTGCGTACCTTCTTGTGCGTGTGGTTGTGCATGCCTCCAAGTATCAATCAAGCCGTAGGCGTTTGATTGTGTCCAATATAACCGCGCCAGCCCTGGTGTGATGGTGGGGCGAGGGGTGTGATCTATCTAGTCTAGGATTATTTGTGACATTAAAGACACCTCCCCATATGATATGAGTAGAGTCTAAGTCCAATATTTTTCCCAGAGCGAGGCAAAGTAGTTAGGGTCATCAGTGTTAGGCCCATAACAACAGGCCAATGTAACCAACAGTGATCCCAATCTCCCCCATGCCAAACAGTATCTCCCCTGTGCATCCCATGTGGCTCCCGATATCTGAAATTGTACCTGCTTCTTTATCAAGATCGCAGTGCCCCTGGAATATGTGGAGTAAGAGGAAAATATTCTATGTTCCGCCCATTTACTGGCAAAACCGTTCGGTTTCAGTGGGGAAAAGTGAGTCTCTTGAAGCATTGCTATATGCACCTTGTGTCTATCTAGATACAACACTATGGGCCATATGTGCGAATTTCGGCCTTTGCGAATGCGAATTTGCTAAATGGGATGTATGAATGAAAATCCGGTGCAAAATAAGGAATCGCAAAATTTGCGATTCCTTATTTTGCAATTGCATTTAAGGAATCGCAAATTTTGCGATTCCTTAAATGCAATGTATGAAGCTAAAAAAAAATGCTAATTGTCCCTAAGGAATCGCAAATTACCACTAACTTCAAGTTGGTGGTAATTTGCAAATTTCTTGAAAAATGCCCATGTTTGCATTTTTCTAAGTGCCATGTGACGCACATACATGCCCTTATCCCCTCCGCCTTGCACCCTTCTCTACCTTGCACCCTTCTCCTCTCCAGCTTGCGCCCTTCTCCCCTCTGCCTTGCACCCTTCTCCCCCGCCTTGCACCCTTCTCTACCTTGCACCCTTCTCCCCTCCACCTTGCACCCTTCTCCCCTCCACCTTGCACCCTTCTCCTTTCTGCCTTGCACCCTTCTCCCCTCTGCCTTGCACCCTTCTCTACCTTGCACCCTTCTATCCTCTGCCTTGCACCCTTCACCTCTCTGCCTTGCACCCTTCTTCCCTCTGCCTTGCACCCTTCTCCCCTCTGCCTTGAACCCTTCTCCCCTCTGCCTTGCACCATACTCCACCTCCGCCTTGCACCCTTTTCTACCTTGCACCATTCTCCCCTCTGCCTTGCACCATTCTCCCCTCTGCCTTGCACCCTTCTCCCCTTTGTTTTGCACCCTTCTCCCCTCTGCCTTGCACCCTTCTCCCCTCTGCCTTGCACCCTTCTCCCCTCTGCCTTGCACCCTTCTCCCCTCTGCCTTGCACCCTTCTCCCCTCTGCCTTGCACCCTTTTCCTCTCTGCCTTGCACCCTTCTTCCCTCTGCCTTGCACCCTTCGCCTCTCTGCCTTGCACCCTTCTCCCTTCTGCCTTGCACCCTTCTCCCCCTCCCCGTTGCACCTTTCTTCTCTCTGCCTTGCACCCTTCTCCCCTCCGTCTTGCACCCTTCTCTACCTTGCACCCTTCTCTACCTTGCACCCTTCTCCTCTCTGACTTGCGCCCTTCTCCCCTCTGCCTTGCACCCTTCTCCTCCCCTGCCTTGCACCCTTCTCTACCTTGCACCCTTCTCCCCTCTGCCTTGCACCCTTCTCCCCTCAACCTTGCACCCTTCTCCTCTCTGCCTTGCACCCTTCTCCTCTCTGCCTTGCACCCTTCTCCCCTCTGCCTTGCACCCTTCTCCTCTCTGCCTTGCACCCTTCTCCCCTCTGCCTTGCACCCTTCTCCTCTCTACCTAGCACCCTTCTCCCCTCTGCCTTGCACCCTTCTCGGCCACCCCTTGCAGCCTTCCCACCCAATGGAGGGGGCTGCCACCTGAAACAATGGCACCATTTCAAAAGCATGATGGACTAGGGCCGGCCCTGACAGGGCCCACACCAGACGCTCTGGCGATCCGGGGGGGCAAGTGCCCCCCTGCGGATGCCCATGGTGCGTTCTAACAAGAGTGCTTACCTGAGGGCACCATTTTGCTCTCATATGAACATTGCCCTAAAGAATGCTGTCTCTGGGGCCCCCACCCCATCCTTGGTCTCATCCCTTCTCATATGAGCATTGCCCTAGAGAATGCTGTCACTGGGGCCCCACCCTCCTCCTTTTTCGGGGTGAGGCTCTGACTGAAGACAAACAATGTCAGTTGATACTTTGTTTCTCTTCAGTCAGCGGGAAAGGCTCAGAGCAGGCTGCAGACAGCATGCACCTGATTTAGAGGGAGAGAGGCTTGCTTTAGCGCAAGCCTCTCTCACAGCTCTCTACCGAAAAGCTGAGGGACCCCCTTCATTTACTGAAAGAGAGTGGGGCCCCTGCACTGCGGGGGCGTTTGTTACGCCCCTGATTCTATTATAGACCCTTTGAAATAGACCCTACCTGGCTTCCTTACAACCTACATTTCGCCCACCAGACTTGTGTGGAACGCAATTTCGTGTAGCAACTTACATCATTTACAGACATTCGCCTAATGAGCCCTGATGATGTTCTCCTCGTGAGAACGAAACGTGTTGGCTGATTTTAAAACTCCAATCTCTTAAGAGTTAACTGATTGAAAATAAAGACTTTCTTTGAAACTCAATACTGAACTTCTGGACTTAGTTACTTGGCGCACGCCCAACCCCTGCTTTGTGTTAGGTCGCGCCATTCAGCCTGATTTTTAGTGCCAGGTGTTTGTCCCGTGATGGATAAACAGAGCCGACTGCGCCATGCACAGCGTAAGAGGATGCTGCTTTTTTTCTGCTGCTCTAGTAGATGTTCTACTCAAGCACCATCTTCCTCAAGGTCAGTGGATGGTTTCTCAACATGAGTGGTCAAGAACATCCGCAACCGCCCGCATTGAGAAATGTCGCTAGGAGGTGGTCTAGCATTTGATTTTCCTCACGCACGCTCTCCAACTTACCATTGCAAGGAAAAAACTCTGCTCTACTTTGTGGAGCGGAGTTTTTTGGATCTCTGCGTGCTCTGCGGAGTGCGGAAAACGCCGAAAATGGAGCAGAGCGCACCACCCAGGCCTATAAAGCTTGCCCAATGTGGTTTGAGTGTATTTCAGACATGGCATATTGCCTTCCAGGTAGATAGGTGGATAGGTGTGAACTGGCAATTGTGCCTCAGGTGAGGCTCTGGCAGCCAAGTTTGGTAAAGTATCTTACTTCAGACCATATTTCTTTAGGTGTTCCATTGTAATGAGGTAGAGAATGTTCTCCTATGCTCAGTGGAGTAGTTAGCCCTTTGGCCGCCCCTGGCGGTCCCTGCGTTTGCCACCAAGCGACGGCCGCATTGAAGGGGGGTGCTGGTGAGATTCCGCTAATGGCTGCTCTGCGACGGCCGCTATGAAGAGCAGGGGTCTGCTGGGGACTGCTGCCCCGAGACGGCAGGTAAGAGTGGGAGGAGGCAGCTGCCCCCAAAATTTGTGCCGCTTGGGGCAGACCACCCCCACTTGCTACGACACTGCCTATGTTCAGATATCCTTCCATGTTCAAATCTCCTTTTCTTGTGTGGTCTCTTTTGCCATGATACACTGCATGAAAATAGGTGCCCTATGGGGTTGCATTTCCATGCAGCCCATCTCATCTCGCTGGTTCAGTCCACTTTACACCCGAGCAGGGTCGGAGTGGTAATGCGGGCACTCGGAAAATGGCTGAAGGGCCGATAGCCGAATTCCAGCTGTGGGCTGCTTTTTTGGGCAGCCTGTGGGCTGTCTGTGCTGTTAGCATGCCACCAGCGGCCCAGTGGGTGCCTGAGTGGCCGTTCTAGAGGTAGATGGGCGGAGGTATCACTCGCTTTCTCTCCTGGGCCGGCCCATTAATGTATGCTGATTGAGCGGGGGCTGGGGGCCTGAGCAGAGGTGCTTTCACTTGCATTCATGTGTGGCTCAGCATTATGAACTAATCTGTGCATTTTTTGTTGTATCCAAGTGAAGTTAATAAAAAATGCCCCCCACCCCATTTCTTTTCATAAAACTTTGCCGAAGCAGTATTTTGCGGAACGGCAATCCACAAATGTGGGCTACTTTTTTGGGCATGCCCATGCTGATTTTTGATCCCAATCCAACCCTGCGACCCGAGAGCCGCGTTCTGCTTCTTCTGGGGCAGTTGTGGTGGTGGTAGCTGTGGTGTGGCTTCTTTCCGCTGCCTTGGCCTGTGTGGGTGTGTGTTGTGTTTGCAGTGCTGCAGACATTTGCCCAGTATTGGTGTGTTCTTGTGCATTGGCTGCTCTCACCTTGTTTCTAGAGTTGGTATTAACACTCCTCTCTCTATTCCTGGTCCTAGGCCAGGGAAGTGACGTGTACTGCATGGCACAAGGTATGAGAGCCATGGGTAGTATCTGGAATGCTGCTGCCTTTCTCTTCACAGACCCAGGGAACTGGCTATACTTGTGCTGCAAAGCTTAGCAAAGATTTTCCTGTTTGTCTTGCCTCCCCAGTGGCGGCTGTGGTCGAACAGTGTAGGCACACTCTGAGCAAATGGTGTGGGGTAGGTTTGTGATGTTTAACTTTCTGGGATTTGCCTCTATTTCAGGCTAGACCTGCTTGTAGATTCTGTGACCATATTTTACTGGCCTTCACACAATCAGACCCTTCGGGCCCGATTCACAGAATGAACTTAAGACTCAATCCTAAACTTATTACTATTTTGGTATTCACAGAAGTTAGGATTTTGTCTTAAAGTTGTCTTAAGACAAACTTAAGACAGACTTAAGACAGACTTAAGACAGACTTAAGACAAACTTAAGACCGGCTTAAGACAGACTTAAGACAAAATACTAACTTAAGTCTGTCTTAAGTCTGTCTTAAGTTTGTCTTAAGACAAATTTAGGACAAAATCCTAACTTCTGTGAATGCCAAAAGTAGTAAATGCATTCTGTGAATGCCAAAATAGTAGTAAGTTTAGGATTGAGTCTTAAGTTCATTCTGTGAACCGGGCCCTTCGTTTTCACTGGCTTTTCCAGCCTTCACGCATTCCCTTCTTCCCTCCTCCTCCTCCTCGTGTGTGTCTCTTTAACAACAGCTAAACAAATGTTATTCTGTCTTAATTCATTTAATCCAATCACTGAGGCTGTAACAGACAAAGCAAGCTATTCCATAGGTACGGTAAAGAGCAGTTTTAGCGTGACATCTAGGTGCAGCATCAAATGACAAAAAATTCAAATGTGCGTAATTTAAAATGAAAGGGGAGCACTACAGCAACCAAAATGTTATTTTGCCAGTAGCGCTAAAAAAAATACTTCCACTGTTTCTGAGATAATGCTGCATCTGGTTGCTGCAGAGAGAGCAGCTTGGTCAATATTTGCAATCTGGGCACTAGAAAGGTTTTATTTTGAAAGGCCCTTTGTCTGCTAGGATTGTATGGTAGTGTCAGAGAGGACTGAGATAGACCACTCTTTACCATCAACTTCCCTGACCTAAACATCGTCCATGCTAAGCTCAAGATTTGCTTGCAGATGCTGCATGTCTGTTAGCTAACACATTCAGTCAATATTTTATTTTTAGCCAACATCCTGTAGCATTCTGGGACTTGTAGTGTTGTTTCTGGTATTGCGAGAACCAATTCCAAAAACGTTAAAGGTTGTCTAAAGAGGTTTCAAACACTATGTCGATCTGCCTTCGAGCAAAGAGAACAGAGAATTGCCCTGGTTGACAAGGTTGCCTTCTCAGGTGTTCAATTAAATATAGAAATGTACATGTAAACTGCGCTTGGTTAGTAAAAACAATACTTTTTTCATTGCCCCAAGAGAAGCTAAAAGAAAGGGGTGCAATGTAAATTCTGCCTATTTCGGCCCTGTGCTTGCACCATGGTTGGCAGGAGCTGCTGTGGTATGAGAGGAGAAAGTAAAGTTGGTTGCAGTGCTCATTGTAATGTACCTTAAACCACACGCAAATTGTTCATTGTGTTAACATTGGTGACTGGGCCCCCACCCCCCTCCTTTTTCCGGGCGGGGCTCTGACTGAAGAGAAACAATGTCACTTGAAACATTGTTTCTCTTCAGTCAACGGAAGGGGCTCATACCATCCAGACCTACAATACATTTGATGTGCTGTCGGGACTGGAAGAAATAGATTGACTGGCTAAATCTAAATTTCTATCTCACGAGCGGCATAACTTACTGAAAAATATATGCCCCCACATTAGGGAACTCCGTCCTAATGCTGAGATTTGTTCTCACATCGCGATAACGGATGTCGAATTCCCATCCTCGCCTAACCACGTTCCTTTAAGGACTTGCAATGTCCCTTTACTTAACAATAAGGTTCCTACAGAAAATAATACCCAAGTTGATGTAACCAGTTACGTTGATGAAGGGGGCCCTGTGAAAAAAGGCCCCCTGAGCTAGAAATCGGTGGGGGTTCCAGGGTAGATATTCTATTTTGGAATGTAGCGGGGCTGCGCTCCAAACTAGATAACGGTGAATGGCTCAGATTTACTGGTAGGTTTTAATGTTCTTTGCCTACAGGAGACCTGGACCGTTACCGCCACGCACCTGCAGGGCTATAAGACATACTTCTCGCCTGCAATTCCATCGATAGCAGTGTCGGCTGGTGACATTTGAAAGTGGTGGGGTGTAAAATGATAATCATACTGCGCCGTAGCGAACGAGCGTAGGGAGCGAGCCCGAACCCCCTAAGGAGGGTTCGGGGGGATTTACCCCCCGAGAAAATTTTGACCAAATTGTGGAAAAATGGTGCATTTTCAAGCAAATTTGAGAAAGCAGGAAGGTTAATAAAGCAACTGTGAAAGTGCAGGTATTACATTATTAAAGAGATGTCATATAACATAGGTAGCTGCTTATTCAGTATAACCATTCTGCGCCCACGCCGGTCACTTGTGAGCCCTTCTGCAGGTACGGTGTGTAAGTATTTACAGCTATACAATACCTGGCTTCCTCCTCAAATTTTCCATAGACTTTGAAATGAAGCCAAATGGGATTTAAAATCGGCTTAAAGTTCTATGTGAAAATTCAAATCTTTTAAAAAAAATTGCTACAGCCAAGATCTCCCGGTTAGGTCAGTTACTGATTATCACAATGTTTTGCAATATATTGCCTTGAGAATTGCTTCAATCAATCAATCAATCAAGACATTTATAGAGCGCACTACTTACCCGTAGGGTCTCAAGGCGCTTGGGGGGGGGGGGTGCCGTTACTGCTCGAACAGCCAGGTCTTGAGCTGCTTCCTGAAGGAGAGGTGGTCTTGGGTCAGGCGCAGGTCGGTCGGGAGGGAGTTCCAGGTCTTGGCGGCCAGGTAGGAGAAGGACCTTCCTCCTGTTGTCGCTCTACGGATGCGTGGGATGGCGGCGAGGGCGTGGCTGGCTGATCGGAGGTGGCATTTGGGAGCGTAGAAGTTGATTCGGTTGTTGAGGTAGCTCGGGCCTTGATCGTGTAGGGCTTTGTGTGCGTGGGTGAGGAGACGGAAGGTGATTCTTTTGTTGACGGGGAGCCAATGCAGGTCTCTCAGGTGTCCGGAGATGTGGCTGTTTCGTGGGATGTCGAGGATGAGTCTGGCTGAGGCGTTCTGGATCCTCTGAAGTCTCTTCTGGAGCTTGGCGGTGGTTCCGGCGTAGAGGGCGTTGCCGTAGTCCAGTCGGCTGGTGACGAGGGCCTGGGTGACGGTCTTCCTGGTCTCCGTGGGGATCCACCAGAAGATCTTCCGTAACATGCGCAGGATGTTGAAGCACGCCGAGGAGACGGCGTTGGCTTGTCTGGTCATGGAGAGGGAGGAGTCCAGGATGAAGCCCAGGTTGCGTGCGTGGTTCGTCGGTTTGGGTGCGGTGCCCAGGGCGGGGGGCCACCAGGAGTCGTCCCAGGCGGAGGGCGTGGAGCCCAGGATGAGGACCTCCGTCTTGTCTGAGTTCAGTTTCAGGCGGCTGGTCGTCATCCACTCGGCTACCTCCTTCATCCCTTCGTGCAGGTTGGCTCTGGCGGTGACGGGGTCGTTGGTCAGTTAGAGGATCAGCTGGGTGTCGTCGGCGAAGGAGATTATGTTGAGGTCGTGTTGGCGTGCGATGGCCGCGAGGGGGCTCATGTAGACGTTGAAGAGGGTGGGGCTCAGCGAGGATCCTTGAGGGACGCCGCAGATGACTTCGGTGGCCTCTGACTTGTACGGTGGTAGGCGGACTCTCTGTGTTCTTCCGTCGAGGAAGGAGACGATCCATTCCAGTGCCTTCTCCTGGATTCCGATGTTGCTGAGGCGTTGCACTAGGGTGCGGTGGCAGACAGTGTCGAAGGCCGCGGAGAGGTCTAGGAGGATGAGGGCCGCTGTTTCTCCGTTGTCCATCAGGGCTCGGATGTCGTCGGTGGCGGCGATGAGGGCGGTCTCGGTGCTGTGGTTGGCTCGGAAGCCGGACTGCGAGGGGTCGAGGGATCCGTTCGTCTCGAGGAAGGCGGCCAGCTGTTTGTTGACGGTCTTCTCGATGACTTTGGCTGGAAACGGGAGTAGCGAGATTGGGCGGTAATTCTTGAGTTCGGTGGGGTGTGCTGTAGGTTTCTTGAGAAGAGCGCTGAGTTCGGCGTGCTTCCAGCTCTCGGGGAAGGTGGCGGTGTCGAAGGAGGTGTTGATAATGTCCCGCAGGTGGGGTGCGATGACCGCGTCGGCCTTGTTGAAGACGTGGTGAGGGCAGGGGTCGGTCGGAGATCCGGAGTGGACGGAGTTCATCATGCGGACGGTGTCTTCGGTGCTGATCGGAGTCCAGGCTCGGAGGGTGGTGGTGGGCGGTGTTGCTGAGGTCGTGGCGTGCGTCGGTTGGGTGCTGAAGCTGTTGTGTATGTCCGCGATCTTGTTGTGGAAGTAGGAGGCGAGGGAGTTGCAGAGGTCTTGCGAGGGGGTGATGTCGTTGTTTCCGGCGTTGGGGTTGGAGAGCTCTTTCACGATGTTGAAGAGTTCCTTGCAGTTGTGTGCGTTGTTGTCCAGCCGGTCCTTGAATGCAGTTTTCTTGGCGGCGCGGATCAGTTGGTGGTGCTTCCGGGTGGCGAGTTTGAGGGTGGTCATGTTGTCCGGTGTAGGTTCCTTTCTCCAGACTTTCTCGAGGGCTCGGCAGTTCTTCTTGGAACTCTTGAGTTCGTCGGTGAACCATGGGGCTTTCCTGCTGCCGGGTCTGCTGGGCGGGGTCCTCAGAGGGGCGAGTTCATCCGCGCAGTTGCTGATCCACTTCGTGAGGTTGTCGGCAGCCTGGCTGGGGTTCGCTGAGCTGGCAGGAGGGTGATGGCTCAGGGAGGCGGCGAGTTGGTCGGCTGTGATCTTGTTCCAGTTTCTACGGGCAACCTGTTGCTGGTGGTGGTGGGTCGTCGTTCTTTTGAAGGTGAAGTGTACGCAGCTGTGGTCCGTCCAGTGGAGTTCTGTGGCGTGGCTGAAGGCGATGTCTTTGCTGGATGAGAAGACGGCGTCGAGTGTGTGTCCGGCGAGGTGGGTGGGGGTGTTCACCAGTTGCTTGAGTCCAAGGTTGGCGAGGTTGTCGAGCAGGGTGCTGGTGTTGCGGTCGTTGTTGTTCTCCAGGTGGAAGTTGAGGCCCCCCAGGAGGATGTAGTCAGCGGAGGGGAGGGCATGCGGGCTGATGAAGTCGGCGATGTCCTCGCTGAATTGAGTGCGTGGTCCCGGGGGTCGGTAGATCAGGGTGCCTCTGAGGGTGGTCTTCGGGTCGGTGTGGATCTGGAAATGCAGGTGTTCGGCGGTGGTTAGGGTGTTGTCGGTGCTAGTCATGATACGGATGGTGTTCCTGTGGATGATGGCGATGCCTCCTCCCATCTGGTTGGCGGTGCGGTCCCTCCGGGTGATCTTGTAGCCCTCTGGGATGGCGATGTCGGGCGCTGAAGAGGCGTTCATCCAGGTCTCCGTGATGAAGGCAACGTCAGGGGCTGTGGCGTCTAGGAGGTTCCAGAGTTCGATGGCGTGTCTGTGGACGGAGCGGGTGTTGAGGAGGATGCACTTGAGGTGGTTGCTGCTGGTGTTCGGCTTGGCAGGTGCTGGTGCCGGGCAGGTCCGGATGGAGGTGAACTTGCAGGCGTGGCAGCTGAAGGGTCCGTGGGAGCGTCGTGGGGTGGCTCGGTAGCATCCTGGGGTTCGGCCGTTGTTGAGTGCGATGAGGGTGGCGGCGGTGTAAGTCAGGCGGGTCGGCCGGAGTCCTCGTGGGCCAGGGGTCCTGGCACTGGGCGCGGTCCAGGCGCGGACGGGCGTAAACGGGCTTGCCTTTGGCGCGCCTTCGGCGCACAATCGGCGCGCCCGCTGCGCGTTCGCACGGTCGCCATATATGGCGAAGTGCGCGGGGGGCGGAGCAGCTGGGAGGCGGGGAGGGTACAGAAGGCAAAAGGGGCGGGGTTAGCGGCGGTGGCGGGAAGCGGGGAGCGGGGAGGGAGGACGAAGGGGCCAAACGAAACAAGCAATACAGAAGGCAAAAAACAAGTTACAGGGAGAACAGGCAACAAAAACAGTACAGAACAGCAATTACAATGGGGGCAGGTCAGGCGGTCACGGACCACGCCGCTAGAAGACGGGGGGCGTGGTCACGCGGCGGAGGCTCGGCTAGTGAGGCAGCGAGGCAGAAGGCGGGGAAGACGCACGCAGCAGCTGGTGGCCGTGCGGCGCGGGGGTGTCCTAGAGCTAGGTCACACTCACCTGCGTCGCACGGTCGCCATATATGGCCAAGTGCGCGGGGGGCGGAGCAGCTGGGAGGCGGGAGCGGGGAGGGTACAGAAGGCAAAAGGGGCGGGGTTAGCGGCGGTGGCGGGAAGCGGGGAGCGGGGAGGGAGGACGAAGGGGCCAAACGAAACAAGCAATACAGAAGGCAAAAAAAACAAGTTACAGGGAGAACAGGCAACAAAAACAGTACAGAACAGCAATTACAATGGGGGCAGGTCAGGCGGTCACGGACCACGCGGCTAGAAGGCGGGGGGCGTGGTCACGCGGCGGAGGCTCGGCTAGCGAGGCAGCGAGGCAGAAGGCGGGGAAGACGCACGCAGCAGCTGGTGGCCGTGCGGCGCGGGGGTGTCCTAGAGCTAGGTCACCCTAGGTCACCTGAGAAGGCGGGGAAGACGCACGCAGCAGCTGGTGGCCATGCGGCGCGGGGGTGTCCTAGAGCTAGGTCACCCTAGGTCACCTGAGAAGTTTGTATGTTGTACGGTAATGTGCCCGGTGAATCCCCCATCCCACTCACCCCACCCCTCTCACCCCAGACAAGCTCTTTGTTCTGAAGAAGAAAGTGAAAGTAAGTGAACACATTTGCCAGCATGGAAAGTTACAACAAAGCTCAAACAGTGCTAAGACCTGACATCATGGAGCCTTCACTGCTGTACAAATTAATATACAACTTGATTTTAACAAGGGGAGCCCCGTGCCGTGCGCAGATGAAGCGCATCAAAGGAAGGGCGGCTGGAGCACTTCAGAGTGTCAGACTAGCACTGCGTGCTCAGCTGCAGCGGTACTGCACAGTCACACTCGTCGTTAGTGGCATTCACAGATCTGTGATCAGCTGTATTATACCGTTCACATCATGATACACCACTTTATTTTTAAACCATAATCATTCATTACACGAGTCGTGTAATGAATGATTATGGTTTAAAAATAAAGTGGTATATCATGATGTGAACGGTATAATACAGCTGATCACAGATCTGTGAATGCCACTACCGCCTGGCGGTATTTTCCCCTGATATACCACTCAGGTGTGGTCCTAGGTGAGGGGCATCGGCTTAACATGCTATCAAAGACGACAAAGCAGATTTCTATCCCTGCTTGTCAACAGAAAAGACAAAATAAGGCAAGCAAGTGACACACCCATGTGTGGGGTTGTGGGCTGGCATATATTGAATATTGGTTATCTTAACACTTTAATACCACGCGTGAAACAGTGTCCAATAGTACATCAGATGGCAAATTATTCAGATAAATGAGAGTGGGAAAGAGGCTGACGAGTGCCAAACAAAGGGTTCATGGTTTGGTTGCTGATGAGAATGAATGGGTAAAGAAATACAGGCATGAAGTGACTGCAACAAAGTGAACTTTCTTCTCTAGACTCTGTGCATTATTATGTAAGGCAGGCTTGTATTCAATGAGGTCTGAACCGAAACAAAGATTTTAAAGACACACACAGGGAATTATGGACAAGGTGAAGGGACTGCTGCAGGTATGCCCAGCACATGCACACGGCTCATCACTAGGATATGCTCGAGATTCAGGCCTAGATATCGCACTTGCAAAGTTGCCTGCGGGGTCTCCCAATTAAGAGCTTCAATAATATGTTGATACGAAGCAGCGCGCTAACCTGATAATACCAATATGGTATGCAAGGGCCTGGTTTGTCATCGCTCTGACAATGATGCCATGACGGTAAAGCTACTGACTGGACTGGTTGGGGGGATCTGGGATGGCAGTCATTCGGCAGAGAGAGCAGAAGCAGAGGAGGCCTGGCACAGTGGCACAGTAATAAAACGTATGTGGTCGCCGGCGACGCAGCAGACTCAGTCAGTGCGCTGTAGTGCACACAAAGGATTCAAGCACGGGCTCAAACAGGTGCCACATCTCTTCCTCCCCTGGTCCATCTAGGCACCTTTAGTGGAATTGCCCAGGGAAAACTTACATGATGCCCGGACAGAACATTCACCGCGCCTGTGGCCATCTCTTACATTTGGGAGGTTGTGCGAGCTCGCGGAATTATTCAGCCCTTGTTCTGTGATTCCCCATTCACTTCTTTTCTACAAGGTGGCCCAAACTTCAGTGGATGTAATGTGTGTCACTGCCTAGAGATATTTTGAAGGAGGCTTCCCCTTCCCCGGTTGGGTACGTCGAGCTAGTACCCATCTGTGCCCACCTGGAAGACACACCGAGGGGTGCTCTACTGCCTGGCCTGGAATGTACTTCCCTGATGGAAGGGTAGCACTCAGGACGTGCTGGGGAACATGCGTGTGCACAGCCTGGCGGGGTCCCCGTGAGCATCGCCCGGGCCTCTGAATAGCGCAGATGGCCTAAGAATGCCCGTGCCGTGCGTCGTGGTCACGTAGCCCCCCAGAATACCTTTTTGGACACCATCATCTGGAAATTCGAAGGGCAAAGTAAGTG
This sequence comes from Lissotriton vulgaris, assembly GCF_964263255.1. Classification (NCBI taxonomy): domain Eukaryota; kingdom Metazoa; phylum Chordata; class Amphibia; order Caudata; family Salamandridae; genus Lissotriton; species Lissotriton vulgaris. The sequence continues at coordinate 277,844,445 of NC_141698.1, read as the reverse complement.
CTGCACACACCTAGTTGTTTGCACCAATGCCGTATCTCATTATGGTAAGATAGCACAGTGGCCTAAGTCACTGACTGCTGTGAAGATGTGTAACACGTGTAAACATTGCCATGAGTAGGCCTTGAGAATCTGCGATATATCCTGGTTTACTCAGTTGACCAATATTCTCTGCACCTGGATGACACGCTTTACTTTCACTGTCTGTGCCTCATTGCCCTTGTTTATCAACACTGCTGCGAGCGCTTGGAAATGGTTTTGCATCACCATTAAGAGCTATATTTAAGTTAAAAAGCGCCATTATATTTAGTGTGAAAGGATCAAACTAAGGCACTTTTCAAGTCTATTTGCCAAGTTGCTGTTTAAACGTTTATATTTATGGCGCCATGAAATAATAAGACAGCGACAGTCAGCACTGGAATATATACATCACAGCCCTTTCCTTGTCCCTATCCCGGCCGAGGTTTTCTTGTCGCCAAGGCAACTCCCAAACAGAGAATGCATTTTAATCAACGGTTAGTCAATGTTTGTTGGCCGGGGAGAGGGATCAGGGTAATTATAGCACAAGCATTACACCTGGGTGGGCGCCATTTACAAAAGTAAAGCACCCGCTACACCTTCCTTGACATACCTCATTTTAGTGAGTGACTCCGCCAGAGAAGTGGGAAGCACCAGGCGGTCCGGACTGTCCGTAGTAGCCAGTACTGGTAGTAGCAGCCAGGCACTGGCAGCCAGTCACGCGGTCCACTCTACTGGTCCTGACTCTCAGACTGACTGAGTCACTTCTACTTTCACTTTAGTTGTTGTTGGCCGGGGAGAGGAATCGGGGTAATTATAGCACAAACAAGCATTACACCTGGGTGGGCGCCATTTACAAAAGTAAAGCACCCGCTACACCTTCCTTGGCATACCTCATTTTAGTGAGTGACTCCACCAGAGAAGTGGGAAGCACCAGGCCGTCCGGACTGTCCGTAGTAGCAGCCAGGCACTGGCAGCCTGTCACGCGGTCCACTCTACTGGTCCTGACTCTCAGACTGACTGAGTCACTTCTACTTTCACTTTAGTTGTTGTTGTGGCACTGGCAGCACTATCTGGTGCGCCACGCGCGAAATGGCCAATCACCTCCACATGGCTGGATATAGCCATATGTGATTGGCCATACAGTGCGGCCCGAATGCAGAGCAGCCAACACCCACGCGCCGCACCATCCTGCTGCAGCAGCCAATCCTGAACAGCGCCACTACGCCAGGATTGGCTACGAGCAGGTACTATTCTGCCCATAATGAGGCCGAGGCCCCAGGTCCCTGCCACAGTCTCTGAGTGCTATTAGGGGGGGGGGAGTGTACCAGTCTACGCATGCGCGGGCCAGTCGAAAGATTTAGTACTCCGGGATTTCACATGCGCAACCCGCTCGCTGCTTCTACGCTATATTCTTTTGGTTGCCTGTTACTCTCTGCCTGTGCCTCAGCCCCGCCCCCCACGGCCCACTTCCTTGTGAGATGCCCGATTCTGTCGGGCTTGTCCCGGGGCAGTAGCGCGCAGTGCGGGAGCCTGAGTCACATTGCCGCCGCTCAGATTTAATTAATTTTTCAAATCCTTTTTAATTCTTGGCAAGTTGGCAGTGCGGTCGTCCAGCTAGTGGGGCAATGCCCCAACGCCCCCAATGGACTTACCGCCACTGATTCGATAGCAGGGAGAGCTAAGGGGGGCTTGACCACTTTTATTTCAAATCTTATGGAATTTAAAGACATAGTCCCTTTTAAGCTGGAACCGAATTTTCAAGTAATCACCTTCGGCATCAATAAATCTGAGACCTACGCACTGGTTAACTTTTACAATAATATCCAAGGAGCCCAGTTGAGTACCATCTTAAAGGAGATGCGCTCCATCCTAATGGACCTTAGTCATAAGAACTCAAAAAAGGTGACCATAATTTGGAGCGGAGACTTTAACCTAACACCTTGTGGGAACAATGAGAATCTTACTTGCGGTCTAATAGACGAAGCTGGGAATACTATAACTCACTTCCCACATACAGTAAATGGAAGTTGTTTAAACAATACATTACTTGCCCTGGAACTTGCTTTTGCAAACGAGCTAGTGACTCCACCGGCACCACTGAACCAGAACTTTATTGGCAGAGGGGCAAGTACAATAATTGATTTTATATTTATATCAAGGAATGTTGGATCTTGTATCTTTAATTTTAAAACTCATATTAACGCTATGAGTGACCACTACCCAAACAGAATTACTACTCTTCAACAAATCTAGCGGGAGCATGAGGGCTAGGACACTAGGACAAAAAGACCTGACATTAGACAGGCTGAACGGATACACGCTAAAATGGGAAAAAGTTAATCCCCTCCAGATTACTACAGAAGTGATAAAAAAACCTCCTTCAAATCAATAGAGGCCTGTTTAGATGCTTCCTCCTCGAATCAGGAAATCCTAGCCAGCTTTGAGGCCATCACACGAGAGGTAAAAGGTGCTCTTACTGTCCAACAGAGAAAGAAAGGAAAACCTAAAGGATGGTTTAACAGGGCATGTACCAAAGCCTATTCTGATTTAAAATCATCCCTGAAAAAATCAGTTAGGGATCAAAAAGAAGTAGCCCTCCTCAGAAAAGAATATAATAAGGCCATTAAAATAAGGAAAGCAGAATTAAAAAAGGAGGTATGGGAAGAACTACATAAAAGTTGCAAAGAGAAAGATAGTGCAGCTTTTTTGGAAATCGTAAGAACTCCTTTTCTATCAGAGATCAGTGATACCCCAAGGGTAGAAATAGCCATAGAAGAACATCTATGTGTAGAACATTTCTCCCGGATATTTGGGACAAATGACAAGGAGTCAGGCTCCTTAACTCGAGGGGATGGACTAACCCTACGTGTAAACCCCCCAACCTTCCCCATTGCTTTGAACATCCAACCGCTCGAGGTCGAGCGAGCCCTGAAAGCTAGTAAAGGGTGCAAGGCGCCAGGCCCCGATGGAGTCCCAGTAGACTTGTTTGAATTTATTATGGAACTCTGGATTCTGATTTTAACAAGGGTGCTGGAAGCTTCATGTTCAGTAGGTCTTATCGATTCATGGGCCGAATCAATCATGGTTCTGATATTTAAAAAAGGAGACTGCCAAAGCCCGTCCTGTTATCGTCCTATCTCTTTGTTAGACTCATTAGGAAAGATAGTGGGACGCATCATTCTTGAACGTTTACATCAATGGTCAGAGGACAATAACATCCTGTCTGATTTTCAATTCGGGTTCAGGGAGGGTTTGGGCACTACTGAACAAGCTCTGAACTTGATTTTATTGATGGGGAAGTATAAGAATGCTGGGGAAGTATAAAAATGCGAAGGGGGAAACTTTTACATGGCCTACGTAGACCTAACAGCAGCCTTTGACTGCGTGGACCATGCAAAACTATGGGCCATTCTAGGAGAGTTGGGAATTGAGCTTCCAGTGCTAAACTTCCTGCGAGAAATGTACACGAACGCCTCGGCTAGAGTCCGTTTTGGCATAAGTGAAGCACTCACAACATCCTTTGGAGTGAGGAGAGGGGTTAGACAGGGCTGTGTCCTGACTCCCTTCCTCTTTTCACTTTACACCAATGGTTTGGAACAAGCCATGTTGAAAGGGAACCAGGACTTACCCCGCGTGAAAAATCGCCCGGTCCCCGCACTATTATACGTGGATGATGCCGTGATCATAGCACTCACCCCCTTAGAACTTCAGCGTACTCTACTCAGGTATCATAGTTATATGGCAAATCTTGACCTTAGGATTAACATAAAAAATACTTTTGTTATGTCATCTGTGACAAGACATAAGAAAAAGAAGATGTCTTCGTAGAACAGCGCAAGCTAGAAAATACTGTCACCTACCCATACCTTGGAATTTTAATTGATAATAAATGTTCGTGGAGGCAGGCAATAGAAGCCGGAAAATTACTGTTTATAAGGGCTACGACCGCGCAGGTTAACTTTGCACACAGGCTTGGTAAAAGACCGCCCACAGAGATGATACAAATATACCAAGCTAAATGTGTAAGCACTGTGTTGTATGGTGCAGGGGTGTGGGGCTATGGAAACGTTGACTCCCTTCAAAAGGTGGAACACAGTTTTCTTAGGTTCCTTTTAGCGGTCCCAAGAGGCACCTCGACTTTCAGTTGTCACATGGAACTGGGTCTTCCATACATCACCGACCTGGTAAAAATTCAACAAATATTTTTGTGGCACCGAATATGGTCCTCACCAAATTTGGCTTTTAATAGAGACCTCCTGAACGATTGCCTTTCACTTGAATATGTGGACAGAATAGGCTGGATTGCATACGTCAAAAAAAAATTGTGTGATATGGACCTGGCAAGATATTATAACAAGCCCCTCTTGATTCAGGAGATCCCAAGGAAAAAGCTAAAGAAACTTTGTATGTCACATATGGAGGAACTGCGTCTGTCAATAGAGGCAACAAAAAGTTCAGTCCAACAGATACTCCAAGTACAAATCTCCCTGACCATTCAGCCATACCTCACATTTAGTCTGAGTAGTTATGATAGATTGATGAAATGTCTAGTCAGACCACGATGCATGTGGTCCTGTTTTGCAAATTCTACCATGAACCGAGGAAGCAGTGGGTAAAACCAATAATGAAAATCTTGGGTGTGCGGCAATGCCGCCCGGCGTTCCTCGCTATCCAATATTTAGAGGTGGAGGTATTGCAAAGAACATCGCCAAATTTTAAAATTTTGTATAAAGCACAGGTCAAATTTGGAACAGTATTGATGAACCAAACACTATGAAATTAATTTTTGTCCACAAACTACTTAAATCTGTTTTGTATGTAATGATCCAACATCGTACTGTATAACTATGTAACTCAGCACAATAATTTTATAGATAAGATACTTATCGTTTTTAGCTCAACAGTTATTTTTTTAAGGAGTGTAAATATTATCCTGTTGTTTTAAATTGTATTTTTTAAAATGCACTTTTATGGTTTTGTACTCTAAAAACTGAATAAAGTATCTTTAATTGATTGATTCATGCAAAGGAAGTATGGGGAAAGAACTGTGGAAAGAAGTGTGGGATATGCTTCGCCAGAGGACTGTTACTGTTTACCATGTTGATGCTCATTTTTCACTTGATAGGTGGTTTAACCTCATTGCAGATGAAAATGCTAAAATTTCTGAGGCAGAGGTGGAGGCGCAGAATTCTGACCTGGTTGGATTGGCGAGGTGGGCACACCAGAAGTGTGGACATTTTTTAGAACAAACTACTGGCAGGTGGGCAGCAGATAGAGGGATACATCTTCCCCAAGATATGATTACAACAGTGCTTTTACTGTGTCCCATTTGTCAACATTCTCGACACATATCTATTCCACAGATAGTGAGAGGTCAGTTGAACAGAGGTAAGTTACCAGCACAGATTTGGCAAATAGATTACATAGGTCCGTTACCTGTAAGTAGAGGTTGTCAATATGCATGCACAATTGTGGATACCTATTCAGGATATTTAATTGCATCCCCATACAAACGTGCAACTCAGGTAAATACACTTAAAATGTTAGACTTGTTAATTTTATAGTATGGAATTCCTTTACAAATTCAATCTGATATCGGCTTGCATTTTAAAGGGAGAATGGTGCAGGAATATTGTGCGCGACACAATATCGAATGGATTGTTCATGTACCCTACTACCCACAAGCCGCAGGCTTAATTGAACGCATGAATGGTATTTTGAAAGATCAACTGAAAAAAATTTCTGATGGTTCTTTGAAAAATTGGAGATACCATTTATCTGACGTTTTGCAAATTTTGAATAACAGACCTTTAACAAATGCTGAAACTCCTTTAATGGGAATGTTGATTCCATCTGTTAATGTTCAGCCTCATATGGCTACTAACATGATTGTTTACTTTGAAATGGTTCCAGGAGCCTTGGCTCCACACAGAGCGACTCCTGAAGCTGCTGGTCTTGATTTACATACTCTGAAATAGCATGTGTTGAAATGTGGAAACATTGTTCTTATTGAAACTGGAATTGGTGTAAAAATACCACTTGGACACTTTGGTCTGATTGCTCCTTGATCTGGACTAGCTTTAACAGGCATCCAGGTGTTAGGTGGCATCATTGATTCTGATTATCAGGGTGAGATCAAAATTATCCTGCTGAATAGTGGCGAAACGGACTTAATTGTCCAGCCCAGAGACAGAGTTGCCCAGTTGGTCATCATGCCCGTTCTAGGAGTAGTGGTGAAAAAGGGGACTGCCCCAACACTCCTAACTGTACGTGGAAAAGGAGGTTTTGGCTCAACTGACAAAAACCCAGGAGCCGAAGTGTGGGTTCAGTCACCCAATCAACCCCCTGAACAGGCTGAAGTGATTGCCATGGGCAATGATAATACAATTCTGATCATGAAACCTGGGCAGGAAAAATGGGATTGCGTTCCTGCGGATAAATGTTACCTTTGAGAATGAGTAATACCTGTTATGACTTTTTTCTGTAGGTCATTGCATGACTTGCTGCTGCGGGATTTGTCGTTGCTGGACTCCTTTCGGCATGGTGCGAATGGGGCCGAGAAGGGCTGGAGGGGTCCCAAGGGGAGGCAGTCGTCTGTCAGTGCAGAGCGGATTTGTTTCCGACCCAGAAGATGAATATTCGGGAGTATTTGGCACAGACAGTCTTGAATCGCTCATATTTCTGCATGTCGAACATGAAAAGCGTCCTTGACGTGGTCTCAACTTGTTTTGTGACTGTGCCAACTCCAGCTGCGGTCCTATTGCAGTCTTTCAACGTTTCTCATACTGACATTGATGCCGACATCAGTGATGTCCGATCACATTTTTCAATTTATGAATTTTGTAGGTCTTGTCCAGAGACTACCGACTCTGATGAACTGCGTATGTTTCAAATAATTACGTATAACATTACTGAAGGTGATGTTTGCTACAACTTTACGTGTGATCCTAAATTAATTGGCGAATGCGTGCAAATCAAATTGGAGAACTCTTCGTCAATGTTTTCTCAACATGAAAAGACTTTATGCTCTGATAGAAGAATTTCTATGTGCTCTTCAGTTCATAACTCTATGTTTTGTAAACATACTGTTCTTGCAGCTAGTCATTTTAGAAACCTTCTTTTGCCACTCGGATGGCTCTTTTCTTGTGGTAATGTAACTTGGTCCTTTATTCCAGCGAGCATTTCAAATGGGCCTGGATCTTATGATGTTTTCTTTGAATCCCTCTATTCATAGTCTGACTGTACATGAAGTTCCTCAACTAGATGAGCATTGCAAATCCAATTTACATCTGCTGTCCAAATCTGAATATATTAGTTTAGCTGCTTCAATTGTAGGGATTCCTGGACTGTCCGTCTAAAATGCTAGAGCTATTAGTAGACTGGCTTGTCTTCTGGTCAAATCGATGAATCATACTTCGATAGTTTTGTCTGAATTTTTACTTCATATGCATGGTGAACAACAATCTATTTTACAGAATAGAGCTGCTGTTGATTACTTGCTATTGAAACATGGTCATGGCTGTTCTGATTTTGTTTGATTATGTTGCTTTAAACTTTCTGACCACTCTAAATCCATCCAGTCTCATATTACTGCTTTCCATAAATTATCATCTGAAGTTCGACATAACTTTGATAAAGGGTGGCGGGTCTGGGTTTTTGGTTGGTTACCTGATTTTGGTATGCTTCGTTCTATCTTGGGTGGTGCACTTTTAGTTATTTGTTTTCTAGTTGCATTATGCTGTTGCATTCAGTGTGTGCCTAATCTTTTCCATATGATCCGTTCTCGGATTGTTCATGCTCAATCTATCAGTTATGTTTCCTATTATTCCAGGGAAGGTATGCATACTGTTTAATGTTTTCTTGTATGTCTGATGGTGTTGGATGATGGTCATGGATGGAATTTAATGAATGTGCTATTTTTGTGGATAAATAGCTTGATGATGACTGTCGCCCATCACCATCTCAGTCTTATTTAGCATACTTTAGCATAATATAGTGATGTGTAGGCCTGCCTAGTAAGAATAAGCTACAAAGTAGGGCTTGATGATGTCTCTATCTGTTTCCGACTTTACCATGCTTAACGGCAGTGCTTACTATTGGCTCTGGCATGATCTTATGCCTTCTTGCATACTAATTTTGCTCTTTTGCTTGAATAGATGCTTATGCTCAAGCGACTCCATTTTCTAAGCTGTCACCATTTTCTGAGCCTCACTAGGTGAGGAGGCCATGTTTTCCTTTTCACTGTTTTTCGCACTTTACGGACTGGAGAAAACTGGTCTTGTCAGAGGAATGTGCTCGCTCTGATCTGAAGCCATAACAGACGCCTGGCCAGCTGAAGCTGTGGCCTTGGTGCGGAATGGTACGGACTCTGAAGGGAAAAGGGGGCAAGGCTCACCAGGAGCTTCGTGTTACGTTTCCACTGGTACTAAAGGAGGTGTCTGGGCTCTGTTCGGCTGAAGTCCAGCACAGGGAAGACGTGCAGCTGTGGCGGTGGGGCGTATAGTTGCACTCTGTCTCCTGGTTCGGCCGGAGAAACGGGCTCCCCTCTGGCGAAGTGGAAACAGGATGAACAGACAGTTGGTGAGGTGTTCCACTAATTCTTATATTCTGACTTTTCTTGCCTAACTATCTCCCTCTATTTTCAGGTTCCATACATTTATATACATATATATTTCTACATATGTTTTCCTGATTGAATTTAGCAATTGCCTAATTGTTAGTTGGTTGTCGGCTAAAAATGGTACAAATCGGCCTACCGTGTACCTCTGTACTAATATATATATATATATATATATATATATATATATATATATATATATATATATATATATATATATATATACATATATATATACCAACGTAATCCAGATTAAGGATAAATGAATGAATCCACTGGAGCCATGGCCACAAGTAATAAACGGTCTCTTTATTTTTGGCTTCGGGTAGACCCGACGCGTTTCGCAGTTACCTCACTGCTTTGTCAAAGGTGGTTCAATAAAGTGCAGTACACACATTTAAAGGTGCAGGGTTCCACTTAATAAACATAGTAAAAATACTTCCGTTTTTTTAGCAGAGTAAACATAAATATTTTCACATTGCCCTTAAACGCATTTGAGCCATTCATAATTCATACATTACTTTTTGAATACAGCCCCAGTGGGCTAGGCATTGATTAAATCATCATCTCATATATTCTTATTTTTTAACAATTAAGCTTGGCAAATTTCTTTGTGATGTAGCTCAAGTGAGCAATAATCCCCTCCTCTGGGCAAAGCATCTTTGGAAGTTACATCTTCTATCTGCAGAGAAAACAAACGGAAAAGCTGGCTTTAAAAACTAGTGAGAACCCTGAGTGTCCAACAAATATAACTAAAGACTTGAAATTAAACAAAGATATGCAGTAAGCGGAGATTAGGGTACAGAACATGATTCACCTTAGGTGTATAGAAATTTCATTGTCCATATTTAAACCATAAGGAATCACGGTGTTATATTTTATAATTAGCTTAGATTCCAATTTTCTTAATTCTAGTGTGCGGTTCCCACCTCTCTCTCTCAGGGGTATTGTGTCAAGCACACAGAATCTAAGCAGACTTGGGTTTTGGTTGTGATTTACAGAAAAGTGTCGAGCAACTGGGTACTGTTTATCATTCTTACTAATTGCCCGCAGATGTTCTAAGATGCGCAATTTAGCTTTTTTAATCGTACTGCCTATATAATACAGATCACACGGGCATCTTAAGGCATAGATGGCAAAATCTGTGTCACAGGATAGGTGTTTTATTATTTGAAATGTTGCTACATCTTTATTCAGTTTCACTGTTTTACAGTTATTGCTGTAGCGGCAGGCTTTGCATTTCGAACAGGTAAAGAAACCTTGGACTGGGTTTTTCTTTTTAGTCTCTTTGATCTCACTTGTCATGAGTATATCCTTTAAAGATTTGTTGCGTCTAAATGTTATCAATGGTTCCACTGACAAGTCTTCTTTCAGATCTTCATCAGTTCTCAGAACCTCCCAGAACTTTCTTAGACTCCTACGTACCTCCCATGCCTGGTTATGGTACGTGGTGATGAATCTTGTCTGTTTGTCCACAGCTATTTCTTTCTCTTTAGGGTTAAGTAAGTCCTCTCTCTTCACTAGGCCAACTTTGTCGACTGCTGTCTGGATAGTCGAGCAGCTGTATCCCCTCTCTTTAAATCTAGAAACCATCACTTGCTGTTCCAATTCAAAATCCTCAGGCAAGCTGCAGTTGCGTTTTGCACGCAGCAGTTCCCCATAGGGAATACTGTTAATGAGGTTTCTTGGATGACAGCTCTGAGCTAGCAATAAACTATTACCAGCTGTCTTTTTCCGATATAGTTTACTGCAGATCACATCATTAACAATATTCAGTTCCAAATCAAGGAATTCAATTTTTTCTTTACTCATTTCACATGTGAACTGTAGGTTACATTCATTCTGGTTTAGTATATTTACAAATGCTTCTGCCTGTTGTTGATCACCATCCCAGATGCAGAATACATCGTCGATGTACCTTGCCCAGAGGACGACATGATCTTGATACTGATCGATTTTCCGGGCAACCTGCTCCTCCCACCAGCCGAGGTAAAGACCTGCAAAGCTGGGGGCGAAGCAGGTTCCCATTGCCGTCCCCTGGGTTTGTTTATACAAAACTTTATTGAAAATGAAGAAGTTGTTCTTCAGACATAATGCGATCATTTCCAATATCATGTCTGTGTGCAGAAAAAAAGAAATTGACCGTTCTCTTAGAAAATATTTACAGGCATCTACACCAGCTGCCTGAGGGATGCTGGTGTAGAGACTGCACACGTCTAAACTCATGAGAAGATAACTCTCTTTCCACTCAATTCCATTGATCATTTTCAGGAAGTCTCCAGAATCCTTAACATATGCTGGGAGTCCCTGTACAAATGGTTGGAGAAAGTAATCCACGTATTTTGACACGTTCTCCAGTGCACTACCCCTGGAAGATACTATAGGTCTCCCTGGTGGTATAGTGGCATGTTTATGGATTTTGGGCAGGAGATATAGGATTGGAATTTTCGCATCTTTACATTGTAGAAACAAATACTCATTTTGCTCCAAAATACCCATATCCCTCCAGTTCACCAGTTTTTGGGACACTTCATCAATACATTTGTCATATTCAATCCTAGTCACCACCTCATACTTAGTACAGTCTGACAGTTGTTTCAGGCCCTCATCCAAATACATTTGTAAAGGCCAGACAACCACGTTGCCACCCTTGTCCGCCTTTTTAATCACTATATCTCTGCGATCTTGTAGTGATTTGATTGCTTGTCTTTGATTTTTCGACAAGTTTTGCCTGCTCTTACAACCATTTTTCTCAATATTTCTAAGCTCATCAATTACACCTCTCTCAAAACAATTAATCGCATCATTACTGATTTGGGGAATAAAAGTGGATTTGGGTTTAAAATTAGTTCCCCCACTCAGCCCAATGTCAATGTCTGTATTTATGAGGTTCAAAAAGGGGTCATCAATGAAATTTTCAACATTCCCCAATTCATGTATTACATGTAGTGTTTCTAAGTCTGATACATTCAAATTAATGGGAATTTGGTGGGATTGATTTGGTTGCTTGTTTTTATGAATAGCAAACCATTTTTTTAACTTCAATTTTCTCGTAAAGTTAAACAAGTCAATTCTAGTCTCTGTATAATTAAATTTCGAGGATGGGCAAAACGACAGTCCTTTTGCAAGCACACTCAGTTCATCATCAGTCAATAAATAATTAGAGAGGTTTACCACAGTTTGACTCATCATTTCTTTTGCGCCTCTCTTCCCCTGGTCACCATTCCCACTGGGGTTCCTCCTGTGCTGTTTGTGGCATAATTTTTCCCTCTTCCTCCTCTGCCGCCTCGACCACGTCCTCTTACCGGGCTTTCGCTGTTGACTTGGAGATTCTGTGCTCTGCCTTTTGTCATTAGCGTGACTTCTTTTAAAAATCTTTCTTTTACTCCCTCTGATGCGGTTGTCACATTGGAGGCTGAGTCTCCTAAAGCGTTTCCTGCCACTGAATTACTGCTCCCTTCTAGTGCAGGCATGTCTTCAGCGTTTGGTGAAGATGATGACACTTGTTTGCTTGGCTGTTGCGTGTTTTTTCTCAAAACATCAAACTTTTTGCTGAATGTTAGGATCTGTCCATTTTTGTAATCAGCCTCATCTCGTTCAAATTTTGATAGTTTTTTTAATTTGATCTCTTCTTCAATCTTCGAAAGTTTTTTAGCGATTTTGCTCATTTCCGCATCAAATTCTTCTGCGGTATATAAGTTCTTTAGTTTATCGGTTAATTCATCAATCTCTTCATTTAGTTTAATGCATTCTTTCTCTGCATATTTTATAAGCATTTTCAGCATATTGGTAGAACACTGCTCATTATTCTGCATCCATTCCGCAATTAAATCTGGGTCTGGGTTCTGAAAGGTGGGAATCGTGTATATCCGTAGCCCACGTGGTACACGTCCGACATCCACATACTGTTGAAGGGCTATTACTTCCCAACCCTTAGCTTGCTCTCTCTTTAGTGCCTTCCACAACACATCCCAAAGTTTTTCATCAATGGCACCCGTCACATTGCTTGTAGTTGCACCACTGTTGTCTGTATCCCCAGATCGTGTAAACAGCTTCGTGGCTGCCTCTCTCCGCTTACTGCTTCTCTCCGAAGCCATTGTATTAGCGTTAGCACTAAATACGCTACTGTTTGTTTTGCCGCTTTTCTTGGCAGCGCGGTAAGTTTTGATTTACACGCCACCTGTATTATCCGTTTCCCCTTACACGTTGTTAACACAGTGCTTGCTTGGAGGCTCGGGTTACTACCAGAACATACCTGCTCTACAAACGCGATCTCGACGATCCCTCCGGTTCGTCTTCACCCACTCGCAGAGGCTGATGTCCGTGGTATTTCACCTTGTTTTCGTTTCTCCAAAGTAGCAGCACACGGGGGCGGGCTTGTAGTCAGTTTCAAATCCAACGTAGTTTTGGCAAGAAAACCAAGGCTTGTTTTCTTGCCAAAACTACGTTGGATATATATATATATATATATATATATATATATATATACCCCAGAATTACCAATTTGCCTTTTCTTTGTAGCAGGTGGTGTGAACTCTTGGCCAAATATTTTGTTGTAGAAGGATGGGTGAATTCCCTTCTAGCAGGTAATTCTGTTATAGGAAGTTGTTCTACTCCTGGCAAGTGATGTGCAATCTAATTATTTCACCCCCAGAATATACCGATTGGTTTCTTTTCATTGTGGTGAGAGGTATTGTGCCTGTTGTATGTGGTTCTTCCTAGGCGAGTATTCTGTAGCAGAGAGGATCGGCTATTTGCCTCATGCACAGCGCCTGTTGCTAGGAAGATTGTTGTTGTAGAAATCCTCTCAGCAAGAGACAAGGTATAAGTGGTATTCCTTCCTTGGGTAAGTGTTATAGAGTATTGTAGAGTGTCGTATTTTTGGGTCCCGAGGGGGAATGTGACTGCATCACCTGATTATTGGCAAAAATCAGGCCATAACAGTGATCTAGTCAGAGAAAAGATCGCAGACATGAAGGAATTTGGCCCTTCTTACAGGCAACCAGTACCTGTCCTAGCAATCCACGGATCAAGAACAGTACTACTGCCGCCCCTTGCTGGTAAAAAGGAGAAAAGATTTGTGTGCATTGACCTGATCAAACCACACTATGTGGCCGATACCAAGCAGTAGGCCAAGTGGACTCCGACAATGTAGCAGACGCACTCCTCGACCTACGACCCAAGAGGTTCAAACTGAGAGACCCATCACCTTTGAAGATTCTACAGTGAGAAAAGAAGGACTAAGCAACAAAGCTATGGAACTCATTCCTCTTGAAACCCAAATAACAGTTCATCCTGATACACCTGTCTACAACGAACTAACAAGTGATCAAGTGGTTCCTGCGATTTCAACAAATCCGGATGCAATTCCAACCATTGACAGAACTGCCTCTGGCTATTTCATTAACTTTTTTTCTGAGGATCCCAGCGAACCTGAAACAACACCAGCACAAAGAACTTTCAAAGAACAAGCAACAGATTTTTTTCATCACCTGAAAAAGACTTCTCTCGTTTCACCATGAATTGAACTATGTTTTTGGGAATATTCTTCTTTCTACTTTGGTTAGCTCTGGTAATAACTCTGGGTACTCTGATAAATGGAAGATATATTCAAATGAACACAGCAAGTAAAAGAGTTAACTTACTTCTCCAGCCACACAAATCATCCCATCGTGAACAAAGACACTTGTCATCAGTGAACATCACAGCCGTTCCTATACCAGATGGTATAGTTTGGGACAGAACTGATTATGACATTTTTGGCCTGTCTGTGCTTTTAAAGATTCCACACTTATTCAAGATTTCCTTGAGTGACTTTATTACCTCTAGTACCTTTTGTGATGATTGGGACTTCAAGACTGTTAATAACATGGTGTCTGATCCAGAAATGTCTGCAGTATTCACAAATCATGAATATTTAGAGGATTCATCAGACTATGAACAAATGTATTGTTATAACCATTATGGTCATCAGTTTTTGCACAGCTCTGCAATGCCAAAAAATCTATATATGTATAACCAATGGGAACATTGTCCTACACCTCCAAAGGGATTGCAAAAACGTTTGCAATGAAATTTCAATATTTTTTTAGGGTTCAATGTATCAAATGCTGAATCATTTTATTTAAAAAATGTGAACAAGACAGGAACGAAAAATAAGCTAACAAATACGAAACAGATTTATTCTGCAGCCTTTATTACCCAACTGTCTAGACAAGGTTTCAACTTTTGGAAAGACAACATTGAGACAAAAACTGTCTGGGGTACAAAAGACTGGCAGGTGCAGGGGGTAGAAGCTTTGTTTAGAGCCTGTATCATCCCTGAGAAAGTTTTGTTTTTGAATGACACTGTCCAACAAACGTAATGCCTTGGGTTAGCCAAGATCAAAGACATGAATACACCAACCATACCTTTACCTACAACTAATAGCACTACAAGGGGGGAGGTCGACGTACATACTATTTTGCATCAAAACAGATCAGATTGGAACAAATGGTTGCTCTGGTACACAGGCACAAACAACTGTCAAGATCGATTCCTGAACAAAACACAGGGTTTCACTATCAATAGGCCAGACCCGAGATATGTTCAAAGACAGCATCCAGGGGTAGTGAACACACACAGTGTAGGGAAACTTTGCCTTGATTGGCTACAGAAATCTACACTTGAGGATGTAAAACAACACTTACATTACTTAAAGATGGTGCAGACTTTAGTGAATTCTTGCTAGGACCAAGAAAACGAGTCAAAAACGTTTCATATATGCCTGTATCGACGCTGCTTATAATGAAATATGGAAGATTACCCAAGCAGAGACTTCAGAACGAATACGAGAAATTGAACGTATTAATTTAGTGAAATCTCTCTCTGTAGTAGACAATGGGTTAACGACTCTGTCATCCAGGATATATGCATTGGACAGCATAGTATCCTCTGCCATAGACATCATGGAACAAGACTTGGTCATGCTGCAACATGGACAGTCTCAACTACGTTCTATAATGCTATTAGGCTGGACGCTACAAAACTTGTGTGCGGGCTATGTGCCTTGGCATTTAATCAACACTACGTCACTGTTTTCAGAATTCAATCTCACTGATAAACAGATCAAACTGGCACAAAGGGGAGCAGACTATACGGTGCTGAGCATTGAAAAACAGTGGCAGAAAAAACAGCTACTGAGTGGATCATACATGGTAAATTTACACTGCATAATACAATTTTCCATTTTCAGTATTGCCTAAAACATATACCAGCAGGCAAATATGAAAGGTTGGGTAAAGAATACATTAAGACATCCTGGGATTTACCTTACACACACAGATGTTGGAGTGGGGGCGTGAAGTTTTTCTTAGCGGTACAAACTGTGAAAATGCACTGAGCGGTTCTCTCCTTTGTCAGGGTATTCATTTACATGGGGCCTGCGATGGTTCCACTAAAAACCTATCCTGTCACCTGCAAGGCTCACTAGCTGCAGTGATAAATCCAATTTTTGGACTATTTTCTAATGGAAGTTACCTCAAGTTGAATGATCACAGCTGCTGTGGCATGTTGCCAGGTATAATAATTTCTACATGTTGCCAGGTATCCCATATTTAGTGACTGTTTCATCCAGTGTCACTTGCTGTATGCAAGTATTGTTTCCACAAACCAAGACAGCCAGGGAGTCACCTTTATGGCCTTCACTGAACATCTCTTCTATACGAATTGATACTTTAATCAGAATGAAAGCCATTCTTTTACAACAAACTGTGCCACTGACCTCGGCCAAAGAAACCTATGATCTACAAGTCGCAAGGACTTCAGCTGAGATACAAGCCCTTTTGAATACGAACTGCCCTATACATTTCTCAGAAATTTTGGAACGTATCTTAAACATGTTTGATACGAAGGGTATTGTACATGTATTTAAGAACGTGTGTTCAGGACTGTTAGCACCTTTTCAATACTTCCCCACTTCGTGCACTCTGTGTTTGGGGACTGCCACTACTTTTTGGCCTCATTGCAGGGATCCTATGTTTGCGGCTGCGATATGGCAAGCAAAATCACCAGCGTCACTCCAAGCACCATAGAGAGAGCTCTATTAGAGATAAAGTGTCGTGAGCGCATCGTCCAAATTTTAGGCTTACCTCGTCTACGAGAATTAAATACCAAATGGTTTCTGTCGTTCAGACAAATCTGGCAAGATTGCATCTTACCTGTTCTACGCTGCCTGCTTTGCGGTGAAGAATGCAGGCTAGACATCTGTTTAACCCTCCCATCAGTCATGCCTACGGATAATGATACTCTGCTGGACCCGGTAACGGCCCATGGTCTATGTTGTCCCCAGCGGCTACCAATCATGATGACGCCATTCATTGAGATCTCACAGATGCAAATTGCTACTGCTGAGGTACGAGAGGAAACAACAGACACGCAGGTAACATCCGAAACAAACATTGCTGATGCGACCAATGCTGAAGGTGAAGCTTCTCAAATATGTGCAGTTAGTCTCCTAAACGAGGTAATCCAACTTTCACCTACAACGGTAGATGACTTTTTGTCTACAGGATTAGACGTTTTTATGTTTTCTCCAAGCCCTAACACTGACTTTTGATTCAGGCACACAGTGTTCCGGAGAGACTCTGAATTTGGCCTTCATTTTTGCAAAACAAAGACTAAACTTGAAATTTTTCCTATGATACATTTTTTTTCCAAATTAGTATTTTTCATTTTTGACAAAGTAATCTGCTTATAGTAGAACTATTCATAGAGAATGGAATTCTTTGAAACACTTTCAGAGACAATATGTCACCTTGTCAAAACAACAAATTGTATTATGTAACCTGACATGAAATGGTTTCGCCCTTTTTTTCTTCTGTATTTACGAGCCATTTCATAATGTACATATGTTTGATTCATTCATTCAGCATTCAATGCCAACTTATGCTTAGAATGAAACATTGCTTTAATGTGTACAGCAACACTTTTTAATGCATTTTTTAGAAATATGTTTTTGGACATGTTTTTAGCAAATCATGCGATGCTCTATTTTTAGATATGTTTAACATGTTTAGAAGTTAGTAACGTTGTTCATACAAAAGTGGAGTGCCCTTATTTAAGCATAGAAATCCAGCCCTTATTTAGGCATTCTCCATGCTAACCTAATACAGGCATGGCCACCTACATCCATTCATCAACGTCACAACGAGTTCTTGGAAAACCAGACTCTTAAGCCTTTAGGACTTCCCCTTGCTTGGATATTGATTTCTCCAAGAACTCATTTATTATGCATGAACATCTATTCCTTAGGGGTTCATTCATGACGTTCTTATGCCCGACTTTTACATCAATACTGGCATTCCTAAACACCTTCAAGGTATAAATATACCTTCACTTGCCATGGCGAATCACGGTCCATGGTTCGGCTGCCTATTTGCACGACTCGGCTTGCCATGGCAAGTTCAGAATGAAGTCATGTCCACAACTGACGCACTGACCAGACGTTGCCATCCTCCTCGCAGAGAACACAGTTCCAGTGTTTCTGACTCCCCTTGCGGGGTGTAAGAGATCGAGACCTGGAAAGAGATTCCAACCTCTCTCATTCTAAGGTATGGAGCGTATTAGAACCTAGAGGGACTTTTGGCAAATCTTGGCAACTATAGCTAAACTAGACTCTAGCTAACCAGCACCTACTTCTTCCCTCGTACTACACTTAGGTTAGGTACACTGGGGTAGGATTATTTTAGATGCACCAGATGAGTATTTTTGCCTGTGTTATGTATGTATGAATTTTTATGAATATATGTCATAGCTAGAAGCCATGCTACTGCAGTATTATTTCATCTTACTGCTAACGCTGTACGTATTATACTTCGCATTCTGTCTTACGATTGTAGCAGTTCATATCGCTTGCATGAGAACTAAGACTGTTCAATAAACCCTTTTTATTGAAACGCCAGTCTATCTATTTCTGTATAAACTCTGTAGAAACGAAGCATGCACGATTGACTGAGTGAAACGGTTATCTATTGTTTCCACGATCCTGAGTTTGTTCCGATTCTAAGGGAAACAAAGTTGTCATGTTTATGCGGTTGTCAAAAACTAATCTCTTCTTGTTTATTCGAGAAGTTTCTAGTGACCTCTGAGTTAGATGGCACACACAAGTAATTACGTTTAATGTACTCGATAGAGACATACTGACCTCAGTCCTATGTCAAATCTATAGTGTATATTATTCCAATGCTCAGAGCCTATCAGGGATATAGGAACTACACTACAGTGGGGGGGGGGGGAGGGGGGGCTTACGGCGTACTCACCTGATAGCCTGCATCCGAATGACACCCCATTTCTAACCTTTGTGACGAGAAAGGAGAAATCATGGTGCAGACATGCAACCTGCTCAGGTGCGCTGACTGTAGAACTGCAGATACCGTGTAAATGAGCGCTTTTGATGCTTTCTTCCTTCCACAAGCTTTTTTAACCCCTCCCCTCAAACTGCTGGGGTGGGTGCCGGTAGCTGGAAAAACAAGTATTGGCAAGCCAATAGGTTTCACCTTTGCAAGATCCATTGGCTTTATCAGTGCTTGTATTTCTATTGTTTTTGAAATATTCAGGGAATATTGACTTTCGGATTATGCGCTTAAGCGCTTTTCTATTACGTATGCATGTTTTTGTTTCTGTTTGGAGATGAGGAGTGGGTAAATCAACAGAGAGCAGGAGGAGGTGGTGTTTTAAAAGCAGGGGGGATGTTAAAAACAATGGCGGGGGATGAGTTAACACAATGCATGTCTAAGGCAGAGCTGCCGACCTTGGAACTGGGGAACCGGGGTCCATGTCTCCTCGTCAGGTCAACATCCTGTGCTCCTAGGCAAAATCACTTAATCTCCCCCCCCCCCTCGTGTGTAATAAAAAAGAAAAAACAAAATAAAAGTGTATATGTGTAATGTAAAACACTCCAATACCTTCGGGGTCATGAGCGAGGGCGCAGGAGGTGACTGAAGAGAGGGGTTGAGAAACAACACAGAGCAGGGAGTATAACATGGTGGGTTAAAAGCTGCAGGGGGGTTGTCTGTAAACAACATGGTGCTGCTGCTTGGGAGCAGTGACTAAGCTACATAAATACTATAAAAATATGCACACTGTCTGCTTGTGCTGATGGCTTTGCTAGCATTGTGTAAGCATTTAGATATCCGCACTGGCATGACTAATGTTGGTTAGAGTTTGGAAATCAAATTTATATTTGTTTATGGTCTGCGTCCCCAATACGAGTACAAACCATGGATTGGGCAGGTAAAAGATAGCAAGTACTTTTAAGCTGAAATATGAATGCGGCAAAGTTGGTTGAACCAATCTAAAAGTGGAAGCTTTATTGCAGGCCTGAACGACAAGTAGACATGAATAATGGTTGGAATAGAGTGTTTGCAGGTGAGGTGAGCATTATGCATGTGGGACTGGAACAGACAAAATGCACATAGAAAATGTATTAAAAGAAAGCTGAGCTTTTCATTTTCGGGTAGTTCTCGTTTGTGCCCCCTCCTTGGAACTGGGGGAACTGGTTCAAATCTCAGCGTCGGCTCAACATCCTGTAATCCTGGGTAAATGACTTAATCATCACACAAGTTTGTTGTACCAGTCTAAAGGTGGAAGCTTCATTGCAGGCCTGAGCGACAAGTAAGCATGAATAATCAGTGAAATATACTGGTTGCAGGTGTGATGAACATTGAGCATGTGGGACGGGAATAGACATTAGACACATGGACAAGTTATTAAAAGTAAAATTGACCCCTTTCATTTTCGGTTGATTCTCATTCGTGCCTCCTCCTTGGAACCGGGGAAGCGGGTTTGAGTGTCTGCGTCAGCTCAACATACTGTGATCCTGGGCAAATCACTTAATCCTGTTGTAAATAATAGCAAAAGAATATACATTCAGGGGCGGAAGCGGGTGGTGAATAAAGCTGTAAGCAGTAGGATGTGGAGGGTGAAAAGCGGTGGAGTGGGTTTTTGATTAAAAACAATGGCGGCAGGTGGGGTGGTGGTGAGTTAACATGCCAGGGAGGAGAGAAGGCAGCATTCAGATACACTTGTATGGAGTGCTCAATAAAAAACAAGTAAAAGTACCTTCAGAGTGCGTAGCCAGTGGTAGGACACTGGTCACTGTCCAGTGACTGGAAGCTATACTTGGGCCAAACTCCATGGCATGGACAGGCAAAGCAGAGCAGGAAGAGGTGCACATGACATGCTGACCAAGCATGAGGTACCGGGTTTTTAGGAACCCGGTGGTGCCAGGGGAAAACACCCAAAGACCTCTTGAGTTCTTCCTGTTCTGGACCACAGTCTTCTAGGTGATGCCAAGGATCGAGTTTTATTGGCTGCAACCAAGTAACAAGCGTCCTAGAAGTACAACAGCACGGTTTGTATATTCTCAGGAGACTGTTCGTTTTTACAGAGCCAGCCTTCTCTTTTTATACACAATATTACACTTCAGGCAAGAATTCTTTGTTTTACGATGCAACCATATACATATTTTTACAACAAAGAAAAGGCAAAGTCATGATGGACAGCCTACATTTTCGTATGTCCACGGCCAGGCCCAGAACTACCATCAGATATCGATGAAACCCCAATAAAATCGGGCACCTCCTCTTTGTAAAACTAGCCATAAAGAAGAAACAGGGGCAGGTGTGTGTATGATAAGCGTGGTTTGTATGCAGTGAATGGTTTATGACATGTTGTGCCTTGATGCTAATCTCGCTCGGCCAGTGGGTTGGGGACTGCCTGAACAGGTTTGGCTGTGGAGGCAGCTCGCCCAGGTCAGAGAGGAGTCAGTAAAGGTGGACGTGTACTTTCAGCTCGAATTCGGCCTTGGTCAATTGACTATGTAAGGGCAACCACAAGATGGATGCCGCTCACAAAATGGAACCCGAGGGTTCGAGACAGAAACTACTGTTTTAAGGTGATTGCATTGCTCGATCACGACGCAAATGCACAGGGGTAATGTCCTAATCATTACCGGTCTGCCGATACCAAATTCGCCATGATTGGATGATATTTTGTGACACGAGTGTTGGGCTTCGGTACCACATTATAGCAGGGCCCATAATTTTCAGAACCACAGACCCTTTTTTGCCCTTATATAGGCAATAACTCATGCTAATCTGAGTCCAAATCTGTATTCATGAAGTCATGGAGATGCTGCTGTAGCATCATCCTGTTGCTCAGTTCGTCCCTGGACACAGACTTCCTTACACATGATGTAGCACAGAGGCCACATATTGCAGGAGCGCACTGCACATACAGGCAGAACATAGAATGGCTAAGATCATTCCAATGAATATCAGAATTTTCCATCCCCAAGCAGATATCAGTTCCCAGAACCACCCCAGCAAGGACCAGTCTCCCTTGTCCACGTGAATGGACTCAGCGATCTTGTGCAGTTTGGAGATGGCCTGGTATACTGTTGGGGCATTATCAGGGATGAAAATGCAGCAACTGGATTAGATCACTTTACATACACCACCACGGTCTGCAAGTATGACATCTAGGGCAACCCTGTTCTGAAGAGTCATAAGGCGGTCCGACAGGAGCTCCGCAGTCAAGTTACTAAGGGCACCAGCCGTTTCAATCACGGTGGATTCAACTACCCTCGTCAGTTGGCGAATGTTCCTGCTGTTCACCATAGGCCCCCAAAACGGCAGAAAACCTTTTGCGAAATCTCCAAACTCCTGTTCCCCAGTGTCGTCTTTACTCACGACACCCCTAACTGTCCTTGTCCGATGGTAATCTGCCTCGGCCGTGTAGGTGGGTGGCAGCAGAAACGAGATAAAACATGTGCCCGAGAAGTCAGGGGGCAACCATGTATATGCTCTGTCGTGGCAGACGAAGTAGGTACCCTTAGCTGCTAGGAATGAAGGAGAGGTCTGAGACGAGAAAACGTAAGTCTCAGTACAGACACTCTTCCCTAACTGAGCTCTAGGGTTTTTGCCATTTCCCTGCAGACATAGGTGACCTTGGTGGGGTACTATCCAGATTGGGGAGGATTTCTTTGATTTCTGACTCTCAGTCAAGGAAATTCCGTATTGGGTTATATTCCATCTGCTGTAAGGCGTCAATTCATCTCTGGGAATCGTTTTATACGTGTCGACATCCCTACTCATATTTTTAATTCCCGCCACTAGTGCCTTGTTGCTTGAGTTTTTCCCTGGGACATATGGTTCGAGGGCAAACAGGAACATTGCTCGAAATGCCCACAGAGAACCATGGTAGCCAAATGGCAGGACAAAATACGGTATACCCTTGTCTGTCGTGTGTGGCATGAGGCCACATACCCAGCAATTCGTGGTGTTCATTACAGACTGGTGCTGGTGTAAGAGCTGGACGAATGAGTTATTTACAAATTCTAATCTTCTGGCAGACTTGTGTTCAGGTAGAGGGTGAAAGGAGTGCGGGGAAATAGTAGGAGGAGGTGTGGGCTGAGTGTCGTGTACAAATGTAACTCGAAAGGTGAACAGAGCATAGCCCACCAAAAACATCATTATGCTACACAACATTAAAATGCATATTATTAAAAATTGTTTTCTTGCCATCACAGTGCATATTGTCTTTTCAAAGTTCGCTGATCTAGCAGGTCTCTTCATCTTTGGAAACTCCATCCTCTAAGTTGCTGCCCGCGGTGGGAGATTGATTCTGCTAAGGAGTGCTTCTGTTCAGTCCAGGGTAATTCCCTTAGACCAACCAGAACTGTCGACCTAACCGTCTCCAGCTGCACTCCAAAGACTGTGGCAACCGCGACCCTAGCAGCAGAACCGGTTGGCGGTTCGAAAATCAAAAATGAGCAAGTTTCCTGGATGAGAGAGCTGCACAGTCAAAAATAGTTCTTGGGGAAGGAAGACTTTATTAGTTTATTTTTATTAGTTCGTTTTTCTTGGCCTCAGATTATATCGTTGTTTTCCTGGTATGGTGTGGTCTTTAAACAAGATTTCAGGTTCTGTCGTGTCCAACTGCATTGATGGTGGCACAAATCCTTGCAGAAAATTATCACTCTCTTTTTCTGTAGCAGTTCCTTTCAAACGTGCATCACTGAAGGGTAAGAAACGAGGCACATATTCAGTCTCTGAGTCTGCGACACCCTCCTGGACCCACCGGTCATAGGGCAGAGGTAGAGGGATCCGTTTGCAATGGATCCCGTGGATCCAGTTCTTCTTTCCTTCCACCCGAACGGCTGATCTTGTGGAAAGAAGGACGAGGTGTGGGCCGGTCCACCTGGGCTGTTCGTTCTTTGTTCGCTGAAAGTTTTTCACCAGGACCCAGGTGCCAGGTTCACTTGTGTGGCCTGGATCATCAGACGCTGGCGGAGAGGAACTGTGGACCTGTTGGTGTAAAACACGCAATTTAGTTGTCAATTCGTGCAAATAGTCAAGCAGTACAGGGTGCTCTATCTCACTGAGCTTTTTGGGCCTTGGCACTCCCCATATGTTGGCCGGGCGGCCGAACACAATCTCGTGCGGACTAAGTCCCATTCTAGAATGGACAGTCATTCTGGTAGATAGGAGTGCCAAAGGCAGGGCGTCAGGCCATTTAAAGCCTGTGCTGGCTTGGATCTTGGCTAATTTCAACTTGAGGGTGCCGTTATAGCACTCTACTAATCCAGCTGATTGGGGTGATTTGCAGCGTGAAACTTCTGGTGTATGCCTAGGCTCTCACACACTCTCTTCATCACTCGTCCCACGAATTCACTCCCATTATCACTCCAGACCACTCGAGGCATTCCGAACCTAGGGAAGAATTCTTTGACCAGGGCTTTGGCTGTGGACAAGGCAGTATTGTCCTTAAGGGGATACGCTTCCACCCACCTGGAAAAGGCACAAACAACAACGAGTACGTATTTCAGGTTGTTGCACCTTTCCATGTGGATGAAATCTAGCTGCAAAACCTCGAACGGATACGTTGGAGGCACAAAATGACCAGCTGGAGTTGGAGTTCCCTTGCCAGGATTGTACTTCAGACATACCATACAGTTCTTGACCACATTCTCTGCACATTTAGGGATACCACTATTCTGCCATACTGGGGCCAACAACTTACAGATCCCTTTCACGCTGATGTGAGCCATTCCATGAGCCATTGTCACCACTGCAAGCACATACGCGTCGGGTAACAACCATCTCTGATGCTCTGACAATTCAACCCAACAACCATTCGCACCCAATCTACCCTTGCTTTCTCTCCATTCATTCACCTCTTTCTCAGTGGCCTCGGATTGTATAGACTTCACACTCTCAATCGTGTCTTCACACATACCCACATCACCAATCCATCTCGCGGGACCTGCAACATACATTCGACTCATCACATTCCTTGCAGTCTCTTTTGCAACTTCATCGGCAAATGCGTTCCCACGACCAACATCATCTTGAATCTTTTTGTGTGCACTGCATTTCACAATCGCAACTTGTAGTGGCAAGGTCAGTGACTCCAGAAGCTCGTTAACTAACTGACCATGTTGGATTTTTGTGCCATGCGATGTCAAGAACCCACGTTCACGCCACAATCGCCCAAAACTGTGAGCCACGCCAAAGGCGTACTGGCTGTCTGTGTACACATTCACTCGTTTTCCTTTTGCGAACACACATGCTCTTGTAAGTGCAATTAACTCAGCTGCTTGTGCAGAATTGTGTGGGATACGTGCAGTTTCTACAATTGTGTGTAATGTTGTCACAGCATATGCTGCAGTCGTATCGCCATTCGGCAACTTGAAACATGAACCATCAACCCATAAAACATCATTACATTCAGGAAGAGGAGTGTCCTGTAAGTCTACTCTCCCTTTTGTCTCTTCTTCTGTCCTAAAACAGCAGTCATGTTGTTCGACCTCATCTGTCTCTGCTGGAATGGGCAATAACGTGGCTGGGTTGAGTGTATCACACCTCTTTATGTGTATGTGACTCGCTAACAGTGTCAGCTCATAACTTGACAGTCGAGCACTAGTTAAGTGCTGTGTCCTTGTTCTGTTTAGCAAAATGTCTACTGTGTGTGGGACCATAACGACTAGTGTATTATTCATTACTATTCCAGCAGACTGTCGAATACAGACAGCTGCTGCCGCAGTGGCCCTCAAGCAACTTGGTAATGCCTTAGCTACGGGATCTAGAGTTGCTGAAAAGTAGGCGCATGGGCGCTGTTTGTCCCTAAAACATTGTGTCAGGACTGATAATGCACAACCTTCCTTCTCGTGGACATACAACGTAAAAGGCTTACTGTAGTCGGGGTTACCCAACACAGGAGCCGAACACAATGCATCACGCAATTCGTGAAAGCTTTTCTGACATTCTTCAGACCATGGAATGGGTTTCGGTGTATCCTTGCAGGTTAATGCCACCAAAGGTTTGGCCAACAATGAGAAATTTGGTATCCATTGTCTGCAATATGATGTAATGCCCAAGAAAGCACGCACTTCTCTCTGTGTCCTTGGGACACTCAAATTTGCAATTGCCTGTATTCTCTCTGGTGTCAGTCTCCTTCCCTCCTTCGATAAGATGTGACCTAAGTAGGTCACTTCTTGTCGACAAAATTGCAATTTCGAAAGAGAGACTTTGTGCTTCATGTCACATAAATGACGCAACAATGACAAAGTGGCTTGTTTGCAAATCTCCTCAGTATCTGCAGCGAGTAGCAAATCGTCTACGTACTGAATAAGCGTCGCACCATCACGTAGAACAATCGTGTCAAGTTGTGATTTCAGAGCTTGACTGAATATAGATGGACTTTCACAGTAGCCCTGAGGAGCGCGTTTGAAGCGGAAGCTTCGACCTCCTAAATTGAAGCCAAAAATATCTCTGCTCTCCTCGGCAATCGGGATGCTGAAGAAAGCATTCTTCAAGTCAATCACCGAGAACCAAGTGGCTGAAGCTGGAACAATAGTCAATAGGGCAGTTATATCAGGAACAACTGGAAACTGTGGCACAACAATCTTGTTCACTTCTCTAAGGTCGATCACAAATCTGTACACAGGTGGCTGAGACGGATCAGTACGCTTTAAAACCGGCAGAACAGGACTGTTACAAACGTTACCCGTTGTCTCTTCAATGACATCTTTCTCAATCAGATCGTAAATGATTGCTAACAACGCCTTTTCACCTTCGCTAGAGATCTTGTATTGGGGAATACGTGGCAACCTAACATTGGCTTTCAATGTTATGACATATGGCGCTATTTCCAAAAGACCCACATCATTAGAAACAGTAGCCCAAAGTACATCCGGAAGACAAGACAATTCTGTTGGAATATTTGCCCTTGACAAATACATTGGTGAAACCACTTTCTTACCTAGGGTAAGTTGTACTCCCGAAGGAGAACAGTACAAAGTCGCATATAGTCTCTTTAACAAATCCAATCCTAACAAGTTTTCACCACAACCTGTTGTAAGAATGAGGGGTGCTTCTAATTCACATGGCCCAACAGAAAGGGGCATAGGACTAGAGATCGGGTTCCTAACCGGGGCGCCAGAAAAACCTACTGAAACATTCATTTCGCCAGACAAAGGTGCGCCAGGAAGTTTTGAGTGCATAATAGAACTCTTTGTAGCGCCAGTATCCAGCAGAAAAGGTTCTGACACACCTGATGTAATCACCTCAACATAGGGTTCATTCTGATCTACTGGAACTGAAACAACTCCCTCTCTTTGTCCATGGCTGTCCTAGCAATCATTACCCTCATTCTCGTTTTCTGCATAGTAGTCATCAGCATAGTACTGAGCTGTCCTAGAAGACGCATTATTCTGCTGATCAAAGCTGTTCATGGAACTCTGAGACGGAAAAGAACGAGCATTCTGGGGGACATTTCCACGGCCCCTACCTCTGGGAGCCTGTTGAACACCTCTACCTCTTGCACCAGAAACACCATTCAGACGTCGCAATAAAGCTGGACAACTATTCTTGAAATGGCCCTCTTCTTTGCAATACGCACACTGATTCGGACCATAGGGTAAACGCTGTTGAGAAGACTCATTTCCTTGCGAGTTTCTCGAATACTGCTGAGGTTGCTGATAATCGTGCTGACTAGCAGTACGCGGCGGATAGGCTTGCTGGAGAAGGACTTTAGTTTTCAAATCTTTAGTCTTTTTGTCTGCCTTCTCTAGCTCGTCTTTGCGCCTATTTTCATAGTACTGGGCTGTGGCTAGAATCTGCGCTGACGTGGAAACAGCCCAAGCACTCTCTGAATCTTTCAATTTATTACATAATTCAGGAAGCAAATTATGTACAAATTTGTCTACAAACAATCTTTGGCCACCCTCGGTAGCCATATCCTGACCACTCTGATCGACGAAAGTCTCTTCAAACCTCGTGAAAAAGTCAGACACATTCTCGTCTTTCTTCTGCTTGCACGCACATAACTTGTCCCAATTCACACGCAATTCAGGCATTAAAGTCTTCATATACGTGATAATTCTACCAGGAAGTTCTGCAACTAAAGGCTCGGGCTTGGAGCCACCAACTTGTCTGGCATCAGCAGTAGCAATATTAGCCCATGTATCACCTAATTCCTGGTCATGATCTGCATGACGAATCTTTCCCCATAAAGGCTGTGGAACAACATTTCCAAACAACATGTCTATATCTGCTAGATTCATGATACATGAACTGGCAGTCTGTGATAACTCCTTATAATACCCTGCAGGATTCTTGCGAGGATCAGGCAATGTCTGCTTTAGGGCTAAAACTTCTGATCTTTTCCAGGGAACATGTACCCATACACGCTGGAAATGCGGCGGAATTGCTGGATTCGCATTCGCATCACCTTCCCTCCAAACTGGAGGAACTTCTCTCATGGGATACTGTCGCGCCTTTTTCCTACCTGGCATGTCATACTCAGACAGTAATCGGGAATTGCTTCCCTTACTCCTATATGACAATAACATGTCTATTGCTGGTTCTACATCGGCACCCACAATCATGCCTTCCCCAAACTTGAATCGCATACGGAATAATTTATTCATGTTGGACTCTGGATCATTTCCTTTCAAATCTTCAAAAAGATATACAAACATCTGTTCAAATACATATCTCTGTGTAGATGCTTCCTACTGACTAAAGACTTCCACAACGGACTGAGTGTCATACTTTGCAGTATTGGTAACCCAATTACGTGCTAATTCATTCAGTACTTCTCTCTCTTGATAGTCAGGCAGTTGACTCCGCAACTGTCTTCGTTCAGTTTTAGGGGTCGTCTTAGGCGACCCAAAGAAAGGTGAGAAAAGACCAGTGACAGTACTTGCCACTCTCTGTCGAACAGAAGGAGAAGCTTGCGGAACGGCAGATGTGCCAGAAAAGACAGGCTGATGTAAAGTAGAAGTCGAGGCAGTAGCAGAAAGAGGATCAGGATAAGCAATTGGAGCAGTAGGCGAAGTCGCAGAAAAAGTAAATGGAGTATGTAGCGAAGGCGGCGGCCCTTGAGAGGGCTGCGTCGGAGGAGTAGAAACCAGCTGAAGAGGAGCTGGTGCTTGAGTAAGAACTGGTGTTCGTGCACCGGGGCGCGGTATAACAAAGCGTTGCCGGGGTGCAGTAGCATCTTGTGCATAGGGGGGTGGTGAACTCAACAAGTGGGACATAAGAGGATCGCTATCAATTTTCTCCGTTGATCCTTGTCCTCTACGTGGCAACACTGGGTAGCATTTATCTACTGCTAGCTTCTTACTTCTAAGCATTTGTTCACTCTCTTGCTCTTCCTCATTATCCCTGTATGCAACGGCAGCTTGTACCATTGACATACCTCTTTTATTCTTCTTTGCTGATTTCATTTCTTTCTGTTTGGCTTCCTTGCGCCATAGGCGAAAAGAGTCAAACATTGCCGGCCGGGCTTTCTTCTTGAACAGTTTCACCTCTAGATTATCTAAAATCTCTGTATCAAAGCTACCATATTGGGGCCATTTTAAAACACCATCTTTTCTGGTGTATTTTATCCATACGTCATTGTATGTGATGGGGCCTACTCCGTGCTTCACATAAAGCTCATATGTTGGAGTTCCAATTGGAGGAACCGGACACAAATCCTCTAATCGGGAGTCCCTACTACAACCAAGACAAAACAAGTTTCCAAGTCTGCTAAAACCAGGCATCTTCGCTCACTAGTCTAGCTTCAAACTTCAAAGGATTATCGATTACGATAGTCTCGTGAATACACGAATCCCTTGGTTTTGGCGCTTGCAAGTTCCAAACAAAGTGTATCTCGAGGATACCAAAACTAAGAACAAAACTAAGGACTGGGAGACGCTCCACTTATACTTAACTGAAGTATTGATGATCGATGAGGTCACTAGAAGACTCGTCTATCGTTTCGCTCTACCAAGTATCGATGGGTCCAAAACAGGGCGATAGTCAGGGCAGCAGTCCTTCGTAGCCGTCGGGACGCGGGGAACCTCGCAGCAAAGACCTTCGGAACCACGTCGACATACAGGGGTCGCTGAAGTGGCTGGCCGTCCTCTGGAATTTTCACACGAAGCTCCTCACGAACATCTGGCTTGGACCGACACCGCTTGATACCGCCCCGAGTTGGGCGCCAAACTGAGGTACCGGGTTTTTAGGAACCCGGTGGTGCCAGGGGAAAACACCCAAAGACCTCCTGAGTTCTTCCTGTTCTGGACCACAGAAACACGGAGTCTTCTAGGTGATGCCAAGGATCGAGTTTTATTGGCTGCAACCAAGTAACAAGCGTCCTAGAAGTACAACAGCACGGTTTGTATATTCTCAGGAGACTGTTCGTTTTTACAGAGCCAGCCTTCTCTTTTTATACACAATATTACACTTCAGGCAAGAATTCTTTGTTTTACGATGCAACCATATACATATTTTTACAACAAAGAAAAAGCAAAGTCATGATGGCCAGCCTACATTTTCGTATGTCCAGTTCGTGATAGATTACCCGGCCAGGCCCAGAACTACCATCAGATATCGATGAAACCCCAATAAAATCGGGCACCTCCTCCTTGTAAAACTAGCCATAAAGAAGAAACAGGGACAGGTGTGTGTATGATTAGCGTGGTTTGTATGCAGTGAATGGTTTATGACATGTTGTGCCTTGATGCTAATCTCGCTCGGCCAGTGGGTTGGGGACTGCCCGAACAGGTTTGGCTGGAGGCAGTGGAGGCAGCTCGCCCAGGTCAGAAAGGAGTCAGTAAAGGTGGACGTGTCCTTTCAGCTTGAATTCGGCCTTGGTCAATTGACTATGTAAGGGCAACCACAAGATGGATGCCGCTCACAAAATGGAACCCGAGGGTTCGAGACAGAAACTACTGTTTTAAGCTGATTGCATTTCTCGATCACGACGCAAATGCACAGGGGTAATGTCCTAATCATTACCGGTCTGCCGATACCAAATTCGCCATGATTGGATGATATTTTGTGACACGAGTGTTGGGCTTCGGTACCACATTATAGCAGGGCCCATAATTTTCAGAACCACAAGCAGAAGCATGTAAATTAGAGTGACATTGGATTCAACCAATGGTAATTAAAGGTAAGTATTGGGTGGGCTGTAAGCCCTTTTTAAGATTTTGTTTTATTATTATAAGAGACTTTGCAAGTGATGTGCCGACAAAACCTAAAAAGGGGCACGCCTGGCTCTTGCCCATTGCTAGTGGAGCTGGAGCCCCACTAAGCCTTTTTCGCTGGCTGGGCCTTCACTCTAACCAGGGCACTTTAGCTACCTAGTCCTTTCTTGAGGTATACCCAGAATAATGTGGCAGAGATGCCCGCTGGAATTAGAAGGCTGCAGTTTATTATCATTTTTTCATTTTTAATTTCTCTAATCGCAGGTGGTCATCAGTCAAGCCCAGTGCAAATCACAATAAATGTTATTGCAATCATAATGAATAGTCTGAGACTCCTGCTTGCACCATAATTAATATATTTTCCTCAATGCCCAGGGAGTCACCACTTGCTACCATTGCAACTGTCCTTCATCTGGCTCCTGCTGTGCCTTTGGTATCCCAAGGCACGCGGTAAGGGATGACCACACCACTTAATCGTTCTTTTGACCTTGACATTAGCCTTGTGGGGCATTCATGGCTTTTTTCGCCCTCCTCTTTTTTTCTCAGCACTAACAACCACTGCAGGCCTTTTGCTTAAGAAGATCTTGCCAACCCAAGAGCCCCTGTAATATTCAGTGCGAACAGGTGTATCCACACGTTAGACAAGTGAACCCTATGTCTGCGTAGAATGCCAGGATCCTCACATTTATTAGCCCATTCCTGTGCAGTGCCACCCGTGCTTTGAACTAGCACATTGCTATGTTCAACTTTCTACGTAATTTATTTTACTGCGCTGTGCACATTCACTCCCCTCCACTTAAATCTGGAAATTAGGTTTGACCATATGATCACTGTAATATAGTACTTCTATATTGTATGTTTCTTTATGCTCACTATGCATTTCTTTAGACTGCATGTTTCTCTTTGATTAGCTCCATGGAGATGGAATGTTACTGACCTGTAATGAGTCAGTTGCATCTGAATCCTGCCTGCTGATGGAGGGGACATTTTATCCTCAGGATTAAACTTACATTTGACTCCTTTTGAACTTTTCCATGGATTTATTTACTTAATTTCACACTGGCGACGAGGATGATCAACCTAACCCTGCGTTTCCAGATGGAAGAGGATTTGTCCCAACATCATTTTTAAAAGAAGAACATTACTTCACTTTCTTGCAACTCTTCACATGAGTTTCTTTCCAATTTATTGTTGTAGGAGAGTAGGGTCTGCTATCCTATGGTCACCCCAAATTTTTGCTTTTTGCTTCACTGGTTTCTGACTTAATGTGGCTGTGGGCCTGCTAATCAGACCCACAGCCTGCTGTTCTCTCTCTAAATTGATGCCAATGCACTCTAGGTGCATTACGAATTGGAACTGGTTCACCTTATGAGCCCCTGTAATAGTGCACCCTAGGTGCCCAGGGCATAGGTGTATCCAAGGCCTACCAGGGGCTGCAGCACGTATTGTGCCACCCCTGGCCTGGCCTCCATCTTTGACACAACTGGCTGAACACTCAGCTGGGGTAAGTCGGTGTAACCACCTCTTACTTAGGTACAGTATGCCTGTGCCTAACCCTAAACTGGACACATATGTTCCTATCAGCCACTCCTATGGAAGGCCTCATCAATCCTGGAGGCAGAGTGCTTGGAAATATGTGAGATGGTGCTCTAGCATGAGCTGAGCCTGTCTGCAGCTGTCGGGAACCACTCCCTAAGCTGTTCCGGGATATTGCCATACCATATACTCTTAAGTGCATTATAATCCTCGCGGTTAAATGCTATCTTTGGTTTGGCTTTATCAAAACATGTCGAGTAAGGTGTCATACGAATTGGAATACTATCCCCTCGCCAGTTCTGGCGACGGGGATAGCATTCCACCCTTCTAGAGGGACACGACATGTGTGTAGCCTTAACCCCGGTTAAAGTTAAACAGAGCCTCAGCTCCACAAAATGGACGCTGCCACCACAGACACAAGTCTGGCCTCCTGCTGCTGACCGAAACTCGGCAGATGGTGGCCTGGACAAAGGGTTTCCTGCCTTGGGAGGTGCGAGCACCACCCCAGACAGGATTTTGTGTATTAGGTAGGACAGGGCTGAAAAGAATCAGACATGCCCGGGGCACACAAGGTGTCCCCGTGCATAGGCCAGCCCAAACCGGTTCTGGGGCCTTCCAGCCCCAGTCCTGGCGCGGAGCTGGACAAAGGAAAGGGGGTGTAACCGCCCCCCTTCCTGGTTCCTCCCAGAGGAGGGACCTAGTAGGTGATCCACCCCCTAGATTGGAATAAGAGGGGGAGCAGTGCCATTGCACAGCAGATCATCCCGAAATCAACTTAAACTAAGAAGAAGACTGGACTTCGACATTCTGCTGCACAGAAGACTGAAGAAGAATCTCCCTTGTGGCCAAGGAGTGACCACCCTGTGAACACAGGTACCAACCAGCAACTCGACGTCTGCTTTGCCGCCGCCTCCCGCCGGAGCCCGAGCCCAGAGCCCGACAAGAACCAGATTCCCAGACCTCTCAGAGCCCGATCCACAGTCCCTGCAAAGAAGGGACCCGTGGAGGCACCGAGTGACGTGGGACCGGACCTCTTGAAAGACACCCGAAAAGCTGACTGCGCAGCTTCTGAGGCATCCTCGACGTTGTGCTTTGGGGATTGAGAACCCCCACCACCGAGCAGCCCTTGCACCGAAGATCAGCCCCCCAGCATCTCCACGATCTGCGTGGGGCCCTTTTGCACTGTGCCACTCGACGCGCCATCCCGGCCACTAGCCACGTGGCCAGCGGCCATCTTGGCGACGAACCCGAAGATTTAAACAGCAGGTCTGGTTGCTCCAGACCTACCCAAGCTCCTGTGAAAAGGAGCACCCGCTCTGACCTTGCTGGTCCGAGTGAACAGCATCTTTCAACTCCTGCGTGGCTTGCATTTGCCAAGGCCTGTTTGCTCCGATCAGGTCGCCGACACCGCCAACAGCGAGAGGCCTACGTGGGACAGCTCGTGACCGACTCCTGGACGTCCTCGACCCCGGGTATCCACGTGGCTGCAGAAAGAAGCTACCCGACAACGCCTGTTTGCACCCGACATCACCTGGTTCCACTTTGGTTCCACGGCAGTCACTGGCTAGTGACTTTGAACACTGTCCCCTCTGCTTTCAGGTCTTCACATCTACAGATCCACCCTTGGATCCACCGGAACTCTTCTCATCGAGCCGCCTGCAGCATCTCCTGCTCCAAGCACCATCGACCAGCGTGACGAAACCCGACACATCTTCGACCCTGTGCACCCGCTTCCTGTGGGTGAGGTAACTCAGCTCCGCCGGTGCTCCTGTACTGGTACACATCCCAAGGGCCTGTGTTTTAAGTTTCAGCTCCGTAGGTCACTCGGAAGGTTCCTAACTTTCTAACTTTGTGCTTTTTACGCACCATAGACTTTGTATTGAGAAGTGCGTGCACTTTGGACACTGCACCCGAGTCCCGTGGGCCTTTCCCGACTTAGTTAACTCCAGTCTCGAATAGCTCCAGCGATTCCCAAGGCCCTAGGCCTCTTCACTTTCCTCCTGGTATCTCTTATACCACTTATTTAGTATATGGTTTAGGTGGCCCCTAGGGCTCATCCATATTGTGCAACTTTTGTGTATTTTAAACTGTCTTGTGATTTTACGCTTGTGCTTCTGTGCTCATAAAGAGTCCAGGGGATTTTATAGTTAATAAATCAATATATATTTTCAATATATATCTGTGTGGTGTCCCTTTCATTTGGTATTCAAGGGGGTTGTGTATGGTATAACAGCTGGCTTCACATGCCTTTCAGAGTTTAGCCTAAGACTGCTTTGTCCACGTTACCACTAGGATAACTGGTCTACAAGGTTGAATTACAACCATCATCATAAGGGTTGCTTGGCATGGTACAAAGTGATCACTAGAACTAGTGAGCATTATATACCAGGCCAACTTCTCACATTGGTGAGCAGCGGATTGGGATCTGAGCTTGCTGTTGTTTTACCATTACAATCTTTGAGATTATCATTTGAAAGATCATACAGGTACCTGCTAGGTACATATAAAACAAGACTAGTATACTTAAGTTCTACTGAACTTAGTTGTTGTAGAGCAAAGGGAGTAGCACACCCTAGCTACAACTACTAGATAGGTTTAGTAGGTAAACACCAGTGTAGGTAGATTGCAACACATCCACCCACACTAGAGCAATGTCTGGAACAGAGGGGTCCAGTGGACTTACTCCTGTTGAGAGTGACCCTCCAAGGGCACCATCCCAGTTTGCTATTTTTCCTTTTAAGGAATTAAGACAGCTTTGTGTCTTAAGGGGTCTGAAGACAGGGCCTACCCCTACTACAGACCACCTAAGAGAGCTCTTGGATCAGTCTGAGGCTCTAAAGACCTCTAAAGCAAACCCCACAGGGAATGCTGAAGGAGGCCATCCTTCAGAGGATGACACTGTAGACACCCCTACCCCTATCATCCTAGTAGATGAGGAAGCCTCCACCACTGGAGCTCCTCAGGTAGATGAAGAGGAAGAAGAAGAAGAGGAGGAGGAGGTGGAAAGCAGTGAGTCAGATGATGACAGAGATAGTCAGGTGCTGGTCAGTAGACTGAACCAGGCTAACTTAAGTCAACTTGGGAATGAATCAGGTAACAACCCATTCAGACCCCCAGGTGGACTTAACCAGGGCCATAGGAGGAGAAGGCATCACTCAGGTGAATCCAACACCTCCCATGTCTCTAGAGGCTCTCATGGTCACTCCAGAAAGGAGATGACTAGCCCTCAGAGAAGGGAACATGAGGCCAAGATGAGAGAGGCTGAGCTTAGGATCCAGAGGCAAGAGTTAGAGGTTGCCCTGGCTAAGGAGAAACTTGCTAGAGCAAGACAGCCTAGAGAGAGTGGGGTAATAGAACCCACTGGTGGCAGCAATATCCACAAGGATAAAGACAGGTCTTTTGATAATAGAAACCTGAGTAAGATTGTGCCCCCCTACAAAGCTGGGGATGACATCCATAAATGGATCACTGCAATGGAGAGAGCCTGCAGAGTACAGCAGATCCCTCAGGAGCAGTGGGCAGCAATCTTGTGGCTCTCCTTTGAAGGTAGAGGCCGAGACAGACTCCTCACAGTTAGTGATGGGGATTCTAGAAACTACCTGGTCCTGAAGAGTGCTCTGATTGATGGGTTAGGCTTAACCACTGAACAGTACAGGTTAATGTTCAGAGATACCCAGAAGACACAGACTCAGGACTGGTCTGAATTTGTTGAGTGTGCCACTAAGGCTCTGGAGGGATGGTTGCTGGGAAGCAAGGTTACAGACTATGAAGGATTGTACAATTTGCTGATGAGAGAACAAATTTTAAATAATTGTCAGAACCAGCAGTTGCATCAACATTTGGTTGACTCAGATTTGACCTCTCCCCAAGAATTGGGAAAGAGGGCAGATAAATGGGTAAGAACCAGAGTTAAGCAAAAGAACCAGAACCAGAACCAGGGTGGTGACCAGAAGAAAACAGACCAGAAGGGTGGGGAGCAGAAAGCTAAAGACCAGAAGTCTTCAACAGGGCCCCAAACTGAGACAGAGGGTGGGTCCCAAACTTCCAAGAAGAAGAAGAAAGAAGGTCAGAAGAAACCCTGGTGTAAAACTTGTAAGAACACCTCTCACTGGACAAGTGAGTGTAAAAAGGGTGGAGCCCCCAACACTGCAGCCCCTAAGGCACCTGCACCCACTAGTACAGTTAGCAGTGTTGGTCCTCAAGCCAAGGGTTTAGTGGGAATCACTTTGGGAACTGAAGGAGATTCTGACCTAGTCAGAACCCTTACACAGGCTGTTCTGGTTTGTGAAGGGGACATAGATTTGACCCCTGACATAAGTCCCAGTAACCTGGGCAAATACAGACAGACACCTTTGATTAACAACAAAGTGGCTCAAGCTTACAGGGACACATGTGCCAGTGTCACTATGGTGACACCTAACTTTGTGGACCCTGGACAATACATGCCAGGCGATGATTACCTGGTGACCAATGCCAGCAATGTCACTACTACACATAGTGTGGCACTTGTTAACTTTTCCTGGGGAGGGGTAACTGGCCTAAAGAAAGTTGTGGTTAGTGCTGATCTCCCAGTAGAATGTTTGTTGGGCAATGACCTGGAGAACTCTCTATGGTCAGAAGTTGAGTACAGGACTCATGCAGAGATGTTAGGGATATCATCACATGTCCTTGCTGTGACCAGGTCACAGGCCAAAAAGTGCCTCTCTGAACCTCAGGTCTTGGATCCTGGAACAATGGACCAAGTACCTCCCAAGAAGAAGAACAGGAGGGTTAAGGCTGTGCCTTCCCAACTGCCTACAAGTGAGGATCAGGCTTCACAGGAAACTGATCTAGAGACCCCTGAAGGAACTGTCCCTGAAGAACTTGAACCTGATCAGGTTGAGTTTCTGGGGACAGGGGGACCTTCTAGGGCAGACTTGGGGCAGGCTCAGTTAACCTGTCCTTCTCTTGAACCCCTCAGACAGCAGGCTGCTGCTGAGGCTGCTGGGAATGCTCAAGGTGCCCATAAAGTATATTGGGACGATGGACTCCTTTATTCAGAGGCTAGAGACCCCAAGCCTGGTGCTACCAGGAGGTTGGCTATACCTCTGCAATTTAGGGGCTTCCTACTCACCTTGGCCCATGATATTCCTTTAGCAGGACACCTAGGCCAGAACAAGACTTGGGACAGGCTTGTCCCTCACTTTCACTGGCCTCACATGTCTGAAGACACCAAGGAGTTTTGTCGCTCCTGTGAAACCTGCCAAGCCAGTGGTAAAGCAGGTGGAACAACAAAGGCCCCCCTGATACCACTACCTGTGGTGGGGGTTCCCTTTGAGAGAGTGGGGATTGATATTGTTGGTCCAATGGATCCCCCTACAGCATCTGGGCACAAATTCATACTGGTGGTAGTGGATCATGCCACCAGGTACCCAGAGGCAATTCCCCTTAGGACCACAACAGCTCCTGTTGTGGCCAGGGCCTTACTTGGAGTTTTCTCCAGAGTGGGGTTTCCTAAGGAGGTAATATCAGATAGAGGTACCAACTTCATGTCTGGATATTTGACAGCTATGTGGAAGGAATGTGGTGTAAACTACAAGTTCACCACTCCTTATCACCCACAATGCAATGGGCTTGTTGAGAGATTTAACAAGACCCTAAAGGGCATGATTAAAGGATTACCTGAAAAGCTCAGGCGAAGATGGGACATCCTTCTGCCCTGCCTTTTGTTCGCTTACAGAGAGGTCCCTCAAAAGGGGGTTGGCTTCAGCCCCTTTGAATTGTTGTTTGGGCACCCTGTAAGAGGACCCCTGTGTCTTGTGAAGGAAGGATGGGAGTTACCTCTCAAAAAGCCTAAACAGGACATAGTGGACTATGTACTTGGTCTCCGCTCCAGGATGGCAGAGTACATGGAAAAGGCATCCAAAAACCTTGAGGCTAGCCAAGAATTACAAAAAGCTTGGCATGACCAAAAGGCTGTCCTTGTTGAATTTCAGCCTGGACAGAAGGTATGGGTGTTGGAGCCAGTGGCCCCAGCAGCACTCCAAGACAAATGGTCTGGACCCCATACAATTCTGGAAAAGAAGGGAGAGGTTACCTACTTGGTGGACCTAGGAACTCCCAGGAGCCCCCACAGGGTGCTCCATGTGAACAGATTGAAGGCGTATGTCAGCAGGGCAGACATGGGCTTGCTCATGGCTACAGATGAGGGACAGGAGGAAGAGAGTGACCCTCTCCCAGACCTGCTCACTCAGAACCCTGAGGATGGCTCAGTTGATGGTGTGGCCTTAGGTGGCAGCCTCACTGAACATCAGCAACATGACTGCAGACAAGTTCTACAGGCATACAGGCATATGTTCTCATTGACACCCAGTCAGACTAACTGGTGTACACATGTGGTGGACACTGGTGACAGTCTTCCTGTAAAGAGCAAAATTTACAGGCAACCTGACCACGTCAGGGACTGTATAAAGACTGAGGTGCAAAAGATGCTGGAATTAGGTGTCATTGAGCCTTCAGAGAGCCCCTGGGCTAGCCCAGTGGTTCTGGTCCCCAAACCTCACACCAAAGATGGCAAGAGAGAGATGAGGTTCTGTGTGGATTACAGAGGACTCAATGCTGTCACCAGGACAGATGCACACCCTATTCCAAGGGCAGATGAGCTCATTGACAAGTTGGCTTCTGCCAAATATTTGAGCACATTTGACTTGACAGCTGGCTACTGGCAAATCAGGTTAGCTGAGGAGTCTAAAGCCAAGACAGCATTTTCTACCCCTAGTGGGCATTATCAGTTTGTGGTGATGCCCTTTGGTTTGAAAAATGCACCTGCCACCTTCCAAAGGTTGGTGAACCAAGTCCTCACTGGGTTGGATGACTTTTGTGCAGCTTATCTGGACGATATTGCTGTCTTTAGCTCCACCTGGGAGGATCACCTGATCCACCTGAAGGAAGTGCTTGAGGCTCTGCAGAAGGCAGGCCTCACTATCAAGGCAACAAAGTGCCAGATAGGGCAGAGCAAGGTTGTATACCTGGGCCACCTTGTAGGTGGAGGCCAAGTTCAACCACTGGAGAGTAAGATCCAGACCATCAAGGACTGGTCCCCTCCAACTACCCAGACTCAGGTCAGAGCTTTCTTGGGCCTGACTGGGTACTACAGGAAGTTTGTTAAGAACTATGGGTCCATTGTGACTCCTCTTAATGATCTGACATCCAAGAAGATGCCCAAAAAGGTTCAGTGGACAGAAATCTGTCAAAAGGCATTTGATGACCTGAAGAAGGCCATGTGCTCTGCACCTATCCTGAAGAGTCCTGACTACTCAAGAGAGTTCATTGTCCAAACAGATGCTTCTGAGTTGGGAGTGGGAGCAGTGCTTTCACAGCTTAATGTAGATGGCCAGGACCAGCCCATTGCTTTCATTAGCAGAAGGCTGACCCCCAGAGAGAAACGTTGGTCAGCTATAGAGAGGGAGGCCTTTGCTGTGGTGTGGGCCCTGAAGAAGTTGAGACCATACTTATTTGGCACTCACTTCAAGATTCAGACCGACCATAAGCCCCTCCTATGGCTTAATCAGATGAAGGGTGAAAACCCCAAACTACTCAGGTGGTCCATTTCCCTACAGGGGATGGACTTTACAGTGGAGCACCGCCCAGGGACTGACCATGGCAACGCAGATGGTCTCTCCAGGTACTTCCACTTAGAACATGAAGACACAACTGGTCAAGGTTAGTCTAATGTCCCTGCGTTTGGGGGGGGGTTATGTAGGAGAGTAGGGTCTGCTATCCTATGGTCACCCCAAATTTTTGCTTTTTGCTTCACTGGTTTCTGACTTAATGTGGCTGTGGGCCTGCTAATCAGACCCACAGCCTGCTGTTCTCTCTCTAAATTGATGCCAATGCACTCTAGGTGCATTACGAATTGGAACTGGTTCACCTTATGAGCCCCTGTAATAGTGCACCCTAGGTGCCCAGGGCATAGGTGTATCCAAGGCCTACCAGGGGCTGCAGCACGTATTGTGCCACCCCTGGCCTGGCCTCCATCTTTGACACAACTGGCTGAACACTCAGCTGGGGTAAGTCGGTGTAACCACCTCTTACTTAGGTACAGTATGCCT
This sequence comes from Lissotriton vulgaris, assembly GCF_964263255.1. Classification (NCBI taxonomy): domain Eukaryota; kingdom Metazoa; phylum Chordata; class Amphibia; order Caudata; family Salamandridae; genus Lissotriton; species Lissotriton vulgaris. The sequence goes on along the minus strand of NC_141698.1, from coordinate 277,803,662 downwards.
GTGCCTAACCCTAAACTGGACACATATGTTCCTATCAGCCACTCCTATGGAAGGCCTCATCAATCCTGGAGGCAGAGTGCTTGGAAATATGTGAGATGGTGCTCTAGCATGAGCTGAGCCTGTCTGCAGCTGTCGGGAACCACTCCCTAAGCTGTTCCGGGATATTGCCATACCATATACTCTTAAGTGCATTATAATCCTCGCGGTTAAATGCTATCTTTGGTTTGGCTTTATCAAAACATGTCGAGTAAGGTGTCATACGAATTGGAATACTATCCCCTCGCCAGTTCTGGCGACGGGGATAGCATTCCACCCTTCTAGAGGGACACGACATGTGTGTAGCCTTAACCCCGGTTAAAGTTAAACAGAGCCTCAGCTCCACAAAATGGACGCTGCCACCACAGACACAAGTCTGGCCTCCTGCTGCTGACCGAAACTCGGCAGATGGTGGCCTGGACAAAGGGTTTCCTGCCTTGGGAGGTGCGAGCACCACCCCAGACAGGATTTTGTGTATTAGGTAGGACAGGGCTGAAAAGAATCAGACATGCCCGGGGCACACAAGGTGTCCCCGTGCATAGGCCAGCCCAAACCGGTTCTGGGGCCTTCCAGCCCCAGTCCTGGCGCGGAGCTGGACAAAGGAAAGGGGGTGTAACCGCCCCCCTTCCTGGTTCCTCCCAGAGGAGGGACCTAGTAGGTGATCCACCCCCTAGATTGGAATAAGAGGGGGAGCAGTGCCATTGCACAGCAGATCATCCCGAAATCAACTTAAACTAAGAAGAAGACTGGACTTCGACATTCTGCTGCACAGAAGACTGAAGAAGAATCTCCCTTGTGGCCAAGGAGTGACCACCCTGTGAACACAGGTACCAACCAGCAACTCGACGTCTGCTTTGCCGCCGCCTCCCGCCGGAGCCCGAGCCCAGAGCCCGACAAGAACCAGATTCCCAGACCTCTCAGAGCCCGATCCACAGTCCCTGCAAAGAAGGGACCCGTGGAGGCACCGAGTGACGTGGGACCGGACCTCTTGAAAGACACCCGAAAAGCTGACTGCGCAGCTTCTGAGGCATCCTCGACGTTGTGCTTTGGGGATTGAGAACCCCCACCACCGAGCAGCCCTTGCACCGAAGATCAGCCCCCCAGCATCTCCACGATCTGCGTGGGGCCCTTTTGCACTGTGCCACTCGACGCGCCATCCCGGCCACTAGCCACGTGGCCAGCGGCCATCTTGGCGACGAACCCGAAGATTTAAACAGCAGGTCTGGTTGCTCCAGACCTACCCAAGCTCCTGTGAAAAGGAGCACCCGCTCTGACCTTGCTGGTCCGAGTGAACAGCATCTTTCAACTCCTGCGTGGCTTGCATTTGCCAAGGCCTGTTTGCTCCGATCAGGTCGCCGACACCGCCAACAGCGAGAGGCCTACGTGGGACAGCTCGTGACCGACTCCTGGACGTCCTCGACCCCGGGTATCCACGTGGCTGCAGAAAGAAGCTACCCGACAACGCCTGTTTGCACCCGACATCACCTGGTTCCACTTTGGTTCCACGGCAGTCACTGGCTAGTGACTTTGAACACTGTCCCCTCTGCTTTCAGGTCTTCACATCTACAGATCCACCCTTGGATCCACCGGAACTCTTCTCATCGAGCCGCCTGCAGCATCTCCTGCTCCAAGCACCATCGACCAGCGTGACGAAACCCGACACATCTTCGACCCTGTGCACCCGCTTCCTGTGGGTGAGGTAACTCAGCTCCGCCGGTGCTCCTGTACTGGTACACATCCCAAGGGCCTGTGTTTTAAGTTTCAGCTCCGTAGGTCCCTCGGAAGGTTCCTAACTTTCTAACTTTGTGCTTTTTACGCACCATAGACTTTGTATTGAGAAGTGCGTGCACTTTGGACACTGCACCCGAGTCCCGTGGGCCTTTCCCGACTTAGTTAACTCCAGTCTCGAATAGCTCCAGCGATTCCCAAGGCCCTAGGCCTCTTCACTTTCCTCCTGGTATCTCTTATACCACTTATTTAGTATATGGTTTAGGTGGCCCCTAGGGCTCATCCATATTGTGCAACTTTTGTGTATTTTAAACTGTCTTGTGATTTTACGCTTGTGCTTCTGTGCTCATAAAGAGTCCAGGGGATTTTATAGTTAATAAATCAATATATATTTTCAATATATATCTGTGTGGTGTCCCTTTCATTTGGTATTCAAGGGGGTTGTGTATGGTATAACAGCTGGCTTCACATGCCTTTCAGAGTTTAGCCTAAGACTGCTTTGTCCACGTTACCACTAGGATAACTGGTCTACAAGGTTGAATTACAACCATCATCATAAGGGTTGCTTGGCATGGTACAAAGTGATCACTAGAACTAGTGAGCATTATATACCAGGCCAACTTCTCACAATTGTGTTTAAGTGAGCATCTGCCACATGCCTCACCTGTTCCTTATAATTATTTTGGAAGGGTTGGGAGGCTTCGATGTGGGCTCATCTTAATCTAATTTTTATGCACTCTGACTTGGTATTTGATATCACTCTGCCAAGGGAAGAGTAGCATACTACTTTAAAGAAATCTACTTTTTCGGTTGGTACATTAGGACAAACCGCTGCACATTTCACCTCATTATACCAAATCCTGGGAGGTTGGGAAATATCAGTGCGGGTCCTATGTACACGTGAGGATATTTTTCTAGACTGTGACAAGACTCTTAAAATCATTTGGCAGCTTAACAAAACTGAAGCTAGTGCCAATATGATTCTGTTGATAAATTCACAGCTCAAACTATTGTGCTGAGAAGAGTGTTAACATGAGGGCTCTGTTATGCAAAGGAGTGGACTTTCAATGGTCTTCAGAATGTGAAGAAGAATTTAACAATTTGAAGGCACATCTAAAGAATACCCCAAAGTTGAGAAGTTTTGATCCTGCGTTGAAGTCTGTTTTAATTACAGATGCAATCATGAAAGGTCTTGGGGCAGAACTTCAACAGAAAAATGGTGATGAAATAAACGTGATTCTGTTTCTGTCTAGAAGTCTAAAGGGGCAGAACTAAGGTACTCTGTGATAGAAAGAGAAGCACTAGCTGTACATTGGGCCAACAAAAAAAAATTGAAGAGTTTATTTTGGGGTACTAAGTTTAGTGTACGGACGGATCATAAACCCTTATGTGAAGTTTTTAATAGAAAAGGTATTGACTCTATATCTAGTTGTATTTCCAAATGGGTTGTGGCTCTTCAGGCTTATGATTTTGATGTTGAATATTTGCCTGGTGCGAGAAACTGCATTGCAGATACCCTGTCAAGACTTGTAAGTACAGAAATGGATGGATCGAGTGTTGAGGATGACAAGATGGATGAATGGGTCTGCAACATTGAACATGATGGCATAAAAGAAGGAAAGTGGAGAGAGGAGGACAAAAATGATGAAATCATTGTAGAGCTGTGCACTCTAATCAAGAATGGGTGGAATAAAAAAATCAATGGTGAATTAGAGAAATATTGGAATGTTAGAAATGAATTGTCTGAAGTTGATGGCCTCATTTTCAGAGGGTCAAAAAGAATTCCTCTTTTGACCCTTCGAGGAGAATTGATTGAGTTAGCGCACAAGGATCATCAGGGCATGTCTAAAACAAAAGAGAGGTTGAGGCTTAATTACTGGTGGCCAGGTATTGATCTTCAGGTTGAGCGATCAGTTAGGGAGTGTATACCTTGCACTCTCAGTGAAAAATGTTTAAAACCCAGGGTTCAACCCATGATTATCAGGGAGTGTCCTGAAGGACCATGGCATGAATTGGCTTTGAACATATTAGGTTTGGTCAGTGGTGATGGGGTGAAGCTTATGTTTTTGTGTTGATCGACATGTTTTCAAGGTGGCCGAAAATCAAGTTTACTAAATTCATTAATTTCAAGCATGTCATTTCCTTCCTAAAGGAGATCTTTGCACGGGAAGGTCTTCCTGGTAGTTTAATAACAGACAATGGAGTACAGTTTGTGTCTGTTGAGATGGAAAAGTTTCTGGAAAAATGTTCCATAAAACATTAAAAAAAATCACTTTATCATCCGGAAACAAATGGAATGGTGGAACGCTTTGTTCGTGTGCTTAAAGAAACAATTTCTATGCCTAAACATAGTGGTTTGGATTGGAAAAAAGAATTAAACAGGAAGGTTGAAGTTGATAGGTTCTCACCCCATGCCACGACTGGACGCACACCTTTTGATCTTTTTAAAGGAAGACATTCCAACACTCTTGTGGCGCCTTTCTGGGTCAATGATATGGTTTCTAAAAAGGAGAATGTGTCTGAAGATGGGGTTTGGAAACAGAAAGAAAGAGATAGAATTGTAGCACGCAAACAGAGGTTTGATGTCAGGAAAGCAGTTAAAACCACAGTAGTAAATATTGGTGACTTGGTTATGATCAAAGCTCCTTTTGGACGGAAAGCTTCTGGTTTGTTTCAAAGATCTCATAAAGTCATAAAAGTTTTAATAATGCAATTAAGACTGAAGATTCCCGCATATGGAATCTTAATAGGGTTGTGGTTATCAAGAACATCCATCCAACCTATGGTGGGTCTTCTACTCCACCAAAGCATCTTAAGGAGAGGAGTGTTAGAATCAAAACCATGCCTATGAAATTCAAAGATTATGTTATGAATAAATAACTTTGATGTGATAGAAGGAAGGTATGTAATATAGTACTTATATATTGTATGTCTCCTGCTTGCTGATGGATGGGACATTTTATTCTCTGGATTAAACTTACATTTGACTTTTGAACTTTTCCATGAATTTATTTACTTAATTTTACAATCACTGTTGATCTCATTGCTCTGGAAACTGCTGTAAAGTCCCTTTCATGTAAAGCAGCAGCTGTCCCCTGCACAGAGGCATAGATTATTGCCTGCAAGATGGACTACCAAGATATCAGACCAACTGCCCTTCCTCTGGAGCAGCTGGCTCCACCTCATTCCTGGTCTGACAAACCATCTTGCGTGTTTGAAATCAAGAGCACTTTGTCCTCTTGCCTTCCCAGCGTTGACTCCTGATAATGTAAGAATGAATGCCCTATGACCGAAGTCTACTATTGTGGGTTTCGGTTTCCTCCCTGCAGCCCCACAGGCTTATTTGAACAGGAAACTTCCGCTAAAACGGCGATAATGAGCTTGATATTATGCCCTTGTGAATTCCCATAGCAGCCCAAGTTAACACCAGAACCTGGGCTGCTATGGGAATTCACAGAGACATATTATTAAGCCCATTATCGCCGTTTTAGCGGCAGTTTCCTATCACTAAAGCGGCAATAATTTTATTGCCGTTCTTGATAATATGCCCCTCAGTTTTCCTGCTAAGCTAGGAAGGGGTTGAGGAGGAAGGGGAGGAGACAGAATAACAGGTGACATCATGAAAGCCTCCTAAAGGCAGTACAAGGTATCCGCGCGCAATCAAATGGAAAAGAGAATTTTCTTTAAGAAAAGCAAAGTTTCTTCAGGCAAGGGAGAAAGGCATCTGAGTATAAGTCTACATTACATTTGTGTAAATCATTCTTCTTCCACATGTTGCTACACCTACACATGATATCCAAGAAAGGGACCAATCAGGTTTAAGGAATAGAAACATAAAGTGTGTCATTAGTTGGCCAAGCATTAACACAATGGCAGCTTTTTAATGTCCCTCAGACCCCAGTTATCTTGCAAAAATAATGAGATCCGTTCAGTTCGAAAGGTTTTCTGCAGGTACTCCTGAGCACATACTATAAGAATTGTGTAAAATAACCATGCACATGAGAAAGAATAACAAATGATACATCGTGTGAAGTTATTTTTCTCTAGAAATTAAAAAAGAGAAAATACACAAGACGAAGAAACATAGCAGTATAACGTTGGCCATTTTTATATGTGGCCCATGTTAACTACAGTCAGTTAAAAAATGAAAAAGTACCGTAAATACATTTGTGTGCCACATGTTCATTATGTGTGCAAAAACACATAATTCTGAAAAATGTCTATCAGACATGAACAGAATTACAGCTATTTACTTCATGCAGCTGAATGCCAACATGCATGGAGTCACGTTAATGGAAAAAGAAATTGCAAGCCTTTTGGGAGCAGTAAGCAAAAAATGCATGTTGTTACCACCAGCTTTTTCAGTGCAGTAAACATGTCTGCACAATGTAAACAAATATGGCCCTATGCAGTTTCTGGGCGGCTTCCTTATTCCTCACTTATACACTGATGGTAAATTGTGTGCAAGGACACCAGTATGCTTTACCTTTGCACCTGCCAGGGTGGCCTGTCCTGCGGGCCTTGCAGGTAGTAAACAATGTTATTCCTATTTCGAATAAAAACCAGTGGACAACTAGTGGAGAAGTGTGGCTCAATGGTTGGAGCGGCAGACCCTGATGCAGAGGTCTAGCCCGGGACCAGGGTTCAATTCCCCGCCTCGGCGGGTCTTGGGCTCATAATTCCACGGACCTGATAATTCTCACCTCGGTGCCTATTCCAATCATGGAGTCCCACTCTGCAACTCTGGGCAATAGCTTGCTTAATCTCCGCAACGGCCCCCACAAGGCTAAGGATGCCTGGCCTCCACCTTGGGGGTGCCCAGGAGTGGACCCCTCACAGGGAAAGCCAAGATGGGTTCCACAGCGGTATTCGTACAAGCGCCTTGAGACCCTTGCGGGTGAGTAGTGCGGCTATACAAGTATCAATTTTACTCACACGTTGACAGTCCCGCCAAACCTCCAAATGATAATAGTCAGACAGCTTTCACAAGGAAGGACCCTTGGGCCTCCTGAGCACAACAGAGTACCAACGCCGCTGTCAGACCAGCATCAGTACCACTCGCCCCGTAGAGCCACTCCGATAAACCCAGCGTGAAAACACAACTCCTCATACTTAAAACATCGCTTTACAGTTACCTACAAAAACTGATGCATTGAGAACACTCTACTCAGGTGGACAAATGGACCCATTAAATGCAGAGAAAATGAGTCCTGCCTATACATTGACTCCACAAATGTCTCTCCAAGATCCACTGAAGGTTACCCTCATACAAAGTGACACAAACTAAGCTCATCACTGAACAAGGCATCAGAAACGATGGATGGCTTTCCCAGCTCAGCACGGTAGGGGATCCAGTTTGAAAATGTGCACAATGCCTTGCAAATTGCTTATAACCCCATAGACAGACATGCAAGTACCGTAACATTAAGTAAATGGGCACTTTACTGTTCAGGAAATTTGTTCCCCCCTGCATATTTTCTTATGGATCTGGGACTGCCTGGAGTAAAAAATAAAATAACATCTAGCTTTTGGAAGATGGACTGCATCCGCAATATGTGTCGTCCATCTCCCATTTGACTGAAGGATAGATGAAAGGAAATTGTCTGATACCAACAGTATTTAAACAAAAAACATTTATTTTACCATAAGTAACATGCTTAGTAAAATTGTACTTTGACCATCCAGCAGTGCTCTCAAGAAAAACACATTGCTTGGGTTATTCTTAAAATTAAGATCAAGCAGTAGTATGTCAGGCACTGCTGCATGCATGTCTATGGGCACTTGTCAAGACATTTTATTTCTGTGGCAATTGCCTGAAAAATGGAGGATTTTCCATCACTGCAGCTCACATGGCACCCTGGGTATCTGTTTATTTGCTACAGGTGTCCCAATTTAGGGAACAGGGTACTGTTTGATAAGAAAACATCATTTTATACATCATCTTCTGACTTTGAGGAGAAGCTGGAACATAATTAACCCCCAACTTGCAACCATCTCTCTTTCGGGACGGAGTGAGCATCCAAGAAACTCCCTAGAAAGTTTTGAGGAGAGGGGTATGTGGCTAAGGTGGCCAAGATGGCATTCACGGATTAGCTCGGCCCCACACCACACCCGGAGCGCCTGTACTCTGATGGATGCTTCTACCTCCAAATTCCTCCTCGGTAGAATAGATTCTTCGCCGGTAGAATAATCCTAGCCATCAGACTGGATCCAGAATCTTCAAGGCTAGCATAACACCTTTAGGGGCGCTGACTTGTTATTGACACTATAAGTTGTGTCAGATGACATAAAGGAAGCCTTACAGCACCCACCCTGGTGCCATGACATGAGTGCCCATTTCCCGTGCCTTTCTATGCAATCCAGAGTTTGCTCTCTCACAGAGTAGTGGGTTTGTTCACATGGGAAACGTTTTCTTCGGTCAGCAGTATCAATGTCTCAGGAGATAGAGCGGGCTTTAAGCCTTGTATGTATCTTGAGGGATTGATATCCATAGCTGACCTCCCACTCCATCTGCTTCTGGGGCTGGGGTAGGACCACAACTCCGAGTCCTATGAATCCTGCTAGATCTATGCCGGAATCTCCAACCACCTCCTCCACTGACTTCAGACCATCAGGAACACCACCGCCAGATTCATCCTGGCCCTCACACTTCACAGCACACCTTAGAGAACTCCACTGGCTGCCGACAGACAAAAGCTGACAAGCTCCTCATGCATGCATACAAGGCACCACACAGCATAGGACCAGCATACCTCAACTGCTGCTTTCATTTCCACCAACCCACCAGACTCCTATGCTCAGCATCACTCGCCCTCGCCCCCGTAACCCAAACACAGAATGGGCGGACTAGCCTTCTTCCACATTGCAAACAAAACATGGAATGACCTCCTTCCACACACCAGGGTCTCCTTCTTGCCTCTTGTATTCCATAAGAGGATGAAGATCTGGCTCTTCAAATAGCCACCAGCAGACAACCTACATACCTACTCCAGCACCTGTAAACCCCTCTGGTGGGATGTACGTTGTTACAGCGCATGTTGTAACAACGCATGCCTTTACCACGCAAGTCTTACAACGCAAGTCGTTACAACGACTTGCGTTGGAGGGCGTGGATTTAGGAATCTTATAATTTTATATTCCAACATTAGTCCCCGTAACAGTAGGGAAGGTGTTGGAATATAAAATCGCAAGATTCCTTATCCCACAGCGCCATCCAGCGCAAGTCGTAGTAACGACTTGCGTTGTAATAACTGCGGGGTAAAGGCACTGCGGTGTAAAAACCGCATCGTAAACGATGTTCCCCCCTCTGGTGATAAGCCACGCTCTACAAATCCAAATAACATACAATAAGATAACATAACATTAAAGAGGGAGAGGCAAACCTCTTTGTGTCCCAGGCCAGGGGCAAGAAACACAGTTGAGTCCCTCCAGCCCTTACCCAAGGTTGCCATTGTCACATTCCTCAGGCAGTAAGAAGAGGCACATAAGAAACATTCTGAAGGTTACTCGTCCCAGCGCCCTCCGACTCTTACAGTCCTCTGAGCCGGAACAGATTGTCATAGAGCCTGTTGATCTCATTCCGAGGGGCTTCCTCCATCCTTTTCGGCCCAACAACTTTTGGAGTAACCAACACCAGCCTTCCCCAAGTTCCTGACGCCAGGCTCGGCATTTCCTAATCTAAGCCCAAACACTCGAGGACTCTGCTTGTTTTTAACCAAGGACTTAATTTTTGGTTGGGGTAACTCTGTAGCGTTGGGAGCAAAGCTGAATTTGTTGTATTGGGTTTAGAATGTATTCTTGATCTGAGATTATTTGTTTTTTGTCCTGTAAGGAATGGTATAATGACCCATAAATGAATTTGGAGTAAATAAAATGATGAATTGAGGAAGGCAATCATCTTGATTATTAATTGAGTGTTTTTGTTTCTATGATAAGTGGGTACTCTTCTGCCCTATAAATCCCACTTGCTGTTGTTTTTTGAGTCGCCATTTGCTAATGTCATGTAGTCCATCTTCATATCAAGCAAAAGGAAGGGTAACTAGGTAAAGGAACCACAATATACAATTCAATATAAAAAACACAATTCCATTTAATAAATGTTCATAGTAAAAACAAAATGCATATTACTGTCAATGTTACATAAAATTCATAAAGACACTTAAAAGAAAGAGCACAAGAAATAACAAATTACATATACATGACAAAAAATAATCATATATTGAGAAAAATTAAAAAGTGGCAATTTTTAATATGAACATTTATTAAATGGAATTGTGTTTTTTTATATTGAATTGTACTTTGTGGTTCCTTTACGTAGTTACCCTTCCTTTTGCTTGATATGTTGATGTTATGATATACACACAGTCTATTTCCCTACCATAAGGAATTATCATTCCAAAGTAGGAGGTCCTTGTTGTTCACGTTATATGTAGTCCATCTTCGCCAGAGTTTCAGTGCCATCTGGTGAGCCTTCGGGCCCCATGGTACCATACGACCTCTCACTATTTATGCCCTTACCTTGATGCCATTTGACTCCATTCCACCTGGACTGGCTCTGATTCTGGTTTGTCCTTCCTTTGAACGGCTCTTCGGTACAACATGCTGCATCCACCTGCTACATGGTCTGCCCATGGTCTCCATCAACAATGCCACCACCTCCACCTCCGGCACTAGTCCCCAAAAGTGCGCCACAATAGAGGTCTGTAGAGAAGCAGAGAGATTAATGGAGGAAGAGGAATATACAAGAAGAAGAAGGATCCACAGCATTTTCAGATCAGACTCAGAGACTTTAAATGTATATGCCTTAAGCGATGATGATGGCAATGGGCAGAGTCAAGACTATATAGTCTTGTTGTCTGCAAGTGGACTGGGCACATCCCCGGAGATGGAACTGAATTTACCAGCTGGATCTATCACGCCAGAGGTGGTGTCATTTTACTCCATGGTGAAGAAAGCTTCTGAGGGACTGGAACTTTAACTCCCGACAGTGGAAGTCAAGTCCAATGTCCTCACTGAAGCCCTCCTACTGACAGTCCCTACTGCAGAACCATTACTGCCCTCCTTCGTATGAAAGTCTAGTCATACAGGCATCATGCTTGTCCGTACAATTGGTTGGAACCTTCTCGACTAGCCCTTTGCACAGGGAGTCCGCCATTGGAAGCTGGAAATTGGATGGCGTCAGTTGACCTTCAGGATGCGTACTTCCATATCCCACACCTGAGGTTACATCAGAAGCACTTGGGCTATGCGGTGGGTTCTATGCTCTATCAATTTTTGGTACTCTCATTTGGCTTAACATCAGCACCTCAAGTCTTCATGAAGATGATGGTGGTGGTTGCAGCTCATCTCAGAAGGTCGGTCATCCCAATTTCCCCGTACCTTGATGACTGGCTGATCAGACCTGGGTCGCCATAGGTGGTGTCCCGCTATATGCAGTCAGCAATAACCTTGCTGTTCAACCTGGGCTTTTCAATCTAGAAGCCCAAATCTCACGGAGGCCCTCCCAATGACTCCCGTTAATGGGACCAGTGCTGGACACCACTCTTCTCCATACCTTTCCCCACCGTAGAAGATTGCTGACATTCAGGATATGGTCCCATTCTTACAACAGGGCGTGAAGATACCAGTTCTGAAAGCCTTGAAATTCCTGGGTCCGCTAGCTTACTGCAGTCTTCTGGTCACCCTTATACATTGGTACATGAGGGCCCTGCAGTGGTACTTCTGCAGGCAGCGGCTACAGTGCAGGGGAGAATGTTGGATTCTATCGTAATCTCCCCCAATGCTACAGTGGAAGTTGCTTCATGGGGGAACGAGCCGAACTTGAATTGCTGGATAGCCTTTGCTCTTCCTCATTCCCTGGCAAATGGTAGTGACAGAGGTTTTCATCTCAGGGTGCAGAGCTCATCTGGAGGATCAGGAGATCAGAGGTATCTGGTATCCGGAAGAACAGGTTCTCGAAATGAACCTGTTAGAACTGTGGGCAATTTGACTGGAGCTCAAGGCCTTCATCCCCTCCATCCACGGTCGGTAGGTTCAGATTTGGCCACACAACACAACAGCGATGAGATACATCAACAAGCAAGGTGGAGTCGGGTTTTATTTCCTTTGCCTGAAAGTGTTAAGACTGTTGTCTTGGGCACACCGTCAAGGGATTAGGAGGACTGCCAATCACCAAGCAGTGTTTCTGAATGTCTAATGAAGACAACCAACACACTGAACCCTCACCAACCACCCCAGACACCATGAAGCCAACGATCTACAACTGGACAGCCCTCACCACCGAAGACACACTGAAGACAATGAACTCAATCCACTTCGGGGCCCCCACGGACCCCTGCCCCTACCACATTTTCAACAGAGTCGCCGACACCATCAACCGCTCCCTGGCAACAGCATTGTTCCCCGACGACTGGAAACACGCCGAGATCAACCCGCTCCTCAAAAAACCCTCGGCGGACCCCACCGAGCTCAAAAACTACAGACCCATCTCCCTGCTCCCCTTCCCAGTGAAAGTCATCGAGAAAGCCATCAACAGCCAACTCGCCACATTCATTGAAGATCACAACATCCCCGACTCCTCCCAATGCGGCTTCAGAAAAAAACACAGCACGGAAACCGCCCTCCTCGCGGTAACAGATGACATCTGCACCCTACTGGACAAAGGAGAAACAGGAGCCCTCATCCTCCTCAACCTCTCAGCGGCGTTCAACAGTCTCTCACCGCACCCTAATACACAGACTCCTCGACACAGGGATTCAAGATAAGGCCCTCAACTGGATTCCCTCCTTCCTCTCCGGCAGAATGCAGCGGGTCAGACTCCACCCCTTTCCTCTCTGACCCTACACCAACCACCTGCGAAGTCCCCCAGGGGTCAACCCTCAGCCCTACACTCTTCAACGTCTACATGGCTCCGCTCGCCCCCATCATCAGAACCTACGGACTCAACATTGTGTCATACGCAGACGACACCCAACTCATCCTTTCCCTATCCAACAAACCCAACACCACCAGACACAATTTTTGAGAAGGCATGGAAGCCGTCGCCAAATGGATGAAAAACAGCTGCCTTCAACTAAACACCAACCAAACTGAAGTACTCATCATGGGCCCACACCCCGACGCCTGGAATGACACCTAGTGGCCCCACCCCTCAGAAGTCGGCCCACCCCGACGGACCATGCAGGCAACCCGGGAATCATCCTGGACTCTGAACTCAAAATGGATCACCAGATCAATGCCGTCTCGTCCTCCTGCTACCACACCCTCCGCCTCCTACGCAAGACCTTCAAATGGATCCCCCTTGAACACAGAAAAACTGTCAATCATGCCCTGGTCACCAGCAGACTCGACTACAGCAATGAACTCTACGCTGGAATAAACAAAAACCCCACACGCAAGCTACAGAACATCCAGAACTCTGCTGCAAGACTTGTCCTCAACCTGCCAAGACACTGCCACATCTCCCAGCATCTGCGCACACTCCACTGGCTCCCCATGAAAGCTAGAGTCACCTTCAAGATGCTCACCCACGCTCAAAAGGCCCTCCACGACACCTGACCAGCATACCTGAACAGCCGACTCAAATTCCACGCACCCAAAGGACCCTACAATTAGCCCAGCTCTCCTACGCCATGGTTCCCGCACCAGAAAGACCAGATCAGGCGGCCGCTCCTCCTTCCTCGTGGCCAGAGCCTGGAACGCCCTCCCTCTCCACCTCAGACAGACAACATCTCTCCCCATCTTCACAAGGAACCTCAAAACATAGCTCTTCGACAGACCCCCTCCTTGATGGACTGGAACCTGCGAAACCCCCTCCCCTAAAATGTTGAGACCTTTACGGGTGAGTAGTAGCGTTTAACAAACAAGTGATTGATTGATTGATTGAGCTGACAGCCTGAGCTGGCGTTATGTGTCTGATCATGAGTGGTGTCCATCTGGTTGAGGTAGTTGAGGCCATCTCTGCCAAATTGCAAAAAGAAGAATGGATGGCAGAATGCTGCACAATCTCAAACATTCACCCCAGAACAGAGATCTGGGCCTAAATCCATTTTTTGCTCACCATGCCACCCCAGTTTAAACCCAGCCTGGACTGGAAACAAGCATCCTGGGACCGGTTTCGGGGCATTATCCCTCATCAGCCAGGCTAGCTTGAATCCAGTGGCATGGGGAGCACAGGACCCACGTCTGGGCATACCGTCCCAATCGGGGGTGGCAAATGCAAGAAGAACAATTGATGGATAAAATGCTGCACAATGTCAAACATTCACCCCAGAACAATGGATTTAACCTAGATCTTTGACTGGGGGTGAATGTTTGATTTGCTCTGCATTCCGTCCATCATCTGTGTGACTTTTGCTTTCTTGCCCTAAGTGCGCCGCATATGCCCAGATGTGGGTCCCGGGCTCACTTTGTCACTAGATTCAAGCTAGCCTGGCTGATATGGGGTGATGCCCCAAAACCAGTCCAAGGATGCTCGTTTCCGATCCAGGGAGGACCTCGCTTGGCAGTTCGGGCTAGACTGTTCCCATGAGGCACAGCGTCAATACTGATTTGCATATGGCTGGGTCAAGAATGGGGTGGCATGGTGAGCAAAAGAACAATGGATTTATTCCAGACCTATTGACTGGGGGTGAATGTTTGATTTGCTCTGCATTCCGTCCATCATCTGTGTGACTTTTGCATCTTCGCCCATTAGAGCACTCCTCAAGTGGACTTGTTCGCCTCCTAAGAAAATGCTCAATGCTAGGAGTTTTTTGCCTTCCAGGATTTGTTGAGGGGAGCATTGGGGACACATTTCATTTCAGTTGAGGTGGAACTTTTATCAGCACTATGCACTTTCCCCCCACACTATTGAGATTCACCAAGACTGGGCCCAAGTCATTCTCTTCGCATCTGATTGGCCAAGTAGGGTGTGGTATGTAGACTTTCAGCGCTTCTCCATATGTCCCCAGCTTAAGCTTCCATTCGGACATGACCTTTTCTCCCAGTCAGGAGGACGGAAAGGTTGGGCACCCCAAACGCTAAGGTCTCTACCTTCATGCCTGAAGATTGAGCGGGGACATCTAAACTCCTTTCAGCTGCCACCAGAGGTGATTGACAACATATTGTCAGCATGCCGCCCATCCACCAAGTACACTCACTTTGGACAATGGAGTAACTTTGCTGTTTAGGGCGTGGACAACAACGTGGACCTCTGACAGGCCAAGTTGTCCAAGGTCTTGAAGTTCGGACTTTCTGTTTCCCAGTGGAGATGTGCAGTAGACCCTGTCAAGGGGTATTTGGGTGGGATGTCGGAGTTCCTTTTCCTGCAGACCAGCCTTCCTTCTTCAAGTCTTCAATTGTGATGCATTTTCTAAAGGAGTTAACAAACATTTATCCTCAAACTCTCTTTGTTGTGCCCCGCTGGGACTTTAAGATAATTAACTTTAAAGGCAGTGTTTTTAATAGCAATTACCTGAGCCAAAAGAGTAAGTGAGTTGCAAGCTCTTAGTTCTTGCCCATCCATCACCCCCTGTAATCCTGACAAATTGGTAGTGCTTAATGTGAGCCAGTGCTTTCCGGTGCTCAGCACCTGCACTTAATCATCAACACTGGTGCTCGTCATGAGCACCAGTTAAGTACACATTTATTTATGGTGGGCATGGGGAGATTAAGGACTAGATGTAGGTAATTTTATTTTACCACTTCTTAAATACCGAATTTTACCGAATCGGTATTTAAGAAGTAAAATAGAGGGGGGGGATGTAGGTATTACAGAATCGGTAAATACCGAATCGTTAAGATTCGGTATTTACCGATTCCGTAAATACCGATTCGGTAATGCCCATTGATTCCTATGGGCATTGAAGCCCATAGGAATCAATGGGCATTACCGATTCCAGCAAGGGTGCAGGGTGTGTCACTTTGACACCCTCTAGCACCCCAAATACAGGCATGTGTGCCATGTGGCACACAGACATGCCCTAAGGGCATGTCTGTCTGTCACATGGCATAGGTGTGCATGCACACATGTGCATGCACACCTGGATTCGGTATTTTACCACCCAATTGGATTGGGTGATATAATACCGAATCTGAAAGGCCTTTGGGACTCAGAAGAGTCCCACCTACATCTGGAAGTTACCGAATCGATAAAAATACCGATTCTGTATTTTACAGATTCGGTAAATTTACCGATTCGGTAAATTTACTGAATCTGTAAAATTGGCCCCCTACATCCCAAAAACCCATTTACCGGTCGGTAACGGCCGAAATCGTCCGTTACCGGCCGGTAAATAGCCCCCTACATCGGGCCCTAAGTGATTTGCCCAGACTCACAGGATGTTGAGCTGACGCCGAGACTTGAGTCTGGCTCCCCTGCTCTGAAGTTGGCATCTCTGGCCATTACACCACGTCCTTTTCCCACTTTCATGGTTGTGATTTAGGCGGTGCTAACAGAAGAAATGGGCTGGTAGAAGCTGCCTCCTGATGAGAGCCCCGGGCACTTATTTTATTTACAAATTAACCACTGGAAATTGTTGTCGTGAAACAAGGCTGCTTTCCCGCCAAAAGTGCTAACTCCATTTCACCTCACTCAGTTTATCACTTTTCCTCCATTTTATCCCCATCCCATCCCATGAAGGAGGAGGACCTGTTGCACAAGTTGGATTCTAGATGGCCAGTCCACTACTGTCTGGATCACACGAAGGACATATGACTGGATGATCAGCTCTTCCTGGGCTACTGTACTGCATAAAAAGGCAAAGTATTGCAGTAAAGGACCTTGTCCAGGTGAATCATCCTCCATATTAAGACCTGTTATGATTTGGCCAGGAAGGAACCTCCAGGGTGGATCAAGGACCATTCCACTAGAGCTAAATCAACCACTTCTGCTCTTGCCAGAGGAGTTTCAGTAGATTTGCAGAGATTACCAAAGCAGTGACATCAGCATCCCTACACACCTTTTCCATGTATTACTGCTTGGATTCTGAGGTGCGTAGGGACAGGCACTTCACCAGATCCGGTATGTAGGATTTCCATACCTAACCATCCATCAACCCTCCTCCTCCTGGGCCAGTTATTGCTTTTAAATCTATCCTATAGGTAAGGAATCTGCAGGTAGAAGTATCCATCAGAAGAAAAAGTTATTTATCTGTGGTAACTGCCTTTCTAGTGAATGCTCTGTCTTTCTGCAGAATCCTCACTGATCTGCCTGCCTCCCTGTTAGTTGGATGTATTGTAGGGATTGTTAATATGATCTCAAATCAGTTTTGGTGCTGCACAACTATAATGATGTCAGTTCATGCTCTTTACTAGAAGGCTGGGAAAAAATGTATTGAAACTAACGTTGTGCCAAGGTGGGCGCTAAATGGCTTCGATGATGTAATCTAATGCTACTTCCAACGTCTATACAAAGGCAGGGCACCCTACCGGTGATGTGATAGATTTAATGTTTCCTGATTTGGTAGGACACCATGGATTATTCCACAGGTGAGGAATTTATTCTTCAGATGAAAAATCTGCAGGTTGATAGAGTAACCACTAGAAAGATTGTGACTGCAGGTAAGTAACTTTTTCAGCTGTCTTAAAGAATCGGAGCGGACTTCACTCACTAGAGCCTCGCCGGTGTGGATATGACCGCCAATTTCTCCAGGTGAGAGTTACTACCCCCGAGGCAATGTGATGTTGGTGCGGATGCCGGTGTCTGGTAAGGTGGATGAGGAGAGCCGTCCTCTGTTAGGCACCTGGGCCTGTGACTTAATCCAACTGGTCTTAGAGTGAAGAGAGACCTTCAAGAGGAGTGTTGTAATTGGGAGACTTTGGGAGTGGGCAGAACTTATGCTGGTGCCCTCCTCCCTGCCTCCCTGCCTCCCTGTTGGATTTGCCCCTCTACCCCCATCTGTGACATCCTGGTGAAGAAGGAAACAGTAGGGGCCATCTCCTTCTGGAGACACCAAGGCCTGAGGGACAGGGCTCTAGAGAACTTGTCCCACAGATGACAATCTGGACCAAGGTGTGAGGGGGCTGCTGACTAGTTTATGCAGCTCGCCACACCAACTGAAGACTGATCTGTTCTCCCCCCACCCCAACATTAGAGGCAAAGCACAATACGGCGGGCCCCACATGGTGCCTGGTAGGACACTGAGAACCAGCTGCTCGTGGTCTTGTGAAGAGACAAAGGAGGAGCATGTCCCCTCCGAGGTGGGAAACTGGCCAATACAAGTGAGTCAAGATATAGAGTAGACTAACTTCATTCCAGAAGAAGATTTGGAATCAGTTTTGTGCCCATTTTTCCTCTCCCCCTCCCTGGCTCAACGTAACAACAGATTGGAAAACCTATATCCAGCTAAGTGACCGCAAACCCGCCAACAGAGGACGTAGCTGTTCCCTGAATAATTCAGCCATGGTATACAGCTGATGGGTTCCCCCTTCACATAGCTCCAAGAAAACCATGACTGAAAAACTGGATGCAACACTGGAGGTGATTTGCACGACAAGAGAGTCGCTTGAATTTAAAATACATAATACCAATGGAGCTGTGTTTATTGCTTGAAGAGCAGAAGCAGCAGGATGGGAGAGTGGCTAAATCACAGCAAACCCTAGCGGAGTTACATCCTCAGGCAAGATAAGTTGCCAGCTTCTAAATGTCATGGAGCGGGTGAGGTACTTTGAAGGTAGGGACTCTGATGTGGAAAGCAGAGCTAGATGCAATGTCAGAACCCGTCAATTGGACTCGCAGATATGTGGTTCAATCTCAACCCAAGATGAAGCCCGAATGTCCGCATACTCGTCATGGTCTGAGAGGGTCCGATTCTGGAGAGACAAAATGGCTGCCACAGTGCCGTGGTGCTGTGAGGTTGACGCTCTAGTCGTTTAACCTCGTTTTGGTGCGGAGAGTACGAACGGAGCGCAAGTTCTAGAAACTACGCACTTCACCTGAACCGTTAGCGAAGACGAACCTGTATGCGTAGCTCTGGTGATTTCCTTGAATCCTTAGTCCTAAAATATCCTGGTTGTAGTACTCCATTGCGTTAGTGCGAGTGTCGAGGAAAAGTTGTTACGGCGTATTAATTCAAACGCGTAATAACATTCCCCATTTCCAAGCCCGAGTTTCCAGCAGTGAAGAAAACCCCTGAAACGTCGACGAAGAAGTAGCGAGCAATGGTGATTTCCTGAGAAGAAGAACCCCAACGTTGAAGAGAGTCAGTCAGCGAACGGAAAGCTAAGTGACAATAACCAGTGTTTGGCCAAACTGAAGATATCCACAGTGACAGAAATTGTAATTTCAAATGCGAAAAGACTTATTTCTTGAACCTTTTGTGTGAAACGAGAAAAGAAAGATTACATGAACTTTGTCTTCTTTGAGCAATTGCCTAAGGAAAAAGACTATCTATAAGTAAAGACTCGTTCTAGAGACATTCCATTAATGGCAACTTTACAGAAACCCAAATACAGCGTCATCGATTAGTTAGTGAAGTAAGTATGCTCAGAAAGATTTAGTTTTAGGATGGTCGTAGAATAGTGTCAGTAGGAATCTAACCCATCCGCTATTGTCTCCCTATGCAGTAACTACTAACTAGACGAGAAAAGCAATACCCCCTAAGAAGAGAAGCAAGGTCCCGGAAAAGATAAAGTGAGTTAATATTAGAACCCGTGAATATCAGAGTCAGAGTAGTAGAGTAGGGAAAACTAATGGTGTGCTCCTATTGCAGGTTTCTAATACGCAGACACCCTGAAGGAAGTTGTCTGAAGAAACTTTCCGGACCAGTCTCTTCTCTGTTTGTTATTTTATCCACACCCCCTTCCCGGAGGATGATGTAGGGAGGTTCCACTAGACCTGCCGACATCGTCTCTTGGGATTCGGGTATTAGCATCTAGTTCCCGAGCCTGAAATCATCTCTGCTCCTGCGCAAGTGAGAGTCACGACAATACATACCAGGTAATGCTTGGAGCCCTGACAGAGTGAAGTGCCCAAGTATCTTTTGCGCCTCAGCAGAGATGGCAGAAGGAATAGATGTTCAATCGTTAGGGACAATCCTAGACGCAATCCACAAGGAACTGGGAGCAGTAAGAGAGGAGAACCAAAATTTAAAACAAGAAGTAGTTAACGCCCGAAAAGAGACAGCCGAGTTAGCCCTGAGATTACACCGAACTAGTAGTTTAGAGCGAGAAGCCATGAACCCAGTGTTAGAAGCGACAAATAGGTCAACAACACAAGTCATTCACTCCCTGTCTCCAGTTATCCCTCTAGCCGCCCCTGAAAGGTTTAACGGGGATCCACAGAAGGCACAGATATTCCTCTCACAATGCTCCTTACATTTCCTATGTCGTCCGTCCATTTTCCCTGACGCGCAGTCTAAAGTGGCCTTCATTCTCTCATATCTGAGCGGGGATGCAGCGGCCTGGTCCATGCCTCTAGTCACGAGAGAAGACCCGCTGCTGAGGAACTTCGAACATTTCAAACAAGAATTTCTTCGAATATTTGATCGTAGGAGAATCTCCCAGGTTGTGGACAATGAATTACTTGATTTACGACAAGGTAATCGAGATTTAATAGCATATCTGGCGCAGTTCAACAAGTTAGTGGTGGAGACGGATTGGCCGGAAGGTAAGCGAGCAGCAGTTTTTTATCGTGGCTTAAGAGACGAGCTGAAGGACGCGTTAGCCCAAATTCCGAATCGCCCAACGGAGATATCGGCCCTCATCGATTTAGTTCTAGAAATAGATTTTCGTCAAGGGGAGCGAAGAGGAGAAAAGAAAAAGGATTTCCGAGCGGCCATTCCTAGGTTCGACAGGGCACGTACCGAAGGAACAAGAACCTCTGAAGCGACATCAGGAATTGAACCAATGCAAATCGGAACCATCAGAGGACCACTGACGAAGGAAGAAAAAGAAAAGAGAAGGACTAATAACCTGTGCATGTATTGTGGTTCGAGTGGGCATTTTGTCCGAAACTGTCCGAGGAAGCCCAAAGGAACATTCAAGCCGAAGGAAAACTAGCGGCACCACCTGTGGCTGGAGTTGAACGGGTGGGTGCGATTACAGAAGAGACTCCAAATGAACACCACGTGGCGAACACCTTGCAAGCGGCGGCTCCACATTTGATTCTGTCTATGAGAGTGATGTTCCGATCAACGGTCCTAACCGAAGTCTCAGTAATAATAGACTCAGGAGCGACGGGAAATTTCTGTGACTTGCGTTTTGCGGACAAGGTGGGAATCCAAGCAATAAAGAAAGAGAAGAGCGAACCAGTCCGCGCCGTAGATGGAACTAATTTATCATCGGGACCCATCGTGAGCCACACGGAGGTGATGGAACTGATTACCGCAGATGGCCATCGTGAACAGATTCAATTTAATTTAATCGACGCCCCACAGTTTCAGTTAATTCTCGGATTGCCATGGCTCACGGAGCATAACCCTACGATTGACTGGAACTCCAGAACCGTTCTTATGGATTCAAATTACTGTTGCGAGAACTGTTTTGTTTCAAGAACAATCGGAGAGGGGATAAACCCAGCTCATGCCTTGAGTCTTGTGGAGCATTCTGTGTGTGCCATTGACACACACCAGATTCCAGAGGTGTATAAGGAGTTCGAGAACGTGTTCAATGAAGTGGAAGCGGAACTTTTACCTCCACATAGAGTCTATGACTGCAAGATAGACCTAGAACCTGGGGCCAATTTGCCATGCAGTCGAGTGTATGCATTAACGGAAAAAGAACACCAACATCTGAAAGAATACCTGGACAAGTATTTGGCGAATGGTTTCATCCGACCATCACAGTCACCTGTCTCATCGCCCTTATTTTTTGTGCCAAAAAAGGAAGGAGAATTGAGAACGTGCATCGATTACAGAGCAATCAATAGGATAACAAAAAAGAACAGGTACCCCCTGCCCTTGATATCGGTTTTATTGGATCAGGTCAAAGGAGCCCAAATCTATACAAAATTAGATCTGCGAGGGGCCTACCATCTAGTCAGAATGCGAGAAGGAGATGAATGGAAGACGGCCTTTCGGACTAGATTCGGGCTGTTCGAGTACCAGGTGATGCCCTATGGGCTATGTAATGCCCCAGCTGCCTTCCAGCACTTTATCAATGATGTCTTGAAGGAGTTCATCGACCAGTGCGCCATTGTGTACATTGACGACATCTTGATTTATTCCTCCGATGTGACGAGACACCATGAGCAGGTGAAAGGAGTCTTGAGAAAATTGCAAGAGAACAAGTTGTTTGTAAAATTGGAGAAATGTGCCTTCGATGTCTCTCAGGTCGAATTCCTAGGATTTGTCCTTTCCCCGTCTGGCATTTTAATGGATCCAAAGAAGGTAGAGGCGGTGACCACCTGGAAATCTCCAACGAGTGTGAAAGAGGTCCAAAGCTTCATTGGGTTTGCCAACTTCTACAGACGATTCATCAGTGAGTTCTCCGGAAAAATTTTACCTCTTACCAGATTATTGAGAAAAGGAACGAGGTTCGAGTGGTCGAAAGAATCCGAAGAGGCCTTCCAAGCCTTAAAAGAAGCCTTTACTACAGCACCGGTACTGCTTCATGCTGATCCATCGGAACCGTTTTACGTAGAGACCGATGCATCAGACCAGGCGCTGGGGGGGGTCCTATCGCAGCGTCACAAGAGCACAGGTCAACTGCATCCAGTAGCCTACAGATCTAGGAAGCTGACCCCGGCGGAAATCAACTACACCATCACCGAGAAAGAACTACTGGCTATCAAAGATGCTTTCAAGGAGTGGCGGCATTACCTGATGGGAACACAGCATCAAGTCACAGTATTTACGGATCATCGCAACTTGAAATTCTTGAAATCCGCCAGAACACTCACGCCAAGACAACTTAGATGGTCCTTGTATTTTGCAGATTACGACTTTGTAATTACCTTTCGTCCAGGAGCACAAAATGGGAAGGCCGATGCGCTTTCCAGATTGGGCACCGAGTCTCAGAGAGCAGCCATAGATATTCAACCGATCATCCCCGAGAACAAGTTTATTGGGGCCACAGTCTCTATCGATATCCAAGAGGCCATAGCAAAAAGCATGAGTTCGGCGGCTATGCAGGATTGGGTTAAAGAAGATCCAAACAGGACAATTGTTCGTCAGTTGCCATATCATGGGGAGGCCTTGTATGTGCCAACAACGGAACTGCAGCAACAGGTGATGCGTGAATGTCATGATGATAAGCTGGCCGGACACAAGGGAGAAAACAAAACCGAAGAGCTGGTAAAGAGACACTATTGGTGGCCTAGAATGTCAACTGATATTGAGAGATATGTTAAGGCTTGTGAGGTCTGCGCTCAGGGAAAATCTGAACGACAAGGCCCAAAAGGGTTCCTGCAACCCCTACCCACCCCTCCTTATCCTTGGCACACAGTGACTCTTGATCTCATCACTGATTTACCTTTGAGCAGGGGTTTTGACACCATTCTAGTGGTAGTAGATGCCTTCTCTAAAATGGCCCACTTCATAGCCTTAAAAGGAACTCCGTCAGCTAAACAATTAGCAGACCATTTTAGCTCCCAAATAGTCAGGATCCATGGCATACCCAAGGTGGTCATTTCGGATAGGGGTACCCAGTTTATATCCCATTTTTGGAGAGCATTTATGAAAGGTCTAGGTACTGAAGTCAGGTTTTCTACGAGCTATCACCCAGAGACTGATGGGCAAACAGAAAGGGTGAACCAAGAGCTGGAACAATACCTCCGACTATTCCTCCTGAAAGAGGAAATTCAGTGGGCAGATTACTTGTGGTCGGCGGAATTCGCCCATAACAATGCAAAAAATAGTTCCACTGGTTTCTCCCCCTTCTTCTTGAATTATGGACGACACCCAAATGCATCAATTCGACAAATGGAAGTTGCAGTCCCAGCTGTCAAAGACTTGGTTTCTCAGATGAGTCAAATCCAGCAAGAAGCAGCAGACAATCTGCAAAAGGCTAAGGAGAAATATAAGACTTATGCAGATAAGAAGAGACGTGCTAGTCCTCCACTGTCAGTTGGAGATAAGGTGTGGTTGAACACAAGACATCTGAGACTAAAAGGAAATCGAAAATTTCAACCCCGCTTTATTGGTCCTTACCCAGTGGAGAAGCAAATTAATCCAGTTACCTATCAATTGACACTCCCTCCTAAGATGAAGATCCATCCTGTCTTCCATGTCTCCTTGCTTAAGAGAGCTTCTGCAGGACTGAGAATGCAATCACCCCCTAAGCCAATTCACCTGGAGACGGGAACGGAGTTTGAAGTGAAAGAAATCCTGGATTCTAAGGTCTCCAGAGGGAAACTGTACTACCTCATCGATTGGAAAGGTTATGGGCCGGAAGAGCGATCGTGGGAATTGGAGGAAGATGTTCACGCTCCCAGATTAATCCATTCCTTCCATCAACGCTACCCTTCCAAACCCAGACGGAAGGGGCCTACCTTGTTGGGGGGTACTGTCAGAACCCGTCAATTGGACTCGCAGATATGTGGTTCAATCTCAACCCAAGATGAAGCCCGAATGTCCGCATACTCGTCATGGTCTGAGAGGGTCCGATTCTGGAGAGACAAAATGGCTGCCACAGTGCCGTGGTGCTGTGAGGTTGACGCTCTAGTCGTTTAACCTCGTTTTGGTGCGGAGAGTACGAACGGAGCGCAAGTTCTAGAAACTACGCACTTCACCTGAACCGTTAGCGAAGACGAACCTGTATGCGTAGCTCTGGTGATTTCCTTGAATCCTTAGTCCTAAAATATCCTGGTTGTAGTACTCTATTGCGTTAGTGCGAGTGTCGAGGAAAAGTTGTTACGGCGTATTAATTCAAACGCGTAATAACATTCCCCATTTCCAAGCCCGAGTTTCCAGCAGTGAAGAAAACCCCTGAAACGTCGACGAAGAAGTAGCAAGCAATGGTGATTTCCTGAGAAGAAGAACCCCAACGTTGAAGAGAGTCAGTCAGCGAACGGAAAGCTAAGTGACAATAACCAGTGTTTGGCCAAACTGAAGATATCCACAGTGACAGAAATTGTAATTTCAAATGCGAAAAGACTTATTTCTTGAACCTTTTGTGTGAAACGAGAAAAGAAAGATTACATGAACTTTGTCTTCTTTGAGCAATTGCCTAAGGAAAAAGACTATCTATAAGTAAAGACTCGTTCTAGAGACATTCCATTAATGGCAACTTTACAGAAACCCAAATACAGCGTCATCGATTAGTTAGTGAAGTAAGTATGCTCAGAAAGATTTAGTTTTAGGATGGTCGTAGAATAGTGTCAGTAGGAATCTAACCCATCCGCTATTGTCTCCCTATGCAGTAACTACTAACTAGACGAGAAAAGCAATACCCCCTAAGAAGAGAAGCAAGGTCCCGGAAAAGATAAAGTGAGTTAATATTAGAACCCGTGAATATCAGAGTCAGAGTAGTAGAGTAGGGAAAACTAATGGTGTGCTCCTATTGCAGGTTTCTAATACGCAGACACCCTGAAGGAAGTTGTCTGAAGAAACTTTCCGGACCAGTCTCTTCTCTGTTTGTTATTTTATCCACACCCCCTTCCCGGAGGATGATGTAGGGAGGTTCCACTAGACCTGCCGACATCGTCTCTTGGGATTCGGGTATTAGCATCTAGTTCCCGAGCCAGAAATCATCTCTGCTCCTGCGCAAGTGAGAGTCACGACAATACATACCAGGTAATGCTTGGAGCCCTGACATGCAACAACATCCGGATATTAGACCTACCTGAAGGCACAGAAAACAACATGGTACAATACCTAGAAAACTGGATCCAGGGATTAATGGTGCTGCAAAGGTTGCCGTCTTTCTTCCCCTTTGAGAGTGTTCACCGGATTCCAACATGTCGTCCGGTTCCGGGATCTGGGTCAAGATGCATCGTAGCTGTACTGTTACACAACAAGAAAAAGTACACCATATTGCAGGAAGCCAGGAAACTGTTGCATTTCACCTGGGCAACCAAAAATTCCTATTGTTCCTGGCCTACACAATAACAGTAAAACTCCATAGAGCATCGTTCCTGAGAGTAAAATGGAAACTCAGTGAAGTGGGGTTGAAATATGTGTTGTTTTTATGGCAAATTTCAAAATAATGTAGATCAAAGAAAGCATCTTTTTCACCGATCCCAAAGAGGCATAGGATTAGATCGAACAACAGGGCATGCCACTATGGCAAGCTCCTCCAGTGGCAGGAGCAAGGCAGGAACAGAAACCAGAACCATGGTACCAGACAGCCCCATCTCACACAGAGGAGAATAGAAGAAAAGTGCTCTTGGCTGCAGCTGCTTTTTGCTATGAGACCAATAAGTCATCTACTGCCACAGCACTGGAGACGACGATAAACTACAGACAGTAGACAGTTGCCCAAGGTAATACCTAGATCAGCATACGACCTACTTTAATCTAAGTGATCTGAAAGAAACACGTAGTGATAGATTCCTTACCTTAGAATTACCCCCAGGCGTCAGACTGGATCCAGAAAGTTTTTGGTCAGCAGTACCCCTGTGCGTCGGTAGGCGTCGTCGTGCGGCTCCGCGTGCGTCGTTGGTGCCGGGATGACGTCACCGGAGCTACATAGACGCGCCCATGCGCGCTGATGTCAGTTCTTTCTTTTTCCACGCCAACAAGCGCAGATCCAGGAAGAGCAAGTACCCCCAGTCATTTTTTGACGGAGCTTTCCGTGGCCTTTTACCTCATCTTTTCGAGTTGATCGACTCCTGGTGTTGTAGGGATGCTCGGTTTCAAGAAATGTGGGGACTGTCATCGCATGATGTCAGTGACGGACCCCCACCGCGTGTGTCTCTACTGCCTGGGGCGCGACCATGACCCCAAGTCGTGCCCCGACTGCCGGGCCATGGCGCCGAAGACTTTGCGGGAGCGGTCCCAAAAGTTGCTTGAAGTCCGGCAGTTGGCTCCGCGCCGCTCGAGGTCCCGGCCCCGTGGGAGGTCGAGGGACCGGTCGCGGAACCTTCTTCACCATTCTTCTGGATCTAAGTCTTCGCACTCGGGGTCAGGAAAGTCGAAGCATTCCAAAAAGAAGTCGAAAAAG
This sequence comes from Lissotriton vulgaris, assembly GCF_964263255.1. Taxonomy (NCBI): domain Eukaryota; kingdom Metazoa; phylum Chordata; class Amphibia; order Caudata; family Salamandridae; genus Lissotriton; species Lissotriton vulgaris. The sequence continues at coordinate 277,776,878 of NC_141698.1, read as the reverse complement.
CATTGCCGCTCTTCGACTTCCCCTCGACCCCGTCGCGTGACGTGGCTGAGGGTGCAGGCGGTGCCACCCCTGCGGCTCCGGCGGAGCCTGCAACGTCTCTGCCAGTACCCCCCCTTTCCGGGTGAAGCGGCGACGCCTGCTCAGGTGCAAGAGTTTCTTGCTGCCATGGCCCGACTCTTTGGGCCGTCTGGTCAGCCGGTGTACCTGTGGGCCCCGATGGTGGTTCTGCTTTGCCTTCTCCGGTGGCTCTGGCTCCGGTGTCACCTGCGGCTCCGGCCCGACGCCACAGGCCCCCCAGGGATCCGGGATCAGATGCCGATCGACGCCGGTTGACCTAGTGACACCTCCACTGGCGCCGATCTCCCTGGCACCGCTTCCGACGTGGCCCACTCATCAGGACGACGTCGTCCCCAGATTCAGCCCGGACACAGTGCCAGATTGGGGTCGTCCGAAGCCGATACTGGCGCCAATGGGCCCTTTTGTGCCCAATGTCCATCCTCTTTATTTTGAGCCTGTTCCATAGACTTCGGAGGAGGGCACCTGATTCCCTCGCAGAAGCTCCTGTTCATCGAGGCGGTTCTGGACTCGGCGCGGTTTCAGGTTTATCCTCCCGAACAGCGAGTCCGGAACATTCAGGCTATGATTGCGATCTTTCAGCCTCTGTCCCGGGATTCGATCAGGATGACCCTTCGGCTACTGAGCCTGATGGCCTCCTGCATTCTGCTTGTGGATCATGCCAGATGGCATATGCGGGCTCTGCAGTGGGACCTGAAGTTCCCGTGGGCACAGCATTAGGGCAACCTGTCCGATCACATCCACATCTCGGAGGGCACTGCAAGGCAATTGCAGTGGTGGCTCACGAATCGCAATTGGGTCAATGGCAGATCCCTCTCCCTTCCCCAACCGGAACATACAGTTGTGATGGACGCATCCGTTCTGGGATGGGGTGGCCATATGGGAGAGGCAGAGATCAGAGGCCTCTGGTCTACGGCGGAGTCCAGGCTTCACATCAACCTGCTGGAGCTTTGTGCGATCCGACTTGCACTGAAGGCAATCCTCCCCTCTGTCATGGAGAGCGTTGTGCAGGAGTTCACAAACAATACCACTGCCATGTGGTACTGCAACAAACAGGGCAAGGTGGGGTTGTGGACCCTATGCCAAGAGGCCCTGCGCCTCTGGGCTTGGCTGAAACATCTGGGAATGTCCCTGGTGGTGCAACACCTGGCAGGTTCTCTGAACGCCAGGGCAGACGAACTCAGCCGCATGATCGATCACGAATGGCGTCTGAACTCGGACGTGGCGCAAGGTCTCTTTCAGTAGTGGGAAGAGCCTTGGTTAGATCTATTTGCCACCGAAGAGAACGCGCAATGTCATCAGTTCTGCGTGTTGGAATTTCCAAGGCGGCACTCGCTTGGCGACGCTTTTCATTGTGAGTGGAGTTGCGGTCTCTTGTACGCCTTTCCGCCTATACCACTTCTGCCTAAAGCGCTGAAGGACAGGCGTGACCGGCCCCAATTCATCCTTGTGGCTCCGGACTGGGCTCAAAGAGTATGGTATCCCGAGCTACTCAGTATGAGCATCGATCCCCCGATCCATCTGCCTTTTCGGGAGGATCTTCTGTCGCAGCAGCAGGGAACAGTCCTCCACCTGAACCTGTCCATTCTCCATCTCCTTGCTTGGAGATTGTGCAGCGGCAGTTGAGGTCTTTTGACCTGCCCCCCGAAGTCTGTAATGTTATCTTGGCAGCCAGGTGTCCCTCCACTAAGACGGTATATGCCTGTAGGTGGAATAAGTTTGTGGCATGTTGCACAGCAAAGGCTGTGGATCCCCTTTCTGCCCCTCTTTCAAAGGTCCTTCTTTTTCTTCTATCTTTGGCCCAGCAGGGGTCTGCTCTGGGCACTATCAGGGGCTATCTCTCGGCCATTTCTGCCTTTTTAAGGCTCCCAGATCAGCCTTCTCTTTTCAATCCCCTGTTGTAAATAGATACTTGAAAGGTATCATGCACATATTTCCTCCTGTTCCTTTCGTGATGCCTCAGTGGGACTTGAATTTAGTTCTTACCTTTCTGATGTGCGCTTCCTTTGAGCCACTTCATAGTTGCCCTCTTCGTCTTCTCACTCTAATGAATGCTTTCCTGGTTGCCATCAACTCTGCGAGAAGAGTGAGTGAGCTCTAAGCGCTTTCTTCTAAGCGTCCTTTTGTCTCTGTCCATCCCGACAAAGTTGTTCTAAGGGCTCGTCCTTCTTTTCTGCCAAAGGTTGTCACTGCCTTTCACATCGGGCACACCATCACTTTACCCACCTTCTTTCCACCTCTGCATCCCTCTAAAGAGGAAGAGAGGCTCCACCTCCTGGACCCAAAACATGCGCTCTCTTTCTATCTGAGCTGCACACAACAGTTCCGGGTGGATGACCAGCTCTTTGTTGGCTACGTGGGCGCCAAGAAAGGTCGGGCTGTGCACAAACAGACCATCTCTCGGTGGGTCGTTTTGTGCATAAAGGCTTGTTACTCCTTGGTTAAAAAGGAGCCTCCGGTGGTGTTGCGCGCCCACTCCACCAGGGCGACGGCAGCCACTACTGCTCTGGCACGAGGAGTTCCCTTGCAGGACATCTGTCAGGCAGCTACGTGGGCTTCGCTGCACACATTTACTAAGCACTACTGCCTGGACAGCCAAGTCCGGAGAGACAGCTTCTTCGGCCGTTCTGTTCTCCAGGACTTTCTGGTGTGATCTTGGTTCGCAGACCCACCACCGGGGTTGGTATTGCTGGGGTATCTATTCTAAAGTAAGGAATCTATCACTACGTGTTTCTTTTAGATGCACAAGTTACTTACCTTCGGTAAGGATATATCTGTAAGAAACATTAGTAGTGATAGATTCCTTACCGCCCCACCCATCCTCCCCGTTCTACGAACTGATTTCTAGGGTTAAGGTCATCCCTTTCAGGGCCCTAGTTTCATGGCACCAGTGGTCAGTTTCTTGCATGGCTCTGCGTTCCTGGCGCCGAAAGTCGTGTACAGAACTGAAGTCAGTGTGCATGGCTGCGTCTAAGTAGCTCTGGCGACATCATCCTGGTGCCAATGACGCAAGCGGAGCCATACGACGACGCCTATCGACGTGCAAGGGTACTGCTGACAAAACCTTTCCGGATCCAGTCTGATGCCTGGGAGTAATTCTACAGTAAAACATCTATCACTACTAAAGTTTCTTACAGATATATTGTTACCAATGGTAAGTAACTTGTGCGACAAACACTTGGCTCAGACTTCAGTGGTGTGCCAAAAACAGACAACAGCGCTGAAATGGCCCAAAGTAGGACAGTTGTGCGTAAGTAAAGACCAGCTTTTGCAGCCCGGGCTGGATAACGGTGCCAATCCCTATCCACTGCATTACAGGGGAAGTATGTGCATCCCTCAATCAGCTCAAGCAAACCTAACCTCATATAGAACTCCTAACAATATTCATCCATTTATTATTTATACTCTGTATTTGCCTTTACATACAAGTCAATAAGTAGTGTCAGTGTGGGGCCCACTCCGATTGACACCCCCCTAGCAGCCTTCTCTCTTGATAATGTGAACCCTAAATTACTATATGGGAAGATCATAGACCAGTCCTGGGTGGGAGTTTCAGGGTGGGCAAATTTCAGTTCTTGAAGTTACCTATGGAGGGGGGGGGAGAAGAAAGAGGGCAGGACTGGTAGCCAAGAAAAGGCGACTCAACAAAAAGACAATGTGTTAAGCACAGGAGAGAGTGCATGCCATGGGGAGAAGTCGACACACCCACAAGTGCGCACACTTCACACCACACAAAGGGAGAGGAAAGACCCAGAACATTTGAGGACTGGGTCACATAAAAAGAGGCATGAGGTGCATGCCTACGTAAAGAGGCAGGGGAACCATAGTGCTAAGGTGCAGGAGACCCACCTGACAGATACCGAGGGGAAGGAATGACAGCGCAAGTGGAGAGGCCAACTGCATTATATGTGGTACTCTGCGTGCGCCAGGGGGGTCATGGATTCTGCCTCAGGTCCCTTTCCGGTTCACTGATCACCAGATAGGCTCAGAGAATTACTATGTCATCTTAATGGTAGGAAGCACCAACTACTGGCATTGTATTTCCCCAACACTGGGCAGGCTGGTTTGGTGTGATTACTCCACTGTTTACCAGAGAATCACTAGACCATCTGCTGATAAGTGGTAGCTTTAATTGTGTTATGGAGATACATGCAGACTGGTTGCCCCACCTTTATCTAGAAGGCAAGTGAGACCTTGCAGACATGTGGAGAGCAACATTCCCCATAGGTTGTGAAGAATCCCATTACTCTTCGCTTCAGGGGTTACGCACCTGCATCAACATGTTTTTGCAGCTAAATGCCTCTAGGGTGGCATACAGAGAGCAGAGTACCTAGCAAAAACAATATAGATCACCTGTTGGTAATGACCCTACGATGGGGCAGATAACTCGCTAGGATCCCAAGTTGGCCATTACAACTGCTGGCAGGAGAAGCATGGACATCATCTAGGGGTCGCCAGAGGTCGCAGCTGCGACCCCTGGCTTTCTCAATGCCTCAAATTAAATCCCACTCAACAGAGAAGTACTAAAAACAATATTCTATCCCTTGGAGTCCAAGATAGACTGGAGCTACAGGTCATGTAGTTATCCACATGGGAAAGGTAAATTTCATATCTGCTCTGACCCAGGACAAACAAGGGGAAGACAACAGATGTCTCTTACTACTGCCCTCACACACTTTGCAGTGTCATGTCATAGGGCCGCATCATACGGGGGCGTGGCTTGGACGCCGATCGGGATGGCGGCGTGAGCTCGCAGCTCCGCGCGGAATCCCGCTAATTCTCCTGTTTTCGGTACCCTGGGCGACCCGGAGACGACGCTCCTGCCCTCTGAAGTGTAAGGGGACAGCCGGGCACGATCGGAGAGTCGCTGGGGGACTACTGGCTCCGAGGAGATCGAGCCGAAGAGTCGACCGAGGTGTTGCCGAGGGTGCGAAGAAAATGGCGGCGAGGAGGCTGGGCGGCCCCGTACTTTCGCTTTGAGCCGAGTTGTCGCCGACTGGCAAGTGATCCTGCAATCGGCTGTTCGAAGCACTGGGATCAGTGGTGCTGTGTCCAGAGACCAGGGGACGCTGACCTGCCTCGCCCGGATCTTGGGGTCCCTCGCTGGCCGCCGTCCCGGGACCCATCCTTCCCCCCTCAGGCTACCGAGGGGGTCAGCTGAACGGAGTTCGTCGAGCGGGTCACTGCTCCCGGGGACATCGGTGGCGACATTGAACACTGCCCGGTGCCAGGGGGCTGGCACTGAACTAAGAGAGCGGACGCCAAACGGGCTCCTGGGCCTGTGACGCAGCACCCTGGAATGGCGGCGATCGGAGGGTCGATGGCCGAGGAGCGTGCTGAGGGGGACCCGGCGACATCAACCCGGCTGGGCGAGATTCCCTCCCCGGAGCTGGGCCAGGAACAGCGGCTGAACCGGCGTTTGGATGCCATACTCGAAGCGATCACCTCGACTAAGGAGGCGCTGCACCAGGACATTGCCCAAGTGGCCACGGGCCTGGGGCTGCTACGAGCGGACCACGCGAAGCTAGCGGACAGGGTCAAGGACCATGACCAACTGTTGCTGGACCTGAAGCCATCGGTGGTGACCGCGGAACACAGGATCACGGATATATTGGCCCGGTTGGACTCGCTGGAGCGACGGGCGGAGGAATGCGGAAGGCCGCAATAGACGGAACAACGTGCGGGTCGTAGGCCTGCCGGAAAGGATTGAAGGGGAGGATGCGGTGGCCTATATGGAGAACTGGTTCCGTACTGTGGTAGCGCCGGAGGGGCTTACTCCTTTTTTCACTCTGGAGCGAGCTCACCGGGTACCTGCTCGCCCGCCGGGGCTTGGCCGCCCCCCACGACCGATGGTGGTGCGGCTCCTCCACTACAAGGACCGGGATCTCCTCATCCAGCGGGCCAGGATGTCGGGCCCATATGGGGTGGAGAACAGTAAGGTCACGATATTCCCGGACTACACCCAAGCGGTCCAGAAGAATAGGGCATCGTTCCTAGCGGTGAAGAAGGAGCTCAGGGAGGAAGGCATCCAGTACTCCTTGCTCTACCCGGCCAAGCTGCGGATCATAATGGATGGCACTACGCACTTTTTTCAGACTCCGGATGAAGTTTGGCAATGGCTGGAGCTGTATAGAGCGGGGACAGACAGATCGCATAAAAGTAGGCGAGATCAACCTAAGCCGCCCCGGGTGAGGCAATCGCAGCGCATCAGGTCCCGCAACAGGCGCCAGCGGGAGAAACGGGAGGCTCAAATGGCGGCGGAGAAGAGGGATGCACTCGCAGTGACGGCGGCCATTACGGGGTCGCAACAGACCAGTGAACTGGCAGAATCGGACTCAGGCGGGGAAGGCAGCAGAACGGGAGGAGAACTCTCAGAGGCGGAGAGCTCGAAGGGGCCGATAGTGACCCCACAGACATCGGATGGCATATTTTGCGGCTGAGACTGCCTTGGGACTTGATTGAGACTTCATGGTAGGGTGGTATCCTGTTGGTGGAGGGCGGGTTGCCGGGTGGGGGGGCTGAGTGCTTAGTAGGGGATGAAGATGCGGGGCGCGGGCTCCGCTAGCTGGGGTCGGCGGTGACTCACCCCCCTTGGGCCCTTAAGGCCGACTGTGGTGGAGACCACAGGGTAGGAGTGTGGGAAGTTGGATCAAGGTTTGGATGGGGGCTGACATTGGGTTCGTGTGCTCTGTCCTGGGGAGTGGGGTTTGGGGAGTTTTTCTGTTCTGGGTGTGTTCAGGGGGGGCAACTGCATTGGGGGGGCTATGAACCTACGTTATTTGAATCGGACTGCTCGAAGTTGGAATGGGGACATTACCTAATTTGAAATGCCTGACGTGGAATGTCCGGGGGCTGCGGACTATGATAAAACGCCACAAAGTTCATGCGTACCTAGTGCGTAGGGGGGTTCAGATTGCTATGCTACAAGAGACTCATCTCACCAAAAAAGAGTGCACTGCTTTGCAGAAAAGATGGCGGGCCAGGTGTTTGGCACCACTTACTCGGCGTATGCCAGGGGGGTGTTGATCTGGGTGAGGGCGGGGATACCCTTTCAAGTGTTGAATCAAATGGTGGATCCAGATGGCCGGTTTGTGGCGGTGGAGGGGAGGTTATATGGAAGGGATGTGGTTCTCTGCTGTGTGTATGCACCGAACACTGATCAAGCTCGGTATTTTGATGGCCTCTCGGGGTCCTTGGCCTCTTTCCTGGCGGGCCCGATAGTGTTAGGGGGGGACTTCAACTCGATCACGGATGTGGCTCTGGATAGGTCCCATCCCCCCCTGGTGGACTCCCCGGTGCGCAGGCTGGCCGCGCACAGGAAGGACTGGCAGGATAGATGGGGGTTGCTGGATGTCTGGCGGGAGCGGCACAGGGACGACAGGGATTACTCCTTTTATTCTGCTCTCCATGATCTGCATGTCAGGATCGATTCGGTGCTCTGCGGTGGGTCCCTAGCCCCATTGATCTCTCATACGGAGTACCTGGCTAGGACCATCTCAGACCATAACCCCCTATTGGTACATATTCAGTGGCAGCGGGAGCGCTCAGCGATACCAACATGGCGGCTTCGGCCGGAGACGCTTGAGGATTCTGTGTTCAGCGATGCGGTCCAGCAAGGCATTGATAGCTATTTCGGAGTGAATGAGGGCACGGCCACGAGTAGGTCCACTGAATGGGATGCAATGAAAGTGGTGGTGAGAGGGGTGTGTTTGGGTAGGTTTTCGAATGCTCGAACGACTGTGTTGAATGCACTCATGAAAGCGGAAGAGACTTTGAGGGACCTGGAGCGCCGCAGGCCGGCTAGGCCGGATTTGCAGACCCAGTTATTGGAAGCGAAGGAAGTGGTTGCCACCGAGACAGAACGTTTAAGGTGCTACGACTACAGGTAGTATATCATCAGGGCACATGCGGAAAGGGACAAGGTGGGCCCCCTCTTGGCCAGACTAGCTAACCCGGAACTTAGGGGCTGCCCGGTCCTCAGCATTAGTAAAGCGCGGGGGAGATGGTGTACTCCCAGGCAGCGGTGTTGGAATGTTTTAGGGGGTACTATGAGGACTTGTACCAGAGTCAGCTGGGGGTGGGGGTTCAGGACATTGCGGAATACCTAGGGGAGAGGCAGCTTCCGGTCCTGGACGAGGAAGACGCGAGGGAGCTGGGCGGCCCGATCACGCTTGCAGAAATACGGGTGGCCATCAAACATATGGCCCGTAACAAAACGCCTGGGGTGGACGGACTGCCGATTGAATTTTACCAACAGTATGTGGACAGCTTGGCTCCCAGGCTTCCGGTGGTGTATACGGAAGCTTTTGAGGCTGGGGAATTGCCTGGGTCCATGCGAGAGGCCTTGATTGTACCGCTCCTAAAGCCTGGCCGGGATGCAACGGATGTAAGGTCCTATCGCCCGCTATCCATGTTGACGGTGGATTACAAGATTCTGAGCCGAATTCTAGCCACCAGGCTGGCCCCACACATGACGGGTTTGGTACACAGGGACCAGGCCGGGTTTATACCCACGAGGAGCACGGCGCTGAATATTCGCCGCCTGGTGGGAATAATGGACGCCATCTTGGACGGGGAGGGAGCTCCGGCGGCCCTGTCCGTGGACATTGAGAAGGCCTTTGATAGTTTAGAGTGGCCTTTCCTGGATGGAGTGTTGGAGAGGTTTGGCATGGGCGAGGGGTTCCGCAGGTGGACGAGGGTCTTATATACCTCGGCGACGGCGAGGGTGCGTTTGGGCGGTCTGGTGTCTGCGGCGTACCCGGTGGGCAGGGGCACGCGACAGGGGTGTTCCCTATCCCCCCTATTGTTTGCTCTGGTGATGGAACCTTTGGCGGTCCATGCGAGGTCGGGTGACAGGTACGCGGGGATAGCCAGCGGCGGGCAGTGGCACTATATATTGCTATATGTGGATGACCTGCTCCTGTACCTCGCTGACACGGCGCGGGCACTGGACGGGGCGATGGACCTGTTGTCGGAGTTTGGCCGGCTATCGGGCCTTAAGGTCAATTGGGCGAAGACCTGTGTGTTTCCACTGAGAGCGGGATCGCCCGACCCCGGCGGCGATTTAGGCGTGGTCTGGGAGCCATCTTGTTTCACCTATCTGGGAGTCCGCATCTACCACGCGACTGCGGACCTATTGGAGGGCAACATTGGGCGATGTGTCTGGGCACTGAGGGGCAGCTTGTCCTTCTGGTCGACCCTCCCGCTGACGGTGCTGGGTAGGATCGCACTTCTAAAAATGGTGGCGCTCCCCCGCTTCCTCTACTATTTCCGGACGCTGCCTGTCTGGATTCCTCAGGGGGTCTTCAGAGACCTGAGGTCAATGATTATTGGCTTCCTATGGGGGCAAGGCCGCCGAAGAGTGGCCCTGAGCACGCTACTTCGCCCCAAGATGGAAGGGGGCATGGCTGTGCCCGATTTCGAGCTGTACTATCTAGCGGCGCAGTTGCAGGTCCTTAAGCAGAACGTAGCTAGGGTGTTTCGGGGTCCAGAGGTGGACCGGGATCGGGGGATACAACGCCACGTACTGTCCTACATTATCATGCAACAGAGGCTTGAGTTGCGGGGCCTCACTATGGAGGAACGGACACTCCGGCTGTGCTGGCAGAGAAGCCTTCGGAGAGCGAAGGCCTCGCGGCCTTATGCTCCGGAGATCCCGATCGGCATGCTGACGGCCTTGCCGCACAGGGGAGATTGGTCCCCATTGCTGGATTGGGAAGAGGCGGGACTACAGGTAGTAGGCGACCTATACATAGACGGGGCTTTGGCACCGTTCGAAGCGCTCCGGGACCAGTTTGGGCTGCCCGACGGGGGGTTCCTCCTGCATGCGGCGGTGGTGGCTGCCATACAGAAGCACTGGAAAGGGGGACTCATGGAACCGACGACGACTATGGCGTGCCAGTACGTGGTAATGGCGGCAGGCACGTTCAAAGCTGTGACGTGCCTCCATGGTAGGATGCTTAAAGAGGGACTGGAACCGCTCCAGGGGCTCAAGTCTAAATGGGAGGAGAGTGTGGGCCGGCCCATACCGGACACGGCGTGGGGCCATATCCTGCGGCGCACGTGGAAGGGCACGAGAAATGCGCGCTTTCAGCAAGTACATTTCTATGTGCTTCATAGGGCCTATTTAACCCCTGAGAAATTACAGCGGTACTTTCAGGTACCGGATGCCCGATGCCCACGGTGTTCGTCTCTGGGAGCGGACATGGACCATTTGTTCTGGGGGTGCTCGCACTTGGAGGCCTACTGGGCGGAGGTGGGGGACCTCCTGAACGAAGTGACTGATAGGGAGGTGGAATTCGATATGGCGGCATGCCTGCTGCTCTGGTTCCCGCACACCAAACATACCAAGGTGACGAGCAAATTCATTGATCTGGGCCTGATATTGGCGCAAAGGGAAATATCGTGGCATTGGAAGTCCAGGGGGGGACCCTCACTGCGTAGATGGAAGAATGAATTGCTGCGGTGGTCTGACTGCGAGAGTGTGCTCCGGATGAAGCAGGCCGTCAAGATGGGGAATGAGAAGGCATTGGATGCGGCACGTGCATGGGAGTTAGTGGTGCAGGCCTTGCGTGATTCTATGGTGGAAGATGAGGACGGTGAGACTTAAGCCGGTGGACACCGCGGGGCGAACACAAACAGTATCATAACCCGCACTGTAGTGGATCCATCCAACTTGTTGGGACGAGGCATACACCTTAGCAGTTGCCAGGGGGGGGGGGGGTTTGGGGGGGTTGGTTAATGGGAGTTTGGGGTGAGTCGGAAGCTGCATGGATGGTGGCCCGCCAGGGCACCTTGGAATTAATAGGTTGGTGGGGTACTGCGTGGAATGAGGAATGGCTGGGGGGAGCGGCCAGGCAGGATATACAGCACCTGGGGCGGGTCCCGACAGGGGCGGTACCACTGATTACCACTGGGATGGCTGACGGGAGCAATGTTGAGGGTGGGGGGGTAAAAGCAGATACGTAAAACGACATATCAACCATGGTCCCTATGGGACGTGCACCGTGATGTTTTCCTCTTGAGTGGAGTATTATGCCGCCCGGCCTCCGGGATGCGGGCTGAATGGCTGCATACGATCTGTGTTTTACTACTGAACGGGGGGATGTCACGAGTGAACTGGCTGACTAATTGTATCCTGTGGTTTATAACTCTGCAATAAAAATATATTAAAAAAAAAAAAAAAAAAAAAAAATAGGGCCGCATCATACATGCAGGTGCAGACCAACACACTGGATGGAGCGCAATGTTTTTTTGACGAAGAACAGTGGTGAGGGTAGACAGATTAAGGAAAACGTGATAGAACACACAAAAGACACGTTCAAAAACATGGTACAAAAACAAAAGAAGGGGAGGTCTATTTCCCTCTGAAACGGGACCAAACAGTGCAGTACATCTATTTAAAACAACCTAAGGGTCAACATAAATTCTTTTATTCTGTCTGTGAACCCCTGGTAGGATTAAAAGTACATTTAGGAGTATAAAGGGGAGGTAATGACCCCTATAGCCCCACTGCAAATACCGACATGTTTCTGCCAATATTACGCCCCCACAAGGGTCACGCTGGCATTCATCACGGTGTTGGTCCCTAGTTAGTGCTCTTCACCCAACTCAGGTGTTTTACCTTTTATTCGATCTGCAGGTAATATCCAATTCTTTTATACTCTGCAGGATTTCTGAGAGGGAACAAATTCACGAGTTCACAAGTATTTCGCTGAACCTGGGACTTAAGTGGGACTGTGCTCTCGCCGTCACATAGTCACAAGAGACACGCAGGATGATGTCCTCACGTACGTCCACCGCCATGCATCAAGATGACAGCTGTGTGTAGTAGGGTGTGGGGAGGGACTCCCTTCTCCTTTTAGATCTCTTACTCAGATGACAGGTGTCCGTAGTAGGGTGTGTGGAAGGAATTGCCTCTCTGCTGAGACCTATCCATGTAATTATAGGTGTGTACAGTGGGGTGTGGAGATGGACTGGGCTTTCCTTTCAGACCTCTCTCTCAGATGATGGGTGTGCATAGTAGGGTGTGAGTGGGACTGGTCTCTCTGCTTAGACATCTCTCTGTAATGAAAAGGTGTGCATAGGAGGGTGTAGGGAGGGACTACCTTCTCCTTTTTGACCTCTCGCTCAGATGACAGGTGTGCGAAGTAGGATCTGTGGAGGAACTGACCTCTCCTTTCAGACATCTCTCACAGATTCTGGGTGGCGTAGTAAAGTGTGGGGAGGGGCTGGCCTCTCTGCTGAGACCTATCTCTGTGATGATAGGTGTGCATAGTAGGGTGTGGGGAGGGACTGAGCTCTCCTTTCGGACCTGTCTCTCCCGTGACAGGTGTATTAGTAGGGTGTGTGGAGGGAGGGTCTCTCTGATAAGACCTCTCTCTATAATGATAGGTGTGTGTATTAGGGTGTGGGGAAGGACTGGGCTCTCCTTTCAGATCTCTTTTTCAGATGATGGGTGTGCACTGTATGGTGTTTGCATGAGCCGTAACTCCACTCCAATTCTTCTCAAAACAATGAGCATAAATAGTAGAGTCTCATAAACACCATCTCCAGAAAGACTCCTTCATACAGTAACAAGTGTGCATAAACGAGTGTATTCAAACATCACCTACTCCTTCCTACTTTTCACAATCCCACTAGATTGTAAAAAGAAATCTAAAAAAAGATGTAATCTTCTAATAATTACAGTATTTATCTCTTACAAACTTCCTCTCAAAAACAAGGCCCACAATATGCATTCCTACTAATAGAGTATATTAAGAACTCATCTACGCCTTTTTACAAATCACAATCCTGCGAGATCGTACTAATGAGTTATAAAAATATACATTTATTATCTTCACAGTAGTTATCCCTTAGACACCTCCTCTCTAAATCTAGGAGAACAGACTGCAATGAGTGAGGCCCAGGTTCTGTATAGAGGATGACTGCAGGCAATTTAGGACCCTGCTAAATGAGGGTGACATCAGCATGTGCAGACTTCGAGTGGCAAATCGTTAGCCTGAGATAAATAGGCTGCTTTTGAATTTGGCTGACGAACCATGTGTTGGAGGCTGTATCAAGGCGCAAAGCCGGCGATTGTCTCAGAAAAAAAGTTAGCCTGGGAGGACATTATTTGCATGGGGCAGCCTTCTTTCCAGTCCAATTATTATGGTGCAGTTGCCATGTGGCATTACTAGAGGGCAGCAGTATGAACATAATAGCACACCAAGGCTCTTCGTCTGCTAGCTGACATACCTCTTGTTCATGTTGGTCTTGTATGGCCTACAGAGTGAAGGACTGCAAAGACTGAGTGAATGAGTAATGAAGACTGGCTTGCCTGTATTTGTAATGCAGGGGGAAATGTTGGGAAGGTAAACAGCAAGATGAAAGTGTCAATGTGTAAATGTTTGCTGAGTAATTTCGTGAGTGTGTCATCTGTCTCTTTGAAGGGACATCTGAGAGTGGAACAGCACTTCCATAGCCCTCGGATGGGAGAGGAAGCACAGATGAATATTTCCCCCAAATAAAAACACTTACACCACTTTAAAGCTGACAAGTTTGATATGAGGCTTTGCAGGTAAGGATCTGTAATGTTTGGTGCATAAATATGCATGGTTAGTGAGGTTTTACCCAGAAAGTCATTAGTACACCCTCTGGGAGTATCCTGAGGCCCAAAATGTCAGCCACTCCTTCGGGGAAATGAAGCCAAGAAAAGCTTTGGGAAGCTTGCTCCAGCCAACTGCAGGATAGAAAGATACTGAGGAAAGATTACAGAGTGAGCCAGGCTGCACAACATTTGGTCACCTTTGGACAAAAATATTTAGCAGGAACTTTTGACCACCCCCTCACTGTGGGACCAGGATCCCCATACCTCTGTTTCTCTGACACCTTTTTTGACCTCTGGATAGCACCATATCATTACCACTCAAATGTTCCCTCCCGGTACCCCAGCTTTGGTAGTGCACCAACCAGGTTTCAATTCTTTGAGTGACAACAAACATCCTTCCTATGTGCCCTCCATTTACATACCGCCAGTAACTCAGCTGCTTCTCTCACTCTTCAGTCTCAAATATCCGGTTGGATGCACATTGCTCGGGTATACAGGCATTTACCGCTCTGAACAGCCCCTTGCATCTCACTCAGACTACACTTCTTTCAATCATAACTACATGTTCTGCCTTAATGTTAGGCCTGACCTTTCCTCTGTGGATCATACCAAACATAAGGAGGACAAATACATTGAAGAACACACCAAAATGTATTTATATACTTATTTCAAAGGTTTTATATAGCGATGCTGGACCCAAGAGTATCAGAGCGCTTTACAAAGAAGGTAAACATAGTAAGATAAAATTAACAATATGCAGAAAATTCACAAGGGAATAAAATACTACATTCAGAGCACTTTACAAGGAAGGAAAACAAAATAAGATAAAATTAACAATATGCAAAAAATTCACACGGGATATCTCTACAGACACTGCCAGTCCATGGACTGCTGCCTATTTGCATGCTATGATTATTTTCTATTGCCCATACAACCAATTGCCACAGGTATCCTTTCCCTGTCCCATTCATCTGCTCCACTACCACCCTTCATTTAGCAAATGTTAGTGCTCTCAGATTTCATAGCAGGAATCTCTATACCGGGGGAGGAGCTACGACGGCAAACAAGATGGCTGCTTAGGTTCCCGGCTCCGCCGACCTTCGTACTCCGCCACAAGATCCTATACAATATCCTGATCTTACGCCCAGCCTCTGCTTGAATGAAGTATTCCCCATTCCGATGGTGGAATCCCCTAATTTTTATCCGCTGATTTCACGAACTTACACTTACCGAGTTGAAGATGGTGGCCTGCTCCAGCGGTGAAGCCGGGGCCTCGAGTATCTGCAAGGCCAGGCTGCAGTGCAACAACATCGGCTGAGAGACCCTGGCAGGGTCCGGTCAATCGTAGTGGAGACTTCGTCTACGCCTGAACTTGATGGCGATTGTCTTCTTTTCCCAGCGTTGAGAGAGAGGTGACCTGCTGTTGCTGACTGTGGGTGGGGATCCCCGTCCCGCGGACCTGGTATAGATTCCTGCCGGGGTTCGGCGGGTCGGGACCCCGGCCTGCGGTGTTACACCGGGTTAACGCAGCTGTGGATAACAACGGGTCGCCGTCCACGCTTGCCCTTTCGTGATCCTGTTCGTTCCCCCCCGAAAATGCCAGATTCACCCGGGGAGTTGATTGTGACTGGTACCAAACTTGATACTATGGATCGAACGGCGTCTGGGCTAACGCTGAGGTCAATATTGGCAGAACTTTGGGCGTTTCACTCGCAAGTGGATGTGTTATTGACTAAAATGGATGCATGCCTAACTGGGATTCTGCTCGAGGTACCGGACCCTGCCCCACGGTTGAACCAGCAACCTACAGCCATTCAAGCCGTGGCCATTTTGACTTTGTGCGAGGACCCCGTGAGGGAACGAGTATTGAAGCGAATATCGAAACCAACGGATGGCGCTCTGGAAGATGGTGTCCCCGAGGCCGTGAGGGTATCACCGTACCTTTCATCACCATTGACTTTGGATGTATCGAATGTCGTTCCCCTCCACAGAGACCTGTGTTCTAGACTCTTCGCTCATCTTGTGGTTGTCTTCCCCTTTTTTGGAGATTTTACGATCCGGGGGCATGAAACATCAGGACAGTCCTGCTAGGAGATGGAAACTTTCTGCGCTTGAAGTTCTCGTGGAGTTACTAGCTACAGGTGGTAATGGATTGACTTTCGATGACTTCCCTCTCATCTATGACTTGTCTGTGTGCTCATGGGTCTTGCTGGGGAGGGTTCGTGTGCTGGTTCGAAAGGGTCAAGGTTAAATCAATTGAATCGGGATGGTTTGGAACTACTGTTATAGACGCTTGAACTGTAACTGTTTGATTAATAGAGACTGGGCGGTGCATTACGGTGCCCCCCTATTGCCTTTTGAAAGAGTAGCTCTACATCCGTCTTTTGCGACAGGGGGTGTCTGTTTTTGGCGGGGGGGCCAAGGGGCCGGGAATATTGTACGACTATGTCCTCCTCCATTTTCTTTTCTTCCTTCCTTTAGGGTTTAGGTTAATGGGGCGACAGGCACGCTGCTAGTGGGGTTAGGCTATAGCCATCGGCAGGGGGTGCAGGGTGGGGGGTTGGAGTTTTTTTGGTTTTTTTTGCCTTTTTTATTTTCTATGGCCTTTTTCTCCCTTCCCTCTATTCCTTTAGGATCAGTATGGTTTGTGTTTTATTTTGATTTCATTGTGATCTGGAATTTAGTGCCCATGCTTCTTACGTTAGTCGAACTTCTGGGTGGGCAGCCCTGAGAACTGGCGTTCACGAAAATGTATATTGTTTTGTTGTTTATTCTGATTCATAAGCATTAACGCCAGAGTCCCACAAATGGCTGTTTCTATATGCATATCCTGTTTTCTTGGCCTGTCTCCCGTATCCTATTGTTAGATTGTATGGCACCTGATCCGCTCATTTAAATAATATAAAATAAAACCTTTATTATATCCTGTGATTTATCAATGCGTTCAAATACAAGATCCATCCTAAATCGCTGCCGGACCTCAGGTTTGTCGGCTGAGGAGCTGTGTTGTATCGTGATAAATCGGGTTTGACTTCTTGTTAGCGGCCGGCCCCTGCGGTTGTAGGCCCATACTTGTACTTTATGAATGCTGCAATAAAGGTTTTTTTTAAAAAAAAAAAAGGAATCTCTATACCATCTGTTTTCGATCAAAAATTTTCAAGGGTACCTATAACATGCCACACAGGGGAGGGGAGGCAGTAAAATCTTGGGAAGCCTCCTACCTCTGCAAAAATACCTCCACATGCTTCTTGTTGAACCTTCCAATACCATAACCGCAGTAGGATACTATGGTGCCCTCCTGTGGCTGGTAATAGAAACTATTCAGAAAATTGGTATTGGTAATAGAAACTGTCACGAACCTGTTCTTCCCCTAGCCCCCTTGTTTGCCCTATTCATTTGGGGTGCACCCCATAACGGAGGAAGAGAGCAATAAAAACTGTGGTTAGCCCCTCAAATATTTACCCAGAAGCTGTGTCCTTCTGTGCCCCCTACACACTTCCTAATCCACCCCAATCCCTTTTAATACTACCCCCAAAATTTACTGCCCCCCCAAATAAAGGAATGAAGGGGTGATGCAGCAAAAAAACGTTGGGTTCCCCACCTTAAGGCCCATCCTATGTAATTAAGCCATCTGTGGAGTGAACCACAGAACGTGTGCTCACGTTTAGCCCTCCTCTTGATGAGTGCATCAGGCTCCTACTCCATTTAGGAACACCCTTTTAGTCACCGGGACCCCACCCATCTATCTATGCTCCCCCTAACACCTCTTTTACTCCTTGCTGACCCCTCCCAATCTGCCTCAACTCCTACTACACCCTTTCCTCGCTCTACCCTCCACGTCATTCAATACCTGGTACCCTGTCACACTCTTTCCGCCCCTTGCTCTGGCCACACCCACCAAATCCCAACTACTCTGAAATCCACTATTTGGCAGGCGTCACTCCACTCTTTAGCAACACACACACACACACACTTTACTTACCAATTGGCCAACCTCCAACTTACCTTTGTTGTACCACCATCGATCACCTGCTGCTGAACCCAGGATTTTAACCCTGGTTGTTTGGTTGGAAGTCAGGAACTTACCCACTGGACCACGCTGGTTTCCATATCCATAGCCTATCAAATCATCCCTATACCATGGTCACCCTTTTCATGTATAATAGAAGCCACAGGGCAATGACTCCATGGCATGTATGTTGCTTATAGTTACTACTGCAATGATCCTAATCACCAAGGAGCTATACCTCAATGGTAAGTCTTGTACCTCTGGTGGTGAAGGCTCTCACAGGATGGGAGTTTGAATCCTGCCAATGCTGTCATAGTATCTGAATGTGGTACATTGTCAAACAGTGCTATTTTTTTCATTTTCTAACTTTTCTTTTCACATGGAAAAACTGAGGAAATAAATGGCAAACCTTTTCGGCACGTGTGCCCCAAAATTACAAATCTTTTCCCTCATGAACTTCTACCAGCCCCCCTTCTTCTCAAGTAGGTGCAATAGGGGCAAAGCCTTATCTTCCTTTATCAATGTTTTATGCTTTTCCCTTTAAATACGCGACATTGTAGAGCCAAATGTGGCCTCCAGGTGTATAACTGAGCACAAGAATGCGAGGAGAGTGATGCACTGATAGTAAAATAGATTGTATGGTGATCATTTTTCATTTTGGTGTGAGCTGATGTCTCAAATCAGGGGTTTGGTGCCTGTGAGGTTGGTTAGGAATAAAGGTCAAGTATGAGCTCTGGCTAATGAAATGAAGGGCAAAGTTTGAGGCAAGTGAATATCTCTTTATTAGGTGCAATAAGAAGCTAGAAAGGTTGTTTTCTTCAAGAGGCAAAAATGGGCAGAGACAGGCCATTACTTCTGCAGGTCTGCATCATGCCTGCTGCAGCAGTTGAAAGGATGGAGCATCACATCACTTCGCTGCTCTGGGCTGGGCTAGGCTGGGCTGGGCTACATTGGGGCTTTAAACACCCCCTTCCATCCTTTGAAAAACGCCCATGAATGCCCAGTTTCTGTATAGAGGATGACTGCAGGCAATTTATGAACTTCTGAATGAGGGTGACATCAGCATGTGCGGACTTTGAGTGGCAAATCGTTAGCCTAAGATAAATAGGCTGCTTTTGAATTTGGCTGACGAACCATGTGTTGGAGGCTGTATCAAGGCGCAAAATGCCGGCGACCGTCTCAGAAGAAAGTAAGCCTGGGAGAACATTATTTGTAAAGGGCAGCCGTATTTCCAGTCCAATTATTATGCTGCAGTTGCCATGTGGCATTACTTGAGGGCAGCAGTATGAATATAATAGCACACCAAGGCTCTTCGTCTGCTAGCTGACATACCTCTTGTTCATGTTGGTCTTGCAGGGCCTACAGAGTGAAGGACTGCAAAGAGTGAGTGAATGAGTAATGAAGAATGGCTTGCCTGTATTTGTGCTGCAGGGGAACATTTTGGGAAGGTAAACAGCAAGATGACAGTGTCAATGTGTAAATGTTTGCTGAATAATCGAGTGAGTGTGTCATCTGTCTCTTTGAAGGAACATGTGAGAGAGGAGCAGTACTTCCAAAGTCCTCAGATGGGAGAGGAAGCACAGATTCATATTTCCCTCAAATAAAAACATTTACACCACTTTAAAGCTGACATGTTTGACATGAGGCTTTGCAGGTGTAAAAGATTTGTGATGTTTGGTGCATAAATATGCATGGTTAGTGAGGTTTTTCCCAGAATGTCAGTAGTGCACCCTCTGGGAGTATCCTGAGTCCCAGAATGTCAGCCACTCCTTTGGGGGAATGAGGCCAAGAAAAGCTGTGGGAAGCTTGCTCCAGCCAACTGTAGGATAGAAAGATGCTGGGGAAAGGTTACAGAGTGAGCCAGGCTGCACAACATTTGGTCACCGTTGGACAGAAATATTTATTTGTTCTTCTTCTTATTATTTTTTTGTGAGAGAGTACACATTTTTTTTCTCATATTTTTTATTCTTTTTAGTCACAAGTAAAAACAAAAAGAAGGAAACATACATAGCACAGAGAGCAAAAAAGAAGAAAAAAAGAAAGAGAGAGTACCGAACATCAAAATAACGAAAGGGAGCATATACAAAACAGTCATCAACATAGTAATTTTCCAGGCCAAATCAAGAATAATTATAAATGTGTATACAGACAGTCCATGACAAGAATAAAAACAAAAATGCTGAGGCAGTTAGTCCCACTGAATACTTGACCAGACCCTCCCGAATTTCACCCTTGAACGAAAACCCTGAGCTTTAGCTAAAGCCAGCTCCATTTCATAAACCCCCCTCAATAATAACTAAAAATCAGTAATTCTGGGACTGAATACATCGATCCAAGCCCTAGCGATGCACAGCCGAGCAGAGATAATAATGACTGAGACTAAAGAATTGGATAAATAGCCTGGATCTGATACTGACCCCAATACTATTTCTTTCTCAGTTAATTGAATTTCCTTGCCGGCTAACCTGTTTAGCACACGTGTAACATCATACCAAAACATAGTTAATCGAGGACACATGACAAACATATGTCTGCGATCAGCAGCATACTCATTACATTTAGGGCAGTATGATTTCGATGAGACCTGCAAAGTAGCCCATTTCGAAATAACCGGCGGGGTGTAACATAGCATAAACATGGTGCAATGTTGTTGCAGCTTTAAATTAATTGAGGTAACAGCAGAGTTGAGTATAGCCATTGAGTCAGCAACTTCCTCTATATTAATTCCAATTTCAAACATGCGATTAAGTTTAGCTCAAATCTGCAATCCGTCATTTCCCATTACAGACAGGAAGCTCTGAAAAGCTTTCCCAATCTGACCCAGACCTAAGGTCTTAAAAATAGCCTGCAATACATCTGAGGTATGAGGGAGGGCTGACAAGCCCTTCCCTTGTATGAAATAGTCCCTGACTTGCAGGTACTTAAAAAATGAATTGTGGGATAGCCCAAATTCCTCTTTTAAAGAGGATAATGTCCTAAAACCACATTCATCATATAGCTGCCCTACCCATGTTATACCACACTGTTGCCACATTCTACAAACTGAGTCAAAGAATATGCCTGGGAGCCTAGGATTGACCCATAAAAAAATTAATTCATGTAGATCTGGCACAACAAAAGCTTTACAGATATCTTGCCAGATACGATAAATGTGTCTAACTATCTTAAAGCGGACTCTCTTGAAGTAATTTGGGTCCAACATAAAGTGTAATAGAAACCCAGTGTTTGTACCAAATGCGAGCTGATACGCGAATCATATTTTGACCACATTGGGTCCCAAAAGTAGACTTTGAATACGATTCAGAAAGGCTGCCCAAAAACACGTTTTAAAATTGGGGAGTTTGAACCCGCCTTGCTCATATGTCAGCTTTATATATCTAAGAGCTCTCCTGGCTCTACAATAGCCCCAGATAAAACTTCCGATAACATGTCAAGCCGTTTCAAAAAATACATTGGAACTCTTAACGGAATAGAGCGAAACAAGTAAAGAAATTTAGGCAAGATGTTAATTTTCACTATGTTGCATCTCCCAATAATAGTCAAGGGCAACCTGTGCCACCTACACAGATCATATCTGACTAAATATGCACTTGAGATAAATCAATGGAAGGGTAAAAATAGAAAACACAGAGATGGAAATTCGAAAAGATTTATGTTTACTCAAAAGACATATGATTGGGGAGACAAATACATAAAGTGAATTAAAGCAATAGTTATGAACAGAGGCAAACAATAATTACTTCACAGTTCACAACTAAAAACATCAACTCCTGGTGGATTAGACAAACAACCAAAATTAATTAATAGAAGAGTGGTCGTATGTTAGTGCCAAAGCAACGTGACTGGAGATGATGGAGGTGTTGACGTTTCGGTCTATAGGGCAGTCGTCATGTAGACCATCATCAGGACAGAATATTTAATTGCTGAAAATACTCCCTACATTAAAACAATAAATGTGAATTACTGATAAAATATGTAAACTGTACATATAAAGCAACTCTGTGTGTCAAATAGCAACTAAGTGTCTAATATATACAAAACAAAATACCCCTTCCTGGTAATGTTTTGGAGAGAAAAGTATTAGACACATTGTATTTTAGCAGTTTTCATCAAAACTTATACAGTCAATAAACAAATGCTCTGTATATATTAAAAAGGCAACAAAGATAAAGTACATATCATGTTGTATATCTTGTCTCTGAAAACATAACTGGTAAAAGATTTACATTTGAACATCGTTGAGAACAGAAACATCTTACACAGTTAAAATTGGTCATATCATCAAATGGGAAACACAGTTGATATGTCACCTGAAATTAATGGAAAAATGCCTTAGAAAGATGGCATTAAACTGTTGGTGGAACATGGAGCACGGTATTGGAAAGGAATCCTTAAGAGTGCAGAACCTGAATCAATTTATGGAATAAGGGATGTTCATTGGCGCATACCTTGAGTTTTGAAGAGAAAGCCACATCAGTTGGCTTTGTGCAGTGGGTGAACGTAGAGCACAATATCAGACAGGAATCTGTAAAAGTGCACAGCCTAAATCAATATACGGTAACTAGACTAAAAGAGCCTTTAGTCCACAGTGGATCATGAGCGCCTACCTTTAGTTTGAGGAAGTAGGGCCACATCAATTGGCTGAATCTCGAAAAGCACTTAGTTGAAACGGCGTTGTACATTCGTTCTAGAAAAATAGACATAGCGTTTCAAACAGCTCTTTTGTGTATTATTACGCTGTACAAATTTATGTTTGAACGCAGTCGGTGATTGAAGGCACAGTACGAAATGCTCTTCACCTCGAATGAGGGAGACATTATTTTAAATCGCCCGAACTGTCGCCACGCTAATTAAAATAAATAGCGTAGTACACTCTTTTTATAATAGCGTTTGGTATTACACCACGCTAAACAGGTATCTATTTGTATCTAAAAACAGTTGGTAATTTAAGGCATTGTTTTACATGGCCCAATTTTTCGCAGCGCTAATGGAGATAAGCAAATAGGTTAGAGTGGAAAGCTAATCTGGTATACTTACTTAATGACGATCTCGTGAGTGGCGTCTTTTGTCGGCATCCATGTTCATTTGTTATTTAAACTCAACGAACCGGAAGTAAAAGGTCAATGACGAATTGACTTGAGATTGCATTGTCAGCTGGATCCGCGCAGTAGCGATCGCCATGTTGAGTGTGGAAAAGACTATCGTATTTTGATATTCGAACAGTGTAGTTAGATGAATAGCAGTCCGTAAGACGAATAAATTGTAAAAGCAGTATATTAAACTAAGTGAACCCATGAAATTGAATAATATTCGTACCATGACGCATGACGATTTATTAAGCTGTGAATTAAAATTGAGTTTCGAGCTAATGTGGACAATGGCGGTCGCCATATTGGATAGGGACATAAATCTTGCATGTATATGTATGGTATCAAAAATGATCAAAATCAATTAAAAATAACAAATGAGGAGTGACCGGGATAGTCAAGGGAAGACAATGTATTTCAAGTGACATATCAGCTCATTAAAAAACATTCAAACAGCATGAATAATAACAACTAAAATGAGCATATTAATGTATAGATCAAGAAGATGAAAAGAAAAAGAAAAATCGTTCTTTTAGACAAGACAGGCCAGTGCATGCCATTCAGTGCAGTAATTGAGGCCAGATTTGACTGAATCTGCCATACAAATCCAGCTTTGTACATTCAGTGTCAATAACTGGTCAACATTGGGTTGTCTGATCCTAGGTTTGACAACCTCGACCACCCACCAAAGTAGGTCTTTTTCGCTGTGATTTTTGGCAGAATAATGGTCGACAAGTGGGGCATTCTCGGTAAGACAACGAATTCTAGATTGGTGTTGTAGAATTCTTTTCTTGATTGGCTGAGTAGTTTTGCCAAAATAATTTAGACCGCATGGACATTCTATGCAGTAAACAACATTAGTTGTGTTACAGTTTGAGAAGTTCTTAAGTAGAAAAGTTTTGTTGTTTAAACTAAACTGTTTGATGTTTACCGTAGTGGCACAGGCTGTACAGTGATTGCATTTATAGTGCCCTTGTAGTGGACTTAGTTGCCTCATGTTGTCAACTGAATTAGTTTCTTTGCTGTTGTAGGCATGAACTAGTCTATCCCTAAGATTTCTGGCTCTTTTAAAAGCAAACATTGGTTTTTCGACTAGTTCTGGGAGATCTGAAAGGAGTGACCAATGTTTAGAAACTAGTTTCTTGATGGAATTACTAGATGTGCCAAACGTGGTGACACATACAAGTTTAGGTTCCGTTGTCTTCGCTTTTACTTGGAGGAGCGATTCTCGATCATTATACCACGCTCGCTTCAATGAGCGTTTCAGTAATCGATTTGGATAGCCTCGTGCAAGCAACTTTGATTTAAGTAGTTGTGCTTCTTTGAAGTAGTCAGCTCTCTTGGAGCAATTTCTACGCAAGCGTAGAAATTGGCCAAAGGGTAAGCCATCGCGTAAAGCTTGAAGATGACAACTGTTGTATTTAAGAAGAGTGTTTTTAGCGGTGGGTTTAGTGTAAAGAGTTGTGTATAGAGTTTTGTCATCATTAGACTTGATGGGAATGTCTAAAAAGTCAATGCTCAGATTATTGGAGACCATTGTGAACTGAAGATTAGTGTTCTTCGAGTTAATCCATTTGTGAAAATCAGTTAGTTCTGTAGAGTTGCCACGCCGGATTTGTCTCCCCAATCATATGTCTTTTGAGTAAACATAAATCTTTTCGAATTTCCATCTCTGTGTTTTCTATTTTTACCCTTCCATTGATTTATCTCAAGTGCATATTTAGTCAGATATCCTGTGGATTCGTTTGAGTGTGTTACATTAGTACAACTCACAACTAAGTTCAATTACTGTTCAAATTAAGTCCCTTGTAGCACACTTTGACCTTAACCGTACAGTGCCCAAGCCTACAAGGGTTGATTGGGTTTCCCCTGCTTACAATACCTACACAGATCAGCTGTAATTTATTTAAGCAATGGTTCGTAATTCAAGGCCATAAAATCCTCAGTACGACCGCTAAGACACACACCGAGATAGATAGCAGAAGCAGAAACTACCTAACTGAGGTAGAGCAGGTACTGGTACGTAATTAAGAATTGACTGCATTTTATTTAGATTAAGCTTATAGCCAGAAAAGGAACCAAAAAATTGTGCCTCATGTGTTAATACGGCTATAGACAACTCTGGCACAGTAATGTATACTGCAATGTCATCTGCATAGGCAGTAACTTTTAATGTCATACCGTTAAAGGACACTAGCGAGATAGAAATATTCTGAAGGAGATGCCTAATAAACAGCTCAATGTAGAGAGCAAATAATAAGGGCGAGAGCGGGCACCCCTGGCGCGTGCCCCGCTGTATACTAACAGCACTAGATGTAAAACCGTTAAGTTTAATAACAGCAGTAGGTTTGCAGTAAAGTCGCTGAACCGCCAAAACAAACCTCCGACCGAGGCCTAGGAATAACATAGTGCACCATAGAAACCCCCAAGCAACTCGGTTGAAGGCATTCTCGGCGTCCAGCATTAGCATCCCGATCCGCTGACCCAAATGACCACCAACATCAAAAGTTGCAAAAGCAGTTTTTATATGTGCTACTGTGTCCCTACCTGGAACAAAGCTGTGCTGTTCTTCTGAGACCAATACATGTATAAGTGGGGCAAGGCGAGAAGCATCTGCATTAATAAGGGCTATCGGTCGATATGACCCTAAGTCCTCCACAGGTTTGCCCTTTTTGGGGAAGACCACAATATTAGTTTTATTCCATGAAGGGGGTGCATCCCCTCCCTGCAGTATGTCGTTAATCAACTCAAGGAGAACTGGCATCAACACATCCCTGAAAGTTTTATAAAACACTAGCGGGATAGTGTCCTCACCCACCGCCTTGCCGCTGGGGAGAGCCCCAATTGCTACGTTCAATTCCTCAAGGTCAGCAGTGCTCTCTAAGCCCAAGGCTTGAGACACATCCAGAGAAGGTAAAACGCTCTCTTGTAAATAATTTGTAGCCACCTGTTGGTTATAGCTTCCGGATTCCTTATATAAGCTAGCGTAAAGAATCCTAAATTGCTCAGCTATGTCTTCAGATTTCGTGTAGGTAGCACCATCCACACCATTGATTTTCTTAATGTGTGATTTAGCCCTCTGGTCAGCAAGTTGGTAAGATAGTACCCTTCCCACCCTCTCTCCATACTCATACTGCCTCGTTCTAAACTTAAGGAATTTGCTAGCAACTTTATCCTTCAAACTTCTGCTAAGTTTCGCTCTAACATCAATAATCTGGGCATATGTATGGTGTTCACTCTTGTCTTTAGAAGCTATTGGACGGGCATATTGCTGTTCTAACTCAATATATTGCCTATGTTCATTACCTAACTGGTTACTGTTAAGTCTATTCTGCTTGACTATATACTGGAAAGTAGCCCCTCTCACACATGCTTTTAAGCAGTCCCATACCAAAGCGAGGGATGTGGTGTAGAGAATGTTAACAATGTATTTCTTCAAAATCACTTGCATATAAGTTATGAAGACAGAATTGCTTACAAGGTGTTGAGGGAACGAGAATTCCCTAACTTGATCTTGTCAAAACGAGCCAAAGTATACAGTAAGCATAATGGGATTATGGTCCGAGGTTACCTTTAGACATACGACCATTGATGCATTGGCCAACAGCCCATAATTAGTACAAATCATGTCGATCCTAGAGTATTGTTTATGCGGATGAGAAAAGAAAGTGAACCCCGATGTTGTAGGGAACAGTGTCCGTCAAGCATCTTCCAGTTGATGGATATGTAATAGATCTTGTATGGCAGCCCTTACCTGAACCATTCTAGCTCTAGCAAGCATATTTGCAGTATCATTTTTTTTAATCTAAAATGCAATTGAAGTCTCCCATTACAATGAGATCCCCAGCCCATTCTAAGAGTTCAGAATTTAAGTAAGAGATAACCTCAGGACAGTCAACATTAGGGCCGTAAACCATACATACTGTAACCTTACATCCGAGAATTAAAAGCTGCACAATTGCCCACCTACCCCGACTATCAGCATGTGTTCGCAGTACAGCTATTTTGGAATATTTGTTCTTCAATAGAGTGACCCCCCTTATGGATGCTGTCTGTGAAGTACAGACAATCAAATCATAGCCAAGTTGTTTGAAAAAGATTCTATCTTTGTAGGTCAGATGCGTTTCAGCCAATCCAACTATTTGGGGCTTAAATCCTTTAAGCTCTTCAGCTACCAATTGCCTTTTACTAGCCACGTTCAGCCCACAGACGTTCCAGCTCATAAATTTGACTCTAGACATTACCAAGATTCTGAAATACCGGATCGTACTCTATCCATAACCACAAAAATAGTTTCTCCCCCAACCGATGCTCATTACTATTTTTAAACATCTTCTGCGCTACATTAAAAATGCCATGACTATTTAACCCCACCCTACCCCCCAAACCCCTCAAACCACCCCCCATCCTCCCACCCTGTTTCTTGGAAAAGGAATCACCCCCCTTAAAGCTGTCCTAAACCGAAAGCAAATGAAAGACACTACGACCACCCCTCCAGAGACCACCACCAAGCCCACACACCATGCCCCCTCCGTCCTTACCCACTCAGTACATAAACTGCAAAAAAACTAAAAAAAACTTTTGCTAAACAGCGAAGAAAGACCATCTTTCATTATTACATCCCGAATTACATTTCCAACCCCCCCATGCACACAAAGAAGAAAAATCAAGGCAGGACATTATATTGATCAAGGATTGGGGGTGGTTTGCCAATTAGCCAGTGCCTTTTTAGCCTCCTGCTCACTTAAAAAGAAGTATGAGCGACCATCCTTGATAACTTTAAGCCGGGCAGGCTCCTGCAGAAAAACCTGAGAGCAAACCGACTTAAATGAATCCATGAGCTGGCGAAGCTGGCATCTCTTATGCATAGTTGACTTACATAAATCAGACCTCACAAAGATTGACATAGAGTCCACTTAAACAGGAGCCGTTGGCCGGGCCTTAAAAAAAATAGCCTGGCGGAGCAGAAAGTTACCCAAGAATACCAAAATAGGCCTAGAAAAGTTAGTTTTGGCTTGAGAATTTGATGACAGGAATAATGCGAGAGGGTGTGCTCTTTGAACCTGCGTGTCAATATCCCAGTCCTCCAAGTCCCGAAAAGCTTTCTGTAACAATTCAACAACAAATGCACGAGGATCGGAGCCTTCCCTCCCTTCTGGTACACCAAAAATTCTCAGATTGTGACGCCGCTGCAGATTTTCAAGATCGTCAATTTTTAGCTGCATTGATACCAGCTGTGACTCCTGTGAGGTAACCAACTTGACTGTGTGAGTATTGACTTCCTCCACGCCTGCCACCCGCTGTTGCAGCTCAGAGACATCAGCTGTTCAATGGTAAACCTTGGTAGTAACCTCAGATAGTGCTTTTTTGAATTTTAATACAATACACCCTTGCCTGCTGGTAATAGGCTTGTGCTTCAGCTCTCTGACCATTAAGAGCCTGCATAATACTGGAAAGTGAAGGCTCGTCACCCCTTCCAGCCAAGTGATTCTGCTTGGCATTACACCTTGTTCCATCTTCTTCAGTGACCGAGAGACCATGGGGGAAGAGAAGGAACCAAACACTGCAAGTGAAGTGTTAAGTTCAGCAGGTGTTGACCCCTTAGAATAGAGAAGCACCCCATCAGAAGTCTTTTGACCATAAGCTGGGCCAGCGCCCGTGGCCGGAGATTGTGCACAATCCGTATTATGTAAGCTGGTAATGGCCACGTTAGAATTTCTAGTTGGTTGATGGAGTGAAGAGGTGAACCATGACGGGGTAGCCAGCGAGTCTAAGCGGACGTTCAGCAAAGTGGGAGCCATCATGTCCCCCTGTGAACCTGCATTAGATAGTCTGGAGACAATATTTCGCAGAAACGTGCCATGATCACGAGATGTACTTTTGAACACGTGCGGAGAAACTCTGATCTCTCAGCAGGGCAGTGAGTTCCAGTGATCTGGGTCTAGAAAACATAGAGATCGGAATCCAGATGCCACACAAGCTGATTTGGGTGCAGCCAGCAAGTTCTGAGAAACAGATCATTAAGGCTGTTTAAAGACTAAGGGAAGACGCAGCGTCCAGCTGACAGGAACACCGAGGGAAGCAGCAGCCAAGCACGAAAGGCACCAGCGTTACCCGGCCATGCCCCCTTCTACTGGGGTCTTTAAAGTTACCTCGCGTTTCCCGCTCTGTGGGAGACGCAGGGTCCAGCTGACAGGAACACCGAGGGAAGCAGCAGCCAAGCGCGAGAAGCACCAGCGCTACCCGGCCACGCCCCCCTCCTACCGGATATTGTCTGCACCTGTTTCCGGCCCGCGGAACGCGCGCGGGCAGCGCCGGGCGAAGCCCGGCAAAGGGCGGGCCAGCTGTGGCCGTCCGGGGACGGACGAGGCCGGGCAAGGCCCCCCCGTGTAAACCTCGTTATGGGTAAGAGGAAACAACTATGCAATGGGAGTCAAGGGGGCCAGAAAGCTAAAGTGCCGAGAAAAGCTGAAACTATAATTTCATACTTGACATCAGCTGTTGGGGTCATAAGAAAAGAAATTGCGATGGCAGAAAAAGAGCTGGGCATGCCTCCCTCGGGGGTTGAGGGGGCTGAACTGGTCTTGGAAGGAGAATATCAAGATATATTGCCCTTACAACAAGAACCCCCAGCTGGATTAAGCCCCCCCATACTGGTAGTACCCGAGTCAAGCATGGGCAATCAGGCATTGCTGCCCCCCCAGGAGGACGTACCTAGTACTTCTGCGCAACAGGCAAAGAGGGGTAGACCCACAAAGAAGTGCCAGAGAAAGACTAAACATGTTAACAATCAATGGACTGCTTGGGAGGATGTTATAGTAGGTAGACTCAGTGCAAAGATTGAAGGAATAATTAGCTCACATCTAGAGCCGGTTCTGATAAGTATCGACAAGTAAATTGTGGATACATTAAACACCTGTGTTGCGGGGCTACTTAAGAGATGTGATGCTCTAGAAGCTTTTGTACAATAATATCGGGGGCTGTTTGGCTCGGTGATCGTCTCACAGAACCCGTGTTCAACTAGTGTAGGGACAAATATGTCTATGCCAAATGTTAGTCCTAGCAATATTCAACCCAGTACAAATGTATCTGATGTCAACATAGCCCCAGGCGTAACTTCTAGGGCTCTTCCTCCCCTGGGTAAGGCACTAGAAAAGGCAAACAAGCAAAAACCACTTAAACTGAATCAGATAGCAAATATGTCCACACCTGCCCACTGTCAAACGAAGCTACATCTTCCACCTGAAGCAGTTCCCTTAGTGGCAGTACTAACAGGGGTCCCTCCTTTGGGGTTGAACGTTGATGAAAGTACTCAGGAACTCATGAGAAAAAAACCTGAAGTTGGTGCAGACATTATTCTACCGGTGATACAGACATATCCGCTAGCATGAATATGGTCAGAAGAGTGGGGTGGGTTGGCCCATATCCTAACAACTCGTAAGAGAGGGTCCGAGGGAAGTGTTTAACGACCAAACAGGCAAATACCCCCTGTGTAACTCCTTAAATAACAGCAAAGCCTGTAGGTCAAGTGGTGCTGAGATACAGAAATTAACACTGGTGTAATTGCACAAAAAGTACTATAGTGAAACAAAAAGACTATCAACTGTTGCTGATTAAGTCCTATCAGCCCACCTGATGGCGGAGCCTCATCATGTAGGACTTCCGAACTTAAGTCAGTGTGCGATCGCCCAGTTGTATTTTAGCGACGCATCACTGGACCAAAGTACGGTCACCGCAGTTGGTCGTACAAAAGGTGAGGCTGATATGTGCAGTGCAAAAATTATATGAAGTGAAGTGTATTAAAATGGCTATCAAAGCAAACAAAGACCTTTAATAGTGTTTGCCTGGACGTCAGATTAAAAAATAGTGAAATGACAGTGTGAAAAAATCACTGTCTAACTTGCTTGGTAGAAATCCAACAAAGATCTATATAGGGCCAACATGTTTCTGCCTTACTGTGAAAAGTCACTGGCATTCGTCAGGGCCAAGCTCTTATCTGCTACTGCAAAGGCACTATCGTATGTGCTATAATCATGAAAACTAAAAAATAGAAATAAGAGTGATCATTCAAGACCATCCTACCACATCTTCTTAGTATTGCTCAGTTGATGCAATAGGTCTTTCCTGTATCAAAACAAGAAAAGAGGAGAGAACTATGTAGACATTGCATACGTATAATCCTCAAAGTTACATCTTCAGCCAATACTATATAGAAGGTGCTATAACTGTGCAAAACCAGTGATAATTCAAAATAAACTCAGACTGGACCATCACTACTTTGTGATAGTCACATACAAAGTGCATAGTGTTGTGTCACCAAAAGTTAATCAATATACAAAAGTTTAACACTTACCCATCATTATGTGGGAAGTAAACCTCACCTCACCCGGCAACTGCTCGGACGAATAAGGCACCGCTCTAAACATATAAAGACAATCTCTGTAATAGATGCATGTCTTAAGGAAACGACCTCAGTGTACTGTTTAAACCCACTTATTTTCTTATCTGTCTAAAACATGTCCCCCACCGGTGTATCTGATGGCTGCATTGGACAACTAAGGCATCAAGCCCCCTTCAATGTATTCAAGCAGGCGCTCCACAGTTATGCAATGGCACCTACTAATGCCTATGAAAACAGCTGGGTGATGTTGCTGTTTCAAGCTAATGGGAAAGCACCCCCCATTAAAATCTATTCCTCAAGAGGAAGTCAAAAGGCCAAACATACAAACTATTTAGACCCTAAAGTCTAAACACCCTGGTCCCAACTTACCTGTCCGTCGGTACCTCGCGGCAGAATCTCGAGCCGAAGAGGAGACACCGACGGGCAGGTCGGGCGTCTATTTATAACGCCGCTAAGTGTCTGATTGTTCTCAGCTGGTCCACTCGGCTGGGACGCTGCACACGCGCAGTGCAGAAACATTACACTCCGCGCATGCGCACAACCTGGCGGTCGTCTAGCGCACATGCGCGTGAGTGCATAGGTCCGCGTAAGCATACTGCGCATGCCCATAAGCCCTGTACTTGCTCTCCTGTCAGGGCCATGAGGCATAGACGCGGTAAATAGTGCGGAATTTATTGTCATTGCGCAGGCGCGATAATCTTTTGCAGTGTCTTGCCTCATGGCACTGCGCGTGTGCAGCGTCCCAGCCGAGTGGACCAGCTGAGAACAATCAGACACTTAGCGGCGTTATAAATAGACGCCCGACCTGCCCGTCGGTGCCTCCCCTTCGGCTCGAGATTCTGCCGCGAGGTACCGACGGACAGGTAAGTTGGGACCAGGGTGTTTAGACTTTAGGGTCTAAATAGTTTGTATGTTTGGCCTTTTGACTTCCTCTTGAGGAATAGATTTTAATGGGGGGTGCTTTCCCATTAGCTTGAAACAGCTCACACATACCCTCACTTGTGAATCACAGTCAAACACTCTCATGCACACTCTACATTACACCATTCATATTTACAATTGTTCAAAATCCACTGTTTCATGTATAATGCCATAGATTATAGTTCATACCTATTTGTATATTTCACAAAAAGCTCATATATGAGTTGACGTTCTTATGGCATGGAAAACACAAGGTCTACGTGTTTCGAACTCTTCTCATTATCAAGTTCTCATCAGGACCACACACTCAAATTATGTGTAACAAATCAATTTGTAGAAGTCCTCAGGCCCACGGCGCGGGACAACCGGTGTGTCTTGGTATTCACACCAACTCTCTATTGTATTTCTTATTATCCTATGGTGTTGAAGGGGTGTAGTAATTCAATACTCTCCCTTAAATGAGGAGAGCCATTGTAGTGAGCCGGCTTGTAGTAAACAATGGTGTCCTTAGTTTTGGACTGACATCCTCGAACGCCAGCTCCTGGGGGTCTACTCCGTCGCGATCACTGGTACGAGTGATCGCGACGGAGTAAACCCCCAGGAGCTAAGGAGATTGGCATAGATCCTACCCTACCTGAGAACGTAGCTCCCTTGGTGGTATTTGAGGTCTCGGAAGTCGAAGGGCCCTAGGGGAGATGACAAAGAATAAGGCCCCCGGCCCTGATGGGGTCCCTGCCGATTTGTTAAACTCAGGTATTAGGCCATTTCCACTGGGTTTCTTCTATTCCCCACCGCCTAAAAGGTTATGGCACCCAGTTGCAGGACAAAGTAAATTCCCCCTCTCACATCAGAATGTAGTGCACCGCCCACAGATAGCTCGTGCAATTTGGAACTGAAACCCTGATGGATACAGGCTTACCATTGGCAAACTGTTTCTCCCCACTGTCTGTAATGGAGGAGAACGACTGACTAAAGGATAAGTCGGAGTTACCAGGTCGGACCCAAGTCCCTACATGCAGAATTGTGAGTTGGAATGTAGCAGGAATAAGAGCAAAAACGGGAAACAAAAACTGGGAAAGGCTCCTAAAAACGTTTGATATAATAGCTCTTCAAGAGACTTGGGGCCCTCTAAACAGTTTTTCCTTGGATGGCTATAGCCACTTTTGTATCCCGGCAAAACGTAGTAAGGTGAGCAGAGCCAAGGGGGGTTTCATTAGTTTGTTCACCCTAGAGCTGAAGGGCTCACTTACACAACTTGATTCAGGCTGTCATAATTGTTTAATAGTGGAACTGACAGTATCTGATACCTAGTAAACACTATTTGTTAATTTTTATAATTCTACTGACAATGAATATAATAATCTAGCCTTATTAGAAACATTTTTTCTGTATATAGCCTAAATTCAAATACTTTTGATATTATACTGATGGGGGACTTCAATACTCATCCCTGTGATCAACCTTGTGCAAATATGGGTTATGAGGGGCCTCTATACTCTGTCCCTATTATTTTTGAGCACTCTAAGCAGGGTGAGGAATTGGAAAAATTTTTGGCCATCTGGAACCTCTATGAGTCAGGTTGTGGGGAGGGTGGCCATAGGACCCCAACGTTCAAGGGGAAAGATGCAGGTACAATTATTGATTATATTTTCTTAACATCTTTTATTTTATCTAGGGTTTTAAGGTACAAGTCTGTGGTCTCTGTCTTTAGTGACCACAACCCTGTGACACTGGAGATGGTGACAGGGGACCTCTTGGGCTTTAAGGACGCGTCACATTAGGGAGGGAAGGATATGACCCTGATAGACCAGGGTAGAAGATTAAAGTGGGCCAAAGTAGTCCCAGAAACCTTCCTGCAGGAAGTTTTTTCTAAGTCCGAAGTGGAGGTTGATATATGCCTAAACAATAAGATGCAGGGCCCTCAGATGATTGCTGCCTTTGATACCATCTGTACCCAAATAAACCAAAGTTTACAGATTGGGAGGACTCAGAACACGCACGCTGGAAAAAGGTGGTTTAATAACAGCTGCACCAAGGCTCCTGCCGCCCTCCTTAAAGCTCTGAAGGCCACCCCTAAAGATAGGGGGCTTATAGTAAGTCTAAGGACAACTTACAAAAAAGCAATGCAAACCAGAAAACTGGAATAAAGGAGGAAGCGTGGTCTAAACTTTCATCACCTGAGGTTTTGAGAGACAGTGGGAAATTTTGGGCGACTATAAATCAACCCTTGTTCTCTAATGAAGTGAACTCATCCCTCGACTGTAATATACCAAATGATGACTGGATAGCTCACTTTGAGAAAATATATAGTTTGCCAGTTAAGGAGATTGCAAATAAACACCACTGGGTATGGGCTCCCAAGCAGCAAGGCCAAGCCACAGCCTTATGTATACAAAGTAAAAAGACGCCAATGCTGCCATTAACTGTTCACCACAGATTTAACATCTCACAATTGACTAAAACATAAAGTGAGGGGATCTGAATCTCTTGAATAAATCTTTAGTTTTATTAACTTTTTACTTCATTTAGATTTGTTTGATCATTTTTAAACAAATTTATCAGTTCAACAAAACATATGACATACAAAATATGTACAACATTCTATACATTAAAACACTCCCCTTCCAACACTCACACATACCCTCACTTGTGAATCACAGTCAAACACTCTCATGCACACTCTACATTACACCATTCATATTTACAATTGTTCAAAATCCACTGTTTCATGTATAATGCCATAGATTATAGTTCATACCTATTTGTATATTTCACAA
The DNA here is from genome assembly GCF_964263255.1 of Lissotriton vulgaris. Classification (NCBI taxonomy): domain Eukaryota; kingdom Metazoa; phylum Chordata; class Amphibia; order Caudata; family Salamandridae; genus Lissotriton; species Lissotriton vulgaris. The sequence goes on along the minus strand of NC_141698.1, from coordinate 277,742,017 downwards.
AAAGCTCATATATTAGTTGACGTTCTTATGGCATGGAAAACACAAGGTCTACGTGTTTCGAACTCTTCTCATTATCAAGTTCTCATCAGGACCACACACTCAAATTATGTGTAACAAATCAATTTGTAGAAGTCCTCAGGCCCACGGCGCGGGACAACCGGTGTGTCTTGGTATTCACACCAACTCTCTATTGTATTTCTTATTATCCTATGGTGTTGAAGGGGTGTAGTAATTCAATACTCTCCCTTAAATGAGGAGAGCCATTGTAGTGAGCCGGCTTGTAGTAAACAATGGTGTCCTTAGTTTTGGACTGACATCCTCGAACGCCAGCTCCTGGGGGTCTACTCCGTCGCGATCACTGGTACGAGTGATCGCGACGGAGTAGACCCCCAGGAGCTAAGGAGATTGGCATAGATCCTACCCTACCTGAGAACGTAGCTCCCTTGGTGGTATTTGAGGTCGCGGAAGTCGAAAGGGCCCTAGGGGAGATGACAAAGAATAAGGCCCCCGGCCCTGATGGGGTCCCTGCCGATTTGTTCAAGGTGGCCCCAAAATTATGGTCAATAATTTTGACAAATGTGTTTATTGTCCTGGGCCCAAATAGTTTCCCGGCTTCCTGGTTCAAATCCATATTGTTCCGGTCTTTAAAAAGGGGGATAGGCAGGACCCCTCTTGCTATAGGCCTATCTCCTTGATAGATTCCTCTGTAAAAATGTTGGGTCGTGTCATCTTACATAAATTGACGGAGTGGCTGGAAGACAGAGGGGTCCTGTCTAATGCACAATATGGATTTAGAGCAAAAAGGAGCACACTTGATCAATGCCTCAATCTCCAGCTCCTAATTGATAAGTATACTAAATCTAAGGAGGGGTCATTGTACATGGGGTTTATGGACTTCTCCCCTGCCTTTGACCTGGTAAGCAGGTCAAAGTTTTGGCAGATTTTATTAAATATGGGGTTTGACCCGTCCCTAGTATATTTTTTAGCTGACTTTCATTCTGGTCTTTTAGCTTCAGTGAGGGTTACCACTGTGTTGCGCTGCACTAGTCATTTTAGCTCAGAAAGGGGGGTAAGACAAGGGTGCATCTTGCCCCCCTTCTTTTTACCTTATATATCAATGCTCTGGAGCCAGCCTTAGGGGCAGCGTCACAGGACGTACCGCGTATAGGAGATCTGTTCATACCAGTTCTCCTGTACGCTGATGACGCTGTTCTTCTGGCTCGTACGGGGATAGGTCTCCAAAGGCTGTTAGATGCCTTTGGGAGTTTCATGGAGACCCTGGATTTAAAAATAAACACAAAAAAGTCCCACGTTATGTTGGCAGGGAAGTGCTCCAGGAAAAACAGAGCCAAAACCTTTATTTGTGGTGCTGAGGTAATTGACAGGGTGCCCACGTTTCCCTACTTGGGGGTATTATTTGATGAAAGAGGGAGCTGGGCCCCGCAATGTAATAGCAGAAGTATAGCATTTGCTAGAACGACCTCAGCTCTTCTGGGTTTTGTAAAAAACTGGGGGCTAGACCAGTAGAGGCAATAATAAAGGTATATAAAGCAAAATGTCTTGTGGTTGCCACGTATGGCTTTCTGATATGGGGATATTCCCCCCAAGACAAAATTCAGGTGAGATTCTTGAGATCAGTCTTAACAGTTCCCCAATCCACTCCCTCCTTCTCGATCCACACTGAGTTGGGGGTAGGATATGTAACTGATTTGATAAAAACAACTCCATTAACATGCTGGCTGAAGACTTGGCTTAACCAAGAAATCTCCCTGAATCATACTATACTTAAAGATTGTCTCCTGCTGGATAACGTCAGCAAGATTTCCTGGCTCGCTTATTTTAAATCTAGTATTGATGAAATAGGGCGTCCTGAGCTTTTTCTTTCTCCAGAGGCTATAACGAGAATGGACGTCTTACAGACAAGAAATGCTATGATGAATTTTTTATCCCTAGAGAGGGAGGAGGTAGAAATTAGGAAACTAACTGTTAGAGCGAACTATGCCTTAGTTAGCTCTCCTGGACCTGAACTCTATCTCACTATAGTGACCTTTTAACCAGATTTCGTTTTAATTTGATTCACTTCTCGTTAGGTTGCTTTCATAACTGGTGCGCCCCAGATAAGGCCAGTCCTTGTAGATGTGATGACTTCTCGACGCAGGACACCTTACACTTCCTTATGTTCTGCGATCATTACAGTGATATTAGGAAGAAGTTTTTGTTGCCTATTCTGAGGGAGGCTGGGTTTACACAGGTCAGGCCAGCCCTTCTGTATCTTCAACTACTAAATACTCACCGTATAATATTTTTTGTTGCGAGCTTCTCAGTAGCCGCTGTACGAATTAGGAATATGAGTATTAGTACGCCACCTACCTTAGCTAACCTGGATTAGGAGGAACTTTTCTTTATTTTTTGTGCACATCATGGTACCAATGAAGATATGAAAGATAATAGAGTCTATTGCAGTTTTTACCCTGTTTTTATAAAATATTTATGCTAATAATATTTTTAAAGAAAATTATTGTTGTTTATGGTGTATGCTGTGAAAATAATCTTCTGTATAATTGTATTGTGTCTTTTTATGATATTAACTTATCGAATAAAAGTAATTTGACTGACTGACTGACTGACAATAGTTCTTACTTCGCCCTTTGATGACACCTATTTCCGTAGCGGGCTTACCCCCGGAACAGCCTTAGTAGAGCTTGATGCCCCCTTCAATCGTCCGAGTGCATCTAGGATCTGAGCCTTATTTCCAGGGCCCCCACGGCCTCTACCACCTTTCCCACTCTGACCTGATTTAGGGCCCTTTCCTTTCAGGGTTCTCCACCCCTTGGGGGTATTACCCCCTGAACTATGCACAGGATCATTATTGTTACTGATTTTAAGCACTGCCCTGACCAGATGAAGAAGATTTAGCAGGAGAGTCCAAACCCTTCCCTAACTCCGCAACTACGTTGCCTGCTCCTTGCTACATCCAGTTTCGTCGCCAATTTGGTCTGTCGGGCAGTTGCCACCAATGCCTGGACTGATCTCCTAAGAAATTCCATTTAAATGACCAGAAGAGCCTTCATTATTTGGCCCCTCAAATTGAGGGATGCATTCCAAAACAGGAGAGATAATTCCGGACTCGTCACCGCCAACATCGACTAGTAGAGGAAGAGGAAGGGGTTCAACAGGGACCGGTTCCCCCAAGCTCACTCCCACAGAAGAAGCATCTGTTCTCAGAATACTAATGGAATCCTCCGTGCCCCCCAGCCCTCATTAACTGCAGGATTGAGTACTTCAGCCATCTGGGCGAGGGGGACAGCAGATTCAGATCCACAGGACCGGAGAAGCGCTGTAGACTTCCCTGAGCGTAAAAGATAGGAGAAGCAAGAACCGGGAGCTGGCTGAGAGGACTGGCGTTAGCCCACCCATTCCACCAAAACCATTCACACAATGGGAGGAGAAGGTGTTTGCCATACTGCAACCAAAGAGCCTCACAGGAGTAGTGGGGGGAGTGGAGGCTGGTAAGTAAAAACAAAAGACTACCACCACACTGATATGTACTGTCTGGCACAACTACAAAGCTACACCACCTAGGACAAATCCCATTCATCTGCACCACACTGTCGCAATCACCCACCTGAAAACCCGAAATCAGTCCAAGTATCGTTTACGATACTACAACTCCCAGAAAGCAAAGGGGCCGGTTCATACCTGCCGAGGGCGGGTGCTATATAAACACCGCCTACACCTTTCACTGGTGCTTGACAATCCTTCCCGGAGAAGCCGTGATGGCGGATGGTATTCCCCGCCGGACCTCAGCTTGAAGAACGTGCAGCGTTCCAACCTCCTGTAGATCTTCACGTCTGCAGAATTCGAAACCCTGCAAATAGACGCATTTAAAGACTTCCTGTAATTACTCAGGTATTTCGCGGGACGAAGCGGCCGCTTCGTACCCGTGAACGTTGCATCCGTGGTATTCTATTTAATTTTCCTTTCATGACTCAAAATTAGCGTTTGGAGCTGCACACGCAATTTTGCTTTTCTTGGATGCTATTTTCTTTTAGGTCTCCGTGACATTGACCTTGTGGCATAAACCTCCGTTAGCATTTTTTCTTGGGCTATAGAGATACTTTAACCTTGGTGACCCCGAGGCTCATGGAGAGTCTTTTCTGGTGATTTCAGACCCTGGCAAAGAGGCGCAATTATTAGACTGGGTAATGAACGAACTCACAGTGTTAGACATTACCGGTGGGCTTTGTATTGTTCTTTTTATGTGCATTACATTTAATGCATTTCTTACGGAGAAGGAAATATACTGTGAATATAACAGTATATGAGACTACATTCTGCTGCTTTCCATTTGCTATGTTCCTATCTGTTTATGGACTTTGAGTGCCTAGATTCTAGAAACAGAGTTGAGGTACTCTTGCATATTATTAGCATGAAAATGGGACCCCCTCTAATATTACTTCAATGGTCAGGGAAAGAGGGGAAAAGCAAAGTACTAACAGTAAATATGTTCCCCCTTGACCTCAAAAATTGTAACGGTATATATCCAACACTTTAATTCTAATATTTTAGTACATGAGGGCAAACAACAAGAAAAAGTTTTTTTTATAACTTTATCATTTTATTATTTTTTTCTTTTTAGTTATATTTCTTAGTACAAAAATAGTTTTTCCATTTATCGATTTATCACATCAGTTCATATATTTTATCAAAAAACACATAGTATAAAACACATCATTTTGTAATCTCATCAGTAAAAAAACTATTTTATGCAGGGAAAACAATATACAAAACAATCAACACTCTCACAAATACAAACATCCCTTATTCATCATACATGCTACATTCATTCTTAGATTCTGCGTCTGAGGGATCGCAGATGGACGTGCAATTGATACGCAAGGTCGACGCGTTTCGGCAGTGTAGACCGCCTTCCTCAGGACCTGTATTGCAGAATGCTCAGACACAAACAATATTTTTATGGCCCCTGCATAATTAGATATCTGTAATGAAAAATGACATACATTGTTTCATTTATTCTATAACTTTTTATCATTGTTCTCAATTACGTTGCCCTATGTATAACCAAAAAAAGACATAATTCATTTATACATAGTATATTGTAGTTACTCTAATTCTCTTGTGGTTGGTCATGACCCAAGCAGCAGGATGACATCTACATGACTCTCATAGTCGACACAGAACTCTAGCTTTGTGAGTTTTCCTAAGGTTATGGACAAATGAAGGCATTTAATGAGAACTCTGGTATTGTTGATAGAGAAGACCTTTAACAAAAGGAGTGTCTATTAAAACCACAGTTTACGAGTATATGGCAGGTGGAAGATATTTATCAATCGAAACCTAAGCTGATATCAAACGGTAGGTATATATTTATCTACATGTTTTGCCATATTGAGACTTGTTCATATGTGGGATGCTTTTAACCACATGACAGGATGAAACTGTTGTAACTTAGATCACCAACTATGTACCTTTTGTTTAAGGAAAGGATTCCTGTCAAATTTGCAGCAATGGTCTTCAGGGTTTATTTTTGTAGTACTACCTGAATAAGAATAAGAACAGATTCTGTCACTGTTCTGTGATGTTATCTATATACAGGAGAGATTTGTCAAGAAAATGTGAGCCAATCGCTTACCTATTTTATCAGGAATTATCTTTTTTCTTTTTTCTAATTGTTAGTGCAAAGGCTTGTTTTTTGTGTATATTATGGATCCGGCGTTATACTGTGGGGACCACAAAAAAGTACACAAAGAAATGAACACTTACTATCTGATGCTAAATATAGATGATATACTAGTGTAGTCTCTATGTTACTGACCTTATTGTCACAATATCTGGGACTTGGAGTGTAAGGTTGCTCTCTTCATGAATAAAAACGCAAATAACCACTGTGTTGTTGTAGTGGAACCGATGAAAGTCTGCAAAGATGTTTCAGAGAGAATACATAGATCTAATCTTATTCGTTTTTAACATTTACAAAGATTTTAAGAGTATAGTAAGGTGTGTCAGAATTTACCTTATCTCTAAGTCTGACACATCTCTCTTGAAAAACGGTCTTTAGCGGTAGAAAGTACAGGCGATATGAGGCAGGGCTCCTCCTTTTACGGTTTCAGGGAAACATTATTTTAAATGCTCTGGGGGTGGAAAGAGAAGAATACCCTCGTCAGGACTATTTACTATTGCTCACTCATTATTTATCAAACACTCTCGCGTATGATGCTAACTACGCTATGCGCTGTACTTACTTCGGTTCCTCTCTCGTCCGGTCCAAACCTTCTTGCTCGCACTGACAAGGACGCCTAGACTGTGGATGTGATACTTACTACTTATATACGTTGTTTTCGCGCCTCTCGCCACCAATACCCAATACGGTAGAAAGGGGATGTTTGACAACCAAACCGGCATTCGAGTTACTGGCGGTCACGTGATTGAAAAACCGCGGCGGCCATTTCTGAGTGGTGATAAAATTGTCTGTCTACGTGATGTATATGGGATCTTATATCATTATTTCCTAAGTAGACTTAGATTATGGCATCTCTACGTATGATTTCTTAGCAGAGTAAGTGCCAATATTGAGATGGAGTTAAAAGGAAATAAAAACCCACTTTGCATACGGGTATGTTAAGCATGGTCACATGCATACAATAACGCGGCGGCCATTACTGGATGGCACTATAGTTGCATAATATCGCGATACATGGAAGATCATATCTTCTCAATGGGATTTAAATTTTGGTATGAGTATATGTGGTTTTATTTTCAGAATTTATTGTGTCACATACCACGAGATATTTTCGTTTAGGCCTCTTTTGACACTGTCAAAATAAAAAATCCAGAAGCATTCACGTTTTTTCCTTGTTATCTCTGGTGATTCTCCTTTCTTACATTGGATTTTCTCCAAGATACACCACTTCAATTCTAGCTCATTGTGGTTGTGATCCGTACAGTGTTGGGTTAGCGGTGATGTCAGTTTATTGGTTCGCACCGAAGATTTGTGTTCGCTAAATCTTAGCCTAAATTCGCGTCCAGTCTCTCCTATGTATGGCAATCCACAAGGACATACGATATAGTAGATGATGTTTTTACTGCGACAGTTTGTGAATGACCTTAGAGTAATAGTTTTGTCATTGTGGGACAGAAAATTGCCTGTGATTGCAGCATCACACGCATGGCAATTACCACACTTGTGGTTACCTCGAATCGTGTCTCCACTTGTCAGTGTCATTTGTTTCTCTGTTGTGACCGTTTTGCTCCTGGTATGGACCAAACGATCTCTCAGATTTTGGTTACGTCGATATGTCACCAATGGTTTTTCTAGGTTTGTTTCACCTTCAACTTCCAGTATCCTCCAGTTTTTATTAATTATGTTTTTGATTTTGTAATTGAGTGTGGAGTGATTTACAACACACACAATTTTGTCTTGGCTCTTGTTTCTCTTGTTTTTTAATAGGGCGTCCCGATCATAAAATCTCGCCCTCTTGAAAGCTTGGCGGACTAAGCGATGGGGATATCCTCTTTCTGTTAATCTTTTACTTAGGTGTTTACTGTGATGATCATAGTCTGAGAGGGAGGTGCAATTTCGCCGAATGCGAAGAAACTCCCCGAAGGGAATAGAGTCCTTCTGGCAATGCGGATGAAAGCTTTCGAATTGCAAAATGGTGTTCTTAGCCGTTGGCTTGCGAAAGAGGCTTACCATTAATGCGCCATCCTTCCCTTCTATCGTTATGTCCAAGTATTCAACTTTTTCATGGCTATGGTTCGAGGTGAATTTAAGGTTTGTATCACTGGCATTGAGCCAGAGAATGAACTCTTGTAATTCTGTGAGTTCCCCATGCCATACAAAGAAGATGTCATCGATGAACCGTCTCCAAACAGAGACGTTCTCGAAAAAAGGGGCATTAGAATTAGAATTGAAGATATTTTTTATCTCCCACTCACCCATGTAGGTGTTTGCCACCGAAGGCGCACAAGAAGCACCCATACTTGTACCCTTTACTTGCTTGAAGAGGGTTCCCTCAAACTCAGAATAATTGTTCATGAGTACAATTTCTAAGCATTGAATGATAAATTCGTCCGGTCTATTCTGGGGGTATCCCTATTAAAAAACAAGAGAAACAAGAGCCAAGACAAAATTGTGTGTGTTGTAAATCACTCCACACTCAATTACAAAATCAAAAACATAATTAATAAAAACTGGAGGATACTGGAAGTTGAAGGTGAAACAAACCTAGAAAAACCATTGGTGACATATCGACGTAACCAAAATCTGAGAGATCGTTTGGTCCATACCAGGAGCAAAACGGTCACAACAGAGAAACAAATGACACTGACAAGTGGAGACACGATTCGAGGTAACCACAAGTGTGGTAATTGCCATGCGTGTGATGCTGCAATCACAGGCAATTTTCTGTCCCACAATGACAAAACTATTACTCTAAGGTCATTCACAAACTGTCGCAGTAAAAACATCATCTACTATATCGTATGTCCTTGTGGATTGCCATACATAGGAGAGACTGGACGCGAATTTAGGCTAAGATTTAGCGAACACAAATCTTCGGTGCGAACCAATAAACTGACATCACCGCTAACCCAACACTGTACGGATCACAACCACAATGAGCTAGAATTGAAGTGGTGTATCTTGGAGAAAATCCAATGTAAGAAAGGAGAATCACCAGAGATAACAAGGAAAAAACGTGAATGCTTCTGGATTTTTTATTTTGACAGTGTCAAAAGAGGCCTAAACGAAAATATCTCGTGGTATGTGACACAATAAATTCTGAAAATAAAACCACATATACTCATACCAAAATTTAAATCCCATTGAGAAGATATGATCTTCCATGTATCGCGATATTATGCAACTATAGTGCCATCCAGTAATGGCCGCCGCGTTATTGTATGCATGTGACCATGCTTAACATACCCGTATGCAAAGTGGGTTTTTATTTCCTTTTAACTCCATCTCAATATTGGCACTTACTCTGCTAAGAAATCATACGTAGAGATGCCATAATCTAAGTCTACTTAGGAAATAATGATATAAGATCCCATATACATCACGTAGACAGACAATTTTATCACCACTCAGAAATGGCCGCCGCGGTTTTTCAATCACGTGACCGCCAGTAACTCGAATGCCGGTTTGGTTGTCAAACATCCCCTTTCTACCGTATTGGGTATTGGTGGCGAGAGGCGCGAAAACAACGTATATAAGTAGTAAGTATCACATCCACAGTCTAGGCGTCCTTGTCAGTGCGAGCAAGAAGGTTTGGACCGGACGAGAGAGGAACCGAAGTAAGTACAGCGCATAGCGTAGTTAGCATCATACGCGAGAGTGTTTGATAAATAATGAGTGAGCAATAGTAAATAGTCCTGACGAGGGTATTCTTCTCTTTCCACCCCCAGAGCATTTAAAATAATGTTTCCCTGAAACCGTAAAAGGAGGAGCCCTGCCTCATATCGCCTGTACTTTCTACCGCTAAAGACCGTTTTTCAAGAGAGATGTGTCAGACTTAGAGATAAGGTAAATTCTGACACACCTTACTATACTCTTAAAATCTTTGTAAATGTTAAAAACGAATAAGATTAGATCTATGTATTCTCTCTGAAACATCTTTGCAGACTTTCATCGGTTCCACTACAACAACACAGTGGTTATTTGCGTTTTTATTCATGAAGAGAGCAACCTTACACTCCAAGTCCCAGATATTGTGACAATAAGGTCAGTAACATAGAGACTACACTAGTATATCATCTATATTTAGCATCAGATAGTAAGTGTTCATTTCTTTGTGTACTTTTTTGTGGTCCCTACAGTATAACGCCGGATCCATAATATACACAAAAAACAAGCCTTTGCACTAACAATTAGAAAAAAGAAAAAAGATAATTCCTGATAAAATAGGTAAGCGATTGGCTCACATTTTCTTGACAAATCTCTCCTGTATATAGATAACATCACAGAACAGTGACAGAATCTGTTCTTATTCTTATTCAGGTAGTACTACAAAAATAAACCCTGAAGACCATTGCTGCAAATTTGACAGGAATCCTTTCCTTAAACAAAAGGTACATAGTTGGTGATCTAAGTTACAACAGTTTCATCCTGTCATGTGGTTAAAAGCATCCCACATATGAACAAGTCTCAATATGGCAAAACATGTAGATAAATATATACCTACCGTTTGATATCAGCTTAGGTTTCGATTGATAAATATCTTCCACCTGCCATATACTCGTAAACTGTGGTTTTAATAGACACTCCTTTTGTTAAAGGTCTTCTCTATCAACAATACCAGAGTTCTCATTAAATGCCTTCATTTGTCCATAACCTTAGGAAAACTCACAAAGCTAGAGTTCTGTGTCGACTATGAGAGTCATGTAGATGTCATCCTGCTGCTTGGGTCATGACCAACCACAAGAGAATTAGAGTAACTACAATATACTATGTATAAATGAATTATGTCTTTTTTTGGTTATACATAGGGCAACGTAATTGAGAACAATGATAAAAAGTTATAGAATAAATGAAACAATGTATGTCATTTTTCGTTACAGATATCTAATTATGCAGGGGCCATAAAAATATTGTTTGTGTCTGAGCATTCTGCAATACAGGTCCTGAGGAAGGCGGTCTACACTGCCGAAACGCGTCGACCTTGCGTATCAATTGCACGTCCATCTGCGATCCCTCAGACGCAGAATCTAAGAATGAATGTAGCATGTATGATGAATAAGGGATGTTTGTATTTGTGAGAGTGTTGATTGTTTTGTATATTGTTTTCCCTGCATAAAATAGTTTTTTTACTGATGAGATTACAAAATGATGTGTTTTATACTATGTGTTTTTTGATAAAATATATGAACTGATGTGATAAATCGATAAATGGAAAAACTATTTTTGTACTAAGAAATATAACTAAAAAGAAAAAAATAATAAAATGATAAAGTTATAAAAAAAACTTTTTCTTGTTGTTTGCCCTCATGTACTAAAATATTAGAATTAAAGTGTTGGATATATACCGTTACAATTTTTGAGGTCAAGGGGGAACATATTTACTGTTAGTACTCTTGCATATTATGTCTAGCTTCAAAGTATCTGGTGAGTGAGGAGAGATATAATATATATATATATATAGAGAGTGAATGAGGGACGCCATTTCCATTACAATTGTTGTGTTTACTCATCCTGTCCTGCAGGGTTGCTTTCACACAAGGAGCCAACCTATAGCCCAGGTAGACGGCCTTGACGCGACCAGACCAGTAGAAGCAAGTTTATTATTTTGTCCCCTTTCCCTTTTCCCTTGGGCTCAGTTCCACACATTAGGATTTTCATTCCTGCTGTTGGGGGGTTGCGTTCAGGAGAATTGGGGGAATTATTCTACGTACATCGTCTCTGCTGGAGTCTCCAGTAAAGGTTGGTGGCGGTTTGTTTATACTTGTGTTGCTGACAGCCTGACACACACACCCACAAAAACCTGTACCACAGATCCAACATTCACTCACTCCCATTCACCCTAGACGTAGCTAGCAACTTTACCATGGGAGCATGCCTACAGGCAGCCAGAACCACAATTCCCACCTGGCCCCCTGGTACCACAGCATCAGCAAGATGGAGGCCTCCCCCAACCCACCCAGAAGCATGTGTCAGCCATTACACCACCCACATCAAACTAACAGGTAGATAGCCATCTAGTGGAGAAGGGTGGCTCAATGGTTAGAGCGGCAGACCCTGATGCAGAGGTCTAGCCCGGGACCAGGGTTCAACTCCCCGCCTCGGCGGGTCTTGGGCTCAAAAATTCCACGGACCTGATAATTTTCACCTCAGTGCCTATTCCTATCATGGAGTTCCACTCTGCAACTCTGGGCAATAGCTTGCTTAATCTCCACAACGGCTCCCACAACGCTAAGGATGCCTGGCCTCCACCTTGGGGGTGCCCAGGAGTGGACGCCTCACAGGGAAAGCCAGGATGGGTTCCACAGCGGTATTCGTACAAGCGCCTTGAGACCCTTGCGGGTGAGTAGTGCGCCATACAAGTATCAATTTACAATTTACTTCCCTGGGAGGGTGTTTGTGGGTGGGAGGCCTGCACCACTACTCCCACCATGCCCCCTGTCCCACAGCCTAGCAAGATTGAGCCCTCCCCCACCCCACCCCGAAGCAGCTGGAAGCCATTGCAGTACACCAAACAAACTTACAGGTAGGTAGCCCTCTTCCCTGGGAGGTTGTCTGTGGGTGAGAGGCCTGTACTACTACTCCACCATGACCCCTGGCCCATAGCCTAGCAAGATGGAACCCTTCCCCCACTCCACCCGAAGCAGTTGGAAGCAATTACAGTACACCAAACAAACTTACAGGTAGGTAGCCATCTTCCCTGGGAGGGTGTCTGTGGGTGGGAGGCCTTCACCGCTACTCCCACCATGCCCCCTGTCCCACGGCCTAGCAAGATAGAGCCTCCCCCCACCCCACCCCACCAAGAAGCATGTGTCAGCCATTACACAACCCACATCAAACTAACACATAGGTAACCATCTTCCCTGGGAGGGTGTTTGTGTGTGGGAGGCCTGCACTACTACTCCCAACATGTACCCTTGTCCCCTAGTACAGCAAGATGGGGCTCTCCATACCACCTAGATGTGTGTGGCATATAATGACCCACCTCAAACAAACTAACAAGTAGGTAGACCAATTATTCTGTCTTATGACACCACTGAGCAGGATGTAAGCCTCCACCAGGCACACACAGATGTGTCACATTACAAAGCCAAATGTGAGCACTTTACCGGTAAGTAGCCAGTACGTCCACCCACACATTTGTCACAAAAGAAATGGTGCCTGAGGAGCTACGCGAACATCCGAGATGGCCGCGTGAGCACAGGGCTGCCGAGACCCTCGCTACCCTTCGCACATATCCTGAAATTATCCTGATTCTGAAGATGGGTTAATGGAGATGAACCTCTGCTGACACTTTTGCTCTTTTGAAAATTTAATTTGGACTTTGGGAACCGCAGTTACGTTGATCTGAACTTTTGAGGCCCACCCCATGGTGAAGCCGGGGGCTTGGCAAGCTAGGACGCCGAGACGTAGTTGAACAACAGCGGCAGAGGGTCTCCCCCCGTAGCCTTGAACCAACTTTCAGTTTCGTTTTTGGGTCCTGGCACTATCAGATCGCAAGACGGTTCCGGTTTGCCCGGGGTCCAGCCTGGCTCTGCCTCTTCATCGTGTGCCTGCGGTCGTGAGCGCTTTTGTATCGAGCTACGTTGTCACCCCTGCCACTTGAGCCCATTTTTGTAGACTCTGGTGATCTGCCCGCGAACGGCCATTTTCACCAGGTCTCACGGGCCCCTCCGGGGCACATTTTCCAAGATGGCTAACAGTCGACAACGAGAAGCGAAAAACCAAGACTCCTCTACGCGGGGGACCGATCCAAACTAACGTCATGGACCGCTATCACCATCCTAAAGGGTCCCACGGTGGTACCAGCCGTACACCGGAAGAAGCCAAGGAAGACCCGGCTGCGCCGACCGAATTGACTCTCCAGGATGTCATGGGTGCCATTGCCAACATGAAGGCTTCCATTGGCCAGCAATATGAAGCTCTCGCTCTTAAAATCGACACGGTGGCCATCGATGTTACCCTGATCAGAGCTGACTTGTCTAAGACCAATGAAAGGGTCAAGTCGCTGGATTTAAAGACCTCTAGCCTCATGACCGATGTGTCAGATCTACAGGCTGAAATTGGTAATCTGCGATCCTCCAACGACCTCATGTCTCACCGACTGGAGGACTTTGAAAACAGGGCCCGACGTAACAACATACGCATCATTGGTGTCCCTGAAAACCCCGAAAATCTTGCAACGGATCTCCTGGTGGAAGACCTCGTCTTAAATCACCTTGCCCCTACATGTCTGAGCAAATTTTTCGCCATGGAGCGTGCCCATCGTGTGCCGGGTGGGAAACCGAGGCCAGGTGCCCCTCCGAGGCCTATCATTGCAAGGCTTTTGCATTTCAGAGATAGAGACGCTATCCTGCAGGCCTCGAGGGTGAGCGGCCCGGTAAAGTTCGAAAACACAACAGTGAGCTTTTACCCAGACTTCACCCAGCTTGTTCAAAGGCAAAGGATGGGTTTTCAGGGAGTGAAGCGAAGACTGCGAGACGCGGGCCTGAAATACGCGAAGCTATTTCCAACCAGGCTTCGTGTTGAATACGAGGACCGGACGTTTTTCTTTGATCGTCCTGAAAGTGTTAGTGACTGGCTGGAATCTCTACCTACGCGGAACGATCAAACTGAGCACCCTGGTGGTGCCGAGGGTGGTGCGCCGGAGCAAGAGTGATACTGTGGTTCCCGACTTCCGAACATTTGACTTATCACACAGCTGGGTTCGATGATTCTAATACTATTGTGTTTTACTGTGTATGCCCGAGGGTGGCGGGGGAAACGAGACTCTTTCCTCCTCCGGGTTTCTTTCTGTAGATTAGTTTAATGTCAGGACGACAGGCACACTGCAAGTTGGGGTGGCTTCAGAGTCTAACTCAGGGGTGCAAGGTGGGGGGTGTTGCAACGGGTTCAAGTTGGGGGGTGGTGGGGGGAGTTTGTGTGTTTTTTATTTTCTCTCAAGGCAACGTATTGCTCTCTTCTTTGATCCGGTCATTGTGTTCTTTGTGGGGTGGATTCTGCATTCCTTGCCGGGATGGGGGGTAGTGGGTTGAGGCTAATGTCTTGGAATGTCAATGGGTTGGGTGATAGAATAAAACAGGGAGTGGTGCTACAATTCTTGCGTCGCCTCTCCCCCGATGTCGTTCTCCTACAGGAAACACATTTGATTGGGAATACGTGTCACGCCATGAACAGGCGGGGGTATCGTCTTGTTGCACACTCGGGATTTACTTCTGGTTCTAGGGGCGTGGGCATCCTTGTCCGGTCCTCTCTCCCTCTGGAAATAGATAATGTAATCCTTGATGATAGGGGGCGCTACGCCGCTCTCACTGGCAGATGGGAGGGAAGGACTGTTTACTGATTACCGTATACGTCCCACCGGGTCTACAGACCTCTACTTTTGCTGATATTGGGTGTGTAGTGCTGGGGCTTCCTGATGGTATCCTGGTTATGGGTGGAGACTTCAATTCGGTTGTCCCTGGCAGTGTAGATCGCTACCCCTCCAGAGACCTTACCAAGTCTCAATCATGGCTGAGTGGGTTTTTGGAGACTTTTGGTCTAGTAGACTGCTGGAGGTTGATGCATCCCGAGCAGACGCAATACACTTTCGATTCTGGGGCCCACGGAAGTCTCTCCAGACTTGACTACGTCCTGATGCCAGCGGCGCAATTTGTTGAGAGCCTAAATGTCTCCCTTTCCCCCTGATCTGACATTCCATGTATCCTTCACTTTATGTTACTATCTACCGGCTTCCCCGCGGACCCCCCTACTCTCTGTATTAGTTACATGCTGAATAACATTGCACTCAGAAGTAATTCCTGTATGAACACATGTCCGTGTATATTGTACTATTGCCTTGTGTATTGTTCTTTCTTTTTTCTTAATAAAATTTAAAAAAAATAAAAAAGAAATGGTGCCATATGACAACACCAGCCCACACATTTGTCACAAAAGAAATGGTGCCATATGACAACACTCAGCCCTCTCATTGCACAAATATGCACACCAACCCCTTTGACACGCATAGTGTGCACACAGATAAGCAAAGGAAAGCAAAGGAAACTGTCACAGCTACCAAAGTGTGACTGGCAGATGGGAGGGAAGGACTGTTTCACTGATTACCGTATACGTCCCGCCGGGTGTACAGACCTCTACTTTTGCTGATATTGGGCGTGTAGTGCTGGGGCTTCCTGGTGGTATCCTGTTTATGGGTGGAGACTTCAATTTGGTTGTCTCTGGCAGAGTAGATCGCTACCCCCCCAGAGACCTTACCAAGTCTCAATCATGGCTGAGTGGGTTTTTGGAGACTTTTGGTCTAGTAGACTGCAGGAGGTTGATGCATCCCGAGCAGACGCAATACACTTTCCATTCTGGGGCCCACGGCAGTCTCTCCAGACTTGACTACGTCCTGATGCCGACGGCGCAATCCTCCTCTATTAGAGAAATTAGACACCTTGCCCGGGGCATATCAGACCATTCCCCTTTGTGGCTCTGCATGGATACTAAAGTGTGTGGCGAAGGACGGGTCGCTCCCATAAACCCTTGGTATTTTCGCAATCCTAAGACCCGCGCTGATTTGATAAAGTCCCTTGATCACTATTTTCTTGAAAATGTGGGGTCTGTGTCCTCATCTGTGTCATTGTGGGAAGCTTTCAAGACGGTTATCCGTGGACAGGCTCTGTCGCTAATCGCTGGGGCTAAGAAAACTAAATATGAAGAAACTGTTCGTCTTGAGACAGAGATAGCCGAGCTAGAGAGTGACCTTTAGGTTGGCATGACTCGTGCTAAACTACACTCCCTCGGCCTGAAGCAGCTAGATTACAGAGCCCTGGTGACTGATGCTGCCAAAATAATGAATAGAGAGCAACAGGGCAGATTGTATGATGTTGGGGACAAGGCTGGTAAATTGATTGCGTGGCTCGATAAGAAAGAAAGGGCGAGTCGTGTGGTTCCCATGATTGAGAAACTTGACGGAGTGTGTGTGACAGATCTGGCTGAGATTGTTGAGTGTTTTGTGGAATGCTTTCGAACGGTGTCCTCTCCGGTCTCTGATAGGGCAGAGGAAGATTCTCATCTGTTGTTGCGCGACATTGCATTGCCGCGCCTATCGGAGGTCGACAGAGACTTAATGGATGCACCACTCTCGGCGGATGAGATTGCTATCGCCATTTGTTCTGTTCGCTCTGGCAAGGCTATGGGTCCCAATGGTCTGCCCATTGAACTATACAAACTGCGTCCTGATAAAATGGCACCGTATCTTCGAGATATGTTCCTGGAGTCGCGAAACCATGGCTCCCTTCCTTGTGATCAGGGTCTTGCTACAATTGTGGTTATTCACAAAGAGGGGAAGCCGCGGGATCGCTGTGCTTCCTATAGGCCTATCTCGCTCTTAAATGCCGAACCCAAAATTCTAGCCAAATTGTTAGCCAACCGACTGATCAAGGTAATTAGTGACCTGATCCACCCGGATCAGTCTGGTTTTATCCCGCATCGCAACACTGCACTTAACCTGCGGCGCTTACATGGCGTCCTCGCGAAGGCGGCGTCTCTTCATGAGCCGGCCATTTTGGCTTCCTTAGACGCCACGATGGCCTTTGACACAATAGAATGACCGTATCTCTGGGCCGCCCTCGCAAAATTTGGTTTTGGTTCCGGGTACATCGGGTGGGTGAAACTTTTGTACGAGAAACCGCTGGCTCAGGTGGTCATTAATGGCCGAGTATCGGAATCTTTTACCCTCGGGAGGGGTACACGGCAGGGCTGGCCCTTGTCCCCCCTACTTTTTGCCCTCGCTCTGGAACCACTGGCTGCCTGGCTGCGATGGGAGCCTTCGATAAAGGGTATCCAGTGGACCCCGGATTTTGAGGATTGAGTATCGCTTTATGCAGACGATATCTTGTTGTACCTCACGTCCCCCCGAAAATCGCTTAACGTGTTGTTTGACGTGCTTACTTCGTTCGGAAAAAAACTCGGGTTTAGTCATCAATTGGACTAAATCCTGTGTTTATGTGCTTTCGGGTGGTCTCCCTCCTATGCCTCGTAGATTTCCTATCCAGGTCTCGCAGACGGGATTCAAATACTTGGGGATCTTCATATCTTTGGACCCCGCCGTCCGCTACGACCACAATCTGCTTCCCCCTCTTCAGAGGCTGAAACACGACGTTATGCGCTGGCGTAGGTTGCCATTGTCACCGCTCGGGCGTGCAGCGCTTTTTAAAATGATGTCCCTGCCACGATTTTTGTACGCGCTCCAGAATACATTCGATATCATTCCGGTGAGCTATTTTCGAGAGGTGGAGAGCTTACAGAGGTGGCTAGTTTGGGACGGACGTGCGCGTATCGCCCTTGCTAAGCTAACGCTCCCCTGGTACGACGGAGGTATAGCGCTTCCGGATATCAGGCGGTATTATTGGGCCTCTCAGTTGAGTGCAATTAACCACGCAACGTACGCACCTGGTCCAAACCCGGCATTCGAGATGGACAAGTACCTGTTACCGGGCAGGAACTATAATAGGGAGCTCTATTCTAAGGTAGCAGGGAGGAAATTAACTGGACCTACCAAGATCGCTGTACGAGTCTGGCATGATGCGAATGTGGCTTTGGGATGGAGAGATCGACTGACCCGTGCAACTCCTTTGTATGCGTCTGAAAGATTGGGATGTCTCTGGAAAAGGAAAGGTTTTGAGAAATGGGACATGATTGGTATTAGCAGGGTGGGCGACCTTTGGGCCAAGGGCAAAATTAAGACCTTTGAGGCATTAAAGACAGAATACGAGTTGAGTGAAAGGGAGTTTTTCAGATACGCACAGGTTCACCATGCTTTGACCTCGGTTTTCACTGTTGGCGTCGATATCCCTGAGTCCTCCCCGCTCGAAGATCTTGTGCTTGATGGTCATGTGCCCGATAGCACGATTTCATTAATATATAAGAAGTTGATCAACAATCGGGCGGATCTACTTGTACGTCTCAGGGAGGTCTGGACTGGTGATGGTTTGGAACTGGACGACGAGGAATGGCAATCTGCGTTATCTTTTAACTGTGATAGAGCATGGACACCCCCTCCAGGTCCCTGCCTACTGACATGTGATTGGTATCCTTTGACATTTACCCTGACACCCTTACCTCGCATTAACCAGGGTACTACCACGGAGGGTACTTTCTCGATCTAGCCTCCATCACCATATCATTTCTACCCGACCCTGCTGGACTTTACGCCAACCCTTATCTCCCTCTTAATACCCCCTAGGTTCAACTCACCTAACAGCGCTGGCCTCACGGGAGTATGCTGCGAGGCTCTAATCCATTCCTGTAGGGTAAGAATATACCTGCTTCTCTCCTAGGATTGGGTGTTCTCGTTTAAGTTTTGGCTGCACACCTCAGTATGTGTATTATTAGCACTCTGGGGTACCTCCAATGTGAGACATGAATCTTGCCATTATTAGACCGATTCACAAGGGAACTTATACCCAATGTCCGGTATGACTGGTTTCCCTTCACTGCTACACAACCCCCCCCCCCCCTTCACCCCTCACAGTGTGGAGAGTTATCACCAAAGTCACGTTTATGGTTCTAAACGGAAAGTCACTTAAGTGAGATTTGACTTGTTATTTTCTAACCTACATTTTTTACCCTACCTCTAGGTCGCCTAAAAAGAGCAGGACCCCCTGGCCCTCTTGTTCATCGACCTAGAGAGGTTGTATTTGCCTTCTTCAAAGTGAATGAGCATGTGTTATTGTGTAGTACCTTGTTGAGGTCCTGACGAATCGCCGGTTGGCGAGAAACATGTTGACCACATCAGGGGGTTGAGTTAGCCTCTGTATATTTATACGGTCTCTAGCTCCCCTCTCACCCCTTTTAACCAGGGAAT
Organism: Lissotriton vulgaris; assembly: GCF_964263255.1. Lineage (NCBI taxonomy): Eukaryota > Metazoa > Chordata > Amphibia > Caudata > Salamandridae > Lissotriton > Lissotriton vulgaris. The sequence goes on along the minus strand of NC_141698.1, from coordinate 277,722,470 downwards.
CAGCCACGTTAATAAAAGTCAGTGTTGACTGACTACCCTTCTTAACTTGCACCCACACTTGCACAGACTACACTTCTTTCATCCTCACACACACCCACCGTCGGCTAGGAACAAAAGAACCCCGCCAAAAGAGTGCCTCCGGGTGCTCCGACAGACATTGCAGCGCCGGTCTGTCGAGGGGCAGTGAGTCGATGATGACACTGGACACCCTCCAGTTAGGGTGTGTTTCACACCTAATACTCTGGGTGTGTGAGGCTCTCTAAGTTCCGACAAGGGACTCCTTCCAGTCACCTTACTTTTGACACCTACTCCTCCCTCCTTGTTGTCACACCTTCCCTGGGGAACTTTGTACTCTACTGTTTGCTTTAGTTGAGGACATGTACACTGGACCCCATTAAACATCGTCCGTTCCTGTTCCCCTCGTTGTTGAAATTTTTGCATGGGCTCGTCCCACGGAACCTCTCAGGTTACCTCCAGCTGCAGATTGCTGTGAGGCCCATCCGGTACCTCGAATTACTGATTGCATTTGAGTGTACACCAGATCCCATATACCCGACCCACTTCTTCCCTCAAATTTATCCACCCGGGTGACTTTCCCACGGATATATGATGTTACAACGCGTACTTTTAGCACGCATACCATTACAACGGATTTTTTACAACGCAGGTCATTTTACAACGGATACCTTTACAACGCAAAACACTACAACGCAGATACTATTACAACGCATACCATTACAACGTAAGTATAGGTAAGTATATAATATTAATATATAATTTAAAAATATAATGTAAATATTTATTTATGTATTATTTAATTTAATTATTTGTTAAATAATTTTTTATTAAAATTATTAATTAAATTAATTTTAATTTTATTATTTGTAAATATATGTTAAAAATACCCCTCTACCCCAAAACCCAAACCCAGCCCTAAAACCTAAAAATACCCCTGTACCCCAAAACCCAAACCCAGCCCTAAAACCTAAAAATACCCCTGTACCCCAAAACCCAAACCCAACCCTAAAACCTAAAAATACCCTTTTACCCCAAAACCCAAACCCAACCCTAAAACCTAAAAATACCCCTGTACCCCAAAACCCAAACCCAGCCCTAAAACCTAAAAATACCCCTGTACCCCAAAACCCAAACCCAGCCCTAAAACCTAAAAATACCCCTGTACCCCAAAACCCAAACCCAGCCCTAAAACCTAAAAATACCCCTGTACCCCAAAACCCAAACCAACCCTAAAACCTAAAAATACCCCTGTACCCCAAAACCCAAACCCAGCCCTAAAACCTAAAAATACCCCTGTACCCCAAAACCCAAACCCAGCCCTAAAACCTAAAAATACCCCTGTACCCCAAAACCCAAACCCAACCCTAAAACCTAAAAATACCCCTGTACCCCAAAACCCAAACCCAACCCTAAAACCTAAAAATACCCCTGTACCCCAAAACCCAAACCCAACCCTAAAACCTAAAAATACCCCTGTACCCCAAAACCCAAACCCAACCCTAAAACCTAAAAATACCCCTGTACCCCAAAACCCAAACCCAACCCTAAAACCTAAAAATACCCCTGTACCCCAAAACCCAAACCCAGCCCTAAAACCGAAAAATACCCCTGTACCCCATAACAAAATACCACTAATAAATGTTTATAAAAAAAGATAAACTTACCTGTAATTATACTTACGTTGTAATGGTATGCGTTGTAATAGTATGTGCGTTGTAGTGTAATGCGTTGTAAAGGTATCCATTGTAAAATGACCTGCGTTGTAATAGTATGCGTTGTAATGGTATGCGTTGTAAAAAATCTGTGGTAACAGTTACATACCCTTTCCCACCATGGAGGACGTCCCGGGTATTAGTTTCGATGAGGAAGCTATAGCCGAAGCCTTGAGATCGGCACCCTCACTCTTGGGAACATCAGAAGCAGCCGCCACTGGCTCCACTAATGATGATTGGATAACACTCCCCACCCTGAAAAAGGAGTGGTTGAGAATAACCATACATGGTCTAATGATGACTGAGTACCTGAGAGTTAACATCGCCCCCCAGGGACTCATAGTGAACCTCTTCCCCAGGATTTTTCTTGAGGACAACCAATTCAAAGGGGACTGGTGCCAGGTTTCCTGGAAGTGTACAAAAGATCTATTATTCTTGATTGTCAAAACAGCTAAAAGACTGGCTGATGCTTTGTTGGACAAAATAACAGCGATAGAGACGACAATGAAGGCAGCTGTTAATAAAAATTCCAAAACGGCCTTCTCCGCTAAACTCGCAGAAATTAACCAGGAGATTGCTGACAATCAAGACTATCTCCTGAAACAAAAACTGTCTAAACTGGAAAAAGACGTTGCAAGGTTTGATAAAGAAAAAGTCTATCCTTACCTCAAGGAAGGATATACTAATAAGAAAACCGGCTACTCCTCTGATGAGAACTCTGGGGCTGATAGCCGCAGGGAGTCTTCGAGTAGTGACTCCAGTGCCAGCACTACCCCCAACAACAACCGCTACTAACGTCGCCCCAATTGGAACCGAGGTTACCATCAAGGACCCATGTTCCATGGACCCCCTCAAATGCTGCCCCCTTGGCAATACCCATTCTACCCACAGGGACCCCCGCAATTCTACCCTCAGAACCCCCCTTTTCACGACAGAGGTTGGGGCAGAGGAAAAGGGCGCAAGCGGAGCGGCACAAGAGGGGTACAGTGGCAAGACCAGCCATCGACATCCGCCCCGATGGAAACCAGGAGTACAGCGAGGGGGAGAAGAGCCTAGTAGTCAACCTTTCCAACAGAGTACTCACTCCCATTGAATTAGCTACTCTTGAAAAGGGTCTAGGCTTTGTCCCCACCCCCACTCCGGACAGTTTCACAGAAATATGCGAGATCAAACAGCTCTTCCGCAAAGTACGCCTAAGGGCCTACTTCCAAGATCAGCCGAGCACTGAAAAGACTGATACAGAACTACGGAATCCCTCTAATTTTACTCCCACGGATGGGATGGTCCCTCCGGAGGTGCTGACCTTTGAGAAAGCAGTACTCAAATCCTTGGAGACTAAACCGAATACCAGTAGTTTCAATAACCTCAGCAGAGATGAAAGACAGGGGGTCACATCCCTGGGCAATGACGCCTCTATCGTCATCAAACAAGCTGACAAAGGGGGAGCCACTGTCATACAAAACGCCATCGACTATGACACAGAGTGTAAGCGCCAACTAGCTAACACCACCCATTATAGACCTCTTCCAGCTGACCCAACCAACCGGCTCGTCACAGACATTTCTAGTCTTATCATTGAAGGCGAGGCCAATGGCTGGATTTCAAAACATGAGGCAGAGTTCCTTCTGACAACGGACCCAGTGGTCCCCTATTTCTACACGCTGCCCAAAATTCATAAAGGTACCAGCCCAGTACCAGGGAGACCCATTGTCTCGGGAATTGGCTCACTACTTGAGCCTCTATCGAAGTTCTGTGACGTGTTTCTTCAACCCATTGTGAAGAAGATACCGTCCTTTCTACAGGACATGAGAGATGTCCTACGTCTCATAGAAAACATTGATGGGAGAGAAGAGGTGGACCTACTCCTTACGCTTGATGTGGAAGCTTTATACACTAACATCCCCCAAGCAGCCACACTAGAAGCCGTTGAATCTGCCCTCATGCAGCAGGAATGGTCCTCACCTACCCCTATATCTTTCATCATGGCCTGTGCGAGCATTGCCCTAACGGAAAACTTTTTCGAATACCGCTCACAACTGTACCATCAAATTAGGGGTACTTCAATGGGTTCTACCTTTGCTCCCAGCATTGCCTGCATTTACATGGCGTCCTTTGAGAACCAGTTTATTTATCCTGATTCGAATCCCTTCAGACAACATCTAACATTATGGCGTCGTTACATCGACGACATTCTGGTACTCTGGAGGGGTGACCGTGACAGCTGCACCCAGTTCTGCACTTGGATCAACCAACAGAACCCCTATTTGAAATTTACAGGCACCATGTCAGAAACAGCCCTGCCCTTTCTTGACCTCACGATACGGCTGGGACCAGCCGGTCTGAGCACCACTCTGTTCCGTAAGGAGACGGACAGAAACAGTCTTCTTCTGTTCAACAGTCATCACCCTAGGGCACTACGCGAAAATCTTCCCTTTGGCCAATTCTTGAGTGTCCGTAGAAATTGCTCCTCTAGGGATGACTACAGACATGAAGCGAACACCTTACAACACAAACTGCATGACAGAGGGTACCCCACCAAATTGTTACGTGACTCTAATAAGAGAGCCCTAAACAACCATAGGGAGGCCCTCCTTGAAGTTCATCAAAAAGAGCGTGATAACCTTATAACGTGCGTTACAAGTTTCACCAGAAACTCTAACTTCATCAAAAAAACAGTGAACAAGTACTGGGACATCCTTAGTGCAGGGGGTACAGATTTACCTAAGCCTAGGTTCGCTTTTAAACGCACGGCTAACCTAAAAGACTCCCTGATACATACACGTCCTAAAAAACAATCCGCTGCTGGACAACGTACACTGTGGGACCTCCGTCCTGTTGTTGGACACTATCCATGTGGGGGTTGTGCGATCTGTCCTCAGTCCAAACAATGCAAAGAAATAAAGTTAACTAAGTCTTTCACATGGAAACTCAACAGACACACAAATTGTAATAGCTCTAAGTGTATCTATCTACTGATTTGTCCCTGTGACAAATTCTACGTAGGGATGACCATGCGACAGGTGAAGATTCGGATAACGGAGCACAAAAGTAACATACGATGCTCAAAGACACACACGAGATTGTATGAACACTACCAACTACACAATCACTCTGCTGATAGCATTCAATGGCTAGTGCTTGAGTCCCAACCAACCATGAACAAGCAAGCACTGTTCAGACTTGAACAGAGATGGGTTCACCGTCTCCAACTTGATACAATTGGGCTTAATGATGCAATTCCACGGGCTACCGTCTCAAGATAAGATCTCCTTACCCATCACTCCTGTCCTGTTGTCCATCGTCCTAGATAATATGACACACCTAGGCACCAACCATCTCATTCCAGTGCTCTTGAGGCATGCTACTTGGACTCACGACTACATCCCCTTTGGCATCGTAAAATCGCAGGGCCTAGCAATTATTGGGAAAAGGGACCTCACCTCAGTATCACTCCCCTGGCCAGTGCCTGAAGCTATCCCAGTATTAATCAAGCCCTACCTGGTGTTCCCGGTTTTGATTAACAATCCCACCACAGTAGATTAGCACTCAATAACTGTAGACCCATTATGAATATATTGTCCTCATCCTGGGGCTCCACTGACACTTGATCGTCCCATGCAGTATTCCAGGGGAGGCAATGAACCCGATCATACAGAGGGGTCTACCCTGTTTTTCTTGAGGGCTATAAATCAGACGACGGCACCCCAGCCTGCCGTCATCTTCTATTCCATACACTACACCCCTTTGCCCTCCCCTTTCTCCTCTCCTGGCGCTATCTTCATAACCCCCCCTTGGTATTAGCGCTTCCACTAGATGGCCGCTATGCAAGGCCGTTTGGTTTCAGAGACAGGCCATGGTCACTACGCTACTTTTCGCACGCGCAGGTCGCGCTACAGGCACATCATAGTATACAGCCCTACCTGGGTTTTAATCTTAATGTATGATCGCCATTATTCCACTCGTAACACTCCAGCCCCTTTGATGTGTCACTACATGGGTCCTACTTTTAACGTACAATCTTTGACTCCATTTTGTGATACTCCAGCCCCTCTGATATGTCACCAACCTTGCAAACCGCATTCCCGAGCATTAGCGCTCCCTCCAAGATGGCCCCCTAATTACGCCATCTGATTCTCTGACACCGGTCTAGGCCATCGCATTTACTCTGCGCATGCGCGTGATGTGCGACGAGCGCGACACTACCGTTGCAGCTCCCAGGCCATGGACCTAGATATAAGCGGTCACCTGATGGACTACCTCACCAGTTGCTCCGCACCCTGACCAGGTGCCGTGAGCGTGAGGGTTAGGTTTGCTGCCGACCCAGCGCCTGATTTAAGGTAAGCGCCCTCTCTGATTTTCTAGGCTCTGGCAGCCGTCCCTACTCAGCCGGAAGGACAGCACCCAGCATGGCTCCCGGCGAACTAACGAAGTCCGATGAGAGTCTCCCTAACCCTTCCATTTCCATACAGGGTTTGGCCTCCCCACTAGATAGGAGACCCTGCTAGCCGAGTAGTTAACACTTAAACCTTCTACATCACCGGTCCACCAGTCCACTATGCACGGCTGGTAACCGAAAGGAGTGAGGGCATTACCGCGGGGTGTCTGCTATATCCCTCTCTCCACCCCGTCTATCCCCCTGAGTCCCCTCTGCCCCCGGACTCATGGTACCTCCTTGAAGCATATTTAGCGCGGGTGGCTCTTTAAACACAATGCGTGACATCAACCACGTGATGCACGAAGCTGTCTGATCGATATTCACCGTAAAAAAAAAGAACCAACAGGCGGTGACCAGAACGTCTGCATCCCTTTATCCAAGCGCCCCCTCTAGCATTACACCTGAGACTAAATACTGCAGTCTATATCCTGGGACCAGAATCCAGCCAAGTGAGCCCTGTGATAGAGCATGGACACCCCCTCCAGGTCCCTGCCTACTGACATGTGATTGGTATCCTTTGACATTTTCCCTGACACCCTTACCTCGCATTAACCAGGGTACTACCACGGAGGGTACTTTCTCCATCTAGCCTCCATCACCATATCATTTCTACCCGACCCTGCTGGACTTTACGCCAACCCTTATCTCCCTCTTAATACCCACTAGGTTCAACTTGCCTAACAGCGCTGGCCTCACGGGAGTATGCTGCGAGGCTCTAATCCATTCCTGTAGGGTAATAATATACCTACTTCTCTCCTAGGATTGGGTGTCCTCTTTTAAGTTTTGGCTGCACACCTCAGTATGTGTATTAATAGCACTCTGGGGTACCTCCAATGTGAGACATGAATCTTGCCATTATTAGACCGATTCACAAGGGAACTTATACCCAATGTCCGGTATGACTGGTTTCCCTTCACTTCTACACAACACCCCCCCCCCCCCCCTTCACCCCTCACAGTGTGGAGAGTTATCACCAAAGTCATGTTTATGGTTCTAAACGGAAAGTCACTTAAGTGAGATTTGACTTGTTATTTTCTAACCTACTTTTTTTACCCTACCTCTAGGTTGCCTAAATAGAGCAGGACCCCCTGGCCCTCTTGTTCATCGACCCAGAGAGGTTGTATTTGCCTTCTTCAAAGTGAATGAGCATGTGTTATTGTGTAGTACCTTGTTGAGGTCCTGACGAATCGCCGGTTGGCGAGAAACATGTTGACCACATCAGGGGGTTGAGTTAGCCTGCTGTATATTTATACGGTCTCTAGCTCCCCTCTCACCCCTTTTAACCAGGGAATCAGCCACGTTAATAAAAGTCAGTGTGGACTGACTACCCTTCTTAACTTGGACCCACACTTGCACAGACTACACTTCTTTCATCCTCACACACACCCACCGTCGGGTAGGAACAAAAGAACCCCGCCAAAAGAGTGCCTCCGGGTGCTCCGACAGACATTGCAGCGCCGGTCTGTCGAGGGGCAGTGAGTCGATGATGACACTGGACACCCTCCAGTTAGGGTGTGTTTCACACCTAATACTCTGGGTGTGTGAGGCTCTCTAAGTTCCGACAAGGGACTCCTTCCAGTCACCTTACTTTTGACACCTACTCCTCCCTCCTTGTTGTCACACCTTCCCTGGGGAACTTTGTACTCTACTGTTTGCTTTAGTTGAGGACATGTACACTGGACCCCATTAAACATCATCCATTCCTGTTCCCCTCGTTGTTGAAATGTTTGCATGGGCTCGTCCCACGGAACCTCTCAGGTTACCTCCAGCTGCAGATTGCTGTGAGGCCCATCCGGTACCTCGAATTACTGATTGCATTTGAGTGTACACCAGATCCCATATACCTGACCCACTTCTTCCCTCGAATGTATCCACCTGGGTGACTTTCCCACCATGGAGGACGTCCCGGGTATTAGTTTCGATGAGGAAGCTATTGCCGAAGCCTTGAGATCGACACCCTCACTCTTGGGAACATCAGAAGCAGCCGGCACTGGCTCCACTAATGACGATTAGATAACACTCACCACCCTGAAAAAGGAGTGGTTGAGAATAACCATACATGGTCTAATGATGACTGAGTACCTGAGAGTTAACATCGCCCCCCAGGGACTCACAGTGAACCTCTTCCCCAGGATTTTTCTTGAGACAACCAATTCAAAGGGGACTGGTGCCAGGTTTCCTGGAAGTGTACAAAAGATCTATTATTCTTGATTGTCAAAACAGCTAAAAGACTGGCTGATGCTTTGTTGGACAAGATAACAGCGATAGAGACGACAATGAAGGCAGCTGTTATTAAAAATTCCAAAACGGCCTTCTCCGCTAAACTCGCAGAAATTAACCAGGAGATTGCTGACAATCAAGACTATCTCCTGAAACAAACACTGTCTAAACTGGAAAAAGACGTTGCAAGGTTTGATAAAGAAAAAGTCTATCCTTACCTCAAGGAAGGATATACTAATAAGAAAACCGGCTACTCCTCTGATGAGAACTCTGGGACTGATAGCCGCAGGGGGTCTTCAAGTAGTGACTCCAGTGCCAGCACTACCCCCAACAACAACCGCTACCAACGTCGCCCCAATTGGAACCGAGGTTACCATCAAGGACCCATGTTCCATGGACCCCCTCAAATGCTGCCCCCTTGGCAATACCCATTCTACCCACAGGGACCCCCGCAATTCTACCCTCAGAACCCCCCTTTTCACGACAGAGGTTGGGGCAGAGGAAAAGGGCGCAAGCGGAGCGGCACAAGAGGGGTACAGTGGCAGGACCAGCCATCAACATCCGCCCCGATGGAAACCAGGAGTACAGCGAGGGGGAGAAGAGCCTAGTAGTCAACCTTTCCAACAGAGTACTCACTCCCATTGAATTAGCTACTCTTGAAAAGGGTCTAGGCTTTGTCCCCACCCCCACTCCGGACAGTTTCACAGAAATATGCGAGATCAAACAGCTCTTCCGCAAAGTACGCCTAAGGGCCTACTTCCAAGATCAGCCAAGCACTGAAAAGACTGATACAGGACTACGGAATCCCTCTAATTTTACTCCCACGGATGGGATGGTCCCTCCGGAGGTGCTGACCTTTGAGAAAGCAGTACTCAAATCCTTGGAGACTAAACCGAATACCAGTAGTTTCAATAACCTCAGCAGAGATGAAAGACAGGCGGTCACATCCCTGGGCAATGACGCCTCTATCGTCATCAAACAAGTTGACAAAGGGGGAGCCACTGTCATACAAAACGCCATCGACTATGACACAGAGTGTAAGCGCCAACTAGCTAACACCACCCATTATAGACCTCTTCCAGCTGACCCAACCAACCGGCTCGTCACAGACATTTCTAGTCTTATCATTGAAGGCGAGGCTAACGGCTGGATTTCAAAACATGAGGCAGAGTTCCTTCTGACAACGGACCCAGTGGTCCCCTATTTCTACACGCTGCCCAAAATTCATAAAGGTACCAGCCCAGTACCAGAGAGACCCATTGTCTCGGGAATTGGCTCACTACTTGAGCCTCTACCGAAGTTCTGTGACGTGTTTCTTTAACCCATTGTGAACAAGATACCGTCCTTTCTACAGGACACTAGAGATGTCCTACGTCTCATAGAAAACATTGATGGGAGAGAAGAGGTGGACCTACTCCTTACGCTTGATGTGGAAGCTTTATACACTAACATCCCCCAAGCAGCCACACTAGAAGCCGTTGAATCTGCCCTCATGCAGCAGGAATGGTCCTCACCTACCCCTATATCTTTCATCATGGCCTGTGCGAGCATTGCCCTAACGGAAAACTTTTTCGAATACCGCTCACAACTGTACCATCAAATTAGGGGTACTTCAATGGGTTCTACCTTTGCTCCCAGCATTGCCTGCATTTACATGGCGTCCTTTGAGAACCAGTTTATTTATCCTGATTCGAATCCCTTCAGACAACATCTAACATTATGGCGTCGTTACATCGACGACATTCTGGTACTCTGGAGGGGTGACCGTGACAGCTGCACCCAGTTCTGCACTTGGATCAACCAACAGAACCCCTATTTGAAATTTACAGGCACCATGTCAGAAACAGCCCTGCCCTTTCTTGACCTCACGATACGGCTGGGACCAGCCGGTCTGAGCACCAATCTGTTCCGTAAGGAGACGGACAGAAACAGTCTTCTTCTGTTCAACAGTCATCACCCTAGGGCACTACGCGAAAATCTTCCCTTTGGCCAATTCTTGAGGGTCCGTAGAAATTGCTCCTCTAGGGATGACTACAGACATGAAGCGAACACCTTACAACACAAACTGCATGACAGAGGGTACCCCACCAAATTGTTACGTGACTCTAATAAGAGAGCCCTAAACAACCATAGGGAGGCCCTCCTTGAAGTTCATCAAAAAGAGCGTGATAACCTGATAACGTGCGTTACAAGTTTCACCAGAAACTCTAACTTCATCAAAAAAACAGTGAACAAGCACTGGGACACCCTTAGTGCAGGGGGTACTGATTTACCTAAGCCTAGGTTCGCTTTTAAACGCACGGCTAACCTAAAAGACTCCCTGATACATACACGTCCCAAAAAACAATCCGCTGCTGGACAAGGTACACTGTGGGACCTCCCTCCTGTTGTTGGACACTATCCATGTGGGGGTTTTGCGGTCTGTCCTCAGTCCAAACAATGCAAAGAAATAAAGTTAACTGAGTCTTTCACATGGAAACTCAGCAGACACACAAATTGTAATAGCTCTAAGTGTATCTATCTACTGATTTGTCCCTGTGACAAATTCTACGTAGGGATGACCATGCGACAGGTGAAGATTCGGATAACGGAGCACAAAAGTAACATACGATGCTCAAAGACACACACGAGATTGTATGAACACTACCAACTACACAATCACTCTGCTTATAGCATTCAATGGCTAGTGCTTGAGTCCCAACCAACCATGAACAAGCAAGCACTGTTCAGGCTTGAACAGAGATGGGTTTACCGTCTCCAACTTGATACAATTGGGCTTAATGATGCAATTCCACGGGCTACCGTCTCAAGATAAGATCTCCTTACCCATCACTCCTGTCCTGTTGTCCATCGTCCTAGATAATATGACACACCTAGGCACCAACCATCTCATTCCAGTGCTCTTGAGGCATGCTACTTGGACTCACGACTACATCCCCTTTGGCATCGTAAAATCGCAGGGCCTAGCAATTATTGGGAAAAGGGACCTCACCTCAGTATCACTCCCCTGGCCAGTGCCTGAAGCTATCCCAGTATTAATCAAGCCCTACCTGGTGTTCCCGGTTTTGATTAACAATCCCACCACAGTAGATTAGCACTCAATAACTGTGGACCCATTATGAATATATTGTCCTCATCCTGGGGCTCCACTGACACTTGATCGTCCCATGCAGTATTCCAGGGGAGGCAATGAACCCGATCATACAGAGGGGTCTACCCTGTTTTTCTTGAGGGCTATAAATCAGACGACGGCACCCCAGCCTGCCGTCATCTTCTATTCCATACACTACACCCCTTTGCCCTCCCCTTTCTCCTCTCCTGGCGCTATCTTCATAACCCCCCCTTGGTATTAGCGCTTCCACTAGATGGCCGCTATGCAAGGCCGTTTGGTTTCAGAGACAGGCCATGTTCACTACGCTACTTTTCGCACGCGCAGGTCGCGCTACAGGCACATCATAGTATACAGCCCTACCTGGGTTTTAATCTTAATGTATGATCGCCATTATTCCACTCGTAATACTCCAGCCCCTTTGATGTGTCACTACATGGGTCCTACTTTTAACGTACAATCTTTGACTCCATTTTGTGATACTCCAGCCCCTCTGATATGTCACCAACCTTGCAAACCGCATTCCCGAGCATTAGCGCTCCCTCCAAGATGGCCCCCTAATTACGCCATCTGATTCTCTGACACCGGTCTAGGCCATCGCATTTACTCTGCGCATGCGCGTGATGTGCGACGAGCGCGACACTACCGTTGCAGCTCCCAGGCCATGGACCTAGATATAAGCGGTCACCTGATGGACTACCTCACCAGTTGCTCCGCACCCTGACCAGGTGCCGTGAGCGTGAGGGGTAGGTTTGCTGCCGACCCAGCGCCTGATTTAAGGTAAGCGCCCTCTCTGATTTTCTAGGCTCTGGCAGCCGTCCCTACTCAGCCGGAAGGACAGCACCCAGCATGGCTCCCGGCGAACTAACGAAGTCCGATGAGAGTCTCCCTAACCCTTCCATTTCCATACAGTGTTTGGCTTCCCCACTAGATAGGAGACCCTGCTAGCAGAGTAGTTAACACTTAAACCTTCTACATCACCGGTCCACCAGTCCACTATGCACGGCTGGTAACCGAAAGGAGTGAGGGCATTACCGCGGGGTGTCTGCTATATCCCTCTCTCCACCCCGTCTATCCCCCTGAGTCCCCTCTGCCCCCGGACTCATGGTACCTCCTTGAAGCATATTTAGCGCGGGTGGCTCTTTAAACACAATGCGTGACATCAACCACGTGATGCACGAAGCTGTCTGATTGATATTCACCGTAAAAAAAAAAACCAACAGGCGGTGACCAGAACGTCTGCATCCCTTTATCCAAGCGCCCCCTCTAGCATTACACCTGAGACTGAATACTGCAGTCTATATCCTGGGACCAGAATCCAGCCAAGTGAGCACTGTGATAGAGCATGGACACCCCCTCCAGGTCCCTGCCTACTGACATGTGATTGGTATCCTTTGACATTTTCCCTGACACCCTTACCTCGCATTAACCAGGGTACTACCACGGAGGGTACTTTCTCCATCTAGCCTCCATCACCATATCATTTCTACCCGACCCTGCTGGACTTTACGCCAACCCTTATCTCCCTCTTAATACCCACTAGGTTCAACTTGTCTAACAGCGCTGGCCTCACGGGAGTATGCTGCGAGGCTCTAATCCATTCCTGTAGGGTAATAATATACCTACTTCTCTCCTAGGATTGGGTGTCCTCTTTTAAGTTTTGGCTGCACACCTCAGTATGTGTATTAATAGCACTCTGGGGTACCTCCAATGTGAGACATGAATCTTGCCATTATTAGACCGATTCACAAGGGAACTTATACCCAATGTCCGGTATGACTGGTTTCCCTTCACTTCTACACAACACCCCCCCCCCCCCTTCACCCCTCACAGTGTGGAGAGTTATCACCAAAGTCATGTTTATGGTTCTAAACGGAAAGTCACTTAAGTGAGATTTGACTTGTTATTTTCTAACCTACTTTTTTTACCCTACCTCTAGGTTGCCTAAATAGAGCAGGACCCCCTGGCCCGCTTGTTCATCGACCCAGAGAGGTTGTATTTGCCTTCTTCAAAGTGAATGAGCATGTGTTATTGTGTAGTACCTTGTTGAGGTCCTGACGAATCACCGGTTGGCGAGAAACATGTTGACCACATCAGGGGGTTGAGTTAGCCTGCTGTATATTTATACGGTCTCTAGCTCCCCTCTCACCCCTTTTAACCAGGGAATCAGCCACGTTAATAAAAGTCAGTGTGGACTGACTACCCTTCTTAACTTGGACCCACACTTGCACAGACTACACTTCTTTCATCCTCACACACACCCACCGTCGGGTAGGAACAAAAGAACCCCGCCAAAAGAGTGCCTCCGGGTGCTCCGACAGACATTGCAGTGCCGGTCTGTCGAGGGGCAGTGAGTCGATGATGACACTGGACACCCTCCAGTTAGGGTGTGTTTCACACTTAATACTCTGGGTGTGTGAGGCTCTCTAAGTTCCGACAAGGGACTCCTTCCAGTCACCTTACTTTTGACACCTACTCCTCCCTCCTTGTTGTCACACCTTCCCTGGGGAACTTTGTACTCTACTGTTTGCTTTAGTTGAGGACATGTACACTGGACCCCATTAAACATCATCCATTCCTGTTCCCCTCGTTGTTGAAATGTTTGCATGGGCTCGTCCCACGGAACCTCTCAGGTTACCTCCAGCTGCAGATTGCTGTGAGGCCCATCCGGTACCTCGAATTACTGATTGCATTTGAGTGTACACCAGATCCCATATACCTGACCCACTTCTTCCCTCGAATGTATCCACCTGGGTGACTTTCCCACCATGGAGGACGTCCCGGGTATTAGTTTCGATGAGGAAGCTATTGCCGAAGCCTTGAGATCGACACCCTCACTCTTGGGAACATCAGAAGCAGCCGGCACTGGCTCCACTAATGACGATTAGATAACACTCACCACCCTGAAAAAGGAGTGGTTGAGAATAACCATACATGGTCTAATGATGACTGAGTACCTGAGAGTTAACATCGCCCCCCAGGGACTCACAGTGAACCTCTTCCCCAGGATTTTTCTTGAGACAACCAATTCAAAAGGGACTGGTGCCAGGTTTCCTGGAAGTGTACAAAAGATCTATTATTCTTGATTGTCAAAACAGCTAAAAGACTGGCTGATGCTTTGTTGGACAAGATAACAGCGATAGAGACGACAATGAAGGCAGCTGTTAATAAAAATTCCAAAACGGTCTTCTCCGCTAAACTCGCAGAAATTAACCAGGAGATTGCTGACAATCAAGACTATCTCCTGAAACAAACACTGTCTAAACTGGAAAAAGACGTTGCAAGGTTTGATAAAGAAAAAGTCTATCCTTACCTCAAGGAAGGATATACTAATAAGAAAACCGGCTACTCCTCTGATGAGAACTCTGGGACTGATAGCCGCAGGGGGTCTTCGAGTAGTGACTCCAGTGCCAGCACTACCCCCAACAACAACCGCTACCAAGGTCGCCCCAATTGGAACCGAGGTTACCATCAAGGACCCATGTTCCATGGACCCCCTCAAATGCTGCCCCCTTGGCAATACCCATTCTACCCACAGGGACCCCCGCAATTCTACCCTCAGAACCCCCCTTTTCACGACAGAGGTTGGGGCAGAGGAAAAGGGCGCAAGCGGAGCGGCACAAGAGGGGTACAGTGGCAGGACCAGCCATCAACATCCGCCCCGATGGAAACCAGGAGTACAGCGAGGGGGAGAAGAGCCTAGTAGTCAACCTTTCCAACAGAGTACTCACTCCCATTGAATTAGCTACTCTTGAAAAGGGTCTAGGCTTTGTCCCCACCCCCACTCCGGACAGTTTCACAGAAATATGCGAGATCAAACAGCTCTTCCGCAAAGTACGCCTAAGGGCCTACTTCCAAGATCAGCCAAGCACTGAAAAGACTGATACAGGACTACGGAATCCCTCTAATTTTACTCCCACGGATGGGATGGTCCCTCCGGAGGTGCTGACCTTTGAGAAAGCAGTACTCAAATCCTTGGAGACTAAACCGAATACCAGTAGTTTCAATAACCTCAGCAGAGATGAAAGACAGGTGGTCACATCCCTGGGCAATGACGCCTCTATCGTCTTCAAACAAGTTGACAAAGGGGGAGCCACTGTCATACAAAACGCCATCGACTATGACACAGAGTGTAAGCGCCAACTAACTAACACCACCCATTATAGACCCCTTCCAGCTCACCCAACCAACCGGCTCGTCACAGACATTTCTAGTCTTATCATTGAAGGCGAGGCTAACGGCTGGATTTCAAAACATGAGGCAGAGTTCCTTCTGACAACGGACCCAGTGGTCCCCTATTTCTACACGCTGCCCAAAATTCATAAAGGTACCAGCCCAGTACCAGAGAGACCCATTGTCTCGGGAATTGGCTCACTACTTGAGCCTCTACCGAAGTTCTGTGACGTGTTTCTTTAACCCATTGTGAACAAGATACCGTCCTTTCTACAGGACACTAGAGATGTCCTACGTCTCATAGAAAACATTGATGGGAGAGAAGAGGTGAACCTACTCCTTACGCTTGATGTGGAAGCTTTATACACTAACATCCCCCAAGCAGCCACACTAGAAGCCGTTGAATCTGCCCTCATGCAGCAGGAATGGTCCTCACCTACCCCTATATCTTTCATCATGGCCTGTGCGAGCATTGCCCTAACGGAAAACTTTTTCGAATACCGCTCACAACTGTACCATCAAATTAGGGGTACTTCAATGGGTTCTACCTTTGCTCCCAGCATTGCCTGCATTTACATGGCGTCCTTTGAGAACCAGTTTATTTATCCTGATTCGAATCCCTTCAGACAACATCTAACATTATGGCGTCGTTACATCGACAACATTCTGGTACTCTGGAGGGGTGACCGTGACAGCTGCACCCAGTTCTGCACTTGGATCAACCAACAGAACCCCTATTTGAAATTTACAGGCACCATGTCAGAAACAGCCCTGCCCTTTCTTGACCTCACGATACGGCTGGGACCAGCCGGTCTGAGCACCACTCTGTTCCGTAAGGAGACGGACAGAAACAGTCTTCTTCTGTTCAACAGTCATCACCCTAGGGCACTACGCGAAAATCTTCCCTTTGGCCAATTCTTGAGGGTCCGTAGAAATTGCTCCTCTAGGGATGACTACAGACATGAAGCGAACACCTTACAACACAAACTGCATGACAGAGGGTACCCCACCAAATTGTTACGTGACTCTAATAAGAGAGCCCTAAACAACCATAGGGAGGCCCTCCTTGAAGTTCATCAAAAAGAGCGTGATAACCTGATAACGTGCGTTACAAGTTTCACCAGAAACTCTAACTTCATCAAAAAAACAGTGAACAAGCACTGTGACACCCTTAGTGCAGGGGGTACTGATTTACCTAAGCCTAGGTTCGCTTTTAAACGCACGGCTAACCTAAAAGACTCCCTGATACATACACGTCCTAAAAAACAATCCGCTGCTGGACAACGTACACTGTGGGACATCCCTCCTGTTGTTGGACACTATCCCTGTGGGGGTTTTGCGGTCTGTCCTCAGTCCAAACAATGCAAAGAAATAAAGTTAACTGAGTCTTTCACATGGAAACTCAGCAGACACACAAATTGTAATAGCTCTAAGTGTATCTATCTACTGATTTGTCCCTGTGACAAATTCTACGTAGGGATGACCATGCGACAGGTGAAGATTCGGATAACGGAGCACAAAAGTAACATACGATGCTCAAAGACACACACGAGATTGTATGAACACTACCAACTACACAATCACTCTGCTGATAGCATTCAATGGCTAGTGCTTGAGTCCCAACCAACCATGAACAAGCAAGCACTGTTCAGGCTTGAACAGAGATGGGTTTACCGTCTCCAACTTGATACAATTGGGCTTAATGATGCAATTCCACGGGCTACCGTCTCAAGATAAGATCTCCTTACCCATCACTCCTGTCCTGTTGTCCATCGTCCTAGATAATATGACACACCTAGGCACCAACCATCTCATTCCAGTGCTCTTGAGGCATGCTACTTGGACTCACGACTACATCCCCTTTGGCATCGTAAAATCGCAGGGCCTAGCAATTATTGGGAAAAGGGACCTCACCTCAGTATCACTCCCCTGGCCAGTGCCTGAAGCTATCCCAGTATTAATCAAGCCCTACCTGGTGTTCCCGGTTTTGATTAACAATCCCACCACAGTAGATTAGCACTCAATAACTGTGGACCCATTATGAATATATTGTCCTCATCCTGGGGCTCCACTGACACTTGATCGTCCCATGCAGTATTCCAGGGGAGGCAATGAACCCGATCATACAGAGGGGTCTACCCTGTTTTTCTTGAGGGCTATAAATCAGACGACGGCACCCCAGCCTGCCGTCATCTTCTATTCCATACACTACACCCCTTTGCCCTCCCCTTTCTCCTCTCCTGGCGCTATCTTCATAACCCCCCCTTGGTATTAGCGCTTCCACTAGATGGCCGCTATGCAAGGCCGTTTGGTTTCAGAGACAGGCCATGGTCACTACGCTACTTTTCGCACGCGCAGGTCGCGCTACAGGCACATCATAGTATACAGCCCTACCTGGGTTTTAATCTTAATGTATGATCGCCATTATTCCACTCGTAATACTCCAGCCCCTTTGATGTGTCACTACATGGGTCCTACTTTTAACGTACAATCTTTGACTCCATTTTGTGATACTCCAGCCCCTCTGATATGTCACCAACCTTGCAAACCGCATTCCCGAGCATTAGCGCTTCCTCCAAGATGGCCCCCTAATTACGCCATCTGATTCTCTGACACCGGTCTAGGCCATCGCATTTACTCTGCGCATGCGCGTGATGTGCGACGAGCGCGACACTACCGTTGCAGCTCCCAGGCCATGGACCTAGATATAAGCAGTCACCTGATGGACTACCTCACCAGTTGCTCCGCACCCTGACCAGGTGCCGTGAGGGGTAGGTTTGCTGCCGACCCAGCGCCTGATTTAAGGTAAGCGCCCTCTCTGATTTTCTAGGCTCTGGCAGCCGTCCCTACTCAGCCGGAAGGACAGCACCCAGCATGGCTCCCGGCGAACTAACGAAGTCCGATGAGAGTCTCCCTAACCCTTCCATTTCCATACAGTGTTTGGCTTCCCCACTAGATAGGAGACCCTGCTAGCAGAGTAGTTAACACTTAAACCTTCTACATCACCGGTCCACCAGTCCACTGTGCACGGCTGGTAACCGAAAGGAGTGAGGGCATTACCGCGGGGTGTCTGCTATATCCCTCTCTCCACCCCGTCTATCCCCCTGAGTCCCCTCTGCCTCCGGACTCATGGTACCTCCTTGAAGCATATTTAGCGCGGGTGGCTCTTTAAACACAATGCGTGACATCAACCACGTGATGCACGAAGCTGTCTGATTGATATTCACCGTAAAAAAAAAAACCAACAGGCGGTGACCAGAACGTCTGCATCCCTTTATCCAAGCGCCCCCTCTAGCATTACACCTGAGACTGAATACTGCAGTCTATATCCTGGGACCAGAATCCAGCCAAGTGAGCACTGTGATAGAGCATGGACACCCCCTCCAGGTCCCTGCCTACTGACATGTGATTGGTATCCTTTGACATTTTCCCTGACACCCTTACCTCGCATTAACCAGGGTACTACCACGGAGGGTACTTTCTCCATCTAGCCTCCATCACCATATCATTTCTACCCGACCCTGCTGGACTTTACGCCAACCCTTATCTCCCTCTTAATACCCAGTAGGTTCAACTTGTCTAACAGCGCTGGCCTCACGGGAGTATGCTGCGAGGCTCTAATCCATTCCTGTAGGGTAAGAATATACCTACTTCTCTCCTAGGATTGGGTGTCCTCTTTTAAGTTTTGGCTGCACACCTCAGTATGTGTATTAATAGCACTCTGGGGTACCTCCAATGTGGACATGAATCTTGCCATTATTAGACCGATTCACAAGGGAACTTATACCCAATGTCCGGTATGACTGGTTTCCCTTCACTTCTACACAACACCCCCCCTCACCCCCCCCCCCCCTTCACCCCTCACAGTGTGGAGAGTTATCACCAAAGTCATGTTTATGGTTCTAAACGGAAAGTCACTTAAGTGAGATTTGACTTGTTATTTTCTAACCTACTTTTTTTACCCTACCTCTAGGTTGCCTAAATAGAGCAGGACCCCCTGGCCCTCTTGTTCATCGACCCAGAGAGGTTGTATTTACCTTCTTCAAAGTGAATGAGCATGTGTTATTGTGTAGTACCTTGTTGAGGTCCTGACGAATCGCCGGTTGGCGAGAAACATGTTGACCACATCAGGGGGTTGAGTTAGCCTGCTGTATATTTATACGGTCTCTAGCTCCCCTCTCACCCCTTTTAACCAGGGAATCAGTCACGTTAATAAAAGTCAGTGTGGACTGACTACCCTTCTTAACTTGGACCCACACTTGCACAGACTACACTTCTTTCATCCTCACACACACCCACCGTCGGGTAGGAACAAAAGAACCCCGCCAAAAGAGTGCCTCCGGGTGCTCCGACAGACATTGCAGCGCCGGTCTGTCGAGGGGCAGTGAGTCGATGATGACACTGGACACCCTCCAGTTAGGGTGTGTTTCACACCTAATACTCTGGGTGTGTGAGGCTCTCTAAGTTCCGACAAGGGACTCCTTCCAGTCACCTTACTTTTGACACCTACTCCTCCCTCCTTGTTGTCACACCTTCCCTGGGGAACTTTGTACTCTACTGTTTGCTTTAGTTGAGGACATGTACACTGGACCCCATTAAACATCATCCATTCCTGTTCCCCTCGTTGTTGAAATGTTTGCATGGGCTCGTCCCACGGAACCTCTCAGGTTACCTCCAGCTGCAGATTGCTGTGAGGCCCATCCGGTACCTCGAATTACTGATTGCATTTGAGTGTACACCAGATCCCATATACCTGACCCACTTCTTCCCTCAAATGTATCCACCTGGGTGACTTTCCCACCATGGAGGACGTCCCGGGTATTAGTTTCGATGAGGAAGCTATTGCCGAAGCCTTGAGATCGACACCCTCACTCTTGGGAACATCAGAAGCAGCCGGCACTGGCTCCACTAATGACGATTAGATAACACTCACCACCCTGAAAAAGGAGTGGTTGAGAATAACCATACATGGTCTAATGATGACTGAGTACCTGAGAGTTAACATCGCCCCCCAGGGACTCACAGTGAACCTCTTCCCCAGGATTTTTCTTGAGACAACCAATTCAAAGGGGACTGGTGCCAGGTTTCCTGGAAGTGTACAAAAGATCTATTATTCTTGATTGTCAAAACAGCTAAAAGACTGGCTGATGCTTTGTTGGACAAGATAACAGCGATAGAGACGACAATGAAGGCAGCTGTTAATAAAAATTCCAAAACGGCCTTCTCCGCTAAACTCGCAGAAATTAACCAGGAGATTGCTGACAATCAAGACTATCTCCTGAAACAAACACTGTCTAAACTGGAAAAAGACGTTGCAAGGTTTGATAAAGAAAAAGTCTATCCTTACCTCAAGGAAGGATATACTAATAAGAAAACTGGCTACTCCTCTGATGAGAACTCTGGGACTGATAGCCGCAGGGGGTCTTCGAGTAGTGACTCCAGTGCCAGCACTACCCCCAACAACAACCGCTACCAACGTCGCCCCAATTGGAACCGAGGTTACCATCAAGGACCCATGTTCCATGGACCCCCTCAAATGCTGCCCCCTTGGCAATACCCATTCTACCCACAGGGACCCCCGCAATTCTACCCTCAGAACCCCCCTTTTCACGACAGAGGTTGGGGCAGAGGAAAAGGGCGCAAGCGGAGCGGCACAAGAGGGGTACAGTGGCAGGACCAGCCATCAACATCCGCCCCGATGGAAACCAGGAGTACAGCGAGGGGGAGAAGAGCCTAGTAGTCAACCTTTCCAACAGAGTACTCACTCCCATTGAATTAGCTACTCTTTAAAAGGGTCTAGGCTTTGTCCCCACCCCCACTCCGGACAGTTTCACAGAAATATGCGAGATCAAACAGCTCTTCGGCAAAGTACGCCTAAGGGCCTACTTCCAAGATCAGCCAAGCACTGAAAAGACTGATACAGGACTACGGAATCCCTCTAATTTTACTCCCACGGATGGGATGGTCCCTCCGGAGGTGCTGACCTTTGAGAAAGCAGTACTCAAATCCTTGGAGACTAAACCGAATACCAGTAGTTTCAATAACCTCAGCAGAGATGAAAGACAGGCGGTCACATCCCTGGGCAATGACGCCTCTATCGTCATCAAACAAGTTGACAAAGGGGGAGCCACTGTCATACAAAACGCCATCGACTATGACACAGAGTGTAAGCGCCAACTAGCTAACACCACCCATTATAGACCCCTTCCAGCTCACCCAACCAACCGGCTCGTCACAGACATTTCTAGTCTTATCATTGAAGGCGAGGCTAACGGCTGGATTTCAAAACATGAGGCAGAGTTCCTTCTGACAACGGACCCAGTGGTCCCCTATTTCTACACGCTGCCCAAAATTCATAAAGGTACCAGCCCAGTACCAGAGAGACCCATTGTCTCGGGAATTGGCTCACTACTTGAGCCTCTACCGAAGTTCTGTGACGTGTTTCTTTAACCCATTGTGAAGAAGATACCGTCCTTTCTACAGGACACTAGAGATGTCCTACGTCTCATAGAAAACATTGATGGGAGAGAAGAGGTGGACCTACTCCTTACGCTTGATGTGGAAGCGTTATACACTAACATCCCCAAAGCAGCCACACTAGAAGCCGTTGAATCTGCCCTCATGCAGCAGGAATGGTCCTCACCTACCCCTATATCTTTCATCATGGCCTGTGCGAGCGTTGCCCTAACGGAAAACCTTTTCGAATACCGCTCACAACTGTACCATCAAATTAGGGGTACTTCAATGGGTTCTACCTTTGCTCCCAGCATTGCCTGCATTTACATGGCGTCCTTTGAGAACCAGTTTATTTATCCTGATTCGAATCACTTCAGACAACATCTAACATTATGGCGTTGTTACATCGACGACATTCTGGTACTCTGGAGGGGTGACCGTGACAGCTGCAGCCAGTTCTGCACTTGGATCAACCTACAGAACCCCTATTTGAAATTTACAGGCACCATGTCAGAAACAGCCCTGCCCTTTCTTGACCTCACGATACGGCTGGGACCAGCCGGTCTGAGCACCACTCTGTTCCGTAAGGAGACGGACAGAAACAGTCTTCTTCTGTTCAACAGTCATCACCCTAGGGCACTACGCGAAAATCTTCCCTTTGGCCAATTCTTGAGGGTCCGTAGAAATTGCTCCTCTAGGGATGACTACAGACATGAAGCGAACACCTTACAACGCAAACTGCATGACAGAGGGTACCCCATCAAATTGTTACTTGACTCTAATAAGAGAGCCCTAAACAACCATAGGGAGGCCCTCCTTGAAGTTCATCAAAAAGAGCGTGATAACCTGATAACGTGCGTTACAAGTTTCACCAGAAACTCTAACTTCATCAAAAAAACAGTGAACAAGCACTGGGACATCCTTAGTGCAGGGGGTACTGATTTACCTAAGCCTAGGTTCGCTTTTAAACGCACGGCTAACCTAAAAGACTCCCTGATACATACACGTCCTAAAAAACAATCCGCTGCTGGACAACGTACACTGTGGGACCTCCCTCCTGTTGTTGGACACTATCCATGTGGGGGTTTTGCGGTCTGTCCTCAGTCCAAACAATGCAAAGAAATAAAGTTAACTGAGTCTTTCACATGGAAACTCAGCAGACACACAAATTGTAATAGCTCTAAGTGTATCTATCTACTGATTTGTCCCTGTGACAAATTCTACGTAGGGATGACCATGCGACAGGTGAAGATTCGGATAACAGAGCACAAAAGTAACATACAATGCTCAAAGACACACACGAGATTGTATGAACACTATACAACTACACAATCACTCTGCTGATAGCATTCAATGGCTAGTGCTTGAGTCCCAACCAACCATGAACAAGCAAGCACTGTTCAGGCTTGAACAGAGATGGGTTCACCGTCTCCAACTTGATACAATTGGGCTTAATGATGCAATTCCACGGGCTACGGTCTCAAGATAAGATCTCCTTACCCATCACTCCTGTCCTGTTGTCCATCGTCCTAGATAATATGACAGACCTAGGCACCAACCATCTCATTCCAGTGCTCTTGAGGCATGCTACTTGGACTCACGACTACATCCCCTTTGGCATCGTAAAATCGCAGGGCCTAGCAATTATTGGGAAAAGGGACCTCACCTCAGTATCACTCCCCTGGCCAGTGCCTGAAGCTATCCCAGTATTAATCAAGCCCTACCTGGTGTTCCCGGTTTTGATTAACAATCCCACCACAGTAGATTAGCACTCAATAACTGTGGACCCATTATGAATATATTGTCCTCATCCTGGGGCTCCACTGACACTTGATCGTCCCATGCAGTATTCCAGGGGAGCCATACAACCCGACCATACAGAGGGGTCTACCCTGTTTTTCTTGAGGGCTATAAATCAGACGACGGCACCCCAGCCTGCCGTCATCTTCTATTCCAAACACTACACTCCTTTGCCCTCCCCTTTCTCCTCTCCTGGCGCTATCTTCATAACCCCCCCTTGGTATTAGCACTTCCACTAGATGGCCGCTATGCAAGGCCGTTTGGTTTCAGAGACAGGCCAAGGTCACTACGCTACGTTTCGCACGCGCAGGTCGCGCTACAGGCACATCATAGTATACAGCCCTACCTGGGTTTTAATCTTAATGTATGATCGCCATTATTCCACTCGTAATACTCCAGCCCCTTTGATGTGTCACTACATGGGTCCTACTTTTAACGTACAATCTTTGACTCCATTTTGTGATACTCCAGCCCCTCTGATATGTCACCAACCTTGCAAACCGCATTCCCGAGCATTAGCGCTCCCTCCAAGATTGCCCCCTAATTACGCCATCTGATTCTCTGACACCGGTCTAGGCCATCGCATTTACTCTGCGCATGCGCGTGATGTGCGACGAGCGCAACACTACCGTTGCAGCTCCCAGGCCATGGACCTAGATATAAGCGGTCACCTGATGGACTACCTCACCAGTTGCTCCGCACCCTGACCAGGTGCTGTGAGCGTGAGGGGTAGGTTTGCCGCCGACCCAGCGCCCGATTTAAGGTAAGCGCCCTCTCTGATTTTCTAGGCTCTGGCAGTTGTCCCTACTCAGCCGGAAGGACAGCACCCAGCATGGCTCCCGGCGAACTAACGAAGTCCGATGAGAGTCTCCCTAACCCTTCCATTTCCATACAGTGTTTGGCTTCCCCACTAGATAGGAGACCCTGCTAGCAGCGTAGTTAACACTTAAACCTGCTACATCACCGGTCCACCAGTCCACTATGCACGGCTGGTAACCGAAAGGAGTGAGGGCATTACCGCGGGGTGTCTGCTATATCCCTCTCTCCACCCCGTCTATCCCCCTGAGTCCCCTCTGCCTCCGGACTCATGGTACCTCCTTGAAGCATATTTAGCGCAGGTGGCTCTTTAAACACAATGCGTGACATCAACCACGTGATGCACGAAGCTGTCTGATCGATATTCACCGTAAAAAAAACCCCCAACAGGCGGTGACCAGAACGTCTGCATCCCTTTATCCAAGCGCCCCCTCTAGCATTACACCTGAGACTGAATACTACAGTCTATATCCTGGGACCAGAATCCAGCCAAGTGAGCACTGTGATAGAGCATGGACACCCCCTCCAGGTCCCTGCCTACTGACATGTGATTGGTATCCTTTGACATTTACCCTGACACCCTTACCTCGCATTAACCAGGGTACTACCACGGAGGGTACTTTCTCCATCTAGCCTCCATCACCATATCATTTCTACCCGACCCTGCTGGACTTTACGCCAACCCTTATCTCCCTCTTAATACCCCCTAGGTTCAACTTACCTAACAGCGCTGGCCTCACGGGAGTATGCTGCGAGGCTCTAATCCATTCCTGTAGGGTAAGAATATACCTGCTTCTCTCCTAGGATTGGGTGTTCTCTTTTAAGTTTTGGCTGCACACCTCAGTATGTGTATTAATAGCACTCTGGGGTACCTCCAATGTGAGACATGAATCTTGCCATTATTAGACCGATTCACAAGGGAACTTACCCAATGTCCGGTCTGACTGGTTTCCCTTCACTTCTACACAACCCCCCCCCCCCTTCACCCCTCACAGTGTGGAGAGTTATCACCAAAGTCACGTTTATGGTTCTAAACGGAAAGTCACTTAAGTGAGATTTGACTTGTTATTTTCTAACCTACATTTTTTACCCTACCTCTAGGTCGCCTAAATAGAGCAGGACCCCCTGGCCCTCTTGTTCATCGACCTAGAGAGGTTGTTTTTGCCTTCTTCAAAGTGAATGAGCATGTGTTATTGTGTAGTACCTTGTTGAGGTCCTGACGAATCGCCGGTTGGCGAGAAACATGTTGACCACATCAGGGGGTTGAGTTAGCCTGCTGTATATTTATACGGTCTCTAGCTCCCCTCTCACCCCTTTTAACCAGGGAATCAGCCACGTTAATAAAAGTCAGTGTGGATTGACTACCCTTCTTAACTTGCACCCACACTTGCACAGACTACACTTCTTTCATCCTCACACACACCCACCGTCGGGTAGGAACAAAAGAACCCCGCCAAAAGAGTGCCTCCGGGTGCTCCGACAGACATTGCAGCGCCGGTCTGTCGAGGGGCAGTGAGTCGATGATGACACTGGACACCCTCCAGTTAGGGTGTGTTTCACACCTAATACTCTGGGTGTGTGAGGCTCTCTAAGTTCCGACAAGGGACTCCTTCCAGTCACCTTACTTTTGACACCTACTCCTCCCTCCTTGTTGTCACACCTTCCCTGGGGAACTTTGTACTCTACTGTTTGCTTTAATCTGCGTTATCTTCTCCTAAGGAGGTGGCTATTCCTGCCCGTCTCTGCCTTGTTCAGCTTAAAATCCTCCATCGTGTGTATGTTACTGGTCCGCGCTTGGCTCGTATGGATTATTCCCTCGGTGGGTTATGTAAACGTGGCTGTGGAATGGTTGGAACCTTCCTTCACATAATTTGGGAGTGCCCAGAGGTGGTTACATTCTGGAACCGTGTGCATGCAGTGATGGAGAGGGTCACGGGAGTTGTATTACTGCCTGAAGCCAGGCGCTGCCTGTTGAATGTGTGGGAACTGAATGATTATAATGTCGCTCAGACCCAGTGGGCGACCCTTGGGAACATGATTGCCAAGAGAGACATCGCACAGTTGTGGGGTTCCCAGCGGCCGCCCACGGTATCAGTATAGAAGGAAAGTATGGATGGGTGCATGTTTAGAGAAAAGACTGTATATGTGGCTAGGGGTAGACCTCAGAAATGGAATAAAATCGGGAACCAGTGGAATGCCTACCGTGGAAACATATGTATGCCCCCTTTTGTTGAGAGCCTAAATGTCTCCCTTTCCCCCTGATCTGACATTCTATGTATCCTTCACTTTATGTTACTATCTACCGGCTTCCCCGCGGACCCCCCTACTCTCTGTATTAGTTACATGCTGAATAACATTGCACTCAGAAGTCCTTCCTGTATGAACACATGTCCGTGTATATTGTACTATTGCCTTGTGTATTGTTCTTTCTTTTTTCTTAATAAAATAATAAAAAAATAAAAAAATGGTGCCATATGACAACACCAGCCCACACATTTGTCACAAAAGAAATGGTGCCATATGACAACACTCAGCCCTCTCATTGCACAAATATGCACACCGACCCCATTGACACGCAGAGTGTGCACACAGGTAAGCAAAGGAAAGCAAAGGAAACTGTCACAGCTACCAAAGTGTGACACACAAATGCACATGTAGAATAATGTCTGGGCACAATCATGCACAGCACCTATTGACATGTGCCTCGCCATAGGCCCAGAGCAACAAGGACCATTCAAAATATAAGAAAGGGGGGCGTGGCCAAGATGGCGGGCTGAGAGGACGTGCCTTCCGTGAGCTCCCGTAACCCAGGGCCCTCGGACCGCTGAAATACGCTGATCTCCCCCCCAATTGCATGGGGATCGGTGCCAGTAGCAAGGGGCACACTGCGGCTCGGCTTGGAGCACTGAGGGACCCGGCGGATGCAGCTACGAGGCACCGGAGGGGGCCAGAGAGGAGAGCCGACCGAGGGCTGAGGAGGCCGAGGCCGTGCACGACGGAGCTGGGAAGGAGCGGATGTAGGGACGCACGGACCGCCTGGAGGCGACAGGCGAGCCCTGCCCGGCCCCGCTGAGCCCCCGGGGGGGCACCCAACGCTCCTGAGACCCGGGAATGGCCCCGCAACGGAGAGTTCAATGTGGAGTCGCCGAGCCCAGCTGGGGACCGGGCCTGCCGGTGGACCTGCAATTGCGCGGTCTCCACGCTTGCCCGGGGACTGGCGCGGAAGAAGGAGGTGAGCAGACGGCCGACCGGAATATCTCCGCACAACACAGACTAGCCGGGTGCGGCTGTTGGACATTGCTCAAGGCTGCGCCGGAGCCCGCGCTGGCTGAGGATCTAGGAGCTGCGGTGGTGGGTCGGCGTGGGATCACTACACGAGTCCCGGGCTGCAGCCGGATGTAGGCCTCTGATCACACGGCCTCCCTACACCCAACAGATGCACGGCCCCGGGTGTGCAGGGGCCCTCGTTGTTCCGCCGGCGCGGTAAAGAATCTGTGGGCCTGCCATAGCGGAACTGGAGGGAGCTGCTGCGGCCGCCGGGGGGAGTGGGCCTCCTTCGCCCCCCGTGGATCGGGGCTCATGGTGCTTCTGAGGGGCCCGCAGACAGGGGCGTGAGCCGGCTGAGATTCCGGTTGCTGTATTTGGGGACCCGAGCCCCTCGAGGAGTATCGCCGCTGGAGGGGAGGCGCCCCTGGCCTGGCACAGGGTACACCAACACCACGAGGGGAGTGCCCCAGTGACCGCTCGGCGCGCTGGTGACTTGGCCCACCCCTGGGACCCAGATCGCCTTCCGCCCACCACCATACGGGCCTCGGCCGGGGGGCCTGTTGGGGCCACGCAGGATCAGGGGGAGACCACCGCTGCAGAGGGAGTGTTCTGAGGCCGGTGGCCGGTCGACGCGCTGGTGCCGATAGTTTTGTGCACCGTGTGCACCGAGTGCCCAAGGACCCTACGGCTGTTACGCCAGCAGTGGAGGCGGAGAGAGATCTCTTCCCGTGACCGCCTTGGGGCCGGTGTCGGCCGGTGCCTGGACTCGAGGGCCCAGAAGACATACTCGGCCTGAAATTGGAGGTGAGCAGGCTGCTGAACACATGGCTGAGTGTCCTAGAGAGTGGTGCTGACCGGTCAGTTGGTGCCCTAGGAGCAAGGTAAGCGACAGCGGCTGTCCGGCGGCGCCACAGACTGCCCAGGAGTGCGCCCCATCACGTGCAGAATGGCCAGCAACAAAGGGAACAAGAGGGGGGAACGTACTTTGCCGGACATGTTGAGCAGAAGCAATGCGAGGCAAGATCGGGAGCAACACTCCCCAAGCCAATCGGGCAGCTCCCAGGGGGCGAGCGGAGGGGAACCACCGGTCACCAGATCCTTCCTAGAGTCCCTTTTCAGCACCTTGCGGGAGGATTTTCAGACATTAAAGCAAGAAGTGGCTGGAGAAGTTTGAGAGATGCGGAGGGAGGTTGATGGCCTCGGTGAGAGGGTGACCACGGTGGAAGAGGCTGGCCACGCCAGGGACGAGGAGATCACGCAGTTGCAACAGGAGGTGATACGGTTGCGGGACCAGCATCTTGACCTCCAGGCACATACCGAGGACCTTGAGAACCGGTCTCGGAGAAACAACATCCGGGTCCGGGGAGTTCCTTCCAGGGAGGAGGGGGAGGACGTGGCTGGATACCTGAGAGACTTGTTCAGAGAGATATTGGAAGAACCGGACGACTTCCCCATCCGGGTAGACAGGGCACATAGAGTGGGCCTACAACGATGGTCCTCAGCGCCTCCCCCCGATATCCTAGCCTTCCTGCCTGACTATCCTCTGAAGGAAAGGATCCTCCGCGAAGCACGAAAGCGGCCATCCCTGGAGTTTAGGGGTCATCGGGTGGCCTTCTTCCAGGATCTTTTGGCGACCACGTTGCCGGATCGCAAGGCCTTCAAAATCGCAACTGACTTCCTACAGGAGCATGGCACTCAGTACTCGTGGGGCCACCCCTTCCGCCTCATCTTCCGTTGGAATGGGACTTTGCATCAGCTACGCTCCCTCCAGGATACTTGCGGGGTGCTGGGAATCACTGCGATGGACGACGGAGCACACACCCCGCGCCGTCGACGCATCATTAGGGATGGCTGGCAATCGATCCCTGGTCGACGGTCCTCTACTTCCTCGGCACGACCGGACTCGCCTACTATCCGAGCAGACATGGACACTGCGGTGCGGGGAGTGGCCAGAGCCACGGCGCCCAGTGAGGTCGCATTGACAGCCTGAGAGAACTCCGGGGGGAGATCGACATCGCTTCAACTGTAATGCAGGTTTGAGGGTCCGGGGGAGAGGGGGAGGCGGGTGGGTTTGTAGTGGCCGGACGTCCACTTCTGTGACTTTCCGCAGGCTTGTCCGCTGAGGACCGGACTGGGACAATGGATTCTTGGGGTCAGTTGGGGGACCAAGGGGGGTGGGAACCGGGATGTTGGGGCAGCTCCAGTTGCGGCTCGGGGCTGGGGACAGTTGGGGAGTTGGGATGGGGGGCGGAAGGGTCGGTGCGGTTACTAGACATTCTGGCAATATGCATACATCTTAGTTTACCCGGACGGGGAAGCTGCGCACACACCTACACTTCCTTCTTAGCTTTGCTGCCTCTGGTAATATTCGGGGCCCTTGTAAATTCCGCCTTACTAAAGTGGGGTCTTCACGCTTTCCTTTACATCCTTTCATATGCCCCCTGACACTTGTAAGGTCGTGACCCTGAACGTCAGGGGTTTGAACAATCCTGTCAAGCGGCGGGCAGTGCTTTCTCTCCTGGAGAATACCCAGGCGGACATATGTCTACTTCAGGAGACGCATCTACTGCCACAGGACACACATAGGCTGCGCTCCCATAAGTTCCCGTCACAGTTCTTCTCCTCTTGTACCACTAAGACAGCGGGGGTGGCGATACTGGTGGCCAGACACTTTAGGGGGGAAATCCTCCACAAGTTTACCGAACAGAAGGGCAGATTGTTGGCATACCGGTTTAAGATTGGGGGGTCTTACTTTTACGATCGGGTCCCTGTACAGCCCTAATGAACGGCAGGAACGTTTCCTGCGGTCAGCGGTTGAGGACATTACTGCCTCGCAGGATAGACATATTATTCTCGGGGGAGATTTTAACATGGTTTTTGATTCTGCGATGGACAGGTCGGCGCAGCGCTCTCCGCAGGTCGGGGAGTTCTCCGCTGACTGTAGGGCTCAGCTGGCGGAGGTGGACCTCCTTGATCTCTGGCGACACCTGCATCCCACGGACAGGGACTATTCGTACTATTCCCATGCACATAAGACGTAAGCGAGGCTAGACCATCTTTTGGTCACGTCTCCGGTGCAGGCGCTGGTCTCGGGGTCAGAAATAGGAGTGCTGTCTCTATCGGATCATGCCCCGGTCGAGGCCACGTTGTGTCTGCCTCCGGTGGTTCTTCCTCCCAGGACATGGCGCCTCCGCGACACATTGCTGCACAGGAAAGAGGTGGTGGCCCGCATTGAGGGCGCGATCCGGGAATATCTGACCCGGTATACAACGTTTACAACGAAGTTTTTACCACGCACTACCACTACAACGCAGGCATTACCACGCATACCATTACAACGCATTGCGCTGGGGGGCGCTCTAGGATAGGGAATAAGTATAATTTTATATCCAACACCTTCCCTAGTGTCCACGGGGACTGGAGTTGGAATATAAAATTATACTTACCACTATCCAGCACCTCTAAGCGCTATGCGTTGTAACGGTATGCGTTGTAAATACCGCGTTGTAATGGTATGCGTGGTAAAAGTATGCGTTGTAACGTCATACATCCATCTGACCCACAACGACAACTCTGACACCGGCCGGGCCACGCAGTGGGCGGCCTTGAAAGCAGTCCTCCGAGGGGAATTTTTGTCGATCTCCTCTGCCGACAATAAAGAGCGGCAGGCCAAGAGGGATGAACTCACGGATAGGGTCCGCGGGCTTGAACAGATACATCGCAGGACAGGGGCTCCCAGGATTTGGCGACAGCTCAAGGAAGCGAGAAAGCTCCTGGCGGCCCTGGACTTGGACCGGGCGGAGTACGCTGCAGTCCGGCTGCGCCATACCTTTTACTCAGGGGGAGACCGTTGTGGCAAATTGCTGGCCAACAGGCTCCGAGTAACGCGCCAGAGCCAACTGGTGAAGGAGATCTCTGACCCTACGGGGACGGTGGAGACGGATGACGCTCACATTGCAGCCGTCTTCCACAGGTTTTACGCGGATCTTTACGCTTGTGAGCCACCGGATGAAACGGCCATGGCCACCTACTTGGACTCGGTCACCTTGCCTTCCCTGGATCCCCTGCAGGCAGAGCACTTAAATCGGGACATCAGGATAGAGGAGGTGATTTCTGCCATCGGCAGGTTTAAACATGGCAAAGCGCCAGGCCTGGATGGCTACACCGCGCTCTTCTACAAAACGTTTTGCACGACACTGGCCCCTATCCTTACTCGCCTCTTCACCTCGTTTGCTGAACCGGGAGCCATTCCGCCTGATCTTCTGCGGGCCTCCCTCACAGTCATCCCTAAACCTGGGAAGGACCCAAGGCATTGTGGTTCTTACAGGCCGATATCTCTTCTGAATATCGATTTGAAATTGTACACGGGGATCCTGGCCGCCCGACTAGCCCCTCACTTGCCCGGTCTCATAGATCCTGACCAGGCTGGTTTTGTCCCGGGGAGGCAGACGGTTGACAACACGAAACGGATCGTCGGGGCGTGGCCTGGAGCCGTTGATGGTGGACGCGTAGTTCGCCAGCTCCGTCCCAAGCCCTGAATATAAGCTAATTATCCTGCAACCCCCTGCCTGCAACCCACCTGATCTCTTCACAGGTTGTCCCCGGGGGCGAGTGGCGTGAAGCGGTGCGACATTGCCCCTCTCGGACAGCTCCATTGGCGAGTTTCGGCGACGGAGACTGCAGCGGCCTACGGGTTGAGGTGAAGCCCCGGCCTAAAGTGATCGACCTGGCCGGCCTACCCCCAGCCTCCTTCGCGGTCCAGCCGGGACCTGGGAATTGACTTCCTCTGATCTGCCATGCAAAACCACGGCCTGTGTTTTGGAGCCCCATCCCAACTGAGGCTCCGCTGCCCCCCCACTTGATCGCTCCGACACAGGCCGGCCGCCCTGCTGCGAGGCCCCTTCGTGACGTGGGAGCAACCAGCGAGACTCCGGCATCCCACCTGAGGGTCACGGACCGAAGAGCGGGCGGCACACGTAAATCACTGCCAGCACCCCGAGACCGGCTTCGCCCTGCACAGGCTACCAGCATCACAGCGCAGATCGGCCCGACCTTGGTGGTGCCCTGCGCCATTTTGCCATCACACCGGGGCTTGGAGGAGACGCTCGGGCCCTGGCAATCTCGCCTCACATGCCCCTGACCCGCTGGACGGAGGCCCTGGGACGGTGACGCGACACGGAGTGGCACGCATCCAAGACACGCGGACCCCAGGTACAGGGGTCTGAAGAGGGGTAGTGAGACTTGCGCGTTAGCGCCTTATTACAGCGCTACAGCCCCGGCCCTTGCCGCGCTCCAGACAGCCGAGTCAAGCCCACCCTGCAGTGGCCTAGACCCCACCGCCTCTACCCCCCCACCGCCTCTACGGACCTTGGGTCATACCTACCAGTGGAGACGCCGGAGGCGCACCGACCCACCCCACATTGTCGCCTCGCCTAAGTAGCCTACGCTGTCCCTGCCAGCCCTGGGGTCTTCACTACGACCGCCTTTACACAGTACGTAGGGATCCTTCAAATACTACTATCGGACGCTAAGAGGGGCTGCGGCGGTCTGCTGCGTCCGCTACAGCGCCACCCTGCTCACTAGATCCATGGGCAGAAACAGGGGCAAACCTCAGGGCCAGGGCGCTCAGACGGACGTGCAGTCCACGGGCTCTGAAGACCCGCTGGCCTCCTCCAACATGGACATCATCCCGCCGACCGGTAAGGGATCGCAAGACGCCAAGTTAGATCTGATCCTGAATGAAATACGCGCGACGCGAGAAGCGCTAGAATCGCGCATAGACAACATGGCGACTGGCCTGTCCCTACTGAAGGCTGACCATAACAAGTTGGCGAATCGAGTGGCAGAACACAAGATAGCGCTAGATGACCTTATCCCACAGCAGACGGAACACTCCACGAAATTAGAAAACGTAGAGAAGCAACTAAAGCAACTATGGGGTAGAGTGGACGATGCTGAAGGACGCGCCCGCCGCAACAACGTCCGCATCCTGGGAATTCCGGAGAGAAGCGAGGGGAGGGACCCAACGCAGTTCGTGGAGGATTGGCTAAGGAAGCTGGTGGGCCAGAGAGACCTCACCGCCCTCTATAGTGTGGAACGGGCCCACAGGATGCCATCGCGGCCCCCGCAACCAGGGGCACCCCCTCGCCTCCTGATCGCACGTCTCCTCCACTTTAGAGACCGAGACACGGTCCTGCGGGCGGCCAGGAAGGAAGCGCCAATACGCTTCGAGGATAAGAATGTATCGGTCTACCCTGATTTCACGCCCACTGTACAGCGGGCCAGGTCCAACTTCATGGGGGTGAAGCGCAAATTACGATACAGAGCCATGAAATATGCACTTTTGTTCCCTGCTCGGCTCAAGATCCTACATAACAACAAGTCCTATTTTTTCGACTCGCCTGAGGAAGCGGCAGAATGGATGGAGGTCACTCTGACCCCGCCGGCATCACAAGACCCATTCACAGACCACCACAGTGACACCCACGGGGGCTCGCCAAGCCGACGGAACAACACTCACAGCCCCGGCCACCATTCCTCCAGCGGAGCATCAGCGACGACGCGTCCCCCTGGACGCCAGGCGGCGGAACACTCTTCATCATCCCCGCAACCACGTCTCACAGAGGAGGCACTGGCCGCCCACGACGCGGGAGCAACCGGAGACAGACTCACCGTCACCACCGACACCCACACTGAGGTGTCTGGTTCAGTTGACAGCTTGCAGCTCTTCCCGAAGATCACGGCCCAAATGGCGGAGGAGTTCTGAACCACGACACGATTGATCCTCTCAAGGTGGTAACGTATGACTATTCCCCTCCTTCACATATGGTGGGTTGTATGAGTAGGGGCCCATTGTATTGTGGGCTATCATGCCCACGCAGACTGTTCAGTGCCAATCGACGGAGGCTTACCACCCCCGGTATGCACACGAACTTGACTGACTTGTGCCCACGTTGGGCACCATGGTTAGGCTCCTGGGTACGTTGGCTCAGGGACCTTTTTGTTCAGGGGTTACTTGTTTGCGAGACACTCTCACTTTATAGCACAGCAGGACATATGGGGTCGCCCAGTTGTTTCATATTGCAGCACCACACAGATGGGAATGGGACCTCTTAACAATTACCAATTGTGCACCTGGAACGTGCGCGGCATGGGATCAGTGCACAAACGACATAGAATCCTGGCACAACTCAACCGGAGGGGGACACAGATTGCTTGCTTGCAAGAGACACATTTGAACGCTGCTGAAGCGGTGAAATTACGCAAGAAATGGAGAGGGCAGCTATATGCTACCTCATATTCTGCATTCTCAAGGGGGGCGGCGATTTGGCTCCGTGGCTCTCTTCCCTTTCAGATGCTGGAGCAACGGATTGATCAGGAGGGTCGCTATGTATTTGTGCGGGGACTGTTGGATGGGGAGGCGGTTGTCATTGGATGTGTGTATTCACCTAACACAAATCAGTCGGATTTCCTGTTCACTGTCAACGGGGTGCTTGCTGATTGGGCTGACCATAGCTGGATCATCGGGGGTGATTTCAATGCTGTACTTGATGTTATGCTAGATAGATCGCATCCTCCCTTACAGGCTACCGAGAGCAGGAAACAGGCTGATGCGCTTACGGGTTGGGCTGAGGGCTGGGATTTGGCGGATGTGTGGCACAGCATACACCCTATGGAAAGGGAATACACCTTTTTCTCCCCTCCCCACCAGCTCCACACCAGAATTGATCATGTCTTCTGCTCCCGTTCCCTTACAGCACTGATTGTCCAGGCCCAGCACATGGGGAAGACACTATCAGATCATAACCCTGTGGAAATCACTTGGCAATGGGGTAGGCGGCTAGCTCCCATCCCAACTTGGCGACTGTCTCCTGATCTCCTCGAGGACTCGGTTTTCCGGTCTGCTCTGTCCGACACTATAGATACCTACTTCTCCACGAATGCGAACACGGCCAGCTCACGGCAGATAGAATGGGACACTTTCAAAGTCTGTCTTAGGGGGGCTGCTATGACTGTTAAGGTGGGGAGGAAGCGGGAGGTGATCGGCCAGCTGAAGGAGGTAGAAGGTTCACTAGCGTCCCTAGAGAATGAGGCAGCGGGCACCAATGCTCCCTTTACACCACTGCAAGAGGCACATATTAGGCACGCGGAGCTACTGGAAGAATTGCGGCTTATAGACTATAGGGAGTACACTAACAGACAGCATACACAGGCCGACCGAGCCGGTCCCCTACTAGCCCGCCTCCTACGGGACTCCCCGATCAGCCACCCCATTCTGAGGGTTTTGGACCAATCTGGCCACCCGACTACCACCCAAATAGGGATTAATACGGCGTTTAAGGACTATTACACCACGCTGTATGGTCCTCCACAACCCTTATCAGAACCCGCACTTACGGCCTTCATGGAAGGTCTGGATCTCCCACAACTTACTGCCAACCAGAACAAAGACTTGAAGCGTACTATTTCAGTGGCAGAAATCAGACAAGGGATAAGAGCCCTTCCAAAGGGTAAGGCCCCTGGTACAGATGGCCTGCCAGCAGAATTCTACGCAACTTATATTGACCTCCTGGCCCCACGGTTACACACTGTTTACCTGGAGGCCCTGCGTACAACCTCTCTACCGCAATCATCCATGCAAGCACTGATCACGTCCCTCTTGAAACCGGCCAAAGATGGTCTGCAGATGGCCGATTACAGGCCCCTGTCCCTTCTCAATACCGATTCTAAAATATTGAGTAAGGTGCTGGCGACGAGACTCGTGCAGTATGTGCCTCAACTGGTCCACCCGGATCAATGCGGGTTTGTAACGGGCCGTAATACGGCCATGAACCTTAGGCGCTTGGCCCAACTCATGCTCGGAGACAATATCGACGCAGGCTCCGAAGGATGCATTTCTCTAGACTTAAAACAAGCTTTCGATTCCTTAAG
This sequence comes from Lissotriton vulgaris, assembly GCF_964263255.1. NCBI lineage: Eukaryota > Metazoa > Chordata > Amphibia > Caudata > Salamandridae > Lissotriton > Lissotriton vulgaris. The sequence continues at coordinate 277,685,533 of NC_141698.1, read as the reverse complement.
GTGGGACTATATGTTCGCCACCCTGTCAAACTTCGGGATACCGCCCGAATTCCTCGCTTGGGTCAGATTGCTATACACCATCCCCACGGCCCGGGTGCGCACCTCCAATCAAATCTCAGGTCCCGTGGCCATTGCCAGAGGCACCAGGCAGGGCTGCCCGCTCTCCCCTCTCCTCTTCGTCCTTGCCCTCGAACCGTTGCTTTGCAGACTCAGGTTGATGGCCCCCCGTTATGGCATACAACGGCATGGTACGGACCACATTGTATCTGCGTACGCGGATGATATCATATTATATCTCCGCGACCTGAGGGGTGACCTGAACCCAGTTTCCCAGGTTTTTGAGGATTTTAGAGAGATCTCTGGCCTCACCATCAGCGAGTCTAAGTCCTACGGGTTCACCTTTGCAGCCGCAGGCGGGTCGACCCCCCTACCTTTTGCCCCCCATGCATTCCAGATGGCGGAAACCACCTTCCGATACCTTGGGATACAGATATACAGGGAGGCGGGCATGATGATAGACGGCAACCTGGGGAAGGCCATTAGATCGCTGAAGTCACAAATTCAATTTTGGCTAACATTGCCGCTCTCGATACCCGGTAGAGTGGCAATATCCAAGATGGTGATGCTCCCCCGTCTTATCTACTACTTCACCAATCTGCCTTTCCAGATCCCAGCGGCGACATTTAAGACCCTCGACTCCCTACTCACCGAACTTGTATGGGGGCATGGCCGCAGGCGCATAGGTCTGGCCAAATTGCAACTCCCCTCGAACTCCGGAGGCATGGGCTTACCAGACCTCAGGGCTTATAATTACGCATGTCAACTACAATGGCTAGCCTACTGGGTGGCGGGCCGCAATCTTCATGAGATTAATATGTCGATGGATGACCATGCTAAGGGGAAAGTACACATTTTGCTACTACCTGGCTCGGATCTACCTAGAAACGCTCCGCCTCTTCTCAAGCTGGCGATCACATATTGGCGGAAGGCGTTGAAGTACACATCCCCCAGGTCACCTTATGCCCCCACGGTTCCACTATTGGGCATTCCATTAGGCTCGGGCACACTCACAGCGACCCTACTGGAGCCCTGGCATGACGCAGGTGTGACACACGTGGGTGACCTGTTTGCGGAGGGACACCTACTATCTTTCGAAGACTTCAGAACCACACAGGGCGTCCCCAACGGCTCCTTCCTTCTACACGCCGGACTCCGACACTATATCACACGCACATGGTCGCTTGACGGGCGGGAACCTGTTACGAACCCCCTCGTCACAATGCTCTACCTCATGGGAACGGGCGGCCATCTGACCAGGTGGCTCACAACTAGCATCAAATCGGGGAGGGCACTCCCACTGACATCACTACGGGCGAAGTGGGAAGTAGATATTGGGAGGCCACTGCGAGACAAGGAGTGGGAGCGCATACTTCAGTTCCCTAGGAAAGTAGCTAGGAACCCCAAATACAAGTTCATTCAACTGATGTTACTACATAGAGCTTACTTGACTCCGCACCGTCTACATGTGATGTTCCCTGCAACCAAGAGTAACTGCCCCTGATGCGACGCAGACGACGCATCACTGGTACATATGCTGTGGCAATGCCCTAAATTGGGGTATTTCTGGACCACTGTCCATGCCTCACTCGAGACGACTGGTACCCTGCCCCGATCACCTACACTGGAACATACACTTCTAGGGCTGGGACCATCGACACGCACCAGAACCGTGGCGACGCGCTTCTCAGATCTGGCCCTGTTGCTGGCGAAGCGTGCCATCATGATGAGATGGAAATCATCTAAACCACCCAACCCTGACTTGTGGCGGGCGGAAGTAGTGCGCTGGGGTAAGGCTGAGGGCGAAGCACTACAAAGAGAGGAGAGTAGGGGGCCTCCGGAAAACTCCGATTTCACTAGAATGGTTTGACACTTTGGGGGTCTTTGAGGCTGGCAATGACGGAGATGAAGCAGATACTAGTGACTAGCCACTCGGGGTATTACTATGCCCCGACCCACTTTCCCATGCACGGCCACTGCCTACGGTGCACGGCGATGGGGTACGGGGGACCCCGACCCATCGATCACATTACCCCACCCTACCTGTGTGTTAAACTTGAACTTACACTATGTATCAGAACATTGCGGGTGACCCATATGTCGATATCTCAAATATGTGCCTGCCGAGAGAGTGACGGGTGGGATTTCGTTGGGGCGGAGGGTGGGATCGGGGATGAACGGGGTTTGTTAGTTTGTTCTGGTTCATCGACATCATAAGAAAAAAAATCAAATTCACTATGTTTCTATATGTGCTCTGAGCAAACGCATGCATGTACCACGGAGATTAACACTGAGCTTGTATGTACGAAAATGTATGCTGTTACTGCTCTTGAAACTATGCTAATAAACAGATTTAAAAAAAAAAAATAAAACACGAAACGGATCGTCCACCTGCTGGAGAAGGCCTCCCGGATCCCGGGAGAACGAATGATGCTAGCGGTGGATGCGGAGAAGGCATTTGACCGGGTGCACTGGCCTTATCTGGAACGAGTTCTGGTGAAGGCAGGCATAGGGGATAAGTTCCGCGCCATGATTTTTAACTGCTACAGACGGCCGACTGCAGTGGTTCGCGTTAATGGGTATACCTCTAGGGCCTTTGACATCGAAAGAGGTACTAGGCAGGGATGCCCGCTCTCGACCCTGCTCTTCGCCCTTTACATGGAGACTTTCGCCCTGCGGGTGCGCGACAATCCGGCAGTGACAGGGGTACGGATGGGAGGTTTCACACACGCTATAAGCCTTTATGCTGACAATGTCATCTTATCGATTGACAAGCCCCGGATGGCTCTGCCGGCCTGCATCGAGGAGCTGGCCTCCTTTGGCGCGGTCGCGGGGTTCAAAATGAACATGGGAAAGTCGGTGGCTTTAGATATCTCCCTCGAGCCGGCTACTAGGACTTACCTGCAGCACCGATTCCCCATGCTTTGGTCGTCAGAGGCAGTACCCTATCTGGGGATCCAGATTGCTCCCACTTTACCGGCCATGGTATCGGCCAACTATGTAGCCCTGGGTGTCAAGATCAGGGAAGAACTAGGCCGATGGAACCGTGGCACCTTCTCCTGGTTGGGCAGGATAGCCGCCATCAAAATGACGGTCCTGCCTCAGGTGCTTTACTTGTTTCGGGCCCTACCGCTCCAGCCGCCGGTCGGGTGGATCCCGCAACTACAAGCGGACGTCACGCGCTTTGTCCGGCAGGGGAAGAAACCCAGAATGTGCAGAGCCCTCTCATTGCTGGCCCCTGAGGCGGGAGGTTTGGGAATACCTGAGTTCCGTAAGTATTTCCAAGCAGCGCAGTTGCGTTATCTTGTGGAATGGAGTAGGTGGGAGTCCGATAAACACTGTCTCTTCCAGGACCAGGCGGTGGCGGGTAGACACTTGTAGGAGATCCCATTTCTGCGCTGGCCTCACCGGCCCAAGAATTTGTACGCCTCCTTTGTTACAAGAGTGCCCCTGCGGGTATGGGGTGCCACTAGCATTACATATGGCCTCACCACATTCCCGTCGCCACTCACACCGTTGGTAGACAATCCGGACTTTACCCCGGGAATGGAAAGAGGAGCATTCACACACTGGAGACAGGCAGGGTGTAGAGCCCTGTGTCACTTGTATGGCCCTGAAGGGGTTGTCCCCTTCCCGCAGTTTCGCCAGGAGTTTTCACTCCCGGAGACCGAGAGGCACCGCTATATGCAAGCGCGCCATTGGGCCCTTCAACCGCAGGTGAGAGAGACGGCCGACAGGCACTTTCTTCCATACGAAAAGTGGTTACTGTCGCGGACGTCGGACTCAAAATTGATTACGGATCTCTATAGGCTACTGCAACAGCCCTCGACGCACCTGTATAACCCGGGGAGAGAACGCTGGGAACGGGAGTTGGGAGAGACATTGAGCCCTAAGGACTGGGAGCACATATCCTATAGAGCGAGGCACTCGGCATACCACATGGGTCTCACTGACACATTGACCAAGATCTCCACCTATTGGTACTACACACCAGAGCGGGTTCACAAATTTGACCGTAGCAAGGAGGATACATGTTGGCGAGGGTGCGGGCACCGGGGTACGCTTACACACATTCAATGGGATTGCCCGTTACTGGAACCTTATTGGAGGGAAGTGCTGGATGAAATTGACTCCCATTTTGGCATTGAACTACCACGCTTTCCCGCATACACCTTGCTGGGGCTCCCGAATGGACTGATGTACCCCCTCAGATCCCGTAGGGGCAGGCAGATAGCCATTGCACTAGGATCCGCTGTCCAAAACATCCTGATACATTGGCACACTACCACGACACCCTCTATCACGGGTTGGCTCCATAGACTATGGCATGTGTTGGGCATGGAGAAATTGTCGCTAAAAGTGGCGGGAGATATAGAGCAATTTAATGAGCTTTGGCAACCATTTCATTCCTTTCTGCTCACAGAATTTAAGGAACTTACCTGTCCCAAGTAACTCCGCCTCTTGCGGCTTACGAGCCCGGTAGCGACTGCCCAGTGATTTGATGGGGTTCTCACTTTCCCTGTAGGAAGTGGCTTTGATGTACACTTTGGATAGGGGCTGTGCACTGGACGTAGGGTGGGGACTGGGGAGGGGGGGTCGGGATCCGGGAGTTGGGATGTTGGGGTTTTTGAGGGGGGGCTTGCAACAGAAATGTCATTTCATGCTGCGACAATGCATACCAGGTATCGCTGTGATGGACTAGCACACGAGAACTGCACCTGCCAATTCTCCGCTGGGGATGGGGCTTTGTCCGCCCTAATATGATGCTCTCTGGTGCCCGAAGCGGTCGCTCACCCACGCTCCCACGCCTGCTGCCAGATTGCATACCTCATTGCTGTCTGCTACCCTGCTGGACCCGTGATCGAGCGCACTCCCTCAGCGCCTGGTATTGTTACCGCTAAGCGCTATCAGTGCCCTTCATGCGCTACATTGACATTTTCATTTTCCATAGCCAGCCTGTTGGGGACTCAAAATTGAACAAGCTGCTCGCTTTTGCTCACGTTTGCGCTGCTCTGTGCCTGATACTGTTTTCATTTGGATATTGCTGTGATTGCCAGTCCTCAGCTGTGCCCCGTTTTGTTTTTCTATTTAGGAGGCCATTTTGTTGTTGTTGTTGTGTCCACTCCCAGCCCGTGTCTCGTCCCCGCTCCCGCCTCCCAGCTGACCCTCCCGCCCACAGACAGAGTAAGGCCGTCCCTCCTCCCCTCCTAGCGCTGTGACCACCTGGGCTTGCCCCGAAGCGGTCGCTCACCCACGCTCCCACGCCTGCTGTCAGATTGCATACCTCAATGCTGCCTGCTACACTGCTGGACCTGTGATCGAGCGTACTCCCTCAGCGCCTGGTATCGTTACCGCTAAGCGCTATCAGTGCCCTTCCTGCGCTACATTGACATTTTCATTTTACATAGCCAGCCTGTTGGGGACTCAAAATTGAAAAAGCTGCTCGCTTTTGCTCACGTTTGCGCTGCTCTGTGCCTGATACTGTGTTCATTTGGATATTGCTGTGATTGCCGGTCCTCGGCTGTGCCCCGTTTCGTTTTTCTATTTAGGAGGCCATTTTGTTGTTGTTGTTGTGTCCATTCCCAGCCTGTGTCTCCTCCCCGCTCCCGCCTCCCAGGTGACCATCCCGCGCCCCTCCCCTTCCACCATCCTCTTATGACAGATGCTTTATCGCGCAGCGTTCACGCGCAGCGGTCGCGCCCTATGCGCGCCGAAGTTGCACCAAAGGTAAGCCCGTCTACGCCCGTCCGCGCCTGGACCGCGCCCAGCGCCAGACCCCCGCAACCCGCACTCCTCCCGCTTAACATATGCCGCCACCACCCTCCCTGCCCTCAACTCTGGACGAATCCCACACTGTTGCGTAGCTGCCCCAGGACACATCCACGGACCCTTCTCCTGCCACCCCTGCAAATATACCAGCTTCAAGGCCCATACCACTTCCTCCAACCCCAAACGCTGCTCCGACTCTAACCACCTGAAGTGCATCCTGCTGAATACCCGCTCGGTTCACAGACACGCTACCGAACTCTGGGACTTACTCGACACTACATCTCCGGACGTCGCCTTCCTTACTGAAACATGGATGAACGCATCATCAACACCCGACATCGCCATAGCCATCCCGGACAATTACAAGATTATCCGGAAAGACCGCACCGTCCAAACAGGAGGAGGCATCGCCATCGTCCATAAGAACACCATCAACTTCCACCTGGAAAAGAAAAACGACAACAACACCACCACCCTTCTGGACAACCTGGCCAATCTCTGACTCAATCAACTTGTTGACGGCCCCACCCATGTAGCCGGACATAAGCTCGACCTAATCTTCACCTCCAGTAAACACATCTCAGCTACAAAACCACCCCGACCCACAACTCCCCACAACCTATTCCCCGAAGAAAATGGAACAAAATCACCACCGACCAACTCCTCACATCGCTCAACCAAAACCCACCCGCCCTCTCATCGGACCCAAACCAAGCTGCCATCAAATTCAAACAATGGATCACTCACAGCGCTGACGAATTAGCACCCTTGAAAAACCTTCACACCAAACAAGACAGCAAAAAGGCCCCCTGGTTCAACGATGACCTTAAGAAATCCAAGAAGCTATGCCGTACTCTCGAGAAAACATGGAGAAAAAACCTAACCACCGACAACATGACCATCTTCAAGGCAGCCACCCGCAAACACCACCAGCTGATTCGATCCACCAAGAAATCAGCATTCAAGAATCGACTCGACAACAACGCCCATAACAGCAAGGAACTATTCAACATCGTCAAAGAATTCACCAACCCCACCGCAGCTTCAAACGACATCACTCCCTCCCAAGACCTTTGCGATTCGTTATCCTCCTTCTTCTACAACAAAATTGCACACATACATAACAGCTTCGAAAACAGCTCCAACGAACAATCCTCTCTACCCTCCTCAGATCTTAAACCGCCCTCTAACAACCTCAGCGCCTGGAACCCAATCAACACTGAAGACACCATCCACCTAATGAATTCCATCCACTCTGGCTCGCCAACCGACCCATTTCCCCACCACATCTTCAACAAAGCAGACTCCATCATCGCACCCCATCTCCGTGATGTCATCAACTGCTCCTTCAACTCTGCCACCTTCCCAGAAAACTGGAAACATGCCGAAGTCAGCGCCCTCCTGAAGAAACCCACAGCAGACACCTCTGAACTTAAAAACTACCGCCCCATATCCCTCCTCCCATTCCCGGCCAAAGTCATAGAGAAAGCCGTCAACAGCCAACTTGCCGCCTTCCTCGAATCCAACAACTCCCTCGATCCCTCACAATCCGGCTTTCGAGCCAAACACAGCACCGAAACCGCCCTCATCGCAGCAACAGACGACATCCGAACACTGCTGGACAACGGAGAAACAGTGGCCCTCATTCTACTCGACCTCTCCGCCGCCTTCGACACTGTCTGTCACAGCACCCTCATACAACGCCTCAGCAACATCGGCATAAAAGGAAAAGCCCTGGACTGGATCATCTCGTTCCTAGCTGGGAGAACTCAGAGAGTCCGACTTCCCCCATTCAAATCAGAGGCCACCGAAGTCATCTGCGGTGTACCACAAGGATCATCACTCAGTCTCACCCTCTTCAACGTTTACATGAGTTTACTCGCTTCCATCGCGCGTCAACACAACCTTAACATCATCTCCTACGCTGATGACACCCAGCTGATCCTTTCCCTTACCAAAGACCCCAACACCGCCAAAACCAATCTTCACGAAGGCATGAAAGAAGTAGCCGTATGGATGAAAAACAGCCGCCTAAAACTTAACTCAGACAAAACGGAATTACTAATCCTAGGATCATCCCCCTCTGCCTGGGACGACTCATGGTGGCCTTCGGATCTGGGCTCAGCACCCACACCCACAGACCACGCACGTAACCTTGGCTTCATCCTAGACTCCTCACTCTCGATGACCAAACAAGTCAACGCTGTCTCATCCTCCTGCTTCAACGTTCTTCGTATGCTCAAAAAAATCTTCCACTGGATCCCCGCCGAGACAAGAAAGACTGTCACTCACGCACTGGTTACGAGTCGACTAGACTACGGAAAAACCCTCTACGCCGGAATTACAGCCAAATTACAGAAAAAACTCCAACGCATCCAAAACGCATCAGCGAGACTCATTTTGGACATCCCTCGCCAAGATCACATCACCAGCCACCTGAAAGACCTCCACTGGCTTCCCGTCAACAAAAGAATAACATTCCGTCTCCTCACCCACGCACACAAGGCCCTCTACAAACTAGGGCCCGAATGCCTCAACACTCGACTATCCTTCTACACACCCACCCGCCAACTAAGATCCTCCAATCAAGGCCTCGCCGCAGTTCCGCGTATCCAAAGATCCACCATGGGAGGCAGATCCTTCTCCTACTTGGCGGCCAAGACCTGGAACTCACTCCCCACTCACCTCCGCCTTACACAAAAACACATCTCCTTCAGAAAAGAACTTAAAACCTGGCTATTCAATAAATAATGAACCCCCTCCCAAAGCGCCTTGAGACCCTCTGGGTGAGTAGTGCGCTATATAAATTCCTGAACTTGAACTTGAACTTCAACTTGAACTATGTTTGTCCTAGTATGTTGTGCTGAATAAAATACTTTAAACCTAAAACATAAGAAAGCATGTTTGGTGGTACAAATCAAGATATGCACATGACATGACAAAGGGATGCAGGAGATGACAATGGCCAGTCCATGCCCAAATGTCGGACAAATCAACAAATTGTCCTCTTTTTATTTTTTTTTATTTTTATTGAGAATCCATGTAGCATAATAAGAAAGCAATATACATGATTTCAATGAAAAAGACAAGATACAATACAAACAAACCACAAAAATTAACAATAAAGAATAATAAAAAAATAATAAAAAAAAAAAGTATGTAGAGGTCGGTTGTAGAATTACATAACTAGTATCTGATTGAATTGATTCTTGTAGATCATGAAGTAGTTAATGTTATTAATATAAATATTGATATGGGTATTGTAGGCATAATGCCGGCTACCGCAAACAAACAAAAAAGATGAAAAGAGAATATAGAATATAGCGGATAAGAGCATTGCCGTAGCCATAATCCTGAAAATCAGTGAGTTTGCTACAATCTACTAGCACGCCAAGCAGCCACTGGTGCCCAGGTCTTCATCCCCAATTTTCTTAAGTTTTTACCCTTGAGTTCATACAAAGCCACCTCCACATTATGTATTCCCAATAGTCTGGACAACCACATTTGAAATGTTGGGACCTCAGTATCTTTCCAAGCTGCTGAAATTAAGATTCTAAGTACAGCTGTGGAAATAAAAATTAAAGCTTCAGTCTCGATATTTAATTTCAATTTGCTTTGGCATCCTATTATCATGAGTGTCGGAGACAAGGTTATCTGAGCATCCAGCAGCCCTGACCAGAATGATTCAATCTCTGTTTTGATTGATTCTAATTTCTCACACTGATAAAACATATGGATAATATCAGCTGGACCTTTGCAGCCTCTGGGGCAGTTGCTGTTCTCTTTCTTACCCCAATCATAAAGTTTAGAGGGGGTGTAATAGAGATTAAATAATGTTTTGAAGTGCTGAGCTCTTAAATTGGCGGAGCGTAGGAATCTTCTATCCATTGCAAGGGCTCTGTCCAGGTCAATATCCGGATCCTCCAGTTTTGAAGCCCAGGCTGCCTCAGTTTTGCCCATATCGTCCTGGGATTCCTCCAAAAACAGCCTATACACACTGTTAATTCTAGGTTCGCCCCCCTTCAGATAATCCAATATCTTACATCTCTCCCTTAAGATGATGCAGGGCCTTATTGATCTGATTGTACTGACCACCTGAGCGCATTTATAGTCTTGTATACCCTGGAGGGAGTGCCTTTGTCTTAATTCTTCCAGAGTTCTACACTCATCCCTGACCATAACTTGCCCCATTGTCAGGATACCCTGTCGCGCCCAGTGTCTCCAGGAACCATCATTACTTAGGTTCGGGAAGAGGCTTGAGTTCCAGAGTGGGGTGTGGTGATTGTATTTGGAGATTGCCAGTGCTTTCTGAGCTGCTACCCAGACCCCCCATATCCCTTCGAAGGTCTTAAGTCTCGACTTACTGTAATATTTTCTTTCTGTTCTCCTTAATAAGACCCCAGTAGCCTCGCTGCCAAGTAGCAGTTCAAAGTTATCTTGTCTACTCGGGGAGTTTGTGCTGCTTCCCGCTGGATTGAATAATATAGCCATCTGTGTAAGAAGACAAGACCAATGATAGTATCAGAGGTTTGGCACTCCCAAGCCCCCCCTTTCCTGAGGCAGAGACATATATTTTATGGATCTTCTAACCTTTCCATATTGCCACAAGAAATTCATAAAGACGGATTCTATTTCTTTGATAATTTTCCCCTCTATTTTAAAGGGGATCGACCGAAATTTATATAACACCTTGGGGAACATAGTCATTTTGATGAAATTGGCACGACCTATTATTGAAAGTTGTAGCGTATCCATTCTTTTCAGATTCTCCCTCATGGATTTCATGGATTTCATAGGAGGAATGAAGTTGTCTCTAATTATCAACTCCGGCTGTGCGTTGATCGTTATCCCCAAGTAAACCACAGAGTCAACGAATCTGGAGTCTGACTTATTTATGTTCTTGGAGCAGAGCACCTGTGTCTTACCCACATTTAAACGATAGCCTGATTGTCCACCAAATTTGCTCGTAGTACCCACCACTTCTCGCATAGCCGCTTCGGGATCAGTAGTAATGACAGCTAGATCATCGGCATATGCCAAGATTTTTGTTTGAAATCCCTTTGTACCTTCCGGTTTAATTGCTGTGTTGTTAAGTATTTGACGTATTAGAGGATCAATATATAGTGCGAATAAAATGGGTGAGCATGGGCATCCCTGCCTTGTCCCCCTCGTAATGATGATCTTATCCGAGTTCTCACCCATCATTTGAATTTTCGCGACTGGGGTGACATACATGGCCTGAATAGCCTTCATAAACCTCGGTCCAAACCCCCTTTCAGCGAGCACGCTCCACAGAAATTCCCATCTGACGCGATCAAAAGCTTTCTCCGCGTCTAGGAGGATCATTGCGACCCCTCCCTCCCCGGCAGCATGGATATCAAACAACGTGATAGCTCGTCTGATATGATCGTTGGTTCCCCTACCAGGGATGAAACCATGCTGCCAGGTAGAGACCAGGGCCCCAATGATCCGTCCCAAGCGGGTTGCCAAGATCTTAGCATATAATTTATTGTCCGCGTTTATTAAAGATATGGGTCTATATGAACCCGGATTCTCCGTGGGCTTGCCCTTTTTATGGAACACCACTATATTGGTGTTCATCCATGACTCAGGAATTAAACCTGTATTTATAATCCCGTTGAAAAGGTCTAACAGAAGTATAGATGTTTCTTCAAATAAGCATTTATAGAACTCGATTGGTAAACCATCGGGGCCCGCAGCCTTCCCTGCTGCCAATTCTCATAAGGCCTCCGAGAGTTCATCCATAGTAATGGATTGTTCTAAAATTTCTCTATCACCTTGAGCCACTTTGATCCCCAATCCTGTCCACTCAATCATTGGTTCCTCAGTAACCACATCTTCTTGATACAATGTCTGATAGTATCTTTTGAAGACATTTATAATGTCCTTTGGCTCCTCGTAGGTCCTACCCTGCTCTGCTATACGTGTAATAATATTTTTCGAGGTCGCTTGTCTAATACGTAGTGCCAATGCTTTCCCAGCTTGTTCCCCCATCTCATACATATTCCTTCTTTGTGTTTGATATTCAGCAGCAGCTTTTTTAGCTAATTGCTTTTGTATCTCAGCTTTGATAGTACTCACTCTTTCTAAGCTTTTGGTGTCCTGCCTTCCATCGGTTATATCTTTCCTATGCTGTTCCTCCGCTACTGTTAATCTATTCATTAATTGCTCTCTTTCTGAGTTGAGTCGTTTCCAATTGTGAGAGGTATAGCTGCTGGTTTCTCCCCTTAAGGCAGCTTTGTAACTGTCCCAAACAGAGTTACGCGATGCGCTATATCTATTTGCATCAAAAAAGGCCTGTGACCAATTCTTCATATACGCTATATAGGTACTATCTGTTAAGAGCTTCTTATCGAAAGTCCATGGTCTCATTGGTTTAGCTGGTCTATTGAGAGCTATTGTTAATAACAAAGGATTATGGTCTGAAATTATCATAGGTAATTTACTAATTTCTACTGTGCTAATCTCAGTGGTGGAAATCATAAACTAATCTAGCTTGGAATATTTCTTAAATGGATGCGAAAAGTATGTAAAACCTGGATTCTCTGATTCAATACTACCCCAGACATCCCTCAAGCCGTGTGAATCCATCATTGAGCGTACTGCCCGATACACCCGGGGTTTACGCCAGGTATATCCAGTTCCTCCTTCGAAATCTGCAGAGATATTGAAATCCCCACAAACCACTATGGGTGCTGGCCAGCTAGCTAGCTCCTTCTCAATGCAGTTGAAGGTATCAGTCGTCGCTGTTAGCCCCGTAAATGCTACAAATAGTGATGCCAAGATTCATTTCGCATAATGCCCACCGCCCCATGGTGTCAGCCTTGGATCGTTTAGCTCCCCCCAGACCCACCTTGCCAATGATAGCGACCCCCCTAATAGTAGACGTTTGGGAGGAACAAGAAAGAGTCTCGAATCCCTTTAGGTTTAGCCAATGCCTTTTCCCCCATGGCAGATGGGTCTCCTGTATACACATGATATCCGTACATGTAAATTTAACAAATTCCTCTAGTCTTCCCCTTTTTTCCAATCATTTAGGCCCCCCGTATTCATAGAGCAGATCCTAAGCTTTGACATACTTCTGTCTTAGGTCCTTCCTTCTATTCAACCTTCCACTTAGTATAGTAAAGACACGTTTGACTACATACCTTGTTACAGCTTTAAATCTCAGCCCGATTATAATTACAATAGTATCATGAATTCTCTTTTTTAGATTTGCACCCCCCAGCACCAACCCAACCCTCCCTCCCCGCCTCCTTCCAACACCCAGTCCCTCCCACCCCCCCAACCACCCATTGAGGCATCCTGGGTCCAGCCGGATCCAGGTGTGGGCGTCTGTGTGGTCCGTACACCAACGATCACTCTCAGAGCCTCTGGCCCCGCCATTAGAAAGTGAAAAGAGAGCACTAGAGCCAAAGAGGAAAAGAGGAAGAAACAAACCAGAGAAATAAAAGCTTAAGCCTATACCATAACAGTAATAATTTTTTTTTTTTTTAGGTCTCAGGAAATTGATTTGCCCCCAATACAATTAAATTTTATGTTCATAATGTTTATCAGTTATCCTTCCTTGCAGTGTCCGATATTTCTTGCAAGTAACCTTCCGCCTGAATTTCACTGTTGAAAAAATGCGTAGTACCTTTGAAAATTACTTTCAGACGGGAAGGGTTTTGTAGGTACACAGTAGCACCAGCTTTTTCAAATGGGGTGAAAAGCTGCCGCATCCTCCATCTTCTTTCAACTGTTGGATGTGCATAGTCTGGTCTTACAAAAAAGGAGAATCCATTATGTTCCCGCTTGCTGGTAGGCCGCGCTAGATCGTAAATGGCTTCCCGTAACAGAAAGTTACCAAAGTACACTAACATTGCCCTTGGGTACTTGGTGGAGTTCTCAGCTTGTTTACGTTGTGTGAGGGGAAAGCGATGGGCCCGCTGAATTTCTTTATCCATATCCCAGGATTCTAATTCCGGGAAAGTTTTTTTCAGAAGGTTACTTATATATCCCCTAGGATCATTCCTCTCCACGGCTTCCGGAATGCCCAGAAAACGGGTTATTTCTTCGGGAGCGATTCTCCTGGTCTTCAACCTTGAACATTAAGTCTCTAATGATCCCTTCTTGAGATTTTTCTTGCTTTTAGAGGCAGGCAACATCTTTCTCTAAATACTCGTTTGTTGACCACCCCTTCTAACTTCTGAATAGCGGCATGATTTCTTTCACTGTCTTTCTTAATATCCTTGTGGAAGTCTCTGATAGTCTTCAGGATATCTTTTAAGGAAGGCTCAACCAGTTTCCCTTTTCTTACAGCCGATCCATGTTGTAGTTGGTTGTCGCTCCCATTTGATTCCTCTTCCCTGTGCTGAGCCAGTACAGCTTCATCAGAATTATTGGATTTATTCCTACTTTTGCTGACTTGCCCAGTGAAGCTTCCTTGGTCTGAACTTTCTTCAAAGTTTGACTTATTGAGCCGTTGGTTCCTTGTTCTCCTATTCTCAAATTTTCTCCCCCGTGGGGTATTACCTTGATCTGAAGCGCTGGATTTCTTGGCGTTTAAGGAGTCTGTACCATCCGGTGATGAACCTCGAGCTGGATTGATATTATCATCGCTAATCTCACTTGTTGTAGATAGACCAGCCTCGTATATATCTGCATCCGATCCCTCAGATGGATTTTCCGCTTCAGATTGTCTCAATTTCGCAATAGATGGATTGCGTGAGGAACTGGGAGTCTCATTATAACCAGATTGCTTTAAAAGAGACTTAGTTGGTGTTTCAAGGTCTGGGTCTGGTTCCGAATGTATCATCCTATTCTCCTCATTCTTAGATAGTTCATCCGATGCTAGATGTTTTGAAACTTTTTTCTCCCCTTCCTTGGGTATAGGGCTGAAGATACTGGATATACTAGGCTGTAGTGTATTGGCTTGTTCGGTAGCTTTAGCGTTTGCTTTCAGATTCTTAATAGTTTGAAGTCGCTTGGCTTTTTTTGCCATTAACTCCGCATCATCAATGGCTTCGGTGCATTTCTCCTTCTCTTTATCTTTTCGTTGAACTTTCTCTTTTTCACCAAGGCATTTTTTAATTTTTTTCCATGATTTTTTCATTTTCTGTTTTCCATTTCTTTATCTTTGCTTTTGTCTTTGTCTCTGTCTTTAAATTGTCCTCAATGAAAAATATGGTGTACCAGTCCCTAGATGGCAACAGGTCCCTGTAATCATTAATTAAGCACGGGCCGCATGGTACGCATTGACACCTCACACCTCACACCATGGACAAGTAATGCATGTACCACTGCATCATGTCAGAAGGCACAGTAGTGCACATAAAAAACAATGTGATGATCAGTCAATTGTGTAGTATACAAACAGTGAATGAAACAGAGCTAACACAAAGCTTGCGGGGTGCACCACAATGACCATTTCCCATCTGATCCAGAGGTGACTAAGAACTCACTGCAGAGGACAACACCAGCAACCTGCAGAGCCAGTCTCCCCCCCCCCAGGTACATGGACTCTCGGATGTTGACTCCCAGGATCCTCTGGATGATGAGCTCGAAGCCGGCCCATCTGGTGTGCCAGGGAGCAACAGGTCCCAGGACCCCATCGTCCCCCTACCACATCTGCTGCAATAACAACTTCACTGCAGACCCCTGCTGTCAAGGCCTGTGCATCCACCGCCACCACCACCACCACCAGTGCTGACTGCAACACCCTCCCTGTCCCAGAGGATGACCACCCCACACCACCGACTGAGGACGGCAGGGAGAGGATGCGGGTGCCCACAGTGGTGAGGCAACTGGTCCGTGGCAGCAGGGTAGGTGGGAGGGGCAGGGTCACCCACAGACACCAGGAGGTTGGGACCCAATCCCTGGACCACATCACCAGAGTCCTTGGTGCTTATGAACAGGCCCAGGGACAAACGGGCCAGTCGGATAAACTGTTACGCAAGCTCATCCTCCTGATGAGGTCAATAGACACCCTCATGGGATAAATTGTGGAACTCTTGGGCCAGCAAGTGGCGGTACTGAGGGACAGGCCTGTGCCACAAGCAACACCTCCACCTCCCTCTGGTGGGCTGCAGGATGACAGTTCACCATCCTCCCCTGCGCCCACAGAGAGGAGTGAGTCCTCAGACCCCACTGGCCCTGCAGCAGGGCCCCCCTCCCAAGCAATGAAGGGGCCATCCTAAGAAGACCCTGGGAGTATCTGGAGGCACAGCACCTGCCAAACACCAGTCACGGTGCCAGCCCTGATGGCAACCCTCTTCACCACTGTATTGACTTTTTGGACTGTCCTTCCCCACACTGCCTTGTGAATGGCATCTGTCCGTTGGACGGGGTCAATGTGGTGACTACTCGATTATCTCATTTATCATAACTTTTAACTCACTGCTCCACCACCAACCCAATGGAAACGTACACTTCCCCTCACATGTCACCATTGTAAATAAAAAATCCTTACACACATAGTGTCGTGTCAGCTCCCTCTTTAGTACAGATTGTGCAGTCTACAACATGACCACAATGTACCAGGAGTATGGACTGTGTGTAGGCAAGGAGAAGTAGAAGGCGCCTAGAGAAACACAACAGAACAACATTCACTGGTCTGGGTGTGGCATCACAGACATCACACCACACCCACCATCAAGATAAGCCAACATGCACACATAACGATGGGCAACAAGTGTCAACATACACCTCCTATAGATGTTCCAAATGACCTGTCCCAGAAACACTGCCAAACAGTGCTGAGTCTACAAATGGCTGCTGGTACAATTCTCACATACCCCTTCACGACAACAGCAATATCATCAGACAATGGGTATGTTGTACATTGTCACCCACCTTCAAGTGAAGTAGCGGGTGATGAGCTGTTGACGCAGGTCAACACCTTCCTCCTCTCCACTGTCCTCATCACTGGACACGGGTTGATTTGCAGGCGGTCACCTTGGGTCCTCATCATCTTCGAGGGGCAGGGAATCTCCTTGCGAATGGCTAGGTTGTGGAGCATGCAGCATGCCCACTACAATCTGACACACCTTTCCGGGCAAGTATGCCAGTGCACCTACCGGTCCTGTCCAGGCAGCGGAAACGTGACTTGAGCAGACCAAAAGTACGCTCCACCACACGATGTGTCCTCCCATGGGCATCATTGTAGTAGACTTCAGCCGGGGTCCTGGGATTCCGCATTGGGCTCAGCAACCAGGGACCGATGGGATATGTAGAGTCACCTAGGTATGACAAACACAAATAGACATTGCAATGACGCTGAGGCAGAGGGCAGCAGGTCACACACCCAGCATGCCATACGACTAGGCATACTCACCCACAATCCATGCACACACAGGAAGCAGATTAGCCCTCAGCTGGGGCACAATGCTGTTACGCAGGATGTAGGAGTCATGGGCTGAGCCTGGGAATCTGGCACACACGTGAGAGATGATCATATCTGCCAGGCACACCACTTGCACATTTATGGAGTGGTAATGTTCGCGATTCCTGTAAATGTGCTCACTTGCCTGTTGTGGCACAAGACCAACATGGGTGCAATCAATGGAACCAGCACCATGGGGGATGTGCCCAAGGGGATAGAAGTCTCCCTTCACAGCTGATTCAAGTCCTGGGGTATCAAGCTAGTTCCTCAATTAAAATCAGCTTATCTTGCACCACTTTAGAGGAGGACAAACCTAGAACCAGCGGCAAAACAGACAATCACCTTTAGCGTTCTTAGAGGTGCCTTGGGTAGCTCACCCAAAAAAACAGAGAAATGCCGTGGCAGTGTTCAGAATACAGGCCGAGAATGGCAGTGGCACACTCAACAAGTGGGCGATGGCCAATGCCAAAGGCCCACCAGACCCACACTCTTACCATGTCTAAGTTTTTGAGAGAAAGCCTGCGAAACAAAAATTCCTGCAGTCCCCGGGGACGGACCGAACCTACTTTTAGGGGGGGCCCTCACCAAAACCAAGCATTAACAAGGGAAATACTGTCTCAAACGATCTTCATATGTCCCGAAGAGGCCTGATGCCACCGACAAATAAGAGATGACACAAAGGGCAGGGTGCCACCTATAGGCATTTGCTCATGGAATATAAATGGCCTAACATCAAAAATAGACAACCCGGATTTTCAAAAATACATCTCTCTATTTGACATAGTGATGCTGCAAGAAACCTGGCTAATATCCACACAACACATCATGGGCTTCACTTGCTTTTCAACTGCAGCGACTAGAACCAACAGATTCGGCCACCAGTCAGGAGGTTTGGCCACATATATATCCACTACAACAATTTCATCGGCAGTTCTTATGGAATCTTCCACATCTACAACCTTATCAGTAAAGATAAAATTACAGCTTGGCAACAAAGAAGAAGAGGTATGCCTGAGTAACGCATATGTCCCCCCAAACATAGAGTCAAAGACTCCAACTCAATTTCAATCAAACTAGCGGAGTACGTCTCTCATGTGGAAAAACCACTCTTCCTCTTGTCTGGGGACTTCAACCAAAACATGCTTGGCACATCAGCAGAAGAAGAGGCTCTGGCTATAAACATAGTTTACACCATACCACTACAAAGCTCCTCGCTACGTAGGAAAAAGCATCCAAACAACACTCTACTCAAAGAACTAGAACATCAAAACCTTTGGGCACTAAATGGAAGATTTTTTACTGACTCTCCGCCAGTAGAAACTTTCTACTCACAAACAGCCAGCTCCATCCTGGACTATACATTTGCCAGTCTGGCCCTATTTCCCCACATCCTGGGATTTAGAATGGGGAACAAGGGCGAAAGCGATCATCGCCCCCAGGAATGCCATCTAACAGCAAAGATGCCCATTGCATTTAGGCCAGACAAAACAATAGGGGCGATTCATTCCATTAATCAAAAAAGGATCAAATGCACGTCAACCAGTCTAACAACTCTGGCCGAAACTGCCCTCCAATTATATAATACACAACAATCAAATGCGGCCGGGCACATCCAACATTGGGAGCAATACACTGGATCTCTGTTACGAGAACTGGCAACCAAGTCCGCCCCAAAAAGCAACCTTCACAATGAGGGCATGAAAATCAACTTAAAAAAAGGATTGAGAGCAGAACTAAGGCTACACAAAAGACTAGTTAACTTGACCTTACGGAAGTTAAGATCAACCCCCGAAAATGCATATCTTCGGATGGAGCTGAGGAAACAAAGAGCGAATCTCAAACGCATAAAATGGAACATAAAAAAAGAGGCTGAAAATGAAACATGGGCAAAACTATTATATGATACCAAAAGCAGCAATAGTGCACGTTTTTGGCAATCAGTGAACAGGATTCTGCGCCCACAATACAAAGAACCAGGCTCGCACATCATGGAACAGTCATGGATTAACTATCTCTCCAGCCATTTCAATAACCATCCGGAACAGGCAGGAGTACAAGATTCCAACGACACAGAGCCCGATTCTATAACACCCTTGTCGGAGCCCCTGACCAAGATGGAGCAAGGCCTACCCGAAATCATCATGGATGCATCGGCCACTCAACAAATAACATTAATAACAAAACTGATTCGCAAGGGCAGGAAAGAAGGCGCTCCAGGACCTAACGGCATACCGCCAGCTCTTTTTAAGGAAAAGAATATAGAATGGGCTACTATTATGCAACTGCTATTCTCGGAAGTTAGACTTCTAAATAAAATCCCAGAATCCTGGAGAGGGTCGACGATTGTCCCCATATATAAAAAAGGCAATAAAATGGATCCAAACAACTATCGTCTAGTAGCCATCTTCGATAATGAGGCAAAATATTTTGCGGGAGCAATTTTAGAGGAGATTGTGTCATGGGCGGATTTAAATGAGATCATGCCATTAAACCAGACTGGTTTCCGGAAAAATACTGGAACAGCTACAAATACTCTGGCCATCTCTCTAATGATTGATGCAGCAAATACAAAAAAACTGATGCTGCACATGTGCTACATTGATTTTAGTGCGATGTTTGATAACATTGAGAGAGACAGACTCTGGGGGAAACTGGCACAATGGGGAATACCGCAGGCAACTTTAAGCATGCTGAAGCTTCTTCACTCTGATACTTGGGTGCAGGTGAAGTTAGGAGGCGGCACACATCTGTCATCTAAAGTCTATACAACCAAAGGACTCAAGCGAGGGTGCGTGCTTGCCCCAATACTGTTCAATCTGTACATGGCGGATCTATCAGGCATACTAAACACATGCGATTCCCATTCCCCGAGGTTGGGAGGGAAATCTCTGAGCAACCTTCTGCATGCAGATGACGTCATGCTACTGAGCCATACCTACATCGGCCTCCAGCATCTACTGAATCAAATGCACAGGTATGCCACGGAAAACAAATTAAAAATAAATTTGAGCAAAACACGCACCATGTCAATAAACATACATAAAAAGCTCCAGAAGTCTTGGATACTGGGTGGCCAAAAAATAGAGTCAGCATACAACTATAAATATTTGGGAGTCATCTTTGACCGAGACGGTTCATTCTCACAGCAAAAGCAGGAAGCAAAAAGGAGAGGGTCTTGCATTGCCGCCACATTAAAAAGTATAGCCAACCAACTGATGAGACCAATTCTGACCCCTTATCTGAAAGTCATCCAGGCTAAGTTACTACCTTCCATCTGCTATGGCAACGAGGCACTACGTGGGAGAGACTCCAAGAACCTGGATACAATCCAGACAAAAGCTTACCGAACAATGTTCTCTCTCCCGTCGTACATATCGCCCGCCCAACTCAGGTTGGAATTTGGACTACAAAAACAAGTTCTTGCAAGACAGGGTGCTTATATTATCTGCTGCCACAAACTTCGCTCTACTACTACTAACACTCTAAATTTGCTGTTATGGCAAGACATCCAAAGCAGGGACGTATCTCAGGCAAGATCTTATCTGAAGTCAGCCTTGGGGGCCACTAACCTATCAGCGATCTGGGACATGCAACTCGGGCATAATCTGTTTAAAAAACTGGTTTGGAAAACTGTTAAATCTATTTCATTACTGGAGGACAAAGAGACATTTGCCAAAAGAAATCATGCATGGATGATTTTAAACTCATATAAATCCCTGACACCACAACCATATTTCAGTCAGGGCTATTCCAAGACAACAAAACTGAAGTTCTTGAAATACAGACTAGGGGTCTTTCCCACCAAAGAGCATTTACCCCCTTGGCTCAGGAGCAATGGCCATGATGCCTGTATCTTTTGTAATACTGCGAAGGGCGACATACTCCATATGACCTGCCTCTGCCAAGAGCTTCGGCCAGCCCGCCAACAGCTCTTAAAGGACCAGCTCAAGCAGATTGGAACTCGCACTAGAAGGCAAGCGGTGCTGGCTTGCCTGAACCCTGCAAACACAAAACTGAACTGCAGATATGTAAAGTTCCTTGCAATAATTGAGCAAAAACTGTCAAAAAACATTCCGACCATTTACACAGGAAACACACAGACGCTAATCAGAACTGAAGGAAATATGCTCTCCTGCCTCAAGAGAAATGCCCCTGGACATTAGATCGGGCTTTTATTGTATGCTCTTTTTAATGATGTTTTAAATGACATCAATTTTCTTACGATATTTTAAAACCTTTTTTTAAATGTTTGCACTGGTTTTAATGAACTATGCATAATACAATTACCTTACCTTACCTTATCCTTCACAGCTGGCAATTCTGCACTCCTGGGGAAATGGATATATCTGTCCTTGTATATCATCATGGAGGACAGAACATCACGCAGCACTGTGCTGAACATCAGTTGTGACATCCCACCAACGTTGGTCACTGTCTTCTGGAACGATCCAGTGGCAAAAAAATGCAGGGCTGCCATCACCTTATAAGTTGGGGTAAAAGCTGTTGGATATATCCGGCGAGGCTGCAGGTGGGGCTCCAACATATCACAAAGGGTCTTTAGGGTGGCTCTATCCAGACGGAATTTCCAGATGATCGCCACATCCTCCATGTACTCCAGCACTGTCAAGTGACAAAGCAGATTTGGCCTCCTCCTAGTTGAGATGAAAGTGGAACCATGTCAATGCAATACATCATGAGATGGGCACAGCATCTCACGCTCTGGATGACACAACGACAACAATGACTGCCATTAAAATTGAGTTACAGACCAGCTTACATGTAGGGACACCTTCAGCTACACAAAGCACATGCCTGTCGACTTACACAAAACAAGTACCTCAAACACCACCTTGGTCAATGTGAATGCACATAGGGATATGGCCACATTTTGCATGAGCACACCTGGGAGTATATCATCCAGCATATGTGTAAGAAATCAACCCCACTGTCTCATACCTAGCTGCTGTACCTATCCCATCTTAATGCATCATGTCAACCTGGCACACATACACAACACAATGACCACAGTTGGCGCGGAAATGACGATTGTGTACATGAGCAAACATAATAGGCCATGCTAAAAAGTACATTATTCATTGAGACGAGTATTGCTGTGATTGTCACTGCACCTCAACACATTGACATGTGTACACATTGTAGAGTCCAGAACAACACTGTCCTGCCTACACGACCATCAAAGTCATAAGTGACACGTGAGGGAGTACAGGCCAATCTACGAAATCACAGACACAAACATGGCATGTGTAGTCTCCAGTGGAGTAAATGGAACATTGGCATTGTGTGCACAATGATGTGCCATTGACCATGTGGGCACTGTGCACTGTTGATGTTTGCCAGATGGCCATTGCCATTGTATGACACCCACATCGTGGTAGCTACATCCTGACCCCAGCGGTGTGTCACCAGCACCCCCCATTCACACAAATGGGGTAGTGATAGGCATAGAGACATGCCCAAATAGTGGTGGGCATGCTCCGCCACCCAAATCGCGGTGCCTTATGTGATTTTTGCCACCGAAATCACGGTAGCTACCGCCTGGCCCCAGCGGTGTGTCACCAGCACCCCCCATTCACACAAGTGCGGTAGTGATAGGCATGGAGACATGCCCAAATGGCGGTGGGCATGCTCCGCCACCCAAATCGCGGTGCCTCGTGATTGTATGCCACCCAAATCGCGGTAGCTACCGCCTGGCCCCAGCAGTGTGTCACCAGCACCCCCATTCACACAAGTGCGGTTTTGTTAGGCATGGAGACATGCCCAAATGGCGGTAGGCATCCTCCGTCACCCAAATCGCCGCAGCTACCACCTGGCCCCAGTGGTGTGTCACCAGCACCCCCCATTCACATAAGTGTGGTAGTGATAGGCATGGAGACATGCCCCAATGTCGGTGGGCATGCTCCGCCACCCAAATCGCGGTAGCTACCGCCTGGCCCCAGTGGTGTGTCACCGCCATGCCCTTACAGCCAATGGGAACTTTGATTGCGGTGGCATGAGGCAATTTTGAAGATCGCGGTAGGCCTGTTCCACCACCGAGGAGGCGGTCATTCGATGCATTTGAAAGATGCACCATCGCAGTAGTGCACACTGGGCCCCTGCGGTGTGTCACTGGCATGGAGCATGCCCTAGAGCCAATGGGAACGATAATTGCAGTGGCATGATGCAATTTTGAAAATCGCGGTAGGCATGCTCCGCCACCATGGAGGCGGTTATTGGATGCATTTGAAAGAGGCAGACCTGAACCACCAATTGCTGCAGCTTGGCACCTTTGAAACAACCCCATGGGGCTATATATGTGTCGGAGGGAGCCTTACATTTCCACTGAACCCAGAGCCTGCTGCCTTAGAACTCTCACCTGCTGCTGCCTCTAGGGACTGCTGCCTGAGACCCCTCATCTGCTGCTGACTCCAGAGCCTGCTGCCAGAGACCCCTCACCTGCTGATGCCTCCAGGGACTGCTGTCTGAGACCCCTCATCTGCTGCTGCCTCCAGAGCCTGCTGCCAGAGACCCCTCACCTGCTGCTGCCTCCAGGGACTGCTGCCTAAGACCCCTCACCACCCAATTCCACCGCTGTTGTCTCATGTCCACAGTGATGGCAAGGAAAGAGAAGATCTGTGCCAGTTCCTTCTCGAGCGAGGAGCTGGAGGTCCTGGTGGACGAGGTGCTCACACAGTACGCAAGGCTATATGGTGCCCCAAATGTTGTGGTAAGTCCTCATAAGTGCGGGTGTAGGGCAGGGGGGGCACACATGTAGTTGTACTGACGCAGTATGTGCCTGAGATTGTGGGGTTGTGTCATGCACTGCCTAACATGATGTCTCCAGGGGGAAGGTGGGTGTACCCAATGCCATAGGTTTCCCTGCCTGCACATGTATGTATGATTGACCTGTATTGTGTTGTCAGCCATTCAGTGACACAGAAGTTTGTTCATGCAGAAGTCAAGACAGTGATTGCTTGGCTGAATGGCTGTGTTTGCCCCTGTTGTTCATCTCAGTGTGAACCCAGCTGGCCAGCACAGTGCCCGCCCACAAAGACAGTCTTTTCTCATTGCACTCCAGCTATGCGCCATCTCAGCACTGTAGATTGCACAAGACCGGCCTTGTGATGAGGATTTTATATTTGTGAGTTCATGTCCCTCAATGCGACATCCACGATACAGTTAACTATTCACAGGGCAGGGACATTGAGGGCTGCGCAGTCTTGGACACAGTGAGTCCACCCCCAGACACAGGTTGATATGTGCTGTATGTGTTGCTCAACCAAACAATGGACTGGAGATGTGGGCATGCTACATAGTAGTTTCAGTGCTGGCTTCCTGCGTGTATGTGAGATGTGCAGGCACTGTGTTCCCCCTCACAACTGCATACATTTACATTAGCTGTTCCCATGCAGAAAGTTATGTGCGATTCGTTCTCCTTGGTTCGGCTCTCACAGTGATGAAAATGCCCAAAAGAGTCTAACAAAAGCAGTGGACGCTCCGGTCCGATGCGTACAAAAATGCAGTGCGAGTCGAACACAGTACCTTAGCTTGGTGTGTCCGGCACGGACGGGGTGATGAAAAAGAAAGCGCTGTACGCGCCAATGTCCTCCTGTCATGGTGCGAGCTACGGCTCGTTGACTTCGTGGCTACGAGTCGTTGGGCGCAGAGTCGCGTTGCTTGAGAGGACGGTGCGATCTATATACGTTGCGGTGTATGAGCCATAACTTGGGAGCCGTACACTAGTCTCTGATAGACATATTGTTGCATTTGTGATGAGTCTGTATCTTGCTGCTATACTGATAGATGTCGGTACAAAACACTGTGTCACTGATCATTTCCCCCCCTTGTCTCCCATGCCTGCAGCTCAAGGTACACCAGCATAAGGCTGTGCGGAGGGCCATTGCAGCCAAGGTGTAATTTCTGGGGGTCTCAAACCGACGGGGCACCCACTACCACAAGAGGTGGGATGACATCAGCTGGCTGGCAAAGAATGTGGCGGAGATGAGCTTGGGGCTGCTTCCTAGCACTGGGCATTTGGCACGGCGGAGCATGACATCACTAATGGGCCACATCTTGGCGGTAACTCGGCCTGAGATGGATGCACATTTGAAGGAGCATCAGCAGCAAGCCAGGGGTGAGTATTTGGGGAAGGTGACTTCGGCTGGGAGTGGCTGCATGTGTACAGAGCCTGTGCCGGTGCTGGCCTATGTGATGTTGGTAGTGTGATTTAGTGGCATGTAAGTGGCTGCTGGGCTGGGTGCCAGTGTCACGCATGTGCCATACCTGTACTTACAAAGCTAACTTGAATTCTGTGCATTTCCATTGCAGTCTGAGTTGTGCTCTTCAGGTTTTTTTTGCATTGCGCTAGTCTTGGGAATCCCATTGGGAGGGAACGGCAGTGTTCCTGATCTGAGTGTGCCTTCATCAATGTGGCCATTGCATGCACCCAGATTGGAGAGGCCTAGACATCTGACTGCAATGTGCACAAGTCTTTGGGCCCCAAAGTACAACATGGTGGGTGGCATGTGCTCATCGCCATTGTGGACTGTCATGTTGTAGTCTGTGTCTGTGTTGTCCCCTCCTGTTCCATCCAGATCTGTCAGTGGCAACAAGTGGTGTGCCCCATCATGTCCCTAGGTGTGTTCAGAGCTAGTTGTGTGTCTGTTTGAATGGAGCCATGTTAAAATTGGGGGTCTCTGGTTGGCACAGGTGGGTACTTGTGACAAGCAGGGGCCCTCTCCTCTAGTCAGGGCAAGGGAATTACCCCCTTAAGATAACCCCTGCTCACCCTCTAGGCGGCGAGGCGCTAGCAGTCAAGGCTAGTTCAGAGGCGATATAAGTTAAGCATTTGTGACCACATACAGTAACCCAGTGACAACACTACAAATGGACACCACACAAGGTTTTATCAAAAACAGTTAGCTTTTATATAAAGGCTTAGCACAAGACCAAATAACGACACAAATAATCCACAATACTGTTAGCAATAAAGAGTTCTTGTTAAAAGCGTATTCTTAAAGTTCTGTGCAATTAGTATCCCTTGGTTTGGCTCTCAAAGTGATGAAAATGCCCAAAAGAGTCTAACAAAAGCAGTGGACGCTCCAGTCCGATGCGTACAAAAATGCAGTACGAGTCGAACACAGTACCTTACCTTGGTGTGTCCGGCACAGACAGGGCGATGAAAAAGAAAGCGTTGTACGCGGCGATGTCCTCCTGTCACGGTGCGAGCTACGGCTCGTTGACTTCGTGGCTACGAGTCGTTGGGCGCAGAATCGCGTTGCTTGAAAGGACGGTGCTTGGTGCGGTGTGATCTATTTACGTTGCGGCGTATGAGCCATAACTTGAGAGCCGGCGCCTTTCAGTCTTTAGGCGTGATGCAAGGCGAGCAGCACGACGGGGATGTGCAACGCGTACCCAACCTCTAGGCACGATTGCAGATTTGACATCAGCGGCAGGGTGCGCGTTGATCAGTGCTGCTCGAATGGGGTGAAGCGATGTGCGGTGCGTGGTCCCCCTGTCACGGTGCGAGCTTCGGCTCGTTGACTTTGTGGCTACGGGTCGATGGGCACAGCGTCGCGTTGTTTGAGGCGGACGACTCGGCACGGGGCTTCACAGAGTACGAGTTGTCCATACGAGGCGCACACAGCTCCCTGCCTCGGCGGGTGAAGGCCACTGGTCCTGTGACTTCGTTCAGGGGGCAAGCTCACTCACAAGCCCTTGGAGATCTTTTGGCACAAGTTCAAAATAAAGTATTTTTAGTCTCTCTCCTCTCCTTTAGCAGCAAGGGAACCACTGCAGGCCAATCCCCCAGGTCAGGGACAGTATTCCTCCTTCAGCTTCCCCAGTTCCTTCTCGTCGGGCAGAGGTTTTGTCTTGTCAAAACAGGATCTAATCTCTTGGGAGCAAGGTCCCAATACTTATACCCCTAAATCCTTTGTTCCTCTGGGGTAGAGGGGCCTGTGCCCAGCCAAAACCAGTTCTTGAGCACTTTGTTGACAGAACTCTGACTTTTCAATCAGGGAGCAGTCTAGAGACATCAGACACTCCACATTAGGTGGAGCCATCATTTTGGTGGAAAGGCACAGTCGTATTCAGAGCCTAGGTGCATTCCTCCCACCCATCTGGATGTAAATCTCTCTATTCACCACCAGGCCACCTAGCCCTGCCCTCTGGAATTTCCCAGCCCTGGCACTCTCAGAACCCAGACAGCAGATACACATCCTAGCAGAGGCTGGCTGAAATGGTTAGGCAATGTAATGTAATGTAATGTAATGTAATGTAATGTAAAAAAGATTTATAAAGCGCAACATACACCGGACGGTTTCTTGGCGCTGTTCACTAAATCATAAAGAGACAGAGGAGGGAGGGAGAGGGAACTTATGTGTAAGCACAGCGGAAAAGGTGAGTTTTTAGGAGCGACCTGAAGTGAGGGTAAGAGGAGGAAAGTCTAAGTTCCAGTGTGAGAGAATTCCAGAGTGAGGGGGCCAAAAAAGAGAATCTGAGGCCTCCATGCTTTTTGCGCCTAAACCTGGGCGTCTGAAGGAGAGCATGGTGGGAAGAACGGAGGGGTCTAGAAGGGACGTACGGGTGCAGAAGAGACGAGATGAAGGAGGGGCCGATGCCGGCCATGGGTCAAACAGCCTAGTTTGAATTTACAGCGCTCTGATACAGGAAGCCAGTGGAGGGCTTTGAGTAGAGGACGGACGTGATGGTGTTTTGGTTGATGGTAAATCAGGCGGGCTGCCTGATTCTGTATCAGCTGTAATCTTTTGATTTGGTATTGTGGGATACCTGCGTACAAGGCGTTGGCATAGTCAATCCGAGAGATGACTAATGCCAGCAACGTCAGGGTGAGAGCTTCGGTGGTCAGAAAATGAGCTATTTTACGAATTTTTCTGAGCTGGTGGAAGCAGGAAGACACTGTAGCACTGACCTGGTGTTGCATGGAAAGATCATGTGAAATATAGACCCCCAAGCTTTTTACCTTGTCGGCAGGGCAAGGGGAGGGGCCAAGGGCAGGGGGCCAGAAGGTGGAGTTCCAGGGGTTGGATGGGCCTCCGACAAGAACAAGCTCCGTCTTGTCGGGGTTGAGTTTGAGATGGTGAGTGCCCATCCAATTGCTGATATGACAGAGGGTGGACTGGAAATCCTGAGCCGCATCCTGCGAGGAGTCAAGATTGAAAATGAGCTGAATGTCATCTGAATAATTAAATGCAGTGACATTCCTTCCCCGGAGGGAGCGGATCAGGGGGGTGAGGTACAAATTAAAAAGAAGTGGGGACAGAGACGAACCCTGTGGCACACCGCAGGTGAGTTTCATCCTGTCAGCCGAAAAGTAGGAAAGTCGGACAGATTGGTGGCGGTTCGTCAGGAATGAACGGACCCAATCAAGGGCCGTCCCTCCGATACCAGCCTCTTTGACACGGTCAACCAAGATGGTGTGGTCGACCGTGTCAAAGGCCGCCGATAGATCCAAGAGAATCAAGGCTTGATGGGTGGCAAGCAAATACCTACTTTCTAAAAGTGGTATTTGCAAACACAGAATATTAAAATAAACTTCACTAAAAGATGTATTTTCTTATTCTGAGTTCAGGCATTCTAAACTCGAATTTCATCCATGTTCCCTGAGTCTGTTAGGATTATAGAATGTAATAATTCTAACAGCCCATTCTGGCTTATGGAGAACAGGTAGCCTTGCAATAGTGAAAAACGAAAATGGCTGTAGTTCACTATTAGGACAGGCCACACACATCAGGCTTGTCCTACCTTATACTTACAATGCACCCTGCCCTTGGGCATACCATAGGGGTGACTAACATGAAGGTAAGGGAAGGTTTAGGGACTGGCAAGTGGGTGCACTTGCCCAGTCAGCATGACAGTACCAGACTGCACGCAGGCTCTGCAATGGCAGACCTTTGACAAGTTTTACAAGGCCGCTTCTGTGGGTGGCACAACCAGTGCTGCAAGCCCACTAGCAGCATTTGGAGTTACAAGCCCTGGGCACTCCTGGTGCACTGTACTAGGGTCTGACAGTAAGCCAATCATGGAATCCAATCAATATAGCAATGTACACAGGGAGCACTGTGGCACTGGCTGGCAGTGGAAAGGTGCTCTGAGCAGCTAACACCAGCGAAAACATATGAGGCACAGCAACAAAAAGTGGAAGGGAGACCCACGCCAAGGTGCCAGACAAGCCACAAGCAGGGTGTTGTGCTGTATGGTCATCACATGGCTCACTCATGCCTGAATTTCTGGTTTCCACGCACTGTTTGAGTCTATATAGTGTGTTGACACAATGTGATTGCACAGGGTGGTGTTCAACATGTAGATTCGGTCATCTTTTGTAAAGCATTGCTTGCATATGTTTGTTCTGTTGCTGCCACTGACCTGACCCTACATCTCTCTCTGTCTCATGCAGCATCTCCTGTGGTCACAGAGGGACAGGATACGGACACCAGTAGGGGTGAAGCTAGCACAACAGTTGCACGGGAGCCCAGTGGCACAGATGTCATCAGCGCCTCAGAGGGGGACAGGAGTCTGCTGGACGAATCCTAGCCTGAGACGCAAAGTACCACATCATCTGATGCCAGCGGGGATGCATCCATGTTGGCGGGCACAGAGAATGGGGACTCTGCATCATCTTCCACCCCATATAGGTCAGTGCCCACCCTCCCAGCCACTTCATCTGGTGCTGCCCGTGTCTGCCTCAATAAGAGGGGAAGAGTGTCCTTCACTCCTGGAACCCCTGCCCCTGTCCCCCCTGCTGCCATCAGTGCTGAGTCTGTGGACCTTTTGCGCCAGATGTGGGTAGGCCAGACAGCTCTCCTCAATGCCTTCATTTGAGGAAATAGAATATTTTACGTGGCCAGTGTGTCCCCCACTCGCGCCCTATCCATGCACCTATGCCCCATGTATGTCCATGTTATCATGTAATTCCCTTCTCATGTCTGTAATAATAATGCCTCTGCATTTCCGTCCTATGTTATCATGTCAGTTATTAGGCCTTCCATGAATGGAACGTTAATTCTGCATTGAGGCCTATGTTGCCAACGCATTTACATGATGCACGTTTAAAAGTTGAGATGCACACGTTTTTGTGGAACAGCCGAGCCAGGTCCCGAATTCAGGCTCCAAGCCTCTTCTGACTCCGAAAGCTGCAGTTCAGTTATGCAGCCCTGACCTCACCTTTACTTCCTGCTCGGCCGAGAGGTGCCCAGCCTGGCCTGCCAAGACGGTATTTTGCCTACAGTTATCTGCTCAGCTCTGCAAAAACACATTCCAGACCAGTGAAAGGGGTAAACATATTCCGCCTGCAGAAAATAGGGCCTAGCCTTTCTGTCTCCATTCAAGTGATTTACAGGACCCGTTTCCATGGAAGACCCATGGCCCCCACGTAATGCACGAAGAAATATATGCACACCCTAGCATTTAGTGATGAACAGCTTTTGCTCGAGAGACCTTTACTTCAGACAATACATCCTCCAAACACCAGATATCAGATATGCCAAAGGTGCAGGTCGTTCTGACATCCCAGACTCCCCTACTAGTGCTAAAGTCAGCTCCCCCCAGCTCTCCCCAGTTACATGTCAATTTCACGTCATGACTAGTTTTGCGCGCACAAGTAGGGTAAAGGTTCCTGCTGACCCTGCAGACCTTCTCTATGCATCCACTCACCTATAACACACCTATGACTCGTCAAGTGAACACCCACATGTACGCCTCCTTACACGCCTTCTTTCACGCCCATGTGTTCTTATCTCTCTCTCACTTGCTCCGCCTTCTCTATTCAATGAAATTGTATGGTTTCACTATATATAATGTGTAATGTGAATAAAGATCCAGATGACGACCCTTCCTGAACCTTAGTGGTGATGGAACCCGATTCTCCAGTGACTCGAGTCATTGTATTAAAGCCCTTTTGAACCGGACACCACAGATTCTGCCTCTCATTTTATGAGCTATTCCTTATTAATGTATAGAAATTATGACAGGGTAATAACTTATTTACCACATTAATCTGGCGCCCGAATAGGGACTAGTCCCCTTCCCCATGCGCCGGCGATGTAGGTAAAGCCCCCTGACCCCTTCTATAGCCGTGACGGACTTCAAGTGTGCACGACAGCGGGACTTCCTGCCAACTCCCTCAGGCCCACGGAGGAGACGGAGACTGCGACCAGGCATCCACACGAGGCGGTGAGGATTGCGGACCATCCCGACCAGAGCCCAAGCTGAGAGAGCAAGGTCCGAGGTATCCCGAGGCCCACCTGTTCCGAGGCGCGCAGCGGCAGCAGTACCAGAAGCCATAGCAGTCCAGTCAGTATCGAGTTTCCGAGGCCTTCAGTTTTGCTTCCCGGTGAGTACCGTTATTGGGAACGCATAGAGACGGGTTCATTTATTTGAGCCCGGTCAAGACGGGTCTGGGTACACAGACCCGGTAAAGACGTGTCCATCTAGGTGGATGCTGTAAAGACGTGTCTCTTTACGAGACCGGTATGGCTGTACTGTCTTGCAGTGCATAGAGTAAACAAGTATTTCAGGATTGTGTTTTCTTTTTATGTATTAGCTAGGATGTATCTGTTTTTAATGTTTTTAATGACGTGGTATGAATGATTGTCTCCAGTCTATTCTTGTGCTTATTGTGTTTTCGTTCAAGTTAGTTCAAACATGCCGCTGTTTTCGAAATTACGTCAGATAGGGACCAGGAAAGGGATACTCGAAGAGGCAGTTCCCGTCCCACCTAGGGACACTCCTGGTCATTTCATGTACCAGAAACACGGGCTAGATGCCATAATGTTTTTAGACTTATGGGTAGATTACACGAAGGATCTGGAGGAGAAATATAGATGGCCTGCCTCAGGGACATGGGATGCTGATTGCATCATGAGAGTAGAGGAAGCATTGTGGAAAAAGAAAGCTAGACAATCCCAGAAAGATGCCATAGAGTTGTGGCGTAAAGAAGCGCATAGGAGAACGGAGAAAGAAATTAACAAAGCAGAGAGAAGTAGAGAAGCATCAGAAAAAGCCAAAGAAAAAGAGCTAAAGGAAGAAGGTGAGCGGGTTAAGGCAGAACAAGTGGATAGACAAAGAAATGCCCTTATTAAAGGCATGTATCCCGTCCTCGCCGAAGGACTACCTAAAGTGACCCCCGGAAGTACCCAGTAACTTGCCGCCACCACTGACCCCGATGAAAGTCTATAGTCCTAAACAGACAGCAGTGGACATTTTTCTTTCCTCCTATTTAGAAGACGCTGCTCCAGATTATGTTAATGTAGATCTTCCTCCTCCTCTCCCTGTTAACCACCCTAACAATCCTTTTTACCAACCACCCGTAGCACAAGATCAACCCGCACCAGTAGTAACACGGACAGTGAGAGACGACTCAAGCCAAGACGACCCCAGTCAAGGGGCATCGGGAGGGGGGCCCATTAGAGACATATGGCACACACCACCACCATCACGAACACTACGAGAATTGGCACTACAACGAACGCCAAAACCGACAACAACATCTCTTAGACAAACTCTTTCCAATTGTATATATGATCCAGTACCAGGTGTGGGCTCAATGCTCACATACTCAGTACGTTTAAGGCGCGTTGCAGACTATTTGATCACTTTACCAGACATGAAGGAACATTTAGACAGAATATACCACTTCGTTAGAACGGGGGAGGGACCCGAAAGTATACAAGAGGCTGATGTAAATATATAATTTACCGTCTTAATTTCTATGCAGGTAAGTACTTAATCAATAATAACTCAAATCGGAAAGAAAAAAACAGAGTCCGTGGTGTTAGAGTTCTTAGGGGTTTTATTCCTTAAAAAGGAATGGTCAGGACCAATATATCATGTTCTTCCCACCACAGGGGTGGAAGAAGGGATAGAGCGCGCTAGGGAACACAATTTGACCATAAAATTTATATTTCCTCATTCCCTCCTTGTTCCCTACGGACCCTTCATGATATATCGATCCTCATGAATCGATCAGTTTGTTCTTGTAACATCATTTGCTCTTCTTTCTTTCTTTTACGTTGTGAGAGAAAACTGGAATGTTCAATACATGAAGTGGCACACAGTCCACAAATCGCTGGCCCGCACTGCAGGCACAGGCAGCAACTGAAAACTAGGACTAGGCCAATGCCTAGGAAGGATAGGATCTTCCATCCCCAAGCGGTTAGCGTTGTCCAGAACCAACCGGACCAAGTCCAGGTGCCTGGATTCTGATGTATCTGATTTGCAATTTTATGGAGACGTGTAATAGCTTGATATACAGATGGTGCGTTTTGTGGAATGAAAACACAGCAACTTGACCCGATGACCTTACAGGCTCCGCCTCTATCTGCCAAGATGACGTCAATAACAAGACGATTCTGAAGGACAACAACCCGCATGGCGGACTGCTCTTCGGTTAAGTTACCTAGGGCGGAGGCAGTTTCATTCACTACTGCTTCAAGTGTTCTAGTTAATCTACGTATTAGTTTACTATTTTGGACAGGGCCTAAAAAGAAAAAGAATCCTTTATTAAAATCGGTGTACTGTTCCCATGCCGTTTCTGTGTAGTCGACAAGTGGGATATCTCTTCTGAGTCTATTCTTTACTAGATTTGCATTTCGGTGGTAATCAGGAGGAGCTAGAAAAACAGGTGGCAGAAGGAATGCAATATAACAGGTACCATCCCAATCTGGAGGTAAGCGTATGTATGCGGTATGACCACAAACAAAATAGGAATGACGGATAGCTTTAAAGGACGATTTACCATGATCACTGAATTCGACCACAGTAGTACATTTACTATGACCTAAGTGTATTGAACCTTTCTTCCTGATACATAATTCACCAGTGACTGGTAATACTGACATAACTGGTAGAACTGGTGCGGCTTCGGATTCAACAGTGAGAATCATAAGGCTAATTGTGTAATTACCTAATCCATATACTTCATTTTCTAGATCAGTTCCGATTCTAGTGGGGAGTCCCTCCTTGTCAGGGTAACAGACGTCGAGCAGGACCAAGTTCAGGTTTCCCCAAACCCAGCCCCCGTCGAAAACAGCAATATCAGGATCTAAGGAATTAATTATTTTAAACCATGCACCACAGGAACCATTGTGAGTGAACGGGTACGGAAAGAGGGGCAGAGCTCCCTTGTAATTCTGGTAGGGAGGGAGTCGACCACATATCCAGCAGTCTGTAGCGTTGTTAGTCTGATGGGAATGATGTAGCATACTAATGAATGTGTTGTTGCGCAGCGCAAGTCTGTAGGACAGTTCATGTGGAGGTAACTCACTAAAAGTGTGTTCAGCAGAGACATTGTAAGCAGATTGTTCACGCTTGAAAATAGGGTAGTAGATAGGGAGAAGTATACTGGCAACTATTATCAGAAGGCTTAGAAAAAACATTATTAACAATGTCACTATACAGTGACTACGCAGTGATTTGCAGTATGTACGTTTCTTGAATTCTCTCTCTCTCTCTCTATCTCGATCTAGGGGATACATGTCAGAAACTATTTAACCGATTCACCTAGGGGAGGACTTAAACAATTAAACTGTCTGACTTGCTAGATCGGAGCTTAAGTCTGTATTCCTCTTGGGGAGTTTTCTCTCGTTCGGAGGTTTTAAAGTCACTGGGCTCGATACAGTCTTTGGAAGGGGTGGATGAGCCTGGATCGGATTTCAGTTCATTACACAGTTTAACATGGCTCATGTGGACCCACCCCTTCCTGCCCTCCACCTTCACCGCTGTCCTTGTAGTAAGTAGAACGGTCTTCGGCGATTTCCAGCGGGGCTCCAACGGACTTTTCCGGTCGAAGTTCCTTATGAGTATCAGATCACCTGGACGGACATCATGTGGCTTTACATCAGTGTTGTCAGGGAAGGCTGCAGCAACCTGTGAACGACATGATTGGAGTGCAGACATCAAGGAGGCAAGGTAATCTGTCAACATATTGCAATCAACATCAGTAATTTTTTTCGGAATGGGCGTCCCCCACATATTCGGTGGTCTACCAAAGACCACTTCGTACGGGGATAGTCCTGATCTCGAGTGGGCAACCATCCTCATGTAGAACAGTGCCACTGGTAGGGCGACTATCCAGTCGACCCCTTTCTCTTTACATATTTTTGCAAGACGGGTCTTTAATGTCTGGTTATGCCTTTCTACAAGGCCTGCGGCTTCGGGATGTCGGACACAATGGAATTTCCACTGGTATCCTAGCAATAAAGAAACTTCTTTCATTAATTCGGATGAGAATGGCTGACCGTTATCTGAATACACGACACGAGGCAAGCCGTATCGTGGGAAGAATTCACGAACCAACTGCTTGGCAGTGGTCGGAGCAGTGTAATCTGGGACTGGGTATGCTTCGGTCCAACGGGACAGAGCACAAACTATTACGAGGACATATTTGAATCCTCGACAACGGTCCATCTGGATATAATCCATCTGGAGGACTTCAAAAGGGTGATCGGGAGGATGAAATCCACCTTGCTCTACAGGAACGCTTTTACCTGGATTGAACTGACAACAGATCATGCAAGTACGCACTTTCTGTTTTGCTGCTGCTCGTAAGTGTTTATTGCTCCAAAGATTTTGTAAACTGTCTAACATCGCTTTTTCTCCTAGGTGTGCTGGACTATGTGCTGTGTTAATCATGACTTGAACCATAGAATCAGGGAGAAACCATGTAGATTTTCCCTTCGTCATCCAACCTTGATCTGTCTGGATCCCTCCTAGTTCAGTCCATTTCTTTATTTCATCTGGAGTAGCATGTGCCTGAATATCGATTACATCTAGTGTGGGATCCCTGACTGTCATGCAATTTGTCGGTCCTATTGTCTTTGTCACATCCGTTGTCTGAGTGTGAGTCAGTGCTGTATGTTTTGCTGTCTGGTCTGCCAGGTCGTTACCCTGGGAAACAGAATCTGTAACTTTAGTATGTGCTTTACACTTCATGACGGATATGCCTGAAGGCAGATGTATTGCTTCTAACAGTGCTTGAATGAGGGAACCATGTTGGATCTTGGCACCATGAGAGGTCAGAAAACCTCGTTCTTGCCATAACATGCCGAAGTCGTGTACAACTCCGAACGCATAACGGGAATCAGTGTATATGTTGACATTTCTGTTCTTAGCTAGAATACAGGCTCGGGTCAGGGCAATAAGCTCTGCTGCTTGAGCAGACAGTGTGTCAATACGATGTGTTTCTTTAACTTCGGTTTCAGTGGTCACTGCATATGCGGCCACTAATTCTCCTGTACTTGTTCGCATACATGAACCATCCACATAAAGTGTCAGGTCTGGATTTGTCAGTGGAACATCTGTTAAGTCTCGTCGGGGCTTTGTTACTGCATTAATGATTTCTATACAATCACGCGGGCTGGATCTGTCATAATTGTAGGTAACAGTGTTGCGGGGTTCAGAATGCTGCAGCGTCTGATTTCTATGTGTGGCTGGAATAGCGTCAATTCGTAACCTGTCAGTCGTGCTATGGTCAAGTGTTGAGTCTGGGTTCTGTTTAACAGAACCTCTACAGAATGTGGAACTTGTACTGTTAACTGATGTCCTAAAACAATTGAGTCGCTCTGTCTTATTGCTAACGCTGTTGCTGCTACTGACTTTAAGCATGCAGGGAGTGCCTGGGCTACTGAGTCCAATGTACTTGAAAAATAAGCGCAAGGCTTATGTGAACCTGCTTGATCTTGAGTGAGGACAGATAATGCTGTACCATCACGTTCTGTAACAAAAAGTGTAAACGGTTTGCTGTAACATGGTGTTGCTAAAACTGGTGCTTGACATAATGCTTTCTTTAGTTCCTCAAAGGCTTGTGTATGTTCCTGAGTCCAAGGGAGGACAGTCGAAGTCGCTGCCTCCTGTGTCGTTAACTGGATGAGTGGTTTAGCTAGAAATGCATATTGAGGAATCCATTGTCTGCAGTACGAGGTGAGGCCTATGAAGGCCCGCACTTCCTTTTGTGTCTGGGGTCGTGGCATATTTACAATTAACTGAATGCGATCGGGAGTGAGCTGTCTCCCCACTTTGGACAGCAAGTGACCCAAGTACACAACTTGCTGAACACAGAATTGTAACTTCGAAGGGGACACCTTGTGTCCCTTGTCTGCCAGGAAATGTAAAACTGTCAGTGATGCTTGTTCACATTTGGGCTCACTTCGTGCGGTGATCAGCAGATCATCGACGTATTGCAGTAAAGCGGTGTTAACTGGCATTTGAATACAATCTAGTTGTCTTTTCAGTGCTTGACTATAGATGCTGGGGCTTTCTGTGAATCCTTGAGGTGCGCGGGAAAATTTGAAACTTCGTCCATTTAAACTGAATCCGAAGAGATATTGGCTCTCTGGATCAATAGGTACACTAAAGAAGGCGTTCTTGAGATCAATTACAGTAAAGAACGTTGCTTCTGAATCAATAGCAGTCAATAGGGAAGAGATATCGGGGACCACAGGGTACTGTGGTACAATACATTTATTCAGCTCTCGAAGATCAATCACCAGCCGATATACTGGCGGTGCATTGGGATCAGTACGTTTAAGAATTGGAATGATGGGTGAATTACAGATATTGGAGTCGGTCTCTACGACCACTCCTTGGGCAATGAGCTCTTCAATGATTTTCAGTAAAGCCACTACAGCATCGGGTGGTAATTTGTATTGTCTGATTCGTGGTAGAACTACTCCTGTCTTGAGTGTAACACGGTATGGTGTGATATGCATACAACCTACATCAGTTGGGCCTGTTGCCCACAGGTGATCTGGTACATTTCTCAATCTGACATCGAATTCTCGCAACACATAATGACCCTTGAAATCCCGTAGAAAAAGTCTAACTCCCTCCGGGGAACAGCAGATTATGGCTCCTAGAGCCTTCAATGTTTTGATTCCTAACAGATTTTCTGGGCATGAGTTCGTAAGTAACAAGTCTGTAACTCGTGATAATGGACCCACAGCCAAGGGTACTGGTTCCGATACTTCATTTACAATGGGCTGTCCTGAAAAACCAAGGGAAACATTCTGTGAGCCTGAGAGGGGTGCCCCTGGGACTTCATTATGGCTGATTGTGGTGCGGCTTGCCCCTGTGTCAATTAAAAACTTTCTGTCTTTTCCCAATACTTGACTGTGTACATAAGGACCTTCTTGATCTATAGGAATTTCAATAAGAGGCAAGCCAAATTCCCTCTCTAGGCTGTTTCATGTGTATCGTTGATACTCAGGGTAAGCAGATTGGGCATACTGGTACATCTGTTGAGAAACTTGTTGAGTCGTGGCAGTGGGCTGTGGTACCGCTACCGTCTGTGCTGTATGAGATGAAGCATGCATAGGCTGTGTATTCTGCATGGGCTGTGCATTCTGTGAAGTCTGTTGCTGAACCTGATCTTGTCTAGGTAGATGCGGTCTCTCTTTAGTTTTACCTGTCGCTATGTTATGTTTCAGAACTGGACATTCATGTACGTAGTGGCCTGGCTGCTTGCAATAATTGCACGTCCCTTTAACAGGACCTGCGACGTGACCTGTCTGGTTCGTACCCTTTCTGTTTCCGTCGGTATGTACCGACTGGGCTACTAACATTTTCATTTTCGTGTCTTTCATACGTTTCTGTTCCTGATCTTGTTCTTCTCTAATTCTATTCTGATGGTATTGTAACATTTGTAACATCTGGGATGGCGTATTTGCTTGCCATGTACTCTCAACCTTGTATACACGATTCTTGACTGCTAACAGGGAATTTTCAACTAACTTTGATACAAAAAGATGCGGGTACGACTCGCTACTTGGTTTAAGACCACTATTAATAATAAAACATTTCTCGAATCTTGAATAAAAGTCACTAGTATCTTCGTCGGGCTTCTGTTTACATGCTGAGATTGCATCCCAGTCTTCTTTTCTAGTTGCCAGTAATCTTGGCAGAACCTGTACTATTAAACCTGGTAATGCTTTAGTTTTGTCCCCAAGGCCTACCCCTGGGACACGTTTATTCTCTTCGTCTTCTATTTCTGCCCATGCAATCTTTTTCTCTCCCACCTCCCATTCTTTTTCCTTTAGTTTCTCGTAGATGCCCGTGGGCAGTAGTACCTTTAACATTTTCATGATATCATCATATGTGTAATCCCCCATCAGTAACATGTCTTTAAGCTCTCTGTGGAAACCTGCAGGGTCTTTATCATGGCTCGGGACTAGTTTCTTCATTTCTAACAGTTCTAACTTAGTCAGTGGCGTGTGTACATACACACGTTTCAAGAGATGATCCTCACCCAAGACTGGGTGTACTTCTCGTAAGGGGTTCTGACTTTCAATGCCACTCAGGCATTGCATGTGATATGTTTTCCTTTCTGGGGGCGGAGCGGGAACATATTCAGAGCTTATAAAAGTGTTATATCTATGTCTCTGTTCTAGAATTATTTGTATTAACTTGGTACTTAAACCTCTCCATTTATCCATGAGTAGTGCTTCTAATGTTTCATGTAAGGGGCCTGGATCAGAATGTTGGTTTCTGTATTTCGTTAGGAGGTGCTGAATCATGTATATACCTGCTAGTTTCTGTTCGTCTGGGGAGAGGTTCAGAAATGTCTGCGCTAGTGTATCATCATTATACATATCCGGATTTTCAGCCCATAATATGGCTGACCGGGCTAATTCCTGTTCATCCATTGAATTTAGTATGTGGTACCCCACTCGGTCTCGGAGTCTTTTATCAGTCTCCTGGAACTGGTGTTCAGAAGAATTCGGGTTGGTTAAGGCAGAGAGAAAAACTCTCTTGCTTTCTGGACGGATTCCTTTCCTAAGGTAAGTTCCCTTACCTACATACGCTATAGTATCTGTAGTCTTTTCTGGTTCTTCAAACTCTTCTTCCTCCTCGGAGGAAGCCTTTTCCTTCTCTTTTTGGTGTATTTCTATCACTGTTTTTCTAATTTTCTTGTACATACTGGCTATGCAAGTGCCTTTATCGTGTTTTCCTTCAGATATATTTTGACCCCACTTGTTTAGTGCATCTAACTCGCTCTGATCTGTCCCAGGCCTGTCTCGTTCTCTTATTAGGCAATTTATGAAAAAACGTAGTATCTGTGCTTGAACGTCAACTTTCTGACGGTCCATGGCATCCTGAATACTTTCAGGGTCTTTCCCCGTCTGAATAAACTCGTATATTCTATCTAGGCGCTCCTTCATACCTGCATAGCATAGCAGGAAATCAGTAGCAGATCTTAACCGTAGT
Source organism: Lissotriton vulgaris (assembly GCF_964263255.1). Classification (NCBI taxonomy): domain Eukaryota; kingdom Metazoa; phylum Chordata; class Amphibia; order Caudata; family Salamandridae; genus Lissotriton; species Lissotriton vulgaris. Next base: position 277,645,107 of record NC_141698.1, on the reverse strand, counting down.
GATGCCATCATCATTATATTGTCTTTACCGGGTACTGGATCATATCTGCAAACTGAAAGGTTTTCCTTGAATATATCAAGGCTAGGAGATTTGAACGTAAAAGGACTCCGAAAGTCCCTGAGCTGTAACCTGCGTGTCAATGGCGGGGTGTGTAGACCCCCTTCCGCACCCCCTGAGGCGGAAGCTTGGGCATTATCTCTCGGCGGAGTCTGTACCTGAACTTGAATTTTTCTTTTAGTAGGATCAGGTAGAAGTGGTTTCGGTAGATCAACTTTAAGTGCGGGAAGTGGTGGAGGTGGTGGAACAGGAGGTTTCTGTTGTGGTACTGGCGGAATTTGATCTTGGGGCGGGTTACCACCCCCGTCCCTGTCGTTAGACAGGGAGATTGGTGTAAGCGGGTGCTACATCCTCTAGATAGGAATTCAGGAATATGTCTTTAGTAGTCTTATGCATTACTTTAGTTGGAACTAATGGTGGCGGCAGATTTTTCGGTATTTCTGAGATGGCCTCAGGCGAACCCTCGGCCGCGAGATACATACCGTTTACGAGGTTATTTCGTGCGCGGTCTACTTGCTCTGTTTTTACTCGGATCCCCTCGGTAACTAACTCGTTTTCTTGGGCCTTGTCTGATTCTCTAAGTCTGTCTTCTCTACGTAGTGCTTTTTCAGCACGCTTATGCGATTCCTTACGCCAAAACTCTATGGCGTCTTTCTGGGATTGTCTGGCTTTCTTTTTCCATAGTACTTCCTCCACCTTCATGATGCACTCGGCATCCCATGTTCCGCTAACAGGCCATCTGTGTCTTTCGTCTAGGTGCTTAGTATAGTCGGCCCATAACTCTAGAAATAATATGGCATCTATGCCATGCTTGTGGTACATGAAGTTTCCTGGAGTGTCCCTAGGGGGGATAGGAATTGCTTCCTCTAGTATCCCTTTCCTAGTTCCTATCTGCTTTAACTTGTCGAAAAACGGCATCTTGTTTACTTAATACTGAATGCTTAACCCTAACTACTTAATACTTATAGCTAGTTATACAAGAACACAGTAATGCACATTAAAAACAGTCACATTCATACCACGACATTAATCACATGAAAAGACATTTGAGACATATATTACTACCCTATATAACGGATGTACTGCTAAACAGTACAGATACACTGTCTAAAAACAGTGCAGACCGGACTTGTGTACCCAAACCCGTCTAGATACGTCCCAGCAATGGTACTCACCGGGAAGCACGGAAACTGAAGGCCTCGGAAAACTCGACTGGACTGGACTCGACTCGGCTCGACTTCGGAAAACTTTGGAAAACTTCGGAAAACTGGTGGGCCTCTTGACACCTCGGACCTTGCTTCTTTCGGCTAGGCTCTGGTCGGGATCCTCCGCACTCCTCACCGCCTCGTCTGGGTACTGATCGCAGTCTTCGTCACCTCCGTGGGCCAGAGGGAGATGCAGGAAATCCTGCCGGTACGCGTAGTTTCCTTCTAACTGATGGCAGGGGACAGAGCTTGCAACGCACCAACCGGCGCGTAAGGTGGGGGAGGGGTCCCTGTTCGGGCGCCAAAATGATGTAAATATATAATTTACCGTCTTAATTTCTATGCAGGTAAGTACTTAATCAATAATAACTCAAATCGGAAAGAAAAAAACAGAGTCCGTGGTGTTAGAGTTCTTAGGGGTTTTATTCCTTAAAAAGGAATGGTCAGGACCAATATATCATGTTCTTCCCACCACAGGGGTGGAAGAAGGGATAGAGCGCGCTAGGGAACACAATTTGACCATAAAATTTATATTTCCTCAAGGCCATGGCACAAAGGAAGGTGGAGCTTCAAAGCATGCTTTTACGATTTTTGATTAATTGTTTGATCAGGGAACAAGACCAGCCAAATAAAGAAGTAACTAAAGGTATGATCACTTGGAGTGACAATATAGCGGTCGGGAAACATGATACATTGTCAAGAATAGAGTGTATGTACAGGAAAATTCGTAGAGAAATTCTGAATATACACAAGAAAGAGCAAGCCGAGAAAGAGGACGACGAAGTAGTCACAGATGAGGATGGGCCAGAAACAGAGGAAGTGGATAAAATGAATTACGTAGGCAGGGCAAGACCGTTTGACAGACCTAAAGGCCTAGATTACAGTAAACGTTCCCTCTCTCCAATACCAGAAAGATATTCTCTCGAACACCTATTCCAAGCTACTGAACATGCACTGGAAAAACGAGTAGGGGGCAGTGAACTTTGTACTATGCATGAACAGGAACTAGCCCGGTCAGCAGTTCAATGGGCTTGTAATTCTAACATCTATAAGGATGACATAGTAGCGCAAACATTTTTAAGCCTTCCTCCGGAAGAACAGCGTTTAGCTGGTATTTACATGGTTCAACATCTCATCACACTGTACGAGAGTCAGCATTCTGATCCTGGTCCCTTGTATAAATTACTGGACGATTTACTTCTAGCGAGATGGAGTGGCCTAGGTGCCGAGTTAATTAATGTCATTCTAGATCAACGACATAAGTACTTGACTTTTTTGACCCCGCACTTGATTCCTGCCCCACACCGAGAAAGAAAGACCTCCCACATAGATAGACAGAACCCCCTACGAGAGGTTCATCCCGTTAGAACTGCAGGGGGTGAGCTTCAACGAGTATACGTTTACACACCCTTGACGAAAATAGAATTATTGGAAATGAAAAAATTACTGCCCTGTCATGATAAAGACCCAGGGGGTTCCACCGTGAATTAAAGGACATTCTCCGCATAGGGGATTACACATACGCTGATATCATTAAATTATTGAAAGTACTGTTACCAGCAGGCATTTATGAAAAGCTTAAAGAAAAAGATTGGGAAGTGTAAGAGAAAAAGATCAGTTGGACAGAATTGGAGGACGAGGATAAACTCCGAGGCCCTGGTGTTGGTCTTGGGGCCAAAGCTAAAGAATTACCCGAACAATTGATACAGGTTTTGCCGAGATTATTGACTACTAAAAAGGAAGATTGGGATGCTATTTCAGCCTGCAAACAGAAACCAGATGAAGACACTAGTGATTTTTATTCTAGATTCGAAAAATGTTTTATTATTAACAGTGGCCTGAAGCCAAATAGTGAATCGTACCCACATCTTTTTGTGAGCAAATTAGTAGAGAATTCCTTACCCCCGATCAAGAATAGAGTACTGAAGGTTGAGAGTACCTGGCAAGCAAATAGCCCTTCCCAAATGTTGCAAATGTTACAGTACCACCAGAACCGAATTAGAGAAGAACAGGAACACGAAAAGAGAGGCATGAAAGATACGAAAATGAAAGTACTAGTTGCACAATCAGTTCCAGCTGATGGCCATAAAAAGGGCGCGGCACCTGTCAAAGGGAACTGTAATTACTGCAAACAACCAGGTCACTATGTAAATGAATGTGCTGTCCTGAAACACAATATAGCTACAGGCAAGACGAAAGAAAGACCGCGTCCTCCTAGACAGGATAACATCCCGCAGAACACGCAAATGCCACAGAATACGCAACAGACAGTAGCTGTTCCCCAACCCATTGCTGCCACACAACATGTCACGCAACAAATGTACCAGCATGCACAGTCAGACTATCCAGACTATCAACAGTACTCATGAAACAGCCTAGAGAGGGAGGTTGGCTTGCCCCTTATTGAGGTTCCTGTAGATCAAGAGGGTCCCTATGTACATAGTCGTGTATTGGGAAAAGACAGTAAGTTTTTAATTGACACAGGGGCGAGCAGAACTACCATCAGTCATGACGAGGTTCCAGGGGCATCCCTCTCAGGCTCACAGAATATTTCCCTGGGATTTTCAGGAAAGCCTATTGTTAACGAAGTGTCAAAGCCAGTTTCCCTAGGAGTCGGTCCATTGTCCCGCACTACAGACTTGTTGCTTACTAAGTCATGTCCAGAAAACTTGCTTGGTATAAGGACACTGAAAGAACTAGGCGCAGTGATTTGTTGTTCTCCGGAAGGAGTGAGATTGTTTTTACGTGATTTTAAAGGACATTATGTATTGAGAGATGTTGATCCCAGACTCCAGAATGTACCACAGCATTTATGGGCGCAAGGTCCGACTGATGTAGGTTACATGCACATTACGCCACACCGTGTCACTCTCAAACAAGGAGTTGTACTGCCACGAATCCGACAATACAAGTTACCACCTGATGCTGTAGTAGCATTACTGAAAATTGTTGACAAACTCATTGCACAGGGAGTGGTTGTAGAGACTGACTCCAATGTGTGTAATTCTCCTATCATTCCAATTCTTAAACGAACCGACCCAAATGCACCACCGGTTTACAGACTAGTGATTGACCTCCGAGAACTGAACAAATGCATAATACCGCAGTACCCAGTAGTCCCAGACATTTCTTCACTATTGACTGCAATTGATTCCGAAGCGACGTTCTTTTCTGTAATCGATCTCAAGAACGCCTTCTTTAGTGTCCCAATCCATCTAGAGAGCCAATACCTCTTCGGATTCTGTTTAAATGGACGAAGCTTCAAATTTACAAGGGCTCCTCAAGGGTTCACAGAAAGTCCTAGTATTTACAGTCAAGCATTGAAAAGACAGCTAGATAGCATTCACATGCCTACCGACACTGCACTACTCCAATATGTTGACGATCTTTTGATCACAGCATGGACAGAACGAGACTGCGAGCGTGCATCACTGACAGTCTTATACTTTTTGGCAGACAAGGGGCACAAAGTGTCCCCTTCTAAGTTGCAATTCTGTGCACAGCAAGTGGTGTACCTTGGACACTTGCTGTCCAAGAGGGGCAGACAGCTGACACCAGACCGCATTCAGTTAATCGCACATCTTCCACAGCCCAAAACACAAAAGGAAGTACGGGCCTTCATTGGCCTCACTTCTTACTGCAGACAATGGATTCCTCAGTATGCATATCTAGCTAAGCCACTCATACAGTTGACAACGCAGGAGGCAGCGACTTCGACTGTCCTCCCTTGGACTCAAGACCATACACTTGCATTTGATGAATTGAAAAAAGCTCTATGTCAAGCACCGGTTTTAGCGACACCATGTTACAGCAAACCTTTTACACTTTTTGTCACTGAACGCGAAGGTACTGCATTATCTGTCCTTACACAAGATCAAGCAGGGAAACACAAGCCTTGTGCTTACTTTTCTAGTACATTGGATCCAGTGGCACAGGCTCTGCCTGCGTGCCTAAAATCAGTTGAGGCAACAGCTCTAGCAATCAGACAAAGCGACTCCATAGTGTTAGGACATCCCCTGACAGTACAGGTTCCACATTCAGTGGAAGTTCTCTTGAACAGGACACAGACACAACACCTGACCATAGCAAGACTGACAGGATATGAACTGACATTGTTCCAGCCACACATAGAGATTAGACGATGCAATACCCTGAACCCTGCTACACTCTTACCCTCGAGCACGACAGACACTACACCGCATGACTGTGTGGAGGTAATAAATACAGTGACGAAGCCAAGACAAGACTTGACAGACATTGCACTGCCAGACCCAGATCTGACACTTTATGTAGATGGTTCATGTCTGAGAACAAGCACAGGAGAGTTAGTGGCCGCATATGCAGTGACCACTGATACTGAAGTCATAGAGACACATCGAATTGATACCCTGTCTGCCCAAGCAGCAGAGCTCGTCGCTCTGACCCAAGCCTGTATACGAGCCAAGAACTTGAAAGTAAACATATACACAGATTCACGGTATGCCTTTGGAGTCGTTCACGACTTTGGAGTCCTCTGGCAGGAGAGAGGTTTCTTGACCTCTCATGGGGCCAAAATACAGCACGGTCCCCTCATTCAGGCTCTGTTAGATGCAATACACTTGCCTACAGCCATAGCTATCATGAAGTGCAAAGCACTTACGAAAGTCACTGACACCATTTCCCAGGGTAACGACCTGGCAGATCGAACAGCTAAACTTACAGCCCAGACTCCAACAGATATTCCCACTGACACGACAAAGACAGAAGCACCATTGCTGACAAACTGCATGACAGTCAGGGATCCCTCACAAGATGTACTCGACATACAGACACATGCCACTCCAGACGAAATCAAGAAATGGACTGAACAAGGAGGGGTCCAGACAGATCAGGGTTGGATGACAAAAGGCAAAGCCACGTGGTTTCTCCCAGACTCCATGGTTCAAGCTATCATAAATACAGCACATAGTCCAGCACACTTAGGAGAAAAGGCCATGTTAGACAGTTTACAGAATATCTGGTTCAACAAGCACCTGCGTGCAGCAGCAAAACAGAAAGTGCGTACCTGCATGATCTGTTGTCAGTTCAATCCAGGCAAAGGCATTCCCGTGGAACAAGGTGGATTTCATCCTCTTGACCACCCTTTTGAAGTCCTCCAGATGGATTATATTCAGATGGACAGATGTCGAGGATTCAAGTATGTCCTCGTAGTTGTATGTGCACTATCCAGATGGACAGAAGCGTACCCAGTCCCAGATTACACTGCAGTCACCACTGCCAAACAGTTGGTTCGAGAATTCTTTCCGCGATACGGCTTGCCCCGTGTCGTGTACTCAGATAATGGTCAGCCATTCTCATCTGAACTGATGAAACAAGTATCTCTTCTGTTAGGGTACCAGTGGAGATTCCATTGCGTACGACACCCAGAGGCAGCAGGTCTCGTAGAGAGACACAATCAGACACTCAAAACCAAGTTAGCGAAGGTTTGTGCCGAAAAAGGCGTGGATTGGATGGTAGCCTTGCCGGTTGCCCTCTTTTACATGCGTATGGTAGCTCATTCCAGAACCGGACTATCTCCGTACGAGGTGGTTTTTGGTAGACCGCCGAATATGTGGGGCACTCATATGCCAAAGAAGATAACTGATGTAGACAGTAATATGCTGACAGATTACCTGGCTTCCTTGATGTCTGCACTCCTTTCTTGTCGTTCACAGGTTGCAGCTGCCTTCCCGACAACACCCAGGTGAAAAACCACTCGATTGTCCCGGGAGACCTGGTGTTTGTCCGAAATTTTGATCGTTCAAGTCCTCTCGAGCCCCGCTGGCGTGCCCCCAAGCTGGTTCTTCTCATGACGAGGACCGCCGTCAAGGTCGAGGGGAGGAAGGGCTGGCTCCATGCCCACCACGTGAAACGCTTCCATGGACTTGGTTCAGTGAAAGACTCTAAGGACTGCCTTGAAATCAGTGACTCTAAACTCCCTTTGCTAGAAAAGACTCCGCAACAGGAGTATAAACTGAAATTACGGTCTAGTAAGTCAGACAGCGTTTAATTGTTTAAGTCCTCCTCGGTTGAAGCGGTTAGACAGGTTCCTGACATGTATAAGATCGTAGACCCAAATAGACAGAGAGATAGGCAGAGAGAGATGAAAGATAAATACTGCAAAGACTTACGCAGCGGATGCATAATAACCCTGATCATTATGTTTTTTCTAAGTATATCGATTATATGTATAAGCTTGACGCTACATGTTTTCTTTCCTCCTCTTGGTTCGCACATACATTCTTCCTTTAATGACACTGTAGAGCACACATTCAGTGATCTGCCACCCCATGAATTGTCATATCGACTAGCACTGCGCAACAATACTTTTATTCGTATGTTACACCATTCTCACCAGGCCAGTCATGTAACGAATTGCTGGGTATGTGGCTGACTCCCACCTTATCAGAAAACGAAGGGAGTTTTGCCCCTCTTTCCTTATCCGTTTTCGCACAATGGTTCGTGCGGTGCTTGGTTTGCTTTAATGTCATCTACACAAGACAGAAAGTTCACAGATTCCCAAAGTGAATGGATTTGGGGAGACCTGAATATAGTAATGAATAAGGCATGTTTTCCCGATAAAGATGGTTTTCCCCAAAGGAAAGGAACAGATCTCGAAAATGAAGTGTACGGATTAGGTAATGTCTCCCTTAGCCTCATGATTCTAAACGTCCAGTCCAAGACAAATATAGGTTCACCGTTTATAACAGTCGTACCAGTAAAAGGTGAATTATGCATTAGAAAGAATGGTTCAGTGCATTTAGGACACAGTGATTGTACTACTGTGGTCGAATTCAATGATAAAGGAAAGTCTACTTTCAAAGCTTCCCGCCATTCCTATTTCATTTACGGTCAGACAGCCTATGTACGTCTACCCTTAGACTGGGATGGAACGTGTTATATAGCTTTCCTACTGCCACCTGTTTTTCTAGCCCCATCCCATTATCATCGAGACTCACAACTAGTGCATGTTAGACACAAGAGGGAGACCGATTCCCCGGTTGTCGATCAGGCTGAGTCAGCGTGGGAGCAATATAAGGATATTATTAAAGGATATTTCTGGTACATAGGTCCCGTCCAAAACAGTAAATTAATACGCAGGTTAACCAGAACACTGGAAGCAGTAGTGAATGAGACTACGTCTGCTTTAGGAAACTTGACGGAGGAGCAGTCTGCTATGAGACTTGTTGTTCTTCAGAACCGCCTTGTTCTTGACGTCATCCTGGCAGATAGGGGCGGGGCTTGTAGAGTGATCGGCTCCAGTTGTTGTGTGTTTATTCCTAATAACGCGCCATCAGTGTATGCAGCAATAACAAGACTCCACAAGATAGCCCGTGAAATGCATCAGGACCCTTGGTCTTGGTCCGGTTGGCTCTGAAGTGTAGTAGCGGGATGGGGTTGGACAGTGTTGTAATTCCTAGGAATAATATTGCTCGCAATATTCAGTTGCTGTCTCTGTCTGCAATGTGGCCCAGCGATTTGCGGCTTGTGTGCTGCCTGTATTCCCCGTCCACGTCCACGTTCCCGTGCACAAATGAAAAAAGACGAGCAAATGATGCTATATGAACAAATAGATGGTCTCATGAATATAGATGTGTCCTGAAGGGCACAGTAGGGGACAAGGAGGGAATGAGGAAATAGAATATTTTACGTGGCCAGTGTGTCCCCCACTCGCACCCTATCCATGCACCTATGCCCCATGTATGTCCATGTTATCATGTAATTCCCTTCTCATGTCTGTAATAATAATGCCTCTGCATTTCCGTCCTATGTTAGCATGTCAGTTATTAGGCCTTCCATGAATGGAACGTTTATTCTGCATTGAGGCCTATGTTGCCAACGCATTTACATGATGCACGTTTAAAAGTTGAGATGCACATGTTTTTGTGGAACAGCCGAGCCAGGTCCCGAATTCAGGCTCCGAGCCTCTTCTGACTCCGAAAGCTGCAGTTCAGTTATGCATCCCTGACCTCTCCCTTACTTCCTGCTCGGCCGAGAGGTGCCCAGCCTGGCCTGCCAAGACGATATTTTGCCTACAGTTATCTGCTCAGCTCCGCAAAAACACATTCCAGACCAGTGAAAGGGGTAAACATATTCCGCCTGCAGAAAATAGGGCCTAGCCTTTCTGTCTCCATTCAAGTCATTTACAGGACCCGTTTCCATGGAAGACCCATGGCCCCCACGTAATGCACGAAGAAATATATGCACACCCTAGCATTTAGTGATGAACAGCTTTTGCTCAAGAGACCTTTACTTCAGACAATACATCCTCCAAACACCAGATATCAGATATGCCAAAGGTGCAGGTCGTTCTGACATCCCAGACTCCCCTACTAGTGCTAAAGTCAGCTCCCCCCAGCTCTCCCCAGTTACACGTCAATTTCACGTCATGACTAGTTTTGCGCGCACAAGTAGGGTAAAGGTTCCTGCTGACCCTGCAGACCTTCTCTATGCATCCACTCACCTATAACACACCTATGACTCGTCAAGTGAACACCCACATGTACGCCTCCTTACACGCCTTCTTTCACGCCCATGTATTCTTATCTCTCTCTCACTTGCTCCGCCTTCTCTATTCAATGAAATTGTATGGTTTCACTATATATAATGTGTAATGTGAATAAAGATCCAGATGACGACCCTTCCTGAACCTTAGTGGTGATGGAACCCGATTCTCCAGCGACTCGAGTCATTGTATTAAAGCCCTTTTGAACCGGACACCACGGACTCTGCCTCTCATTTTATGAGCTATTCCTTATTAATGTATAGAAATTATGACAGGGTAATAACTTATTTACCACACATTGACCAAGACAAAAAAATTGGCCCAGGTAGTTGCTTTCATGGAGGGCATACATTCAGACGTGGGTGGGCTGCACCGGACTGTCCAGGCTTTGTCCTCCACAGTGACGTCTGCTCTTCAACAGGCACATACTCACAGTCCAGCTCCGGTCCCTTTGTCCAGCCCCTTGGCAAGTCCAGCTCCGGACCTTTTGTCTAGCCCCCTGGCAGTGGCCATGTCTGATGATAGTGGCCATGGTCCACATACATCAAAGTCACGATACGGCACACAAAGCACACAGCAGCAGCAACCCAAGCGGTCCCGGACGCAGACACTATCCCCACAGAAGACCAAAGCCTGCCCAGAGCGCAGAGAGAAAAGCCTGTCTGGCACACCAGGGAACAAAAAGCAAAGCAGCAGACCTCAGGCACACATGCCTCAGAGGCATCCCCAGCCAAAGACTCTCCTGTCCCTAAAGCATCCCGCAAAGAGAAGCATACAGTTTTGGTGCCCACCAAGGAGGTGGTGCATGCCAAGGGTACACCTAGGAAGGGCTCCAAGGCAGAATCACCCACCACCTCAACTCCCATTCCAAGCCCAGTGAAGCAGGGGAAGGAGGGCACTGTAAGGGTGACACCTAGTAAACAGGGGAAGGGGGCAGAGACGAAACCAGGCAAAGCATACCGCTGGGTCCAGTACATCACCAGAGTGGGGGGCAGCGTCTGCAACTGATGCAGCTTTGCTAGTGAGTGTGCCAGTTGTGGCCACACCACCTCTAATTGATCCCAGGGAAGCTATTTTGAATCACCAAGAAGTGGAAAGGCACCCCTCCACAACCTGCCAGCCAAACTGTATCTCACGTCAGCATGACTCCACTTCCACGTGCCAATACACCACCTGGTCCATGCAGCCCTCCAGCTTGCCAAGCCACTGATAGCTCTACCTCAGCTGGGCCTCTCTTTCCCTGGTCAAGTGCCCCAACAGTCCCCGAGACACAGCCAGCTCCCAGTCCGCCTGACAGACAAGTTTGAGTGGTAGTCACCCTCACACACCTGTCTCTCACACAGGTGGGCCTGTATTGCACATTGTTACCCCCGACTGTGTTGCTGACCATGGATTGGTACAGTCATACACATTCCCTGTGCAGCCTCTCCTGGACATACCCTGCACTTCTTTTCTGCCACTGGCCTTGTCATTCACTGCTGTTCTGGCCTTGCTTGTGCAGATTCTCATTGACATACTCTGCACTTAGCTCTGGCCACTGGCCTTGTTGTTCACTGCTGTTTTGCCACTGCCTGTGCAGCTTCTCATGGACATACTCTGCACTTAGCCCTGGCCACTGGCCTTGTTCACTGCTATTTTGCCACTGCCTGTGCATCTTCTCATAGACTGACTCTGCACTTTGCCCTGCCCACTGGCCTTGTCGTTCACTGCTGTTCTGGGCTTGCCTGTGCAGCTTCTCATGTATTGACTCTGCACTCTGCTCTGCCCACAGGCCTAGTCATTCACTGCTGTTCTGGCCTTGCCTGTGTAGATTCTCATGGACATACTGTGCCCTTTGCCCAGCCCACTGGCCTTGTTGTTCACTGCTGTTCTGGCCTTGCCTGTGCAGATTCTCATGGACATACTCTGCACTTTGCCCTGGCCACTGGCCTTGTTGTTCACTCATGATTTGCCACTGCCTGTGCATCTTCTCATGGACATGCTCTGCATTTTGTGCCTTGCTCTTCTCTTCTCATGGTGCCTATCTGTGCAATATGTGAATAAAATAGTTGCCCCTGTTGTCTATTTTGTCAGTGTCCTTACTGAAGGAAGTTATTTTTCTGTGTGTAAATAGTTAACTGTGCCACATGGTCTGTGTGGCACTTCAGCATAGTCTATGTTTTGGTTCACTTACTCTATTTTTTACAGGGGTGACAAAGGCTTCAGTGCTTCATGACCCAGATGCTTGTGGGGGCAATGTTGTCAATTTTTTATGGGAAGCAGTTGTCATTTTCTTAATTTGTTCATATTGGCTATGTTGTACACATGTCAGGTTGGGGGGCACTGCCAGCGCAGAGTGGGATTCTATCCACAGGATTGCAGGCAGTCTGGCCAGGGTCATCATGTATGTGTGTTCTTCCTTTATGTGTGCCCTGTGGTGTATGTGTGTGGTCATCTTGTGAAGGCCAGTCATCCCAGTCCCATGCCTTACTTTCCATATGTGCTCTTGGGTGGTCAGGAAGTGTGCAGTGTACAGGGGGTGAGTTTGTCGGGAGTGTTGATGTGAGCATGCCCCTGCATTGTCAACTACACACGTGTCACCCAGGTGTTGTATGCCTGTTATTTTGATTGTTCAGCCCCGTGGATGTGGTTGTATGCACATGTGTGGGTTGTATGTTGTGCACTGTGCAGTGTGTTGGTGTGTCCTTGCAGTTCTGTCTGACTCCTACTTGTTGTTTTTGTCACTTGTGAGTATGCAGAGTGTGAGAATGGCAAGTCAGTGTTGAGTTTTGTTGTTCATCCATGTGTCTTGTTACTGTTTGTGGTGACTGTGCAGACCTGCTGCTCCACACTGCCATTGTGGTTGTGTTTTCTCATGCCTTGCTGTCAAATAGTGCCTTCTTGACCCCAGTGTGGCATGTTGTGTGTGGTGTCATACCGTCCCCTATCTGTACTTCAGATGCCTACCCACTGTGGGTCTGCACTCCCTCTATTTGTGTTTGGTACACTCCTGCCATGTCCCCTACTGACATGGAGTAAACTTCACTTTGATGTCAGCTGGCCCCTTGGTTTACATGTGTGTGTGCCTCCCATTCACTTCATTTGTGACACTGTGCTGTGTGGTGCAGTTCTTTGTCCAGGATCAATGTGTCACTCAGGGCATTTCCCTAATGGGTTGTATGTGATGTTCTTGTGCTGTTTGTCAGTCATAGTTGTTCATATGCAGTTCAACTGTGTATGCTGTCCAGTCCTCTGGTCAAGTTGTTTCCACCTTTGTGTACCAGACCTGTGCATCTGTTGGTGTTGTGTTGGATGTATGTGTTTTGGCTGTGGTATTGCTTCACTTTCTGGGTGTGCTGTTGACTTTTTTGCTGTACTGATTGGTGTTGTGTGGATTGATGTTCTGTCACTCATGTCTGTGTGTGGCTGGCATTCTTGGTGTGCACACACTGCTTGTTGTGCATACAGTGCCGTGTGTGTATGTTGCCTTGTCATTGCTGGGTGTGCATTCCCTGATGTCCTGCTGTGTCTAGTATGCAATTTATTTTGCCTGTGCATCTGTTGTTTGTTTGATGTGGTTGTGTTGTTCTGTGATGGTGCACTTCTTGTGTGTGTTGTGGTATGTTGTCTGTGCATTGTTCCTGAGTGATGAGGTTGTGCACTCCTGTTGTGTCTGTGCTCCCATTGCCTTTCTACAGTTCAGCTGCACAGGGCATGTCTGTTCTTGTTGTGGTTCTATGTGTGTTTCTATTGGGTTATGTGTTGTGTCTGTTGTTTTTGTGCAGACATTTGTTCTGGCATCCCTGTGCGTGCTGTTTGTGGCTACCCCCAAGGTGTGTGATTGTTTGTGTGTGTATAGACTGGCAAGTATTGCCAGCCTTCAGTGTGTTTGACACTGGTGTTGTGTGCTCCTGGTGTGAGGGGGTATGTGTGTACATTCCTACTGGTGTTTGGCAGTCATGGAGTGTGTCAATGGGCCCTGTGTGTTGTGCTGCTGGTGTACTCCTGTGAAGTAGTTGTATACATGTGTGGTTGTTCTCAGTTTGACTTCAGGGCCCTCCTTTCATCCGTGTGCCTATACATGGTTTGCCTTGCTGTCCCCGTGTTGTTGCACTGTGATGTCTGTGGTTTGACTTCACTGACTGTACCTGCCATGTGTGCTTTGATGGTCTGAGTGTTTTGTTCTCTGTTCCTTGTCTTGCATGTGATGTACACATGTTTGTTGTGTGTCTCCGTGGCTTCCATTTGTGTGCAGACCACTTTGGATTTCCTATTTGTTGTGCTCCATTGCTGTTGGCATGTGGGGTGTGTATGTGTCTGCGTGTCAGTCTGTGGTATGTATGTGTGACTATGCAGACTGGGTGTCCATTTGGATGTTTGTTCCTTGCATGTGTTCATGTGGTGCTTGTACTCATTTTTGTTTCACTGAGTGTGGTGTTGTTGTGGTGTGTGTTTCCCTGACCCTGTGCTACTGTGCTGTGTGTTGTCTGTTCCTGTGCAGCCAGTCCTGCAGTGGCTGGCTCCCTGATTGTTTGTTGTGTGGTACAGGGTGTGGATTGACCTGGCTTGTTGTTGTGCATAGGGGTGCACAGGAGGGGCACATGGCATGTGCCTTTATAGGGTGTGCTAATGTGTGGTGGTAGGAGGTTTGGTCCTGTGGTCTTTGTTTTCTGCCCATGACTGGCACTGGCCCTGCCTTCTGCATTGTGCACATGTATTCCCTTGTGTTCACTGCTGCAGTGATGTGACTGGGACATTGCTGCATGATCATGGCAGATGTGTGTCCGGGTTGCAGAGGGGTGACTTGGTGGCAGGTGGGTCATGTGTGGGTGCCCTTATGGATATGTTCCTGTCCCAACCAGGGTGTCTGATGTGGATTTGGACCCTGTGTCAGCCCATGTGTTGTGTGTTGTGTGTTGTGTGTGTGTTATTGCATACCTGTCCATGATTTGCTGGTGATGTATCAGGTACAGCACCGGAAAAACGTGTAGAGCTGGATCCATGGTGGTCGTGACCGGGTGGTGTGGACCGGGACTCTGGTTTCGCGCTTCGCTGTCGAGCTCCCACCGTCTCTGGTTGGGCGGTTTCTCCGCTGCTTCGCGCTTGCTTGTTTGGGGCATCCTAATTTGTGGAGTGGGGCGGACTTCATTCCGCACGGTGGTGGGTCTCCATTGGCTCCCACCGCCACGGTGGCGGGTGCACTTTAATGGCAGTGCGCGTCGCACCGCGGTGGACGGGAAATGGTCTATGTTTGGCCCTACTAATATGGCGGACGTGAGTACCGCTGCTCGCGGGCGGAAAAATGCATTTTTCTGCCCTGCCAGCACAGTGGTGGTGCCACCGCCCGACATCCTAATGGACCCCAAGATGTTGATGTATAAATATCGACTTACACCAATATCGAGGGAAAAATATTGTGAGTGAGAAATATCGGCAGAAAAAAATATTGTGGTCACGAATATCAATTGTTAGGTAAGTAATATCAATGTTTAAAATATCGAAGTGTTTAATATCGTTTGCAAAAATATAGTTGTTAAAATTATCGATATTTCATTAATGTTAGGTGTTTTAGTATATATTTTATATGTATGTGATGTGTTTTTGGTATAAGAATTGTTTGCATTTTTATTATATGTGTAAAAAAAAATCTTTGAATTTTGTGTTTTTAGTACCGTAGAAGGTTGTGGGTTTAAAGGGGAATAGGGTGGGAAGTAATTTAATTATATTACATTTATTGATTCTTTTTTGTAGTTATTAATTTTCTTTATTTTAATTTTGCGTTTTAGTACCATAGCGGGTTGTGGGTTTATAGGGGAATAAGGTTGGAAGTAATTTAATTATATTAAGGGGCCAATTCCAATTCGGTAAAATGCCCTCCGAATAGCCGTATGGAGCTTTTTTCCTGTATGAATCGTATGCAGAACCGGACCCGTACGTACGATGTAGTACGATGTGTACCCAAAGCAGTTCTCCGTACGAATCGTACTGAAGACCGTACAACTCACTAATCTGTATGAATCGCATTCCGAAACCGCAGTACGCGATGTCCGTACGGATCGAAGCTGCATTTTCCGACCCAGCAAGTACGAATCGTATTGACTACACTCCATACAACTCTTTTTCTACGGGAGCTTAAAACGTCTGTAAAAGCAGATTTCGCCTTGAAATGCATATGAAACGGACCCCCCCGGGTAAGGTGCGTACACCTCATGATTGCAGGGGTATGGTGCATCGGGGTACGGTGCGTACACCCCTGGATTTCAAGGGTACGGTGCATATGTCCTCGTTCGTACACCCCATGATCGTAGGTGTGCGGACCGTAGGGGTACGGTTCGTAAACCCCAAGGTCGTAGGTGTACAGTGCGTACACCCCATGCGTACACCCCTTGATTTTAGGGATACGGTGCGTATGTGATACTGTTGCCCTCCATACGAATTGCTCATACGCGACGTTTACCGTACGAATCGCGTACTCATTCCCCGGTCCGGATCGTACTTGGCGGGTTGTATGGCATTTTTACTAATCGTACGGTTCACTGTGAAGGTCGATGTTGTATGGATTTACCCTTCATTTTGTACGGTTCGCAATGATTGGGATGTATTTTCTCGCAATGAATCGTACTACGTGATTCGTACGATTCGTACGGAAACGGCTACGAATCGTCGGACGTATCCCTTTCCCGAATCGGAATCGGCCCCCAAATGTATTGAATATTTATTTATTTATTAATATCTGTTATTTGAGATGTTATAGTGTTAAATGTGGAAAGTAATTTTTTGTGAATTCATTAATAATTTGTTAATCATTTTTTTATTAATTACCTGGCAATTAATTATGGTAATTGTGTAATTATTTTTAGATGTGTGTTGTGGTATGTATAGGTGTAAATGGTGGGAAGTAATTTATGTTTAATTGATGATTTATTAATTAGCTGTTAATTTTAAATAATTAATGAGTAATTCATTATGGTAATTGTGTAATTAATTTTAGGTGTGTGTTGTGGTATGTGTAGGTGGGATGGGTGGGAAGTAATTTATTTTTAATTGATGATTTAATAATTAGTTGCTAATTAATTTAAAATAATTCATTAGTCATTAATTATGGTAATTGTGTAATTAGTTTTAGGTGTGTGTTGTGGTATGTATAGGTGTAAATGGTGGAAAGTAATTTATTTTTAAAATTGATGATCTAATAATTAGTTGTTAATTTTAAATAATTAATTAGTAATTAATTAAGTTTATTTTGAAAATAGGTTTAGGTGTGTTTTGTGGTGTTTATAGGTGTAAAATGGTGGAAATGGTAGGAAGTAATTAGTTAATTAATGTAAATTAATTAATTACAAATTAAATATGGTAATTGAGTAATTATTTTTAGGTGCGTGTTGTAAATATTATAGTGCTAAAGCACGTGTATTTAATGAATGTTTATTTTTTTATTATTAATATTTTTTATTGATTATTAATTATGTTAATTATGGAAATACATTTCAATAAAACGTTTTAAGTGTTTTTTATTAGTGTGGTGTTCTAGGGTAGAAAACAAAATAAATACATTTATGTTTTACATAATTCTGTTAATATTTGCTCCTTTCAAATAATTATTGTTTTTAAATGTGTTTTTTTTAAATATACTTGTAGCTTTTTGTTAAATGTAGTTTACATTATGGGGCCCATTACGATGTCGGGCGGATTGGCCCGGCCAGGCTGGCGGGGGCAATAGCCCGACATCAACACTCGTTTCCCCCGCCATATTAGTATGGCGGGGGGGACCTCGGCGGACGGAAAGACCGTCCGCCGCTTTTCCGCCCCGGTCGCCTTACGGCCGGGGCGGAAAAGGAATAACATGGTAGCGGTGTCTATCAGACACCGCCAGCCATATTATGATGGGCCGAATCTGATGCCTTTCCGTGGCGGAAAGGCATGCAGTCTTCACTCTGGGGGCCCCCTGCAGGCCCCCAGAGTGAAGGAGGGGTGGTACCCCCCAGCATTTTCATACACGAAGCAGCAGGCACTGCGCGGTGCCTGCTGCTTCGTGTATGCAAATACATGTATGCATTTTCAACATTGTGGCGGGCGGTGCAGGGCGCATCGCCCGCCACAATGTTAAAAATGTGTGATGCACCCGCCACTGTGGTGGGCGCATCCTAATGCCAACATCGGGATCCCCGCCCTTAAGGCGGGCGGTCCCTCTTTCCGATGGGATGGCGGGCGGGCAAAATCCGCCCGCCATCCTAATGAGGCCCATGTGTTTATTTTATATGTTTAATATACTTAAATGTATATTTTTTAAATATTGTTTATTTATTTTTGTGATTTTTTATTTTTTTTCCATTGTTTAAATGTTATTAGTGATATTTGTTTCTCTGCGATCCAACGTTTTTCCCACTGTTGCAGTCTTTGGAGTGGAAATAGTAATTTGTACCCCTCCGCTATCCAGCACTTTCACTACTGTTGCCCTCATTGGAGTGGGAATAGTAATTTTTCCTCTCCGCCATCCAACACTTCCCTACTGTTTCTCTTACTGGAGTGGGAATAGTAATTTTTACCCCCATCGCTATCCAACATTTTCCCTACTGTTGCATTTATTGTATGTTTTATTATTTTTAAATAATTTAATGTTTTAAATTATTACAGATTTTTTATTTTAAAATATTGATGTATATATCTTTTATTTTGACATAGTTTTAAAGTTTACAAATTAAATAAAGATAGTATTTAAACAAATAAGTATGTAAATATTATGTTTCTGTGTTTACATTTTTGTAATTTAAGTTTATTTGTAATATTTAGTTAAAATGTTTATTAATTTTAATTTAGTTTGTTAAAAAGAATAATATTATTAATATATTTAATATATTTATTTTATATATATTTATAAATTGATATTTTTTACGTCTAAATTTTTTACTTCGATATTTTTGAATCAATATTTTTGTACTTACCTGTTTAAGTATAGGGTGTCGATATTTTTGCATTCTATATTTTTTCTTCGATATTTATAACATCGATATTTGTTACGTTGATATTCTATCAATGAACCGTGGAGAGGCACACTGATGTGACTAAAGCAGCTATACCATGAGGTTTCCATTGCGATAACGTTGTTTTCTGGAATATTCAACTTTGCAGGAGAGCTTTGAAAGGAGTGACATTTGGAGTTTAAGATCTATCCCTTTTTTATAGGTATAACTTTTAGGATGGTCTGAGAGCTGAACCAGACCTCCATATCCTAGCTGCCAAGTTTTCAGTTTGCCTATATGTGACATTTCAATGTCAGCAGTGTGCCTAAGTGTGATATTTCAATATCATAGCTGTGTCACTTTGAGGGACAGTTCATTGTGAAAGGAAAAAGTAATTATTTTCATGTAATGAGACTAACTATAAAAATGAAGTTGTCTTTAAAACTGTTGAAACGCTATTGAAGTGCTTATATGATGTATAAGATGAAAGATACTTTGAAACCAACAAAGCATCACTCTAGCTTGTGCAGTTAACCTACATAGCCTTAGTCAGTTACATACAAGCAATTAATTGATGGGCTTATCACAACTGGTGGACTTAATTACCTGGCTCCTGGGTGAAACAGAGGCATAATATGCATTGAATATGGCAGTCCATAACCAGTACTGCACCTGTCCAAGTTGTCTTTCCCTGCCTAACGCAATTGTTATATTCTTTGTGTAGGAAAGTTTCTCTTTTTACA
This sequence comes from Lissotriton vulgaris, assembly GCF_964263255.1. NCBI lineage: Eukaryota > Metazoa > Chordata > Amphibia > Caudata > Salamandridae > Lissotriton > Lissotriton vulgaris. Next base: position 277,625,639 of record NC_141698.1, on the reverse strand, counting down.
TGGTTAGCCACCACTTTTTGCCTGATGCCTGATGTAATTTTGAACTGTAAATGCATTGGATCTCTGCCAACCAGGTTTCCAGAGTCAGATCTCTTTCCCAAAACTGTACCAAGATTGGCACAACTTCATCCACCCCGTTAAGTCAATAGCAAATGATTACTCAGGTACCTATGGCATGGGTACTGAAGAAGTTCCACTGGGGCAGCAGCACAAATTGTGCCACCCCGGAGACCCCTCGCCAAGGCCATGCACACTGCCATTGCAGGCTGAATATCTTGGTGCAGAGAAAACCGAAGAGTCACCATGGCACACAGCCCTGTGTGCCATTCCTCCATACACTGCATGAGGTATAGGTAAGTCACTTCTATCGCAGGCCATACAGCCCTACGGCAGAGTGCACTATACCCCATGTGTGGACATAGCTGTGTAAAAAGATATGACCCTACAATATCAAGATCATCTTGAATATTGTAAGTGCACAGGGAAGCAATAGAGAGTACATGGGCTGGAAACGTGTCATTAAGAGTTTCCTTGTTCCATGATAGCTGCACTGTACCCTAAGATGTTTGGTACCAAACATATTGTCTTAATAAATTCTCACTGATGCCAGTGTTGGATATATTACTAAATGCACATATTAGACTATTTAGAGGGTTCCCTGAAAACCTACCAAGCCCTGTTGTGGTTTCTGACTAGTCATAGCTATCCTGTCACCACTAGACATGTTTCTGACCTCATAGGGTGAAGGCCAGCGCTCTCAGAGGCCAGGAACAGAGCCTGCTCTGGGTGGAGGGGCTTCACAGCTCCCCCAGGACAGGGTGGCCTTCTGAGGAGGGATGCTTCAAAGGCGAAGTCACCTTTGAAATGCAACCCATTCATCTCCAGATAGTGGAGGATGCCAACCTCCCTTTCCTGCTCCACTTTTGGAGGAAGGAAAGGTGGGAAAATTAGTTAGATGAGAAGGTGTGCCCACATTCAGCCAGCGCCCTTCCTAAGGTGTGTCAAGCTATGTGGGCCCCACTTTTGCAAATCCAACATCTTGAGATGGTAGGAAAACAACCTATCAGGGCTAGGGTAGTGCCTCTTCCCACAGGAAATTGTCACTTAGAGGGTGTAGTCACCCAAACCTTAGGTAGCCCATTGCCTACTATCTGTCTGCCCCATAAACGCCCCTAAATTTAGTATTTAGGTGGCATCCCTGGACCTTGCTACTGAGATTTAACTGACACAGAGAAGAACAAGACAAAGAAGAGCTGCTGACCTGAGTACTGAAGCCCTGCTGCAGAAAATTGGTGTCAAACCCTGCCTGCTGCCTAAAAGACTAAACAATTGTGGTGTGTGGTCTTTTCCTGCAACTGTGTGGCCTCCAATACCCTGGAGCCCCTCCAACCTTAAAAAATGTCACCAAAGAACCACCCTAGGAGTAGAGGCTCTACTCCTCTGAGACAGCAGGCACCGGCCCACAGACTCAGTTTTCACTGACGTGCCATTCCACGGCGACTCGGAAGCAGCACCCGGACCATAAGTGGTACACCAGTTTCAAAGGGACAGATCTGTCCCCTCACCAGGTTTGGGAACACTAGGACCTACCGGAGTCATGATGTACCAATACCCAGTGTCCAGGACTCTCTGCAGCATTCACCAAGACGAAGAGTCTACTCCAGACTCCAACTGCCCATGAAGCAAGCACCCATCAGGGGAAGTCGAGACCCCTGAAACCCATTTTGTGAGTAGCCCAGCTGTCCCAAAATCGCCTTCCCAAGCTGCCTGATCCTGACCACAAGGACATCTTGAAGTGCAGCATCCGGCTGACCTATCAACTCTGCACTCAGCCTGGCTATCAACGAACCAGCTGGACTCCCGTGGTCCTTGGCCTTTGCGACCTACTCTCTTGAGTGGGACCCCTCAGACTAACCTTTAAGTCTCCTTGAGCAGTGTGTTTTCAGGTGGCTCCCTTCTTCGTAGAGCGACAGCTACCAACAACCTCAGCATCCTGCTCCCGGCCGAATCCAGGATAATCCAAAGAATCCACTGGTGGAATATTGGACCTGGCCTGGCTAACTACCGAGATCCAAGAGATGAACCTTGAAAGTCAATTGTATGATTTTACATGCATTTTTGTCTTTTTCCCCATTGACTTGAAAAGGTGCGTAATTGAGCACAAAAGTGATTTATTTTGCGGACTCTAAAAATACATAACTTGAAGAATACTTACTGTAGAACGACGTTCTTTGTCTCAAAAATTATATAAAAATCAATATTATTTTTGCAAATTGGTCTCTGATTTATTCTTGAGTGTGTCTCTCATTTATTGTCACTGTGACTACAACACATGCTTAGCACTACTCTCTGTTAAGCCTACCTGCTTGCCCACATTACCACAAATAGAGTGTTGGTATTATCTACATTTGCCTCTGTTTACCAATGTGGGCCGCCCGGGACTCTCTGCACAGTGTACTTCATTTTAGTGCACTATCAGGAGAGCAAGCATCCTACACATTGCATTTACATAGTTGTTTGTTGTCACTACTGTTGCCCCAGGCATTCTTAATTACACCCCTCAAAAATATGCAGATGCATGCATGTGAGAGTGTTCTGTTTGGTGAGGCCTACAGGCGTAGAAGCAAGCAAATCCCAAAGTCAGCTCAGATCAGCAAGGTGCGAGGGCCAGGCTCTTGGCATCACGGACATTGTGAATACAACCTGACAACCTGAAACACAGATGTTATATAGTTGTTACCCATATGTAATAAAACAAGCATTGGCATAGCCAATAGGTCTTGCCCTGGGGTACCTTATAAGTGTTTAGCCATCCAACAGTTGATGCTGTTGCCCCAAGGATATTGAGCTGCATAACTAAATACTCAACCTAAAAAGGGAAAGTCCTATAATGAACACGCAACTAACAAACATGCGCAAAATTATAAATGTACAAGATTTCAAGTGGAATTGCAAATTTTAAAGCTCCCCTTAAAGGGAATATGCAGAAAAGCAGCTACAGCTGAGCTGTCACTTCAGAATTAAAAGGTGAAGCGTGAATATTGACCCCTATTGACATGAGAGTGGAAAAGTCTAACACTTTTCCTGGAAATATTTAAAAAATAAAATGGCACAACTTATTAAATAATCTCCCGGGGCGTGGCTAAGGCGGCGATCATGGCGGACGCAGCTTAAGCGAGCTCCGTCCCGCCGTTTCATTATCCTCAGAAAATCCTTCATCTCCCCAGCCCTGAAACGCCCTAAACCAAATCTCCGGCAGTCGGAACGGACGGAGGTGCCCCAACAGCGTTTTGGGCGCTGTGGCCGGTTGCTGAGCGGCGGCTGGAGCTCCGTGGTGGTGCGGCCTGCTGCCGAGTATCGAGCCGGGACCTCGAGTTTGGAGTCGCCGGACGGGGCTGAGGTGCGGCCGGCGTGGCGGAGGAGCAGTGGCCGGCCCCGCACTACCGGAGCCTCAGCGATTGCGGTGTGCTCTGTGGCTCGGCGAGGGACAGGCTCAGAGGCTGAAGACACGACTGCAGGGGGCCCCAAGCTTCAGTGTCGGAGAGGTGAGGAGTGCAGAGGCGGCTGGTCGGGCCCCACTCGGCGGTCGATTCGGACCGGGGGGCCGTGGTGGGCCTGCGGGGCAGCGGCACGCCTCCCGCCCTGTCATTCTCCCCACCTGCACCCTGCTTGAACTTGGCATCTGGCCCCCGACGCTTGCCGAAGTGGGGGTGAGGATCCTGGGCCAAAGCTAGCTGCCGCGCTTGGACAGCACTTCCAACGCGGAATACCGAGGCCTCCCCCCACCGCATCAAAGTCACTGTGAGGCACGTGGGAAGACTCTCCGGGGGCGCAGGGCTAGGAATCCACCAGCCGGTCGCGTGGTGGTGACCACGGGCGGCTATACGCCGGTGCGCAGAGGTCGGGGCGGCCAGTCCCTGTAACGGACTACACCCTATGGCCAGGCCCCACGACGGGGAGGAGTGGTGATGGGGCCCCTGAGGTGAGGCCTAAAGAACGGCGTGATTGCTGCTACCCCGGCCCGACTTGACTTGGAAGGGGGTGCGAGCCCTTCGCGGGGCCACTAACACGAGGAAGAGCCACAACGCCGGCGGAGACGACGACCGGACTGGGGGTAGCCACTCATACCCGGATCACTACTCCCGTGTCGCCCTGGACCTAGTGCCTATATCAGCAGGCGGCCATGACGAGGGGTGGCAACAGTGGTCACACCTCAAAGCAAGGCACGATTGACAAATTCACGGGACCAGCTGGGGGTGCCGGAGCGGCGGGGGGCCCACCAACATCCGGCCCTGATAACGCCGCCCTCATGGCGGCGATAACTCAGTCCAGGGACATGCTCGACGCTAAAATACGGGCGGTTGGTGCCGACGTTACACTATTGCGCCAGGATCTGCGCAACGCAGTGGCTCGCATCACGGAAGCGGAGACAAGAATTACTGGTGTGGAAGACAATGTTGCAACCTTAAAAAAGAGGGTGGCCAACATGGAGGGGATCCAGAAGGGCCTGGCTCTGAGGGCAGAGGATGCAGAAGGGCGTGCTCGGAGGAACAATCTACGCTTTGTGGGATTTCCGGAGGGCTGTGAGAAGGGCGACATGGAGGCCTTCCTGACCCGCTGGCTGGAGGGGTGGCTCCCTCCGGAATCCCTTTTGCGCTGTTTTATTGTGGAATGGGCGCATCGAGCACTGACCCAGAAGCTGCCGGTGGGGGAACGCCCTAGACCGGTGATAGCCAGGCTGCTCAACTACCACGACCGCGACACGATCCTGCGGCAAGCGCGCCTGAAGGAGCCTCTGTTGTTTGAAAGCTACAAAATCCTAATATTTCCAGACTAGTTCAGCGTCAACGCCAATCCTTCACTGAGGCCAAGGCGCGACTGCCGGGCCTAAATATCCAGTATGCTCTGCTCTACCCGGCCCGCCTGCGGGTGGTATTTCAGTCCAAGACCCAATTTTTCAACACTCCAGAAGAAGTCTTTGCCTGGACGGATGAGACGGTCCGGATCAGGGTGCATACCCCCCCGGGCAGGGACTCGGATACATCCTCCACAACGGGGCCCCCTCGGACCCCACGACGGTCGCGTAGCAGAAGTAATTGGAGATCCCGCACTAAGAAGAATCCCCCTTCAGAGACTGGAGCGGCCGGGGCCACTGGGCCTACAGACTCTCAACCTCCGACATTATAATCTCTGAGGGATGTGGCAGACTTTCAATCAGGATCCAGGGAGGTGATTGCGCTCCTCCTGAATATGGACGACTTTTGCAGACTGCAGTTTGAGACTCCGGCTGTACAAGTAACTTTGTGGTTTTGGGTACCGGGTTGGGAGACGGCATAAGGAGGGCGGACTCGACCCCTCAGTTCAGAAGGGTTTGTTAGTGGGGGGTAGGTTGGGACTGTGTGGGTAGTTTCTTGGGGATCCATTGGGATTGCGGAAATATAAATTTTTTGGTCATGTTATGTTCCCTAGCGCGTACCCCACCAACTCCATGTACCAGCTTAAAGTGCATGTAACTTCCCTCCTGTACCAGCTATGAAGACGCAAATACATTTGCGTCCAACGTTAACTTGTCCTCTTCCAGATCCACCCTGAATGGATTATATAGTCCGTTCCTAAGTATGCTATGCCAACGTCTTTTTGTAGTGTACTTTACATGTTTTTCTGCTCTGGCAGAGTAGGCCCCGAATTTCTGCCATCGAGCCTCTTTTCTGGCTTCTGACTCTGACAGCCTCTGCCCAGGCTACCTCTGTATCCGTGAACTCTGACTTACTTCCAGCGCGGCCCCTCGCGCTCAGCTCAGCCTGCTTTCTGCCAAGACTGACTATAACCTTCGAGTTATCTGTTCCGCTCCACGAAAATGCATTCCTGCCTACTAGCTTCAGTAAACATCCTCCCCAGCTGCAGAGCCAAAGGGCCGACCTGTCTCAATGCAAGTAAATCATAGCTTCTGTTACCATGTTTCCATGGAAGGCCCCGTGCCCCACGCTTCTCATATAGACACTTAGGCGCTTATACACGCATCCACAGTTAGCATAGAATAGCTTCTGCCCTAGAGACCTTTCCATCCAGATAATATGGTTCCTAAACATCAGATATCAGATATGATAGAAGTACAAGTTGATCTGACATGCCAGACTTCTGTCTCTTGCCGTCAGTGTAAATGTCAAGTCCCCTGCACCCCGTCAATCACACGTCATGCAGCTGCGCGCGCATCCAAGCTTCCGATTTCTGCTGACATTTCCACATTTCTGCTTAGTACCACCCCCTCGCGTCACCCATCTGTGACGTTTCTAGCACACACCTCCAGTTCACGCCTAGTTCACGCCTCTTGATTACGTACTAGTACCACGTGTATACTGTTATCTTGTCCTCTCTCAACTGTTACGCCTCCTGCACTATTACTTATGATGTGAATTAAGTATATAAGCTATGTATTGTTAATAAACTGTAGCGCGCTCATCTATCCCTTCTGACACCCCTGTGGTGTTCAGAATCCGATATCCTGGTCACGACCATTCCTTTATGAGGAATAAAACCCTTAGAAACTCTAACACCACGGACTCTGTCTTTTTTCATCCGATCTGAGTTATTATTGATTAAGTACTTACCTGCATAGAAATTAAGAGAGTAAATTAATTATTTACGTCATTTTGGCGCCCGAACAGGGACCCCTCCCCCACCTCACGCGCCGGTTGGTGCGTTGCAAGCTCTGTCCCCTGCCATCAGTTAGACGGAACCTACGCGTACTGGCAGGATTTCCTGCATCTCCCTCTGGCCCACGGAGGTGACGAAGACTGCGATCAGTGCCCAGACGAGGCGGTGAGGAGTGCGGAGGATCCCGACCAGAGCCTAGCCGAAAGAAGCAAGGTCCGAGGTGTCAAGAGGCCCACCAGGTTTCCGAAGTTTTCCGAAGTTTTCCGAAGTTTTCCGAAGTACCGAGTCGAGTCCAGTCAAGTTTTCCGAGGCCTTCTGTTTCCGTGCTTCCCGGTGAGTACCATTGCTGGGACGTATCTAGACGGGTTTGGGTACACAAGTCCGGTCTGCACTGTTTTTAGGCAGTGTATCTGTACTGTTTAGCAGTATATCTAGTATTCCGAATTTCTGCACTGTTACACCAGTGTATCTGTACTGTTGAGCAGTACATCCAGTATAGGGGGTAGTCATCTATGTCTCTAAATGTCTTCTTATGTGATTAATGTCGTGGTATGAATGTGATCGTTTAATGTGCATTTTTGTGTTTCTTGTATAAGGTAGCTGTAACCAGTATTAAGTAGTAAGGATTGAGTATTCAGTAATAAGTAAGCAAAATGCCGTTTTTCAACAAGTTAAAACAGATAGGAACTAGGAAAGGGATACTGGAGGAAGAAATTCCTATTCCCCCTAGGGACACTCCAGGTAACTTTATGTATCATAAACATGGCATAGATGCCATATTGTATCTGGACTTATGGGCCGATTACACCAAGCACCTAGACGAAAGACACAGGTGGCCTGTTACCGGAACATGGGATGCCGAGTGCATCATGAAGGTAGAAGAAGTATTATGGAAAAAGAAAGCTAGACAATCTCAGAAAGACGCCATAGAATTTTGGCGTAAGGAATCACATAAGCGTGCTGAGAAAGCACTCCGTAGAGAAGACAGACTTAAAGAATCAGAAAAGGCCCAAGAAAACGAATTAGTTATTGAAGGGATCCGAGTAAAAACAGAACAAATAGACCGTGCCCGAAACAATCTTGTAAACGGTATGTATCTTGCAGCCGAGGGCACATCTGAGGCCCTATCAGAAATACCGAAAAACTTACTGCCACCATTAGTTCCAACTAAAGTAATGCATAAGACTACTAAAGACATATTCCTAAATTCTTATCTAGAGGATGTAGCACCAGCTTACACCAATTTGCCTGTTCGTGCCCTGCCTACTGACAGGGACGGGGGTGGCACTACGCCCCCAGATCATGTTCCGCCAGTACCGCGACAGACCTCCCCCGTTCCGCCAGCTCCGCCACTTCCCGCACTAAAAACTGACCTGCCGAAACCACTCCGACCTGATCTTACTAAACGACAAATTCAAGTTCAGATCCAGACTCCGCAGGGAGATAATGCCCAAGCATCCGCTTCAGGAGGTGCGACTGCGGGTCTTCGGACCCCGCCATTAACACGCAGATTCAATCTCAGGGATATGCAGAGTCCTCTCACGTTCCAGTCTCCCCGCCTTGACGCATTAAAGGAAAACATGTCAGTTTGCAGATATGATCCAGTGCCCGGAAAAAACGATCTAATGATATTGGCATCACTACGGTTAAGATCTGCTACTGATATCTTGCTATGCTATGTAGGAATGAAGGACCGTCTAGATAGGATATATGAGTTTGTTCAGACAGGGAAAGACCCTGACAGTATCAAGGATGCCATGGAGAAACAGAAAGTTGACATTCAAGCACAAATACTACGATTTTTCATAAATTGTCTAATAAGAGAACGAGACAGGCCTGAAACAGATCAGAGTGAATTAGATGCACTGAACAAGTGGGGTCAAAATATAGCCGATGGAAAACATGACAGGGGGGCTTGCATAGCCAGTATGTACAAGAAAATTAGAAAAGCAGTGATAACGGTACACCAGAAAGGGAATGACAAAGCTTCCTCCGAGGAGGAAGAAGAACCTGAAGAACCAGGAAGGACTACAGATACTATAGCGTATGTAGGTAAGGGAAACTACCTTAGGAAAGGCATCCGTCCGGAAAACAAGAGAGTTTTTCTCTCTGCTTTAACAAACCCGAATTCTTCTGAACATCAGTTCCAGGAAACTGATAAAAGGCTTCGAGACCGAATGGGGTACCATGTACTGAATTCTATGGATGAACAGGAACTAGCTCGGTCAGCCGTGTTATGGGCCGAGAATCCAGACATATATAATGATGATACGTTAGCGCAGACATTCTTAAACCTCTCCCCAGACGAGCAGAAATTAGCAGGTGTATACATGATTCAGCACCTCCTCATCAAGTACAGGAACCATCATTCCGATCCAGGTCCCTTACACGAAACATTAGAAGCACTACTTATGGATAGATGGAGAGGTTTCAGTACCAAGTTGATACAAATAATTCTAGAACAACGACATAAATATAACACCTTCATAAGCTCCGAATATGTTCCGGCCCCACCTCCAGAAAGGAAAATGTACCACATGCAATGCGGTAGTGGCATTGAAAGTCAGAACCCCTTACGAGAAGTACACCCAGTTATGGGTACGGATCACACCTTGAAACGTGTATATGTGCACACGCCACTAACTAAGTTAGAACTGTTAGAAATGAAGAAACTAGTTCCGTGTCATGATAAAGACCCTGCAGGTTTTCACAGAGAGCTTAAAGACATGTTGTTAATGGGGGATTACACGTATGATGATATCATGAAAATGTTGAAGGTACTGTTGCCCACGGGCATTTACGAGAAATTAAAGGAAAAAGAATGGGAGGTGGGGGACACAAAGATTGCATGGGCCGAAATAGAAGACGAAGAAAGCAAACGGGTCCCAGGGTTAGGCCTTGGGGACAAGACTAAAGCATTACCCGGATTAATAGTACAGGTTTTGCCAAGATTATTGACAACTAGAAAGGAAGATTGGGACGCCATCTCGTCCTGTAAACAGAAACATGATGAAGATACTAGTGACTTCTATTCAAGATTCGAGAAATGTTTCATTATAAATAGTGGCCTACAACCAAGCAGCGAGTCATATCCACACCTTTTTGTATCAAAACTAGTCGAGAACTCCCTACCATTAGTTAAAAATAGAGTGTACAAAGTTGAAAGTACCTGGCAGGCAAATACGCCATCCCAGATGTTACAAATGTTACAATATCATCAGAACAGAATTAGAGAAGAACAAGATCAGGAACAGAAACGTATGAAAGACACTAAGATGAAAATGTTAGTAGCTCAGACGGTCCCAGCCGACGGTCAGAGAAAAGGTGGGACCCAGACAAGTCACACTACAGCTCCCGTTAAGGGGACATGTAATTACTGTAAACAGCCAGGTCATTACGTACATGAATGCCCAGTCCTGAAACATAACATCTCAACAGGTAAAACTAAAGAAAGACCGCATCCGCCTAGACAAGATCAGGTCCAGCAACAGACCTCACAAAATGTACAGCCAATGCAGAATACACAGCCTATGCATGCTCCATCCCATACAGCACAGACAGTAGCAGTACCACAGCCACAGCCCATTGCCGCGACTCAACAAGTTTCACAACAGATGTACCAGTATGCCCAATCTGCATATCCAGATTACCCCCGATATACATGAAACAGCCTAGAGAGGGAAGGTGGTTTGCCTCTTATTGAAATTCCTGTAGATCAAGAAGGTCCTTATGTACACAGTCACGTATTGGGAAAAGACAGAAAGTTTTTAATTGACACAGGGGCAAGCCGCACCACAATCAGTCATAATGAAGTCCCAGGGGCACCCCTCTCAGGCTCACAGAATGTTTCCCTTGGTTTTTCAGGACAGCCTATTGTAAATGAAGTATCGGAACCAGTACCCTTGGCTGTGGGCCCATTATCACGAGTTACAGATTTGTTACTTACGAACTCATGCCCAGAAAATCTGTTAGGAATAAAAACACTGAAGGCTCTAGGAGCTATAATATGCTGTTCCCCGGAGGGAATTAGACTCTTTCTACGGGATTTCAAGGGTCATTATGTTTTACGAGAATTTGATGTCAGATTGAAAAATGTACCAGATCACCTATGGGCAAAAGGCCCAGCTGACGTAGGTTGTATGCATATCACTCCGTACCGTGTTACACTCAAGACAGGAGTTGTTCTACCGAGAATCAGACAATACAAGTTACCACCCGATGCTGTAGTGGCTTTACTGAAAATCATTGAAGAGCTTATTGCCCAGGGAGTAGTCGTAGAGACCGACTCCAATATCTGTAATTCACCCATCATTCCAATTCTTAAACGAACAGACCCCAATGCACCGCCAGTATATCGGCTGGTGATTGATCTTCGAGAACTGAACAAATGTATTGTACCACAGTACCCTGTGGTCCCCGATATCTCTTCCCTATTGACTGCCATTGATTCAGAAGCAACGTTCTTTACTGTAATTGATCTCAAGAACGCTTTCTTCAGTGTACCTATTGATCCGGAGAGCCAATATCTCTTCGGATTCAGTTTAAATGGACGAAGTTTCAAATTTTCCCGCGCACCTCAAGGATTCACAGAAAGCCCCAGCATCTATAGTCAAGCACTGAAAAGACAACTAGATTGTATTCAAATGCCAGTTAACACCGCTTTACTGCAATACGTCGATGATCTACTGATCACCGCACGAAGTGAGCCCGAATGTGAACAAGCATCATTGACAGTTTTACATTTCCTGGCCGACAAGGGACACAAGGTGTCTCCTTCGAAGCTACAATTCTGTGTTCAGCAAGTTGTATACTTGGGTCACTTGCTGTCCAAAGTGGGGAGACAGCTCACTCCCGATCGCATTCAGTTAATTGTAAATATGCCACGACCACAGACACAAAAGGAAGTGCGGGCCTTTATAGGCCTCACCTCGTACTGCAGACAATGGATTCCTCAATATGCATTTCTAGCTAAACCACTCATTCAGTTAACGACGCAGGAGGCAGCAACTTCGATTGCCCTCCCTTGGACTCAGGAACACACACAAGCCTTTGAGGAATTAAAGAAAGCATTATGCCAAGCACCAGTTTTAGCGACACCATGTTACAGCAAACCGTTTACACTTTTTGTTACAGAACGTGACGGCACAGCATTGTCTGTCCTCACTCAAGATCAGGCAGGTACACATAAGCCTTGTGCTTATTTTTCAAGTACATTGGATTCAGTAGCCCAGGCACTCCCTGCGTGTTTAAAGTCAGTAGCAGCAACAGCGTTAGCAATAAGACAGAGCGATTCAATTGTTTTAGGCCATCAGTTAACAGTACAAGTTCCACACTCTGTAGAGGTTCTTTTAAACAGAACCCAGACTCAACACTTGACTATAGCACGACTGACAGGTTACGAATTGACACTATTCCAGCCACACATAGAAATCAGACGCTGCAGTATCTTGAACCCAGCAACACTGGTACCTACCATTATGACAGATCCAGCTCCGCATGATTGCATAGAGATCATTAATGCAGTAACAAAGCCCCGACGAGATTTAACAGATGTTCCATTGACAAATCCAGACCTGACACTTTATGTGGATGGTTCATGTATGAGAACAAGTACAGGAGAGTTAGTGGCCGCATATGCCGTGACCACTGAAACTGAAGTTAAAGACACACATCGTATTGACACACTGTCTGCTCAAGCGGCCGAGCTCATCGCTCTGACCCGAGCCTGTATTCTAGCCAAGAACAGAAATGTTAACATATACACTGATTCCCGTTATGCGTTCGGAGTTGTACACAACTTCGGCATGTTATGGCAAGAACGAGGTTTCTTGACCTCTCATGGTGCCAAGATCCAACATGGCCCTCTCATTCAAGCATTGTTAGAAGCAATACATCTGCCTTCAGGAATATCCGTCATGAAGTGTAAAGCACATACTAAAGTCACAGATTCTGTTTCCCAGGGTAACGACCTGGCAGACCAGACAGCAAAACATACAGCATTGACTCACACTCAGACAACTGATACGACAAAGACAACAGATCCGACACATTGTATGACAGTCAGGGATCCCACACTAGATGTTATCGACATTCAGACACATGCTACTCCAGAAGAAATAAAGAAATGGATTGAACAAGGAGGGATCCAAACGGATCAAGGTTGGGTGACGAAGGGAAAATCTACATGGTTTCTCCCTGACTCTATGGTTCAAGTCATGATAAATACAGCACATAGCCCAGCACACCTAGGAGAGAAAGCGATGCTAGACAGTTTACAAAATCTTTGGAACAATAAACACTTACGAGCAGCAGCGAAACAGAAAGTGCGTACTTGCATGATCTGTTGTCAGTTCAATCCAGGTAAAAGTGTCCCTGTAGAGCAAGGTGGATTTCATCCTCCCGATCACCCTTTTGAAGTCCTCCAGATGGATTATATCCAGATGGACCGTTGTCGAGGATTTAAATATGTTCTCGTAGTTGTTTGTGCTCTGTCCCGCTGGACCGAAGCATACCCAGTCCCAGATTACACTGCTCCGACCACTGCCAAGCAGCTGGTTCGTGAATTCTTCCCACGATACGGCTTGCCTCGTGTCGTGTACTCAGATAACGGTCAGCCATTCTCATCTGCATTAATGAAAGAAGTTTCTTTATTACTGGGATACCAGTGGAAGTTCCATTGTGTCCGACATCCCGAAGCCGCAGGCCTTGTAGAAAGACATAACCAGACACTAAAGATCCGCCTTGCCAAAATATGTCAGGAGAAAGGGGTCGACTGGATAGTCGCCCTGCCAGTGGCACTATTCTACATGAGAATGGTCGCCCATTCGAGATCAGGGCTATCCCCGTACGAGGTGGTCTTTGGCAGACCACCGAATATGTGGGGGACGCCCATTCCGAAAAAGATTACTGATGTTGATTGTAATATGTTGACAGATTACCTTGCCTCCTTGATGTCTGCACTCCAATCATGTCGTTCACAGGTTGCCGCAGCCTTCCCTGACAACACTGATGTAAAGCCACACGACGTCCGTCCTGGGGACATTGTACTAGTGCGCAATTTTGATAGAAAGAGTCCGTTGGAGCCCCGCTGGAAGTCCCCGAAGACCGTTCTTCTCACCACGAGGACGGCCGTGAAAATCGAAGGAAGAAAGGGGTGGGTTCACACGAGTCATGTGAAAAAAATTTTTGGACTGAAACCTGATCGAGACTCGTCCACCCCCACCAAAGACTGTGTCGAGCCAAAAGACTTTACAGAATCTGAACGAGAAAAAACTCCTCAAGAAGAGTATCGCATGAAACTCCGATCTAGCAAGTCAGACAGTTTAATTGTTTAAGTCCTCCCCTAGGTGAATCGGTTAAATAGTTTCTGACATGTATCCCCTAGATCGAGATAGAGAGAGAGAGAGAGAAGCCAAGAAACGTACATACTGTAAATCACTTCGTAGTCACTGTATAGTGACACTATTAATCATGTTTATTCTGAGTATTTTAATTATTGTTGTTAGCATCGTTTTACCTATCTACTACCCTATTTTCAAGCGTGAACAATCTGTCTATAATGTATCTGCTGAACACACTTTTAGTAAGTTACCTCCACATGAACTTTCCTACAGACTTGCGCTGCGCAACAACACATTCATTAGTATGCTACACCATTCTCATCAAACTAACAATGCTACAAATTGCTGGATATGTGGCCGACTCCCTCCCTACCAGAACTACAAGGGAGCTCTGCCCCTCTTTCCGTACCCATTCACTCACAATGGCTCTTGCGGAGCATGGTTTAAAATAATTAATTCCTTAGATCCTGATATTGCTGTTTTCGATGGGGGCTGGGTTTGGGGAAACCTGAACTTAGTCCTGCTCGACGTCTGTTTCCCTGATAAGGAGGGACTCCCTACTAGAACAGGAACTGATCTAGAAAATGAAGTGTATGGATTAGGTAATTACACAATTAGCCTTATGATTCTTACTGTTGAATCCGAAGACACGCCAATTCTACCAATTATGTCAGTATTGCCAGTTACTGGTGAATTGTGTATCAAGAAGAAAGGTTCAGTACACTTAGGCCATAGTAAATGCACTACTGTGGTCGAATTCAGTGATCAAGGTAAATCGTCCTTTAAAGCTATTCATCATTCTTACTTTGTTTGTGGTCATACCGCATACATACGCTTACCTCCAGATTGGGATGGTACCTGTTACATTGCATTCCTCCTGCCACCTGTTTTCCTAGCTCCCCCTGATTACCATAGAAATACCAATCTAGTGAAGAATAGACCCAGAAGAGATATCCCACTTGTCGACTACACAGAAACGGCATGGGAACAGTACACCGATTTTAATAAAGGATTCTTTTTCTTTTTAGGACCTGTTCAGAATAGTAAATTAATACGTAGATTAACTAGAACACTTGAAGCAGTAGTAAATGAAACTGCCTCCGCCTTAGGTAACTTAACAGAAGAGCAGTCCGCCATGCGGGTTGTTGTCCTTCAGAACCGTCTTGTTATTGACGTCATCTTGGCAGACAGAGGTGGAGCCTGTAAGGTCATCGGGTCAAGTTGTTGTGTTTTCATACCACAAAACGCACCATCTGTATATCAAGCTATCACCCGTCTCCATAAAATTGCAAATCAGATACATCAGAATCCAGGCACCTGGACTTGGTCCGGTTGGTTCTGGACAACGTTAACAGCTTGGGGATGGAAGATCCTATCCTTCCTAGGCATTGGCCTAGTCCTAGTATTCAGTTGCTGCCTGTGCCTACAGTGTGGGCCAGCGATTTGTGGACTATGTGCCACCTCTTGTATTGAACATTCCAGTTTTCTCTCAAAACGTAAACGAAAGAAAGAAGAACAAATGATGTTACAAGAACAAACTGATCGATTTATGAGGATCGATATATCATGAAGGGTCCGTAGGGAACAAGGAGGGAATGAGGAAATATAAATTTTTTGGTCATGTTATGTTCCCTAGCGCGTACCCCACCAACTCCATGTACCAGCTTAAAGTGCATGTAACTTCCCTCCTGTACCAGCTATGAAGACGCAAATACATTTGCGTCCAACGTTAACTTGTCCTCTTCCAGATCCACCCTGAATGGATTATATAGTCCGTTCCTAAGTATGCTATGCCAACGTCTTTTTGTAGTGTACTTTACATGTTTTTCTGCTCTGGCAGAGTAGGCCCCGAATTTCTGCCATCGAGCCTCTTTTCTGGCTTCTGACTCTGACAGCCTCTGCCCAGGCTACCTCTGTATCCGTGAACTCTGACTTACTTCCAGCGCGGCCCCTCGCGCTCAGCTCAGCCTGCTTTCTGCCAAGACTGACTATAACCTTCGAGTTATCTGTTCCGCTCCACGAAAATGCATTCCTGCCTACTAGCTTCAGTAAACATCCTCCCCAGCTGCAGAGCCAAAGGGCCGACCTGTCTCAATGCAAGTAAATCATAGCTTCTGTTACCATGTTTCCATGGAAGGCCCCGTGCCCCACGCTTCTCATGTAGACACTTAGGCGCTTATACACGCATCCACAGTTAGCATAGAATAGCTTCTGCCCTAGAGACCTTTCCATCCAGATAATATGGTTCCTAAACATCAGATATCAGATATGATAGAAGTACAAGTTGATCTGACATGCCAGACTTCTGTCTCTTGCCGTCAGTGTAAATGTCAAGTCCCCTGCACCCCGTCAATCACACGTCATGCAGCTGCGCGCGCATCCAAGCTTCCGATTTCTGCTGACATTTCCACATTTCTGCTTAGTACCACCCCCTCGCGTCACCCATCTGTGACGTTTCTAGCACACACCTCCAGTTCACGCCTAGTTCACGCCTCTTGATTACGTACTAGTACCACGTGTATACTGTTATCTTGTCCTCTCTCAACTGTTACGCCTCCTGCACTATTACTTATGATGTGAATTAAGTATATAAGCTATGTATTGTTAATAAACTGTAGCGCGCTCATCTATCCCTTCTGACACCCCTGTGGTGTTCAGAATCCGATATCCTGGTCACGACCATTCCTTTATGAGGAATAAAACCCTTAGAAACTCTAACACCACGGACTCTGTCTTTTTTCATCCGATCTGAGTTATTATTGATTAAGTACTTACCTGCATAGAAATTAAGAGAGTAAATTAATTATTTACGTCAGGATAGTGAGTACCGGACCTCCTGTTGGGGGCCGGCGGCGACCTATACCGCAACAGGTACTTCAATGTTGCTTATGTATGGGGTGGGGGGAGGAGGGGGTGTTTTGGGGGCAGTTGGAAGTGGGGGAGGAGAGGGGGGGTGTTGCGGGTGCAGTTGGGTGGGACAGGAGGAGGGAGAGGGGGAGGAGGGCGGTCGGGAGGGTAGTTAGGTTAGACACAGTGTCTGCACAAGTTCGACAGCAAAAATGTATGTGTGTGTGGTTCCGAGAGCCCAGGCTATTGATTTTCCTCCCCATTGATAATGGCTAACGTTCAGGGAACAGGCCTTCCACAGGCGATGTTACGAGTGGTGAGTTGGAATGTCCGGGGGATGCTGGATAAAATAAAACGAGGGGCGGTGCTGCGGCTGGGGAAAAGGGAACGAGCTGACGTCCTCCTCTTACAGGAGCACCTCCAAGGCACTAAAACCCTCAGCTTACAGCGGTATGGCTCTCAACAAGTGTTTCATGCAGGCTTTGTGAGAGGGTCCCGAGGGGTGGCAGTCCTAGTGCATCGCAGGCTCTCTTATGTACATGAGACGCAATGGGTCGATGCCCATGGTAGATTTGTGTTTGTTAAAGGTATGGTTGGGGATGAGCCGATGGTCTTTGGTAGCGTGTATGCCCCGCCCCCGCTGCAGGAGGCGCTCATTGAAAAGCTGTTCGAGGTGTGGGCCGACATCCCGAATGTACTGGCGATCGTGGGTAATGATTGGAATAATGTGATGGATGGACGAGTGGACCGCTATAGGCCCGGGGGGGGGGGGGGGGGGGGGAGGGCTCCCAGCAGACACTCCTACGAAACTTAGCGGCTTGGCACAGGGAATGGGATGGATTGATTTGTGGCGATACCAGCATACTCATAGCCGCGAATACTCCTATGTCTCCGCTGTGCACAAGTCCTTCTCCAGACTAGAATACCTGTTCATTCCATCTCCCTGGATAGCGAGAGTCGCCTCTACGTCCGTGCTCCCTCGTGGTATCTCAGACCACTCCCCTGTGACGCTAGACCTCTCTTTAGACAAGAGGCGCTTTAGATGGCGCCTGTCTACGTGGCACCTGCAACAGGATCACTACCAATCTCATATTCGGGAGGCCATATCTCACTACTGGGATGAAAATGATAGGCCTGAAACAGATGCCGTCACCCAGTGGGAAGCTCTAAAACCCGTGATCCGGGGTGTTGATATTGCCTGGTGTGCGGGAGCCCGCAGAATCCGTAAGAAAGACATAGAGGAGGCAGTGGGGCGGGTTCGGGATTTGGAGGGGGAATGTAGTACTGGCGACATGGTTGAGGCGGTCAGGCAGCTGCTGTTAGCACAGCAATCTTATACATCCCTGTTACTGAACGAGGCGCGCCAGTTGTGGCTGGCCACGCAGAGTAGGATCTATCAGTGGGGGGATAAGTCCAGTGCCATGTGTAGGAAAGTTTCTCTTTTTACATGGTTAGCCACCACTTTTTGCCTGATGCCTGATGTAATTTTGAACTGTAAATGCATTGGATCTCTGCCAACCAGGTTTCCAGAGTCAGATCTCTTTCCCAAAACTGTACCAAGATTGGCACAACTTCATCCATCCCGTTAAGTCAATAGCAAATGATTACTCAGGTACCTATGGCATGGGTACTGAAGAAGTTCCACTGGGGCAGCAGCACAAATTGTGCCACCCCGGAGACCCCTCGCCAAGGCCATGCACACTGCCATTGCAGGCTGAATATCTTGGTGCAGAGAAAACCGAAGAGTCACCATGGCACACAGCCCTGTGTGCCATTCCTCCATACACTGCATGAGGTATAGGTAAGTCACTTCTATCGCAGGCCATACAGCCCTACGGCAGAGTGCACTATACCCCATGTGTGGACATAGCTGTGTAAAAAGATATGACCCTACAATATCAAGATCATCTTGAATATTGTAAGTGCACAGGGAAGCAATAGAGAGTACATGGGCTGGAAACGTGTCATTAAGAGTTTCCTTGTTCCATGATAGCTGCACTGTACCCTAAGATGTTTGGTACCAAACATATTGTCTTAATAAATTCTCACTGATGCCAGTGTTGGATATATTACTAAATGCACATATTAGACTATTTAGAGGGTTCCCTGAAAACCTACCAAGCCCTGTTGTGGTTTCTGACTAGTCATAGCTATCCTGTCACCACTAGACATGTTTCTGACCTCATAGGGTGAAGGCCAGCGCTCTCAGAGGCCAGGAACAGAGCCTGCTCTGGGTGGAGGGGCTTCACAGCTCCCCCAGGACAGGATGGCCTTCTGAGGAGGGATGCTTCAAAGGCGAAGTCACCTTTGAAATGCAACCCATTCATCTCCAGATAGTGGAGGATGCCAACCTCCCTTTCCTGCTCCACTTTTGGAGGAAGGAAAGGTGGGAAAATTAGTTAGATGAGAAGGTGTGCCCACATTCAGCCAGCGCCCTTCCTAAGGTGTGTCAAGCTATGTGGGCCCCACTTTTGCAAATCCAACATCTTGAGATGGTAGGAAAACAACCTATCAGGGCTAGGGTAGTGCCTCTTCCCACAGGAAATTGTCACTTAGAGGGTGTAGTCACCCAAACCTTAGGTAGCCCATTGCCTACTATCTGTCTGCCCCATAAACGCCCCTAAATTTAGTATTTAGGTGGCATCCCTGGACCTTGCTACTGAGATTTAACTGACACAGAGAAGAACAAGACAAAGAAGAGCTGCTGACCTGAGTACTGAAGCCCTGCTGCAGAAAATTGGTGTCAAACCCTGCCTGCTGCCTAAAAGACTAAACAATTGTGGTGTGTGGTCTTTTCCTGCAACTGTGTGGCCTCCAATACCCTGGAGCCCCTCCAACCTTAAAAAATGTCACCAAAGAACCACCCTAGGAGTACAGGCTCTACTCCTCTGAGACAGCAGGCACCGGCCCACAGACTCAGTTTTCACTGACGTGCCATTCCACGGCGACTCGGAAGCAGCACCCGGACCATAAGTGGTACACCAGTTTCAAAGGGACAGATCTGTGCCCTCACCAGGTTTGGGAACACTAGGACCTACCGGAGTCATGATGTACCAATACCCAGTGTCCAGGACTCTCTGCAGCATTCACCAAGACGAAGAGTCTACTCCAGACTCCAACTGCCCATGAAGCAAGCACCCATCAGGGGAAGTCGAGACCCCTGAAACCCATTTTGTGAGTAGCCCAGCTGTCCCAAAATCGCCTTCCCAAGCTGCCTGATCCTGACCACAAGGACATCTTGAAGTGCAGCATCCGGCTGACCTATCAACTCTGCACTCAGCCTGGCTATCAACGAACCAGCTGGACTCCCGTGGTCCTTGGCCTTTGCGACCTACTCTCTTGAGTGGGACCCCTCAGACTAACCTTTAAGTCTCCTTGAGCAGTGT
Source organism: Lissotriton vulgaris (assembly GCF_964263255.1). Lineage (NCBI taxonomy): Eukaryota > Metazoa > Chordata > Amphibia > Caudata > Salamandridae > Lissotriton > Lissotriton vulgaris. Next base: position 277,605,412 of record NC_141698.1, on the reverse strand, counting down.
GTTTTCAGGTGGCTCCCTTCTTCGTAGAGCGACAGCTACCAACAACCTCAGCATCCTGCTCCCGGCCGAATCCAGGATAATCCAAAGAATCCACTGGTGGAATATTGGACCTGGCCTGGCTAACTACCGAGATCCAAGAGATGAACCTTGAAAGTCAATTGTATGATTTTACATGCATTTTTGTCTTTTTCCCCATTGACTTGACAAGGTGCGTAATTGAGCACAAAAGTGATTTATTTTGCGGACTCTAAAAATACATAACTTGAAGAATACTTACTGTAGAACGACGTTCTTTGTCTCAAAAATTATATAAAAATCAATATTATTTTTGCAAATTGGTCTCTGATTTATTCTTGAGGGTGTCTCTCATTTATTGTCACTGTGACTACAACACATGCTTAGCACTACTCTCTGTTAAGCCTACCTGCTTGCCCACATTACCACGAATAGAGTGTTGGTATTATCTACATTTGCCTCTGTTTACCAATGTGGGCCGCCCGGGACTCTCTGCACAGTGTACTTCATTTTAGTGCACTATCAGGAGAGCAAGCATCCTACACATTGCATTTACATAGTTGTTTGTTGTCACTACTGTTGCCCCAGGCATTCTTAATTACACCCCTCAAAAATATGCAGATGCATGCATGTGAGAGTGTTCTGTTTGGTGAGGCCTACAGGCGTAGAAACAAGCAAATCCCAAAGTCAGCTCAGATCAGCAAGGTGCGATGGCCAGGCTCTTGGCATCACGGACATTGTGAATACAACCTGACAACCTGAAACACAGATGTTATATAGTTGTTACCCATATGTAATAAAACAAGCATTGGCATAGCCAATAGGTCTTGCCTTGGGGTACCTTATAAGTGTTTAGCCATCCAACAGTTCATGCTGTTGCCCCAAGGATATTGAGCTGCATAACTAAATACTCAACCTAAAAAGGGAAAGTCCTATAATGAACACGCAACTAACAAACATGCGCAAAATTATAAATGTACAAGATTTCAAGTGGAATTGCAAATTTTAAAGCTCCCCTTAAAGGGAATATGCAGAAAAGCAGCTACAGCTGAGCTGTCACTTCAGAATTAAAAGGTGAAGCGTGAATATTGGCCCCTATTGACATGAGAGTGGAAAAGTCTAACACTTTTCCTGGAAATATTTAAAAAATAAAATGGCACAACTTATTAAATAATCTCCCGGGGCGTGGCTAAGGCGGCGATCATGGCGGACGCAGCTTAAGCGAGCTCCGTCCCGCCGTTTCATTATCCTCCGAAAATCCTTCATCTCCCCAGCCCTGAAACGCCCTAAACCAAATCTCCGGCAGTCGGAACGGACGGAGGTGCCCCAACAGCGTTTTGGGCGCTGTGGCCGGTTGCTGAGCGGCGGCTGGAGCTCCGTGGTGGTGCGGCCTGCTGCCGAGTATCGAGCCGGGACCTCGAGTTTGGAGTCGCCGGACGGGGCTGAGGTGCGGCCGGCGTGGCGGAGGAGCAGTGGCCGGCCCCGCACTACCGGAGCCTCAGCGATTGCGGTGTGCTCTGCAGCTCGGCGAGGGACAGGCTCAGAGGCTGAAGACACGACTGCAGGGGGCCCCAAGCTTCAGTGTCGGAGAGGTGAGGAGTGCAGAGGCGGCTGGTCGGGCCCCACTCGGCGGTCGATTCGGACCGGGGGGCCGTGGTGGGCCTGCGGGGCAGCGGCACGCCTCCCGCCCTGTCATTCTCCCCACCTGCACCCTGCTCGAACTTGGCATCTGGCCCCCGACGCTTGCCGAAGTGGGGGTGAGGATCCTGGGCCAAAGCTAGCTGCCGCGCTTGGACAGCACTTCCAACGCGGAATACCGAGGCCTCCCCCCACCACATCAAAGTCACTGTGAGGCACGTGGGAAGACTCTCCGGGGGCGCAGGGCTAGGAATCCACCAGCCGGTCGCGTGGTGGTGACCACGGGCGGCTATACGCCGGTGCGCAGAGGTCGGGCGGCCAGTCCCTGTAACGGACTACACCCTGTGGCCAGGCCCCACGACGGGGAGGAGTGGTGATGGGGCCCCTGAGGTGAGGCCTAAAGAACGGCGTGATTGCTGATACCCCGGCCCGACTTGACTTGGAAGGGGGTGCGAGCCCTTCGCGGGGCCACTAACACGAGGAAGAGCCACAACGCCGGCGGAGACGACGACCGGACTGGGGGTAGCCACTCATACCCGGATCACTACTCCTGTGTCGCCCTGGACCTAGTGCCTATATCAGCAGGCGGCCATGAGGAGGGGTGGCAACAGTGGTCACACCTCAAAGCAAGGCACGATTGACAAATTCACGGGACCAGCTGGGGGTGCCGGAGCGGCAGGGGGCCCACCAACATCCGGCCCTGATAACGCCGCCCTCATGGCGGCGATAACTCAGTCCAGGGACATGCTCGACGCTAAAATACGGGCGGTTGGTGTCGACGTTACACTATTGCGCCAGGATCTGCGCAACGCAGTGGCTCGCATCACGGAAGCGGAAACAAGAATTACTGGTGTGGAAGACAATGTTGCAACCTTAAAAAAGAGGGTGGCCAACATGGAGGGGATCCAGAAGGGCCTGGCTCTGAGGGCAGAGGATGCAGAAGGGCGTGCTCGGAGGAACAATCTACGCTTTGTGGGATTTCCGGAGGGCTGTGAGAAGGGCGACATGGAGGCCTTCCTGACCCGCTGGCTGGAGGGGTGGCTCCCTCCGGAATCCCTTTCGCGCTGTTTTATTGTGGAACGGGCGCATCGAGCACTGACCCAGAAGCTGCCGGTGGGGGAACGCCCTAGACCGGTGATAGCCAGGCTGCTCAACTACCACGACCGCGACACGATCCTGCGGCAAGCGCGCCTGAAGGAGCCTCTGTTGTTTGAAAGCCACAAAATCCTAATATTTCCAGACTAGTTCAGCGTCAACGTCAATCCTTCACTGAGGCCAAGGCGCGACTGCGGGGCCTAAATATCCAGTATGCTCTGCTCTACCCGGCCCGCCTGCGGGTGGTATTTCAGTCCAAGACCCAATTTGTCAACACTCCGGAAGAAGTCTTTGCCTGGACGGATGAGACGGTCCGGATCAGGGTGCATACCCCCCCGGGCAGGGACTCGGATACATCCTCCACAACGGGCCCCCTCGGACCCCACGACGGTCGCGTAGCAGAAGTAATTGGAGATCCCGCACTAAGAAGAATCCCCCTTCAGAGACTGGATCGGCCGGGGCCACTGGGCCTACAGACTCTCAACCTCCGACATTATAATCTCCGAGGGATGTGGCAGACTTTCAATCAGGATCCAGGGAGGTGATTGCGCTCCTCCTGAATATGGACGACTTTTGCAGACTGCAGTTTGAGACTCCGGCTGTACAAGTAACTTTGTGGTTTTGGGTACCGGGTTGGGAGACGGCATAAGGAGGGCGGACTCGACCCCTCAGTTCAGAAGGGTTTGTTAGTGGGGGGTAGGTTGGGACTGTGTGGGTAGTTTCTTGGGGATCCATTGGGATAGTGAGTACCGGACCTCCTGTTGGGGGCCGGCGGCGACCTATACCGCAACAGGTACTTCAATGTTGCTTATGTATGGGGTGGGGGGAGGAGGGGGTGTTTTGGGGGCAGTTGGAAGTGGGGGAGGAGAGGGGGGGTGTTGCGGGTGCAGTTGGGTGGGACAGGACGAGGGAGAGGGGGAGGAGGGCGGTCGGGAGGGTAGTTAGGTTAGACACAGTGTCTGCACGAGTTTGACAGCAAAAATGTATGTGTGTGTGGCTCCGAGAGCCCAGGCTATTGATTTTCCTCCCCATTGATAATGGCTAACGTTCAGGGAACAGGCCTTCCACAGGCGATGTTACGAGTGGTGAGTTGGAATGTCCGGGGGATGCTGGATAAAATAAAACGAGGGGCGGTGCTGCGGCTGGGGAAAAGGGAACGAGCTGACGTCCTCCTCTTACAGGAGCACCTCCAAGGCACTAAAACCCTCAGCTTACAGCGGTATGGCTCTCAACAAGTGTTTCATGCAGGCTTTGTGAGAGGGTCCCGAGGGGTGGCAGTCCTAGTGCATCGCAGGCTCTCTTATGTACATGAGACGCAATGGGTCGATGCCCATGGTAGATTTGTGTTTGTTAAAGGTATGGTTGGGGATGAGCCGATGGTCTTTGGTAGCGTGTATGCCCCGCTGCAGGAGGCGCTCATTGAAAAGCTGTTCGAGGTGTGGGCCGACATCCCGAATGTACTGGCGATCGTGGGTAATGATTGGAATGATGTGATGGATGGACGAGTGGACCGCTATAGGCCCGGGGGGGGGCTCCCAGCAGACACTCCTACGAAACTTAGCGGCTTGGCACAGGGAATGGGATGGATTGACTCGTGGCGATACCAGCATACTCATAGCCGCGAATACTCCTATGTCTCCGCTGTGCACAAGTCCTTCTCCAGACTAGAATACCTGTTCATTCCATCTCCCTGGATAGCGAGAGTCGCCTCTACGTCCGTGCTCCCTCGTGGTATCTCAGACCACTCCCCTGTGACGCTAGACCTCTCTTTAGACAAGAGGCGCTTTAGATGGCGCCTGTCTACGTGGCACCTGCAACAGGATCACTACCAATCTCATATTCGGGAGGCCATATCTCACTACTGGGATGAAAATGATAGGCCTGAAACAGATGCCGTCACCCAGTGGGAAGCTCTAAAACCCGTGATCCGGGGTGTTGATATTGCCTGGTGTGCGGGAGCCCGCAGAATCCGTAAGAAAGACATAGAGGAGGCAGTGGGGCGGGTTCGGGATTTGGAGGGGGAATGTAGTACTGGCGACATGGTTGAGGCGGTCAGGCAGCTGCTGTTAGCACAGCAATCTTATACATCCCTGTTACTGAACGAGGCGCGCCAGTTGTGGCTGGCCACGCAGAGTAGGATCTATCAGTGGGGGGATAAGTCCAGTGCCATGCTCTACAGACTCTGCCAGCACACCTTCCAGGCTCAGACCTTGCCGAGGATTCGGGATGTGCGGGGGGACCCCGTGACGGCCCCGGAGGACCTAGCGGCCAGCTTCGCACAGTACTATACGACCCTGTATGCCCCCCAGGAGGCCCTCCCTGCGGAGGACGTGGACAAATTCTTGGCGGACCTTCTGCCGCGCGCGCTCTCGGACGAAGGTCGCGTTCAGTTGGAGCTCCCCCTATCGCTGGAGGAGCTGGGTACGGCACTTGCGAGCACTAAGCACTAAGCACTAAGCGCTGCAAGGCCTCCGGGTGGTTATGCGCTATATAAGTGGAATTTTTCATTTCATTTCACTTGGGGAGTTGAACACGGGAAAGGCCCCTGGACCTAACGGGTTCCCGTGTGAATTTATGAAGACCTTTCATCTCCAACTGGAGGTGTGGTATAGAATGGCATTGGAAGCGGCCAGGGAGCGTGGTCGCCTCCCGGCGGACTGGCGACATGCTGAAATTGTTGTCTTTTGTAAGCCCGGGAGACCCCCCGAACACCACTCATCATACAGGCCGATTTCCCTTTTAAATTTTGAAGCGAAAATCTTAGCGAAGGCCCTGGCCAATCCCTCCTTCCCTATATCACAGATTTAGTTCACCCTGATCAGGCAGGGTTTATGCCCCATAGGGCGACGAGACACAATATTCGCCGCGTGCAGGTGGTGTTGGAGGCGGCCGGGGCTGCTGGGATTCCGGCGGCGCTCCTATTGGCCGACATAGATAAAGCATTTGATTCCCTAAGCTGGGTATATCTCCAGGCGCTTCTGTCCCGCCTCATGCTTGAGCCTCACTTTCTCTCGTACCTACGGCTGCTATACACGGACCTGACTGCGTCTGTGAGAGTGGCGGGAATGGTGTCGGAACCCTTCTCCATCGGACGGGGCACCAGGCAGGGCTGCCCTCTCTCACCCTATCTCTTTGCATTGGCCATGGAGCCGCTAGCGGCGTGGGTGCGGATGGATGCACAGTTGCGGGGACTCGAATGGGAGATGGGTTTGTCCGATCGCATTGCACTCTACGCCGACGATGTCCTTTTCTTTCTTACGGACATAAATAGGTCTGGGCCTAGAGTCCTGGAGGTAATGCGTGTATTTGGGGAGGTATCAGGCTTACACTTAAACGCACGGAAATCCACGCTGTGGGTGTTGGGGGGAGGTGAGAGGCAGGGACCCTGGGCGTCCATGTTACAGGAGGCGGCTGGCGGAATTAAATACCTAGGCGTCTTTCTGACTGATGTTTCAGGTGTGGCTTGGGCACGCAACGTGGTGCCCATTTGGGACCGAGTGCGATCGGACATGAAAACTTGGTCCAGGATGCCCCTGAATATTTATGGCCGCTCGGCAATATTTAAAATGGTGGCCCTCCCGCGCCTCCTATACCAGCTGCAAAACCACCAGTATCCCATAGCGCCGCAGTGGTTTCGCCAAGTGAATGCGGCGTTGAGGCAGTTTCTTTGGGCCGGAGGAGTGGCGTAGTGGCTCTTCGCACTTGCTTCCTATCCACGTACTGTGGGGGCCTGGCCACTTCGGACATTTTGTCATACTACCAAGTGTCTCACTTGCTGGTGCTAAATGAATGGTGGTATTGGGACCGGAATGATCCAGCCTATGCCCTTGAGTGATACATGATGGATCCAAATACGCTACATACCATCCTGTACTCGGCGACTGTCAGGAAGAGGCTCCCCGTGGTTACCCAGGTGATCTTCCGAGTGTGGCGTGGAGCGCTGCGCCGCATGGGGTGGTGGAACAAGTTAACGAGAGAAACTCCGCTGTGACATAACGGGCAACTGCCGGCACTGACGTCCCTACAGGGGTTTCGGGGCTGGGACGCCATTGGCATTTCGACGCTGGGACACGTCATGAAAGGCACAACCCTCAAGTCGTTCCAAGCATTGAGTGAAGAATATGCTATGCCTAGAACCCAATTCTTCAAATACCTGCAGCTGCGTCATGCCTTGTCCCCCTCCCTGGTAGGCCTGGAGTCCTTGCCTGAATTTAGCCCCCTTGAGGCTAAGGTGTTCATGGGGGAATTGGAGGAAAAGAAAATTTCTCACATATATCAGACCCTAGTCACGCACTGCTCCTCATCCCTTGATAAATTGCGCTCTGTGTGGGAGGGAGATGTTGGGGCTTTCGAAGAGGAGGACTGGAGGGAGGCCCTAGAGGCCCCGAGGGGTGCGGCGATAGCAGTGCGATTATGTTTCATTCAATTTAAGTACTTACATAGGGCCTACTACACCAGAGACCGACTGTGGAAGGCTGGTTTGATTGCCTCCCCTGAGTGTTTGAGGTGCGAACGGGCGGTGGGTACATTTCTTCACACAGTATGGTCGTGCGAGAAGGTGTCTGGGATTGCTTGTCTGAGGTGTTGGGCTGGGACCTCCCCCTATCGCCGCAGCTAGGCCTTTTGCATATCATGGAACAGATTGGAGGCAACATATACAAACGTCATCTATTAGTCTTGGGACTTACAGTGGCCAAACGTGATATAGCCTGAGCCTGGAAGGACCCCAGGGCCCCCTTGCTGGAGGTGTGGAGGAGGGGGCTGGACTTTTGTATGGGGCTGAAGCGTCCAGTGTTTGAGGCCTGGGGCTGCCCCCGGAAGCATTTTAAGATATGGAAGCGATGGGCGGACTATAAAGGGCTGTGGCTGGAGCCACCTGCGTCACAGGACGTTGGAGCAGAACATATACTGGTAGACCATGGGTGAAAAGGAGCACGCACTGTTAGTGTTTCGTTAACCTGTGCCTTGGAACTATGTAGACACTGTGTGGGGGTGAGGGTGGGACCCGGGAGGGAGGGTAGGGAGTTGGGAGTTGAGAGGGCCATATCAATACCAAATGTTGATTGCACTGACTATATGTAATGACTCATTATTTGCTCACTGGTCCTTCGATGTGTTGAGGGACAGTGTCCCATATGTACTTCGTCAGCAACATAATAAATTGTGTTCTGAAAAAAAAAAAAAACAATCTCCCAAGTCATATTGGTTACAAGTAGTTCTGAGGTGGATCCCGTCTGACCTTCACCAGGGAAGCTTGTAGGGAGGTAGAAGTTTTGTGCCAAGATCACTTTGAAAAATGGGAACAAAAGGTGTATTTTACAGCATGATTTTCTAAATAAATCTTCTAAAAACAACAGGCTTTGCTGGCAGTTCTGAAAATGAACTTATAAACGAATGTGTTATATGGTTGCCTACTGAATGCAGAAGCATTATTCCACTGCGTCATCAATCCTATGTGTGACTGACCAGTGAAAATGCTGGATGCACCATGGAGACACATTTGTGCCATGTAACTGAAGTGTGGTCTGCCACTGAACTACTGGTGAAAAGTGACAGTCATAGAAAATGCGCAGTCCTGTACCCAGTGTGAAGGAAAGAAAAAGTAAGGGAAAAGGTAAAGGACAAATTAGATTTTCAGGAAATAACTTTTGGAACAGAACGTGGCTTGCATCTTAATACATAGTACTGCAAGCTCAGTGACAGTGACAGTGACAGCAATATAATAACACAATGGTATAATTTGAGACAATGGTATAATTTGAGACACTGTATATGGAAAGTCGACGTTTCGATCCCTTGCCCCTATACTAACGGGATCATCATCAGGACCAATAATAATTGCCTAGTTATGAAATTAAATATTAGCGCCTGTTAAGATAAGGAGAGAAAGAGAAAGGAAGATTCAAGTGAATCACTTGTGACATGAATAACAACTTTGCATGCAGCCATTGTTTAAGCAGCCATATATCTACATATTTACAGTCATGTAACGAAAAGTTTTCAACACAGGGTGACTACCATGGTATTCGGATGAGGGTCATGGCTGGCGCTTCCGTCTCTACTAGGTGGATACCACACAAAGAGAGACCATGGAAGTCAGGGCGGTCAGATGAACCTTAGTGCTAGTCAGTACAGTTATGAACAAGTGCTCTATATCAATTAGATCATCAAAATATTAAATATTTAAATTATTAATTGCAATGCAATAAGTTTCAACCTGGAAATTAGACTGCAGGACCGGCGCTTCCGTCTCTACTAATTGAGGAGAGACGGTGGAAATCAGGGCGGTCTGTACCAAATTGACAAATTCAGGTGTATCAATAGTTTGTAACTAAATAATTTAATAATTGTAACTAAGCGGTGAACATTTAATAACAAGACCGTGATGATATAAGGAGTGAGAGGAGGAACGGCGCAGAGCTAAACACGTGGGTGACATGATAAGAACTACAGGGCCGTGATGCAAAGTGAAACCAGAGACGACCAATGTGAGGAACGGCACAGTGATGAAAAACACGTGGGTGACATTATAAAACTGCAAAGCCTATAAATGAATTTGTTCGTACCATTCTATGAACTGAGGACCATTGTTCTTTGAAATAACCAATTACCCACGGTCCGCAGTGATCCTATCGGGTTCCCTTGTTTTGTTTAAATCAACTTGAGTCAGTGTCCATCATTATAGTTATAGTAAGCCCAAATAAGGCCTTCCCTTGCCCCCAGGTGACCCACGTCACCACACTGGCGATGAGGCGGGTCTGCCCCACGCCTCGCCCCCGGGGACGCACGTCGGCTCCACAGCCTCGTGTCCGCGGTGCTCGCGCTCCACGCGCTCAAGCTGCTGCCGGGACCAGATTGCGGTTGCCTACCCCGCATGCTACCTGCACCCGTCCGGTGCCGAAGTCGGACGGAGCTGCCATTTGTGGGTGCCCACCACGCATACTGCCTACACCCGTCTGCCCATCGCACCTGGACCGGCGCTCAGGTGAAGTCTCCCCGAGTGGAGGCGGTCGGCGGCGTGCGCTGCTGTTCCCTGCGCCGCGCCGACCCCGCCTGCGGGACGTACTCTTTCCTGCGGCTTGGCCTGCTCGCGCCCACGTAGTGCAGCCGGCGGGCGAAGAACGCGCCCGAATCAGAGCGTCTGTGTGTGCTCACACGGGGGGAAAGCGTCGACCCTCGCGAGCTGGGGCCCATAATAAGCGCGCCCCCACCGCCCTCCATAAGGTGCTGCCCTCTGCGCGACGGCCAAGCACATCACCCGCAGGCCGGCCTCCTCCACTTGTCTGCTGAGTGGAAGGCCAGAAGCTGCCAGCCCCATCTGCATCACAGCTATAGGGGCGCCTGAGAAGGAAGGAAAACAGGAGACAGCACACAGTCAGCACCCCCATCTCACAGCTTTGGGGACGCCTGGGACACGTCACTGTAATAGAGGTGCCTAGTCCTGTGCAACATCTCAGAAGCCCCACCCACATCTAAGGGCAGGACCAGGCATAGGGGACTGCTGTTTCAGACACAGGGTGCCTAGTGAACCCACGTCCAGGCGCATTGGGGCTCCCTCACTGTTGTGTGCCAGCCCGTCTGCACCTGCCCGTGAGGAAGGAGAGCACGCTCCCACGCTCAAAGGGCCCCCGCAGCACTACGCGGACAGCCACGCCTAGGGAAGATGAGTAACCCTGCCGCCACCGGTGGTGCCGCCCCTTCAACTGCGCCAGTTCCTTCGCAAGCGGCGCTCCAGGGCCCTGCTCCTCAGCAAGCTGCCTTTCAGGCCCCTGCTCCAGTCCAGGCCGCACACCACGCTCCTTTTAGTGAACCCTGGGACGCATTGTTGCTCATGTGCTATGGTGGAGCTGAACTTTATGACCTTTTTGAGACGCTGCCGGACAGGGGTAATGATGACGACTACGTCGGGCAGTTGCTACTCTGAATCACCATTTTGATCCTCAGATCAACTCGGACTACGAGTGGTTCAAACTTCGACAGGCGCGGCAAGGGGACACGGAGACCTTCGATGCCTACTACGCCTGCCTAAGGAGGCTCGCCACCTTATGTGAACTGCCGGATCAGAGACTGGAAATTCGCGCTCAGCTCATTCAAGGCTGCAAGTCTGTTCAGCTCAGGAGTCTAATTTTTCAACAACCCCGCATTTCTTTCAACAAAATACTGGCTCTCGCAAGATCTCATGAACTATCCAACGCGCTGGCTGACGAGTTGGAGGCAGCCCTGCATCATCCTGCAGTGGCGGCACGGACACCTGCCATCAAGGAGGAGCGGGTAGAGGTGATCTGCAGATGGCCTCAACTGTCGAGGGGAGGGGAGGAGCTAGGACTCCGCAGACCTCCATGTGCGGCAACTGTGGCATGGACCATCCTGCAGGTGGTAGATGTGCTGTGAAGGGGAAGACGTTCTGACAGTGCGACAAACTTAACCACTTCGCGAAGGTTTGCCGAAGAATCAGTGGACGACGCAACAATCCTGGCTCACGTGGACTCACGCAAGGAGTGCGTCAGTTGATGTTAGAGGATCCAGGGCCCTGCAGTGACACGCCACGGTCAAACTTCAATCTCGAAGACGATGATGTATTCTTTGTGTCGTTTGTTGGCAATGAAGGCTCCAGAAGACGACCACCACCAATGTGCAACATCATAGTTGCTGGTTCCCCGGTGCATGCACTGATAGACACAGGGGCGTCGGTCAATGTAATAGACAGCGTTCAGTATGACAAACTATCGTCCCGCCTCCCTTCTACCTTCCAGAGCGAAGATATACACGTATGACAGCGATGAACCACTCCCTCTATGTGGAGTCATGGAGGTGGAAATAGCCAGCAATGCACAAAGCCTGAAAACCAGATTCCACGTCACGGAGGGGAAGAGAGGGACTTTCCTCAGCTGCCATACGGCGGAAGACTTGGAGCTGGTATTTTTCGCTAACCAAGTGTATGAGCTACATGCTGAAGAGATGCTCAAGGACTTCCCCATGCTCTTTCGGGGTATAGGCTGCCTCAAGGGAAAAACTTTCAAGCTGCACGAGGACCACACGGTCAGGCCGACAGCGTTGAGGCACAGGAGAGTGCCATTTCACCTGTGGCCGCAGGTAGAAGAAGAACTTCGAAAGCTGGAAGACTTGGGGGTCATCGAGAAGGTGTCAGGCCCGACACCGTGGGTTTCTCCCCTCGTGGTTGCCCCAAAACTGAAGTAGCCAGGATCCATCTGGCTGTGCGTCGACATGCTCCTACCGAATAAGGCCGTGAAGCGAGAGCGCCATCTTACACCCACAATGGATGATATAGTCGTAGATTTGAATGGGGTTAGGTGGTTCACCAACTTAGACCTCAACGCAGGATATCACCAACTGGAGCTCCATCCAGACAGCCGCAACATCACCACGTTCTCTACACACGTTGGTTTGCGCCAATACAAGAGGCTAAGCTTCGGCGTCTCCTCAGCAGCAGAAGTTTTTCAAAACACCATAAGGGAGACACTCTCTGGACTATCTAGCGTAATCAACTTGAGTGATGACATTCTTGTATTCTCTAAGACCCTCGAAGATCACCTCACTGTAACAACCGGATTTTCGGACCAGATAGAATCAGCTTACCAAGACACCACCAACCCGGCCGAAACGTATCCACCTCCCTCCTCAGGACTTACTTACCACAGTACCTACCTGGGGATGGGGAATTCGCAATATACAAGCTTAGATCATCTAAAATACCACCAAATTCATAGGGATTACTAGAAACAATATTCTACACCACACTCATACCTTATAGTCTCGCGGCCACTTAGGCCCAGACTAGGCTACCCTCCTACTCATAGTGAAGGGGGCAGTTCCGATTACTTACCATTACACATTGGCCACAATCAGTGCTCACACAAGCCACAATCCTGTGGGTATATGCACCGTATCCTCCCGGTGCTCTCACTCTCTCACACAAGCCACAATCCCGTGGGTGTACACACCATACTCTCTTGGTGCTCTCACTCTCTTACACAAGCCACAATCCTCTAGGTATACACACCGTCTTATCTCGGTGCTCTCACTAATGCCGCTACACAACGGCGATCACTGTCCTATTGATACCTTTAGCTCTCTCTCTCTCTGTGCTGGGAAGTTTCATCATATACTACTGGGAATATCTCATATACAGTTTAATCCTTTCACACAAGAATGGCCGAACTACGATATGCAAAGGTTATGTTCTGATTCAAGAGCTCCCTGCTCCCTTGCTCAGTTACCACTTACCCGGACCGGAAACGCATCCGTCCACATAACAGCATCTGACTAGAAGAAAGGTTAACTGTGTCAGGTAAATAACAATCACACAATGGTTCGCTAAGAACTGGGGTCCCTTTATTACGCAATAACAAATTATAACAACAATATAATACTGCAATATAACATATAGCCTGAAAAGCAAAGGAAAGAATTAGAATGTGTGTGCACGCTAATAAGAAAAGGTCGACGTCACCTTATGAGTACGAAGTCTGGACTCAGTTGTCCTCTGGGTTCCCTTCTCGTCTGTGCCTTGGCTCATCTTAGGATCACCCCTGCAGTCACGGATACACGTCTGCACCGCTATGCTCTGTCTCCTCTGCTCCCCTCCAAGTCACTGGAACCTCTCTCCTGTTCTCTGTTTCGTCTGTCTCACTCTCGTCGTTCTGCACTACTCCTTTCTCCTCTCGATCACGGACTATCTTCACCTTCCGACTTCGATCTTATAAATCAGTTACTGCCGCTCTAATATTCGCTCGCTCTGCTAGCTTCTTCACTCTGCATGCTCTGATCTTAGCATCAAAGCTCACCAGCTGCTCCAACTAAAGTAACTTCAATCTTTCTGAGAGGTTATCAGCCTTCGGTCTTTTTTGGACTTCAAAATGGCGACTGTCTGCTTTAAGTTGATTAACTGCAATAATGCTAACGACTAGCTGCCGTCTACTAACTGACTCTCTGAACTCTCCGTGCGTCCACTAATATAGAACCTTGTTCATGCATGGAAATTTCCGGCCAGTAACCTGCCGTCCACCAAATTCTTGTACCACCCCGTGCCAAGGACACGTTATCAGCCGGCCGGCCTGATGTTATGTCTTCGACACGAAGAAAAATACAGTCTTTCGATAAGGGCCAGCCTGAGCCGGTTCTCTCCAAGCGAACAACACCTTATAACTAAAACATTACATTTGACCAAAAAGCATCTCAAGCAGCCGAGGCAGAAAGAAAGATGGAGTCTCTCTCGTTCGAGGCCTACAAGGCCCGAAATAAGCATAAAGATGAATAACTCTATCAGAAATATACTAACAACCTTACAAAAGGACGGATTAATATTAATACCAAGGAATCTATCCCTTAACATAAGCTTATAGGCCTAGAATAAAGAAAAGAATAGGGAATTATATCAAACACCTTGTAAATAGGCCAGGTCTGCGGCTCTAATCCTCCTATCAGAATGATAGCAGGCTAAAGTCACCTTCACTCAAAAAGGGGAACAAAAACCCGGTCAGAACATTTCACCCTTGACTTTAGACTACTAATCATTCACTAAATGGAACTAACATCTGTCGAAGAATAATATGAAACAAAACTGACAGACCTATTTCTAGTACTGCATCTGCAAGTTTGAAGTAAAGAAGGTATACACTGAATAAAACAACAAATAGCAACAAAAATGCAAATAGTAAGCAGGATACCCCCTAATATCTGACGTAAGGAATGCAAATCTGGTAACCAATTAAAGAGCCAGTCAAACCAGCCCTGGTCAATGTGTTTTCTAACTTCTTTGGTCAAGTCGTGTAGTTTGTCAATGTGAGCCTGAATGGACCTAGTGTGGTCTGATAAATTGAAACAACAAAGACCCTCTAAGTCAGAACAGTCATGTCCATGTTTGAGTAAAAGATAATCTATAGCAGCTCTATTCTGTAAAATTGCTCTGCGTTCACCCTGGGCGTCCAATAGCATGTCAGACAGAATCGTGGAAGTGTGATTGATGGATTTAACCATCCAACAGGCCATTTTTCCAATAGATTTAGCATTGTATACTGCCAGGGCAGGAACACCTAAAATAGAGAAAGCTAAACTAAGATATTCAGATTCAGAAAATAAATGTAGTGTAGAGTTGCAATTGTCTTTCAACATTACTGCATCACGGACAATACGGGAATTCACGTTAGGATGTGAAGAGAACATTAGCAAGCTTAATCTAGTAATAGTACAGGGTCCTCTGGTAATATTTGCAGGAATGTAAGGCCAAGATGTATTGCCTCAAGAGAAAAGCCATCCAGAAGGTAATAGCATTGTACGATAGTGGCTAGGGTTAACTACAAGACATTTGCAGGTCATATTATTTTTAACTGAAACACATGATTTCGATGATCTCCGGGAACGTAAAGTTTTTTCATGATCTGTAAATGAAGTAGCACCTTTTAACTTCAAACGAACACATTCAGTTATGGTGCTTGGATCACATGTGAGGATAAAACATAAATCACCCTGCGTGATATTATATGTAGTTATTTGAGAATGAATCGGTGGTACTGGATCTAATAGCACAGTACATAAAGGACAATACTCATGAGTCGCAAAATCACCAAGAATAATATTAGGACGGGCATTTGATATATTGAAAATATGGGCAAGGGTCTCCAAAGAAGCCGGGACGGCAACCAAACAGGTTGCTAATATGTCAGTCACCGAACGCATCGGTGTCAAACAGAAATGTGGGGAGTTTGTTACTCTCCGTGCTAGGTTTGTCAAAAAGTTAGATGATGAATCCCACGCAGCGAAGGAACGTGGCACTCTGATTCTCCAGTCAACCAGAGTCTGGGGGTTCCTTCCTCTCCCGACGTAGCAGGCCAAAAGGAGTCCAACGCCGGCACATCCTGCAACAGCAGTCCAGAGAATGATCTGAAAGAATATCAAATACAGGCATTATTCATTCTCGTAAGTAACATTTGTCAGCTGGGACAGCTTCCCAGCTATGTTTCCCTGGTCTCATGACAAGTACTGTATTATCATGACCGGTTGCAATACTTTCAGCTTGTTCAGGGGGATTTTTAGGCGATTGCACCCACACTCTCGCTCCTGGATTATCAGTGGAGCCAAAACCTTTTTGTCCTCGAACAGTTAACAAAGTCGGGGTGGTGCCTTTTTGAATCTCACCACTGAAAACAGGCATTATTAGTAATTGAGCAACTCGGTCAGTTTTACGAATCGGTAAATCAACCTCACTGCTATTCAGCAGGAGTACCTTAATCTCTCCCTGATAATCACTGTCAATCACACCTCCAATCACTTGAATGCCTTTTAAGGCCAGGCCCGATCTTGGGGCAATTAGACCAAAATTTCCAGTTGGTATACAAACACCAACGCCAGTTTCAATGATAACTCGGTCTCTTCCTTTTACAGTAATGTCATTCATGGCATGCAGGTCCAAGCCTGCAGAACCTGGGGTTGCTCTGCATGGAGCCAGGGATCCAGGGTAAATCTCCCAATACATTACAGTATTTTTGACTGTGTTTGGTTTAGCATCAACAGCTGGAGGAAAAAAACGCATCAATGGGGAATCAGCATTTAAAAAGGGACGATTATTCAAAATTAACAGGGCCTGAAACAAGTAATCTCTCCAATTTTTATATTTATTATCAGTTAATTTACACAATTCATCTTTCAGCAAACCATTCATTCTCTCCACAAGGCCTGCTGCCTGTGGGTAGTACGCTATATGGAACACCCATTCAATGTTATTCTCCACCCAAAATTCCTGAACCAATCTTCCTTTGAAGTGGGATGCATTATCAGATTGAATTTGAAATGTAACACCATAATACAGCATAATCAATTCCAATGTTTTAATGGTATTTACTTCGGTAGCACGTTTACAACGAAAGGCCACTAAAAGACCACTGTACGTATCGACAATGGTGCATATGTATTGACAATTTTTACTCATAGGGAGTGGACCAATATAATCAATCTGCCAAATCTGAGCAGGTAATTTACCACGGTGTAACTGTCCTCTGACAATTTGAGGTACTTTTCGTTGTCTAGAATGTTGACAGATAGGACAATGCAATATAGTATCTTTGATCAAATTTAGAGGAATATAAATTCCTCGGTCAGCAGCCCACCTGCTAGTGGCTCTTTCTCCAAAATGTCCGGCTTTCTGGTGGGCCCATTTCGCCAATCCCGCCAAATCAGAATCCTGCATGTCCACCACTGCTTCAGCAATTTTAGATTTCTCATCTGCAATGTTGTGAAAGAATTTGTCAAGGGAGTCTATTGGTGTATGAGCATCCACATGAAAGATTGTAACAGTACTTTGCGGAAGAAATTCCTAAATTTCTTGCCATAATTCTTTACCCCAAAGTTCTTTAGAATGCAATTCCCAATTGGGACCATGCCATGTTGGTAACCAGACCGCCAGTCCATTAGCAGTGGACCAGGAGTCAGTAAAAATGTGACACGTACCAGGTAGTTCCTGCTTTAAAACTTGGTGAACAGCAAATAATTCAGCAAATTGACTACTTTTTCCTTCACCAGTTGTACTCAGCAATTTTTGAGTGATAGGATTATAGGACACTGCCTTCCAATGCCTCTTCTCTCCTATGTACCTCGCTGAACCATCCGTAAACCACACATGGTTTCTGTCCTCCGCGGACAGATCATCAAATGGCTTACCCCACTTAACAGGGGATTCCTGTACTATAGGTACGGAGCAATGACTCCCAGTCTCATTCGATGGCGCCAGCGCCACTTGCTCATGTAACGTCGCAACACCTTTCGGTCCCACACGTGCCCTGTCTTGTATGTACCATTTCCACTTAATCACACTTGCCTCTTGAGCATGTCCAATTCGATGAGTTTTTGGCGAACTCAAAACCCATTGCATAATAGGAATTTCAGGTCTCAACATCACATCATGTCCCAAAGTCAATTGCTCGGTATCCACCAGAGCCCAATAACATGCAAGTAACTGTTTCTCAAAAGGTGTATAACGCTCACCAGCATCGGGTAACTTTTTAGTCCAAAAACCTAACAGTACTTTATTTCTGTCTTGTTTTTGCCACAAACTCCAATTCGCATAAGGACCTTGCACAGACACATTCAGATCCACATCACCATCACGTACAGGCCACAGATCCAAAGCATACTGGATCGCTTCTTTTGCCAAATCAAATGCATCTTGCTGCGGTTTACTCCATTCAAACGCATTCTTTTTACGAGTGACTCTGTACAAAGGGGCTAATATCTGACTCAAATGTGGGATGTGTTGACGCCAAAAAACAAATAAACTAATAAATCTCTAGGCTTCTTTTCTGTTCCGGGGAACTGCAAAATCAAGATTTTTCTGCTTCACCTGTGGAATCACTTCTCACCTTGAATCAAAATGTTGTCAATATAATGACAAATTTGTATTTGTGGGTTTATGGGTATTTCAGATAAAGGTTCCGCCACCAGCCGGTGACAGATCGTAGGACTGTGTACATAGCCATGGGAAAGACTTCTAAACGTCATTTGACGTCCATTCCATGTAAAACTGAATTGTTCCTGACACTCAGGGGCAATTGGGATCGAAAAGAAAGCATTAGCAATGTCAATAGACGCATACCACACTCCTGGATGTTTCTGAATTCTTTCAATTAAGGTAATCATGTCTGGTACTGCAACAGTCAAAGGGGGTGTATGTTTATTCAATTCGCGGTAATCAACAGTCATACGCCAAGAATTATCACTTTTAAGCACAGGCCAAACGGGATTATTCCAAGCAGAAGTAACCGGAGTTATAACTCCTGCATTCACCAAATCCTGAATAGTAGCACTAATTTCTTCGTGACCACCTGGAATACGGTACTGTTTTGGGAAATGACTTTTGTAGCCTGGGGAATTTTTATAGGAGGCATCCTTAAACGGCCAACTCGTACGGGTCTGGATGATATATAACCTCTACTTCCAAATTGGTAACATCCATCATCTAAATGTAAAGTCATACCTTTTAAAATGTCAATTCCAATAATGTATTCCAAAAGGGGCACAACTAAAACAGAATATTCTTTTCGGGGAATTCTACCTATTTTCATCTCAACATTTGTTTGCACTGCGGGGGTTTCTTTTCCACCTAAACCAGTAATTGTAAAAAATTGTCCTTTGAATTTCTTTGATTTTCTATGAATTAAAGTGGCCTCCGCTCCTGTATCTACCAATGCTCGGGCCCTCTGTATGTTACGATGTCTCAAAAAAATTTCAATATCTACATAGGGTCTATTATCTTTGTGAGCCCAATTGCGTACTGGAGCTTGACCTATTTCCTAGTCATTTTTATTGCGTTCTGACAACCAAGACAAATCAGGGTAAATACTCTCAAATTTCTTGGATGATGTAATTTCCTGTTCATATCCATCCCCATTACGAAACGGATTTTTGTCATCTGCATGGTATTGTGAATTACGTTCAGAAAACCTGCATCGTTCATCCCTTCTCCTCATTTCGGGGGACTGATCCCTTTCATCTCTGTATCTGCTTTCAACACGCTCATCTCTCCCCCTCTCTCTCTCCCCCTTATCCCGCGTCTCTCTCTCACGCGGAGGGGACACATCTCGATCACTCCATCGTCTATCACGCCAATCTGAATCATCACGACGTCTGTCATCCCCACTGTCATCAGAATATTCACGATCACATTCATTCTTTCAGACACGTCGAGCACACTCCTTCCTGTCCAAACCACGCTTGCGAAACATATCCCACAAGCGATTATTAGGTTCACCATCAATGTCTTCTTTTTCCACACCGTCAGCCAACAAGGCAAGAAACATATCACGCCTAGAAAACTGATAATTACCAGCAGTACGACCCTCAGGTCTGGATTGTCTTTCAGGTTTAAGCCATTCGCCCAATTCACCAAGCTGACGTACAGATTCAAGCACCAAGGACAAAGCGTTACCAATTTGATTGATCTACAATGTCATCATAACTTGCTTATATGCAACAAGGGAAGAACGGATAATGCGGTTCCGCACAGAAGATGTCAACAAACCATCCAACAACCTATCAGAAGTACTCAGAAAAATCGCGGTTTTCATTACCTCCTCCTTCAGTCTTTGTGCCGTATCACGTAACGTATACCATGGCTTGTCATTCAGAGGCCAATCAGATTCAGTAGGGTATTTGTGATTACAACCATCAGTCGTTAACTGAAGCAAACTAATTTGACCAACACCATTATAATTTCGGAAATGATCTTGTACAGTAGAATCGGAACTCAAAGAACAAAATTTCAAAGCATCTCCCGCATCCAACATGATGTCAGCGGCACCCAGTTCATAGAGACGCACCATCCACGTAAGCAAGGCCTCACCGGGCCGCTGTCAAAATCGTTGCAAAATGTCACTAACTTCCTGTTGTGTAAAATCTTCTAAACTATCCAAAGGAATACCATTGGGATTACCAGGAGCTTGCTGTAATTTTCGTCGAAAAACGGGATGCGCAGAAACCTCAGTACGAGCAGCAGAAGGAGCTCGATCAACAGATTTAGAGGGACAGTCAGATCGAGAAAAGTCATCAGATTTAGAACAGCGACCGTGGTCGCCGGAAACATCAAGTTTGTCAAAAGTATTAGATTTACAGTCACGTCCGGCGCGAGAATACTTGCGTCTGTCAGACTCCTCAGCCGAGGAGCCAGAATCATTTGAGTCCCAGATATTACCGTCCCACTCATCAGGATTCCAGTCCAGTCCGGATTTCGCCACGACCAGACGCACTTTCCGTTTGCAAACTCGACCACTACGGTTCTTATATTTGTATTTAGCAATACGAACAGCAGCTCTTTCAGCAATTGTCTGATAAGTCTTGAGTTTGTCGGCAAGCAATTTATTCTGACATCTCAAAAGAGTGTGAGCATTTTTCACTTCAACAAACTTCTCTTCCATCTCTACATATTGCTTCTGTAATTTCAAAAATTTCTCATGTACAATCCTGTACGCAGATAAAACAATCCAACCTCTGCGTCCCAAAATAGGAAGCTCATCACCCTTCACAACCGGCGCTTTCTGCAAACAAGCAATCACATTAGTCGGATCCGCCAGTTCCAAACAAGAACTCCAATTTTCACTCAAACCAGTAGAATCGGCCCACTCACGGGCCAATGCCTCGTAAGGCGTTGATTCCCAGCCTGGAATTTCAACAGGCAATTTAAAAGTAGATTTTGACCTTCTCAAAAACATTGTGCCAAAAGAAAAAGATATATACAACTATAAACAAAGAATATACAAAATGTACTCCGTACGCGCCAAGCGCAAACCAACAAGATAGAAACAACACTGCGCTAACAGGCTTACGTAAACGGTTTGTGACGCCAGATGTAACAACCGGATTTTCGGACCAGATAGAATCAGCTTACCAAGACACCACCAACCCGGGCGAAACGTAACCACCTCCCTCCTCAGGACTTACTTACCACGGTACCTGGGTACCTACCTGGGGATGGGGAATTCGCAATATACAAGCTTAGATCATCTAAAATACCACCAAATTCATAGGGATTAGATAGAAACAATATTCTACACCACACTCATACCTTATAGTCTCGCGGCCACTTAGGCCCAGACTAGGCTACCCTCCTACTCATAGTGAAGGGGGCAGTTCTGATTACTTACCATTACACACTGACCACAATAAGTGCTCACACAAGCCACAATCCTGTGGGTATATGCACCGTGTCCTCCCGGTGCTCTCACTCTCTCACACAAGCCACAATCCTGTGGGTATACACACCATACTCTCTTGGTGCTCTCACTCTCTTACACAAGCCACAATCCTGTGGGTATACACACCGTCTTATCTCGGTGCTCTCACTAACGCCGCTACACAACAGCGATCACTGTCCTATTGATACCTTTAGCTCTCTCTCTCTGTGTTGGGAAGTTTCATCATATACTACTGGGAATATCTCATATACAGTTTAATCCTTTCACACAAGAATGGCCGAATTACGATACGCAAAGGTTATTTTCTGATTAAAGTGCTCCCTGCTCCCTGCTCCCTTGCTCATTTACCACTTACCCGGATGGGAAACGCATCCGTCCACATAACAGCATCTGACTAGAAGAAAGGTTAACTGTGTCAGGTAAATAACAATCACACAATGGTTCACTAAGAACTGGGGTCCCTTTATTACGCAATAACAAATTATAACAACAATATAATACTGCAATATAACATATAGCCTGAAAAGCAAAGGAAAGAATTAAAATGTGTGTGCACGCTAATAAGAAAGGGTCGACGTCATCTTATGAGTACAAAGTCTGGACTCAGTTGTGCTCTGGGTTCCCTTCTCGTCTGTGCCTTGGCTCATCTTAGGATCACCCCTGCAGTCACGGATACACGTCTGCACCGCTATGCTCTGTCTCCTCTGCTCCCCTCCAAGTCACTGGAACCTCTCTCCTGTTCTCTGTTTCGTCTGTCTCACTCTCGTCGTTCTGCACTACTCCTTTCTTCCCTCGATCACGGACTATCTTCACCTTCCGACTTCGATCTTATAAATCAGTTACTGCCGCTCTAATATTCGCTCGCTCTGCTAGCTTCTTCACTCTGCATGCTCTGATCTTAGTATCAAAGCTCACCAGCTGCTCCAACTAAAGTAACTTCAATCTTTCTGAGAGGTTATCAGCCTTCGGTCTTTTTCGGACTTCAAAATGGCGACTGTCTGCTTTAAGTTGATTAACTGCAATAGTGTTAACGACTAGCTGCCGTCTACTAACTGACTCTCTGAACTCTCCGTGCTTTCGCTAATATAGAACCTTGTTCATGCATGGAAATTTCCGGCCAGTAACCTGCCGCCCACCAAATTCTTGTACCACCAGGTGCCAAGGACATGTTCTCAGCCGGCCGGCCTGATGTTATGTCTTCGACACAAAGAAAAATACAGTCTTTCGATAAGGGCCAGCCTGAGCCGGTTCTCTCCAAGCGAACAACACCCGAAATAAGCATAAAGATGAATAACTCTATCAGAAATATACTAACAACCTTACAAAAGGACGGATTAATATTAATACCAAGGAATCTATCCCTTAACATAAGCTTATAGGCCTAGAATAAAGAAAAGAATAGGGAATTATATCAAACACCTTGTAAATAGGCCAGGTCTGAGGCTCTAAACCTCCTATTAGAATGATAGCAGGCTAAAGTCACCTTCACTCAAAAAGGGGAACAAAAACCCGGTCAGAACACACACCCATCTCAGGGCCACTCTGCAACGCCTGGCAGACCATGGACTCACCCTGCACCGAGCAAAGTGTTCCTTTTACCAAGAGTCCGTAGACTTCTTTGGCTACATTTTCTCCAGGGACGGTCTGCGCGTTGACTCGAGAAAGGCAGAAGCCATCTGCTCAGCACCGAGGCCAACGACAGCTACGGAGGTCCGAAGTTTCTTGGGGATGGCCACATATTGTGGCCGGTTCATCCCTAACCTTGCATCCCTCTCTAAGCCCCTTCGGGTCCTAACCAAGGCGGGACAAGCATGGATCTGGTCAGCAAAAGGAGACGCAGCGTTTCAAGCTGTCAAAGATGCCCTCATCGCCGACAGGGTGATGCTGTACTTCCGCCTGAACAGGCGCACTGAGGTCATTGTCGACGCCAGCCCCGTTGGCCTCGGAGCTGTTCTCATGCAGGATACGGAATTAAAAGGTTGGGTAACCACTGCGTATACCAGCCAGGCACTGACCGCCACGGAAATGCGATATGCCCAAATCGAACGCGAGGCACTGGCGATAAAATAGGTTTGCCAACATTTCCATCTATATCTCTATGGCCATGAATTCCGGGTAAATACGGACCACAAGTCACTCGTCCTGCTGTTCGCTGGAACCACTAGGCTTGCCCCTCCCCGGATCGAGAGGTGGGCCGTACAATCACAGACATATCATTTCGAGGTGCACTTCCGACCCGGAGCGGACAACCTGACTGACTTCCTGTTGTGCCACCCGAACGCGACCCCACAAGCCGACGTGCAGGACGATGTCAATGAGGTGGAGGAGTTTGTGCACATGGTCTCGCAGGAGGCCTGCCCTGTTGCTCTCACACTTGAAGACGTAGGAAAAGCCACAGAGTTGGATGAGTGTCTCATAAAGGTGAAGAACACGCTGGCCAATCGGAGCTGGAAACACATCCTTGATGGCGTTAGTTCCCTCACAGCAACGGAGCAAGCCTTTCGGCAGCAAGTCTGGAGAGCTCAGAGCGAGCTCAGCGAAGGCCCCCATGGGGTAATACTGTGGGGTGCGTTTGCAAAGGGAGGTAATTCGGCTGGAGCATCAAGGCCACCAAGGAGCGTCCAAGACCAAAGCCAGACTAAGAAGCAAAGTGTGG
This sequence comes from Lissotriton vulgaris, assembly GCF_964263255.1. NCBI lineage: Eukaryota > Metazoa > Chordata > Amphibia > Caudata > Salamandridae > Lissotriton > Lissotriton vulgaris. Next base: position 277,581,310 of record NC_141698.1, on the reverse strand, counting down.
TTCCCCGGGATGGACGCCATGGTGGAGGAGGCTGTGCGCAACTGCCACTCATGCACCCATCACGGGCAGCGATCCGGTGCCACACCCTGTAATCATGGAAGAACCTTGTCTGGAACCATGGTCCAAATTGAGCATTGATTTCGGGTAATTTCCGGATGGCTGGAACACCCTTGTGCTCATAGACTCGCATTCAGTTTCAAGTTTCAAAAGACCTTTATTCGAATTTGTTAAAATTCATAAAAGTACCGAACACATCAAAGAACATATACATACACATAATACAAAACAGTTAAATAATTTACATTTCATAGTGACAAAGCAATTCATACAGCGGTTAGACAATAAATTTCATAAACTTATAAGGTTTTAGCAGTAGTATTTTTGACTGAATCTGATTTCAAGGACTTTCCATAGTCTTGCGTGCGCGTATGGCTAGTCTTAGAAAAGTGCTAGTGCGAAATGTCAGTTCATCATTGTCCAAGGTGAGCAGCAGCATATAAGATTCCTGAAGTGTAAGAGGTCTAAGTTTTCTAAAATATGGGATTAAAAGCCATTTGGTATATCTCGCATAAAATTTACAGAAAAACAGAAAGTGCAAATCGTCTTGAGTGCTTGTACCGTCACAGGGGCAGGGGGTAAGGTCAGTATGGTGTTGATACCCCAGAGGAAAAGAGAGCAAAAATTTCACAGTTCCTGCCCTTAGACGAAACAGTAGAGATCGTTCCCAATTTGACATAGGCAGTGATAGGTAGGGTGACATGATTTGCATACAGAGACCATTGCCAATGTATTTCTTAACCCCTGATTTCTGTAGTTCAATTCCAAGCCGTTCATTACGGTAAAGTGCATAGAGTGCCTTTTGGACCTCATATTTGTCCTTTGGTTCAATAGCCGTAGGCTCAGTAAACAAAGTACCTCTACCAATTTCATTAAATATTTTAAAAACTTCTTTAAACCAGGGGATCTGCATGCCATTTTCACTATTAAGGCAGTCCCTAATGATGTTTTGCGTAAGGGCAGCAGCCTCATTCCTCCAGATTCTGATCCAGAAGAGTGCTGGTCTTGCTTTAATAAAATCGTTTATAAAAAGGAGATTGAGTTCATTATGACAGATGAAATTGGAAGAGGAAATTGGTGCTCCCAGCAATTTCCTGCAAAAACGGTTTTCCTCTCTTTGGATACCAATGCTGCTGGCCGATCCCCAAACTTCGGCTCCATACGTGGCAACAGGGGAACACTGTAGTTTAAAAATTTTAACAATAGCTTTAGTGGCATCGATTTTCTTAGGGCGGGGGAGACTCAGGACAGAGTTGTTGGCTTTCGAGAACTTGCTCGTGGCGTGGGCCACATGCCCACTCCAGGAGCCGTTCGCAGCGAAAACCAACCCCAGATAAGGGAACTTATGGACAGATTCAAGTTTATCTGTTCCAATTTGAATAGTACCGAGTTTCCTTTTGCCCGGCCCACAGGGCATGATAAAAGACTTTTTAAAATTAACTTTCAAATCCAGTCCCTCCATAAAATTTACAAAACTATGTACAAGCAGACGTAGAGCGTTAGGTGTACGTGCCATAAGGACAGCGTCGTCTGCATATAAAAGTACGGGCAAGGGATTTCCTAAAATGATTGGGACATCAGGGGTAGCTTTCTTTAAACAGTTGGACAGGCCATTAATATAGATAATAAACAGCAGGGGTGCTAAAACGCACCCCTGTCTCACCCCCCTCCCTATCTTGATGGCTCCCGATACCTCTCCGCCCATCCCAATACGTACCCGAGCTTTCAAGTCAGTATGGAGGTAGGCTAAGAATCTAACAAGAGTGGCATCGAGACCGTTTGACAGGAGGGTTAACCATAGCTTGGATCTATTCACAAGATCGAATGCGGATGAAAGATCCATAAAGGCTAGGTAAACGGGGGATGAGCGAGCAATGCAGTATTTATCTATTATCAATTTTAAGTTTAGGCATTGCTCGACTGTTCCTACCCCACTCCTAAACCCCATCTGGCAGGGGTCTAAAAAGTCAGAATCAGACGCCCATTCCAGTACCCTGTTATAAATTATTCGTCCTAGTATTTTTAGAGTATTATCCAGGAGGGAGATGGGACGATAGTTTACTGGGTCAGATCTGTCTCCCTTTTTGTAGATCGGGACAATAATACTAGTAGCCCAGGTGGCTGGCATGGCTACATATGGAAGACTGTTAAAAATGTTTAAAAGTATTGGTGTCCAAAGATCAACGTTAAATTTGATGATGTCGATAGGGAGGCCGTCCGGCCCGGGCGCCTTGTTACCTAGGCTCTCTTTGATAGCTTTCCTGACTTCTAAGTCCGAGATCTCTAAGCCTGTTGTTTGGTTCAGGTTAGGGAGAGGTTGCTCATCAGAGGGGGCGGCATAAATATTAGAAAAATGGGTCTCCCAGGCTGAGCTGGTTATGTTGCAGCTAATTTTTGTAAGCTCTTTGCCCATTTCCCTCGTTCTCTTAACTGCCGTCCAAAATGGGCCGCTGCCACCCAGATTGGCGCTGATAACCAGCTTATCCCAGTGATCGGAGAGCAAATCTGCCTTCCTTTTTGATGTTTTGTCTTTATAGTTTTTCCTGGCAGCTCGAACAACGTCCTTACACCTGGGATTGGCAGAGAGGGCCTTTCTTAACTCTCTATTGGCCATGGAGCAAGATGTATCAAACCACCGTGGCTCTTTGTGGTCAGTAGAGAGTGGGACTGACAGGAGATTTTTTATATTGGTGCATAAAGCTTCAAAATTAATAATCAGTTCTTCATTATTTGTACTTGGGGAGGAGAGGCATTTCAATAGATCCGGATGTGCCTCCCGAATCGTATCTATAATGGCCCCACAATCAATTCCTCTCCATCTAAGGCGAAGGCCATCAATTGAGGGTGTGATATCCCTTGCTCCATTTAATTTCATAAAAATCGGACTGGGTGCGAGGTTAAAAATAGCAAACAAAGGATTATGATCGCTGAAGGACGTTTGCACCACAGTAGATTTGATTAAACAGTCCGTTAGCACAGGTGATGTAAAAATGTAATCGATAATTGAACCGTTATCCCTGCCCTTAAACGTGGTGGCATAGGGAAAATTCATATCATACCCTACACTCATTACATCAGCAAGATTAAAATCAGAGAGTATGCTAATCAGTTCCAAACCCCTGCGGTCATTACAGTGATCAAAATTAGTGGATCCATAGTTATCTATAAGTTTCACATTAAAATCTCCCCCGATCAGAATACTAGTCTTAGTGTCTACTGACAAAGAACAATCAATCATGTTTAAAACCTTAGATAAAGCAACAAAATTTTTGTTCGGTACACCATTAAAATCATTGTTGTAAAAATTAATTAAATAAATTGTGGTCTTTGATTTCAATTTATATTCCAGAATTTGAATGTTGGAATTGGCAAGGTTGTCTAACTTCAAAACATTAATTATACCGCCTGCCAAAATTCTAATCCCCATGAAGAGTCCACCCACCGCTCGGCCAAAGCTAGGTTTTGGAGATGTCAGGCTGAAACAGTGGTAGCCTTCAATATACAGGTTATCAACAGCCCAAGTCTCTTGGAACATAAGTATGTCTATGTCATTAATTAGTTCGGTCCAAGCAGGGTCAGAGAGCTTAGATTCTAAACCTGCGACATTCCAGCTTAGAATTGATAGGCCGTGTTTGAACCCCTGGTTAATAAATGTGCGCCTAGTATTCCCATTATCATAGATAGTTGGTTCGTTTGCAATGGCCGGAATAATATCCGACAATATGATTTCTGGAACTGCTGTTTTAACATGGAGCGATGCAGGTGAATTTGTAATTGTGGCATCCTCTTGGTTACAGGCTTTTACGTTGTTGCGTAATTCTTTATTAAGGGGTGTGCTCAGTCAATCCTGTTCGTCTAGTGATGATAGGTAGTCGAACCGATTGAAAGTTGGGACATTGTACATTGGCCTAGCTTGTGTCATCTGTGCAAACTGGAATGGGTTGGGGATTGAGTAGGACCTATCCCTGTGATTGCTCTGGTGCATAGTTGGGGCTTGAAAGTACTGCGGATGGTTGGGGGTAGGGATTGGCATTGGAGGTTGTGGGTGCCGATTGAGGTTGTTAGGAAAGGCGGCATGTAAGTTCTGGTTTTGGGCAAAAAGGGGTGATTTGACCCTTGCACCAAAATTCATCTCTGGGTATGAATTAGTGGAGAAATTGTTGGAATAGTTAACCGTGGCTTGTTCTGGGGGTATCAGGTGTCGGTAAAAATATCCTAAGGGAAGGAGCGTGGTGTTAAATTCCCATGGCGATGGTAAAGGGGCGTTGGCTAATGTTTTTTCTGCCCAATGTGGTTTTCTAAAGCTAATAGTGACACAGTCGCCCTCAAATTTTTTCCTAAGTGGTCCAATCCAACCCACCCTCTGTGTGTTGATAATCTCTCTTGCACCATCAATCGGATAGTTACAGTTAGTAATTAGCCAGTGCAGGGTTTTATTTTTGAGTGATGTGGGATTTTCGTCCTGATCCTCTCTTAGTTTGGTGACGTTTACTAACACTAATACATATGCACCGCATTCCGGGGGAAGATTAATGCGGGCAGGAACTTGTCTAGATGTTTTTGGGATGGGATGGGTCAAGATAGGATTGCTTGTTGAAACTGAAGGGTGGCCTGTGGTACTCACAATTGGGAGTGTAGTGTTCGTGGTGGTATTGGTGCCAGGATCCTTCCTTTTATCTGTGGATTTGCTATTAGTGTGTGGTGTTGCTGTTTTTTGTTTGGTAATTGGGCCATTGGCCGGCGCAACAGGTACGGATTTATCTACATTGTTTGGGGCGGCTGGGGGTAATTGTAAAATAGTTGTTTTAGGACCTGCTATATTGGTGGGGTTACTATTTTTGGTGCTAATTGCAGGACCTCCCTTTAGGAAAGTCTTAAGAGGGTTGCTCAATTCATCTAGCTGTTTTTCTAATCGAGCAAGCCTATTTTCGATTGGGGATAGATAAATGCTTAATAAATCCCCCAGTCTTTCCAACAGGGGGTCATATGCCTTGTCTATATTTCCGTTGGTGTTCGTTGTTCTACCCTGTTGAATAGTTTCACTATCATCCCTCTGGGATATTACCATGACCTTAGTCGCGTTATGATTATTGTCAGGGACAGAGTTGGTATTTTTCCCAGGTTTCCTTTGTGCCCGGCCATATTTCCTGATCGTAGTGACCCGGGGCTTGGGTGCGTGTAACTTCAGTTTTTGAACTGCCCCCTCTCGCCTACCTCTAGCATGCCTGGTGTTATCAGCGGATTTTACTTTGGGAGAGGGGTTAATTAGTAAGTCGGGCGTTTTTTCCAGATCTGTGCTAGTCTCAGTATCTGTGTCTAACTGGGGAATGGAGGCTGAGAGGTTAACCTCGCTGGGAATGGTGTGTATGTCAGCACAAACATCAAGTAGGGGTCTAATATTGTTGGGAATAGCTTGTGCAGGTGTGGTGGCGGTAGCAATAAGGCCAAGCGAGGAACGTTTGGCATGCGCCAGGTCTTGTGATACCCTGCGTTCTAGTAGGTTAATGCCCTGATTGATGGCATCATTGGCCTTAGATATAAATAGGTCAATGGGGCCAATCACAGCGGCAGCAGTTTTGCTGCGGGTGCCTCTTGGGGACATGCTGGCAAATACTGACCCCTGTACTGCGGTTTGGGCTGTTACGCAGGACTTCAGATACAGGTGTCAATGACACATAGCAAACAGAATAGTTGAAAAACAAAGCAGATAGTCCCGGAAATGATAGTAGTACCCACAGTTCCCAAATGAGGAATGGCCAATGGACCTATGAACAGTACCTTCAAGTTGTATCGAATAGGTGAATGAAAGGGGGTGGCCCTGTCCCGTCCCCCTCGTGCCTCTGAGGGCCACAGAGGGCCCGCCCTTTGCCCGGGCTTAGCCCGGCGCGGCCCCGCGCGCTCCCGCGACGCGGGAGGGGCAGCTGGAATTTAAGCGCCTCCAGGCGCGGAAGTCCGGGGACCACGGAGGTCGGCGTCCCAGGGGATCCTGGGTAGTGTAGTTCTACCCGGCGGCCGCGTTTTGCCTGCGGCGGCGGGGAACCACACACACTACCAGCCGACAGGTGAGTTTACTTTACACCAAAATGCCCCCGAAGGTCAGTTGAATGCCCCGCTCCACCGGAGGGGCAGCTGGAATTTAAGCGCCTCCAGGCGCGGAAGTCCGGGGACCACGGAGGTCGGCGTCCCAGGGGATCCTGGGTAGTGTAGTTCTACCCGGCGGCCGCGTTTTGCCTGCGGCGGCGGGGAACCACACACACTACCAGCCGACAGGTGAGTTTACTTTACACCAAAATGCCCCCGAAGGTCAGTTGAATGCCCCGCTCCACCGGAGGGGCAGCTGGAATTTAAGCGCCTCCAGGCGCAGAAGTCCGGGGACCACGGAGGTCGGCGTCCCAGGGGATCCTGGGTAGTGTAGTTCTACCCGGCGGCCGCGTTTTGCCTGCGGCGGCGGGGAACCACACACACTACCAGCCGACAGGTGAGTTTACTTTACACCAAAATGCCCCCGAAGGTCAGTTGAATGCCCCGCTCCACCGGAGGGGCAGCTGGAATTTAAGCGCCTCCAGGCGCGGAAGTCCGGGGACCACGGAGGTCGGCGTCCCAGGGGATCCTGGGTAGTGTAGTTCTACCCGGCGGCCGCGTTTTGCCTGCGGCGGCGGGGAACCACACACACTACCAGCCGACAGGTGAGTTTACTTTACACCAAAATGCCCCCGAAGGTCAGTTGAATGCCCCGCTCCACCGGAGGGGCAGCTGGAATTTAAGCGCCTCCAGGCGCGGAAGTCCGGGGACCACGGAGGTCGGCGTCCCAGGGGATCCTGGGTAGTGTAGTTCTACCCGGCGGCCGCGTTTTGCCTGCGGCGGCGGGGAACCACACACACTACCAGCCGACAGGTGAGTTTACTTTACACCAAAATGCCCCCGAAGGTCAGTTGAATGCATTCACGATTCCCTGTAGTGGAGGTAGTACCCTCAACGGCATTCCCACACTTCACGACGGTACTTGATTGGACATTCGCAATGATGGGTCTGCCTGAAAAGATCCGGTCGGACAACGGGCCAGCCTTCCAGGGCAGAGACTTTCAAGCCTATCTGACATCCCGGGGCGTCACCACCGGAAGATCACCCCACAGTGGCCACAGGCAAATGGAGAGGTCGAGCGGTTCATGCGCACACTGAACCGAGCTCTTCGAATCGGGGTAGAAAAAGGAGATTATGCTGAAGAGTGCCTCTCACAGTTCCTAAGTGCATACCGCCAAACACCCCATTGCACCAGGCACACCTGCTATTCCGGAAAGTCCCCAGGGACTGTGTGCCGGCTGGCCCGTACTTGAGTCCCCCGAAACTCGACCAGAACATCACCCAGAACAGGAGGAAACTGACAAACGACAAAGCAAGCCAAGCTCGAAGAGCCCGACCCATGACCATCGTAGTTGTGGACAAAGTGATATTAAAGGACCGGCATCCAAACTGGAAATACCGCACTGCCTACGAGCCGGAGGTGTGGGAAGTAGTCAACATCCATGAAACCATGGTGTCGGCGGCACGAGGCACCCAAGTGGTCACTCGGAAAACGTCATGGTTCAAGAGAGTCCCTAGAGAGCTGGGGACAGCAGAACAGCAGGCCGAAGATACAGAGCACAGAGAAGGACCAGCCTCTGCTGAGACCTCCCAGTGCCAAAGAGAAAAGATGCCAACACAGCCAAGGACCGAACTCGAGACAACAGACGACAGGAAGAGTGCCGCGGAGAGTCAAAATGTCCCTGCGGAACATCCCGAAGAGTCGAAGCAAGTGGGAACCCCTGGAGCCAGGGGTATGGCCTCCGGCCGAACCCGACCCCCAGTCAAAGACTAAAGGGCTATGCATGGCGCATGAATAAGATCTAATGCTCACCCCATCAGAGACTATGTGCCCGTAAGATTGGAGGGATGTAATGACGGAGCCACCCGGCCCGTCCACACACGCACGCACACACACCCTGAGGGCGGGCTCGCCCGAGGATATAAATAAAAGGGCGTGAGACCGCACGGGGTCCCAGAATAGTGAATTGAGTCAGTTTCCATCATTATAGTTATAGTAGGCCCTAATCAGTGACATAGGCCTTCCCTTACCCCCAGGTGACCCACGTCACCACAGGTACCACAACATTCTGCTCCAGGTGCCAGCCTGCCAGTTTCTACACTACAGAGCCTGGTTTTTACTCTAAGATAAAATATCCTTGTCGGTTTTACATTACAGTTCAAGCTTTGACATTTTTATGTACGTGTCACATTGTACCAATTAAGGAAACACTGAGATACCAGTTTCTACACTGTCAGCAAAGAAAATTGCCTTACGTTGTGGCAGTGTCTCACTATTAAAAAATAATGCCACATTTTGAAAACTGCCACGCTAGTTTCATATAACACCTGTACATTGCCCCAGAGAAACACCATTCAATGTATCGATTTCTACATTGCTCCAGAACATTTTCATGGCAATTTTCACATGACTGTTCCCCTTTTCAAATTGTTGCCAGTTTCATGTTGCCCTAGTTTAAAAATATTACCACGACCATTTGCACATTGTCCTGGAAAGTTATCATTCTGATTTCGACATTGTCAGTTTCAACATGCTCGAGAAAAAACATACATTGCCGTTATATTTTCTGTACTGCCATCAGCCCTTACTAACCATCTCAAGGCAAGACCCACAGTCTGCAATATTTGCATGGCTCCCCATCCTACACTGGGGAATTGCCCTCTCACTGAACTTCTATACAGTCAGGTTTCCCCTACGAGCATTACTTATATTATAGTAATCTACATTTTCTTCAAATCCAAGTGCACTGAGGCAGCAAAAGCCGTGGGTAACCTTAACATATGCGATAGTAAATAAATAACAAATGCGATATATTCATAGCCAGGTTGGCATTGTGAAATGAGTTAAAGGTGCCATGCCAGTTTCTAGATTTTCCCCCAGAACATCACTGCACTAGTTTTAAATGACCCCCGCACATACTGTTATGCTAGTTCTTCCTTTGACCCTAACATTGCTACTGCATCTTTTATATTGCCATACTAGTTTTAATTAACTAAGACATATGTATCTGTGTACAAAAATACCATACCAGTTTAGGCATTGCCACCAGGCAGCTCACCAGGCCACATGAGTGGGGATTTGCATATAGGCTTACAGGCAAGCACACAGCGAGACGTCTACACATGAAGATAGACAAACACACACACGCACACAAAGGCATGTACACATTCCCACAAGCAGACACATAGACAAGCATTCACATAACCATGCTTACACACAAATACACACACACACTCATTGTGAGCCTTGGCAGGCAGAGCTGTGCTAACCAGAGCAAGGACACTTTTGGGCAGCAGTGCTGGGGTCCGCAGCGGGGATTACGAGGCCTCGGCGACTGGCAAACATCACACATGTGTTTCCTCCTCTGTACTGGGTAGTCTGGCATCGTTCCCATGTCTTTAGAATTGTTAGACTCTGAGAGAGTGTACAACACGGATCAGTGCCTGGGTGCTGCCATGATAACCTCAGTTGTGACAATGCAAAAGTATTTTGGTCGGTTGTGAAAGCACGACATAAAGATCTGCGTTGTGATTCATTCTTCACGCACATTGTTTTACATATAATGAGAAGTGAGCGCGGATCGCTGCGTGAAGACCCACAACTGGCGTAAATAGCTTGAGTGGCGAACTCCGCCCACTGTAAACCACTGGTTACCATGGCACCAGAGTTCAGGCACTTTCACTGACAGTCTTCGGTATGAGTTGGAGTTTTCAAAAATAATTGTGGAAGGAAACAATATGTTATACTGTCTGCAGAAAAAGAAGCCGTGGGATTGTTGGGTGCTCTGGAATTTAAACATTGTGGAGCAAGGCTTGTACAATGCCTTGGTTGTTGATAAGCTGCAGAAAAAAGTGCTATACACTTCTGTTGCATAAGCAGCGCATTCCTCATCTATTTTGCTATCATGAAAGCACTGGATGGTAACTGGATGCAAGGATGAGAGGGGGTTTTAGAGCATTGATGGAGATATCAAGTGCCTCAAAGAATGAGACAATAGAGGCGAACAGACGGCAGATGAAACACGACTTCTACTCTGCTTCTGTAATGCAAGGTATACATTTCAAATCCATCGGGGCGAACAAGTAAAAAAAACAAGCACGCACCTCGCGCTGACAGGAGGCAGTAGGGGAGGGGAGAGAGGAGGAGGTCTGCGCCGGTTTCCCTTGCGGGAGCGAGCAAGAACCAACTGTTAATTACAAACAGATGGTTTTGAAAACTCGCTCCCTCAAGGGAATCGCCAAACATGCACACGTTGCCATTGAAAGCAATGCAACAGGTGCATGTTTTGGGGTGAAAAATTGAACAGATTACTAAAGGTCTCTCCTAAGCAGCGCATGAGCGCTGCGTACGCGAGACTTAAAAAGGAGAGAGTTGAGGACATAGGCCATTGGCCTATACATGTGGGGTAGTGAGAATGAGTATGAAGGTAGGCAAGAAGGAGAATAAGAGTAACAACCAAAGTGAAATGAGAAGACAAAAGATCCAGAGAGGGAGGTTAAGACAGATTAAATAACACGGCCGAGAGGTAGAGTTAATAATTTCAGAAATATAAACCTTCCTAAAATTTAGTAAAATGGGATTGTCTTATGGCTGGCAACTGGAGAGCTGAGACTAGTAGCCTATTTGAACTCAGGGCCCCCTGTCCTGACTACCTATACGTTAAAGTCACTACACGTCACTTAGGGCACAGTGCTCCAGTACGGGGATTTCCTTTTACAAACCATTTGAATGTAGTATCTTAGTCCAAATTGTTTCATTGCTGGAAATTATGACTACACCTACCACAATGCACTTGGATGGGAAAATGAATCCAGGTGTGAGCACTGCGTCTCTGGTTAAATGGACTAATCTGGTAACCCTAAATTGCCCTACAATGACAAAATCATAGAGGACGTTTTAGGCAAATGTATACAAACTATACAACATGTAAAATTACACAATTGTAAAGGTATACAAATAAGTGGCGTATTTGAAAGAGAAGTTCTAGTCGGGGGGTAGTTAGCCCCCCGCTAGTGAGAATGGAGTTTTTAAGGGCTTCTTTTTTCTTCCACTTGGCAGATAAAAGTTCAAAATTAATGCTGAAAAAAAGAGAGAAGGATGGGTTGATAGAGAGGGGAAATAAGGATGGATGAGTGGAGGCATGAGTGGGTGAAAGGATGGGTGGATGAAAGGATGGATGGATGAGTGTGAGAAAGGATGGGAAAGGGAAAGGATGGATGGGTGAGTAAAAGGATGGCTGGGTGAAAGGATGGATGGGTGAGTGGGTAAAAGGATAAGTGTATGAGTGGGTAAAAGGATGGGCAGAGTGCCGATGGAAGTACAGGAAACAAATGGAAACCTGAGAGAGTGGGTGGATGGGTGAAAGGATGGCAGATTAAATGGAAATCTTAGAGGCTGGATGGATGGATGAAGGGATGGATGGGTGAAAGAGTAAATGGAAATCTGAGAAGATGGATGGATGGGTGGGGTAAAGGATGGCACAGTAAATGGAAATCTGATCTTTTTGATGGATAGGTAAGTTAAATGATGGATGTATGAGCGGATGGATGTATAGATGGATGCATGCATGCAAGGATGATGGATGTGTGAACTAATGGATGGAATGGCCAATGGATCGATGGAACTGTGAAAGATTGAATTATGTATAAAAATGAATGGAAGACAGAATGTAAAGGTGAGATGGTGCATATAAACAGGTGGATGCAAGGGTGAAAGGATAGGATGGAAGAGCCAAGGGAGCATTTCCAGGGAGGTTTAGACTCAATTGTTTCACTTGCTTGGCACCATCTGAGCTTTACGTTAAAGAAATGGTCTTGATGTTTGGCTACTCCCTTGGTTGGGGTACTTTGGGGTCTTTTACGATGACGGGCGGACAAAGGTCGTTCTCCACCGTAACGGTGAACAGGACCGTCTGCCAGAGGTGCAGCGGTCCCGCTGTGGCCATTAGGATGCCACCCCCACGGTGGCATCCCCCATCCACAACATTGTGGAGGGCGGTGCTCACAGCACCGCCCGCCACAATGCTGTGGATACACGTTGTGCATTGGCATGCACAAGGTGACAAGCACCGCGAGGTGCATGCCACCTTATCCACGCCAATGTAGGGGGTACCACAGGTACCCCCATGTGCACCCCCCTCCCCCTACACTTCGGGGGCCCGCAACAGCCTTCCACAAGCAGAAACCGCATGCCTTTCCATGGCGACAACGCCGCCATGGAAAGGCAGGTCTCCGCCTGCATGTTAAAATGGATGGCGGTGTCTTGCAAAAAAGATAATTAAAAAGAAGTTTTATAAATTCACATATCACGGTGTTAGTCAATCTATTAAGTAACAATGTGTGATGTGATAGTATTTAGGAAACATACACATAACCCGGTGTACTGGCCAGCTTTTACAGAGGTGTCTTGCAGACACTGCCACCATATTAAGAACCTTTTAAGCTGGGTTGACTCGTCGATTGGAGGAAATGCGGCAGACGGTCTTCCCTTCAGCCGCAGACCCCCCAGCCATCCTACTATGGCAGGGGTCATTCAGGCGTGGATGGCGGGCAGATCGCACCCGCCAGACTGGCAGTGGCTACCGCCAGCCTGGCGGGGTGATCCGCCCGCCATCCAAATAGACCCCTTTGTTTGGTTAACCCCTTCGACGCTCATGACGAGCTCAGCTCGTCATGAGGTACACCTCTCGTACACTCATGACGAGCTGAGCTCGTCATGAACAATGGGATTTAACAAATTTCAGCGCACAGCATAAATATGCACCGCACCGATGGTGTTAAAGGAATTGTTTGTTGGAATAAAAAAAACATACTGCTTGCGAAAGATGGGTCCATTTTTAGAGAGAACAATTCACCGGGCCAATTTAGACTTTTAAAAATCAGAAGCAGCTCATCATTTATTTGAGATGAGCTCTTTGCTGGACCAGTTGTAATGTGGCTCTTGGCAGGTCTGCTATGTGTGGGAGGCTTGCTCGCAATTAATGAGACTTGAGGTCTTTGGGCACATCTGGCCACAGTGCATCAGTACTGGTTCTGTACTGGTCCAGCTTCTTTTGGCCTCTCTCTAGGCAGGAGATTCTAGTACATCCTGCATGTCTGACAAGCTTAACTTCAGCAATTATGAACCAACATATGTGTCGCCCACATGCCTTTAAGTGGGATGAAAAAACTAGGGGGTCTCTCAAAGGGCATGGTGGTGCAGCGCAGCTCCAAAAATTCTTCATAAACCATCACTTTAACCCACTGAGCTATTCACTATTTTCTCACAACAGGGCCCATAACTCTTACATTTCATTCACACACACATGTATTGTACTCCGTGGATTCAGTGAAGACCTAAAAGGAGAGCCGCGATGCTATAGCGGAGTGTCTAAACTTAAAATGTATACATTATTTACAGCTGCAGTTTATTTTAATACCATGGTTTTTCTAAAAGAAAGATTTAAAACACCCCACTATTCATTTCTTTGATGGATCCGCTAGTAAAAGTTAACTAAAGGACAACAAGACCTGCTTAATTCTCCATTTATTTAATTTTTATTTAGAGATTAAATCTCCTAGCATGATCTTTACGTTTTAATTGAAAAAAATAATTCACTTATGCATTAATAATCCTGAAAGAAAGGTTAAATTCAAAACATTTATTTATAAGCATGACAGTTTAGGAAAATAAGAAAACATATATTACCCAATTGTATAAACGCAGACATTAGCACAAACACAAAACAGTTCCCAAAGAAACACCTCTCTATTTCTCTCGATGTTCCCTTCTCACAAGACTTCGCACCCATTCAAAAGTTAAAGCTCAGAAAAATGTCAAAGTCCCTGCGCCATAAGAAAAATTGCGCAGACCGACAGCATCTCGGGGTGCAAAGATCAGGTCGAAAAGCAAGGTATTTTCAAAGTCCCAAATGTCCTCTTTTATACCCTTTTTCACTAACTTATCTGTCTAAATTCGTAACTCTTATGTCCTAAAATGTCAGTGATTGGTCAATTTAGAGTTAGATGAGCATCACCTCATCGCTTTACTGTTCAATTTGTGCAGAGTCATCATTATGACACAAAAAATAGTGGTGCTATTGTTCGAACTTTACTTCCTTCGAAGTGTCCTTTAAATTGTTATTCAGTGTTCCATTCCCACAAGTTAACTTGCTGACTTCAACAAATTTGCCATGTGCCCCATGAGGCAGGGCACGCTGTCCTTGACCCATACTGCTCAGGCACAGGCGGCTCGCATCTCCAATTGGCGCATGCATGCCTCGACCGCCGCTTCGGAATTAGAGTTAGCTTCCATTTTGTTTGTTCACACAGGCCTCAATTTAGAAACTATTACAGAAACAAACACAAATAAAACTTAAATTTACAAAATAAAGCCTTTCTGTTTACCTCCCCCTTCCTTCTAATAATATCCCTGTTAGTATTTACCTAGCTTTAAGCAACACATATGTGTCTTATAGTTTCAAAGACCCCGAGCGGGTTACAGAAGGCTCTGATAATTTTTGAGGATTTCTGTGCCGCCCGTGGTTTGGAAGTTAATGTTCTTAAATCCAAGTACATGTCTTTTAATGCACCCAAAGTAAGTAGGGGCACTGTACACATGAGCACTGTCCCTCTCGAGTAGGTAGAGGCATTTAGTTATCTGGGTATCTGTATTCAACAGGATCTGTCCTGGAGACAACAGATTGATCTGGCCACCCTGAAACATCGCCAACTATCAGGGGCTTTGACTGTAGAGCCTTCTAGGTCTCTGACTAGACCAGTAAGTCCGGTGTTAGAGGTCTACAATGGCAAGGTAGTCAGCTCTACTCTGTATGGTGTGGAAATGTGGGATAGTGAAAAGCTTAATGGGATGACTGTCTCAGAAAACACATTTCTTAGAAAGCTAATAAGGCTACCTCAAAGCACCCCATTGTATCCTCTGTTCTATGATTTGGGTATAACACCTATAGCCCAAATTGCATCTTTGCGCCCAATACTATACTGGCGCCGAATTTGGACCACACCGGAACTGGAAACATACACTAGAGGGCTGATGGATGTGATTAAAAGTGATGGTTCCCGAAAGTCAAATGGTTGGGACATATTCAAAATCTTTTAAATGAATTAGGATTAGGTGAATTGTGGAAGGATCCATTGCACGCCAGGTTCCCACCGAAGAAGACATTAAAGGCTTTGTATTGGAATATGGTGGCTACAAAGATTTTTAGTACCACACCCTCACAATCCCTTGCTGGTTTATTTTTAGAAATCAAAGATTGTCCCAAACTTGAGGAATTCTGCGATGTCATTTCAAAGCCCCTTGACCGAAAGCTCTATTTTCAGTTAAGAGTGGGAAGTCTTCCCATAAGGTCGTTCTCAAACCGATGGTCTAGTGGAGGCATGGTGGTCTGTCCAGCTTGCCCAAGTGTTCCTGAAACCATAGGCCACCTTCTATTTGAGTGCCCAATGTATGCAGCACCAAGGCGGAAGTGGCTAAAGCCGATGTGTAGGTCATTGGGAACAAGGGAAGGAATGACTGCAGTTAGACTTATCCGTACCAGTCCTAATATGTCTGTGTATATTGCGGTGGCAAAATACCTAGGTTGGGCATGGACGATCGGAGCCCGACTTCTGAAGGAATAATACAGTACTTAACGTTGTAAGCTGGATGCCTCTTGTAAGAACAATATTTTGCTCATTTGTACAGTTCTTAAGGTTTTTTACGTTTCTTTTTTTTTAATTATTTATTATGAAATTAGCATTTTGTTTTTAAAATGGTTTTATTACTAGAAGTTTATACATGTACTTTTATATGTGGAACATGCTTTTATGACAATTGTCGAAATAAAGCTTACTTGTGTGCTTGTACTTACCAATTTTCATGATTTATGTCACAAATAAACAGACAAAAGCACATTCATGCAATTTTCATTTAGATTACGACAAATGTGTACCTTTTATGACACAATATGCAACAAATTACTAAATTATGTTTGGCAATTTCATGCAAATTAGTATCCCACGTCTATTTGTGTGTGTGCATTCTATTCTATGTTGGTTAATTTCAAAACCACACGTTTAGTACATATTATTGTTATGGATAGTGAATTTTAAAAGGGGTATACAAAAAATGTTTGTTTCCACCTTGCTCCATCAACTTCCCCCTTTGGTGATTTTATCACCAAATATCTCCCAAAATTTAGAAAATGTTATCTCAACGCGTTTCAATTTTTTTAAATTAGTATGTGTTATATTTCTGTTTCTTCTAATTTCTTTCTATCTTGATAAAACTTCTCTTTAAATTGTTCCATCTCAATATCACCTTTTTCTCTTTCCCTATCTTGTTTTTCTTCAATCTTTTTCTTCAAAGACCTTTTGACATTTCTTCTCTGCCTACATTGGCAACTTAATCTCAGAACTAAGATCTCTATTATTATTATAGTTACGGTTATTAGTATTTTCCCTACAATATATCTACTTATTTCATAAAACCAATTTTTAACTGCTGATAAACTTCTACCAAGTTTCTCAAGAACACCTTCAACTTCCAGTTTATTTCTTTATGCAATTGTGTAATATTTGTGATATATCTTTCTGACTTTTATCAGGAATGTAGGTACAACAGTGTTGCACCTTTAAAATTCCACAAACTCCTCCTTCTTTTGCCAAAATTATATCTAAAGCAAGTCGATTTTGCATTACCATACTTCTCATAGCAAACATTTCAGTGATAACCATTAAAAATCCTCCAGCTGTGTCTGTTGGCAATCTGTCTACTATTGTTGACAATGATCTAATTCGGTTTGCATTAAATTATATGCCTACTGCTGGTATTAGTGCTCCAAAAACGTCACCTATTATTTCAATTACACTTTCTCTTCTTCTACGGCTTAGTGGTTTACCTATTTCATGAATCCCATCCGTACCTCTATCAACATGAAAAAACTTTTGGAAAGGCCAAGCCAAGATAGCATGAGCCATACCAGTGGTCTGGTAACTTATAATAAGCTTTGTTCCCGCATAGAAAATAAATTCCTGGAAAAACTTGGTCAATTCCACCTTTAAATCCCCATCCCCCTTTGATCATATAAGTATCTTCACATTGACTTGCACCCACAAAATAATTGTCATACACAGTGTTATCTCTCTGAATACACAATTTCACTAACAATGGTGTATCTATGTTTATAGCCACATTTACATTATGTCCTTCAATATTATCATCTGAAAATGCACATTTTGTAGATTTAGTCTGTTTCACTTTTTCTCAACGCTTATATTGTTGTCTCCTTTCCTCAACTGTATTCAGAAAAACGTTCTCTTCATTTCTCATTTTACAAGTCAAATGATGTTTAAAGTTATAATCATGTGTCAATTCTTGTGTTTTTAAGAAATATTCTCCAAAAACTTTAGCCGGCTTAATTTGATTTAGTTCTGCAACAATCTTCAATTTTGCAAATACATCATCTGAGTCAGAATAATAATATTCAAATTTTCCAAATCTATAAAATAAACTTGATATTACACTACAGGTCACTCCATATGTTAACGGCAAATGGTGGTAGGTCACCCCCTCGGAAACAGATGCTGGCATCTTTACACAGACATAACAATCGCTAACCTCTATTGTCCTCACATATTCAGACAATAGTCTTGAAAATGTATTTCTAGAAAAATCGCTGAGTGACTTATCTTGATGAATTTCAGGTCTATATACATGCAATTTTTCATTTTTCAAATCATCATTTTTATCTTTCAAACTCTCATTTGTTTTCAGTCTCTCAATATCAGGACTAAAAGGAATGATAATAGCAAGAATTAACCATATTAACATTAATATTCCAGTACAAATTAACCACATTCTACACCATTTTCTACAAATGGAACATTTAGATTTATTCACTCCATTAGTAGCCATTTTGTTTTTACACAGCAATTTTCACAATCTGTTTACCTTCTATTGTCTCTTTTTAACCTTGTTTTCACTTACAATGTTTCCTTCAAGTTCAATTACAGCTTCTGTTTGGATACATATATATATATATATATATATATATATATATATATATATATATATATATATATATATATATATATATATTCACAGAAAAAAACATAGGTTATAGACCATATATAGTTAGGAATTTGCATTTACAAAACCTTGAAAATTCAATGAAAAAAACATAGGTTATAGACCATATATAGTTAGGGATTAGCATTTAAAAAACCTTATTTTATTTGCACAAAACCATTGAAATTCCATATATAGTTAGTTGCACTAACTATATATCGCGGACCCGCAATCCACTGCTAATGATGTCACATATTACATCATTCATGACATGGTCAGTGACATCACTGATGACATCACTGATGACATCTCAAATGAGTGCATGGGTTAGTGATTAAAGTGTCTTAATTTGGCAATCATTATTTATGTTGTTCTGTAAACTGCTGCATGTTTAAATCAGTAGCTATATCAGAAACTATATGGGTTATTGAATGGTTGCCCAAGTATTTGTATGGGAGACTGAGTATGTGTGTGGGTGGCTGGGAGGTGTATAACTCTGTGTATAGATGTGTGAGCAGTTGATTCCCTAGGTGTATGGGTTCAAAAGTGCATGTAGAAACAGCTGTATGGACAGTTGACTGTGTGCATGAGTATATTGGTGAGTGAATGGATATCTCAGTGCTACATGTCAAAGTAAGTACATATGTAAAACACACTCCATGTGAGAGTTGACATATATAAATAACTGAACATAAGAGCCAGTGAATGTGAGAGTGGCTGTATGAATCATTGTGAACTTGTATCAAGGATTGTATAAGAGAGTAAATATGTGTTAGTATATGTTTGAATAAGTAAGGTGTGTATAACTGTATAGTTGAGGAAATAGAGATGTGATTGATTCTTTGCATGACTGACTAGGTGTGTGAGTAACTCCATGGATGTGTGACAGTCTGTGAGTGCCTGTTTACACTGAGTGTATCTAAGGTTATATTAGAGTCTGAAGATGTATTATCACATAAATGATATCATCAGTGATGTAATCAGTAATGTCAAATGAGATGTCAGTGATGTCATTTGAGATGTCATCAGTGATGTCATCAGTGATGTCATTTGAGATGTCATCAGTGATGTCATCAGTGATGTCACTGACCATGTCATGAATGATGTAATATGTGACATCATTAGCAGTGGATTGCGGGTCCGCGATATATAGTTAGTGCAACTAACTATATATGGAATTTCAATGGTTTTGTGCAAATAAAATAAGGTTTTTTAAATGCTAATCCCTAACTATATATGGTCTATAACCTATGGTTTTTTCATTGAATTTTCAAGGTTTTGTAAATGCAAATTCCTAACTATATATGGTCTATAACCTATGGTTTTTTCTGTGAATTTCATTGGTTTTTTAAAAGCTAATATCTATAGCTGTAAAATATATTCTTTATTAAGTGACGTATCACGTAGCCCGTGAGACGCCTCATGATGCATCGCATAACCGTGACGTATCGTCTCTGCAGCGCAAACCAAACCCAAAACGTAAGCGCGCCAGAACACGCTTAAAGATATATATACATTTTTTTAACCTTAATTGGACAAAATCCACACGTGCACATATCACAAACGTTCAAAAAACACAATATGTCGGACTCCCGTTACGCTGCCGGTTAGCTGCCCGGTTAACGTACCAGGAAGCACCTTTACCGCGAAAAATCACAATTTTTTTTTTTTGCCCCGCAGGGAACTTTAATAGCCCCCTCATCAATCCTAGGGGTTCAGGAGGAGTCTGCCTTACCCCTTTCATTCATTTACACCTTTTTTTTTTCCACCTCTTGTCTCTCGATCCCACAGAGAGACAAGATGGCGGCCGCTCCAGACTGTTTACAATGATAACAGCCAATCAGCTTCTCCTCAGACTCCCGTTACACTGCCGGTTAGCTTCCCGGTTAGCTGCCCGGTTAGCTGCCCGGTTCGCGTACCAAGACGCGTCTCTACGGCAAAAAAATCGGATTTTTTTTTCTTTTTTTTTTGGCCCCGCGTGGCTTTATCATATCCCCCTCATCAATCCTAGGGGTCAGAAGGGGTCTACCTTGCCCTCTTTCCTTCATTTCCCCCTTTGTTTTGGCCTCCTCTTGTCTCTCGATCCTACCGAGAGACAAGATGGCGGCCGCTCCGGACTGTTTACAATGTTGACAGCCAATCAGCTACACCTCAGACTCCCGTTACACTGCCGGTTAGCTTCCCGGTTAGCTGCCCGGTTCGCGTACCAAGACGCGTCTCTACGGCGAAAAAATCTGAATTTTTTTTTTTTTTTTTGGGCCCCGCGTGGCTCTATAATATCCCCCTCATCAATCCTAGGGGGTCAGAAGGGGTCTACCTTGCCCCCTTTCCTTCATTTCCCCGTTTGTTTTGGCCTCCTCTTGTCTCTCGATCCTACCGAGAGACAAGATGGCGGCCGCTCCGGACTGTTTAGAATGTTGACAGACACCGGAGAGCCAATCAGCTTCGCATCGCAAAGTTCCGTTACGCGAAAAGTACGTGAACTGGAGCGCTGCCCGGAGCGCTGTTACAGATATATATCTTATTTTAAACGTTAATTTCTCAAAATCCACTGAAGCACATATATTGAGACCTAGCAAAGGCACATCGGGCTAACAGTCCCTACAATTTTGCCAAGTTTCGTGCAAATCCATTCAGCCGTTCGAGCTAAAAGTGAGGCCAACCGCCCTATGGAAAAATGAATGGGAAAAACGCGTTTTGGGACCCCCCTTTTTTCTCGGTCCCCCCTTGACGACCCCCCCCAAATTTTCAGGGGCTGCTCAGAAACAACATGTGCCATTTTCCTGAAAATTTCAGCCAATTCCGTCCACAAACGCCAAAGTTATTAGACATAGAATTTTCAAAAGTTCCATAGAGAAAAAATCCTAACTATATATACCTACTGGCTATCGCCAGTAGGTAATATATATATATATATATATATATATATATATATATATATATATATATATATATATATATTACCTACTGGCGGTCGCCAGTAGGTAGTTATAGTTAGGACCTAGTTTCCATAGGAAATCCTCAACATTCTATTTGGATTAACTTTGTTTGGCCCTGGTGGATGAATCTTTGCGAATTTCTCAAAGAAGATGGCTCGGTCCGCTGCGCTCCTTCCCTGAAAGTTTGGGGGGGATTCGTCAAGTGGGGGCTGAGATAAAAGGGGGGTCCCAAAACGTGTTTTCTCCATGTTATTTTCCATAGGACGTTTAGACACGGCTACAGCTCGAACGGGTGAATGGATTTATAAGAAATTTGGCAAAACAGTAGAGTCCGGCTCGCAGATTACGCTTTTTTTGGAATGGTGTAAATCCGTTCAGTAGTTGCTGAGAAAATTAAAGTTGAAGTCAATTATATATCTATACGTGCGCACGGGTGCGTGCACTCAAGCGGCTGCGCGTGAGCGGAATTTTTTTTTGGTGCGTGACGTCTGTTAACGTTCGATTCGAAGGAAATCAGGAAGTGTTGACCGCCATTTTGTCACTGCAAGTAAATATATTGTTCATTTCAAAGTGTTGGAACATGGAAAGGGGAGAAGGTAGAGATTGTCTTGCCGCGTAGGTTTTCTCAGGGTGTGCAGTAAGGCCCTTAAACGCGAAAAGATATATATTTTTTTAAATAAAAAGTTGCGGGGTGCGCGCACCGGGTCGCGCACAACTATTTACAACAGTGTGAAAATGGAGATAAATCAGAAGTTTGAGTGCTTAGATATAAGGTGGCTCTGAAAAGAGCCCTTGTGTTAATTGAGTTTTTTCTGCATTTATAAGTAAGTACTGATGCAGAGTCTCATGTTGCAGAGGAAGATTCTGTTTCCCTCATCCGTGAAATGAACACCATCTCTCCTATAGATGCTTTGCATGTGGTAACGCAAGTTGTTGTGGTAAATAGAACCCATGCTATAATCTCTGAGGAAAGCAGAAACAGATTTATTCACATGTCTCCTTGCTTTCTCAATTTGTGCACAATGTTGATTGGACACTTCCATTTCTGTCTTTGGCATATATTGGAATATATCAAGGCAGTTCGAGGAAAAAGTGTCATCAATTGTCGAAAGGTGTCTTTTAGAAGCATTTCAAGACCTACCCCAGTCAATGTGCCTAGATCGTTCCCACCACAGTGCACAATTATAAGGTCTGGTTCTGGGAGATGCATAAATATTTTCACCAATGGTATCAATTGGTGACATCTCAATCCTCTTTGGCCAATCCACGTTATCTGCACATTTGGTAAATCAAGGTTGGAAATTCGTCTGTTTGCTGCATATTTTCCACTTCAGTGAATATAACTGTGTCCTAAAAGCCAAACCTTCATTTTCAAGGCAGATGCACTCGTACTCCGATGGGTTCTGGAAGTGGAATGGTAGTTAGAAGCTGAAAGTCAGGATAAAAAAATGGATGAGGCTTGGTGTGGTTGAAAAAATAAAAATGATTGGTTGATTGTAATACCTCAAGATTGAAGACTACGTTGCATATTAATGTTTATGTAAAACGAAAAGTACTATTGGGTGTGAAGAAAATGACATGTAACAGAGCTGTGGATAGGCAAGTGTTTCTGGAGGGAAAACATGCTTCTTAGTTTGCTGTAGAAAGTTGAGATATGAACTTTTGACCTGTGCCTTCAGCCAGGTGCAGAATGAGGTGTTACCATGGAAACAGCCAGAGATGGCAGTGGGTGATGGGTGACTTTTATGTGACATTAAAAATATTGTGAGGGGCAACCAACTGAAATGTAAATTTGATTTCAAAATTTTGCGGGAAGAAATATGATTGGCTGAAGAGACATATATGAGTCTGTATTGACAGGATATCTGTGCCAGTGAATTTTGGTTGTAGTGATAGAAGCATTATCGAGAGTTCCGTCAAACGAATATCTGTTTTGCGACTGTCACTGTTCTACATCGTACAAAGCATTGGTAAAGGTAAGTCTGTAACTGTTTGTTTTGTCATGTACCGTAAAATGTGGTTTAGTCACAAACATTGATTGATTTTCCTCACAGTCTGAAAGTAAACTCATTTTTGGCTGTCATAATGTCTTGTATTTTTAAAACTATTTTTCCATTTCATTTCATCACTCTTTATCGACTTTATTTGTTTAAAAATTATTAGTTTTGCATTTTGGATAATACATTTCAATAAGGTAAATGGTGTTCACTCATATTCTTATGTGATCTTTTACTGTTAGTTTTTTAAAATCACTGTGAGTCAGACGAAACTGGAACGAAATTTTTTAGGGGGGGGCAAATTAAAAAAAATTTGATAGGCGAACTTGAAGGTTTAATTAGTTGGCAGAGTAAAGGTGCAGGGGCTTTTAGGAGGGGTAAAATAATTCCAAGGCCTACTTAACATTCAAATGGATGTTTATAGAGATGTGAAACGTTGAGGTGCGTCGGTGTGTGTAGCTAGAATATATATGTTACCTTGGTCTGGTACAGCAGACGGGAGGGGAGTGTGGGCCTGAAGTCCTGTGAATTTAATGGGGGTTGCGCGCCATTTCTTCACATTCTTTCAAGTGTAAATTATAGTTTTGTATATAATTTTGGTGAACAGTAAAATATGGAGTATAAAATATGTTTAATATAGAGAGTAATTATTTGTGTGATTTTGAAGTGTTTACATATAATGAGAGAAGTTGTTTTTGAAGTGAAAAAATGGTATTAGCAGAGAGACAGATAATGCAGATAGAGAGAGAAATGGTAAATTACATGTGATACCGTCGTCAAAAAGTGCTAATGGTTAATGAATTCGTAAACTTTCTGTCAGACGACAAAATTACAGTGCGGTTTGTGGCCGTGGCCGGCATTGGTGGGGGTAGGGTGAGAGGGGCAGGTGGTCGAGTAAAATAAAATGAAAAGTTGGTACATTACATGTGATACCGTCTTGAAAAAGTGGTAATGCTTAATGAATTCCTAAACTTTCTGTCAGACGAGAAAATTACAGTGTGGTTTGTGGCCGTGGCCTGCACTGGTAGGGGTGGGGTGAGAGGGGGAGGGGGCCAAAGTGGTAATGATTAAGGTATTCATAAACTTTCTGTCAGACAACAAAATTACACTGTGGTTTGTGGCCGCGGCCTGCACTGGTGGGGGTGGGGTGAGAGGGGGAGGTGGTCGAGTAAGATAAAATGAAAAGTTCTGACCATGAGGTTGTACACAGGTTTGTGCAGTACATGTCTTCATACATTGAGGTAGCAAACCGAGTATGAAAATATCTCTCTCACTCCTGCCATTTGACTGCATCTTAATCTCCCTTCTGCTTTCCGTCTGCGTTGCTCTGTGTTATCTTACTGTGTATGTGTCTGTGTGTGTCTGCCTTCAGTCCGGGCTGAGGAAGTTTGCTGTGGAGGCACACACAGATAGTCCCATCAAAGTAGATGGAACGTTTTTAAAAAAAAAATTATATAATTGAGATGCCTTTTTGAAGCGCAAGTGAATGTCTTCTTTCACAATTACCGCTCGGTTGCTTCCATAGAGCAGAGGGTATGTCGTATTTCACTACTTAGTGCCTCTGCATCTGCACTCTGTTCTCTGGTGGCTGGCGGAGAAGTGTTTGTTATTGTGGAGATGAATGGGTGATAAGGAGTGAAATACGACATAGCGTCTGGTCTGTAGAAGCGGAGGAGCAGTGATTAACTCTGAGTCAAGCAGAACTGCGGCGGTGCTTGGTAACAGTAATAAATTATTTTTTTACAGAGGTACAACTGTTTGCTTGGTCCGCGACCCACTAAGAAAGGGTTGACGGGCCGCCATAGGCCCGCGGGTTCTAGTATGAGTAAGTCAGGTCGACAAAAGAAAACATGAAGTTAGTACAGGTGAGGTTACGTGGAACACATGAATATTCTTTTAGTATACAATTATTTCAGTTGAGATTATGGATTAAAAGAGAGAACGTGTATATTTGAAATGTTTATTCAGAAATGCACTATTTTCAAGGCAAGTCTCTTATCTAATACGAGTACAGACATTGCAAGAAACAAAGTAATCGGTATAGTCACTAGTACATAGAATACAAACGGTATAGTTGATGTAAAATGAATATGGTTTAGTAAAATTAATTGTACACTGTTATGAGGAAGTACATTATATTTTATTAAATGTAAGAAGGTGTCTGGCCTTTCAGTTTAGGAACGATACATGAAAATGCTAGTGGTTAGACATCATCTCATTAACAATCGGTTCTCTGTATGCGAAGCACTATCAAGTTTGTGTTATGCTATTGTGTAAGGGAAAAAAAAGGCGCCAAAAGGGACAAGTTGGCTGGAGGTGTATGTAGGTAATCTGTTGGATCGTTCGCAAATCAGTGTTGAGAAGAACTACTGTATTGACATATCTTTTGAAGGTTGCAGTATTTCATTTGAAATACAGCACGAAAAGCAATGGAAATATTAGTGAAAGAACATATTTTTCTCTTATGTATTAAAAAATATTTTAGTTCATGGAAAAGTAAAGGAGCAGAGGTGTGTGAGGCGGAAATAAGCAGTTCAAAGGAGAAATGGCGTTTACAGTTATAAAAAACTCATGCTATATTTACACATTAATCAGGGCACATGTAGCATATATTAGCGAGTTTTGCTCCGAGTACGTTTGAAATAGCATAAGATAAGATATGCAACAGAATTGTTGAGATTAGAGTTTAATAAAAAATAAAGTTCGAAATCGAGTAGCTGAAGAAAAAAAATTTAGTCCACATAAAAGACAAAAATGTGACCAGCAGGAAATCATAATATCCACTGTTAGTAAAGCCAATAGGTCTGTTGATGTAAAAAAATATCCAAGAAAACGTGAAAAAGGTAGAGAGGCAAAACGAAATGTGGACTTCAATGGCTTGCATAAGAGTCATCCTACAATTGTGTAGGCGAAGTAGGCAGCTACCGCTTCTAAAAGGAAGTCACTGTTATCATCCGAAAACATGTCAGCCATCCAATTGAAAAGAGGAATGCAGCATTCATGGTCTTCTATTCCTGGAGCCTCTATTACCATCAGAGGGCAGCTCGGTGGGTTTTCAATGTAGCTGTATGTCAGAAAATCTTGCGCCGCTGTGAATATATTCCAATGTCCCAGAACTCCTTGTATCGCTGCAAAGGCCATAATCCCTCCGTTGCAACAAAGCGGATTCATGAGATGATTGTAATTCACTTCAGGAGGTACCAAGTTGCAGAGACATAAGTCCAGGGCCCACATGAAATCACAGCTCAGGCAATGAAATACAGGCTGCACACAGGTGAAATAGGAATATCGAAATGATGCATTCAAAGTCGAGAGTGCTAAGATGCCGTAGTAGTCAAGCATCCTCTGGCGAAATAGTTCTAAGTGTTCCGGCTCATTTGCGAAGACAGGAGGGACATCCATTTTGAAATAAACAAGATGGGAACACAAAAGTCGCAGTACTGGCAGTTCAACAGGAAGTCCAGAGAAATAGGTCGCCGACTATGGAGTAAAGA
This sequence comes from Lissotriton vulgaris, assembly GCF_964263255.1. NCBI lineage: Eukaryota > Metazoa > Chordata > Amphibia > Caudata > Salamandridae > Lissotriton > Lissotriton vulgaris. The sequence goes on along the minus strand of NC_141698.1, from coordinate 277,554,693 downwards.
GTAGCAGAATGACTTGATATAATTTCTGGCAGAGTAGTCACTAAACCATTGCTTAGTAGTTATAAAAAAAATAGCCTGTCCTGAAGTGGAGGATGCGTTAAAAATTAAGGGAGTCACCTCAGCAAATTGTAAAGGAAGGTCACTATTTTATAAGGAATGCTCCTCTCTGTGAATATTAGCTAAGGGAAAGATATGTGTGCGAACAGATGGTAGGGTAACTTGTTTTTGTGACAATAAGACTGTTGTTCATGTCTTGTGATTCAAGGCCGGAATTCGCTGCCAGATGGAAACATCAAGGTTCACATGCGGGGGTAGATAAACTAAATTCTTAAAGGGAAGCATATGCAGAGTGATTTTTACTGCGTAAGCTTTGCAGTTTAAAAAGTCATAGTAATTTTCATTACATGTAAAAAAAAAATATCACTGATGAAGAATGAAGAAAAAGTCGTCATAATAGCAGGCACTGGTGTATCTTTGAAAAGATACGCAACATTACAGGGATTCTAGTTAAATAAGTTATGTGATTGAAAGTGCCTGCATGTGGACGACTAATTACATGTTTGAGTACAGTCATTTCTATAAACATTTAGGGGCAGATTAACATGCTCCGTGCGGCAGTTTTGCTTCACTTGTCACATGTTAAAAGTGATGCTAAAGTGGCGTAAGGGGATTGTAAATCTGCCCGACATTTTTCTCCCGTCTCAAAGGCATTTGTAAGTGAAAGGGAGCGACTTAGTTTTATGACTGTAGGAGGTACTGAGCCGGTGGTATCTATTTATGTGAAGAAATTTATAGAATTTAAAGAGTGAAAAAAAGGGAAAGGTACACTAATTAATTTGTGCATTAGTCATGTTGCAGTTGTGGCTTCGGATTCTAAAAAGGGAAAAGTGTTTAGGCGTTTAATGTGGAGCCTTGAAAAAAAACGTGTGTATGGTTTGGAAATGAAATGTAAAGGTTTAAAGCAGGGGTTTCCAAAGCGGTCCTGGAGGGCCAGATGCATGGCAGATTAAAAAAATTACTACATGTTTTTCAATGGGGTTATCCAAAAAATATGTTTCTTTGTCTACTGTGCAGTTTTTCTGCATGTTGCCTATTCTTTGATTTTTACTGTTGGTGTGTCTTATACATTTTCTCTCTATGCACTTGTTCTCCCTCACATGGGCCTTTAATTATGAAGGCCTTGTGCCGCTGGTGCATCACTTTTAACATGGGAAAAAGTGACGTATCTGTGGCGCAACGCTTTCATAAATGAGACGTTTTGTATCTTATTCTTTTTGTTTCTCTTGGTCTGTTTGTGTTGGTTGTGGTTTTCACTTTATTTATTCATTTCTGAGGTAGTTTTATTTTTGGCCTGAAAGCACTCTTAACTTCACTGTCCCTTCTGATATCTCTGTTCTTCTCGTGCTCTTTTTGTATGCTTCTTTGTCTCCTGTTCTCAGTCTTCCTCCTAGATTGTCTGTATGGTGGTGTATATCTCTTTTCCTCTTATTCAGTCTTCTTCTGTCCATCTTTCTCTCTCTTCTGCTTTGTTTATTCATCTCTGTGTTCTTTCTGCTCTCTGTCATCCTATTGTAGTGTTTGCTTGCTGTCCTCTCTGTGTCTGTACCTCCTCTTTTTTAACTTCTTTCTTCTTTGTCTGTTATTTCTACTTTGTGACTCCGTCTCTATGGTTATCTTTTTCTTTATTATACCTTCCATTTGTTTCTTGTGTTTTTAGTGGTGGTGTTATTTTTCTGCCCATCTGTTTGTGCTTTGAATGCTAGTTTGTCTCTTTATGTTCCTCTTCCTGCTACTGTCTGTCTCTTTCCTGTAGTTTGTATCTCTCCTGTCCTGTATCTATTTTGTACTCTATATTTGATATTTTATTTTATATTTAGTTATGTTATGTGTTAAATAGACAATTATTGAACTTAGTTAGGCATTAGGATATCTAATGATAGAGAATCTTGGGGAATTTATCTGTTATGCTTGTTCTTTGCTACAATGGCTCTATGTTGTGTAACAAATAAGTCTGTAATATGTTAATTAACTTTTATTATTTTCTTTTTTATAGTGTTTGGTGCTGAAAAGCAACAACCTGCCTTCCAAATCACAGAATTTCAGGAATTATATTCTTTTTTTCAGGTTAGTTGGTATTTTTGCATAGGCAATTTTTTTGGGTGCACATTAAAATAATAAAGAAGATTTTTTAAAATGTTTGTAAAATTTCGGTTTGGAACATGATTTTATCTTCTATTTTTCCCATGGTTGTATCTGCTTATACTAGATATGTATTTTGAGATATTTCTCCACTGACAGTTGAAATTATCTTTTAATGGGCCTGGTGCATGTGTTCTTTTTGATGGAGTTTAGATTTACGGATCATTTGAGTATAATTCTTTCCGGTTTCCATTAAATAATTCTTGCGAAGTGTTCATTATTTTTGAAATCATGTTGTATTATGTTTGGCAGTCTTTTTCCTTTATTTACAGAGGGGTATTATGATATGGTTCTTGGTGTGATGGGCATCTTTCCTGCATATCTGTGATTGTACTATCTATAGGCACTGTTTTACATATATTTGCAGAGCTTTATTATGATGTGGTTCTTCATGGTTAGCATGACATTTTCTATATGCTATGACATTCACATGCTGAGTATGCTGTTCAAACATAAAAGCAACTGTCTCTGTGGGAAGTAGTAATCTGTTAAGTGAATGTTATGGTTTGTATAATGTGAGCCTTCTCTTTAGAGTGTATATAGTTTGCATAGCAGTTTGTAGTGGTGAACTCAGAAAATGGATCTCTAAAAATTAATTCTAAAGTTTATCAATATTTCTGATAGCTAGAAAATCTAAAAAGAAATTTTACAGTAAAATGTCTTTTTACAACAGTAATTATTTAATGCAAAAAAAAGGATCAGTGTTAATGTTTAGGGTTATACTGCCAATTTCTTTTCAAAACAAGAGGAACGTGCTATCTTAATATATGTAGTTAATAAGTTAAAAAATATAAAAATATATGTAGTTTAAAAATTAGTAAAGGTACTTTTAAGTTATATATTTCTGAAAAAAGATATAATTTAGTCTCTATATTTTTTTTAAAGGATACAGAAGATCAAACTGAATATAGACATGGAGAATTGCTCGCAAGACAAACAAATTCATTTCGATATTATAAAAGAAGTGATGGAGGAAATTTTAGAAGCGGTCTTTCAGGAGGAAATAGAAATTCAAAATGATGATTTCATGGACATTTCTCTAGACCTGCCTATTTAGAGATGGTGGAAGGGGATGAGGACTTTGGATTTGAAGAAGTCCCTGATGATGTAATGCTGGAAGTTCCACTAAATTATGAACTTTTGAATGAATAAAAATATTTTTGATAGTAAAGCATTCTTGAAGACAGTTTTCTTGTCCTATTCGTCGTTCATCTGCTTTATGAGAGTGATAAGACATGTTCTCATGAAGTCTAAAAGAGATTGTAGTAAAAAAGATTAAAACATCTAGGATGACCGATAGTTCTTGAAAAAAGTGTACTGTTTGTATGCTTTAAAAAATTAGAATAAAAAATATGTCTATAATGTTAAAACAGCTATGGAATGTGATAAATTTAGAACCAACATTCACTACAGGATTTCCTACTCTGTTCAGAGACTTTTTGTTTCTCTTTATTCTACTTAGAAAATGAATCTGTGGTTTTAATGTGTACGTTATATGCTAGTAGCCAACTATAATATTTGTTATGTTTGTGTTTTACAGATTGACATTTTCATCAAAATCTTAAATTAAGATGCCGACCAGAAGTGAAAAAAGAAAGCTCTATAAACGGACTTACAATTTGAAGAAGAAAGGAATTCAAGAATTATCAAAAGAACAAAGGACGGATAAAAAGAAGAGTGCTCCTGGTAAGAAAACCAAAACTTTTTTGAAAAGAATATGTCAAAGGAAAAATGTTAGCATTAACGTCCAAAAGGAAAAAGACTTACCAGTATCGAGAAGGAGACATGGAACCAAAGATAAAAATGTTTCTGGAATCAGCAGAGAGGAAAATCTATACAGTAAAACGCGGACGAATCAGTTTACCCAAATCAGGAAGCGTATGTTTTATAACAGAGTAGTTTTGAATTTATTAAAACAGGAGAAAGTTTGTAAAAGAAGATCTGCTTTTTTAAGAAGAAACAACATATAGAGGGTATTGTTCAGCGCGCGTTTGAGACAAAAAGAAAATTATTTATTTTAGTACTTAATAGAATAATACACTAAATAAGGCAATACAAGTTTTAAAAGCTAAAAGTAAATGGAAGAGACACATAAATAGGAGTAATTTTTGTAAAGTGTTTTCTGGGAAGTGGATGCATACTTCAACTTCTGAACCAATTTTTTAATGAAGAGAGATACTTTCAAAGTAACGATTTGTTGCATGCATTTGACACCAGTGGTCGAGCATATGAGGTGAAGGATGGTTGTGTAATTGAGAAAGAGAAAATTGTGGTTAGAAATGCAGAAGAGGTGATGGCTGGAGAAGCTTTAGAGCAGGGGTCTCCAACCTTTTCTGTAGTGAGAGCTACTTCTGATCAGTGAAAACTGTAGTGAGCTACTAAAAGGTTAAACAGCTCACAACTTTTTTCCGAGAGACCCCCACGCCCAGCTTCATTGACTTTAAGGCTGTCTCACACCTCATCACCCACCACACTGCTAAGAGCTGTGTCCCATAACATGATAACCGCACCTTGGTGTTCATCAGGCAAGACATGGAAACACTTCCCACAAAGGAACAAAAAACAAAGAAAACACTTCAAACCACCTACCTTACACACTTGCTCACCATGTAGGTAAGTACTACAGTGCCATACATTGGGTTAGTAAGCGCTATAAAAATGCTGAAGCAAAATGCCTCTCCTTTCTTCGTTATCAAATAAACACAGGGAGAAAAGGTATGCTACAAATAAATACATATGATTTTCTTTCATGTCCAACTGCTTGCAGACTATTTAAACAACAACAAATGACCAGTATTTAGAAAGGTGGTAACGACTGTGTACAGTACATATATAAACATTGTTTTTCATCCCTCCAGTTTTACATAAAAACCCCCATAAAATAACAGAGTAATGTTCCCATGTCCTTCCCCTTGAATTTGGCACCTGGTTCTGAGATATTTTAGCTGCACCTAATGATTAATCATTAACGTAAGAGTTTTCAAATACTACTTAAGTCGGCCATTTGGTTACTTAGCCAAGTATCTGTCAGCTTCTGTCAAGCTAGAAAATGCAGACTAGTATCTTTTTAATGAGAGCCACGTTTTCCATGCTGATCAAATTATGGCTCCATAGCAGCAAACTCAGTGGATTAATGACGTACATGTTGCAGAAATGTGAATATGTGTTAAAGCGCCTGCTGCAGAGATAGGCATGCAAACTGAAGGTCGCAGATTCAAACCCACTACAAAAGCTCAAGGGGGGTTAATGTGATTGATGCAGGGCTCCAGATGTAACCCGCAGGTTATTAATTCTTGCCCCAGTAATATAGTTAAATAGGTTAACACAGGACATCTCCCTATAGATAATAGTTTCTTGTTCTAGATTAGAATATACATTGGAGGTCAATGCACCTCCTTCACTAATCTGCATTAATCAATGTCTCATTGGTTCCCATGAAAGTAGGATAGATCAGGGGCCTAATGCACCAGTTGCGAAGCACTGGAGGTCACAGTTTATGAGGACTGCCCCCACTTCCTGCCTCCTCTATGCCCATCTCTCCGTGTACGGGCTGATCATCTTTTCGTTAATCTGTTTGCTGACAGAGAAAGCAGGTTAACTGCCAACTCTGAGAAAGCATACCTTACCTTCTGCTTCGCATGCACTCATAGACTGCTTGTCCAAGGGGCTGGCCTGCCAGCGGCTGTCTAACATCTGACTCAGCACTTGGTAACCAGAAAAGGGAATAGGTATCCGTAAGAACATTTTGACTTGTATTCATAGAACTTTTTTCCTGTGGGCTTGTTTCTTGAATTCCAAATATATATCTTTGAATATGATAATCCACGGAACTTGCAAATAGGCCTCTGCTGAAATAGGCAGCAGCGTTATGAACATAAAACAGCACATTTACTGAAATGTTCTCTTTAAAGTTAATAGTGAATGTTTTTCAGCTGCACGCATTTTTAAAATGAAGAGAAGGGCGGTGCTCCGCGCAGAGCATGTTTGGTCTTGCTATTATCAGTATGCTGATTAGCTATTGTAGTAGAATTCTTCAAATTAGGCAGCGTTTCACTCCGATTTTTATTTGGGGCGGGCGCAGTATCGCATGAACACATTCAAATCAGAGTCTTACACGCACTGAGCTGCTTTCGCTTAATATGAAGCTACTGGGCCAGGGGCTCACTTACAAATCAGGTAACGTGCTCCACACTTCGCAGGATCAAAAGGCTCGTGGTGCAGTTTCCGGTAGGGTAGATAGCTCAACAGTGCTTGGGCCACCTGCACTACAGCTATCAGGCTTTCCGTCCTGCTGCTTTGCGCACACGTCGCACAGGATATAAAGCGCGATGTCAGCCTTGAAAAGGCCGGTAGCATGGTTTGTGCTTGTGCCGGAGTTCATGTTCTTCCGCCCGCCCCTCTCCAGCTAAAGCTCAGTTCAGCCAATCTGAGCATCTGGTTTGGGTGAGGGCGGGCATGCGCTCAATAACACGACTAAAAAAATTAACGAAGGGATAAGGATAATAAATAGATACCGGAGCTTACAAAGAAGCAATAATAATTTGCCAGGTGCGAGCTACTCCCGGGTGGTCGGCGAGCTACCGGTAGCTCGCGATCGACCGGTTGGAGACCGGAGCTTTAGAGGGACGTCCTAATGTTCCTGTTTACAGTTGGAATTGTAGTAGCATTTGTAGTGTACGACAGGATTCAATTGATTTCTTTCGCAATTTCTTACGTAAGTACACTAAAGAAAGTCTTAAAAAAAATTGTAATGTTGCAAGAATTAGATCATTGCAGAGTGCGAGAAAAAATAGGTCTGCAAGGTCATTCTCTGGCTTGTCTTTCTAAAAAAATATGCCAGAGTGTGTTTCATCACTTCAGGATGTTAGCAGTGCATCATACCAAAATGAGAAAATTAGTGAGAAAGTTGTATTATGCGAAAAGTCCAGCACTTAAACAGTTAAATAGTGCTCTTTTGCATGGATGTGAATTAGATGTTAAGAAGATTTGTGCAGAAATTGAGGTAAGTTATTTTGGTCCAGAGGAAGATAATGCAGAAACTGATATAATTATAGAAGGAAATGTGTTAGAAAATGTTGGAAATGTTACTATTGAAAATTTTGAACAGGAAATAATAAAGTTTAAGGTAATTGCAGGTGAGAAACCAAATTTTTCTTGTGTCTGTTGTCGACGCATTCATTACAAAAGTCAAACTAGGTTAGTTGATTTATATTCAAAAAGTGAAGATGAAAGTAATAGTCAATGGAAAGATTTTGCAACTTATTTGTTGGTGGAAAACTATTTTGATTTGGGTTTTGAGCAACGTATTTGTAAATATTGTTATAATAAATTAAATGAAAATAAAATGCCTGCTAGAGGTGTCCATAATAATCTAAAGTTGATAAATATTCCATCAGAATTGATGGATTTAAATACTTATGAGACTATTCTGATTCAATGTGTACATCCTTTTCAGGCTATTGTTCGTATGGAGCCTAAGACTGGCAAATTAAAGCCTTCAGATTTACAAAGAGGATTAAAGGGTAGAGTTGTATATTTGCCACTTGATTTAAAAAAAATATGGAAACAATTGGTGTTGAAAATGTAGAAGAGGAACCTCTAGTTATTCTAGTTAATGGTGTACCTACAAAGAGTAAGAAAATTTGGCAAGATTTAGTGGATGTTAGAAAAGTCAAAAAGGCAACGTTGTATTTAGTCCAAAACAATAAGTACTATAAAGATGTATACGTAGAAGAAGAAGAAGTACGTGAAGAAGAGGACAATGATTTGTCTATTGGACAAATTGAAAAAGTTGACTTATCCAGAAGTGAAGAAATTTATGAACATTACAGTGTTCATCCACTGCATTCCAAAGAAGCAATAGGGAATGCTATTGAATTATTTCAGATGAAAAAAGCGAAAGGAAATCCTATTAGTGTCTGGGAAGAAAGTTTGGAAGGTTGTTGTTTTCCACAGTTATTCCCTCCAGGTGAAGGTACACGATATGATGATCGACCTATGCAGATTCCTGCATCTGAATACCGGACAACAAGATTATATGCAGAAGATCCGAGGTTTCGCCAATGCATTCCATATTTGTTTCATCTTCTGTTTGAGAGTGACTTATCTGGTCTGTCTTATGCAGTAAACCATATCTTAAAAAGTGGAGTTCATCTGCAAAATATTTCAGCAAAGGAATTTATGGATAAAGTGCAACAGAAAGATAATGTTTTGGATTCACACCTAATTAATTTAATGGCTTGTCACCGTGGTACTAATGAGTATTGGTACCGTCGTCATGGAGATTTGAAGTGCATGCTTAGAAACGTAGGAGCACCTACATGGTTTTTAACTCTAAGCTGTGCAGAGTATGCTTGGGAAGATTTACTTGAATTTCTTCGGGAGGCGAAGGCAAACATAGAAAATATAAACTACAAGACACCTGGAGAACTGTGTTCGTTAGATCCAGTTAATGTTTGCAGATATTTTAATCATAGATTTGAAGCTATGATGTCTTTTATTACAAACAAGAAAAATCTGCCTCTTGGTGAAGTACTGGATTTCTTTTGGAGAAAAGAATATCAAGCAAGAGGTGCTCCTCATATTCATATGCTGTTATGGATCAAGGATGCTCCTAAATTTGGAACAGACTCGGATGAGACTGTACTGTCTTTTATTGAACAGTATGCCACTTGTGACATACCTAATAGTACAACTGATAAGGACTTAAGAGGAAAAGTGTTACGTTTTCAAAGTCATCGTTGTGGAAAATATTGTCGGCGAAAATTCAAATCAAAGAGTAAATTCTACACCAAATGTCGTTTTGGATTTGCACGACCGGTACTTTCAAAAGGAAGAGTCAACAATTTGATGTCATGTTTGGGACATAATATCAGAAGAAGGTCACCTAAAAATACGTACAATTTAGGAAGAGGTGAAGAATCCAAATATATAAATGACTATAACCCAGTCATTTTGTCCATGTGGAATGCTAACATGGACATACAATATGTTGCAGACAACTCTATTGCTGTGGCTCGATATGTAACGTCTTACATCACGAAATCTGAAAAGACGGAACTGAAGGAGATGTGGGAAGACATTTCTCATGAAAAGAGCCGAAGCAAGAAATTGTATACGTATGGTTTGAAGATGTTGTCTCATCGAGAAATTGGAGCATATGAATGTTGTGATCGGTTATCATCAGCAAGTCTTTATGCAAAATCAAGGACTATTCTCTGGGTGAGTTTGGGTCTTGCAGAAACACGAAACCGTGTTCTGAAACCTGTGCAAGAAATTGAATATTTAGCCCAGAAAGAACCAAACAGTACAGACATTCTGAAAACAAATATGTTTGATACATACTATCCAAATAGAAGTACTCTGCTTGAAAACATTTGTCTGTATGAAATACTTCAAAACTACACTTTTAAAAGGAATATTACAGAGAATATTGATAAAGGTGTACACGCTGTAATTGGACATGAAGGATGTCTGGTGAAACAAAGAAAAGGACACTTGATTAATCATCGGAAGCTGAGTTGCGATACACCTGACAAAAGAGAATTTTACTATTTTGCTCTTTTGCAACTCTTTAAACCATGGCGTAGAGAAGAGGAACTACTTGGTGACTTTGATAGTTATGAAGATTCATTCAACGCATCTAAAAGTAGTATCGAATGTCCTGTTTTTAGTAATTATCTCCAAATGTTGAATGATGAAATAGAGCAAGAAGCGACAATTGCAGCGGAGATTGCTAGAGATAGTTCACAAGGTAGTCAAAGTTCGGCTTCATTAAGTCAAGATCCACTGGGACAACCAATTATCCAAAATGAAGCAGCCACCACCATGGATGAGGTGGAAAGAGCAATGTAGCAAGGTCAAGAGGAAGTAATCAACTTAGAAGAATTAAAGAAGCAATTTAATCTTGAGCAAAGACAGATATATGATGAAGTGACAGAGCACATTGAGCATGGCTTTCGTCATGAGAGAAAAGATTGCTCATGTATGTCATTTGAAACTATTCGACTATATGTAAGTGGAGAAGCTGGAACTGGTAAAAGTTTCCTAATTAAAGGAATTACTACATATCTACAGCAAAGAACTCAGTCAACACTGTCGTGTGTTGTTACTGCTCCAACTGGATTGGCAGCACATAATATTAAAGGTATTACTTTACATCGTTTACTGATGCTGCCAGTTGAACATGAAAATAAATTACAATATCACAAGCTATCTGGAGAAGCTTGTTTTGAAGTTTCTAGACTCCTTAAAAAAATGAAACTTCTTATTATTGATGAGGTAAGCATGGTATCCAATGTAATGCTTGCTTTTGTGCATTTAAGAATGCAACAGATACTTAAGACAGAGTATGATGTGTTATTTGGAGGTAAACATGTCATAGTTTTTGGAGATCTATTGCAGCTAACTCCTGTGAAAGGACAACCTGTATTTGAAACTGTTACGCATGAGGATACCAGAAAGTGCCTGGGCAGTATTGGAAATGTTAATATATGGTCACATTTCAAATATACTGAACTGATTCAAAATATGCGACAGGCAAAGGATACTAAATATGGAAATATTCTTCAAGATATAAGGATTGGAAAACTAACTGAAGATGCGAAAGACACTCTACGAACACGATTACTTTCCAAGCTGTTTCCTAATGAAGATAATGTACCTGAGAAAATATATAGTAAAGAGGTAGCAGATAAGTCAGTGATATGCTTGATGCCAACTCTCAAAGAATGTTCAGTTTTTAATGAGAAATTGTTGCATTTAGAAAATCAAGAAATTAAGAAACTGGAAGCTAAAGATAGAATAGGGCATGAAGGTAGTACTATTGTTTTGTCTGAAAAGTTGAAGTTAAAATTGGATTCTCTTCAAAAAACTATATCTAAAACTGCTGGTTTAGAGAAAAATCTGTATGTATGTTTAAATTGTCGGATAATTTTAAGGAGAAATTTACATGTAGAAAGAGGATTTGTAAATGGAGCAATGGGTAATGTTGTTGGTTTTGTCAATTACACAAATAGAGATGAGATTGAATTTTTAAGAATACAATTTGATGGAATTGAGGAAGTTCAACAAATTAGTCGCTGTTCAAATCGTTTTTTGCTTGTGAAAGACTTATATGTCTGTCGGAAGCAATTTCCAATTTGTCTGGCATATGCAGTGACTATTCACAAATCTCAAGGTTTAAGTGTAGATTGTGCTTTGGTAAATATTGGAAGCACTGTATTCAAAGAGGGTATGGCGTAGGTTGCTTTATCGCGAGTTAGAACTTTATGTGGACTTTATCTAATTGATTATGATGAGACAAAGATTAGTGCAGATTTAAATTGTGTGAAGGAGTATAATAGGTTAAGAAGAGAATATGCTTCAAGTTTACCTCAATATCCTTTAATTGAAAGGTGTATGGTTAGTCAGAAAAGGAGAAATGAGGAAAAATGTGCTGAAGAAGTCGAGAAACGAAGAAAAAAAGATGTAGCTGTTGTTGGTAGGCGTCAGAAAAAAGCTTAGTATTGAAGAGATTGTTGGATTTAAGTTTGAAAACAGGTCTGGTGTCAACTGCTATGCAAATGTAGTAGTTAATGTTGTTTTTTTCTAAAAAATGTTAAGCAACAGATTGTAGAAAATCAGGAGCAAACATTTTGCTATTCATTAAATTCTGTATTTGAAAAATGTAGTAGTGGTGATAGTGAAGTAGCAAGTGTTTCAGAACTAAGGAATGTTTTAGACATATGTGCAGGACTAAATCAATTTTCTCAGAATATTCAGCAAGATTGTCAGGAATTTATTATGTATATGTTTACAGTTTTGGAAGATGAAGGTGTAGATATTTATAGTCTTTTTGGCCTTTCTTATAAATGGGAACATAAGTGTGATAATTGCTCATTTTCAAGTATTACTGATATACACATTGAAAGATTTATATATTTAACATTACCAGACTGTAAAGAAGTGTCTTTTAATAAACTAGTTAAAGATGTGTATCAGAACATGGTCTGTTCTCAATGTAAGTCTGAAATGTTATCAACTTTATTTATCCACAGATCTGGACAATATGTAATTTTAATGTTTCAACGATGCAGAGCTGATGGGAGTAAATTGTCAACTTTAATTAAATATTTTGTGGCTTCTCAAGTATCTATTTCTAGAAGAACATTTGTAACTGTAGCCATTATTTTTCATGAAGGGCCTTCAACATCATCAGGACATTATACAGCTTATTTGAAGTGTGCAAGCGGCTGGACGCTTTGCAATGATAGTCAATTGACTTTTAAGAAACGTTTGCCTTTTGCCTTAACTAACTCCTATCTGCTATTTTTGGAACCCAAATTTCAGTAGAATGACTTGCTGTTGGAAGATTAATACTGTAAAGATATGAAACTTTGTTGTTTACAAATATCATGTGACTGAGGGTGTACAAATCTAGAAATGAAATTTGTATTTGGCATAGTGATAACATCAGGTACAAGTTTACTTAATGTTTGATGGTATAGAACATGTTACAAATTTTAACTGTAAAGATTCAGAAAAGATTAGATAAGACTAAGATTAAGAAATTTCAGAAAAAAACTACTTAACTCATAGAATTTGGCCACATGGAAAAATATGAGACAACAAAATGAGTACTTCAGATAATTATTTTAGAACAAATATGGACGCAAGTTTTTGGAGAGGTATTTAAAAGATAATGAGTTAACTTATACAATTTGGCCATGCGGAAAGGTATGAGAGAAGAAAATGTGTACTTAAGATAGATTTTTATAGAAGATACTTGCACGGGCTTTGTTGAGATATATTTAAAAATAGGTTGTATAGTTTAATTAGTTTGTAACTGTGGAAGATGTAGTGTGCTTACTCAAGAAATTGTGAATTTGAGAAAAACATTTAAGACATGTTTTTTTCACGTATTTATATTATGTATGGAGATTTTGTATGGGTTTTTTAAACACAATCATTTTGATTGTGTTTTTTTCCCCGCTGTTATATGATGATTAATATTGAAATCACTGTTTATAGTGAAAATCAATGTATTCTGAGGACAGCAAAAATAAACCATTTAATGTGTTGTTTAAGTTATTTTGTTACATTGAATTTAGAAATATGTATTATAACAGATTTTTTTACTGTCTTCCACACATATTACATTTATAAGGTAAGTACAACTAATAACATCCGAGAGTTTTTTTGCCTCTCTCTTATTCTTATTGTTTTGATCTCCTTCCTTTCTCAGTACTGTTTAGTCACACTTATTCCGTTTAACTCATTCATATTTTGTGTTGTTTAATTTTTTCCCTATTTCTGTAACATCTTTTCTGTCACTATCTTATTCAGTCTATCTATCTCTTCAGTTTTTTCCTACTGTTGTCTCATGGTGACTCACCTTTATTGACCTTGCATCACCTTTGTTCTAGAATCTTAATTTGTTTCTCTTACTCTATCTAATATTTTGTTTCCTTACTTTGCTTTCATTAATTATGCTCAATTCTTACACTTAAAAGTAAAGGTCCTCACTTATGAAAGCCTTGCGCCACTGATGCACCAATTTTTGCCATGTTAAAAGTGTTGCATGGGTGGCGCAAGGCCTTCATAAATAAGGCCCATACTTTACTTCTCTTACCCTACTTTATTTCTATTTATATGTCTCTTGCAGTGCTTGTCTAGTTGTACTCCGTTTACTTTCTGTTACTCACCCTTTTTCACTCTGTTTCTCTTACTGTTTTTCCTTTATTTTATTTATCTCCTTAAGATATTCCTGTACTCTTACTGTGTTTCTGTAAGAGACTGTTTAGTTTGTGTACTATCACTGAGTATACTTTTATTTTCTCTCTTACTTTACTTTCGTTTAGAGACTCATTCTTTCAGTGCTATTATGTCTTTCTATTAATTAAGTTATTTATTGATTTATATAGTAGACATTCTCTCTCTGTCTCTTTCTCTCTCTCTTGGTCTTTTTTTCTTTTACTTTCTGTTTCATTGACTCGTACTTTTTTTACTTTTATGAAATGTACATTATAATCTTATTTTTACTTTTCTTCCACAGATACTACGTTTTTAAAAGAAATTTACTTTACTTTTTTACTATTTTTTTAGGTAAGTATAAAAAATAAAGAAACTTTTACATCACTGTGTCATTTCTTTGTCTATCCTGGTTATAGCAATGTCATGTTTAATATAAGCACTTCCACATAGGATTGGGTGCATTGTTATAAGGCATGCTTTAAAAGTGATTTAATGAAATGAACGACATTTCACTGAATGAGTTCAGCAACACTGATATATGAAAACATTGGTGGTAAATGATATTAAATGTTACATGGTGTTCTTTCCAGGACTTTAAGTCCTTTGCTGCAGTGGCAATTCTGCCTCAGCGTTAGGGGGGCGGGGGTGAGTGATACTCGCATGCTCATGATGGAGGCACTCCTTCACGAGCCACGGTTGAGGTGTGTTCATGATAGAGCGGTTCTGTCATGGCTCCGCTTAGTCAATAGAACGTGTCATGGAGGCGCAAAATCAGTGTTGCACAAGCACAGCGGCAAGGCCATGACAAAACCTGTCCGTCATGAGGACAGCTCAGGCGATGCTCGTGACGGAGCAGCTCTGTCATGAGCATGGGAGGAGTTAACAGGTGTTAAAAAAAACTGGGGGGTCTCTTCAAAGAGAGTGTTGGTTGTAATTTAGAGGGCACTTTAAAACACATAGGGGCAGATTTATGATGACCTTGCGTCTCTTTGCGCCACAATTTCGTCACTTTATTTAATACAATGACGGTGCAAATAATGCACCATATTTACAACGTTATGGATCTAGGAGATATGTCACATTCTAAAGCCCTGCACCATAAGGAAGTGTTCCTCTGAAGGAATGCGTCTTGAAAGTGGCTGAGTGTAATCCATGAGATTTCACTCAGTGACTTTCAGGCCCATGCTGTTTTAAAACTGTGCATGTGCTTGAAGCAGGCGTAGGTATTGACGCAGCATTGTGAATACAGTGCACTGGTGAGCCTTGCTGGAGCTGCATGACACTTGCGACGCAACTCTAGCAATGTATTACCTTTTCGGCACAGATGCGTTACGCATCTGTGCTGTCTTTGCACCATGGTGCGCCACATTATAAATGTGGCGCACCATGGGTGACGGAGCAGTAGCATACTGTGGTGCACATAACTGGTGCATCTCTGGGTATGAACCAGTTAACATAAATCTGCCCCATAGGTTAAAAATCTGCGTTTAGTAGAGTGTTCGGCCTTTGTAGTGTTATGTTTTTTCTGTTATTCTATGTAGATATGTAATATTGCAAGTTTTTTGTCACGAAAAATAAGCCATGAGTATTGGCTTTGCGAATGATTGCAAGATTCTTAAAATTAAAAAGCAGCAACCATGGCATTGTTTAATATAGTATTGTAAATATGTTTAAGAATGATGAGAGAGTAAAAAAAGGTTAACCTGATCTTTTAAACTTATTCACAGGCTTCTTTAAATGAAGTGTTCTATATGATTGTAGTGTAGGTGTTTCACTTTTTTATACCTAACAGAATGCATTCTGTATGCTGTAGCAGGAGGAGTACTACATACTTGAATATCCTTCAGTGCTTATTTTCATTTACTAAGTGGTAATCAGACCGACACAGAACTCCAATGGGTGGGAGGGGCTGTTCCTGTGCTCCTGGAGCACTGCGAGGCCGCTGCAGCAGTGGGAGTGAGGCCTCTCAGAGGGGAGCTGCGCAGCTCCTTTTGATGGCCACAATTACAGATAACAGGGTAGGGATGTCCGTGGAATTTATGGATGGTTAGTCACTCTAGAGTGTGCGCGGCGCCCCTGGCACCTCATTACGGCTCACAGGGGAGCCGCGTTGCACAGTTTGAGAATCAGAGACTTAGGAGATAAACCTTCATAATAGCAAGGCCTCTAAGCGATAAAAATCGCCGGTGCTCGGCGTTAAAAATATCGCCGCTATCGGTGGAATTTTCCACGGTGTTAGTGCTTTAATATCAATGGGAACACATATGTGATAGTAAATCCTGTAACAGCCTCGGTATTTAACATTATCGCGTGAAAACAAAAGTTGTTTTCACACAGTAATGTGTGCCTTGTAATTAGGGGACGGGGTGGATTTAGTTTTATTTACTACACTCTTATGTTAACGATGTCGAATGTTTGATTAGAGGAGGCTTTAACAGTTTTGCGATAAACTTTTTCTCGCAACGCCTCTTTTTGTGATAGGGTGTTTTGCCCTCCAACCACATTTTGAATGTGCTTTGACCTACGCCCACTTTGCATGTCACTAACTTACTATATGCAACATATGCAAAGTGGTCTTACGGCAGGCGATGTAATGCCGTTTTCAAGAAGGTGCAGCAGAATATTTTCAAGGATAGGTAAAACATTAACGCCGCTTTTATCGGCAGAAAACTGCAGATATAGTGGCGATAACGGCGTTGATAATATGCTTTATGAATTGCAATCGAATCTAATGTTAGATGTAAAGACAAGTAACGTAGGTTTCAGTTGCAATTCATAGATCATATTATGAAGGCTATTATCGTCGTTTTATCGGCAGTGTCCTGTGGATGAAATCGACGATAATGTATTACGTCTCCTTCATAATATTCCGAAGTATTGTCGCTTTTTTGCATAATTGTCCTGAAAAAAAGCGTTGCTACTTCAGCTTGTGAATAGAGCTCTTTTTGGTACAATGAGTTAGTTCTGAAAAGAACTTTTTTTTAAAAAAAACAAGTGTTATGTTGTTTTTGATTTTTTAAACTTGCACCGACATTTTCAACTGTGACACAGGAACAAAATGAAATGAAAAAATGTATCTTTTCTCGGAGCATTCATGACTCTCAATTTTTAGTTTAATAAGATTGAGGCTCTGCTCTCCCTACAGAAGAATTTCTCCACAGTCGTTGCATTTCATGTGCACCTTCGCTAAATATGGTCTTAAGTCCATCTCTGCACTCGATGGAGATACAGGTCGATGATCAGAAGATGTGCTGTCCACCTCTGATGGCAATAGCGTGGCCAGGGCTCTTGTCGATGCCTTTGCAAAATGCACAGGGTGCACTTGTTTGACATGCCGGATCATGGTATGTATGGAAAAGGAATATTTTTTAGACGGATTTCCTCTGGAGAGAACCGAGTCACATATCGTGCAGGTTACTTTTGGCGCATTCACTTTCTTTTGATCTTGAGGATAAGTGAAAAATTGCCAGATGAAAGATTCTTTTTTTCTTCCTAAAGGTAGTCGATCATTTTCTTCAGATTCAGAAGATGAATACGGAACGGCAGCCATTTCAGCAAAGTCTTCCGAAAGATGTTGGACGTTGTTCTCTCTTGAGAGTAGAAAAGATAGTGAGGGAAGTGGGTGGAGTGCTCCGTGTAAATTCCAGAATAGAAACTACTAAGAACCAATTGGTAGTGTTGTTTTCAAGTCACATGACTTCACATGCGCGTCTCAGGACGTGTACGCGGTGACAGTATCTGGTCACGTACGTCATTTGGAAGTAGCGGTCTAATTCAGCGAAGTTTCAAATCGTGAAAAGGAGTAAATCTAAACACATCCTGATTTTGTATATCTTCTGAGCTGGATTCAAGCATACAATTGTTAAAGTATAAAACCTTTTATGTTTCTAAAAAAATACCAGGGTGTGTGCATCAGGTCACGCACGAAAGTTTAAAAAGACATTCGGCGCCATTTAATGAAAAATTTCATAACAATAAAAAAGAAGCCTAGGTACAGTCTCTTTGACGTACTATAAGTTCTTTGAGGGGTCTATGAAGAAATTCAATGAGTTTAAATTGCAAAGTTTTCCCGAAATATATAGGAGGGTGCGCGCACTCGGTCGCGCACGAAAGTTTAGAAAGGCGATGTCCATTTATTGACAACTGGTGCCGAGAGTGCGCGCACCGGGTCGCGCATGAAAGTTTAGAAAGGCTATTTCCATTTACTGACAAATTTCAATACGTTCAAAATAAGGCAAGGTAGAGACTTTCTAATTCAGTACCGCTTTACAAGGAGTCTCTACACAACCTGAACAGTCAAGAAAACGGTTTGTTTCCGAAAAAAATATTGCCAGAACTTTATTGACAAAACTATAGGTTGCATTCACGATATAGTTCTGAATTAGCATTTTAAAAACCTATGAAATTCACTGAAAAAACCATAGGTTTTACACACGTTATAGTTAGGAAGTAGCATTTAAAAAACCTATGAAATGGGGGAGGAGCTACGACACCAACTAAGATGGCCGCATAGTCTCCCGGCTCCGCTGACCTCCGTCCTACGCTTCACTATCCTGTTGACAATCCTGTTTACCTGAACCGGATCCGTGTGGGTGATCCGTCCCACACTCCAGTGGTGCAATCCCGGAGTTTTTCCGCCGTCGTGGAGCGAAGATACGTCGAAGAACGTACTGAGGCCTAACCCTCCTGGGAAGCCGGGATTTTTAGTGCTGGCCCTGCCGGGTCCGAGCTGAACAACAACGGGCTGCTGCGTGCGGTTGGGCCCGGTCTCTGGTTCACTCGAACTTTTTCTCGACTGTTTTGTTACCATCAGCTGCCTGGTGCCCTATAGCGTGTGAGGCGACGAGTGACACAAGGTACTGTCTTGTGAGGGTCCCTGACCGGGGATCCGGCATCCATAACGCCGAGCCCCCCGGATCGGCACCTCGCCGTGTACCACTGCTCGCCGATCGCCGTTCCCTCCTAGCTTATTCCTGCTCCGTTTCACTTTGCCCCAGAGAAGGCGCCTCTCCGTTGGGACCACCATGCCTGAGGACAGAATAGGTTTAAAGGAGCGGGTCCGATCTGGTCCGTCTTTGTTAACGGTGATGGAGGCACTTATGGCGCTTCAGGGCACTATCAAAGCCCGGACTCGCACCTTGTTGTCTGCGATGGATGAAGTCACAGGCTCGAGACCGGACCCTGACTAGACGCTTGCGACCCGGCAGCCAGCCCATTTTGCAATGGACGCTTCGGAGGTGTATTTAGACCCGGCGGTGGAAACAGTGTTTGCCCCCATTGTGACGGATTTGCCAGACTGGAGTGTGCCTGGATACCCAATTGAACTGTTGCAACCTTCGATCCTGCACCCTTCGGAACATTTATAGGTCCCCACTGTGGTATCCTCTACTTTGTACTGTATGCTGTTTTGGACTCTGTCGATCCCCCTCCTCCATCGGTCTTTCAAGATGGCGGATGAGACGAAGCTTGGCCTCGGAGATGGGGAGGGGCGATGGTGGTACCAGCAATCTACATCTATGCGCTTCTGTTCTGCCGACTTATGGGACATTGTGTGTCAGGGACTTCCCTTAATTACCGACTTCAGTACATTTGATCATAGGGGTCAGGGTTGAGATCCTTGTCTGGGTTTATCGATGTGAAATTATGATTGACGGGATTGCTTTACTGTTTTAACGGATTCCGGGGCAGGGTTGGCTAGGTTGGGGGAAGGAGACCGGGAGTTCGTAGTATTATGCTCTCCTCCGATTTCCCCGTTCGATTGGGGCTTTCTTACTTTTTTCTCTTTCCCTTTCTTCTATATGTCGGGTCTTGGTTGCTGGGCGACAGGCACGCTGCGTGGGGGGTGGCCGTAGTCATTTGCAGGGGTGCAGGGTGGGGGAGTATGGGGGTGGGTATTTCGTTTTTGTCTTTGTTCTATGGCTTCTTTTTCTTCTTCTCTTCTTTTGCCTTTCTTCCCTTTCTTTTCCGGGTTAGTGTAGTGGGTTCGGCTTTCTCTGCATCCTCATCTCTACACCTGTGCCTAGACCTCTCCGGGGCCTGGGTGCTGGGGGCGGACAACAAGGACGGTGTGGATATTAATAATGTGCTGTTTATCCTGATGTCGCATGTCTAAACGCCGTTGATTTCTATGGTAGCGAACTTGGTATGGATGCATCGTTTTCCTGTTCGCCCCCATTCCCATGGTCCGAGACACTATATGATACCTGATCCTTTCTATTTTATATTGAAAAATGAAAACCTCCTATCCTGATTCGCACCGAACTGCACTTGCAACCACTGTATTTGGTAATCTGAGTTACTATAATCCCCGGGGACAATTGCTTTGAAACTGACTGTGAAACTCTACTGAACTGCTTAGCGGCCAGCCCGGGGGTTGTAGGCCCGGGTTTGTATATGTGTGCAAATGTTAAATAAAGGTTTGTAAAAAAAAAACTATGAAATTCACTGAAAAAACCATAGGTTTAACACACGTTATAGTTAGGAAGTAGCATTTACAAAACCTATGAAATTCACTAAAAAAAACATAGGTTTTACACACGTTATAGTTAGGACCTAGCATTTACAAAACCTATGAAATTCACTGAAAAAACCATAGGTTTGACACATGTTATAGTTAGCTGGACATTTCACTCATATAAAACCAATGAAATTCCCCCGTTATAGTTACTTCAGCTAACTATAACTCGCGCGCCCGCAATGCACTGCTGATGATGTTACATATTACATCACTCATCACATGGTCAGTGACATCACTCTTGACATCACTGATAACATCTAATATGTCACATATGTTGTCTCCAACATATAGGAATAGTATGTCACTGATTCAGGCATGTATGCAATATGTAAAAACTCTTAATGTACCATATTAACACTTAGACACTGAGACACTCTTGGTAATAATAAAGAAACAATAACCTATATAGATATAATGTTTCAGTGATATAGCTACCCATCAACACATTCAGCCACTAAAATAGAAACTGATAGACAGACACAGATATGTATATATTTAAATATTACTCAGTAACCCATGTACTCATTAAGATATATTTAATCAGTCAGTTATAGAATCTATTTTTCACCAAAAAAGCACCCGGTTATACACTTATATACTACATTTTTGTTCAACCAACTTTCAGATCTACATATATAAAATATATGTAATTTTCAAAACTAACCCATTTGATAGATGATGTCATGAGTGATGTGATGTGTGACATCATCAGCAGTGCATTGCGGGCGCGCGAGTTATAGTTAGCTGAAGTAACTATAACGGGGGAATTTCATTGGTTTTATATGAGTGAAATGTCCAGCTAACTATAACATGTGTCAAACCTATGGTTTTTTCAGTGAATTTAATAGGTTTTGTAAATGCTACCTCCTAACTATAACGTGTGTAAAACCTATGTTTTTTTGTGAATATATATATATATATATACACACACATATTCACTTAAAAAAAACACCAAGGTAATGATGTAAAACGGGACACCCAGAGCTGCAGTGTTCAAAGTTTTATTCGGCAGATGAAAAAAGTTTCACGACGCGTTTCGCCATTACGGCTTGGTCACGCTCGTCTTGTGGCTCCCATTGCCGTCATTTAAGCAACACCCACTCGTGCACATGTTTACATCACATGGAATAGCATGAAACGATGGCGGCCATCTTATAATGTGAAAATTCGTCATAATAACACAGTGCTCACAGCTCTGCTTGCCTTTACACGGACTAAATTGATCTCATTATTGTCCTTAACACAGATATACATTATGCCAGCCTAATTTGCGATGTTAGAGTAAGGCCACATGAATATATTTTTGACATTCTGTGTATGTCCAAATATCGGCAATCATTAGTATTACAATAATCAAATGACTATTCAGGCAAACATGAGCTAATTCATACTGTGAGGCATGATACTGTCTCGTATTAAGACATCAATCTTTAACATCACTGATTGTTTACTGCCAATCAGAACAACAGCGGCTGTTACGTTGCCATGACAGCCCTATGTTTGAATCCACCATAGCGATGTTGTTCATCAATAGCGCCCCAGTGGGCATTCATGTTTTTACGATGTTATAGTTAAATCGCCCCAGTGGGCACAAAATTGTATCTTAAAACAACGATCATTACTCGTTTATAGTTCATGTTGAAATTGTGTTCATCACAATTGGCAAAACTTAATCATAATAGTGCAATGTCTCTTTGGTAGACCATCAGTGCCCTTCATTAACATCATTTCCATGTTGTGCCGCCACCATGTGATGCCTCCAAACCTATGGATAAAATGAATTATAATACAGTTTTAAAATCCAGAAAACCGCGGATAACAGTTCACAACAATATCTTATTCATATAAGTGGATTGCCAGTTCTTCCGTCACATTTAGACCTTTTGGGGTTAAACATTCGAAATCCACAATGTACTTGGACTCAAGTTTCCTAAGGGATAGTTCTTGGTTTCCTCCTCTTACTCCCAAATCCACACTGTCAATGACAACCAATTGCACCAATTGTTCATTTTGCATGTGCATCTCTGAAAAATGTCTAGCAACAGGGTAGAGTTTGTTGTTGTTATGTATTGCTCTCAGATGTTCTAATACCCTCTTTTTGGCAGTATGTTTAGTGCTGCCAACATACCATTTGTTGCATGGACAGATTAAAATGTATATGCTGTATGGTGTGTTACATGATAATCGTTTCCGAATAGTAAACACTCTTTTGCTGTTGGGAACATTTAGTGTTCTGCAGTCTTTGCTAAATTTACATGCCTTACATTTACTGCAGCACCTGAAGCCTCCTTCCCCTCTGTTAGAATCCATTTTAGATGTTATATAGTTGGGGCTGAGTTCGTCTCTCAATGATTTTCCTTTTCTAAAGGTTATTTGGGGATTGTCTGAAATATATTTTGTCAGGTGTGCATCTGTCTGGAGGACATGCCAGTGTTTGTGAAGGACCTTGCGTATATTATGGGCCTGTTCGGAATAGGTGGTGATGAATCTCACAGTGTCACTGTCTTCACTGGTGGTGTGGGGATTCAATAGTTCATCTCTCTTCTTTGGAGCTACTCTATCTTTGGCCGTATTAATTACTTTCAAACTGTAGCCCCTATTTAGAAATCTCTCACACATGACCTTTTCTTCTTTTTGATATGCCGCCTCATTACTGCAGTTGCGTTTAGCACGCAGTAGTTCCCCGTAAGGGATGCTGTTTATTAAGCTTCGGGGATGGCAGCTATTAGCATTCAAGATGCTGTTACCTGCTGTCTTTTTCCGATATAATTTAGTGTTGAGTAGATTATCTTCCACTCCCACAATTACATCAAGAAATTCAACTTCTGTTTTGTTGATGTTTCCAGTTAATGTCAGATTCAAATGGTTGAGATTTAGTTTGTCAATGAAGGACTGAGCTGAATCTACGTCCCCACACCAAATAAAAAAGATGTCGTCTATGTATCTCAGCCACAGGGCCACCTGATCGAATTCTGCCATTTCCTGGACGACCTGCTCCTCCCACCAGCCCATGAAAAGATTCGCATAGCTGGGGGCAAAGCAGGTCCCCATGGCCGTGCCCTGTGACTGTCGATACAAGACTCCATCAAAATAAAAGAAATTATTAGTGAGACAGAATTCAATCATCTCCAACAGCATTGTTGAATGTTGTGAAAACGACACAGATCTGGTTTTTAGATAGTGTTTCACAGCTTGTAAGCCCTGTTGGTGTACTATGCTAGTATATAGACTACTAACATCTAGCGTGACTAGTACAAAGTCCTCTTCCCAGTGAATGCCATTTATGATAGTGAGAAAATGGGTGGTATCTCTGGTGTAGGAGGGGAGAGAGATCACGTATGGCCTTAGAAAGTAGTCAATATATTTAGACGTATGTTCCAATAGTGATCCAATTGAGGACACTATTGGGCGGCCCGGGGGGTTCTTTGGATCTTTGTGCAGTTTCGGGAGTAGATATAATACCGGTGTTCTGGGATGGGCACAGTATAGGTATTTATATTCATCCTGCTCCACTAGCCCCTTATCTTTCCAGTCACATAACATTTCTCTATATCTGATGTTACAGCCTAGTAATGCATCTCTGTTGCTTCTACAGTAACAGTTCTCATCTCTCAATTGACGGTAACCCTCTTGTAAATATTTAGTCTTGTCCATTATCACCACATTGCCACCCTTGTCACTTTCCCTGATCACAATAGTGTTATCCTGTTTCAATTCATCAAGAGCCGCAATTTGGTCAGAGGATAAGTTTTTCTTACTTTGAGCAATTTTTTGATACCTCATTCTGGTCAGGTCTTTCACAACTCCCTTCTCAAAGACCTCAATTGCGTCACATTGTACATTTGGTAAGAAAACTGATTTGGGTTTAAAAGTGGATCCTGGGTTCAATCCTGTATTTGCCCCCAATAGTTCCAGATCCGAGTTGGAAATGTTGGCGGGGTCAGAGTCTAATATGTTTATCAATTCTGCATCATTGGTGTCAAGATTAAAAATGTTAGTAGAGGTACTTACAATTTCATTGGTCTTTGGTTTCGTCGCGTACCACTTTTTTATTTTCAGCTTCCTTGCAAAAAGAAATAAGTCAATCCTGGTATCAGCAAAATTCATGTTCCTAGAGGGGCAAAATGATAATCCCAAGGCAAGAGTTTTTTCTTCTTCCCTGGTGATGTTTCTTTGCGAGAGATTGACAACGGTCAAATTCATTTCTGATTCTTTGTGCTCCTTGTTGTCATTCCCATGGGAGCTTTGTTGCCGTTTGCGCCGCCTCTTTTTTGCTTGTTTGTTGCGGCGGTTCCGCCTCTCTGTCCTCGTCCTCGACCTCTGACCGGACTTCCAGTTTGATATATTTCGTTCCTTGTTTTGCTCAACATCTGGAACTGCAATAAAAAATTGGCTCCTCCCTTGACCAGCGGTGGTGGAGAGAATATACACACATATATATATATATATATATATATATATATATATATATATATATATATATATATATATATATATATATATATATATATATATATATATATATATATATATATATATATATATATCCCTTTTGTTGCACTGTTACACTTTAGAATTCTTTTTCTTTTCTTTGAGTTACAGTTTACTCACTTTCTTTTTCAACACCTTGACAATGCAAGTTCTCCTGACTGCTGTTTACTTCTCTTATTAGAGGCCATACCATGTAAGTCCACTCAGGTGATTTATACTTTTGATTTGGTCTCCTCACTCTTTTTGGCCTTTGCACAACTTCTATTTTCTTTCCCAACAACTCCTTTTGACTGGTTATTTCGTTTACTTGCTCCTCTTGTACTTTTACTTTGTTAACCAGTTTAATTTTCAGTCCATCAATTTCTTTGGGTCAATTATCTCCCTTTCTTACTCTTTTTATTTCAGGTTCTGTAGTGTTTCGCTCCACTCTCCAAATTCGTTTTCTTGAACTTCTCCTCAATTTAGTTTCATCATCACTGTCATCTGTTTCTGTTTCAGATCTTTCTATAGTTTCATTTATAATACATTTTACAGGATCTGATTCTTTTTCAGAATTTAAACTCTCTCTGATCAGTTCTTTCACTCTGCTAGGCACTTTTCCATAGCTGGTACTTGGACGCTCATCCTCATAGTGAGTTATTTCCTTTTCACCAGTTTCGAGATTTCAGTTCCTGCTTTCAGAGCTTTCAGACTGTTCATCAGCATTTTCCGAATTACCAGTTTTATTTTCACTTAACTCAGTGTCCT
This sequence comes from Lissotriton vulgaris, assembly GCF_964263255.1. Classification (NCBI taxonomy): domain Eukaryota; kingdom Metazoa; phylum Chordata; class Amphibia; order Caudata; family Salamandridae; genus Lissotriton; species Lissotriton vulgaris. The sequence goes on along the minus strand of NC_141698.1, from coordinate 277,529,006 downwards.
TACTAGTATTAGTTTCTACCAAATCTCGAATTACAGGTCGATCTGCAATATTTGGTACTTCAGCAATTTCATTTTCTCCTTCCGATGCAGAGCTAGTATCTGATATCTCCAGATGTCGACGAACAGGTCGAGCTTCAGTATCTGGATCTTTTTCTGGTTCACCCTCAATATTTGAATCAGTGGTGCTTTCACTCTCCTCCTGCAGATTTTCAGGCTCTGGCACACGAATAGTGTGACTGGCGTGCACATACCTTTTGATTCCAGCACACTTAACTGCAGCGGTACTAACCAGAAAAACTTGTCAAGGTTTTTGCCAGCGAGTCACTAGACACTTTCTTCTTCTGTGAACTTTTATCCGAACCAAATCTCCAGGGATTAGATCATGAGCTGGATGTTTCTCTTTCGTTTGTGACTCAGTTCCCACCTGATGGAACACAGAAGTTACTACGTCAGACAGATTCTTGCAGTAATCCAGTATGATATCATCATTTATGCTCAATAGTTTATCAACTGGTACAAATGCTTGTCTCATTACTCTTCCCATTAAAATCTTATAGGGACTTAATCCTGTTCTTTTGTCAGGAGTACTCCTCAGGGTCATTAGAACAAGTGGCAGTGTATCGGGCCATTTCAGTCCTGTGGCCAAACACATTTTTGCAATTCTGTCTTTTATTGTTCCATTTACTTGTTCAACCACCCCTGAAGCTTCTGATCTGTAAGCACAGTGCAGCTTTTGACGAATGTCCAGTGCTTCACAAATCATTTGCATTAACTCATTGTGAAAGTGTGATCCACGATCTGTTTCAATAGTTACCGGGAAACCGTAGCATGGTATTATCTCACGTAATAGGAGTTTGGCAACAGTCACTCTATCATTCCTCCTAGTGGGGAATGCTTCAACCCATCATGAGAATAGAAAAATGATCACAAGGACATACCTAAGTCTGTTACATAGAGGAAGCTCAATAAAATCTAACTGCATTCTTGTAAATGGACCTCCCTCCCGTCCTATGGTTCCCAAACTCACAACAGTTTTTCTTCTTGGGTTCAGTTGTTGACACACAAGGCATCTCTGACAAAGGCTCTCAGCAATCATCCTAAACTTAGGATTGTACCATGTCTGTCTAAACATTCGTATCATGGCGTCTCTTCCAATATGGGCTTGACCATGATACATTCGGGCCATATTTGAGATCATGTTATCAGGCATTACTGGTCTTTCATCTTTGTAAATACAGATTTCATCCTCCTCCCTTTGTCTACATCCTGCCTTCAACCAGTTATCTTTTTCTTCTTCACTAGCTTCTCCCTGCATTTGTTTTACTTCCTGCCATGTCTCCACTACTGTGGTTAGCATCAAAAGACTTGAAACATGTTCAGTTTGCCTATCCCGATTAATAGAGGCAAGATTTTTGGCACAGTATTTTGCAATTGAATCCACATATTTATTACCACGAGTAATATAATCATCTCCTTTTTTATGAGCTGCACACTTTACCACAGCGATCTTATCTGGCAATTGAATGGCATCAATTAAAGTTTTCACAAATTCCGCAATTCTAATGGGGGATTCTGCCGAAGTCATATAACCTCTTTGGGACCACAGTTGACCATAATCATGGACAACCCCAAATCCATACTGACTGTCAGTCACTATGGTGATCCTTATTTCTTTTCCCAACTCACATGCTCGAATCAAAGCAATCAATTCTGCAATTTGAGCTGAACGATTACTTTCAGATAAGATGCTTCCAGGACATCTGCTACTGTGCAAACACCCTCATCTGTCCTCAGACATGATCCATCACGATCATTATATAATCAGACTCAGGTAAAGGTACATCTTTGATATCAGGCCTCTGTTTTGTGCAATATTCTAGGACATCTAGACATTCATGATCCACTTCATCTCTTACTTCCAAATTCATAACATCAGGTAATAATGTAGATGGATTCACATTTACACACCTTGAAATTGTAACATTGTCTGCACCCAGAATTGTCTTCTCATATTTTGTCATTCTGTTATTGGTAAGGGACTGTGTCTTGGTTCTAGTGAGGAGAATCTCCTCCAAATGAGGTACATACACTCTCAAAGGAAATCCCATCACTATACCCTCACTTTGTTCTATACTCATGCTTGTAGCAGCTACTGCTTTTAAGCATCCCGGCAAAGTTCTTGCAACAGGATTTAAAACAGCTGAAAAGTATGCAATTGGCTTTCTCAGTTTTCCATGTCTTTGTATCAAAACTGACAATGCACATCCTTCCCTCTCACTGCAGTATAATTCAAACTCTTTTTCATAATCTGGCATTCCCAATGCTGGTGCTTCACATAAACTTGTGTTTAGTTGCTCAAAAGCTTCCAGTTCTGCCTTATTCAGTGTTATTGGGTCTTTTAAATCTGCTTTTGTCAATCTCTGTAAGGGTTTAGCTATCAGTGAAAATCCACTAATCCATTGTCTACAGTATCCAACCATTCCAAGAAACATTCTTACCTGTCTCTAGGTTTTTGGAGGTTTCATTCCTTGTATCATTTTGATTTTTTCTAAGGTGACTTGTCTGATTCCCTTAGCAATCGTGTGGCCTAAATATTGTATTTCTTTCTGACAAAATTGTAACTTTGATGGTGACACTTTATGTCCTTCATCTGCCAAATGATTTAACAATGTAACAGTGTCTGAAACACATGCATCTTTTGTTTTTGACGCCAATAGCAAGTCATCAATGTATTGCACCAGTACGGATTCTCCAGGTAAACTTATATTTTCTAATGATTTCTTTAACAATTGATTAAAGATTGAGGGACTTTCAGTATACCCTGAGAAATTCGGCACAATGCCAAAATACGGTCTCTGAATTGGAATGCAAATATTGGTTGGCTTTCAGGGTGTAATGGAACCGTGAAGAACGCATTACATAGATCAATGACTGTATACCATTCTGCATCATGTGGAATTTGATATAGAATTACTGCTGGGTTTGGCAAAATTGGACAACATGGAACAATTATCCTGTTTACCTTTCTCAGGTTCTGCACTATTCTGAACGTTCCGTTAGACTTTTTCAATCCCATTATCGGTGAATTACAAGGACTGCTTTCTATTTCTCTCAAAATCCCTTGCTCAATCATTTTATCTATTACTGGTGCAATTCCTTTAATTGTTTTAGCTGTCATTTTGTACTGAGGAATATGTGGATAACTTATTCCTTCTTTCACAGAAACTTTCACAGGATCTACGTTTTTCATCAAACCAATATCTTCTCCTGTGAAATCCCATACTTGCTCTCTGACTACCTCTTTCAGTTCTTCGAGTATTTTCTCTCGATCAAACACAGGAAACATTCTATTCTTTTCCGCTTCAATTAGTGTCATTGTCACTTTATACAAACTATCCTCACCTGGAGTTTGGAGCTCAATGCCATCTGGTGAGCAATAAATGGTACAGTTCATTTTACACAGTATGTCCCTTCCAAGGAGGTTTACAAGACTACTGTCACACACTACAAATTGATGCATATCTTTGAAATTTCCATTCTCTACTTCAATAGGTTTTGTTAAGGACATTTTAATCTGCTGATTAGCTACACCTACAACTTGAATATGTTCACCCGAGAGAGGAAGATTTTGAATTTCCACTGATCTAGCAGTAGAACGGGTAGCACCTGTGTCCACTAGGAAAGTCACATCTACATCATAATTATTATTATTATTATTATTTGCACATTTATAAAGCGCAATGGTTACACTAAAGACAGTGTGTCCCCGGGCCGCGGTACAGTTGCCGATGAAGTGCTGGCCGCTACCACTACCCTACATATCACGAGGGAAGAGGTGCATTTTTAAGTTTTTTCTAAATCGACTCTCCTGGGCCTCAATCCGGAGGCCCACCGGGAGCGCATTCCATTGTTTGGCTGCCAATAAACGGAAGGACCGACCCCCCCATCCTCGCTCTCTTGATGGCGGGTACACACACCAGACCCACCCCACCTGATCTTAGCTGATGTGTAGGGACATAGGGGGTTAATAGCTCAGATAGATAAGGTGGAGCGCTCCCCTGAAGGATTTGGTGACAGAAACACGGTGCCTTGAATATGACTGGACCTTTTTAAGTCCAATGTCAGTCTGTGGGCACCCATCTTACTGAATGTCTTCAAGGCTGTTGTGGTTGGGCGTATCCCTGGTACATGGAAGGAGGCAACTGTAGTGCCGATTTTTAAGAAGGGCAATAGGTCTGATCCACGTTGCTACCGCCCGATTTCCTTAATAGATGCCTCATGTAAAATTTTGGGTAGGGTAATCCTGGCGAGATTAGAAAGTTGGGCAGATTCTACAGGATTCATAGTTGACTCTCAATATGGTTTTAGGCGTGGAAAGGGGACAAATGAGCAGTGCCTTAATCTGGCACTAATTTTAGGCAAGTACATGAAGGCAAAAAAATCCTCTGTACATCTTGCCTTCATGGACTTGACGAGTGCTTTTGACACTGTTTGCAGGCATAAGTTGTGGCGGATGATGGATGATATGGGCTTTGAGGAACCTTTAGTCACATTGCTCCGCAGGTTACATGCAGTAACAACTGTATCTATTAGATTTGGTTCTGGAGGGGAAATAACAAAACCAATACCTTCAACTGAAGGTGTGCGTCAAGGATGCATCCTGGCGCCTTTTCTCTTTTTGGTTTACACAAATGGATTAGAACAGTACCTACTAAACCAGGGTTGTGACTTCCCTACAATCAATGGTAAAAGTATTCCCATGCTTTCTTATGCAGACGATACTGTCCTAATGACATTGACAGGAAATAGCATGCAAGTGTGTCTAGACACAGCTTATTTCTCCTCCAAAATCCTCGTCGCAGAGAACCAATCGAAAGTAATCTTTTCGATTGTGAACAACCTGGCATTCTCTGACAGAACTACACTGAAACCCACTCCTTCACCTGAACTCTGTCACTCCCTCAATAATTTCTTCATCCAGAAAATTTCTACCATCAAGGCCAACATTCCTCCTCCCTCTCCTACGTTTGTGGACCCTCAGTGTCCCCCCCCTAAGGGTCAACTTGACGCTTTTCCTCCGTTGACTAAGGAATGCCTTATCTCGATAATTCCCTTGGTCAAATCTGGTTCCCCTCTTGATCCTTGTCCCTCCCACATTCTCCGTCACATTTTTTCTTCATGTTCCGATCCCCCTTTTCACCTCCTTAACAGCTCACTCTCTCAGGGTGTGGTGCCCACCCCACTGAAAACTGCAATCATTGTCCCCATCCTTAAGAAACCTGGTGCGGACCCCTCGGACCCGGCCAACTACCGTCCCATCTCCCTTTTGCCATTCTTAGCAAAGGTGCTCGAGCGCCACGTCACTCGCACCCTGAGCACTTTTGTGGAGATGCATGGGGTCTTAGCCCCCCGTCAGGCCGGTTTCCGCCCCGCACACTCTACGGAGTCCGTGGTACTGTCGGTCCTTGATAACCTCAGGGAGGGAATGGATACCAACAAGACCCAGGCCTTGGTCCTGCTTGATCTCTCAGCCGCCTTTGACACGGTCAATCATACCATCTTACTTTCCCGTGTCAGGGCGGCGGGGATCGGAGGTACTGCCTTGGTCTGGTTATCCTCTTTCCTGAGGGACCGCACCCAGGCTGTTCGCCTGGGTGACTTTACTGCGGATTTCCGGAAAGTTCAGTGCGGGGTCCCCCAGGGCTCTTCTCTTTCTCCCCTTCTGTTCAATCTTTACATTGCCCCACTTATTTTTTCTTTACAGCAGATGGAGGTCGCAGTATATAACTATGCTGACGACCTCCAACTTGTTTTTGATCTGTCCTCCTCTCCGTCTTCTATCTCTAATTTCCAATCTACCATGACCCACATCCGTGACTGGATGAACCACAACCATCTAAAACTCAACCCAGATAAGACCGAGCTGGTGTTGACGGGTGGTTCATCCAGCCCCTGGTCTCCTCTGTTCTGGCCCCCTTCCCTTGGTTCCCCACCTGTCCCCTCTTCCTCAGTAAAAACTTTAGGTATCAAGCTCAATTCTCAACTTACTCTTCACTCCCAGGTTAGCTCTGTGGTGTCCTCTTCCTTTCTTTCACTGCGTACTATACGCAAGGTGTCCCGCTTTTTTTCTTTTCACGCTCTTAAACTGATCACCTTGGCGATGGTCATCTCCCGCCTGGACTACGACAACGCCCTATATGCCAGTATACCTGCATACAGTCTTAGGCGGTTGCAACAGATCCAGAACCAGGCGGCCCGCCTGGTGTTCAAACTACCAAAATTCCACCATGTCACCCCCCTCCTTAAATCTTTACATTGGCTCCCCGTTCGTGAACGTGTCCAGTTCAAGCTGGCCTCTATCACCTTCCAAGCGAGACTGGGCACGGCACCGGCCTTCATCTCTTCCGAGATCACTCCCTATGTCCCCACTAGAGACCTCCGCTCATCCACCCAGGCCCTTCTTACGGTCCCGCGCTTTCGGAGGAAGAAATGGGGCGGTTCGAAATTTGCGACCCTTGCTCCACTCCTCTGGAATTCCCAGCCCCCTGAGCTTAGGACCATGACTCTTTACTCCCAGTTTAGAAAACAACTTAAGACTCTTTTGTTTTCTAAAGTCTTTAATTAAATTGTTCCTCCCATAGTCTGAATTGCTCTATTTTACATTGGCCAGTTCACCCTGCTTCTGTAAGTTGTAGCGCCATGAAGCCGCTGGCGAACGTGCGCTTAATAAATAATTTTAAATTCAAATTCAAATTAGATGCTTTCAATACATTCATGCTTGATCTTGATCTAAAGGTGAATTTTGAGAAATCTTTTGTAATGTCTTGTGGTCCCAAAGGGTCAACTATTAGGAAATTCGTGGTAAACAATCGCATAATTGGAAAAGTGGGAAACTAAGTTGGACGCCGGTCATGAAGGTTCGAGCCCAGAACATGACAAGGGCGATAGAGGGTATTTTTCGTTTCTGTAGTAAACTGGGGCAAAAACATGTTATGCACCTCAGAACCCTTTACACTTCAAAATGTTTATCAGTAGCCACTTATGGGACAGGGGTGTGGGGGACCGAAATACCATCCATGATACAGGTGGTGGAAAATAACTTTATAAAAAGGGTCCTATCAGTTCCTAAAGGCTCCTCAAATATTTTCTGCCACAAAGAAATCGGTATGGCCAGTGTTTCTGATACAATTCGCTTGTCCCCTCTACTGTTATGGGGTAAAATTTGGCAATCTGAAGACCTGCAACTTACCAAAGACATTATTACCGATTGCATGGCTTTAGAAAACTCAAAACAGATTCCCTGGTTGTCTTATGTTTATAATATGATGAATAAGATTGGACTGGGCTCCTATTATGACAATCCGGAAAAAATCGAGGGAAACTATAAGGTGGACATAAAAGCAAGGTATTGGAAATCACTGAAGCCACCGTCTATAGTCAATGTTACTGACAATGCTATTGCCTATGCCTGTAAACCTCAACCTCAGTTTTATCTAACATTTACCCTTAATGTGCAATGGCGATTCCTACTAACAAGGTTTAGGCTGGAGATTCTGCACTTTTTGCTTGCATTCCCGAAACAAGGGGGTTGGTGTGAGAGGCTGCCCCCTTGTCCTTGTAATAATAGGGATAGACAAAGCACCTTACATCTGGTCCTTTTTTGCTCCTTATATAAGGAGCCAAGACTCCGGTTTATCAAACCAATCCTGAAGGGAAGGCAACCTTGCACTTATGAGGAAGGGTACGAATATCTGTCATCATTATCCTCCGTAGAAATCTGCTGCTCCATGTTAAATTTTATTAGAATCTCACTAAAGATTAGGAAGACCTATGGGTAGTACTACATTGTATAGAACTTTTCCTGGTGAAAATCATGTCTTGTATATTCTTTTATGGTCATTATTATGTCTTTTTAAATTCTGGAAAATCGTGCTTTTTAAATCAGAACTTTTCAATCCTATGAGGCATGATGAATTGTATGTTCAATACTTTTATGATTCATATGGCCGGGATACCCGTCACCCCCTCCCAACACAATCCCCAAGGATGGGAAGACGGACACAGTTCTTGACTTTTGGAAGGCGGGAGGGAGTTACCCTCCCGGCCGTATTTATTAAAATATGAAACAAAATTAAAACATTAAAATAACAGTTTCATATCATGTACAATTTCATTTACACATTACGATGTTTATTGGCTAACCTTAACACATCTCTAATACAAAGGTTCTCCTAGCCGATTCTAAAACATCCTGCAAATGCATATACTCAAAATTAAATTGTACATCCTAACATTACGGGCCAACGGCAAGGTCGTAACCGGTGTCAGATCCCTAATACCAGAACTCCCCCCCTTACTTGTGAGGGGAGGGCGCACAGAGGACTGTACCTCTGTGCCAACTTCCAATTTCCCTTGTCTTAACGGGGGCCCCATATTTACTCGACGCCATCTTAGTGGTCGTCCGAGGACTCGTGTGAGGTGTCTAGAAGGTAGCGTAGACCCCCCTCCCACCCCACACTGCTTACCACATCCGCCGTCGCGGATGTCCTGGCCCCGGGAAATTCCCAGGAGGGGCCCGTAGCCCCTCCTCCCCTGGGAGGGGCCTATGACCGCCTTCCCTTTCGGCGGCCCCATCCTTAGAGGGGTACCGCCTCCCCGTGTGAGGGGCCAATGGCCGCCTCCCCCCGGGCGCTTCCATCCATAATGGGTGGCGCCCCACCTCTAGGGATCTTCCAATTACTGCTCACCGATCATGACCTTACCGCCACAGGCCGGATAGTTGACCGGCTATCCGGACCCCCCACAAACTCCTACTAAAGGTCATGACTACACAAACTCTTTAACCAAGCTATGAAGTCTCCTATGAGTAAGACATTCCCCTCCCGGGACAAATGGACCCCATCTTCAAGATACATATGGTCCCCCCGAATACATCCATGTGGGATACAATGCAACTGGCCTGAGCGAAACAACCTACTATGTTTGTTATTAACTTTCTTCACCGACTGATTCAAAGCTGACACAGAGAGGGCCCCCCGCCACACCTTCCTAGGAATCATGTGTGACCATGCAATCGTGCACCCCGGAACCCTTCTCGCCAACCAACTTACTGTGGATAAAATTAACTCGAGAAGTACTCGTCGACTAATGGTTACCAAATCATTGCCCCCAAGATGTACTATGATTACAGACGGCGGTGACCTCGTCCGCCCTAACAGTCCCTCAATAAAAGTTTGAAACTGGTCAATACAGAGCCCGCCCCTTCCGTGGAAGGTCACCCTGTACCCGTATTCCCCAGCCATGTGAATCATGTCACCTGCTTTGAATACGTCCGCGGCACACCTCACGTATGAGTGGCCAACGACCCACACCACTCTTCCCTCAGCCGGTGATCTTTGACCGCTGGTCCCCAGGTGTCGGGTCAACTGCACAGTCCGCCCCGCAAAGCCTGCTCGCGAAACTGTAAACCAAACAGAAAACAAGAAGCGTGAGTGCATGACATTAGCTTCACAACATGTGCAACCGCACATACCTTTTATAACAATTCGAGGACCAACGCCCCAACTGTTTCACCTTTTCCACACTCAGACCCCTGGCTGTAGCCTCTGTAGCAGCCCCTATCCGGAAGGAATGGGTCCCAAAATCGCTCGAGTTCAAGCCCGCTGCCACGATTGCCATTGTTAACACCCGCTGGAACTGAAACCTAGTCAGTGGGGTGGCGTCGGTGTGCCTCAGCAAGCTTCCCCCCCATGATGCCGCCCTCTGCGCTAAATACTCCTCCACGCATTTACCGGGCACATGGGAGACCCTGGAATCCGCTGGACTACTACACTGTCCCCGATCGCTCCCTGATCGGTCTTGGACCTGGCTATTGAGACTACCATCGTCTCACCCTTGATTTGAATGTGTTCTCGACACAGACCTCCCCCCGTATCCTGCTTATTCCTCGCTACCAGTTCGCTTACCCGCATAGCCCCATGGAATGCTAATGCAAAAGCGGCCCGGAACAGCACTGTCTCTGATTGAGATGAACATGTCGCAGGGAGTACGGACATTAACAGGGACAACCTTGCTAGACCTATCGGGTGCCTCTCGTCCACTCTACGACCCTCAAGGCGTTGCCACCCACGCAGTGCCTTCCTTACGAGAAAGGACGATGTGGGGTCCTGGATGCCATGAGCCTGCGCCATGAAGGCAATGGCGGCCCTGTGCCTATTGGCTGTTGCCAGTGATCGGCCTGCCTGATGTAGTGATACCAGAAATTTCAGGACGTACTCCTCCTGCCCCCAATGTTCCCCCCTAGCTGAACCCAAAAATGACCAATAGGAACGGAACGCTCCTTCATATGCCTTCCTTGTCCTGGGTGCTAGACTCTCCCACGAGGTTTTGTAATCCGGGGCACCGAGAGACCAGAGAGCTTTGGGAAATGGTGCCGCCACCAAGTCCGCTGAGGGCAGAAAACCCCGAAAGGCCTGCATGTGGGAACGAGAGAGTGCATCAGCCGCCTGGTTCAGTACCCCAGGCATGTGTCTTGCCCTAAAGTGGACGTTTAGTCTCATACATAGCAGGACAATTTCTTTCAGCAATCTCAAAATCCATTTGCAGCGTGCTGCCTGATTATTGATACATTCAACAACGGTCATATTATCAGACCAGAACACCACAGTGCGATCACGGAACCCCTCCGGCCATGTTTTCAATGCCACCAAAATGGGGAACAACTCAAGAAACCCAATGTTACTTGTGAGCCCCCTATCGTGCCACCACGCCGGCCATGTTCGTGCCGACCATTGATTACCAAAGATGGCGCCAAAACCCACACTCCCTGCCGAGTCGGTCCACAACCCCAGCTCCTCGGAGGAAGCTGGCGGTTTGTTCCACACGACGCGACCGTTGAAATCCGCCAGAAATGCCAGCCATATGCGCATATCCTGGCGAACCTCTGCTGACAGTCTTGTGCGGTGGTGCCCTTTCTTGAGGCCAACCATGGCTTGTGCGATAGAGCGGGAAAAGGGGCGAGCCATCAGTATAACTCTAAGGGCAAAGTTAAGCTGACCCACAGCTTGTTGCAACTGATGGAGAGTTACCTTTTTCTCGCCGAGGCATATTTCAAGCGAGGCCTTAAATCTCATCACCTTCTCCTTGGGCAAACGGAAGCACCCCTCCACAGAATCGAGCTCAATTCCCAGAAACTCGAGTGAAGTAGATGGCCCCACTGTCTTGCCTGGTGCCAGTGGCACGCCAAATCGTTTCATGAGATTACAGAATTCCCTCAAAGCCTGACCACATTCCGTGTCCCCGGCTGCCCCCAGAAACAGAAAATCATCAAGGTAATGCATAACCTGCGTAAAGCCCGTTGCTCTGGTGAACGCCCATTGCAAAAAAGTACTGAACTTCTCAAAATACGCACAAGAGATGGAGCAACCCATTGGCATACATTTATCCATGTAGTAGCGTCCTTGAAACACAAAACCCAAGAGACGCTGATCCTGTGGGTGTACCGGGAGCAACCGGAACGCTGACTCGATATCTGATTTAGCCATCAGCGCTCCGGGCCCCAGGCGATTCAACATGGCGACGGCCTCATCAAAGGATGCATACCGCACCGAACAAACTCCCGGGTCAATTGCATCGTTCACCGAAAGACCCCTAGGAGCGGACAAATTATGGATTAACCTAAACTCACCTGGGTCCTTCTTGGGGACTACTCCCAACGGTGAACAAACAAAGTTAACAACTGGCGGGTTCCCATATGGTCCCGCAACCCGACCTCGGGCCACCTCCTTTGCAATTTTTGCCTGTCCACCGCCGTATTTTGTTGAACCGATAGTTGGTTTTTACACTGTGCTTCCCCCCGAAAATCCCCCGCCGGGATGCGGAAACCATATGAGAAACCGTCTCGCAACACCCCGGTGGAGACATGATCAGGGTATTCGTTCAGCCAAGGGATCATTGCCATGATGTCAACGGGAGTAGGTAACGGTGCCCCTCGGTCGATATTAGACCTGTTTGGCCCCTCCTCTACCCCCTGTATCACCATTCTTGGCTCTGCACAAACTCTCGGGGTGTGAAGACTGTCCGCACCCTGCACACTCATGCCTGAACTTGCATGTCCCTTGTGGCCTAGTGCACTTGCCTCTGTTAAAGCTCCAACAGACCCCTTTTCTACCTGAGCTCCCATTATTCTTTGCGTGTTGATCACTGTTGGCGCCCGCCCGAAAGGGCGCCGCCGAATAATGGCGGGAAGGCTCCGCCCCATTCCCGCCAAAAGAAGACGACTTCATCGGGTTCGGCATAACCTGCTTCTGCCAGGAAATGGAGTCGAAACAATCCCACGTCAGGGATGAGTCGTGCTCCTTGGCCTTACGAAATTTGTTATCATAACCCATCCATTGATTGCCTTCATACGTTTCATAAAAATCCATTATACGTGTCTGGTAACAAGCTAATTCCGACAATACTTCAGGCCTACGTTCCCCCATGATTGCAGTGAACATTCCAAACGCCCTGGCCCAATTAGCGATCATTTCATCTACTCTGAAACCCGCCCTTTTGGCACGCCATACACTCGGATGCAACAACTCCTTCTGATTTTTAACATGCTCTATCTCATAGTGATCGGTCAACAGCGAAAACATGTTCACATATTTATCCGCCCAAATCCTCTCTTTCACATCCATCGGGATGTGTTGGACCACCTTTTCCCTCCTTGAGGGTAACGATCCTTCCCTCAACATTGGCAACGGCTGCTTACCCAAACCAGTAGCTGGATCTGTTGTTGCTGCTGTTCCAACGTTCGACGCCGGTTGTTCCGCGGGAACCTGTGGGGAAACAAGAGGACAAGGTGCCTTCGCAGCATCTTTCGATTGCCGCAACTGCTTCATTATTAACCTGGCCTCCTCGGCCGTGTCTCCCGGTGCCACAGCACCCCCGTTGTTCTTGCCTAACCACGCCGCCAACTGGGCGGCCAGCTCGGGAGGCATATCTCCCTCGTTAACAGGTGTAACTACCACAGGGATCGGCTGTCCCGCGTTCGGGACCGGAACTGGGGCCTCCACTGGACTGACCGGACTCGCCGGAGGTGACTCGGGAACCGGGGCCTCCCCCCCTGCCGCCCTATTCCTGGCCCTTTTACCTCTCCCGGCAGGGACTACTCCCGGCAATGCTGGTCCGATGACTTTCTTCGGTCTACCCGTACCGTTCATTGCCGCCATCTCCTTCTTCATGTTCGCCATGTCTTTCACCAGCATGCGAAGCATTTGTTCGGTCCCAACCTTCTTTCCGACCCTCTTGCCAGGCATCATTCACGGCAAAGCTTCGGAATCACTGAAAGGAGAAACACAAAAATTACAAGTTCTCAAAATTGGCTCCTTGTTCCGACTCGGGCTCACGTGCAACGAGGAGGTGCAGCTTCCAAGCACAGGAACAAGAGGATGCTTCCTTAGATTGTTGCTCTTTTATTCTTCCTCGGGAGGGCGTGTACCCCCCTCCGATCCGCCTACAGGGCGTGGCCAACGGTGAAGGTGTCTAGGACAACCCCTCTTGGGCGGGAAAAGGCGCGCCCCGGCTACGCCGCTTCGGGCATACCAGCCGAGACACGCCTCCCGCCCAAAATGGTTTCCCGGGGGGGTCAGGGCACCCTACCATACGTTCGGGGGGACCGAGTGGTCGCCCCTTTCCATTTTATGTATCGAATAAAGTTTTTGAAACGAAACGAAACGACTCTCTCTTTTATCAGGAGCCAGTGTAGTGTTGCCCGAGCTGCCCTTGCAGAGGACCTTCTAGGTCGCCTCAGAATTAAGCAGGCTGCCGCATTCTGTACTCCCTGCAGATGGAGGATACTCTTGGTCATCGCACCTAGATAAAGAATGTTGCCATAATCTAGGCGTGACGTCACCAAGGCGTGAACCATGGTCTTCCTGGCCGCTGTGGGTAGAAGGTCGAGCGTTTTCCTCAGAACCTTCAGGACCCCAAAACAGGCGCCTGGTATGATAGGCAAAAGAGAGGTTCAAGTCTAGCCAGACTCCCAGATTTTTTTCCTGCACACAGGGCGTTGGTGTCGGCCCCAGGTTCTGAGGCCACCATGCCGAGGACCACACTGTCGGAGCCCTACCCACCACCAATACCTCCATCTTGCTGCCATTCATCTTGAGGCAATTCATTGCCATCCATGCAGCCAGTTCTTGCAGGCAGGCAGTGAAGTTGGATGCAGCCATCTCCGGAGCCTGAGTTAGCGAGACCACCATCTGAGTATTGTCCGCATAGGATACGACCCTGATCCCAAACCCATCAGCAATCTCCGCTACAGGGGCAACGTAGAGATTGAACAAGGTCGGGGACAGGGTTGATCCCTGCGGCACTCCCTGCCTCAGCTTGATGACTCTAGAGTAGTCATCACCCTGTATCACCTGGAAGCAATACCCAGACAGAAAAGATTGTAACCAGCTCAGGGCATTCCCTGCCACCCCTCCCTTTCTCAGGTTTGCACCAGCGTGTGGTGAGCCACCATGTCAAAGGCGGCACTTAGATCCAGCAGGATCAGGGCCGCCGTTTGACCTGCATCCAGCAGCTGCCTGATGGATTTGGTGGCAAAGAACAGCGCAGATTCAGTGGAATACCATGCTCGGAACCCAGACTGAGTAAGGTGGAGAAGACCGCCTTCCTCGATGTGTGCCGTCAGTTGGTCATTCACCACTTTTTCTGCCACCTTCGCAAAGTAAGGCAGCAGTGAGATTGGTCGTAAATTGTCTAATTGGTCTAGACCAATGTGCGTTTTTTTGGGAGCGGCAGAACCACAGCTTCCTTCCGGTAGCTGGGGACTCCGCATGTCCTAAAAGATGTCTCCACCAGATGTCTTGAACTCCAGACTCCCTCTCAGCCTTTTCGGTGGTGCCGCATCCTGGGCGAGCCTGACTTAAACTGAGGCAGATTATAATAAGGTTCTCAGGGAGGGGCATCAGAAATTCCTTCAGCCCTTCTCCCTCCTCCTCATTCACCTTCCTATTCACATATGGACCAGACTGATCCACCTCTAGAGTAGCGCCAAGCACGCACTCTTCTCCCTCTCTCAGGCACCGTCAGAAACTGTCATTCGTCTCGCTTCCGTCCTTTTTCAGCCAATATTGTGGACTCACATACACTCTGTTATTTCTTGTTACCTGGTCTCCTGTGCAGAATCCCGTCTCTGTCTGTATCTCTGTAGGCTTACATTGTGAGGAAGTGGAGGTTGTGGCACCTGACACTGTGGATTAACTACCTGTTGCTGTGGCGATGGTTGCTGAATTATCTCATTCTGCACCTGCAGATTCAATTATGTATTTTCCAGATTAACTTTCGGTGGATACTTACACTCTTTCCTCCAATGTCCCATCCTACCGCAATTATGACATGGATATTTCTTCTTTAATTCTTCTATATTTTCAGTTAATTTTGGCTTACTAGAATTTCCTTTTACACTATTTTGGTTCCCTTCTGCTATTTTATTTTCTAATTGAGCTACTTGATGCTCTGCAAACTTTGCTTGTGCCCACATTGCTTTCTCCTTGAGTTTCCTCTGTTTTACTTCAATTTTATCACTACAGTATTTTGCATGTCTCAGGACTTTGTCCATGGAACATGACTGCATACCCATCAAATTATGCTTAATCACATCCCATATTTCTGGTCTCAATCCAAACACAAAGCGATATACAAAGTGACTCATATCCTTCTCATTCAATTCTTCATATCTAATATACTGTTTAAACACTAATAATAGTCTTTTATAAAAGTGGTATTCCCCCACTTTTTTCTGAATTGCTGATGTGCTTTGACTGAGTGTGCCCTGGGCTCCTGCTAACCAGGTACCTAGGGCCTGTGTCACTTCCCTAAAACTGTACTGAAACAAAACCCAATTTGCATCTATGGCCACCTGTCAGCCCCTAGTAGTTGGTACCCTAGGTACCCAGGGCATGGAGACCAGAGAAGACCCCTGAGGCCTGCAGCACTTATTGTGCCACCTTCAGGGGCCCTGTACCCTGGCACCCCCACACTGCCTTTGCAGGCTGAGTGCCTAAGTACAGAACTAAAACCAGAGTTGACATGGCACACATCCCTGTGTGCCATGCCCAAAGAACCCACTGCCCAGGCATACTTCAGTCACCCCTCTAGCTGGGTGCCCTATGCCAGAGGTGTGGGCACAGGTGCATGAGCCCTGTGCCCCTACAGTACCCAGGGCCATTCCTGGGCACTGTAAGTGCAGTGATGCCATTAAGAGTATATGGTGCTGGGAGGTTGGCATTACGAACTCCACAGCACCATAATGGCCACACTGAAGTCTGACAAGTTTGGCATCAAACTTCTCAGCACATTAAACCCGCACTGATGCCAGTGTGGGATTTAATGTAAAATGCACTAGAGGGCATCTTAGAGATGCCCTGTGAAACGCTAACCTACAATCCACGTCTGGCTGAGTGGCTGCAGAGGCTGCCACACAACAGACATGTTGCTGGACCCCTGGGTAGGAAAGCCCCCGCTCTCCTGGGCCTGCAACAATGCACATCCTGGGTGAGGTGTTAGGTCTCCTCCCCCAGGATGGGCAGGGGGAAGCTTCAAAGGCATGCCGCCTCTGTGAGCTTCTCCAGACCATTTGCTGTACCCAGAAACCAGCCCCCACCAGTCCTGCCCCCCACTCTGGCAAGAAGACTGGCGGGAAAAACTACGTCAGGAAGGGGGAGTGCCAGCCTGTGCCAACCCCACCCCTCAGGTAGGGGAGACAAGGTGAAGCACGACCCCGGGCTCCGGCCATCTTGAAGATGGGGAGCCCTGCCCTATCACAGCTAGGCTCCTGCCCCCCTCCCACAAGATAGAGGAGCAGGTTAGTGGATGTACCCACCCCAGGGCAGGGACCCATTGGTCCCTGTCCTTGCCCTACCTGTAACACCCCTAAATTCAGTATTTAGGGGCTCCCTGAAACTTTCTTCCTCAGATCCCTATACCAAAAAGAAGAAAGAACATCAAGAAGAAGAAGACCCGCCGTGCAGCTGCTAACAACAGGACAACAACTGACTTGGCCCCAGTCCTACCGGCCGGTTGATCCTGGAACCTGCTCCTGCCTAAAACCGGCGACCCCCGCAGACAGCAACCTTGGGACACCCAGAGGACCTGCCTGCCTTGACCCTCTTGAAGATTGGGACTCCCATCAGCAGAGGCTCTGCAGCAACAACCCACCTGGTGCCTACCAGGATGCTCCGGACCCGCCACTCTGCACCAGCCGAGCCCGGACCGGGCCAACCCGAACCAAGACCACGAGGACATCCACCCGGTGACTGGGACCCGAAGCCCCGTGCTTAAAGACCCTCTTCGACGAACCAGCCGACGCCTGCAGACTCAGAACCAGGGGCCACCCCAACCGCAACCAGCAGAGGGTAAGCTTTTCCGACACCCAAAGACACCCCTGCACCCGGAGCCCTACAGCCCCCTGTGCCGCCCTTTGGGGTACCTACCTGTGCTCCAAGATCCCAACTTACCTCTCGAAGTGCTGGTCGCCCCTGGAGAGTCTCCGTCCCCGAGTCTGCAGCCTTTGTTCCTTTTTTACCTTTCCTATTGGATAAGATTGAGCGCCTGATGGCTCAAAAGCACCCTGCACCCAGACGCCCGAGTGCCGCTGGCTGTGAACCCTGTGTCCTATCCTCCTTCCCCCTTTGCCCTGAGCCCAGCTCCCACAGCCGTGTGGCCTGCTAGCCAGCAGACACCAACCGAAGGCCCCCCTTTCTTCACTGGACATTATTGGGCCTACCTACCTCTGCACCCGGCCGCCCCTGTGCCGCTGGGAATGAAATAACTGTACTTACCTGACCCTGGGGGACCCCTGAGTCTATGCCCAGAACCTTAACTTCACCAACCAAGTACTCACCTGGAAAACGGTAATTTACTTACCTGCCGTTGGATAACTTTGACTCATTTTGACTCGATAATGTTGTAAGGGTGAAGTTTTGAAACCTGAAAATATTCACATAAAATCAGCCAAAGTCCGAATTCCGAAGTAGTCACCCGTGCTCAGGGGAGAAGCAGTGCTATACCTTTCAGCCCAGTACCGAACCGCAAAAGTAAACCCTAGCGGGGTTACTAGTAATCTGTATTTTCTCCATAATAACCCATTGTCTGCTTTTCTATGAAATGTCGTCTGTCTACTTTTAAAAACTTGAAATATTCTTTAAAAATCACACGAAATACTGAAACGCAATTACCTACCTGTTTTGAGTTAAGACCCCAGTGCTGGCCCTAGGAGACCGGTGCTGGGTTACAAAAGTAACGCAATCGTACTTTACCTGCAACCTAAATTTTCTCCCATTGAATAATATTGTCAGATTTCCTTTGAAAAGTTTTTAAGTGTGAACTTTTAAAACAGCTTTATATTCGTGAAAATTCACTACAGTAACTCTAACGTTTTTGCTAACCTGGTTTCAGCTTAGACCCCAGGACTGAATCTCAGATCTAGTTCTGGGACTACTAAAGTAATCTATATAGTAATCAACTGTACTTACATGTGGAAAACCCATTGAGCTCAAAGCTATAGTGTGTTTTATGATTGTGTTGCTTACTGTCAATACTGTATTAATTGTGTGCACGAACGTTATTGCTCCTTTGCAAAGTAATTACATGAGAGAACTCATAACAAGAAAAGTATTTTTTCATAACTGTTGGTTCTAAAAATAAAACACCTATATCTGTGGATATAAAAACAATTGGCCTGGAGTTCAGTCCTTGAGTGTGTGAAACCTTTTGCTGACTGAGTGTGTACAACAAATGCTTTACACTGTCCTCTGGTACTACCTTACTGCTCAACCAAGCTACCACTTTGGAGAGTAAGGTCAGTTCTGACTTTAACCTCTGTTATACCTCTGGGGTTGGTGGACTCTATACACACTGCACTTCATTCTAGTCCAGTACATATAGAGCCACTTTCTCACACATGAACTGACTCTTTGGCTTCTTGTATTGTCCTGTCTATTTTCACCCAATCAGTTTCTTTTGGTGGAATTTTATTTTTCAGAAACACTATCACTTGCTCATATTTTCGCATTACTTCAGGTCCAGGTGGACCTGTCACTTTATCTCGTGGATATTCTTCTTTTGGCCAGTTCACCGTAATCTTACACTCTGACCATAGATTGGCTGGTACTACTACGTCAAATAACCCATCTAAGTCTTCCCTTAAAACTTTTGAAAGTTTCACAAATTAATCTACTTGCCTATACCACTCTACTGGCTTCTCTCTCAATTTGGGAAAATCATTTGTAAATGATAGAATATCTTGTCTAATCCAAGGTACATGCACCTATCCTCCTCCAGGTATTTCTCTCATAGGAAATTCTTTTACCACTTCTTCCTTTTCTCTTACTGGAAACGCTAATGGGGATTTGTTACTGCTTTCGTCTCTTTACTTTGTCCAAATCATTTCCCACTTATCAATATCTCCCCATTTTCTCAATAACACAATTAATTATTTTATTTGAGTCATTCTCCCTGCTGTATTCATGTTTTCTATATCCTTGTCAGTAAAATTCACTCAATAGGTTTTCTGTAATATTTTGTATTTTGTAAAATCCACGTCCATTTCACTTGCTAAGCTTTCAAACCGATCATGCATGCTTTAGGTTTTCCACGTAATACTCTTACACATGAATGTAATCTCATCATCCTGATCATTTTTCAATCTATTTGTACCAATTGTTCCAATTATTAGTTCCTCCATATCAACTTTTAGCCTTGCTACATCTAGCAATTTTGGTTCTGTTACTTTCAGTTTTAAGGTTTTAATCCAATCACTTAATTCCTGCTCTGTTGGCCCTACTGGAGTGTTAAATCGATTTTCTCTACACTTTTCTCAGGAGTTATAGAACCAGACTCTGCTCCTGTTGGAAATTTATACAGAAGACTCTGATTAAAAGTTAAATCTGGTGGTGTCATTTGGTTGCACGTTTAATTTCTGACAAATTCAGGTAAACGTTCTCTTTTACATTTTGTAAATTCTGATTTAAAGAAATAGTTAAAGATGGCTCTTTTATCTTCTGGTTTTCAAACACTGGAATTACAGGACCTATTGTTACTGGAACAGTTACTGCTTCTATATTTTTAGTAAGTTCCTGTATCTTTTCAGTTAATTCATTTGTTCAACGTATATATTCAGAAGTACTCTGTTGTGCTTCAACTTTTTGTTCTACTCTATTTCTAATACTCTCCATTCCATTCCCTTGTTTAGGTGTCCCAGTATATCTAGTTCCGATTAATGGAACATCCGAATCATATCTCACTCTCTCCGGGAGAACTCTGAAGTTTGAGAATCGTTTTGGAGTTCCCGCTAGTCTATCCTCTAACTGTGGAGCACTTGGAGTTGTACCCATAGAATTTGCTTGGTATGGTGGTGGTCTCCTATTTAGGATCTCTTCCAACACTGCATCCTCGGACCCACAATCCTCATAACAAATTTTTCCTGTTTTTATATTATTCCTTTTTTCTGTAAATTTTCGCCCTTTTTCCTCATCTACCAATTTAACCGGATACATTCCAAAACACATGTTAGCATTTCTCCACCTTCGCATTCTAGTCTCATGCGTTTCTCTCAAAAATCCATGAACTCAGCTAAGGCTTCAAATTGAGTTGGTCTAGGTCTTGGTTCAAGCTTCATCATCTTGTCTCTCAAGTTTCTTAATACTTCAAGACTGAAAGATCCTTCTTCTGGGAAAGCTAATGCACCATCATTTCTGGTATACCTTGCCCAATTTTCTAACCATATACATGTATGGTAGCCATATTTTGTCATCATGTATGATGCAGGCGTTTTTGGCGGAGGAATTATTTTTCCCTCTCTATTTTCAATTACGTCATCCTTTTTTAATACATTTTTCAATTTTTGAAACCATGAAGATTTCTCTTTCTCCATTCCGTAATAAAATTCCATTTTGTTATTAATCTCCTGTCTTTTCAAAAGATCGCTCTCTCTTTCGTAAACTGCTTCGTAACACCAGCCTATCGCAGCGCCGTTCACACTATCGCACCAATTAGAACAAGATACGTTTCATTAGTGCTCAAACAATTATGTCTCTGCTTTCGCTGATGCACCAATCAGCCTTTACTCTGTCTTGGTCATGCGGACCAATCCCAGCGCGACACCTTTGATGTCAGCCCTACTTCGGCTTCTGCAGCTTCGACTGACCCCTCCTTTACAAAATATATCGGTACACTGTATTTACACTTTTATACAGCAAAATCATTTAGTAACTACATAAAACAACTCCATTGGTCTGTTTCGCTAAAACCAAAAGGATATTTCATCAGTCACACAAGAATTCTGTATTTCCAGTAGACAGCGCTTACCTCTTCTCTACCACAGAATTTTACTTTTGCCGATAAAAGTAGCACTTTCCTCTACCTTACCCTTCTCTCAAGCCTAGGTCAAACTTTATTACTCTCCTCGGTTAGAGTTTTAAGACAGAATACGCAATGATCCCTGTGCTCAGACCCAAGATTTCACAGGTTGGCCTCGCTAAACATTCACCACTTTTACACGTAAAGGTCCCTAAACTTGTAACATACGACGATGTCACCACTTTGAAACAGACTATGTGATGTGCGACTTCACTTGCCACACATCCTCTGCCTGCAGACAGAGTGACCAGCTTCCCACACTTTCCGGATGCCTTTTCCAGACTACATATAACGTAATACGAACTCAACAGATGTTAGTCCAAAACTTCTGTACATCAAAATTCTGTATATTCTACTCTACACATCAAATATCCTAGTCAACCTATAGCAACCTATGCTCTGCTACCAGGTATTACTGGTGCAGCACAGCTCCAAAAATTCTTCATAAACCATCACTTTAACCCACGGAGCTATTCACTATTTTCTCACAACTGGGCCCATAACTCTTACATTTCATTCACTCACACATTTATTGTACTGCCTAAACTTAAAATGTATACATTATTTACAGCTGCAGTTTATTTTAATACCATGGTTTTTCTAAATGAAAGATTTAAAACACCCCAATATTCATTTCTTTGATGGATCAGCTAGTAAAAGTTAACTAAAGGACAGCAAGACCTGCTTAATTCTCCATTTATAAAAAAATGTATTCAGAGATTAAATCTCCTAGCAAGATCTCTACGTTTTAATTGAAATAAATAATTCAGTTATGCATTAATAATCCTGAAAGCAAGGTTAAATTCAAAACATTTATTTATAAGCATGACAGTTTAGGGAAAAAAGGAAACATATATTACCCAAATGTAGAAAGGCAGACATCAGCACAAAAACAAAATATTCCCAAAGAAACACTTCTCTGTCTCTCTCTATGTTCCCTTCTCATACGACTTCGCACCCATTCAAAAGTTAAAGTTCAGAAAAATTTCAAAGTCCCTGCGCCATAAGACAAATTGCGCAGACCGACAGCATCTCGGGTGCAAAGATCAGGTCGAAAAGCAAGCTATTCTCAAAGTCCCAAATGTCCTCTTTTATACCCTTTTTCACTAACTTATCTGTCTAAATTCGCAACTCTTATGTCCTATAATGTCCGTGATTGGTTAATTTAGAGTTGGATGAGCATCACCTCATCGCTTTACTGTTCAATTTGTGCGGAGTCATCATTATGATACAAAAAATAGTGGTGCTATTTTTCGAACTTTACTTTCTTCGAAGTGTCCTTTAAATTGTTATTCGGTGTTCCATTCCCACTGTTGTAACGTATCTAGGGCTCTAGTGTAATTTTCCCGATTCATGCCCTTATATAGATATACCTTATCATATCCTTATATAGGCATAAGAATTATAACCATATTTAGACACAGCCAATGCATTCCAAATACGGCATGGCTACTTCCACTAAGCTCCCAGAGTACAACGAGTTTTTGAAGACAACCAGCCTCCAGCAGTACGGGACTTCCCCTGCTTCAGTATTGATTTGTTCCAGAAATCCTGGAGTGTGTAAAGAACTCGAGTTCTTAGTGATGTTATTATGTCCACCCTTACGTCAATCTCAGCACCTTCCAGGTATAAATATGCCCACATCTGTCCTAACAAACACACAGTGGTTTTGGAGCAGATCGACTAACTACTTGCCCGACTCCCTGCTGTATGCGAGTGCCGAAGGAAGCCGACCCTCCCTGCTGACGCACTGAGAGAGACGCTGTCTTTTCTCCTGCCGAGAAATCCAGCTCCAGTGTTTCCCTGCTACCCTTGCGGGTTACTGGGAGATCGAGTCCTGAGAGAGATACAAGACCTCCTTCATTCTATAACCAAGGTACGGAGCTGATTAGACCCTTAGAGAATTCTTGGATAGATTCTTGGCAGAAACTATTTAACTCAAGCTACACCTCACTTACTTCTTCCCTTGTACTAGACTTAGGTTATGTACACCAGGGTAGGCATATTTTAGATGCACCAGTTGAGTACTTTTAGTCATTATTTAACATTGTATGTATTTTATCTATTTTATGTATCTTATGGCTTAGAAACCATATAAATGCTTTTACAGTATTATTTCATAATACTCTTTTTACTGTATGCACTTTACTTCATAGCACGTATAACGATTGTAGCAATTAACTTTTCTTGCATGAGAAAGAAGACTGCTCAATAAATAACCTTTTTATTGAAAGCGCCCATCTCTCTATTTCTCTGCACTTCTGGTGAAACGAAGCATCCACAATTGACTGAGTGAAATAGCCCTCTATTGTTTCTGCGACTCTGGAGATATATTCCTTATTCTTGGGGAACAAAGTTGTCATGTTATATGGTTGTCAGAAACTAATTGCTTCTTGTGTATTCGAGAAAGTTTCTAGTGAACTTTAAGCTAGCTGGCATTCACAATTAAGTTTAACATATTCAATAGAGACCTAGTCGACTTCAGTCCTACGTCTAAACTATCGTTTATGTTATTCCAATGCGCAGAGCCTATTGGGAATATAGGAACTACACTACATGGCGCCCAACGTTTGGTAAGGCGATAATTTAATGCTAGATACTAGAGTAACTCAGTCGTGCTTTTCACAGAGACCCCTTTTTCCGGAAAAACTCCAATAGACTTCTGGAGTGGGTAAAAGGTTAGTATCCGCCAGAACTAAATAGGACGAGAATCCTATGTATTCGTTTTTGGTTTATTCAACGTTGAAGGATACAGTGTTCCAAAATATTGTGCACCTAATCTTTGTTTCCTTGAAACTTGCTCTGCAAACTTTCTGTCAGCAAAATGACGGAAAGTGACGACGAAAGGGAGAGAGCTAGAATAGCAACTGAACTATTAGCAGAGGACACAAGTCTTCAGCAAATCAACCCGGATGCAGTAATCATCCCGGTAAATGTAAGAAAGAGTGTAACTTACAAACTAATAAATAGTGGTGTATCATCGAGAAGTGGTAAAGGCATATTTGTGGTAGAGGCACATGAATATCGGCAGACAGAGGTATTCTATTCAGGGATACATTTTCCAGCAGAAAATGCTGTAACAAACGAGTTCCACTTCTACAAAGCAGAGGAAACTCCAGCGGAATACGTTCCTTTCGAGGACGTCGAAATTCCACTAACATACCAGGAGCATCAGCTCTGGTTTAATGGCGCCCTAAAACATCAAAATCACATGACCAGGCTCGGTCCACTAGGTAGACCAGGAGCCACATGTCCGGTTCTAGCCAGCTATACACCACATCCTGACATTGAAGAAATGTCAGACAGAGAACTATTAGTTCAATTAAAACAATTAATTAAAATACATAGACAGTTGGTCCAATATGTCATGCGGACTTTAACAGTCCAACCTGCTATAAAAATTCCACAGCACACCCCTCACCAGGGGAACACAAATAAAATTACACCACAGACTATACAATCAGTCATTGGTAAATTACCCGCAAAACGGGAACAAATTCCGTTCTGGCTGGCTCAAAATATTACTCAAATAGAGGCAATATTCCCTGATAGTACACCTCATGAAAAACACAGAATTCTGACAATCTGTTTACCAATGGGGATCGCACCACATGTGGAAGACTGTGACACTTGGGGAACAGTCTTTGCTTCAATCTACACAAAAACACATGGTGTTCTGTCTATGGCGGTTATACCAGACGTACTAAGACAGATTCAAAATGAATGCGGTCCAGAGCCTGCTTTAAATCTAGGTATGAAATTACTGAAAGACTTTAAGCAAGTCTCGGCTATACTACTAGCCAACATAAAAGGAGAAGCAGCATCTGTGGCAATCTGCCAAAAATTAGAAGAAACAGAAATAGCAGAACAGTCTTTTGAACTTGCCAGAATAATTGAAAAATCCTATGAAGAATTAGGTAGAGATAGTTTGGGTGGGAAACCACTAAAACCACAACTAACAGAAAATCCTGAAAAAACTTTCATTAAAAATAATTTAATAACTCCTAAAAAGAAATGGGAAGCTATCAGACAGACTCTTCCTAAAGAGAAACAGTATCAGTCCAGAGGAAGGTCTCCCCAAAGGAGAGATAGATCTCCAGAACGGGGGGGGGTAGTTCTCCACAACGGGAGTCCTCTAAGAAAAGATATAACCTCAGAAATAGGGATAATTCGAAAAAACCTGACAGATATCAAGATATTGATACACGTCCCTTTTGATCTTTTCAGACTTCCTCGCAGAAATCGGAAAGAAGAGGACGGTCAGAACATAAAGAAGAGCGCGTCAAATCCAAAGACAAGGAACCCGCTCACCAAAGTAAAAAATCTCAATTTCCCAAAAAGAAGGTAGCAAGCATATAGATAAAACATGCCGAGGATCCTGAGGACACAACTCAAGAACGGGGAGTGGGCGCAAACAATGCTAGACAGTGCAGCAGAAGTGACTATAGCTCGCAAGATCCTGATGAATCTTCTGGAGACAGTGGATACGAATGAATACATTCAGGTGGAAACTGCAGACACCAGAGTTAGTGTACCCCATAAATTATATGAAATAACATTGTGTATAGAAGGGGACATAACTAGGAAAATAAGAACTCTCTTTTGGGAGAAGCTATCTAAAGGCTATGATATTCTTCTTGCTGAGAAAGACTGGCCACCAGAATTTGTTAGGGAGTGCCCACATGGCGAAGAAATGATTATGCCTGCCTTCTCAAATCATATTCCAATTCATAAAAAATACACATATGCAAGAAAATGGGCAGTGGCCCAATCCCCAGCATTATATTAAAATCATGTAGGATGGGATGAGGAATTCCCTCACCATAAAATCCAGTTAAAAAATCAACCTACTGCACAAAGGCAGTATCCTGTTAAGCAAGAAGCTAAAAAAACAAGTCAGGGAGATCTTAGATCAACTTGAGTACCAGGGGTGGATTGAAACATGCACCTCACAAATGAACAATCCTTTGTTTCCTGTCTCCAAACCAGACAATTCATATCGTCTAGTATTGGACTACAGACACTTAAACTCTTGTTGCAAAACATTTGCAGTACAAAATTCGCACAGTGCAGCACTGATGAATAACATTGCGCGCAAAAAATATAAAACAACATTAGATATTTCAAATGGTTTCTTCTGTCAAAACATTGCACCAGAAAGCAGGTATTTGACCGCTTTCTCAAGTTTGGGGGCCCAGATGCAATTTTGCCGTCTCCCCCAGGGATTCAAGAATAGCCCAGGATTATTTTCAGCCAGAGTAACAGAGTTACTGCAAATGTATGATGATGAGGCATTATCTTATGTCGATGACATCTATCTAACAGACGACGATTTGGACAGGCACTTGAAAAGAGTGAACACCATTATACTTGGGTTCGTATCTGAAGGGTACAAATTCAACTTTAAAAAATCACGGATTACCCATCTCACTGTCCTATTTCTAGGATATGAGTTATCAAGTGAAGGGAAAAGCCTAGCAGCCAATTTCTTAGAGAAATGTGCGCTGCTCCAAGCGCCAAAAATGCGGAAAAACTTACAATCAATTCTAGGTTTCCTGAATTTTGGAAGAACTTACGTTCTGAATTACGCAGAGAGGGTTAAACCTCTCTTCGAATTAATAAAACCTGATTTTAAACCAAATAATTGGACTCATAAACACACAGAAATTTTACGTTCAATACAAACAGACATGTTAGCTAAAACAAAGCTGCAAACATGCATAAACGAACGCAACCTTGTAATCCGAGTCATCCCAGGAAGATGCAGATTCATGTACCTGACCTATAACGAAGGTGAAACGGTACCAATAGCTTACAAATCACACTTGTACACACAAGCTGAAATAAAATACACTTTAACTGAGAAAATTCTGACAGCGGTTCAAACTGCTATAACAAAAGAAAGAGCCCTCGCACAGGGAAAACGCATATCAGTCGTTACACCTGTACCTGCCTTAGAGGCAGTGACAAGAGCGAGCATTCCAAATGCTAAAGCTTTACATCCAAGATGGATACAATGGGTTAATTCTCTTGCTGCAACTGATGTTGAACATGCTTTTCGATCTCAATATGAAAAAACTAGAATATCTAGAATATGAACACGAATTTCCTCTGCCGACCGAAATTCAGCCTCTTGAACAGTAGCCTGCGTAATTTATACAGACGGATCAGCACAGCCCGCAAATGGGAGTAAACAAGCCTATAGTGCTGCGTGCGCGACTGTAAAAGGTCGCTGGCGCGAAGGTAAATTCCGACCTATGGTCACAAAAACTCAATCACTCGGAGACTGTACAGCTCAGCGAGCTGAACTACAGGCTTTCAAGATGGCGCTTGAGAATACCGATCGTGAATTCCCCACACTCATAGTGTGCGATTCGTATTACTGCGTCCAGTCTTACAATGAATACTTGCAGAGCTGGGTTCAAAACGGTTTCAAAGATGCAAAAGGGGGCACAATCAAGCATAAAAAGCCATGGGAACAAGTAGTTCTTTTACAGAAAGAACTACGAAAGACTCACGTGATCCATACACTGAGTCATCAACGTGATGGCGTTCACGTTGCAGGGAATTCATTGGATGACGAAGCCGAAAAAGGCAGCCGTCCACACGGCTTCCGCAACTACAATTAAGCGTTCTGAAAAAAGAATAGACGGTGAAACGCTACTAGCAGTAAAAGCCTCCATGGAAGGACATTATGCGGCGTTACCTCTAAATTATTCACTCGGAAAAACATACATAATTGATGCAAACTCCGTTCCTTTTGCTCAAATCCCTAGAGTGGGGGACAGAGTAATTCCAGACAGGAAGCGGAGAGTTTTCTTGATTCAAGAAGCACACATGGGAGTGGGTCTGAGGCACCAAGGGATTTTAACTTCCCTAATAGAATTACAACTAAAGTACTGGTGGCTGGGATTGAGTGTGCAAATTTATAACTTTGCAATGGATTGTCAAAACTGCAACAGAGATCGCAGTCATGAACCGGACCAGGGGACTGACAATAGCACAGTCAGTCCAGCCCAGACACCTCTGTTAGATAGCATTAGACTGTCTACACGCAAACGTCCCTACGGGCGGATGCGGCCCCACAACTACTAGGACAAGATTCATTTGGATATGGCCCCAGCGCTCGGCTGACACCAGAACTGTTATAAAAGATTTGCGAGTCTTTATCGGCACATACGCAATTGGCACTCTACATTCTAACCAAGGTCCTGCGTTTAGCTCTTGGGCTTACAAGGAGGCCATGGCCAGCTTGGGCGTTGCATTGCGGTACTTTAGTCCCTTCCATCCTGAGGGAAATTCGGTAGTGGAAAGAAAAAACCGTGACATAAAGCAATCTATAACAGCGAGGGTATTAGGTTCGGGTGATGGGTGGGTCACACATCTAATAAGTGTCCAACGTAGTCTAAATAATCTGCCAAGAAATTCTCTGGGTGGAATCACTCCGTATGAACTTTTGTTTGATACTAGAATGATAATCGAAGACCTCGATAGTCAAACTTCAGTGGTGGAACAGAAAAACTTTGATATCAGAGATCGTTTGGCTGTTTTACAGGACTTAAATGAAACAAGAAGAAGTCTGAGTAACACAAAGCTAAAGCCAACGGCCACTGAAGAAAAACCACCTGTCCCAGCAAGACCTGTCTGGATTCCAAAGATTGAGGATCTGGTCAGAGAAAAGATCGCGGTGAAGAAGGAATTTGGGCCGTCTTACAAAAAAGCAGTACCTGTCTTAGCAATCAACGGAACAAGATCAGTAGTACTACCGCCCCTTGTTGGTAAAAAGGAGAACAGAGCTGTATCAATCGACCTGGTTAAACCACAATCATGTGGCCAATAATAAGTAGTAGGCCCAGTGGACTCCCAAAAATGTAGCAGAAGACCAAACCTTGCTACAATTCAAGAGGTTCAAACTGAGAGACTAATCACATTTGATAAACATGCAGTCCATAAAAAAGGACTATGCAACAAAGCCATGGAACTTGTGCCTCTTGAAACCCAAATTGCAACAGTTTGTCAAGAAACACCTGTCTACAATGATGTAGCCTCTGACTATACAGAAATGAAAAAGGATGAAGCAACTAAAAAGATTAATAACTATCCTGATTCAATTCCAACAATTGACAGAACTGCCTCTGGCTATTTTATCAATTTCGATGACTGTTCTGAAGATCCCAGTGAACATGAAGAAAAGCCAGCAAACAAGACACTCAATGAAAAAATAACAGAACTCTTTCATCAGCTTGGAGAAATATATTCGATTTCACCATGGATTGAATTGTGGATTGTGCTAGGTGTACTTTTCCTCCTGCTCTGGCTCATTTTGGTTTTAAGCTTGGGAAGAATGATTGATGGAAAATACAGTACAATGGACACAGCAAGTCAGAACATCAACTTGGTCCTAAAGCTACACAGGTCATCTCATATTGAAAAAAGAGACCTGTCATCAGTAAACATCATAGCCATTCCTATACTTGGTGGTGTAGCATGGGACGCTACTGATTACGACATCTATGGCCCGGTTGAACTTTTGAAGTATCCACACCAGTTCAAGGTTTCATTAAGTGACTTTGTCTCACCGAGCAGTTTCTCTGATGATTGGGACTTTGAGTCTATTAATAATATGATGTCTGAATTAGAAATGTCAGCAAAGTTTACAAATCATGATTATTTAGAAGGTTCATCTGATTATGAAGAAATGTATTGCTTTAATAATTTTGGGCACCACTATTTGCATAAATCTGCAAAACCTAAAAATTGTTTAAATTATAATCAATGTGAACATTGTCCAAAAGGCAGCTCGAAAACATTTTATGAGAAATTTCCATACTTTTCAGGGTTTAATGCCACAGATCCAGAAACGTTTTATTTAAAAAATGTGAATAAGACAGGAATTAAAAATATGTTAACCAATACAAAACAGATATATTCTGCAAAATTTTATGAAAAACTGTCTATATTTGGTTTTGAATTCTGGAAAGACAACATTGAAACAAAAACAATCTGGGGTTCAAAAGATTGGCAAGTACAGGGATTAGAATCATTATTCAGAGCCTGCATGATCCCAGAACAAATAATGTTCCTGAATGACACCATTCAACAAACAACCTGTCTTGGCCTAGCCAGGATGAAAGATTTAAACAACCCGTCTATACCAAAGCCTATGCCTGATAGAAATAGCACTACAGATGAGGGGTTAGACATGAGATTCCTCCTACCTCCTTTCATCGCTGGGCACTTTGGACACGGGAAACGCTGCTCCAGACCGCTGTGTGCCGCCCCTGCTCGCCGGACCCGCTTCGCGGGTCCCGCTTCGCGGAGACACAGCGGCTGCCACTCCACACGGGGCTTGACTTCACCGGCAGGGCTGCGAGGGTAGAGCGGAGGACTCCATAGACCAGGAGTCCCCGCGCGCCCGTTAACACCTGGGCTCCTCTCCCTGCCGGCCCCGCCCCCAACGCCGGGAAAACAGAAAAGGCAGCAGAGCCTTCCCTCCTTGGATTCCTCCTACCTCCTTTCATCGCTGGGCACTTTGGACACGGGAAACGCTGCTCCAGACCGCTGTGTGCCGCCCCTGCTCGCCGGACCCGCTTCGCGGGTCCCGCTTCGCGGAGACACAGCAGCTGCCACTCCACACGGGGCTTGACTTCACCGGCAGGGCTGCGAGGGTAGAGCGGAGGACTCCATAGACCAGGAGTCCCCGCGCGCCCGTTAACACCTGGGCTCCTCTCCCTGCCGGCCCCGCCCCCAACGCCGGGAAAACAGAAAAGGCAGCAGAGCCTTCCCTCCTTGGATTCCTCCTACCTCCTTTCATCGCTGGGCACTTTGGACACGGGAAACGCTGCTCCAGACCGCTGTGTGCCGCCCCTGCTCGCCGGACCCGCTTCGCGGGTCCCGCTTCGCGGAGACACAGCGGCTGCCACTCCACACGGGGCTTGACTTCACCGGCAGGGCTGCGAGGGTAGAGCGGAGGACTCCATAGACCAGGAGTCCCCGCGCGCCCGTTAACACCTGGGCTCCTCTCCCTGCCGGCCCCGCCCCCAACGCCGGGAAAACAGAAAAGGCAGCAGAGCCTTCCCTCCTTGGATTCCTCCTACCTCCTTTCATCGCTGGGCACTTTGGACACGGGAAACGCTGCTCCAGACCGCTGTGTGCCGCCCCTGCTCGCCGGACCCGCTTCGCGGGTCCCGCTTCGCGGAGACACAGCGGCTGCCACTCCACACGGGGCTTGACTTCACCGGCAGGGCTGCGAGGGTAGAGCGGAGGACTCCATAGACCAGGAGTCCCCGCGCGCCCGTTAACACCTGGGCTCCTCTCCCTGCCGGCCCCGCCCCCAACGCCGGGAAAACAGAAAAGGCAGCAGAGCCTTCCCTCCTTGGATTCCTCCTACCTCCTTTCATCGCTGGGCACTTTGGACACGGGAAACGCTGCTCCAGACCGCTGTGTGCCGCCCCTGCTCGCCGGACCCGCTTCGCGGGTCCCGCTTCGCGGAGACACAGCGGCTGCCACTCCACACGGGGCTTGACTTCATCGGCAGGGCTGCGAGGGTAGAGCGGAGGACTCCATAGACCAGGAGTCCCCGCGCGCCCGTTAACACCTGGGCTCCTCTCCCTGCCGGCCCCGCCCCCAACGCCGGGAAAACAGAAAAGGCAGCAGAGCCTTCCCTCCTTGGATTCCTCCTACCTCCTTTCATCGCTGGGCACTTTGGACACGGGAAACGCTGCTCCAGACCGCTGTGTGCCGCCCCTGCTCGCCGGACCCGCTTCGCGGGTCCCGCTTCGCGGAGACACAGCGGCTGCCACTCCACACGGGGCTTGACTTCACCGGCAGGGCTGCGAGGGTAGAGCGGAGGACTCCATAGACCAGGAGTCCCCGCGCGCCCGTTAACACCTGGGCTCCTCTCCCTGCCGGCCCCGCCCCCTCGGGGTAACCATCCATCCTATAAAGCAAAGGCAACAACCCCGCTGCGCGGGAGCGCGCGGGAGGGCGC
Organism: Lissotriton vulgaris; assembly: GCF_964263255.1. Classification (NCBI taxonomy): domain Eukaryota; kingdom Metazoa; phylum Chordata; class Amphibia; order Caudata; family Salamandridae; genus Lissotriton; species Lissotriton vulgaris. Next base: position 277,496,608 of record NC_141698.1, on the reverse strand, counting down.
CGGGAGAAGCCCGGGACAAGGGCGGGACCGTTTGAGGCCGTTCGAGGACTAAGAGGACTGGCCTGGCCCACCCCCCTTGGTTCCTTCCACCGTTATCGTGCCTGGACATTGGGACATTGAGCCTAGCGAGTACCACACAGAAACCGTAACTATTACACATCATGTGTACCCGGGGGAGTCGCAGTAAGACCGCGCTGGGTTTAACCAAGCCAAAAGGCACCTTGGACGATTTCCTAGTAAAAACAAATTTGGCAATAGATGCCGAAATTACAAAAATGCAGAAGAGGGTTTCAATCGAGTTAGATGCTGCACGCAGGCTTTCCCAAACATTTGCCAACTCTAAAAAATCTTCCTTGGGAAATATTGCGTCTGCTGCATCTCCCCAACAGGTGGCACGTCCCCCTCCTTTGTTGATTCTCGCTGACGTTCATCACTCCACCCCTCCTTCCCCTCCACCACCATTAGACTCTTCATTTATTTTCTCCCCCATGACCGTCCAACCTAGTGAGGGTGACCCACCTACCGAGCAGGGAAATTCCACCACCTTGCCGGTTATAACTGCCCCCTCCTTCTCTGTAGCAAAAAGTACAAACCCAGGTCGCCAAGCTTTGAAGAAGAAAAACAATGCAAAATCTGCCTATGCTCGTAAGAAAGCCAAAGTTGCTAGGCAGCAGTTTTTCAACCATAGACGAACTCTACCCAACGCAGGGGATCCTAAACAAACACCACCCCCAGCTATCCACCTAATAGGGGATAATAGCAACTTCACTACTGCCCCCGCGGTAGAGAATCCTATTATCCTTATAGATAACCCAACACTGGGAGGGCTAAACGAGACAGGGAGGGATAAGGATAAAGCGGGTGATGATGAAGACTTTCTCCAGACAGTCTGGGCCACTTTAAAACAACTATTGACACCTTTCGAACTCAGACTGTCACGTATCGAGAATCACCTACTTGAAATGGATAAAACGCTAGTATCCCTGGCCACCCTTAGCCTAAAACAGCTGGAAGCAACACATCCCCATATTAATGAGAGTCCACCTCTGGCTAGAAATGTTGATATCCAATCTGCTCTAGCCTCTAACATTGGCACTAAAGCAGCTACAGCGCCTAAGGAGGTTCCCCCCGCCCCCTTGATTCTGCCTGCACCTTTACCCCCTTCGTTATCCAAACCTACTCCGATCCCCAAACCTAGGACACTTGTAAATGTCGCTGCCAATCCTCCAAAAATAGAGGAAAAACCCCCTAAAAAACATCTCCAGCCCAAACCCCCTTCTAGAGCCGACCAGAAGTCGAATAATCTTATCACTCCTCTCTTAGAGCGCACACCAAATTTACACCCGAATCACCAGAACTTTCGCGGAGGCTATATTGATCTCCCCCCTGAGGCTGGGCCCTACGTGGTTATCTTGGCAGGGGTACCTCCGCTTGCCCCTGACATTGTTGAAACCCAGTGGTCCTTAAAAAACAAAGTGATCCACTGGTTAAATACCAATAGGCAGATTCCTCACACCAATAGGAGCAGGGTACTAATGGTCAGGAGAGTCCCTTGGGTGGGCCGTACCTACAAATCGATACCAGGAGATTGTATCGTGGTGTCATTTGCAGACCCTCATACAGCCCATCTCATTACCACATGGGACCCATACGTGACCGAACAAACCATTGTCACCAAACCCCTTACCTTTTTCTACCCTCCAAAACAGCTAGCAGAGCATCCTGGGGCTTGGACCACAGTCCACAACCACAGATGGAAGGGTCAGGGGCAGGGATGGCAACCCGTCAATAATTGGTGGGAAGGTGCACCCACCATGAATAGGTTTGGATGCTTAGATCAGGTGGATTGACTGGGAACAGTCGATCAAACACCTCGATCAAGTGATCAAAACCACGCAAAGATCGCCACTAATAGCAATTCATCGCCACCCATGGTTAAGAACTCGACCCATTTGATGGTGGTTCCACCCTCCTCTGCCCAGCATCCGCTCCCTGTGCGAGACATGCTACACCTAGACAGGGTACATTCCCAAGAACAGGTAGAGGTAATAGAGAGTGAGGGCCACACACATCAGGTAGATAGTGAACTGAAACACTCATTATTATCCTGGAATGTAGCAGGACTGGGTAATAAGATCAAGCATACACCCTGGTTGGAGATCGTCCAGAAGCATGGCATACTTTGCCTGCAAGAAACTTGGCTTGCAGAAGAAAGGCACATCGTGGGGTATCGAACATTCCATACACCCGCTGCTCCCTCCACTCACGGCCGCAATAAAGGGGGTCTGTGTATATACGTCTCGAACGTGGGGGATATAAAAGTGTATAATTTCCACTCTGACCAATATTTTCAAATCCTTTCTTTTAAATGGGGCGCCACACAAAAGGTCATACTGGTGAACTTTTATAACAATATGCCACCAAATGAAATGGAACCCATTTTAAATAAAATGTCAAACCACATCCATAAAGTGAGGGATCAAAACATGGGAGACCATACAGTTATTTGGGTGGGAGACTTTAATTGTGCAGTCTGCCCACTTTCTGAGTTAGGTTTGTGCGGCCTTGCAGATCGTGAGGAGGACGGCCCTTTTCACTTCTCACACACCAAGCTGGGGTCTCTCCTTAATAGTATTATGTTTACTTTTGACCTCACCTTCATTAATCAGGCATGCTCTCCCCCAGTTCCCTTTGCCCCAACATATAATGGAAGAGGTTGTGAAACCACAATTGACTTTGCACTGATATCCCCCACCCCGCCTAACTTTATAACCTTTTGGGGGATAGGGGATGATCCAATGAGTGACCATTACCCTATTACATTTGGGGTTAGGCTCCCAGTGGAGAAAGCAAAGGAATCTAGCGGTCCACTGTATCCATTGGAGGTCACCTTAACAAAGATAAACGGCTATGTGCTTAAGTGGGAGAAATTGAACCCCACACTCTTCTTCCACAATTTAATATCATCCTGCTTTGCAGACATATCTGTCTGCCTAGAAGAAGATGTTGAACCTAAGGCGATTATGGCAGCTTTCGCCAATATACAGGAGTACATAAAAGGCGCTCTAACTAAGAGCCACAAAAAGAAGGGGAAACGTGCATCCGGGTGGTTTGATGCTAGGTGCACAGCTGCCTTAAAGAACTTGAAGAAAGTTTTAAACGCCATTCCGAAAAACAGGGCCCGAATCTCTGAGGCTAGGCGAGATTACAAGAGAGAAATTAACCTCCGGAAAGCGACCATGAAAAAGGAGGCCTGGGAGGCACTGGGAGAAGCTGCTAGGAATAAGGACACTAACCTTTTCTGGAAAGTGATAAGATCAGTATACAACACAAAACATACTGATAATTGCATAGATGTAGCAATCACAGCAGAGCTCTGGGTCGAACACTATGGGAAACTCTACACCAACAGACAGGGGAATAACATGAATCAACAAAAGGCACTTTCACCCTTGAACAAAGCCACGCAAAATTATCAGTCAAGCGATCCCCCAGTTTCGCCGTATCCAATTGACTTGGTCTTTACCACCCTAGAAGTTGAAAATGCAATCAGGGAAAGTCCTTCAGGGAAAGCTCCTGGTCCGGATCACACACCAGTGGATGCCTATAAAACAAACCTGGAATTTTGGGCTCCGCTCCTAACGAACGTTTTGAACATGGGAAATAAATGCGGCTTAATTAAGACCTGGTCAGATGCCATTGTGGTCCCCATCTTTAAAAAGGGAAACAGGGACGATCCGGCTTGCTACCGTCCCATATCTTTACTAGACGGTCTCATGAAAATTGCAGGAAGGATCGTCCTAAAGAGGATTCAGCACTGGGAGACAGAAAACAAGGTTATTTCGGAACTCCAATATGGGTTTCGAAAGGGACTGGGCACCCAGGAGCAGTGTTTAAATCTGTCTTTATTAATGTCCAAATATATTGAGGCCAAAAAAGGGGATCTGTTTGTTACATTTGTTGACCTTAGCTCAGCATTTGATTGTGTGGATCATCGGCAGCTTTGGTCAACATTGGAGCTCATTGGGGTGGATCCTACCATAGTGGTATTCATCAAAGAACTGTATAGAGATGCAGGTGCCAGGGTGAGGTTCGGGATCCAGGGGCAATGTACACAGAAATTTTCCATAAATAGAGGGGTTAGGCAAGGTTGTATACTTGCCCCCCTTCTATTTAGCTTTTATATTAACTCTGTTGTAGACCATCTAACAAATCTCCAGAATGACTATCCAGCTGTCAATGGTAGGCCTGTACCCATCCTATTATATGCCGATGACGCGGCTATTATGTCTAGGACTAGGGTAGGGTTGCAGAGAGCTGTAAGAGAATTCTCGTCCTACATGGGGAAAAGAAATTTGAAAGTGAACATCTCAAAAACTTTCTCCATGCCGTGCACCCAAAAGAGTAAAAGGCCACAATGTTCGATATACCTTGACGAGCAAAAAATCGAGACCACAGACACTTTTTGTTACCTGGGTGTTGTCTTTGAGAGAAAAGGAGCCTGGAAACATGCAGTATCGGCTAGGAGGCTTGCCTTTACCCGTGCTATTGGCGCCCTGAGAACTTTTGCAGCGAAAATCGGGGGCAAACCGACGGCTGAGATGATACAGATTTACCAAGCAAAGTGTGTAGCGACAGTCACTTATGGAGCAGGCTTATGGGGCTTTGAAGACGTGTCCTCACTCCAAATTTGTGAGAATCTTTTTATTCGTTACTTATTGGGTGTGAGCAAATCTACTTCAACTTTTATCACTCACATTGAGACTGGCCTCAAATACCTTAGCGACTCCATAAAGCTGTCACCGTGTTTGCTTTGGCACAAAATTTGGACTACCAGGGAATGCCAATTTAACAGAGAACTCATCACGGATTGCATGAACTTGGATGCCGCATCTAAAATAAAATGGATGCGACATGTCCGGTTGATGTTCGTCAAGATTGGCTGTCCTGAATACTATGATGACCCAGAGTCCCTAGAAAATCTGTCTAGGTCGTCCCTCAAAAAACTTTTAATTACATACCTGGAAGGTGTTAGATGGGATGTAGAGAAACTCAAAAATACCACCTTGAGCTACCAAAGAATAACTCCCATCGAAGGCTTGCAATTGTACCTTAGGACCGAAACTGCACCTTATCCTCGTATGCTTCTCACCAGGCTGCGCCTAGGCACCTTTTTCCGTATGGTCACTCTCCCAAAACAAAATGATTGGACTGCCACGAACCTAATTTGCCCATGCGATGATCACTCATCACAAAGTAACATTCATATCATGTTCTTTTGCAATCTGTATTCTGCCCCAAGGAAATTGTACCTATTACCTCTTCTAAAACACTGGGGCATAAGAACATGCAAAGACGCTTACTATAAATTACTTTTGCTAGATGAGGTGTATGTCATCTTTGTCGTTTCTCGTTTTTTAATGTCAGTTATGAAATATAGAAATTCCATGATGTAATCCTTGCATGTTTAAACTTTTTTACACGTTTTTACATGAGGTCAACTGTCGTAATTTCACCATTGACTTTTATCATTTGGGAAAACTGTTTTACAGAGACTCATAAAAAGTTCGTTGGGGATAAATCTTTTAAACTTGTTGTATATAATGTACTTGTATGCTTTTATGATTTTACTAAAACAAATCGAATAAAGCTAATTTTGAAAATTTTTTTTTGACATGTCCCATATATTACACCAAAACAGAACTAATCCTGATTGGAAAAAATGGTTGATCTGGCCCACAGACACTAATAACTGTCAAGATAGATTCCTGGACAAAACACAGGGGTTCAAACAGAACAGGCTAGACCCAAGATATTCCCAGAGACAACATCCAATGATAATAACAACATACAGTGTAGGAAAACTATGCCTCGAATGGCTACAGAAATCGACACTACCTGAAATTAAGCAACACTTGACTTTACTTAAAGAAGGTGCTGACTTGCGGGATTTCTTATTGGGACCTCGCAAACAGCTCCAAAAACGTTTCATATACGCCGGTATATATACTGCTTACAACGAAGCTTGGAAAGTAACGCAAATTGAAACTGCTGAAAAAATACGAGAAATTGGTCATATTAATTTGGAAAAATCACTGTCTGTAGTGGACAATGGGTTAACGACTCTGTCCTCCAGAATGTATTCTTTGGACAGCATTGTATCATCTGCTATTGATATAATAGAACAGGATATGCTAATGTTACAACATGGCCAGTCCCAATTACGTTCTATTGTACAGTTAGGCTGGACGTTACAAAATCTGCGTTCAGGCTACGTGCCTTGGCGTCTAATCAACACAACGTCATTATTTTCTATCTTTAACCTTACTGATAAACAAATCTCTTTGGCACAAAAAGGAGCAGACTATACGGTGCTGAGCATTAAAAAACTAGAAAGATTACCATTAACAGTTTCCGAGAAACCTGTCATTGAATGGATAATACATGGTACCATAACAATACCAATAACGAGATTCCAGTTTCAATACTGCCTACAGCATATACCAGCGGGCCTGTATGAAAGGTTGGGTAAAGGTTACATCAAGTCGACCTGGAATTTACCTTACACACATAGATGTTGGAGTGGGGGTAACAAAGAGGTATTTCTTAGTGGGAAAAATTGTGAAAAGTCACTAGGTGGTACACTCCTATGTCAAGAAATGAATTTACATGGAGCCTGTGAGGGTTCAACTGATGATGTTTCTTGCCACTTGCACGGCACTCCAGCGACACAAATAGAACCTGTTTTCAGGCAGCTTTCCAACAATAGCTACGTTATGTTAAGTGACCACAGCTGTTGTGGCATGTTGCCAGGAACGCTCTATCTCGTCAGTGTTACATCCAGGGTCACTTGTTGTATGCAAGTATTGTATCCAATCAGCAAGCCAGACAAGCAGGCAACAATTTGGCCTTCATTGAAAATCTCTTCTCTTCGAATTGATACATTAAGCAGAATGAAAGCCATTCTTTTACAAAAAACTGTGCCTTTGACCTCATCTAGAGAAACGTATGATCTGCAAGTTGCAAGGACCTCAGCAGAGATACATACATTATTATCAGCAAACTGCCCAGTACATTTCATAGAAATGTTAGGTCAAATTTTAAACATGTCAGATACCAGTGGCATCACACATGTATTTAAGACACTTTTTTTCGGGACTGTTAGCACCCTTTGAAGCAGTCCTGAGCATGTTCCCGAATTTCGTGCACTCAGTGTTCGGCGGCCTGCCTCCTATTTTGGGACTCGTAGCAGGAATTCTGATTTTGTTCCTTCTGCTCCGATATGGCAAGTCCAGTCACCAGCGATACCCAGGTTACCATGGAACAAGCGATCCAGGCACTGCGGTACCGAAATAGGATAACACAGGTTCTCGGCTTGGCTCGTCTAAGAGATCTGAATACCACATGGTTTCTATCATTCAGACCAATCTGGCAAGATTGCATCTTACCTGTTCTACGATGCCTGCTCTGCGGAGAAGAATGCGTGTTAGACATCTGTCTCTCACTTCCATCAGCAGTACCTATGGATGTCGATACTTTGCTTGGTTCGGTAACTGCTCATGCAACGTGTTGTCCTCAGCGGCTACCAATTCTTATGACAGCATTCGTTGAGACCTCACCATTACGACTAGGTGGCAGTGAGGTATGAGATGAAAGCGGCACACAGATACAACCTTCTGTGAACATTACTGATCCAGATCATGCTGACGGTAATGCATCTCACATATGCACTATTTCTACTTTTTCGGAAATGGCCCAACTTTCACCTACTGTGGTAGACAAATTATTTGCCAGCCTATCTGAGTTAATGTTTTCTCCTAACAACGAGAATAACTCTAGAAAAACAAGCACACAGCGTTCCCTGAACTTTGATTTCGGCCTTCAGTTTTGATGAACAGAACTTCTAAAATTTGGAACTATTTTTTACTACAAAGAAATTATTTTTTCTCAATACCAAAATATTTACCTTTTTTTGGCACAGAGTAATCTGCTTAATGTAGAACTATTCTTAGAGAACAAGATTTCTATTTTTGATAGCTAGAGACAATATTTAAACTTAGCCTCTAGCACATGTACAGTATTATATAAATCTGTGATGAAATGGTCTCGACCTTCTCTTCTGTATTTAGAGCCATTTCATAAATGCAAATTTCGTGAATCATTCAGCCAGCATTTCAAATATAGAAACTACATGCTTTATTTTGAATGATAACACTGCTTAGAAAACGTACAGTACAATACTAATTTTTTCTTGTACAAACCATTTCAAATGCATTTTATGTATTTTTCGGGTGGGATTGTAAACACATGCTTAGAAATGTTATAACTGCTTAGTATTCAGTAAAGATGGACATTCTACGTGGAGTGGGTGTTGTAACGTATCTAGGGCTCTAGTGTAATTTTCTCGATTCATGCCCTTATATAGATATAACTTATCATATCCTTATATAGGCATAAGAATCATAACCATATTTAGACACAGCCAATGCAGTCCAAATACGGCATGGCTACTTCTACTAAGCTCCCAGAGTACAACGAGTTCTTGAAGACAACCAGCCTTCAGCAGTACGGGACTTCCCTCTGCTTCAGTATTGATAGGTCCCAGAACTCCTGGAGTGTGTAAAGAACTTCGAGTTCTTATTGACGTTATTATGTCCACCCTTACGTCAAACTCGGCACCTTCCAGGTATAAATATGCCCACATCTGCCCTAACAAACACACTGTGCTTTTGGAGCAGATCGACTAACTACTTGCCCGACGCCCTGCTGTATGCGAGTGCCGAAGGAAGCCGACCCTCCCAGCTGATGCACTGAGAGAGACGCTGTCTTTTCTCCTGCCGAGAAATCCAACTCCAGTGTTTCCCAGCTACCCTTGCTGGTTACTGGGATCGAGTCCTGAGAGAGAGATAAAAGACCTCCTTCATTCTATAACCAAGGTACGGAGCTGATTAGACCCTTAGAGAATTCTTGGATAGATTCTTGGCAGAAACTATTTAACTCAAGCTATACCTCACTTACTTCTTCCCTTGTACTAGACTTAGGTTAGGTACACCGGGGTAGGCATATTTTAGATGCACCAGTTGAGTACTTTTAGTCATTATTTATCATTGTATCTATTTTATCTATTTTATGTATCTTATGGCTTAGAAACCATATAAATGCTTTTACAGTATTATGTAATAATACTGTTTTTACTCTACGCACTTTACTTCATAGCAAGTATTACGATTGTAGCAATTACCTTCTCTTGCATGAGAAAGACGCTTGCTCAATAAATAACCTTTTTATTGAAAACGCCCGTCTCTATTTCTCTGCACTTCTGGGGAAACGAAGCATGCACGATTGACTGAGTGAAATAGCCATCTATTGTTTTCGCGACTCTTGATATATATTCCTTATTCTTGGGGAACAAAGTTGTCATGTTATATGGTTGTCAGAAACTAATCCCTTCTTGTGTATTCGAGAAAGTTTCTAGTGACCTCTGAGCTAGCTGGCATTCACAATTAAGTCTAACATATTCAATAGAGACCTAGTCGACTTCAGTGCTACGTCTAAACTATTGTTTATGTTATTCCAATGCGCAGAGCCTATTGGGAATATAGGAACTACACTACACCACAAGTTAACTTGCTGACTTCAACAAATTTGGCATGTGCCCCATGAGGCAGGGCATGCTGTCCTTGACTCATGCTGCTCAGGCACAGGCAGCTCGCATCTCCAATTGGCGCATGCGTGCTTCGACCACCGCTTCGGAATTAGAGTGAGCTCCCATTTTGTTTGTTCACACAGGCCTCAATTTAGGAACTATTACAGAAACAAACACAAATAAAACGTAAATTTACGAAATAAAGCCTTTCTGTTTACCTCCTCCTTCTAATAATATCCCAGTTAGTATTTACCTAGCTTTAACACCTTCGAATCTCATGACGAGCTCAGCTCGTCATGAGCCACGGTGCTCGTGTGCTATTAATCAGTCTCAAACAACGATTTATACAGCCAGTGGTTTGCCTATCTCGTATCGGCCCTTTCTACAGCGTCCCGCCCAAGTTGGGGCGGGATTTGTGGGAAGAGCTCAATTGCCTGCAGTAGGTGCCTGTTGGAATTACAACTGTGGTGCCTGCATCAGGCAATATTGTAGGTTCAAACACGAATGTTCACGGTGTGGTGGGTGACATCCTATTACACAGTGCTATCCCATCCAAAATGTTGCTGACGCAGGGAGGGGACAGAGAGGTAGAGGGGTTGTTCAAGATGTTGTCCCAAAAGGCTCCTACCCCAGTTAATTTACAGGCTATGATAAGCTGGCTAGATGAATATCCCGATTCGGAAGCGGCAGCTCAGCTATATTGGGGCTTTGCAGTGGGTTTTCGTTTGGGTTATCAGGGGCCTAGATGTCATCGTTGGGCGGATAACTTAAAGTCAGTCAGGGATCTGCCCCAGGTGGTGTGTAAAAAACTTGACAAAGAAATTCAAACTGGGAGGATTGTGGGCCCATTTAAGGAATGTCCTTTGGATAATCTGATTGTATCTCCTTTGGGGGTGATTCCTAAAAAAGCGGCAGATGAGTTCCGGCTCATACATCATTTGTCGTGGACGGAAGGACAGTCGGTTAATGACTTTATATCTCAAGAGGATGCAAATGTCACCTATATGTCTGTGGATGATGCTTTGAGGCTGGTGAGGTTAGCTGGTTTGGGGGCTAAATTAGCAAAATGTGACATAGAATCAGCTTTTCGTTTGTTACCAATTCACCCCACGGATTTTGAGCTGCTTGGTATGTATTTTGACTGAGCTTTTTTTGTAGATAGGGCTCTACCGATGGGGTGTTCTACCTCTTGTGCCCTGTTTGAAAAGTTTAGCACATTTTTACAGTGGTGCTTGGTACAGAGATATGCGAATGACGCGCTGTGTCACTATCTGGATGACTTTTTGTTTATCAGACAAGCAAATGTGGGTCAGTGTAAGGCAATTTTGAATTGTTTTCAAGAAATGGCGCAGGAGTTTGGTGTGCCTCTGGCTCCAGACAAGACGGAAGGCCCCTGTACAAAGCTTACCTTCTTAGGTATTGAGATCGATACAGAATTGATGATGGCACGCTTACCGTCTGAGAAGGTGGTAGAAATTAAATCTTTCCTGTTGGAAGTGCTGGGTAGGCGCAAGATAGAATTAAGGCAGGTTCAGCGTTTGCTAGGTTACTTGAATTTTGCGTTTCGGGTAGTGAGAGCAGGTAGAACTTTTTGTAGAAGATTGGGTTTTGCCATGTCGGGTGCTTCATTGCCGCACCATAGGATCAGACTGACTAATGCGGTCAAGGAGGATCTTCAAATATGGCTACAGTTTTTGGAGAATTTCAATGGTGTATCGATCTTTTTTCTGGATGATAAATTTTTATGGCACATTCAACTGTTTTCCGATGCAGCTGGGACACATGGATTTGACATATTCTGGGAGGGGCGTTGGTGCGCTGAGCGATGGCCAGAACATTGGGTACAACAAGGCAGGAGTATTGCTTTTTTAGAATTTTTCCCGCTTCTGGTAGCTTTGAGAGTTTGGGGTGAAGAGTTTAAGAACAGAAGTGTGTTGTTTCACATTGATAACATGGCTGTTGTGGAACTGGTCAATAGAGAACGGGCAAGAGACGTGAATGTTTTGCACCTATTGCGTCAGTTTATGCTGTGTAGTCTCCAACTGAATATAGTGTTCCGGGCAAAACATATCCCGGGTGTGAATAATTCAATAGCAGACGTACTGTCCCATTTTAATTGGCACGCTTTTCGGGATTTGGCGCCAAAGGCGGACAAGGTCAAGACAGAGATACCTACAGAAGTTTGGGCAATGGGAGAGTAAGGATCGTCGAGTTAGTGGAGCAATCCATTGCGATGTCCACCAAGCGCTGTTATCAGAAAGCCTGGTCGGAGTTGGTAAATTATGCAGAATCCCAAAATCAGACCTGTATGGTGGTTGGTAACAAAGAATTCATTTTACAGTATGTATTATATTTAATGGATAAGGGCCTGTCACATACCAAGATTGCGGGTAAACTTTCAGGCATTTCTTTTTATGGTAATTTATTTTTTGGTAAGGAAGTTGGGGGTGGGATATTGCTGCGGAGAATGTTGAAAGGTTTTAGTAAAGTGAAGTCACGTCCTTTAGCTTTGGGGGAACCTATTACTTTTTCCTTGTTACAACAGTTGCTATTGTTTTTGCCGCAATGTTGTTTTGATGGTTGGGAGGTCTCTCGTTTTAGGCTGGGTATGATTTGGTTATTTTTTGGGGCATTTCGAGTGTCCGAATTGTTGGGGCTGAAGGGTAAGTTTGGGATTCAAACTAATGAAATACAAGTGCAACAAGGTGAATTGAGAATATGGTTGAGACAGTTGACAGATCAAATGGGGAAAGGGACTTGGATTGGTTTACGCGGGAGCGGGGTGGAGGGTTGTTGTCCTTTGGGGGAATGGCTTTCTTTATCACACTCTAAGCTTTTTCGTGAAGGAATAATTTTTTGTCACCAGGATGGAAGTTTTATTACGTCTTTTCAATTACTGGCGGTTTTGAGAAAGGTTCTAATTCTGGCAGGTCAAAACCCTTTATTGTTTGGTACTCATTCATTCGGAATTGGGGCTGCAACAGAAGCTGCAAGGTTGGGTTGGGACCAAGCTGGGATACAAAGATTGGGCAGATGGAAATCGGATTGTTTTTTTTGTTTTTTTTTTTTAATTTTTGAAACCTTTATTGTGCATCAGAAGAATACAGGTACGGGCCCACAACCACACGGGCCGGCCTCGAAAACAATTGACAGCACAAAAAGTAAGGATAGAGCAGCCCAGCAGTCCCAAACAACGAAATGCAAAAAGTATCCACGACGTGGCATATGGAAAGAGGGACCGCCGGGTACAGGAGGAATTAGGTTAATTTTAAATTTTGTAGATAAGAAGGATCAGGCGCAGTCATTCCACCGAAAGCACATGGCAGACAACGAACCAGCGAATGAGCAACAGAACGAGGGAGAATAATTGAAAAAGCAGCAGAAAATAATGCGCATCAGGATAGCAGCATAATCAAACAGTACATGCTGGCCATCGCCCGCCCCACGGACTCAGTACTCCCAAATCCACGATAATAACAGCATAAACAGCGGAGAGAAGACGCCGCGCTACCCCTAATCACCCGCCTGACCCAAAGAAAAAGGGGAAAAGTAAGAGAAACCAAGAAAAGAAGGAAAAAAAGGCCCATAGAAACTGAAACTAAACAAAATCCCCACCCCCAACCCCCCACCCTGCACGCATGCGGAGGCTACGGCCTACCCCCCCCCTAGCAGTGTGCCTGTCGCCCATAAATCGAATCCGAAATTTAGAACGGAAAAGGGAAGAAGAAAAGAAAAGAAATAACGTAACACACAGAAGACCGGAGGAGGGCCACAGAGATACACCCAAAACTACCAGCACACATCACTCCGGCCGCCCGTTCCCAGACCCCGCCACCAATACAATACCCATATTCAATATCCCCGGCAGTCCATCAGCATCCCAGCAGTACAAGCGAAAACAGTCCGGACATAAGAGGAGACACCCTCAGCCTTGCCCCCTGCGATGCGAAGTGGCGACATAGTCCAGTCTCATGGTAGACATCTTGGAAGAGGCGAGCGAGAAAGTGACCACATCCGAGCGGAGGGGTGTCCATCAAAGTCCATCCGACACACAGCCATTTAGAGAACAGTGGTACAGGAAGAGGCAACGCTCATCAGTGAACCTCCAAAATCGGCGAGCCCAGTCAATAAGAACCACTCCAGGATAGGGGAGCAAGTCATGCCAGTAGCCCCACGAGGAGTCGCTAAACGTGGCGCCCGGACATTTTTCTCCAGCCACATCGCAGCACCAGAAACTGCAAGCCTCCCCAAGGATGTAACAGCCGGCACCTCAGCAGTAGTAGGGTCTCGCACCCCCCGTGTGTCAATAGCAACCGGGGAGGAGGAACAGAAGACAGAAGCAAGGTGTGGCACAGTGTCCCGCTCCCAGAGGCATCCGTGGTCAGGCAAGGGAGCTGTGGATAAAATCCCATCTAGCCGGTCCCCCAATTCACGGGCAGCAGTACCGAAAGCCGCTCTCAGTGTACCTAGGGCTCCCAAAATGTCACCAATCAGCACCGGCGTATCTGGGAGAGAGGACACAGCATTCCTCTGTACACAAGGCGAACAGATACAGCACCGTCCCAGGAGTCGGCACCCATCACCCTCCACAGTCAGCTGGTCACTACGCCGAAATACACCATGGCACAGCTCGACCGGGGGCGCCAGGGAAGCACACTCCATGGCCACACAGTGTCGATGTAGCGTGGGCAGACGTCCCCGTCCTCAAGAGCAGCCCAGGAGCCATCGTCGCAGGAGAGAAATGCAAGCTGTAAGATGGCGCCCAGCACTGCTCGCCAAGAAACAAAGTATCAGGCAAGCCGTCCCCGGGCTGAGGACGCGATACAATGTTTCCCCCGCAACGGCGGTGCCCAAAGCCTGCGGAGCGGTGAAGCAAGATGCAGGGTACAAGACGTGCCTGCCGCGCGTATTCGGCCGATTCCGATCCGCCTGTAATGGTCGCCGCTGTTGTAAGCGGGGCCGGCCAGCCAGAGAACAAAGACCCGGCACAGCCGCGCAGCGCCAGGAGGAGGCGGGGGCGTCTTGGCACTCTCGCTGCCGGGATCGAGCAGGGAAGCACATCGGTAGATCCGGGTTCGCCTCCCGGCTCCGCTACCGCCACTCGTTTACAGGATAGACAACAGGATAGGGCGGAAAACGGGAGAAAGGCAAGAGGGGCGGCGGAGCCGAGGAATCAGGCGGCCATCATGGTTCCGAGCCAGGCTCCTCCCCCTGAAATCGGATTGTTGTGCTAGATATTTACAGTTCTGAATGTTTGTTTTCTCTTTTTTATGCTAGTCTAATATTATCTTTTTTTCCTCACAGGACGAGTTAATCCTTTGCCACGAAAAATGAGGACTTGGATTGTAGGACATTCTTTTGTTAAATGGTCGGCCACCTGTGCGGAGCAACAGGTTTGTGGCAGATCTTTGGGGTTACACGGGAAAGGTCATGAGGTATTTTGGTATGGTTTGGGATGGATGAAATGGGGTACGTTGTTCTCAGTGCTCTCTAAATTATCCAAAGAAAAGGGGGTTCCGGACTTGCTAATTATTCATCTTGGTGAGAATGATTTAGTGGACCTCTCTGGTCTAACCCTTATCAAACAAATGAAGTTGGATCTAGCTGTGTTAAAGGATAACTGGTCAGGTACATCAGTAGAGTGGACGGAATTTATCTTTCGTCATCGATGGAGAGGAGCTAGGAGCCACGCTGCAGTTGAAAAGACACGTAGCAAATTAAATAGAGCAATGAAACTCTGGTGTGGGCATAAAGGTTTTATCACATGGACTCATTACAAGTGTTGAAAGCCATTTATTTCATGATGATGGGGTACATTTATCGAGAATGGGGCAAGCTTACTACTTGATGGAGTTGTGGGATATGTTGGCAAGTTTTTTTGGGGAAAATTTATGGTGCGACAGCAAGGTTAATTAGAGTTGTTCATTTTCATTTTCTATAATTTGGGTGGGGCCAGGAAAACGCTTTGGTTTTCCTGGTTGGCGCTGTTTGGGGTTGGGGATGGTCTCGAGCGGGCTTATCCTTTTTCTCGGGGGTGGGGGGAGGGGAGGGAAAAGAGGAATTTGGTGATTAAATGATGACATAGCTTAATGCTGGTTTTAGTACAAGTGGGGAATTTTGGATTACAGAAATGTTGGAAATGTTTTTGGTTACAGATAAACAGAGGGAAATGTTGTTGGAAAATGTTTTAAAGGTAAATGATTTATGATTATCTGTTTTCATTAGGAGGAACTGTTTTCGACTGTCTTAACCCGTTAAACGCGGCGGTGCGGGCGTTTCCGTGCGCGGGCTGGGCCGTGTCGGCCATTGGCCGACGCCAGCACTGGGGAGGTAGTGCTGCCGTCGGCCAATGGCCGACGGCAGCAAGGAAAGGGTTAAAATAAATAGTGACCTTTTTTGCTACAAACAGCAAGTGTGGATTGTCCTTATTGTGCGATGGGACCCGGTGGACCGAGGCGCGAGCCGGTGTCCACCTGGGAGGATTCCCGCGGTGGGAACAATCCACCGCGTGATTGGCTCTCAGGGCAAGGGGCGGGGCTAGTGGGGCGGGTGTTTGGAGTCAGGGGAAGAGGGTGGTTTGTGATGTCGTGGGAGGCGGTGGAGGAAGTCGGAGCTTTGTCCCACCCACCCTCCCTTTTTTTGTTTATCTTCTTTTTTAATGAAAAAAAAAATCGTCACTTTTAGGGCACTTTACAGTTCTCCTATGGTTATATTTTCTTTAGGCGCTGTTTGATGTTGGGGATCGTCTTGAGCGGGCTTATCCTTTTCCTTGGGGGGGGGGAGGGGAGGGAAAAGATGAATTTGGTGATTAAATGATGACATAGCTTAATGCTGGTTTTAGTGCAAGTGGGGAATTTTGGATTACAGAAATGTTGGAAATGTTTTTGGGTACAGATAAACAGAGGGAAATGTTGTTGGGAAATGTTTTAATGGTAAATGATTCATGATTATCTGTTTTCATTAGGAGGAACTGTTTTCGACTGTCTTAAAATAAATAGTGACCTTTTTTGCTACAAAAAGCAAGTGTGGATTGTCCTTATTGCGCGAACACAAATTAGGAATAAGAACTACTTTTCAATTGTAAGGTCTCTTCTATCGTCTGAGGCGTGAGTCATTTTCATGATCGGCTCGTGCTTTAGATCTCCAGGTCCACGTGTGGTTTGGTTCTCACTTATCCAATAAGACAGAGGTTGTAGCCTTACGGCTAGAGCTAGCCTACCGACTTTGGCGCTGGGGTACCAGGTTCGAACATCTAGAGCTAGCCTCCCGACTTTGGCGCTAGGGTACCAGGTTCGAACCTCGCGTCGGCTCAGCTTCTTGTGTCTGGGCAAAATAACTCAATCTCCCCGTGCCTACCAAAATATATGCAAGGTAACTGGTGCTAATGTAAAGTGCTCCAATACCTTTGGGTCGAGTTCGCGCTATAAATGTGCAGCAAAAATAAAAAAGCCGAATGATTCAAACATTGGTTACATAGCACCATGTCGCGCAATAATGCCGTACGCTGTAAAGTAGGTTAGCGCTCTAGTTCTTTAAGAGATCGCTGCAGGACAGTAGCGACTCTCTGTCTTCCAGCAGGTGGCGCTGCACACGCGGCTGTCAGAAGCCGGATCTAGCTGTAGCCTCTCAGAAAGAGCCTACAGCTCTGGGGACCGCGTGAACTGTTTGCAAGCATAGCCTGACAAGACGGCTGCGCGCGTACGGAGGGGGCGGTCACTTCCTTGTCAGCCCGGCGTCCTTTCCGGAGCGGTGCTGGTGGTCACTTCCGGGGTGGCCGGCCCGTTGTTTTCCGGGGTGGGTCCTTCTCTTTCTAGCTAATTGCATTCTTAATAGTGGGGACCGTCACTCCGCCCCTCCTTGTAGCGTCTCCAAGCTGTCAGTCACTGTAAACTCGCTCTTCAATTAGCTCACATAGCCTTCAGTTTGCCTGTTCTTTAGGTGCTGATGCAAAGCAGGAGCAATCGGATTTATAACACCGTCAGTCGGGAAACGTCAGGTAAGTGCTGTCCTATGACACCTGAAATATTATGATGAAGAGCTGGCATGTATGTGGTCACACCTGATGAAAGAGTAGATATCTTGGTGTTCATGTGCAGCAAAGAGGCGGGTACCGTGCGGCACACGCGTGTGTTCACCCTTCATTCATTGGAAACTGTTCTGTGTCGTAATGAACTATGGATGACGTTCTTTTGAAACACTTGATACACAGAGTTAAATTGAAAGCTATAAAGTGTGAGTAGTTTGTGAAACTATGACAGCATGTGTAGTACTCGGTGCCTCCTGTACGACACCCTGCACTTTGTAGAACTTTGATATTTGCATTCATATGATACCTAAACATTCTTTGCAAGAAAGCCTTTACACATATTTATAAAGCTGATTTAAGCGACCGAAACTGATGGACGAAAACGTATCCATTTGACGGAGGCTTCTCATTAGTTCTTCTCAGCAAGTTAGGAGTTCTGGCTTTCAGAACGGGAATCGAGTATAAAAAATAATTTCGTCCCCATGGCCATTATACCAACTGCGCCAGTTATGACTGTACTGATGTCTAATGACCTGTACTCGGTTATTCTATCAACTGTGTCCTGTTTGACTCTCGGTGTAGGTGTACTGTTTGAATCCAGCTTTTGTGTTTGTTTATCAGGCATTGTTTTTTGTGCAAACAGGAGCTTACCTGACTCGTTCTGCATTTATTGCATCACTCTGCCTTATTTAACACATATTAACATATATTACAGGTTTTTCTTTAATCATAACCATAGATAGCATATTACTCAGTGTCTGCATATTTGAGTTACGCCATGCTGTTTTTTCGTGTACATTAGTTCTATATACAGGGTATTTAAACACGCAACCTCATTGCATAGGCCAATGGCATGAAGGAGTGAAGAGCACGATGACCCCGAACCAACTCATTTGTACCATGGTAGTAATGTGATTTGACCTTTGACTGTAGTAATGCTTGAATCTGATTATTACTACATTTGCTCCAGATAATGTTTTGTTGAGCCACATTTATTATCGCTTCTGTGACATAAATATATATCCCACATGTTTAAATAACTTGTGCTAGGTCATTTAAGTATTGTGTATAAACGGTTTCCTTCTATTGGGCATACACACTATTTCCACTACTGGCTTGTGTAGAGGATGCATTGCAGTCCCTTTAAAATTGGGCATTATTTAATTTTGATTGCCTTGAGTACTTTCTATGCTGTCACAGGTGCATTTTTTTTATATTTGTTTTTTTAAAGTTTCCAGTTGACTGATTTTAAGATTCACTCCACTGGTCACATGCCTATAACATTGTGTGACCTAAGCGAACTTCCAATAGTAGTGCAAGAGTGTTCCAGACCACCATGGCCCCTTTTGCCTATGTCCCCACTGATCTGATTTAAATCCCACAGTCCTGAATATTATTGTAGCTCAGCCCATCACAGGGGATAGACTTTATGAGTATCTTGTGTCAACAAGATTGGCCTTATGCATTGTCTTTTGGGTCAGTCAGTAAAAACTTTATTTCGCATCTTTTGTGAAGCATAAAAACTACATACATAAATCAAAAACACCAATACATTTTAAAACGGAAATAATAAAAGAAATATATAATACAAATTCATGTGTAAGCACATTTTGCCCTACTATTTTGTTTTCATAGAGTACTCCGATATCATGGGCCAGTAAACAAAACAAAATGTATCAAACTAATTATCAATAATACTTTAAATCTATTATATCATCAATCACTCATAAAACCATATTAAGATGATACATACGTAAATACAACTATAAATGGTTACCTCTAAAAAAAAAAAAAAATGAAAAACCCTCTCAGCTGTGACACAATCCCGTTCGTTTCAGTACAGCCCACAAGAAGGTTGCTACTGCATAACAAACTAATGGATCATCAAGTTGTTGGAGAAAGAATAATGCTGGTCGAAACTGGATAACATTATATTTACACAGAAGGGGTACTATGGTTATTTTCCTTTGGGGTGCATAACATGTGCAAAAGAACAATATGTGCATCTCTGACTAGATAGTAAACCGTCACAAGTGCATTAGTACAGCTCATTTGCAGAGTGTGCATTTACGGGGAAACCCAACCTAAGTGGTATAAGTGTCTCCTGAAGTCAAAAAGAAATACTAATATGAAGAGCTCCACCCACTATCAAATAGATGGAAACAATAGACTTAGGGGGGCCTATTAGGATGGCGGGCGAACCGGAGTCCACCCGCCATCCTAACCGGAATGGGGAGGCGGCGGTCCTGCACCCCTGATCATGATGCAACCGCGCTGGCATTTTAATATTGCGGCGGATGCTGCTGGCTGCAGCACCTGCTGCAATGGTAAAATGCCATGTTGTTGCCTGCCACCTTGTGCATGGACATGTAGGGGGGTACCCCCCAAGTGCACCCTCCAGCCCCCCGGAGGCCCGCAACGGGCCCCCAAATCAATTCCCTGCCAGCCTTTCCATGGCAGCATCGCCGCCATGGAAAGGCCTTAAAATCCAAACATCATAATATGGATGGCAGTGCCTGCTATGCACCGCCACCATATATGAGCCCTAGCTCCGCCCAGCCTGCAATCGTAACGATTGTCGACCGACAGAAAAGCATCAGACAGACTTTCCGTCTCCCGCGATACTCACCACCAACGTGATATGGCAGTGGGTAATTCACGTTACGATGGTGTGGCGATCGTTACCCCATCATAATCACCCCCTTAATGTTTCAGAATTACAATATTTAAACTCTTTTGCTATGAGTGCAGTACACATTGGTACTTGTCTCACATTTCTCTACACACTGTTGACATACTTTACCCCACAACGAAACCCAAAATCCACAGTTGCTAATTAAATCATTTTGGAATGCTACAGTATGTTGGCTTTGATTTGTATTTTTAGTGCCGGCCAAAAAGTATTAATTATTCAAGTATGCGCAGGAGCTGGGATGGTTCAATAATTTCTCAATTTTAAGGGAGGCAAGATGCCCATTAGAAGATCGCAATTTTGATCAATTCTGGAAAAGTGTACAGTTTCAAACCTGTCACAAGTGCAGCAATCAGTACTTTTGGTGCTGTAAATATAAAAAAAAAGCATGGAGAAGGGCCCACCGACATCTAAATGCAAGTGAGTTTGAATACAGAAATGCTTCAAATCAAGAAAGTACAGCAGCAATGTTCACTGTTACTGGTGCAACAGGTATATGACTTTTGGGAATACCTTTGTAGGAGAGGTAATTTTGGGAAACTAACATAAGGATTAGAGCAGGGGAAGGAATGGCTGCTTATCCTCCTATCTGAGTACTACTGACGTTGGTAAAATATTTGAATGTTTATTGACTTACACAGTATACCTTTGTTCTCACACTGCTCCCCAGTATCCTCCCACAGCATCATACAGAATGTTTTAAAAACCTTTTTAATATGTTTTTCACGCGTTAACCATCAATAACACCTTAAGTGCTGCGCCTATTCCAACGGCCGACGGCACCACTACCTCGGGAGTGCTGCCGTCGGCCGTTGGAAGTTCCAACTGCACCTGCGCAATGGAACGTCCAGCACTGGAGCTCGACGTTCCATAGCTGCTAAGGTGTTAAGACATACAGTAAACTTGAATCCAGCGTTTGAACACAATAGTGGTCAG
Organism: Lissotriton vulgaris; assembly: GCF_964263255.1. Lineage (NCBI taxonomy): Eukaryota > Metazoa > Chordata > Amphibia > Caudata > Salamandridae > Lissotriton > Lissotriton vulgaris. The sequence goes on along the minus strand of NC_141698.1, from coordinate 277,475,308 downwards.
GTAATTGAAGCAGATTATCCATTCCACAATACATATTAATCACATATAGGAAACAGCCTTTACAACTAGGTTTTTACCACATTGTAACTTTACCATGCATTTTTTAGCACGCATGTGGATGATTTTACAACGCATACCTTAACCACGTACTTAAGATATTTTTGAGGGGTGTGGGGGTCTCTGCCCCCAAGTACATTGTTTACAAACAATGTGTGGTAATGGCATACGTTGTAAAAGCATAAGCGTTGTAAAAAAATGTGTGGTAAAAAAATATGTGGTTTAGGCAAGCAAAGTATTTACCTGTGATGTTCCGTCTTACAAGTCTAGAAAAAACTCCCTTTGGGGTATTCTCATAGCATTCCAATCGTACACTCACACCATAGATTCCACTCAAAACACACCGGGTCAGTATTTCAGTTGCGAGAAAGTCAAAATGTGAATCCAATAATAACATTTTTGTTTGATTTTATTAGATTGGTTCAAGAAAAAGTATACTAATATACCATATATCATTAAAAACAAGACATCATTATACACATTAAAAACTACAAAAAAAAAATCACAGTGTAAATAGATCAATGATTGTGACAAAACAAGCACATTAGCATGAATTAATATTTCAGCACATTATTTTTTTACGTGTGTAGTACATCACACAGTAAATACAGGTTACAAACAAATTCATAGGGATCTTATCGTATTGTCGGCACACACAAATGCATTTTTGTGACAGGTTACCCCACACTAATATACAATGGTAATGAATAAACGGCCCGCTATATGTACTTATGGTGTTGGGACTGTGTGTTCATTAATTATAATTAAGAGAATAGGGAGAATATAATAACTATTTAAAATTAGATCTTCATGCATATAATTAGTGTAGATGTAAATATGGTAAATAATATAGTCTCACTGACATTCTCTTTATCATAGGGTATGCAAGTAACGTCAAAATTGCCACACTAATAATCGAAAGGAAGAAAGAAGTTTGTGGGCTACACCACATGTATCAAGGTAACTGTCACTCAGAAATCGGTTCAAAATATGACCGATCCCTACCCGCTCCTCCGGCAGGCTCCAGCCGCTCTCTGACCAGGCTCCCTCCATCCTTCCCTGGGGGGCCACGGGGCGGGAGATGTGTTGCTCTCCTAGGGCACGTACCCTACTGGCAAAAGCAGCAGGGACACGAACGACCTGTCGCCGCAGCCTCGCGCCCCATCGCCGCAGGCTCGCTCCCCATCCCCGGCACCGTTGGCCCAGGCTGAAGGCAGCCCGGTTGCAGCTCACGCGGTGCCCTGCTCCTCCCGCCTCATCCTGTGCGCCGGGGTGGCCCTCCTCTGCCTGTCCCTGCTGCCCCTGTAAGGCAGTCCGGCCGCCGGTGAGCTGAGCTTGGCGCTGCCGTTGCTCCGGCTTAGCCTGTACCTGGCCTGTGGTGTGGTCGCCTTCCTGCTGAACTTAGCGCTGCCGTTGCTCCGGCTTAGCCTGTACCTGGCCTGCGGTGTGGTCGCCTTCGTGCTCGGGAGCTGTGGACGCTGCTAAGTCGGGGACGCCCCATGCGGACACCGGACTTTCAGTCTCACAAGGAGACCATGCCCGGGATAGCGCTCGCCTCTGTGATCCGCAAAGGTAAGGAGATATCAGCGCTCCTGCTGTCACCCCTCGTTTGACCAAAACAGGGGATTATGTTGTGTCTCTCATGAGGGTATGCAGATTGTAGCCCTTTGGCATTCTGGGGGGAGTACATGGAGGACCATATGGATGAGAAAAACCTTTCTACTGTATTTCATAATATCCATTCTAAGGGTCCTTAAAGGTAAACGTTATAACAAAGTAAACTTGAATACATTCCTTCTTTTGGGCTCTAAAAGGGACCACAGAGACCGTTAATATTTCCTTTTATATTTTTGCATGTGCACCAACAGCACAGCATGAAATAGGAACTCTTTTATGTGACCCTTGTTCCAGAGGTGTCTGCTATCCGCTTCACCATCCCATTGTATACTGATGTCATCTTGAGGGGTATGCGTCTATACCTTCCTCTGGCCAGTCAGCATCAACAAACACCCTGTCTGTCAACCGAAGTATCTTTCTTGAACATCCCTTCTTGCAAGGAGTTTTCTTCAAAATAGTTTTTGAAGTAAAAGGTTTCCTCCTGTTGTTCCTCTGCCGGATCCATTGTTGTAGGCATGTTCTCTCCTTGGATATGTTTTTGAAGCTGCGGCATGACTTAATACTAAACTTTAGTTTTTCCCTTTCCTTGAAGGTCTTTTGCTGGAACTCTGCACAGCCTTCTGATGTGTGGTCCTTAGGCAAACACAAGTTGCAGACTTGGAGATTATCCTTCTCTGCAAACTTGTGATGCCAGTTAGGGCACAACCCGGTATGTGCTCGATATCCCAAATTAATTGTCCAGCCCAAGCGGATGATGACCTTGTGGTAAGCTAGTTAGGGTTGAAAACCACAAGAGCAGTCATTATGAACTGGTGTTTCTCTTTGGTTTCTTTCGCTGTGCGAAGTCTTCGTCCGATTGTTCTATAATTTTCCTAAAAAAAACTTCTACCTCTACTGCTTTCAGACCCCATGGCAGAAAAGAAACAAGCATCTGCAATGAAATAGGTCTCGCATTTACGCAAGTTTGAGCTATTGGCATTGTAAATGACAATGCATTTTTTTATGTTTTGGTTTTTAAATCATAAATAAAAGGCATTGCCATTTACAATGCAGTAGTTTAAACTTGCTTAAATGCGAAACCTATTGCATTGCAAATGCTTGTTTAGGATTGGTACTCTGCATCTAATGAGGCCGGAAATCTTTTGAGATCGCCAGATATTTTTTTTGGTATGTTGAAAGCTTTAAAACTTTAGGTTATGCAAAAAAGTAAATAGGTGGTTTAATAAAGCAAGAAATCCGCCTAGTCTATTGCTTAAAGAGCTGATTTAGGCATAACATTTTAGGGTGTGTAAAGATTGAAGACGTGTCCTCCCGTCCTCCCTGCAAAATTTCCACGGCAGTGATCCGTTGTTTTTATGATATTGAGCATTTATTTATTTATTTTGAAGCTTATAAAGCGCGAGGCTACCCCCCAACGGGGGTGTCCCGGCGCTAACGACTAAAGAGCAACATGGATGTCTAGCATGGCTAGAGGTTGTAAAACAGACAGGTCTTTAAGTTTCGCGGGAACAGAGATTAAAATTTAGTTAGTCGCAGACATAATGGTAGGCTATTCCAGAGTTTGGCGGTCACAACAGCAAATGCTCTGCCCCCCATTCTGGAACGGCGGAAACGGGGAGAGTGAAGAAGACGAAGGTGATTGGATCTGAGAGCTCGGGCAGACTGAACAGGCTTTAGCTTACGTCTGAGATGTGCTGGCTCTTGGCCATTTAGAGCCCTGAAAGCCAGGACCAAGGCTTTAAACTGGATGTGATAGGGCACAGGCAACCAGTGAAGTTTCTTCAGATGAGGGGTTATTGAGTGGCGGTAGGGGATGTTGCATATCAGCCTTGCAGCGGCATTCTGCACTATCTGCAACCGATTAATCAGATAGGCTGGAGCTCCCACATAGAGGCTATTGGAGTAATCCAGGTGGGAAGTAATAAAGGCATGGATGACGGTTGTACCTGAATCCAGAGGGAGGAAAGGGAGAATTTTGCTAATCATGCGAAGTTTACCAAAGCATGCGGAGGTGACCTTATTGATTTGCGTCTTTCATGACAGTTCATTGTCGAATTGGAAACCCAGATTTCTGGCTGATTTTACAGGTACCAGGGGAGGGTTAAACTCAGACGACCACCACAGTTGAGACGGAAGTGGGGAACTTTGATTGAAGAACAGCACCTCGGTTTTATCTGTATTGAGCTTGAGGGTATTGAGGGTCATTCAAGATGAAATATTGGTGAGGCAGCGTCTAAAGATGACAAGGCCGCTGTCAGAGTGATCTCTAAATGAAAACACAAGCTGAGTTTCATCAGCATAGGAGATCAATCTGACCCCCAAGATTCAACTACCTCAGCCAGAGGTGAAAGATAGACATTAACCCTTTCGATGCTGATGACGAGCTCAGCTCGTCATCACCCACGGGTGGCGTGTGTTGATGACGAGCTGAGCTCGTCATGTATCGCAGAAAAGGGAAAACAGCCACACAGTGCAAAAATCGCCGCAGCAGCGATGCGGTTAAAGAAAAGGGGACTCAGTGCAGAGCCCTGAGGCACTCCGCAACTGAGTGATTTTTCCTTTGAGACAAACGGCCGGAGAAAGACCTTCTGACTTCTGCCACTCCGAAACGATCTTATCCAGGCCAAGGGAATATCCCGTATCCCAAGACTATATAGTCTATCTAGCAGAATGGTATGTGAGACGGTATCGAAAGCCGCGGACAGGTCGAGGAGCATCAACATGGCCTCCTCGCCTGCATCCACGCATTCATGAATGGTCTCGGATGCCTCCAGCAGCGCGGTCTACGTACTGTAGCCGTATCTAAATCCAGGTTGTGAGTCATGGAATAGTTGTCTGGACTTCAAATAGTCGGCCAGTTGTTCTTGCACAACTTTTTCCAGTACCTTAGCTGGTTTGGGGAGGAGCGAAATTAGACGATAGTTGCTGAACACAGAAGGATCGGCGTCAGCTTTTTTAATTATGGGGATTAACATGGCCTGCTTCCATGATGTGGGGAACTGACCTGAAAGTAAAGACGAGTTCCAGATTGAAATTAGTGGGGCAGAGATGAGGGGGGTGAGAGTGCCAAGCACCGGGCAGGAACCGGGTCTAACGGGGACCCTGATTTGCACAGCCGCATTTTCATCAGGGCTAGTTCCATAGAAATTGCTTTAAATGCCACAAACGCCTTCTCTTGAGGGACCTTAAGATCCTGAGAGGGTTAGCAAGATCCTGGTAGAATGAGGTGGAGATATCAACGATTTTGTCATGGAAGAAATTAGAAAGACCGTCACTAAGGTTTTGACTGGGGCTAACCGAGCAGACGAGGGCCGAGAGTTTAGCAAATTCCTTCACAATTTTAAACAAAGTTTTTGAAGAATTTTCAGCAGCACTCATTTTACTAATAAAATATTGCATTGGAAGGAGAGATTCTTTATCAAGAGATTCTTTCATCACGAATATCGACCTGTGCATATATTGGTGGGTACTCAATGGTTTTTGTACATATATACTTTTATTGCAATAAAATGAGGCATTGTCACCCCTTTAATAGGTTTTAACCATTAGCAATTAATAACCTGGGCAATTAGGCACGTCTGAGGTTAAAGGGAGAGATTTGTAAACCTGATATATATATATATATATATATTGAGTCCTCGGACAGAGAGGATAGAGTTCTTCTAGCCTATCCCAGCATGAAATACCGTTATGAGTGAGTGCAATGAGGTATGTTTAGGAAGTTTGAGTATTTAGACAAATGTGTGTTTTTAGGTCTCGGCCTGCGAAAGACTGCGCACATGCGCAGTCTCGCTGGCGAGACTTAATGGGATAGAGAGAACATCACTAGCGAGGTTAAGCCCCACCCCTCTTCTCCATTGGCTGGCCTCCTAAACGGTGGCCAGCCATTGGAGAAGAGGTTCTAGTGACGTTCTTCTTTCAAATTCTTTCTATCTAAGCCCCGTCCTTTTCAGATTGGGGGAGCGTGTTTTCCTGCTGAAGTAAAATGTTTTTATCTTCTTTATGGGTCCAGATGGCCCCATAAAGAAGATAAGGAACCTTTTACCCCAGCAGGAAGTCCGGGAAGTCAATCTGAAAAAGACGGGGCTTATTTTTCTGGCTTTGTTTTCAAAGGCAATGCATTTTCTGTTCTTTTTTTTTTTTTTTGAGACACGTCATGTTGTTTGCTTTCCACTTTCCTTATGGGATACAGCTACGAGGTGATGGCAGCACGAGTGACAATCATCATATACTTCAGAGGGCCAGACAAAGGGTCATACATGATCGGCTGCTAATCCACTGCTGGGGGCACAGTGACACCACTTTTCACTGCGAGAACGTCCCCTTCTCACGCCGGCTCCACCGGGGACCCCCCATGTGACTACAACGGGCCTGCCTGCGCGGACTAAGCCACCATCATTTCAGTTCTGCGGCACTGCCTTGAGACTACCCCACGTACCATGCAACGCCCCTGTGCACTGGAGCCGTCACCCCACTGGGATACAGCTGTGAGTTACTCGCAGCGTGAGTGACAATTATCATCTACTTCAGAAGCCCAGACAAAGGGCCATGTGAGATCGCCTGCTAATCCACTCTGGGGGCAAAGTGAAGCAACTCCTCACCGCGAGGACGCCCCCCTTCTCACACCGGCTCCATTGGGACTCCCCCCAGATGCCTACAACAGACCTGCCTGCGCGGCCTCAGCTACCATCATTTCAGTTCGGTAGTGCGGTCTTGAGTCTTATCCCCACATCCATCACCACCACATCCACATCCACTGCCACCACATCAACCACCACCACCACCACATCCACAACCTCCACATCCACCACCTCCACATCCACCACCACCACATCCACATCCACCACCACCACATCATCCACCACCTCCACATCCACCACCACCACATCCACATCCACCACCACCACAACCACATCCACCACCACCACATAATCCACCACCACCACCACCACATAATCCACCACCACCACATCATCCACCACCACCAAAACATCCATGTGTTTGTGTGTGTGTGGATCTGTCTGTGTGTGTGTGGCTCTGTGTGTGTGTGTGTGTGTGGGTGCAAATGCAATAGGTCTCGCATTTGCGAGAGATTAAGCTAATGGCATTGTAAATGACAATGCCATTTATTTATCTGATTTCAAAACCAACACATAAATAAAAAATGTGTCATTTACAATGCCAATAGCTCTAACTTTTGCAAAGGAGAGACCGTTGCATTGTAAATGCTTGTTTACATTTATTGTGTGTTGGGTCATAAGCCAATAAGAATTGTTACAATAAAATGAAGGCATCACTGAATTTGAAAAATAGATTGGTTGTTTTTTGTTATGGACTGTATTTTTATGTTGCATTATTGAATCATATATTTTATATATATATATATATGTATATGTAGTTAACAGTGTCGGAACACACTAGTAGCAAGCCTGAAGAAGGACGATGGACCAGTGTAACCCTCCGAATCGCCTCACTTTTTGTCCTACTTATAGAAAAACAAGTTCCCATGATATTTACTGTGTGATGTATTAGACATGTACAAAATGATGTGCTGACATATTAATTCATGCTAATGTGCTTGTTTTGTCACGATCATTGATCTATTTACACTGTGATTTTTTATTTTTGTAGTTTTTAAGGTGTATAATGTGTATAATTATGTCTTGTTTATAATTATATATGGTATATTAGTATACTTGTTCTTGAACCAATCTAATAAAATCAAACAAAGAAATGTTATTATTGCATTCACATTTTGACTTTCTGGCAACTGAAATACTGACCCGGTGTGTTTTGAGTGGAATCTATGGTGTGAGTGTATAATTGGAATGCTATGAGAATACCCCAAAGGGAGTTTTTTCTAGACTTTAACGTCTTTTTAAAGTCCTGTCCCTTTGGTGTGTTGGACCTCTCTCTCTTTTTTAGAGTTGTTCCGTCGTACAACCATCACATATATATTTTCCTTCTCTAAGAACAAGCTATTGCAGTTGTTATTACTGTACCTGGAACTTAAAGCAGGAGTGAGGGACATGTGATTCACAGACTATCTCAGGGAGTTGCCTTCTTGCCATTCGGCCCCTGAAAGGGAATAGGAATTTTGACAGGGGACCCAGCCTTGTTTCCCATACCTTGTTTGTTCTCTCTTAGTATGATCTTAATTGCCTCCCAGGTTCACACTATATCTTGATACTCCTTCTTTGCATCTCTCGTTAGCAGCACACCTTTGTATTACATCCAGTTTAGCAACCCCTTTTTCCCAGCAAGTATTGCTAAGTCCCATGTTATTTGACGTTTGTCTAGTAACAAGGTAGGATGTATAAACTTACTTGGCGCTATATTTTTTGTTAGGATGGGGGAACATACCCAGTACACAGTTATCTGATTGGACGACTTGTCCATCTATGTCTCTCTCAGCGCATCTTGTTATTTCTGCCAGAATACTGCCAAATTCGGGCAGGAGCAAACGAAAGCAAACAAATCTGCCCCTTCCTCATTTCATCTAGGCACTGCACCTTGGCTCATGGAAAATATGTATTGATTTTTGTGGGAAGTAATGTAGGCTCTGTGTATATAATAGAAGTGAATATATGTGATTTTGGCATTCCGAGATTCATGATGGTCGTTTCTAAAGATGTGTTCCCACTCTTCCCCACTAATCTGCCTGCCCAGGTCCTCCTCCCATCTTTCTCTCCATGTATCCGTTGTTATTTTGACTGGACTCACTAGTGAAATACCCAAACCGACGAGCACAAGAGACTGCTTTGAGATCAAGAGCGATAGATACAAAGCTTCCTACCTGAAAACTAAATTGTTGGACCACTTTTTCATTAAATAATCACAGAAATCATTTCCCGTGATTAATAATTGGAGATACATGCAATGAAGGAGTATATCTGCTCCTCAGTGGCAGTAGATGAAGTGACGAGCTCCAGGCTCCAATTTGAGTTCTTTCCAGTTGTGGTAGAAGCATATCATTCCAACAGGCCATTAAACTAACAGGTTCGATTCTGGATTGGGCTGGTTGCTAAAGGAGAAAACAAAAACATTTGCTTCTTTAGTGTAGTTCTTGATTAATGGGTTCTTTTTGGAAACGACAGGTCCCCAGGTTCTTAATAAATAGATGCGGAGGACTCTTGCAAAAGCAGACGCTGTTGTCAAAGTTCTTGTTACATTTAGGCCCAGTAAGACTAATCTCCCAATTATGAAGTAACTTCTAAAACAGATAGGGTACTCCCATTTCAAGCGTGCTTGAAGCTCAATGGGTGCTAAAGTGTCAGCTTATCTGCCGTTTCTCCTGTAGAGAGCAAGCATGTCCAGTTAGATTGGTGTTAACTGTTGTGAATAGCTCACCTTTACAGATCCGGTTCGATCTTAGTTTATGGCACCATGAACCACCCGATCCTTTGTATAGGGGGCTGCTGTCGGGTTGGTCTTATCCTATTTTGAAATTCACCTTTGATCTAGTGCATCCAGTGCTTAATTTGAGCAGGTGGTTGGCGGTGGGGTTCACTGGCACTTAGTTTTTGAGCCCGGCACTGTTTTTCACAACAAATAATTTCTGAGTGCATGAGAGGAAAAAACAAATCAGAAAGACGAAAAACCCGTCACAAAAGGAGAAAGCAGGAGCCTGCAAGTGTGAGATAAAGGGACAGGAAGTGTCTGGTAGTGTATTAAAGAGGCATGCACTGGAATTAAGACTACCAGTCAATGGTGTAACACATGCCCTGCATCTCCCGTAGTGTGGGGAGGCCCCTGAGCTCCAGGGGGCCCCCTCTGCACAGTAGTCAGGCCTGAGAGCTCTGGATTCAATCCAAAGCGGGGGCCCCTCCATGTACCTTGCAGGTGGGCCCCATCAATCTTCGTTACGCCAGTGCTACCAGCCTTGATATTTAGTGCACCAATGTTTAATTGAACATGCTGGGGGCTTCTGACCAGAGCTTCATTCGTTAAGATGTGAGTTATTAAGCACTGGTCGGGCACCACAAGGGTCACTGCTGTTATTACTGGTATTCTTCGTGCACCTGGTCAGTTTATTTGACTTTACACACTTAAAGCCCATCTGCTCTTGAAAGCGTCTCCAGAGTCCAGAACCAGACCCTCTTGCATTTCTATTCGAGAGCAAACTTTTGCTGAAGAGTGGAAACATTTGATTGTTTTTCAGTATAATTGCTGGGCCTTACTTTCCATTGTAAAGAGAATACGAACAGTATTTGGGGTGACTTTAGACAGGGATATGCCCTTTAAACTGCAAATTGCCGGTTTAATAAACAAAAAATGCAGTTTTCAGTATCTGATACATTTAAGTGCTGCTTTCCCTGAAGCACTCTGTTCCTATTTGTAAGAGAAACAACTAATTTGATTGTGAATTATTGCTTGTCCCTGTATGTCAAACTCCATAAACTGGTGAAAAGTAGCACTTTGCACATAGTATGGGGGTGCCTAGTTTAAACTCTAAGGAAACAACCAGCGGCAAAGCCAATAAATAGGTTTGGCATTGGCATACTGGCCCGTCTGAACATTTTTTAAAACCAATTTTTGGCAAGGGTATGCCCCCCCCCCCATAAGAATACTACAAAAAAACGTTTTTCACCTGTACATGGAGGCCATATGCGTGCAATAATAATGATAATAAAAACCTTGCATATCATTTTAATAGAAGAGCACAGGTGCTTCCTAGCGGATGGAGGTATTTAGAGTAGCAATAGAAAATATTTTTACTTAAAATGCAAAGGTCAGAAAAATATTATATATATTGATGCAAAGAACATGTCATCTTGAATTTAATAATTTAAATGAACAAGTATGACTAGAAAAAACACAAACAACCAAAAGGTTAAAAATGGGAAGGAAAAAAGCATGTGGGAGTATTGGATAACAGACTTGGTACCGACATGCACTTTTTTTTAGGCAGATGTGCACACGTGATTAGGTAAAATGCAGTCACTCTTAGTGTAAAAGAGCCAGTGGCTGAAGTGGGCTGACCCATTGCCGTGTGCCGTAATCTGTGGTAGGCGGCAGCAAAATGTGACTGACATTTGAACGGGCCTATTGATGAAGAGACCACCTCATTATGAATAGAAGTAAGTAATTTTCATTAGAATTGTTTTGGCCACCTGTGGCTGTTGACACAGTTGTCTCCAGACTTGACCTAAAAAAGTGTGCCTGTCGGATGTCAGATGGCTACCAGTGCCAAGCAGGATTCAGTTTTAAGATGGCCTATCCAGTATATAATTGTGTGATTTCAACCCTTACCTAAAAGGTTATTCTTAAAGTTTACTAAATTCCAACTTTCCTTGAAACAAGCTAGTCTTTTACGTAAATGTGGCTCAACTCTACAACAAGACATTTAACAGATGGAAATTGAGCTGTTTTATTAGTGTTCAGGATGGACTTGACCAGAATCTAGCTGCCAATTCGTTTTTATGAATTTACTGCACTGTAAACATGTTCAATCTGTCAGTGACCTTTTGCTTGCCCCATACTTAAGAGAGAAACCCATTCTATGAAGGAACCTTTAGACACATTGGTCGTTTTTGGTCATCTTCTAGAAAAGCATACTTTGTTATTTTGGATTTGTTGCAGCACCATTCAAATGCTCCTTTCACTTCCAAGTATTATTATGCTGTCCTTCCAGTTTCCTGCAAACTGATGGTCTGTCCCATTCGCTTAAACACCCCAGTTACTCAGAAACGTAACACATGGGACATGATGTAGTTGCCTTTTATTCAGATCATTGGCACAATCCATAAGAATGGCCTCCCCCACAGATCCTCTTCCCCCAGCAAAGCTCTGTACCTTGGACTTTGACATTTTGAGGCTGCCGGTGGGACTCCTTAATTTCTCCTTACAGCAGGGTACATTCCTCAGCCATGGAAACATGTCAAGATTCTGCCCATACTGAAGAAACCTAATCTAGATCCCTCTAACTGGTCAAACTACAGACCGATCTCCATGCTTCCATTGTGGCAGGAATAATGGTAAAGCATGTTAACCGGCAACTTTCTGCTTTTGTGGAGACCCGCAACTTAGTCCGACCTCTCACAGTCCGGATTCAGAGTGGGTCACAGTACTGAATCCGCCCTTCTATGACTTACAGCACATCTTAGGCGGCTCCTGGATGATTGTGAGGCGGCAGTGCTGATTTTATTAGGCCTCAGCACTGCTTTCAATACTGCGTCACACGCCACTCTGTTTGAGAGTCTGTCCATTCTAGGTCTACAAAGTGTAAGGCCTTATCCTGGATGGCATCTTTCTTGATTGACTATACTTTCCAGGTCTCCTTAGCGAATATCTCCTCCCCATGACCTGTCATTACCTCAGGGGTTCCTCAAGGCTCAGCCTTAAGTCTGGCCATATTCAATACCTATGTCCGCCCACTGGCTGACCTGGTTGACAGGTTTGGCCTGACTGTCTTTTCCTACGCGTTTGACACACTAGTATCATCTTCTCTCTGTCATCCGCTCAGGACCATTACTCTGAGGCCCTGAATTCCTGTCTGAATTGGGTTGCCTAATGGATAAACATGAACTCTCTGAAATTTAACGGAGAAAAGACTGAGGTATTCGTGCTGGGAAAGAACCCGTCTCTATGGGGCCCACAGCACTGGCCTGAAAACCTGGGCGCTCTTCCCACTCTGTTTGAGAGTCTGTCCATTCTAGGTCTACAAGGTGTAAGGCCTTATCCTGGATGGCATCTTTCTTGATTGACTATATGTAGGAAGGTACATCCTGACTATGGTTGCCCCCAACTTTTTGCCCTGTGTTTTAGCTGGTTTTTGACATAGTCGACCTGGGATCCTGCCAATCAGGACCCCAGGCCTACTGCTCTCTCTTTAAAATGGATTCCATGTACCCTAGGTACATTTCCAATTGGTACTGGGCCACCTTATCAGACCCTGTAACTCAGGGCATAGGTGTACCCAGGGCTACCAGGGGCTGCAGCATGTATTATGCCACCCTTGGCTGGCCTCCTAAATTTGACACAACTGGCTGCATGACAGCTGGGGCAAAGTCGTGTAATCACCCTTTGCTGTAGATATAGTATACCTATATCTAACCCTAAAATGGACACACAGATTCCTATCAGTCACTCCTATGGCAGGCCTTGACAATCCTGAAGGCAGAGTGCTTGGAATCGTGTGAGATGGTGCTGGCATGAGCTGAGCCTGTCTGCAGCTTGCGGAACCAAGTCCTAATAGCTGTTCCATGATATCGCATACCATATACTCTTAAGTGCATTATAATCCTCGCGGTTAAATGCTATCTTTGGTATTGCTTTATCAAAACATGTCGAGTAAGGTGTCATACGAATTGGAATACTAACCCCTCGCCAATTCTGGCGACGGGGTTAGCATTCCACCCTTCTAGAGGGACACGACATGTATGTAACTGTGAACCCCGGTTAAAGTTAAACGAAGCCTCAGCTCCACAAAATGGATGCTGCCACCACAGACACGAGTCTGACCCCCTGCAGCTGGGAGTCCTTCCAGCGAGGGGAGCCTGGACAAAGGGTTTCCTGTCGGGGGCGGTGCTAGCACCGTCCCAGACATGGTTTTGTGTATCCTGGGTAGGCAGGGCTTTACAGGAAGGTGACTGCTGAGTGGCACCCCGGTGCTCACTACGCATAGGCCGGTCAGAACCAGTTCCAGGGGCACACCAGCCCCTGGCCTGGGGAAAGTCCGGCATGGCAGAGGGGTGTAACCACCCCCCTCCTAGTCCCACCCATAGGCAGGACCTAGTCACCGGGTCAGCCCCCTTTTTTGGTATAAAGATGGGAGCGGGCCCCCTGTTAAAATTAGATCATCTTTGGAATCAAGACACGACTTTCTGCGAAAGGACTTCAAGATTTCTTCCTCAAGATTCTCCCTTGTGGCTAAGGAGTAGTCACCCTGCATCAAGCGGGCACCATCCTAAGAACACTGCGGTCTGCTGCAAGTCCTTCTTCACGAATCCGACGACCCAGCTCGACGAGACCCGGCTTCCCTGGCACCTCTGACCTCTACTCACCTCTACAGCAAAGCTGAGAACCGTGAGTGCAACGAGACCTCGAGGGACCGACGATCGCCAAGACTGCACGACTTCTTTGTAACAAGCCCACCGAGTCTTCCACTGGTGAGTGCTTTGGGGTCCGAGAAGCCCCAACCCTGCGCAGCTCCAGCACCCAAGATCAGCCTCCCTGCATCTCCACGATCTGCGTGGGGCCCTTCTGCTGTTTGCTGTGCACCGCGTTGTTTGGCTACTAGCCGGCTGGCTTGTGGCCTTCTGAACGACGCCCGACGACATCACTGCTGCTGGTCTGGTTGCTCCAGACTGGCCCTTGCTTCCTTCTTCAAGAGAGGCACCCCGGACCCTCCTGGTCCACTCCAGACGCCATTTTAGGTCCACCGCGTGGGCTTGAATTTGCCAAGGCTTTGTTGCCCAATCCTGGGTCCAGCGACGCCGACAGCTTCTATCTTCGTGGGACAGCTCGCTCCTCCATCCTGGTCGCCGACAACGCCTCCTGGTCCGTGAGATCTCCGAGCACAGCGTCACCCACTCGCCTAGTCGAGGTGGCTACCATCCGGTGCCCTCCTGGTGCCCACTGACTACTGGCTAGTAGTCACGAACTTGGTCCCCTCTGCTTTCAGGTGTCATCTTCCTTCGATCCAGGCTTGGATCCATCGAACTTTCTTCACTGGTCGCCTGCCAGCAACTTCTTTCTTCCAGGCTCCTGGTCCGTCAACGAGGATTCCCGACGTCCTTTGAGTCCTATGCAGCTGCAGCCCCTGGGCTAGGTAACTTCGGCATTTCGGTGCCTCAGCATAGCCTCAGTATCCAAGGGTCAGAATCCACTTTCGTTTTCTTCCTACCAGGTCGGGTTCGCCCGAGAACACTAACTTTGCAATTTCTAGCTACCATAGACTTTGTCCCGCATCTCGCGTGAGAGTGCACACACTGCACCCGAGTCCCCTGGGTCTCCTAGAAGTAATCTAACGATTCTATAGTCAAGTCCTAGCGATTCCAAAGCCTATTAGTACTGTACTTACCTGCTAGTAATTTCGCATTCCACTTTTCAAGTATATGGTTTTCCGTGCCCCTCGGGCATTTGTATATACTGTGCTAACTTAAGTATTTTCGTAAGAGTTTTGTTTTGTGCTTAGTACCCTGTCCTCATAAAGAGTACAGGGCTGTTGTGAATCTTAATAAATAACTGTTTATTTTCATAACACTTGTGTGGTGTCCTTTCACTTGGTATTCAAGGGGTATATGTGTGGTATAACAGCTGGCTTAACACGCCCTCTCGAGTCTTTAGCCTTAGACTGCTCGTATCCACGCTACTAGGATAGCTGGTCTATAAGGTTGACTTACAACCAATCATCAATAAGGGTTGCTGGACTGATACATAGTGTTCACTAGAATAGTGAGCACTGCATATCAGGCCACCTTCTCACACTATACTTTCCAGGTCTCCTTAGCGAATATCTCCTCCCCATGACCTGTCATTACCTCAGGGGTTCCTCAAGGCTCAGCCTTAAGTCTGGCCGTATTCAATACCTATGTCCGCCCACTGGCTGACCTGGTTGACAGGTTTGGCCTGACTGTCTTTTCCTTCGCGTTTGACACACTAGTATCATCTTCTCTCTGTCATCCGCTCAGGACCATTACTCTGAGGCCCTGAATTCCTGTCTGAATTGGGTTGCCTAATGGATAAACATGAACTCTCTGAAATTTAACGGAGAAAAGACTGAGGTATTCGTGCTGGGAAAGAACCCGTCTCTATGGGGCCCACAGCACTGGCCTGAAAACCTGGGCGCTCTTCCCACTCTGGTCCAAAAGGTGAAGAACCATGGCTTCCTGCTGGACGAAAATTTGTCCACAAAGCACAAGGTTGTGAAGGTGCCTGCTACCTGTTTTGCTGTCCTGAAATGAATTTTGAAAATCCTGTAGATTCTTCCATGTTCAGCCCAAAGGACAGTCATTCATGCACGCCTCTAGAATGTACTACGGTAATGTCCTCTATTTAGGAGCTGATAAAGCCTCTATGAGAAAACTGCAAGTAGTCCAAAACTCGGGGGCCAGGCTGCTCTACAGACTCCCAAAAAGTGCATCGGCTTTGTCTCTTCTGCTGGAGTTGTACTGGCATAAGGTAGAGAAACCAATCCAATTTAAAGCCCTGTACTTCGTGCACAGACCTAGATCCGGAGCTCGCCCCCGATATCTCCATGGAATGGTGAGACCTTATCAACCAACTGGCTTGGCCCCTACGTTCTAGTGATCGCTCCTTAAGCACAGACAGACTCATATGTGAGGCCGGCCTTTGTCTAAAAGGATCCTAAGCTCTGGAACAACTTCTGCAAACCTTGAGAAGTTGTACCCCACTGACTGCTTTTCTGAAACAGTTGAAGACCTGAATGTTTTGAGTTAGTAGGCTCTTGCTGCACCCTCACCATAATGTGGGTCGCGGGCTGGGAATTTGAAAATAGGTAATGACTCTACTATACAGCGAGCACCTTGACGCTTACAGCGCTATTCTGCCTTTGTATATTTTTTCCAGATATATAAAAGAAAGAAACCGGATGGCTTTAATTCATATTTCGCGCAATCAAAAATAAAAGACTTAACCCATAGAAACGATATAGATGGCGTTTTGAAATAGACAGGAGGTAAGGAGATCACTGCTGGCAAGCTATCTGAATGTTTTATTACTCTAAAGATAACTAGAGAGTTTGCTAAATGGTATGGCCTAGTTTGCCAAGCAGAGGATAAGAAAACTCCACCACCCGATTCAGTTTCGGTAGGAAGACTGCCTATGACCTGGAAGAAATTTGGCAAGCATCCTTTGGTTTGCGATATGGAATTGTGAAACCAGCTGTATTTAAAAGGGATTATTTGTTTTCATTACACAGGGTATATTGAACTCCAAATAAACTGGCTTAGCTTTCAAGGAGGCAAGACTCCAGATGTAAAAAGTGTAACCGTCTAATGGCAGATGCTTTCCATATGATCCTGGAATGGCCTAGTTTGCAGAGTTTTTGGAATTATGTTAGTTTGTCACTTGATGAATTTTGTAAGTTATTTTTGGCACTTGTTTATATTTTTTCTTTTGGTACACAACCAGGAGTGAGTGTGGAGGGGGATAGTGTAGGCTTAGATTCTACTTAGTGTTATTAGCCAGACATGTGATTGAAAAGAAAAATGGGTCGAAACTGCGACCCCAGACCATAGAGAATGTTTGGCATTTGTTAAGAAAGCATTTCTTTGTGAAGCAAAATATCTGACTCTCAGTAAGAAAGAAAACTATTTGCTCCCAATGATTGAATGTTTTCGTTCCCAGTCTGAATGAGTCCAGTGATTAAAACACCGTACTCTGCTGCTAATGGTTAAGGTGTGCAGTGTGACAGCCGGGAAGCCCAGCTGTGAGAGGTATGTTTTTACCATTGTATGGGGCTGGGCTGTAATATCTATCAAACTTAAGGTGATGAAGAAAAAATAAAATAAAAATGCAGATACCTCAATCAAAGGAAGGTAGTCTTGCCGAGGATGCAAATGAGCATCCAGCAGATGTATTGGATGTATTGGATGCAATAGCAGGATTAAAAAAAAATAAAAAATTCTAACTCCGGGGTATTCAACCTTTTCTGTAGTGAGAGCTACTTATGTTCAATGAAACGCATTGAGAGCTACTGATATTATTAGTGTTGTATAATTTCAATTTGTTTATATGTATAATATTTCAACCAAGCAAAAACTTTCCAATGTAATAAGCGGGGCTGCACACAGGGGAGCTACTCAGGTAGCTGGAGAGCTACGGTAGCTAATGAGCTACTGGTGAATACCCCTTTTCTAAAGCATGACTTCGAGTTGAGGATTTTTAACATTCCTATGGAGGAAGTGATGAATGAAGAGCCTGTCCCTCCTGCCCTCTTCCTGCAGTTCTAAGGGAGAGAGGGGCCTTAGGGCAAACATTATTTAGTTTCTGCTGTGTTTTGATTAGTTTAGAAATCTTGCTGTTGTTACTTGGCAGCAGGTTCAAAAAATCCCTGCTCTTATATGTCTCTGTATGTCATGGTTCAGTGTGAAGAGTAAGAGTCTGTAGATGCTATGAGTGCCAAGAAACCGTCTCGGTGTACGTGCGCGGTACACATTTTTTTAACATAACATAACATAACATGCTCCGCTTTGTGTCGTTGGCCTATGTAGACAACCCTTTGAAAGATCTGAAGGCTTAATACAGATGGCTAGAGCAGTGATTCTTAGCTTGTGGTCCATGGACTCCTGGTGGTCTGCAGCTCCCACACAGTTCCATGACTGATTACAAAACGAAATAATATTACAATATTAATAAGTACATAAACATAAAAAAGCAAAATGAAATTTCTAAACTCCGTAAATTTGTAGATATTTGAAATCTTAGGCTAACACAAGCTGGTATCATGAGCTTGCCTGAAAAGACATGTCATGCATTGTTGCTTGCTCTTCAGCTTATAAGTCAGTGACTTCATTCAACCTTGTGCTGTTATGAAGTAAACTTGTATAGTCTCATGTGAAATTACTTACAGACTTCACTAAAAAAATATAATATTCCATTCATCTTATTTGACCTGTTTAATGGATGGACTGATTTGATTGAGAATAGATAACTATTCAGTTTTTGTAAATATAGTTTACAATACTTTCCACATGTGGTGATCTATGTTTAGGCTATCGATTTACCGTCATTAGTGTTCAGGATATTTGTAAGTGCTGTCCTGTGACCAATCTGTTTGACATAATTCTGAAGCTTGTTTTGCAGCATCTTGTTAATATCTTGGGAATGTTGAATTTTTCAAATGATTATACAAAATGTGTAGAAGCGCACTCAAATGATTCCTATTTTCTTAAAGTACTCAAGCTCAAAACTTTTCAAAAATATTTACTCAAAGGGTGCTACACTACAGTCATGCGTTGGCTACACAATCAGTGAACATTCAATGATTTCAGGATACAACCTGCCAGTAGTGTGCACTGATCCTGATGAACACTAAGTTCCCCTCTTAATCTTATTTATCACATTAAACAAGAATAATTAAACCAAACTGGATTGCAGATGCAAGTAATAGTTTTTTATATCTTGATTTTCAATAAAACCTAAATCATAGATTGACATCATTGTTTGAGTATTTCATGATGTAAGTACACATATATACATTTACTGCTGATGTCCTCCTTGGAACAACGATTCATTGATCAGATAAGATTTCTTACAATACATATTTAACGCCATAGATTGTTATACATAACGTTTGCAAGTGACATAATTACAAACAGTCCGGAGCCCAATGCATTCCCGTACTTGCGCGTCCCTTCATCAGGGAATAAATCCTGTAACAGAAAAGTTCAATAATTTGCGTACTTGTGGTACTTATAATCCTCACAGAGATTCACAAATGGGAAAGGTCCAGTGTCCACATTAATATAGAACGTGGTGTTCAAGGTAAGAGGTAGACAGAATATGCAACTTAGACTCCCAAAGTTTAATCATTGCCTTGTTAGTGTGTGTGTGAATCGTAAAGAAAAAAGCTGGGCGGTTTCGTGTGCATGCCCCATAGATTTAACCAATAAGTTGTGCCATCTTGTTAGTGATTACAAAACTTGAAGGTAAATATCTCACAAATACAAAAGAAAACTAGTATATGCAATCTACCTGAACGGAATGCTCCAATGCGTATGTCGCGGCGTAGTGTACTGAATCAAAAACTAAGTCCTGCTAACAAGGGAAACCTAGTGTGGATGAGAATAATGAACAGCAAACATGATCCCGGCCTCCATGCCTGTAATACCTAACTGATTAAGTACTCAGATGGAACCGTTGTAGCGATAACATAATCACCTGTGTATTAAGTGGATCCATTCTGTAACTAGTGATCTGCATTATAAAAAAAATAGTAAAAGAATCTGAAGTTTATGGACAAATGGTTTTCGCTTCTTAATAAATGCTCCCTTGACTTAATTTTATTAATTACAGAGGCGCTATCACGAACCATTAAAGAACTTGAGGAAATTTTTAACTTGAAAAATGAATTAGAGAGGAGAATTGAAACTGAAACATGGTCAGTAAATTTAGATGAGTTGAATCAAAATTGGAACGTTACAGTAGAGAATTGCAAGAAGGAAAAATTAGGAAATACCGTAGAGATACCATTGATTACAAACTCAATGAAGTTTATACATGGGCCGAGATCTATGCTAAAAGACGATTTACGGCGGACGCAGTTACACAGAGCTCCGTCCCACCAAAAATCAATACACCCAATTATCCTGTCTCGCCATGCTCCCGAGCGCCTCAGTGGAGCGGATCCGGTGTCGGAGCCCGGCAGCAGGCACCTGGCCAACTCCTGCGAGATTCGGAGAGCCGGGGGCCGGTGACAGAGGCTGTGAAAGAGGGCGGCCTAGACTGAGAAGTGGAGCCGGGGACCTCAATTTTCGGGGCAGCCGGTGCGGAGGTGGCGCCACGGCCTGTGGTGCGAGGGGCAAGTCCCTGTCTGGCGGGCCCGCGGCGCGGCCCAATGGTGCAGCTTGGTCCTGAGAGCCCGGCAGCAGGCACCCGACCAACTCCTACGAGATACGGAGCGCCGGGGGCGGTGACAGAGGCTGTGGAAGAGTGTGGCCTAGACTGAGGAGTGGAGCCGGGGACCTCGATTTTCGAGGCAGCCGGTGCGGTGCCGCGGCCTGTGGTGCAAGGGGGAAGTCCTGGTCCGGGGGGCCCGGGGCACGGCCCAGCGGCGCAGCTTGGCCCCCTCAGGACTCCTGCTGACGGTGGGCTCCAGGGACGGGGCCCACCTTAGATCTACCATACGTTGCAGCGGGGCCTGGACCCGAGAGGAGGAGCCCGGGGCTTTCCATTGTTAGCAGGACTTGGTTTTGATTCAGTACACTACGCCGCGACATACGCATTGGAGCATTCCGTTCAGGTAGATTGCATATACTAGTTTTCTTTTGTTTTTGTGAGATATTTACCTTCACGGTTTGTAATCACTAACACGATGGCGCAACTTATTGGTTAAATCTATGGGGCATGCTCACGATACCTCACAGCTTCTTTCTTTACGTTTCACACACAATGACAAGGCACCGATTAAACTTTGGGAGTCTAAGTTGCATATTCTGTCTACCTCTTACCTTGAACACCACGTTCTATATTAATGTGGACACTGGAACTTTCCCATTTGTGAATCTCTGTGATGATTATAAGTACCACAAGTACGCAAATTATTGAACTTTTTTGTTACAGGATTTATCCCCTGATGAAGGGACGAGCAAGTCCCGAAAGGCATTGGGCTCCGGACTGTTTGTAATTATGTCACTTGCAAACTTTATGTATAACAATCTATGGCGTTAAATATGTGTTGTAAGAAATCTTATCTGATCAATGATTCGTTGTTCCAAGGAGGACATCAGCAGTGAATTTATATATGTGTACTTGCATCATGAAATACTCAAACAATGATGTGAATTTATGATTTATGTTTTATTGGAATAAATCAAGATATAAAAAACTATTACTTGTATCTACACTCCAGTTTGGTTTAATTATTCTTGCTTAATGTGATAAATAAGAGTGGAACTTAGTGTTCATCAGGAACTGTGCACACTACTGGCAGGTTGTATCCTGTGATCATTGAATTTTTTTAATGGAAATACTTGAGTAGCAATAGGGATGGCATGTAATGTAATTCCTTAAGTTCTTTAGTTCTATCTGATGAATGCTACTCAGAGGTATCCTTATTTATTGACAGAAGGATGAATGGAGAAGGAGAGTAATCCATTCTTTAGGTCTGGCTTGACAGCACAGCTGTTGCAGGACCATATGTGATCAACCTAAAAAAGAGCTTTCAGGTGTACTACAGAGTTTTGGTGTTCAGGAGTACATGTTTTGATTGAGCAGGATTTGTGTGCTTCCCCTGATATAGTGTCTTCCCTCTGAAAGCTGTAATCGTTTGTTTATCAAGTTGCCTGAGCTAGAGCTCCTAATCAAGTGTAATGGTTGTGTTACAACAGAGCTTGACATTTAGGTAAAAAAACATGCCACTGCAATGCTATGTCTCCTACATAATTGGATCGTTATGGAGTTTGTTCTTCTCTGGCAACAGCACAGATGGGAGGAGGGCACTCCTGACCAATGTGTTGTTGCATTGCAGTCCCATCCACCTCCCTCTTCCCTTTCCATCTTCAACTTCCGGGATACCTTAAGAAGGCATTCATGGAGAGACTGGCGTTTTTTGTCTAATTCCTAGCTTTAAGGTTTATGTGCTAGAGAGAGTTTATTTTTTAAGCTC
Source organism: Lissotriton vulgaris (assembly GCF_964263255.1). Classification (NCBI taxonomy): domain Eukaryota; kingdom Metazoa; phylum Chordata; class Amphibia; order Caudata; family Salamandridae; genus Lissotriton; species Lissotriton vulgaris. Next base: position 277,453,341 of record NC_141698.1, on the reverse strand, counting down.
CTCTGCTTCAAAACGTTAAGTTAATTATAATTTTAAAAAAATATTTAATTTACTTCAAATTTAATGTGTTTTATATATTAAGTTAATTTACCTTTTTTTTTTTTTGAAGACCTTTATTTAGCAGAGCACAACATACAATATTCCCGCCTACAACCCAGCGGGCCGGCCAAACAATCAGAGCATCGTTATTACCAGAACATGAAAGACACAGCCCCTGTGCCGTCAACTCGGGAGTACGGCGGCGTTTTAAAGTGCTTGTGCTTGCAAGCATGAGGTATTAGGCAGGATGATGAAGGTCCATTTTTAGTTTAGTGCATAGGATAACGACAACAGTTTCTAAATTTCTTTTTTATAAAAAGGGGGAAACAAACAAAGAACAAGCTCCCCCTTAACTTGGTCGTTAAGTTACTTCACAGTTAGGTACAGTGCAGTTCCGGTGCTTGAGCAATGTCCAATCTCATTTAAGTGCTTAGAGTCAGTGAGTAATAAGATGCATTATATGTCCAGCGAGCTAGTCTGCGTGGTCGGAGGAGGCTCGCAGATGTTACCCCTGTAGTCGTTCCACCTGGACCAGACTTCCACCCATTTACGGGGACAACCTCTAGTTACATACACTGTCTTCTCCTGTAACATACACCAGTCCATGTCGCATTGCCAATCTCTCAGCCTCGGTGGGTTAGGATCGCCCCACAATCTAGCAATATTTCTTTTTGCCACCATTTGCCCAAGCGTTACCCAGAGTTTCCCTTTAGGCGATAAGTCAGTGGGTTCCCAGATGTTAAGAAGACTTGGCCTCTAGACGAATTTCCACCTCCCACACCTCTTGCATGCAGTGCACCACCCTCCTCCAGTACTTTTGCACTTTTTGACATCCCCACAGTATATGAAAAAAGGTACCTGACGCCCCACATCCCCTCCTGCATAGCCCGTCCCCCCCTCTTCCCATAAGTTGCAGCCTCGTACAAGAAATATAAATTCTATGCAGTATTTTCAGTTGAATTAGGCGCATTTGGGCTGATATCGCCACCTCGCGAGGCGAGGCAAGAGCATACATCCATTCTTCCTCGTCAATTTCCAACCCATCCGCCATCCATTTCTCTTTCAAGGGTAGGAGCAGGTCGGGGGGATTATTAATCAATTTTTTGTACGTGAGAGATCTGGCGTGTTCTGGCATATGGCCATCTAGTAGTCTATCTTCAAGAGGGGAGATTTGTGGCAGTTTAGTATGGGGTGGAATGTTCGTCTGAAGGGAGTGCCTCACCTGCAGATATCTGAAGTGTTCGGTGGGTGCCAGCTCGTATGTGTCCTGCATATGAGCAAATGTGTGAATACCTTCAGGACCCCAGATGTCTTTTATTTGCGAAATCCCAATCCGGTCCCATTCCCGGAACCCTTTTGAACGGCCCAAGTTGCCTAGTTTTTCAGAGGCTAATTTACCTATTTAATATAACAATATTTTTTAAATATTTAATTTACTTCAAATGTAATGTGTTTTATATATTAAGTTAATTTACCTATTTAATATAAAATTTTCATATGTACTGTTTCCTGAAAAGTCTTCCTGCTCTTAACACTACAATTCCTTGAAGCCTACACACTTCTTACTACCGTGTAACCCTACCCTTTTCTGAACCCTAAAAAAATCCTTACTAGCCCTTAACAGTACACATCCCTGATCTCTAAAAACCAGTTACCACAACTTAACATTACCTGTCCATAAGCCCGACAAACACCTTACTATTTCTTGACAATACTCTTCCCTGAACCCTATAAACCAATGACTGCCCCTTAATGCCACCATTCCCTGAACTAGAAAACCTTACTACTACCCATCCCATAATCCTGAAAATCCCTTACTACTCCATAACACAGCCATTCCTTGAACCGTAAACACTCCTTACTAACCCCTAGTGCTACCTTTTTCTTAACCTTAAAACACCTTATTATCCCATGATGCTATCTTTCCTCGAACCTTGAAAACCCTAACAACAACTTAACGCTACCCTCACTTGAATCCTAAACCTCATCATTGCTATCCCTTAGCTGTTCTCATCCCTGAATCCTAAAAACACTTACACATTAACGCTACCCTTCCTTTAACCCTTAAATATTCCTTTCTACAACTTAACACCAGTGGCGGCTAGTGGAATTTGAAAGGGGTGTGGCTTAAGAGCAAGGAAGGAAATATTTTGAGCGAGCGAACCAGACATTCATGATAGGGTTGGGGGGGTTCCCAGCGTGAACAATTTGAAATTTGAAGTCATTTTCAGTACTACTTCAGTGATAAATTGACCAAAAATGCAGTTCTTTTAGGCCTTTATAAAGGAAAACTCATAAAATATTACAGAGAATTTCTGATTTGCCTAATAAGTCTGACCTCTGAAGGGGGACTAGAGTCCCAGGCAAAAATGCTCGGGCTCTACTCTTTACAATATCAAACACATAACCTAGGATCATAAACATCCACAAACTTTAAACAATAGACGAGTTGTCTCCAACTGCACATCTAGGTGTCTGTCGATGTTGGAAAAGGAGTGTGTTAGCTGGTCTTGGAGAGCCATCTACTTGAAGGGGCATCACTGACTTTGAACACATGGCACTGAGTCTGCAATCCTGGGCACTGATAGTGTCCTTCGTTGTCTTGCTTGGTGAGAATATCACCTGTCTTGCACCAACAGATTTATTCATAGTGATAGATCTGAGCAGTGGCAGGTGATGGAATTTGAAAGTGGTGTGGCGTGTGAGCAATAAATGAATTAAAGTGCGAACAAACTCAATGGTTTTGAAGGAGAATGGGCAGTGGGATTCTCCCCCCGAAAATGCTTTTTATAATATTGTCTTTTGGTACAATTTTTAGCACTATTTCTGGTGATGACTAGACCAAAATACAGTTCTTATTCTGGCTTCAGCCTGTCACCCTTCCTCTAACCAAGGTGTGGTGTTATGGGGCAGAACTCCTGACTTGGAACTGGGGAATCCGGTTCAGTTCATGTTGTTGGCTGGGCAAATCATATTCAACATTTCTTTACGCAACGCATCAAGACACTTTGCTGTACCGTGCTGCGTGAAAGGCAAGGAATGTGTCATATCTATCTAAATATGGCACATTTCTGCTCTCTCCTTGTACTGGCGCACTTTGGGCTGCCTGTCACCAACACAGGCATCTTGCATCATGGGCTGCAAGAGTGCCTGCGTTGTAGGCATGGTTATTTTTGTAAGGGGCACGTTCTTGCACGAAAGCAATTCTTTGAGGCTTTTTTTTCTTTTTCACATGTGCTGCAGAATGCACTATGTAATAAATATATAGCTATCTATATCACTGGATGTTTTTGTCTGTCTCAGTTCCCTGCCCTTGATTCAGTAGCTTTCCTCCCAATTCTTGCTTGTCTTGCATTGCTCTTTTTTGATTGGATGAGTTAAATCCTGACACTGCTGACATGAGAGAATTAATTTTTAGGTCCAGCCTGGGCAGTGCATGCACTGCTCTGCGGGGCATGCTGTACTGGAGTACGGATATGCATATTGCTACCAGGCATCTTGCTTATTTTTTCTTTTCCGGAGTGCCGCAAGGAAGTTTTGGGGATTTGTGTTTTGACTGCGAGTAATTGATTGACCCACAGTCGGGATAACGGATGACGATTCTTCCTTCTCGTTTATTAGAACTCTCCTGAGCCCATTTCTTTTGACTGTACAGCTGAGCCTGCCTGCTGTTTTCAGAAGTGCTCTTCTCAGTTTTGTCCTGATGAAGACCCCACCTTGAGGACTGAACCCACCCTCCTTCCCAGGGGTCGAAACGTTGATTATACATACTTACCTCACAAGCTCTGACGACAGAATTCTCAATAGTTGATGTCCTTCAGGGTTGTGTGTACTTATGGGAACAACTGACCGGATTCAGGCCGGATAGGTTATACCATGTATAATTGATGTAGATATGACACAATACCTTTTCCCTGTCCACCACCTTCACTTACTCACTTGAACCCCAACCCACTTAACTCCCTTTTCCCACACCAAGAGCACTGTAAATATGGTTGAACCGTCAGATCCATGAGCAACTGCGTTGCCTTAAGTGATCAATGCTTTTGTATAAAAATTGCATTAAATGCTAATTACTTGGATAATAAATTGCATTTTTGCAGTTCATGTAAATAAGGCCTCATGAATGCTGTTATTTCTTTTTCTCTTGTAATTGTTGCTATAGCAACCATTTATTTATTGTGCTGCTGCATCAGTGATGTAATTGCCGATATTGCGAATTAATCTGTTAAGCCATATACAAGGTTTGCTTTGGGAACATATCTTTCTGTAGCTTACTGTACTTGGAAAATGTCACTGATTTTTTTTATTTGAATTATAATGTTACTTCTTTTGAAAATTACTTTTTACACGTGTTTATTTAAGGTCTTACACTTTGACACTTACATTGTTATGGCTTGTGGGTGCACAGACCTGTGGTGTTTAGTAGTTACTGAGCTTATGTTATAAGGAGTGTGTGTCATAGAATGTACATTGTAGAATGTGATGATGTAGAGAGAGAGAAAACCTTGGAATCAGTTGGTGCTGGTCTTCTGGCTCCTTCAGACCCACTGCATGCGATCTGCTATTTCTACAATAAATATATATACTTAAAAATATTATCGCTAGCTGGACTTCATATCTTCACAAATCTGGCAACAACCATGGGATTTTGCTGGTAAAATAATTTTTGGGGGAGTCTACTTAATCTCCATTGGATTTGGAGTTTGCCTTCATCTTTAGAAAGGTACTGTTTTCACCTTAATTAGGGGTCCAGGGATTGCGTGTGTTGGAGGAAGTTATCCTGTTGCGTATTACCGCTGTTTGCTATCACCTTTTTACGTTATTTAATCTGTTTGGGGTCTGCATGTACTGTTGTCCGTTAGAAAGTGCATCACATGAGCTTGTGGAATTGCATTGTCTCAGCGTGAGCAGCGTCAGTACTTGGTGGCACTTTGCTGCAATCACTTACTAAAGCTATGGAGCTTGATTTTCCAGTGATCGCGCTACGGAGTCCGAGCTCGTGTGTGAAGCGGCATCTCGTAATAATTGGGAACCCGCTTTCACACTTTGGAAAAATTCTGTGGGCATGCATCTAGTGTTTGGTTAATTAGCAACTTACCTGTATGTGGCTGAGATTGCTGGAGTGACTTGTGGCGAGCCCTCACATCTTGATTCCTCTGTGTCGGACTGCGCGTGCTCTGCTCAGCATAGACATGTAACAAAGGAGACATGTCACAGCCCTCTTAGGAGCATAATTGGTTACAATGAAAATTGTTACACCACCATGCCCTTTCTTACAGGAACCTGGCGAGACACCATTAAAATGGCGGTTATGGTATAGATCTTTTAATGCATACTTAGTTGCAATAGATGGTTTGAAATTTAAAGCAGACAGGAAACAAAGTTTACTTTATTACTATCTGGGAAATGAAGGTCAAAATGTCTTTCACCACTTACCCTGGAATGGACAGTGATGAAATGGATGAATTTTAAATTGCAGTTAAGCAACTAAGTGTATATTTTGCTGCGTGCTATTTGGACTGGTTTCGTCGACATCAGTATTTCAAACGGTAAAGACCAGAATGCTGCAAGACATTTCCAATGTAGTTGTCTTCCAAGATGATGTTCTTGAGCATACTAACACAGAAGAGAGACCCAATAGGGTGTTGGGAGAGGTTGCAGAAAAATGGCATAATACTTAGAGAGGATAAGTGTATAGATGGTGTGAACGAAATTGAATATTTAGGACATATTCATTCGATGGATGGGGTGAAACCCAAACCCAGCATTGTTGAAGGTATCATTAATGCTCCCCATCCAACAGATAAAGAACAATTTAGTTGGTTCATTGGATTGTGTGAGTTTTACGTAAAGTTTATAAGACATTTTGTAGGTCTTAAATAATGTTTCTGGAGCCTCTTAAGAAAAGAGCAAAATTTATTTGGACCTCAACTTGTCAAGAAAATGTTCAGTTTTTTAAACAATGCATACTAGCAGCTCCTGCACTTGTTGAGAGACGCAGCACATATGTGACAGTTGACGCTAGTTCATATGATATGGGGGCAGTTCTGTCACAAGTAATTGGAGAGAAAGAGGTCACAGTGGATTTGCATCAAGAAGAATGAAGAAAGTAGAAATTATATATTCAGTGATGGGGAAGGAAATGCTAGCTTTGGTGTGGGGGTAGAAAATTCAGACCCTACTTGTGGGGAAGGAAGTTTTGGTTATAAACGGACTATACACCTTTCGTTGATATATGATCTGGGTACAGGATAAAGAAATCAGCAGCTAGATTAATGAGATTGTCAACAAAGTTGTTGGAGTACAGTTTTACTGTCAGTCATATCACAGGAGGAAAAATGTATAAGCAGATTTCCTATCTAGATTACCCATTAAGAATAGTGAGTTAGAAACAAAAGAACAAAGGAAGTTCAGAAATGTATTATTGCAAGTACTGAGGACAGGGTGGTGTGTTCAAACATGGAAGAATGGCAAATGTGCTTTAGAGGCTGATATGGTGCTAAAACACGTAATGAAGTTTATTACTTGGTGGCCTAAAGAGAAGACAATGGATTTGGATTTACAATCATTTTGCAAAGTGACTAACAAATTGTCTTTAGAAAATAATTTGTTAGTGAGGGGTGGCAAGTTGATTCCTTTCACGTGTTTTAGACAGAGAATACTGGAGTTCACCCATTTTGGTCATTTAGGCATGTCTGTGACCAAACGCAGACTTTAGAATGACTTTTGGTGGCCTAGTGTACATCGAGAAGTGGAGATGTTAGTAAGGGAGTGTACACAGTGTTCCTATAGTGACAAACATTTATCCACAGCGACACCTCCGACGAGACCTGTAATTAGTACGCACATATGGTATGGTAAAGGTTTGCAGTGGATTTTTTAGATCTTTTCCATGTATTACCAAGCAGCATGAGGTCTTTTGTTCTATTAATAGATCACCTGTCAAAGTGGGTTGAAGTGAGAGACATTTCAGAACCCAACACTAAGTGAGTCATTTGTTTCTTAAGGGTGTGTTCAGTAGAAAAGGGGTTCCAGAGGAACTCTTAACAGACAATTAGATTCAATAAACATCAACTACCATGTTGGTGTTCTTAACTAAAATGGGGGTCAAGAATTTGCGTTCACTGTTGTATAATCCTCAAGCCAGTGGCAAAGCCGAAATGTTCAACAGGGTACTGGTGGAGAGCATAAGAGTGCTATTAAGGTGAAAGTTGATTGTGAAACAGCTGTAAGAGATGCAGTATGGACGTACAGGACTACCCCACACTCGGTTACTGGCATTATTCCATTTGAGTTAATGAAAGGCAGGAAGGTGGTTTTGACATTGAATCCATTTTGGAAATCCAAAGTATTAGGTGGTGAGAGCGAAGTGTTGACTGAATCATACGGTACCAAGAGTACTAGGGGGGGGGGGTGCCGCTACTGCTCGAACAGCCAGGTCTTCAGCTTCTTCCTGAAGGCGAGGTGGTCTTGGGTCAGGCGCAGGTCGGTCGGGAGGGAGTTCCAGGTCTTGGCGGCCAGGTAGGAGAAGGACCTTCCCCCCGTAGTCGCTCTTCGGATGCGGGGGACGGCGGCGAGGGCGTGGTTGGCTGATCGGAGGTGGCGATTGGGAGCGTAGAAGTTGATTCGGCTGTTGAGGTAGCTCGGACCCTGGTCGTGTAGGGCTTTGTGTGCGTGGGTGAGGAGGCGGAAGGTGATTCTTTTGTTGACGGGGAGCCAGTGGAGGTCTCTCAGATGTCCGGTGATGTGGCTGGTTCGTGGGATGTCGAGGATGAGTCTGGCTGAGGCGTTCTGGATCCGCTGGAGTCTCTTCTGGAGCTTGGCGGTGGTACCGGCGTAGAGGGCGTTGCCGTAGTCCAGTCGGCTGGTGACGAGGGCCTGGGTGACGGTCTTCCTGGTCTCGGAGGGGATCCACCAGAAGATCTTTCGTAGCATGCGTAGGATGTTGAAGCACGCCGAGGAGACGTTGTTGACTTGCCTGGTCATGGAGAGGGAGGAGTCCAGGATGAAGCCCAGGTTGCGTGCATGGTCTGTCGGTTTGGGTGCGGTGCCCAGGGCGGGAGGCCACCAGGAGTCGTCCCAGGCGGAGGGTGAAGAGCCCAGGATGAGGACCTCCGTCTTGTCAGAGTTCAGTTTCAGGCGGCTGGTCGTCATCCACTCGGCTACCTCTTTCATCCCTTCGTGCAGGTTGGCTCTGGCGGAGGCGGGGTCGTTGGTCAGGGAGAGGATCAGCTGGGTGTCGTCGGCGTAGGAGATTATGCTGAGGTTGTGTTTGCGTACGATGGCCGCGAGGGGGCTCATGTAGACGTTGAAGAGGGTGGGGCTCAGAGATGACCCTTGAGGGACGCCGCAGATGACTTCGGAGGCCTCTGACTTGTACGGTGGTAGGCGGACTCTCTGTGTTCTTCCGTCGAGGAAGGAGATGATCCATTCCAGCGCCTTGTCCTGGATTCCGACGTTGCTGAGGCGCTGTACTAGGGTGCGGTGGCAGACAGTGTCAAATGCCGCGGAGAGGTCTAGGAGGATGAGGGCCGCTGTTTCTCCATTGTCCATCAGGGCTCGGATGTCATCGGTGGCGGCGATGAGGGCGGTCTCGGTGCTGTGATTGGCTCGGAAGCCTGACTGTGAGGGGTCGAGGGATCCGTTCGTCTCGAGGAAGGCGGCCATCGGCTTGTTGACGGTCTTCTCGATGACTTTGGCTGGAAACGGGAGGAGCGAGATGGGGCGGTAGTTCTTGAGTTCAGTGGGGTCCGCTGTTTCTTGAGGAGAGCGCTGAGTTCGGCGTGTTTCCAGCTCTCAGGGAAGGTGGCGGTGTCGAAGGAGGTGTTGATGATGTCCCGCAGGTGGGGTGCGATGACAGCGTCGGCCTTGTTGAAGACGTGGTGAGGGCAGGGGTCGGTCGGTGATCCGGAGTGGATGGAGTTCATAGTGCGTATGGTGTCTTCGGTGCTGATCGGGGTCCAGGCGTGGAGGGTGGTGGTGGGGGGTGGTTGTTCGGTCATGGTGTGCGTTGGTTGGTTGTTGAAGCTGTTGTGTATGTCCGCGATCTTGTTGTGGAAGTATGAAGCGAGGGAGTTGCAGAGGTCTTGCGATGGGGTGATGTCGTTGTTTCCTGCGCTGGGGTTGGAGAGCTCTTTCACGATGTTGAAGAGCTTCTTGCAGTTGTGTGCGTTGTTGTCCAACCGGTCCTTGAATGCTGTTTTCTTGGCGGCGCGGATCAGCTGGTGGTGCTTCCGGGTGGCAAGCTTGAGGGAGGTCCTGTTGTCCGGTGTAGGTTCCCTTCTCCAGACTTTCTCGAGGGCTCGGCAGTTCTTCTTGGAGCTCTTGAGTTCGTCGGTGAACCACGGGGGTTTCTTGCTGCCGGGTCTGCTGGGCGGGGTCCTCAGCGGGGCGAGCTCGTCCGCGCAGTTGCTGATCCACTTCGTGAGGTTGTCGGCGGCCTGGCTGGGGTTCGCTGAGCTGGCAGGAGGGTGCTGGCTCAGGGAGGTGGCGAGCTGGTCTGCTGTGATCTTGTTCCAGCTTCTGCGGGCGGCCTGTTGCTGGTGGCGGTGGGTCGTCGTTCTCTTGAAGGTGAAGTGGACGCAGCTGTGGTCCGTCCATTGAAGCTCTGTGGCGTGGCTGAAGTCGATGTCTGGGCTGGAGGAGAAGACTGCGTCCAGTGTGTGTCCGGCGAGGTGGGTGGGGGTGGACACCAGTTGCTTGAGTCCAAGATTGGCGAGGTTGTCGAGCAGAGTGCTGGTGTTGCGGTCGTTGTTGTTCTCCAGATGGAAGTTGAGGTCGCCTAGGAGGATGTAGTCAGCGGAGGGGAGGGCATGCGGGCTGACGAAGTCGGCGATGTCCTCGCTGAATTGTGTGCGTGGTCCCGGGGGTCGGTAGATCAGGGTGCCTCTGAGGGTGGTGTTCGGGCTGGTGTGGATCTGGAAATGCAGGTGTTCGGCGGTGTTCAGGGTGTTGTCGGTGCTGGTCGTGAGACGGATGGTGTTCCTGTGGATGATGGCGATGCCTCCTCCCATCTGGTTGGCGTTGCGGTCCCAGTGAGAAATGTGAAAAAAGGTAAGTTGGAAAGAAAAATACGTTGTTTGAATTTCACGGTTGGTGATGTTTTTGTGTCAAAGATCCATTGTTGCAAAATGTAAAGTAAAAATGTATGGATTCAACTTCTGTCAGACGATGAAAACTAGCAGTGGGCAGTTGTGGAACATGGGTTTGGTTGGCAAAAATAAACCAGATTAACAGTGGAGTACACGTGGATAAACAATTGGGAGGCCAGGACGAAGAGGTGCTACGAGAAGTACAAGAAATAGGAAGATACCAAACAAATGTTTATGATTAATATTGGGCAGTATTTGCATGTTATGATGTTTGTGGGTAAATGCCTATATTTTTCCTATTTGTTTTTAAAAAATAAGTTTTTTTTATTATGAAAGGGGGGAGATATATGTGGTGTTTAGTATTCTGCTGAGCTTATATTATAAGGAGTGTCATAGAATGTATATTGTAGAATGTGATGATGTAAAGGTAGAGCACCTTGGAGTCAATTGGTGCAAATCTCCTGGGCCCTTCAGACCTACTAGAAGCTGTCTGCGATCTCTATAATAAATATATATACTTGGAAATAGTCTCGCTGATTGGACTTCACATCTTCCCAAGACGTAAAACACTTGAACATTTGGTTGTACGTACAAATGCTCAGGCCTTAGACTCCAGTAGAACATTTGGGTAAGCTTTTCTATGCAAGCAGTGCAGTTATAAAGCTGTACAGCCCACTGATGAGGGCTAAACTGACTGTTAAAGGCCCTGAACCAGAGTTGTGGGCCTAAAATGAGGGAGAGTGCCTTTAACCAGTGTACCCGAGGCAGAAGGGCTATTAGAAAATTCCACCCACTGAGGGTAGAATGTTGTAAATAAATATGGGAGAAACAGAAACACAAACTAGGAAATGTTTGAGCAGAAGTCTTATAGCAGTCATTAGTAGCCCTGAGCCACTTCATTGTCTTTAATGGAGCTTCCATCTTTCCAGTGTTCTAATATAGCCTTATAGCCTGCCGTAGATGGCTATACCGACCGTTAAAGGCATAGGCATTTAACAAGGGAGTGGGCAACCATTCGGCTGGGCCTTGAGGTGTGCTGGTGATGACTTCATCACCAGCCTATACTAATCCCATTCCCAGGGTGTCCAGACAAAAAAGGCAGCAAGGACCAGAGTATCTTACCTGTTTGGAGCAGTACCGAGTGTCCCCCCTCCTCACTCCCCCAGATATTCCCTCTGGGGTTCAAGACCGCCTCCTTCAGTTTATTCTGCCACCCATTGAGACACATCTGCAGATAAGAGCTTTTTACTCCTTTTCTTATTCTGGCCTTAACCCAGGTCCGACTGTTTACAAAATATAACATAGTGTAAAACCTGTTACTTTGTGCATTTCTGGTACCACTCACTGATCTATTAGGGTGTTTCTCTTGTTCGCTTTACGCTCTCTTGTTTCTTAAAGTAAGCCAGTTTGGTAGCTGAAGTCTGTAAGAGGCCTTTCCTTTTCCTCTTTGCAACCACTGTTTTTTTCTGCCTTGTGCTCTGAGCTCACTTTGTCCTCTCCCTCTCCACTCACTCTTAGTAATCCTGCACTTCCACCCCATCACTTACTGGCTCTGCTCTCCTTCATTGCTCTGCTTTCCCTCTTTGCAGCCTCAGTTTTTTCTGTCTTCTGCTTTGTGTGTTCCCTCTCTCTCTACTTCTCCCACTCCCTTTCCCTCGCTCCCTCCCCTTCTTTCTCCCAAACACCCTCCCACAAAAGGTGTTTTGGAAATGAGTGAGTCATCCGCAAACAGGAATCTACATGTTAATGGCTGGTGAGAGTCATTCCTGCAGTTCAAAATATCTTTCCCCACATCATTCATATAGAGTAAAATGCTTTTGGGCAAGAGCGCATCCTTGGCATATACCACACATAACTGGAATGCGTTCGGTCATTTCTCCCTTGGTTTCCCACCGTACTTGGGCGTAATTCTTAGTATATAATCTTACAATAAGATTGAGTAGGTTTCCTGGGACACCCATGTCTGCCATAACACCCCTCAGTTTTTTTCGAGGAATAAGAACGAATGCCGCTCTGAGGTCTACAAAAGCTACATAGAGTTTTTCTTTCTTTAACCGCATGCGCGCTAGCGGAATTCCGCTCCTGCGCTGAGATTTTTTAAAACGCATGTTACGTGACGAGCTGGGCTCGTCATCGGCGTGCGAGGAGGCTACGCCATGACGAGCCCAGCTCGTTATCAGCGTGGAAGGGGTTAATAGAGCATAATTCCAGTAGAGAGTTGCAAATCGAAAGACCTGATCACAAGTACTTGTTTTAGGATGAAAATCCAGCTTGGAGAGGGGACATAATTTGTTTTTCGTCTACCTAATCCAGTAATTAATCAAGGACCTGCCTTGTAAACATTTTTTTTAATATTTCCACCCCCCTCCATGAATCGAGGGTTTCCCCACCTGCTGCAATGACCGTAGAAAGTAGATTGATGTACCTTGACCATACTTGGGGCTCTGTTTTGTACAAGTCACCAGGGGCTTTTATCAGGCCCCGAGGCCTTGGCTGATTTCACTTGATCACTAGCTCTGGCAGTATCTTTTAAACTAAAGACTATTCTTGTATTTTCTCCTGAAGGAGCTGAATGGTAATCCTCAAAAGAAGTCACCTGGTCTGGGCTCAATACTACATCATTTACATTTGGTGCGGCGTACAGAAAAAGTGAAGTGATTGACCAAGATTTTGGTTGAAAGTGATGGTGATACGTTCCCGTATTATCAGTGCGACTATGAATCTTTGTGCCAAAACGACTGATTATCCTTCATTTTAATTGCATGTAGCATATCTCGCCAGATCTGATCATCCCAGAAAATGTTTGTTTTTCTAAGAGCAGAATTGTATATATGCCTTGCCTCCAAGATCATCACCTGATTGCACCCCTTAACAGCTGCTCTTAGGACTTGCTTGAAATCTTACATTCATCATTAACCCGTTAGCTGCTTCGAACGTTCTGCACCAGTGCTGAACGTTAGAAGAAACAGGTGGGGCCGCCTCAGCCAACTGACGTGCGCAGCACTACCAAGGTAGTGCTCACGACGATCGTTGGCGGACAGCAGCAGCCAACGGGTTAAATTATTTTGCCTCATTGACCAAACGGAATCTCTTGTGACCTATCTCACTTTGGAAATTGGCCTGCATCTTGGTCAAAAACTGGTCATGGATGTTTAATATAGGGATGGTAGAGCTAGGGAGACCTTCATAGTCCGAAAGATAGCCCACAAACGATTCGTAAATCCCTGAGTATAACTTCTGATTTGACATAACATTAGGCCAAGAGACATATCTTCAGTTATTGTCTAAAATTGGTTCTGGAACTGTGGTGTGATAAACACTCTCTGTCCTTCTAAAAGAGATATATATATATATATATATGTATATATTGTGTGTGTGTGTGTGTGTGTGTGTGTATATATATATATATATAAAAATATATATATATACTTATTATTTATTGCAGAATGAGAATGAATAGTAAATAAAAAATAAAAACACTGTGAGAACATTATGGTGGTGTTTGTACCTGGCCCTTTTGGATTGATTCGAAGGCAGCGGGGAGTCGTGGTTGATATATGTATTTGAAAGAATGTGAGCAGTTTCTGCCGTGCACCAAACCACCAGCGGTGCCAGGCTAACACGCTCTTGCATTAAAATGTGAATAAATACTTCGTCTAGGTGAACAAGGCTGTTATGCAGCCAAAATGTGTTATTCCTCTTACATATGCTGGCACAATAAAAGACTTTGACCAGCTGCTACTGGCTCATCCTTGGAAACTGAACGAGAAGGGTTTTCTTATATATATTTTTAAAACAAATAAAATGAAAAATTCATGATTAAGAGATTTAGATTAGATGTTTATGCATTAGATGGGCACGCATGTCTGAGTTTGTAAACATGGCTATGTGCATGTAGAAGTATCTTTATATCTGAGATTATGTATTGTATAAGTATATCATTATACATGCAGAAAAAATATACAAGAACAATCTGACTACAAAGACACGTGTATGCATTACACACATACACATGTCATATGTAAATAACATATATACGTGAGTGTATATGGGTTTATGCTTCTTTAAATGATATGCCAGTTTGTAAATATGATTATATTGAAGGTACCTATACATAGGATATTTTATGCTTTCTATAAGGATATAACATTAAGGGCCATATGTATCAACATCCAGGTTTGCGAATCTCAAATAGCGATTTTTTAGAAATCGCTATTTGATATTTGCAAATTGGTATGTATGTAGAAAATCGTTTTTTTTTTGCGATTTTCTTAAAATTCCTTAATTGCGATTAGCGAATCGCAATTAATGAATAATTTCCCATTCATTACTATGGGCCAGGAGACCCATAGGAATGAATGGGAAGGTATCCTCAATTTGCGATTCGCAATTTGAGAATCGCAAATTGAGAATAAATTCAAGGGTGCAGGGGTCTCCAAAGGACACTGTTGCACCCCTGAAATTAGCATTGGTGCACATGTGGCGCACATACATGCCCTAAGGACATGTGTGTGCTTCACATTGCACTTTGAAAAATGCAAAAAAGTGCATTTTTCAAGGAAGTCGCAAATTACCACCAACTTGAAGTTGGTGGCAATTTGAGATTCCTTAAGGCCAATTTGCATTTTTTTATGCTTCTTACATTGCATTTAAGGAATCGCAAAATTTGTGATTCCTTAAATGCAATCGCAAAATAAGGAATCGCAAATTTTGCGATTCTTTATTTTGCACTCAATTTTGCTACATACATACCATGTAGCGAAAATGATTTCGCAAACGACGAAATTCTGCGAATTTCTGCGTTTGCGAACCCATTTGAGCTTCATACATATGGCCCTAAATATTTTTAAATTGAGCATAAAAAAAGAAGAAAAAAAGCGTTGTCAAATGTGTATATATGTCTGGCTAAGTAAATGAGGTTTTCTATATAAATGTGTGTATGTATATGGGTGTATGCCTGTTATAAAGATACACATATAAATAGCAATAAAAAAGCAAAACAAAAAAAACTATTTTACAATGCATGTATATTTATGCACACCATATATGTATAGGTCTGCCCATGTAAGTATCATTATATATGTACATGTGTGTGTGTGTGTATATATATATATATATATATATATATATCTCCGAGTAGCAGTCTCCATTGGATAGGTATAGTTAAGTCAGCGTTTCCATAGAAAATGCCTTTTTAGTTTTGCTAATAACGTTTGACGAATCTTCACCAAACTTTCCAAAAAAAGTAGTACTTTTTGCCTAGTTTGTGCATGGAAAGTTTTGGGGTGATCCTTCAAGCGGGGGCTGAGAAGAAAAGGGGTGTGCTCAAAACACAAAATCCCCATGCATTTTCCATGCTCTTTTTAACAACACTACTGCAAAAACTGTTGAATGGAATTACAACAAATTTGGCTGGACACTAGGGGCCAGATGTAGGTAAATCATATTTACCGACTCTTAAATACCGAATTTTACCGATTCGGTATTTAAGAGTGTGTAAATATGAAGGGGGGAGATGTAGGTAATTCCAAATAGAGATTTACCGAATCTGTAGGATTCGGTATTGCCCATTGATTCCTATGGGCCATGAGGCCCATAGAAATCAATGGGCAATACCGATTCGGTATTTACCGAATCAGTAAATACCGAATCCTGCAAGGGTGCAGGGGGTGTCACTTTGACACCCTCTAGCACCCCAATTCCGGACTTGTGTGCCATGTGGCACACAGACATGCCCTAAGGGCATGTCTGTGTGTCACATTGCACAGGTGTGCATGCACACATGTGCATGCACACCAGGATTCGGTATTTTACCACCCAATTGGATTGGGTGGTAAAATACCGAATCTGAAAGGCCTGTGGGACTCAGAAGAGTCCCACCTACAGCTGGGTTTTACCGAATCGGTAAAATTACCGATTCGGTATTTTACAGAATCTGTAAATTTACCGATTCGGTAAATTTACAGATTCTGTAAAATGAGGCCCCTACATCCCAAACACCAAATACCGGTCGGTAACGGCCGAATTCGGCCGTTACCGACCGGTATTTGGGCTCCTACATCTGGCCCTAAATGTTGTTTTAGAAAGTGTGCTTTTGTGATTTGGGGTAAATCAGTAATTTTTTAGATATTCAGGAAGAAAAATATTCGTGTATCTGGACTGTTGGGCTCGAGGGACTCTTGTGAGAGTCCCTCAAACCAATTTTGAAAAATAGAGCGTTCTGATTTACCCTGGGTTTCCCCCTTGGGCCAATTCTCTGCATGGGAGGGCTCTGATTGTCTGCCTCCAACACGAAGAAAAATATTGCAGGCAGCCATTACAGGACTTGGCGACCTTATCCCCTGTCCTGCAATTTTTGGAGAAAAAAAATAATACACCCAGCTCCTTAGCCTTTGGGGGTTCCCAGCAGGACCCCCCCCCCCCCCAAATCCAAAAATTGAAAAAAACTTTAAAGTGGCCATTTCTGACACAATGCCACAGAAATCTGGCAGATTTGCAGGAAAAATAAAGAAAATGGCTGCCTGCCATTTTCTAGAACTTATTTGAAGGAGACGTGAGTGGAGCCCCCTTTCCCAAACCCATTTTGAGTCCCGGGGACCCCATATCCTGGGCTGAGTACCTTAATTAAGGGGAAAGGGCGGGCATGCAGCCCTCTCCCAAGCTGATCGAGACTCCAGTAACGCCAACCCCTGGGGTCCACTGCATTAGTTAAGAATAGGAGGGCACTGCCCCCCTCCCCAGCCTTAATAGGCCTGGGGACTGCATCCCCGGGCCAAATTCCACACAAAAGGGGTGCTGCGTGGCCCCCTCTACGAGCCTTAATAATTGCTGGGGACCCCATCCCCTGAGGCTGAATTAAACTTTAAAGGGTGGGGGACCCCCATTATCCCCACCTTGAGCCTGTTAAGGCCCTGGGGACCCTATCTCCCTGGGCTGCCTCAATTCTCTCAACCCAGGAGCTTACCACTGGGATACAGTATTATCCCTGCTCACAAGAGCACACACAGGGAAACTTATGTTTGGCAAGAGCATTTTAGGTCTCGCCTGAGCCAGCGCATGCGCTGTCTGGTGAGACATTTAGTAAGTGGGCTTTAGAAATCCGACCAGGGCCTAAAGCTTGCGGTTACGCGTGCGGTGATGCGCACAGGCACCATCTGGCTTTCCGTCATGACTCATTAAGCGCTTACGGCACCCTTACAGCACGTGATCAGTTTCACTTTCGCGCACAAGTGATTTGAGTTCCTGCTCTTGACGCGCCAACCGAGCAGGCCGCTGTTTATCATACAACAAAACAGTCTCAGTTTTTTAGATTTAAATATATCCGAGTAAAAACGTCTTTCAATATATTTCTAATAGCTTGCGCATGTGTTCCCTTTCAGACCACTTTTATAGCACGTATTGCGCGCTTCGGTAAGGTTGGAGCACACGATCACTTTCACGCGCAAGTAATTTGAGTTCCTGCTCTTGAAGCGCCAACCGAGCAGGCCGCTGTTTATCATACAATAAAATAGTCGCAGGTTTTTTAGGTTTAAATATATCCGAGTAAAAACGTCTTTCAATATATTTCTAATAGCTTGCACGTGTGTTCCCTTTCAGACAAACTTTACAGTAAGTGTTGCAGCGCTTCCTAAAGGTCAGAAACTGAATGGTTACGTTTCTTCTCAGCCTTAAGACCCAGCTTTTTACGAAGAAAACTTTCTGCAATTCCAACGGTGGTACCCCCTCAAAGGTTAATTGGACTCGATTGATTCCTCTGACGAATAAATGTTCATTTTGGTTGTGTGTCACAGTTACCGCTTCTCGTACCTCCTCTGCAGGCAGTTTTTAGAGAGTAGTGAGTCGTCGTAAGTGAGATGTGGTTGGACCTTTTAATCGATTTCTATTTTCTCCATTGGACATTTTCGGATGTATGACGTTACAACGCATGCTTTTACCACGCATGCTGTTACAACGCAAGTATTACAACTTAAACCTTTAAAACGCATTACACTTGAGGGTGCTGGATAGTCAATAGTTTAATTTACTATTCCAACTCCAGTCCCCGTGGACACTAGGAAAGGTGTTAGATAGTAAATTAAAACTATTCCTTATCCTAGAGCGCCCCCCCAGTGTAATGCGTTGTAATGGTTTTCGTTGTAATACATGTGTTGTAATAGCACTGCGTGGTAAAAGTTGCGTTGTAAAGGTTGCATACCGACATTTTCCAATTGCTAATTACAAGTGAGGCCCCCATGTGACCCCGGGGTTAGTTTAGCCTCTGCAGTGTTTTCGCTTGTGTTTACTCCAGTTGATTGTAATGTTTGGGCCTCGAGCCCGCGTTTGTTTTCACGTGCCATTTTTTAATTTGCAATATTTGCAAAGCCCTGAAACATGAGTCTGTTTTAACGTGACGCTGCCTGGCGGCCTGTCATTGGCATTGGGCGGTTGAAGGGCAGGGAACGCGTTCTCTACGGAGCCCATTGTATCTCTTTGTACCCTGGGAGAGAATGCTGCTAATTAAGATTGAATACATAGGTGGAGGCAACACCAGGGATGAAGTCACAAATCGGCCACTTTATTTCAAAAGTTCTTTATTGATCTTCATAAAAACACAGCACAACAGCCAAAGCGTTTCGTTCCTGTAAAAGGAACTTCCTCAGGGTAAAAGAAATGTAGACTTGTAGGATGGACTCGGAGAACGGGCCTGGAAAGTGATAATCCTGATCCTATTGTCTATCACAAGATCCAAAGTCTCTACAGTATCTGTACATGGGCGCTGTTCAGTAATCTCTATGCAGGCAAATTCTCCAGGCTGAACAGTACACAGCCTGTGTTTGAATACCATAAATTCAAATAAACAGAAGTCCAAAGAAGGAATTGTAGCAAAGGAACTACATCTAAGTATGATGGTCCTGCTAGTGTATACAGCCGTGCCAAGTTGAGGCCAGAGTCGGATTACGACGAAGTTAAAAGTAGTAAATTTGACAGAAGGAACAAGTAAACATACAGAGGTCCACACCATACAGGACACCCTTACTGTGGGTCCTTCACATTCTATCCAAAGCAGATCATGATACATCTCAGACGTTGGAATCCTACTAGCCTTCTGCGCAAAGTCACGGACGCCATGAACCACAATATCGGACCGATCTGCAGCAGGTCCCGTGGTTGGTTGGCATAGGACTCCACTTTATATGGGACTTTAAGATTGATGTGCTCAGCTTAGAGTCAGCTGTAGGTTCAATTGTTGTGCTAATTAAGATTGACCTAATTGAAGAAACAGGGGTGCTATGCCCCCCCCCTTTGTCCCAGGAGTGGGTAAATGTGGCTTTACAGTGCTGTGCATTGCAAATGGGCGAGTGTTGTGTGTGTGTGTATACACTGGCCCCATTTCTAATTCAATCTAGAGTACAATGCCATTGAATGCTATCAGGCTGTCCCATCTACAGAATGCAGGGGCGCTTTACAGGGAGCTCATCCCCCTCCCCTTCTCGGACCCTCCCCATGTCACTCAAGCCTCCAAGTCCCCCTTCCATTCCCCCCCTCCCACACACACACACACACTCTCTGGCCACCACCCACAGTCTGACAGCGCTCTCTTTTGTAACAGCAGTTGGTGCCAGCAGGGTAGGTTGCACCGTTTATTCCCATCGCAGTGGACAAACTGAGTGTTACTGAGTGTTTATTTGCAGTGGCACTGGATGGTACATAAATACACGTTTTTTCCGTCCTAACGCCCATTAATCTGCAGCTCCATTGTTTTTGCTTCTCTGCACGCCTCTCACCTCTCCCTCCTTGCCCTTGTGTATCCTCCCATCCAACACATTGGCCCCTCATGTGTGCTCACACCCATGGACAAAACAAGCATTGGCATAGCCAATAGGTCTCGCCTTTGGGACCTTATAAGTGCTTAGCCATGCAACAGTTGATGTTGTTGCACCAAGGATATTGTGTTGCATAACTAAACACTTATAAGGTCCCAAAGGCGAGACCTATTGGCTATGCCAGTGCTTGCTAGTTTCCCGCCGTGTGGGAGCAGTCATACATTCCTGCCTGCGGGTGCTCAGGCAGGGAAGGCATGTCCCCTCCCACCTGATTTGGGATTTTAAAATGATCTCACCGGGTACGCTAACAGACATTGCTTCCGCCCAGCTGGAGCAAGCAAAAAACCGCTACTTCCACTGGGCGGGAGTAATGCCGGCTACCGCAACATGTGGGGAGTTGGCTGGGGGCTCGGGCCCTGGGGCTCCACCTTTGCCCCCAACTTGCGGTTTGGTGGGTATCCCTGGTGGACACCAGGCACCCACCTAAAAAAACATACGCCATAGGATTGGGTCCCCAGGGCCACAATAGGCTCTGGGAGGGGGTATGCACGCCCCCTTGCTTTAACATATGTCCCCGGGGCCACCATTGGCTTGGGAGGGGGCTGTGCGCCCCTTCTCCTTAATTAAAAAGAAAAAAGGCCCCAGAGGACAGGGTTGGGGAGCTGCACCAGTTTGTTGGATGGAGAGTCTGGCTGCAGGTCAGGCCCTGAGGCCAACTCCACACTTGTCTCACTAAAGGCTGTTGGCAGCAGGGGTTTGTTACCCACGAGGGTTGGAAACCAATGGCCAGGCCAACCCAATGCCGTACACGGCCGAAGAAGCAATCCATTTACTGCATTGGTATCCAGGTCTCGGAAAAACGAATACTTTCTTATCTCCCTTTATATATATATATATATATATTTTTAAAATAGATACCTAGAATACTTCGAAGAGCCCAACCGCGGATTCTACAGAGCTCCAATCTACATTAAGGGTTCCGGTGGCGGATGTTAAATATTTATCATCCATATCAACCAGGTAAAGTTACCTGAAAATAATCGTGTGAATAGTAACGAGAACTAGAATACTCCATAAAAAACTAACAGCCAATATGACCGTTTCCCCCTTTTTTTAAAGCTTCGGCAACACTTGACGCTGAAGAATTTAAAAGAAGCAGACATCTTAACTTGGTCGTTTCTTTAAAAGAAAAATTCCTATTAGTGAGTATCTTTTTTACAAAAAATAAGATAGAAGAAGTATTTCAAGCTTAAGTGATTGTTTAATAAAAATCGAAAAATCGAAAAGATGAGGGATAAGAATGTTGCTTTTCATCGTGTATCTATTTCTCCACTTTATGTCAATACAGATAGTCTTTTTTATATATTCGAAAGAGCTACTGCCCTTCATTATACATCTGACCCCTTGCTATATATCGAATAGATTGAACCTGAGAGAATCTCACTGCTGTTTTTATTGAACCGACAGATATCTATGTCAAGTCTCCCACTTCCCCCACGTATCACTTATGAATTGTTCGTCCCCGAACCATTTGGAGAACTACAAGGAAATGACAAAAATAGAGGAAAATATAAACTAGATTGCTTTTTATTAATCATGTGCTTTTCATTAACTATGGCTGCTAAAACACAAACCTTTTGATGTTAGATTTCTTTTTTAAAACGCGCGTAGAGTCATATAATTTCGCCACTTATCTACTATAGATAAAGAATCAAATTTTTATTGTTCACTAATTTCTGTTTGATGATATTTATGATAAAATACACTGTGAATTTTAATGTTGTGTTATGTGAATGAATTGTTTATTGTTTTAATGATTAAATAAAAAAACGATGTCTTTTAGTCAGCTGTAGCCAATCGCTTATTACCTTTTACCATTAAGGTATTTTAAACATTGATTGCCTAGGTTGTTACTTTTCATATATATTGTTTTCCCTGACCTATGAATTATATGATTCATACTTTCAGGGGGTCCTTGTTAAATATACACAATTGGTATCCAGGTCTTGCATTGTGTCAACCGAAATATTGATTCTTTAGGTAGCTCAGTGAAAACTGGCGGGCCTAGGAGATTGCTTGTTTAAGTCCAGTACTAGACTACACTGGTGTGCTTTCAATCTTTGTATTCAAATTAACACTATGCGCAGCACAATTCATAAATATTTGTAATAATCTTCCTCCTTCTATGGTACTCAAACTTCTGATTTAACTTGAGAGATCAGTTCTTTTCATGGTCTTCTCAAATTGATTCCTTATTTTTGAACACGTACATCCTTTTGAATTATTTTGTTCAAAACACTTTTGTTGGTGGGACCTCGGAACCACTGTGTCCTTTGTCTAAAAACATATTTGTAGTCCTCAAAAAAACCCTAACAGATTTTCATAATACAGTTGCTGTATAAACTGCCATATTCACATTTCATCATCCTTGTTTCTTCTCATGATTTCACTCTTATTTGAATTCAAATCATACGTGCTTATTTTTTGCTTATTAACTGAATCATTTTAATTTCCTAAGACAGTCAGCAATTCAGAAATTTTAAAAATAATAATTAAGTCAACCGTACATTTGAAAAGTTATTTTAAATGGTTCTTCACAAACTAGGGTAAAAGTGTTGATTTCCCAGCTTACACCAAATAAAGTAGGATATCTATAGAAAAGCCTTCTTTTAAGTAAAATTGCGTACAGTCTGTGTAGTTAATAAAATGTGTGATAAAACAGTACTTCCTCAACGTAAAAAATAATAGCAATGTATACTTTTATACTACACACCAAAAATCCAAATGCTTCTTGGTCCTGGAATATTTGACGTTTTATGGTAATGGTAAGCTTTAACCTCCTCGTAAGTGCATGGCTAGCGGACAATTTGTATTTTGCCTGTCTGGTAGGCTTGAACTACAAACACTATAGGCTTGACCTAAAATCCCAGATTTGTGTCCAGAAGCTTCTATGACAGGGCGGGTCTGGATATGGAGCAGGACACCAGCTTCTCTCTACCAGAACTGGGCACGCGGGGCTGCGCTCTGCAGTAACCGCCTGCACAACATTGTTTCAGTGTTTGAGGAATACCATTCCCTTCCAGCGTGCGAGCAGTAAGGTACAGGTGAGTTACAGGAAACCTTTATTAGCAACACCTCTGTGAGTTAAAGTGCCTGGAATGTGCATTCAGCCCCTGGCAGTGAAGGCTGCTCTCACCTTAAGCGCTATTGCATGGCATTGGTTACGTTTTAACTAGCATTACTAATTCCAGTCACATAGTAACAAGCCATATATTTTGACACATTACAGTTTTTTTCTTAACCTCCATGTGTGTGGTCTAAGCACTGATTTTATGGATTTTTGTGCTGCACGAACTTGACCTTAGAATGAGGCTCACCACCATGTGGCACATTATAATGGACGTGGTGATGGTACCATTGGCACTGCACACATGTCAATAAAACGCCCTAAAAGCCAGGCTAGAAGGCCCTGCCTTTAACCACAGCAAATTCTTACTTAGCCTTTAACCACAGCAACTTCTTGCTTAAGGGCATGTGCACGGAGTGAACATCCATGATCCGGCCTTAAAAGGTGGGCTTAGCGAGAATCTGCCCTTTCTCCACTGCAATTTAATTAATAAATGTCCCCAATGGGCTAACCAGCACGGACCGGATGTAGGGGGGCGGGGAGGAGACGTGGGGGAAGCGGGTATAAAAAAATTTAATTAAATTAAAACGTACTTTTTCACTGCTTCCTCACTACGTCTCTCCTCCGCAGTCCTCCCTCACTCGGCCTCAACAGAAAGCACACCCAGGCTCCCAGTCAGCCAATAACAACTCTGCCTTTGCAGCATTGTGATTGGTCCGAGCACTGTGTTTCAGCGCTCAGACACTGACTGGGAGCCTGGGTGTGTTCTCCATACAGACTGCAATGCAGCCTGAATGGAGAACATGCGAAGTGCACAAAACTGTTTTGGGTGGCCCGAGAGGGCTGGCAATACAGTAATTGCGCACTTAGGAGGGTGATACCATTTCTCCCCTGCCCTCGCCCCCCACGCAAAGCTGCTGAAGAATTCGAAAATAAAATGATAACTCAAGTGATCATTTTATTTTTCCTTTGTTTCACTACAAAAAAGGAGTGGGGCAACGCTCCTGCACCCTTAGCGGACGAGCCGCCACTGCAACGCACCACAATGTAGTGGGTGTTGTTATGCTCTTTGTACACACTCTCTCTCTCTCTATGTATATGTTTGTGTATGTATGTATGTGTGTGTATATATATATATATATATATATATATATATATATATATATATATACGACCTCTTTATCCAAGCTGATCCTTCAGAACCTTATTTCGGGTACATGCACTTGGCAGAGTAGACCGTCAACCAAGTTGTTTTATTCCTATTCATTGGATGCCATTGCCTGATTCTAGATAGATCTTGTTGTGTTCCTCAGTTTTACCAGTATTCAGAGTTCTTAGAAACGCTGGTATTGTAAAGATAAAACTTAAATTGGGCAGAACTTACAAATGGACAGGAATCAAAACACTTCATGTGCTGTTATGCCACTACAAGATTCCCCATGGAATCCAAAATCGGCAGATTAAAAACGCTGACCCGCAATGTATGTAATACATACAGGCCCTCCCGAATTCAAAGGTGCCTTTTGGCACAACAGCAGATCTTTCTTATCCGTGCAGCTTTAACTTGTGTTCCCTTATACTGCGTGTGTTAGGCGGTACAAGGCATGGGCAATCCGTTTAGCGCTTTATACATTCAGAAATCTGTTTAATTCCATTTCAACTTTTGAAGTTTTAATCGGCTAAGCATTAGCTGGCCTCTCCCACAGGCATGCGTTCTGTGACTATTTAGCTTGATTATGTAATCCCATAATGTGAATATGTGACAGTGTGTCCACCGTTAAGGATTGTTTAAGGTACTGAGCTTGAATTCCTTATCAAAGAAGGGGGATTCATTGAAGAGCCGTGGAAATGCTAGTCGTTTCGGCTTTTGTAAAAGTTTTCTCAAGCTTCAGTTAGACCCACTGACTGAAGCCAGATGTGGCGTCCCTCACACTCGCAACGAACACGGCACATACGGAAGCCTGCTCCGATGAGCCTGCTCGCGCCCACCAGAGCTGCCTCCCGCCCAGTGGCGGCTCATGGAGAAGCACAGGGGCCGGTAAAAAGGCCACTATCGTCTTTCTTTAATCGTTCAACCAATGAGCAGCTGGACAGTGTTCCCCAGAGAATCCCGAGACAAATGCCCTCAACCAATACAAGGCCTCCGTTTTTTCCCATCACTGATGGACAGTTTAACCACCTGGCTGTTGGGAGCACCTGCGCAGCTGCTGCGCGGACCCTGCTACCCTCACTTATGGAGCAAAATGCATCAGTTAAAGGAGTGATGACGGTTTTCAGTCTGAGTCTGGAGTGACACGGAAATCATAGCGGGTGATTCTGTAATGTCAAATAGGTGTGCAAAATTCACAGAATTTCATTTTGCGTAATTATGCAAAATGTTAGAAAATTAAGCAAAATTGAAGTACAGCATTTAGCACTCTGAATAGATCATTAACGTTCAGCCATCCTGCCTTTCTGTTTTTTTTTTTACAAAGTGAAGGAGTCATTGTGTGCATTCTGGATGCCAAGACGCATTTTTGCTCTTAAAGAAGTGCAAGAACACAAGTGCCTCGAACAACCGCCACTAGTGTTCTGATCGGTAGCCGTTCCCTTGTTTTAGGCAAACGATCCTCAATTACGCAACCAGGAGTCATTTTAGGAATTTCACATAGCAAGTATAATGCCGGAAACTACATTTGACATTTGAAACTACAAAAGAGAAGTTTAAGAAAGCTGATGAGGTTGGGTTGAGATAGCGAGGGAACGGCAAAACAAAACTTTGTTTCATGACCATAGTTTTGACTTAGGAGGTGGGCTTTGTGAACATTCTAAAAGCCTGTGTCGAGGCTCGGGTAGTGATTTTTAAACATTCAGCAATATGAGTGGTGCTTTCCCCAAGCTACATGGAGGATAGAGAAGTTTAACACACCCTTTCTATATATGGGTGCATTTTTAACAACTATCTTTTGATCCTTGAACATTTTTATCAGAGCACTGCCTTAGAATACACATGGAAACCTTTGCGTGGCTGCTAATGATACTTGACACGAGCCATGAAGGCATTACAGACCACTACTAATAGGGATGAAACTTGGAACTCATGGGTGGCGTTGGTAGTTTCTTAGAGGAAGAGATACAGTTTAAACTAGTGGTACAATTTGATGAGAATGACTTTAACAACTGAAGTCCTGTGGCCTGGATTCCACAGAAGGTTTTTTACAATGTGGACCGCAATACTCTGTTGATGTGTGTAATGAAGATTTTCACCAGGTTTAACATGTTTATTTAATAACACAGGAGCCCAAATGCCATGCCATTACACCAGGACCTCACCAGGGCAGGTGAGTAAGGGGGGAGAGCAAATTACCAGATCCTAGATGCTAATGTAAGCCAGGGCAGAAACAAAGACACTAATGCACAACATTAAACACAAAGGTCATAGGAGTCAATGCCAGACATGGTTTGGAGATGCCATAGTGCAGGTAGGTGCTGTTGGGCCACTACAGTGGTGATTGAGGTAGTTCGCCACTAGATCTCTGGGGTCTGTCCTACAATGGCTCTGCAAACTGCACCAAGTACACCCCCTCCGTACTTAACTCTCATTGTAGTGATGACAACCAGTCTAAAGTTTCTCCGGGAGCTAATAGGGGGTGAAAATAAATCGTAACAACATTCAACAGGCAGAAAAATGGCTTGTCCAGCCAACTGCTTATATTGTAGTTAGTCTGATAGCAAACCAAATAGTACATAATTCAATATAGGTTTCTGATGTAGGTTTGTAATCTTGTCTACGATTCTCAATGAAGCGCTACAATTCTGGTGCCCGCCCCTCTCACCACTATAAAAGTTACCTAATGTCTGTAGCTCTTGGTATGGAATAGGTCTAGACCTTAAATGTGCACAGGTGCAGTTACTCTGGATTACTCCACTGGCTAGCTGCATAAATAAGTATAATAAAATAGCTTTAGCTAACACGTCTGCACCTTGGCAAAAATCTTTCGTTCATATGGCAGATTGTGCACTCAGTCTTTCGTGCCTTCAAAGCTAGGCCACATCTTTTACCTGCTTGCTGGAGATGCAACTCTGGGGACGCCAACAGATCCGTTCTACATATCCACTCCAGCAGCTTTAGCGTCATAGTGCAGGGGCTGCGTTTTTTCTCCAACACAAGCCGGTTTCAGAATCAACACAGCACAGCTGCAATGGGCACTCTTCTTCAGTAGTTGCAGCCGCTGGGCTGTGCCCTCCATAGGTGTCTATCAGGACGTCTGCATTTGTGGTGGTGACAAAGTCTTCTGCTTCGAGGTCAGGCATTAGCAGCTGTACCATTCTTTTGATCTCGCAGCGGTATGCTGAGCGACTCATTGATGCTTTGCTTTGAATGTTTTGGGACAGCTCGCAACGTGTAGTGCTTGGGAGACTGGGGCCTCACACCACAAGTCACTACCGGCTTTGCTCCCTCTACGTTGACTTCCTCCGGGTGTCACTTACATTGAGGATACACTGGACTTCTCTTCTGGATAGGCTTTCCTTTTGGGACTGGACTCTCCTCCCTCGCTCAGTAATTAAATGGTATTTCAGGTATCAAACAAGAGTTGCAGACTTCAGATGATATCCCCTCACCTTTAGGAGACAGGCTGTCACACAGACACTATCCTAGGTCACAGAGCAGTCCTCTGTGGAGCACTCCCTTCCTTGATCCTGAAAGACTTTGAACTGGAAAAAAGTGGAGTGGTTTGGGGGCCCACTTGTATACTCCTGTGCCAGACAGGGGGTATGGACCGAATTATAAGGTTTCTTAACTGGTTTGGGTTTGTTCTCTTTCATATTTCATTTTCTGGATGTTTCTCAGTCTCTGACCTTGCACAAGGCAGTGGCTCTGGCAGCAG
Source organism: Lissotriton vulgaris (assembly GCF_964263255.1). Classification (NCBI taxonomy): domain Eukaryota; kingdom Metazoa; phylum Chordata; class Amphibia; order Caudata; family Salamandridae; genus Lissotriton; species Lissotriton vulgaris. The sequence continues at coordinate 277,425,410 of NC_141698.1, read as the reverse complement.
GTAGCCGGAATGCTGGCTCTAAGCAGGAGTGCCGAAAACAAGGGCAAGGTGAAATGTGAGATCCCTGCACCTCTCTGTTGTCAGTCATTCTGAAGCCGTAATCAGGCGAGGCAAAAAGGACAGGGCCTTACTAGAAACATCCCCACAGTGAACAACTGAAATAAAATTAAATTTGATTTGTAGAGCGCATGGCTGCCTGAAAGCGTCCCAGCGCTTGCTTAGGGAACCCGTCCTGGTATTCCCCTGCGAGATAATCCATTACTGGGCACCCCCAAGGTGAAAGCCAGGCATCCTGCTGCGAGGGGCCGTTGTGGAAATTAAGCAAGCTATTGCCCAGAGTTACAGAGTGGGACTCCATGATTGGAATAGGCACCGAGGCGAGAATTGTCAGGTCCGGAGAAATTTGAGCCCAAGACCCGTCAAGGCGGGGAATTGAACCCTGGTCCGGGCCAGACCTCTGCATCAGGGTCTGCCGCTCCAACCACTTGAGCCACACTTCTCCACTACAGTTCCATCCCTGACCTCTGTCATTGTCAAATGGCAGTGTTCAGGAGAAACTACAGCAGAGCTCTACTGACCAGGGCCTCACTAAATGTTAATGTCAGCTCGCTTTTCATTCTACCTCACTTCAGTGTCTGAGTCTCCACCCTTCAGCCACAGGAATGCAGTTGATGCACTTTCACTGCCTGGGGGAAGCGGTATCCACTGCTCCACCTTGTGGCAAACTGAATCAGGGGCATCCGGAATGGATCTCCATGGTTCCATTACTCAAGCTCTTGCCACACACAAATGTACTACCAATTATGTGCTACACTTTCACTGCATACATGTACACAGAATTTCAGCGCAAGACCTGGTCCTCTCATAAACGTGAAACTTTACACAAGGAGAGGGACAGTAGAATGCACTCTTTGACAAACGGAAAAGATCTGGTCCAACTAATAGTTCACAAAACTTCAGTACACTTCCACCACCAGTTTATGCAACTCACTCGGAGCATAGGCAGTAGTTCCATGCCCATTTTGATGGCATGGTTCATGTGCTCTTCCAGGTCTCAAAATAGGTTGTGTAACTCATGTTATCATGCACAGGTTTAGGCCTTTGCAGATAAACTCGATTAGCATGATGACAGGGTAAAAAAAAGTAAGGATACCAGGTGCATTCAGGTGTTAGGGCTGGGGTATGCTCTGTTACCATGCAGGATATATTTATGTCCCCACCGTTGTATATAAAATGGTTCAAAAGCACCTAATACATATATGTGATGAGAGGATTTAATACATCCTTCCAGATAAGTAAAAACAAATAGCAAAGAAATTAAAAAGCAAAATCTAATATCATCTTCCAGATCTTTAGAAGGATGGACCAGCCTTTTGGTGAGAGAATCTTCACTCCTTGTGCTTTGTGGAAAATTTAGAAATCATTCTGTATCCATTTATCATCCCCAACTGTTTTTTGAGTTGGTACTCTCCATACTTCTGCGTACATCACTAAGCACCCCACCTTCTCTGACAGTCAGTACTCAACTGTTTGTTCAAATTATCAAGTGAATTTCCAGTGATGCCCTCGTCGTGCTCATTATGACCCATAAAGGAAAAACTTCCACTGTCACTTTCAATATTATCTTTAATTGACTTAAAATCCATGCTAAAAGAAGTTATCATTTAATGTCTGTACACAAATAACTTCACACCCCAAATTAGGTTCAACAAAAAATCTTCCTTTAGCCCATTCGTTAGTTGCAGTTACTCAACTTGACTGATTGTTTAGGGACCTCCACAATAAGTTCACGATAAATTCAGACTGCTTTGACAAACCTTTACGGACCATCTTGTATTTCTTAACTCTCACACAGTTACCAATGTCAGAATTAATTTTTCTGATAAAAGATGTTTTGTTATAATACTCATCGCTCTTCGTTCAGGTACTTGTGAAAACATTCTTCATCCTTTCCACATCTTCAAAATATTGACTTGAAAACTCTGAGGTCGTGCTGGAACCAGTTTGGAGACTGTATCTCTGCCCCTGTGTTAGGTAAACAGAGAAATCCCCAAAAATCTCGTTAATGCTCTTCTTATTAATTTTGTTAGCCCTTTCCACAAGGCCGTTTGACTGAGGGGTATAGAGTGCAGTAGTCAAATGTGTAATACCATGTGAATTTAGAAAATCGTGATTATAGATTTCACTCTGTTACATGATCCAATAACCTGTTGCAAATCTTCTAGTGGAAAAATATTCTGTAAAAAAATGTATAACTGCTAAGATTATGTTAATTTGGAAAGACTCATACTTGATCCACTTAGAATATTAATCCATTAGAAGACGCAAATCTCTGAAGGTAAAGGGAAAGAGGGTACCACAAAATCAAAAGCTACTTTTTCCTCAAGTTTTCTTGGGGAAACTCAACAGGCATAAAAGGAGTATTGCGAACCGGCCAATATTTATCTTATGTTATTTATTCAGAAAAGGCACTCTGAAATAAGTCCACATCACGTTCAACACCATGCCACTAATAATCAAATAGTAGTTGTTTTAATTAGCCTTATAAAACCTTTGATCTTATCCATGATGTCCCGAACTCTACTACGCCCACCATATCCTCAATTCTTTCCATCTCCTCACCGCTGAAAATTACAATCCACAAACCGATCTTTTATCATGGATGTTAGAGTCCAGAGTTGAAACCAATACTGAAAGGCAACTCCTTTACCCTTGATAACAAAATAATTAAATGTGCAGTTGCCCTTCCCATCCCTTATCACACCAATCAAGGCATTATGGCTGTGAAATTAACTTTCAAGAATCAACATTTCGATGTAAAGATTTTTAAATGTTTCACTCACCTCTACACAGGGCAGTGTTGCCTTCTGCATGGTACTGTGAGGTTGTTCGCTCCCCAGAGTCCTAGAACCAAACTGTACTGAGTTTTCTTTACCATTAATGATCGGACTTAGGACAGCCACAACTCCTGTAGAACGAACATCCATTGTTACAATACATTGTATACGTTTAGCATAGGTTTTAGGCATAGGAGCATGAACTAGAACGTCTGTCAAGCACAGAAAATGTTCTCTTATATACATCAGCCCAAAGCTAGCATTTTTCTCTGGTCCATTTTCTCATTGTTTCAAACAGACTTGTTTTTGATTAGTAAATGGGGTGACAATTGTATCATTTTATATTTTGAATGACTTGACAATAAGCTTGTAAGCTTAACCTTTTTGATTGTGAAAAGCCTGAAAGTTCCCACTGTGCCTATATAGCAGCATTACTGTTTGCTAGGATTAAAGGTTACTGGTGCACAAATTGCTGCACTGTATCTCGCAAGTAACGGAAGTAGACCACATTTACAGGGTTGGATACCCCTTATGATCGCTCTTCAGGGTATGTAATTTGCACCCTGATTGGTCTGTGAGGCTCCGAAAGAAAGGGATCCAATTTGTAACTTCACATGAAATCTTATTAATATTTGTGGTTTTGTGTGTAGTATTTAGTTGTATGTGCATTAAAGTATGTTTCCTTTTTAAGGAAAAAGCATTGGTTAAGTATTGATTGAGTGTTATTTTGGTGTGTTAATCAACTCTGAGTTTCTAACTTACAACACCTCTTCGAGTCAACAATGGCCTCAGTACCCTGAGAGTCAGGATTTGCGTTGTGAACTACATTGAGAACGCTGCGATTTACTAGAAGAAGAGGAACGTCCTGATGTAAAATCCTTGACAAACACCATAGGGAAAGGCCATACATTTTTCAACATTAAGATTTTCTTAAACAGAGCTCTAGTCAGGCCTCAAGAAATATACTTGCCCACTTGCTATGGTGAGTCAGATTTTATCATGCTAAGCTATTTTTAGGGCCTACTATCCCAGACTGGGGAGAGAGCTGGAGCTGGCTTAGAACAAGGGTTCTGTTCATTCAGAAAGTAAATGAGCAATAAAGATGCCTGTAAGTCGTGTTTTTATTTTGTCACAGTTTATTCTAAGACAGAGGTCAAATGTCAGCTTATGTCTTCTTAAAAATTGCAGCTTATTTTGTCCTGGAGATTGGTACTTACAAAATCCACTAACTTTGCAGTCAGAGAGAGAAAAGAAAAGGGACTGTCTTTCAGTTGTGCTGGGGTATGGGCAGTGTGAAATAAGGGACCCACCTGGACTTGTTTGGAAGGTTGCTGCCGACCCAGCGCTCCAAGTTTGACCTCTTGCCGGGGTGTGCCGGGTCTGCTTGTTCTACTGCTGCTTGTTCTACCGCTCGCAGCACCCGCTCCGCGGGTGCTGCTTCGCGGCTTGGAGGCACAGAGGAGGGAGAGGTGAAGGCAGCACGCCAAAGCTGGGAGGCGCCTGGAAGGAACAACTCGCAGGCGCTCGCAGGGACTCAGTAGACCAGGAGTCCCTGCTTCCCCAGGCATGAGAGCGGACGCGCCCACCTTGAGACACGCCCCCCGCCTGACCAGGTGAAAAGGCGTGTGCTCCGACAAATCGCTGGGACCCACCTGGACTTGTTTGGAAGGTTGCTGCCGACCCAGCGCTCCAAGTTTGACCTCTTGCCGGGGTGTGCCGGGTCTGCTTGTTCTGCCGCTACCTCTCGCAGCACCCGCTCCGCGGGTGCCGCTTCGCGGCTTGGAGGCACAGAAGAGGGAGAGGTGAAGGCAGCACGCCAAAGCTGGGAGGCGCCTGGAAGGAACAACTCGCAGGCGCTCGCAGGGACTCAGTAGACCAGGAGTCCCTGCTTCCCCAGGCCTGAGAGCGGACGCGCCCACCTTGAGACACGCCCCCCGCCTGCAACGCCCACTACATAACAATCAGCCTGTCGCTCAGCGGGACGCGAGCGGGACGCCGAGCGAAGCCCGAGCAAAGGGCGGGCAGTCTGTGGCAGTCAGGGGCTGTAAGAGGCTGGGCCGGGCCACCCCCCTTTTTCATCGACCTCCACGTCTTCTACCCCCCCCGAGTCTATCTGCAGGCTTCGGATTCACCATGTCCACCAGATCTGGTAAAGCCTTGAGAGGTGGTGGAGCAAGTGCTTTAGGGGGTTCCACGATGATCGGGACAATGGACAAATTCATCACCCGGGTGGCTAACGTCATTGAAAAGGAGATCGCAATGACGGAACGCCGCCTTTCACTTGACCTCCTTCCATCTAAGCGCTCCTCCCTGGGAACTGTGGCTCTTGCTCTATCGCCGCCTATCCCCTCTGCCATCTTGCTCCAACCTGATGAGCATCACATTGCAGTGCTAGAGGCTGGAATAGACAGGATAGAAAGCCTCATATCACTTCCCTCTCCAGGTAGTCGCTGCATCGAGGCAATTGCTTCTGGTCCATCCTCATACACAGCCAGCCCTCCCGACATCAGGCCTATTGCGGATCCCATTGTCCCCTCACCTCACACATCACCTCTTCCCCAGACTCCTCCGCGGGTCCATAGGAAAAGGAAAAGGGGAATCAACACTCGGAGGGGGAACTATTCCATGCTCCACAAGCGTTCTAGGACAAAGCTTAATAGGGGCACTACACACCAAGGCACTGGGGAGCTGGAACCCCTTAGGTCTGCAGGCCCCTCCCAGCATGCAGCCGAGCCCCCAACATCGGCCCTTCTGCCCCCAGCCACACCGGCTCTAGTAAATCAGGTTACTTCTCTCGTCTCTCGAGAATTTGTTAAAATCCTTGTTCAATCCGCTACTTGACCAAGTTAGGAGCCTGGGGGTTAGACTCGACAATTTTGAACAGGCCACTAGGGATAACTTTTTCTCTTTGAAAACCCTGTTGAAAGTCCAATCTAGACCTTCCGAATTTATCCCAGATAGGAATGTGGTTAAGGAGGTCCCAGCAGGCCAAACAACTAGAGTCCAGTCGTCTCTGCCGGCTAAAACACCGGCCTCAGGGAAAGCCCCTACCCCTGTCCCGGTGGCTGGTGCGAAGCGGCCGACGACTAGTGAACTCACCCACGTAGCTCAGGTACATGGCACTCCCCCCTCAGCAGTAACGGCACTTGTGCCGAACCCCGCCCAAAAGATCCCACAGAAGAAAGGGACTGGCCCAAGTGCCCATTCGGCAATTGCTGCGCCTGTTAAAACCAACGGAGCAGCACCTAACGCTAGGGCTACTAAACCATCCTCTCCTCCCAAAAATCGGCCTCTGTCTAAAATCCCCTCCTTGCCAAAAAATCCTCCCCTAGCGGCCCCCGAGCATATTCCGCCACGCAAGTGCCCTCCGGTAAATCTCCCACCAGAATGTCATCCCTATGTTGTTGTCCTTACCAAAGTCCCCCTCCTAAAAGAATCACAACAGGAAACACACCAGGCGCTGAAAAACAAAGTCATCCACTGGATGAAAACTAATAGACCTCTTCCAGTGGGTGTTGACGGCCTGATCCTTGGGGTGCGCAGGGTGAGTTGGATTGGCTACGGGAAAAAACTTTTTGAGGGCGATTGCGTGGTGGTTAATTTTCAAGACATAAGAGCTGCCCACGCAATATGCTCCCAAGGCCGTACGGCTGGAATGGGGGTCGATGCTGTCGACCTATCCTTCTTTTACCCAAGAACGATCCCGACTACTCCACTATGCCCTGTCGGGCCCCCTCCTCTAAACATCGCCCACGGCCTCCCCTCCCCGGGAGTCTTCGCACAGCAGCTCTACCCAGCGCCAGTGATGCAGAACTGGGGCTTCTGGGGCTGCTGACTCCTTGACGTCCCCGGGGTTGATCCTGAGGTTCCAAGTCCTGCTGTTGAGCCCATCCCCTCCCCTAAAATCTGTTGCATCTCGACTGCACTACAAAGCCAGGTTACCGCCAAGTTTGTTTCCGAGCAAGGGGAAATCAGGGAACCTCCCGGCTTACCGGCCAGCCCTCCTGTTGTGGGAGCTGTGGTGACGTTGCCCCCCGTCGAGAACCGTAGCATTGCAGCTGTGACGGATCCCTCGTTTAGGGTTTTCAGCTGGAATGTGGCGGGCCTCGAGAGGAAGCTAGCACTCCCAGACTGGAACTCGCTGGTGGAGCAATACTCCATATGCCTGTTCCAGGAAACCTGGAGCGGGGTGCCCCTGCATAAGGCAGGCTACTCCACCCACTTTCTGCCAGCAGCCCCTAGTGCAACCGGCAGGGGCCGCCCTTCGGGTGGCCTCCTAATTTGGGTGGCCTCAGAACTCAACTGCAGGGTGGTGGAGCGGGACACTAAATGCCCGGATCTCCAGAACATAGTGTTGAAAAACTCCCAAGGCCGAGTTACTTTAAATATTTTTAACATTTACGCCCGAGGCACAAAGGGGGGCAGAGAATCCCCAGTAATATCTTGCTTAGAAGCCCAGCTCCGCTTATCACCTCATAGGTCCTGCACCCTGGTGGGGGGCGATCTTAACTGCACTTTCGAGCCCTTGGACCTTGAAATCTTATCTGATCAAGAGGAACTCGATGCCAGGTGGGGGATCCCGTCCCTCGAACTGAATCCCATTAAGAAGTGGACAGAAGTGGCCCTCCAGATTAACTCGATAGCCATGGAGTTTGGCCTGAGGGCTGCCAATGGCAGAACCAGGTCGGACAAAGCTGGGGCCCACACTTACAATAGGCCAGGGCACACGTCACGGATTGACTATCTCCTCCTTGACATACACCTGTGGAGCATGGTGGAGGACATGGTGATTATACCATCTGTCGAGAGTGATCACAATCTTCTCTCTCTCACCATGTCTCACAGGTGGATATCCTGCCCTGTGACTAGAACCTCCTGTAACCCCCCCCCCGGACCTGTCAGTAGTCGCCAACTGTGGCCGGCGGCTAAAGTGGGCAAAGCTAGCACTCTCAGAGGAGAAAACCTCTGCCATTAGGCAGCTTCTTGCTTCAGCCCTGACCAACCTTGACCACCAGGTGGAAGGGTTGTCGGAGGTGGCCTCGAGGTTCTGTATTCTAACCCAGGCTATTAGCGACCTCTTCGTAGTGCCAGCCAACACGAATAGAAGGAAACCTAGCCCACGAGGCAGATTGGGCTGGTTCAATCAGAAGTGTAGGGAGGCGAAGTCACTTCTCATTGAAGCAGTAAAGTCCAAATTGCCATCTAGGACTAGGGTGGCCAGGAGGCACTACGCACTCTGCCAAAAAAACGCCAAGATGGAGTGGGAGGATAACTTCTGGCAGGACCTTCTGACTGCCAGCCGAGGGAAAGACGCAAAACGTTTTTGGGATTTGGTGGGTATCAGGAACCGTCCTGACGATACTTCGAGGCCCTGTACCATCAACGCCCAAACTTGGTTCTCCCACTTCCAGAAACTCTACTCTGCCATTGAAGGCTCACTAAATGACCCCTTTGACCCCCCGCCCTCTAGTTTGGCCCAAGACCTGGAATCCTTTTCTGTTCTGGATGTTACAAACCAGATCAAAACCCTGGTCCCTCTTAAAGCAGCTGGCCCGGATGGCCTCCCAGGCGATATCCTTCGCGCATACTCGGAAGAGTGGGGGGTAATAATTTCTGCACTCCTCAATGCAATTGTCGCGGGTGGCCCGGTGCCAGACTCCTGGAGAGGTGCTGAGGTGGTCCCCATTTACAAGAAGGGCAGTAGGGACCTACCTGGGAACTATAGGCCTATAAGCCTAATAGATTCGTCCCAGAAATTGGCGGGGAAAGTGATTTTGGGGAGGATCTCGCAATGGGTGGATGAAAACCACATCCTGTCCGACATGCAAGCCGGGTTCCGTTCAGGCACCGGAACCATTGAACAGGTATTTAGGCTCCTGTTATTACACTGGAAGGTGGTGGAGCTAGGCAAAGGCAGTCTCTACTTGGCCTTTATTGACCTAAAGACTGCCTTTGACCTGGTTCCCAGGGAGGAACTCTGGAGGGTGTTACACGATCTAGGGATGCCCCCGTATTTACTAAACCTCCTCATCAAACTGCACAAAAACACCTATGCCCAGGTTAGATGGGGGTTGAACGGGGAAAAGACCGATAAGATCAGGGTCGAGAGGGGAGTAAGGCAGGGCTGTGTTCTGGCCCCCACCTTATTTTCCCTCTATATTAATGGGGTGGTAGACCACCTACTCGGCGAACCAGCAGACGCTCCCACCCTGGGAGGCGTAAAAATTCCAACCTTGCTGTTCGCCGACGACACCCTCCTCATCTCTAAAACCCCCCAAGGTCTCCAGACATTACTAAATCGCTTCCAGGACTTTTGCACCTCCAGGGGCCTTGTCATCAATGTGGAAAAAACCAAGTACCTAGTTTTGCACCCGCCCCGCAAACTTGGCCGCCCCCCTATTTTGAATTCTATACCCCTAGAAAGAGTGGCAGAATTCGACTACTTGGGAATCCGACTCAACGACGCGATGAATTGGACCGCCCATATCAACAAAATGGTAATGACCCACAAAAGGGTGGGGGGGGGGCTCTCCTCAAAGAGTTTAACAACTCAACTAAACACTGTGTTGCCCCCCTACTTGATATATATAAAGCTCGTGCGGTCCCTGGGTCACTATATGGAGCTGAGTTGTGGGGTCTGGACAAAGTGGATCTACTGTGCAAGGCGGAAAATAAATTCATTAAAGATCTCCTTGCCATACCATCGAGTAGTCCGACTATCCCAGTGCTCATGGATGCTGGCTGCAAAGCAATAGGGGACCAGGCTCGCCTGCGACCCCTCTTGCTCTGGGCCCGTCTGTGGAGGGTACCGGAGTTAAAACCCTACGCTGACGGCCTTGCTGAGGTGATGCACTCCGACGGTTGGCACAGTATCAAATGGCTGAAGAACATCAAACACCTTCTAGGGGACCTAGGCCTGGACTCTTGTTGGCATAGTCACTCCGCCCCCCCGAAGGAGACCCTAAAAAAACTGTTCTGGGAATGGGTCCGCGTGAAGCGCATCAGTAATCAGCAGCACTGCAAAACCACCGCAGCTTTTCTGCTGATAAAAGATGTCGTTGCCTACGAGCCATACATGGACCTAATAACAATTGCCATGGACCGGTCCCTGTACATTAAATTCCGGCTGGGGTTGCTACCCTTGGCTGACCTTTGTTCCAGGTGGAATAAATCCCAGCCCTCTTCACGATACTGTGCTTTCTGTCCCGATAAACCAGAGACTGTGCCACATTTTCTTTTTGAATGCCCAGATTACGGCCGACCAAGATCACGTTGGCTTGGTCCTATCTGCAGAGAATTGGGTACTCGCCAGCACTCAGTCGCCCTTCGGATTTTATTAACCAATACAGCCCCCCCGATTGTTTGTGCCGTTGCCAAGTTTTTAAAATGGGCCTGGTTGATTAGACTTAGAAGACTGTCCATATCAATTTAATCTCCTTTTAACTAATTTATGATGTTCTAATGTGTTTTAATGTTTTCTACTCATTGTACAGTCATACTTTTTTCGACATGCTGTTTTAATCTTTTGTATCGCTTTTATGATATATGCATATCGAAATAAAGCAATCAACCAACCAACCAAATAAGAGGCAGCAGGATGTCAGTTTTATTTTCTAACAATATTTAAATTGCTTGTAAATGAACTGTACGGATATTTCCAAATATGTTTCAGTAGTTAGGAAAGCGCATTTTGTAATTCTGAAGTGTGATGGAATCAAAGATTTTATTAGGAACAGAACAAATCAGAATGCTTTACTTGGTGAAGTGCAAATGATAAATATTTGTTGAAACCCAGTTTCCACATTCACGTTTGTAAGCTATATAGTTTTAGAAATAATACTGCATGTCAGTGGAAAGTTTATTGCTTTAGCAATGTAAATGTGCTGTGTGTAAATGACAGTGAACTACTACATCATGCTTCGGTAATGTATTTATTAAAAGTGAGGGTTTTCAAAAAACATTCCTGTCCCAGCCCTGATGACAATGCCTTTAGTGAACTAAGAGGCAGGCCAGGCAGGTCAGACTTCATGTGTACACTATTTTTAGCCTATAATTGTATTGTACATGGAGAAAAAGAGTTTTTGTACAGCAGACATGCTGAGCTCACATATTTAAATGTGCTCCCATGTGATAATAACGAAAAAGGAGGCTCTAAATTAAAATATTTGCCTAGGATCACATAATTTGAGACCATTTTATGTGTCCAGGGTGCGAGTTCGGTCGCATAGATTATTCAAGTCACTAGATCTGCGCTTCTGGTAATATATTTAGGACTTTTCGAGACCTACTAGCTCAGGTGGTGCTAGAGAGTTCTTGATTTCATTGTGTACATTTGTAATTGTATGTTTAGTATTTAGTTATGTATGAATTAAAGTACTTTTTTCTATTCAAAAGTACAAACACTGGCTTTTGAGTAATTTAAAGGTATTATGAAGTTCTTTAACGTTTATTTAACCCTATTAGTTGCCTTGATTTTGTTCTTTTGGCTTTACAGTTTTTTGTTGCTATGTTGTTAATATTTAAGTTCTAGTAAGACTGACTTTCCCATCAAAATTAATGAATGACTTGCATCATTTTATTTTTTTATTTTACAGTCTCTTATATAGCGCGAACTTGACCCGAATCGGGTATCAGAGCTCTTTACATAGCACCAGTTGCATTACAATAGGACACATTCATTTTGTTTGGTTAGGCACGGGGAGATTAAGTGATTTGACCAGAATCACAGGATGTTCAGCGTCACTGCTGAGACTCGAACCCAGTTCCCCAGATTCATGGTCGACCGCTCTAGCCGTTAGGCCAAATCCTCTCCCCATTTTCATATTTTATGACAAATACGTGTTTAAAGTTGAATACATATAAAATGGAAGTGTTGGTCCAGGAGAATTATCCTTAAACCTGGATCTCCATTGATAGTCCTGGGCTATTGGCCTAATTTTAGCCCCTGCTACTATGACTAAAATGCTGATGTTCCCATCAATCATGATCTAACCTTCTGTTCTCATGTTGTGAAGTTATTTTGGAATACTCTTTTCAAGGGCGTAAGGAAAATTCTTCCTTGTGTCTTAGTTAACCCCTTCCATGCTAATGACGAACCCCAGCCATCATGCACTACGGTGCTCGTGTGCTGATGACGGCTGGGGTTCGTCACGGCCCGCCCCTGTTCGTGCGGTTTACAGCACACCAGGGGAATTGTGGCCGCATGGAAAGGGTTAAAGGGTGAAAGTTGGTGATCCAGTCAGCTATCTCACTGTGAGAAGTTGGCCTGATGTATGATGTCTACAATTCTGTGGGCACCTTGTATCAGTCCAAACAATCCCTTATGGTGGTGGTTGTAAAGTCAACCTTATAGACAAGCTATCCTAGGGGTAGCATGGACTAAGCAGTCTTAGGCTAAACTCAAGAGGGCATGTGAAGCCAGCTGGTTTACCATATGCAATCCTGTAATATCAAACGAAAGGACACCACAAAAGGTATATATTATAAAAAAAAGTATTTATTACTAGAATAATCCTCTGTACTCTTTATGAGTGCAGAGGCACAAGCGTTTAAACAAAAGCACAGTTAAACATTCAAAAGTTGCACAATTTTGGATAGGCCCGGTGGCCACTCAAACCATATACTAAATAGTGGTATAAGTACCACCTCTCGAACAATGGTAAGGCCTAGGGCGTTGTGAATCGCTGGGACTACTCTGGACTAGCAGTGATGAAGTTGGGAGAGGCCCGCGGGACACGGGTGCAGTGCCTAAAGCACAAGCATATGCCAATGCAAAGTCAATGGCGCGTAAAAGTTAAAGAGTTACTGTTTTGGAAGTCTTCCGACTGGAATAGAATTACCACACTTTAAACTAGGACACTAGAGGTGTAAACCACTACAGGAGCACCGGCGTTAGATCGTTACCTCACCCACAGGAAGCGGGTGCATAGGTGCCAAAGTGTGTCGGGTTTCGTCGTGTAGATCTATGGAGCCTGGAGATGAAGATGCTGCAGGCGGCCAGGAGAGAAGAGTCCGGGTGGATCCAAGGGTAGATCGAAGATGTAGAGTACCTGAAAGCAGAGGAGACAGAGTCTGGGTCACTAGCCAGTGACCAGGATGGAACCAGGAAGGAACCAGGCAATGTCGGGCGCAATCAGGTGGTTGTCGTGAAGCTTGTCTCCGCTGCCACGTGGACTCTGGGGCATCGAGGACGACCAGGAGTGGAGCACGAGCTGTCCCACGAAGGCTCTCGCTGTCGGCGGTGTCGGCTTCCGGATCGGAGGTAACAAGCCTTGGCAAGTGCAACCCACGCAGGATTGGAAGATCGCTTCTTACCGGACCAGCAAGGTCAGAGCGGTGGCTCCTTTTCAGGGGAGCATGGGCAAGTCTGGAGCAACCAGACTAGCAGTTTAGATTTCAAGGTTCGTTGGTTCTGGGGTCACTAGCCAACGGGCAAACGACCGGACTAACGCGTCGAGCAGGAAAATGCAAAAGGGCCCCACGCAGCACTCGATGAGTGTGGAGGGGAGATCTTCGGTGCACAAGCTGCTCGGGGTTGGGGCTTCTCAAACCCCAATGCACAGCTTCGAGGGTGCCTCAGAAGCTGCACGGTCAGCACTTCGCAGTCTTTCCAAGATGGCCGGCTCCACGCTTCACGTCGCCTCCACGGGTCTCAGATTCGCTGTGACTGTGGATCGGGTAGAAGTCAGGGAAGCTGGGTCTTGTCGATCTCTGTCGCTCGAGTTCCGGCGGGAACTGCAACAAAGCAAACCGTTGGGCGATGGATAGTGCCTGTTTGGAAAGGGTGGTCACTCCTTGACCACAAGGGAGATTCTTCAGTCTTCCACGTCGGGTGGGATGTCGAAAGGTCCAGAGTTCTGTATCAAAGTTTCGTTCAGGATAATCTAATGCTCCTGGGCACAGCTCCTACCTTTATTCCAATTCAAGGGGCTGGATTACCAGCTAGGTCCCTCCTATGGGTGGAACCCAGGAAGGGGGTGGTTACACCCCTTTCCCTTAGTCCAGTTTCGCGCCAGAGCCGGGACTGGAGTGTCCCAGCACCGGTTTGAACTGGACTATGCATGGGAAGCCTTGTGCTCCACAGGCAGTGTCTAGTTTCATTCAACCCTCCCTGCTACAAGCCACTATCTCCTGTCTGGGGTGGTGTAACCCCTCCCTGTGACAGGATATCTATTGTCCAGGCCTCCCCTGCCGGCGTTTCGGTCAGCAGCAGGAGGCCAGACTCGTGTCTGTGGCAGCCGCGTCCATTTTGTGATGCTGGGGCTTTGTTTAGATTTAACCGCGTTTAGTTAAAGTAACATGTCTTCTCCCTCTAGAAGGGTGGAATGCTACCCCTGTCGCCAGGACTGGCGAGGGGGTAGTATTCAAAAGCGTATGACACCTTACACGACATGTTTTGATAAAGCCAAACCAAAGTTAGCAAATAACCGCGAGGATTATAATGCACTTAAGAGTATATGGTATGGCAATATCCTGGAACAGCGAAGGGAATTGGTCCCGATAGCTGCAGACAGGCTCAGCTCATGCTAGAGCACCATCTCACATAAAACCAAGCCCTCTGCCTCCAGGATTGTTAAGGCCTGCCATAGGAGTGACTTATAGGTGCATATGTGTTCAGATATAGGTTTAGATATAGGTATACTATATCTAAGCAAGGGGTGATTACACGACCTTGCCCCAGCTGAGTGATCCGCCAGTTGTGTCCGTTTGGATAGCCAGCCAGGGGTGGCAAAAGATATGCTGCAGCCCCTAGTAGGCCTTGGATACACCTATGCCCTGGGCACCTATTGTGCACTGTACAGGGGCTGATAAGGTGAACCAATGTCCAATTGGGTATGTACCTAGGGTACATGGAGTCCATTTTACAGAGAGAGCAGATAGCCTGGGGCCCTGATTAGCAGGATCCCAGGCCAACTAAGTCAAAAACCAGCTAAACACTAGGTAAAAAAAACTGGGGTACCATAGTCAGGTATCCACCTTCCTACATAACCCCCCCAAACGAAAGGAGATAAGGCTATCCTTGATCAGGTAAGCCTATATTGCCTAAGTGGCCATATAAGGAAGTACCTGCACTAGCATGGTTACCCCCTGTCTCATGGTCCACTAAGCAATCCCTTACCCTAGTGGTATCCGAGGGTCTCCACCATAGGGAATCACTACCTGTGGTGTGTTTTGGCAAAGTAAAAGGCTGGTGTGGGAATGGAGTATTGAAGTGAGGCTCCACTAATGTAGGGCGCAGCTTCCTCCAATCACTATCCACCATGGATGCCTTTCTTTCCATGACTGAGTTGCACTGTGCTCTCAGGGTCAACCTCTGGCTACCTAAAGCTGGAGGCTGGGTCCCTTTTGTTGGCTTACTGGAGGGACAGTTCAAGTTTGGGGCCTTTGGGTCCCAGGTTTGGCTGTGCCCAACAGATTCTATCTGGGGGAGGCTCCTAACTAATTTCAAGGGAGTTCCCTCAGGAGTTTTTAACTTTTTCACCTTGCTAGGGCTGCTAGCTTTGGTGCCCCTAATCTGCTGATGGGGTGGTTCTTTTGGACAGGGGGCCTTTTGGGGTCCACCACTGGCCTTCCTGACCTCTAAAGCCTTGGGCTGACTGAGGCAGGGTAGAGAGGGACAGGTTACCTGCTCCAGACTGGGTCCCTCCTGGGAAGGGTCCACTGATATCAGGGGCTCTGTCAGGCTAACCACCTCTGGGGCAGTTCCTTCACCAGGGGTAAGATCAGTTTCCTTCTCAATGCTCTCTGTGTGGAGTGATCCATAGTTTCAAGCTTCACAACACATGAATCAGTTTGAGTTTGGGCTGTGGCCATCACAGCCCCACCAACCTTTTCAGGAAGGGACTCAGTTTGGGTATGGGCTGTTACCATCACAGCCCTGCCAACCTGTTCAGGGAAGGAATCTTCTTGAGATTGGACTGAGACTGGCACAGCCCTCCTGACCTGTTCAAGGGGGACATCTTGGATTGGGGCTGTGGCCATCACAGCCCCACTAACCTTTCCATGGAGATTTACCATTTTAGAATGGGTTTCTTGCTCAACCTCAGCCCAGGCTGAGATTTCTAGATCATTCCCCAGTAGACTATCTACAGGCAAGTTTGATGACACTGCCACTCTCTTGGGGCCAGTGACACCTCCCCAGCTGAGATTTACCACTGCCATGGGATGATCTTTCTGCACTCCATCAATGTTGGTCACCTGGTATGTGGCTCCAGGTAGAAGTTGCCTTGAGGGGACTAGGCCCTCAGTCACCATGGTGATGCTAGCCCCTGTGTCTCTATAGGCCTCAACTTTCAGACCATTGATGAGGGGCTCCTGTCTGTACTTGTCCAATGTGTTGGGACAAGCTGTGAAGTTGGCAAACCCCATGCCATTTTCACAGACAAGAGTATCTGAGGTAGGGGACCTGGTTAGGCAAGAATCCACCTGAGTTCCCCAAGTATACCCAACCACTTTCTTGGGGGCACTCCCAGCACCTGGGGGATTACTACTAATAGTAACAGGAGGTGTTGGAGTATTAACTGGAGGAATATTCTCCTTATTGTTGGCCTTAGGGCAACGGCTGTCAGTCTTCCAATGGCCAGGATTTTTTAATTTTTTTAATTTCAAGAAACCTTTATTAGCATCAAATTCAGCGGCGTTACAAATGCATTGGCAAGCATAAATTGCGTGGCTACCCGGAGCTCAACAAGTCCTCAATCAAAGATGTTACACAGCCATGATAACCGGCATCCTGGGGGCCCAGCGGCAATATGAAAAGGACACAACTCCGCTTTATTGATATGAGCTCCCCCACGAAGGCAGCACTCTACGCAGCACGACAACTGATTACTCATTGATAACAACTCGAAGGGAAGGTCTCTTGTTGTGTTAGGTCAATAGTAGAACAAGAACGTCCAGAAACCCTCCCTAACCTCAATGGCCAGGCTTTTTACAAGTATGACAATAAGGCTTTTTCTGGGTAGAGGAAGTGTCTTGGGACCCACCCCCATCCTTGGAGGTTTGGGGCCCTGGGGAAGTCTTGTCTTTAGATTTATCCCCACCCTTTTCTTGAGGTTTGGTAGACCCCTTCTGGTCATTACCCTGATTTCAAGGCCTAATCCTGGTTCTGACCCATTTGTCTGCCCTCTTACCCAATTCTTGTGGAGAGGTCAGATCTGAGTCCACCAGGTGCTGGTGTAAAAGCTGGTTTTGACAATTACTAAGGATCTGCACCCTCCTAATCAAATTATACAATCCTGTATAGTCATGTACTTTGCTGCCATGCAACCAACCTTCCAGAGCCTTAGTAGCACAATCTACAAAATCAGTTCAGTCCTGGGTCTGTGTCTTCTGGGTGTCTCTGAACATTAACCTGTACTGTTCAGTGGTTAAGCCAAACCCATCAATTAGAGCACTCTTCAGAACAGTGTAGTTCTTTGCATCCTCCTGTCTAACAGTGAGGAGCTTATCTCTCCCTTTCTCAGAAAAGGAGAGCCATAAGATTGCAGCCCACTGGTCTTGAGGAACCTGCTGTACCATGCAGGCTCTCTCAAGAGCAGTTATCCACTTGTGGATGTCATCCCCATCTCTGTAGGGGGGCACAATCTTGCTCCTGTTTCTATGATCATAGGACCTGTCTTTATCTCTAGGGATAATGTTGCTGCCACCAGTGGAATCTAATCCACACAATTTCTGCTCCCTTGCTAAAGCAAGTTTAGCTTGGGCCAGGGCTACCTCTTCCTTCTCTATCTGGAGTTTGACAGCTCTCATCCTAGCCTCATGTTCTCTTCTCTGGGGGGAAGTCATTCCCCTTTGAGATCCCCTTGAGGCATTAGAACGATTAGAGTCTCTTGAGGGAGATCTAATCCATCTATTGCCTGGGTTAAGTCTACTGTTGGGCCTGGAAAAGTGGTGACCCTTTCCATTCCCATGTAGGCTTAAGTTGGCCTGTTTCAGTACTCTGACTTGAACCTAACCACCCCCCCCCCCCTTGGTCATCTGACTCGTCTCCATCCCCCTCTATGTCTACCTCTTCAGGATCAACTTCTGGGGGATCAATGTTATCAGGGGGGTTTCCCTCTCCTACCTTACTTGGAGGACCTGAAGCAGATTCCTTCTCAAGATCAGCTTTCTCTAGGATTGCTATAAGGATAGGGATGGTGGGGTTCTCACCCCTTTTCAGCCCCCTTGAAGTGCATAGGGCACTCAAGTCCTTGTGGCTGAGTTTTTCATAACTAGATGGGGCCTTTGGCTGGTCACCCACAGGGAGAGAGCTGGAAGCTTCACCTGTTCCAGGCATGACTAGTGAAGTGTAAGTGGTGTACTTACCTACACTATTTGTTTTCCTACTAAAACCTTGCTAGTGAGTTATAGTCAGGGTGTGCTACTTCCTTTAGTCTACAACTACTAAGTTCAGTAGAACTTAAGTATGCTAAGCTTTTGTTTTATATGTACCTATAGTACTTAATGTGATCTTTCAAATGATATAAAGATTGCAATGGTAGAACAGCAAGCTCAAATCCCAACCGCTGCACACCAATGTGAGAAGTTGGCCTGATGTATGATGTCCACAATTCTGTGGGCACCTTGTATCAATCCAAACAATCCCTTATGGTGGTGGTTGTAAAGTCAACCTTATAGACAAGCTATCCTAGGGGTAGATGCACTAAGCAGTCTTAGGCTAAACTCAAGAGGGCATGTGAAGCCAGCTGTTTTACCATATGCAATCCTGTAATATCAAATGAAAGGACACCACACAAGTTATATATTATAAAAATATATGTATTTATTACTAGAATAATCCTCTGTATTCTTTGAGTGCAGAGGCACAAGCGTTTAAACAAAAGCACAGTTAAACATTCAAAAGTTGCACAATTTTGGATATGCCCGGTGGCCACTCAAACCATATACTAAAATAGTGGTATAAGTACCACCTCTCGAACAATGGTAAGGCCTAGGTCGTTGTGAATCACTGGGACTACTCTGGACTAACAGTAATGAAGTCGTGAGAGGCCCGCGGGACACGGTTGCAGTGCCTATAGCACAAGCATATGCCAATGCAAAGTCAATGGCGCGTAAAAGTTAAAGAGTTACTGTTTTGGAAGTCTTCCGACTGGAATAGAATTACCACACTTTAAACTAGGACACTAGAGGTGTAAACCACTACAGGAGCACTGGTGTTAGATCGTTACCTCACCCACAGGAAGCGGGTGCATAGGTACCAAAGTGTGTCGGGTTTCGTCGTGTAGATCTATGGAGCCTGGAGATGAAGATGCTGCAGGCGGCCAGGAGAGAAGAGTCTGGTTGGATCCAAGGGTGGATCAAAGATGTAGAGTACCTGAAAGCAGAGGGGACAGAGTCTGGGTCACTAGCCAGTGACCAGGATGGAACCAGGAAGGAACCAGGCAATGTCTGGCGCAATCAGGTGGTTGTCGTGAAGCTTGTCTCCGCTGCCACGTGGACTCTGGGGCATCGAGGACGACCAGGAGTGGAGCATGAGCTGTCCCACGAAGGCTCTCGTTGTCGGCGGTGTTGGCTTCCGGATCGGAGGTAACAAGCCTTGGCAAGTGCAACCCACGCAGGATTGGAAGATCGCTTCTTACTCAGACCAGCAAGGTCAGAGCGGTGGCTCCTTTTCAGGGGAGCGAGGGCAAGTCTGGAGCAACCAGACTAGCAGTTTAGATTTCAAGGTTCGTTGGTTCTGGGGCCACTAGCCAACGGGCAAGCGACCGGACCAATGCGTCGAGCAGGAAAATGCAAAAGGCTGGGGCTTCTCAAACCCCAATGCACAGCTTCGAGGGTGCCTCAGAAGCTGCACGGTCAGCACTTCGCAGTCTTTCCAAGATGGCTGGCTCCACGCTTCACGTCGCCTCCACGGGTCTCAGATTCGCTGGGACTGTGGATCGGACTGTTAGAAGTCAGGGAAGCTGGGTCTTGCCGATCTCTGTCGCTCGAGTTCCGGCGGGAACTGCAACAAAGCAAACCGTTGGGCGCTGGATGGTGCCTGTTTGCACAGGTTGGTCACTCCTTGACCACAAGGGAGATTCTTCAGTCTTCCACGTCGGGTGGGATGTTGAAGGGTCCAAAGTTCTGTATCAAAGTTTTGTTCAGGATAATCTAATGCTCCTGGGCACAGCTCCTACCTTCATTCCAATTCAAGGGGCTGGATTACCTGCTAGGTCCCTTCTATGGGTGGAACCCAGGAAGGGGTTGGTTACACCCCTTTCCCTTTGTCCAGTTTTGTGCCAGAGCTGGGACTGGAGTGTCCCAGCACCGGTTTGAACTGGACTATGCATGGGAAGCCTTGTGCTCCCCAGGCAGTGTCTAGTTTCAATCAACCCTCCCTACTACAATCCACTATCCTCTGTCTGGGGTGGTGTAACACCTCCCTGTGACAGGATATCTATTGTCCAGGCCTCCCCTGCCGGAGTTTCGGTCAGTAGCAGGAGGCCAGACTCGTATCTGTGGCAGCAGCGTCCATTTTGTGATGCTGGGGCTTTGGTTAGATTTAACCGCGTTTAGTTAAAGTACCATGTCTTCTCCCTCTAGAAGGGTGGAATGCTACCCCCGTCGAAAGGACTGGCGAGGGGGTAGTATTCCAAAGCGTATGACACCTTACACAACATGTTTTGATAAAGCCAAACCAAAGTTAGCAAATAACCGCGAGGATTATAATGCACTTAAGAATATATGGTATGGCAATATCCTGGAACAGCTAAGGGAATTGGTCCCGATAGCTGCAGAGAGGCTCAGCTCATGCTAGAGCACCATCTCACATAAAACCAAGCACTCTGCCTCCAGGATTGTTAAGACCTGCCATAGGAGTGACTTATAGGTATATATGTGTCCAGATAGGTTTAGATATAGGTATACTATATCTATGCAAGGGGTGACACAACCTTGCCCCAGCTGAGTGATTAGCCAGTTGTGTCAGTTTGGATAGCCAGCCAGGGGTGGCAAAAGATATGCTGCAGCCCCTGGTAGGCCTTGGATACACCTATGCCCTGGGCACCTATAGTGCACTGTACAGGGGCTGATAAGGTGAGCCAATGTCCAATTGGGTATGTACCTAGGGTACATGGAGTCCATTTTACAGAGAGAGCAGATAGCCTTGTGCCCTGATTAGCCCTCACTCCTATATTTATTTACATTATAGACCCTGGTGATTAGAGGGCTTTTTGCCGCACCACAGGGGGGGGGGGGGCTTTCTAAAGGACTTTCTTCTCAAAAGACTGACATTTTTAAGGGGGTTCTTGTGGTGTACAAGGCCTTGCCTAAGGTGTTGCTCCACCTATCCCTGGTGGGTAGTGGTGTAACCCTGCTTGGGGATCGCTCTCCTGTGGCGATCCCCAAGCATAAATCCAATGGGCAGATGTACCCTTTAAAAGGGGAAATCTTCCACCGTCCAACGATAACTCCCCTCAAAAGATTCAGTGCTTGGGTTTGAGTTGTGCCCACGAGCACTGTGAAAACAAAACAAGCCCATCAGCTTGTTTTATTTTGACTTTACTGCAATGAGGTTGCTGTGTGCTGATTGTCATTACAGTAAATGGCAAAAAAGCTTCCCAAGCTTAAAATAAAGGAATTGCTATGATGCAGAGCACCAGAGGGACCTTTTATATACCTTCTCAGCTTCTGCCAGTGGTCGACAGACGCACTGGGAAGGTAGTGCAGGTGTTGGCCATTGGCCGACACCTGCCCTTAAGGGATTAAGCGCACATCACTTAGTAGATCTCCCTTAAGGAAGGGTCACTATTGTCCAGCATTGTAGAAGGTTCAACCCTGTTTAATGTAGCATGCTGATTAGTTGGTGTCCTTCCTCCATCCCCAGTGGGTATAAAATGAATCAAGTGTGTTTTCGATGCATATATAATTTTCTGCATTTTGTATGGGGCCTTACGTAATGTGTGTGTAGTGAGGACAAGAGGTTATCTCACAGTGTATTTGTCCAGGCTGCTGATATCTCCCCCCAAAACAAGAGACATTTCGGTTTTGCAAGGGTACTTGTCCTGAAATCAGAATTGCACTGTCCAGTTAATGTGGCAAGCTGGAATCCGGGGTCGGTGGATGGGGGGGATACCAGAACGTTTACAGGGACTAGCTAAAGGTCCAACTGACCCACATTCAGCATCTAGCAAAGGAGACACCAGTGGTGGGAACAGACTTTAAGCCCAAGACATTATCTGCATGGGGAGGAGACCTTAGGAGAAAATATCTGGCAAACAGCTTGTCAAACAATTTCAGTGGTTAAGAACCCACTGGTTTGCACCAGTATCTAGGAGAATTTAGCTTAGGTTGCAACTAGACATTAAATCAGCAATATCTCCAGAATCAAAGCTTGTACTGGGATGGTAAAATTAGTTCTGGATTCTGGTCAACCAGCACAGGCCAACAAGATAAACCACAAGAACGTAGGGTGGAAGGGAAAACTACCGTGTACCTCCCGGACTGACAAAAAATAGTGTTAACAGCTACCTTTGGCATTCTTCTAGGGGACCGAACAGAATTCCATTTCAATGCACACCAAGTTCTGGAAAGAACGAGAAAACAGATGGGAAAAAATGCCCGTAAACTGCGAATGTATTTTTATTGTAGCATCTTACTTTGCAGGACAATTACTCGCATCCCCGGATGTTGCTTTGCCCCCCTGCTTATTTGTGGCGAACCTACATTTGACTGCCCTGTTTTGCTGTTCAGGTCCAATTACTGAGTGTAGCTGAATGTAAGTCTCAAACTTACTACCTACCATCCCTAGCAGTAACCCAGGTGGTAAGTTAAACACAGACCCCACAATTGCCCAGTATCCCCTGGCTGGTGTACCAGAACTAGGGCCTCCCAGGCCCCACTTTGTGTAAAATAACGCCCATTCCCAGATCCCCGCGATGCACCCTGCATAAAGTGTACTGTGGAAGGTGGTCCGAGAGCAGGGAAGGGGTGATGGTCGGGTGGGAGTAAAGTGAAGGAGGGCTGTGCACCCATCCATCCTGGTTCCCTGTGTCTATTGGCAAAGGTGTTCTATGTTTAGGGATGCCACCCTCCTCTTTAAGTAAACTTGATCCTATTTCACAACGCGTTGTCCACTATTTCTCTTGCTTCGGAGCCCTTTTCTGTATCCCCTCGACTTCCCGTCGAGCCTCTGCCCCTCGCTGTCTCCTCGAGACGGGTTTGGCGCGGTTCAGTTCCTACTTTGCACTTTACAAACAACTGATAGTAAACAAACACCCAGGCCTGTTAGGCCCGTTTCTTCACACCCTTCAGTGCCTTACTCTGACTTCCTGCGCCTCTCAATGCTACTGGAAACGGCTGTGTGTTCGTTGTAGGCGCGTGGCCCTTACGCCATCTCATAGGTCGTGTTTCTGTTGACATGATTGGTGGCGCTTTTCACATCTGATATGTCTGTCTCAGATGGAGCGCGTGCTCGCTGACCTCGGCCTTGGTGACGTTTCGAAACCTCTGCAGCTTATCTCGGTTCAGAGTCCCCGGTGTCCTTGGGATGCGCAGCAGCGCCGCGTGCTGCCGGCTGTCCTCGTGCAGCGTACGCTGTTTGAGGGAAGCAGCTCCGGCCCGGGCAGCGAGCTGCTCGGCCTTGGTGCTATCACATTGGTTGGAGTGTTTGTGTACAGCGGTCGAAGTGCATTAAAAAACGTAAGGGGACTGTTATGCTGTGTGCAACGGGGCCGGGGCTAGTAAGCGAGGTGCGGGGTCAAAGGCGTGACAAAAATAAACCAAAACCTTTTGTAACTCTTTTCGTTCTTTCCCCTTCGGGTATCGATATATAAAATAACACACAGCTGAAATGTAAAGTAAATGAAAACCCATTATCAAACTTTATAAAACCTTTATCAGTGAATGCACTGCACAGGTTTATGTATGTACCAGACAGCTGGAACTGAGTCCTCGTTGGAGCAGTGGAAATTAGCTGCCAACCCAGGCCCCTGCATTGAAGATGCATGTGATGCGCCTTTTTATTTAGCACACACTTTAAGTAGGACAAGGAGGGACATATCCCATGGAACAGTCAGACTTTCAGGATCAACCGTCTGGTGTTGTACTAGTTGTGGTAAGGTGGGCCTGAGTCTGTGCTAGGGGCAACTGGGATAAGGGAAGCACAGGTGCAACCTATGGGAATCATACGCTGAAAATGGATACTCTCTGATACATAGTTGAGCCCCATACATTTAAACCAGATCATAGTGCCACAATGATGGTTACTCTGGTCTACATCATTGGGTATGCTCCGCTTTGGGATGGGAGTGCCCACAATCAAGAGCTTCATTTGATACTCAGAAAAGGGTGCACAGCCTGGGAACACAGAGTCTCGCATTTGGATGCACTTAGCAGGGGGCATAAGTGGGCATTTGGGTTGTGCACTGTAAGAAACTGGCTTTATATATACTGCACCAAAGTGAGGTACAGTGTGTATAGAGTCCAAGGGTCTCCAGAGGTTTGGCAGAGGCTAAAGTTAGATAGAAACTTACTCTCTAAAGTGGTAGCTTGGTCGAGCAGTAGGGCAGTATCAGAGGACAGTGTAAAGCATTTGATGTACACACTCAGTCAGCAATTGGTCTCACACACTCAAGAACTGAACTCTAGACCAATTGTTTTGTTATAAAAAAATATACTGTTGTTTTATTTCTAGAACAAAGCAAGCCTGGTGCAGCTAAGCATAAAAATACTTTTCAGTAATAAAATTACTTGTATGAACACAGTTCAAAATAGCAGTGTAACTTGTACTGGTTTTGGTTACAGTTTTAAGAAAGCAGTTCGCAACACATTGCAGGTATATTACATTCAATTGAATGGGCTTTTTAAGTAAAATGCAGTTAATTACTTTTCAGATTACTCTTGCTGACACAGGACTGGATCCTGTATTCTGTCCTGGGACATTTCCTGAAAACAGGTGAGTAAATGCGTTTTGGTTAAAAGTACGATTTTGAAGGAATATTATTGTATTTCAAAAGTTGACACTTGGAAACTTTTTCACATAGAATCACCAATGTTATCATATAAGGGGAAATTCACTTAGCAGGTAAGTTAGGTTATCGTTACTTTTTCTTACTCAGTGCTGGATCCTGGATTCAACACTGGGACTTTTCCTGAAAACAGTTGAGAAAATGCGTTTTGCTTATTCAACTGATTTTTAAGGAATATTTGCAGTTCTCAAAAGTCGACACTTAGAAACTTTTTGGGGGTAAAAGTGTCAATGTTATCCTATGAGGAAAAATGAGTTATCGGTTTCAAGGTAAGTAATCGGTCTTTTGAGTTAGGGTTCTGGGGTTAGACTCAAGGGTCTCCCAGGGTTAGTGATGCACTGTTGCACCCTGAGCGGCACTCGGGCGGCCAGGTGTAGAATGTTGATACCCAATGTTATCCTATGGAGGATAGGGGGGCTCCGGTTAGTGGCGGCTGGCAAGCAGGCCACAGGGTTGTGGGAGCAGAGCTCCTAGGGTTAAGCTCAGGGCACGTTGGTGACCAAGTTACAGGGCCACCCTCAGCGGTGCTAGGGCAGCTGGGTGCAGGGTGCTGTTTTGAAGTCGGGTGCCCTGTTGATTTCAATGGGAATTCTCTGGGACAAAGAAACACTGCAGGCTCGGGGACGAGGATCTTCCAGGAGTGACCACCACTTCGAGGGGTAAGTTGGGATGTAGAGGGATGGTTAGGCACCGCTGGGTTGGGCACACAAGGCCGTGGGGCATCGAGTGCAGGGGTGCCTTAGACGTCGGATTTTCTTACCCTCTCTGGTCGCGGTGGGAAGGGGGGTCCTCTGGATTGAGGCTGCAGGCGTCGTCTGGAGGCTTGATGCAGGTCAGGATCGACGGGGGGGGGACCTCCTCGTGGTGTTTGTTCACTCAAACACGGGCCAAGCTCGGTGGGTGCAGAGTGTGCTGGATTCGTGGTTCCTGGTTGGCACCAGAAGCTGCTGTTCAAACACGTCTGGTGTTCACGGTAGAAACAGCTTGGGAAGTGAATGCAGGCAGGTCGTCCGGGGTTTGGGAGTTTGCTGGTCGCTGGACACGCCAGAATTTCGCAGGAGCAGGTTCGAGGGGAGACAGGCCTGTAGGGCTGGGGCCAAGTCAGTGGGTGTCGTCCTCTTGTTACTTTGCATGATTTCTCTTCTCGTCCTTCTTCTTTTCTTGTCGTTGCTGGATCTGAGGAAGGAAGGTTCAGGGTGCCCCTAAATACTAAATTTAGGGGCGTTACAGGAAGGTAAAGGTCAGGGACCAATGAGTCCCTTCCCTGGGTGGGTACACCCCCTATTCTGCCATTCTCCAGAAGAAGGCGGGCAGGAGCCTGTCCCTGGTTGGCTGGGTCCCCCATCCTCAAGATGGCGGGGACTCAAGGTTGTGCTTCACCTCGCCTCCCCCACCCTAGGGGTGGCAGAGGTGGGTACTCCTTTCTTCCTCACTTTGTTTTTCCCACCGTATTTCCTGCCCAAAGTGGGGCGTAGAACCAGTGGGGGCCAGTTGCTGAGTACAGCAATGGGTCTGGGGAGGCTCACAAAGGCTTTGAAGCTTTTCCTTCGTGAACCCTGCCCATACTGGGGGAGGAGGCTTGGCACCTCGTCCCAGGATGTGCATTTTTTCAGGCCCGCGAGAGCAGCAAGCTCTCCATCCAGGGGTCCAGAAACATGTCTGGGGGTGGCAGCCTTGGCAGCCACTCAGTCAGGTCACTGGGAGTTGGTAGAGTTTCAGGGGCATCTCTAAAATGCCCTCTATCGTGCATTTTACATTAAATCCCACACTGACATCATTGTGAGTTTTATGTGCTGAAAAGTTTGATACCAAACTTGTCAGTATTCAGTGTAGCCATCATTGTGCTGTGGAGTTCGTAATGACAATCTCCCAGCACAATATACTCTTAATGGCAGCACTGCACGTACAGTGCGCAGGAATGGACCTGGGTACTGTCGGGGTACAGGGCTCATGCACCTGTACCCTCACCACTGGCATAGTGCACCCAGCTAGAGGGGTGACTCATGTATGCCAGGGCAGTGTTTTGTGGGCATGGCACACGGGGATGTGTCAATAAAGAGAAATTGACCTCTGCACTCTGGATGTAGTTTTGTTTTTCTATATAGTGAAACCGAAAGTATAAATCTTGTAGGTGCAGCGGGTGTTAACCTCCTGGATCCTGAGGTGCTATCAACCAAATGTCTCAAGAATCTTACATCGAGTAAGAATAACCCGGGGCACTCTTGGGCACAACTAGTGCTATATGTCAGTAAACACAAGTAGTCCGAAGTAGAATTAATTCTTTACTCAAATGAATTCTGTGAGTTCTTCAACAATTTTCAAGTATTCCATCATATTAATTTCATATGGTGAGATCATGAAGGCATATCCATCATTAATTATCCATAGTAGGTATATGAATCAACATCCACAGTATATTAAATCCCCGATGCATTTCGCGCTGGAAAGCGTTTCTTCAGGGGGTCTGAAAGTTAAACAGGAAATGTATGTAACAATACTGATACTCAGGAGCGGGGCAATGCAAAAGATATTCGTGATGAAAGTGATGAACATGCGTAAGGTGATGATGTGGCTAGCCAAAAAGTGCATATCCAAAAAATCAGGAGCAAAATACAAAGAACAGTCATAAGAACAGTGTCTATGGTTACTCGTGTCGAATAGAAAGTAACCGAAAGTGCGAGGGATAGTATAAGTGCAAAAGTGATGAGGTTTGTAAATCAGGAATAAAAACGGAGGTAGTAGTGACATGTGAAATCTCAATAATTGACTAAAGTGTGAGCACAAAGAAAGCGTAAGTCGTAGCCGAGGCTGTGGTAACATGCAAACTGACCCAATCAGTAACCCGAAGTGTAAAAGTAAAATCAACTTGCAGATTAGACGAACTGAAATAATCCTCACCCGTTACATGTTGAAAAAGTATACACCGGTAAAACAGTGGTGTGGCGAAAACCAGGTCCCGGTTAGCCGCAAACCCGGAAGACGCCACGCATGCGCAGTGCATAGAGATATTCCAAAATGAAAACAAACATAGAAGAAAGACCCGCCGAGTGTACACAACCTCGAGTTTGTGAAAGAACCTCGAACTTCGTGAAAAAAGACCGTATACTTAAAGCCTGGGGGCTAGAGTTTAATAACGTGGTTGCTCAAAAGTGATATGTGCACACTAAACGTGAAGGATGAGTTAAAAGGAAAAAATAATTGGAAAACATGGTGGGGTGTGGTACCAGGGCAATAAAGTGAGCCTACCAAAGGTCAAAATAAATTGAAGGAATCAATGGTGAAAAAAAGCAGCAGTGAACACATATGGTATGAAGACAGTGCATAATGATCAAGGAAAACAAGCACAATAATAAGCAAAATAATACTGGTCACAGCTTATAGAGAGATCAAAAAACTCGGAATAGGTGTAAGTTCAAATGTCAATAGTTCATAAATGGCAACTAAATTCTAATCTTTCATTCAGTCCTTTTGGCTGTACAGCCTGCAAACGATATATCCAATAAAGTTCCCGTTGTAGGAGGTGTTTGCTATTGTCTTTGTGAGGCTTTTTTTCTACTATTTCCAAGATCAAGAATCGGATTTGGCTGGGATTGTGTGACTGTTGTATGAAGTGTGCAGCAATGTTTGACTTCAAATTTTTTGTACGGATATTGCTCCGGTGCTCATTCAACCTTACTTAAATTTTTCGCTCGGTTTTGCCAACATATGGAAGGCCGCATGGGCATTTAATCATGTACACAACATTGCTTGTGTCGCAAGTGGCATTCACTTGAAGATTGATTGGAGTCCCTTGGGTGGGGTGGCCCACTGTGGGTCCAAGTATTATGCTACTGCAGTGACTGCAGTTGTGGCACGGAATGGTTCCTTTAAAAATAGTATTGATTGTGGTTGTTGGTTGTTTAATTAAGGCTTGTATGGTCTTGGTGCGTTGCTACGCGAAGATAGGAGGCCTCTCAAAGATATGATTGAAATCCATTTCTGATTGCAGTAGTATCCAGTGTTTGCAAATCACCTCTTTGATTTGACGTGAATGAGTTGAGTATTTAGATACAAAGATGTGTGCCATGTCGACTCTTTGTTTTGTTCTGCACCAAGACACGCAGCCTGGCAAGGCAGTGTGTGTGTCAGGGCACAGGGCCTCTAAGGGTGGCACAATAAGTGCTGCAGCTCTTAGGGGCCTTCTCTGGTCACAGTGCCCTGGGTACCTAGGGTACCATTTACCAGGGGCTGACATGTGGTCAGAGATGCCAATTGGGTTTAGGCTTCAATGCAGTTTCAGGGAAGGAAAACAGGCCCTGGGTACCTGTTTGGCAGGAGCCCAGGGCACACTCAGTCAAAGCACATCAGCAATTCAGCAAAAAAGTGGGGGCATACCATGGAAGAAAGAGGGCACTTTCTCACATACACCCTTTGACATCACACACTACGACTTGATCAGAGGGCACACATGTTAGTATACAGAGTGCATGGTGTATAGCAATTAGAGCGTGCAGGTTTTTGTTACAGAGGGCCTGTAGTCTGGGGGCACCAAATACTCAGACTGGGTAGAAGGGCACACTGCCTGTTTTACAAGGAGAATACGAGCTGGGAAGAACCAGACACTCAGACTGTAGCACAAAGGCTCAGGCATACAGACACCAACAACTCTAGTGCAGTGGTAGTGTAGCCAGTAGCGAGGCTGGGCACAGAACATGTGGTATCACAAACAAACACTCACAGTACGCTTGGGGGACATCAGGCTGGGGTACAAAGGCATGCAGCAGGAGTTCACAGCAAGTAGTCAACTGTCTGGGATCACTTAGCTAGCTTATTAGAACTTAGGCACTTACCAGCTCTTTTCCGCCTGGGCTGCAAGTATGCCGAGGACTGCTACTGGCTCCCCAGGTCCATGGTGACTTCATAGCACTGGTTCTTCCTAAGCAGTGTGGAGCTAAGCGGCGGCAGATTGGGGTCCATTGTGCTGCTCTGCTCGGGCTTAGCTCTACTGGAGACTGGTGGCCTGGCCGACAGGGTTCCCAACTCACCAGGTCTCCAGTGTTTCCCTCTACATGATCTAGAGATGGCTTTCTGACCCTGCCATCCATTGTTTGGGGGCACAGGCAGGCACTGCTCTCTCCCAGCTGGTAGAAGTTTAATAGCAGAGCTGGGGTCATCACTAAGCGGAGCATGCATCAATGTATTCGTTTTTTGACAATCACTTTTTTTGTTAAATAATGAAATATACATTTTAATATAATTATTGTTGATGTTTATCAACTAAGACAATAGGTCTGTTTTATATAGGTTGATAACGCTGACCCCTTGATAAAGCCAATAGGCCAACATTTATAATTTGGTGAACTGATCCTTTGACAAAGTCATTAAGTCTGCTTTACTTAAAATAACACTTGCTATACTGTAACCTCACTTACTTGCGACCACACCATGCTCTGCTTTTTACCTGCCATATGACATCACTCAATACATGTTGTAAGACATCACTGATTTCATCAATGACATTTCAGATGTTGCAGTTATATTGACTTGAGATAACTATAACTGATTTATTTCAGTGGTTTTGTTAATGTAATATGGTAGGTTTCAACTGACATTTTCACCTAATATCCCTTTGACCTTTGTTTTTTTAGTGAATGTGTGTGTGTGTGTATATATGAATGTATATATAGGGGGGGGGCGTGGCTTGGACGCCGATCGGGATGGCGGCGTGAGCTCGCAGCTCCGCGCGGAATCCCGCTAATTCTCCTGTCTTTGGCACCCTGGGCGACCCGAGGTCGACGCTCCTGCCCTCTGAAGGGTGAGGGGACAGCCGGGCACAGACGGAAAGTTGCCGGGGGACTGCTGGCCCCGAGGAGACCGAGTTGGGCGACGGCCGAGGTGTTGCCGAGAGTGAGAAGAAAATGGCGCCGATGAGGACGGGCAGCCCCGGACATCAACTTTGAGCCGAGTTGTCGCCGGCTGGCGGGAGGCCCTGCAGCCGATAGATCGAGACATTGGGGACTGAGGCGCCAGTTCCTGAGGTCGGGGAACAGTGAATCGCCCTGCCCGGGCCTTGTGGTCTCTCGCTGGCCGCCATCTCTGTCTCCTTCTTTCCCCCCTCAGGCTTCCGAGGGGACCGGCGGAACAGTGCCCGCCACGCTGGCCATTGGTCCTGAGGGCATTGGTGGCGGCGCTTGACCCTGCTCAGTGTCAGGTAGTTCGCGCCGGACTACGAGCGCAGAAGCTGGTCGGCTTGCTGGCCTGTGACGCAGTACCCTGAAATGGCGGCGGCCGGAGGGCTGGTGGCCGAGGAGCGAGCTGAGGGGGACCTGGCGGCATCGTCCCGGATGGGCGAGACTCCCCCGCCGGAGTTGGATCAGGAGCAGCAGCTGCACCGACGTCTAGACGCCATACTCGATGCGATCACCTCAACCAAGGAGGCGCTGCACCAGGACATTGCACAAGTGGCCACGGGACTGGGGCTACTGCGAGCTGACCATGCGAAGCTGGCAGATGGGGTCAAGGACCATGATCAGCTGCTGTTGGACCTGAAGCCGTCGGTGGTGACCGCAGAACACAGGATCACGGATATATTAGCCCGGTTGGACTCGCTGGAACGACGGGCGGAGGATGCAGAAGGCCGCAACAGGCGAAACAACGTGCGGGTCGTAGGCCTGCCGGAACGAATTGAGGGGGAGGATGCGGTGGCCTACATGGAGAACTGGTTTCGCACAGTGTTGGCACCGGAGGGGCTTACTCCTTTCTTTACCCTGGAGCGAGCCCACAGGGTGCCTGCTCGCCCACCAGGGCTTGGCCGCCCCCCCCGACCGATGGTGGTGCGGCTCCTCCATTATAAGGACCGGGATCTCCTCATCCAGCGGGCTAGGATGTCGGGCCCGTATGAGGTGGAAAACAGCAAGGTCACGATCTTCCCGGACTACACCCAGGCGGTCCAAAAGAACAGGGCATCGTTCCTAGCGGTGAAGAAGGAGCTCCGGGAGGAAGGCATCCAATATTCCTTGCTCTACCCGGCCAAGCTGCGGATCATACTGGACGAAACTACGCACTTTTTCCAGACCCCAGATGAAGTTTGGCAATAGCTGGAGTCGTATAGAGCGGGGACGGACAGGTCACATAAAAGTAGGCGAGATCAGCCTAAGCAACCCAGGATCAGACAATCGCAGCGCATCAGGTCCCGCAACAGGCGCCAGCGGGAGAAACGGGAGGCTCAAATGGCTGCGGAAAAGAGAGATGCGCTCGCAGCGACGGCGGCCATCACGGGGTCGCAACAGAACAGTGACCGGGTGGAAACGGACTCGGGCGGAGAAGGCAGCAGAACGGGAGAAGACCTCTCAGAGGCGGAAAGCTCGAAGGGGCCGGTGGTGACCCCCCAGACCTCTGATGGAATATTTTGCGGTTGAGACTGTGTTGGGACTTGCTCGAGACCTAATGGTAGGGCGGTATCTTGTTGGAGATGAGTGGGTTGCCGGGGGGGGGGGGGGGCTGAGCGCGCAGTAGGGGATGAGGGCGCGGGGTGCGGGCTCCGCTAGCTGGGATCGGCGATAACTCACCCCCCTTGGGCCCTTAAGGCCTGCTGTGGTGGAGACCACAGGGTAGGAATATGGGTAGTTGGTTCGAGGTTTGGATTGGGGCTGACATTGGGTTTGTAGGCTCTGTCCTGGGGAGTGGGGTTTGGGGTGTTTTTTTGTTCAGGGTGTGTTCTGGGGGGGGCAACTGCTTTGGGAGGGATGTGAACTTTTGTTATTTGGATCGGACTGCTCGATGTTGGTATGGGGACATTACCTAACCTGAAATGCCTGACGTGGAATGTCCGGGGGCTGCGAACTATGGTTAAACGCCACAAAGTACACGCATACCTGGTGCGAAGGGGGGTACAGATTGCTATGCTGCAAGAAACCCATCTGACTAAAAAGAGTGCGCTGCCAGGGGGTGCTGATTTGGGTGAGAGCGGGGATACCGTTCCAGGTGCTGAATCAAGTGGTGGACCCTGATGGTAGGTTCGTAGCAGTGGAGGGGAGGTTGTATGGAAGGGATGTGGTTCTCTGCTGTGTGTATGCGCCAAATACTGATCAGGCTCGATATTTTGATGGCCTCTCTGGGTCCTTGGCTTCTTTCCCGGCGGGCCCGATAGTGTTAGGGGGGGACTTCAACTCGATTACGGATGTGGCTCTGGATAGGTCCCATCCCCCCCTAGTAGACTCCCCGGTGCGCAAGTTGGCCATGCACAGGAAGGATTGGCAGGACAGATGGGGGTTGCTGGATGTATGGCGGGAGCAGCACAGAGACACCAGGGATTATTCCTTTTACTCTGCTCTCCACGCTCTGCATCTGAGGATAGATTCGGTGCTCTGTAGTGGGTCCCTAGCCCCATTGATTTCTCATACGGAGTACTTGGCCAGAACCATTTCGGATCATAACCCCCTATTGGTACACATCCAGGGCAGCGGGAGCGCTCGGCGATACCAACATGGCGGCTTCGGCCGGAGTCGCTAGAGGACTCAGTATTCAATGACGCTGTCCAGCAGGGTATCGGCCGTTACTTTGATGAGAATGAGGGCACGGCCACGAGTCGGTCCACTGAATGGGATGCAATGAAAGTGGTGGTGAGAGGGGTGTGTCTGGGTAGGTTTTCGAATGCTCGCACGACTGTGTTGAATGCACTTATGAAAGCGGAAGAGACTTTGAGAGATTTGGAGCGCCGCAGGCCGGCCAGCCCGGACTTACAGACCCAGTTGTTGGAAGCGAAGGAAGTGGTCGCCACCGAGACGGAACGGTTGAGGTGTTACGACTACAGGCAGTACACCATTAGAGCGCATGCAGAACGGGACAAGGTGGGCACACTCTTGGCCAGACTTGCTAACCCGGAACTTAGGGGTTGCCCGATCCTTAGCATTAGCAATGCACAGGGGGGGATGGTGTATTCCCAGGCAGCGGTGTTGGAGTGCTTTCGGGTGTACTATCAGGACTTGTATCAGAGTCAGTTGGGAGTGGAGGTCCAGGACATAGCGGAGTACCTAGGGGCGAGGCAGCTTCCGGTCCTAGATGAAGAGGACGCGAAGGAGTTGGGTGGCCCGATCACGCTCACTGAAATACGGGTGGCTATTAAACATATGGCTCGTAATAAAACGCCCGGGGTGGACGGGTTACCAATAGAATTTTATCAGCAGTATGTCGACAGTTTGGCCCCCAGGCTCCTGGTGGTGTACACGGAAGCTTTTGAGACAGGAAGCTTGCCTGGGTCCATGCGTGAGGCCTTGATTGTCCCGCTCCTGAAGCCAGGATGCAACGGACGTGAGGTCCTATCGCCCGCTGTCCATGTTGACGGTGGATTACAAGATCCTGAGCCGGATATTGGCCACCAGACTGGCCCCACACATGACGGGCCTGGTGCACAGGGATCAGGCTGGGTTTATCCCCACGAGGAGCACGGCGCTGAATATTCGCCGCCTGGTGGGGATAATGGACGCCATCTTGGATGGGGACGGGGCCCAAGCGGTCCTGTCCGTGGACATCGAGAAGGCCTTTGACAGCTTGGAATGGACCTTCCTGGATGGAGTGCTGGAGAGGTTTGGCATGGGTGAGGGGTTCCGCCGGTGGACGAAGGTTTTATATGCCTCGGCGACGGCGCGGGTGCCTTTGGGTGGACTGGTGTCTGCGTCATACCCGGTGGGTAGGGGCACGAGACAGGGGTGCTCCCTTTCCCCCTTACTGTTTGCTCTGGCGATGGAACCCTTGGCGGTCCATGCGAGGTCGGGTGACAAGTATGCGGGAATAACCAGCGGCGGGCAGCAACATCACATATCGCTGTATGCGGACGACCTACTTCTGTATCTCGATGATACGGCGCGGGCCCTGGAAGGAGCGATGGACCTGTTGTCGGAGTTTGGCCGGCTGTCGGGACTTAAGGTCAACTGGGCGAAGACCTGTGTGTTCCCGCTGAGAGCGGAGTCGCCCAGCCCTGCTCATGACTTGGGGGTGCTCTGGGAGCCATCTTGCTTCACTTATCTGGGAGTCCGCATCTACCACGCGGACCTATTGGAGGGCAACATCGGTCGGTGCGTTCGGGCGCTGAGGGGCAGCATGGCCTTCTGGTCGA
This sequence comes from Lissotriton vulgaris, assembly GCF_964263255.1. Lineage (NCBI taxonomy): Eukaryota > Metazoa > Chordata > Amphibia > Caudata > Salamandridae > Lissotriton > Lissotriton vulgaris. The sequence continues at coordinate 277,390,527 of NC_141698.1, read as the reverse complement.
CCCTCCCGCTGACGGTTCTGGGTAGGATAGCCCTTTTAAAAATGGTGGCGCTCCCCCGCTTCCTGTATTACTTCCGGACGTTGCCTATCTGGATTCCTCAGGGGATCTTTAGAGATCTGAGGACGATGATTATTGGGTTCCTATGGGGGCATGGCCGCCGTAGAGTGGCGCTGGGCACACTGCTTCGCCCCAAGGTCGAGGGGGGCATGGCTGTACCCGACTTTGAGCTATATTATTTAGCGGCGCAATTGCAGGTCCTCACGCAGAACGTGGCCAGGGTGTTTAGGGGGCCGGAGGCGGACCGAGAGCAGGGGATACAACACCATGTGTTGTCCTACATCGTCATGCAGCAGAGACTTGAGTTGCGGGGCCTTACTATGGAGGAACCGACACTCAGGCTGTGCTGGCAGAGGAGCCTTAGGAGAGCAAAGGCGACACGGCCTTATGCGCCGGAGATCCCGATCGGTATGCTGACGGCCTTGCCGCACGGGGGTGACTGGTCCCCATTGCTGGATTGGGAGGAGGCGGGCCTGCAGGTGGTAGGAGACCTGTACATCGATGGGGCCCTGGTACCCTTTGAGGTGCTTCGTGAACAGTTCGGGCTGCCTGATGGGGGGTTTCTCCTACACGCGGCGGTGGTGGCGGCTATACAGAAGCACTGGAAAGGGGGGCTCATGGAACCGACCACGACTATGGCGTGCCAGTATGTGGTGATGGCAGCGGGCACGTTCAAGGCTGTGACATGCCTTTATAATAGGATGCTGAACGAGGGACTGGAACCGCTCCAGGGGCTCAAGGCTAAATGGGAGGAAAGTGTGGGCAGACCCATTCCAGACACGGCGTGGAGTCACATCTTGCGGCGCACGTGGAAGGGCACGAGAAATGCGCGCTTCCAGCAAGTGCATTTCTATGTGCTCCATAGGGCCTACCTGACCCCCGAAAAAATACGGCGGTATTTCCAGATACAGGACGCTCGGTGCCCGCGGTGTTCGTCTCTAGGAGCGGACATGGATCATTTGCTCTCAGGGTGCTCGCATTTGGAGGCCTACTGGGCAGAGGTGGGGGACCTCTTAAACGATGTGACCGACAGGGAGGTGGAATTTGATATGGCGGCGTGCTTGCTGCTCTGGTTCCCGCACACCAAACACACCAAGGTGACGAGCAAATTTATTGATCTGGGTCTGATACTGGCGCAAAGAGAAATAACATGGCATTGGAAGTCCAAGGGCGGGACGTCACTGCGGAGATGGAAGAATGAATTGCTGCGGTGGTCTGAATGCGAGAGTGTGCTCCGGATGAAGCAGGCTGTCAAGCTTGGTAATGAGAAGGCTTTGGATGCAGCGTGTGCGTGGGAGTTGGTGGTGCAGGCTTTGCGTGATTCTTTGGTGGAGGATGAGGACTGAGGGAATAGGACCAGTGGACACTGCGGGGCAAACGAACACAGAGTTATCATTGACACTGTAGTGGATCCATCCAACACATCAGCACGAAGCACACACCATTAGCACTTGCCGGGGTGGGGATATAGGGGGGTTGTTCAGTGGGAGTTTGGGGTGGGTCGGCAGCCGAGAAGCTGGTTGTCTGCAAGGGCGACTTCGAGTTAAGTAGGCCAGTTAGGCACCGCGCGGAGCTAGAAATGGTGGGGGGGGAGCGGCCAGACATGATAGGCTCTACAGCGCTCGGGGTGGGCCCTGGAACGGACAGTAGCATTGATCACGCAAGCGGAATGGCTGACGAAGGTATTGTTGAGGGTGGGGGGGTAAAATGCAGATACGTAAAACGATCTTTCGACCATGGTCCCTATGGGACGCTCACCGTGATGTTTTCCTACTAAGTAGAGTATTATGCCGCCCGGCCTCCGGGATGCGGGCTGAATGGCTGTGTATGATATACGCTTTACTGTTGATCGGGGGGGATGTCACGAGTGGACTGGTTGACTACTTGTATTCTGTTGTTTCTAACTCTGCAATAAAAACAAATTAAAAAAAAAATATGTATGTATATACATCTATATCTATATATATATATATATATATATATATCTATATATCAAGTCAAAATACCTTCGCTTTGGGCAGCAGTAAAACACGAACACCAGTAATCTTCAGGTAGCCTTTTAATTCAGCAGATTTCAAAGGCGATCTCACTCTACTTGTTTCGGGAAAGTTTTCCCTTGTTCACAAGTGATTTGTGAAACATAGTGATAGGTTTAAGTAATCATGTGACAGCTTGTGAAAACAAATAATATAGAAAACAGACTTCCGCTGTTGTGTCAAAACATAATTTGTAAAGAAAAGGAGTTTGGTCCCGGGATGCAGGGGAGGCTGGACCAATGAAATATGAGCAATGAAGAATTTGCCTACCCCCACGTGAATGATTATGTAAATTTTTTTTGAAAAAACACAAACAAAGGAAATGTCTTCTGCTTGTGCAGGTATTTTATTTAAACCTGTTTCAATTTTTTACCAAGTTTCTTTTTTATATTTTCATGGAAGAGAAAGGTACTTGTGAACCACATTTATACATATATACAACTATTATACAACGAACATATATACAAATATAGACAGTTTTTAAACACTTCATTGAGAAAAATCATGCGGATAATGATTTCCAATGGACTGTCTTGTATAGTATGAACCAAATGAAACCCGGCATAAATATAGAACAAGTGTTGCTTAGAAAGGAGGCTTATTTGATTTTAAAATACAACAGCGCCCAAACAGGCTTGAACTCGTTGTCTGAGATTTCGAGGCTGTGAAGCACTTGGAATCTCAACAAACGACCCGTAACTACAGGTACCATAATGCTTGCTCATGTGTCAAAACATAAATCATAACTTTCAACATTTTCCGAACACATGCAGAAATTACAATTCGTTATTATACGTTTGTGAAGCTTTGTAACTTAGAGAAATCTATATTGACTGTTTAAATTGAGGTTACATAAAATAAATCCTCCGATCGGAATTCTTATTCTATACATGCTCTGCCCTAGTGGGCAATGTATACACTGTTTATGCCTTCAATAACATTCAGAAATTGCTTGCAGTTAGTTATCTCGCCCTAGTGGGCTTAAGCCTCAAGTTAGTGGTCACAGCTTTTGAATGGTATTCTCTTATTAGGTTGCTCAATAAGGTAAGATAGTTCTTGTCGGCTATCTTCATGCCAAACCGCCTCATTTTCTCATGTGTTCTAAAAAAGATATATTCCAAAGTTTTGCCACAGCCTTTGTGTAGTGTGATACGCCGCACAGCAGGGAAGTCTTCAGCTTGGAGCACTGACAACAGAGTCACAAAGAGTTGTGAACTGTCTGCACCTGGCTATGAACAGCCGCAAAAATAGTGATCAGTAAAGAGACAAAGGGGGAGCTTTACCTAAAAGGCTTTTCTCACGCTGAACAGTCCGCAGCCCCCTTCACCCCCACCATCTACCAAATTACTATGCAACAGGAAACCAATAATCGTTTTCTATAGAATCCTTGTCTTTTTTGTACTCACTTCATTGTCTAGGTCTCCTCCCACCTGCACCGTGATACACTTCCACTGTCTTGGAAAACATCACCCCGACTTCTGCATAGGAACAGGCCCGGGACGTTCAAAATGGAACCCAAAGCTCTTCATCACTCTGCTTCGCTTATACATACAGTGCATATACTACAATAGCCACATTCACAAACACACATAAAATGCATTTGGAAGTGATTATGCAACAAAACAGGGTATACATCTAGCTACGCATTGTATACATCTATCTTACTGCGCATTGGTGAGACACTGTCAGCCAGTGCGAAATAACTCCTTTTTAGTGTGAGTAAAAAATCTTATAATTTACAGAATAATGAGGGAAGATCGTAAAATGAGACCTTTTTTCTGTGCCAACTCCCCTTGTGCAACTTTCCAACCCTGGACCATGGTTGGAATATTCCAGACTGTGGTTGAAAGAGCTGTCCCAGGCTTGGCACACAGCAGACTTGGGCTCTTAATGTTTCAATGATGTGTACACTCTGAACCATGTTTATGCAGTCTGCCTCTGATACAGAGCACTATGTGTATGTTGTTTCTTTCTGTAGCTTACATTCTCCAATTGCTTGCTTCCTCGGAAAGCCTTCTTGCAATGTACTCCTAAAACCCTGCATGAACAAGTAACTTTGACATACTTTCTTTCGTCAAGCGACCCTCTATTTACCAACCATCTTATATTTACCTTCTATTTCTGAGTACAGCCTCTTCTCAGTCTCATGCATGCCTCCCTGCTTCTTATTGCAATTCTGCAATTGTCTGACACCTCATTTTATACATCATGACCTCTCCTCTTTAAAACCCTATCCCTATAACCGAATTTAACTTCATCTCCGCCAGCCTATTTCCCCAATCATTCATTTGAAACCACACGGCCCCCCACTAATGATCACACCTATCTGTTATTAATGTAGTGCAACTGGAGTAAATGTATACATTTTTTTCTTAAGAGCATGACTAATCATAATAACCAACAATAACCACAGTATTAACCACTGAGTTTGGGTTCCGGAGTAGCGTGCTACTGGCCGTAAAGTGCTTCTGTGTCTTAGCAGGGGTAGTAAGCGCTATATAAATGTAATTACAATTACATGGCGTCAGATCGGGCTGTCACAGATCCTGCTTCAGTGTGAACTGCAAAAGCTGCGCCCCTGAGTCTTGATTCCAGTGAATAGTGTCGCTGACATTTCTTTAATGGGAACAGTTAAGATATTTAGCCCCAAACTCACCTGTGAGGTGTGTCTGAGGCGTGAAGAAACCCTGAGCCTTCACAGTTTAATTCAGAGGCAGTTATTTCGCCCCGTTACTCCTTATTTTTCTGCAAAGATTGTTCTCTGGCAGAAAAAGATTTTCAGAACTTTGAACATACATACAAGACACCAACAACATATAATTAACTGGCTAGTCTAGCACTCGGCTGCGGACTGCACCATGAACTGCCTCACACACATACACATGTGCATGTCAAATAGTTGGCCTGCTGACCGGGGACATTCATCAGCAGAGTGTTACAGCCAAACTAGCTCATTCATCAAAACCCAGATCGGGACCGCAGCTCACTCTGTCCCCAGTCTGCAATTCAAAATTAAAACCATTTGCAAAGTCATTGTGAGAACAAATTCCCTGTTTGAGCCTCCACGAGGAGTGTGTAACACAGAGGTCTTCAAACTATTTTAGGTTGAGCCCCCGCAGCTGAATTTTTTTAGATGTCGGACCCCCCCCACCACCTGACAGAAATTTCTGGACCCTGGTACGCTACATATTAGATTAACATCCGCATATCCCGGGCCATATCCGGCAAATAATGTTCAACACAATAATGAGTGTTTAGTAAACTGCAGGATTGTGAGTGGGTGTGGTTAAATGACAGAGGCTTTTTACACAGCTCAAAAACTATTTTCCAAGATAAAATGTGTGCAAATTGTTTTTACTAGGAAGCTTTATTTTACACAAGACCTAGATTGATATTAACACCCCAACATTAATTTGAAAGGTGTGCCTATTTTTCGCCACAGAGACGGTCAATCTGTGGATGGATTTGTGCTACTGCCATCCTCAGGCTGTTCTCCACATACACAACATTTACAGAAAATAATATCTGTGAAATCCTCCAATTTCTCATTTGTGAGGCCCCGTTTTGATCTTAAAAACTTTTTTATGGTTGTTGCATAAAAAAAAAAATTTCTCTGCAAATAGTAATAGACTCTCCCACATCAATCACATTCAAAAGAAATGATAACAAGCATTTACAATGCAACGGTTTCGCCTTCGGAAAAGTTTGAGCTATTGGCATTGTAAATGACAAACTTTTTATTTATGTGTTGGTTTTGAAAACAGATAAATAAACATGTCTGACTTTGGCACATGTCTTCTGTGCATCTTTCCAAAAACTGTGAAAGTGCCAAGTCATTCATATACAGACATCAACAAAACTCCTAGTGTGATATCAGTCTGGGACAGGTTCCTTCCCAAGGTCAAATAAGAAAAAATAGAGACATAAAGGCAAAATAGTGTAGTTTGATTTGATGTCCTCTCACCTTATATGTACATAAGGAAACATCTAGGACCCACACCTTCATGTACATAATCTATGTCAGACTTTCTCAACTTATGTCAGAAATGCCAATCTCTGTTAAGATGCAGTAGACAAGGATTGTCACTTGACCACTAGGAGAGAAACTTCATCCAGGTCTCAGAATCAGATCGTAGACCCAGATGAGCACAGCACCAGATCCCATCTCGAATGTTGAAGCCACCAGCAAGACTTCCTATGGTTCTGTGGAGCATTCATTCTGCCTTCACAAACTGGTTCCAGGACTGTGTTCTCTAATAGACACAATCCCCTAGCTCTTGGCCTTGTGCTCAGAATAGCTGGTAAGCTATTCCAAACAGACAACAAACCCTGTTGTGCAGGAATGCGCACCATCTCAGAAACTCAGGTTTATTTTTTATTCATCTGCTAGAACTACCATAGCGCCTAGACATAGCACAGTGATGGTGTAAGGGCTATAAATTGTGATGTTACACTTTTTCCCTGTTTTCACGGTTATTGAAAGCTTAGCCACTTTTTATAATCTTCTGTGATCTTCTGTGATGTTACCAATTTTAAACGACTAGATCAAAGTGTTTTAAAATATTTATTTGGAAATAAAATTTGCTGTAATATATATTCTGTTTCTAGTGATCTTGCGTCTGTAAATCAATAATGAACGATTGTTTGGATTACCACTGCTCAGTGTTAGTAACCCAAAAGCATTAACACCACCTCATTCATATATTGAGTGGGGTTCGTCAGGCCTACAATACCGGTCTTTCATATTTAGCGCTAGTGCAATGGACTAAGTTCACTTGTGTCACCCATGGGCGTGAAAACAAACCTTTTACAGCTGAGCCAGAGACTCAGTTTACGCAACAGCACAGCCAACCCAACAATTGAAGATGGAGTGGCTTGCTGGATAAAAACTAACACTCGCAGGCCGCATAGCCATTAGTAAAATGGTGTCTCTCCCCCAGTTTCCATATTTCTTCATGAATATACCCATCCAACTCAACAGGGAATTCTTTTGTACACTGCGTCAATTGCTGGTCTGTTTGGTTTGGGCTGTAAAACGGTCTCGACTGACATGGTAAATACAGACACTGCCCTACAGTCAGGAAGCATTAGAGGAATCCGATTTAAACATTTACCATCTATGTGCACGAGCTCAAAACGCATATCATTGGTATAACTCCCAACCCAATTTTCCCCACCTCGCAAATGAAACTGACAATTTGCAACCTATCTCACTTTTGCTATCACTGTGGCTGCCTGTTCACACCCGCTATACCGAAACAGACACAGTCTGCTGCACCAGGAAGGCATGGCAGGGCCTGTGTGCCAGACAGGCCCTTAGACTTATGTATTCCCCCTCTGTTCCTTTACCAGGCCACACCATGTTACATAACAAGTAAACCCAAGGTGCAGGCTCAACTGCAGAAGTTAAAGATGAAACTCAGGGCGTGGCCAGCCACGCATAATATTGAGGCACTCCAAGTCTCACTCGCCGAGCCTGCCAGTATCCTGATCCGCGCAGCTGATCTGGCACTGCTGCCGCAGCAGGAAACTACCACTGCTCGCTGAGACCACGGTGCGGGCAAGGAACAGTGAGCTATCCGACAGACGGGAGACCTTCAATTGCGAGGCCTGGTCATGCAGGCAGAGAGCGCAAGGAGAGCTGGGGCGGGCTTGCCTTGGCTGTCAGGCATCAGAAAGGTGCTGGAGAAGAGAGGGCAGCCGCGGACCGGGGGTCTCTGTGCAGAGGCTGCGGGGAAGAATAAGAGCCCCGTCCCCAGACCTGGCTGGCACTGACGGAGAGCCAAAGGGATGCTTCATTTTCTGGCTCATGTCCTGGAGCATCAGGAGATAAGCGAAGTGGGACCTGCCGGCGGACTTTAGAGAGTCAGATAAGTTGATGCTGGAAACAGCACAACTGCACCCACAGGAGGGGCACACTCTGCACCGCCCACCCTTCCTTCCACATATTAGTGATTTTTGGCAATCTCTGGGGAGACCTTGATAACGGAGCCTCGACCTCCCTCATAACTATATAGCGGTCATGCCCAGACTGGGAAAAAGCCTGGTATTTTAAGGATAGGAAAGCCGTAGACTTCCACCATGCAACAGACATAAATAGACACATATGCCACCAGCACTGCAAGGGTGTCTGAGGGCGCCACCTCGCCAGGAGATGCAGCAGCGATGCCGATAACCCCGGAATGCATTTTCCAGGCCATATGCAATCTATTCACTGGCATAGGAAAACAAATTGGAGGAGCTGGATCAGAGGTGACCCTACTCAGACATGAGGTGTGGAAAATTACAGACAGAGTTGCGGATGCGAATAAACGGATTCCGCCCGCAGAAGACAGCACGACTACCCTGTCGGCCTCTGTGGCTGACCTACTAGACAGAGAGACCCACTTAGAGCGCCGGGTGGACAATGCTGAGAGCAGTTCCTGTGGAAATAACCTGTGCTGTGTTGGCATTCCGAGGGCCTGGATGTGGTTGCGTCTGGAGGCCTAACTCGCTGCATGGCTGATGTCCAGGCTTATGGCACATTCAATGTCCCTCTATTTCGTGAACGAAAAGGGCACCTCTAAGGTCCTTGAGTGCCCAGTTTTTCAACTACGCAGACCTGATACCATACTGTGATTGGCATGACAACAGACCACCCTGGAGCTGGACTATACCCTTCAAGTGCAATAAAAAAGACGATTATATTTGGCAGTCAAGCAAAAACTTAGAGATGAAGTTGCCATATTTGCTAATACTGGGATATTTCAAAGAAGTGGGTTTTGATGTCCTGTATGATTTGTAGTTTTGCTGGGAGTATTACAGTACCATTATTTAGTATGCAGGTAGCGTCCCCTAGATTCGAGGGCAACCCCCTGACTCACCCTCGCAGGCACGGCCCCCGTCGCAGCTCCCACTGGCCTCCGCTGACGTCGAGGGTTCCCCCGGAGTCAGCCACTCACAGCGCGGCTCCCGGGGCAGATCCTGATGACGCGGCGAGGCTCCAACCAACGGCGGCGCAGCTCACGGGGACAGGCCCACTGCAGCGGCCAATCAGAGCGCGCGAGCCTCCGAAAAGCCACCAATGCGGTCGCAGCCCCTTCGTGCCTCGGCCAAGGTGCCGAGCAGCTGCCGGTTGACCCCCGGGCGGGACGGGATACCCCAATTTGTGAGGACACGGGGGGGGGCGGGAGAGGACGAGGGGGGCGGGCGGGAGAGGACGAGGGGGGCGGGAAAGGACACGGACGTCGGGAGGGAGGCGGGAAACGTGGGGACAGCGGGAGGAGGGACACAAGGCAGGACAGCAGCAAGCACGGCCCGGCCGGACCAGACTCGGGGGCGTTCCCGGCGTCGCGTGACGTCGCCAAAGCCAAAGAATCGCGGGAACGCCCCCGTGTCTGGTCCGGCATTGATGGACAGGCCCCTCGTCCAATGGCTAGGCTCCATTTATGGAGCTAGCAAATGGGACGAGGGGGCGTGTTCCAGAGTGCTTACTGTACTCAATAGATTTCTCTGGAGGAGGAGCCTAACGGCTCCGCCCCCCAGCGAAACCTAAAAACGGTATTCACAAAAATCTGTTTGGGAATTGTTCCAGGCCATCAGGGTAAAAACAACAGAGCTGTCTCTATGAAGGAGCCACCTGAAAGGCTGGATTGCAGTGCATGTAAATGTGTACTTTTGTACTTTAGGACGAAAACTTGATTGGGCACGACATGCCTTTAATTGTGTATAGGGGCGCAACTAGACCCAAACTTGGGGGGGGGGGGGGGGCTAACACACTCAGCCAGGGATGGCCATAGCACTGGTCGCTTACAGTGCAGTAGTATTTTTGGCACCCCCTCTCCCATTTCCTCCTTCTCCATGATTTCCCTCACTACCACTCACCAACAGTGCACCTCATTCTCTATGGCACCTTTCTGACAAACATTTCATTTTTTTATAGCACTACTCATAGTTTACTCAGACTTTATAGCAGGCACCTTATCCCTCTGTGCTGTGTGGGTGGGAGGAGTGAACATGTGAGTGCACATTGAGCGATGCATCAGTGTGAGAGTGAGGTGAGAGGAGTGACTGCACGGTGAGTGAGGTGACCATATGAATTTGGGTGCGGATGTAAGCAAAGTGGGATGAATGAATGTATGGTTAGTGATGGGCTTGCTTGAGTGACATTGCAGATCGAGCAGTGTGGGGGACAGGTGAGTGAAGTGTCACATGAGTGCAGGTTGAGTAGTGTGCTCGTTTGACTGCGGGGTGAGGTACAGGGCGAACAGCGCAAGTGCTTTGTGAGTGCAGAGTGAGCACTGTGAGTGCACGTTGAGCTGGTGAATGCTGTGAGTGCATGGGAATCAATGTGAGGGCATTGTGATCGCTGTGAGTGCAGGGTTAGCGTGAAAGTGAAGGGCAAGAATGAGGAGAGAGTTGTCTAAATGCAGGGTGCAATCCCAGACACTTGAGGTAACTCAGCATGTTATTGATAGCGGTGAAGGGGTTCAGATACAAGTTAAACTATTGCTATTATGGCATTAACAAGGGCATTAACAAGGAATTGAGGGTGGAGGAAATAATGTGCTGATCTTGCAACAAACTTTCAGTTTTATGATTAGGATTGCCAGCTCATTATTTTGATGTCCCAGGCGGTACATAAATAAGCAGTCACATAAAGCTGTATTTTCAGTACTTATCTGTGCATACTTTGAACAGCAAATATAAATAGAAAGCACTTTTAATGTTGTTCTAGGGCTGCCTGAATGATTCTTGACTGCTAATTAAAGGGAACAAAGACAGATAAGTCACATTACAAATGAATACAAACTTATTTATCTATAACCTGTATTTAGTGTCAAGACAAGCAATTTGCAGGCTCTTTAAAACACGCATGGCATTTTCTTTTGGCAACTTGAAGCCATTTTCGCCCTGTGGACATTGTGCTTCTGCCTGTGTAATTTTAAAAGAAGCGTGGTCCCCTTTCTGGGAACAGGAGGGGGTTAAATTCCTTGGGCTGAAATGATTCAGCTGTAGTGAGAGGCAAGGAGTCTTCTCTGCTATGAAACCAAACAGGAATGAACAGACAGTCCACAGTGGACTGACTATTCGTTCCCTTTTGGTTTTAGCAAAGGAGACTCCTTGCCTCCCACTGCAGCTAAAGCATTAAGGAATTACCTAGCTCATTGGAAAATAGATTGTTCGGGCAGTTTGAGCAAGGGCTCTGTTCTGAAAGGTTATTTCTCCTTCTGTGACTTTGGTAGTTTTATCAGAAACAAGGTTTGCTATGCTTAGAGAACGACAGAGGCACCTCCTGCAATTGTCTTTTATTATAAATTTGTAAAATTCTTCCTGCATGCTGTCGACGAATTGTTCTGCTGTGCTCAGACAGTGATAAGTTGTCGCTGTTTTTATATGTTCACCAGAAAAAAAAGATCTCTAAAGCTTGTGTCTCATTGCAGGTTACTATGCAAAGGGCAATATACCGGAATGTATATCAGTGACACATATCTGGTGTTTGAAATTACTTCTGGTTGTACATTTAGTGCCGTGATTGCTTTGGTTGTGCCCCCATGTTCTGACATTTTACTACGTTACTTTGCCAGTCTAAGATCTGGAAGATGTTTAGACTGCTTTAGGACGGTTAGCTTGTGGAATTAAAAAAAGGAGCACGTCGTGCCCCATTGATTAACCCTCTCTCCCCCTCCCTCTAACCCTCCATTACAGCCGAACCCCTGGCCAATCCCGCCCCCCATCCCTCTTTCAACAAGCATTGGAAATGCAATAGGTCTGGCATTAGGAAAGTTTGAGCTATTGGTCTTATAAATGACTTTTTTTAATTATTGTGTTGTTTTTTGAAATAGCTAAATTAATAGCTTTGTCATTTACAATGGCAATAGTTATAACTTTCGCAAATGTTACACCTATAGCATTTGTAATGCAACATGTTTTGTATTTACGTGACTTAAATGTATTGATATTACAAATAACAATGGCTTTTTTTAAAATGATTAATACTTAAATACATTATTTAATTTGTAATGGCAATAGCTTCAACTTTTGTAAATAACTTTTGTGAAGATTATGTTCAGTGTTTTTTATTGTGACGAAAATCCAAGAACTGAAATATTAACATCTTTTTGTGATGTGTAATAAAGCTTGAAAGCTTAAAAACGGCTTGAAACATTGAAAGAACATATTTGAACCAGTGATGCTGTGCGTGCGCTGAGTGATACTGTGCGTGTGCTGAGTGATGCTGTGCTTGCGCTGAGTGATGCTGTGGTTGCGCTGAGTGATGCTGTGCTTGCGCTGAGTGATGCTGTGCTTGCGCTGAGTGATGCTGTGCTTGCGCTGAGTGATGCTGTGGTTGCGCTGAGTGATGGTGTGGTTGCGCTGAGTGATGCTGTGGTTGCGCTGAGTGATGCTGTGCTTGCGCTGAGGTTGCACTGAGTGATGCTGTGGTTGCGCTGAGTGATGCTGGGGTGGCATAAGTAGATAGGAGAAGAGAGGTAGGATAGGAGAGGGGAGAGAGGAGAGTAAGGAGAGGGGAGAGTAAGGAGAGGGGAGAGTAAGGAGAGGGGAGAGTAAGGAGATGGGAGAGTAAGGAGATGGGAGAGTAAGGAGATGGGAGAGTAAGGAGATGGGAGAGTGAGGAGAGTGTTGAGTGAGGAGAGTGTTGAGTGAGGAGAGTGTTGAGTGAGGAGAGTGTTGAGTGAGGAGAGTGTTGAGTGAGGAGAGTGTTGAGTGAGGAGAGTGTTGAGTGAGGAGAGGGGGGGAGTGAGGAGAGGGGGGGAGTGAGGAGAGGGGGGGAGTGAGGAGAGGGGGGGAGTGAGGAGAGGGGGGAGTGAGGAGAGGGGGGGAGTGAGGAGAGGGGGGGAGTGAGGAGAGGGGGGGAGTGAGGAGAGGGGGGAGTGAGGAGAGGGGAGAGGAGAGGGGGGGGAGTGAGTAGAGGGGGGGGAGTGAGGAGAGGGGGGGAGTGAGGAGAGGGGGGGAGTGAGGAGAGGGGGGGAGTGAGGAGAGGGGGGAGTGAGGAGAGGGGGGAGTGAGGAGAGAGGGGATTGGGGAGAGAGGGGAGGATGATCAGCCACAGATACTCCGCTTATGAAAGTAGTGCCATAGTTGTTGTAACGGCCCATCACTGCTGAGGGAAGTTAGCCTTAACACATCATTGCCTAGCAAAACTGGGTTTAGCTCCTGTACGCTTTGCATTGTATGTTTATGTCCAACCATTCACTTGCGCACAATAGCTGTGATGCAATAGATTCAACATTCTATCAAAAAATACAAAAAAAATGTATTAAATGCTGTCATAATGTCATCATGTTTCTGATGTGCACCGCTGCTCCTACTTGCTGCTGGTCTTATGTTTTTGTTTTTCTTTGTGCTTGCTTTTTACCTAAAATCAATACATTTGGTTATCATTTTTTTTTTTAAATGTATTTAAGTCATCAGCTGTGGTCCCTAATGCCAGAAATAGAAAAGTACCAATAAAATTCCCGTATATTGGCTGCTGCCACCAGAAAAGGGCATCTCAGGTCACTTGACGAACCTGGAAATGTAACAAACGTTTGCCAAATCCTCATCTTTTACCATTTATTCCAGGTTATCAACCCTACTGTCCAACGTAACGTTAAATGCTCACCACGCTTTCTGGTTGTTCTGCATCTTTCCCTATGCAGGCGCCTGAAGAGCAACGAATCTTAAGCTGAGCACTGTCTTACTTAAGTCAAAATGCTTTGTAATTAACTTTATAAATCCCAGAGGATACACGTTAAGATATGAAACAACCTCTTGGCATTGCTGTGGGGGTGCGGGCGGGAGCGCATTGCAATGAAGTCTAATGGCGTGCGCAATGTCGTGGGACGGAGGAAGCGATCTGAGCCGCATTTGACCAACTGAAAGTCACCCGGCAGCTGCGTCCTGAAAAATCGAGCTATTTGACCTATTGCATTGTAAAATATAACTTTTTTACACGGATGGGTAGGCGGATCGTGGAAGCTTTACGAGAAAGGGAGGTGGGTAACAGCAATATGGGGAGGTAACCGCAACATAAGAGGGGGCCCAAAACCCAACTGAGGTGCAATAAAAGGAGGGTTGGGGGGGGGGGGGGAGACACATGCATCTCCATGACTCGGATATCAAAAGAGAGAGAGGTGTGTGTCTTCAAAATAAAGGTGCGTGGCAGCCTTTGGCTGCTTGCTCACAAGACAAGAACGGCGCTCTGTTATTGTGATACAATAAGCGTGCACGGTGCTGAAACAGTAAGCACAGTGCTGGGGGCGGGAGGGGGTGATGGGCTGCGAGCCACGGGCACCATTGTTAAATGTGTGCATCCGTGTTAAAGATAAAGCGCAATATGCGTTCTGGGCAAAAAAAAATGTTTTCTAACAAGCAGGAGCCGTGCTAAAGATAAACAATAGTGCGTGTGTTTTCAAAATTAAGCTGCGCAGCAGCCACTGGCTGCTTGCTCACATGAAAAGGAAGGTATGCAGCCATTGTGAAAGTATAAGCGGGTGGTGTGCTAAAACATTAAGCACAGCACTGGGGGTGGGACAGGGTTGATGGGCTGCGAGCCACAGGCGCCATTGTTAAATGTGTGCGACCGTGTTAAAAATGAAGCCTGGTATGCATTCTGGGTAAATAAAATGTTTAAAAAATGTTAAAAAAGCAGGTGTTGTGTTGAAGATAAAGCAGGTTGTGCATTTAGCAAAAAAAATTTTTTTTAGCTACATGATACAACCCCCCCTTCATGCCGCTCCTTGAGAGAGAGGGGAGGTGCTGACGGCTGGGGAGGGGGAGGAGAAATGTGAGCAAGGCTGTGTGCGGGGAGGTGCTGGCGGCACCAAGCTGGGGAACAGATGGCGAAGACTGGCGATTTGATGCTGTGCACGCGCATTTTAACTCATTGCGCTTGCGCATTGAGCTAAAAGCGCACATGCACTGCATCAAATCGTCAGTGTAGTTAAACGCTGTTTAAGCCCCTATAGTCTTGCTCCGCTCAATGCGCATGCGCATTGAGAGGCGAGACCTAAAAAGCCCTCTTATCTGATGTAGATTTTATTTCAGAGAAGTCCTTCATAGCCAGGCAACGGAAAAACTCAAGAAACGAAGAAGAAAAGGCAGCAAGCAGCAGAATGCAGGAACTTTAGGCACCCATATTTCACGGCACTTCCTGCTATCTCTGCTGCTGTCCCATCATTGGTGGAACGTCAGTGGTGACGTTCCTACCTGCTGATTAGCTGCTGCTGCTCCAGAGTTATCCTATCAAAAGCCCCCATTTGAAATGGGTGACAACTTGCGATCATCGCACATTACAAGTTAAACAAAGGTATGTTTTCAGTGTGGTGCGCGCCCCTCCCCATGGATGGTGTCGCGCCCCACAGATTGAAGAACTCTGGTGTAACAGAACAGCCATAATAATCCTTTCTTAGCAATTTGGGAAAGACGAAGGTGTGAGCCAACAGTACTCGCCAGGATTCCAATCCGTAATCTGCGGGCATATGCAAAGATCTGCAATAGGCACATTGGCGCTTTGATCTAGCTAACCCATTTATTAGGGAGAGCGAAGCGAAAAGCCATCTTGCAAGGATTTGAAAACTGGACCTGCAAATTCCTCACGCTCGTGCGTGTGTGTGTCCATTTGCGGCCTGCTATTGGCCTTTCAGTGCTTGGTTTTTTTTAGCATAAACTTTGCATGCCGTAAATGAAGCCTACTTTCTCTTGGCTAATGCGAATCGTGGCAGCTCACGGACCAATATTTGAACCTGATTTATTGTATTCATGATTTATAGACACTCAGTAGTATTCATACCACAGCTCGAGAGCACGAAAGCTTATTTTGCACTAAAGAAAACTCCTTCTTAAATGCGAGAGCAGTGGTTGATTAACAGGGAGGGAGGTGCGGAGAAACCGGTAGGACTGTTACATTGTATAGATTTTATTCTTTTTTTGTTGTATTTGATTGTTTGCTTTATGGACCGCACTGGCTATGTTGGATTGTATTCAAATGTTTTTTTTTTAAAGAAAAATGCTCAAAGGAGCCACATGCAGACTTTAAAAAGGAGCTTATTTTTTACATTTGTGCTTTTTACATGCCTCATTTGTTTATCCTCCATAGGGCCTGATGAAAAGAGTGCAAAACTTTGTTAGCAAATGCCAACTTTTTGAAGGCATGTAATGTTTTGTGTAAATCTATATGACTGGCGAACGTGAATTGGTTTGTTACAAGTTGTTCTCCGGACTCACCTTAATAGCCATTGACCTTTCACTGCCTTAGATCGGTCAGACCCCGCAGCCCATTAAAGCCAGAATTGGGCAACATAGAAGCCGTATTCGGCGGTCAGTGCCCAATGTACCCCTAGTAACACACTATGCAGAACTGAACCACACAGCCAACGACATTAAATGGCAAGTCATCGACAAGGCCACCGTGCCGGTCAGATGAGGAGACTTGACCCAAATCCTCCAACGGCTAGTTTCGTTGGATCGAGAAAAAAAAACGATTCAGTAGCGCAGGGCCTGAACTCCGCAGAGGAGTGGAGTGGGTTTGTGACAACATTACTGTCCTAGAACTACACGTGACATGTAACTCCTGATACTGCATGACAGCCTTCATGCACACCGGATGCACACGAATGAGACACCTTAGCCAACTGAACATCACCACGAAGCTCATAACAATCACGATTTTTTAGGATATGCATACATAAATTTGCTGACTACAAGTTGATGCTTGAGTTACACAATCATGCATTTTGTTCTTAGAGGAATCTGTGGGCTGTACGAAAAAGTTACTGAAAATGTATGGTACCTATTCATGGTATTTGAGCATTAGCGTAACACAACGCTTTTTATCTGTAACCTGTTGGTTTGGGTGTTTAATTGTATAATTAATAAACTTTCCCCTGAATACGTGATACATGCCTTATTAAATGTGCCCCTAACACACATTGTGCTCTTACATAATTCGGGCCCCTAACTGGGTCTATGAATACGTACCAAAACCAGTAAGTTGTAATGCATAAACAATAGATGGTCTTATCTACCTGTATCATATATATAAATGACTTGTAATTACAATCAGTCTAGACATGCACAAAGGTCGATGGAAAGTAATAATGCCAATGTGGATAACAGAACACCCATCAACTGTAGCTTAGAGTTCCAATGCTCTATTTCCATTTCCCCTCCTTTTTTAGCAGGTCCTCACCGTGTTACTTTGCCTCTACACACAAGAGCAAATGGGATTATACAGTTACTATGACCAATACTGAATTCCATAGCCTTTACTTTAAAAATAAATACTTTAGTAACTTGCTATTATCCATTTATGTACTATACACACCGATGCGCCACTTCTCCCCTTTGAAACACTGGTCTTTTCACTCTTTCCTTTGCTATCCCCTTTCGGCATTGGGCAGTGATCCCTGCCGAGAATACCGGTTTAAACAAGCGGAGACACTATTTATTGCATAGAGGCTCTTCCCCTCGCTGTCATTGAACCTGATAGACACTGACGAGGAGACACGCGTAGCGGCTGCTCTCGCTGGTTTCTGACTAATCCAGCAGGTAAGCAGCCACACCTGCGCTTTAGCCGTGCAACCCGGTCCGTTTTGGATCTACTTAGGTCCTTCTATACCATGGGCTTGTTTACTTGGTTCCCTGAATACACAGCACACAATTAGAATATACCAATATAGCCACTTTACCAACACCGCCGTTTTAATATTTATCTACACGTGAACGCGGCCATTAAATACGCAGTTAACACGAGTCCGAAACTATTGCAACGCGGCTGTTTGACAGAAGCTCTGGTACTTCCACACTGCACCGCCCTTATTATTTAGTTCTACGCGTGTACGCTACGTGTTTGGCATGAATATAGTACGATTGGTACGCTGCCGATTCATTGAGGCTCTGGCAGGTCTACACGCTCATTTTATAAGCCCAACAACCCCTCGTGTTCACTGCCTTTTGACTACTAACACTAGTTGTATTATCACTCCCAGCCGTTTATACATAATGCTCATGAATGCTCCTTGCATGCAGTACTCTACGCTCAACAGCTTACGGTTGAGCTATATGTTATCCCCTTTTTAGGTTTCGCCTGGCGTCCGTTGAGCAGCAGCGTTCGCGCAGGCGAAATCTTTTGAGAAGCAGTATGTGCCAGAAACCGGTCCCCGGTAGCTTGTTTCCTTCCCAGTGTAAGAATTGGCTTTTGTAGTTTGGTTTGCCCTGTTCCCATCATGCACTGGGACAGGAACAGACTAATTTGCATACAGCCAGGTTCTGAAACTGGGATGGTGCAGTGAGCTAAAAAACGGTGTTGGATCTAGCCCTGATCTCTTGACTGGGTGAGAGTATTCTGTTTAATTCAGAGACTCTGTCCCTCACCACCCCTTGTTGTAAATATTTTTGTCCACCCTAAGCGTGGAAGGGTATACTCAGATGTGAGTCCCTTGCTCATTGCACCATCAGGATTCAAGCAAGCCGGGCCGAAGACGGCTGAAATGCCAGAAACCGGTCCCCGGTAGCTTGTTTCCTTCCCAGTGTAAGAATTGGCTTTTGTAGTTTGGTTTGCCCTGTTCCCATCATGCACTGGGACAGGAACAGACTAATTTGTATACAGCCAGGTTCTGAAACTGGGATGGTGCAGTGAGCTAAAAAACGGTGTTGGATCTAGCCCTGATCTCTTGACTGGGTGAGTATTCTGTTTAATTCAGAGACTCTGTCCCTCACCACCCCTTGTTGTAAATATTTTTGTCCACCCTAAGCGTGGAAGGGTATACTCAGATGTGAGTCCCTTGCTCATTGCACCATCAGGATTCAAGCAAGCCGGGCCGAAGACGGCTGAAATGCCAGAAACCGGTCCCCGGTAGCTTGTTTCCTTCCCAGTGTAAGAATTGGCTTTTGTAGTTTGGTTTGCCCTGTTCCCATCATGCACTGGGACAGGAACAGACTAATTTGCATACAGCCAGGTTCTGAAACTGGGATGGTGCAGTGAGCTAAAAAACGGTGTTGGATCTAGCCCTGATCTCTTGACTGGGTGAGAGTATTCTGTTTAATTCAGAGACTCTGTCCCTCACCACCCCTTGTTGTAAATATTTTTGTCCACCCTAAGCGTGGAAGGGTATACTCAGATGTGAGTCCCTTGCTCATTGAACCATCAGGATTCAAGCAAGCCGGGCCGAAGACGGCTGAAATGCCAGAAACCGGTCCCCGGTAGCTTGTTTCCTTCCCAGTGTAAGAATTGGCTTTTGTAGTTTGGTTTGCCCTGTTCCCATCATGCACTGGGACAGGAACAGACTAATTTGCATACAGCCAGGTTCTGAAACTGGGATGGTGCAGTGAGCTAAAAAACGGTGTTGGATCTAGCCCTGATCTCTTGATTGGGTGAGAGTATTCTGTTTAATTCAGAGACTCTGTCCCTCACCACCCCTTGTTGTAAATATTTTTGTCCACCCTAAGCGTGGAAGGGTATACTCAGATGTGAGTCCCTTGCTCATTGCACCATCAGGATTCAAGCAAGCCGGGCCGAAGACGGCTGAAATTCCAGAAACCGGTCCCCGGTAGCTTGTTTCCTTCCCAGTGTAAGAATTGGCTTTTGTAGTTTGGTTTGCCCTGTTCCCATCATGCACTGGGACAGGAACAGACTAATTTGCATACAGCCAGGTTCTGAAACTGGGATGGTGCAGTGAGCTAAAAAACGGTGTTGGATCTAGCCCTGATCTCTTGACTGGGTGAGAGTATTCTGTTTAATTCAGAGACTCTGTCCCTCACCACCCCTTGTTGTAAATATTTTTGTCCACCCTAAGCGTGGAAGGGTATACTCAGATGTGAGTCCCTTGCTCATTGCACCATCAGGATTCAAGCAAGCCGGGCCGAAGACGGCTGAAATGCCAGAAACCGGTCCCCGGTAGCTTGTTTCCTTCCCAGTGTAAGTATTGGCTTTTGTAGTTTGGTTTGCCCTGTTCCCATCATGCACTGGGACAGGAACAGACTAATTTGCATACAGCCAGGTTCTGAAACTGGGATGGTGCAGTGAGCTAAAAAACGGTGTTGGATCTAGCCCTGATCTCTTGACTGGGTGAGAGTATTCTGTTTAATTCAGAGACTCTGTCCCTCACCACCCCTTGTTGTAAATATTTTTGTCCACCCTAAGCGTGGAAGGGTATACTCAGATGTGAGTCCCTTGCTCATTGCACCATCAGGATTCAAGCAAGCCGGGCCGAAGACGGCTGAAATGCCAGAAACCGGTCCCCGGTAGCTTGTTTCCTTCCCAGTGTAAGAATTGGCTTTTGTAGTTTGGTTTGCCCTGTTCGCATCATGCACTGGGACAGGAACAGACTAATTTGCATACAGCCAGGTTCTGAAACTGGGATGGTGCAGTGAGCTAAAAAACGGTGTTGGATCTAGCCCTGATCTCTTGATTGGGTGAGAGTATTCTGTTTAATTCAGAGACTCTGTCCCTCACCACCCCTTGTTGTAAATATTTTTGTCCACCCTAAGCGTGGAAGGGTATACTCAGATGTGAGTCCCTTGCTCATTGCACCATCAGGATTCAAGCAAGCCGGGCCGAAGACGGCTGAAATTCCAGAAACCGGTCCCCGGTAGCTTGTTTCCTTCCCAGTGTAAGAATTGGCTTTTGTAGTTTGGTTTGCCCTGTTCCCATCATGCACTGGGACAGGAACAGACTAATTTGCATACAGCCAGGTTCTGAAACTGGGATGGTGCAGTGAGCTAAAAAACGGTGTTGGATCTAGCCCTGATCTCTTGACTGGGTGAGAGTATTCTGTTTAATTCAGAGACTCTGTCCCTCACCACCCCTTGTTGTAAATATTTTTGTCCACCCTAAGCGTGGAAGGGTATACTCAGATGTGAGTCCCTTGCTCATTGCACCATCAGGATTCAAGCAAGCCGGGCCGAAGACGGCTGAAATGCCAGAAACCGGTCCCCGGTAGCTTGTTTCCTTCCCAGTGTAAGTATTGGCTTTTGTAGTTTGGTTTGCCCTGTTCCCATCATGCACTGGGACAGGAACAGACTAATTTGCATACAGCCAGGTTCTGAAACTGGGATGGTGCAGTGAGCTAAAAAACGGTGTTGGATCTAGCCCTGATCTCTTGACTGGGTGAGAGTATTCTGTTTAATTCAGAGACTCTGTCCCTCACCACCCCTTGTTGTAAATATTTTTGTCCACCCTAAGCGTGGAAGGGTATACTCAGATGTGAGTCCCTTGCTCATTGCACCATCAGGATTCAAGCAAGCCGGGCCGAAGACGGCTGAAATGCCAGAAACCGGTCCCCGGTAGCTTGTTTCCTTCCCAGTGTAAGAATTGGCTTTTGTAGTTTGGTTTGCCCTGTTCGCATCATGCACTGGGACAGGAACAGACTAATTTGCATACAGCCAGGTTCTGAAACTGGGATGGTGCAGTGAGCTAAAAAACGGTGTTGGATCTAGCCCTGATCTCTTGACTGGGTGAGAGTATTCTGTTTAATTCAGAGACTCTGTCCCTCACCACCCCTTGTTGTAAATATCTCTCTTCCATTGGCTAGCTCCATAAATGGAGGCTAGCCATTGGAAGAGAGCTATGTCTGTCATTGTCCAAGGCGATTCGTGGGCGTTCCGTCAATTTTTTTTTCCTCTCCGCCCATTTTAAAACGTCATGCGGCGGTGGGCGGATGTTTTTTTTTTTTCCCCCGTGATGTTTTAGTCTTTTTCGAAGTGTCTTTTGCCTGAGCGGTGGCGGGCTGCGGTAGGCTAGTCCTCAAGACGTGCAAGGTCCAGGGCGCATGCTACTGGGACATCCTTCCTGTACACAGTGTGACCGGGTACTGCTTTCACTGTTGGCCCGGTCACTAGAGCTTAGTCGGCTCCGGCTTTGTTGGCTCGTCACGCGCGGTCGCCTAAGCCCAGCCAGGTCCGCCCCCCTGCCGATGCCCAGGCGCAGGTAGACAAAGACACCCGGGGTCTAAAGGGCTCTTGGGCCTTGGGGTGGGTTTACAAGAGCCGGTAACGTTGTCGATGCCCTCGGGGAGGGGGGGGGGGCGCGTGCAGGCCGGCACAGGTTCAGCGTTCTCCTTGGACAGCCTATGATAGCGCAGCTCTCTCTGGTAGCACCAGCATTTTGGCGGTTGGAGCCCCTATGCAGGCGCGGCATTACCCTGACACCAAGCACCTGTTTAAGGTGGACAAACAGGGAGCACCCAGGTACTGCTGCTAGAAAGATAATCAAGCATCGGCTCTTGCACCATGTTTGAGATAGAATATGGGGCCTGCTCCGGGCAGGAAGAACGAAGGTCAGTTTCTTTGTGCTCCAGTTTTGAGACGGTTGCACGTGTGCCCGCGCGGGTTGTGGTGAGACGGTTCGCGTGATGTCACACAGCCGCAATGGCTTCAAAGCAGGGAACGCATGGCCGGGCATGCTCTCTCGCGCCTACCCGCTCACAGCTACCTGCCCCCGGGAAGTGCGTGTTTATCGGAAGGGGAACAGCTCCTGCCGGTGAGGCCTGTGCCGTGAGGAGGCTGCTTTTCTCTTTGAGCCTATGCCCCCTATCCCGGTGATGCCTAGAAACGATTTGGCCCTGGCGAAGGCGGAGCGCCCCGCTTCCATGGAGGCCGGGTATAGCAGTCTGGGAATCCTTTCTGAGCACATCGGGCGGTCAGACCCCGTGTCCCCACTGATCCAACGCCTATAGCAGCCCCCTGCATGGATAAAACCCTGCAGCTCGGCCGAATTACAGGAAGCAGAGAGCCGGGGCTCGACCCTGGAGCCCCAGCTCAAGGTCAGTCGGCAGCACTGGCTGTTAAGCTACATCTCTCACCCTCATGCCAACCAAGGCAGCGTCTGGAAGTATGGCAAGCTGCCTGTGCCCACAGGCATACCTTTAATTTATTTAGGTGCTGCGGGGGGCAGGAAGAGACGCAATGCTGATGTCCCATTCAGCGAGCCAGCATTTGCAGGGAGGGTGCCTCGAGACACCTTGGCCCCTCTCCGCTGGGGCGGCTTTGGTAGTGCGGGGTGTGCGGTTCGGTGAACCGCTGCAACCTCGGTTGATTACTCACGGCATCGCGGGTGGCAAAGTTGAGGCAGCTGTGTGATATTAACGTCCACTAAGCCTATGGCGACGGGCATGTCACGAGTGGATCGCAACGGGGCCCATTCAGACCCTCATCTGAGGAGGGCTGTATGTAGACTATTTTAGGTAACCGCTACGTACCGAAATTAGCCCCTGCCGGTGTGGTGCAGCGAGCCCGGCTGCATGTCTGACGCGCCTGAAATTCAGTCAAAATGTACGGTAACGGTGAGGCACACATTGCTGGCTGCGACCCCCCCTGGTACATTAGCTAATACCTTGCTGCTCGCCTGAGACCTTGCGTTGCGAGTTTGGGGGTCAGAGCATTGATATCTTGCGGGCACATGGCTGCTCACAGTTCAACAGAGGCACGAGGCTCCTCCAGACTGCCTGTTACGTTGGCGAAGGTGCAGGGCACTGCACTGGGAGGCCCACACCAGCCGCCTTAAGCTGACCGGCAACCGTGATAGAACACGGCACGGTGCATTTTACAGTAACAATTTAAGAACGTTGTTCTCCGGTGCTAACGGCTATTTGAAACATTGTATAATGTTGGTTTCTATGTTCTCACATACCGAGGTCTATTTAAACTGAGTATTGGTTGCGTCTTACTTATGAGGTAGCTCAAGCGGTTTGAGTGTGGCACTTAGAACAACAAGGTTGGCGGTTCGAACCGCGGGTGGGTCATGTAGGGCTATGAGACTAGTTTTTTATTGTGATGTTCTTAAGTCTTCAAGTCGCTTATATATCATCCAACCCACATTTCTTTTCCATCTAAGGGGTGCCCCTCTCTTCCAACCTTATGTCTCTGCTTGCTCAGGGTAAGCCCGTGGTAAATACTGCACACAGTGAATTCTCCGGCAATGTAGAGTATGCGAACTGGCCGGTGGGGAAGCACACAATCCAACCGCCCTCCCAAAACTAGAAAACGGGCTTGCGAGTGGGTGAGTCAAAGGAAGTATTATGTGACAAAATTAGGCGCTTTGGAATGAATGTATCAGTCCCGGTCAGACGCGGCAGACACCATAGAGGCAAAGGTGCGCGGGAGCTCCCGATGCCGTCCCGCCCCCCACGCACAACGCGTTAGGACCCCCTCCCCCCCCACAGCAGAGTTTCACACACTGATCCAGCGGGTCCTTGTGATTAGTGTAATGATGTCCTTGCACAGCAGCAGATTTAAATGCACTACGGTCTGGATGTGTCCATTCTAAATGCACATGATCCTACAACACAGACTCCGTGCACCCCCTGCGTGGGGGTGTACACCCTGCGTGCAGTGACTTAGGCAGCAAATTAACAGCTGGGCGGCACACTTTGCTAAGCTCGGAATTGCTGCGTTTGCGTTTTAGGCCATAATCACATCGGCCACACCACTTTGGGAGACCACCCAGTTCTCCATCCCATCTAAAGACCCAACGAGCACTTATTACACCTCTCGGGGTGTAGCAGACTAAGATTCTACTACTGGTCTGAAACGGACAAGGGGGCTGGCGACCAAGGAGAGAAGATGGCTGGATACTTTTCCCCTCCATGATGTTAATGAAGCAAGCTGCTTTAGAACAACATCTCTACCTAGCGGGGGACGGCCCGATAAATTAAAAGGGGGAGACAAGTGAGAGGCGAGCCAAGGATCAGCACTGGCTAATAGCCCGAGCACGTGCAAAGTTTTGGAAATATTTGGCATGCAAATCATGCAACAAAGCCATGCTCTAATGTATTAAAGTGTCTTCAAAATTCAAGTATATTGCTTTAACACGCTTAAGCGTTTCACCTAGTACGCCAGATCATATCTCTGCAGTTAGAAGGAGTAGGTAGAAGTGAGAGTGCTAAAACAGGCACAGGGGAATATGGGTGGAAGGACAAGGCAATGACAAAACGGGCAGTTCTGCAGAGCTCGCAGACTCTCTACTTTCCCCAAAGCGGTTTAGGGACCGGCCAGTCTGGGTGCGGGCGCCCTTACCCCCCGGTCCGGGATCAATTCTCCCGGTGCCCGCACTGGGGCGGGCGGTGCTGGACGTCGGAAGGATTGTAGCGCCAGCACCGAGATCTGCAGAGGCCAAGGAAGGTCTGACCATATTTGGGGCGTTTAGTTGTAATTTGCAAGGGGGAGTCATTTACTTCAGTTGACCTAATTCAACAAACAATCCTAAAACAGGTTGCCAACGGAAAGTCCAAGACTTTACACATTGGTCCTTGGCGCATCAGGTAACAATATCATGCATCTATATACATTAAAATAACGCTTTATTATTATATTTTGCAGATTTATATAGCGCAAACATGACCCAAAAAGATTGGAGCGCCACATGGGCAACAGTTGCGTTGCTCTAGGACACATTCATATGTGTGGTAGGCACGGGGAGATTGAGGATTTGCCCAGAACCACAGTTGCTGTCTGCTGAGCTCGTCCGTAGGGTACAATAGGTCTCACATTTGCGAGAGATTAAGCTATTGGCAATGTAAATGACAATGCCATTTATTTATCTGTTTTCAAAACCAACACATAAATACAAATTTTGTAATTTACAATGCCAATAGCTCTAACTTTTCCAAAAGCGAAACCGTTTCATTGTAAATGCTTGTTACAGAATACCATTGATGGGGCACATCCTGTTCCTATCCCCTATCCATTGGAGGACGCACTCGAACTTCTCCCTAAGAAGCGCTGTCAATTAGGCATTGGTATCCACCTTGCCTCACCTCATACTGCGAGCCACTACCTCTCCCTCACCCTGAGGTAAGCATTACACTAGGCACACTCCCATGACGAGGTATTCGCATCATTAATGTCTCCTTAACCGCTATATTTCTCTCTTTTCTCTCACACATGTAGCACCCGGCTGGGTCCAGTGTGAGTACCCTTTCTATTTTTCACTTGACCGGTGTTCTTCACTTCATGCATGTGGCTGCGCGTTACTATTGATACTCTTTCAGGCACATCCTGGCCCGTATATAATTTCTAGAATATATATGCTTTTCTCGATCTTGAATTTACGCCACTCTCCTTTAAACTTCCAGATGTCCCTATACTACTAGGTCCTGAAGAGACCCTATACCCCATAAAGGGTCGAAACGCCGCCGACATTACTGAGAAACGAATCATTACTACAGCACTGTACATTGCAAGCAGTGTTTTGTATCATATTGTCATAGTCAGAAATGGTCGTTTTTTTGTTTAATGGAAACCAATTTCAATATATGTCTCAAATGTCACTAGCCTGTTTTTCATTTGGTTCCAAAATCCACTGGGGACACGAAGCACTTACTATTGTAAATACTTGCAATTTTGTTGGAATAATTTATAAAAAATGTAAATGTTCAATCACATTGTATTCGGCCACCTTTTTGTCTGATATCCATATGACCCAACATTCTTTGCCATTGCGCATTATAATTACCAGTATACTCCATTATCTTTGCCACAAGAACTGTTGTTTCTTGATACACAGTACTTACCCTGGTTCTCTGTGAGTAGGGTTTCCCTTGTCTTTTTTGTAATTACCTGGTCAGACAGGGCTATATCTGCTTTGTGATATGCAATTTGCTGTAGGTCGCGTGGTTTGCTTCTACTTCCTGCCATGCCCTATACTACAAGACATTGTCTGTGTATACCGGCGGCGGTGCTGTCTGATTTTCCTGCTGTTTCCAGCGATGTGTCCAGGCAGCTGCTGGCCAATCTGAAATCTGGCTCGCCACTCGACCCCTGTCCCGCCAAATTTTTGGCTGGGATGGCGGAGGTGGTGAACCCGCTGGTTAATCCCATCCTCAACGCCTCTTTGAGGGAGGGGAGGGTCCCTAGCTCTTGGAAAAGAGCGATGGTGATCCCCCTCCTAAAGAAACCGGGTCTTGACGCCGAGGCTCTGGCCAATTATAGGCCAATTTCACTTCTTCCGGCCCTCACGAAGATCACGGAAAAACACGTCCACGGTGTCCTGTCGCGCTTTTTGGAAGCTAACAATCTGCTCCACCCATCCCAATCCGGTTTCCGTCCTAACTTTAGTACGGAAACGGCATTGTTAGAGGTCACTGAGATCATCAGGGAGACTCTGGATGTCGGCGGGAGGGCCATGCTGGTCATGTTAGATCTATCGGCGGCCTTCGACACCGTCCCCCATAAGGCGCTCTTAGCGAGGCTTTATGACATCGGCCTTAGGGGGACGGCGCTCAGGTGGTTTACATCCTTCCTTGAAGGCCGCCGCCAGACGGTCTGGGTTTCCCAGAGCTCTGCCGAGATGCCGCCATTGGGAGTTGGGGTTCCACAGGGTTCTGTGTTGAGCCCCACGTTATTTAACATCTTTATGTCCCCTTTGGCGGCCTTGGTGGAAGCATATGGGGCCCAGATCGTCTCCTACGCCGACGACACGCAACTCCTCTTCACTTGCGGGAAAGACCAGGTGTTCGATGGTGGAAGAATTCGGGACTGTCTTACATTGGTCTTTGACTGGTTCCAACGGAACAGTCTAAGGGCCAATTCTAGCAAGTCCGAGGTTCTGTTTTTTGGTTGCGTTGTCGATCCGGAGTGGCAGCATTGGTGGCCGTCCGACATGAGCCCTCCTGCACAGTCTTCGTTGGTGGCTAAAAATCTGGGTGTCAAGCTGGACAACCAGCTGTCACTGCGAACACATATTCTGGGTCTGGCGGGCACCTGTTATGGAATTTTGAAAATGCTCCGTAAATTCCTGCCCCTGCTGTCTGAGGAGCACAGGCGTATTACTGTGCAGGCTCTCGTCGGCTCTAGGCTAGACTATGCTAATGCCCTCTTCCTTGGCCTCCCTGATTACCTAGTTCAGCGCCTACAGGTGGTACAGAACTCTGCCGCCCGGGCTATCTTTGGCTTGCGTAGACGAGCCCGAGCTTCCGGGCTGCTACAGGCATTACACTGGCTGCCTATCCGGAAGCGGATCCAGTTTAAGTCCCTGACTCTGATGCATAAAGCCCTGTTTGGATCAGGGGCCCGATACCTGCGGCGGAGACTGGCCTTCTATCGACCAGTCCGCTCCTTGCGCTCGGAATCCCTTTACAAAGCGGTGGTCCCTCGGGTGAGGAAGGCCCGTATGGGAGGACACTCTTTCAGCTGCAAAGCTCCACAGCTGTGGAACTCGCTTCCTCTTTCGCTGCGCAGCACTGCCAATTTGTTCCAGTTCAGGAAGAGCCTGAAGACTTGGCTTTTTAATCTTTAGGCTGTTCTTATTGTTTCAGTTTCAGTTCTTTTTCTTTTTCTTATTTTTCTACTGTGTTGTGTTATTTTTATTCTGAGCTGCAGGTGGAAAGCGCTGGGACACTCTTTTTGAGTAGCCGTGCGCTATACAAGAGCGCTATAACATAACATAACAACATAACATATGAGGGGGTGCAGCCTATAGCATGACATAGTGTGGCGGCCAGAGAGGAAGTAGCCTTAGGAGAATGTGCCGGGACGTCTACTTCTATGGCACACTATGCCCACTGCTTTTTAGGAGCGATCATGGCAATGGATGCTGGAGGGTAAACAGTGGAAGGTATCACCCCCACCACCACTTCCTTTGCTGGGAGCTGGGCACAGTTCTCAGAACACGGCTATCATGGCGTGTAGTTACTGTGAGAGAGCTTTGTTTTACCTAATGTGGTGGCAGCGCAGCCATAGCACATCTCATTCAGGGCCTGCAGAAATATGATCACATCACCCCCATCCTGATGGAATTCATTTGGCTCTCCTTACCAGCCCTCACCATCTTCAAACCAGCTGCATCATTTGCAAGCCATCACAACCAGCACCCTCACCATCTCTGGTGGTTTTTTGGCACACACCTGCAGCCAGTACTCCATCCGACTGCAGACTAAACAGTGTAAAAAGGAGAAAAAAAACAGCAGGCCTTTTCCACCTATGCACCCAAGATCTGGAACTGCCTCATGTCTTTAAAGAACGCTACATCAGAATGCATTAACTATTCACGACCCAGCTTCCTTTCTTATTACTCCTTGACTTTATGCTGGACTTTAGCCATGTACATCGCTCTGCTGCCTTTAGTCTCGGTTTGCACTACAGAAATGACATTTGCATGTATACATCTGATTAAGCAGGAGTTGCTCATGCACCGAAGATATTTTGTGCCATTGCTTATTGGGGGTGGGGGCAACTCCCTCTTCCACCCCCTGCCCGTACTTATGACAGAGCCTGGCTTGAAACATCCTCCCAGTACCAAAGTTCAATTATAACTGCCAGCTAGTAAGCGGTGAAGTTTATTATGCTCGGCTGTGAAACATATGTCCATCCATGCTCCTTAAACTCTGCCTCAGATGACTAATTACGACCATCACATACACATCAATAGCCATTATATGTCAAAGTATAGCCCATATATGCATTGTGATTGGCTCACTTATGACTAAAATAAACACCTGGACATGTTCAAGTCCAACTATACTAAAGGAAGCGTGCCCCTTAGGTAGGTGTACAGTTTTTATAGGTCTGGATTTTGTCGACCTATGCTACGACCAGGCGTTTGTGCACATATACTGTCATATGCTGTAACACCGCTTCATACACCGTGGTAAGCCTCTTACAGCCATGTGTATTTTCTGAATTTCTTTATCACATTAAGCTAGCGCCACAGCTAACTAAAGCTGTCCTAGGCCAGTGCTAAAAAAATATTTTCTACTTCAAATGTAAGGATAATACTTAAGCAAATGATATCACAAAATACTGAACAAGTAACAAATGAAAGGCTGAAGTTCATAACAGATTAAATTAACTGGTTACATTATTTGTACATCTTGCTCCATCTTGTTTTACCTTTAACTGAACGTATGTATGAGACCATTGCATCACATTCAATGGTGAATGAGTAGCTGCAAACAAGTTAGATGGATTTCACCTCACGGTTCCTCATGACACCCTGAACAACTCCAGCTTCTCTGTCAGTGCCACTCAGAACCCTCTGCTTGGCAGCTATCCACCATAAATACTTCTTTGTATCTTTTTCAGACCAATATATACATTTTTTTCACTCAAATATTTGATTTAAAACAGACTTTTGGCAGCACAGAATCTCAATCAGGTCAAGAAAGCCTCTTTGGCCTACTAGAAAGCACCAGCTGTGTATGAAGGGTGCAGCAGCTTTTTTCTGATGCATTGGCATTTAGCCTTTGTAGAAAATTGACTATTAAATTCGCTAGGTGAATCAGTGTCACCTTTAAAGCTATAGAACACAGATTCAATTCTTGCCGGTGCCGACTCCCTTTAAATTTTTCTGAGGTTGACTAAATCAGCACGATTTGGCTGGGTATTTATAAAAGCAACTATTCAGCCAACAAGAGGCCATTCATCTGTTATACATGCTTCAGAAATAATTAGCAGTGTTATTTTTCAGACCCTGAAAGGCACCCAACACTTGTTCTCCGGCTTCATATCATATAGAGATATGACAATAGAGCCCTTTCTCTGCAAAGCCAGCCGTTGCAGTGGGAAGTTATGTTCCCCTCCCTCCCTTCCCCTTTTGATTTCCATTTCCTTTGGGTCCTGTGGAGGCCATCGTCATATGCTGTGTTGCTTCAAACACCCTTTGAATATCAGATATTCTTGAAGGCATTTGTATACCTCCCCACTCAAAGTTGGCATAGGAAATGATTGGAGGGAAAGTACTGTGCCCAAAAAGGGAATGCGCAGATGTGGCCAAAAGCGAAGTCTGTGAATTCTGTTTGATGTAAGAGTGAAAAGGGAATGGTTGGAAAGCAACACTCGAGAGTGAGTAAACCACCAATTGGAAAGAGGAGACATTAGGAGGGACAAGTAGTAAATGGGATGATTCATTGTTTGTGCCTCGGGCATTCTCAGGCTTCATTTCGTCAGAGGCATGGAACAGGAAAACAGTCTTAAGGTTACTGTGATTGGCATACCTGCAGCCATGGGATGATTGCCTTTCAGCTGTCACCACATTTCCTCCTTCTTTTTGTATTCAATTTTCTTCTTATCTGAGCATCCACCCCATTGCTGTGTATTTGAATCCAAGGTCCTGTCGCGCCTCTAGCTTCAGAGAAAAGATGTGGTATCCTAATCCCTAAAGAATTTGGCAAATTTGTTTGTGGATTCTGAATTCTTGATTATGAGAACCTATCTGTTGTGGTTATGGTTGTCAGGTAGTTTCCGAATCTTCTTCTGGTTGTAAGAAATCCCATTAAACAAGATGTGGCCTCTTTGAACAGTTTTGTGGCCACATTTTCTTATGTGGCAGTTTTCAATGGAACTTGCCTCTGCACAAGACACAGATTTTATTTTAGGGATTTTTTTAATATTCTCTTCCAGCCGTCTCTTAGCCTATTGGGCGTGCATTTTTCCTCTTACCTCACGAAGAACTACAGCTGCATCACCTTATAACAGATTACTTTAGACCTGTCCATTACTTGGTTACATGCACTCAAATGTTCGATATACCCTGCTGGTTTTCACAAATCCTGCACTGCTCCAGAGACTAAATACCCGCATTGTGCAGTTTACAGTCTAAAAAATCCTATCTCTATTCTCCCTTTTCTCTTTTGCTGCATTTCTGCATTACAACTGTTTCTCAACTTAGTTCTTGTGGTCTTTTCTGTATTGCTGCCTTCTTCCACCTTCTTTTTTCAAACCCTCGTCTCACTTCACTTTTTAGTGCCTTCTAGCCCATTTTCCATATCTAATGTAATATAATGTAAAAGGCATGTCTATAGCGCACTGTCACTTCGAGGAGTGTCCTGGTGCTCTGTACTTCCAGTGGGGAGAAACAGAAAAACAACAACAATCGTACAAAAAAAACATGTTTTCAACTTCTTATGGAATTGGAAGGCAGATGAAATGCATCTTAACTCCAAAGGGAGTTTATTCCAAAGATTCTAAATGGGGACCTCCTTATAACCTTTCCTCATTTTGACCAATCTGTACCAAATACATCACATTGAATGTTTACTGGGAAATCGAATGGAAAGGGTTGTGAACCAATATAAACTAATACCTTCCCTCTGTGCCTCCCCTGGACATTAACTGGCATAAAGCTGGAAGAAGGTGTTTTAATGTAGAAAAAGGATAGGCAGAAACGCATGTTCAGGAATCTAGATCTTGCTTCACCCCATCCAAGGCTCGGAAGGGACGGTAAAGTATACAGTTACACTCTGGTATGGGAATCTGGGCAAAAGTACATTAAAACCTCATAAATCATGCAGACATACATACACAGCGGGTAGCGTATCAAGAAAGGGGAAAATATTACAGCCTTCCACCTTTTAGAGCTGCTGAGAACTCTGGGTGACGTAGGATGATACCAGGAGAAATAAACACAAATACAAAGGAGGGCAAAAATGCTTTGAGCTGTCCAGTGCAACAAAGAAAACATATCCCCTAGCTAAGTGGTAGAAAAATCAGTAGAAGAAAAGGTGGGCTACATAACTACACTGCGAACTCAAGGGACCCAAGACTAGAAGAAAACAAACGTAAGGGAGTGAGAAAAATGTATTGTATTTGGTACTTGTATAGCACTTTCCATAACCCTTGTAAAGTATAAGGCTCTTTCCCAATTGCTGAGTAGGTAGTTACTCTCTATCTATAATGTATACATTGTTTCCTACACCTCTTTGAAGTTACAAAGCTCTCCCATGTTCCTGGGATGCCTTTGGAAGTATGATTGAAAGTTCAGGTTATAGGTTGGTCTATGTGGAGGAAATGTTTGGGTGCCATGCTAGAAGTGTGAAACCATGGTGTTGCACAGGTCTTCAACAGCACAAAATAATGGCTATTGCAAAGAGTGAGAGGAAATAAATGCGTTGCCTATGTATGTACTTACCGGATATGCCATTATTACCTTACCTTGAAATGGCCTTTGGGTGTAGGGCTGGGATTTTTTGGATCCTTGGGGTCTAGGTCTTGCTTCTTCAATATTTCCCAAACCCACTGTTTTCTGTGACCCCTTCTGTAACTCCCCCACCACACTAAAAAGTAATTTCAGTCTTAACTAGGTTGAGGATTTTAGCCAGTGTGTGGACGGCTTATAAATTATTTAGCCGGAACCCAGGACAAACTTGCTATTGTGACTTAACTTCCTGGCTGATAAGATTTATAGTTGTCACTCGAACTATTTACAGTAATTAGGCCTGGGTGGTGAACTATGCTCCGTACGTGGAGCTTTCTGCAATCCACACAGCATCCGGAGTTTCGGAAAACTCTGTTTTTCCTCGCTCACTAATAGTAAGTTGGCAGACGTGAGCGATGAAAATCCAATGCTAGACTACCTCCCAGTGAGATTTCTCAACACGGGCGGTCGCAGAAGGTCACGACTGCACTTATTGAGAAACAATCAGTTGGCGTTGAAGAAGCTGCTGCTTGCGTAGAAACTCTACTCCAGCAGCAGAAAGAAGCTGTGCATGGTGCCCTTGGTGTTGATTTTCCAGCGCGGGACAAACACCCGGTGCTAAAAATCAGTGCGAGCAGCGTGACCTAGCCCACTCCGCCGCTTACTGACCTCTGCATCTCGTGGCAGAGTTTTTTGGTCACGTCGCAGAGTTCTGGGTAGCAGAACTCTGTGAACTCCATCCAGGCCTATAATGCGAGTAGCTGTAGGTTAATGTGAACTGTAAGAAAGAAGGAGATAAATGCACTATGATCAAGCCTGTATTCGATGGTCAGCCTAGCCTTTTTAATGTCATGGAAAATTGTATTCTGATCAGGAGAAATATGCCACTCTTAAAGTTGATTAACCAGGTATGAATGACATAATCTAAATCAGGTTGGTGTTACTTCTCAGTTTGTGTATCGCTACTTATGATAAACTGTATGATTAATTCAGGAAAGTGGAGTTGTTACATCTACGGGGAGGGGTTGCTTGCACTGCCTGAGACTGTTATTTTTGCATTTTATTTCCCCCGAAGAGTGATCGCTTATACTGAAATGTGTGTGTGTGTAGAGGGGACAGAGCTCCTTTGGACTAAATGCTTTCTTGATTTTAAGCTCCATTCATAGTTTGATACTTATTAAAAAATCTTTAAATTAAGTTGCAGTGAATTGTGAACAGGCGTAAAGCTACAATAGGCTCTTAGCTCACTCATATACTGATAGATGGATTGGGTGAGCTGTTGTACACTTTAATGACCGTTTGTCGGCTACAGTTGGCCCAGCCCTTTCTTAGGCACCAATTTCTGACATGAATTCATTATTTTGTTGGATATTTACTGGACTGTTTTCAAAGGGGGAGTCTTCAAGGGTTGATTGTTTTTTTTCTGTGTAGTTGAACTCTTTGCTCACCTAGGCAAATCTTAAGCAAAAAGTATTCTTGCAAGGAATATTGACATAGAGGCGCTACTTCCTTTAAAAAAAAAAAGTAACTTGAAAATAAAGCAGGAAGGTGTTGGAGGGAGGAGCATTAATGTGAGAGAGGAATAGGCATCCCTGAGGGCAAGGACACTGAAAGAGATGTGCCTAAATGGAGTTGTAAAACGAAAAATAAAAGTAGTTCCTTAATATCAACCATGAAGGGATTATCGGACCAAAATAATGGTAAGAAAGCTGTGCTCCATGGGAGGGACAAACACTATGAGAGGAAAGAAAGCCACTGAAAATGAAGCCATGAAATGGGATTGATAGAAAGGCCAACCAATGATCAGCAATGGGCTTACCCAAAAGATACTCCAATATTTGATGTTGTACAAAATAGGTCTTCAAAAGCAAGGTGAGACCTAAAGAGTTGCTCAGACTTTTGTAAGTTTCTTCTTAACACCAATGAGCTTCGAGGTGGGAAGGGGAGGGATCGTTTTAAGATGCAAAGAAAAATTCTTCTGTTTTTTTAGGTCTCGCCTAGAGAAGCAGCGCATGCACTGCTCGTCTTGGCGAGACCTATAGTCGTCGGTTTGGTGGCCGAAGGAGGACAGGGATGTGCATGCACACGGCTCCCGGACAGCCCATGTGCACGCTTGGTTTTGTTAGCGAAGGGGGACAGGAGATGTGCACGTGCCCGGACAGGCGATGTGCACGCTTTCACTCTCCCACTTTCATTCAATGCCGCTCTGACGCTTGCACATCTCCTGTCCTTCCCTGTCTCCTGCTCGCTGTGCCTGCGCAGACAGGAGTTGTGCACGCGGAGACCGCAAGCAGGTTCAACGTGGAGGCATATTCGTAAGGCAGGTTCAACAACATTTTGCAGCCCATGCACAAACATCGCTCAATCACAGACACATTTTACCCTGTATGGCTCACCTGTGCGGTACACTTGTCATGCTTTCACAATAAAAAATGTCAACGGGTTTCTGATGCTAAAAAATCTTAATACTATAGTGAGAGAAAAAATAAACAAAACCAAGGGCAGTATGTGCTATATAAATGCAATTGGCATACTCTTGCTAATTTTGCAGCTGATTAGAACAGCCAGTCAGTGTCCCATTGAGGTGTTAAATTGTCTCAGATGAGCACAGAAAGTGCCTGGTTTCTAGAACAGAAGCAAAACTGCCTTTCGAAGCCTCTAGGCTCACACCCTACTGAGAACAAGGCAATTAGACCCGCTCGCTCCCCATGTATCTGTAGACACCTCCATATGCCCCTCCAGCAGCCCCAGACCGGTTCACCATAGAAATGCAAGTGTGAGGGACTTGGGGGTGTTACTCCAGGCTGTCCTGAGTGAGGCGTAAATGCCATGATGTCCCACTTCCTAATTACATTTGCCGGCCATCCCCGGGGGCATCGCATGATGGAGCTGGATGACGTCAGGAGGAGAACACTAGTTGGAATCAGTATTCAGCCACCCTCAGAAGCAAGCATGCATCCTGGTTACGTTTCCTTACTTATGTGCCTTTAAAGCAAGTGCCAGCTGCGCTTTTGTTTATTGAATGTGGCAGAGCAGCCCCCGTCTGTGCTCTCCATGAAATAACTGAGCTGTCTGGAAGACTCAAAGAACCAAAATGGTCGCTGCTAACATTTTTTTGTTCGCTAAGGTCGTTATTTCATATTCGAACTGGGCCGGCAAAGCTGTTCAATCTTCTGAGGTCGATAAACCGAGTGCTTGTAATGTGTGCAGTTATTTTACAACACTTAGAAAGGGCCAAATTTGAGATTTTAGGTTTACAGATGCCAAGCAGGTTCAACATGGGGATAATCGTAAGGCAGGTTCAACAAAATGTTGCAGCCCACGCACAAACATCGCTCAATCATGTTCAGCGATCATAGACACATTATACCCTGTGCAGCTCATCTGTGCGGTACACTTGTTATGCTTTCAGAATAAACAAGCATTTGAAATGCAACAGGTCTTGCATTGGCTGGGTTTGAGCTATTGGCATTATAAATAACAATGCCTTTGTTTTGGTTTTTAAAACATAAATAAAAGACATTGTCATTTACAATGCTAATAGCTTAAACTCTCACAAATGCGAGACCTATTGCATTGCAAATACTTGTTCATCCTCCTGCAGGTCAGACAAGCTTTGTGACAGCATGTATCGCTTTAAATCAGACCCCTTTCCTGTACATCAGACTTTGCCTAAGGCAGAACTGAGCTTTGTTCAAGATACATTATTAAAATAGAAAGAATAATATGGAGCTTATTCTGTGTTTTCCTCTTGAAATAAATGCAAAATACTAATCTTTAGGACTCCTGTTGCGGTCTTGTATTGTATTAATTGCTTTTTATCAGGGCTGACTGTGAACCAAAAAAGCAACATTTTTAAATCCATCCAGGTGGCAGATCTTTTACACATCTGGCACCCAAGCTATGGAAGTCTCTGCCACACGAGCTCAGATTTCTGGAATCAGAATCCATTTCCCGCAAAAAAGTTTAAAACCTGGCTCTTCAATCAATACCATTAAACTTCTTCCTAGCTTCTGCATCAGAACTAATCGCAAGTGCTGGGAAGCCCCTCGGCAGCTATGCGCTCTATAAATCCCTAAACATAAACATCCTAAATAGCGTCTTCCGATGAGGGTAACGAGCAAATCAGACCTGCTTGGTGAAGTTGGGGAAAGGAGGTAGGTTATCCTCCAAGGATATAAATAATAACAAAATGAGCTGAAATAGTATGTTTTGCAGCACTGTTTTTCTGACATCTTGGCTAAAAACCCAAAGAATTCTAGCCAGTTCTAAGGGAAATGTAACAAAATGTTCCAGTACTTTAGAGCAGAGTTCTTCAATCCGTGGGGCGCGCCCTCCTGGGGGGGGTGCGACACCATCCCAGGGGGGGCGCGCACTCCACTCCAATCTTTCCTTTTTTGGAGAACTCTGGTATGGCTGGAGGGGGTGCGAGGGGAAATCAGTGGGGTACTAAGTGCCCATCCTTTTGTCTGGGTAATTGTCCTAGGAGGGGGTTAATTCACGGAGTTAACAGCTTCAGCAGCAGTGTGAGGCAAGGAGTCTCCTCTGCTAAAAACAAACAGACACGCTTTCGGTTTTAGCAGAGGAGACCCCTTGCCTCCCACTGCAGCTGAAGCTGTCAACTCTGTGAATTAACCCCCTCCTGGGAGAGTTAGCTCTTCCCAGAAAGGACCAAAGTTTCCAGAGAAGTTTTAAGGCATGGGCAAAGTGGGCTCTGGCCCAGGGCCCCAGCCTTTCAAAGGGGGTGGGAGTGAAGGGGGGCGGGTGTGAAAGAGCCAGCTCTGTTCTACAGAGTCTTGCCCTCATGACCTTGAGTAATTTTTAAACACAATGTTGCTCCCAGATGCTGGAATGCCCTTCCTTTAACATAACATGTGTATTTGTAAAGCGCACGTTCACCACTACGGGTATCTTGGCGCTGAATAACAGATGTTTGTTGTTACCCAACTCAATGGTACTCATTTTATCGACCTCAGATGGATGAAAGGCTGAGTGGACCCGCCGGGATTCGAACCTGTGACCATGAGGTTGAACACAGGCCCCTGCAGTGGACGCATTAGTCCACTGAGCCACCAGACCCGGCATTAGAACTGCGACTAGAACCATCTGAAGTCCTGTTCAGGAAAAAGCTTAAAACCCACCTTTTCAGCAGGTAGCCTTCGGTAGGAGGGGGGGGGGGAACAGCCACTTCACTTATCACAGCGCGGGGACACGCCAGTGGCGTAACCAGGCGCTTTACAAATGCCCATATAAATAAATAAATAAATAAATAAATAGTGTTTTTTTATCATTCATATTTAATGTGTATTACAGACATTTTGCAGACAAAATGTGTTCTACAAGGAAGCCATAGCTGGATGTATTAGTGAAAGTATGAATGGATGAGTGAGGGGGTGAATGGAATGATGAGGGAAAGGATGGATAGATGCGTGAATGAGTGGACGGATGGATGAGAGAAAGGGTAAATAAATAATGTCTTGGTGGAATGGTAGATGTATGGGTGGAATGGTGGGTGGAATGGTGGATGTATGGGTGGAATGGTGGATGTATGGGTAAACGGGTGGATGGATGAGTAAAAAGATGGATAGATGAGTGAAAGGGTGGATGGATAATGAGAGAAAGGGTGAATGGATAGTGAGAGAAGGATGGATGGATGCAGGAGTGGAAGGATGGATAAGAGTAAATAGATGTATGTATGGGTGGAAGGGTAGATGGATGGGTAAAAGGGTGGATGGATCCGTGAAAAGGTGGATGGATCAATGAAAGGGTGGATGATGGACGAGTCAATGGGTGGATGGATGAGAGAAATGATGGATGGATGGATTGATGTATTGATAAGTGAAAGGGTGAATGAATGAATAGATAGATGGCTGGGTGAGTGAAAGGGTGGATGTAAGGATGGATGGATGAGTGAGTGAGGAGGGAAGATGGGCAAAAGGATGGATAGAAGAGTATAAGGGTGGATGAGTGGTCAATGGATGGATTCATGAGTGGATGAGTAAATGGATGAGTGGGTGGATGTGTGAAGGGTGGATAGAAGGATGGGTGGCTAAGTGAAAGGGGAATGGAGAGGGAAAGGGAGGATGGATGGATGGATGAGTGAAAACATGGATGAATGATTGGCAGAATGGATGGGCAAATGTGTGCATGGATGAGTGAAAAGAAGAACATAAAGATGGATGAGTCAAAGAATGCATACATGAGTGAAAGGGAGGGTGGAGAACAGGAAGAAAGGATGGATGGATGGATGAGTGAAAGGTTGAATGGGTGGACGGATGAGTGACTCGGTGGATGGATGAGTAAGTGAAAGGATGGCTGGATGGGTGAAAGGGTAAATGGTTGGATGGATGAGTGAATGGATGGAAGGGTGGATGGATGAGTAAAAGGATAGCTTGGGTGAAAGGATGGATGATGGATGATGGATGGATGAGTGAAAGGGTGGATGGAGAGATGGATGAGTGAAATGATGGATGGGAGGATAGAGGATGGATAGGTTTGCAAATGTTTGAAAAGGTTTGGATATAGATGGGACACAGATGGAAGGACAGAATGAATGGTGAAAGAATTAATAGATGACAAAATGTACATGATAAATGGGGAGGGTTGTGATGACTTACTTTGCTTTCTCGGTGCCATAAGAGCTGTAGTTCAGAGTGGGAGGTATTTAAATTGTCTGGCTACTCCCTTGCCTATGTGTTACTATTCTGTATTCTATGTGTGCTCATGTGTGGGATCTATACATCATGCAAATTACCTTTTTCGTGACATCCAACTGCTACTTGAATGCAAAGCCCCCATAAGCGAAGTCAGGTTCCATATTTTAAGTTCCACTTAATGAAACACCCATAATGTATTCCCTATAGTGGGTTCATCACAGCAATCCTCCCTTTAGTTCACTTATGCATGGTGCTTTACATCTTACAATTTATTTATTTATTAATTAAGGAGCTTGTGAGATTGGGTTCTCAGCACTTGCGGTATTAAAGACTAAGTACCGTTCAAGACTGGATGTGGCGCACAACCTGAGGATCGCAGAAGTAAAAATCCACCCACAGATTGATGGTCTAAATGTGGCTAAACACCGACACACCCATCACATTCATGTTGGTGGTGTTAATATTAATCTATGTCCTGTGTAAAACAAAGCATCCTAGTAAAAAGAATTTGCGCACATTTTATCTTGGAAAATTATGTTTTGGGCTGTGTAATACGCCTCTGTCATTTCACCACACCCACTCACAATCCTGCAGTTTACTAAACACTCTTATTGTGTTGAACATTATTTTCCGGCTATGGCCCGTATGCGCGTGGCAGCCGATCTTGTAGTTTACCAGATTCCAGAAATTTCTGTCAGGTGGTGGGGGGGCCAACATCTAAAAAAATTCAGCTGGGGGGGCTCAACCTAAAATAGTTTGAAGACCTCTCCTTTAGGGTGTGCTAGCGCACCCAGGAACAATATTTTGTAATGCAGAAAATGAGTATGTGCCTACAAAGACATAATGTGCAGGTATAAAATACTTTAGGCCTACGAGGCTTAGCTTTGTTACCAATGAAGTTTATACTCGCCTTAAATGGTCTGCTCCCACTGAATAACTGCTGACACAGAATTCTACGTAGAGGTACTTAGCACCTGTGTTTGTGACATCAGGTTAGTCAGTATTAATGTGCCAGTTTAGAGCCCATTATAATATAACCTGTGTATTTGTAAAGCATACATTCACCTAGAAGGGTATCTTGGCGCAGATTAACAGATGTTCCACAGGTGACTAATGGTTGTGAACAACTGCATTTGCTGATCATTGTGAGAGGATACATTGCGGTATCTGAGGCTGCTTGTAGTATTGGGTGGCTGTTCTGGTTACAAATACTGGTTCATGTTTTATTTACTACACTGACCTCGAAGGCTAGCGTTATCCATTACGTCAGAGGTGCTGCCAAGTTGTTCGTGTCTAGATAGCAATAGTTTGAAACCCACACATTGCCATGGTCTTATTGAAAAACACCTCTGCCTTTTCAGAAACCATATTGTGGAGGATTGGAAAAACATCACTTTCTTGACTGAAACCACACTTTCCTGTAGTGTAAAGCGCTATTGGGATTCTAGTGTCTAGCCATGCTCAGGCCTTTCAGCACAACTGTTGTGCTACAATACGAAGTGCTGCTGTATGAAGTGCTTGCAAGGGAATGTAGAAGAACAGGTACTTACTATTACAGAGAACCTCTTTACTACTTAGAAGTGCCATACTCTCTCCCATTGGAAGTACTGATACCCTTGCCATGAGATGCAGGTACTCTTCCTTTCAAATGTAAGAACTGTAGGTACTGAGTACCTGTCAGTACCCACCCATTTAAAGCACTTTCTGTATGTAAAGAACCATTACAGTGCTAGTGCCCTCATTGCTCTTGTTTGTTCAGAACTATTGGCGGCGAAATCCATACCAAATTTTGAATCAATAATACATGTGTAAACAAACTGCAATATCCTGCAGTACAATCATTTATAAATTATATTCGTAATTGTGCAATTTTTTCTCTTACATATTTTCATCTGTGACTTTCGACTAAAAGTTTATTTCTGCTAAATTGCCCCACCGGGCTCTCTCAATAATCTTTCAGGGAGGTCTGTTATTTGGGAAGTCCATTATTTTGGTACTCATTTCCACAAAGGTTAACAAGTCCTTTATAACTGTGTCACCTTTACGGGTGATCTTAATGTGTTGTTCGTCCACAAGTGCCCACTCTAGCTAATCTTTCTTCCATCCTCTCATCTCTGGGGCTCGGGGTGCAGTCCAGTGTATAGCAATTCGCCAACTTGCTATTATTAACCCAAGCGACACCTTTTGCGTTTTAATTTTTGTTTCCTTTCGTCATGACTGTATTCTTACTAAACAGTTTTATTGTTCCCTCAGAACCCTACCCACCAAGTTTGATAAGTTTCGTCACTTCTTCCTAGAAGTGTGCCAGTGGCTGACAGGACAATACAATGTGTAAAAAGTCCACAGAAGACAGCCACAAGCAGTTGGGCTCGCTAGGTATATCTTGGGAGCCTCCTGGGGGCATGTAAGGTTTTAAAAAAAAAACAATTAACGAGATTAATTTAAATCTAGGATTAGGGAGATACCGGTCTGACCTGCTCACATGCTTTTTTTTATTCTACTTCAGTCAACCCATCCAGGCAATCCCTGGCACATTTTGTCCTGCCTACCTGTTAGCAAGTCCACATGCAAATATGTTATCTGCTCCCTACCAGCACCACTGCAGTGACAAAAACACATTTCCTTGTATGTAAAGTCTCATTTCATTGCATGTTCTATTGCCACCCATTCCAGCTATTATCAATCTTTGCCTCCGCCTATCACCCTCCTGTTCATATTGTGGGGAATAGGCAGAAACAGGTATACCAGGATCTGCCATCCTGGAGTTGTATACGCTTTGAACTGCAAGTGCTGACCACAGCTTGACTGGGCTTAGTGTCTCCTTTTTAGGTTTCGCCTGGCGTCCACTACGCAGCAGTGTCGCGCAGGCGAAATCTTTTGTTTTTTAGTACGGGGCTTTATTCCGCCTCTCTCTTCCATTGGCTAGCTCCATAAATGAAGGCTAGCCATTGGAAGAGAGATCCGTCAGTAATTCTCCGAGCAGATTCGTGGGCGTTCCGGTGATTTTTTTCTCTTTCTGCCCCTTTTAGAACGTTTTTTTTACGCCATATTTTTGTTATTTCCATCGTGTCTTTTGCAGGAGTGGGCTGCGCTTTGTTTCCTGACGTCTCCGTGTTCCGTTGTCTGTGGCTTCTTTCCGTCTTCTGTTTTTGTTGTTTTTGTTATTTTGTAGGTCTACTCCGTGTCCTGTCGCATGTCCGCCTTTATCATTATTTCACTTTTCCTTTCCGAACTATGCAAGTAAGAGCGTAGGTTCATAGGAGCCTGCAGCTCTCAGACCACGGGTACTTTGTATGGGGTCAATGAAGTCTGCCCCTGTCTCCCCCAGAAATATGGTGTCTCCTACGCCCCTGGTTACTGAGACGGATGAGCGGTAGCGAGGAGCTGTACCGTTCGTGCACTGGGGTTACAGAGGAGCAGGGCTGCCGAGGAGGAG
This sequence comes from Lissotriton vulgaris, assembly GCF_964263255.1. Taxonomy (NCBI): domain Eukaryota; kingdom Metazoa; phylum Chordata; class Amphibia; order Caudata; family Salamandridae; genus Lissotriton; species Lissotriton vulgaris. The sequence continues at coordinate 277,347,516 of NC_141698.1, read as the reverse complement.
CAAAGGTTCCGAGGGGGACAGGGGGCAGCAAGTGACAACCGGAGGGGAGCCGGCGAGGGGCAGATAGTGTCTAAGATCAGCGTGGCGCAGGCAGGAGTGCTGTGACCCACAGTGCGCTGCTCTGAGGAGGGGCTGGAGCAGAGGGGCGTGGGGAGGAGGGGGCTCAGATCCCACACCCAGAGCCAGCAGCGCCGCGGAGAAGTTCTGTCCGAGCTGCGGACTTCACTGCGTTTTGCGGGTGGATTATTGACTGGGCTGTGCGTTCGCTGTTGGATCGGGTCGTCTTCTCTGGATGTGATCTCCTCAAATTGATCTGTTCTTGGTTGCCTGGATTTATTTCTTCTTTGTTTTTTTTGTTGTTTTTTTTCTGTCCTGGGGATCTCACGTTTCCCAACCCCCTGGTCCTCTGGCGATTTCCTGCCTCCCCTCCCTGTCCTGACTACCTCGCCTCTGACGTGACCTCTTTTCCCAGGATACAATCCGCATTGTGCGCTCCACACCCTTCCCAGAAGTCCCGTTTCCTTCGTAGCTTAAGAAGAGTCCCCCGCCCCTGTCCTATGACCCCAATACTAGCCCTCCCCTGCTCTCCCAGTCCCAGGGATACATCACTCAGGGGTTGTCCCTGCCAGTCCTTATTTCTCTGACACTTTTTTTTATCTGACCTTTCAGACCCTAGAGTGCCCCCCTGTTTCCTCCCATACCCGGGGTCAAGATCTTGCCCACTCTTTCCCGTCTCAATCACAGCGGGGCCGGCGGCTGATAGTAGTAACTAATTCTTAGGTTGTGGTCGCCGACCGCGCCTTGAAGACTTCCAGCAGCGCTGCTCCCAGCGCAGGGGCCAGGGGTGCGGGGTGATGGTGCATTGCACCCACGTGGGATGGGGGAAGGGAGAGGGCAGGCGAGGAGACTGTACCGCATATGTGTGTGCCAGACACAGCCCCAGCCCTCCCTCCCTCGGTGTGAGGGACCAATAGATCAATCTTTGAATAGACAATTCAGTGAATGAATGAAGGAATGAACCCCGTCGATCCAAGCGAAGAGCCTCTTGGGCCCTCCGTGCATGCCACGGCACCCCACCACTCCCCTCCATTGTTTGCGCCCCCAGTGCTCTTGGGTTTGCTCTGATTCACATAGCGCCTCATGCACCAGTCTAGCGCCTCCTGCCCACGGTGCGAGGAGCGCACTTTCAGAGTCATGCCTCCTTTTACCACAGAGGCCCCGGTACCAGCCTAGACCCCCAAAGGAATGTTGTGGCAGTGTGCGGTGTTCACCTGCCTCGCAGCGTGACAGTGTGACGCTGTGACACGTTTTAAAATGAACCCCTCAAGGGTGGCACCGCCCGGCGGCCTGCTTCTGCCAGAGGTGTGTGTTTTGTCAGCCTCTTTCTTATGTATGTGTGTACCTCACACTCATCTATTAAACGATATCATTATTAAATGTCGTTCCTGCCTTTGATGAGCATGATTGCGATTGTTCTGAACGCAGAGCCACGAAGAACCCTCCTTTCAACCTTTCCTGAAGTAACACCGAGCGGGCCCAGGCCTCACTGGAAGCAGTGCCCTCACCCTTTCATCATTCCTTCTCTCAATGTACCCAGCCGTCCGTTCACCCTCCCATCAATCGATCCATTCTATCGGTCCATCCTTTCACTGATTGATCATTTCACCCTTCCATCCCTCCTTTCACCCTTCCATCCCTCCTTTCACCCTTCCATCCCTCCTTTCTCCCTTCCAGGGCAGAGGGCCGCTCAATCGTTCCACCACAGCATCCTAGGGCATTATTCTTTTAGAGCCTGTGAGAGGCTCTTGGGCAGTTTCTGATTCAGAGTCCCCCGAGCGGGACTCCAACGTTCCAGGCATTCCTTAAAGTTGCGAACCGCGTTGCTCTCTGCCCTCGCAGGTGCCCTCAGCTCTGAATCCTCTGCCATCTGATCTCACCCCGGGCCCTCACTCACTTCTTACCCCTGTACTCTCAGCTCTTACCTGTGCCCGCAGCTCTTACCTGTGCCCGCAGCTCTTACCCGTGCCCTCCACTCTTACCCGTGCCCTCCGCTCTTACCCGTGCCCTCAGCTCTTACCCTGCCCTGTGCCCTCAGCTCTTACCCTGCCCTGTGCCCTCCGTTCTTACCCTGCCCTGTGCCCTCAGCTCTTCCTAGGCCCTCAGCTCTTCCTAGGCCCTCGCTTATGACTCCTGTGCCCTCAGCTCTTACCTGTGCCCTCAGCTCTTACCTGTGCCCTCAGCTCTTACCCCTCTGCCCTCAGCTCTTCCCCTGCCCTGTGCCCTCCGCTCTTCCTAGGCCCTCGCTTCTGACTCCTGTGCCCTCAGCTCTTACCTGTGCCCTCAGCTCTTACCTGTGCCCTCAGCTCTTACCCCTGTGCCCTCAGCTCTCACCTCTCTGCCCTCAGCTCTCACCTCTCTGCCCTCAGCTCTTACCCCTGTGCCCTCTGCCCTCACCCGTGCCCTCAGCGACACCTGTGCCCTGTGACCCTCGCCGGTGACCATGGCCAGCATGGCGGGGGAGATCGTGGCTTTCCTGCTGGCCCTGTCGGGCTGGGTGCTGCCCACCGACTACTGGAAGGTGTCGAGCATCGACGGCACGGTCATCACCACGGCCACCTTCTGGTCCAACTTGTGGAAGACTTGCATCACCGACTCCACCGGCATCTCCAACTGCAAGGACTTCCCGTCCATGCTGGCCCTGGAGGGTGCGTCCCGACGGGGAGAGGGGGGGGCTGTGTGTGTGTCTGTGTATATGGCTCTGCGTATGTGTATGTGTGTGTGTCTCTGTAGGTATGTATGTGTGTGGGACTCTGTGTTTGTGTGTGGCATTTGCGAGAGATTAAGCTATTGGCATTGTAAATGACAGTGCCATTTATTTATCTATTTTCAAACCCAACACATACATAAAAATGTAGTCATTTACAATGCCAATAGCTCTAACGTTTTCAAAGGCGAGACCGTTGCATTGTAAACGCTTGTTTCGGTTTTGTCTTCACACAGCTGGCGCTGAGTTTGCACAGTCTTTTGTATTGAAAAAAAAATAATCTTAAAAGTGGTTTACAGCCTGCCCTTACTTTCCATTTGTTAGTATACTTGTCACTCTGTTTTCCTTGTTTTCTGTTGGTTGCAGCATGCTGTTTCCTGTTGTGTTCGGCTTTCTCTTTGTGTGTTTTCTTATCAGTGGCGCTCGGACCATGTACTTTCCCCCCCCCCGCCCCCGTCGTTTATGGCACTACCTTTTTCTTTGTGCTCAAGTGTGGTTGGCAACTGCATGTTATGTGTGTAGCTCTGCTTTTATGTTTTATTCTAAAGCAGGCATATTTATTGATTTCGTCAGAGTTTGAGTGCGATCCTGTAGCATATGTGTGAACTTTTGTAGCATGTGTGATTTTTTTCTTTCATGGTCTGCTGCTAGCCCACCATAAATTACGTTTTATATCATAAACGCCAATGTAACGGCCCTGTGCACCTGAGCAGCCCCTGACTCCCACTCTTGTGATGAGAGTCATCCTGACGTTTCCTACGTCATTACCTTAGCCTATGACATGGGCTTTGCGCAGACTCAAAGATTACGTTTCCAGATCTCTTGAGTGCGTCATCATGTTCTTTAACTCACCTTTACTGTCGGGGATCTTTGGGAAGAGCAGCTGTGTACTGCTGCTGGCTTTGTTACCGGGGCTTGTTTTCATTACAGATGAGCACATCTGCAGGCTCACACGTGCATGCCTGCGCCAGTGCTTCACATATTCAAGCACTTGTGTTATGTTGCTTTGAAAGTACATGCAGTGTTAAAATATTTAAGCTTGTTTATGTTTTATTCTACAGCAGGCATGTTTATTGATTTCACCAGTTTTTAACTGCGACCTTGAAGTGCAGGTGTATACTTCTTGAGACTGTGTGATTTTTCTCCCATATCCTGCTGCCTGCGTCCTATGCTTGTTCAGGCACCCAACACTACCACTCCCTTGACAACAAAAATCACATTTTAGATCATAAACGCCAATGTAACAGTGCTCGACACCAGAGCAGCCCCTGACTTGCACTCTCATGATGAGAACCATCCCAATCATATTTTATTACTAAACAAGCAGTCACAAGTGTAGTCACCTTGCAGGCACTTGGGTCAGGATTTGAATAGTGCAGTGGCACAGGGGCCAAGAAGTCTATGAAGCCCACTAAACACCACTTTTTTTATAACACTGGGGCGATTACGTGATTTGGCCAGGTTCACAGGATGTAGCGCTGATTCCGAGATTCGAACCTGGTTGCCCAAGTCTGCAGCTCTTTCCGTTATTTCACATATTTATTATAGTCTGCAACATGTCGAAAAAACAAAGCCAATAGATTAAGCATAGACACATTCTATTGGCTTTGCCAATGCTTGTTTAGTGTTCTGCTTTGAGATAGAAGAAAACACGCACTTCCATTTTGCGCCCTTGGCGATCTGGAACCTTAAAGGCTGTTGCTTTGAGCTAGGGCCCTTTTCCGCTCCACTGGTTGCGGCCACTTGTAGGGAGCCGCGTCTGATAGAACCGTGGCTTCTTTCAGGGGTGGCTCTCGCTCCATCTGGCCTTGGAAGCGGGCCTGTAGCCTTCAGCCCAGCCGAAAGACGCAGAGTCCTTGGGCGGCCAGCTCGGCCGTGCTCTGTGCTGTGACGGGCATTCTTCTGCTGCCGACCCTTCTCGGAGCTCGCGGGTTTGCTCCGGATATGCTGAGCCTGAATACACTTGTTATTAGTGTAGGCCTGTCCGCCTGCGCCCGTTGTCAGTACTCGAGCGAGCGAATAACTTAGTCCCCTGACCACTAGCTTCTGTCCCCCACTCAAAGAGTGCTTTGTGGTGCGGGTCGCTCCGGTTTCCTGGGAAGGCTGTGCCACTGCCAGCCTCCCGGGCACCTCAAGGGCGTTCTCACCATTCTGTGGTGCCGGGCTGCCAGAGGCGGTAGCAGAAAGGGGCTGGTGTACTCCGTGCGGCCTTCCAGCCGGACACCCACACTCTGTCCTAACTCGTGAGAACCGGACAGAGTCTGCCTCAAGGCGAGCTCCTCTTATGGTGGGTACACGGAGCACTGCTCCTTCGCATCCCGTGTAGGGATGTTATATCACCTAACATGATGGTCTGTCGTTTGCATTCCTGTCCCAGATAGCCCAGAGTTAAACCTACACTGCAATCTGAGAGGCAGACTCTGCTCATAATCTCCTGCCAAACACATCTGTGCGCGAAACGCAGTGGATGAATGCACCTGCCTGCTGTAGAGTGTGCCCTGCTACCTCACATCCCCGTAATGGCACACTCTGTAATTCGCCCTGTGGACGTCCAGATGGGAGATCCGTGGCAAGCATATATCAACAATCATTTTAGCTTACCTCCAAAACGGAGGCTCAACTGTGAAATGAAGGTTTGCTCTGTTGATCGAAATTCTCCTAGACTCTCCCATCTTGACTGGAGTATCTGACAAACACAGATGGAAGAAGGGAAAGTTGTCTCAAATTTAGAAAGAAAAAGCGAGATACAGGGATGTCTCAATCCGTTAACCTGCAAACATTTCATTTTTTGGGAATGGCACAAACAAATATTTTCCTCTAAACCAAATTTAGTGCGATAGGAACAAGGGTACAGAAAGCAAAAGAGGGAAATGCAAGGTAAACAAAAAACAGCGGAATATGGATTGACGTGCAAACTGTTCACAAACTTAGCCAGCATGAAAAAGTGTGAAAAAAGAAAATGGAAGGGAAGACAGAACTGAACTTACTTTAGGGGAGCGCATAGGGAAATGTAGAGTGTGGAGCAGCATAAATAGTTGGCTCACAGAATAATTATGAGTCTTAAACTCTGCTAGCTTACACGGAGGTGAATCCTTCCAAACTTCATACATGAGCCCACGAGAGGATTCAGATGGTTGGATTACCACTCTTGTGCAAACTACAAGTATCTGCCTTTGTAACACCCGTAGATTGGACTCTGTCCACGAAATAGCCTGGTGCTTCATGTTGATTGAAGATGTAACTCTTATCCTTCCACAGTACCTACGGCAGTGCTCCGTACTAGTGTGAGCAGGTGATTTCCAATTTCATCAAATCCTTCCTCACCTCTTTTGACTCACTTGTCTCAGTCATTGCTCTGAGGCATGGAAAGAGGAGACTGTGCTGTCCCTGAACCTGTGGATTATGATTTTGAGTCACCGCCTTCATTAATATAGGTTTGTGAAGGTGCAGGTCACACAGAGTTACAGTGACTGTACCACCAGCTGGGAGCACAGAGGCATCAGACAGAGGTTCTGGATGGCAGTCTATAGGCTTTCCTCACCAGTTCTTTAACATCGTAATCCATAGGTTGCTGCTGAGCTGCAAGCAGGGACTGCCTCTCCCTTGTTATCTTGTTCTCAAATGTTGCAGTGGGAAATCCCAAAATTGTGTGCTTAACCGCCTGAGGTTCAATCTTGCTGTTTACCATCAACCTTGCCCGTGTGATCCTACACTGAAAATCCACCTGCTCCTGAATATCTTTGCTACACAGTCCACCTGCGCTACAGGTAATTGTACTCTTGTGTCCACGGCCGAAACAGTAGCCTCCTTTCCAGTTATCCCGTACTCCAGGTGTTCCAATCAGGATTCCATCGCAATAGATGCTCTCTCAGCACTGTCCAGTTTCCCCAGAATGGTTTCTGAGGTCACCATTATCTCCCTTTGTCCAGGCCCTAGGCTTCCCGCTGGCCGATCATCACCACTTTCTTCTGTTGTTCCTTTCTTGTGGGTAGATGGCTGGGAGAAATCCTTCTACTCTCTCTGTATGTATGTATGGCTGTCTCTGATGTTGCTTCCCTGACATTTCCATCCATGCTGTCACACCACTTGTGGACCTTCAAGTAGCCCTGCTGGAAAATGCTTCACTTTCAGGGTCTGCTTCCCTGCCACCTTTACCTCCAGTAGCCAGAGGCTATCAGGTACTAACAGACGTGCCAATTCACACGGTACCACAGTGTGTCACATAATATAAGCCCCCTTCACGTGGTCCCGGTGAAGAGCTGATATCACACTGTGTCCACAGTGAATTGGAAACCGCTACATAGATCGAGTTTCCAGTTCTGCACATCCAACACTCATTGGGGTTGTAAAAACTTCACAGGCAGCCTCAAATCTTTGGCAACGTTTTTTAGGTTGACGACCTAAAGGCTGCGCTTGCGCAGTCTCCGGTCGGAGATTTAATGATTTGGAGATGGGGGCTTGAAACCGCCTCTCTCCTCCTCTCTCCTCCATTGGCTGGCTTCCTAAACAGTGGCCAGCCATTGGAGGAGACAGGCGTCACTCCAAACAAGCCCCGTCTCTTTCTGATTCAGGGGCGTGTTTTTGGTGTTCTTTCCACTTGTGACGTCATCAGTCACTCAGAACGCCAAAACACGCCCCCGAAGCAAAAATTTTCGGAAGCTTGAGTCCGCCATTTTGCTGCTAGTTAAGATGAGGTAGGCTGCTCTCGCTGTCCTCGTTCCCGCCGTGTCTTTTTCCCGCCCCCCTCCTACTGTCCATGTCTTTGTTCCTGCCCCCCTCCCGCTTATGAGATTGGCTCGCTCTCGCTGTGTTTTTCCCGCCCCCCCTCCCGCTGTCCGTGTCTTTGTTCCCGCCCCGCTCCCGCTGATGAGATCGACCCGCTCTGAACTCCTAAATCAGCCCTAATGTTCCGGATTAAGTGCTCCAAGTCTCGCCACTTGCGCCCCCAGGTTCACTCCTGGTACCCCTGAGTCTCATGGGTCACCCCTAGTACCCACACGCTCACCGCAAGTGACCCCTTGAACCTCTGACTCAGCCTTTCCTAAGCCTGGCCATGACACTTCCTCACTGCAATAGTCCCCTCACCTCGACCCCCCCACGTCTCTGCTCCTTACCCCCTTACTTCCCTCCCCTCAATTTCCCTTTCGTTTCCTCTCTGCTCCTTTCCTCCTTTCTTTGCCTTTGTCCTTCCTCCTCTCTCTTTCCTCCTTTTTCTATTTCACTCTCTCTTCTTCTCCCTCCACTTCTCCTTTGCTCCTTCCCTCTCCTCCCTTCCTGTCTCGGAGAGTTTGGAGCACGCCTACCGGTGTCTTCACTCCTGACTCCTGACCCCAGCTCCCTAACTCCTGACCTCCGCTCCCCCCGTCTGCCAACTCCTGTCCCAGCCCCTCTGTCCAGCACCTCCTGACCCCGGGAGCCCCCTCCTCCGGCCGCACCCCGAGTATGAGGGCAGCGTATTCAGCTGTCCTGTCCCGAGACAACCAGCTCTTGGCAGCCCCTCTCCCGCTCCGGCTGCTGTTACAGCAACACTCCCCCAACCCTGTCCAACTCCAAGCCTGTCTGGGCATTCCGACTCAAGATGACACCCCTCCCAGCCACTTCCCTTTGGACACTGGCCTTTATTTGTTCAAACAAACAGGAGGTGTTGTTGTGCAGCATACTCCCTCCCCAGTACAAAGGCACCTGGGAGTCGGGGGCTTCAGGCCGAGGACCCCCACCCTTCCCCTCGGGAACAAAGGCAGACCCGGGGCAGACTTCTGGCCAAAGGGCACAACCTATTCCCAAGGAGGGCGTTTAGTATATCGATTATTTGGGTTTGAATGCCGGCTCTGCCCCGCGCCCTTCTGTGATTTTAGGCAGGTAAAGTGAAAAGTCAAACATTCCTGAAATCTGCAGTTTCTTCCTCTCTCTCGTCCGCCCAGAACCCCAGGGGTTCGATTCAACGCTGATTGCATTTGAGGGTAATACAAGGTGCGCATCTTTAACTCTTAACACACCGAGTTTCGAGGAGTTGTGTTACTGGGAACCGCAGTCCCTCTCCCAGAGGTCCCATCTCGGACAGTCGAGGTAGCACATGCTCTGATGGGTTACTTACAGCCTCCAGGGAAGGATGCTTTGTAAATAAATGTAGGGTGCCAATGAGACGGCACGGCACTCTGCACTACTCGGCTATATTGTGCATGTAGTGCCTAGATACGCTCTGTATGAATTACTCAGCTATACTGTGCACGCAGTGCTTAGAACGACTCTGTATGAATTACTCCACTATACTGTGAATACAGTGCCCAGATAAGCTGTGAGTGAATTGCCCCCAGGCGATCTTTGGTAAAGTGAACGGTGCTTGTGTCAGGTAGGATAAATACTTTATTATTGCCATTTTTCTTGCCTCTGCCCCCCTGATTGTGCTTGTTTTCTTGCCTTCTGCCCCCTGATTGCACTAGTTTTTCTTGCCTCTGCTCCCCTGATTGTGCCGTTTTTCTTGCCTCTGCTCCCCTGTTTGTGCCGTTTTTCTTGCCTCTGGTCCCCTGTTTGTGCAGTTTTTCTTGCCTCTGCCACCCTGTTTGTGACCCTGTTTGTGCCGTTTTTCTTGCCTCTGCCACCCTGTTTGTGCCGTTTTTCTTGCCTCTGCTCCCCTAATTGTGCCATTTTTCTTGCCTCTGCCCCCCTGATTGTGCTTGTTTTCTTGCCTTCTGCCCCCTGATTGCACTCGTTTTTCTTGCCTTCTGCCCCCTGATTGCACTAGTTTTTCTTGCCTCTGCTCCCCTGATTGTGCCATTTTTCTTGCCTCTGCTCCCCTAATTGTGCCATTTTTCTTGCCTTCTGCCCCCCTTATTGTGCTCGTTTTCGTGCCTTCTTCCCCCTGATTGCACTAGTTTTTCTTGCCTCTGCTCCTCTAATTGTGCCGTTTTTCTTGCCTCTGCCACCCTGTTTGTGCCATTTTTCTTGCCTCTGCTCCCCTAATTGTGCCATTTTTCTTGCCTCTGTCCCCTGATTGCACTCGTTTTCGTGCCTTCTTCCCCCTGATAGCACTAGTTTTTCTTGCCTCTGCTCTCCTAATTGTGCCATTTTTCTCGCCTCTGCCCCCCCCCCGATTGTGCTATTGGCAATGTAAATGACAATGCCATTTATTTTTTTTGTAGGTGGCTCTGTGTGGGTGGCTCTGTCTGTGTGAGGGTGGCTCTGTGTAGGGTGTAGCTATTGGCATTGTAAATGACAATGCCATTTATTTAATGATTAAGCTATTGGCAATGTAAATGACAATGCCATTTATTGATGATTTAAAAAAAAAAAAGAAATGTCATGAGCAATGCCAATAGCTCTACCTTTAACGATGCTGAGACCATTGCATTGTAAATGCTTGTTTTTTGAAGGGTGGTGAGGTGTGCTCGGGCAGTGCGGTTTCTAAGCCATGCCCCCTTGCTATTGATCCCCACTGACCCCCTCCAAGGCTGACCTGGAGCTAAGACTCAAAGCCTGGACCCCAACACCAGACCTCACCCCTCCTCACTTGACCGAAAATTAGAGGGTTCAAAGCCCCGCCGCTAACAAAAAGCCCTGCTCTTCAAGGCTCCACCCCCTCCTCACAGCATATAAAATGAATTTCTCAATTGGCAGGTTTGTACTAAATATGGGGCCGCTCAGGTTAAAGTGACCTTTTTAAACCTTGCTATAGATTTACGTTTTATTTCCCTGCAAATTAATTTGCGTGCCTTAGCGTTACAGCCAGTCTCTTCTTTTTCACATTTAGGTGTTGTTAAGTTTTAAACATGTGCATCAAAAGCACACTTTTGTTCAGTAATATTACTTAAAATGCTGCATGTAAGCAAAAGAACATTCCAGCCAAGTTAAACTTTCTACCTAGCATCTTTGAATTAAAAATCCTTTATATTTACTTTGAAGAAATATTAGCTTGTGGCGTGAACCAGGACGGTTCTAATATCCAAGTGCTTCTTAGGAGTGTGTGAAATGACTTAATTCCCCCCCTTTCCCCGAAATTTCATGACATTTTGCATTTATTGTGAAATGTGGTGTGCCTGAATCATGTATATCTTTTTACAGATAAGAGCATTCGTGATATAAAAAATTCACACGAGGTACACTGGTAGGCGACTGGCTCATGTAGAAAATGCCTTTTGCGGAGGAGGGTGAAAAGCAAAATAGTGTAATGTGACATTTGAGAGTTTGCAAGTGTGATTTACATTTTGTGCAGATCAGCGGTACGCTTGTTGACACAATCAAATATGCTTATACAGACTTGAAACTGCACTGTATATATTCTGATGACATTAATCCCATCAATGTTAGGGTGATATGTAGTATCATCAGAGAAGCCATCGATGCCCTTTCAGATGGTATCTGTCACTTTTGAAATCTTGAGCAGTCAATTTTGTAGAGGAGGTACTCTTTTCATGGCGGGGTGCTAGTTTAATTTGTTTAGCTAATCCCGATTGGGCTTTATTCAGAACTATAACAGCACGAGCTTTTTTTAATTCCTTAGTTTTATTTCATCATCTGAATATTTCAGAGATTGCACAATATGAACGTTTACCGTGTTTTAAGTGAATATCTATCTATCTATCTATTTATCTATCTATCTATCGATGTATGTTTTTATATACAATATATCTAGGACTCTGAATAGGGTTTCATCATCCGCAGTCAAATGTTCGTCTCACACTCTAGCTCTTTATTACTTTCTCGCAGTTCGCATAATCGCATCACTAATACTTTATTGGCACCGACTGCTTTTGGGTTTTGAAGTATTTCAAAAGGTTTTGGATTCACTGATTAACTAAGCTTTTCTGCGTCCCAGCTTCTCTTCTTTTTCTTTTTTTTTTTTTATTTCAAATCTTTTTTATTGAAGAATAAGGATAAAAATAAAGACAATACAATAAATCTTTAAAGGTACAAATGAACAAATTCCTGGTATCATGACACTTACAATAATCAAAAAGCAAATCAAGGGAAGAAGATAAGAAAAAGGGAGAGAGAGAAAGAGAGGGAGAGGAGAGAAAAGATAGAGGAGAAGAGAAAAAAGAGGTGAGAAGAGAGAGGACAGGTGTATCCATAGGGCAATAGTAGTTGGTTTACCCAGACTTGGCACACTGTGTGTGTAGCAGAGAATATACAGTAAGTATACAAAAACAAAAGCAAACACCTCAAATTCCACCTAGATTCTGTCTAGGAAAGCCGAGTATTGAGATGCATATCATGGTGGTTCAAAGTGGGAGGATGACGCATCCAGGGATGTCCAGAGTTTTTTGTTCGAAGGCTTCCAAGTGGCTGACTGTAGTGCAGGATTATCTGCCCCTCTTAAAAATGAAAGCCATTCCAGCCACATTTTGAAGTTGACTTCGTCAAAATTTTTCCATTTGTAAAGAATGACCTTGCACGCCAATGTCAGCATAATATCAAGCAATTGTCTGTCATGAATGTCCGGCAATTGTGTTTCCAGAGGACCTAAAATGACATATATGAATTCTTGGACAGGCGTGATTCCAAGCACCTGTTGAATGTATGTAAATATTTTACTCCAAAATGATCACAATAGGGGACAATGAAAAAACATGTGTGCCAAGTCACCAGGAGCTTCCTGGCAGTTCCAACAGGTAGGCGTATCCCTCAGTTTACATTTAAACAATCTCTGGGGGGTCCAGAACACTCTATTTAACAGCATATATTTCGTTTGACATAGGATCGGGGATATCTTGTTTGTCAGTGCGGTGTTGTGTATCACCTCCCAATCTAATGCAATGCCTGTGGAATTAGGTTCCGATTCCCACTTACTTTCGGTCAGCCTATGTGGTTTCTTGGGTAGGGGGAGGAGCAATTTATATATCCTTGATACAAAATGGTCAGCATGGTATAGTATTCGTAGCCGGGTCACAAGCCAGGGTAAGTCTGTGTTGAGGGGGCATTTGGAGATAGTGGCCTTCAGTTTTAGGAACTGGTAAAATTCTATGGGTGGTAAGCTAAACTTTTCTTGCAATGTCGAAAAGGGCAGGGGTCTGCCATTATCATAGAGGTCATTCACTTTGTGTATACCTTTTCCAGCCCACATTTCCCAGTAAAGGGTTTTCCCTTCTATCCGGATCTTAGGGTTATGCCATAGTGAGAGTAGGGTGGATCTCTTAATCACCAGAGCAGTCTTATGGTACTGGTCAAGTCGGAGAAGTGCTCTTCTGGTATTTAGAAGGATATATTTAGAGTGAGGTATATGGGTCAGATCCATGGTGAGGAGAGACGAGAGGGGTGCATCTGCCATTAACGACCGTTCAATAGTTAGCCATACTGGAGTGTAGGATGTATCCTCAACCAGCCAAAGGGCCCCTTTCTTACAGAGGAAAGCCGTTTGGTAGTTCCTAAACGAGGGCAGGCCCAGGCCGCCCTTATCTTTTGCTAGTTGCAGCTTCTTAAGTGATATCCTGGCTTTTTTCCCTCGCCATAGGAACTCTCCGAACAGCTTGTCTACCTTCTTAATAAATTCGTCTGAGAAAGTCATGGGGAGCATGCTAGCCAGGTAGTTAACTAGAGGCGTGCACATCATTTTTAGAGTCTCAACCCTACCCCACCAGGAAAATAATTTGGTGACCAGCTGTCTAACAAAGTGGAAATCTTTTTTAATGTTGAGTCTTCATTTAACTTCAGAGTCGTAATCAAGTCCTTCTCAAAGTCTAGGCCCAAATATTTAAAAGCTTTCGGTTGCCAGGTAAGGCCAGATGTTCCCAGAATTCCTTTATCCCCGATGTTGTTTAGTAACTTAACCTCTGTTTTATCCTTGTTTAATTTATAACCTGAGACTCTAGAGAACCCCTCAATTGTGTCCATCAAGGCCGGGATAGCCTCGTCAGCTTTTTCCGTCAAGATCAGGACATCGTCGGCGTATGCAGTCAATTTTACAGTGCAATCACCAAATGGAACCCCAGCAATGGCTTCATTGTGTCTGATATGCCACAAAAAGGGTTCTATTGCCAATAAGAACAGAGAAGGCGATAGTGGGCAGCCTTGTCTCGTCCCTTGTTTTAGGCAGAAAGAGGAAGAGAAGGAGCCGCCCGCTCTGACCTTAGCAGTAGGGCCGGCATACAAAGCCATTACGAGTTTAGTAAACGTCTCTCCTAGGTTGAAGTTGCGTAAAACTGCCTCAAGGTAGGACCAATCTACCTTGTCGAAGGCTTTTTCCGCATCTAGTGTGACTGCCACCGTGGGGGTTGTCAAAAGCTTCGCTTTTTCTAGAGCATGGGCCAGTACTCTGGTGTTATCACTAGATAGTCTATGTTTTAAGAAACCCGCTTGAGACGGATGTACTAGGGTAGGGAGGACTTTTTGCAGACGGGCTGACCAGATCATGGCTAGTAATTTACAATCAAGGTTAATACAAGTGACCACGTTAGGTTCTATTATAAAGTTTTCTGTGCTCTGTTATTACTAAAAGTCAGATCTGCTTAACTATTGCTGGGTTCTTACAGGATAGGTCTCAAGTTTACGGAAACCTTCCACAACTGGAGGATCTATGATGACCTGGAAGTCTCTTTACTTTACCTCCCTGGCTCAAGCTGGCGTGGTCCAGCTGTTATTGATCTGATCCTTTTGACTAGTGCTGGCTCGCCTTGTTGGCCCCAATGAGACGGTGGCCGGGATATATAAATCACAACGTGCTGTCTAACTCCAGACTTTGATATACTGACAGGTTACTCGGAGTAGTCCGGATTCGTTCTGGCAAAACTGTGACTCTTTGATTACTGATTACTGATGTTCTACTGTTCTTTGTTTAGGTTATTCACCACTGATGTGACGACTTGGATACTACTAGCCATTACGTGCCTTTAGTGTAGGATATGACGCTATAATATCTTCCAATGGGCCATGAGGTTGTATTCTCAAATTTCTGTTCGATAATCATAGTCTAGTGAGCACTCAGGAATTATTCTGATTTACCGAGAATGTATATTGAGTGTGCGCTGTTGACCACATGTCGGTTCTGCTGGATCATTCCAACGTTCCACTGCTTGCATAGCCTTTTATATGCATTTCTCGTTATGTATTGTTGTTCCAATGTCTATACATGACTAAGTTTAGGCGGGGGGGTTACTGCGGTTTTCCTCACGTCGCCATGCTTCTGTATCACAATTGGGGTGGGTGGGGTGGGGGGTTGCGTGGGATTGGGAGGGATGGGTGCTGTGTTTTATGGTTTGTATTATTTTTCCTTCTTTCTCCTTCTTTCTTTTTCCTCTCCTCTCCGTATCACTTCTTTCTTTTCTGATCTATCTCTTTGCTCTTGATTGGACAAGTTGTATCATGCATATGATGTGTTTGTATATCCATACTCAGACCAGGCGTGCTATATCCTTGGGTACCCAAGTATCTGGTTGTGGTTTTCGACTGTATTTTCGACTGTATTTCATCTTAAGTAGCAGAACAATATGTCCTTTACATGATGCGCCGAGTACTATGTTTTCCCATTGGCCCTCTTGGTACAACCATGATACATACACCGTTGTAAATGTCACATAGAACACTGTCCACTCCACTTGGTACAACCTCTCTTGATCGATTGAAAGTTTTATCCATGAATGTTAAGGGTCTGAATCAGCCCGTTAAAAAACAAAAGATATTAGATTATTTGCGGAGACAAAAGGGGGACATTGTTTGCTGCAAGAAACCAAATTGGATGCTAAACAATTCTACACTCTGCGCAACAAGTTTTATACAGAGGTTGTAGGATCTAGTGCACTCGGTAAAAAGAATGGGGTTCTGGTATTAATGTCAAAGAAGTCCAAGGTAGAGCTACTGTCATCCTCATCAGATGAAAAAGGTCGCTGGGTTACGGTGAAACTCACTAGGGATAACACGGAATTCTTTGTCACTAATGTTTACGCACCTAACACTAATGATTTAGAATTCTGGCAGGATTTAGTCAAGCAGATTGCAACGGTACCTGATACGGCGATACACATAATTGGGGGTGACTTTAATCTTCCGTATGACCCGGCCTTAGATAGGGACTCTAAGTGTACATTCAAACCAAACAAGTCACATAATGCCTTCATCAAACTATGCCAACAATTCCATTTAATTGATGCGTGGAGAATACAAAACCCTACTGATAGAGACTACACATTCTACTCTTCCCCTCACGACTCGTTCTCCCGTATTGACTACATTTTCATTACACAAAATGGCGTAGCAAGGATAGAGGATACTTCAATTGAGCCAAGGGTACTGTCGGACCATTCATGTATATCTCTATCCATCAGTAACATTAAACCGTCCCCTAAACAAACGTCTTGGAGACTCAATGAAGAAATCCTGCACAAAGAACAGAATAGGACAAAAATTTTGGAGGCTATTAGATCTTACTTGGAGACTAATGTGAGAGGGGACACTTCAGAACTAGTGCGATGGGAGGCCTTGAAAAGTACAATAAGGGGGGTGTGCATCAAAATCCGTTCAGCAATGAATAGAGATTGTAATGCGGAGTTAGAAGGGTTGGAAGCTGAGATAGCTACTTTAGAGAACAAACACCAAATGACAAGGGACCAGCTTCTCTTCTTTTTCAATCTTGATAAATTCAGTGATCCTGGTGAGCATTTTCCCTGTTGTAACAGTTGGTTGTTTCTTCATATGTGGAACAGTGTATGAGAAGCTGGTCTTCTTCCTTGACCTCTGTTGTATTCCTATACTCTTCATTTCATTCTCCAGCCTGAGATTGTTTTAATCTGTGTTTAGAAATTCCATTTCTGTGGTGTGAATCTTATGCATGGAGCATATGCTCTGGTGGAGCGTAGCTCATTTAGCAGTCTGAATCGTTTGATTTTTATGTGTTCCTGTGTCTCCCGTTAAGATATATATATTTATATCACCTTGACTGCTGCAGCAATTCCCCCTCTGTGCTGAAAATCCTTGGAATCCATTGTTCATGACGAGCTCAGCTCGTCATAAGCACACGACCAGTGTACTGCATGACGAGCTTGCATGACGAGCTGAGCTCGTCATGAGCATGGAAGGGGTTAAATATATATAT
This sequence comes from Lissotriton vulgaris, assembly GCF_964263255.1. Taxonomy (NCBI): domain Eukaryota; kingdom Metazoa; phylum Chordata; class Amphibia; order Caudata; family Salamandridae; genus Lissotriton; species Lissotriton vulgaris. The sequence continues at coordinate 277,330,732 of NC_141698.1, read as the reverse complement.
ATATATATATATATATATATATATATATATATATTCCCAAACGAGTTGCTCCGTTTAGGGAACCCATGACCCTGCACTTTGTGCTACTGCAACAAGCTGGGCGGAGTGTTATTTTGGGCACTGGCAGTATCCTTGAATGCCAGGGCAGTTGAAATAATCTTGCAACAGCACATCATGAGTGGTAGGTACGCCCTGAGGTGGGGCAGGGTATCTGCCACCAATGCCACCTCAGAGAATGTGCATAGTTAACACTTTTGCATATTGAAGTTCCCAAGAGGGCTTTCTCACTGAGACACGACCTGCCTAGAAAGGGTCATGGGACACCTGAATGCCTACCTGCTGGGGTCTCTCCTGCCACAAGTTCTGAAGAAGATCAAGAGCTGCCGGGCCCAAATCATCTTAATGGGTCCTTATTGGGCGACGATAGTGTGGTACCTCGAACTTCAGGGCATGATCATCTATTGTGCAATTTTTTATGCTGCTTCAAGAGTGCCTCCTGTCGCATTAGCAGGGACCCCTCCAATGAAGGAGATTGAGAAGTAACAATTGACTTCTTTTGAACTCCCTCCAGAAGTCATGGATGTCACCCTAGCGGCTAGACCTCCAGCCATAAAATCCATTTTATTCCCCGTACTGGGATGTTTGTATCCTGGTATGGTTCCAGAAGGCAGACCTTTTGCAATTGAAGTTGTCAGATGTTTTGCTTGTTGTACTATCTTTGGCCCAGAAAGGACTTACCGTGGGCACTGTTGAAGGTTATTTGCTCATCTTTTTGCATTAAGCAGAACAGCTGTCTTTCTTTAAATCACAAACTGACCCTTAAACAAGCCTTTCCCATTGCTCTAACTTCAGCTTGTCGCATGAGTGAACTGCAAGCTCTGTCTGTTCAGCCTCCATAGCCACCTTTTCCTTAGTGATACCGGTGTTCCAGAACATAGTGGCTTGTTTGTCCTTTCATGTTGGTCATCATGCCACTCTTCTGACATTCTTTGCTAAGCCTCGCCCCTCGCCAGAGGCAGAGGCTATAACGTTTGGACTCTAAAGGAGCCTTGAGTTTTTAGGTTTCGCTGGGGGGCGGAGCAGGCTCCGCCTCCAGAGAAATCTATTGAGTATAGTAAGCACTATGGAACACGCCCCCCCGTCCCATTGGCTAGCTCCATAAATGGAGCCTAGCCATTGGACGAGGGGCCTGTCCATCAATGCCGGACCAGACACGGGGGCGTTCCCGAGATTCTTTGGCTTTGGCGACGTCACGCGACGCCGGGAACGCCCCCGAGTCTGGTCCGGCCGGGCCGTGCTTGCTGCTGTCCTGCCTTGTGTCCCTCCTCCCGCCGTCCCCACGTTTCCCGCCTCCCTCCCGACGTCCGTGTCCTTTCCCGCCCCCCTCGTCGTCTCCCGCCCAATGATCCTCGCTTCATCAGCCTTGAAAAGATGAAAGGCTGCCCTAAAACTGCCTGTCTAAGAAGTCGATTGAGAGTAAAGTTGAGAGTTTTGAACCCATGAACTTCATTTTTGATGCAGGCTTCTCGCGTGACCCCAACGTGTGATCTTCGGCAAGCGAGTAAGGTCATCGCTGTTTGTTATCGTGTCACTAAAGCTGCGAGCACTTAAGAAACAACCCAAACCCGGGTGCTATGCACGCGTGAAAATCTGCGCATTTACGGTTAAAAACATCATGAACAATTTATAGGGAGAGCTGGAGATGTATAGATGAGCACTTAACGGTGGCCTATTTTTCAAAGCATATGGTATATATACATCAGGGCTGAATGCAACCAGGCGTATTATACGGCATGCGTGTCTTCTCTTTCTAGGCTGCACCCTCCAAGGGGAGGAGAGCAGGAAAGGTGCACTTTTCACAAAACACAGTGGGAAACACTGAAATTAAGAGATTCGTGGGGTTGGGGCCTTTAGAAGCAGACCCAGCAACGCACGAAGCAAGATGACATTGAAGACCCCAGGCTACGGTCGCAGTTGTGTCGCCTTTTAAAATGAAAGGGCGCACAGAGGCGTTTTTAATTCACAATGAAAGGGCGAACAGAGGTGTTTCTAATCACAGTCAGCGCTACGTGTTAGTATTATTTACTACTTGCTTTTCTGTGCCTTTTATGCTGTACGTCCTCGCCTGCCGCTATCTACTGAATGTGCGGTATGTGCAATATATATATATATATACAGATACAAAATGTTTGAAACTCGCATTACTGGTGACCGTTCCTAGCGCCTAGACGCGATTCACACCCGTGTCATATGAAGAGCGCGCTCTGCTTCAGGTTGGATTAGCTCCCTTCCGAGCTGTAGAGGGTGATGTCGACTCCTATGGTGCATCCGTGTTCGCGCCTAGAAATGACTCTCTGGATATAGTGCTTTATCTAAGTTTGCTCCATCATGAGATAAGAAAATAAACAAATAGCCCTCGGCTCGCATGGAATTTGCAGCATGCAGGCACTAGACAACGAATACAGTTCCACTTCATTCGTGGCACTGTGACATACAAATGTGCTCATTAATCCGCACATTACGTCGGAAAGCCTGCCTCCACCCCCGAGCTAACACGGCATGATCCCGTGACACCCAAGTGGTCCTAAAATACAATGTAGCGCCCAGAGACGCCTCGGCATGTGGCGCTGATGTGATAGTCGAGCCTCTTCATTCAGTAGTTCACTTGTCCAGCATGCGATTCTGTCCACATGCCAATGGGCAATATTCTGACCAATCGAAACTCTTCAGTGGCCATACTGCCCGTCTAGCACCTCGAGGCCGTTCAGTATCGTGCTTACAGATGTCCACATTCAATCATTCATTCGATGCGTCCTTCTCTCATCCCGTCAAAGGGCGAGGACATATTGTACTCGGTCCTTGCGCTTGTCCCACCGTGTAATGTAGCGCCCAGTGGTGCTCCCATTAATGTATTCACGCGCCCTGCCAGGAGGACACCACCTACCACACCTTGCCCTTGCGGAACAGAACGATGTAGCGCCTAGAGGTGATTTCTTGCTATACAATCTTTCTCTTTCTGAATGGTCGTTCTCCACCCGTGTCTGCCTCAGTCCCTCAAACAACATTAGCACGGCACAACTCTCTGCATGCTAAAGTTATAGCCCTGGGCAGAGTGGCACTTGGACGGGATTCAGTCTGGGGTCTTGTGCCATGCAAGTCTTCGAATTCATTCATTTGTTTACTGATTCCGCACTCCGGGGCCAATAAGGCAGCATTCCACCCACTCTGCGGCGCTACATACCACCACACCATTTCTCTTGCAAATCGTTGTGTTGATGTGTTTTACTTAATTAGTTTTGTTAAGTCAATACACCACGGTAGACCTGTTTCTAGACTCCTGTCATTTTTCGAACAATGTATCGCTAGAGTTTTCACAGTTTTAGGTGTTGTGCTGTAGAAGTCCTTCATTTTTTCAGTCATTCATTCATTTTTTCAACATCTCCAATACACGTCCTCAGGCATGCGCTGTCCCATCTGCCATTTGGTACAGTGTAGCGCCATGGGACAATTACAATGTTCTATATAAGGCAGGTGACTGTTCATTATTTCATTCACTCAATACTTGCTTCACTGGTACAGCTTGTAAGGCACTAGAATACGACAGCTCAACAAAACGGATTTCGCATTGTGCAGTTAATTCAAGCGGCAGTCCCCTACACCATTCATGCATTCCTTCCCACCTACCCCCTCCTCCCACTATTATTTTTACGAGCCAGAAAAAACTAATCAGAGGCAATGTTGTGCTGCATAATGTAGCGCCTAGAGGCAATATTGCCGTGCTACGTTGTAAAACCTTAATCGAACGCCCGCCTCTAACCACACGTCAACAAAGCACGGTCTTGCCAGGACTCTTGAAGTTGTTTCAATGCACAATATGGCGCATGGAAGCGATGTGTTTTGGCTCGCGGAGAGGAGTTAATACTCAATAGGCTGGAATAAGATCCCCCGAGTGAAATGAAGAAAGAATGTCCAGGTTGTTGTCTCTTCTCATCATTACTGCCCCCTTGAGTTTCTCACCCCTACAATCGGAAGAATCCCAAAGCAGAGCGAGAGATTGAACCTGTCGCCCTCAAACTTTTTTTTAAGAGTCAGGAGTTGGATTGGTTAAGGATAGCGAAGTCGGAGTATTCGACTTCCTATTTTAAAACCAAGAAGTGACGCGCATTTTTCTGCAGATAACGCACACTTTTGTCATAATCCGGACCTTTTTTTTGCTATACATAACATTCTAGTAGTTTGCCTATCAAATGTTACCCCCATCTGCAGGGCCTGACCTCCAGCGTGATATTAATTAAGGGAGCCTTGATTGTGTCTCCAGGCTTAATTGAATAAAGGCGTTTCGCTTCTACCCGGTCCTTGCACTGACTGTCGATTTTTAATACCTTTTGTGCCTCCTTTCTGTATCTTGCGCATTTATCGCATTGTGTTCTGATTTTTAAGTCAACAGGACTAAAAACACACTGGGACTTGCAGATTCATACCTGCGCTATGTGGAAAGTGAAACTACATGTCCCAGCATGCCGAGTGCTGTAGACTGGAAAGAAGACTGACAAAGAGCCACTCTCAGGCATTGGCCTGTTAATAGCCATGAGAATGATGCAAATATGTTGTTCAACTCTCAGTCGGTACATGAGTTTTAGACGAGGTAATACAAGTCATTTTGAATTTTCCTTTTTTAAGTTCCTAAATAAGCGACGGCTGTGTTATGTAGTCACTTTTGCTACCTTGATAAGAATGTACGAAAAGATAAGAATATGCCTTTTACCCTTTGTATCATAACGCCGGATATAGATTTTGCTAATAGCAGTACGCACTAGACTCATTACTGTGTCATTGGGCACACGGGGAACACCTTTGTGTCAACAAAGTGATTGCAATATCACTGTAAAGCACAAAGCATCTATTCTGGAGAAAATATGAAATCTGAAGAAATGCAAATACTTAATTATTGTACACTAAATTGTGCACCAACATTATTGGTAATTCATTACTTGCATGGTCACTAAACCAACAAAAGGGTCAGTGCCTAGAGTGCTCCGTAGATTCCACTGCAGGGCTTTCCCTGAGTAAGAACCTTAAATACTACTTTACCAGCACTATATATGCATAGCTCCGAGAGATGTACCATTCGGCTACCACTGTACAGATACTTTCTGTATTTTTGCATCTCTATGTGGATGCAAACGCACTCTTGCTGATGTGTCTGCGCCCAAGCAGTCTTGGGATGGTCAATTAGATGACTTTGAAAGGGTAATGCCTTATGGTATAGAACTGGGCAAACTGCAATACCCATTGACCGCTTGAATCCATTGCGCTTCCCAGCCCACCTGTGGCGATTGTTGATGCACACCTATTGGAGATGCTTGGAGCACAACACTCTAGTGCTGAATTTGCAAACTTTTAAATACAGGGCCCAAAGTTTTTCCTAGCTCACGCCACGATTGCTGCAGAATTCCGGGGTTGCTGAACACCTAAGACTGCTTAGTCTTGGTACCATCTCATGCCTCTTCTTTCAGTCCTTTTATCATACTCCTACTAATTCCTTTTTAGTCCATGCTTTCTTTCTCTATTACTGTTTTCCTCTATTTTGTTTTCGCTTCCTTTTTCAGGGGTGTGGAATTTTATAATATATCCACCTGCCCGTGGACCGCAATTTGCCAGAAAACTACAGATACTGTAAAAAAAAAAAAAACATCCGCTTGCCCCTGCTGGTGCCAAGTAGTGAGGTGACAAACTATGGCAGCATCCTCAATATATCAAAGCTTTGATAGCCTCACTGACTATGCAGTAGATCCAGAGTACTATTCCTTTGAGTCTGTTCACACTAACTTCTACGTTGAAGGGTTTTCACCAACTCCTCTTTACTCTTCTCCCATAATAAAAAAGGTTGAAAGTTTACTCCCGTAGAGAGGAGGAGTAAAAAAATAAATTCACAGGTTGGGGGGGGGGGGAGGGTGTAAAGGGGATGTAGAAAGGATGAATTTGCATTCGCACAGATTTCCGCATCAGCAAATATAAGATAACATAGCATGTTTATACACCTGTATTTCTTGATGGGGCACTTTCACCCTGGGGTCTCTTGGCTTATTGTTTCCCAATCAATGGCACTCATGTTATCAATCTTGTAAAGAAAGGCTGAGCCTACCTCTTAGGATTAAAATCTTGGACCATGTATATTTGCTCATGTGAAAAAGAAATACTTATAAGTTTGCTAGGAGTATGGTTTCCAAGCATACTTTGATAAAAGTTTTTAAATTTTTGAAAGCTATACATTGGCCAGAATGCAAGGGCATATATGTGCGGCTGGCTGTGTGTGCGGCTGGCTGTGTGTGTGTGTGTGCGGCTGGCTGTGTGTGTGTGTGTGCGGCTGGCTGTGTGTGTGTGTGTGCGGCTGGCTGTGTGTGTGTGTGTGTGCGGCTGGCTGTGTGTGTGTGTGTGTGCGGCTGGCTGTGTGTGTGTGTGTGTGCGGCTGGCTGTGTGTGTGTGGCTGGCTGTGTGTGTGCGGCTGGCTGTGTGTGTGCGGCTGGCTGTGTGTGTGCGGCTGGCTGTGTGTGTGTGTGTGTGTGCAGCTGTGTGTGTGTGTGTGTGTGTGTGCAGCTGTGTGTGTGTGTGCAGCTGTGTGTGTGTGTGTGTGTGCAGCTGTGTGTGTGTGTGTGCGGCTGGCTGTGTGTGTGTGTGTGTGTGTGTGCGCGCGGCTGGCTGTGTGTGTGTGCGCGCGGCTGGCTGTGTGTGTGTGCGCGCGGCTGGCTCTGTGTGTGTGCGCGCGGCTGGCTGGGTGTGTGTGCGCGCGGCTGGCTGTGTGTGTGTGCGCGCGGCTGGCTGTGTGTGTGTGCGCGCGCGGCTGGCTGTGTGTGTGTGTGCGCGGCTGGCTGTGTGTGTGTGTGCGCGGCTGGCTCTGTGTGTGTGCGCGGCTGGCTCTGTGAGTGTGTGTGCGCGTGCGCGCGGCTGGCTGTGTGTGTGTGTGTGTGACTCTGTGTGTATCTGTGGGTGCAAATGCAATAGGTCTCACATTTGCGAGAGATTAAGCTATTGCCATTGTATATGACAATGCCATTTATTTATCCGTTTCCAAAACCAACACATAAATACAAATGTTGTCATTTACAATGCCAATAGCTCTAACTTTTCCAAAGGCGAAACCATTGCATTGTAAATGCTTGTTACATCAATCGGACAGAGGTACATCGGGTGGATGGCCAGACTTTTGTGGGGTTCTCTGGAGCAAAGACGGTAAGGCAGTGCAGAAAAAGGCCATAGTGAGGTGGATACTCCTCTGCATTAAGATCTGCAGCAGCTGTGCCAGGAAGTTGCTTCCAGAAGGTATGAGGGCTCAGTCAACAAGAGAGGCTACTACCTCTACGTTGGCCCGCAGAGTACCTGTCTTGGGACATCTGTCATGCTGCAAAGTGAGTGTTCATTCACAAGTTCATGAAGCACTACTGCTTAGATTGCCAAGTCCGGCAAGAGGAGCACTTTGCCCATTCATTCCTGCAGGACTTTTTGGTTTGAGCTTTTCCACAGATCCACCACCTTAGAAGGTACTGCTTTGGTATCCATTTGGAAGGTGTTGTATCTGTGGTTAGAAGCATCCTTCAGAAGAATACGTTACTTACCTATGGTAACACTCTTCCTGTTGCATTCGCTACCTACCTGCAGATTCCTGACTACCCTCCCGCCTACTATTTCTGTGTAAGTGGGACCTGTTTATGCATAGAAAAAGAGACAATCTAACGATCTGCACACTGTTCAATCTGATAAGTTGTTGACCTCACATCTGAGGGTGTGTACAGAGTCAAGAAAGAAACTGAAGTCAGCATGAAGAAGTGCCACTTATATACGTGTCCGACGTCCCTTGCTGAGGCGAACGAAGCCGATGCGGAGCCCCTCAACGCCACCTTCTGGTGCCCCAGAGCAGTGCCGTGATACATCTATTGATCCAGTCAGCTGCTGGGGCGCATTCACAAGCTGAGGTACTTGTGGTTAAATAGATAATCTGCTAACAAGAACATTAGTGAAGAAAAGTACATTGTTATTCAAAGGCCCGGGCTGCCTGCAGACTGGTAAGTTGTTGTGCAGTGTGCTCGCACGTGTGTTATCTGAAATCCAGGCTCCTGGTGTTTACTACCAGCACTGAACGTTGTCACCTATCACAGGAGCCGGAGGGGAATCCAGCAAGGCTCTAGGTAACTGGAATAGTGTAACCTGAACTCTAGCAACTAACTCGAGTCTTTGTTAGCGACTTGTCACTGTGCACCTTTAAAAAAAAGAAAAGGCTGACATTTGCTAGGAAGAAGTCAAATGGTTTAGTATTACATAGTGACGAAACCTACCATTTAATAAAGTAGGTGAATCTACCTATCGGGTTGCTCTCAAACACATCGTATGCATCCAGGGAACATTCCTTGAACATCTGACAGGGCAGTTGTGTTGTGTAAGCTACACAGGTCCAACTGGAAAAATGTTAGCTACGTGATGTCACCAGCATTTGTTTAGCACGCCGCTGTCACCCAGTATGACACACTTAGTGCCACTACGGGTCTGTCTTCCTCGCTATTTCGTTTTGCACGTAGGTTGTAAAATAACTGTAACAGTGGGGTCAAGCTTACTTTAGTGTTCTGGTGATACAGATGATTATTGTCATTCTAAAGAACAATGTACAATAAAATTGCATACAATTTTCCAATAGGGTGTGTCCGATTAAACACTTTTGGAATAGTCTGTGGGTTTTAAACGGCATTGCCATGAGAAGAATGGTGGGAGTGAGTAATAGATTATTGTGGTTAGTTTTGTAGCTGTAACTTGGCCAAACGACGCATCAAATGTATTTATTTAATGCAAGCATAATGCCCCTGGAGGCTTTGTTTAGGAGCTGTTTTTTTGTCGATTTGTCTAAAAAGTATGATAATTAACTGTGCAGAGAACAACACCAAATGCATCGTCTCATAGGCGCTTACATCATCAGTGTGTTTTTAAGACGACACAGCGAGAAAAGGGATAAGGATTTGATTTGATTTGATTTGATTTGTCCATTTCTAAAGCGCACGAATGCCCGAAGGTGTCTTGGCGCTATGAATTGTCCGGATTCCGGGGCAAGTCTGGAGTTATTAAAATTTATGCGGTGAATAACCAGGTCTTGATTCTCTTTCTGAAAATCTCCAGGGTTGGGCAGTTTTTTATGTCAAGTGGTAGTGAGTTCCATGTCCGTGCTGCATGCACGAGGAAGCTTCTTCCTCCCCAGTTTGATCGTTTGAACTTGGGTATCGTTATCAGTTTTTTTTCATCTGATCTGAGAGGCCTTGATGGTTCGTAGTGCTTTAGGTGAGTTTTCAGGAAGTGAGGGCCTTTGCCCTGCAGTGCCTTGTAGGTCAAGCACAGTGATTTAAACTTGACTCTTTTGGCTACAGGTAGCCAGTGGAGTGTCTCTAGTTTATGACTGATAGGCTGAAACTTTGGGATTTCAAGTATCAGTCGTGCCGCTGCATTCTGGAGTCGCTGCATTTTTTCCATGATTTTTACTCTGGCTCCGGCATACAGTGCGTTACCGTAGTTCAGTCGAGATAGTGCTAGGGCTGTCACTACAGTTCTGCGTGTGTCTTGAGGTAGGTATGGGAGTATTTTTCTGATCATTTTCAGTATCAGCCAGAAAGACGTTGCCAGTTTGTTTACTTGGGCTTCGTATGTTAGTTTGGTGTCTATCATGACTCCCAAGTTTTTGGCTTTCTCTGAGGGTTCTGGTCTTGTTCCCAATTCAGGGGACCACCAGTCTGGGGACCAGATATCGGCGTTACCTCCTAGAATCATTACCTCACTCTTTTCTCCGTTGAGTTTGAGGCAATTTTGTTGCATCCATTGACTAACTTTTAGCATGCACAGTTGAAAATTCTTGGCTGTTACTTTGCTGTCTTTGCCTATAGAAATGACGATTTGGGTATCGTCAGCGTAGGATATTGGTGTAAATCCATTTTCTCTTATTAATTCGGCAAGGGGGGCCACATATAAGTTAAAAAGTGTTGGGCTTAATGACGAGCCCTGTGGGACGCCGCATGGTACTTTAAAGGAGTCTGACTTTGCTTCTCCTATTTCAACTGTGAAATTTCTCTCATGGAGGTAGGATGCGATGAGGTTACACACGTGGTCACTGGATCCGGTTTCCCTAATACGTTTTATTAGTATCTCGTGGCTGACCGTATCAAAGGCCGCCGAGAGATCCAATAGCACCAAGGCGGCCTTTTCTCCTCTGTCCAGTATACTTCTAAGTTCCTCGGGGTGAAGATTTGTGGGTTTTGTGAATTGGGTTGGTGCCTCCTCACCTACCCCAGCTTGTGAAAGTCCTCTTTGTGGAGGATGGAGGACAGACTAAATGAGGAGTAGAGAAATGTGGTGAAAAAAGGAGCTGATGCGAAGGCGAAGTGAGATGGTAAGTAAGAAAAGGAATGGAGGGAAGAAGACTACATGCTGCTTTGGTATGCAGCCGCATTGTGAGCGAAAGTGCGCCGGGTTGATCCTGCTGCAGTAGTGTAATGTAGCTTCACGGAGATGAGCAGGATGTAAAAGCCTCCCTAAGGCAAGTCCTCTCTGGTGAGAAGGGCTCCTGATCACGAGAACACAAGAACATGACTCGTCTTTGTTGCTCTGCCTTATTTGAAAACTTCCACCTTTGAGCCTTAAAAACTGTTTGTTGGAACCAATGTGAACATAAAAAATTGTCTCATATCATCGGCCTTTTGCTTTAACTTCCCGACTAATAATTCCAGCTTTTTCCGCTATAAATTTCGGACAAAATGGAGTGACTACTCACCTGCCAAGTCGTGGTTTTGTACATGGACTATTTCTGAAAATCACATCTTTACACCCGCTCTATATATCTTATTCTTCTGGTTTCTTGTGCCCCAAACTCAGGCCCCAATCTTGAAACAGATTCACTTTCACCTACTTGTAGTGCTACTTCCTTTTGTTAGTCGTTCGACTCCTTCCCACCTTTAATTTTATCTACCATCATTATTCAGGGTATTTCATTAGAGCTTATGGCTGCTACAGGAATGCTAAATATAGTCTCTTCAAAGGCATCAGACTCATTTAGTTAGTTAAATTCAAAATGAAATGACAACCATCGAGAAGCAGGAAGATTCATTATCCCTAAAATGTTTTCCATAAGAGAGTCTAATGCTTGCTCTGCATGCCTCTGAGGCAGGAGTATAAATATACTCTGAGGCAAATGCAAAGTGTCTACTCGCCTCCGCGGAAGAAGATTCTCTTTCACTACCGAGAAAATTTCTGTCTCTAACGGTCAGTTACTAACACGAGACCGCAAAAAGTTATCTGCCCTTCTCGACCTGCTGAATAGGTAGCAGACTGACGTAGCCGTGCAGGTTTCTTTTGGGTACACAGTTTGGGTACACAGTTTTCCTATTGGCAGAGTTATGTATGGGATCTACCTTGGTAATCCTTAAAATACTGGAATATCTCAAGTTACTTTTCAGAGTCGCCCAGAGTCGCCCAAGAAGCTTATTATTTTGTACTCCAATTTATTTGGAGAAATGTGTTCTAACTTGCACAATTTTCATACTCTACTGAAAGAAGTTAGGCGTGTACCCTGTGCATGTTCTCTCAGCGATATCAGGGGTGGCCATTAATACCCTCGAGTTTAAAAATTCACTAGCCGCCACTGCTAGGATGTATTGCCCCTGATCTGGGTTGTAATGGGCACACTAATACCCCGGTGTTGTTGTAACTCTGCATTACTTGTATTGCTGAAGTAATTCCTGCGGAACATTTAGCACTGGCTTTCAGATCAGCAGGTAGTAGTTTCTGTTGTGTTGGAGTCCCTGTTGCTGTTGTGTTCTTGTTTCCCTGATGTTCTGTTCCGATGTTCCCTGTAACTGTATCTCCCTGTTCCCTCAGAGTAGGCTGACTGTTCCCTGACTCTATACCCAAGATATGTCCTTTTCAGGGCTCGCCTGCTGTGCGCATGCGCATAGCTGGCGAAGCTCAATAGGGGCTTAAATAAGCTTTACCTAGACTGGCGATTGACTGGCGATTTGATGCTGTGCCCGTGCGCTTTTAGGTCAATGCGCAAGCGCATTGACCTAAAATGCGCGTGCACATCATCAAATCGCCAGTCAATCGCCAGCAGCACTCCTCCCCTGCTGCTTCACACCCTCATGCCGCTCTCCCCGCTCCGCCCCCTCCCCTGCCCGCCGTGTCGCATTTCTCATCCCCCCTCCCCACAGCAATTCCCTCAGCCGGCCGTACTTTCACTTTGACGGCCGTGTTTCTCCTCTGCTCAGTGATAGTACTCCCTTATGCACTAAGGGTGCAGGCTTTTACTGTGATTATAGACTTCGAAGCAATACGCCTGTACTGTGAGAGTGCAGGTGTTTTGCAATATTGTGCATGACTAGTGACAGGATGGTGACCTATTGCTTCTTGTTAGGGTGCACTAATACACATGAACACCGTGAGGGTAAACAGATGATGCCTGGTTTGATGGTGAACGGATCATTCCCCGGCGCATCCTTGTGTTGTACTTGTGTGTCTTTGCGGCCACTTGATGCCGTATTGCTCCACTGTGAATCTTGTGGATCCCTTTGTGGGCCTCTGGTGCACGTTGTCATGTGACATGTGTGGCGCTCTGTTGCCATCGGGTCCAGCTGGCGAGATAGCGAACTCACAACAATAATATTAATGAAAGACAGCAATGTAAAAAAGTACCTTCTTTTCGAAGTTTCACAAAAATGAGGCTCATTTTCATTATTCTCCTATGCATCCTTGTGTTATACTTGTGCGACTTTATGGCCACTTAATGCTGTATTGTTCAACTAGCACTCTTATGCATCCCCTCATGTGCTCTTGTAAACGTCATGGCATAACATGTAAAGCGCTCTGATACCTTCGGGTCTAGCTAGCGCTATTTAAAACTCAAAAGAATATATTATATTTTTGTGCTAATGTTATTGTAAGGTCTTAGGAGAGGCTCACACCTCAATGTCAGCACTAATTAGCATCCATCGCACTCGCCCCCAACCCCACCCCCCCACACAACTTCCTCCTTCAGTTCCATTTCACTGTCTCTTTGCTTAATCATCAGTGCCTGGGGAAACATTGGAAACAGAAAAATACACCTTTAAATCTTAAGACATGTTACAACTGTGTGTGTGGGCACAGAGTCCCTTTGATGTAAGGTGTGATACGTGCATTAATTCAGATTTATCTACTGACATCAGTTGAAAAACAAAAATGGAAAAACTGTTTTGCCGACTGTCCTGGAGATGCTACCTCCCTCTATTTGCAAACCTATAGTAAAGGAGCCCCAAAAACACATGATAGGAAATCATACAATGGCTGTACATGTCTCCAAAATGACACAATGGTACTTTCCAAACGCGCGTCAGCACATTTTTTTGTGTTTCTTGCACATTGTATGTCATGTTGCTTATATGTTCATTTTTAGCCCAGTGTATGATTGCATTGTTTTTTCATTATATGTTTTTCTCTGTCTTTGTCATTTTGGAGATATGTACAGCCATTGTATGATTTCTTATCACTCTCTTAAATGCCTACATTATACCAGTCTTAAACATGATCAATAGCTTCAATCTGGGCTAACATATTTACGCTGATGATAATCATATTCACTTTAGGATATTCAGTTAACTATGTGCCCTTACTGTTGTGTCGGGCAGTTGGTCAGCCACGACACTCTCGGTGTATTTTATTGATAAGGTGTGGGCCAAACGTGCTCAACAATAATCACAGGAGCCTGCGCGCTGCTTAACTATCGGCATTACACTTACCACAGTGAGAAGAGTCGGTGTCAGACAAGGTAATATTTTCATGTTGGAAATTGGCTTTTGAAATAATCGAAGTTCATATGTCTGTTGTTCTAAACCACAAGTACTAGCTGTGTGACGGATTGGAACGCCGCATCCACCACCACCACTGCATCCACCATCACCACATCCACTGCATCCACATCCACTGCATCCACCACCACCGCATCCACATCCACCACCACATCCACCATCACATCCACCATCACCTCCACATCCACCATGACATCCACAGCCACATCCACCACCACATCCACCACATCCACCACCACCACATCCACCACCACCGCATCCACCACCACCGCATCCACCACCACCACCGCATCCACCACCACCACCGCATCCACCATCACCACATCCACCGCATCCACCACCACATCTACCACCACCACCACATCCACCACCACATCCACCAACACATCCACCATCACCTCCACATCCACCATGACATCCACCACCACATCCACCACCACCACATCCACCACCACCGCATCCACCACCACCACCACACCCACCACCACCACCACACCCACCACCACCACCACACCCACCACCACCACCACACCCACCACCACTACATCCACCACCACATCCACTACATCCACCACCACATCCACTACAACCACCACACCATCCACCACTACCACCACCACCGCATCCACCACCACCGCCGCATCCACCACATCCACCACCACCACATACACCGCATCCACCACCACATCCACCACCACATCCACCATCACCACCACATCCACCATCAAATCCACCATCAAATCCACCACCACATCCACCACCACATCCACCACCACATCCACCATCACATCCACCGCCACATCCACCACCACATCCACCACATCCACCACCACATCCACCGCCACATCCACCACCACCACATCCACCACCACCACATCCACCACCACCACATCCACCACTGGATCCACCACCACCACATCCACCACCACATCCACCACCACATCCACCACCTCATCCACCACCTCATCCACCAACACATCCACCACCACATCCACCACCACCGCATCCACCACCACCGCATCCACCACCACCGCATCCACCACCACCGCATCCACCACCACACCCACCACCACTACATACACCACTACATCCACTACAACCACCACCCCATCCACCACTACCACCACCACCGCATCCACCACCACCACATCCACCATCAACACCACATCCACCATCACATCCACCACCACATCCACCACATCCACCACATCCACCAACACATCCACCATCACCTCCACATCCACCATGACATCCACAGCCACCACCACATCCACCACCACCGCATCCACCACCACCACATCCACCACCACCACTACATCCACCACCACATCCACTACAACCACCACCCCATCCACCACCACCGCATCCACCACCACATCCACCATCAACACCACATCCACCACCACCACATCCACCACCACATCCACCAACACATCCACCATCACCTCCACATCCACCATGACATCCACCGCCACAGCCACCACCACATACACCACCAACACATCCACCACCACCGCATCCACCACCACCACCACACCCACCACCACCACACCCACCACCACATCCACTACAACCACCACCCCATCCACCACTACCACTACCACCACCACCGCCGCATCCACCACATCCACCACCACCACATCCACCACCACATCCACCATCACCACCACATCCACCATCACATCCACCATCAAATCCACTACCACCACCACATCCACCACCACATCCACCACCACATCCACCATCACATCCACCATCACATCCACCATGACATCCACCGCCACATCCACCACCACATCCACCACCACCACATCCACCACCACATCATCCACCACCACTTCACCACCGCATCCACCACCACCACATCCACCACCACATCCACCGCATCCACCACCACATCCACCACTTCCACTGCATCCACCACCACCACATCCACCACCGCATCCACCACCACCGCATCCACCACCACCACATCCACCACCTCATCCACCACCTCATCCACCAACGCATCCACCACAACCACCACATCCACAACCACCACATCCACCACCACCACATCCACCACAGCACCACCACATCCACCACAACACCACCACATCTACCATCACATCCATCACCTTCACATCCACCATGACATCCACCATGACATCCACCACCACATCCACCACCACATACACCACTTCCACCGCATCCACCACCACCGCATCCACCACCACCGCATCCACCACCACCACCACCACATCCACCACCACCACATCCACCACCACCACCACATCCATCACTGCATCCACCACCACCTCATCCACCACCGCATCCACCACCACCACATCCACCACCGCATCCACCACCGCATCCACCACACCCACCACCATCACTTCCACCACCACATCCACCACCACTTTCACCACATCCACAACCACCACAACAACCACCACCACATCCACCACATCAACACCACATCGACCACCACCACATCCACCACCACCACCACCTCCACCACCTCCACCACCTCCACCACCACCACCACCACCACCTCCACCACCACCACCACATCCACCCCCACATCCACCACCACATCCACCCCCACATCCACCACCATCACCACCACATCCACCACCACATCCACCACCACATCCACCACCACATCCACCACCGCATCCACCACCACCACCACATCCACCACCACCATATCCCCCAGATCCACCACCACCACATCTACATGTGTGTGGCTCTGTGTGTGTAGGTGCAAATGCAATGTTCTTGGATTGTCGTCACAATAAAATACACTGAACATAATCTTCATAAAAGTTATTTACAAACGTTTAAGCTATTGCCATTATAAATTACAATAACTTTTATTTAAGTATTAATTATTTACAAAATTAAAAGCCATTGTTATTTGTAATATCAATACATCTAAGTCACGTAAATACAACACACATTGCATTACAAATGCTATAGGTGTCACATTTGCAAAAGTTAAAACTATTGACATCGTAACTGACAAAGCTATTAATTTTGCTACTTTCAAAACCAACACATAAATAAAAAAAGTGTCATTTACAATACCAATAGCTCAAACTTTCCTAATGCGAGACCTATTGCATTTCCAATGCTTGTTTAGGGTTCGCTTGTATGTAGAGGGGCGGTATGTAATTAGCTAGAGAGAACTCACTGAAGAACGAGATAGCCTACTCTTTGTGGCAAGTGAGGTCTAGCCCTGCTGTCTGAACTGAGTGATCAAACTGAGCAAGGCATAGCTCTGCTGTCTGTGGCAAGTGGGGGTGGCTCTGAATTGTGCACTGAATGAGGGATATTGCAGAGTGTTCCAGATGGAGTGTAAAGGATTCTAGTTATGCTCCTGAACATGTGCTAGAGGAGTTCTTTAACCTATGCCTGAGGAATTGGCAGAAGGTTTATGAGTCGCAAGAAAATATAAAATCTAAGACAAGGTTTATTTAAATGTGCTTAAATGTTCAGTGTTCTTTGGGATTTAAACTATTGTATTTAAAGTTCCCATAGTGAATCATAAACTTTATGACGAGCTTTAGCCTTGGGTCTTGGAGTCTAATAACTTCAAATAATTCCAATGAATGTTGATGCCACATATATTCAGTTACCTTTCCAGATCCTATTAATTATGATATGTTATGACTTGTACACGTCTACAATATTTATATTGCATTCATGTAATCATTATTTTCATCCTACCCCTTGGGATAATGTTTTTTCTTGAAGAAATTTTACAGGGAAGGTAATTTTTGGTTTCATATTCATGACTGTAACAATTAATTTAGAAAGTTATCGAACTAATTGTGTTTCTATTGTACTAATTGGATACTATGTGTTCTTTGGTTTTGTTTTCAAACGTAAATACTTTTCTGACTCGGTAAAATTCTAGAACAAATTGATGTTTTGACACGTTTCAGTATTGTTTAAAGAACTGTCTCACCGATGGGTACCTGCAGGCGACCAAAAGATGACTTAATATAGTTTCCTTCTGGTACGCAATGCCAGTTTACAAGATGTGGCCTTCTTTACCTTTTATTGTGCCTCTAAAGTTAGTTGATTTGCAGCCCCACGGTCATGGAATATGTGTTTTGGTTGTGATGTGTTTGAATGCTGAATCCTTTGCATAGCTGCTATTAAGTTTTGCATTGGCGTCCATTCAGGTTGTATGGATGTCCGTCATAGATTTTCGTCTCTGGTGAGTGTTGGATTTGGATCCACAGTGATGCTGTTGAGCTGTGACCGCTGTTAGATGTAATAAATAAAGATCGGTTATGCATAGGTACTCAGTAGGAATTGGCAGTGAGTAGTCCCATTCCTACACATTCTAAGATATTGCAGTGCGTATAGCTGGCATCACCTACAATACTTTGTGCAATCTACTGGCCAGCTGTTTGAACCCTTGAGGGCTGATTCAGACTTTCTTTTAAAGAGATCAGTAAAATATGAACCTTTGATTTTGGTAATGACGGGGTATGAATCTGCAAAAAGCGGGCAGTGCCACCAATATTGCACGATGCCAAAGTGCATCTCTCATATGTATATACTTTTCCATTTACCCCTTGCACTATTTTTTCAAATGACACGTTATGTGCTTGCAAGACTGCTTTATGGGGTTTCCATCTCCTACAGAAATCTCTGTTTAATTTATGTATCACTGGTGTGAATTTCAGAAGTACTTACTCTGCCTTTCGTATTTCAGAGGTCGATATCTTAAACACCTGGAAAACGGCCACCTAATAAGATATCAGAGGACCGGCTATCGAATGCCGCATAACAATAATAGTTGTTTCCGTTCACGGCTGTCAGGACAGGGCCTGTAGCTGGTGCAACAGGCATTGTCTGGTCGGGGCCTCCAGCCCCGTCCGCATGGGGCTGCTCTATTTATACCCACTCTATTTCTGGTGTTCTGGCGGAGGTCCCGTTTTCTCTCCTTTCTCACCACATCGCTAATTGCCAGGCAAGTGGTTCTGGGAATCGTATGGGTGTGCTGCCAAGGTGGCGGAGCTGTTGTCTGTTGGGGCTGGTTGCCCGGGGGACGGTGCAGCAGCTTTGTGTGATGGATGGCACAGATAAAGTGCCTGATGGAGAAAGGAGGCTCCTTTCTTGGCTTCTCTCTAGCTAAAGTTACCTTCAGCAATTATTCATTGATATTTACAACAGGGCACAGAAGCACACAATCTCTTCTAGTCTTCATAGCAGCAGTTAGCATAGCTTGCCCCCTAAAAATATCAAACTATATGGCCCACAAAATAAGCATGTTAATATGTTGAGTATATAGTGTAGAACATTTAGTTGAACACACTCTAGCCCTGTTCCTCCAGGTCACCTGGAGAACCGTGAATGATGTATGTCAAAACTGCCCCCTTTATTCAAATCCAGTAAGAACAAAAGTGTTTGAAGCCAGATCTAGCAGTCAATCCCCTGGAGACACTCCGACATTCTTTTCTTTTCTAAGTTTGAATTGTCGCTCTCTTCCAGGACATAAGACAGAAATATTTAATCTGCTACTTGACGAGACGCCTGATGCCTTGTTTCTGACAGAGACATGGCTTCAGGACAGTTCGGGACCCGATATTGCAACAGCTCTCCCGGACACATACGCTATTATTAGACAGGATAGGCCAAAAAATTTAGGTGGTGGTATAGCTATCATTTTTAAGAAAAATTACAACTGTGAAATTAGCCCGCTCCCATGTTTAGGGTGTGAGGGTGCTATTTTTAAGCTTCTGCTAGCCCCAAATTATACCTTTTCAGGCGCCCTTGTCTACCGTCCGCCAGGGCCAGTATCTAACTGGCAAGCTGCCTTGTTGGATCTGCTTACCCCGCTGGTAATGAAGGCGGCCAACTTTACAATCATTGGCGATCTAAATGTGCACTTGGATAATGCCAACTGTACAATCGCAACTGACTTTATCTCTGATTTTGCTTCCCTCAATTTAATCTTGAAAAATACTGGACCCACGCATCGTGCAGGGCACTTATTGGATCCCATTTTCTCCAATATCCTGGATATGATTACATTCCCTGCCCTTCCCATCCCATGGTCTGATCACTTCCTAGTAAAATTTTCCATTCGAACTAATTTAGGTAAAAACGAAAATATATCAACTATTGCTCAATATATTAGGAAGTGGAAAAAGCTGGACATTAATACTTTAAATGCCTTTCTTGAAACTAATGGCCCATGTACAAAATCAGACATTAAAAGCCTTTCTCTTTCAGTACAGAATTGGCTCATGACAGCCATTGATTCTTGCCTACCTAAAACAAAATTAAGAGGCCATACCCGTCATCCTCCTGCCCCTTGGTTTAATGACACTCTAAAGGAAGAAAAAACTAAATGCAAAAGTGCGGAGCGCAATTGGCGGAAAACCTATTCCCTGGAAGCCAAACAAACTTATAAATCTAAATTGACGCACTATCAGATGTTATGTAGAAGAGCAAAAACAGACTATGTCTGTATGACAATTACGGAGGCGTTAAACAAATCAAAAACATTGTTTAATGTTGTAAAAGAGCTTGCAGGATCTAACACTGTTCAAAAACCACCCGATTTAAACAAAAAACAGTGTGATCAGTTAGCTTCCTTCTTTGTCAACAAAGTGGACAAAATTCATAAGGGCATAGAGCTCGCACAAAAAGATCAACACCAGCTTAATACGATCATTCCTGGTGATCCAATTATGGAAGTTGGCGATGCTTCCAAAGAGTTGGACTCTTGTGCCATTGACAAAAGACATGCAACCTTAGAATGTTGGCCACCGCTAAATGCCGACATGGTTGTCAATTTACTAAATACGATCAAATCCGGCTCACCAAAGGACCCCTTACCCTGCTCTGTCCTAAAACAATTGAATAGAAATGTATTGACGTTCATTACAGATCTACTTAATGCCTCTCTTCAGGAAGCATACGTTCCAGCAGAATGGAGGCATGCTATGGTCCAGCCATTGTTGAAGAAGGCTGGAGCAGATCCAAATATGCCCTCCAACTTTAGACCTATATCTCTTCTGCCTATCTTTTCAAAAATCTTGGAAAAGCACGTGCATCAGGTGCTGTCGGAATTCATAAAAACACACGATCTCCTTCCTTTACAACAATCTGGATTCCGTGTAGGTTTTTCTACGGTAACGACGTTGCTTGGAGTGACAGAAAACATCTGCGCCATGATAGATAGAGGAGAAACTGTGGCACTCATATTATTAGACCTGAGTGCCGCGTTCGACACTGTTTCACATGTGGTGCTGTTACGAACACTCTCCTCCATAGGTATTCATGGCGCAGCCATAAATTGGATTGAGTCACTGTTAAGCAATCGTACGTTTCAAGTTTTTTCTCAGTCTGCCTGCTCTGAGACTTTACTTCTTAAACATGGGAGTACCACAGGGCTCAATTTTAAGTCCACTGCTTTTTAATTTGTATATGAGTCCTCTTGCGAGATTAGTTGAGGAGACAGGTTTGAATATGTTTTCATATGCTGACGACTCACAGCTCTTTTTCTCTCTTTCTTCAGCCGAAAGTAACCATCCTTCCATGCTAAAATTAGGGTTAGGTAAGATCGCTGGATGGATGCAGGATAATTTTCTTAAGCTTAACGGCGAGAAAACTGAGCTAATTATTCTTGGCAAAAATAGAGAGGCCTGGGGACCACAACACTGGCCATCTGAAATGGGCCCTCTTCCTATACCTGTTTCACAGGCACGTAACTTGGGAGTCATCATTGACGAATCTTTAGATATGCACCAGCAAGCCGTTAAGACTTCTGCTACATGTTTTGCAGTCTTAAAATGGCTAAAGAAGATCTGCTGGATGCTCCCTGATGGCACCAAAAAAACTGTCATCAATGCCTTGATTACTTCAAGGCTAGATTATAGTAATGTGCTGTACCTAGGGGCAAAGAAAGCTACAATCAGAAGGCTGCAATTAGTACAAAATGCAGCGGCAAGACTTCTTTTCAAAATCACTATGTCCTGCCCCACTACTAAATACATCCGTGACCTCCATTGGTTGAAAATTGAAAATAGGATTAGGTTCAAATCCTTATGCTTTATGCACAAAATTTCAACTGGAACTGCTCCTAAATATCTGCGGAACCTTGTGCATCCTTACTTACCTTCGAGAGTCCTTAGATCAGCAACCGCTAACAATTTCATTATTCCCAAAATCAAATTATCACGGATGGGGGGAAGATCCTTTGCCTTCTTAGGCCCATCCCTCTGGAACAAGATGCCTCATTCCTTACGTTCGGAAGTCAGCCATGTGAAGTTTAGGAAAGCATTAAAAACGTGGCTTTTTAGGTTTCGCTGGGGGGCGGAGCCGTTAGGCTCCTCCTCCAGCGAAATCTGTAGTTTCTAGTATGGGTGACTTGAAGACGCCTCTCTGCTTCATTGGCTAGCTCCATAAATGGAGGCTAGCCATTGGAACAGAGAGGCGTCCGTCAAAGCCGGACCAGACACGGGGGCGTTCCCGAGATTCTTTGGCTTTTGCCGACGTCACGCGACGCCGGGAACGCCCCCGTGTCTGGTCCGGCCGGCCCGTGCTTGCTGCTGGCACAGATTCAGGGGTGAAACGAGGCCCGCGGTGTTTCCCTGCGCCCAGGATCCCCCCTGTTGATCTGCTGGTTAGAAACGGTCTAACCGCGACCTGGGGCCCCGAAAATCTATTGCCGCCAAATCACCGTCGCGGCCCGGGGCCAGAAACACCCTCTGCAAGCTGTGTTCGTGACCGGGAGCTGCGGTAGCTGAGATCGAAGCCGCCGCGCTCCCATTGGCCACAGGAGTCGAGCCCCCTCACTGACGCCGCGACGGGATTGGCCCGTGCGCCGTCGCGTCACTACTGAAGCTGTGCAGGGATTGGCCGCTCAAGGTTCGTCATCGTGGGTTGCCCCGGGAGCCGCACTGCCGTTGGCTAACTCCCGGGTGGTTGTGAGGGCTCGCCTGCAAAGCAGCGACCTGATTGGGCCATCGGCGGAGGAGCTGCACCTGAAGCACGACGAAGAGCCTCCCGGAGGAGACCCATCCCCGCCGAGGAGACCGTGAGTGCCCCTGTGCCCCCGGCCTGCCGTCCCAACTGCCGAGTGCCTGCATAACTCCCCCGCCGCTCGTAGGATTGTCGAGAGCGGGCGGGAGAGCAACCGGGACCGGCCGGGGCAAGGAGCGAGTGTGCTCTGTTAGGCGCGGGGCGCCTAAAGTCCTCTTCATCTTGCTCACTATAAAGGATAAATCTGCAATTAGGCATTTTCATATGAGACCGTGAGTGCCCCTGTGCCCCCGGCCTGCCGTCCCAACTGCCGAGTGCCTGCATAACTCCCCCGCCGCTCGTAGGATTGTCGAGAGCGGGCGGGAGAGCAACCGGGACCGGCCGGGGCAAGGAGCGAGTGTGCTCTGTTAGGCGCGGGGCGCCTAAAGTCCTCTTCATTTTGCTCACTATAAAGGATAAAGCTGCAATTAGGCATTTTCATATATTCATAATTCTAACAATTGCAAAATAGGGGAGATCACAAGTTCCCCTTTGCTGGTGTCTACTAAATGAGCTAAATGTGGATACTGACGCTCTGGAAAAGCAGACAGGTGGCCCATGTGATAGTCTAGAATGGGACATTTAAGAAGGTTTGGGGCGCATTCCTCATTCACATGAAGTGTTCTGAGTCGGCAGGATTTTTCCTTCAGCTCTTGTCATGGATTTTATTAAGGACGTCATGCTTTTAAAAGGCTTCTTCATGAATTTGAGGAAGGGCGGAGGATGTTTCCTGCTCTGCAGCCGACCAGAGAGTCCACCATTTTTAAAG
Source organism: Lissotriton vulgaris (assembly GCF_964263255.1). NCBI lineage: Eukaryota > Metazoa > Chordata > Amphibia > Caudata > Salamandridae > Lissotriton > Lissotriton vulgaris. Next base: position 277,307,071 of record NC_141698.1, on the reverse strand, counting down.
GATTGTGGAAACATCAAGTTTGGCGGGTTGGGACTTGGAGAACTGCTCCTGTCGTGTTCTGTTGCCCCAAGGAAAGACAGGACGCGATGGTAAGTGACAAGCCTTCTTTTATTGCATTGGCGCTCAGCTCACATGTCTCCTGACCTCTTGAGTGCCTGCATAACTCCCCCGCCGCTCGTAGGATTGTCGAGAGCGGGCGGGAGAGCAACCGGGACCGGCCGGGGCAAGGAGCGAGTGTGCTCTGTTAGGCGCGGGGCGCCTAAAGTCCTCTTCATTTTGCTCACTATAAAGGATAAATCTGCAATTAGGCATTTTCATATATTCATAATTCTAACAATTGCAAAATAGGGGAGATCACAAGTTCCCCTTTGCTGGTGTCTACTAAATGAGCTAAATGTGGATACTGACGCTCTGGAAAAGCAGACAGGTGGCCCATGTGATAGTCTAGAATGGGACATTTAAGAAGGTTTGGGGCGCAGTGTTCTGTTGCCCCAAGGAAAGACAGGACGCGATGGTAAGTGACAAGCCTTCTTTTATTGCATTGGCGCTCAGCTCACATGTCTCCTGACCTCTTGCCTCGAGGTCCAGCCCTGTAGTGTCTCCTGTCCCTTCCTGTGCCCTCCCCTCATCGGAAGCGGTGTCCGATGTCCTCTGGCCTCTGCCCTTTGCCCCAGGGTCCTAGTTTCCCTGGCCCAGTCATGACATCTCCTTTACAATGGTCTGTGACTGCTCGGATCACCTTGATTCTGTTCTTAATTAACACGGGAGAACACAATACTAGAAATTACTGGAGAAGAAAAAGACGTGTGTACCACAAGGCTGGAGAGTTTGTGAGGAGAACCATCATTAGGCATCAAGTTCCTTCAGGACGTAGTGGCAAATATATGTAATATATTGTTATGACTCCGTGAAGCTTCGGGAGCCCCGGACGCCGCCTCGCCCTTTATGAAAGAGCCGCTGTGCACCCGCCTTCATAAAAAATGGGGTATACATAGCTGGCGAATGCTTTTCCCTCGCAGCTGAGGTAAGGGGAAAAATGCTTTTAGATATATGTAGGTTGTGTGCGTGCTGGCAGTTTTAAGTGTGTTTATGTAAGAGTGTAAATGAGTAGGCAGAGTGTGTGTTTGTATATGTATAAATATGTATGTGTAAGTGAAGGTCAAGTGGAATGTAATTGCACTTCCGCTACCCCAGGCTCGCATCGGATAGGCTGAGCCTGCCTCCGTGTCTGCAGCATCCTGGCCGGCCGCCTTCTTCTCCGCTCCCGAGGCTGGCCCCTTCAGCCCCCGGACTACACAAGGACCCTCACCCCTCTCTTCATGCCACCTCCTGCGGCCCCCGCCTCCATTCTCCCCAGCCGCGCTTTGTCCTGCGCCCCGCTTCAGCCACCGGACTGCACGAGGACCTCCACCCCTCTCTTAACGCCACCTCCTGTGGCCCCCGCCTCCGTCCTCCCCAGCCACGCTGTGTCCTGCGGGCACCAAGGCCGGGGGTCTCAGCAGCACCTCTGCTGCGCTTCTTTCACTCAAAGCACCTGGACCCTCCTCTTCCTCGGCAGGCCCCGGCTGCACAACCTTGTGCCTCACGCGAGCTCAGGCTAGCGCCTTGACCTCCTCCTCTACCTGACCAGGCGCTGTGTGCGAGTCAGGGGAGGCGCGCTGGACCGTCCTTCCCTAAGGGCTGCGGATCTCCCAGAAGTGTGGCCCAGTCCATGCATGAGGGGTGTCATCTTACTGTACAGAGGACCCCCCGTCTGAGTTATGTGCGTCTCCGTGCACAGAAGACCCTGGTCACCCCTCCTCTCCTCCTGTTGTGATGACTGTGGATTCCCCTGACCTGTGGTCATTACATCGTCTGCTCCCTGGTTTGTGGTTTCAGCGGACCTCCGAGGACTCTGTGCTCCGTGACATTTAACTCATGCTTTGAGAACGGGGTTTTCCTGGCTCCGAAGACTGTGGGTTCCTCTCTACAGAGGACAGCAGGCCCCCTTCTATCGGGACTATGGATTTTCCTGCTCTGAGGTCCGTGGACATGCTGCTCTGAGGGAGGTGGACCAGTTGTTGTGTTGTCATCGGACCACCTGCGGTGAGGACTGTGGACTCTCAGCTATAGGGTCTGCAAATCCCCTACTTTAAGGTCTGTAGGGTCCCGTTTTAAGGACAGTGCATCGGCACGCTTTGAGGACTGTGGGCCCGTCCCCTCCGGTCTGTGGACTCCTGCTTTCATAGGGTAACCAGCCCGTGCTATGAGGACAGTGGATCACTCTACCCTATGGACTCTGGTGTGCCCCACGCGGTGGGTGGTGCACCCTTGCTCTGAGGTCTGTGGCTGTCTCCTATGAGGGTTGTGGACTCCTGGCTCGGGGGGCTGAAGACTCGCTCCGTCTGCCCTGGCTTTGGGGTCTGTACATCGCGGTGCTTCAAGATTGTTTTGCTTCCTGTGGGGGAGGTGGAGGGGGGGATGCTGTTTAATATATTGACAGTCTCACTTTAGGTCTCTCCATACCCTGCAGCGGGAGTCCACATTAGCTGCCATGCACCAGCTCTCCATCTCTCCTTGAAGGCAGCAAGCTGTGCTCCTGGCTATGAACCCAGCATCCCTCCTTATGTGGACAGCGAGCTATGTTCCAAACTCCTCTTTGGCCCTGCGTTGTCCTTTGCCTCTCCTCTCTGCCTCAGCGTTGTCACCTGCCTCTCCTCTCTGCCCTTGCGTTGTCACCTGCCTCTCCTCTCTGCCCCTGCGTTGTGTCCTGCCTCTCCTCTCTGCCCCTGCGTAGTCACCTGCCTCTCCTCTCTGCCCCAGTGTTGTCACCTGCCTCTCCTCTCTGCCCTTGCATTGTCGCCTGCCTCTCCTCTCTGCCCCTGCGTTGTGTCCTGCCTCTCCTCTCTGTCCCTGCGTTGTGTCCTGCCTCTCCTCTCTGCCCCTGCGTTGTTTCCTGCCTCTCCTCTCCGCCCCTGCCTCTCCTCTCCTGCGTTGTATCCTGCCTCTCCTCTCTGCAGTGTGTCCTGCCTCTCCTCTCTGCCCCTGCGTTTTCCTGCCTCTCCTCTCTTCTCTGCAATTGCGTTGTGTCCTGCCTCTCCTCTCCTCTCTTCCCGTGCGTTGTGTCCTGCCTCTCCTCTCTGCGTTGTGTCCTGCCTCTCCTCTCTGCCCCTGCGTTGTGTCCTGCCGCTCCTCTCTGCCCCTGCCTTGTCACCTGCCGCTCCTCTCTGCCCCATGTCCTGCCGCTCCTCTCTGCCCCTGCGTTGTCCTGCCGCTCCTCTCTGCCCCTGCGTTGTCACCTGCCTCTCCTCTTTGCCCCTGCGTTGTGTCCTGCCTCTCCTCTCTGCCCCTGCGTTGTCCTGCCTCTCCTCTCTGCCCCTGCGTTGTAGAAGACCTGGCACATGTTACTTGAGGCACACTGGAGTGGTGGTGTTAAAGACAGGGGCACTGCTTTCAGAGTCTTTGGCTCCTAAGGGGGACCCCAATCACCTACCAGCTCTTTCACAGGAGCACAACATTTCCATGCTCCCCCCATCTGACCAAAGCTTCCATTCCAGACGACAGACCCCGGTATCTCACAGAGGATCACACAACACCACATACATAAGACCACACACACACCACACAAACACCCCACACACACTCCCTTTTGAGCTTTCTTACTCCTGGCCTCTTTCATCCCTTCCCTCTCTCTGCAAATAATTGCATTATAAATGCACTCCAGATTTCTGTGTAAAGTAAAACACATCAACGTTTTACACATAATTCAATGAAGATACAAAACACCATTTATCAAAAGCTCAAACTTTAACAAAGGGAGTGCAGAGTAGGGAGTGCATAGAGCAGGGGGAGTGCAGAGTGCATAGAGTGCAGAGTGCGTGCAGAGTGCATAGAGGGTGCAAAGTGCATAGGCAGTGCAGAGTACATAGGGAATGCAGAGTCCAGAGAGAGTGCATAAAGAGTGCATACAAAGTGCATAGGGAATGTATACAAAGTGCAGAGTGCATAGGGAATGCAGAGTGCATAGGGAGTGAATAAGGAGTGCAGAGTGCATAAGGAGTGCAGAGAGAGAGTGCATAAAAAGTGCAGAATGTATAGAGAGTGCAGAGTGCATAAGGAGTGCAAAGTGCATAGAGAGTGCATAGGTAATGCAGAGTGCATAGGGAGTGCATAGACAGTGCAAAGTGCAGAGAGAGTACATAGGGAGTGCAGAGTGTATAGAGAGTGCAAAGTGCATAGGAAGTGCAGAGTGCATAAGGAATGCAGAGAGTGCATAGGGAGTGCAGAGTGCATAAGAAGTGCAGAGTGCACAGTGCATAGACAGTGCACAGTGCATAGGTAATGCAGAATGCATACAGAGTGCGTAGGGAGTGCAGAGTGCGTAGGGAGTGCAGAGTGCGTAGGGAGTGCAGAGTGCGTAGGGAGTGCAGAGTGCGTAGGGAGTGCAGAGTGCATAGGGAGTGCAGAGTGCATAGGGAGTGCAGAGTGCATAGGGAGTGCACTCTGCACTCTTTAGGCACTCTGCACTCTCTATGCACTCTGCACTCTCTATGCACTCTGCACTCTCTATGCAAAGTGCTGCATAGGGAGTGCATGATAAGTGCAGAGTGCATAGGGAGTGCAGAGTGCATAGGAAGTGTGGAGTGCATACAAAGTGCACAGTGCATACAGAGTGCTGCATAAAAAGTGCAGAGTGCATAGGAAGTGGAGCGTGCAGGGTGCATATAGAGTACAGAGTGCATACAGAGTGCTGCATAGGGAGTGCAGAGTGCACAGGGAGTGCATATGAAATGCAGAGTGCATAAGAAATGCAGAGTGCATAAAGAGTACTAGGGAGTGCTAGAGAGTGCCAAGTGACTGCAAAAAAAAAAGGTAATGGCAATGTAAATGACAATGCCATTTACTTATCTGTTTTCGAAACAAAAACATAAATACAAATTTTGGCATATACAATGCCAATAACTCTAACTTTTCCAAAGGCGAAACCATTGCATTGTAAATGCTTGTTAACATCTGATATTGACTGGCAAAATACGCATTTCTGAACTACTAGCGCCGGGAAACCCCTTGGTGGGTAGCTGTAGCGCTATACAAATTAAATAAATAAAATAAATAAACCGTGACAGCCAAAGGCCGCCATGCTGTCGTCTTGGTGGTCATTTGGTGCACTGCGACAGAGGGAGTGCTTTTCTACTTAGCTGCGAGCTGGTCGCAGCTCATGAAGGAAGACATTTTGCCACTCCTAATTAGGTCTCGCCTACCAGACACATCCAGCGGTGGTTGCAAAACACATGGCGTACCATTGATTGGCCTTATTAAGTTGAATTGCAATTACATTTCTATAGCGCTTACAACCCATATGGTGAGTAGCACGCTACCTGGGAGCATAGAGTGAATGGTTATTCCACTATCCCCCCCCAAAATACAATTCTGACCAACTCAACCCCAGCAATTACCTCCCTGTCTCCAATATCCCTACTTTTGCCCCAAAAAATGTGTGCCTCTACAACTTTCCAGTCACATTGAGTAATTCCAACTCCTCGTCCATTGTCCATCTGGGTTCGGATCAGGTCATAGCACCGAAACTGCCATGGTCCACATAGTCGATGATGCCCTATGCTCACTGGACCAGAATGAATCTTGCCTCCTAATCGACCTGTCAACAGCCTTTCAATCAATCAATCAATCAATCACAGCATTTATATAGCGCGGTACTCACCCGGGAGGGTCTCAAGGCGCTGGGGGAGAGGGGTGTGTCACTGCTCGAACAGCCTGGTCTTGAGTTGCTTCCTGAAGGAGAGATGGTCTTGGGTACGTCGAAGGTGAATGGGGAGGGAGTTCCAAGTCTTGGCTGCCAGGTAGGAGAAGGATCTTCCTCCGGCGGTGGCTCTGCGGATGCGTGGTACGGTGGCGAGTGCGTGGCTGGTTGATCGTAGCTGGCGCGTGGGCGTGTAGAAGGTCATGCGGTCGTTGAGGTACTTGGGGCCCAGGTCGTGTAGAGCCTTGTGTGCGTGGGTGAGGAGTCTGAACGTGATTCTCTTGCTGACAGGGAGCCAGTGCAGTTCTCTCAGGTGTCCGGTGATGTGGCTGAGTTGGGGGATGTCCAGGATGAGTCGTGCGGAGTCGTTCTGGATGCGTTGGAGTCTTCTCTGGAGTTTGGCTGTGGTTCCGGCGTAGAGGGCGTTCCCGTAGTCCAGTCGGCTGGTGACGACTGCCTGGGTGACGGTCTTCCTGGTTTCAGTGGGGATCCATCTGAAGATCTTGCGGAGCATGCGCAGGGTGTTGAAGCACGAGGAAGAAACGGCGTTGACTTGTCTGGTCATTGACAGGGAGGAGTCCAGGATGAAGCCCAGGTTGCGTGCGTGGTCCGTTGGTTTGGGGGCCTTTGACACTATTCTACCATGCTACCCTTTTAAACCTTCTAGAACACAGGATGGGACTCTCCGGCACTGTGCTGAAACAGGTCTTCTTTTATTTACACAACAGAGCCCAGCACATCCTAATCAATCACACTCTTTCCAATCAGTTTCCACAGTCGCTGGGTGTACACTGAGAGTCTGTCCTCTTCCCAACATTGTTTACCCTATATATGGAGCCCCTAACTGAAATCATCAAACTCTGCCACATCTCCTACAACATGTATGTGGACGATCCCCAACTCTAAATGAAAAATCACCTCCCTTAAGGAAATCTATATCCTCAACAATATCTTTCCAAAAACGCAACATTGGCTGACTTGTAACCAACTCAAACTCAATGTCCTCAAACTCTTACTGATCACAGTGCTCACCTTTACCCCTAACATTAAAGACTGATTCCCTCTTCTCACTGCCTTGAATTGTACCGGACACATCATTAACTCTGCCAAATCCCTAGGTGTAACCTTGGACAAAGACCTTTCCATGCAAAAACACATCAATGCCGTTACTAGAGGAGCTAACCATCAGTTGCATATTTTTAGGAAACTAAAACCTTTCTTCCCAGTGGTAGACCTCACAACTTGCACAACTGACGACTACATTGAATGCAGTAGCTAGACTCATCACTAGATTAAAAAAAGTGATCATATCACCCCAACCTTCATTCACTGAAATGTCTACCCTATGAGCCAGTATGCATCTCAAAATTGCTTGTATGACCCACAAGAGCTACACCTCCCCCCTCCTACTTGACCCAGACACTGACCTTATCGGGTGGAAACAGATCTTCCAGAAGCACTAGTTCCTTAATACTTAAGCAACAACAATTTTAATGAAAAAGAAAATCTACAACCAACTGATTCTTCTCTTGTATTGCCCCAAAAATGTGAACTCTCTCCCTTCCGAAATCCGATACAATCCATCTATATCTAGCTTCAGGAAAAAATTAACAATTTTACTATCAAACAAATTCCTCTCACACTTAGGACTCCCCGACGTTCCCTCTTGATCCGCTGCACCTGCCTACTTGTTTGTTGCTTCTTGTCATGCTGGAATATGCTTAGGTCTGAATTTATGCTACGCTATGTGCTCCTATTTCAGTTTACCATATGCACAATTACTTACATTTTTCTTGATCTATCCCATGTTTTTGTACACTATCTGTAGCACCATGTCAAGAAATGGCAGATACTTGCCTCACTGCAAAAAGCAAGCCTAATGCTTGAGACCCCTTTACGAGCGACTGTCGAGCCGTGTGACATTTACGCACCACAAAGTACTGGGGCTTGGACGGATTTATGGGTGGTTAGTGCTTAAAAAAGACCAGGAGCTTTATTGTGACTTATATTTGCTTTCTTTTATTTAGTGGCCTTTCTTGTTACATTTTGAGGGTGTTCCTACCCTGGAACATAACCTCTTTACTGTTCTTTCTTCTTAGTTAAGCACCTCATAAGAGTGTATGTGTTTTCCAGTTGTCTCTGTGGTGTACCTTTGTACTCCCCCCCCCCTTTCACCTCCCCCCCACGAAGATCAGTGTAGCTATCTCTTGCCTCTGTTTGCTCGCCCCATCTCAGTGCACTTTGTATTCTGCTCTCCCTCCTGTGATTCTCCTCCACTCTCAGTGCACTTCATGTTGTGCTGGCCCTCCTGTCTTTTTCCTATTGCCTGTGTTTGTCTCTCCCTTGAGTGCTTCTCCACCACCCTCGTGTTGCTCCCTTCCTCGTATGCTTCTTTTCCGCGACTTCCCTACCCACATTTATTTTTCAATTACATCAACTAACTGCTCCACCAAAGACGCCATCCTTGCATTTTTTTTGATAACTTTGTTGTTTTTGGAGGGTTACACAACGAATTACTGTTGGCCCCTTCCCTTTAAAAAAAAAAGAGCTTTTGCACTACTTGGTATTTTTTTCTTTTTCATTTACCAATTCATCTCGGATTAGTAAATAAAAAAAAATGCTGCCCATGTCATTTTGTAAGTCCGCACATGTGTGGTGACGCATGCACACTTGTCATCAGCATGATTGCGCCTGCAAAATGGCACAGACACTGGTGGCTGTCTCATCATGCTGTTTTTTTGTCTTCACCCCTCCCAGGAACGCTTGTAGGCAGCACTGGTTACCTCATCTAAGGGTGAAAGGTGGCTCCTTATCTTCAGGACGGTACATCTGACTTTGCATGCACTGTTATCTCTGGTGTAACTCTGTCTATGCTTGTAAATACAGGTGGCTGTAACAAACCCACTGACCTTTGTATGAATGAGCCACTGCCTAATGATGCTGGGGACTACATAGTCCAGTCCCGGGCATAGTTTAGCTTACTAATGCATATTGGTTTCATACTGGGTTTTGTAGTTGTGTTTCTCTACACTTTAGTTAACATGCCTGAGAATAATGATTTATTACAGTGAAGCACAGGACAGAAAGGTGGCGAGTGGTCGTTTGGAATCTGTTATGATTTTTGAGGGCCAACAGAGGTCTTCCATAAGTCAACAGAGTACCTGAATTTCAGTCCCTGGCCATTTTCCGAGGGTGAAAGAGTGAGTGCCGATGGACAGTTAATAGCCATGAAGGCTTCAGAGGCAACATTATCTCTTGCAGGGGTGGATGGCCTGCAGAGGATCTTTGAGGGATGATTGAGCTTAACTCTCAGTCGGCCCGGCTCTAGAATGTTTTCTTTGGGAGGGCCACAAAGAAGCATAGGTAGGCTATTTGGTTTTAGGTTTAAACCTATAATAACTGATAAAACCACACCAAAAGGAAAATAGCTATCACCGGTGTAAACATATATACACTGAAAAAACACCCCTGTAACCACAAACTAAGTGCCATTCAAAGAAAGGACAAGATGAGTGAAAGAGACATTTTTATTTCTTCCTGAAGGGACCAATACAATGTAACTTTGTTATACATGGTAGCATCAAGAAAGACTGGGCTAACATTCTGCTTGAGTTTTACTGTTTAGGATGTCACTGAAATATTGTCTCTTCTTCCTTCTGCTTTTTCAGTTTTGTGGGGTTTGGTCTAAAGATGCAGTGTTTATAAGCATGCTTAAGGTCTTATTCAGTTATTTTATAAACTGTACATAATCTGGAAATATTAAAATCATATTTGATATTGTGTCTACATTTGATTTCACTGATAGGTAAAATGGCTGGTTTCATAAGATTCTTTCCTAATATGTACCATCACAATTACCCATCAGCACCCTTTTCTAGTGAGTCAGTATTGATTGTAAATGAATTGCCAAACACCCTAAGCTTTAAACATTCAATGCAAGATGTAGTGACAGGTATTTGTGAAAATAATGCTGTCACCAAGCATCTAATATAGAGGTGGAAACATGACACCAGACGTTTGGTAAATATGGAATGCAGTGTCACTTGGAATGCTGCTGAAAAAAAGTTCCAACCAAGTTCAATAAAGATTGGAGTGATATTGTTTGTATTTGTAGTAAATCAGCTACTATCAAAATCGATACCTGTGTGGAAGTGCTTCCCTATAAGAGATCCTTGTCACTTGCTAGATGGTATGCTGAAAGCATCTTTACATTCTTCAGAGTTAATGAAGAATGCTATTGACGTTGTAGTCCATTATGGTGCAGTAAAAATGGATTCGGACTTCATGTTCCCTGTGCACACGCTATCTATACAGATGCAGTATCAGTGCAGAAAGCAAGCAATAATTAAATTAAAATTCCATAAACACCGGAAAAACACAGTTTGTTGTTTTTAATAGCGCAGAAATTTGTAACCACTGATAACCACTGCTTTTTTAAGGTATTGAAAAAACTAAAAAAACCCCACCAGAATTAACCAAAATTAAAAACTGAAAACAGGAAAGCCTAAGCATGGGTAAGCCATGAAGGCGAGTGAGTACTGGGCCAAAAAAACAACAAAGTATTTAATTGATTTGATATTTAAGCATTGGCATCTGTCTGCGTTTGACATTTTTAGCACAATAATGAGCACCCAAAGAGCTACATACTTCACTTTCTATGAAGTGCTTCCAGCTTTGGGGAAGGGGAGGGACGCTGCTTGTCAAATCTTTAAGATGGAGGTCTTTAAAACTGCAGTATGCTTTGGTCATGTGCAGCATCAGAAATGTTTCTGCTGCCACACAGAGCCACTGAACAGCTTTTCATGTTTTAAAAAAAACTTTGGCAGCTTTTTACTTTGCAAAGCATTGAAGTTTAAAAATACGATTCAAGAAGCCCAGAATCATAATTCAGTTTTCAGGATATCTCTGCTGGTCATTTTTTACATCACACCAGCTAATAAACTCTGCTGACTTCACACCTCTCCCTAGGTCTGAAAGAAATCTATGCCAATGGTGTTAAACACTGAAATAAACGTAGAGTGCCCACGGGGCTGCATGCCCCTATGAAACATTGAGGTGAAAAACACTTGTTTTTGAGTTCTTATTGGACATGGGTGGGCCAGGGTTATTCCTACGGTGGGCCTGGCCTACCCTCTAGAGCGCCTGACTCTCTGAGAACTTATTGCACCCTCTCTCTTGCATACATGGGCAGGCACTTGACAGCCTTGGAGAAGACTCCCCTCCCACGCTTTCTCCGTCACACACGGTCAGGTTGAAGTAGCCCGTAGCAGTACCCCCTCCCCTATCCCTGCTTGCATACACTATTGGGGTCCGATAAACCCTGCAGTGGTCCCTTCCTCAAATCCTAGCTTTTTGCCGTCCATTTTTGGGACAGAAATGTCAGGTGCATGACTGAGAGCATGCTTCTATACTCTGAGTTACAAAGGTGCGAGCTCCTAGTGTTTGTCTCTTTTTCTTTTACCTCTGCTCCTTTGACAGTCATGCGTGTATTCTAAGGGGCCAAAACCTCTGTTCCCCATTAGCTCCACAGTGTACATGGAGTACGGACAGCCTGTCATCACATCACGCTCTTCCTTTCATGGACTCTTCTGCAGACAAGCCCCTCTGGCATATCTGACTTGTTTCAGTTTAATCTGGTTGGAAACTTGGCAAGGGGTGTACTCTGTCACCTGACCATTTCCAACCTTTGTAATTTTTGATTACCACGCGTTCAGAAATACGTTATGACGGTTAAGATACTCCTCTCAGGGAGTTAGAAAACAAAATCAAACCTCATGAGAAAATAAATCATTCCCTCCCCAAGGCAGACCGGGTCCCCTCGCTACTGGCTTCTTACAGTCCTGTTGCTATTCTCGGGGCAGATTATAAATTCTAGGAAAGATTCTAGCTGATCAATATGCCCAGATCCTCCCAGAGCTGGTACACATTGACCCGGCCCATAGCACTTCCCAGAATATCCGCTGTCTTTTCCACGTGCAGGACCAGGTGAGGGGGAGATCTCTGCAGACTACTTGCCTCATCCTTGATTTAGAGAAGGCATTTGAAACACTGACCTGGCATTACCTTTTTGTGTGCTGGGGAACATGGGCATTGGACCCCTGCATTTAGCCTACACAAAACTATTGTACTCCAACCCAATGTCCCTGATCCACCTAGGTCGTCTTGTCTCAGCTCCTTTCCCGGTGGGTCAGGGGCGAGGCAAAGGTGCCCACTCCCCCTCCACTATTTGCGCTTGCATTGGAGTTTGTGGCTGTATGGTTGCATGAAGGAGACTGGTAGTGGGGTATTCCTTTGACATGTAGGACACAACATGGTGTCCTTATATGGGGACGATCTCCTCATATATGTGTGGGACATAACAGCTGACTTAACGTCCCTCTGAGATACACTAGCGGACTACACCACTGCAGCTGAACTTCTAATCAACTGGGCAAAGGTTGCTATGTACCCACTCTGCCCCTGGCAGCTACCTCTGGATCTATATCTTGGTGACACTTGCCTTAACTGGCACGCACACCTGACACGCTACCTGGGGGTCCACCTCTACCACATTCCTTTGGACCTCTATGAGGGGAACCTCTGCAGAGCCTTGATGGGTATCCTGTCCGAAGTGCACTTCGGATGATCCCTCACTTTGGTGCCTATGAGAAAAATCACCCTGGAGAAGATGGTTATCCTGCCCCGTCTTCTGTACTATTTCGCAGCTCTCTTGGTTATACCCCCTTTGCTCCTTCTTCAGGGAACTGGACTCTCTCCTATGCATACTCATATGGGGATCCGGGCGTGGGCGCTTTACCCTGACTAAATTGCAGTTGCCAGTAGACTGGGGAGGCATGGGGACCTCACCCTTTGAAGCATACTTTCTTTCAACAGAACTCTAATGGTTGTCCCTCTGGACAGCTGGGTGATACCTGGACGAGGCCAGCTCTAACCTTGAGCCCTTATTGGTACCAGCGTTCTGAAACCTCCTTTTCCCATAGTGTTCCACAGCCCCCTGACCCGTGCGGGTGGTGGCAGCAAAGACATGCATGGCTAGGATACATCGCCTTTCCCGTAGGACTCCGCTCTATGCCCCAAATGTGCCTATGGTTGGCCTGTGCTGTGGCCAAGCTTATTACACTTCTGGGGATCTGAGGGTCTGGACAGACCACTCCTTCTTGAGGTGGGAGGCTTCTTCGCTGAGGGGCATCTCTTCCCTTTCGATTAGTTGGCCGAGAAGATGGGTCTCCCGCGGGACAGTTCCTCCTTAACCATCTGCTTAGCCACACTTGCCAGGCCCTTTGGGAGCTCTCGGGAGGAGAGCCCATGACACATCCAGTGCTTCAGGCCATACTATGTATGGGGGCCGTCCGCCACCTTATCACCTGGTTAGTTAAGGCCATACGCGAACTAACAATTGTCTCCCTCGCGGTGCTTCGCCAAAGTGGGAGGGCGAGTTTGGGAGGGTGTTGCTTGATGAGGAATGGGAGCGGGCGCTTCAGTTCCCAAAAAAGATCTCCCGCAATTTGAGGTTCAAGAATATACAGTTCTTTTTACATTTTTTTAATTTCTTTATTGGCATATTAAACATTAAAACAAACACCAACAGTGTAGCCACTTACTTTCAGTATCGGCACAATCCAGTTGTTTGTGAAGTATGACAAATTATCCATACAAGATAAAGTCCACACAACTCCAGTGGTAGATAACAAATCATAACATACATTGTACATCCAGTTAACATTTGGTTTGAGCTTTACAGGTGTGACACCATTTCGCCTGGCATCTCTTCAAGGTAGGGCCCACTTGTGCTTAGCAGTGTGAACCTGAAACATTCTGCAACAGCGAGACACCTTGGTCAACTTATTATTCGCCTCTAGGCTTACATAGGTACGTCTATTAGTCGACAGATGCCCCAGAGGGGTCTGCATCTTCTTGTTGCCGTTTGCATGCCCACTCCAAAAATGGTTCCCATATGTCCCTTGGCCTGGATGCCGATGGCATTAACTCCCAAAACGTGGACAACTGTGTGTGGCTACATGTTACATCCGGATTCCAATCCTCCATGGAAGGGACCCTAGCTACCCTCCGCTTTGCAAGCAGCAATAACATAGCATGAAGCTTACAGGTCCTGATTCGTGTGTTTTTAACGTATCCCATCATTCCCGAGAGGGGATCCGGATCGCCAGGAGTACCAATGATCTTGTGTATAGTGAAAAAGATTGTAGACCAAAATGTGACTAGTCCTGGACAGCTCCATGCCATGTGCAGGAGTGTAGCTGGGGCAAAGCCATATCTCCAGCAGCCGTCATCGCCCTGATCCCCATGCGGTGAAGTTGAGAAGCGGTTCTATAGAATCTATGGAGAAATTAAAATGATTCCAGCTTAGCTTGTAATTGGGGGATAAGGCTGTTAGTTGATTGCAACAAAATGCAGTTCAGCATTCCACGCCTGGAAGGCCCTTTGCGTCAGCAAGGGGACGGAATTCTGCATGTTATTGTAGATCCTCGTGATGAGTCTACGAGAGGAGTCAGTCTTGAGCACGTTTTTAAGGGCAAGCAATGTGGGAGGAGGGTTGGGGAATGTGTCATGTATGCTTTACACGTGGCCCTAATTTTGTGGTAGAAAAATAATTCGGAGAAAGAGATTGCGCGCTCCTCCACTGGTTTGGGGGGGGGGGCTCTGAACACCTCTCCCGGGTAGAGGTCCGCAAAGGTACGTATTCTCATCTTCTGTGCCAATGCTCTTCTTGCACCCTCCCCCATTGTGGCTAACATAGGGTTGTGTGCTAGGGGGGAATGGACAGGGCATATAGGATTTTTAAATGCGCTCTTTCCCATAGTTTATCCCAAGGCCACCTCCATGTTTCCACAGTATCGATGTCTCCACGAGGACGTTTGCAGGTCTGATATAGGGCCACCTGTAGGGGAACTGGAGCAGCGACGTGCGGCTGAAAAGGGGTTGGGTGGGCCCCAAAATGTAAAAACTGTGCCTGTGCACTGAGCGCGTACAATTGAATGTCCGGGGCACCCATACCGCCCTGAGACAGTAGTAAGGTCAAAAGTTTCCAGGAGATCCACGCCTGTCGGACCGCCAAGACCATGGAGATTAATAAGGATCGTATGGAATTAAAAAAAGGTTTGTGTAAGAGGAATCGGGATATTGACAAATAGGTACAGCAGTTTCGGCAGTACCACCATTTTTGCGATGGCTATTCTCCCAGCCAGAGACAGGGGAGACCGGCCCATGCAGTGACCTTGTCTTCCAACCACAACACTGCACATCCGTAATTCATGTCCCAGATATCCTGCATGTTTCTGCTTAACCCCTTCCATGCTCATGACGAGCTCAGCTCGTCATGAGGCACAGTTGAGCTGTGCTGATGACGAGCTGAGCTCGTCATGAATAATGGGAAATGGCAATTTCCAGCACAGGGGAAAAATAACCACAGCAGCGATGTGGTTAAGCAAATTCCAAGATATTTTACCGGGCCATTGCGAAGCGCAACGGAGACAACGGGCAACCCTGCCTCGTGCCCCACGAGATTATGAACGGGTCCGATATCATTCCCTTTAGTTTGATCCTAGCAGAGGGCCTCGTGTAGAGGAGCCGCACGAGACTGAGAAAAAGGGGACTGAACCCCATCCTCTCTAGGACTGCAAAGAGCTCGGACCACTCAAGCGTGTCGAGCGCTTTTGTAGAATTAAGGAAAATGTCAACAGCTTTCGTGTCCGGATGGAGATATTGCACCACAGAAAAAAAGTCCTATGGTTATGAGATGTAGAGCGCCCGGGGAAAAAACCTGATTGGTCTGGGCGGGAGATCAGCGGGAGAAGAGGCTGCAGGCAATTGGCGACCAGTTTTGCAAGGATTTTAACATCCACATTTATCAGCGAAAGTGGACGGTAAGAGTTGAGTTTGTCTTCTGGTTTCCCCGGCTTAAGCAGGGTGATTATAATGGCCTCTCGTATTGAGGGCGGTAGGATACCCGTGGTCTGAGCCTCTTCGTAAAGCGTTATAAGATGTGGGGTCAGTTCCTCAGCATTTGCCTTATAAAATGCTGTGGTCAGCCCATCAGGTCCCGGAGTTTTGTTCGATGGGAGACTCCTAATCACCTGAATCCCATCTTCCACCGCAAAGGGAACGTCCGGGTACTCCCTATGCCCCTGTCCCAGCCAGAGTAGCTCAAGAGAGTCCAAGAACGGCTCGACATTGTCCTGCACTGGACCATGGGTTGTCTTGTATAGTGTGACGTAGAACTGAGTAAATTTGTATAGTATTTCTTGTGGGCCTCTGGTCACTTGAGGAGAGTCACCCCTAACATCCGTAATGTAAGCAGTCGAGAGTGGGGCGCAAAGTATTGTCGCTAGGGATCTCCCAGGCCTGTCACCCTCTCCGTACCTCCTGGCTTGTGTATATTTGCCAAGGAACTTTACTTTGTGCTGGGCCTCCTCTTCAAACTCTAACAGCTTCTCGTTTCAATGTCGCCACAAGAGTGGGATCATTGAGTTTCAGCCTCCTTAATCTGCCTCTCCAAGGATTCCAGAGTACTCCTTATGGCTTTCAGCAACCCCGCCTGCCGGGCTATACATAGAGCCCTGATTACCACCTTAAATGCCTCCCAGAGGGAAGCCTGGGTTGATACTGAGCCAAAAGAATATACAGTTCTTCATTCTACACAAGACCTACCTATCACCATCTCAGCTGCATTGCCACCTCTCCGAGACACAGTTTGAATGTCCCCGCTGCTGGGCTCCAGACGCAACGCTTATACACATGCTCTGGTCCTGGACAGCCCTCAAAGTTATTGCCACTCAATCCACACTGTACTGTACATCCACACTGTACTGTACAGGGTCATAGAGCTTCTGGACATATACATGTGAGAAGCATTCTTCCTAGGCATATTCGAACGCAAGAAGCAATGGAAAATCCTGGCCCACTTCAAGTCAAGTCAAGTCAAGTCAGAAATTTATATAGCGCGCTACATACCCATAGGGTCTCAAGGCGCTTGAGGAAGGGGGAAAATTACTTGTCGAATATCGAAGTTTTAAGTTGCTTTCTGAATGCTAGGTGGTTCTGAGTAAGCCGAAGGTGAGTGGGGAGAGAGTTCCAGGTTTTGGCTGCCAGGTAGGAGAAGGATCTACCTCCCATGGTGGCTTTGTTGATGCGGGGAACAGTGGCCAGGGCTTGGTTGGAGGAACGTAGTTGACGGGAGGGGGTGTAGAAAGACAGTCATGTGTTGAGGCATTCGGGTCCAAGATCGTAAAGTGCTTTGTGTGCGTGGGTTAATAGGCGGAAGGTGATTCTCTTATTCACGGGGAGCCAGTGGAGGTTTTTCAGGTGACCAGAGATGTGTTCTTTACGCGGGATATCAAGTATGAGCCTGGCTGAGGCATTCTGGATGCGTTGGAGTTTTTTCTGGAGTTTTGCGGTGGAACCGGCGTATAGGGTGTTTCCGTAGTCCAGGCGACTCGTAACAAGTGCGTGAGTGACCGTTTTTCTAGTTTCAGTGGGGATCCAGCGAAAAGTTTTTTTAAGCATGCGAAGGATGTTGAAGCAGGATGATGAGACAGCGTTGACTTGTCTGGTCATTGAGAGTGAGGAGTCCAGGATGACGCCCAAGTTCTGTGCGTGGTCCGTCAGGATGGGTGCTTTTCCGAGGGCCTTTGGCCACCAGGAGTCGTCCCAGGCGGAGGGGGAAATACCTAAGATTAGGACTTCTGTTTTGTCTGAGTTCAGTTTCAGACGGCTGTGTTTCATCCACTCGGCTACTTCTTTCATTCCTTCGTGTAAGTTGTTTTTGGCGGTGTTGGGGTTCTTGGTGAGTGAGAGGATCAGTTGGGTGTCGTCAGCGTAGGACATGGTGTTGAGATTGTGTTGGCGAACTATGGCTGCGAGGGGGCTCATGTATACGTTGAAGAGGGTGGGGCTGAGTGATGATCCTTGCGGCACGCCGCAGATGACTTCAGAGGCCTCTGATTTGAAAGGGGGGAGCCTGACTCTCTGAGTTCTTCCGGTGAGGAAGGAGGTGATCCAATCCAGTGCTTTTCCTTGGATTCCGATGTTACTGAGGCGCTGTAATAGGGTGCTATGGCAGACTGTGTCGAATGCTGCGGAGAGGTCAAGGAGGATGAGGGCGACTGTTTCTCCATTGTCCTGTAGGGTTCGGATGTCGTCTGTTGCTGCGATGAGTGCGGTCTCAGTGCTGTGTTTGGCGCGGAATCCGGACTGTGAGGGGTCGAGGGATTTGTTGCTTTCGAGAAAGGCGGCAAGCTGGTTGTTGACAGCTTTCTCGATGACTTTGGCCGGAAAGGAAGGAGCGAGATGGGGCAGTAGTTTTTGAGTTCGGTGGGGTCAGCTGTGGGTTTTTTCAGAAGGGCGCTGAGTTCGGCGTGTTTCCAGCTTTCCGGGAAGGTGGCAGAGTTGAGGGAGCAGTTGATGACGTCTCGGAGGTGTGGTGCTATGATGGAGTCTGCTTTGTTGAAGATGTGGTGAGGGCATGGGTCAGTTGGGGATCCTGAGTGGATGGAGTTCATCAGGCGGATGGTGTCCTCAGTGGAGATTGGGTTCCAGTCGTTAAGGATGTTCAAGGGGGGAGAGGGTCCTGCAGAAGATTGGGTGGGTAGGTCTTCGGGTCGGTTGTCGAAGCTGTTGTGGATGTCTGCAATTTTGTTGTGGAAGAAGGAGGCTAGGGAGTCGCAGAGGGCTTGAGAGGGGGTGATGTCGTTGGAGTTTGCTGATGGGTTGGTAAATTCTTTGACGATGTTGAATAACTCCTTGCTATTGTGGGCGTTGTTATCTAGTCGGTCTTTGAAGGCGGCTTTCTTGGCGGACCAGATTAGTTGGTGGTGTGTGCGGGTGGCGTTTTTGAAGGCGTCTCTGGTGTTGGAGTTTGGGTCTTTTTTCCATGCTTTCTCGAGGGAGCGGCAGAGTTTCTTGGATTTCTTAAGATCATCGTTGAACCAGGAGGCCTTCTTGCTGCTTAGTTTGTTTTGATGTTTTTTCAACGGTGCTAGGATGTCGGCGCTTTTGGATAGCCATTGGGTGAGGTTAATGGCTGCTTGGTCGGGGTTAGAGGAGTGGACAGGAGGGGTTTGGAGGAGCGATGAAGAGATCTGGTCGCTGGTGATTTTGGCCCGTTTTCACTCGCTAAGCGCACAATCGCGCTCCCCAACGGCCCCTCAGGTGGAGGCATGGAGAGGAGCGATGCACAAATGGGGTGCGGAGGTGGAAGACTCCGTCTGGTACGAGGAGGTCCGTTGGATGTGTGACGTTCCATATCCCCACAGTGTCTGCTCTTCTTACACATTTTTACCAGTGGTGGGAAATGACAACTTGCCCCCATAAACTCACCACCTTCTTTCCTCTCACACCCGGTTCACTCCCTAAGACAGAGTTGCATATTGCAACACTTGCCAATCACATACCGCAGGCCAGCTCTACTTGTGATCAGCATGGCGAGGTGCCTACTCACGCCATTCCCTTCCTGAACCCACTCTCACACACTTATCTCCACAGCTGAACCTGCCCACCTACCTAACCTCTAAATCTCCCACCATTCACTTCAAGTTACATTAGATCGGTGCCAACTACGGCAGGCCATGAGCACTAAGCACCCTAAACATGGCAGACCTGCATGCCCAGGAGTGACCCACAAATGGTTTTATCTGCTGTGTTCATGCCTGTTTGTACTGATTCTTTTTCTTTTTTGCAATATGCTATACAATGCCTTATGTTGCTGTTGTTTGAAATACAAAACCCAATAAAAACGTTTTTTTTTAAAGAGAAAAGAAATCCTTGCATGTAAATGCTTTGAACAGTTTTAAAGCAGTTTCTGCTATTTCTTTTTAAATGAGATGCTAGAGACAGAAGAATGGTTTCAATGGAGGCCACTTCTGATGTAGCTCCAGAAATTATATCTTTTCAAAGAGGCACCAGTCTTTAATGGTAAAGGCACGTGTACGCACTCTGATAGCCCTAAGATCATGGAAAAGGGTCCCACACCGAAAACTTTACTCTCCTGAACCTAGATATCGAGTTTAAGCAGCACCATTGATGCAGCTCTTTAGCAGTTCTCCTAGTGAGAATCTTTTTATCACTTTTAGGAAGTCTGTCGCACCCGAATTGGAGCTAAATCTACATTCATTTTGTAATATTGCTGAGACCTATGTACAGCACTCTTAATCTTTGCAGTGTCTAGGGAGAGGTCTGTCCTCTCTTTTGGCTGTTTTAGAGAAATCAGTCAACAATTCAAACCATATTTTAGCCCCTCTCCTGGCAATATTGGAGTTCCTGACCCAGGTTACAAAGATATTATCAGATACAACTGCTAACCCCACTCCATCCCTAAATATGGGAGGTAGTAGGGGAACTTTTGCAGTTGCTCCTCCACAACTGGTTGTCTAACAAGTGGATTTAGGTAAGGAACCCCCATCCAACTCTCCACTCAGGGACTTTAGATCACAAGTTGGTGCTCCGCCCTGCTGAAAAAGGATTGAAAAGCCTGCCAGAGAATGGGCAGAGTTTCTCCATGAAAAAAAATCTTTGAGCTTTGACCATGGAACCATTAACTAACCCCCCCCCCCCCCCCCCCCCCACCAGTAAAATGAGTATTCTCTTCCTAATTTTTCAGAATAAAGAAGTCCCTGTGCCTTCAAAACATGGGGGTAGGAAAAAACACGAAGAGTAATAAGGGCAACAAACAAAAAGACAAATGGAAGAAAAAACAATGTTGTATCTTCAAAAAAACAGGCAAAACAAGTTTGCTTTGATTTCAATGCTGTTACTGGTGTCAAGTGGAGAAAGAAGACATTGGTCCAATGATGGCAAGGGTGGTAACTTCCTCCCAGCAACAGGCTTCAGTTCATTCCTCATGCCTGCAGGTTGGGGACATCCTGGAATTCCAAATCTAGATCCAACACAAGTTCTCTCCTGTATCTCACTGAATCCCCCGGCGAAGGTATTTCCTTCAATTTGGAGGACAGTGTAGTTTATTAGTGGGAAAAGTGTGGGCTAACACAGCATGTAATGTATTGAATGAGTCGCTTCTGTTGGAAATTTTTTAATACAGCATTTTTATTGGGATGCTTTACTGACCCAGATAATTGTGTATGGTTCAAAGTAGTGATATTTCCCTAGTGCAAATCAAGAACTCAGGCAAATAGCAGGGCCAGAGTAATTTTTTATTCAAGAGTGATATCAAATCTAATCCTACTTAATAATGACAAGTTATGCAGTTGTGGCATGTAGGAAGGTGGATACCTGACTATGGTTACCCCAGATTTTTTGCCTTGTGTTTAGCTGGTTTTCGACTTAGTTGGCCTGGTTCCCTGCCCTGCTAATCAGGGCCCCAGGCTATCTTCTTTTTCCGTAAAATTGACTCCATGCACCCTAGGTGCGTAACCAAATTGGTACTGGACACCTTGTCAGCCCCTATATAGTGCACTATAAGTGCCAAGGGCATAGGTGCATCCAAGGCCTACCAGGGGCTGCAGCATAGCTTTTGCCACCCCTGGCTGGTTCTTAAATTGACACAACTGGCTGATCACTCAGCGGGGGCAAGTTGGTGTAATCACCTCTTGCTTAGATATAGTATCCCTATATCTAAACCTATATCTGGACACATATAAACCTATAAGTCACTCCTATGGCAGGCCTTATCAATCCTGGAGGCAGAGTGCTTGGTTTAACGTGAGATGGTGCTCGAGCATGAGCTGAGCCTGTCTGCAGCTGTTGGGAACAACTCCCTAAGCTGTTCCGGGATAATGCCATACCATATACTATTAAGTGCATTATAATCCATCGCGGTTATGTGCTAACTTTGGTTTGGCTTTATCAAAACATGTCGTGTAAGGTGTCATACGATTTAGAATACTATCCCCTCGACAGTCCTGTCGACGGGGGATAGCATTCCACCCTTCTAGAGGGAGAAGACATGTTACTTTACTGAAACGCGGTTAATCCTAACCAGAGCCTCAGCATCACAAAATAGATGCTGCAGCCACCGACACAAGCCTGACCTCCTGCTGCTGACCGAAATTCGGCAGAGGAGGCCTGGACAAAGGGTTTCCTGTCGCAGGGAGGTGCTACACCACCCCAGACAGGAGATAGTGTATTGGGGCAGGGAGGGCTGAAAGAGATCAGACAGTGCCTGGGGCGCACAAGGCTTCCCCTTGCATAATCCGGTCAAACCGGTTCTGGGGCACACCAGCCCCAGTCCCAGCGCGACCCTGGACAAAGGGAAAGGGGTGTAACCACCCCCTTCCTGGGTCCCACCCATAGGAGGGACCTAGCAGATATTCCAGCCCCCTAGATTAGTATAAGAATGGGAGCAGTGCCAACGCACTCAGATTATCCTGACTGAAACTTATGAAACGAAACTCTGGACCCTTCAACATCCTACTCGACGTAGAAGACTGAAGAATCTCCCTTGTGGTCAAGGAGTGACGACCCTGTGCAAACAGGCACCATCCAGCACCTCGACGTTTGCTTTGTTGCAGTTCCCGCCGGAACTAGAGCGACATAGTTCGACAAGACCCAGCATGCCTGCCTTCTAACAGCCCGATCCACAGTCCCTGCAGAGCTGAGACCCGTGGAGGCAACCTGAAGCGTGGGGCCCGCCATCTTAGAAAGACCAACAGGCGCTGACCGTGCAGCATCCGAGGCCCCCTCGAAGCTGTGCATTGGGGTTTGAGAAGCCCCAGTGCTGAGCCTCTCTTGCACCGAAGCTCACCCCTCTACACTCACCGAGTGCTGCGTGGGGCCCTTCTGCATCTTTTGGCTCAACGCGTTGGCCCGGTCACTCGCCCGTTGGCTTGTGGCCCCTGTGCCAACGAACTTTGAGAACTGACTCATGAGTCTGGTTGCTCCAGACTTGCACTCGCTCCCCTGAAAAGGAGCACCCGCTCTGACCCTCCTGGTCCGAGTATTAAGCCATCTTCGAATCCTGCGTGGGTTGCGCTTGCCAAGGGTTGTTTGCTCCAATCTGGAAGCCGACACCGCCGACAGCGAGAGCCTGCGTGGGACAGCTCGTGATCCACTCCTGGACATCCTTGGTGCCCCAGAGTCCACGTGGCAGCGGAGAGAAGCTTCACGACAGCGACCTGAAAGCGCCCAACATTGCCTGGTTCCTTCCTGGTTCCACCCTGGTCACTGCTGAGTGACCCAGACTCTGTCCCCTCTGCTTTCAGATCATCTTTATGTTCGATCCACCCTTGGATCACACCGGACACTTCTCTTCTCGACGCCTGCAGCATCTTCAGCTCCAATCACCATCAACCTGCGTGACGAAACCCGACACTACTTCGCACCTGTGCACCCGCTTCCTGTGGGTGAGGTAACTCAGCAACGCCGGTGTTCCTACACTGGTACACACCTCTAGTGTATGTGTCTAAAGTTTCGTCCTTCTAGGTTAAGCGGAAGTCTCCTTTAACAGTAACTTTATAACTTTTACGCACCATTGACATTGCATTGGTGCATGTGTGTGCTTTAAGCTCTGCACCTGAATCCCGCGGGCTTTTCCCGACTTCAGCATTGTTAGTCCCGACTGCTCCCAGCGATGCCCTAGGCCTAACCACTGTTCGATTGGTATCTCTTATACCACATTTTTAATATATGGTTTGCGTGGCCCCTGTGCCTCATCCATAATTGTGCAACTTTTATATGTTTAACTGTGCTTTTGTTTAAACGCTTGTGCCTCTGCGCTCATAAAGAGTACAGAGGATTATTCTAGTAATAAATACATATATTTTTATAATATATAACTTGTGTGGTGTCCTTTCATTTGATATTACAGGATTGTGATTGGTAAAACAGCTCGCTTAACACGACCTCTTGAGTTAAGCCTTTAAGGCTGCTTAGTCCATGCTACCCTTAGGATAGCTTGTCTATAAGGTTGACTTACAACCATCACCATAAGGGATTGTTTGGACTGATACAAGGTGCCCCCAGAATTGGAGACATCATATATCAGGCCAACTTCTCACATGGCATAGATGTAATATCCCCCCTCTTCAGGAGGAGAAGAATAGTACAGTTTCCTCCAAAAATTTGGGGTGATGCAACTTTCCTTCTTCACTCTATGATTTTACAGCTCATTTGAATCTGTGTCAAATGAGAATCTTAACAAATCTGTGGGTATCTCTGGTAAAGGGAGCAGGGGGGATATCCTTACTTGGCATGGAGGGGAGTTGGAATACTCCAGTTACAGCGGATGAGACCGGGAGTTGGAGCTGGGTAGCAGGTGTTCTTAATTCCAAGGGTGCCATTGGTTTCAATAGCAATAGGAGTACCTAGTAATAGCCTCTAAGTGATTTCTTGTAATGCAGCTGGACTATTGACTGATAGTACTAAAATGGTGTTTCTGCACAGTCTGGCTGCCGATATAAAATGCATCCAGGAAACCTGGTTAACTAATGATTTTGTGCTAGAAGCTTACTTTGTTTTTGTTTGTGCTGCAATCCCCTCTTGGGGGGGGGGGGTCATGCAAGAGAGGGTGTTGCACTTATTTAAACTAATAATTACATCTGGATTTATAGTCCGTTTGCCCATGATTCAAATTTAATTCTTACCATAAAATATATCTGGAGTGAGATGAAGACATTAATGAATCACCTTTGCTGGTGAACGCATTTATTCCCCCAGACTCTGTTTATGGGCAGTTGGTATCTTAATCTTTATCCCTTCTTTTAGGGAGCAAGAGGAATGTAAATATATATAATATTGGTAGGCGACAATATCCAACCATGCGCTAAGGTTATTTACAATGGAGGACAAATAAGTAGCATTAAGAAATGCTCCCTTAAGCTTCCCTCCCAATACTAAAACCAATAAATTAAGTCTACTTCTTTTGAAAGTTTTAAGAACTATGGAATTCTTAATAAATGGAAGAATGGAGATGATACCCCTGCAAATTATACTCAAATCTTAGGTTTGTTGTTCGAACATTGATTAAATGATTGTTCCTCTTACTACTGTTGTTATGATCTCCAATTTGAATGTCAATGATAAGTCTGCACTCTACTTTTTCATTGATTTAGTTCAAAAGGAAGTAGGTCTTGGAACCCCAACAAATCAACAGTAAGGTTTGGTAAATAAACTGGCAGAACTCCTCGGAATGCCAAGCTAACTGCTAATGTGAAAGAATCCTTGACTGCATGAATTGCAGGGCCCCTCTAACTGTACCCACATCATCATCTATTTAAGTATGAAAGTTACATGAAATCCTTGGAGGCTAAATCTAAGTAAAACAATAATCCTGTTATCTACTTGCATAGAGAGATAGTGAGACTAGTGAGAAGTCAATTTGGTCCACTCTCTGTGCAAAGAGGCAAATGTATCCCCTCAAAAGAAGGCAGCAGAGATTAAACATTGCTTTCAGGAAGGATCAGCATGATCATAAATAGTTTGAGCTAAAAGAAGCTGCCTTCCGAAAATTCACGAACAGATTTTAGGAAAGTATGTCTAACAGCTGTGGTTGTACAATTAAATCTCTTCATGTCCAATTAAGCAAAATGGATGGAGCAATTACACGGTTGATCTTCATTCACCCAGTCTTGGAACAGAGTTGGCTACAGCTCAACAGCATGCTTCCCTACTGCTGTTGGGGAAATGAGAGCCTCTGGGATGATGGGGCATGATGAGATTCCCATTTTCGTAATCAAGAGAGAGGCCTCGCTCTGGCCTATATTTCTTCACACCTGTTTTTGTACACTGTTATCGACATGATGTAGTGCTCAAATTCCTGGTTTTGGGAGAATTTTAGTTCTTTTACATAAAAAGGGCTCTAGATATCTCCCCTCTAATTACTACCGAATTGCTCTACTTGATGTGGTAGGAAAGATATTTGCCAAGAGTATTCTTGATCATCTTATAGTGTGGGTTGAGGAGGAAGAGATTCTCCCTATAGAACAAGCGGGGTTTAGGAAGAATCATTGTACATCTTTATACTGAAACTAATTGTGGATAAGTACATGCCTAATTGTGGACTCTGTATATGCTAGCTTTATAGATTTTACCACAATATTCAGTAGGGTGGATCATCTAACCCTGTGGAAAAAAATGTAACAAGCACACCATGCCTGAAATTCTTCTCACATTAATCATTGCCCTCCACTTCTCTACTTGTTGCCAGGTGTTATAAGGGTGGAAATCAGGGTCTCTCTTCTACAATTGAAACTAAAAATGGAAACAAGTTTGCCTGTTGGCCCCTATTCTTTTCTCACTTTAGTATTCAGACCTTCTTGAAAGCTTATACCTTAATAGGGGGATTCTCCTTGAATTGGTGGCCTCCCTTTCCCATGTCTGATATATGCTGATTGCATTGTTATTTTGGATGTAACTACCAAAGTATTTTTATTTTATTTCAAATACTTTATTGAATTTTGCAATAAACAAATGATCAGTGTAACATGGTTGGAAAGACATGTTGATGAAACAAACATCCCAATATTACATGAAAGCATAATCATAAAACTTTACCCAAATTCAATAATGAATAGTCCGAACCATAAAGCAAACAATGATAAAAGAGAAAAGGGGAAGGAAAAAGAAAAGAAAGAAGAATAGAGGAAGAACATTGAAAAAATCCTATACAACTAAACATCAGAAGAACAACCTAGATAGAGTTGATGAAATTTTCCTGTAGACACCGGGAACTGCAATAAACTAGCATTGTAGATATAAAATAAAAACCAGAGAAAAACAAAGACAAAAATACAATATATGGAGGTTTATGGAAACTGAAATAATTGTCCAGGGAATTCCACAGCGATCTAGATGAGGGTTTCCATGGAGAATTATGTAAAGCTATATTGTCTGCACCCCTAAGATGTGTAACCCAATTTATCTATCCCTTATTTGAAGTCTTACTTGTGTCTTTTCAATTGGTAAGTACCATTTTCACAGCAGACGTAACCAGGAGATTCGAGAAGGGCTTAGTCTTTATCGGAGCATATATCAACCCTTAAGAAAGCAATAAATAATGAGGGGAATTCTCTCTTCAACTCACAGTGAAATAATGTAGATAGAAAGTCAAAAACCTTGTCCCAAAAGGGCACCACAGACTTGAAATGTAAAATAAGATGAACTAAATCACCAGTTTCAGATTTACAATTCCAGCACAATGGATCTTCACGAATACCTAAGGAGTGTAAATGTGCAGTGGTCGAAAAAGCCTTGTGCAAGAGCCAGCACTTAGTTTGAGAAATCAC
Source organism: Lissotriton vulgaris (assembly GCF_964263255.1). Taxonomy (NCBI): domain Eukaryota; kingdom Metazoa; phylum Chordata; class Amphibia; order Caudata; family Salamandridae; genus Lissotriton; species Lissotriton vulgaris. The sequence continues at coordinate 277,280,143 of NC_141698.1, read as the reverse complement.
TGGGGACATTTTATTACTCGATATTGAGCTCCACACCTGCGACCACAACGATTCTGGTAGCGGGTCAGAAGAGTGCGAATACCAAAAAGTAATAAGATTATTATTGAGATTAGAGGTTGTGGGCCGAAGAAGTTTATAGATATGAGTGACCTGGTGGCCCAGTTTCTTAATCTTTGCCACAAACATCGGTAAGGATGGTTGTGTGTTGAATAGTTTGGCTTTTGTTAATGCAGCTCTCACCTTTAAGAAATTGTAAAATTCAATGTTATCTAATTTATATCTAGCTTGGAGATCCGAAAATGTAACTGGATACGAGGCATGTTCCAACTGATAAGGGAAAAACATACCTCTGCTAATTCAATTATCAAAAGGTAGACTTTTCCCTCTATAAGCTATTTGCAATTAAACCATGAGGATTCCATGTTAGATCCCTCTATGCTAAGCTTAAGTTTCTTATCTACCTGCAGATGTGCCAGTTTTGTGTTTTTAAAGATAGATTTAGTCGGGTGAACTTGATTAGAAGTGAGAAGTGACAAAGGATTGAGGTTATCAAGAATAGCCTTTTCTAGTTCCAACCACACCGGGGTATAATTGACAGGGGGAGAAATCCAGTAGGGGTCTTGCTTCGCCAAAAAAGCTAATTGATATAACCTAAAATCTGCTAAATTCACACCACCCAAGATTTATCAAGTATCAATTTTGTAATCCTAATTCAACCTTTCTTGCCACGCCACAAAACTTTGGTATAAGGATATCTAATTTATGGTGGAAATCATCTGTCAGGAGGAGTGGAAGCATACTTATAAGATAATTAAGTAGAGGGGGTGATCATCATTTTTATGGTTTCTGTCCTCTGCCACCATGTAGTAAATTTCAGAGACCAAGAACCCAGAAGTCTTGTAATCTTATCCAGTAATGCCTTCTCATTATGGTGAAGAGTGTCTATAATATTACTTCCAAATTCAATCGCCAAATATTTGATATATCCTAATTGCCACGCCAGACCCGAATCACCTAAAATATATTTAGTACTATGCACATTCAATGGTTTTACTTCGGATTTGTCTTTATTAAGCTTGTAGCCTGAATGAATAGAGTATTTGGCAATCGTGGACATCAAGGCTTCAATGGAGGATCTCGGATGTTTAGTCATTATCAGAATATCATCTGTGTAAGCAGCTCATTTAACCTGAACACCATAACATCAACTCTCTTTATGTCTGTATTTAATTTAATATCCTGAATAAGGGGTTCTAGTGCTAGCAGAAACAAAGATGGAGACAGGGGTCAACCCTGTGTAGTACCTTGTTGAAGAGTAAAAGATTTAGAAAGAGAGCTATTGACCGCAATACAGGCCTAAGGCGTCAAATAAAGGGTCAAGTCAAGTCAAGAGTTCTTTATTCTGTGATTAAAAAACACCATAAAAGCACATAGATACAGCTAATTAAAATACAATTAAATCATTATCAGAACCCTGCTTGTAATACAAACTGGTTTTAAAAGAAGTTAACAATAGAAATTCATTGGAATCATAGGAATCAATCCTCCCCTCTAGTTACCCTCAATCGCACCGCCACTTTGATAAAATTCATGATACAACATAGTGTCAGGGGGTCAATCGCTTGTTGCAAAAAAAGTAAAGCAGCTTTGGCATGTGTCAGTTTAGCTTGTTTTAAAGTTCCTACCAAGAATCTACGCCTAGGCATTGAATAAAAGGAACGCAGTAGTACAAAATGAAGGGAGTCCTGCGGAGACCTATTGTCTCAGCCACAGACTCCCTTCTGCTCAATTGGAGATATAAACCCTGGTGGATACGCCAATAAATATGGTAATAAATTGAGCCTAAAACGGGACATTAAAAACCTATCCTGGGCGTTATACATGAGATATAGGTATGGTTCCATTCCCTCTGTACTTTTAACAAGACTATGGGCACTCGTAGTACATTTGGACCCTTCAACCTCCGCTCTACGTGTTATTCTCTGGGCCTAAAAATCTCTCTTTATAATCACTTTATCCTAGGATACAATTACTGCAGGATTAGTAAAGTGATTCTTATAACCAAGGCTTTCCAAACTAGCCTTTACGTAATTGAGCCATGGAATACTTGTGCTTTTGTCCCTTCTTAGGCAATCACTTAGGATTTGCCTACTTGGAGACGCCTCAGGGTTTGTCCAGATTTTTAGCCAGGCCAAGATGGGTCTAAGCTTCACCAAGTCTTCGAGGTATGGCCTCCTTAATTCTCTATGTGCTATAACAGCTGGGGTGCTCTGTGGAATTTTCAGGATTGATCGTAGGTATTTGTTTTCCTCCCGCTGTAATTGATTGATATTCACTAAGCCCCGTACATAGCTTTCGAACAACACATAGAGCCATAGAGGTTCATTACTTGTTCGGGACACCGTCTGCCAACCCTCTGCCCATAACTCGCAATAGCACCATTAGTGGCAATCATTTTACAGCAACGTTCCTCCACCAGAGGATTACATTTTAAAGACCCATCAAATAGTAAGCCTAAGTACGAGAAGGATTTAACCCTTTCTAGTGTGTGGCTTCCTATCCTATAAGTGGATTAGGTGCAAGGTTTGTTGCCTGCCAACAATACATATGATTTGCCCAGGTTGACGGACAGGTCTAAAGATTCCATAAATGTAATAAATCCGTCTATTAAAATCTGTAGACTCTTTGGGGTGCGCGCGAGCAGGACCGCGTCATCCGCGTACAGAAGTACCAGGATGCAGCGTGACCCTACTCTTGGGCAATCTGTCTTTAAATTAATCAAAAACTGCTCTAAATTATTGAGGTAGAGTGAGAATAAGAAAGGGGCAAGGATACAGCTTTGCCGTACCCCACTCATACATGAGAAAGATTCTGTCAACCTCCCCTCCATGGTGTACCGTACCTTGGCAGAAGTGTCCCTGTGCAATTCCTTAAGCTGTTTATCAAGCCAAGATCAATCCCCATGTGAGTCGTCAGAGTCCAGAGCTTATCCCTATTCACATGGTCGAAGGCAGCTGCCAAATCCATGAACCCCAATTAGATGGCTTCATTACTGGCTTTGGTGTATTTAGCAGTCAGCATGTAGAGGTTCAGGCATTGGTCGCTTGTAGACCTCCCTATCCTAAAACCATACTGGGTGTCCGAGATAATGTTGTTTTCCTTGGTCCACTCAGTAAGACGGTTAAGTATTCCCCGGCCCAATATCTTAGCAGACACGTCTATCAGTGAAATCGGTCGATAGCACTGGGGATTATCCCTATTACCCTTTTTAAAAATAGGAACAATTATGGCCGTAGACCACGAGCGGTGCAAATCAGAGCTGATAGCCGCATTTATTACTCTTGTCATTACTGGGGCCCACAACTCCACACAGCTCAGGAACAGGTCAGGCGGAATCCCATCTGGCCTGGGGCTTTATTTTTTGTCAGACCCTCAATTCCCACAGTGATTTCGTTTAGGGTAAAAGCTGCTATCTGACCCTGCTGCACAATCCCCTTCTCCTCTGCGACCGTTCCTACTCCGTGGTTATACAGCCCCTTAAAATGCGTGACCCACTGTTCCGGCAAAATATTTGTCCCGCTCTCGGGGGCATTACCATCCTGAAAGCATGGTCTATTAACAATTCTCCAGAATTCAGTGATGTCCCTTTTTCTGCTGCCTCTCTTAGGTCTGCCCATGCTTCCCCCTGTAGGGCTAATTTCCTCCTCTTAGTCTCCCTGTTATATATTTGTCTACACAGAGCTATTTTTTGTGTGTCCCTAGGCCTAATTTTGAGGCTACATTTGAGCTCCCTTAGGGCACGGGAACAATCCCTATCAAACCATCTAGGCTGATTGTTTTTCCTCATCGGCACACTTGTTTTTAACAGCCCCTCTACCAGGCTAGTAATCTGCCCAAATGCGTGGAGTAACGGAAGCCCTTCTACTGTGGTATCTAGGCATTCCTCAATGGGAATTTTCCCAATGTCCATTAGGGTTTAATAGAAAATTTCCCCGTCTGTTTTGGACCACCTCAACTGTCTACCCTGGTCCGTTACCTTCTTGAGAATGGCACCAGGCTGTCCCATCCTAGGCCGAGCCAGGTAGAGGAGTTCTAATAACAGGGGATTGTGGTCACATGCGGCCAGATTCATCAAGCTTAATTGCGCTCGTAAAGGGCCAGATTCTGAGAATCTGGTCCTTTGCGAGTGCAATTTTTGCATTTGGGATTCATCATCCCAAATGCAAAATTCGCTAATAAAGAATTCGCACATTTGCGAGGAATTGCATTTAAGGAATCTCTATTTGAGATTCCTTAAATGCAATTCATGAACCACTTTAAAATTGCGAAATCGCAATTTTGGGCTGCTATTTACCGCGAGGTCAAACCTCGTGGTAAATAGCGAAAAATTAGAAAAATGCATTTAAATGCATTTTTCTAAGTTGCATGTTACACACACACATGTCCTTTGGACATATGTGTGCGCAACACCAATGTAGATTACATTTCAGGGGTGCTACAGGGTGTCCTTTGGACACCCCTGGCACCCTTGAAATCGCATCCTTATTTGCGATTAGCAAATTGCTAATCGCAAATAAGGATTAACTCCCCATTCATTCCTTTAGGCCCATAGGAATGAATGGGGAGTTATTCCTTATTTGCGATTAGCAATTAGCTAATCGCAAATAAGGAATGTGTAGGAATCGCAATTTATTTAGCGATTCCTACATGAATCCCGTTTTGCAAGTCCTTAAGAGCGATTCCTTAATAATCGCTATTAAGGATTCGCAAAACGGGACTATGATGAATCTAGCTGATGATGGGCTCCACTCAATCCTCACGGTGATAATCCGGTTTTTTAAGACTCTAGATACTAAGATATAGTCGATGAATGAAGAGCACCCTCTTCCATTAAAGGTCAGAGGGAGGGTACCGTCCCTCTCCAGATCCATCATGTTAATAGTATGCTCCAGGTCATGGGTGTGCAAGAGTTTACTAAGGGCCAAACCTTCTTGTGTATGGTCAAAATGTAGACCATTCTCCACAGGGCAATGTGACCATTCAGCGTCAGTGGGAAACAGAGAGGGGCATAGGTGGCAATAAAGTCGCCCATGAGATGTAAATGTACTATTATCTAAAGATTGCACCTGTTGCAAAAAGGGGAAGTTTGTCTTCGCTTTAGTTGAGCGAGTTTTGACCTTACTAGCCATGCTGCCTGCACAATGGGTGGACCTTAAGAGTATTGTCTCAGTTTCAATTCCACCTTTCACCCCTAGTTCACCCTTAGGTCCCACTACTCGCGCCTAATGACCGTGCTGTTTTACACACACAAATAGGCTCACGTTTTTTGAGTCCCAATGTCACAAGTCACACTTCCAAATCAGTCCGCTCTATTACTGCCTCTATATCCAAATCTATCCCCCTGTTTGGCTGGCTCGACCAAGAGGGGTGACCAGGCCCGGCCTCCTCCGGCCCCTGACGGTCACAGACGGTCCCGTCCTTGTCCAGGGCTTCTCCCGGCAGAGCCTGCGCGTGTCCCGCGATGCGGGAGGAGCAGCTCTCTCTTAGGCGCCTCCGGGCGCGGCAGTGTGTGGTGGCAGGCGTCCTCAATCAGGCAGGGAACGCTGGGAGATGTAGTTCCTCCTTCTCCCCTCTCAAGGGCCGTGGGAAACAACAGCGGCAGCGGGGGAGAACAACGATGTTGGCGAGACCACCGAGCAGCAGCCTCTGTAAGTGGTGATTGCTATGGCCCCAGGCGTCCAAAAGCCCCCGCTCCAGCGCAGGAGCAGCTCTCTCTTAGGCGCCTCCGGGCGCGGAAGTGGGTGGTGTCAGGCGTCTTCAATCAGGCAGGGAACGCTGGGAGATGTAGTTCCTCCTTCTCCCCTCTCAGCAGCCGCGGGAAACAATAGTGGCAGCGGCGGAGAACAACGATGTTGGCGAGACCACCGAGCAGCAGCCTCCGTAAGTGGTGATTGCTATGGCCCCTAGGCGTCCAAAACTCATGACCATATGTATATAGGGCGCTCCCAAATTAAATGTAGGCATACATTGTTTAAGAAAATCCCATGAAACCCTATCAAAGGCTTTCTCTGCATCCAATGTGATGGCAACTGATGGATCTATTTTAATCAAGGCAGTCTCTAAAACATGTCATAGAAACCGGGTATTATCGTTAGTCATCCGAGTTTTGAGAAATCCAACTTGGGAATTACTTATTAATTTTGGGAGAATAGTATTCAGTCTTGTAGCTACAAATTTTGCATACATTTTGCAATGCACGTTAATGAGGGATATTGGCCTATAATTCTTTGGTAATACGGGGTCCTTCCCTTCTTTCGGTATAACTATTATGTTGGCTTCTGTCATAGAAGCTGTCGTAATCCACTTATTTGCTATGTGATTGAAAACTTTTAACATTGTCGGTTTTAGTTGATTGGAAAACGTTTTATAAAAAGTGGCCGTAAAACCGTCTGGGCCTGGGGCCTTATTATCTTTCAGGGATTTGATAGACTTCTCAACTTACGAGGCGGTAATTGGTTGTCCTAACATAAGCTTGTATGCTATAGACAATTGGGGAAGTTTAAATCTATTTAAATACTTGGTACACTCCTCCAGATTAAAATTTTGTTCATTTTTATATAGCTCCTCATAAAACATCTTGAAAGTATTAAGGATATCCTTCTGTTTTGTATGAGTTTGGTTATTATCATTTTTAATGGATGAAATAACATTCTGGTTCTGTTTATGTTTAGGATATGAAGCAAGTAATATGCCCGCTTTATTGGCTTCACACAGATTAAGGGCTTTATATTTATTGACCCAAATTCCCGCTCGTTCACGAAGTATTTTGTAATATTCATATTTCTTTTGCGTTAATAAGGTGAGGATAGTAGTATCTTGTAAAGACATGGTATGAGAGAACTCTAAGGTCTTAATTTCCTGTTCTAGTTGAAGTAATCCAGCGTTCATACGTTTATTTATCTTTGTCTTAATTTCAATAATTATTCCTCGAATGGAAGCCTTCAAAGCATCCCAAAGAGTGTTCACATTTGTTTCTGCCGAATCATTATGCACAAGATAATCTATGATAGCTGCCTAATTTTTCTTTTTATCCTCAGGGCCCGCTAATACATAATTATTAAAACGTCATCTTTTAGGTGTTCGTTACGACTACCCGCCAGTTTGAGGCTAATGCATGAGTGATCTGAGACTAACCTGGGGATATATCTGAGTGTTCGATTAAATGTGTGAACGAACGGGAAATGAGAATGTAATCTATTCTAGTATAAGAGTTATGAGGCGTAGAGTAAAAGGTGTAATCTCTGGTGTCCGGGTGTTGGAGACGCCAAGCATCCTTAAGATTAAATTTAGAGCTTACAGTCTGATTTATATCATGCAAGCTTGTAGCGTGATAATGGCAAGTAGATTGTCTGTCAATCAATCGATCTAATGGAATATTAAAGTTACCAGCAACTATGATAAGATCATCCTGAGGTAGATGTTCTATGGTACTTGAAATATCATTCCAAAAAACTGTATCATCTGTGTTAGGTCCATATGTTTACCACATGGATAAGATCTTCACCTTTCTTTAAGAGGGTAACCAACAGCCTACCCTCATTATCATGAGTCGGTGACTCCAACTAAATGTTGGACTTTTTGGATATTGAGTAATTACACCTTTTTTTTCATGATCAGCGGAGTGCAAGCCAGTTGTGAAATCCTATTATATTTAATGAAGTTAGCATCTTCTTTACACAGTTTTGTTTCTTGTAATAGTACGATATCCCCTTTAGTTTTAGCCAAATAATCAAATATTTTAAGGCGCTTAATTGGGAGGTTAAGACCTTTGACGTTTAATGACACTATATTAAGATCTTCTGCTAATGCATATGACCTACTTTGAGCTATCACATATAGAGTTGAAAATACGGTGCATTGAGCATATAGACTGTACAGACAATCCTGACTTCTACAATAAACCTTATGATGGTAAACACTCCAAAGGACACAATGGTATTTATTACATACACAGCACGTAGGTACTCTTGACTAATGAAATCAAAATACTGTCGAACCAACAAAGAAAGTGGTATACGACAAATAAAATGAGAGAAGAAGTAAGAAGAAAAATGATAAGAAAAAAGAAATAAAGAACAAGTGGGAATGCCCAAGGAACAAAACACTGCACATCCAATGACCAACCACAACGCCAGGGCATTCGCTTCCAACCTCCCCACACCCTCCTCCCTTCCCACCCTCTCCCGCATAACTCTCATATAGGAAGTGAGACGGCAGGAGCGTCAAACTGCCAACGGAGCATCTAAAGGATCAGAACTGTTATAAAACTTCCCAGAGTATTTTGAATTCTCAAAATGCGTTATGACTACTAACATATTAAATCACAATCTAAACGTTTGTCAGGAAAAAAGAACAATCTTCATATGTTATTGAACTGATGAGGATGTGACCAAGATAACATTAATGAACATTTTCTCCATCATATGTACTATCGGAGAATGTAACCTGTAAATAAAGCTTGTAATACTCAAATGGCATAAGGAGAAAGATCATGTAAAGGTGGGGACTATGTTGCATAGTACCATGAATTCTCCCCAAATAACACCAAACCTGTAGACAAAAAAGAAAATTAGAAAGCTGTGCACATCACAACTTTCTCTTGTTGGGAGATGATGAAGAGAAATCCATGTCCTGAGCGGGAGGGCTCTCCAAAAAATTAGATAAGTCCACAGGGTCTGTGAAGTAATGGTGAAGACCATTAACTATGATTCTGAATTTAGAAGGCCCAACAAAGGAAAAGATAATGTTCTTATCTCTGAGCTTATCTCGTAGTTTGAGGAAGCCATTCCTTGTATCCACAGTAGGTTTCGAAAAGTCCTTCGTGAAAATTATTTAATGACCATTCCAAATAAGCTGCTTAGTTTTACGAGCATAGTTGAGGATAGCTTCAGTGTGTTGAAACCTCAATGGTTTGCAAATGAGATGGCGATGCGTTTGGCTTGAAGCAGAAGTCAAAGTAGGTATTTTGTGAGCACAATCAATTTATAGAGGGTTTGATAGTTTTAAACCAGTAAACTGGGGTAACCAATCTTCCAAAAAAGCTACATAAGAGCTTGCAGCATCTTTGGAACTCTCCGGAACTCCTAGAATTCTAATATTGCCGCTCCTATTTCTATCTTCCAATTCGGCTGACTGTGTTAGAACATTGCTCGTCACGTCTCTTAGCAACTTCAATTCCTTGCAGGACTTAAAACATATATCTTTGACATCACTGTTCCTTTGCTCTGCCAATGAAAGCTTGGAGTTAATAATGCTCATGTCCGCGCGAATAGCAGTTAATTCTAATTGCATAGTGTCCGTATTCTGCTTGGTGGACTTAGCTGGGTCATGAACTTCCGTCAATTTTTTAAGTATCATTTCCATGGTACTATCAATGTCAGGTTTGACCTTGGTAAAAGAGTCAGACAAAGAGGGTTAACCTTTATTTGTTTTATATTCGATCCTAGAATCTATTTCAGCCATTTTAATCCCTTTAGAATGTAGGCTAAAGTCTTGATCAACTTGAAATATGTTGAATTAAAGGAGTTGCCAGCACTACACGCTGAAGATAAGCACCAAACAATTCAGAGCGAAACACAGCTACATCATGCCTGGATCAGCCTCTCATCAGCTGGAAACATTTGAGTGCAGAGCAGGCAATATTTAGGGTGAAGACTTCCCATCCCAGCGCAGTAGGGTTCTTAAAGATCACTACCTCAGGAATACACACACTGCAATTGACAGGAGCGCTTCTTTGTATCTGTGTGTCATCCCTTCCTTATTCTCCACAGTTACATGAACTTCCAGTGGAATACACACGTGGACAGAAGAACCATCTGGCAGACTCTCTCTCCAAACAAGTATAGCCCACCACATAACCAAAAAGATTCAATAGTGGAGCACAAAAATGTTGCAGCTACAACTGACACTGCAAGCAACTCTGTGGTTACTGATTACTCACAGTGGCAACCTCCGTATCATACCTGGAGCAGCCTCACGTCGTCCTTATGCTGCTGAGTTCAAATCAGACAAACTGAACTTGAAAGTTTTCCGCCTCAGAAAAACGCTTCAGCATCATAATAGTAGGGACGCACATGCTGTGGTCTTCCAAAGCGCGTGGGTGTGATCGGTATATTGCTCCTTCTTTATGCTCCTCAGTTGCCATCTACGTTTCAATCATAAGCATCATGGGCACAAGCTCCGCCCCCAGAATCTCGCTCCGAACAGGTGTAGCCCCGCAAAATATTACAGGGGGGGGGGGGGGGCGGAATCAGAACATAAAAGCCCTACAGCAGAGTGTGACCATCGATGCACAAATGTAATTGGCAGTAATAAGGAGCATTGTAATAATTATGGCAATAACGAAGATCGTTGCGCACTTGCGATCCACCTTTTTAAAGTCGGGCGCCGTATGAAGAGAAAAGCTCCGCATTCGTAAGGAAGTCAAATTAGGAGCTCAAATACCTTGCGATAGGATGAGATCAGAAATCAGTAGATACTGTAGGCGTTGGGATGGTTCTCTGTTAGGGTGCTGGCTCATTCGGGAGTCCGGTGCATAAACGCTCACAAACCGCCATTTTGTGTGAACACACTCCATCCAGATCTAGAGTGATTCCACCCAATACACCCTGATCAGCATTCAAAAGATCCGTCCGGCAGCCCAGACAGGAGCAGAAGACCATCCTCCATCGAATCCTCATGCTCCGAGATGTTCACAAGCGCCGTGACTCCAGGATTAATACATGCAGGCACCGGTCTAAGGCAGAGCGGCGCAATCAAGCAGCCATCGGCTCTGCTGTCCAAGCCAGGCCTCTTTAACTCGCAAAGTTTTGATTGCTCTCACTACAGTAGTTCGTCACCCCTCATTTTTTGAAACTCAATGATTGAAAAAGCAAAATCTTGATTTTTAAATGCAGCAAAGTTAGGAAGTTTTGTAACCACGGTTGGTTTCTTGGTTCAGAGAAGCTGTAGATAGTAAAATTATATCTTTACCTAAGGAAAAAAATGTCAGCGATATTAACGAAAAGGATCAGATTCTGTGGTATATTGATATTGTTCGAAGTTGACATGGGCGCTCTCGCGCACATGTCAACTCGGAACAATGTCAGCGGTATCGCTTCATCAAGCTGCGTGTGCGTGCAGGGAGCGAGTGAGATGTTGCGTGTGGTTGTGGACATTAAATGTATCGCGTGTGTGTGCAGGGAGCGAGTGGGCGGCTGAGAGCGACCGCGAGCGTTGTTGTGTTTTAAATGGCGACTAAGGGTTATACGATGTGGGTGAAGGAACTGGATTCATTCGTTAATTACCTGGCACTGATCTTGGATGCACAATAAACGCGTTCTTGAAGACAACAACGTTTCTTTGCAATTCGTCATAAGGGTTGACTTTTTCAACACTGGCGACGATCGGGGTAGCACCCATATGGAGAAAAACATAATTTTGGATGATTTCCTTCTTCTATTTTGGCAATTTGTTTCCTTGGCGATCATTGGTCTTAATTTAAGCAACTGCAATATTATTGGACGAGCAACATCCATTCCTGGGGATTATATTTGATTGAAGTTGACTGTGAGTGGTTACAATTCACTGATTTCACGAAGGCTTTTTACTGAAAAGTGCTGTGATTGGCTGTTGGAATCATTTGTCTTTAAGGAAGAATTTCACGATGGAGAATTACATTGGCTTCATTTGGTGAGTTTATAAGCATTAATGGATGTGCTAAAAAGCGGATTCAAGTACTTTCTCTCAAGTAAATAGCATAAATTCTTCTGTGATATGCACACATATATTTTGCGTGTCACAGCTTATATTACAATCTTCTGTGATACGCAGACATTGTGTTCTTTCAAGTTAATAAATAATTACCACAGTAATGGCAGGCATTCAACCACCACCCTCTTTTCTCTCCCTACTAGGAGAACCTCTGATTGAGTGGGATATATGGGAAGCAATGTTCCTAGCATATGTAGAAGTACTGGAGGGTGAAGAATGTGATCCGGATAGACAATTAGCCTTGCTTAAACATTGTCTTGGTGGCATAGCCCTTAAAGAATATAAGAATTTATCTCCTATAAGTGATAGTTCAAATATGAATGTATATAAATTTGCTTCAAAACAACTTTCTATAAGGTATGGGAAAAAAATATGGTCATGGAGAGGGATCAAATTTTATTCAAGGAAGCAGAAGGATGAAGAATCTATTGATGATTATGTATCTGCATTAAGAGCATTGGCAGTTGCCTGTGATTTTTGAACATATCAACTATGATCAGGTCTTAAGAGATCAGATTCTTATGCAAACGAATAACAACAAAAATACAACAAAGGCTATGGACCACATCTGATATGTCTTTAAATGCAGCTATAGAAATGGCAAACTCTATTGAACACTCAGAGAAGTTTGTTGATGAAATAAGGTCTTGTGATAAATCTGGTGTACATATTGTCAATAAGGAAAATGTCAAGCAAATGGATGTGGATAGGCAGAAAAAGTTTCCTACGCAAAGAAGTGAACATTTTTACAGATTTGACAACAGGAATGGAAATTATAATAGATTTGATGACAAGAATAAATGTCAGAAGCAAGATCCTAGGGTGAACTCCATGTATTGCTTTAGATGCGGTAGTAATTATCATCTGGGCAACTCGAAATCATGCACTGCTTCAGACAAAGTATGTACTAAATGCAACAAGAAGGGTCATTTTTCAAAGATGTGTAGATCAGTTCCTAGGAGAGTTAATGCTATCCAAGAATGTGAGGAATCGGATGACTATGAATATGAATATGATGTTAATACCATATTGTGTGTAGATGAGGATGTTAAAAACAAGGAATTTCCTTCTTGCCACATTGATATCAATGGGACTTCCATCAAGGTCTTGGTGGACTCATGTTCATGGTATACTATTGTACCCCACGTTTTGGTTAAAACAAAGTGGCCTAATATAGAATTAATACAGCCTGACATGTGGATGTACTGGTCATAAATTGCAACTTGATGGATTCTTCATGGCGGATTTATCCTTTCAGGGAAGGAATACACGAGCGAAAGTGTATGTTACGAGAGTTGGTGAAGCATTATTAGGGTGGCCTCATCAAGAGAAGCTTGGTATAAGGAAAGATTCTAGCGCAGATCCTCCTGTTTTTTCAATTCCAGCAAATTTGACGAATTCTGGATCTGCCAAATCTGCGGGCTCTTCTTTCGCACGAAGGATTGAGAAGGAATATCCTATGTTATTTTGTGACAACCTTGGTCAATATAAAGGGTTTGAACATCGCATAAAACTACATGCCAATGCCTTACCTGTCAGACATATAGTTAGAAATGTTCCCCTGTCTTACAGGAATAGGCTGAAGGAAATGCTTGATGATATGTGTAAGAAAAAAATAATTGAACCCATAGAATCATCTCCTTGGGTTTCTCCAGTGGCGATTTCAGTTAAATCTGGAGGTGACCTTCGTTTATGCATTGACTTACGCAGTTTGAATAATGCAATTTGTGTAGATTCCCATCCATTGCCAAATTTACATGAGATGGTATCAACCTTGGCAGATGCACAAGTATTCTCGCGTTTGGATCTCGCAAGTGCGTACCACCAAGTGGTCCTTCATGAGGAATGAAGAGACCTAACTGCATTCATAACGCCTGAAGGGTTATACAGGTTCTGTAGAATGCCCTTTGGCCTAGCTAGTGCAGCAGCTGTATTCCAAAGACTGATGAAGGAAGTGTTGAATGGTCTAACGGGAGCAATAGCATTTCAAGATGACATTTTAGTATTCGGTAAAAATGAGGCGGAACATGATAACAATTTATTGGGAGTGCTTAAAGCTCTATCAGACAAAGGTTTGACACTTCGTGCAGACAAATGCAAGTTTAAAAAGAAGGAAGTGGAGTATTTGGGACATAGCATTAGCGCAGATGGTATCAAACCTAAAGCGTCACATTTAGAAAACATTAGCAAAGCTCCTATTCCAGGAAATAAGGAGCAATTAGTAGCTTTTATGGGCTTAGTTGAATTCTATGCTAAATGTATTCCGAATTATGCTACTGTCATTGAACCATTTAGAAGTCTTTTTTTTTTAAAAATGCTAAATTTGTTTGGACTGACGAGATGTCCAAAACTTTTGCTATTGTCAAAGAGATGATTATCAAGGCTCCATGCCTTAAACCTTTTTGTGATTGGTAAACATGGCGTGGTGATGGTAGATGCAAGTAATTGTGGACTAGGTGCTGTACTTATCCAAAAGGAATGGGGTAAAGAATGGATTATACCAAACCAGTGGAGAAGCGTGGCTCAATGGTTAGAGCGGCAGACCCTGATGCAGAGGTCTAGCCTGGGACCAGGGTTCACTTCGCGCCTCGGCGGGTCTTGGGCTCAATTTCCACGGACCTGATAATTCTCGCCTCGGTGCCTATTCTAATCATGGGTCCCACTCTGCAACTCTGGGCAATAGCTTGCTTAATCTCCACAACGGCCCCAACAACGCTAGGATGCCTGGCTTCACCTTGGGGGTGCCCAGTAGTGGGCACTTCACAGGGAAATGCCAGGAAGGGTTCCACAGCGGTATGCGTACAAGCGGCTGAGATACCCCTTCGGGGTCGATTTGGTGCGCTATACAAATACTACTACATTTACATTATAGCTTATGCATCACAAACATTGAGAGAATCGGAGCGTCACTATTCGGTGATTGAGAGAGAACTTTTGGCATGCGTTTGGGGTGCTGAGCACTTTAGGCAGTTCTTGTGGGGGGACAAAATTTACAATATAATCCCATCATAAACCTTTGGTACACATCCTATCTCCTGGTGGAGAACAAACTCTATCTTCCAGGTTGGCAAGGCTTTCATCAAGGTTACAGAACTTTCAATATACATTAGAGTATGTTCCTGGGAAATCTAATGTACATGCTGATTGTATGTCAAGGCTTCCATTACCGTGTAAAGAATCAGATAGAATTGATACTGATGAGTGTGGAGTTGCACATGTAGTGTGTGATTGGGAATTTTATTTTTCGGGAGAAATCTGTGGTTCAAGAACAAACGTGGAATGTTGAGATGGATAAAGATTCAGAACTCAAAAGGGTGAAAGAATTCATATCACATGGATGGCCTAGTGAGGAAGAGCGCATTGGGAGTTTGATGAGTTATCACAAAGTTAAAGATGAGTTAACCATAGAGAATGGAATAATTTTAAGGGGCGACAAATTTGTTCTACCTTTTGGACTTAGGAAGTTGTTTGTTGATGTTGCACATGAAGGTCATTTTGGATTTTCAGTGACAAGGAGACGTTTGAAGGAGAGTTTCTGGTGGCCTGGGATTGATTCGTTTGTAGAGCATCAGGTGCGTCTTTGCAAATTGTGTAACAATAATGACAAGCCAGCTAAAGCCCTGTCAGCTTCTCCACAACCTGTGGATTTACCTGTTTCACCATGGAACAAATTGGGAATTGACATTATTGGTCCGTTTAGCATTCTGCCATGTCAATTTTCATTTGGTATTGTTCTCATAGATCATTTTTCAAAGTGGCCGGAGATAAAGATGGTTAAGGAGGTTACATCTGATGTCATAATACAATTTTTGGATGAGGTTTTTTGTAGAGAGGGGATTCCTCAGGAAATTGTCACAGGCAATAGGCCGCAGTTTGTAAGTAAACAAATGGAGAATTATTTGGCAAGGTGCGGTATAATTCATAGAAGGAGTGCTGTATTCCATCCGGAAGCGAATGGTCAAATTGAGAGGTTTAACAGGGTTGTTAAAGAGGCCAATCAGTTGGCTGTTAAAGGTGGATTATGTTGGAATAAAGCTCTTAAGTCAATGTTAATTTCATATATAACAACTCCCAATGCTGTGTCACAATTATCTCCTTTTGAGTTACTTAGGGGGCGCAAGCCAAGTACAGAATTAGTACCTTGGTGGTTAAAAAAGAAGGATAAAACATGGTCTGATTTTGCTGAAATTGATTTTAAAGAAATTCGTAGGAAGGTTGAGGCTTACAAGACAAAGATGAAAGATGATTTGTTGAGGAACAGGAGTTTAAGTGATATATCTATTCATGTTGGAGATTTTTTAAGGTTGAAAAAAGGTACCTTTGTGCATAAAGGGTTGTCTAAATGGTCTGACCCTGTGGAGGTAATTGAAGTATTTAAGAATGCTGTTCGTGTGGAGGATGGCAGCGTTTGGAACTTTAGCAGGGTGTCTAAATTTAGAGGGAAGAAAATTGGTGAACATGACAAGTCTTCAAATGTGTTCGCAGATGTTCCAAGTGTAGACATGGAGACTTTTGGCAACTCCAATTCATCTACTGTATCTGTGAATTCTAAGCATACTGGTTTAAAGATTTATTGCTTGAGTAAAAAAATAAAAAATAATATATATATATATATATATATATGTGTGTATATGTATATATATATTGGAAGGCACAAGGAATAAATAACATCTTATTTAATTAAACAAACAAGAGGTACCTGGTCAGGTTGCTTATCTATGAGTTGTGTCGTGCCAGGGAGACCACTACACCAAATTATCCTCCCACTGATAATACTGGGTTAGAAAAAGTCCCATCAGCCCACCCTTATTGGTGGAGTGTCGTCATGTGGGATATAGACCATGAACCAAGATTTTCTCCCAATGCACCTAGTAATGATGCAGAGATAGGTTCTGGAAGGTGATCTTCTTAACCACAGTATTACAGAGGTAGGGCCAATGGAGTGCAGTGCTAGTGAAAACCAAAAATAAAGGTGATTATAAAATTGGCTCCTGGGACAAAAAATATGTTTATTCAGTATTGTCCAGGGTCAAGAGTAAAAACAACGCCTCATAGTCTTAAACAATGGCTATGTCATGGCGTAGTGCATAGTGGTCGACATGTTTCAGCTCGGGGGACAACTAGTCCGAGCTTTCTTCAGGACCTTAAGATGTTATGCATCTGCACTATTAGAAACAAGAGGTGTAGTTAACATTTTGGATTAATCCTACCGGATCTTTGAGCCCAAAGTAGTCCCTGGTAGTCGTCCAATTGGTCTTGATTTTCCCAGCAATCTCTGGGAAAACGCCTCACCTCACCCGGCACCCACTCGGGAAAGAAGGAGGCCCCGCTCTGTCCGTCGGTGCCCCAATGGCCAGCGTCCAAGTGGGAGTGACCTCCACTTTCCCCTGTTGACCCCCCCACCCTCTTTTTCTAATAAATAACATCTTGCCTGGAGTACGTGGGGTCTGTCTCTTCTTTCGCCGCTGCCTGTTGAGGTTTGAAGATTTTGCTCATGTGTATATATATATATATATATATATATATATATTTATAAGGAGGGTGGTGTGTGGTGTATTGTTATTGTTTGCAGTTGACATGGGCGCTCACGCGCACATGTCAACTCGGAACAATGTTAGCGGTATCGCTTCATCAAGCTGCGTGTGAGTGGAGGGAGCGAGTGAGATGTCGCGTGTGGTTGTGGACATTCAAATGTATCGCGTGTGTGTGCAGGGAGTGAGTGGGCGGCTGAGAGCGACCGCGAGTGTTGTTGGGTTTTAAATGGCGAGTAAGGGTTATACGATGTGGGTGAAGGAACTGGATTCATTCGTTAATTACCTGCCACTGATCTTGGATGCACAATAAACGTGTTCTTGAAGACAACAACGTTTCTTTGCAATTTGTCATAAAGATTGACTTTTTCAACAGATTCCTTATCTTAGAATCCTACCCAGGTGACAGACTGGATCTAGAAATAATTTAAGCAGTATCTCTGCACGTCAGTAGAGGGCACCGAGCGACTCTGCAGCGACGTCATCTCCCGAGTGTGACGTCAACAGAGTCCATATAAGCCCTTGCCTGATGCGCTAACATCAGTTCCTTTTCTGCGCTAACATCGTGAATCTGCACTGTTTTTCTGCCTACTTGACGTTGTACTGAATTTACATCTTCCTTCTGTGGCATTGTCAACAGACCCTGCAATTGGCATTCTACATCCTGACCAGCCCCACGTTGAGCCTGTACTTTTTTTGTTGTATGTACTTTATTCGATAAAAGATTTATCATAAAAGTATGTATATCCTTATACATTATAGATAAAAGAAAAAATCCATCAATCCATTATACATACAACCATAGTGCAAATATTAAAATACAGTTTTAAAAATAGTATATGTACAATAAAACAGAGTACATAGTCTCAATATAAAAAAATAAAAGGGCCTTAATCAGTCAAGAACTCAACTTCTATAGAGGAGTTCTCTTTCGCAGCCTTAAACGTGTCTGCCAGGCGTTGCCCAGATGCTTTTCTACCCCGCAAATTGTTACCAGGGATGATGTATCAGTGGTTAAAACGCGTAGGGCCATCTTGTGGCACCTAAGACCCAGCTCTTTACAGATTGGTTTTAACCATGTCTTCCTAGCAACCCTGTATGCCGGACAAGCAAAAAAGAAATGGGCCACAGACTCAGTGGGGGCAGAGCACCCGGGGCAAGATGTTGTAAGGGAGCCTGTCTTTTTCCAACCTGCTATGGTTTCATATACCGGAAGGATTCCGAACCTCAATTTTAAATAGAGAACTCTATCTATATGCTTTTCTATAAAATCTAGAAACGGTTCAAGCATTCTAACAGGTTTATGTACCAGGAATTGTTCTGTGAGGATCCCCCATTTACAACAACGAAGCTCCTCCTCCTGCACCCAATCCCAACATAACTTCTTCATTATTTGTTTTGAAGGTGGGCATTGGCTGTCCAAGATTTCACTCATCCCTAGTTTCAAGACCAGCCGCCTGAGAGTACTCAGCCACTTGATCTTGCTACCAGTGTCGAGTTTAATTAATTCATCCAGGGCAGTCGCATAGTTTGTCAATTCCGGCGTTCTTCTAAGGCGAACCCAGAATAGTAAAGGGCGAAGACAAACTATGTCCTTTATTGAGCGCCTACCCAGATCGTGGCGCAAGGGTTTTACAGGGGTTGAAACGGGGAGTGAGACCAGCTCTCTCAGAAACTTATTTTCTGATCTTACTAAATCAATGGCATTCTCAGACCCCCACAACTCAGATCCATAAATTGCTGAGGACAATGCTTTCCCTTCATACACCACCAGGGCCGGGGCTATGGGTTTGCTCATGGACTCTCGATGTTCCCTTAAAATTGCTCCTGTTGCTCGCTTATGATTAAGAAGCATTTTGCCACAAGTCAGAAAATAAATTCCCTTTGGGCAGGTGAACATCAATACAAAGGTACTTACAAAAAATTGTAAGTACCTTTGTATTGATGTTCACCTGCCCAAAGGGAATTTATTTTCTGACTTGTCTATTGTGGTACTCTATCCCTTTGGTTTTGGGGTCCCTCTCTCTTTTATTAGAGGAGGTAAGAAGCATTTTGGCAAGATGGTTTTTCCAATTCAACTGGCTCTTAACCCTTACCCCCAAGTAGTCAAATGAGTCAAATAACTCCAATGGAGTACCATTGAGCGTGACGCTCTTCTTGAATCGCTTTGAGGGTGACATGGCCAAGAGCTTCGTCTTAGTAGTATTAATAGTAAGGCCTCTTTCATCACAGAATGTGCTGAATCGATCTAACAACTTTTGAAGGCCTACCGGGGTTTTAGATATCAGGAGGGTGTCATCGGCAAAGAGCAGGGTGGGTATTTTCTCCCCTGCCAGGGCTGGGGCATCAGCCGGGTCCTCCCTCAAATGGTCCACCACCCCATTAACAAAGAGAGAGAACAACGTCGGTGCCATCACACAGCCCTGTCAGACCCCCCTGCTCACAGCCACCCTCTCTGTCAACTGTCCCTGGTCCCGCCATCTGATATTTGCGTAATTCCCCTCGTGCAATTTCTTAATGAATTCAAGGAGAGCAATGGGGAAGCCCAGGTCTTTCAGCACCTGCAATCATTTCGAGCGTGGCACTAAATCAAAGGCCGTCTTAGGGTCTATAAACGCTCGATAGAGGCTGCCTTTCCCGATAGTCACGGTTTTCCAGTACACAGAAAAAAGTCTGAATACCTGGTCCATCGTTCCCACTTTACGTCTAAACACAGCTTGGAGGTGGGAGAGAATATTCTCCTCCTCTATCCATGATCCTACCCTTGAGATGATGACCCTGCCAACCACCTTCTGGATCACGTCAATCAGACTGATCAGCCTGTAGTTGGCAGGGTCCTCTCGCTCGCCTTTTTATACACTGTTACGACCTCCGCTCCCTTCCATGAATCCGGAACTGGGTAACCCCTAGTAATCAGATTCATTACTTGGGAGATGAATTCTTCCCAGGTTGGAGGGTCATGTAGAAGCAGATCCCCAGGGAGCCCATCTGGGCCTGCCGCCTTTCCGGGGGCTAGATTCTTAATAGCCGTTTGGACCTCATTGATGGAGAAGGGTTCTTCAGGAACCTGCAATTCTAGCCCGTCACAGACAGGTGCAAAAGGCAGGGGACAAGGCTCAGCTGCACCACAGTATAAATTATGAAAGTGTGAGTACCATTGTTGTTCCGTTATATGGTTAGAAATCCGATCATCTCCCCTTCTCTTGGCTTTATTAATTAAATCCTAGAATAGGGTAGAGTCTTTCCTCTGGGATGCAGATTTAAGGTCCTGCCAATGTTGCTCCTCCCAGTCGCGTTTTGCTTGTGATATTGATCTAGCATAGTCCTTTCTAGCCACTCTTGCTAATGATGGTTTTTTTTTAAGCAGAGCTGTGGTGAGCGCCTTCCTCTTTCCCCTGCAATGGTTCGTGTGCCAGGGGTTGCTTGATTTTACTAGAGTCCGTTTCTGTGTGCTGCTACCCTCAATAATAAAACCCTGACCCACTCTCTCAATTACATTTACATTATTATAAAGTGTAGTGAAAGAATGGCCCTGGAGATATTCAGTATCGCCCTCGAGTTGTTCCAGCACAACAATCTTCAACGCTATATGCTCACTAATCTTACTTAATGTTTCTGGCTGGCATTTAACTCTGTTCCACTTCAACCGGCGGTTACAATTTGATGGCATAACCTCCTTAGTTTGTTTTAATGGGGCCATAGTGCTATTTCCATTGAACATCCCCCATTTTAGTTTCATGCACAAGGGGTTATGGTCACTGTCCTGGGACGATATTACCGCCATATCAAGCAGATTTCCCCAAAGATGAATGTTCAACAAAATATCTATAAGCCTGTTGAAAGTATTGGCCCCATCTGGGTCAGAACCTGTTCTACCATTTGCAGCTCTTAAATTGTATTCTAAAGTCAGGGCATTGATTTGAATTGCCCTGGGTGACCAATTTTTGATAGGCGCCAACGTCAGAGTAGGTATAGACCATTTAATGTCTTCCTCCGTGACTCCTAGGAAGTCTTCCCCACTTAAGGGTTCAAAGGTACAGTTTAGATCTCCTGCCACAATAATTTTAGTAAGTGGGGGGCTATTAGCTAGCTCTGACTCTAGGGCTGCTATTGTGGTGGACATTTGGGCCCCTGGAGATCCTCTTTCGTAAACATTGTATAAGTCTACCTTATTGCCCTTGTGGTGTCCCTTAATTGTAAGATGTAAAATATCCTCTGCCACAGAGTTATGGATACTAATGGCCCAGTTTAGTGCAATTTTAATCTAAATATGGAGGGCCCTGCTGGACGATCCTTCCCAGAGCTTGTTGCGGGGTGAAAAAGGTGGAGTACTCAGATTTGTATAATGGGAGCGTACTCCAAGTCTCCTGAAACAAGCAGACACCGAACTGGTCAATAAAATCGTTCCATTCCGGTAAAGCTCATTTTTTTTGTAGTCCTGCTATGTTCCATGAGAGTAGTTGTATCACCCTCGGTTTTACTGTTGGAACAACTACAGGGTCACACTTATTCCTACCCTTCCCATCCCTCCTACCGGGGCTTAGTTCCGCACTAACCACACTTGGTAAAATTACTCCTTCTGCCACCTCTTGTATTCCTGGTAGATAGGGCCGCCGGGGGTTTCATCCAGTCAATCAACAGTGTTAAGATCTGATTTGTTCTGCTCCCTGTCTGTAGACCAAAGGGGCAGACGTCTGATTTGTATTTCTGAATGTTTAGGGGGTGAGGTATGATATTCCAAGGCCACTAAATTCTCTGCTAATTCTGCATTAGGTAGCTGTAGCTCAATGCAATCTGTCCGGGAACTGAATTCGGAAACCCTTTTTACCCTTACCATATCCACCCTGATAATAGACCTGCAGCCCCTCACGTGCCGTGTCCAATGGATTGCTTTGTTGTGGATGGCCTCGCTACTTTCGTAGCCAGAATTGCTAGGTAATTTGGGAACCGTAGTCATATAGACTACTGTGGCTGAATTTCTTACAGGGGAGCTATTCCTACTTGATCCTAATTGTTTAAATGACCCAGTTATTGTGTGTTGGTGGGCTGGATTGGTAATAGATGGTCCCTGCTGCTTAGTACCAACATCCTGAATTCTCTTCATGGCGCCTACACTCGATCTATTCAAATTTGTTAAGGGCGGCAATGTGCTAGGCCCCTGCAGCGTATTAGTAGCCGACCTTGTTCTCCCCACTCCTTTCATTAGTGTACTTCCTTATAGTGACTATCTTTTCGATATCCTGTTGGGTGCTCGGACTAAACCTGAAACAAGGTGTCGGAGGGATGGGCGGAAACAGAAGCGAGGAGGCCGGATATGTGCTACATTTGGGGCTCTTTATTGCAAGCACAATCGTAACTTAAATGTCCTCAAAAACTGTTCACTGATAGGGTTTCCGTCACTTCATGCTTTGTTTCTCTTTCTTTTCCAGGTGTTCTGGTTGCCTGATGGCCTCCCGCGGAGCTTGAGAAGAGGAGCAGAAGAACAGAAAGGAGGGGTAAGTCGCTGGGGATGTTCTTGGAATCTGCCGTAAATCCCGTCACCACACCCGGGTGGTGGGGGGGGGGGGGGGGGGGGGGGGGGGGAGAAATGGGACAGTACGTCTAGTCTTTTGGTGCCCGGTGCCTAACTTTTCCCTCAGTGCCCGGATTTCCCTAGAGTCTTTCACTTTGAGCTGCTATGATCCCTTTTACATTAGGGTTGGATGCACTCGTGAATTGCACACACATAAAAGAACAATAAGGTATGGTCCCTTTCTGGGCTACAGAATGAAAGAAGAGTAAGGGAGGTTTTGGGCTGTGTAATATGGGCAGGCAAGAGGAATGGAGGAGAACGAGGGAGGGGTTAACAGAACAGACTGGAGCAGAACGGGAGGAGAAACGACAGAGGATAAACAAACATACCTCCCGCTAGTCCCCAATCTCACTCCCAACCAACCCCAAGGGTACCTCTCCCCCTTAAGCCACGTGCCTCCTGTGCCGCAACTCTCCTAAGTTGCGACAGCTCCTGCACATCAGCTCCGGGGTGCCACCACTCCTCGCACCACTCGTCTGGGGATCCCTAGGTTTCCTCGTCTGCTTCCTGTGCTCCTCCGCTCTCCTGGGTCGTCCCTGGTTCCTCCGGGGTTGTTGAAGGCACGCCTCCTTCTTCCGATGAGTCCTGCTCTTGCTCCCTTCCTGGTTCCTTTTCTCCTCCCCCGGGCTCTCCTGATTGGCTCCACTTTCATAATTCCTTTTCCTGTGAGGAGGAAGAACAGTCCATCTTCACTGGTGGTGTCTTTTCCCAGCCCCCATAGATGTCTTCAGGAACAGGCAGTAATGCAGACCATAGTGGCGTTTTAGCAGGTAAGTCAGAGGTTTGAGGGGGAAGCGGGGGCGACCTCTCAAACAGGGCTCCCTGTGGATTGCTCTGTTCTTACAGGCATTGCCTGACGTGGGGGATTACTCCCGTCTCCTTAGACATCCCTCTACTAAGAGCTTTGTGGTTCAGGCTGCTTTAGCCACCCAAAATATTGATTCTTTCCCTCCTGTACCTCGGGAAAGAGAGGCCAGGAAATTTGGCGCTTGTGGTAGGCGTATTCTTTCTTTTAGCTCTGCCCCGTGCTCTTTGAACACTTCTTGTGTCCTCGCCCGCTTCTCCAACGCCTTGTGGGACTCAGTGGAACGCCTCTTGCCCTCCCTTCCAGAAAAAGCCCAGAATGCTCTTGTTCTCCTGGTACCAGATGGTCAGAAAGCTGCCACTCTTAGCATCCACTGTGGTACTGAGACCACCGATTCTGTTGGGCAGGCTGGGGGCTCTTCCATAGCTCTACATCTGCGTGCATGGTTGTGTACTTCCAGGTTTTTGGATGCTATGCAAGCTACTTTAATTGACATGCCTTCTGATGGCGCCTCCCTTTTTGGTGTGCATGCCTACTCTGCTTTATGCCCGTTCATAGATAGTCATGCTGTGCAGAGTCTTAACTCTGTTCTTGTACTAGGGTTGTCGGCGACAGTTTGTTTCGAATTGTTTTGACCCACTTCTGCCTTCATAGGGTGGAGTACTTCTCTCTCTTACACTTTACACCTGGTGTGAACATGTTAAAAGGATACATTTCACCAACAAACTTAAAAACCTTTAAAAGGATTAAAATAGGAACATTCTTTTTCAATAAAAGAGCAGAATTTGAGTTATAAAATGAGAATAAAAACATCATATAAAGTGAAAAGTGCTAAAGCCAAGTGCAAAGGACAGTGTATCATAAAAATACCAATATTAGTATGAGATGGGCCCTAGTATCAAAACAGGCAAAGACAAGTGGCTGCTATAAAAATAACTTTTTCCTAAGCCTAATGGCTCTTGTTAGGAAGCTTGCAACCCCAAAACAAACCATAAGGGGAGATAGCATTTGGAGGTACAACAAAGCGGGTCTTAATTGGGTAAAGTGACAATCTCTGGGTAATGGAATTATAAACATTTTGTGCAGTGAGTAATAATAATCACAGAAAAAAGTAAAATGTGAGGTATCTTGCTCAGAGAAGTTGTCGCAAGAACAAGGTTTTAGGGTTCCAGGTTTTGTAAAACCTTGGGGGACAGCCAAAAGCAGGGGAACCAAATGCAGTCGGAATCTGGTCAGCACAAAGCGATGAAAGGCATTACTGACGACCAGTAGATACGTTTGTACTTGATTGCACAGGGGTAAAGTAGCATATCTTCTCACCGTTGGTCTTGCTAGCTCCTATTCCGCCCTAAGTCCCTGGCGTTTGTCCAAGAACTGTTGTTTAATGGTTCTGATTGTTGATTTACCCAGGGATTTAGGGCTATGGTATAGGTCAGGGCAGCCTAGCCATTTTGTCAGATCCATTATGTATTTTAACCAAGGGATGTGCGCAGCTCCCTCCAGCGCTACACAATCCGTAAATATCAGTTGGTTTAAATTAGTAGTGGGACTGGCCCAAACTCTCATCCAATGCAACAGGGGGGCTACGAAATATAGCCCACCCCTAGTTTATCATGTAATATAAATGCCGGGGTAGGGGGGGGGGGACTGTCAAAAGTTTGCGCAGAAACTTGTCCTTGGCTCCCTGAATGTCCTTTCCTTCCTTGTAACCCCAAATATCACAGCCATAGGGATGCACTTTTCTTTATAAATCTTCATCAGGGCGGGGAAGGGTTTGACCCTAGTCTTTTGGCTAAATTTAGTGTAACCCCCTGTCGCTCTAATTAAAGTGTTCTTTTTTTGCGTAATTTGTGCGGCCAAGACCCGTCCTCATAAAAAAGTACCCCCAAATAGGGGAAGGTTGGGAATTTGGTTACTTCGGCCCCTTTACAATAAAATTTGGCCTTTAAGGACTTTCAAGGGCCTATGGACATGGTGTGTGATTTTGTAAAATGTGTGGACATCGTCTAGATTGCCCTTAAAAACATCTAAAAGTAGTTGGAGGCCCACAGCGGTTCTAGCAAGCAGGACCGTGTCGTCTGCATATAGGAGTGCAGGGATCATCTTGACACCAACCCTGGGGTATCTCTACAGCTAGCTATTAAAGAAACCCCTAACTTGTTTATGTAAAGCGTGCACAGCAAGAGGGCCATGATGCAACCCTGACGTACCCCTCTCTTCACTTCCCAGGAATTTGTCAAACCACCGTTTCTATTGTATCTGACCGCAGCCGTGTTGTTTTCATGAGTAGTATGTAAAAAAGCCACCAGCTCTGCGTCCAGGCCCATGTCACTTAAAATCCACCATCATGTAGATTTATTTACGAAGTCGAAGGCTTGTGTCAGATCCATTAAAAGCCAAATGCAAAATTCCCTTTGTGGCGATGGTATATTTTCCTACCACTAGATGTAAATTTAAACATTGGTCCAAAGTCCCTTTGCCCTGCCTGCAACCATATTGCAAATTGAAGATGGCATTTAAGGGATCCAGCCAAGTCGTTAGGCGATCTAGTATTACTTTGCCCATAATTTTAGCAGCGGAGTCTAAAAGTGAAATCGGCCTATAACAAGCAGGGTTGTCCCGTGCACCCTTTTTAAAAATGGGAACAAGGACTGCCCTACCCCAGGATAGTGGAAAACCATGTGTACATGCTGCATTAAAAACATGCGCTAAACTCTTGGCCTAAACCTTTGGATCAGCCTTATATAAGTCTAATAGAGATTGCGTTATAGACCTCGTCTATACTAAAATGAAGTGGTACAATAATTTGCCCACAAACCCAGTGCTCCTCAGTTTCTCCTAAATTAGTACCACTGAAAATACGCTTCTCCTAAATATTGTTCTGTCCTGTTATCAAGAGAACAATATGTAGGAGAAGCGTTGAGACAGCTCACAGACAAAGATCACTATGAACTGACAACGATGAAAAGATATCAGGAAAGCATCAATGAATATCATGTTTTGATTCAGAAGTGGCACAATAAAACCACGTTGAGCACTGAGGAATATCTGTTTTTAAGAACTATGAATCCTATTATTCCAACGTTCTACCAATTACCCAAAATTCACAAGGATACTAAGGCCCCACCAGGAAGACCTATAGTTTCCTCAATTGGAAGCCTTACTGAAAACATGTCAATCTTTATAGATCACTTTCTATTTCAATCAGTTCTATCCTTGGAATCTTACATTAAGGACACTAAGGACTTTATCTCACATATTGAACAACTTACGTGGGATCCAGACTATACACTGATGGTTCTAGACATCACAAGCCTTTACACAAGTATAGAACACTCACAGGGTCTAAAGGCAGTGGAGTATTTTTGCAAGAAAAGAGCATTGAAATTTGCAGGACACAGTACAATGTTACTAGAAATGACCGAATTCTGTCTGCTGAATAATATCTTTCTTTTTCAGGGGGACCTCTACAGACAGGTCTCGGGGACCGCGATGGGCACCTGCTTCGCCCCCAGTTACGCAAATTTCTTCGTGGGCTGGTGGGAGGAGTAGGTGGCCTGGTCCGCAGGGAACTCAGAATGGACCGGGAAAATTGTCACTTGGTATCGTTATATAGTCGATCTCTTCCTGGTGTGGAGGGGATCTGTGGAGAGTGCCAAACAATATATGGAACATCTGAATGATAACAACATTAATTTACGATTCTTGGGCGAGATAAGCTCAGTGGCAGTGAGCTATCTCGACCTAGGGTCGAAATCAAGAATAATCAAATCACCACCTCTCTATATCGAAAACCAACCGCTGGTAACAGCATTTTACATGCAGCGAGTGGACACCCAATGAATTTAAAACAAAGTATTCCCTATGGCGAACTATTGCGTCTCAAACGGAACTGTTCCCAAGAGGAAGATTTCCAAAAAGCTGCAATGGAAAGTATAGAAAGATTCTCAGCCATAGGTTATGATTCCAAACATCTTAAAAATACACTTAAGAAAGTAACAAGAATACCCAGAGAACATCTACTGCGGAAAGATAGAGATGAAAAGAAAAACGAAGACAAATTCCGTATGATTACAACTTACTCTGAAGATACAAATTTCTTGAAAAATACATTGCGAAAAAACTGGCACATATTAAGGACTGACCCCATGTAACGAACTGGGGGCGCCTACCTCTCGTGACTGGTGGAACCCTTACCCTGCTGACCATCCAGAGACTCCTTCTTTACAGTCAGAACGGTGGAAGGAAGGACGATGCGAGCCGGATGACGAGGACAACTACAGCGGCTCCTTTAACTGGGCGTTCTCCACTGAAGAGGAGTACACGCCCCCGAAGGACGTCAGAGTGACCGGATTGGAGAAAAGCAGGGAAGTGATGTACAATGGGTGTGCGAGCACCCCGGAGGAGGAGAGACAGGCGGAAGCAAGCGGAACGGAGGACGGAGGCGAAACCGGAGAGAACGCGGAGAGAGTCAGCCTGGAGGAACATCCCGGAGGGGACGGAGAGTCGGAGGACGGAGGGAAGCCAGGAGGCCAACGACCCTGCGGACCGCTGTGCCACGCTCCCGAGGGAGGAGTGTGGCTGTCACAGGTACGGCGGCGTTGGGCAGCCTGGTTGGGGAGGCGAAGCGATAGCGTGTGAATAGTGTAGATAGTCCCTGTTTGTTCCTACCCTGTGTTGCTCTCCCTTCCCATCCACTCTCCTACTCCCTTCCCAGTTCCTCCCCTTTTTCCTGCTCCTCCCTTGTACACCGAACACTGTATATATCAGAAGCCACGACTCACTGGGTTACCCTCACATACCCCGGACCCCCCTGGTGCAGCCCCCGTTGAGGACTGGACACTAACGGCTTTCCTCTCTGTTGGTCTCTTGCATGCACCGGAGCCGGAGGCAGCTGTGAGAACGTCCTATCTACCCCCAACTAAAGAAGGAGAAGACCACCGTCACGGACCCCAGCGTGTTCGCCAGAGAGAGACTGACACTTCGTAATAGAAAGACGTTGATGTCTAAACCTGCTAGAGCGATAAAAAGAAAACCGTCTTTAACCCCACTACTTGGTGTCACGTCGTCCCTACTCCCACGCCCACATTGGTGTCAGAAGTGGGATCTACCCTTTCAGAAACGACCATGGCCATGGAACAAGTGATCCAAACACTCATAGACGGGCAACAAAAGTTAGAATGGGCGATCAGCCAGCAGATCAACACTGCGGATGCTGACAGAGAACTATTCCGAACCTCCATGACTCAGCAGATGGACAATCTCCACAAAGTCGTGCAGGCCCCAAGTGCAACAACCCCAAGACTAGTCGGACCACACCCCTCGGGAGTGGCCCTGCAGAAATATGTGATAGGGGAAGATCCCGACGCATTTCTGTTGAATTTCGAACGGGCAGCTAGGGCTTGTGGATGGCCCGAGGACAAATGGCCCTTCTTCCTAGCTCCCTTATTGACTGGAGAAGCCCAGGCTGCCTATCAGGTGGCCAACCATTCTGGCACATCCACCTATTCAGACATCAAAGCGGTGATTCTGGACCATCTGGGAATGGATGCGGAGGCATACAGACTCCGTTTCCGAAAGGAGAAGGGTATCACGGGTGAGAACTCCAAAACCATGTACCTGAGAGTCAAGATGGCCGCCGAGAAATGGCTAAGACCGCACATACGTAACAAAGAGGACATCATGTCCAGCATCATCTTGGAACAGTTCATGGAGGTCCTACCCTATGGTACTCAGAGATGGTTGAGGCAACATCCCGGACTAACGGCAGCACAAGCCATTGAGATGGCCTCTAATTATAACAGGGCAGCTCCCAGGACTTTCTCATGGGATACAGACAAGAGTGGCAAGCCCATCCGGACTCCTCCCAAACTGGATAAAAAGAAACCGGTCCCCGAGCTACACAAACCCCGACCCTATCGACCGGAAGGACCCCCCATTATGAAGGGGCCCCAATGCTTTGAGTGCGGAGAGTGGGGACACATAGCCAGAATGTGCCCCCACCGAAGAACCACAGAGGAACCCATGGAGGTTGGCTACATCCCTAAAGCCGTGATGTACACCGCAGAAATGGGCCCTTCATTCTATGTACGGGTACGGGTAAATTGTAAGCCAGTAAAAGCCCTCCTAGATTCTGGGTGTAGGCAGTCTGTCATACAGGAGAGACTGTTGCACCCCGGCCAGATAGGCCATGATGGCACCGTTCACATCAGATGCGTTCACAGTGACGTTAAACCCTACCCCCTAGCTCGCATAACCTTACACCCAATAGGTAGAGAGCCATGTTTGGTGAAAGTGGGGGTGGTGGAGTCCTTACCAGAAGAGCTTATAATAGGAGTGGATAACCCTGATTTCCTGTCCCTGTTTAAAAGAGAACTAAAGGACCTTCCTGCAGGGGCATACCTGTCTGTCGAACCCTGGGTGTTTGATAGGGGTTTTAAATTCGCCCAATCCAATGACCCGTCCCTCATGAATGCTTGGGAAGCGGCTCACCTCGCGCAAACCACACTTACCCAGGGGTACCCCAGATTCAGTATAGTAAACGAGTTGCTATATAGAGAAGGGAAAGCCGGGGATCCATCCCAACTAGTGGTACCAAAACATTTCAGGGAGCAGATTCTTTTCTACGCCCACACCCACCTCACTGCTGGACACAGTGGAACCGAGAAAATGACTCAAAATATATTACGGCTGTTCTTCTGGCCTGGTATTTATAAGGAGGCAGAGACGTATTGCCGACAATGCGAAGTGTGCCAAAAAAAGAACCTGACACGGCCCCCTGCAGTTCCCCTACAACCTCTGCCAATCATAGGCAACCCATGGGATAGGGTGGGGATGGATCTCATCGGTCCCCTACCACGGACCTCCAGAGGACATACATACGCCCTCGTGGTGGTTGACTACAACACAAGGTTCCGGGAGGCCTTCGCCCTCAGCACCCCGACTACTAAGAATGTAGCGGAAAAGCTGGTGGAGCTGTTTTCCAGGGTGGGGTTTCCAAGGGAGATCCTAACGGATCAGGGAACTCCCTTTGTTTCTAGGATGATGGTAGAGGTATGTAAGTTGCTGGACCTCCGCCACATCCGAACGTCCGCATACCATCCCCAAACGGACGGCCTCGTAGAGAGGTACAACCGGACGTTAAAAGCAACCCTAAAAAAATTGTTGAGCGCGGAAAATAAGGATTGGGATAGGATGTTACCCCTAGCCCTATATGTATTAAGAGCACAAGTACAGAGCAGTTTAGGGTTTTCACAGTTTGAGCTCCTCTACGGCCGGCAACCAAGATCTCTCCTTGAGATCACAAGAGAAGCCTGGGAGAGGGAGGAGGCAGCGAACAAAGAAACCTCCTAGAATACACCCAACAGTTACGATCTAGACTGGGGAAGCTAAGGGACTTGGCATACTTGAACTTGGAAAAAACGCAACAAATCCAAAAACAATACTACGATAAGGGCAAGAAGTGGAGGACTCTTGAAAAAGGGGATTGGGCCCTTGTGCTCCTACCATCTTCATCCCAAAAGTTCAAGAGTGAGTGGAAGGGGCCCTATAAGGTTCTAGACTCATTTGGGAGAACAACATACCGGCTACAAATGTCTCCTACCCGGAGGCAAACCTTCCACATTAATCTCCTCAAACGATGGATAGGACAGCCTCCTCGCTCCGCCCATCTAGTGTTACCATCCCGCCACACTGCCTCCACCTTGGTGGACCTTCCAGTGAATGCCGAGCTGACTGACACCGCAAGAAAGGAGTTGTTAAAAACCCTACACCCTTTCTCCGCGATATTTTCGGACACCCCGGGGTGTACTCATTTGGCAGAGCACCAGATCAAAACAAAGGAAGGCCAGGTGGTGAAACAGAGGGCATATCGCATACCAGCAGCAAAAAGGGCCGATGTGAGGAAGGAGGTACAGGACATGCTAAGACTGGGGGTGATAAGACCGTCCAAGAGCGACTGGGCATCACCCATAATCATGGTTCCGAAGCCCGACGGGTCTACCCGTTTTTGTATGGACTTCCGTGCCTTGAATGCTATTTCATCCTTTGATGCGTTCCCCATACCCAGGGTGGACGAATTGATTGAACGGATTGGGGAGGCTCGTTACATCACTACCCTCGACCTCACCAAGGGTTATTGGCAGGTCCCCCTGAGGGAGGGGGACCAACACAAAACCGCTTTTGCAACAGAAGATGGGCTCTTTGAGTTTAATGTACTTCCTTTTGGACTCCACGGACCCCCGGCCACTTTTCAAAGACTAATGAACACTGTGTTAGCACCCCATACCCGATATAGTTCGGTGTATCTGGACGATATAGTCATCTTCAGTACCACCTGGGAGGACCACATGGGACACTTGGCCAATGTCTTAACTGCTTTACAGGAAGCAGGGTTGCATGTGAAGGCAAAGAAATCAAGAGCTGCTTTCCCAAAAGTGAAGTACCTGGGGTTCATGCTTGGGGAGGGAGTGATAGCCCCGGAGGAGAAAATCAGAGCCATCACGCAGACTCCATTTCCATCGACTAAAAGGGCACTGAGGGCTTTTCTAGGCCTCATTGGTTATTACAGGCGCTTCGTTAAGAATTTTGCTGACCTTTCCAGTCCCCTTACCGACCTACTCCAGAAAAATATCAAAAACACCCTTCCGATGCCTCCCTCCGAAAAGGCCCAAGCCGCCTTTCAGGCTCTAAAGACTGCAATCACCACGAGTCCGGTCCTCATCCCTCCAAACTTTGAGAAGTCTTTTTCCCTGGCTACTGATGCCTCTGACACTGGCATTGGTGCGGTATTATCCCAGGAAGGAGAGGATGGTGCCGAACATCCTATACTGTACGTGAGTAGGAAACTCCACCCGAGGGAACGCAAGTATCCCACGGTGGAAAAAGAGTGCCTGGCAATCCGCTGGGCGGTAGACAAATTGCGCTACTACTTGGAGGGTAAGGCCTTCGTTCTCTTTTCGGATCATGCCCCACTGCAATGGATGCAGAGAAACCGATCCCAGAATGCGAGAATCCTACGGTGGTTTCTCTTCCTGCAACCGTTTTCCTTCACAGTGATACACAGGAAGGGAAGGGACAACGGGAATGCAGAGTTCCTTTCTAGGATGCCCGTTCTCCCCGAGCGGGCGAACCCAGGGGGGGAGTAGTGTAACGAGGTGGGGGCGCCTACCTCGCGTGACTGGTGGAACCCTTACCCTGCTGACCATCCACCGACTCCTTCTTTACAGTCAGAACGGTGGAAGGAAGGACGATGCGAGCCGGATGACGAGGACAACTACAGCGGCTCCTTTAACTGGGCGTTCTCCACTGAAGAGGAGGACACGCCCCCGAAGGACGTCAGAGTGACCGGATTGGAGAATAGCAGGGAAGTGATGTACGTTGGGTGTGCGAGCACCCCGGAGGAGGAGAGACAGGCGGAAGCAAGCGGAACGGAGGACGGAGGCGAAACCGGAGAGAACGCGGAGAGAGTCAGCCCGGAGGAACATCCCGGAGGGGACGGAGAGTCGGAGGACAGAGGGAAGCCAGGAGGCCAACGAACCTGCGGACCGCCGTGCCATGCTCCCGAGGGAGGAGTGTGGCTGTCACAGGTACGGCGTTGGGCAGCCTGGTTGGGGAGGCGAAGCGATAGCGTGTGAGTAGTGTAGATAGTCCCTGTTTGTTCCTACCCTGTGTTGCTCTCCCTTCCCATCCACTCTCCTACTCCCTTCCCAGTTCCTCCCTTTTTCCCGCACCTCCCTTGTACACCGAGCACTGTATATATCAGAAGGCACGACTCACTGGGCTACCCTCTCTGTTGGTCTCTTGCATGCACCGGAGCCGGAGGCAGCTGTGAGAACGTCCTATCTACCCCCAACTAAGGAAGGAGAAGACCACCGCCACGGACCCCAGCGTGTTCGCCAGAGAGAGACTGACACTTCGTGATAGAAAGACGTTGATGTCTAAACCTGCTAGAGCGATAAAAATAAAACCGTCTTTAACCCCACTACTTGGTGTCACGGTCGTCCCTACTCCCACGCCCACACCCCATTATCGGTATGGACATTCCACCCGGACCTCTAGTGACATTCAAGAAAGCTAAATCTCTTAAAGATAAGTTGGTCCATAGCCACCTTGATATGCTTCCATCTGAATCGAACTCACTTGCGGCAATGAAAGGCTTCTTCCCTTGTGGAAGATGCAAGGCATGCGCACACAGCAAGAGGGTATTGGGCTATGAGGGTCCAGGCCTAAAAGACAGAAATAAATTCATAACATGCCAAACCACGCATGTTGTTTACTGTTTGATGTGTCCGTGCAAGTTAAAATACATAGGGAGCACAATAAACGCTGTGAAACTGAGAATATTGGAGCATATGCGTGCCATCGCCAATAAAGATCTGACATATCCAGTGGCGAGGCACTTCGCAATCAAACATCAAAGCAATAGAGATTTGCTCCAATATTTTGGGCTGGACCACATCCCGACACACATAAGAGGTGGAGATATGACATTGAAACTAAGAAGGCTGGAATCCAGGTTTATTATTGACTTGCAAACAAAAAATCCTGGGGACTGAACAGTGGAGAAGAACTTGCAGTCCACCTAGGCAACTAGTCTATCCTTTTTCTATTGAGAACCCGTAAAACAAATATGGAATGAACAATAAACTTTGAAGTATTTTTAAATATGCCGATTCACGGCTTAATAATAGAGGACATAAGGCGGCTCCAAAATACGGAACCGCCAAATGTCGATCCACGGCAAGATTGTTGATTTAATGTGCAACATAATATTTAATTACAGTTCTGGTGTACACAATTATATTATTGGTACAAAGTAACTAGGATAATAATTGGGCATTGTTTTTGAAATAATAATGTTGAATTTGCACGTTCTAAGATGGCGCCCACCAAATACTCAGGGTGACCAGTCCTACCTCTATCTTTTGTACTTCATGACCGAGAGTGTTTTCATAAATACATGCTTCCTGGGTTCACAATCTGTGAACACACTGAGGAAGGGAGTTTCCCGAAACGCGACTGTGCGAGCGTTGAAAATAAAGAAATAATTGACAACTACCCCGCGAGTGCCGTGCTTCTTTCCCGGCTGGGAGAGGGGAGTCTAGGAGCGGTAATATTGACACGGAGCACCACCGTGTTCTTGGCACCCGCCTAGGAGTGCCCCGTTGTTGACAAGGTGCACTACGAGCTATGATATATATATATATATATATATATATATATATTCACTGAAAAAACCATAGGTTATAGACCATATATAGTTAGGAATTCGCATTTACAAAACCTTATTTTACTCACACAAAACCATTGAAATTCCATATATAGTTAGTTGCACTAACTATATATCGCGCACCCGCAATCCACTGCTGATGATGTCACATATTACATCATTCATGACATGGTCAGTGACATCACTGATGATATCACTGATGACATCTCAAATGACATCACTGATGACATCTCAAATGACATCACTGATGACATCACTGATGACATCTCATTTGACATTACTGATCACATCACTGATGATATCATTCATGTGATAATACGATGAACCTCTTCAGACTCTAATATAACCTTAGATACAATCAGTGTAAACAGACACTCACAGACTGTCACTCATCCATGGAGTTACTCACACACCTAGTCAGTCATGCAAAGAATCAATCACACCTCCATTTCCTCAACTATACAGTTATACAAACTTTACTTATTCAAACATATACTAACACATATTTACTCTCTTATACAATCCCTGATACAAGTTCACAATGATCCATACAGCCACTCACACATTCACTGGCTCTTATGCACAGTTATTTATATATGTCAACTCTCACATGTACTGTGTTTTACATATGTACTTACTTTGACATGTAGCACTGAGATATCCATTCGCTCACCAATACACTCATGCACACAGTCAACCGCCCATACAGCTGTTTCCACATGCACTTTTGAAACCATACATCTAGTGAATCAACTGCTCACACATCTATGCACAGAGTCATACACCTCCCAGCCACCCACACACACACTCAGTCTCCCATACAAATACTTGGGCAACCAATCAATAACCCATATAGTTACTCATATAGCTACTTATCGACACATGCAACAGTTTACAGAACAACAGACATAATGATGCACAAATTAAGACAGTTTAGTCACTAACCCATGCACTCAGTGAGACACATTTAATCACTCACTCATACAGTCAGTCATGCACCTACTAAATCCTTCATCCAGACACTTATACATCCACTCATTCTTCAATATGTAAGACATATTTTAACTTTACAGAAACATACAGTCACTGGATGTTGTCATCAGTGATGTCATTTGAGATGTCATCAGTGATGTCATCAGTGATGTCACTGACCATGTCATGAATGATGTAATATGTGACATCATCAGCAGTGGATTGCGGGTGCGCGATATATAGTTAGTGCAACTAACTATATATGGAATTTCAATGGTTTTGTGTGAGTAAAATAAGGTTTTGTAAATGCGAATTCCTAACTATATATGGTCTATAACCTATGGTTTTTTCAGTGAATTTTCAAGGTTTTGTAAATGCTAATTCCTAACTATATATAGTCTATAACCTATGTTTTTTTCAGTGAATTTTCAAGGTTTTGTAAATGCTAATTCCTAACTATATATGGTCTATAACCTATGGTTTTTTCAGTGAATATATATATATACATACATATCCATCAAGCCAGGAAGCACAAGTTAAGGAAGACCGCAGTCAGCTTGACATGAGTTTTATTCAATAAAATCGAACACTTGCCAGCAGTCTTTAAATCCTCAAAGCAGGCATCTTTGTTAATTTCATCAGCCAGACGCGTTTCTGGAATTTGGCATTCCTTCATCAGTGGCAGTTAGTAGAAGGTGAAAGCATCGCTTTACAAAGTACATTCATTTAATACACCTGCCCTTATGGGCGTGGCACTCCCACTGCCTTCTGGTGCTTGTAGTCTCGTAACCCCAAGTGGGGGCGATGTGACCTCTTTCCCTTCAACAAAAAATGTACTTTTCCGAGTGGAATGATGCTCTGTATCTGGGGCCAAGACCACCCCGCTTTGCAGTGCTCGATGGCAAACTCCGCGCACAATGCAGTCCTGAATTGCATTGTGCGTCGCTGTCTCTGATAGTTCATGGCTTCCGACGAAGCCGTGTCAGACCCGCATGATCACGGTGAGTCTTCCTTGTCGGGCGTGCAAGCCCCAAAAAATCCATCAAGCCAGGAAGCACAAGTTAAGGAAGACCGCAGTCAGCTTGACATGAGTTTTATTCAATAAAATCAAACACTTGCCAGCAGTCTTTAAATCCTCAAAGCAGGCATCTTTTGTTAATTTCATCAGCCAGACGCGTTTCTGGAATTTGGCATTCCTTCATCAGTGGCAGTTAGTAGAAGGTGAAAGCATCGCTTTACAAAGTACATTCATTTAATACACCTGCCCTTATGGGCGTGGCACTCCCACTGCCTTCTGGTGCTTGTAGTCTCGTAACCCCAAGTGGGGGCGATGTGACCTCTTTCCCTTCAACAAAAAATGTACTTTTCCGAGTGGAATGATGCTCTGTATCTGGGGCCAAGACCACCCCGCTTTGCAGTGCTCGATGGCAAACTCGTCTGGCTGATGAAATTAACAAAGATGCCTGCTTTGAGGATTTAAAGACTGCTGGCAAGTGTTCGATTTTATTGAATAAAACTCATGTCAAGCTGACTGCGGTCTTCCTTAACTTGTGCTTCCTGGCTTGATGGATATACATACATATATAAACATATATCATCTGTATATCTATATAAATACAAACATAAATGCATGCATACATATACTTATATGCATACAGATGCATGTTATTTACATGAAAGTTGAAAAAACACTAATAAAAGCAAATCTAAAAAGCCACCTCATTACAAACAGAATGGCTTTAACTTAAACGAGGGCGAGATCTATTGCATTTTCAATGCTTGTTTACTTTGGTTCCATCAAGAAGGCATTCAGATGTGTCACACATTTGCCATAAATTCTGAATGTTAGCACTCTAGTTGCACATTAGATCACTGTAGTAAAGCTACTGCTCACCAGGGACGTCTGCTGCTGGTATTCAAAGTGCATGTTTCAGTCTGCATGTCAGAATTTTTTTAATGAAATAGAAGAGGATTTGAGAAGTCACTCAAAATGATCCATAATTTTTCTTTCTGAAGCACTAATCATACTTTCTATGGCAAAATTAACCCCCTCGTGTTGTTCCTTTTTAAATTGAGTGTTTTCAGACTTACCACTTCATTCCAATCAAGATGGCTTCTGGTGTGCCATACTTTTGTCATAAGTAAGACTGTTAGTGCTCTAGTTGTTCTTTAGAACACTCTGGGACATTCTGTCATTGGGCTATACTTGGGGTACATCTGGGTGATATTTGGGCTACATTTAGGCTCTTTTGTCTCTGGTGGCCATCTTGGGAGACTGTATGTCAGAATTTTTTAATGAAATTGAAGAGGGTTTGAGAAGTCACTCAAAATGTGCCCTAATTTTTCTTTCTGCAGCACTAATCATAATTCATATGGCAAAATACACCCCCTCATTTTGTTCCTTTTTAAATTAAATGTTTTAAGAGTTACCACTTTATTCCAATCAAGATGGCTTCAGGTGTGCCATACCTTTGTAATAAGTAGGACTGTTAGCGCTCTAGTTGTTCTTTAGAACACTCTGGGACATTCTGTC
Organism: Lissotriton vulgaris; assembly: GCF_964263255.1. Lineage (NCBI taxonomy): Eukaryota > Metazoa > Chordata > Amphibia > Caudata > Salamandridae > Lissotriton > Lissotriton vulgaris. The sequence continues at coordinate 277,241,689 of NC_141698.1, read as the reverse complement.
ATTGGGCTATACTTGGGCTACATCTGGGTGATATTTGGGCTACATTTGGGCTCTTTTGTCTCTGGTGGCCATTTTGGGAGACTGCATGTCAGAATTTTTTAATGAAATAGAAGAGGATTTGAAAAGTCACTCAAAATGTGCCCTAATTTTTCATTCTGCAGCACTAATCATACTTTCTATGGCAAAATATACCCCCTCATGTTGTTTCTTTTTAAATTAAATGTTTTAAGAGTTACCACTTTATTCCAATCAAGATGGCTTCAGGTGTGCCATACCTTTGTAATAAGTAGGACTGTTAGCGCTCTAGTTGTTCTTTAGAACACTCTAGGAGGCTGCAGTGGAACACAAAGGAATCAACTGACAGTCTCTGTCCTTGTTGGATGTACATGCTTTACTGAGAATGTCAGACTTCATTTTCACATGACTAAGAAAGATAATGTGAATTTACAGAAAATATGCTTTCAGTTTAGCTTATAGATCCCCTTCCAAACCACTGTGGGAAAATCATGAGATATTAGTTTGCTTTCAAACAATATTCATGATATCACAGCAGAAGGTTTTTTCACATGGTAAAATCACCTTAGAACCCACCACAATTCCTAAAACGAGTATGGTACCATCAACAAATGATTTATAATGTAACTAAAGTCCTAAAACCCTCTATTAACTACAATGCTTTTTAATGAGGTGCTATCATATATATTGGTCCCAAGATGGCTTCCAACACTTCTTGGATGAAGTGCTGACAGCCAATCAGATCAGATGTGTGGTTAGGCTCCGCCCAGATATATATCTTTTTTTGAACCTAAATTACTCAAAATCCACTGGAGCACATATATTGAGACCTAGCAAAGGCACATCGGGCTAACAGTCCCTACAATTTTGCCAAGTTTCGTGCAAATCCATTCAGCCGTTCGAGCTAAAAGTGAGGCCAACCGCCCTATGGAAATTAACATGGGAAAAACGCGTTTTGGGACCCCCCTTTTTTCTCGGCCCCCCCTTGATGAAACCCCCCCAAATTGTCAGGGGCTGCTCAGAAACAAAATGTTCAATTTTCCTGAAAATTTCAGCCAATTCCGTCCACAAACGCCAAAGTTATTAGACATAGAATTTTCAAAAATCCCATAGAGAAAAAATCCTAACTATATATACCTACTGGCGACCGCCAGTAGGTTATATATATATATATATATATATATATATATATATATATATATATATATATATATATATATATATATATATATATATATAATATACATTTTTTTTCTTAATTTTTTAACTTTGCGAATACCTTGGAACTATATTGACTGCGCCATCACCTTACAGACATCTGAGTTTGAATGCTTATAGTGATATGCACATTCTTATTTTAATTGCATTTACAGTGGTCAATTCATTTGTTTTGTACCTTTCTCTCCTTTGAATTATACTCTTTCATTCAGTGGTGGTTCTGGAGGTTATCTATAGCAATTTTTACCTTGTCAACCTCATCTGAGCCTCCCCATTTTTTATCAGAGGAAGGTGAGCCTGTGTTACCATGGAAAAGATGGAAACTAATTTTTGGATTCTTACCTTATAGCTATTGGGGGTGAGAAATGTTCAGCTAATCAGAAACAGGCTTTACTTTTACATAATCGTGTTATAGAAGGAAGGTGTATTTATGATAGTCTTGATATTATTGAAATAGGTGATGGCAGTGTCATATGGATACTTCATTACATATATTGCGTTAAGTTAGCATGAGTGTATTACATGTTTAAACAGCCGTTTTGCCTTCAGGCTTCAGTTTTGCACACGACACGTACTTGTTGTTGTAGCTTTCAGCCTAGAAGTGGTGAGGTGTTTTATTTGAGAATAATATGTTATTCCTATGCTATCAGCTTTGCCTTGTACACTTGGTACAACTGTCTGCACACTGAGAGCTGCACACTCTAAGATTAACCTAACACAAGGTTGCTGGGAAGTCTGATCCTCGCACCACATTAGACATTAGACATAACACAAATAATGTTGATGCTAACATTTTGGGCTCTACGCGGGTTTAAGATAGAGTTACACGGAATAAACGCAGACACTTGGTGCTGCGCATGAAGAGAGCTGGTAGCGGTTGATGTGAACTGCTCCTACTGACATTGAGAGGTATGGGGCCGCCCTGCTAAAACCCGAATGAGACCTTCTTAGATATAATATAATATGCTAGATAGGGTGCGCGAAATATAGGTGATACAGATTTCTATAGAAATTGCATTATAACATGCTAGCACCTTTTGCTTACTATGGATTAGTGACTATGCTGCTGACTCTGATTTTTATAATCTGCATTTTGGTATTATACAAGATACTGCGTTTGAGAACTATGCATTGAATAATAAATATTTCAAACTTGCACTTGTGTTCTTTGACTCTCAGTTTTGGTTTGAAATGATTATATAACGAAAGAGTGTTCATGTGTTCCACGACTCCTGAGGTATTCTAAAGATCATGTTCTGGTTTGTCTAATACATGGATCATTCCATAATGATCCATGAGACACTGTAGCTAGCTAGGTAACGAGATTTCTGACACTGAGATGAGTTTTTGGATCATCCTAACTCACTGAGGTTCTAGATCTCTATGCACAGTTCTGTGGGAGAACGGAAACCCTGCAACATGGCGCCCAACGGATTGGTTGGCCGTATTTCATGACACTCGAGTAGTATATCATTCAAACCTTGACACCTTCATTCCCGTTTCCGGAAAACGGTGGTGTCGGAAAAACCTACCTATTTATGTGATAGGTGTTTTCAAGCTTGAATTCTTCAAAAAACGGTTTCTTTGAATCACTACCCAGTTGTGCTACACACAGTTCTTTGTCTGGTTTTTCTTCTTCCTGTGCTAACATGGCAGTGGAAATAGCGCAGCATAGCCGCGTCGCGGTTCGCGATCACTTGCGGGGATATAATGTACCCGCGGAAGGCTTAGCTGTGGTTCTAGTTGTGAGTGCGGAACATGCGTACCCGTACGAATTGTTTTATTCCTGGGTGACATTTCCGGAAGTAGACGCTAATTCGGGTGTCTATCATTCATACACTGCCTCAGCAGTACCGGCAGCTTATGCTCCGTACAGGGCACTGGAAGTACCTATTGACGCATGGCAGCACGGTGTTTGGTTTGGTGGCGCCCTACCCCATACTTTGAACGCTACGAGGTTAGGTCCTTTGTCCATTCCGGGCACAAATTGGCCCGCCTTGGGTGGATTTACTCCTCATCCTAATCGCGCCACGTGTAACGTAGCCGACCTGAGACGTCTTCATGAGGTCTCGGTTGGTGTGATTAGAGCGCTTGTTCATTACATTAGTCGTAATGTTCAAGGCGCAGCCCCCGCAGGTGCGCAGCTTCGAGCAGAACAGGCTGGTTTGAAAATCAGTCCTGTCTTGGTGAATTCCGTTATGGGCAGAAAGCCAGATAGTACGGATGAATTTCCTTACTGGCTTGCCGAGAAATTCGACCAGTTAGAGGCTGTGTTTCCTAATACGACTCCGAGTGAAAAACACCGGATTCTTACGCTTAGTTTACCGAAGGAAATAGCCCCGGACCTTGCTGACTGTGAGACATGGGGTAAGACTTTTGCAGCGGTTTACTCGAGGTGCTTTGGCACACCGTCAGTTTCGAACCTGTCTGCGATCCTCAAGCGTGTTCAGGATGATCACGGACCTGAGTCGGCGGTTGAGTTGGGTATGCGCCTGAACGGTTCATTTGAGACAGTTTGCGGTATTATCCTTGCCAATGTAAAAGGGGATGCAATGAACTTTCAGGTGGCCAATGGTCTGGCGTTAGTACCCGATGCCGAGAAACCCCGTCAGCTGGCAAAAATTATTGTGGCGGCTTATAAAACGGTTGGCCGCAATTCAAGGGGTGCGAAGGTTTTTCTTGAAAAAGAAAAGAAGCAACCCCAGGGGCAGTCTTCGGAAACAGGAGGACAGCCCAAGTCCAAAAAACAAACTTGGCCTAAAAAGCAGAATAAGGGTAAGCAACAACAACAACAGACACTGGTCTCTAGTCCGGCGCCTTCACAACCTGCGCAGTCAGAGCGAGTTTATGAATTGCGCGATCGCGCTACGATTAAATCGCCTGACAGATATCAGTCATCTGACCAACGCTCTCCTCGTTCCTTTCAGGACTCATCGGCTCCGTCAACCGGTGGTGGAGGGGGCGGCAGGGGCAGGGGTGGTCAGCAAGGACGTGGCCAGCCCCGCACGCGAAGTGAAGGGGACCAGCGGGACGACTCTACGCCAAAGAGACCGCAGTTTGCCAAGAAGAAAGTCGCAGCCTTAACGGCGCATCGATATGCCCCAGATAGTGAGAACGCGGCTTCGGAATCTGACGTGGGCTCTGACCTTGCTGGACAGCGCGGCGGAGATTACCATAGTGAGAGAGGCCCTCCGTCCACTGTTGAAGGTGACAGCGACTGACACTTATGTTGTAATCGAAACAGCTGATACACATGTTGCTCCCCCTGAAAGACTTTTTGAAATTGTCCTGTTAATTGAAGGTGACATGCAGCGAACTGTAAAAGGGGTATTCTGGGAAAACCTTTCAGATACGTATGACATTTTGCTTTCGGAGGCTGACTGGCCCCCACCTTTTGTTCTCGCAGCTCCGCGAGGGGAGGAGGTAATCCTCCCCAGTTTCGCGCACACTGTACCGAGAGTGGAAGCGCTGCATTTTGCAGAAGAGTGGGCTCTGGCGCTTGCGCCGGCTGTGTACCGAAATCAGTGTGGCTGGGATAAATTGTCCCCTAGCCATGAGATTCCTTTACGGTCACAGCCTCAGCCACAACCCCAGTACCCCATACGGCGTGAAGCTAAAGCTTCGGTCGCGGCTATCCTTGAACAATTGGAATATCAAGGTGTAATTGAAACATGTGTGTCACCAATGAATAATCCCCTTTTTACTGTTAACAAGCCGGACGGCTCTTATCGTCTAGTTTTGGATTACCGGCATTTGAACTCGCATTGCCGTAACTGTGCGGTACAGAATACTCACGGCTCTGCCCTAGTGAATAGTCTTGAGCGTAAACGGTTCAAAACCACGCTTGACATTTCCAATGGTTTTTATGCACATAGATTAGATGGTCTAAGTTCCCAATGGACCAGTTTTACATGCGGCGGCGTACAAAAAATGTTTAAACGACTCCCAATGGGATATAAAAATAGTCCTGGAGTGTTTTCCGCCCGCATTGTCTCTCTTTTGGAGAGTTTCGATCCAGTTGCATGTTCGTATGTGGATGACATTTATCTCACAGACGACGAGCTTTGGGTGCATCTGTGTCGAGTAAACAGCATAATTTGTAACTTTGCAGACATGGGTTACAAGTTTAACTTTGCAAAATCACACATTGCGGAGTACACAGTGTTGTTTCTAGGTTATGAACTTAACCATGAAGGAAAGGGATTGGCTCCTCACTTCCTGGAGAAGTGCGCGCAGTTGCGCTCTCCGACAACACTGAAAAAATTACAGTCTTTACTGGGTTTTTTAAATTTCGGGAGGACATACATTCCGGAATATGCCCAGCGTATCAAGCCTTTATATGCCTTGGTACAACCATCTTTTTCCAAATCTTGCTGGCTGCCTGAACATTCAGCCATTCTGCAGTCCTTGCAGGCTGATTTGCTCACTTCTGACTACTTACAGACCCGTGATAACCAGACCAACCTGGTGATAAGAATAATCCCTGGGACGGTGGGTTTCACGTACCTGACTTTTAATGAGGGGGATACTGTACCTATTGCTTACAAATCACACTTGTACACTTCAGCTGAACTGCGTTTTTCCACTGTGGAGAAAGTGTTAACGGCTGTGCAGATGGCAATTCTTAAAGAACGTGCCCTGTCGCAGGGAAAGCGCATGTTGGTTGTTACCCCGTGTCCTGCATTGGAGGCGGTCACGAAAGCCAGTGTACCGAATTCTAAAGCTTTGCACCCTCGGTGGATTCAGTGGGCTACATCCTTGACATCTCAGGATGTCACGTTTATTTTTGACGCCGCTTTACGGTCACAGGAGTATTTACAGTATGAATTTGTTCATCCTGCTCCTTTAGCAATGCGGCCGTTGGAGGATTTCCACTGTATCATTTACACGGATGGTTCGGCGCAGGTTGCGCATGGCTCTAAACATGCCTACGTTTCCGCTTGCGCCATTGTGGTCGGTGCCATGGTGAACGATGAGTTCAAGTCCAGTGTCGTGCACACGCAGACACTTGGAGACTGCACCGCACAATTAGCAGAGCTCCGTGCTCTTATGCTCGCATTGGAGTACGCAGATCCTAGTGTGACAACTTTAATCGTAAGTGATTCTTACTACTGTGTCCAGTCTTACAATGAGAACTTGTTCTTTTGGATTCAGAATGATTTTCGTGATTCCAAAGGTAGCACAATAAAACATAAAATGATCTGGGTCCGAGTGGCGGAACTTAAAGAAAAGCTGCCGCTCGTGTTTGTGATTCATACTCTCGGCCACCAGCGCGTGGGAGTCCACGCTGTTGGCAATTCGCTTGCTGATGAGGCAGCGAAGTCTGCGGTATCAAAATACTTAGTTGCAGCGGTCACGAGGTCCAAGAGCAAAATAGATGACGACATCTTGGCGGCTGTTGCTGCCACGGCGAAGGGAGGTAAATATCCTGCGGGGTTCCCTTCGAAATACACATACCACTTAAGTCCCGATAAGGTTCCTTATGTGAAAATTCCTGAAGTTGGAGAGCGTCTAATTCCCAACTCGGATCGCAGAGCTTCTCTGATTACAGCGGCTCATGAAGGTGTGGCGTCTGCGCATGCGGGCGTCTCAGCCACTGTATCACAGCTACAACAGAGGTTCTGGTGGCGGGGACTGTACAAACAGACGCGCGATTATGTCCTTATGTGTGACATTTGTCAGCAGATTAAGCCTTCTACTGCTGCGCGTCCGCCTCAGACAAAGTTGTACATTTCTAATAAACCGCTTGGTTGTGTTTATTTGGATCACTGCGGTCCTTTCTCTTCTGATACTGCGTATAAATACATCTTAGTAGCAGTTGACTCATGCACACGCTTTGTGTGGTTATGGCCGCATCGCAGCGCTGATTCACGGACTGTCATTAAGGATTTGCGTGTCTTTGTGGGAATCTTTGCTTGTGGTGCTTTCCATTCGGACCAGGGTCCGGCTTTCGCCTCTAAGGCGTATAAGGATGCTATGGTTTCGTTGGGAGTACAGGTGAAGTTTTCAAGCCCCTACAGGCCTGAGGGCAATTCTGTGGTAGAAAGAATGAACCGCGACTTAAAGCAATCTTTGACAGCCCGAGTTATAGGCACTGGTAGAAACTGGCTGACCCACCTCTATGGCGTGCAGCGTGCGCTTAATAATCTCCCTAGAAGGTCTCTGGGTGGGCGGACCCCATACGAAATGCTCTTTGGTATCAAGATGTACGTCCCTGACCTTGATGGTGCAGACTGCCAGGCCCAGGCCGCGGCCTTTGACGTAGATGAACATTGCAATGTTTTACAGGATCTACAAAAGACCAGAGACAGTCTTGCAAAGGAACACTTGCCCTCCACGTTGGATGATGCGTTGCAGATCCCGGTAGTTGGCTGGCTACCCCAAGTTGGAGAACTGGTTCGAGAGAAGATCGATAACAAAAAGGAATTTGGTCCCTCATATCGAGCGCCAGTTCGGGTCCTTGGAGTGAAGGGCACAAGAACAGTCATTTTACCACCACTTCCAGGTCGTAAAGAAAACAGATTTATTTCTATTGACAATGTCAAGACACACAGGGTGGCCGATTCTTCATAGCATGACACCGGCTGTATCCTGTCCTTCCATGGTGAGGCACTCTGTGCTGGCTATTACATCCGGTGCAGATCAGGAGGTGTCCCTCGAGATGCCTGCCATATCAAGTCCTTTATTAAATACTATTCCTGTTACTAACATTGATGAGGTGACCTATGCAGATCCTGCTGATTTATCCATGTCCGATTTACATGCACGTTTGGCTAACCAGTCCAGATTCTCTTTTGACTCTGTTTCGGAACTTTCAAAGAAACCATCAACTATTGCAAAATATGCCACGTTGTTTAAAAAACATTTTTTAATTCCGCCTTGGACATACGTTTGGCTGATACTATTTTAGTTTTATCTTTTTATGTCAATTGGTTTTGTGTTTTATTTTTTCCGTCTGATTGATGGCCATTATGTGAAAGAAAGAACAGGAATTCGGTACCTTAATGGAACATTGGCCCCTCACTCCTCCTCGCATTCAGCACACAGACTAAAGAGAGACTTACATTCAGTACAAATTACTGCTTGGCCTGTCCTTGATGGGATTGTGTGGGATGCGGTTAGGTTTCAGATACATGGCCCCACAGAAGTTATTAATGTTCCTAATGTGCTTAGAGTAAACATGGGAGATGTGATTAAGCAAAATATTCGTTCTGATGATTGGGATCTTCAGGCAGTAGAAGCATTGTTCTCTGATTTGAAATATTATGCGGCCTTTGATGATGAGGATTTGTATTTAGATTCTGTCAATTATGGTGATTTATTTTGTTACCAACATTATGGAAATCATTTCTTGCACAAGACAAGTTCCAGGCGGGTTCCTGTGAATTACACTCAGTGGGAACATTGCCCTGCTCCTTTACAGGGGAGCTCAAGTACTTTTTTGGGAAAATACTCTTACTTTACAGATTTTAATCAATCAAATCCTGAGTCTTTTTACTTCAAGGTGAAACAGAAATCAATGCCAAAAGTTAGACTGACTGACACAAAATTGTTGTATTCAAAGTCCTTTCTAGAAAGGTTATCTGTGGATGGCTATGAGTTATGGAAGGATGTTATTGACCTTAAATCGGTTTGGGGTACCAAAGATTGGCAGGTACAAGGCACTGAGGCTTTGCATCGTGCATGTCTCATCCCAAATCACATGTTGTTTTTAAATTCGACTATTTCCCAAACAACATGTTTTGGATTGGCTACATCTAAAAAATTAAATACCCCTACGATCCCTGATTTGGAAGAATATTCAGGTTGGAGTAATTTCACTACATTGTCCATAAGTGAGATACAAGCACTTTTGCAGAATTCCTCCTTTAATATTTCCAGTTTTGATCCGGATGGGTGGCTTTTATGGCAAAGAAGCTCTGATTCTTGCCAAAGTCGTTTTTTGGGTTTGTCTGAGGGTTTTACACGCATCAGGCCAGATCCCAGGTTTGACCAAGATCACACTGTTACAACTTATTCAGTAGGCAAATTGTGTCAGAACTGGTTACAACATTCCACTTTAGCTGCAGTTAAACTGCATCTGTCCCAGTTGAATGAAAACATAGAGTTAAATGATTTTATAAAAGGCCCAACTATGGGTAGGTCTAAACGCTTTATATATGCTATTTACAATGAAATTTGGAAATTTTCAAGAGTCGAAGCAGCTAAACGCCTGAGGGCTATTGATCAAGCCAATTTGGAAAAAGTGCTTGCAGTGGTCGATAATAGTATTAACACGCTTTCTTCCAGAATTTACACATTGGATAATATTGTTTCTTCTGTTGTTGATATTGTACATGATGAAGTGTCCACGTTATACCATGGTCAAAATCAATTACGTTCTGTAATGCAGTTTGCCTGGACTCTACAGACAATTAAGGCTGGTCGAGTTCCCTGGACCTCATTGAACGTTTCATCACTTTTTGCCCCTTTTAATCTTACTGATAAACAGCGCATGCTTTCAATGCGTGATGCATCGTTTTCTATGTTACATATTGAGAAGCTAGAATCCTTACCTTTTTCTGTTGCTGAAACCACCACTGCCACGTGGCTTATTCATGGTTTAATTACATTACCATTTCCCTTATATAAATTTACTAACTGTATGCGGTATATTGCTATAGGACGATATGAGCCACTAGGCAATGCATTCCTACATGAGGCATGGTCATTACCATACACATACAGATGTCTGAAAGATGGAAAAGAAGTGAATCTTAATGGTGAGGAATGCACACAGTCACCTGACCATTCATTAATATGCAGACACATTCAGTTACACGGTTCTTGTAATCAGGACCGCCCAAATTTAGCATGTGTTTTAAAAGGCACGCCAGTTCCAGCAGTAGTGCCCACATTTACATTATTAGCTAATGGTAGTTATTTGCTTTTAAACAACGAATTATGTTGTGGTTTATTAATTGGTGTGGCTTATATAGTTACTGTATCAGAGCGTGTAGTGTGCTGCAAGAATGTTCTATACCCACCCACGCATGGCTCTTTAGATGTCTCCATCTGGCCTCGGATCCCAACCTTGGAAGCGAAATTCAATGGTTTAAGCAGAATAAGGGCTCTTTTGTCTCAAAAACAAGTGACCCTGAGTTCGGCCCGGGAAACTTATGTCCTTCACATAGCTAACACCCGCACAGAGGTGCAGGCGCTTTTGAACACTGATTTGCCATTTCATTTCTGCGAGCTGGTACACCAGATTTTTAATGCTTCTTCAACGACTGGGCTGGCACATTTTTTTAAACTAGTAAGCAGTGGCCTCGTGACTACGTTTGAAAAAGTTTTTGGTATCATTCCCACGTTTTTCCACACTATTTTTGGGAGTTTGTTTGGTGGAATACCTGTATTGCTGGCTGTGGCCGCAGGCTTTCTGTTGGTGTTTTTCTTCATAAAACATGGATGCCCATCCTGCACAAGACGCCGTTCAACGCCTCCTGACACTGTGCCGTAATCGGATGCTCAATTACTATGGAACTTTGCCGCTTGCAGCATTAAGCACGGCCTATAGATTGTCATTTCGGTTCACCGACTTCACGTGTGTCCAACCTGTGGTTCACTGCCTAAACTGCGAGTTCGATTGGGCCATTGATTTGTGCCTATGCTTGAGGACTGCTCCTGACGTCGATTTTGATCAGCTAATGCGTCCCGTTGTGGCTCACGAGCTGATCTGTTCTGGCGAGAGAGTTATGGCCTTGGCAGCGATAAATGGAGTTCTGGGCCAATGGGAGATCTCTGCAGCGGCGAATGCCTTTCTGACACACAGCGTTCTGGTGAACCCACCGAGTTGTCCTCTGACGTTGCAGGAGGATCCGATGCTGGAGGAGCACGTATGTTCTTTCCCATTGCTAAATTGGATGGCTGAACTATTTTCGGATGATGGCAGTGATTTCATACTGGAGGCTGTTGCAACTTTCTTTGCATATACTTTCCAATCGTGAGATGCCTGGAAGGAATGCTTTGTTGTGAAATATAACTTTCCCCTCGCTGAATTGGAGGGATGGACTATGTTCAGCTGATGGAGAGTTCGCTCACGTGATGTTGCTGGAGATAACGTCTAAGTGGCACATGACTTTGGATATCGGATGAGTGCCTTGGTTTTTTCTCTTACAAACATTTGAAAGGATGCGACCTGGTCATACATTTCATAATTTTTTGAACCGGGCGGAAGACTTTTGGTTCAAGACTTTTGATATTTTTTAGATTTGATGCCACTGTAGGCATTCATACATATTCATTCATACATATTCATTCATACATATTTTTAGCTTATTTTAGCTCAAAACTATTGAATTTTGCTTTCAAATTGTGTATCTGATTTAGTATTGCCTTTTCCCTTATGATTGGCGGTGCTCGGACCAATGGGGGGGTGTCATATGGATACTTCATTACATATATTGCGTTAAGTTAGCATGAGTGTATTACATGTTTAAACAGCCGTTTTGCCTTCAGGCTTCAGTTTTGCACACGACACGTACTTGTTGTTGTAGCTTTCAGCCTAGAAGTGGTGAGGTGTTTTATTTGAGAATAATATGTTATTCCTATGCTATCAGCTTTGCCTTGTACACTTGGTACAACTGTCTGCACACTGAGAGCTGCACACTCTAAGATTAACCTAACACAAGGTTGCTGGGAAGTCTGATCCTCGCACCACATTAGACATTAGACATAACACAAATAATGTTGATGCTAACATTTTGGGCTCTACGCGGGTTTAAGATAGAGTTACACGGAATAAACGCAGACACTTGGTGCTGCGCATGAAGAGAGCTGGTAGCGGTTGATGTGAACTGCTCCTACTGACATTGAGAGGTATGGGGCCGCCCTGCTAAAACCCGAATGAGACCTTCTTAGATATAATATAATATGCTAGATAGGGTGCGCGAAATATAGGTGATACAGATTTCTATAGAAATTGCATTATAACATGCTAGCACCTTTTGCTTACTATGGATTAGTGACTATGCTGCTGACTCTGATTTTTATAATCTGCATTTTGGTATTATACAAGATACTGCGTTTGAGAACTATGCATTGAATAATAAATATTTCAAACTTGCACTTGTGTTCTTTGACTCTCAGTTTTGGTTTGAAATGATTATATAACGAAAGAGTGTTCATGTGTTCCACGACTCCTGAGGTATTCTAAAGATCATGTTCTGGTTTGTCTAATACATGGATCATTCCATAATGATCCATGAGACACTGTAGCTAGCTAGGTAACGAGATTTCTGACACTGAGATGAGTTTTTGGATCATCCTAACTCACTGAGGTTCTAGATCTCTATGCACAGTTCTGTGGGAGAACGGAAACCCTCCACAAACGCCAAAGTTATTAGACATAGAATTTTCAAAAATCCCATAGAGAAAAAATCCTAACTATATATACCTACTGGCGACCGCCAGTAGGTAATATATATATATATATATATATATATATATATATATATATATATATATATATATATATATAATATACATTTTTTTTCTTAATTTTTTAACTTTGCGAATACCTTGGAACTATATTGACTGCGCCATCACCTTACAGACATCTGAGTTTGAATGCTTATAGTGATATGCACATTCTTATTTTAATTGCATTTACAGTGGTCAATTCATTTGTTTTGTACCTTTCTCTCCTTTGAATTATACTCTTTCATTCAGTGGTGGTTCTGGAGGTTATCTATAGCAATTTTTACCTTGTCAACCTCATCTGAGCCTCCCCATTTTTTATCAGAGGAAGGTGAGCCTGTGTTACCATGGAAAAGATGGAAACTAATTTTTGGATTCTTACCTTATAGCTATTGGGGGTGAGAAATGTTCAGCTAATCAGAAACAGGCTTTACTTTTACATAATCGTGTTATAGAAGGAAGGTGTATTTATGATAGTCTTGATATTATTGAAATAGGTGATGGCAGTGGTGAACCTAGTAATGTTTATGACATGTCGGTGTTAATGCTTGAAGAGCATTTTGGGTCACAAATTAATGTGGTGTTGGAAAGGCATTAATTCTTTTCAAGATTGCAAGGGAAGCTGGAGAAAATTAGTAGGTATGTAGCTGCTTTTAAAACCTTAGCTCGTACATGTGATTTTGAACATTTTATTGATCAGAGATCAAATAGTCAGATGCACAAATAAAGTCAAAGTACAAGAAAAATTGTTAAGCAAGAATCCTAACTTGAAAGATGATGTAGCTATTATTGAGGAAATGGAGAATACAAGCATGTGGGTACGTGAAATGTGTGATGAGAAAGGTAAAGATGGAGGGGCTGCAGAGTCATCTGTCAGTGAAGTCATGTAGGCAGATAAACATGTGTACAATGACAGACCCGGGTTTGTGGTTTATAAAGACTGTGATTAGAAATTTGATAAAACATTTTTTCCTGCTGTTGATGCTAGATCTGGAGGTCCAAAATGTTTCAGGTGTGGCAGTGAAGGACATTGGTCAAACAGTCCTGGGTGTTTTGCGAGTTTTACATTTTGCAAGAAATATGGCAAGAAAGAACATTATGCTCATGTATATCGAGGATTCAAACAGTAAGGTGTGAATTATTTGGATGAGGAAGTGAAGGTCATTTCAAGTGTGCGTAATGATGGGAGTGTGGATGAGGATCCGATTGAGATGCCTGAATATGAAATAAGGATAGGTGGAAAAAAATATTGGTCCTTGCGGATTCTGGTTCACCCTACACAATGATTGGTGACAACAATTGTACTACCACATTTGGAAGTGAGGATGTTGAGCCGTTGCCTTCTGATATCAACCCTGTGGTTAGTGAGTGTGTGGATTGATGTGCTTGGGTATTGTGTGAAGAAGATCCAATTTGCTGATCATGAAACGGGTGGTAAAATTTATGTTGTGAAGAGGGGTGACAATCTACTTGGTTGGAGTCATTAAAAAGACATGGGCATCACACCTAATCCCATCCTCGTCGCCAATGTTAAGTAATAATACGTCCAAACACAGGAATGTGTGTTTAAGATTTATTGTCATAAGCAGAAACCATCAACCCAAGCAGACCACGATCCAGCTATACACTGCCGGATCAACGTTTCCACACAGAACATAAGCACAGATGGAACCACCTTACATCATACTGTGACATAGTAGATGTTCCTAACACAACCCATAACCATAGCAATCACCTGTGCAAAGATAATCTGTGTAGGTGAATTATAATGTTCAATAGAGGGGGTGTGAGACCCCAGTTTCTTAAGAGATGGACCAAAGCTTTTCTCTTGGGACCATATCGAAAGCTGACCATAGGTCGACAAAAGCCACATAGATGCTGCCCTCCACTAAGATCCACTACCTTCCACTTCAAAAGCAAAAATCTAAAAACTGGATCCACCGTACTTGTCTTGGTATGAAATCGTACCGGAAATTGGGAGAGGATATTATTTTCTTCCATCCAGTCAAGAAAACATTCAAAAATTTGTTTTCTGAAGATGTTTTGAGTGGTGTCAATTAGACTAATGGGGTGGTAGCTACCTGGATCTGATTTACAGCCCTTTTTAGGTCTCGCCTACGCAGTGCGCATGCGCTGGATAGGAGGAGACCTCTTGGAATTGATTTGCTTTTTGGGCCAAAAAAGTGCACGCTTTACATTGCTTTCAATGGCAACGCGTACACGTTTGGCGAGACCCTTGCGGGAGCGAGCTTTGAAACCATCTGTTTTTAATTAACTTGCAACCAGATGGTGGCCCTGCTCCCTTCCCCAAGGTAAACAGGCACAGACCCCCTCCTCTCTCCCCTTCCCCTGCTGCCTCCTCCTCTCCTCGTTCTCATCTCCTCCACCGAACCTGACGGTGGCTTGGCCACACAGCTTCAGGAACAGCATGGACAATCGTCTCTGGCATATCAGCGAACAGACTGCTCGGCTAATTAACGTCACAATGCGAAAAAAGGGTTCAACCGGCTCCCGACGCCAGGATTTGTTTAATTCTTCAATACTTATACAGGGCTGGATGGAAGGCAGAGGATTAAGACTGCATCACTGCGACAATTTTTTCTTCGCTGACTTTAGACAGTGGGATGGACGGAGGGGAACTCTTCCAGCTTTTCGATGACAGGAATGTTGTGAGCAACTAGCCTAGAACGGGCTTGCCTCCTCGCCTCCCTCCCCCAGCACCCTGCCTCCCGATAGCTTCCAATGTGGCGATGCACAACAAGGAGGCCACCCCGCAAATCCCCGACACCCGCCGGGAGCTAGCTGAGCTGGTAAAGCGCAAGGAGGAGCTGGCGGTAATGTATTTTTTCTTACTTACTCTCCCGCGCCCCTTCTTGGAAGTACTCCGCCGTAGGCTATTTTGTGCGCCTTCCACACGTTCTCCATCTTTTCCTGCGTACTAACGCTAACAGCATAAAAGGGCGAGGCGGCTACATTTACGAGTCGGATAATCTACGTATGTCATGTTAGTGAATCTGAGACTAGCAAGCGGGGTAATTGGCTGGCGTTTGCTGTCGAATGGATGTTCTGAGGCAGCTTTCCATTTCAGGCAAGGCCGGCACTCGAGGTCTACGCATCAGGGCATATAAAATGAACTTTAGAGAGTGGCAATTAAATGTGCTGTGAAGAAGGCCCTACAGAGCTATTGATAAACAGCTGATCAGTGTGTGTATTTTATGTTGCAGTAGTTGTAGCAGTACGAGTATAATAGGAAAATAAAAGTTCTAATTTGAGTGGTAAGGAGAGGTGATCTTGATCCTTGTCGAGGTACAGTTAGCAGAATTGAAAAAGGTAAAAGTTAAACACATTTAAATGATATACACTCTACTTGTCTCCCAGAACTCAGTACAGTAGTCTTCAAAAAGTTTTCTGCTGCAGAGGTCTGGTGTATGTTCCTTCCACTAACTAACTACCTCACTAACTCTCTCACTCTCTCTCCCTCACTAACTCACTCTTACTTACTAACTAACTAACTCACTCCCTCTTACTAACTCTCTCACTATCTAACTCACTTTAAAAACACTTCTAACAATCTCTCTCTCACGGACTCTCTCCAAACTAACTCTCTAAAACTCTCTCTCTCTCATAGACTCTCTCTCTCTATAACTAACTCTCGAACTATCTCTCTCTCACTAAATAACTCTGTCTTTCTCTCTCTCTCTCTCTCTCTCTCACTAACTCTCTCTGACTAAATTTCTCTCTCACTGACTCACTCTCTCAATTCAAAACATCTTTATTCGGTGTAAAATGTACATCCTTAAAATCATATCTCACTGTCTCACTAACTAACTAACTAACCAACTCTATCATTAACAAACGATCTAACTCGCTAACTATCTCACGAACTGTTACACAGGCACTATTTCCCAAGCTTCAGCCTCCTGTTATTTATGCCCCCCCCCAATAACAAATAAAAACATAACAAGCAAGCAAGCATTGGCACACAGAAACAAGTTTCCAGCATTTAAAGAACTAAATTAGATCCAAACATTATTTGTAGGTAATACTTTTTTAATATAGTCTTTCACGTATACGTAATGCTTTCTTGGTCATATATAAGGTAACAAAAATGCTTTAAACACTTGTTTATTATAACTGCAGCATTCTACTAACTAATGTACAGCACAGCTTAAAAACATGGGCAAAGTCAATATCTCTGGCTAAACACTTATAAGGTCCCAAAAGTGAGGCCTATTGGCTATGCAAATGATTGTTATAAATGGGTATTATCTCCTCTCCTTTCCTGGAAACAGACTGTAGGTTCAGACCTAAAGAGATCCTCTGGATGTTGTCATGGCCAGAGGCCTTAACTGCTTTCTGAAGGCATATTGCTTTGAGGGCTTCACCCAAAGTAAAAAAGGGGTCAAAACCACTGTTGTTTTCGAGCCTATATGGAAGAACTGTGAGGAGGGGAGTCACTGCCTGAGTCTTCACAGGATATAGAGGGAACAGGGCAGGACTCACCAGTTCCTCTTTATAGAGAGCTTGAAAATGATGAAACCAATCCTTGGGGAGAATATAATTCTAAGGCCTTATTCAGGAAGTTTTTGAGCTGTGACTATCAAACGCCAGAATGCTATCTGGTTCCCCGTGCGAATAGCATTCAAGATGTCGTCCCATACAGAGGTATCCAAGGCTATTTTTCCTGCCTCTGGGCAGCTTAATGCTCCATTTTGGCAGACTGGAGTACAGAATGGGCGCCTCTTTTAATAGCCAATATTAATGTTTGTTTGGCCTTCCTGCAAAACTTGTTATAACAAGAGTGTCTGTGAGCGGAGAGTAACATTTTTTGAGAGAATTGGTTTAGCTCTAAAAACACTTATGAAGGGCCATGATGGCCTGAGAGGAGGCACGAGGATCCGCAAGATTGAACCCAGGTATAAATATTTCTGAGCAAGATAAACTTAATTTGTAGCTATGGACTCCCATCTTACATTCCTCTGAATATTAGTAACTGATAGACTACCACGGGGCGTGGCCTAACAAAATGGCCATCTAGACGCGTGTTCGTACAGCTCCTGCCCCAATGGTACAAAATCCTCTATAATCCTGGCGCAGTGGTGCCTCCAAACTTGATCCTGTTGTGGGGAGCCCCTCCTGACCTCCACGGTGCCGGAGCTGCGATTAAAACATCGCCCGCAACTGAAGGAATCCACACGGCCCGCGGCGGACCCGCCTAAGCTGACGAGCTTCGGGAGCGCCTGCATCCCCTGAGTGGAATTATGCCTGTGAAAATTAAGCGGCAGCATGTCCAGCAACCTACGATTTTTTCCCCACTGATGAAGGAGGAATCCTGAAACACGTGTCTGGGGATACGCGATAACAAATTAAGGCATTAGCCTATTATTACTACGAAATTTGCACTGAATGGAGAATGAGGCACTACATATACCAAGATGCCCTAGAGGTAATGACGCTGAGACGTGAAGACAGTGTGCTCCACCCCCTTTTACTGTTTAAAATGGCTCCCTTGAGCCGCCTAAGCTGACGAGCTTCGGGAGCGCCTGCACGCCCTGAGTGGAATTATGCCTGTGAAAATTAAGCGGCAGCATGTCCAGCAACCTACGATTTTTTCCCCACTGATGAAGGAGAAATCCTGAAACACGTGTCTGGGGATACACGATAACAAATTGAGGCATTAGCCTATTATTACTACGAACTTTGCACTGAATGGAGAATGAGGCACTACATCTACCAAGATGCCCAGAGGTAATGACGCTGAGACGTGAAGACAGTGTGCTCCCACCCCCTTTTACAATACCCATAGTAGACTGGACTATTTTTTTCTCCAGGGAACGGCAATGCACCGAATAGCTGAGATCCAATATTTAGCTCAATACTTGTCCAACCACTCCCCGCTCCTGCTCACGTACTCGTTAGACAGACCACGGCATAGGGTCCCACTATGGAGGCTTAACACGGAGGCTTTGGGCGATCCGACCTACAAAGATGCTATTTTACAAGGGCTCGAGGCGTATCTGGAGGTCAACTGGTGCTCAGCTAGCACCAGGGCGACTGAATGGGACGCAATGAAGGTGGTAATTAGAGGGATCTGTTTGTCCATGGAGGTGGGGGTAAAAAAGGTGTTAGAGCGTGATCTCCGACGGTATGAGGAACGTCTGGCGGCGCTGGAAAAAGACTTTCCCACAGATCAGGAGAGGCTGTCTGAATGGACGTCCATGCGCCAGCAGCTGGGGGACACGTGGACCTCGCTTGGCAAATATAATAGAACTGCCAGCAGGCGGAGATGGTACACAGAGGGCGACAAGGCTGGGTGGCTACTAGCACATCTTATTCGGGCGGAAACTCAACCCCACCCGATTCTGGCACTGAAGAACGATGTGGGCCAGATAGTATATACCCAACAGGAGATCAATGACGTATTTTTGTCCCATTTATGTAAAATATACTCTGAGTCTCAGCCTCCCACGGGCCCCAAGGGCGTGGAGATATATCTTGAGGGGTTGCAACTGCCCTGTATAGACGCGGACAGTCAGAAGGAATTGGGAGGCCCCCTTCAGGAGGAAGAAGTACGAGCAGCGATAGCCCACCTGAAGACAGCAAAGTACCCCGGGATGGACGGATTAGCCGCCAAACTCTATAAAGAATACAAGGGGTTCCTGATCTCGAAGCTCCTCGAAATTATGGAGGAGGCCCACGACTGAGGCTCGCTCCCTGATTCCATGCGGGCAGCAATAATAGTTATGATCCCCAAGCCGGGTAAGGATCCTCTTCTTCCCGGCTCGTATAGGCCTATATCCATGCTGAATGTAGATCTGAAAATTATCAGTCAAGTGCTGGCAAGTAGACTCCTCCCCATCTCAGATGGCTGGTCCATGATGACCAGTCTGGATTCATTCCGGGCAGGAATACGCTGAGGAATATTAGTCGCCTAGCCAACGTAATGCAAGCTTTGGGGGGACGAGCCCAGCAGAACACCCTAGTATTTCTCGATATCGAACAAGCGTTCGACTTGATCCGTTGGGCCTATCTCTGGAAGGTACTTTTGAAAATGGGATTAGGGAAAGGGTTTGTAAATTGGATAAAACTGCTTTATGCTCAGCCAGTGGCCAGGGTCCGCACGGGACGATACGTGTCGGACATAATACCCATAATGAGGGGGACGCGTCAAGGGTGCCCGCTCTCCCCCTTACTCTTTGCCCTGGCAATGGAGCCGCTGGCGTGTCATCGCCGCACGGTGCTTGAGGGTCAGGGCATACAAGTGGGGGACATGGAGCATGTGGTGTCACTGTACGCTAATGATGCGTTGATTTACTTGAATCGGCCGACGCGGTCATTGCCAACCCTGATGGCCACACTGTCGCAGTTTACAGCTGCTTCCGTGCTTGCAGTGAATAAAACAAAATCACAGCTTTACACTATTGGAGAGCAGACCGACTAGGAGGGGGTCCAATACCCGGAGATGGGACTCCCATGGGTAGACGACATGCTTCGCTATTTTCGGATATGGATTGGACGGAACGTGGCAATCTTCTGCCAGCATAACATGGGAGTATAATCCGGAGTCTGCAGTTTTCTTACAGTTGTGTTATGTTTAAGCGACAATGAAGCTGCAAATATGGTAGACAAAGGAATCTCCACAATCATATTCATCGCTATACGACTTGTCTTGCATTGTTGCTGATTTACGGAACACCTCAGCAGAGGCGGTTAAGCTGTATGTTTGTACCTTGCTTGTTTTAATGTTCTGGAGATAGAAACCTAATAAAGAAATATATAAATATAAAAAAAAACTGATAGACTACCACTAGCCTGATACAAATGTTTGGCTGTCTGTTCAGGGTTACACTGAAGGGTTAAAAGCAGGGGATAGTGATCACTTTCATGTTGAGCAGAAATGTTCTTATCAGTGAAAGCATGTTGCTCTGGTAGGAGTTCCTATTGAAGTTTTGGCGTCTAATTGAATAAGATGAGGTACGACCATTGCAATCGCTCAGGTAGATAATTAGATTGTTGTATGACAAGTTCAAAAAGTTTTTTAGGATTTTATCTAGCTAGATCTGGTTGGTTTCTAATTAAATTAGTTATTTAACTTCTGATTCGTTTATTATAGGTGTTCCTCAGTGTTCTTTAGCGTTTTAACTGTAGTTATGGTTCTCCCAGTTGGGTTGCGTAAAATTGAGGTTATGTTGACTTGTGATTTCTGAAATGAGGTATCTTGCACCACATTTCTGGGCTTCTGTATAGAGAATAAGTGGTTAAGCATAGGAACAGTATCTCAACTTTTATCCCCCCCATTCTTTAAAGGTATGTTTTTCAGAGAGTACCAGATCTGCTACTTCATGTGATGACCACGTAACCAAATTTAGTTCAGATTGCTGGTTGTTTTAAGGTGGTAAAAACTGTATTGAGGCAATTTTTGAAGAGCCTAAATGATCTAGTGAATTCATACTCTGTAGGAGTTTGATGATATTTCAGTGATTGAGGACGCCCCAAGCTCCTCTTGTTTTATACTCTGGAACAAAAAACAACTTTTTTGAGTGTTCCTTGATGGGGGTGCTTGTAGTTCCAGAGCTCTTAAGATATTTCTACTAAAGGTTTCACTAAGTGCTTTGAATGATCCACTTTCAGTCGTTCTATTCTTGCGACTGTGACCAGTTTGAGTGCACTTCCAAGTTGTAAAATACAAAGGGTCATGCATATCCAGCCTATCTGTTGAATTAAAGCTTCCCCTACCTATTTGAACCTTGCTGTAGGAAGGTATGACAATGTCTGATTGATTTGCTTTCTCTATTGATGTGTGTTTATTGAGCAGTTCTGTACTTGCAGGTATGAGCAGGTTCCTGAGAGGTGATTTCTTGTAGTGTTCTTCCCGGTGATGGTTCCTTTTTGATGTTTTTTTCCTGTGACTTTTTTCCACAGACCTGCGTCTGGCCTAGTATAGCTGGGGGTGGGTGTAAATTATGTTCAGTTTTGAAGTCCCTCACTCTGAATCTCTATATCAGTAACAAGCTGACAAGAAAGTGACATTCGATTAAAAATTTAAAACAGTTCTCTGATTGTGTGCGCAGGTATGGTAGATCTTTTTTTCATTGTTTTACAGAGCTTTCCATTCCCTTTTAGTCCATGATGTTTGCATGGGGTCAGATGGTAGCTCCAAAGAAGAGGACTTTGGGGTTCTAGGGGTCTTAAGATCCATAATACTGTACGCATTGGGTGGCAAATGTATCTCTAGCACAAATCATATGGTAATTGTTCTCTCATTTTGAAGACTTCTAGGATCTGAAGTTTGGGAGTAGGTGTTTTCTACATACTCTATGTATTTTGAAAATACATTTTGTTTTTCAGTAAGGGTATGTAGATTAACCATATTCTGTAACCGATTAGTTCCTGTAAACTGCTGAATTACAATCATGTCCTGTCTAGAATGACCTTTGTCCATTGCAGAGGCATTATTACTTATTAAATCTGATTTTAGATTATTTAAAACAATAGGCAGGGCACTTAGTATATGTAAAATCGGCGAGCAGGGACATTTGGTTTCAAACAGAGAAGACTGATTACTTTTTTTACTCGTTATAACTGTTTAAATTAGTTAGCTTGTGATCGATCCCAGAAATGTAGACAGCTACTGTATTTAATAGAACCACTTGTACGTCCATTTTCTCAGAATGGTATGGCAAGACTTCAACGACTGCTTGCCACATATTTAACAGCACCTCACCAATTTCTGGAGATGGTGAAATATTTAGACTGTGTGCCATTTCAGAGTATCAAGTTATATTCATATCTGCTAATTGAGGAGACAGTTTGTTCAGGCTAAAGAAATTTGCCGCTGCAGAAATAGCCAAGGGATTTACAATCTACTGAGGACTTAAGGCCTTCGTATAGCAGGCCAAGAAGGCTTCTGCGATAGAACAGTGTAGATTCTGGAAATGTATTAAAAGGCATTTCAGAACTGGCCAGGTTTCGACTTATGTTACATAATAAGGGACTTCATAGGATGAAGTGATCAGACAATTGCTCATTCTTCACCAGGACTCCTTCTGTAAGAGTCGAGGTGGACACTGCGCCAATGGCCCTATTCGACTCTACTTCAATTAGGCTACTAGGAATACTAAGAGCCAATTTCGACCCAGTGTTTTTTTCCATCAGTAGGATCTTCCTGTGGTAAGTCCACCTGTGGTGTTCTCATTGGGACTGCTCCCCCCAGCCCCCCCACCCTCAGCGCCTTGAGACCCTCACAGGTGAGTAGTGTGTTTACAATTCCCATATTGATTGCAAACTCTGCTCCGCTTCGTGCAAGCGAGAGCAGAAAATGCTCTTGAATGCACGAAGCGCAGCAGAAGTGCTTTTGGGCAGAGGTAGCTGCATGAAAACAGCGCCCTCTAACAGCAATGCCGACTCCCGCAGGAGGCGGGGAGGCGGCAGGGACCTTGGGGGCATTCTGTCTCCCCCAAGGTCCCCAACAAAAAGGACTGGGTGCCCTGGGTGGGACCAGGGCACCCAGTACTGTAGCCAGGCCCTAGGGGATTGGTTCCCTAGAGCAAAAATCGCACTGGGAGGCCCCCTTCCCTTAAAAAATAAACGTAAAAAAAGTTTTAAAAAATGGGAGGCCCCTAGGAATGGGGTCCTCGGGACTGAAAATTGCTCCAGAGGGAGTCTGCTCGGCCCCCTCCCTTCAGTAATTGAAACAAATGGCAAGAACTCGGGGGATGGGTTCCTGAGGGCCGAAATCTCCAGAGAGGGGGCTGTGTAAATTACACCAATCATGACTTGGTCAGTGACATCACTGATGACATCTCAAATGATCTGTCAAAGCTCACGCCAAGCGAGAGCAAACTGCTATATCCCGGGGGTGGGACAACCCAGGACATAGGAAGTTGGCCATGGGAGGTAGCGGTCCCAAGGGTCATTAATGGCTCCTTTGTTCTTCTAGGGCCTGCCCGCGGAGATTGTGGTCCCCGGGGCTGAAAACAGCCTGGGCGGAGCGGGAAAGGGGGAGAGACCCTCTCCACCCACTCCCAGTTTACATTTGGCCATACCCTGGAGAGGTGGTGGTCTGCGTGCCCGAATATGACCTGTGAGGGGGGCCGTGCTTCACCTCTCTAAGTTGAATTTATGGCTCCGGGAGGTGGTGGTCCCTGGCCATTAAGAGGGTCCACGAGTTCCCCCCTCCAATTTATTAATGACGCCCTGGAGAGGTGGTGGTCCCATTGGCCATTATAATGGCGGGCCGCATGCAACCCCCTCTCCCCATAATTCATATAATGAGCCCCCCGGACCCGAGCCACCCAGGAGCTCAAATACAAACAAGCATGGGAGACCCATTGTTTTTAATTTTACTTTTCACTATGATATAAAAAAAATACCTTTTGGACCATGGCGCGCTCTCTGATGAACACCAGCATCAGGCCTAGGAGGTCATGATATTCCTACCCTTCCCCCCTCTCTCTCTCTTTTTTTTTCTAACCTTATTTGTATTTTTGGATTTCCTAGATGTCCTGAACAACAACGAAGTTGGATTGAAATTTACTCACTCAATTAGGTCTAGTGAGATTGTATTTTTGTACACTAAGGTCTATGTAAAGAACGGTCAACTTGAAATAACTGTACATAGAAAAATCACTGCAATAAACAGCATATTGCACGGGAGATAGTTTTCACCCGGAAACTCTGAAGAAAAACATCCCCTATGGGGAATTCATCCGGATGAAACGGAATTGTTCAAATCAAGGTGAAATGAACAAGAAGTTCAAGGACACGACAGAACGATTCTTGAAAAGAGGATATAAATACAATGATGTGAGACGTGGTGAACTGAGAGCCAGAGACAAAACAAGAGCAGAAACGCTGATAAGCAAAAAAGATCGCATGGCGAATGATACACCGAAGGAACCAATCAGAATGGTACTAACGTACAGCAAAGGGAGCCACGAAGTGCGTAAAATACTAAATAAATACTGGAACATTTTAATGAAAGATCCAGATATTGGGAAAGATCTGGGCGAACACCCGCAAATGACATACAGGAAGGCACCTTCTCTGTCTGACAAATTAGTCCGAAGCCACTTTCAGACCAAAACCTCGGGTACTTGGCTACAAGATAGACAAAAGGGCTTCAACAAATGCAGCCAAAGTAAGGCTTGTAAAATAGGCAAATCAATTAAGTCAATCAAGGATCCACATGGAAGAACTTTCAACATCGAAAATGCCATCACCTGTAAAACCACGCATGTTATTTACATGTTGGAATGCTTTTGTGGCAAAAGATATATTGGTAGTACCATCTGTCCATTAAGCAAGAGAATCCTTGAACATATACAAGCTTTACAGAACAAAGATCAAACGTATGCCGTAGCCAAGCACATGTTGACTCATGTAAATAGAACGTGACAGAATGTGACTTACAGTGGATTGGCCACTGTGCCAATCAAAGAGAGGGGTGGCAACAGAATCCTAACGTTGCGACGCCTGGAGTCAAGGCTCATCATTCGTTTTAAAACTAAAACCCGCAGGGTTTGAACGGGGATGAGGAACTGTATATACATCTTTAAAAACAACATAAGTTTCTGATGTTGATAAATTACGGAAGAGATGTGGTGCTTGTAAGGAGATGATGCGAGATGGAATTATGCATGGAAGTGACGCAAAATATGGCATAATATTGAGCATAGGGCACTGAGTCCCAATTATCAGTCAATTAAACTTGAACTCTTGGCAAGTTTGTAAAAGGACATTTCACAAGATGAATCATGTTGCAAAAATAGGCACTGCCACTGTTATGTTATGTTATGTTATCAGTTTTGTAAAGCGCAAACAGCTGCCCCCGCAACGGGGCGTCCCGGCGCTGGAACCATAACACAACCAACTGAAACGAAGGGAAGGGAGGGACCTAAAGGGAGGGAAAGAGATAGGTTTTGGTCGCTCTGCGGAAAGCTAGAATATTGTCGATGCATCGGATGTGGAGGGGAAGGGAGTTCCATAATTTGGCCCCCAATAGTTTGAAGGAGCGCCCTCCGATGCGGCAGAACTTAGTGTGGGGTACCATTGCTAGGTGTTGCCCCATGGACCTGAGATTACGTTTGGGATTGTAGGGGGTCAACAGCGAACGGAGTAGCTCCGGGCCTTCGTTCTTCATGATTTTAAAGGCGAATATGAGGGCCTTGAACTGGATGCGGGCTTCCATGGGTAACCAATGTAGTCTGTGAATGGTCGCTCTCGCCGAGCACCTTCTTGGGAGACCTACTATAGCCCTTGCCGCCGAATTTTGGATCCGTTGGAGTCTCTTTACTTCAGTTTTATTTGCTCCTAACAACAAGACACTCGCGTAGTCCAACGTGGACAGGATGGTAGATTGTACGATAAGTTGTCGTGTTTTGGAGTCAAAATAGCCTAAGATGGGGTTGAGGCTTCTCAGTAAGCCAATGCAGGTTGCGGCAACTTTTTTTGTGTGCGACTGGAAGCTGAGAGCAGAGTCCAGCCACACTCCCAGGTTTTTAGCTAGAGTCTTTGGGGGGGTGCTGGGCCCAGTGATTGGGGCCACCAGAGGTCATTCCAGTTGTCACTATTTTTCCCCATTATCAGCACCTCGGTTTTGCCACCGTTGAGTTGGAGGCAATTAGCCGTCATCCACTTAGCAACGGCAGTCAGACCATCCCTGAATCTAGTGGCATCGGGAGAGGGGGCCTGGTTGAGGCTGATGACCAACTGGGTGTCGTCGGCGTATGACACCATTGTGAGGCCCCATTTCTTGGCAACCTCCGCCAAGGGTTGCATATATAGGTTAAACAAGGAGGGACTGAGGGCAGAGCCCTGTGGAACACCTTGTCCTATGTCTTGGGGTTGGGAGATAAACGGAGGGGCTGATACCCTGAATGATCTGTTGGTTAGGAATGATCTGAACCATTGAAGTGCCGAGTCTACGATACCTATGTTTTCAAGGCGTTTCAGTAGGATGGCATGAGAGACCGTGTCAAAGGCCGCGCTGAGATCGAGCAGTATCAGCGCGGCACTTTTGCCGGAGTCCATAATTTCCCGTAAGCTTTCTGTGGAGGTTAGGAGCGCGGATTCCGTGCTATGGCCCGGCCTGAACCCGTGCTGGGAGGGGTCCAGGATGTTGTTTTTCGCCATGTGCTCACTGAGAATTTTGTTCGCGTGAGCTTCCGCTAGTTTCGCGACCCATGGGAGCAGTGAAACGGGCCGGTAGTTCTCAGGTTTAGGGGGGTCTAGGGAGGGTTTTTTTATGATCGGTGTTACCCAGGCCTGTTTCCAGCAGGTGGGGACCGTAGCTGTGGCAAATGAAAGATTAAGGAGTGAGGTCAAGGATGGGAGGAAGAATTCCAAGGCTCCCAGAAAATGAATTGGCCTCATCGGATCTGTGGGTGCGCCAGATTTCACCTTCCTACAAAGTTTGGAGAGTTCTTCACCGGAGATGGCGGGTATGCATGTGAGTCTGGAGTCTCCGAGGATGACATTGGGAGGGTTGATGTCCTCTGGACTATCCTGGGTGAAGGCGTTGTAAATTTTCTTCACTTTTTCCGTGAAGAAGGTAGCTAGGTCTTCACATTGCTGCGTGGAGGTAATGTGAGAAGCCGGCTTGTCTCCGTTTTGTAGTTTTTGTACGATTTGGAAGATAGTTTTCGTGGGGTTTGGGCTTGCTTTTATCTCAGTAGCGTAGAAGGCAGCGCGGGCTACCCGGATTGCCTTGTGATACGTTCTGAGAGTG
Source organism: Lissotriton vulgaris (assembly GCF_964263255.1). NCBI lineage: Eukaryota > Metazoa > Chordata > Amphibia > Caudata > Salamandridae > Lissotriton > Lissotriton vulgaris. The sequence goes on along the minus strand of NC_141698.1, from coordinate 277,214,271 downwards.
GTCAAATATGCGTTTTTGTCCTCCTGCTTGTACTCCTTCCTCCATTGTCGTTCCATTTTTTTACAGGCTTTCCTCATTGTTTTGAGGTTCTCATTGTACCAGGGATTGGAAGGGGTGTTACGCCCTTTGGTCCACTTGGCTGGTATAATGGCGTCCAGTCCCTTGGTAATCCAGTCCTGGAAGGACATATATGATTTTTCAATGTCATCTATATCCTCCAGGTTAGGTCCCCCTAAGCTGGCTGCTAGGTCACATTGTTGGAGTTTGTGCCAGGGTCGTTATAGGCAGGAAGTGGGAGACTTTTTTATGGTGGGAGAGTTATTTGGGATGGAGAAGGTTACTAGCGAGTGGTCCGTCCAGGCCATGGGTATAGGGTCATCAGCTCTGGCCTCGGGAATATTCGTAAATACTGGGTCCAGCAGATGGCCCGCAACATGTGTTGGGGTTTGGACGAGCTGAATTAGCTGCAGAGCAGCTAGGTCTGCTGTAAAGTTGCTGATTTTAACATCCGACGAATTGTCTATGTGGAGATTGAGATCTCCTAAGATCGTGAAGTTGGCCGAGTCAGTAATCATAGCGTGTGTTACCTCAATGAGCTCTTCAGTGAATTTCGTAGAAGGCCCCGGCGGTCTGTAGATAAAAAGGCCTGAAAAAGTGCAATGTGGATTTGTGGAGATTTTGAAGCGAGCGCATTCACAGTCCGCAATACTTTCCTTTTGAAAGGAGCAGGTAAAGAAGGATCTATGGATGGCGGCGATGCCCCCTCCTCTTGAGTCTCTATTGATACAGGTCATAGCGAACCCATCCGGTATAGCTAGATTGGGAATACTGGTTAGGCCGTCTTTAAGCCAGGTTTCACTCAGAAACATTATATCTGGGTTCTCGTCCATTAATAGCGTTCTTACCTCCGCATGGTGTTTGACCAGGGATCTGACGTTCAGCTGCATGATGGTAAGTGACGTTTCCTTCCTTTGGTTCTCTTTCTGGCTGATAGGGCGTGGTACAGGTATGACCAGATTACAGCTTTTACAGTGGAGGGCGGTTCGACCAATGCAGCCCTCTAAATTGTAGCATCTAAGGCCAGGGTTAAGTGACCACAGTGTTTTACTGTCGTATACGTATGACTTTTGGGCAGGGGGTCTGGCGAGAGGCGAGGATTTGGCGAGGACGGGCTTGCCTTAGGCGCGCCTTCGGCGCGCAAACGGCGCGCCCGCTGCGCCCGTCCGCTGCGCGTCCGGTGATTGCACATCCTTAAAGGTAGGAGAGGGGGCGGGTGGGCGTGGCCTGCAGGTAGGCGTGGCCTCTGTTCCTCGCCGTCAATGGCGGCAGAACAGTTTGTTTTGGTGGAATCGGTGCAGCGAAGGGGTCGCTGTTTAGGCGTACTTCTAGCCCGTTATGGAGGTGCCTGACGGGTGAGTGCGCAATTAAAATGCAGATTTTATCAGGTGACACAACAAAAATACAAATTTTAAAAATTTCCGTCCTCTCCCGGCTTCCGCCTCAGGAGATTGCAGAGTTCTGGCTAGGTCGCGCTGTCGGCAGCGTTTTATACAGTGGCGGGTGGGCGTGGCCTGCAGGTAGGCGTGGCCTCTGTTCCTCGCCGTCAATGGCGGCAGAACAGTTTGTTTTGGTGGAATCGGTGCAGCGAAGGGGTCGCTGTTTAGGCGTACTTCTAGCCCGTTATGGAGGTGCCTGACGGGTGAGTGCGCAATTAAAATGCAGATTTTATCAGGTGACACAACAAAAATACAAATTTTAAAAATTTCCGTCCTCTCCCGGCTTCCGCCTCAGGAGATTGCAGAGTTCTGGCTAGGTCGCGCTGTCGGCAGCGTTTTATACAGTGGCGGGTGGGCGTGGCCTGCAGGTAGGCGTGGCCTCTGTTCCTCGCCGTCAATGGCGGCAGAACAGTTTGTTTTGGTGGAATCGGTGCAGCGAAGGGGTCGCTGTTTAGGCGTACTTCTAGCCCGTTATGGAGGTGCCTGACGGGTGAGTGCGCAATTAAAATGCAGATTTTATCAGGTGACACAACAAAAATACAAATTTTAAAAATTTCCGTCCTCTCCCGGCTTCCGCCTCAGGAGATTGCAGAGTTCACTGAGGAAGCCAAATAGGACGATCCTATTAGCAAATACAAACAGAGGGGACATATATAATAACTGCGCTGAAAATAATTGCTTAAACACAGCGTAGGTATCGATAAGTGCATTAAATCATAACCCCATTGAAGTTAGCAAAAACACGCTCTGAGTTGTCATGAAAAGAAATGTAACTGTGTAGAAAAAATGATAATGTAACGTTTTAAAACTACCAGACCCATAATGCATCATAATGTGCTGATAGGTTTTACTAGTATAAATATGGACACAGAAGTAGGACAAATGTTTGATACAGTGACCAAGACCTGCCGGTCGAAACGCGTAGGTGGAGAAGAGTGCTGTCATTGGCAATGGCGTGTTGAATTAAACCTGTTATTTCAAACTCTGGACGAGTGCAAGTGTAATCTTTGATGGGGAATGTTCCTTCGGGGAAAGTCCGTCCCCGCCACTTGCACCAGCTGTGCAAAGACGCGCCCTCCGTAATAGGACTACGTTTGGTGATGAATATATATATGCAAAAAAAGAAGCTGAAAACTCCCGGTAGTTCACAAGTTTAGGTGGAAAGCAGCTTGTGTATAGAGCACTCGCAACACCCGCAGCACTCTAAATTCGCTCGCCTAAAATGTCTGATTTTCTATCAAAGTCTTTAAGCGTAGGATTAGCTCAGTGCCATCCATGCCAAGATATAAAGGGACAAAGTCTTTTGCCATTTCTACAGCAACGCTTTTAGGCATAGGATTAGGTGAGCTGTAAATGGCCAAAGCCATTTTCCACTCCATGCACAGTATTACAGCTTTGAGTTGTTAAAGTACCATCCAAACCAACCTCAAATGAATAAAAGCCACCACTGACATGTTTCGGTCTCATTAGAGCTCTTCAGAGAGGTATAGCTTTGTCCAGACACTAGGAAGCACCCAGTATAAGTACAAACAATACCCTTTCAGCCATAGTGATGCATGAATTATGCAAAAAAAGAAGCAGCTCTCCAGAACAAGCACTCCAAAGTCCTTTTATCTTATTTCCACCCTATAAAAAATAGAAATAAATAAGTAGCAGTATACAATTTCTAATACATAGAAAGAGCAACAACAGTGGTTCCTGAATGCACGCCTGTATGCATCTTTTGTGTGTGTGTTGTGCACAGGTGCAGACTAAACAGACACTCTAAAATATAAAATTACAAACTAGGGGGTAACACTACACATCTGTTGCTCGCTAGTGCTCATGGGTATTTAGCATTACAACACTTATTTATTTACAGTTCGAGATCACATTTCTGTTAACATACAATATATATAAAGTGCAGGTAACACTCAGTAAAATGTCTATGCTTGATGTTCTCTTTACTTTTCCTTTACAGACCCCCAGCCCCATGGTGCACATCAAAGAAGCTGCCATCTATGGCCTACCTGTGCTAACATCTTGACACACCCCGTGATGGCGGGCAGGTGACAGCAGCCCAGGAGGATGAGCCTGACTGACAAGCTGCGCGACAGGATATCTCGGGCCTTTTACACCCATGGTCTATTGTGTGCATCTTATCCTATCCCCATCATCCTCTTCACTGGGCTCTGCATCTTAGCCTGCTGGTAAGTGTTCATACAGATCCTAACTTAAACACTATTTCCAGCCCTAACACTGGCCCTGTTTTTGAGTCATACATACTGATAGGTTGTTTTTGTAGTACCGTTGAGCCACTGGGTCTGCACTGGAAATCTTTGAGTTAACTGTAAGTGTTTCTAATATTTCTACCAAGAGTTTGGTCACACCTGACACATGCAGTCAGTTCCCTGTACCTGAGAAACATTTTCTAATCTTAGTTCTGGACTATCTCCAGTTTCATACATTGAAATCTTGTTTCTGACCTTTTCTCTGTGTCTGTGTTTAATCTTATATTATTATTCCTAAATTGTTCAGTCTTGCACCACAACCTCTTACTTCTGAACCTCCTTCTGATCATCTCATGGAATGACTACTGGCAACAATGACCCACAGGAAATTAAATGGTTTAATGCAGAGTGTTCTAGGACCCAACAATACCTTGAAAATGCCTTGCACATGGTCCCCCGCGATAGGGCCTTAATAAGTTAAACAAGACAACTTTATAAACAAGTAAGTGGGCTTAGGAAGGATGAATTAAGAAGACTTACCTGGGAAGACTTGGAGAGAGCTAACGCTCTCAAGAATTCCAGGGGCTTCTGGGAAGTCATAAATAGTCCTTTTTAGGTCTCGCTGGTGTTAGCAGCGCGAAGCGCTGCTCCAGCGAAAGACCTCTTCTTGTGGGTTTGCCAGGAATGGGGTACAGGGGGTGGTTACGCGCTTCACCTCGGCGATTTCATCTCGAGGACGCACTTCTGCAGTCTGGCTTGCATCACGTGTGCAGACTCTCCTGGGCGCTGCAGATCTCTTTTTGCAATCTTGCCTAATGACTTCCGTGTCTCGTTTTTTTTTTTTTAGGCAAGTTGCACGCGCTTTTTTTTTTTGCAGGCAAGTGGCACGCGCTTGACTCTACAGGGCGCTGCAGATCTGCGCTGCAGATCTGTTGTTGTGATCGCGCCTAATGACTTCCGTGCCTCGCATTTTTTTTAGGCAAGTTGCACGCGCTTGACTCTCCAGGGCGCTGCAGATCTGTTGTTGTGATCGCGCCTAATGACTTCCGCGTCTCTAATTATTTTAGGCAAGTGGCACGCGCTTCTTCTGTCCGTGTGCAGACTCTCCTGTGCGCTTCAGTTCAGATGTTGTTAACTAATGTGCTTGGTGATTTTTACTTAACCACGGTGTTAAAAGTCCCAAAGGTACGTTAAAAGCCGCCTCACTGGGACTATGGTTGCTTTTAAATTCCAAAGCATTACCACATCTCAAACTTCGTAACCCTTCTTGTCGCTTACACCATTACGGTTAAAAGAATGGCTTACAATATATAATTTCTACGATAGCTCTCATGTTATGGAATTAATTAAAATCAACAAGTTAAGTAAAAAGACGCCTCACTGCCGCTTCTGCTGGCCCTGTGCACACTCTCCTGTGCGCTTCCGTTCAGCTGTTGTGAACTAATGTGATTGGTGATTTTATTTGACCACTGTGGGTTCATGTTATGGAATTATTTAAAATCAACAAGTTATGAAAAAACCACCTCACTGCCGCTTCTGCCGGCCCTGTGCACACTCTCCTGTGCGCTTCCGTTCAGCTGTTGTGAGCTAATGTGATTGGTGCTTTTTAGGTCTCGCTGGTGTTAGCAGCGCATAGCGCTGCTCCAGCGAAAGACCTATAGTTGTGGGTTTCCTGGGAATGGCTACCTCGAGGACGCGCTTCAGCTGGCAGGCTCGCATCACGTGTTCAGACTCTCCTGGGCGCTGCAGCTCTGGTGTTGTGAACGTGCCGAACGTGCCTAATGACCGCGCCTAATGACTTCCGTCTATCAGTCTAGCCGTCAATGTGCCCCAACGCCCCCACTCACTGGGTCTCTCATACTCCTCTCGTCCTGTCCCGCGGTAGTGGCGCTGCACGGGATTCGTGGGCGGCTAGCTCCCTTCCCTTCACAGGAGCGCGGGGTAGGCTCCCGTCCGCTTCCTGTCTGTGCTGGTGGCCCCGCCCTCAAGCAGGCAGTCCCGGGCAGTCCAGCCTGGCTTCCTGTGTCTCGTCCGTGCAGAGGGACCGGAAACACTCAATCCAAGAAAGGTACGTTGCTTGTTGTGGTCGGCATTTGCTTGCAGCATTTCTCAGTAGTGTCTACCAACTTTGTTTGATGCTCTCTAAGCTTTCAATTAGCTAGATAAGAATATTTACATTTTAAAGAGCTGCGAATGTTGCTGTATACAAGGAGGCGTGATAGGCCAAGAATCACACAAGCTGATGAAGTGGGGAGCCGGGATCCCAACCTAGGTTTCTTCTTCTTCGAGAGACACACTTTCTGCTCTGCCCCAGCTCACCTTAGTCTGAAGTTCCAACGCTCACTCTGACCTGAATGGCAAATTTATTTACTCTTATAGCCTTAGACAAACGTTACCATTTATAGACTGTTTTAGGAGGAAAAAAGATTGCCTCAGCTGTGCGAGATCCTGTCTTCCTTGGATCCACCTGTTGGGCAGACTTCACTGCAGGCTCTCTGAGCTGGATGCACCCTGTTTAGTGGCCTCTTTATGCCAGGTGAGACCACTGCCTTTATCCTCTGGGACTCTCTCCCAGCCTCTCATGGCCCTTCCTGTGAGATTCAAGCAGACCTCTTCTCTGAGGTATTGAGCCCCCTCACACCCCATTGGGCCCCTACATGCGGGCGCAAAGCCTTGAATCACCCTCTCTGGGGCTTTGCCTGTGTGGCGCTCAGTCCGATGCCCGCAGCCCTCATTCTAGGCCCTGCCTGTACAGTGCAGCTCGCCAAGATCCCCTCCGGGCTCTTTGCCTGAGGGGAGCCAAACCACTGTCCCTCCATCGAGGACCCCCATGGGGTGCACATCCACCCATTCCTATTTGTACTGCCGAGTGCAGAGCCACTGCCCCTTCCTCTTGGCCTGGCCTGTGGGGCTTATAGCGTGATGTCTCTGCCTGTAGAGGGCACCTGTGCATGAACCCCCCTCACTGGGCCCCGTCTGTGGAACGCAGAGGTAATGTCCTTCCATCGATGCCCCCCATGGGGTGCGCATCCCCCAGCCCTTTCCCATTTGTACTGCAGAGCCAGAGTGCAGAACAACTGGCCCTTCCTCGTGGCCTGGCCTGTGGGGCTTATAGCGAGATTTCTGTGCCTGTAGAAGGCAGGTCTCCATTAACCCCCTTCCTTCTCCCACACCTGCGGAATGCAAGGGGTAATGTCCCTCGGTCCGTACCAGTTCCCTCACACCCTGACACTTTCAGCTTCTGCTCTGCCTTTCCCCTCCGAGTTGAGGGTCCTGCGGGTGGGTGCGCTGCTCGATGGGAGTTGGGAGCCCCCTACCCGCATATGCTCCCAAGAACTGAGTGCTTTAACGCCAATTAGGGGAGGCTGTCACACAGCCCCATTGAGCGCCGCCGGCCCCTGAATGCATCTGCCTAGAAATGAACACGAGGTGGGGAGTGGGTGAATGGTCAGGAGAGGGGGCTCTCCCGGAGGAAGGGGCGGGGAGCTATGATTTTATGGATCGCTCAGAAGCAGTGCCTTTCAGATTTATGTGCACTTCGACAACCGCAAGATCTGAGGAATCCCTTCGAGGGGGCTTCAGAGGGACTTTTGCAACCTTCTCATAGCGGGCTGGGGCTGATCTCTGGAGGGGCTTGGCATCAATAGTAACGTTTCCAAATTACCATCATGACTGTGGGCAATAGCTTACTTAATCTTCCCGACGGCCCCCAGCGCCTAGAGACCCTTAGGGGTGATTGTGCCGCTTTACAAATGTGGATTCTCATGTCATATGCAGGGATTCCCATATAACTGTAATTACTAATCAAAGGCCGGCTTAATATCCCACCCGCATTCTGTTAGCCCCGCACAGCTGGTCAGGGGGCGTCCTCCGCAGAGGGGTCTGGGCTGCTGCTGCCCACACACTGCACTACAGCTAGTGCATACTGGCCGGGGTCTGCAGGAAAACGCACAGCTGATACAGCGCCTCTCAAGAGACAACCGCGTGGGAGCTATGCAAATGTTTATAAGTGTGAATGCGGTGGCACTGGTGCCTCTCTGGAGCCTATTAGACTCGCAAGTCCTTGGGGAAAAAAAATAGTTGTGTTTGTAATAATTTTGGTGCATTTAAGACAGAGCTGCACGAAACTTCATCTTAAAAGGATGCCCTGCCACGGTCTAAGGTTCACTGCTTTTCTCTGCCCGGCCACAGGCTCTGGTGACTTGAGAAATCTGTGGCTCACAGGGCTCGGGTGGCTTCCTGACACTGTGGAACTGTTCCTTTTATGTTGTCTCAGGGATACCTGTCTCTGTCGGAATCTGGCCTTCCCCTGGCACGGCTAGCATTGGGATGCTGTGGCTCAGAGTACTCTGCGCCGCCACAGGCGGGGACTCACTAGAGTCAAATCTGTAGTTGCACAGTTCATTAAAACAAGCATTTGCAATGCAATAGGTCTTGCATTTGCGAGCGTTTGAGCTATTGGCATTGTAAATGGCAATGCCTTTTATTAAAAGCGTTTGAAAACCTGCAAGCTGTGCGTAAACAAGCACTTTGTAATTGTAGTCCTTGTTTATAAGAAGCAAAGCTGGCAGTCTCTTTTACTGACAGCCTTGCTTCTCGTAAGCAAGGACTATACGTACAAAGTGCATGTTTAGGCATGGCTTGTAGGTTTTCAAAACAAAAGAATAAAAGGCATTGTTCTCTTCCAGGGGATCCTCATCAATAGTCATAAGCACTGAATATTCCCGCCCATGTGCGGGACCCCGGAAACAATATAAAAATATATATGTAAAAAACACATATATCTCGCTCCACATATATGTATGTACATATATTATTTTTCTCACAACAATGCAGCTCCATAACTGAGGGTAAAAACAATGTGAACACATATACATGCACTGCAATTATTTAGGAAGCAAAAGCAAAGAAAACACATTAGGTCAAATAATCTTTGAACTTTGTGTTTTAATGAGTAAACCACTCATAAATCCTGAAAATTGCTTGTAAATAGACATTGTTAGCCCTCAGGCTGCATTGTAAAAACAATAGCATAGAAAATGAAACCATTTTCAACAAAAACTGGCACCGTGCCTTTAAGGCAGCCATGACCCCAGGCTTCCCATCATGCCTCAGGGGTGACAGTTAGGTCAGTTGTTCTTTCCGGCTCCTTCAGTCAGGACCCTGGTGAAACAGCTCATTTCTTTTTGACTTTCTTTCAAAAAATATTCATATAAACCTACTAATTTTGCTTTCACTCGACATCGTTTAGACATAGGGTGTTACCTAAACCTTTTTTAGGCTTAAAAAAGGTGTTTTTCCTGTCAAAGATGCCTTCTCTCTTTGACAAATGTCCTTCATGTGGAAGGAAGATGGCCAAGACTGACACTCATTCAGTGTGTATCCTGTGCCTACCAGAATCTCATTCCTCTAAAACCTGTGAAAACTGCCAGGTTTTAACTTCCAGGACTCTTAAAGACCGTGAGAGGATTCGAGTTTATGGGCTTTCTGAGAGAGGAAGATCTCCCAAGAAGCAGAAAAGTCAGAAGGCGCGGTCGACGTCGAGAGAAGCCCCGACTGGTTCACATTCGACGTCGGGATCGGCGTTGGAGAAGCAGTCGACGGCGACGAAGAAGATGTCTTCTGCGTCTACATCTAAGGTACCTCCGCTACAGTCAGCGTCGAGGGATAGGTCACCGTCGAAGCAGAAGAGCTCGGCGGCGAGCCACCTGACGTCGAAGAAGCATCGTCATGCTACGACGTCGAGGCTTTTTCCGTCGACGCCGGGCCATCGGCGTTCGACGTCGAGTCATCCTCCGTCGACGACTAGCCATGGTCGTTCGACGTCGAGGGAGCCTCTGTCGACACATCATCGGTCAACGTCGAAGCAGCCAACGTCGACGCCTGGTCAAGAGCGTTCGACGTCGAAGCAGCATTCGGCCTCGAGGCACGCCCAGTCGCCGACAAAACAACGGCGATCGGCGTCTAAACAGCCTCCGTCGACGTCGAGCAGACAACCTTCAACGGCGAGATGTTCCACGTTGAAGGACAGTCATCGCCACCCGAGGTCGACGTTGAAAAAATCACGGTCGACGTCGAGAGAGCGTCTACCTGCTCAGCGCTCGGCGTCGGTACGACCACCGTCGATGGATCAGCAAAGATCCAGGGAACGGAGCGCTTCGCAGCCAGAGAACACTACTCCTGCAAGATCAAAGGAGAGGTCACCTTTGAAACAGGTGATCCAGGACAAGGAAAGTGACTCATTGGGCCAGGCTCACGTCCTAGGACCGCAGTTGGGTTCCCCAGGTTCAGCATCGGCTGCGGAGGTGGAACAATCTCCAGTGCAGGATCCTCCTGCCAAGAGAAGGAGGATCGCAGAAGAGAGATCTCGGTCGAGGTCTTCCTCTAGATCTCTAGTGAGTCTTTCCTCATCCTCCTCATCATCTAGGAGTGGCAGATACTCGGATGTACAAAGCTGCGCATCGGATAGGGAGAGGTCCAAATCCCCTGCAAGATCGCAACAGGATCATACGGATCAACCTCCACGGTCACGTTCACCAGTGAAGGATCCCACCCACAAATCTCCTACTATTCATCTTTCCCCAAGGTGGAATAGACCTCTTCACCACTGGGCAAAGGACAAGGAGACGGCAGATCGGCTAAGACGGTATCGAGATCAACCTCTTCCCCGCAGGGAACGGTCTCGTTCTAGGCACTCAAGTAAGAGAAAAACTTCTCGTCACAGAGAGCGATCTCTTCTAGAACGCGTTCAAGCAGAAGATCTAGGTCCAGGAGGACACGTAGCTCTTCAAGTTCTTCGAGAACCCGATCTCACAGAGCGTACTCTCCGACCCTAACAAGCAGTCCACGCTCGAGGATATCTCCAACTGAAGATATTTTCTCGTCCTAAGATATCTTGGGCAGGGGAGCCCTGAAGCTGGGAGTACCGATGACAGCTCCGCAAATCAAGACGACTGTCATATTTTAAACCCTGCAACACAGAACGGCACCCAAACCGTTGTTGCCGTTGGTCCCGGGTATAATGGAACCAGTGAATGAAGTCTTCCTCACTCCGGCAACGGTGAAGTCCGTTCCAGCGAGGATTCTCAGGAAATATCGGCCTCCGGAGGAGGATCCTCTGTTCCTCAAAGCTGATCCCCCGCCAGATTCAGTAATCATTGCGGCGGCTAGAAAATCCAATGCGGTAGCTTCCTCATCCACGGTACCTCCGGATAAGGATAGCAAGGTGCAGGACTCATGGGGGAGAAGAGTTTGTAACACCTCAGCCTCTTTCCTCAAAGTCTCCAATGCGGAAGCGCTGCTCGGCAGGTATGATAGAGCTCTGTGGGACTCACTTCAGAGGTTTTCTGCAAAACTTCCTCAGGAAGATAGAAAGGACTTTGAGGAGGTTCTGATGGAGGGCGGTCAAGTCTCCAATCAGATTATAGGAGCGGCGGCAGATGGGGCAACGCTAGCTGCGCATGGCTATGTGCATGGAATCACAGCAAGGAGATCCTCGTGGTTACGCCTCACAGCATTGAAACCAGAGGCTCAAGCAAGAATCCTAAACCTTCCTTTTTCAGGCACGTCTCTTTTTGGAGCGAGTGCTGATGAGGAGATGAAACGGATGAAGACCGAGTTAGACACCCTCAAAGCCGTGGGGCTTGAGAAGAAAAAGGAATTCCGGAAGAAGTTCCGTTCGAACAACAAGGGTTCTTCGAAGTAGAGGGTTCAAACCCCTCACTGGCAGAAAGGCCAGAACCAGCAGGGCCAACAAAAGTCACAGTACAAAGGCAAGGGCAATTGCAAAGGAAATGGAAATCAGCGCCAAGGCAACAACTTCAATAAATCTCAGCAGAAGCAATGAGTCTTCACTTCCCCCAGTGCCGTTACCCACTCCAGTGGGGGGAAGCATTGCGCATCACAGGACAGAGTGGCAGGCCATTACAAAAGATCAATGGGTGTTGTCTACGCTGCAGAATGGGTACTGTCTTCGTTTCCATCGTCTACCTCCACCCGTTTCCCCGATGTCAACATCAAGCCACCAGCTACAAAGGTTAAAGAAGGAAGTAGCGACACTCCTCGAAAAAGAAGCCATAGAGAGAGTTCCGGTGTCCCAAAGGGGGGAAAGGAGTGTACTCGAGGTATTTTCTGGTCAGAAAAAAGGGCCAAAAGGAAGAATACACGCCCATTCTGGACTTAAGAATACTCAATCTCCATGTACGAAAAGAAAAGTTTCGCATGTTGGCGCTTCACCAAATATATCCACATCTCAGGAAGGGGGATTGGATGTGTTCGATGGACCTTCAAGATGCGTACTTCCATATACCAATACGGCCCGATCACAGGAGATTCCTTCGATTCCGGGTGGGGACCTCCCACTACCAGTTCAAAGTCCTTCCGTTTAGGTTGAAGTCGGCCCCCAGGGTGTTCACGAAGTGTGTCGCAGTGGTGGCGGCAGCTCTACGCCGCAGGGGAGTCTTCGTATACCCATACTTAGACGATTGGCTGTTGAAAGGTCCAACTCCAGGCAATTTAAGGAATCAATTCCAGACATGCATAGAACTTTGTCAGCGTCTAGGACTGCATGTCAACTACAGCAAGTCTGTCTCTCAGCCCACTCAGAACATCCACTTCCTAGGAGCTCTGCTAGACTCCGAAGTAGGAAAAGTGTTTCCTTCGGAGGAGAGACAGTTTTCGATAGCGCTCAAGTGCCAGCAAGTTCTTCTCCACAGGTCTCAGAAAGTGCGGAAGATAGCCTCACTCTTGGGGTCGATGGCTTCCTGCATCTTCCTAGTACCGAACGCCAGACTTCGGATGCGTCCTCTTCAGCAGGATCTGGTGGACAAATGGGACCAACACTCAGATCAATGGGACGATCGGATCACTTTGTCGGAGGTAGCTCAATCTTCCCTCCAGTGGTGGACGAAGAGACAGAACATGCAGGTGGGAGTTCTCTTCCATCAACCTCCTCCTACACAAACGATCATCACAGACGCATTGTTACAAGGATGGGGGGCACACATGGGTCCTCTACAAGTGCAGGGTCTGTGGTCTTCCAAAGAAAGCACTTATCACATCAACTTGCTGGAATTGAGAGCGGTTCACCTGGCTCTCAAAGCGTTCCTTCCCTCGCTTCAGGAGAAAATGGTTCTAGTACAGACGGACAACACCACCACGATGTACTATTTGAACAAGCAGGGAGGAACACGCTCAAGGACTCTGTCTCTGGAAGTTCAGCGCATCTGGCATTGGCTTCTGGCTCGCAAGTTGTCTGTTCAGGCAGTCCACCTCCCAGGAGAGCAGAACGTGAGGGCGGACGCACTAAGTCGGCACTTCGAAGACAAAGAAGACTGGGTTCTCAACGACGAAGTGCTAGACGACATTTTCCAGGCATGGGGTCGTCCTTCCATAGATCTCTTCGCAGACGACGAAAACACCAAATGCCCAAGCTTCGCCTCCAGGTTCTATCGACCAGGAACGAGAGGGAATGCTCTTTTAATCAGGGCAGTTTGTGTACGCCTTTCCACCCCTTCATCTGATCCCGAGAGTGGTGAGCAAGCTGAACAACTCGTGCACAACAATGATCCTGATTGCCCCCGACTGGCCGAGGCAATGGTGGTACACGGACCTACTTCACTTGTCAGTGTCTCCTCACAAGAGGCTTCCATGCAGGCAGGACCTGTTATCGAAGATGAACTGGAGGATTCACCATCCCAACCTTCCGTCACTGAACTTGGCAGCATGGCTCCTGAGGTCATTCGGTACGGCCATCTAGGACTGCCACAGGACTGCATGTCCATTCTGAAAGAAGCACGACAGCCTTCCACAAGGCATTCTTATGCGTGCAAGTGGAAGAGATTCTATATGTGTTGCATGCAGAATGGTCACAATCCGATAAAGAGTCAGGAAGAAGCAGTTCTCTCACACTTGTTGTACCTGACTAAAGCAGGTTTGAAGTTTAACTCCATTAAGGTGCATTTAGCCGATATAACAGCTTATAGGCGATCACCTTCACAAACTTCTTTTTTTCAGCTTCCAGCAGTAAAAGATTTCCTGCAAGGTCTGAAAAAGGTGTACCCTCCTGTACGGCCTCCTTCTCCGCCCTGGGAGCTGAACCTAGTACTATCATAATTGATGGGCCCTCCTTTTGAGCCCATTCATAAAGCTACTGTACAGCATATTTCCTGGAAAACGGCTTTTTTGGTAGCGATTATGTCAGCCCGTAGGGTGAGCGAAATTCAGGCTCTCTGTACTAAAGAACCGTATACAGTGTTTCATTTAAACAGAGTGGTGCTCAGAACGCACCCTTCTTTCCTGCCGAAAGTGGTGTCAGATTTTCATGTCAATCAGTCTATCTCTTTATCCACTTTCTTTCCTAATCCCTCTACTCCAGCTTAGAGGGTGTTACACTCTTTGGACCTGAAAAGGGTTTTAAAGTTCTATCTGGACAGGTCCAAGTCTATTCGACATTCTGATCAATTGTTTGTTAACTACGGATCGATCAGAACTGGTCATGCAGTGTCGAAACGTTCTATCTCCAGGTGGATTGTTTCGTGTATCATGCTTGCTTACCAATTGGCGCAGAAGCCTCTGGGGGGTACTCCTAAGGCGCATTCCACTAGAGGTAGAGCAGCCATGGCGGCTTACCTGCATGATGTGCCCATGTCTGAGATTTGTAAAGTGGCGACCTGGAGGTCTGTCTATACATTTACCAGACATTACTGTCTAGATTCTGACACGAGAGCAGATACCCAGGTGGGCCAGGCCTCCCTGAGGAATCTTTTTAACAGCTGAGGATTTGGCTGTTATGATTTGGTTGGGTCATGTACTTCTCATTTACCTGCAGGTGGTTGATGGGCTTGCTATTCTATTCAGTGCTTATGACTATTGATGAGGATCCCCTGGAAGAGAAGGATAAGTTACTTACCTGTAATCCTAGTTCTCTTCCAGGGGTATCCTCATCAAAGTCATAAGCAACCCACCCGCCTCCCCAGGTAAATGAGATTTGGTACTGTTTTCAATCTTGTGGTTGCGCCCGGTCTTCAGGGTTATGCAAAGAACAACTGACCTAACTGTCACCCCTGAGGTATGATTGGAAGCCTGGGGTCATGGCTGCCTTTAAGGCACAGTGCCAGTTTTTGTTGAAAATGGTTTCATTTTCTATGCTAGTGTTTTTACAATGCAGCCTGAGGGCTAACAATGTCTATTTACAAGCAATTTTCAGGATTTATGAGTGGTTTACTCATTAAAACACAAAGTTCAAAGATTATTTGACCTAATGTGTTTTCTTTGCTTTTGCTTCCTAAATAATTGCAGTGCATGTATATGTGTTCACATTGTTTTTACCCTCAGTTATGGAGCTGCATTGTTGTGAGAAAAATAATATATGTACATACATATATGTGGAGCGAGATATGTGTTTTTTACATATATATTTTTATATTGTTTCCGGGGTCCCGCACATGGGCGGGAATATTCAGTGCTTATGACTTTGATGAGGATACCCCTGGAAGAGAACTAGGATTACAGGTAAGTAACTTATACTCATTTACAATGCCAATAGCTCCAACTATTGCAAATGCGAGACCTATTGCATTGCAAATGCTTGTTTTACAGAAGCTGTTAGAAATATGGAATCAAATAAAATAGGGGAATCCTGGGGAGACCACTTCTCGAAAATATTCAACCCAAATGGCGTATCTTTGGAAGACCAAAAAGACCACTGCGACCCAATTGAGTCTATCCATCTCTGCCAGCGAGGTTGAAGAGGCACTGATAAAGGGCATCTCTGCAAAACCTCCAGGGCCAGATGGGGTACCCGTAAACATGTTCAAGGGCAATCTCCAATTATGAGCTCCTTTTTTGGCAAATGTTTTAAAGCAATAATAGTGGGTCGCATTCCTAATGCATGGAAAGAAGCTGTGATGGTGCCGATGTATACGAAAGGCAGCAGGAATGATCCTGTATGCTATAGGTCCATATCCCTAATTGATGCAACATGTAAAGGGTTGGGGAGAGTAATTCTTCCCCGTCTGGAAACTTGGGCTAACGACTCTGGTCTTATATCTCAATCACAATATGGCTTCCGGAAGGGAATGGGGACGAATGAACAATGTCTCAACCTATCCCTAGTCATGGGTACATGAAGGCCAAGGGTGGGTCAATCCACCTGGCCTTCATGGACTTATCTAGTGCTTTCGACACAGTCAACAGAGGGAAGCTGTGGACATTAATAAAAAGAATGGGCTTTGAAGAAGCACTCATTACCCTGTTGCGTAGATTGCACTCAACAACCTTTGTTTCTATACGCTACGGACCAGGGGGTGAATAAACAATTCCTATTGTATCTACTGAGGGTGTCGGACAGGAATGCATACTGGCCACTTTTTTATTTCTTTTATATACAAATGGGGTGGGGAAATTTTTATTAGATCAGCACTTGGACTTTCCGAGCATAGGAGGAAAGCCGGTTCCCCTTTTGTCATATGCGGATGATACGGTATTGATGACTTTAACTGCTAATAGCCTACAAAAAGGTTTGATTGCTTTTACCGACTTTATGATGGCATTGGATCTTAAAGTCCATCGTGTGCTGCCCAAAACAAACAAAAACGCGGAAATTTGTGGCTAAAGAAAATACTCTAGACAAAGTGCCTAACTTCACATATCTGGGGAATGTCTTCAATAATAAATTGAATTGGGACCATCTGATTACAGTGAGGGCTCAACATACTGGTAGAATCATAGAGGGTTTGTTTCGCTTTGCCTGCAAGTTTGGTCATAAGCCGGATGCAGAAATACTTTATATAAATCAAAATGCTGGTCAGGTACAACCTATGGGGGACAAGTATGGGGCTATCACAAAGCAGTCAAATTCTCAATGGGAGCTCAGAGGGAAAAAGGACTGGGTCGCCCTCCACTCAAACTTAATCCTACAACAAAAGGCCCATTGACCTAGAAAGGTCATAGTACTTGTTGTTCTGTGTCTCTGCCAAGGAGGATAGGCTCTTTTTTAATGTAAATTTGGGCGGAGTACAGTGAATTGTCCCCTCATAAATTGCAGAGGACAGGAATAGGTAACAGTACATATAGACTGTACTATTTTTTCAATCACTGATATGCTTTGACGTCCGTGGACTGGGCCTTTTGTTGTAGGGCTATCACAAAGCAGCCAGATACAAATCCTGGAAAACAATTTTTTTTAAAAGACTATTGATGGTCCCAATTAGTCCTCCTACAAAATTATGTCACTCCAAACTGGGATGAGATTATGTTGAAGACAGAATTAAAATTGCCCCATTAATTTTATGGGAGAAAGTGTGGTCTTCAGAGGAATTGTCATTTACTAGAGGAATTATTAAGGACTGTATGAGCTTGGAAAAAGTATTGTCCATCCCTTGGATCTGTTATGTTAAGAATGCATTCAATAAGATTGGTCTGGTAAATTATGATGACAATCCGGAAAGCATACCAGCTAATATGAAACCAATTATAAAAAATGCTTATTATAAAGAATTAGGAATGCTTGACTCGGTTGACAAGCTTTTAGTTTATAGGCAGCCAAAAGGCCAGGAATTTTATTTATCTTTTAGTATTCATACACAATCACTCTTCCTCCTGACTAGGTTTCGACTCTGTTCAGTGCACTTTCTTCTGGCTTTTCCTAAACCGGTGAGCTGGTGTGAGAGACTGACTCCCTGTTCATGTAATAATTCAGCCCAACGAAGCACAATGCACTTTATGCTCTTTTGCACACTATAGAAGTATATAAGGGCCCGCTTTAGTAGGCCAGTTTTGAAGGAAATGTGTCCTAGTTCCTATCAAGAGGGTTTTAATTATTTGTTATCTATGTCTTCGGTTGTCATCTGTAGTGCTGTGCTTAATTTATTCAGAACTGCATTATTATTCAGGAAACGTTATGAGTTGTGTTAGGGAAACCGGGTTTCGCGACTGAAG
Source organism: Lissotriton vulgaris (assembly GCF_964263255.1). NCBI lineage: Eukaryota > Metazoa > Chordata > Amphibia > Caudata > Salamandridae > Lissotriton > Lissotriton vulgaris. Next base: position 277,196,627 of record NC_141698.1, on the reverse strand, counting down.
GGTTTAAATCCATTCTGTTATTTTCGGATAGTCATAGAATATGCTGAAAGTTTAAAATCATGTTTTACATTTTTATATTGTGAAATTTATATATTTATCCACCCCAAATGTTGTACTGAACATTTTAAAGATGTTTTATGTATGATGCTTACTTTTATGATTCAATGAATCGATAAAGTAATTTGATGAAGATGACTACTGGCATCTCTAGTCTTACATTGCACCTGTATTGCCTGCATTTCTGTTTCTGTATTTCTGTGTCGTTTTATTCATTTTTATTCATTTCTATCCCTTTTGCGTCCCTTGCCCTCTGTGCCCTCCCTGCTCCCCGCCTCTGCTCCCCTGCGGCCCGCCCCTTCTTCTGTGTCCCGTCCCCATTGGCCGCCCGCTCCCGCCTCCCAGCTGCTCCTCCCTCCCACTCCGCCTCTCATGGAGGGCACCGCGCGGAAGCGCGCCGCTGACGCGCCAAAGGCAAGCCCGTCTGCGCCCGTCCGCGCCTGGACAGCGCCCAGCGCCAGAACCCCTGGTCCCCGCGCCCACTTCTACGCCAGACTGCACTACGACTCAAGCACCCTCCACGCACTCAACCCCGGACGAGACCACCCCTGCCACCAGGCCACCCCGAAGCACACCAAGGGGCCCTTCACCTGCCGGAACTGCAGCTTCACCAGCATCCAGCCCGCCAAACCACCAACCAGAGGACCCAACCACCTCAGATGCATCCTCCTCAACACCCGCTCCGCTCGCAAGCACGCCATTGAACTCTGGGACCTCCTAGACTCTACCGCCCCCGACATCGCCTTCGTGACGGAGACCTGGCTGAATGCCACCTCAGCACCAGACATCGCCATAGCCATCCCACAAGGCTTCAAGGTCTCCCGCAGAGACCGCGCCAATGGTTTTGGTGGGGGAATCGCCATCGTCCTCAAAAAACACCCTCAGAGTCTCGACCAACACCGGCGACACCCTCACCACTGCCGAACACATGCACTTCCAGATCCACACCGACCCCAACACGACCCTCAGAGGAACACTCGTATACAGACCACCCGGACCACGACCACAGTTCAACGACACCATCACTGACCTCATCAGGACGCACGCCCTCGCCTCCACGGACTACATCCTCTTCTGGGACCTTAACTTCCACCTCGAGAACAACAACGCCAACTCCACCGCCCTGATCGACAATCTCGCCAATCTCGGACTCAAACAGCTCGTGACAACCCCCACCCACGCCGCTGGACACGCGCTGGACCCCATCTTCTCCGCAAGCCCCTACGTCTCCTTGAACCACACCACCGAACCCCATTGGAACCACCACAGATGCGTCCACTTCACCTTCAAGAAACCTACCACACACCACCGCGCCCAACAGCTTCCACGCCGCTGCTGGGGCAAGGTCATCAAGGACCAACTGACAATCACCCTCGCTCTGAAACCACCCGCCTACCCCATCGACCCCATCACAGCTGCGACCAACCTCAAACAGTGGATCAGCGACTGCGCCAACGCCCTCGCCCCTCTCAAGATCTTCACAACCAACCACACCAACAAGAAAGCCGCCTGGTTCACCGAAGACCTCTAGACATCCAAGCGCACCTGTCGGAAGCTGGAGAAGAAATGGCTCTACGACCGAACCCCAGACAGCCACACAGCCCACAAGAACGCCACCCGCAGACACCACCAACTCATCAAAACCACCAAGAGGACCGCCTTCAAGGACCGCCTAGACAACAACGCACACAACACCAAAGAGCTGTTCAGCATCGTGAAAGAACTCTCCAACCCCAGCTCCAACACCAACGACATTCCTCCATCACAGGTCCGGTGCTTCTCCCTGGCCACCTTCTTTCACCGCAAGATCACCGACATCCACAACAGCTTCAACTCAGACACCCCCGCACCCACCACCTAGACTATCACCCCAGCGACCCCACCTGTACCAGCCGACTGACCGCCTTGTTCTCCGTCAGCGACGAATACACCATCAAAACCATGAACTCCATCCACTCCAGATCCCCATCCGACCCCTGCCCTCACCACGTGTTCAACAAAGCCAGCACAACCATTGTGCCCCACCTCCGGAAAGCAATCAACATTTCGTTCGAGACAGCAACCTTCCCAGAAAGCTGGAAGTACGCCAAGATCAACGCCTTACTGAAGAAACCCAAGGCGGACCCCAAGGACCTCAAGAACTTCCGGCCCATCTCCCTGCTCCCTTTCCTGGCAAAAGTGACAGAGAAGATAGTCAACAAACAACTCACCCGCTATCTCGAGGACAACAACATCCTGGACCCTTCCCAATCCGGTTTTCGCAGCAACCACAGCACTGAGACTGCCCTCATTGCCGCCACCGAATACAACAGGATCCTGATGGACAAGGGAGAAACACCCGCCCTCATCCTCCTAGACCTATCAGCAGCCTTTGACACGGTCTGCCACCGCACCCTAACAGCACACCTCCATGACGCTGGAATCCAAGAGAAGACCCTGGCCTGGACCACATCCTTCCTCTCCAGCAGAACCCAGAGTGTTCGCCTCCCACCCTTCCGCTCAAAAACCACAAGATCATCTGCGGCGTCCCTCAGGGATCCTCCCTCAACCCGACGCTGTTCAATGTCTACATGGCACCACTCGCCCACGTCACACGACAACATAGCCTCAACATCATCTCCTACGCCGACGACACCCAGCTGATCATCTCCCTCACCGAAGACCCCCACACTGCCAAAGCCAACCTCCACAGAGGAATGAAGGTGGTCGCCAACTGGATGAAGGACAGCAGACTGAATCTGAATTCAGACAAGACGGAGGTCCTCATCCTCGGACCCTCCCCATCTGCCTGGGACGACTCCTGGTGGCCCACATCGCTAGGCACTGCCCCGAAACCCACCGAGCACGCAACCTGGGGGTCATCCTCGACCCCGCCCTCTCCATGACCAAGCAAGTCAACGCCGTCTCCGCGTCCTCCTTCAACACCCTCCGATTGCTCCGCAGGATCTCCAAATGGATCCCCCGCCCCCGACACGAGAAAAACCGTCACCCAGGCCCTCGTCACTAGCAGACTCGACTACGGGAACACCCTCTACTCGGGAACAACCAAGCTCCTGAGATGACTACAACGTATCCAGAACGCCTCGGCACGACTGATCCTCGACGTTCCCCGACGCAGCCACATCACACCCCACCTGAGAGGCCTACACTGGCTCCCCGTCAACAAGAGGATCACCTTCAAACTCCTCATCCACGCACACAAAGCTCTACACAACACCGGACCCACATACCTCAACGACCGACTCAGCTTCCACACCCCCACCCGCAGCCTCCGCTCGGCCAGCCTCGCCCTCACCTCAGTTCCTCGTATCCGGAAGACCACCGCCGGCGGCAGATCCTTCTCCTACCTCGCCACCAAGACCTAGAACGCTCTCCCTACCAGCCTACGATAGACCCAGGACCTGCTGGCCTTCAGAAGACTTCTCAAGACCTGGCTCTTCGATCAGTAGCAGCCCCCCTCCCCCCTCCAGCGCCTTGAGACCCTCACGGGTATGTAGCACGCTTTAGAAATGCAGGGATTGATTGATTGATTGACATTGTGGACTATTACTCCTCTAACACCACCACCCAGTCTCAGATTTTGAGCTTCTAATTCAGAAACTTCAATCTCAGATTAAGATCTTTTCAAGTCTCATATACTTCTAAAATAGGTGAGATTTTTTAAGGCAGTTCGTTCGCCGGATTCCTAACCGATTATCTGGTTACTTGATGTGTTCCATATGGGGTTTAAGCACAGCCTGGGAACAAATATTCCACAGTGGCAGTCATAAATGAACACAGATGGGGTCTGGATGAGAACATGCCATCATTTTGCTTGATCCTTCTGCTGCATTTGACACAAGTGACCGTTCTATCTTGACCCAGCAAATTAAGAAGACTGGGCTTCCTGGGAAAGGTGGTTATCTAAGAAAAAGTTAATCCCTAATTTCTCCTCTTTTTTTACTCAACCCGCAGGATGTTGGTTTTGGTGTTCTTTACACTTCTCCCCTCTCGTTCTCTTTAATATTTATCCCCATCCACTTGCCTAGATCATAATGACATATGGATTTTAGATGATGAGGACGACTCTTAGATTGTTTTGGGTTTCAGCAAATCAGTAGAGGACATTCATGATCGAACTAGTGAATGTCTTTCTGCAATTTTCCATTGGATGGATCTTAACTCTTTCAAGATCAGTGCCTCCAAAATGGAGATGCTGATGCTCGGTCAGGAATCCTCAAGGCCATCCAAATTGTAATTGTTGGACAATGCCTATTTAATCTCGGACAATGCCTATTCCATCAGAAAAAGTAAAAAGCCTTCTGGTCCAGAAGCTCTCTGATTAATTATGTTGTCATATGCGGTTACCATCAGCTGAGGACTCTGAATAAAATATTTCCTTTAATACCGGTTCTACTGAGATCCCCAGTGGCTAAAGCTTCTATCATTTTCTGACTGTACAATAACTATGTCTGCTCTTTGGCCCTCCCAGCCTTTGCCATCACTTACTACATAGAGTGCAGAACATGATGGTGTGACTGATATTTGGCTTCAGCAGGGTCTCCAAGGGCCATCGTTGTTTACACTGGATGCCATTGTCAGGCCCAATCCACTTTTCAAAAAGAACAAAAATCCACTCAGTAGAACCAGAGTTATGAGTTTTTAAACTTTAGTATGAAAAGGAGCACTCTACGAGAAGCTGCTGAACAGTATTTGCTGCTGAACAGAAGAACGTAGCCGGAGCTGATGGGAAGTCGGGCAGACTTTGATGCACATTAGGTGGCTCTGCAAGCAGGTAGGTCCACGGTCTCCTCTTGATTCTAAGAGCGCTTTTTAGCAGAAAACTTTCTAAATCCCAAATTTTAGATTTGAGTTGTCTGAACACCTCTACCACTACATCCAAAGTCCAGGACTGGAGGGGCACCACTTGGAGGGCTAGGACTCACTCAGGCTGTGTCCATGTGCGAGTTCATGGTGGTTGGAGCCTTTTCTGACCCTGAGGCTCTGTATCCGAGCCCAGACAGTTAGCCCTTGGACTCACTCTGGAAGTTTTGGGTTCAAGCAATAAAGGTAGGTCTGAAGCAGCAAGGCAGTCTCTTGAGGGCATGGACAGGCTTTAGGCAGCAGGGCAGTCCTATCCTCTTGATGCAGCATAGTAGTCCTCTGAAGTACACAGCAGGCCACAGGCAGCAGGGCAGTCTTCTGAGAGTCCTTCCGCAGGTCCAGAAGTGAACTGAATTGTGAGTCTGAGGGGTCTAATTTTATACTTGGTGCTACTTATAAGTGGAAGAAACTTTTGGTGTTTTCTCACCACAGAAGTGCCTGGATTGTCCCATCTCCCTGACCCGATTTGAGTCGGTCTACAGTCATAATAGGCTAGTGTGAGGTTTTTTGTGTATGAGCAGAGGCTGTGTATTTTTGAAGTGAAAGTGGGGCTGTGCTCAGAACCACCCACCATCCTGCTTGGATGGGCTATCCTGCCAACCTCAAAATGGTCTATTTTGTGGCTGTCCGAGAGGAATGCACAAAGGTCAATTGCCAACTACACCTAGTCACGTGACCCAGGAACAGGTTTCAGGCACAAAATGGTTAGGACAAGAATATGGCAACTTTCTTAAAGGGGCAATTTTAGAAGTATGACTTAAAATCCCCTGGAAATCAAAGTAGACAGTTTTACCTGCTCTTAATCAAAAGTTTTCACTTATTTTAGGTAATAACATACCCCATGATATCCTATAGAAGAGAGGTAGGCCTCACAGTAGTGGAAAACAATTTGAGTTTTTCACTACCAGGACATGTAAAACTGAAAGATACATGTCCATCCTTTCAAATCAAATGCACCTGCCCTTCAAATCAAATGCACCTGTCCTATGGGCTGTTTAGGGCCTACCCTTTGGGTGACATATATGTAGCGCCGCCAGGACATTGAAGCACACATACGTCACGAACAACGTCGATTTTTGTGAAGTAGGAGGAGCGTTGAGCAGCGGTGTGGCGGTGTGGCGTGTAGCGAACTCTCCACGGAGCAAATCTTTTCGCCCGCCCGCCTGCAAAACCGCAAATCCGGCAAATCCCGCAAACCCGTGGCCTGCAATCCAGAGTGAGCGAGCCGCAGACCGTAGTTTGCAATTCCGGTCCACCCCTCTCCCTGCAGCGGGAGCCTGGGCGGCGGAAGGCGGACGACGGACGGAACCGGGAGAAGTCCTTGGGAGAAGCGCAGTAGGAAGCAGGAAGTCGATAGAGGCGGCAATAGCCCTTGAGCCTGTGAGCCCTGCAGGTCAGCAAGGCAGGTCAGGAAGGCAGGTGAGGCCAGGTGGAGGTGGGACAGGAGAAGCAGGAAGAGCGGGTCTACCCGTCTTCCTTGAATGGCCTTTGTGAGCTTAACGCCTTAGCGCTTGTGAGCCTTGCGACTACAGCAGAGGCAGCGGCAGCGGTATATCTGCAATCTCAACAAGCTCTCCCCCCCCATCCGCAGCAGCGATAGTGGGGGCAGACCAGTGGACTGCATTGGGAGAGGCGGAACCCGAGACAGGCCTGCGGACTGCGGCCGGCGGTCGGAAGCTGGAACGTCGGCAATAAAGCCCGGGGCGAGGTGACAAGGAGCAGGTGGTGGGGGTGGGCCCCTCAATGACCCCTCAATGACCCCATTTTGATGGCCCTTGTGAAACTTGTCAGTCTGAGAGTGCAGTAAAAGTGGAGTAAGAAGCGGTGTGAAGGCGCAGTAGGCGAGAGCCTGAGAGAGACTAAGAGAGACTAAGAGTCTGAGAGTGCGAGAAAAACAAGTTCTATACCTACCTTCGACCGTTGCTCTGTGGACCGTGGACTGTGGTCTTGGGGACCCTGCACCTTGGTCCTTGGTGATTCAGGGTTTCTACGAGTTATATGATTTGCCTGTTTGGACTGATTAATCGCAGCTAAAGTCCAGATATAAGCCTTGTACAGTATTTAGGGGTGTGTGCACTGGTGTACGCTGGTTATATTCAGATCTCCAGGTGCTTCCTCTGTCCTGTGAAGTCCTGTGAAGTCGACCACGGTCACCATAGTCACCATAGCCCCAGTTGCCAGACGGGGGTCGGCGTGTAGGCTCTGATTGGGCTACCGCTGAATCTCCCAGGCCTCGGGTAAGGTGTCACGTGAAAACCCGTGGGGCTCTGCGGAATTATCTGGGGGCTATCACAGGATCACTCTGTGGCTGATATGACGCCACCTGGAAGCTGTCCTAAGGCGGTGCTTACATTACCATTTAGTTACTCTTTCTCCTGGAATGAATTGATCTCTCCTGCAAGCCTTGTCTCATTTCTAGCTGGAGGATCTTTAAGTTTAAGAGGTATAATCTCTTTTTGTCATGGTAATGTCTGTCAGGCGATTGCGTTCTCAGTCTAAAGTAAAATCTGTAAACCCTCTAGAAGCCATTGACCATAGTGTCAAGAGTGATAAGAGTGGCAAGAATTCGTGGAGTCCCCCAAATCCACAAAAGTTAACACCTTGGCTGCTAGAGGTTTTCCCCCCCGGTGCTGCATTTGCAGATTTACCATTATTTATGACGAGCTCAGCTCGTCATCAGCACAGCTCAACTGTGCCTCATGACGAGCTGAGCTCGTCATGAGCATCGAAAGGGTTAATACGTAGACGCAGAATTGGTGCTCACCTAACTCTTTTAAAATCTTACCCATCAATATCTTCAATGTTCTTAAAAAAGGGAAAGTTATAAGAGCGGAATAGGGCAAAACAGTGAAGAACTTGGAGCTGTGGGAAATGAGGAGAATTCAATGGAGGTGATAATGGACTCCGAAATAACAGCCGAGAATGGTTTGGGTAGCCATATATCAAGACCAGAAGCACTCTTTCCTGTAATAATAATACAAAAATCTAATGGGGAAGTAGGCAATGCAGTGCCTCCGTCTATTGTGAGTCAAGCTGCTGTGTCATCTCATGAAGGTGTGGAGAAAATTTCGGGCTCAGAGATGGAATTGGTTCTATCTAGGAATGAGGCGCCAGTTTCCACGCAGAGTAAGGGTGGTGAAAGTGAGGACGTCACCCCTTCCTCCCCACTAGCAGATTTGATAACCCTCTTTGAAAAAGTACATGACAATGTAAGTGTATCTCAAAGGAGTTCACCGGACTGCTTTTCAATAAAAAGAAGTGAACCTTCTCCTAAAAGTGAACATCAGAAAGCCCATAGTGAACTTAATGGGCAGGCAAAAACAGAAGACCTCACTCTCCCGGATATTGCCATCCAATTGGAAAAGAACGCTGAACCAGTGAAGCAGTTAGAAAAATTGGGTGCTCAATCTTTAGCTATAGATCCCCATCCGAATGAAGAAATACTGTCCCCTCAAACAGGAGTTCACTTACACATGCCAATTATGTATAGCAGTACACCTACTAAATCCTCTTTGACATCAGAATTTCACGATTCATTTATGCCCTGTGATAATCGGGCAGGGAATTCCGTGTTTTCATTGTCTAAAAATGAGATTGCAGGTTCAGGGGGGCTAATGTATACATTTACTAAACTGGAAAAAAATTTAGCTATCATTTTGTCCCTGATGGAGAAGAGTGCCTCTAACTCGGACCATATCCTCAAAGTCCTAACGCCCATTTTGGGAGGGGGTCTTAGATCTTAAACATCATAGCCAAGTATGTGTGAAGTGTGCCTCCCCTATACGTAATAATCGTTGTCAAATTAATGGCAGACCACATGATACTGCTAATGGCTCAGAGTTAGGGGAACCAAATAATCCGTTGGTGAACGTTGGATGTTTGCTGCCTGTAAGAAATCAAACTCCAAGCCTATCCCAAACTGTTGTTAATAACTCTGCAATAGACACAGCTGAAGAGAGAAGTGTAAATGTAAAGGTATCTCTAGTGAAAGATACAGTGCGTGTCTTCCCAACCTTTAATAGGATCAAGCCTAAAAAAAACAACCCTCAACTGAAATAATTAATATTTTAGAAGTCTCCGGGGTGGGGGGAAATTCATTAGTAAGAGAGGGAAGTGTTAAAACCCATTGTAGGAGGAAAAGGAAGGGGAAAAATCGCTGGTTCCCAAAACGTAAACAGAGAAAACTGCGGTTCCAAAGTGTAGTACAATCAGATCATTCTAATATCGCTCCTAATGATGAAAATAACACATCAATAGTGGCTAAACAGAGGATGAATTCGAGTGCAACTGAGGAGCAAGATAATGTCCCCCAGCCGATTAGTCTGATTAGTAGGTCGAGTACTTCCCAGAATGAAAATGGGTTGGGTGAGGCCAGGAAAATAAGGGATTCCAAGCTGGAGAGATGTATAGGAGTGACGGAGGATACTATAAAAACCTTTGTACCAGCCCGAGGATAGAACTAAGTAGGACCACATGTGAATCAGTAGGTCCAGCCCTTATTTGCATGAAGCCTGAAGTAAGTAATGGTGGGGGAGTTAGTCGAAATATGACTATATCGGTTAATAACAACAAAGGGGGTAACTCCACTAATTTTTTGAGGAGATCTTATGATACGGATGTATTAAGGCCCCCAGAGTTAGTTTAAAGGAGTTTGTAGAGCGCTTGGTAACACCTCCCGGCGTGTCCCCGCGCTGTGGAGAGAGAAAGCAACAGCAGAGAAAAATCCAATCACACAGTAAAGAGGCAGGTTTTCAACTTCTTCCTAAACATGATTTCATTACTCTCCAACCTGATATCCAGAGGCAGGAGGTTCCATTGCTTGGCAGCTAAGGTGCGGAATGATCTGCCTCCCATTCTAGCTTTTTTGGGGCAGGTAGTTCTGAGCAGACCCATTCCTTTGGATCTAAGAGATCTATTAGGTTCATACACAGACGCCAAATCAGACATATATGCCGGAGCTCTGTGATGAATTATTTTATGGCACCAGAGCATAGCTTTAAAGACAATCCTCTTACTGATCGGTAGTCAGTGGAGGGCTGCTAGAGAAGGGCGTGAGGGAGCTCGGCGGGGAAGCCTTGGCACCAGGCGAGCTGCCGAATTTTGTAGAACCTGTAGCTTTTTTATGTTTTTCTCTGATGTCCCCATGAGCAGCACGTTTCCGTAATCAATACGGGACGTTATCAGTGCCTGCGTCATGGTACGCCTGGAGTTAATGGGTAACAGGTCGAGGGTGCGGTTGAGGGTTTTCATCACCCCAAAACATTTGCCAACAGTCATCTTTACGTGGCTGTCAAAGGACAGTTTATTGTCCACCCATACACCTAGATTCTTCGCCTCTCGTGCAGGCGAGGGCAGAGGACCCAGGCAACTTAGTTAGGCACTGGGCATGGGAATACTGCCTTATTTTTTATCCCTCTTTTTGATGCTGAGCCTATGACTCTGAATAGAAGGGCCCTCCTTGGAATTCTATTGGAAATAAATGATCTAAAGTTAATTTCTTCTAAAGATATAGAACTGGTCCTCTTAGATTGGAGGCACAAACCTCAGGTCACCAAAGCAATTTGCAAATTGTGTTAGCAAATGTGGATGGCTTTAGGAAAAGAGGAATAGATGTTATTGTTTGCCCCACTACCCAGGGTACTTCGTTGAAGCGTCTCAAAACTTCTTATTCTAGGCAAGAGGTAGAAGTAAATGACCATGAGGGTGTGAATATGACCACTAAATTTGAGGGTTTGGAAATTACAGTTGGGAGGGGATTAGGTATTAGAAAAATAAAGGTAGTAGCACCCGAGGGTCATGAGGTCCTTGGCATTGACAGTGGAGATGAGGTGTCAAAATGGAGCTGGATTGCAGGCACCTTGAATGGGGCTAAATCTTCTACCACCATCCCCATAGAGCGGAGGTAGCCTACTAGGAACAATCGTGTCCTGGAATTTGGCGGGGCTAGGAAAAGGAAATATTAAGCTTACTTCCCTAGTACACCTAGACCCCAAGATAATCTGCCTCCAAGAGACGTGGGCAACTGAAGAGTTCCAGTTAGATAACTACTACGTGTATTGTAGTGCAGCTAAAAAATCTACAAAGGGGCATGCAAGTGGAGGATTAGCCATTCTGCTAAGCTGCAAGTTAGTATGGGATCCTGAGATATTCATTCATCCATCAAATTGTTGTATCTGTGCAAAGTTAAAATTAGAACAAGGCAACTTGGAATCAGCAACGTTTCTGTATGTGGTAAATGTATATATTCCTCCAGGGAAGGCGTCCACCCCACTGGTCGACTCAATTTGCACTTTTGTGCAAAAGTTATGTAGCAATGATGAAAGAGTTCGTATCCTGATGGTAGGAGATTTTAATGCCAAAATCAATAATAGCTCAATCGCATCCTTTTCCAATCTGGACCAGGAGGAGGTTTGGTTTATCCCAGAGGCAGTATTCCCTTCCAATTTAAGATCTGATAAACGTGGCCTTTTACTGTTGGAAAATTTGAGAAATCTTGAACTTATAGTATTAAATGGCTGATTCCCAGAGGACTCTCCTGCAGCCCTCACCTTTCATGGGTCACATGGAAATTCCCTTCTCGATTATATGGCAGTGTCATTTCAACTGTTTGGGGTATGCTCCCAGTTTAAGGTTCTCCCTACTAATTTGAGTGACCACAACATATTGGCTGTTAAGATTTCTTTAAGCTTCGAGAAACCCGAACTATGGAATCAGAGGAAAGAGATAGTAACATATTCTCGAAGTAATGGTCGCACTTGTTGGTCACATAAGAACCTTCCGAATCTACATTGGGTATTTAAGAACATTGCGTTCAGTTTAATCTGGGAGAACCCGATTGTGAGGTATGAAAGAGTCATGACCGCTGTCAGAAAGTTGGGAAGAAAGATGAAAGGTGAAGTGCCGTCCCTAGAGTAACTCCTCTTAATGAAATTAAAACTCTTAATAATAAGATAAATGGGTTGATTAGATCCCAATTTACAGACCCATTGCCATCAAGACAAAGAGATATACAGATTAAAACAGGTCCGGAAAAGAAAAATAGCTGCAGTTCGCAGGGCCTCTGAAGACGAAAAATGAATAACCTTCGGGAAGTGGCAGCCTCGGGGGATACTAGAAAGTACTGGGCATTGATTGCCAAATACTGTGACAGTAGAGTAAAATCCCAGCCCATGTTGATCTCTGAATCTGAATGGTCTACTTATATATCCCTATTGTACGCCCCCAATCCTACAGATGTTGGGGTTGAGGGGTTTAATGGGATTGCATCATCCGTAGAAGAGGTAGAAGCACCTATAATGAGCGAACTTGAGGGATACATTAAGGGGGCGCGATACTCCGGGGCAATGGGGCCGTATGATGTCCCTGTAGCGATAATAAAAAAAAGACTGCGGCGATTGGGCAAAGGTGTTACATCCCCGGTTCGTCCATTGTTATAAGTTCAGGGATATCCCTAATTCCTGGAAGGGTAGTGTAATAGTACCTCTATATAAAAAAGGCCCTAAAAACTCTCCTGCAAGCTAAAGCCAAATCTCCCTTTTGGACGCAACAGGAAAACTGTTTGCCAAAAGCATCCTTGTCCACTTGCAAGAGTGGGTATTCGGTAGTAACTTGATTCCCCTTGAACAGTCTGGTTTTCGGAAGAATAGTGGCACCCTAGACAACATCTCTGTCCTGCAAACCTTAATTGATAAATATCCGTCGGGGTGTAGGATACCACTGTGTTGGACCCGGCCCGTTGGGCAGGTTCACCTCTAGACTTTTTGCTTTTTCCTAGCCTGTTTATGGAACCTGGTGTTGGTGATTTTAGGCCTCTGCGCACTTTTTCACTGTGGTACAGTGAAAAGTGCTTGAGCTCTCTGTGAATGAATGGTGAGTGACCTGCCCTCCCATAGGAATGAATGGGGAATATGTATGCCCATGGTAGTTCCTGATGTGTGGGGAGTGCAGGGGCGAGTTTGGTATGTATGAACTCGTGAGAGTGAATGCTGCAAAATGATGTATGCGGCATGACTGTGTCTAGTCTAGAAGTACTACTTTTGGAAGTTGGCATATTTGTGTAAGTTGTTGCTGGCGTGTGATTGGCTGGTGAGCCTGGCCCAGAGTGCCTGGGCCTGCTTGTGGATTGACTGTCTGGTTTGAGGATGACAGGGGATGGAGAGCCCAAATGGTTGTCTGAGTCAGCCCATGGATAAAAGGCAGCATCTGCTGCCAGGGAAGTGGGAGGAGATGGCACCTGATAGTGAAGGGCTGTGCCTGCCTAACTACAAAGCTGGCTCCACCTCCCCCTGGGCGACTGACACCTCTGTCCCTGATACCGAAGGGACTTCCCTATAACCAGTTCTAGCTGGTTCTCACACTGCCTGCTTCAAAGGACTTCAAAGGACTTCAAAGGCTTTTCTGTGTATAAGAAGGGGCTGTGCCCCCTTCCAAAAGGTTCTTGTTTCTGACTTGAATCTACCAGGGGCGGGCGCTGCCCAGCCCCTGGATGCCTGGAGGACTTCTGGGGGGACCCCTCTGCCTTGCCTGGGCTGAGGGGGGGACTTTGCTGGACTTTCTGCCCCCCTAAGCACCTGGAAGTGCTTTTTCTGTGCTGTAGCGCTTGGGAGCGCTGGATTTGTCCTTCTTAGCGCAGGGAGCGCTTTAAATTTCCTTTAGCGCTTAAGAGCGCTTTATTCCTGCTCCTGGGAGCGCTGTGGATCGTCATTTAGCGCTGGGAGCGCCTTATGTACTTTGCTAGTGCCCACCTCGCTTATTTTTAATTTGATTCAAACTTCGGCTGCCCACGCCGATATTTTTACTGCCTGCCCGCCTGCCTGCCTGAATCGGGCCGCCGCGCTGCCCGCGGCGACCCGGAAGTGCTCGGCCAGCCGGCCAATTGCAGCGCGGCCGGCCGGAAGTCCCGCCCCGCAGCCTGGGAGGCGGGAGGAAGGAGAAAAGGATGGCGGTCGTTACGGGGCTCCTCTGACCTGAGGGAGCCCCGGAGAAGGAGGAGGAGGCGCGCCGAGAGGAGCGGAGCGGAGGGGGCGTGAGGCACATTGTCGGTGCCTGCCCCCACCGCGAGTGAGGGAGAGCCGCCCGCTGCAGCCGAGAGAGCACCGGAGCCCCTGCCTGCAGAACAGCCCGGTGAGTTAAGAGGGCTGGGGGGGGGCTCCTTGATGTGGCTGGCGGTGCCGGTAGAGGCACCAGGGCAAGAGCGGTCCCGTGTGACAGTGGACCGCTCCAACGTGGCGAAGAGTCGTGCGGGAAGGGCGGCCCCGGTTGGCAGCGGGTCGCCCCAACGTTGGGTAGAGCCCTGAGAGGCTACCCGCCCCATGTCATGTTTGCGAGGTACAGAGTCAGGGCGGCCCGATTGGCAGTGGGTCGCCCCAACGTAGTTTAAAGCCCAGAGAGGCCCAGGGGCCATGTGTGTGATGTCGAGCCCCAGAGGGGGGGGGGGGGCTCCAACGACCCCGCCGTCATTATCAAGAGCCTGCTAGGCTCAGGGGGCATTTTCTGTGGCCAGAGCCTGAGAGCTCCAACGCTGGGGGCATGTGTTGCGACAGAGCCTGTGTTGCTCCAACCCTGGCGCAGTTTGTCTAGGGGCTAGTGAGAGCCCCCAGCCGCAGTGTTGATGATTTTCCCAGCTGCCCTGCAATTAGTGGGCGGCTGCACCGTTTAGGCGCAATTTCAAGAGAGTCCCTGTGTGGGACAGAGAGGGCACAGTGGTGCCAGGCCTTCACAGCTGTGCAGCACTTAGTGCCAGCTGCTACGTTTAGGCATTTTGTACTTTGAGACTGGCGCTGCATGGCAGCGCACCCTGATATTGAGACTCAGGGCATCCTTGCCCCACAAGGCCAGTTGGCCTAGGGACTGCCACAGGTGGTGGCTTATGTAAGTGTTGGCGCAATGTGATTTCTATGCTTTTTAATAGTTATTGCTAATGTGAGTTTTTGCGCTATTGATTTATTATGCACCTCTGAATGTGTAGGTTTATGCATTATGTGTCTTTCTTTCCATGCGCTGCTGCACCTCTGAATGTTTAGTCATCATGTGTCTTCTTGCGCTGCACCACTGAATGTATTTTATTGCATCATGTGCTCTATTCTTAACACCTCTGAATGTATTTTATGGCATCATGTGTTCTTCTTTATTACTCCTCTGAATGTGGTTTATGCATCATGGGTAAGGTGTTCTGGTTTATACCCCTAAATATGTTTATACTTAGGTGGTTGTCTTTTCTACTCCTCTGAATGTAGGTTTATTGCATCATGAGTAATGTATTCTTTCTTAGACCCCTAAATGCTGTGTGATACTTAGGTGGTTCTTCTTTTTTTTAGTACAGGTGGTCCTAGTAAGGTCCTGGTGCCTGTTACCAGTGGTTACTGGTTGTTATCTTTGATTATTATTTTATATTCTACATTTTATCTAGAAGTACTATATCTGATTCTGACAGGCGCCCATGTGGCCCTGTCTGGTGTACATAATCCCTGTGAATATTGCCCGTGCCAGTTGGCACAATGTATATGTGTGATTTTATCTGATATGTTTTTACAATACAAAAGTTATTTTTATAATAACCTTGTGTGGAGTCTCTTTTGTGGTGTGCCTAGTATGTTGTTGCTGTTGTGCGCTGGCGCAAATGCTTTACACTTTGCCTCCGAGTTTAGCCGTACTTCTTGAGCCAAGCTACCAAGGGGGTGAGCAGAGGTTATCTTGGCGTGTGACTTCCTTGCCCTGACTAGAATGGTGGTTTCTGCCTGGCTTTGGCGTCAGCCTTAGCCTACCAGAAATAGCCAGTTCTAACACACTGTATACAGCATTCATTGACTTCTCCACAGCGTTTGATAGGGTAGATCGGGGGACGCTGTTGAGGAAATTGATAAGGATGGGGATTCCAGGGAATTTGCTATGAGTAATAGTTGCTCTCCACTCCTCTACGTGGACTCAAGTTCTGTTGGGGGGGACTCAAGGCATATCAAAGAAAACCACTACCCACAATGGGTTGAAGCAGGGGTGCCTCTTGGCCCCTTTACTCTTCCAATCTACATAAATGACCTTCCTTGCTGGGTAGGGTAGAGTAAAGGGGACCCTCCACAAGTGGGTGATCTAAAATTAAGTTGTTTACTGTATGCTGACGACGCAATCATCGTGGACCTAACTCCAATTGGGTTGCAAAGACGTTTGACGGAGCTGGTCAGGTACACTAAAGAATATTTTTGTAAAATAAACACTTCTAAGAGTAAGGTGATGATTTTTAGTGAGAAAGGCTGTAAGGTTAGACCAAATCTGAAATGGTATTTGGGAGATGAAAATATGGAAATAGTGACATTTTATCCTTATTTAGGAAACTTTTTTACAAATAGGTGCTCTGCTATCAGACATTTAGATCACTGCAAAAGTAAAGCTATTTCACAAGCTTCGGCAATTAACCGCTTGTATAAGCAATGCGGGAAAAGACACTTCTCACATACTATTGGAGTGCACAAAATAAAGATTCTGCCAACCTTGAATTATGCTAGTGAAACACCTGACGAATGTGAGTGGGCTAAGTTCGACAAAGTGGAAGGCAAAATCTGGCGCCAAATATGAAACCTGAGTCACGCCGCATTAATTACGGCTCTTAGGCTCGAATTTGGCCTCCTCTCAACATATGTTTTGTCATTGGCAGGGTCTTTAAGGTGGTGTAATGCTTTGATAAATGGTCAAGAAAATCTATTAAGGCTAGCTTTGCACAAGGAAATTTTTGATAACTTATTGTGTAAAAGTGTAATTTTTAGAAATATTTAAAAGCTTTAAGTACCTTTGGTTTGGACTTAAAAGGGGCAGAAAGTTTAAACAAAATAGAATTAAATCACTTAATTAAAAAACCATATATGTGATCTCACGAGAAATAGATCTGGAAATATGCCGAGGGAATGGAAAACTGGACTGCTAAGCGGAGAGTACAATTGTAAAAAATCCTCAGCCGTATGTTCTTTGGAACTTGAAACATGGTGTAAGTAGAGTGATTTTACTCCTAAGAATGAATTTGTTGCCACTGAGGATAGTAACAGGAGCTTGGGAGGGTATCCCCAAAAATAAAAGAATTTGTGATTTATGCAATGGAGGCATCCAAGATTTCAATCATGTTTTGATTGTGTGCCCAGCACTTAGTTCAATGCGACGCAAATTTCTAAGGCATGGTTTTTTACATTATATTTCAACAGCAGATCAGGCACGCAACTTTCTTCTGCATCCCCCGTCAGAACAGATATGTTTTAAGATTTTCTGTTTTTTTAAAAAGAATTTTTAAATGTATATTAGAAAGTCTATAAGTAGGGGGAATAGTGGTTCATGTAGTACCTTGTATAACTTCCCTTGTCTTAGCACTGTTCGAGCACTTTAAGAATGTTTAATCCTTGTAACACACAATAAGTAACAATTGTTTAGTAGTGTGTTATAACAATTCTGTTTGCTACTTAACTTTTCAATTCTTTGTTCCGAGTTAACTTGGCTAAATTGTTGCTAGATAATTATACTGCGTCCTGTCCTGGATTAGGGCGTAGATGCACTAGCACTTTATCTTGATATATTTGCACTTTTAGTATTATCTTGCATAAGTCATCTGCTGTTAATACTGTTCTCTGTCCTGGACATAAGAAATATTTTAATTGCTTTTGTTAACTACTGCCTGTATATTGGATAATAATTGCATAAATGTATATGTTTTTAGTAATCTTGGGCTAAGCCAAAAGGGTTGAATCAGGTATAAGACCTGGATTAGGATTATGGTTTCTTTGCATCTGCACATTGTAGATGGCATGTGCACTTTATACGGCACTTTATAAAAATCCTGCCGCTGCTTTCATTTAACATTCATCTCCCATAGATAAGATTTTAAGGGTGTAACTTTTCGTGCTTTTTAATACTGTTTTTTATTGAATTAATGTTTTATTGTAATGTTATGTGGAATTCCTTGAAATTCCAAATCATAATAAAAATAAATTGAATTGAACTGACATATATGTATTGGAGTTTTAGGCCTGACAGGTGTTTTTTTGTTGCTAAGTTGAATAGGCATTTTAAAACTGCTAATAGACTAAATTGGCAAGCCTGTGATATGTTTGAAGAGGCTACTTAAGTGGGTGTTACAGTAAGTGCTGCAGGCCCACTAGCAGCATTTAGTTTACAGGCCATGGTATATATTATGCCATTTCACTGGGGTATTACTAGCAAACTAAAAATGCAGTGGTAAAGTGCACAGTGTCCTACGGCCAACTTAAACAAAGTTAGAGTCAGCAAAACAGGAGGCGAGCATGCAACAACTTTGGTGAAGGCTGCCATAAAGCTGACTTGTCGAACATGTGCCACCCCCCACCCCAAATGAAAGAGAAGAGAACTATCCAACCTTCTGTGAGTTCTCATCACTAAGATGGAAGAATCAGAGCCATCAGCATTGCAGTGGTTTGTACCATGATAGTGTTCCTCTGTGGACTCCATTCCCGTAAGGAGATGAACCCCCCTCAACAGTTTGGGATTCTCATCTCTCATTTGCATGAGCCATCTGAGGGGGGGTGTGTGTGTACATGTGTGTTTCTGTAGTAGGGGATCTCTGTGTATAGTCATAATCTAGTGAATAGTCCCGCCCATGTGCGTGGACCCCGGCAATCAAAAATAATCTCTTAAGTTGTCAAAATAATGCAGAAACTGCAAAGACACTTAAGAGAGAATTTAAAGACAAATAATGCAGCCTATATCCACAGGCTACACTGTCCAGTACTTCAACTAGAAATTCCACCAAAAATCACCACACACAGCACAGCCTGCTAGTTTCTACCATAGAGAAACTTGCCTCCCCCAGTCAAAGACCCAGGAATGATAGAGAGGAAGGCAGGGACAGACAAGCCCCATAGGCTGCCATTATGTGGCTTAAATAGGATACTGTGCCTTTAAGAGAACTTTCCAGAACTTCTCCCAGTATCCCAGAATGCATAGCAGGTCCCTCTACTTTCAGTTCTTTTTTCCGGCTCCTGCTTACAGGACCCTGGCATTGAGCTCTCCCTTTTGCAAGGGTTTATTGAATTCGTTTTTTGCACTTTTAACTTTTAAAAGTGTTGCAGTTACTGCTTGGTGTTCTCTTCTCACTTTTGTGCTGTTTTTAGGCGTTTTGGGGCTCCGAAATGCCTGGCCTTTTTGTCAAGTGCCCAGCATGTGAGAGGAAGAAGGCCAAAAGCGACCCCCATGATGTCTGCATCGTGTGCCTTCCAGAAGATCATGGCCCTGAGGAGTGTGTTATCTGCCAGCAACTTTCTGCTAGGACCCTCAGGGACAGATTGAAGATCAGGCTGGCTGGCCTGGAGGATAGGCGCCAACGTGCTGCAGGTGGGTCTGGGCAGCCTGGGAGGGATCCCTCTGCCTCTGCTGAGGCCCCTGGGGGGCTCCCCAGGGGCAGGAAGTCCAGCCAACGATCCCATTCTCCGTCGGCGTCGATGGCATCGACGACGGCGTCGAGAGGGATGACGACGGCGTGCTCCCCTTCTCCCCGGGGCTCCGGGTCGAGACGGCGCGACGGCTCGACGGCGAAGGAGAAACCGACGTCGAGGCCGCCGTCGACGTCATCGTCTTCGTCGACGTCGAGATCATACCGACGCCGAAGGCACAGTGACGTACATCGACGCTCGCCGTCGAAGCGGCGCCAACGCTCGCCGTCGAGGCGACACCGTCGGTCGTCGTCGAGGCGACACCGTCGATCTCCGTCGCGGCGACACCGCCGATCGACGTCGAGGGGCTCCTCGACGTCGGGAACATCAAGGCGACGGCGGCGCTCGTCGTCGAGGGCGGACCGCCCGACGTCGAGAGGACGACGAAGGTCGACGTCGAGGAGTCGACGTTCGACGCCGAGGAGGAGGCGGTCGACGCCGAGAAGACGGCGCTCGACGCCGGAGTCCAGGAGACGTCATTCGACGCCGGAGAAGCGTCGTTCTGCGTCCAGCAGACAGCGGTCAGCGTCGGGGAGCAGGTCACCCGCTCCAAAACGGCGAAAAAGGGACTCTAGTCCCAGGAGTCACGCTGCTTCCAGCGGTGGTCGCAAGAGGAAGAGGTCGCCTGCGGATGGGGATGGCTCTCCGCGCCCCTCGCCTGGAGGGACACCGGGCTCGGTGTACTCGGAAGTGTACACTCCGTCCCGGCCCAGGACTCCGACTCCTCCCCCCGTGCCTAAGGAGGACCATCCGCCCAAACCACCACTGCCTTCAGGGGACACTTCTCCACCTCCGGTCCCTCCGCATGGGCCCGCACCGCAGCCGAAGGTTCCTCCTCCGAGGTCCACTTCCCTGCCGTCCCTGCCTGCTCCTCCCAAGGGGACTCCGAAACCGAAACCCCGGGAGGAACCGAAGACGCCTCGTGATGAGCCGAGGAAGACCCCTCCGCGCAAACCGAAGGAGCGCCCACGAGCTGGCAGGTCTCGCTCTCGCTCTCGCTCTGGGCGGAAGGACAGATCGAGGCACAGATCATCCACGAGATCGAGGCACCGCCATAGGAGGCGCGAGTCTCGCTCTCACACGAGGTCCTCTGGGACCAGGGATTATTCACCTACCCTATCGGGGTCTCCGGACACCAGAGTGTCCCCGATAGATGACCTGGTGGCCTTTCAGGACGTACTGTTGCGGGGCGCAGCTAAGCTCGGCATCTCCCTGACGGTGCCTACACCGAAGACATCGGTCATCTTCGAGACGCTGCATCAGAGGCATCTGTCTCGTCCTCTCCTGCCCCTGGTGCCGGGCCTGGAAGAACCTGCTATGGCTCTGTTTCTCACCCCGGCTGTGACGAGGGCGGCCCCGTCGAGATTACTTAAGAAGTACCGAGCTCCCGACTCGGATCCGGCCTTTTTGAGAGCTGAGCCTCCACCTGACTCCGTCATCGTCACGGCGGCCCGCAAGCAGCATGCCACCACCCCGACCTCCACGGTTCCCCCGGACAAGGAATCGAGATGGATGGACTCGGCAGGAAGGAAAGTTTGTGGTACTTCCGCGACCTCCATGAAAGCGGCGAGTGCCACGGCTTTGTTGGGTCGCTACGACCGCGCCCTCTGGGACTCCCTTGAGCGCTTTGCGGAGCATTTGCCCCGGGAGCAGCGTGAAGACTTCACGGAAGTCCTGAGTGAGGGGATGCTGGTAGCCAACCAGATAATCAGCGCAGCTGCGGACTCTTCCCTGTTGGCGGCTCACGGATTTTGTCACGGGATCAACCAGCGGCGTCACGCATAGCTCCGGCTTACGTCCCTGAAACCGGACGCACAGCAGAGGGTGGCCAATCTGCCGTTTTCCGGTGAGACCCTCTTCGGGAAACATGCTGATGATGAAATGGCCCGCATGAAGGCGGAGGCCGAAACGCTGACGGCTGTGGGCCTGGAAAAGCCCAAAGAGACCAAGAAGCAGTACCGCCCCTTCCAACGGCGGTTCGGCGGACAGGGCCGAGGTCGAGGACAGGCCTCAGGACACTCCCAGCAGCAGCAGCAGTTCCGGAAGCCGTTCCAGAAGCGGCAGAAGGGCAGGGGAGGCCAGCAGTCGGCTCCGGCGCCCAAGGGCCAGGCGGGGCCTAGGCCCTAGGAACTTACTTCCCCCGGATCCGTTACCCACTCCGGTAGGGGGAAGCATCCAACTTTTTCTGGCAGAGTGGAGAAAAATTACTCAGGACAAGTGGGTGCTGAATATTGTTTGCAATGGATACAGTCTTCGGTTCACCAGCCCTCCTCCAGCTATTCCCCCGGTCAGCTCGCAGTTTCAGCTGCGCGAGCTTCAGGCGGAAGCGGATATCCTGTTGAGGAAAAGGGCGATAGAAGACGTACCTCGGTCTCAGAGAGGAAGAGGTCTGTACTCCCGGTTCTTCCTGGTTCGC
Organism: Lissotriton vulgaris; assembly: GCF_964263255.1. Classification (NCBI taxonomy): domain Eukaryota; kingdom Metazoa; phylum Chordata; class Amphibia; order Caudata; family Salamandridae; genus Lissotriton; species Lissotriton vulgaris. The sequence goes on along the minus strand of NC_141698.1, from coordinate 277,174,853 downwards.
AAGAAGGACAAGAACGAGTTCAGGCCCATTCTGGATTTGCGACAGGCAAACAAATGGATTCGCAGAGAAAAGTTCCGCATGCTGTCGTTGCATCAGATTTACCCTCAGTTGCAACAGGGGGACTGGCTTTGCGCTATAGACCTACAGGATGCTTACTTCCATGTGCCCATTGCACACAAACACAGGAAGTTCCTGCGGTTCCAAGTCGGCACCAATCACTATCAATACACAGTACTCCCATTCGGACTGAAGTCTGCGCCGAGAACGTTCTCGAAGTGCATGGCGGTGGTAGCAGCACACCTGAGGAAGAACAAGGTGTTCGTCTACCCGTACCTGGACGATTGGTTGATCAAGGCATCCTCCTTCTCGGAAGCGCGAGCACACTTCCAGAAGACGTGCGTTCTCTTGAACAAGTTGGGGCTGCACATCAACATGGCCAAGTCTGTCCCGACTCCGGTCCAATGCATACAGTACTTGGGAGCCTCCATCAATACGCTGTCAGCAAGCGTGTCTCCTTCGGAGGAGCGACGATTATCACTCCTTCGGAAGGCTCAGGCTCTCATGGCGTCTCCATCTACAACAGTGAGGACGGTGTCTTCTCTACTGGGATCGATGGCCTCTTGTATCTTCCTGACGCCACACGCACGGCTGCACATGAGACCGCTGCAGGAGTGCTTGGAGGACCAGTGGGATCAGAGGAAAGGATCTTGGGACGACAAGATTCGGCTGTCGCTGCATGCTCTTCAGTCTCTGAAGTGGTGGTGTTCGGCGGAGAATCTCCTCAGAGGGGTTCCCTTTCACAAGGACATTCCCACGCAGACTGTCGTGACGGATGCGTCTCTTCTGGGATGGGGAGCGCACTCCGGGACTTTGCAGATTCAGGGCACGTGGTCACCGATGGAAGCCACGTATCACATCAATTTCCTGGAACTCAGGGCTGTTCACTTGGCGCTGAAGGCCTTTCTTCCGTCCTTCCAGACCAACTCTCTGCTTGTACAGACGGACAATACCACCACGATGTATTACCTCAACAAGCAGGGGGGCTCGAGATCGCGCACTCTGTCACAGGAGGCGCAGACGATCTGGCACTGGCTCCTGGCCAGAGGACTGACGATAACGGCCACCCATCTACCAGGTGTGCAGAATGTTCAGGCAGACGCACTGAGCAGACTGCTTCAGGAAAACCACGAATGGGTCATAAACGACGAAGTACTAGGAGAAGTCTTCGCAAGGTGGGGAACTCCAGACGTAGATTTGTTCGCCACCGCCGAAAACAGCAAGTGCCGAGACTTCGCCTCCAGGTACTTCCAGCAAGGGACGCTGGGGAATGCGTTATGGATCAACTGGACGAACGGCTTTCTGTACGCCTTTCCTCCCATTCCCCTGATTCCGGCGGTACTCATCAAGCTGGCCCGGTCCAGAGCTCGGATGATACTCATCGCCCCGGAGTGGCCCAGGCAGTGGTGGTTCACGGACCTTCTTCACCGGTCTCTCCTTCCTCACATTCGGCTGCCGTGCAGGCCGGACCTTCTCACGAAGTTCGGGGGACGGATGTTACACCCCAACCTCTCGTCTTTGAGTTTGGCGGCATGGCTCCTGAGATAGTGCAATATGGCCATCTGAATCTGCCCGATGACTGCATGGACATACTGAAGGAGTCTAAGAGACCTTCCACTCGGACTTCATATGCTTACAAGTGGAAGAGGTTTTGTATCTGGTGCCATTCTAACAACCATGATCCTACGACCTGCAAGGAAGATGTCATCCTTCCTTACCTTTTACATTTGGCGCAGTCTGGCCTTAGTGTCCATTCCATTAAGGTACATCTTGCTGCATTGACTGCCTACAGGAAATGCCCTTCGCAGACTTCCTTTTTCCAGATCCCTGTGATCAAAGATTTTCTGGAAGGTTTGAAGAAAGTGTTCCCTCCTGTCAGGCTTCCCTCGCCTTCATGGGAATTGAACGTGGTGCTGTCCAGATTGATGAAGGAGCCTTTTGAGCCTATTCATAGGGCTTCATTGCAGCACCTGTCCTGGAAGGCGGCGTTCCTCGTGGCCATTACATCGGCCCGCAGGGTGAGTGAAATTCAGGCGTTGTGTTGTAATGAACCTTATACTGTATTTCATGCTGCTAAGGTTGTTATGCGTACTCACCCTAAATTTCTTCCCAAGGTTATTTCTGATTTTCATGTCAACCAGACCATAACTTTGCCTACGTTTTTTCGGAACCCTTCGTCCCCAGCGGAGAGGTCTCTCCATTCTCTGGATGTTAGGAGGGTGTTGAAATTTTATCTGGATAAAACCAAGGATATTCGTAGGTCTGACCAGTTGTTCATCAATTATGGGTCGGTCAGGACGGGTCTTGCGACCTCGAAGCAGTCCATTTCTAGGTGGATTGTGTCCTGCATACAATTGTGTTACCAAAAGGCTAATAAGACCTTAGGAGGTAAGCCTAAGGCTCATTCCACCAGGGGCAAAGCTGCCACGACAGCTCTGCTCCGTAATGTGCCGATTGCGGAAATCTGCAAGGCAGCCACTTGGAAGTCGGTTCATACCTTTGCTAAGCATTACTGCCTGGACGCTGACGCCAGGGCAGACGCTCAGGTTGGGCAGGCTTCGCTGCGGAATTTGTTCGCACAGTAGTGGCGTTATGTATTTTTTCTCCACCGCCGCTTTGGTGTGGGGATGGGCTTGCCATTCTATTCACTAGATTATGACTATACACAGAGATCCCCTACTACAGAAGGAGTAGTTTCTGTCCTGTAACTCCAGTTCTGTAGTAGGGGTATCTCTGTTATAGTCATAAGCGCCCGCCCTCCTCCCCGGTGGAGTTTTTCATCATGTACTGAATGCGACAGGTCTGGCATGCTTCGCCTTCAAAAAGAACTGAAAGTAGAGGGACCTGCTATGCATTCTGGGATACTGGGAGAAGTTCTGGAAAGTTCTCTTAAAGGCACAGTATCCTATTTAAGCCACATAATGGCAGCCTATGGGGCTTGTCTGTCCCTGCCTTCCTCTCTATCATTCCTGGGTCTTTGACTGGGGGAGGCAAGTTTCTCTATGGTAGAAACTAGCAGGCTGTGCTGTGTGTGGTGATTTTTGGTGGAATTTCTAGTTGAAGTACTGGACAGTGTAGCCTGTGGATATAGGCTGCATTATTTGTCTTTAAATTCTCTCTTAAGTGTCTTTGCAGTTTCTGCATTATTTTGACAACTTAAGAGATTATTTTTGATTGCCGGGGTCCACGCACATGGGCGGGACTATTCACTAGATTATGACTATAACAGAGATACCCCTACTACAGAACTGGAGTTACAGGACAGAAACTACTCCTTACATGTGTGTGTACGTGTGTGTGTACGTGTGTGTGTATACTCAGAAGCAAATCTCAAAAAGGCATGGTGTCTGCTTCTTCAGTGCCCAGACCACTGCATAAACCCCTCACTCAATAGCACTCCACCTCTGTTCCCTTGCAAAGTAGCTGTAATTGATGAAGGCTCCAAGTTGGCATTCTTTAATCCAAAGGTAATCACCCTGAATTGGAAGTGGCCCTCAGGGGTACAGAAGGCTGACCTCTCTTTTGTCCCCTCAGTCAGGGCAGTCTTACCAGTAAGGACCCTGATGGAAGATCAAGGGTGCTCAGGAACTTGGCAGCTCCCAGCCTGTCAGTGAGTTCATCAGCTTGGGGTATGGTGTGTTTCAGTCTTGGTTACATGAGTTGAGCCCCCTGTTGTTCACGCAGAACCTGAGTTCTGGAATGGCGCATGGTGGCGCCCCTTTAGGTACCAGCACTACTGGGCTAGACCAGGGATTACTGGAGTGCGCAACCACTCCCAAACCAAGCTTTTTGAACATTCCTCCTTAATGCTAGCCCTTACTTTGTTTGACATCCTGTAAATGGTATTCTTCATAGGCATACTGTCTCTAGTATCAATGTCATGGGTATACACATGTTTTATCCCAGGACTTAGGGAGAACAGGGAGGCAAACTGCCCCAACAATTGCAGACAGTCCCTCTGCTGCTCTGGAGTCAGGGTAGGGGGAAAAGCTGTCACCCTCCACTGTCCTGTTCTCTGTGGCGGACAGGAGGTCGGGGAACGGCTCACTTTCCTCCTCCACTCCATCATCCGTCACCAGGATCTTCGTGACCGTAGACCTCTCATATTGCAGTTAGAGGCTGTTCACAGGGAGTACCTTTAAGGGATTTCTGGGGATCTTGAGGTCCACCAAGTAAGTAACCTCTTTCTCACCTTCAGCTCATAAGGCCCTAACCAGGGGTCTTGAAGGGCCCTGAGCTCAGCTGGTTCCATTACCCACACCTTCTGGACAGGCTGAAAATCCACCAGAGTGCCCTTCTGGGCCTACAAGACTTTCATTACTTAGTGGCTGGCTTCTAAGTTTACAGAAGCCTTCTTCCAGAACTTCTGCATCTGGTTCCTGAGCTCAAGCGTGTAACTAACTTAGGGGGGGAGAGAGGTATTTTCTTGGAGCTTGCTCCCACCCTGCCTTCACCAGACTGAGACGTCCCTAGCAGGGTGACCATAGAGAAGCTCAGATGGGCTAAACCTAATTCCATTCTGTAATACCTCCTTGTAGGCAAAGAGCAGACATGGTATGAATCACTTTTGCCTCATGGGCTCCGGCAGGCCGGTAATCATGCCTATCTAATAAAGATGTTTAGTGGCAGCTGAACTTACCTTAGAATATTCCCAAGACGTCAAACGGGCTCTGGAACTTTTCGAGCACTACCCCTGCACCCCTTCAGTAGTTGTATTGAGCTCCTCGGCAAAAGTGACATGCAGTACCTACATAAACGCCACTCCAGTGCGTTGACCTAAGTTATTTTCTTTCTAAGTCCGTCATTACAGCTCTGAATGAGCGATCCCCAGTCACGTTTTGACTGAATGTTTTTGTGTTTTGTCAAAACATTTTTTGAGAATTATTTCTCCTGGTGTACTTGGGGATGTCCCCAAAGAAACCAAGAGGATTTAAACCCCCTGTGGTGCGTGTCATAGGCAGGTGTCTGTGACAGATCCACACTTAATTTATTTGTGGTACTAGGAGCAGGACCATGAGTCCAAGGCCTGCAATGACCGCTGCTCTGTGAATCTAAAGGAGCAGAGTGAATGTTCCATTAAGCTCCTCGCAGCCTGACAAACCTGCAATGCTCTCGATCCTGGCCGCGCAGAAGGTCCAGAGAATGCTCGTGGAGCCTCTCCTGACTATCTCAGTCGCATTCCAAATCGTCTGGTTATTCCCACAAGAACAAGAAGGTGATGTGATCTTTGACTTCTCTGTGCTGGACCAAGTCGCCAAACGAGGCACAGAAACGACGACCCAATTCACGGTCTCACTCCTCAGCAGGGCCTGTACCTTGTGCTGCTCCGTGCCTCCCAGAGTTTCCCAGAGATTGAGTGACCCCCGTACAAATCAAGGTGTTCTATTAGGCCATGCACTTCGTATTTGGGCAGCCTGATTCCTCTGGAGGGTCTTAGGACTGAATTCCTACCAGCGGGTACTCCTTACTATCAATGGGAGATCTGATGAAATACACCCATTGCAGATCCCTGATGGTGATGACATGGTATTTAGTGCTGTGAATGGGAAGATATTGTGGACTAAGAAAGGTAAGCAGTTTCTGTCGGTAGACTTAAAGTGAATTATAGAAACCTTTCTCTCTCTAAGTTGTTTACCTGTTGATGTATTCGAGGAGCATATGGAAAGAATTGTGAGGGTAACCACGAATTTGGTAGGCACCCCATCTAAAAAAAATTCATAAGGCAGTTGAATAATTTCAATAAATTGTTGTCTTGAACAACTTGGAAAAAATAACTAAAGCAGTGAAATGTAAAAATCAAAAAGTCTTTCAGAAAATTATGGGGAGAATAGTGTTTTTTCTCTGAACCCAACATAAATAATAATACTTGCATGGAATGGCAAACATCTATAACTTATTTGATGCTTTGAATAATCAGAATGGTTAGCAACAGTGTTATGAAGTTCCTAGGTGAAATATAATTTTGGAGGTTTTCTCCCCTTTCCCCTCCTTCTAGACAGGAAGTGTTGCATTATCCTAAGTTTGCCAGGAATACATGTGCAAGGACCCCAGATCAATTACCCATTACTATCATAAAGTTGGATTTATACCTATGGTATCTCACTTAGTGGTGCGTTTCCGCTACTGTAATTATACAGAAGGGGTACTGTAAAGATGAGGCGGAGGCAGGAGATTGTAGTTTGGGATTTATTCAGGAGAAGAGAGCCGTCCAGCTTGAGGGGAAGACACAGCAGCTGCAACTGCCAAACAGGGAACACTCGGGAGGAATCTTCAGTGCATGGAAACCCCATGAATGACATCACCAGATAGAGTGATGAAATGATAACAATGCAGATCACCACACACCTCCCCCCTTTTTAAAGAGAGAAAAAAAAAACAGTCCTGAAAACACAGTAAAATAACAATGAAAAGCAAATCAGATATAATCATGAAATTAAACAGTCCTGAAAACACAGTAAAATAACAATGAAAAGCAAATCAGATATAATCATGAAGTTTCTTAGGCCTAACAGTTGTTCTTGAGCTTTTCCTTAAACCATTGCCAACGTTTACATTTGAACTTTTCTTTAAGCCATTACCAACATTGACATTGGATGAAGGAGCAGTTGCACGGGAAGGATCTTTAGCAACACGAGAAGTGCTCCACCAATTGCCATTTGACAATTTGACAGCATTCTTGCGAACTTCCACAACTTGTTGAGAATCAAGAAATTTTGAAAAACCTTTCTTAACCGTGACAGGATTCTTAATTCTGACCCAATCGCCAGCATGAATACTGTGAAAAGACTTCTTACCTAATTCCACATTGCAAGGCAGTGAACTGGAAGATTTTTTATTAGCGCATTCCCACACCTCTTCCAAGTCACAGCCCCGGTGGAGACTTTTGACCATCCAAAAGGGGAAAGCCTGGGAGCAAGCTTTCCTTCCTCTCATCAGTTCAAAAGGAGAGAAGCCTGTGGCAACATGGGGGGAAATCCGATAAGACCATATAAGATCTTTTACAGCTTGGAAGATAGTTATTTGACCTGAAAGCAGCTTGCACACATTCAACAATAACCCTATTAAACCTCTCGGTTTTACCATTGCTCTGGGGATGATACAACGTAGTTCTGGTATGTTTAATACAGCAATTATTAAGAAAAACACCCATTTCCTTAGAAATGAATTGTACCCCGTTGTCAGTGAGAATTTCTTCCGGACAACCCTCCCTCAGGAAGATTTTGCTTAAACAATCAATGACACTCTTAGAGTTGGGAACATTGATAGGTTCAACTTCGACCCACCTAGAAAGGTGATCAACAAGGACCAGGAAGTATTTGGAAGTGTTGGGAAGAACATGAAATGGACCTAGAAAGTCCAGACCAATTTTTTGCCAAGCTCTAACAGGTTGGGGAACAACTGAATCACAAACACCTTCTAATATAAGGACTTTGTCACTGATGTTGCAACATGTACAAAGTTTGATGGCTTCCACAATTTGATTGTCCATTTTTGGCCACCAAAAATTCGATCTGACATTTCTCTTGGTAATAGTGGCTCCTAGATGTCCAGAATGGGCATCAGCAATAATTTTCTCTCGGTAAACAGAAGGGGGAATGAATTTATCACCCCTAACAATTTTGCCATTTTCCAAAGAAAGTTCTGAGTTAATTTTCCAATAGATTTGAAGTTCGGGAGAAAGAGATTTTTCTTTGGGCCAACCTTTTTGTATGAAAGAAGTTACATCCTTGAGAACAGCATCATTCTCAACTGCTTTGATCCAATCACTTTCAGCGAAAGAAATTGAATTTTGGGAAATATTGGCCACAAAACACTCCTCAATCTCAGTTTCCCAATCATTTTCATCAGGTTCTTGTATAGGTAATCTGGACAAACAGTCTGCCCGTTTGTTTTTACCACCAGGGATGTAGACAGCTTTGAAGTTGAATTCTAATAGTTTGGTGGAAAGTCTAGCCAACCGTGCAGTAGTGCGATTGATATTTCTGCCTGACAAAATGTCGACAAGAGGTCGATGGTCAGTTTGAAGAATGAACGGTCTGCCCCATAGGTAAGATTTGCATTTCTCAACACTCCAAGCGCAAGCTAGCAGTTCTTTCTCTATAACCGAATATTTCCTTTCAACAGGACGGAGAGTCCTGGAGGCAAATCCCACAGTAAATTCCTTACCGTGAGCCAATTGTGAGAGAACAGCTCCTAAGCCATATTCACAAGCATCGACAGTGACTACAGTTTCTCTATTGCCATTAAAAGGTTGAAGAGCAGGAGCATTAGTGATGTGCTCTTTAATGAGCTGAAAGCCTTTTTCACACTCATCAGACCAGCTGAAGGTGGCACCTTTTTTTAATAAAAGTCTAAAGCATTCAGTGGTCTTGGCATAGTCTCTCATGAATTTCGAATAAAACTCACAAAGACCAAGAAAGGACAAAAGTTGTTCTTTGTTAGAAGGGGCAGGAGCTTCAATGATGCTTTTGACCAGACCTGATCTGGGCTTGATGCCACTCTCAGAAATGGTGTGACCCAGATATTCTACCTCTCTGGTTTTGAAAACACACTTACTCTTCTGTAGAGTTACACCTCTTTGTTCCAGAATGTTAAAGACTCGGTCAATAACTTTGTCATGCTCGCTCTCAGTTTGGGTAAATATAAGAATATCATCTTGAAAAACGACTACGTTAGAGAGTTCCTCAAACATTTCGGACATGATACGCTGGAAAACAGCGGCGGCAGAAGCCAACCCAAAAGGAAGGCGACGAAATTGGAATACACCATCTGGTGTTACAAAAGCGGTGAGGTGTCGTGAGAGAGGATGCAATTCAATTTGGTGGTAGGCCGCCTTTTAATCAAGTTTGGAAAACCAGGTAGAAGATCCTACCTTTGCTGTTAAATCCTCAATACGAGGAAGGGGAAAGCCATCGACCCAAATAGCCTCATTGAGACTGCGTAAATCCACACACATCCTAAGGTCACCAGACCTTTTCCTAGCAAGTACAATGGGAGAAAGCCATAATGTTGATTCTACTTTTTCAATAATTTCTTGTTCGCATAGTGATTTAAGATGTTTGGACAAATCCTCTCTAATACTGAGTGGGACATTTCTGAGTTTGTGTTTGACCGGGGTAATGCAATCTTTGACTTTGATAAAATGCTGGAAATTAGTGATCTTACCCAGGCGATCTTCAAAGATTTTTTCATATTTGCGCTCCCACAATTCGCCATTCAAAATGTTGCAAACAGGGACAGAAAAAGAAGAAGTAGAACAAGGAAGATTGCACCCTTCAATAAATACAGGGTTGGGTAAACCAGGTTTAATAGTAATACCAAATTCTGCCTGATGTATGAGACCAAGGACATTAATGCCTCGCTTGGCAACATAAACCTTCCCTTTAATAAATTTGCCAAAGATGGAAATTTCAGCCCAGAAATAACCTAAAAGATTGATTTTGCTTCCTTCAAAAGCCACAGTGAGAACATCAGGGGGAAGTAAATACTTATCTTGCCAGAAATGAGAATATTTGTCGAGGGAAACAATAGTGATGCGAGCACCGGTGTCTACAAGTAATTGGACGTGATGTTTTTCAATGATAGTGTCAACTTCAGGATCTGGAACATGAAAGGTATGACTAACGTTGTCATTGTCTTTCACAACAACTACATACTCCTGAGTAGTTACATCACATTCTGAATATTCAGTTGAATGCTCAAGAGAATTTAAATCAGGGGAAGAATCATTCTCATTCATGACACATCGCACACTACCTCTTCTACCTCTCATACAGACCCTTAAGAAATGACCATTTTTGCCACATTGACTGCATTGTTGGTTGGCGGCAGGACAATTTTTGAAGTTGGAAACATGGTAAGAGGAACCACATCTAAAACAAAAAGTACTTTGGCTGAATTGTCTATTGGGCATAAAGGGTCTTCTAGTACTAGTGTTTCCCATTCTTCTAAAATAGCTACGTGAGTCACGAGGAATGCAATTAGAAGTCTTGGTAGGAGCAGGCGTTTTAGTGGAAACTGCACTAGAAATAGAAGTATTGGAGAGGGAAACTTCTAATTGTTTAGAATCCTCCAAGGATGTTTCAATACTTTTGGCTATGTCAATAGCCTTATCCAGAGAAGGGTCTTTGCAGGATAATAGTTTCCCTTGGATTTGTTTACAGGAACAGCGAGCAACAAGTTGATCCCTAATAAGTTGAGAGGTGAAATTGTCAAATTCGCATTTAGAAGCAAGTATTTTCAAGGCAGTAACAAAAGTATCAATGCTTTCTTCAGGTTTTTGAGCCCTGGTGAAGAATTTGTAACGATGTACAACCATGTTTTTAGTTTTAACAAAGTACTTGTCCAATTTAGCTATAGCTATGTCGAATTCATCTGGAGCTTCACCAGGAGGTGGAACATAAGGAGGTAGATGGTCAAAAACGTTCTGACCCTCCACACCAAGATGATAATACATTAGACTCTTTTTCCTTTCTGCACGATATCTGAGACCATCAATTGCACCTAAATAGGCCATGAAAGATCTTAACCAAAGCTTCCATTTGAGAGGAGGATCTCCAGGAGTCTGAAGAAATGGAGCTGGAGAAGAGACGCTTTGCATTGTGAGATCTTCTATTTTTCCCTTTGAATTTGAAAAGTATTAATTCAATGAGAAGAAAAAAAAAATATTGTATTTGTAGAATAAGAGTAACAATTGTAAATAGAACTTCAAAATAAAACTTGCAATTTAACAATGAACAAATAATTGAAGAAAAAAAAAACTGTAGCATAAATGTGTAAATAGTCTTTTGACATGTGCAAATGTTGTGCACATCAGCGTGCAAATGCTGTGCACATCAGCGTGCAAATGCTGTGCACATCAGCGTGCAAATACTGTACACATCAGCGTGCAAATACTGTGCACATCAGTGTGGAGATGCTGTGCACGTCAGCGTGTAAACGTTGATATAGTAAGTATAAGCTGTGCGCGTCAGCGCGAAAATGTAGTTCTGTTTTTTTTTAAATATATGTAAAAGCTGAGCACATCAGCGTGAGAAGATAGAAAAGATTTGCTGTGTGCTTGATCTGCTGTATGCTTGAGCTGTGCACATCAGCGTATGAATAAATAAGGCGAAACATCAAAGGCTGTGTGCATCAGCGAAGGCAAAATCTTGATGACTGGTTAGCTGTGCACGGCAGGGACAATGAAGACTTGAGTGCAGCGATTAAAGCCTTTGTGACGTGTAGAAGCTGAAGAGTACGGTAAAGACAATGAAGTCTTGAAGCCTTTGTGACGTGTGGACGTTGAAAAGCAGGAAGAACGTCGTCGTGACGCGGTGACTGACAAATAGAGAGAACGTCTTGACGTAAGGGTTGTTAAGGTGACCAGCATGCGTGATGCGTGATGGCGCTTGGTTGTGGTAAGTTGAGAGTTCTACCACGTCATCATTCTGAAGCGCAGCTCGAAGGAGAAAGAACAAGCGGTGGAGGCACACGCAGCGCTGGAAGAGCGAGAGTGAAGGTAGAAAAATCTTTAAAAAGCGGAGGAAAAGACTTGTGAAAGTCGGCCGGTAGAGGCAGCGTGGGTTGGCACAGGAAATGAATGATTACACACAGCCGAGTAACGTGCCGCTTGGTAGCGCGCAGGGGAGCTTAATTGGCAGAAATTGTAGCAGGGCAAGTTAAAAAGAAAAGAGTCTTGTGGCTGCGACGGCTCTCAGTGAGTACAGCGCGTAAAAAAAAAATGGTAAATGTACTCACATGAATGTAGATCGTAATGAAAGAAAATGTCCTGGAATTCAAAACGCTTTGAATGAAGAAGTTGTTTTGAAAGTTGAAACGGCAGCTGAAGAACAGCTGACCATCCTCTGTCGCCAATGTAAAGATGAGGCGGAGGCAGGAGATTGTAGTTTGGGATTTATTCAGGAGAAGAGAGCCGTCCAGCTTGAGGGGAAGACACAGCAGCTGCAACTGCCAAACAGGGAACACTCGGGAGGAATCTTCAGTGCATGGAAACCCCATGAATGACATCACCAGATAGAGTGATGAAATGATAACAATGCAGATCACCACAGGTACCTAGTTCTTGGAGGGGAAGTATTATTTTGCCGCTATCTAAAAAAAAAATCTTTAAATATTCCTAGCAATTATAGGCATGTTAACCTCTTGGAACTATGGAAAAGATTTTTTCTAAATGTGTACATTCTAACCTAGTAGAATGGGCGGAAGAAAAAAATATTATACCCTTGAAACAGGCAGGGTTAGAGCAGGTCACTCGACTTTGGGTAAAATAACTGTATAACTGAGACCTGGGCAGACCTTGCATCAGGCCCGGATTTCAATATCGCCACGCCAGATGGCTATCATGTAATAAGATCAGACAGATCCTCGGGAAAAAGAGGGGGTGGTCTAGCTATCATACATCGAGCCAAGCTAGCCATCAAAACTGAACCTCTTGACTATGATTTTGTGGAAGCTCTCGCCTTCACTATTACTCTTTCTCCTATACAAACTTTTAAGGGAACTCTGCTGTATCGACCACCTATCTTACGTACACCCTTTTTGAAATCCCTCAATCACCTACTAGAACCAGTAGCTGCCAACCCAGACTACACAATACTGGGAGATTTTAATTTCCACTTAGAAAACCTTGCAGATAAAGATTCGCAAACCCTGATCTCTGACTTCTCAGCCGCTGGTTTAGAACAGCAGGTCACTTTAGCCACTCATCAAGCAGGACATACCCTGGACGGTTTATTTACTAATAATTCCCATATTACGCACCTCACAGTGTTTCCGCTTATATGGACGGATCACTCAGCCATCAAATTTACAATTCTAGTTAGGAACCATAAGAACTCTGCTACTAACACACGCCCTCAGATCAAATGTCGTAACTGGAAAAAGATTGATTCCATTGCTCTACATAGCATTTTGGAATCTACGATACCAGAAGATACATCGGATCCACATGAAGCATCCAATAATTACGAGCATTGGCTGCATAAGGCATTTGACCACTTAGCACCCAATAAAAAAATGCAGCCAAATCGCATCAAACCCTCTGCGGCTTGGTTCTCGGAGCCATTAAGGCTCGAAAGACAACGCTGCAGAAATTTGGAGAGGCGTTGGCGCAGGAACTATGACAACAACGATAGAGAAACATACAAGAAAGCGTTGTTGAGCTATAGAAAGCTTATTATTGCAGAAAAATGTAACTTTTATAGCACGCAAATAGAACTAGCTCATAACTCGAGCAAACAGCTATATCAGGTGGTCAAAAAGCTATCTAATCCACCTGCCCCCCCCACCACAGAACCATCCCAAATATTCTGCAATAAAGTAGCAGATTTCTTCCAGGCTAAGGTTAAGGATATTTTTGATAATTTTACAAAAAAAACGATTACCGATCCTGCCACTCTGGATATTCCTCTCATCTCACCAAAACCACTCTGAGGTCTTCTCTCCACTATCCCAATCGTCCATTGCAGAGCTTATGAACACTGTTAAATCAGGATCACCACTGGACCCATGTCCTCCACTTATCCTTAAACCAGTATCCGATTTAATAGCCCCGGTGCTTACCAACATCTGTAACACCATGTTTCAGACAGGCAACTATCCCCCAATCTGGAAAAAGGCAATTGTAAAACCTCTTTTAAAAAAACCTACCTTAAACCCTCTAGAGCCCAAAAGTTATCGCCCTATTGCCTCACTCCCTTATCCTTCAAAAATAATTGAAAAGGCAATGAACCAACAGCTGTCGAATTATATTGACCAGAACAATCTACTTGACGACACCCAGTTTGGGTTCAGGAAGGGCCATGGGACCGAGACTGCTTTGATAAAGGCAGCAGAGGAGGTCAGGATAATCATGGACCAGGGTGGTGCAGCGATCCTAATACTTTTGGATCTATCTGCAGCCTTCGACACGGTCGATCACACCATCTTGATCGACCGTGTCGCTGCCATTGGCATTCAGGGTAGGGTCAGAGCAACCCTAGCATCCTTCCTGGCCGAGAGAGTGCAGTCCGTGAAGATGGGAGGCTACTGCTCTCCTGACTTTACCTTGCCGTGTGGAGTTCCCCAGGGCTCATCGCTAAGTCCGACACTTTTTAACATCTACGTGTCGGACTTGGCGAGGGTGATTAAGTCATTTGGTATAGGTTTAACATCATATGCCGATGACACCCAACTGGTCCTGGCGATCCACAAAAATGGAGAAGAAGTGGCAGCGAACTTTCAGGAGGGCATGAAAGCCATCAGTAGCTGGATGAATCAGAATTGTTTAAAGCTAAATTCTGACAAGACGGAGGTGATGTTATTTGGTGAACTGACCCCGTCTTGGTCTCCAGTCTGGTGGCCTTCGGAGCTGGGAACTCCCCCACCACCAGTATCTAAAGTGAGAAATTTGGGCGTGCTCTTCGACAACAAGCTAGCCTTTGTCAGCCATGCCAACGCAGTGGTCTCATCCTCTTTCTTTACCCTTAGAATGGTAAAGAAATTGCTTCCATTTCTTCCCCTAAATGCAGGCAAGACCCTAATGTCCACCCTAGTATTATCTAAGGTGGACTACTGCAATGGCCTATTGCTTAACGCACAGGAGCAAGTTCGGAACAAATTACAGCTTGTTCAAAATGCCGCCGCAAGGATTCTGACTGGCACACCTAAATACTCATCCATTTCCCCCATCATTCGCGAGCTTCATTGGTTACCGATTAGAAGCCGGACAAAGTTTAAGGCCATGTGTAATATTTACAAGGCTTTGAACAATAATGGACCAGAATTCCTCAAAAAAGCAATTAATGTGTACAAGCCTAGTCGAACATTACGTTCATCTTCAGCCCAACAGCTCCAAATTCCACGTACAAAAAAGGCAACATGGGGAGACGAACGTTTCGTGGTGGCTGCCTCAAAACAATGGAATCAGCTCCCTTCCCACATTAAACTTAGCCCTTCACTATTAACATTCCGAAAACATTTCAAGACCTGGCTTTTCAATCAGTAACTTACCAATGGAAATCCTCTGCAATCTGTGAACTCTAGCGCCGAGACACCGGAAGGTATTTGTGCGCTTTAGAAATTTTATAAAGAAATAAAAAATAAATAAATAAATAATCCCTCTTATTCTGAAGAAATATGTGAAACATAGGGGGATGTCTGTCTATGCGGCCTTTATCGACTACTCGACTGCTTTTGATCGCGTAGACAGGCAGACCCCTTTGGAGGAAGTTGTGTGCCACGGAATACCAGAGGATCTTTTGAAACTCAAATTACCCTTCACACTGCTACTTGGTGTCATATGATGTTAGAAGGCAGGTAGGTGTGACTCCAAAAATCACATCCAGCAATGGATTTCCACAATAAATGGCAGACTTGTCTGATGTGTTGAGTAAGGTAGCTGGTGATGCCCCAAAATTAGGCTCTTTTCCTTTAGGCACACACCTCCACGCAGACGATATTTTCCTGTTAGATCTGACTCCTAAAGGTCTTCTGAGATGTCTTGATACCCTATCATACTTAGATGGTGAGTTCTTGAAGGTGTTCAAAACAAAATAATAGGTGGCTGCATGATTTAAACAAATTTTACTGTGAACAAAGAGCATATTACTCACTAACCATGACCTTTATATTCATCCAAAACATTGTTGCACCAATTTCAACACTTTTGTGTACATAAAAAGGAGAAAGAATGACACCTCAGCTCATGTTCTTGATTCACATATCTAAAACAACACTTAGATATCTCAATTTGGTTCAGGCCCTGCTGCATCATGGCCTCAACAACTCCTGCGGCTGCAGTTTCTGCGTTAAAGTAGTTGCGGGTGCTGCAGTGGCAATAAACACTGCTCGCAACGTGGTAATCCTATTTTAAAAAATGTGATCATCCACACAACCGGCGGCGAATCCAACTCAACCTGATTGACAGGACCGCGGTGGCTGCTAGATCCATAGCACACCACAATACAGCTCTCCTGCTTGAATTTCAATGCCCGGGTGGCGCTTGTTTGCCGCAGGAGTCGTTGCTGCCACGGGGCGGCAGGGCCCATACCAAATTGTAGACTCTCCCCTCTCAAAACATTTAATAAGGCCTTCTAGCAACAAGACACATGAGCTTTGAAATTTTTAAGAGTGGCAATTGAATGTCACCAATGATTTTGACCAATGAGGATCATTCCATATCAAAATAATCCACCAGCCCTGATCCTGAGGAGAAGCCGTAACAACCTGGGGTGAAAAGCGCCGGCGAGTTGAATCAATGGGGATTCCATAGCACTCTCATCATTATAAATCATTCATTAAGACTTTATTTGAAGTAACTGTTGTGGTGCCATATTAGATTGATTTGAAACCCCACTGTTCATCCCAAGAGGATACAAGAAAGTATATTCTTTTGGTTATTTTATTTAAGGACTGATCGAATAATGTAGCAAAGGCACTGATTAATGTATTGAGTGTTATGTTTACCACTTTCTTTTTATTTGAGATATCTAAGTTTTGTTTTGTTTTGAATATGTAAACCATGAATATGAGTTGAAGTGTCATTCTTTCTTATTTTTATGTACACAAAATTATTGAAATTAGTTCAACAATATGTTGAATGAATCTAAGGGTCATCGTTATTGAGTAATTTGATCTTTCTTCAAAGCAAAGTATAGTTAAATCATGGAGCCACCTATTATTTTGTTTTGAATATTGATAGAGGTCCACATGGTTGCTGTCAAGGGCTCAACCCCTTAACATCCACAGTTCTTGAAGGTAACCATAAATAAAACTAAGGTTATGAGGATTTGTCTAAAGGGGTGTTGGATAAAAACAAAATATAAGTAGTTTTATAATATGTCTGCCATAGAAGTATTAAAATCCTAACTCTGTCTTGGAAGAATTATGTCGGCAAATTTAACTAATGGCGATTATATTTCACATATATCAAATAAGGCTTTTGCCCATGGAAATTCACCAAAGGCACTTTATGGAGCAACGGGCCACAGGCACTATTATCATCTCTTTACAGTATATAAAATGATTCCTCAGACACTCTGGTATGCAATAGAGACAATAAATATTATTCAATGGCAATTTATGCATAAGGTGGAGGGGAACATTCTTCGCACTTTCTGCACCTTACACTCTATTGTCTCAGTAGAAGCTCTGAGGTTGGAATTAAGATTGGTCAGCAATTTTATAATATAAGAGGACTAACTGCTATTTTACTGTGGTATCATTGTCTGTTACATGCTAAAGAAAAGTCCTTAATGAGTCTTCTGGCTTCAGAATGTCTCAATCCTACTCTGGACACTGGATCATTTTAAAATAATATTACAACTGAACTTCAGCACTTTTCTTTGACTAGATCAGATAGCGAGAATGAGCGGTTTATCCGAAAAATGATTTAAAATAGACTATGAAAAGTCACTCCATGGAATATGATATAGAGATACGTAGAGCAAAATATTGTTTCCAATGTTTTAATCCTGTCAGGCAGCCTATTTGAATTTAAATCTGGAAAATAGAGTATGAGGATGCATGATGCTATGTATAATGAAATGTTTATCATTAAAAACTATGACCGATCCATGGCAGAATATAAAAAAACTAGAGCAACAGGGTAGTGACTTCCCAGGTTGTCTGGTACTACAAGCAGGTGGAATGTATTGAGTATTACCTGCTCCGAAGACACCAGTATTACCTGCTCTGAAGACACCTGGTGACATCTGTGTTCCTCAGAGCCTCTGCCCATTGATTGTGAAACTTTACTTAGAAGTGTTGGAAAACATGGGCTTTGGGCACCATCTCTTTATCACCAAGGGACACTACGGTAATCTCTGCTCTCTCTCCCCCCCCCCCACACTAACTGGGACAATCTCCCCCCAAGTGCTACACTAGCCAACCTGGGGGTCTGCCCACTACTGGTGGCTGTGCCCTCTTGGGACACTTAGCATCCCCTTTTCGTGCCCAAACCTGTAGCACTTCTGGCACTTGGGGACAAACTTACCTGTCTTCATATCAAAGAAGTCATGTCTCTTTTGGTCAGAATGGGGCCGATTTACCTTACCCTGTGGCCTTGAGTGAGCTCCTTGTATTTATTTTTCCCTCCCCACTACACCTCTTTCGTCTAGTGGAGACGCTACCACCATTTAGGGAATTTTAAGTGCCAAACTCCGACAAACTCCATAGCTTCCTAAACATTTTGGTACATCCAGGTATGTAGGCCAGATGTGACGGAATATGTCCACAATATGTGTATACCCTGTCCCACACCAAAAGTCTCCCGCACCACCTCAAAAATAATTTACTTTTCAGTGGGGCAGAAGTCTCCCAGGGTCAAATATCCCCCCCCCTTCACTCCAGGTTGTAGTGTCCACCTCGGAGGTCAATCGGCAGAACGCCAGGAGGTCACAGAATACAAACAACATGGCTGTATGTTTGATTAGGTATGGCACCGCGTCATCACCTCTGCCTCCCCAGGAGTAATTGTGGCAATGTCCATACCTGTGTGTATGTCAGTAAATCTTTTTCCCAATTGTTTCCGTCTGACAACTACTGTGCTGCATGCTGTAACTGAGATGCTAGGTAGTATATTTCCATATCGGACAGTGCTAATCCCTCCTCTTCTAAAGACTGAAGAGTCTCCCAGTTCATTCTGCTTCAGCCTCCCGCCCACCCTAAAGTTGTTAATATGGTGTGAAGATGTTTAAAAACTGTCTTTGGCAGCATGACTAAAGAGTGCTGTAGAACATAAAGGCAGCGTGGCAAGAACACCATCTTTGTCACTGCCACTTGTTCCATAAGCGATAGGGGAAAGGTAATCCAAAATTCCACCAACATAGTTAGGGCCTCTGACACTCGATCAATATTATATTGTTGCCACTGCTGAGCCATGTGGGAAACCATAATTCCCTAAATATCGGAACCGATCAGTTTCCCAGTGTAAGGGCACATCCAGTAATATGGCTGCGTTCTGAGACATCAAGTACCCAGAGGGAATATCAATGACTTAATCATGTTAATATAAAATCCTGATATGTCTCCAAAAGTATCAAAGTGCTCCAGAACCAACTGCAATGATGGTGCAGCTCTGTAAAACAGATATTGAGCATGTGCTCTCTCAAGCATTTTACAAGAACCTCATGCATCTTGTTTGCACTTACACTTGAACATCCCATGTTGGTTAGTTTCACCTAGTGATCTAACTCCAAATCCACCCAAGTCAAATTGTGACTTTCCTCCTAAGCGCATCCGGTCTTGTTTAGTGCACTACACTAGACTCATTTCCTCTAGTTTCATATTATTACCTGATTCCTGAAGCCCCATCCAGTCCACTGTTGGGCTCCTGTTGCACTGATCCCCTTTCTCTGGTCTTGTAATATTGTTTTATAAATGAACCATTAATTCTCATATCATAACCCACCGCCTAATCCTTCTGTGACCTCTCTTGTCGACAATGTTTCGGCCCCGTGACAAGATATAGGGGTCTTAGCAGGACACTATCAATGTAGGACATATGAAGAGGCCAGACACCCAAAGTAATAGTGACCACAATCTGTACGGTATGGGAGATCCCCTCTGGTGGTTAATAGAGTGTGGTACTGGTAACCGTCCCTGCCTCCTCCATTATTTTATTTTTTACACGGTCTTGTTTGACTTTGCAGTCAAAATATTAAAATAAAGATGCATGTAAGAGATGCCATTTAACGAACACAGTTTACTAGTAACTTCGATAATGTGCAGATTTAATGGAAGATATTGTCATTCAAGTACATATTGAAGAGTTACTGGAGACAGTGACAGTTACCTATGAAGGAATGGGGTGTATTATATGGTGCGGTTGTGCAACTTCACCATGTAATACACTTACCAACCCCTTTTAGGACCCTTAGGTTTCCTCTATCAGTCCATTACATCGACCCTAGGTAGCTATGGCAGGAAGCAGCAAGACTTACACAGACGAAACAAGTGTAAAGTATTTAAGCAGCACCAAGACAATTGATGAAGTCAAAATGACACTCTAGAAGTCCCACACAATTTATAAAAATAGACTGTATTTTTATAAGAATTTAGATATTAGAACAAAAAAGACCCACAAAAGGGTTCCCGAGATATTGATTTTACAAGCAATAATACATCAAAGCAATTTGCTCAACTGTGAACTATTGTTGGCAAAGTCATCAAATTTGACATTTAGAGAGTTTTTCAAAGAAAACTTGGGTAAGTGTCAATGTGGTTGGTTAGAAGCATTTGGGGCTAGTCAGGGAGACCATCAATAAACTCAAGAACAGTTACCTTTACAGAAAAAGCGGTCCTCCAGCAATTTCAGGCACTTTTTCCACGTTGCAATGGGTTCCTATAGGGTTGTCCTGATGCGAGGGATGCTGAAGATGGTCCAAGGATGCTTGTATGTGACATAGTCAACAGGGTTCTTCCTGCAGCAATTCCTCAGTCAGTAGTCAGTTAACATGGTGAAGGGGTCCTGGTTGCAGGGTCTACGTCCCACAAGTTCCTCTTCGTTCTGGGCGAATTCCTGTCTCCACTGGATTACCAGTTGCCCTGTGTAGCTGTTACAGGCCAGTTCTTCCTGGGTCGATAACTCACCTTCTGATGGTCCCAGCACCTCTCCAACAGTACTTCTGGGCTTAGCGATCTCAAGTGCAACTCTGTGTGTTAGGTCTTGATCCTTCGTGCTGCTCGGCGGCTGTGGTGGCGGTTTGAAGACTTTAGGCTACTATTTAGCCCCAGCAGACGTCTTCATATGTTGTGTCCCTGTCCTGCAAACAGGAGGCCAGTCGGGTGGCCATTGGAGTCCCTTGGCTTGACTGGGCTCCTGAGACAACTTCTCCTTCAGCAGGACATGGCAGGCACAATCCCTCTCTTCGCTAGACACCTGCTGCTACAGGTGCCGTCTTCAACTGTGCTGCCTCTTTTTACTGGTCCCTCGGTTCAGCAGGGCAGTCCTTCGGTCTTTCTTCCCAGACCTCTATTATCTCAAAGTTCTGAAATTTATCCCACCCGTTTTTATTTTATGACAAATTTTATTGAGTTTAGTGGTACTTGGCAGGCGAAGCCCAATGCATACATTATGGATACATTTCAAATGGGATAGTACCTGTTACTTTTAAACAACAAGCTAACCTGCAAACTCGCAGGCCCAAAAATGTAAACTACAATTTGGCAGGGATTGCCCCAGAGTTTGCCGATCAAAGCGTGTCTAAGTGTGCATATAGTGATGGCTGAGCTGCTCATCTATGGTATTGAGGGGTCGGGGAGATTATAGAACGGGTTTCGGAGGGTCTGTTGGTGGTAGGGGCGGAACATCAATGCCCTCTGTATGTCACCCAGCGGGACCATATTTTCCTATGCTTCTGTGGGCATCCGTGTGCCTGATTAACTGCAACTTCTGTCCCCAAGCATCTCTCCATGGCCACCCTCCACCAATTCTCCCACCATTAACCCAAAGGGATTTAACACCTGGAAAGAACTGGGTTGCAAAATGGCAAGTCTGTTATTCGACACCACAAGCATTTCTCCTTTTGATCAACTTAAAGGAAATGATGGCCTTTCCCGACAACAAATGGATGCACTGCAACCTGATTCAACGCTGGATGTTGAGCAAGGAGCAGGAAACTGTGGTGAGCAGGTATTTGACTAAATAACTTACCAAAACAGAGGACAAACACCTGCTAGCCAACTTATACACTATATTGACACAATCACCCCCAAAATGAAGTCCACCGGAAAGAAGAGGTGGGAGCAAGAACTAGACCATAACTGGTTCGATAAAAAAAATGAGCAAATGTTTTCACAAGCACGTGTCACAGCTAGGTCTGCTGCAGGGAGAGAAACTATGGTGAAGCTCAGCTCATACTAGTATTGATCCCGGCCAGGGAACAAGCCTAGTCTCTTGAGAAAAGCGGAGATTGTTGGAGGGGATATGGAAGATCGGACAACCACGTTAAATTTGCTTGGGAAGTGCCCCAAACTATTTTTTATTAGTTTCGGATGCTAGACAACATCAATAAAATCTGTAGCGAGCATATACCATGCTAGGTCTGTCCAATGTGCAAACTTTCCACCTACACGCTAAGGGGATGACAAATGAGAGATTGTGGTGGCCTTTTGTGCAATACACCAAACCATACTGAAACTCAGACAAAATCCCTGATCATACAGACTTGCTCTGACGTATCTGGGACGGTCGGGGGATGGAAAAGCTAACAATCACCTCTGAAAATTAGGAAGAAGCATTCCTGGAGATATAGGCATCTTTCAACCAATTTCCTTCATTAGAACTCACATGTCGGAAATGGTTTGTTTTATGAAGAGACCATCGTTCCAGAAATGCCTTCTGATTAGGCTCTGAGACAGGATGTCCCATTACTGAGAATGACCCCACCGTGGCCCTTCCCAGGGATTATTTAACTATTAGTCTGTTTTTTGGAGGAGAGGCGGACTCAGAATAGCAGATTTTACCACATGCTGGCCTCCAGAGTTGTAGGGTTGGTTTTGTTTTTGGTGCTGCGGCAGTCCCTGATGAGGCACTGGCAGTCTTCTCCTACGCTGTTGCTGATGGGAGGGATGCAGTGAAGTTCACCATTTGTTGTGGACTGGATACCACTGATTCACTGGGCAGAGAGGTTTCATAGATAGTGGCCTTGCAGCGCCACGCTTGGCTGAGGACAACTGGCTTTTCTATGGATGTCCAAGCATTGCTTATGGACATGCCCTTTTATGGCTCCAGTCTCTTCGGAGATTAGGCAGATTCAGCACTGGAGCACTTCAAGGACAGAGGGCTCCAGACAGGCTCTTGGGCCTTTTCACAACCTCTCACCACCCCCAGTCAGCCTTTCCCTCCTTTCGTGGCCACAGAAGGTACTTCCAGGTGCGTCATTCCCCGTCTAGCCACTAGACACCGCAAGTGTCCCGATGCGGTACCCACAGCCCTCGTGGGTTGTGTAGCCAGAGGTCGGGCCAGTCCACTACCCCCAGCAGCCGCAGCCTCCAGACCCTTATACTCTGCCCCCTTATTGTCATAAGCATCCAGTCGGATGCAGGATTTGCCATCACTGGCACCATTGGCCGTCTAGCACATCGGACCAATGGGTTTTGCAGATTGTCCGAAGGGGCTATATCTCCCCTTCGAGACTGCCCCTCCATTCATGCCATTTGCTTGCCACAGGATGATGGAGGACCCTCTTTATGTGCTCTGCCAGGAATTGACTGTTCTCTTGGCCAAGGGAGCGCTCGAGAGGGTGTAGACGCCAGAAGTAGGTTGCAGTTGTTATTCCCGCTACTTTCTGGTGCCCAAGAAGGACTGAGACCATCGCGTTATACTAGACCTGTGCGCTCTCAACTACTTCCTCAGTAAGGAGAAATTTAAAATGCTCACTCTCGCTCAGGGCTTGTCTACTCTGTACCCAAAAAAACTGAATGGCAGCACTGGACTTGCAGGACGTGTATTTCCACAGTCCCCTCCTGCCTGCCCACTGGTGTTACCTGTGGTTCACAGTAGGCCACAAGCACTTTCAGTTTGCTGTGCTCCCCTTTGACCTTACCGGTGCCTCTCAGGTGTTCACCAAGGTGATGGCGGTGTTGCAGCTTACCTGCGGAGATCAGGGGTGCCAGTCTTCCCCTATCTCAACGACTGGCTGTTGAAGGCAGACTTGCCCCAGGTTGTCTTCTCCCACCTCCAGACTATGGCGGACCTTCTGCAGTTACTGGGGTTCACTATCAACATCAAGAAGATCAGGAACGACTGCGCCCAAGTCATCCATGTCGCCTTGGACTGGGCTCGGAGAGTTTGGTACACCAAACTGTTGAGCATGGCCATCGGTCGACCGATCAAACTGCCCCTTTGGTAGAATATTCTGTCACAGCAGCAGGGAAGGGTTCTTCACCCGAACCTGTCAACACTCTGCCTACGTGCGTGGAGATTGAGAGGCAACAGTTGACCGTTTTAAACCTACCTCCCAACCGTTGCAATGTTATTATGGAAGGCATGAATCCATCCACGAAAACGGTATATGCCTTCCGATGGGGCAGATTTGTGCTGTGTGTGTAAAGAAACGGATTGACTCTCTTTCTGCTCCCCTCTCTCCGGTTCTTCTGTTTGTTCTTTCCCTTGCCCAGCAGGGCGCTTCTCTGGGCACTGTTATGTGCTACCTTTCTGCTATACCTGCTTTTCTGTGGTTGCCTGACCAACTTTACCTCTTCCAATCCCCTATTGTACATAGGTTCTTGAAAGGTTTGCAACATATGTTTCCTGCTTCTCCTTTCATTATGCCTCAGTGGAACCTTAATCTGGTCTTGACGTTCCTGATGTGCGTTCCCTTTGAATCCTTGCACAACCGTCCTCTCAGGCTCCTTACCATCAAGACAGCCTTCTTTGTGGCAATAACATCTGCCCGGAGGATCCGTGAGCTTCAGGATTGGTCATCCAAGCCCCCATACTTAAATGTCAACCCAGACAAGCTGGTTCTACGTTCAAAAGCTTCCTTTCTCCTGAAAGTTGTCCCTTTCTTTCATGTAGGCCAGTCCATCACCGTGCCTACTTTTTACGCTCCACCACTTCCCTCTAAAGAAGAAAAGCGACTTAACCAACCGCATCCGAAAAGAGCATTGCTGTTCTACTTTGACCGCACAAGAGAGTTCCGGGTGGCCAACCATCTTTGCATGGGATATTGCGGAGCAAAGCAGGGAAAGACAGTGCAGAAGCGGACAATCTCCAGGTGGCTGGTAGATCATTAAAATTTGCTACTCATTGTCCAAAAAGCAACTTTCTCAGGGCTTGCGGGCTCATTCCACCAGGGCCAAGGCTGCAACCACTGTTAGCATGCAGAGTTCCAGTCCTGGACTGCTGCCAGGCTGTATTGTGTGCCTCTCTGCACACGTTCCCAAAACACTCCTGCCTTGACAGTCAAGTGCATCAGGCCAAGTACTTTGCCCATTTAGTCCTGCAGGACTTTTTGGTGTGAAATTGATTTGCAGACCCTCCTCTGCAGAGGTATTTTGAGGTAAGGAATCTGCAGCTAGAAGTCTGTATCAGATGAACAAGTTGCTTACCTTTGGTAACTCTTTATCTGGTAGCGATTCTATGTAGCCTCAGATTCCTTACCACTCCACCAATCCGCCCCACTGTGCAAATGGATTTCTAGGGACAAGGCTTTCCCCTCCCAGGGCCCTAGTTTTCTACACGAGTGATCAATGTTTTTAGTGGCTACGTACTCCTGTTGTGGAAAGTCTGGAAAAGTAACTGATGTCAGCACACTATAGTGACGCCTTTAAAGGCACCCTACATTTCTCATCCAGCATGGACAACGCCATGTGGAACTGATTGCCACCTACCGGCAAGCAGGGGTTGCTCATGAAACTTTTCCGGATCCATTCTGATGCTTGGTGAAAATTCTATAGTAAGGAATCTGCGGCTATTTATAGACTCTACCAGGTGAGGCGTTACGAAGGTGTAATGGGCAATGAAGGGCTAGAGATGTAATGCGTTGTTAAAGATATTTTATTTTTATTCCAAGTCTCTTTTAGGTAAATGGTACAACTCTGTTTTGGGCTCTCTTCCGTCTTTACTTCAGAGGAAGGGTGTGGTGATGGACCTCGGCGCCGGTCAATCAGGATCTCCCAAGAAGCATGAAATAAAACATAAACAAATCGATTTTAAGGCGTGTACTCAGTTCTCTGCACTTTGTACAATGGGGAAGGGAGTGAGTGTTAGATGAACACCCACACACACTACCGTCACCAGGTGATCGTTCTGGATGTCTATGCGATCACTCTACAACGGGATTGCTGGTTAGTCGCTTATCCCTCTTCTGCCCTTGCTTACGGCTCTTGCGCTGCTGCACTCCCCTTCCAAACCAACCACGGATATGGGCTCATACCTCTGGTAGCCACGCTCCTCCAGGAGTATGGCTGGGGTGTAGATGGTACCGGATAGGGTCCGGCTCCCTCTCTCTGTCTTCCGTTTCTGTGACCCTTTTTTTAAATGTATTTCTTTACTTTCTTTATTTTAATTTTCATTCCAAACAAGTTCAGTAGGTTACATTTCTGGCAGCATCCGATACTCAATTTACTTATATCAACATGCAATAATACAACACAGATGACACAATGCGGCTCATCTCCAAGGGAATACATTTCTGTGCATCATGGACATTTAAGGACATTCGCTCCTTCCCGTATGACTATCCTATTCCTTATGAACAGTTTTCAAGGATATCACACCATTAGCTCTTTGCCCCGGTTTGTACAACAGGTATATCATTTTATCCAGAACTCACGCCCGCACCTCTCATTAGTGATCATACATCCTTTCCCTGAGCCCCTTCATCCTTTCCACTCTGTTTTGAGACTTTTCATGGGGGGTCTAATCTCCTCTGGGCATCCATCCCAGTTTCACGTGGGTGTGACATTGGGTAGCAAGTCAGTGGCGCCCAAATATACCTGGGCTTGGATGAGCTGGGCAGCAATTCGGCATAAGTGGTTAGTTGTTCCTGACAATATATCATATCAGCAAGCCAGTTCTTAAACTTGGGCGCCCTTCCCCTGCCCCACCGACACGCCACTCGTCTCTTGGCCATGAGTGGGGCTACATACCTGCGGTGTGTCACCTGTATGTTTTTAGCGTCTCCTAACAAAGCCATCAGAGGCGTCGGTTCAATGTATGTGCTAGTCATCTAAGTCAAAGCCTCAAAGATTTGTCCCCAATATTCATTCACCGCCGGGCAGTCCCATGCCAGGTGCAGAAAATCAGCATGCGGAGTATGACACCTTTCACATCTGTCCGTGTCTCTGAGCTTATATTTATACAACTTCATTGGTGTGTAATATAACCTATGCAGGTATCTATAGTGGATTATTCGTAACCTGCTACTCGCTGAAACTTTTTCAGTCTGCGCACAACTGTAGTCCCAATGCTCATCAGTAGGCGTGAAGCCTAGTTCCTCGTCCCAGCGCGTGCGGGACGGCGTAGTCAGTACTTCCCTTTGTTTGTGAACTGTGCGATATATTATTGAGCATAAATGGCCAATCTATGTATTGAAAATGACTAGTAGACTATTGATTATCACTCCTTACTTGGAATGAGACTAACAGGGGCATTTAATTACAGCTAACCCAGGAAATATATATCGGTGGCTCCTACTACCAGAACAAAGTTTTATCCCTATGTAATCTAAAGGTAATAATTTTCGATTTATAACTACCTCACGTTCTCCAGGCATAGAGCATAAATATAAAACATAACCTCATTGCCATTTACAGATACCCCTACGGATTATACCATAACAGTGAGAACTTTCTCCAGCTCACTACCGGATCACATAACCGGCCCAGTGCCCTCCTGGATTTATTTGGAGGCTACTTATATGATTAAGGTAACTTTTGAAGTGGGCATAATGGCTACAAAGAGCTATCCCCTTTTGCGAACAGATAAACTGTGACCCATCAATACGTGACCTAGATAAGATTTCAGGCATTTTCAGTATTATGAATTATAAAAGGTAACCTTATAGTGGGGAATAAGAGTAATACCAACCCACATAAGTGATTCCCTCTTTCACTATAATAGACAACATAGTGACCCACGAAATGGCATCAGTACCAATGCGCGATGCACTTTAGCAATACCATAACAATCAGCCACTTTTTTCTATCTTTTCTAGTGTAACACCAGCACCGTTTGTCGAATGCTATAGCTTAAGAAAAAAGATAAAATGTTGTTTTAGAAAATGATTCTGTATGAAAAATCAGGTTTGCAAAGAATAGTAATTTTATGTTTCCTTCTAGAACTTGGTCCAGAAGAAGGTTGTCTATTTACCTGTAACCGAAACGCCGCGTCGACCCCTGTTCCCTTGAACTTTTTAACCTGATGCTTATGTGATGTTTTTTTTAAAAATAACTTTTTATGAAATGTTATAACATACTACTTGTATGTTTTTTAATGATTTGTTGTAATTGTGTTGACAATGTGCTTTTGTTGAATAAATTGCTAAAAATATATATATATTTTTCTAAAACAATATTTTCTGATTTGTTTCTTATATTTGACGTATTGTGTGCTTTATTGCTGCTACATCTATAGCTGCTGGTGGTCTTCTAAGTATAACATTGTGTTTATGATTTATTTTATGCTCTGGTAACCAGCAGTAGTACAAGACTGGTATTGCTAAATATTGCAAAACGCAGTATACATTACTGTTCCATTTCCTACCCATGTTGTGGTAAACCTGTGGGACGTTCTCTGTTTTCCTACGATATATTATTGAGACCAGGCGTTTAGCTGACCTGTTTTGGAGAATCAGGTGTAGTGGTGCCAGCATTGGAGGATCAGCTGGGACTCCCTGTCTAAGCCTTATGTACAAAAAAGTATCTAGCGGGGTCTGTCTCTTGTCCTGAAATATACTTCCTGAGTCCCTAAACAATCTGTCTTGGTACAGGTCCCCCCAGGTATCGATTCCAGTTCGCTCTCTGAATTAATGAAATACTGTTTCCTGGAGAAGGGGCATATCCGGGTGAAACACCAGGGGTAAGAGTGGGGAATAAGCCATAGGGGCATTTAGCAGCTGTTCAATGCCCCGCCATGCTGTGGTAGTAGCATTGGCAGTAGTCTGCGTCCTCTCATGAGCACACAGAGCTGCATAGATTGCGCCCTCGATCGGCAACGGGTGTGCCAGCCAATGTTCAGCCGCCACTTGTGGCATGTGTTTCGGTTGGTTCACCCAGAAGTACAAATAGAGGGCCTGTGCGCTAATGTAATACAGTTCGAAGTCTGGGATTCCAAATTCCCCCTTCGAATAGGGTCTTATCAGGACATTCCATTCAACCTCGGTTGCCTACCCCCCATACTAGACGCGTCAGCTCCGTTTTAAGAACCCTAAAGAAATGCCTCCCTGGAGAATACGGTATGTTTAGGAAGAGGTATAGCAATTGGGGGAGTATCGCCATCTTAATCAGTGACGCTCGACCAGCCATAGGGAGTGGCAACGCAATTCAGTGGGTTACACAATCTCCGATGTGATTCAACGCAGTTCCATAATTAAGACGCATTAGCTCCTCCCTATCCCTGGTTATTCGGATGCGCAGATACCGCAATTCGTCTTCGCACCACTCAAGTGGGTAATCCAGTGCGAATCGGTTTACTGACGTGGTCAGAGGGAATAGACAAGATTTTCCCCAATTTATTTGGATCCCGGATAGTTTCCCGAATACAATAAACTCTCTAAGATGCTCGTTCAGATTGTGCTCGGGCTCCCTGACATACAATGTGATATCGTCTGCATATAACGAGATCAATATCTGCCTCATGTTACATCTCAGGGCTTTATCATTGTGGCACTGCCAAAGCCTTGCCGCCAATGGTTCTGTCCCAAGGGCTAAAAGTAAGGGGGATAGGCGGCACCCCTGTCGAGTACCCCGGGTGATCGGAAAAGTCTGGGATATGTGTCCATTCATGAGTACCCTAGCACCGGGTCTATGGTACATCAATTGGATCCAGGACAAAAAAAGGGGCGGGAATCCCATCCGTGCCATTATTCCAAAAATATATTCCCATTCAATTGAATCAAAAGCCCTGGTGGCGTCTAGAAAGACTGCCGCCAATGGTAAGTCAGGGGATACGTTGTTCAAAATGGTAAATAATGTTCTCAAATTGTGGGATGTGGCCCTTCCTGGGACAAATCCCGACTGATCTGGGAGGACCAGGTTCTCTAATAATAAGCGGAGCCTATTAGCAATGAGTTTCGCCAAGATCTTGGCATCACAATTTAGGAGCGACAGCGGTCTGTAAGACCCGCATTGCTAATGTGGTTTCTCCGGTTTCAAACAAGAGATTATTAGAGCTCTTATGGATGGTGGGAGGCTACCCACTTCCTGAGACTCCTCGTAGACTTCACGCCAAATGGGGGCATCAAATCTATATAGGTTTTGTAAAATTCTATCAGGATGCCGTCCTTTCCAGCTGCCTTTCCAGACTGTGATTGAATAATGGCTTCCCTGACTTCATCCAACTTCAAGGGAGCACATAGAAATCCCCGGTGCACGTTGCTTAACCATCCTAAGGTCACGTCCCCCAAGTATGCTTCCAAGTCATCCTTTCTAGTCGTGGTATATAGATCAGTGTAGTGTTGTGTGAAGGCTTGAAGGATGTGTTCCGTGTCTCGCCAAGTAATCCCCCCCTGGTCCACCACCTCTACCACGTAGTTAGAATATCGCGGTTTTCTAATTGTGTCTGCCAACGCTTTGCTGGGCCTTTCTCCCTCTCCGTATCTGCGCGCTACCCAATGCTTACCCCTAAACCTTGTTTCTCTCTGCGCCACGTCCATGTATTCTGTGAGTGTCTCTCTAGATTTTTGTTGCGTCGCACTGTCTGGACCTCTTGCCAACGCTTCATCCAATGCCTTGAGTTTTGAGTCAAGCCTGCGTAGTGTGTTGGTGATGTCTTTTAGTACCCCAGCTCCTTTAGAGATGCAAAACCCTCAGAGTGTTACTTTGAATGCCTCCCAGACGGTCTCCACACTCTTTACAGTGCCTTTATACCGTTCAAAAAAATCACATCTCCTACCGTAGCTCCTCCTGGAAAACTATATCTAATAGTATACGCACATTGAGTCTCCATGCTCCGCGCGGGGGACTGAAGTCTGCTGAGTTTAGTGTGAGCTTGACCGGAGCATGATCTGAATATGTCCTAGCTAAGTGCTGCACCTTTTGTATGATTGGGCCCAGCCCCCTAGATACAATCCAGTAATCTACTCGCGCCCATGACACAGCTTGTGCTGTGTAATGTGTTCCCTCCCGCCTCGAGGGGTTGGTGTGTCGCCACACATCAAGCAAGTGGTAGTCAGCGAGTGTAGCTTGTAAAATGAGGCTTGCCTTGGTGTAGTGGTGGGGCGCAGGGTGAGACCTGTCCATGGCAGGGTCATAGGTAACATTAAAATCCCCGCCCCAGATGACAGGATTAGAGCCCAGTGCATTAATTTCAGCCCATAATGTAGTTAAAAAAAATCCGGGGCATCCGTATTAGGCCCATAGCAGCAGGCCAAAGTTATTGATTCTGCCCCCAGTCTCCCCCACGCCAGGCAATACCGTCCCTGGGTATCACAGGAGGTTCCGGCCAGGTGAAAGGGGACCTGCTTCTTAATCAGTATAGCAGTGCCTCTAGCGTAAGATGAGTAGGATCAAAAGATTCTGTGTGTCGCCCATCTATTCGCAAATGTATTGGTCCTCTGGGGTGCAAGGTGAGTTTCCTGTAGTATGGCTATGTGCGTCTGCTGCTTATCTAGATACGCCAGAACTTGCCTCTTTTTCCTTGGGTCCCCCAGACCCCTGACATTCCAGGTAATGACATTCAATAGAACAGAGTAATTGCAAGCCATCTGCACATACATTCATCAAAGTCGGATCTAGCCCCTGGGGCGTACCGCGCGTTAGCCAGTCATGTGCAGTGTGTCGCGCCATGTTGCCTGTCCTGTTTCCTGCTTGGAACTGCCTTATCAAACCTACCGGCCTAAGAAAAACGTCCCTCCCATATGTGAGGTGCAAACTAGCAATATCCAATTCCCTCCAGCATTCACCCCCCTCCCACTGAAGCAGCCCCAACATGCCAGAAACATTTCCCCCCCCCCCCTGTTCCCATCTTTAACAACATCAACCAACTGCTCCTGCCAAAGTCCGCAGTGAAAAACAGTGGGGGAATACCCATTGGGGCGGTTCCAAGGTGACAGCACAACTGCCCCTCCATCCTGGAGCCCTTCACAGACGGTGGTATGTCTGGGCCCAGCGATGTAGAGGGTGCCTGGTGTACATTAAATCAGCTCGGAATGTCCTACCGGGTACTCGGGATTCGCAGTCCGTGATGCAAGTCCACCTGATACAGATCCGCCCTAGCTTGCAGATTCCTTCCAACCAATATAAACGTTCAATAACTGCTCGGTGCGTGGAAGTGCCTTCAGTCACTGCGAGTCGTCTTCCGCTCCTGTCGAGGAGGATTGTTGCGACACCGGTGCAGCTCCTGAGGAGCGGTTCGCTCTCTTCACTTGTTTGAGAAATTCCTCAACCTGCTGTGGATTGGTAAAAAAACGTTGATTCCCTTGGTAGGTGACTCTTAGGCGAGTAGGATATAGCAGCGCATAATCTATTTGTGCCAGTTTCAATTTATTTTTGACAGCCAGGAATTTGCGCCGTTCCTCCTGGACAAGAGGGGTGAAATCTGGGTAGATGGAGAACTTGTTGCCCTCTTACGTCAGTTGTTGCTTACTCCGTGCCACTCTCAACGCCACATCTCTGTCTCTGTAATTCAACAGCCTCGCAATGATAGGCCGTGGGGTACTGCCAGGCGCTGGTCGTGGTCGTAGCGAGCGATGTGCTCTCGCTACTATGAAGTGGTTTGATAAAGATTCCGCTCCTATCGAGGCCAGCAGCATCCGCTCCACGTAGTCTTCTATTCTGCCCGTGTTGGTCGACTCAGGGATTCCTACTATGCGTATATTATTGCGCCTACTGCGCGCTTCCAAGTCCTCGTTCTTGGCAGCTATCAGCTTCATGAGCTTATCCATCTGAGCGAGCTGCGACGTGGTTCTGGCTGTCGTGTCCTCTGTGTCTGAAATGCGTCTCCGCTTCGTCAGCCGGTCCTCGTGTCCCTCTAGCTTATGCGCGAAGGCGTCCATCCACGTGGACATCCTATCTACATTGTTAACAATGGTGGCGAATCCTTGGAGTACATCCTGTAGGATACTCTGCATGTCCGATGCATGCGTCGTCCCACTTGCCTGGGCTTCCTCTCTTCTGTTGCCATCTTGTTCCTCCTGCAGGTTTTTGGCATTTCGCTTCGCCGTTTCAAAATTCAATTTTTGCTGTCTGGTGTCTGGCTTGCCCATGTTTACTCTGGGAGAGTCCTCGGCTCCCCTCTGCCAACCTCACTCCAAGGTGCCTGTCGAATAGCGCGTTTAGCACTTGGGGGTAGGTGCATTCAGCGGTATACGCAGTATCGTTGTAGAGCTCGCCATTGTAATGCGCGCCACAGGGCAGCTTATTCCGTCTGGCAGTTCCGTTGGTAACCGCAAAAGGCCTCCGCCAGGCCAGCCCCACTCCGACGGCAAGTCTGGCGCTCTTTGCTTCCCTGCTCAGGCAACGCCTCTGGATGCGTCCCCTTCTTAATGGTACCTATCTCTCCCTCCAGGCACTGGTGGCAATGTCAGTTTTCGCTTGAAGTAGGCAACTCCAGGGCCTCTCTATTGCTCCCTTTCTGACTGACGGTGTGAGTCCTGAATAGTTCCCCACTTATCGTGTGCAGTTTGTAAAGGGTAGTCCTTCCCAGAGGCAGGCAGGCAGCCTCCCCCTCCTCGCCCCCTCTCCCAGGGCCCAGCACAGCTAATGTTCTACCCACCAAGTTGCGGGGGCCACGCCGTGTCCCAGTAGTCTCTCTCTGGGAGGGGAGGGGGGGGTCCGATCCTCCTTGCGCGTAGCTGTTAGCGCTTGTCCCCGCTGTCAGCGCTCTATTTTCACCCCCTTATCGCGGTCAGCGCTGGTGCCGCCACCGCACGCCGTCCTGCCCCTCTGCGAGTAGCCGCGGCTTCCTTCCTGACTCAGGTTATGTGAGTTCATCTCGCTATGGGGCCAGCACTCGCCCCCGATCTGCACTGGTGTTTGGGCAGCCCTTTGACGGTCCGCTGCAGCCGCGCCCCCGCCCAGTCAGAGGCCTCAACAGTGTCCCTCCGCAGCCTGTTTCTTCCCGTGCCGGCAACTTCTTTTAAATCATGCACTTTCCTAGTGCTGTGGCCGATTATCGAACGTCTTCGCTCCTACTCTTCTTGTGGGCCCCGCCTTACCTTCGCATTCGCCCGTGCCTTCTGTCTCGGCCCGTCAGATCTTCTCTCGTGGCCTGGACTCCTTGTGGCAGGCCGCGGGCTCTCCCAGTGCTCCGAGCAGGCTCAGCGCTCCACCCCCACAGTGTCCGAGCTCCCGGCGAAACTTCTTCGGGACGTTGCTGGGTCAGTTCAGTCCTAAATTTCATGAAACTTGCAGTGGAGCTCCCTTTCACCTTCTCAACCGTTTACCTCAGAATCACCCGTTTCTGTTAACGTTAACTCGAGATAATTGGCGGATATCTGCGCCAGGCTGCAGGAGCCTCACTAGAGTGCGGCCAGACTGCTTGTGCGCCACCTAGCGCGCCCCGTTCCTGTGACCCTTGAACGGTTGTTGACATCCTCTGTCCGGTTTGCCCTGAAGACGATTGTTGTAATGGCAGCTCACTCCTTCGGTCCTTGGCTCCTCGTCCTTGCAAAACTTCTAGATTACTCCTTCCTCTCTGGGACCCCCGGCTTTGTAGACCTCTTTCTCGTCGTCCTCGTAGATCATTGGAGCTTGTGACGCCGTCACCTGGTGTGGTCCAGACTCCCGGAAGGAAGGAAAGTTAAAGGGACCGCTACCATCCCCTGAGGAGTGTACCGATGGTGACTGCAAATAAAGTACAGGAGAGGTAAAAGGGGGCAAAAGGTCATATGTCTCCTCTTCTTCCCTATTCTGGGTAGGCACAGCCTAACACATCTCCCCTCTCTTGACATTTCACGGTCGGGGAACTGGAAAATATGTGATAGGAAGTCTCTATTCCCGTTGCATGCACCTCTCCCGGTGGTGGCCCTCAAAGGAAAAGGGTTGTTGGGAGAGTAACCAACGTAGGACACTGGGATTGTTCCCTTCGTTGCGGCTCAACCACTGAAGGGGAGCGTGGTTGGTATATAAGACAAAGGGGCTCCCTCCAGGTAGTAGCGTAGTTTATCTACTGCCTATTTGACCACCAGTCACTCCTCTTCAATGATAGGGTACTTTATCTCACAGGGAAATAATTTTCTGCTGATGAGTTCTATTGGATATACCTGTCCAACCTCCGACAACTGAGATAGTACGCCCCCAAGACCAGAACCAGAAGCATCCGTCTGGAGAATGAAGGGCTTTGTAAAATCGGGGGCTATCAGCACAGGGTTGGAGGCGATGGCTCGTTTTAGTTCCTGAAAGGCCCGACGTGCTGGGGGGAGAAGGTATTTTTCTTTAACGTCCTTTTTGAGGCGATTGGTTAAAGGGAATGCGATCTTGGAATAACGGGGAATGAATATACAATAGCACCCCAGTAGACCCGAGAACATCCTGATGTCACTTTTCGTAGTGGTAAAAAGGTGTTGTGATAGCTTTTGTTTTCTCTTGTTGTGGTTCAATAACCCTGTTCCCCAATTAGCGGACCTTCTGATACCCTACCCTGAACTTTTTATAGTTCACGTGAAGCCCAGCTTCTTTAAGAGCTTGTAAGACTCTGTGGCGATGCGTCAGATGTTGTTCCTAATCAGGACTGTATATCACAATGTCGTCCAGGTATGCAGAGGAGTAACACCGATGTTCCCGCAAAACCACGTCCATGAGTCTCTGGAACAGGGCCAGAGCACCCTGAAGGCTAAAGGGGAGGACAGTGAATTCATACAGTCCTGAGGGTGTCGTAAATGCTGTTTTGGCTTGGTCCTTTGCTGACAGAGGAACCTGCCACTACCGCTTGGTGAGGTCTAGTGTGGCGATATATTGGGCATCGCCTAGTTGTTCAATCAATTCGTCGACCCTAGGAAGGGGAGAAGAGTCGAATTTTGTGATGGTGTTTACAGCCCTAAAGTCAATACAAAACCTCACTGAGCCGTCCGGTTTAGGCACCAGGGCTACTGGAGAAGACCACTCGCTTTGGGAGGGGTGAATGACCCCCATCTTGAGCATGTTTTCGATTTCGTCCTCTATAGCAGTCCGACAGGGATGCGGTAGGGACGTTGTCTCACCACTCACCCGGGTATAGAAGGGATGGAGTGTTCCATGAGTGTGGTGCGACCTGGAGTGTCTGTGAATAAGGGGGAGACAGGAGACAACATTGTGTCCATTGCTCTCCGCTGTAATTCGGAGAGTACCTCATTGATATTCAGCATGTGCAAGGTGGAGGGAGAGTCATCAGGCTCTTGGACTAACATAAGACTGTTCTTGGGAGGGGGGTCTAACCATTTTTTCAGGAGATTGATGTGGTATATCTGTATTTTATTCTTAGAGAGGCGTAGAAGATAAGTGGTTAGGTCAATCTTATCGATCACTTCATAGGGACCTTTCCATTCTGCTCAGACTTTGGAAATGGAGGAGGGCAAAATAACCAACACCCAGTTGTGTAGTTGGAGGCGTCGCCATCTCTTCCCTTTGTTGTAGAAGACCTGCTGGCGCCTCTGGGCTTTCTGAAGGTTGGCATGGGCGAATTCCCGCAATTTACGCAGGCGGGACCTTAGGCCCTGGGTGTATTCGAGAAGGGTTTGACTCTCCTCTGGTTTCTTTAGTAATTTCGAGGAGGGTCCGTGGCTGTCTCCCATACAGGAGAACAAAAGGGGAACATCCTAAGCTGCTTTGTTTCTGACATCAGATGACGAACAGAGCCAATGGAAGCAGAGTGTCCCAATTTGTACCCTCAGCTGTCAACATTTTCTCTGGGGTTAGCTTGATGGTCCCGTTATATAATTTGCGTAAGCCATCTGTTTGAGGAGGATAAACTGAAGTTTGTATCTGTGTAATGTTCAGGGACTTACACACCTGGCCCATTAGCCAGGAAACAAACAGGGTGCCCTGGTCTGTGAGGATCCCCCAAGGAAATCCTACACAGGAGAACAATTCCAAGAGCTTCTCGCAGATATTGGCTGTGTTTGGGGTCCTCAAAGGGAATGCTTCAGGATATCTGGTGGCGTGGTCAATAAGGACTAGGACCAATACGTTCCCTTTTTTTGGATCTAGGCAAGGGCCTTATGAGGTCCATTGCAACCCGGTCAAATGGTTTTCCGATGATCGGTACGGGCTGTAGTGAACCGCCGGGGGATGATAGGTGTTCTTCTTTTGGCATATTTCACATTCATGGCAATACTATGTGATGTGGGCCAAGACAATAGAAGTGGTCAAGGAAATTTTGACTAGTTTTTTTGTGCACTGGTATGACCGGCCAGCAGGTGGCTATGCGCAAAGAACATTACCTGTTCTCGGAAACCCGAGGGACGAGCAGCTGCTCGGGACAAGAGGGGCTTGCTTTTCTACAAAGGAGGTCCTGTTTGATCACGAATGAAGGGTAGGTGCCAGAGAGAGAAGACGCTTGTTGCCATGCCATTTTAAGGGTGGGGTCATTTTTCTGGGAGTATTTTGAAGTTTTTGTCACCCAAACAAGGAGCCTGGGTAATGAGTATTGGTGGACTGTCTGGGTCTCTACCTTATTTCGGAGCAGCCCCATAAACTCAGGGTTATCAGTCCCTAGTATACGTTTCTCTGGGAGTCTGGGCAGGACCCCTACAGTTACTTGAAGGTCCTTCTCGTTTGGCACTCGTACCCCCACCTGGGCCACTGGGTATGTTTTGGCGTCCCCATAAATGCACCGAAAGGGCACTCTTAGGTGTGTGAGGATGTGTTCTGGTTTGACTAGGGCGCTTTAAATAATTGAGCAGTGTTTTTACATAAATCCCATTGATTACTAAACTTACATAAAAACAGGTTCCCATCTCTTCGGTGTACAGTACGTGCCAGGGAAGGTAGCCGACATCCATTGGTTCATCCGTGCTTTTTTTCTGCGGACAAAAACGGGCGATATGACCTCAGGACCTGCATTCAAAACATGAAGGTCCCTTTAATGTGACTGGTTCGGGTCTAGGATAGCGCACTTTTGGTGGTTCTGTCGGTAGCTTGTTGTATTTCTTTTCTGGTTTCCCTGGGCTAGGGTGTATGTTCTTCTCCACCTCCCAGGGGGAAGGCCTTGGTTGGGCTCGGGAATACGTGGTGGCCATTTCCACAGCTTGTTCTACCAAGAGGTGAGTGTGCTGTCTAAGCCACCTCTGTGGAAAAATAAAGGGCTTCCATGAATTGTTCGAGATAAATCAAGGACAAAGGGCCCGATGTAGGTAATCCTCATTT
Organism: Lissotriton vulgaris; assembly: GCF_964263255.1. Lineage (NCBI taxonomy): Eukaryota > Metazoa > Chordata > Amphibia > Caudata > Salamandridae > Lissotriton > Lissotriton vulgaris. The sequence goes on along the minus strand of NC_141698.1, from coordinate 277,136,867 downwards.
ACCGACTCTAAAATACTGAATTTTATCGATTCGGTATTCTAGATTCGATAAATGAGATGTAGCTAAAAATTCACAATTTTTTACCGAATCGGTAGGATTTGGTAATTACCGAATCGGTATTTACCGATTCGGTAATTGCCATTGATTCCTATGGGCCTAGTAGACATAAGTCCTACGTCATATCTATCGGATATGTTATTCCACTGAGCAGAGCCTATTGGGAATATAGGAACTACATACACTACATGCCTTTCAACTGCCCATTCTAACTTTGGCCACGTATTAGTTGTTGGATTAGGATCTCTATGTCATTAGGATCTCTATGTCGGTTATCCAATGGACCTAGATCCCACTTCTGACACCATATGTAATGGGCAATGAAGGGCCAGAGTGGTAATACGATGTAAAAGAGGTTTTATTTTTATTCCAAGTCTCTTTTAGGTAAATGGTACAACTCTGCTTTGGGGTCCCTTTTGTCTTTACTTCAGAGGAAGGGTGTGGTGATGAGCCTTGTTGCCAGTAAATCAGGATGTCCCAAGTAACATGAAACCAAACATAATCGAATCGGTTTTAAGGCATGTACTCAGTTATCCGCTTTTTGTTGTACCAGCTCTTGCGCTGTTGCACCCCTCCTCCAAACCAAATCCGGATACGGGCTTCTTCCTCCTGGAGAGTGGCTGGCATGTAGATGGTACCAGATAGGGTCTGGCACCCTTGTCTCCGGGTCCAGTGACCCTGGAACTGTGGTCGACGTCCTCAGTCCGGTTTGTCCTGGAGGCCCGCCCTGGTACTCCTGACGATCGTTGTAATGGCAGCTCACTCCTTCGGTCCTTGGCTCCTCGTTCTTGTGAAACTCCTGGCTTCCTCCTTCCTCTCTGGGACTCCCGGCTATGGAGTCCCATTTCTCGTCGTCCTCGTAGATCATTGGAGCATGTGACGCTGTCACGTGGTGTGTTCCGGACTCCCAGAAATAAGGAAAGTTAAAGGGACCGCTACCGTCCCGCGAGGAGTGTACCAATGGTGACTGCATATAAAGTACAGGAGAGGTAAAAGAGGGGTAATCGGTCTCCTCTTCTTCCTTATCTTGGGTAGGCACAGCCTGACAAAAGATAAGTAACTTGTTTAACAAGGTAGTCTATTTTGGGTTTGATCACTGCTTCGATGGAAAGCCACTGATGTTCCTGCAAAAGAGGCGAGATGTGGTTACATTTCACGGTCGCTGCTATTCAGCCTAGAAATTGAATGTAGGGCTACCTTAGTAGTGACTTTTCTATATTCTTTTCTATACTCGGTAATCACCGGTTCCCAGTATCCAGTGGCACTGTATGAAACCTGCATTCGCTTACCCCGCCAATTTCAAGACACTGATCTAATTGGTGCAGTAGGCTGACAATTGGTATGGCACTGTATAATGTTATTACATTGTAAGACTCAAGGGGATACAGTTGATAAATGAGGGCAGTGTGAAAGGTGAGCATCTGATAGATGATGGGAGAACTAACAATCGCTGATATTGGTGAGGGGATTAGACTGTGTACATTTCTATGCAAAAAAGTTAATAATTCAAATGCATGCTCATGTTAGCTTTTAATATTATGTTGGGCACCTCCACTTTAACATTCGTATTATTCACTCGTGCTTATATTTTGTATGGTCTAGGAATGTTTTACCAAATATTTATGTAACTCAAACTTTTTTGCAGTAAATACTTTAAAAAGGCTCTCTAAGCAAGCAGCGTTGGTATGTTCTGAAACCAAATGGTACTGTGTTTTGGCGCACCCCCTTGTCCTTTCACAGTAAAATAATCCACAAGTTGAAATGTGCAGCTCAGCAAAATTGAATTCCTCCTACCTGCTTTCAGATTTGACGCATTTGGTCATTTATAACTCAGAAAATATTAGGGAATTTTCGTCTGAAAGCAAGCTGTCACTGCAGCTGAACATAAAGATCATGTTCCTTAGCTGGGGATCCAGCATTAGCCCTTTTTGAACTGAAGCATGCTAAGTTTTTCAAGGAGGCATTCATTGGATTAATGTAGGTGATGCCCCAGAGAGTTTCGTTTTTTTTTCTCATAGAAATTTTGGAGCTGCATTTGTTAATTAGACAGAGGAACTTAAACAAGACCCAGGAATGATTGTGCTGACTTGAGGGTCATGGAGATGAGGTTGTATTGGCTTCTTATTTGGTTCTCTGTCTTGTTGCTGCCCTGGACCATTTGGAGAGTCAGATGTGATCTTGAGCTCTTTGCAGGCCAAAGTTGAATTAATTTGCAAACCAGCAGCTCTAAGTCGGCATGAAAGACAAGCTATGTTGTAGTTGTCAGAGAAAGTGGTGGAACATGCTCAGAAGACATTTCATCTCCTTTTTAGGTCTCGTAGAGAGACCTATTACTGTTAAACCAGAAAATTTCTAACAGGCGGATTTCTAACAGTTCAAGAGAATAGAATCACTCGACAAGCTCCTCATGCACGAGCTTGCCCGAGCATTCCCCCTGCCAGCAGCATTTCTCCTGCACTCGGCCCACCCCCCTCCCTCTCCATATGGTGCGCTCTGCCTCAGGCCAGCATCTCTCCTCCCATAATTATTCACTGCAGGGCCTGCGTCTCGTCACCCTTCCTCCCAGTCCCCACAAGCAGGCTTCTCCAGTGGCTGCAGGCAAATCTGAGCCCCAACCTCTCTGACATCGCATCTCTCTTTCCATTTGTCTTCCCCAGCATTGGTGTTTTGAGCATGCTGGCACTGAAATGTAATGTGTGCCCCGGCATTTTTGGGGGATTACAACACTGTCGCAGAGGACTATTTACTGCATAATTATTGCTTTCTTTTGATCACGGTAGCTCTGAACGGTACACTATACTAAAGACTGATTTCGAGCTTACGTGTAGCGCTGTGACTAGAAATAGCTTTCTGACAGCACCACCACATTATCACTCAGCACAACCACATTATCACTCAGCACCACTCAGCGCAACCACAGCATCACTCAACGCAACCAAAGCACCACTCAGCGCAACAACAGCATCACTCAGCGCAACAACAGCATCACTCAGCGCAACCACATCATCACTCAGCGCAACCACAGCATTACTCAGCGCAACCACGCGACCACAGCATCACTCACTCAGCGCAACAACAGCATCACTCAGCGCAACCACATCATCACTCAGCGCAACCACAGCATCACTCAGCGCAACCACAGCATCACTCAGCGCCACCACAGCACCACTCAGCACCACCACATTATCACTCAGCACCACCACATTATCACTCAGCACCACCACAATATCACTCAGCACCACCACAGCACCACTCAGCGCAACCACAGCATCACTCAGCGCAACCACAGCATCACTCAGCACCACCACATTATCACTCAGCACCACCACATTATCACTTAGCACCACCACATTATCACTCAGCACCACCACAGCACCACTCAGCGCAACCACAGCATCACTCAGCGTAACCACAGCACCACTCAGCGCAACCACATCATCACTCAGCGCAACCACATCATCACTCAGCGCAACCACATCATCACTCAGCGCAACCACATCATCACTCAGCGCAACCACATCATTACTTAGCGCAACCACATCATCACTCAGCTCAACCACAGCATCACTCAGCGCAACCACAGCATTACTCAGCACCACCACAGCATCACTGGTTCAAATATGTTCTCTCAATGTTTCAAGCTTTATTACAAATTTCACAAAAAGATGTTAATATTTCACTTCTGTTCTTGGATTTTCTTCACAATAAAATAAAGCATCACTCCGCGCAACCAAAGCATCACTCAGCGCAACCACAGCATCACTCAGCGCAACCACAGCATCACTCAGCGCAACCACAGCATCACTCAGCACCACCACATTTTCACTCAGCACCACCACATTATCACTCAGCACCACCACATTATCACTCAGCACCACCACATTATCACTCAGCACCACCACATTATCACTCAGCAGCACCACTCAGCACCACCACAGCATTACTCAGCGCAACCACAGCATCACTCAGCACCACCACATTATCACTCAGCACCACCACATTATCACTCAGCACCACCACATTATCACTCAGCACCACCACATTATCACTCAGCACCACCACAGCACCACTCAGCACCACCACAGCATTACTCAGCACCACCACCGCATTACTCAGCAGCACCACAGCATCACTCTGCACCACCACAGCATCACTCAACACCACCACAGCACCACTCTGCACCACCACAGCACCACTATGCACCACCACAGCACCACTCTGCACCACCAGAGCACCACTCTGCACCACCACAGCACCACTCTGCACCACCACAGCACCACTACAGCATCACTCAGGTGCACCACAACATCACTATCTGCTACAACAGCATTACTGAACACCACAGCATCACTTATCCCCAAAACAACATCACTCAGCGCCACCACAGCATCAATCTGTGCAACCATTCAACAACAACTGGTTCAAATATTTTCTGTCAATGTTTCAAGCCTAATTACAAATGTCATAAAAAGATGTTAAATGTTTTCCCTTCTGTTCTTCTTAAAACATTGTGATTTGTCAGATCAATAGGTGTAAGACAGGGGAAAACTAAACATGTACCTTTACTAATGCTATAGATGTAACATTTGCTAACTTTATAACTATTGGCATTTCTAATAACAAAATGAATACTTTTATATCTTGAAAAACAAACAAAAATTAAAAAATATTTAAATTTTACACACCAAGGGCCAGATGTAGGTAAATCCGATTTCCCGACTTTTAAATACCGAGTCATACCGATTCGGTATTCAAAAGTCGGTAAATTGGAAGAAGGCAGATGTAGGTAAAAAATTACCGAATCTGTAAGAGTCGGTATTTGCAGATTCTGTAAATACCGAATCTGTATTTCCCATTGATTCCTATGGGCCTTGAAGCCCATAGGAATCAATGTGAAATACAGATTCGGTATTTACAGAATCGGTAAATACCGAATCCTGCAAGGGTGCAGGGGGTGTCACTTTGACATCCTCTAGCACCCCAATTCTGGACATGTGTGCAATGTGGCACACAGACATGCCCTAAGGGCATGTCTGTGTGTCACATTGCACAGGTGTGCATGCACAGATGTGCATGCACACCTGAATTCGGTATTTTACCACCCAATAGGATTGGGTGGTAAAATACCGATTTTTAAGGGCCTGTGGCACTCTTAGGAGTGCCACCTACATATGGTTTTTCCGAATCGGTAAATATACCGATTCGGTATTTTACCGATTCTGTAAATTTACCGATTCGGTAACTTTACAGAATCGGTAAAATATAGGTCCCCTACATCTGGAAACCCTAATACCGGTCGGTAACGGCCGAATTCGGCCGTTACCGACCGGTATTAGGGCTCCTACATCTGGCCCCAAAAGCTCAAACTTTTCTATTGCGAGACCTATTGCATTGCAAATGCTTGTTTAGTAAAGGTTTTTCAGTCTGATCATTCATAAAAATGTATCCTTGGTGCTGGTGGTGTACATTAATGTATGATAAGTGCAGGACTTAAGTCATAGGATAGTTTCATGGTACCTTACAATGAGCAGTTCTCTTTCAGAGATGTTTATTTTCAAGGAGTTTGTTCTAAGATCTGAGTTGATAGTTCACTAATGATTTTTGCTTGTTGGTGATTCCTGTGTTATATTGTGTCTTAAGCATTTGAGTGGCAGAGAACGTTATGGTCTTCCATGGTTTTGTTAAAGGGACTGGCATAGAAATTGAGAATCGCAGAGTAGAGGGGTAGGTGTAGACCGCAACAGAAAAAGTCACTGCGCTCGTGCATCACACACCCAACAGTAAGGCTATAGTTTTAGCCATTGGTTATGTTTTGAGGGGGAAAAAACTAACTTGGGTGGGGGCAAGGTGCAGTCTTTGATATAGCAATGTCTCTGATGTCCTTCTCTGACAGTCTTTGACACTTTGAATAGATGCCATGTGCCCCAACAAAGTAGTGTCGGCTGTTTTGTCTCATTGGCTGGCAGCCAGCAGAACCTACATCCTTTTCTCATTACTTGGTATTGAGGTGTTCCCATTTTTCTATTCAGCAAATTTACTCCTTCCTGCTTTCTTCTTTCTATCCAGTTACCCTCTTTTGAAGCTTCCTTTGCCGGGGACAGGTCCTGTGGAGTACACCACATCTGTGAGAGATTATTCTCCTCCGCCTTTGGAACCGGCTCCGCCACCGACAGACCCTGGCGAACGCCCTGATTGGGTATGAGCTGCTGCTTTTTATTTTCGATATTGGTTGATCAATGTAGTCTTTAGGATTGGTGTGAACTTTGAATAGCTATACTCCAGATTGTCTGCTTTCTCCATTTGCAATGTTTGCCTACTTTATAAAGTTTTTTGAGGGACCAGGAAAAGGTAAGGGACAAGTCAACAATCCCCTTGACAAAAATATATTGCTTGTGCTAGATTTGTGGGTCTGCAAACCAAACTTATGTTTTAGAGACTATTTCACTGTTTGCTTGGCACATGTAGAATTATCCATTTCTTCTTCTTTCTCCAACAGTACTTGGGGGCCCCGGTGGCCTACATATTGCAGATCTATGTGAAAGCAGTGGTCTCGCCCTGGCACTCAGACTTCCTAGCTGTTGATGTATTCCGTTCACCCTTGTCGCGGGTATTCCAGCTAGTGGATGAAATCAGGAACCATGTAATAAGGGACAGGTATGTGGGCCATTAAGGGCTGTTCCGATGGTGTACTTTCTGCAGCCCCTGCCTATTGAGCCAATGTTCTTTGACCCATTTGAAAACATCCCCGTAGCTTCTGTCGAATTCAACATTTTCGGCAGACTTTAGGACTTTAACTTATGATTATGCCTGTCTGTTTCCCCGTTGAAGGCTATTGTGTAGTCATCATTCTCCCCAAGTTAATAGCTATTGTTCTGAAAGCAACTTACCCTTCCACCCGGTTTATGAGAAGAGCAGACCATGGCGTCTGGCATCTGCCACAGAAATGTGTGCAGTGGCAGAGGAGGCGAGGAGATATCACAGCAACTATGTGGAACTTGGCTAAGTTGAGTCTCCTATAGTGACATATTCTTCCACTTCTCCGGCCAAAAGATGGCAAAACCTTCCCGAAGGGGTAACGAATTTGTCAGAGGAATGGTCGTATTTGTTAATACTATGTGGTTAAATGATCTGTATGCCTAGCTGGAATTCGATGTTTTGTCATTTATGTGATTGTAAGGGAAGTAAATATTCTTCTCTATTTGAACAGTAGCGGCCGCCGTCTACCTAAAGTGGTAGGGCGGCCACAGGTGGAGAGAGCAGGGCGTTGGAGAAGGAGAAGAAAAAAAAACACTTACCTTCTGCCCCACTCCTCTCCCGCTGATTCCTGCAGCACTGTTTCTCTGGGTTGCTGACGGCTGAAAGGGGATGGGCTCTCAAGGCAAAGGCTCTGCACCCAATCCAGGTGCTGCTCTAACATGAGAGCAGCACCAGGATTGGTCTGAGCGGCCTCGTTTGCTGCTCAGACGGTGCATTGGAGTCTTTGCTGTTTCTCCAGCTGTAACACAGCCAGGTTGGAGAAACCTAGGTGCACATGCGTGTTTGGTCGGCCATGGACGCTGGCCAAACACACATGAGCACTTGTGAGTGCACTTTATTCCTCCCTGACATGCTCGGCCCAGCCCAGCCCTATATTTTTGTATTTCGCTCAGACAGCATAAATAAAATGTAATAACATTGCATTATTATCATTTTATTTGTCTGCTGGCACGGGCTGTGGGGCGACGCTCCTCCGCTATTACGGAGCTCAGTAGTATTAAGTCGAAATTAAGTTGGTGCTGTCTTTTGTATTCATGAGACACAGATAGATCACATCACTAGCTAAGCTGTGAATCCGATTTCTCATGTTGAAATAAACACTCATACCTACGGTTGGAAAGAACCTGTGAGTGAAAACAATTTCTTCTTCGATGAGAGTACCAACATAGGAAAAAACCCAGCCGTGTCCTACAAGCAAGAAAAAAGGACAAACACTGTACTAAACAAAAGTGATACCGGTGCCACAATAAACAAAAAAAAGGTACACAGAATTATCATTGGATTAACTCTGTTTAACTGATACGCAGACTTGATAGGTCTTGATAGATTGAGGTGAGTTTTTGTCCAGAGATCAAAGAGAGCTAAATTGAAACTTAAGTGGCACAAGGGACATGCCGAAAGCAGTATACAGCAGTGCTACTAGCGAGTCCTTTTTCTAGAACTTTTTATTAATGCTTATCCAGGATTGGCATCTTGTAACAGTCGACCATCTTAGCTGGAACCTTTTGGAAACTGTTATATGAACTTCACCTCCATTTTCTCCAAATCAGACCCAAGCCTTCCTCCGTGGCCTACATCCTTACTAAGCCCCTAACCACCCAACAATAATAAATTATAAAATTCCTCCTCGATTGTGGCGTGCTCAGAATTAGTTAAGACCCTTCCCCCCTTTTTGTGAGGTAATGAAACACGCTCTTTACGTTCCATGACCGAAGCCCAAGAGGTCTTGAGCTTGACCCACTCACCGGAGGAAGGGATCTGGCCTACCAAATCCCAGGGGTCACTAGAACGACAGACCAGTGGCAGGCGAGGACGCTGCAACTACCAAAGAAATCCATGCAAAACAATACCAGACGAGAGCCACCAAGAACACTTGACAACAATTTCAGCTTCCAAAGATCCTTCCCACGTGAGACTTTGATTGACCACCTTGATCATCACACTGAAGGAGACCTGGGATCCAGGCCCCATCTTGGTGATGTTACCAATAACAGGAGGCCTGGGAGGCAAACGTCTTCGACCCCGAAACGGGACCGCAGAGCGGCCCCACCATTACCGACTGGACTGGCAATTCAGCCATCTGGCTTCCCCAACATGACAGTATGTATGGCTCCCATGGCAGGAGCAGACAGGTTTTTGATTTCCTCCCCAATTAGGTTCCACACGCATCCCATGCCTGGACTCCATGACCTCCCATCAGATATGCACGTAGACAGGACCGGGGCATACAGAAGGCTGATAACCCCTACCACACCACCATGCACCTCAGCGCACATGCTTATAATACTTAACCTGAATGTCCATGGCCTTAACGCAACAACAAATGGCCTTTCATTTCTGTCCCTGCTCCGAGCTTCCGATTGCGATATTCGTCTCCTACAGGAGACTCGCCTTCTGAAGATGGGCTGGAGGCGGCTGAAATCCAGCGGGTTTGGAGGGCTATACTTCACCTCAGGACCATGCAAGAGAGCACGTGTGTGAATCCAGTTAGCTTTTAAGTTTGAGACATGTCCCCCAAACGCAGACAGAGACACCAGGTAGACTTCTCTCTGTATGCATTTCCATATATTACTACACTTTATCCCTTCCCCCACTATATGCACTGATTGATTGACCGTAGAAAATTATGCTCCATGCCCTAGGCCTAGTCACCACATTCACTGACGCTGGCCTTGTAATATAGGATGGTTTTACACTTGTGCCCCATACCGATCAAGACAGATCAGCCCAAAGAGTAGGACAAAACGAGCCTTCACACAAGAAAGGGTGCGCTGACAAACAGAAGCAGAAATGTCTGGCAATCGCAACATCCCACTGTTAAGGAATATACTTTATTCTCAGCGGCACATCAGACATATACCTGTATCTATTACTTCTTGACCGCACACTGTGTTTTGACGGCCAGTGTGCAGACTGAGATGGATGTCTCGGCACTCTGTCTATTCTCCCATTACTAACACTTTTTAGATTCCGGGGTTGAACACCACTAAGGTGAACATCCAGTAATCACAGACCCTTTAATCTCACAGTATCCCAGCATGATAAGCTCCACCTAGAAAGACAGTTCCCTCTCCCATGGGCTAAACACTGGATGCCCTACCTCAGACTCAAAATTTGCCCCTCACTTAGCCCAAACAGCTGCGTCCAGCTACACTGACCATATACCCACAGCCCGGTTAGGTCTACAAACATGGAAGGGGGAGGTATCACATGGCTAGGTATGATAGGATGAGGCTCAATCGTTCTCAGGTAATGCGGTGAGAATCTGGAACTCGCCTCCTCCATTGCTCCCTGCCACCACCTCCATCCGGATCTTCAAAGCTGACATCAAATCTCTTCTATTCCAAAGACACTTTCAGATCTAATTCCTTCATTCTCAGGCCCCGCCAGGAAGTTCATTAGTCATTATAAATTTGTAATATTTATCTATTTATTTCTTTGGACATTTCTTGCTAGCTGTGTTTGATATTGTGTTCTTGCTTTATATGTTTTTCCTTACCTCCTCTTGCCTGCTGTGTTTGATACTGTGCCCTGCTATTTTCGTACGTTCTATTTTATAGCATTTCTCTCATGTAATGTAACTGGTTCTATTGTACAGCGCTCTGACACCTTCGGGTATAGTCCGCACTTTATAAAAATGCATAAAATAAAATAAATAAAGATAGTCGCAGAGAAAATGACCCTGCTGCCCAAAATACTGTATGTCATGCGAACTCTTCCTCTAGAACCGCCCCCGAACCTGCTCAGTAAGCTACATCACATGATAGAGGTATATATTTGAAAGGGCAAGAAACCCTGCAAGGCTCCAAAAGAGGCATACCTGCTAGTGGCAGAAGGAGGCTTGAGCCTCCCACACCGTACTCACTACTGTCTAGCAGCCCAGTTTCGGTACATGGTGGAATGGAACAGACCACTGTTGAGGAAAGTTTGGTGCTTTATGGACCAGAGTATTTCTGGCTTACAATTATCAAATGTACCCTGGCTCCTCATGCTACATTGCCCCAGTGGGGTGTATATCTGACCTATCGCATAGGCAACAGTAGAGGCATGGTTTCCAGGGGCCTCTCAACAACTACCCCCCTCCCACCACTACCACCATAACCACCAACTTGGCATACTGACTTACCCTAGCCCAGTCAGACTCCTCTTACCATACTTAGCAAACCGCCCAATACAAATGGATTTTAGACCTATTTGATCACACAGGCTTCATGGATTTTAAGGAAGTACAGACCAACTACGGGCTCCCAACCGACGAGATCTGACACTAAACTGCTGTTAAGCACTGGATCACCCTATCTCTTGTCTGCACTGCACCCAGTAGACCTCTAACAAAGTTACAAAAGTGTCTCACCACGAAGACAGGAGACAAAGGCTTGCTCTCAGCCTAATACACATTCTTAAATAAGCTGATGAACAGTACCAAATGCCCTGCAAAAAGACAGAGATGAGGAACTGGAAAGAATCTTCACTGTCAGAGTGGACTGATATCTTCCAGAGGGCCCAGATATCATCATTCAGTTCAGCAGGGGCAAAGCATTGCTTAAAATAACACATTATTTTGACTATACCCCTGCGACTGTGGCAAAATGGAGGCTCAGCGGTAAAGCAGACTGATTGTGCAACTGTGGCCACACGTGTACCCTGGCATACCTTCTCTGGTGCTGCCCCAAATGTTAACATTACTGTGACGAGGACCTAAGAGATGTTAATGAGATTTTTGAAACAGAGGGCCCAGCATTTTATTGCTACACCCTGCTGGGACTCCCAGATGTACTGACCTAACCACTCCACTTTCATTGAGGGAAGGCTAACACCGCGGTGCTGTGTGCAGCCAATCAAGTTAGCACTTCCAAGTGGGGCACAGACTCCTCAGCCATGCTTGCGGACTGGCTGCACATACTCTGGGACATTATCAGTATGGAAAGACTTACCACATCTATCAGTAACAAACTTCAGCATTTTGATAAAATGTGGGGCCCATACCTCCAGTGTCATTCACAAGACTTTTGCAAACTCTCTTGCCAGAAATATCTCCGGGGCCTTTGATACACCCAGCCGGAGCCAGATATCGGCCAACAGGATAAGCGGACCAGCCTGAACATGACACCAAGTAGCTTCTAGCCACCAGTTAGGTTGCCTAAGTGGGGGAGACTACCTTTCTCTCCTCGAGTTCCTAACTTCCTTGGATTACCCATATCCTTCCCTTTGGAGATTGAGCCCACTCCTTTGTCCTCCATTTCCCTCCACCTTTACCCTTGCTCAGTTATCTACCTAGCCAGTCTGTGTAGGTGAGTGTTTGCAATGAATACAATGCTTTAAACCATAAAACAGGTTAGCAAAGCCAAATTACGAAACATTTTATATCATGGAAGCTAAAATACATCAAAACATCAGAAAGAAATAACCTAAAAGTGTGCGTAAAGGTAGTCAATTTAAACAAGATGCCCTGTGCAGGTTCATCCTTTGATTCACTCGAAGGGATTGTAGCACTCTAGGATGAAAAATGTATGCCGATTCGTCTTTAAGATCTTGTCGGCTATTCGGGACTGTTGTAACCTGAAAACATTACGCTGGGCTTGCACCCATTGATTTACCTAATACAGGGGCAAATGATTTAGAATAAAAATAGGGCAATGAATCTAGCAAATGTTCAATAATGTGGTTTAACTTTCAAACGTCCACACTCTTTGGGGGGTGCGGGGGGGGGGGGGGGGCTCTCCAGAATAGATAACCGAGAGGCTCTTCCCATTGAACAGTGGTTAAGTATGTCACTTAGTGAAACTCTTTAGCCAATCACAGTTGTTCCAGTGCTACTACCAAGTCTCTGATGGCCCCCCTGAAAAACGTCAAGAACAGTATAGCCAGCTGTGCTGATTCTTTATTTAGGTAGCCATCAGTCACGTCAATACAGTGCAGGTGTTCAGAATTTTGAACAAGGGGTGGACCAGCATTTCCTGTATGGTAACAACTTCTCACAGATGCTGAGCAACCACACTGCCTTGCCACTCAGTAGGAAGGTGCTCACTGAGGCCCCACACAGTCTTACATTCCAGTAGGCCTTTAATGAACTAGCCCAAATTTTAGCCACATCAGTTGCCGTTTCTGGGCCTTGGGCAGTGGTTAGGTTAAGTTGGTTGGCAAATGTAGTGGTTTGTAGAGATTCACTGCCCAAGTTCTGTGTGCTTTGTTAGCCAGGTCGCTTTTTTTCCAGGTCTGCCAAGATGAGTTTGTCATGTTTTGACAGCAATATATTACAACACACAAATTGGGGAGGGCCTTAGGGATGTTTAGAGACCTGCATAGGTTGTATCCCCCCATATATCAATATGCAAACAACCTAACAAACCTATGGGTCTATGGTCTGAGAAAATTGTCAGGGATTTAACTTCTTTCTCAGCAACAGTTGGATATGCTGAAAAGAGTCAACTATTTTAACTCAAGGCGTCATGCAGAAGATGGTTAACCCTGTGTTTTGACAGCAGTCTTGGGATCTACTTAAGAGAAAGGCTGCCCCCCTCCCAATATGTCTGGGGCCTTCAAGCTGCCTGAGGAGTGGTTCAAATGGGGATTCCAGACAGAGTTCTCTTGCTTTATTACCTGACATACAATTACCTGCCATATGAGATGCTTCAGGGGGCTTCCTCTTAACCGTGGCACAGTATGACAGGAAGTATTAATGGTTGTCTAGTGAGATGAAATTCATATCGAATTTGTGCCATGTCAGTGCAATCAGGTAGGCAGAAGATTTGACGATACCAATTACACTGCACTTTATCAAGCCAGAGGTCAAGTTTGTTTTTAAGCTCAATTGCCCCGTAGTTCAGTGTGGGCATGTTTGCTGTTGACTACTTCTGTTAATACTCCTACATCTGGTCTCTTGTCAGTCAGACAACAGACTTAAAGAGGATCCCAAAAATGGCCCCAGTCTATTCTGTATTGGACTGCTTCCTAGCTCGGGTTGGAAAACTTGGAGACCTTGCTCATCTTTTTATTCTTGCATAGCATCTTTGATAAACTGCACACTGTTTGCTAAAACGTAAAACAATGCACTAATCTTGCAGTACTTTTCTCTTCTATCGCACATGATTGCCAGTAGAGTAACCAGGTTATCTGACTGCTCTTTCCCATCTTCAGTATTTACAAGCTCCCCTTGTAAACCTAAGACAAGACCACCATCACTCTCCTACTGATAAATATAAAGGCATGATACGCAAATCTGCCTCGGTTCCGTGGCACCAGGACTTCATTACCTCCGCTTCCAAATGCCCTGACTTCTGAGAGTCATAAACCTTAGAATATTTATACTGTCATGTAAGGCCCCCAGAACACTTCTACTTAAAAATCTTTACATTTTGACAAACCCCAGCAAAACCCCTTGGGTTACTGCTCTCCCAGCGCACAGCTCCGCAGCTCACCCAGGCAGTGCTCTACCTCTGATCGCCACAGACAGTGGCTCGAGACCCCGTGCCTCACCCCTGGACTGCTCTGGCCTGTTTCTCTTTTTTTATCTGTTCTCTTTCCCTTGTCTGCTTCCTTTCCTGTCTTTTTCCCTTGTCTGCTTCCACATCCCCCTGTCCACTGGTTTTTCTACTTACTTTTCCATTCTAATCTCTTCCCCCGCGTCCTGCCCCTAACGCCATTTTCCCACTGCTGCTGCCCCCGCGGCTCCTCCCGAGTTTTCACGCTTCCGCCTCTCAGCTGTGCCGACCTCTACTTAATAGAGGCCGCTGCGCGGCACGCGCTGTAGGCGCCCAAAGGCAAGACCGTCTGTGCCTGTCCACAACCACTGCCAGGAACCCTGGTCCTCCGACCTGCCAACACTACAGCTACTTGGCTCTCCGCGCACTCAGCACCGGCAAGAATAACTACGGCAGGCTTTCCTCACCTTTCAACACCCACAGTCCTTTCATCTGCCGAAACTGACGCCGCTCGCTCATCTTTGCCGAGACCAAGGATCCAATTCCACTGACCAGCAACAAGTCTATCGCTGCCCAAAGCCTGCAATGCATCCTCCTCAACGTCCTCTCCCTCCACAGACACACCACGGAAATCTGGAACCACCTCGACAGTACCACTCCTGACGTCTCTTTTCGTACCGATACCTGGACAAGCGCCACCTCTGGACCAGACATTGCGATCGCCATCCCCGAAGGATACAAAATCACCCGGAAGGACTGCCCAAACCACCACGAAGGCGGCATCGCCATTGCCCACAAGGCCAACCTCCGCCTGAGCACCTTCACCGACGGGCCCAAAGACCTATTGGAACACATCCACTTCAAGATACAGGTCAACCTGACTACCACCCTATGAGGAACCCTCATTTACAGACCTCCCGGACCCCGCACACCTTTTTCCGACTCTATTACTGACATCATCACCCCACATGCTATCACCTCCAATGACTACACTTTGGTGGGAGACCTCAACTTCCACCTCGACATGCGCCAACACCTCAACTCCTCCTCCCTCCTGGAAAACCTCCACATAATCAGACTCAAATCAGGTCGTACCAGGACCAACGCAGTCAGCAGGACTCACCCTCTACCCCATCTTCACCTCAGGAAACGCCATCTCCGTCAGCCACACCTCCAAACTCCCATGAACGGACCACTGCAGCGTCCACTTCACCTACAAAGCAAACCTCTCCCACAGACACCCACTCCTGCTCCAACGCAGGAATTGGAACAAGATCTCAGACTACCAGCTCGCCATCACCCTCAGCAGCTCTGCTTCCACCACCTCAGACGACGACCCCACCACCGCCGCCTGTATCCCACACAAATGGATCACCGATTGCGCCAACACAGTCGCCCCCTCAGCAAATCCTCCAACCCTCACGCAAAGAAAACTAGCTGGTTCTCCACCAAACTACGGGAATCCATACAAACCTGCAGATGCCTTGAAAAACTATGGAGCAACTCCAAAACGCCAGCGGACCTCGACACCTGTAAAACTGCCACCACACACTCATCAGATACTCAAGGAAGAAAGCACTCCAGGACAGAATCTACACCCACGCACAGAACAGCAAAGAACTCATCTGAAAGAAACATGTAGTGATAGATTCCTTACCTTAGAATTACACCCAGGCGTCAGACTGGATTCAGAAAGTTTTCGTCAGCAGTACCCCTGCGACTCGGTAGGCATCATCGTGCGGCTCCGTTGGCGTCGTTGGCGCTGGGATGATGTCACGGGAGCTACTTAGACACGCCCACGCACGCTGACGTCAGTTCTTTCTTTTTCCGCGCCAGCAAGCGCAGATCGGGGAGGAGCTAGTGCCCCCAGTCACTTTTTGAATGAGTTTTTTCATGGCCCTTTGTCTCATTTTCTTGAGTCGATCGACTCCTGGTGTCTTAGGGATGCCTGGCTTCAAGAACTGTGGTGACTGTCACCGCATGATGTCTGTGATGGACCCACACTGTGTGCGTCTCTACTGCCTAGGGCGCGACCACGACTCCAAGACGTGCTTCGACTGCCGGGCAATGGCGCCGAAGACTTTGCAGAGGCGTTCCCGAAAGTTGCTGTAAGTCCGGCAGTCGGCTCTGCGCCGCTCAAGGTCCTGGTGCCTTGGGAGGCCGAGGGACTGGTCGCGTAGCCATCACCATCATTCTTCTGGATCTAAGTTTTTGCACTCGGGGTCTGGTAAGTCGAAGCAGTCCAAAAAGACGTCGAAGAAGCGTCGTTGCTCCTCAACTTCCCCTCGCCCTTTGCGCGATACACCTGAGGGTGCGGGTGGTGCCACCCCAAGGCTCCGGCGAAACCTGCGCCGCCGGCCTGCCCACCCTTTCCGGGTCCGTCGGAGACACCTGCACAAGGGCAAGAGTTTCTTGCTGCCAGGGCCCGCCTCTTGGGCCGTCTGGCCCGCGGGTGCGCCTAAAGAACCCGCAGGACCAACTGGGGGGTCTTGTCCTTCCATCTCTGGCGGCTCTAGCGCCGCAGGACCACTGGGATCTGGGATTGGACCCCGGTCGACGCCGGTTGACCTAATAACACCTCCACCGACATCGACCCCACCGCCACTACCACCGACGTTGCCCGCTCCTCTGGACGATGTCGTCCCCAGGTTCAGCCCTGAACCGGACACGGTGTCGGATCAGGGTCGATCCTTTTTGCCCTGTATCCGTTCTCCTTATTTTCTGCCTGTTCCACAGACTTCAGAGGAAGGGGAGGTCTTGGAGGGGTCTGAGGACCCTTTTGCACAAGAGTGTGCTTATGATCCGGACTGCCAGTGGTCTTGACACCTCACCTGACCATGGCATGATGTTGTCTCCTACCGTGGCTACGGAGGAGATAGCCAGTTATGCAGTGGTGTTGCGTAGGGCAGCCGTGTACTCCACCTCGAACTCCCTACAGTGGCTGTCAGGACTAACATCCTGACAGAAGTGCTCCAGCCGGCGGCAACCTTTTCGGAGCGCTTGCTGTCCTTTAATGAAGCACTGTCTGACGTTCTTTTGGGCACCTAGTCCGGGCTCAACACAGGGGCTCCTGTGGACAGGAACGTGGCCCGACGACGACGCCCAGCTCCTGGCGACCCCCCTCTTTCACTCTCCACACCCTACCCCTGAGAGCTTTTTTTTTTTTTTTTGTAAGACATTTATTTGCACAAAATAAATAAAAGTTACACTGCGTCACGCCAACAACCCGGAGGCAGCCCGCTATTAAAGCAAGCAACACATTAAAAGTGTTGAACCATAAGGAGTGATACAAACAGTCGGGTGGCATGACTCATAGGAGAAGCATGTGGTACAGTAAGGATACGTATAACAGCAGTGTGACATTAGCCCGGTAAGTGGTCTTACATTTTTTCAGCGCCGTAGACAGCCAGACGGATCTCAAAGTGATAGTGCTGCCTCGCAACCCTGTAGAGAACAACAGGCCATAGCCTGCTGAAACAGCAATTTGGAGAAATATGTCTACGGCCACTGTTTTTGCCCATCCCACCCCAACCAACAACAAAAAAGGAAAATAACGAACATTGGTGCAGGTCTGTAACATCAATTACACATCACTTCACGCATACATAGGGTCGTGTGCGCCTGTGCTGGGCAATCATAAAACGACATCAATCAGTGGCAGGGGCAGTGGCGGGTTGGCCGCCAAGTTCCAACCGCAAGGGGGGGGGAGGGGGGGGAGGGGGGGGAGAGGGGGGGGGAGGGATGGAGGAATAAGGTAAAATACCGGCGCGCGTGGCCTCAGAGGGGGTGGAAAGGACCAGACAGTGTAGTGTAAGAGTGTCCAGGGGGCAGGAGTCGGGAAGCGTACCTCAGCCCCAGAGCAAACTCGCACAGTCAGAAACCACCAGGTCATCAACAGCACTCACACATCCACAAACCCCTATCCCATATCATCTGAAATGCCCACGTCAGGTGACATTCCCGAAGCATCCGAGCCAGCGCGCCCTCTAGTCCATTGCAGGAAGGGCTCCCAGATGTTGTTAGGTCATGAAGCGGTAGGCATCGTCTCCCAGTAATGTGTGAGCTATGCATGACCATACGTCACATCCCTAACCCACGCAGTAAATGATGGCAGAGCTTTCCGGCCCCAGTGCAATGACACTTGTTGCTTGGCGTAAAGGAGCAGCAGCGCATGTAATTTTGTATCACAGGGTTCCGTGTCTTTGACATAGCCTAACAAGCCCAGCAGTGGAGAAGGTGTATCAGTCCTGTGTAGTATTTGGTTAATGGCAGTGAATATATCCGACCAGTACTCTCCTAATCTGTGGCAGCTCCACGCTACATGAAGGAAGGACGCATCCTCCCCGCCACATTTCCAACAGGATGCATCAGCGCGGATGCCCATGCGGTGCAGCAGGATCGGCGTGCGATAATAGCGATGCAGGAACTTAAAATGGACTAGCCTTAATCGATAATTCGGAGACAACGCCGTCAGTTGCTTACAGCAATATTCCCATACCTCATATGTCAAAGGGTCTACCAGCTCAGCAGTCCAAGCCTGCCTGGCTGTAGGTACTGTTATCGGGGCCTGCTCCTGCATGCAATTATAGAGTCTAGACACTAGCTTTTTGGGTGAGGGATACCCCTGAGAGCTTGGTTGTCCAAGCCTCTACTTTCCAGAGCACTTTCCCTTCCGCCCCTCCGGATAAGGAATCCAAGAACCTGGTGCAGCTTGACAAGAAGCTGTTTTCATCTGCCAGCTTAGGGCTGGGGTCGTTGATCACAGCATTCCTCTTGGGCCATTATTCCCACTCCGTGTGGGACATGGTTGCGCAGGAGCTGCCTGTAAGAAAATAGCTCTATATGTACTGCACCAAAGTGAAGTACAGTGTGCATAGAGTCCAAGGGTCTGCAGAGGTTAGTTAGATAGAACCTTACTCTCTAAAGTGGTAGCTTGGTCAAGCAGTAAGGCAGTATCCGAGGACAGTGTTAAGCATTTGATGTACACACTCAGTCAGCAAATTATTTCACACACTCAAGAACTGAACTCTAGGCCAATTGTTTTGTATAAAAAATATATACTGTTTTATTTCTAGAACCAAGCAAGCCTGGCACAGATTAGCATAAAAATACTTTGCAGTAGTAAATTACTTGTATGAACACAGTTCAAAATTGCAGTATAACTTGTACTGGTTTTGGTTACAGTTTTAAGTAAGCAGTTTGCAACACTTTGCAGGTATAATACGTTCAAATTAATGGGCTTTTTGAGTAAAATGCAGTTAATTACTTATCAGATTACTTTTGCTAACACAGTGCTGGATCCTAGATTCAGCACTGGGACATTTCCTAAAAACAGGTGAGTAAATGCGTTTTAGTTCGAGGTACGATTTTTAAAGAATATTATTGCATTTCAAAAGTTGACACTTAGCAACTTTTTCACATACAATCACCAATGTTATCCTTTGGGAGAAAATTCACTTAGCAGGTAAGTTATGTTAATACTTTTTCTTACTCAGTGCTGGATACCTAGATTCAGCACTGGGACATTCCCTGAAAACAGTTGAGAAAATGCGTTTTGGTTATTCGACTGATTGTTAAAGAATATTTCTAGTTTTCAAAAGTCGACACTTAGAAACTGTTAGGGAGAAAAAGTGTCAATGTTATTCTATGAGGAAAAAGAGGTTATCGGTTCCCAGGTAGGTAATCTGTATTTGGAATTAGGGTCCGGGGGTTAGACTTGGGGGTCTCCCAGGGTCAGTGATGCACTGTTGTTGCACCCTCAACGGCACTAGGTCGGCCGGGTGCAGAGTTTTGAGGCCCAATGTTATCCAATTGAGGATAGGGTGGTTCTGGTTGGTGGCTGCTGGCAAGCAGGCCACGGGGTTGTGGGAGCAAAGCTCCTAGGGTTAAGCTCAGGGCAAGTTGGGGACCAAGTTAGCACAAAAGGGGCACCCTCAGCGGCACTAGGGCGGCCGGGTGCAGGTTGTTGTTTAGAGGTCGGGTGCCCTGTTGATTTCAATGGAGATTCTCTGGGACAAAAAAACACTGCAGGCTCGGGGGCGAGGATCTTCCAGGAGTGACCACCACTTCGAGGGGTAAGTTGGGATGTAGAGGGATGGTTAGGCATCGCTGGGTTGAGCACACTAGGCCGTGGGGCATCGGGTGCAGGGGTGCCTTTGGATGTCGGATTTTCTTACCCGCTCTGGTCGCGTTAGCGGGGGTCCTCTGGATTGAAGCTGCAGGCATCATCTGGAGGCTTGAAACAGGTCAGGGGTCGCCGAATCTCTGGTCAGTATTGCCGGTGGGGACCTCTTTGTGGTGTTTTTCCACTCTAGCTCAGGTCGAGTTCGATGATTGCAGAGTGGGCTGGATACGCGGTTCCTGGCTGGCACCAGGAACTGCAGTTCCAACACGTGCGTTGTTCACAGGAGAAATAGCTTGGAAAGTGAATGCAGGCAGGTCCTCCGGGGTTTTTGAGGTTGCTGGCCGCTGGACACGCCGGAGTTTTGTAGGAGCAGTTTCGAGGGGGGAGACAGGACTGTAGGGCTGGGTCCAAGTCAGTGGGCATCGTCCTCTTGTTAGCTCTGCACGGCTTCTCGTCCTTCTTGTTCTCCTTTTCTTGTGGTGGCTGGATCTGAGGAAGAAAGGTTCAGGGTGCCCCTAAATACTAAATTTAGGGGTGTTACAGGTAGGCAAAGGGCAGGTACCAATGGGTCCCTTCCCGGGGGTGGGGGGGGGATACACCCCCTATTCTGCCACTCTCCAGTGGGAAGGGGGCAGGAGCCTGTCCCTGGTTGCCTGGGTCCCCCCATCCTCAAGATGGCGGCGACTCAAGGTTGTGCTTCACCTCACCTCACCTCTCCCCCCCCCCCCCCTCCCCCACCTTAGGGGTGGAGTTGGCAGGGGTGGGCACACCTCTCTTCCTCACTTGTTTTTCCCACTGATTCTCCCACCCAAAGTGGGGGGGGGTAGAACCAGTGGGGACCAGTTGCTGGAAGCAGCAAAAGATCTAGTCAAGTCAAGTTAAGTCAGGACATTTGTAATGCGCACATATCACGTCCAAAGAGTCTCATGACGCTTGCAGACGACTCTGACGGGGGATGGACAGTTGAGTTAGCAAAAGAGCCAAGTCTTGAGTTTCTTGCGGAAACAGATGTGTTCTGAAGTCATACGCAAGCTCAAGGGCATTTTGTTCCAGAGGCTGGGTACCAGAAAGGAGAAAGCACGACCCCCCCTTCCTGGTAGTTTGAATTCTCAGCGGGGTGAGCAGTTTACGGGACAAGTATTTAGGGCCATTCCCATACATATGTTTGTGCGCCAAACACAATGTTTTGAACATGATTCGCTTTTTTACAGTAAGCCAGTGTAGGCGTCTAAGGCACGGGGCGGATGGCGACCTTCGTGGTAAATCTAAAACAAGTTGCGCTGCAGTGTTCTGCAGAACCTGTAACTTTTTCAGGTGGTGCTCATTTATTGCAATTAATAGCGCGTTCCCATAGTCCAGCCTATTTATAATGAGACCCTGTACCAAGAGTTTTAGTGCTTCGGCTGGTATCCACTTGAAATCTTTGTGCAGACTGCGCATGATTCCAAAACAGGTTCCTACAATGGGGTTTATTTGGGTTTTCATGGAGAGTTTGTTATCCATATGAAAACCCAAATTGCGCACCGATTCCTTGGGGGCTGGACTGTGGCCCAACTCTACAGGCCACCAGTCCTAGGTCCAATGTTCAGCGGCTTTGCCAAACAACATGACTTCTGATTTGTTGCCATTTAACTGCAAGTGGTTCCTGCCCATCCAGTTCTTAACCTCAATCATACAGTTTTTAAAGCGAACTTTTGTTTCGTTAATATCAGGGCCGAGAGTGATCAGAATTTGAGTGTCGTCGGCATAGGGTAAAACATCAAAGCCGAACGCTCTGATCACATTGGCCAAAGGCGCCATATAAACATTAAAAAGCGTAGGGCTCAGAATAGAGCCCTGAGGAATACCCCTTTTGACAGGTCGAGTACTTGCTGTATTCTTGCCCACTTGCACAGTGGTTGTGCGATTAGATAGGTAGCTGCTGAATCATTCCAGTACCTGCCCACTGACACCAATCTCCCATAGCCGTTGAATCAAAATGCGATGGGAGATGGTGTCAAAGGCCGCAGACAGATCCAGGAGGACAAGAATGGTTGCTTGATGTTTGTCCAGGGCGAGCCTGATGTTCTCTGCGACCTCGACCAGTGCCGTCTCCGTGCTATGGGCGGCACGAAAGCCTGACTGTGAAGGGTCCAGCAACTCCTTACTTTCCAGATAGTTCACCAGTTGTCCATTAACAAACAATTCCAATATCTTTCCAAAATAAGGCAACAGGGAGATAGATTGATAGTTCAGAAGAGTGTTCGCTTCAGCACCCAGTTTTTTCAGTATCGGCCTTACTCTCGCCGCCTTCCATATTATAGGAAAATCAGCTTACAAAAGAGATTTATTGAGGAGGCTGGTAAGACAATCCACAAGAGCCGGGGCCAATATGGTAAACAGTTTAGGGGATACCTGGTCATAAGGGGACCCTGATTTGATCTTTAGCCCTACTACCACAGTCTTGTTATTGTCAAGAATTTTAAATGTAGTCCATCTATGGGGGTAGTCATCCGAAGTGGGAGTTGGGTCTTGATACTGTGTTGGTGCTGTGTCTGGACAGAAGGATTCATGTATAATGGTAATTTTATCCTCAATTTTTTTTTAGAGCGCTTCGGTCCATTCTACAGAATCGGGGTGGATAATGAATTCTTGGGAATGGTGAATTCTTTCAGAATGTGGTATAGCTCTTTGGAGGAATTTTCAGCTTTAATTATACGCTCTGCTAGGTACACTCGCTTTGCTGATCTTATGTCCCTCATGTAGTTACTGTGCAAAGTTTTATATGTATTACGGTCAGTTGGATCCTTGTTTTTTCGCCATTTTTTCTCAGCGGTTCTTGTGAGCGACTTGGTATTTTTTAGCTGTTATGTAAACGAAGGTGCCGGTTTCCCTTTACATTTGACCATGCGCCGGGGGGCGATTTTGTCCAGTGCTTTTTCAATGGCTGTATCAAGATGTTGTGCGGCTATACTAACACTCGCGGTCAGATTTATGGAATCTGTCTGAAATAGGTTAGAAAAGGAGGATAGTGTAATCTTTTTCAGGGGTCTTCAAACTTTAGAGTCCTCTTCGCGGGTTGGTCCCGTGATACGGGCAGGGATGGTAAATTTCACTAAGTAGTGAACGGTCCAGAGCAGTGGAACCGGAGGGCACGTCCTGATGTTAAGGGAATTGGTAAAAAGGAGATCTAGCGTGTGGCCGGACCGATGGGTCGGTCCTTCAATCCTTTGACTAAGATTCAGAGTGCTCATATTGGAGATTAACTTTTCGGTTTCTGCATCTGACTGTTCATCTGCGTGATAGTTGAAGTCGCCTAGCAACAGAAACTTGTCTGCAGTCAGTGCGTGAGGTGCAATAATTTCTAACAGGACGTTGGCAAAATCTCCCTTGGTCCTGGGCGGTCGATAGCGCAGGGCCCCCTTCCAGACCTCCTTTGAGGGACAGCTAATTTTAAATACTATGATTTCTATGCTGTCAATCTCAGTGCTGTCTATGATACAGATCTTAGTGGTATGCGCTGCTGCAATCAATAATCCCCCACCTCTAGAGTCCTTCCTGTCATACCGAATTATTTCGTACTGCTGGGGAAAAGCTATGTGAAGGTCAGGAGTGACAGACTCATGTAGCCAGGTCTCCGTTACAAAACATAGGTCTGGGGCTTCTGCGTCAAGAAGGCTCCATATTTCCAGCGCATGTCTGGGAATGGAACGGGCATTAAAGTATATAGCAGTAAGTTCCTTGGAGACTACAGTGGGCGGGTTGAGACTCAAGGAAGCCATATTGGTCCTCCGGTCGAAGGATGAATCCGAGCCGAAGAGACATGGTAACCGGTCAACGTCGGCTAATAAGGCATCGGATACCGAGGCCTGAGGGAGATTGAGGTCTATTAGTTCTTCCCTAGAATACCTGAAGGTTGACATATTGGTGCCTGTCATTACGTGCAGATGGGATAGACAGGGAGGCGACGCCTGCTGGATTCAATAAAGTCCTGGCGATTGGCAGCGTTTTGGCGCGGACGGGCGCAGACGACTTGCCTGTGGCGCGCCGCTGCGAGCGTCCGTGCCTTCGTCCCGCTTATGTAGGGAGAGGGGGACGGAATCTAGAGCGCTGCAGTCCCTTCCGGGGATACGACCGGAAGTGAGGATTCGCCTGGTCCGGCCCTCCGTTCAAGCGGCACAGGCCGTGACGGACCGGGGTCTCAGGCAGGCAAGGTAGGTGAATTACAATGCACAGTGGTTTAAAAGGCAACTAAATTGATGCGGCGCAAATTAAGAGCAACCGAATAAAAAAGGTTAAAAGCACAGTTATTCTGCACACGCATTTGTGACACACTAGAATGCAATCAGGAAATGGCAGTGTTGCCGAACAGCATTAGCCTCCAATCAGGGCGCCGCTGCGCGCGTCCGCCCCATTCCTCCCGCTTATGTAGGGAGAGGGGGACGGAATCTAGAGCGCTGCAGTCCCTTCCGGGGATACGACGGGAAGTGAGGATTCGTCTGGTCCGACCCTCCGTTCAAGCGGAGGGTCTGGAGATCTGGAGAGGCTCACAACGGCGGCATGCCTTTGAAGCCTCTCCTTCATGAACCCTGCCCACCCTGGGGGAGGAGGCTTGGCACCTCATCCCAGGATGTGCATTGTTTCAGGCCCGAGAGCAGCAAGCTCTCGATCCAGGGGCCCAGAAACATGTTTGGTGGTGCCAATCTAGGCAACCACTCAGTTAGGTCACTATGAGTTGGTCGAGTTTCAGGGGGCATCTCAGAAATGCCCTCTGTTGTGCATTTTACATTAAATCCCACACTGGCATCAGTGTGGGTTTAATGTGCTGAGAAGTTTGATACCAAACTTCCCAGTCTTCAGTGTAGCCATTATGGTGCTGTGGAGTTCGTAATGGCAAACTCCCAGCACCATATACTCTTAATGGCAGCACTGCACTTACAGTGCCCAGGAAAGGACCTGGGTACTGTAGGGGTACAGGACTCATGTACCTGTACCCTCACCACTGGCATAGGGCACCCAGCTAGAGGGGTGACTGATGTATGCCAGGGCAGTGGTTTGTGGGCATGGCACACAGGGATGTGTGCCATGTCGACTCTTCACTTTGTTCTGCACCAAGACATGCACCCTGCAAAGGCAGTGTGTGAGCGTCAGGGTACAGGGCCTCTAAGGCTGGCACAGTAATTGCTGCAGTCCTTAGAGGCCTTCTCTGGCCACAGTGCCCTGGGTACACGTGGTACCATTTACCAGGGGCTGACATGTGGCCAGAGATGCCAATTGTGTTAGTTTTGGGGAAAGAACACATGCCCTGGGAACCTGATTGGCAGGGACCCAGGGCACACTAAGAAAAAGTGCATCAGTAGTCTGGCAAAAAGTGTGTGAGGGGGGTTATTGCAACAGAAACCCACTTTCCTACATTACCTAACTGTCCGTAGCTATTGCTGCTGGGAGAGACGCAGCTAAGTTCACCATACGTTGTGGGCTTGACACCGCCAACTAGCTATGCAGAGCGATTTCCACAACGGTGGCGCTTAGGCGCCATGCCTGGCTGAGGACAACTGGCTTCTCGGGAGATGCCCAGAACACTCTGATGGACATGCCCTTTGATGGCATTTGTCCCTTTGGCAATAAGGCAGATAGTGCGTTGGAGCACTTTAAGGACTCCCGGGCTACGACATCCTCCGCCTGCTTTCCGGTCCTTTTGTGGCCACAGGAGGGGTGCCACACCACGTTCGCAGAGCCACAGGCCGCCGCAACAACATCAGCGCAGCCGCGGATGTGAGAACCGTTGAGTCGGTTCAGGGTGTTAGCGGGCGGGTCAGTCCACCTCCACCCGCAGCATCCACTGCAAAGCCTTCCTAGTCTGGAATTTCAGGCCCATCAAACGCCAGTGGGTGGCAGAATTCGCAATCATCTCCCCCACTGGCGTAAAATCACCTCGGACAAGTGGGTGCTGCCAATTGTCCGAAGGGGCTACTCCCTCCCATTCGAGACCACCCCCCCCCCCAGCCATGCCACCTCAGTACCATCGCATGTCGGGGGATCACTTGGCACTTCTCCAGCAGGAAGTTGCGGCCCTCATGGCCAAGGGGGCCATTGAGCGCATTCCGATGCCAGAAGTAGGTCGTGGTTTTACTCCCACGACTTTTCGGTTCGAAAGAAGGACAAGGGCCTGCGTCCTATCTTAGTCCTTCAGAACGTCAATCGCTACCTCCGGAAGGAGAAGTTCAAGATGCTCACACTTGCTCAGGTCTTGTATGCCCTAAACCCGCAAGACTGGATGGCAGCGTTGGACTTGCAGGATGCTTATTTTCATATCCCCGTCCTGCCGGCACACCGGCGTTACCTGCGGTTCACCGTAGGCCACGAGCATTTTCAGTTCACCGTGGCCTTACCAGTACCCCTTGGGTGTTCACGAAGGTGATGACGGTGTAGCAGCTTGTCTGCGCAGATCAGGGGTTTCAGTCTTCCCCTATCTCGATGACTGGTTGTTGAAGGTGGGCTCACCCCAGACAGTCGTCTCCCACCTCCAGATTACGGCCGACCTCCTATATTTGCTGGGGTTTTCCATCAACGTGCCGAAGTCGCACCAGATTCCCTCTCAGTAGCTCCTCTTCATTGGAGCGGTTCTGGACTCGGCGCAGTTTCAGGTTTATGTCGAAGAACGACAACAGGAGGAAGGTCCTTCTCCTACCTGGCCGCCAAGACCTGGAACTCCCTCCCTCCCGACCTGCGCCTGACCCAAGACCACCTCTCCTTCAGGAAGAAGCTCAAGACCTGGCTATTCGAGCAGTAGCAGCACCCCCCCCCCCCCCCCCCCCCCCTAGCGCCTTGAGACCCTCCGGGTAAGTAGTGCGCTATATAAATGTCTGTGATTGATTGATTGATTGATCCTCCCAAACAGCGAATCCGGGATATTCAGGCTATGATTCCGATCTTTCAGCTTTATCCTGGCTTTCGGTCAGGATGATGCTCTGGCTCCTGGGCCTGATGGCCTCCTGCATCCTGCCGGTGGATCATGCCAGGTGGCATATGCAGGCTCTGCAGTGGGACCTGAAGGTCTAGTGGGCACAGCACCAGAGCAGGCTCTGCAGTGGGACCTGAAGTACTAGTGGGCACAGCATCAGAGCAACCTGTCCGATCTCGTCTATATCGCGGAGGGCACTGCTCGATAATTGCAGTGGTAGCTCGAGAATCGAGATTGGGTCAGTGGCAGATCCCTCTCCCTTCCCCAACCGGAACATACAATTGTGACGGACGCGTCCCTTCTGGGCTTGGGTGGCCACATGGGAGAGGTGGAGATCAGAGGCTCAATATCAAACTTCTGGAGCTTCGGGCGATCCGACTTGCACTGAAGGCATTCCTTCCCTCTGTCGTGGGGAGAGTAGTGCAAGTGTTCACCGACAACACCACGTGGTGTAGTGAAGACAGGGCCTTGCTTGCACACATTGCTATGTTAGCATAAGCTTATTAGAAGTTTAAACACCATTTTACCACTTTGCAGCTTTTTCACACAATACTACATATAACTGTTGTTGTAAGTTAAACTGCTTGATTTTCCTCGCATGAGAATGGTCTGTTCTCTTCCAGGGGATCCTCATTAATAGTCATAAGCATTAGAATATTCCCGCCCATGCGCGGGACCCCGGAAACACTATATTATATGTGCCCCACATATATATATACATATATATATATAAATAATATATATATAAAAACAAGCAATAGCAGCCAAATCGCATTAGAGCTGAAATATGCTGTGAAGAATTTCCACCATACATGTATAATAAGCATTAGAAACATGAGAAACAACACCAAAGATTGTTTAGAAATTGTTTTAATGCTCAGAAAGCAGTAGAAATTCTCATAACTCACTGGAAGCATAGGAAGCTCCCAGGCTGCATTGCAAACACACAGTCTAAAAAGACTGAAAAGCTAACCTGTAGCTGAATAGCAATAAACTGACACCGTGCCTTTAAGGCACTCATGACCCCCTGTATCCCATCATGCCCCAGGGGTGACAGTTAGGTCAGTTGTTCTTTCCGGCTCCTTCAGAGAAGGACCCTGGTTACACAGCTCCACTATTTTTCTGGTTTTTGACAGAAAAATACTTCATTTTTGACAACTTTTACTCTTACTTCGACATTTAACATCTAGTCAAGTAAGATACTGCTTGTTTTCAGCAGTTTAGTGAACATTTTCTTCTGAGAATGCCTTCACTCTTTGATAAATGTCGTTCTTGTGGCAACAAGAAGGCAAAATCAGACAACCACGACGTCTGTATCCTATGTCTGCCTGAAGATCATGATCCAGGCACCTGTCCACATTGTGAGCACCTGTCAGGAAGAACTCTCAAAGACAGGGAGAGGATTCGAATTTATGGCCTGGCTCACAGGGCTTCAAGAGGAAGATCACCAGTGAAGAAGGGCTCCAAGAAGGCTCATACATCTTCAAGAAAGAAGTCTTCATACCCTTCAACTTCAGCGTCGGGCTCGGCGCTGAGAGAAGAACCACAGGTGGAGTTTTCCTCTTCAAAACTACCGTCGACGGCGGGCTCGCCGTCGAGAAGAAGACCAGGTACGTCGACGACGTCGAAAGATCCAGCTCCGTCGTCGAAATCCTCTCCGCCGACGTCAACTGGGCGACGATCGGCGTCGAGGAAGGCTACTCCGCCGCCGTCAACCGGGCGACTGTCGGCGTCGAGATCCATTACCCCTCCGCCGTCGTCAACCAGGCGACGACCGGCGTCGAGGGAGGTCACTTCGCCGTCGTCAACCAGGCGACGACCGGCGTCGAGAAGTGTGACCCCTCCGCCGTCGTCCAAGAAGCGGTGCTCGGCGTCGAGGACCAAGACCCCTCCGCCGTCGACAGTAGCTCGTCGATCGGCGTCGAGGACGCAGTCTCCGTCAGTGCAGCGTCGGCGCTCGGCGTCGAAGGTGCCCAATACCCCTCCGCCGTCGTCGCACAGGCACTCAACGTCGAGACCGAGATCCCTGTCGACGGCCGACCATCGCCGTTCGACGTCGAGGCAGAGAGCTCCGTCGACGACTGGACATCGTCGTTCGACGTCGAGAGAGAAGCTTCCGTCGACGACAGGACATCGTCGTTCGACGTCGAGACAGAGAGCTCAGTCGACGGCCGGTCATCGCCGTTCGATCTCGAGACAGAGGACTCCGTCGACGGCTACTCATTGCCGCTCGACGTCGAGAGACTACAGATCCTCTCATGGACATTCGAGGTCGAGATTGTTTGATCCTCCGACTCCTCGAAGGCGTTCGACGGCGAGAAAAGAACGCTCGACGTCGAGGCATTCAGATGTAATCATGGTGACGGAATCTGCTTCTCATCATTCATCTTATCGGTCCTCTGGCTCCTCAACTGAACCTTCAAGGTCCAGAAGCCCTATACACAGATCTCCTGAGCGTCGACCAGATCTGTCGGCCAAGCGAATCAGGCTGTCACCTAGATGGTACAAATCTTTGGACCATTGGCGAGATGCTGGGGCTACCAAGCGTATGCAGGAATATGCCAGCCCACACCACAGGTCTCCGCTTCAGGATCTGGTGGAGGAGATGGACAGGCGTAGCCCTCCCAGGCGCAAATCCCCTGTGAGACCACCCACCAAATCGCCCAGAAGATCCCGATCTCCTAGAAGGGAACCTCGAATGGAAGGTCGGATAAGGTCTCGCTCTCCAAGAGACAAATCGCCCGTGAGATCACCAGCCAGATCTCCCAGAAGATCCCGATCTCCTAGAAAGGAACCTCGGACAGAAGATCGGATCAGATCTCGCTCTCCTAGACGAGAGGAGCGTTCAAGAAGGTCACAGGAGCGGAGACTCAGTGCTCACCGTAGACGTCGACGTACTCCGTCTACTTCTTCTACCTCTTCTACCAGATCGTCAAAGAGGGACTACTCCCCGACGTTGACGGACAGTCCTGTGTCCAGGT
Organism: Lissotriton vulgaris; assembly: GCF_964263255.1. Classification (NCBI taxonomy): domain Eukaryota; kingdom Metazoa; phylum Chordata; class Amphibia; order Caudata; family Salamandridae; genus Lissotriton; species Lissotriton vulgaris. Next base: position 277,106,585 of record NC_141698.1, on the reverse strand, counting down.
CCTACCCAGTGGATGACATTGGCACGTATCTGGATGTGCTGCAAAGAGGAGCGCTTAAACTGAACATCGAGATGTCTGTCCCTCAAGTAACAACAACAGTCATTTTTGAAACTTTACACAAGAAGGCCATCTCCAGACCTCTGCTGCCTTTAGTCCCGGTGATTATGGATCCTGTCAAGGAGGTTTTCCTAACCCCAGCAGCAATCAGAGCGGTACCAGCCCGCATTCAGAAGAAGTACAAACCGGTGGCTTCTGACCCGGTGTTTATAAAATCTGACCCTCCAGCAGACTCTGTGATTGTGGCAGCGGCGAGGAAGACACATGCGGTTGCTGGCTCCTCTTCAGTCCCGCCAGATAAGGACAGCAAAACACAAGACTCCTGGGGTCGAAAGGTTTGCAACTCTGCTGCTTCCACTCTTAAGGTCGCTAGTGCAGCTGCGCTTCTGGGTCGATATGACAGAGCCTTATGGGACTCGATGGAAAGATTCAAAGCCAAGCTGCCAAAAGAGGACCAGCAGGACTTTGAAGAAACTGTAACAGAGGGGTGTCTGGTGGCGAATCAGATGATAAGCACGGCTGCGGATGGGGCGGTGCTTTCGGCTCATTCCTATTCCCATGGAGTTTGTGCCAGAAGATCGGCCTGGTTGCGCCTTACAGGTCTGAAACCGGATGCTCAGCATCGGATTCTGAATCTTCCCTTTTCGGGTTCCGCTCTCTTCGGAGAACATGCGGACGAAGAGATGACCCGAATGAATACTGAGCTGGATACGGTGAAGGCGGTGGGCTTGGAGAAGAAAAAAGAATGCAAGCGCCGCTTCAAGACCAACAGGGGGAGAGGGGCAAAACTCAAAACTCAAGGGAAACCCCAGTTTCGTGGCAAGCCCAGCAGAGGTAGAGGAGGTCACCAACAGTCCTCCAACACCACAAGAGGAGGAAAAGCCTGAACAGAGGCTTCCTCTGGCGCCGTTGTCCACTCCAGTGGGAGGAAGTGCTTCACAACACCTGGCAGAGTGGGTCAGCATCACAAAAGATCAGTGGGTGCTGAATATACTGCGCAATGGATACAGGATACGTTTCCGTGCTCTTCCAAAGAGCATCCCTCCAAAGAGCTCTTGCCCTCACCAGCTAAGCTTGCTCCGACGAGAGGTGAAAATCCTGCTGCAAAAAAGAGCGATAGGAGAGGTTCCTCCCGCTCTAAGAGGAAAAGGAGTTTACTCCAGATATTTCCTTGTCCCCAAAAAAGATTAGGAGGACAAGTTCAGACCAATACTCGACCTACGACTATTAAACAAAGTCATCGTCAAAGAAAAGTTCCGCATGTTAGCGCTTCACCAAATATGTCCACATCTTCAAGCCGGAGATTGGATGTGTTCGGTGGATCTGCAAGATGCGTACTTTCACATCCCGATTGCGCAACAACATCGCAAGTACCTAAGGTTTGTCGTAGGGAACAAACACTACCAGTACAAGGTGTTACCCTTCGGTCTCAAGTCCGCACCACGAGTCTTCACCAAATGCATGGCAGTGGTGGCGGCTTTTCTTCACAAGAAGGGTCTCTTCATTTACCCATACCTGGACGACTGGCTCCTAAAAGGTCCATCTCTGGTACAAGTAACGCACGATCTGCAACTGTGCCTGCACCAGCTAAACAGACTCGGCCTCCATGTGAACCTGGAGAAGTCAGTCCAGCGGCCTACACAGTCCATCCACTACCTAGGCTCCATTCTGGACACAAGCTTGGGAAAAGCGTTTCCTTCGGAGGAGAGACTTTTTTCCATGAGTCAGAAATGTGGGATTCTGCTAGAGTCTCGGTTTCCAACAGCCCGACAAGTAGCATCTCTACTGGGGTCCATGGCGTCCTGCATTTTTCTCATCCCAAACGCCAGGCTGAGAATACGTCCTCTCAACAGGCTCTGGAGGATCAGTGGGACCAAGCGACAGGACGCTGGGAAGATCGGATCACTCTTTCCCAGGCGACGAAAGAGGCCATCAGATGGTGGACTCGGAGGAAGAATGTGACGGTGGGGGTGCCGTTTCACCAACCCGTTCTTTCCCAGTCTATAGTGACGGATGCCTCCCTGCAAGGCTGGGGAGCACACATGGGTCCGCTTCAGATTCAAGGCCAGTGGTCTGCGCAGGAGCAGACATACCACATCAACATGCTGGAACTCAGAGCGGTATTCCTGGCTCTCAAAGCTTTCCTGCCAGCGATCAAATCCAACTCAGTCCTAGTTCAGACGGACAATACGACCACCATGTTCTATCTGAACAAACAAGGAGGCACAAGATCTCGCCCACTCTCTCGAGAGGCTCAGGCAATCTGGCATTGGCTTCTCTCGAGGTCTCGCAGTAGTGGCAGTGCACCTTCCAGGCGAGTTGAACATCAAAGCAGATGCACTCAGCAGGCACTTCGAAGATCAGCCAGACTGGGTGCTAAGCGACGAAGTAGTAGAAGAGCTTTTTCGTTGCTGGGGTCGTCCATCCATAGACTTGTTTGCAGACGACGAAAACACCAAATGCCACGCCTTCGCGTCCAGGTTCCACCGGCCAGGAACGAAGAGGAACGCTCTACTGTTGGATTTGGCAGGGATGTTCGCATACGCGTTTCCTCCCCTAGCGCTGATTCCGAGAGTAGTTTCCAAGCTCCTCAGGTCGAACATGGAAATGATCCTGATTGCTCCGGATTGGCCTCGGCAGTGGTGGTATCCGGACCTTCTACATCGGTCTGTGTGTCCACACAAACGGCTCCCTTGCAGGCCGGACCTGTTGAGCAAGATGAACGGGAGGATAATGCATCCCAACCTCCCATCATTGAACCTAACAGCATGGCTCCTGAGGTCCTGCAATATGGACATTTGAACTTGCCTCCCGAATGCATGAACATTTTAAAGGAGGCTAAGAGACCTTCCACAAGAGCGTCCTATGCATTCAAGTGGAAAAGATTTTACTTGTGGTGTAGAGATCATCACTTGGATCCGACTAAGGGACAGGAGGACGTCATCTTACCATACCTCCTTTCCCTCGCAACTGCTGGTTTAAAGTACACTACAATTAGAGTGCATTTGTCAGCTATTGTAGTATACAGAAAATCACCTGATCAGATGTCTTTTTTTCAGGTTCCAGTGGTTAAGGACTTCCTCCAGGGGTTGAAGAAAGTGTATCCCCCTGTGCGAAATCCTTCTCCTCCGTGGGAATTAAACCTAGTTCTATCCAGGTTAATGTCTCCTCCTTTCGAGCCCATCCACAAGGCTTCCTTACAACATCTCTCTTGGAAGGCAGCTTTTTTGGTGGCGATTACCTCTGCGCGCAGAGTAAGTGAGATACAAGCGCTCTGTGCGAAGGAACCATATACTATTTTCCACCACAACAGAGTAGTCCTAAGGGCTCACCCATCTTTCTTGCCTAAGGTCATCTCTGATTTTCATATAAATCAGTCTATTTCCCTCCCTTCCTTTTTTCCAAATCCTACGACCCCAGCCGAGCGGTCACTTCACTCCTTAGATCTTAAGAGAGTGCTTAAGTTTTATTTGGAAAAGACTAAAGGGATTAGGAAAACGGACCAACTGTTTGTGAACTATGGCTCAATGAGAACAGGTTTTCCAGCGGCCAAGAGGTCCATCTCCAGATGGGTTGTCTCTTGCATTAAGTTGGCCTATCAGCTAGCAGGCTAACCTTTGTTGATGTCTCCAAAAGCGCATTCCACTAGAGGGAAGGCCGCTACAGTAGCTTTCTTGCATGACATTCCAATGTCAGAAATATGCAAGGCTGCAACCTGGAAATCAGTTCATACCTTTACGAGGCATTACTGCCTCGAATCTGATTCCAGGGCCGATACTCAAGTAGGGCAAGCCTCCTTGAGGAATCTGTTTGGGTAGTCTATAGTCTACTCAGACTTATTGATGAGATTACTGTCTTATCATTCCTTTGCCCTTAGGGATGAGGAGAGGCTCGCTACTTTATTCTAATGCTTATGACTATTGATGAGGATCCCCTGGAAGAGAAGGATTAGTTACTTACCTGTAATCCTAGTTCTCTTCTCGGGGTATCCTCATCAAAGTCATAAGCAACCCTCCTGCTTCCCCGGGCAAAGGATGCTCTTTAATAAGGAGATATTGTTAACCTATTTGTTATTGGGTTTGTTTTTCAGTCTCCGAAAAGAACAACTGACCTAACTGTCACCCCTGGGGCATGATGGGATACAGGGGGTCATGAGTGCCTTAAAGGCACGGTGTCAGTTTATTGCTATTCAGCTACAGGTTAGCTTTTCAGTCTTTTTAGACTGTGTGTTTGCAATGCAGCCTGGGAGCTTCCTATGCTTCCAGTGAGTTATGGGAATTTCTACTGCTTTCTGAGCATTAAAACAATTTCTAAACAATCTTTGGTGTTGTTTCTCATGTTTCTAATGCTTATTATACATGTATGGTGGAAATTCTTCACAGCATATTTCAGCTCTAATGTGATTTGGCTGCTATTGCTTGTTTTTATATATATATATATTATTTATATATATATATATATATGTATATATATATATGTGGGGCACATATAATATAGTGTTTCCGGGGTCCCGCGCATGGGCGGGAATATTCTAATGCTTATGACTTTGATGAGGATACCCCTGGAAGAGAACTAGGATTACAGGTAAGTAACTAATCCTTTTTCACATCCCTAGACTTACACCACAACCTTAGTCTGTACACTGCGTGCAGAAGTCTTCAAGGTCAATATAACAATGTATGCTGTTATTCAGGTTGATCGGTCCACGCTCTAGACACAACACGCACACAGCTGCACCCAACTGAAATTCTAATGCTTTTAATATTGCGCTACATTCTACATTCATGATTTGGGCACTTGGAGAAAAAACCTTTCCAGTGACAGAGAGCTTTGCTGATCCTGTGATGTGATTCACCTCTGCTGATCTTGGAGGTATGGGGTCCCCATTTAAGGCTAAGAGACCTTCTATTATTATAAAACCTAGTTCCTAGCAGGGGAGGGTGGTTCACAAGGCGCTATATGAACTTTTTCCACTATCATTGTAACATGATTTCTCCATTTGTGTTTTATGGAATTGTAACAATGCTGATCATATTATTTCTAATCATATGCCTGCTTATGTTAGCCAAAATACTGCATCTTAGAGCACGTAGTTGAAAATATTCTGTGTCTCTGATTACTCACGTTGTGGACTGGTATGAGAATAAAAACGAAAGATTGTTCTTGATTCACACCATTCCTGAGAGTACCCTAAGTCGCATGTTCTGGGTTGTCTAATCATTGGTAGCTTCGCTGTAGGACGGAGAGCTAATGAGACACTGATGCTAGTCGGATAGGGGTTCTGGGAACTGAGGTGAGTTTTTTGGTTCATCACAATTCACTGAGGTCCTGGTTTCCTGTGCATAGTTCGGTGTTGAGCAGAATCCCTGCAACAGTGGTTCTGCAACAAAGTGGGTGGGGTAGGGTAGGGTCGTGGACCCTATGTCAGGAGGCTCTGCGCCTGTTGACATGGCTGGAACATCATGGCGTGTCCCTGGTGGTTCAACACCTGGCAGGTTCTCTGAACGCCAGGGCGGACAAACTCAGCCGCAAGTGCATGATGGATCACGAATGGCGTCTGAACTCGTACCTGGCGCAAGGTCTCTTTCAGCAGTGGGGAGAGCCTTGGTTAGATCTATTCGCCACCGAAGAGAATGCGCAATGTCATCAGTTCTGCGTGTTGGAATTTTTAAGGCGGCACTTGCTAGGCGGCGCTTTTCGTGGCGAGTGGAGTTTCGGTCTACTATAGGCCTTTCCGCCTATACCACTTCTACCCAGAGTGCTGAAGAAGATCAAGCGCGACCGGGCCCAAGTTATTCTTATGGCTCTGGACTGGGCTCGAAGAGTATGGTATCCCGAGCTACTCAGCATGGCAATCGATTCCCCCGCTCTGACTGCCTCTTCGGGAGGATCTTCTGTCGCAGGAGCAGGGGAGGGTTCTCCACTCGAAATTGTCCAGCCTCCACCTCCTTGCGTGGAGATTGAGTGGCGGTAGTTGACGTCTTTTTACCTGCCTCCCGAGGTCTGTAATGCTATCTTGGCAGCCAGGCGTCCCTCCACTGAAATGGTATACGCGTCCAGGTGGAATATATTTGTGGCATGGTGCACAGCAAAGGTTGTGTATCCCCTTTCTGCCCCTCTTTCAGATGTCCTTCTATTTCTCCTCTCTTTGGCCAGGCAGGGCTCTGCTCTGGGTACAATCAAGGGCTATCTCTTGGCATTTCAGCCATTTTACGGCTTCCAGATCAGCCTTCCCTTTTCAAGTCCCTCGTTTTAAATAGATTTTAAAAAGGCATTACTCATCATTTCCCTCCTGTTCCTTTCATAATGCCTCAGTGGGACTTGAACGTGGTTCTGTCATAGAGAAGACAGTCAGCAAGCAGCTGGCCGCCTTCCTCGAGACGAACGGATCCCTCGACCCCTCGCAGTCTGGCTTCCGGCCAACCACAGCACCGAGACCGCCCTGATCGCAGCCACCGATGACATCCGAGCGCTGCTCAACAATGGAGAAACAGCGGCCCTCATCCTCTTCGACCTCTCCGCGGCCTTCGACACTGTCTGCCACCGTACCCTAGTACAACGCCTCAGCAACGTCGGAGTCCAGGAGAAGGCACTGGAGTGGATCACCTCCTTCCTCGCCGGAAGGACACAGAGAGTCCGCCTGCCTCCGTTCAGATCTGAAGCCACCGAAGTCATCTGCGGCGTTCCTCAAGGCGCCTCCCTCAGTCCTACCCTCTTCAACGTCTACATGAGCCCCCTCACAGACATCGCACGCCAGCACAACCTCAACATCATCTCCTACGCCGACGACACCCAGCTGATCCTCTCCCTCACCAACGACCCCGCCACCGCCAGAGCCAACCTTCACGAAGGGATGAAAGAGGTAGCGGAATGGATGAAGAACAGCCGCCTGAAACTGAACTCGGACAAGACGGAAGTCCTCATCCTGGGATCCTCACCCTCCGCTTGGGACGACTCCTGGTGGCCCCCCGCCCTAGGCAGCGCACCCAAACCAACAGACCACGCACGCAACCTGGGCTTCATCCTGGACTCCTCCCTCTCCATGACCAGACAAGTCAACGCCGTCTCCTCGTCGTGCTTCAACATCCTGCGCATGCTACGTAAGATATTCCGGTGGATCCCCACCGAGACCAGGAATACGGTCACCCAGGCCCTCGTCACCAGCCGTCTGGACAACGGCAACTCCTTCTACGCCGGAACCACCGCCAAACTCCAGAAGAGACTCCAGCGGATCCAGAACGCCTCAGCACGACTCATCCTGGACATCCCCCGTCGCAGCCACATCTCCGGACACCTGAGAGACCTGCACTGGCTCTCGGTCAACAAGAGAATCACCTTCCGTCTCCTCACCCACGCACACAAAGCCCTGCACAACCAAGGCCCAGGATACCTCAACAGCCGCCTCAACTTCTACGCTCCCAAACGCCAGCTTCGATCGACCGGCCACGCCCTCGCCGCCGTACCCCGCATCCGAAGAGCCACCACAGGGGGACGGTCCTTCTCCTACCTCGCCGCCAAGACATGGAACTCCCTCCCAACCCACCTCTGCCTGACCCAGGACCACCTCGCCGTCAGGAAGCAACTCAAGACCTGGCTGTTCGAGCAGTAGCGGAACCCCCTCCCCCAGCGCCTTGAGACCCTCTGGGTGAGTAGTGCGCTATATAAATGCGATGATTGATTGATTGACTTATCTGATGTGTGCTCCCTTTGAGCCATTTCACAACTGTCCTCTTCGTCTTCTCACTTCAAAGACTGGCTTCCTGGTTGCCATCACCTCTGCCAGAAGAGTGAGTGAGCGCTAGGCTCTTTCTTCTAAATCTTCTTTTCTCTCTGTCCATCCGGACAAAGTTGTTCTAAGGCACAGCTTTCCAAACTTTTCATGTTGGTGACACACCTTTTTGTGAAAAAAATTTCAGGGACACGGTAAAGCGAGCGAGCGCAGCGAGCTAGCCCAAACCACACACAACCCCACATACACAACCTCACACACAAACACGCCCACCCACCCACAGACACCCACACACACCCACACAACCCCCCCACCCACACAACCCCACCCCCACACACACACAACCCCACAGCCCCACACACACACACACACACACACACACACACACCAGAGCTGGAATTAAAACCAAAAGTTCCAGATCACCAGGTCACCAGTAGTTTCGCCCCTAGACTAAATCTCTGTGGTCTAGAATCCCAGAATGTTGCATGTTCTTGGAGGAATTCTGTCTCGTAAAACTCTGCTCTTCATCGCCACACTTTTGATCTAGTATCCTGGCTTCAGCTGGGTTTGCTTTTCCTCACAGTGGGCACTGCCCTCACTGCAGTGAGAGCCACCACTTCTCCCCATTTTTATGCTTTCTCTCGTGGTTTTCTCTCACTTTAATCACCCGGCTCTCTTTCTCTTGTTGTATTTCTCCTCCTGTGTTTCACCCTGTCCCCTCTCCTATTACACCTCTGCCCCCAGAGCTCACCCTTCAGTGCAGGGCCTCTTCCCGGAAGCTGCTCTTAGAATGTGTGCCTTTCCATTCCTGGTGCACTACAGCTCTCACTCAGGCGGACCTCTCTCCAGGGCCACCTCCTGTCTCTGCCGAAGACTAGAGGGCACATGTCCTGCACCCCCTCCTTTCCCCCATGCCACATCTCTACTGCCCCCTGTACTCCCCTGCCCCAATCTCACCACTCTTCCTTTACCTATGATTCCCCTGTGCACATCTATAATGCTGCTCCCTTTTCCACGCCCACCTCTTTCTAGCCCGGGCTGTGCTGCCCACCTTTATTTATCATCAAGAAATGCTGAAAATCTACTGCTTGAACCTCCCACTTTCAAGTGTCATTGCTTGATTTTGCTCCTTGGAAAGTGTCACTCATAGTTGATAAAATGTCACTCATAATTACACTGACATTATAAAAATGTCACACATAGCGATCTGAAACCATGGCAGCTATGGTGAAGAGTCACTACTCCCATACAGATAACTGCCTGCTTCCCTCTCATGACCCCTGCTGTGAACAGTCACTGCGTCCCTGCACACTTCTGCCTGCTTCTTACCCACGGCCCTGTGTAATTACTCCCTTCCTGTGGTTGTGGCCTTGTCACTGCATATCCCATCTTTCTGAGGATGGTAGAAAATATGGTGAATTTCCATTCTATGCCTTTTAGAAATTACCAGTGATTGCTTCAATCTCAAACTGTAGGACAAGGTCGAAAACACAGACACAGCCTTATATAAAAATCATTTTATTTCAATAAGTTCGTTCACAACAGAAGCAATGTGGCCACTCATATTTGAAGCAGGTGTTGCTAATGGCTGCATATCAACAATACTTTGCTCGATATTTTGGTGCCTACAGGCACTCTAACACTTAGCAAATGGAAATTGGTACATAAACGTGTGATTGCGCTTTCGCAGTCAGATTATTTTATTACACAGGCAATAAATTGAAGAGGGCGACGGATGATTCATTAAAGGCAGTCCAGCTCAACATGTTTGCGGCACTATTTATAGAGACCCTGCCAGGTGTTGTCAGAACAATATTTTTCGGGTAGAAGTTAGAAGTAAATAAAATATCCTCTCGGTTTTTTGTGGCTGGCTGGCTGCAGGTAATGCCCGTATGAGAGGGAAGAGCATGCTATCCCGCTCTTGTACTGACGCCGACTTGAAAGCTGCATTGCTTTTCTTAAAGGAGCGCAGCTGGGGGCCGATTGTGGGCCATTGTGAAAATATTTGTTAATTGCAGCGCATGAAGGTGCTGTAATTACCAAATATTTTCACAAAGGCTCACTAACAGCCTCTGGCTGCGCTTCATTAAGAAATAAATGCAGCACTTGCAGAAGAAGAAAGGAAATTAGCATTTTTCGCGACGCCACTTTTAAATGCGAGCGGCGGAATGCTCTCCTGGCATGTGCTGTGTGTGCGCGCTTCACACACAGCACTGCACGCTCCTGGGAACAGTGGTCATCACATCACATCTTGCCGCGACACACCTACGCATGGGGCGCGACACAGTAACGTGTCGCGCACACAGTTTGGAAAGCTGTGTTCTAAGGACTCGTCCATATTTTCTGCCAAAGGTTGTCACTGCCTTTCACATCGGGCAGATCATCACTTTGCCTACCTTTTTTACTCCTCCGCATCCCTCTAAAGAGGAAGAGAGGGTCCACTGTCTAGACCCAAAATGTGCGCTCTCATTCTACCTTAACTGCACATAACAGTTCCGGTTGGATGACCAGCTCTTTGATGGCTATGTGGGCGCCAAGAAAGGTCGGGCTGTGCACAAGTGGACCATCTCTCGATTGGTTGTTCTGTGCATTAAGGCTTGTAATTCTTTGGCTAAAAAGGAGTCTGCAGTGGGGCTGGTTGCCCATTCTACCAGGGCGACAGCAGCCACTACTGCTTTGGGACTGGGAGTCCCCTTGCATGACATCTGTCAGGTAGCTACGTGGGCTTTGCTGCAAACGATTACCAAGCATTACTGCCTGGACAGCCAAGTCCGGAGAGACAGCTTCTTTGACCTTTCTGTTCTCCAGGACTTTCAAGTGTGATCTTGGGGTTGGTATTGTTGGGGTATCTATTCTAAGGCAAGTAATCTATCACTACGTGCTTCTTTCAGATGAACAAGTTACTTGCCTTCGGTAACGATATATCTGTAAGAAACATTAGTAGTGATAGATTCCTTACCGCACCACCCATCTTCCCCGTTCTGCCAACTGATTTCTAGGGCTATGGTCATCCCTTTCAGGGCCCTAGTTTCATGGCACCAGTGGTCAGTTTCTTGCATGGCTCTGCGTTACTGGCGGGGAAAGTCGTGTACAAAACTGACGTCAGCCCGCGTGGGCACATCTAAGTAGCTCCAGCGACGTCATCCCGGCGCCAACGACTCTCGCGGAGCCAGACAACGACTCCTACTGACGCGCAGGGGTACTGCTGAAGAAAACTTTACGGAGCCAGTCTGACTCCTGGGGGTAATTCTAAGGTAAGGAATCTATCACTACTAATGTTTCTTACAGATATATCGTTACCGAAGGTAAGTAACTTGTGCTTCATTATAATCAAAGAGTTCGCCCAACCCCAACAGTGAGTCCACTGACATCCCACCTTCCTAGGACCACTGCGACAAACTCAGTGCCATCTTCCATCACAAAAACAAGCCCATATATGACAACCTTGACAACAACAATCTCCATGAGGAACACACACCCAATGCTTCCTACACCACACAGCCGACACTGGACTGCTGGATCGCACTCAACATCAAATACTCCCGAAAGACTCTGAAGACCCCCCACTGCGGGCCCCATGGACCCCTGCCCGACCACATCTACCACAGACCCCCAGACGTCTTCGCCCCTGAGCTACAAAGAATCATTGACCGCTCCTTCGGGACCGCCTCCTTCCCAGATGACTGGAAACACACCGAGATCAATCCTCTCCTGAAAAAACCCTCAGCAAACCCCACCTCAAGAACTCTTTGAAAAAGCTGTCAACAGCCAACTCTCCTCCTTCATTGACGAGAACCACATCCTCGACGCCTCCCAATCAGGCTTCAGGAAGAACCACAGCACCGAAACCGCCCTCATTGCTGCAATAGATGACATCCGCTACGTCCTCAACAGTGGAGAAACTGTGGCCCTTATCCTCCTAGACCTCTCCACGGTCTTCAGCACCCTAGCCCGCAGACTACACGATGCAGGAATCCACAACAAAGCCCTCGCCTGGATCCACTCATTCCTCTCCGGCATAATGCAGCATGTCAAACTCCCCCCTTTCATCTCAGAACCCACACCGACCACCTGCGGAGTCCCCCAAGGATCCTCCATCAGCCCCACTCTGTTCAACGTCTAGGTGGCCCCACTCGCATCCATCGTCAGATCACATAGACTCAACATCGTATCGTATGCAGACGACACTCAACTAAGTATGGGCGAATTTTGCGGATTTGCGGTCCGCAAATTCGCTCAAAATTGCAAAAAAATCAGCGAGTTCACGTAAAAATTTGCGAACTCGCGGATTTGCAGTTTTGCACAAATAGACTATATTTTCTGTACTTCTACTGGCTAATCAGTAAGTGCTACCTCGTTGGGTAAATGTATAGTGCTTTTCCTACACTACAGCTGCGTAAAGTGCCAGAACAGTTGTCTCCAGTGACCATAGAATAGAATAGAATAGAAACCATTTGTAAAGCGCCTGGTTACTCAAAAACAGAGTGTCCCCGCGCTGAAAACTGCAGAGAAGCTCAGAGGAATAAACACAGGTAGGTCAGACATGGGCAAGGGAAGGGGAAGAAATTAAGTGCGAGGGAAAAGAAAAATTTTCAGTTTTCCTCAATCTAATTTCAGAGGGTTCCATACGCATCTCGAGTGGGAGTTCGTTCCAGCCCTTGGCAGCCAGGTATCTGAACGAGGAGCCACCCATCCTGGCTCTAGTGATTTTAGGGATTTTGAACAACATTGTTCCAGAAGATCTCAGGTTCCTGGTGGGCCGTCGATTGTGAGTAAGCAATGTAGATATCCTGGACCGGTGCCATGTGCTATACGGTGGGCGAAGCATAAAGACTTACATTTAATTCGCTCCTTGATGGGGAGCCAGTGTTCTGAGCGCACTGGAGTTGGTGGATACCCTTTTTGCTCAAACCCAGTAGCAAGGGGTTCCCATAGTCCAGATGGGGGGTAACTAGGGCATGGACAATGGTCTTTCTGGAGTCCATGGGAAGGAGATCTAATACCTTCCGAAGGACCTTCAGTACGCTGAAGCATCTAGCTGTGACTTTGTTAACATGAGGTTTGTATGAAAGGTTAGAGTCCAATATTATGCCCAGGTTACGCACCGAAGCCACAGGACAAGGTGGACAGCCCAATTCCGCAGGCCACCACATGTGAGACCATGCGGAAGAAGATTTTCCTACCACCAGCAGCTCGGTTTTGTCGCCATTAAGGCGAAGGCAATTGTTGTTCATCCAAGCTGCCACAGAAGAGAGACAGTTGGAGAAATTGGTGGCATCTTCACTGTGGTCGGGCATAAGCTTGAACATCAATTGGGTGTCATCAGCGTAGCTGACAATGCCCACCCCATAGATCTCAACTATGCGAGCCAGGGGTTCCATATAGATATTAAACAAGGTGGGGCTCAGACTCGAGCCCTGAGGAACCCCGTGGCTCGCCTTTCTGAGAGAGGACTTAAAGGGGGGCAATGCATCTGAAAGTTCCTGCTGGCCAGGAAGGACTCCAACCACGCAAGGGCTGACCACTATACTCCCATACCAGATAGCCGAGACAGCAGCGTTGAGTGCAGCACGGTGTCAAAGGCTGCACTTAGGTCTAAAAGTACCAACGCTGCTGTCTCTCCCTCATCCACTATATGCCTAAGACTCTCGGTGGAGAAGAGTAGGGCTGACTCCGTAGAGTATCCGGCTCTGAACCCTGATTGAGTAGGATGCAGGAGCGAGTGTTCTTTCAGATAACTCATGAGCTGCCTATTCACTACTTTGTCCACCATCTTGGCACAAAAAGGGAGGAGGGATATGGGGCATGTGTGTGGTACTATGCCATTGCGCCGAAGGGCGCAGGGATCCCTGGAGTGAGCTGTCCATCATAGTGGGTAAATGGCGGGAAGACGGTGCACACAGCTAGTGTGTGGGCGGGGCCAAACGGGCGGACTTCTATGCTAGTTTACATGCCTCTTGTGTGTATAAAAGGTCAGAGACCGATCGGACCAGCAGATGAGGAGAAAGAAGACCCTGGTCACAGGAACTGCACGGGTATTGTGCTTGTGAAAGTCAAGGATGCAAAGGCCTCCATCCAGCATAACAGTTCATTTTCGACGGTAGATATGGGGAGAAAGCACACCTGCCCAGCCTCGACAAAGATTACAATTGTTTTTGGGCTGATGAATGCGTTACTGAATTTGAGCTTCAACTCGGGCACCTGCTTTATTTATATCTGTAAGTGCTTCTTGTTGAGGTTTAATTTTTGTGACAGGAGCATCGTGCCAGAATGAACCCTGCCCTTCATATTGCTACCTCGTTGGGTAAATGTATAGTGCTTTTCCTACACTACAGCTGCATAAAGTGCCAGAAGAGTTGTCTCTAGTGACCATGTGTGCGTTACTATGCCATCGCGCCGAAGGGCGCAGGGGTCCCTGGAGTGAGCTGTCCATCATAGTGGGTAAATGGCGGGAAGAGGGTGCACACAGCTAGTTTGTGGGTGGGGCCAAACGGGCGGGCTTCTATCACAGGAACTGCACGGGGATTGCGCTTGTGAAAGTCAAGGATGCAAAGGCCTCTATCCAGCATCACAGCTAATTTTCAACTGTAGATATGGGGAGAAAGCACACCTGTCCAGCCTCGACAAAGCTCACGATTGTTTGTGGGCTGATGAATGCGTTACTGAATTTGAGCTTCAACTCGGGCACCTGCTTTATTTATATCTGTAAGTGCTTCCTGTTGAGGTTGAATTTTTGTGACGGGAGCATCGTGCCAGAATGAACCCTGCCCTTCATATTTATCCAAGAAGACACCACCGGTTTGTGCGATACCTCTACTCAACTGCCCAAAATCTGCCCGCGAGCAATTTCGCGAGATTTGCGCATCGCGAAAATCCGCAAAATCCGTAAGCAGAACGGATTTTGCACCCACCCTTACACTCTATTCATCCTCCCCCTATCCGACCACCCATCATCTTGAAACACAACTTTCAAGAAGTAATGGAAGCTGTCGCCAGGTGGATGAAGAATAGCTGCCTACAACTGAAAGCAGACAAAACCGAAGTACTCATCATAGGCCCACATCCTGAAGCCTGAAACAACACCTGGTGACCCCCCACCCTTGGGGACCCAAACCCCCCACGGACCATGCACACAACCTCGTAATCATCCTGGACTCCGAACTCAGAATGGACAGCCAGATCAATGCGTCACCTCTTCCTGTTTTCACACCCTCAGTCTCCTACGAAAAACTTTCAACTGGATTCCCCTCAAACATAGGAAAACCGTCACCCACACTCTCATCAACAGCAGACTGGACTACGGCAATGCACTCTATGCTGGGACCAACAAGAACCTCACCCACAAACTCCTGAACATCCAGAATGCCTCTGCCAGAGGAGTCCTTAACCTACCGCACCTATGCCACATTACCCAACACCTGCGGGCACTGCACTGGCTCCCCGTCGAGAAGAGAATCATTTTCAAACTTCTCGCCTACCCTCACAAAGCCCTCCACAACACCTGCCCCTCCTAGATGAACTCTTGTTCCACGCACCCCAAACATCCCTCCGCTCAGCCCAGCTTCCTCTCGCAAAGGTGCGGAGCATCAAGAAGACCAGAACAGAAGGTTGCTCCTTCTGCCTCCTTGTGGCCTCCGCATGGAACACCTTCCCTCACCACCTCCGTCAGACACCAACTCTCTCCAAGTTCCTGAAGGACCTCCAGACCTGGCTCTTCGCCGAATCACCATGAGCGTCTGGCAACTACACAAACCCTGGTGGGCCCTGGAAGACCTCAGGACCTACTTGGCCTTCGAGAAAACACTGTGAGTGCCAAGGAGCTGTGCGCCCCCCCCCACCCCTCCCCCTAGTGCCATGAGACTCTCCCGGGTGAGTAGTTGCACTTTATAAACCCCTGATTGATTGATTGAACCTGCATTTTTTAATTGTAGAATTGAAAATAGTGGCCTGCGTAAGGCTACAGTTTTCATATTTCATTTATAGTGTTTTGTTTTTTCAATTAAAAGGAAAATAATGTGAACAGCATTGCAGAAGCACACATTCTAACTTTTCTTGCTGGTAAAACCCCTTAGCAAATGAAAATTGAGCAAGGTTGGCAGCTGTCATTGTCATGTCCATAGCTCACCATGCCGTATAGCTGCAGTGATACCACGCCAGAGGCTCTGTTCCTTTTGTTAGGCTACAGCGGATATCTGTAAATGAGTTATTACCCGCCATGAAAATAGATCAGCGAGTCAAGAGGGTTGTTTATGGCTTCAAAGAAAATACCTGTGATACAGAACAAGGATTACAAGGAACGGTTTCTCATCATTGTAGGATGGAAGGAATGTTTGCAAATAGTCCACTGGCAATCTCGCTGGGTAGCATTCCAAGACATTGTTTTTTAGAATCAAACATTTTATTAAGCGGCCAAGCATCACAGTACACAGCCCAGCTGCCTACATCAACTCGCGGCAGGGCGTACTCCCACAAGAATCGTACACAGCGTCTGGGCCTACAACCCGGAGGTCGGCCTGCGTAACTGTGGTTGCTTAAACACCCAACCGGATGCATCATTTCCGCAATTTTTAAATGGTGAAAGTCCAAAGCAAACAGAAAAAACGTTACCAACTACCCCTGCCCCCACCCTCTCCCCCCCTACCACTCCCTCGTCCGCCCCCTCCCACCCATCCCGGCCCACCCCAAGTCATTATTTTTTGCTCACTGCATCACCTCAGATCAGACTCAGCCATATGCATATTAGCCTTGAACCTGCTCCAGGAGGACAGTTCAGTCTGAACTGCCAAGCAAGGTGACAGACGCAAGCAACCTGTTTTGGTCTAGTTAGGCTTCTTTAGTCAGGTGCAGCTTGGCTCCAATTGTACAGATAGCATGGAACCCATGTCTGGGCATTACCTCAGTCACTCAAAAAATGATGGGAGGAATACTTGCAAGTAACTTGCCTAACCACTGAAAATTGTTTGAGGTTGCATTCCAACCTATCGTTTTTAGGTCGAGCAGACCTACACTCAATGCGTGAGCATTGAGGGTGTCTGCTTCAGACCTATTGTGGCCCGTATTTAGGAATGTGGACAGCTACCAGACGCGCGCTTTGACGAGGTCAGATTTCACCTCGGGAGCGAGCGTCTGGTAGCTGCGCATGCGCGGTGCAAAGCCTTCACACACAGACACAGGCAGCCCCCACCCCTCTGCATGCACGCACGCACACACACACACACACACAGGCGCGCGCATGCACACGCAGGCATACGGCACACATACAGGCACACTATCCCCTACCTCGCATTCTCTCTCAATCACACACAGTCACGCATGCGCACACACATTCCCTCGCGCACACACGCACACACGCGCGCACACACTCCCCCCCACCGCCCCCCCAGGCATACACACAGGCACGCACGCACTTCACATCAGCCCTGGGCCCCACTCACCGACTGCGCTCTTCCGGCGGGGCTCCTCACGGCGCGGCGCGTCTCCTCATCTGAATCGGGGCTCCCTCAGGTCAGAGGAGCCCCGCAACAGGCGCCACACTCCTCCTTCTCCCTGGCCTCCTCCTGGGGACCCGGGCTACACCGGACGGCAGGGCGCTCCATGCGCCGGCAGCTCGCGGACCTTGGGAGGCGGGACTTCCAGTCGGCCGCGAGCGGATTGGCCGGCCGGGCAAGAGCTTCCGGGCAGCGCGGCGGCGCCCTTTTAACATTTTTGTTTTGTTGCTGGCTTGTTCTACATCTGGCCCGAACAGCCTGCATGCATATTCTACATTCTTATAACCTTTGCGTCTGATATTCTTTAGTTTTGAAAAAAATGAATAGGAAAATGTGCTCCCCTTCCCTGCCGTTCAAAAATCAGTGGGCGAGTTCCAAAACCTAAAATATTCATATTGTGGCCATTAGTTTGCTGATTGAGGATGATGAAATGACGACGAGGGGGTAGAAATGGTCCCCGCTGGATTTTAAGTCCGGCCCCCTGTTTTTGACATGAAATTGCCAGTTATAAAGTGACATTTATTAGGCGACGCCTTTTTACGGCATTTTATATGGATTAATTTTGAAGCGATAAATCGGAGAGCCGTTTAATCTGCGAAGTTTATTCACTCAATGGGCGCTTTTTATGGGGGCGTTTAATGAAGGAGGGGGCTGCGGGAGGCAGTTCTAGCAGGATCTGCGTCTCGACACAAGGGTGCTCTGCCGGCTCCCCCTCCTCGTGTCTCCGACAGCCCCGCAGGCGCCCGGGAGAAGTCACAGTGGCCACAATACATCACCTGGCTTCGTGTTCTGTTGTTTCGCGCTCTGACCTTTCTCAGCGGTCAGGTCATTAAGATTACCTGGAAAAAAGGTGCGCAATTTTTGCTGCCAGTGAATAGGTTACAGTCAATACAACGCCTGGATCTTTTCGGCATTATTTCAGTTATTATTTCAGTTACTAAGTCCCTTCCGAGTTGAAAGTATAGGGTGGAGGCAAATGTCAGAATAAATAACACAATCGCAGAGTGTTAGTCTTTGGTGTGCCCTATTCTTCCCATTCTAAATAGAATATCCACCCCCAAACCAGACAAGTAACCCAGTTCTCATTTAAAGCCAAGTGGTTCACTACAATAAAAGGTTTCAGCTTTATTCGAAACTATGCGCGCCTAGTCCATAGGCATGAGGGCCAAAGAGGGGAGCTAACGCTGCGTCGGTGGCATCTGCTCTCCTCGCTTCTTAACATTTCTAACGGAGCTGGGTTTTTTCTGTTCTGTCTCACGCTACTATCCTTGTTTTATTAGAATTCGGGGAATGACGTTCTCTTCCAGCCCCGGATGTCCACAGTTAAGGACTCCCCCACCCCCCTACTCAACCAAACCAATGGCATGACAGCGAAATCTCTGAGGGCTGGGGTCCAACGGGCCATGTTTATTATTTCACAAAACAAGAGATCGCATTCAGGAATGTCACATCCCTGACGGAGATGCGCAGTTATCCTGAGAGTCCACCCTAATGACATCACGACAAGCCACATCCGTTAACTGTTGCATCCTCCTATCGTCTATTTACTGCCATCACTCCGTCCTCGCAGCCCAGATGTTGAGGCCGGAGGGAGGGTTCAGCCCCAGACATGACGAGGCCTCGCGCGCTGCGAGACATATGGGGGGCAGCGCACACATGTCCTTCCCTCGTAGGGGACTTATTAAGAAACACAGAGGGTCACGCGGCCTCGAGGCACACGTCACCGATGAGACTCCACAAAGACGACGCTGGTCCGAGATTCCTTCGTCGTCTCTTCGGACGGGGCTTTGCCTCCAGGTTCAGGCTGTGTCATCGCTTCACAGACAGCCAAAAACAACCCGCAAACGAGAAATCCCTGTCATGGCACAGTGAGCAAAAAACACTGGACTGGAATGTGGCCTGAGTCATTTCCAGTTGTTTACAATAATGAAAGCATTCGATCTAACACCAGTTGCGAGGCTCCAAAGCTGTACATCACATTTTTTACCCACAATTGGAAATCTTGTGCCTCCCCGACTGGCATGTCTGGAGAGTGTATGCCTTTATGGACTTAACCACCTCCAAAAGAGCGCACTCGAAGGACTGATTAACAGGTGGAGCTTGGATTGATACATTAATAGAAGGATCTTTTCTGGCATGTTTGAGAAATGTCTATTTTGTTTTAGAAACTATTCTCTTGTTTTAGAAACTCCTCTCTCAATTTTGAAACTCTTCTTCGATTTTAGAAACTCTTCTTTTGTTTTAGAGACGTTTCTCTTGTTTTAGAAACTCCTCTTGTTTTAGAAACTCATTCAAATGCCAATTGTAGCGCCTTGAATATCCACTATTGCTCTTCGATCCCCCATCATAGCTCCTGAAATACCCTATTAAGGTAATTCATGCAGCTATTTAAGTGCCTTGATGACCGTCCTATCTCAAGGGGTGCCCGTCACCACAGGTGTTCACTCACAGAAGGCCTCTGAGAAGTTGCAGTTTAATTGAGCCCTCATCCTAGTGCCTCAAGCACCTCTTCATAGCGCACCCAGTACTCCCTCCTATCGCTTTAAGTACCAATCCTTCAGCCTAGCTCCCAAGTGCCTTCTTATAGCGCCTTGCAAAACCCCCTACTAGCGCCTGAAGTATCAATTCTAGTGGCTAGAGGACCCAGCAAGCTGTTCAAGTGCACGGGCATTTACGGAAATGTTTTCGGGGGGAGGCGGGGGGGGGGGGGGGGCAGCATTTTAAAGTCCTCCATCCTCCGACCCTCTCTGACTATTTCAAAGGGCAGGGGCATAGTCATAAAGGGCAAGTGACAAACACAGGGAGGGGGACAAACACCCCCAGTGCCCCCTCCTGCAAACGTCCAAGTTCGAGTGCGCTCTGTACTTGTTTTGAATAATTAGCCTGCTTACTCAAGTCGCTTCTTATAGCGCCTAGAGTATTTTATAGTCCGTTAATATCTTCAGTACCTACATGCTATGGTCGGACAGGAAATTAACCTTCCATCAATTATTATTATTAATTTTATATAGCGCCTGAATCACCCCCGGAGGGGTATCTCTGCGCTTGTGGACTGACATGTAAGTACTGGCACTATGTGAAGCATCTAGAACAAAAATGTTTTCAGTGACTTTCTAAAATGAAGGTGGACTGGACACTGCCTCATTGTAATAGGGAGCGAATTCCAGTGCCGGGTAGCGAGATACGGGAAAGCATTCCCCCCTGTCCTAGACTTCTTAATCCGGGGAACTTTAAGGAGGGATTTGGAGCTAGATCGGAGGTCTCTAAGGGGGGTGCATTGGTAACATTTCTCCGCGAGATATGCTGGACCATTGCCAAACAACGCCTTATGAATGATGCAGCAAACCTTGAATGTTATTCGTTTGCGCAACGGAAGCGAATGAATCTGCTGCAACAGCGGACTCGAAGATGATCTGGAAGGGGCATTCAATACCAGCCGTGCCGCTGTATTTTGGACTACCTGTACGGGATCTAACGAGGCCTCATTAGCCGAGTATCTATTTTCATAACCAACACATAAATAAAAAAATTGTAATTTACAATGCCAATAGCTCAAACTTTCCTAATGCGAGACCTATTGCATTGCAAATGCTTGTTATGCTTACTGTGCCACCTAAGATCAGACCCAGACATGTGCAAGTCAGCCTTGTAATATTTGCCACCCATCCCTTTTGAGTTGGATCTCCATTATTAGTCATAAAGAGTAGAGCAAGGCCCAGTTGACCCCTGCTGGGAAAGGAACTGGTCCCAAGCAACAGAGGGCAAGCTTTGGGACTTTTCTCTTTCTTCTTTGTGTAAAAAAAAAAAAAGGAAAATAGCAAAGGGTCTCACAGCCTGCTATGGGTCTTTGCCCAGGAGTGATTGTCAATTGGTGTGGTCAGAGGATTCGGTATAATGGTGCTGCAGGTGCAGGAGCACTGCGGCAGGATGGAGGCCCATGTTTTCAGTAAGAGGCAGAGGAAACTGTTCGCTTCGCAAGGTAGTCTCAGCTGGTTCATGAGGGGCTATTTCCTTGCTATCATTAGGGCTAAGGGCATCCTTGATGTAAAAAGGCAGGTATATGTGAGCTCATTTTATTTTAAAGGGACAGAGTCAGTTTCAAGATTGGAATGATGGCTAACCCTGGTGGAAAAAGGGTGATACGGGCAGCATAGACAGCCACTACCCAGGGCTGCAGCTGTTAATGATGCAGCAGGAGCAGTTGCATTTGGTCCCCGGAATGTGAGGGCCCACAACTTTAATTGGGGCTCCACAATTATGAGGATGAATGTTTTTTGGTCAATTTCTGGTTTTGTTGTGTCACATTTCGTGCTCATTATGAGCTACAGAAAAATACCTCTAAAATGATGTAATAAATCCCCGACCCTGCACTCAGCCCTGCTCCTACCCTCCCCTCAGCCCTGCCTCCTCCCCCAAAGTCCTGCCATAAAGCTTTGGAGGGGGGCCCAGCTTCAAATAATTTAGCTCTGACCGCTCAATAAAAATGTTTTCAAGACCTCTGTGCTGTAGCGAAGACATAAAGCTCATTCACATTTTGTGCAAACATAATAAAGATTTTCCCAAGAAAAATGCTGCAATATAACTGTATGTATTGACTCAAGTGGAGGAGTATTCTAAGCTGGAGGAAAAACGTTATTTAGACCCTCCAGAAAGTCCTGTACAACTACGATAATGAAAAGGGTCTCCGAGTTGGACTCTTTTGGTAGGCTGTCATAGTTGTCAACTGTACCTTACCTGACAATTCTCGTAGTTTTGACTTTGTCTGAAGGTAGTAAGACAGCCCTGTTCTTTTAGTGGCAATAGATATAGACCCTCAAAGGTGAAAATTACATTTGTTGGCTGGTTTTGGAAGTAAAAATGATGGGAAAGGTTGGAAAATGAGTTTGTGTTATGGGTCCCCCGCTGTCAAGTCCTTCCTACAAAAAAACATTTTGAACTGTTTGATTATTATTCCCTCACTAGAGTCCAGAAATTCATAAAATATTGGTTTATTGAATTTTCTCCCAACCCTCAGCTCTGGGATCCGTAGCCTAGAGGACGTGTGCTTGCAGGTCACAGACCTACAGCCCGGATTAAAGAAGCTGCGTAACCTCCTCCCGGAGCATGGCTGCTTGCTGCTGTCCCCTGGAAACTTCTGGCAGAATGACCGCGAACGTTTCACTGCTGACCCTGACCTCATACGTACCATACACCAGCATGAGCCGAAGACGCTGCACACCTCGGCTACACTGAAAGGTAGGTGGTTACCAGCATGCAACTCCAGTGCAAAGATCAAGAAAGATCACATTGTGACTAAAATGTAACATGGAGTCTGATGCTGTGCACTCTGCATATGCTAAACTGGGAGGAGTGGATCACCTCAGATAATGTGCAGTGTAATGCTGACCCCGAGCCAATTGCATTACTAACCACAAACGCACTATACACCCATGCCTTGAATAAGCTGATAGGGACGCTACCATCCAATCCCATACTCCGCCAGATTCAATCCTAATGCTATTTTTAACACTGCCCGTCCCCAGTTGTAAATTTGAATTATTCTCTTACAAGGTTGCATAAGCCCTAAACACTGAGTGTTAATCATACTGAAAGGAGATAGCCTCTAACCACCCTGGCAGACTGTCCACAGTACTCCCAAATATTGGCCTACCCCGTAGGGCTCCTCCCCTGCTGTCACACCCAAAATGGATTAAAAGACAATACTGCGCACCCCACATTCTTGACACAGAACATGGGTAAGGATGGTGTTCAAGAAGGATTAGTAACTTACCTGTAATCCTAGTTCTCTTCCAGGGTATCCTCATCGAAGTCATAAGCACTAGAATATTCCCGCCCATGCGCGGGACCCCGGAAACACAATCATATATGTGCCCCACATATATGTATCTCCCTCTCTATCTCTCTCTCTCGATATATACATATATATATATATATATATATATATATATATATATATATCTATTGGTGTGTCAGACTGGGCACTGAATAAATCTTAAAACTTAAGTTGCTGTGTGTGGCGTCCTTTGTGGAAAAACTGACCTTGGCCTCTGGTCTGGCCCAACGCTGGCACCCGCTGTTGAGCGATCCTGCCTTTTGACCACATTGCAGCAAAAAAAAAAAAAAAAAAAAAAAAAATATATATATATATATATATATATATAATTCAAATGCAAATGCAGCCTCACACACTGACCTGTCACCCCTGAGGCATGATGGGAAGCTGCTGGGGGTCATGCCTGCCTTAAAGGCACGGTGCCAGTTTATTGCTATGTAGCTATGAGTTAGCGTTTCAGCCTTTTTAGGCTATGTTTCTGCAATGCAGCCTGGGAGCTGTCAATGGCTTTCAGTCCTATCTGAGAGTTTGTGCTAAGTGCTAAGCATTAAAACAGTTTTTAAACATGTTCTGCTGTTGTTTTTCAGCTCTAGTGTGTATAAGGCTGCATTTGCTTTTTTATTATATATATATATATTTTTTTTTTTTCGAGTTCGAAAATGGTGGGAGGCAACTTCACTCCAGAGCTATGTTGACTGTAATCGAGTCCCAAGAGGTTTGAGAATTTTCACCATTCCCTCTTACGAGAACCCGGACCCACAGTTACTGAAAGATTGGGCATTGTACACTGCTGAAAGCAGCAAGGGGATGCTACTAATGCTAATAAAATATGCCTTGAGTGACAGGGAAAAAGCCCTTGCCGAAATCCAGAAACTGGAGTATTTGATCAGCAAGGACAAAGACACCAAGTCAGCTGAGGATTTGCGGAACGTTATGCAAAAAAGACTAAAAGACTACGAAAATGGCATCAAAAAGAGAAAACAAACCAAATTTTTGAGAGACGAACAGGACTACCTAACCGGTAGAATCCTAACCTTCGCAAAAAAATTTGATGCGACAAGGAAAAGACTTGCCCAAGGAGGACCAACACACTCAGGGGCAGTAACTTCGGAATCTGAGGCATCCCAATCGGAGGATGAGTCTGCCAAGGGTAACAAACAGAAGAAGAAGACCAATGTAAATGAGGATACAGTCCCCGAACCTTTTTTAGACGAATATCAAGTGATGCAGGAGACAAGGTATCGACCACCAGCACAAGCATCACAAAAAACAACATCCAAAAAAGGAAAAGGAAAAGGAAAACAAGGCGCGGCAGGAGAGGACGCTCAAACAGCACCACCAATGGTGACTCGCAGCAGAGGGAGAAGAGGAAGATGGCAATAGAGGAGGAACACACTATCATCAATCTCTAAGAGAGGACACTCACAACACATGAAGAGAGTGTCCTCAAAAAAGGACTTACATTCTGTCCCACTGCCAAATTTGACCCAGTCCAAACCAGGATTGATATTTTCAAGTTTGTTCGCAAACTAAAATTACAGAAAATCTTCGCAACCAAAAATCTCTCAGAGGTAGCAGAGAACATGGCGGAAACTACAACATCCGAAGCTTGCCTTGTAGCCAATGATCTCCCAGCCCTCATAGTGGCTCATAGTAGCCCTCAGAAGACATACCAAGTTCAGCGGAGGTTCTAAGAAGGGAGGAAATCACACAAACCAGAGACCTAAGTCATTGCAAACGCAAATCCAGATTTTTACCTCATGTAACACATGATGCTATAGATGTCTTTAATGACGCTATCCTACAGGACATGAAAAAGATGATAAATAAAAATCCGGAACTGACCAAGAAAACTTCCAATATCTCAAGATCGGAATGGGAAGAGATAAAGTCCCTCAAGGAAGACACTACCATCGAAATAAAGTCCTCTGACAAAGGGGGCAATATTGTCATCTTCAGCAAAGAGCAATATAAAAAAGAGGCGTTGAGGCAATTGAATGACACCGATTGCTACAAAATTGTGGACAGAAGGGATTTCGAGAACTGTGTCACCGAATATCACAAATTGCTTGGGGGTTGGAAAGAGGAGGGGATGCTCAATAAACACGAATATGATTACTTGCTTTGTGAGCAGCCTATCATTCCAACATTCTACCATCTTCCCAAGGTGCACAAGGACATCCGAAATCCCCCAGTTTACTCGAAAACACATCGAGATTCATAGATGGATATTTATCTCCATTTGTAAAAGATTTACCTTCCTATGTTCGAGACACCCAGGATTTTATAAGGCAGATTGAGGGCATCGGGTGGGAGGATGACATGCTTCTCATCACCCTTGATGCTACAAGTTTATACACCTGCATTGAACACCAGAATGGTATCTCTGCCGTCAAATGGTTCCTGGGCAAGAAGAGTATGCAATACCACCAGCATAACAAAATGATAGTGAAAATGACTGAATTCTGCCTCCGCAATAACATGTTCTTATTTGCAGGTAACATGTACCACCAACTGAGAGGGACCGCGATGGGCACGTGCTTCGCCCCCAGCTACGCGAACCTTTTCGTGGGCTGGTGGGAGAAGCACGTGGCCTGGGGGGGGCCCAATGAAAAATGGCTTGATAACATTATGATCTGGTCGAGATACATAGACGACTTGTTTGTCGTTTGGCGAGGCGACGTCTCCTCGGCTGAGAAGTACGTGGCGGGGCTAAACGACAACGAGTTGAACCTCAGATTTACCAGCACAATGAGCAAAACATCTATACACTATCTCGACCTAGAGGTCTTTGTCAAGGAGAAAACCCTATATACCAAGCTCTACCGCAAGCCCACGGCTGGCAACACCGTGTTACACGCGGCTAGCCACCACCCGAAGAGCATGGTAAAAAACATTCCCTTCGGAGAACTACTGCGCATCAAAAGGAATTGCTCAGATTCTAGCGATTTCATGCAGGCGCAGGAAGGGGCGGTAACCAGATTCAGTGAGAGAGGGTACTCCAGGTCATTACTCAGTGAAGCAACCAGGCGAGTAGACCTCATTGACAGAAAAGACCTCATACAAACTGTCACCAAAAACAAAACAGATGACTGCACAACTAGGATGATCACCAGTTACAACATGCGATCTAATGAACTGGTGCAGATATTCAACAAGAACTGGCACATCCTAGGCACAGATTCAATACTGAAGGGACTGATACCAGAAAGGCCGTCTATCACTTATAGACGCTGTCAATCTCTTAGTGACCATTTGGTGAAAAGCCACTACACTGACCCCCCCAAGAGTATAAGAAATAAGCCCATCAATGGTTTCTTCCCATGCATGCACTGCAAGGCATGCAAATACAGCAAGAAAAGAACCAAATATGAAGGGAGGATGAATGACCCAAGGCCAATGAGAGAAATAAAGAAATTTCTGAACTGCAATTCAGAATTTGTAGTTTATTGCCTGGTATGTCCATGTACTAAAAGATATATTGGTAGCACCATCAACCAAGCCAAGAAACGCATCCTGGAACACATGCGTGCCATCACAAATAAGGATAAGAACTACCCGGTGGCACGCCATTTCGAGACCCACCATGGAAGCAACAGGGATCTTTTGTCCTTCTACCTTATAGATCAGCTAGATAGAAGGGAGCGAGGTGGGGACAGGACAAGGCTTCTTAGAGCAATGGAGTCCAGGTACATCATTGACCTTCAAAGCATGCAGCCGAAAGGACTCAACAATGATGAAGAACTTTGGGTACACTTAGAATAGCAAGCATTTACTCCCAAACTGGTTCAGAAAGAAAACACCCATACTGCAATAAGAACGAGTTAAAAACTGCAATTTAAAAAATGTAACTTTCTAGTTGGCAGCAAAGAAACTGGTAATAAGAATTGAGATTCACATGGATCCTTGCCCATACAGGGCTCCATAATATGTGTTGGCTAACAAGGCAAATATATTAATTGTCCACCTAGCCCATTCAGGGCAGAACAAAATATGTAAATATATGAACTATGCATAAATAAGTACAATTTTCATTCTTGAAAATTGTCGAAATGAAATTACATCACATAAGGTGGATACAGAAAAAATACATGCATATATATAACAAATGTCTTTCGACAATATGCCTTGTCATCCAACCGCTGTTTTTAATATTTTCTTATTATATGAACTTTTGCACTTGCACTTTTCCGATATGTCATTTTATCCCCTTGTTGAAATGGTAAACAACGCTACAAACGAGTTGTGAATTTGCACATTTGAATATGGCCGCCACAAAACATCTAGGCGAGCAATAGTCCGCTTTCTATGTTTGGGGAAGTGGTGGGGGATTTAATGGCAGTGTACACAATGTATGGCTGACACTGAGGAAGCCAAATTGGTGAAACGCGTATGTCAAGGGGGCAGGGGGGTCTGCCAATAAACCACTGTGGTTAAACAACAACTTGGAGTGCCGTCCTTTTTTGACCTCTGGGAGAATTACGGAGGTGTGTGCGAACATATATATATATATATATATATATATATATATATCTCCTGCTCCTGGGTCTGCCACACAAAGAAGGGAACACTCGAACAGCTGCCAAAGGTATGACCCTTAACCTTTTATTCATTGGTACAGATTGCACTTGCACGCAGACAGGATAGCAGTACCTTCGTCATGCCTGACGCGTTTCAATTAATTCTTCCTCAGAGGCTTAGCGACGGAGGATTAGTGCACACTCCCCCACGCTGATTTATTGAGCCATATCGTGCTCACTGCGTTTTATATATATATATATATACTTGTACCTGTGATAGTTTTTCAACACAGGACACGCTTCACCTAGTGATGTTTTGTGAACACTATTTGTGCCCCGAAAAAAATTCCTATACCCAATTCTGAAAGATCTTCATTTTGTCCAGGTGAGGCCTGCTCTTCTACATTTGCAAATGCTTAATTCTGTGCAGGTCACATTTAGTGTAGCCAGTTTTTTGGTAGCGGCAGCTCGAATAAATAAATTAAGACTCGCCCAGACGACCATATAACTAGGCCGATAATCTTTCAACTATTCTTTGAGAAAATGTATTATGAATAGTGGGAGACAGGGCTGGCCTCTTTTAACTTACACTGTTTAGCATTTACTCTTTGTATCAAAGATTTTAATTGTTTTAAGTATGAACGTATGAATTGCAATCTTGTGTATATTTGTATATCTGTAATTTTTTATCTTGTATAATGTATGTAGGTATAAAAATGAATTGTGTATTGCTTTTTATGGTTTTAATTAACCGAAATAAAGATATTTGACTGACTGATATATATATATATATATATATATATATATATATATATATATATATATATATATATATATATATATATATATATATATATATATATATATATATATATATATATATTCTGGAGATATTTAGATATATATATAGATATAGAGATACATATATGTGGGGCACATATATGATTGTGATTCCGGGGTCCCGCGGATGGGCTGAAATATTCTAGTGCTTATGACTATTGATGAGGATCCCCTAGAAGAGAATGGTCGTTTCCACACATTCACTTTCAAGCCCTTTCAAATTAATCACAGGGGTTCCATGCACTAAGCATTTCAACTAATAGATGGTAAACCAAAAATCTAACGATAAGCACTCACAGGGATGCCATAGAAGAGCATCCGTTCTAGCCAGGGTGTACAAGCAAGCATCCTTGAGAGTGTTGACAGCACCCGGAGAAGCTATTTACTTTACAGATTCATTATGTAATCAATCCATTATTCCATGCCTTCATGATGATTATGCTGACCTCATGGAGTAATACATTAGTTAAAACAAATGACAGAATCATTCATTGAGTCGGCATTTCCTAATGCAGTATTCACAACCCGTTTGAAAACACTTCATGAACTCTGGAAATCATCTTAGTCTAACACAGGTGGACCTCACGCCCGAATGTCATCCCATCAACTCTGAGTGAAGGGATTGTTTTCAGAGCAGCTCATGAGATCGTAGGTTCGTAGTTTGACAATTTCTTCATAACATAGGGGTTGTTAGGTCAGGTGTTGCATGTGCAGTAATGTCAGGGTGATATTGGTCCATTCAGCAGTCTCATGTACTATAAATGCATTCTCAAAAATGTTTTGCAATTCGTGCACCATCTCTTAGCGTTGTATTTTGCGTCGGTTCGACCTTTGTAATGGACTAATAAATCAGTTCACAAAATCCAGAATTGTAGTTGGTCGCAAATCAACTTTTTTGGATAATTCAGTTCACTTGCAAATTGTGACCCACTACGGTTGGCTACAATCACAGGGATGGTGGCCTACTGAAGCCAGCGGACCAACAAGTCTGTGATCACTTTTAAATAAAGCATTTTTTTTAATGCACCTCATTTTCTTAAAAGAAAACAAGATGAGCTGAAAACCCCCCCAAAATGTTAAATGTTTAACAAACAATTTTTGGGAGTAGTCTGTGGTCTCAAGGACCATTGTCTGCTCTTAAAAAACTTTTTGAAAGGGAAAAAGGTCCCTTGGGAACCTCTTCTTGTTTGCGAATGGGTTACTACCTCTTTGAGGTGGTGGTAAAATAATGTTTTGCAACCAGATTTCGGGGCATTCATGCATATTCTAAGGAATCTGTATTTGGAAGGGATGCCTTTAACACACTCCTTCAGATACCTATTTGTAATGGTTTACTAAACCCGTTTAATGATTTGGAACACCTTTTCCAAATCATTTAATGAGCCTAGTGCATTTTACAAAGGGTTTTAGCGTTCACAAACCCTCAGATTGTACCAAACCAGAGGGTTTGCCAAAGCTAGAAACTTATGACATGACGCCCTAAATTCCACTGTTTTGAGTTTCGCTTCCAAAACTGTTCTCTAATAATTAATAAATTTAGCTGTTGGCAAAACCTCTGTTTTAACCATTTAATGCTCTGACCAATGTAAAAAAATTATACGGACATTTGATAGAATAAATCACATGTGACGATTTGCATTCTGAGCAGAAATTTGGTGTATCTGTGACTCCCATACTAAAATATTTTGGTGTCCAAGGCGGAATTCAATTTGTTGGCATAGCTCAATCCTTTTTTGTTCATTCTGTGTTTTCAGACCTTCTCTTTGGTGTACCAGGGAAGCAGAGTGGTGTGAGTCTGTACAACCGCAAACGGATTGTGTCCTACACTGTCACCATAGGGCTACGGCACTATGACTCCAAGTAAGTTGTCTGCTGGATGGCGTAAGGTGTCATTCGGTATTCTGTTGTTTTCAAGGCTGAGATTTCTCAATGACTCGAAGAGCTCCTAGCTGGTTGCTCATGCAGTTTCCTAGCCTGTTCAAATGTCTGTTTTCCAATGAGTACTGCAGGTTGAAATCCCAGATGTTATGCTGCACAAATTTGTCATTGATTTGTGTGTCTGGCCCCAAAGGATGTCCTACTATATTTCTAAAGGCACTATACATAAAGACTAAGAGATACTTGACTTTTGACACTTGCATACTACCAACAAGGGGCAAGAATATTATGCAAGTGAGGACACCTTGTGAAACACCTAAAGTTTTAGCGTAATATTTTGGTAAAAAGTCCTTTTTTCTTCTTTTTTTTTTAAACATTTTTATTGCCATTTTCTCTTTATAACATACAGCATATCTTTCATGGTCGATAATTTTGACAAACAAATTGATCCAGCATGGGGACTGTTTACCACAACATCCCAGCACAGGGGTTGAAGACGATTATGCCATTATCTTTCAGTTCAGTAATTGACAATGTCCCTCACGAGTCTATGTCCGTATGCAGGTTACCCACACAGATGTTGCTTTCCAGGCCACGCTAGGGGCGTGTGATGTAGTGTCTCCCCATACACAAGCTTGTGGGGAATTCGGAACGTCTGCCTTATGTAAACCGTAAATAAACTTGGGGTAATAAAAAACAAAAACTGGGATGCACTTTTGTCATATGCTGGATTTACACATGTGAGAACGCCTGAGAGCTGCACTAATGCGGGATATCTTGATCGACTTGCGCCGAGTCGGACTGGGAGAGAGGGGGGGGCAGCACTAGGAGCTATCTGCATGAGAATGTGGCAGTGAGTCTATGACTTCCATTTGGACAGACCCATCAGGTGTTTGGGCCCGTTGCATCCCCCCCGGAGCTGTAGAGGGCCTAGGGGAACCACCTCCCACCGTGTCCGCTGCTGCCTCCGTTTCATGCGTAAAGGAGTAAAATAGCATGGCCCATGCATGGAAATTGGATGTTTGCAAATTCCTCAGGCTTCCTCCTCTCGCAGTATGCCTTCTTCTGCTGCACCCCATTCCTTGACTGCACCCACCCATTTGGTAAAAAGTCCTTGTCATAAAAACATATACTGTGGCCACAAATTCTTTCTTCAGTCATAGGATTTATGCTTCACAGTTTGGCCAGGCTTGGTGTCTTCTAAATGACTAACCTGTTTGCATACCTATGCAGATTAAGTTAACATTTGTTCTTGAATAGCTGTGCACTACAGCATTTTACAAAACAGTGAGGTACAGAAGGAACAATTATTTAAATATACTATAGTACTAAAAAGAAAAGTTATTTGGATCCTGGCTTGTGTATACTTTCTACAGTCTATTACTGCCTACCCACTATTACTATAGGGAAGAAAACTGACATGTTCAATGTTACGCATTCACTTATCATCAAGAACATCATCATCCTACAAAATGCGAATCCTACCGCCCGATATCTCTGCTCAACGCAGACTATAAAATATTCACAAAGATAATGGCAGCTAGACTAGGAAGACTCATGCCCCAGATCATACACCCAGACCAGAAAGGCTTTACAAAAGGAAGACAATTACACGAACTTACACACGAACTTCTGAGCGCCATAGATATTGTCACACTAAAGAAGATCCCTCTAACGATATTGACTGTCGATGCCGCTAAGGCATTTGACTGAGTAAACTGGGCTTTTCTGAATAAAATAATGATCAAAAATAATCTAGGTAACTCCTTTTTACATGCCGTAGGGGAAATTTATAAAACTCCAAGATCTAAAATTCTAGTCAATGGCAATCTTACAAATGATATCAGAATTCAAAGAGGCACCAGACAGGGATGCCCCCTTTCTCCCTTGATTTTTAATTTGTATATCGAGCCTTTAGCAAACAAACTTAGAAATAACAAGGAAATAACCCCCTTTAAATATCAGTGATGGGGAAAAAAGACTGCACTTTATGCAGATGACCTGATGCTATTCACAGATAACTATACCAGCTCTAAACTAGCCATAGAAAAAATCTTAAACCGCTTTGGAAAGGTCTCAGGATATTTAGTTAACCATACCAAAACAGAAATCATGACATGGAACACACACCTCAACAGCCCAAATGTCAGGCAAGAGATAAAATATCTGGGTATTTTAGTAAGTCAAGACCTAGACAAAATACCACAAAACAATCTAAATAGAGTGGCACGTGAGGTAAGGAAACTACTCAAAGTATGGTCCAGCCTACCCTTAAGTTTTAAAGGGAGGTCTAACATCATAAAAATGACTGTACTACCTAAATATACATACCTCTTTAACAACATTCCACTAGAATTTAAAAAAGACGCATTAAAAAAATTGCAGGGAGAAATCACTAGCTTTATATGGGCCTCTAAAGGAATAAGAATATCAAGGAAAAAACTCAGAAGAAAAAAAGAGAACGGAGGGATAGCAAGCCCAGACCTGGCGGAATATCGCAGGGCATTTCACTTCAAAAATATGCAAACACTTTTAAAAATTCACCAATATTACCCAGAACTTTTACAGGCAATGACAGAAGCTGGAGACCATTTTCTCTTCAAGTTTGGACATCAAAAGTACTTAAAAAAATCAAACTAAAGATACTAAAAGAGGCAACTAAATTATGGCTCCAAATTAGAAAAATCCTAAATATCCCTTATTATAGCTCAAAGGCACCGATATGGGACTCACCAGGAACCCCGGATTGCTTAAAAGACGCTATGGCCAACCCCCTGAAACAAGCTGACATCAAATACTGGGGCCAACTTTTAAACGGATCAAAACTAATCTCCTGGGAAGAACTATACACGATCTCCAACGGGACAGTCTCAAAATTCAAATTCTATCAACTAAATAGCTGGGCAAAAACAATTCCGGTACACGACAAAGACAGTAAAAATCTTGAAATAGAAATGTTAAAAATTTTACCCATAAATAAGGAAATTGCAAAATGGTACTGGACCTTTATAATGGCAGGAGATGAAAATATTCAAACTGAAGAGCAAATTTGGGGGAGTGAACTGCCTTCGATAGATCTAGGCAGAATATGGGAAGAGTCTCTAAAGAAATGCTGGTCAACACTAAAATCAGCTGCCTTGAAAATAAATCATCTCTACACACTACATAGGGCATATAGGACACCGAAAAGACTATCAAAATTTAAAAATGCAGGAGTAAAAAAGTGCACCAAATGTGGAGAAGAGAGAGCAGACGATGTCCACATGTTCTGGAACTGCCCATCTCTGAAAAAGTTTTGGGAAGAAGTTGGTAAGACTCTAAGCTCGATTTTCCAAAGACAACTAAATGTAAGTACAAGTCTTATTCTCTTTGGGATTGGTAACTCAGGAGAAGGGCATGAACTAACAATAAGTGAAGCAAATTTACTCTTCGTATTAATAGTGATAGCAAGGAGAAGGATTTGTATTAAGTGGATTGGGCCATCACCTCAGACACATGGAGAGTGGATGAATTCAGCCATTAAGATAAACAGACTTGATAGAAGAGGGAAAGCAAGTAAGAGATATAAATACTGGGAAATCATGGAAAATTACCTGACCTCCAACGTAAGAACAGAACATACGGTCCCATGATTAATGCGAAAACATTTTCTGGTTGATGAGTATAATACTCATAGAGTAGCCATGGTGGCTAGCTCCCCTCCCTCCGACAACAGAAATGTTAATATGTAAACGGCTTAAAAGGGCTCCTCTGTGATATAGCGAAATAAGGGAAACTCCCCAACCAAGAAAGACCAAGGGGCAGTGACGGTATACAAATACAGAGGCAGAGACCTGAATTTCCATACACATAGAATTTTCGCAATATGAGGATAAAAAAAAAAAAAAAAGAACATCACCCTGAACCACCAATCAACACTGCAGAAAAAGTGTCAGAGGTTGCAGTTGTCTCAGAGCATCCTCAGATGAACAATGGCTTTTTCCAGCACATACTGAGCCTCGGTCTAAGGAATCCCCTGCTGAGCCCAGACCAGGTTCTAGGCTTGAAACGCTGATGTCTGTTGTTACCCAGATCCAAGCAGTGAGGTCACATTTCAGGACAAGAAGAATTTCACCAAATGGCCTTGTAAACTAAGACCACATGCATGCAGGCTTCATAACTATTCATCTTCATGGTTTCATTAGGAGACGTTTTCAAAATGTTTCACTGGAGTGCTTTCTCAGCAAGATTGCCTGGTTCAAACCTTTAGAGAACCTTTACAATGGACAGCTTCACTGCTTTTACAGTAACGGCAGAGCTGCTGCCATGCTCAACGACCCTATGTCTACTAATCAGCCTAGAACAATATCATATCCGAATCCCTGGAGTCCCTACCGCTGGTGATTGGTTCCTGGACCATTGGCACCCCAAATGGCATTTTACTGATTCCTACAAAACCTCAAAAGCTTACACAGGCTTCATAATCGGATTTTACTTATGAACACCGCTCCACCTCATTGCCAATTGTGTTGGGTGGATAAGAATAAGCCATTCTTCATATTGTTCATAGCTTCACAAAAGAAAGAGAGCTGGAAGAGTGGATGCCTTACGAAAGAAAGTTTGCAACACCTTGGCTGTTTCCATAAACTTCATGTGTTTCGTTACTCACTAACCTCAAAAACCATGCTGGTGGAGACAGACAATCCGGTCCAGGGAAGACATGGACTGGCAGTTCGGGCTGGACTGTTTCCATGAGGCACAGGGTCAGACTGATTTGCATATGGCCATGTCTGAACTGGGGTGGCGGAGAGAGCTAAAAAATGATGATGGATTAAACCCAGATCAGTTGATTGGGGGTGAGTGCTTGCATTGTTCGACACTCCGTCCATCATCCCCTTTGGTTTTGCTTTGTTCGCCCTAAGTTGGCAGTGTATGCCCAGACATGGGCCCCTTTCTCACTTTGCCACTAGATTCAAGCTAGCCTGGCTGATGACGGCTGATTAGCCAGAAACCAGTCTCAGGGTGTTTGTTTCCGGTCCAGGGAAGACATGGCTTGGCAGTTCGGGCTGGACTGTTTCCATGAGGCACAGGGTCAGACTGATTTGCATATGGCCATGTCTGAACTGGGGTGGCGGAGAGAGCTAAAAAATGATGATGGATTAAACCCAGATCAGTTGATTGGGGGTGAGTGCTTGCATTGTTCGACACTCCGTCCATCATCCCCTTTGGTTTTGCTTTGTTCGCCCTAAGTTGGCAGTGTATGCCCAGACATGGGCCCCTTTCTCACTTTGCCACTAGATTCAAGCTAGCCTGGCTGATGACGGCTGATTAGCCAGAAACCAGTCTCAGGGTGTTTGTTTCCGGTCCAGGGAAGACATGGACTGGCAGTTCGGGCTGGACTGTTCCCATGAGGCACAGGGTCAGACTGATTTACTTATGGTCATGTCTGAACTGGGGTGGCGGAGTGAGCTAAACAATGATGATGGATTACACCCTGATCAGTTGACTGGGGGTGAGTGCTTGCATTGTTCAACACTCCGTCCATCATCCCCTTTGGAGACAGACAACCTGACCATCATGTACTATCCCAACATACAAGGAGGTACAAGATCCAGGGCATTCTCTCAAAAGAGGTTCCTTGACGTTGCATTGGCTGCTAGCTTAAAGTCAGTTCACAATGTAGATCTGTGTCTCAGGACTGGAAAATATAAAATACACCTAAAAAATTATATTTCACAAGATCACAAATGGTTTGTCAATACCTAGTTTTGTGTGAAACTTATCTCTTTGAATACATGTCTGGAGTGGAACTCCATGGGGAATACCTTTCAGTTGAGTGAGTGAAGCATTTTTGTCTTTGTCTCTCGAATGTATTCCTGCTGGGCTTAAAATAGGAGCCACACATGACCTTGTCATGCAGATTGGCTGTAAAATGCGTCATGAACAGTAGTGTTCACCATCAAGACCTCAATCTCTGATCTGTGCTATCTGGAGTAACGCCACTGCGGACATTTAAAAAAAATCTTTTTATTGCAAAAATCAGCTCCATAACAATGCACATCAGTCAGTATCGGAAGTTCATTGGCAAATGCAAACAAATACAATCAAAATAAAACCCCCCGGCATTACCCAAATTGACCTACACACAAGAATCAAACCCCACAGGACACCCCTATGCAATAACACGGCACCATTGGTACCCCAGACAAAATTTTCCCCATTACAATCAACCACCCCAACCCCCTCACTTCCCCTCCCCCCATGCCCTAGAGCATCCATTTCCATTCACGGCAGCTGTTCGCTGAGCCCCTGGGGCACAGAGCAGTCCACATCCGCACTGCAAACAATTCATACAGGAAGTAAAATGTTGTTAGCATACATTCCATTATCCACTGCGGACATTTAACTCTTAGTTCAAATAACATGAGCATTTATATGGAGACTAAAACTCAGCTGACAAGATATTCAAAGGCATTTAAGAAATAGAGTGTTTGCATAAGGTGATTGAGATAGAGGAGTGAAGCAAGAGCATGCCTGCTGAAATTAAGCTGCCTTTCTTAAATTCGAGATTTGGATGTCATGCCAGATGTCCGCAACAAAAACTTTAACGCACACAGCCAACTTTTATGGACTTCGTATGTAGACCTGGAATTTAGAATTTTTTTCAGCAGGTGAACATTTGAGCCATTTACTATTTCTGGCAAAATAATCTGTAAGTGCAGTCCAATGGGAAGATGTAGACAGTCTTTGCTGTAGCTTTGCTGTAGGTAAACTTGAAGTAGAAGAGACACAAGAATAGAGTATTTGCACACACACTCAGGAACTTTAAGCGCTTAAATATTATAACGCAACCTAATTTGGCTATATAAAAAAAAAAAGAAAAAAAACTTAAAACAAGCCTTTTTGAAAGAGGCCTTCTCATCCTTATAGTAGTACATTGGGATTACCTCTGCCTCTGCTACCTTGGGAAAGGGCCCTGCTTTACTTTGCCCCCCCAGCCCCCTGCCCCCCAACACTGATGGAATCTGGAAGGTTTGCTTGCTCAAACCCCCATCCTGATAAACTTCAATCAATGTCTCAGACAGCACAGGGCCAGAGTCCCCAAGAACTGCAGTTTAAACTGAATGTTAGCGCTTCTAAGTGGTAATACATCTCAAAGTACTTTGCAAAATAAAAATGTGAATTAATACATTCTGAGTTCTAAGTATATGTATCTGGACTTCCATTGTGCCTTTCAGTTAGGCAAACATCACAGTTCTCTTTGAGCGCCCTAAAGACACTTGGGAATGGGGATGCTGTGCTATTTTCGAACAGCCTGAGAAATGTTTGAATCTGGTTATGTACTCTTTACTTGCACCAGGTCCAA
Organism: Lissotriton vulgaris; assembly: GCF_964263255.1. NCBI lineage: Eukaryota > Metazoa > Chordata > Amphibia > Caudata > Salamandridae > Lissotriton > Lissotriton vulgaris. Next base: position 277,068,895 of record NC_141698.1, on the reverse strand, counting down.
ATGTCTAAGGTTGTGCTTTGTCTTGTGTGTTTGCAACTAGGTTCCTCAGTAGCCTCCGGTCTCGTTTGAAGCACCTTTACCCTGGAACCAACTGTACCCTGAAGGCTCAGCACATCACGCATGTGCACTTCAAAGAGGAAATTGGCATTGCTGAATTGATCCCTCTGGTCACTACTTACATCATCCTCTTCGCCTATATTTACTTCTCCACACGTACGTTTTACTTTTTGGAAATGGATCTGTAATGTTGTGCCCCCTTGCATTAAGAATTGGAAAACTCTGTGTCCCAGAGTGATAAATGTCCTCTGTGAACCAGAGCTTCCATCTTGCTGAAGCAGGTACTAAGATTTGTCACATGAGGTTCTCCATCACTAGGTTCTAAGGTCAATTTGTATTTTTTTAATTCAGTTGTTTGACTCCTTGAAAGTGGTACATAGATGCAATATATACTACATTGCCTGTAGACAGTCTTGGATTGCCCCAATATTTCAGCAAAAATGTCCAATCATAGTCCTGCATAATGTCTGTTGTTGTGTAAAACCTCCTGCCTAGTAATGTTGGCAGTTCTCAGTCACAACTGAGCTGCAATACTTTATCCATGGTATTCAGCTGTGAGGTCAGCCTGCCCCTACTGTTGTATAGGAACTGGATGTGTAGTTCCCTGAGATGTGCCCCAGTACCATCGCTCAAGCTTCGTTTATAAATAAATATATCTACATATTTATGCAGTCCGTAATAATTCAATTTTATCTGTTTCGCTGAGCTCACAGTTTTTGGGTAGAGGATAGAACTGATAGATCATGAGATTTGTAAAGGGTCAGACAGTGTGTTCATCAGTGATTCCCAGGTTAGATGTCTGGTGTCCTGGTGCAGCAGCATGCAACTTTACTCCAATATCAAATAAGGCAGCCTGCAAATCGACAAAACACTCCCAATTCGTATTCAGTCCTTGTTCTTTTACCATTATTGTCTGCGAACAGAGGGAAGTAGTGAAATAGAGACAGTTCACTTTATTAGAGAATGCTTCTGTTTTTTTTGTTCTAGGTAAAATTGACTTGGTTAAGTCCAAATGGGGCCTGGCGCTGGCTGCGGTAGTGACAGTGCTGAGTTCCTTGCTAATGTCGGTGGGCCTGTGCACACTCTTCGGACTAACACCTACTCTCAATGGGGGGTAAGTAGCAGAGAAATGGTTGGATTATCGTTGCAGTAATAAGGGGATTTTATTGTAACTGAGTCAGACAGTCTAGTAATGTGGGTGTATAAAAGCAATGTGTCATTGTCATTCAAGAAATGAGGGTGTCGATGAGAAGTGGTGTTCAGTCTATATATAAATGTGTGTGTTTGTAGGAAGTCGGCCCTGATTTGTCCAGACATTAGTGGGCTTACCAGAATGGGGTGGAACCATAGTAGAGTGCATTCATTTAAGGAATCTAAGTAAGAAAGGCAGGAAGTTATTGCATCACTGGAGAGTAATTGTTTGCCAGTAATTAAACGGAACACCTACCTGGTGGGTTCTGGCTCTTCCATTTCAGACAATCGGTGCATGCAATATAGCCTGGTATTTGATTTCCTGTTCTTTGCCCAAAACCACTAAGCTGCATGCTCTCACATTGGTATTTTGATCCACTTCCACAAATAAGGCGATCGTACAGGCAATTTGTGAGAGACTAATGCATAGGCCTTCTATTATCTCATGTGGTTCCTCAGTGATCTAGGGCCTCTTTTTTTCATTTTTTCTGTTTCTTCTGAACGAAACATAGTCTTGAAGCACACAGTTTTCTTATTTCTTTCCCCAGTGAGATTTTTCCATATCTGGTGGTGGTAATTGGGCTGGAGAATGTCTTGGTTCTCACAAAGTCTGTTGTGTCAACCCCAGTTGACCTGGAAGTGAAGCTCCGAATCGCACAAGGTAAATTTTCTTTCTGTCGATATGATGTTTTGTTCAAAACCGGTTATAATCAACAAAGATTGAATAGTGGGTTGTTAATATGTTTTTATGTTTGGTGTTGTAAAATACCTTTTTATTTTACTAATATTATATATACTTATAAAGCATACTTCATTACAGGACTTTCAAGCAGCCTTCTTCATTCATTGTTGTCGCGTTATTCACATTTCTATTCTGCCCACTATTGCATGGGCTTTCGGGTAGCCCACGTTGGCGAACCATAGTGTAAGTGATGGTATTCTCCTCTTACTCCAGGAGCAACTCCCCACACAAAGTAGTTCCCAACAGTGCCAGGGACTATTATAGCAATATGCCCTTTTTGAGAGAAAAACATGTTTGAGGCCTGTGTGCTGTAGATACACATGCTTTGCATAGGTCTGCCATCTATTGTTGGGCTTGGATGATTACTACAAGTTGTTTTTGTTCTAAGAAGTTTCTTCGAGTCACAAGGTTGTGTGGCCCCACCTGTTGGTGATACTGCGCATGGGCATAGACTCCATTCTTAGATAGTTTTTTTCCACCAACAGGTTCGCATGCAGTCCCTCACGCTCCGGTTCGAGACTCTTTAGGGCTCCCTTCCATTTGCTAGTAGTCCCTCAGATCTACGATATTGTCTTGATTGCGTAGTTACTCTTGTGTTTCAACCTCAACATATCGAAGTATGAGCTGCTGATGAAACATACTCTGTTCTTGTCTGTTTCGAAGTGTCGTTACAAATACCCTCACACAGATCAACATTCCGTGTGCAACCTATGCCTCTCACTAGATCATAGACAGGACACCTGTGAGGCCTGCAGATAATTCCGATCCAAAAGACACTTCGGGGATTGAAGTGGCAGTAGCCAAGAAATGCATTGCAGACAACTCACCAGACATATTTGGTCAGCAGGAGGAGGAAGAAGTGGAGGCATCAGCAGCACAAGAAGAATCCATATCCCACCACTATTCTGATTCTGTCTCTGACATATGAAACAAGATTCAGCCAGTCTCGAGCCGACCGAGAAACATCAGCCAGTGAGTACAACTTCCCCCGATCGGAAGGCCCAAAAACCGGTTCTGGTGAAAAAAAAAACCTGCTCATGGTTCGCCACTGGAAAAAAAGCCATGGCGCGCACCGACATACTGATTTGGAGGCCTGGGGCTCTGCATTCTGACAAATTTGGCCTATAGCTGGGCCTCCATCTCCTTACAGTTATATTTGCACCAAACATCCACTCCAGTTCTGAAAAACAAGGGCCACTGGGCTTATATTTCAACCACACTGCCACGCAACTTATTCTTTGGCTCTGAAATGTTACACCTTCGGACCGAAAACTCCACCCAAACCAGTCCTCGATGTTATGCATGAATGGCTTGATCTGAAGCAAAACGCTTTGCAGAGTCAGCACGGAACTAAAAACATCATGCTAAAGCCAGCAAAGCCTCAATCCTTGAAAAGGCAACTTGCTTTAAAGAGGCTATAAACATTCCTATACAGCCTCCCAAAAAGAACAAGCATTGAAAATGCAATAGGTCTCGCCTTTGATTAAGTTAAAGCCATTTACTTTGCTAATGGTTTTGTATAGCGAGGCAAATGGCTTTAACTTAATAAAAGACGAGACCTATTGCATTTTTAATGCGTGTTTCTAAATACGTTGAAGTCAGTTACTGACCAAAGACTTGGCTCACTAAAATCTGCAACACAAACATTCAGACTTTCGTGACACTTCCGGTTGCTCCAATCGATCGCAATAAAGTAACAGGTTAGCACTCTCATTCACAGTTTGTGCTAAACCCAAAATATTTAGTCCTCTGTAATATATCTCCATGTAAACAATAGGGAAAGGGGGGTGCTTAAAATTAGGGGTGCGCGTAGTGGGGCTCCGCGAACTCCACGAAGTGGGGTGGGCGCTACGCCCACCCACACACTTCGCGTAGCCCCACTACGCGCCGCCCGCCTCTTTCCTGCCGTCTTCTACAACCCCATTTTTAATATTAAATGCAATAAAATTAATGAAAAATAACTTACCTTGCATGCGGCGTCCCGGGGCTCCTCTTCCTGTTGGCGCTAGACTTCTTCAGACGAATGCGCATGCGCGGGCGCCCGCGCATGCGCATTCGTCTGAAGAAGTCGGCGCATCAACAGGAAGAGGGAGCCCTGAGACGCCGCATGCAAGGTAAGTTCTTTTTCATTAATTGTAGTGCATTTAATATTAAAAATGGGGATGTAGAAGAGGGCGGGAGGGAGGAGGTTGGTGGGCAACTTCGCTCCGCCATGGAGTGTGCGTAGTGTTGCCTACTACGCCTACTTTGCGAATCTCAATGTAGGCAACACTACGTAACTCTATGGACGGAGGGAAGCACTGCTCCCAGGGTTACTTAAAATGTGGTAATATATGTAGCATTGCCACAGCAGGGGTGTAGTCATCAATAGTGAAGCAGCTCCGGGGCCCAGAAGAGTTATGGGGCCACTGAACTCCTGTCTTTAACCCATGGCTTTCTCGCTGCTCCACAGGGTTAAAGAACACTGAGGCACTGGGTTTGCCTGGGGGTTTAGACAAGTAGATAAGCTGCTATCAATGACCAGTTTGCCTGATATATTTTATTAGATGTAACTTTTGTATCAATATCTGTTTATCTAATACAACTTGTACAAAAAGAGTTTCCTTTGTGAACAGACCAACCCTCAACAAATTAACTTCAAGCGTATTCATTCATTCTTCCTTTCTATGTGCCAGCAGAAAGGGATCCAAGGCTACCTCAAGTTGGTATTTACTGTATTATAAAACATTACATAAAATAGATATAATTAATCTATATTCATAGTTTTCTGACATATGATGCATAGTGGGAAATGTCTGGTTCTTAATAATGTAATGCTGTGATGAAACTGGAAGCCATGAATTATTTCTCAAATTAAAATCCAAGCGGCTTGATGCGCACAGCACAAAAGGTGTGTTGGCTGTCAGAGACCTGTCTCTATATTGTAAGGGAGAACTTTGAGTTTTGCAAGCTTTGTGTTTCACATTCGCAAGTATGCTGCATTCTCATTAGCCAGGAGTTGCTGAGATTATCTTACATACCTCCACTATGGTTGAAAGCTACTAGGTACTTACGGCATGCGAATGTCTGCAAATAATGTTTTGGCGCCACCCAGAGGCAAAAAGCCAGAATGACTGCTTGACGACAATTCTAAATGTTCGATGCATTGAAAACAAGAAACACCGTGCTTTCTCCCCCCCAAAATGTGCCTAGTGTCACGCCACCAGTGAAGCCTCCAGTCTGCTCGTGCACATCTTCTGTCCCACCGCATGCACATCGGAATCGTGTTGATTCCAAAAGGCCCTCAGATGGCGAGAGCAGCGCATGCGCTGCTTTCGCCAGGCCGAGACCTAAAAACAAGGACGTGGCTACTAGCCCGTTACAAATTCCCATACCTACCTCACCAAATCCACCACCACCACCCTCCGCATCCAGCACATCACCTTATTCACCACATTATTCTGAAACTGGTAACCTGTCCCCTCACTCACCCATCATAGATGAGGATGATATACCTGAAGACGCGCATCATGGAGATGCTTGGGATGCTCATGATACGAGTTACATGGGGATACAGAGCCTGACCAGAGCGGCAGCTTTTCATCAAGTGCCTTTGCCTAAAGACCCTATTGAGGATGACTTCTTTTTTTAAGCACCCTCTACTGCTCAAAGGGGCTTACAATATTTACCACTCCTTACGGGAATGTTATGCAGACTACATTTTTATAGACCCTGTAACGGCAAGAATAATAACACCACACATTGACAAAAATAACAAGGCTGCACCATCTAATCCTATATACAATAAAGGACAGTCAACCCCAGACCTTCTGGTAGTGGCTAATGCACGAAAAGGGAAAACTCCTAAACAGCTGGAGATACACCTCCCCCAGAAAAGGAGTCAAAACTTATTGACGCCTCAGGAAAATGCATTGTAGCACAGTCTGCTAATCATTGGCATATTGCCAACGGCAAGCTCTGTTCTCTAGTTCCGATAGGGCTCACAGGTATGAAATGGAGGGGCACCCCCAACATCTCAGATGAATACAGGACAAGCATCTGCAATGCAATAGGTCTCGCATTTCTGCTAATTTGAGCCATTGGCATTGTAAATGACAACAGCTTTTATTTATGTTTTTGCTTTTAAAACATAAATAAAAGGCATTGTCATTTACAATGGCAATAACTTAACCTCTCGCAAATGCGAGGCCTATTGCATTCCAAATGCTTCAAGGCATAGCTGAATTGCCCCCTTCTATCTCCCATGGCCCCTGAAGAGCTCCCGGTTTGCTATGAGTTAAATTAACAAGCTTGTGGTGACAACTGCGCGCAAGAGACCCTCCTGCAGTAACAACCGATGTAAAAGGGCCAGTCCTCATGGGGGTTTACAAATGAAGACAAGGCGGAGCAAAATAACGAATCAGAAGTCCGCATTTACAAAGGACAATGACACAAGCCAATTACAAATATGTGCGGAGAGTGGGAGGGGCTTCAAGTACATACTCCAGTACAGCATGGCTCGCAGAGTAGCGCATGCGCTGCCCAGGCTTGACCTAAATAGGAGCATAAAATTGTTAATGAGACTAAGTTAATAACCAATAGCTATATAAAATGCGCACTAGATTCTGCGGACACTGCAGCTAGAGGGATAAACACAAGCCTTCTTTTACGAAGACGCGCTTGGCTCCATGTCTCCGGCTTTAAACCTGAGGTGCAACAGGCTATTCTTAATCTTCCTTTTGACAAGAAACACCTCTGCAGCCCTCAAGTGGACGCAGTCAATGAAAAAGAATACTGATGTCGCAAATTTAATGGTGGCCCTACAAACTCCCACCTACCATGGGTCCTTTTGTTGGCCCAATTTCAAACATGGTGCTACATCTGTTTCCACAGACACCACAGGGTCCTCCTATAAGAATCAAGGACGGTCCTCCACTACTAACACATTTTACAGGGGCGCAGAGAGAGGAAATAGTTTCAAGGACACTGTAACAGAAATAATAAAAGGACTACAAATACCAAGCAATGACTCGCTAGGTGGCGCACAACCGTAATGGACGCTCCACTGTGAGGCTTCAGTGGCTCGGCCTCATAATCCTGCATTTTTCCTTCAGAAACTGGGAGAAAATAACCCACAACGTTTGCCACTGGTGGAAACAGTTTTCCTCCAGCTTCAGTTTCAGCCTCCTCCGACATCGGAAACCCCCCTTTAAAGTGCACTCTTAGCCGGGGCGGGAGACGGGAGTGAAGCTACGAGGTGCTCCTTCGGTTGACTTTGCCACGAAGTCCCCGGCCGCACAAGTGGCACTCGGTCATGGCCTGTGGGCCTGATTAACGCCGCAAAGAGAGAGCTGCTCCTCCCGCACTTAACACTGGACCCACAGCACATTGGAGTGCTCAATCCACATTAAAATCCCTGCTGCATGAGCAACCGCTTGGTGGAGGGGGCGAAGAGGAGCGTGCTTCGTTGCCCACTTGAGCGCACACAGTAAGAGCGTGGGGCGGCCGAGTCTGTGTGGTGCGGCCTGGGGCCTCCCCCATTGTCTACCCTTCGTCCACCCGGCTGGGGGTGCCTCTCCCCACTGGATGCCATACGGAGGTGCGGGCACGCTACTACCTCAGCCCATTTGAAATACTGTGAGGCGGCTTTGGGAGACTGCGCTTGCAGCCTGCATTAGCGGTAGGGGGAAGCCGCCTTGGAGCGTTGCTGTCTTTCCACTCTCCTGTTTTACCGTCAGACGCCCTGGACGATCTGCAGCGCGTTCTCTACTACTCCTGCAACATGGCATAAAGAGCACCATAAGAATCTGTGCTGCGATTGGACTCTGCAATATGCCCCTGCAATAATTCCTCTACATTACACTGGAGGCGCCAGAGTTGCCGAAATATCAGAATACCGGACACCCCACTGTTGGGGACCCAGGCCTGTCATTTGATGCTATATCGGATGTATGGTCCTTCGCAGTCACTACTGCTAAGATGCTGAGTCCACTCCAACCCAGTACTCTCTGCTGAAAGTCTAGATATCACCACCACCTGTCTCCTATTACTTCCACCCCTCCTGTAGTGGGGGTTCAGTCCTCCCTAGCTCTAGCATTAAGATAATCTCTGTTGCCTAATACACAACCTGGACTAAGCAGGGTGCAGGTAGCACTCCCGAAGGCAATTCCCAACTGACCCTAAATCGCTGACATGGGGAAGCCAGAGGGTTGGCAATCCAAACTTGTCTTCGACGCAAGGAAGACGGTTACCCGTTCAAATGCTGAGAACCAGGCCCAAACCATTGAGGATCCCACTCAAGCACAATTTTCTGCTTCTGGGGACGAGATTAAAATGCTATTGCTGGGAATGCAATAGAGTCTCGCAGCTTTGTCGAGCAAGATGGACATGATGAATAGTCGCCTAGATTTCCTTGTGCCCAAGGTAGACAAACATGACGAACAAACTAAAGAGGAAGAAAGAAGGATCTCAGATACAGAAGATGCTATGTCTCAAATGCAGCAACAAATGATGGAGATGGACAAACTCCTGAAAGTAATAGCCTCTAAAAACGAAGATTTGGAGGCTAGAAGTCGCAGAAATAACATACACGTCATAGGCATTTCAGAGTCCACAAACACTAGGCGTAGGGAAGACTACATTGAACGCTTTCTACGAGACACCTTCCTAGTGGACGCCTTCTCTCCTCACCTGACCATGGAGTGGGCACATCAGTTGCTTGGCCCTCTCCCTCTTCCGGGTAGTGTCTCATAGTTGCACGCCTCTTTAACTACCGCGACCGGGACACCGCACTCCGATTGGCACGTGAACAGAAAACATTGACATATGACAGCATGGACTTCACCATATATCCTGACTGTACTGTTAGGGTCCAGGAGGCTCGACATAGGTTCCTCACAGTGAAACAGAAGCTCCGTAAGGCGCAAATTGACTTTGCACTCCGGTATCCGGCGCGCCTGAGGGTTACTCACCAAGGCAAGCAGAGCGTGTTTATGAACCCCAACAAGTTGATGAGTTCCTCAAATGCATCGATCGACATTCGCCTCACAATAATTCCGATGTTCATTCTTCTAGGTCCCATTCTCCGGATGCTGGAGGCACCTCGTAAAAGTGAAAACAGATGGAACATTCCGACACACACAATCCTACATAAAACAAGCTGGTACCCTGATAGCCTATACTTCTCTGCCCTACAAGTAGCGGAACACTGCTGTTCTCCCCCTGGCGGTATAAACTGCAATCTACTTGACGTTGACAGCTAAGTGTTCCTTGCACCCCTGGTGCTTTTTCTTGATATTCGGTAGGATACGTATATAACTTGGACATTTGTATTTATTTCTACACGGTGTAGTGCTGAGCACCCCTCCCACTGACTTGCCATGTGCTCCCCCGCTGCCATGGGTACGGGCCGCGAGCACTGGAGGGGCGAGAGGTAACTGTAGCCCACCAGCGATCCCCCTCCTATGGGTGATCCCCCTCAAGACTATCTTCTAAATTGGCCTTGTTTGGCCTGTTTTGATCATTTTGGATATTGTTGGGCTAAGGGTGGGTATTGTCATTCCGGCACAATTGGGGTGCCGTTGTGGAAGAGATGGGAGGAAGGGGGCAATGAGTTTACAGTCATGTTCACTGTTAATGATATAGCTGCATCAATGCGAACAGACACATGGTATCACAAAACTCCTTACACACAGTCCATAGAGAGCATGCAGACATTTATAGCACACATATTGCACCTATGGCTGAATTGACAGCTCACCAGAGTTTGCAGATTGTCACTTGGAATGTGAGAGGGCTCGGGGACCCGCGAAAGCGTCACCAGCTTTTAGCATACTTAGACAGGCACCACATACATATAGCGCTACTTCAAGAAATGCATATTAATCCGTTACATCTCACTACATTTGCCACTAAATGGGCAGACCACCGACTATTCTCCTCGTACTCTTCCTACGCCAGAGGCACCGCCATACTTCTAAAAAAGCGGACTCCGTTTGCCCTGCCAGGGACAATGCTTGATCAAACTGGGTGATACTTTAATGCATGGGGAAGACTAGGAACGGACTCCATTACCCTTGTAAGCTTTTATGGCCCAAATGTAGATACCCCAGAGTTTTTAACAGTGTTGTGGGTAAATATTTTAGACATAGGTTCTGCTCACATAATATGGGATGGGGACTTTAATGTAACGCTGAACTCAGCCGATGATAGATCGAATCCCGCTCCACATCATTATAATAGGTCATACCATGTTCTGCATAGCATTACGACGGAGAATGGTCTGCTAGATGCCTGGTGTTACCTTCGCCCACACACACGGGAAGGCACACACTTCACAACACAAGCTGCCTCATGGGCCCATTTAGATTATTGCTTATTATCTCGTGGACTAGGTTCCTTGATAAAAGATGTCACGCACCTGCCCAGAAGATACTCCGACCACTCCCCGGTTAAACTCGCAATTGTTCCACTAGGGTATAATAAACCACGTCACACTTGGAGGTTACAGCCCTTAATGCTGCTTCATACAGTATTTCACAGCGAATTGGGAGAGTAAATACAAGACTTCTTCCTTCGCAATAGCGGCTCTGTAGATGAGGTGGAGACTATCTGGGAAACCTTCAAGGTGACAGTGCATCTCTAAAGGCTCTGGATGGCTCAGAGACATACAGGGTACACTCAGACGGCTAGAGGCAGAACTTAAAGCCCTAAACCCCCAACTGAACATGGTGGGGGGGCGGGAAAGAGGTCCAGCATGCCTTCCGGAATTCACCGAGACTGTAGAAAAGGAAACAAAATTTAAAGGGAAATACTGGGTTGCCCGACTCCACGGAGAAGGAGAGCGCCACCCTGTGAAGGCCCTAGCTGAAACGATACGCCGTCCACGTTTCTCCATCCTAGAGGTCAATGGTCCTGGAGAGATATTACACGGAGACACAGCTGACATACTTACGGCATTCACAGCCCACTATTCAGAGATTCATACACCACAGCGAAGGGATCGCTTCAAACTTGACAGCTCTCTAGAGGACGTAGCCCATGGGTGGCTGGGTGACTCCCTAAGAGAGTTTCTAAGTGCTCCTTTCGAGTTGGACGAAATCCGGGAGGCCATCATGCAGATGCAGATGCAGTCTGGGAAGGTCCCAGGGCTTGACGGGCTGCCTGTTGAGTTGTATAAAGCATACATTGATCTGTTGGCCCCAATATTAAAAGAGTTATATGAAGAATCGCTAGAAGCTGGCACACTTTCCCCTTCAATTAGGGAGGCACTCATCATGTCCCTGCTTCGTCTCTGGACTTGGCTGCAACAATAGGGCATGTCCCTGGTGGTTCAACATTTGGGCGGTTCCCTGAACGCCTGAGCGGATTAACTCAGCCATTGGTGCCTAGTGGATCATGAGTTGTGTCTCCATCCGTAGGTGCCACAAGGTCTCTTTCAAGAGTGGGGAGAGCCTTGGTTAGAACTATTCACCTTCAAAGAGACCACGCAATATCAGCAGTTTTGCGCATTGGAGTTTTCAAGCGGCTCTCGCTCTGCAACGTTTTTTGTCTCAAGTGGAGCACAGGCCTGCTGTATGCCTTTTTGCCCATACCACTCCTGTCAAGAGTGTTCCAGATGATCTGGATTGACTAGGCCCAAGTCATTCTTGTGGCTCCAGAATGGGCATTTAGAGTTTAGTATCCTGAGCTTTTGCAGAAGAGCATCGATCCTCTGATCAGGCTACCCCTTCAGGAGGATCTTCTGTCCCAGCAGCAAAGGAGGGTCCTCCACCCGAACCTGTCCACCCTCTGTCTCCTTGCATGGTGATTGAGCAGCGACAGTTGACAGCTTTTGATAAACAATGTTATTGTTTTTTTCAGAGAACAAGCACCAGCAATACGACATTGGATAGCACCAATAGTAACGCAAGACAATTAAAAGAGCGAAGACATTGCCTTTAAACCCCACCTTGCAGCAGTGAATACATACATCATGTATAAAGTTCAGGCTAATCCACGGCACCCAGGAATTTGCCCTATCCTGTCAGGTATTTCTTAGGACACCCCTGTGCCCCGTACATGGGTTTTTCTTGTGCCGCACACCAGTCCACCCCCCTTCATTATTTCTCAGAACGTGGTGGTGTGGGAAGCTTCCTAGAGGCGGCAATATCCCCCTTACCACAACCATGGCTGTATTGTAAAGTAATTTCTCGGTCATGGACCTGTCTAGTCCATCTGTAATCCCGAGAAGGGAATGACGTGGATCGTGAGGAACCTCCCACCCCAAGACCTCGTCAGTTCACTTTCGATCTCACCCCAGAACTGAGCTACTCGGGGGCATGCCCACACCATGTGGAAGAAGTCAGCCAGATCCTGACCGCATCTCGTACACGAGGCGGATGGGGAGAGGCCGGCTCGATGTAAGCTCTTCGGGGTTAAGTAGGCTGTATGCAAATAGTATAATTCGATCAAGCGGATGTAGTGACCATCTTGGGTGACATGAGGGCATCATGCCAGTCCTCCTCATCCAAAGGACCCACCCATGCCTCACATTGGCCCCTGAGTCTAATGAGGTTGGGTGTTGTTGACCAGTGTCAGGTAGATGCGTAAAATACCACCTTTCCCCAAGTAGCCTAGCATTGTCTGTGCCTCGGGAGGACTGTTTTCAGGGATCCTGGTATCGGCCGGTATGTGTACGTGTAGGGTGTGTCGCAGTTGCAGGTATTTATAAAATTGTGATGGGTGCAGGGAGTATCTGGACTGCTGGTCTTTAAAAGAGCACATGTGGCCACTCGCCCACACATCACCGAGCTGAGAGATCCCTATAAGATCCCACATTCGGAACCCCTGTAACCTGCTGACCTCCCTGAGCCATGTACCATGTCATAGAGGCGTGTGTTGGGTGAGTTTGTGTGTCAATTGAGTATGTCGCAGAGCAGCCCGCCAGGCTAAGAACGCGGAGCGCGTGACGTCGGGCAAGGTGGATGGGATGTATTCCCCGTACATTAGGGACTGGATTTTGGGCAGGCCGTGCTCCTTAGTTCAAGCCTATAGGCCGGGTCAGACCAAACCCTGTTGAAAAAGTCATGTATAATCAATAGACGAGTCACCAAGTAGTAGAGGTATAAATGTGTCATCCCCATACCCCCGTCGAATGATGGAATCTGGCAGGTTTTTAACGCCAGCCAGGCATCCCTCCCCCCAGAGGAATTTAGTAGCCATAGTGTCTAGCTCCTGAAACCACGCCAGTGGAAAACAGATGGGGGTGTTTTGGAGGACGTAAAGAAATCTGGAAGAATCATTATTTTAAACAAGGCGACCCTCCCCAAGGGATTCAGGGGTAGTTCTGCTATCTGTGGAGATCTGCCTTAGCTTTCTTCATGAGTGGGGTGACATCAAGGGACCATCCCAATTTCGGGAGGAGAGCAACCCAGAGCCCAAGATATTTAAAAGATTGACACCAAAGTGGCATTGTTGACTGCCCATCGTAGCATTATCTGGAGAGATGGAATGGGACCAGGACCGACTTATTAGAATTCATTCGGAGGCCGGAAGTTTGCCCGAAAGAGTGCAGGATCTGGCGACAACGAGGACCTGATTGGGCGGGTTCGGTTAAAAAGAGCAGGACATCATCTGTGTAAAGAGCGATCTTGTCCACTTCAGATTTGGGCCATTCCCATCCTCTAACGAGACTGGCGGACCGGATCAAGGTCGCTGGGGCTCCATCGCCAAGGCGAAGAGAAGGGGCGAGGGCATCCCTGTCTCGTTCCCCTTTGAATGGGGAAGGAGTCAGAGAGAACCCCATTGAACAGGACGTGTGCTTGAGTCCGGGTGTACAGAACCCCAACCAGCTGCTGGAAGCGAGGGCCGAAACCCATCGCAGCAAGCACATCCTCTAGGTACATCCAGTCCACGGAGTCGAACGCCTTCTCAAAATCGATGAGAAGGAGCCCCAAGTAAGGGGAAAGCACCTGGCTGTGAGCCACAGCCAGGTGCAGCCGCCGGAGACAGTGTCTGGTGCCTCGCTGGGGCATGAATCCACATTGGTCCGGGTGGACCAATATGGTAATGTAGGGCTTCAGCCGTTGGGCAAGAATTGCGGTGTATAATTTAACGTCTGTGTTAATGAGGGAGAGGGGACGATAGTCCGCACAGTGGGGAGATGACGGTTGTGACTTCGGGAGCACCACGATGGTGGCCATGTCCATCTCGGGCTGGAAGGAACCTTTCTCCAAGGCCTCGGCATACAGGTCAGCGAGGCGAGGCATGAGGGCCTTGGTGTATGCTGCATAGTATTCCTGGGGGAGGCCGTCTGGGCAAGGAGTCTTACCCAACGAGGTGTAAGCAATAGCCTCATTGATCTCGTCATGAGAGATCGGCTTGAGCAGTAGAGTCCAGCTGAGGGAGGTGGGCACCTCCCGCGTCCATCAGCTTGCAGAGAGCGACCGTACCGGGGTTCGTTTTGGCATAGAGTTGATGGTAGTTGGCGACAAATGCGCCAGCCATTGCCACCTGGGACCGTTGTCGCCCTCTCCTGATCCAGTATTTCTGGGATAATGCGGTTTGCTCTGTGGTACGTGGCGAGCCTATGAAGGATTGTGCCGTTTTTATCACCCCAGCCATAAACTCTGGCCACGGACGATCTCCACAGGAGCTTGGCGGCCTCCAACGAGAGTTGCTTGATTTTAGCTCAAATGCTCGTGAGGCGCCGCTCATGAGCGACATCGCCATCACTGGAGGGGGATTGCTCAAGGCGTAGTGCCTGCGCTTCCAGTGTAGTGATCTGTAGCCGTTGGGCCTGCAGCTGACGTTGGATGTGGCCTTTGGCAAATCCACGAATAGTGGCCTTACCTGCCTCCCACTGGGTACCCAGGGAAGGAACCGACCCCACATTAGTGACGAAGTATTGCTTTAGTTCCGATTCCACCGCCTTCTTGAATTCCTTGTCCTGAAGGAACCAAGCGTTCAACCGCCACACTGGGCGTGAGCCCCCGTAATAAGGAGCTGCGGGGAATGGCCAGAGACACCTCTCGGGAGTATTCGGACGTCTTGGATCGTGGTGCAGTCCGTAAATGGAATGAAAATTGTATCTATGCACGCCTGCGTGTGGTGTGCGGCGGAGGTGTGCATGAACTGTTTAGTGTGTGGGGGCCAGATTCGCCATGCATCGCAAAGGCCCAGGGATTCAGCCCAGTTTGTTAATTGTTTCGCTTGCACCAGCCTGGAAGTAGATGGAGGACCTGTTGTGTCGAGAAGTGCGGTGGAGACTGCGTTAAAGTCGCCCCCAATAACTGTGGACCCCATGGGGAGGGTGGGCAGCAGAGCTGTGGATTGTTTTAGAGTCGTGGCGAGCATCGAGGGGGGTGAGTACAAGGACATAAGGTTAAGGGGCATGCTCCCCAGTGTACCGCAAATGATCACGAACGTGCCCTGCGGGTCATGAATAACTTGTGTAAGCACAAAGGGAAGGGTGCGTTTCAATATTATGGCCATGCCTCGAGAACCTCAAGCGAAGCCCGAGTGCCAAACCCTATCGTAGCCGTATCGCGCTAGGAAGGAGCAGTGATTACCCATCAGGTGCGTCTCCTGAAGCAGAATCACTCCTATATTGAGGCGCTGTGCGTTACGTAGTACGGCCCTTCTTTCTGGTGGTCTAGTAGGCCATTAACGTTCCAGGATAAAATCTGGAGGGCTGCCTTCGGAGATGGTATGTCAGTCATGGGGGCTGGAGGTCATTGCAGTGGCTCATTGGACCCTGGGGAGCTGACGCCAAATGTGGGGCCTGGATCAGGCGTGAAAGCGCGCTGGTAGGAAGGACCATGTATATTGGATCCATATAGAAGTGGATCCGAGTGTTTTGTGGGTGTTGGCGCAGCAAAACAACAAAAACCAATAATAAACCTTGGGAGCAAACATTTACAACCCCCTCCCCCACCCCTCCCCCCACCCTATACTTCGAGAACAGAAGCATCTGTCAACCCCCCTAGACAACCAAACTAAAACGCTCAGGTTGAGAAGCGTGGAAGGACCCCTCCATAATAGCGGATATACAGTGTCTCGGCAGAGGCGTGTCAGCCCGCCCCAACGCCGCACACTGCTGCAATCATCTGTTACTGGCCAGGAGACGGGTAGGATGGATGTTGTAGGCGCTTCCGGCACGTTGTCGCCCAGGGAAGGGCAAGCCACCCGAAGAGAGGACCATCAGGCCACGACTCACCACCCGAAGTGGCGGCCGATAGGGTTGTATATTGGGCACGACTGGCCCAGGTCTCGCGGCTCCAACAGGCCAGGGGTGCCCCAGATCCAAGCACAGCGCCCCGTTCCACAGCCCCTCTCCACAGGGCGGCAGGGGCTAGGTCGTGGGAGGACAGGGCCCCGCCATTGTAGATTCTGGAAGAAGTGAGTAGACTCGCTGGATGCACGGCTTCAGCAATGTTCCCCAGAGCTCCGCCAGGTAAGGACCAAGTATGGTGTCTCAAGCTGCCACGGCACCTCGGGGGGGGGGGGGGGGGGGGGGGTTCGGGGAACCAACGGAAAGGCCCAACTTTGACCTCACGGCCCGCTGCCCGGCAAGCAGCCGGTACCCCCACCCACTCCCCACTCACCGGTGCAGTCTTGTGTGGTGACGCTGGTCTGCTGCTATCGTGGAGATGGGGCCCAGGAGAGGCCCGGAGCAGCCCAGTGATCAGCGCTGGCCGCCTGGTGCAGGGGACCACCCAGTTCCAGGGACGTCTGCCGCCTGTTCAGCGCAACCGGTGGGCCCCTCAGTCATAACTCCAAGGATGCAGGTGGCAACAAAGGCAGAGCGGCCACAGCCCTCAAGGCCAGGATAAAGGAGAGGGGGCCCTAGGAGGGCCGTACATCAGCCCCGCTCACACCCACACTCTGCCGCCCGATACGGCAGCTGCCACACCGAATGCACCAGGGCCAGGCCAGCACCACAAAGATGAAAGAGAGGGGGGCCCAGGAGAGCTGGACGCTGGCCCCGCTCACACTCTCCCCCGCTACCCGGTGTGATAGCTTATAGGGGAAGCGCTGCATAGACGGCCCCACAGGTCCGCAGCCGCTCCTCCGCTCCCACTCTTGCTCTGCCACCTGGTATGGTAGCCACTGCTCCAAGGCTCCAGCCTTGGAGCAGTGGCTACCTGCATCGCGAGACGCGATGCAGGCCACCATTTTGTCGCCCAGGGGTCCCAGAGAAACAAGGGCCAGCGGGTCGCCCCAGAGGGCCGACAACGGCAACAAACAGCTTTGGATACAGCCCCGTGCCCCAGGACTCAGGGCAGGCAGGTAGGAGTGGTGGATGACTGCCAAAGAGCGCAGGACGCGAGGCGGATAATGGAGGGGTCCAGGAGCACTCTTAGAGTGTGACCACCATCTTGACGCCTCAGCCTCCCCCCCCCCAAGCCCCCCCCCCCCTCACCAGATGACAGCTTTTGACCTTTCTCCCCAAGTCTATGAAGTTATTCTGGCAGCCAGGTGTCCCTCCATAAAGTCAGTATACGCCTGCTGACGGCAAAGATTGTGTAAATATTGTACAGAACTGTTGAGCTCCTGGCTGCCTCCCTTTCTGACATTCATCTTTTTATCCTCTGCTTTGCCCAGCAGGGCTCTACTCTGAGCACTTTGAAAGGTTACCTTTCAGCTCTGTTTACTTTACTTCGGTTGCCAGATCAACCGTCACTTTTTAAATCACCTCTTCTACAGAGATTCCTGAAGGGGCTTACTGACTTGTTTCCCAATTCACCCTTTATTATGCCCCAGTGGGACCTTAACTTGGTTGTCACCTTCTTGATTTGTGAACCTGTCGAACCACTGCACAATTGCCCCCCTCTGGCTGCTTCCTATCAAAACAGCCTTTTTAGTGGCAATAACTTATGCTAGGAGGGAGAGCGATGCAGGGTCTATCATCTCATCCTCCCTACCTGACCGTCTTCCCGGACAAGGGAGTGCTCAGCACTAGGACTTCTTTTTTGCCTAAGGTGGTGACACCTTTCCATCTAGGGCAATGTCACCTTGCCCTCCTATGCTCCTTGGCACCACTCCAAGGAAGAATAGTGTCTCCAACGTCTGGACCCAAAAAGAGCATTGTTGTTCTACCTTATTTGCACAAGAGTTCCGGTGGATGACCAACTCTTTGTAGGATACGTTGGAGCAAAGAAGGGACGTGCTGTGCAGAATAGGAGTATGTCACATGTAAAGCTTTTGCAAAGAAACAGCCTCCTGAAGGCTTTAGAGTGCATTCAACCAGGGCTAAGGCAGCCACCACGGCTCTTCAGTGTGGTGTTCCGGTTCTTGACATCAGCCAGGTGGCCACATGGGCATCCCTGCACGCGTTCGCCAGGCACCATTGCCTGGACTATCCGATCCGCAGGGAGGGCCTTTGTGGCCGTTCTGTCTTGCAGGATTTTCTGGTTTAAAGCTCTAGGCTCTATGCCTCTTCAAATGGCTTGACCAACAGGGAAGTTAACCACATGGCCAGTCTTTAAACTCCAGGGCGATTGAGCTCTGACGCTGATGCTTAAAGAATCACAATTGGCAGTTGCACACAAAGGTGGTGCAGGGTGTCTTCTATAAATGGGGAGAACCCTGGCTTGATCTTTCCACCACAGCTGAAAAAGCTCAATGTCAGCACTTTTGCACGTTGGAGTTTCTAAGGTGACTTCATATCGGATACTTTTTTTTGCTAAAGTGGAGCTTGTAACTCCTGTATGCCTTCCTGCTGCTGTCTCATCTTCCTTGAATTCTGAAGAAGATCAGGAATGACCAGACCCAAATCATCCTACTGAAGAAGATCAGGAATGACCAGACCCAAGTCATCCTAATGGCACTGTATTGGACCAGGAGAATGTAGTACCCAGAACTCCTGTGCATGAGTATTTGTCCTCCAGTCATGCTGCCACTTTGTGAGGCTCTTCTGTAATAGCAGCAGCAGGGCAAGGTACTGCAAATGGACACTGCACTTGGGACAGCACAGATTTGATCTCCATGCTTGGAGATTGAGCAACAGTAGTTGACCTCCTTTGACCGTCCCTCTGAGTTCATTAATGTAATTTTGGCAGCAAGGCATCCTTCCACAAAATTGGTGAATGTAATTTGTTTGGACAGATTAGTGGTTGCATGTGGCACCTGACAAAGTTTCCAACTTCTAACCAAGCTGTTGACATTTTTGTTGTTTGTTTGGTCCCTGGCCTCAAATACATGCTTTGGGCACTGTTAAAGGCTATTTGCCATCTCCTTTCGCTATTTTGCTGCATTAGCTTTCTTTTATGTAAGATGGAGTTCTGCTCTTGCTCACCTTGCATCTCTGTGCTTGGAGACTGAGCAGCAACAGTTGACCACCTTCGACCTGCACCCTGAGGTTGTTAAGGGCATCCTGGTGGCAAGGCGCCCTCCACTAAATCGGTCTATGCCAGTTGTTGTGGCAGATTTGGGGATTTGTGCACCATGTGATGAATTGATCACATTTCAGGCATATTTGGCCGAAGTTTTGCTGTTTATGTTCCTCTCCCAACAAGGACTTACTTTGGGCTCTGTTAACAGCTAATTATTAGCTCTTTTGACCTTCTTACGGTTGCCAGATCAGTCTTTGATATTTAAATTACCAGTTAGGGTGAGGTGTTTGAAAGGTTTGCAATATTTATTCCCGCCAAAATAATTTATGATGCCGGAGTGGAATTTGAACTTAGGTCTCGCATTTTCGATGTGCGCCCCTTTTGATCTGCTACACCGTTCATTAAGACATGTGATGTTGAAGACAGCATTTCTTATCACCATAACATTGGCTAGATGAGTGAGTTAGATTCAGACTCTTTCTTTCTATCCACAGTATACAACATTCTTCCTAGATAAGTTGGTGTTGAGGACCCAAGCTTCCTTTCTGCCAAACTTGGTCACTCCTTTCTTGTTGTGCAAGCTATCATCATACATCTAACGCAGAAGAGAGACTCCATTCTTTGGACCCTAAAAGGCTACTAATCTTTTATACAGACAACCCCAAAGAACATTAGGTGGCCGAACAGCTCTTTGTAGAGTTCTCTGGAGCAAAGATGGGCAAGGCAGTGCAAAAATGGATCATCTCTCGATGGGTTGTCCTCTGCTTATAGATCTGCCACGCACTGGCTAAAAGCAGCCTCAGAAGCTGTATGGACTCATTCCACCAGGGCCAAAGCTCCAGCCACTGCGTTGGTACTCGAAAAGCCTGTCTTGGACATTTGTTGGCCTCTGTTGTCAGTCAGGTTCATTGAGTGGGAAACTTGCCTACTTGGTCTTGAAATTATTTTTGGTCTGAGCCATTTCACAGATCCACCACCTGGGGTGGTGCTTCTGTGGTATCTGTTCTGGGATCTGTGGTTAGAAGTAGCCATCAGAAGAGTGCAATACTTGCCATTATTTTGCAACTATTTCCTCATAGGAGCCTAGTCTGTTAGACCTCTCAAATAGCATCAATATCACTGGATAGTATTATGCTTTCATTGCTATAAGTACCAGCAAATTTCCCATCCCCCCCCCCAAAATTCTGTTAATTACTTCATATTTAAGCGAATTATTTAAACGTAATGGATTCATTACCATATTAATTCACGTTTCAATATCTTGTATTTCATCATAACATTATGTCCCATTGTAATTCAGATCTTGCTATCCAGTTGGCCTCCAAACTCCTTTAACACCTTGGCTGCTGGGGATATTTTTCTCCTGTGCTGCAGTCCCAGATTTATCATTGTTCATGACGAGCTCAGCTCGTCATCAGCACAGCTCCACTGTGCCTCATGACGAGCTGAGCTCGTCATGAGCATGGAAGGGGTTAATATGCCCTCACAACATCAAGGCAACCGGTTAGCGACAGAAGCAAGTACCACCTGTTCAGCACATGGGTGCTCCAAATTGTTCAGCTGGGTTGCACCCTTCTATTCACGGAAGCCTCCATCCTCCGATCAGATGACTGAGGACCACCTCTCCCTGGTACGTCAGGAAGTGCAGGCTCTTTTGGCCAAAGGAGCAATCCAGCGGGTGCCGACATTAGAAGCTTGTTGTGGTTACTATTCCCAGTACTTTCTGTTGCCGAAGAAGGACAAAGGTATCCCTCGTATACTAGACCTGCACCCTCTCAACTACTTCCTGAAAAAGGAGAAATTGAAAATGCTCAGGTCCTGTCTGCTCGGGAGACTGGATGGTAGATTTGGACTTGCAGTACAGATTTCCATGCACCTGTCCTACCAGCCCACAGACAGTACCTGCTGTTCACGAGTGGCCATGAACACTTTCAGTTCGCTGTGCCCCCCTTTGGCCTTACTTGCCCCCCTCGGATGTTCACAAAATTGATGGTGGTGGTTGCAACCCATCTGCATAGGTCAGGGGTTTCAGCCTTCCCCTACCTCGACAACAGGCTTTTGAAGTTGGGCTTGCCCCAGGATATTGTCACCCACCTCCAGATTAAAGCGGACCTACTGCATTGGCCGATATTATCTACCAATGTGCTGCAGTCTCGCATGACTCCCTCTCAGAAGTACCCCTTTTATTGGAGCCAATCTGGACTGTGCATTTCTGCATCTATCCCCTGGAAAAGCAAAATCATTTTTTTATCCACCAGTACATAGGCAAGTTCACAACCAAATCTCCCACTCCAGGATTCATCAGGACCCCAAAGAGTTGCTGGATCACCTTTGTGGAGGAACCACGATTCGACCTTTCCAGGCCCTTCAACCCCAAAAAGGTCAGAGACTTTGCAACTTTTCCTATGTTTCTCCTTCTGTTACTATCCATACCGACTTCTGCACCACTCACTGGCCTCCTCTTGAGCCACCCTACACTAACTCTGAAAAAGGCAGCCCCTATTACCAACCAAACCCCTTTGACCGAACCCTTTAGACTCCAGAAGGGAGATGATCCTTGGGCAGACCAGGTAGTAGGCCTCCAAGACGTTTCTGATCTAGATCCCTACGCCACCAAGCCACTGCGACCAGTTGATGCTGCTGCATACCATGCCACAATACAAAGGGCTGCACAATATCCCCAGGTCAAACTTCAAACCAGGGAAGACCAGGACGTCTTCCCAGTGGAAACTCTGTGCAAGACATAGCGTGTGGTCCACTACCTCTTCATGCTCAAGGTAATGCTCAAGTCAGCCACCAACAATATTAAAGAGCTAGTGAAATCAGGGTAGTTACTCTCTGTGTGGAGAAATAATAAAACACTACCCCAGATGATCCGTCTACATTTGTGGACCAATCTGTCCCAATATTCATAGACAAATAGTCCTGACTACTTAGTTGTGCCTACTACCTGTAAGAGGGCTTCTGAACAAGCCACTGGAAATGCCCGAACACCGGACAAGGAGTCTAAGCACACTAATACCGCAGGAAAGCTGGACGGTCACACACTGGTGTATTGCCATACAATTTCTAGATTATATCAAATCAAAACCATATCCTAGTGCATACAATGTGAATAGAAACAGTACAGGAACAAACAAAATAGTGGCAATGATACTTACAGGGGTGAACAATAAAAAATATTGTAACTTGGGGCCAGATTTAGGTGGCCAAATACCGATCGCTAACGCTGAAATTTGCTGAATTTCAGCGTTTGCAATCGGTATTTGGCTGAGAGCAATGTAGGTGAGTTTAAACCTACTAGCAAAATAAGGAATCGCAAAATTGCGATTCTTTATTTTGCTCTTGCATTTAAGAAATCGGAAATTGCGAATCCTTAAATGCAATGTAAGTAGCACAAAAGAAAGTGCACTTTAGCCTTAAGGAATCGCTAATTACCACCAACTTCAAGTTGGTGGTAATTAGCGATTTCCTTTAAAAAAGCACTTTTTTGCTTTTTTTTAAATGCCATGTGGCACACGTTCATGCACTTAGGGCATCTATGTACGCCACGTGTGCACACATGCACATTTCATGGGTGCAACAGGGTGTCCGTCTGACACCCTGGCACCCTTGAAATAGCTCCTGCTATTTGCGATTCTTCAATAGCGAATCGCAAATAGTGAATATCTTCCCATTCATTCCTATGGGCCTCTTAGCCCATAGGAATAAATGGGTAGGTATTCCTCATTAACGAATCTCAATTTGCGATTCGGTATTAAGGAATATTAAGGAATCGGTCATATTTTAGTGATTCCTACCTGCATTCAATTTTGCGAGTCCTTAATAGCGAATCGGTAAAATTTACTATTAAGGACTCGCAAATTTGATTTTACCTACATTTGGTTCTTGTTTTTTTTATATCATGAGGCTTATTTATATTGATATTTCCCACCCCACTTTACTTTCAGCTCACTCAGCTAACCACCTACCAGCAGACTACAACTGCGATCAATCCTCCAACAGGGTTAAAGACCCTGGCCACACTGCAGTCGAAGAACTACGTGCCACTCCATCCAATAAGACAGACATACTAATATTCATCCCAGAATACAAAACCAGAGGCCGAGTGGACGTTCTGAACAGAGGGAACATTATAAAATTGATAAACTCAATCGAGGGCCTGGAAGGCCTCTCCTCAACTGACCTACTCCAAATCGAATTCCAACCTGCACCAGAACAGAACAAATCTGAAACAACTAAGACAACATGGTCATCAAACGACCCGGTCGATCGCATCTTAGGAAAGCTGACCAAATTCGCACAGTGGGGAATAAAACTTGAACCAGGCAAAAGGCCTTGCTACCCAACACCTTTTCTAAATGAAGGCGGAATAGAACATCGTCCCAAAGCTACATCAATACTAAAAGGAGCACTTAGTCAGTCAACAGGCTACCAAGGAAGGCCTTCCTACACCGAAGTGGCAACAACAAAATTTCCAACTTCGAACTCTGACATAATACTGAGAACAATAACAAACAGAGGTGGGCACTGACAAGAGCACACAGCAGAGCCCCCAGGACTCGCAAATTCGATCACCCTAAGAATATGCATCTGGAACATCAACGGCTTGACCGACAAACTAGACGACCAGGACACAATACAATACTTAAGGTCATTTGACCTAATACTGCTCCAAGAAACTTGGGAAGTAGAAGAAATATCCTTGGAAGGATATATGATGTAAACTTCCCCTGCGACCAGGACATCAACCTTTGGTCACAGTTCAGGAGGACTGATGATCTTTGCCTCTATACTATCAATTAGATCGATGAGGGAAATAAAAACCAAAACCAAGACCATAACTCCTAATGTGTTACAGGCGGCAGTCATTACACTTAACACTAGGAAGCCGGACCGCCCTCTTGTAATAATCAATTCCTACATACACCCGAAGCACAAGCAGAAGGGCGCAAGAGAGCTGGCCAAGGAAACAGCAAGAATCTTGGATGAGGGGGAAGCTGAGGACTTAATTCTGGCAGGAGACTTCAACCTTTTTCTCCTTGGAACCGCCGTGGACGACGAACTATCACAAGAACTCGACAGAGCATGGGGAATCCCAGTGCAAGTACAAGTGCCGGCAACTAAACGAACAAAGTGCGCAACACAACTGCTAAAAGACCTAGAGCAATTAAACTTAAGGGCGCTGAACGGCCGGTTTAAAGAAGACACCCCCCCAGCATCAACCTTAGCTCATATCAATTGGGTTCCCGTTGACCAAAGCGATCATCTGCCGCAAGAAATAGTTTTAAAGCCTCTTAGTGGGATCCCCAAGGAAGTCAGGGCAACCGCAGGCTCTGAACATACAACAGACTTCAAACGCATCAGATTCAAACAAGACAATATCGAGGCGCTGTCTACCGACGCAAAGGAATTAATACAACACGGGACCTCGGCCGGAAACCAAATAGAGGCCTGGGAAGGGTTCACGAAGGCCCTCGGGATCAAATATGCAACTAAACCAATGGCGTCTAAAGGCAAACCCTCGAAGGCTATATCGAGAAAGACAAGTACACCGAAGATAAAAAGCCTCAAAAGGGACATCAAGCAAACTTTGAAGCAATTGCGTACACAGCCTACAAAAGAGCCTCTACACCACATCCTACGCAGTTTAAAAGCAAGTCTGAAAAAGGCAACCTGGGAAAACAAAAGGCAGATGAATGATGAACTTTGGGCAAAAATAGAGCACGATTCAAAACAAAAAAACAGCGCCAACTTTTGGAAAACAATTCATAGCCTGCAGCGGCCAGGGCACCATGGTATAAGCTCACATATATCAGAGCCAGCTTGGGCAGACTACCTGCACAATCACTTTAACCAACCCAACGATGACAACTCCACAGGTCCGACAACACAAGGAAACGAGCTTATAAAGGAGACCAGTGAAACAAGGAAGGTAGAAAAAGGGCTTAAACTCAGGAGAAAACATCAGAGTACAACATGATCAACAGAAGGCAGGGGGGGGTAAAGAATAACAGCACATCAACATTTAACACTGACAACGACATCGATATAACCACTGATCTGATAAAAATTCAAATAAAGAAGGGGAAAACGGAAGGTGCCCCGGGCCCAAACGGGATTCCACCGTCAATATTCAAGCATGACATCGAATTCTGGAGCGATACTTTAGTGCCACTCTTTTCGAGCACACTGGAATTAGAAACATGCCCGGAATCCTGGAAAGGATCTATCGTAAGCCCTATCTATAAGCAAGGAGACAGGAGCAATCCTGCCAACTACCGGCTGATAGCCCTACTAGACATAGAGGCCAAGTATTATGCTGGCATACTATTAGAAGAACTGACTTTGTGGGCAGAGACAATGCATATAATTCCACCAACCCAAACAGGATTCTGCAGAGGACAGGGTACTTCTACAAACATTATGGCTCTATCCCTACTTACAGATGCGGCAAAACTAGAAAAAAACTCACTGTTCTTGTGCTTCATAGACTACAGCTCAGCCTTTGACCATGTGGACCGGGGTAAATTATGGCAAAAGCTCGAAAAATGGGGGATACCCCACCCCCTCTTGAGGCAACTCATCCTACTCCACACCAACACGTGGGTCAAGATCAAGCTGGGAGATGGGACACACCTTTCAAGGCGAATCAACACCTCCAAAGGCCTGAAACAAGGGTGCGTCCTAGCCCCGACCCTGTTCAACCTTTACTTGGCAGATCTACCAGGGGAACTGGAGAGTACCAAATCGCACGCCCCGCGGCTAGGGGACATTACGCTGACCAATCTCCTCTATGCCGACGATCTTGTTCTAATAAGCCGCACTCCAACAGGCCTCCAACATCTTTTGAACACTACTAGTTCATTCTCGCATCGTAACGGCCTAACGATCAACTTGAAAAAAACAAGAATCATGGCTGTGAACTATAAGAAGGCCAGGAAGAACAATTGGTTCCTGGACGGTCACAAATTGGATCAAGTGACGTGTTACAAGTACCTGGGTGTCTTATTGGATAGCAGTGGGTCGTTTAAACCCCAATTAGAGACGCTACACCGAAAAGGAACCATGAGCTTCCTCGCGATGAAACCCTTGAAGAAGCTTCTGCCTGACCACACGCTCGACCCTTTTCTGCAGGTACTGAGAGCTTGTCTCCTACCGACATTAACATATGGGAGTGAACCAACTTTTGGAAAAGACACTCTGACACTTGACAAAGTAACCGCCGGAACCTACAGGTCAATCTTCCAGCTTCCTAGTTATGTCTCATCAGCGCAAATCCGTCTGGAGTTCGGGGTACAAAAGCAAACAGTGGAAAGAAGGGGCAGCTTCATAAAATGCTGGCACAAGATCAGAAACGCAGAGCCAGGCACCCTAAATTTCCACCTCTGGACCGAACTGCAAAGACGAGAACGATCACACGCTAGAGAGTATCTGACGGAATCTCTAGAAAATCTCGAGCTGACCAGCCTTTGGAACAGCCCAGTAGACCACAAAAACTTAAAAACAAAAATAGTAACAAAAGCAACTAAAATAACATCGCTGCTGGAAGACAAAGAAACGCTGGCAAAAAGGGCACATGGATGGATAGTCTTAAATGACTATAAAACTCTAAAGCCTCAAGTGTATTTAGATCAAGGATTTAAACAGAAGATCAAGGAAAGATTCCTAAAGCTGCGGTTAGGCATACTCCCAATTCTCCCCCATCTGGCTCCATGGAAGAGGATTCAGGACGACCAATCTTGCCCACTCTGCAACACAGGTCCTGAAGATCTAGTCCACACAATATGTATTTGTCCCAGTTTAACGGACCTAAGGAGAACACTACTACGTGAAATATGGAATCAGAAGGGGATTAGATCCTGCCGACAGGCAGTCAAACTGTTTCAATCCGCAAGAGACCCAACTAAACTGCAGAACTACAAAATACCTTGATGCAGTGGCAAAAAGAATTAAGTAAGCACAAAAAGACGGAAATGTGTAATAGCCAGACAGTGCCCTGAGCATTTTTGGCTTCGCGACCCAAATGAAGTACGTTAACTGACTAATCAACAACACGTACTACACAAATAACTTTTAAATGTTTGACAACCAATTTTTATGTACTTAAATTGTGAGTTTTAATTAACTGTGCAATAAATTTATCTTATCTTATCACTCAGCTAACCATAACACCAAAAGCAGACTACTTCTAGTTTCATAGAACCTTTACACCTCTTCTGCACAACAAAACCAGTGCTGAGCAGCATCTGCTCTTCTGGTTCATGACAGAAGGCTGATAAGCCCACCAATTAAAGGCTATGTGCGCCTACTTGCAGCTTAGTATGGTCCTGCTGTCTTGAGTTTCTGGAATTAAGCTCCTCTTCCTTATATTGCACTTTCTTCTTATTTTTCTCCAGTATTGGATCTTTCATAGATTCACATGCTTGAATCATTCCCCGTCGTCGAAGTGGGAGTCACATCGTACCATAATAAAACAGGACGTATTAGCTTCTTAGGCAATAATAGCAATGCAAAGTCAGTTTAATAGAAGAACTATAACACCTAGGTTAAGCAGATGCTTGAAAAACTTAAAAAAACACTTAACTTTGACAAATCCATGTGTGCCTTACAGTCCTCCTGACCACATCTGCCTTTCAGTAGCACCAAAGCAATCGAATTGCTAAACTGGCTGGCTCAGGTCAGAGATCTCAATATTGTCACTAATAACTGCCCTTTCAGGACCCCCAGCAACCCAAGACTTTCCAGAGAGGGGCATGTAGGGGAAATGGGGGCGCATAGGCAGAGATGGCACCCTTAGAGTCTTCTTCAGTGCAAAAAAAATATTCGTTTTCTCTTCCCTCTACCAAATCACCTCTCTCAGGGCAAGAATGAGCCACTTCCTGGTTCAGTGGGAAAACATAATCCTAGATCAGTGGGTACTCTCAATTATACAGTAAGGATACTTCCCTGAATTTCACTCATCTCCTACCAACATGTTACCCAGCCACCACATACTGTGTTCAGACTACCTTCACCTTTAGGGGAAGAGATTAAGGTGCTTTTACAAAAGGGTTCAATAGAATCAGTAACTGCACATCGAGACAGCAAGGGGGTGTATTCCCTGAGCTTTTTAATCCCAAAAAGGGCAAATCTCTACAGCCAGTCCTCTGCCTCAGGCCATTTAACAGGTTCATCCTCTCTTAACACTTGCATATGGTCACTCTTGAAGATGATATCCCACTGCTATGCCAAGAGGACTTCATTTCAGCATTGGATCTGAATGACTCATACTTCCATACCCCAGTCCACCTGGTGCATTGCAGTATCAATGATTTATGGTGAGTGGATGATAGTACTAGTTTAATGTGTCTCCCTTCAGAGTCACTGCAGTTCCAGCGGTGTTTAAAGAGTGCCTATTGGTGGAAGCAGTGCCCCTGCACAAAAACGTCATACACTTCTTTCCATATCTAGACAACTGGCTGATCAAGAGTAGAAGGCAAACGACCATGCCTAGCACACTTAAAAATCAGTATGCCTACTTCACAGTATAGGTTTCACCATCTTTGTGAAAAAGCGCTTCTCCATCTGCAGCAGGTTCAGCCCTTTCTCTGATACATCCTAAATACAGCGATAGGCAGTGCATAGCCCAACGACCAGAGGGTGATGGCATTGCAACAGCTCCTGCCTTTTTTCCAGACACACCATTCAATTGCTGTTGAAACTGTCATGAAACTGTTAGATATGATGGCTTCTTGCATAGCAGTTTTACAGTACATCAGGTTGTACATTTGCTCATCTGCAAGAAGGCCTTGCATGGCAGTGGGCATAAGCAGAAGGGAATTGGGAGGACCTGGTTTTGGTAACAACCAGGGCAGAGCATTCTTTGGTGGAACAGGAACAATCCGTTACTTGGCAGACCTTTTCTAGACTCCCTTCTGCAGGTTTTCACCACCTTTGATTTGTGTCCCATTGGTTGCAGAGCCCACATCCATAAGATAACTTTCCAAAGAACCTGGGCCCCTCGGCATCAGGAATGCTGGGGGTCCTAATTGACAAAAACCTCCAGATGGAGTCGCAGGCATTCAAGACTGCTAATGTCTGCTTTGGTCTGTTGCGCCTGCTCCGTCGAATACTCCCCATGTTGCCAAAGGAACTGCGCGCTATGGTAGAATACAGCACAGTGCTGAGCAGACTGGACTATTGTAACTCTTTATATTTAGGAGCCCCCCAGTACATCTTTCAGGGGCTGCAAAGAGTCCAGTCTGCGGCGGGAAAATTGGCACTGGGGCTGCGACGTGACTCTTCTTCCACCTCCGCACTGAGGCAGCTCCATTGGCTACCAATTAGAGAAAGGGTTCTATTCAAATCACTCTGCCAGGTGTTTAGGGCCTTACACGAGATGGGCCCAATCCCTTTACAGGAAAGATTTTCCTGGTATCTCCCTCAGAGACCGCTCCGGTCCTCGGGTACCGGTCTGCTGGCAGTCAGAAAATTGAAACGCTCCCGGATGGGGGGGGAGGGCTTTCAGTGTGGTAGGGGCACAGTTATGGAACAAGGTACCACAAATGATTAGACAGAGTGTCTCATTAATCGAATTTAGGAAAGGCCTGAAAACTTGGCTCTTCCCAAAACTCTGATTTATGTTTCCATTTCTTTCCTCATCAACCAGCAGACCAAGTATCTGGATATCTAAAAGCGCCAGGATACCCGTAGGGTGACAGTAGCGCTATAGAAGTATGGATACAATACAATACAATACAATGCTACATAAATTACCAGTAGCTTCAAGCTACCAGACTAGTGTTGAACGCATTCCTTCCACTTTTGTGGTGGAAGGCAGTTCTAATAAAGACAGACTTTCCAGACGCGTTCTACATCCAGAAGCAGGGCTGCACAGGATATCGTCAAAAGATACCTATACATAAAATTAAATCTGATAGAGACATCTAGCCGCAGATTCCTTAACTTAGAATATCCCCAGATGTTAGACTAGAGCCGGATTTTTTTTGCAGCAGCACCTCTGTGCGCCGGGGGATGGCGCCACAGGACCCCGCCCTGACGTTGTGCACGTATGCGACATCAGCGAGGTCATATAAGTCCCACTCGGCGCGCTGTTGTCAAATTCCTTCTTTTCCGCATGCAACGCGGATCCGGAGTAAGCGACTCCTCTGACCTGTTTTCAGGCCTTCTTTTTCAACGCTTCGCGTCGGGAACAGTGTGCAATGCCTTCGGGCTTCAAAACTTGTAATTCTTGTTCGCGGCAGATGTCCGTGACCAACCCGCATCTTATTTATATGTGGTATCATGGCGAGCACCATGACTCCACGGACTACCCCGCCTGCCAGCGCCTGAAGCCGAAGTCTCGGCGGGAGCGCTGTATGAAGCTTCTCTTGGCACGGCTGTCCCGGTCAGAGTCGTCTTGCCCCCCGGCCTCTTCATCAATGGCATGTCCCTCTTCTGTCCGGTTCTGCCGGCGATCGCCCTCTGGGGTCTGGGGCCAGCGTTCGCCGCTTGATAAGTCGAAGCGCTTGTTGACAATGTCTTCAACCTCTCCTTCCCCTGTTGTCAGGGGCGCTGGTTCCCGGAGCATTCCGGACGTGCGCTCCTGACAGTCGCCCCCCCCATCAGTCCTTCCCGGGTGTGGGAGCGACTCAGGCCCAGATAAAGGCATATGCTGAGGCTTTTCAGGCGTCCCTTGGGTCCTCTCCCGTTCCTGAGGCATCCTCGGGCCCTCCGCTTCATGGGGGGGTCCCCAACGGACTCGCCGACGGGTTCTCCCCCGGCGCCAATTGGGCCATTGCCCCCCAGGAACGTCGGAGATGTGGTGTCGTTCGGGCTCTGCCTTGTTAGTTCCCCCTCTACATTCCATATCAAGTCGTTAGGGCGCAGCTCACCCTGGTCCCCCTCTACGACTCACGGCGCCTCTGCCGCGCCACATAGCCCCGCAGGATTCCCTGTTGCTGTGCAGATGATTGCAGGTTCTCGTAGCCCAGCCTTGAGCACACCCCGGGCTCCTGTCCGAAGCCAGGGTCGGCACCATACCTGCGCCAGAGGTCCACCTCCTCGGCTCCGCCTCTGCTTCTTTCCCCGGAGTCTGAGCCTGTCTTGAATGAGGTGGAGTTGGTGCCGGGGTGGCGTCGAAGGCTTGCCTCGCCGGCTCTGGCGCATTCTCCTTCTTCGAAGGGGATCTTGTCATAGTTTCGGCGCCGGACAGCCCCGACTCTACGCCGGATGCAGCAGAGTCGGCGACTGATGAGGCTCGATCGGCGCTGCCGCGCCTCTGTTTGACAACATGTCGACGACGAGTTGTGGACTCTTCTCTAGAGGCCTCTGCAGAGAGTTCTGCGCCGCCCTCTTGCCCGGCGTCGCCGGAGGCTTTGTTACCTGTGCCCCCCTTGGAATTTGTGGAGCGTCCTCAGGAGCTCCCAGATCCAGAAGGCTCTTCCCCTACCCAGGAGCCCCATCAGGATCCTCATTCTTCCTTGGGGCTCCCTTACGTGGGGCATTGGTCGCACCCTCAGTGTCTTGGGAGGGTCAGCTTACAACCCACTGATGAGCTGACCACCACCCCCCCTCCCCCCCACCGTGGAGGGCTACTGAGACTGGTGCTGCTTTTTTGTGAGTGGTCTCATTGGCCACCCGCATTTTACACATGCAACCCCCTCTGCTTCTTTGCCTGTAGACCCTTTGCTGGAGGTTTTGCACTGTGGGTCCGGAAATGTGGAGCCGCTTCTGCCCTTTGAGGCTTCACTTTATGATGTCCTTTTGGGTACCTGGGTCCGGCCTGCTTCAGGTGACCCGATGGCTCGTTCGGAATTGCACTGCCACCGTCCAGCTCCACATGACCCAGTTTGTCTTTTCGTGCATCCTGATGCGCAGGGGTTTGTGTTGCAGACTGCCTTTCCTTCTCTGCCCCCACTAACACTTCCTCCCTCTCTGTAGTCCAGATGGCTTGAGGCATGGGGTAGGAACATCTTTGCCTCCTCTAGTGCGGCCCTATGGTACTTAAATACAGTGTGTGTTTTGGGGCGGACTACCTCTGCCCTGTGGGACTCTGCGGAGTCCTTGCTTTCTGCCACCTCTGAAGGCGCTCATGTCGGTCTCCTTCAACTCCTTAGGGATGGCCGCGAACTTGCCGAATTCACAATCTGCTCTGCCTTAGATACTGCAGATTCTCTGGGCCGAGTTATGGCGGGCTCTGTTGCCTTAAGGCGTCACGCTTGTTTGCGAGACAGTGTCTTCCCTGAAAATATCAGGGAGCGACTGGTTGACTTACCCTTTGATGGGGTTTCACTGTTTGATGCTCACGCCGAGTCAGTGGTTCACTGGCTCCTTGCAGGCTTTCGTCCTCCCACTTAAGTCTTCTTAGACTATCGTCCGTGGTGGTTCATTTTCATTTCGTATCCTTAACAGATATGCTCTGTATTTACCATGGGTGGTGAGCCTCACGTCTTCTTTTAATGTGATGAAGGGTGGTTACCCTTTTGTTCACATCCCTTGGATGGATTTTGCTTTAAGCTGCCTTTCGGCCTGGTGTGGCCGTGTCCCTCAGGTTGCTGTGTCTGGTCCTCTGACTGTGGTTCTAAGCAGGTGACTCAGCTCGGTGATGTCTACAGCTCGGAACTCAAGTTCACGAGTTCTATTCCGTGCTGCGCTCTTTGGCCTGGCTTATTGCCTTAAGAGGTGTTCCCCCGTTGTTTGGGGTATGCATACTCCATGTGGGGTACTTGTACGCTATTATGTAGCTTGCTTATCTCACCTGGCCCTGGGGTTCTTGTGGGCTCCAAGCGTCGCTTGGTGGTTAAATTGTACGATGTTCTATTTTTTCCATGGTGCCATCTACTTATGCTATGGTCATCAAACTTGGGAGTTTTCGTGGTCTCCTCTTCAAAAACGGTCTTATCTGTCCTTTCTAGTTTATACCTTTCTATATATCTGCCGGTTGCCTGGCATTCCTCTTCCTACTTCGCCACCTCTTGTCGAGGCTGCGGTATCTGGACCAATATCTCTGTGTGTGGAGGAGCTTTTTTTTTTTTACTTCAAATCTTTTTATTTTACGTGATAGAAACAGAACACAGATACACACAGTGTTATGCCCACAATCCTATTTAGGGCCGGCCGCGTAACATATGATTAAAAAAGAGCAATAGTGTAGGAATTTAAAACACAGCATGTCGCCTACAACCCGTGACGGGCCGGCCGCGTGGTAAACGTTAATGGGCAACACCGATTTGTTGTGGTGCTTCACAGGACCATGGAAAACCGTTAATACTGCAACAAGGGTTCGAGGTCCAGAGGAGAAGGAAGCGAGAGAAGTAAAGAGAAGGAAGACAGATAGAGAGTGAGCAATAGCATTTAGATAGTAGGAGAGAAAGAGATCTCATGGGCGGTTAGGAGGAGAAGGAGGGGGAATAGGCGGGGTCAATGATCTAGGTCAGTGAGGGACATTATGCTTCATGCGTGGAGGTCAAGTGCTGGTTTGGGCCTATTGCGAGAGCAGCTTGCCAGGTTCAGACGGGAGGATAGCATCTTCGAAAAGGCGCAGCGCTCTAAGCTTGGCAGGAAGATATCGGGCATGCTAGTGTGAGAAAAATTCCCAGGACATCTAACGTATACAGTGAACACTCGGGATGGGTCAGTAATCAAGCAGGGAAATCAAGAATATAACAATTTCTAAATAAAATATATCTTTTTAATGGATATTAGTTTAAAAACAATACATAAAATGGGATCACGAGACCAAACCAGTTCATCAGAGTAAAAAATGGGTCAATAACATACAATTCTAAAGGTTAAACATAAAATTATAATTAATACAAAAAATATAAACACGTAAATGCATGTAATACAACAAATGTTTAAAAAGGAGCATGAGAACTCGACGCGCGTTTCGGCAGTAACCCGCCTTCTTCAGGAGACCTAAAATAAATCAAAACATGGACGCTCTATCCATGCAGTAACATCATTCGAGGGTGACACATTCGTGGATGGAATAATATAAAATTGATTGCAAGATAGGGATATTCCTTATTTAGTAGTATATCAGAGTTGTGATCCATACGCCTTTACTAGGTGATGGTCCATTCAAGGATAGTGCAAAGTGATTTCTTAGACAGACTAACAGCGGACGGACAGAAATGCAGTCCTGTTCCGTTGCTCAGAGTGTTGGGGTCCTATTTCCCCATGTACAGTTGTTTAGTTGTTTCTTAAAATCGTAGATAATGTGTGGGCAGCAGAATGGTGCTGTTCCAGCGTTTATTCCGTAGGGATCCAACCTCCGTTAAAAGATATAGATCAGCCGTCCCTTTAGGAAGTGATTATCGAATGGACAGCAGAATGGTGCTGCTCCGTCGTTCGTGTTGTGGGGACCCGACCTCCACAAAATGCGAAGATACCTTACAGAGATACTTATTAAGGGTTGCCAAACTGCAGTGAAGCGGATATCACATGCTTGTATTCGCGCTGTAAGGAGCTCCATGGTCATGACATGCCATAAGCGCACGTACCAAGCGGCGATAGGGGGCGCATCCATCTTTTTCCAATCTTGCGCAATAAGTTGCTTGGCTTCTCCAAGCATATGCAGTGCTTTGGTCCAATCGCTCCGAGTGACAGCTTTTAAAGTGGCAGGTTTGATGCCCAGCAGGATAGTGCTTATGGACTTAGGCAGGGGAAAACCAAGAATCCGTTAGATATGACTAAGGACTTCTTTCCAGAACAGGGTCAAGAGCGGGCAGGACCACTAAATGTGTATGAAATCGCCAGTCGCATTCAAACACCTCCAGCACTTGGGGGATGAAGCAGAGAGCATCTTGTGCAAATTATCCGGTGTGTAATACCACTGTGTCATGATTTTAGATGCGTTTTCCCTTTTTGGGATACTGCGAAAGACCCTGGGTATGTAGCGCCATAAACGACCCCACTGTGCGGATGAGATTTCTTTGTCAGACTCCAGCTGGTACGGGTGGGAAGGCATTGAGGGGGGGTGCTGTAAAATCTGATATGTGCGGAGATGAAGCCCTTCGAGTCGTCAAAAGAGCGGACCAGCCGCTCAAAGGAGGTGAATGGGCGGGTGGCTGCCTCCTGCATCTCAACCGAGATGGCCCAATGTCGCAGCGGTGCATACTGTAACTTTGCTCCCAGCGGGAGATTAAATTCTTCCCTACTGCGCAAAAGTTTTGAATACTCCCCCCTTGAAAAGGTTGCAGACCACTCTGCATCCCCCCTGTAGCCATCTATCAAAAGCCTGGGGGCTGGGGGTTGCCCGCTATGGGGGAATGGGGAGAGGGAAAGGTCGTAAGGCCCCTGTGCACCACCACTTTATCTCAGATGTCCAATACTGTTCTAGTGGGTACCGCCATGTAGGCACTCCTAGAGCGCGCCGTACGATGGAGCCACGTGAGGTCCCAGATGGAGCGCCCAGTGACCATCCTGTCCATGTGGAGCCAGACCTTTTCGCTTTCCGTAGTCGTCCACTCCGACGCAAAGCGGAGATGAGAGGCCCAGTAGTAATCTTGGAGGTTAGGACAAGCTAACCCTCCTCTATCCCGCGGCAGCATAAGGATCTTGTGAAAGAATCTCGGCCTGCGCCCGCCCCAGATGAAGGTGGTAAAATCGCGCCTTAGGCCCTGTATCTGATGATTTGGGATCGGGGTGGGTAGGCACTGGAATAAGTACAATATTTTAGGGAGGACCGACATTTTGACGACGTTGAGCCTTCCCAGCCATGACCTCGCCAGAGGCTTCCTTCCTCGCAAGTCCTCCAACACTGCTCTCCTACAGTCACGCCAATTAATTTGGGTCCATGTGTCTAAGGAAGGAGTTAGCTTAAGACCTAGATATTGGATATGATCGCTAGCCCACTGATACGGCGCAAGTCTCTCCAAGGTGGGAATCTCCTCTTTAGGAATCGTGAGGTTCAAGACCCAGGATTTGCCATGATTGATTTTGAGTCCTGAGGCCGTTCAAAAGTCTGTAAAAGAGAGTGCAGAGCCGGGAGAGATATGTACGGTCATGAGAGTGTGAGGATGAGGTGGTCCGCAAAGAGCGCCACCTTGTTCTGCCGACCCCCCATAGCGATGCCATGTATGTCCGTCCTCTGTCTGATCATCTCTGCTAGGGGTTCCACCACAAGGGCAAAGAGCAGGGCAACAGAGGACATCCCTGCCAGGTACCCCTATGAATATGGAAAGGCTCAGTAAGTTGTCCATTAACCCTGACTCTGGCCTGTGGAGACTTATATGGTGCCGTGATCCGGGAGATCATATTCTGGCCTAGCCCGATCCTCCGCAGTACCGCCCGAAGGAAAGCCCAGTCTACCCGATCAAACGCCTTCTCCGTGTCGAGCGATAGAAGGCAAGCAGGTATGATCCAGGCGTGCGCCTTCCCCACTAAGTGTGCAAGCCTATGTACATTGTCTGCTCCTTGACGATTCAAATGAAGCCAACTTGGTCCGGCTCCACCAAACCAGGCATGTGGGGGTCCAGACATTTGGCAAGGACTTTAGTGTAAATTTTAAGGTCAATGTTCAAGAGTGCTATGGGGCGGTATGAGGCGCATAAGGCAAGGTCCTTCCCAGGTTTGGGGATGAGCGCTATTTCCGCAATGCCCATAGAGGGTGTCGGACCATCAGTGTCCGAGAAAGAATTGTACAAGCGCAAGAGGTGGGGTATGAGCTGTGTCTGAAACATGCGGTAGAAGGTGAGCGGTAGGCCGTCCGGCCCCGGAGTCCTTCCGAGAGGGAGGTCCTTTCGCGCCTCCGCCGGCATCTCCTCCACAGTTAGAGGCCCCTCCAGACTCTGAGCGTGGAGGGGATGTACCTGGTTCCAAGCACACTGGTTTAAGGCATCCTCTATAAGAGCGGGGGTGAAGGCTCTGCCGCGTAAAGTGTGGCGTAGTAGGCCCTAAAGGCCTTGCTTTTCGCCCGCTCAGAGGTGACTCGCGAGCCGTCTGGGAGTTTAATAGTAGCTATGTGAGCTTTCGCTGCCCGTGCCCTCAGACACCTCGCCAATAGCTTCCCACTTTGTCCCCCCTTTCATAATACCGCTGTTTCAAGGCTATAAGGGACCTTTCCGCTTTATTGGTGCGTAAAACGCGCAGTTGCCCCAAAATGCTCGCGAGCCGCCGTCGGGATGCAAGCGAGGTACGGACCTGGTCTTGTTTTTCTGCTGCCTTGATGTCTGCAGACAGGCTATCAGCGAGGTAATGTGACCTTGAATTGTGGCCTTGAAAGCATCCCACACCACGGTGAAGTGTGTCTCAGGGATATCATTGCTCGCAAAGTAAGAGTCAATGGCAACCCGTATGCTTTCTACATCTGCCGGGTCCCGCAGTATACTCTGCGGCAAGCGCCACCTCGGAGCATAGGGGGGCCAGCGGCCGGGTCCTGCAGGAGTAGTTCGACATGAGCGTGATCAGAGAGCGATAAAGCAGACATAGATGCCGGCAGTATGTCTCGCACCAGGGCATGAGCGATAAATAGATAGTCATTGCGCGAGTACGAGTGATGCATATGAGAGTAGAACCAGAAATCCCTTGCCTTCGGCAAACAGTATCGCCAGGCATCTGTCAAGCCCAGGTCCGTTATTTGCGCACGAAGTGTAGAAGACATGGCCCCCATCCTGCTCAAAGATGTTCCACTGCGGTCTACCCCAGAGTCCCATACTAGACTAAAGTCACCCCCTAGGATCAATGAGGAGTCGCCCTGTGGGATATGGTCCCTCAAGAGTGCTCAGAGGTAGGAGTCCTGCATCTAGTTTGGTCCATACACATTGCATAGCGTAATTACGCGCCTCCCAATTCCAACCCCCACCTTAACGAAGTGCCCGTCTGGACTACATAGAGCCTTGATTTCCCTCTGCCTGACACCGCTCCTGCACAGGATGGCCACCCCAGCCGTTTTAGTGGTCGCCGTTGCCCAGAATTGGAGTGGATAATTGGGATGCGCCATGCGCTGGACATCTTCTTTCAACAGATGAGTTTCTTGGAGGAATATAATGTCGGGGTCATGTTGTAGTAGGTATCGCCACACCTGTCGCTGCTTGTTCGGAGAATTAAGCCCCTTGACATTAAGGGGAAAGCACCTTCAGAGGGCGAGGAAGGGCCATTATCTGTTCCTATCCCTAATTAGTCCTTTAAGCCACCGAAAGGAGCCGTGCAGTTCAGGGGAGGGGACGCGCAGGATAATTTCTGGTTTGCCCGGGGGTATACGCCAGTGCAACTGCATTACCCGCCGGCCACACTCAAGGAGATAGAGGCAGAGGAGAGAGAGAGAGATAGAAAAGCAGGAAAGCACAGCAGTGTAGAATAGTAAACCATTAATGGCCAACGGGGCCAAAGTATTCTGTTCCCTTCGCCGGGCATCCTACACCGGAGGGTTCGGATGAGCCCAGGGATGTCACTCCCTCAGGAACAATTGGGGGTAGGTTTGCAGTCGACCTCAAGTTCATCCAGTGGGGAAGCCTCGGCGTCCCCCACCCTGTAGGCAAGGAACCAGGGTGTAAATCAAGATGGCACATAAATTAGCTAACCTAGAAAGAAGGGTGCATTTCAATGAGCGAATGCTTCACAGTCCAGTGTGGGTGTGCTCAGTCTGTCATGGAGTCGAGGGGTGCGAGGTGGATTCTTCATTATCCCTTTCAAGGGATCGTATATGTGCGATGACATCCTGTTTGGCCTGAGAGGCAGAGTTCTCATCCATGGGTGGCGAGCGTTGAGGACAATGAACAGTAGTCCAAGATGGTTTGGCAGGCACCCGCTCCTGGCATCCGGAGCGGGAAGGGCTGGTTGGCGGTGATGAAGGCAGTCGAAGTAACTGTGCCGCCTCCGTGTAGGACCGTAGAACTCTGCGTTTGGATTCCCATTGGAAGATGAGGGCGAATGGGTGGCCCCACTGGTATGAAATGCCCAGCTCCGCAGCAGTCACTGGCTTAAAAGCTCTGCACTGTCGCAGAGTCTTGGGCGCCAAGTCTTGGAATATTTGGATCTTGTGCCCATCGTGGCAGAGATCTGGCTTGGCGCATGCCGCCCTGAGGATAGCCTCCCTTTCTGTGAAAAAATGGACCCTAGTTAAGATGGGCCCGGAGACCCGGTGGGCTCGATCCAAAGCCGGCGGAGAAGCGTCCTCATCCCCCCAGACCTCGTGGAGGAGTTGCGCCACGTATGTCATGATGTCCTTCCCCTCCGCGCCAAGAGTAACCCCCCAGATGCGGAGGTTATTCCGGCGGCTTCGGTTTTCCAAATCCTCCTGCTTTACTTGCAGCTCTATGTGCCGCCAGGCGTTGCCACAATTGTTCCTGGTCCTCCGTGCGGGCATCCACTGTCTTTTTGAGCCCGTCAACCCGGTCTCCCAAGTCTGTAACCTCTTTTCTGAGTTCTCGCACACACAAGTGAACCTCTGTGCGCAGAGCGTCAATCTCCATCTTGAGGTCTGACATGAAAGAGGTCATAAATGCCTGGGTCACCGGCGTCGAGTCCCCCGCAGCCTGTGGTGCCACCTCAGTAGGAGCCAACGCTCCCACATTGCCACCACGGAGTTGTCTCTGGGGACTGCTGCCGGGTCCGCCTTTCCCCCTCTGGAGCATGTCATCGCCAGTCCTTGAACGTCCCGTTGGCCACCAGGCAGCGTGGTCGTTATAATGTAGACTGAGAGATTCACCACCCAACCAGTGCCACTCTTTTCCCTATTTTGCAATGCCCAAACCTACAGCTGGGAAGTCCGATGCGTAGGGCCCCCAACACCCAGGACGCGGGCTACCTCCCGTTTAGGCCCGCCGCCTCTCTGCCCTCTCCACAACAGTACCTACTGGCGAGACACTTCAGGTGGGGGGAGGCCCCCGAGATCAGGCCAGGGAATGCGAGTGTCCGCTGCAGGGGCCCGCTGGTCCAAGCCAGTCCACACACCCCGCGCACCCTCCAGTGGCAAGAACACTTGAAGGCCTGTAGGGCCTGCAACTCACTCTGGCCTGTCAGCAAACTGCGCCTCTCAGTTGTTCCCCCAGTCGCTCACTAATCGTTGTGCAGGTGTCCCGGTCTCCCCTCCACCTCTCCAGCCAGCGTGTTGAATCTGTCAGGCCTCTGCAGTGTTAGGGCGGGACAGCCAATGCCTCCGGGCCGCTCGACGGTCACAAAATGGCAGCACCTTCGACATGTACTAGGTGCCCCCCCTCGCAATCACCCAGCCGCTGCTGCGTATCCGCGTTCCACTAAGCCCCTGTGCGCCCCCCAGTGTTGTATAGCATTTTAGGACCCTAGTGTAATTTTACAGATTCATGCCCTTATATAGGTATACATCACTGTATCCTTATATAGGCATAGAAATCATAACCATATTTAGACATAGTTCATGCAGTCCAAATACGGCATGGCTACTTCCACTAGTTCTGAAAATCCACAACGATTTCTTAGAAAACTCGGCTTCAGCAGTTAGGGACTTCCCCTTGCTTGAATATTGATTTGTCCAAGAACTCATGGAGTTTTTAAAGAACTGAGACTCTTTGATTACCTTATTATGTCCACCTTTACGTCAAACTCTGCACCTTCAAGGTGTAAATATGCCCACATTTGCCCTAGCAAACACACAGTGGTTTGAAGCAGTTCGGCTATCTACTTGCCCGACGCATCTCGCTACAGCAAGTGCCGAAGGAAGCCGACCCTCCAGCAGACGCACTGAGAAAGTCGCTGTCTTTTCTCTTGCCGAGAAATCCAGCTCCAGTGTTTCCAAGCTCCCCTTGCGGGGTGTTGGGAATTCGAGTCCTGAGACAGAGAGATACCAGACCTCCTTCATTCTAAACCAAGGTACGGAGCTGATTAGACCCTAAGAGAAATCTTGGATAGATTCTTGGCAAAAAGAATACTAAACTTATGCTGCACCACACTTAATTCTTCCCTCGTACTAGACTTAGGTTAGGTACATTGGGGTAGGCGTATTTTAGAAGCACCAGCGGAGTACTTTCAGTATTTATTTATGTATGTATTTTATGGCTTAGAAACCATACCATGCTTTTACAGTATCTATATCTATACTACTATTATAAAGAGAGAACTGTGCCCTTTGAGCCAGGTAAACTCGAAGAGTAGACCACCAATCAAAACACCCAAGACATCTTTGAAAACCTCAGGGCAAGCAGAAGGACATAGGGTATTAAAAATAAAAAATATACGTTGTTTAAAAAATTTAGAAATAAAAATAAAGTAGTCCCTTTCAAGTAGCACCGGCCGCGACGTCGGCGTGATGACATAATTTGCGCTCCCATCACTTCCTGAACACTTCCTGAAATGGCGGCGGCGAAGATCGCGACCTG
Organism: Lissotriton vulgaris; assembly: GCF_964263255.1. NCBI lineage: Eukaryota > Metazoa > Chordata > Amphibia > Caudata > Salamandridae > Lissotriton > Lissotriton vulgaris. The sequence goes on along the minus strand of NC_141698.1, from coordinate 277,027,331 downwards.
CTGGGAGGACTGCCCAGCCCTGCTTGCTGCTGGGCGAAGTGGCGGCCTGTGCGGGCGAGGCGCCTTGATCGGGACCGGCGGCTGGGGTAAGATTGCATTGTCATGGAGTAGAGTGCGGGCGGGGTGCCTGAGGTAAGATTGCATTGTCATGGAGTAGAGTGCGGGCGGGGCGACTGGATCGAGACCGGCGGCTGACGTAAGGATCAGGCTCTCCGGGACACGGGCGGGAGGGGGAGGGGGACGGGAGGTTGACTGAGGTAAGGCGCAGGCTCCAGGACACAGGCAATGTTGTGGCGGGCGGGGGCCGGGAGTGCACGCAAGCCTCAAATGCTGCCCCAGCCCCTTTCTGCCCCAGGCAACGCTGGGGCGGGCTGCTAGTTATTTTATAATACTTTTCTTGCTGTACGCATTATACTTTACAGCCAATATTACGATTGTAGCAGTTAATTTCTTCTGCATGAGAAAGAAGACTGTTCAATAAATACTTTTATTGAAAACGTCAGTCTCTCTATTTCTCTGCACCTCTGGTGAAACGAAGCATGCACAAATGACTGAGTAAAATATCTATCTATTGTTTCCACGACTCTGAAGATAGGTTTCATCTTGGGTAAACAAAGTTGTCATGTTTATGCGGTTGTCAGAAACTAATCCCTTCTTGTGAATTCGAGAACGTTTTCAGTGACCTCTGAGCTAGCTGGCACTCACAATTAAGTCTAATATATTCGATAGAGACCAAGTCGACCTAAGTCCTACGTCACATCTATAGGATATATTATTCCAATCCGCAGAGCCTATTGGGAATATAGGAACTACACTACATGGCGCCCAACGTTTGGTAAGGCAGTAATTTAACGCTAAATACTAGAGTAACTCAGTCGTGCTTTTCACAGAGACCCTTTTTCTCGTAAAATACTCCAGTAGGCATCAGGAGTGGGTTAAAGGATAAAATCGACCATAACTGAGTAGGACGAAAATCCTATGTATTCGTTTTTGGTTTTCTTCAACGTTGAAGGATGCAGTATTCCAAAATATTGTGCACCTTATCTTTGTCTCCTTGAAACTTGCTCTGCAAAAACTTTCAACAGAAGGGCCTATGAGGATAATCCTGGGCCAGTGGAACTGCAGCGTCTGCAAACCGACCGGGTTTAAATCCAACAAAGTGACCCGGATGCTATAATCATCCCGGAAAACTTAAGGAAAACAATAGCTATAAAGGTTATAGAAAATGGCCTATCACCAAGAGGTGATAGGGTTATATTTGTCATAGAGGCACATGAATATCGGCAGACAGAGGTATTCTATTCAAGAATTATCTTCCCAGAAGCAAATCCAACAACACATGTGTTCCACTTCTACAAGATAGAGGAACCTCCAGCGGAATAAGTTCCTTTTGAGGGTATTGAAATTCCTCTAACTTACCAAGAGCATCAGCTCTGGTTTAAAGGTGCCCTACAACATCAAAATCAAATTACCAGGCTCAGTCCACTAGGTAGACCAGGAGCAACATGGCCGGTACTAGCCAGCTATACACCACATCCTGCCATTGAACAAACGACAGGTCCAGAACTGTTAGCTCAGCTAAAACAATTAATTAAAATACATAGACAATTGGTTCAATATGTCATGCGGACTCTAACAGTCCAACCTGCTATAAGAATTCCACAGCACACCCCTCATCAGGGAACACAAACAAAATTACACCACAGACTATACAATCAGTCATTGGTAAATAACCCACAAAAAGGGAACAAATTCCATTCTGGTTAGCTCAAAGAATTACTCAGACCGAGGCAGTATTTCTCGATAGTACACCTCATGAGAAACACAGGATTCTAACAATCTGTTTACCAATGGGGATCACACCACACCTGGAGGACTGTGACACTTGGGGTACAGTCTTTGCTGCAATCTACACAAAAACACATGGTGTTCCGTCCGTGGCGGTCATACCAGACGTCCTGAAACAGATTCAAAATGAATACGGGGCAGAGCCTGCTTTGAATTTAGGTATGAAATTACTGAAAGATTTCAAACAGGTCTGAGCTATAATATTAGCTAATATCAAAGGTGAAGCAGCATCCATGGCAATCTGCCAAAAACTAAAAGAACTTGATGTAACTGAGCAACCATATGAACTTGCCAGAATAATAGAAAAATCCTATGAAGAACTAGGTAGAGATAGTGTGGGAGGAAAACCAGTAAAACATGAACTGTCAGAAAATCCTGAAAAGGTTTTCATTAAAAACAATCTCACTACTCCTAAAAGGAAGTGGGAAAATACTAGACAGACATTTCCTAAAGAGATTTGTTCTCGATCCAGAGGTAGCTCTCCTCAAAAGGAGCACCCCGAAAAGAGTTATAACCTCAGAAATAGGGATAATTTGAGAAAACCTGATAGATATCAAGATACTGATACACGTTCCTCTCGTACCTTTCAGACTTCCTCGCAGAAATCCGAAAGAAGAGGACGATCAGAACACAAGGAAGAACGTGTGAAGTCCAAAGACGATCAACACGTTCCAAAAAATAAGAAGACTCAATTCACCAAGAAGAAGGTAGCAAGTCTAAAAATCAGACATGCAGAGGATCTTGAGGACACAACTCAAGAACGGGGAGTGGGCCCAGACAATGCTGGACAGCGCAGCAGAAGTTACCATAGCTCGCAAGATCCTGATGGATCATCTGGAAACAGTGGACCTGAATGAATACATTCAAGTTGAAACTGCAGATACCAGGATTAGCGTATCCCATAAGTTTTATGAAGTAACACTCCGGATAGAGAGGGACATAACTAGAAAAATACAAGCACTCTTTTGGGAAAAGCTATCAAAGGGTTATGACATCCTTCTGGCTGAAAAAGACTGGCCACCTGAATTTGTCAGGGAGTGCCCACATGGCGAAGAGATCATTATGCCAGCCTTCTCCAACCATATTCCTATTCATAAAAAATACACCTATGCCAGAAAATGGGCTGTAGCCCAGGCTCCAGCATTATATAAAAAATTATGTGGGATGGGATGAGGACTCTCATCACCATAAGATCCAGTGAAAAAATCAACCTACTGCTCAGAGGCAGTACCCAGTTAAGCAAGAAGCTAAAAAATAGGTCAGGGAGATCTTAGATCAACTTGAATACCAAGGGGTGATTGAAACATGCACCTCGTCAGTGAACAATCCTTTGTTTCCTGTCTCCAAACCAGACAATACATATCGTCTAGTTTTGGACTACAGACATTTAAACTCTTGTTGCAAAACCTTTGCAGTACAAAATGCACACAGTGCAGCACTGATAAATAACATTGTGCGCAAAAAATATGAAACCACATCAGATATTTCAAACGGTTTTCTTCTGTCAAAATATCGCACCAGAAAGCAGGTATTTGACTGCTTTCTCAATTATGGGGACACATCGTAACTTCAGTCGCCTCTCCCTGGAATTCAAGAATAGTCCAGGGTTATTTTCAGCCAGAGTAACAGAGTTACTACAAAGGTATGATGATGAGGCATTATCGTATGTCGATGACATCTATCTTACAGACGATGATTTGGACAGGCACTTGAACAGGTTGAACACCATAATACTTGGCTTCGCCTCTGAAGGGTACAAATTCAATTTTTAAAAATCAAGAATTGCCCATCTCGATGTCCTTCTCTTAGGATACGAACTTTCAAGTGAAGGCAAAAGCCTGGCAGCAAACGTTTTAGAGAAATGTGCGCTGCTCCAACCTCCAAAAACGCTGAAAAACGTAGTCAATTTTAGGCTTCCTGAATTTCGGAAGAACTTACATTCTAAATTACGCAGAAAGGGTTAAACCTCTCTACGAATTAATCCAACCTGATTTCAAATCAACTAATTGGACTCAAAAACACACAGAAATTTTGCGGTCAGTGCAAACAGACATGTTAGCAACAACGCATTTACAGACACGCGTAAACATACGCAACCTTGTAATCCGAATCATCCTAGTGAGATGCGGATTCACATACCTAACCTTTAATGAAGGTGAAAAGGTACCAATAGCTTACAAAACACACTTGTACACACAAGCTGAAATGAAATTCACTTCAACAGATAAAATTCTGACAGCGGGTCAAACTGCAGTAGCAAAAGAGAGAGCACTCGTGCAGGGAAAACGCATAAAGGTCGTTACTCCTGTACCTGCCTTAGAGGCAGTGACAAAAGCGGGCATTCCGAATGCAAAAGCTTTACATCCAAGATGGATACAATGGGTTAATTCTCTTGCTGCAACAGACGTTGAATACGTTTTTGACCCCTACTTGAAAACTCAAGAATGTCTCCAATACGAACAAGAATGTCCTCTGCCCACTGAGATTCTGCCTCTAGAACATTACGGATGTATTATTTATACAGACGGATCAGCACAGCCCGCAATTGGGGGTAAACAAGCTTATAGTGCTGCATGCGCGATTGTTAAAGGTCGCTGGCGCGATGTTAAATTCAGAACTATGGTAACAAAAACTCAATCCCTAGTAGACTGTACAGCTCAGCGAGCTGAACTACAGGCTTTCAAGATGGCGCTTCAAAATACCGATTACGAATTCCCCTCACTCATAGTGTGCGATTCGTATTACTGCGTCCAGTCTTACAATGAATACTTACAGAACTGGGTTCAAAACGGTTTCAAAGACACAAAAGGTGGCACAATCAAGCATACATTGCTTTGGGAACGAGTAGTTCTATTACAGAAAGAACTACATAAGACTCACGTGATCCATACACTGAGTCATCAGCGTGATGGCATTCACGATGCAGGGAATTCATTGGCTGATGAAGCCGCGAAGGCAGCTGTGCAAACGACTTCCGTAGCTGCAATCACTCGTTCAAAAACAAAAATAGACACCGAAATAATGCAGGCTGTAGCCGCTTCCAACAAAAACAGCGGTAAAACATTACTGAAAGTCTTTCCACTCAAGTACTCCTATATAACTGATGCAAATAATGTTCCTTTTGCTCGAAACCCTGGAGTGGGGGATAGAGTAATTCCAAACATGGAACATAGATTAGGACTATTCTTAGCAGCACATGAAGGGCTCGCCTCTGCACACACAGGTGTTTCTGCCACAGTGTCATTATCAAAGCAAAGATACTGGTGGCCACGTATGAGGAAACAGACCCGAAACTATGTTTTGGAGTGTGAAATCTGCCAGAAAATGAAAGTTTTAACAGTGAAACGTCCTGTGCAGACGCCCCTTCTTATTTCAGATTAACCACTAGCTTGCGCTTACCTGTACCACTGTGGTCCCTTTCAGAGGGATGGCAACTGTAAATATATCATGGTCGCAGTGGATTCCTGCATAAGATTCATTTGGATGTGGCCTCAGCGCTCGGCTGATGCCCGAACTGTTATAAAAGATTTATGAGTCTTTATCGGCACATACGCAATCGACACTCTACATTTTTACCAAGGTCCTGCGTTTAGCTCTCGAGCTTACAAGGAGGCCATGGCCAGCTTGGGCGTTGCATTGCGGTTTTCAAGTCCATTCCATCCTGAGTGAAATTCTGTAGTGTAAAGAAAAAAACGTGACATAAAGCAATCTATAACAGCTAGGGTATTAGGATCGGGTGACAGGTGGGTCAAACATCTAAAAATGTGTCCAACGTAGTGTTAACAATCTGCCAAGAAATTCTCTCGGTGGAATCACTCCATATGAATTCCTATTTGGTACTAGAATGATAGTCGAAGACCTCGATCGTCATACTTCAGTGGTAGAACAAAAACCCTTTGATATCACAGACCGTTTGGCTGTTTTGCAGGACTTAAATGAAACACAAAGAAGTCTAAGCAACAAATTACAGAAGCCAACGACCACTGATGAAAAACCACCAGTCCCAGCAAGACCTGTCTGGATTCCAAAGATTGGGGATCTAGTCATAGAGAAAATAGCGGATAAGAAGGAATTTGGGTCTTCTTACAGAAAACCAGTACCTGTACTAGCAATCCACGGATCAAGAACAGTGTTACTGACGCCCCTTGCTGGAAGAAAGGAGAACTGGTTCATATCAATTGACCTGGTCAAACCACACCATGTGGCCGATAATAAGTGGTAAGCCCAGTGGACTCCAAAGATGTAGCAGACGACCAAATCTTGCTACTATCCAAGAGGTTCAACCTGAGAGACTCGTCACCTTTGAAGAATCTGCAGTGAGAAATGAAGGACTATGCAGCAAAGCCATGGAACTTGTGCATTTTGAAACCCAAATAACAGTTCATCAAGACACTGCTGTCTACAATGATGTAGCATCTGACTATACCAATATGTCAAAGGAACAAGCAGCTCTAGCAATTTCAAATAATCCGGATGAGATACCAACAATTGACAGAACTGCCTCTGGCTATTACATCAACTTTGATACGAGTTCTGAGGATCCCAGTGAACCTGAAACAAAGCCAGCAGATAAAACATTCAAGGAACAAGTAATTGAACTTCTTCACCAGCTTGCAAATACATATCTGGTTTCAACATGGGTTGAGTTTTGGATTGTGTTAGGTGTACTTTTTCTCCTACTATGGCTCATTCTCGTTTTAAGTTTGGGAAAGCTGATAGATGGAAAATATAGTAAAATGGACACAGCAAGTAAAAACTTCAACTTGCTCTTGAAGCCACACAAATCACCTCATCGTGAACAAGGTGACCTGTAATCAGTGAACATCACAGCCGTTCCTATACCTGGTGGTATAGCATAGGACAGAACTGATTATGACATTTATGATCCTGTAGAGCTGTTGAAGGTTCTACACCAATTTAAGGTTTTCTTGAGTGACTCTGCTTCACCCAGCACATTTTCTAATAATTGGGACTTTGAGACTGTTAATAACATGATGCCAGATTTAGAAATGTCAGCAAAATTTACAAAACATGAATACTTAGAAGGTTCATCAGATTATGAACAAATGTATTGTTTTAATCATTATGGTCATAATTTTTTGCACAAACCTGCAAACCCTAGAAATGTTTTAACTTATAATCAATGGGAACATTGTCCAACGCCACCAAAGGGTAGCTCTAAAACATTTAATGAAAAATGTCCATACTGCTCAGGCTTTAATATCACAAAACCAGAAACATTTTACTTTAAAAATGTTAATAAGACAGGCATGAAAAGTATGTTTACTAATACTAAACAAGTTTATTCTGCGGCCTTTTATGCTCGATTGTCCACATTAGGTTTTGACTTTTGGAAAGATAACATTGAGACAAAAACTATCTGGGGCATTAAAAACTGGCATGTGCAAGGATTAGAAGCCTGTGAGACGGTATCCCGACAACCCCGACCGGAACACCGCCCTTCCCCGAACTTACCTCCTTCGCCACCCCCGGGACTGTATCCCCGGCCTCATAATGCCACCATAAGGACTCGACCTGAGACGCCAGCAAAAGGCCAGAGAGTCACACCCTTCTTTTCCCCACAGGGACCAACCAGAACATCGGGTCAGACAGCCTCAAATATCGCGAACTCCGGAAGCTCCGCCCCTATGGCAGCGACAGCACCGGATAAAAGTGAGAACCCGGAAATGCAAGTTGTCGGAGATTTGTGGCAGGAACCTCGGACTGGTGGACGCGAAGGAGAAGAGGCAGGAGACGGAGAGCAGTCGGCTGAAGCAGACGTGTGGACCGAAGAGTGGTGGAGTCCACAGGAGGTGGCTGTAGAGCGGCCGTAACTCAACGGGAGAGTTACGGCGGACCGCGTGAGTGCCTTTAACCTCACGAATTCTACTCACTAGGAGTCCCCTGTATAGTCCTTGTATAAATTCCCCTTCTCTTTAGAATCACGTCCCCTGCACTGTATTATAATTGTATAGCACTGCACTGTGTGCCCCGCCACCTTCTTCACGTCCCGACCGAACACCCTTTCTTCTTCCCGCCCCGTATTCCTTCCTCCCGGTCCCTTCCTTTCCTCACTGTCTCGTTTTTCCGTTCCTCCCTTACACACCCGGGTGACGGTGAGTGTAGCAGAGATCCTACGACTAGGATAGGACTAACGGTCCCTTTTGTTTCTCTTTTGCTCCCTGCCCTCCGTGGATCCTCCACGTCGCCGGAGTCTCCGTTGGAACCGCCGAAGACCGCAACCAGCAACGCAGGCCCGGAGTGGATCCAGTACCCGGACGTCCTCCTTGTTTTCCTTGTGTTCTACCTTTGTGACTCTTCAATAAACCCCTACTATAGCACACTACATACGGCCTCCTCGCTTGCTTTTCCAGCCCGCTGCACACCCACCCTCACATTTGGTGTCAGAAGTGGGATCCGCCGGAAGCATGGAGGCCGTTGTTAAGAAGATGGCGGAGTCTCAGGAACAGTTTGCCAAACTGATGGAGCAGTTCCTAAAAACAGCTGAAGACGACAGGGGCCAACTTCACGATGTCCTGAAGGGTCAAGAGACCGCCCACGGAGAGACCATGGAGAAGCTAACAACGGCCCTGGGTCAGCAGAGACCGCTAGCCTCCCTCCCTTCTGTGGTACTGCAGAAGTACGTCCCGGGGGAAGACCCGGACTACTTCTTTACTAACTTTGAACGTCTTGCCCAAGCAGCCAATTGGCCAGCGGACCGTTGGGGGCAATATCTGGGACCCCTTCTCACAGGCGATCTACAAGCCGCATACCAGCAGGCCAACATACAGGGCACCACCCCGTATGCAGATATCAAAAGGTGCGTGTTGGAACGACTTGGGATCGACGATGACACGTATAGATTAAAGCTACGCCAGGCAAAAGAGAGACCACAAGAGAATCCCAGGGCCCTCTCATTCCGAATTAGGGATCTTGCAAACCGATGGCTCCGGCCGGAAAACTCTACAAGAGACGAGATACTTGAGAAAATCTATTTGGAACAGTTCCTGAACTCTTTACATCCTGCCACCCAGCGGTGGGTGAGACAACATTCCAGACTCACCCTAGAAACCGCCATTGAGATAGCCTCGGCCTTCAGCCGGGCACAGGAACTCCAGCGGGGCAAGGAGGAACACCCGCACCGAGCCCCGAACGCCGGACCATCACGGCCTCTCCGGCCCCTTCTACCACGAAGACCAGAACCAACCCCCCTGTTTCCCTCCCCGGTTGTGTTCCGTCCCCCTAATCCAGGACCCCAGTGCTATGCCTGTGGCGGTTTCGGTCACATTGCCCGGATGTGCCCGCAGAAGGAAGAACCTATGGAGGTCGGGCTTGTCCGGAACTATCTATGCAACCCTCCGGGCACCACACCACCAGCCTTCCACAATCCGGTCTCTATTGATGGCCAACGAGTCATGGCCCTTGCCGATAGCGGCTGCCGTCAGAGCGTCCTGAGACCTCAAGATCTGGCACATCCAGTCACTCCTACGGGGATGGTTGCCATTCAGTGTGTCCATGGGGACACCAAACAGTACCCCACTACCCAGGTGCGTGTCCAGCACCGGCACGACCCCGGGACCTCCCTCACCATTGGTCTGGTGCCCGCTCTCCCCGAACAAGCCATTCTGGGGAGTGACTATCCGGGACTGCCTACGCTTCTCCAGGACACCTCAGACTCCCTGTCCCAGTGGTGGAAGGACGCTCCTTATCCAGGCCAGAACAACCCCGCAACGGTTCCTAAAACCCACAAAACCAGAAGCCAGAAAAGAAAAGAGAGGAAAGAATACGTCAGCGCGTATCCCGCCTTTACTGATGACCACCCGTGGCAGACGGACAGGGAATTCCGAGCAGCCCAGCAGGAGGATCCCCTTCTTCAGGAAGCGTGGGGAAGGGCCCTCGATCACGAAGACCCCTTGCAAGTAGGTCCCTATTTCTTTAAGAAAAACGGGTTGCTGTACAGAAAAGGTGGCCCACAACAGAACGCCCAGTTGCTTATCCCAGGTCCCTTCCAGGACAAAGTCCTCTTCCTTGCCCACAGCCACCTTCTGGGGGGTCATTTTGGCGACGAAAAGACCAGTCAAACCGTTTTGGAGAATTTTTTTTGGCCCGGGGTGTACCAAAGGATCAAAAACTATTGTCGGGAATGCATTGTATGCCAGAAAAACAGCCGACATAGACCTCCCAGAGTGCCATTGCAACCCCTCCCTCTCATAGACGTCCCCTTTAGCCGAATAGGGATGGACATCATAGGACCACTCCTGCCCTCCCGTAGCGGGTGTCGCTATGCCCTGGTCATAGTGGACTACGCCACCCACTTTCCTGAAGCCATACCCCTGAGACAACCCACTACCCAAACGATAGCCAAAGCCCTGATCTCCCTGTTTTCCCGGGTAGGGTTTCCCCGGGAAATCCTGACCGATCAGGGCACACCTTTCGTTTCTGCCTTGATGAAGCGAGTGTGCGCTGAACTGGGGATAAAACAAATCCGTACTTCTGCATATCATCCGCAGACGGACGGATTGGTGGAGCGCTACAACGCCACCCTCAAACAGACCCTCAAGAAGCTCTTGGGCCTAGAAGCCAAAAGGTGGGAGGACATGCTACCCTTGGCCCTCTTCGCCATCCGCTGTAAACCCCAGAGCAGCACCGGCTACTCACCGTATGAGTTACTGTACGGGCGTCCCCCGCGTACCCTGCTAGACATGGCACAGGAGGCTTGGGAGGCCGAACCGGATCGTACCCGTCCGCTCCCGGAATACCTTGAGAACCTGAAAACCCACCTCTCTATGATCCGGGACATAGTGAGACAGAATCTCGAGAACGCTCAAGATAACCAAAAGAAGCAGTATCATAAGGGTACCAGGTCCCGCGTCTTCACTGTCAACGACTTGGTACTCCTCATGATGCCCTCATCAGACCAAAAACTTCTTGGACAGTGGCAAGGGCCTTACACCATCCTTCGACAGGTGACCCCGGTTACCTATGAGGTAGAGATAGACCCTACCCGTGGAACCTCCCAGATATACCACGTAAACTTGCTAAAAAAATGGGAAGGACCCCGTCCCGTTCTACACGGAAACCCCGATCACCGACTTCTCTCTTTTGACTCCTGTGTAGATCCGGAACTGGCTCCGGTACAAACCCAGGAATTACGGGATTTTCTGGCACCCCTGAAAGAGGTCTTCTCCTCCTCTCCTGGTCGAACCAACATCACCGAGCATGCAATAGAAACCATGCCCGGAAAAATAGTCCGCTTAAGGCCCTATAGACTTCCCGAGGCACACCGAGAGGTCATACGACAAGAGATAGCGGACATGCAGAAGATGGGAATCATAGAACCCTCAGTGAGTGACTGGAATTCTCCAATCGTCCTTGTGCCAAAACCAGATGGATCGGTCTGTTTTTGTATTGACTTTAGGGAGGTCAACAAGGTCTCTACCTTTGACAGCTACCCCTTACCCCGGGTGGATGAAATGATTGAAAGGATAGGCAAAGCAAAGTACATATCGACCTTGGATCTATGCAAAGGGTATTGGCAAATACCCCTCAGGGAACAAGATAAAAAGAAGACCGCCTTTTCTACCCCTGAGGGGTTGTACCAGTTTTTGGTTATGCCCTTTGGTCTACATGGCGCCCCCGCCACCTTTCAGCGCGCTATGAACCGCGTTTTGAGACCCCACGCACAGTACGCTGGCGCCTATTTGGATGACATCATCATCTTCAGTGACAGCTGGCCCCAACACTTGAAACATCTTTTTGACGTTGTCTCCTCCCTAGGGTCCTTTGGGTTCGCCATTAACCCCGCCAAAACAACCCTGGCGGCGAAAACAGTTAAATACCTGGGGTACCTTCTGGGAGATGGCTTAATAAGACCCCAAGAAAGCAAAACAGCTGCTATTCGATCCCTTCCCTTCCCCCACACAAAAAAAGACCTCAGAGCCTTCCTAGGACTTCTCGGATATTATCGACGCTTTGTGCCAAACTTTTCCCAGAGAGCAGCAGCCCTGACGGATCTGCTAACAAAATCAAATCGATCCGAGGAGAAGCTACGGAACCCCTCTCCCGAAGCCTGGCAAGCCTTTACGGACTTGAAGGAAGCCTTGACCTCCAGTCCTGTCTTGGTACCCCCCGACTACTCCCGGCCTTTTATCCTACAAACAGATGCCTCCGATCATGGGTTAGGGGCGGTGCTATCCCAGAAGGATTCCCTGGGTAATGAAAGGCCTATTCTGTATGTCAGCCGCAAGTTGTTCCCCCGTGAAAAACATTACGCCGTGGTGGAGAAGGAAGCCCTGGCCATCAAGTGGGCAGTGGACCATCTCCGCTATTATCTGGAGGGCAGAGACTTTGTCCTCTACACGGATCACGCCCCTCTGGAGTGGATGGCCCGGAACAAAGGTCAGAACGACAGAGTCCTCCGATGGTTCCTCTCCCTACAGCCCTTCCGCTTCACTACCAAACATAGGAAGGGATCCGAACAGGGCAACGCAGATTTCCTTTCGAGATACCCTACGTCTCCCGCCCCTACAAGAAGGACAGCTGGGGAAAGGGGATGTGAGACGGTATCCCGACAACCCCGACCGGAACACCGCCCTTCCCCGAACTTACCTCCTTCGCCACCCCCGGGACTGTATCCCCGGCCTCATAATGCCACCATAAGGACTCGACCTGAGACGCCAGCAAAACGCCAGAGAGTCACACCCTTCTTTTCCCCACAGGGACCAACCAAAACATCGGGTCAGACAGCCTCAAATATCGCGAACTCCGGAAGCTCCGCCCCTATGGCAGCGACAGCACCGGATAAAAGTGAGAACCCGGAAATGCAAGTTGTCGGAGATTTGTGGCAGGAACCTCGGACTGGTGGACGCGAAGGAGAAGAGGCAGGAGACGGAGAGCAGTCGGCTGAAGCAGACGTGTGGACCGAAGAGTGGTGGAGTCCACAGGAGGTGGCTGTAGAGCGGCCGTAACTCAACGGGAGAGTTACGGCGGACCGCGTGAGTGCCTTTAACCTCACTAATTCTACTCACTAGGAGTCCCCTGTATAGTCCTTGTATAAATTCCCCTTCTCTTTAGAATCACGTCCCCTGCACTGTATTATAATTGTATAGCACTGCACTGTGTGCCCCGCCACCTTCTTCACGTCCCGACCGAACACCCTTTCTTCTTCCCGCCCCGTATTCCTTCCTCCCGGTCCCTTCCTTTCCTCACTGTCTCGTTTTTCCGTTCCTCCCCCACACACCCGGGTGACGGTGAGTGTAGCAGAGATCCTACGACTAGGATAGGACTAACGGTCCCTTTTGTTTCTCTTTTGCTCCCTGCCCTCCGTGGATCCTCCACGTCGCCGGAGTCTCCGTTGGAACCGCCGAAGACCGCAACCAGCAACGCAGGCCCGGAGTGGATCCAGTACCCGGACGTCCTCCTTGTTTTCCTTGTGTTCTACCTTTGTGACTCTTCAATAAACCCCTACTATAGCACACTACATACGGCCTCCTCGCTTGCTTTTCCGGCCCGCTGCACACCCACCCTCACAAAGCCTTATTTAGAGCCTGCATAATCCCAGAACAAATAGTGTTTTTAAATGAAACTATTCAGCAGACCTCTTGTCTTGGCCTGGCTAAGATAAAAGATTTAAACAAACCGTCCATACCTAAACCCACACCTGATAGTAATGGATCTACAGATGAGGAGATAGACGTAAACTACATTTTACAACAAAACAACTAATCCTGATGGGAAAAAATGGTTAATCTGGCCCACAGACACGAATAACTGGCAAGATAGATTCCTGAACAAGACACAAGGGTTTACAGTAACTAGGCCAGATCCAAGATATGTCCAGTGACAACATCCAGGAATAATAACAACTTACAGTGTAGGAAAACTGTGCCTTGAGTGGCTAAAAAAATCCACACTCTCAGATATAAAACACTTAACTTTACTTAAAGATGGCGTTGATTTGAGAGACTTCTTACAAGGGCCTCGTAAACCACGTCATAAACGTTTCATATGGGCTGGTATATACGCTGCTTATAATGAAGCATGGAAAGTCACGCAAATAAAAACTGCAGAACAAATACGAGAAATTGATCGTATTAATTTAGAGAAAGCTCTCTCTATAGTTGACAATGGGTAAATAACTCTGTCATCCAGAATTTAGTCTTTGGGCAGCATTGTATCCTCTGCCATAGACATAATGGAACAGGACTTGCTCATGTTACAACATGGACAGTCTCAATTGCGTTCTATAATGCTGCTAGGCTGGACGTTACAAAATCTTCGTTCAGGCTATGTGCCTTGGCGTCTAATCAACACCACGTCATTGTTTACTGGATTTAACCTTCCAGATAAACAAATCTTTTTGGCACAGAGGCAAGCAGACTATATGGTGCTGATCATAGAAAAACTGGAGAGAGTACCATTAACCGTTTCTGAGAAACCAGCCATTGAATGGATAATATGTTATGTTATGTTAATAACAACTTCTAAAGCGCACGGTCACCCGTAGGTTTCATGGCTCTAAGCGTAGAGTGTTGCAGCAGGGTGACTATCTATATGCTTGCGCAAACAGCCAGGTCTTCAAAGCTTTCCTGAAGCCCAGGAGATTGTCACAGCTCCTGAGTGCCAGGGAAAGGAAGTTCCAGAATTTAGGGGCAAGGTAAGAGAAACACCAGCCACCTTCCTGCTTCCGTTTAAAGAAAGGGATGGTGAGCAAGTGGGGGTGGGCCGATCGGAGACTTTGTGCCGGCGCATACTTTACGATCATGCTACTGATGAATCTGGGGCTTTTGCCGTGAAGGGCCTTAAAGGCCAGGCAGCCGGTCTTGAAGGCCACACGCTGGGCCATAGGAAGCTAATGGAGATTTGATAGCAGGGGTCTGGCTGAGAGCCATTTAAGTTGTTTATGGATAAGTCTAGCTGCTTGATTTTGAACAATTTGCAGGCGTCTTATTAGAAAAGCTGGTAGATAGAGTTTGAAAAATCAAGCCATGAGAGTACCAATGCTATCACCACCTGTATGAGAGTGGAGTGGGTCAGCAAATGGGCGATTTTCTTGATTTTACGCAGTTGACGGTAGCTAGAGGAGATCACCGCTCCCACCTGTCCTCTAAGTGAAAGATGAGCATTAATGATGATCCCGAGACTTTTCACCGAGGGAGAAAGAGTGGGAGGAGGCCCAAGTTCTATCGGCCAGTAGTGCGGGCCCCAACTGGTCTCACTTTTCCCAGGAAGTACCAATTCCGTCTTGCCTGGGTATGAGTTTCAGGTGATACATGGCACCATCACGATACCAGTGACGATTTTCCAGTTTCAGTATTGCTTAAAACACATAGCAGCAGGCCTGTTTGAAAGGTTGGGTAAAGAATACATAAAGTCGACCTGGGATTTACCATACACACACAAATGTTCGAGTGGAGAAAAGGAGGTATTTCTTAGTGGTAATAATTGCAAAACCACATTGAGCGGTACACTTCTATGTGAGGGCATAAATTTACATGGAGCCTGTGATGGTCCTTCAAACAACTTATCATACCACCTGCAGGGTTCCCCGGCAGCAGTGATAGATCCAATTTTTAGGCAGCTTTCCAATGGGAGCTACATAATGTTGAATGATCACAGCTGTTGTGGAATGATGCCAGGAATAGCCTATCTCGTTAGTGTGTCAGCCAGGGTCACTTGTTGTATGCAAGTATGGTTTCCTAAAACTAAGACAGACTGGGAGTCGCCGCTATGGCCTTTACTGAACATCTCTTCTACAGAATTGATACTTTGAGGAGAATGAAAGCCATTCTTTTACAAAAAACTGTGCCACTGACCTCGTCCAAAGAGACGTATGATCTGCAAGTTGCAAGGACTTCTGCAGAGATACATGACCTATTATCAACAAACTGCCCCGTACATTTTGCAGAAATGTTAGGTGGTATCTTAAACATGTCTGATACCAGTGGTATTGTACATGTATTTAAGACGATTTATTCGGGACTGTTAGCACCCTTTGAAGCAGTCCTAGGCATTTTCCAAACTTCGTGCACTCTGTGTTCGGCGGCCGGCCTCTCATCTTGGGACTTGTAGCAGGGATACTATTTTTATTCCTCCTGCTCCGATATGGCAAGTCCAGACACAAGCGATACCCAGATTACCATGGAAAACAATCTTCTGGCAATGCAGTATCGTGAACGCATAACATAGATTCTTGGCTTGGCTCGTTTGAGAGATCTGAATAACACGTGGTTCCTCTCGTTCAGACCAATCTGGCAAGATTGCATCTTACCTGTTCTACGATGCCTGCTTTGTGGAGAGGAGTGCGTGTTGGATAGTTGTCTGACACTTCCATCAGCACTGCCAATGGATGTTGACGCTTTGCTTGGTTCAGTAACGGTTCATGCATTGTGTTGCCCCCAACGGCTACCAATCCTCATGACGGCATTCATTGAGGTCTCACCGGCAGTTCCAGCTGAGGGTGAAATACGTGAACCAACAGGCACACAGGCACCATCTACTGCGAACATTGCTAATGCGACTGATGTTGACGGTGATGCTTCTCATCTGTGTACGATTGATCTACTTCATGAAGTGGTTCAACTTTCACCTACTGTGGTAGACGATTTCTTTGCCAGCTTAGAAGATTTAATGTTTTCTCCTGACACCGAAAATAACTTTTTTTTATTTTTTTTATTTTTAAAACCTTTATTGTAGTAAAGCACACAGCTATTCAGCCTAACATCCCGGAGGCAAGGCAGCATGTTATCAGGAGAAGTAGTGTGCAAAGCGATTCATGTCAGAACAATGCAGGTTGTTTTTTATTTTATATACAAACAGAAACCGAAACAGAGGCGCCCGAGGGCGCAGAAGAAAGGCAATGGAGAAGGAGAGATGCAAATGAGTCAGTAGGAGGCGGCAGAGGCCAGAAGGGATTTAGAAAGGAGCGTAAGTAGGATGTAGGAAAAGGGGGGGAAGGAAGAAACAGGAGAATTACGAGACGAGTAGCATAGCTGGTGTCGTCGGCTACGGCGACAGGTGTTCATCACGGGGAATCGGCTCTGGTGGCAGGCACAAGTCACCTCTGTAAGCATTCCATGCCCCCCACACCTTATTCCACGTCTGAGGCCGCCCCCTGGCGGTGTACACAGTCTTCTCTTGCAGCATACACCAATCCATGTTGGCCTTCCATTGCACCACCAGGGGGGCCGCGTTGGATCCCCATTTCTGCGCTATGTCCCTCTTAGCGACCATGTTGCCCAGTGTAGCCCAACGAGTCTGCGCCGTGTTGTAATCATTCGGCTCCCAAACATTGAGGAGGCATCTACGCGCCTCCGCAGTCAACTCAACTCCAGTCACCTCCCTCATCACTCGATGTACTCTCTCCCAATAAGGGGCAATAATGGGGCACTCCCATAAGATATGCATAAAAGTAGCAAGGGCTCCGCAGCCACGACGACAAAAGCCATCAGGCGAGAAGCCCATACGTACAAGCCGGGGGCCGGTAACATACACCCGGTGGAGGATTTTAAACTGCACTAGCCGTAGACGCGAGGAGATGGCGACCTCCTTAGGGGAGGACACAGCACTCTGCCAGTCCTCGTCGTCCAGTTCCAAGCCATCGGCTACCCACTGTTCCCGCAAGCGCTGGAGGAGGTCGGTTCTAACATTAATCAGCTTCTTGTAGGACAGAGAGATGGCGCTATCTGGCATATGTCCGTCCAAAACTCTGTCCTCCAAGGGGGAGCTCTCGGGGATGTCGCCCTCCTCCGGTCTAGCGGCAGTTATTGCGTGCTTAAGTTGGGCATAACGGAAAAACTCCGCGCCACCCAGTCGGTATTCCGTCTGCAGTTGCGGTAAAGTCTTGAATTCCCCCCTGGTCAGCATGTCCTCCACCCTCGAAATGCCTATGAGGTCCCATTTGTCGAAACCCTTGGTATGCCAAAGCTTGCCTAAAATATCGGAATCATACAGAGGGGTGAATTTCGTCAGTCTGCCCTGCCAGCCCTGTATCTTATTGATCGTTCGCCACGTATGGACCGCCGCCTTGGTCGGGCCTGTGAGGCGCCGATCGAAGGATCTAGAATAGAGGGCGCGGTAGTAGTTGCCGCCTTGCAAGAGCCATCTATCCATAGCATAGCCCGGGCTATCCACAGGACCGTAAAGGCCATGGTTAATAGCGGTAAGTTGAGAGGACCAATAGTACCTCCGCACATCCGGTAACGCAATGCCCCCATCATACCACGGCATCGTAAGCTTCTGGACAGCGACACGGGGCCGACCATCCCAAAGCAGGGCACGCTGCAGGCTCTCAACCTCCCTAAAGTAACGAGCCGGAACAAGGTCCTGAGTGTTCTGCAAGGCATATAAGAACCGGGGCAGGGACATCATTTTAAATAATGCCGCCCGGCCCAGGAGAGAGAGAGGGAGCTTGCGCCAACTCTCCACATCCCTCCGCAATTGGTGGAGCGGCGGGAGTAGGTTATGGTCATACCTCGCCTTAGGGTTATTCGAGATATAGATCCCTAGGTACTTGAAGCCTTGCCCGGCCAATTGTATGTTGCAACCTCTAGGGAGGCGCGGCGTGTCACCCTTGAGGATGTAAAGGGAGGATTTGGCCCAATTAATAATCAGGCCAGAGTAGCTCCCAAACAGTCTAAGCACGTCACACGCTACAATAAGCGACTTACAGGGGGAGGTGAGGTAAAGCAGGATGTCGTCCGCATACAGGGAGACCCTGTCCTCGAAGCCCGGGGACCAGGAGATCCCATGTAAGTCAGGGTGCGAACGTAGCATAGCCGCGAGTGGCTCCAGGGCCAAAGCAAACAGGAGTGGAGACAAGGGGCAACCCTGTCTGGTGCCGCGGTGGAGCGCAAAAGGAGCAGGCATGCGGCCGTTAACCGTGACAGCAGCCAGAGGGCAAGCATAAAGAAGTTGCACCCAGCCCAGGAAGCCCGGCCCGAAGCCAAGCTTCGTCAGTACCGCCCATAAGTAGCTCCACTCTAGGGAATCAAAGGCCATTGTGGCATCAAGGGAGGCAAGTACCGCCGGTTCCGTGAGGGCGTGAGCTCTGGCCATGACCCCGTGCAGGCGTCTTAGATTGAGGGCAGTGTTGCGGCGGGGAATAAAACCGGATTGGTCCGGGTGTACCAGGTCGCTGATAACCCCGACCAACCGATTAGCTAGTAGTTTAGCCAGGATCTTGGGCTCCGCGTTCAGGAGAGAGATGGGGCGGTAGGATCCACAAATGTCCCGCGGTTTGCCCTCCTTATGGATGACCACTATGGTGGCCAGCCGCTGGTCCAAGGGAAGAACACCCTCTTCACGGGCCCGGAGGAACATATCTCTCAAATAAGGAGAGATCACATCCGGCCGGATCTTGTACAGTTCAACCGGTATCCCATTGGGGCCGGTAGTTTTACCCGCTCGTAGGGCGCGGATCGCCAGAGCGATCTCATCCGCGGTGATATCCCGGTCCATATCGACACTGTCCTCCTCCGATAGACAAGGGAGGTCAATCGCCTCAAGGAACTCAGCTGAATCGGCCTCAGAGCGATCCGAGCCGGCTGCATAAACACCCCGAAAATAGTCCGCAAAAGACTCGGCAATGGCGCTCGGATCTGTGACCACCACTCCGTCCTCGCCAAGGACCTCCGGGACCATCCGGCTTGCCATCTCCCGCCTGTCCAACCAGGCCAGCAGTTTACCGGCCTTGTCACCGACATCATAAATGCGGCCCTGCTGCTCCTTGGCCAAAACCAGGGCAGCATTCGTAGCGAGATCATGGTACTCCGACTGTTTCAGGGAGAGTTCGTGTAGGAGAGAAGGGTCAGGCTCAGGCCCCATACGGGACTCGAGATCCAAGACCTCTTCTTCCACATGCAGAAGGACGGCATCACGAGCTCGCTTAGCCTCTGCAATGAGAGCTAGGGCTTCACCCCGCAACACAGTCTTGAATGCCTCCCATAGAGTGACCGCAGAGCCAACGGAGCCCACATTTTCGGTGAAATATAGGTCGATGGCCTTAGCCAGGAGTGCTCGCGTTTTATGGTTGCGGAAATACCAAGGATTCACCGCTGCCGGACGGCTGGACAGGACGACCCCGAAGTCAAAGGAGACCCACAATGGCGAGTGATCGGAAACGCCCCTTGCCAGAAAACGGGCCTCGGAGACGGCAGGCGACTGCGCCGCCAGGGTGAGAACATAATCAATGCGGGACAGGCTCCCATGGGCACCGGAGAGGAACGAAAATTGGCGGAGCGCAGGATGCAGTAGCCGCCAACAATCCACCAGACCCATAGAGTCAAGGAAGGCCGGCAGCCACATTTGGGAGCCCAGTAGGTCCCTCGGTGGCTGGCGATCAAGGGTGCCAGAGCAGACTGAGTTGAAATCGCCCCCTAGGATCAGTAAGCCCGAAGGCAGGGACAAAATGGCGCTACCAAGGTCCTGGAAGGTGCTAGATTGGAGCCCTGGGGGGACATAAACCGAAAGCAGCGCCAAGGAGCGCCCCTCCCATCTTCCCGCTACAGCTGCGTAGCGTCCTCTGTCATCAAGTAGTGTGACGTCTATTTCAAGGGGAAGGGACGCACGCACAAGGATGCCCGCCCCCCGGGAACCCGAGGAGAACCCAGAGTGGGCAACCATTTTGTAACCCTTACGGTTGAGGGCCCTACAGGAGTTTCCCACCAAGTGCGTCTCTTGCAAAAGCACAACATCAGGCATGTGCCTCTTTATCAGTTGGATTACCACCCCTCTCTTAACTCGGTCACCTAGTCCATTGACATTCCAGCTAAGCACTTTCAATTTCATACCCCCCATCATCCAACAACCCGCCCCACCCGACTCCAACCAACCCAATTTCCAATTGCACAGTAAAACACACAGCCCATTGCCTCAAGAAAGAGAAAGAGATAGAACAAACAAACAATAAAACTTGCATAGTTGCACCCCCCACCCTGCACCCCTGCATATGACTAAAAAGCCCCCCCAACCAGCAGTGTGCCTGTCGCCCCATAACTACTCTACAAGAAGACACCCAGAGGAGTGAGGAATCTCCGCGAACACCCCCCGCCACCCTCCATGGACAAACAGGAAAGATAATACGGCATCTTAAAGCTACATTCGATAGTCCACTCAGGGAAATATTACAGACGAGGAATCACCCACTATAGAGCCAAGTCTCATAGGTCCGAGCCGCCAGCAGCGCCTCCTTCATGGTCATCTTGTGCGTCTCGGCGCGTCGATAGAGTGTCCAGCCAGTCACTTACATTTTCAGCAAAGTCAAAGAAAAGGGCACGACCCTCGTGTTCGATCCGGAGCTTGGCAGGGAACATCATGGAATACTTGAATCCCAGGTCCCGCAGTCTTCGCTTCACCCCTGCGTAGCTCTGGCGCTGTCGCTGAACCGTCCTGGTGAAGTCCGGATAGAAATGGACATCGGCATTCTGGAATTTAAGCGGTCCATGTCGTCTGGAAGCCTGCAGGACAACGTCTCTGTCACGGAAGTTAAGCAGCCGGGCAACGATGGGCCTGGGTGCCACGCCCGACTTCGGTGGGCCACCCGGCACTCGGTGGGCTCGCTCCACCGAGAAAAAGTTGCTGAGGCCAGGCGGCGCCAGATGAGTCTTAATCAGGTCTTCCACAAGGAGGTCCGTCGCCGCCTCCTCCGAACCCTCCGGTACACCGACAATGCGGACGTTCTGCCGCCTGGCACGGCTCTCAAAGTCATCCAGCCGCCTTGCAAATTGCTCCGCTGTCCTCTGCAGGTTCCGGACTTCAGTTTGTAAGTCCGAGACGTCTCCCGTCAGACTGGACGTTTTGATGTCCAAATTCTTGACTCGATCATTAGTTTTACCCAGGTCGGCTCTAATGAGAGTCAGATCAACGGCCATGCCATCCACCTTATGCGTAAGGACTTCATGTTGTTGTTGCATGTCCGCCCGGAAACTCGTAATGGCCCCTAAAATGTCGCTCAAAGTGGGCTCAGAGCCGTCCGGCGAGCCCGAGTGCGGGATGTTCTTGGCAGAGGGCCCAGCAACAGGCGGCGTCTTTGGTTGGGTATAGCGCTCAATCCTGTTCTGTTGTTGCTGTGATTTGCCGCGGACGCCTCTGTTCGATGTCTTGCCGGGGTCCCCCTTGCCCGCCATATTAGGTCCAAGAGAACAAAGGGCTACGCCAGGCAAGTCCGAGCCCAGGGAGCCGGAGATTTGTCCGGGACAGACCGTAGAATGCCGTCACAGGGTCGCTCCGCTGTCCAGTACACCTCGCCGCTGGTGAAGGCTGGCAGGCACTCCGCAGATCGGCAGTGCGTAGTGGCGGAATCCGGAGAGTCAATGGCACTGAGCTGGCACGGAGTCCCACTCGACGTAGCTCAGCGTAGGAGACTCCGATTCGGAATCTAAAAACGGTTCTCGCCTCAGTAGACCATCAGCAACAAATATCCACCCACGTGGATCAGGATTACGGGCAGGATGGTTGCGGAGGATCGGAAGGTCCGCGGAGCTCCGAGCTTACGCGGCCATCTTGGTTGCCCGCGAAGCTCCTCCTCCCCGAAAATAACTTTTGAACCTGAAAGAAACAGGTTAGTATTAGATTCCTTACCTTAGAATATCCCCAGGCGTCAGACTGGATCCGGAAACTTTTGCGTAGCAATACCCCTGCGCGTCGTTAGGCGTCGTCTCTGGCTCCGCATCCGTCGTCGGCGTCGTCTGCGCCGGAATTACGTCGTCGGAGTACTTAGACGCCGCCCATGCATGCTGACGTCAGTTCTTCTTTTTTCCGTGCCAGCTAGCGCAGATCCGGAGAAGCTCTACCCCTTAGTCACTTTTTGACTAAAACTTTTTTGATAATTTTTGATCCTCTTTCGACTCTTCAGGTGCCGGTAGGGATGCCCGGGTTCAAGCCCTGCTCGAAGTGTAGTCGACTGATGTCAAATACCGACCCCCATCGCCGGTGTCTGCAGTGTCTAGGCCTCGACCACGATGACCGATCCTGTTCCGACTGTCGAGCCCTGACGTCGAAGGCTAGGTGGGAGCTGTCCCGCAAGCGGCTCGAGCTCCGGCAGTCGGCCCACGCCATTCGAGGTCCTGGTCCCACGGGAGGTCGAGGGACCGGTCGCGGGGTCGGAGCCCTCACAGCTCCGGAAGTCGCCATCGGTCTTCTGGTTCCTCCTCAGGTAAGAGGCATGAGAGGTCGGAGCGGCGTCCTCGATCCTCCGACCGCCCCGACGCTTGCCCGACGCGGCCGGGGTTTTGAGTGGCACCACCCACCCACGCAGCTCCGCCGAAGTCGCAAGCGCCGCATCCTCCCCACACCTACGGGTCCCTGAGCACGATGCGACGCAGGAGGAGATCGAGCAGTACCTCATGGCCATGAGGTCGCTCTCTTCTACGCCGGGCCCCACGGCGCCTTCGGGTCCAGTGGGCCCGGCTACGGGGCCTAGCGGGTCGGGTGCTTCGGCACCGACGCCGTCGGCGGCTGCGGCCCCGTCGTCGCCGGCGACTTCGGTCCCGGCGCCGCAGGCCCCGACCGGATCTGGGTCAACTGCGGTCGACCTTATGACCTCGCCGGCCCCGAGGGTGTCACCACCGGCGCCGACTTCGGTCGACGCCAGCCCCAGTCCTTCTGTCGCTCCTGTTCAGCCGTCGACACGGCCCCGTTGGGAGCCGTATGAGACGGCGATAGGTACATTCCACTCTAATGAACGGGCCCCGATTGTTGATCCTGGCTACCAGGAATTGGGTGACGACGAGGACTGGGAGGGGTCTGTGGACCCTCTGACACTGGAGTGTCAGGACCAAGTGGACTGGACAGTGGAGCTTGGGGAAGCCAGTGGCCTGGACCTCTCTCCAGATACTGGTTTTGTCTCCCCTCCTACCGTGGCTACGGAGGAGCGGGCAGCCTACAGCGTAGTGTTGATGCGGGCGGCTAAGGCCTTAAACCTTATGCTCCCCTCAGCGGCCGTGAGGACTAATCTCCTCACCGAGGTCCTTAAACCGCAGTCCAGCTCGGTCGAGCCTCTGCTGCCGTTCAATGAGGCTTTATGTGACGTTCTGCTGGGCACTACCTCAGGACAGCCTGTGGACAGGAACGTGGCCAGACGCTACCGCCCGGCTCCGGGTGACCCTAGCTTCCTGTCGACCCACCCCACCCCGAGAGCCTGGTTATCCAGGCCTTTAACTCCCAGACCGCGTTCCCATCGGCTCCTCCCAACAGGGAATCCAAGGGGTTTGAACAGTTTGGCAAGAAAGTGTTTGCGTCCCTTAGTTTGGGACTGCGGTCAGTCAATACCACATGCCTCTTGGGCCGCTACACCCACACCCTGTGAGACACGTTTGCGGACGTGCTGCCACAATGCCCTGAGGAGGTCAGGGCTAAACTCGCCCAAGCCCTAGTGGAGGGTCGAGATGCGGCACGGTACTCTATCCGGTGCGGACTGGATACCACGCTACACTGGGCAGAGCGATGGCTACGACAGTGGCGGTTCGACGCCACGCCTGATTGAGGTGCGCCAATTTTTCGGCTGTTGTCCTGGCTACTCTTCTGGACATGCCGCTTGATGGCCGTCGCCTGTTTGGCGACCAGGCAGACCACGCGCTTGAGCGCTTTAAGGACTCCAGGGCTACGGCCAAGTCCTTGGGCCTCTCGGCCCCGCGCCAGCAGTCGGGTGCCTTTCGCTCCTTTCGTGGCCAAGGAAGGGGCGCCCCCACATGTGCCGCCAGCCACACGCCGCCTCAACAGAATCTTCAGCGCGGTGGCGGCCGTGGAAACCGCCGGGGACAACGGCAAGGCCAGTCTGCACCCGCTCCCACAGCATCCGCCTCCAAAACCTTCCGAGTTTTCAGGCCCATGTGACGCCCGTGGGGGGCAGGGTTCGCCATCACCTCTCCCACTGGCGCACCGTCACATCGGACAGGTGGGTGCTGCAAATCGTCCGAAGGGGCTACTCCCTCCCCTTCGAGGGGACCCCTCCAGCCATGCCACAGCAGTACCACCGCGTGTCGGGGGACCTCTTGCGACTTCTGCAGGAGGAAGTTACGGCCCTCTTGGCCAAGGGGGCCATCGAGCGCGTTCCTGGGCCAGAAGTAGGGTGTGGTTGTTACTCCCACTACTTTCTGGTTCCCAAGAAGGGCAAAGGGGGCCTACGCACTATCTTGGACCTAAGGAACGTCAACGGCTTCCTCCGGAAGGAGAAGTTCAAGATGTTAACTTTGGCTCAGGTCTTGGCTGCCCTAGACCCGCAAGACTGGATGGTGGCGTTGGACTTGCAGGACGCTTACTTTCACATCCCCGTCTTGGTGGCCCACCGGGGTTACCTGCGGTTCACGGTAGGCCTCGAGCACTTTCAGTTCACCGTGCTCCCCTTTGGCCTTACCAGCGCCCCACGGGTGTTCACAAAAGTGATGGCCGTGGTCGCAGCTCATCTGCGCAGGTTAGGGGTTTCAGTCTTCCCCTACCTCGATGACTGGTTGTTGAAGGGGGGCTCGCCCCAGGCAGTCGTCAACCACCTCCAGATGACGGCGGATCTCCTGCACCTGCTGGGGTTTTCCATCAACGTGCCGAAATCACACCTGTGTCCCTCCCAAAAGCTCCTCTTCATCGGAGCGGTTCTCGACTCGGCGCAGTTTCGGGTCCATCCTCCCGAGCAGCGAGTCCGGGATATTCAGGCTCTGATCCCGATCTTTCAGCCTTTATCCCGGGTTTCGGTCAGGTTGACGCTGCGGCTTCTGGGGCTGATGGCTTCCTGCATCCTTCTGGTGCATCACGCCAGGTGGCGGATGCAGGCTCTGCAGTGGGACCTGAAGTTTCAGTGGGCCCAGCATCCGGGCAACCTGTCCAACCATGTCCTGATCTTGGAGGGCACTGCGAGACAGCTGCAGTGGTGGCTCACGGACCGCGATTGGGTCAGCAGCAGATCCCTCTCTCTTCCCCAACCGGAGCACGTAGTTGTGACGGACGCGTCCCTCCAGGGCTGGGGAGGCCACATGGGAATGAATGAATGAATGAATGAATGAATGAATGAATGAATGAATGAATTGGATCTTGTAACGCACGAACTTAGACCAATGGGCGTCAAGGCGCCTATACCAAAAAGGAACTAGCCAGGTCAAGCAACAGTATCTCATTGATAAGCTCTGATGAAGCACCAGGTTTTGAGGGCCTTTTTAAACAGATCAATGGAGGGTAGAGTTTTGATCTCCACCGGGAGGGAGTTCCAGAGCTGAGGGGCGGCAACATAAAAAGCTCTCGCTCCCCATCTGGACTTCCTAGCACGAGGCACTACCAATTGGTGTAGCCCGGCCGATCGTAGGCATCTAGTAGGTGCATAGCGGGTAAGCAGAGCACCAAGGGCATCCGCCGGACCAGCCGCAAGTGCTCTATATGTAAGACATAGGAGCTTAAAGGAGATTCTGAGTTGAATGGGGAGCCAGTGGAGATTTCTCCTAGCAGTGGTGGTAGAAGATGCTATGGGAAGGGCCAGAACAAAGCGCGCTGCGGCGTTCTGTACTGTCTGCAGTTGATGAATAAGTCCCTTGTTGGACTCCACATAGAGAGAGTTACAATAATCAAGCCTGGAGCCAACAAGAGCAATCACAATCTGCTTGCGCGCTTGGAAGGTGAGATAGTGGAGTATTCTTTTTAAGATCTTGATAACACCCCAGCATGTGGCCACGGTCCTATTCACTTGGAGAGTCATGGTGAGTGAAGTGTCAAAGATGACGCCGAGATTTCTGGCCGATTGGGAGGGAGTGGGGCAGGTGCCCAGAGATGAAGGCCACCAATCACTCGACCAAGCGTGTTGGTCTTTACCGAAGACCAAGACCTCTGTCTTGTCGCCATTCAGCTTTACGGAGTTTAGGATCATCCACTCTGCCACGTGTTGCATGCATGACCTAAAGCTGTATGCGGATGTATTGACAGAGTGGGCCAGCGACACCATGATCTGGGTGTCGTCGGCGTAAGACAACACCTCCATCCCCTGCGATCTTACTAATCTAGCAAGGGGGGCCACATAGATGTTGAATAGGGTCGGGCTAAGGGCCGACCCCTGTGGCACCCCACATTGCAATGACTTGGCATTAGGGGGAGAAGCGGAGATCAGAGGCCTCTGGTCTCCGGCGGAGTCCCAGCTCCATATCAACCTTCTGGAGCTGTGGGCGATTCGTCTGGCACTGAAGGCATTCCTCCCCTCTGTCCGAGGGAGTGCAGTGCAGGTGTTCACGGACAACACCACCGCCATGTGGTACTGCAACAAACAGGGCGGTGTGGGGTCCTGGACCCTCTGTCAAGAGGCCATGCGCCTCTGGCAGTGGCTGGAACATCAGGGTGTGACCCTGGTGGTTCACCACCTGGCAGGTTCTCTGAACGCCAGGGCGGACGAACTTAGCCGACGGTGCTCGATGGATCACGAATGGCGTCTGAACTCGGACGTGGCGCAAGGCATCTTTCTGCAATGGGGAGAGCCTTGGTTAGATCTATTCGCCACCGAAGAGAACGCGCAATGTCATCAGCTCTGTGCTTTGGAATTTCCAAGGCGGCACGTGCTCGGCGACACATTTCGTCACGAGTGGAGTTGCGGTCTGTTATACGCCTTTCCGCCTATACCACTTCTGCCCAGAGTGCTGAAGAAAATCAAGCGCGACCAGGCCCAAGTCATCCTTGTGGCTCCGGACTGGGCTCGAAGGTACTGGTATCCCGAGCTACTCAATATGTCAGTCGGTCCCCCGATCCGTCTGCCTCTTCAAGAGGACCTTCTGTCGCAGCAGCAGGGGACGGTCGTCCACCCGAACCTTTCCAGTCTCCACCTCCATGCTTGGAGATTGAGCGGCGACAGTTGAGGCCATTTGACTTGCCTCCTGAAGTCTGTAATTTTATTCTGGCAGCTAGGCGTCCCTCCACAAAGTCGGTATACGCCTGCCGGTGGAACAGATTTGTGGCATGGTGCACAGCAAAGGCTGTGGTTCCTCTTTCTGCCCCTCTTTCTGAGGTTCTTCTCTTCCTTCTTTCTCTTGCCCAGCAGGGCTCTGCTCTGGGCACTATCAAGGGCTACCTTTCTGCCCTTTCGGCCTTTCTAAGGCTGACTGACAAACCTTCTTTGTTCAAGTCCCCTATAGTAACTCGTTTTCTGAAGGGCATCACACACATGTTTCCACCTGTTTCCTTTGTGATGCCTCAGTGGGACTTGAACCTGGTTCTTACCTTCCTGATGTGCGCTCCCTTTGAGCCACTTCATTCTTGTCCTCTCCGTCTTCTCACTTTGAAGACAGCCTTCCTGGTTGCCATCACCTCTGCCAGGAGAGTGAGTGAGCTCCAGGCTCTATCTTGCAAACCTCCTTTCCTGTCTGTATATCCGGACAAAGTGGTGTTGCGTACAAGACCCTCTTTGCTGCCCAAGGTAGTCTCTGCTTTTCACATCGGGCAGTCCATCACCTTGCCCTCCTTCTTTCCGCCTCCGTATCCTTCAAAGGATGAAGAGCGGCTCCATCGTCTGGACCCAAAACGTGCGCTTTCATTCTATATGGATCGCACACGCCAGTTCCAGGTGGATGATCGACTCTTTGTTGGTTACATGGATGCGAAGAAGGGACGGGCGGTGCATAAGCGGACCATCTCTCGGTGGGTCGTCTTATGCATCAAGGCATGCTATTCCTTGGCTATAAAGGAGCCTCCAGTTGGGCTGAGAGCCCATTCCACTCGAGCCACGGCGGCTACTACTGCCCTGGGTCAGGGAGTCCCCCAGCAGGACATTTGCCAGGCAGCTACGTGGGCCTCGCTGCACACCTTTGAGAGGCACTACTGCCTGGACAGTCCAGTCCGGAGGGATGGCTTCTTTGGCCGTTCCGTCCTCCAGGGCTTTCTGGTGTAAGTATTGGTTCGCAGACCCACCACCGGGGTTGGTATTGCTGGGGTATCTATTCTAAGGTAAGGAATCTAATACTAACCTGTTTCTTTCAGATGAACAAGTTACTTACCTTCAGTAACGATATATCTGTAAGAAACAGTAGTTCGTATTAGATTCCTTACCGCCCCACCCATCCTAACCCGTCTGCGAACTGATACCTAGGGTAAAGGTCATCCCCTTTCAGGGCCCTAGCTTCTTGGCACCAGTGTTGGTTCTAGCATGGCTCTGCGTATCTGGCGCGGAAAAGCTGTGTCTAAGAACTGACGTCAGCGCGCATGGGCGGTGTCTAAGTACTCCGACAACGTCTTTCCGGCGCAGACGATGCCGACGACGGACGCGTAGCCAGAGACAACGCCTAACGACGCGCAGGGGTATTGCTACGCAAACGTTTCCGGATCCAGTCTGACGCCTGGGGATATTCTAAGGTATGGAATCTAATACTAACTACTGTTTCTTACAGATATATCGTTACCGAAGGTAAGTAGCTTGTTCAATTAGCACACAGCGTTCTATGAACTCTGAATTCAACCTTCGCTTTTTCAAAACAAAACTTCTAACTTTGGAACTCTATGTTCGAGGCATATGGGCTGCAGATGGTACATTATGAATAGATCACCATCTGGTGTTGGGCTCGGATGATTGCACTTGTTTTTCTCTTGGAGAGTCTTTTGTGTCTTGGTGACTCCTCCTTTGGTTGGTAGTGCGCATGGGCATCGGCTCCATCCTTAGATTGTTTTTTTCCGCTATCGGGTTCGGATGAGGATTGAAGCGCTCCAGATCGACTTCGGAAAGAAGTGACTTTTCGGCGCGTATTCCCTTTTCAATTCAACGGTATTGTTATCGAACGCGAATTCATTTCCATTCCGACGCGTTTCGACTCCAACATCGAAGAAAATCTTTGATCTACGTCGACGAACAGGAGGCCTTTCTCGACGTGGTCAAGCCCGGAGTCCATGGAAAGGACTGCATTTAAGAAATGTCCAACGTGTGGTGCTAAGTTCCCACACAAGGACCTACACGAGGTGTGCAACCTCTGCCTATCGCCTGAACACGAATCCAGGGACTGCGAAGCCTGCGCAGCATTCTCCTCCAAGTCGATGATTAGAAAACGTCGAGCTCGAAGACACGAGGTTTCCAGAATGCAGTCGGAGGCGATCCTGGAGCTGTTCGAAGACCAGCACCTCGATGAAGAAGAGGATCAGGAAGATCAGTCGGGGTCGGAAAGGGACGAGTCGGATGTCGAGGAACTCGACGTGCAACAAACCGTGAGTGACGACGTCCCTTTCCAAAAAACCGACCCCGTGTGGTAACGACCCCGCCTTCGAGCCCGGTCAAACCGCAGAAAAAAGTTTCCGACGCCCCGCCTTCGGGCCCGGCAACAAAACCGAAAGTGAAACCGAAACTCTCGATCTCACACCATGTCGGATCCGAGAAGCGGTCGACATCGACTTCGACGCCGAAGCTTCATGCAAGGGAAAGCTCGGCATCGAAACATTCCATGTCGAAACCGAAACATGATTCGACGTCGAAGACTCACTCGACACCGAAAAAATCGGAATCGAGCAAACACTCGGTGCCAAAAACACCGAAAATTGACGATCGAAAACAAAGGCACCTTTCGGAACCAAAGGCTTCGGTACCGACACAGGAGCAGCAAACAGCTCCCAAACAAAAGATTTTGTTTATCGATCCACAGACTGGCAAAGTAGTGACGAAGAAGAGGAAGAATGAACAGCTAGAAAACAAACCTCTTCCTTCTAAAAAGAGAACACTGGGGACAAATACAACTCCTCCTACTTCTCCTCGACCTAAAGTCACACCCTCTTCTCCTATTCCTCACACTATGCCAAATATTCCCCCACCTTCTACACCAAGACCATCTACACCTCAGTCAGATGTAGACAGTGATACAGGGGAGGGAGAACCTCAAGGGGATGAGGACACTATCCCAGATGAGGATGATCCATGGGAAAATTATGACGCAGGGTCAGATGATGACAACGACCCAGAGTTATATCCCTCAAAGCCTTCACCACCTGATGATAACACAGGGTTTGTACAGCTCATTAATAGGGCAGCACAATATCATAAGGTAGATCTACATACAGACCTCAGGTAGAGGATTTCCTATTAGAGACACTACCTACTGCACAAAGAACATCAGGTACTCTACCTATGCTGAAGGGTCTTCTCAGTCACACAGCAGACATATTCAAAGACCCAGTGAGGGCTAGGGTGTTAAACCCAAGAATTGATAAGAAATATAAGGCAGCTCCAAAGGATCCAATATTTATCAAAGGGCAGGTACCTCTGGACTCGCTTGTAGTTTCAAATGCTCGCAAGAGAGCGAACTCATTATCTACAGGAGTGGCCCCTCCACCTGATAAAGAGTCAAAATTAATAGATGCATCAGGCAAAAGAGTGGCATCACAAGCGGCAAATAGCTGGCGTATAGCCAATACACAAGCGCTACTGGCACGTTATGACAGGGCACATTATGATGAGTTAGAAAAACTCATCACACATCTCCCCAAAGAACATCAGAAGAGAGCAGATCAGCTAATACAGGAAGGAAAGATAATAACTAACACTTCCATTAAGTGTGCCCTAGACGCGGCAGACACTGCAGCAAGATCCATCAACACCAGTGTCATGTTAAGGAGACATGCATGGCTTAGAGTCTCAGGGTTCAAACAAGAAGTACCAACATCTTTATTGAACCAACCCTTTGATCAAAAGACACTTTTCGGCTCAAGCACAGATGAGACCTTAGAAAAGATGAAAAAGGACACGGAAACGGCTAAGTCAATGGGAGCATTACAACAGCCAACACAAAGGGGTTCCTTTCGTAGATCCACCTATAGAGGGGGCTCAAAAAGTACAGGAACAAGTCAGCAATCCACCTCTTTTACGCCAACGTCACCCAGAGGTAATTCAAGAGGTAGTTACAGAGGTAACAACAACAAGGGTAGGGGTCGCGGAAATAATAACAACTGCAACTCCCCAACCCCAAAACAGTGACTTAATACAACTTCCCCCAGACCACATAACACCGGTCAGGGGACGTCTAGCACAGTTCCTACCTGTCTCGGAAAACATCACATCAGACAAGTGGGTGAGACAAATTATCCAACATGGTTATTGCCTAGAACTCACTGCTACCCCACCAAACATCCCCCCCAAACAGCGTCCAATGAGTCAAGACCATCTGACATTGTTAAAGGAAGAAGTACTATCACTACTACAAAAGCATGCCATAGAGAAGGTTCCAAAACATCAACAAGGGACAGGAGTATACTCTCTATACTTCCTAATCCCCAAAAAAGACGGTTCCCTAAGACCAATCTTGGACCTCAGACCTCTCAATGCATACATAAATTCGGAACATTTTCACATGGTCACGCTCCAACAAGTACTTCCTTTACTGAAGAAAGGGGACTTTCTTTCTACACTGGATCTAAAAGACGCTTACTTTCACATCCCAATTCACAAAGCCCACAGAAAATACCTAAGGTTTGTGGTGGAAGGACAACATTATCAATTCAAAGTCCTTCCGTTCGGTGTCACAACAGCACCAAGAGTGTTCACAAAATGCCTAGCTGTGGTGGCAGCACACCTAAGAAGACAACAAATACATGTCTTCCCTTACTTGGACGATTGGTTAATAAAGGCCAAGTCACAAGAAGAATGCCTTCACAACACACAGAAGACAATTCAATTGCTGCACCACCTAGGGTTTACGGTGAACTACAAAAAATCACACCTACAACCAAACAAAGCTCAACAATACCTGGGGGCTACTATAGACACAGAAAGAGCCAAAGCATACCCCAATCCAATCAGGATACAGACAATGGTCAAGTTAATACAAAGATTTCAACCACAACACTCACTACCAGCATGAGTGTTTATGCAGCTGTTAGGCATGATGTCCTCCTGCATACTACTAATACCACATGCCAGACTACAAATGCGTCCACTACAGGAGTGTCTAGCGACACAGTGGTTTATCAGGTTTTTTATTAACTGTACAATTAATTAAAATCTTTACAGCAAAAAGAGAAGGTACAGAGAACAGTAATTCTAAAAAAAAAAGAAAAAGACTTCTTTGCTTGTTTAAAAAAAAAAAAAAAGTGTACCCTGTGGTAATTAAAAGAATGGTATAAAAAAAACAAAATGAGAAAGAAGGATACAGCTCCCACAGTCTTAGTCCCATTGATTGGCGTTTCCCGGGATTGTATGCGTTGGGACAAGTCCTTACTTTCTTCCATATGGGGGCATGCAAGTGGCATTGTCAATGAAACTGCGTGACGATTGCACTTCAACTCTGATCAGTTGCTTTTGAGGTGAGCCTCCTGAATGATGAAATAATCTCATTATGGGTTTTTAGTGCTAAACTAATTTGGTGAACGAATTTCGCTAATCTCGCTAGGAACATAGTGTTGGTGGTGGAGAAACACAGGGCTGATGCTTCCGAGCATGTTCTTATGCTCCGATTGAGGCAAATCGGGCGCAACAGTCGCCGGCGTTCATTCTTGAAGGAAGGACAGCAACAGAGAAGGTGCAGCCAGGATTCCCTTTTGTACGTACATAGCCTGCAGGATATGGAGTCCCCTCTTTGGGCCCAAGCGGGGTTGAAATCTGCTATCTCGAGCGTGATCAGCCTCATGGATAGAATTTTGCTTCGGGCCTGTGTTGTGATGGCCTCGCTTAGATATGATTGTGCTTTGCCCACAGTGTAAGAGTTGTTTAGGGGTTCCAAATTGGGGCTACAACGAAGGGATTTATAATCAAGTTCAAAGGAGATTTCGTTCACTTGTTTGTTAATGGCTCTCTTCCAAACGTTCAGCGGGATGTCCTGCCTCACGAGATTTTCTTCCACTATCTTAAGAGCTTTAGTTGCAATTCCCAGCCTAGTGTGCCATGTCGATGCTGGGTCTTCAAAGATGTATCTCAAGTGGTGTTTTAGGGAGTTAGCCGGGGCCTTTAATATCCTCAGGTACAACTTGATAAGGTCCCCCTGGCCGATCACGTCAGGCCTTGCTAGGCCAAGCTCCAGTCTCAGCCTGGTTCTTCTTGCAGACCTAGGTATATGTAACACCGACTTGTAAGCCTTAACTTGGGCAGAGTTGAGAAGTGCGTCCAGCTTCCCAGGAAATGCCAGATGTCCGTAGGAGATTGCAGGAAGAAGCTTTGCTCTTAAGGCTATCAGAATTGGGCTAGCGGAAGGGCTGATCAGATTCTGGCTTAGTTGTCTTAGCAAGTGTGTTACCTTGTTGGCTTTCGAAGTCAGCTGATTAAGGTGAACATTTGCTTTGGCCCGTTCCGAAAACCAGACCCCCAGGTAGTTGTAAGAGGCCACAGAATGTATTTGAGCATTTCTCTGCTGCTACTGTGCTTTCCGTTTCTGATGGTAGGATCCGAAGATGATGACCTTAGTTTTCCCTTTGTTGACTGTCAGGCTATTGGCGATGTTGAAGCTGTTTAGGGCTGTTAAAGCTCTTTGTAGGCCTATCCTCGTGTGATCCATTATGGCTGTGTCATCAGCGTACTGTAAAACTGGTAGCCTCAGTCTTCCTAGTCTGGGGGCTACTAGACTGGCACCTTTTAGGGCCTCACTCAAATCCGCGGTGTATAGATTAAATAGGATGGGGGCCAGCACGCACCCTTGCTTCAGCCCGTTTACTGTGGCTATTTTGCGAGTGATAGTGCGAGTGCTTGTTTTAACCTGCACCCAGGTGGCCTCATATAGTGACCTAATAGCCTTTAAAAGTTTCAGTGATATCCCCCATTTTTCTAATTTCCACCATAGGCGTTTTCTGTCCACTTTGTCGAATGCTGTGCTGTAATCCACAAAGCAGCAGAATAATGGGGGGTGGTTCTTCGAGGTTGCCTTGGCTGAGAGATGTGCTAACGCCAGGACGTTGTCCATTGTAGATGCCTTGGCCCTAAAACCAGTCTGATACGTTGGTATTATATTTGACTCTTCAGCCCATTTTTCTAGGTCACTGAGTAATAGGTGTGCATATGCCTTGGCCTCCAAGTCGAGCAGGGCGATGAGCCTGTAGTTCGAAGGCTCTGAGCGGTCACCTTTTTTAAAGATGGGAAACAGTATAGAGCCCCTCCAAGTGTCGGGGATTGTAGCGGTCAGGTAGGTGTAATTAAAGAGCGGAGTTAAGAGTGATGCCCAAAACTCTGGTGCCTGTTTAAAGACTGGCGCTGGAATCCCATTGGGCCCCGGCGCACCATCATTCCTCATCCGCTTGATGGTATTGATGACCTGTCTGGTGTTTGTCCAGGTAGGAGTAGTAACATCAACGTCGGTCTGGGAGGTACTACCCCTTGTGTTGTTGCCTGGGCTTGAGGTGACTGCTTCTGGCTGGAAGCGGGACTGTAGGACATCCTCAGTTAGCTCCGCCTTGTCCGTTGTCGAAGGTTCATGACTGGGGGCTGTTTCATGAAGCTGTTTCACGTGTTGGATCCAATCTTTTTCAGCTACCCGTTTTCTCTCGTTGGCCCTCGGTTGCTCAGCTGATTGATGAATCTCCAGAGTCGTGCCAGGTTCTTTTGTTTGAGAAGGAAGAAAACTTTTAGCCATTTGTTTTCCATGTCTGTTTTTTTAAGTTCCCATAGCTTCTTCCTTAGTGAGGCCCTCAGTTCAGATGTTGAAGGCCCTACTGTTTGGCAGCACCCTCTTTTCTTTGTTGCGCGAGCCTTGCGCAGGAGTCGTTTAAGTTCCCGTATTTCCTGAGGGCAGGTGTTCCGGTTCTTGAGAGGCGCTATTATCATTGTGTTTTGTGGTTTGGGATTTCCGAGTTTGTTTTGTAAATCCGCAATGATTTGCACCCACCCTGTTGTGGGGGGATCAAATGCAGGCAGACTCTCTTGCTGTATCTGACCCAGCCATGATTGAAGTTTCCCCTCTGTCTTGTCTGTCCACTTGATTCTCCGCAGGACGGTGTGTGTCTCCTCCCCACTTGACTCCCCAATGGGTTGGTGGAGGGTAGCGGCCGTTATGACCAGCTGGAATGATGCTCTTAATGGCCTATGGTCGCTATCCTGCCGGTTCACAACTTCAAAATCAGTCATTCTATCCGCCAGTGCACCACTTATCAAGATGTAATCGATTCTGGACACGTTCCGAAAAGTGGGCTGAGGCTGCCAGGCACTTGAGCGAGATGTTTTCTGTGCATGAGTTGATGCCAGATTGTGGCTGAGGAAAAGGTCGCGCAAGGGAGCCGCCCTTCCTGATCCTCGGGGAAGGGTTTCCAAATTGTCTTGATTTTTTAGGTTGAAGTCCCCTGCTAAGATGACCTGGTGTGTTTTATATATATTTAGCAAGTCCTCCAGATTTAATGCCAGTGCCTCCAGATGGTCTTTCATTAGAGTCTGTGCGGGGTTAATGTAGCAGTTTAGTACTAACAGATGGATTGGATCTTTGATGAAACTCGGACCCCTTATCTGTAGCGCTTGTAGACCGAGCGTGTTCACGTTGATGGTAGTAGCATCGAGGGCACAATCATGTTTTATGAAAATTGATAGTCCGCCTGCTGGACGACCAAAGATGTTCCTTTTTGTTGCTGGTACTTGGAATTCGTAATATCCGGCCAGAGGGGTGTGGGTCAAGGCCCAGGTTTCTTGGAGACAAATTAGGTCTCCACATTCCAGGAACTGCTTCAGGTTTTCATTGTTGCGGATTTTGCTAATCCCTGCTATATTCCAGGAGATTACTGTTAGATGGGACTTTGCAGTGGTACCGAGCCTGACGTCCCCGGCAGGGGGGCAGACTTTTGTTGCGGCTAGGAGTACTGTGTCCTCCTGCTTCCGAGTCCCTTTTGCTCAGGGGTGGGAGAGATGTTGTGTATGACTCGTTGGTCATTTTCGCATAGGATTCTGATTCCTGTGGGTGCCCTATGGCCCGTCTGGCTTCTGTTTGGGGGACCCAAACTGGTTGTCCCTTTCAGGACAGATTGGAGGGCCTTTCTCCGGCTGTCTGGGACCAGGACGAATGGATATTTTGGGGGCGATAGTATCTGAACTTCGATGCCCCACTCCGCAAGTAGGGTGGAGTTTTGCTTGATGGCTTGCTGTATTTCTTTAAACTTCAAACCCACCACGGTGGAGTCTCCGTGTGTGTCCCCTTTCAAACTCATGAATTTCACCCATTCTATATCCCCTGATTGTGTCTTGTCCAGGGTGTCCAGATGTTTGAAAAGACGTAGGAGGTTGCTCCGGTTCAGGATGTCATTGTGTCCTGTGCTGAAAAATCTTGGAGTAAGAACCACCTCATAGACGGCAGCGAGTGCATTCAAATTTTGGGCCCCACCTCCCTTTTTTGTTGCTGGTTCTACTGGAGTGGGCGCTGACCTATGACTACCTTGGAGGATTGAGGGCAGGCCTCCTTGCGGCCTCTTGTTTTGTTCATCGTTGATCCTAGTTGAGAGCTGGGGGCTTGTTTGAGGTTGATGCAGAATCGCTCCTTGTGGCATGGATATTGACGGAGTTGGCTGCAAGGGCCATGTTGGCGCTCGTTGGCTTGTTCCGGCCATTGGCTGATTTACCGTGGGGGTAGTTTGCGTTACTGGTGCCTTTTCATCCTTTGATAGCGACACAGTGGAATCAGGCTCAAGGTCAGATTACAGATCTGGTGTTGGTGGACGACCGTACGCATCGCTCTCTGAAGTGGTGGAACACAACAAACATTTCCAAAGGATGGTCGTTCCTAGAACCGATTCCACAAGCGATACTGACAGCGGACGCATCGCTCTCCGGATGGGGGAGCGCACATGGACAAATACACAGTGCAGGGGAAATGGTGTGCGCAGCAAAAGAAACTGCACATCAACTACTTGGAACTACTAGCAGTATTTCTAGCACTAAAAGCTTTCCAGATGCAAATAACAAACAAGGCAGTCCTGATCAGAACAGACAACATGACTGCAATGTATTATATTCAAAAACAGGGGGGGACACACTTTCTCCAACTATCCAGACTAGCACAGGACATTTGGAGATGGGCCATTCCTCAAAAGATCTATCTGTTAGCAGAACACCTACCAGGAGTTCAAAATCAGATAGCAGACATCCTAAGCAGAGAGTCAGAACAAGTACACGAATGGGAACTGCACAACCAAATACTGCAGCCATTCTTACAAAGATGGGGACAACCAGAAATAGATCTGTTTGCCAATCATCAGAACGCAAAATGCCAAAACTTCGCATCCAGGTACCCACACCACAGGTCCCTGGGCAATGCACTATGGATAAATTGGTCCAACAAATTTGCTTACGCTTTTCCCCCTCTCCCACTAATTCCGTTAGTGGTTCGGAAACTGCAACAACACTCAATGACAATGATACTAGTAGCACCCACGTGGGCAAGACAGCCGGTGTTCACCGCGCTACTGCAACTCTCACAAGTGCCACATCAAAAGCTAAAATTATTACCCATGCACCTTACACAGAACCATGGAAAAATAATGCACCCAGATCCCAAACAATTGACCCTAGCGATCTGGCTCCTGAGATCATAGAGTTTGGATACTTAGATTTACCTCCAGAATGTATGGAAATCATTAAACAAGCAAGACGTCCTACCACCAGAGCATGCTATGCAGCAAAATGGAAAAGGTTTGCTGTACACTGTAACAGTAACCACATCAACCCTCTGGACGCATCTACTAAACAGATTATTTGCTATTTACTACACTTGCAGCAATGCAACTTAGCATATACCTCAATCAGAGTGCATCTCGCAGCTATAGCAGCGTACCTACAAAACAGGCAACATCTTTCCCTGTTTAAAGTACCAGCAATTAAAGCTTTCATGGAAGGACTCAGAAGAGTCATTCCACCAAGACTGCCACCTTCCCCAGTCTGGAATCTCAACATAGTACTTACCAGACTAATGGGACCACCCTTTGAACCTATGCATAGGTGTGAAATACAATTCCTCACATGGAAGGTGGCCTTCCTCATAGCTATCACTTCACTCAGAAGAGTAAGTGAGTTACAAGCGTTTACAATTCAAGAACCATTCATGCAGTTACACCAAAACAAGGTGGTTCTTAGAACAAATCCAAAATTCTTGCCTAAAGTAATTTCAGCATTCCACATCAGTCAGTCAGTGGAACTACCGGTCTTCTTTCCAAAACCACAGACGGTAGCGGAAAGGGCCCTGCATACATTAGATGTCATAAGGGCAATATTGTATTATATAGAAAGAACACAAACTTTCAGAAAGACAAAACAGCTATTTGTAGCGTTTTCTCCTACACATAAGGGCAATCCCATCTCTAAAGCAGGCATTGCCAGATGGATTGTAAAATGTATACAAATATGCTATTTAAAGGCAAAGAGGACATTAACTGTTCCTCCTAGAGCTCACTCTACACGTAAACTAGGAGCATCTATGGCATTTTTGGGAAACATTCCACTAGATGACATATGCAAAGCAGCTACCTGGGTTACACCGCATACCTTCACAAAGCACTATTGTGTAGATGTGCACACAATACAACAAGCTAGAGTGGGACAAGCTGTACTAAAGACCTTATTTCAGACTGTTGCAACGGACACAGGCGACCACCGCTAGGGAGAGAACTGCTGTATAGTCTATTCATAATGTACCATCTGCAGCCCATATGCCTCGAACGGAATATGCTACTTACCAGTAGGCATCTGTTCTTGGCATAGAGGGCTGCAGGGTGGTACATGCCCTCCCAGCCTCCCCGGAAACCTGTGTCTGTTCCAACAATATCTTATTTAGATACACTTACATGGGCATTTCTATCTGTATTCTATCAGACTACTCCATCTAACCCTACTATGGCAAAACAATCTAAGGATGGAGCCGATGCCCATGCGCACTACCAACCAAAGGAGGAGTCACCAAGAAACAAAAGACTCTCCAAGAGAAAAACAAGTGCAATCATCCGAGCCCAACACCAGATGGCGATCTATTCATAATGTACCACTCTGCAGCCCTCTATGCCAAGAACAGATGCATACTGGTAAGTAGCATATTCCTTTTTCTACGATTTGATTGGACTTTTTTTCCAAAATTGAACTTTTTTCTTTTTTTCTTGGCACAAAGTAATCTAATTAAAGTAGAACTATTCTTAGAGAACAAGAATTCTTTGAATACTTCCTAGAAACAATATTGACCTTATCCACAAACCAAAACAGTTTACATATTCTGCTATGGAATGGTCTCGACTTTTTCTTCTGTAACTAAGAGCCATTTCATGAATGTAATTTCATGATTCATTTGGTTAGCATTGCCAATGTCATACTATATGCTTTGAATGAAACCATTGCCTTACGTACAACACAAATGCTCATTTTATGTGTACAACCATTTTCAAATGCATTTGATGTATTATTGGGTGGGATTGTAAACACATGCTGTAGATATTCCTTATCTTCCCCAACGCACTCTGATATCTTCTTCTCAACTGCTGATTACTGTCCCTAGGGTTCAATTCTCCCGGCTAGGGGGGGCAGATCTTTTCATGTTGTGGTCCTAGGCTGTGGAATAGCCTACCATTTGCTATCAGACAGTGCCCTGATTTCCTTATTTTCAAGAAGAATCTGAAAACGTGGCTCTTCCAGCAGTGAAGTTTGGTGTTGTGGCTGTGTTAGGGTTTGATGTTATGTGGTTTTGCGTTCTGTTCTAGCGCCGGAACACTCCGGGGAGTAGCTGTGCGCTATACAAATATAGAATAACATAACATATGTTTTAGTGCTTACAATTTAGTAATGTCGAACATAATAAAGTGGAGTGTAATTTTCCCTATTCATGCCCTTATATAGGTATAAATCACCATATCCTTATATAGGCATAGAAATCACCATATCCTTATATAGGCATATAAATCATAACCATATTTAGACATAGCTCATGCAGTCCAAATACGGCTTGGCTACTTCCACTAGTTCTGAAAATCCACACCGATTTCTTGGAAAACTCGGCTTCAGCAGTTAGGGACTTCCCCCTTGCTTGAATATTGATTTGCCCAAGAACTCATGGAGTTTTCAAAGAACTGAGACTCTTTGATGACTTTATTATGTCCACCTTTACGTCAAACTCTGCACCTTCAATGTATAAATATGCCCACACTTGCCCTAGCAAACACACGGTGGTTTGGAGCAGTTAGACTATCTACTTGCCCGAAGCATCTTGCTACAGCAATTGCCGAAGGAAGCCGACCCTCCAGCAGACACACTGAGAGAGACGCGGTCTTTTCTCTTGCCGAGAAATCCAACTCCAGTGTTTAAAAGCTCCCCTTGCGGGGTGTTGGGAAATAGAGTCCTGAGACAGAGAGATACCAGACCTCCTTCATTCTAAACCAAGGTACGGAGCTGATTAGACCCCAAGAGAAATCTTGGATAGATTCTTGGCAAAAAGAATACTAAACTTACGCTACACCACACTTACTTCTTCCCTCGTACTAGACTTAGTTTAGGTACATTTGGGTAGGCGAATTTTAGAAGCACCAGTGGAGTACTTTTAGTCTTTATTTATTTATTTATTTATTTATTTATTTATGTATCGTTTGGCTTAGAAACCATACCATGCTTTTACAGTATTATTTTATAATACTCTTCTTGCTGTACGCATTATACTTTACAGCCAGTATTACAATTGTAGCAGTTCATTTCTTCTGCATGAGAAAGAAGATTGTTCAATAAATACTTTTATTGAAAACGCCCGTCTCCCTATTTCTCTGCACCTCTGGTGAAACGAAGCATGCACGAATGACTGAGTAAAATATCTATCTATTGTTTCCACGACTCTGAAGATGCGTTTCATCTTGGGGAAACAAAGTTGTCATGTTCATGCGGTTGTCAGAAACTAATCCCTTCTTGTGAATTCGAGAACGTTTCCAGTGACCTCTGAGCTAGCTGGCACTCACAATTAAGTCTAATATATTCGATAGAGACCAAGTCGACCTAAGTCCTACGTCACATCTATAGGATATATTATTCCAATGCGCAGAGCCTATTGGGAATATAGGAACTACACTACACCAGGTAGTGGCACGGGGGGGCAGAGGCAGAGGCTTTGTGCAGGGCACAGGCTCCCCGGGTGCAGCAGCGTGCAGGGTCTGGTGTCTCGGGCCGCCTGGCGTGAGAGACCCAAAATGGAAGGGAAGAGCAGCGCGACTTGCTGTGCCGCATTCCTGCAGCCCCCAACCTCAGCGCTGTACCTGTTACGGGCCCCAATAGCCCCGTGATGCAATGGCTGCAATCAGCCCCGTCAGGACCTGAACCGCAAAGATCAGCCAGGCGATTGCCGCAGGGTAGGCTCCACTAGGCCGCTCTTCCGTCCCATCAATCAGCCTCATGTAGACCCTGTCAGGGCAACCCTTGGTGCGCCGCTTGCCCGGCCGCCTCTGCCGCCGCCAGTTGCTCCTGGGCGTTAACTCCGCTACTCCCGCCTCCGCTGCTCAGCTCAGACCCCTATGGGCCAGGGTCCCGGGACTTCACCAATGCACAAGGGGGCCTTCTCCCAGAACCTCAGAAAATGGCAGCTCGCTCCGCCAGGCCGCCAGTCCCCCGCCGCACTCGCACCTCAATTCGCTGCCGGGCAATTTGTAGGCCTTCCACCGGCCTCCCAGGTCTCCCCGTCTGATGTCCACATCGGGAGTGGCAGCCACTGCTTCTCGGCGAGTGCCGCTGGGCAGACCCCGCCAGGCCGCTCAACCGTCTCCCGCCTCCTCCAGCTGCAGTGCGGGCTCCGCGGCCGTTGAAGGTGCCGCCGCCGCCGGTCCGGTCTCTTCAGTCCCCCAGACCTTCAGGGGATGCAGCGTTCCTGACTTACAGGGACCCTGAGGGGTCTGCAGAGCGCAGGGTGGGCTCCTACAGAGGGCTCACAATATGCGGGCAGGACCTCCGACTTCCCTCCATCTTCTGCCTGGAAACCGCTGTCGAACAAAGTGCAGCCCCTCTGCAGGTACCCCAGGTCATAGTGGTCAGAGGCCACCCCCGGGACTGCAGTCACAGCACCCCAGCTCCGCTGTAAATGCTGATGAAGGTAGGGGATCGCCGGAGCTCCCTAGAGACACGTCTCACCTCATCGCTGGCAAGACCACGCCCCCGTGGAGGAGCTTTTTTAAGTGGTTGCTAGTTGTGCATGCAGTCCTTCCTGCTTCGGCTTATTGGAGAGATTTCCCAAATAGGCATATGGTTGTGTCTTCTGAAGTATT
This sequence comes from Lissotriton vulgaris, assembly GCF_964263255.1. NCBI lineage: Eukaryota > Metazoa > Chordata > Amphibia > Caudata > Salamandridae > Lissotriton > Lissotriton vulgaris. Next base: position 276,984,395 of record NC_141698.1, on the reverse strand, counting down.
GGTCTTGGATTCTGCGACCCTTTCCACCATTCGTTAACTTGGTGTTTTTGGCCTCTTCCTTCTGATATGCCCATTTTTACCAAATTATCACCTATTCTTGTTAAAGATCCGCCTGCGGGGCAGTTCTTCTGGTGGCAGTGGTCATTGGCTACTGCCTGTAAGTCTATATTGTGGGTTGTGTCTCCCTTTGGCTTCATACCGCCCGGTTGGGCACTCTTATGCTTCTTGTGTAGGCAGCTTTAAGGTCCCTATGGCCGTTTGCCGGCTGCCTATTCTACCTGCTTCAGCGGTTCAGTATTAGTGTTAATTGGCTTTAATGTTTTCCCTTTTTTGGGATTGGGTGTGCACTTTGCGTGTTTCTTGTTGTGCCGGCTATTCACAAAGCATTGCTCAGGTTCTAGCTCTTGCTTTTGGACTTTGACACTGGCTCCTTCGACTTCCTTCTATAAGCTAGTCTGTTCGGCTTAGATTGAATCTCTTCAACTTCATTTCAAGTTTGGGTCTGTGTACTCCTCGTGCGCCTTTAAAGCTGAGAGTGTTTTTTCTTCCTCTCTTTCTCTCTCCTTCTTTGCTCTGGTATAGCGCCCATGCCGTTCTACCTGTCATTTTTAGGGCTCGCGAAGCGAAGAGCCCTTTTTAAGGGGGTTTAAAAATGGACCTGCAAATTCCTCACGCTCGTGCGTGTGAGTTTCCATTTGCGGCCTGCTTTTGATCTTTCACTGCTTGCTAGTCTGTAAAGTAGACACCAATAGGCCAGAGGCGGGCGCATAGCTCCGCCCCTGGCCTATTGGTGTCTATTACGCACATTTCCTGACATATGCTTTAAATTATCGTGCCCAGACACGGGGCGCGATAATTGAAAGCATATGTGCGCACGCGCACCACTTGCGGATTTGTTGTTTTCTTTCGGTTTTGCGATGGTGCTCTGGTGCACTGTCCGCCCTTCCTTCTCTTGTATAATGCTTGTTTTTCGGCGAGTGGTGTACTCTGCGGAGGTGCTCTGCTGTTCTAGGATCCGAGGCGAGGCTCCTGGTGGAGATGATAACAGCTAATCACAAAACAAAACATATCACTGCAATCACTCCAGTGGGTGTGGACGAGCTGCACTTCTTTGGGTTTCTCTCGCTCTTCGCGCTTCACTCGCCGGGACTGGGTGTTTCGGGCTCGGGTCGCGGGCAGCAGATACATTAAAGTTACGGTTTCTTTGTGTGATCTTGTGCTTTTCCAGTTCACAGTGCAGTGTGATTCCCTGGATTGCTGGATTTGTACCGCTGACCACCATTATGCGATAACTGTTTTTTAATGGAGGTATAAAGAAGTGAATTTAGGAAATCCCAAAGCCTTTGGACCGTCACTGTGCTTCTCAAACTTTGTTTGAGCCCGGAGCACATTGAACTAGTTGGTATGTGTCTCTGAGTGCAGCTCATTCCACACTCCAACGGCGTCTAGGTGCTTTGATTGCAAACTAAATATTCTTTGCATTATTAACAAAATTCATTGCATCCAAAACAGACATCTGGTCTGCTGTTCACGTATCCAGACTCCAGCTTTAGTTACAAAAAATTCTACCACCGATGTCTGGATTTTTCTAATCCCCCTTTAGCCTCCATACAGGAAAATGTCACAGTGGAATCTCACAGAACCGAATCTAGTTAATGTTTGCTTTTGATGCTGCATGTATTTTTTGCCTCAAATTAAACTCATATGAGCAATACAGCACCCAGGCGTGCATCCTTGCGTCATTCTGGAAGAATATGACTTTAGCCTGTTTCGCTAAAGGTGTTTTTTCGGCTGTACGAAGCAGTATTTGTGAGAGCGCCTCCTTTTATCAGCTCATAAAACGAGCGCGCGGAGGTAATAGTCTTTTTCCCGGAGATGCTTGTATGCGGACACTTGTTTGACTCTGTTCTGCTTATCCGTTTAGCTTTGGGAACTTGTCTACCTCACTAACACCTATTTTTCATTCTCAGCCCTCTCTGCTCCTACAAGTACCGGACGTCATCTGAAAGCAGGGCCGTACAGCAGACATAGGAAGGCGTGAAATATATGATATATTGTAAGGGGAGCGAACGAAAAGTAGAATGACGAGGTAGAAATGGGATGGGCCTTCCTCCAGACTTTCGACGCTTTGCACATCCTGACGTCAGCGTGGTGCTAGATCGGCCTTTGAAATTTCCCTGAATGGGGATGGGAGTGTAAGTGCTCCCCTTAACCCACCCATCTTTTGCCACTGGCCGCTCCAAAGCTTCGAGAAACCAATGATCCTCAACGCACACCCTGGCTATAAGCGACAAGGTTGTCCTTTTCCAGCCGGTTCTGCTGTGCGACCCCTACCTGCAACAGCAGCTCTTTATAAACATGAACCGGGGTGTAAGGGGGAGGGCTGGGGTCTGTATGCGGCGTTCACTAGTGTTCAATGATACACACGTGCACAGTGGATTGTCACGTCTAATCGCTGTTAGGGTCCGGGCAGTCTCAGTCGGAACTGCGGGATCAGGTTAGATTACACCGGGTGGTGATCGCTTTAGGGAGAGGTTGCTCTAAAATGCATCGATCTATGGTCAGAGAGCTGGGGGAGCGGTGTCCCATCCGTATACTGCCAAATTGCAATCTAACCTGATCCCGCAGTTCCGTCGCCACAGGCGAGTCACAGCAACTCAGCCACCCTAACACCCGGGGTCCTAGCACGTTCATCCGGGCGGTTGTAATTCAATTTAATAATTCAGGCAGGCAAATGTTGTAAAAATGTCAGTCCTGATGATGGTCCCATACAATTAGAGCATAAGGGATCGAAACGTTGACTACTTACAGTGCTTTCACAACCTAACTATTATGTTGAATCCTGCTGTGTCTAGCACTTCTTTGGCATGACTTTAATTTGACACTGATTTAAAAGTGGCCAACAAATGCTCGTTTTTTTGCCTGTAAAACTTTCCCTAATTGTTGTTTGTTTTTTCCCCAGTATGGTACAGGATTGTGCCTTACAACCAGTTGTCTAATTTTTTTACATTGTTTAAAATAAATATCCTGTCCGGCTGGGCAGTGAATAATATAGTCTCCTACTATGGCCTATATTTTATTCTCCTCTTGATCTTGTAAAGCTAAGGACCCTTGTCTCTGATAGCATTGTTCACCCACGGTCCTCAGCAAACTGTTCGGGTCCCATTGTTGTACCAAAAAGCTAGAAGGTGTGGTAGCTTGCAGGGTGGCAGTGGCCATGGCAGGGAGTGACGTCAGCAGAATAGAATGTTGGCATGTGGTGGCTCGGGCAGCGGAAGGAAGTGAGGTCAGCATAGTGGCTATTAGTATGCGACAGGCAGAGTCTGTGTCTTCTCTTCGTCTGTCAGATGGCTTCTGACAGTTGTGTGTTTTGGATGCCGAGGCAGTTGCCTCATTATTCCACATTCTTTTTTATGAGTTTATAGTTGCTGTTTTCAGTTTCCTTATTGTTCTGTGGTTCTTTGTCACAGTTGAAGTTGGTTCACAAGGTCAGCTCGGTGATGGGCCTCGGGAAGCGGTCAGTTGAGTTTGCAGAATTTTCAGCATGTTTCCTCAGAGTCTCGTCTTCGTCTATCTAGTACCTTCTGATAGTGTTGAGTTTTGGTTGCCTGCCGCGGCGATTATGCCATCAGACAGTGAAAGGGTTTTGGTTTGCTTGCCGAGGCGATTATGCCGTCTGGCAGCGATGAGTTTTGCGTACCTGCCGGTGTTTGCCTTCAGGCAGTGATGAGTTTTTGGATGCTGCGTTGCTGTTTCAGTTTTACAAGGTTAGTGCTTTGATGGGCCGCGGGTAGCGGTCAAATGGGTTTGCAGAGATGTTGGCAAGTTTACTGATCAGTGGATTTTCTTTTTGATCCAGCCCTTTGTAGAAATTCTTGTTGAGTTTGCGAAGATGGTCGTCCAGCATCTCAACGCCCAGGACTCTGTGGAGGTCCGCTTTTCTTGTGAAGTTAGAAGCCCCTGCTGCAATACGTAAGGCCTTGCTTTGTACTTTCTGCAAGTCTTGTCAATACCTCGGATGGCAGCCACTCCAAACTGGTGAAGCATACATCATTGTTGGTCTTATTATTGCGTTGATTGCTCGCACCTTGCTCTGTATGGGCATCAACTTGGTCTTCAGGAGTGGGTACAATGCAGCCAGTTTGGTTTCTGCTTTCTGGCAGGTCTTCTCAACGTGGTTTCTCCAGCTGAGTTTAGAGTCCAGAGTCACCCCTAGGTAGGAGCTACTTGTTTCCCATTTGATCTCATCCCCTTTGAGGAGGATCCGTGGGTGTTTCCTGTTTAGCTTTCTGGTGAATAGTGTTGCTGTGGTTTTGCTTGTGTTCAGGGTGATCTGCCAGTCGCTGTACCATTCATAGAGTCTGCTGAGTGATGCCTCGAGGTTCTTAGCCATTTCAATTTCGCTGAAGGATTGGGAGATGACTGCAACATCATCGGCGTAAAGAGCAAGATCAGTCTTCTTTAAGTCCGTGGGGATATCATTGGTAAATATATTAAATAGAAAAGGTCCAAGGATTGATCTCTGAGGTACTCCGGCGAGGATAGGGCGTGTTGTTGAGCAGTCCTCCCCTACAGCCACGTGGAAGATCTGTTCTAACAAGTAGTTAGACAACAGCTTAACCAGGTAGTTTTGAAACTTGAGCTTGATGAATTTGTAGAGCAGTCCCTTGTGCCAAACTCGGTCGAATGCTTTGGCTACATCCAGAAAGACTACTCCTGTAGACTTGTGGATGTTGAATCTATGGCTGATGATGTCCACAACTCTGAGAAGTTGGTGATTTGTTGAGTGGTCTTTCTGGAACCCAAACTGTTCTTTGCAGAGGAGGTTTTCACTTGAGGCAAAGTCTGTGAGGCGGGCGAGAATAACTTTCTCAAAGAGCTTCGATAGGCCTGATAGCAGACTTATGGGTCGGTAGTTTGCAGGGTCTAGTAGTGGTTTTCCAACTTTTGTATATCTGTGTAAGTTGATCCACTGCAGCATCTGGGAGCATCTTGATGGCTTGGTTTGTTATTCCATCCATTCCTGGGGCCTTGCCGTTTTTTAGTTTCTTTATTAGGGCTAGGACTTCGCTTGTTGAGCATTCCTCAATGGTTGAGGCTTCGGTTTCTGGCGGGTGCTCCAAGTGGTGTTTTTTGACCTTTTGTTCGACTTCTGCTGCCATTTTGCTTGCCTGTTTAGGCCTGAAGGATGCCTCCAGTGTCTCGGCGAGGACCTCAGCCTTGTCCCTGTTGCTGCATGCCAGGTGTGTCTTTCCTTGTATGGGTGGGTTTGGTTCTTTCTTTCCAGTCAAGCGTCGGGTCATTCTCCAGAGAGTTATCCGAGTCCTTCAGGTTTGCTGTTGCTGCTTCCCATTTCTCGCCTCTGTGCTGGCTTATTTGCATCTTCAGCTGTCTCGTCAGTTCGTTGTATATTTTCGTCAGATCAGGAGTGCGGTACTTTTGCCACTCTCTCCGGGCTTTTTTTTTTATAGCTATCGACTTCTTGATGCCATTCAGGAGGTCGTAGATGGAGTAACGTTTGGGCTTTTGCTGGGGGATGCTGCGTTCGATAGCAGTATGGACTGCAGCTGTGAAGTTGTGGACCGCCTGATCAATTTCTTCAATGCAGCGTATGGGGCCAGGGGCCAGTGTCTCCATCCGGCTTCTCTTGTAGAGACTCCAGTCCCCCTTCTTGTAGTTGTGCCTGGTGCCCTGTTGTTGGCTTTCAATCACATCTCCAACTGTGATCAATACTGGGTTGTGATCAGATGTCAGCGCTGTCAGTCTCAAGCTCCATAGATTGTGATAGGTTCTTCATGACAACTATGTCCAGGACATCGGGTTTGTACCGTGCAGCACCCTGGTAGTGTGTTGGGCAAGTTGGGCCTGCCACTACAAAGTCCTTCTTCCTTGAGTGGGCAAGTAGAGCGTGTCCTTTCCTGTTTGCAGTGCGAGAGTTCCAGCACTGGTGCTTGCCATTAGGGTCTCCTCCAATTAGTGTTGGGATGTTGGGATCTAGTAAGGCATCTAGGTCTTTTGGTTGTAGCTTTTCTGGGGGAGAGTAGGCAGCAATCAGCCGTAGAGGGCCTGCTGGTGTCTGGATCTGTATGCCAGTTGCTTCAATGCTCCCCACTGGTGGTAGTACAATCTCGTGGTGCTTCACTTTTGTGCTGACAATGACTGCTGTTCCTCCACCCTTGGCTCCATTGGAGCGATCTGTGCAGTACACCCTGTGGTTTGCTAGGTTAAGCTTCTGGCTTCCTTGGAGATGAGTCTCAGAGATAAGCGCAACACTCACATCCTTAGTTTCCATCAGGTGTAGGAGTTCATCTGTTTTCTTCTGAATGCTGTTAGCATTCCGCATCACGAAGAGAGAGTTTCTTTTAGTTTTTGCTGCCATGGGAGTTGCTTTCTTCACCTGGGAAAAGTCCGGCGATGATATTCGCCACCATTGTCACCACGGGGTGGATGTCCATGTCTGCGACGACATTTGCAACCTTCACAATAAGTCCCTGCCAGTTGATGGTTGAGCCTATTCCACAGGATGGTCCCGGTGTGGTTGTTAGAGGTGGGCTGACTTGTTTAGGTACTGTGAAGTCCGCGTATGTCCTTCCTACTGCTGTCAGTTGTATTGGAGGTTGGGATCCTGTGTGCCAATGCAGGTCTGCGGTTGTAGGTCTTCTGTTGATGCTGGTCTGTTGCTGATGAGTGTTGGGAAGATCTTTGTGGTTGTGGGGGTGGCCTACGTTGTTCAACCTTCTTTGCCTTCTGCAGGTAGGAACAGCCGCGATAGCTCACTGGGTGGGGTCCTGCGCAGTTGGCACATATTGCTGGTTCGGTTTCCCGGTTCCTTGTGCATTGGTTAGAGGTGTGTTTGCCTCCACAGCGTACACACTTTGGCTTCTGTTGGCAGAAAGACGAGGTGTGCCCCAAGCGCTGGCAGTTGTAGCACATGACTGGTCCTCGTTTCCCTCTAGGTGCTTCTGTGGTAACGATGCAGCTGCAGAGCCGTGTGACTGCTGAGAGGTCTGCTGGCTTCCCATCCTGGCTTGGGGACAGGGTTACAACAAAGAGGGGAAATTTCTTGTTCTTGTCCGCTGGAGAGGCAATCTGTGCAATATTTTTGACTGGGAGACCAAGTTCAGCTAAGTCCCCAGTGATGTGCTCAAGTGATGCATTTGCTGGGAGCCCCCGTATTACAAATCGCTGGGCTTTTGCTGTGGTCATTGAAAAGGTGTGGTACTCCACTTTCTATTCTCTAAGTATGGTGGTCACACTCCTGTGGTCATCTGTGGTGGTGAGCATAATCTTGGCGTGGTCTTGCCTGGGCTTGATTGTGTAGGAGAAGTTGCAATGTTCATCCAGTAGCTCCACAAGGTCCTTGTGAGTGGCTAAGTTCATCTGAAAGAAACACGTTAGTATTAGATTCCTTACCTTAGAATATCCCCAGGCGCCAGTCTGGATCCGGAAACTTTTGCGTAGCAGTACCCCTGCGCGTCGGTAGGCGTCGTCTGCAGGCGTCCCCTGCGGCTCCGCGTCCGTCGTTGGCGTCGTGCGCCGTGATGACGTCGCTGGAGTATATAGACGCCGCCTCCGCGCGCTGACGTCAGTTCTTCTTTTTTCCGCGCCAGTTAGCGCAGATCCGAAGAGCAGTACTCCGGTCTTTTGACCAAGTTTGTTAACTTTCTGTATCTCTTTTTGGTGCCTGCTTGGATGCCCGGTTTCAAGAATTGTGACGGTTGTAATCGCACGATGTCGGTCACGGACCATCACCGACTCTGCCTCCGGTGCCTGGGCCCCGACCACGACGTGGACGCCTGCGTCGATTGCCGGGCTCTGACTAATAAGGCTAGACTGGAGCGGTCCCGCAAGCTACTCGAGCTCCGGGTGTCGGCCCCGCGTCGGGAGTGGTCCCGGTCCGGCCGGAGGTCCAGGGAGCGTTCGAGGGAGCGGTCGCGGAGCCGCGCCGGACGCTCCGGAAGTCGCCACAATTCGTCGGGCTCTTCAGGTAAGAAACACAAGAAGTCGGGGCGTCGTCATCGTACCCCCGACTCCCCCGACGCTCGCACGACGCGGCCGGGGGTTCGGGTGACCCCAACCCCGCGGCTCCGCGAGAGTCGCCGGCGCGGCCTGCTCCATACCCTCCGGTCCCTGGGCAAGGTGCGACGCCTGAGGAGATTGAGGCGTTCCTCATGGCCATGAGGGCGCTCACTTCTCCGACGGGGCTTCCGGCGCCTTCGGGCCCAGTGAACCCGTCTGGGGGCCCTGGCGGCTCGGGTGTCCCTGACTCGACGCCATCGGGTGCTCCGGCCCCGGTGCCGCTGACGGCTCCGACCCCGGCGCCGCAAGGGCCTTCGGGGTCGACGCCGGGTGGTCTGCCGGCCGCTCCGGCGCCGATTCCATCGGGGTTGCCCCCGACGCCGCCCCCGCGCGGCGCCGGTTCTCCTGTGCCGGCTCCGGGCGGCGTCGTCCCCATACCCTCCCCGAATCCGGACGCGGAGTCGAACCGACGTCGCTCGACGCCGGGCTCGACGCCGATGGGGCCTGTGAACCCCGAGGAGCTGGTCTACATCGTTGACTCCGAATATGGAGATGATGAAGAGTACGGGGAAGGTTGGGAGGGGTCTGAGGACCCTCTGTCACGTGAGTGTCAGTATGACGTGGACTGGACAGGTGATTTGGGGGATGCCAGTGGTCTGGACAACTCTCCTAACCCTGGCTTTCTCTCTCCTCCTTCCGTGGCATCGGAGGAGGGAGCTGCGTATTCAGTGGTGCTGATGAGGGCTGCCAAGGCCTTACACCTTGAACTCCCCGTCGCGGCCGTGAGGCCTAACATCCTCACTGAGGTCTTCAAACCGCAGTCATGCCGACAGGAGCCACTGCTGTCGTTTAACGAAGCCTTGTCAGACGTTCTGTTGGGCACGTGGTCCAGGCCCTCTTCAGGTTCGCCTGTTGATCCGAACGTGGCCAGACGCCACCGTCCGTGTCCGGACGACCCCAAGTTCCTGTCCACCCATCCCACCACTGAGAGTCTGGTGATCCAGGCCTCGACTTCCCAGACCGCATTCCCGTCGGCCCCGCCCGACCGGGAATCTAAGAGGTATGACCAGTATGGCAAGAAGGTTTCTCGTCCCTGAGTTTGGGACTGCGGTCTTGCAACACCGCTTGCCTCTTGGGCCGCTACACCCACTCTGTGTGGGACACGGTCGCGGAACTGCTGCCAGAATGCCCCATGGAGGTGCGGGCGAAGCTCGGTAAGGCTGTGGCTGAGGGCCGAGACGCAGCTAAATATTCCATACGGTGTGGTCTTGATACGACCGACTCGCTGGGCAGAGCTATGTCAACGACGGTGGCGATTCGTCGCCACGCCTGGCTGAGATCCGCCAACTTTTCGGCAGATGTCCAAAATGCCTTGATGGACATGCCGTTTGATGGCTGTCGCCTCTTTGGTGACAAGGCGGACCACGCGCTGGAACGCTTCAAAGACTCCAGGGTCACGGCCAAGTCCTTGGGTCTCTCGACCCAGCGCCAGCAAACGGGTTCATTTCGCTCCTTTCGTGGCCAAGGAAGGGGCGTCCCCACACGTGCTGCCAGCCACGCGCCGCAACAATCCTTCCAACGCGGTGGCGGCCGTGGAAACCGCCGTGGAGGCGATCGGGGTCAGACTAAACCTCCCCCCGCAGCATCTGCCTCCAAATCCTCCTAGTCCGTGCTTTCAGGCCCATGTGACGCCAGTGGGTGGCAGGGTTCGCCATCACCACGCCCGCTGGCGCACCATCACATCGGAAGGTGGGTGCTGCAACTCGTCCGAAGGGGCTACTCCCTCCCCTTCGAGACCACTCCTCCAGCCATGCCACCGCAGAACCACCGTGTGTCAGGGGACCACTTGACACTTCTGCAGGAGGAAGTTACGGCCCTCTTGGCCAAGGGGGCCATCGAGCGCGTTCCTGGGCCAGAAGTAGGGCGTGGTTGCTATTCCCACTACTTTCTGGTGCCCAAGAAGGACAAAGGGGGCCTACGTCCTATCTTGGATCTTCGGAACGTCCACGGCTTTCTCCGGAAGGAGAAGTTCAAGATGTTGACATTGGCTCAGGTCTTGGCTGCTCTCGACCCGCAAGACTGGATGGTAGCGTTGGACTTGCAGGATGCGTATTTTCACATCCCCGTCCTGCCGGCCCACCGGCGTTACCTGCGGTTCACGGTAGGCCAGGAGCACTTTCAGTTTATCGTGCTCCCCTTCGGCCTTACCAGCGCCCCACGGGTGTTCACAAAGGTGATGGCGGTGGTCGCAGCCCATCTGCGCAGGTTAGGGGTTTCAGTCTTCCCCTACATAGACGACTGGTTGTTGAAGGCGGGCTCGCCCCAGACAGTCGTCCACCACCTTCAGATGACGGCAGACCTCTTGCACGACCTGGGGTTCTCCATCAATGTGCCGAAATCACACCTGTGTCCCTCTCAAAAGCTCCTTTTCATCGGAGCAGTTCTGGACTCGGCGCAGTTTCGGGTTTATCCTCCGGAACGGCGGGTCCGGGATATACAGGCTTTGATTCCCATCTTTCACCCGCTATCCCCGGTTTCGGTCAGGTTGACGCTGCGGCTGCTGGGGCTGATGGCTTCCTGCATCCTTCTGGTGCATCACGCCCGGTGGCGGATGCGGGCTCTGCAGTGGGACCTGAAGTTTCAGTGGGCCCAGCATCAGGGCAACTTGTCCGACCATGTCTTGATCTCGGAGGGCACTGCGGGACAACTGCAGTGGTGGCTTACGGACCGCGATTGGGTCAGAGGCAGATCCCTCTCCCTTCCCCAACCGGAGCACGTTGTCGTGACGGACGCGTCCCTCCAGGGCTGGGGAGGCCACTTGGGAGAGGCGGAGATCAGAGGCATCTGGTCTCCGGCGGAGTCCCGGCTCCATATCAACCTGTTGGAGCTACGGGCGATTCGTCTAGCACTGAAGGCATTCCTCCCCTTTGTCAACGGGAGTGTAGTGCAGGTGTTCACAGACAACACCACCGCCATGTGGTACTGCAACAAACAGGGCGGGGTGGGGTCGTGGACCCTTTGCCAGGAGGCTCTGCGCCTCTGGCAGTGGCTGGAACGTCAGGGCGTGACTTTGACGGTTCAACACTTGGCAGGTTCTCTGAACGCCAGGGCGGACGAACTCAGCCGTCGGTGCTCGATGGATCACGAATGGCGTCTGAACTCGGACGTGGCGCAAGGCCTCTTTCTGCAATGGGGAGAGCCTTGGTTAGATCTATTCGCCACAGAAGAGAACGCGCAATGTCATCAGTTCTGCGCGTTGGAGTTTCCAAGACGGCACTTGCACGACGACGCCTTTCGGCGCGAGTGGAGTTGCGGTCTGTTATACGCCTTTCCGCCTATACCACTTCTGCCCAGAGTGCTGAAGAAGATCAGGCGCGACCGGGCCCAAGTTATCCTTGTGGCTCCGCACTGGGCTCGAAGGTACTGGTATCCCGAGCGACTCAGCATGTCAGTTGGTCCCCCGATCCGCCTGCCCCTTCAGGAGGACCTTCTGTCGCAGCAGCAGGGGACGGTCCTCCACCCGAACCTGTCCAGTCTCCACCTCCATGCTTGGAGATTGAGCGGCGGCAGTTGAGGCCATTTGACTTGCCTCCTGAAGTCTGTGATGTAATTCTGGCAGCCAGGCGTCCCTCCACAAAGTCGGTATACGCCTGTCGGTGGAACAGATTTGTGGCATGGTGCACAGCAAAGGCTGTGGATCCTCTTTCTGCCCCTCTTTCCGAGGTTCTTCTTTTTCTTCTCTCTCTTGCCCAGCAGGGCTCTGCTCTGGGCACTATCAAGGGCTACCTTTCGGCCCTTTCAGCCTTTCTAGGGCTTCCTGATCAGCCTTCTTTGTTCAAGTCCCCAATTGTAACGAGATTCTTGAAGGGCATTACACACATGTATCCACCTGTTCCGTTTGTGATGCCTCAGTGGGACTTGAACCTGGTTCTAACCTTTTTGATGTGTGCTCCCTTTGAGCCCCTTCATTCTTGTCCTCTCCGTCTCCTGACGTTAAAGACGGCTTTCCTGGTTGCCATCACCTCTGCCAGGAGAGTGAGTGAGCTCCAGGCTCTTTCTGTCCAACCTCCTTTCCTGTCCATTCATCCTGACAAGGTGGTTCTAAGGACTAGACCTTCTTTCCTGCCCAAAGTAGTTTCTGCTTTTCACATCGGGCAGTCCATCACCCTCCCCTCCTTCTTCCCGCCTCCGCATCCTTCAAAGGATGAAGAGCGGCTCCATCGTCTGGACCCAAAACGTGCGCTTTCATTTTATATGGATCGCACACGCCAGTTCCGGGTGGATGACCAACTGTTTGTTGGCTACGTGGGTGCGAAGAAGGGACGGGCGGTACATAAACGGACCATCTCTCGGTGGGTCGTTCTGTGCATCAAAGCGTGCTACTCTTTGGCTCGGAAGGAGCCTCCTGTTGGGCTGAGGGCCCATTCCACTCGGGCCACGGCGGCTACTACTGCCCTGGGCCGGGGAGTCCCCTTGCAGGACATTTGCCAGGCGGCTACGTGGGCCTCGCTGCACACCTTTGCGAGGCACTACTGCCTGGACAGTCAAGTCCGGAGGGATGGCTTCTATGGCCGTTCTGTCCTCCAGGACTTTCTGGTGTAGGAATGTATTGGTTCGCAGACCCACCACCGGGGTTGGTATTGCTGGGGTATCTATTCTAAGGTAAGGAATCTAATACTAACGTGTTTCTTTCAGATGAACAAGTTACTTACCTTCGGTAACGATATATCTGTAAGAAACATTAGTTAGTATTAGATTCCTTACCGAACCCACCCATCCTCCCCGTTCTGCGAACTGATACCTAGGGTTAAGGACATCCCTTTCAGGGCCCTAGTTTCAAAATGGCACCAGTGTTGGTTCTCACACGGCTCTGCGTGTTCTGGCGCGGAAAAGCTGTGTACAAAGAACTGACGTCAGCGCGCGGAGGCGGCGTCTATATACTCCAGCGACGTCATCACGGCGCACGACGCCAACGACGGACGCGGAGCCGCAGGGGATGCCTGCAGACGACGCCTACCGACGCGCAGGGGTACTGCTACGCAAAAGTTTCCGGATCCAGACTGACGCCTGGGGATATTCTAAGGTAAGGAATCTAATACTAACTAATGTTTCTTACAGATATATCGTTACCGAAGGTAAGTAACTTGTTCTTCAGGATGATGGGGGGGATCCGTAATCTTTTTGTGGGGCCTGAAGAGGTCCCTGGTTCAGCTGCCCCGTGGTCCTGAGGGTTGGCGTCGCAGTCCTGGGTATGTTGGAGAACCTGATAGCGGTTTGCGTGTTTTTCCGGTGAGCTTGGAATTGAGTTGCGCCCCTTTCTCTTTGACTGAAAGCGCCATTCCATGTCGTCTCCGGTGTTGCTGGGTTGAGCCCCGACGTCTGCATCCATGGTTGGTGCTGCTTGTTGGGGGGGCTGTGGAGCGCCTTCGGCAGACACAATGCAGTAGCTATGGGGTGTCTACGGATATAGTATCACTCAGCTTTTGCTGAGAAAAACCTGAAAATCACAAACAGTTTGCCAGGGGAGTCGCAAAATCCAGAGTATCACAAAGTCAATTGATGCAAAAACCACAGAATCCGCTGATGTAAAATCACAAATGCAAACAATGCAAGAGAATAGCACAGCGTTTAGCAGGTCAGAAGTGCAGTAAGCAAATGATGCAAGACCACAGATTCAGTTGATGCAAGATCACAAATGCAAGCGACGCAAGAGAATATGACAGTGTTTACTAGGTCAAAAAGCACAGAATCAAATCACCAGTGCAATTGAAGCAGGTACTCACTGTTTTGCTGACCCCTGGTAATCCAGCGGCGACTCACAGGAAGGCTGCACGCCCCGCACGGTCCACGGCAGGAGTAGTTAGTCCAGGAGGATATGGACGAAATGGAATGAATATCGTGGAAATACCTGTATTCCCCCGTGTTTCCCCACCCTCCCTGCCCTCGATGAAGCTATGTTAGCTGATTAGTTTGAATCCTGAATATGTATAATTGGACCTGCTAACTGTACCATCCCATACTCATGTTTATGACCTGTAACAGTATTAGTGTCTCTATGTCATGCTACTGTATACTTGAACTACTGCTCTCAATAAAAAGAGTTATAAAAAAAAAAAGAGTGGGCGTTAGGTTGGTTGACGGTCGTGGTTAGTGCTTGGCAGGAAGATATGTTTGTTATAAAGAGTTTGGTTGTGGAATGGGACTGATTTAAGCAGGTGCTTTACATGGAGGCCTGTTACAAGCTATCGTGGAAGTGGGTCTCTTCAAATAGACTATAAGGTAGGGCAGGCGAAGAGGGTCGGATACATTTTAAGGCGTGGGCAAAATTGCTCAGGACCCTGCCCTCCAAGGGACCCTCTGGGAAGGTGAACTCTCTCGCTCTCTCTGGCGCACATTTGTTTATTTCTATATTTCAGCCTCTCTCCACTGCCTACCTTTGTCTCTCTTTTTCCAGTGCCATTTTAAGGATTTTGGGGTCCCCGGAAAGGCATATTTTATTTTTGTGACCCCATTTTTGTAAGTTTGTTTGGTATCATTCGGTCTTTGAAAGCAGAAAATGAGTACTAAAATTTAAAGTTATTGCGAACAGAGGCCCCCAAAACATGTCTTCTCCAGGGCCTCAGGATGACACTGGGGAGGATGTCCTTATCTCCATGTCCCGGATGTAATGCTTCCCTTTTCTAATCTGAAATCACCACAACCCCTGCAGAAGTAATGTTATAACAGGAATGAGGGACAGTCCAGGAGCAGATTGGTCGGCAATGTTTAAAGTCATTTTGTGATAAATTGTACTCCCTTCCAAGTTCCAACCAAGGGCATAGCTTTGGGGGTGGGTGGTGTTTAGGGAGTTACACCCCGCTAATAATTGACATTTCTAATGAATAGTTGGGTACAGGTGCTTTTAGTAGGTTATGGTGAAGTGTCTGTCGGATTTCACCTGGGATTTCTGCCTGAACACACTGAGAAACACACATGCATACGCGCGCACACACACACTCTCATCTCTGTTTTGAAAAACCTGTAAAATGTTGATTAATTTATAGTGTGCATACCAATCCGCATTTCTTTTCCTTCCCACTGCCCCTTAAGTCCCTCTCATCTGCCCCACTTATCGTAGAATGTATTTTAACATTATATGCTAGCGTGATTATCAGGAAATCTGAAGCTTGCACCCCCTCAATCTTAATGACCAAGCTACGCCCCTGCGACCAACTCCTTAGTCACTTACAATTTCCACAACAAAAATATCTACACCACGAGTCATAAAAATCATTTACTGCAATATCAATATGCACCCTTATCATTATTACAAAAATGGCAAATCAAGCGCCTACTATTTTAGTATGATAGCTGAAAGTGTAAACCTCACCAGCTCTACAATAAGTGGATTTTAACATCTAGATAGTAGGTGCAGGTGGTTGATAATGCACTCGAAAGTGTGTTCCAGACATCTTTGTTTTACATATAGTGACACAGAAACCCTTTAATTGCTGATGTTATTACTCATGTGTGCATATACTTTAGCTGCATCCTTTACACACGTGAAAAAAGCAATAAAGTGCCACTATGTCCTTTTGTGTGTTTCTCTAAGATAGAGCAGAGTTAAACATCTTCTGTAAAAATCGATGTTAGTGCAGGTCACAAAGTAAAAAATCCTGTTGGAGCCTACAAAAACAGACGTAACAATCCAGCGCTTCCACAGAATTGTTGAATAAAACCATAAACGTCTAAAAAAAAATTGGCAAGATGTTAACATTTTTGGAACACCTCCAGTGGTGGCTGCTGTACGGGGGTGGAGGGAGAAGGAGGAGGCATAAATAAACAAGCATTAGAAATGCAATCGGGCTCGGATTTATTTGAGTTTGAGCTAATGGCATTGTAAATGGCAGTGTCTTTTCGCAATGTGTTATGGAGTGTGTGCATGTGGTGTGTAGTGGAATTATGTTGGTTGAATTGTAATTTTACCAATGATGGCATGCTGTGCTTCATATGAATATGTTTAAAAGTAAAGTGTACCATACTGCGATTGCTTGGTGGAAAAGTGCACTGCCGGCTGGAGGTGTGTGTGCCTGATGGAAGGGTACACTGACGGCTGGTGGGTGTGTGCTTGGTAAAAGCGTGCACAGATGGCTGATGGTTGTTGGTGTTTGTGCATGGTGAAGCATTCATTGACGGCTGGGGGCGTGTTGTTGTGTGTGTTGTTTTCTGTGTACTGGTGAGTGTGTGGTGGAGAGTCTGTGGGGGTGAGCCTGGGGAGTGAGTGTGGTGGTGAGTGTGTTGTGTTGAGTGGTGACGAGTGAGAGACTGAGGTGTGTGGTTCGTGTGTGCGTTATGTGTGTGTGGTGTGTGTGTGGTGTATGTGTGTATGGTGTGTGTGTGTGTGGTGATTTCTGCACACTCACACACTGCCCCTACACATTCACACACTGCTCACCCGCACACTCCCAATGTCACCCTGCATAGTCACACACTGTTTATCCTGCACACTCATTCTGCACACTCACACAATGTGCACCCTGCACCCTTACACACTGTCTCTGCAGTCACTCTGCACTCACTGTCACTCTGCACTCACTGTCACTCTGCACTCACTGTCACTCTGCACTCACTGTCACTCTGCACTCACTCTGCACTCACTGTCACTCTGCACTCACTCTGCACTCACTGTCACTCTGCACTCACTGTCACTCACTGTCACTCTGCACTCACTGTCACTCACTGTCACTCTGCACTCACTGTCACTGTCACTCTGCACTCACTGTCACTCTGCACTCACTGTCACTCTGCACTCACTGTCACTCTGCATTCACTGTCACTCTGCACTCACTCTGCACTCAGTCACTCTGCACTCACTGTCACTCTGCACTCAGTCTGCACTCACTGTCACTCTGCACTCAGTCTGCACTCACTGTCACTCTGCACTCAGTCTGCACTCACTGTCACTCTGCACTCAGTCTGCACTCACTGTCACTCTGCACTCACTGTCACTCTCACACTCACTCTGCACTCACTGTCACTCTGCACTCACTGTCACTCTGCACTCACTCTGTACTCACTGTCACTCTGCACTCACTGTCACTTTGCACTCACTCTGCACTCACTGTCACTTGCTGTCACTCTGCACTCACTGTCACTCACTGTCACTCTGCACTCACTGTCACTCTGCACTCACCGTCACTCTGCACTCACCGTCACTCTGCACTCACCGTCACTCTGCACTCACCGTCACTCTGCACTCACCGTCACTCTGCACTCACTGTCACTCTGCACTCACTGTCACTCTGCACTCGCTGCCACTCTGCACTCAGTCTGCACTCACTGTCACTCTGCACTCACTGTCACTCTGCACTCACTGTCACTCTGCACTCAGTCTGCACTCACTGTCACTCTGCACTCAGTCTGCACTCACTGTCACTCTGCACTCAGTCTGCACTCACTGTCACTCTGCACTCACTGTCACTCTGCACTCACTCTGCACTCACTGTCACTTTGCACTCACTGTCACTCTGCACTCACTGCCACTCTGCACTCACTGCCACTCTGCACTCACTGCCACTCTGCACTCACTGCCACTCTGCACTCACTGCCACTCTACACTCACTGCCAGTCTTCACTCACTGCCAGTCTGCACTCACTGCCACTCTGCACTCACTGCCAGTCTGCACTCACTGTCACTCTGCACTCACTGTCACTCTGCACTCAGTCTGCACTCACTGTCACTCTGCACTCACTCTGCACTCACTGTCACTCTGCACTCACTCTGCACTCACTGTCACTCTGCACTCACTCTGCACTCACTGTCACTCTGCACTCACTCTGCACTCACTGTCACTCTGCACTCACTGTCACTCTGCACTCACTCTGCACTCACTGTCACTCTGCACTCACTCTGCACTCACTGTCACTCTGCACTCACTGTCACTCACTGTCACTCTGCACTCACTGTCACTCTGCACTCACTGTCACTCACTGTCACTCTGCACTCACTGTCACTGTCACTCTGCACTCACTGTCACTGTCACTCTGCACTCACTGTCACTCTGCACTCACTGTCACTCTGCATTCACTGTCACTCTGCACTCAGTCTGCACTCAGTCACTCTGCACTCACTGTCACTCTGCACTCAGTCTGCACTCACTGTCACTCTGCACTCAGTCTGCACTCACTGTCACTCTGCACTCAGTCTGCACTCACTGTCACTCTGCACTCAGTCTGCACTCACTGTCACTCTGCACTCACTGTCACTCTCACACTCACTCTGCACTCACTGTCACTCTGCACTCACTGTCACTCTGCACTCACTGTCACTCTGCACTCACTGTCACTCTGCACTCACCGTCACTCTGCACTCACCGTCACTCTGCACTCACTGCCACTCTGCACTCACTGCCACTCTACACTCTCTGCCACTCTGTGCTAGACAAAACTGCAATATTATACACCTATTACCCAACAGCCCTGGGTTTTCGATTACCAACCACTGGCAATGCTTTGTAATAGAAAAGCCCAGAACTACTGGAGCACTGATTCTTTGCCGACAGGGTACCGTCTGGTAAATCGAGAGAGAGGCCAGGGAATGTATGAGCATACAAGGTTCGAAACTCTTTTCCCATACCTTGTGAGCTCGCCATGGGTGCAGTGTTCATCCTACACAACGGTCCTGCTATAGCGCCACAAGACCCAGTTGGTGTGTTTTTACGCTTTCTTTTGGAAAGACACTTGGCTAAAGTACATTACAACATTTTATAGGCAATAATCACAATGTTTCACCTATGTTTAACATGTACCTCATTATATCCACAACAAGACAACCTTGTATCAAAAAATATATTTTTTTATTTTTCTTTTCTTTAAATAATTAGAATCAGATACTCTTATTTTCTTATGTACATATTCTTTTGTAAAAAAAACAGTGGATGCACTTTTCTTCAGACAGTTATCTGTTCAATCCATTAACATTTCTTTTTAAGTACTTAAACTTAACTGGTTATGGTTGGATGCAGATTATAAGATACATAGGTCACCTAAAACTTTTTCAAACTTCATCTATAAAAATACATTTGTTCAAACATATGTTCATTTTGTTTCCTCCTAAAGTAGCAAAATGTTACAGTTTATTGTTGGCCAACACGACCAATGCACGACCAATGCACAATTGACGTCGGCACCCAAGAGAGTTCACAGGTGACGGTTTGCTTTACATTTAGTGATGAATACTGGAATAAACCTGTTCCTCAGCAATCCCACTTTGAGCAGATACCAAAAATGGAGCCCAGCGAGGTAAAACTCATTTGACGAAGCTCACACACAGTAAGTGGGAGATTCTGGATTTGGATTCAAGTTTCCCGGTTCCTCTAGAACAAGTACTATTAGATATTTCCGCGTCTGCGGTTTTTGTTAAGCCCCTAACCCTTTGATGCGGAAGTTCAGAAGCTCACCCGTATCTGCGACACAAAGTACAGAAAAGTACGCAAAAGCAACAATGTGAGATAAGATCAGTGATGTAAAAGACACCACCACAGTGAGTGTGAGACCTCTCAGGCCAGAAGGAATCTTTGAAGATCAACACCCCTGGCTTCAACACTTCTCTGCCCCACTACAGGGCCTGCACCCCACAACAACAGTAACACTTGCTTTATCAGACTTCACACGAGTCAGCAAAAACAGAGGTCCTAGGAGCCACAGCCAGCTAAATACAGCACCGCGCAGAACCACGAAGACTGGACAAACTGCTTGTAGACAGTAACTTTGTCTAAAAGTGCAGACGAATTCACAGCCACCGAAATCCAGGCGCTAATCACCAAAACTAAAAGAGCTGGCATGTAAATCACGAGTAGCGGCGTTTCAACACACGGCAAGCGACTCAGCGACGAGTCAGCAAAAACAGAGGTCCTAGGAGCCACAGCCAGCTAAATACAGCACCGCGCAGAACCACGAAGACTGGAACAAACTGCTTGTAGACAGTAACTTTGTCTAAAAGTGCAGACGAATTCACAGCCACCGAAATCCAGGCGCTAATCACCAAAACTAAAAGAGCTGGCATGTAAATCACGAGTAGCAGCGTTTCAACACACGGCAAGCGACTCAGCGACGAGTCAGCAAAAACAGAGGTCCTAGGAGCCACAGCCAGCTAAATACAGCACCGCGCACAACCACGAAGACTGAAACAAACTGCTTGTAGACAGTAACTTTGTCTAAAAGTGCAGACGAATTCACAGCCACCGAAATCCAGGCGCTAATCACCAAAACTAAAAGACCTGGCATGTAAATCACGAGTAGCGGCGTTTCAACACACGGCAAGCGACTGGTTTTATTTTGAAGGGCCAAATAATGTTCATAGACCATGCCTGCACGTGAGGGGGACGCGCGCACGACAAACGCACTGCTCTATTGTGAACGCGCGCAGACCATCTGGAAAGCATTACACGGGCACCCTGACAGCTCCTAATTAAAATTAATGGACTGCCGTGCGCGAAACCGCACAGAAAATGCCAAAAATGGCGGACGAAAATTACATCTGCCCTATCGCATCAAGACTACTAAAAATACAGCACCGCGAGGACCAATCACCATTCAGATTATAAAATAAAGCACTGCGAAACCACGAGCACAGAGGAATTTTTCCACCCTTAACAATACGGGTCGTAGCTCCTCCCCACTTCTGACGAAGTGGTGACGTCGCCGAGCCCAAAATAAACGTCCCTTCTTCGCCACCGCACATCTCTTCTCCATCCTCGCTCTCAGCTACTGGAGGCTCCCGGACTCTTGCAGCCATTCATGATGCTGCAAGAGCAGCATCATTATTGGCCTGAGCATCCAGTACCAGGGAGGCTGGGAATGTTCTCCACTGTGCAACACAGCCCAGTGGAAAACATGCCAAGTGCACACGTCTGTTTAGCCAGCCCCAGAGGACCGGCCAAGCCATCATGCGCACTTAGGGAGTAAGTTCAAACCACTCCTGCTCCCTCTGATGGTGGCGAGCCAGCCCGCGCGACTTGGCTGGAGTCCTGCAAAGAAAAATAAAATAATAACTTCGTGTTATTATCATTTTCTTTTGCATTGCTCAATGAGCAGTGGGGCGACGCAACCACACACACAACCACAAACACGCAACCACACTCACAAACACACACAACCACACACACCCACCCACACCCACCCACACACACCCACACACACAACCACACACACACACACACAACCACACACACACACAACCACACACACATAACCACACACACACAACCACACACACCCATACACACACCCATACACACACCCATACACACAACCACACACACATACACACAACCACACACACATACACACAACCACACACACATACACACAACCACACACACATACAACCACACACACACACAACCGCATGCACACAACCACACACACAATCACACACACACAACCACACACACAACCACACACACACACAACCACACACACACACTACCACACCCACACAACCACAAATACACACACAACCACACACACACACAACCACACACACAACCACACAAACACATAACCACACACACAACCACATACACCCATACACACATCCACATACACCCATACACACACACACACACACACACACACACACACATACACACACACACACATACACACACACACACACACACACATACACACAACCACACACATACAACCACACAGACACAACCACACAAACACACCCACAACCACACACACAACCACACACAACCACACACCACCACCACCACACACAAATACACACACAACCACACACACACCCAACCACACACACAACCACACACACACAACCACACACACACAACCGCACACACACAACCGCACACACACAACCGCACACACACAACCGCACACACACGCAACCACACACACAATCACACGCACAACCACACACACAACCACACACACACACAACCACACCGTCAGTGCACACTTTCAACAGGCACAGACACCATCAGTCGTCAGTGCATGCTTTCACCGGGCACAAACACCACCTGCCGTCAGTGCTCGCTTTCACCGGCCACAAACACCACCAGCCGTCTGTGCTCGCTTTCACCGGCCACAAACACCACCAGCCGTCAGTGTACACTTCCACCAGGCACACGCCACCAGACGTCAGTGCAGGCTTTCACCAGGCACACACACCACCAGCCGTCAGTGCACGCTTTCACCAGGCACACACACACCACCAGCCGTCAGTGCACGCTTCCACCAGGCACACACACCACCAGCTGGCAGTGCACACTTCCACCAGGCACACACACCACCAGCCAAAGTGCACACATCAATTGTTAACGCATCCACAATTAACTTTTACCAATCACAGTATGGCGCACTTTACTTTTAACCCCTTCGCCGTGGGGCTAATTCCCCCGCGCCGCGGGGGAGGTGTGCCGCGCACGGTGCTCGTGTGCTGGTGACAAGCCTGGGCTAGTCATGAGCCCGCCCGCGCAATGGAACGCTCAGCACAGTGGGGGAATTATCCCCGCGTGTGAGCGTTCCACGGCTCATGACGAGCCCAGGCTCGTCACCAGCACACGAGCACCTTGTTGCATGACGAGCCTGGGCTCGTCATCAGCACAGAAGTGGTTAAACGTATTCATCTAAAGCGCAGCATGCCACCATTGCTACAAAAAATAAAAATAAATTTGGGCCTACAATTTATAGACTTTTGTTGGCAATGTTTAGCAATGCCAATAGCTCAAACTTAATTAATGCGAGACCTATTGCATTGCAAATGCTTGTTTATACTGATATGGTAGAGCGCCATTCCGGCATTTCCAGTATATCTTTTATCCTGTTATTTCTGCTCTTCGAGCTGCCTGGGTTGCTGTTTGGCTGTTCCACCACAGTTTTTCTCCTCTTATCTGTCACTCTGTTGCCGGATCGGAAGCTTGACGCTTTCGGTTGTTCTGTCGCAGACCCACCCTCCCTTTTCGGGGTATGGCTGTGGTATCTATTCTAAGTTAAGGAATCTGCGGATAGATTTCTCTATCAGATGTACGAGTTACTTACCTTCGGTAACAATGTATCTGGTAGAGACGTTGTCTAGCCGCAGATTCCTTAACGCCCACCCGTCTCCCCGTTCTGCGAGGGCCTTGCCCAGTAGTGTTCTCCACTGGCCTAGTTTAGTTGCTATAGTATTTTCTGTCACGAATGCTCACATTGTTGCGCCCCCTTGGGGACTGCCATTTACAGCTTCTCCCTCTAAAGGGCTTCTTTCCTTTGATTCACCTTCACCACGAGATTCATTTTCTTCTCCTGTTACCTTCCTTTCCTCCCGCCTTCTCTATTGACTCAGGGTTTTGGTCTCCTCTATAGTTGTCTTCTTTGGGGATCTGTGGAGCTTTGATTCACATTTCCATTACTATAGCGGAAGTGCCAGTCTTTTCATACCTTCCTGTAGTGGACTGTTGTTCTTCTGTGTTCCGTTCTTGCTGTACGGCACGGTTCTACATGGTGATGGCAGTCTGTTTCTGTCTGTTGAGATATTCTTCCCTTGTTGCACTTGGGGAATGGTCTTCGCTCCCTTGCGCTGCTCTTTCTCACAGCTTTTTCACTTATATGTAGGCAGTGTCTAGTTCTGTCTTTTACGATGGTGTCTTGCACCATCCTCTTTCATTATTCAGATTTTCATCCCTCGCACACTGATCCATACTTTCACAGTTATTGTTGGTGGCTCCGCGTTGTGACGTGGAAAAGTTTCTCGTTAGAAAACTGACATCAGCGTGCCGAGAGGGACTTATATGACCTCACTGACGTCGGGTCGGGTTCGTGTGGTGCCGGCGCGCAGAGGAGGTGCTGCAAAAAATTTCTGGGTCCAGTCTGACGCCTGGGGATATTGTAAGTTAAGGAATCTGCGGCTAGACAACGTCTCTACCAGATTCATTATTACCGAAGGTTAGTAACTTGTACTTTACCTAGCTAGTGGTTAGCCTGAGAACGTGGCATAAAACGGGGCCTCTAGGAAATGTGTGGGCATCCTTGCACTAGTTGGTTGCAGTTAGTAGTTGTTTGAGTAAGCTTTTTTCTTTTTTTACACTTTGTACATTTTCTCCTTCTGTCTTCCAGGTCTTAGCAATGAGAGCTGGTCCATAATGAAGAATATGGCCACAGAGCTTGGCATCATACTAATTGGCTACTTCACTCTGGTGCCTGCAATTCAGGTATGTATGAGTGTTGTCTTCACTGTATGCTAGTGGCAGGGAGGTGTAGATTGTTCATGTACAGCCTATCCTTTGATCCATGCGATTTCTTGCATATTTTATAAGCATTAAGGTTAACAGGGGTCTTTTTTACTATTAAGATTATGAATTCAATTTGCTTAATCGTGGGATTGAGAAATAAAGGTGTGGGTGAGCTTGGTGATATCTTTGAAGATGGAGGCGCAGGCTTTAGCTCTGTGTGTGCATGTGTAGGGGCCCTTGGTAACTATTAAGTGTTACTGATAATTACTTGATTAGACAGTTTGTACACACTATTTTAGCCATACTAATTTAGTAACAATAGGAAAAACCAGCACTATTAAGCAAGAATTCCCTTCAAAACAATGTCAGTTCCTTCCTAGGAGGAAACTCAGCCTCTTTCTTGCTATTGCCCATCAGCCCCCCCCCCCCCCCCCCCCCCCCATCAACACTAATATAGCCATGCTAATTTAGTAATATTAGGAGGAAAAAGCACAACTAAATCAAATATTTCTTCAAAACAATGTCAGCTCCTTCCTAGGAGGAAACACGGCCACTTTCTTGTTCTTGCCCATAAACATGCTCCCCGCCCCCATCCTCTCCATCCACTTTCAACAGTGGTTTGATGTTTCAGTGCAACAGAAAATGATAGATTGGAGCTGAGGTTGAGATGCTGTTTGTAATATAAGAAGCTGAGAATTAAAACCTATAGTAAAGAGTTTTTGACAAAAAATCTTTTTTTGAACTTGACAGTCAGAACAAACACTAGCTTGCTGCAAGTACATAAAGGAGAAAGGCACAATATATATCTGCTGAAAAGTACATGCAGGAGAAAGGTACTACAATAGATACATGTGTCAACTAATTACCTGGAAAAAAAAGGGAGCCGGGTAAATATGTCCAGGGATTTACACTTGGAAATGTTGTCGATCTTGAATATTATCCAGAAACCAAGTCTGGAATGACCTTTTTTAAAGGTCAGCCGAATGGACACTTTTGTCTTCAGTCCACACATACCTCATTATGTGCCTAATTTGTGCAAGTCATTGCAGCTGGTGTGCAGTAGCATTTGCTTTTGGGGATTGGGACTTTTTTCATCATCAGGTTTTGATGCAGAGCTACAGAGAGAAATCCTGCAAAAGAAAAAAGGAGTGGGAAGAGAATGATAGAAAAACAGTGACAAAGGAGAAAAGCTGAGGTCAAAAACCTGAGAGAGTGAAATAAGGAGAATGGATTTGTAGAGGGGTTGAAGTAGGATGCATGTGGTGGAATTAAGGGTAGGCAGCCTTGGAGTTTAGGAAACCTGATCGGGATCACCAGCAAACAAGTTCTCTGAAGAACTTAGGGTACCTGCATTTATCCTTTTTACAAATTAAGCAGTAGTAATAAGATGTCAAGTAACATAAATGTGTAACAGTTTTCAGTTGAGTTGGTAAATATTCATTTCTGATGGATACATCTTCCTACAGGTATCTCGCCTTATAAATACTCCTCAAAGGCTTCAGCCTAGTCTGTAAATCTTCCCCACCCCAGCAGGGACTATCCAGCACTACTGGATGGTGTCACACAGATCCAGCTTTAAATGTTTCTGGGTGTGACGTTGCCAGGGTATGTTAGGTGCACTGCTGACCGTTCCTGGTTTTCTGCAGCTCATTGACTTGGTCCAGAGCTTTTGCAGTCTCACTACTAACTTCTTAGATTTTGACAGCAAGTCCCCAGGCTTCAATCCTTGCAGCACCTCAAAAATCTCTTGAAAGGTCCCCAGGCTTCAATCTTTGCAGCACCTCAAAAATCACCCATCCCTCGCCGAGAAGCCAACCCCTCAGACTCCAAGGATAGTTTTCCTGATAGATCTTCCCACAAAACTGCAAAAAGCTCCATAGGTTGGAAGAAATGTTCTGTAGTAGGGGATATCTGTGTATAGTCATAATCTTGTGAAAAGTCCTGCCCATGTGCGGGGACCCCGGAGCAATCGAAATAGTCTCTTAAGTTGTCTTCCTCTGCAGTCCTGCATAGACACTTAAGAGAAAATCAAAGACAAATAATGCAGCCTAAAATTACAAGGCTACATTGGCCACCGCTTCGTCTGGAAGTGAAAAGGAATAGCCAAATAATGTCAAAATTTACACATTTTGTTAAGTTTCACACATAGAGAAACTCCCTTTCACAAAAATCCTTTGAGATGATAGAGAGGAAGGTTTGGACAGACAAGCCCCCATAGGCTGCCATTATGTGTCTGGAAAAGGGATACCCTCAGTATCCCAGAATGCACAGCGAAAGGCCTTTTATTTTCAGTTCTTTTTTCCGGCTCCTGCTAGCAGGACCCTGGAACATTGAGCTCTACCTTTTTCGGTATTACTTCAATTATTGGCACTTTTCCAGTGTTTTGAGTGTTTCACTCGACGTCTGGGGTCTTCCTCTTCCAGTTGCTGTGCTTTTTAGCCAGTTTTGCCACCTCTTTTTGTCGAAAATGCCAGCTTTACTCAACACATGCCCTGAGTGTGGTAGGAAGAAGGCAAAATCTGACCCCCACAGAGTATGTATACTCTGCCTCCCCTCCACGTCCCTGACTTCTGTGAAATCTGTCACTCTTTCTCCAGGAGGACCCTGCGTCACAGGGAGAAGATTTGTCTCCAAGGCCTGGAGCAGAGGAGACACCAAGAACCACGTGGGACTTCTGGGCATGGAGGACTCTGTCATCGTCCTCTGCCCATGCATCGGCCTCTGGGGGCTCCCCAGTCAAGAAAAGGCCCAGAAAAGGCACCGGTCCCGGTCGACGTCGATGGCTTCAACGACGGCGTCGAGAGGTATGACCACTATATGCTCCCCATCGACCCAGGGCTCTGGGTCGAAGACGTCGAGGGGTAGGACGTCGAGACTTTGGACAAGGTCGACGCCGAGGACTTAACCGGCGTCGACACACCATCGACGTCGTGATGTGTCCCGAAGGCGAAGGCGCTCTCCGTCAAGGCGACAGCGCCGTTCGCCGTCAACGTCGACACGATGGTCAACGTCAAGGGGAGACAAGAAGACGTCCAGGAGAAGACATTCGACGTCGAGGAGTTTGTCGACGTCTGGAAGATCGACGTCGAGAAAAGGGAAGTCGAAGAGGTCGACGCTGAGGAGAGTAAAATCAACGTCGAGGAAACAGTCAAGGCCCAGGACGGTGTTCAGTGCCTCGGTGGTTAGTCTATCATCTTCATCGGCGAGTTCCCGGTCGCGGCGGCGGCGGCGCTCGTCCGGAAAGAGGTCTGCCTCCAGAGCATCCTCCTCGAGGCCTGCTCGTAAGAAGAGGAGAGTGCTTAGGTCACCGGAATCTGATTATTCACTGACCTATTCGCCCTCTTGGCCCAGGACTCCTACGCCACCTACTCTTCCGCTACTGCCTCCTAGGAAGCCTCCTCCTCTGTCTCCACCACCTCTGCCTCCTCCTCCACCGCCTCCCCGGCCTCCACAACCACAACCTGGGGTTCCAGCTCCGACTCTTCCGCTTCCGCCTCCTCCAAGGCCGGCCGTTCCTGCGAGACCCAGGAGGTCTAGGTCAAGGTCAAGGTCCAGAGGGAGGTATCGCTCTCGCAGTGAGCGTCGCTCCTCGACAAGGTCCCGTCATCGCCATCGGAGGGAAAGGTCACGGTCCTGTCACACAGACTCTTCAGGTGACCGGAGGTATTCTCCCACGTTATCGGACTCTCCTCCTACGAGAGTGTCGCCTGTGGACGACATTGCAGGATGTGCTGCTGAGAGGGGTAGCGAAGTTAGGATCACATTGACGGTACCCACTCCTTCTACCTCTGTGATCTTTGAGACTTTGCACAAAAGACATCTCTCTCGCCCTTTGTTGTCTTTGGTGCCAGGACTGGAGGAACCGGCCATGGAGCTGTTTCTGAGACCGGCCTCGGTGAAGTCGGCGCCATCTGGACTTCAAAAGAAGTACAGGCCCCCGGATTCTGATCGGGCGTTCTTGAGTTCAGATCCTGTCCCAGATTCTGTAATCGTGACAGCGGCCAAGAAGCAGCATTCGACTGCCTCTTCGTCTACGGTCCCTCCGGACAAGGAGAGCCGTCAGATGGACTCAGCTGGACGGAAAGTCTGCAGTACGGGTGCCACCTCGATAAAAGCGGCGAGTGCCTCGGCGCTCTTGGGTCGCTACGACTGCTCCTTGTGGGAGTCCCTGCAACAGTTTATTGAGCTCCTCCCAAGGGATAGGCGAGAAGACTTCCAGGAAATATTGAACGAGGGCATGATGGTCTCAAATCAAGTCATCAGCTCGGCGGCAGACGCCTCTCTCCTTGCTGCTCATGGGTACTGCCATGGTATCAACTTGAGACGTCATTCCTGGTTGCGCCTTACCTCTCTTAAGCCAGAGGCGCAACAGAGGGTCGCGAATTTGCCATTCTCGGGATCGACCCTCTTCGGGACGCATGCAGATTAGGAGAAGGCCCGCATGAAGGCGGAAGTAGACACACTGAAGGCTGTTGGTTTGGAGAAACCAAAGGAAAAACGGAAGTCCTTACGTCCTTTCCAGAGGCGGTACGGTTCCCAGAGGGAAAGGGCAAGGTTATCAAGCTGGCCAGCAGCAACAACAGCAGCAGCAATACCAGCGGCAGCCCTTTCAGAGGGGCAGAGGCGGCCAGCAGTCCTCCTCGGCGAACAAGGGCCCAGCCGGGTCTAAGCCCTGAGGAGTTACTCCCCCCTCGTCCGTAACCCGCTCCGGTGGGGGGAAGCATACAAAATTACTTTACAGAGTGGAGAAAAATTACTCCGGACAAGTGGGTGCTGAATATTGTTTGCAATGGATACAGTCTTCGTTTTGTCAGCCCTCCTCCAGCAATTCCATCGGTTCACTCGCAGTACCAGCTTCGCGAGCTTCAAGCGGAGGCCTCTACCCTGTTAAGAAAAAGGGCGATAGAAGGCGTCCCTCTGTCTCCAAGGGGAAAGGGTCTATACTCAAGGTTCTTA
Organism: Lissotriton vulgaris; assembly: GCF_964263255.1. NCBI lineage: Eukaryota > Metazoa > Chordata > Amphibia > Caudata > Salamandridae > Lissotriton > Lissotriton vulgaris. The sequence continues at coordinate 276,955,200 of NC_141698.1, read as the reverse complement.
GTGGTACGCAAGAAGGACAAAAACAAGTTCAGGCCCATTCTGGATTTGCGACAAGCAAACAAATGGATTCGCAGGGACAAGTTTGTAATGCTGTCTTTGCACCAAATTTATCCTCAGCTGCAAAGAGGAGACTGGCTTTGCGCAATAGAGCTGCAGGATGCGTACTTCCATGTGCCCATTGCACGGAAACACCGGAAGTTCCTGCGCTTTCTAGTCTGCACTAATCACTATCAGTACACCGTACTACCATTTGGACTGAAGTCTGCACCCAGGACTTTTTCAAAATGCATGGCAGTGGTGGCAGCGCACCTGAGGAAGAACAAGGTGTTTGTTTACCCGTACATGGACGACTGGTTGATCAAAGCCTCCACCTACCAGGAAGCGCAATTGCACTTCAACAGGACGGCCGTTCTGTTGAACCAGCTGGGGATTGCACATAAACATGTCCAAGTCTGTTCCGACTCCTGTTCAGTGCCTACAGTACTTAGGAGCCTCCATCGATACTCTCTCAGCAAGCGGGTCTCCTTCAGAGGAGCGACACTTATCGATCCTTCGGCAGGCTCAGGCTCTCATGTCTGTTCCATCTACGACAGTGAAGAGGGTGTCATCTCTCCTGGGGTCGATGGCCTCTTGCATCTTCCTCACTCCACATGAGGCCGCTGCAGGAATGTCTGGAGGATAAGTGGGACCAGAAATGAGGGAGCTGGGACGACCGGATCCAACTGTCTCTACACGCTCAACAGTCACTGAGATGGTGGTGCTCAGCAGAGAATCTCCTCAAGGGGGTTCCATTCCACAAGGACATTCCCATTCAGACTATTGTGACAAATGCTTCTCTCCACGGCTGGGGAGCGCGTTCAGACCATTTACAGATCCAAGGAACGTGGTCCCGGTGGAATCCACGTATCACATCAATTTTCTGGAACTCAGAGCTGTTCACTTGGCACTGAAGGCCATTCATCCGTCCTTCCAGACCAACTCCTTGTTTGTACAGATGGACAATACGACCACAATGTATTACCTCAACAAGCATGGGGGCTCCAGATTGTGCACACTGTCACAAGAATCGCAGGCGATCTGGCACTGGCTGCTAGCCAGAGGACTGACGATAACGGCTACCCATCTGCCAGGTGTGCAGAATGCTCAGGCGGACGCACTCAGCAGGCTGGTCCAAGAAAATCACGAGTGGGTCTTAAACGACGTGGTGCTAGGAAACATCTTCGACAGATGGGGCACTCCAGAAATAGATCTGTTCGCCACCGCCGAAAACAGAAAATGCCGAGACTTCGCCTCCAGGTTCTACCAACCAGGGACTCTGGGGAATGCGCTATGGATCATCTGGCCGAACAGCTTTCTGTACGCTTTTCCACCCATTCCGGCAGTATTCATCAAGCTGTCTCAGTCCAGAGCACGAATGATCCTCATTGCTCCGGAGTGGCCTCGACAGTGGTAGTTCACAGACCTGCTCCACAGGTCTCTTCAACCCCACCTGCGGCTGCCGTGTCGGCCGGACCTTCTCACGAAGTTCAGGTGGCAGATGGTGCACCCCAACCTCTCATCGTTGAGTTTGGCGGCATGGCTCCTGACACCTGAATTTACCTGATAATTGGATGGAGATACTCAAGGAGGCGAAGCAATCTTCCACAAGGACTTCCTATGCCTACAAATGGAAAAGGTTCTGCATCTGGTGCAAGTCCAAGAACTATGATCCTACCACCTGCAAGGAAGATGTCATCCTTCCATACCTCTCGCCTTTGGCTCAATCTGGCCTTAATTTTCATTCTATTAAGGTTCACCTCGCAGCATTAACTGCGTTTAGGAAATTCCCTTCACAAACATCCTTCTTCCAGATTCCTGTGATTAAATATTTTTTGAAGGGATTGATGAAAGTGTTACCCCCTGTTCGGCGTCCTTCGCCTTCATGGGAGCTGAATGTGGTGCTCTCTCGCTTGATGAAGGAGCCTTTTGAACCTATTCAAAAGGCTTCACTACAGCATCTGTCCGGGAAGGCGGCCTTCCTGGTGGCTATTACATCGGCCCGCAGGGTGAGTGAAATCCAGGCCTTGTGTTGCCAAGAACCTTACACTGTATTTCATGCTTCTAAGGTAATGATGCGAACTCACCCGAAGTTCCTTCCTAAAGTGATTTCTGATTTCCATGTCAATCAGACGATAACCTCACCTACGTTTTTTCAACATCCTTCAACTCCAGCAGAGAGGTCTCTTCATTCCCTGGATGTCAGAAGTGTGTTGAAATTCTATTTGGATAAGACCAAAGACATTCGTAGGTCAGACCAATTGTTTGTCAATTACGGAGCGGTCTGGACTGATCTTGCCACTTCCAAACAGTCCATCTCTAGGTGGATTGTGTCCTGTATCCAGTTATGTTACCAAAAGGTTAACAAAACCTTAGGGGGTAGGCCTAAGGCTCATTCCACCAGGGGCAAAGCGGCTACAACGGCTTTGCTACGTAATGTTCCCATTGCAGATATCTGTAGGGCTGCCACTTGGAAGTCGGTCCATACCTTTGCTAAACACTACTGTCTGGACTCTGATGCCAGGGCAGATGCTCAGGTTGGGCAGGCTTCGATGAGAAATCTGTTTGCACAGTAGGGGTGTTGTCTGTTTCCTCCACCGCTGGTTTAGTTGTTGGGATGGGCTTGTCATTCTATTCACAAGATTATGACTATACACAGAGATCCCCTACTACAGAAGGAGTAGTTTCTTACCTGTAACTCCAGTTCTGTAGTAGGGGTATCTCTGTTATAGTCATAAGCGCCTGCATTCCTACCCAGTGGAGACAAATGAAAATTGTACTATATGCTACAGGCCTGGCTTTATAGACCTTCAAAAAGAACTGAAAGTAAAAGGTCTTTGGCTGTGCATCCTGGGATACCGAGGGTCTATGGAGAGTTCCTTAAAGGCACAGTATCCCTTTTCCAGACACATAATGGCAGCCTATGTGGGCTTGTCTGTCCAACCCTTCCTCTCTATCATTTCAAAGGATTTTTGTGAATGGGAAGTTTCTCTATGAGTGAAACTTATGTGTACATTTTGACATTATTTGGCTATCCTTTTTCACTTCCAGACGAAGTGCTGGCCAATGTAGCCTTGTACTTTTAGGCTGCATTATTTGTCTTTGATTTTCTCTTAAGTGTCTATGCAGGTCTGCAGAAGAAGACAACTTGAGAGACTATTTCGATTGCTCCGGGGTCCCCGCACATGGGCGGGACTATTCATAAGATTATGACTAAAACAGAGATACCCCTACTACAGAACTGGAGTTACAGGTAAGAAACTACTCCTTCTTGTTCCTCATGAAAGAGGTCCCTCTCTAGGACTCTTCTTTGATGTTGAGAGAATCCTCAGCACCTGTGCGGCCAAGGCTGACATTCACTATTACTTCAGTCGACCGCTCATGGGTCGACTGGTCTTGAAGGTAGCTATGCTGCATCGCTTTAGAACCCCCATGCACCCTCTGAATCATTTTCAAGGGTGGCTTGGTGCTTGCTGTTTGGTAATCTCTTGTGACTGACACCATGCCTTTAGGAGCTTTGGTCCCAGTGCCTAAGGTGAAGTTAAAATCAATCAAGGCATTTTTCCTTGTTCCTTCAGGGTCTTCCTCAGCGTAGGCGGTGATGCCACCCATAGAGCGGACTCTGGTGTCAAACACCGGGTTGATAGGTGAAAATCTCATCTGTGTGGCAAAAGTCAGTAATAACTATAACAATGAACTACTATGTGATCCAATCTACAGGGCTCAAGGATTCAGATGTTTAGAGGAGATTCTTTGATTCAGATTCCTCTGCTGCAGAGCATATGGACTACAGGTGCATGGAGGATGACTGAGAAGTTGACCAATTCCGGTCTCTTTTTAATAAGCCTCCTGGCCTTTGCTTAGATTTACAAAAGACGAGCCCCTGCACATGAATGTGGTCAAGTAGTGGCCAGTCCTTCCCTGAAGGCCTTCTTCCCTTTGATCAATTTTATGTCAGACCACACAATCACCATCCATTAAGCCAATAGACCGGGCAGGGTGGGATATCGTGGACCCTATGTTGGGATGCGATGTAGAAGCGATAGGGAATCTACCCAGTGGCTTCTTACCTGGGAAGCTCCCTCAAGAGAGGGTGGATGTGCTGTTGCTTCTCGGTGCAGAAACGCAAGTGGGAACTGCAACTCGAGGTGACAGAGGCAATGTTCTCCAGATTACATGTCTGTTCTTGGATCCCTTTACCACCTCCCTAGAAGAGGTAGTGTCCTCGGTGTTATGCCTTACACTGCCCATTGCATAGTTCCTTTGGTGATGCCAACAGGTTCAGCTAATTCTGGGGCCTGCTGTACAAATTTCCACAGATCCTGCAGATATCCTGAGTGCTGAGGAAAGTGCTAAATGCTAAAGAGCAGTTGGTTCTGGATGCTCAAGCTTGGGAGAGGTGGATTTAGTGTTCTGATCTGTTGGTACTGTGCATTTAGCAACCTCTTTATCTCCAGCACTTAGCAGACCTGCTTTTGCAACAGGAGACTCTGCTACTGCATACCTCACTGGTGGCGGTGACTTTCTTGTGAGTGTATCGCTGGGTAGCGGTGATTGCTGCTGTGCGGGGAGGAATTACTTGGAGGGGGTTTGTACTGGAAAGGATGTCCACACGAAGGTGGTCCCCTGGTGCTAGTTGCGGCCCTATTGGGGATGAATTGAGCAAGCTGAAGCTGGTGTGGAATTTAACAAAATGCAGCTGCAACTCGTATTTAGATTGTGTTATCCAATTCACTCCTTAACATTGACCTGGAAAGTGAAACTGCATTGTTTAAGACTTGTGTTATTTTTATTTGGTCACTCAAATTGTGATTTGTGACTTGTGTTTTTTTTCTCAAAGCTCCATTACCAACTTGTGTTTTTCTTAGCAGAAAAAATCTGGCATACTATTTTATTGAGATTGTTAATCTATTTAAAGAACACACTGTGGATTTTTCTACGTTTACAGCTGCAGTATTGTCTTAAGTAATTGAAAAACAGAATAATTAAGGACCGCGTTGGTCAGACAAAAAAATAGTCAAAAGTCGTTCATGTTCAGAGCCTGTGACACAATTGTATGTAGAAAACCGACGGCAGAGACAGTACCAGCAGAGCTCGCCAGAAGCTTGTTGGAGGTTGTGTGAAGCCGGGGAGAAGTCAAGACCGTTTCCGCTGGGGAGGACTACAACTCCTGACGCCCTCTGGTGCCTTGCGCACTCAAAAGCGCATCCTGTTCCCGCGGCAGCTGTAGCCGCTCTCCAGAAGCATGCTGGCGAGAAGCTGAGACAGTTTTCTCTGGGACGGACTACAGCTCCATGTGGTGCCTTGCACACTCAAAATTGCGTTGTGTTCCCCCAGGGCGCGCGGAGGGTTGTGCCCGGGCAAATCCTGGGCCAAGGGCTGGCCCATCCATGCCAGTCGGAGCTCGTAAGAGGCTCAGCTGGGTCCCCCTCTAAGCCGAGCTGCTTGCCGTGAGGTGCAATCCTGGGACGAAGACTCTGAAAGGCCAACTACACTTCTGGGATGACGGACATTAACATAATGGGTAAGCATAAAGCTGCAGCGCAAGTAACGGGGGAGATAGTAAACACCCTAAACTGTCTCCTGGCTAGAGCTGCAAACGTTCTGTCCGAGGAAATTGAGGTCACAGTGTGACGTCTTTCCCTGGAAGAAGGAAGGAGAAATGGCTCCCTGTTGCAATCCCTCTCTTCTGCACAACCGAAAGTACTCGAGGGTGTTGAGTTGTGTGCTACCCCCAAACCCAGTGTGTCTGTGCCTGCATCACCCAATTTACTACCCGAATCGGACTCTCCAGCATCAGTTGTCAAAAGAAAGTTGCCTGGAGGGAAACAGAAACCAAAGTCCCTGAGAGCTTCAAGAGAGAATACAACTGTTCAAGAACCTACAGTTGCAGAACCATCAGCTGGGAAAAGACTACAGGGAGGGTCTTAGTGAGGATATTTTTGCAAAACTGGAGAGTGATCCATAGTTTGTTTGAGCCTCTGAGTAACAGAATGGGGAGGATTGAGAAGAAACTAGAGTTGCTTATCAAAGGGGGCCTTATTGGCAGGGATTTGCTGAGGGTGGACCAGCCTCCTGTATCTGGACAAACTCCAGGGACACTGGTGAATGTGGATAGGGGGGACAAGGAGGAGTCAAACAGAAGAAATCACTTCAACCTCCTAGGCCGCCCGATGCCATTAAACACCTCCCATCATATCCCCCCATACCACCTATTATGACACAGGCGCATGCAATTAGTAGCATTCAGGGCAGCACTAGTAATACCGCCAACGGAGCACAGGGAGTACAGAGAACACAGGGTAACCCACAAATAATAGGACCAAGAGAGAGACAGGTGGGAGTGACCACATAGAGCCTAGAGCCCTCGATAGCTGGTATAAAGCAGTCTCACAGTTTAGATTTCACCCCAGCAGCTCTCCTGTACCTCCTGTTTTTAGTTAATGTACCCTCATTGACCAGGGGCCAGAGGGAGTCCATGGACCAATTAATGGCAAAAAGTCTGTCTCAGTACCCACGCTAAAGGTTTTGGCCCACGGGATATCAGATTGGACGCACACATCATTATGGCACGGAGGGTAGGATGGGTGGGCTCTTCGGCTAAAGCAACAATTGGTGATTGTGTGGTTGTCAATTTTAACAATTAGTTTGTGGTAAAAGATTTGCTGGGGGCTTGAACAAATGCTCCCTTGTTTAACACACAGATTGCTGTCTTTTCATTAGCATAATTCTATAGACCCTCTCCACGATTGCACCAGTAACCTTATAATCTGAGAGCCCCAATCCAATCATTATGCCCACCCATTCCAGTGATACATTACCTTACAAGCCGTCATAGAGAAGAGGCACTGTATGAGCTATCGAATCGCTACGACCCCTTGGTTGATTTAGAGTCTTGTGATTGCCTACTCAAGGGGTGCAGAATTGGTGCTACAAGTAGCACAAAGGAGATAGCAATAACCCAGAAACAAATGGCGTGAGCCAAGCACAATTGCGTAAGGGGCGTGGTATTGGTATTGTAACCTGCATTCGTGAGCAGCTAAGCAATTTCAGTGCATTGTCCTCTGTGGGAGAGACGGGCCATCAAAAGCGAGTGGTGCAAATCGCCACATGGAATTAAGCGAGTATTGCTACTAAGCAGTCCTTACCGGAGTGGGCCTTGGCATGGCAGGGCAGAGATATATGTTTCCAGGAGACTTAGGCCACAGACCCAATATCCATTAACCGCTATCAACCTTATCAAACCACTGCAGTTTCTTCCGCATCTGGTAGAGCTAAAGTGGGCTTGCTCAATTTAATTTCCAACACCTTAAATATCAAGATCATAACATTTGAACATTCTCCCCCCCCCCTCTCCCTTATTTTAATTTGTTTGCCTTTAGAGGAGAAAGTGTGCAAATATGGATACTGATAAATTATAAATTATTATAATAATAATTTCGGCGAGAGGATGGCCTCAACTGTAGATTCGCTGGAGAGGAATTTGTTAAAACTCATAAGGGTATTGCCGTCTGTTGGAAAGTTGGTTATTGGTAGGGACAAATGTAGGTCTGCCACTTGCAATAAGGCCACTAACACATGATAGGTCTCAGCATAGGTCTTAGAAAATTATTCCTTTGCTCAACCCTTGGTAACGTGGCTGCAAGCAGACAGGCTTAACTTCAAAGACAGGTATCTAAAGCATTTAAAAACACAATTTCAGTAAATAATTAAGACACAACACAAAATAAAAATCCAACATCAGTTTATAAAAATAGATAATATTTTTATCTTTTAAATGACACCAAAATGAAAAACATCCACTGTAGGGAACCAGAGTTATATGAATTTTTAAAGACTAGTCACTTTCTAGGGCTTAGAAACCAACAGTGCCCCTTTTAATCATTTTGTTTTCTCTGTCAGGGACACACCTTTTTAAATTGTTCTGAAGAATTTTCTCACCACTGTGGTGGGCCGCCTTCTTCAGCAAGCGGGGTCCAGGAAGAGCACCTTCCTGGAGTTCTGCTTTCGGGTCCCAAAGTATCCCAACACACAATCCAAGGTTCTGGAATCTCCAAGAGGGTCCTTGAAAGTGTGAAACTTCAATTCCGCAATCCACTTGAACAAAACCCTTACAAATCCACTGGTACTCCAGGCTTTGAATTCTTTGTGGGGCTGTCCAGGCGAGCTCTGTTAACCTGTAGCTTGCAGGGAGTCCACTCTTAGTCCTTTGGCAGCAAGGTAATCCACAGGGCTGTAGTTTCAGATGGTGCAGGCTTCATAGGTCAGGCCTTAGAGTTCCTTTCACAGCAACATCTTTCCAGCCGGGCACTTCTTGCTACATTCAGTTTCAAGCAGCAGATTTGGAGGGCTCTGTCCCTCTCATATACGTATTCACAATTCTCTGGGTCAAGCACCAGGCCACTGCTGACCAATGAGAGCAGGGCAACTCCTCATAGTTATGACCACATCCTGTGGAGTGTGGCATTAGTTTGTCCCAGAGTGCATCATTCTTCCAAATACATAATGGCTGATTTTCCAGCAAGGAGGTAAGAGCTGGCTAAACACACCCCCTGGGATAGCTTATTTCCATGGACTCTCCCCCTACCATCTGCACATGCCTTCCTTAAGCCTAGCCCTGACTCTGGGTCAAGACTGTCAGAGTGAACCTGAAACGCAGGCCTCCCCTTTGCCTTTGAAGAGCATAGTTTACGATGCCACCTCCTGGCCTGGCATTCCTATAGACCAGCACACTGCCCTCCCAGCAGCCTGGCTAATCCACTTAACTCTGACCAATAAGGGCATACCACTGAAAGGCTGAATTTGGACTGACAAACAAGAAAGTCTCATAACTTCTTATATGTACTCTTTAGGAGAAATTCAACAATATAATATTGTTGGATGCACTACTACCATTCTGGGAAGTCTTTGAATGGTCCGGCTAATCCTCTCCTATCAATATTTATTAATCAATAACTTCCTACCATGTTAACCTTTGGGCCATGGCATTTGCAATGGGGAAAATGACTTGGGCCACTTTTCCAGCACCAGGGCTTATAAAACCATATTTTATAAGTATTTCCCTAATTTCTACCAGTTCTACCACCCCCTGTGCAACTAGGGGAGACTTCAGGGCTTCTGAATCTGCAGAAATATTGCAGATCATACTTACCCAATTCTTCTAGCATCAAAGTCGAATTTGAGCAGCTGTGGGGAGTGAAATGTAAAAGTTCACTTTACCCAAGCATATAAAAACTCATTTTATGAGGGCGCTCCTTATAGATAACTGACCCCCCACCCCTGGGATACCTAGGGGTGATCCTGGGGGTCCCTAATATGCAAAAACATGGTAGGTTTTTCATTTCTAAGGGCCCCTACTCCCAAACTCGAGTTTGGGCACAATTTAAGGTTTAAAAGCTGTCCTGGCCACAAGGGATGCTTTTAAACTGTCCTCAGGCTCAGGCTTCTGCACTGCACACATGCTAGTGCAGAAATTCTGCTGGCCTCTTAACTGCCATGCCCAGGATACTGGAGACTTCTAGGTAGTTTCAATCCCCTGCCCTATTACATACTAGGGGCTTATGGGGTAGGTCATGCCAATTACAGGGGTAGCCCACCATACAATAGTGTACCCTAATGTATGTTGGGTATCTTAACTGTAGTCTAATGTGTTCCTTTTAGCTTGGCACTGGCACTGGGCCTGGTTAAACAGAACCCACCCTTGCTTCCACTCATCAAAACCTGTTAGCGGGGTAGAAGACACTGAGGGGGACTCAGTGGTGCACTTTATGCACAATGACCATGTAAATACCCTAAATAGGCTGTTAACTTCTTGAAACCTTGAAGTGTGTAATAAAATAGACACAGTAGTAGGCGGACCGGGAAAAACTTTTTTCCGTGGTAATTATGAGTCGACAATCCACTTTTTTAGTTGTCTCCGCCCATTCTCATGGAAATATTCTACATACTGATACCATACCTTCCAACTTTAGCGATCATGCAATACTGTTCTTCGAGCTATCTGGAGTCGGAGTTTATCTATGGCAGACAGAAAATGTACCAAAACGAATTCTAGCAAGACAGAATGGGTATCAGCTGAAATGGACAATATAGACCAGAAGAGACCTATCCACCAGGTCGTAGCCAACAAGTTGGATCTGATTATGAATTGTTTAGATCCTAACACGGTATCAGACACCCTGATCTCACATTTCCTAGAATTAGGTGAGGAAATTAAACTATCCCTGAATCGGCCTAACTCCACTAAGGAGAGGCGGGAAACTGGTTGGTTTGATGTGGGCTGTAACCAGGCTTTACAAGCTCTTTGAAGGGCTCTCAAAGAATCCCCCAGAGATTATCACCTGATAAAAGATTTACGTAAGATCTATGAAAAAAATTGGTAGAAAATGGAAGTAGAGATGATCAAGGAAGCCTGGGAAGACCTGGCTAAGGCAGTATCCTCTAACTATAGCAGGGAATTTTGGAAAGTTGTAAATGCGCCTTACTTTAAGAATAACTCCGAGAAAACCTTGGATAATCACATAAATGAAGACACATGGGTGGTGTATTTTGAAGGCATTTTTGAGAGTAAGATTGTCTAAAGCGACGACTCGCTTGACTTTTTAGAAATTTCGAGCAACTCTTTACTTTTTAATTTGAATGAAGTGAGAATTGCACTTGCCAAGTGTAGTGCCAAAGCTCCAGGCCCAGATTGGGTCCCTATTGACTTCTTTCTAGAACACCAAGAGTTGTGGGCCCCATTACTAAATATTATATTTAATGAAGAAGGGACACTCCCATCATGGAAATCAAGTATTATTGTCCCCATACATAAAAAGGGTGACAAATCTAACCTTCAAAATGATTGCCCAATTTCCCTTCTGGACTGTACTGGTAAATTGTTGGGTTGTGTCCTATTAAATAGGCTAGAGGAAAAAAATATTTGATGCCAGCCCAGTATGGTGTTCAGAAGGGTAGAGGCACTATTAATCAATGCCTGAACCTAAGCTTGACCATAGCCAAGTATATGTCGCCCTAAGTGAGAAGGGTATGCCCAGACATGGGTCCCGTGCTCACAACACCACTGGATTCAAGCTAGCCTGGCTGATGAAGGGTGATACCCTGAAACCGGTCCCAGGAAGCTTGTTTCCGGTCCAGGGAGTACCTGGCTTGGCAGTTCGGGCTGGACTGTTTCCACAAGGAACAGGGTCAAGACTGATTTGCATATGGCTGGGTCTAAACTGGGGTTGTGAGCAAAAAAATTATGGATTTAACCCAGATCCTTGTGACTGGCAGTGAATGCTGGCATTGTCCAGCATTCAGTCCATCAATTGTTTCTTTTGCATATGTAGCAAAGGGAGGGCACACATAGTTGGCTTTTATGGACTTCACGGCAGCTTTCAACTGTGTAAGCCATATGAAGCTATGATCTATAATGTTGGAGATGGGCATTGATCCCCAGTTGATCAATCAAATTCGTGAAATGTACTCACAGGCCACACCGTGTGTCCATTATGGAAGGGATGGTGAATGCACGAGACTCTTTAAAATCCTGAGAGGAGTTAGACAAGACTGTGTCCTGGTCCCATTTTTGTTTTCGCTATACACAAATGGAGTAGAAGCCGCCCTAACAGGATCTACAGTAGATATTCCATCCTTCCCTCCAGCACTACTTCCGATCCTGGCCTATGCGGATGACGCTGTCCTAATAGCCAGGACGGGAGTAGCGTTTCAACGCCTAATAAACGCCTATGTGGGTTACATGCCATCCTTGGACCTAAAGGTTAATGAGTCCAAATCTTTTGTCATGGTGTCAGGAGCGCTCCCTCCCAAAAAGATTCCATATTTTCACATTGGAACTAGGAAATTACGTGAAGTGGAGATTTTCTCCTACTTGGGAGTTTTATTTGATAGTAAACAAACTTGGTTGCACATGGTGGGTTATAGGGCACTAACAATGGAAAGAACTTGCAATTTCTAGTTTCATTATAAACTTGGAACTAAGTCTATAGCGATGATAAAAAAGATTTATAATGCAAAAACGATTTCGGCCACAACATATGGGGCAGGGCTGTGGGGAATGGATCCAGTAGATTCCCTCCAGAAGATAGAGGACGGCTTTTAAAGAGGATCGCCTCTCTTCCTGTGTCATTTTCTAATTATGTATGCCACCTGGAATTGGGTTTACTTATATTACGGACATAGTGAGACTTGCCCCAACCATGCTGAGGCACTCAATTTGGAAAGGAAACACAGTGGATCTTAACCAGGCTATAATACAAAATTGTTTATTATTAGAAAAAGGTACATAAAATTGCTTGGTTACAATATGTCCATTCAAAGTTGCAGTCGCTAGGCGTACCGGAACTGTTTACAAACCGGAGTTCTTGTACCAATTTCCCTAAAAAGAAACTTGAGGCATTATATCTAGTTAAAACAGCTAATGTCAGGGAAGAAATTCACTGTGCAAAAATATCAGTGAAATTGTACTTTCGGATCCCCCCCTTAACGGATGGTGAAAATTCGTATTTGGAGGGTGTACGAAATTTACAGCATAGGTTTGTCCTTCTAAGATTTCGTACCAATTTAATCCCTCTGATATTGGGCTTTCCTGCAAAAAAGTTCTGCCTAAATGACCTGACTCCATGTCCATGTGACAATTTATCAGTGCAATGTGATCTTCATCTTTTCTTTTGTAACTTTCATAGAAAGCAGAGATCTAGATATCTTTTACCACTTTTAAGGCGGAACAATTTTAATCAATGTCATATTGCCTTGCTATTCTTGGAGAAGCTCCATGACCCTTATGTCTGTCTCTGTGTAGCCTCTTTTTTGTGGGCCTGTTTGTGCAGGAGACGTCTTCTATAAGGGAGAAATGTGCAAAACTAAGCCATTTACTTCCCTGAGCTTACAATGGTAATGTGGAAAAATTCATGTGATTTAGATTTACTATGACAAAATATATGTACAAGCCATCCTGTCCTGCAATGTGGACATATCACTTTTAATTAATTTGTATCTATTTGTTAATTAATTGTTAGTTGGGCGGATGATTACTGTTGCATGACTTACAGTATATAGCACCAACATCAATTTTTGAATTTCTGTGTCCTGTACAAATTGAAGGTTATGGTGCAAGAGCTTTTATGGGTCTTTTGATTTGCTAATTGTTATTAATTCTCCTTTTAAAGAAAGTTTATTTTTATGTACCTACACTTTTATGATCTATTTTATTAATTAGATTGAATAATGTTGATTGGTTTGGATTGGTATGTAGAAAAAACAAACACTAGTTTAGACTGTGGATGTAGTAGAAGAAACCTTGGATCCCAGTGTTGCTGAAGTTAGACAACAACGTCTTCCAGAGTATAAACTTTAACTAGTACTTTTGGCTGAACAAATGTAGCCCCTATTTCTGTCGCTGCGTTTCCTTCCCATTTAGTGTAGAGTAAAAGAGGAGTGTGCAGCGAGGCAGCGACAAACCGAGATACACCCAGCTGCACCCCCCCACGGACATTCTATGCTCTGTACTCTATATAAATATTGGTCTACGGTGATCTACTTAAAAGGGCGTTGCAATCAAAACCTTTAATTTGAGTTTTCCACTGACTTGACTTTGGGACAAACTAAGAAGAGGTCTGCCCATCTTAGAATGGTTGCAGCCCCAATAACAAAATATAAAAGGAGAAAACAGACTAAGGAAAAACTTGGTGGCCATCTCAACATGTATAAAAAACCCTAGGTGGTAAAGTACAAACAAGACATTCTTCTATGACGTCGCATAAGTACTTTAAACAAACAATATTAGTACCTGAAATAGATAACCAAACTTCTAAACGTAAACCCAACGCGTCCTCTGCCCAATCAATAAATAAAACCTTTAAAGAGGAGTTAATTAACCTATCATTCCTTTCAATTATTCAACACGAGGTGCACAGCTGATGGGGAATTACTGGAACCCTCCCAGGAGCAAATGAATGAAACTCATCAGACATAGCAGGTCTGCTCAGAAACAGAGGGAAATGTATGTATTGGTACCAAAAGCATGCATCATTGCTAATTAGCAATGAAGAAGTCAGGTCTCCAGCCTTAGCGGCTCTCAGACTGCTTCTTCCCAGAGTGACAGGTTTCTAGGTGCTATATACAGTTAGAAATGCCACATCAGCGGAACTAGAATATGGCACCAAGCCAAATATGGCTAACATGGATGTGCAATGTCTGCACCATGCAAATTATAAACAGCCAGATATGGACAGACCAGAAAGGCTGGCTCGGCACTGTGTAAGCAACTTGCACAACCATATTAAGAAATATCATGTAGTCAGGACAGGCATAGTGACTTCCGAGGGGGTACATAATAGCTTGTTGAAGCTTGTCCAGTCAAGGTCAGATAGGAATCCCTTTGGTGCTCCAGGCCTCATGTTAATGTGATATATCTAAGCATGAGATCGGTATACACCCGTTACAACGCATCTTTTACTCCGCACTACCATTACAACGCGACTTTTACAACGCATACCATTACAACGCATTGCGCTGGGGGGCGCTCTAGGATAGGGAATAAGTATAATTTACTATCCAACACCTTCCCTAGGGTCCACGGGGACTGGAGTTAGAATAGTAAATTATACTTACCACTATCCAGCACCTCAAAGCGCTATGCGTTGTAATGGTATGCGTTGTAATGGTCGCGTTGTAATGGTAGGTAGTTGTAACGGTATGCGTTGTAACATGGTACATCCATGATATCTTTTGAAGTGCATACACATGAATTTATATATGGATATTCATATATATTTTGCAACAATCCTCCCTTTTGGATAGACCTATCGAACATTACTGTAAAACCAAAATATATATATGTGTATATATAAAGGAAACATTGGTTACATAATTTTGGATGGCTTTACAGAGTGTTTGCATCAAATGCATATATTGTCACATTGATACATCCTGATGAGATCATTATTATATCAGCAGGCTGTTGTGATACCTGCAGCATACTTATAATTAGGTGTCCAACAAATATTATTTGCTCAATGCAATGCATAGTGCTACAGTGCCACTTTAGTCACCTAGTTCCCGGGCACTTTCTGCAAGTGTCAGTAATTTAAAGTCAGCAGTGTGTGGTCATCTCCTGGTTTGCAGTTGTCTTGTTCAGGGGCGGTTTCATGGACCTGCCCTGCGTTTTCTCTTCAGTCTATTTTTCTGCAGGTACAGACCATCACCTTTCTTCGAGACTACGTTGTGTACATCACTCAACAGCATCAGTAGATGTTGTGTCCCTCTGATACTTTATGATGGGCCCTCAACTTCCACCTGGAGAACGACCAGGACAACAACAGCACCGCCCTACTAGACAACCTCGCCAACCTCGGATTCAAGCAACTGATCAACACCCCCACCCATTACGCCGGCCACACGCTCGACCCTATCTTCTCCTCCAGCAACCACATCTCCTTCAGCCACACCACCGAGCTCCACTGGACCGACCACTGCTGCGTACACTTCAACTTCAGGAAAACAGCGTCCCACCACCGCCATCAACAAACCCCCAGAAGATGCTGGAGCAAGATCACCACCGACCAACTCACCACCTCCTTGCACCTAAACCCTCCCACCAACACCACGGACCCCAACGAAGGAGCCCACAACCTCACACAGTGGATCACCGACTGCGCCGACACCCTTGCTCCACTGAAAAACCCTCCCAGCAACCTCAACAGCAAAAAAGCCGCGTGGTTCACCAACGATCTCAGAGACTCCAAGAAATCCTGCCGTGACCTCGAGAAAGCCTGGCGCCACAGCCAGTCAACGGATAACATGACAGCCCTCAAGAACGCCACCCACAAACACCACCAGCTGATCCGCACCACCAAAAGGTCATCCTTCAGAGAACGACTGGATAACAACACCCACAACAGCAAGGAACTCTTCAACGTCGTGAAAGAGCTCTCCAACCCCAACGCCAGCGACAACGACATCATGCTTTCTCAAGACCTCTGCAACTCTCTGGCCACCTTTTTTCACCATAAGATCGTCGACATACACGACAGCTTCGGCGCTCAGAACACGTACCCCACCACCGAACCTACACCCCCCATCACCACCATGTGCGCCTGGACTCAGGTAAGCACAGGAGATACCACCCACACGATGAACACCATCCACTCGGGCTCCCCAGCCGATCCCTGCCCACACCACATCGTCAACAAAGCCGACTCCATCATAGCACCCATACTTCTGGACATCATCAACATCTCCTTCATATCCGCCACCTTCCCGGAGAGCTGGAAGCACGCAGAGATCAGCGCCCTCCTGCAGAAACCCACCGCAGACCCCTCAGACCTCAAGAACTTCAACAAACAGCTGACAGCCTTTCTGGAGACGAACGGCTCCCACGACCCATCGCAGTCCGGATTCCGAGCGAACCACAGCACTGAGACCACCCTCATCGCGGCCACCGACGACAACCGGACCCTGCTGGACAACGGAGAAACCGCCGCCCTCATCCTGCTCGACCTTTCGGCTGCGTTCAACACGGTCTGCCACCGCACCCTGACAACCCGCCTACGCCACGCTGGGATCCAAGGAAAGGCCCTGGAATGGATCACCTCCTTCCTCTCCGACAGAACCCAAAGAGTCCGTCTCCCGCCCTTCCTCGCAGAAGCCACCAAGATAATCTGCGGCGTTCCTCAAGGCTCCTCGCTCAGCCCCACCCTCTTCAACATCTACATGAGCCCCCTCGCAGCCATCGCACGCAAGCACAACCTCAACATCATCTCCTACGCCGACAATACCCAACTGATCCTCTCCCTTACCAACGACCCCACCTCCGCCAGAGCCAGCTTCCAGGACGGAATGAAAGACATCGCAGACTGGATGAAGCTCAGCCGCCTGAAACTGAACTCAGACAAGACGGAAGTCCTCATCCTCCGCCCATCCATCACCGCCTGGGACGACTCCTGGTGGCCCCCTGCTCTGGGCCCCCCACACAAGCCCACGGACCACGCACGCAACCTGGGCTTCATTCTTGACTCCTCCCTCACGATAGCCAGGCAAGTTAACGCCGTTACCTTCTCCTGCTTCAAAACACTCCGCATGCTCCGTAAGATCTTCCGCTGGATCCCCACTGGAACCAGGAAAACGGTCACCCAGGCCCTCGTCACCAGCCGTCTGGACTACGGGAACGCCCTCCACGCTGGGCCCACTGCCAAACTACAGAAAAGACTCCAGCGCACCCAGAACGCATCAGCACGACTCGTCTTCAACATCCCCCGACACAGCCACATCTCCGCCCACCTGAGGGACCTGCACTGGCTCCCCGTCAGCAAAAGGATCACGTTCAGACTCCTCACCCACGCACACAAGCCTCTCCACGACTTGGGCCCCGAATACCTCAACAACCACCTCACGTTCTACACGCCAACCCGCCAGCTCCGCTCCGCCAGCCTCGCCCTCGCCACGTCCCATGGATCCGCAGAACCCCCACCGGAGGAAGATCCTTCACCTACCTGGCGGCCAAGACCTGGAACACCCTCCCCACCCACCTACGACTCACCCAGGACCATCTCTCCTTCAGGAAGCAACTCAAGACCTGGCTTTTCGAGCAGTCGCAGCCCCCCCTACCCCTGCGCCTTGAGACCCTAGCGGGTGAGTAGCGCACTTTACAAATACTCTTGATTGATTGATGGATCATAGGAATGGTCTGGCCTGTCCTCTTCTTGACTGCTGTGTTGCGCAGATCCTCTGGTGACAGATGATCATCACTTTCGTGTATCGTCCTCTCAGGCGTTGGGGCGCTGCCTTGCATCTTCTCCCCTCAATCCATTCATGGCGTTTGTTCAACTTCTGTGGTCCAGTCCACCTAGAACTAAAAGATACAGCTTTTTATTTTTCTCACCATGACCATGTCTCCATAATCACTTTAGAAGCCTTTCCACATTACAGGCACTACTAAAGTCAGAGAATCAGGCCATCTTAGGCCTGTTCCATCAGTTGCCTTGACTAATAATCTATTTTTTATGTTTTTATTTTGGAGCTCATTTACTCCTCCTGGCCTCAAGTTGGAGGGTGGTATGGGGTAGGTATGTTCTACTTTATTCCCCAAAACAACCTCTTTAGCATAATTGTAGTCACTAAGCGATCTCCTACTTTCGCTATTCATACCCTGGTGGACCCCGAACCTTGGAGAGCTGGCTTTCCTGAAGCACTGCGCCCCAGTTGCTGCATCATTCTTGCCTGTTACACACCTCCATCCATTTTGAAAACCTATCCACCCACGCCAGCAAATAATTCAATCCGTTCATTGGAAACCAACATGCATCTGCACATTCATCCTCCCTTGTGCAATATCAGAGGTCCCTGCTCCAGTCTTGTAAGGGAAAGGAACATACTGCGTGGGAACACAGGCATCTTGTCCTGGTAGGCCCATACTCTCTTCATTATTTGCCTCACATCCATCATCAATCCTCCCTCTATGTTCATCTGGTGTTGCAGACCATTGTGCTTCTTTTGCATTAGCTTGCAACAATTGTCTCTGACTGAGCTGTATTTTTGGAATGCTTTGATCATTAGTACCATCTGCACTGGCTATAACATGCTTTCATTTAATGCTGTGCCAGCGATGGCATCACCTTTGGCTAACTTAGTATTAGCTCCTGTGTAGGCTTCACATTTTATTACCGCTATCCTGGTGTATAATACTATTGCTTCTAACAAGATCCTTACTAAAGGACCATTTTTAATAAGGTGCCTTGCTTCTGTTATGAATCCGTAATACTTCCACAGCTGGCCACAAATAAGAACTGCAATGCATAATGTGAGTCAGTGTAAATCTTAACAGTTTTAGCCATGACTAGTATTCATGCTTTTGTTACAGTATACAGCTTTTCTTATTGGGTAGATGTTCCAAGTGGCAGAGCTGCACTTCAGCTATTGCTATAGCATACTCTGCTCTGTAATCAGTGTCTATCAGTTTGCTGGAGGAACCATCAGTGTACCAGTGATATAGTCTGCGTTTTCTGATGGTGTCTAATCTTAGAGTGGTGCCTATTTCTACAATCTCAACAACAACTTACTTGGGTGTCTTATCTTTTTCTAAGATAATGGATCTCATCAGAATAACCTATTGCAGGTCATACTTTGCCAAATTAACAGGTGGGCCTCTTATTATGACATTACAATTAGACAACATGGTGCCCTTATAACCTGTGTGCCTGCCAGCTGAAAATGTTGTTTCGATCCAGACAGCAACAACTGTACTAAATGTGGCACCTAGACAATACAAGTATTGTCCAACACAATGAGAGCCATCCTCTCCACCATCACAGCTGCTGACCCCTAATTACTGCAGAAAGCAAAGTCACATAGTTGTGTCCCACAGGCCTTTCTTTTCCAGCTTTCTCAGCACACCATGTGCAACACCACTTCGTTTGCAAAGTTATTTTGCTCTGAAACAGAGTTGGAAAGGCAGTTTGTAGTCAGGCAGTCCCCATGCTGGTGCAGTACACAATGTTTCTTTCAATTTCCTGAAACAGTTTGCAAGTTCATTATTCATATCATCTGCATTCATGGACCCATTGATGGCAGCAGGTCAATATCCCCAGGAAAGACATCATTTATTTCTTGGTGGGCACGAGCTGAATGCCCTGAAACGATTTTATTCTGTCAGGTGGCATGCGGCGTGTACCGTGGAATATCACAAAACCTAGGTAAGTCGCCTCTTTTTTTTCAGCACTCTCATTTTGACAATGATGCTTCTCTTCTGGATGTAGTTCAGTAGAGCTACAGTGTCTTTTTCACAAGCTTTCACAGTTCAAGTGATGCAGATGTCAAAAGGAGGTCATCAGCCTACTGCAAGACGATGCTACCACTTTCCAGGCATAAATAGCCCAAGTCTCTCTTTACTGCCTGCGCATTGACATCGGGACTCACAGTGAACGAAGTGTACTGGGTATCCCAGCATGATGGCAAAGAGGCTTTCACTTTGTAGATGGACTTTAATGCTAAAATCCACTGAGGAGAGAAAAATACTCTGCCTCTATAGGTATAAATAATAATATAGTACTGGTGTCGGGCCCAACAGACACTAAGGGAACCACAAGTTCATAAGGTAATCACTTTATGGGGACATCATGTTTTCACCACCCTTTCTTTTAAAACATTTTTTTAATTTATTTTAAATATCACTTTGTGGTGAGGGCATTTTTCCAAACCTCTCCGTTCCCTAGATCTATAACCTTATTGTTAGTTATGTGTACATCGATCCATTTCCTTTTCATATGTAACAAACTGCAGTCTAACGGCATCATTCATCATCTCTCAACACATCCAATCGCGCTCTACTGAGGGTGCGTACAACAGAGAATCCTTACTGAAGCTGCAAGCAGTAAGTGCCCTCTTCTAACCTATCCTTAGGTATTTGTGAGTAAATTCCATTTATTAAAAAATAAATATATATATATATATATATATATTTATATACTGCTGCAAATAATTATATTTATCTATATTAAAATTGTGAAATGTATCCCTTTATCTCCCACGTTAGTGGAAACATCTTCCACCTTCGTGGAAACATGAGATTCTCCTTGGGCATGTCAGATATCTTCATCCTGAAACACTGTGCAACAATAAAACTGATACCATACTCTTATCTACTCTCTGGTATCTACGCTGCACCCCTTGATAATGTTATTTAGTGGGATAAAACCCACCCTGCATATCTCCTATAAAGGTATTATTTCTCAAGAAAACAGTGATATCCCAGTCTGCTCCTAAAAGAATATGCAATATTTCTTTTAGCTAATGGTAACTAAACAGATCTGTGGTGTCCAATCTAGTTCCAGGAAGTCTTAATCAAGACCATAATTTCATTGTAACAACTAGGTAAATTCTCCCAGTTAATAAATGTAGTTAAATCACTAATGACGATATCCTGAATATTATTAAATTAATTGAGCATTAATTTGACCCTAATTTTCCTAGGCACATGAAAGCCTCAGACATCATCAGAGCCAAGTTTATTTTAACATTCTCATAAATGAGCAATTTTTTTTAATGTTGTGAGCTTATTTGTGAATTACATGTAGTGTTTTATCCTACAATGTTAGAATCAGGAAATGTAATTAATACAAAAGAATTAAGTTGTTTAAACTACTCTTCAACATTACAAGCAGTATAGACTAAATGTACAACTTGTATTTACACAATTATAAATGTACATGCATACATCAGGAAATGTAGTGAATCTGTCATAGTCTAATGTAGGATTCTGAAAGTAAGTTGAAATCACACCCACTTTTTTAAAATACTTTAAAAGTAGTTCTGACTTATTTTATTTCTACAGATATTCTAGCTTGCACTAGAGAGTCTGTGCATGTGACTCTCGGAAATCATTTAGATAAAGCCAATTTATCAGTGGTCTGCTAACAAAACGTGTTTAAATTAAGGACTGTCACAGTGGCTAACTTCGGATAAAAAAAGTGCTCCAAAAACTCCCTATGTAGACATTTTCTTTCAGTAGTGGTGGTCAGTTCTAAATAAAGAACTTGGCCTCTGACCCTTAAACCTGTTGTCCCTTGTCTGAGCGACGTTACCCCATGTGGCCATCACATTTGAAAGTATCTCTCAAGAAGCATGACTGAAAAGCATTCCTGCTCCGTTCCTGTGTGCTTATAATTGAAAGGTATGGTGCACTTTTATTATCTATTTATTTCTTGTGCACTGTGCGTTCTAGCACGTCAGAAATTGGATCAAAATTTCCGTTTTCAGAATGCAATGTAGTTCTCATGTCTGTACAGCTGCTCTTTGTATAACTTTGTAGGTGCATTTCAGACTGCAGCCAGTAGGCCATATTAGGAATCCCTTTGTAAGGTTGTCCCTAAGATTCAGTAATATTGTCATTGCGAGAGAAACTTAATATTCACCCTTTTAATTTGATGCAACAACATATTTTAACCGGTTGGAAATAGATATCCTAATGTGCACATTGAAATGTGAATATATACTTTGCACAGGATAATTTTCAACAGTGCTAAATATTATAAAATGTTCACAATAGTGGTATTAGACATTATATGGATTACAATTATGTAAAAACGATTTTAGTGCAATAACTTTTAATCATTTTTTACATGTAGTCTGTTTTGAATTAATAATCACTAACCCTTTTGTTGTTTCTACATATGAAAAGCAAGCCTCATTCCATTCATTTTGTCTTTACATGCATTTATATATAACACCTACAAAGCTTCTTTTGAAACTAAGCACAGACGTATTAATGGAGCATAGAAAGTTTAGAAATATGTAATTAGTTACTATGAGATCCACAAATGTGCTTCTGAGGAAAGAAAGTCCTGACTTTCATCCTTTTTCTTGTATCCAAAATAATCAACTTATTTCAAACTTTCAAGACTATTTGTCTTTAAGGCACATGCTTGTATGTGCTATTTGATACCAATTTAAAACCTAGTTGCCACAGTCCTTACTTGTAGCTTGTGCCTGTAGCTGTGTTTTAGGACCGGCAGGTGTCACCCCTCCACACTTCCCAGGAGAGAAAGCAGCAGCTGTTGCTGGGACTCAGCTCTGTTCATTCTATTAAAACCCAGGCATTCCACGCCAGTCAAAATCTATCGTTTTAAAAAGGAGGAGGCTTTTATTTTAGCATTTTATCTGTACAGCAGTCACAAATTACTCACACAATGTGAATGCTTTTAATATTTAATATCATGTATTTAAGGAGAGTTCAAAGACTTTATTATTAGGATGAGCACTGAACGTAAATGTTGTAAGCTCTGACTGCACTACTGACGGTAGTTCCAGTATACATTTGTACACACGTTTTCAAAGTTTAGTAATACGAAGCTATGTATAATGCTCCCAGAATGCTCTCTTATTGTATGCAAATATTTGCAGACGCTTGAAAGCAGGTATGATTATTCTTTGCTTTCAAAATAAAACGTTCACAAAAAATGAAAGCAGGAAAAAAAAACAAATCTCTAAACTACTGTAATATGCTAGGTACCATACCTTTGCAGCATTATTTAGTAACATGTTGATGGATGCCAGTATTTCCCCAAAATACTCATGATTGGAAAATCAGTTTAGCCAGTTTAAATACAATTATAAAAAATTAACAAGCATTGGCAAAGCCAAATAGGTCTCACATTGGAGGTCAGTCTTTTTTTTTTGTCAATGCGTTACTTTTTTAAGCATTGTTTTTGTAAAACCATATCAGTTTTGGAGCTGCTGGGCCCTAACCATTCTAACAAGCATTGGCAAAAGCAAACCTGGTTTTATTGTCTCAAAAAGTACAAATTGCCACAGGAGTTATGGCCACTGTACAAAACTACTTTGTGTGTCAATATGCTCCTTGTGAAACGGCAGAATACTGTCACTCACAGTGATGCCAGCGGATAGAGAGAGAGAGTGACAGGCAGAATTGTAATATACACAAAAGGTCATGGCTAACGTCAGGCTTAATTAGAGGCCCAATTATTAAAGAAAGTCTCAAAAGTGCATGCATTTTATATATCCTTGCATATATACGGTTTCATTGAGTTCACAAGAATTTACAATAGTGGGCCAAGAAATAGTACTCCTAGAAAATATTTGTGAACTGCATTTTTCCCTGAGCAAATTTTCATGTGTAGATTTGCTCATGTGAAAATCTAAATGTTTCCAAGTTCACTTTTCCTCTAACCACTTTTTCCCCAACCCTGGAAGATGTTTTTTACGTCTGCCACTGTCAAAGAGTAAATTTCCAACCCTTGTCATTATGAGAAAAGATTAGAGAAGAATTGGTGAAAATCCTTAAACATGCAAGTTAGTAGGTTTGCACAGACTCAAAAGGGCCTTCCAACCCTGGAACTATTGCTTACCACTATCTTCAGCCCCAGTATGTAGACCTGCAGAAACGTGGCAACATAAGGTAATTGCTAATATTCAAACTCTACTATGGTACGAGCCCTGGCATATTCAAAGATGCTATATCAGAACTCTTATATAATGAGATTGCTGCCATAATTTGTCACAGCATTGCATGGCACAAAAGGGACAAGTGGATTTTTTAGTATGTTCCACCCCTTTGTTAATACACCAGTTATGTACAGAAACAAACAAAAAATATATTCTATGAAATGCATGACAATGTATGCAAAGTCCATTCTCTTTTTATATGGAACGCTAGGCAATTCTGCCTCGAATTTTAATTCTAATCAATTTTTTTATTTTTTTATCATGTGGCAATGTAATACTTGAAGCGTCACACATCTATACTTTGTTACTGCTTCACTGTCCATAGTAGAGGGCAGGCACTTAACATATATTATATAATTCATATTCTTACCTTTATTTGAATTTTTCTCTCCTGCTGGTTTTTTTAAACTGCTTTCTAGTGAGCTTACCATGATTTTCATGTTTAGGTTTATGTTTAGATGCTTGTAAAGCGCTCAAATGCCGAGGCGTCTTGGCGCTGAGGTGTGAGGGTAGTTAGAGAAACTGAGAGCGTAGTGGGAGCATAGCCTATACGGTTGTAAAAAGCCAGGTTTTTAAGTTCTTTCTAAAACATTGGAGATTTGGCTGATGCCTCAAGGACAGCGGTCGTTTGTTCCAAAGCTTCGCCGCGCAGTATGTAATAGTTCGGCCACCCCATCTGGCTCGTTTGTACTTCACAGTTTCAATAAGGCCTTGGCTAGCCGACCTGAGGGCCCGAGAGGGGACATATGGTGTGAACCGTTTTTTTTTTTGTTTTTTTTTAAAACAGATTTTTATTGAGTGCATAATAAGCACATATTCTGTAACGCTCTGTCACCCAGAGTCAATCACCATCATCATGAAATTTGAACACATATGCAGTCGTTTTCTCATGTTACATAATAATAAGAAGAAAAGGAAATGCAATTCAAGGATATGACAAACTAGTCCCCCCCCCCCCCCGTCCCCCCATCCCCCCACCACCCACAACTCCCTCCCCCTCCCTATGCGCTGCTGTCTGCTCTACTGGGTAATATACTTTCAGTGCACAGTGTAATACTGCCACTGACCATTGTACAGAGGTGCCAAGGTAGGCCGGCTACATTCGAGGCTGGTCCGTGGTGTCATCGGGAGGCGGATCTAGCTCCAGACCACGATAGTCCGCCCACCGCTTCCAAACCCTATGATGTTTGAGCGGGCACCCCCTGGCCACAAAGACAGGCTGCTCCATCCCCATGCAGAAGTCCATGCCCCGCTTCCATGCCGCCAGAGAGGGAGCCTGGGGCGCTTTCCACGAACGTGCAATGTCTCGTTTCGCCATGGTTAAGCCCAAGAGGAGCAAGTGGCGCTTGTACCTGTTGCCTCCCACCCCGGCCATCACATGTAGTAGTGTCAATTTAGGGTCCCTCTGAAGAACCCAGGCAAGAACTTCATCCAAGCACCAAAGCACTCCTGTCCAAAACCTCTGTAGCGCCCTGCATTCCCACACTGTATGTAGTAGTGTTCCAACCTCCGTCCCACACCTGAGGCAATCCGGGGACGCTATCAACCCCGCCTTCCACAAGCGCTGCCTAGTATAGTATGTGCGGTGTAGGTACCTAAATTGTATGAGTCGCAGGCGCGTGGATATTGCAGCTCCCCTAGGGCTCTCCAGTGCCTCCACCCAATCTTCCTCATCCATGTCCCCAACGTCCTGCTCCCATGTTGTTCTAAGGTGCTGCAGGTCGGTGGTACAGTGTCGGACTATGGTTTGATATATTCGGGACAGTTTCTTGTCAGGTAGCTCCCCCATGAATATTTTAGCCTCTAGCGGGCTAAATTCAGGCAGGTCATCCAACCCCGCTATATATGGTGTCAAAGCATGTCGGAATTGAAGATATTTATAGAACTGGGTTCTCGGCATCGCGTATTCTACGCGCAGGTCATCAAAGGACTTGAGCACACCCCTTGACACAACATCGCCTAAGGTGGAGATGCCGATCGCATCCCATCCCTGAAAGCCCGGCAAGGTGTCCAACTGGGGTAGGCGGCCATTGTGCCAGAGTGGGGTCCGGTTTTTGAGGGTAGCGCTTAAAACATGTATAACCATGGGGTGATCAAAATAAACAGTACAGCCATGTGACTTTGGTGCAAATTGTATTTAATTGTAGTTATCTAAGCAAAATGTTTACAGCAATGTTTTTATTTAATTTTTATTTAATTTTTAAGTGGACCCCTGAGGAAGAACTTAAAAAAGTTTGAAATGCATTGGGTTACATCAGCATTGAATATTAAGGATGTATAATGTTTTATATACGTGCCCGGAAAAAGGCCTGTTGTGGCATATCCGTGGCAGGAGAAGTATTATTGAAAAACATTGGCTAATCATGTGTTGACAGTGCATTGGAAATAAAGGAAGTAACATCATTCTAATCAATGGAGTATTTTGGATTCTTTGGAGTAAATAATTGAGCATATACCAACAAGTGCAAAACTAATGACCACAGCAGTGCGTCTGGATTTGGGGTGCAGTGGCGCCCCATTCATCTTGGTTATCGTTAACTTCTACGTGGCAAACGGGTGGACCACGTTCATCCAGGGAGCACGCGAAAACGTTTCAAATTGGAAGAAAATGGAGTACAATGGTTGAAAAATTGAAATTAGGTGTGCCCGGCAACTTCGACTAGAATTGTCTCCTGGGTTAACACATTCCACCAACCCATTCTGCGTAGCGTCTGCCTCCAGATTTGAAAAACCACTTGCGTGGCTGATGGCAAAGCCTTCCTGAGCGGCGCCGAGTATAGAAGTGTATGGACGGACGCCGTGCCCATCATAGCCCTCTCCACCGCGTAGGCGGGGTCACTCCTGTTGGCATACCACCAGTCATTCAGGACCAACAAGTGGGACGCCTGGTAATAGGAAAGGATATCTGAGGTAGCCAGGCCCCCAGTATAGGTTGACCGGAAGCGGGTCCGCAGGGCAACCCGCGCCGTGCCCCTCTCCCATAGAAATCGGCTGAGCGCCGAATTAAGGCGCCGGAACCAACTCTGCGCAATCAGGACCGGGTGATTCTGCAGCTGGTATATCAAACGCGGGAGAACCACCATCTTAAAGATGGCCGACCGACCATGTATGGAGAGTGGCATTCTGGACCAGACTTCCATGTCGTCTCGGGTGCGCTCCCACACCGGGGTAATGTTACGTTCCATAGCAACGGAGGCGTCCTCCGACAGGTACACCCCCAAGTATTTCATGCCGTCTGTGGCTATTTGAAGCTCCCCCGCCCAATGCCCAACAGGCTGCGGGCCGCCCAGGATCCATAATGTAGATTTCCGAGAGTTCAAGTATAGTCCTGAGGTTTCACCAAAAATTTGCAGGATCCGCAGGAGCCGAGGCCCCAAGCGCTCCAGGTTGGTGAGGAAAAACAGTATGTCATCGGCGTACAGCGCTATTCTATCAGACACTCCCCCCCGCCCACTGAAAACCCCTGAGCTGAGCGTCTATCCGCACCCACGCCGCAAGGGGCTCCATTGCAAGGGCGAACAGAGCCCTGTCGCGTCCCACGTTCAAGCTGAAAAGAGCGGGAAATCTCCCCCCCCACACGTACCGTCGCCGTGAGATCAGTGTATAGGAGCCGCACATACACCAAAAAACGAGGGCCCAGGTTGAGACGCCCCATAAGAGCGAACAAATACGTCCAGCTTAGGGAATCAAACGCCCTATCCATGTCAGCTAAGAACAGTGCAGCCCCTTCCCCCAGCCTTCGCCAGGAGACACCGCAACCTGCGCCCGTCGTATATTATGGCGCGTAGCCCGCTGTGGCATAAAACCAGCCTGGTCTGGATGCACCAGGTCGGTAATGTACGGCTTGAGTCTATTGGCGAGGGCCTTAGCTAGTATCTTGGCCTCTGTGTTGAGCAAAGATATCGGTCGATAGGACGCATGGGCCTCTGGTGGTCGCCCAGGCTTCAAAAACACCACCACCTCTGCATGGCGCCAGTCCGGCGGCAGCAAGCCGGTTTCGCGTGCCTCCTCTATGACTGGGCGAAAGTGCGGGCCCAACTGAGTCACAAAGTGTTTAAAAAACTCGCTAGGGAACCCATTCGCCCCGGAGCCTTGCCCGGGTTCAGTTCACCCAGCGCTGTGGCGAGCTCCTCATCCGACAGGGGGCGGGGCGGTCTAATACCTCACGAGCCTCATCGGTGACAGCCTTAGGAGGAAGGTCATCTATGAAGCGCTGTACCACCTCCACCTCCAAACATTCCCGTGACGCGTAAAGTGCCTCATAATACGTGGCGAAACTGTCAGCCAGGGCCGCTGGCTCCAAGAGGGGCTCCCAATCCATTCCTGCCAACTGGGGCAGTAGCTGGGCGTGCATGACGCCCTGGCACAGGCGGTGCAGCATTTTACTGGACTTATTGCCCCACTGATCGATACGACTACGCGTGGCAAGCCATGCCTGCTTGGCCTCATCTAGAAGCACCGCTGAGTATTGCTGTTGAGCTAAGACCAACTGTCTCCTGGCCGCCCCACCATCCTCCCCACCGCGCAGTGTGGGCTTCATCGCCTCCCAGAGCATCGCCGCAGTATCCACTGTGCCCACATTCATCAACAGATAGTGTGCAATTTCACATGTCATATGGGCCCGGTATGGTCCCTGCGTCAGTTGCCGCGATGACAAACGCCATCTGAACGGCTGTCGGGCTCGACCAGTGTCTAGTATCACGTACACCGGCGAGTGATCAGACAACGCCCTCGGCAGGATGTCGGCGGACAATACTCTATGTACCATGCCCCTTGGAACAAAAACGCAATCCAGCCTAGAGAAGGAATCGCGCACTGCCGAGAAATAAGTATACTCCCTGCGCATGCCATGTTTATGCCTCCACGTGTCCACCCAATCCAAGCCCGTGGCCAGAGCCCGCAACCGGGAAGTGTGACTGTCCCCACCCACCGCTCCACGGTCACCATCCCCACTGCGCCATCTATCCATTGCAACATCCATTACGTCATTCCAGTCTACACTCACGACGAACATGGCGTCTGGCATGTCAACCCATAGGGAAATCAATTTCCCAACCAGAGGCCACTGTAGCGGTGGCGGGGCAGATACACTACCAATGAGGACCGGGTCACCTCTAATCTCTCCATGTACAAACACGAATCTACCTTGTGGGTCTGCGGTGGACGAGGACCGCCAACCCCCGCGATTCCCTAGTGAACCCCGAGTGGTATGCGTGTATGAACCCATTCCTCTGCAAACACAGGGCCTTGGTACCGAGCAGATGCGTTTCTTGCAGGAGGAGTATATCTGTCCCCCTCCTCTTTGCCCATGTAAAGACAGCCCCCCGCTTCACTTTATCCAACATGCCCCGCACATTCCAGCACATAATCCTTGTCCCGCCCGGGCCTAACCGCACTCCCTCACCAGCCATAACCTCTGGAGTAATGCAGAGTGTCGCAGCCTCACGCTGCGGCGGCAACCCCGGCAACCTCTTGGACAGTCAGCAAGCAGTAGTTCCAGCGCAACCCTTCTCCCCTTCCCTCGCAAACAAACCCCAACTTCCCCCCTCCCACCCCCCACCCGCACCTCCCAAACGTGGAAGCACCTGTCGTGGTCGGAGCATGATCCCGGCCCCAACTGGGAGCCAAGTACCACCCCCTCCAACTGAACCCCTCGCAGCAGCCCATATGGAACTAGGCCGTCGCCCCCTCCCAACTAACCCTTGTGGGGACACCAGCCTCGACAGCAAGGTGACTGGTCCCTACACATACAACATTTAAGCAAGTTATTAGTCAGGTCTCACAAAAGTCAAGGCACATCCTCCTGGGCGTCCTGGGCTCCCCCGTCTTGACGCGTGGCTGATACAGATTTCGAGCTGCGGCTTGAGCGCGAACGGCCCCTGCGCTTACGTTGGCTCTCCTGGTCTCCCCCTGCCGGATTACTTGCAGAGGAGTCGGACTCTCCTCCCTTTGCTCTGTTGGGTCGACTTTTTACAGTTTCATCTGTCCATTGAAAGACTTCCTCTGGGGTGTTGAAGAGGAAGGTGCGAGACTGAAAGATCACCCGCAGCCTTGCCGGATAGAGTAGGGCATATTGTAGCTGCAGACCCCTAAGACAGGCCTTAGCCGCTGCGAAGGACTGGCGTTGTTGTTGCACTTGCTTGGTGTAATCCGGAAAAATCAAAATATTGGCATTGTCATAAGTCCGCTTGCCCTTCAGCCTCGCCTGCTTTAGAATCACATCCCTGTCCGCATAGTTCAGGAGTTTAGCAATCATGGGGCGCGGGCGCTCGCCAGGCGGCGGCTTCTGTGTCAGCGCCCGATGGGCCCTCTCGATTACAAAGCAGCGGGAGAGAGCTTCAGGTGGAATCCAACTCTCCAGCCAATGTGTAAGGAAGCTCTCAGCATTCCCTTTCTCACAGTCCTCCGGGAAGCCAATAAACCTCAGATTACTACGCCTTGCCCGTCCTTCCGCCTCCTCCGCCTGTTGTACAAGGCCCTTCTGCGTCCTCTCAAGGACCATGACCCTCTTCTTCAGGGATGTAACATCGTCTTCCACCTCGGTTATGCGTGTTTCTGTACCCGCTATACGCTCCACAGCATTCCGCAGGTCTTGCCGGAGAAGCGTAACATCCAAGCCCACCGCCCCGATTTTAGCATCCAGGACATCCCGGGACTGCGTGATTGCCGCCATTAGCGCCGCATTGTCTGGTACCTGCGCCGGGGTACCCTTCGCGCCAGCCACCTCCGTGAATTTGTCAATGGGCCTCTGCTTACTCTGCTTACTCTGGCTGCCGCTACCCCTCGTCATGTTGTTCTCGGCGCGCGGCTCAGGCCCGCCACGAGGACCCAGGTCCAAATATGGCCGACAACCGCCCGACTCCCACCCCGAGGGAGGTATGGGGAGAGGCCGCAGACACTCCAAGAGCTTACCCTGCTACTGCGAGGGGGTTCCAACCTCGCCAAGCCGCCCGCACACCCCTGCGTTGCAAGTCACTCGGCAGGCCCAATCTCAGCGCCGCCAACTGCGTCACACCGGGGCCCGACACGACCCCCGAGTAGTAGTCCTCCGCCACTACGGCCCCACACGCGGCAACGCCGACCCGGGCAGCAGTGGAAACTTCGACCTAGGCAAGCGCACCCCTCGGCGAGCAGGCACCGCCGCTCCACGGCAGCTCAACATGTCCCTCGCTCCGCGGGTATCCGGTGACTCCCCGCCGGGGTCCCCACTGGGCTCAGCTCCCGGGGCGCCGCCTACCGCCGGTCCACAAGAGGTGTTGTCTGTGAAAGCCCCGGGTCCAGGAAGACCACAGTGTTGCCGCTTCCCGCTGTCGGGCCACTCCAAAATTGAGGCCCCGGCTGTGCAGGCTGCTCCGGAGCCCCTCGATCTCAGGCGACGTCCTGGCTGCTAGGAATAGTCCTGTGCTACCATTCACGGGGAGGGAACGGCCACAGGGTTCAGGCACCGATCCGTGTCGTCTGGAGCTGTTTACAAGGACCAGGGCAGGATATTTTAGCAGGATTTCAGAAAGGCTGGCCGGAGCTCGCGCTCTACACGACCGCCATGCTTGCTGGCTAAACCACGCCCCCTGGTGTGAACAGTTTTTGAAGGTCCCCGGCGCTCCCTCCATTTATTGCCTTATAAACTAAGGTTAAAGATTTAAATCCAATGCGCTGTCTAATGGGCAGCCAGTGAAGTGATATAATTCCTGCTGAGGTTGGCTGTCCTCTGTATAACCCCAGGAGGAGTCTGGATGCCGCGTTTTGCAAAGACTGCAATTTTTGCAGTTGGAATTTGTCGATTCCTAAGAACAGTGCATTCGAGTAGTCCAGTTTTGACAGGAGTAAGGCTACCGTCATTGTTTTTTGAAGCTCTTTGGGTATGGGGAATATTTTTCTCAAAGTCTTTAAAAGAAGGAAACATGAAGAGATGAGATTGTTCACCTGCGCACCAAATTTCAGCTTGTTGTCGAACATGATCCTCAGATTTCTGACCTTTTCCACAGGACGAGGACATTCTCCGGCCTCAGGTGGCCACCAGGTCTAGTTCCATAGAGGTGTGCCTGGTCCAAATTCCATCACCTCTGCCTTTTCAGTATAGATTTTTAGATAGTTCTGACACATCCAGGCCATAATGTCGGTAAGGCAGGCACGGAACCTTATTGCTGTGGTCTCTGGTTGGTTGGTGATGGAAATGATGAGCTGAGAGCCATCAGCATATGAGACCAATCCAAAGCCATGTCTCCTTACTACCTCGGCCAAAGGGGTGACGTAAAGATTAAATAGGGTCAGAGATAACGCAGATCCCTGCGGAACTACACCGGGAAGATGAAAACTTTTAGACTGCATGCCGTCCCAGAACAGCTGTTGTTCCCTTGCCTCCAAAAAGAAGTACAGTAGGGAAAGGGCGGTCCCTTCCACTCCTATATCCCTCAGCCTCTGTACCAAAACCGCATGGTTAACGGTATCAAAAGCGGCTGATAGGTCAAGGAGTACGGGGACCGCCCTTCCCCCTGCGTCTACCGTTCTGCGGATCTCCTCAACAGCGACAATTAATGCTGATTCCGTCGAGTGGCGCGGACGAAAGCCAGGCTGTGATGGATCCAGCAGAGTGTTTTCATCGAGATATTCTGTAAGCACTCTGTTAAGTTGTTTTTCTAGTGCTTTTGCAGTAATAGGGAGACCGGCAAAGGGGCGGTAGTTCTTAGGTTCACTAGGATCTAGATTTGTTTTTTTTAGAAGGGGCGTGATCGCTGCCATTTTCCATGTTGCAGGATAGCAGCCTGTGGCTAGTACTTGGTTCATAGTAGGGGTCAGATTTTTGCAGATCTTAACAGCTGCTTGATGCATGATAGATGCGGGGCATGGATCATTAGGTGCGCCTGACTTTATAGAGTTTTTCAACCGTTTCGTTATTAATTGGCTGAAAACAGGTTAGTTTACATTGAGAACTAGAGTTGGAAGTTATCGGTTCCAGTGATCTGGCAGGACTTTTGAAATTGTTGTATATTTCTCTCACCTTCTCTTGGAAGTAGTTCGCCACTTTGTTACATAGAAGCTGATCTGGTTTAAACCCTTTATCTTTCTGTGGTTTAGCCAGCATGTTAACTGTTTGGAACAGTTCCCTGATCGAATTGCCCGCCTCCTTTATTTTTACTGTAAAGAACTGTTTTTTGTAGCGGTGATTGCTTCTTTGTATATTAGAATGGTGTGGTTGTAGAGGGCTTTCGCGTCACTATCGTAATTTTGTCGCCATTGGCCCTCTGCTCTCCTACAGTTCACTTTCAAACTTTTAGGTTCAGGGGTGTACCAAGGTGATGACATTTTGACTCTTTTTATTGTCTCTAACTTCTTGGGCGCGACTTTATCCGCTGCTAGTGTTAGCCAGTCGTTAAACTGCTGAACTCCCTTGTTGTTGTCCGAATCTAAGATATTCAGAGAGGGGTTTAGGGTTGACTCAAAGTCTCCATCCTTGGTTTTGTCTCTTCGTCTAATTAATGCCTTTGAGACTTTGGCTTGAACTCCTGGTTGTGTCTGGATGAGTTTGAGTTTAAAAGGAATGGCCTTGTGGTTTGTCCATGTTAAGATTTGTAGGTCCGAAACCGTGATGTCGGGGTCACTTGTGAAAATTCCAACCAGCGTATGACCTGCCAGATGGGTAGAACCACTTATCAATTGTCTGAGATTGAAGCCTCAAGATTATCTAACAGCCTAGCAGCATCTACATTGCTATTTACTTCAAGGTGGTAGTTAAAGTCACCAAGAATCGTAAGAGGGTGCGGGTCAGTATAAAGTTCCAGGAGCGTCAGGAGAGCTTGAGAAAAATCTGCTCTTGTTCCTGGCGGACGGTAGATCAATATCCCCTTGAAGGTCTGAAAGTTGTTTAATTCATCTGAGATCCGGTCTTGTGAAATTTCCTTTTTACTCACAATGTGCTCTTACACCCTGAAAGATAAATTCAAAAGGTCTCCTACAAGGAAAAAGTTGTTAGGTAGTGGATAGAATGAGTTAAAAAGAGGGAAATCAACGGTTATGGACTAGCCAGAGACATCACATATAAAACCAATTTCCTTTTCTCATGCACTAATGCGCTCCATTTTTTATATAAATCAAAGAAATATTTCAAGGAAACAGAGGTCCAATACTGAAGATCTATGCCCTATTCAAATGCAGTCATTTATCCATGACATATTTCAAAATCATTTCCCTGTGTTCCGGTGCAATCCGCCAATCTCACTATATTCTGGGAGTGTTTCTTGTTGTGGGTAAAATCAATACCCCATCCTAGCATAGGGTCTCCTGCAATTAATTTTTTTTAAAACCCCCGAAGGGTCTAGCCATTTGTCAATATTTATTGACGTAAAGTAACTTAGTTACTTATCTTACTTATTAAATCTTTATTTCGATCACAGATCCTAAAAGATGTACATTCAATTCAATATAAAAAAATTAAAAAAATATATTAAACAACACAGTGATCACATTAAGACTAAAATTTAAAAGAGTCACTCAGTTTTTGGGGCTATCTTGCAAATTATTAGCACATCATTTTTATACGTCGACATCGGGCATACCACATAAAGGTTAAAAATTTGGATAGCGCAAAGACCAGGGAGGGTGATAAGTCTGTCTTAAGAATTCTGTACGCGGGTAGGAAAGTTCTAAATCCCAGGTTCCTAAGCAATGGAACTAGCCAATATTTTCTGCTCTTTTCATATCCCCTGCAAAAGAAGACAACATGAATGTCATTCTCCTTTGAGTGGCCACAAGATGGACAAGTTTCTAATGAAGAGCAAGAGGACCAAGATGCTGTAAATGATGCTAGAGGAAGCGTTCCATATCTCCATTGGAGAAATAATTTCCTCGTTAATTGCGAAGACATGGCATCTAGGACGCTTTCAAGTTGGTAAGAGTCTTTAGTTTGTATAAACTTATTAAACAGCGAACCCTCACGTGTTCCATCCATGGTTCTATGGAGCATCTGCTCATAATAGGCTCTCGACAGTGCCTTTTTTGGGATCCTGGGGCACATGTTGAGTGGGTCAGTCCACAGTTCGTGTAGTCCAATTGCCTCCAGCGTTTTCCTAATGTAGATCAGCCATGGCATTGTTTTGGCACCGGGAAGTTCCAGAAATTCCTGCAGCTCAGCTCTGTAGATTTGAAGATCCGGGCTACTCCATATTCGCCGCCAGAATGTCAGAGGCTTTAAGCCCAGTACCTCCGTTATAGGTTGAATGTCCAAGTCCAGTCTGAGCGGGAGTAATGGTGTACTCTGTGGGAGGGCAACAATCTGTCTCAAAAATCTGTTTTCTGTTATTAATAATTTAGATGATAGAGTGTGCCCCCACAACTCACCCCCATACGTGACAGCACCCCGGGCTTGAGCTTTATAAATGTGAATTATAGGGCTTAGTGGACGGAAGGGGGATTTTTTAGCCAATCTCTTAGTGCCTCCCGCCAACTGTGCCAGTTTGATATTTGCTTTCGCCTGATGGGATGACTACGTTAGATGTTCATTGAGAGTAATCCCAAGGTATTCGATTGAATACACCCACTCCAGTTGGACTTCTCCTAGCCTTGGGGAGGAACGATTATGTGGCTTAGGGTTGAGGATCATGTATTTAGTCTTCTGGGCGTTAATTTCAAGTCCTCGATCTAAACAGAACTGCAGGAACCCGTCCAGTACACGCTGAATGCCCATAGGGGATTTAGACAGCAGCAGGGTGTCGTCTGCAAACATAATTGCAGGCACCCTGCTGCCAGTCAACTTTGGTGCATCGATATTGGGGATCCTGGTTAGATGGTCAACTATCCCGTTCACAAAGAGGCAAAACAGGGTCGGTGCAAGAACACAACCCTGTCTCACCCCTCTGCGAACGGGAAACCTTTCGGTTAGTTTGCCTCCTTTTCCGCACCTTACGCGGGCATAGTTGTTACTATGTAATCTCCTCAGGATACCCAGAATGTCTCCAGGGACATTCAACTCCTCCAGGACTTTCCATAGTTTCTGTCTTGGTACCAAATCGAAGGCGGCACGAAGATCTACAAAAACTGTATACAGGGTGCCGCCCTCGATTATAGCTGTCCTCCAGTAAATCAGGTTCAACCTAAATATTTGGTCGGTTGTTGACACTCCCTGTCTGAATCCAGCCTGATAGGGGGTCAAGACACCCCTCTCATCTACCCAGTTTTGCAAACGATTCAAGATCAATCTCCCAAAGAGCTTCTGGGATATGTCAATAAGACTTATGGGTCGGTAGTTGGCTGGGAGCAGAGGGGACCCCTTTTTATAAATTGGGACCACCTCTGCGCCCAGCCAAGTATCCGGGACCTCCATACCCCCCCAGGATAGCGTTAAACAACAATGTAAGATAGGGGGCCCATATCCCTGGTTCCTGCTTAAACAGGTCCCCAGGAACCCCATCAAGACCGGGGGCCTTTCCAGCAGGAAGCCCAGCTATTGCCGCCCTCACCTCTTTTTCTGTAAAATGATCGGCACACGTGCCTTGTCCTGACATGCAATCTGGACTGCTAGGAGACCCTTCTTGTGTTGAATACAGGGCCTCGAAATGGCTCTGCCATAGACTTGGGGAAATGTTGGGCTCAATAGCTGAGGGTAAATCCTCTGACCCGTTTGCGACCAAGCGCCAAAATTTACGCGAGTCTCGAGTAGTTAATGAACTTAAAAGGTTTTCCCAATATCCCTGGTCCCATTCGGCCTTTGCATCTACCAGAAGTTTCCTGTAGGATCTTCTCCTGGCTTGGATTTCCTCTCTATTGGTTCTACTCTTAATGGCCAAAAGCAGTTCGGTCTTAGCTTCCCGGCAAGTGGCATTATACCAAGTCGATTTGCCTAGGGGTCCTGATCTTTTTCCCTGCGTTGAGAATAGATCTATCTCTAAAGTGTTAATTACCTTAGCATGTACCTGAGCGAGCTTTTCCCTATTAACGGGCCCTTCTGCCTGTTTCCCTGTTTGGAAAGCATCCTCCAGATACGGAAGGATCCTTGCATAGAGTTTGGGTAATCCATCACTCCTGGTGACTAATTTCTCCCATTTAACTTTCCTCCGGTTGTTTTCTAAAAGGAGCCCAGACTTATTATTGTTCATACTGGGGGTAGGGAGTTCATTCCCTGGTAAGATGTAAAAAAGTTCCAGGGCGTTATGGTCACTATCTCGTCTCTCAATTACTTTTAGATCAACTACCTTTGACCACATGAATAACTTGACGAGAATATAATCTATTCTGGATTCCCAGCCGATTTTATTGTAAGTACAGGCACTAGGTGTATCGGAGATACAGCGGCCGTTGCAGGCCCTTAGTCCCTGATTTAGGGTAAGGGCAGTAATCTGCAAGGCCAAGGGGGTCCAGGCTCTTGGGGGAGGTGCCCCAGTCTTGGGTACGCGCCAGCGTGTGTCTTCCTCAAAAGAGGGACCTTCGCGTAAACCTAATAGTGGTTCATACTGTGAATTTAAATCACCTCCCACCAGGCATGCAAGTTCCCAAGGGATACTATCAAGGAACACAGAAAGTTGTTCTATGGTGGTAGATTCCTTGCCTATTTGTGTTGGCCTTGAGTATATATTCACAACCACCAGTTTTGATGAATTTGGCCATTCCAATAAGACGGCCAAAATGTCATCTGAGTTCGTTTCCAGGTGGTTAGCCTGGCAGCCTAGATCTGTAGCTATCCAGGTCGCGAGACCTCCCGATGGCCTTCCTCTTCCCCCCCACTTAGCTGGTTTGGAGAAGGCTGCAAAACCTTGAAGCGAGATTTCATCGCGTGACCAGGTCTCCTGGAAGAGTACAATGTTTTTAGAATTAATAAAGGAGATCCAGTCAGGCGAGTCAATCTTACTAACCAATCCCGCTACATTCCACGAGACCAGTGTTAGGGGGCATAGTTTGATAGGAGATGAACCCATAGTAATAGCGTTGTTGGATTCCCTAATCTCCGGAGTAACCGGCTGTGTTGGGGATGATTGTGCCTGGTCGTAACTTAAATTAGTATGGTTCGCTTTTGGAGCCACGGGAGAGGACACTATGGGTAGGTTTGATTCCATAGGGTTTTGTAACCATAGTCGCGGAGTGGGTAGTAAGACTGAGCTGTTCACCGTTTCTTCTGAGGCTGTCCTTTCACACCCCCCATTATTTTCGCGTCAGTCTACCATCTCCAGACTACTGTATCTGTTATAAACTGGGAGATGGGCTGGATAGCGCACTCTATGTGGCCCTTGGATACCTCTTATGAATCCTCCCCTGGGGCCCCTTCTCCTTGTAATGTTTTCCCAGCCCTCATCCTCCTCAAACTGTCTGAAGTGATCAGTGGATCTTCCCCTGTAGTTTGGAGGGCCGCTTCTCTCCCTACGGCCACTTCCCCAATCGTCCAAGAGATCTTGGTGGTGCCCCCATCTTTGATCCTCCAAGTTATAAAGACTTGAAGGATAAAAGAATGCGAGGGGGAGAGGTTGAATACTAGTAGCTAGATCCTCTGGGTCCCAGGAACAAATATATGCAGCTGTGCCTGGTTCCCCGAAGGTAACCAAGATGCAATCTCCCCCTACTGATTTTTTGGAGTACCCCACCCAAGTAACCCGCCTGACCATAGAAATGTCGCTGGTAATCCCTCTTGGGAGCGGTCGATATGTGGATAACCAGCTGGTGACTTTATTTCTGAGTGATGCTATTGATTCTGTAGTTGTGTGTTTTAATTCCGGAAGCCCTGTCAAAACTAGCGTGTAAGGGGCAGCCTCTGGAGGGAGATTAACAAGTTTGGTTTTGCGATTGTGAGTAAGTTTCTCTCCCATAGTTGTTTGGTCACCCTTGGCTTTGGACTGAGTTGATGGAATATCCTTGGGTGTAGGAGTAGTGGTCAGTAGGGTTGTTGTAGTTTGTGGATTTGGTGCTGATGCTTTCTTAGGGTTTGTGTTGGGCAGGGGAAGAGGAGTTTGAGCCGCAGTGGGTACTGGATTTTGTGCAACAGTTGATGGTAAGTTTTTCCTAGTAGCTGTGGGTACATTACCCTTTCTGGATCCTAGATCGGGGCCTCTTTGTGTTATTTTCGCTGTATTTGTGTCAAGTTTCTTTAAGTCGGCTAGTTGGACTGTTGCTGTTTCAATATTAACTAGCCTTGCCTCGATCTTAATTAATCGAGCTTCCAGCGGGCTCAATACTGATCTAAGAAGTGCGCTGATATCCTCCAGTGTAATATAGTCACTGGAGTTATCAGGTGGGGTAGCTAGTAT
Organism: Lissotriton vulgaris; assembly: GCF_964263255.1. Lineage (NCBI taxonomy): Eukaryota > Metazoa > Chordata > Amphibia > Caudata > Salamandridae > Lissotriton > Lissotriton vulgaris. The sequence continues at coordinate 276,915,982 of NC_141698.1, read as the reverse complement.
GGCCTTTGCTGGTGCCTTAGTAGAGGGAGATGAAGGGGTAGTGGCTCTGCCCTGCTTTCCTAGGATAGAAACCATGGTGTCTCCCTTAGCCCCTTTTCCCCATGGAGGTTTGAATGTTGGGGATTTTATCTTGTTCGCTACTTTGGTGGAGCCCCCCCTCTTTTTTTGTATGGCACCTTCCCTAACCCCCTTATCATTATCAAGATTAGACTTTTGAGTGTTAATTACCGTGATCACCGGGTCACAAGGTGGTGGTATAATGACAGGTAGTGTCTGAGTCGGTTGGGTGTTTGGGAGAGCCATTATACTCAGGTTATCCAAATCGCTAGGGACATCAATTGTTGACTCCAAATCACTAGTATTAGGGTTGGGGGGGGGGGGGGGGGGGAGTGTTACCTGGTTATTCCTATCTTTAGTTGTAAGTTCAATCCTTCCCTCCGGTGTTCTAGCTTGAGCCATTGGGCCAATTGAGGATCTTCTAACCCAATCTATTTCTTGGGAGATTCTTCTTTCCAAGACCTCAATTTCTTCAATTAGTAGAGATCCGGCTTTAGCAAAGTAAGTGTCAGCTCCTGCAGCAGCTAATGTAGATTTGCTTCTAGTTTCTCTGGTACACATTGTTCCGTTGTAACAGAGGGGCAGAGGTGACAGTTAAAGAGGGGGGGCCCGGGCCGGGCTCTCACGTACTCGAACGGCCTCAAACGGCCCGCTCTTTGCCCGGTCTTCGCCCCGAGCTGCGCCCCGCGCTCGTCCCGCGACGCTGTAATGGCCAAGCCTGTAATAAACAAGGAGGTTGGGGGCGTGGCCTCCGGGGGAAGAGGCACCAGCTGTGTAAAGCTGAGGATGCTGGTCCTCGCAGTCCCCCGGTAGGCTCCACGCGCTGACTCGCACTTTGAGGCTCCCACCTGGCCCGTCCTCAGCTGAGAGCGAGTGTGCTCTCCGCCGACTGCGGAGCCGCTCACACCAGCGAGGAACGGCCTTAGGAAGCAGGTGAGCGGCACCCGCAAAGCTGGTGTCGCGAAAGGTGGAGGGCGAGCAAGAAGGTAAACAGGCTGCAGCAGAAGTCTCTGGCAGTCCTCGTGGCAAAAGGGAAATCCGGTAAGAAACACCCACTCAGCCGATGTTGTCTGCGTTAATGTTTGCTGGAGGCTGGGGGCGTGGCCGCCGGGGGAAGAGGCACCAGCTGTGTAAAGCTGAGGATGCTGGTCCTTGCAGTCCCCCGGTAGGCTCCACGCGCTGACTCGCACTTTGAGGCTCCCACCTGGCCCGTCCTCAGCTGGGAGCGAGTGTGCTCTCCGCCGACTGCGGAGCCGCTCACACCAGCGAGGAACGGCCTTAGGAAGCAGGTGAGCGGCACCCGCGAAGCGGGTGTCGCGAAAGGTGGAGGGCGAGCAAGAAGGCAAACAGGCTGCAGCAGAAGTTTCTGGTAGTCCTCGTGGCAAAAGGGAAATCCGGTAAGAAACACCCACTCAGCCGATGTTGTCCGCGTTAATGTTTGCTGGAGGCTGGGGGCGTGGCCGCCGGGGGAAGAGGCACCAGCTGTGTAAAGCTGAGGATGCTGGTCCTCGCAGTCCCCCGGTAGGCTCCACGCGCTGACTCGCACTTTGAGGCTCCCACCTGGCCCGTCCTCAGCTGGGAGCGAGTGTGCTCTCCGCCGACTGCGGAGCCGCTCACACCAGAGAGGAACGGCCTTAGGAAGCAGGTGAGCGTCACCTGCTTCACTACTTCTCATATGTGTAGGTACACATAAATTATTCTCTAACCCAGGCTCTCCTGCAGTGTATGCCACATATCAATTAGTGTATTGATACAGAGAACATTTTAAAAACATTCTCTACGGTCCCCTGTCTATTTTAAATGCCAGTCAATGCCCTTTTATTTATACTATGTGTTAAATATGCATTTGAAAGACTGAAAGGTCACTTGCAGCAAAGCAAGTTAGTTATTTAGCTTACGTCTCACTTACCAACTGGTGACATCACAGTCCTCCTAGTATCCCACTTCCGACACCATTTTGATGGGGAAATACTGGCACCCTCCCAGGAGAAAATGAATGAAACTCACCAGACATAGCAGGTCTGCTCAGAAACAGAGTGAAATGTATTTATTGGTACCAAAAGCATGCATCATTGCTAATTAGCAAGGAAGAAGTCCGGTCTCCAGCCTTGGGGGCTCTCAGACTGCTTCTTCCCAGAGTGACAGGTTTCTAGGTGCTATATACAGTTATAAATGCCACGTCAGCGAAACTAGAATATGGCACCAAGCCAAATATGGCTAACATGGATGTGCAATGTTTGCACCATGCAAATTATAAACAGCCAGATATGGGCAGACCAGAAAGGCTGGCTCGGCACTGTGTAAGCAACTTGCTCAACCAGATTAAGAAATATCATGTAGTCAGGACGGGCAAATTTACCTCTAAAGGGGTACAAAATAGCGTGTTGAAGCTTGTCTAGTCAAGGTCAGATAGGAAGCCCTTTGGAGCTCCAGGCCTCATGTTAATGTGATTTATCTAAGCATGATATCTTTGAAGTGCATTCACATGAATTTATATATGGATATTCATATATATTTTGCAACAACAGCACATTATGCAATAAGTTATTCCAGATGAGGCCCTCACCAGCAAGGGTCAACAAATTGCATATGTTTCCGTGTTATAGGCCATCATGGATCAATCAATACTACTAATGGACAAAGAGGAAAAACAACGGCCTTCTAGTCTAACTAGTCCGCTTTCCCACACTCTTCCTACAAAAGATATAGCCTTTTTTTTTTTAAGTCCAAAGTTTTTAATTTTCAGGACACTGGAAAAATAGACTTTCCAATTTGGAAATCCCTAATTAGGTCCCTTGATGTCACAGTGAAAGCTCTTAAAATACAATCCGATATGTTAAAACTACAAGGTGACATTCTCCCTAATCTTTCAATGTGTGTGTTGGAAATCAATATTAAGCTTTAGCGTCTTAATAAACTAATACATTGGGCAAAAACTAAGACAATCCACTCTCCTAACTCTTGTACATGCTCTCCCATAATAAATAACCTAGAAACACTTCCGAGTATCCTAAACTCATTCGCTGAAGTGATCGAAATATTAACTTATTGCAACAAAAAGATTAATAATACCCAACAAAATGCATATCTAAAATCCCGTTCAGACGAAAATGTAATACAGTTTTGGCAAACGTTTGACATATTACTTAGTCAAGCAACTTGGTGCAAATCTTCATGCCCTTTAATAGGATACATCAAATATCATCCTTTGGCTACAAGAGTACATAATAAAGGCCCACCAATAGGAGGCTTATCTATTTACATACCGGTAGCCTTGCAGTTGGAAATTTTCTCTAAATATAAGTGCACCTTGGTTACTTGGGATTATGATTAAAAAAAAATTGGGCTCCTTCACCAAGTGAGGCCCCTTAAATGCTTATGAATATTTATATTAACCCCTAGAAAAAAATAAAAACGGATACTTGATAAACTAGACTAAATTATTTCTGATTGAAAAATGCTGCATACTGACTCCTAAGTAGTGATTTTAATTTACATCTAATGCCTGAGCTTGAAGACTCAATGTTAGTAACATTCCAAAAATCAGTTATGGAATATACCTACTGCTGAATATCAATAGACAAAAAAAAGTAATGGCTTAGGCAAATTATTTGTCGACTTCTGTTGTCTTCAAGACCTTCATGAAAGTCTAAAAAGAATCTCACAATTCTGTAATAAATCATTGCTAAAACTTTGCTTGCTTGAATGGTCCTAAATTAATATGTGCTGTCAACACGTCTTCAATATCAATCACATCTTTGTTTAATTTCAAGTTGAAATTTCTGTTGCACAGGAAGGGACATTTTCCTACAAATGATTGTTTCCAAGTTGAAAGTAACATGGTCCAATGCAAGACTTTGTAGCCACAAAAAAGACTCTTTTACATTTTTTATTTGTGTCTCCAGTTCTGTTGAGCCCTCATAGAAAGTTATTGCGAAAGATTTTCAATCGGCTCCAAATATGAACATGTAGGCAGGCACTGGCACAGAACCTAAATGGATAGAATATGCAGCTAAAAAGTATAACTGTAAAATGTATGGCTCGTAGTTTTTTAAAGTTAATGTAAGGCACTTTTATCAAATTCTGAACTCTGCAAAGCCTATATGGCTTTGTTTTATTTGTTTTTTTTTAATTGTTGAAGTGATACGTACTGATACTACGTTTGGTTTTACATATAACTACACATGCTCTAATGGTTTTTTATTAATCATGTACAATAAAGTTGTAAACTGCCATCTGCCAGGCGATTACATGGTCCTTATTGGATATTTTTGCGAAGACCTGCTGCCTCACATGTTGGGCGGACAATGACTTGTCAGACTGGTTTTGCATGTTTATCCATCATGCTAGGCCCACCTCCTGAGAAGAAACCATTTTTGGGACTTAATAGGGTGAATTAACTGTAGTAAGATTTATTCATCAGAATTACTTAACCTCTGTAATGATGTTTCTAGTGAATACATTTTCTACCTGCAGATTCTTCACCGCCCTTTCTCCACCTCGATGAGCTACTGCTGTGGGTAATAGGATCCTAAAGTATGTTGTCTTGTTGTGTGGTGTATTTGTTGCTGCCGTGGCCATCTTGTGTCTACTTTGCAAAGTTTTCCAGACCACTCTGAATCCTGTAGGGAGTAGTCATTAGCTGAGTAATCTGCAGGATGATTATGTATCCACCAGAAATATCCTTCATGAAGATAAATAACTGTTCATTGCATTTGTTGTGGTAGGAGCACATACTCTTCATACTCCTGCTAACTAGTGTTGGTTCTCAGGTGTTTGCGGGTTGTTTTTCTTAGAAGTCTTTTTAGTCACAAGATGCAGCACAACTCCTCCCTTGGTAAGAAATGCGCATGGGCACTGACTCCATGTTAGATTTGTTTTCGCACAGCGGGTCAGAGTAATATTGAGTGATGAGTGAATGCAGTATGGTGCACTTATGCTTTGTGAAACAAAGTTTATTAATATGGGAAGAAATCTGTGATCACAGATAGATGCGTCCGGGGAGGAGGGTGGGTGCAAATGAATGTACAGCATTACATGCTACAAACAGATGCTTACAGGGTAAGTAAAATTTTACATTCATAGCATGTGTTACTGTAGGTAGACATGCTCTGCATAGACTGTAACTTGTTAAAGTGAAGGAGTTAGGTCCTTAGAAAGTGGAGAGGCTGGACCTTGATTAAAGTATTTATGAAGAAAAAGTGCCCCCCACTTGTTTTTCAGAACTGCTCTTAATTATGAGCAACACATCCACTTTGATTAGATATGTTCGGTATGTTTATTTATACCTTGAATCCAACAGTTAATTAGAAAATTCTGTACATTTCATGTCAGACAAAGAACACCAAAGAATTGACATAAATTTTAAACATACAAAAAGGAAATCAAAGTGGATGTGTTGCTCATAATTAAGAGCAGTTCTGAAAAACAAGTGGGGGGCACTTTTTCTTCATAAATACTGCATAGACTGTAAAGCAGGACCCTTTCCTAAGCTATGACTAGCATATGGATAAAGCAGATGTCTGAAATAAGGTCCTTTGGACCGTCTGGCCAACCATTGCATGTGATCTAGCTAAGATATCCACACTACTTCTTATGTAGCTGCTTTACATATGTCAGCTAGGGGAATATTTCTCAGAAAGGCCGTGACTTATGCCTTTTTAGGTGTTGAGGGTAAGCTATAAATCAAATTAACATGCATGGCAGGACCTGTACTTTAAAGAAATATGAGTGTCCTGGCAGCCCAATTTTGCATTGTTTGAAGCTTTGCCAGGACCGAGCACGGGGCGCCTCGATACAGAGCGTTTCCGTAGTCCAAGCGAGATAGAATATGTGCTTGTACTACAAGCTTTCTTGCTTGAGCAACAAGCAACATTCTTAGTATGCCAAAGCAAGATGCAACAACCTTTCTAGCTTGAGATTTAAAGCAAAGCTCAGAGTCTAGCCAGAAACCGAGGCTCTTTATCTCCGGTTTGGGGGAGCTCGGTTTTCTCTCCATTGAGTTTTAGATGGGAGTGTTTCATCCATCTAGTCACTTCTTCGAGGCAAGGGTCAAGACGAATGGTAGCTCTGTCCTTATGGTTCAAGGCGACCACAAATTGGGTGTTGTCCGCATAAGTGACAATTTGTACCCTAAACGGGAGGACGATATCCGCAAGAGGGGCCATGTAAATATTAAAGATAGTTGGGCTCTATGATGAGCCCTGGGACACCCCACAGTGGAGGGGCCGAGGGCTTGACTCGGCCTCACCTTCAACTACTTGGAAATATCTGTCCTCCAGGAAGTATCGCAGCCAGTATAGAGCAACTTGAGAAAAGCCCATATTTTGGAGGCATTGGACTAAGATACGGTGGTTCACCATACCAAAGGCCGCACTAAGATGTAAAAGTAGCAAGGCCAGAGTACCTCCTGCATCCAGAATCCTTCTGGAATCTTCCAAGACTGCCAATAGGGCAGTTTCAGTCCCTTGGCCCGGTTTGGGACGCATGCAGAAGGTTACCTGCTTCCAAGTAACTGGAAAGTATCTGGTTGACATGCTTTTCTGCCACTTTACTAACCCCAGGAAGTAATGAAATGGGTCGGTAGTTACTAAGGCAGTCTGGGTCTAAACTTGTTTTTTTCAATAATGCTTTTACCAATGCCTTTTTCCAGGACGTGGGGTCTACTCCAGAGGAAAGCGAGGCGTTGATCAAGTCCATTATTGTAGGGCCGACTGATTCAGCCGCTAGTTTCAAAACATGAAGGGGGCAGGGTCTTGGTGGGATCCACTCTTGATCGATTCAAAGATAGCTTGAAAAGTTCCTTTGTCCAATGGGGGAACATGTTTAATGTGTGTTCTTTGTTACTGATGTTAGATTCCTCCATTTGGGGGGTGAAAGAAGGATCGGAGAAAGAACAACAAATAGTTTGGATTTTGTTAGAAAAATAATCAGCAAGTTTGTTGCAGCGACAGTCAGTGGCCTCATGGGTGTCTGAGGGGTCAGGGGTTTTCAGGAGTTTTTTAACGATGGAAAGTCTCCCGAGTAGAGTTTACTGCAACAGCAATTTTTTCACCAAAGTGTTGAGCTTGAGCCTTTTTAATTTCAGCTTTGTATAATTTGATATTATCCCTGTACTGCTTTTTCCTAAAGAGAGAAAGATCTTTCCTCCAGCTTCTTTCAGCGCTTGATTCAGCTCGCGAAGATTAGGAGTGTACCAGGCTGATCGATTAGGCCCTGTCTTTATCTGAATATTATTTTTAGGCAGGACCTGGTCTAAAGACCTTTCACTCCAATTGTTGAATTGATGATTAGCTAATATAGGGTAACTGTCAGTGGAACGTTTGGTGTTTCCCAATGCTGTGACCCATTCCTCTAATATGAGTTTAGGCCAGGTGCGGGCATATTTCCTAGTTTATCGAGCTGATAAAATAGCAAGCTTGGAGGACCAGTGGAGAGAGATCAGATAATGGTCTGACCAAAGGATGGGAATGGGTTTTAAACATCGTAATTCTTCTAAATTGGAAAAAAACGGGTCAAGAAGGTGCCCTTTGGAGTGTGATGCCGCAGACACCTTCTGAGTAAGTTGGAGAGCTGTGAGATCGGAGGCAAGTTCTGAGGCGGCCGCTGATGCAAGATCATCAAAGTGTAGGTTTAGGTAGCCTAAAATGGTAAAATTAGAGGAGATACTTGCCAGATTAGTAACCGTTTCTGATAAGGAATTATGGAACTGGCCCAAGGGTCCGGGAGGTCGGTAGATTAAAACTCCCAACAGGGAGAACATAGGTGTAAGTCCTATCGAGAAATGAAGGTTCTCAGTCAGTCAAAGGACTCCCAAGAATTCGATATATAAAATGGGTTTTATAAATAATTACAACCCGCCGCCTTTGCCTTTTGCTCTATCTAGCCTCTGTATAAAGTAATCAGAGGAGAGAATTTGGACAATGTCAGGCTCAGAGTGGAAGTTAGTCCAAGTTTTGGTAAGGAACAGAATATCCGGACTTTCATCTAATAGCAACATAGATAACTCGGCAGAGTGTTTAGGTAATGATCTGCAGTTGAGCAGGAGAAGTTTAAAGGTTTTAGTCAGCGGTTCTTCCGAAGGGGGAAGGGTGCTTTTTGGCCTAAAAGTGCAGTAGTTACAGCTAATATCACAACTGCTGGGGTCAGTATTGTGAGAACAGCCTGGGATTAGGGTTTGCTGCAATCATCTGAGATGTTCAGAAGTGTAACAGTACCTGTTTTGAGAGCAAAGGGCAGAATTCCTGGCCATTGGTCCTGTCCAGTCGTGGACGGGCGCAGACGGGCTTGCTTTTGGCGCGTCCTCTGCGTAGTTGCGTCATTGAGTCCTTAAATCTTCCAAACCGGGTCCAGCGACTAGAGCGCTGACCAAAAAGGCAGCAGAGTGTGGAAGTGAGGTTAAAAGAATTGTGTCCCCCCCTGAGCTTTAACACAGCTCAATGTAAGCGTGCACAATAAAACCACACAGTAAGATAGCAGCAATGACAATATTTTTACCAAAGTGTACCAGATTTAAGATCAGTAGCAGCAACAATTTTTTTTAAAGAATATATAAATCCTAAAACAGTTTAAGTGAGCAGCCTAGTTAAAAAATGCTGGTGCTCCCTCAGAGTAACCTCGTAGCGGCTTCAATGTTGTGATGTGATTGTACTAAAAGGTGAGGTTTGCCTGATAACTACAGGGGTCTGATTCCAGGAATCAGTCGCTCCCCTTAACAGGAGAGGAGCAACTAATACAGAAAGGAACAGCTAATACGGAGAAGGCTGGCAGAAATGACTTACAGGGATCAGAAGTTACCAAGAAAGAAAATATTTCATTGGGAAAGGGAGTGTTTAGGGTCAGTGGTGTGCTGCTGTCTAAGCGGAGGGTTTTGGGGAGTGGAGGCCGATGCCTGGAGATGTTGGGAAGTGGTTACCAGAAAGAGATGATGGTCGTCATATCATGAGATGTGTTGTATTTAGCGGAATTATATGAAGCTGTCACACGGATACCTAGATAATTAAACTGTGTCTGGCTAATTCAGTTCAGGTCTTCCTTCAAGAGTCCACTGGCCAGGGGAAGATTTACAATCTAAAAGTAGGGTCTAATGGACGGTAATTTGCAAAGTATCTTTCTTTTCCTATTTTCTTCCCTTTTGCTTTCTTTGGGATAGAAAAGAAGCAGTATCAGTTCTAAGCTAACTTTGGTTGATTTTTATTATGGCTTTGTGATTCACCAAAACAGTGATGTTTCTTAGAGTTTTCAGTGTTTCGCTATTTTGTCTTTGCAACAATCTGTATCTTTGAAAATACCCTAAAAATAACATGAACATTATCCGGGACTAATTGTGACATGGGAGAGGTTTAAAGGAGAGCTCTGAATTGTTGTAATGCCCCACTGTGTTAACGTGATAATAAATAGAGACATTTGAAGGCCCCTAGTTGTGTAGATGGGAGCAATAGTAACTGAGTATGCTAGCAAAGTAAAGCTGTATATAGTCTGTTTGTTAGAGTAGACTCTAATACCTTGATGTTTCCATTTGAGGTGAATATTTTGGTACTTCAAAGCGGGCGTTTTAGCATCCACACTCAAAGTTTGATGGCTGACTGGTGTCCAATTATTTTCATATCTGATTGCAAACTGTGAAACACAAAGAGCCTGTTTAAGAAAGAGGCTGCTTTTAGGAACGCCTCTTTGCCACCCCTTCCAACTTTCAAGGGTTTGCCAAGTATGCGCTACCAGCCTCAATGGTAGATGGCAATTGCAATGCACATTTGTGTATTTTCAGTTGGTGCTAAGTCTTTTTAGAGGTGGGTGCACTGACTTTGTAATGCAAAGTCGCTTTTTGGATTATACCCACAGTCTTCTGTTTCCTTCCATACATTACTTTCCAGTTATCAAAGTGTTTTTCAGAAATCCCAGATGGATTGTTTACATTTTATAGCAGTTTAACTATGTTTCATTGTAATGTTATGTCAACCATGTATTCCCTGTTTGCTGTTAACCGCCATTACACTACTGCTTATGCCATGTGGCCCTGTGAAACATTAGCCAATGTGCCCTGCTCTGTCATCTTTTTACCTTTGACACTGCCTCTGTTCTCTGTTGCAGGAGTTCTGCCTCTTTGCCGTGGTCGGGCTTGTATCGGACTTCTTCCTGCAAATGCTCTTTTTCACAACTGTATTGTCCATAGACATCCGGAGGATGGAGGTAAGTGGGACAAGAGTTGTCGGTCATGCCCCCCTTCTCATACTGGAGTGAACTTCAACATATATGGGTCTTTTAGTTGGTTGTATGTACGCATGCAATCATTTCTTGGATTGTTTTGTAGACCGTGCTTTTTTCCCACCCTCTTTGTTTAATTTTCCACTAATAGATCTTTTTGGGGTTTACATGCTTTTAAATTATTCTTAGTTTAGATTCAGGAAGTCTTCAATATATTTATCCTAGCAATATTAACAGCATGCTTTTAATACATGAGACTTTCTTGACCATCTTATTAATTAATTAGGTCTCCTAATGTTGTTAGGCTTAATCTGCTTATACTCCTCTAAAGTTTTCACGCCTATGCGCAGTTAGAAATCCCTCTAAGGACTCTTCTTCTGCAGATTTTTGACTCTTCCTAGCAAATACTGTTCAAGAAAAACGTAATCCATAGTTTTTATAGATGAAACTAATCTGCTCTGTCACCAAGAATCAGCACCATGACTGGTCGAAGTCAGATTGAAGATCCCTTGCCCAGTCCCGTATCTGGTCCTTGATGCAGTTGAAGGTAAGTCGAAGAAAAATCATAAAAGAAATCCAGACGAGAATCATACCCATCGCATCACTTTATAACTCTAGAGAGGGTGCAAGAGTGTCAATGTGGTTCTTTGTCTCGCTACTGATCTCCTTCAGAGTGGATTCCGTCCCTGGTCCCAACTAACCCTGACTTCACAGTTGTGTTAGCGACATCATAGCAAAAAGAAGCCTTTAAAGAGGGTACACTGCAGCACTTTAGTTCTTTACTGACTCCCTCTGGTACGCCTACGGGCCCTAAGGAACTGCAGGGGCCTCCATTTGGACTTTCACTGGCAGGCATGACCTTAGTGCCACCTGTGCCACTGTGATCCACATCTGGTCCAACACAGACTTTGGTGCCCTCTTTGGCTCTAGCGCCACCAGCTGCAATGTCCCCCGTTTGCATCGACATTGACGGCAAATGTAAAAATTATAGTGCTGCCCAGCTCCGAATGAATCAGTCACAAACATTGACAGAAGTCATGCCTGGTGCCTTCCAGCATGCAAACTCTGTCCCTCTGACACTTTGGCCTTACTTCATGGAAGTGCCTGGATTTTACATAATCTTTTTGGCACAATTTCAGAGAACAACAACTTTGAGTAGGGGGACAGTTATCTCCCCAGTATTGTGACAACAACTGGTACAAGGAGCTACATGATTCCAGTAGACTTGTCACTTTGCCTTATGTTGTTCTCCTGTCTCCTCTCAGGTCCTGCTACAGAAGAAAGTGCTTCCCTCCATATTGGGTTGCAAAGGGAAGGTGAAGTACTAAACCTGTATCTAGCAGGTCCTAACTAAAGAATTGCAACCTAGTAAGGCTAGTTTACAATAAGGGAGAGAGTTTTTTTTACAAGGGCGATACCCACTCCTAGTGAGTGGTGGGTCCAGCCTCAGCGGTTGCCCTGAAGTATTGAGTGAAAGCAAAGAAAGCTGGCTGTTCCTCAAACTGAGAATGTACGTGTCACTGTAGTGTCTAGGATGTTGTAGGGTCTCGTGGAGTCCGCCAGCTGGGCATCCATTTTCTTGGATGTAATGCCCTCACACACCCTTGCAGGTGTCATGCTTCATCATCTGGGCTGCTCCTCGTTGGGTCGGCGGTGCAATACCCAACGGGCGACACCTCAAAGAGGGGCCCTTTGGGGGAGATCTTCTATCCAACTGCCGTCAGGTGAAGTGTAGGTGTGGGGCCAGAGAAGCGTAGACGTGTTGTGTAAATTTTAAAATAAAGCTAGGAGTACCAGGGATAAGTTTATTCTGGGGGTCCCCTGCTCTAATTAAAAGGTTTTAAGTCTAACTGGTACTCGCTGGAATATTATGCTTCCAATTACTAGTATCGGTTAGTTCGTGATCTGATCGGTCAACATGTTTCTCGTTAATGTGAATGACTTGCGATTCTTCAGGACCTCAAAATAATAGAATTATCTACGGCTGTCACTGTCTACGTCAGTGTGATCTTGCTCAGTATCTAGTGTTGAATCTATGGTCAAGTGGAAAAAAGTGTTTCATGTCTTATACCAGTGTTAAGCTGCATCTGCCGAATAGGTTTAGTTTACAGACAACAACAGTATCCGGCGGGTATCACATCGGGTTCTGTAATCCAACATGTTGTTGTGAACGCCCGTGTGGTCTGCTGTGGCACCTACCCCTCCCCGCCGGATGGAGCTGCGGGCGATCCGGCTTGCACTGAAGGCATTCCTTCCCTATGTCTGGGGAAGTGTAGTGCAGGTGTTCACGGACAACACCACCACCATGTGGTATTGCAACAAACAGGGTGGGGTGGGGTCGTGGACCCTCTGTCAGAAAGGAGGCTCTGCGCCTCTGGACATGGCTGGAACATCAAGGCATCCTCTTGGTGGTTCAACACCTGGCAGGTTCTCTGAACGCTAGGGCGGATGAACTCAGCCGCCGGTGTATGGCGGATCACGAATGGCGTCTGAACCCGAATGTGGCGCAAGGTCTCTTTCTGCAGTGGGGAGAGCCTTGGCTAGATCTATTCGCCACCTAAGAGAACGCGCAAAGTTGTCAGTTCTGCGCGTTGGAATTCCCAAGGCAGCACTCTTGCGGCGACGCTTTTCGAGCTGCGGTCTATTGTACGCCTTTCCGCCTATACCACTACTGCCCAGAGTGCTGAAGAAGATCAGACGCGACTGGGCCCAAGTCATTCTTGTGGCTCTGTACTGGGCTCGGAGAGTTTGGTATCCCGAGATACTCAGTATGAGCATCGACCCTGCGATCCATCTGCCTCTTCTGGAGTATCTTCTGTCGCAGTAGCAGGGGATGGTCCTCCACCCGAACCTGTCCAGCCTCCACCTCCATGCTTGGAGATTGAGCGGCGACAGTTGACACCTTTCGATCTTCCTCTCGAAGTCTGTGATGTCATTCTAGCGGCCAGGCGTCCCTCCACCAAAACGGTGTATGCCTGTAGGTGGAACAGATTTGTGGCATGGTGCACAGCTAAAACTGTGGATCCCCTTTCTGCCCCGCTTTCTGAGGTTCTTCTGTTCCTTCTCTCTTTGGCCCAACAGGGCTCTGCCCTGGGCACTATCAAAGGTTATCTTTCGGCCATATCTGCCTTGCTACGGCTTCCAGATCAGCCTTCTCTTTTTAAGCCCCCGGTGTTAACCGTTTTCTCAAAGGCATTCTGCATAAGTTTCCACCAGTACCCTTCATAATGCCTCAGTGTGACTCGAATCTTGTCTAGACTTTTCTGATGTGCGCTCCCTGTGAGCCCCTTCATAACTGTCCCTTACATCTTCTTACTCTCAAGACTGCTTTCCTGGTAGCTATCACCTCTGCCAGGAGAGTGAGTGAGCTCCAGGCTCTTTCTTCCAAACCTCCTTTCCTTTCTGTTCATCCGGACAAGGTGGTATTGAGGACCCATCCTCCTTTCTTGCCAAAGGTTGTCACTCCCTTCCATATCGGGCAGACCATCACTTTGCCCACCTTCTTTCCTCCACTGCATCCTTCAAGGGAAGAGGAGAGGCTCCACCGTCTGAACCCAAAACGTGCGCTCGCATTCTATCTGCAGCGTACACAGCAGTTCCGGGTGGATGATCAACTTTTTGTTGGCTATGGGGACACCCAAAAAGGTTGGGCGGTGCACAATCGGACCATCTCCCGGTGCGTCGTTCTGTGCATCAAAGCATGTTACTCCTTGGCCAAGAAGGAGCCTCCTGTTGGGCTGCGTGCCCTATTTGACCAGGGCAACAGCAGCCACTACTACCAAGGGAGGCAGTGTCCCCCTGCAGGATATTTGTCAGGCAGCTACGTGGACCTCGCAGCACACGTTTACCAAGCACTACTGCCTTGACAGTCTGGTTCGGAGAGATGGCTTCTTTGACCGTTCTGTGCTCTGTGACTTTCTGGTGTAATCCTGTTTGCAGACCCACCACTGGGGTTGGTATTGCTGGGGTATCTATTCTAATGTAAGGAATCTTTCACTAAATTGTCTCTTTCAGATGCACAAGTTACTTACTTGTGTAACGATATATCTGTAAGAGACATTAGTTAGTGATAGATTCCTTACTGTCTCGCCCATCCTCCTCGTTCTGCAAACTGGTTACTAGGGTTAAGGTCATCCCCCTTTTAGTGCCCTAGTTTTATGCACCACTTGTCAGTCTCTTGCATGGCTCTGCATTTCGGGGCAGAATAGTTGTGTACAGAACTGAAGTCAGCGTGCATGGGTGGCGCCCAACTACTCTCCATGACGTCATCTCGGTGCCTACGATGCCAGTGACGGATGCGGAGCCGCAGGACGCCGCCAACTGTTGCGCAGAGGTTCTGCTAAGCAGAAAACCTTTCCGGATCCAGCCTGACGCCTGGGGATATTTTAAGGTAAGGAATCTATCACTAACTAATGTCCCTTACAGATATATCGTTACACAAGTAAGTAACTTGTGCTTCAAGTTTTACCAGATGTTCCGGACAACCTCAAACATTTGCAGGACACTCGGACTGGACACAATTGATAGCTCTGAACTTGCTGTGAGAACCAGTGTGGCTGTCCGTCGCTCTGGGGAAGCACAGGCATCTTTAATGGAAATGCCCTTCGAATGGTGTCTGTATGGAGATAAAGCAGCCTCATCTTTAGAGTGTTTTAAAGAGAGCAGAGTTACATTGTGTTCCGTGGGTCTGTCTGCTCCCACAGGGCTATTCCACCAGCAATTTAGACATCTTTATAGAGGTTTTTCTGTGTGTCAATGCCAGACTTCTTCTTCAGCTCATGCTGACAGTGTGGTCAGAACGGGCGATGTGCAGCTCAATCCACCCTGCCCCTCCAGTGGCCGCAACCACAAAACCGCTTAAGTGTGTCCTTGCTGGCACACTGCCACCTTGTTGAAGGCAGAATCAAGTTTTGCTTCAGGGGTGGGAGGCCCTCCCCCTTTTTACTGCCGTACGGCACCATCTACCACCGTCGGGACCGTTGATGCAGGGCCATCTGTCTATCTTATGGCAGCAAGTGGAAGCCCTTTTCGTGAAAGTGGCCATAGAGATGGTTCCTGCCTTGGAAGTAGTAATTGTCTGTTACTTCTGCTACTTCCTTGTTCTGAAGAAGGGCAGAAGCCCTCCTCCTATTTTAGTTCCCCGCCCTCTCATAGCCTTCCTCCAGAAGGACAATTTCAAGATGCTATTACTAGCTCGGTCCTGTCTGCCCTGGACCACGGAGACTAGATGGTGGCGTTGGACCTGCAGGATGCTTAGTTTCTCTTCCCCATCCTGCAGGCCCACAGGCACTACCTGCGGTTCATAGTGAGTAAAAAACATTTTCAGTTCACACTGCTCCCCTTTGGGCTCACCAGTGCCCCTTGGGTTTTCACGAAAGTGATGGCGGTGATCACAACACAACTACTGAGGTTGAGTGTACCTGTGTTCCATTACATTGACGACTGGCTGTTGAAGGCGAGTTCACCACAGGCAGTCGTCAACCCCCTCCAGACGATGGCGAACCTCCTAACAGTCCAGCTCAAACTGCTAGGCAAGGTCCTCTCTGGACTGGAAACAATCATCCTGGGACAGTTTCTAGGTATCACCCCCTTCTCAGCACGGCTAGCTTGAATCCAGTGGCACAGCGAGCAAGGGACCCACGTCAGGCCATCAATTGTTTTTTTTGCATTTGTCGCCCTAAGTGGGAATGGTATGCCCAGACTTGGGTCCCGTGCTCACCATGACAGTGGCGTCAAGCTAGCCTGGCTGTTGAAGGATAATACTCCAAAACTGGTCCCAGGATGCTTGTTTCCGGTGCAGGGAACACCCGGCCTGACAGTTCGGACTGCACTGTTCCCATGGGAAGCAGGGTCAAGACTGATTTGCATATGGCTGACTCCAAACTGGAATGGAATGGTGTACAAAAAAACCTGATGGATTTAGGCCCAGATCTCTGTACTGGGGGTGAATGTTTTACATTGTTCAGCATTCTGTCCACCAGCCTTCTGAGGGCATATGGACGCATTCTGCTAGGGCCACAGCTGCTGCCACTATGCTGGCACACTGACTGTCTGTCCTGGACATCTGTCATATTGCCACATGAGCTTCGATGCACAGTCACAAAACACTACTGCCTTGAAAGTAAAGTCCGCCCAGAGGGGCATGTTGCTGTTTCAGTCCTACAGGACTTTTTTTTATCTGAGCCAGTTCACATACCCACAACCTTGGGTGGTACTGCTATGATATCCATTCACAAGGTGAGCAATCTGCTGTAAGAAGTATTCATCAGAAGAACAAGTCACTTTCTTTCGATAACCATCTTTCTGGTGGATACTCTATTTAACCGTACCTAACCAACACTCTCATCTAACCGATCTGTGACCTGGTCACTTTCCTATTTAAAAAGGTCCCATTTTACAGATCTGCAAACTGATCATACCAGTTCTCTGATGGGCTCAGTGTTTGAGGGAGCAGACTACCTACAAAGCAACGGACGTCAGTATGCATGGGTGGCATTTATATGTTGCTCTGCATATCTCTTCTTGATCGAAACAACGTGGATGCAAACCCTCATGACGCATCTACCGGTGCACACAGGTCCCGCTGAAAAGTTTCTGTATCCAGTCGGATGCCGGGGAATTATTTACAAGGTGAGGGCTCTGTGGTTAGATAGAGTATCTACCGAAAGTCATTACAGAAAGTAAGTAACTTCTATTTTTAAGCTGTGTGATCTCAAAAATCTGTTTGTAGCATGTATTTCCATAGACCCACATGGTTTGTTTACTCCTGCCATGTTTGCAAGTTGTTTTTCTTTAAAGAAGTTTTTGGTCTCAGGGGAACTTTTGATAGCTTGTCACTCACCCTTTAGCTAGGACAAGGACTCAGACTGTTTTTTTCACTATCGAATTTGAGCATTCTAGCTTGAACTTCTAGATTGTCGACAAATCCTCTGCTGACCTAGCATGGAAAAACTACTGCGTTGACTACTGCGTTGCTTTGGCTTCGAACACCTATGTAGCAGTTTTGCCTCGGAAGTCAGGTTGTTTTAAGAATATCTGTTAAAAAAGGGTTACATTGAGAAAATGCTCATCTATTTATGTCAAAAGTGTATTAGTAAATAACCCATGGTACGATCACCTTTGGGTCTGTAACATCTGACTGTACCCGGACCACAAGGAGTCGACCTGTCCAGCCTTCAGTGTATTAAAAAATAAAAAGACTATCTAGTATTGCTGGGAATGCTGTTAAGCCCATCATAAAATGCAACCTGGAGACCCATCTGACTTCTGGGACCTTTTCAGCGTTGAGGACATTGTGGGCACGGGAGCTGCAGGCGCTTCATATCGCTAGTGCCTTCTTTCTTTTTTGAATGCATTTGCAGTGAATATCTGTTTTTAAATACCTGAATCTGTGATACTTATTTTAACATCGAAATTCTAATAACTGCTTTTTAATTTGTTTGGAAGCACTTACTTTTTGTTGGTGATGTGTTGGGCATTAGGGTAACCCCCTTCGAGTGACACAGGAGGCGGGCGCCATATCGGGCAGTCAGCGCTCTAGTGCTCGGCCGCCTCAACGCATAAAGACTCCACATTCACGAGCACACAGCTGAGCTGCAGGGGCCTCATATCGCTAGTGCCTTCTTTCTTTTTTTGAATGCATTTGTAGTGAATATCTGTTTTTAAATACCTGAATCTGTGACGACAAAGGCTCTATCCTGACTTTAATCCTTTCCAAATGCAAATCCATCCAACTTGAGTCAATCCAACCATGTGACTGGTCTGACCACCACATTATCACGTTCTATATCAATGAAAAAGTGAAACCTAACCCGGTTCAAGCCACCAGATCTATGGTCTGGAAGAGAGACTTGAAGAAACTCAATCCTAACTCTCTACCCTCCCCAGCTACAATCTTCTCCTACCCCCTACTGGCTCCTATGACCTACAAGTTCTCACCGACCACTACCTCAACTCGATGTCCTCTATTATTAACAAAGTTGCCCCCTTCAGTTAAAGAGAGTTTCCTCTAAGAATTGTAAACCATGGTACGACGGGCTGCTTAATGAAGATAGACGAGCCATGAGACTGGCGGAACACAACTGGAGATCAGTCCCCTCAGCTATGCACTTCAAAACACTAAAGAAAAAAAGAAACGCATACTTTAGAAAAATCAAATGTTCTAAAGCATCCTTCTTCAGCCACCAACTTGAACAGGCAAGAAACCGACCAAAGAAGCTGTTCGAGTTAATCAAAACCTAATCTAGGAATGGACCTCAAAGACCACAAAACACCTCTAGTACACTACCGTCCTGTGAAGAATTCTCTTCTTTCTTTAATCTAAAGACAGACACGATTAGGAAAGATCTCCTCTCTGATCTAAGACTTTATTCTAACCCCCACAGCAAAACCCCCTTGATCTAAAAAACAATGCAGCGTGGGCATCTTTCGAAACTTACTCTGAAGACTCTATCGGCAAGATTCTAAGAACACTGAAGCCCTCCTATCACCGGACTGATCTTCTACCCGCTAACGCTCTAGAGGACTTTATCTCATTGCTTCTCCCGCTTTGGACAAAAATCATTAACAGCTCTCTGCAACAAGGATGTATCCCGGACTCCCTCAAAGTAGGTCAGGTATCGCCCATACTAAAGAAACCTACAGCGGACCCCACCGAGTTGATCAACTATCGTCCTATCACCAATATCCCTACTTTGGCCAAACTCTTAGAAAAATGTGTACATCTCCAACTGACAAAACACATCGAGCACTTTCACCTCCTCAATTCACACCAATCAGGCTTCCGAGCAGGCCACAGCACGGAATCAGCTATGACACACATAATTGATGACGCACTTCAAATTCTTGATCGGAATGGTACCTGCCTCCTCATCCTTCTCGACCTCTCATCAGCCTTTTATACGGTCAAACACGAGAACTTACTCGATCTGCTGAATCTCAGAATGGGTATATCGGGGACAGTACTCTAATGGTTCACCTCCTTTCTACATAACCAGACTCAGAAATTCAAGATTAACAATACTATGTCTACACCAGTTCCTGTAACACTAGGTGTCCCACAAGGATCCTCCCTATCTTGTTCAATCTAGTCATGGAACCACTCACCGCACTGCTTCAAGCATCTAATGTACAATTTCACATGTATGCAGACGATACCCAGCTCTACCTTAAAATACACACCCTTGAAGACATCAAACTTCCCAACACAATACTTAGGAACACACAGACTTGGCTAGCAGAGAATCATCTCAAACTTAACGCCCTAAAAAACTAATTCCTCCTAATAGCTCCTCCCTCCAAAGTCCCCATCACTCAGTCCTGGCTTAACCATCTCACTGCACTTAATGTTCAACCTACTATTGTGGATTCAGCGAAATCTTAAGGCATAACCCTCGACTGCAATCTCAATGTGCATCACCATATCAGCAATGCTACGAAAGGAGCTAACTTCCAAATCAACACACTGAGAAAGCTGAAACTTTCCTCCCTGCAAATGACTTCAGAACTGCAGTCCAAGCCCCAGTAATCCCTCGAGTGGACTATGGAAGCGTTGCCCTCTGTGGCCTCCCCTTATCGACAACCGCGCCATTAAAAGCCTCTATTAATGCTGCATCCAGACTTATCACGGGCTCAAAAAAACGGTCTCACATCTCTCCTGACTTAAGATCCCTGAACTGGCTGCCATACGAAGCTAGAATACACCTGAAAATCGCATGCATGACACGCAAGGCCATACACCACAACTCACCCAGCTACCTCGCTCAGAAACTGACAATCTCGGGCAGCTCAAGAGCTACAAGAAGCGCAGAAAACCTTCTTTTGAAACCCCAAAGATTCCACAAGAAAAAGACATCTAAACGCTCCTTCGCTGGGATGGCGCCCAGGATCTGGAATACCCTTCCTCCAGAAATCAGACTTATTTCATCCACGGCATCCTTCAAAAAAGAAGTAAAATCTCTCCTCTTAGCTACATTCACATGAATTTAGGCTACCATACTCTCGTTCTCAGTATGTCTCCTCCAAAAACTATGTTCAGTTGACCACCTATACGACGCTGCTACCTCACCTTGTTTACATTTACTTAACTGGTTTGCTCATCTTTGCATGATATAGTTGTTTAACTTTTATTCCTTTATTTGTGTATAGTTGACCACCTACACACCGTTGCTACCTCACCTTGTTTACATTTGTTCAATCTGTTTGCTCATGTTTGCATTATATTTTGTTTAATTCTTGATCTGTTTATGCCATCTGTGTGTAAAGCGCTCTGATATCCGCAAGGATCTTGTTCGTGCTCTATAAAACTTTCAAAATAAATAAATAAAATACTACTAACTGCTTTTTAATTTGTTTGGAAGCACGTACTTTTTGTTGGTGATGTGTTGGGCATTAGGGTAGCAAGGGTCTCTCCGGTCCACCGCGGTTTTGTTAATAGCCGTTTGAGTGGAGAGAGGTAACCCCCTCCGAATGATACAGAAGTCGGGCGCCATTTTGGGCAGTCAGCGCTCTAGTGCTCGGCCGCCTCAACGCATAAAAACACCACATACACAAGGGCGCAGCGGGCCCGCCAAAGGCAAGCCCGTCTGCGCTCGTCCGCTCCTGTACGCTGCCAGCTGGCAGGAATCTCTACCTCTTTTTCTTGTAAGATCTTATGATGTCGCTAGTTACTTAAGGTAAGGGCTCTATGCACAGTTTAAGCTGTACAGGCAGGATTTCTTTAGACAATGAAGATCTGCCCAGCTGCTGTCCTCATTGTAAATGGAGAGTAGGCCAAGCACGAACAATTTTAGGCCCCATCAGTAATCTGTCGATTTACCCACAATCAGACCCTGAATTCAATCCAGATAAATCCCAGATTATAAACGACGTGACTCCACCATTAATTGTTTATATGTTAATGGGAGGTCCATATTCAAGCATGCCTCAGAAATCTGGGACCTGCTAGATGTTCACAGACCTAACGTGTTTATTTACTGAAACCTGGCTTCAGACACATTCTGCACCGTCCCTAGCAATCGCATTTCCCTCAGAATACACTGTAGTAAGGCTGGATAGAGCAGGGAAGAGGGGAGGAGGGCTAGAGATAGCCACCCGCTCCAGTCTGCATGTAAACATTCTGGACACTATTTCCACACCTAATTTGGAGTTGTTGATTTTCTCTTTGGAATTTGCTCGCTGTCAGAAGGTAACAGGGGCAGTAGTGTATCATCCACCGGCTAAAAAATAAAAAGATCTTTTGCACTACGCTACTGGAAACCCTTGCCCCCTATGTTTTATATGCCGGAAATGTTTTCATTGGGGGGGATTTTACCTTTCACTTTGATAGCATTACCAACAGCGACACAGGAGATCTTTTGGCATCCATGGACATGCTAGGTCTTTCACCTAAGATCCATGAGCCAACTCATATAGCAGGCCATACTTTGGACAATATTTTTACTAATATGTCAACCCTTATAACTGAACCAGCTCAGGCAGTGTGTTGGTCCGAACATATTGCGTTAAGTTTTTCTTTCCCTGCCCATAGAAGTCAAGCTCAAGCCTAAGGACGTAAAGTCACCCGCAGACAATGGCGGAAAATAACACCTATCGCATTTGGACTAGTGTTTTCCCCTCCATCTTTTAAGGAGTGCAAAGATGTTAACGAAGCCATAATCACTCTTGAGACAGAGATGAGCAGGGCCTTCGATATTATCGCCCCTATCAAAACAAAAACTATATAATAAAGACCCACCCCGGCACCTTGGTATTCTGATAGTTTGAAATTAGAGAAAGCAGCATGTAGAGTCAGAGAACGCAAATGGAGGAAAACAAAGTCATTTGTAGATAGACTGGCCTACAATACATCACATAGGCCCTATCTCAGAAATTGTAATTGAGCTAGCCGATTTACATCTAGCTACCCGAATAGATGAAGCCAAGGGCTCCTCTAAAGAACTCTTTAGAGTTCTTAAGGAATTTACCACTCCTAAAGTTAGTAACTCTACATGTCCCCCTTCGCAAGAATTTTTGCAAGGAGCTTGCCATGCATTTTACTAGTAAAACAGATAACATCTATAACTCCTTCACATTAAATTAGGAGTAAATGGCAGAAGTCCCGGGGCGGGATAAGCCTTGCCACCCAAAATTGGAGTACTTTGCCCCCATAACGAGGGAGCAAGTTTTCTCATTATTAAAACATAGCAAGTCAGGCTCTCTGGCTAACGTGGCTCCTCCTCATATCATGTCTGACCTGGGGTTGGAACTGGCTATCCCGATCAAGGAAATCTGTAATTTGTCTTTATCATCTGCCTCTATCCCGCTAAAATGGAAAAAGGCATTTATTAAACCTTTGCCTAAGAAATCCCTGGCTGACCATGGGGACCTTCAAAACTATAGGCCCATTTTTCTTCTGCCATTATGCTAAAAAATTATGGAGCCTATGGTGAATCATTAACTCTCAGATTATCTGGAACAGCATAACCTCCTTGACCCCTCACAGTCAGGCTTCCGTGCAGGTTTCAGCACGGAGTCTGCTCTAACTGAGGTGTCAGATACGATCAGGCTGCTGTTGGATGAAGGGACCCCCACCATGCTGGTTCTCTTGGATCTATCAGCGGCCTTTGACACAATCTCTCACAGGATCTTATTAGATAAACTGCGAGAGATTGGTGTCATGGGGAGGTCGTTGGACTGGATACAGAGCTTTCGCTCTGAAAGATCTCAATGTCTACAACTGGACACTTTTGTGTCCAGGACCACAATCGTGGATAAGGGAGTTCCTCAGGGCTCTGTACTAAGTCCCACGCTGTTCAATGTTTACGTGTCGTCTTTTGCCTCTGTTATTAAATCATGCGTGTTTCATGCCATCTCCTATGCCAACGACACGCAAATCATTGTCCCTATAGAGAAGGATTCAGGAGGAACCAGAGATAGATTGAAATCATGCATGACAAAAATTGCAGTATGAATGAAAAAGAACTTCCTGCAACTAAACTCAAACAAAACCGAGATCCTACTGTTCGGGAAAGCTGAGCAGTTGTGGACTAAGGATTGGTGGCAGGATGAACTAGGAGAAGCTCCCTTACCCAAAATGTGAGCAAAAAATCTGGGCGTACTAATCGACTCTAAACTCTCCATGGAGGAGCATGTGAAAACGCTATCTGGCAAGTGTTTCGGACTACTCCGTATGCTAAAGAAAATGTTCCCCTGGATTCCGCTCTCCACCAGAAAGGTCCTGTTACAGGCCCTTTTAGTCAGCAGGCTTGACTACGGAAATGTCCTGCTGGTGGGGATGAGGGAAGATCTATTCTCCAAACTTTAAGTTGTTCAAAATACGGCGGCACGCCTAGCTCTTAATAAACCTGCATGCACCCCCTCCTCTCCATTATTGAGTGAGCTGCATTGGCTCCCAATGAGGAAAAGAGCAGTCTTTAAACTCCTGTGTCTGGTGTTCAAGGCCCTGGTTGGTCTAGATCCAGAATATCTAAGGAGGAAATTAATATGGTACACTCATACCCGGCAGCTAAGATCTAGTGGCCATAAGCTCCTCCAAATTCCTAGAATTAAAAAGGCTAGGATGGGGGACGTGCTTTCTCCTATGTTGCCCCTAAATACTGGAACGCACTACCAGAAGACCTGCGGACCTGTTCTACATTCATGGCCTTTAAGAAAAAATTAAAAACATGGCTATTTTAGGGTATTGACTCTGTATGTCGCTGTCTGCATCATGGGCGCAGAGAGATCTCTTTGGGGATGATTTGTACGCCATATAAATAATAAATAATAACTTGAAAGAGCTAACTTATCAAGGATCATGCTTGCACAGGAGGAGCACAGCCCCAAGGCCCTGTCTTCAGACTAATCAGAGGCAAAGGAGGAGGATCGCAGCACAGCATAGGGACAAGCTGTGTCTTGTATACTGCAACTGGTGCTCAATTAAGTACATGATGTTTGTTAGATATGTGAGCATGGGTGGAGAGTGCAAAGACAACAGGAGAATGTGGAAATTAGCAACCTCTTGTTTTCATCAGTTTACTAGAGCTACAGACCATTGGTTTGCACCTAAAGACTTTCGAACATGCAGTGTCCACAGTTTTGTGAGTTGGTGTTTACACAAGAGCTTTCTTTAGGAGACTCATTTTGACTGGAATAAACAGAGGTCCCTTTGTACACCTTCTCCTGCCATCTCTCCAGCCCAGAGTTATGAAGGAGAAAAAATACAGCCAGTCCCAAGTGATCTTGATTGTCCTAAATTGGGCCAGGAGACTGGGGCATTCAGAACTGCTGAGCATGAGCATCTGCCCTCCGATTAGGCTATCACATAAGAGTTTCTCCCATCTCCCCAACAGAGCAAAATCCTCCATCTGAACGTCCGTAACATATATCTTAATGCCTGGCGATTAAGTAGGGGCAATTGACTATATTTGATTTGCCATCTTGAGTGGTGGATTTCATCCTTGCTGCCAGTTGCGCTCTATGCTGGATGCTGGGACAAGTTTGTAACCAGATGTGGTACATGAGACATCGGCACCTTATAAGCTATATGCAAAGCTATCAGATGTTCTTATGTTCGTTTTGTCTTTAGCCCAACAAGGCCTTGCAACAGTCACTGTAGAAGATAGGAGCATTGTGGGCAACTCTGGGCCAGCCCTGGAAAGATGCATTGGATTTGCATGGTGATAAGATATGTTTGGTGAGCATAGTTAATCTGCATTTTCTCAGTTGTGAATTCCTGGATACCCTTCAAATCTGTCCCAACACACTGGACCATTGTCTGCCTGTAAGGTCCTGTCCAATTGAGAGGACCCAATTATCCTTCAGGGCGTGAAAGTCGCAAGTTGAAGCTCAGCACACTTGTCACCAACAATTCTTTGCTCTGTTTCTGATGGTGTGGAAAGGGAAAAGATACGAAACTGATGTCTGTCCATCGAATCTGGAATCAGGCTTGTTATACAGATATCACCATATTTATCTTGCTTTCGTATTCACTATATGGCCCTAGGGTGCGTATAGTGCTGTCATGGGACCATTCACTCTCTTTCTATGGGCTACCCAATTGTGCTAGCACAAACTCATTGTTTGTACATGCGCCTGGGAAAGCTCTGCAGTGAGAGATGGCGCTCAAATTTAGGAACTTCAGCTCTGTCTGTTACTGGCCGTCGACCCAGCCTTGGTTGAAGAGTGTGGCAGGAATCCCCCAGAAGGCAGGTGCAGTAAGTGACTGCAACACCTTTGGGCGATGATTGGATGTTCAATTAGATAATCTTATCCAACTCCCAAGGGTCGCTTGAGGTTAACCTTGTATTCAGTTTGCACATCCATATTACAGAAAGGTCAGAGCAAGCATCACAGTATTTTTTTCCTCATTTAAGGCTCTAATTTTTACTCAACTAGGTGACTCTACTTTGACCACTCATGATGAGGTCCTTTCATCACAGGTTTTGGAGGCTCTGCACTGGTTTCAGTCGTATCACTGTCCACATCCTGACTCCAGGGCATGACTCCATGTTTGGTCCTATTGTCGACTTCAGAGCTCCCGCTCCTTCCATTGTTCCTGACCCAAGATTGTGAACTTGACACTATCTCCACATGTGCAGGTAATCCACAGAACTTGTGTGATGAGAATTGCGGGCCCAATTCACTCTTAAGAGGAAGGCAGAACAGAGAAGATTTTGGCACACAATCTCCACAAATTTGAGCTATCTTTGTACCTGAGATGGAGATGACGTTTGTCACTAACCCATATACTGATTGCAAAGCCAATAATAGAGGCAAAGCAACTTCTTCTGATTTTTCCTTCAACTGCAAAATGGAGCATCTCAGTTTCAACTGTTTTGAGTAATCGTGCTGCTCGATAGAGCATATCCTACTCTACCATGAGGAATTTAAAGCATGTGAATCTGAAAAGAGGCATCTGTGCTGCGAACAGTTATGGGTAAGCACCTGTATCTTACCAAACAATAATTCTTTCTCTGATTGCTCAGGCTTGCATATTCCCTCTTAGCGGAGAGCACCCAGTCCTCGTGATACCTGTGGCTAACTCTCTCAGACTCTCATTCTTTACATATTACCCAAGTCTGGAATAATGCTGATGGCGTGAAATCTTCCAGTAGAATTAATCTGAGAATGATGCGCACGCTTGTACTTTTTTACTACAGATAAGTAACTTCCTCTGGTACATCATGGGATCCTTCTTGGATATACATGCTTTCTCAGCTTCCATAGAAGGCAGGTGCCTTGGTGGTAGGAAATATTAAGTGCATATTTATTTATTTGTTTGTATAGCGCTAGAATTGACCCCCGAAGGGGTATCTCTGCGCTTGAAGCAGACTGTGAGGAGAAGCAGCAGTTTCCAGCATCATTAGCAGACACAGAGCAAGAAGGTCTTAAGCAACTTTCTGAATTGCAGATGTTCTGGGCACTGTCTTAAAGGGAGATGGAGCTCGTTCCAGAGACGAGGGCCGAGGTAGGAGAGAGTTTTTCCTCCTAGTCTAACCTTTCTTACACGGGGTACCACCAGAAGATGCTTAACACTTGAGCTGAGAGATCTTGGGGATGCATAGGGCAGGAATGTCTCAGAGAGATAGGAAGGGCCCAGGTTAAGCAGTGCCTTGTGGATAATGCAGCAGGTTTTAAATTTAATCAGTTGGCGGATAGGAAGCCAATGCAGCATTACAAATAGGGGGTGGGAAGGGGTCCTAGGTGGAACATTAACCCCTTCGCTGCTAATGACGAGCTCAGCTCGTCATGCAGTACACTGGTCGTGTGCTCATGACGAGCTGAGCTCGTCATGATTTATGGACTATAACAATTTCCAGCACAGGAGGGGAATTGCCTTAGCAGCCATGTGGTTAAGGACCAACCGTGCTGCCGTGTTCTGAACTACCTGCAGTCTGCTGAGTAAGGCATTGTTAGCCGAAATCAACAGGCCATTACAATAGTCCAGGTAGTTACAATAGTAATGGTCAGAGTCTATCGATTCATTAGAACAATAAATGTTAAACAAGCAATTGATCAGGTATGGAACAAAACAATGTATAGAGTGTGCTTATGTTATTTATTCATTAATTCAGCACAATATTAATCAGGTACCTGTTTCAATTCAATAGGTACCTGGACACAAGAGATATCATTGTATGCAGACATAGGAAATACATTATTCAATTACGTCATTGAATCATATATACGCCAGTGGGCATTAATCTCATATGAATATATCACTTAAGAGCTTCATATAGAGGAACGAGACAAACATTTTACGACAATTATTTACATGAACATCGCGCTCAAAGTGATAGAAATAGGGAAACAGTTAGGTGGGATAGGTGTGATGGGGAACACGTGAGGACTGGGTAAAGGTGGTTGTGACTAGGAACAATCACAGTGGGATAAAATAAACCCTTTACAGTCTGTAGTTCGATCTGAAGTTCCAATATACACATATACATAGGATTCGTGTTACTCTGTTGATTAATCCTATGATTGGAGATTGGTTGTGATCTGGTCTACGTTTCGACCCCCTGGTTAAAGGGTAGGTTTGATCCTCATATTGGGGTCTTCATCAGGACAGGAAAGAACAGGAGCGCTTTAGCAGAGGCCCTTACGTGGCCATTGTGGTAGGACCAACAAGGGGTTCCTTTCTTTTGGAGTGGTTATCCCGCCTTCATTGGGATTGAAAGCCTTCCATCCAAAGGGTTGTTTCTCTTTTCAAAGATTCACAGCTAAGTCAGCGTTTGTGCGGTCATAATTCGCGCATCTCACGCGGTTCGTTGAATTTGACAGCAGTGGCTGTCTACAAGATGCTTCGTGCTCGCTTGCCAGTCGTGTCTGAGATATTGTTCTAATGAATCAATAGACTCAGACCATTACTATTGTAACTACCTTTACTGACCCAGGTCAGAGGTTTCTTAGGGTGTACCCCATTGAAACTTACTACATTACAATAGTCCAGGCGGCTTAATACCAAGGCCTGGACTAGAGTTTTGCGGGTAGAATCAGGAAGCGGAGGAAAGACTTGACGGAGTAGGCCTATTACATGAAAACCGGAGCCAGCTGTTTGGGCAACATGCTCCTTCAGGCTAAGGGCCTGGTCTAGGCGGGTGCCCAGATTTTTAACTATAAGCTTAGGAGCAGGATGAGGGCCCGGATCAGTTGGCCTCCAATCTGGTGTCCATAAGAGGGGGGTCTCTCCAAAGAGCATTATCTCTGTTTTTCCCACGTTGCACTGTAGGAAATTGTTTATCATCCATTGTGATATGGACCTCATCCCATTCGAGAAGGCCAGCTGGACCGCAGCCGTAAATTTGTTAAATGGGAAGAGAAGCTGAGTATTGTTGGCATATGATATGGGGATGACTTCATATGTCCTCAGAAGATTGGCCAAGGGAGCAATATAGATGTTAAATAATGTTGGGCTCAAACATGAACCCGGAGATACTTCGTTGGTCAATTCCATAGGGGGCGAATGATACGAGCTAAGATTAACAATTAGAGCGATCAGACAAACAGCTCTTCATCCATAGTAAGGCTGCTTCTCTTAGCCCAACCTCTTCCAATCCTTTGAACAAGATACTATGAGAAACTGAGTCGAACGCTGCGGATAGGTCCCACAGTACCAGAATCATAGAATGGCCCTTATCTAGGGACATTCTGATGTTATCTGTAACTGCAAGTCATGCGAATTCTGTGCTGTATTTGAGCCTAAAACCGGACTTGGAATGATCGAAACATCCAGTCAGTTCGACATAGTTAGAGAGATGGGTGTTAAAATGTTTCTCCATTAGTTGAGGGGGATCCAGACTTTATCTTATGGGTCAGTGTTTCGACCTCAGCCAAGTAATGATGGGAAAGTTCTCTAGCAGCTGAGGGTTAGCCGTTTTCAATTGGTCCTAGACCATAGGACTCTGCTGCAGATTGCCTGCTGCCGTGATTTTACCATAGATGAGCTCTATCTTTTGAGTAAAATAAAGAGCAATATCATCGCACAACTGTTGGGAGGGGGCCTCCAGGCTTTTGCATGCCTTAGGATTGATTAAAGACTGGAGAATTTGATGCAGGGTTTTTGGAAAGTTACCAGCCCGGGTTAACTGAGATGTTATTTGCGTTTTGCGTGCTGTCTTTATGTTTTTATGATAGCTGGTCAGAGTAGAATGATATTGATCTCTGTCCGCCTCATTATGTGAGGCACGCCATATTCTTTCCAACTTCCTACAAAGTTGTTTTTTAGCTCGCAGATGGACCATGAACCAAACTGCCTGTGGACGATTAGGGCGGCTCAAAAAGGATTTCATAGGTGCAATGTAGTTAATGGCTTTTACGATAGCCGAGTTGTATTTAGATAGTGCTTCCTCAATATTGTCAGATGCAACATATTGGGGCCTCCTTAAAAACATTTTGAAAGTTTTCTGCAGAGACTTTCTGCCACTGCCTACGCAAATAGGATGTAGCTGGTTTAGAGGTTTTTGGATCTGTGAGGTCCTGAATATAAAATTCAATAAGTAAGTGATCTGACCACTTAAGTTGTTGGGGGGGTGGGGTTTGTACTTAATCTTAGAGGAATTTGAAAGTATAATGTCCAGTGTATGGCCAGCTCCATGAGTTGTATATAGTTATAGTCCATATAGTTGTTTGTGTTTAGATAATAATGTTGACGGTTTTACAGCAATTTAATATTTCTTTCCTGGTCACACCACTAGGCCTGCAAGGCCCACATGTTAGTAAAAAACATCGTTTGTTTTAGCATTAGTAACTTAAGATTTCGATAAGAGATGTTAAACGTAGTATCTGAGATGGTACATAGGTCAAAGTTTGGATTTCTAACATACATCGGGAACTTAACATTTTTGTCATGATAAAATATGCTATTATATGGATATGAATGGCAGGACAACATGTAGGCTGTGGACACCAACAACTATGAATAACTAAGGTTGGCTATATGGCTTTATAAAAACATACAGTAGGTGGATATCCAGTTTGTGTCTCTTGTTATAATAGGTATTCTTTCAGTGAAATGTGAAACTCCATGAGCGAGTGTGAGGCCTGAATGACAGATTGTAAGGCGTTCCTAGCAGAGTAGACCTAACAGGTGAAAGGCATGAAAACTGAGGTGCAGAAGGGTGCTTCGGTGCAGTCTGAATGTTGTGTTTTGCAGATAAGATTATGGTCTGGTGAGTAGTGTGATAAGAAGTCTACTATATTTCTGCAGGGCCAGGTTGTTGATTGATTTGTGTTTTAGTATTTGTATTCTATATTAAGCGTTGTTGTTTTTTTGATCCTACCCATCCTTTTTCCATGTGGTGGGAGGGAGGTGTGACTGGTGAGATTGAGTAAAGTTTGGGTTGTAGTAGTGTGAGCGTGACCAGTAGACAATCACAGTAGTACATTCTTCCAAAAACTATGACATATTAAATGATTTTGCTGTATCAAATTAATAAAGGGAATAGATCTTAAGCATGTTAAGTTGGTGGAATTGTTCTGCTGTGGCTATGTTGGTGATAGAAGCCTCAGTCTTCAATGATGAAGAAAGCTCCCATGGTTCCTAGCATATGGTGGTATTGTAGTGAGTCAGT
This sequence comes from Lissotriton vulgaris, assembly GCF_964263255.1. Taxonomy (NCBI): domain Eukaryota; kingdom Metazoa; phylum Chordata; class Amphibia; order Caudata; family Salamandridae; genus Lissotriton; species Lissotriton vulgaris. The sequence continues at coordinate 276,885,170 of NC_141698.1, read as the reverse complement.
TTAAAGGAAATCCATTGAGTCATGGAGGTTGATCCAGAGGAGGAAGGAAAGAATAGCCCTTAAGTTTTGGCAGAATATAGCATCAGTGACGCATAGCTGTGAGACAGCGATGTATGCTTGAAGGAGAGGTGTACATTTTGAAACAAAGAAAATCTGTGCAGCTTCAGCAGCATAAAGATTAATTGAAAATGCAAAGGAGGAAATGATTTCACCAAGATAGGTGGTGTATAAAGAGAAAAGAGGCCCTGTGGGATCCCCACTGGGAGATTATTGGGTCCAGATGTCTTTGTGTGCCAAGGGACAGTAAAGCAGCAGTCCGAGAACTGAGGTAATCCGAGTGTGCGATAGGCCAGTGATTCCAAGTGATTGTGGTGAGGATAGAATTAAGGGATAAGGGATGTCCAGTCATATTAAAGGCAGCACATAGGTCTAGAAGTAAGAGGCTTGAAGAGAAACAGTTGTGGTGAACAGAAGTGAAGAAATAAATATGTCAGAGCTGGTTCAGTGGAATGGAGGCTGTGAAAATGTGACTGTGGGGGGTCGAGGAGGTTAGGTATAGTGAGAGGGGATTGGAGACAAGTCTTTCTAGAATTCTGGGAAAAAAGGGAAGAGCTGATACTAAGTGATAGTTAGAGAGGAGTGTTCGGCTTGCTTTTTTTTTGGGTAGAGGCGGGGCCACTGGTGATGTGAAGCATGTGGCATATGTACCTGGAAAAGATCAATGTTTTATGAACCGAAAGGTAATAGGGACTGACAGTGTGCCCCATGGATTTGTAGTTTTATGTAAAGGAATATGTTTAGCTGGTGAGTTTGTAAACTGTGAAAGAGAACCTTGGTGGGTGAGGAGTGTGGCGAGTTTGAAGGAGCTTGGAGGTGAGAGCACCGTATTCAGATCATCTTGTAGCAAAAGTTGATCAGTCGTGCCGCTGACTATCGGGGGCCTCAGCTGGAATTCTGAAAGTTGACTCACTGTTTTTATTCCATTGCAGTACTCACACTAATACGTTTGTCACTGCGTGTGTCTTTTTCCATATAAGCATGTTAATATTGATAACTTAGGAACTCAGTATAGTAGTAACAGACCTGTTCTAATTCAATTGTCAGCTTGCTGACCTGAACAAACGACTACCGGCTGAAGCCTGCATACCGGTCTCCAAGTCAACCAGAAGCCCCCAACGTTATGAGCGCCAGCCAGCTGTGAGGCCCGCATTAGCACACACTATCACGCTGCAGCCATCCTCTTTCCGCAACCTGCGCCTGCCGAAGAGGCTGCGGGTCATCTACTTTTTTGCCCGCACACGGCTTGCACAGAGGATGATCATGGTGAGTCAACTGAGTCAAGTATAAATCTTATGATCATGTAGGGTCTGCATAATGAATAGTCGTGCAAATTGGCACGGTAGTGCTGATTATTTTCATCTGCCTTTAAAGACTGTTAATTTACCCTTAAATCACAGTCTGTTCTTTGATTGAGGAAGTGGGATTTGTGGTCTGAAAGTCAACTGAGTTTTTGCCATGGGGAACTCAAGTGTACGACTGAATTGAGGTGTTACAACAGTCTCTGACTACAAAGTTTTCGGCCTTGAAATGCTTTTAAGTGTCCAGTCTTTATATAATGATTGACAGTGGTGACTGGCTGGCATTTTACTTACTTCCATATTTGAAAGATAAGGGAACCAACAAATTTCGCAATATATTTGCCAACAATAACAAGGGTTTGTTTAACAGGAGACTTTGGTATGGTGTATCTATGTTCCCCAAGCCTAATTAAGGATCTCACTTGTTGTGCAGTTAGACAGATTTCATCTCCAGGGGACCCTGAGGCCTTGGTTTGTCATTGGCTCATATTTGTATTGACTGTTGACTTCTTAAATGCCTGCTGTGATACGTAAGCTAAAGAAAGTGTTTGCACAGTACTCTGTCTTGAGACATGTTTTTCTCTGTCTCCCCCTGATGCACTCTGGCTCGCTGATATTGCATGTTCTATTCCGGGTGCTAACTGTAATTTGTCTCACCTACATAGTTTTGTACATCAGTATTTACAGACCCTTTCCCTTGTGAGTCACTCACTGTTAGTCATAAGCATTCTCAAGACAGCGTTTATTTGCTACACCCTGAAATCATGGTTTATTACTAGTCCGATAGGACACTTTTAGTTCTAGACTAAGGGTCTGGAACTCTCCAGCTGGAGGATATGTAAGCCTGGAATCCTTCACCATTGCAATGTTAAAAGTCAGCAGCTTTCTCCCTAGAAGAAATTCAGAAACACCTATTCATAGTTATGAATCTAGACCGGTCTTCCAGCAGGGATAAGTGTCTAAGATATTCTTTATTTTAGCAACAGGCGATTGAAGTTCTCTTTGATGCAAACTCAGATGTGGGTGTAGCCTTCTGGAGTCCAGAAGCAAATTTGGAATGATTTTCCTTGCTAGAGGCCATAGCCTCAACTTATTTTTTAATGCATTCTTTTGGCTTCCTCCTGACTATGCTGATTATTTTGTTATAATTGTACTCTTTTAGATCTAAATGTAAAATGTTATAATTGTAGTTTAACAGGAAATAATTTGGCCTGTAAGAAATGCTTGGTTTTATGACTGGAATTTTTGTGTATCCCTTAGGTGGGGACTGTCATCTGGATTGGAATTCTTGTGTATACAGATCCAGCCGGTCTCCGCACCTACCTGGCCGCACAAGTTTCTGAACAGAGTCCTTTGGGTGAGACCGGGCTGCCACCTCTTCCTGTGCCTGTCCTTCCCTCTGGCGATGTCCAGAGTGTGCTTTCTGTCTTTCCGACAGGCGCTGCATCACCCCTCGAAAACCATTCCCAGCAGGAGGGTCCAGACTCCCTTAAGGACCGGTTGGAAATAGGCACCAGAGTGTGGGGGGAGATTCCAGGGCTTCAGACAAGCCTAAAGGAAGTTGGCACACCAGAGCACAATGCTCATACAGAGGTGACCTGGGGAGCAGAAGATGAAGAGGTCTGGAGAAAGCTGTCCTTCCGTCATTGGCCTACGCTTTTTAGCTATTATAATATAACACTTGCCAAAAAGTAAGTTGCACATTACTGCAAGTAAGTAGAGAACACAGATAATGTTGTGTATCACTGTCTAATGGGCCTTTTGTATGGATTTCCATAATTATTATAGTTAGAGTTTTATAAAATGCTAGATATTGCACTTCTGCCGTTTTTAAGCACTGTAAATATTATATGTTGTCATTGCCCAATTTATAGTACTCAGTTTACCTACCTACAGAATGATGGAAGGTTAAGTTTACTTTGTAAAGATTCTAACTTATGACGTCTAGAACACTCCATTTTATTTTTAACAGCAAACTTTCAGGTCACTGACCTATCCTGCCAGCTTAGTTTTGGTGGTGTCCACTCAGACTAGCCTTGCCACGTGATGTCTGAGCTTATGCCTCTCACATCATGAATTCCAGGCTCAAGGATTTAACTTGATGGAAATATACCTTACTACATGGACAATCTATTAAACTTTCAAATCAAGATGAGTTTTACAATTACATGGTGTCTTATTAATCAGTTTAGGATATCTTATAGAGACATCTAGCCGCAGATTCCTTAACTTTTGGGTTCTCCACAGGCGTCAGACTGGATCCGGAAAAGAAGTAAATAAAAAATCTTTTATCAACCATACAACCTAATTATAGGGACAACTAAAGAACATGTAAACAGAGAAAGAGTATTTAAGACTCTGTATCACTTCGCCTATCATGGAAGCGCCTTAATGCCAAGTCTGCCTGAGCCCCAAAAAGATGGGCGCTGTCAAAGGACGTATCGACCAAAGTCACCTGGAGAGCCTTAAAAAACCTGAAGTTCTTAACTATTCACAATGCCGTAGCATCTCTGTAGATGCCATGGCCTGGCCTACTGAATCAGTAGTATCCATGCCACATATAATTATTATCTTAGCTGCCTGATGGTCATCTCTAATCAGCTGCTCAATGTCAGAATGGAGGTTATCCAGAAGTGATGGCAACATAGTCTGCAAAGAATCCCGCAAAGCATGGGAAAAACGCCCAATGCACAAGACTTGTTTATGGGCCTTAAAGCAGAACTAGCAGAAGAAAAGATTGGCTTGCCACATGCATATTGACTCCTAGACTCTTTATTCAATGGATTCCTAGGTGAAGAATCCATATCCTGTGAAGCTGTAGCAGTCTGAACTACCAAACTACGAGTGGTAGGATGCCTGAGGAGACAGACTGGGTCTCCAGTAGGCAGGTGAAGACCGTTTTGGAAGATGAAGACCAAGGCCGTGAAGTCTCTGAGGACCGTGAAAGACATGCCGCCAGATACTTCATGCAGCGTTCCTTGAGCGCCTTGGGCATCAGTCTCTTGCAGGAGTCGCAATCCTCTGAGTCGTGGTGTTCTCCCAAACACCACACACAAACAGAATACAGGTCTGTAGCCGAAATGTTCTAAGTACAAGCTCCACAAGGCTTAAAACCTGACGACATGGGAAAGGAAGGCACACTGTTCCTAACCAACAAAAACTTTCAAAATAGGCCAGAAAAAAATGGTCTGAGGAACGATTTTCCGGATCCGTGTTGCAGCACGGAAAAGAAGAAACAGACGACTGTGTGCCAGAGGGGACTTGTATGACTCCACTGACGTCACAACCTGAGTCTACGTCTTCACGGACTCTTAAGGTGCCATCCTCTGGCGTGCAGAGGGACTTCTAAAAAGAATTCCCGTTCCAGTCTGACGCCTAAAGAGAATTCAAAAGTTAAGGAATCTGCGGCTAGATTATGTCTCTACCACATAATACGTTACTGAAGGTAAGACACTTTTTCTTCAATTTTCATATGTATCTTAATACATATTTGGTCACTACATGGAACATAGGTGTATTGTGGAGCTAAATTTCCCTTGTTGGGATCTTTTCATATAATTCACAAGACCAAAATTCAAGTGCTTTGTAAATGTCAATAGTTCCCCCTGCATTTGTGTCCTCATTGTATGAAGCTAGCCCCTCTTTGGGGATGGGGAACGAAGTTTGAAGCTAGGGAAGTTGTAGTATTTGTCATAACTAGTATCGTTGTGTCAGTGTTTCCAATGCTTAACCTGAGACGGTCATTACAGGTGGGGCCCAGCAGCTCTTTTTGTGTGTGTGTGTGTGCAAGGAGGAGGAAGAGAAAGATGGAAAAGCATGATAAAATGATGGAGAAAACAGTAATTGAAAAGAATCTGCAAGAATGTGATAAAGGGGAGGTAGAGTATTTTGATGGAAGAGCTAGACCTGTGGCTAAATCCAGGCTGTACAACCTAGGTATTCATCAACCCTGACATTCGGCAGCGGCGCCAGTAGATGTCTCAGAAAAATGTGTGCCCCCATACTTATTCTTTAACAAATTAAGAGTGTTAATTTACTAAATGTACTTCTAGCAAGCACAAATAAACATAATTACTCTTGTATTTCTGAAAACTAGTCATCTGAGTGACCCCAAAGTATTGTGGCTTGCATCATTCACTTCTAGACAAGCGAGAGGGGCCTCACAAACCAAGGCGACATAGCACCATATAAGAAGTTCAATGCTTGCGGGGCATTTTGGGTAAGGAAGAATGGTGTCGTTGATGCAATAAAATCCATTCCCTCTTGAGGAAAAAAATACTTTTTATGTTCAAACAGTGACTCCGCAATCTTTGCTCATACCACTAAGAACTACATCCATAAATCCGTACCAAGACAATGTCAGGATAGCACAGTTTTCATTTCTCATAAATTCCTACGCAAGAGTTCAAAGAATACTTATATACATCATTTTACGGTAAAAGTTCCTTCTTCCTCATTGAGTTCTAAAAAGAATAAAATTACAATCTGGAAAGACCCCACACTATTGATTTTTCACAGTGCAGGTATTGACCCCCTCCCCACAATATGGCACAGAAGATTGTAGAGTGACTGTTTGAAGATAAAAAGTTAGTTTCCGTATTTGTTCCCTCAAGGGGAGAATTGCTGTTATTGCATCACACACAACATTTTTCCTTACCCAAAATGCCTTGCAAACATTCAACTTCAACAAAAAAAGCTTATTTTCGCCCCGTTTCCCCATGGATACTTCTAGCTGCAGAGGTCTCACCTTTAGAATATACCAGGTGCCAGATTGAATCTGGAAGATTTAATAAGCATTGCTCCATCTCGCCAGTAGGTGGTGGCGCTGTGTAGCTCCACGCTAACTTTGTTCTACCCCAAAAGATTGAGCCACATATAAGTGCCAACCATGCAAGTCAGCTCCTTTTCTTCTGTCCTTAAGCATGCAAAGCTGGGGCTTTTGCACACTTTTTCCTTGTCAGTTAATGAGTTTTTTTCTCAAAATGTAGCTTTTTTCCAGTGTGCAAGGGAACTATGTCCCCCCCTAAAACTATGAGGTTTAACCTTTGTAGGAGCTGTAGCAAACAAATGTCTGTGACACAACTCCCAGAGATATGCCTCTGGTATTTGGATTCTAGTATGACAACTCTCAAGACCTGTAACAACAAAAAGTGGAGTTGGGGTCCCAGGGAATCAAGTTTATAGACCAGCAAGGAGAGATTTCCCCTTTTAAACAGAATGAGCAACAGACTATCTCCTCAGGTCTGAATCAGCGCACCATAGGCCTGTACTGGACCGGAATATGCGGTCTATATCCAAATTCTCTCATTGACTACAAATGTATTTACAGAATGTGACAAAACATGAAAATAAGGGGGAATTTATCCCTTAAAGACTAGAACCCTCACTCACCCGTAGGTGACATGCTTCATCATATGGGTTCCTCCTTACCAGTATGAAAACCTAGTCCTACTGGGAGCTACGACTTCTTCACTGTGATGAAGGAGCTCAGAGATGTTTTCTTTGGTTAGTTACTAAATGGGGAGGATATTAAACACCATATGTGAGACTCCAGGAGTAGCAAGGGTGCAGCGCAGGAGAAAAAATAATATGATAAACGAAATATGAAAAGTGAAGTGTTTAAAACTGTATAGATTTCAAACTACTATTGGTACAAGGTTGCCATGTTTCAGCCATATATGGTCTTATATAATATCTATGCCAGGGGAACTCAAGGGGGCAAAGCCTCAGAAGTGTTAGGTGCATTGGATAATGATTTAGAGACCCTCCCTTCACATTATACTATCCTAGTGGGGGGAGACCTGAACACAACATTTGAACCACTAGGAGTCGAGGATAACGAACTGGCCTTAGAGGAAGATACCAAATGGGGAGTTCCCCAATTGGATCTACCGATGGTAAAGAAATGGACAGAAGTGGCAATACAGGTGAAGAGCTTGTGCTTGGCCAGGGGGTTGAGGGCAGTAAATGGCCGCACCCCCTCAGACCTACAGGGCACGCATACCTTTGATAATTTAAGGTCAAGCAGTCGGATAGACTACATCCTCATAGATGTTAGAGACTGGTACAAAGTAGAAGACATGAAAGTGACACCGAGATTGGAGAGTGATCACAATCCGTTGTGCTTGCTCTTTAATCAGGATCAAGGTAAAAGCTCATCTAACAAGGAAAGGGGTGTTATGACACTAGAAGTTATCCCAACTAATAATCTCCGTCACATTAAATGGGCAACTTTGGTAGATAAACCCGGGGATATGCAGGACTTATTGGAGGTAGTTAGCAAAGAGGTTAGCAGACTACAGATCCACTGTAATGAATCAAATTTTAATCAACTTATTGAAGAGTCACAGCCAATGTTTTTTACTAACCTACAGAGGTTTTTCCTAAAAAAAACAAAGCAGGGGAAGGGTGCTGGCCCCCCGAGAAAAAGAGGGTGGTATGACCACTCTTGCAGATTGGCGCGACAGAACCTCAGTTCAGCATTGAGGACTAAAGTAGGAGTATTAAAGGCCAGGGATGATTACAGGAAAGCCCAAACCAGGGCAAAAAGACTGTGGGATGAGAATTTATAGTTAGACCTTAAGAAGGCATGTGTAGCCAAACATCAGAAAGAGTTTTGGGCCATCTTAAAGTGGGGTAGTGGGGGAATAGCAGACTGCCCGAAAAACCATGTAGCAAAGGAAGCATCAGTGGACTTTTTTAAACCACAATATGCTGACAATCTGCCCCCACCAACCGAATTGCCGCCAGAAAGGGTATTCTATAGTCATGAAATATTCTCACTGAAAGATGTAAACGAGGCAATGGATGGGGTAACTAGAGGTAGGGCACCAGGAATTGATGGAATACCAGCGAATGTATTTTTATCTGACAGGGCCAATTGGTGTAAATATTTTGTATGGCTTGCGAATTCCATCGCACAAGGAGCAATGATTCCAGCAACATGGAAGGGGGCAGAGATTATACTGGTCTTCAAAAAAGGGGATAAGGCTTTACCAAGCAACTACAGGCCCATTAGCCTTATCGACTCGGCACAAAAACTGATGGGCAGGATGATTCAAAATAAAATTCAAGCCTGGATAGACGATAAGGATATCCTGTCCCCGTACCAAGCTGGTTTCCGCCCATTAACTAGCTCTGTTGACCAGGTATTCCATTTTTTAACTTTGTTTTGGAAAAATGTAACCTTGAAAAATGGGCCATTATATGCTGTTTTCGTTGACTTGAAGTCAGCGTTTGATCTAGTACCCCGACAAAAACTATGGATTGTTTTGCGCGATCTTGGAATAAGCCCCGAACTGCTGACTTTGCTTGTGCGTATGCACGAAAACAACTACCCCAGGATTAGGTGGGGAGCACAGGGAGACGTTACTGAACCTTTCCCCGTGGAACGTGGGGTTAGGCAGGGTTGCGTCCTGGCCCCCACCCTATTCTCCCTTTATATCAACGGCATAGTAGATTTTCTAAAGCAATTTCCGACAGATGCCCCGATTCTAGATGGGGAGCGGGTCCCAGTATTAATGTTTGCTGATGACACTTTACTGGTCTCGCGGACCCCTAGTGGCTTACAAAAGACAATCAACGCTTTTGGAGATTTCTGTTGGATTCGGGGCTTGGAACTAAATACGACAAAGACTAAGTTCATGAACCTGAGTCCTGCTAAGCAATTTAAGGGAAAAATGCATTTTAATGGGTCTATTTTGGAGGAAGTGAATGCTTTCACCTATCTAGGTATCTCTTTACAGGCCAACATGAACTGGAAATCCCATATGGACTCTGTGGTGCTAAAGTTCAATCAACTGGCCGGGGCTATAGCACAAAAACATAAATCTTCATTTACAAAACCAATTCAGCCAATAATGGAGATTTACAATATGAAAGTGCTGGGCGCTTGCCTGTACGGATCAGAGCTATGGGGCTTCACCAACCTGAGTACTTTGGTTACTGCAGAAAACAAATTTCTCCGCCGAATGGTTGGTGTCCCACAGAGCACTCCCTCGATCCCGCTTCAATACGATCTTGGGAGGAAAAAGATCGAGGACATGGCTAGATTGCGTCCTCTTTTATATTGGAGGCGCATAAAGACCACTCCAGAATTGGGCCATTATGCATCAGCTCTCATGGACATCATTAGCTCTGATCGGTTTCATAAAATACCCTGGCTTAATGAAATTAAGAACTTGCTCCAAAAACTGCACCTAGATCACCTGTGGACTGCAGTAGACCCCCAGGTCTTCCCATCTAAGGAATCATTGAAAAAAATGTATTGGGACATGATATACAATGCTGTTTTGACTTCCAATCAACCTTCCATGTTGGCATCCCAGTTCTTGGATTATAAAATAACCCCTAAATGCGAACAGTACTGGGACTTGATTACCAAACCCCTAGATAGAAAGCTGTATTTCCAGTTTCGAATTGGTTCCCTACCCCTTAATGCTTTTACTGTCAAATGGTCCCCAGGCAATGTAAACACATGTTGTCATTGTAAAGAACACGTTGAGGACATCCCACATTTCCTGTTTGCCTGCCCATTATATGCTGCCCCGAGAAGTAGATGGCTAAAACCGGTTTGTAGGAATCTGGGGATAAGGAAATATCTTGAGGCACTAAGAATATTAAGATCAAATTGTGCCCCCAATCTTGCTATCGCCTTAGCCAAATACCTGGGTTGGGCCTGGATAATACGCATGCGCACTTTAAACTGTAACTAATTATGTAAAATGGAACGTGTAATTTTAAGGACTACCTCATTAGTTAAGGATTCTGCACTGTGACTCGAATTTTATAACGTATGAATTTTATAAATTGAAGTATTCGCCAGCACATTGTAATTTGATGGTATTTAATATGTAATTTATGCTGATCTTAAAATTCTAGAGTAGTATTTATTTTGCTTAGCTTAGGGAAACATGCTTTTATGACAATACTGTCGAATAAAGTATTTAAACTTGAACTTGACTACAAATGTATTTACAGAATGTGACAAAACATGAAAATAAGGGGGAATTTATCCCTTAAAGACTAGAACCCTCACTCACCCGTAGGTGACATGCTTCATCATATGGGTTCCTCCTTACCAGTATGAAAACCTAGTCCTACTGGGAGCTACGACTTCTTCACTGTGATGAAGGAGCTCAGAGATGTTTTCTTTGGTTAGTTACTAAATGGGGAGGATATTAAACACCATATGTGAGAATCCAGGAGTAGCAAGGGTGCAGCGCAGGAGAAAAAATAATATGATAAACGAAATATGAAAAGTGAAGTGTTTAAAACTGTCTAGGTTGATGCACAACCACGATTTCTATTCATGTGCTTTCCCTGACAGGATTAAAAAGCAATGTAAATAAGTAGTATAGATTTCAAACTACTATTGGTACAAGGTTGCCATGTTTCAGCCATATGATCAGTATCCTGTATCGGTGGCTTTCTTCAGGACCTACAAGGGTGGACAATTGTGTTTGCTGCTGCTAATATAGTGTAGTAATAAAAAGGTTATACAAAACCAGTATTCCTGCAACGAATTGTCAGGTAATATGAGGGATATCTGAAAAGTAAATGAGAGGGAAAAGAACAAAACAATCAAAACCATTATAGGTGCTTGTGCTACTGACATAATCTTCTGTCATCACATTGTCAATAGCCATAAGGATCTACAATAAATGATACTTGACTTACCCTCAATCGTAGCATATGTTAGCCTCTCCTCAACCTGGCAGGCAGCTCAGGGAAGGAGGCTCCGCTCTGTGGGGAATTTTTTTTTTGTGAAACTAAAGGTGTCTCCTAATCAAACCAGTTTCATTGGGGTGACTTGTATACTCCAGTATACTCAAAAGTACCTGATTACCACATAATAGAAAACATGTATGTATCATAGGGATGGTTTAAAAATAATGATAGACAATGCTGTATTTTTAGTCTAGCTTACTACTGAAAGAGAAAGCTTGCAATTACTACGTAGTTTGCTTAATGCAACATACATGTGTAGATTCTGCAACTAGTACTGTTCTACTGTAAACAAACTCCAAACCCTATTGCTGTAGGGCTCCATTCTGTAAATAGTATTATACATTTCAAGGTGTTATTATTTTAGAAGTGCCTCACAGTACCCTACTGTGTTTAAGTCACTAAGGGCTAGATGTAGGTAGGCTTTACCGGTCGGTAACGTCCGAATTTGGCCGTTACCTACCGGTAATAGCCTTTTCCTATGTAGGAGGCTGTTTTACCGATTCGGTAAATAACGAATCAGTATTTACCAATTCGGTAAATAACGAATCGGTATTTACCGAATCATCATTTACCGATTCAGTATTTACCGAATCGGTAAATGAGATGTAGGAAACACTGTAAACAGTGCTTCTGGGCTTTAAGGATTTGTTATTTACCACCAACTAGTAGTTGGTGGTAAATAATGAATTCCTATGTAAATGCAAATATGTGCATTTACACCTGTGCCATATGACAGACATACATGCCCTTAGGGCATGTATGTGTGCCGCATGTGCACACATGCACTAATCAGGGGTGCAGCAGGGTGTCAAACTGAAACCCTGCCACCCTTGACTTTTTCCCAATTTTACTGAATCGCTAATTACCGATTCGGTAATTGACATTCATTCCTATGGGCCTCCAGGCCCATAGGAATGAATGGCAATTCCCAAATCGGTAAATACTGATTCGGTAATTACGAATCTTAACGATTCTGTAATTTTTACTGAATATTTACCTACATAGGATTTACCGATTCTAAAATACTGAATCTGTAAAATTCGGTATTTTAGAATCGGTAAAACCTATTTACCTACATCTAGCCCTAGATCTCATGCTTAAATGGGGACACCCATGGTAAAGTAGGGCTCTGACTTATTCAAATCAAACTAGAAGTTGATGTAACTTAACTCACAGAGATGGTGGAAGAAAAAGTCACCCACCTTCCTAAGTAGCAGTACAGTCTATCCAATTATATTTAAATTAAGAGCCTTCACCAGTCCAAGTAAGCTAAACAGAGCAGAAGATAGTCAAGGAGTAAGTAACAAAATGGCCAAACTCCTTACCTGTCCGTCGGTACCTCATGGCAAACAGTGCTGCCTCGGGAGGTACCGACCTGACTGGGGCGCCAGAATTTATAGTGTCTCTTCTTACAAACTACCCGCGTTTTCGTCAGGCCCTGTGTTGGCTAACTCATTGCCAGCTGAATTTGTTAATCAGTGCGCATGCGCGATCTACAAACACTATGTTGTGCGCATGCGCTAGATGAAGAAAGTCTAAACGAGTTCCATTACCGGCATCAGCACAGTACTTCGGGAAATATAGCATGTTGCTCAACTCTCAAGATCTGCCAGGGGGGTGCTCTTATCAGGCCTCTAGAAATCTACTCGCCCCCACACTCAAAGGGGAGTCAGATTTTATCAGGGCAAGCTATTTTAGAGCCTACTAACCTATGAGCTGATGAAGAACAGGTGTTCTGTTCTCCCAAAATTAATGAGCAATAAAATGCCTTTAAATCTTTTTTTTATCTAGTCACATTTGCTTTGCGTTTAGAGAAAGAGGTCGAATACCATCTTATGTCTTACAATTTGCAGTCAGAGAAAGAAAAGTAAACACAACCTCCAGCATAAAATAAGCAGGAGTTGGAGTATTTTGTAAAGTGTACTGACTGACAATCGTGAAAAGAAAGACTGTAGGATTTCCGTTTTTTTTTTTAACTCACAACATGTAAATAGCTTGTAAATGAACTTTTCAAACACTTCAAAATATACTTTGATAGTTATTGAAACACTCTTTTTGTAATTCTTTATTACATATTTTTTGTTTGAGGGGACGAAAACATATCAGAACCCTACCTGATAATGTGCAAATGATAAACATTTTTGCTGAAACCCAATTTCCACAGGTTATTTTATATGCTATATAGTTTGGGGAAAAAACAGGCTTTTTGCAGGAGTCCCCCCACTTTTTGCCCCATTTGGACTACCAGATGCTGATTTTCTACTCTGAAAGTGCACTGAAATCTGCCTACCTGGCCCCAGTACCATTGTTCTTTCTCTAACTATGATGCAAGTCAATTGCCAATCCCAATTGGAAAGGACTTTAACCCCCTTATAAGTTCCTGGTAAGTGGTACCAGTGTGTTGTGAAGACCAGAGCCCAGGTCTTGACGTACCTGATGTGGACGAGGAATACTCTCTGCCTCATTCCATTGCCCCTCTTCTCTGTTGACTGCCCCTGAGTTAAGGTCTACGAGATGTAGAACAAACTACGTTCTCTGAGATCACCACACCATTCGGAGTATGCAGCCCCTTTAAGGAAGCGAACAACAGGGATTTTTTTTGTGTATTCCGGTGACTGCATCAGAGGAGTCCAACACCCAAATAAAACTGAGGAAGGCCCATTGGTGATGTGTTCAGGAAGCGAAGAAGACGATAACCGAGTCGAGAGAGGAACGAGCTGGTCCCCTTAGACAGATAGATCTGGAAAAAACTGCCTTCTCCACTCGTCTTCTCTAGATGGCTCATACAAATTTACCATACTTTCCTTTGGTCTCCATGCAGCCCCTGCCACTTTTCAGAGATTATTGAACAGGGTGCTCCAAAACCACCAGGCATATTAGTCTGCTTACCTTGACAGCATTGTGATATTCATCCCTTACAGGGAACAACACCTTGCACACTGCCAACAAATCTTTCAAGCCCTAGAAAAAGCTGGATTACACGTAAATGCAAAAGAAATTCCTAAATTAATTTCAACAAAGTCAAGAATCTCTGGTATCTCTTTGGAAACAGCTTAAAAGAGCCGATACTCCGATACCCACTCCCAAGAAGGAGGTAAGAGCTTTCTTTTTTTTTTGTTAAATCTTTTTATTGAAGTGAAAAAAACCAGAACAGTGGTCAACCGAGATGCACTTAAGACTTAAATGGCGCACAGTGGTTCGCACAGGGAATACAACATTACATCAGTTTCATAGCATTTACATCGCAGTGGTTAGTGTTTTCTTAAAGTGATTAGGATTCTACAAACGGTTTGTACACCCATTAGTCCCAGATTGCGGGCCCCTTACTGATCTCTTAAAATAAGGAGTAAAAGTCAAAGTCCTTTTAAATCCGCCAAAAGAGGTGAAAATAGCACTTCATCAGCTTACAGTAGCTATTACCACTAGCCCGATCCTAATTTCCCCCAATTTCAAGAAACTATTCATACTTCAGACTGACGCCTCGGAAACCAGTTTAGGGGCCATCTTATCCCAACTTTAACAAGAAGGCACTGAGCTGCCCATTTTGTTTATTAGTCGCAAAGTGCTTCCCTGTGAAAAGAAGTATACAGTGGTTGAAAAAGAGTGTCACGCTACTATCTTGAAGGACACCTTTTACGCTATATACTGATCACGCTTCTCTGTTATGGATGAGCCATATCAAAGTTAATAACCCTCGTAGCCTTTGGTTGTCCTGTCTCTCCTGCTCTTTATTTTTTAGGTCAAACACCAAAAGGGTTCTTAGAATAGAACCGCGAATTTCCTTCCTCGTGTACCCCATTTCCCCGAGCAGGAAAAGTCTATGAGAGGAATTTGTCTGGAAGACCGGAGCCCAGGCCTTCACATACCTGAAGTGGCCGAGAACTACTCTCTGCTTCATTACATCACCCCTCTTGTCTGTTCACAGCTCCTCAGAGAGGGACTACGAGATGTAGAACAAGCCTCGTTCTTCGAGATCGCCACACCCTTCGGAGGATGCGGCCCCTTTAAGGAAGCGAACTACAGGAACTCCCTGTATTTCGGTGACAACATCAGAGGAGTCCAATATCCAATAAAAATCTAGGAGGGCCCGTTGGGGGTGTGTCCAGGAAGAGAATAAGACGAGACCCACGTCGAGAGCAGCAGCAACCTGGCCAACTTCAGGCCGATATCACTCCTCCCCGGCATTAGCAAACTGGCGGAAAAATACATCAATTCCCAGCTGTCACATTACCTCGAGTCCAACGAGCTGTTAAAAACCTCCCAAACTGGTTTCCGCCCGGGCCAGGGGACAGAAACAGCGATGGTAGCGGTTGTCGAAGAAGCTAGGAAAATCATCGATGCAGGAGGATCAGTGGCAGTGATCCTCCTGGACCTTAGCGCAGCATTCAACACCGTTAACCATAGCATCCTGGCCCAGCGCCTGGAAAACCTGGGCATCACTGGGACGGCCCTCGACTGGCTAAAATCCTTCCTCCACAATCGCTCCTTTCAGGTGGCGGAGGGAGACTGCATCTCCAGGGAAACCCCGATACGTTGCGGAGTGCCCCAGGGCTCTTCTTTGAGCCCTACACTCTTCAACGTATATATGGCACCACTTGATCAAATTGTCGCCCCCTATGGCATCAAACTGCTGACCTATGCGGACGACACCCAGCTGGTCGTTTCCCTCAGCCAGGCAGAACCCCCCACCATTAATCTGTACTCCTGCCTGGAGGACATAGTCAGCTGGATGAACGAGTCCCACTTAAAGCTCAATGGGGACAAAACCGAGCTAATGGTCCTGGGCAATCAGTCCCACTTCCGTCCGGAGTCTCTATGGCCTCCCAGCATGGGCCCACCTCCAATCCCCAAGACTGATATTAAAAGCCTGGGGATTTGGCTGGACGACAAACTAACCCTTAGCACGCAGGCCAGGAAAACCGCGGGCATTTGTTTCGGCCTACTACGTTTCATCCGTAAGATCCTCCCACTGCTCCCATTTCAGTCAAGGAAACTTCTAGTACAGGGTCTAATACTGTCTAGACTTGACTATGGCAACGCCTTATACCTCGGTTCACCTAAAAAAGTCATCTCTAGGCTGCAGGTGGTGCAAAATGCGGCCGCCCGGATCCTTACAGGTACTAAAAAACGCTGCTCTGCTAAACCTGCACTTAAAGAACTTCACTGGCTCCCAGTGGAGCAAAGGGTACAATTCAAGGCCATGTGCCTAACTCACAAAATCCTGTATGGAAAAGCCCCTCCGGTCCTGAAAGATCTCGTGACACCATACACGACAAACAGAACATTACGCTCTACTAACGCCCACTTAACTCAAATACCCAGGATCAAGAGAACATGCTTCGGAGGTCGACAGTTCTCATTTCAAGCGTCCAAAATGTGGAACTCTCTCCCACCGGACCTTCGGGCCCAACCTAATCTCCTTTCATTCCGCAAATCCTTGAAGACATGGCTGTTCCCCTGACCTTTTCTCCACCCCGCCTGACCCTCCCTCTGGATTCAGTTAGCGCTGGGACGCTCTCGGGCAGCCATGCGCTCTATAAATCCCCTTCAAATCAAATCAAATCAAGCTGGCCGCCATCGGGAGAACGCTGGAAGGAGGACATTTCAATTTGGCCAGAGGAAAAAGAATAGACGTCAGATACTGCGAGCCTTGAGCGATCCAGGAAAGGAGCGGGAGGCCAACGACAGAGCAAAGAGTCCCGCTACTCTCATGGAGGAGCATGGCTTTTGCATGTACTTGCCCGTATATGGCCCTAGCCGGCAGTAGGGAGGATGGGGTAGACGAGCTCTCACTATACCGGCAGTATTAAAGATAACACCATAAAACGTGTTCCCAGAGGCGTTATAACTGGGAACCGGTTCAAATATACTGGTGAAGGTTTTTTTGTAGGTGACGATTCTCCCGCACCCCCAATTCCCCAAATAAAGTCAATTGTGAGAAACAATTACCTGCCGTTTTGTTGTTTTCTTGAAGGACAATTGGCATTGGTGCTCCAGAGCAGAAAAATACCCCTTGGACTGTATAAGAAGAAGAGAAGAGAAATTAAACGTCTTAATGCCATTGACCCAAGATACTATACATCAGAACAAGCATTTTGCTTTTGTTTCCTTCAAACTTTTGAACCCTCTTACACAGTGGTACTCAAAGATTGGGAGTTAAAGGGGTCACCAGGGCCTAAAGCACTGATTGTGCCACCCTGAGTGACCCAAGTAAACAGATAAGAGCCATTGCAGACTGCCAGAGCAGTGCAAACTGCACCAACCAGACCGTGCCTTCACCATGAGTGGTAAGGTCACAGCACTATTTTTAATATATGTCAGACACCCCTAAGGTAGGACTGCTGAGCCCAGGAGACAAGAGTGCATTATATTAACACCTTCTCTGCGGCTGCTATTCCGCCGCAGCGCTAAGGGGGCGGGGCTGCTGCTCGGCGCGCTCATTCTGGTGGTGGAACCGCTCCGTCACCAGCCTCGGTTGAGCTGTGCTCATGACGGAGCGGTTCCGTCATGGCCCCGCCCGCTTATTGGAACGCAGGCGCGGCGAGCGGGCCATGACGGAACCGCTCCGTCATCAGCACAGCGCTACCGCGGCTGATGAAGGAGCGGTTCCGTCATCCGCATCAAAAAGGTTAAAGGTGTGGCCATATAAGTGCAAGCTTATATGTCCCAATGGTAGCCTCTTTTCTTTAAGGACTACTATAAATGTTCAGGGGGCCATAAGATAATATGGGCTGGCACCTGCACACCCGGAGATTGCCAGCTCCATTATGGTCCCACTGAACTGGGTCATGTTTGGTATCAAACAGCTTGGCTCGTCACCCCTGACATGATTCCCTTGTCTTTTTTGATGCAACATGCATCCAGGCAGCTCCCTTATAGGTTGACCACCTGGTTGCCCCAGCGTTTCCTGTGCCCTAGCTAACAGCCTGCAGTTCCAGCTGCCAAGACACAAATCTGAACTCCTGCCTTGAGGTGTGAGCACTCCCAGTATTCAGAAGCAAGGGCCTGGCTGGGACGTTGTTGACACCTCCCTCTGTGACAGAATGGCTAGTGAAGTGGCACATCGAGGCGGTGAGTTGAAAGTTACACCACCTCTCCTATGCATCCAGGCTGTCTTACAAAGGAGGAACCAGCTATCCCCGTGCCCACAGGCACATTTGCACCTGGACCGGCAGGAAAATGAGGGTGTCAGGAGGTGTACACTTCCAGAAGGCTAGCCACACACCTAGGGAAGCCTACCTGGTCTGTACAGCCAAGGAAAGTTTCTGCCATTTCTAAAAGTTGAAAAATAAAGGTTAATAGGTTGTAAATGTTCCCCCCTCCCAAACGATGGTCATCTCAGGGGTGGAATAGCCTCAGCAGCTAGTAGTCCTTTGGCTACTTGTAACCAAACCCATAACACCCTAAATCTAGGATTTATGTGGCACCCCTGGCACCAGAACCTCCGTTCTGATTCGACTTGCAACATTTGACGAAGAAGAGACCTGAGCCTGTGACTTCAGGACCGGCACAACTGTGGAAAAGTTAGTACTGACCTCTAGCCAGTTTCAGGTGGCTACCATTCCCATCCCAACCACCCCCAACCACCGCCGCCATTAGAGTACCTGCAAGCAGAGCTGGCCGCTGCCAAGGTTTGTTGCTACCAATTCCTTTGTTCCATGCAGTGCCTCGAAGGGAATCCCACAGCACTTTCACCTCGGTGGCCCCTTTGTCGGCTTTTTTGCATCAGTTCCCTCGCCAGCACTGTCTAAGCGGTAAAAACAGCTCTGCCGTGACTCCAGAACCAGGTAAAATGCAGCTGACTGTTGTAGACTAGGTCCTGGGACCCGCATCACCTTAAACCCAAGTGGACTTGACGCAACATGACAAGCAAATCACTAGTACTCTCAGTCTGTTTCTCAGTACCCCACTTATTAGGCAATTCCGCAACTGATCCCGATACTCCTTAAGTTTCTGGGGCCCTCTGCGACATCGCAATAGATTGAGGCTTTTAAAACAGTCTGGTTGCAAATCTTTGGCCCTATCCCAGCTCCCTATTGCATACCCTTGGGCCTAAAGTATCCACAGAGGTCTCCAGCCCGGTTACCGCTGGTGAATCTGTGCTCCATGCAGTCCGTGCATCCTGAACCGTCCCGGATTCTGCTCCCATGTCTGAGTCAGCTTTCAACCAGGTACCACAATCCATGCCTGTTCCTTTGACGTTGATACCAACCCCAACATCACTGGCGCAAAAGGAATACCTTGTTCCAATAATCCTACCTGACTCTGAACCAAATTAGACTCCGCCCCAACAGAGGTTATGTCCTGAAGCTCTTCCGACACACCCAGTCCCGCACTGAATCCTAGACCCCTCTGTGAATGGTGTTGGTGAAACTTGCACGCAATAGCTACCACACTGCTGGAGGAAAGAAATTAAGATGGTGGCCACACCTACCCAGTTCCCCAATGGATATTTAATGTATGTGAGAGCATGTTATTAGCACTGAGTTTCGCGGTGTGTTGGGCAGTCTCAGCCATTTGGTGACTATGGGGCCCGTACCCATCTTTTGTATGATCTTAAAGAGGTAGTCTGATTCGATGGAGTCAAATGCTTTAGCTGCATCTAATAGAGCTGCAGCTGCCCGTATCCTTGGGCTTAGGAGGTGTGTAAGTGCAAACATAGTGCAAAGGTAACATAGTGTGGATCTTCCAGAAATTAACTCTGATTGTTCTGAAAGTACTATAGAGGTAATCAGATGAAGGAGTTGCTGTGCCAGTAATTTTGTCAAAATGTTATTATTGCGATTGCATCCCCGGAATGTCTGCGCTGTGGGACAGTGCCTGGATCCCTGATACACACTGTGTGGTCGTGTGGTCGGCTGTCTGGTTTTTGGAGAGGTGTGTGGAATTGTCTGTCCGAGGTCCTAGGCTGGGACCTTCCCCGCACCCATCGGCTGGGATTATTGCACGTCATGGAGGGCATTGGTGGGAACATCTATAAGCGCCATCTGCTGCTTTTGGGGCTTGTTGTTGCCAAACTGGACCTGGCCCGGGCGTGGAAGGCTGTGAGGGCCCCCCCCTGTCTGCGTGGAAAGCTGGGCTGGACTACTTTATGGGCCTGGAAAGGCCGATCTTTGAGGCGAGGGGCTGCCCACGCAAACACTACAAAATTTGGAAGCGTGGGCCGATTACCGGGGTCTGTCGCTGGATCCCCCAGCGGAGCGAGAAGAAGACATTTGATTGTACGGACATTGTTGGCCCGAGTCTGCGACACTCCTGTCGCGCTACACCTACACCTTTTCTCTGTTGCTATGTGTACACGTGTGGGAGGGGGGTGGGGGGGGTTTCTGGGTGTTGGGGGGGCTGGGGTTGGGGGGTAGGGTGGGTTGGGGGTTTCTTCATACTGAGCCTATTCTTGATGCCTACTTGGACATTTGCTACTCATGTAATTTACTGTACCGGTATTGTTGTGGTGATCTCCGGCCTTGGGGGTGCCACGATTTTATTGCTCACTTGCTCAATAAAATTGGTTGTGAAAAAAAAATGTTATTATTGCAGTTGATTAATGAAAGGGATCTATGTGAACCACAACTGGTAGGGTTTTTCTTGGGTATCTAATGTAATCAACAAGGCCTCACTCATTGTGCCTGAAAGCATACCATTTTAAAATGCTTCCTGATATACTCTGAATAGTTGGGGCACCAAAAGCTCTACATATTCCATATAAAATTGTACTGTCTTACTGAAACTGCCAGGAGCTTTACATTTTGACATGCTCCGTATCTGGTCTTTCATCTCCGTGACAGTGATAGGGTGTGTTAAGTATTCTCAATGTGCGTTTGTAAGCCAGGCTAAAGCTACATCCTGTAAATACACACTAACCTGTCCCACATTTGAGCCACAGGCAGACTTATAAAGGCTTGAGTAGAGTTCTGCAAACATTTCCATGTCATGGCCCCGGGACTTGTATTTTCCCATCCCAAAAGTTTTCTAGCCTGGTTCTTACTCCATCTTTCTCCTCTTATTCGCTCCACCACTCTGGGCATAGTCATCAAAGACTGGCCAATAGACCATTGAAGCACCCGCTATTCGTGGTCATACATATTCCTTATTGATGACAGAGAATGAAGACGTGCAGAGGGTGATGGAACTCAAAGTAACCCTGGGCACGAGGAATGACACCTGCTGCAATTCAAGTGCAAAAACACAGCATGATTTTTTTTTATTATCAACGGAGACACAGGGCATCTTAGTCGAAGCAGACCTGCTCAGTGCTGAAGAGGAGGAATTTGGTGAGTGTCCCGCTGTACCTGTTCATCACCCCTGCCCACACATCATTGAATCATATTCCTCTGAGCTCAAAGAGGAGAAAGTCCACGAGCAGGAAGAGGTGCTTGAAGATGCCTTGTCTACCTCTGTCAACTCCAAACCTCATACCTAGGCCACATCACGAACTGGGAGTACAGTTGACACCTACACCTCTAAATAGATTTTCAAGACACATAAGCGGCCAAGCATAGAAGCTGAGCACTAACCCCTCGGGGATCGAGCCTTGTGCATAAGCCACTGCCACCTCTGGGTATACCGCTGCACCGGTCGGCACAGAGTCAAGGTATCAGATAAAAGATAAGAGTGTCACCTGCACTTCCATCGGCCCTCTAGTACGAGACTAAATATATATATATTTTTTTTAATTTATAAAGTTTTATATAGCGAGAACATGACCTAAGAGGGTATCAGAGCGCTTTACATTAAATTGTTCAGATACATTAGAAGGTAGAGGGTAATATACATACATTCAATTAATAGGTAGAGCGTGGTAGGTAAGATAACATATGTTGAGAACCAGTAACATGATACTTAGTCTTAGGATGTGAGTTTGTTCATTAGAAGCATGTTCACTTCTTTTTTGAAGGAGGAGGAGGAAGGATCCTGCGAACATCTGGTGGTAATGAATTCCAAATCTTCGGTGCGATACCTGAGAAGGCTCTGCAGCCTGTTGTCTTTTTGTGGAATGCTTGTGGTTTCAGTAGTAGTGAGCTAGCGCTTCGCGAATATCTGTAACCTCCAGACAGCTTTTGTGCTAAGTAACTGGGAGTTTTGGTGTGAAGGGCTTTATGGGTCATGCAGGCTATCTTTAGGTGTATTCCTGCCTCGTAAGGTAGCCAGTTCAATGCTTTTAAAGTTGGAGAAATGTGATTGTTTCTTTTTTGTTCCCGAGGCTTCCTGGCCGCAGCGTTAAGAGAGGCCCTCAGCCGGGCCAGCTTGTATTTGGGAAGTTCGCATAGAGTGGTGCTTCCGTAATCCAAGCGTGGTAACACAATTTTTAAGTCGACCGGTGGGAGGAAGTGTTTAAGTTTCCTTAGGATATTCATCTGATGATTAGCTACTTTTGTGGTGTTTCTGATATGTGCCTGCATATTCAGGTGTTTGTCTAAGGTGATTGCCAATGATTTAGCGGAGTCAATGATGTGGGGAGAGCAGTTAAAGGTTGTTAGATGCTTCAGCCAGAGGTCTATTTTTGGTGTGTGGGTGGGGGGCGAAATGAGGAGGAATTCCTTTTTGTTGTTGTTGAGCTTGAGGTGGTAGCCAGTGAGCCAATTTTGAGTGTTATGTAGAGTGGTGTTGAGAGAGATGAAATCATATGGGGAGGAGATTTTCATATACAATTGTGTGTCGTCTGCATACATGTGATATCAAATGTTTGCAGAGTTTAGCGCATTTGCCAGGGGTTCCATGATTAGATTGAAGAGGATGGGTGAAAGTGTAGAGCCCTGTGGAACTCCTAGGGTGACCATGGAGGGTTGAGAGAGGGATTGCTTCATCTTGATTCTTTGTGTTCTGTTGTTTAGGAAAGAGGTAAACCATTGTAATACTGGACCAGATAAACCCATCCTTTGTTCCAGTAGGGACAATAGGTTGGCATTTTTAACCTTGTCGAAAGCGGAGGATAAGTCGAGAAGTATCTAAAGACACAATTCATTGTGGTCTGGCATTTTTAATATGTTGTCCGTAATGTGGGTGAGTGCTGATTCATTGCTGTGTCATTGGCGAAGCCAGATTAGTGTTGGTCTACAAGATTGTAGTCCTCAATGTGGTTGCATGGTTGAGTTTGCACACATATTTCTAGTAGTTTCGTTCAAGAGTGAGTATGCTGGATATGGGGCGGTAGTTGTTGAGGTCTGAGGAGAGGGAATTGACTTTTTTTAGTTCGGTGTCACCTGCCCTACTTTGAAGCAGTCTGGTAAAGTACCTTGGTTAAGAGAAGTGTTTACAATGTTTTCCCATAGGGGAAGAATAGAAGTTTTTATCATTTTGAATATGGCAGGAGGTAGTGGACCAGTGAAGTGATTAGAGGGATTATTCGCTAGAAGGATGTTATAGATGTCATTTTCAGTGTAGGTCATGAAGGTGTGCCAGGAGGCATTATTTTTTGGGACTCCCACCGTAGTTGTGAGTTGGTCCTTGACCTGGGTGTGGAATGTAGACTCCTGATTGGTAGCTGGTAGGAGAGCATTCTTAGGTTGTAGGTCAAGTTCAATGGTTTTTGTTTTTTCTATAGAAGAAGTTGGCCAGTTCCTTGCAGTTGGGTGTAGTAATCTCTCTTAGTTCCGTAGAATTTGATGAGTTGAGCGATTGTTGTTCAACTATTTCAGATAGTTTTTTGGGACGGCTGATGGCTTGCTTCAGTTGAGTTCTAAAAAAGACCGCCTTGGCCTTTAAGATTTTTCTGCTGTATGTATTCCTCAGTGCTCTAAGGTGATTTAGGTGTTCCATAGAGGGTGCTGATCTCCATATTCTTTCAGCTGTTCTTAGTTTGCATCAGTCAGAGTTCAGATTCTCGTAGAGATTTTAGTGGACACGTTTTTTTTGTTGAAGGGGGGTTGTTGTGTCAAGTATTGCAAGAATAGTGGAGTTGTAGAAGTCTGTGAGGTCATGGGCGTGTCCCATGCCTGATTCGGGGATCAGGTCGGTGTTGCGTCGATTTGCCAATTCTATAGGGCTAATATTTTGAGTATTCCTATTCCATTGTTTTGTTTTCATAGGTTGACATCTTTTCGGGCTCACCTTAATATTGACATAGAAGAAGATGATGTAATGGTCGGACCAATCTCAATCTATAATGGAATTAAATGTAATGTTATTTATTTTGGCTATCTTGAGGTCTAGTGTTTCTCCCTTGTTGTGAGCAGGACTGTAATAGAATTGGGTCTGATCCTGATCTGATGGGAAGGATTTAAGGCAGTTTACAGCGTGATCATTTGTATTGTTCCAATGGAGATTGAAGTCTCCTAGGTAAATCTGCGCCACTTGTGGGTTGTCGTTGGAAGAGATGACTTCCATTATCTGTTCTATGAATGGAAGCATATCACCAGTGGGGTGATATATTATGTGTAGTTAACTGATGATGCAGTTGTTGTTTGTGATGTTGACACAAAGATTTTCACAGGTAGATAAAGAGATGTCTGTTTCATTAACTGAGATTGTGTTTCGGTGAGTGCATGCTCTCCCACCGCCAGGTTTCACAGCTCTGTCTAAGCTGATTATGTTATACCTGGGAGGGACCAATAGATCTAGGATAGGTGAGGAGGAGCTATTTAGCCATGTTTCAGTAAGGAAACAATGTCCAGCTCATTTGAGAGGATGAGGTTGTAGATATCGGGCACATGTTTGCTGGCTGATCTGCAATTTAGAAGTACGCATTCAGTTTGCTGGTGTAGTGAGTGAGGTCTGTCTGCACTATGTTGATATTTTAGAGGTTTTTGCTATTTATAGATCTGTGGTTGTGAGTGGGTTCTCTGCAAGGATTAGTTTGAATGGTTTGTATACTATTCTGAGGTGGCTCGCTATTGTCTAACGGACTCGAATAAGATAGGAGTAGGTTACATATGTAATTGTCTGATAACTCAGCAAGTGGTCTCTTGGGACCAGAAAGGTCGTTTGCTGAACATTCGAAGCCGACACCTCCGCCAAGGTTGAAAGCAACTTCAATGCTGAAACAAACATCAACTCTGAAACAGTTGATATTCGATTCTGAGAAGATGTCCTTCCTTGAGAAGCTCCAAAGGGAGCTGTATGAAAGGCAGTATTGCATAAATATTAACCCCATACAGGCAAGATCCCTGTCTCGGTGAAGACTTTGATCAAGAACTGGACACTCCTATGCAATCTGGGCCTCCTAAGGGCATTGCTCTTAGCCCTCCTCCTCTACCCCACCAGCTACACCACTTCTACCTCCTTCACTTCCTACAACATCCCCTCAGGTGTCACCGGAGTCCAACTCAGAAACTTTCCAGCAGAGGATAGTAGTGCACCAGTCTACTCACACCCTATGGACGATCTTTGTGAAGACTTCACCATGGATACCCCTGGGGACCCTGACAGTGACCATGTACCTGATAGGGCTCCCCAATGGACACCACCATGCGTACCACAGTGTTATCTTATGTTCAATAGCCTACCACAAGGGCGACATGCAAGTCACCTCATAAGATGACTTCCTGGTATAGACTCTTTCTAGAACAGAGAGCTTCCTCCAGTTTCTCCCTATGCTAAAGAATATGATAAGATCTGCCCATAGATTTTTAGAGAGCCTGTGAAATCACTGGTGGTAACTCAAGAATGAGCAAATGTTGAGCCTGTACCATCTGATCTCCTCTATATAAGAAGGCATATGAGCTGAAGATCGCATACTTTTGCGTAGATCGCATCTGGTGTTGGGCTTGGATATTTGCACTTTGTTATTGTCGAAGTCTTTGTAGTCACAAGATAGGTGACTCCTCCTTTGGTTAGTAGTGCGCATGGGCATCAACTCCATCTCCAGATTGTTTTTTTCCGCCATCAGATTCGGATGCGATTTGCTGCGCTCCAGGTCGGTGTTGTTTCGATTTCCCTCTGACATGCAAAGCTCTCACCGCTCGGCGGTATTGTTTCGATCGCGATCTCTCGACGCATATCTACTTTCCAAAGACATTTTCGAGTCCGGTTGTCAATGTGGGCCGTTAGGCTGATTGGCGCCATTAACTAGCATATGGAAAGGACTCCATTTAAAAAATGCAAATGTGGGGCTAAATTCCCACACACATATCTCCACGAGGTCTGCAATCTTTTGTCTCTCTCCTGAACACAAGAGTCGACACTGCCAGGCCTGTGATTCTTTCAGGTTCAAGAAAACTATACAGGATCGTCTGTCTCGAAGTCACAAAATGTCCAGATCAACAGTTTCGGCGCCAGAAGATATCTTCGAGGCAGGCCCCAACGAACCGGAGACAGGAGATGAAAAAAGCCAGCGCCTCCGAAGCCGACGAATCCGACTCAGAAGACCAGTCGATTACTCCAGGTCAACGAACCGTTAGTAATGAAAATGATGCCCTGGCCCTTAAAAAACAGAAGGCTCTCGTAAAACCTTCGGGTGAGCTGGAAAAACTTTTAATGTGTATGAAATAAAGAATTTGAAGCCTAACATCTTGTTTGGATCCGTATTTTGGAAATTTACTTTCTGCAAATGAACTTTACACTTACTAAAAGTGAAGCACAATTGTCAATGAATAATTTGCTCTATTGACCTTAGGACTTGTGAATGATAATAACAATCGTTTGATATACTTAACAATTTTGAGAGTGCCTGATAGACCTGTTTTTTCCTTGGCTCTTGATATTAGCAATCCTTGCTAGTTTGACACCCCGGGTGGTGGGTGTATAACTGGACAATAGTGCACCTCATAGGAATATATACTTATATAATTGACATTACACGTAGATATGTTTAGAGAGCTGTATTAACTTAATGTGGGGACGCTTTCTCTGTTAGAGAAACACTACCACCAAATACCTATTTATAATACCTTTGGGTCTGGGTCGACACTGTCATACTGCTTCAGAAGCCCCGCCTCCGGGCCCGGCTCCGAAGCCCACTAAGCCTTCAGCCAGCTCGGGATCGAGCCAGCCACATCACGGTGCCAAAAAACCCTCTTCAACACCGAAACATAAGCCCAAGGTACCTGAGACTCAGGACTCTTCGGCATCGAAACCCAAAATACCAGAAACTTCAGCACTGAAGCAAACTCCATCCAAAACTTCGGATCCGAAAAAACAGCCGAAACATTCGGAGTCCAATACACCACCTAAGCAGAAGGACACAAAAACTCCTCCTAAAGCTAAGGAAGATAGGTCAAAACACCACTCGGAGCCTAAGTCCTCGGCGCCGAAAAAAGACAGTGCATCCAAGGAACTTTTCCATCAAGATCCACTGGATCCTAAGCAAAAGACACTCCATATTGACCCCATTACTGGGCAAGTCACCTCTATACCACCTAAAAAGAGGAAATTGGACACCTCAGAAACACCTGAGATACCATCAAAGAAAAAAGACAAAACCACCTCACCTTTGAAGCCTTTTTCACCACCTCCACAGCTACCAGCCATTATACTTTCTCCAGCGCACTCTCCAATACCTCCTCTATTCCTCTATCACTTGCAACACAAGATGATGATGATGAGGATTTAGGGGGTGGGGATGAAGACATAGACCCACCACATCATGATACAGATACTGAGGATGACACCCACAGTATTCCACCTCATGACTCACGGGAAGATTATAATGTCCCAGATGTACCTGAGCCAGATTTATACCCCTCCAGATGACAACGTAGGGTTTGCATAACTAATAAATAGAGCTGCACAATACCATGGGGTTCAACTCCATTCAGACCCCCTGGAGGAGTTTTTTTTTATTAGAGACATTCTTACAGCCTCAAAAAACAACTGGCACAGAAAACACCTCTTCAACATACAAAGGCCCCACTCAAATATCCCCTAGTAGAGGATATTTTAGAGGGTCTTACAGAGGCAATAGCAAAAGGGGCAGAGGACGTGGTTCTAATACCCGCAACTCCACCACCACAAAACAGTGACTTCCCTCCAATCCCCCTGACCACTCCACTCCTGTCGGGGGAACACTATAACAGTTCCTACCTGTCTGGAATTCCATCACCACAGACAAGTGGGTAAGACAAATTATCAAATATGTTTACTGCCTGGAACAAACTTCTACCCCCTCCCCCCCCCCCATACCTCCCAAACAACGTCCTATGTCCACAGAAAATCTAACGCTTCTCAAGTAGGAGGTTCTCTCTATTTTGCAAAAACATGCAATAGAACTGGTGCCCCTACAACAGCAAGGTTCAGGGGTCTCTCCCTTTATTTCCTCATTTCCAAAAAGGACAGATCTCTTAGGCCAGTATTAGACCTCAGACCGTTAAACCTGTACATACAATCCGACTACTTACACATGTTCACTCTACAACAGTACCTCCCACTGCTCCAACAAGGCAATTTCCTTGCCACTATAGATCTCAAGGACGCCTACATCCACATTCCTATTTACCCTGCTTACAGGAGATACCTACGGTTCGTAGTCTCACACCTGGGGATAATTCTACGTTGAGGGATCTGTGGCTGTCTCTACAGATACACTGTTACCGAAGGTAAGTAACTTGTACTTTAGGGGGCAGCCCTAAACCAAGAATGGAGATATCCGCAACCCGAGAAGAAGGACAACAGAAGATGCCCCACAGAGGAGACTGCAGAGAAGAACTGACTTTGCTCCAGCTCTACCGGCCCGTCCGCAGTTTCCAGAGATCCTGTGCCAAACGTCACCTTGTCCTGGAGCCAGGACCTCCAGAACTGCTGGAAGGATTGACTGCCTTCAACAAAGACCGTATGGCCTATGAACAGCAGCTCTGTTTGAAAGAATCTCCAAAGCAAGACTCCAAGCCTGCTGAAGATAAAGAAATCTGATGCCTGGAACCACCACTGCACCTGTCGCCTACTGCCCAAGTCCATGTCGCTCACCAGTCCCAGTGAGGTGCTCCAGAGTCCGAGTCCACCGTGGGTTACCCCCTCCAGGGCTCCCCAACGTCACCTGCAACCTCTGCACAGAGACCCCCCAAACCACGAGTGGCCCGGTATGTTGAACTCTGACCTCAAAAGACACCCTTCCCTGCATCCAGCCGCCCTGCGCCCTGGAGAAGATGACCTGAGGTGCACCTGCGTCCCGAGCCCTCCAACTTACCTGCCTAGCTGTTGGTTCCCCCAGGAAGACTTCCTGGACCGAGCTTGCAGCCAAAACCCAAAACCGGCAACTCCCATTGAAAACAACAGGGCACCTGATGCCAAATCAGCAACCTGCACCCAGCCGCCCCTGTGCTGCTATGGGTGCACCTTGTGTGCTAAATCAGATCTCCCTTTGCCCTGAGCTTAACGCTAGGAGCTTTGCTCCCACGTCCAAGTGGCGTGCCCGTGAGCAGCCACCCACCTGAGGCCCCCTATCCCCCTTTAGATAATATTGGGCCTCAGCACTCTGCACCCGGCCGAACTAGTGGCGCTGAGGGTGCTCCTTGAGTGCATCCTTGACCCTGTGGGAGCCCTTGTTCTAACCCCAGAAACCCGACAGCCTCAGCCAAGTACTTACCTTTAAACCGATAACTTCATTTCCTCCCATAGGATTGCATTGACTGCTTTTCTGTGAAAAAAAGTGTGGAGTTCGAAATTGTATGAGACCCTTAGAAACTGCGTGTTTACAAAAACTGACGTAATTACCTTTTATCTAGGAAATGTCCCGGTTTGCTTTCTAGGCATATCACGCTGTGTAGAAAAAGTAATCTGAAAAGTAATTTAAAAAGTAATCACAAAGTAATTGCAAAGTAACTGGAAAGTAATTTCAACAGTTTGAGCATTTGGCCTACTTGTAGCAAAGCCAACTCCATTCAACTGTATTATACCAGAAAAGTACTTTTTGACTTACCTGCACCAAGTCTGGCTTGGTTCTAAAAATAAAATACAACAAAGGAATATTTCTATACAAAACAATTAGTCTGAGTTCAGTCTTTCAGTGTGTGCAATCTTTTCTTGCATGAGTGTGTACAATAAATGCTTAACACTACCCTCTGATAAAGCCTTACTGAGTAAGTTATTATCTACTTTCTCTGTAAGCCTTTGGAGATCCCTTGGACTCAGTGCACAACATACCTTACTTTGGTATACTATATACAGAGCCAGTTCCCTACAACACGCAATCAAATTGCAGACTTTCTGAGCAGAACCAAACCACAAGTCCACAAAGGAGAAATTCACTCCAAGGTTTTTCAACCATACTTTCACAAGTGGGGGTTTCCTGAAATAGACCTATTTGCAACAAAAGAAAACGCGTAATGCCCACACTTTTCAAGCAGGTATTCAAAACATCAATCCAAGGGCAATGCTCTGTGGATGAACTGGTCAGATACATTTGCATACGCTTTTCCACCTCTCCCACCTCTTCCATTAGCGGTCAGGAAACTCAGACAAACATCTCTCGTCTTGATACTAATAGCTCCATCATGGGCTCGACAATGATATTTGTTACCACTCCTAGAACTGTCTCTATTCCCACGCGAGAAGCTTCCCCTCACCCGGACCGTCTCACTTAGAACCAGGGAACACTAAGATTTCCCAAGGAAATGCATCTTGCAATTAGGCTTTTAAAGCATTAGAATTTGGATACTTACATTTACCTCAAGAATTTATGAACATTCTTAAAGAAGCTCTTAAACCTACCACAAGGCAATGTTATGTAGCAATACAGAAATGTTTTGTTCTGTTCTGCCACAAACAAGATGTCCATGCTCTTCGTGCAAAAGTTCAAACAATTCTTATTAAACCAATTGCATTTATAAATTGCAGGGCTGGCATAGACCTCTATACGATTACATCTAGCAGCTATTGCAGCATATCTACAAAATAGACAACACCTATCTGTGTTTAAAATTCCAGTTATGAAAGCCTTTATGGAGAGACTTAAAATGATAATTCCTCCTAGACTTCCACCTGCTCCAGCATGGAACTTAAACACTGTCCTAAAAAGACTAATGGGTCCACCTTTTGACCCACTACACTCATGTCCATTGCAGTACCTTTCATGGAATCTTCCCTTTTTAATCGCTATTACTTCTCTCAGAAGGGTCAGTGAAATACAGGCATTACCTCTTGAGGATCCTTTCTTTCAAATACATCGTAACAGAGAAGTACTTAGAACTAAACCAAAATTCCGTCCCAAAGGTGGTTTAAAATTTTCATATTAAACAATCCATTGACTTAACTGTCTTTTTTTCCACAATCAGACGCAGTTGCAGAAAGGGCATTACACACTGTAGATGTCTAAAGGCCATTAATGTACTTCATTGGCAGGACTAAAACATTCAGAAAGACAAAACAATTGTTTGTTGCCTTTCCACCTCCTCGTGTGGGAGAGGCAACATTTAAATCAGGATTTCAAGATAGATAGTTAAATGCCTCTAAACTTACAATAAAGAAGCCAAATGTCTTGTACCTGTTCCCACAAAAGCTCACTCCACTAGAAAGATTGGAGCGTCCATGGCTTTCTTGGGGAACATTCCTATTGCTGATATTTGTAAAGCAGCAACGTGGTCTACTCCACACACTTACACAAAATATTATTGTGTGGATGTATTTGCACACCAACAAGCTTATGTTGTTCAAGTAGTACTTAAAACTCTTTCAAACAACTGTAACTTCCACAAGTTAACCACTGCCTGCGGAGAAGAACGGCTTTACAGTCTATGCAAAGCATGTGTTTCTACAGTACACATGCCTCAAATGGATAATGTTAACCTGTAAACATCTGTTCTTGGCATGTAGTGCTGTAGATTAACCTTTGCCAACCCTGCTGCCCAATAATTCTTGTGTAGGTTGCAGTTCATACTTTTTAGCTCCTATTTAGGCATGGACATCTCATTGCTTACATATACAGCATTCTTACATTCTCCTCTACCCACGGCAAAACAATCTGAGGATGAAGTTGATGACCATGCATATTATTACCAAGAGGAGAAGTCACACAGCCTCATGACTCGAAGAAAACGTCTTGGAACAAAAACAACTTTTAATCATCCAAGCCCAACACTAGATGGCAGACTAATGCCAAGCCTGTATATCTAGAGCACTACATCCCATCACTTCAGTTTTTTCACTGTTGAGTGGAGAGCTCACGCAGATTTTGTTAATGAGGTGCAAAATCCCTCATGTAGCAAACTCTTCGTAGTAAAGGTCAATCTGTCTGGTGGTAATTTTGAGTTTCGACGTAGAGTCCCTTTAATGCTTTTATGGATTGCCGACTAAGGTATAATGGGTGTTGCAGTTGGCCCAAGAGCCAGACCCTGTGGATAATTGTTAGACAGGAGAGATGAGTAAGTGAGTAGAGGTTCTCTTCACCACCAGGGTCTCCCCGCGAGCCCCAATCTCAGGCTCTGCAATCCCTTGTGTCAATTTGACCCAGTGTGTGGGCCCACTGTGACTGCTGTGTTGATGTACAAGCCCCACATGGTATCACCATGGTGCCCAGATATTGTTTTTATAGGGTGCCCCCGTAGGCTCAGGCCCAGCCTTCTAGTTGCTGACTGCTTTTTACCAGGGCACCCAAGTACAGCAGGTCCTGGCTTAGGACAGTAGAGTAGCAAGGCCTAGACACCATGCATACCAGTACATTCCACAGGGCCCAAATAGGCAGGCCAAAGTTGGAGTGTTTATGCTGGGTGTTGCTAGCCAACGCAGAGCGTTGTCCTAATATCAATCAAGGAATCTCTGATCGCCCAGCACAGATCGGGCCCCTACTGCCACCAATGGTCTTGTACCTGGGCCCACGGAGCACATCAGTTGCCCTGCGGTCTGACCCTCAGCCATGATATCGCGAGTGGGAGGCATTCACAGTGCCAGGCCACATTCTTGCAGTTCAGAAGACCAAAGCCCTAGGCCAAGGATCACTCTGACCTGCCCGCGTTTGCAGGGCAGTCTGGCATCTCTTGAGGTATATCCTAGGGTGCAGGTGTTGCAGAGATCAATTTCAGTCCAAACGTAATCAATAACCTCATTTTCAAATAGAGACTTTTAAGAGCAGATTCCTCACATTTTTAAATCACCTGGATGTGAGACTGGATACAGAAACATTTGATCAGTACCTACGCGCATCTGTAAGTGGAGCTGTACGGCTCTCACTCTGTTCCTCTGCAGAAATTACATGTGGGGAATTTAGAGGTGTCACTCAAGTGTGCTGATGTCAGTTTCTTTCTGTCCTTGCCACCAGACACTGATCCGGAGCTACCTCTCATTTCTCAGAGACCTGTTTACCTGCCAAATTTTGAAAGGCTCTGTTACCTCCCAAAACAACAGGCTTTAAAACCTGTAAGACTGGCGCAAACAAATGTCTGTGACAGATCCTCATCAATCAGTAGCTTTGTCGACCGCTTCTTATCACCCATGAGGGTTTCCGGGACTTTCGGATCTGAAAGAGATGGGGAGTTCCATGGATAAAAGGGGAACTCGTACCGTGTCTTTGCTGATAGGTAGGAGAAGGAGCGACCCCTGTATCTGCTATGTCGGATGTGGGGGTGTGGTGGGGGTTAAAGAAAGGGATGTGAAACAGAGGTGCCTGGTGGGCTGATGGACGATCAGGTTTGCCTGGGGTCAAGCCATGACTCCAAGGCCTGCAGTGACTGCTTGTCAATGAACTTGAAGGTGATACAAGACGAAGGCACAACTCTGTTGTCAAACACCTGTAGGTTCCGCTATGGGACCGGTCCAAGGGAAAGGGTCCTGTTCCTGGTTCAGAAGTCACAGGAGTCGTTCCCAAGGTCAGTTGTCGTCAAGCTTTAAGTCTTCGAGTAAGTCGAAGAAAATACACAGGAAATCCAAGCAAGATTCCCTTCCTGCCCCTCTCATACTCCTCAGAAGATGCAAGAGCATTGACATGCTTGTTAATCTCCTTTCTTAAGTTGATTGACAATGAAGCCTATCTTGCAACTTGTACCGGCACAACTCAAGTTTCCGGGATCGTCTGATACACCAAGGCAGATTGAAAAATTCCATTACACCATGCTTAGACTTTTTGAATCCTTACTACTCCCTCCAGCGTGCCTTCGGGTGCCAAGGATCCAAGAGGCTGCTGCCGGTTCGCTATGAACACCAGTTGTATCCTCCGAACCCACCACAGGGCCTCCTCTGGCTTGATTCACATTCTGCCTTGCTCAAGGCCGGTTCACAGAGCATCAACGCCAATCCGACTCCGACGCCAGAGAACGAGGTGCCCTAATTTCTCTCTGACCCGAAGTCAACGCCATTATGGCCACGCTCTGCTTTCATCGAAGCGCTGCAGCCGCCCCCACAAGGAAGGACTCCTATGTTGCATTCCTTATTTGGAACAGGTTACGATAATGAATATGACACAGTGAATATACTGGGTAGTCATATCACAATGGAAATTGGTATGATTACCTTCAAGAAGCCAGTGGTCTTGATGCTTTCCCTGAGCCGGTCTCCCTTCACCCCCTGGTGCTGCCACAGAGGTTAGTGCTTCTTCTATTATGGTCTTGCTTAAGGAGGCCGAAGATCTTGACCTTCACCTCCCTAGCTAAGAGGTCAAAACCAATGTCTTAATGGAAGTGCTCAAGCCAGGGCGAACATTTCAGTTTTAAAAACTGTGAGAAACTTAAATGCGAGGCACTTTTGCTTATAATTTGCTCATGAATCATTACTGAATCGAATTTGGAGTGTTCTAGGGAGGTGGGAGAAGCTGGGTAGCAGCCATTTTTATCTTTTGGGACAGCAAGAAGCGACATTTGGAGCAGTGCGCGTTCTAGTCCCTTGACTGCTATTTAAATAAAGACGCTGCGCGGACGCAGTAAAGTCTCCCTGCCTTTTCTTGGCTAAAATCTTTGTTCGTGTAATGTCTGTGTAAATTTTTGAAACTGTGAAGAAATAGAACGTTAGGCACTTCCATTACCCATTTGCTCATAGTGTTTTAACCAGTTTTAAGAACTGAAAAACTTGAACGTGGGGCACTTTTGCTAATATTTTGCACATAAATTGTTACTGAATTGAATTTGGAGGGTTCTAGGTGGGTGGGAGCAGCTAAAAACTTTGTAAAATTGTTCCCTGGGTAGCAGCCATGCTTTATCTTTCGAGACATCAAAAAGTGTCATTTTATACAGTACGCACTCTAGTCCCTCAACTCTGCTGTTTAATAAGAGACGCTGCACAGACACACAGCGGATGCGCGCAAGACACGCATGTCTGTGCCAATCAGTGTCCAGCAAGCGACCACCGCCAGCCACTCTGCTGGTTCTTGGGCAGAAGACATGCTTCAAATGACCTATACAAGCTCCTATATGCACAGCCTAGCCCCTAAACAACTCTGCAAGACACATTGTCCGCTCTCCATTTTGAGTAATGACTTTGTCTGCACGAGCTGCAACTGGGCCATGTAAGCCTGAGACACAAGTAAGTCCAATACTAACACGTCTAGAAGGGTTTTAAGTACTGGTAAGTATTCAGCGATTCTTCTGAATGTTCGTTCACTGCAGAAACACAGTTTGCATGTTGATGAGCTACTTGAGGATGGAAAGCCAGACCTTAGGTTCATTACAGAATCTTGGCTCAATGAGTTTTTAAACCCAACAATAGCTAATGCCATCCCCATGGGCTTTAAAATTCTCAGGAAAACCGTGTTAAGGGGATAGGGGAAGCAAAAGCCATTATCTATAAAAGTAAATGTGAGTGTGCACCGATTCAAATAGCTAAAGTTGAGGGGGTGGAAAGTCTAGGTTTCTGCTACGTACTATCTCCACAGCAATCATTGGCAGAGCCCCTTATATATAGGCCCCCAGGACAAACTGGCCAGTTTCTGGGATGCCTGAAGTCTCCTAAATATGCTCACTTTATTGTGCTAGGTAATTTTAGTATTCATATCGATAAACCAGTGGAACCCGAGACATCTTCCATCATAATTATGATGCCCGTGTTAGGGTGCATGCAACAAGTTTTTAAACCCACACATGTAGCTGACCGTACGCTAGATTACATTTTCTCTAATATGATAACGATAACATCTGACCCATTTCCAAAGTCCTAGACAAGTCACTACTTGATCAATTTCAGTTGGCAGAAACTCTGGAATAACCAGCCTCGTCCATGTGTTACCAAAACTACGTCTGGAGCCTTTTGCAAAATTCCACTGGCAGATCTACGCAGTGCTCTTGAAGTGAACCCCCCCCCCAGCTTTATCCGGAGATCCTGAACAAGATGCATAGCGCATTGAGGACTGGATACGCAACAGTATTAATTACTTTTCTCCCATCATTAGCACATGATCCTCTCGAGCCAAACAATCGGCCTCCTGGTTCAATGAAAATCTGAGGTCCTGCAAAAAACACTGTAAATGTCTCAAAGAACAAGCACTGGCGTTGCCAATAGGTCTCGCAGTAGGAAAGTTGGAGCTATTACAATTGCAAATAACAATGCCTTTTATTTTTGTTTTCATTTTAAAAACATAAAGGGCTTTGTCATTTACAAAACGAATAGCTCCAACTTTCCTACTGTGAGACCTATTGTGCACTGCACAGTGTGGGTGAAAGTGGCACTGCGTGTGTGTGAGTGGCTTTGAGTGAGTTGCGTTGCGTGGGTGAGTGGCGTTGCATGTGTGAGTGTTGTTGCGTGGGTGAGAGGCGTTGCGTGGGTGAGTGGCTTTGCGTGTGTGAGTTGCGTTGCGTGTGTGAGTGGCATTGCATGGGTGAGTGTGGTGTTGCATGTGTGAGAGTGGGCTTGCGTGGGTGTGAGTGGCGTTGTGTGTCTGAAAGTGGTGCTGTGTGGGTAAAAGTGGCACTGCGTGGGTGTGAGTGGCGTAGCGTGGGTGTGAGTGGCGTAGCGTGGGTGTGAGTGGCGTAGCGTGGGTGAGTGGCGTTGCGTGGGTGAGTGGCGTTGCGTGGGTGAGTGGCGTTGCGTGGGTGAGTGGCGTTGCGTGGGTGAGTGGCGTTGCGTGTGTGAGTGGCGTTGCGTGGGTGAGTGGCGTTGCGTGGGTGAGTGGCGTTGCGTGGGTGAGTGGCGTTGTGTGGGTGAGTGGCGTTGCGTGGATGAGTGGCGTTGCGTGGATGAGTGGCGTTGCGTGGGTGAGTAGCGTTGCGTGGATGAGTGGCGTTGCGTGGATGAGTGGCGTTGCATGGGTGAGTGGCGTTGCATGTGTGAGTGGTGTTGCTTGGGTGAGTGGCGTTGCTTGGGTGAGTGTGGCATTGCGTGGGTGATAGTGGGCTTGCGTGGGTGTGAGTGGCGTTGCGTGTCTGAAAGTGGTGCTGTGTGGGTGAAAGTGGCACTGCGTGGGTGTGAGTGGCTTTGCGTGGGTGTGAGTGGCTTTGCGTGAGTGAGTGAGTGAGTTAGTGGCGTTGCGTGGGTGAGTGGCTTTGCATGTGTGAGTGGTGTTGCGTGGGTGAGTGGCGTTGCATGTGTGAGTGGGGTTGCGTGGATGAGTGGGGTTGCGTGGATGAGTTGCGTTGCGTGTGTGAGTGGGGTTTCTTGGGTGAGTGGCGTTGCGTGGGTGAGTGTGGTGTTGCGTGGGTGAGTGGCGTTGCGTGGGTGAGTGTGGTGTTGCGTGGGTGATATTGGGCTTACGTGGGTGTGAGTGGCGTTGCGTGTCTGAAAGTGGTGCTGTGTGGGTGAAAGTGGCACCGAGCCTTTGATGTGGCCTGGCGCAGGAGAAATGCTGCTGCTGCTAATTAAATATAAAAAGTGTTTAGGGAGTCACGGCTGCCAAGAGTAACAAGGCAGTGCTGGGAGGGGGGCTGCGCACCAACTGAAGTGCTCTGGTTGCATGGCCTGCGGCCGGCCGTGTAAAGTGATAAGCCTTTGAAGTACACAGGCATGCTGTGACGGAGGTGTGAGAGGTCTGGCAGGGAACAGATGGCCTGGCTGTGAAGCAGGGGGCGGGGCAGCGCTGGGGAAGCCTGTGGGAGGGTGATTGATGCCTTTGATGTGGGGAGGGAGGAGAGCCTTTTGCGAGCCTGCAGGAGAAATGCTGCCGATGCGCGTGCATGTTTAATCACGTGATTCACGTGAACTTAAAGAAAACCGCGGCTGAAAGCCCATGGTTTGAAGAGGATTTTGGCCACTTGAATTCTCGTTCCCTCAATGCGCTTGCGCGCATTGTAGGTCACGAGACCTAAAAATGGCGGTAAACCTATAAGGAGTCAAAATAGGCCAATTATATACAAGCACTAAAGGATTACTATCACCAGGTACGAATAGAGGAGAAAAAAATATATTTTTTAAAGGATAATTGATTATTCAGGAAATAAATCCAAAGAAATGTAAAAAAAATAGTAACATAATTTCTGAAACCAAAGGCTATAACCAATCAGCCACACACTACAGGCGAATGGTGCAACCAGCTGGCAGAGTATTTCAATGAGAAATAACAACAATCCAAGCTGATTTGCAAAATAACAATCAGCTAGCAGACAGCAGCATTGTTAGTGGCAGACTCACACAAAGTCAGGAAAACCTAAAGAACGCCCATTTTATCCACTCCCGCCCATTTCGATGGAGTACTCTTTGAGAGCCATTAAGTAACTTAAGTCAGGGTCTCCTGTGGATCCATGCCCTCCCAACCTCCTGGCCGAAATATCTCTGTCCATTAACCCAGTAATTTACATAGTTCTAAACAAATCATTGGCGATCGGCACAATGCAAAAATCCTTCCCCTAATTAAAAAAAAAATCACGGCTGACCCAAAAGTTCAACCTAACTACAGGACAATCTCGCTTCTCCCAGCTTTCTCTAAAATTTTAGAGAAGCATGTTAACACAAATATTTCATGCTACCTCGAAAATCATAATCTTTGCCACCCAAGTCAGTCTGACTTTAGAGCTAACTGTAACACCGAAACAGCCTTACTAGAAATAAAGGAACACATTAAAGACACACTAGATAAGGGGGAAAGGCCCCCCTGATACTGCTGGACTTATCAGCGCCCTTTGATACTGTACCTCATGTAAAACTATTGGCCCGCCTTCAGGATATAGGGATAGATGGCCTAGTCTGGAAGTGGCTTACCTCATTCTTAAACAACAGAAGTAAATAAGTATGGATCCCTCTATTTGCTGCCCCTATTTGAAAACTATCAGTAGTAGTGCCTCGGGTATCGGTACTGAGTCCCACATTATTTAATGCATACCTTACTCCACTAGCCATACCTTACTCCACCAGCCAGTCTGGCAGAAGCTCTAGGGGTGAAAGTAATATCACATGCAGATGACACTCGGTTGCTTTTTACCTGTCAAAAGGGGAAGGAGTTTGACGGAAAAGCCATTGAACCCTGTTTCTCCAAAGTGTTCAACTGGCTATCCGTCCACCAACTGAAATGTGACCCTGATAAAACCAAGTTGCTGCTCTTTGTGGATATCTCCCTGAACAATGGAGAAGATGGTGGCCTCATGACACTCCGCCACAGGGGTAACACCACAATTAGTAGTAAAAAATTTGGGAACCAAAATGGACAATGCCCTTTCTTTTCAGCCGCACATCCAGTCTTTGCTAGGCTTCTGTTTCTGGATCCTGAGCTACCTAAAGAAATGTTTCACTTTTCTGTCACAAGAGACAAGGAAAACAGTGGTTCAAGCTCTGATCACCTTGAGGATTGTTTATGGCAATGCCCTCTACCTGGGCCATCCAGACTACCTGCTCAGTCATCTACAGGTGGTACAGAATGCGACAGCCAGATTAATTCTCAATCTTGCTCCTAAACATGCGTGACTCCTCAGTTGAAGGCACTACACTGGTTGCCTGTCAAAAAGAGGATTATTTTCAATACTTTGTTCCTGGCACATAATGCTCTCAACAGGAAGGGGACGGATTATTTTAGGGGGGA
The DNA here is from genome assembly GCF_964263255.1 of Lissotriton vulgaris. Taxonomy (NCBI): domain Eukaryota; kingdom Metazoa; phylum Chordata; class Amphibia; order Caudata; family Salamandridae; genus Lissotriton; species Lissotriton vulgaris. Next base: position 276,845,357 of record NC_141698.1, on the reverse strand, counting down.
GGATATGTGCGTATGCCCTCCCTCAGATAACTGCGTTCATCGCACAGCAGTCTAGCCAGGATTCCAAAACTATGCTGGGCAAAAACAGACGGAAGAATTAACTCCTTCCATGGCTCAAAGACCTGGAATAAACTCCCCAAAGAGCTACGGTCTATTCCAGAGCTCCATGTCTTTAGGAAAAAATTTAAAGCTTGGCTGTTTCAGCAAAATGAATAATACAATCACTTTTCGCAGAGAGCAGGCTGTCCTTGTACATAGTCAGCGCCAAGACACTCCTTAGAGTATTTGTGCCCTATATAAATACCATTTCATTCATTCATTTAGTGAGGTTCTTAGAGATGCCCTTTTGGAGGCTTATACTAAACCTTGCTTTCACCCCCTGGTCAGATTGCGAGATGCCACCACACTGCTCCAGGTGACCATGCATTTTTATCTCTGCACCCTTGCCCTGAAAGCTAGGTGGTGCAAGCGTCTACAAATAGAATGAACCAGAATAACTTTCTGACTACTCCCTGCCCGGATTCGTAGTCCAAACGAGTAGAGATCTTTGGTATTTTCTTCCCCAGATTCGCCATCAGATCTGTAACGGACAGCTGCGTTCTGGGACTCGATTCCCTCGCTCTTTAAGATTCAGTGGCTCAAGTCATTCTAGGCATCTCAGAAGACCTACATCCTGCTCTCAAGCAAGCCATACAGGACGGTTGTGATGTGGCAAGTTCACAGCTCGTTGTGGCTTGGACACCACAGATTCCATCAGGCAAGCCATTGGTACCAGTAGTGCGGTTAACTGGTTTCTCAGGCGATGTCCAGTCGTCCCTTATAGACATGCCCTTGATGGGACTTGCCTATTTTGGGACAATGATGATTCCACTCTAGAGCAGTTCAAGGAGGGCAGCACCACTGCATTCTCCCTAGGCTTATCATCCCCACCGCTACATCTGCATCATCCCTACATTTCATTTCATGACTTTGGCTGGGGTACCCCAACCATCAGCCAATTCAACCTCAGGAGCATGCACAGCAGCTTTTCAGAGGCTGCATCCAATGCACCCCCCACGGCAAGGGCCAACTAGCGGCTCACTAAACTGCCCATTACCTCCACCCCTACAGCCCCACTTGCAAAATCCCTTTAGCATGCACTTGGTGGAGCACAACCACCTGGTTGAGGCAGGATCCGATAATTCTTGCTGGATTAGCAGATAATCGCGTTGGACTGGTGGGTCCTGCAGATAATAGGGAAGGAGTACACCTCGCTTTTCATTCTACATGTGTACATGAGCATCATACTTACCAAAAGCTGTGATGCTTTTCACGTCGGACAAATCATCACTCTGCCGGAATTCTATGCTCAGTCTAACCCCTCTGAGGAGGACAGACTCAATCACTTGGACAAAAAGAGAACGCTGAGCTTTTAATCAAACATGCCAGAGAACACCAGGTGGACGTTCCGCTCTTTGTGGGGTTTTTCCGGGGCAAAGAAAGTCAAGGCTATGCAGAAAAGGACCATCTCTCATTGGATCATGCGCTACATTAAGATCTCCTCCACACTGGAAAAAAAGTAGCCTCCAGAAGGATTGCAAGTCCAGTACACCAGGACCCAAGCTGCTACCACTGCGTTGGCATGCTGAGTTCCAGTCCTGAGCATCTGCCAGGGAGCGCCATACTTTTCATTAACTACTACTGCCTGCACAGAAAGGTTCACAGAGAGGACATTATGCCCGCTCGGTCCTACAGGACATTTTGGTTTGAGCCAATTCATAGACACACCTGCTAAGAGGTACTGCTCTGGTATCTATTAAAAAGGTGAGGAATCTGCAGTTAGAAGCCTCTCTTAAGAGCGCAAGTTATTTATCTTTGGTACCCTTCTTTCTGTTAGACATTCTGTCTAACAGCAGATCCCTCACTGACCCTACCTTCCTGCCCGTTCCAAGTCTAGGAATTGCCCACATTTCAAAGGCAATTTTCTGTTGGGGCTCTGCTTCTGGGGCACGGACAATCTCGAAACCAACTGACTTCAGCGTGCATGAGCAGCACTTGCATGCGGTTCCATGCTTCACTTACGGAGCAGAACGACGTAGGTACCGAAGTGCATGACACCACCTACCTGTGTGCAGTTGTACGGCTCAAAAGTTTCTAGATCCAATCTGAGACCTGGAGAATATTCAAAAGGTGAGAAATCTGTGTGTCTCTATCAGACAGAGCATTACTGAAGGTAGGTAACGTGTTCATCTAAGGAGGATTATGGCTGATTAAGCCTGTGAAGCAGAGGAGCGGCCATCTTTGTCTGCGGCTCTTTAGCAGTCACTGGAAGAAGTGTTAATATTTGCATCAAAGGGGAGGCATGTTGTGCATCATGGAGTACCTGGACCCACAAAATTGATGAGAAAGAGCCTTTATGCTAATAGTAATATAGTCGCCATAAAAATAAATGTATCTATGTAGTGTAAAACATTAAAACACATCTCTGAAACTTGTTGATTGTATGCTACAATTATCATGTTAAGTCACATTGCTTGACATTCTCCATATTTATTGTGATGAAACATTTGCAATTATTTAGGGGTCCATTTAACCTTGAAAAATACTGCCCTGGCTATGAAGGAAGCAACTACATCAAGGGCCAGATGTAGGTAAATCTAATTTACCGACTCATAAATACCGAATCATACAGAATCGGTATTTATGAATCGGTAAATTAGAAGGATGGAGATGTAGGTAATTTTTTATTTTGAATTACCGAATCTGTAAGAGTCGGTATTTACCGAGTCGGTAAATACCGAATCGGTATTCCCCATTGATTCCTATAGGCTTTGGAGCCCATAGGAATCAATGGGAAATACCGATTTGGTATTTCCCGAATCGATAAATACCGAATCCAGCAAGGGTGCAGGGGGTGTCACTTTGACACCCTCTAGCACCCCAAGTGCAGGCTTGTGTGCCATGTGGCACACATACATGCCCTAAGGGCGTGTCTGTGTGTCACATGGCACAGGTGTGCATGCACAGATGTGCATACACACCTGAATTCGGTATTTTACCACCCAATAGGATTGGGTGGTAAAATACCGACTCTTAAGGGCCTGTGGCACTCTGTGGAGTGCCACCTACATCTTGATTTACCGAATTCGGTAAAATTACCGATTCGGTATTTTACAGAATCGGTAAATTTACTGATTCGGTAAATTTACTGATTCTGTAAAATAATGGCCCCTACATCTCAATCACCAATTACCGGTCGGTAACGGCCGAATTCGGCCGTTACCGACCAGTAATTGGCGACCTACATCTGGCCCTTAGACTTTTATCAGTAAATAATGTTTGAAGCGATAGTTACAAAATTGATGTTGCCTGGTGAAAAGGCAGGTGTCCTTGAAATCATTGGTACAGTTTTATGTTATCGAGAGCTCGTTCTGAAAGAGATGCTTTAATAAGTACTGACATGGTACAAAGTCTCGAGCAGTGACTTGTAAACAACAGAACACTATCATAGAATATAAAGGCATACATGGATAGTGAGTATTTTGAAGTGATAGGGTGCCATAAGAAGACTGCACTTCCATCTATCTGTTTTCCTGTCAGACTGTTTAAGCTTAGTTTGATATTGTAAATGATATTGTTTCCTTTAGTATTTGTATGTTTTCATGTTTGAAGGATTTTTCAATCAGATATGGGCACAACTAAGTAACTTTGAGTGCTGGATTAGGGAGTTACAGGTGGTTGGACCTTACCAGGACTGACCTGAATATTTGTAACTATATACTCCTGTTTGCTTGACCAGCCTTCGATTCTCTCTCACACTCTTTAGATACATCAGCATCCTTCCCATGGTCCCAATCACCTTGTACCTGAATCCACAGGAGGCCTTGGAGGCCCGCCATCCACAGGAGACTGAACGTTACCACCCCTTTGTTTCACCGCGGGATGGGAAACCAGAGAGTGGCATGCCAGTGGACAAAGAGAAACTGGCACCGCCCCCCTTTCGATATCAAGGGCATGTGGACATCACTCTTTACAAGTAATGTGAATAACTTCTACACAAAGCTTGTACAGTAAATATGTTGTGAATCTCCCTTGTCTTTAAGAAGTGTGGAGCAGGTTTGTGAGCATTATAGTTCTAATTTTGCTCCATTCACCAGGGAAACCACCTACAGCCTTCTGGTGAAAACCAGAGTTTGGAAAGGACACTTCATTGAGAGACAATTCCGCTTTTTTAATTTTTTTTTTTTTTTTTTTTTTTATTTGCAGTGTATAAGTACACAACAAAAATATGAAAGAAACATTGCACTTCCAACTTCAGCATCTGTTGGGTATAGTTAGAGGTCGAGATACAGACTTATCATTAACAGTATGTAGGCCATGTGGGTCAACATGAGTGAAGGTTTTGTGGGTCATCACAGATAGGTCCGTGCAGTCTTTCGTGTGTTGGTCAGTTGTGGCCATTGAGCCAGTCTCGTTGCTCTTCTGAATCCTTCTATATGACACCTATTTTTTAAAATGTATTCGGACTGCCACGTGTAAGATATACAGTCTGTTCAGCTGACATACACTAGTCCATATTCTTAGCCCCCAAGGCGGTTCAGGGAGGCTTCCCACTGTTTCATACCTTAATAATGTCCCTCCTTGCCACCATTCGTGTTATGTCACAAAACAAGAGAGAATACTTTGGTAACTTCTGCTCCCTCCATATGCCCATGCATACTGTCTATGCAGTTAGTTCGACAGGGTACCACACCGCTTCCCCCAGGTACCCCCAGTATAGTCCTCTAATAGGCCTTGAGTCTTAGCATTTCCCATAGAGTTTGCATTAGTGTCCCCAAGATAGTAGACAGAAAATAAAAATACCCCCCCCCCCCACACACACACACACACTTTCAACCAAAGCTCTTATGACAACCAAGTAAGCCATTGCAACCTTCCCAAGAAGAGTTTGCTTTTCCCTTTCTTGCAAGCATCTATCCAGTCATTTTTGCGTCCTTCCATCCACACGCTGATGTCACCTTTATATTCTGTCATCAATTCAGTCTTTCATCCAGTATTCAGTCTCTCACCATTCCGTCTGCCTATCTATATCCAAGCCTATCTGCCTAGCTTTAAAAGTATCCATTCTGTCACTCATTCGTCCTTTCTTTCACTTATCCATCTCCTCTTTTATTCATCCATCCATCCTTTCAGTCATCCATCAGCCATCCTTTCGCTCATCTCTCCTCCCTTTCACTCATCCAGCCACTCCATCCATCCACACTATACATCCATCTTCCCTTTCACTCATCTTGCCATTGTTTCACTCAGCCATCCATCCTTTCACTCATCCATCAACCCTTCAACCCATTCAACCACTCATCCATCTATTTACCCTTTCACTCATCCATCTTTTCACTCACTTATCCATCCATGCATCCATCCTTTCATGCATTCATCCATTCACCCTTTCAATCATTCATCCACCCTTTCATACAGCCATCCACCCTTGTTTCATTCATCCATCCTTTCACTCATCCATCCATCCATTTACCCTTTCACTTATCGATTCATCCTTTCACTAACTCATCCATCCTGTCTCATCATCCATTCATCCACCATTTCACTCATCCATCCATCCATCCATCCTTCCTCCTTTTTAGGCAATCACCCTTACATTCATCCGGAAGGCTATGCATCTATCCATCAACCTTTTCCCTCACTTACCCATCCATCCACCATTTTACTCACACATCCATCCAGCCCTTCACTCATCCATCCATCCTTCCACGTACTCAACCATCCAATCATCTTTACCTCACCAATCTGACCACCCTTCCATTTATCTATAATCCCTTTCACTCATTCATCCATTCTTTCACCCATCTGACCTTCAAATCCCTCCTTTAACTCGTTCTACCCTTTCAACCCTTCCCTATCTATCCACCATCCATTCCATCTATTTACTCCTTTCATTACATCCATCCTTTCTCTCATCATACATCCATCCACCCTTTCACATGTCCATCCACTCATCCATACTTGCACTCATTCATCCCTGCATCTATCCATCCACCCCTTCACTAACTCAGCCATTCATCATTTCACTCATCCATCTATCGAGCCATCCATTCACTTATCCTCCCACCTTTTCACATTATTCATGAGTCTTTGTCTGCCAAGTTGCAGACAGAAGAGGCTCATAAGAAGCCCGGCCCGCTGTAGCTGCATGGGGTTGATGACGCCTCTGAGTGTCCCTCTCTGGGGGCCAACCCCTAGGACACTTGCAGGGGAGTCTACCAATGTTGTGAACCTGGTCCGTGTAAAGATTCTCCTATGTAATATCTTGAGCTGGATGGTGCGGAAGCCAACCCTTATCACCAGCTCCCTCTGTTAGCTACAAGCCGCCGCCCAATCCGCTTCCTCCATTATTGCTAGGTCCTGTGCACATCTATCTTTTAGCTTGTCCACATGCAGTTCTGGACTAGCATTCTATAGATCACTGAAATCGCATGGCTATGAAGGGGGATGCCAACAGTCTGTGTTCTAGTGTGGTCTCCTCTGCTATCTCTTCTAGGTGTCTGGTGTAACCCTGTAGGGCATTTCTGACCTGCAGGTAGCAGAATCTCTGGGATTCTACAAACTCTTATGGGTCTGGAGACTCTCAGATGTCAACATGTCCTGCCTTCCCCAACCTTGGAGATTCCATTGTCTGAAATCTGACTTTTTCAGGCCTGCCAGTCCCACAATGGTGTTTCTAAGGTAATTTCCCCCTCCTATCCTTTTAAGTTAGTCACCCTCTTCCATGTCTGAGTTGCTGTGGCTGTCGGATTCTGCCCTGTGTGTTTCAGTATGACTATAGAGTGACTGCAAGTAACCCCTTCAAGGAAGTAGTCTCCAGTCCGCCATAAAGGTGGTATCTTGCTGCTCTGCAAATGCCCAGTCATTGATCACCTTCATTTGTGCCTCCCAGTAATATAATTTAAGATTGAGCAGAGCTATACCTCCCTCTAATGGGCCACGCATCCTGGTTTTTAGAGCAATCCTGGGCTGTGCCGGGCCACCGTCCCACAATAGTGTCCTGATGGTTGCCTGAACTGAATCAAACAAACAATGGTGGCTAGGGGACCTGCTTATGGCTCAATCACCTGTTGCTGTAAGTGTCAGAGAAGTTATCACATTTGCGCTTGCCCGCCTCAAGAAATGGTTTATTTAAGGAGAACCCAGTATTCTGCTTCCCGGTATTCACTGCTGTTTTTAATTCAGTTTGCAGCAAGGGAGTGCCAAAGTCCTGGCGTTCATCTGTTATAGTGCTTGTTTTTTAAAAAGGAAACATGCATGATCCTAAATGCTATCAACAGATATTTCTCTTGGACTCCTCTGTCAAAGTAAGTAGAGTCATTCTAGACCGCCTCCTGGAATGGATTAATGCCAGTTAGTATGGGTTCAGGGAGAGGCTAGGCACAATCGAACAGTACCTTAATCTTCATCTCATTTTGGTTAAATATAAAAAGGCGAAGGGCACCTCTACTTACTTGGCATTTATGGACCTGACCAGCGCGTTTGACTATATCTCACGCTCTAAGCTGTGGGACATTTTAATATGGGAGTCAGCGCGAGCCTGGTCTCTTTTCTGAGGCTCCTCTATCATGATCTCTTCGCTTCAGTGAGGTATGGTAATGCTGGAGAATGCTCAGAGTTGTTTAGCATTAAGCGCGGTGTGCGCCAAGGTTGCATTCTTGCCCCAATCATATTTCTCCTTTATACCAAGGATTTGGAGAATACATTAGTTACGGTTGGGGGCTGACGTTCCGCAAGTTCAGAGAAAGGCTGTGCCAGCGCTCCTATATGCGGACAAGGCAGTCCTTTTCGCAAGGACTACGAATGGCCTAAATAAACTCAGTACCAGCTATGTTAGTTTTATGGAGGACCTGGGGCTGGAGCCAAATTATAAGAAAACATTTGTAGTGATTTGTGGCCCTAAATATACTAAATCCCGCAGTCTGAACATAGAGGGCAAATATCTGGAAAGGGTTAGTTCCTTCCCGTATCTAGGCCTAGAATTCGATGAAGGTTGTACATGGCATACCTAAATAAAAAACAGAGTAACACGATGTTCGCGGCATGCGGGCTGCTGAATTCATATCTGTGCATAGATCGCCGCATAGTGTTGGGTCCGGATGATTGCACCTTGTTGTCCTGGAAGAGTCTTCGAAGTATCACAAGAAAGGTGGCTCCTCCCTTGGACTATAGTGCACATGGGCATCTTCTCCATCTTCAGATTGTTTTTTTCCGCCATTGGGTTCGGATGTTTTTCCTACACTCAAAGTTCGGAATCAAAACTAAACTTTTCTAAAGGCCAAAAGGCCTTCGGAATCGACTGTATTGTTTCCGCTTGGTGCCTATTACCTTGGATAAACTTCCTTCTTCTCTCCGGTCGTCGACGCGGCCCGTTGGGCTTTTCGACGCCACGTGGGCCTAACGTCGATGGAACGGAGTCCATTTAAATTCTGCCCACAATGCCATTCCAAGTACCCGCATACTGACAGACATCCAGTATGCAACAAGTGCTTGTCACCGGACCATAAAGAAGAAGATTGCCTGGCTTGTGCCCAATTCCGCTCCAAAAAGACGATCCGCAATTGACGGGCCGCTAGGCAAGAAATGCAGAGACCAGCACCAGACCCGGAAAACTTTTTCGACGACGACCAAGAGCTCGTCGACGTAAAAGATTCGGATCTACAGATCGTCGCCGGCGAGGATGATTCGGAAGAAGAACAGATCCAGCAGGGGCGAACCGTGAGTACACTGCCCCTAAAACCCACCCTACCGAGAACAAAGGCTCCTGTCGAGGCATCGCCAACAGGCCTTAGCCAAGATCAAGACACTGATTCAATAGCCCCGCATTCAAGCTCGGCTACGAATACCAAGAAAAAGCCTTTTGACCCTCCAGGCCCAAGTCACGTTCTCAAAAAACCAAAGGTTGTCGATCCGAAGGCTGTTGGACCGAAGGTCATCGTACTGAAAGTCGCAGACACAAAGACCGCCGAGCCGAGGCTTGACGTACCGCATAAGGCTTTACAACCAAAGGTCGTCGAGCCGAAAAGGGGCGTCGACTCCAACGTCGCACCGAAAAAGCCGGTCGAACCGAAACCGAAAGTTGACGAACCGAAAGCGGTCCAACCAAAGAAGGTTGCGCCAAAGCCGATCGAGCCGAGCACAACTGCTCCGAAGAACCCGGTCGAACCAAAGAAACCAATCGATTCGACAAAGGACAAACAACCAAAAAAGGTCGAAACTCCTAAAAAACCGGTCCGACCTACAAGTCCGGTCGATCCGAAACCAAGCCTCGACCCGAAGAAGGCTGAAAAAACACCTAAGCCTACCAAACCAACAAAACCTGTCGATCCTAAAACAAACGTCGAACCAAAAAAGACAAAACCCAAGGATTCGACTCAAAAACCAAGGACAGTGGAACAAGAACTCTTTCACCCTGATCCTTTAGAAGAGGAACAATCAAAACTGTACATAGACCCTGAGACTGGCAAAGTAACAGTTTACCGCAAAAAGAAGAGACCAGTGGACACTGAACCTTCTTCACCAATTCCTCTAAAGAAAAAGAAAGACTCTGCCACTTCTCCACTTAGACCTTTCCAACCTGTCTCTCCTACTATGCCTACCACGTCTTATGCCCCTTACTCCAACACAGTCAGTGTATAATGTAGATTATGAAGAAGAGGATCCTGAACAGGATTATAACTATCATGAAACAATTAGAGAGAGAGGGTGGGAGGCACTCTTAGTCCCCCGGGTTTAGTATGTCAAACAAAGAAAGAGTGTCATGCGCAAAGGGATCTGTGTAAAAGCACAGAGGCAAAGACTGAAAGAACAACCCTCTTATGGACACAGTGGAAACCTTCAGGGGTTTTTTTGGAAGCCCTCACTCACCAACCTGGTTGGTGACATGCTTCATCATCGGGCCCACCAGGAGAAGCCGAATGCCTCCCTGGTGTGCTACAACGCCAGATTACTGCGGAGCTGGATTTTGTGACAGTGATGTGAAAAGTGATGTTAAAAATGTCTGAAACTGTGCCAACCAAAAAGATTTTATTCACTGGTCAGTTTAGACATAGTTAAAAGATATGTGTGGGAGAACTACCACAGATTATGATGGGAGTTTCCACTTATAGTGGGGTCAACATGTTTCTGCCCTAATAAGTGTTAGATTTACATGGGCATTCGTCAGGACCGTGTAGCGTGTACCTCGGCCGTATGGGCACGCTAAGGCCCACCCTAACCAGAGGACGTGAAAGTTAAAAATTGTTCTATGTGTGAAAAAATGTGCAAGAAAACAACACAAACCACAAGTTGTGGGAATTACAAAACATTATTGTGTAGACGTACATTCCAAACAGCAAGCTGCTGTAGGACAGGCTGTTCTTAAAACTCTTTTTCAAACTGCTGCAGCTGGCACAGGTGACCACCGCTAGAGAAGATACTGCTATACAGTCAATGCACAGATATGAATTCAGCAGACCACATGCCTCGAACGGAATATGCTTCTTACCAGTATGCATCTGTTCTTGGCATGTAGGGCTGCTGACATTCATATCGCCCACCCTCCTCCCCGGTACCTGTTACAGCTGTAGCATTCTCTCTTTTGCTTGGACATTTCTTACTGTACTATACTCCATCTCTGCCACAATGACGAAAAACAATCTGAAGATGGAGAAGATGCCCATGCGCACTGTAGTCCAAGGGAGGAGCCACCTATCTCGTGATACTTCGAAGACTCTTCCAGGACAACAAAGTGCAATCATCCGGACCCAACACTAGGCGGCGATCTATGCACAGATATGAATGTCAGCAGCCCTACATGCCAAGAACAGATGCATACTGGTAAGTAGCATATTCCTTACGCGTGCAGTTGGTTAAACGTATTCTCTTGCAATGCCCATAGGTAAAAAGCCCATAGCCGCAATCTTAGAGATTTATAAGTGTAAATGTATATCGATCTTAACATATGGCATGGGCATTTATGGATGCAGGGATGTACTTGATATGCAGACAGAGGAGAATAGATTTTGTTGTAGAGTTCTAGGAGTTCCCCCTTCCTCACCGCACTTCTCCCTCCATCTGGAGTAGGTCTTGATTATGTCCAAGATGCAATAAATGCAGGCACCTCTAGCCATATGGTGTTCTATCTGGACAAATGAAGAAGCTGATCTTATCTGGCAATTATTAGAGACTGTTTAAGTTGCACTTGTGGCCTCTCTATCCCCTGGCTCCATATATTTCAAAACCTGCATCACAGAACTTGGTTGTGCCTCATTGTTTGAGCACCCAGATTCAATCGGTAAAGGGGACCGACAGAGGGTTTTGGATAGCTTCCGAAAGCACAAAGAATTGTCATGGGTATTGTCTGAAGTATCCAAACCTACTGTCAGGGATTATTGCCTTATACAAGTACCTCCCTCCATTGCCCCGTGTCTTTTAGATGTAAATAATGTGCACAAAAGGAATTTTTTGACTAGATTTAGGCTGGGGTCATTTCGCTGGTTGATATGCTTCCCCCTGGGCCAGTATTCTTCTGAATCTATTACCATTTGCCCTTGTGATGAACATTTGAGCCAAACTATTGTGCATTTTGTATTTTTCTGTCAATTTTATCTTCCATTTACTAGGACATTTTAATAACTCTTTTACGCAGGCACACATTTTCTACGTGTAAAGCGGCTTTGTATTTTCTCCAGCAACTCAATAATTGTGATGTTCTAGAGGCAACCGTATATTTGTTTAATATTAAATGCAGGTTGAGATACTGATCTTCGGTGCCTCTACCCGCTCTGAACCCAAACTGGGCGTTGGACAGAATATTTTTCTCTACAACCCAATCTTCTATTTTTGCTAAAATCACTTTCCCTAGAATTTTTATGGATGAGTCTAGGAGCGATATGGGCCTGTAGCACCTAGGGTCCCCTCTTTGGCCCTTTTTATACACAGGGATGATGGTTGAACGTGACCATGACTCTGGAAACCCAGATGTTATTGAAGCATTAAATACATTTGTTAGTAATTTCGCCCAGAAATCGGGATTGGCTTTATACATGTCCGCCGGCACACCATCGGGCCCAGGTGCCTTTTGACCCACTGTATTCTTGATTGCCTTCCTAACTTCCTCAATCGAAAAAGAAAGTGCTGACCACAGAGGATTTAAGTCAGATACCACAAAGGGTTCTAATTCCAGATTACTGCCATAAATATTTTCAAAATGAGTTAACCAATCCTTCTCACTAATGTTAACTTCTAATGTGCCGTTCTCAATACCAGAGAACAATGGGTTGTTAACAATAGCCCAGAAACTGGAGCTGTCCTTCATTGTCGCTTTATCCATTAATGCTGCCCAAGCTTCCTTTTTTATATCACTTTTGCGAGCCTGCACTATAGTTTTATACTCCCTCCTAAGTCTTATTACTTGCAATTTATCCCTAGGGGTCTTTTTAAGGGCCCATATGAGCATACTATGAGCTCTGGAACACTTGCTGTCAAACCATCCCTTAGCCAAGGGTTTTTTTGGTCGGGTATTTACAGTGAGTTCTTTGGCCACTAGGGCACAAATGGTTTCATATGAGGTGATTTTATTCATCCCCAAACTAGAGGAGTGCAAACAAGGTCTCTTCTGCGAATGGTGAGAACCTTGGCTCGATCTTTCTGGCACTGCCAAGATTGCACAATGTCAGTACTTTTGCACTTTAGAGTTTCCAAGGTGTCTCGCTTTCTCTCTGGGATGTGTTCTGCCTAGATAGGAAGTCTGGACTCCAGTATGGCTTCCTGTGGATACCTCTCCTGGCCCGGGGTCTGAAAAACATCAGGAACAACCAGGTCCAAGTCATTCAGTGGTGCCGAATTGGGCAAGGAGAGTGTGTTATCCAGAACTCCTCGGCATTCCTATCTGTCCTCAAATGAGGCTGCAACTTCCAAAAGATTGCAGTAGCAGGGCAGGGGCAAGGAAAACCATCACCTCCATGTTTGGGGATTGAACAGCGACAGCTGACTTCCTTGGCAGCCGGGCGTCAATCAACAAAATCAGTGTATGCCTGCAGCTCAGACAACTTTGCGGTTAGATGCAGTACTTAACAGATTTACCGACTTCAAGCCAGTTTACCTGAAATATTGCTTTTTGTGTTGTCAGTAGCCCAGTAAGGACTTGCTTTGTGCACAGTTAAAGGGTACATGAAGGTTCTTTTGTTTTTTTACAGTTACCGGATCAGCCTTCTTTCCTTAAATCGCCCGTTGGGATACATTTTTGAAGTTTTGCAACATTTGTTTCCATCCTCCCCATTTATTATGTCTCAGTCCCCCCTTAATTCGGTCCTCACCTTATTGATGTGCACTCCTTTTGAACTATTGCACAGCTGCCCACTAGGATTTCTCACCCTTAAGACCATTTTCCATGTCACCATGATATGTATGAGTAAACCGCAAGTCCTCTCCATCAACAAGCCAATCACTACTTTCTTCCCAGACAAGGTGGTTCTTAGAACTTGCACCACCCTTCTTCTAAAAGTGGCACTGTCCAAGTAGCAACCCTTGTAAAGTTTGGGGGCTCATTCCACCAGAGCCAAGTCTGCTACCACTACATTGGCATGCAAAATGCCTGTTATGGATACTTGCTAGGCTGCTACTTGGTGTCACTCTTTACAAAGCACTATTGTTTGGGCCGGCAGGTGTGTTTAGATGGGCATTTGCGGTTGGGCTCTACGTCTAGGGGGGCATGGTCAGCCTAGAAAGGGCATGAGTGACATCTGTATGCATTTCCATGCATCATTTATTGAGCGGAACGACGATGGCACAGAATTGCTCCGCGACACCTACCGCAGCACACTGGTACTGCTTAAAAAGTTCCAGATACTGTCTGCCACCTGCGGAAGATTGAAAAAGTGAGAAATTTTCATTTGAAACAGTAACGATCAGAAAGAGCATTACCGAAGGTACGGAACAGGTTAACCACTTATGCAGCAGAACGACGTTGGCATGGAGCCACATGACGCCACCTACCAGCATCCAGGAGTTCTGCTCTAAAAGTTTCCAGATCCAGTCTGAGGCCTGGGAAATATTCTCAAGGTGAGAAATATGTTGTTATATAGGGTTTGCTCAAGATAGATTATCACTGAAGGTAATTAAAGTGTTCAATAGTCTGCTTTTTTTGTGCTTAAACATCTTGATACCTGCACCCTAGGGAGATGTTGCAAGATAAAGCAAGCCAATTCAGGACCTTTTTTTATCTACAGCATAACAGTTGCTCATCTGTTTCTTGTAAAACTCTGGTTTGAAACTGAACCACCATCACAAGCCTTTAGGGTTCATGGGGTTTTTGCCTGCTTTTATTTGAACAGGCTATATCTTGTGCTAGAAATACTCACTGAGCTTTCTGGTTGAAGTGGACTATAGTGTTGGACAGGGTGACTGAAAGACTTTAGGTTATCAAGTGAAGGACTCCTTATCTAATTGTATTCTCCTTTGCCTTTTCTTTTCCTTTTATGCTGGCTGTGTTCCTATAATACTGCATAATGCTTTATATTTTAATATCAACATTCTATAATTAAATGTTTGTATTTCCACCTTTGCTAAACCTCTATAAAATGTTTTGAGGTCCAGCACATAGGGGTGAATGTTTGTGTTAATCAATTTAAGGACATCCATTGTGGGGGAGTCGAATTTCAAGTAAGTACCTTTTCGAAGTATTTTGTTCTAGACCTCTCTCCTGTATGATTCTCTGAAACCTAAGCTGGACTGCTGTACACAAAATAACTTCAAAAGTTCAGAAAGTATTGAAGATCCCATTCCGAAGGAGGCCAAGTCTCCTTGGCACCCTTTCTCCAAAACATCCAATGGGATGAATACAGGGATCTGTGAAGATAAATACAGATATTGGTCAACAATTTTGTGTGTAATTTCAGCATACTACCCTAGGCATTCCGTTATGACACTCCAGTACTCATCGGTAGACTGATGCTAAATGTTTTTCATTCTTCTTTTCATAAGATGAAATGATAATGTTAATTGTTACATGTGTAAATGTCAAAGTATTCGCAGATTCTTCAAATTTCTATTATTGAAAAATTACTTGTTTACATTTATTTTACATTGCGCAAACTGATATTTTGCTTATTATATTCTTATTGAGTAATCTTTATTTTTTAAACTCTAGGGTGGCTGCTCTTGGACTTGCCTCTGGAATCCTGCTTGTCCTTCTGCTATTTTGTTTGTATAGAGTGCTGTGCCCTAAGAACTATGGCCAGAATGGCCTCTCACACAACCGTAGAAAGCGGGTTGACCTTCCTTGTGATGACTATGGGTATTCTCCTCCAGTCACAGAAATCGTCCCCCTAGTTCTCAGGGGCCACATCATGGTATGTTTGTTTGGTGATCGTCAAAGAGTAAATGTGTGTTGAGTGGTTTTCTGTGTATATTTTGAATAGTAGTACTTGATTAGTGCAAGTTCATACATTGTTTCTCATGAAGCATTATACTTTTCTGTGCAAGAGATCCTATACCGTGTAACTGGTTTGTCATAAAGCACATAATAATGTTCAAGCAACTTTGCCAAGTATGTAAGGCCATCCATAACCGGGTTATCTTCACAACCAGTTCCTTCTTAATACAATTTACAGTAAATCAAGATCATCTACGTCCTTACCATGTGTGTCTGGTAATTAAAGATACTTCTATTGCAAGGGAGACTGATACAAACCCAAGGTACAACAGGATATAATGCTTCTACCCAAGCATCCTGTGAATCCTACAAACATCTTAGGACTTCTCTATTTAGGATAGTCATTTTATAAACATATCTACTTTATAGAAGACCAAGCAGTACCACCTCAGGGCATTTGCCCAGCTCTGAACATGTAATCTGTTCTATAGTTACCAATACTGAGATCTAAAATGATTTTCATGTGGGACAAGACCAGTGTTGTGTAGTTCTAAAAATACATAGGGTCTGCACATTTAGACAACATAAACTAAGGGATTGGAGTACAGACTGATCCTAGACAGCCCCGCAGGATATATTGGCCTTTAGACCAGCTAGCTCACAGTGCTGCTGTAAGCCCCCTAACCTTACCAAGGAGCGAGTAGTTTCTAGCAGCTTTCCAACATGACAACCCTTGATCCTTCAGGGATGGTGGAAATAATGCAATACTTTTCAGTCAGTCAATTGTTCTCACTTAGTCTCAGAGAGATGCACAAAATAAATTATAGGGACATTTTTCAATAAGCATTTATTGAACCAGCGTCATTCTAGTATGAAACTTGTTTGCTGCGACAACCATTAGACAGAAGCAGAGTACAAGTTTACATGCTTCAACAGAGTAATTATATGGTAGAAATCTACCATAGTGCTAAAACAGTGAATAGAAGCAGCCATATATACATGACGGTAATCAAGCTACCTTCTACGATGCAAACCCTACCTAAGTGTACCCAAGTGTACCAAGCATGTACGTAGGTATAAAGCCAAGAACCCTCTAGCAAAGAGCCAACCCCATTACCTGATGGGAGAAAACGAGGGACCTGTCTTGGTCTAGAGTTGGATACCACCATGGGATGTCAGACCACTGCGTGCTGGAGCTTCTGCGTGCAGGGACCTCAGCGTTTTGCATCAGCATGGAAGCTTCTATTCTCTCTAGTGTAGGTATGGTTCTTTTATACATAAAGATAGCCTTTGGGGTTCCTAACACAATCAATATATTGTGAGTAAGATTATGGAAATGAGTCTGGAACAGCCTGCAATTATGCAAAGTATTTATTTCGCCCTAGGATGAAGATGACCATGACTTTTATACAGAGTATGTTAATCCTGTTATGTAGGTCATGTGCAGGGGACTTTTCTAAGAATCCTCATGCATAATAAGTGAGGTTAGTTTCAAGGAAAACAATCGACATTTATTCAGCACATAACTGGGTAAAAGGTCAGTGCTAGAACCATTATGCAGAGAAAGGTAGGACAAATGTAGGTGAATGGTCATTTAGCTATTTTGGCCAATATTGGCGTACATAACACCAGAGGACATGTGTCGGAGTCCCTGTTCTCCCCACATTCCCTCCAGCATCTCGTATTCGCACTCTGCCCTATTCGTGCTAACCATGTTGGAGTGTACACAGTATTGTATTCTTTTTTTTAATTCAATTCTTTTTATTTATTTATTTGTGTTACCCAAAAACGTCAAAATAAAACATCCCATCATGGCATAAATAAGGTTTATCAGTTCTTCCAGATAGTCTTGTACAATTGTCATCAGAGCCTTACTATTACAGTAGAGAAGGCAAGGACTGAAATCTGGAGCAGTTTCTCACTCCCTCCCTCCCCTTCCAATATGGCAAAGCATGACCCTTGCTTTTCCTCGACTCCGGCCATCCTGCCCTGTCCATCCCGCGTTGAGGTAGTCTCAGAGGCTTTGGTATCCCAGTCCAATTGTGGTAGGTCCACCACTATCCCCACACTTTCTGAAATCCTCGGGCAACCCCTCGCCTCTTGTAACACTCTTTCTGTCTCCATGCAGCGTGCCTTGCCGATCTCCCATTGGCTTTTTGTGTGTGGGGAGGAATAGGACTTTACCATTTACTAGCTATATCCCTTTTTGATACACAGAAGCCTATCACATCGAGTGTAAGCTGCCTTCTGGGAAGATCCATGTTTCTTCAAGCTATTGTTGGTATGTGACCCTGCTCAGGCCAGGAGTGAATTCACGGTTTACCACAAGTGGCTTAAAAGGGGACTGAATATAAGCCAGCCCTCTCTTAACTACTAGCTTGTCTCAAACCTCTAAAGTGTCTCTCATAACTGAGGATTTGTTAAAGGTATTGGTTTGTTGCACTGTGCGCTGCCAGGGTACCGCCCAAAGCAGCCAGGGTATGATCAATCATACACCAACCGTTTTTGTCAGTAATTCCCATCCCTCCTTCCCGCTGTCTCAGCGAACACTGATGCCTAGCTATCTATCTGGTCTGTCACTTACAGTAAAATGCTATCTGCAAACATGGTTAGTTTTATGTCTTAAACACAAGTTTTATTTCTCCATATTTAAATTCACTAGTTTTTGAATTGAAGTCTACCAGACTGCGCAGCTGCCTGGTTCACAAAGACTACTTGGGGACATCTTCAAAGCTTCCATAGGAATGCATTCCGCCCGGAGCTTACCATTGGTTTTGTGGTTTTATAACTTACAGTGCTTGATTTCTATTTGCTGGCTTTATTTGTTTTAGGCTGCCCAGAATGTCTTTGTCCCTCCCATGGTGCATAGTCTGTTTACTGTGTTCTTCAACAAGTGTTCTCTTTCTGTAAACAAACCTTTAAATATTATCTTGTCACATTTGCTGTGCATTCAAATGCAAGTGTCGGGGGTCTCTCTTCTTAGGGTACTTGGTAGTTACTTTTCTTTTTTGCACTTCAACGTGTGAGGATTTATGTGACAATCCTGCTGGGTACTGGTATCTAGAACACAACGTTCAATGTCTGCAAATGAACTGCAAATATTTCAAAATATAGCAGAATTAGGAAAGCACTATTGAAGGACATAGTTTGTAATTCTGAACTGTGGTGAAAACAAATATTTTCTTACGATCAAAACAATAAATGCACTAGGTGTTAGCATTTCCCCACATTGTCGCTTGTGCAAGTGTGCAGTTTTATCATTAAAACGGTATGTCTGTGCAATGTAATAATCATTTTGATTGCAAATGTGTTGTCTGTAATGTCAGGACACTGCCACACCTTCTACTCCATGACATTTTAGTCCCCTCTACAATAAGCCACAACACTCTACTCAACTCTGCGCCACTCTGCTCCACAACACTCTACTCTACTCCACTCCATGCCACTCTACTCTGGGCCAATCTAACTCACTCTGCGCGAATCTAGCTCACTCTGTGCCATCTACACCGCACCCCTCCACTCCACAACACATTACGCCACAACTCTACTTTACTTTGTCACTCCACTCTGCACCACTCCACTCTGCACCACTCCCCTCTGCCCCACTCCCCTCTGTACCACTCCGCTCTGCACCACTCCGCTCTGCACCACTCCGCTCTGCACCACTCCGCTCTGCACCACTCCGCTCTGCACCACTCCGCTCTGCACCTCTCCGCTCTGCACCTCTCCGCTCTGCACCTCTCCGCTCTGCACCTCTCCGCTCTGCACCTCTCCGCTCTACACCTCTCCTCTCTGCACCACTTCCCTCTGCGCCACTTCCCTCTGCGCCACTTCCCTCTGCGCCACTTCCCTCTGCGCCACTTCCCTCTGCGCCACTTCCCTCTGCGCCACTTCCCTCTGCGCCACTTCCCTCTGCGCCTTTTCCCTCTGCGCCACTTCCCTCGGCACCACTTCACTCCACTCTAAGACATTCCACTCTGTGCCACTACACTCCCTCTCCTCTACACCATTAATGTTTAGCTACACTGGTGTACAGCATAGCTAAAAACATATTGGCAAGCCAATAGCTCTTGCATGAGCAAGACCTATGGCTTTGCCAGAGCTAGTTTAATGCTGGGCTTCCTGCTCCATAACTAAGCTGCAATTTGTCAAATAGTGGCCTGGGTTCTAATCCTAGCTTTCCCCAGCGTTACCCATTGTATAATTCTCTGCATATTTGGTCTTCGCTGCTCTCTTACAGGGTGCAGGACACCAGCACCTGAGCTCACTTTTGAGGGTAATTGGTGTGCTTTATAGATTTCATTCATCATTCCTTACCAGCAAACACAAAACCCATAGAAACTGGCTAAACGTTTATTAACTGCTACATAAAAACTGAACATTTCCATTTCCGGTGTTGGCTCTTCCATAGTCACATGTATGTTTTGAACCATCCCTGCTGTGAGATGTGAGGTGCCTGACATTGGCATGTGAAGGAAATGTTGTAGGAAGTGTGCCAGTGATGTGCTGCAGAGGTAGTGTATGGAGTTGATAAGCTGAAATTCACCCCAGGTTGTGTTTTTGCTGACTTGTGCTGCCACTAACTGCATGCTTCTCTTGCAGGATATAGAGTGTCTCGCCAGTGATGGGATGCTGCTTGTGAGTTGCTGTCTGGCCGGGCAAATCAGAGTATGGGATGCCCAGACTGGAGATTGCCTCACTGTCCTCCCAAAACAAGGGTAGGTGATATGGGGCAAGGGGGTGCTCATTATTGTTATGGCTGGATTTTCTGATTAGATGGGATCAGCCCCTAGGGGCCCCTCCAACCCAGCCAGAACGTAACCACATCCCTCCTCAGGACCATCTATCCAGGCACCTGGGTACCTACCTGAGGATGGGGAACTCGCAATATACAAGCTCATATTATTAGAAACACCACTAAATCTATAGGGATACTAAGAATACTCACTGATTACTAAGGATATCCATGCCCTACACCACACTCATACCTTATAGTCTCGCGGCCACTCAGACCCAGACTAATCTACCCCAGGGCAGATATGACACACAATCCGGTGTGTCTACACATGGGCCTGCAGAACCCAATGCTCTCTTTTCCAAACGGTTTACAATCCGGCAAACCTAAACGCTGGTAATCCCCCCCAACGCTCTCACTTACACAAGCCACAATCCTGTGGGTATACGCGCTGGTAATCCACCCCAACGCTCTCACTAACGCCGTATATCAACGACGACCACATTCCTATGAGCACCTTCAGTTATATGTTGGGAAGTCTCTCTCTCCCTATTCACTAAGGGCTTGCTACTACAATATTAGGAGTTAGCCAATTAATATAATGTACCTCTTATCCTTGGCATCAAAGGTCCACTCGCTCCCTATTTATATGATCACCACTTACCTGATTGGGGTTACTCATCCATTCATATAAACAACAACCACCTAGAAGCTACATTTACCCTGATTGAACAAGAATACAAGGCACATTTCAGTTCACTAATAAACTGGGGTTTATTAACAATATAAACACCTACACAGATCTGTATTATAATAGACACATCCACATGTAACTGACAAAGATTATAGATAGAACACACCGCTGCAAGGAAAAGGATTAGCAATACAATAGCTTAGGGAATAAAGACAAGATTAAGATGCAAGTGTAAAGTAAACTAATATAACAGGACCGATATCACCTGATTAGTGTGAAGTCTTGTTCTAGCTGTCATCTGGGTTCCTCTCTCGTCTGTGCCTTGGCTCATCTCAGACTCTCTCTCCTGCACTCTTGGATACACCTCTGCGCTGATCACTTTGCACTGGACTCCTCTCCCCCACGAACTGTCTCCACCTTCCAGCTTCAATCTAATGGTTTCTGCCGCTCTAATGCTCTTCATTCCACTAGCTTGTTCCCTCTATTTTAAATGTCTCTGTACCAATGTCCAAATAACTCCAGCTGCTCCCACAGGTTAGTCCACGATCTCTCCTCCGTCTCTTCTAAAAGGCATTACTTCAGACTCCAGCTATTCACACCTCCTCCTGATAAGTAACTGCTTCTGACTGCTTCCTTCAGTTCCAGCTCACTGACTGTCTGTTTGTCTTCTCTCTGTTCCAAGCATGTCCTGTCTCGTCTCCTCTTGCAATTCCACTCCTCCAACTCTACCAACACTCTCTGCTCCTTCAATTCAACTCAGCTCTCTCTAGCTTGAACCCTCTCTCTCTCTCCTACTCCAACAGCTCCTCACTCTTCTACCACTCCAGCTTGACTCCTCTCCGCTCCGCCAACTCCACTCGACTGCCTGACTCCGCCTCTGCACTTCACTGATATAGAATGCTGTTTCCTCATGGAAAGTTCCAGCCAGCAGCTTCCTCCCACCGATCCCATGCACCAGGCTCCTTGCGCTAGACGCTCCCACGCATGTTTCGTCTAGAGACCTGAGCCCAGGAACAATTCCTGATTAGATTCAGCTCTGGCCGGTTCTCTCCGGTTCGCTTAGGGCGAACAACAGCTTTAACTATAAACTTTACCTTTACTCTAAAAAGCCTCTCAGCTCCATCAAGATGGAGTCCCTCTAGTTCTAGGCCTGTAGGCCTGAAAGGGATGAAATACCCCTTAGCTCTGTCAGAATACCTACATAAACCATACCAATGTGTCTACTATAAGCAAGTATGTCAAAGCCAATAGGCAATAGACAGGTTAGAGTCAAGAATAAGGGATCTATCATCATATTAAGCAGCTATCCTCTTCTAGGTCAGGAAGAAAGGGCTTAAAAGGGCCAACACAAGCTAAGAATACCTATCCTAGATGTGAGCAAGATTAAAGTCTATATCACTGCTAAATAGAGCCAAAAACCCTGCCATTACAATTATATGGTGCAACGGCTGCTGAGACTGGTAGATTATCATCTCAAGAGCTAGAAACATGGGCACCATACACTCAATTGGGTTGCTAACACGGATGGCATACAGGTCACTGAGACAGAAGACAGCCCCTCATTCTGAAACAAGGGTAGATCACTATGAACCCCAGGGGTGTTACGAAGGATTGAATAGCACAGACTGTGAGAATGGAGGGTGCTGTATCGTCCTCCTGAAATATAGGTAGGTGAACATTGTACACATACACGCACGAATGAGTCTCTCATTTGGAGACAATCTTTCTGTTCTTCTTTCCTGTTTAATTGTGGTTCATTGGCACTAGAATGTAGCGAGCTACTGAGGGTGAAGATTGCTCATCCTGATCAGGATCATCACTTAGTTCAGTGCCTTGTGGGATGTTCTGTAAAAAAGATAATGCATCTGGAATATGATTTGGCAGCTGCAGTAAATACCATCGGGGTTAGGACGTGTTATATTATCAAGCATTTGCTATTCGGCCCACTTAAGCAGAATTTATAGCTTAGTTGGTGTATAATTCGCAAAAATGTCTTCTATATCAGAAGTAATAGTAGGATCAGTTTGTCCATTGTGCCTAATTCTCTCTACTTTTTTAGAACTACTATTCAAAGCACTGATCCAATGTGGAAAAAATATACAATACATTTAGACATAAGAGAAGACAGCGTGTGTTATCCTAAAATTCTTTGACTGTATCCTGCCCTTACCGACAAAAGGCATACCAATACTTCCATCTGTTGCTTTAATGAGTTTTAAAGATCACAACAGGCTTCATGAATTTTATCAGTACTCTCTCTGCAATGCCCTTGGGCTGCTCGCTGACTGTAAAATACCTCATGTATTACAGTTAGTGGAGTACCTTGTGCATGAGAATGGAGGCAGAAGGGCACACTTATATAGTCATTAGAAAAACAGGGAGACTGAAATACTTCAGTGGACTGATTCAATATTTGATTGACAATGCCTTAAACTACTAGTTGAAGGTTCTGGAGTAAGAGATGGCAATGGCTGAAGGAGGTTGACCCAGTGATCCTTAAAGTAAAGGTGGGATACAATATGCTTGCCTTGAGTGCTGCAACTGCTAAGCTCATCAAACCTTAACAGGCCCTTCTCCATTCTTTATTTCTTTGAACTTGTTAGACGGACCGGGAGGGTCGGACGAGGATAAGGGGAGCGGTCTCCCGGGAGAGCCGTCTCCAGCGATCGTACAGACAAGTAACTTCCCCCCCACAGACGGACACCACACAAGGTTAAAGTTCAACGAGACTTTATAGGCAATTCTTTAAGTTACGATGGAATGGTACAAGGAGGTCTGGACTCAGGGGTCCCCTCGATTCTGGTCTCTGGTTCGGGAAAAGGGTAGCGGGACAGTCTTGTTACCAAAAAGATGGAAATAGCTCTCAATCCTCGAGCTCGGCGTTCTAGATGATCGGGCCGCGGCGGAGCCAGCAGGTCCCGAGATGGACGAAGGAAACGACGGTCCGCGGCGGAGCCAGCAGGTCCCGATGAAGGTGATGGTTACAAACGGTCCGCGGCCACGCCAGCAGGTCCCGACGACGATGAAGGATATGAAGGTTACGAAGGTTGCGGCAGCACCAGCAGGCCAGACGATGGTGCACAAGACAGAGCTACGGCAGCGCCAGTAGTCCGTCAAGGATGAGTTCTTCTTTACGTCTCTCGACTCCAAGATACAACTGCCTTCCTGCTCTGGAGCTGCCCCAGTTATAGGGCTGGTGTTCTTTGATGTCCGGACCCTCGCACTTGGAGGTCGGGAGGTCCGGGATGAGGGAGTCCAGACACCCAGCAGGGGGGTGGAGCCAGCGCCCGGGGAGGCGATGGGCGAGCGGCACTTGGCGGGGGAGAGCCATCGACACCTCTTTCTCCCATTGACTTGCCAAGTAGCCCGCTCACCTCCTGGGTGGATGGTGGTGCCGGGATGTCTGAGGCCTGGCCAGGCCCAGGGTTGAGGTCGATCGGGGGCCAGGCGGCCTCGTGGTGGAGTGTCCAAGATGGCGCCCAGGATGGGCGCGCAGGCCGGCAGTGGATCGGGCCCATGAGGTCGACATGTTCGAGGGCAGGGGTCCCGGAGGGGACGGAGGACGTTGTAATGGTGGTGTGTGGTCCCTGCGTGACCGGGCTTGGGCCTGGTCGGGCCGGGGGAGAGCGGCCCTTCATGTGGCCTGTCCAACATGCGTCCCCCCCAGCTGAAGGCGGGGAGAGTTACCCATCCTCTTGGGGACTCTCCTCGTCGAGGCGGAAGAATCGGGACAGGCCATCCGCGTTGGCGTGATCTGGCCCAGGCCGGTGTTCAACTGTGAAGTCCATACCCTGCAGGGAGATGGACCAGCGTAGTAACTTCGGGTTTTCCCCCCGCATCTGCATCAGCCACTGCAGGGGTCGGTGGTCGGTCTGCACCCGAAAGTGGGTGCCAAAAAGGTAGGGCCGGAGTTTCTTGAGGGCCCAGACTACAGCGAAGGCCTCCCTCTCTATGGTGCTCCAGCGTTGTTCCCGTGGTAGGAGTCGCCGGCTGATGAAGGCCACCGGTTGATCAAGGCCTTCGGCGTTCACTTGAGACAGGACTGCCCCAATGCCATGGTCTGAGGCATCCGTCTGGACGACGAACTCCCGGCTGTAGTCGGGGGCCTGGAGCACAGGGGCGGAACACATGGCGGCTTTCAATTGTTCAAATGCAGCTTGACACTCGGGGGTCCAGTTGACTTTCTGGGGCTGATTCTTTGACGTGAGTTCTGTGAGGGGCCCCACCATCGTACCATAGTCTTTCACGAACCTTCGGTAATAGCCCGTGAGGCCCAGGAAGGCTCGTACTTCGGTCTGGGTGATGGGGGGCTGCCAGGATTGGATGGCGGCAATTTTTAGCTGCAGAGGGGCCACCAGGCCGCTTCCCACCTGGTGCCCGAGGTAGGTTACAGACCCTTGCCCAATTTGACACTTGCTGGCCTTGATCGTGAGGCCAGCTCGCTGAAGGGCTTGCAGCACTGCTCGGAGGTGGTGGAGGTGTTCGGACCAATGGTGGCTGTATACAGCGATGTCGTCTAGGTAGGCGGCGCTGAAGTCTTCGAGCCCCGCCAGGACCTGATTGACGAGCCGTTGGAATGTTGCTGGGGCATTCTTCATGCCGAAGGGCATGACTGTGAACTGGTAATGGCCATCGGGGGTGGAAAAGGCAGAGCGTTCTTGCGCCCGGGGTGTGAGGCCGATTTGCCAGTAGCCCGCCGTCAGGTCGAAGATACTGAGGTAGCGGGCAGCTCCCATGCGGTCGATTAGTTCATCTGCCCGGGGGATGGGATGTGCGTCTGTTCTGGTGGCCGCATTCAAGCCCCGGTAGTCAACGCAGAACCGGAGTTCTGGTGTGGTGCCGGGGGCAGCTGCTTTGGGGACCAGTACTACAGGGCTGGCCCAGGGGCTGTCTGAGGGCTCGATGACCCCGAGCGCGAGCATCTTGGCTACTTCATCCTGGATGCAGGCCCGTACCCGATCTGGCACGCGGTAGGCCCGGTGGCGGATAGGGGGGCTGTCCACATCGTGCACACACCAGGAAGTGACACCTGGGGTGAGGGAGAACAGGCTGGCGAACTGTGACAGGAGGACTCGACACTCCTGGTGTTGCTCTCTGGTGAGGGCCTCCGAGAGTCGGACCCCATCCACGGAGCCGTCTTGCTCCCTAGTCCGTAGGAGGTCAGGGAGGGGCTCGGAGTCTTCTTCAGCCCCATTGTCTGTGGCCATCAGGAGACTGAGTTCGGTACGCACAAAGTGGGGCTTCAGTCTGTTAGCGTGGAGGACCCGGAGGGGGTTCCGGGGCGATTCCATGTCGATGAGATAGGTGGCAGGGCCCTTGCGCTCGACTACTTTGAAGGGCCCCGTCCATTTGTCTTGCAGGGCGCATGGCTCGGTGGGGGACATCACCCATACCTGTTGGCCAGGTTCAAATTCAATGGAAGAGGCATTCCGGTCATACCACTTTTTCATGTCCTCTTGGCTGGCCTCTAGGTTAGCTTTCGCCAGCTCCCTGAACCGCCGGGTCTGGTTGCGGAGGGTTAGGAGGTACCGGAAGACATCTGGAGGGTTCTTTAGCAGGGGCATCTCCCAACCTTCTTTGACTAGGCTGAGTGGTCCCCGCACTGGGTGTCCATATAGCAGTTCAAACGGGCTGAAGCCCAGGGATTTCTGAGGGACCTCCCGATAGGCGAAGAGGAGGCACGGCAGCAGCACATCCCACTGGCGACGGAGGGGTTCTTCCAACCCCCCGATCATCCCTTTTAGCGTGCGGTTGAACCGCTCAACGAGTCCGTTCCCTTGAGGGTGATAGGGGGTCGTGAATCGGTAGGTAACCCCGCACTGTTGCCAGAGGGATTTCATATATTTAGAAATAAAGTTCGTGCCTCTGTCGCTGACGACTTCTCGGGGGAAGCCCACCCGGGAGAAGATCCCCATCAGAGCCCGGCCGACTACCGGGGCTGTCACGGTCCGCAGGGGAACAGCCTCAGGGTAGCGGGTGGCGTGGTCCACTAGCACCAAGATGAATCGATGGCCTTGTTTGGTGCGCGGGTCCAGGGGCCCCACGATGTCTATCCCGACCCTCTCGAACGGGGTGGTGACCACGGGAAAAGGTTGCAGGGGGGCCTTTAGTTTGCGGCCGCTCTTTCCACTGGCTTGGCACGTGGGGCAAGACCGGCAATGCTGGTGTACATCGTTCCTCATTTTGGGCCAGAAGAAGTGGGTCACTAGGCGACTGTAGGTTTTATCTTGTCCCAGGTGTCCTGCCAGGGGGACATCGTGGGCCAGGTTCAGCAGAAAGTCTCTAAAACGGAGTGGCACCACTAGTACTCGGCTGGCCCCCAGTTCTGCGATTCTTTGCTCACTGTATAGCAGATCATTGTCCCAGTAGACCCAGTGAGTTCCGGAGGTATCCCCTGCGCTTTGGGCGAGTGCTTGCTGGCGGAGTCCCTCGAGGGAGGGGCAGGTCTTCTGTTCGTGGCGAAATTGTTCTTGCGTGGGCCCCCCCTCTTGAGGCCACTGGTCGAGGTTAGCGAGGTCGGAAGGTTGAGCTGGTTCGGGGGGAACGTCATGGTCGGTTGTTTCGGCTGGGGCGACCGGAGGCGGTGGCGCCGGCCATTCGGGCTCCTCTGGGCGGTGGTTGGCACGGGCGGCCATGGACCGGGTGGTGACGCACGCCCAGTCCGGGACGCCTAGCATCCCCAGGTGTTCTCTTCGTTCTACGGCTGCCCACGGGGAGCTTTCAAGGTCATTCCCCAGGAGGCAGTCTACGGGGGCATCGTCTCGGACCGTTACTTTCAACATGCCGGAGACCCCTCCCCATTCGAAGGGGACGCAGGCCATCCGACACAGACTTTCTGAGTTATCGGCTGAGCGTACAGGGCAGAGAATGTTCGGTAGATACTGTTCTGGGGTCACCAGGTGACAGCGGACGGCTGTTACACTGGCCCCGGTGTCACGCAGGGCTTCGGCCCGGTGTCCATTGATGCTCACCCATTGGCTGTACTTCTGGGTGTTAGCGGGTAGGGGGACCCGCGGGACCATGTCTTTCCCCCCTAAGCATGCTAGAGCCATGGCGGCTGGCTCCCATTCTTGGTGCTCTTGTTCATACTCCTCTTGTTCCTCTGTGATCTGTTCCTCCCCTAGGGCAGCAGCAGCCACCTGGCGGGGTCTTGGGCTCTGGTACTGCGGGCAGTTTGGGTCGTTTGCATAGTGGCCGACTCGTTGGCATCGATGGCACGTAATATTGGCTCGGTACCCCGGTCGCGCTGGGGTGCTGCCCCGGTTGGCCGGGGGGGTGGTGCTGGTAACGGGGGCGACCGGGCCGTTGTCTCTTCCGCGTCCTTGGCCCCCTCCTCCTCCTCGGGGCCGGTGCTGACCATTGTTGTTCCGGTTCTGCTCGTAGGACCCATTTCGGCCTACTCTGGTGATCTCCCACCGGTCAGCTTCGGCTGCGAGCTGCCGGGGATCCGTTAACTTGCTGTCGAGGAGGTGCTGGCGGAGTTCAATGAAGCAGTTGTTCGACAGATGCTCCCATACCATGAGATTGAACAGTTGTTCGTAGGTTGTGACATTGCTTCCTTTGATCCAGCCCTCGAAGGCTCGGCTAAAGTAGTTTACATAGTCCACCCAAGTTGTACCCGGGATGCGGGTGCAGTCTCGGAACCTCTGGCGGTACATCTCGGGTGTGAGGCCATAGCGGGTGAGGAGTGCAGCTTTCATATGGTCATAGGAGGTCATCTGGTGATCCGGGAGCTGTAGTAGGGCATCGCGGCCCTCATTGAGGAATCTCCCCCATAGACCGGCTCCCCAATCGCTTCTATCGATCCGGTGTGCAGTCATAGCGATTTCATAAGCCTTAAACCATTGTTGGATGTCGTCCTCTCGGAAGTATTCTCGAACGACATCTTTGGGGATGTGTACCTTTTTCTCCGTTGCCCCTGGGGTGTGGGTTTGCTCGGGCACCCCTACTCCTTTATTCTGCTTGCGTAGGTTGATCTCCGCTAGGTTCCGCTCGTGTTCGTACGCCAGTTTCTTTTCCTCGAGCTCTCTTTGTCTCTGTTTCTCCTCTCTTTCTTCTCGGAGACGCAGGTGCTCTAAGTTAATTTTTTGTTCGGCCAACTTAAGTTCAACGTCCATTTTGAGTCGGGCCATTTCCAGCTCGTGTAGTCGGGTTTTTTCTCTTTCCTGGATCTCGTCTTGCGAGAGACCCGTTCTTTGCTCTTCCGAGGCCGTGGTGGTTTTTGCTGTGGTGCTTTGATCGGGGGTTCCGGCAGCCCCGGTTTCTGCCCAAGATTCTAGGGCATGCTTAAAATCGTCTTTCGTACTTAGTCCGGTGGTAGCGATGCCTAGTTCGATGCAGAATTGTTTCAGTTCACGATGGCTGTACTCATCCAATTTTTCCATCTGGAACTTCTCAGTTGATCCGCTTTCTTTAGTTGTCATTGTGATTTCGTCGTGGGGTGAGCTACTCTCTGTACGTTTATGCGGGGATTCGGATCGCGCCGCTGGCCACCAATGTTAGACGGACCGGGAGGGTCGGCCGAGGATAAGGGGAGCGGTCTCCCGGGAGAGCCGTCTCCAGCGATCGTACAGACAAGTAACTTCCCCCCCACAGACGGACACCACACAAGGTTAAAGTTCAACGAGACTTTATAGGCAATTCTTTAAATCTGAAAGAAACACGTTAGTGTTAGATTCCTTACCTTAGAATATCCCCAGGCGTCAGTCTGGATCCGGAAACTTTTGCGTAGCAGTACCCCTGCGCGTCGGTAGGCGTCGTCTGCAGGCGTCCCCTGCGGCTCCGCGTCCGTCGTCGGCGTCGTGCGCCGTGATGACGTCGCTGGAGTACATAGACGCCGCCTCCGCGCGCTGACGTCAGTTCTTCTTTTTTCCGCGCCAGTGGACGCAGATCTGGAAGAGCAGTACTCCGGTCTTTGACCAAGTTTTTCGACTTTTTTCTCTATTGTGCCTGATAGGATGCCTGGATTTAAGAATTGCGATGACTGTGAGCGCACGATGTCGGTCACAGACCATCACCGCCTCTGCCTCCGGTGTCTGGGCCCCGACCACGACGTGGAATCGTGCCTCGACTGCCGGGCCCTTACCAACAAGGCTAGGCGGGAGCGGTCCCGCAAGCTGCTGGAGCTCCGGGTGTCGGCCCCACGTCGGGACCGGGAGCGGTCCCGGTCCGGCCGGAGGTCGGGGGAGCGTTCGAGGGAGCGGTCGCGGAGCCGCGCTGGGCGCTCCGGAAGTCGACACCACTCGTCAGGCTCGTCAGGTAGGAAGCACAAGAAGTCGGGGCGTCGTCATCGTACCCCCGACTCCCCCCGACGCTCGCGCGATGCGGCCGGGGGCTCGGGTGACCCCAACCCCGCGGCTCCGCGAGAGTCGCCGGCGCGGCCTGCCTCATACCCTCCGGTCCCTGGGCATGGCGCGACGCCTGAGGAGATCGAGGCGTTCCTCATGGCCATGAGGGCGCTCGCTTCTCCGACGGGGCCTACGGCGCCTTCGGGCCCAGTGCTACCGTCTGGGGGCCCTGGCGGTTCGGGTGTCCCTGCCTCGGCGCCGTCGGGTGCTCCGGGCCCGGCGTCGCCGACGGCTCCGACCCCGGCGCCGCAGGGGCCTTCGGGATCGGCGCCGGCTGGTCTTCCGGCCTCCCCGGCGCCGTTGCCATCGGGGTTACCCCCGGCGCCGTCCCCGCGCGGCGCCGGTTCTCCACTGCCGGTTCCGGCCGGCGGTGGGGTTCCGGCGCCGGCTCCGGGCGGCGCCGTCCCCTTACCTTCTCCGACGCCGGACGCGGCGCCGGATGGGCGTCGCACGACGCCGGTCCCGGCGCCGATGGGGCCCATGAACCCCGAGGAGCCGGTCTTCATCATTGACTCCGAATACGGAGAGGATGAGGAGTACGGTGAAGGTTGGGAGGGGTCCGAGGACCCTCTGGCTCGCGAGTGCCAGTATGACCCGGACTGGACGGGTGACTTGGGGGATGCCAGTGGTTTGGACGACTCCCCTAACCCTGGTTTGATCTCTCCTCCAACCGTGGCATCGGTGGAGGGAGCTGCCTATTCTGTGGTGCTGATGAGGGCTGCCAAGGCCTTAAACCTTGAGCTCCCCGTCGCGGCCGTGAGGCCTAACATCCTCACCGAGGTCTTCAAGCCGCAGTCATGCCCTTTGGAGCCTCTGCTGCCGTTTAATGAAGCCTTGTCTGACGTTCTGTTGGGCACGTGGTCCAGGCCCGCTTCAGGTGCGCCTGTTGATCGGAACGTGGCCAGGCGCCACCGTCCTTGTCCGGACGACCCCAAGTACCTGTCTACCCACCCCACTCCTGAGAGTCTGGTGATCCAGGCCTCGACCTCCCAGTCCGCGTTCCCGTCGGCCCCGCCCGACCGGGAATCCAAGAGGTATGACCAGTTTGGAAAGAAGGTCTTCTCGTCCATTAGTTTGGGCCTGCGGTCTTGCAACACCGCCTGCCTCTTGGGCCGCTACACCCACTCTGTGTGGGATACGGTCGCGGAGCTGCTGCCAGAATGCCCCATGGAGGTGCGGGCAAAGCTCGGTCAAGCTGTAGCTGAGGGCCGGGATGCAGCGAAATATTCCATTCGGTGTGGTCTTGATACGACCGACTCGCTGGGCAGGGCTATGTCTACGACGGTGGCGATTCGCCGTCACGCCTGGCTGAGATCCGCCAATTTTTCGGCTGATGTCCAAAATACCCTGATGGACATGCCGTTTGATGGCTGTCACCTGTTCGGTGACAAAGCGGACCACGCGCTGGAACGCTTCAAGGACTCCAGGGTCACGGCCAAGTCCTTGGGTCTCTCGACCCAGCGTCAGCAACCGGGTTCGTTTCGTCCCTTTCGTGGCCAAGGAAGGGGCGCCCCCACACGTGCTGCCAGCCACGCGCCGCAACAATCCTTCCAACGCGGTGGCGGCCGTGGAAACCGCCGTGGTGGCGGTCGGGGACAACGGCGGGGTCAGACCACACCTTCCCCCGCAGCATCTACCCCAAAATCCTCCTAGTCCGTGCTTTCGGCCCCATGTGACGCCAGTGGGTGGCAGGGTTCGCCATCACCACGCTCACTGGCGCACGATCACTTCGGACAGGTGGGTGCTGCAAATTGTCCGAAGGGGCTACTCCCTCCCCTTCGAGACCTCTCCTCCAGCCATGCCACCGCAGAACCACCGTGTGTCGGGGGACCACTTGACACTTCTGCAGGAGGAAGTTACGGCCCTCTTGGCCAAGGGGGCCATCGAGCGCGTTCCTGGGCCAGAAGTAGGGCGTGGTTGTTATTCCCACTACTTTCTGGTGCCCAAGAAGGACAAGGGGGGCCTACGTCCTATCTTGGATCTAAGGAACGTCAACGGCTTCCTCCGGAAGGAGAAGTTCAAGATGTTGACGTTAGCTCAGGTCTTGGCTGCTCTAGACCCGCAAGACTGGATGGTAGCGTTGGACTTGCAGGACGCCTATTTTCACATCCCCGTCCTGCCGGCCCACCGGCGTTACCAACGGTTCACGGTAGGCCAGGAGCACTTTCAGTTTATCGTGCTCCCCTTCGGCCTTACCAGCGCCCCACGGGTGTTCACAAAGGTGATGGCGGTGGTCGCAGCCCATCTGCGCAGGTTAGGGGTTTCAGTCTTCCCCTACCTAGACGACTGGTTGTTGAAGGCGGGCTCGCCCCAGACAGTCGTCCACCACCTTCAGATGACGGCAGACCTCTTGCACGGCCTGGGGTTCTCCATCAACGTGCCGAAATCACACCTGTGTCCCTCTCAAAAGCTCCTTTTCATCGGAGCGGTTCTGGACTCGGCGCAGTTTCGGGTTTATCCTCCGGAACGGCGGGTTCGGGATATTCAGGCTTTGATTCCCATCTTTCAGCCGCTATCCCGAGTCTCGGTCAGGTTGACGCTGCGGCTGCTGGGACTGATGGCTTCCTGCATCCTTCTGGTGCATCACGCCAGGTGGCGGATGCGGGCTCTGCAGTGGGACCTGAAGTTTCAGTGGGCCCAGCATCAGGGCAACTTGTCCGACCACGTCTTGATCTCGGAGGGCACTGCGAGACAACTGCAGTGGTGGCTTACGGACCGCGATTGGGTCAGGGGCAAGTCCCTCTCCCTTCCCCAACCGGAGCACGTTGTCGTGACGGACGCGTCCCTCCAGGGCTGGGGTGGCCACTTGGGAGAGGCAGAGATCAGAGGCATCTGGTCTCCGGCGGAGTCCCGGCTCCATATCAATCTGTTGGAGCTACGGGCGATTCGTCTGGCACTGAAGGCATTCCTCCCCTTTGTCAACGGGAGTGTAGTGCAGGTGTTCACCGACAACACCACCGCCATGTGGTACTGCAACAAACAGGGCGGTGTGGGGTCGTGGACCCTTTGCCAGGAGGCTCTGCGCCTCTGGCAATGGCTGGAACGTCAGGGCGTGACTCTGACGGTTCAACACCTGGCAGGTTCTCTGAACGCCAGGGCGGACGAACTCAGCCGTCGGTGCTCGATGGATCACGAATGGCGTCTGAACTCGGACGTGGCGCAAGGCATCTTTCTGCAGTGGGGAGAGCCTTGGTTAGATCTATTCGCCACAGAAGAGAACGCGCAATGTCGTCAGTTCTGCGCGTTGGAGTTTCCAAGACGGCACTCGCACGGCGACGCCTTTCGGCGCGAGTGGAGTTGCGGTCTGTTATACGCCTTTCCGCCTATACCACTTCTGCCCAGAGTGCTGAAGAAGATCAGGCGCGACCGGGCCCAAGTTATCCTTGTGGCTCCGGACTGGGCTCGAAGGTACTGGTATCCCGAGCTACTCAGCATGTCAGTCGGTCCCCCGATCCGCCTGCCCCTTCAGGAGGACCTTCTGTCGCAGCAGCAGGGGACGGTCCTCCACCCGAACCTGTCCAGTCTCCACCTCCATGCTTGGAGATTGAGCGGCGGCAGTTGAGGCCATTTGACTTGCCTCCTGAAATCTGTGATGTTATTCTGGCAGCCAGGCGTCCCTCCACTAAGTCGGTATACGCCTGTCGGTGGAACAGATTTGTGGCATGGTGCACAGCAAAGGCTGTGGATCCTCTTTCTGCCCCTCTTTCGGAGGTTCTTCTGTTTCTTCTTTCTCTTGCCCAGCAGGGCTCTGCTCTGGGCACTATCAAGGGCTACCTTTCTGCCCTTTCAGCCTTTTTGAGGCTTCCTGATCAGCCTTCTTTGTTCAAATCCCCGATTGTAACTCGATTCTTGAAAGGCATCACTCACATGTTTCCACCTGTTCCGTTTGTGATGCCTCAGTGGGATTTGAACCTGGTTCTAACTTTCCTGATGTGCGCTCCCTTTGAGCCCCTTCATTCTTGCCCTCTCTGTCTCCTGACTTTAAAGACGGCTTTCCTGGTTGCCATCACCTCTGCCAGGAGGGTGAGTGAGCTCCAGGCTCTTTCTGTCCAACCTCCTTTCCTGTCCATTCATCCTGACAAGGTGGTTCTGAGGACTAGACCTTCTTTCCTGCCCAAGGTTGTTTCGGCCTTTCACATCGGGCAGTCCATCACCCTCCCTTCCTTCTTCCCGCCTCCGCATCCTTCAAAGGATGAAGAGCGGCTCCATCGTCTGGACCCAAAACGTGCGCTTTCATTTTACATGGATCGCACACGCCAGTTCCGGGTGGATGACCAACTGTTTGTTGGCTACGTGGGTGCGAAGAAGGGACGGGCGGTTTGTAAACGAACCATCTCTCGATGGGTCGTCCTCTGCATCAAAGCGTGCTACTCTTTGGCTCGGAAGGAGCCTCCTGTTGGGCTGAGGGCCCATTCCACTCGGGCCACGGCGGCTACTACTGCCCTGGGCCGGGGAGTCCCCTTGCAGGACATTTGCCAGGCGGCTACGTGGGCCTCGCTGCACACCTTTGCGAGGCACTACTGCCTGGACAGTCAAGTCCGGAGGGATGGCTTCTTTGGCCGTTCTGTCCTCCAGGACTTTCTGGTGTAGTTTTGTATTGGTTCGCAGACCCACCACCGGGGTTGGTATTGCTGGGGTATGTATTCTAAGGTAAGGAATCTAACACTAACGTGTTTCTTTCAGATGAACAAGTTACTTACCTTCGGTAACGATATATCTGTAAGAAACATTAGTTAGTGTTAGATTCCTTACCGAACCCACCCATCCTCCCCGTTCTGCGAACTGATACCTAGGGTTAAGGTCATCCCTTTCAGGGCCCTAGTTTGTACATGGCACCAGTGTTGGTTCTCTCATGGCTCTGCGTCTCCTGGCGCGGAAAAGCTGTGTGCAAAGAACTGACGTCAGCGCGCGGAGGCGGCGTCTATGTACTCCAGCGACGTCATCACGGCGCACGACGCCGACGACGGACGCGGAGCCGCAGGGGACGCCTGCAGACGACGCCTACCGACGCGCAGGGGTACTGCTACGCAAAAGTTTCCGGATCCAGACTGACGCCTGGGGATATTCTAAGGTAAGGAATCTAACACTAACTAATGTTTCTTACAGATATATCGTTACCGAAGGTAAGTAACTTGTTCGTTACGATGGAATGGTACAAGGAGGTCTGGACTCAGGGGTCCCCTCGATTCTGGTCTCTGGTTCGGGAAAAGGGTAGCGGGACAGTCTTGTTACCAAAAAGATGGAAATAGCTCTCAATCCTCGAGCTCGGCGTTCTAGATGATCGGGCCGCGGCGGAGCCAGCAGGTCCCGAGATGGACGAAGGAAACGACGGTCCGCGGCGGAGCCAGCAGGTCCCGATGAAGGTGATGGTTACAAACGGTCCGCGGCCACGCCAGCAGGTCCCGACGACGATGAAGGATATGAAGGTTACGAAGGTTGCGGCAGCACCAGCAGGCCAGACGATGGTGCACAAGACAGAGCTACGGCAGCGCCAGTAGTCCGTCAAGGATGAGTTCTTCTTTACGTCTCTCGACTCCAAGATACAACTGCCTTCCTGCTCTGGAGCTGCCCCAGTTATAGGGCTGGTGTTCTTTGATGTCCGGACCCTCGCACTTGGAGGTCGGGAGGTCCGGGATGAGGGAGTCCAGACACCCAGCAGGGGGGTGGAGCCAGCGCCCGGGGAGGCGATGGGCGAGCGGCACTTGGCGGGGGAGAGCCATCGACACCTCTTTCTCCCATTGACTTGCCAAGTAGCCCGCTCACCTCCTGGGTGGATGGTGGTGCCGGGATGTCTGAGGCCTGGCCAGGCCCAGGGTTGAGGTCGATCGGGGGCCAGGCGGCCTCGTGGTGGAGTGTCCAAGATGGCGCCCAGGATGGGCGCGCAGGCCGGCAGTGGATCGGGCCCATGAGGTCGACATGTTCGAGGGCAGGGGTCCCGGAGGGGACGGAGGACGTTGTAATGGTGGTGTGTGGTCCCTGCGTGACCAGGCTTGGGCCTGGTCGGGCCGGGGGAGAGCGGCCCTTCATGTGGCCTGTCCAACAGAACTCATCCCAGAAGAAATCTAGGAATCATATTCCTTGGGAAAACCGTCCTCTGGTTGAAATGTCTTTGTTTCTCACTTCTATCTTTGCAGTTTTTTAGAATTATATTTTTAGACCATCTTGGAGGCTGCCAGGCTTGTTCGCTGAGGCAGGACAATCACAGAATTTATGGGTCTGCCCATAAGATCATGAATTAGCCGTCCAAGCAGCCTAGCATTGTCAAAAACCCTTTATTCTCTATTTGGGGTGGACTCTGAAAGTGATGCTGGGGATGAATTTGCTCAAAAATAAATGCGCAGATGACATTTGGTATGAGGACCTTTAGGATGCCAGTGGTCTGGAGACCCCACCAGACACTGGGCTAGTTTAGCCTCCTGATGCTGCCATGGAACAAAGTTCCTCCCCCCCCCCAATACTAATGCAAAGGGCAGCTGAGGTTCTCAATCTGCAGTTATCTACTATTGAAGTGAAGACTTTTGTCCTCACTAAAGTGCATCAGCCTGCACAACAAAATTAGGAGGCCCTGCTTCCATTCAGTGAAGGCCTTAAAGGCACCCTTCTCAAAGCTTGGGCTAAACCCTGTTCTAGACCTTCGGTGAACAGGCATATAGCGCAGCGTCATCATCTAGGCCCGGATAACCAGGACCTCTTGACTTAGCATTTGATGCCTGGGAGCATATGTCTGCAGGCCTCAATCAGCAAGGTCAACCCTAATGCATTCCATACCACGCCTCTGGACAGGGAATCGAAGTGGCTCAAAACCTTTGGGAAACACGTTTTTATCAAACTCTTTGGCACCACGTTCTGTTAACACCAGCTGCTCCTTAGGACGTTATACTCGTGCCCTCTGGGACTCGGTTATACAGGTCCTACATGGCGTTCATGACAATTTGTTATGTTATGTTCATTTGTCTAGCACACAACTCTCGTAGAAAAGTATCCAGACGCTGAAGCAGGGGAAGTATGGGCTGAGCTTTAGCTTGGTGAAGAGCCAGGCCTGCAGTTTCTTAAATAATTTAAGAATTGAGTAGCCAGCTCTGATCTGCTGCGGCAGGTCGTTTCAGACTTTAGCAGTGAGGTAGAAGGTGGCACAACCAGTGGATCGGACTCTGTATGTGGCGGGCGAGTAGGAGTCCGGTTAAGCTGAGGTTTCTGGTAGTTTTGTGGGAGCTTGTTGTGTTTAGGTATGTTGTATCAGTTGCGGCCAAGGCTTTATATGTGTGGATGAGGAGTTTCAGTAGAGCTTGTTTGTGGATTGGAACCTAGTAGAACTCATAGGGTGATGCAAGTGCAAGGTGGGAGGTTAAGGAGGAGCCTGGCCACTGAGTTTTGTATGCTCTTGAGTTTTCTGGTTAGTTGAATGTTGATTTCAGCATAAAGTGTAATTTGCTGGTGATGAGGTCTGAAAGACTGTGTTGAAGGCTGCAAAAAAGTCCAGTAGGGTGAGGGATTGAATTGTACAGAATTGGGGTGAGGGCTGTGCTAGCAGGGTCCTGCCCTTTGATGAATCCGTGGTGAGGGCTGGGGTCCCATGGTTCTTTAGAGTGTATGAACTGCATTGTCTTTGCATTTTCTTGAGTGGTGATGATGGTCCTCTGGGTGTTAGTTGAAATGGATGCAAGGGTGGAAGGGGCTTGAAGTTGTCGAAGAATAGGGACAGCTGGGTACAGGAGTTCTGAGAGGGGGTTACACTGGCGAAGCGTGCTTCCGGAAAGGTACATTCTTTCACTATACTGAAGATTTCCTTGGCGCTGTTGGTGCAGCTTTGGATGTGGTGAGCGAACTCTGAGCATTTGGTGGCTCTGATTTGCTGATTGGTAGCGTCTGAGGGCGGATTTGTAGCTGCTCTTGTCTGTCATCCTGACTTTGTCTCCATCTGCATTCAAGTTGATTGCAGTGGCTGTTGATTATCCTGAACTCTTCCCGGGTGGCTGGCGATACTTTCAGACAAGTGGGTCCTACAGATTGTACAGTGGGTTACACCCTACCATTTCTTGTCATCTCGCTTTTCCTTCCACCATCTTTAGTCACTGACATAGCACCATCTGCCCATCTTGCTGCAGAAAGTAAAGGCTCTTCTGGCCAAAGGAGTCATAGAAGGTTGGGCAGCATCAGAAGTAGGCTTTGTTTTTTTTCTCTTCCGGTACTTTTTGGTGCGAAAGGATGAAGGCTTTTGTCCTATTTTAGATCTTCGCCCTCTCAATGACTTCCTGTGGAAGGACAATTTCAAGAAATCTGTCTTGGCTAAGGTCTTGTCTGCCCTTAACCCTGGAGACTGAGTGGTTGTGTTGGACCTTCAGAACATGTATTTCCACATCCCTGGCCTGCAGGCCCACAGACACTACCTGCAGTTCATGGTGGTGGTGTAGCATTTTTAGTTTGCTCTGATCCTTTTTGGCCTCACTGATGACCCTCAGGTGTTCATGAAAGTGATGTTGGTGGTTGTATCACATCTTCGGAGGTGAGGGGTTCCAGTCTTCCCCTATGTCGACGACTGATTGTTGAAGCCGGGCTTCCACCAGGCAGTCGTCCCCCACCTCCAGACTACATTGAGCCTCCTCATTTTTGTGGTTCATGATAAATATGCCCAAGTCTTATCTCACTCAGTCACAGACGCTGCCCTTCATTGGAGGACACAGAGCCGGTTTGTGCCTCCCCCCAGACCGTAGAGTCCAGGACATCCGTTCTGTGTTCTCAATGTTTCATCCTCTGTCCAAAATCTCAACAAGGATAACTCTGAG
The DNA here is from genome assembly GCF_964263255.1 of Lissotriton vulgaris. Classification (NCBI taxonomy): domain Eukaryota; kingdom Metazoa; phylum Chordata; class Amphibia; order Caudata; family Salamandridae; genus Lissotriton; species Lissotriton vulgaris. Next base: position 276,806,404 of record NC_141698.1, on the reverse strand, counting down.
GCTGCTGTCACTGATGGCGTCCTGCATCCTGCAACCTATTGGTCAAGCACACCAAGTGGCATATGCAGGCTCTGCAGTCGGATCGGAAGTCCTTATGGGCACCGCACAGGGGTACCTCTCCAATCACTTCTAAATTTAGAAGGAGACTGCAAAAGAACTTCAGTGGTTGAGATCGATTGGGTAAGTGCAGAACCCTCTCCCTACCCCATCCAGAGCTAACTGAGGAGACTAATAGATTTCTTCTGAGCAGGGCAGCCTCTTGGAAGAAGTGGAGATCAGCAGCATCTTGTCTACAGCAGATTCCTGGCTCCACATATGCCCTCTGGAGCTGCAAGCCGTCTTTTTAGAGTTGATGGCTTTCCTACAATCCATCAAAGGGAGGATGGTGCAGGTGCTCACAGGCACGACCACAACCATGTGGTATTGCAACAAACAAGGAGGGATGGGGCCGTAGACCGTGTGTTAGGAGGCACTATGCCTCTGAAAGTGGCTGGAACACCAGGAGGTTTTCCCTGGTAGTACACCATGTGGTAGTAACACTAGACACAGGAGGGACGAATTCAGCTACCATTACCTAATGGATCATGGATGACAGTTAAATCCAGAGGCCGCTCAAGGTCTTGTCCTCAGATGAGCTTGATCTGTTCACCACTGCCGAAAACACGCAATGTCAGCACTTTTGCATGCTGGAGTTTCCTAGGCTTCGCTCCCTCAGGGACACATTCATGTCCCCCTTCAGGAATGACCATGCCACAGCCATCCTTGAGCCACCAGACTGGGCGAGGAGAGTATGGTATCCCGAACACCTAGGCATTTGCATCTGTCCTTCAGTCAGACCGCCTCTTTTGATGATCTTCTGTCTCCGCTGCAGGGCAGGGCCCTACACCGGGGCCTGCACAATCTTCTCCGCCATGCTTGGAGATTGAGCGGCAACTTCTGAGTGCCTTCAGTCTCCCTTCTGAGGATGTAGATGCTATATTGGCAGCCAGGTGTCCATCGACGAAATCAGTATATGCCTGTTGTTGGCACAAGTTTGTGGTTCAGCGCAGTACTAGAGTACTTCAAGCAAGAGCTTTTTTAGATTTTTTTTTGTTGATTTTTTTTTATACACTTGTCTTCTGGTTTGTCGAGGATGTCGGCTAGGAAAGCTGGTGTCAAGCCGTGTGGTGCCTGTCACCGATAGATGTTGATGACGGACCCACATTTGATATGCCTTAGGTGCTTGGAACACGACCACTACACCAATCCCCTTTAATTGCCACACCATGTAGCCCAAGACCTTGAGGGGAATTGTCCCTCAAGCTCCTCGACGCATGACACGACTGCCGTGATCCCGGACGAGTAAAAGGTCCCGAGATTGGTTGTGGAGCCACTCCAAGAGCTCATAGTCACAGTCTAGATCGTTGGCACATGAGGAGCAAGAAGTCGAAGAGATCTTTGACTTCGCAAAGTCCGTCTAAGTCAGCCGACAAAACAGGGAGCTACAGCATTCGGGCCTAGCTTTGTGGTGGAGCCTGCACCTGGGCTGTCTCCTCACCTCCTAGGGTTTGCGGGAGGCAAAGCAGCCTCCTCCTAGTTAGTTGAATCTCGTTAGGCCATGCACCGCATATTTGGGTGGCCCATCCCTGCTGGAAGCCCTTAGGGCCCCTTAGTCTCAGGAGGCACTCCTGCGGTTCTTCTGTCAGCGGGTCCACCTAAGGCAGGAGTTGGGCCCCTTGGCTCTGTGGATGGATTCGGAGTGGTACGGTTGTGACCTCCACCTTCTCCAGCACCAGCTCCTATGCCCGACAATAGCACCATGCCCATTGTCATACCCAACTCTGACAGAGCCAGATGGGCGTGCTCCAACAGTGGGGCAGACTCCTCATGACAGACAGTGCCTTAGTCCTGTGGGAGGCTTGATTGGGAGAAGAACTGGAGGGGGCTGCGGACCTTTAAAGATCCCAAATTGAATATCCTGAGGTCAAGTGCTACAAGGGTCTGGCGAATGCCAGTAGACTAGACACCATCTTGGACACTGGCTGGTCTCTCCCCCTACCGTGGCTACGGAGGAGCGTGCCTCATTCACAGTGGTGGTGCTCCCTTTGAGTGAAGCCATTACTGATGTCCTACTCTGGGCTTTGTCCAAGCCCTGCACATGGACACCTGTGCATACGGCAATTGCCTATTGCCCCACCTCAGGGGACCCCAGTTACCTCCTGCAGCACCCCACCCCAGAGAGCTTGATGGTCCAGGCCTCCTCCTCCAAAGTTAATCCTGGCACATTCCCTACCACTCCACTGGAAAGGGAATCCAAAAGGCTGGATACCTTTGGGAAGAGGATGATTCTTCAGCCAGCCCTGCACTGCAGTCAGTGAAAAACGCACACCGCTTGGGCCTATACACCCATACCATCTGAGACTCGGATTCATAAGTGCTGCACATGGTCTAGGAGCAGGCCCAGAGCCATATTCTCAAGCAATTGCTGATGAAAGGGATGCAGGCAAGTTAACCATGCAATGTGGCCGGGATACGACCAACTCGTTGGGCGGACGATTTCTTGTTCGGTCGCGCTTGGGCACCACCCCTGGCTGAGAAATACTGGCTTTTCTGGGGCTGTCCAAACCTTGCTCATGGACATGCCTTTTGATGGCTCTTGGTTGTTTGGAGAGAAGGCCGACTATGCGCTCGAAATGTTGAAGCACAGCAGAGTAATAGCCAGGTCCTTGTGCCTTTCCATGACCCCTCTCCAACCCCAGTCCATCTTCCGCCCCTTTCGTGGCCACAGGATGGGCTTCCAATATCATCTTTACACACCCATCCAACCCGGCCAGCAAACCGCACCATCATTTTTTTAGCCAAGAACGCCGTTCCCACAGACCTTGTAGGACAGGCAGCCAGAGGCAAAGCCAGTCCACTACACCCCAGCAACCTCAGCCTAAAAATCCCTTTAGTATGCCCTTCAACCATCATGGGCATCCAGTGGGGGGCAGGATACGCCATCTCTGCACCACTGGAGGTCATGACATCCAACCATTGGGGTTTGCAGCTAATCCAAAGGGGCTTCTACCTCCCCTTGGTGACCAACCGTTCACCCTTGCCACCTACTTCAACAAGCTGACACACCTCATCTTGCTTTGTCAGGAGGTGTTCGCTCTCTTGGCCAAGACAGCTCTAAAGAAGGTGCCGGCATCCGAAGTAGTCTGTGGTTGCTATTCCCGCTACTTTCTTTTTAGATCTGTGCCATTCAAATTTCTTCCTGGGTAATTCAGAATGCTCAAGCTCGCACAAGTCCTATCGTCCCGGGACTCAGGAGACTTGATAGTAGCGCCGGACTTACAGAATGCTTATTTTCACATCCCCGCCCTGCCTGACCTCAGGCATTACCTGGGGGTTCACTATCAACGTGCTGAAGTTTCACTGTAAAACAGCCTTTCTGGTAGCAATAACATCTGCCCAGAGGGTCAGTGAGCTACAGGCACTGTCATCTCAGCCTCCCTATCTTACCATCTACCCAGGCAAGCTGGTTCTTCGGACTAGGGCATCCTTCCTACAGAGGGCGGTCACTCCCTTTCATGTAGGCCTGTCCTTCACCCTTCCTACTTTTTATGCTCCACCTCATTCCTCTAAGGAAGAGGAGAGACTCCATCTGCTGGACCCCAAAAAAGTGTTGTCGTTCTACTTAGAGTTCCGGGTTGACGGACAACTCTTTGTGGGGCACTTCGGAGCCAAAAACGGAAAGGTGGTGCAGAAATGGACCATCTCTCGATGGATAGTACTCTACATCCAAATCTGCTAGGCATTGGCCAAAAAGCAAACTCCTGAAGGTTTATGAGCCTACTCCACCAGAGCCAAGGCTGCAACCAATGCGTTACATCGTTTAACACCTGTCCAGGATATCTGTTGGGCATCAACCTGGACTTCCCTGCACATGTTTACGAAACACCACTGCCTGGTCTGTCAGGTCCGCTGAGACAGACACTTTGCCTATCCGGTCCTGCAGGACTTCTTAGTTTAATCCCGGTTGCAGACCCTACTCTGGAGAGATATTGCTTGGGTATATATTCTAAGGTAAGAAATCTGCGGCTTGAAGTCTCTATCAGATGAACAAGTTCCTATCAGGTATTTGTAAGCGCGCCACTAACCCGTGAGGGTCTCAAGGCGCTGGGGGGAGGAGTGCGCCGCTCCGTTCAGCCAAAGAGCCAGGTCTTGAGGGTCTTGCTGAAGGTGTTCAGGTAGGGGGGCGTGTCTGATGTCTGCTGGTAACTCGTTCCAGGTCTTGGCTGCGATGTGGGGGAACGATCTTCTGCCTGATCTGGCTCTGTGGATCCATGGGATTTCAGCCAGTGCGAGGTTGGCTGATCGCAAGTTTCTTTTGGGCACGTGGAAGTTTATTCTATCGTTGAGATTTTTGCGTCTGTTGTTGTGAAGGCACTTGTAGAGCATGGGTGAGGATTTTGAAGGTGACTCTCTTCTCCACGGGGAGCCAGTGGAGTTGCCGCAGGTGTTGGCTGATGTGTTCGTGGCGGGGGGTTCCGAGGACAATTCTGGCTGCGGTGTTCTACATTATTTTCGGTTCGCGGAGTACAGACTTGATGCCGGCTTAAAGTGCGTTGCCGTAGTCGAGTTTGCTGGTGATGAGCGCGTGGGTAACTGTTTTTCTCGATTCGGGGGGGGGGGTATTCATTTGAAGGTCTCTTGGAAGTTACAGAGGGTGTTGAAACAGCTGGAGGTGATGGCGTTGACCTGTCCGTTCATGGTGAGTGATGCATTGAGTACGAGGCTGAGGTTTTTGGCGTGGTCTGAAGGGGTAGGTGGGCTTCCGAGGGAGTTGGGCCACCAGGTGTTGTCCCAACGCTGAAGGGGTGGTTCGGAGGACGAGGACTTCTGTTTTCTTCGTGTTGAGTTTTAGGCAGCTGTTGGTCATCCAGCCTGCCAATTGCATTCCTCTCTGGAAGTTTAGCTTTGCATGGTGAGGTCTTTAGTGAGGGAGAGGATGAGCTGGGTGTCGTCGGCATAGGATACGATGTTGAGGCCATGTTGTCAGAAGACCTCTGCGAGGGGGGCCAAGTAGATGTTGAAGACGGTCGTGTTCAGAGATTACCCCAGTGGTACTCCGCCGATTGATGTCGGTGGGGGCGGAGAGGAAGGTCGGTAGTCTGATCTTTTGGCTTCTTCTAGTGAGGAATGAGCGGATCCAATCTAGGGCAGTTCCTTGTATGCTGGCCTCGCGTAGTATGGCGATAAGTGCACGATGGGAGACTGTGTCGAAGGCTGCAGACAAGTCGAGGAGGGTAAGGGACGCGGAGTGACCCTGGTCTAGGAGGGTGCGGATGTCGTCTGTGGCGGCGAGCAGGGTGGTCTCGGTGCTGTGGTTGGCCCGGAATCCGCATTGGGTCAGGTCTAGGACGGTGTGTTCTTCTATGAATCGTGTCAGTTCCCTGTTGACTGCTTTTTCTGCCTCTTTGGCTGCCAAGGAGAGAAGCAAGATGGGCCGGTAGTTTTTGAGGTCGGTGGAGTCTGCCGTGGGTTTTTTGAGGAGGGGCCTGACTTCGGCGCGCTTCCAGTCTTCCGGAAAGGTGCCTTTTTTGAAGGTGGTGTTGATGGTGTGTTGTAGTTGGGGTGCGATGGTGTCAGCGGCTCTGTGGTAGATGTGTGGGGGCAGGGGTCGGTGAGGACCCCACCAACATTTGGTAATGCCTTATCTCTTAGACACTCTATCTAGCTGCATATTCCTTACTGACACACCCATCCTCCCCGTTTTTGCAAGGCCCTAGTTTCATGCACCATTTGTCAGTTCTCTTTGTGGTTCTGCACTTCTGGCATGAAAAGTTTGGAAAATTAAACTGATGTCAGCACAATGGGGTGGCACCTATATAAACGGCACTCACGTCACTTCCAGTACCGCCGACGATGCCACATTGAGTCAAACTACGACACCTACCGGCACACAGGGGTACTTCTCTTTCGACCTTTTTGCAGTTGCTGGATCAGCCCTCTCTTTAAATCACACATTGTTATTCCTTTTTTGAAGGGTTTGCAACATTTTTTTACACACTTGCCTCGTATTTTGCCTCAGTGGGACCTTAATTTGGCCCTCACCTTCCTGATTTGGGCTCTTTTTGAACCACTGTGTAGCTGTCCACTACAGCTTCTCACTTTTAAAATAGTGTTACTCAACGCCATAACATCGGCACAGTGGGGGAGTGAACTTCAAGCCTTGTCCATCAATCTGCCATAGACTACTTTCTTTCCTTCTTCCCAAACAAGTTGGTCCTGAGAACTTGATGCTTCCTTTCTTCTGAAAGTGATAACTCGTTTTCACATCAGGCAAAACATCACCCTATCGGCATTCTTTGCTTGATGTCACCCCTTTTAGGAGAAGACACTCAGTCAGCTGGAACCTAAGCACCTTTACATTGATTTTACCAGGGAACATTGTGTGGACAATCCATTCTTTGTGGATTCGTTGGAGCGAAGAAGGCCAAGCCAGTGCAGAGTATGATAATCTCTTGGTTGATCATGCTCTGCATTAAAATGTGTGTGCACTGTCCAAGAAGCTGCTCCTGGAAGGGTTCCAGGCTTATTCCACTAGAGCAAAGGCTGCTAGCACTCTTTGACACTCAGAGTGCCTGGTCTGGAGATTTGCTGAGCTGCTACGTAAGTATCACTCCAAAGATTCACAAAGCTTTACTGTCTGAACGGCCTGGTCCATCGAGATTGGCATTTTGCTTCCTCAGTTCAGCAGAATTTTTTTTGTTTGAACCATTTCACAGATCCATCACCTGGGAGTTACTGTATGTATTCAAAAAGTGAAGAGCTCGTGGTTAGAAGTATGTATCAGAAGAGCAACCTACGTACCTTCTGTAACGCTCTGTGTTAGACACACCTTCAAATTGCAGATTTCTCACCAAGCATCCCAGTTCTGTGAACTAGATCCCTTTCCACCTAAAAATGTCTTGAATATAGAGACAACCAGATTGGCCAAAGCCAATTTTCTCTCGAGTTCTGTGTTGGGGGCACAGACAGCCTAGAAAGCCACTGACATCAGTGCGAGTGGCGCCTATATTCGGTTCTGCGTCTCATTTCCGCAGCGGAACATTGCTGATGCGGAGCTGCACAAGGCACCTACCAACACACAGGCGTTCTACTTGAAAAGTTTCTGAATCCATTCTGATGCTTGGAGAATATTCAGAATATGGGGAATCTGCAGTTAGAGTATCCACCAGGAAGAGCATTGCCAAAGGTGAGTAACTTGTTTGATAATCAGTGCTATTTCATCCACCCCTTTTGAGCAGGGTGCTTACCATCCTTCTTTAATATTGAGGCTCTTAGAGTTAGGCAAAAAGCAACAAAGTAATGGAAGGAATGCTAGAAATAATCTCAGCCTTTGGTGATTGATCAGAGCCCCATTCCCTCCATATTTTTTCACCTACTATTCCACGCTAGATGGAGATCAGCCTCATGCAGATCATACTTGGTTCATCAAATTGAACTGTCCTGCCTGAACTGCCACACAATTTCCTCTCCAGATGGGAATAGAAGTCGTCTGAGCTTGCATGTATTCACTGGTCTTTGTTTAGAGTAGCATAGTAGCAAAAAAATGATAGACAGAATGAAGCTTGATTATTTACCAATGGCTGAAATTAAGTTCCTGCATTTCTCCCAACATCTTTTGATTATTTAAAGTCGGATAAGCAGCATAAGGAAAACACGACGTCCTGCCTGATGTGCTGATTTTGGACCAATTCAAAGTCTGATGCAGTAAACATAATTTCACAGTAGCCTTTCTTGTGAAGATGTAACATTATTTTATTTACATTAAGGGCTTGTATACGAAGTGGTAGGAATACTCCCTTCTTGGAATGATATCTGATTACCCAGATCTGGGGTCTGACATGAGAAGTCCATGCAGTCACACTTCCTGCACCAAGTATGCATAGGCAATTTGCTTGGCTTTCATACAAACCAACCCACTTCTCTTTAAATTGTTGTGAGAACCACTAAAGCAAAAATAAAATAATCTTTTCCTACATGCCTTAGATTGTGCTCTAGAAAAGAAGAAAGTGTAGGGTTTTAATGGCATGCTTCATTAGAGCCAAGAACATTGTATGCATAAGGCCCATAAAGCATCATTGCAGCCTGATAACATACTATTCAAATAGGGTCCTTCCACATCTTATGGTGGTGTCTATGGTGTGATTCCAATTAGGCTGGTAACATGGTTGTCTTGAGTTCGCACACCCATGTGCTGGATTGACCTTGAGAATGAAGCATCACTTGTGACGTTTTTGCCAACTTGAACCTGAGAAACAAATTGGTAGACCTCTTGAAACATGGTAAACCCTTGCGGCTGGGACTCATCCTGCCCCAGGCATACAAAACTAGGTGGCTCTTCTTGCTGGCTGGCACCGCCGGCCAGCAGAGACCAGGTCTCGCAGGCGAATCCATGGCTGCACCTCTCTCTCACAGGGATTATAGGAGCTGTTCATCCTGCAGGAACCCCAGGCTCCTCCATGGCCCGACACCACCCCTCCATGGCCCAACACCATCTTGATCCTGGTAGGGAAGGTGGCCCTCCCAACCTCCCAGCCAAAAGCCATGGCTTAGCCCTCTTCTCATTGGGGTTTACTGGAACTGTTCAGCCTGCAGGAGCCCCAGACTCCTCCCAAATCTGAGACCAACCTGCCCTGGCATCTGCCCGGTAACTGGGCTTTCAGTGGAATGCTGCCTCTGCTCCACACTCTGGAGAGAGACACAAGATCCTCTCTAATCTGCAGCCACCATTCTCTGAGTAGTAGCTGTCACCCCAGTCCATTGGCTCAGGATGCCCAGGCCTAGGGAGCCAAGAAACATTAAGTCCCCAGCCAATCCACCCTGTCCTTCTCAGGAAGCCTCATTCCCTCAGTTATGAAGCCCCCAGGAAGCGTTCTGACACAGCTGTACAGAGAATGAAGCCTAGGACAGGGGCTTCCACCCGAGGGCTTTCTGGAGCTTTGACCAGGTGCCAGGTCACAGCTTCTTCACCTTGCTAAGCTGGGGAGTTCACTCCAGGCCAACACGACTTCGACCCTAGTATTTTGTAACACAGGGCCAGCACACAGACTCTGGGTCCTCACACTTGGCCCACAATAGCACTAGCCGTTCTTGTAATCTGTGCACACTGAGTAATAAGGGGGACATTTGAGAGAACATATCGGGCCTCCTGGAGCTCTAACTTGTCTTGAAGCTTCAAATGAACCCTCATTATGACTTAAGGAAATGAAATGGTATATTTATTTTAAATACAAAACATCACCAGTGACATTGGCATGGCACTTTTTGCACCTCCCTTTTAGGTGTTGTAAATGACCTCTAATTATGAATATGCACAGCCTTAGTCAATACCTGAGATTAGCTATAGAAAGCAACATTTTCAGTACAGTGCCTTTTTGGGGGAATCTGCCATGAGCATGAAATGACTTTCTGATGTTGACCCATAGCTTAATCTATTGACTCTACTGAAAGTCTCATTCTTGTAGGCCGCATTATCCACTGTCTGTTTTGTCACTCAACAGAAATACCTGCTTGTTCCTTATTAGACATCAGGCTGTATGAGCCATGTTATACGCCCCATTCTGGGCAGCTGTGCTATCCTCACCTCTCATGAAGAGGTGAATTCCTTGAAGAAGCAGTCCACCATTTCAACTTTCCAGCACTAACCTCTGCTTATGGTGTTTTCTATGCCTCATAGCAGCTTACATCAATTTGGTTCTTTCCCATCTCCAATTGATGGTTCTTCAGGAAACCGCTGAACTTCTGTTGGGATTACATGAGTGCCTCTCAGTTGAGGAAACCTGATTTTCAACCATATACTGATGTTTATTTGGTTGACCAGAAAGACAAATCGTCCAAAAATCCAAACTCTGATTTTCAAGCTTCCACTCTTCCAGTTGTGATGAAAACAGATGTGTCTCACTACAGCTGACAAGTGAATGGTCAGATTCTAGCAAGTACAGGAGGTGAGCCAACAAATGTATGATTTTAGAACTCCATGCCTTTTTTTGTCTGTAAATTATTTTCTCCTTCTCCACTGGATGTTTGTCCATATCCATATCCATATCCATACTACTATTATAAAGAGAGAGCCCAAGCCTTTGAGGCGGGTAAGCTTAGGAACTACAGCACCAATCACAACACCCAATACAGCATTGGAAAGGACAGTTGAAGCAGATGGACACAGGCTATACAGCTGCCCACCATATACATTACAAGGGTGAAAGAACCTTAGGAGCAAAGTAGTCCATTGTGGGCGTGGGCGTTGTGCTGTGGGCTTGTGCACACAGCGATGGGCGTGGCATTCCTGAAAACCAACCCTTCACAGTACTCCCTTGTGGGCGTTGTGCTAGGGGCGTGGCCAAACAGCGATGGGCGAGACATTCAAGGGGCGCAGCATTCACACGGCATTAGTGCAAGTGCTTTGTGCTAGGGGTGTGGCCAAACAGCGATGGGGGCGGCATTCACGGGGCGCGGCATTAGTGCAAAATGGGGCGCGGAAATCCTTCCAAAAAACCAACCCTTCACAGTACTACCTTGTGGGCGTGTGCGTTGTGTTAGACACGCTCATATTGCTCCGGTGCTCAGGCGGGGCTGAGGCGACTCAGCATAGCAGCGGAAATCACATGCACGCTGTCACGCACTAAACTCTCAGTGTAAAGGACTTACCAGCCACACAACATCGGCCACGACGCTGTCGGGGACTGTCACACCAACAGACTACACAGCACCCACAAGCTGCAGGCATTACCGCTGAGGAGGTACATATCACAAAGCCGGTTCCTAACACTGCCTGGACAAGCGGACGCACATGTTGCACAGCAATGGACAAAGACCGTTACCATATATGCACAACTTAACTAAACAGGTAAAAGACGATGTGCAAGCTCATTGTTAAAGAACACATCTAAGGCATCTTACTTTTTGTGATACTTACCTAATGCTGCATACGTGACGGTTTACATTTCTGTACTCACTATAAATATTGTATACAGTGAAATTTTAAAATAAAGTTTGCTTGCCTACTACAACCATTGCACTCATTCTACTTCATCCCCGGACAACGTCGGGATGGGCTGGGCTGCTAGTTTGTATATAAACAGGCAACGAGGCTGACCAATCACAGCAGGACCCAGTCCAGTCTTCCCTTGTCAACTAGTGAGTTAATTATAGGATTGGTCTTTTCTAAACAACATTGTTTAAGTTTACTCTTAACTTTAGAGAAAAATGAATGTGGATGACAATACGCAAAGCAGAGAGCATCATATTCCGAACAAATGACAACTAAATTATTCATGGCTGCTCACAGCATGGATTTTACTAAGATCTTTCTGTAACAGAGAAGAATTTTCAATATATTCGAATTGCACATTTTTCTAAAGAGTGGGCTCATACCTCTTTGGAATCTCTTACTATGGACATTTCTTGGGGTTTTTAGGTAGTCCCAGGTCAATGGGCAGTATCTTTTGGGGGTTTTATCATTTACCACTGGTGTACCACAGCCACAAGTACAAGTCGTTGAGTAGGGAGTCTGTGATTACTGTACAAAAGCAGTAGACAATATTAATACGTCTGAAAGAATGATGAGCATTGTCTCTATAGTTGCCCAATCCCATCTTTAAAAAGCACCCAAACAGTAGTCAATGGGGTGAAAGTGCTTTGAATTACACTCCCCTTAGTCACCACCATTGCTCAGGTTTCTTCTGCACTTCATGTGTGAGAGGGTTCTCTGAAGCTTTCTGCTCTATTCATGAAAGAGGGAAGTTTTAGTTTTTTTACCTCACACTTCTTTCTTTTCCCTTGCAGTTGGCTTACTATATCTTCTAGCAGCCTCTGATGCTGAGGAATGGTGATTTTGGAGTTTTGTGCTAGAGAAACATTACTTTCTAAGGATGGCTGAATAATTTAAAAATAAAATTTCCTGTGTCTCTTGTAGACATAAAAATACATGTGTGAAAGACTCACACACGGAATGCACCGCCTGCCTTCATCCAAGCCACAAATCAGAATCTGCCACAGATTTTCTACTAAGACCTTGTACTGTTCGTCAAAGATGTCTTGGATGATTTGCTCATGGACTGAAAGGCTCCCAAGGACTGTTTTGTTAATACATTTTCGGAATTGGTAATTGGGTCTGAGGACAGGTTCTGAGGTTTGTCTATTTTTTGCTCACTCTGGCAGAAGGTTCTGTGAATATGGAAGTCTTCTGTAAATGCGAGACACTCCCATCTTCTAAGGCACTTCACTTTTAGAGCTGTCCAACTATTGCATTTATGTGAATGCAGAGGGATCACTTGATAACTCATCTGATAAGAAGGGGGTAATCTTTGGTCGTAGACCAGTCCAGAAAATAGAGAGCCTTCTCCTTCTCCTTCAGGGACAGGTTAAGGAACCCCAATTACAATGCTTATGACCTCAAGTTATTTATACCAATGAATACCAGGACTTAACAAAACATTTGAATATCCAAACATTACTGTGTCCTTTATGATGGCATAGATAATTTTGAGATGATCAGTGATGTAATTTTTTATTTCATTTGTCACATCATGGGTCAGGTCTTTGGGGTACGAATTATTCATTTCTAGGGCATCAATTACAGTTTCCTCTTCAAACTAACTTGCACATCTTATAGCACCTTGAACACACAAAGGACAACTGCACTGTACAACGGAAACCAGATATACATTTACTCAGTTAAAAGAAGCTTTTATCAAAGTGCTCATGTTGGTTTATCAGACTGGAATGCTGCAGTCAAAGCAGTGACTGATCCTGTAAATCGACTGGCATACATGCAATGAACATTCCTTACTCTGTTTTATCAAGCGACTTACATGTACCTGAGTTCATGGAAATAAGAACTGTTTTGTGAAATAGAGGGATTTTCAATAAATAGTTCAATATGAGATGCTGGCTAGAACAAATCCCAATAGTGTACTGTATGTCATATTAAGCAGTGGTTGGCCTGGTAGTTGCTATATTCTCCTGTTTTCACTTACAGCGGCCCAGGGTCCTGTAACCCACAATATTAAAACGGATATGTTATCTTCCACCCAGGTATCAAACAACCTTAACAACCTGCCAACATGAATGTTTACCTTATTTAGCAGTCATATCAATGTATAAACTCTTTCTTGATAACTCTGAAGACTATTATTGAGAAATCTCACAACATAAATTAAATGGACACAGATTTCCTGCCAGGTTTGTATTCATACATGGTCTGATATACTGAAAGAGGGTGGTGTTTCCTGAAGGTGTAGGAAAAACAAGATCTTACATGGTAGGTTTTGTGCTGGACATTTGGAGGATAAGCACACAACAAAATCCAAACGTCTCTTTGGTGGCCATTGCATACAAAATCTGTACATGGTGCATATTGTATATGTTTCCAAAGCAAGATTCTTTGAAATAAACCAACTGAACTTCTCCAAATTGTACCTCATTACAGCATTATCACTATCACAGAAATACACATGTATACAAGTGGTAAATAGTTGAATCTTGTGATTCATAGTATCTCCTAGTGTGCCTGCAGCTAAACAAGGGGCGCCTAACTACTTTGACCGTACATGACAACTTGATAAATATGTGCTTCTTGGGTTAGGCTTTATTGGAAGATAACGTGTGGCCTATTCACCCACCATGACTTCATGGGTTAGGGATTCAGAGTCTAACAACTATAAATACTAGAGTTAGAGGTAGGCAACTTCTTCTTCACCTGCAAGCTTTGATTTTGGGTTTGGACAAAACTAAAGTTCATCAGTCAATAATTGTATTATGCTCACAAAGTACCTACATGGTATGCAACAGTACTGTTATGAGCAGTTGTCTCCTTCTCCCACCATGTTGTGTCAAAGTATGAAGTATAAAATGGTATATTGATCATGTGCCCTTACTGAAAAGGCTTGTCATTTCTGTTTTTAAGTTTCGGGGATGTGCAGTTTTGCCCATCTAGGCCTATACTGCCTTGCCTTTCTCTTACCCTAGAGTGGTCCTTCCCAAATGTTTAGAACCAGAACCCTATTTTAAAGTAACAAAATCCTTTAATACTCGCTGTACTCCAGCAAGATTGCCACAAAATTCACTTTGCTTTTCTTCCACTGACCAAAGAGAGAGGAGTTTAAGACCAATTTCCATGTTAAAAAAATAAGAAGCAATTTGTCAGAAGACACAGCCTGACATTTGACCTCTGTCTTCGAAGTGCAGCAAATGTGACCAGATAAATGCTGAGTTTAAAAGCATCTTTTATTGCTTGGACTTTTGTGACCAATCAACAATTGGCTTGTGACCACGGCCACAGGTTGGAAACACTGCCCTAGACCATTATGTTCTGAATTGGTTACATTCAAAATAAAATATTGTTTCACTATTTGATTTCTGGAAACGGTATACATTTTTACCTGGTTAAACCCTGGTATGTTTAATGCTTCAACAGGTTACGGAGAGAGAGCAGTGGCATCTTTGAATACCAGGATAGCTGGGACCGCCTGTCAGACTCCAAGTCAACAACTGAAGATTCCTTTGAGAATGGGTACCCTGTGCTGCGTAGGCTTACATCCACCCAAACCTTTCTCTTTTCTGACCAGCCAGACCTCAGCAGCTTAATCGACACCAACTTCTTGGAACAGGCAGTGCCGGAGCAGACGTCTTACCAGCAAGTGACCGGTTTCAACAGTAGCGGATATGATTTCAGCAGCCTAGTGCAGCGAGCCTATGATGAGAAGGGTGCCATCAGTCCCCAGGAACTCTCCTCTACTATCAATGGACAGTCTTTGCTCTCTGCCATGGCCTGCGGCACTCACTCTCCAGGCTGCATTATGGATGAAGGGTGTGTAAGCTCCCGCAGAAAGAGTTTTGGTGATGACCCGTTTGTCATGAATGGGAAAAGCTCACAAGGTCATATTTGGGAAGATGAGTTTGAGAGCTCTGTCTGGAGTCTAGGCTTGCAGGGCAATCTCATTGTGGCTGGACGTAGTAACGGATCTTTGGAGGTAAGCAAAGGCTTTAGGCCTCTTAACTTTGTGCCTTCTGCTTCACTCAACCAACTGATGCAGAAATCAACTGTTATGCACCTTTAACTTGTAACATCAACCACGACCTGACATTGCTGCATAAATGACATTATAAAAGCACCGCTGAATTCGCTGTTCTTATTACAGATGCTTCTTTAAGTGAGAGGAGGATAACATTAGACTAGGAGTTAGCCGTGCTGTCACAGTGGTTGTCTTTGCAGTCCTGTTGATACGCTTGATTCATATGGCTCTAAGTGCCATGTCTTGCGCCAAGTAGGAAGAGATAGTAGTGTTTCAAGTATTATGTTGTGTAGATGTTACTAGAAGACTGGGTTACAGTGTTTGAATGTGACTGTACCCACTATATAACATATCCGCTATACCGTCTGTTTGTTGTATGACTTGAAGTATACACAGATGATTATGTAATCCTAGTTGTCTTTGTTAATGTAACCAATTTTTCCTGTACCGTGGATGGTGGTATACTTCCAAGGGCAGGTTTAGCCCTCTAAATGGGCACATTAGTTTGTATGAATGTTGATGTCATGTATGATGTTCCTAGTGACATTTCTGCAAGTCCACACAGCACAAAAGTGAATAGTAGAAATACTAGGATGTCTCAAACACCAGTAATTATTCTGAATGCCTTTGAATGCTTTTAGCTTATTTATGCTGTCACTGACGCACATCACATATGCATAGCAGTCCTGACATTGCCCCAAAAATATCAGTTCACCCTGAACTGCGAAGGCACATAACTTATGAATGGGAACTTGCGTACGCTTAAAACTGTTGTGGCCTTCTTGGACCTTTTTGGTGAGATGCAGCTTCAGTCACCATAGGACTGAGCTCAGGCCCTTGGTCTGAACATTTGCATCCTATGAGGGGTAAGAAAGTGACTCAATCTGACATACTGGAAATTCTCCAGTATATCGTTTTATTAGCTCACTGGTAGTACAGATGTAAGTCTAGTTTACAAATATAAACATTTCAAGACTTATTGGATTCACAAATGAACAAAGTGTGACAGGAACACTCTGTAGTTGCTTGACCTGTTTTAAGTGTGGAAACTTGCCACCCATCTCCTTCTACAGCAGAACTGTTGACTAAAGTTCTCTTCCTCTAGGTGTGGGATGCAATTGAAGGAACCCTGCGCTGTAGTAATGAAGAAGGCTTGTCTGGGATCACCTCACTTGTATTTCAAAATCACAGGTAAGGAAAACACAAATGTTCCCTTCACTTATGTAGGCACGCTGTGGAATGAGCTTTTTAATGGTTCATACAGGACGTCGGAGTTTATTGTTACTTGGATTCTGGGCAGAACGGTCTGTACTTAAACAGCGATTTGTAGTGTGAATGTCCTCTAAATTTATAAGCTGTGAATTATTCCCCCACCAGAAACTGGATGTAAATGTTTTTCTTTGTGGTCATTGACCACAGGCCAAGCTATAAAGGACCTCCCTAAACCGTCAAATTAATATGTCCATGCCCCAGCACATTGTTGCAATGTTCAGATTTGTTTTCTGCCTTTGTGTTCAGATGCAGAGAACAAGCTCCCAGATAGAAGCAGATTTCAAAATAACAACGATACATGGTACCACCATCTAGAGATAAATGTTTCAGGCACTGTACTACACTTTGAGGAAACTTGACTGCCTCTGGTAATCAGCGATGAAAACAAGTAACATTTTATTTTGAGCTCAAGGCACGGACAAAAGCTTGCAGAGAACTCGGAGGAATCCTTCAAACCATTTAGCAAGACCTCAGGAAACAGGTTTTCTTGGTGGACTATTTGTTAGGAGACCATCTGGTATCTCTGAGTGTCCTTAGACATTTAACAAAGAGGGTGATGGAAAAGACACATTAGGTTTTGTCCTACGTTACACCACAAGTTTAGCAGTAAGGACTCACACATGTTGTTTAATTTATACCCATCAAAGCTGCACAAGTCTGTGTGTGCCAGACTTGTGTGGCCTTTCAACCTAATACTTTAAAGACTCTGGAAAAAGACAAAGGTTGGCACACTACAAGGTGTCTTAGGCAAAGGATATTTTCCTTCAGGATTTGGGTCTACTTCTGTGGGAGGACTTCAATGTTTTAGAAGCCACCAAAGAGGTACAGGGACATTAGAATTAGTCCAACATCAAAGTTTCAGCACCGGTGTGCACCGAATTATGCCTAAAAATGTTTTAATCAATTAAAAGATTAAATACGCTAGAAAGGCGTAGGCCTACAGATCCTCACTGGAAAAGACACTTAAAGGTTGCAAGATTGTCAGACTCAGTGGGAAGAAATCACCCTCAACTATGAAAGAACAATCAGTCAAAGTAGCCAAAAAGAAAAAGAAGTTATCTGGGTTGAATGATAAAGACATCAGGACGTGCTAGATGTCAAACTCTCTTGATGCCAAAGAGCATCAAAAATAGAAAGAAAAAGATACTCCTCCTCTATACACAAAGAAGACCAACTAGACTCAACTTCGCTCTTGATCAATGGAAAAGAAAGGAACACCTTGAAGACATTGTTGCTGATTTAATGCAGAAATAGAAAGAGTTCAGGGTCATACTCAGTGCTTATGAGATTCCTCGTACATGAGGACATGGAAGACGAAGCGCAAGAAGTGAAACAATAATTATCCCCTTGGTCACCAGAAAACCAGCTTAGAAGAGGAATGTAAGTTTTCGAGGAAGGCATTCTTCTATTTGGGATTAAGTCTGCACCAAGATTGTTCGCAGAATGTTAAGCAGCTGTTTACACATCTCAGATGCCACATGATTCATGTGTGACTCAAGAGGAACTTGCTTCAGTATTGTCAGAACAGTATACACAAGTTCACTTACACCTTTCACACTCTGGAACTTCCATTCAGTATGTAAAAATATTCATCTCATCCCTCTCAAAAGACATTTTCAGGGGCAAAATTAAACACTTAAAGCAATTGCATTTCACACTAAATAGAGGATTCTGGAACTACAGTTAAAGGGGATAGGCTCGATCAAGTGGTTGTTACGTAGCAGATGCTAAATTAATTGAATTGGGGTTACGGGGAAACATGACAAAGGTCAGACACATTACAGAGCCAATCCCTGCTGTAAGAGTCACACACAGGTTGGCGTGCCCACAGGTAGGACTTAAAAATCTGGGAACAATGGACACAACAGTAGGCGCTAGAACACCATAAACTCCTGAAGCTTAAGACAGTTTTTGTAGCATTGATAGGTTTGCATTCACAGATAGAGAGAAAGACTATTCAAATATAGACAGAAAACCGATCACCAGTGTTCTGCGTCAGCAAACAAGGGGAATTAAATCCTATCCACTTTCAAGACTAGGCCAGGGAAATAGGGAGATAACGCTTCCAGCAAGAACATAACTCTTGTTGCAGTCCATCTAGCAGGAGAGCAAAACACAGAGGCAGACACACTGAGCAGGGATGACGGGGAGGCACCCCAGTGGGAAGAAATACCTGGAAATAATAGTCAAGATCTTCAGTAAGTTAGATATGCCTGACATAGATCGGATTGCAACGGTAGAAAACACAAAAATGACCAAGCTTGACATCCATATACGCACACCTTAAGTGCAAAGATAATGCGCTTCCTTGCACTGGTGCAAAACATTTCATACAATTTTCCATCAATACCACCTATTCCAATCAGGATCAGTAATTACAAACCGAAAGGGGAAGGATAACAATGATAAAAGACATAGTTCCGGTCCTGAGCAGAATCGCTGCAACAGGCGGAAACAGTTTATTTTATGGTATAATAGAGACGATCTGCGTAAAGCAGAACAAACCAAGTTTGTTTGAGCAATATCTAATGTACCTATTAAAGTCAAAACTATCATATGCCTCACTAAAAATATATTTATCTGCAGCTGTAGTGTATGCTAAAGTAGAAGGGGGACAAACATTGTAGAACACCATTAATTGGACGATTTCTAGAGGATTCAAAGAAGGCAATCCCACTTACTACAATATCACCTACAATGTTATGTTAGTAGGTTCGTATAAAGCCCACGTACACCGGATTGGTTTCATGGCGCTGCCCTAAGAAGTGCCAGATCCCTAGGAACTTACTTGTAAGCTTGTCTGAACAGCCAAGTCTTGAGGAGCTTCCTGAAGCTCAGAAGATTTGTGCAGGATCTGATTTCGTGGGGCATGAAATTCCAATATCTGGGAGCTAAGACTGCGAATCTGGCACCACCTATGCGCTTCAATTTGAAGGAGGGGAAGGATAGAAGATACTTGTGTGCCGAGCACAGGTTGCGCGTTGGGATGTGCCTTTGGATGAGATTATCCACAAATTTGGGCCTGCAAACATTCAATCATTTGAAGATAAGGCAGCAAACCTTGAAGGCACATCTCTGAGGAATTGGGAGCCAGTGTAGTTTCCTCATTAGGGGAGTGACATGTTGCCTCCTTGGTTGCTGAGAAATCAGTCTTGCTGCCTGGTTCTGTACCAGTTGCAATCGTTTGATTAAATAGAGAGGGATGCCAAAGTATAAGGAATTGGCTTAGTCTAAATGGAATTAAGGCTTCCTGAGTAAGGAATGTACTGATTTTCCTTATTTTCCTCTATTGGTAGAAGCAGGTCAAAATCACTGAGCCAATTTGGGTCCTCATTGGAATCTCACAGTTGATTGTTACCCCCAAACATTTGGCAGAAGTGGATGGGGTGGGAGGCAGTCCTAGTTCCTTAGGCCAAAATTGTGGGCTCCAAGGGTTGTGTGATCCGCCTGTTAAAACTAGTTCGGTCTTATCTGCGTTGAATTCCAATGTGGAATCTCAATTTCATTCTACAAGGTTTAATGAAGTCCCTCTTTGAACCACCTTACATTAAAAAGTGCTTCCTTATAGGAGTCACATCTTTGTGAGACAGTAAATGAGATTCAAGCCTTAAACAATTTAAGATCTATACCCACAGATCCTAAAACAGCTTTACAACGAGAAGTAATTCTAACTTTATATACAAAGTAGTTACATGTTAATTAGTCTTTTTACCTACTGCTTTTTCTCAACAACCAAAAGCGACTGCATACATTAGACATTAGAAGTTAAACAAATAAAGTCAGGACTTTTTTGTACCACATTCTCCCCAAGAGTAAAGAACATCTGTATCCAAAGGAACAAGAGCAACATGGCCAGTCCAAACTATTCAATTATGATATATATTAGCAGGGAAAACGTACATGGAAATCAAAAGTGCATTCTGGAAGAAAGCAAGCATTTGCAAAGCCAATTGGTTTTGCCCATACGAGATCGATTGGCTTTGTCAATCTTTTTAGACATGTTGCACAGCAACGCAGGCTGCTGTCCAACATGGCTTCAAGTAAAGAAAAAACAATAGGTATCGCAATTGCGAGATTTTGAGCTATTGGCATTGTAAATTGCATTGACTTTTATTTATGTATTTAAAAAACAACACATAAATAAAAGGTATTGTCATTTACCAATAGGTCAGAGTTAAAAAATGCGAGACCTATTGCCCTGCAAATTCAGTCTGCTCACGACCTGCCAGAAAATCTGCGAGTTATTTTAATTTTTCCATAGCTGCCCTCAAATAATTTGGCAGTGAAAATATGTGTTGGTCAAAAACATACTACACATGCAAACTCCGATCATAGTTTTGAATCATCAAAACATTGCATGGAACATTTATGTGCCTGCTGATTAGCATTGCATGTATCCATTACATGACAGGCTTATAATAAATGTAATCAATCTCTATAGGCTAATGCCCTTGTTGTAGGGATCCTTGTGTATACTAGGTCATAAGTTCCAATCCTCATAAAAAGGCTCACGGGTTTATGCACTCACTGCAAAGAGTTGCGTGTTACAGCCACGGCCTAAATATGAATCGTTCCATGTTTCA
Source organism: Lissotriton vulgaris (assembly GCF_964263255.1). NCBI lineage: Eukaryota > Metazoa > Chordata > Amphibia > Caudata > Salamandridae > Lissotriton > Lissotriton vulgaris. The sequence goes on along the minus strand of NC_141698.1, from coordinate 276,785,499 downwards.
ACTCAATATTTCATTCTTCTAGAATGAGTCACATACGTGACATTGAGTTCGGGAGTATAAATAAACACACTCAGTTCCACAAACACGCGTTTGTGATGCAAATAATTATTATTAGGATAATCAAGCTCATAAATGAACATATCAGATGTACAAAAGGAGCTGCCTAGCCTTTTCGGCAACTTTTGAAGCAAAAAAAAAAGAGACTGTATCTTTGTTCAGGTAAAGAGTGACCAAGACTGACTCCATGGTGTGATTACACAGCTGGGCTTCCTTTGACGTTCAACACCGTTTACCAGCTAGGACTCAACTGGAACCAAGCATCTGCAATATCGCGTCAATCACGCTTTAAACATTATAAGCTAAAGCGTGATTGCTTCAAAAGTATTAAAAAAAACATTTTGTTGTATTTATTTACTTTTGATGCAATCCAAACTTAGCATGGGGCATTCTGGGCACTTTAGGTTAGAGGGGAGGTAATGGTCAACTGGCACAATGGGATTAACAGGGGGAGCCCATTCCTCACAAAAGCAAGCCACAAGAGCCCCACTGTCCAAGATCAAATGCACTCGGGAACAAAGAGCGAGTGCACCCACACATGCCAACTAAGCCTCTTCACGCAAGAAAGCCTCCACTCCACAGATAGTGAGGGCAATTTGGGGCGAGTCACAAAAACAACACTCTCTCTTACTACTGCCCGGCAGCTGTGCTGGTGGCAAAGAGCACAACAGTGCTCAAGGATACGGCTTTAGAGGGGAAATAGCGACAGCGGTAGTCGCACCTCCAGACGTCCGCTGATGAGTAGCTGGTGGAGGGGGGCCAAAGACAGCAGTGGTAGTCAGCGCAGCCACTAAAGTGAAAGCGGACCGTGCTGTAAATAAAATATTTAAATATGCGCTGTGGCTATAGTTAGTACAGCTTGCGACGTGTTGCGAGGTGGGTGCATCATTAAAGAAAATAGTGCTCACCGACTCTCAAAGCAAACCATTTAACAACACAAGTAAAAAGTCCAGCCATTATGGGAGGTTACAAATGCAGACAAGGAGGGTCAAATAAGCCTATTTACATATGAAATGCAACAATTTCACAAGGACAGTAACAGGAACCAATTGAAAAGATGGGCTGGTAATGGGCCGAGCTTGGTTTGATACATTAACACCTTCCATGCTCATGACGAACTCAGCTCGTCATGAGCCACGGAGCTCGTGTGCTCATGACGAGCTGAGCTCGTCATGACCGTTAGAACGCTTTCACCCTGGGCAAATTCCCCTCCTGTGCAAGCGTTCTAAAGAAATGGGTGTGGTCATGACGAGCTCAGCTCGTCATGAGCACACGACCACCGTGGCTCATGACTAGCTGAGCTCGTCATGAGCACTGGGGCGCGGCGGGTTAATACAGCAGGGCTCGCAGCAGCGCATGCGCTGTCCAGGCTCAACCTAAAAATCACTGTGGCACGGCTCTACTTCTTAGACATACGGCACAGTTTAAATAAATGTGGAATTCATCGTAGGAACCCGAAGTGCTAGTGTTTGCTAATTATAAGTTCCAGTGTCTTACATTGATGCCTGTCAGAGAGCGGCTCTTGCGGGGTGGCTTGTTATCAACACTTTAAGGTGTGTACCGCAGCAAGCTGCAGGGAAGTTTATGATTGATTACATCAGAAACAGTCTCGCTGCCGGAACGTTGAGTTCTCTTACAGTACTGTGCATGATCAACCTGCTCCGGATTGAGGAGGAGAGCCTGCCCCAATTTGTGCTCACATAAAATGGGGGTGGGGGTATTTGGTGGGGAGAGTGCTGTGCCAGAATAAAGTAAAACCTTGCCCAATATTGTGATCTTAAGTGTGCATTGCTTCTGTGTGTCGTCCCCAGGCACTACAGTGAACACTAAACATATGTGAACTGTAGTCACATTAAGTCACCCACTGACATTGTTTAACACATCCTATTAACATTTCATTTGCCATGTGTTTAAACAAATTACATTAGTAATGTTTAAAGAATTTTAAATCCAGCAATTTATTTATCTTTAAAAGGCAATGGAACTAAAACACTGAGAGGATGTGGCACTGTGGTCAGAGCTGCCAACATTGCTTCTGGGGAACCGGTTAGAGTCTCTTCGCCTCTTAACATCCTGCGATTCTGATCAAATCATTTAATTTTTCCAGGCCTACACAAATAAAAGCAAAAAAAAAAATGAAGGTATCCCTTTGTAATTGAAAGCACTCTAATACCTTCAGGTCGAGTTGGCGCTACATAAAAGTGCAAAAAAATCATCAAAAAAAAGCTTCTGAATGGAGTTTAAAAGGACAAGAGGGAGGAGGGTGGTGGACACGAGGGAGGTCGCAGGAGGTGGCTGAAGCAAGGGGTGGGTAAAATGGGGAGAGGATGTAGCCTTACGGCTAGAGCGGTCGACCTCGAAGCTGGGGAACCGGGCTTGAGTCTCAGCAATGACGCCCAACATCCTGTGATTCTGTGCAAATCACTTAATCTTCCAATGCCTAACAAAAATGTATGTGTCCTATGTAACGAAACTGGTGCTCATGTAAAGTGCTCTGATACCTGATATCTTCGGGTCTAGTTTACGGTATATAAAACTCTTCAAAACATTTAAAAAAATAACAAACAGCAGGGAGGATAAGGTGGTGGGTTAAAAGCTTGGTGAAGGGGGTTCTTTCATCTTTGCCTTTAGTTCACAGCCACAAAGAAAAACTTTTACCATTACCTACAGTTTCCAGCCCTAACTGCTAGATTGTGGAATAATGCACCATACGTAAATCTGGAGGAGCTTCAAGCCGCAAAAATATTACAGGTAAGTAACCTGGTTCTTTTTTACTGTTTGAGCAGACAGAATAGGTAATGGACTTGAAACACGTTCCTGATGTCTTAGTGTGAACATTAAAGAATATTAATCAGTGTGGACACCGGCAGTAAAACCGCAGCACTGTATTGAGAATATTCACATCTAATATGTTCATCTCTGTGTTGTCCAACTTCTGTTTCTTCTTTGGTCTTTCTACGTCCATTCAAAAATCTTTTAAGGTCTCTCACTATATGCTTAGGTCTCCCCATATCAGGGTACCTCAGCCTTACCCTCCCACCTTCGAAGTCCTCCGTCATCCTAGTTTGGTGAGCCTTGATTCCCTTCTCTGTTCAGTCCTCCACTATCTTCTACACCTCCACTCCCGTTCAAAATTCATGTTTTTGAACCTCTTTGCTCATTCGATCTACCCTTCTATTTCCTTCGACTCTCTAAATCTCCCCTGCAGAACCTTTTTACCAGAGTGGACATTTCATGATGACCTGCCTTAGGGATGAGTGAAAACAGATCAGTCAGCTAATATTCTTCAAAATGAGAGCATTAGTAATAGATGTGCAGGTAGCCTGCTGACTTTTCCTGCTGCATAACTGAGATTTGTGAATGCTGAGCAGTCCCATTTCCTTCAAAGAAGGATGCTTTCTGTAAAACAGTAAGTGTAACATTCTACCCCCGCTTGCGATCCCCACTGTCCAAAACCTGTTACCTCTTTTCTAATTTGGTGTTTTATGTTCTCAGGGTTGTGGTTGCCAGGCTCAATGGCTCTCTAGATTTCTTTTCACTGGAAACACTGAAGTCAATCAATCATCTGCAGTATAGAGGTAAGAAGGGAAGTGGGAAAGGAATAAGTTTTGAAGGAGAAATGGCATTGATGTTGCTTGTAATGGGTTACCAGTGGCTTGGTTGGATTGATTTATCACTTATGGTCTCACTTTATGAGTACGAGTGCATAATCCACAAAGCTCCTATTTAATTGAGCCTCAAATGACACTTCAACCACAGTTCTTGGTCAGCACTTTACTGAAATTACACAAAAGGTGATGGGAAAATGCTTGCAAAAAGTCTAACCGCTGGCAGTCGCTTGAGATAACATTCCAAAACATTGTTTTTCACCCAGTGTACCACTCTAGACAAAGGCCCACCTTATGCTAATCATTACTGACCTTGCTCATCATGGGAGCAGTCCAGCCCAAACTGCCAGATGAAACGCGTTCAGACCTAGCTTCCTTGCTTACTGTGCCATAATATCCAATCTAGTTCAGAGTTTACTTTTATGAAATTAAGTTGTGTAATAAAGCATTCTTGAACTGAACTGAACACTAAAGAGGCCTATCTAACAAGGCTAAAACCAGTCTGTGGTTGCTTGTATTCCCTTCTGAATGGCACGCCTTCTCGCATTTTGAAATGGACTGATCCCATAAGGAGCCGGGTCAGACTTGTTTACATAAGCTAAATATATTGTTGGAAAGTGTAACGTTACAAGGAAAACACAGAACTAGTCAAGGTTAATTCGAACCCACAGAATGTTGTGCATGATGTCTCAGGAAAACAGATACTGTCTCTTCTTCCTTCAGCCTTCATTTACTGTATTAATAATATTAACATTTTGCTTCCAGCAGTGAGAAGTGACTAGACAAGGTGATCACGTTTAGATTTGTCTTTGGGGATGGTGTATGGAGATGAATTGGACTATGGAGAGTTTTGGGGGGGCGTTAGAGTTAGATGGAATTCTGGGGAATGCTATGGTGTTATGATTGACAGTGGGAATGGTGTGCGAGATGGGATATATTCTGGGTAGGTAAATTGGTGGAAGATGGGGTAGAAAAGACGGGCTGTGGAACGATCAATTCTGCACTTGGAAGAATCTCGGATGGTACAATCAAGCACAATATTACATTTTTGAGCAGGTTAAACTCTACAGAATGCAATGGGAACTGATTAGACTGAAGAATGTGGTGGCAGGTATACTATACTGTATACCCGTGTGAAACTAGAGAATTGCTGTGGAAGCAAGGATGGAGGGAGTGTGCTGTGAGTTAGGTTAGACACTGGGGAGAGGGACTAGGTTAGTTTTTGTTATCCGGCATGTGGTATGTATTGAAACGCATTATGTTATTTTAAACAAAGAATTAATTGCCTAATCATAACTCTTTCCAAGGCCTGGCCCTTCCCTCTTAACAACCTTTCTTCACCTTACACCTCTGTTTCTTTGTTTTTGTAGACTAATTTGCAGTCCGTACTTTTTAATTTACATCATCATGTTACTTTCCAGCTACCTCAGTGGTTGATCTGTCACTGATAACAGTTGGTTTGTGACAGTTCTCATCTGTAGAATACCCTTTGGGGAAAGTGAGGTGCCCTTGGAAACGTTTGCCAGAAGGACCAATCTTTGTTTTAAAAGTTGGAAAAGTCAGATAGCACTCTGCATGACTGACAAAGCTTCTCCAGTCCTGTCACGCATCACTTATTTTAACCACATCATTCTCTGTCAATTTCTGTATCCTGTTTTCTCTGGTAACAGGTACAGTTTCTGCTAGAAAACCATCTTCAAAAGCTAGGATCCTCCAAGTTTAACTAGATGTATAGAAATTGCCCAGTTTAAGATTCAGAACAAAATTATATGGCTCCCGCCTTTTCTGTTTTGAAAGACTGTAGTGTTCCAGACTTAGTATCTTTTGAGGCAGAAAGTACTTCGGAAAAATTCCCTTTACATAGGTGCTTTTTCATGACTGGCCTTTAACAAGGTTGAATACTCCTAAATCATTTCCCTCAAAAAAATAGGTTAAAAGTTTATTTTCCTAATGTTGCAGCACTCAAGACTTGTATTCCTGGGCCGCCTTGAAGCAAACATCAAGCAAGGAACATAGCAAGTAGTGAAAAACTTGTAAACAACTCTCCCATTTCCATGCCATCCAAAAGGCAGTCTGAGGATTTATCTATTCCAAGTTGGTAGTAACTGGTAGTCTTTGGCATTGAAGGTACACTGAAGATGCCCACACCACAAACTATTGCCCAAATGAAGAAGTGCTTTAGGAAGGGCCTTTAAAGATGCTGGCCTAAGCAGGTAAAAATTATCTTTTGTTATGACAAGTTTCTTGCACCGTTTCCCTCTCACTTAGAGGATATTTAAAGACTAGACTGTCATATGCAATCATGGGCCGCCCTGGGTTCTTGTAATTTAAAGCTAGTATGGAAATGGTTCCAAAATGTATTTCTCAAGATAATGGTGCCAACGTTCTGAACTATATTGCTTGAAGCACCAATCGGGGTCTTGCATAGTACTTTTCTCAGACTTGCGCTAATCTTCCAGAAATGTTAACCTTGGAACACTCAATGCAGAAAGATATATTGTCTGGCAAATAGGCATTATCTGCATCCTCTGTCACACATCCCCAATGGGGGGGGGACTCCCCCACTTCTATTATCTGCTTTATTAAAACCCAATGCTCCAGAATAAGTTGACCTTTCACCTGTCAATTCTTTTGTATTAACAGCCTCAAAAACATGAGCTAGACCATCCAGAGACCGCAATTTACAGCACACAAACGGACAAGGTGTATAGATCTTCAACATCCTGCAAGTCTTTGGGTCTCACATTCAATTTATCTTTTTTCCCCCACAGGTATATAAAAAATCCCTGCATTTTGATGTGAAAGACAGGCCTATTTCTATGAAGGGTCTACCATTCAGCCTCAGTCAGTAACTTAAGCATACAAGAAGTGTTGACAGAGCTCGGGCACTAATCTACAATTATAGGACAGGGGTGTATTCCTTTAATTGTACTACTGACCATCTTTAGTGAACTCATTCACCATCCTCCGTCAATCCGCATCTGCTTATCAACACAAGAATTCTCCACGGTGGACCAGAAATCCCTCAAGAATTAACTTTCAGCAGTATTTTGGAGAATATACAATTGAATAGATATTTTAATCTGCCATGGGCAGCCAACACAGTACTTTGTATCACCTAAATAACTGAGGCCAGAGGTATCAGTCTTCTGACTACGACTGTGTAGAGAACCTCTGTGGATAGGTTACCACAAACCAGATCTTCTCCACAGAAGTCTGTCAGTGTATTGCGAAAAGCTGGGCGGAGGTTTGACCACCACCCTGTAATTTATTATCTCCAGTATTGACAGTCATTGTGGATCATCCACTTGTAGCCTTTTCTTCCCACATGACATGTTTTGAAGGATCTGAAAAGGTATTTCCTAAAAGTGTCAGACATAGTAGCTGTAGATAAACCTGCATCTGTAAATTAGAAAAACTGAGCAGAGCTCAGGGAGAGATCCATCACACGACATGCAGCAGAAAATCTCTGTTGGGAGTGTTCTAGAGGGTGCTGTGGCCTGATTGGTGGTAGTTCAAGTTTGGTCCTTTTTTAAACAAAGACAATTATAAGCTATTAAACTTGTCATTGCCATTATAGCTTGTGATACTGATGCATACTGCTTTACTATGGAACCATGGGACTCCCACTTTGCCGACGGAGAATGATTCAAGCATGTAAACCTATTAAAGATTCTGGAGCACTGCAGTTACAGGTAGGTATCTTATTTTCTTCTGTTGCCGGCTTGCCACCCTTGCAATGCTTGTCTTTCTGCCACCACAGTAAACGTTACCTCTTACTTCGCCACATCTTGTGCCTCTGTAGATCTAAGCGTGGAACATCCTCTACATAATCGCCCTCATTTACTGCTTCAGATTGCGAGTCGATGGTGCAGTGCGGTGCTGCCTTGTCAAACACTCCTAACTCGCTCATTCCTGCAGTTTTTGTATCTAAATATTACCCTTTACACATCTGCCTCATCATATAGGCCTGAATAGGATCTAGAACCTATGCCCCTATCTGCAGTCCATCTCCTTGCTCACTGTCCCTCCCTATCTACCTGGTAATTTACCCTTAATTCCTGCTGCTTCAAAAAATAACTGTGGCATTCACCTTAACAGTACCTCACTCCTACTAGGTCGCCCTGCATACTTGCACAACCAACTGAATAGCCTCATCTTACCCTTAGATAGAAATAAATGTTGCCTCTTATCAATGAAACTTTTTCACTCCTGGATGTATTTCTGTCTCTATTGAATCTGATTTGCCCCTTCCACAAGGTGGACAAAAGTAATACTTTGCCTCTTAAAAAGTTCTGCTTAACCCTTTATCTTGCCTTTGGGATGTTTGTATTTTGGAAACTCACACCTGAACTCGTGTCTGGCCAGCGTTCTTTGGCGTACCCAGTGTTAACTCTGCTATAAAAATGCAACATGAATGCATATACCTTTAAATTATTCTAAAAAAGTCTCTTATTACTCTACAGAAAACCGCTTATTCTGTACTTCAAACAAAAATGAATAGCACCTGCCAATTAAATCGGGACATTGAAATAATTGGACCCACTCCATTGGCCACACAGCAGTAAAAACAACTTATTCTGAACGGCACTTTCTTACTGCAGAGTCCTTACCTGTTGAATAACTCCAGGCACCAGACTGTATCTGGAAACCTTTCTTAGTTCTCCTATGCCATGAGGAGTTGCAAGCTCCATCTCAACGCTGAAGATGGTGCAGTACTGGAGCCATACAGCACCCATCTCAATGCACTGACACCAGTTCCCTTTTTTCCACTCCCTTCAGTATGAATCTAGAACAGCTCTGTTTCTTTTTTTCCATGTTTCAGAGTATTTCTCAAAAAATTCTTTAGTGCAGTGCTAAGGATGTATAATGGGCAGATGTTCACTTCAGACCCTCATTAAGCCTGCACTAGTCGCATGGTGTGAAAGCATGATTCCAGGCCACGCAGCAGATGCAGCCTGATGTACCCCAAGGCCATCAAAGATGGTAGGGCTAAATCTTTATTGGCCTGTTCCTCTGACACGCTTTGGGCTCGATGCTGTGTGAGGTCCGACTCCAAGCCTTGTTACTCTCTTTCTTCAAATCATTATTAGAGTTGGATGCATTAGAAGAAGATGAAGCAAAGCTACAATTCCTGTCAAAGCAGTTCAATGTTATCTCGACATACTCCGCTTCCTGCAGGGACCTCCTCTTAGCCACAGCTTGTTGATATCACTGCATCCGATGAGCAACTTCTGCGACAACAGCAACTCCGGTGCTCCCAGCACGTCCTGCTCCTGGTCCCCTGCTGCCGAATTTCCAGAATCAATCTGGCTAATTTTCTCAGTTCTGTTCAAGCAGGCTGCAGTCCTTTGTAGTAAGCTTATGGTCTCCAGTGTTTCTTTTCAGACTCAGTTTGGTTTTCCATCAGCGGGCCCTCCCTCTGTTCCCCTCCAAAAATACCTCCGGTTGGATCATTTTTTGCATCATGCCCTTTACTGGTGACTTGTCCACCAATGCCGATGCTTGCCTCTGAGGTGTTGCCGACAACCTTTCCAGTGCCACCAAAACAACAGGCACCTCAGGTGCTGGTTCCTCCACAGAAACATTCAGAGACCAAGGCAATCCTTCATTGGTCCAGAAGGTAGGGCCAGAGATTGTTAGAGGAGGCCTGGTATAATTAACTTCCAGTGCCATACTGTTTTTGGTAGTCTATGGAGGGCTTATTTGGAATGGATCTTTAAACTATCCAAATGTTGTATCCTGATATCCATGATGATGATCACAGCAGCGAAGCAGAAAATCATACCTCCACCATCCCTTTAACGAGGCCCTTCTTTAACCGATCTAAGTGGTATAGGACAAGTTCATCTTAGCAGTACATTTTCTGATTGCCAGGTGTATAGAATGGCACCAGGGAACCCCACTTTCTTTTAGTCTCACCAGAAAGTCTTTATCTTGCACAAAGCATACTCTTGGCTCCTCCCCCCCCCCTCCCCCCACAGAGAGTCCAAAAAGCTGGAGCCTGTTAGCAAGAAACTTTTCCAAGTCTGCAACTTGGCTCTCAATTCAATAAATGTCACCATTTTGCTCACCAGATACACATATGCCCTATGGGAGATGGTGAACTTGGTGAGTCTAAGTTGTCTGGATCATCTCAAGGATCATGTTGCTGAAGTGGTGATAGAGTGTTAAAGATACCTCCCCTCAAGTCATCAGAGCGTGCCTGGTGGATTCCAAGCCAGGGACATGAGTTCCTCCATAGCCCTGAGGAGGCATGTATGGCTCTGACCCACCAGGCTCTCTGGTGATGTACTGGTGAGTCTCATGGATATGCAGTTTGACATGGCATGCCTGTTCAGGGACCAGACGGAAGATTATAAAGTGGAAAGAGAACCCCCTGATATTAACAAAATTGGTTGTGGGACTGGGGAAATAAATGAAATTGAGGAAGAGAAACTGGCTTGACTCCAATTCCTTCTGTGTAATCACAATACCTGTGTACTTTGTTATACCATGATACCACAGGGCCAATAAAAGAAACACTACATGTATACAGCCTTAGTACTTTGTATTTCGGACGTAGGTACGGATTTATATTGCACACAGATTTATGTATACATTTTGGATTATATACGATGGGCAGCCCAATACCAGTCGGTAACTGCCGAAATTACTGAATTTCGGCGGTTACCGACCGATATTGGGCATTTGAGATATAGGAGGCAGGTTTAAGGATTCTGTAATTTACCGAAAGGCAATTTAAGGAATCAATAAATTACCGAATTCTTGAATACCGATTCAGTAAATTACCGAATCCTTAATGTAGGGAGCACTCAAGTGAGTGCATTTTTCATTTAAGGATTCGGTATTTACCACCAACTACAAGTTGGTGGTAAATATCGAAAACCTTTGAAAAAGCTAATTTGTGCTTTTCCAAAAGTGCCCTGTGGCAGATGTGTGCCACATGTGCACCCATGCACTATTCAGGGGTGCAACAGGGTGTCAATGTGACACCCTGCCACCCTTGTAAGTCTTCCCTCTATTACTGATTCAGTGTTTACCGAATCAGTAATTCTCTGTTCATTCCTATGGGCCTCCAGACCCATAGGAATGAATGTGAATTATCGAATCGGTAAATACCGAATCGGTGATTACCGAATTTTACAGATTCGGTAAAATTTACCGTTTTTTTTTTTACTACATAGCATTTACCAATTCTAAAATATCGAATCAGTAAAATTCGGTATTTTAGAATCGGTAAAATTGTAATATAAATGGCATACATATTTCATCAGCATTTCATCAAAAGTTAATTTGAATGTAGATTCTATGTTACACCCCCTCAATGAAACTAGAAAATGAAAACCCCATCATTCATTCACTCTCATACACATACATACTACCACACACCCATTATAATACAACTCAAAATATAAAACCGTGTTGATACAAGTTTAAAAGATCTGCCAAGATGTGCCAACAAAACAGAACTTGAGAGTGAATACTTCGCATTTCACTGTCACAAGACTGATTAAGGCTCAGATTCTGCCATTCCAACAGGATTCTCCCATGATTCTTCCTCACTAGTCCCTTCCATCAGAAAATCAGCTCTGGATCCTGTAGTAGGAGGTGCTGCCCTGCTGCCGGTAGGAGCAGAGGAGAGGTCCCAGAGCAGGAAATTGCTCAGGGGTGCTATTCTTGGTATTTCTGTTTTACAAAAAGCGGTCTTCATCTGATCCTATACTTCAGGATCTTGAACTTCTCCGGCCCAAGGCAAAGTTCAGGTGCTGCTCCTATCTCATGTTATTCTGGTGCTGAAAGTGGAAGATTGGATGGTGTTTCTAGACTTGCAGCATGTGTATTTCCTCTTACTGATTCTGCAGTCCCACTGGAGGTACCTGCTTTTCATGGTAAGGTCCACTTCTACCAGGTTGAAGTCCTTCCCATTCGGACTAAGCTTGACATCTAGATTTTTCACCAAGGTGATAGCAGTGGTTGCAGCACATCTAAGAAAGGGACCACATTGTTTTCATATCTAGAAAACAGGTTGCTCAAGGCCAGCATTCTACGTATGGTGTCGGAGCACCTGCAGTCACCAGTTTCTCTGATGTTCAACTTGGGCTTTTACCATCTATTGCCCAAGTCAAACCAAGGGCCCTCTGTGCAGTTCATAGGGACAGTATTGGACACAACCTCTTGAGAGCCTTCCCTCCTCCAAGGATCCAGGACTTTCGGGCTATGATTCCTGGGTTTTTGGGTTCAAAAAGATGGGCTCAAGTGCCTCTCTGCTATGTCTGAAGGCTACACGATCTCCTGGGACACAGCGGCAAATCTGAGCTAGAGGTTGGTAGACGAGTCCCTGCCTTAAGGGGTGTCCTTTTACTCTCCCCTAATGGTGACCACTGTGTTGGTGGATTCATCAACCTTAGGGTGGGATGTGGTGCGATACTGGAGGAGCTGGAGATCTGATAAAAACTTCTATCTGCAGATTCCTTACCTTAGAATATTCCCAAGGCTTCACACTGGATCCGGGAAAATCTTGAACAGTACTCCAGCAAGGGTTGGTGGCATCAAACAGCTTTGCATTGTCGGCGTCATCCATACTGGATGTGACTTGCACTATGCCTATATAGGTGCCATCCCAGCGCCCTAAATCAGTTCCTTTAATTCCATGCCAACAGCGCTGAACCAAAAGGGCTACCTCTGTGGTTATTTTTACAGCTTTTTTCAACATTTTGTTGACTTTTTTCAAATCTTTTTGCTCACAGCGTGCTTAAGGATGTCCCCTAAAATCCAATGGAGCCTACCACAGTTAATCTTCTATGACTGACCTCCACATGGTTTGCTTGTGGTTCCTGGAGTTGGACCATGACTGTAGAGCTTGTCCTGACTGCCACACCATGTATCCTAAAGGGATTCGGGAGTGGGCGTTGAAGCTCGTGGTGGCTCGACATCGGGTGACTCCATTCCGCTCCAGGTCCTGGTCGTGTAAAAGGTCCTGGACCAGCTCTTGGAGTCATTTCCATTGGTTGTTGTTGCGGTCGGAGTAATTGTCCCACAAACACAAGAAGGCCAAGAAATCGAAGTGTTTTTTGACTACACCACGCCAAGTCGACAACAGATACGCTGGAACACCACGATAAACTTAAGCCCTTCTCCTGCACTCCTCCCATGGAGCTATTATTGGTCCGCTCTGCACCTCCCTGAATTTACTGATGCCGGCGCAACCGCAGCCTAATTCTTTGTTTTATGAGGCCATGTACTTCATATTTGGATGACCGCACCCCTCTCGAGGACCTTCGGGCTCCACAGGTTCGGGAGGTGCCTCGCCTGAGTTTCATCAGGCGAGCCCTCCTTATTACCAGTTGGGCTCTCTTGATCCGAACCGACTCAGGTCGCCAATCCACAACCTTCGCCGGGGTTTGGTCCTGCGGCACTGTTCCTAGCTCCACCTCTGCGCTTTAGCAGCAACAACCCCAATGGCGTTGACTGGAATCAGACCATCCGAGTTGGAGACAGTGCCTCCTTTCTTTGATCGGACCTGTGGGGGGTATGACTGGGGTGGGTCTGAGGATTCCTATGGTTAACCTCGTCCACTTGAAGAAAACTTAGCCAAAGATAATTGGGATGAGGACCTGGATAATGTCAGTGGTCTGGACACCTTGCCAGAAACTGGACTGGTCTCGCCTCCTAGTGTGGCTATGGAGGGCAGAGGGCAGCTGAGGGCTTCAACCGCGCTCTACCCTCAGTAGAAGTCAGGACCAAAGTCTTGACGGTGGTGCTTCAACTGGCGGTGGGTGTTCCATACAAAACTCCTCCTGCCCTTTAATGAAGCCCTCTCTAATGTCCTGCTCTGAACCTGGGCCAAGTCGTGCATGGGCCCTCCTGTGCGCAGGATAATTGCAGGTTTCCATTGTCCCGCTCCCGGGGATCCAGCTTTCCTCAACCAGCATCCCACTCCTGAGAGCCTGCTAGTGTAGACCTCAACCTCCAGGGTGAATTCTGGCACTGTCCTTTCCGTTCCACCGTATAGGGAATTGAAGAGACTGGATACTTTCGGGAAGAGAGTTTTCTCTTCTGCCAGCCTTGCACTGCAGTCGGTGAACACTGGGTGCCTCTTGGGCCGATATAGCCACACTGTGTGAGACTCGGTTGTGCAAGTGCTGCACCTGGTCTCTGAAGAGGCCTGAGCCATTGTGACCCTGACAATTGCCAATGGAAGGGATTCACAAGGTTCTGACACACTATCACGTCGTCCAAAACATCACTGTGCTGACTTTCTTTGCTTCACCTCATTCCTCCAAGGATGACTAGAGACTTCATTACCTGGTCCCTAAGAGGGCCGTCTCAGTCTGTATGGACTGTACCAAAGAACATTGGATGGACGATCAAATCTTTGCAGGGTTCATTGGAACATAGAAAAGGAAGGCAGTGTAGAAACGGACCATCTCAGATGGAAATTACGCTGCATTAAGATCTGCTACGCATTGGCGAGGAAGCAATCTCCTTGAGGGCTGGCGGGCTGATTCCACCTGAGCTAAAGCTGTGTCTGCTGCATTAGTTTGTGGAGTCCCTGTTTAGGTTATCGTTTAGGCTACTACTGGGGCATCTTTCCACATGTTTACAGAACACTACTGTCTGGACAGTTGGGCCCATCATGACAGGCTCTTCGCCCATCCAGTCCTCTAGGACTTTTTGTGGCCTGAGTCAATTCATGGGCTCACTTCTGAGGAGGTATCTCTTTGGTATCTATTTTTAGGTAAGGAAACTGTGGCTTTAGAAGTCTCTTATCAGATGAACTAGCTACTTATCTAAAGGTAATGCCTTAACTGGGAGAGATTCTATCTAGCTCCAGATACCTTATCGATCCTCCTGGTTCTGCGAACCAGTGTTTCTACCTAAAAAGGTCAGTGTGTTGCAGGAGTTCTGGGATCACAGGATGACCGAATATAGGTACTGAGTCTCCATACCACATCAGTACCTATTGCCCCAAATCCAACTAGCTCCCACCACCTGCCTTCCTAACCTTCCCAGAGTAACAGGTGAATTGGCAACCTAGAACACAACACTCTAATCCCCAAGGGGACCGTGGAAACAGATCATCACCTTTCGTTTTCTCACTCATGCATGTCTATATCAAACAAAAGAAAGACATGATGAAAGTTTACAATATTTATTGAAACTGTTGTGCTCCATCATGAAGCAACTGTAATGCGATTAGAAAACATATACTACTGAACAAAGTAATCAACATTACTTGCAAACTGTATTCAATGAAAAGCCTTATCATGGCAAATTATATATCTGCCTGAGCCTACACTCAATACGTGAGCACAGGGATATATCCGTGATCTCTTGGATTAGAACTGGATCCCATACCTGGGATTTTGTAGTTAGGTAGTCCGCATTGTAAGAGTAAACTCGGTTTACGCAAGGCAGGGGTGCCCGTTCCATGACCTGTCCCTCTGCAAGAATCCTCCTCTCAGTTTTCCAAACTGCAAGTCTCCTTTTATATGATAAAAAGTACCTTGTTGGAAAACAGCAGCTGTGACTTAGTGTTGTGTCTAAACGTTGGGGGATATTGCGGACTAATCATAGCAAAACAGGGCACCATGTTGTTCTACCTTGTATGAAATGTTCAGACTGAATCCCAAGAAGAAGAACTGAATAATAAAAACATGTACAGCGTATTTTTAAATTAATATCATGACACAAAATAAACGTGTTATGTGTGGCTGTGAAAAGCAAAAGTGGCCTAAAACTCGCTGTTAGGCTAAAATTAGGGACAACCAATTGGGCCCTAAAGGGAACTTACTACACCTGTAGGCCATTAGTATCTGCACCTTCTATCTGAAAGAGACACGTTAGTGATAGATTCCTTACCTTAGAATATCCCCAGGCGTCAGACTGGATCCGGAAATTTTTGCGTAGCAATACCCCTGTGCATCGGTAGGCGTCGTCTGCGGCTCCGCGTCCGTCGTCTGCGTCGTTAGCGCCGGAATGACGTTGTCGGAGTACTTAAACGCCGCCCATGCGCGCTGATGTCAGTTCTTCTTTTTTCCACGCCAGCTAGCGCAGATCCGGAGAAGCTCTACCCCTAGTCATTTTTTGACTAAACTTTTTTGATCTTTTGATAATTTCTTTCTTCGAGTCTTCGACTCTATCAGTGCTGGTAGGGATGCCCGGGTTCAAACCCTGTTGCGACCGACTGATGTCGGTTACGGACCCCCATCGCCGGTGCCTGAAGTGTTTAGGCCTCGACCACGACGACCGCACCTGCTCCGACTGCCGGGCCCTGAAGTCTAAAGCTAGGCGGGAGCGGTCCCGCAAGCGGCTCGAGCTCCGGCAGTCGGCCCCGTGCTGCTCCAGGTCCCGGTCCCACGGGAGGTTGAGGGACCGGTCGCGGGGTCGGAGTCATCGCAGCTTCGGGAGTGGACACTGGTCGTCGGGATCCAAGTCCTCAGGTAAGAGGCATGAGAGGTCGGAGGGACGTCATCGTTCCTCCGACCCACCCCGACGCTCGCACGATGCGGCCGTGGGCTCGGGCGACACCGCCCTCGTGGCTCTGCGGGAGTCGCAAGCGTCGCCGCCTGCCCCACACCTTCAGGTCCCTGGGCACGGCGCGACGCCGGAGGAGATCGAGCGGTACCTCATGGCCATGAGGTCCCCCCCTCCTCAGTCGGGTTCCGTGGCTCCTCCGGGTCCAATAGGTCCCGACTGGAGGCCCTAGCAGGTTGGGTGCTTCGGCCCCGACGCCATTGGGTGCTTCGGCCCGACACCATTGGGTGCTTCGGCCCGACGCCGCCGGCGACTTCGGTCCCGGCACCGCAGGACTTCACTGGATCCGCTTCCGGATCCGGGTTGTCGCCGGTCGACCTCACGACCTCACCGGCGCCGGCCCAACGGGTGTCGCCCCCGGCGCCCACTGTGGACGCCGTCCCCAATGTTCCCCTCGGTCCGACTCTGGCGCTGGAACGCTTCCGACAGCCTTTGGAGATTTTTATTTCCATGAGGAGGCCCCGTCTGTTAATCCTGTTTTACAGGTAACGGGTGACGAGGAAGATTGGGAGGGGTCTGAGGACCCTCTGGCACTGGAGTGCCAGTCACAACAGGACTGGACATATGAGCTTGGGGAGGTCAGTGGTATTGACACTTCGCCAGACACTGGATTTGTCTCCCCTCCGACCGTGGCTTCAGAGGAGGGGTCTACATATAGTGTAGTGTTGACGAGGGCGGCTCAGGCCTTACACCTTGAGCTCCCCTCGCGGCCGCGAGGACTAACCTCCTCACTGAGGTCCTCAAACTGCAGTCAAGCTCCAGCGAGCCTCTGCTGCCGTTCAATGAGGCCTTGTGTGACGTTCTTGTGGGCACTTGGTCCAAGCCCGCCACAGGTCCGCCTGTGGATAGGAACGTGGCCAGACGCTACCGCCCGGCCCCGGGCGACCCTTGCTTTTTGTCCACTTATCACACCCCGAGAGCCTGGTCATCCAGGCCTCCAATTCCCAGACCGCGTTCCCGTCGGCCCCACCCGACCGGGAATCCAAGAGATATGAACAGTTCGGGAAGAAGGTGTTCTCGTCCTTAAGCTTAGGGCTGCGGTCTGTCAATACCGCCTGTTTCTTGGGCCGCTATACCCACATTCTGTGGGAAGTGGTTGCGGACGTTCTGCCACAATGTCCGGAGGAGGTCCGGGCTAAACTCGCCCAAACCCTTGCGGAGGGCCGGGATGCAGCGCGTTATTCCATCCGGTGTCGGCTGGATACCACGGACTCACTGGGCAGGGCAATGGCAACGACGGTGGTGTTTCGACGCCACGCCTGGTTGAGGTCCGCCAACTTCTCGGCCGATGTCCAGGCCACACTTCTGGACATGCCGTTCGATGGCCGTCGCCTCTTTGACGACAAGGCAGACCATGCGCTGGAACGTTTTAAGAACTCCAGGGCTACGGCCAAGTCCTTGGGCCTCTTGGCACACGCCAGCAATCGGGTGCCTTTCGCTCCTTTCGTGGCCACGGAAGGGGCGCCCCCACATGTGCTGCCAGCCACGCGCCGCAGAATGTTCAACAGCGCGGTGGCGGTCGTGGAAACCGCCGCAGAGGCGGTCGGGGACAACGGCGAGGCCAGTCCACACCTCCCTCCACAGCACCCCCCTCAAAACCTTCCGAGTTTTCAGGCCCATGCGACGCCTGTGGGAGGCAGGGTTCGCCATCACCTCTCCCACTGGCGCACTGTCACGTCGGACAGGTGGGTGCTGCAGATCGTCCGAAGGGGCTACTCCCTCCCCTTCGAGGCGACCCCTCCAGCCATGCCACGGCAATTCCACCGCGTGTCGAGGGATCACTTGCAACTTCTGCAAGAGGAAGTCACGGCCCTCTTGGCCAAGGGGGCCATCAAGCGCGTTCCTGGGCCAGAAGTAGGGTGTGGTTGTTACTCCCACTACTTTCTGGTACCCAAGAAGGGCAAAGGGGGCCTACGCGCCCTATCTTGGACCTCCGGAACTTCAAGTTCAAGATGCTGACTTTGGCTCAGGTCTTAGCTGCCCTGGACCCTGGAGACTGGCTGGTAGCGTTGGACTTGCAGGACGCTTATTTTCACATCCCCATCCTGCCGGCCCACCGGCGTTACCTGCGGTTCACGGTAGGCCAAGAGCACTTTCAGTTTACCGTGCTCCCCTTCGGCCTTACCAGGGCCCCACGGGTGTTCACTAAGGTGATGGCGGTGGTCGCAGCTCATCTGCGCAGGTTAGGGGTGTCCGTCTTCCCCTACCTAGACGACTGGTTGTTGAAGGCGGGCTCGCCCCAGACAGTCGTCAACCACCTCCAGTCTACGGCCAACCTCCTGCATTTGATGGGGTTCTCTATCAACGTGCCGAAGTCGCAGCTGTGTCCCTCTCAGAAGCTCCTCTTCATCGGAGCGGTTCTCGACTCGGCGCAGTTTCGGGTTTACCCTCCCGAACAGCGGGTTCGGGATATACAGGCTCTGATTCCCATCTTTCAGCCTTTATCCCGAGTCTCGGTCAGGTTGACGCTGGGGCGGATGGCTTCCTGTATCCTTCTGGTGCATCACGCCCGGTGGCGGATGCGGGCTCTGCAGTGGGACCTGAAGTTTCAGTGAGCCCAGCATCAGGGCAACCTGTCTAATCATGTCTTGATCTCAGAGGGCACTGCGAGACAACTGCAGTGGTGGCTCACGGACCGCAAAAATTTCCGGATCCAGTCTGACGCCTGGGGATATTCTAAGGTACGGAATCTATCACTTACTAATGTCTCTTACAGATATATCGTTACACAAGTAGTAATTTGTGCGACATGGCTATGTGCTTCCGGTGTGGGAATAGTCCAGATAAGAAATTGATGTCTGCGTGCAGGGGTGGCGCCTATATAGGCGCACATGTGTCACATCCGGCATATAGACCTTCAACAACATCTACCAGCGTGCATGGCTACTGCTCAAGATTTTCCCAATCAAGTCTGACGCCTGGGGTATATTCTAGGGTAATGAGTCTAATGTAAGGAACCTGCATCTAGATAGTCTGTACCAGAGAAGGCATAATTGAAGATAAGTAACTTGTTCTTTATGAGTCCTTGGTCTCCATAGGAGCAGGTGCTTCAAGTTAACCTGCTAGAATTGTGGGCAGTTCAATTATCTTTTAAAGCTTCCCTTCCTTCCTTTTGCGGCCAATCTGTCCAGATCTTGATGGGCAATGTGACTGCCATGTTGTATGGCAACAAACAGGTGGAGAGAAGCCTCACCTTCCCCTTCCCTGTTGGGAAGTATTGAGGCTCTGGATTTAGACACTCCAGCATTTAATGTGGTTTGTCGCCAATTATCTGGCATTCCTTCCGAACACCAGGGCCAGCAGAGTCGGTAGGGGTTGTTTTGCTGTTCACAAGTGATGTTTTCATCCAGAGATGGTCTCAACTGTCTCTGCCCCTTGGGGCATTTCTCACTATGAGTTCTTTCCCACTCTCAAGAACCCTGTTCCATGTCCTATAGCATCCTTTATAGTGAGTCTTGGGGGACACATTTCAGTTGAAGTGGAGTTTTCCACTTCATTCTAGATTTCCTTTCATACGCTTGATTCTCCCACTTTGGGGAAGAGTCACCAGGACTGGTATGCATTTTGTGCCCTACTCTCTTACAAATTCACATTATAATGATGGGGATAACATGGGGGAGGATTCTCAGGATGATTTTTATGAACCAGAGGATCCTCATGCACAGGATGACACATGGGGGCACCAGAATGATCCATATGACACACAACCCATCCCAGACACCTCCCCAAACCCTACAAAGCCATTGTCTACTGACAACACCATTGTTTTTAACCAACTGCTAGATAGGGCAGCAAAATACCACAAGGTCGACATGCACACTGACCCAATAGAAGAAGATTTTCTATTTGACACTTTTCCTACCTCTGAGAAAAACGTCAGGACACTTCCTATGTTAAAAGGGGTACTAAAACACGCGCCAGACATATTAAAAGATCCAGCCAGAGCACGTGTACTCAACCCCAGGATTGAGAAGAAATATAAGGCGGCCCCTACAGACCCTACTTATATTATATTAAATCCCAGTTGCCTTTAGACTCGCTAGTAGTAGCAAACGCTCGAAAGAGAGCTAACTCACAAACAGGAAATGCTCCCCCTCCTGACAGAGTCTAAAATATTAGAAGCCTCAGGCAAAAGAGTAGCCTCACAGGCTGCTAATTCATGGAGGATTGCGAACACACAAGCTCTACTAGCACGCTATGATAGAGCACATTACGATCAACTTGAAGGTTTACTGCAACACCTGCCAGAACCTTTCAAAGCTCAGGCTAACGACCTCATACAGGAAGGCAAATTTATAACTAATGCTTCCATTAAATGTGCGCTTGACGCAGCTGACACATCAGCCAGGTCCATTAATACTAGCGTTTTACTACGCAGACACGCATGTCTACGCATCTCTGGTTTTAAAAACGAGGTGAAATCCACCATCCTCAACCAACCAGTTAACCAAGACTTCCTGTTTGGCCCTGCAGTAGATACCATCTTAGACAAAATGAAAAAAGATAACGAAACTGCTAAATCTATGGGCGCCCTGCAGTTTCAACAACATAGAGGTTCCTTTCGTCGCTCCTCCTACAGAGGCTCCACAATAGGCAACACATCACAGACTTCCTCTACATACAAAAGCAACACCCAAAGTTCCTTTACTAAAGGCTCCAACAGAGGAGGTTATAGGGGCAACAATAACAAGGGCCGAGGATGTGGCGGCAATAACACCAGAGCCTCCACTGCCGCGAAACAGTGACTTCATCACACTCCCTCCAGACCATCTAACACCAGTCGGAGGCAGAGTCAACCAATTCCTACTAGTCTGGAACTCCATTACCACAGACAGGTGGGTGAGACAAATTATCCAGTATGGTTATTGCCTGGAGCTCACTTCTACTCCTCCCAACATACCACCCAAACACTGTCCTATGTCCAAAGAACACATCACATTGTTACAACAAGAGGTCGCGTCCATGCTACAAAAAGGTGCAATAGAACAAGTCCCTTTTCAAAACCAAGGAACAGGGGTATACTCTCTATACTTCCTAATTCCCAAGAAGGATGGATTCCTCAGACCCATACTAGACCTCTTACCGCTAAATCAATACATACTCTCAGAGCATTTCCATATGATTACTCTACAACAAGTACTCCCGTTACTCCAGCAGGGCGACTTCCTTTCTACATTAGACCTCAAAGATGCATATTTTCACATACCTATACATCCAGCTCACCGGAAATACCTCCGGTTCACAATAGAAGGTCAACATTATGAATTCAAAGTTCTCCCCTTCAGGGTGAATACAGCCCCAAGAGTTTTCACAAAATGTTTAGCGGTAGTAGCAGCACACCTCAGAAGGCAACACATCCACGTGTTTCCATACCTGGACGATTGTCTCATGAAAGCCAACTCGTACGCGCAGTGTGTAAGCCATACGTCTCAGATACTCCAGCTGCTGCACAGTCGTGATTTTGGGTAATTTAAGGAAAACCCCAATCTACAGTCCTCCTACTTACAGCAATATCTGGGGGCTACAATAGATACCTCAGTAGCAAAGGCATATCCAAATCCAGCCAGGATAGCCAACATGCAGACTCTCATTCAAAACTTTCAGCCACAACACTCTTTGCCAGCTCGAGTGTTCATGCAGCTCATAGGCATGATGGCCTCCTGCATATTCATTGTCCCTCATTCCCGACTTCAAATGGGTCCACTGCAAGAATGCCTAGCACGGCAGTGGAACCAAGTTCAAGGACAACTAAAAGACCTAGTGTTGTTAGACAGTCACGCTTACAACTCTCTGCAGTGGTGGAACTCACAAAACCTTTCCAAGGGGCGACTGTTCCAAGAGCCGGTACCACAAGTAGTACTAACAGCGGACGCATCACTGACAGGTTGAGGAGCCCACTTACTTCAATACACAGTCCAATGGCTCTGGACAATCAAACAAAAGACACTGTATATCAACCACTTAGAGTTGCTAGCAATATTTCTTGCACTAAAAGCATTCCAGAAATACTTGTACAACAAGGCTGTGTTGATCCGGATGAACAACATGACAGCCATGTATTACATCCAGAAACAAGGAGGGACACACTCTCCACAGCTGTCTCCCCTAGCACAGAGCATATGGAGGTGGGCAATTCCCCAAAACATTTTTCTCCTAGCAGAACACCTGCCAGGGAAAGACAATCAAATAGCAGATCTGCTAAGCAGTCACAGCCAACAGCTACACGAATGGGAGATTCACCCTCAAGTTCTCCAACCATTCTTCCAAAAATGGGGACATCCAGAGATAGATCTGTTTGCCACAAACGAAAACTCAAAATGCCAGTACTTTGCCGCCAGGTTCCCACATCCGTTGTCACAGGGCAATGCGATATGGATGAACTGGTCAGGCAGATTTGCGTACGCTTTTCCACCAGCCCCACTGATTCCGCTGGTGGCACGCAAACCTACATGCCAAAAACAGATGCATACTGGTAAGTAGCATTTTCCTACTTGCCTTCAGTAATGTTCTTGTGAATACTTCGTCTTCCTGCAGATTCTTCACTGATCCCACCAGCTTCCCGTTGTGGAGCATAGTCATAGGCCACCTTCTAAAAAATATTCTAATATACTTGTTGCATTGAACTGTTGCTGTTGATCTGTTGTTTCTTTGTCTCTGCCTCAAAGTGCAAGGAGATAACAGACGGGGAACAGACATCAGTGTGCCGGTGTGGGTGCTTTAAGGCTCCAGGAACTTCATGTCTGCGCCGTTCCTGGTGATGAGCTAAAGCCAGTGCTTCCTACCAGTGTAGGAGAGATATACAAAGTTCCAGTCTGGCATCTGGGGATATTCAACAGGTAAAGAATCTGCAGCTAGATGGGGTGTTCACCAGAAATATCTTTTAACATCCAGCCTTCTTAAACCACATTAGGACTAGTATGACTTAAGCAGACAGCACCTGCTGAATTCTCCGGTGAGCCATCTTTTAAAAACTGAATTTACTGTGCGGGGGCTTCTTCTGTAACTAAGATGCCTACTAGAACAGGTCACAAGTCAAATAGTTGATCATCACGCTGTGGTGGGGAGGAACTGGAATCCCACCCAGCACCGCACCCTGCTGCAGCCCTGCATCCAGTTTCCCTCCTGCTTCTCTGAGTCCGCTCTACCTTCTTGAGTAACCCTGAAGTCCGTTTTCACCTGAGGGCCTGGCAACTTTTCAAGGCCTGACAATTGTATCTCTGGACCAATGTCCTTGGAGTATATCCCAGTCATAAGGGCTTAATCAACATGCCCTAGGCACCAGCATCTTGAACAGCTGGACATTGTTTTCCTGGAGTGAAAAAAGCGGGGCACTGGTTATGCCAATATAGACCTTTTTAGAGTCTCCACTACCTCTGCCAGCCCTAGTCTGCCGATATCAGCCCAGTGTCCCACTCTCAGCCTGTTGATACATGGGATTGGATGCATGACCTACTTGTGTGGAAATGCTTCAGCCTTGCAGCCCAGGAAACTCCACCTTCAATGTACCTCCTTCAAGGGACATCCTCAATGTCCGCTTTTGTTTGGCGGATAAATGGAACCTCCCACCTACTCCTTAGTAATGGATACATGTTTTAAGACTGTGCTAAGGTTAGGTGCCCATGCCATCATTATAAATCTCACCACCATATATTTAGATTGTTCTAAGTATTTATGTTGAATCCATCAATGCTTTTTTAACTACTTATAGGTTTTTTAGTCATGCCTAACAAACAGCACAAGAGGTCTTTTTGTGAAAGACCTATTGCAGGCTCAAAGCTTGACAATGCTTACCATTGGTTGTCTTTAATGTCACTCCAGTCTACTTACTTCTTATTTGAAGGCTTTCTTTGTTCAGCTCATTCCATTTTTGTTTGGTCCTTTCCTGGACAGTAGCCTCTTTACTAAAGAAACTGAACTGGGCAAGTAGTTCATGTCTAGACTTTTACCCATAATCCAGTTTCTTCACTGCCCAATGCATGGACAACTCATTCCGGAAGTCATAATGTTACCAAACGCTGGAATATGTGGTAGGCAAGTGCCCTCAAGAAGCTCTCCCCATCTCGGGGTGAAAGAGACAAACATGTAAGAAAAAAAAAAGAAAACTTGCTGGCTGAAGACTTCAAAGGATTGAAGAAAACCAGGAGTCTGGAATCCAGTATTGGCATTCTTCAAGAACAAGGAGTCTGGATTAGCAAGTGGAGAAATCAGAGAAACAATTGAAGGAATATAGCTTTTTTGTGACACACCCTCTAACCACACTGAAGCCTTAAATAGTAAAAGAACAGAAAAATGAAATACCATCAAACATCACACCTCAGGAAACATAAACAATTGAAGAAAACAAAATGGAATCAAGGAAGAAATTGTTATAAAGAAAAAGGAAAAGAACCCCGTAACGAAAACCTAAAATTGATTAGCTGAGGAGCAGCTTCAAAATGCAGCTACTTGAACCCTCAAGTAGGTGATTGCTATTTTGTAGGTGTAGGAACAGCAGCTCGGAGCCCAGGAGCTTGATGGAAGGCAACCCCAGGTGAGTGAAACTCACTTGGGGCTTCATCCTTCATGCCAGGATTCCTGTGACCCAGGAACCGCAAGATACTGCAGTTCTCAGATTTCCAGGCGGCCAAAATGCCATGGTCGCAACACAAGATAGCAGCGATTGATAATCTTTCCATGCTCTGACAAACCTATTAGGACTTTAATTTGTGAACCTGTTAAACCTTCATCTCAGCCTGTAAGCCCATACCCCCACTGACTGCATCTCTTGGTTGAAGCTGTATTCTAATCTGCAATCTTGTCTCTTCCTGAATGACTCATGAATACTTGTTAGGGAACTCCAATGTTCATAGTTCATCAGTAAGCCATGGGTTTTAGAGAAGAGAAGTTTTTCCACTGTTGCAAATCAAAAGCTTTTTTTCTCTTGAACCTTTGCTTACATCTATATGAACCCTAACTATGAACTTCGGAGGAACACCGTCTGGCATTCAGAAGGATGTCACCTAATAGTGGAAGGCAGGGCCACAAAACTGGGACTGTGTAGATTGGCGAAATGTTTTGTTCGAGGCATATGAGCTGCAGATCGCACACTATGCATAGATCGCCATCTGGTGTTGGGCCTGGATGTTTTCAGTTTGATATTGTCTTGGAACAAGTCTTTGGAAGTCACAAGATAGGTGACTCCCCCTTTGGACAATAGTGTGCGTGGGCATCGACTCCATCTTCAGATTGTTTTTTACCGCCATCGGGCTCCGATGTGTTAGACGCCTTCCAGTTCAGTATCGTTACCGATTTAACTTTCGACGCGCAATCCTTACCCTTCGTCAATATTGTTTTCGATCGTGTTTTCCCTTTCGACGCGCATCTCTACAGGCTTCTACTTCGGTTCCGGTCGTTAAAGCAGGCCTTCGGGCCTATCTGCGCCACAGGCCTTTTTGGCTCATGGAAAGGACTCCCTTCAAAAAGTGTCCTCAATGTAGATCCAAGTTTCCACACGCCGATCTTCATGAGGTGTGTAACTTCTGCCTTTCACCTGAGCACGAGGCCAAAGACTGTCCGGCTTATGCCTCTTTCCGCTCCAAGAAAACCATCAGAGATCGAAGAAGCATGGCTCGATCGTCGACATCGATACCGGACGACATCTTTCAGGAATGCATCGATATGCCGGAGCAGGAGTGGATGGAAGAAGTCACCTTCAGCACCTCCGAAGCCGAGGAATCCGATGTCAAAGACATCACCCTGGGGCGTCGGGACGTAACTACTGACATCGACCTCTTCCCCCCCCCGCCCACTCACCCATCCACCCACCCATTCAAAGGCTTTGGTAACACCTTCACCCTCTGGCCTAGATGCATACTGGGATAAAACTTCCCACGCCCTGCCTTCGGGCCCGGCAAAGAAGTCTACACATAAGCCTTCAGGCCACTCAGGATCGAGCCAGCCCACCGTCTGTGCCAAAACCCCATCCTCTGCACCGACAAAAGAGAAACCATTGTCTTCGTCTGCGCCGAAGCCTGGTTCCACATCGGCGCATTTGCCACCGAAACCTATAGAAACTGAACCTTCTGATCCAAAAAAATCCTCGGAACCAAGAAAGCCATCAGTTCCGAACACTACTAATCAACCTTCGGATCCTAAAAAATCATCAGATCCCAAAAAACAACCGGTTCCAAAAACATCTGGCACACACACCTCAGATCTGAAAAAATCATTGGAGCCAACCAAGCAACCGGTTCCAAAGACTCCAACCAAACCTATGGAACCCAACAAAGCTCCTGATTCGAAACCGAAGGAGCATAAGACAACTCCCAAAACTAAGCCACACAAACATTCGGATCCGAAAAAATAGACACCGAAACACCATACTTAAGAGGAGGAGCTTTTTCGACCCGATCCTACACAAAAAACTCCAGAAATAGACCCAGAAACAGGTCATTTTAGGATTATTCCTTCAAACAAAAGGAAAATGGACAAACCCACACCACCTCCAATTCCTTCAAAGAAAAAAAGACATTGCTACTTCCCCTTTAAGGGTTCCTTCTACACCTCCTCCTCCACAACACATTTCTCCTATTCCATCTCCAGTACCCACAGAATTTCCTCCACCTCCAGATGATGATAATACCACTGGTGACAAAAGGGATAATGAACCTGTAGGGAAACCTACTCGTCATTACATCCCACATGACCCAATGGAAAATTATGGCACACCAGATGTTCCTAATGTACCACAAGAAGATGTCTACCCATCTAGACCATCCCCTTCTATAGGTTTCACTCAGCTAATACACAGGGCTGCAGAATACCACAGGATACATTTACATACAGACTGTTGGACTTGGCCCTTTTTGCAGGGACATCCCTGAACTTTTTGCCTTCCCCCTAAATTTTCTTTGACCTGTTGTTGGCTATTTTATGACTGGGCACTTTGCCACTGCTTATCAGTGCTAAAGTGCATATGCTCTCCCTACTGTAAATGAATGTATTAATTGGTGATTCGATGATTGACTATTTGGTTTACTTATCAGACCCTAGTACAGTGCAATGAGTGTGCCCAGGGCGTGTAATTCCAAATGCTGCTAGTGGGCTTGCGAGTGAAAGAAACAGGAGTATAACCCATAGACCAAAATGGGACTGGGTACGTTAATTGTAATAAGAAACAATGTCCCACTAGGTATCATTGAAGAAGGCAGTTCAAAATTATGCATACAAAACGTATTACAAGAAAGGAACAACAGGGAGTCTCAGTACATTTTGTGATAGGGTTATTAATCACCAATTGCATCAAACACGGGAAGCACAGTTAAGGCAGCACTGTACATGAAAAAACATCATGAAGCAACCCAAAGAACACTTGGTGAAAATGTGATGACGCAGTGATAGTGACGACGCAAGTGAAAGTGAGAAAAACAGCGTGGTCGGCGCAAAGTGATAAAAACAATCAATTAAAGGCTTTCACATTAGGTATATACAATTAGACAAGTTGAATTTGAGATAGTGATAAGCCTATTGGTAGTGCGCCGTGAAATTGCGCTGTTGTAGTCGACGGCGTTTCGATCCTCTGTAAATCGGGATCCTCTTCAGGACAGGGTTGGCGTTGAATTAAGGTGCTGGTAGATAGGTACATTGACTGGATCCAGAGATATATAGTGGGTCCAGGACCTAATACACACTGAAGGTGTATAGTGATTGCAGCGCCTGAATCGCTGGAGGCAGAGCGTTGTCGGTTGGAAATCAGGCGATAACGCTGGGCGATTTGGAAACTCTATTCGGTCTGCAGAGCCTGGATGAGTCAGGCAGCGGTAGCCGATTTGATCAAGGCAGTGTCGTCCCGTGCAAAGTAGCGGGGTAGCGCTACTTTGCACGGGACGACACTGCCTTGATCAAATCGGCTACCGCTGCCTGACTCATCCAGGCTCTGCAGACCGAATAGTTTCCAAATCGCCCAGCGTTATCGCCTGATTTCCAACCGACAACGCTCTGCCTCCAGCGATTCAGGCGCTGCAATCACTATACACCTTCAGTGTGTATTAGGTCCTGGACCCACTATATATCTCTGGATCCAGTCAATGTACCTATCTACCAGCACCTTAATTCAACGCCAACCCTGTCCTGAAGAGGATCCCGATTTACAGAGGATCGAAACGCCGTCGACTACAACAGCGCAATTTCACGGCGCACTACCAATAGGCTTATCACTATCTCAAATTCAACTTGTCTAATTGTATATA
This sequence comes from Lissotriton vulgaris, assembly GCF_964263255.1. Lineage (NCBI taxonomy): Eukaryota > Metazoa > Chordata > Amphibia > Caudata > Salamandridae > Lissotriton > Lissotriton vulgaris. Next base: position 276,757,067 of record NC_141698.1, on the reverse strand, counting down.
CCTAATGTGAAAGCCTTTAATTGATTGTTTTTATCACTTTGCGCCGACCACGCTGTTTTTCTCACTTTCACTTGCGTCGTCACTATCACTGCGTCATCACATTTTCACCAAGTGTTCTTTGGGTTGCTTCATGATGTTTTTTCATGTACAGTGCTGCCTTAACTGTGCTTCCCGTGTTTGATGCAATTGGTGATTAATAACCCTATCACAAAATGTACTGAGACTCCCTGTTGTTCCTTTCTTGTAATACGTTTTGTATGCATAATTTTGAACTGCCTTCTTCAATGATACCTAGTGGGACATTGTTTCTTATTACAGCTAGTGGGCTTGCAGCACTGGTTGTGCCACCCACAGAAGCGGCCTTGTAAAACTTGTCTAAGGTCTGCCATTGCAGAGCCTGCGTGCAGTCTGGAACTGTCTAGCTGACAGGGCAAGTGCACCCACTTGCCAGTCCCTAAACCTTCCCTTTTCTTCATATTAGTCACCTCTATGGTAGGCAGGGTGCATTGTAAGTATAAGGTAGGACAAGCCCTGATGTATGTGGCATGTCCTAATAGTGAATTACAGCCATTTTCGTTTTTCACTATTGCAAGGCTACCTGTTCTCCGTAGGCCAGAATGGGCTGCTAGATTATTACATGTTTATAATCCTAGCAGACTCAGAGAACATGGTAGAAATTTGAGTTTAGTATGCCTGGACTCATAATAATAAAATATTTCTTTTAGTGAAGTTTATTTTAATATTCTGTGTTTGCAAATACCACTTTTAGAAAGTAGGTATTTGCTTGCCCAACCATTTAAGCCTGCCTTTGCTAGGTTGTGTATTCCTTGTCTGGAGTTTGAGTGACAGGGCTGGGGGATTCCAGGAGACAGAATGAGTCAGCCCAGTGGTGAATAGAGAGATCTGCATCTAGATGGGAAGGAGGAGTTGCACCTGGGACCTGAATAGGACTGTGCCCGCCCCCACAGTGCTGGCTCCACCCCCTGTGGTGCGTCTGATGTCTCTGCCCTGAACACTGAAAGAAAAGAAGGAGGACTGTCAACAAAGTGCTCCAGGACTGTACTTGCCTTCCACAATGCTGGCTCCACCTCCTGCAGGGCCTGCCCTGCGCTGTGAAAGGAAAGGAGAAGTCTGGTAAACAGAGTGCTTCAGAATTGGTTTGGACTGGGCACAGAGAACAAAGGATTTTGGGGTATAAATATTGGGACCCTGATCCCAAGAAATTAGATCGCTTCCAGACTTACAAGACGAAACCTCTGCTGAGGAGAAGGAACTTGAAGAAACTGAGGAGAGACTATTACCAAGCTGAAGTGCTGCTTGGGGGATTGGCCTGCAGTGGTTGCCTGACTGCCAAAGAGAGGAGAAATAACTTTGTGGACTTTAATTTCAACTTGTGCAAAGATCTCCTAGGGCTTGGAAGAGAGCTTGCCCCCTGACCGAGGTCCCAGGACCAGTGGACTTCACCAGCCTTTGTGAATTGCTGCTGGAAACGCTGTTTCAGTGGCTACAGCGGCAGGGAGCTGTGACCGACTCTCCCGACCGGCCCGGTGTCCTGTAGGCACCGCACAAGCAACTCTGCCTCGAACAACGCAAGCTCGGAGCTCACCGACTCCGTCCTGACGCCGTCACCGACCTGTTGCCTGCACCGCGACTGGTGGGCACCTCGACGTGCAACACCTCACTACACCGACTCGTACTACTGGTCTGACCGATGCAGTCACTGCTGCTGACTTCGAGTCCTGTGACCACACCGGAGTTGGACACCGCCTCGCACGCTTTGGGACGCATTGCCCGACTCACATCGCTGTCCGGACTGATCGACGCCAGCTCCCGAACTCTGGATCTGTCGCTGCACCGCAAGCTGAAAGCACTGCATCGAAGCTCCGTCTCGCCCTGCAACGCATGCCTTGGATCCACCGACTCGGTCAACGGGCCACTGACTTCACTGCATTGAGGGACAACGCGTCCTGCAACGCTTCCTTTCTGCACCGCGACGAACACCGGAACCGGCTCGGACATCCGTGCCGGCCGCCTCAAGTAAAAGGTACTGTGACTGAGTCTGTCGACATTTGATTCGGCCCGGACCGACGCGGTTCGCTGAATTTGCTAGACTGTGTTATTTCAACAACGCTGTAGCCAGACAGGACTACCGACTCTCACAGAACCTTGATCTAAGCCTTTTTAATCAGAACTCTTAAAATCTAATAGTAATGTGGATTATTTTTGTCGTTTATTGGTCTTGTGGTAACTGTATATAAAATATACTTATTTTTGATATAAAACCTTGTGTGGTGTCCATTTGTAGTGTTGTCACTGGGTTACTGTATGTGGTCACAAAAGCTTCTCATCCAGGGGATACTCATCAATAGTCATAATCTATGAATAATCCCCGCCCATGTGCGGGATCCCGGAGCATATAAAAAATACATATAAATATATATGTATATATATATGTGAAACATATATTTGCAGCCTAAAAAACATTTTCCAACTGGCAAAGGTGCCGCAAAATTACATAAATTAGCATACATACAGTAGTACTCTTCCAAACCCTAAGGAAGAAAGAGCGCAGAAAACATTTGTATACAACAATGCTTTATTGCCATAGGAAAACCTGTAATTGCAGGCATTTGCCAGTAGGCTGCAGTAGAGTATAAAGCAAACAATGAAAACTGACACCTTGCCTTTAAGGCATTAGAGTAGGGGTACTGTGCCTTTAAGACCTGAAGGCAACCCCCTGCTCCCATGATGCACCACAGGTGACAGTTGGGTCAGTTCTTTTTTCCGGCTCCTTCTGTGAGGATCCTGGAGCTTGAGCTCTTCAGTTTTCAACTGAAATTGGTTTTTTGAGAGAGTTTTCTCAAAGATTTCGACATTTTTTGAATAAATAAGGCTTCTGATTTATTTTTCTGTGGTAACCCACAAGAATTTCCTGTCAGAATGCCTGCTCTGTTTCGGAAATGTCCTTCTTGTGACAAAAAGATGGCTTTGACTGACCCACATTCTGTGTGTATTGTGTGCCTTCCATCTTCACACATTCCTGATCAGTGCCATCACTGTAAAAAATTTAAAAGTCTGACTCTTCGCGACAGGGAGAGGATTCGACTTCATGCCATGCAGGAGATGGACAAGAGTCACCAGGTGGGTGCTTCCACAGCCCCTAGATCGTCTCCTACAAGCAAGCACGGCCAAAAACTGCGTCATTCCACCTCTCCTGTCTCTAGAAAGAGGAATGAAGGTCGAAGAACTCCGTCGACGTCGAGGTCGCCGTCGAAAAGGCCCAGATCATTTTCACAACGTCAAAGATCTCCGCCGCAGTCAAGTAAGTCGGCGTCGAGGCGCCATGCTTCGGGCTCGAAGTCCATGGCTGCTGCTACATCTAAGTCTCCGTCGACGGCGAGGCTTCCGTCGACGTCGAGACACTCTCCGCCGCCCCGGAAGGGATCGGCGTCGAGAGCTAAGACGGCATCTAGGTCGCCGCTGGCTAGCGGGCCGCCGCCGAGAGGGACTGTCAGATCCCATCCTTCGACGTCAAGGAGGTCGACGCCGAGGCGACGCCAGGAAAGGTCGACGCGACGTCGAGAATCGTCGTCGAGTCGACGTCATGATATACCTCCACCTGATCGACGTCGAGGGAGATTGACGTCGAAGTCTCCGGATCGACGTCGAAGTCTCCGGATCGACGTCGAGGTTCTCAGTCGAGCCTTTCACGACGTGATCGATCACCGTCGAGAGCACACCGCTAGACGCCACTAGTCACCCAGACTTCTTCGACGTCGAGGATTTCGCCGTCGAGGGATAAAGTGACGGCAGAGGTGGAGTCACCTGGTTCTAGGACTTCAGGAGGAAAATCATCATCTCCTTGCTTGAACATCATGCAGGTCTCCCCAGAATCTTCGCCCAGATCTGCGGGCAGCTTGATTTCCCATCATCCTCAAGGGGCTGTATCTGGACAGAGTAGTCCGGGCTCGGATTACTCCCGTACATATTCCCCTTCTAAGGCAAAGACTCCAGCCAGACCAGCTAGATCTCCTCGGAGTCTCAGGATTTCACCCAGGCCGAGATCTCGAGTCAGATCACGTTCCCCAGTGCGGCCAAGGACACCTGTCAGACCAAAATCTCCAATCCGGACAAGACCAAGGTCTCCTTCAAGACATCGTTCTAGGTCTAGGGACAGTCACAGCAGGAATCGTGACAGGTCCCATAAGAGGGGGCATACAAGATCTTCCACAAGGTCGTCCTCGACTAGGTCATCTTACCGAGATTATTCTCCGACCTATTCATCTACGCCTCCTTCCCGAGTCTCTCCAATTGATGACCTCGCAACTTTCTCCGATGTACTGGTCAGGGGAGCAAAAAAGCTGAATATCACGCTGCACACTCCAGTGGTTCCCACTTCTGTGATTTTTGATACACTCCGTCATCGTACAGCACCCAGGCCTCTACTGCCTCTGGTTCCCGGCCTCCTAGAACCAGCTATGGCTACTTTCCTTACACCAGCAGTGGTGGGATCTGTTCCATCTCGGATAGCCAAAAAGTACAAGGCCCCTGCAGAGGATCCCTTGTTCCTCAGATCGGATCCTCCTGCGGATTCCATCATTGTAGCGGCTGCCATGAAGTCTCATGCAGGCTCTACTTCTTCCTCAGTACCACCTGAAAAAGATAGTAAACTTATGGACTCTTTTGGTAGGAAGGTATACAACACCTCTTCTTCCTTTATGAAGGTGGCTAGTGCCTCTGCCTTGCTTGGAAGGTACGACAGGTCCCTTTGGGACTCCCTGACTCGTTTTACAGACAAGCTCCCCAAGGAAGATCGCCAAGATTTTCTGGAGACTTTCCTGGAGGGAGGCCTGGTAGCCAATCAAGTTATTAGCGCCGCAGTGGATTCCTCTGATCTTGCAGCTCATGGCTACTCAAGTGGTATTTGTTCCCGTCGTACCGCCTGACCGGGCTCAAACCGGACGCCCAGAAGAAGATTTTGAATTCGCCCTTCAATGGAAAATCTCTGTTTGGTCCACACACGGACGACGAAATGTCCAAAATGAAGGCAGAAATGGACACCGTCAAAGCTGTGGGATTAAAAAAGCGCAAGGAGTTCAAGAAACGCTTTCGTCAAGGAGACAGGAAGTCCTTCCAACAGAGGGTTCAAACCCCTCAGTGGCAATCACAGTCTCAGCAGAAGACGCAGTTCCAGCAGCGTCGTCCTGGCAGAGGAAGAGGTGGCAATAACAGACAGCAGCCCTCCTCAAAGCAACCTCCTAAGCCCTGAGCCATTGCTTCCTCCACGTCTGTTCACCACTCCGGTGGGAGGGAGTTTTTCTCTTCATCTGACAGAGTGGGAATCCATTACAAAAGACAGATGGGTGCTGAATATTGTGCAGCATAGTTACTTGCTGAGGTTCAAATCTCCTCCTCCGCAGGTGTTCCCCCAATTGCAACATCCTCCACGTTACAAGACTCAATTGTTACAAGACGAAGTCTCCGTCCTTCTAGAGAAAATGGCCGTAAAGGAGGTTCCCTCAACTCACAAAAATCAAGGTGTGTACTCCTGATATTTCCTGGTTCAAAAACGAGGCCCATTCTAGACCTTCGAAGGCTAAACAAGTTCATACGAAAAGAAAAGTTCCGTATGCTCGCCCTGCACCAGATCTTCCCACATCTTCATCAGGGAGACTGGATGTGTGCCATCGACTTGCAGGACGCCTACTTCCACATACCAGTGTCAGTCAAGCATCGGAAGTTTCTAAGGTTTCAGATCGGACGTCACTGTAGGAGAGTAGGGTCTGCAATCCTATGATCACCCCAGATTTTTGCTTTTTGCTTCACTGGTTTAAGACTTCTCTGGCTGTGGGCCTGCTAATCAGACCCACAGCCTTGCTGTTCTCTCACTAAATTGACACGTGTACCTTAGGTGCATTTACCAATTGGTACTGGGCCACCTTATCAGACCCTGTAACTCAGGGCATAGGTGTACCCAGGGCCTACCAGGGGCTGCAGCATGTATTATGCCACCCCTGGCTGGCCATCTACATCTGACACAACTGGCTGCACGACAGCTGGGGCAAGGTGGTGTACTCACCCTTTGCTTTAGATATAGTATACCTATATCTAACCCTAAAATGGACACATAGATTCCTATCAGTCACTCCTATGGCAGGCCTTGACAATCCTGAAGGCAGAGTGCTTGGAATCATGTGAGATGGTGCTCTGGCATGAGCTGAGCCCGTTTGCAGCTTGCGGAACCAAGTCCTAATAGCTGTTCCATGATAACGCATACCATATACTCTTAAGTGCATTATAATCCTCGCGGTTATATGCCAACTCTGGTATCGCTTTATCAAAACATGTCGAGTAAGGTGTCAAACGAATTGGATTACAACCCCTCGCCAATTCTGGCGACGGGGTTAGCATTCCACCCTTCTAAAGGGACACGACATGTATGTAACTGTGAACCCCGGTTAAAGTTAACTCGAGCCTCAGCATCACAAAATGGATGCTGCCACCACAGACACAAGTCTGACCCCCTGCAGCTGGGAGTCCTTCCAGCGAGGGGAGCTTGGACAAAGGGTTTCCTGTCAGGGGCGGTGCTAGCACCATCTCAGACAGGGTTTTGTGTATCCTGGGTAGGCAGGGCTTTAGAGGAAGGTGACTGCAAGTGGGACCCCGGTGCTCACTATGCATAGGCCGGCTAGAACCAGTTCCAGGGGCACACCAGCCCCTGGCCTGGGGAAAGTCCGGCATGGGAGAGGGGTGTAACCACCCCCCTTCCTGGTCCCACCCATGGGCAGGACCTAGTCACGTGCCTGCCCCTTTTACTAGTATAAAGATAGGAGCGGGCCCCCTTCCAAATTAGATCATCTTTGAATCCTGAAACTACTTTCTATGAAAGGAACTCTCGACTTCTTATCAAGATTTCTCCCTTCTGACTAAGGAGTAGTCACCCTGCGCCCGCAGGCACCATCTAAGAACACTGCGGTTTGCTGCACTTCCTTCCTCCGGAATCTGACTGACCAGCACGACGAGACCCGGCTTCCCTGGCACCTCTGACCTCAACCTACCTCTACAGCTAAGCTGAGAACCGTAGGTGCGACGAGACCTCGAGGGACCGGCCATCATCAGAACTGCACGACTTCTATCCAGCACGACCGCCGAGGGATCCTCGAGTGAGTGCTTTGGGGTCCGAGAAGCCCCGACCCTGAGCAGCTCCAGCACCGAAGTCCAGCCCCCCCCAGCATCCACGAGATCTGCGTGGGGCCCTTCTGCTTTTTGCTGCTCACCGCGTTGTCTGGCTACTAGCCCGCTGGCTTGTGGCCTTCCCGACGACGAACGACGACATCACCACTGCTGGTCTGGTTGCTCCAGACTGGCCCTTGCTCCCCTCCAAAAGAGGAGCACCCCGGACCCTCCTGGTCCACTCCAGACGCCATCTTGAGTCCACCGCGTGGGCTTGAATTTGCCAAGACTTGTTGCCCCAATCCTGGGTCCAGCGACGTCGACAGCATCAACCATCGTGGGACAGCTCGCACCTCCATCCTGGTCGCCGACAACGCCTCCTGGTCCGTGAGACTGCAGAGCCCAGCGTCGCCCACTCACCTGGTCGAGGTGACTTCGTCCGGTGCCATCCTGGTGCCCACACAATCACTGGCTAGTGATTAAGAACTTGGTCCCCTCTGCTTTCAGGTGTCATCCATTTTCGATCCAGGCTTGGATCACTTCGAACTTCAACACTGGTTGCCTGCCAGCAACTTCTTTCTTCAGGCTCCATAGACTGCAACGAGGATTCCCGACGTCTTTCCAGACCTATGCATCCGCAGCCCCTGGGCTAGGTAACTACGGCATTTCGGTGCCCCAACATAGCCTCACTACCAAAGGGTCCAGATCCTTTTTCCTTTCAGCTCTAACTAGTCGGGTTCGCCCGAGAACACTAACTTTTGCTTTTACTAGCCTCCATAGACTTTGTCCCGCATCCCGCGTGAGAGTGCACACTCTGCACCCGAGTCCCCTAGGCCTCCTGCTAGTAATCTGAAGGTTCAGTAGGCCAGTCCTAGCGATTCCAAACCCTATGAGATTAGTACTTACCTGCTAGTAATTTCGCATTCCACTTTTGTAGTATATGGTTTTCCGTGCCCCTCGGGTATTTGTGTAAATTGTGCAACTTACAGTATTTTCGTAAGAGTTTTGTTGTGTGCTTAGTACCCTGTCCTCATAAAGAGTACAGGGCTGTTGTGATCTAAATAAATACACTGTTTATTTTCATAACACTTGTTTGGTGTCCTTTCACTTGGTGTTCAAGGGGTATATGTGATGGTATAACAGCTGGCTTAACACGCCCTCTAGAGTTTAGCCCGAAGACTGCTCGTATCCATGCTACTAGGATAGCTGGTCTATAAGGTTGACTTACAACCAATCATCAATAAGGGTTGTTTGGACTGATACAAAGTGCTCACTAGAATAGTGAACATTATATATCAGGCCAACTTCTCACAGTCACTACAAATATCGAGTGCTGCCGTTTGGCCTGAAATCTGCACCTCGGACATTCTCAAAGTGCATGGCGGTGGTGGCTGCTTTTCTCCGCAAAAGAAAGATCTTCGTCTATCCATATCTAGACGATTGGTTGTTGAAGAGCTCCACCCCGTCGCTGCTTCAGAACAATCTGTCGTTCTGCCACAAACTGATGGAGTCGTTGGGTCTTCACGTCAATCTGAAGAAATCAGTTCTCAACCCTTCCCAGTGAATCCACTACCTGGGTGCTTCTCTGGACTCACTTCAGGCAAGCGTGTGTCCTTCGGAAGAGAGGTTGTCATCTATGCTCCTGAAGGGTCGCCTTCTTCTGCTCAATCAGGCCCCCACAGCCAGACAAGTGTCCTCTCTGCTGGGATCGATGGCTTCATGCATTTACATTGTGCCCAATGCTCGCCTTCACATGAGACCTCTACAACAAGCCCTCGAAGATCAGTGGTCTCAGAGATCGGATCAGTGGGAAGACCGGGTCTTGCTTCCTCAAGAAGCCAGGGACTCGATCAGATGGTGGTTGAAACGATCCAATCTTCTCCGAGGAGTGCCATTCCATCGTCCTCCTCCATCTCAGTCAATTGTCACGGATGCCTCCCTTCAAGGCTGGGGTGCTCACATGGACCAACTCCAAGTTCAAGGCCTTTGGTCCGAGGTAGAGCAAGGCTACCATATCAACTTCCTGGAGCTGCGAGCAGTTCATCTTGCTCTCAAGTCTCTTTATCCTGCTCTGCGCACCAACCACCTCCAGGTTCAGACGGACAACAGAACAACTATGTTCTATCTGAACAAGCAGGGAGGCACGAGGTCAAGAATCTTGTCTCTGGAAGCACAAGCTATCTGGCATTGGCTCCTAGCAAGAGGCCTATCCATCGTGGCAGTTCATCTACCAGGAATTCAAAACGTCCAAGCAGACTGCCTCAGCAGAATCTTCGTAGAAGCGCACAATTGGGTGCTCAACGAAGAAGTGGCTCAAGAAGTTTTTCGGTGTTGGGGCGTACCGGACGTAGACCTGTTCGCAGACGCGGCCAATACAAAATGCCCCGTCTTCGCATCCAGGTTCCCCCAACAGGGATCACTGGGGAATGGCCTTTTGATCAGCTGGTCTCAGACGTTACTCTACGCCTTTCCTCCCCTGCCTCTGATCCTGGCGGTGATCCAGAAGTTCTACAGGACCAACACCAGAATGATCCTGATAGCACCAGAGTGGCCACGCCAGTGGTGGTACCCCGATCTTCTTCAGATGTCGGAGGTTCCTCACCGGCGCCTACCATGCCGTCCAGACTTGTTGACCAAAGACCAAGGGAAGGTGTTGCATCCCAACCTTCCTTCCCTTTGCTTGACGGCATGGCTCCTGAGGTCATCCAGTATGGACATTTAGACCTCCCAGCAGACTGCATGACTATTCTTAAAGAATCGAAGCGACCCTCCACTAGGAAGTCCTAGGCTTTCAAGTGGAAGAGGTTCTTCTTATGGTGTTGTGAGCACTCTCTTGACCCGGTACATGGCCAAGAGCAGGTGATTCTTCCATATCTATTGCATTTAGCGAGATCAGGCTTGAAATACCCCTCCATCTGGGTTCATTTAGCTGCCATCACAGCATATAGGAAGTCTCCTAATCAGACATCTTTCTTCCTTATGCCTGTAGTTAAAGATTTCCTAGAAGGTCTGAAAAAAGTCTTCCCACCGGTGAGGTCCCCCTCCCCTCCCTGGGAGCTTAATATTGTACTGACTAAGCCGATGAGTGCTCCTTTCGAGCCTATTCATAATGCCTCTTTGCAGCACTTGACCTGGAAAGCTGCCTTTTTAGTGGCGATTACCTCTACCCGTAGGGTCAGTGAAATCCAAGCCTTGTGTTGCAAGGAACCTTACACAGTTTTTCATGCCAATAGGGTAGTTTTAAGAACGCACCCAAGTTTCCTGCCTAAGGTAGTTTCAGACTTTCATATCAACCAGTCTATTACCTTACCTACATTTTTTCCAAATCCTTCCACTCCCCCGGAGAGGTCATTGCACTCCCTTGATCTCCGGAGGGTCCTGAAGTTCTACTTGTCAAAAACCCTGCCTCTGAGAAAGTCTGACCGGCTTTTTGTTAACTATGGCAGTACTAATACTGGCCTGTCAGCTTCCAAAAGGTCCATTTCTCGCTGGATTGTCTCCTGTATAGCTTTTGCTTATCAACTAGCTAACAAGACTTTGCAGGGTAAACCACATGCACATTCTACTAGAGGGAAAGCTTCCACTACAGCTCTCCTTCGTGATGTTCCTATTTCTGAAATTTGTAAAGCGGCAACTTGGCGGTCTGTTCATACATTTACCCGTCATTATTGCCTGGACTCAGATACTCAGGCCGATGCCAGAGTAGGGCAGGCCTCTTTAAGGAACTTATTTGCATAAGATGTATTTGCAATATATGTCTTAATCGTTCTGTGAAGTTTTTATACTTCTTGCTCGTCTGCGAGACTTTGGGTATGAGCTTGCTAATCCATTCATAGATTATGACTATTGATGAGTATCCCCTGGATGAGAAGGATTAGTTACTTACCTGTAATCCTAGTTCTCATCCAAGGGTATACTCATCAAAGTCATAATCTATGAATAATCCCCGCCCATGTGCGGGATCCCGGAGCATATAGAAAATACATATAACTAATCCCTAACTTACACCGCCTCTGAAGTAAGTCTTGACTGCTCGCTCCACGCTACCTAGAGGGTGAGCAGGGGTTATTTTAAGAGTGTAATCCCCCTTACTCTGACTAGAGGAGAGGGTCCCTATTTGTCACAAGTACCTACCTGTGTCAACTAGAGACCCATAAATCTGAAAGAAACAGGTTTGTGTTAGATTCCTTACCTTAGAATATCCCCAGGCGTCAGACTGGATCCGGAAAGTTTTGCGTAGCAGTACCCCTCCGCGTCTGTTGTTGGCGTCGTTGGCGTCGGGATGACATCGTCGGAGTACTTGGACGCCGCCCTCGCGCGCTGACCTCAGTTCTTCTCTTTTTTGCACCAGAAAGCGCAGATCCGGAAAAAGCAGTACTTCTTAGTCACTTTTTGACTAACTTTTTCGATCCTTTTTGGGTCCTTTTTCGAGTTGGTAGACTCTCGGTGCCGGTAGAGATACCCGGGTTCAAGCCCTGTGCTGAGTGTAACCGTCTGATGTTGGTTACCGACCCCCACCGTTGGTGCCTGTATTGCCTTGGGGCCGACCACGATGACAAATCGTGCCCCGACTGCCGGACCTTGACGTCGAAGGCTAGGCGGGATCGGTCCCGTAAGCGCCTCGAGCTCCGGCTGTCGGCCCCACGCCGTTCACGGTCCAGGTCGCGGAGGAGGTCGAAGGACCGATCGCGGGGCCACAGTCATCGCGGCTCGGCGAGTCGACACCATTTGTCGGGCTCCAAGTCCTCAGGTAAGAGGCACAAGAAGTCGAAGAGACGACATCGCTCTTCTGACTCCCCCAACGCTGGCGCGATGCGGCCTGGGGTTCGGGCGGCACTGCCCACGCGGCTCCGCCGGAGCTGCAGGCGCCGCTGCCAGCTCCATACGCGCCGGTCTCTGGGCTGAACGTGACGGAGGAGATCGATGCCTTCCTCATGGCCATGAGGTCGCTCTCTCCTCCGTCTGGTCCCGCTGTGGCGCCTTCTGGCCCTGCGGCCCCAACTGGGAGCCCAAGCGGGCCGGGTGCTTCAGCCCTGGCGCCGTCGACGACTTCGGTCCCAACGCCGCAGGGCCCCACTGGGTCCGGATGTGGGTCGTCGCTGGTCGACCTTACGGACCCCTCTGCCGGCACCGACCCCCAAGGTGTCACCCCCAACGCCGTCCCCGGATGACGTCGTCCCTCCCTCGGTCCCGATCCGGCGTCGGACCTGCGTCGCTCGACGCCGAGAGAAGAGCAATTCATCTATGATCCGGCCCCATCCTTTGTACCTGATTATCAGGAGATGGGAGACGAGGAGGATTAGGAGGGGTCTGAGGACCCTCTGGCATGAGAGTGCCAGTCGTATCAGGCCAGTGGTTTGGACACTTTGCCCGACACTGGCTTTGTCTCCCCTCCTACCGTGGCTACGGAGGAGGGGGCTGCTTACAGCGTGGTGCAGACGAGGGCGGCCCAGGCCTTGGGTCTTGAGCTCCCCGTCTCGGCCGTGAGGACTAACCTCCTCACCGAGGTCTTTAAACCGCAGGCAAGCTCTTCGGAACCTCTACTGCCGTTTAACGAGGCCCTTACTGACGTTCTGTTGGGCACTTGGTCCAGGCCCGCTGCAGGTCCCCCTGTAGATCGGAATGTGGCCAGGCGCTACCGCCCGGTCCGGGCGACTCTAGCTTCCTGTCCATCCACCCTACCCCCCGAGAGCCTGGTTATCCAGGCCTCTACCGCCCAGACTGCATACCCGACTGCCCCACCTGATCGGGAATCCAAAAGTAATGAGCAGTTCGGTAAGAATCTGTTCTCCTTACTTAGTTTGGGGTTGCTGTCGGTCAACATCGCTTGCCTTTTGGGCCGTTCTACCCACTCTCTGTGGGACACGGTCGCGGACGCGCTGCCAGCTTGCCCGGAGGAGGCCCTGGTCAAACTTGCTCAAGCCCTTGCGGAAGGGCGGGATGCAGCACGGTACTCTATCCAATGTGGGCTGGATACCACGGACTCGCTGAGCAGGGTGATTTCCACGACATTGGCGGTTCGTCGCCACGCCCGGCTGAGGTCCGCCAACTGTTTGGCTGATGTCCAGAATTCCCTCATGGACCTGCCGTTTGCTGGCCGTCGCCTCTTTGGCGACAAGGCACACAGTGCGCTTGAGCGTTTCATGGACTCCAGGGCTACAGCCAACTCTTTGGGCCTGTCGGGCCAGTGCTAGTAAACTTCTGCCTTTCGCTCTTTTTGTGGCCAAGTAAGGGGCGCCCCCTCACGTCCTGCCAGCTACAGGCCGCAGACTAACATCCAGCGTGGCGGTGGACGTGGTAACCGTCGTGGCGGTGCCAGGGGCCAGTCCACATCTACCCTCACAGCATCCGCCTCAAAGCCTTCCTAGTCCGAGCTTTCAGGCCCATTCGACGCCAGGGTTCGCCATCACCTCCTCCACTGGCGCTCCATCATATCGGACAGGTGGGTGCTGCAAATCGTCCGAAGGGGCTACTCCCTCCCCTTCGAGGCGACCCCTCCAGCCATGCCACCGCAGTACCACCGTGTGTCGGGGGATCACTTGCAGCTTCTGCAAGAGGAAGTTACGGCCCTCTTTGCCCAGGGGGCCATCGAGCGCGTTCCTGGGCCAGAAGTAGAGTGTGGTTGTTACTCCCAGCACTTTCCGGTTCCCAAAAAGGGCAAAGGGGGCCTTCGCCCTATCTTGGACCTGCAGAACATCAACGGCTATCTCCGGAAGGAGAAGTTCCAGATGCTGACTTTGGCTCAGGTCTTAGCTGCTCTAGACTCAGAGGACTGGATGGTAGCGTTAGACTTGCAGGACGCATATTTTCACATCCCCATCCTGCCGTCTCACCGGGGTTACCTGCGGTCCACGGTAGGCCGCGAGCACTTCCAGTTTACCGTGCTCCCATTCGGCCTTACCAGCGCCCTTCGGGTGTTCACGAAAATGATGGCGGTGGTCGCAGCTCATCTGCGCAGATTAGGAGTGTCAGTCTTCCCCTATCTCGACGACTGGTTGTTGAAGGCGGGCTCGCCCCAGACAGTCGTCAGACACCTCCAGACTACGGCCGCCCTCCTGCACCTGCTGGGGTTCTCCATCAAGGTGCCGCAGTCACACCTGTGTCCGTCTCAGAAGCTTCTCTTCATTGGAGCGGTTCTGGATTCGGTACAGTTTCTGGTTTATCCTCCCGAACAGCGGGTTTGGGATATTCAGGCTCTGATTCTGATCTTTCAGCCTTTATCCCGAGTCTCGGTCAGGTTGACACTGCGGCTTCTGGGGCTGATGGCCTCCTGCATCCTTCTGGTGCATCACGCCAGGTGGCGGATGCGGGCTCTGCAGTGGGACCTGAAGTTTCAGTGGGCCCAGCATCAGGGCAACCTGTCCGACCACGTCCTGCTCTCCGAGGGCACTGCGAGACAGTTGCAGTGGTGGCTCACGGACCGCAATTGTGTCAGCAGCAGATTCCTCTCCCTACCCCTCCCGGAGCACGTAGTAGTAACGGATGCATCCCTCCTGGGCTGGGGATCCACATGGGAGAGGCGGAGATCAGAGGCCTCTGGTCTCCGGCGGAGTCCCGGCTCCATATCAACCTTCTGAAGCTGCGGGCGATCCGACTTGCACTGAAGGCATTCCTTCCCTCTGTCCGGGGAAGTGTAGTGCAGGTGTTCATGGACAACACCACCGCCATCTGGTACTGCAACAAACAGGGCGGGGTGGGGTCATGGACCCATTTGTCAGGAGGCTCTGCGCCTCTGGCAATGGCTGGAACACCAGGGCGACACCCTGGTGGTTCAACACCTGGCAGGTTCCCTGAACGCCAGGGCGGACGAACTCAGCTGCCGGTGCATGATGAATCACGAATGGCGTCTGAACTCGGACGTGGCGCAAGGCCTCCTTCAGCGATGGGGAGAGCCTTGGTTAGATCTATACGCCACCGAAGAGAATGTGCAATGTTATCAGTTCTGCGCGTTGGAATTTCCAAGGCGGCACTCGCTCAGAGACGCTTTTCGTCACGAGTGGAGCTGTGGGTTATTGTACGCCTTTCCGCCTATACCACATCTGCCCAGAGTGCTGAAGAAGATCAGGCGCGACCGGGCCAAAGTTATCCTTGTGGCTCCGGACTGGGCACGAAGATACTGGTATCCCGAGCTACTCTGCATGTCAGTCGATCCCCCGATTTGTCTGCCTCTTCAAGAGGACCTTCTGTCGCAGCAGCAGGGGACGGTCCTCCACCCGACCCTGTCCAGTCTCCACCTCCATGTGTGGAGATTGAGCGGCGACAGTTGAGGCCATTTGACTTGCCTCCTGAAGTCTGTGATGTGATTCTGGCATCCAGGCGTCACTCCACAAAATCGGTATACGCCTGCAGGTGGAACAAATTTGTGGCATGGTGCACAGCAAAGGCTGTGGATCCCCTTTCTGCCCCCCTTTCAGAGGTTCTCCTCTTTCTTCTACGCAAAACTTTACGGATCCAGTCTGACGCCTGGGGATATTCTAAGGTACAGAATCTAACACTAACTAATGTTTCTTACAGATATATAGTTACTGAAGGTAAGTAACTTGTGCATCTAACACAGGCCCATAGACTTCCTCACACTTTTGCAACATCTCAAAGGTTCACCTCCATTCGACCAATGTTAAAAGGGGTAAATAAACACGCTTTTGAAGTCTTTAAAGACCCCGTAAGGGCTAGAGTCATTAAACCTTGGATAGAAAAAAAGTACAAGGCTACCCCAACTGACCCTGCATACATGAAGGGACTGCTTCCCTTAGATCCCTTGGTTGTTTCCAATGCCAGGAAAAGGGCCAACTCTAAAACCTCAGGCGAGACCCCACCGCCTGACAAGGAGTCAAAACTTGTGAATGCATCTGCCAAAAGAACAGCGTCACAAGCAGCCAACATATGGAGGATTGCCAACACACAGGCTTTACTAGCTAGGTACGATGTGGCGCACGATGATGAACTAGAGACCCTAATACAATACCTTCCAGATCAATATAAGACAAGAGCCTCTGATCTCATACAAGAAGGTAAACTAGTAACCAATACCTCCATTTCATGTGCTCTAGATGGTGCAGATACAGCCTCCCGAGCCATTATTACCAGTGTCCTTGTACGCAGCCATGCCTGGCTAAGGATATCGGGGTTTAAACCAGAGGTTAAGACTGCCATACTGAACCAACCCTTTGACCAAGAACAGATATTTGGACCTACGGTGGATTCATCTTTAGAAAAGATGAAAAAAGATACTGATACCACCAAATCAATGGGAGCCTTGCAATCACAAGCTCCCCAAAGTTCCTTTTGTCGCTCTTCTTATAGGGGCGCCTCTAGAGGCTTTGACACCGATAACTCCTCATTTCATATAAAAGTCCCACACAGACATCCTCTACCAGAGGTTATTACAGAGGAGGCTACAGAGGCAATAACAGCAAAGGTAGAGGCAAAACGACCAATACTCTTACAGTCACCACCTCCAAACAATGACTTCCCGCCGCTCCCCCCCGACCAATCTACTCCAGTCAGGAAAAGATTAACCCAGTTTCTACCTGTCCGGAATGATATCACCACGGTCATGTGGGTGAGACAAATCATCCAATCCGGATATTGCCTGGAGCTCACTGCGACTCCCCCAAACATACCACCCAAACAGCGTCCAATGTCAACGGAACATTTAATGTTTTCCCTACTGCACAAACATGCAATAGAACCAGTTCCCCTTCACCATCAAAACACAGGAGTTTACCCCCTGTATTTTCTAATCCCAAAGAAGGATGGAACCCTGAGACCCATCTTAGACCTCAGACCATTAAACCTATACATACAATCAGACCATTTTCACATGGTCACTCTTCAACAGGTCCTTCCCCTACTCAAACAATCTATTTCCTTCCACTTTAGATCTCAAAGACGCCTACTTCCACATTCCCATTCACCCTGCTCACAGGAAATATCTTCGGTTTGTAATGGACGGTCAGCATTATCAATTCAAGGTTCTCCCATTCGGAGTTACCACAGCACCCAGAGTATTCACAAAATGTCTAGCCGTGATATCTGCCCACTCAAGAAGACAATAAATTCACGTCTTCCCATACTTGGACGACTGGCTCATAAAAGCCAAGTCACATACCCAGTGTGTAAATCACGCACACCACAATCCAATTACTTCACGACTTAAAGTTTACAATAAATCTCCCAAAGTCTCACCTTCAACCATCCCGCACACAACAATATGTAGGTGCCACAATAGACACCTCAAAAGGCCTAGCATATCCCAATCCAGACAGGATAGCAAGTATTCAAAATTCCAACCGCAACACTCACTGCCAGCTTGAGTGTTTATGCAACTAATAAGGATGATGGCCTCTTGCATATTCATAGTACCTCATGCAAGGCTCCAAATGTGCCCCTTACAGGAATGCTTAGCACATCAGTGGAACCAAGCTCAAGGACTGATAACAGATCTGGTGTTGGTGGACGGCCGCACACATTGCTCTCTGCAGTGGTGGAACACCCAAAACCTTTCCAAAGGGCGACCGTTCCTAGAGCCGGTTCCACAAATCGTGTTAACAGCAGACACATTGCTCACCGACTGGGGAGCTCATCTACTACACCACACCATACAGGGCAGGTGGACACCACAGCAAAAGCTACTCCACATCAATCATTTGGTGCTACTAGCAATATTTCTGGCATTAAAAGCATTCCAGAAACACGTATCAAACAAAGCTGTTTTAGTCCGGACAGACAAAGTAACAGCGATGTATTATCTACTAAAACAAGGGGGGGGGCACTCTCTGCAGTTCTCTCAACTAGCACAGAGCATATGGAGATGGGCAATTCCTCAAAACATATTCCTTTTAGCCCAACTGCTTCCAGGAATACAGAATCAAATGGCAGATCTGTTAAGTCGTCAGACACAACAGATTCACAAGTGGGGACTCC
The DNA here is from genome assembly GCF_964263255.1 of Lissotriton vulgaris. NCBI lineage: Eukaryota > Metazoa > Chordata > Amphibia > Caudata > Salamandridae > Lissotriton > Lissotriton vulgaris. The sequence continues at coordinate 276,738,968 of NC_141698.1, read as the reverse complement.
ATCCATAAGTCCTCCAACCGTTTCTCCAAACGTGGGGACATCCAGACATAGATCTCTTCGCCACACATTTAAACACAAAATGCCCAAGCTTCACCGCCAGATATCCACACCCATTGTCCACACGCAATGCAATATGGATGAATTGGTCAGGCAGATTTGCCTATGCTTTCCCGCCTCTCCCACTCATTCCACTTGCCTCTAGGCGGTTCTTCAGTCGGCGTGTCAACTTTCTCCTGGACTACTTCTCCCAGCGTTTCTCTCTCCCGCCGCAGCTCCGGCTCCTTGGGTTTCTCCTACTTCTGGTCTCCTTCTCTCTGCAGCTTCAATTTCTCCTCCAACCGGTGCAGAGATGCAATCGTCTCCATGGCATCCTTTTCTCCCGCCTCTCGCCCCTCCTCTTCCTGAGCCGGCAATCCAGTGTCTTTCGGGGCTAGACTGCCGACCTCCTTTTCCTGATATCCGATCGCGGGCGCCATGTTGGAATTCTCGGGCGCGGGAGGTGACGCGAGAGGCGCCACACTACACTGCCTTCCCTCCAAGCATGGACGATTGGGCCATGCAGTCGTTGGATAGCGAGACAAAAAGTCCACATTTCCTTGGGTCCGTCCGGGTGCATGGAGAGTCTGAAAAGAAAAGGGCTGTAAGGAAAGGAACCAACGGAGTATCTTGGGGTTTGTGTCTTTGTGAGTGGCGAGCCACGTGAGAGGTGCATGGTCAGTGACTAGAAAGAAAGTACGCCCCAATAGGTAATACTGTAGGGCTTCCATAGCCCACTTGATGGCTAAACACTCTTTCTCCATGTTAACGTAGTGGGTTTCTCGGGGAAACAGCTTACGGCTGAGGTACAGGACGGGTCGTAAATCTCCCTGTTGGTCGGGTTGTGATAGGATGGCCCCTAGGCCTCGTCAGAAGCGTCTGTTTGTAAGACAAATGGTTTCTCAAAATTGGGACACATTAAAACAGGACCAGTACATAATAGGGATTTCAGGGACTGGAAGCTTTGTTCTTGGTCAGCCTTCCACTCTACCTGTTTGTTAGGGTATCGGTGGGATAACGAGTCTGTGAGAGGGCATGCTAGGGACGAAAAGTTTGGGATAAAATGCCTGTAATAACCTACCAAGCCAAGGAATGCCCGTACATCCTTCTTGGTGGTTGGTCTGGCGATATTTTGTATGGCTTCCATGTTGGTATACTGAGGCCTTCATGTCCCTGCTTGTATGGAGTAACCCAAATACTCTATCCGATCAGTTCCTAGAGTAGTCTTCTTGGGGTTGAGCGTAAGTCCCGCTTGGTGTAGAGAGGAGAAGACACCTTGTAGATGTTGTAGGTGCGTCTCCCAATCGGGGCTGTATACTACAATATCATCCAGATAAGCCACTGCATATTTTTGATGGGCTCGTAGAATGAGATCCATTAGTCTCTGGAACGTTGCGGGGGCTCCGTGTAAACCAAAGGACATAACCTTAAATTGATACAGGCCAGATGGAGTGGAAAAGGCTGTTTTCTCTTTGGCAGCCGGACTAAGAGGAATCTGCCAGTATCCCTTTGTCAAAACTGCCGTTTAACGAGGCCCTTACTGACGTTCTGTTGGGCACTTGGTCCAGGCCCGCTACAGGTCCCCCTGTAGATCGGAATGTGGCCAGGCGCTACCGCCCGGTCCGGGCGACTCTAGCTTCCTGTCCATCCACCCTACCCCCCGAGAGCCTGGTTATCCAGGCCTCTACCTCCCAGACTGCATACCCGACTGCCCCACCTGATCGGGAATCCAAAAGTAATGAGCAGTTCGGTAAGAATCTGTTCTCCTTACTTAGTTTGGGGTTGCTGTCGGTCAACATCGCTTGCCTTTTGGGCCGTTCTACCCACTCTCTGTGGGACACGGTCGCGGACGCGCTGCCAGCTTGCCCGGAGGAGGCCCTGGTCAAACTTGCTCAAGCCCTTGCGGAAGGGCGGGATGCAGCACGGTACTCTATCCAATGTGGGCTGGATACCACGGACTCGCTGAGCAGGGTGATTTCCACGACATTGGCGGTTCGTCGCCACGCCCGGCTGAGGTCCGCCAACTGTTTGGCTGATGTCCAGAATTCCCTCATGGACCTGCCGTTTGCTGGCCGTCGCCTCTTTGGCGACAAGGCACACAGTGCGCTTGAGCGTTTCATGGACTCCAGGGCTACAGCCAACTCTTTGGGCCTGTCGGGCCAGTGCTAGTAAACTTCTGCCTTTCGCTCTTTTTGTGGCCAAGTAAGGGGCGCCCCCTCACGTCCTGCCAGCTACAGGCCGCAGACTAACATCCAGCGTGGCGGTGGACGTGGTAACCGTCGTGGCGGTGCCAGGGGCCAGTCCACATCTACCCTCACAGCATCCGCCTCAAAGCCTTCCTAGTCCGAGCTTTCAGGCCCATTCGACGCCAGGGTTCGCCATCACCTCCTCCACTGGCGCTCCATCATATCGGACAGGTGGGTGCTGCAAATCGTCCGAAGGGGCTACTCCCTCCCCTTCGAGGCGACCCCTCCAGCCATGCCACCGCAGTACCACCGTGTGTCGGGGGATCACTTGCAGCTTCTGCAAGAGGAAGTTACGGCCCTCTTTGCCCAGGGGGCCATCGAGCGCGTTCCTGGGCCAGAAGTAGAGTGTGGTTGTTACTCCCAGCACTTTCCGGTTCCCAAAAAGGGCAAAGGGGGCCTTCGCCCTATCTTGGACCTGCAGAACATCAACGGCTATCTCCGGAAGGAGAAGTTCCAGATGCTGACTTTGGCTCAGGTCTTAGCTGCTCTAGACTCAGAGGACTGGATGGTAGCGTTAGACTTGCAGGACGCATATTTTCACATCCCCATCCTGCCGTCTCACCGGGGTTACCTGCGGTCCACGGTAGGCCGCGAGCACTTCCAGTTTACCGTGCTCCCATTCGGCCTTACCAGCGCCCTTCGGGTGTTCACGAAAATGATGGCGGTGGTCGCAGCTCATCTGCGCAGATTAGGAGTGTCAGTCTTCCCCTATCTCGACGACTGGTTGTTGAAGGCGGGCTCGCCCCAGACAGTCGTCAGACACCTCCAGACTACGGCCGCCCTCCTGCACCTGCTGGGGTTCTCCATCAAGGTGCCGCAGTCACACCTGTGTCCGTCTCAGAAGCTTCTCTTCATTGGAGCGGTTCTGGATTCGGTACAGTTTCTGGTTTATCCTCCCGAACAGCGGGTTTGGGATATTCAGGCTCTGATTCTGATCTTTCAGCCTTTATCCCGAGTCTCGGTCAGGTTGACACTGCGGCTTCTGGGGCTGATGGCCTCCTGCATCCTTCTGGTGCATCACGCCAGGTGGCGGATGCGGGCTCTGCAGTGGGACCTGAAGTTTCAGTGGGCCCAGCATCAGGGCAACCTGTCCGTCCACGTCCTGCTCTCGGAGGGCACTGCGAGACAGTTGCAGTGGTGGCTCACGGACCGCAATTGTGTCAGCAGCAGATTCCTCTCCCTACCCCTCCCGGAGCACGTAGTAGTAACGGATGCATCCCTCCTGGGCTGGGGATCCACATGGGAGAGGCGGAGATCAGAGGCCTCTGGTCTCCGGCGGAGTCCCGGCTCCATATCAACCTTCTGAAGCTGCGGGCGATCCGACTTGCACTGAAGGCATTCCTTCCCTCTGTCCGGGGAAGTGTAGTGCAGGTGTTCATGGACAACACCACCGCCATCTGGTACTGCAACAAACAGGGCGGGGTGGGGTCATGGACCCATTTGTCAGGAGGCTCTGCGCCTCTGGCAATGGCTGGAACACCAGGGCGACACCCTGGTGGTTCAACACCTGGCAGGTTCCCTGAACGCCAGGGCGGACGAACTCAGCTGCCGGTGCATGATGAATCACGAATGGCGTCTGAACTCGGACGTGGCGCAAGGCCTCCTTCAGCGATGGGGAGAGCCTTGGTTAGATCTATACGCCACCGAAGAGAATGTGCAATGTTATCAGTTCTGCGCGTTGGAATTTCCAAGGCGGCACTCGCTCAGAGACGCTTTTCGTCACGAGTGGAGCTGTGGGTTATTGTACGCCTTTCCGCCTATACCACATCTGCCCAGAGTGCTGAAGAAGATCAGGCGCGACCGGGCCAAAGTTATCCTTGTGGCTCCGGACTGGGCACGAAGATACTGGTATCCCGAGCTACTCTGCATGTCAGTCGATCCCCCGATTTGTCTGCCTCTTCAAGAGGACCTTCTGTCGCAGCAGCAGGGGACGGTCCTCCACCCGACCCTGTCCAGTCTCCACCTCCATGTGTGGAGATTGAGCGGCGACAGTTGAGGCCATTTGACTTGCCTCCTGAAGTCTGTGATGTGATTCTGGCATCCAGGCGTCACTCCACAAAATCGGTATACGCCTGCAGGTGGAACAAATTTGTGGCATGGTGCACAGCAAAGGCTGTGGATCCCCTTTCTGCCCCCCTTTCAGAGGTTCTCCTCTTTCTTCTACGCAAAACTTTACGGATCCAGTCTGACGCCTGGGGATATTCTAAGGTACAGAATCTAACACTAACTAATGTTTCTTACAGATATATAGTTACTGAAGGTAAGTAACTTGTGCATCTAACACAGGCCCATAGACTTCCTCACACTTTTGCAACATCTCAAAGGTTCACCTCCATTCGACCAATGTTAAAAGGGGTAAATAAACACGCTCCTGAAGTCTTTAAAGACCCCGTAAGGGCTAGAGTCATTAAACCTTGGATAGAAAAAAAGTACAAGGCTACCCCAACTGACCCTGCATACATGAAGGGACTGCTTCCCTTAGATCCCTTGGTTGTTTCCAATGCCAGGAAAAGGGCCAACTCTAAAACCTCAGGCGAGACCCCACCGCCTGACAAGGAGTCAAAACTTGTGAATGCATCTGCCAAAAGAACAGCGTCACAAGCAGCCAACATATGGAGGATTGCCAACACACAGGCTTTACTAGCTAGGTACGATGTGGCGCACGATGATGAACTAGAGACCCTACTACAATACCTTCCAGATCAATATAAGACAAGAGCCTCTGATCTCATACAAGAAGGTAAACTAGTAACCAATACCTCCATTTCATGTGCTCTAGATGGTGCAGATACAGCCTCCGGAGCCATTATTACCAGTGTCCTTGTACGCAGCCATGCCTGGCTAAGGATATCGGGGTTTAAACCAGAGGTTAAGACTGCCATACTGAACCAACCCTTTGACCAAGAACAGATATTTGGACCTACGGTGGATTCATCTTTAGAAAAGATGAAAAAAGATACTGATACCACCAAATCAATGGGAGCCTTGCAATCACAAGCTCCCCAAAGTTCCTTTTGTCGCTCTTCTTATAGGGGCGCCTCTAGAGGCTTTGACACCGATAACTCCTCATTTCATATAAAAGTCCCACACAGACATCCTCTACCAGAGGTTATTACAGAGGAGGCTACAGAGGCAATAACAGCAAAGGTAGAGGCAAAACGACCAATACTCTTACAGTCACCACCTCCAAACAATGACTTCCCGCCGCTCCCCCCGGACCAATCTACTCCAGTCGGGAAAAGATTAACCCAGTTTCTACCTGTCCGGAATGATATCACCACGGTCATGTGGGTGAGACAAATCATCCAATCCGGATATTGCCTGGAGCTCACTGCGACTCCCCCAAACATACCACCCAAACAGCGTCCAATGTCAACGGAACATTTAATGTTTTCCCTACTGCACAAACATGCAATAGAACCAGTTCCCCTTCACCATCAAAACACAGGAGTTCACCCCCTGTATTTTCTAATCCCAAAGAAGGATGGAACCCTGAGACCCATCTTAGACCTCAGACCATTAAACCTATACATACAATCAGACCATTTTCACATGGTCACTCTTCAACAGGTCCTTCCCCTACTCAAACAATCTATTTCCTTCCACTTTAGATCTCAAAGACGCCTACTTCCACATTCCCATTCACCCTGCTCACAGGAAATATCTTCGGTTTGTAATGGACGGTCAGCATTATCAATTCAAGGTTCTCCCATTCGGAGTCACCACAGCACCCAGAGTATTCACAAAATGTCTAGCCGTGATATCTGCCCACTCAAGAAGACAATAAATTCACGTCTTCCCATACTTGGACGACTGGCTCATAAAAGCCAAGTCACATACCCAGTGTGTAAATCACGCACACCACAATCCAATTACTTCACGACTTAAAGTTTACAATAAATCTCCCAAAGTCTCACCTTCAACCATCCCGCACACAACAATATGTAGGTGCCACAATAGACACCTCAAAAGGCCTAGCATATCCCAATCTAGACAGGATAGCAAGTATTCAAAATTCCAACCGCAACACTCACTGCCAGCTTGAGTGTTTATGCAACTAATAAGGATGATGGCCTCTTGCATATTCATAGTACCTCATGCAAGGCTCCAAATGTGCCCCTTACAGGAATGCTTAGCACATCAGTGGAACCAAGCTCAAGGACTGATAACAGATCTGGTGTTGGTGGACGGCCGCACACATTGCTCTCTGCAGTGGTGGAACACCCAAAACCTTTCCAAAGGGCGACCGTTCCTAGAGCCGGTTCCACAAATCGTGTTAACAGCAGACACATTGCTCACCGACTGGGGAGCTCATCTACTACACCACACCATACAGGGCAGGTGGACACCACAGCAAAAGCTACTCCACATCAATCATTTGGTGCTACTAGCAATATTTCTGGCATTAAAAGCATTCCAGAAACACGTATCAAACAAAGCTGTTTTAGTCCGGACAGACAAAGTAACAGCGATGTATTATCTACTAAAACAAGGGGGGGGGCACTCTCTGCAGTTCTCTCAACTAGCACAGAGCATATGGAGATGGGCAATTCCTCAAAACATATTCCTTTTAGCCCAACTGCTTCCAGGAATACAGAATCAAATGGCAGATCTGTTAAGTCGTCAGACACAACAGATTCACAAGTGGGGACTCCATCCATAAGTCCTCCAACCGTTTCTCCAAACGTGGGGACATCCAGACATAGATCTCTTCGCCACACATTTAAACACAAAATGCCCAAGCTTCACCGCCAGATATCCACACCCATTGTCCACACGCAATGCAATATGGATGAATTGGTCAGGCAGATTTGCCTATGCTTTCCCGCCTCTCCCACTCATTCCACTTGCCTCTAGGCGGTTCTTCAGTCGGCGTGTCAACTTTCTCCTGGACTACTTCTCCCAGCGTTTCTCTCTCCCGCCGCAGCTCCGGCTCCTTGGGTTTCTCCTACTTCTGGTCTCCTTCTCTCTGCAGCTTCAATTTCTCCTCCAACCGGTGCAGAGATGCAATCGTCTCCATGGCATCCTTTTCTCCCTCCTCTCGCCCCTCCTCTTCCTGAGCCGGCAATCCAGTGTCTTTCGGGGCTAGACTGCCGACCTCCTTTTCCTGATATCCGATCGCGGGCGCCATGTTGGAATTCTCGGGCGCGGGAGGTGACGCGGGAGGCGCCACACTACACTGCCTTCCCTCCAAGCATGGACGATTGGGCCATGCAGTCGTTGGATAGCGAGACAAAAAGTCCACATTTCCTTGGGTCCGTCCGGGTGCATGGAGAGTCTGAAAAGAAAAGGGCTGTAAGGAAAGGAACCAACGGAGTATCTTGGGGTTTGTGTCTTTGTGAGTGGCGAGCCACGTGAGAGGTGCATGGTCAGTGACTAGAAAGAAAGTACGCCCCAATAGGTAATACTGTAGGGCTTCCATAGCCCACTTGATGGCTAAACACTCTTTCTCCATGTTAACGTAGTGGGTTTCTCGGGGAAACAGCTTACGGCTGAGGTACAGGACGGGTCGTAAATCTCCCTGTTGGTCGGGTTGTGATAGGATGGCCCCTAGGCCTCGTCAGAAGCGTCTGTTTGTAAGACAAATGGTTTCTCAAAATTGGGACACATTAAAACAGGACCAGTACATAATAGGGATTTCAGGGACTGGAAGCTTTGTTCTTGGTCAGCCTTCCACTCTACCTGTTTGTTAGGGTATCGGTGGGATAACGAGTCTGTGAGAGGGCATGCTAGGGACGAAAAGTTTGGGATAAAATGCCTGTAATAACCTACCAAGCCAAGGAATGCCCGTACATCCTTCTTGGTGGTTGGTCTGGCGATATTTTGTATGGCTTCCATGTTGGTATACTGAGGCCTTCATGTCCCTGCTTGTATGGAGTAACCCAAATACTCTATCCGATCAGTTCCTAGAGTAGTCTTCTTGGGGTTGAGCGTAAGTCCCGCTTGGTGTAGAGAGGAGAAGACACCTTGTAGATGTTGTAGGTGCGTCTCCCAATCGGGGCTGTATACTACAATATCATCCAGATAAGCCACTGCATATTTTTGATGGGCTCGTAGAATGAGATCCATTAGTCTCTGGAACGTTGCGGGGGCTCCGTGTAAACCAAAGGACATAACCTTAAATTGATACAGGCCAGATGGAGTGGAAAAGGCTGTTTTCTCTTTGGCAGCCGGACTAAGAGGAATCTGCCAGTATCCCTTTGTCAAATCGATGGTAGACATAACACAGGCCCCTCCTAGTCTTACTACGAGCTCATCAACTCTCGGCATGGGATAGCTATCGAATTTGGAGTGGGCGTTTAGTTGGCGGAAGTCAATGCAAAAGCGTAGGCTCCCATCAGGTTTGGGTACTAACATTACTTGGGAGGAGCAGTTACTCTTTGAGGGCTCTATGCCTGTAGCATTGTGTCTACTTCGTTCTTTACCGCCTCGCGTCTGGCTGCTGGTATACGATATGGCCTTAGTTTTATCACTTTCCCTTCTTCTGTTTTTATGTCATGGGTTACCAGGGTGGTTCTTCCCAGATGACTAGAACTACGCCCCGGAAAACGGTCCAATAGGGAGTATAACTGTCCCCTCAGTCTATTGCTAAGAGTTTCTCCTGTTCCTGGCCATTCCTGAGACAGTAAGCCAGAAGGCTGGAGAGGTATCTCTATGGGCTTTGAACAGGTAATGACTTTAACAGATGTAACACCATTTTTACTTTGAGGAGAGTGTTCTTCCCATTTTTTTACTAGATTAATGTGAAACACTTGTCCCTTGGATCCTGTTCTGGGAACTGCGATTTTATAGGTAACAGGGGTTACTTGACTCATCACAGTGTAGGGTCCTTGCCAGGCCGCTAGTAGCTTTTTGTCCGAGGAGGGCAAAAGTATGAGGACCCTTTCTCCCACAGTTAATTGTCTTAACCGGCTGTTTTTGTTGTAATACACCTCTGTCTTTGTTGGGCCTTCTCCATATTTTGTTGGACTTCCTCCCTTAGAGTAGCAAGGTTTTTTTTTAAGGCATTGGAGTACGCTAATAATAGTTTCCCCTCATCTTCTTCCTCCGTCCACTGCTCGGCTGCCATGTCTAAAATGGTGTGTGGTTTATGTCCAAACACTAACTCAAAGGGGCTGAAACCTGTGCATTTTTGCTCATGTGTTCGTATGGCGAACAGCGCTATAGGGAGCTTACGGTCCCAATCTTTTCCTGTGTCGGTGATACATTTCCTCAATATAGTCTTTATAGTCCGGTTATAGCATTCCACTAAACCGTCTGTCTGGGGATGATATACCGCTGTGCGGATTTGTTGGATAACCAGAAGCTTACATACTTCCTCATCAAACAAGACATAAAGGGGGTTCCCTGGTCGGTTAGGATTTCGGATGGAAACCCGACCCTAGAGAAGAATGAGATAAGGGCTTGAGCAACCGATGGGGTGGTCATGCTTGTTAGGGGTATTGTTTCGGGGGTACCGTGTGGAATAATCTACCAGAACTAATATATATTGGTGTCCCCTGGCTGAGGGTATAAGGGGCCCCACTATGTCCATTCCTACCCGTTTAAACGGGACGTCTATAATAGGTAAGGGTCAAAACGGGGCCTTTTTGTCTGTTGAGGGGTTGACTAATTGAAACCTTGAACACGCGGCACAGAACCTGGCCACTTCCTTTTATACCCCTGGCCAATAGAATTTTCCCAATAAGTACCGGAGGGTATGTTCTTGACCATAGTGTCCACCCCAGCCTGGCTATGGGCTATGTGTAAGGCTTGCTCTCTGAAGGCTAGGGGAATGAGTAACTGCTCCTTTTTTTCTAATTTATCCCCGCTAATCCTATAGAGAATCCCTTTCTTTAATCAAAAGTACGGGCCTACCTTCTGGGGTTCTTCTTCGCAGGCTTGGTTCCAGGCATGTGTCAGGGTACTATCCTCCTGTTGCGCTGTCCTAAAACTCCAGCCTGGCCACTCTCTTTCGTCTTGGGAGGAAAGAAGACAGGTGACAGGGGAGGACAAGGCCATTGAATATGCTATGCGCTCTTTCCTTTTTTCTGATCTGGTCTTTGGTGTTTTAGTCGCCTTTTGGGTTATCTCAGCTGTATAGAAGGGTGCTTCCTTCAACCAGTTGGTTTCCTGCTTTTCCTGGGCTATGTCTGTCAAATACTCATGGAATCTGTGTATATCCGTTCCAAGGAGAACGTTTTCTTGAAGGGCCGGTACCATCCCTACTCGATATACCTTTGGGTCCCCATCTATCTCCATCAGGACATTGGCCACTGAATACAAACGGATGTCTCCATGTACACAGAACACCTGTATTTGGGTTTCGTCCGTGATATGATTGATAGTGACCAGTTCCCTGGAGACTACTGTGTGGTGGCATCCGGTGTCCAGCAGGGCGTCTATGATTTTGCCGTTAAGGCGGATGGTCTTTCTATATCATGGCTGTACACCCCCTGTGGCAAGTACTCAACCCCGGGTTAATCCAACCTCCATGGGCTCAACTCCCTCATTCTTAACCGGACAATTTCTAGCAATATGCTCCCACTCTAGACACTTAAAGCACTGAGGGCCTGCCGGGGTAGGGACGGGGTGTATAGGTGTTCTCGTTATTCCTTTTGCCTGTGTGGTAACCCTGTTCTCGTTCTGTCTGGGGACAGTCCTCTGGGTTGTCGAAGTCTGAGTCTTTACGGGTCGGTCCCTGAAGTTGGGTGACCTATGGTAGGCACAGGCCAGTTCCACAGCGCTCTGTACCGTCAAGTGAGGGTGTTGCTTTAGCCATGCCCGGGTGTGTGGGGGAAGGGCCTCCACGTACTGCTCAAAGTACACCTTCTCCGTGATTTCCTCAACAGGGGACTTACTAGGTTGTAACCATCTTTCTCCTAGGTCCATGATACGGTAATAAAGTGCTCTGGGGTTGTCGCCCGTCACCCACTTTTCTCTATGAAACATTTCCCTATAGTACTCTGAATCAAATCCTAACCTCTCGAGAATGGTCTTCTTAATCTCGGGTTAGGGTGTAAGGCCAGAGGGATTGGCGGCCTGATAGGGGGCCTGGAGTTCGCCAGATAGGAGGGGGGGCTATATACTGGCCACATCGCTCAGGGGGCCTAGCGGCTGTGGTGGCTCACCCTTTCAAAATTAACAAAGAAGTAGTCTGGGTCCTCCCCCTCCTGATATTTTTGTAACACTGAACTGGGTATGTTGGGGTGGACCTGGGCTGTATTTATAGCATTGGTGAGGTGTAAGATGGCGATGTCTTGGGCCTGCTGGTAGGACGTGAGAAGAGCTGTTCTTTTAGGGCAGTTTGGAAGGCTTCCCTTTCTTTTTGTGCTTCTTGGTTTTGGCGTTCAATGACCAGCTGCAGGAGTCTGTGGCCAACTGGGCCACCATTGCTTCCATGGTGATGGGTTGGGTCATGGTAATCTTAAATGACCAAATCCCACTTCTGACACCACTGTGGTCGCGTGGTCATATAGAGGAGCAAGTCAGGGATGGTTAGATAGGGGTTTTTAATGATATTAAAAAAAACATATATATAGAAATGAAACAAAAGGTCCATGAAAGTCAATAAGTCAAATAAATTGGAGGGACTCCTTGTCCTTAGTCTCTAGGTTCCTGGGTCAGTCTCTCCCTCCCTCTGTCTTGCTAGGAGATATCCTTGTGTTCTCTTCTTCCTGCCCCACTGAATGTAGGGGAAGTGGTCAATAGGCCGGGTCCTCGGAGGAAAAGACGAATGTTGTTTAAATATGAAAGGGTATAGGTAGTCAGTGCCGTCACCTGGGGTTTGGTTGTGTTTTAAAGGGCTGTGTTGTGTAGGGTGTCAGGGAAAACACGTGAAGGGGGATATGTGGCTGGGTGCACATGTACATACAGGTGTCCTTCACCGCCCCAACCTCCACCAGCCCGTGGAAAAATATGGAGAGAGAGGTGCTTGACTGTGGCTGGCCACGACCTTGACTGTGGCTGGCCACGACCCTCCCGGGCCGTGGCAAGGGGAGCCTGGCCGTCCTCCTCCTCAGACCGGCTTGACTCTGGGACCTTGCCTCTAGGCGGTTCTTTAGTCGGCGTGTCCTCTTCCTCCTGGACTGCTTCTCCCAGCATTTCTCTCTTCCCCGCAGCTCCAGCTCCTTGGGTTTCTCCTCCTCCTGGTCTCCTTCTCTCCGCAGCTCCAATTCCTCCTCCAACCAGTGTAGAGACGCGATCATCTCCGTGACGTCCTTTTCTCCCTCTTCTCGCCCCTCCTCTTCCTGAGCCGGCAATCCAGTGTCTTTCGGGGCTAGACTGCCGACCTCCTTTTCCTGGTGTCCGATCGCAGGCGCCATGTTGGAATTCTCGGGCGCGGGAGGTGACGCGGGAGGCGCCGTGTTACAAACTCTTTCTATGTCTTAGCCCTTGCTGAGAGAACTCACACAATAACAATCTTCCTAGCGACAGGCGCTGAGCGTGAAGCAATTAGCCGATCCTCTCCGCTACAGAATACTCGCCTAGGAAGAACCATATACAACTAACACAATACCTCTCATAACAAGGCTGGGGGTGGAAGAATTAGAATTTACACTCCCTGGTTAGGAGCAGAACAACTTCCCAATACACAATTACCTGCTAGAAGGGAACTTACCCATCCTTCTAAACATAAGCATTTGGCTAAGAAGAGTCCAAACCTCCCGTCCCAAGGAAAACAGACAAATAATTATATTCTCTGGGGTATTTTATTAGTACATGATACACGGTAGGCCAAACTGTACTATATAAATATATCGATCCACAAACTAACACCTAGGCAATTGCTAAACGCAATCATTAAAACATATATAGAAATTATATGTATATTAATGTATAGAACCTGAAAACAGAAGAAGATAGTTAGACAAGATCAGTAGGAATATAAGAATTAGTGGAACACCTCACCAACTGTCTATTCATCCCGCTTCCACTTCGCCAGAGGGAAGCCCGTTTCTCCGGCCGAATCAGGAGACAGGGTGACACCATTCGCCCCACCGTCACAGCTGCACGTCTGCCCTGTGGTGGACTTCCACCGATCAGAACCCAGACACCTCGTTTAGTACCAATGGAAACGTAAGACGAAGCTCCTGTGAGCCTCGCCCCCTTTTTCCCATCAGAGTCTGTACCACTCCACACCAAGGCCACAGCTTCAGCTGGCCAGGCGTCTGTTATGGCTTCAGAGCAGAGCGAGCACATTCCTCTGACCAGAACCAGTTCCTACCAGTCTACGAAGTGCGAAAAACAAGTGAAAAGCAAAACATGGCTTCTCACCTAGAAAGGCTCAGAAGATGGCTACAGCTTAGAAAATGGAGTCTCTCAAGCATAGGCCACTATTCCTGTAAAGAGCGGAATTAGTATGCAAGACGGCATAAGATTATGCCAAAGCCAATAGCAAGCACTGCCGTTAAGTAAGATAAAGTCAGAAACAGAAAGGGACACAATCAAGCCCTACTTTGTAGCTTATTCTTACTACGCAGACCTACACATCACTATATTAGGTCGAAATATACTGAGATGGTGATGGATGGTGATGGGCAACGGTCATAATCAGGCCATTCTAAATGGCACATTCATTACAATGTGCAAGCATAACAACAAGCTAGTGTGGGCCAGGCTGTACTCAAAACATTATTTCAGACTACTGCAACAGATACTGGTGGTCGCCGCTAAAAGGGACAGTACTGATATGCAATCTATGCATAGTGTGTGATCTGCAGCTCATATGCCTCGAACGGAAAATGCTACTTACCAGTATGCATCTGTTCTTGGCATGTCGAGCTGTCAATTCACACACACCCACCCACCTCCCTGGCTACCTTTATCTGTTCCAGTATTATCTTAATTAAATATAACATACATGGACATCTCTTTATGTTCTCACAAAACTCCATCATTTCCCTTCTTGCGAAAAAACAATCTGAAGATGGAGTTGATGCCCATGCGCACTGTTGTCCAAAGGAGGAGTCATCTATCTCGTGACTTCCAAAGACTTGTTCCAGGACAATAACAAACTGCAAACATCCGGACCCAACACCATATGGCGATCTATGCATAGTGTGTAAATCTGCAGCTCTACATGCCAAGAACAGATGCATACTCGTAAGAAGCATTTTCCTTTTGCAGGCGGACACTATTGTGTTCTGATTTGGGATGCTGTTGAGTCCTAGATAGCGGGGAAAGAATGCCATTGCACTCTAGTTAAGCGTTATGTTGTTGCACCCTGTTAGGTTGAGTATGAAGGCATTTTTGACCTGATTAAACAGCAGCCTGCTGTTCACTGGTTGACCAGATTGCCTTTTGAAACTGAGTCCGCAAGAGGCAGGAGGAGCAGCTTTTACTTGATATGCAAGTCACTAACTAGAGTCTGGGGAAAGCTAAATGTATCCTGTTAGAGAGGAATCACATAATTAGGCCTGGGCGGAGTTCCATGAAGTGACCTGAAAAATCCGCCTCACTATGCGGAGTTCCGCAAGCGGTGGAATGCATTAGGTCGCTCAGTTGGTCCTGATTTTTAGCGCCAGGTTTGTCCCACACTAGAAAATCAGAGCGAATGGCACCATGAGCAGCGCAAAAGGGTGCTGCTCCTTCTGCCACACGGGTAGATTATCTACTCGAGCAGCAGCTTCCTCAATGTGTTGCTCCCACCATTATGGTAAATTGCTGGTGTGAGCTGGCTAGTGTGATTATAATCCTTCTTGAGTGAACTCACCCGTTGTGAAGAGGTCCTCTTATGAACAGATTCCTGTGGGTAGAGATTGATTTCATTTGAGAGAGCATTCCTTTTGAGGTGGCTTTCACTTCTTTTAGAAGATGCCCATCTTCCAGTAGACGGCTGACCTAATGTGGTGTAACATTTACCCTTATGTCTCTGAATTGTTCTGCATGTACATTTGATTGCAGGTGAATGAGCACCTTCCAGGTGAAGGGTTTAATCCCTGTACTTGAGTATGCCCCTTCCTCCCACCCCGAGTCTTTGATGCATTTGTAACTCATGCACATTATTTTTCTCCTTACAGGGAGTCCACACCGAAGCAGTGTGCCATCTTCCCCCATGTACAGCAGTGAGGATGTCATCCGGTGCCAGCTCACTCACACGGTGCCTTGTGCCCATCAGAAGCCTATTACTGCACTGAAAGCAGCAGCTGGGCGGCTGGTGACAGGCAGCCAGGATCACACTCTGAGAGTCAGTACTTGTGCCTTTGGGTGTATGGATCCAGTAGTGAGAAGGGATATGAAGAGAGTGCATGTGTAAACCAGAATCACTACCAGTGTGCATGTACAATAATCTCTAATGCTAGACATACATCAATAAAGCAATATGTGAATGGGCTGCATTGTGACATTGCATGTGATTGGATATCATTCCTGTAGTGCATGTTGATGGATAATACATCAGTGTGTATGTGGACTTGCATCTGGCATTACCTTCTATCCTGTCCATTGCATTTTGCCTACACTATCTCTTTCACATCTCTCCATTACCCTGTCCTCTCCTATGTCTCCTTTTTTCATTCCTTTTTTCCGGAACCTTCTTCTCTCCTTCCTTGTTAGCCCCCAACACCCGCAACATTAAGTATTCTCTAGTTTCCCATGATTTCATTGGACTGGGCAGGCTGGAATATTTTAAAATATTACTTGATGTGATTTTAAAAAAATGATTTTTTTTAACTGTTATTGGAAAGGGAGGAAGTAAGATTAAAAGAGGCCAGCCAGAAGGCTACATAAAGAGCTTTACTGAAAAGTGCATCTGTAGATTCTTTGTAGGGGCTTAATAAAATGAGAGATAGTAAATGGATAGTGTGAAGGTGCAGTGGGAAGAATTGCATATTTGATCTGCAACCAATGCAATTTCTGCTGAATAAAAGACAAAGATATTATCAACTTGTTATGGCATATCCATAAATGGTCACTCTATCATTCCTCCAAGAAATGTCTTTAGGTTTTTGAGTTTCTATTTCAACATAATTTCCAAGGTTATCATATGAGTCTTCTTGTTGTGCACCAAGGCTTAGCTTCACAAGGTGAGTTATGCCCGTCTGGAGTAGGGGACCCACCTGTTTGTCTCTCAACAAGCCATTACCGCAGAAGTGTACATTATGTTCGAGGCATATGGGCTGCAGATGGTACATTATGAATAGATCGCCATCTGGTGTTGGGCTCGGATGATTGCACTTTGTTTTTCTCTTGGAGAGTCTTTTGTATCTTGGTGACTCCTCCCTTGGCTGGTAGTGCGCATGGGCATCGGCTCCATCCTTAGATTGTTTTTTTTCCGCCATCGGGTTCGGATGAGGATCGAGACGCTCCAGATCAACTTCAGAGAAAAGTGATTTATCGGCTGTATTCCCTTTCCAATTCGACGGTATTGTTATCGAACGCGTTTCATTTCCATTCCGACGCGTTGCGAATTCAAAATCGAAGAGAAAAAACTTTGATCTACGTCGACGAACAGGAGGCCTTTCTCGACGCAGTCAAGCCCGGGGTCCATGGAAAGGACTCCATTCAAAAAATGTCCAACGTGTGGTGCTAAGTTCCCACACAAGGACCTACACGAGGTGTGCAACCTCTGTCTATTGCCTGAACACGAATCCAGGGACTGCGAAGCCTGCGCAGCATTCTCCTCCAAGCTAACGATTAGAAATCGTCGAGCTAGAAGACACCAGGTTTCCAGAATGCAGTCGGAGGCGATCCCGGAGCTGTTCGGAGACGAACAAATTGAGGAAGAAGAGGATCAGTCGGGGTCGGAAGGGGACCAATCGGATGTTGAAGAACTCGACGTGCAACAAACCGTGAGTGACGACGTCCCCTTACCGAAAAACCGACCCCGTGCGGTAACGACCCCGCCTTCGAGCCCGGTCAAACCGCAGAAAAAAGTTTCCGACGCCCCGCCCTCGCGCCCGGCAACGAAACCGAAACTGAAACCGAAACACTCGGCCTCCCACCATGTCGGATCCGAGAAAAGGTCGACATCGACTTCGACACCGAAGCTCCATACAAGGGAAGTCTCGGTATCGAAACATTCCATGTCGAAACAGAAACATGATTCGTCGTCCAAGACTCACTCGATACCTAGGAAGTCGGAATCGAGTAGACACTCGGTGCCGAAAACACCGAACACTGACGATCGAAAACATAAGCACCTTTCGGAACCAGGACCTTCGGTACCGATTCAGGAGCAACAGACAGATCCCAAACAAAAGATTTTGTTTATCGATCCGCAAACTGGCAAAGTAGTGACGAAGAAGAGAAAGAATGAACAGACAAAAGATAAATCTCTTCCTTCAAAAAAGAGAACACTGAGGACAAATACAACTCCTCCTGCTTCTCCTCGACCTAAAGTCACACCCTCTTCTCCTATTCCTCACACTATGCCAAATATTCCTACACCTTCCACACCAAGACCATCTACACCTCAGTCTGATGTAGACAGTGATCCAGGAGAGGGAGAACCTCAAGGGGATGATGAAACCATCCCAGATGAGGATGACCCATGGGAAAATTATGACGTAGGGTCAGATGAGGACAACGACCCAGAGTTATATCCCTCTAAGCCTTCACCACCTGATGATAACACAGGGTTTGTACAGCTCATTAATAGGGCAGCAAAATATCATAAAGTAGATATACATACAGAACCTCAAATAGAGGATTTCCTGTTAGAGACGCTACCTTATGCACAAAGAACATCAGGTACTCTTCCTATGTTGAAGGGTCTTCTCAGTCACACAGAAGAAATATTCAAAGACCCAGTGAGGGCTAGGGTGTTAAACCCAAGAATTGATAAAAAATATAAGGCGGCTCCAAAGGATCCAATATTTATCAAAGGGCATGTACCTCTGGACTCGCTTGTAGTCTCAAACGCTCGTAAAAGAGCAAACTCATTATCTACAGGAGAGGCTCCTCCACCTGATAAAGAGTCAAAATTAATAGATGCATCAGGCAAGAGAGTAGCATCACAAGCGGCAAATAGCTGGCGTATAGCCAATACACAGGCACTACTTGCACGTTATGACAGGGCACATTATGATGAATTAGAAAAACTCATCACACATCTCCCCAAAGAACATCAGAAAAAGGCAGATCAGTTAATACAGGAAGGTAAAATAATAACTAATACTTCCATTAAGTGCGCCCTAGACGCAGCAGACACTGCAGCAAGATCCATCAACACCAGTGTCATGTTAAGGAGACATGCATGGCTTAGAATCTCAGGATTCAAACAGGAAGTACAAACGTCCTTACTGAACCAACCATTTGATCAAAAGACACTTTTTGGTTCAAACACAGATGAGACCTTAGAAAAAATGAAAAAAGATACTGAAACGGCGAAGTCAATGGGAGCATTGCAACAGCCAACACAAAGAGGTTCCTTTCGTAGATCCACCTATAGAGGGGGCTCAAAAAATACAGGAACACATCAGCAATCCACCTCTTTCACACCTACATCACCCAGAGGCAATTCAAGAGGAAATTACAGGGGTAACAACAACAAAGGTAGAGGCCGCGGAAATAATAACAACCGCAACGCCTCAACCCCAAAACAGTGACTTCATAGAACTCCCCCCAGACCACATAACACCGGTCGGGGGACGTCTATCACAGTTCCTACCTGTCTGGGAAAACATCACATCAGACAAGTGGGTGAGACAGATTATCCAACATGGTTATTGCCTGGAACTCACAGCTACCCCACCAAACATCCCCCCCAAACAGCGTCCAATGAGTCAGGATCATCTGACATTGTTAAAAGAAGTACTAGCACTTCTACAAAAGCATGCAATAGTGAAGGTCCCAAAAAATCAACAAGGGACAGGAGTATACTCTCTATACTTCCTAATCCCCAAAAAAGACGGGTCCCTAAGACCAATATTGGACCTCAGACCTCTCAATGCTTACATAAATTCGGAGCATTTCCACATGGTCACGCTCCAACAAGTACTCCCTTTACTGAAGAAAGGGGACTTTCTTTCTACACTGGATCTAAAAGACGCTTACTTTCATATCCCAATTCACAAAGCCCACAGAAAATACCTAAGATTTGTAGTAGAAGGACAACACTATCAGTTCAAAGTCCTTCCGTTCGGTGTCACAACAGCACCGAGAGTTTTCACAAAATGCCTAGCTGTGGTGGCAGCACACCTAAGAAGACAACAAATACATGTCTTCCCCTACTTGGACGATTGGCTAATAAAGGCCAAGTCACAAGAAGAATGCCTTCACAACACACAGAAGACAATTCAATTGCTGCACCACCTAGGGTTTACGGTGAACTACAAAAAGTCACACCTGCAACCAAACCAGATTCACCTGGGGGCTACGATAGACACAGAAAAGGCAATAGCATACCCCAACCCAATCAGGATACAGACAATGGTCGGGTTAATACAAAGATTTCAACCACAACACTCACTACCAGCACGAGTGTTTATGCAACTGTTAGGCATGATGTCCTCCTGCATACTGCTAATACCACATGCCAGGCTACAAATGCGTCCACTACAGAAGTGTCTAGCGACACAGTGGAATCAGGCTCAAGGTCAGATTACAGATCTGGTGTTGGTAAACGACCGGACGTATCGCTCTCTGAAGTGGTGGAGCACAGAAAACATTTCCAAGGGACGGTCGTTCCTAGAGCCAATTCCACAAGTGATAATAACAGCGGACGCATCGCTCTCCGGATGGGGAGCGCATATGGACAAATACACAGTGCAGGGGAAGTGGAGTGTGCAGCAAAAGAAACTGCACATCAACTACCTGGAACTATTAGCAGTATTTCTAGCACTAAAGGCTTTCCAAATGCAAATAACAAGCAAGGCAGTCCTGATCAGAACAGACAACATGACTGCAATGTATTATATTCAAAAACAGGGGGGGACCCACTCTCTCCAACTATCCAAACTAGCACAGGACATTTGGAGATGGGCCATTCCTCAAAAGATCTATCTGTTAGCAGAACACCTACCAGGAGTTCAAAATCAGATAGCAGACATCCTAAGCAGACAGTCAGAACAAGTACACGAATGGGAGCTGCACGACCAAATACTGCAGCCATTCTTCCAGAGATGGGGGCAACCAGAGATAGATCTGTTTGCCAATCATCAGAACGCAAAATGCAAAAACTTCGCATCCAGGTACCCACACCAACGGTCCCAGGGCAATGCACTATGGATAAATTGGTCCAACAAATTTGCTTACGCTTTCCCTCCTCTCCCACTAATTCCGTTACTGGTTCGGAAACTGCAGCAACACTCAATGACAATGATACTAGTGGCACCCACGTGGGCAAGACAGCCGTGGTTCACCACGCTACTACAACTCTCACAGGTGCCACATCAAAAACTAAGATTATTACCCATGCATCTTACACAGAACCATGGAGAAATAATGCACCCAGATCCCAAACAACTGAACCTAGCGATCTGGCTCCTGAAGTCATAGAGTTTGGATATTTAGATTTACCACCAGAGTGTATGGAAATCATTAAACAAGCAAGACGTCCTACCACCAGAGCATGCTATGCAGCAAAATGGAAGAGGTTTGCTATACACTGTAACAGTAAGCACATCAACCCTCTGGACGCATCCACTAAACAAATCATTTGCTATTTACTACACTTGCAGCAATGTAACTTAGCATATACCTCTATCAGAGTTCATCTCGCAGCCATAGCGGCGTACCTACAAAACAGGCAACATCTTTCCCTGTTTAAAGTACCAGCAATTAAAGCTTTCATGGAGGGACTCAAAAGAGTCATTCCACCAAGACGACCACCTTCCCCAGTCTGGAATCTCAACATAGTACTTACCAGACTAATGGGGCCACCCTTTGAACCTATGCATAGGTGTGAAATACAATTCCTCACATGGAAGGTGGCCTTCCTCATAGCTATCACGTCACTTAGAAGAGTAAGTGAGTTGCAGGCTTTTACGATTCAAGAACCATTCATGCAGTTACACCAAAATAAAGTGGTTCTTAGAACAAACCCAAAATTCTTACCAAAGGTAATTTCAGCATTCCACATCAATCAGTCAGTGGAATTACCGGTTTTCTTTCCAAAACCACAAACAGTAGCAGAAAGAGCCCTACATACATTGGATGTTAGAAGGGCAATATTGTACTATATAGAGAGAACACAAACTTTCAGAAAGACAAAACAGCTATTTGTTGCGTTTTCTCCAACACATAAAGGCAATCCCATCTCTAAAGCGGGCATTGCCAGATGGATTGTAAAATGCATTCAGATATGCTACTTAAAAGCAAAGAGAACATTAACTGTTCCTCCTAGAGCTCACTCTACACGTAAACTAGGAGCATCTATGGCATTTTTGGGAAACATTCCACTAGATGACATATGCAAAGCAGCTACCTGGGTTACAACGCACACATTCACAAAACACTATTGTGTAGATGTGCACACAACACAACAAGCTAGAGTGGGACAAGCGGTATTAAAGACCTTATTTCAGACAGTTGCAACAGACACGGGCGACCACCGCTAGGGAGAGAACTGCTGTATAGTCTATTCATAATGTACCATCTGCAGCCCATATGCCTCGAACGGAATATGCTACTTACCAGTATGCATCTGTTCTTGGCATAGAGGGCTGCAGAGTGGTACATGCCCTCCCAGCCTCCCCGGAAACCTGTGTCTGTTCCAACATTATCTTATTTAGATACACTTACATGGGCATTCTTATCTGTATTCTATCATACTACTCCATCTAACCCTACTATGGCAAAACAATCTAAGGATGGAGCCGATGCCCATGCGCACTACCAACCAAGGGAGGAGTCACCAAGATACAAAAGACTCTCCAAGAGAAAAACAAAGTGCAATCATCCGAGCCCAACACCAGATGGCGATCTATTCATAATGTACCACTCTGCAGCCCTCTATGCCAAGAACAGATGCATACTGGTAAGTAGCATATTCCTTTCTCCCCCCTCCCCCCCAAAAACAAATCTGAGTTTGTCTTGGCAGAGTTACTTTGTGCCAAAGCATCCAAGATATAATTCCTAACCCACAGAAAAACAACCTATTACTCTGCATCACACAGGTGCTTTGTATATTGTGTTAGGGGACGGATATGTGACAGAAATACGCATGCCTTTACCACACAAGTCTTTACCACGCATACCTTTACAAATAAAATATATATATTGAAGTGTGGCTCAGGGGTTAGAGGCGGCAGACCCGGAAGCTGAGATCGGCCCTGGACCAGGGTTCAATTCCCCGCCTCGACTCGATAATTCTCGCTCCGGTGCCTACTCGACTCACGGGTTCACACTCTGCGACTCTGGGCAATAGCTTGCTTAATCTCCACAACGGCCCCTCGCGGCGGGATGCCTGGCTTTCACCTTGTGGATACCCTGCCGGGGTTATCTCACAGGGGAATACCAGGACGGGTTCCCTAAGCAAGCGCTTAGATGCCTGCGATGTGGGTAATTTGCGCTATATAAATACATGTACATTTACATTTACATTTATATTATATATATATATAAACGGGAAAACAGGTGGAGGTGTTGCTCTCATTGCTCGTTCTGATCTCCAGTTCCAAGTCGTCCCCTCACCTCCCCTGGTAGGAATTGACTACTTGGTGGCTCGCTCTACCTCCCTTTCCCCTCACTTAGCCATTGTGCTTGTCTACCGTCCTCCCCAACCAACCCCTTCTTTCCTCCCGGCCCTCCAAGATCTACTTGGCACCCTGGCTGTCAATTATGCCTCGGCTCTAGTCCTCGGGGACTTTAATTATTGGCCCTCGGACCCCAAGGAATGTGCCTCATCAAAGGACTTTTCAGAAACTCTTCTCTCTCTTAATTTTACCTCCTTTGTTCACATCCCTACCCACACTCATGGCCACACTCTAGATCAGGTCTGGTCTCTAAACTGCTCCCTGTCTGCACTGTCTGTTGTCCCCTGCACATGGTCTGATCACTTTTTAATTTCGTTTTCCCTCAGCCGCTGTCTGACTAATACCCCTATCCACACCAAAAACTCCTGGGCCCGTAACTGGGGCAAGGTCAATTTGGCTAACCTCTCTGCCTCGCTTCTGGCCTCCTCTCCCCCTATATCGGGATTGGACTCTGCAGCCCAAGCCGAAGCCATTGACTCATGGCTCAAGGAAGGAAGCGACTGCTTGGCTCCTCTCCGACGTACCTCGATCAGACGCCCCAAAGACGCCAATCGGTGGTTCAACAACGAGCTGAAAGAACTGAAGCTCACGGTTCGCAGGGCAGAACGTAAATGGAGACTGGACTACTCTCCCGACTCCAGGACTCGCTATATCCACCTTCTTGGGACCTATAAGCAAAACATCACTGAGGCCAAGAAAACTTACTTCTCGGCCAAAATTCTGGCGGCCGAGAACCAACCCAAGGAGATCTTTGCCATCACTCACGATCTGGCTTTCTCCGATCGGACCTCACTTAAACCCCCTCCCTCACAGAAACTCTGTGACTCGCTGAATCTCTACTTTGTCGAAAAAATTTCGACAATCAAATCCAACATCCCCCTCCCGTCCTCTTCTTTTGTTGACCCCCTGCCTCCCCCCGCCCTAGCCTATTTCAATTCCTTTCCCCCCCTCCCTGAAGAACTTTTTCTGTCCCTTCTCCCCAAAATTAAATCCGGTTCCCCTGCTGATATATGCCCGGCACACATCTTACGGCAGATTTATACTGTCTGCCCTATGCCTCCTCTGGGTTTTCTTAATGACTCTCTGGCTCGAGGGGTTGTCACTCCATCGCTAAAAGCCGCTTCCATCGTCCCTATTTTGAAAAAGCCAGGAGCTGACCCTTCTGTGATGGCCAACTATCGCCCCATCTCCCTTCTCCCGTTTCTGGCGAAGGTGCTTGAGCGACATGTTACATCTGCGCTCAGCTCCTTTGCCGAGGAGAATGGGAGACTGGCTCCGTGCCAGGCTGGGTTTCGGCCCAAGCACTCGACAGAGTCAGTGGTGGTGTCAGTATCAGACACCCTCAGAGAGGGCTTGGACATGGGCAGATCTCAGGCGCTGGTCCTCCTTGACTTGTCCGCCGCTTTTGACACGGTGGATCATTCCATCTTGCTTTCCCGTGTCAAGGCGGCGGGCATAGGAGGCTCAGCCCTCATCTGGCTCTCATCCTTTTTGAGGGACCGGACCCAGGCGGTTCACCTTGGGGAGTTTTCTGCTACCCCCCGCCAGGTCCAGTGCGGTGTTCCTCAGGGCTCTTCTCTCTCTCCTTTACTATTTAATCTCTACATCGCCCCTCTTATCTTTGCCTTACAGCAGCTGGAGGTCACGGTATATAATTATGCCGACGACCTCCAGCTCATCTTCAATCTGTCTTCTACCTCTGACTCTATCTCTAATTTCCAATCTATTCTATCTTTCATCAGGGACTGGATGAATTTCAACCACCTTAAACTCAATCTCGATAAAACTGAACTTGTGGTGACGGGTGGTTGCTCCAGTCCCTGGAATTCTCTCTTCTGGCCCCCCTCCTTTGGTTCTCCTCCTACCCCTGTTCCCTCTGTTAAGACCCTTGGCATCAAGCTGAATGATAAACTCACTATGCACTCCCAGATTGGTTCGGTGGTTTCTTCTTGCTTTCTCACTCTCCGCACTATCCGCTCTATTTCATGTTTTTTTTCTTTCTCTGCACTTAAACTAATTATGTCCGCACTGGTCCTGTCTCGCCTGGACTACGGGAACATCTTGTTCAATGGCATCCCTCAGTACAGCCTGCGTAAACTGCAACTAGTGCAGAACCAGGCTGCTCGCCTTGCCTTCGGTCTTCCCAAATTCCATCATACCTCCCCCCTCTTGAAAACCCTCCACTGGCTCCCTGTGCGGGAACGCGCCCTGTTCAAATTAGGCTGCATGGCGTTTCAGGCCAGGACTGGCCTGGCCCCCCTCTTTATATCCTCTGCCATCAAGGCCTATGTCCCTGGCAGAGACCTCCGCTCCTCGGCACATCTTCTTTTATCAGTCCCTCGCTACCGGAAAAAAAAACAGGGTGGCTCGAAATTTTCCACTCTTGCCCCCTTGTTTTGGAACTCTCTCCCTTTTCATCTTAGGTCCCTTACCCAGTATTCTAGTTTCCGCAAAGCTCTGAAGACCTTTTTATTTTCTCAGGCCTTTCTATCGTAAGCCTTGCTTGCCTTTCCAGTCGACGCCTTAGCTACTGCTCTTGCCCAGTTGGCTGCCTGCTACTTCAGCGCCAAGAAACCGCTCAGGTGTACGTTGCGCTTAACAAATATTTTAAACTTAAACTTATATATATATATATATATATATATATATATATATATATACCCTTACCACCCCATACTCCTAACCACCTCTAAACCCTAAAAACACCCATACCACCCAATACCCCTACCCACCCTAACAATGGGACCACCCAATACCCCTAACCACTCCTAAACCATAAAAATACCCTTACAGCCACATGCTCCTAACCACCCCTAAACCCTAAAAACACCTTTACCACCCAATACCCTTACCCACCCCTAAATCGTAAGATCACCCATACCACTCTATACCCTTACCCACCCTTCAACCTTTAAAATGGCCTTACCCTTATATTATATATATCTCCTACTGGCGTTTGCCAGTAGGTAGCTATAATTAGGACCATGTTTCCATAGAAAAAGTGTTTTTTGACTTGCCTATGTCTTTGGCACCATTTGACGAATCTTAAAAAAAAATTCCAAAAGAAGTGTACCGTTTATTTTTGTTGTGCATGGAATGTTTCAGGGTAAGCCGTCAAGCGAGGGCAGAGAATAAGGGCAGGGGGTCAAAAAAGTGTTTTTCCACTGTTAATTTCCAAAGCGAATTTTGAGCACAACTACAGGCGGAACTGCTGGATGGAATTGCACAAAACTTGGCTGAAAGCTAGTTCTTATTTCGGAAAGAGTGTTTTTGTTGTTTGATGTAAATCCATTCTGTAGCTTTAGAAATATTAAGTTAAAAACAAATTTGTATCTATAACGAAGCAGATCCCCCGAGGATGTGACAGTCCCAGTGCTCAAATGAGATTGGCTACCAACACTTCAACCAGGAAGTGTTGGCAGCCATCTTGGGGCTCGGCGTTAGCTGAGTCCCACAATAAAATGTAAAAAAAAAGAGATATAGAAGGGGACAGGGTAGGAATACCCTGACCCCCTAGGCCGTTTGGGGAGGGGAGGAGCTCCCGTATGGACCACCAGGGCAATAAAAGCATTTCTTTTTCAAAAACATTTTCACCAGGAGTCACACTAGATCCGCAACTCACGCAGGAAAAAAAAGAAGCGTGGTCTCCCTCGCTTCTCTACTGTTTAGCCCCTGTGTGGGCCAGGTCTCCGGGGCGTGAAGGAAGCAAATGAAGGGAACAACGAGGACCCTCTCCTGGGGCCTAATAATGCTCGGAGAGCACCACCTCCCAAAGTCGCTTCATCCATAATCCGCCCGGGGAGGGGGCCGTGTGGTCCCTCTTCCCTTTAAAAGAAATAATCATAGGCCAGGGAATTAATTCCCAGGGGCCGAAATGTGCCTGGGCAATGGGCGTCTTGGCCCCTCCTCTCTCATTTGTTAATGGCCTGGCCTTAGGAGATGGGGACCCCAGGGCCAAAATCAGCCAGCCGAGGGGTGCTGCGCAGCCCCCCTCCACTGCTTGTTAATGTTTGGGCCCCAGGGGATGGGGTCCCCGGGTCTGAAATCGGCCCAGGGTTAGGGGGCCAGGCAGCCTCCCTCTCTTAATAAAAATTTAAAAACTTAAAAGGCTGTGCCCCTGGGGATGGCGTTCCTGGAGCCAAATCAGCCTTGGGACGGGGGAGGGGGGTGTATGGCCCCTCCTCCTTTGTATATGGCCAGGCCCCAGGGGATGGAGTCCGAAATGGTCCCGGGGAGGGGTCCGTGTTGCCCCCCCCCCACCCCCATTTGGCCACACGCACCTACTCAGAGACCTTGTCAGAGACTTACGCAGTCACTCACAGACCGATTCAGACACTTATGCATCCACTCACAGGCTCACTGAGACAGTGACGTGCTCACTCAGTCAAGCTCCCAATCAGGGGCATATTCAGACACTGACACACCCACACACTCACCCATTCATACACTCACACACACACACACACACTCAGACTCACGCACCCACTCCCAGACCCATACAGACATTCACAGATTCACTCACACATCCTTTGAGTCACTCATGCACTTAGTCGCACACTCACTCTCAAAGGTTACAGGCTATAGTTAGGAAATAAATAAATAAATAAATTGTATAAATTTACAGAAAAAAAGGTTACAGGGACGTTCTAGTTGAGCTCAGATTTCGCTCGTACAAAACCAGAGAAATTCTGCAGCTGTAGTTACCCGAGCTAACTATAACCTACACCCCCACAATGCACTGCCTATGACCTCACACTCATGACATTGTCAGTGACATCACTGATGGCATATCAAATGACATCACGGATGTCCTCATCACAGAACCACTCATACACTCGTACAACCTCTCATACGTCCTCACACACAGCCACACAACCACTTGCATACCTATTCACCGACACTTACAAGTACTCACACACCCACTCACTGATCCAAAGAGCCCCTCACAGATCCACTCACTTATACAGCCACTCACACAACCACTAACTCACCCATTTAGCCACCCATGTTCCCACTCACTTATCAATACAGTCATTGACACATCCAGTCATTTAGACATTGCCACTTACACACCAGCTCATACAGCCACTGTCAGTCACCCTTAATACTACTCACACACCGTATTCACTCACCCATACAGTCACTCACACACCCACTCACTCATATAGATACTAACTCATTTACTTATACAGTCATTGACACAAGCACACACGCTCACCCGGTAATTCACTCACCCATACAGCCACTCACACCCCATCACTAACCTTTGCATGCCTCTCACATACTCACCCAGGCATACACCCTTGACATACCCACTCATTCACCCCTACAGCCACTCACACGGGCACACACTCACCCACACAGCCACTCACACATCCATTCACATACAGATACATAGACCTGCACAGCCACTCACATAATATATGTAAGAAATAGTATCACTTATTACTAGGACACAAACGATATTAATGTAAGTAATGTAGTAGCTTACTATATATACTTAACACTCTTAAACGTTTAGAAAACTGTCACACTTAATGGAAGGTACCATCAGTCATTTCATTGAAGAGGCCATCAGTGATGTCACTGACCAGGTCATGAGTGATGTAATTTGTGAGGTCCTAAGCAGTGCATTGCAAAGATGTAAGTTATAGTTAGCGCAGGTAAATGTCCCTGGTGTTGTACGAGTGAAATCTGAGCCCAACTATAGCGTCCCTGTAACGTTTGTTTTTTTCACTGACTATATATATGTATACACACATACATATATAAAGGAGTTTCTCTAAACTGATATATACTTACATTTTTGTTGTAAAGTTATTGTGTGGTAAATACATTGCTTGGTAAAATCATTGCATGGTAAAGTCTGCATGGTAAACGTTTCCCTCCGTGGACTAATGTTACATGTTAAATGCTGCCAACCCCTGCTTTCCTTTCTTACTACTTTTTCCTCCTTTTTTGATTGATCTGCATCCTCCCTTCTTATCTTTTTCAGTAGTATTCTATCAATGCTTCACCCTTCCCCCCTCTTTATTTTTCCTGTTCCATTTATTTTCCTCACTCAGCCACATACCTTCTTTCCCCTTTCAGTGCCTCTGTTCCACTAATATCAATCATTGCCTTCCGTTTTCTTGTCATCGCATCCTATCTATCTCGCTATTCATTCTGCCTCTTTCTGCACCCAGGACTTCATCACATGCTCTTGGGATACAGCCTGTGATTTTGCCCTGTTTTGTATCTTAGGTGTACCGTCTGGAAGACTCCTGTTGTTTGTTTACACTGCAAGGTCATTCTGGAGGAATCACTGCTGTTTACATAGATCAGGTAGGAGCGTTGTTGTGATCTTACCACCAACTGGGGTTGTCCTTCGAAAACCCTCTCAAGCCTCAAGTCTTGTTCTTGGGTCCCTCCCAGTTGCTTACCAAATGTTTTGTTCAGTGTCGAAACGTAAGCCTACATATCCAAGATTTTAAGAGCTGTTCTTCGTGTCTGATGAATTGCCTCCCCTTCCCCTTCGACACAGAGAGTTTATTGTATTGTTATATGCATGGATACTGCTAAAACTCTTTTCCAGTAACCACACGCTTTGTTGATAGAGGCTTCTATTCTCTCTGTTGGGTATTGGTAATTGGGGGAGATCTTTGTTTATTTTGTGAAGGTTAGATAGTTGGCCTGCTTGCACTGTGTATTCTTAGTCATTTGCAGGTTTCTGAGCTGGTTTATTATGGGGGCGCCTCTGTAGTCTCTCATTGAACGAGTCTTGTCATGCATAACCTTATCCTCGACAATGATCAAATTATTTCTCCCTGCCTCTCAAGCTCTCGTAAAGTAAATAGTTGTAGCTGCCTAATGACTTTGTTCTTGCTTTCGTTCCTGCAGACCATGGTCCTTGCAAGTGGCGGACAGGATGGCGCCATCTGCCTGTGGGATGTTTTGACAGGCAGCAGAGTTAGCCACATGTACGGACATCGGGGAGATGTCACCTCTCTCATCTGCACTGCTTCCTATGTAATCAGCAGTGGGCTGGATGATATCATTAGTATCTGGGATCGCAGCAGTGGGATCAAGCTCTATTCGATTCAGCAAGTAAGATTGGCTTTAGGTGTATTATTGTAATGCGTCAAGCTTCTGTAGCTGCTACTCTCTACTGGTAGTGCATCTCTTTGTAAATGAATAAAGTCACAAACATGTATGAAAAATATACTTTATGGTGTCAATCTTACAAGGATCCTCCTCAACATGATGATTGCTGGCTGATACAGAGGTAAAAAGATAAACGGTGCAAAAATGATGAACAGGTCTCAGATTATGCTGCAGTCCGGCGACCGAAACGTGTCATTTGGACTTTGTGATGTTACATCAAACGACGTTTTTTATCTACTTGGAGTCTGTGCCCGTGTGTTCCTCCAGCATGATTGAAACTTGGAATTTCATTTGGATATATATCTATATATATATAGATATATATATCCACATCGCCAGTAGTTATAGCTATGACCTAGTTTCCGTAAGAACAGTGTTTTTTGTTTTGCCAATAGCTTTGGCGCCATTTGACGAATCCTCACAAAATTTTCAAAACTAGTATGACTCTCACTTCAGCTGCTGTCTTGAAAGTTTTGGGGTGATTCAAGTGGGGGCTGAGAAAAAGGGTGGGGCCCAAAACGCGTTTCCCCCATGCCTTTGCCCATAGGTATTTTAGATACGACTAGAGCCTTATCTGCTGAATGGTGCAGAAAGGTAGTTGTTGGTCTAGAAATTGATCTTTTTGTAAATTGGTGTAAATCCGTTATGTAGTTTTGGAAATATTAAGTGCAATACAAATGTGTTTATATAGGGACATGGATCCTAAGAGGATACAACAGTTCCCGTGCTCAAATCCGATTGGCTGCCAACACTTCAAACAAAAAGTGTTGGCAGCCATCTTGGGACACTGCTTCAGCTAACTCCCGCCCCCCCCCAAAAAAAGAAACGGGTGCAGTGTAGGAATACCCTGACCCCCTAACTGTGATCCTGGGGTCTCCCTGTGACCCCTACAGGGAAAAAACACTTCTTTTGTTGCCGGGGGGACGCAACAGCTGTGAATTCTCTGCAAAATAAAAAAAAAGTAGTCTCCTGCGCTTGTTTACATTTTAACCCCTTGGTAGGCCAAGTCCCAGGGTCATGCAGGCTTTTTTTAATTAAAAAGAAGGGGGGAACATATCAGTGATGTCATCAGTAATGTCACTGACCATGTCATGAGTGATGTATCCAAGTCATATGTTTTAATTGCAGTGCAAAAAGTGAGTAAACCACCATCTCTTTTTATTTCAAATCGTAAAGTGACTCAGATGGAGTCTTTCCCATACCTAGGAATCACTTTCGATTAAAAGGCATCCTGGAGGAGTATGGTAGAGAACCGTGGGATCATGTTAGAAAAGAGCACTAATGCTATGCGCTCAATCTCAAATAGGCTGGGAACAAGAAACCCAGGCATTTTAAGAAAGGTCTATGGGGCTAAATCAAGAGCAGTAGCCACGTATGGAGCTGGGGTGTGGGGCCACGTTGATGCAAAGAGAATCCAAACAATAGAGGATTTGGTTTGGAAATAGATGAGGAGTCTCCCCATTGGTTGTCCCAATTTTAATTTACACAAAGAACTAAGCATTCCTTATATAATTGATTGGATAAACGTTGGTCCCATCCTTTTATGGCACTCCGTCTGGCGTAGAGACACAGTGTCATTGACCCAACAAATAAAACAGGATTGCCTATCCCTTGATTACAAGGAGAGCATTTTATGGCTAAAGTATGTGAAAGATACTTTCTACACTCTTGATTTAGGTAGCTTATTCGTATCGCCTGAAAAATGTGGCTCAGTCTCCAAACATGCACTAAAGATCTGTTTTATGATTGCTGCCAAACAAGGGAGATTGAATGTACAGCATAATAAACCTACCGTTAGAGAATATATTGAAGGGCCATTGCAGGTTGAGGGGATATCTCCCTATCTGGATTTTGTAACCATCCCACAGCACAGGTTTATTTTGTTAAGGTTTCGGCTCAATTATATCCCTTGTATGTTGGGCCACCCCGCTGGTATCTTTTCTTCGAAAGATCTTCTGTGTTGCCCATGTGATGACACTTCTCGACAGTCTGTTTTGCACATCTTTTTCTTTTGTAAATTCTATTGTAACCAACGGAAAAGGTTTTTAATTCCGCTTTTACTTAAGTACAATTTTAGACAATGTCGTCTGGACCTGTATTTTTTACGAAGGCTGCCTGATCCGCTAACTTGTTACAGTGTTGCCTCTTTTTTATGTATGTATCTCAAATCCAGGAAAACATTTATTGATGGATACTGATGAATTGCTTCTTTTAACAGTTTTTAATTGTGATGTAAATATATACTTTTATGATTCACTTGTATTAATCGAATAAAGTCATTTTGATAATGATGAGTGATGTAATATGTGAGATCATAAGCAGTGAATTGCGAGGCGTATGTTATAGTTAGCGCTGCTTACTAAAAGTGAATTTCACTGTTTTTGTACAAGTGAAATCTGAGCATAACTTGAACGTCTGTGTAACCTTTGTTTGTTTCAGTGAAAATACGTAGGGGTGTGTGTGTGTGTGTGTGTGTAGGTCCCAGAGACGATTCCACCGGAGATGTTGGAAGGGGAGGTAGTCGTTCTTCCCAAACCCGGGAAGGATCCCACCCAATGTGCAGCATATCGGCCGATCTCCCTCCTCAATCTGAAGTTATTTACAGGTGTCCTAGAAGCCAGGCTGGGCCCACGCCTCCCTGGCATAATCGAGCCGGACCAATCGGGCTTTATCCCCAATCGACAAAGCAGTGATAATACCAAAAGGATTATGCATTTAATAGATAAAGCCCATTATATAGATCTGGATGCGGTGTTGATCTCGGTCGATGCTGAGAAAGCATTTGACCGTGTAGATTGGGTTTATTTAGACAGGACACTAGCACACTTTGGGATCGGGGAGCGTTTTCGCTCTTGGGTGGCAAGTTGTTACCATAAACCACAGGCAAGGATTAGGGTAAATGGGATCTGCTCCAAACCCTTTGACATTCGGAGGGGCACGAGGCAGGCGTGCCCTCTATCCCCCCTGCTTTTTGCACTTTATGTCGACCCCCTGGCACAGCGGATCCGGGACAATCCCCGGATATCCGGCATCCCCTTTGGGGGAGAGCAACACACAGTCAGCTTATATGCTGATGCCGTGATGGCATCTCTTACGGCTCCCCGAGGTTCTCTTCCAGCCTTTCTGAAGGAACTTGAGGAATTCGGTAGGGCATCGGGCTTTAAAGGTAATGTGGGGAAATCTATGCTCCTACCCTTGGGCTCTGCGGCAGCGGGCCTGGAGGATGCTTCTCGAGATTCTTGGGGAGTGCAGACGAAAAGTGAATTCCCGTACCTGGGGATAGTGCTGTCATCGTCCACAGGCGCTACTCTTGCTCGCAACTATACCACCCTCACCGCGCAAGTGACGGCTGCCTTACGTCGTTGGAAAACATACTCTGTCGCTGCTGGGTAGGGTGGCGGCGGTAAAAATGTCTATCCTGCCTAAAATACTATATATTTTCCAGACCATTCCTGTCACGCCCCCCTCGCACTATATACGTACGCTACAGTCCGAAATACAGCAGTTCATATGGGCCGGCCGGAGGTCGCGGCTTCGTCGTGAATTGGCTTTTCGCTCTTAGGAATTCCTAATCTTATGAATTATTTTAAGGCAACCCAACTACGCTACCTGGTGGAATGGAATAGATCAGAGTCCTAGAAGAGATGGCTCTTTCAGGATCGGGCCATGGCTGGCCTCCCTTTATGGAAGGTGCCATTCCTGAAACAGGCCGACCGCCCCTCATATATGCGCAGGTCTCCTACCACCCGTTCGGTGATGAGGCTGTGGGACTCGGTGGCGACGAGGCGGGACCTCACTTCGTTCCCCTCGCCCCGTACTCCTCTTTTTGATAATCCTGAATTTCCCCCAGGTATGGAAGCGCAGGACTTCCCGCAATGGCTTACAACCGCATGTCGTTCAGCTGGTCACCTGTTCGATCTTCAGGGGTTTCTTCCCTACTCCGAGTTGTCAGAGTGATACGACATCAAAGATCCCAAACGGTTTCAATATTTTCAGTTCCGGCACTGGTTGGTCCACCCGGATGTGCACCCTTTGGTTAGCCGCAAACTTACAGTTTACGAGAAGTGGCTTCTCTCCAAACACTCAGACCGCAAACTGATTTCTGAATTGTACCCTATGTTACACCCGCCTGCACCAACGGATAAATCTGCTGGTCAGCGCCGTTGGGAAAGGGAGTTGGGTCGAACTCTTTCGGTGAAGGAATGGCAGCAGATTTACGATAGGGCCCACCACACGGCACGGAATGTAGGGAGTAAGGAGATGGCGGTCAAAGTGGCCATATACTGGCATCTAACGCCCGCTAGATTGCATCAAATGAATCCAGATCGTCGCCCCGAATGTTGGTGAGGCTGTGGGGTAATGGGCACACTGACACACATTTTATGGGAGTGTAGGGAAGTTCAGGAGTTCTGGGAAGGGGTGCTGAAAGATGTAGACACATACTTTGAAACCGAGGTACCCAGATTCCCTGCATACCCCCCTCTAAGCCTGCCCAATGAGCTGACCTTTCCACTTAAATTCGTGCAGGGGAGGCAGATGGGTTTGGTCCTGGGCGCAGCTATTCACCATATCTTATCCCTTTGGGGTACTGCGACCCGTCCCTCACACACTGGGTGGCTGCATAAGCTATGGTACATCATTGGAATGGAACGAATACAAGCCTCCATCACGCACTCGACCACAGCATTCCACACGGTTTGGAAACCGCTCCTCTCTCTGCTGTCGCAGGAGTTCAATGAGATGACCTGCCCTAAGTACTTGCGAGTGCTCTGACTCACAGACGCTCCGCCAGCTGCGGATGCATCCCATAAGGAGTAAATCACTGCTTCTCTATGGCGCGGGCACACCGGTTCTGGGTGGGGGGAGGAAGGGCAGTTGGGCAGGGGGAGTTGGGGGGGAGGGGGGATGTTTTGGACAGATGGGTTCCAGGAGATGGCCCTTTATTGTTGCTTTCACCGTCATTGCCCCGCATGGCCTTAAGATTGTCATTGTGCCTCTTAATCGGGGTCGGCTTCCTGGGATGCCAATTATACAAGCAGAGTTTGTATGCTTCTGTTTTGATTGTACCAAATGTGTTATGTTTGGGTCATTGGATACTTTTCCTTGATTACCTCTGTCTGCTTAAAATCAATAAAATAAAGAT
The DNA here is from genome assembly GCF_964263255.1 of Lissotriton vulgaris. Lineage (NCBI taxonomy): Eukaryota > Metazoa > Chordata > Amphibia > Caudata > Salamandridae > Lissotriton > Lissotriton vulgaris. Next base: position 276,703,782 of record NC_141698.1, on the reverse strand, counting down.
ATATAAAAAAAAAGAAAGGCATATGGAGTTAATCATCATAACATTTCTCCAGTATTAGGGTGTCTTTCATAGATTCACATGCTTGAATATTCCCCGTTGTCGGAGTGGGAGTCCCACGGTAAATAAAATAGCAATAACATACCAATAATATGTAAATGTAAAACATAACAGATGAAATACACATTAGAAAAACAGGCAGCAAATGCCTAGACATAATTCCTCATAGGAATCCATGAATAGAGAAAAAACTCTTGTAGCCTATTCCTGTCATTATGTTGGTCCAAACTGTAGCCAATCAGGCGCCAGCAGCCCTCCAGAACCTTCTCCTCAGAGCTCAACACCTCAGATTTTCTACCGCACGTCGTGTGTAAGGGAGTCTCCCTGAGCTCTGCTCAGTTTTCCCAGTTTCTTCAGGTTTTCCTGTCCTTTTCAGAATGTCTACAAGTAAGAAATCTCTCTTCAGACCTTGCTCTTCTTGTGGAAAGCTGCGTCTTTATTCAGAGGATCCACACAGTAAGTGTATTTACTGTCTTTACCCCGACCATGAAGTGGAAAAGTGTAAGTTCTGTAGAACTTTCTCCACAAAAACTCTAAAGGACAGGGAAGGCCGCCTTCTGTTATGGCTTCAGAGACTCAAGCACAAGGATGGTGTACTTTCTGATGCCGAAAGTTTCACTTCTGGTCGTTCCCAAGCAGTATCTAAACGTAGTAGTGTACAGGAGTTGCCCTCACCTTTCATCAAGAAGAGGAAGATGTCCCTCTCTTTGGCCCCTGCGGTGTCTTCACCCCTACCTACTATGTCCACACCCACGAGACCTGGCTCTATGGCGTCTACTGCATCTTCTGCTCATGTTTTTGTGAAAAAACATGCTTCTGCGTCGACGGGACCGTCGACAGTCGTTCCGACAACAAAATCTGCCGTCTCCGGATCATCGGCGACGATGGTGACGACGTTTGCTTCTGGATCGTCGACAACTGTCTCGTCGACGTCATCGTCGTCGACGAAGGTAACACTTAGTTTCAAGACTGTGCCGTCTGTCATTCTGATTGCATCGTCGTCGACGAAGAAGCCTTCCCCCGTCGACGACCAAGTCATCGTCGACGAAGGGTTTGAAGAAATCACATTCGTCGACAGCCTCGTCGACGTCCCCACCGTCGACGACCTCACCATCGACGACCCCGTCGACGACTGCTCCGTCGACGAAAAAGAAGTCATCTTCGTCGACGAAGGCAACGTCGACGCCATTACCGTCGACTGCGGTACCGTCGACTATACCGGATGCTGCCAGTGTGGCTCCATCGACGACTTCTTCTACGTTTGCCTCACTGCCAATGTTGCCATTGTCGTCCACTGGATCTGCCGATGTTGAATCTCTTCACCAACGCCGCAAGGTGCCTGTGGACCAGATTTCCATCTCCAGTGATCCGCAGCCTCCCTCGCCTTTGTTTGCCACAGACTCGGAGCGGACTCAAAAGAAGATGTTCACGAATCATTTATAGCAGCACGTAGTCCATCTGATTTGGTCATCAAGTGCCAAGATTACAGTAACGATGATGAGGACCAATATTTCCAGCAGGAAACTACGCCGGTTCAAGCTCCTACGGCGACGCTACCCTTGTCGCTTATCTCTAATCTTCAACATAGGTTGGACGACTACAACAGACGTTTTCCGTCATCTCCACAAGTGCCTGCAGCCCCTGCTATTCTGCCACTGGCTACTATGCCGGCTCCGGCTCCTTTGGCACCTCTGCCTACTTCTGCTCCTCAAGTTCAAACATCTGTTCGGATACACACGACTGTGTATGCCGACGATGAGGATGAGGTTTCTCCTGACCGCGAAGATCGTGAGGTTCGAGATGATGATGATTATGAGGATGACGATATGGCGGAGTGGGATAATTACCAAGTTCAAACACGGTCCCCATCTCCGGCCACACCAGGGGATTCTCCTCCTGTAGATATTGCGAGTTTCCATCAGTTGATGGATAGGGCAGCCCAATGCTTCAAATTGCCTAGAGTCCAAAGAGAGGAGGATTGTTTTCTCTATGACTTTAAAAACCAGCCTTTCAAACAAGTCCATACTGTGCCTATAATTGACTTTATTTGGGCCGAAGGAGTAAAATTGATGCAGAACCCTAATACACTTCCAGCTCAGATGCCCAGGTTGGAAAAGAAATACAAGGCACCTGTTGTCACTCCAGCGTGCCTCATTGGACAGCCAAAACCCGATTCAGTGGTTACACAAGCAGCTCAGCGTCGTTCACGGAATCCTGCATCGGCTGTTACTGCCCCACCAGATCGCGAAGATCGTCGCATGGATGCTATAGGCCACAAGTTTTCTACGATGGCTTCCACCACAGTGAGAGCAGCCAATGCTTTGGCCATTTTGGGGCGTTACGACCGCCAAATGTGGGCGGACATGACAGCTTATGTGGCCTTAATTCCGGATGCTTCAAAGGCGGAGGCTTTGCAACATCTCCAAGAAGGGAAGAGAACATCGGAGGAGATAATTGATTGTGCCGTTGACATCGCCTGCACTGGTTTTCGGCAACTCACTGGAGCGGCGGTTCTACGTAGACAAGGTTGGTTGCGTTCCGCATCTTTCCGACAGGAGGTACAAGCAAAGATCCTTGATATGCCGTATGACGGCAAGTCTTTGTTTGGGGCTCATGTTGATGAAGCTTTACAGTCCATTAAAAAAGACACGGACACTGCTGGCTCTCTAGGAACTTTGCAGTTTCGGAAACAGCCCCTTCGGGGTGCACGTGGACGCGGCACCTCGTCCACCTTTCGAGGAGGAAACACTCAATACCGTTCCTACAACCAAGGCAACCAACGCTATTCAAACAACCAGCAGCAGTTTTTCTGACAACAGTCTTCTAAAACCTATGGGGGGAGATCTTCTTACAGGGGATCTGCTCCCAAGCGACAATGACTTGCCTTTACCCCAAAAAGTTGGAGGTCAAATCTCCCTGTTATGTTCTCAATGGTCCTCCATCACTTCAGACCTTTGGGTTCTGGACATCGTAGAGAAAGGCCATGCTCTGGAGTTCGTCAAACTTCCTCCGCCCACTCCACCTTCCGGCCCGCCACCAGCACACATCAGGGAACTATTACATCAAGTTCGTCTTATGATACAGAAGGGTGCCGTCGAAGTGGTATCAAAGTCTCAACGGGGAATGGGATTTTATTACCGTTTTTTCATGGTCATAAAGAAGACGATGGATTGGAGGCCGATATTGGATTTATGAGCACTCAACAAATATCTCAAGTGCCAATCCTTCCGCATGTTAACACTGGTGAAGATCTTACGACTACTCTCAGTGGGGGATTTCGTGGCAACTATCGACCTCCAAGACTCCTACTTCCATGTCCCTATTCTACCGCGACATCGGAAGTATTTACGTTTCCGCGTGGGACGGAGGGATTTCCAGTTCAAAGTACTGCCTTTCGGCCTACGTTATTATTATTATTATTTATTATTTAGAAACTTGTAAAGCACTCAGCTACCCCCGACGGGGGTGTCCCGGCCCTGAGAACATGTGATGGCCAGAGAGGTTCAGCTGGGAAGGTCCGATGAAGCTAGATCAGAGAAAAGAGCGAGGTCTTAAGTTTCCTTCGAAACAGAGGCTCTGATGTCAGGAATCTGAGTTCCAACAGAAGTAGATTCCACAATCTGGAGGTGGCCACGGCAAAAGCCCTACCACCCGTACGTGCCAGACGGAATAATGGGCAGAACATAAGGCGAAGATGGTTGGATCTAAGATCCCTCGTCGCATGTGTCAACCTGAGTCTATGCCCTAAGTATGCTGGGCCTCGGCCATTAAGAGCTCTAAAGGCTCAGCCCCTCGCGTCTTTACGAAGGTGTTGGCTCCTGTGGTGGCTTATCTACGTCTTCAGGGTGTACAGATCTTTCCTTACCTGGACGACTGTCTTCTAAAATCTCAGTCTCGTACACAGCTGCTTCAGGACACTCGCCTTTGTCAGAAGGTGTTTCGCTCCCTCGGTCTATCCATCAACATGGCCAAGTCCCAATTACATCCAGCAACCTGCAAGAACTTTTTAGGGGCCACGTTAAATGCGGCTCTTGCAAAAGCATTTGTATCTCAGGAGCGACAACAAAAGATTCTTCAATTGGTGACTCTCTTGCGAGCAAGACAGTCCGTTTCTGTCCGACTATTAAAATAATTTCTAGGAATGGCGTCATCGTGCATTGCATTGATCCCAAATTGCAGATTACGGACACGTCCCATTCAAGAGGAACTGGATGGACAGTGGCGCCAGGTCACCGGTTCTTTCAACGACATAGTCTGTGTCACCGCCCGCATGAGAGCGGCCCTCAAATGGTGGGCGCGGTCATCCAATCTTTCGACAGGTTTGTCGTTCCTTTCCATCACTCCGGAACTTACTCTGACGACGGACGCCTCGTTGGAGGGATGGGGTGCTCATCTTCAAGGCCTGTCTATAAAGGGCAAGTGGACTTTGCCTCAGAGAGCCTGGTACATCTACAGGCTGGAGCTGATGGCCATTTTTCTGGCGCTCAAGTCCTTTCATCTCTTGATCCAAGGAGAGTCAGTCCTTATTCAGACGGACAACACAACCAGCATGCATTATATAAACAAGCAGGGCGGAACAAAGTCTCCAATCTTGTCGCATCTGGCGCAGTCGTTCTGGGCCTGGGCTCTAAGTCATCAAGTCACACTCACTGCAGTCCATCTACCAGGGGTTTCCAACATCCTAGCGGATTCCCTCAGCAGGTCCACGTCATCGACCCACGAGTGGGAGTTGCACCATCAATCACTCGAACTGATTTTTCGGAGATGGGGGCATCCACCGCTGGATCTCTTTGCCACACCACAGAACCGGAAATGCCCATCTTATGCAAGCTGGCACCCCCACCGAGGATCACAGGGCAATGCCCTTTTGATGAATTGGTGCAATCTCTTTGCTTACCCTTTTCCTCCTATCCCTCTGGTGCCTCGGGTATTGTGGAAAATGCGGAGACAGCCTTGCCACATTCTTCTGATCGCCCCCAGATGGCCTCGTCAGGCGTGGTTTTCAGAGCTACTTCTTCTATCCCAGTGCAAGCCCATCCGTCTTCGTCCTCGGGTGGACCTTCTCACGATGGACAGGGTCAGATTTGCCATCCAGACCCCTCCTCTCTGAATTTGTCAGCTTGGAACCTGAGCACCTTGGATTTGCTCACCTAGCCATCCCCCAGACTGTAGAGACATCCTCGCTCAGGCTAGAGCTCCGTCAACGGTTAAAACCTATAAACTTAAATGGAAGAGATTCTGCCATTGGTGCGCAGCTGCTGGGATCCATCCCATTCATTCCACGCCTGCGCAGCTCCTTCCATTCTTTTTGCAACTTGCTCAGTCTGGACTCTCGCATTCAACATTGAGAGTTTTTCTGGCGGCAATTTCCCGCTTCCTCCAGGATGGCGTCACTTCTCTTTGTTCTTCCAGGATAATACGCCAATTTTTCAAGTTCCCACCGATTCGGCCCCCTCCTCCTACTTGGCACCTTAACATCGTGTTGTCACAACTTATGAAAGCACCTTTCGAACCTATACACAAGGCAGACTTGAAGTTTCTAACATGGAAGGTTGCTCTTCTCCTTGCGCTGACATCTTCTGTCGCGTAAATGATGTACATGCCTTCACTATAAATCCTCCAATTCTGCAGTTTCAACCTGACTGTGTAGTGCTTCGTACTAATCCTGCATTCCTGCCTAAGGTGCCTTCAGATTTCCACAACAACGAACCTTTTTTCCTGAAGACTTTCTTTGCTAATCCACAGTCTCCAGCAGAGCAGCGTTTGCACTCCTTGGACATTAAAAGGTGCTTAAAGTTTTACATCGGCAGAAAAGCCCCTTTTCGTAAAGCTGATCAACTGTTCATAGCTTATGGACGTTTCCACAAAGGGCGTCCATTTACCAAACCTACAATTGCTCGTTGGGTTTCCTCGGCCATCGCTTTCTGCCATCAACAGGCAGGCAAGCCTCTTCAGTCTTCAGTGAGGGCTCATTCGACCAGGGCGATGTCGTCTTCAACTACCCTGTTCGCCGGTGTGCCGCTGCATCAGATCTGCAGAGCAGCCACGTGGTCAAGCAGGCACACGTTTACGAAACATTACTGCTTGGGTGCCATCAACGAAGCAGACACTGCAGTGGGACAGGCTGTGCTTCGCAATCTTTTTCAATAAGGTGAGCCTCTGTCTTCCCTCCTCCATTATGGTTTACCTTATTACTGTATGTTTTGCATGACTATACGCATATTGGTTTTATAAGTCTATGCATATGTATCATGACTGGGAAGTTTTCTTCCGATATTACTGCTTTCTATTCTATATTCAAGCATGTGAATCTATGAAAGACACCCTAATACTGGAGAAGAACAATTTTTACTTCATAGACTCTGTGGTCACTCTTGTGCTACGAAAATCTGAGGTGTTGAGCTCTGAGGAGAAGGTTCTGGAGGGCTGCTGGCGCCTGATTGGCTACAGTTTGGACCAACATAATGACAGGAATAGGCTACAAGTGTTTTTTCTCTATTCATGGATTCCTATGAGGAATTATGTCTAGGCATTTACTGCCTGTTTTTCTAATGTGTATTTCATCTGTTATGTTTTACATTTACATATTATTGGTATGTTATTGCTATTTTATTTACTGTGGGACTCCCACTCCGACGACGGGGAATATTCAAGCATGTGAATCTATGAAAGACACCAATACTGGAGAACCACCTGTTTACAGGTAAGTAACAATTGTTCTTTTTATTTCTATCAACCAAGGATCCTAAAAGCGCTAATACGAAAACTGGTTAAAATCATCCAATCAAACAGATCAAAAATTTCAAGGTACAAACATTATAGTCTTGGAGCCACACATTTCATGTAGAGTTTCATGCGGGTTCCCGTATTCAGTTTAGCACAAATGCAAAGCCTGTGTAAATTTTGCAATGGCTTCACTCAAATCATGGGAAACCAACATGACAGTTATGCACAATACAATAAGACTGCTAATATAAAATGATGATTCTTTTAGTATTCACATGTGGCCCCAGATTATTTGATCTTTGGTCCCAAAGAATGTGCAAAATAGCAATGGCTCACCAAGCATTAAAGTGCAGTTTTCCATTCAATTTTTTCACGAGACATATAACACAATACCAATAGATTTAAGTTAACATAAGACTAAAAAGTTAGAAGGTTAAAAACCAATGTTAAAAATACAATCACTAAAACATAGATAATGCAAACGGTTAAAATTCATATTTTAGATTATCTACGAGGGATGAGGCAGTGTTAAGAATGAAAAAGAAAATAATTCAGCCAAACCCACCCACATAGTTATTGTGACAGTTCTTGTTCGCTTACTTGGATACAGTTTGTACGCGAAATCCAGGCAGCCAAAAGATATCTTGCTACAGCGAATACCACCAACCTGGAACTATCCGTCCTTAACATCCTGAATACCTCTTAGTGCCCAGGTTCCTGCACAAGAAAAGGAGCATTTTTTTCCTTTGGGGGTCATAAGCAGGCAAATAAATAGAATATGGGGCATGGTCTCTGAAGGCCATCTACACGCTGGACACTCATCGCCCACATGTTGTTTATTGGCCCATTAGTACAAAATGCTCTAGCAGGAAAAGGCTGATATCTAAATTTTATTAACTATTTCCGAGTCAAAGGGGGCGTGATTTCCTCGATTAATTTATCATGCCCAGGGAACATTTTAAAGTTAGTAAATTCTGTAGTTACGGTGCCTCTACTACTACAAATAGTTTCTACAGATACATACTCCCAGTAGTCCGATTTATTGTCCATTTTAGAAATGGAGATTGATTCCTCCGGGCTTACCCAAAGTTTTTCAATCCCAACTTTGTTAATGTAAGTCTAACATGCATTAGCCATGGTATTTTGTGGACATCAGGTATGGCCCAAAGATCCCTTAAGAGTTCCCTATACGCTCATAAGCAGACAAAGACCAAAGACTATGCCAGTAGAGCAAAGGTCTATACTCTGCTTGCCTGGAGATTTTTCTTAAAATTCCATATCAAGATATAGGGGCCAACTCTTCTGGAGTGCGAAGAGGGACCTAATAAAATTATTTTCTGCAAATGTTAAAATAATACAATTAGCGTGACCCCACACCTCAAAGCCATACAAGACGGCTCCCAATGCCTTCACGTTGTAGATTTCAATGTGTGGAGCAGCTCTCTTTGGACTAGTTTTATTAAAAATATTTACCACTTTTGTAGTGTAGTGTAGCAAAGAGCACTGTGTTTTTTTTTTGTACCTGCATAGACCAACCCAGGTTTGGTGTTAATCTAGATAATCGAAATTATAAACATGTTCTACAGGGTCATTGTTAGACTACAGCTTACATTTGTAGTCGTTACTTTTTGCTTGATTAAATATCATAAATTTAGTTTAAGACCTATGAAGCTCTAACCCACCCTCTTTACAAAAAGTGTTAAAATAGTTCATTAGCTGCTGTAGACCTTTGAGTGATTTAGAGATCAGCAGTGTCTCCCGCAAAAAGTAAAGCAGGGACTCTCCTAACTGCCAATTTGGGTGAATCACAACCGTCTTTATCAAGCCATTTCACTGCATCATTTATATATAATGGAAACAGTGAGGAGGCCAAAACGCAATCCTGCCTGCCCCCGCAAAATTATTTTAGGGTCAGTGAGTAGCCCCTGCTCCCCTCCACCAGACACGTGCGTGGAGCCAGCTAAGGTTTTGCAATAGATTAGCAGGGATACTCATCTTATCTAAGATTGACCAGAGTAATGCCTTAGGGACTAGGTCGAAAGCTGAATGCAAGTCAACAAAGGTGACAAATAGTTTGACCCCTGTTGACTGTTACAGTTTTCCAAAAAAGACAATTACATCGGAAAATCGGGTCAACCGTGCTGGTACCGCTTCCGAACCTGGCCTGGAGGTCAGATATTAAATTTTTCTCCTCAGTCCAATCTAAGAGGTGCGCTGAAACTTCCTTACAAAAAATCTTTGTAAAGCATGGATTAAACTAAAAAGAGGATAGTTACTCGGCACACTATGCTCGCCTTTCTTATAAATTGGGATTATCTCTGCAGTGCGCCAGGTGGTGTGACTCTTCATACCCTTTAGAATGGAATTTGAAAAATGGTTCATATAGGGACCCCAAATTTCCAGATGTGATTTAAAAAGTTTGTTTTGAATCCGATAGGGCCTGGTGCTTTAGCTATAAGACTAGACTAAATTGCCTCTGATTTTTTTTAGCTTGGCTGCCAAAAAAAGGGTCTATACCCACCTATGCTGGGTCCTTGCTACAAGAGTACAGATTGCTAAAGTGAGATACCCAGTCCTTGGGTTGCACAAAAAAATCTAATGCCTTCCTACGACCATAATCTCTCAGTGCCACAGAGGTTGAGACCCTTTCATTATCCTTAGTACTCATGGCGAGAGACAGCTCATCCCAAAGTCCATTTTCCCAGTCCCTCTTAGCATTTACCAGTTATTTTTTATAGTTTGCCCTACACTACACAAGAAGGGGTCTATTTTTTTGTTTTGGCTGCTAACAGAAGCCCAGCTTCAGCCACTCTACAAGGTTCCTAGGAGCAGGCATAGTATCCTTCACCAAAAGATCTCTTAATCAAGCCTCTTTCCTCTGCAGGCAAGCTATCCAGTATCTCTACCTGCTCCTTAACCTTGTTAAAAGTACCCCCAGGACCTCTGGGTACTTTTCAACCAATCCCCACGTTCCAATATGTTGTCTATTTCATTATTTGAGAGTCTGACATAGTGACTTGTTCACAGCTTTGGGTTTGGGGTACGTAAGCTAGGGCACCCAACAACGATAGACTAAGGGCATTGTGGTCATTATCAGCCCTTTCGATAACTACCATATCATGCAAAAATAGCAACCCTTCAGGCTGATATAAAAATAGTTAATTCGACTGGTGTGGTCTGGCCTGTTAAATGTGTGTCTGCCCTCAATGTCTGACATAGTTCTCCCATTAGCTGCTCTAAGATCTAATTTTATGGGTTGGTGCAAGCAGTTGTGCGGCCCTTACAGACCATTTTAGTGTAGGAAGCTCTCTATTTTCCATCCTGCTTAGTTGTTATATTTAAATCGAAAGACACAATGGGTCAAAAGGGTAGTTTAGATCGCCAGCAGCTAAAACCTCCACTTTTCCTTGTATTCTGTGAAGAAATCCTATAAGATGCTTATAGTTTCCTCATTTCGACCATCAACCCAGGGGTACACATTAAATGGCACCAGGGAATTGCCACTTTAAAAGTCAGTAAGTAAGAAAACTTTATTTGGTTAATTACAACCTTAAAAGTATACCCTATACATAAAATTACTGTTAAAACTTTGAACAAGATCATATTAAAAACATGGCATTTGTACTTCCCGTAAAATAGTACATTCCTTCGTACTAAACACTTTAAAAGTCCACCCTGACTGCCAATACATCCAAGTATATAACTGGTAGGACTCTTATAGAACATTGCAATTCTGTCCTTACCCACATCGCCAGGCTCCCCGTAGGTCCTCCCACTAGTTGACTGGATTGCCGGGGGGGGGGGGGGGGGGGGGCAAAAAGTGGTGTACCCGTTTCTAATTACTGGGAGGTGCTCCAAGTCTCCTGTAGGAGACAAATGTCGTACTCGTGTATGAACTATCCCCAGTCCGCATCCTCCAACTTGGGCGCTATTCCGGACACATTCCATTTGCATTTTGGTGCAATCTTTAGGGGTTATCTGGTTACTAGAAGTAAGTACCCCTTTCACTAAACAGGGGTCGACAGGTGACTGACCCCACTTCTGTCTGCCAGACAGCTAATTACATTTGGTCCGGTTAAGTTATGCCCTTTCCCAGCAATCAGGGGGCTCTCTCTCTTTCCATAGCTTCTGTTGTTATAGCTCCAGTCTCCTGTATTGGCTGAATACAGGCTTCCCAAGTGGCGATTTTATTTAATCAACAGCAGCCAACCTGCTATGCCAGTTCGATCACTGGGCTGTTAGTCTTGGGCCGTGGGAACCTGGTGGTCTACATATCTGAGTTCCATTCTGTACTAACCCTCTCCTTTGATGGTTGTAAGAATCAGAAGATTTGTCATGATCAATACATTCCCCATATTGTACCCACCTATGTGTATCTGGCTTTACTAGATTACTGCTGTCCATCCAAAGTCCCCCCACCCTTCCGGATCAAAGTGACTGCTTTTGTGTGGTTTCTTCTAGCCCACTAGTGTTGGGGAGTAGGCGGCCAACCCACAGAACCCTTTGCTGGGTAAGTAACTTGAGATCTTGGGTGCATGTCCACCTGTGCCGTAGGAGGAATGTGGGCTGGTATACTCTTGTTTTTCCCAGGGACCTCAACAGGCGAGATAACTAGTTTACATCATGACTGTGTCAGTTTTCCCTTCCAGAATTTTTATAACCGATCTCAGATCTCTGAACTCGCCCCTCGATCACCTCCAGTAGTTTATCTACATTTGAGGACACACTAGACTGGATATCATGGACACTGGTTATCCTCTCTTCCCCACCAAGCTCGCTGTCACCCTAGATAAAAATAGCAGCAAACCAATTTTCATATGGTACATCTATATTAACTAAACCCAAAGTGTTGTCCCCAAAGCTCAGAGCAACAATACTTGAATTCTGTAATGTTCTTAGAGAAGTTTGAGGGGGGGGGATAGACTGAGGCTGGATTTTTCATCTTAGTAAACATATCCGTAACCTTTTGTTTTTTTTAGCCTTTTCTTTTGAACATGGCCGGGATGACATTTTGGAGGAACCAATAGATCAGAGTCAACAGGAGCGTTTAATAACTCGCCTACTTCCTCCAAGAGGCCATCAATTCTGTCCATAACACAGTTCCTGCCTATTGATTTGCAACCTTTCTTTGCAGTGGGGGGACCGTTGGCCACATCTGCAGCCTTCATCTTTCTCATTTAGACTTACACGTTATAGATCCAATTAAGTCAGGATGGAAAAGTCAGCAGCAAACAGTCCCCTGTTCTAGCACACAGCCTGTTGAAACATAACAGGTAGGGCCATAAAAATATAGACTATAACTACAGTTCCTTTTGGGAAAGGTTTTAAAGAGGTTGCCCAGCATCCTCTGGGTTCCAACGGGTGTGGATTGGCTTGCTCTTGGACCAGGCGTAGCCCACGCTGTGGGAGGATAATGTGCTGATAAGTGCTTGGCGAAAGGCAAGTGCAGTAAAATGGACGTCAGTGCCTCCTGGTGCCAAGCCCAGTGGGAATTGGAGTCCCCAAAGCAGCCAGGTCCAATGGCGGTGAATCTAAGTGTCCTGAGCTGTGGGAGAGTGACACGTTAATAAGCGCTGTGTGGAGGATAATGTGTTGATAAGTGCTTGGCGAAAGGCAAGGGCAGTAAAATGGACGTCAGTGCCTCCTGGTGCAAAGCCCAGTGGGAATTGGAGTCCCCAAAGCAGCCAGGTCCAACAGCGGTGAATCTAAGTGTCCTGAGCTGTGGGAGAGGGACATGTTAATAAGCGCTGGGCAAAAAGTGGGAGGCGGGCAAATGGACATCAGTGCCTCCTGGCGTAAAACCTTGTGGGAGATGGAGTCCCCAAAGTCAGCCCGGTCCCGCAGCGGTGGAGAGGGACGTGCTGATGAGCACGAGGCAGTAGGCGGGAAAATGGATGTCTCACCTCCTGGCGTAAAGCCCAGTGAAGGATGAAGTCCCCAGAGTCAGCCTGGTTCCACTGTGGTGAATCAAAGTGAGTTCATCATTGGTAAACTAAACCAGTTATCTTCGATTGTGTCTTGATTTTTTTTTCTTCTGTTTTTGTTTTGATCAGTTTTGGTTTTTAATAAGTCATTTTTCATTACTTTTTGTTTATTTGGGGACATGGAGGTGGATCTGACTGCTTCGGCAGGGGTACCAGCAGCAGAAGTAATAGTGATGTGCCAGGCGAGATGGGTCGGCAGATCAAAGGCTGACTTGTAGGAAGTCCTCCTGGCCCTGCAGGCAGCAGCCTTGACACAACAGACCTAGTTAGCAACAGAAAAGACGCCAATCCAGAGGAAGAGAGGCAGCCTGCTATTCTATGTCTGCAGGAAAGACCCGACCATATATGACAATAAATAGCTCCTCCAACACGCACAATATTTCACTGCTTCAGTGTGACAATGTATTTTGTTCCACTCTGCCAGAATTCCATTCAAAAGAAATGTTAACCTAAACACCCAACGTCTGCTTAAAAAGCAAGCAACACAGGTAAATAAATGTATTAAAAACATTTCCGTGTGTGGAAGGAGTAATTACAGTTATTTGGCATACTTTAGACCCAAAAACCACAGTTGGGTCAGGTGCGAAGGAACAATTCATGTTACTTGCTTTACACAAATTACTCCTGCAGCTACTTCAAAGTAACTGGATGGATACATTCAACCTCCTCGGAGCCTGCTTCCACACACCAATTGCTACAAAAAAGCATGGTCTATGTCAGCAAACCAATTCTTTACTACTTTTGTCTTTGTTAAAATCAAACAACTAATCGGTCTGCCACCTATGAGATCCCGGAAGCATATTCAAGGGTAACATTTTTTATTCTTTTTTTTATATATAAAATGGAAGATAAATATAATTTAAAAAAATAGAAAATCTTGAGTTGCAACAGGAATGTCCCCCTGCGAATTGAGTGCATGTGTAACTGGTATCCTGACTTTTTTCCACCCCATTGTCACATGCAACTGGCAAGTGCAGAGGCTTAGGCCCATTCTCTTACCTAGAGGGGCACACCAAGTATGTCCTCATACTGGGCATAGGACTACTGTCCATGCCCTGAGTAAGTTACGTAAAGTGGTGGTGGCTGAGTACTCCGTTACTTTCTCTGAGACAGGCGACCCCACCTCGTCACGAGTCGAACACCCTCCGCAAGATGAAAGCATATCAGTGCCGACACCAATTGACCTGGCGCCACCGGTGTCGAAGGAACCAATGCCAGCTTCTTCGGATCCAGTTCCACCTCTCCAAGGCCCCAGTGTAAACCAAATACCCCAAATTTCCTTCTCTGAGGATTCATCCTTCAAATATTCTGAATGCCATGTTCAGTATATTTAGTAGAGCCATGATTCCCACTGTCACGCCTCTTGGCCCCATGGGTCCCCTATCCTGTAACATAGACACTGTTTCAGTCTACAGCGTTCACTCCTTTCTACCTTTTTCGGCAAGCATCTTGGACAAATCCTCTACCGGTTTGTGCATTTACAAGATCGGTGTCGAGAAGGACATCCCTTCCTTTTTCTATCCTGCGCCGAAATAGACGGCATCATGGCCATAGGACACTCCATCGGCCCGCAGCCTCCGATGCTATCAACTACTACTCCAATGCTTCCTCCAGTTTAACCTTTATCTTTGCCTGCCTCAAAACTGCATTCACATTCACTGCCTATGAGGCCTCACAGATCAAAAAGAGAAGCGCAAAGATTTCTAGAAGAAAGACTTGCAGTGGGTGACTTTGAGCCTCAGGATGATCCACATGATAGGAATAATGATGAAGATGACCAATCATCTCTAGACCTCACATACAAGGGCCTGAAAGATGCTAGTGACTTAGATGCATCTGTGGAATGTGAGCTCCTATCTCCATCAGGCGTTCCTCCTCCAGAAGTCACCTCTTGTCATTCTGTAGTAAGGAGAGCAGCTGATATATTGGACTTAAATCTACCTATAGCCGAACTACAATCTAATATTTTAACTTAAGTCCTGCATTATTATACACATCCAGCTGAGCCTCTTCTACCATTGAACAAGACACACTGAGCCTATATACTAGCAATTTGGGAAAAACCAAGTACCTCTACTGCGGTCTTTAGATCATTCATAAGAAGATACAAACCAGCACTAGGAGGTCCCACATTTCTATCAGCTAGCCCTTCTCCCAAAAGCTTAGTAGTTCAGTCCTTACGTTAGTCCAAAACCCCAGTAGATAGAGAATATAAAAAGATGAAGCATATTACAAAGAAAGTTTTCTCCGCAGGTAGTATGGCACTGAAATCCCTTAATCTAACTTGCTTGCTAGGCAGATATGTACATGCTCTACTGGATACTGCCCAAGTCACCCCAAGCCTCTCAGAAGATCTTTGGGGGCACTTCTCCGAGTTTGTTGCAGATGGACAAGCAGCTGCCAGACAAATTCTCCAGTTAGGTCTGGATACAAAGGATTCAGTAGCCAGGGCTATGGATTCATGGGTATCCCTTCATCACCATGGTTGGCTCAAGAATTCAGGCTTTTCGCAGGAAATGCAAACACTAATGGACCTACCATTTGATGGCTCGCACCTTTTTGGAGCAGAGGCGGCCTCTGCTCTTGAACAATCAAGGATTAGTAAGGCAACGGCTAGATCCTTGGGTCTTCAATTTCAATTAAGAGACTACAGACCATACAAAAAATGTAGAGGATTATGCTGGGGATTTTCCTTTTGGAGCAGACCGCTCTACAACAGAAATAGTCCAATCCGCTTTACAGGCATTAACAAGGACATAGTCGAGGACAAAAGCAAAGTATTCCTCTCTCCCAACCCTCTTACTCTTCCCCAGCAACAGCAGGAAAGCAGCCCTAGTTCTTTTTAGATCAGATCATTATCAACCAGTTGGAGGACGCATATCCTTTTTTCTTCAAAAATGGAAGTCCATCATGTCAGCTTTTGGGACTTACAAATTGTAGAAAAGGGGTATACTCTACCCTTCCAAGCACAGCCCCATTCCATACCTCCCTGATTAGAGTCTCTGCTGATCAAATCCTTGCAGATACTCCTACAGGAAGTCCATTGCCGTCTATTCAAGGGTGCTGTGGAATTGGTTTCAGAGCAGGAAAAGGGACTTGGATGCTATGCCAGATAATTTCTGATCCCCAAAAAGGATGGCAGCTTACAACCGATCCTAGACCTCAGGATTTTGAACTGATTCCTCAAAAAAGAGAAATTCAAAATGTTGTTCCTAGCTCAGGTTCTATTAGCACTGAATGTGGAAGACTGGATGGTGTCTTTCGATCTACAGGATGCCTATTTCCATATGCCTAGCCTGAGACACACAGAAAGTATCACCACTTTATTGTAGGATCAGAACACTATTAGTTCAAAATCTTGCCGTTTGGGCTCACGTTCGCACCACAGCAGTAGCAGCACCCCTCAGTATGAAGGGTATTCCCTGAAAGACTGTATTCCCTTACCTGAAAGACTAGCTAATCGAAGCCAAGACCCCAAGTTGCTGTTTCACCACTTACAAGAAATGACTCAGCATTTGTACAACCTCGGCTTTTCAATCAACACAGCCAAGTCTCCGTTGGTGCCCTCTCAACGCATAATATTCATAGGGGGCAGTATTGGATACCATATTGAGTCAAGCCTTCCTTCCACCTTAGAGGATTCGAGACATTCTGGCTATGATTCTGATGCTTCTGAATGGAGGGGTCATTCCAATCCTGACAGTCTTATGCCTGCCTGGTCTGCTAGCTTCCTACATTCTGTTGGTCACACCTACACACTGGCACATGAGGGATCTCCAGTGATGCCTCCACAAGCGGTAGTTTCAACACGTTGGAGAACTGCAAGCAAGCATCAAAAGGAACACAGCAGTGTATCTGCAATGGTGGAGATGAACAACAACCTGTATCTAAGCAAATTGATTTGCTCTTCGCCTCTGGTAGCCACATTTATCAAGAATGCCTCTACCCTAGAGTGGGGAGCTCATCTGGAGGAACTGGAAATTAGAGGCCTCTAGTCACTGGAAGTACATAGCCTACCTATCAGTCTGTTGGAATTATGGGTAATACTTATAACTCTGAAGGCCTTCCTTCCTTTCTTCCCATCGCAATCTCTTGGTCAAAGTTTTCACAGACAACATAACAGCGATGTGGGACATCAAAAAACTGGGAGAAGAGGTGGTGTCTCTTCTCTGCAGAGAGGTTCTGTGATGCTGGTCCGGGGCTCAGGACCACCACATTTGTGTAGTCGCAATCACCTGGCCGAAGTGCTCAACATGCGAGCAGACCATCTGAGCCATCGTCATCTGACAGACCATGAGTGACATCTTCACTGAGAGGTGAACCAGGACATATTTCAGTTATGGGGAATGCCTCTTGTGGATCTATTTGCCACAAATCACTCACTGCCATAAATTATGCGCTATCCCATATCTGATGTTGGGAGCATTGTTGGATGCGTTTCACCTCAAGTGGACTGCTCCACTCTTGCATCCTTTCTTGATGTGTTCTCCCTTTGAATCCCTTCACAGTTGAATGTTAAGGTTGTTATCCTTCAAAACAATGTTTCTGATTTCCATCACATCAGCAAGGCGTGTCAGCGACTACAAGCACAGAGTGTAAAACCACCCTATATTACCTTCTATCCAGACAAACTGGTATTTCGGACCAGGACTGCCTTTCTCCCTAAAGTAGTTACTCCCTTCCACTTAGGTCGATCCGTCACACTTTCCCCATTCTATTCTCCACCTCCTCCTACGAAGGAAGAAGAAAGACAACATAGACTTGACCCCAAAAGGGCAGTCAGCTTCTATATTGGCAGAACCAGAAAATTTGGACTTGATTATCAACTCTTCATAGGATACATAGGGAAAAGCAATAAAAAAAATGAACACTTTCAGGATGGATCATTTTGTAGAAGGGATGGTCACTTTGCTCACTCATTTCTACATGACTTTTTGGTTTAGTCTGATTTATCCATCGGAAGAAGTTAATATCCTTTGATAACCCTTTATCTGGTTGATACAAAGTCTACCTGCAGATTTCTTACCGACCCACCCTCCATACCGTAGCATGGTTTTCAGGACCATGAATCCTTTATTTTCTACTTTTAGCTATTTATGAAAGCAAGTTTTATACATAGTTATTTATTAAAATATCATCAGTACGTGTAAATATATTATTCTATTGATAATGATCAGAACTGCACCTATTTTAGTTAATGTCATCTGTTAGCCTCGAAGGCGCAATAAAAAAAAAAGATGGTAACTAATGTCAGCACACCAATGGCAGACTCTTTATGGCTCCAGTGATGTCATGTGGTGCCGGATGTAGATCTGACTTGGAGATGGTGCTCCCTGCCAGCATGGGAGATCTATTGGAGAAATATTTTTGGATCTAGTCTTGCACCTGGGATATTCAAAAGATGAAGAATCTGCAGGTAGACTTGGTATCCACCAAAATAAGCGTTACCAAAGGTAAGTAACTTGTTATTTTGAATCCTCGGCGTTCCCAGATTTTTTTCTTGTGCCATGGAGCAGATGATATACTGTACTCTCTTGCGTAAAGTTCTACTATTATGCGACTCAGATCCTTGTTCCGCCATTTAGTGTGCGCGTCGATTGTGTGTATGTGCAGTGAGTGTGTGTGCACATGTATAGTAGTTGAACTGTGGGTGTTAAGAGCCTGATTACTGGGACCAGTGGGATCCATTTGGGTGGCCCTTAATTTAGCTGGGCATAAGATGGAGGGTGAATACAATCTCTCCAGACAGGGAAAATTTATTGACTGCATTCCTGTGGCTGGAGGGTGGAGACCCAGACACTGAGGTGAAGAACAATGGAGGCACAATTCCCCTTAGAAATTCAGTGAGGCCTGTTAGCAAAGAGCTGCTGATTATTTCTTCTTTAGCACTGCTATTTGGTGGATGGTTGGGATGAGGGTTAGAACTGCAGTTTCTGTTGCTCGTGTTGAGGAAGTTTCTAAAAAAGGCCTGCCCTTTTCGCTGACCTTGATTACGGTTTCAGAACTGTTGATGACCGCTAAGTGCAGGTATCTCAAACTAAATTTTGCCCTGGTTTTGGACACTCCTGTTGAAACCAGCACTACTGCTACCTGCTATGAGCCAACACCTTGCACAGAGGGTGTGTCTTGCAAATGTTACATTTACAAGACCACCAACCGAAAATTTGTTCTGAAATTTTAGCCAATGGTATTCCCCTTTTTGGAAAATATATATGAAATTGGGATACAACCAACCAACCTGCTTGGTTCTTCATGATCAAAAAAAGGAGTGCTTGCAAAGTACTCAGCGGACTGTTGTGCGATGAGGGCTGGTGTTTGCATTACAGCCTGTCTTCCAGAGGCGAGGGGCATCACCTGACCACTTCACTCGTTGCTTGGGGACTGCCTATAAGCCTGTCTGCTGTGAGGGCTAAGGAATATGCCTGGGCCCGGAGGAGGAAAGACTGTCCAGGGGGAAAAGCCCAGCCTGTCCCAGCATGGTGAACAACCAAAGCCAAGTGCGACCCTTGTGCTTGGCCTCCATCAACAGGTCTTTTCTAGAACTGGACCAAACTTGTGAAATTGACAAATATCCTGTGTGACTGGCTGCTGATGTCAAAGACAAAAATTGTCATCACTGCCCATATGGGAGTGAGAGCTGTGATCAGCCCTGGGGCCTGAACTGCAGAAGACATCCGCCTATTCACAATTAGCGTGGAGGCTTATCCTACCATCTAAGCACCCTATCTGCATCCTGCTCAGGGTGGTCGATAATGTCAAAGAAAAGTGCCGCCATGTAACCTGTTAAACTCATCTCCTGCAGCCATCAAGTTCTGAGCAAGGCCATAGCCCCTGCAGTCAAATAGCTACCACTACAGAAGCCAGACCATTTCACACACCTGTCCTGCCTCACCACAAATTCAGTGACAAAGTGCAAGTAACCTCAGTGCCCAGGCTTTGGCTAGAATGAGAGACTAAGGAAACAGAGTTCTGCTATACCAACTTAAGACTTTTACTGAAAAAGCTTGAAGTGATGATAGTGACCTGAGCTGTTGTGGTTTTTTTCAGTGAACTACATCTGTGTTAAATCAGTGCCTTATCCCAAGTTATACACCAAAGATTTCAGATGCTTGGGAACCCCATTAGTGCGATTGGTGTCCTCAAAAGGTGTAATTAGTGCCTCGTAGAAGATCACAAACAGGATTACAGCCCTATGTCCGAATTCCCTAATTGCACTGTGTAGTGTCAGTTTATACTATTTGATTGAAGTACACTTTTGAAAACAAAAAGATAAGCACTGGGCTGGACAGTATGTTGGTGTGTATGTTGGTTGACTGTTTAGTTGTGAGCTCTTGTCCCCTCTTCTCCCACACGTCCTCCGTGAGAAGCCTTTGATGTCTTGCCTTTGCTACCCTGATCACACGTGGAAAGGCTGTATTTGTCTCAGTTTACAAAGCCATAGTAGGCCGCACCCAAGAGCATCAGTGGCAAAACCCCCAACCGATATGGTTGCGGCTTAGTATTCCCTATCTGCCCTCTGACACCGCTCATCCTCCCCTAAATGGGAGCCAGACATCCCTTTTAAAGCAGAAAAAAATAAACAATACTTTAAGGCATATACCATAAATTACATTAAGGAAATACTGCTCTGCCACTTTTAGATAACTAAAAAAAGTTGTTGCGGTATGATACTCATTGGCAGTTCACCTTCAGCTAATTTTGAAGAGCGGATGAAAGAAGTAAGATGTCATTCAAAGTAAAAACTGCAGTGGAAAAAGAGGTAATGTCAGCACTCATTCTGTTGGATCCACCAGCAGGATTCAACATGTACATTATGAATTGTTAAATTACTCCAAACTTGAAGACAAGTCGAGCATTATCTATATCCCCTCTGTTCTCCAAACCATACAGTAATGAAAGAGGAGTTCTGCAAGGAATTATCTGACCATGTTTGTTTCCTGTCTACATATAACAATTCCCAGAACTGATTAATTGTTTCCAAATCACATGCTAGAACTGCAAAGATGATACCTAGATAATAATAATAATAATAAAACTGAGCTTATATAGCGCCTGGTTACACTAGCCAGTGTGTCCCCGCGCTTAGAATCTTCCTAATCTTCAAATTGCATTGATAGATCATATGACCCTGCCCTCTCAAAATTAGATGTTTGCTTTTAAACCACCAACCAGTGGATAAAAACAAACTAAAATAAACAGAATTCCTAAAATGTGGAAATTGGAAAAACTACAAACCACTAACAAAATACTCTGAGCACCACCAACATAGTCCTCTGAGGTATAGAACCAAGGAATTACTATGATCCTACCCCCCCCCCCCCCCCTCCGTGGTCCCACAAGCCGTCCAATTGATCGAATTCACATTCCACACCATAAGAACAATCTGTCTTTTCATCATATTAGTTTCCAGCAGTAGGTCCTGGCAAAAACCTTGCTCAACTTGTCATGTCTGTACTTTGATAGTAAACTATACCTTGGAGTATCGATATCTACTATGAAACTACTCCAAAGAATTCAAAGTGCAGTAGTAATACAACGTCTGCACCTTAAGATTCACAACCACCTCTCAAAGCTCTAAAGGCTGCATTTTTTGCAGATCTACCTTCAAATGACTGTGCTTAATGCAAAAGGCATTAGGCGCAACATTTTCCCAGATGAATCTAAAGAAACACCCCTAGAAAAGGGTGATGTGCTCCAGATATGCCCCCATAACTAATCATTCCTCCATATAAAAAAATTGTCAGTGGTAGATCTTTCTGCATTCTCTCCCAGCAAAGATATGGGCTCCCATAAATCACCTGGTGTTTTGAAGAATGCTGAAAATGTTGCTATTCCATACTTGATCCTCTGAGTATCAAAAAAAGTAATGATGTCACTCGCCACAGAAATTGGGGAATTAATGGACCACCAAAACACAAGAAGGATCACATAGTCTGAACCACAAACTAGAAACTACAGTAGCCCAGAACAACCCATCGGAAAGAAAGGTGCTTCTATAATGCCTATTTTCATAGACCAAAATGGCACCAATGATATTCAGACAGCATTCTGTAATCACGTTATTAGAGCGTTGTATCCTTCGGATTATCAGTTTTAAAAAAAACAAAAAAATGTTGTACATGTTTCCCATGGCATAATACAACATGGGAGCATCACCAAAAAGGGCACAACTTGCATAATAGGCTTATTTCATTACCCTGCTAACTACCTCATGCCAGTCCATGTCTCATAATGTCCAATACTACTTGACTTTCAAACTAAATCCTACTGAGCCCTTCCCACCCGCATCAATGATGCAGCCTGTTGAAACATGACTCAAAACAAATATAACAATTTTTTAACTATGCTGCCATTCAATAACCCACTGCAGTAAGACAAACAAGTATCTAATAATATTTAGACCCTCTATTCCCTTTAATCACAAAGAAACAACTAGAAATGCAGATCGATACATAACTAAAACATTTTTTCTTCATTAACAATTACCAACTAACTTTTCAAAAGGACTAGAAATTGCATTCAGCTAATCGGTTTACCAACTTAATTAGTGTGGCCTAATATACAGCTAATAAATGCTTCAAATAACTGGTCTCCCCATAGGAGCATCATACCTATCCGCAAAGCACTTCAACCCTTCGTCAGGGAAGTAAGCGTAATATAAATCTGTTATTGAATTGCAGCACTGTTGTTAAAGAATACAGTTATATGTATTTTGGGTCATGTTTCTACAATGCAATTCTAGAAGAAAGAATTTCATATTATGTATATCAGCAATTCTCTCTGACAAACGAATTGCCCCATTAATTCAACAAATGGTGATCCAGATGGAGGTTTTGGCTCAAATGTTTGAAGCTTTGTCATCACTAAGCCATGTAGTAAATAAGCTGTATAAAAGCAAACCATTGAAAGAAAGAAAATTACCTCTCTCTACATTTGGCTTGTAATAGAAGCTAGTCAAAACTTGTCCAAATTGTATGGTATTGTCTCACTTAAAATTGGAATTTTCAGCAGCACATCTGGCCATCTTTCTGACAATGCTGGAGTTTTCTGAAAACATTTTGATTTTCCTTTACTCATTTAGGTATGGTTGCACCTTTCAACTCTGAGCTCTAAAATTTAAGTTTAATTTTTTTTTTTTTTGTCCTCATTAGCCAAAAAAGTCGATCCAACAATGCTCTTGTCCTCTCAGACACGAGGACCGACCCCCCCGTAGCCCCTCGGAGCCCAATGTTGAGCTCCAGGTGCCCCGAGAGTCAGCCTCAGTGTCACCAACAGAGCTTGGACGGACATACTCCCTTCAGACCAGTTCGGCCGGATGTCCCGTAGCTAAACGATACCACCATATAGGACAGAGAGATTTTAGGCCTAATCATCGGACCCGGGGGAAAAAAAAAAAAAAAAACAGAAGAAAAAAAAAACCCCGGGTTGTCTAACTATCCCTCGTCCAATCAATCAAAAAGTCCCAAAATTTAAGCGATCGAGGGCTGCATGTTCTCGATAAATCCAACCTTGATGTTGCATAAAGTGAAGACAGCCACTCTGCATGTGTTGGGGGATTTATGTTGACCCAATTTTTACAAATTTCTCTTCTTGCCAGTAGGATGGCATAAAACAGAAAATCTCTCTCTAATCCCTTAATATTGTGGTTTAGTCCAAAAATTATTAAAGACCATGTGCACGGAATCGTGATACCAAGAATAGATTCAAGTGTTGTTCTGACTTCATGCCAAAAAGTGGCTATATTTGGACACTCACTAAACATATGAAGGTCTGAAGCTGCTGGTAAAGAGCATTTACAGCAGCACTTCCCTATTTGAAATTTCGACAGTCTTTTAGGGGAGTAATACGCTCTGTGAAGTGTGAAGACGTGGTTGCGTCTCAACCATGCTGGCTTGATGATTTTGTAAAGAAGGGTGAAAGATTCCTCCCAAATAATCTCTCTATCTGGTTCTCCCTCCACACCCCAAAGTTTTTCCGGGAGGTTAAAATCCCGCTCACCATAATATGCCAATAGAAGAGTGCAACTTCCTTTTTCCCCGCAGGTTTTTCCACTAGGATATTTTCTAAAGGACTCTCCTCTCCCATCATTCCTTTTTTCTTAATTTGAGTCCGAAACCAGCTTCCTATTTGTAGATATACTATCCAGGAGAGTGATGATGTTACTTTTAGCTTGAAGATATCCCAGTCAATGATTGATCTTTCCAACAGCAAATCTCCCCACTTTGTGATCCCTGCTTCTGACAGGACTCTTTTGACTATGTTGACTTCTTGTGATGCTAGCCCAGGTAGGTCCCAAATTGGTGCGTGTTCAGAAAGGTATCCTATTCCGGCCTTAGACTTTATTTGAGACCATTCTTTCAAGATACTCAATAGTGTCTTTAGCCTGATTTTTTTGAAAAACTTCTGGTGGCCGAACTTGAAAAGAAAGCCATTAACCGGTAGGTCCGAACCCAGTAGCATTGCCTTGTACATAAACCCATTTGCATTTTCCCAGGGGAGCTTAAGTAACATCCTAGAATGGGTCAGATGAAATGCCCAAGCGTAATATTCCAGGTCTGGCAATGCGAGCCCTCCTTTTTCTCTTCTTCTCAATTTTTTCCAAGCTAATCTGCTGGATTTATATCCCCAAATGAAAGAATTAATATTCTGCTGACATTTTGCAAGCTGTTTGGTATCAAAAACTAGCGGGATGGCATTGAAAATAAAAGTAAATTTCGGGAGAATACTCATTTTTATCAGGCTAGTTCTCCCATAGATATTAAGTGGGAGGAAGGACCAGGCTTTCATCAAAATTTGGGATTCTCGCGAAACACGTGCTAGGTTATTTTGCGTCAAATGTTCTAGGTCATTAGTTATTGTAATTCCCAGGTATCTCATTGACGATTTTACAGGGAGTTGAAGATTTGGGATGTTCCAAACCATAATTTCGTTTTTTCCTGCGTTAATTTCGTAACCCGAGAATTTCCCAAACATCTCCGCCTTCTGTGTAATTATGGGAAATGCCAGTGTGGGGTCAGTTGTATAAATAAGTATGTCATCGGCATAGAGGCCAATTTTCTTTTCCCAGCCCGAAAAAGTAAAATGTGGAATGTTGGTATCCTCCCTGATGGATTGTGCAAACGGTTCAACATATAAATTAAAGAGGAGAGGGGATAAGGGGCAGCCCTGCCTTGTTCCTCGGCTAATTTTAAAAGGAATTGTTTGTGTACCATTTATTAATAAAGATGCTCTAGGGTTGTTATATAATAAGCCTATGGTCCTACAAAATTTGGGTCCCAGATGAAATGTATTCATTATTGAATTTAGGTATGCCCAATTTACCCTATCGAACGCTTTAGTGGCGTCGAGGGTCATGATGGCCAGGGGTAGACCAAAAGTTGAGGCAATGTCCGTGGCTCCCACCAGATCATAGGTTAGATCAGCCAACTGCCGGCCTCTAATAAACCCCTTTTGATCAGAGTGGATTATCGACCCAATCTCGCTTCCCAATCTCGCAGCCAAAATTGAGGTAAATATCTTATAGTCACTGTTGAGAAGCGAGATTGGGCGATATGATCCACATTCGGCTGGGTCCTTGCCTGCTTTTAATATTAAGGTTATATTTGCCTCCCCCCAGGAGCTTGGTGGTGTCTGCCCTCTGATCATTATGTCATTAAAAAGGTTCGTAAGAACTGGGGTAAGCGTAGTATTGAGTACTCTATATAATTCTCCTGGGAGGCCATCTGGTCCCGCCGCTTTGCCCTGTGACAATTGCTTGATGGTGTTAGAAACTTCTAGTTCCGTTATGTCTTTATCTATTTTTTCCGTTTGGGAGCTCTCCAATTTCGGAAGAATTATATTATTCAGCCATTCGTTCCTTTCCTCTACATTAACGTTCAGTTCCTCCGTGTATATATTCTGGAAGAACTCACTAAAGGCTTCCCCTATGGCCGTGTTCGTTGACCTACTATTAGCTTCTCCAGCGACCCTCACTTCTTTGATAAACTTTCTAGATTGATCAGCTTTAATTTTCCAGGCCAACAATTTTCCTGCAGATTCACCATATTCGAAGTGGGCAAGTTTGCTTGCCTGCCATCTTTTATTTATCCTCTCCTGTAGTAGTATGTCTAACTTGGCTTTTAATTCTGTCTTCTCCTCTTGATTATCTGAAGGGGGCTGGTCTAATGCTTCTAGATGAATTAATTCTTGCTCAATATGTCGGATTCCCTCATCATATTTCTTTCTCCTGTATGAGGCCCTTCCTGTAATACAGCCCCTTATGAAGGCCTTCCAAGCCTCTCATACTGTGACCAGAGAAGTAGAGCCTAAGTTTTGCTCTAAAAAGGAGACTGTTTCATACATCAAATGGTCTTTCTCCTCTTCCTCCAGTAAAATTGTTCGATCGAAAGACCAGGAATGGTGAGTGGACTTCTGATCTAATTTCACAGAGAAAGAAATAGCAGAATGATCTGACAGGTGTAAAGGGAGGTATGTTATATTTTTAACCCGATCTTTAATAGAGCGACTGAATAGAGCGTAGTCAATTCGTGATTTATGTCTGTATTTGTAGTTGTGGTAGGAGACTCCCATAGCATTGCCGGACCTTTGTCTCCATAGGTCTATTAAGCCAAGATTCGACATACATCTAAGTAGTGTGTCCCTCATATTACTATGCGCAACCGCTCTGGAAGTAGGGGATTTATCTAGCTTTGGGTCTAGGACAAGATTAAAATCTCCCACCCATATTATAGGATCGGAACAGGTAATCAAATGGTTCTGCAGGGTATTTAAATAAGAAGGATCGTCCTGATTAGGTCCATAATAGCTGATAATAATAATGTCCTTCGAATGTAATTGAACATTAGCTATCAGCCATCTACTGCTCGCATCCATTTCCCAACTCGTGATCTGGGCCCTAGCTGCTTTTTTGAAAATGATAGCTGTGCCGCGGATATTAGTGTTGTGGTCCGTAGTTATAAATTTATCAACCCATTTGAGCTTTTTAAGTATATCTGTAATTTCCTGTTTATTCAAGTGTGTTTCCTGGATTGCAATGATCTGTGCGGGCGAATCCCTTAGGTATTGTAAGATTCTGTTTCTTCTAGCCCTAACACGCAGGCCATTTACGTTCCAGGATATGAATTTAATGTCTACCATTGATATTTAGCCAAGTTTCCTGCCCCCCTCCTCTAATTCTTATTGTTTTAAAAAAAAGCCTATTGTTAATTTTATCTTTAGCTATTTTGACCAAACAGCCGCTTTGAGAAACTGCTGGATCTATATTCTTCATAATTATTGGATTCGGTTTATGAGGACTTTTATATTTTGCTTTTCCCTTCCCATCCCCACCTCCCCTGGAAACCCCCCCCCAACTTACTCTGGCTTGATGTATTGCCAGCTTGTCGTCTCTGACGTTTTCCTGCTCCATGCCCTGATATTTATTTTGTTGGTCTCTATATTTAAAATGAAGGCAGTGGTAACTCCTAAAGCCCCAATTTTAGTCCTTTATGTATTATTTATCTTATATCTTTTTATTCCCAGTAAAGATTATCGAGTGACCGAGGGTGGATTTGGGCGCTAATATGGGGATTGAAAATAATCCCAATAGACGTTATACCTCGAATTTTTGAGAATAAATTTGCTGGGGGTTTTAAGATCTATAGTAAGGTTCTGAGGTTAATTAACTAATGTTTATCTGTCACTCGCTACTGTTTAGTTTTCCTGGATTTAATCTCGAAATTATATATCCAGGCCCAAATTTAGATACTTTGTGTTTTCTCATTTATTTATTTGTCCCTTTATTTATTTATTTTTTTTTATTTATTTTTTTTTCCCCCATTTCCTTTTTCCTTTTTCTTTACTTCCTTTTTCTTCCCCCTTTTTTTCCCCCTTTTTGCCTTTCTTTCCCCTTCTTCCCTACTTTTTTTTTTTTTTTTTTTTGTAATTTTTTTTAATTAATTTTTTTTTTTTTTTTTTACCCTCTCCCTTCGTAAATTTTGTTCTTTTTCTTATTTTTCAATCTATTTTTTTTTCACACCCCTCTTTTTTTTTTTTATTTAACTCCTTTTCTGTTATTATCTCATTTAGCAAATTGCCCTGTTATTTATTTATATTGTATTATATTATTTTTCACCCTCGATCCGGAGGGTTTGCATGTTCACTAATAGTAACAAGTAGCTCTTCAGCTTCAAAGGGGGATTTGACATTGTACATTTTGTTATTGTACATTACCCTTAAAAAGGCAGGGAATCTCATTTGAACAGTCGCTCCTAGGCTTCTGAATTTTTCCATCCTTTGGCCTAGTTCCCACTGTCTATCCAGTGTAGTTTTGGACAGGTCCGACCTCACTTCAAAAGAGAAGTCTAAAGCTTTCAAAGTCTTGGCTTTGAGGGCTGAAGTCAAAATCCTCTCTTTTAGAGAATATGTTAAGAAATTCACCAGGATCTTCCTTGGCTTATCTCTACCAGGTTTAAGGCGGAATGGGTCCCTGTGTATCCTCTGAATATCCGTTTCTATCTCGGACACAGATTCATCCATATTTAGAGAGTCTTTTAATATAGTTGCAACAAAGTTCTTTAAGTCTCCACCTTCTTTCCCTTCCGGTATTTTTAGGAGCCTTAGGTTATTTCGTCTAGAAAAGTTTTCTAGGGATTCCACCCTCTCTTTTACTGTATTACCTTCTCGTCTTAATGTTTGAATCTTTCCCTCGGCAGCCTCCAGTTTTGCCTTGAGTTCTTCAACACAATTCTCTAGACCCCCTGTTCTTAGTGAGAGACCGTCCACCTTAGACTCTAGATTTTCGCACATTGTACGGATCTCTGATTGAGTGAGTCTGGATTCCTCGAAACATCGCTTTGATTCCTCAAATCCATTTCTAATTTCTTTCCTCATGCTAAGAAGTATGGCTTGAATAGTATCATCGCTTCCATTATCCTCAGCGTTATCTTCGCAACCCCGTCTGCTTTGAGCCAAATCATTTGTGTTACTTCCCCCTGCATCGGTGAGGGCGTGCTTTTCCTGTGGGAGGGTTGCATCCGCGACTCGGTCTACTGGGTGCCCCATCTCTATACCTCTAGCTGGCTCTCCTTCAGCTTCTAGTTTTCTTTCCTTATCTCCCAGATTCTCGAGTGTGGCTGTAGGTGTTGTAAGACCGGCCAGCACCCCTGACGTGGATGCAAATTGTGCACAGAGAGGTTTTTGGGTCTCTTGATTTATGTTTAAGACCTGGGGGAGGACCTTAAAATAAGACTTCAGTGAGGGTGTGATTCGAGGGATATTTTTAGCTTTTGTTTTGGAGCCCCCTTTGTTCAAACTGGCCTTGTGTGGCAGCTCCTTTGGAGCGGTATAGCGCAGCTGACGTTCTTTCCCCCTCTTCGATATCCTTCGGGCAGGAGGTTGAAATGTATCAGTTGCTACCTCGTAATCCAATTCGGCCTCAAATTCAGACTCAGACTCAGACTCAAGCTCTGCGTGAGGCTGCTCCCCTAGGCTTTTTTCGGTCCCCTGCACTTGGGCTATATCACTAGAACCTTTAGCAGCAACTAATTCTTTGCCTTTATTACTGCCTTTTCCTTTCCCCCTAGCCTTTCGCTTCCCCAGGGTTCTAACTGTAGTTATACGTGGAGTCTCACTTGATACCTGGCTAGAAGTATGTTGTGCGTTGAGTCTAAAGGTACTAGATATGGGGTCTGGTTTTTGCAAGCGGTGATAGCCCTGTATATCTATGGGGTCTATAGGACCCTGGCTATCAAATGACTGTAGCTCGCCTCTCAAGGCTGACAACTCCCTCCCCCTCTGCTGGTCCCCTTTGCCGCACCAAGTAGATGTTGCCCCTTTTCTTACTGACACCGCTGCCCTTCTGCTCCTACGGAGCTCCACGGCTGCGTCACCCCAGCGGTAAGGTGCGGGGGAAAAAGACGTCCCCCAGCACATTGGTAGCTCTATCAAGGTTTGCCTTTTAACGCAGCGCTAGTACTTTTCCTATGCTTTCTAGTTTTCAAACTTTTCTTAGGTATAGCAGGTATAGCAGGTATAGCAGAGTAGCAGAGTGGAGCAACACAATCTGACCCTGTACCAACTCGAATTATCTCCACAGGCAATGTCTCCGTGCCTCCGTGACAACACACTTGAGTTCGAAATGAAAATTAGAATTAGAGCCTTTTTTTTTTTTTTGCTCTGCTCGACAAGCTTCAGTATCCCCAAGTGCTGCTATTTCTTTAAATCTGTGTTTGTTCTGTGTGCCGTGTGCTCACTTCCTTGAAACATACATCGCCTTTTAGTAACAATGCCCCAGTGAACTTCTATCAAAACCAGCGTTTTTTGAACACAGCGCTCTTTCACTGTTCACTTTCACTGTTCACTGTCTCCGTATCTCCGTGACAACACACTTGAGTTCGAAATGAAAATTAGAACTAGAGCCTTTTTTTTTTGCTCTGCTCGACTGGCAGACTATCAAAACCGGCGTTTTTTGAACACAGCGCTCTTTCACTGTTCACTTTCACTGTTCACTGTTTACTGTTTTGCAGCTGCGGTTCACCGCGAGCCTAAAGCCCCGACCGCCTTTACATTCCCTTAAGCACCGAGTCCCTCTCCGGTCCTTCTCCAGTCCACCGCTGCAATACTGAAGTTTTTCCCGGTAGTTTTTAGGGGCTAGGGCTTAGATTTAAAAAAGCACGTTTCAGCCCGTTTTTCCCTCGCTGCACCGATCACAAATTTAAGTTTAATTTTATCTTTCTTTTTAAAACAATGTACTGCTCTGTAGCTCACATCTAGTCTCTTAACCAGAATCCAGGACCTAGAATCAGTGAAATACCAAAGTATGTGTAGATTTTTGACTGTTTCTCCCCTATCTTTCTCTCCCCCATATTCTCACCACCCCCACCTTCTCACTCCTTTTACCCCTCCCCTTTCATTCCCTCTCTTACCTATTATATTGAATATTAGTAAAATGTTATCAGCAGTGGTTAGAAATTTGAAAACTGTTGTATTATTTTTCATGCGCTATAGAAGAAAAATATATTATCATATATTCTTATCTGGACTCCAAACTTTGATGTGCAAAGCGTGCTCAAATTCTTTGTGCAATAGATATAAGTTTCAAGATTAGTCTGACCACATAGAAAAAAATCTGAGAATCATTGTTACTTATAGAACAAGCATTTGCAATGCAATAGGTCTCGCATTTGCGAGAGTTGGAGCTATTGGCATTGTAAATGACCATGCCTTTTATTAATTTGTTTTGAAAACCTGCAAGCGGTGCAGAAACACTCACTTTGTATGTATAGTCCTTGCCTACGAGAGGCAAGGCTGGCAGTTAGAGACTGCCAGCCTTACTTTTCATAAGCAAGGACTATAAGTACAAAGTGCTTGTTTACGCACAGCTTGCAGGTTTTCAAACGTATAAATAAAAGGCATGGTCATTTACAATGCCAATAGCTCCAACTCTCGCAAATGCGAGACCTATTGCATTGCAAATGCTGGTTATATTTTGGTGCACGGGCCTATTCTCTGTCCAGTCTGACCCTGCTCGTATAATATTAATATGTGCAGCATTATGATTACCTCCGATTACTCTTCCATGCATTATTGCTTTGTGTTGCGTGATCTCACATATCATTATAAACTTCCTTCACACCACCCGTAAAATGCTGGTTCTATTACACTTCGAGAAACACAAAATGTGGCAGGAACTCTATTGTGCTTCTTTTTTTTACCCAGGTTGCCGAAGGGGGAGGTAAATTCCTCCGCAATCTGAAATTATGGTTTATATTTTTGCCTCCAGATTTACCGTCCATAACTAAATGAGAGGCTGGTAGCAGGGAACAGAAAATGTGTATTACTAACAAAGCTGCCAAAGGTCAAAGTAAAAGGAATATCACTGAATGGAGACGCCAAGCAACTACTTTGTCCACAAGGTGGATGCGTCTAACTAGAAGGGATGGCAGAATGGATGCGTTATCTATCTGCTCCCTAGTTTAAAAAGAATATAGGTTTTGTGGTCGCCATTTTGTAAAATCCAATTTTATGTAAAAGCAGGAAGCACATATTTTCTTGTATGTTTAGATCCCTTTCTCACGTTTATTGACAGCAACAATGTGCAGCTCTTTTTTTTACTTCTTTTTTCTTTTTTTGATTTTTTTTTGCACAAGCCAGCCTAGAAAAAACTAACATCTTAATGACTGTAAACTGATTACAAATATCTCTGTGGAAGAGTGACAAAAGAGATCAAATAGAGCCGCACTCTCCCTCTTTGTGTAGCCTTCCACCTGTGTGATAAAGCTCTTCAACACCCGACAACTAGGTAGGAAGCACTCTATAAAAGCTATATTATAATACAATTCTTACGAAGCAGTGGTACTAAAAGTTGGGCTGCGGTGTGCAGTAAACAGTAGCCACTGAAATTCTGAAAAAGATATAGCATTGCTGCAAGCATACATTGTGAAGGGGACAAAACATCTGAAGTCTTTCTAAGACTAAAGCGACGTGAGGGCATGGTAGACTCACACACATGATAAAGTGGTAAGGATGTACGAGGCATCAAGAGGGTGACTGCCAACTTTATAATGCTGTAGTTGTGGAAGCAGTAGGTGGCTGAGCAGCTCAAAGGGAGCAAGATAACGTGATAGAGAGGACTGGTAATGGGAGCAAAGAAATGGTGGCCTTGGAAATCAAGGACGAATTTAGAAAAAGGAGCACCTTTTTAGGAGTATAGTTGGAAAGGTATTGCATGAAAAGGCAACAAATCTTGACATGTAAAGCAAACAAAACAGGAACCAAAACAAAACTAAATAACACTTTAGGCAAAATTGCTGAAATCGAAAACGCTGTTACTCATTATATGGAAGATGAAGCTAAAGATACAAAAGAAGTTACCTATTTCACTAAGTGCAGCAGTCGAAAAAAAAGCTAAATCAAGCACGCGATGGAAGCGTGTGAGCGCGCCGTGGGAATGTGAGAGCCAGAGAGGAGCCGCAATGCGAGCGTGCACAAAATCAAGCGTGCAGTGGGAGCGTGTGAGGCAGAGAGGAGACGCCATGCGCGTGCACATCGGCTGTCCGGGCGCATACATCTTTTGTCTCCCTCCGCACACCAAACCGACAAAAATAGTTTCGCCAAGGCGAAGCAGCGCATGTGCTGCGTTCGCTAGGCGAGACCTAAAAATTAAAGGGCCCAACATTTCTTTCAGTTACTGATTTTACCTTTCTTTTCCCTGTCATAGCTTTGACACACGCAGGGCAAGTTAAATATCACTTTCACTGTAGGAATTAACATTGTGGGTTCTCCTGTTTCTGAAATATCTAGGGCACGTGTATGGCATCCTCAGCATGCCTTTTTGTAAGCCTTGTCATCTAGATGACCATGTGATTACAACTGCATGGGATTTGTACGTGAAGCTGGAGATGTTTATATTTGTCTTGAGTCTACCTGCAAAATCCCATCACAAAACATATGCTATAAAATTTGATCTAAAGTGCACGTTGCCTTTAGCAGCATATAAGGTTTGTCGGCTTCTTTTTCCACTTGCATCATTGCATATATTTTTATTGTTGCAGAACAACTATGAATATAAGAGGCTCCTCTTTCTTACCCCAGCTGCGGCCTTAAGCATGTGCAATCTGTGCACCTGTACAGGGCCACCAAAACCCAGGAGCCACCACTCCAATATATAGCCTTAATATAATAATCCTCTGAGGATGGATAGATATTTGCGTGTTGGCCCCTGGCAGGGATTTGGCGGCCTCCGGCTCTGTTCCACTTCCTAACACCCTGACACCCCCCCCCCCCTCTCCTGAGCTCCGGGGGGCTCCTTCCCTTCCCGACCTGACCCCCTCTTCATGGGCCCCCTACCCACGCTCCCTGCTCAGGGCCGCCATGAGCCTAGAGCCGCCCCTGCTTACCCTTATAGCCGTGATTAAAGCACACTCAAGTTGCTTTAGTGCAAAGTTCTACTAGATATTATTTAAGAAGGAGCCACTTGTGCAAACCTGCACATTTTTCTGTAAACATTAAGCATTAGATATCAGTACTAGGTTAAATGCCCAATTGATCAGTCTATCTAAAGGATATAGTTGGCTTGGCATCTGGAAGTTTTTTATGCTAATTTCCCCTGTGTAACGTTAGGATGTTACAGAGTGTTCCCATGAGTCTGAAGGGCATGCCTTAAGAGGCTGCCCTAAGCGCAGGAGGCCACTTGCAAGCCCAGAGTTGAAACGTTGTTCCCATTTACATGTGCAGTTAAGAAAAGTGCTCTGGGTTCCTGATCCACTTATAGTGGACATCCTGTGGGTTTGGAGGAAGGGGAAAGGAGGGCTAGGAGTACAAGAGCCATAACAATGAGGGTGTCCCTGCAACCTTTGTCTTAAAATTGTTTGGCTTCCACTCCATGGTAGCCTTTTGGTGTACTCGGGCCTGGATTCATGGGCTGAGGGATGGTCATCTGATCCAAGACACCACATTCCAGATGCTGTGCTGTTCTGACAAGGACATCATCTTTCAGCCTCTGACAGGTTTTAATTTCTGAAGTCTTAAACAGAAACAAATGACCTAATCTCTGTTAAAGATGAGAGCTCCCCAGACTCACTGACACCAGCATGTAGGTTGGTCCCTAAGATACTCCTATGTCGTAGGGTGGAGATGTGGCTGAAGTCCTATGGTGCCACCTGGCAATGCTTGGGGAGCTATTGCTGCACGGCAAAGCCTCCAGATCTGGTCTGGCACCTGGAGGATAGTCATAAGGTGATGATTCTATTGGAAGATATATCCATCAGCTGGTCTAGAGAATTATAAGGGGCGAAAACCTTGTGTATTTAAAGCAGTATATAATTTAGTTAAGGATCATGCGCTGGTTGACATTTTCCAACATTACCTGGGTATACTTATTACTCCTCACCACATAGGAAATTTGTCCGTCTGGACTATTTTTTTACTTCAACCAGCATCCAATCCAACATCAAGATCCAGTTATATCCCAGGGTACATCGGATCACTCCCCTTTAATAATCAAGATTACCCATATTGGTGAAATGCAACAAAGTAGGGGTTTTTCGTTCGACAGGAAATTGTGTTTGGATGCACAATACAGAGAATACATGGGTAAATGGATAGCAAACTTCTTACAGAACAATATGAGTTCCGCTAATATTGAAATAATATGGGATACATGGAAAGCTTGTTTTAGAGGGGAAGCGGTGAGTTAAGGACTTTATCATCAAAATCAGCAACAGGGGAAAATGCGGGATTTATATGACCAGCTGTGTAAAGCGGAAGAACATCTGATAAAAGAAATAGAGAAGAGGGATAATATGACCAAATTCCAGGAATATGAGGGGATAATCACTAAATGTCATGCTAATATCACAAGAGTTTGGTGTGAGGAAATAGTTAGGAAATACTTACAATACATATAGAAGGTATATCCATGAGTATGGAGAGGCTATAGGAAGGGCACTAGCCCTAAAATTAAAAATGAAGGACTCTGCCCGTCAAATTGTGAAAATGCAAGATAAAAATGGGGTTATCTCTGAAGATCCAGAAAAAATATTGGAAATATTATATCAATTTTATACTGAATTATATACTTGTCAATCTAATCCCTCTCCTGAAGCTTTTTTGCATGAGGTTATATTTAGTAAATTTACAGATCTTGAGAAAGAGGTATTAGATCAGCCCTTTTCAATGGAAGAACTGGAAAGAGCAGTAAAAAACATCCCGAATGGAAAAGCAGCCGGCCCTGACTTTATCCCAGGGGAGGTGTATAAATGTTTTTTTGAACCTTTAAAAAACTTTATGTTGGAGACTTTTAAAATGGCACAATTGGGGAGTGCCCCACAGTCATGGGATGATGCCTCAATTGTAATATTTGCTAAAAAAAGGGAAACCACCGGAACAACCTGCCTCTTATCGACCCATATCTTTACTAAACTGCGACAGCAAGATTTATTCAAAGGTGCTTGCAAATCGTATGTCTAAGGTTATAACACCATTAGTATCATTGAGTCAGCATGGGTTTATCCCAAATAGAGGGACTATAGCACATATTAATAAAGTGATCACCTTGATAGACATAGCAGAAATTGAGAGAAGAAACTTGGCGTTGATCTTACTCGACGCTGAGAAAGCGTTTGATCGCGTAGAGTGGGCATATCTGTGGGCAGTAATGAATAGAATGGGATTTGGCAAACATTTTTTGAGAGCTATTAAAGTATTGTATCACTCACCTAATGCGAGAGTTGTAGCTATGGGCAGAAAATCGGAAAGGATAATTATTACAAGAGGTACACGCCAGGGGTGTCCCTGCTCTCCACTTCTTTTTGCGTTATTTATTAACCCATTTTTATTAAAATGATTAGAGTCACCACATATTAAACCATTCATTGTCTCATCTATACCCCATTCAGTATTCGCATATGCGGATGATATCGCTATCATTACCACGGACCCAGGACAGGCAATGACAGAGATTGAAGGTTTGGCTATAGATTTTGGAAGTAGCATTGGCTATAAATTAAACGCTGCGGAAACGCAGGTGCTTTGTTCAGATACTGTTCAATTTAACGATTACAGGGTTACTCACGAAGTGATATATTTAGGAATTATAATTAAATCCCATACACAAGAGATAGTGGATGCTAATTGGGGTAAAATAATGCAACAAATTAAGCAATCCTTAGATGGGGGAGACTTCAGCTGTCTATTATAGGGAGAGGCAATATCATCAAGATGAATGTATTAGCTAAGATCTTATATCTATATCGCAGTATTCCCTTAGAGATACCCTTAAACCACATTTATAAACTGCTAATTTTATGTACAAAATTTTTTGGGGCACCCAGAAAAACTAGACGAGCAATGAAATGGTTGACCCTGCCTATAGAGAGAGGAGGGCGCGGGATCCCGGATTTTGTGTTTTATTATTATGTTTGTTTTTTACAAAGAATGAGAATATTGTTGACGGAAGAACAAATTGAGGAACCGGCAGAATCCCCGTCGATATTCTTTCTATTATTAGGGGAACATGCGAAGGGATGTTTGTTAAAAGAGTTGGAGGGGAATTACTACAAACATACCCGTTTTAAGGTGGTCGAGTCTGCATATAAAGTTTGGAGAAGGGTTGCGAGGATAATGAAGCTAGAGAGAATTTTGTATTATACTCCCCTTTCTGCTGAAAAAATACTTCCATCAATATTCTGGGACAATGTAGCGAAGGAATGGAATAAGAAAGGGGTGGGCAGAATCGGAGATCTATATGATACGGACGGAATATTTAAATCTTTTTCTAATATGGGTAGCAAATTCCATCATAAAACTAGAAAGATGTTCCTGCAGTGGCCGATCATTCAATAATATGTGTACATCTCAAATTTAGTCAACACAGAAAGTGACAGAGAAAGTGCAAGTGAAATTCATTCAAAAAATATATATATTTTTATTTATTTCTTATATTTTGTTCTTGTATGAATATAAATACATCTAAGTTAAATTCTTAATCAGCGAATCGTCTTTTATCAAATTCATAGACAATACATGGAATGTAAGAAAAAATTCAAAAAAGACACAAGGACAAATCTAAAATCCATAACAACTAAACAGAAGTAACCCCTGAACAACAATCATATACAACAACTCACTCACGTGCTAACAGACATTCCACATTCATACTACATACAGAGATGAAAAAGGAACTGGATCCCTATTAGCGAGGTGGTTACGCTAATGTGGTAAAAGGTCAACAAGATGTAGTTGTTGGCTCTTATGGCGGGTCTACGCGCGTTTCGGTGGGCAAGCCACCTTCATCAGGACCTTGAACATCAGATAGTGCAGGTAACAGGGGATCAGGCAAGAGAGAAATAGGCAGGATGATAGGAAAGCTATCACTCCAACTTAGTCTCTACGATAGTACATGGTACGGGTCACGGGAAAATCGCTGCATCCGAAATGCCAAGTCGAATGTATGTAGTGGTCCTCAAATATTCATAATAATGTAAGGGAAATCAGATTCAGTGTAGTAGGCTAAATTGCGCCAGTTGTTTTCATTGATATTTGGGTTCTGAGGAGATACTCCTAATATTTAGAGGGTCCCAAGGATACTGTAGTCCACGAAGGGCGTTCACTCTTATGTTAATAGAGTCTAATGTTTAGTTGTGGCCGGATTTTATAAAAGTAAGGCATTCTCCAAGTTGATTTAATTCCGTAACGTCACCGCGACCCTTTCAAATCGGCGAAAAGCGTCCAGGCATCTCCGCGTCCTCGGGACCCTCCGTCGGCAAACGGAGGGTCCCGAGGACGCGGAGATGCCTGGACGCTTTTCGCCGATTTGAAAGGGTCGCGGTGACGTTACGGAATTAAATCAACTTGGAGAATGCCTTACTTTTATAAAATCCGGCCACAACTAAACATTAGACTCTATTAACATAAGAGTGAACGCCCTTCGTGGACTACAGTATCCTTGGGACCCTCTAAATATTAGGAGTATCTCCTCAGAACCCAAATATCAATGAAAACAACTGGCGCAATTTAGCCTACTACACTGAATCTGATTTCCCTTACATTATTATGAATATTTGAGGACCACTACATACATTCGACTTGGCATTTCGGATGCAGCGATTTTCCCGTGACCCGTACCATGTACTATCGTAGAGACTAAGTTGGAGTGATAGCTTTCCTATCATCCTGCCTATTTCTCTCTTGCCTGATCCCCTGTTACCTGCACTATCTGATGTTCAAGGTCCTGATGAAGGTGGCTTGCCCACCGAAACGCGCGTAGACCCGCCATAAGAGCCAACAACTACATCTTGTTGACCTTTTACCACATTAGCGTAACCACCTCGCTAATAGGGATCCAGTTCCTTT
Organism: Lissotriton vulgaris; assembly: GCF_964263255.1. Classification (NCBI taxonomy): domain Eukaryota; kingdom Metazoa; phylum Chordata; class Amphibia; order Caudata; family Salamandridae; genus Lissotriton; species Lissotriton vulgaris. The sequence continues at coordinate 276,665,185 of NC_141698.1, read as the reverse complement.
TTCATCTCTGTATGTAGTATGAATGTGGAATGTCTGTTAGCACGTGAGTGAGTTGTTGTATATGATTGTTGTTCAGGGGTTACTTCTGTTTAGTTGTTATGGATTTTAGATTTGTCCTTGTGTCTTTTTTGAATTTTTTCTTACATTCCATGTATTGTCTATGAATTTGATAAAAGACGATTCGCTGATTAAGAATTTAACTTAGATGTATTTATATTCATACAAGAACAAAATATAAGAAATAAATAAAAATATATATATTTTTTGAATGAATTTCACTTGCACTTTCTCTGTCACTTTCTGTGTTGACTAAATTTGAGATGTACACATATTATTGAATGATCGGCCACTGCAGGAACATCTTTCTAGTTTTATGCTTTCTCCTCCCCTCGGTTCCTGGGCCATAAATTACTTGTTTGAGGGGGTCCCATTGTTCATGTTTAGCAAATTCCATCTACCTCAGTCTTCCTTTTTTAAATATCTCCAAATCAGAAATTTTTGTTTAAAGAAATTAAATAGACCCAGCCCTAATAAATTAATAGAGGCAATTCAATCAAAAAAAGGATAGGTATGATATATCGATTGCTGATGGATTATAAACCTGATGATTTGAACAAATATAATGTATATTGGCAGAATCAATTGGAGGAAACCGATCTAAATATTGTAGATTCTATTTTGATGGCTAAGGATATATGTTTGTCGGCCAGTTTGAAAGCTCAGGTATATAAGACAATATTCCGATTATATTATACTCCCAAACGTATGGCAACATGGGGGCCTATGTACGATGGAAAATGCTTTCGGTGCGGAGGGGAAGATGTAGATATTGTCCATGTTTTTTACAACTGTCCGAAATTATCGTCTTTCATATCCAGTATAGAAAGGTTTATATCCTTAGTCATTCAATATCCGCTTAAAATATCCCCTGCACTTATGTTAGTAGGGAGAGGGCAAAGTGTTAATGAAAATGAGAATATATGTAAATTTAAGAATTTTTTATTTGTGGCTATGACTATAGCTTGGCTATGTATTGCTACGGAATGGCTACAACTTGAAGCACCGATGTTTGAATTTTGGAGAAGGAAATTGTTTAATATATATGAATTCGAATGGAATTTGTATGCTCTAAAGGGTGTCAGGAAAAGACGATTAGGTATACTTACTTGGGGAGTACTTAAAGAGTATTTAGAGGAATAATTTTTTGGGGATTTGTATATATTTTGTATTGGGAATCGGTAACCTGCCCTACCCGCCTACCCGTCATCATCAAATATTATTGTAAAAGAAGATGTTGAATATCTTATTTTTTTATGCTGTGAATGTATTATTTTTTTTGTCAAATGACCCAACGATGGTAATTAAAAAATAAAATAAAAGGAATATATATCCATCATAATTGCATGTTACATTACACATTTTTTGTAGTGCACCAGTATCACTCCGAAGGGAGTATCTGAGGGCTAACCCACTGATCAGACTGGACTGTGTACTGAACTCTCTGGCAAGAACCTGTTGCTTTTGGCAGTCTATTCTAGTGCCAAGAGGGCAGGAGTGGTGACCTAAGACCCCTTTGAAACTCTACTACTGAGTAAGGGTGTTGACCAACCTTGCCTCCTTCTTTCCCCACCCTACAGGAACTGCATACTCCTTCGGTGCTACGTTGTCACTGCACCCCCATCTCCAGGATAAAACCTGCTTGGTTTGGGTCTTTGAGACATTGCATATAAGGAATTGCAAGGTCTACGATACCTCACACATAACGGCCCAGTCTCCGCACCAGTATACCTGTGAAAATCTTAGCATCAATAATTGGGATGGAGATTGGGTAGTACGAGGCACAATGGGTGGGTGGGGTCTTTGCTGCCTTTATGAATAATCAATGTTACCGCCTCCTGCATAGTTTGTGTAATGGTGCCAGTGTCAGTGAAGGAATCATACAGATGTGCCAGTAGTGGTGCTGGTATTGGGCAGAATAGCTTGTAGAAGAGGGCCATAAAGCTGTCTGCCCAGGGGCTCATCCCACAAGTAGTTTGATACTCAAGATCACTTCCTTGACTGTTATCTTCCTTTTAAGGGTGGAAATGTTTTGGTCTGTGAGGACCGGGACCTGAATAGGCTTTAAATATGTATGTATATTAGAAGGTGATACTGGGTTCAGAGTATAAAAAGAGTTGTAGTATTGTCTATATGTTTTTAGGATGCCCTCTGAGTCATGATGTTCCTTTCCGTGGTCTGTCACTTTCATATTGATGGCGATCCTTTGTATTTTGGCACTTAGTTTGCACGCTTGTAGTCTCCCAGTCTTATTCCCCCCTCTACAGTGGGAAAAGTGTCCATTTTGATGGCTTTTGCTGTTGTCTGGCACAAGTGAGTTGGGGCCAGGTCTCTTAGGAGGTTTTCCGTTTATGGTGGGCCTCTGTCTCGCACTGCGCCTCTACGTCAGACTGCTTTCCACATATATCTACATTCCATTTTTTCACTAGGGATACTCATTTCTCCACTTATGATTGCTTTAAGTGCATCCCCAAGTTGGGAACTGAGCCTTCATAGTCTTTGACAAAGCCAAGAGTTTTCCCTAATGCCTATTTCATAGGGTCATATTTAAGATTGTCACTAGCTGCCATAGTCAAATCCCCAGGGATAACTTGATGGGTGACCAATCCTCCAGTCATTAACAGCCAGACTTGAAATGGCCCACGATTGATCCATACATTGGGCAGAACAGTCTAGTTCCAGATCCATTACTACATTAAAGTTTCCTCCATTCAATATGTCGGAGTCTGTGGTGGTCAACACTGTGGCTAGGGCATCTTTTATAAACTGTTTCCGATTCTAATTTGGGGCATAAAGGGAACAGATCATGAATGTGTAGGATAGGATGCGTGAGATTCTCAAAGCCAATAGGTGGCCCAGGATTTCAGAGTGTGTGGTTAGGACCTTCTTGTTAACTTATTAGCATTAAAATAGCTACACCCCCTTTTTTGGGTCAGGAAGAAAAGAACTGTCTTGTGAACCATTGGGATCTAAGGCTCCCATAGTCATGAAGGTGGGTATCCTGGAGGAGACTTGCATCCCAGTCGGACTCCTTCAGCATTTGTAGTAAGGATATAGTTTCGCTGGGACTTGAGACTCCTGATGTTGAGACTTAAGAGTGCATACGTTTGTCTGAAATAAAAATAAAACCTATAAAGCGCTCTAAACCCAAGGGTATCAATGCGCTGCATCCAGAAATAAAACAAAACACCGTAGGGGAAGCCCCCACTCGGAGTGAAAGGAAACGGAAAGAAGAGAAACTGAATCCCATCTAGAAAAGGGAGAAGATTTGAACCCATCCAGTTATCGTCCATTTCCCCAAGGGGATTGAGGGGGGGGGGGGGGGGAGGGGGGGGGGGGGGGGGGGGGGGGGGGGGGGGGGAGTGTTGGCTTCGGCGGAGGACAGACGCTTGCTCCTGGCTGAATGATGGAAAATTATCCCATTCAGTAGAACGTCACCTGAAACCAATATAAGTGGAAATTCCCCAGGAATGCAAGGCGGTGCTGGACAAGCTCCTTTCAGAGAACAATCAGCAGTTCAAGTGGACTCATGTAGTGCTTTTCATTGGTCGCCATCTGGTGCCTTAGGGTGCAGTTTGGGCTGGCAATCAAGCTTGGTCCTGGGACGGGGGGGGGCGAGGCAAGAGAATGCATATGGAGATCAGGTAGCTGGGATGGAGGAGAGTACTGAAACTAACAAGCAACTACCTGTGCTAGTTCATGGACCTGAGGGGTGGAATTAGCTCGTTGTTAATGGACCTTTCAACTATGAGGAAAATTTGTGTTTGAGGCATGTGTGCTGTAGATACATATGCTTTGCAGCTCCTGCCTTTTAGTGTTGGGTCCGGATGTTTGCAAGTTGTTTTTCTTCGAACAAGTCTTTCCTAGTCACGAGGTAAGGTGACTCCCCCTTTCGGTGATGGTGCGCATGGTTATCGACTCCATTGTTAGATTGGCTGAAAGTGGTGTTTGTTCAATATCCTCTGCGGACTACTCCAGTGCGACACAGTGTTAGGAATTGCCCTTCATCCTTTTTAACTGGGCACTCGCGCTCAATGGGAGGAAGGGACCCTTACAGCCCATGACTGGAAGCGTGGACGTAATTTAGGGGTCTCAGCTGCAACCCCTGTCTTTATCACGGCAACCCCTGGCACTGCTTTTGTGATCCCTGGCTCAGAGATGGCAAAATCAGTGCCAAGAAGACAGTGGCGGCTTCGCCTTCCTTGTTTATAGCTCATTTTAATTACACCAACAGGTGAATAATTGTAAATTATTCACTATTAGTGTAATAAAAACTGGAACATCAGGTAAGTTAAGTATGTTGTGTGTGTGTGTGTGTCAAAGTGGCAGTCAGTGATAGGAGTGGCAGTAAACAAGATTAAATGTCAGTGAGAATGAGTGAGAATGATGAAGTGAGGGTAAGAGCGAGTGTAAGTCAGAATGAATAGCTGTGAGTTAATCAGTGTAAGAATGAGTGACAGTGTGTGAGGGTGTGTAAGATTGAGTGCAAGGCAGTGAATCAGCGCAAGTGGTGACTATAGTTGAGTAAGTAGGCTCTCCTGTTTGTATCTCCCTGTATGCCTGGACTACACAGCAGATAGCGCGCTGCAGGGCGGGTTGCTGCATACGCGATAGCGTTTTTAAAATAGCCCCGTTTTCGTATTCACTTTAATTTAGCTTTGCATTTACACCATTTTAGACTATCGACGCATTCCCTTTACTTGCACTGTAATTGTTATCAACACTGCGCTTTCGGCGGGTCCCTTGAGTCACTTTCTTTGCTGGCGGCCTTCTTGGGGGGAGACTTGGACCCCTGACGGCGCCATTTGGGTTAGCAGACCAGCTGTCACAAGGACATGCTGACCTGCACATAAGGTGGGCATTCTAGGCGGGCTCTCCTGTTTGTATCTCCCTGTACGCCTGGACTACACAGCAGATAGCGAGCTGCAGGGCGGGTTGCTGCATACGCGATAGCGTTGTTAAAATAGTCCCCTTTTCGTATTTATTTTAATTTAGCTTTGCATTTACAACATTTTAGACGATCGGCGCATTCCCTTTACTTGCACTGTAATTGTTATCAACACCGCGCTTTCGGCGGGTCCCTTGAGTCACTTTCTTTGCTGGCGGCCTTCTTGGGGGGAGACTTGAACACCTGACGGCGCCATTTGGGTTAGCAGACCAGCTGTCACAAGGACACGCTGACCTGCATATAAAGCTGCCCTTTCTTCACGCAGCGTTTGCGCCGCAGTAACGCCGGAGTCACGCCAGAGTCCAGCCCGTCCGCGCCAAGGACGGGCTAAAGGGCGTGAGACTCTGGTCCCTGGGTGTACTCGGTATGCCTCCTTTAGCAGGTCCCCTATATTCCTATCAGGACTTCGTCCGTCTGAGACCTGCATGGCTTCCATGCCATTTTACCTGCTCGCCAGACATTCTTCAAGATGCATTTTACTGCACATGTTTCAGCACCTGTGGTAAGTCATCGGCAATTTGCCATGTTAGGCCCCTCCCTGCCACCACCCTTATGTTGCCTCCTCCAAAAGAATCGGGCTTTCTCATTAATACTAGATCTTTGGTGAAAAATAATATTGCTTTTCGCGATTTCGTTACAGCCCGAAAGCCCACATGGGTTTTCCTTAACGAAACCTGGGCAACTGAGTCCTAAGGACCGGATTTGGTTGAGGCTGTGCTGGATGGATATTCTTTAGCTAGACTGGATAGAGTAGGGCGCAGAGGAGGTGGCCTTGGAATCCTTTACAAGACCTCTCACACCTGTCATACTACTCAACTCTCCAGGCCTTCCGACCTCTTTCAAGCCCTGCACTTTCTTATAAAATCTCCTGAGGCCGCTCCCTTCGTAGGTATCTTGGTATACAGACCTCCCGGGTCTATAACAGACTTTAGCCAGTCCCTTCTTAATATCCTAGAGCCCTACTTCGGAGCAGCCAACCTGACAGTTTTGGGTGACCTAAATTTTCATCTAGACAACCCTGATTCTAAAGACTCTTCGGATCTCCTCGACTCACTATTCGCATGTGATTTAGTGCAACTGGTCAAACACCCCACGCATCAGGCAGGCCACACACTGGATACAGTTTTCTCCAACGATGACAGGCTTAAAACAGAAGTCCCTATTCCACTGTCCTGGGCGGAACACTTTGCTGTTCCTTTGGAGCTTTTGGTCGCCTTGACACCTGCTAAGACAGGAGTCCCTAGTCACACCAAGTTCAGGAGGAACCTTAAGAAAATCACAAGCACCTCGCTAGCCCCACTAATGCAAAACTACAAACCTGACCTCTATGAGGATACCAATCTAGCGTCTTCGGAATTGTCCAAAGCCATTAGTGCAACAGTCGATGTGCTGGCTCCTCTCGCCTCTTGCTACTCTGCGAGAAAGAAACCCTCTGCACCCTGGTTTTCGGAGCCTCTTAGGTTCATGAGCCAAGGGTGCAGGAAGCAAGAAAGGCTTTGGCGAACAAGCTGGAATCTGAAGGAGAGGGATAAACACAAGTTACTCCTTAAGGAGCACAAGCTGGAGATCATCAGAGTTAAGCAAGAGTACTTTGCTAACCTGACAATGACTCTCTCCTCTCCCAGAGATCTCTTCAAAATAGTGGACTCGCTCTGCACGTTACAGATACAGGACCCTGTTGCAGGCACCCAGGAATTCTGTGATAAAATCGCAGGATTCTTCCACTCTAAGATTGCGGACATCTACCTGAATCTTGAAGCACAAAGATCTGTTACCCCTCCCCCGCCTGCCCCCCTCTCTTTGCTCCCGAAGGAGGTCTCTTCCATCGCCTCCAAGAGTCTGTTAGAGTTTCCGCCTTTATCCTATCAGGAGCTTGACCTGCTTTTAAGTAAGACAAGGTCGGGATCCCCATTGGACCCGTGCCCCCTTAAAGTCCTGAAGGAGTGTAGAGACTCCCTGCTCCCTTTTCTACTTGACATCATGAACAGGGCCATGAGAGAGGGCATTTTCCATCTGAATGGAAGAATGCGGTGGTCAAGCCCCTCCTAAAGAAGCCCACACTTGATCCAGAGGTGCTCAAGAATTATCGCCCCATTTCTTTGCTCCCAGCACCTGCAAAGATGCTTGAGACGTATCTCAATCAACATTTGGCGGCATTTCTTGACTCCTCAGATCTCTTGGATCAATCCCAGCACGGCTTCAGGAAACACCATAGTACCGAGTCAGCCCTTACGGTCGTATTGAACAACATCCGCATGGAGGTAGACCAGGGACATTCCACCGTCCTGGTCCCCCTCGGTGCTAACATCTCGCCTGAGGGAGATAGGGGTGGAAGGGGCGGCCTTGAGTCTGCTGGCCTCCTTTCTCGACCAGAGGGTACAGAGGGTTAAGCTGGGAGATTTTCTATCTCCATCCCTACCTGTGCAATGTGAGGTCCCACAGGGGTCGGCATTAAGTCCGACCCTGTTTAACATCTACGTGACCCCACTTGCCAAGTTGGTTAGATCTTTTGGGATGGAGGTAGTCTCCTATGCAGATGACACACAGATCTTGGTGTCCCTCTCTCACCCTGATGGCTCGTCCCCGCTCAACTTTAGGAACTGCATGGAAGCAGTGTCACAATGGATGATTTACAATTCATTAAAGCTGAATGGGGAGAAGACGTAGATCTTGGTGTTCTGCCCTAACAATAACATCTGGTCACCTGAATGGTGGCCGCCCTCGCTGGGGTCTTGTCCCACCCCCACGGAGTCAGCGCGGAATCTGGGAGTATTGATTGAACCTGACCTCTCCATGACTTTGCAGGTAAATAGAACTGTTGCTACCTGCTGGGGGATCATCAAAATACTCGGGGAAAATAAAACATGACCTGTCCCCCCCAGGCACGGAAGCAAGTGGTGGTAGCACTTGTCGCCTCGCAACTCGATTACTGTAACGCCCTATACATCGGTATGAATAAGAGCCTAATACAGCGTCTTCAGACCGCCCAAAATGCGGCTGCCAAATTCGTTCTGGACGCTCCCAGACTAGCGTCGTCAACAGCAGCTAGGAAAGCCTTACATTGGCTTCCTATTGAAGCGAGGATCACCTTTAAAGTACTCTGTCTGACTCATAGTGCACTTTCTGGCAATGGTGCAGGAGGGGTCAAGAAACTGCTGGCCCCCTATGTCTCGGGCAGACTCTTACGCTCCTCCTCAAAGAACTTGCTTGTGGTACCTCGATTCCGTAAGAGCAGATGGGGCGGCAGGGCCTTTTCTTCAATCGCCCCTAAGCTATGGAATACCCTTCCATGTGAAATTAAAGCTCAGCCTTCTGTTCTGCGTTTCCGTAAAGCACTAAAAACATGGCTGTTTGCAAGGGCGTACCTGTAGTTACTTTTCTATTGCTTCCTTGGTTTTTTCTGTTAGGCGCCTTGATGCCTTTGGGCTAAGTCGCGCGTTATAAGATTCTTTTCCTTTCATTTCATTTCAAGTTGAGTGTGAGTTAGTGAATGTACATTTGCATTAGTGAGAATGTGGTATGCTTGCAAGTCTGCTTTTGGCCCTTGCAAAATACTGGTGTTGGCCTACTCCGGGCAAATATTAATAGACAGGGTCTTGGCATACTAGAACCAGAGAAAATACTTGAAATATTGGACATCCATGGCAAAAGGCTGGCACAGGCATGCTGGAGATAATTCTTGGTATGGGACACCCATGGATGTTCGTACTAGCATGCTGGAGTCGATTCTTGGATTGAAGTATGACAGCTGTGGGGACAAACGTAACAAAATGCTGGCTCTCTAATACATATAATTAATTAGCATTAATAGCAAAACTCCAGGACGAGCATATTATCTGTAGTTGTTAGCATAAACTGTGACCCATGGCAAAATGCTGGCCCTGACACAGTGGGCGTTATTTTTGGCATACTGGGGCATCCATTGCAAATTTTGAAAACAAGAGGGTCAACTTCTGTGGTGCATCAGTTTTCGTTGGCTTTGTACACCATGAAAGGACTTATATATTTAACAAGTGCCCTTTCATACTCCATGACTTTTTAGCAGGTTTATTTGAAAACTCTGCTTTAAAATTCACTATTTGACCCATTGTTTCAAATTTTCTTGTGGGGAGACCCCATTACCCCAAACCCATTTGAAAGAGCTCTGGTTAGTTCTGTTTTTTCAGTACAATGATGTCCACTATTGTGCTGTTTTCCGGTTTAAGGCCAAGTCACATCCTTTCCTGGGAAAATTCAGGGTCAAATGTTATATGATTTCACTTCCTTTGATGTCAGTAAGGTTAATATGTGTGCGATGTCACTTTTCTGCTACCCTTGGAATTTTGGTGAATCGACGCCCATGATTGGAAGTGGTGCACATGTAGCCCATTTATGCCCAAAATTCACACCCAACATGCTGGAAGTTTCTAGATTCCCCGACTGCAATCTCCACAAGAGATTTGTTTGCTCATCTCTTCCTCTCTTCTCTACTTCGAAAGCAGTGCTTTTTTTACTTTTTGGGGTTCAGCTCCAAGGTTCTCAAAGTCGTTCTTGGGCTCCATTTGCAATTTCCTTGCTTGAAATGGTGACCTTTGCATATCCCCATTAGATGACTGTCGAGGCAAGGTATTTTAAGGTAAACACCGGCTTATTAACCCCTTCGACGCTCATGACAAGCTCAGCTCGTCATGAGTTACGCCTGTCGTACGCTCCTCACGAGCTGAGCTCGTCATGAACCGCAGGTTTTTGAAAACTTCAGCGCACAGCGGGAAAGCGGCCCGCGCGCATGGTGTTAAAGAAGATGCCCAATTTGGAGCCAGATGGGACTATTTGGTCAATGAAAATGGCTGACTAGTATTTAGTGCTTTTCTTGCCCCTTCGATGCTCATGACGGAACGGTTCCGTCATGAGCGTCGGTTGGCCTGTGCTTATGACGGAACAGTTCCGTCATGAGTCCATAAGCCCAGTGGAACGTTCAGCACAGCGCACGAATTTGTGCCGCGCTGATGAGGCTAGAGTTTAGTGCCTTTTTAGGTCGAGCCTCTCAATGCGCAAGCGCATTGAAGAGGCGAGCCTATAGCGTCTTAAATAGACTTTACCTAACTTGGCGATTTGGTGCTGTGCCCGTGGCTTTTAGGTCAATGCGCAAGCGCATTGACCTAAAATGCGCGTGCACATCACCAAATCGCCGTCTGTTCCCTCAGCCGCACTCCTCCCACACCTTTGAAGTGAAGCTTAGCTTCACTTCAAAGGCCCCTGCTGCTTTCACACCCTCTCCCCGCTCCGCCTCCTCCCCTGCCCGCCGTGCCGCATTTCTCCTCCCCCCCCCCTTCTCTGCCTTCCCTCCGTCGCTCGGCCCCCTCCCCTGCCTGCCATGTCGCATTTCTCCTCCCCCGCCCCCTTCTCTGCCTTCCCTCCGTCTTGTTTCAGGACAGCAGTTGGATATTTCACAACCTTTCGCTTGAAATTGTCAGGACCGGGGAGAGATTAAATCTACATTGTACAGTAATCTGCCGGGCAACCACCGCCATCCGTAAAACGTATGCCCTGTCAGCATGGTTCATGCTAGCAGCACAGACCCGGCAATCACTGCCAGAAAACAGCGACAAGCAATTTCACGCGAGTACCAGCGAAGTAGAACTGTAACCTTTTCATCAGTGTTTTTTTGACAGATTTCTCAGAAACGGGAATTGTGAGGGGGCCCCGCACGACTTCATCGCTCCCCGAGATCACGGCGCTTTTTTTTTAATCAAGCTTGCACACGTATTGATCGGCTCCATATCTTGTGCACCACAACAGCCCATTCAAGGGGTGACATGTGTCTGACACCGAGTGAAACTGAAGGCGCTCCCGGCTAATGAGTGCCTTCACTGGAACCGGCTGGCGAAGATACCATACTTCAATGCTTGGTTAAGTAGAAACCGGCACACCCAATGAACAACAGCTCACACATGTTATTTTTATTCTTTATTTGGTTCTGTGGTTTACCTGATATTAAGACGGTTTAAAAGTATTGTTACCAAGTGGAATATTGCTATAATAAATGTGTGCAGTGAACACGCGTTTAACTCCCGGACTACAAAGGCTGCAGAAAGCCGCAAAAACGGCAATAGATGTAGTCAAAATTACTTATAGGATTTGAAGGGCTGAACGCTGCCAAATTCATAATCTCCTTTAAAAACGCAGTTTGCTTCTGAGCGAACAGCTGCGACGCCTCTGCCTTGATCGTGCGCTGTTCAGATATTTGTTTTCAGTTCTCTTCCCAGTGTCTTGCAGTGGGGTCTGCTCGCTGGTCCTTGCAGTGCCAGCAAATCAATGGCCTGTAATGCTCGATTGAGCCTTTTGAAGCGGGGATCCCCTGGTGTAAACTTCAACACAGGCTCATTTAAATATTAATGTTACACAAGTGACTTGTTAGGCGAAGTTAATGCCAGCGTAATAAATCCCATAGCTGGCGCTAAATTTCCCTCCTGCCAAACGAAACGGTCCCTTGGATTCAGTTTTCAGAGGCTGTTTAAGCCCAAATGCTAGGCCCCAGAGCTGCATAGTGTCAATGTCTAGATGGAATGCATGCTCGTTTTTTTGTGTGACTAAATAGACAATATTATCCAATGATAGAGTTCAGATTGTACAAATGTTCACTGGGAAAAAAAAGCATAAAACGTGCTGAATAAACAGTGCATGGCTTTTATATTTGAGGCACATGGCATTTTGAAAGAATTAGATGGACATAGGTTGTATCACATTGTAATTGCAGACACAAATTTAAATGTTATTGAAATAAGATAATCTTTTCTCTGTCACAAACCCTTATGGAACCCACAGGATCACCACCACTCCATCCACCACCCCATCCACCACCACATCCACCACCACATCCACCACAACCACCACCACCACCACTGCATCCACCATCACCACATCCACCGCATCCACCACCACCGCATCCGCCACCACATCCACCATCAACACCACATCCACCATCACATCCACCACCAACACCACCACCACATCCACCATCACATCCACCATCACATCCACCATCACATCCACCACCACCGCATCCACCACCACCACCACACCCACCACCACTACATCCACCACCACATCCACCACCACCACCACCATCACCACCATCACCGCATCCACCACCACCGCATCCACCACCACATCCACCATCAACACCACATCCACCATCAACACCACATCCACCATCACATCCACATCCACCATGACATCCACCGCCACATCCACCACCACTACATCCACCACCACATCCACCACCACATCCACTACAACCACCACTACCACCACATCCACCACCACCACCGCATCCACCACATCCACCACCACCACATCCACCGCATCCACCACCACATCCACCATCACCATCACATCCACCACCACATCCACCATCACATCCACATCCACCATGACATCCACCACCACAACCACCACATACACCACCGCCACATCCACCGCCACCACCACATCCACCACCACCACATCCACCACCACTTCACCACCGCATCCACCACCACATCCACCACCACCGCATCCACCACCACATCCACCACCACCACATCCACCACACCCACCACCATCACTTCCACCACCACATCCACCACCATCACTTCCACCACCACATCCACCACCACTTTCACCACAACCACAACCACCACATCACCACCACATCCACCACATCACCACCACATCCACCACATCACCACCACATCCACCACCATCACATCCACCATCACATCCACCATCACCTTCACATCCACCATGACATCCACCACCACCACCACATCCACCACCACCACATCCACCACCACATCCACCACCACCGCATGCACCACCACACCCACCACCACTACATCCACCACCACATCCACTACAACCACCACCCCATCCACCACTACCACCACCACCGCATCCACCATCACATCCACCACCACATCCATCACCACCACCACATCCACCACCACATCCACCATCACCTCCACCATCACCTCCACATCCACCATGAAATCCACCGCCACATCCACCACCGCCACATCCACCACCGCCAAATCCACCACCGCCACTACATCCACCACCACTACATCCACCACCACTACATCCACCACCACCGCATCCACCACCACATCCACCACCACCACTTCCACCGCATCCACCACCACATCCACCACAGCATCCACCACCACCACATCCACATCCACGACCACATCCACCACCTCATCCACCACCTCATCCACCACCTCATCCACCACCGCATCCACCACCACCACATCCACCACACCCACCACCATCACTTCCACCACCACATCCACCACCACTTTCACCACATCCACAACCACCACATCCACCACCACCACATCACCACCACATCCACCACCTCCACCACATCCACCACCACATCCACCACCACATCCACCATCACCACCACCACCACATCCACCACCACCATATCCCCCACACCATATCCCCCAGATCCACCACCACCACATCTATGTTTGTGGCTCTGTGTGTGTGTGTAGGTGCAAATGCAATGTTCTTGGATTTTCGTCACAATAACATACACTGAACATAATCTTCACAAAAGTTATTTACAAACGTTTAAGCTATTGCCATTATAAATTACAATAACTTTTATTTAAGTATTAATTATTTACAAAATTAAAAGCCATTGTTATTTGTAATATCAATACATCTAAGTCACGTAAATACAACACACATTGCATTACAAATGCTATAGATGTCACATTTGCAAAAGTTAAAACGATTGACATTGTAACTGACAAAGCTATTAATGTTGCTACTTTCAAAACCAACACATAAATAAAAAAAGTGTCATTTACAATACCAATAGCTCAAACTTTCCTAATGCGAGACCTATTGCATTTCCAATGCTTGTTTCTCTGTGCACATGTTCCTTACATAGACACCCACCTTCCGTCTGTGACATCATCCTTGTTCGGATTTTTAATGTTTGAAGTCACTTCTACTTGCTACTCTTCAATGAAGTAATATAAATTTCCATTTGAATAGGCCCATAGTGCATAAGCAAGTGTAGAGCGAAGTTGAACTCAGAAAATGAAGTGCAGTACAACAGCTCATTTCCATTGTATCTTCTTTCCAGTCCATTGCAGCTTCTTTCCAGTCCATTGCTGTTGCAGTTTCAATGCTTTGTGTAAAGACGACTGAACAGTGCACACACATGTATCCATGCATTAACGGGGTTTCAGGAGTAACTTTTCAGACGAAATTATCTGATCAACCCTGAATAAACACACTAACTTAGTTTCGGCTCCTATGCCCTTAGTAGCAGCCTCTCCAAATAAGGCAACTAATAAAAACTTCACATTTCCATTTCCTGTTCCGTGAAGAAATGTAAGATAGATGCAGGCGATCCTCTTTTCTCTTGCACCAGATTTAAAAATGACGTAGAAACATTTAGATTTCAAAAGACTTTCCTACAATTGGTAATTCTGACAAATGTAGAAACCTAAAATTGTCATTTCAGAGTTACCCAATTATGTTCGTTTTTAAAGGTTAATTTAAAAAATCTTTTTAGGATACAGTCTTACACTCTTGTTTCCTTTATATTTCGTCTTCTGACAAATCTTTTACCTCCACTTAATATCTGTTGTTTTTCTTTTGTCTTTTTCTTCCCTTTGCAGGACCTGGGCTGCGGTGCCAGTATGGGGATAATCTCCGATAACCTGCTGGTGACGGGAGGCCAAGGCTGCGTCTCCTTTTGGGACATTGGTTATGGGGACTTGCTTCAGACTGTCTACCTAGGCAAGAGTGAAGAGGCACAGCCTGCACGGCAAATACTGGTCCTCGACAATGCAGCCATTGTATGTGACTTTGGCAGCGAGCTCAGTCTTGTGTATGTCCCGTCCGTACTGGAGAAGCTAGACTAAGGAAGGAACAAAGAAACAGTTGGTAGCAGCTTGTTCCAAAACATATCATCTGCTGCTGAAGGAAAGTGCTTACATCCAGCGTCTACTAACAAGATCAGAACATCAGGAGTGGTGGAAGAGCATCCTTGTCTTGTGGAACGTCTGCACTAGATTGGTCCGCCACACCTTCACCAAGTCCCCATTGTGTGCGTCTGTAGAATTTTCAACTATGCTCTTCTGACTTCTTCCTTTGCTCAGTCCGACCAGGGTCCGCTACAGACCCTGTACCACAAAGGAGAAGCATTTCCCCCCTAATCGGAGTAGACTAGCTTCTGCCACCTCGTTTCGAGAGAAGATTTTGGAAGGAAGGGAATGTCATTAATGTTTTTTTGGGGTGTAGTAGTGGATTGAGCTAGCCATGCCTTTTTCCTTCCCTTATAACGAGTGGACTGTTGAAAAGGTCACAGTGGCCAAAGCGCCCCTGTATCGTTGTATTAGTAGTCTACATAGCTTTGGTAAACTGGGCTAGCACTTGGTACATCACACTTTGTGTTAGATGTGTCCTCATCAGGACTCAGTACCTTCTGGGTGTGCTTTGCCTGGGTAATAGTTTGTCAGGAAGCTGTTGTGCCCTTGAAGCCATGTGTAGACAGTTGAACATTTACAACAGTTGCTTTTGTCTCGAGAAGGCCATTATTTTCTGTAATAGTGCTACTTTGTTTCCTTGTTGTCGCGACAGCAGTGTTCTGGGAATGTGGTGCATAATACAACCGAGACAGGAGTTCATGGCTTGTGCTGCTGATGCCAAGGAATTTTGTGTCAGTAGCGCACTTTATTTTCCTGCTTATAAAGGAGGTGCTGTGGTCTGACCTGCTGTGAGAGGAGAGAGAAATTTATTTGGAAGCATTAAATATTAGTTTGTTTGAGTTACAGTATCAGGTTATGGATTCACTAGCTTTGAATGTTCCTTACTTTTTGGAATGGTCAAAATATGAGGAGAAGACACAGTGCTGGGAAACTGCTGTAGTGATTTTTTTAAAAAAACAAGTAACTTTCCCCTGTGCTCTTTTTAGCTGCATTGGCTTTTGAAAAACGGAAATGTGATTTTGGATACATTGAATTCCTGACTTGTGGGCTTGTTTTTATCCCAGTGCAAGCCTGTGGAGGTCTGTTCCCATTCGTTAAAGATGACAGGGGTCCTTTTTGATCGCCACATTATCACTCCTACAGCTTGTTCAGGGCAGTTTTCAATTCCCCGGAGATGAGCTATAGTGGTTGTTTCATGCTGGACCTGCAAGGGTCACCACCAATGTGAGGATCGTTAATTTCCTTCCGCCATATGAGAGTCAGATCCACAAACGATGCTGTACTTAACTTTTCCGCCCCCGCTTTTTCCGTTCTCCCCACCTCCTTACTTTGCTTCACAAGTAGCATGACGTTTTGGCAGCTGCTCTCTTACAATACACCACTATCAAGCATGCTGGGGTTTCACAGGTATAAAATGGCAGTTTCTCCACTGAAGTGGAGCCTCTACTAATTACAAGGCCATTATTAGGATGATCCCAACATAAGCATTTAAAATGTGTGTATCCACAATGGTCGGTATGTGATTTGAACTATGAATCTTTATGCTTTACGGTTTAATAACATGCAGACAGATATTTCTGTGTTCGGATAACTGAATTAATGGTAGGGGTAGTACTTCCCTTTCAAAATTGGAAAATGTACACTTAAACTTTAAAGGAAAAAAACTTGTTTAAATACAAAAGAAAAAAGTTGTCCTAAAATTATACCAGCGTTTTAGCAGTTCAAGTTGCTTCAAATATTCCTTGCTATTGATGTTTGGATAGCAAATTGTGCCCCTCAGGCTGAGTAGGCTGGAGGGGTTTGGGAGAGCCTTGTCAACGCCGCCTTCTTGACCAGGCAAGGTTACATTGTGCCACCCCTCCTGTGGCTGCTTAACTAATATTCAAAATTCTACTGCTCGCCCTTGCTCGTCGTTCCTAATTTGGCTGCCTACCATTGCCTTAATGGGGCACGAGCCATGTTTCACTTAAAAGTGGTCTAGTGGAAAAGTTGATGGCAGTTGTATCAGTAGACCAGACTTCAAATATTGGCTTCCACACATCATCAACGGGATATATTTAACTGAACACTTCATCTCCCTCTGGCCTAGTGCCTTTATCTGCAAAAAATACAAGATGATTATTTCCAGTATTAGGCACTCTGTAGAACACAAGATTGTGTTACACAAAAAGTAATTGTTTTTCAAGGCCTACCTTCACAGCTAGTATAGAAGGTTCGCCATAACCATGTGGCTCTTGTTGGTTGTCTCCACAGCCCCCCTGCTTAAGCACATGCACCTGGAGCAACAAAGTATTGCTCAATTTTATACACATTTATCAAAAAAGATGCTGTCAGTTTTTTTGGTATTACAGACCTATCCATAGTAATGCTGTTTTTGGTCGCTTTCCACTTGGCTTACCTTTAGTGTTAAAAGAAAATATATTTTGTGGTGTGCTCTCTATAAACTATCTCAAGCATGGTGATAACGTTGACCATGTATTTAGCACATACCAAAAATGTAATACTCTTGATAAATGTATTTCATTGTGACCTAAGAATCGGGTTAAAAAATCACTGGGTCAATATAGTCGCTCACACCCAAAGGTCTAAAAAGGGAACAGCACTGAAGCTGAGGCCTGACCCAGTTATTTACAGATGTGAAAAAATATCAACAAAGGAAAAACACAAAGTTAAGAGAACTAGGTGGTTGAATTGAATTGTACTATCGCAGAGTAAAGAAAGGACTCTGTTTCTGATGACTACTTCTGACTGCAGATTTCCCACCCTAGAATTCTCCCCTGCCGCCAGGCTAGATCACAGAAACTTTTCTCCAAGCGTGCTGCTGGTTAGTGCCATGCAGCCCTATGCTGACTCCAAACTGGCATGGAAATGACAGAGCAGAGCCGCACATAAGCACAACATCTGCGTCCAATGTTTGTTTCTTTCGTTCTGTGCCTTATGACTGATCCAGAGCTGCACTCCTAACTTTGTTGATTTTTCCGATGACTTCTAGACGATTTAACCAGCGTTTTAGAAAACAATGTCCCATCCAAAAACAGGTTTCAAGCCATGCCATGACTGCACAAAGCAAATGCCAGTCACAGACCCACACAAGTTATGTTTTTGGTGCCTGGCTCAAGCACCAACTCTAAGGCGCTAGGTAAGTGTGCTGTCATGCACCCAAAGGTGATCCGAGACTGGGAGGTGAAGCTGTATGTTGCTGAACACTAGAAGAAGTTGCAGCCTTCGAGTAGGCCCTGCTCCCGATCTAGGATTTGAGTGCAAACTCTGTCTGGATACTAAAGCTGTTTCCGCAACCGTTTATATTTACCATCAGTCCTCCTGTTAGTCCAAGCAAAAGCATAAATAAGCAAAGTGGGACTTGAGCCCATCCTGCCATTCTGGCTCTAAAGAGCAGGTGCATTAGCATCACACTGTTATTTGCACCTCTTTGAGGTCTCAGGACGTGGAAATGATTACTCAGTTAGTCCCAAAGTGCCCTATTTTCCCAGGCTGTCATTGGCCTCGCAGCAGATAGAAGATGGAAATACTCAGTACGCTTTTGGCTCCCATTGGCACACCTTTAGTCCTCATGGGACCCTAGGGGCCAGAACCGGTTTACCGCTGACGGATCCATCCTCAGCATTGTCTATCTCCCTGGAACTTGTACTGACGGTAGTACAGATGTCCCCTCCTGCCCCAACATCCACACTGGTCCCTGCAACACCAGTGCCAGTGTCGGCATCATTAGTCATTTCTGGATTGTCTGATCTGTTTCTCAGAGTAAATGATGGTGCCCAAACCTGGCGCCTTGTCAAATCTAGTATTTCAAAAGCTTAAATTTGGCAGGTGGGCATCACGAAAGTAATGGAAATCAGATGCTGTTACTCTACAACCACCATGCAAATGTTGTCTTAATGGCTCCCACGCTGTCACTACTACGGTTAAAATGTCATATCTGGGTAATCCCCAGAGCTTCATAAACATTTCTTTTGAGCACAGTACTTAATAGTTGGGCTTTAAACTGCATGAATTGGTCATGCAGTCTTACTTTACAGACAATTCTCTTAAAAAGGTCTAGGTTAAAGGTTACCTGCCAAAAAGTCAAGAAGAGATCCCTGGTATCTATACCCATACAGTTATACCATGGTACCCGGATTACAGGTTACCATAGATCACTGTTCAACGGGACGAGATTTGTATAATGATTCCCACAAAGAAAAATACTTGTTTACAATCTAGATTTTAATAAAAATTTAGATTGTAAACAAGTATTTTTCTTTGTGGGAATCATTATACAAATCTCGTCCCGTTGAACAGTGATCTATGGTAACCTGTAATCCGGGTACCATGGTATAACTGTATGGGTATAGATACTACGGTCTAGCATACACATCCCAGGGATCTCTTCTTGACTTTTTGTCTTTTGTGCCCTGTTCCCTGGCGAAAGTGGGTAACCTCTCTTTTGAAATCTCCTAAAGGTTACCTGCCTACATAACACGCAGACTTTCAAAATAGAAAAACATATTAAAACACTTTGTAAACCCCCAGAAGAATTAATCAATGAAGTAAATATTACAGGCGTGTATAGATATGCACACTACTTCTGAGAGTGGAACTCTTGAAGGAAGTGACCAATTACAAAATAAATTCACCCCTTCCAGTGAATGTTGTCTTGTGTCATTTGATTGGAAGGTGAGACAAATACTCCTGAATTTACTTTGAGTACTTGTGCTTTTTGCGCTATTATGTTGGTTTTTGGACCCGTGCTTGCCTACTATTGGAGGGGGTGGTAAAAAGCTAGTCAGAAGCTCTCAGATAAGTTTTCCTGGTTTTGATGTTATCTGTCCAGTATTGCTTTCTCTGGGTGATGTCCTGTGCAAGCAATACTGTTTCAGTTTCACAGTGGCTTCCAACTGCACTCTAGCCGTTTCTGACAGTAGGGTGACGTTCAACACCCTCGTTTCGGGAGTTTGCTTGATGCAGAAAAGACTCATAGCATATATCCAATTATCCAACAAGAAACGGTTGTTCTCGAAGCATCATCATTTAAGACAGCACTATGTATAAATTTTGATAATGGGTGCTGTGTGTGTAATGTATGCTGTATATGTATATATATATATATTTTAAAAATAATTTACACTGCCCAAGTTAACACTACAAAGAGTTGTGACCAGACTTATTGCACCTTGCAGGCCTGGCAAATTAATTCCGTTTACAGAAATAAATGAATGTCATGAATGCCCATCTCTGACCTCCTGAGCAGCATTTTCTAAACTCCCTGACCTCAATTTAGGTCTTGAATGTGTGCTTCTACTTGTGTTTGTGAGGACTATAAAGACCAAATATCTACACAACCATCCTCCTTCCCTTCCCCCCCCTCATTCTTCTATCTCTTCTTTCCTTGTGTTGGCCAGCTTAGTAGTCGGGACCATGGGCACTGGTTGTATGTCTGAGTATCGAGTACCAATATATCATAGCTAGAATATCAGCTATCCCAATATCGTGAAAGTGTGTGTCTGTGTGTGTATATATATGTGTGTGTGTGTATTTATATATATATATATAGGTATATATATATAGGTATATATATATATATTATATATGTATATATATATTTATACTCTTCTTAACTGTACATTTGAGTACCTTTAAGATATATACTTGATCAAGAATTCTAAATCTGTGTTTGCGGATAAATTTCACAATATTGTGGTTGTCTGTATTCGGATTACGATATTTTTACATGATATTTAAAACACTTAGGGGCATATTAGCAAGAACCTCGTTAAAATTATCGCTGTTTTATGGGAGGAAACTGACGCTAAAACGGCGATAATGGGCTTGCTAATATGCGTTATAGAATTCCAATAGAAGCCCAGGTTAGATGTCCGGCACATCTAACCTGGGCTTCTATTGGAATTCTATAACGCATATTAGCAAGCCCATTATCGCCGTTTTAGCGTCAGTTTCCTGCCGCTAAAACAACGATAATGTTAACGAGGTTCTTGCTAATATGCCCCCATATTCTTGTAGAGTACCACAGCACTGCTAATGTGAGAAAAGGACTATTTTTTTTGATTAAAGAAAGTTATAATTTATTTTGTTGTAGCACTCATTGCGCATAGTTTTTTTAATGAAGTGGACGGTTTGCTTTTTAGATTTTGTTCAGATAGTCTAATGTATATTTTCTTCTTTTACTCAACCGATGAACTGTTTTTATTAAATCATATTTGCATACAATTATGACCAGACCTGAAAATTGGATTTTATCATTTCCGTGTGTGGCAGTGTCAGACACTATTATTTAAAAAATGTTGTTTTATTTATTTTGCAGATAATCTCTCCTAAATGTGTTGTCATCTCAGAGAGTGTAATTTTATGTGACTGATAGATTGACATTGGTTGATATAATGAGGGTGAATTAACGCTCTTTTGGGCATTACAGGTACTTCTATAAAAATACCATGTAGTGATAATCTATTCTATTTCTCTGCCGTTCTGCACAATAATTTCCTGAATTCTTTTCGCCTTGGACTCACTGACTGGCGGGGAGTCAGTGGAATTGGTTAAAAGAAAAAGAAATAAGATACCTGACAAACCTTGTAAACCACTTTCCAAGTTATTTTCACATTTGATGATTGTCTATTATGTTTAATTAAACTTCTCACAGTATGATGTAAAATAGATTATAGCGCTAAATGAAAAGATGTAATAACGTTTTACGGTTGGCACACGTTTGTAAACCCATGCAGAGTTTTGTGCAAACCACAGTTCTAGTCAAATATGAATACTTCAACCTCAATTTAAATGACTCTGATTCCACACATAAAAAAGGCAGAGATGGGCATGCCACTTTCCTGGCATGTTATCCCTTCAGGGCAAGATGCCAACAAGCAAATCTAAATCCCTTACATGCCATTCAGCTTCTACTACATACAAGATGTATTTATTATGTCCATGTCCTTTGGTCAACATAGAGAATGATAAGTGTGACTCAGTGATTAATAGGACTAGAATTTTTGGGAAACAGAAACATTTATCACAGAGTGTCCCAAGCCCAACTCCTTGGAATTGTGGGCATGCACTGGTCTTTCCACCATTATCTGTGGTTTGGCTTGATTGTTGGTTTCCATTTTTGTCCAGTAGAGTGTAGACACTCAAATGAATCTTCTTTTCCTTTACACTGGCCGAGAAGCAAACTGGATCCCTCCCTTTCAGAACTGATATTGTAATATGGGTGGTTGATATCACTGTACTACTTTCTCTCTGTACTTCCCCTCAAAGTTTGTGTAGATTATATATAACAGGCACCATGACCATCTCAGGCTGCTGTTACTAACAACAAAATTTGGTATTTTGAACTTGGTGTTGGCTTGTATTATTTAT
The DNA here is from genome assembly GCF_964263255.1 of Lissotriton vulgaris. NCBI lineage: Eukaryota > Metazoa > Chordata > Amphibia > Caudata > Salamandridae > Lissotriton > Lissotriton vulgaris. The sequence continues at coordinate 276,642,835 of NC_141698.1, read as the reverse complement.
TATGTGTTTTTTATTCTTACTGTTGCAACTGTTTCTAGCATTGTTTTGCCGGGGTCATGCACAAAGTGGGTACCTTGCATGCAGAAATAGTTATGCTGTTGCCCACAGTGTTGTTTCATATGCCACAAGGCATTTCAAGGTCTCAACAACTCCTCTTCATTCCTGACTGTCAGCATCTGAATGAGATGAACATATGTGCCTTGGTCCTCTCCTTTCTCAGAAGGCTTGGATACCAAACAATATATGCAGCATGCCCCAGCCATCAATCTTTGATATGTCCCAGCATTGAGTCCACTGGCTTGTGACGTGTCTCAAGCACATTCACCTAGTATGTCCTGGCAACAAGCATCTGGCATGTTTGAACCAGGATCATTTAGCATGTCCCAACCTCAAGCCCAGTGCTGTACCCCACTTCCACAGTATTCAGTTGCTCTCTTATATGTCACATTCAGCATGATGCACAGGAACTTGCCTTGTGAAGACGTTTTTCTTTGTAAAGCTTGAGAAACAGATGACATGTATAAGCAAATGAATAACCAAACATAATATTAATTCCTAAGGCATGTCAAGGAGGCCAGTTAACTGAAAGTTTCATTGGTATGGGCAATAATGAAACCCCGTTTGCCTTATTGTGAGTTGATGACTCAATACTGAATCTGCTATGTCAAAAATATGTACATTACATATAAATTGCCTTTCGCGAAGCAAAGAAATCAAATACAAACAAAGCAGTTTAAAAGATGATGTCTGTAGATTGTGAATCTCAAAAGGTATTTATTTTTTTCAATTTTTCAGAACGTAGGTAAACATTTTTTGTACTTGAGAATAGGTGAAGAGAAGAAGATCCTCTGACACGAGGACAGCCAACTACTTGGTCTTGTTTTTGATGATTTAAATAACTAAAGCTGTAAAAAATCCCTTTACCCGTTTTTTTGCTGTACAGTCAGTTAACACCTTAATTTAATGTAGAAAAGTTGTGTACTTATTTTGTAATATTTTGACACGGGATAAATACTTGTATGTATTGCAAATAAACAGAGCTTTGATACCAGTTGGCTTTTGAGGTTGTGTACACTTACTGCATGCTTAAGATTCTTTTGCTTGAAACTGCTTTATTGCCTGTGCTCGGATGCTGTTTATCCCAGATCATCACACAAAGGTGTTAAAAATTCTCCAACTCTTTCCTCAGCACTTTTTAGAATATTCTGTAACCCCCAGAGAGGTTGAGAATTTACTGTCACTCTAATATAGCAGTGTCACTTTCACAACCCATCCAGCTTTCTCAGCTTTTCATTATCAGCTACGGGTGGATGTCAGCATAAGGCTTCCACTGACATCCAGGATTTTATTGACCAATTACTCAAAAGAGCGATGTCTTCCTCTTTTCCTTTGTAAAGCAAATTGTTTTTTTCTGATGTATCTGGGATATCCTTCAAGCCAGATACTTCACACTTATGCTCACTTAAGGATTTGGGAACTTGTCTATTTCTGCTGCCTTTGCTTTATTGATAGCAGTCTTCTTATCAACGCGCTTGGTCTTCTCAACTATCTCCTCACTTCAGTCTGGGAAGCTCAACCTAACGTCAGTAGATAATTGAAGAATGAAGGCATGGCTAGTGCACTGCAGAAATGGATTCCTAAGACTGGAGCTCAGGGAGAGACTTTTGCTCTGTTTTAGTAGAATCGCTGAATCCCTATACAAAAAAGAGGAGAATCTATGAAACAGAACATGATCTGTGCCAGGATGCGAGCTCTTTGCTGATCTCTGAGTGGAGAACGTCTGAACGGAAGCCACCAGTGAGGCACGACATTGCCTGGATACTCCAGCTCTGCCATTTTTCCATCGATTCCTCTTGCCCTCGCCCGGTGAAACCTACTACATGGCTCGAAATTCTACCTTGAGGAGAAACAGATTATAGGACCTGAGGCTTCTATGACCCTATGGCAATGTACATCTGTGACAAACAGATTTTCTAACAACGTGTGCACAATTGCTAATTTTGCTTATTCCATGGGGCGATATCTATGTCTTCTACCTCATGTTCATCTGGAGAGGTCCAATCCTCCCACCTTAAGATCTGAGATTAACATCAATATATCCCCACATATGTTGCTCTTGCTTAATGCCTGAAATAATAATGGAGTGGCAAACAAAATGGCAGCTAATATAATATTGTGACCCCCCCGAACACATTATAGCTGTACTCTCATATACGGTTCAATACATGGACTCTATATTACTGGGTCGCAACGACAACAGTAATTTTCTACCATATATCCATTATACGAAATTACACCTTCATTCTAATTTATGCACCGTAGGTGCCCTTGGCTACTATAAACCTGTGAAATACAAGGGTTTACACACATACTTCAATCAAATGAAGGAAGGATGATTATTCCACTTGAGATTGTCCCGACTTCTGCAGTGGCATATACCTTGGAATTCCTCTGCAATACTGCTTTTCCATCCAAGCACTCAATCCTGGTATTTCCCCGCGAAAGAAAACCTCTCAACTATGTCAGAAAGTAGAAACAGTGGAAATAACTCATGGGGTTGGAAGACAGAAGTAGGTAATGGAATCTCAGAATCTTTGGCCTACCGGAAAACTCAGAAGCAAATGACAACATGTAAATTTTTCATTATTGCAAACTTATATCCCACATGTTCTTGGTATCACCTTTGACAAAGACCTTGAGATTGAGCAAGCACATAGGATACCTTTTCATCAGTCATTTAACCATCGCACGCCGAGACAATTATTTTTCCTCCCCTAAGATTACAACACTGAGGCATTTCTTAACTGCATGTGGACAATCAAAATCATTGAGTGGAATTAGGCTAAAATAGAAATATCCCACGACTATGCCAAAACCACCATTGCGAGACAAAAATGATTTCTGTCCTTGATCGACTTTGAAATCAAGTAACATAATGTTCTCTTTTGCTGGCCCATCCAAAATGAGGATTCCTCTTAATGGGACAAGTATGTTCTTTAATAAACTTGAGAACTATGTTAAGACATTTCAACACTCTTGCACGGACTTCTAGCATCGTCTAGGTTTGATAATTATGCGTCCAGTTATACAGCTATTGCCAATGAACTGATAAGACACACCTAGAGGACATTATGAATAGGCATATACTATTCTACTCCACATTTGTTATGTCACTGCTGTCACCAATACTCCTGATATTACAACATTTCACTGTGAGCCTATAATCTCAACACACCTACTACTTTTTTGAGTAGTCTTGTTTCTTCAATAATGAGATGCCACTCCTACATGTGTTCTTTCAACTGAAGTTTGTAATCCTTACATCCATGAGACTTACTAATCTGGAGGTATGACTGATGTTAGTTGAACTGGTCTCTATTAGTTTTCATATTTTTAGTATAGGTTCTTTGCCTCTGTTACTTTCTTCCACTACACCATTGTTATGATAGCATATTTTTGTTACCGTAAATCTCACGATCAGACTTCCAATGCTCCATAACTAGGGCACAGAGGGTTGCTATGATGATATGGTACCCTTTACCTAGCAACTGATAGAGTTAGCAATCGCTGATAAAGATGATTCTGCATTGCTCCATTAATAAGAGACAATTCCCCACATGTCTGTTGAGCTTTGTCGGGATGACTAACCGTAGCCTACACTGCTCTCTGGTTCCTTAAGTGGGGGGTGGACGGGGGGAGGGGTGTTTAGGGCAGAATGGTAAAAGTGGGTGGGAAGTTTTTGGTAAGTCTTTTTTGTTCTTTGTTTACCCCTTCCCTCCTTTCATATTCCACGTACCCCCTATAGACCTACCGGGAATCTCAGGTCCGTAGGAACTGCTAAGTTGGTAGTGCCTAAAGTTCAAAAAGCACGTTTGGGAGGCAGATCCTTTAGCTTTTTAGAAGCCAAAGCTTGGAACAAACTTCCTTTGGAATTGAGGATACATCCGTCTAAAGCGATGCTTCGCAGAAAACGTTAGACTTGGTTCTTTCAGTCGTCACCAGGGGACTGATGTTAATGCAGTTGTTGCCGATAGACCGTTCTATGCTGGGATCAGGGGTTTTTCTGGAGGGAAAGGGCTCTGTTAAGACTGAGATGTCGCAGCGCGGGGAGACTCCGTTGGAGTAACCAAGCGCCTTATAAGATTTAATCTAATTATGTTGTTTTTTCTCCTTCTTTAGTGTTTCAGCACTTGGAGAGAAAACCATACATCTTGAATACCAGTCCATTTGCATACACTTAGATGACTATGCCCTTTAGACTTGTAAAGAATGTATCCCTTAATTTTAACCACTTCGATGCTGATGACGAGCTCAGCTCGTCATCAGGCTTACCTGCCGTGTGCGGATGACGAGCTGAGCTCGTCACGTAACGCAGTAATTTTAAAAATGCCGCACACAGCGGGAAAAGCCGCCGCAGCGATGCGGTTAAGGGCCTCAATCACCCATTTAAAAGAAAAAAATACTAGATTACTGTCACAAGCTTAAATGAGAAATTATTCTTCAAGAAACAAAAATTGGTCTGAATGAGCTGCAACGCATGAACAATACATGGATCGATAATGGTTCATGCTCCCAAGCTATTAAGAAAAAGAATGGCGTTGTGACACTTTTTGCAAAAAAAGGCATGACTCTCCTGTACAGATACTGCCCATGGCAAGAATGGTGGATGACACTTAACTCAACTAAACTTAAATGGAGTAGACCTTCATATTGCATATATATATCTGCCTCAACTGGTGATTCGAGGTTCTGGTCAGATTTAAATACAACACTCACTGGTCTTTCCAAGGATGTCTGCCTTGTCCTAGAAATGGTATTTCAATCTCTCTATTGATATAATCACGGACATATGCTCTTCCCTTCATTACTGCACCTAACAAGCCATATATATTGACACATTTACTTTTGACCTATAGTCTTACTGATCCCTGGAGACTGCATAATACCCCCGTGGCGAATTCACATTTTATTTTTGTACCCATAATTCTATGCCAAGAATAATTTACCTCTTTGCCAATAGACCCATAACATTCATTGTTTATAATGCCATAATGGAACCTATTGTAATATCTATCAATATCAGTTTATCTGGATTTAAGCTGTTCTGAACCGGGAAAAAGATTTGAAGGAAAAATTAAGATTGCTTTGGACACAGAGGCCTTTGATAAAGTCTCTTGGACCTTTCTGTGTGTAATGGGGACATTTTCACTCAACTAAGTGATTAAGGATATAGTAATGGCTTTATACTCTCAGCCATCAGCCCACATTAAAATTAATGGGTCCATTTAAAAAAATGTCAACTTAGCGCAACGAACATTGCTACACCACATACACTTCTCAATTCAGATCAAAGGTATACCATTTGACTCAGACCCTCGGAAATTTGCTGCGTACATTGACAACTTTTTAATATTTACAGACAAAGCTCTTCATGCTATTATGTCAATGTTGGTTTTCATTAAAAAATATACAACAGTTTCAGGCAATTCTCCTAATGATAAAACAGAAATGTTCCCACAAAATAATCTACATCTTCAAATAATTATAGGATCAACTGAACTTAACTGGCAATCTGAGCAACTGGAATACCTAACTTCACAGGTACAAACCACGACATTGAAAATACCCTAACTTGGATAATCAAAACTCTCTTGTACACATGGTTGCCTAAATTTATCACATGGTGGGGCAGAGTAAAATGTATTAAAATGATGATATCCCCCCAAGGATTACCTTATTGCACATTTAAGCTTGACATCTTTTTCTAATGATGACTTTTTATAAGCTTTACACTTACACGATAATATACTGAAACGCTATTCTGCATACAGTTAATTTCTTAGTAAGCATTATCATCTTGCTATTCAAACACTCTTTCAAAGTTTAGACCTATAGAATGCAATGCCCCTTTTATTTAGTTGTCTGGCTGTAGACGGCTCTATGGATTCAGAAAAACCATCAGATCAGTTCTGCAACTTTGACACAGAGCGATTGGAATAGTGCTTTAATTATATAAACTGCCTCTCTGCGACATCTGGCAGAAGAGCACTTCTGCTGATATTGTCCTGGAACGCGACACACTGTGACTCAAATGCAGTCCTGCTGACTCTGACCTCTATCCTGCAAAGAACGATATCCTGTTCTACACAGGCCGGCTTCCTGACATATCATGCTCTGGTATGGGGAGGGGGAGGGTTTGGCTATCCCAATGGATCTGGCAGAGGATACTCCTACTATGCTCCTGATAGTATAGGTAGCATTAGGTAAGAGTATAATCATATAATAATGTTATGATGGTTGAACTGTTTATCTTTTTAACCATTCTTGTAATGCTGGTTACAGAGCTTTGTTTTGTCCGCATAATATTTGCGGCACACTCTTTCTATTCAAGAATACAATTGTTTTAATATGTTTGACAAGCCAATTCGTATTTTTCTTGTGATCTGTTTCCACAAATTCCTTGTGGAATAAAGAGTGGTTATGTTTGAGGTTACTGATACCAACTGTTACCCTGGTAAGGTAAGGGGTTCAGATGGGGCACTGTGAGCTAGCTAGGAATTAGGCCAATATTTCCAGATTATATGGGTGAACTAAGTTCCCATATTTTGAAGTTTATGTTGTCCAGATACACAGTCCTACTTGTTTCGTAGGAGTCGTATAACATGGCACCACCATAGTTCTAAGTCAGGTACTTATGTAATGGAACTCCTGAGTAGTTCTTGCATGTGCCCTTGGTCTCCTCACCTTATACAGAGACATCGGTGGTGTTAGGGATTAATCCTCCTCAGCTTGATAGGAAAGCCCTATTGTTGTATGATGGTTTTTCAAGCTTGAACCTTTAAATGGTCACCCCACTGAAATATTTTCCTTTCTTTGACTTCCATTAGTGCCGTGGAAAGGCATACGGCCTTTTCTTTGGGGGCCCGTTGCGGGCCCACAAGGGTGAAGAGGGGGGGGGGGGGTGCATATGGGGGGTACCTATGGTACCCCCCTGCATTTGCATGCACGAAGCGGCAGGCACCACGCGGTGCCTGCCGCTTTGTGCATGCAAATGCACTGCTTGCATTTTTAACATTGCGGAGGGTGCTACTTCAAGCAGCACCCGCCGCAATGTTAAACATACAAGAAAAGACCGTATGCCTTTCCACGGCGAAAATGCCGCTGTGGAAAGGCATAGGACCGCTGACATCCTAATATGGCTGGCGGTGTCTGATAGACACCGCCAGCCATGTTAGAGCTTTTCCGACGTGGTCGGAAGGCGACCACGGCGTACGCAAAAAAGATCCCCCAGCCATCCTAATCTGGCGGGGGTCTTTTATCAGTCCACAGCGGCTGATCCGCATCCTCCGGGCCGGCGGTGGCTTCCGCCGGCCCGGAGGATGCGGATTAACCGCAATCATAATCGGACCCTTAATTCGTAGAAACTGTATACTTCCCAAAAGTCTTATACAATGCTGCAATTAAAGCATGAATTCCCTAATGTCGACTTTTGTAACTTTATCAGGCTTAAAAATGCTTTAAGGAAAGTTGGCTCCTCACGTGATGTAGATTTTTTTTTCGCTATGTTACTCAAGTATGTAATATAGTCACATGGCTAGGAATATCCATAAACTGCAGGGGAAAACAAACTAACCAAAGGCCTCAATGAGAAACGGGAAATTCCCTTCTTGTGCTGAATATTAATCCATTCTCTGAACATTTAGGGTGCTCTATATGGTCCCAATGCCAATACTGGGCTGTTCAAAAAAATTACTGGACTCGCACAAAATTGCACAAACAAGGCTTAATTGTCTCCCTGTCATGATGGGACTGTAATAATACACCTGGAACACATGCTTATTTATTGTACCAATGTTAAGAAACTGTAGTCCGAGATAGAATTAGTCATTAATAATACATTCCAATCAAACATTACCCTAAATCCATGCATCATTATTCTAGACCCCTGGCACCTAAACATATCAAATGTACTAGCTGATAGTGACCTTTTAATGGTAGACCTACTTTTAACCATAGGTGTCAAGACAGTCCTATGGGAATGGAAAACCTCAAACAACGTACCATTGAAAAGGCAACTCCTTTCACCCCACAGGCCCCTATGATGCTCAGTTCAATCTGTTAACCTCTGGGACAACTACGTCGATCTCTGGGAGATCATGACCTGGATCACCATCCAGTAAGGGCATCACCCACACCCCCTGACAGCACAGCGTATCATGAGGTGATCTAAAGGTCGGCCGCCTTCCACAAGTTTGAATATGCATGTCCTGCACAAGGAAGATGATTTCTTAGTGGAGATGTAGTCAAGATCAGAAATCAGCAGCTCCGGTCAGTCAAAGAGCCAGATGTTGAGTGTCTTCCTGAAGATAAAAAATACAGTAAAGACTGAGCACTCAATAGAGTTAATATTTTGATCCAATATAAATGAGAAAGTCTTTGTATATTTATCCAAGTTCCAGTTCTTTTTCTAGTATTCTGTGCCCAATATTCAGTCAGATAATATTTCCTAGACACAGCTTGTTGCAGTAGTACATAAACAATTACAGCCAACACGTGTTTCGTCATGTGTTGTAACACACATGACTTCTTCAGGGTTGATATTGTTGCCAGCTCATTATGCAATACACTCCAGAAAATTCGCTGTATTAAAAATGTGAAGTCCTTGTAACTTGCTGTATTGACCCTGGCAAATAGATATGCAGCGTTCCTGAAATAATATTTCGAAGTAAATGGTTTTCCACTTACTTAAAATATAAAGAGACCAGCACTGAGTGTATAACCAGATGGCGCACTAGTATAAGCGTGGAAGCAAAGGAGATCGAATATATGTTGTAGAATAGAAGATTACGACTCCATGACCTGTAAGGGAATCCCTCCAGTTGACGTGTCATTTATTTTGGATCAACCTTTACTCTATTGAGTGCTCGGGGTAGAGTCTTTGTCTTCCTGAAGATGTTCAGAGAGGGGGCGCGTCTGAGGTTGATCGGGAGCTCATTCCAGGACTTGGCCGCGATGTAGGAGAAGGCTCTTCCACCTGTTCTAGCTTTGCGGATTCGTGGGGTTTCGGTAAGGGCGAGGTCGGCGGATCGAAGGTTTCTCTTGGGTGCGTGAAAGGAGATTCTATCGTTGAGGTATTGGGGTCCGGTGTTGTGGAGGCATTTGTAGTCATGGGTGAGTATCTTGAAGTTTACTCTCTTCTCAACAGGGAGCCAGTGGAGATTCCGCAGGTTTTGGGTGTTGTGTTCGTGACGAGGCATGCCGAGGACGAGTCTGGCTGCGGAGTTCTGTGTGGTCTGCAGAGCAGAGACCTGTTGATCCTGCCGTAGAAGGCGTTTCCGTAGTCCAGTCTGCTGGTTATGAGTGCGTGGGTGACGGTCTTCCTTGATTCGGGGCGGATCCATTTGAAAGTCTTTCGGAGGATGCAGAGGGTGTTGAAGCAGCTGGAGGCGACGGAGTTGAGCTGTAGGGTCATAGAGAGGGCGGAGTCGAGTACGATGCCAAGGTTTTGGGCGTGGTCCATGGGGGTGGGGGCTGCCGAGGGCGGTGGGCCACCAAGTGTTGTCCTATGCAGAGGGGGAGGGTTCGAGGAAGAGGACCTCTGTCTTCTCTGAGTTGAGCTTCATGCAGCTATTGCTCATCCAGGATGCAAAGTCCTTTATTCCTTCCTGGAAGTTGAGTCTGGTGGCGATGGGGTCCTTGGTGAGGGAGAGGATAAGCTGGGTGTCGTCGGCGTAGGATACTATGCTGTGTCCATGCTCTCTGACGATGGCGGCGAGGGGGGCCAATTAGATGTTGAAGAGCGTGGGGCTAAGCGACGATCCTTAGGGTACTCTGCAGTTGGTTTCTGTGGGTTCAGAGAGGATGGGCGGAAGTCTGATTCTTTGGGTTCTGCCGATGAGGAAGGCCCGGATTCAGTCGAGGGCGGTTACCTGTATGCCGGCGTCGTGGAGTCTGGCGGGAGACTGTGTCAAACGCAGCAGAGAGGTCGAGTAGGATCAGGGCCGCGGTTTATCTTATGTCAAGGAGGGTGCGGATGTTGTCAGTGGCGGCAAGTAGAGCGGTCTCGATGCTGTGGTTGCTGCAGAATCCGGATTAGGAGGGGTTGAGGATGGAATTTTCTTCGATGAATTTTGTTAGTTGGGCATTGACTGTCTTCTCAGTAACTTTGGCTACGAAGGGGAGGAGGGAGATGGGTCAGTAGTTCTTGAGATCCGTGGGATCTGCTGGGGGCTTGAGTAGGGGTCTGACTTCTTCGCGTTCCCAGTCGGTAAAGATGCTGGTCTTGAAAATTGCGCTGATGGTGTGTCGTAGTTCCGGAGCGATGGCAGCTCTGTGGATGCGTGGGGGCTCCTGAGTGGATTCCTTTCATGGTTGAAATAGTTTCTTTGGTGGTGACTGGTGTCCAGGAGGAGATGGTGGGGTGGCTGGTGTTGGAGTGGAACGTGGTTTCGGAGTCAGGTGTCCGGTCATGGAAATTGTTGTAGAGGCCCTGGATTTTCAGATGGAAGTAAGAGCTGAGCTTGTTGCAGAGGTCCTGGTATGGAGTGATGTCTGTGATTTGGCTGGGGATCTTGTTGAATTCCTGGATGATGCTAAAGAGTTCCTTGGAGTTGCTGGGGTTGGCGAGGATCTTGTTCTGGATGAAGGTCCCTTTGGTGGATCTGATGCGTTGGTGGTATTCCGTAATGGCATTTTTGTAGGTGGTGCGATCTTCCAATGTTTTGCTGTTTCTCCAGTTCTTCTCGAGACGCCTGCAGGTGCGTTGGATTCTTGGAGGTCGGTGGTGAACCAAGTGGCCTTCCAGGGGTGCTGTCTGTTGGGGTTACATAGCGGTGTGAGCTCGTCTGCCCAGTTAGAGATCCATCTGTGGAGTTCTTTGGCTGCGAGGTTGGCGTCGGTCGAGGTGGGTGGGGGCATTGCAGTTGAGGGAGGAATGGAGCTGCTCCATTGTGACTTTGCTCCAGTTTCTTAGGGGGGCGGGGTTTGTTGACGTGTAAGCAGTGGTGGTCAGTCCACGGGGGGTTGCGTGGTGTGGCTGAAGTAGATGTTTCCTCCTGCGAAGATGGGGTCGATGGTGTGTCCTGCCTTGTGGGTAGGCCTGATGACAAGCTGTTTCAGTCCGATGTTGGCGAGGTTGTCCAGGAGGGTGGTGGAGCTGTCGCTGCTGGGGTTGTCGAGGTGGAAGTTCAGGTCTCCGATGAGTATGTAGTCCGTGGAGGCGATGGTGTGTGGTGCAATTAGGTCGACGATGGCATTTTGATAACAAGGTCTGGGGGGGTCTGTAGGCAAGGGTGCCGCGAAGTGTGGTTCTAGGGCTGGTCTGGACCTGGAAGTGAAGGTGTAGGGGACGGAGTCACTCATGGTGGAGGCGGAGAGTCTGAGGGAGTTCTTGTGTGCAATGGCGAGCCCTCCTCCTGGGTGGTACTCCTACGTCCTACCTTTAGGCCCTTTATACTCTTGCCCTCTCTAGTACTTCTCCTGGAAAGTGGCTTTTCTTGTGTTCATAACCTCTCTTAGGCATATTAGTAAGTTACGGGCTCTGACCCTCTAAGAACCCTTCATTCAAATTCATAGAGTTAGGGTAGTACTCAGAGCTAACCCAAGTTCCCTAAGGTGGTTTCCCCGTCCATCTCAACCAAACCATAGGGGTCCTAGACTTTTTCCCACAACCAGACTCGGTAGCAGAGAAAGCCCTACACCCCTTAGATGTCAAACACACTCTAATGTATTACATTGATGTGACCAAGCCATTTTGCAAAGCGGACCAGTTGTTTATAACCTTTGCTAAATGTCATAAGTGTCATCTATATCCACAGCAGGCATTGCCAGATAGTCAAATGCATCCAGACCTGTTATCACAAAACTAAAAGAGCCCTCCCTGTCACACCCATAGTGCTCTCTACATGCAAGAATGCAGTCACTATGGCTTATTTGGAAAATAGCTGATGTGCAAAGCTGCCATCCTATCAACCCCACACACCTTCACAAAGCATGATTTTGTGGATATCTAGTTAGGCAATGGTATATCAGACAGTCTTAAGGACCTTATTTCTGACATTTGCATCCTCCATACACTAGCCACCACATTTAAGGGGGGGGGGGTGCTGCTTTAATTCTATGCAGAGTATATGTATCTGCAGCAACACGTTATGAACGGAACCCTGTAGGCAGACTGATTCACATGTACCCTCCTTCCTCCCTGGAAGCATGTGGCTCTCATCATAAATCTCTTCCATTAATAACTATCTTCTTTTTGTAATCCTCTTGTGCACCATACTGCGGCCTCGAAAAATCCTAAAAATGTTTCTAGACATGCAGGTCTAGTGGCTTAAATAATCTACGCAACCTAATAATTCTCTTGACCAATAAACTGGTTTCAAATTATGTGATCCTGGGCAAGTATTTTTAAACACTGAGGCGCCATTTTCTTCTTTATCACATATGAGAGCACCTTTAAATACACGAGTTCAGTGCATCTGCTGTACAGAAAACTATTTTGTTTGATTTAATAAACTAAACAACTCCATATAGAATACAAATCTAGCCACATAAAGGATACACATGACCGCTGACTTGCCTATTAGTTCATCAATAGGGCTCCTGGTTTTCCGTTTTTTACGGATTATTACATATAAATACAGACGCAAAACTATTTGTCTTCCGTCTGTATTTATATTTATAAACGGCAAAATATTATTAAATGTAATGTTGCCGCGCTGCCATGATTCATTTGCTGTGCAGCGCTCCTGTTTACCGATGCCGGGAATTCCCTACGGTGACGTACTGTGGACCTATTGGCTCAGGGTCTTTAGTGACATCCGTGACCCTGAGCCAATCTTGGTCGTATGCAAGCCTAACGATGTGGGCGTGCTAACACCTCCCCTCCCGCCCTCTGAACTTTTACACTTTATTATGGGGGCTCCCCTGCCTACTATACCCTTTTACCTGCACTACGGAATCTGAAAGAGACACGTTAGTGATTGATTCCTTACCTTAGAATATCCCCAGGCGTCAGACTGGATCCGGAAATTTTTGCGTAGCAATACCCCTGCGCGTCGGTAGGCGTCGTCTGCGGCTCCGCGTCCGTCGTCGGCGTCGTTAGCGCCGGAATGACGTCGTCGGAGTACTTAGACGCCGCCCATGCGTGCTGACGTCAGTTCTTTTTTTTTCCGCGCCAGCTAGCGCAGATACGGAGAAGCTCTACCCCCAGTCAATTTTTTACTGAACTTTTTGATCTTTTGATCACTCTTTTTCTTCGAGTCTTCGACTCTATCGGTGCCGGTAGGGATGCCCGGGTTCAAGCCCTGCTCGAAGTGCGATCGACTGATGTCGGTCACGGACCCCCATCGCCGGTGCCTGAAGTGCTTAGGCCTCGACCATGACAATCGAACCTGCTCCGACTGCCGGGCCCGACGTCGAAGGCTAGGCGGGAGCGGTCCCGCAAGCGACTCGAGCTGAGGCAGTCGGCCCGCGCCGGTCCAGGTCCCGGTCCCACGGGAGGTCGAGGGACAGGTCGCGAGGTCGGAGTCATCGAAGCTCCGGGAGTGGACACCGGTTGTCAGGTTCCAAGTCCTCAGGTAAGAGGTATGAGAGGTCGGAGCGACGTCATCGTTCCTCCGCCCACCCCGACGCTCGTACGATGCAGCCGGGGGCTCAGGCGACACCGCCCACGCGGCTCCGCGGGAGTCGCAAGCGTCGCCGCCTGCCCCACACCTTCGGGTCCCTGGGCACGGCGCGACGCCGGAGGAGATCGAGCGGTAACTCATGGCCATGAGGACCCTCCCTCCTCAGTCGGTTTCCGTGACTCCTTCGGGCCCAACGGTTCCGTCTGAAGGTCCTAACGGGTTGGGTGCTTCGGCCCGACGCCGTCGGGTGCTTCGGCCCCGGCGCCGCCAGCGACTTCGGTCTCGGCGCCGCAGGACCTCACCGGATCCGGCTCCGGATCCGGGGCGTCGCTGGTCGACCTTGCGACCTCACCGGCGCCGTCCCCAAAGGTGTCGTCCCCGGCGCTTATTGTGGGTGCCGTCCCCAATGTTTCCTGCGGTCCGACTCAGGCGTCGGAACGGCGCCGCTGGGCGCCGATTCCGTCGGCCTTTGGAGATTTTTATCTCCATGAGGAGGCCCTGTCTACTAATCCTGGCTTACAGGACACAGGTGACGAGGAGGATTGGGAGGAGTCAGAGGACCCTCTGGCACAGGAGTGCCAGTCTCAACAGGACTGGACATATGAGCTTGGGGAGGCCAGTGGTATTGACACATCGCCAGACACTGGATTTGTCTCCCCTCCGACTGTGGCTTCGGAGGAGGGATCTAGATATAGCGTAGTGTTGACGAAGGCAGCCAAGGCCTTAAACCTTGAGCTCCCCATCGCGGCCGTGAGGACTAACCTCCTCACTGAAGTCCTCAAACCGCAGTCAAGCTCGGCCGAGCCTCTGCTGCCGTTCAATGAGGCCTTGTGTGATGTTCTTGTGGGCACTTGGTCCAAGCCCGCCACAGGTCCGCCTGTGGATAGGAACGTGGCCAGACGCTTCCGCCCCGCCCGACCCATGCTTTTTGTCAACCCATCCCACCCCCGAGAGCCTGGTCATCCAGGCCTCCAATTCCCAGACCGCATTCCCGTCGGCCCCGCCCGACAGGCAATCCAAGAGATATGAACATTTCGGGAAGAAGGTGTTCTCGTCTGTTAGCCTAGGGCTGCCGTCTGTTAATACCGCCTGTCTCTTGGGCCGCTACACCCACACTTTGTGGGACACTGTTGCGGACGTGCTGCCACAATGCCCGGAGGAGGTCCGGGCTAAACTCGCCCAAACCCTTGCAGAGGGACGAGATGCGGCGTGTTATTCCATTCGGTGTGGGCTGGATACCACGGACTCACTGGGCAGGGCGATGGCAACGACGGTGGCGGTTCGACGCGACGCCTGGTTGAGGTCCACCAACTTCTCGGCCGATGTCCAGGCCACTCTTCTGGACATGCCGTTCGATGGCCGTCGCCTCTTCGGCGACAAGGCAGACCATGCGCTGGAACGTTTCATGGACTCCAGGGCTACGGCCAAGTCCTTGGGCCTCTCGGCCCCACGCCAGCAATCGGGTGCCTTTCGCTCCTTTCGTGGCCACAGAAGGGGCGTCCCCACACGTGCTGCCAGCCACACGCCGCAGAATGTCCAACAGCGTGGTGGCGGCCATGGGAACCGCCGTGGCGGCGGTCGGGGACAACGGCGAGGCCAGTCCACACCTCCCTCCACAGCACCCGCCTCAAAACCTTCCTAGTCCGAGTTTTCAGGCCCATGTGACGCCTGTGGGAGGCAGGGTTCGCCATCACCTCTCCCACTGGCAATCGGGTGCCTTTCGCTCCTTTCGTGGCCACGGAAGGGGCGTCCCCACACGTGCTGCCAGCCACACGCCGCAGAATGTCCAACAGCGTGGTGGCGGCCATGGGAACCGCCGTGGCGGCGGTCGGGGACAACGGCGAGGCCAGTCCACACCTCCCTCCACAGCACCCGCCTCAAAACCTTCCTGGTCCGAGTTTTCAGGCCCATGTGACGCCTGTGGGAGGCAGGGTTCGCCATCACCTCTCCCACTGGCGCACTATAACGTCGGACAGGTGGGTGCTGCAGATCGTCCTAAGGGGCTACTCCCTCCCCTTCGAGGCGACCCCTCCTTCCATGCCACCGCAATACCACCGCGTGTCGGGGGATCACTTGCAACTTCTGCAAGAGGAAATCACGGCCCTCTTGGCCAAGGGGGCCATCGAGCGCGTTCCTTGGCCAGAAGTAGGGTGTGGATGTTACTCCCACTACTTCCTGGTACCCAAGAAGGGCAAAGGGGGCCTACGCCCTATCTTGGACCTACGGAACGTCAACGGCTTCCTCCGGAAGGAGAAGTTCAAGATGCTGACTTTGGCTCAGGTCCTATCTGCCCTGGACCTGGAAGACTGGCTGGTAGCGTTGGACTTGCAGGACGCTTATTTCCACATCCCCATCCTGCCGGCCCACCGGCGTTACCTGCGGTTCACGGTAGGCCAAGAGCACTTTCAGTTTACCGTGCTCCCCTTCGGCCTTACCAGCACCCCACGGGTGTTCATGAAGGTGATGGCGGTGGTCGCAGCTCATCTGCGCAGATTAGGGGTGTCAGTCTTTCCCTACCTAGACGACTGGTTGTTGAAGGCGGGCTCGCCCCAGACAGTCGTCCCACCTCCAGACTACGGCCGACCTCCTGCACTTGCTGGGATTCTCCATCAATGTTCCAAAGTCACACCTGTGTCCCTCTCAGAAGCTCCTCTTCATCGGAGCGGTTCTTGACTCGGCGCAGTTTCGGGTTTACCCGCCCGAACAGCGGGTTCGGGATATACAGGCTCTGATTCCCATCTTTCAGCCGTTATCCCGAGTCTCGGTCAGGTTGACGCTGCGGCTTCTGGGGCTGATGGCCTCCTGCATCCTTCTGGTGCATCACGCCAGGTGGCGGATGTGGGCTCTGCAGTGGGACCTGAAGTTTCAGTGGGCCCGGCATCAGGGCAACCTGTCCGATCATGTCTTGATCTCGGAGGGCACTGCGAAACAACTGCAGTGGTGGCTCACGGACCGCGACTGGGTCAGTGGCAGATCCCTCTCCCTACCCCACCCGGAGCACGTGGTTGTGACGGACGCGTCCCTCCAGGGCTGGGGAGGCCATATGGGAGAGGCGGAGATCAGAGGCCTCTGGTCTCCGGCGGAGTCCCGGCTCCATATCAACATGTTGGAGCTGCGGGCGATTCGTCCAGCACTGAAGGCATTCCTCCCCTTTGTCCGGGGGAGTGTAGTGCAAGTGTTCACCGACAACACCACCGCCATGTGGTACTGCAACAAACAAGGCGGGGTGGGGTCGTGGACCCTATGCCAGGAGGCTCTGTGCCTCTGGCAATGGCTTGAACATCAGGGCATGACCCTGGTGGTTCAACACCTGGCAGGCTCTCTGAATGCCAGGGCAGACGAACTCAGCCGTCGGTGCATGATGGATCACGAATGGCGTCTGAACTCGGACGTGGCGCAAGGTCTCTTTCAGCAATGGGGAGAGCCTTGGTTAGATCTATTCGCCACCGAAGAGAACGCGCAATGTCATCAGTTCTGCGCGTTGGAATTTCCAAGGCGGCGCTCGCTCGGAGATGCTTTCCGTCGCGAGTGGAGTTGCGGTCTGTTGTACGCCTTTCCGCCTATACCACTTCTGCCCAGAGTGCTGAAGAAGATCAGGCGCGACCGGGCTCAGGTTATCCTTGTGGCTCCGGACTGGGCACGAAGATACTGGTATCCTGAGCTACTCAGCATGTCAGTCGATCCCCCGATTCGTCTGCCTGTTCGGGAGGACCTTCAGTCGCAGCAGCAGGGGACGGTGCTGCACCCGAACCTGTCCAGTCTCTACCTACGAGCTTGGAGATTGAGCGGCGACAGTTGAGGCCATTTGACTTGCCTCCTGAAGTCTGTGATATCATTCTGGCAGCCAGGCGTCCCTCCACAAAGTCGGTATACGCCTGCAGGTGGAACAGATTTGTGGCATGGTGCACAGCAAAGGCTGTAGATCCTCTCTCTGCACCCCTTTCTGAAGTGCTGCTCTTCCTTCTTCCCCTGGCCCAGCAGGGCTCTGCTCTGGGCACTTTTAAAGGGTATCTTTCTGCTCTTTCCGCCTTCTTAAGGCTACCTGATCAGTTTTCCTTATTCAAGTCCCCCATTGTAAATAGATTTCTGAAGGGCATCACACACATGTTCCCTCCTGTTCCCTTCGTGATGCCCCAGTGGGACTTGAATCTTGTTCTCACTTATCTGATGTGTGCTCCCTTTGAGCCGCTCCATAACTGTCCTCTCCGTCTTCTCACATTGAAGACTGCTTTCCTGGTCGCCATCACCTCTGCCATGAGGGTGAGTGAGCTCCAGGCTCTTTCTTCTACTCCACCTTTCCTATCTGTTCATCCAGACAAGGTGGTGTTGCGTACACGACCTTCCTTTCTGCCCAAGGTTGTCACAGCCTTCCACATCGGGCAGTCCATTACTTTGCCCACCTTCTTTCCGCCTCCGCATCCCTCGAAAGAGGAAGAGAGGCTCCACCGTCTGGATCCAAAACGTGTGCTCTCCTATTACCTAGATCGCACACGCCAATTCCAGGTGGATGACCAACTCTTTGTTGGTTACGTGGGCGCGAAGAAGGGAAAGGCAGTACACAAGAGGACCATTTCGCGGTGGATCATCTTGTGTATTCAGGCATGTTACTCCATGGCGAAAAAGGAGCCCCCTGCTGGATTGCGGGCTCATTCCACTCGTGCCACGGCAACAACAACTGCCCTGGGCCGAGGAGTCCCCTTACAGGACATTTGCCAGGCAGCGACGTGGGCCTCGCTGCACATGTTCGCAAGACACTACTGCCTGGACAGTCAAGTCCGGAGGGATGGCTTCTTTGGCCGTTCTGTCCTCCAGGACTTTCTGGTGTGATATTGGTTCGCAGACCCACCACCGGGGTTGGTATTGCTGGGGTATCTATTCTAAGGTAAGGAATCTATCACTAACGTGTCTCTTTCAGATGCTCAAGTTACTACTTGTGTAACGATATATCTGTAAGAGACATTAGTTAGTGATAGATTCCTTACCGACCCACCCATCCTCCCCGTTCTGCGAACCGATATCTAGGGTTAAGGTCATCCCCTTTCAGGGCCCTAGTTTCATGGCACCAGTGTTGGTTCTATCATGGCTGTGAGAAGTTGACCTGATATATAATGTTCACTATTCTAGTGAGCACTTTGTATCAGTCCAAACAACCCTTATTGATGATTGGTTGTAAGTCAACCGTAGACCAGCTATCCTAGTAGCATGGACTAGAGCAGTCTTTAGGCTAAACTCTAGAGGGCGTGTTAAGCCAGCTGTTATACCATCACATATACCCCTTGAACACCAAGTGAAAGGACACCACACAAGTTGTTATGAAAATAAAAGGATATTTATTTAGAACACAACAACCCTGGACTCTTTATGAGGACAGGGTGCTAAGCACAATACAAAGCTCTTAGGAAAATACGCAAAGTTGCACAATTTACACAAATGCCCGAGGGGCACGAAAAACCATATACTCTCAAAGTGGAATGCGAAATTACTAGCAGGTAAGTACTACTCTAATAGACTTTAGGATCGCTAGGACTTGACTACTGAACCTTCAGATTACTAGCAGGAGGCCTAGGGGATCGGGTGCAGAGTGTGCACTCTCACGCGGGATGCGGGACAAAGTCTATGGTTGCTAGAAATTACAAAGTTAGTGTTATCGGACGAATCCGACTAGGTAGAGCTGAAACGAAAAAGGATCTGGTCCCTTGGATAGTGAGGCTATGCTGGAGCACCGAAATGCTGAGGTTACCTAGCCCAGGGGCTGCGGCTGAATAGGTCTGGAAAGACGTCGGGAATCCTCGTTGCAGTCTATGGAGCCTGAAAGAAGAAGTTGCTGGCAGGCGACCAGTGAAGAGATTCGGATGGATCCAAGCCTGGATCGAAGATGGAGGACACCTGTAAGCAGAGGGGACCAAGTCCTGAATCACTAGCCAGTGATCAGATGGGCACCAGGATGGCACCGGATGGAGTCACCTCGACCAGGTGAGTGGGCGACGCTGGGCTCTGCAGTCTCACGGACCAGGAGGCGTTGTCGGCGACCAGGATGGAGGTGCGAGCTGTCCCACGAAGGTCTCTGCTGTCGACGTTTCTGGACCCAGGATTGGGGCAACAAGTCTTGGCAAATGCAAACCCACGCGGTGGACTTAAATTGGCGTCTGGAGTGGACCAGGAGGGTCCGGGGTGCTCCTCTTTTGGAGGGGAGCAAGGGCCAGTCTGGAGCAACCAGACCAGCGGTGTTGTCGTCGTGGAGCGACGTCAAGAGGGCCACAAGCCAGCAGGCAAGTAGCCGGACAACGCGGTGAGCACCAAAGAGCAGAAGGGCCCCACGCAGATCTGGTGGATGCTGGGGGGCTGGACTTCGGTGCTGGAGCTGCACAGGGTCAGGGTGTCTCGAATCCCAAAGCACTCACTCGAGGATCCCTCGGCAGTCGTGCTGGATAAGCGTCATGCAGTTCTGAAGATGGCCGGTCCCTCGAGGTCTCGTCACACCCACGGATCTCAGCTGAGCTGATGATGTAGGTAGAGGTCAGAGGTGCCAGGGAAGCCGGGTCTCGTCGTGCTGGTCGGTCGGATTCCGGAGGAAGGACGTGCAGCAAACCGCAGTGTTCTTAGATGGTGCCTGCGGGTGCAGGGCGACTACTCCTTAGTCACAAGGGAGAAATCTTAGGAAGAAGTCTTGAGTTCCTTTCGTAGAAAGTAGTTTCAGGATTCAAAGATGATCTAATTTGGAAGGGGGCCCGCTCCTATCTTTATACTAGGAAAAGGGTCTGGCACGCGACTAGGTCCTGCCCATGGGTGGGACCAGGAAGGGAAGTGGTTACACCCCTCTCCCATGCCGGACTTTCCCCAGGTCAGGGGCTGGTGTGCCCCTGGAACTGGTTCTAGCCGGCCTATGCATAGTGAGCACCGGGGTGCCACTTGCAGTCACCTTCCTCTAAAGCCCTGCCTACCCAGGATACACAAAACCCTGTCTGGGATGGTGCTAGCACCGCCCCTGACAGGAAACCCTTTGTCAAAGCCTCCCTCGCTGGAAGGACTCCCAGCAGCAGGAGGTCAGACTTGTGTCTGTGGTGGCAGCATCCATTTTGTGATGCTGAGGCTTGAGTTAACTTTAACCGGGGTTCACAGTTACATACCTGTCGTGTCCCTCTAGAAGGGTGGAATGCTAACCCCGTCGCCAGAATTGGCGAGGGGCTAGTATTCCAATTCGTATGACACCTTACTCGACATGTTTTGATAAAGCGATACCAGAGTTAGCATATAACCGCGAGGATTATAATGCACTTAAGAGTATATGGTACGCGTTATCATGGAACAGCTATTAGGACTTGGTTCCGCAAGCTGCAAACGGGCTCAGCTCATGCCAGAGCACCATCTCACACGATTCCAAGCACTCTGCCTTCAGGATTGTCAAGGCCTGCCATAGGAGTGACTGATAGGAATACGGGTGTCCATTTTAGGGTTAGATATAGGTATACTATATCTAAAGCAAAGGGTGATTACACCACCTTGCCCCAGCTGTCGTGCAGCCAGTTGTGTCAGATTTAGATGGCCAGCCAGGGGTGGCATAATACATGCTGCAGCCCCTGGTAGGTCCTGGGTACACCTATGCCCTGAGTTACAGGGTCTGATAAGGTGGCCCAGTACCAATTGGTAAATGCACCTAAGGTACATGTGTCAATTTAGTGAGAGAACAGCAAGGCCGTGGGTCTGATTAGCAGGCCCACAGCCAGAGAAGTCATAAACCAATGAAGCAAAAAGCAAAAATCTGGGGTGATCATAGGATTGCAGACCCTACTCTCCTACATGACCCCCCCCCCCAAACTTTGGGACAATAAACTAACCTTGACCAGGTGAGTCTTCTTGCTCTAAGTGGAAATACCTGGAGAGCCCATCTGCATTGCCATGATCAGTGCCAGGTCTATGTTCCACTGTAAAATCCATCCCCTGTAGGGAAATGGACCACCTAAGCAGTTTGGGGTTTTCACCCTTCATCTGATTTAGCCACAAGAGGGGCTTATGCTCGGTCTGAATCTTGAAATGAGTGCCAAACAAGTATGGCCTCAGTTTCTTCAGGGCCCAAACCACAGCAAAGGCCTCCCTCTCAATAGCTGACCAATTTTTCTCTCTGGGGTCAGCCTTCTGCTTATAAAAGCAATGGGCTGGTCATGACCATCAAAATTCAGCTGAGATAGAACAGCTCCCACACCCAACTCAGAAGCATCTGTTTGGACAATGAATTGTTTGGAGTAGTCTGGACTCTTTAGGATAGGTGCTGTGCACATGGCCTGCTTTAGGTCATCAAATGCTTTTTGACAGCCTGCTGTCCACTGAACTTTCTTTGGCATCTTTTTACTTGTCAGTTCATTAAGTGGAGTCACAATTGATCCATAATTTCTGACAAATTTCCTGTAATAACCAGTCAGGCCCAAGAAAGCTCGAACCTGAGTCTGGGTGGTTGGAGGAGCCCAGTCCCTGATGGACTGTATCTTGCTCTCCAGTGGCTGAACCTGGCCTCCACCTACAAGGTGGCCCAGGTATACAACCTGTGTCTGCCCTATCTGGCACTTTGTGGCCTTGATAGTGAGACCTGCTGCTTGCAGTGCCTCTAACACTTTCCTCAGGTGGACCAGGTGATCCTCCCAGGTGGAACTAAAGACAGCTATATCATCAAGATATGCTGCACAGAAGTCATCCAGCCAAGTGAGAACTTGATTCACCAGCCTTTGGAAGGTGGCAGGTGCATTTTTCAAACCAAAGGGCATTACCACAAATTGATAATGCCCACCAGGGGTAGAAAATGCTGTCTTGGGCTTGGCATCCTCAGCTAACCTGATTTGCCAATACCCAGCTGTCAGGTCAAATGTGCTTAAGTAGTTGGCAGAAGCCAATCTATCTATAAGTTCATCTGCCCTTGGTATTGGGTGGGCATCAGTCTTAGTGACTGCATTGAGGCCTCTGTAGTCTACGCAAAACCTCATCTCTTTCTTACCACCCTGGGTGTGAGGCTTTGGCACTAGAACTACTAGACTAGCCCAAGGGCTATCTGAGGGCTCAATGACTCCCAGCTCCAACATTTTTTGCACTTCTGTCTTAATGCAGTCTCTAACATGATCAGGATGCCGGTAGATTTTACTCTTGACTGGCAGGCTGTCACCAGTGTCAACCTCGTGGGTACACCAATTGGTTTGACTGGGTGTCAGAGAGAACATATGTCTGAAGGATTGAAGAACTTTTTTGCAATCCTTCTGTTGATGGTCAGAGAGGCTGCCACAAAAGACAACACCATCTACTGATCCATCATCAGGATTCTGAGTGAGCAGGTCTGGAGGAGAGGGTCACTCTCCTCCTCCTGTCCCTCATCTGTGGCCAAGAGCAAGCTCATGTCCTTCCTGTCAACATATGCTTTGAGCCTGTTCACATGGAGCACCCTGTGGGGGCTCCTGGGAGTTCCAAGGTCCACCAGGTAGGTGACCTCTCCCTTTTGCTCAAGGATTGTGTGGGACCCAGACCATTTGTCTTTGAGTGCTGCTGGGGCCACTGGCTCCAACACCCACACCTTCTGTCCAGGCTTGTACACAGTCAGGACAGCCTTTTGGTCATGCCAAGCTTTTTGGAGTTCTTGGCTTGCCTCAAGGTTTTTAGAAGCCTTTTCCATATACTCAGCCATCCTGGAGCGGAGACCAAGTACACAGTCCACTATGTTGGTTGCAGGCTTTTTGAGAGGTCTCTCCCATCCTTCCTTCACCAAACACAGGGGTCCTCTCACAGGATGCCCATACAGAAGTTCAAAAGGGCTGAAGCCAACCCCCTTCTGTGGGACCTCTCAGTAAGCAAACAAAAGGCAGGGTATCAGGACATCCCATCTACGCCTGAGCTTTTCAGGTAGTCCATGAATCATCCCTTTTAGGGTCCTGTTGAACCTTTCAACAAGCCCATTGCATTGTGGATGATAGGGTGTAGTGAACTTGTAGTTGACACCACATTCCTTCCACATAGCAGTTAAGTAGCTTGACATGAAGTTTGCACCTCTGTCAGAGACAACCTCCTTAGGGAAGCACACTCTGGAGAACACTCCAACTAGGGCTCTTGCCACAACAGGTGCTGTAGTGGTCCTAAGGGGAATAGCTTCAGGATACCTGGTGGCATGGTCCACCACCACCAGTATAAACTTGTGCCCTGATGCTGTCTGGGGTTCCATTGGACCAACAATGTCAATCCCCACTCTTTCAAAGGGCACCCCCACCACAGGCATTGGTATAAGGGGGGCCTTTGTTGTGCCACCTGACTTACCACTGGCTTGGCAAGTGACACAGGAGCGACAAAACTCCTTAGTATCTTCATTCATGTGAGGCCAGTGAAAGTGTGAGACAATTCTGTCCCAAGTCTTATTCTGGCCTAAGTGTCCTGCAAGGGGAAACTCATGGGCCAAGGTGAGAAGGAAACCTCTCAGAGACAAGGGGATGACCAGCCTCCTGGTTGCACCAGGTTTGGGGTCTCTTGACTCAGAGTACAGGAGTCCATCTTCCCAGTATACCCTGTGGGCACCTGTGGCGTTCCCTGCAGCCTCAGCAGCAGCCTGCTGTCTGAGGGGTTCAAGGGAAGGGCAGTCTAACTGTGCCTTCCCCAGGTCTTCTCTGGAGGGTCCCCCTGAACCCAGAAACTCAACCTGATCAGGATCAAGTTCTTTAGGCTCAGTTTCCCTCAGCTCTTTGAAGTCAGCCTCCTCTGAGACTTGATCCACAACCTGGGGCAAGGAGGAAGGCAATGCCTTAACCCTACTGCTCTTCTTCTTGGAAGGTGTCTGGTCCATTGTTCCAGGATCCAGCACCTGTTCAGTGGGGCATCTTCTGGCCTGTGACCTAGTCACAGCAAGCACATGTGCTGGCAAGCCTAACATTTCCATGTGAGTCCTCTGCTCCACTTCTGACCATAGGGATGACTCCAAATCATTGCCCAACAAACATTCAACTGGGAGGTCTGAACTAACAACAACCTTCTTTTGGCCACTTACCCCTCCCCAGGAGAAATCAACAATTGCCATACTATGGTGGGTAGTGACATTGCTGGCATTGGTCACTAGGTACTCTGGTCCTAGCATGATCTGTCCAGGGTCCACAAAGTTAGGTGTCACCATTGTGACACTGGCACAAGTGTCCCTATATGCCTGAGACATCTTGCCATTGATAAAAGGTGTCTGTCTGGATTTGCCCAAAGTATTGGGACTGACATCAGGGGATATGTCCACATCCCCTGTACAGACAAGGACAGCCTGAGTGAGTGTGCCAACTAAGTTGTCATACCCCTCAGAACCCAAGGTTAACCCAACTAATCCCTTGGGAGGTGCACTACCACTACTGGCTGTACTAGGGGGTGCAGTTGCCTTGGGGGCTGTAGGGGTAGGAGTTTGCCCTCCTTTCTTGGTGCACTCACTAAACCAGTGAATTTTACTTTTACAGTATTGGCACCACCTTTTAGACTGGCCTTCTTGAGTCTTCTTCTTCTGGGAAGCCTGACCCCCACCCTCTTTGGTTTGTTGGGGGCCTGTCGAAGACTTCTGGTCATTTTGTTCACCTTTGGTATTATTACCCTTCTGGTCTGCTTTCTTCTGACCACCCTGGTTCTGGCCCTGGTTCTGCTTAACCCTTGTTCTGACCCATCTGTCTGCCTTCTTTCCCAATTCTTGGGGAGAGGTCAAATCTGAGTCAACAAGGTGCTGATGCAACAACTAGTTCTGACAATTGTTTAAAATCTGTTCCCTCGTGATCAGATTATACAATCCTGTGTAATCAGTAACCTTACTGCCCAGCAACCAGCCCTCCAAAGCCTTAGTGGCACAATCCACAAAATCAGACCAATCCTGAGACTGAGTTTTCTGGGTATCCCTGAACAGCAACCTGTACTGCTCAGTGGTTAGGCCAAACCCATCGATCAGTGTATTCTTCAGGACTTGGTAATTGTTAGCATCCTCAGCTCTAGTAGTGAGGAGATTATCTCTACCTTTGCCTTCAAAGGAGAGCCACAAGACAGCTGCCCACTGACTCTGGGGGACGCACTGGACAGTGCAGGCCCTTTCCAAAGCAGTTATCCATTTGTGGATATCATCCCCTTGTTTAAAGGGGGGCACTATCTTACTCAGGTGTCTAGTGTCTAAACTCCTGTCTTTTTCTCTTGGGAGAATGCTGCCACCAGTGGGATCTACCCCACTCAATTTCTGCTCTCTAGCAAAGGCAAGTCTTTCTTTGGCCAGGGCAAGTTCTTCCCTTTCAATCCTCAGATTGACTTCCCTCATCTTGGCCTCATGCTCTCTCCTCTGAAGGGATGTCATCCCTCTGTGAGAAGAGGTCTGAGAGCCATTGGTTCTAATGGATCTGTTAGAGCCTCTGGATAGAGATCTAACTCGTCCATTACCAATGTTAAGCCTGCCTGAGAGTGGCCCTGGGGGTCCCCCAAATCCATTCTCATGCCTACCTAAGTTGGTCCTGGTTAGTCTACTGACTTCTACCTGACCTTTGTCTGCCTCATCCCCTGATAACGCCTCTTCCTCCTCCTCTGCATCATCTCCTGCCTAGAGGTGGAGGTCAGGGTCACCAGTGGTTCCCCCTAAGGGAGGCATGTTCCCATCTGGATGAGAAGGAACTGTGTTAGCAGTCCTCCTGGCATCATAAGTCTCTAAGAGACCAATCAGAAAGGGGATGGTAGGGTTAGAACCCTGTTTTAGCTTCCTGAATGTACAGATTTGTCTCATCTCTTGGAAGCTAAGAGCAGCATATCTGGAAGTGACCTGTGGAGGGTCAACTGACAGAAGGGGGGCTTCTGAGTTCCCTCCTTTGTCTGACATGCTTCTAGTGTGGTGTAAGTTATGCACCTACCTACACTATTTGTTTGCCTACTGATCCCTTGCTAAGAGTTGTAGTCAGGGTGTGCTAGGCCCTGTTGAACTACAACAGCTGGTTCAGTAGAACTCAGAGTATTCTAAGCTAAGTTATATGTACCTGGGTACTTATGTGATCTTTCACAATGATATTCTTAGGATACGTGTGGTAAAACAACAGCAAGCTCAAATCCCAACCGCTGCTCACCAATGTGAGAAGTTGGCCTGATATATAATGTTCACTATTCTAGTGAGCACTTTGTATCAGTCCAAACAACCCTTATTGATGATTGGTTGTAAGTCAACCGTAGACCAGCTATCCTAGTAGCATGGACAAGAGCAGTCTTTAGGCTAAACTCTAGAGGGCGTGTTAAGCCAGCTGTTATACCATCACATATACCCCTTGAACACCAAGTGAAAGGACACCACACAAGTTGTTATGAAAATAAAAGGATATTTATTTAGAACACAACAACCCTGGACTCTTTATGAGGACAGGGTGCTAAGCACAATACAAAGCTCTTAGGCAAATACGCAAAGTTGCACAATTTACACAAATGCCCGAGGGGCACGAAAAACCATATACTCTCAAAGTGGAATGCAAAATTACTAGCAGGTAAGTACTACTCTAATAGACTTTAGGATCGCTAGGACTTGACTACTGAACCTTCAGATTACTAGCAGGAGGCCTAGGGGGATCGGGAGTGTGCACTCTCACGCGGGATGCGGGACAAAGTCTATGGTTGCTAGAAATTACAAAGTAAGTGTTATCGGACGAATCCGACTAGGTAGAGCTGAAACGAAAAAGGATCTGGACCCTTGGATAGTGAGGCTATGCTGGAGCACCGAAATGCTGAGGTTACCTAGCCCAGGGGGTGCGTCTGCATAGGTCTGGAAAGACGTCGGGAATCCTCGTTGCAGTCTATGGAGCCTGAAAGAAGAAGTTGCTGGCAGGCGACCAGTGAAGAGATTCGGATGGATCCAAGCCTGGATCGAAGATGGAGGACACCTGTAAGCAGAGGGGACCAAGTCCTGAATCACTAGCCAGTGATCAGATGGGCACCAGGATGGCACCGGATGGAGTCACCTCGACCAGGTTAGTGGGCGACGCTGGGCTCTG
The DNA here is from genome assembly GCF_964263255.1 of Lissotriton vulgaris. Taxonomy (NCBI): domain Eukaryota; kingdom Metazoa; phylum Chordata; class Amphibia; order Caudata; family Salamandridae; genus Lissotriton; species Lissotriton vulgaris. The sequence continues at coordinate 276,615,225 of NC_141698.1, read as the reverse complement.
CAGTCTCACGGACCAGGATGCGTTGTCGGCGACCAGGATGGAGGTGCGAGCTGTCCCACGAAGGTCTCTGCTGTCGACGTCGCTGGACCCAGGATTGGGGCAACAAGTCTTGGCAAATGCAAGCCCACGCGGTGGACTTAAAATGGCGTCTGGAGTGGACCAGGAGGGTCCGGGGTGCTCCTCTTTTGGAGGGGAGCAAGGGCCAGTCTGGAGCAACCAGACCAGCGGTGTTGTCGTCGTGGAGCGTCGTCAAGAGGGCCACAAGCCAGCAGGCAAGTAGCCGGACAACGCGGTGAGCAGCAAAGAGCAGAAGGGCCCCACGCAGATCTGGTGGATGCTGGGGGGCTGGACTTCGGTGCTGGAGCTGCTCAGGGTCAGGGCTTCTCGAACCCCAAAGCACTCACTCGAGGATCCCTCGGCGGTCGTGCTGGATAAGCGCCGTGCAGTTCTGAAGATGGCCGGTCCCTCAAGGTCTCGTCACACCCACGGATCTCAGCTGAGCTGACGATGTAGGTAGAGGTCAGAGGTGCCAGGGAAGCCGGGTCTCGTTGTGCTGGTCGGTCGGATTCCGGAGGAAGGACGTGCAGCAAACCGCAGTGTTCTTAGATGGTGCCTGCGGGTGCAGGGTGACTACTCCTTAGTCACAAGGGAGAAATGTTAGGAAGAAGTCTTGAGTTCCTTTCGTAGAAAGTAGTTTCAGGATTCAAAGATGATCTAATTTGGAAGGGGGCCCGCTCCTATCTTTATACTAGGAAAAGGGGCTGGCACGCGACTAGGTCCTGCCCATGGGTGGGACCAGGAAGGGGGGTGGTTACACCCCTCTCCCATGCCGGACTTTCCCCATGTCAGGGGCTGGTGTGCCCCTGGAACTGGTTCTAGCCGGCCTATGCATAGTGAGCACCGGGGTGCCACTTGCAGTCACCTTCCTCTAAAGCCCTGCCTACCCAGGATACACAAAACCCTGTCTGGGATGGTGCTAGCACCGCCCCTGACAGGAAACCCTTTGTCCAAGCCTCCCTCGCTGGAAGGACTCCCAGCAGCAGGAGGTCAGACTTGTGTCTGTGGTGGCAGCATCCATTTTGTGATGCTGAGGCTTGAGTTAACTTTAACCGGGGTTCACAGTTACATACATGTCCTGTCCCTCTAGAAGGGTGGAATGCTAACCCCGTCGCCAGAATTGGCGAGGAGTTAGTATTCCAATTCGTATGACACCTTACTCGACATGTTTTGATAAAGCGATACCAGAGTTAGCATATAACAGCGAGGATTATAATGCACTTAAGAGTATATGGTACGCGTTATCATGGAACAGCTATTAGGACTTGGTTCCGCAAGCTGCAAATGGGCTCAGCTCGTGCCAGAGCACCATCTCACACGATTCCAAGCACTCTGCCTTCAGGATTGTCAAGGCCTGCCATAGGAGTGACTGATAGGAATACGGGTGTCCATTTTAGGGTTAGATATAGGTATACTATATCTTAAGCAAAGGGTGATTACACCACCTTGCCCCAGCTGTCGTGCAGCCAGTTGTGTCAGATTTAGATGGCCAGCCAGGGGTAGCATAATACATGCTGCAGCCCCTAGTAGGCCCTGGGTACACCTATGCCCTGAGTTACAGGGTCTGATAAGGTGGCCCAGTACCAATTGGTAAATGCACCTAAGGTACATGTGTCAATTTAGTGAGAGAACAGCAAGGCTGTGGGTCTGATTAGCAGGCCCACAGCCAGAGAAGTCGTAAACCAGTGAAGCAAAAAGCAAAAATCTGGGGTGATCATAGGATTGCAGACCCTACTCTCCTACAATGGCTCTGCGTATCTGGCGCGGAAAAGCTGTGTATCAGAACTGACGTCAGCGTGCATGGGCGGCGTCTAAGTACTCCGACGACGTCATTTCGGCACTAACGACGCCGACGACGGACGCGGAGCCGCAGACGACGCCTACCGACGCGCAGGGGTATTGCTACGCAAAAATTTCTGGATCCAGTCTGACGCCTGGGGATATTCTAAGGTAAGGAATCTATCACTAACTAATGTCTCTTACAGATATATCGTTACACAAGTAGTAACTTGTGCTTCAAGACGCCTTCCTGTTCCAGAACTCCGCCGCTGCAGTTTGCTCAGCCCCAGCCTGCCGCCCGAGGTCGCTCTGCACCAGCCCACTGCCATTGTACTGCCAAGGGATCCAGGACTCCGCCGCTGCAGTTTGCTCAGCCCCAGCTTGCCGCCCGAGTTTGCCAAAGTAAGTGTATGTGGCTATTTCCTACCCCCCTTGTGGCATTGCACTCCCACCAACCCCTCCCCCGTCGTGTTTGTTGTGTTGGTCAGCCTGGGGTGGGACAGCTGAAGGAGAGACAACCACGCAGGAACTTTACTTTAAAACAACATAGTCGTGTGCAAATTGTTGTTTGTTTTTATGGACATTTCTTATTTTTTTTCTCGTTCTGCGTAATGTTACGTAGAACCATACATGCCAACATTTTAGCGGAGCAAAGTGGGAGTTTTAAAAAACAAATCGGGAGAATGGGCTCTTGAATCAGGTTTCCGTCATATATGGGCTTTGCAAGTGCGCTGCTGCAGGATCGAGTACAATAGCAGGCAGAAAGAGGGTGATGCAGGTGTTTTGCACAGGCCTGCAGTGCATACACCGAGTTACACCAGAGGCGCGAATAGAGCCAAATTTCGGGGGTGGGGCCGGACTCTTCCAGCAATATGCGGAGTGGAGATGGAGAGGCTCTAAAAAAGGGGTGAAAACAATGCCTCGTTAAATACCTAATTGGTCTTTTAAAGACCCGTGAAGTACTCGGTGCGGCTTTCTGCGTGCCTGTGAAATCTATCTTTGAATCTTTGGCCATTCCAGTATCCTCAGCAAATATTCAACGGGTTTTCAGTGGTCTGCATTTCATCAACAAACCAGAAAGAGCCTCAATGTCCTCAAAGTCTCTTGAAATGCACATGTGCTTGTACTACAATGGCAAAGTTTTCACGTGAATGTACTGTGTTGACCAATAACAACCAATCGCATGTGTGCATTGGCAATTTAAATAAATGTGGAAAAATACTAGTTGTTGCGTTGGCTTTTGCTTGTGGCGAAAATAAATGTGGATAAATACAGAAAAAATGCCCAAAAAATAAATATGGAAGAATACAGACGGAAATTGCAAAAAAATAAATACCATAAAACCGGGAGCTCTATTCATCAACTGTACTGTCATCAGGGTGGGGGCAGGAATGTTTCTCAAACCATGTTTAAAAACTCACTTTTAATAAATACATACTAAAGCATAAAGTAGCAGCACACTGTCATTTGCATTCAGCAAATTTTACAGTGAAATGGCCACAGAACTTGTCACCGACGTGGTTTTAAAATTATATAGTGTACAATGTTTGGAAATAAAGTCTCAAATATTTGTCATTTGCACATCACCAAGTAAACTATTCTGATTTACTGTGCTCCTATTTAAATCTTTGTATGCATCACACTTCTGAATTACAAAAAAAGTTTTCATGATTCCAGTTATATTTTGAAATACCTGTACTATTTATTTACAAGCAGTTTAAATGTTGTTGGAGGAATAAAACTGCCATTTTACATCCTTTTGTTTCACAATTCTTGTCAGCTCACTTGACAAAAACCATTAACTGTGATAAGTGAAAGAAAAGTTAAAACCATTTTTTCCAGGAACAGATAGGCAACAATTAGTAACAAGTCAAAATAACATTTGACCTCTGTCCTTGAGCAGTCAGCAAATGTGTCAAGGTAAAAACATGATTTAATGGCGTCTTAATTGCTCATTTACTTTCTGAATGAACAGAACACCTGTTTCTTCCAGCTTGAGTTTACTCGCCAGCAAGGTTGATTAAGTGCTAAAAATAGCTCGACCTGATAAAATCTCACTCACAATTGTGATTTTTCGAGTCCTGCTATACTGTGTTTACCCACCACTCCATACTACTCTCCTCCGCTGTGTGAAAAACAATCTAACATGGAGTCGACACCAGCATCGGACTGGTAACGAGGGCATTCGGGCAATGCCCGAGGGGCCGGGGTCCAAGTTCCTGCTGTGGACTGCTTTTGAGCAGCCTGTGGGCCGATTTCGAGCGGGGTCTCTGTTGTTCGACTTTCCCGCCAGCGGCCCAGTGGGTGTCTGAGTGGCCTTTCTGGAGGCAGATGGACACTCATTACCTCCCGTATAGCAGCAACAGAGGTGTCACCCCTTTTCTCTCACTGGGCCTCCCATTAATGTAGGCATGCAGAGCGGGGCAGGGGGCCTGAGCAGAAGTGGCCTCACTTCTTTTCAGGTGTGTTTCACTAGTGTAAACTGATAAGTGCATTCCTCCCCCCCCCTTTTTTTTACGTAAAATTACGCTGAAGCAGTGATTTGAGGGACGGCATTATGCTAATGTGGGTCGATTTTTTTTTTTTATGCGTGCCCGGGACGATTTTTAATCCCAATCCAATCCTGGTCGGCACCCATGCATATTGTCAACTAAGGGACATACCTTGTGACTCAAAAGACTTCTTCAAACAAAACAACCAAACCCAACACTAGATGGCAGGAATATGCGGACAATGTGGATCTATATCACTACAGGCTACAAACAGATACTTAAAGGCAAGTAACATTTCCTTTCTTCCTTAATGGGGTTGGTTGTCTTGTCCATGATCATAGCCTCATAGTACATGAGCCCCCATTGAACCCTGGTCAGTGGTGTCATTGAGTACTTTAACGTCCATCATGACCTTGTCATCTCTGAGTCTCTTCAATTGGCAAGTATCTGTGGCTGGAATGTGCGGGTCACCGATCGAGACATTGCCTTATAAAAATACCTCCTCATTTCCTCCCTGCATGTTATGCAATATTGTCATGTTAATACTTTTATGATGACGTTAATCATTAAGCACCATCAGATAATTGGATTCTCCTTTAACAAATATATACATGTTGGATAAATGGACATCTAGAAGTTCAGTTTCCAAAGTCCTACTTGGTCAGAAACCTGCTTGCCATTCCCTTAAAATATTGTGTAGTGCAAGAAACGCCTATATTTGAATGGCGGCAGCTTTCTCCAAGCTTTCATTTGTGATAATAGAGGAATATTGTGATTGACACACAGTAGTTCAAACATTTATAGGGATCCAGACATTCTTATTTTTATAGTAGTGTAGCCGAAAGTTGTTTTAGAGAGTCGGAATGGAGGTTCTTTTGAAGAAGCAGTAGTTCATAAAGGCTGTGGATATAGTTACAACTTTCTCAAAACCTTACCTCACCACACTAGATGTGCAAGGGGTCATCTGCACAATAAGGGTTATTAAGGTTCAAAATCAATGATCTAATTACATCCCGGGTACCTTTCTCGAATTTGAACATAGGTTTACCACCACTAAAGCTAAAGTTAATTCAGTTCCATTCAGAAACAGCATGCTTCCTGCTCAAAGTATGTATATGTTTTATGGGAAGAATGTTGCCTGCATTATACAATTTCCTCCATTTTGTGGCTGTTTGCCATCATCTGATGGATTTAGGTCCCCATATGGTAAAGTGAGTGTGGAGGCTCTTGCGACACAATGCAGTCTGGTATTGGACGAGGGCCCATGCAAAATGTTAGTAATTGTGAGCCATAGTTTCCATTAGATTCAATTCTAGATTATATATTAACTTTAACAAATTTTGGATTGTACAGTTCCATAGGTGCAATCTTCTCCACCATGATGCTGAAAGAGGGTAAAATCCTTGCTGACGGACATCATCAACAGGACAACCCCATTTGGTGCCGCCTGGGAATCACAGGGTGTAAACACATAAACAAGTACACCATTAAATTTATCGACTTGACGTATGTCCTAGCACAAATGTGCATTGCCATGGTTTGGAAAACTCCAGAGGCCCCCCTCATCAACTCTGGCTGCAAGATCTGCTCAAGTGGGCGAAAGCGAAGGTTGCGGCCTCGCGCACACTATCGCCCAAGAGAGATGCACCACATGTGGATGCCTGGGACACACCTGGAAAAGCTAGAAGCTAAATCTGATGTCAGGCCTATTACACCCACCTCAACCTTCTGAACCTGATTCAGGGGAGCTCAGGGTTCAGCCCCTCCCTCCATGCGTCAGATGTAAGGAAGTTGCTTGCCCCCATGGCATTTTGCAGAGGGGTTGTCTTAACAGCCCCCTCCCTCACGGCCCTAACACTTTGGTAGATCTGCCCCCAGTTGCACAAGTAGCATTTCCCATATTGCGTTTTTTAAAGCCCCTGTTGGGCTAGTTTATGGTTTAGTGATGGTCGTCTCTTATTAAGAGACATAGATTATCACTGCACCCACTAGGACGATCATGTAATTCCAAGATAGGTTTGATAGACTCCGGGAGAGCACTCTTTTGGTATGGAACACTGGTCAGCACTGCTGTTTGGTACAGGCTCATTTGTATTTATGGCATAAGCATCATATTTCTTCTGTAAAGTGTATTCAATCTAGCGAATATGTATACTTAATCACTAATGAATGAATTAAATATTTATAAAGCACATAGCTACCCTGAGGCATCCCAGTGCTGTCTGCGGACGTGATCCCAAGGCCAGCTCTACTAAAATGTAAAATGAATTAAAATAGCCAGGTTTTAAGTTGTTTTCTGAAGGACAAATGGTTGGTTTCCTGTCGAATATGAAGGAGGAGGGTGTTCCACAGTTTCGCCGCGTTATAAATGAAAGAACGGCCCCCACTTCTTGCCCTCTTTATTTTTGGAACTGTTGCGAGCAGCATATTTGAAGATCGAAGGCTTCGATTAGGATAGTATTGAGTAATCAAGGTCCCATTGATTGCAGGTCCTGCTCCCTGAAAGGACTTATGGGCTATGCAAAGCTTTTATTTGATCCTTTCTGATATAGGCATCCAATGCAAACTTTTCAGAGCGGCTTTGGCGGATTGCCTATGTGAAAGACCCATAATCAGACAAGCTGCACAGTTCTGGGTGATCTGGAGTCTGTTTATTGTAGCTTTCGGGGCTCCAATGTATAATGAATTTCCATAGTCCATTTGTGTGAGAATGAGAGCCTAGATCATTATCCTTCTTGCCAAAAAGGGGAGAAGGGGGAGCACTCTACAAAGCATCCTCATGATGCCATAGCATGTCGCTGACAGTTTGGCAGTCTGGTATCCAAAGGTCAGTGAGCGGTCCAGCCACATACTCAGACTCTTGATCTGATTTTTCTCCGGTGGTGTGGGGCCGAAGTATTTTGGCCATAGCGGTCCCATGCTAGAGATAGGAGAGTTGCCTAGAAGCTTGAGTTCGGACTGATCTCCGTTCAATTTTAGACAGGAGAGCTCCATCCATTGTGCAACTTTCTCTAGACACAGGCCTAAATTTGCAGATGAATTTTCAGGACGATTTAAAGCCACAACAAGTTGTGTGTCATCTGCATACGTGACTACTTTTATACCGAATGGCTGTGCTATGTCGACTAAAGGCCTCATATATACGTTACATAGGGTGTGGCTCAGGGAAGATCCCTGAGGCACCCCACAGCTGAGATCCATACGTTTAGACACCACTTCTCTTTCAAAGACTTCAAAAGATCTGTCTTCTAAGAAAGTTTCTAGCCACGTGGCTGCCTCTCCTGACACTCCCAGATTCTGCAGTCTTTGCATCAAAATGGTATGATTTACGGGGTCAAATGCCACACTAAGGTCCAGGAGGATAATGGCGGCAACACATCCCTGGTCTAGAATCCTCCTGGACTCTTCTGCCTCAGCTAGGAGAGCAGTTTCTGTACCATGACATGGTTGAAACCCCGTCTGTGAAGAATGGAGCAAAAAGTTTGATTCTATAAATTCAGAGAGCACTGAGTTGACATGCCTTTCTAGGATTTTGCTGACTACTGGGAGTAGGGAGATTGGTTGATAGTTCCCCAATGTCCTGGGATCCAGATTGGTTTTTAAAAAAAAAGCTTTAACTATGACATTTTTCCATGGTAAGGAGACCACTCCCGAGGAGATAGAACTGTTGATAAGCTCTAGGATCACCGGAAGAGTGGTGTCCTTTGCCAGATTCAGGATGTAGGGGGTGGCTGGGTCACAAGGTGAGCCTTATTTAACCTTGGTAAAGATCAATTCGAGAGCACATGAGTCCAGAAGGGGGATGTACTCTAATTTCATTTGTACATCTGGAGATTGCATGGTCGGTGGGTGAGAATGGACTTGGGTTGCTGAGGCTGGGAATGTAAGATATATATATATATCATGAATCTTCTTATAGAAGAACTCAACCAATTCATTGCAGTGCATGGAGGCCCCATCTATGCTAACTGATGGTACGGGAAGTTTAGTAAGCGTTTTAACAATATGGAACATTTCCCGTGGTGAATTAGCAGCTAGAGTGATCCTTTCACCATAATATAAGGCTTGTGCTTTTTTAATTTCATTTTGATATATTTTAATGCTGGTCCTATATTTTTTTTGCTAGACAATGTATAATCTCTTCTCCATTCTGTCTCTAGCTTTTTGCAAGATTGCTTAAGTTCACTGAGTTTTGGAGAGTACCATGGTGAAATCTTAGCGTTCTTTTTGGATATTAGTTGTTTGGGGAGAGTTTGGTCTAGCGAGTGTTCAATCCATTGGTTAAACATATTGTTGGTCGCATTCGGGTTGACATTTTTAGGGGGTATGGTGACATCTAAAACGTAAATCCACTGTTCAAGAGGGAGTTTGGGCCATAGACGGTCCTGCATAATTGTCTTTTTGGAGGGAATGGGTAAGCCCATAGTGGTCCATGAAAAGGGGATTAAAAAATGATTGGACCATAGAAGTTGGGTTGGTGTCCCAACCCAGAGATTCTCAATATTGGTAAAAATTGGGTCCAAAAGATGACCTTTGATGTGCGTACAACCGGACACTTTTAGATTAAGCTGCAGAGCTGAGAGGTTCTCGACTACTTCTATAATAGCAGGATTGTCGGCCTCATCTAAGTGTAGGTTGAGGTCTCCCATGAGTGTAAAATTAGTGCTGGCTAGATTGGCGACCATTTCACTGAAGGATTGTAGAAACGCCCCTGGTGTACCCAGGGGTGGTAGATTAATAATCCCGAGAATGTTTGAGTCGGTGAGAAATTAATAGAGAACATAAAGTTCTAACAGTTAAACAATAAATCAGGTTTGACACAGCAGGAGAAACATTCTTTGTATATAATGGCAATGCCACCCCCTTTGCCACTCTTCCAATCTAGTCTCTGAATGAGATAGCCGGAGGGGAGGATTTGGGTTCCATGATGAAATATCGATTACAAAAATATCGTCAGAAAAAAATATCGTCACAAATATATTGTTTACAAAAATATCGTCATCCTATACTTAAACAAGGATTCACACAAATATTGTTTTTTTTTTTAATCGACTACCCTAATATCGTTTACACTAACATCAACAACATAAATATTGACTACTACATTATCGACATTCTTTTAAATAACATTACCTTCTACATAAATATCGACTACACTAACATCGACTACCTCTCTTCTTATACAAATATACAAAAAATATCGTCATATTATTAACAACACTATAAGCACAATTCTTTCATATTATTCACTTTTTTATATTTATTTACTTAAAAATAACTAATCGCACATATATATATTTAGTATTCCTATTAGTTATTTATATATAAATATACAATATAGTTTAATAATAAATACATTTACTGAAACTATCATACACTCCGATTGCATAAATTTAAAACACATTTCACTATTTTCTACATGTTAACATTTTCATTATAAAACAAGATATCACATATAATACTTTTTACTTTTTCAATTAACAAACAATTACTGATGCAACAAACTCTTACCAAAATAACGGTTTTAAAATTCAAAATAATGTTCTCAACCAATGAATTTAAATTTTCACTAATTGAACCAATCAAAAGCTACCATTAATTAAGTCACTAGTATAAAAACAATTACACACTTTACGTAATTTACCATTTTTGGCCCAAACTTGGAGAAAAACGGTTACCTTGCTGAGAGAAGAAAATACAAACCTACGACAACAACTACAAAACGTCATACTACACTTCAAGTAAGTAAAATCCCATTTCTTTTATCATTCTAGCCTAACGAAAACTACCTAAACTCCCTAATTTAAAACCTGTTCTTCTGTCGTGTTAAAACACAAATAGTAGAACTTACCAACAACGACCAGAAAATTAGAATTAAATACATTTATGAACTGCCTTATCCATGTCTACTTAGATAGCTGTTAAATAAATTTAAAATTAGCAAAGTACATGTGCAATAGACTACATATGTTATGAACTACTATTATCCTAATACAATAAATAACACAATTAATCTTTTTTCAACAGATTATACAAACTTCAGTTCCAATCTCCAACTACACTACCAACATCTTCTACTACATTAAGTAAGTATAGTCACTGTATGTATAAAAATTCTACAAGTAAAAAAAACAACTATAACACTAAAACATTTATTTTTATTATTCTTTACCACTACTACAGAACTTTAAAAGGAGAAACTCCAGAAAGGAAAATAAGAATTAAAGAATCACCAGTAAAGCTACATAGTAAGTATATGTTCACACTTTTTCCTGCTCTTATACACACCTCTATAAACGTTTTTCACTTTTCTTAAAAATACATATATATGTTTCCACAGATCTAACTTAGACATGGCAACTGGAGCTACTTTCATTACTTCTCAAAAAGGGAAACTAATGCTGAGCTACATGGGTTACACCTACACCCAAGAAAGAATCAAAGGGAATAAGACCCATTGGAAATGTAGTAAATATTACTCAAGTGCATGCTATGGTAGAGCAACTACTGTTGATAACAATGTGGTAAATGTACGTGAGCATAACCACCCACCCAATGTAACAGAAGTGGAAGTTAGAGAAGCACTGGAAACATTGAGAGATGCTAGTACAGGGTCACAAGAAACAAGTACTAGTATTTTGAAAAATGTTTTAAGCAAAGTGCCAGAACATGTCACAGGACAGTTACCTTCAATTCCCAACTTAAAAAGATTAATTGCTAAAACTAAACGTGCTTCTGATCCAACTCCACCAACCCCAGAAAGTTTTCAAGACATAAAAATATATCCTGAATATACCATTACACATAATGAGGATAAATTCTTAATGTATGACAACCACAGTCATGACAAAAGAATTTTAATTTTTGCAACAAATAGTAATTTGCAAAAACTTAAATCATGTGAAACATGGATGATGGATGGGACTTTTAAGGTAAGTCCCAAACCTTTCTATCAACTTTACACCATCCATGGTGAATACCAAGAAACAAATATCCCTCTAATTTATACTCTGCTGCCAAATAAAACAAATGCTACCTACGTCGAACTTTTAACAACTATCAAAGAATTAACAGATAATTACTATCCACAAAGAATAATAATTGACTTTGAAATGGCCATGATTCAAGCTATCCTTAAAATATATCCCCATACCTCAATACAAGGTTGTTATTATCACTACAACCAAAATATATGGAGGCACTTACAAAAATCTACTTTAAGCATTGAATATTCAACAAACAGTAACTTTGCTTATCAAATTAAAAAGTTGATTGCATTGGCATATGTGCCAACAACAGAAGTAGCTAACTACTACAATTTATTACTTGACAGCCCTTTCTACCGCACCAATGAGAAAAAACTAACTCCCTTCTTAGACTATTTTGAAGATACCTGGGTGGGAAGATTACATCGTTCAGGCCACCGCAGACAACCTAAATTTCAAATTCCATGGTGGAATGTGTATGCTAGTACAATAGCACAGAAAGCCAAAACTAACAACTCAGTTGAAGGATGGCATAATGCCTTCCAAGCCACTTTAGGAAGAACTCAACCAACACTTCACAAACTAATCCAAAGCATTAAAAAAGAACAAAGCTACCAAGAACTCAGAATAGACCAATCACTTTCTAAAATTGGCCCTAAACTAAGTAAACAAACATTAAATATGTACGAATACCTACAGCAAAAAACAAGAATGTACCCAAGTATCGAAGGTCTAGAATACTTAGACCTAATAGCAAAATCCATCCTTTAAGAATGAATACCTAAAAACGTAGGAAAGCATAACAAAACATACTATTTTTTTCAATGTAATTATATTATGTCATGTAAAAATAAATGTAATATATTATTACAAGACATAAGAAAACTACATTTAACTAAATAGTACACTATAACACAATCCAGCCCAAAATTAAATATAACTTTTACTTACGGTTCTGCTGCTGTAGAATATGTTCCATGGTGATTATTTCCACAGCAATATTACCAAAAGCAATCCATATAGTGTTTAAAAATCCCAACAAAATGCAAAAAATACAACTGTTTGATAAGAGTCCCACGTCGCAATCCTCTCGAAAATGGAACCATTTAAATCGCGATAAATAATCCTGAGAAAAAAGGTACAAAAACCCGAAAAATCAGGGAAAGTTAAAAAACATGTACCTGCTTTAAAAAAACGAGATAAAATCCATCTGCTCACCAAAACGAACACCTGTAAATAAATAGAAACAAAACGCACCCACAAAACATACGAAATACACAAAGCCTACACATAGCATATAAAACATATAACACCTTAATTCATCCATTAATACAAAACTAAACCTTAGTTGCATTCGAAATACCTAACAAAGTACGTTATCTATAACGACGCGAAATAACACGTAATTATCACATAAACTGTAAAGTACTACACATGTCGACACGTACACACTACAACTAGCACTAAAATACCTTACAATGTATTTAAAAGTAATGTAAAATAAACTTACCTTCACCAACACGAAGCAGCTCCCAACCGCGAGGTTCCGTTTTCTGAAATGACGCAAACAACGATGTCGATAGAGTACAAAGTGAAGTTCCAAAAACAAAATGGCAGCATAATAAAAACTAAAATAGGACTAAATACCCTCTTTCCCCCAAAAAAATTGTATTAAATAGCATAATGTTTTCCATGTTTACTAATAATTTTCTTATTATTGTGAAACAACATATGAATATTGTAAAATATACAATAATATGTTTAATATAATTATATATTAATTGTTTATTGTATATTAAAATATGTTTTTGATTGTTAAATTTATTTCTCTGATGTAAAAAATAAGAATTATTTTATGTACATTTTTTTTATAAAAACAATGACATGAAAATTATGTAACATTAAATTTTAATAAAAATTATTAAAATTTAATATACTAATTAATGCATTATTTAACATGTATATATGTAAAAAACTGCAATATAATTTGTTAACAAATATTAAGTTAAATTTGTAATGAAATGATCAAAATGTTTGCATTAACAAATGAAAGTGTGAATAAAAAAAATTTACAAAATAAAAAAACGACTTTTTTTAAAAAATTTAGAAACTTGTCACATGTATGTAAACATGTTTTAAAAATGTATTTAATTTATATTGTTTAAATGAATATTACAACATGACATATATTATTATTATTAAAAATTGTAAATAGATATTTATTAAAAATATAATAGACAGTAAACTATAATAATGTACTATTCTAACTCCAAAAAGAACATTAGTCAGGGAAAATGCTGGATATTAAAGCATAATAAATTAGTATTCTAACTCCAATCCAACATAACTCAGAGAAAGTGCTGGATACTAAACCATAATAATTTACTATTCTAACTCCAAACATAACATAACTCAGGGAAAGTGCTGGATAGTAAACCATAATAAATTACTATTCTAACTCCAATTCAACATAAGTCTGGGAAAGTGCTGGATAGTAAACCATAATAATTTACTATTCTGACTCCAAATATAACATAACTCAGGGAAAGTGCTGGATAGTAAACCATAATAAATTACTATTCTAACTCCAATCCAACATAAGTCAGGGAAAGTGCTGGATAGTAAACTATAATAATTTACTATTCTAACTCCAAACATAACATAACTCAGGGAAAGTGCTGGATAGTAAACCATAATAAATTACTATTCTAACTCCAATCCAACATAAGTCAGGGAAAGTGCTGGATAGTAAACCATAATAATTTACTATTCTAACTCCAAACATAACATAACTCAGGGAAAGTGCTGGATAGTAAACCATAATAAATTATTATTCTAACTCCAATCCAACATAAGTTAGGGAAAGTGCTGGATAGTAAACCATAATAATTTACTATTCTAACTCCAAACATAACATAACTCAGGGAAAGTGCTGGATAGTAAACCATAATAAATTACTATTCTAACTCCAATCCAACATAAGTCAGGGAAAGTGCTGGATAGTAAACCATAATAATTTACTATTCTAACTCCAAACATAACATAACTCAGGGAAAGTGCTGGATAGTAAACCATAATAAATTATTATTCTAACTCCAATCCAACATAAGTCTGGGAAAGTGCTGGATAGTAAACCATAATAATTTACTATTCTGACTCCAAACATAACATAACTCAGGGAAAGTGCTGGATAGTAAACAATAATAAATTACTAATCTAACTCCAATCCAACATAAGTCAGGGAAAGTGCTGGATAGTAAACCATAATAATTTACTATTCTAACTCCAAACATAACATAACTCGGGAAAAGTGCTGGATAGTAAACCATAATAAATTACTATTCTAACTCCAATCCAACATAAGTCAGGGAAAGTGCTGGATAGTAAACCATAATAATTTACTATTCTAACTCCAAACATAACATAACTCATGGAAAGTGCTGGATAGTAAACCATAATAAATTAGTATTCTTACTCCAATCCAACATAAGCCAGGGTAAGTGCTGGATAGTAAAGCATAATAAATTACTATTCTAACTCCAATCCAACATAAGTCCGGGAAAGTGCTGGATAGTAAACAATAATAATTTACTATTCTAACTCCAAACATAACATAACTCTGGGAAAATTCTGGATATTAAACCATATTAATTTACTATTCTTACTCCAATCCAACATAACTCAGGGAAATAAGTGGATAGTAAACCATAAGAATTTACTATTGTACTCCAACTGTACAAAATTATTATTGTATACTTACAATAAATAATATTAGTGATATTAATATTTAACACTTGCAATAATTTTTTTTTTACATTAAAATTAATATTTTTTTCATTCTTTATTTTATCATACTTGTTTTTCATTCTTAGCATATATTATACCACAATAATCTAATAATAATAATATGAATTTTTTTTAAATTATTATTACAAATATTTCGCTTTATACATTTTTTTCACTAAATCCAAAATTTAGATTTTCGAATTTCGCAAAATTTAAATTTTTATTTACATTTCAAAATTACATTTCAATTTTCACACTATTTACTTAAATAATATTAGATATTATCTACATGTGAAAACAAATAAAACAAAAAAATATTTATCAAAATTATTTATATTTACAATTATATTTACAAATCTTATCACTTATTATAATATACTACACACCCTTATCCCCTGTAGCATCAACAACCCACTAAAATATTTATTTGGATAATTTTATTATAATAACAATTTTAATTTCGTAAAATAATTTTAAATTTCGAATTTAAATTTCGTTTTTTTAATATTATTCTAAATTGTTAATATTCTATACAATTTTTAAATACTACATTTTTAAATTACTACCCACCCTTATCCCCTATAATACCAATAACCCGCTCCTAAAATATTTATTTGGATAATTTTATTATAATTAAAATTGTAATTTCGTACAAAATTTGAAATTTCGAATTGCTATTTAGATTTTTTAATATTATTCTAATTTGTTAATATTCTATACAATTGTTTAACACTACATTTTTAAATTACTACCCACCCTTATCCCCTATAATACCAATAACCCGCTCCTAGAATTTTAACTATTTTTTTTATATTATTTTACACACATATTAATACTAGTAGAGATTTTGTAATCTTTTTTAAACATAATACATACTTTAAAAAATTTATATAACACATTCTATTTTTTGGTCGATATTATACACAACAATATTTTACTAAACGATATTCTGTTCATCGATATTTTATTTTGACGATATTTTTGTCATTCTTAAAAAACGATATTTATTACAGCGATATTTACTACTACGATATTTTTACTAGTCGATATTCTTACCTCGATATTAATGCTAGTCGATATTTTCCCGTCGATATTCATGCTTTATACCAGGATTTGTACCAAATCTGGGTCAGAGTCGCTAGACAGCCAGGTCTCTGTTAAGAATAATGCGTCAGGGAGCTCATCCTCTAGAAGCAGAGCTACTTCAGTGCCATGTTTTGTCAGAGACCTACAATTTAAAAGAAGCACAAGTTACTTACCTTCGGTAACGTTATATCTATAAGAAACAGCTGTTCGTGTTAGATTCCTTACCTTAGAATATCCCCAGGGGTCAGACTGGATCCGGAAAGTTTTGCGTAGCAGTACCCCTGCGCGTCGGTAGGCGTCGTCTGTGGCTCCGCGTCCGTCGTCGACGTCGTTGGCGCCAAGATGACGTCATCGGAGAACTTAGACGCCGCCCTCGCGCTGTCAGTTCTTATACACAGCTTTTCCGCGCCAGGAACGCAGAGCCATGATAAAAACCAAAACTGGTGCCATGAAACTAGGGCCCTCAAAGGGAAGAACCTTAACCCTAGATATCGGTTCGCAGAACGGGGAGGATGGGTGGGGCGGTAAGGAATCTAACACTAACTACTGTTTCTTACAGATATATTGTTATCGAAGGTAAGTAACTTATGCATCTGAAAGAAACAGGTTAGTGTTAGATTCCTTACCTTAAAATAGATACCCAAGCAATACCAACCCCGGTGGTGGGTCTGCGAACCAATGATCACACCAGAAAGTCCTGGAGAACTAAACGGCCAAAAAAGCCATCTCTCCGGACTTGGCTGTCCAGGCAGTAGTGTCTAACGAACGTGTGCAGCGAGGCCCACGTAGCTGCCTGACCGATGTCCTGCAAGGAGACTCCCCGACCCAGGGCAGTAGTAGCCGCCGTGGCCCGAATGGAATGGGCCATCAACCCAACAGGAGGCTCCTTTTTAGTCAAAGAGTAGCATACCTTGATGCACAACACTGCCCACCGAGAGATGGTCTGTTTGTGCACCGCCGGTCCCTTCTTAGCGCCCACGTAACCAACAAAGAGCGGGGCGCCACCCGGAACTGGCGTGTGTGGTCCAGATAGAATGAGAGCGCACGTTTTGGGTCCAGACGGTGGAGCCTCTCTTCCTCTTTCGAGGGATGCGGAGGTGGAAACAAAGTAAAGGAAAAAGCAATGGGTTACAAATGTGTTTCATCTTTTGCAAACATAGTTATGGGCGCTTTTGAACAAGAGAGCACAGAGTGATAATTCTGACTAACGTGAGGATGGCCTCATTTTCCGATGTAGTTTTATGGATGATGTTATGTTAATCTGGAAAAGTCCACAGAGAGTGTGATACAGTTTCATATAAATCTAAATCAAAATTAATGTAATTTCAGTTTGACTATAAAATAAATCAAAGACAGAATTGTGTTTTTGGATGTTGATAGCTTTAGACAAGAAGGAAAGGTGCACTCTAGATTACACGGAAAGCCCACCGACACAATTAGTACTAAACATATCACATCTAGCAACCAATATAACAAAAAAAGGCGAACGTACTGTTTGGTGAAAGGTCAAAGGCTAGTAGATTTAAATATCAGATGTTACACAAGAACTTCAAATTACGAAGACTTGTGGGCATATTAACAAGGGCTTTATCACCGCTTTTTTGTCTTTAAAAGCCAAAGAAGCGGAGATAAAAATATCGCCCTATCAACAACAGGGTGCTAACATGCAAAATCGCATGTTAGCAAACTTTTTCACTACGCTTCCCTTTGCATCTAATGAGATGCAAAGTGGGCGTTCCAGAGCAAAATAGTAGGAGAAATGTCGCTAAGCGACATTTCTCCAATTATCAAGCTTCACGCTAACCCTGTTAGAGACCAACAAAGCAGTGCTAACCATGGTTAACGCTGCTTTTGTACGTCTGCTAATTTTCAGATTTAGCCAAGTAATCCACCTCCCATTGGATTACATGGCTAAATCCACCATGGGCTATCAACAAGGATATCCCTATCCTTGTAGTTTTATCGCTGCATTATCAGCGATAACCTCCCAAAATGCCGCTATCACTGGATTTTTTTATCGCCTAGGCGGTTAGCGTTGGTAATAACGCTATAACCAGGCAATATTATCCAGCGATAGCGGGCGTTAACAAAATTAACGGTAAGCGACCTTAGCGTTAATTTTCCCTGTTCCTTGTTAATATGCCCCTAGATTTGTTGAGAGAGACTACAAATATGAATATTTACATCAGACAATATAAAAGAGTTTAAATACCATATAATATGTTCTACAAAACATGCACTGGCAATACCAATAGGTCTGGCTTTAAAAGAATCTTGTATGGTAATGTGAAATATTACATGTACATAGCATGGCAATGAATATGTATTTGCGTGGAAGCTAAGAACAGTGGATTAATATTGGTGTATGTTAAAACATCAGATGACAGTTGCACTGACAAGCCAGACCCAAATATCAATGTACAGTAATGACTGCTCTCCTCCAAACTGTGCTGCTGCCTGGGGAAGATAAACACCATAAGTAATCTAAGACACTTTAACAGCATTACAATGGCATGTGTATGCCACTGAAATTTCAAGCTCAGCCAGCTAGATAAAAAAACAAAGTGACACAGAGGGCAAGCACTCTTCTTGTGGAAGCAATCAACTGCTCAATCAAAACATGTACTTTTGGCCTCCAACATGTGGGCAGAGCCGAAGCCCCTCTCTAGCGTTGCTCACATAATGAATTGCCTGGTGACAGCTGTACTGTCAAACCAGACTATGAAAACAAACAGAAGGAAAACCCATGGTTTCGGTCTATAATGCTAAAAGTAATGCCTTTGTCAAAATACTCAATAAACATTGATATTTTTGAAACAAAATCTAGCTTCTGTAAATCTAATACGTAACAAACCATTTATCAAACTTACGAAATTGTATACCAGTGATACCATATATTATCATATTGTGCAGGAACAATTGTCAGTATGTCCTAACCAACCAAAGGTACTAGCAAATGTGATTTATTTATAGCTAATCTACAACAGTTAAATCCGTCTATCACCTTTGGTGATCCTAACTCTAAAACTATGCATCTTGCATTTTATAAATTATAAAACAATGGTTTACTCCTACATCATTAGATGTATTTGTGATAAACTATAGGTAAGTTCCTTCTTAAGATGTTAAAAATCTACTGCCAGATACATATAGGGACAATTGCAAATAAACGCCTCTTTTGTGTATGGTCACTCCCAAGTTTTTGGACTGATGCTGCTGGTTTTTCGATTGAGAGTTCATTGAGGCCTGCTTCTCAGACCTGAGTTCCAGTGCCCTGACCCTAACACGTGTATGTTGAACTAGCTTATACCCAACTGGCACAAGCTAACTTACCTATAGGTCGCTGGTATTTGGTACCAAGGATACTCAGGACAAGCAAGTTGGAGGGTCAACTCAGTGGTTGCAGCACTGGTTGTGCCACCCAGGGTGTGATATAAGTATCCCAGTTTGTCTTTGCAGACTGGAAGAGCAGTTTCGAACTGCTTGCACAACTTTGCGATTTAAAGCATTGGAAAAGCAAAGAATTCTCCTGCAATATGTGTAAGTAACCCATAGGGCAGACCTTCCAAGCCCTAAGGCAGAGTGCAGTATATTGCACCGGCAGACCATGTATTTTACATGTTCTAACATTAAAAACACAAAACTCATTTTGACTGTGGAATAACTTGGTTGCCCCATTGGCAAGTGCAGGGTTACTAGCTGTCCCAACTCTTGAACGGTGCAAACAAAGTTGATACTCCAAGGTATCAAACAACTTGTTACATTAAACTCGACTGGGTTCCCTAGTCAAACATAATGTAACATGTTGTGATGTGCAAATTTTACAAAGTTGGCACTTTGTTGCCTTGAGTCTCCTGTGCTCTTAACGGTTGCTCAAGAAGCCTGTCTCCCCCCACCCTCCTAAAACAATTTTCTATTCTCTTGGGGAGAAATGCTAAGGGGAAAGGAGACAATAGAAGCCAGCACATGAGAGCGGTTACCTCATTCCCGCAGGAAGCTTCAAAGAAGCCGTCTTTGAAAGACTAAAGTGAAATACTTAGGAAAGAGTCTGCTCAATTGTCTAGGTAGACAGGCTAGCATTAGGGACAGGGAAGGAGAAACCATTTGCCAAACCAGTTTTCCAGTGGCATGTAGCCCACTTATAACCACATCTGTGGGTTGGGCTAAGTAGCTCTGGACAAAGAGAAAGGGGGTTTTGCCATGCTGGAAGTGGGCAGAATCGTGCCTCTCGGGATAGCCATATAACCACTTCCTTTGAAGTGTGGCATCAGGAGGAAACCTGGTAGCCCACTGGCTACTGACCGCATTCTACAATGAGGGCACTTTCGAGCCTAAAAGGGCAACTCTGGCACCCAGAATTTAGATTACGACTGGAAAAAGGACCAAAGAATGACTGCCCAGCTGGACAGAGATACCAGCTGAGAGGCTGTACGGGCATGCTCTCCACCTGAGGAACATGGTGGCTAGCGAAAGAAAAGAGACTGTGCCTGCTGTGTCCTGCTTATGGAGAAGTTGTCTTCTGTTGAAGCAAGAGACTCCAGTTGGCTGAGTCTGTTCACAGCACAAGGCAACAACAGCTGAAGAAGCCTGCTAGGGTGAGTTGGTAGCCCGAAATCTTCAAGCTGCTGCCTCCTGTCACCATGAAGGACCAGTGACCCAGACCTGATGCTCAAAGTTGTACCAGAGTCTGCTGGACCCGGGAGAGTAATCAGAGTGCAGCTTTGCTACCCAGATGGCAAGTTACTGTCCAATTAAGTATTTAGCTGTGACTGCAATACAGAGAAACTGGTAGCCAGACTTCTGCCAGACCAGAGATAAGTGTAGGGGATGTAGACTGCTGTGGCCAGAACCATCTCACCATGTTTTGTGGATCAAGGAGTAGCCGCAGGAAGAATCCAGTCAACTACACTACATCCACAACATCCATGAGCATTTTCACCATCCTGTATACCTTGCACCTGGAAGGAATCTATTACAAAGGGACAAAAGTGCTTGGAACATCAAGACTGCTTCTTCCTCTGAGGTAACAAATTCTGTGGACCTTGCTGATCCCCCTGACTAGCTCGCTGCTGGAGTTGGTTGCCCAAAGGAACTCAAAGTAACTGCATTGACACTTACCGAAGCTTCTCTTTAAAAAGGTTCCAATGTCAAATTAATTGAATTTTCCAATGCTTGTTCCCGGTTACATTAAAAACTTCATATTTACTAGTCCTAAAACTAGCTATATCTCAGGGACCCTCTGGTGGTTCCTTTTCATTATGGTGTTAAAAAACATTAAATGTTTTTTATTTTTTTATAAATTGGTGTGGGATTTGTTGTGTCTCATTGACTTCTTCTTCAATTTGTCTGGTGCTGTTTTAAGGATTTACACTTGTTCCTATGTGTAACCCTTACTGCTCAGTGCCACATCTACCCAGGGTTGAGCTAGGAGTTTAACAAATGAAACTTACTGCTCCTAAGTGGGTGGTAACACTATTACACTATGGGGTCTCACAACTGCACCATATATTGCATTCCGTTTCATCGCAGCAATAAAAAAGAAAAAAAAGGCCAGAATAGGAATCATCAACTGGGGATATCAATAATTTAAGTATAGTTCATTTATACCTCAAAGAAGAGGACAAAATAGAAAAATGATACACTGTAACTGGGATGCAATTTGGAAACACAAAAATGAGCTGCCCTAGTGTATATTCCTACAATTATCTACAGAGTTCTGAAGAAATGCAGCGCCACTGGGGGCATCTCATAAAAAGTTACAGATTGGCCTCATACACCACCCAGTGTCATGCTTTATCATCGGCTGTCCTCGCCCTCTAAAAACTTGGTTTGATAGAGGGCGGGCATACACCTGGAGACAGGAATGCACTTCTAAAGCTAAGTGATGGCCGTGGGGGAGTGAATTAAAAACCATTACATTTGTCCATATACTTTGTTTATTCAGGTGGTAAATGTATAGTGATTAAAAGAAGTGAACGGTGATATGGGATGTTATTTTCCCTTCACCGTGTGCAATGCGGTCGACAGGTTTCTGCTGATGTGTCCCTGAAGGGTACGTAGCATTCTTCAGGATCAAAGGGGAGGTTACTACCTATGGACTCACTCTCTTACACCTAGTGTCAAGAAGGAAGAGCCTGCCTCTAGTGTGGGGGAGGGGTTGTGATCTAAAAGATTTCCCTATCGGTATAGTACCAATGTGAGAAACTCTGTAGAGAAAGGAATGAACAAAGAAAAGACATACAAACCAAAGCATGTGCATGATAAACAAATTGTACATTTGGACAATCCATCCGGCGTCATACCTATTGCGCGTTTGGTGTGGTCTTTATGAGACACGTGACATGTGAGCGTGTACTCCTACAGTCTCAATAAAAAGTGGTATCTAACCAACTCTTACCCTGTATTTCTAACCTACTCGCTCCATGGGAGGGCTGAGGTGGAAGGACCTACTTTGTCTTTCTCAAAAGGAGAAGTACATTTGTTTTTAATAAACTTTTATTGTTTTATGCAAGGAGAAAAAAAGAACAAAGCACAGTCTGATTTCTAAGCATGAATACAGCACGATATTGACTAAATACATCAAGAAAACTAATTACATTGCCAAGTTTCTGATTTCGATATAAAAAGAAATCGAGAAGAAATTAAAAAAAAGATACAGTAGTGTCCCTAGAAAAATAGAAAGAAAGAAAAAAGAAAAGAAAGAACGATAAAGAAATAACATTCTAGCACAGCTGTCTACATCCACTCAGTAATTGGGGCCCAGATTTTTTCTCCCATTTCCCTTTTTTTCAGGCTTTTCATTTTGTAAATTGCTAATTCAATATTATACATAAATAACAGTTTTTCACGCCAATTGAAAAAGGACGGGGGATCAGGATTCAACCAATCTCTGGTAATACAGGCGCGTATTACTGCCATGCAAATAAAAAGAAAGCCAGTTAACGGTTCCGGCCTTAACGTCGCAGAGCTTAAACCAGTAAGTACCATCTCAAGACTGATATCAATATTACTTTTTAAAATAACAGCAAGAAAAAACTCAATTTGAGAAAAAAATTCTAACAACTTAGGGCAATAAAAAAACATATGAGCTGCATCCGCGCCATAGAGACCTCAGCGATTACAGCTAGTCCCTGTTGTCAGGCTCCATTTAGACACTTTTTTCTGGGAGTATAATAAAGATCATGTATACTCATAAAATATTGCGATTTCATCCTCCAAGTAATGAGACAACTGCTAGCCAAGATAACTGACTTATATATATTAATTTCTGAAGTTCCCAGCTTTCTTTCCCAATTTAGTTGACAATTCAGTAAATCGTCCAGGAACTCCTGTATCAAGCATTGATACAGTGTGCCGATTGGTGTTACTTTCCCCAATAAATCCAACATAGAAATCTTCCTCATATTACTATCTGCTGCTTGCCGAGAACTTTGTAGAAAGCTGCGGATTTGTAAAAACTTTAAAAAATCATTATTGGTTAAAGAAAACTTAGTCTGTAAATCAGAAAAAGAGACCAATTTTCCCTTCATCAAACAGATCCCCTAGATGACGAATTCCTTTCATACTCCACCTCATGGCCACTAAATCAGAAAAAATGGGGGCAGGTAAAAAACTAGAAGCCGGTGTGAACACATTCAGTTTTGCTACCCCCAAGTGTCGCCGAACTCTTTGCCAGACATTAAAAGCTGCTTTAACCGTCTTAAATTGCGTTTTTTTGTAGTAACTGGGTTCAATCACTCTAAGAAAGCTAGCTTTCATTCCCTCACCCATGAGTAATTCGTAAATCAGTGGGGTATTACAGAAAGAAACTCTGGCCCCATCCCCGATAATCAGTGGACTAATAAACTGAAGGGTTGCTGAAATGTAATAAAAAAGAAAGTGTGGAACATTCCAACCCCCATACTCCTTACTGAGGATCATTTTTTTTAAAGGCTTTGTGGTGTCTTTTGTACCCCCACAAAAATCTAGAAATTGCCCTTTCCAAGTTCTTAAACCAGCTGGTGGGAAAATCTAACAGGATTGTGCGAAACATATATAATACCTTCGGTAAAACCAGCATTTTAAGAACATTGTTTCTTCCATACAATGATAAATGAAAATGATCTAAACGTTCTAACTGAGAGCTTATTTTGGCAAGGATTGGATTGAAATTCAGTTCAGGAATATTCGAAATCGGCAGAGAGATTTTAATCCCCAGCAACGTCACCTCAGAGACCAGGGATGTATTAGCAGGAGGATTTTCCCCCCAATATAAAATCTGGGTCTTGGACAGATCATCAGGAAAAGGATCAGTATTGGAACCAATCTCCCAGTTTTGCGACTAGTTCTTGAAACCAATTGTACAGAAGGCGCGGTCCTACCTTAGAGACACCAAGGACGTACTCTGCCATCTTCGAGACCTGGAGACCGATGCGCCGCGGCTAGGGCGACTGACTCCGGAATCCGGGGATCACGGTTTGATCCCCGGCACTGGCGGCAGATTAGCCCAGCACCATGTGACTCTGGGCAATAGCTTGCTTAATCTTCCCGATGGCCCCCAGCGCCTAGAGACCCTTACGGGTGATTGTGCGCTTTACAAATGTGGATTATTATTATTATGTTCATAACCATGGACATCGAAGTTCTAATTTGTAATGTATGGTGGCAGCTAGCTTTGCCCACCACTAGTGACATCATGTACTTCTCCTTTTCAGAAAGTCAAAGTAGATCCTTCCACCTCAGCCCTCCCATGGAGCGAGTAGGTTAGAAATACAGGGTAAGAGTTGGTTAGATACCACTTTTTATTGAGACTGTACGAGTACACGCTCATATGTAACATTTCTCATAAAGACCACACACGCGCGCAATAGGTATGACGCCAGATGGATGGTCCAAATGTTCAATTTGTTTACATACTCACACGCTTTGGTACTTAGTATGTTTTTTCTTTGTTTATTCCTTTCTCTACAGAGTTACTCACATTGGTACCATACCGAGAGGGGCATTTTTTAGATCACAACCCCTCCCCCACACTAGAGGTAGGCTCTTCCTTCTTGACACTATTTGTAAGAGGGTAAGTCCATAGGTAGTAATCTCCCCTTTGGTCCTGAAGAATGCTACGTACCCTTCGGGGACACATCAGCAGAAACATGTCGACCGCATTGCACACGGTGAAGGGAGAATAACATCCCACATTACCGTCCACTTCTTTTAATCACCATACATTTACCACCTGAATAAACATAGTATATGGACAAATGTAATGGTTTTTAATTCACTTATCACTCCCCCACTGCCAACACTTAGCTTTAGAAGTGCATCCCTGTCTCCAGGTGTATGCCCGCCCTCTATCAAACCAAGTTTTTAGAGGGCGAGGACAGCCGATGATGAAGCATGACACCGGGCGGTGTGTGAGGCCAGTCCGTAACTTTTTATGAGATGCCCCCAGTGGCGCTGCACCTCTTCAGAACTCTGTAGATAATTGTAGGAATATACTCTAAGGGCAGCTCATTTTTGTGTATTCATAGTATAGAGGGTGCTGGCTTGCCCCTTGGCCCCATGCCTCTAGTTCCCACCCTTGGCAACACTGCTGAGGTTAGTGTGGGTGGATGCAATTTGGAAAGACAAACTCATAAGAGTCTAGAGGGGCTTGAACCTTGGCAAGGAATATCATAATGTTCTATTGTTGCATGTTTCTGCTACATAATACTGCAGTTCTCAGCATGACTCTTTGAAGTTACAACCACACTCTAAGTCAGGGGTTCAATTTCCCAACAAATACCCAACACTCCTGGATGGGAAAATTTAAGAAAACAATTCGTTTGGTGACATTTCACCACCTTGGTCCTCCTGAAACAAATATTTTGTACTAGATTATGAGAAGTGCTCAGATTTGATAGCACCCTGTATGGGTTTGTTAACAGTACCATGGAGTACATATGCATCTGCGTACATCCTCATCGAATGAGTTTTTCAAAAGATTATTCCATCATTCAGGTAACCAACGTGGTGGCGAATTGGTCTTGGATCCCATAGAGATGCTGTGGAAAGTGGCTAGAGTTCTGTAGGGTGCAACACAGGAACAAGTGTTGCTGCAGATGAGGCACTGACACCTTCAGCTTTCACAACAATCTAGAGATCTCTCTGAAGAATCTTTTGCCAAAGATCTTCCTCTATCAATGTCAACTAACTCGTTTGGTGGCACCTTGAGACTTTATGCAAAATGTATCATATTAAAAATGCTAAAGTAAATAAAAGGAGGGAATCCGAGGATAATTGGTGGAATTTTACATACATGTTTGCAAACGTTTGATTCAGTGTGGATGGTTGAGATGCCTTTGGAGCAGTTCAAAGATTTCGGTCACACAATGTTTGAGAACCAGGGCAACTCACTGAAAGTAAATTGAGTTAAATGGTTGCACTGCTTGTCTTTAAGGGAAAATAGTTTCCTTGCATACTTAAGAAACAAGAGCCCAGAAAAGTTGTGAGTAGGAGCAAAGTGTTAAATTGATCTCTTTGCGCTATTTTACAGATGATTGTCAGAGATGAACAAGTTACTTACCTTCGGTAACGCTTTTTCTGGTGGATACAGTATCTGCCTGTGGATTCCTCACCATGTGAATATCCCCTGCGCCAGCAGCTTTCGGAAATTTTTGTAGCTCTCCACGCCAACGAGGAAGACGTCGTAGAAGGAGTAGTTTCTGTCCTGTAACTCCAGTTCTGTAGTAGGGGTATTTCTGTTATAGTCATAATCTAGTGAATAGTCCCGCCCATGTGCGTGGACCCCGGCAATCAAAAATAATCTCTTAAGTTGTCAAAATAATGCAGAAACTGCAAAGACACTTAAGAGAGAATTTAAAGACAAATAATGCAGCCTATATCCACAGGCTACACTGTCCAGTACTTCAACTAGAAATTCCACCAAAAAAACACCACACACAGCACAGCCTGCCAGTTTCTACCATAGAGAAACTTGCCTCCCCCAGTCAAAGACTCTGGAATGATAGAGAGGAAGGTAGGGACAGACAAGCCCCATAGGCTGCCAATATGTGGCTTAAATAGGATACTGTGCCTTTAAGAGAACTTTCCAGAACTTCTCCCAGTATCCCGGAATGCATAGCAGGTCCCTCTACTTTCAGTTCTTTTTTAAGGCGAAGCACGCCAGACCTGTCGCATTCTTTACATGATGAAAAATCTCCACCGGGGAGGAGGGCGGGCGCTTATGACTATAACAGAGATACCCCTACTACAGAACTGGAGTTACAGGACAGAAACTACTCCTTCTGTAGTAGGGGATCTCTGTGTATAGTCATAATCTAGTGAATAGAATGGCAAGCCCATCCCCACACCAAAGCGGCAGTGGAGAAAAATACATAACGCCACTACTGTGCGAACAAATTCCGCAGCGAAGCCTGCCCAACCTGAGCGTCTGCCCTGGCGTCAGTGTCCAGGCAGTAATGCTTAGCAAAGGTATGAACCGACTTCCAAGTGGCTGCCTTGCAGATTTCAGCAATCGGCACGTTACGGAGCAGAGCCGTCGTGGCATCTTTGCCCCTGGTGGAATGAGCCTTAGGCTTACCTCCTAAGGTCTTATTAGCCTTTTGGTAACACAATTGTATGCAGGACACAATCCACCTAGAGATGGACTGCTTAGAGGTCGCAAGACCTGTCCTGACCGATCCATAATTGATGAACAACTGGTCAGACCTACGAATATCCTTGGTTTTATCCAGATAAAATTTCAACACCCTCCTAACATCCAGGGAATGGAGAGACCTCTCCGCTGGGGATGAAGGGTTCTGAAAAAACGTAGGCAAAGTTATAGTCTGGTTGACATGAAAATCAGAAATAACCTTGGGAAGAAATTTAGGGTGAGTACGCATAACAACCTTAGCAGCATGAAATACAGTATAAGGTTCATTACAACACAACGCCTGAATTTCACTCACCCTGCAGGGCCGATGTAATGGCCACGAGGAACGCCGCCTTCCAGGACAGGTGCTGCAACGAAGCCTTATGAATAGGTTCAAAAGGCTCCTTCATCAATCTGGACAGCACCACATTCAATTCCCATGAAGGCGAGGGAAGCC
Source organism: Lissotriton vulgaris (assembly GCF_964263255.1). Lineage (NCBI taxonomy): Eukaryota > Metazoa > Chordata > Amphibia > Caudata > Salamandridae > Lissotriton > Lissotriton vulgaris. The sequence goes on along the minus strand of NC_141698.1, from coordinate 276,586,971 downwards.
TGACAGGAGGGAATACTTTCTTCAAACCTTCCAGAAAATCTTTGATCACAGGGATCTGGAAAAAGGAAGTCTGTGAAGGGCATTTCCTGTAGGCAGTCAATGCAGCAAGATGTACCTTAATGGAATGGACATTAAGGCCAGACTGCGCCAAATGTAAAAGGTAAGGAAGGATGACATCTTCCTTGCAGGTCGTAGGATCATGGTTCTTAGACTGGCACCAGATACAAAACCTCTTCCACTTGTAAGCATATGAAGTCCGAGTGGAAGGTCTCTTAGACTCCTTCAGTATGTCCATGCAATCATCGGGCAGATTCAGATGGCCATATTGCACTACCTCAGGAGCCATGCCGCCAAACTCAAAGACGAGAGGTTGGGGTGTAACATCCGTCCCCCGAACTTCGTGAGAAGGTCCGGCCTGCACGGCAACCGAATGTGAGGAAGGAGAGACCGGTGAAGTAGGTCCGTGAACCACCACTGCCTGGGCCACTCCGGGCGATGAGTATCATCCGAGCTCTGGACCGGGCCAGCTTGATGAGCACCGCTGGAATCAGGGGAATGGGAGGAAAGGCGTATAGAAAGCTGTTCGTCCAGTTGATCCATAACGCATTCCCCAGCGTCCCTTGCTGGAAGTACCTGGAGGCGAAGTCTCTGCACTTGCTGTTTTCGGCGGTGGCGAACAAATCTACGTCTGGAGTTCCCCACCTTGCGAAGACTTCTCCTAGTACTTCGTCGTTTATGACCCATTTGTGGTTTTCCTGAACCAGTCTGCTCAGTGCATCTGCCTGAACATTCTGCACACCTGGTAGATGGGTGGCCGTTATCGTCAGTCCTCTGGCTAGGAGCCAGTGCCAGATCGTCTGCGCCTCCTGTGACAGAGTGCGCAATCTCGAGCCCCCCTGCTTGTTGAGGTAATACATCGTGGTGGTATTGTCCGTCTGTACAAGCAGAGAGTTGGTCTGGAAGGACGGAAGAAAGGCCTTCAGCGCCAAGTGAACAGCCCTGAGTTCCAGGACATTGATGTGATACGTGGCCTCCATCGGTGACCACGTGCCTTGAATCTGTAGAGTCCCGGAGTGCGCTCCCCATCCCAGAAGAGACGCATCCGTCACGACAGTCTGCGTGGGAATGTCCTTGTGAAAGGGAACCCCTCTGAGGAGATTCTCCGCCGAACACCACCACTTCAGAGACTGAAGAGCATGCAGCGACAGTCGAATCTTGTCGTCCCAAGATCCTTTCCTCTGATCCCACTGGTCCTCCAAGCACTCCTGCAGTGGTCTCATGTGCAGCCGTGCGTGTGGCGTCAGGAAGATACAAGAGGCCATCGATCCCAGTAGAGAAGACACCGTCCTCACTGTTGTAGATGGAGTCGTCATAAGAGCCTGAGCCTTCCGAAGGAGTGATAATCGTCGCTCTTCCGAAGGAGACACGCTTGCTGACAGCGTATTGATGGAGGCTCCCAAGTACTGTATGCATTGGACCGGAGTCGGGACAGACTTGGCCATGTTGATGTGCAGCCCCAGCTTGTTCAAGAGAACGCACGTCTTCTGGAAGTGTGCTCGCGTTTCCGAGAAGGAGGATGCCTTGATCAACCAATCGTCCAAGTACGGGTAGACGAACACCTTGTTCTTCCTCAGGTGCGCTGCTACCACCGCCATGCACTTCGAGAACGTTCTCGGCGCAGACTTCAGTCCGAATGGGAGTACTGTGTATTGATAGTGATTGGTGCCGACTTGGAACCGCAGGAACTTCCTGTGTTTGTGTGCAATGGGCACATGGAAGTAAGCATCCTGTAGGTCTATAGCGCATAGCCAGTCTCCCTGTTGCAACTGAGGGTAAATCTGATGCAACGACAGCATGCGAAACTTTTCTCTGCGAATCCATTTGTTTGCCTGTCGCAAATCCAGAATGGGCCTGAACTCGTTCTTGTCCTTCTTGCGAACCAGAAAGAACCGGGAGTACAGACCTCTTCCTCTCTGAGACAGAGGTACGTCTTCTATCGCCCTTTTCCTCAACAGGATATCCGCTTCCGCCTGAAGCTCGCGCAGCTGAAACTGCGAGCTGACCGGGGGAATTGCTGGAGGAGGGCTGGTGAACCGAAGACTGTATCCATTGCAAACAATATTCAGCACCCACTTGTCCTGAGTAATTTTTCTCCACTCTGCCAGAAAAAATTGAATGCTTCCCCCTACCGGAGTGGGTAACAGATCCGGGGGAAGTAGGTTCCTAGGGCCTAGACACAGCCTGGCCTTTGGGCGCTGGGGCCGATTGCTGGCCACCTCTGCCCTTCTGGCGCTTCTGGAATGGCTTACGGAACTGGTGTTGCTGTTGCGATTGCCCCGAAGCCTGTCCCCGTCCTCGGCCTTGTCCGCCGAACCACCGTTGGAAAGGGCGGTACTGCTTCTTGGTCTCTTTAGGCTTCTCCAGGCCCACAGCCGTTAGCGTCTCGGCCTCCGCCTTCATGCGGGCCATCTCATCGTCCGCATGCTTCCCGAAGAGGGTCTCGCCGGAGAATGGTAGGTTGGCCACCCTCTGCTGTGCGTCCGGTTTCAGGGACGTAAGCCGGAGCCATGCGTGGCGCTGTTGGTTGACTCCGTGGCAAAATCCGTGAGCAGCCAACAGGGAAGAGTCCGCTGCCGCGCTGATAATCTGGTTGGCCACCAGCATCCCCTCACTCAGAACTTCCATGAAGTCTTCACGCTTCTCCCGAGGTAAATGCTCCGCAAATCGCTCGAGGGAGTCCCAGAGGGCATTGTCGTATCGGCCCAACAGCGCCGTGGCACTCGCAGCTTTCATGGAGGTAGCGGAAGTGCCACAGACTTTCCTCCCCGCCGAATCCATCCACCTTGACTCCTTATCCGGGGGAACCGTGGAGGACGGAGTGGTGGCATGCTGCTTGCGGGCCGCCGTCACAATGACAGAGTCAGGAGGAGGTTCCGTTCTCAAAAAGGCCGGATCCGAATCGGGAGCCCGGTACTTCTTCAGTAATCTTGATGGAGCCGCCTTCGTCACCGCAGGGGTGAGAAACAGGGCCATAGCCGGTTCTTCCAGGCCCGGCACCAGAGGCAGGAGAGGACGAGACAGGTGTTTCTGATGTAAAGTCTCAAAAATGACTGACGTTTTCGGGGTAGGCACCGTCAGGGATATGCCCAACTTCGCAGCGCCCCTTAAAAGGACGTCATGGAACGCCACCAGGTCATCTATCGGGGACACTCTCGTGTCCGGTGACCCCGATAGGGTAGGAGAATAGTCCCTGGTCCCAGAGGACCTCGTTTGTGAGCGAGATTCGCGCCTCCTACGGCGGTGTCTCGACCTCGTGGATGATCTGCGTCGCGATCTCTCCTTCCTCCCAGAGCAAGAGCGAGACCTGCCTGCTCGTGGCCGCTCCTTCGGTTTTCGTGGAGGAGTCTTCCTCGGTTCCTCACGGGGTTTCGTCGGTTCCTCACGGGGTTTCGGTTTTGGGGTCCCCTTAGGAGGAACAGGCAGGAACGGCAGGGAAGTGGACCTCGGAGGAGGAACCTTCGGCTGCGGGGTGGGCCCATGCGGAGGGACCGGAGGCAGAGGAGGGTCTCCTGAAGGCAGTGGAGTTTTGGGTGGAGGGTCCTCCTTAGGCACAGGGGGAGGAGTCGGAGTTCTGGGCCGAGATGGTGTGTACACCTCTGAGTACACAGAGCCCGGTGACCCTTTAGGCGAAGGGTGCGGAGAGCCAGCCCCATCAGCAGGTGACCGCTTCCTCTTGCGTCCTCCACTTGAAGCAGCATGACTTCTGGGACTAGAATCCCTCTTGCGCCGTTTTGGAGAGGCTGACCGACTCCTAGACGCTGACCGCTGTCTGCTGGACGCAGAGCGACGCTTTTCCGGCGTCGAACGACGCTTCCTCGACTCCGGCGTCGATCGCCGTCTCCTCGGCGTCGACCCTCTTTTCCTCGGCGTCGACCGTCGACTCCTCGACGTCGACCTCTTCTTCCGCGACGCCATACGCCGCCTTCTCGACGTCGAGCGTTCCGTCTTCGACCACGAACGTCGCCGTTTTCTTGATGCTCTCGACGTCGACCGGTGCCTCGACGCCGATCGACGGTGTTGCCTCGACGGCGATCAACGGTGTCGCCTCGCCGGCGAGCGTCGATGCCGCTTCGACGGCGAGCATCGATGCTTGTCACTACGCCTCCGGCGTCGGTAGGAAGACCTCGACGTCGACGAAGACGATGACGTCGACGGTGGCTTTGACGGCGACTTCTCCATGATCTTCGACGTCGAGCCGTCACGCCGTCTCGACCCGGAGCCCCGGGGAGAAGGGGAGCACACCGCCGTAATCCCTCTCGACGTCGTCGTAGATGCAATCGACGTCGACGGAGACCAGGACCGTTTGCTGGACTTCCTGCCTCCGGGGAGCCCCCCAGAGGCCTCAGCAGAGGCAGAGGGAGCCTTCCCAACCTGCCCAGACCCACCTGCAGCCTGCAGACGCCTCTCCTCAAGGCCAGAAAGCCTGATCTTCATCCTGTCCGTCAGAGTCCGAGCAGTAAACTGCTGGCAGATGGCACAATACTAAGGGACATGATCTTCAGGGAGGCACACGATGCAGACATCATGGGGATCACTCTTGGCCTTCTTCCTCCCACATGCTGGGCACTTATCAAAAAGGCCAGGCATTTTAGAGCCCTAAAACGCCTAAAATAGCACAAAAAAGAAGAGAACACCAAGAAGTAAACTGCAACACTTTTAGAATTCAAAAATGTCAAAAAAATCCAATAAACCGTTGAAAAAGGGAGAGCTCAATGCCAGGGTCCTGTAAGCAGGAGCCGGAAAAAAGAACTGAAAGTAGAGGGACCTGCTATGCATTCTGGGATACTGGGAGAAGTTCTGGAAAGTTCTCTTAAAGGCACAGTATCCTATTTAAGCCACATAATGGCAGCCTATGGGGCTTGTCTGTCCCTACCTTCCTCTCTATCATTCCAGAGTCTTTGACTGGGGGAGGCAAGTTTCTCTATGGTAGAAACTGGCAGGCTGTGCTGTGTGTGGTGTTTTTTTGGTGGAATTTCTAGTTGAAGTACTGGACAGTGTAGCCTGTGGATATAGGCTGCATTATTTGTCTTTAAATTCTCTCTTAAGTGTCTTTGCAGTTTCTGCATTATTTTGACAACTTAAGAGATTATTTTTGATTGCCGGGGTCCACGCACATGGGCGGGACTATTCACTAGATTATGACTATACACAGAGATCCCCTACTACAGAATCTAATACTAACTATTGTTTCTTACAGATATATCGTGGTGGGTCTGAGAACCAATGATCACACCAGAAAGTCCTGGAGGACGGAACGGCCAAAGAAGCCATCCCTCCGGAGTTGGCTGTCCAGGCAGTAGTGTCTTGCGAACGTGTGCAGCGAGGCCCACGTAGCTGCCTGACAAATGTCCTGCAAGGGGACTCCCTGACCCAGGGCAGTGGTAGCCACCGTGGCCCGAGTGGAATGGGCCCTCAGCCCAACAGGAGGCTCCGTCCTTGCCAAGGAGTAACAAGCCTTGATACACAAGACGACCCACCGAGAGATGGTTTGCTTGTGTACCGCCCGTTCCTTCTTAGTGCCCAATTAACCAACAGAGAGTTGGTCATCCACCCGTAACTGACGTGTGCGATCCAAATAGAATGAGAGCGCACGCTTTGGGTCCAGACGGTGAAGCCGCTCTTCCTCTTTTGAGGTATGCGGAGGCGGAAAGAAGGTGGGCAAGGTGATAGGCTGCCCGATGTGGAAGGCCGTGACAACCTTGGGCAGGAAAGAGGGTCTTGTCCGCAACACAACCTTGTCCGGATGGACAGAAAGGAAAGGAGGTTTAGAGGAAAGAGCCTGGAGCTCACTGGAGCTCACTCACTCTCCTGGCAGAGGTGATGGCAACCAGGAAAGCAGTCTTCAAAGTAAGAAGGCGGATAGGACAGTTGAAGTGGCTCAAAGGGAGCGCACATCAGATAAGTAAGAACCAGGTTCCAGTCCCACTGAGGCATCACAAAGGGAACAGGTGGAAACGAGTGGGTGATGCCTTTCAGAAAGCGATTTACAATAGAGGACTTGAACAAAGATGATTGATCAGGCAGCCTCAGAAAGGCCGAAAGGGCAGAAAGGTAGCCCTTGATAGTGCCCAGAGCAGAGCCCTGCCGGGCAAGAGAAAGAAGGAAGAGAAGAACCTCAGAAAGAGGGGCAGAGAGAGGATCCACAGCTTTTCCTGTGCATCATGCCACAAATCTGTTCCACCTTCAGGCGTATACCGACTTAGTGGAGGGACGCCTGGTTGCCAGAATGATATCACAAACCTCAGGAGGCAAGTCAAATGGCCTCAACTGTCGCCGCTCAATCTCCAAGCATGGAGGTGGAGACTGGACAGGTTCGGGTGGAGTACCGTCCCCTGCTGCTGTGACAGAAGGTCCTCCTGAAGAGGCAGACTAATCAGGGGATCGACTGACATGCTGAGTAGCTCGGGATACCAGTATCTTCGTGCCCAGTCCGGAGCCACAAGGATGACTTGGGCCCGGTCGCGTTTGATCTTCTTCAGCACTCTGGGCAGAAGTGGTATAGGCATAAAGGCGTACAACAGCCCGCAACTCCACTCGCGACGAAAAGCGTCTCCGAGCGAGTGCTGCCTTGGAAATTCCAATGCGCAGAACTGATGACATTGCGCGTTCTCTTCGGTGGCGAATAGATCTAAACAAGGATCTCCCCAAAGCTGAAAGAGGCCTTGCGCCACGTACGAGTTCAGACGCCATTCGTGATCCATCATGCACCGGCGGCTGAGTTTGTCCGCCCTGGCGTTCAGAGAACCTGCCAGGTGTTGAATCACCAGGGTCACCCCCTGATGTTCCAGCCACTGCCAGAGGCGCAGAGCCTCCTGGCAGAGGGTCCACGACCCGACCCCGCCCTGTTTGTTGCAGTACCACATGGCGGTGGTGTTGTCCGTGAACACTTGCACTACACTCCCACGGACAGAGGGGAGGAATGCCTTCAGTGCTATACGAATCGCCCGCAGCTCCAAAAGGTTCATATGGAGCCGGGACTCCGCGGGAGACCAGAGGCCTCTGATCTCCGCCTCTCCCATGTGGCCTCCCCAGCCCTGGAGAGACGCGTCCGTCACAACTACGCGCTCCGGTTGGGGAAGAGAGAGGGATCTGCCGCTGACCCAATAGCGGTCCGTGAGCCACCACTGCAGATGTCTCACAGTGCCCTCCGAGATCAGGACATGGTCGGACAGGTTGCCCTGATGCTGGGCCCACTGAAACTTCAGGTCCCACTGCAGAGCCCGCATCCGCCAAAGGGTGTGATGCACCAGGAGGATGCAGGAGGTCATCAGCCCCAGAAGCTGCAGCGTCAACCTGACCGAGACTCGGGACAAAGGCTGAAAGATTGGAATCAGAGCCTGTATATCCCGAACCCGCTGTTCGGGGGGGTATACCCAAAACTGCGCCGAGTCGAGAACCGCTCCGATGAGGAGGAGCTTCTGAGAGGGGCACAGGTGTGAATTCGGCACATCGATGGAGAACCCCAGCTGGTGCAGGAGGTCTGCCGTCGTCTGGAGGTGGCTGACGACTGTCTGGGGCGAGCCCGCCTTCAACAACCAGTCGTCGAGGTAGGGAAGACTGAAACCCCTAACCTGCGCAGATGAGCTGCGACCACCGCCATCACTTTCGTGAACACCCTTGGGGCGAAGGTAAGGCCGAAGGGGAGCACGGTAAACTGAAAGAGCTCGTGGCCTACCGTGAACCGCAGGTAGCGCCGGCAGGACGGGGATGTGGAAATAAGCGTCCTGCAAGTCCAAGGCTACCATCCAGTCTCCTGGCTCCAGGGCAGCTAAGACCTGAGCCAGTGTCAGCATCTTGAACTTCTCCTTCCGGAGGGAGCCGTTGACGTTCCGTAGGTCCAAGATAGGGCGTAGGCCCCCTTTACCCTTCTTGGGTACCAGAAAGTAGTGGGAGTAGCAACCACACCCTCCTTCTAGCCCAGGAACGCGCTCGATGGCCCCCTTGGCCAAGAGGGCTGTAACTTCCTCCTGCAGAAGCCGCAGATGATCCCCCGATATGCGGTGGTATTGCGGTGGTATGGCTGAGGGGTCGTCTCGAAGGGGAGGGAGTAGCCCCTTCGGAAGATTTGCAGCACCCACTTGTCCGATGTGACAGTGCGCCAGTGGGAGTGGTGATGGCGAACCCTGCCCCCCACTGGCGTCACATGGACCTGAAAACACGGACTAGGAAGGTTTTGAGGCGGATGCTGCGGGGTAAGGTGTGGACTGGCCTCGCCGTTGTCCCCGACCGCCTCCACGGCGATTTCCACGGCCGCCACCGCGTTGGATGTTAGCTTGCGGTGCGTGGCTGGCAGCACGTGTCGGGCGCCCCTTCCTTGGCCACGAAAGGAGCGAAAGGCACCCGTTTGTTGGCGCGGGGCCGAGAGGCCCAAGGACTTGGCCGTAGCCCTGGAGTCCTTAAAGCGCTCAAGCGCATGGTCTGCCTTGTCGCCAAAGAGGCGACGCCCATCAAACGTCCATGATAGTATTCTGGACATCCGTTGAAAAGTTGGCGGACCTCAACCAGGCGTGGCGAAGAATCGCCACCGTCGTTGCCATCGCTCTGTCCAATGAGTCGGTGGTATCCACACCGGATGGAGAAACGTGCCGCATCTCGACCCTCCGCAAGGGCTTGGGCGAGTTTTGCCTTGACCTCCGCCGGGCATTGTGGCAGCACGTCCGCGACTGTGTCCCACAGGGAGTGGGTGTAACGGCCCAAGAGGCATGCGGTGTTGGAAAATCGCAGTCCCAAACTAAGACAGGAGAATATTTTCTTTCCATAATTCTCATACCTCTTGGATTCCCGGGAATGCGGTCTGGGAATTAGAGGCCTGGATGACCAGGCTCTCGGGGGTGGGGTGGGTGGACAGGAAACAAGGGTCGCCCGGGGCCGGGCGGTGGCGTCTGGCCACGTTCCTATCTACAGGCTGGTCTGTAGCGGGCCTGGACCAAGTGCCCAAAAGAACGTCTGTCAAGGCCTCATTTAACGGCAGCAGAGGCTCTGTTGAGCTTGACTGCGGTTTAAGGACCTCAGTGAGGAGGTTAGTCCTCACGGCCTTGGCTGCCCGCGTCAACACCACACTGAAGGTTGCCCCCTCCTCCTTAGCCACGGTAGGAGGGGGGGGGGGGAAGAGACAAAACCAGTGTCCGGCGAAGTGTCCAGACCACTGGCATCCCCAAGTCCACCTGTCCAGTCCTCCTGGGACTGACAGTCACGTGTCAGAGGGTCCTCAGACCCCTCCAAATACTCCTGTTCACCCATCTCCTGATAATCAGGGTTGTCAAAGGACGGGGCCGGTTCATTGAAGTAAAACTCCCCAAGCGGCGTCAAGAGCGGCGCCGCGCCGACGCCGGAACCGGGACGAGGGAGGTATTGGGGACGGCGCCATCCGAGGACCGCGTCGGAGGTGACACCTGTGGAACCGGCGCCAGTGAGGTCGTCAGGTCGACCGGCGACGATCCGGATCCAGTGGGGCCCTGCGGCGCCAGGCCGAAGGCGCCGGCGAAGCACCCGACCCGCTAGGGCCCCCAGACGGGTCTGCTGGGTCCGAAGGTACAGCGGAGCCCGTCTGAGGAGAGCAGGACCTCATGGCCATGAGGAAACGCTCAATCTCCTCCGGCATCGCTTGCTGCCCTGGGACCGGAGGGTATGGGGCAGGTCGCAACACCCGCGACTCCGGCGGAGCCGCGTGGGCGGTGTCACCCGAACCCCCGGCCGCATCGCGCGAGCGTGGGGGAGGAGTCTGAAGAGCGATGACGTCTCTTCGACTTCTTGTGCTTACCGGACGACGACTTCGACCCGGAGGAGTGATGTCGACTCCCGGAGCTATGATGGCTCCGCCCCCGCGACCGGTCCCTCGACCTCCGTCCGGACCGGGACCTCTCACGGCGCGGGCCGACTGCCGGAGCTCGAGCCGCTTGCGGGACCGCTCCCGCCTAGCCTTCGAGGTTAAGGCCAGACAGTCGGAGCAGGTCTTGTCGTCATGATCGACGCCGAGACAGTGGAGGCACCGACGGTGAGGGTCGGTGACCGACATCAGTCGGTCGCAGTCCCCACAAGGTTAAAACCTGGCATCCCCATCGGCACCGATCGGAGTCGAAGACTCAAGAAATGATCAAAAAGATCTCAAAAAAGTTAGTCAAAAAGTGACTAAGGTACCACTTTTTCCGGATCTGCGCTGCTGGCGCGGAAAAAAGAACTGACGTCAGCATGCGGAGGTGGCGTCTAAGTACTCCGACGATGTCATCACGGCGCCCACGACGGACGCGGAGCCGCAGACGACTCCTACCGACGCGCAAGGGTACTGCTACGCAAAAATTTCCGGATCCAGTCTGACGCCTGGGGATATTCTAAGATAAGGAATCTAATACTAACCTGTTTCTTTCAGATTATACAGATCTATAAACCTAAATAAATGTTAAAAAATGTGTGTGTCTGTGGAGACTTCATATTTCTAATTCAGGGGTTACCTCAATATACCCCCTACTGCCACTGCAGTGGGCAGAAGATTATGGAAATATATGCCAATTAAGTGTTTTATGAGCAGCTTCACCCGTCAAGAGATCTAGGTTAAATCAATCATTCTTTTGCTAACTACGCCAACACAGTTTGGACTCAGCCATATGCAAATCAGTCTTGACTCAGCTCCTCAAAGGAACAGTTCAGCACGAACTGTCAAGCCGGGTCCTCACTGGACCAGAAACAAGCATTTTGGGACCAGTTTCGGGGAAACACCCCTCATCAGCCATGCTAGCTTGAATCATTCAGCATTCCATCCCTCATTTGTTTCGCAGCACTTTTCACCCTAAGTGGGATGGGTATGCCCAGGCGTGGGCCCCTTGCTCGCTGTGCCAATGGATTCAGGCTAGCCTGGCTAATTAAGGGTGTTACACTGAAACCAGTCCCAGGATGCTCGTTTCCGGTCCAGGGAGGACCTGGCTTTGCAGTTTGAGCTGGACTGTTCCCATGAGGAGCAGGGTCAAGCCTGATTTGTATATGGCTGAGTCCAAATTGGGGTGGCGAAGTGAGCTAAAGGACAACAGATTTAACCCAGATCTGTTCACGGGGGTGCATGTTTGTTTCATTCAGCATCCCGCCCATCATTTGTTGCCACAGCACTACTAAATAAATGTAGCCATACCTAGCCAGCAAAGAACAAGAGTAACACTACTAGAAAGCAATTTAAAGTCACTTAAGGCCAAGGTCTAAGTGGAAGAATAGGAAATTTAAGAAGAACATAAACCTCATTTACAACAGTTGAAGAAAGGCTTTTCGAATCTCAACAATACACTGTCTCGCCTATCATATGTATACTGCCTAAAGTGGAAATTTTGAGAGAGATGACCAACACTAGTGTATGAAATACATGGATCCCTCCCCCCCCCCCCCCCCCCCCCTAATCCCCTCTTTCCCTTAAGTCTCAGACTTCTCCACGTGTAAAAGGTGATGACGGAAAGGTCTCATCTAAACAATCTATGGGAGCCCTGTCTGCCAACTGCCCATAAAGGCTGAAGACTTTCCAAAAGAAAGTGGCACAAGGATTACTTTGAGCTGCTCAGGTCATGCAGAATTGACACAAATGGCAAATTAGCTTTGTTTCCTGCATTGCTTTTTTTGCTGTCATATTGGTATTCGAAACATGTTTATATTGAACAGCACTGGTAATGGACAGGTAGATAGTAAGCCAGGGAGATCCACATGTAGGAAATTTCCAAATATCGCAGCGACATTTTTTGTTAAGTATAAAATGTGAAGGTTGCCATCTAACCACAAGCTACAACTACATACATTTAGGATTAAAAAAATGTCATCCAACATTTTCCTGTCCATACTGTATGAAGATATATGTAAAAAGTGAACATAATTAAATAAATATGTTCTTACAATATCTTACAAGAGCCCTAAAGGACTGACTTTATAGGAAATTGGGAGCAATTAAGTGATGGGCTAAGCTTACCATTTTTTAGCCCTCTAGACTGTTGAACAAGTTACTTACCTTCGGATATGGCATAGGTTAGTTGTAGATTCCTTATCTTAGAATTACCCCCAGGCGTCAGATTGGATCAGCAGAATTGTTTCCCCTGCACGTCGGTAGGTGGCGGCAGCCAACTCCGCGTCTGTCGTCTGCGTTGTGGTCGCCGGATGAGACCACGGTGCCTACTTAGACGTCACCCATGCGCGCTGACCTCAGTTCTGACACAATTTTTCACACCAGAAGCACAGAGCCATGAAAGACACTGACCACGGGTGAGTCACAACTAGGGCCCGGTAAGTACCTATCCCTAGAAGTCAGTTCACAGAGCGGGAGGATGGGTGAGGCGGTAAGGAATCTACAACGCATCTATGTCTCTTACAGATACATCGTTACCGAAGGTAAGTAACTTGATCATCTGAAAGAGACAGTTAGTTGTAGATTCCTTACCTTAGAATAGATACCCCAGCAATACTATCCCCGGTGGTGGTTCGACAAACTAAATTTACACCAGAAAGTCCTGGAGGACCAAACGTGGCAAAATAGCCATCCCTCCGGACTTGGCTGTCCAGGCAGTTATGTCTGGTGAACGTGTGCAAAAAAGCCAAGTGGCCACCTGGCAGATATCAAGAAGTGGGACTCCACGTGCCAATGCAGTGGTTGCTGCTGTAGCTCTAGTGGAATGAGCATGAAGCCCCACTGAATGTTCCTTTTTGCTAAAGTATAACAGATTTTAATACAAAGGACACCCACCAATATATGGTACACTTTTGAACAGTTCGACCATTCTTGGCACCTACATAGCAAATTCAAAAAGTGATCATCCACCCGGAAATCTTTGTGCGGTCAAGGTAGAAGGGCAGCGCACGTTTAGGGACCAGATGGTGGTGTCTCTTCTCCTCCTTGGAAGGGTGCGTACGTGGGAAAAAGGCGGGCAAAGTGATTATTTGTCCTATGTGAAAAGGTGTAACCACTTTGGGAAGGAACAAGAGCCTTGTCCTAAGCACCACTTTGTCCGGACGCACAAGGAAGAAAGGGGGCTTGCAAGATAGAGCCTGAAGATCACTCACCCTACAAGCAGAGGTGATGGCAACAAGGAAGGTCGTTTTCAGAGTAAGGAGCCTGAGAGGACATTTGTGAAGGGGCTCGAAGGGAGCACACATAAGATATGTTAGAACAAGATTCAAGTCCCACTGGGGCATTATGAAGGGAGATCGAGAAAAGAAATGAGTAATTCCATTAAAGAATCTATTTACAATAGGGGACTTGAATAAAGAAGGCTGCTCAGGCAGTGGAAGGAATGCAAAGATAGCTTCAAGATAGCCTTTATGAGTGTCCAGAGCAGAACCAAAGAAAGTATAAACAAGAGAACCTCTGAAAGAGGGGTGGAAAGCAGATCCATGGCCTTTGTTGTGCACCATGCCACAAACCTGTTCCATCTACAGGTGTATACCATTTTAGTGGAGGGACGCCTGGCTGCCAGAATGACATTACGGACTTCAGGTGGAAGATCAAAAGCTATCAACTGTCGCTGCTCAATCTCCATGCAAGGAGGTGGAGGCTGAACAGATTTGGGTGTTGCTGCGACAGAAGATCCTTCTGAAGGGGCAGTCCGATTGGAGTATCGATGGCCATGCTCAGGAGCTCGGGTTACCAGACTCTTCGTACCCAGCCTGGAGCCACAAAAATAACTTGGGCCCGGTCGCGCTTGATCTTCTTGAACACTCGGGCAGAAGTGGTACAGGTGGAAAGGCATACAGGAGGACACAGCTCCACTTGCGATGAAAAGTGTAGCCCAGCGAGTGCTGCTTTGGATACTCCACCGTGCAGAATAGCTGACATTGCATGTTCTCTTCGGTAGTGAACAGATCTAACCAAGGCACTCCCCACCGCTAAAAGAGACCAAGTGAAGACACTCATGATCCACCAGACACCGACGGCCGAGTTAGTCATCCCTGGCTTTCAGGGAACCTGCCAGGTGTTGAACCACCAGGTTCATGCCCTGATGTTCCGGCCGTGTCCAGAGGCGAAGAGCCTCTTGACATAGGGTCCACGACCCCACCCCACCCTGTTCGTTGCAGTACCACATAGCAGTAGTATTGTCTGTGAACACCTGCACCACTTTCCCTTTGAGGGAGGGAAGGAATGCTTTCAGTGCCAAGCAGATCGCCTAGAGCTCCAACAGGTTTATATGGAGCGCGGACTCCACCGGAAACCAACTGCCTCTGATCTCTGCCTCTGCCAGATGGCCTCCCCATCCCATGAGTGACACATCTGTCACCACTGTTAGGTCTGGTTGGGGAAGGAAGATGGATCTGCCTCTGACCCAATCTTAGTTAATTAGCCGCCACTACAGCTGTTGTGCAGTCCCCTCTGAGATCTGAACGTAGTTGGAAAGATTACTCTGATGCTTCACCCACTGGAACTTCTGGTCCCAAAGCAGAGCCCGCACATGCCATCTGGCATGATCCACCAGCAGGATGCAGGAGGCCATAAGGCCCAGCAACCTCACCGAAATCCAGGATAGAGGTTGAAACATCGGTAGCATAGCCGAATATCCTGGACTCGCTGCTCGAGAGGATAGGCCCGAAACTGCACTGTGTCCAGAACAGCTAGGATGAAGGGGAGCGTCTGGGAGGGAGTCAGGTGTGACCTCAACATGTTGATAGTGAACCCCAGCATGTGCAGGAGGTCCGCCGTAGTCTGGAGCTGGGAGACGATAGCTGGGGTGAGCCCGCCTTCAACAGCCAGTTGTCAAGATAGGGGTAAGGCTGGAACCCCTGATCTGCGCAGATGAGCTGCGACCGCTGCCATCACTTTCATGAACACCCGAGGGGCAATGATAAGGCCAAAGAGGTGCACAGTGAACTGAAAATGCTCATGGCCTACCGTGAACTGTAGATAGCCTCTGTGGGCTGGCAGGACGGGAATATGGAAATAGGCATCCTGCAAGTCCAACGCCACCATAAACTGTCAAGGGCAGACAGGACCTGAATCACCATGAGCATTTTGAACTTCTCCTTCCGAAGGAAATGGTTGAGGGCCCTGAGGTCTAGAATAGGACACAGGCCTTTGCCCTTCTTGGGCACCAGAAAGTTGAGGGAATAGCAACCACAACCTACTTCTGGAACAGGGACCCTCTCGATAGCTTCCTTGACCAAGAGAGCGGAGACTTCCTAGAGAAGTGCCAAATTATCCTCCGACCTACGATCGAAGACGGTGGCATGAAGGGAGGGGTAGTCTTGAAGGGGAGTGTGTAGCCCCTACAGACTATTTTCAAAACCCACCTATCCAACGTAATGGATTGGGGGAGGTGATGGCGAATCCTGCCACCCACTGGCCACTGATGGGCCTGAAACGTCGGTATAAAAGAGCAGGGGGAGAATGGGTGTACTGGCCGTCCTGCCGGCTCCCAGTCCCGCTGGGTCACTCCGTCCCACATCCGCGGCCATGCAAAGTCTGGGCAGCTTGCATGAACCACTCGCTAGGCTGGGCCAGACGATTCTGGGAACCCCTTCCATAGGCACGAAAGGGGCGAAAAGCAGACGGGAGTGGTCGGGAAGACGCAGCGAGGCCCAAAGATCTGGCCATAGCCCGAGAATCTTTAAAGCGCTCCAGCGCACAGTCTGCTTTGTCGCCAAAAACACGACGGCCATCAAAGGGCATGTCCAGCAAAGTTGACTGGACATTCCCCGAAAAGCCAGATATCCTCAATCAGGTGTAGCGCCGAAGGACTACAGACGTGGCAATCGTTCTGTCTAGTGAGTTGGTGGTATCCAGTCCACATCTGATTGTGAATTTGGCTGAGTCTCGCCCATCCGCCACTGCCTGGGAGCGAACGGCCCGGGCCTCTTCATGGCATTGAGGCAGCACCTGCACGACCGTATCTCAGAGGAGGATCCCGCAGGCCGAACCACCTCTGTAAGGAGGTTAGTCCCGACTGCCACTGAAGTGATCTCAAGGCCCAGGACCTCAGTCGCCCTTCGCACCACCACAGCATAGGACGCTCCCGCCTCCAAAGCCACGGTAGTGGGAGAAAGCATGCCAAGGTCTGGGGAAGTGTCCAGACCACTGGCGTCACCCAGGTCCTCTTTCCTGTCCGGTTCTTCCAGTTGGTCTGCTAAAGGGTCCAGTGATCACTCCTAGTCCTCATTACCACCTTCTGGGCGGTAGGGAACACCAGGAATGAACAGGGGAACAAAAGTACCCTCTGGCATTGGATCAGACATCGGACTGCTTCCGGGTCCATCTAGGGGATGGGGATGGCACAGGCCGGGGACACGGCCAGCCCCAGGGTTCGTGACCGGGGAAGGTCGACTAAGATCGACCGGCGTTGATCTGGATCTAGGCCTGGATCTGCGGGGGCCCTCCAGGGCCGGAGCCGCCAGCATCAAAGGTCCAGGACACCCGACCGCCTCCGTGGGGCCCAAAGGCATGCCGGCGGAGTCCGGCTGCCCAAAGATGAGGTGCTTGCGGAGTTGGGCAGGGGACGCTCCAGCTCCCGGAAACAGGGGGAAGCGCGGAGTTGTCCCTGAAGGAGGCACCAGAGATGGAGCCTTATAGCAAAGACGTTCCGGGTTCCGCATTGAGTCAGCTGACCGACGGGGGGGAAGGCGAAGAGAGCCGGTACTTCTTCTCCTCCTTCTTTGACTTACCCAAAGACCTTGAAGACTAAGAGTGCGACAAGGTGTGGGGGCTCCGCGAGCAGACTTGAGACATTCCTCTCGAACGAAACCGGGAACGATGCAGAGCCGACCGCCGGCCCTCCAATAACTTTCGGGAAAGCTCCCACAAAGACATTGGATTCATGGCTGGGCAGTCAGAGCACGACTTCGGTTTGTGGGCGTGCTCCAGATACCAGAGATACATGAGGTGCGAATCAGTCACAGACATCAGCTTGTGACACGAGTCGCAAGGCTTGAACCTGCTCTAGCGTTGGGACATTCCTCATGCACCAAGAGTCAAAGACTCAAAAAAGAAGCCAACAAACGTCAAACAAGCATTGGAAATGCAATAGGTCTCGCATTAGAAAAGTTGGAGCTATTGGTCTTGTAAATGACAAATGTTTTATTTATTTGTTGCTTTTTAAAATAGCTAAATTGATAGCTTTGTCATTTACAATGCCAATAGTTATAACTTTTGCGGATGTGACACCTATAGCATTTGGAATGCAACATGTTTTGTATTTACGTGACTTAGATGGCAGCTCTGGTCGTTAGGCCACATCTCTAGATAGCAGGCGAGTGCAGCAGGGGAGAGAAGCACAGCAATGCAATAGGTCTCGCATTAGGAAAGTTTGAGCTATTGGTATTGTAAAGGACACTTTTTTATTTATGTGCTTGTTTTGAAAATAGCGAAATTAATAGCTTTGTTATTTACAATGCCAATAGTTTTATCTTTCGCAAATGTGACACCTATTGTAACACAATATGTGTTGTAGCACTGAGTGGTGTGAGTGGTGTGAGGGTGAGGGGTGTGAGGGTGAGGGGGGTGAGGGGTGTGAGGGTGAGGGGTGTGAGGGTGAGGGGTGTGAGGGTGAGGGGGGTGAGGGTGAGGGGGGTGAGGGTGAGGAGGGTGAGGGGGGTGAGGGTGAGGGTGAGGGGTGTGAGGGTGAGGGGTGTGAGGGTGAGGCGGGTGAGGGGGGTGAGGGTGAGGGTGAGGTGGGTGAGGGTGAGGGTGAGGGGGGTGAGGGTGAGGGGGGTGAGGGTGAGGGGGGTGAGGGTGAGGGGAGGGAGGGTGAGGGAGGGGGTGAGGGAGGGTGAGCGGGTGTGAGAGGGTGAGTGAGAGGGTGTGAGAGGGGGTGTGTGAGGGGGTGTGTGAGAGGGTGAGTGAGGGGGTGTGTGAGGGGGTGTGTGAGGGGGTGTGTGAGAGGGTGTGTGAGGGTGAATGAGGGTGAATGAGGGGGGGTGAGTGGGGTGAGGGGGGTGAGGGGGTGAGGGTTAGGGGGTGAGGGTTAGGGGGTGTGAGGGTTAGGGGGTGTGAGGGTTAGGGGGTGTGAGGGTTAGGGGGTGTGAGTGTGAGGGGATGAGGGTAAGGGTGTGTGAGGGTGAAGGGGGTGATGGTGTGAGGGTGAGTGAGGGTGAGGGTGAGTGAGGGTGAGGATGAGTGAGGGGGTGAGGGTGGGTGAGGGTGTGAGGGTGGGTGAGGGCGTGAGGGTGGGTGAGGGTGAGAGGGTGGGTGAGGGTGTGAGGGTGGGTGAGGGTGTGAGGGTGGGTGAGGGTTTGTGAGGGTGAGAGGATGTGAGGGTGTGTGATGGTGAGAAAGTGTGAGGGTGACTGAGGGTGTGTGAGGGTGAGGGGGTGAGGCTAAGAGTGGGTGAGTGGGTGTGTGAGGGGGTGTGAAGGTGTGTGAGGGTGAGTGAGGGGGTGTGAGGAGGGTGAGGGGGTGAGGGTGTGAGGGTGACGGGGTGTGTCAGGGTGAGGGGGTGAGGGTAAGGGTGTGGGTGTGTGAGGGTGAGGGGTCTGAGGGTGAGGGGTCTGAGGGTGAGTGAGGGTGAGAGGGTTGTGAGGGGGGTTGAGGGTGTGAGTGTGAAATTCCACAGACTGGTAGAGACACAGAAACGAACACTTCGTCATAGGGGCACGCACATCCACAAACTCACATACAGGTATCAATTGCACACAGATGTAAACACAAACACACTGAAGTCAGAGACCTGCACACAAAAGAAGGTACATGGCCCGCTCGTCGGACTAGACAAACATATGTAAACTCACATATTAGTAAACGAGCACACACAAACACACTCCGTGCACCAATAGTCACACACATGAATGCAACACTGTAAATATGTCTCCTATACCGGAATTAACCTATTTCTTGCACCTCTTAATTGATCTTTACCTTTTTCTTGATTAGCCTGATTGTATTTGTTACTTGTTAGTGTGTAATTCTCCTAATGCATCGTACTTGGTTCTATTGTAATGCGCTCCTTTGCTTTGGGTAAAGTCTGCGCTATATAAAACTGCATTAAAAAAAGAAATTAAAGAAAAAAACACAGGTAGTTAAAACGCACACAAATGCACGCGACCATGCTAACGGCCACTTTCAATCAAATACAGACACCAGAGACCAATAGAAAGTCGTGGGAGCATAGTCACACACATCTCAGTAAGAGAAGACCCTCACAAGAGACACGACCAGGCGCGGACAAAAACTCGGGCACAAACACATGCACTCACTCAATATTTTTCTGCACACGCACACAGGAGCAGATACACCGCACACAGATTAAGTAATGCAAACACTTCTGCTGTTTACTGTGTGTATGTAACGCGTTCTGATACTTACGGGTCAAGATAGCGCTATATAAAAAGTTTAAAATAAAAAAAAACGCGTACGCAACCGGCACACGAACAGATACACAGGCACAAACACACCTATCTATACACACCGAATTTCAGACAAACTCAGACACGCATACACATCCTGCATTTTATTAATCTAAATAGACATCCATATACACACGTGCTCTTTCACACAGAGGCACACATATGCTTTTTACACCTACTTTCCCACAGACGTGCACGCACATGATTACCAAACATAGGCCTTTTCTCCAAAGGACACATTTCGTATTATTTAAACTGGACTTGAGATAATTTCCGGCCATTTAGGCAAAGGTTTGGGTCACACGAGAACGAGTGAGATAATGAGATTGTCGTTCACTCTGAGAGACTCCAACGAGGTCCGGGAGTCTCATGGCAGCAGTAGACTCGCAAGCTCCACCCTTCTTTCTGCCCCCGCGTGCATTTTTCAAGCCAGCCCATAGGGGCCAGTGCAGGCCCACACCTGGGCAGAAGGAGAGCGTCTGTGGAGTAGGCAGACTTATTGGAGTTGAATTATTCTCAAATAATGTTTCTGGTGTATTCAAATTTGCTGCTTGCGAAGCGTTGAAATTCTGGTGGGATGGGGCTTGTAATGTTCTCATGTATCAGTTCTGTTCCTGGAAGCGCTCTGACACCTTCGGGTAAAGTCTGCGCTATATAAAAACCGCATAAATAAATAAAGTTTACCGAAATTTATCAGGACGGACTTTGAAAGAAACAAGTTAAACAACTTTTAAAAGGAGACACGGCCTCCGGCCGTGAAACTGAAAGTACGGCCGGCCGGCCGTGAATAATTAGGGGGTGAGAAATGCGCTGGGAGGGCTGCCTTTGATGTGCTAATGCGAGGCAGGCGGCTGGTGGCATTGTGCACGCGCTTTTTAGGGCTTGCGCTTGCGCAATCACCTAAAAAGCACATGCACTTCATGCAATCGCCAGTGGTGGTTAACCACTGGATAAGCCACATTAGAGCTTCGCCAGCTATGCGCATGTGCGCACAGCAGGCGAGCCCTAAAAAGGCTAGTAAAAAAAATGACTAAGGGGTAGCTCTCTCCGGATCTGCACTAGGCTGGCACAGAAAAAGAAAGAACTGACGTCAGAGCGCAGGGCGGCGTCTAAGTAGGCAACGCAACGTCATCCTGGTGACCACAACGCTGACTACTGATGCAGAGTTGACCAACGCCAACGGCCAATGTGCAGGGGTACCGCTAAGAAAAAAAAAATCTCTGGATCCAGTCCGACGCTTGGGGGTTATTCGAAGGTAAGGAATCTACAACTAACTGTCTCTTTCAGATGCAGACAGGAATGAAATGGCTTATCAACGCCAAGGTACGCAACTGATGATTCTCATTTCAAAATTTTAATTGTGTATCTTAGTTTCCTGAAAATCCATGAGTATTGTTTCTCATTTAAGCAACATGAAGGGCAACGGCTTCACAATTTACAACGGGAGGTATTAGTTACTAAAACAGAGGTATTTCTTTCACCATATGCAACAACATATGGCACAATGCATATTAAAATCAGTGCCTGGATGAGCTCGAACTGAGGACCAATCAACAATAAGCGTCCTCTCCACCTAATTGCAACCTATGAAACCCAAGGAGAAAGTAAAGCATCTCATTATTTATTCATATAAAAAAACAATTACATTTCAACTTAACCCCATGCGCGCTACGCGTTTTCCCGCTGTGTGCTGAGTTTTTAAAAAACCTGCGGTTCATGACGAGCTCAGCTCGTCATGAGCGTACGACAGGCGTAACTCATGACGAGCTGAGCTCGTCATGAGCGTCGAAGGGGTTAAAGAGATAGTTAAAATTACCATTTTAACACTTTAAAGATGATAAACATTATTCCCTTTCAGATATCCTCAAAGAGAACTAGGAACCATACTAAACTTACACATGGGCAGGCCATATGTTATTATAGTGGAATTTCAGCTTACTTAAACTACAGATGGACCAAAAAACAGGGTTAAGGATGGCCTTGTACATAAGGAATTATGAACAAGTAACCAAGGGGCACAGATCCCTCCAACGGCTTAAAATGAAGGACACCAAAATACTGTGCATGGTGCACAAAGTTCTATATGGGGAAACCACCTAAATATTTAGCGACCAAATTGAGTGCCACCACTTGTGGAAGAGCCTGAGTCTCTCCAGGTAGAAATTTACAACTGATGCTAGCGGAAAAGTATGGGAGAGCAGGAGCTTCTTGTTCTTCCTGGAACACAACGCCTGATTAAGCTAGAGAGAAAGCTCAGTGTTTTAGGTTTTGTTTCCAAGTTAAAACCTCCTACTTAAGTAGTGACAGTGGTACCTTCACCTATGATTCAGTCCTGTGGACCCTCATTGAGCGTCTTATATAAATGGCAACACTGCACCACAGTGCCAAGACATAATATTGTAGTGAGCACTATAAAGATCTTAGCAATAACAATGCCACAATAGTTTCATAGACAATGGAGATGAAACACAAGCTGTTTAATATATCGCATATAAAAAGAAAACTTGAATTTTTTTTAAATTTTATTTACAATTTATTCAAAAAGATTGCAACAAGTAGCAAGACAATTCTCAGGACCACCATGGTGAGGCCGTTTTGTGTAATAGTCCACTTTATGGCCGGATGAGTAAGCCAAGCTGTCTCTAAAACGAAATAAATGTGTTATTGGCATTATCATCGCAGAAGGGTCAAACCTCTCAGGCACCTAAATGATCAGAGATGGACAACACATGAACCGTCTTCTTGGATATGGATGGATGTTTCTTTTTTACTTGCCTCTGTACTCTTGCTGGTATTCAGCAGAACTGCTGATGTGCTTTAAGGCTCCAATATTTAAGCTTTTCACAGCCTACGAGCGAGTCCGAGTCCTCTCAGCCAAGTTGCTTCCCACACGATGAAGGACCTCTCTGGTCACCACACACAGGATTTGTGGTGGAACGGGAACTCTGATCATTAAGCGGGAATTCCTCATCCACATCAAATAGTTACACAAAACTACCACTTTTTAAAGGAGAATAAAAACAAATTCAGAGATTGAAATGCACACGTTTGGTCCACACAACCTACACATCATTAAAACAAATAAGTACATTGATGAATTTCACACTATGTGTATTTGTTCTCCAACTATTCTGGAAGCCAACGATTATGCTTTGAACAGGAGAAAAACAAAGTTTTTGATTCTAATGGTATTGTGGAAGTACTTTAGCAAAAATAACTATGTATGATGCTAACAATATTCTTAACTTGCTCTCCAAACTAATGTTATGTAATAAGCATTTCACCTTTGGCTTGTTTTCTATCCACACTAGCATTCAAGCGTCTTTAACATTGGACAGCTTATTGATGGTCAAAGGAAACATGCTCGTCGGTTCAGGTATTAGTAGTTGTCCTTTTTTAGAATAAATGAATAGGTTGCTATTGCCACCGTATAACATGTTGCTATTTCCATTCTTGTGCTGGGAACTGCAAAGAAAAGTGTGACACTAGGGATTGAGAGCACATCTAAAAAACGAGTGTTACCACTATATCATTCTTAGACTGGCCTAATTTAGGAGTACATTATAATTTTAGCCACCATGTATTAAATAAGGAAAATTAATAATTCATAACATGTTTACAATAGGTTCCTGAGAAGAATGGTTGCTCACCCTCTAGGATGGTTTACTTTGGAGAAAATGAGACAGAGAGAGGATTTGATTACCATTGTAAGGTGTGCTGTATCAGCAGATAGCATAGAGCAATGCTCAGCACAGAACCCTTAGGTTCAAAGTAAAATTCGCATATGAAATAAAATATTTTTTTGTTTATAAACAGTTACTCGAAAGAACAGGCACCGTTGGATGTAGTACTTAAAGTCATGAGCAAGTTTTTGACCAGGTTGGGCAATCTGGTAACAGATCTGATAGATAGTACTGACCACTAGAATTATTCTCATATTAGAGTTTGGGGACTGGATATTAGTTGGTCATTTTTATAGCTCTTTACGACACCCCACAGAAAAGGGACGGAGAAGAGGGTCCACGTAAGAGGAGGGGACCAAATATTGTGTGGAAAAGGTTCCGCTTTTCTGTTCACTGCTACACTATAACCTACATTGTAATTGGACGAAAGTTGAACTCGGAGGACTTGGATCTTAACTAAGTTTGAACGTTCCATCACTTTTTGTTTCTCCTCAGTGAATGCTCTAAGTGTCACAGGTGTTGCACAGATAACTCTGCAATGAGACCAAAGCTCCATCTCAAAGATGAAGCCAAAAAAGCCAAACGCTGATGGGTGTGTTGCATTACAATGCAGAGGGGTTACAGTCTGTCAGTTTCAACAGGACCAAGGCAGATTTGCATTTGATTGGTCCCGATTGGAAGTGGCATAGTGAGCAAAAGGTTAAAATGGACTGTAATGTAACCATTCCCAGTGGCCGATATTAATGTAAGCATTCTACTTATCGTTCAATTCTTACGTAAAATGTGGTCTTGGCTAGAAGGTGTTTGTACAGCAGAAGTGACACATCTGCCCAATGCGGTAAAACATGCATACAAGCGTGCTGCCCTTTCCACTACGGCTGACTGTTCAGGGTTAAATCCCTTCAGCAGCTCTACTCGCAAGATATTTAAGTGGGTAGAGCATCTGTTGCTAGAGTGTATGTGTGTAAAGTTTTTAAGTGCCAAATTCGAAGCATGGCAGGCTTCACATACCCTATAAAAATTCCATTTTGATAGAATGATCTTCCCCCGCGTTGAGTATTATCTCTCATAATTCCAGTATCACAGGACACCTCTGTTGGCAAAATGGCTATATGCATTTTTTCTTAAACTAATATAGTTCTAGAAATGCGTCAGCTGTAAGGCATTGGAGTTCTTGCTACAATGTCAGACCCAAACATGTAATATAGGAGGGACAAATTAAAATTAAACAAATATTACAAGACAAAATCAGTGAGAAATGCAAGCAACCAAACCCCACAAAGACAGAACCAGAGAACAAAAACCTGATAACATTGGAAACTAATTGATGGAACCTTTCTCATGGGTTCCGACAATCTAAGTTCATGGAATCTGAAAGTCTAAGTCAGAATTCCTTTTTTGGATGGCACTACTTATAAACGGACCTTATCCTGCCCTGTCTATGCATTGGTCTGCTTCACAAAGATGGAAAGGGTGTACCTGAAAAGGACACACCAGAGTTTTCAAAGCAAATATGAATGCCAGCTCAAGAGATGCAGCGGATCATACATTAAATGGCCAACTAATTTTCTCTTCAGAATGGCCCCTTGAATTTCCCTCCAAGGCAGCCACAAAATGAAGTCCTGACATCTCAGAGTCTTCCCACCTGCCTCCTCCCTGTTGCAAGGCTAGTATTTAAACATGGTGCTGAACCGAACTTAGCCACAGGATGCATGAAGCATTCCCCATCTTTTACTTCCTTTACCACCTAGGCACAGAAAATATATAGTGTTCATAATGTAAAAAAAATACTTCACCATCTCCAAGGAACAAAATTAAATTATTAAGGTGCTGTATTTACCTGCTGAGTACAATAACAATTTAAAAATAAATTAAAGTCTGATACAGCTAAAGTGGTTTCAGGTAACCTCTTGCACAGATTAAATAAAAACAGTAGGTTTTTTGAGGGCTGAGGGAGCACCTTTGTATTGACAATTCAGCCTTTCTTCATGGTCAAAAGGGGCAATGTGCTACAACCCTTACAGTTAGACATCAGGGTATCCTAAGTCAAGCTAAACATCCACCAAGTGACTACACTGGGAGAAGATGCCTGAACACACAGGAGGCCTTCATAGTAGAGTTGTGGAAATCAAGCTTGCTCTCAATGCATGTTATGCTGTTCATGATAACTCTCTGATCCAAACAACCTGTGTTTTTTGTGTTGCACTTAGTTTTAACTGGCTTCAGTTTTATGTGAAACATGGAAATTATAGTCACTTAAAATAAGGTGATGGTGAAGGGAAGTCCAGATGTTTACCAAATATACCGAAACATGCCCTATTCAGATTCTGCCTCATGCAAGAGAGCCACTGATGTATGTTCTAAAATATAATGCCACAAAAAACTGTCATTATTATCCATGCAAGTCAAAACCACCATATTACCATATAGATTATTCGGAAAAGAGAAACAGTTTTCGTCCCTTCTTAGAATTTCCTGGGCTTGACACCATTCTATGTCAAATTTACTAATGTAAAGTGGACTTATTTACATACTTTGCAACAGCATCATTAATATTGCTGGGTTCTTCCTCCTTTCTGTGTGATATGCACCAACATTCAATCTCTCCTAATAACTCTTTGGCTAGGTTAACTCTTGTAGTCAATCTTCATATATAACTAGACTCACTAATGTTATGAATCTTTCACCATTTTGTGGTCTATTTCACTAAGGCCAGAGCTTATGTAACCCACTAAGTAATCAGGTTCTCCAATGCCAGGGCTCTTCCCAAATTGTGTGTTGGACTCCATTACGTGTCGGTGCATACGTCATTCGGCGATGATCCTCTCATGTCAAGGTTCTCCCTTTATTTCGAGTTAGACTGAAATATGTGCCACATTTCCCTCATTTTGGGTCAGGCTCACTAAAAGAATAATGATAGAGCTCTGAGATTCGCCTAACAGATGGAGGGAAGAAACTCCAATAAAATGTAATATAGAACGGTTGAAATGCTGAGAGATCAACAACCTTTTTAATGGACTATGGACGTGCGTTGAGATTAAACTCACTAATGTTTCACAATTTCACCAAGTTGTCAGTTTCACCAACGTCCGGGATCTTCCCTCATTTCGTAGTGGACTCACCAGTTCCACCAATTCTGTGGTCAGGCTTACAAATATCAGGGATCTATTCTATACGGTCCATTTTAGACTCAAAAATTTCCCATCAGTCCTCCTCTCCCTTCTTCAGCCATGTTAACTCGTGTTCCTACTGGAATCCATGTTTTGCAGCCTAATTGCCCAGAGTTTCTCTCTCATTTGGCCTGACACACTGAACTCAAAACTCTTCTCCAATCTGTTGCTAGACTCACTGATCGTGAAGTTCATCAAGGCCAAGCTGTTCCTTCATTCTGGGATCTCCCTCACTAATGGTGGTGCTCTTTCTACTTTCCTTAGTCAGGCCCAGTGTCTGGGGACTTAGCCCTATTCTTGGGGCTCACTAACAGTAAACTTCTTTCTTCATAATGAATGATGCCAATATTCAGCCTCTTTCCTGTTTTAAGGTGGACATGTATTTTGGGATGCTTCTCATTTTGTAGTCAGGCATATTTGCAAGAACTCTACCTATTTAACAAAATGAGTTGCTAGAGCTAGGGGGCATCCTCCATTCTAGGCAAACCAACACCCTGGTAAAGGTAACCATCTGCTCTGGCGAGGAGAGCTGTTATAAATAATGCACAATTTTTAAGACTGTATCAAACAATAGGCATCACAAGGTGAAGAAGGCTCTATTGTAGCACTTCATTTTAGGTTATCCTCTGCAGTATGACATGGTTCAAGAATTAGGTTTGTAGTATTTCAAACTTTTTTACTTCAGCCTCTCCTGCTCCTACCCCACGTGTGTACAGGCTCATCTAATAATGGGGAGACTTGAAGACAAGCATATTTAGGCCTGTGCCCGCAAAACTAGTACACATTTGCAGTAATCCTTGTGCAAGAGTAGGCAGATGATATTGCGACTGCCACACCACCTCTGGCTTTCCACATATGAGCTGGAGGGTGAGAGGTAGACATCTTTCAGTCATTAAACATGATCTCTGCCTAGGACCCAAAGCACATTCTTGACTTTCATGACTATGAGCAATAGCATGCACAGAAACAGTTAGTCATGGACAATGAAGCATGTTCATTTACAGCACTAGCAATGTTGAGCAGCATAAGAAAGAATTACTCCCAGGAAGGTTGCAAGCTCAGAAATGGTGGCTTGACATGCAAACTAAGTTTGTAACCGCATACGTCTCCAATGCTGTGGAATCAGCTCAGTAAAAGCTCTGTCCTCCTAAAAGAGTTCCTTTCCTAAACTTAGGGAGCAGGAGGGGTGGGGCTGGGGGAAGGGGGTGCGTGTGCATCAGTCACAGTTGTTCATTTTTTGATTATAGGTTCTTCAGATCAAGAGTCAGGAGTGTGGCAAGGTTGAACTTTGACTTATCAGGATTAATGATCTGTAGAAATATGCGTTTTAATAAACGTTAAATAGTTTTGCAACCAGGCTACAATGAAATGTTGATTAAAGGTGCATAGAGTACCAATGTTGTTTATGAAACCAGACTCACTGAGAGCGCTGCAAGTCTCTTCACACCTAATATCAGGTTTTATTGAGCCTCCATAAAGGGTCCAGCATGCTGAGCGGGTCATCGGTGGCCTTGCTTCCACTAGAAAGCCCCTCACCATTTTGAGGCTGCAGAAAGCTTTGCTTGTTCATTTTCTGCTTTCCCTTCTGGGAACTGTCTAAGTTAAAAGCCTCAGGAGTCAAAGATGCCAGAAGATCTAGGGAGGAAGAGGAAGGTGCTGTGCAGGTGCTTGGGGATTCTCTGCTGGGTCTTGGCTCCACCTCTTCCGGCATGTGGTTGTTGGCAATCTCAGGGTTGGCTACAGGTGTGTCGATCACAGGCACCACCGTCTGGGTAGACTCCAGCAGTTGTTCAGAGGGCAGTACAGCCACAGGCTCTGTGACATCAGGCTGGAAGAGGCTTGAAGGCAATGACTGAGAAGCCAGGGCATTTGCAGGCTCCATTACAGTTTCACAGTTTGAAAGCTGCCAACTGACAGTCGGCTCCATGCCGCCCAAAGGTGGCTTGATACTCAGCTTGGCAATGGTAGCTTGGATTGAACTGATGGGCATATCTCCTCCCAGCACAATATCCTGGGGATCCTGGAGTGGATACAGCTAGAAAAAAACAGAAAACCAGAATCACAAATATTATCTAAAGCCAAAATGGGATGTTCATTATTTAAGACATCCGACAAACATATCTGGAAACAGTATTGAAAGGGAGAAACAAAGGATGGAAATAAAGTTTAAAGAAAAGGTGAAAACGTAGATCTATAGAAGGTGGGCCCTGCAAGAAAGTTACTTCCTGCTAATTAAAGATTTCCTCGTTAAAGGTGGTCACATATTGATACGATTTTAATATTTCCTGCTCTACAGCATCAAAGAACAATTAACTTACGTTCAGTAAAGTGGTGTCAGATGGATAGCATTACACCTACAGATTCCTTATTGAAACTCTTTAAAGTGCCAGATTAGATGAACAAGTTACTTCCCTTGGTAATGCTCTTTCTAGTAGGTACTCTATGTAACCACAGATTCGGCAACCTTAGAATATCTCTAGGTGTCAGACTGGATCCGGAGAATTCTTTCATCAATGCTCTTGGATGCCAGTAGGCGGGCAGTGTAGCTCTGAGGGAACTCCGTGCAGCGCAGAGTGGCCCTTAATCACCATCCCTGTGCTCTTATGCCAGTTTCATATTTCCTACTTTGGCACCCTCAGATGCAGAGTAGAACATATTGAAAGAGACAGTGTTGACTCTCTAACTTGAGACCTTTTAGATGGCAGTGAAAACTCTGCACTTAGGTGGACTAACCACAAGAAACATCGTGACTGAAGGTAAGTGACTTGTTCTTCTGATGGCTATTTCTAACTGCAGAATAACAAAGGCTGGTCAAGCAAGAAAGCCGAAAGCCCCAATAAGCAGCCAATAACCATGACCAAAGCAAATACTTGCCGGGCTAGGGGCAAACTAGCAATAAAACTTCAGACACATTTACCAATCAAGGGTCCATTTGACAGGTACTGTACCAATTCACAAATCGGTCCCAATACTGATATTATGGAGGGACATCTCACTGTCAATATGACATCAATGACCTCTGGGTACAGGTCGAAGGAGTTCAACTGTCGCTGCTCAATCTCCAAGCATGGAGAGGAAAAGTGTGCAGGCACAGGTGCAACACAATGACTTGCTGCTGTGACAACAGATCCTCCCGAAGTGGCAGTTGTTCGGATGACAGATGCTCATGCCCAGGAGTTCTTGGTACCACACTCTCCTGCTCCAATCCAGTGCCATTAGGATTACTTGGGCTCAGTTATTTTCGATCTTCTTTAGAATACTGGACTGACACACAATGGCAGGAGGCTTACAGGAATCCTGAGTTCCACTCAATATGGTACGTGTCACTGAACAAGAGCTGCTTTCTAAACTCCACCGAGCAGAAATGCTGACAAGGCGCATTCTCAGCAGTGGCAAAAAGATCGTGCCAGGGTTCTCCCCATTACTGGAAGACAGCCTGTGCAACCTCCGGGTGTATCTGCCATTCGTGATCCGCTGGGCAGATGAAACACAGTTCATCCGCTCCGTGGTTTAATGTCTAGCCAGGTGGTTCAGGCCCAAAGGAATTCCTTGGTAGTCTATCCAGTCCCAGAGGAGCAGAGCCTCCTGATCCAAGATCACACAGCACCCTGCTTGTTGCTGTACAACATAGCAGTCGTGCAGAGGGTGATTCCTACACCAGCCTTCACTTGGTGGGTAGGAGGCCCTTCAGCGGCAAGCGGATCACCCTCTACTCTAATCGATTGATATGGTATCAATCTCTCCCATATGGCCTCCCCAACCCAGCAGGGATGCATCCTTGAGTACCGTATGCTCCGGGAAGAGTAACAGAGAGGGGCCTGCCACTAACCCAATCACGGTACAGTAACCACCATTGCAGATCTTTCACAGCCTTGCCTGCAATCTGAATACAATCTGATAAATCTGCCTTATGTGCCCAGTGAGATTAGAGGTCCCACTGCAGTTCCTGCATATGCCTTATGGCATGTTTCCTCAGCAGGATGCAGTAAGTCAACAGACGGTGAAACATCGGGGACATAGCCTAAATGTCCTGGACTCTCCGTTCATGGGAAAAGAAAGAAACCACACCATATTCACAATGGCTACGATAAAAGGGAGCATCTTCGAAGGAGTCAGGTGTGACTTAGGCATCTTCATAGTGAACCCCAATGACGCTAGGAGGGTCACCATCATCTGGAGGTGGTTAACGATTGCCTGGGGCAAGACAACCTTTAGCAGCCAGTAATTGAAATAGGGGGAAGACTGGTACTCCCGACCTCCAAAAGGTGTGCTGCGACTACCGATATCCCTTTCATGAACATATGAATGACAGTGGTGAGGCCAAAGAGGAGAAATGCAAACTGATAATGCTCCAGACCCAGGGTGAACCGTAGGTATAGTCTGTGGGTCCACAGGACAGGGATGTGAAAATAATCATTCTTAAGGTCCAGTCTCCAGGGTCTAGGGCAGCAGGGCCTGGGTTCGTGTGAGCATCTGGAATCTGGACTTCCACAGGAGAGCGTTAAGAGGGTGAAGATCGAAAATAAGACGAAGGACTGCATCTTTCTTTGGCACAAGGAAGTAGACGCATTAACACCCACCTCCTACTTCTGAGGCTGGAACCCTCTATGTGGCCTCTTTGGCCAAAAGGGCCTGCACTTTCTGCTGTAAGACAGACAGATGGTCCTCCATCAGCAGGCGGTGGAAGGTGCTGAGGGATAGAAATGAATGAGGGGGCATAGCATCAATAGACCATTGTAGGAGCCACTTGTCTGCAGTGATGGCTACTACAGTTCATTGTGGCCATGTGGCTGCCAAGGTCCCAATATAAGCGGTTTTGTGGTTCCTGCTGCTGAAGGGGCGAGGAACTCAGCTCCACATTGTCCCTACTGTCATCGTTGTCTCGAAGTACCACGAAAGGGCGGAAAGGTCTGCTGGGCTGGAGGAGTCTAGCACTGGCAAAATGGGAACCCTCTGGCATAGCCACAGAGAGGGCAGAATTGTTGATGAAACAGCCTTGTGGGAGCAGAAAGGCCCAAAGAACGTGCTGTGTCTCTACCACCCTCGAAATGTTCAAAGGCCAAGTCTGCTTTGTTGCCAAAATAATGTTAACTGTGGAACATCATATCCATTGAGGATCCCTGGACATCCCCAGAAAACCCAGTAGATGTCATTCAGACAACACCTAAGAGCCACACTAGCACCAATGGCATGTCCCAACAGCTCTGTCCAGTCCCGATCTTATTACCAATTTTGCCATTATGAATAGGCAGGGTAAGAGACGCCGGAAGGAAACTCATGCCACTGTGTCCCAAAGGGCATGGAAGTAGCAGTCGAAGAGACTTTGGAATTTACTGACCTTTAGCAAGGCTTGTGGAGGAGAAATGTGCTTGCCAAATATATCTATACTTTTTGACTCCCAATCTGGTGGAGTGGTAGGGAAGTCGTTAGAATTGGCCTTGCTGGTGGAAGCCTGTACCACCAGACTCTCTGGTGTTGAATATTGTGTTAGGAAGGCAATGGTGGAAGGTGCAGGGCGATGGCGATGAGCAACCTGTCTAGTAGTGGGTGGCCCTGAACAGGTCTTGGATTAGTTGGTTAAAAGTGTGCTTGTAAGTGCCTCATTGAATGGCAACAGTGGTTCTGTGGGAGCCTGACCAGGTTACAAGACCTTTTACTTCCATGGCTGGCAACTGAAAAATCCAACACCTCAGATTTCCTTTACATCACGACAGCAAAAGAGGAGCTTTCCTCTTTAGCTGAAGCTAAGAGAGATACAAGGCCAGTATGAAGAGATGTGTAAAGCACATGGCATGATGAAGCTCTTGATACCAGTTTTCCTCATCAGATTTGGGAGCATAATCGTCCCAATCGTCAAAATTGTCGTTATCTGAATCCGTGCCAAAGAAATTGTGTAAGGTCTGAGCCCTATGATGTGGCAAGGTCACAGGATCAGAGGAATTGCCAAGTGGTTCTGCGAAGGTCACAAAATCGGTTTGTGGTGGATTCAGTTTGGGCTGTATATCCTCATCTGGCATCAGAGTCGAAGCAAGCTGAAGTGGAGCAGGTAATGATGCCAAAACTTGAGCATGGACTGGAATCTGTGCTAAACTCAATATATGTATAAGGGACAGAAACAAGAGCAGACCCGCCGGCTGTCGTTCGATTGGAGGCCCCTATGGATCCTTGGAGTCCAAAGGAATTCCAGAAGGAGCCTGGTAAAGTAACAAATATACACAGCATAGCCTACCTGAAGGCTTAACCCCTTCGCTGCGGCCGCGATTTTACCGCTGTGCGGTAAACAAAAGAACAGGGCGGGCCGTGACGAACCCAGCCGTCATCAGCACACACCCACCGCGAGGCGTGACGGCTGGGGTTCGTCACCAGCATGGGAGGGGTTAAACTTGCAGCAAGATCATTGGCATACCTGGAAACTCAGGGAACATCTGAATCAAGCTCGGAATAGTCTCCAATGGAGATCAGAAGGAAGACCGGGAGACATACCGATGCCCTCGCACCGTCTTCGGAGTTAGGGAGTGGTGGGAATGAGCAGTTTTCTGCTTGAATTTCTTCTGTGTCGTCGACGACTTACTCTGTGATGACGGTCTGCAGTAGGGACAACTTCTGGAACAAGACCTTCCTTTTGACTTCAACTGTTCACCACATTGAATCTTCTTGTGCTTGGTGACAAAGTTTGGCCTCACTATATCCCGTATCGCTTTAGGGTTCATCTGGTTGCAGTCGCCGCAGGCCTTAGACTAGTGATCCAACCCCAGGTACCACAAAACTACACAGACATCTGCATGGTTTAAACCTTGTAGTTTATGGGGGTGACATTTCCACAATTCCCTTGTACACTGTAGAAATGGGTTTGAAAAACTTTGGACAAAGGCAAGGGAGAAGATCCGCGTCGCAAGGCATGAAAAGAAAGGAACTGATGTTGGCATGCATGAGTGGTCCTTACATGCAGTCTATGTGTCTCTTCTGGCATGTCACGTCAGCGTATAGCCACATGACGTCACCTATCGGCACGCAGGAGAGTTGCTCTAAAAGTCTCCAGATCCATTCTGACACCTGGAAGTATTCAGAAGGTGAGGAATCTAAGTTTAAGAAGAGTCCATTTAAAGTAAAAGCTAAGCATTCTTAGGGTCACTGCCATTGAGTCCTTGATCGTTCGAGGTTTGAGGTTTGGGGAGGGCGGGGAGAAAAAAAACAAACACTGGCAGAGTGATCCTCTGCAAACGTGGAAGGGAGTCACAACCTTTGATAGGAAGGCCGCCTCGGTCCTCTGTAACAATTTGTCCAGAAAATGATAGTTGGACCGACAGCACCTGCAGTTTACTCATGAAGCATGCTGGCATAATTGCAATTAGAATAACTATTTTTATTGTTAAGAGCTTTAAGGAACAAGCTGTGCATAGGCTCAAAGGGTGTGCAAATGAGAAATGTCAAGACCAAGTTCACACCCCACTGAGGCATAACAAATGATTTTGGGGGAACATATCAATCAAACCCTTTTTAAAAAAAACAGATTTTATTAGATTTAAGCCAACGAAAGTGGCAAAGATGAACAGTTGACATAACAAGTATGTTAAGAGGGAGGATCCCTCTAAGCTGGCTGGAGCACTTTGCTGGAAACAGATGTTTCTTAAAAGACTTGACCAAGTTAATAAAGTTATCGCACTTAGTGCGTGGTTGTAGTTTGCTTTTTGGTTGATTTATTCAATCAATAGGCATTTGTCTACCAATAATATCCTGGTATCCATATAATATAGTGATGCATACACACACTGTTATACATCCAAATGCATTTCAGGTCATAGGTGATCCTTCATCAGGGGTAGCATCTGTATTTCGGAAACCAAAACAGGAGACTTTACTGAACAGTCCAAAAAGTAAAATGCCTAACAGCTAATAAGAGATACTCTGGTGCGTGTGTCTGCCATGCAGGCCAGTGGTCACAACTACTTCAAAAGCAGAGTGAAGTGCAGAAAAAGAAAAAGATGCAGGCGTCTTCGCGAGAACCATGCTTTGGGTCAATTGTATACTGACACATTATGCTCAAGAGAAATGATGTGCTTAAATACCAATTTGTGAACGAACTGAGCTTATTATAAAAGTCTGTGACTAAAGCAGTGCGTTTACCGAATATAGTGTATTACTGGTAAATCACAAAAACACACCAGCTGTGACAAGTCATTGTGCCAATGCTGGATAAAACATCAGTGCGTTGCGGTTATGCTTAAAAAGGCAAGTCTTTTACCATGGTGCATTCACTCGAGTTACGTGCGCTTGAAATTCTTTCCTTATGACCACCATAGTGTTAAAGCATGTTACATGCGCCAAGATAAAACAGCCTTTAAGAGGCTGTTTATATTACGTTAAACAACGGTGAACAATCATGCTGGAACATGCTGAATGAGACGCTTACCGGGCAGTATATAAAAATGACCTGCTACCTCAATAGGAACGGTGATGCCTCGGTGTGAACCGGGAGTTTAAAAGAGCGTTAGGTGCAAACAGCTTAAAGGGACAGTGTCAAGAGCGCCCATTCCCACACAAAGATAACTAAAGTTCATTGAAACTAATACTGCAACAGTATGGCCGGTGCTAGTAAATGGAACCTTGGCATGAATACATTAACACAGCAACAAGGATCTACTTATTGCATTAAACCAATCAATATGTTACTGTCAGGCAATTAAAAAGGCAGACATTCATTAGCTGTGGTATTCAACAATAAAGAAAAAAAATGATGAAGAATCAAAAGTCAAAGACTCCAAGGGTAACAAGCTTATAGAAAGCGACTATACTTGAGTCTATCATTCATCCCATGCGGCTGCATGGACATAAGTTTTTTTGGTCCAAAAGAATTCAGAATGGAGGGGAGTGGAGTGGAAAAAAGAAGAACTGGACATCAGCACAATCTGTGGCGCCATACATTTCTCTGTGGCATCCAATCAGGGGCGATGCAGAGTCAAGTCAAAACCATGGTGCCACATATCGGACTGCCTCGAGATTCAAGAGGTGAGAAATCTGCTGGTCGAACTACTCTCAGACTGGTCCACGATGAACAAGCTACTTACCTTCGGTAATGCTCGGTCTCGGTAGAGACTCTAACCAGATTTTCTCACCTTTTGAAGATTTCCCAGGTGTCAGACTGGATACAGAATCTTTTTCAACACTACCACTGCGAGCCAGTAGGTGGCATCATGTGGCTTTGCAATGACGACTTTCCGCTTCACTGTCAGTTGCCGTCCATGCCCCCAGAAGCAAAACCCCAATAGCAAATTGTGACTGGTGTGGTCAGATAGTCTCTACCAGAAAGAGCATTACCAAAGGAAGCAACTTGTATTTCTGATTTAGATTTCTAGGCGCAGATTCTTCACCTTTTGAATAGATGCCAAAGGAGTAACTTTTTGGAGGTTGGTCTCTGAATGACTCAAACAAGAAAGTCCTGCGGACTTAGCAGGCAAAATGCCCCTCTCGTCTAACCTGAATGTTCAAAGAATAGTGCTTCATGAATATATGGTGGGACTCCCCCGTAGCTGCCTAGCAAATGACCTGTAGAGAGACACTGCGTGCCAATGCAGTGGTACCAGTTTTGCTCCTGGTAGAATGAGGATGGGGTCCAGCTGGAGGCTTCTTTTTAGTCAATGCGTAGCAGATCTTAATGCAAAGGACGATCCACTGGGTGATAGTTCTCTTCTACACAGCCCTGATTTTTTTTTACCTCAGAGAACCCTACAAAGAGCTGACCATCCACCTGATGTTCTTTGGTATGATCTATGTAAAAGTTCAGCGTTCCTTTGGGTCCAAGCAATGGCGTTTCTGCTCCTCCTTAGAGGGGTGAGACGGAGTATGGAACATCAGCAAGGTGATGTTTTAATTGATGTAGAATGGCGTCAGAACCTTATCAAAATGGATAACCATGTCTGCAAAACCATCTTGTCAGTGAAGAAGATAGTGTAGGGTGGGTTGACAGACAGAGCTTGATGAGCTTGCGATGCAGCGCTGATGCTATGGTGACGAAGAACACTGTCTTGAGGGTGAGAAGCTGCATAGGACAGCCGTGAAGCGGCTCGAAGGGAGTGCACATCAGAAATGTGAGGACTACGTTAAGGTGAAGAGAAAAACAAGTAATATGCTGTTCCTAATAGTTAAAAACTGAGCCAGTTGAAGGGATCTAGAAGTGCTCAACTGTGAATAGTTCAGAGGTGGAAATCCATTTTATTGGAATATAGGACCCTTACACCCCCAGAAGGGTGTCATGCTTCATCATCGGACTGCTCCTTGTCGGGTCGGCGCTGAAATACCCGACGGCACCCAATGAGGGGCACTTTGGTGGAGATCTTTTTTCCAATAGCCGTTTGGTGCTGTGGTGGTGAGGGGCCTTGTGAGTGAAGATGTCAAAAATGTGAATTAATAGCCCCGACTCTAGAATGCGTACCCCAGGGAGAATTACTAATTGTGGGAGGTGACTTCAACCTGCCACTAGACCCAATCACCGACCGTCACTCGAATTGCTCTTACCACCCTACACGTTCGCATATTAGTTTACACCGTCTATGCTCCAGATTCAATCTACACGACTCGTGGAGACTCCAACATCCTGACAGCCGAGACTACACCTTCTACTCGCCTCCTCACAACTCCTACTCGAGGATAGATTATATCCTCATGTGATCCTGTCCCGCGTCCAACCCCGCCGGGACTACACACCCCTCCCGACTCACCGGTATCCAGGGGCCCCCACAACAATCCCCGCTACCGAAAGCCCGTAACACACCACCATGACGGGGCGGCAACAGTGACTCGAAGTATCCCGCCCCTCTCTTCCATGCAGGAACCAATCCCCGGACGCCGCCAACAGGAAGCAATTGAATGCGACCCCGGAAGTCCCACCCCTACAACAGTGAAAAGCAATCCCAGCGCCCAGGACCCGGTCGGAGTATCGTGGCAGGATTCTCAGGCAGACGGAGAGGACGACGGAGCAGAGAGAGCGGAAGAAGACGTATGGTCAGAAGATTGGTGGAGTCCTTGAGGAGGTGGCTGAAGAGCGGCCGTAGTCCATCGGAGGGCTACGGCGGACCGCGTGAGTACCTAGTACCCCTTTCTGAACACCCTAGGTGCTCAGTGTATATAGTGTAAAGACTCTCCTATTTAGACACGGAGCACGTTAGAGATACTCTCACTGTATATTTTTGTAAAGCACGTTCACTGCATTGCCCGTTCCCATCACTCACCCTTCGGACACCCTCTCTATTCCCTTCCTCCTCCTTCGCCCTCCTTCCTCCCCTTTTCCGCACTTATCTTCGTTTCTTGGTCCCACACGTATCCGGTGGTGGTGTCGGAAGGACTGCTGTTCCACAGTACTGGTCTAACGGTCCCTTCTTTCTCTTATTGCCCTCCGAGGTACCTCCCCGACATCTGATCCAACGCGAAGGCCAACAAGACGGGATCCGGGACAAGGAAAGAAGGACCGGACAAAGACCCTCCTCGCGGAAGGACAAGACCCGACGTCCCGGGAGTCACACCACCTGTTGTTCTGGGACTTACTTGTATACTTTAATAAACCACCATAGCTCACTATATACGGCCTCCTTGCCTGCTATTTCAGCCTGCGACAACCGCCCCTTCACAGTTGGTGTCAGAAGTGGGATACGCTGAAAGCATGGAGGCCGTCATGAAACGCATGGCCGACTCCCAGGAACAACTCGGGAAGTTAATGGAACAATTCCTAAAGACCGCAGAGGACGACCGGGGCCAGCTCCATGACGTGCTCAAGGGTCAAGGAACTGTACAGGAACAGGCCCTGGGCAAACTAGCCGACGCTATCGGACAACCAAGACCAACAGCCTCCCTGCCTTCCGTAGTGCTACAGAAGTACGTCCCGGGGGAAGACCCGGACTACTTCTTTACGAACTTTGAGAGACTCGCGCAGGCAGCAAACTGGCCCGCAGACCGATGGGGCCAATACCTCGGTCCCCTTCTGACGGGGGATTTACAGGCCGCCTACCAGCAGGCCAATATCCAGGGCAACAATCCCTACGCCGACATCAAACGCTGTATCCTGGAACGTCTTGGTGTTGATGACGACACGTACAGGATAAGGTTACGACA
This sequence comes from Lissotriton vulgaris, assembly GCF_964263255.1. Lineage (NCBI taxonomy): Eukaryota > Metazoa > Chordata > Amphibia > Caudata > Salamandridae > Lissotriton > Lissotriton vulgaris. The sequence goes on along the minus strand of NC_141698.1, from coordinate 276,548,675 downwards.
GGCCAAAGAAGGACCCCAAGAAAATCCCCGGGCTCTGTCCTTCCGGATTAAGGACCTCACTAACCGGTGGCTGAGACCAGAGACCTCCACCAAAGAAGACATCCTAGAAAAAATCTACTTAGAACAGTTCTTGAACTCCCTACACCCACCAACCCAGAGGTGGGTGCGCCAACACACCAGGCTCAACCTCGAGACGGCGGTTGAAATAGCCTGTGCATATGGACGGGCCCAAGACATGCAGCGTCACAAGGAAGAGCCCGTCCACCGACCACATCCCCTGCAATCCATCCGTCCTCCCCGTCCCCTGCTACCCCGAAGACAAGAACCAACACCTCTAATGCCCTCTCCGATCCCGTACAGGCCTCCCAATCCAGGCCCTCAGTGCTACAACTGCGGCAACTTTGGACACATTGCACGGGTGTGCCCCCAGAAGGAGGTACCGATGGAGATAGGCTTTGCTAGGAACTACGTATGTCATGTACCAGGGGACACCCCCCCTGCCTTCCATTGCCCCGTGTCTATTGAAGGCCAGGAGGTCCTCGCCCTTGCCGACACTGGCTGCCGGCAGAGTGTCCTCCGCCCTCAAGATCTGACTCTATCCCTTGGGAAACCTACCGGAATGGTGGCTATACAGTGCGTCCACGGGGACACAAAACAGTACCCCACCGCTCAGGTACGGGTGCAGCACCCCGGAGACCCTGGTACTGACCTCACAGTCGGTCTTGTGCCGGCCTTGCCCGAACAAGCCATCCTGGGAAGCGATTATCCCGGCCTACCCCAGCTCCTTCAGGATACCACCGACTCCCTTGTCCAGTGGTGGAAAGAGGCACCATATTCCCAAGGTTTGCCTACGACCCTTAAGGAGAACAAACCACGGAAAACAAAGACCCAGAAAAGGAAGGAGAAGAACAACCCAGCCTATGCCTACCCTGTGACCGTCGCAGAACACCCATGGCAAACCGACCAAGAGTTCAGGGCGGCCCAACAGGAGGACCCCCTTCTTCAAGAGGCGTGGGGAAGGGCCCTGGACCAAGAAGACCCGACACAAGTAGGTCCCTACTTCTTCAAACAAAAGGGGTTGTTATATCGGAAGGGAGGGCCTCTCCTGAAGCCACAGTTATTGATCCCGGGCCCCTTCCAGGACAAGGTCCTTTTCCTAGCACATAGCCACCTGTTGGGAGGGCACTTCGGGGATGAAAAGACTAGTCAAGCGATACTGGACAAATTCTATTGGCCTGGGGTACATCAGCGGGTAAAAACCTATTGCCGCGAATGCGCCATATGTCAGAAAACCAGTCGATATCGACCACCCAGGGTTCCTCTCAGGCCACTCCCACTCATTGACGTCCCATTCAGCAGGATAGCGATGGACATAATAGGACCCCTCCTTCCCTCCCGCAGTGGATGCCGCTATGCACTGGTCATAGTGGACTATGCCACCCGTTTCCCTGAGGCTTTCCCGTTACGGCAACCCACAGCACAACATATAGCCAAAGCCCTGATCACGATGTTTACCCGGGTGGGGTTTCCCCGGGAGATTTTAACTGATCAGGGCACACCTTTTGTGTCCTCTCTTCTCAGACAGGTCTGTGCACAACTGGGCATCAAACAGATCAGGACATCAGCATACCACCCGCAAACTGACGGTCTGGTGGAGCGTTACAACGCTACCTTGAAGCAGACGTTAAAAAAACTGATAGGGTTGGAAGCCCGACGCTGGGAAGAGATGTTGCCCCTCGCCCTTTTTGCGATACGCTGCAAAACACAAAGTAGTACGGGGTACTCGCCCTATGAACTGTTATATGGTCGGCCTCCTCGCACTCTCCTGGACATGGCACAAGAAGCCTGGGAGGCAGAGCCCGACCGCACTCGACCCTTGCCCGAGTATGTAGAGAACCTAAAAACTCATTTGGCCGAGATACGCGAAATAGTCCAACAGAACCTGGAGAAAGCACAAGATGCACAAAAAAGACAATACGATAAAGGAAGCCGAACCCGTGTATTCGCCATAGGCGATTTGGTCCTTCTAATGATGCCCTCCTCGGACCAGAAGCTCCTAGGACAATGGCAGGGTCCCTACGTCGTTCGGCGTCAGGTGACCCCGGTCACGTATGAGGTGGAGCTGGATCCCACAAGGGGCACAACCCAAATATACCACGTCAACCTTCTAAAAAAATGGGAAGGACCCCGTCCTGTCCTTACCGGGTCAGGCCTTCCCTCTGTTTGTCCCTTTGATTCCTGTCTAGATCCCTCCCTATCCCCTGAACAGACAAGGGCCCTCCGTGTCGCTCTGGCACCCGTCAGCAAGGTCTTCTCTTCCTGTCCAGGAAGGACCTCGGTCACCGCTCATTGCATTGAGACAGAACCCGGAAAGGTGGTACGATTGAGACCCTATCGAGTCCCAGAGTCCCGCAGAGCAGTTATCCGAAAGGAGATCGAGGACATGCTCACGATGGGGATCATCGAACCATCGGTCAGCGACTGGAACTCCCCGATCGTCCTTGTTCCCAAACCCGACGGGTCGGTCAGGTTTTGTATCGACTTTCGGGAGGTCAACAAGGTGTCTACATTTGACACCTACCCCCTGCCGAGAGTCGATGAAATGGTGGAAAAAATAGGGAAGGCCAAATATATTTCCACCCTCGATCTCTGCAAGGGGTACTGGCAGATACCCCTCAGAGACCAGGACAAAAAGAAAACCGCCTTCTCTACACCTGAGGGGCTGTTCCAGTTTCTTGTTATGCCTTTTGGGCTTCACGGGGCCCCTGCCACCTTCCAGCGAGCCATGAACCAGGTCCTGCGGCCGCATTCCCAATACGCAGGAGCCTATTTGGACGATATCGTCATTTACAGTAACAGCTGGGAGCAACATCTAAGACACGTTTTTGAGGTGGTGTCCTCCCTGGGTTCCTTTGGGTTCGCCATTAACCCCGCAAAAACCACCCTGGCCGCCCAAACCGTCCAATACCTCGGTTTCCTTCTCGGCGAGGGGCTTATCCGACCCCAGAAGGCCAAAACCGAGGCGATCCAGACCCTGCCTTTCCCACGAACAAAGAAAGACCTACGGGCGTTCCTAGGTCTCCTGGGGTATTACCGGAGGTTTGTTCCTAATTTTTCCCAGAGGGCGGCCCCCCTCACTGATCTCCTGAAGAAAACCACGCACACAGACCTCGCCCTTAAGGAACCCACTCCTGAGTTATGGCAGGCATTCACTGACTTGAAGAGAGCACTAACCTCCAGCCCGGTCCTGGTTAGCCCTGACTATACCTTGCCATTTATATTACAGACTGATGCATCTGAACAAGGATTAGGCGCTGTCCTCTCCCAAGAAGACGAAACAGGGAACGAAAGGCCCATCCTCTTTCTCAGCCGCAAACTATTCCCCAGGGAAAAGAATTATGCTGTCGTTGAGAAAGAGGCATTAGCGATCAAATGGGCCATCGAAAGCCTTAGGTACTACCTGGAGGGACGGGAATTCACAATTTACACCGATCACGCCCCCCTGGAGTGGATGGCTCGGAACAAAGGGCATAATGACAGAGTCCTCCGCTGGTTCCTGTCCCTCCAACCCTACCACTTCAACACTCGCCACCGGAAAGGCACAGAGCAAGGCAACGCTGACTTTCTATCCCGCTACCCTTCCTCTCCGACCCGTACTAGTAGGACAGCTAGGGGAAGGGTATGTGATCCTGTCCCGCGTCCAACCCCGCCGGGACTACACACCCCTCCCGACTCACCGGTATCCAGGGGCCCCCACAACAATCCCCGCTACCGAAAGCCCGTAACACACCACCATGACGGGGCGGCAACAGTGACTCGAAGTATCCCGCCCCTCTCTTCCATGCAGGAACCAATCCCCGGACGCCGCCAACAGGAAGCAATTGAATGCGACCCCGGAAGTCCCACCCCTACAACAGTGAAAAGCAATCCCAGCGCCCAGGACCCGGTCGGAGTATCATGGCAGGATTCTCAGGCAGACGGAGAGGACGACGGAGCAGAGAGAGCGGAAGAAGACGTATGGTCAGAAGATTGGTGGAGTCCTTGAGGAGGTGGCTGAAGAGCGGCCGTAGTCCATCGGAGGGCTACGGCGGACCGCGTGAGTACCTAGTACCCCTTTCTGAACACCCTAGGTGCTCAGTGTATATAGTGTAAAGACTCTCCTATTTAGACACGGAGCACGTTAGAGATACTCTCACTGTATATTTTTGTAAAGCACGTTCACTGCATTGCCCGTTCCCATCACTCACCCTTCGGACACCCTCTCTATTCCCTTCCTCCTCCTTCGCCCTCCTTCCTCCCCTTTTCCGCACTTATCTTCGTTTCTTGGTCCCACACGTATCCGGTGGTGGTGTCGGAAGGACTGCTGTTCCACAGTACTGGTCTAACGGTCCCTTCTTTCTCTTATTGCCCTCCGAGGTACCTCCCCGACATCTGATCCAACGCGAAGGCCAACAAGACGGGATCCGGGACAAGGAAAGAAGGACCGGACAAAGACCCTCCTCGCGGAAGGACAAGACCCGACGTCCCGGGAGTCACACCACCTGTTGTTCTGGGACTTACTTGTATACTTTAATAAACCACCATAGCTCACTATATACGGCCTCCTTGCCTGCTATTTCAGCCTGCGACAACCGCCCCTTCACACCTCATTAATAGCCCCTTCACACACCTCATCGAGGAAACTAGTATTGCCCCCAAATTGATTTCTGACCACTCAAGCATTCAGACCAAACTAGTGGGCTCCAGATCCATTCTCCCCCCTAAGAGATGGAGATTCAATGACGAAATCTTTTCTGAACCGGAAAACAAACAAAAGATCGAGGCTGCCATCCTAGACTACCTCAACCTAAACGACACCCCTGAATCGGAAATCGCGAATGTATGGGAGGCACTCAAGGCCACTTTGAGAGGGGTAATCATTGGCATTCGAGCACAAGCTAACAAAAAATTAAACAAGGAATTGACCACTCTGGAAGATAACATTAAAAACCTAGAAACCGCTCATATGGCAGATCTTCAAAGCTCTCTGATTTTAAACGACCTTACTAGACTGAAATATGAATATAACTCGATACTCAGTAGAAGAGCGGGGGTTTGGGTCAATAAGTTCAATGCTCTTAGGACTTGTGAGGGCAACAGAGCAGGAAATATTTTGGCATCATATCTAAAACATAAAAAAAAGCAATTCAACATCGGCGCAGTTAAAGATTGTAACAATGTCATCCAAACGAAGCAGGACCTAATTCTCCATACCTTTAAATCATTTTACCAAGACCTGTACAAGAATAATCTAGACTTTAACTCAGAAGAGTGTAACAGTTACTAAACTCACTTGGCCTCCCAAAACTCAACGATGCAGACAATGCCGCACTAAACTCTCCACTCACTCTACAGGAAGTATCAGCGTCCATCAAAACCCTTAAATGTAAGAAAGCACCGGGCCCTGACGGATTCTCGGCCAGCTTTTACAAAGAACTCACTGTGAGAAGTTGGCCTGATATATAATGTTCAGTATTCTAGTGAGCACTTTGTATCAGTCCAAACAACCCTTATGGTGATTGGTTGTAAGTCAACCTTATAGACCAGCTATCCTAGTAGCGTGGCTACGAGCAGTCTTCGGGCTAAACTCTAGAGGGCGTGTTAAGCCAGCTGTTATACCATCACATATACCCCTTGAACACCAAGTGAAAGGACACCACACAAGTGTTATGAAAATAAACAGTGTATTTATTTAGATCACAACAGCCCTGTACTCTTTATGAGGACAGGGTACTAAGCACACAACAAAACTCTTACGAAAATACTTTAAGTTGCACAATTTACACAAATGCCCGAGGGGCACGGAAAACCATATACTATGGAAGTGGAATGCGAAATTACTAGCAGGTAAGTACTGGACTAATAGGCTTTGGAATCGCTAGGACTACGTTACTGAACCTTCAGATCACTAGTAGGAGGCCTAGGGGACTCGGGTGCAGAGTGTGCACTCTCACGCGGGATGCGGGACAAAGTCTATGGAGGCTAGTAAAGACAAAGTTAGTGTTCTCGGGCGAACCCGATAAGGTAGGTCGAAAACGACAGTGACTCTGGACCCTTGGATAGTGAGGCTATGCTGGGGCACCGAAATGCCGAAGTTACCTAGCCCAGGGGCTGCGGCTGCATAGGTCTGAAGAGACGTCGGGAATCCTCGTTGACGAACCAGGAGCCTGAAGAAAGAGTTGCTGGCAGGCGACCAGTGAAGATTGTTCGAAGTGATCCAAGCCTGGATCGAAGATTTAATGACACCTGAAAGCAGAGGGGACCAAGTTCTTGACCACTTGCCAGTGATCAGATGGCACCAGGGGGGCACCGGATGGTAGTCACCTCGACCAGGTGAGTGGGCGACGCTGGGTTCTGCAGACTCACGGACCAGGAGGCGTTGTCGGCGACCAGGATGGAGGTGCGAGCTGTCCCACGATGGTTGATGCTGTCGACGTCGCTGGACCCAGGATTGGGCAACAAGTCTTGGCAAATTGAAGCCCACGCGGTGGACCTAAAATGGCGTCTGGAGTGGACCAGGAGGGTCCGGGGTGCTCCTCTTTTGGAAGGGAGCAAGGGCCAGTCTGGAGCAACCAGACCAGCAGTGTTGTCGTCGTTGATCGTCGTCGGGAAGGCCACAAGCCAGCGGGCTAGTTGCCAGACAACGCGGTGAGCAGCAAAAAGCAGAAGGGCCCCACGCAGATCGTGGAGATGCTGGGGGGCTGGACTTCGGTGCTGGAGCTGCTCAGGGTCGGGGATTCTCGGACCCCAAAGCACTCACCAGAGGATCCCTCGGCGGTCGTGCTGGATAGAAGTCGTGCAGTTCTGATGATGGCCGGTCCCTCGAGGTCTCGTCGCACCTACGGTTCTCAGCTTAGCTGTAGAGGTAGGTAGAGGTCAGAGGTGCCAGGGAAGCCGGGTCTCGTCGTGCTGGTCGGTCGGATTCCGGAGGAAGGACGTGCAGCAAACCGCAGAGTTCTTAGATGGTGCCTGCGGATGCAGGGTGACTACTCCTTAGTCACAAGGGAGAAATCTTGAGAAGAGTCGAGAGTTCCTTTCGTGGAAAGTAGTTTCTTGATTCAAAGATGATCTAATTTGGAAGGGTCCCCGCGCTCCTGCCTTTATCCTAAAGAAAGGGGTGGGTACGCAACTAGGTCCTGCCCTAGGGGTGGGACCAGGAAGGGGGGTGGTTACACCCCTCTCCCATGCCGGACTTTCCCCAGGCCAGGGGCTGGTGTGCCCCTGTAACTGGTTCTAGCCGGCAGATGCGTAGTGAGCACCGGGGTGCCACTTGCAGTCACCTTCCTGTAAAGCCCTGCCTACCCAGGATACACAAAACCCTGTCTGGGATGGTGCTAGCACCGCCCCTGACAGGAAACCCTTTGTCCAAGCTCCCCTCGCTGGAAGGACTCCCAGCTGCAGGGGGTCAGACTCGTGTCTGTGGTGGCAGCATCCATTTTGTGGAGCTGAGGCTTGAGTTAACTTTAACCGGGGTTCACAGTTACATACATGTCGTGTCCCTCTAGAAGGGTGGAATGCTAATCCCGTCGCCAGAATTGGCGAGGGGGTAGTATTCCAATTCGTATGACACCTTACTCGACATGTTTTGATAAAGCAATACCAAAGATAGCATTTAACCGCGAGGATTATAATGCACTTAAGAGTATATGGTATGCGTTATCATGGAATAGCTATTAGGACTTGGTTCCGCAAGCTGCAAACGGGCTCAGCTCATGCCAGAGCACCATCTCACACGATTCCAAGCACTCTGCCTTCAGGATTGTCAAGGCCTGCCATAGGAGTGACTGATAGGAATCTGTGTGTCCATTTTTAGGGTTAGATATAGGTATACTATATCTAAAGCAAAGGGTGATTACATCACCTTGCCCCAGCTGTCATGCAGCCAGTTGTGTCAGATTTAGATGGCCATCCAGGGGTGGCATAATACATGCTTCAGCCCCTGGTAGGCCCTGGGTACACCTATGCCCTGAGTTACAGGGTCTGATAAGGTGGCCCAGTACCAATTGGATAATGCACCTACGGTACACATGTCAATTTAGTGAGAGAACAGCTAGGCTGTGGGTCTGATTGGCAGGCCCACAGCCAGAGAAAGTCGTAAACCAGTGAAACAAAAGCAAAAAATCTGGGTGATCATAGGATTGCAGACCCTACTCTCCTACACTCACGAACTCTCTGAGCCCGACTCTTCTAAAACTATTCCAATCCTTTAGCGTAACAAAAGGAATAACCAAATCGATGAGTGAAGCTACCATTATCGTCATCCCCAAAGAAGGTAAAGACCCGCTGCTAACCAAAAATTACAGGCCAATCTCCCTAATTAATCTAGATTGCAAAATTTACGCAAAGATTCTCGCCACACGGTTAAACTCACAACTCTCAAAGCTAATTAGTACATCACAAGTTGGATTCATGAAACAGCGTATGTCTAACGATAATACAAGGATCCTCTGTCACGTCATTGAGAAAGCCAGACTACTCGCAGCCCCCTCCGTAGCTATTACTCTCGACGCAGAGAAGGCGTTCAACTGAGTCTCCTGGCTTTTTCTCAAGAGCTGTATGTCCGTCTTTAACCTTGGGGAAACCTTTACTGACTTGGTGATGGCCCTATACCTTTCACCATCCGCACGCATTGCTATAAATGGTTCATTGTCGGACCCCTTTTCTCTGGAACAAGGGACAAGGCAGGGTTGCCCCCTCTCCCCATCACTCTTCCTCTTGGCAATGGAACCCCTTATCGCTAATATTAAAAAAAATGACGATATCAGAGGTGTGAACTTTGGGGATAAGTGCGTCAAGCTGGCCGCCTACGCGGACGATATCTTGATTGTAACAGAATCACCAGATTACTCCATCCCTGCACTAATGACTACCATCGACACTTACTCCACCCATTCAGGGTACAAACTCAATCGTGATAAGTCAGAGGTTAAGCCACTCAATATTTTAACGCCCAAAGAAGTGCTGGGAAACTCAGGTCTCTGCTGGCAACTAGAGTTTGTGAAATACCTAGGTATTGAATTCGGTGACTCCCTTATGGAGACCCTCCAACGGAATGAAAAGACAACTTTAAGCAAAATCAAGACCCAACTAGAGGGTTGGTCCCCTCGCTTCATTACCTGGTGGGGCAGAGTAGAGACCATCAAGATGATGATATCACCTCTAGTTAACTACCTCATATCTATGCTCCCTCTAACCCTTACACCAGACTTCTACCACAAATTAGACATGCCTATCTCAAATTTCCTTTGGAAAGGGAAAAGGGCAAGGATTAGCATAAAAAAGCTCCGCTTAGATAAAACCGCAGGTGGGGTCAATCTACCAGATTTTTAAAAGTATGAAACCGCCTTTTTAGCCAAGCAGGGAGCCCACTGGCTCGCACCCTCACCTGACTATACTCCAGTGTGGCTAGAAATTGAGAAAGAAATTCTAGATGGTATTGCCCCTAGCGCGGCTCTTTCGACAAATCTAAACAAACTAACCCACTCTAAATCAATATTTCATAATACAAAATCTGCTCTTCTGAAGTTTGACAGAATCCTAGAAAACAGCATACGGGGCTTACAATGGGAATCCTTATGGAACAACCGTAACATATTGTACAAGGGTAAACCTCTACACAATACGACATGGATCAAAAAAGGCATACTGTTCCCATACCAACTGTTTGCGGAGTCATATCCTATTCCATTCAGTGACTTGCAAAACAAATACGATCTTAAACCAATAGAATTTTACAACTTTCTAAACGTAAAAACAGCACTGTCCAAAACCAAACTCTCCCTGACACCACCCTCCCTCCCACCATACCTTGCCAGATTAAACAGACTGGGCCATCAGGTTTCCTTCCTCTTTATACTCAGTCGTCCCCAACAATCTAGCCTCATTGTCCCAATCACACAATTCTGGAATAATCTCTTGTCCAGGCCAATCACAGAAACAGAATGGACCAGTACATGGGTATCTTGCACAAGACACAAAATCAGCCCTACACTATCTCAGACAAAATACTGGCTCCTTCATAAGGCCTTCTGGACTCCGGCGCGATTATTTGCACACAACATCAGCCCAGACGCCTTTTGCTGGAATTGCAAACGTGCGGAAGGTGATTTATCACACATTATCCTAAAATGCGATTGTGTAGCACCTTTTTGGGAGAAGATATTCGAGTTTCTCTCAAAACTATTCCACATTACACCAGCTAAAGAGCTCCCTTACTTAGTTTTCGGATTCACCCAGGACCCTTCCCTTGACGCAGACGATAAGGCGTTACTTGACCTCCTACTCACAGCGGCAGTTAAGACAGTCCTTAGTAACTGGAAATATACCAGCAAAGCCAACTTCGCAGGGTGGCTGAATTGGATAATCAGCTTAGGTGGTGCCGATAATGTAGCACACCAACAGTCACAGTGGCGCCCTCCCACGAGAAAACTGTGGTCAACTCTTGACAACTATTTCACGACACATAAGCCACCTTAAACTGGTCCCACACCGTCCACGATCCATTAACACGTGTTTGCAGACTCCCATCATTGTATTATTTATCATGGTGTTTTTTGATGAGTAAAATGTTGTTTGAGTAAAATGACTGTGACTAAAATGTTGTTGAGTATAAGATATATGATCTACTACTTTCGACAAGATATCAGCTATGTACTTTTGTATTGACATTTTCTTTTTGATGTAAAGAAGCGTACTGTAATATTCGCCCGTGAAATTCTGACTCTAATTATGCTACTTGATCTACTCATTGTATGTTTATGCTGAAACAACCAATTAAAACTTATTGAAAGGAAAAAAAAAATGTGAATTAAAACAGGGTTGGGAGTACCAAAAATTACAATTTTAATAAGTGATTCTCCTACCCTGACTAAAAACAAAACAAAAGGCGCAAGGCTGAGATTCATGTCTCAGTTGGGGCGCTCTTTCATGTGAGAGGTGACTAAGTTAATGTACCACTGTGGCATGACTAAGGGAGAGGAAGGAAACAAATGTTGTAAACCTTTCAAAAAGGGCGTAAGAACAGGAGACAAACAATGAGGGCTGATTCGGCAACCACAAAAAGGCCAAGAGCCGAAAAGTACCATTTAACATTCCCAGAATAAGACCCTGCTAGGCAAGGGCCAAACAAAATGCAACAAAACCACAGATAACTTTGCCTGCAGGGGGTCTATCTGTTGAGTACCACATAATATCACAAATTTGTCCCAATGACCGGAGTAAACAGTTTTGTCGAGGGATACCTGCAGCCAAGATGACATCAACCTGCTCCGGAGGAAGGTCAAAGGTATTCAACTGTTGCTGCGCAATCTCCAAGCAGGATGATGGAGATTGCCAAGGTCCGGGTGCAGAACCCTCCCCTGCTGCTGTGGAAATAGACACTCTTGGAGGGATTGCGTAATCAAAGGACAGATGCTCAAGCCCAGGAGCTCTGGATACCATACTTTCCATGCCCAATCTGGGGTACTAGCATGATTTGGGCCCGGTTGGTCCTGATCTTCTTGATCACTTAGGAAGGTTTGGGACCACTGGAAAGGCATTCAAGAGTCTCTGAGTGAGAGATGCCTTGGAATCTTCAACGTGCAGAAGTGCTGACATTGCGAGTTCTTGGGGTGGAGAACAGTTGAGCCACCTCTGGGTGCAACAACACCTCATGATCCGGTAAGTACAGACTGCTGAGCTCATCTGCCCTGGCATTCAAAGATACTGTCAGGTGGCTCGCCACCGGGAAAATTCCCTAGCAGTCCAGACATTTGCAGAGGTACAGGGTCCTGGATGCACAGGGTGGTGTTGTTGTCCATGAGCACTCGTATCAGCCTCCCTTTAATAAAAGGAAGGAAGGCTTTCAATGCCAAACAGAAAAACATCACCTACAGAAGGGGCTGGGAGTACGTCAGAAATCAAAGGCCTCTCACCTCTACCTCTCCCAGACTGCCACCCCAAACAAAAAGAGATGTATCAGTTACCTGGGTCAGTTCTGGGTTGGGAAGGGAGAGGGGTCTGCCATGGACACAACTGTGGTCCAGTAACCACCGCTGCAGACATTTTGCAGTCTCCACCAAAATCTGAACATGGTCGAAGAGGTCCCCTTAATGTTGGGCCCACTGAGACTTCAGATCCCATTGCAGAGCCTGCATATCTGCAACCAGACATGCTCAACCAGCAGGATGCAGAATACCATCAGACCCAACAGCCTCAGTGTCAACCTCGCTGAAATCCAGGACAGAGGCTGAAAGTTTGGGATCATAGCCTGAATGTCCTAGAAAGGTACCAAACAGAAACTGACCCGTGTCCAGAATGGCTCAGATGAAGGGGTGAGTTTGAGAAGGAGCCAGGTGTGACTTTGGCACGTTGATTGTGAACCCCAAAGATGAAAGGAGGTTTGCCACAGTCTGAAGGTGGTTGACGACTGCCTGGTACTAGCCCACCTTCAACAGTCAGTTGTTGAGGTAGGAGGAGACCTGTACACCTTACCTCTGAAGGAGTACTACCACCACAACCATAACTTTCGTGAACACCTGAGGGGCACAGGTGCGACCTAACTGGAGCACAGCAAACTGAAAATTCTCCGGTCTCACCATCAACTGTATATATAACGGAAGGGCCTGCAGGACAGGTTTAGGAAATAGGAGTCTTGCAGGTCCAATGCCACCATTCAGTCTGCAGGGTCGAGGGCAGGCAAGACCCGGGCTAGTGTGAGCATCTGAATTTTTCCTTCAAGAGGAAGTCGTCCAGAGAGCACAGGTCTAAAATAGGATGAAAGCTTCTGTCCTACTTGGGCACCAGAAAGTAGTGGGAATAACAACTACGTCCTACATCTGGCGTGGGTACCCTCTTAACAGCCAAAAGGGCTTGCACTTCCTGCCAATAATGGACAGATGGTCCTCCGTCAGTCATTGGGGGACGATGGAGGGTGTGACTGTGAGATATTAAAATGTAGTTCATTTATCTGCTGAACAATTTGCAGGAGACAGGAGTTGTGGCCTGTCAACCTCAAAATCGTTGGATCAGGCCTTCCACTGGGTAGTTGTGCTCTGCTATGACATGCTAAAGGGGTTTGGAAGGTGGGGGGTAATGAACTGGGCAGCCTCGATCACAAAACTTCTAGGTGTCTTAAGGAGGTGGACCGGCTGGTGGTGTGGGGGCCAAAGCTGCAAAAAGAGCAGTAGGGCTGATGCGGCTGGCAAGGTGGAGCAGATGAGCCTGAGGAGTCTGCCATGGCCTTGCTCTCCTTGAACCGCTCGAGGGCAGTCTGCCTTGTCCCCAAACAGTTAATGTAGGAAGCTGGCTCTGTATATGATATTATCACTAGGTGGTAATACTGTGCCCGAGAGTGCAGGGGTTCCTCAAAAGTGTACAGGACTCAATGCAAAACCCAAAGTGCCCTATTAGTGGTAGTGTGGGCGAGCAGCCTTAGGCTTAACACAGAGGAGTGTAAGATATTTATTGCACACACATGATCAATAATGGGGACAGAACTCAAGAAGGAGATCCAGACCAATTATATAAATGTATACTTTGTTTGTAGTTAATTTTAAGACCCAGGTCTTCGTAATAAGGTAAGTACATTTTTAATTAACCCGTTCCCAGCGTCAAACGTTCAGCGCCCAGTGCTGAACGTTCGGAGAACGAATGCTGGCCCGTCGGCCAACGGTCGTGCGCAGCACTGGGGAGGTAGCGCCCGTGACTACCGTTGGCCGACGGCAGCAATTAAAGGGTTAAAGTAATTTTCACTTTCAAAAATCGACTCTTGGAAACCTTTTCACACTGTCCAATGTTATCCTATGGGAAAAACAAATTTGCGGTTAAACAGTTAAGTATCGAAAATACAATTTCAGTCTTCTGAGACAAAAGTCAACAAGGGCCAGGGGTCAGATAAGTACCACGACTACACCACCAGCCTTCAGTGATGTCATCAGTGATGTCACTGACCATGTCATGAATGATGTAATATGTGACATCATTAGCAGTGGATTGCGGGTCCGCGATATATAGTTAGTGCAACTAACTATATATGGAATTTCAATGGTTTTGTGCAAATAAAATAAGGTTTTTTAAATGTTAATCCCTAACTATATATGGTCTATAACCTATGGTTTTTTCATTGAATTTTCAAGGTTTTGTAAATGCAAATTCCTAACTATATATGGTCTATAACCTATGGTTTTTTCTGTGAATTTCATTGGTTTTTTAAAAGCTAATATCTATAGCTGTAAAATATATTCTTTATTAAGTGACGTATCACGTAGCCCGTGAGACGCCTCATGATGCATCGCATAACCGTGACGTATCGTCTCTGCAGTGCAAACCAAACCCAAAACGTAAGCGCGCCAGAACACGCTTAAAGATATATATATATTTTTTTAACCTTATTTAGACAAAATCCACACGTGCACATATCACAAACGTTCAAAAAACACAATATGTCGGACTCCCGTTACGCTGCCGGTTAGCTGCCCGGTTAACGTACCAGGAAGCACCTTTACCGCGAAAAATCGCATTTTTTTTTCTTTTGCCCCGCAGGGAACTTTAATAGCCCCCTCATCAATCCTAGGGGTTCAGGAGGGGTCTGCCTTACCCCTTTCATTCATTTATACCTTTTTTTTTTCCACCTCTTGTCTCTCGATCCCGCAGAGAGACAAGATGGCGGCCGCTCCAGACTGTTTACAATGATAACAGCCAATCAGCTTCTCCTCAGACTCCCGTTACACTGCCGGTTAGCTTCCCGGTTAGCTGCCCGGTTCGCGTACCAAGACGCGTCTCTACGGCGAAAAAAATCGGAATTTTTTTTTTTTTGGCCCCGCGTGGCTTTATCATATCCCCCTCATCAATCCTAGGGGGTCAGAAGGGGTCTACCTTGCCCTCTTTCCTTCATTTCCCCCTTTGTTTTGGCCTCCTCTTGTCTCTCGATCCTACCGAGAGACAAGATGGCGGCCGCTCCGGACTGTTTACAATGTTGACAGCCAATCAGCTACTCCTCAGACTCCTGTTACACTGCCGGTTAGCTTCCCGGTTAGCTGCCCGGTTCGCGTACCAAGACGCGTCTCTACGGCGAAAAAATCGGATTTTTTTTTTTTGGGCCCCGCGTGGCTCTATAATATCCCCCTCATCAATCCTAGGGGGTCAGAAGGGGTCTACCTTGCCCCCTTTCCTTCATTTCCCCGTTTGTTTTGGCCTCCTCTTGTCTCTCGATCCTACCGAGAGACAAGATGGCGGCCGCTCCGGACTGTTTAGAATGTTGACAGACACCGGAGAGCCAATCAGCTTCACATCGCAAAGTTCCGTTACGCGAAAAGTACGCGAACCGGAGCGCTGCCCGGAGCGCTGTTACAGATATATATCTTATTTTAAACGTTAATTTCTCAAAATCCACTGAAGCACATATATTGAGACCTAGCAAAGGCACATCGGGCTAACAGTCCCTACAATTTTGCCAAGTTTCGTGCAAATCCATTCAGCCGTTCGAGCTAAAAGTGAGGCCAACCGCCCTATGGAAAAATGAATGGGAAAAACGCGTTTTGGGACCCCCCTTTTTTCTCGGCTCCCCCTTGACGAAACCCCCCCAAATTTTCAGGGGCTGCTCAGAAACAAAATGTGCCATTTTCCTGAAAATATCAGCCAATTCCGTCCACAAACGCCAAAGTTATTAGACATAGAATTTTCAAAAGTTCCATAGAGAAAAAATCCTAACTATATATACCTACTGGCTATCGCCAGTAGGTAATATATATATATATATGACGAAGCTTGTCACTCAAGGGCAAAGAAATGCCGAGATGCAAAGTAACAAAGAGTCGACCCAAAGGTGCTGGTGCAAGGGTGGTTTAATTCAATAAAGCCAGCGCTGCCGCCATATATATATATATATATATATATATATATATATATATATATATATATATATACACACACACACACACAAACATAAATGTGTCGCCAGATGCTCCAATCAATCCAGCAATTCACAGAATTTCACTGACTAATAACTACAGTCAGAACGCAAGTACGTATAAAGCTTGCCTCTGTACGGCCTTCAGAGCCATAGTCTGACAGACTAAACACAATTTTGAGCCCTGAATAAGCTCAAACAGCAAGGCAAGCGAGAAATGAAATTAACTGCAACTTTGATTAAAATCTTTTACTATTCTCCCCTTTAAAAAAAAAATATATATATATGTAACACATAATACAGTCATGTATACTCTGTATCCATAATAACTAACTAGAACTGAGAAACTAGTTCCAAAAAGCGCTTTCCAATAATATTGAAAAAGGCTCCCATTATTAAAACCAGGCAAGCAGCCCTGGGATAGGTCGGCATATCGCCCGCTGTCTATGCTCAACCTGGATTATAAAATCTTGAGCAAAATTCTGGTGACGCGGTTGCTCCTCCACATGTCCACGCTCATTCACGTAGATCAATCCGGGTTCCGCAACAACGCGCTTAATATTCGACTACTCCTTTATATCTTGGAGGCTGACACCTATGAAGTGGAGGAATGCGGCGGTGTTTGCATTGAAAAAACTTTTGATAGCTTGGAGTGGAACTACCTCTTTCATGTTATGCGTAGGATGGGGTTGGGTTCGGATTTTGTGAGTTGGACGGCTCTACTGTATAAGGATGCAACGGCCAGAGTCCGGACGGGGGGAGTAATCTCGGAGGCATGTGTAGTGGGTAGGGGCACACGCCAGGGTTGCCCCCTCTCACCATTGCTGTTTGCCATAGCGGTGGAGCCTTTGGCGGCGCATGCTCGGACGGGCAAGTGCATCACATTGCGCTCTATGCTGATGACCTCTCGATGTTCTTAGCGGATACCGGTGACTCCCTGCGGGGAGCGAAGTCCTTTCTGCAGGCGTTGAGTTTGGTAGCTGGGCTAAAGGTCAACCGGGCGAAGTCGTGCCTATTCCCGACTCGAGAACGTAGGGCATGCCCGCGATCTACTGAAGGGGTGACCTGGGAGGAGAGATGCCTTCCCTACTTGGGCACGGCAATCTACCATGACCGGGGAGACATCTTGGAAGGGAATGTGGGGAAGGCGATTAAGAGCGGCAAGACAAATTTTGACTTCTGGGGCACGCTTCCGCTATCTATAGCGGGGAGAGTGGCACTCCTCAAGATGGTGACCCTTCCGAGACTGCTCTACTTTTTTAGGTCTCTTACGGTCTGGATCCCGGCGAGTTATTTCCAAAGGTTAAAGATGATGGTCAATGGTTTTTTGTGGGGGTCGGGCAGGCACAGGGTGGGGTTCAAGACCCTTATGAGGCCCCGGGTCGAGGGAGGACAAGCGGTCCCGGATTATGAGTCATACTATTTGGCGGTTGAGCTGCAGTGGCTCACGCAGTGGGTAGCGAGGGCCACCAGAGAAGAAGGGGAGTCCGGTGAGCCCGCAGGCCCCGTGCAAGTTTTGTCTCGCATAGTTCTGTGCCTCCCGATGGGAGATATGCATCTCTTTCAGGAATTTGCCACAGCCCGGAAATGTTGGTATAGGTACCTGCGAAGGAGGGGGGAGGGATAAAGATCCCTTATGCACCCGAGATCCCACTGAAAATGTGTAGGGCACTCCCTCACAGAGGATCAGGGCAAAATTTGGAGGCCTGGGAACAACAGGGTCTAGGGACCATAGGAGACTTGTATGAAGACGGCTCGTTGCTGCCATTTGACCTTCTAAGAGACCGTTTTGAACTACCTAGGGGTGACTTTCTGGTGCATGCTGCGTTAACGACGGCGATTCGTAAGCATTGGAAATTGGGTATGACAGAACCTCCAACGGCTCTGGGTTGCCAGTATGTAGTGGTGGCTGCGGGGACCATTAAAGCGGTCACGTGCCTATACAAGCGTATGACCATGGAGGCTCTGGCTCCTCTGTTAGCCCTAAAGACGAAATGGGAAGTGGATATAGAGCAGGAGTTCCCTGATGCGGTGTGGAATGGAATAGTAGAAAGGGCTTGGAAGGGGACGCGCAATGCTAGATTCCAGCTGGTGCATTTTCACATCCTACACAGGGCGTACCTGACCCCAGCCCGCTTACATATATATTTCCCAACCCATTCAGCGGCCTGTCCACTGTGCCCGGAGGAGGTGGCTGATTTCCCGCACATGTTATGGTCCTGTCCAGCACTTGGCCCCTTTTGGCAGGGGGTGACGGAGCTATTACGAGAGGTTACAGAAAGGGACTTACAACTTCACAAGCCTCAATGGCATACTGCGTTCTGCTTTGGTTCCCCCACACCTCAAAGAACAAAATCACGAGTAAATTTCTTGACCTGGGATTGATCTTAGCGAAAAGAACTATAACTTCCCAGTGGAAGGCGAATAAAGGACCCAGTGTAGAGGAATGGAAATCTGAGTTCTGTAAGTGGGCCCGCTGTGAAGGGGAAGTCCGGTTGCAAATGGCACTTAGAACAGGCAATGAACAGGCGCTGGAGAGGGCGAGGGCCTGGGAAAGATTAGTCCTTGAACTCACACTTCCGGAGGCTGAGGAAGAGGAGACCCCCACACATAGCCCGGTGACACGCTTGCCATAGTACAGCCTGAGATCTGAAGGGAAGCTAGATCCTGGACTGCTACCCCATTCCCGTGACTAACGATGACACTGTTTGCATGATTTCATTGGTCCCTTGCTGGTTGGCACTGGCGGGGTCGGCCCCAGCCCAAGATAGTAGTACTCTGACACACCTGGGGGGGGGGCGATTTGAGATGTTTGGTTTTGGTTTTCTTGATGAAGTGGGAGGGGGGAGGTTGAGGGGGTAGCGGGAGGAGGGTAGGAAGTGGGTGCGAGATTGGAGGGGGGAGGGAAATTAGGGGATATGGTCTTCCGGTTGTCAGACTTTACGGGATTAACACTTGGACATTTGTAGATTGTCTTATGCCGTTCTTATGCCTTTAAAACAATAAAAATTATGTTTAAAAAAAAAAAAATATTGAAAAAGGTAACAAACCTAAAAGTGAAGCTCCAAACATCTAATAAAAAAAATCCTTGACAACAGCAGGTACAACAACATCTGTGATACAAGACAATATATGAAACACAGCAGCATATTTCTCATTTATACACAGTACAGCAAAAAAACACTCTGAAATGAGAGGTCGGCAAAAATACACAACCCAGAGAGAAAAGGTGGTATTACGTCACCAATACAACACCATAGGTGACTTGCCATAAGAAAATACTGTCTGTCAAATAGTGGCCTAAAGAATTGACACTACGAGAAACAGTCAAGATTCCTCATGAAATGAGAAATGCTGAAGTAACAAGTATACCCTCTCCAGAAGACAGGAAATGTGGATCAGACAGAACCACTTATTTCAAGAACATCATAGGAAAAAGAAAACCCTATTTTAGAAATAGTCTCTAAGGCTTCCATGGATGATTGTCGATCAACCAGCCCTTGCATCACAAATCTTTAGCTGTCAACTTAGTGCATCACAAGGTAGAGCAGGGATAGGGATTACCTGCATTTGCGGAAATATTCATGTCTACAGTAGACACTGCTCCTTTACCCTAATACTAGACAACAAAAACTCTTCGAAGGAGCTTTTTAAAATAGTAAAAGAACTCTGTAACCCTCCAAGTCTCACCTCAAACTTGACTCCTTCACTTGAAAATTGCTCTAAAATTAGTGATTTTTTTTAGTGAAAAAATTGACAAAATCTATTCTTCCTTTGTAAATAATAGCCATAACCATGTAGAGTATCAGGTTGATTCTACTCTGCAGGCTAGCTGTTCTACTTTCGGCCCTTTTTCTGAAGAAGAAGTCAGCAAAGCTATGTTAGAAATTAAATCAGGATCACCATGGGATGTTTGTCCACACTATATCTTTTCCCAACTTACACCTGTAATTTGTCCAGCAGTTACAAAAGTTCTTAATTTTTCCTTGGATCAAGCCGAATTCCCAGAAATCTGGAAAAATGCAGCTGTAATTCCCCTACTAAAAAAAGCTGGCGCGGATATAAATGATCCAGCCAATTACCGTCCTATTTCTCAACTTCCATACCTATCAAAGGTTTTAGAACGATTGGTAACTAAACAGTTGTCAAGCTTTCTAGAAATTAATAACCTGCTGGATGTTTCTCAGACTGGTTTTAGATCAAATAACAGTACTGAGACAACGCTCCTGGCTGTGATGGACGATATTCGAATGCAGACTGATAAAGGCAAAACGGTCGCCCTGATATTACTTGATTTATCAGCGGCGTTTGATACCGTTTCCCACAAACTGCTAATAAATATGCTAGCTGCTAAAGGAATACATGGTAAAGCCCTGTACTGGCTGGAGTCTTTTCTATCGAACAGATCCCAGTCCATCTGCTTAGGAAACTTCACCTCCACTCCTCGGAAGATCAAATATGGAGTGCCACAGGGAGCAATATTGAGCCCAACATTGTTCAATGTTTATGTCTCTTCACTGGCATCTATAGGCAATAAATGGGGTATCAATATCTGCTCTTATGCTGATGATACTCAGCTGATGGTAACCCTCAATGGTGAAGAGGGCGCCAAAAATAGGTTACATAACTGCCTGTCAGAACTATCTAACTGGATGCATGGGCACTACTTGAAATTAAATGCTGACAAGTCAGAAATTCTTCTATTTGGCGGATCCAAACAGCTCTGGGACAACTCTTGGTGGCCAAACACTTTAGGTACCCCACCAAACCCAACCCTGACCGCTAGAAATCTGGGAATCCATATGGACACCACTTTATCCATGAAGCATCATGTTACCACAATATGTGGCAAAGGATTCGCCATACTAAAAATGATGAAGCGAGTTTTTCCCTGGATTCCGATGGAATGCAGACAGATTTTAGTTCAATCTTTACTGATTAGTAGGCTGGACTACGGCAACTCGCTGTTTGTTGGTATGGCCGATTATCTATTTTCAAAACTACAGCTGGTCCAGAATGCGGCAGCTAAAGCTGTCTGCGATAAAAAAAAGTACGATTCTGCTACAAACTGCCTGAGAGCGTTACATTGGTTGCCTATGAGGCAAAGAGCAGTTTTTAAAATGTTGTGCATTGCTCATAAAACTTTGCATAATACTGGTCCTTACATCCTGCGGAACAGAATTAAGCTCTATGCCCCAGTTCGTAACCTACGCTCACAAGCCACAGCTAAAGCTGTCACCACACGAATAAAATTATCCAGGATGGGCGGGCGCGCCTTTTCGCACCTTGCCGCTAAGTGCTGGAATGACTTGCCTATTGATCTTCGATGTACTGATTGTTACTTTACTTTCAGAAAAAAACTAAAAACTGCATTATTCCCTAAATAGTATAAATAATAGTCCCTGGTATCTTGCCTATGGCTTACTGTTTAACTGTAGCGCCGTGATATCCTGTTGGATGAATGTCGCGCTTTAGAAGTACATATAACAATAACAATAACAATAAAGGAAGAACTCACAAGCAAATAGCATCTAGAAGTATGCAAAGTATAAACTCTGGACTAGAGCAACACTCCCAACTTGCTCAAACTCTTCAAAAAATTAAAGCATTCAAAATAAATAAGTAATCTGCTCAAAAAGAGAGAACAAACTGCACTGAATACACTGGTTAAGAAACAAAAACCCATATAAGTGTGTAAATGTAACTGAACTCCCCTAAAGGGTATTTGTATTTGTATTTACATTTATAAAGCGTACAGCTACCCAACAGGGACTCCTGGCGCTGGACGTGTAGAGGCTGCAACAGCCAAACAGAAAATAAGAAAGAACTACAGAGGAAACAACAAGAGGTCAAACAGAGTCACTAAAAGAGTCTTTCATTCATTATGGAAGGCCACCAAGGACTGACAGTTTCTTAGGTCAAGCAGAAGAGCATTCCAGAGCTTGGGGCCAAGAGAAGGAGCGACCCCTCAAACAGGCGAACCGAAGCCTGGGAACCGAAAACAATGAAAGACTGGACAAGCGCAGTTGTTGAAACAGAACATAGAGTGCAAGTAGGTTTTGAATGTAAGAAGGAGCAAGGCCCCATTTGACGCGAAACATGTAGCAGAGGGACTTAAATTCAATACGCTTACTGACTATGAATCTAAGCCAGCGAAGTTGATGGAGTAGAGGAGAAGCTGAGGTGAATCTCAGCAGACGAAAAAAGAAGACTGGCAGCAGCATTCTGGATGACCTGTCGCCGATGTAAAGAGGCTTTATCAACATCCAGATAAAGGATGTTACCGTAGTCCAGCCTGGATGTCACCACGGTCTGCAAAACAGTTTTCTGAGCTGCCTATGGGATCAACCAAAGGTATCACAAGAACAAAGTAGCAGTTATTAGCTCACTACCACAGTCCTTAGGAGAACATAAAACGAAGCCCAAAAAGGACTAAGCTGTATATCAGAGAGATCTATAGTATAGAAATAGACTACAAAATAAGTATTTCTGAAGAGCTATACAATAGCAAACCAATACTCCACGTAGAGTAAGTCACATACCCAACAAAGGTTATAACCTCTTGAGACTTGGCTCTTCATCAGAGTAAAACGAAAGAATGAACCAGCGACACAGCTGTAAATACCAAGCGGAGTTTAAAAAAGTTAAATCCGGAGACAAACCTTCTTATTACATGCAAAAAGTAGTGCTTAACACTTCAACCCTACAAGACATAGCAGACGGAGGAAATAATCCTTAAACCTAAGAACCACACACATAAGAAATGAACAAAAGACCTGATATGGTCAAATTACAAATAGCCAGCAATGAGGCCCTGTACTGCAGAATCAGCATGGTAGTCAAATAAACAGGCTCCATCAAAAGGCAAACTTTTCAAACTCTCCCGACAATTATCAGGAAATATTGACTTGTGCAACCAAGCGGTCTACGGAGAGCAATTGATCGACCCATAGCTCTGCCAATAGACTCTCCTGTGTCCATTAGCGATTTAGTATTAAACTTTCCCATCTCACGACCATGCTGCACAAGCTGAGTTACGCCCTGACCCCCTTCAGGAAGGGAAGAGAGCAGTTGGGTGACAAGTCGCACAAGGTATAGGAAGCTCTTCCTAACACACAAGATGTTTACAACGACCTCAAGGCCGAACTGGTCAACGCAAAGATATTCCGGTCATACATCTCCAACCACCTAGACTCTCTACCTGGCGGAAGAAAAGGAGAAACCTCCAAACTTGGCGAAGCTGTAGCAGCTTGCACAACAAAGCCCTTAGCAGTAGGGTGTCGAGAAAGACAAGCAGGGTATCCGAAGCAGGACGATGATGATGCAAAATGGCACGATCAATAGAGATATCGGATATCGACCTTGCCCAAGTACTCAGGAGAATGGCGTACAGAGACTCTACATAAGGTAATAAAGGTTCAATGCGTGTGCCACCCTGATGAAGCAGATAAAATCAGATGACAAAGTCAACCGACGGAAGCTGCAATTTTAGTATTCCAGCAGCTCTCTTAATAGCTTCAGCGAAAGCTGCACTAGCCTCCGTTGCCGTGGTGTGGCGCAGCGGCCAGGGCAAGTGACGCAGCAGCCAGGACAACCGACACCGGAACCCGGGGACTCAGGGTTTGTTCCCCGGTGCCAGCGGCAGATCAGCCTAGCACCATGTGAATCTGGGTAATAGCTTGCTTAATCTTCCCGAGGGCCCCCAGTGCCTTGACACCTTTGGGTAATTGTTTGCGCTTTACAAATACTGGACATTTACATTTATTCATGGCAGAGAAAGCAGATCATAATTAGGAGACCGTTGCAGACAACTATCTCCACCAAATGTCGCCCAAGAACCTCCTACCCAAGGCTAACCAAGATCAACCAAGCAATCGACGTCCCCAGTGTCTGCAGAATCTTCCTGCAATACTGGAGAAATAGCAACATAACCAGCCTCATCCTCAATTTGTAAAGGAGAAGGTGCAGGAACTGCAGTGGCTATAAGCGGTGACGTATCGACATGCACCCTGAATGGTGTCTCCAGCGTTGACCGGAGTTGTGACCACCTCATCAGACACCACCAACATCACAACAGGAAGCCTCACTGGGGTGTGTCCCGATGATGGAATGACTCCAGGTACGGAGTCAAGGTCTTCGACCAGTGCAGAGGGCGAACTATTAAGTGTGCTCCCAATCAGAGTCCCTTCCATCTCACTTTTTTTGGCTGAAGGCGCACCAGGAGAAGTTGTAGACCCAAAAAAGGATTCCAGTGCATGAAAATATGCCTGCATTTGGGTCATAGTCACCCCGGCTCCAGGAGAAGGCGGGAGACTCTGGGTCAACTCCTGAGCCACATCCACCGGTAAGGAACGGGAGGAACCAGTAACGACGTCATGACTCCGTGAGGCCGGAGACCTCCGTGACCTCGATCCCTTCTGATGGGATTTCCGCAACTTGGAAAAGTGACGCCTACAGGAACGGCTCCTTGAACGTCCCGAGCAGAAACTTCAGAGCAGGAAGGAGATCGACGTCTGTAGGAAAGTAGGATCTGCTTTAATGGTTCCCTCCACTTTTTGCCTAGTGTAATGCTGTTTCTGACTAGTCTGACTGGGATCCTGCTAATCAGGAACCCAGTCTCTGTGCTTTCTCCCCTAAATTGGTATGATAAGTACTTAGGCACATCCCAAAATGGACACGGGTGTACCCTTATCAGTCCCTAGCATATGGTACTAAGGTCCCAGGGCACCCATGAGGGACCACTCAAACTGTAACTACAGGTCTGCCTTTGCAGCCTGTGTATGCTGGTGCTAGCACCACTTACGAAAGATATAGGTTTACCTATATCTAAGGCCACTGCACTTAAATCCTATAAGTCACCCCTAGAGCTGGCCTTTCAGTCTTGAAGGCAGGGTGCTCGGCTCTAAGTGTGAGGGTGCCCCTGCATAAGCAGGACACCCCTAAAGGCTATGGAGTCCATTCTCCAGGTTGTGAGACGGCAATATAACATATAGAAGGGCACCACGTCATTATGCGATGACCATCTCGAAACTGGCTGAAACGAATCCCATCAGGTTTGGTATCAAATGTTGGAATCATACGACCATAAATGGTGTGGAAGGTATGATTCCATGCACTGTAAAGCTCCTCCAGGAGGCCCTCAGTACCAGTCTTCTAGACCCGGACAGCAGAACATGGAGGCAGCCGAACAGAGACATGTTTCTGCCCTCCTGCTGCTGAGCGCAGCTTGAACAGGGGAAGGCAAAAACATGGATATCCTGTCACAGGGAGGTGTGCCCACCTCCCAGACAGGGTTTAGTGTATTGGGGCCTGGTGAGAGCGCTTGCCAGCGCCACTCAATCTGCTTGAAGGGCACATTTGGTGCCCTCCTTGCTTACTCCAGTTCAAACCAGCTCAGGGAGCCGTTGGCTCCTGCTCTGGTGCGAAACTGGACAAAGGACAAGGAAGTATCCTCCTCACTGTCCGACCCCTCCCCTGGGAGGGAACCCTAAATCGGCACAACCCTTTCCTTAGGGTACGTAAGGGCTTACCTGAGGATGAGTCCCTGGATTCATTCATTTCAAGACACCACTTCTTCGACCGTCTGGGCACTCTGGACTTCGCTTTGGGCATCAAGACTGCAACTTGGAAGACTCCTGCTGCTCCTGGTCTCGTAGCCGTACTAGTCTCCTGCACCGTCTGTGCCTATGCTTCATACAGGAACCTTCCAAGCCCTATGGACATCCAAGACACCTGAAAGAATCTCTCTTGAAGTGAAGGAGTCACCTCCCTGCATCTGCAGGCACCGTAATTAATCTGACCAATTTGCTGATCCTGGGTTCCCACGGACTCTGAAAGGCTCAGCAACACAGGTAGTGGTTCTTCACATCCCTCGAGGCCTGCCCTGTCATCAACAAAGTTTGAGGTCAGTATCCCTCGTGGGAGCTACAGGAACCGAACCCCTGTGTACCATATCGACTTGCAGTTGCAAAGGCTTGTTGGCTTCTTTCCACTTAGATCTTCGGGCTCCAAGTAGCCCCAACCTCAAGCATCTCCTGTGACCAAGCTCGTCATCCTCACTGCATCACTTGCACTGTGGGCCTGCATCTTTGGTGAGCTGCTCGAGGTCCTCTTGCGACTCCAGTGTCTCCAGACTGTGGGTCCTCTTGAGGGTCTCCTTTGATTTCTGCGGGCTCCCCTGATTGCTCGGGGCCAGCCCTGACTTCCCTGCTTGTGGAGAGTCACCTGGACCTTGCTGGTTCCAACACTGTAACTTCTTCACTTTCCACATTGGTTGCAGTTGAAAAGGCTTGTTGCTGCTTTGGATGGACACCAACCCCTCAACTCTCGACATCCAATGTAGGACAGCTCTTGCATAGCTCCTGGTCTTCCACAGCATTGCCTGGTTCGCACAGCTGCAGTTTCAAGGTCACGGTCAACGCTCCTGCAACACTCTACTTTGGTGGGCATTCGTCTTTCGGGCCTCCTGGTCACTTCCAAGCAGTATAGACTCTGTCCCCTCTGCTTGCAATTACTTCTCATCCTGAATCCACCAGGCACTTTTACCTTCTCCAGCAGTGGCATCTTCCTGAAGTCCTCCATTGAGTGCAACAGTGGTTTCAGACACCACTTCACACCTATGCAGCCGGCTTCCCTGCTGTAGGTATCCTGGTTCCTAGGGTATCCACAGGTGGGGTAGCTCTCTAACCTTCTGCTTTCCACGAGGTTTCTTCAGGGTCCACTGGGAGGGGTCCTTCTTTAAAATTGCAACCGCGACATACCCATTGACTTATATGGAGTCGCGGTCGTGTTCCCACTCTGCACACGTCCTCCGTGGGGTTCCTGGTTTCTTATCTGGGGTGGTTCCTTGAGTTCCTGGCACTTCTACGACTTCTGGGTATAGTCTTGACTCGAGTCGTGGTTCGCATACCACTATTTTACTATATGGTTTGGTCTCCCCTTGGTGACCAATGTGTATTTCGTGCTACTTACCTGTTTCTATTGAAAAGTATTGTGTGCGTTGTGTACATCTCAAGAGTCTTATAATAAATACATATTTTTATAAATACATTGTGTGGTTCTTTTTCACAACCTATACATATGAGATTATGTTCTGGTACAACAAGCTGCCTGAAGGCTGCTCTCCAAAGCTACCACTTAAAGAGCTTTCTAAGGTTGTCTAAGACCACTAACATCACCATAATGATTGTCTGCATTGGTGCAGGGTGCATACTTACGTAAATGTGTATCATATACCCAGCCAGCTTCTCAAAATGTTGCATAGACTCCGATCAGGAGAGCTGCGCTGTCAGCAACTTCATTCACCTTTCCTGCAAGGACTTAGGCATCAGCCTCTTACAGGAGTCCCACTCCTCGGAGTCGTGGTGCTTTCCTAAGCACCACTTACAGATGGAATGCAGATCTGTAGACGACATCTGTCGAGTACAGGTTTTGCACGTCTTAAAACCCAAAGGCATAGGCACATTGTTCCCACACGCAAAAAGACTGCGAAGTAGGCCAAAAACAGAAGGCCTGAGGAACCGCTTCTTCGTTTCAGTGTTGCAGCCCCGAAAAATAAAAACTGATGTCGCGCACCAGAGGGGACTTGTATGGCTCCACTGACATCGTATCCGGAGACAACGTCAACGTCCCCCAACACGCAGAGGTACTGCTGAACAATTTCTGGATCCAGTCTAGCACCTGGGAGGAATTCAAAGTTAAGAAATCTGCAGCTAGATGTCTCTATCAGATACTCCTGTATTCAGTGAAGCCATCATGATGCTGTGGAACTTGAGTTGTCAAGTTCCCAGTCCACGTTGTCTCTATGGCTTCACTTGCACTTACAATATTAGGAAATGGTGCGTAATATTGTAGGGGCATATCTGCTCATGCACAGATGCCCTCACCTGTAGTATAGTGCGCCATGCCTCAGGGCTGATATGCCTTCGAGGAATGACTTAACTATGCTGCCAGACAGTACTAGTTGGCATGGCTCTCGGGAAGGATGCCATGTCGACTTTGTTGTTTTCTCCCTCACAGGGGTATGTAAGCTGCAAAGGCAGTGGCATTGTCCCAGTGAGGGGAGTACCAAGGGGCCCTCTTCAGCTCTCAGTCCCTAGGTAACCAGGGTACCATTTACTAGGGACTTACAGGGGGAAGAAGTACCAACTTGGAGTTTGTTTTAGGGAGGGAGCACAGGCTACCTGGTTGGCAGGGAACTTGTGCACTACATTTGAAACCACATCAAAACCAGGCAAAAAAAGGGGGGGGCATACCATGCAAAAGAGGCACTTTCTCACTAGTGAGTCCCGTGAAATGGCATATCCATGATGGACAACTGGACATTGCCTGAAAAATCATTACAACGCAGTCAAGTGTGGCAGCGAATGGTGACACTTGTGCCAATAGCCCACCTGATTGAATCGGTAATGCCCAAGCCACAGCAAATTGTGAACTTTGCTGTATCATGACCATCCTGTATAGCTTTGGCGAGGACAGGTCGAAGATTTCCAGGAACACTTACGAGGACTGGAGCCACAGAATCCCAAGTAGCGTGGGACTAGCACCCCAGGAGGCAGCTGGCATTTACAGATTGAAGCGCCAGCCTGGTGGATGAGAAGACTCTCTTTCCAAACGTCTCACTCATTTTGGCTGCTTAATGGGGGAGGGTGGGTAGACAATACAATAGGTACCTCACATTCTGCCGTTGATAGAGTTGGCATTGTCCCAGGAGTCGGAACTGGGGTGGGAGATGACCCTGTGATGGGTCCAACCAGCACAAGGGTGAACCCTCAGTCAGTATTGTACATTGAGGGCCTCTCGGCTTCATGGGTCGCCAAGGTGAATCAGAGTGAGTAGGCAAGGATCCCTAGAGACCAAGAATGGCCTTGCATAACTCTTTGATCTGTTTAGGCGTGGCGGAGGGTGGGCAGGGGCAGAGTCTCCCTTAGACTTCTTGTGTTTTTTTTTAATTTACCCGACGACTTTGAACAAGATGAAGACAGTCCCCTGGAACAATTTCTGTGACTTCTGGAACAGGACTGAACTTTCGACTGAGTATCCCAATCACAGAATCTTCTTGGGCTTGTTGATGAAGAGTTTCGCCTCTGGATACCTGACGCGCATCCACTGCAGGCATTAGTGGTCGTCACTAAACCCCATGCACCACAGATAAACCGGATGAGGGTTTGTCACAGACGTTTGTGTCAGTCCCTACAAGGATTAAAACCTGTTTTGAGAGGTAACATCTCCCTTGCACACTGTGAAAATTTTGAGGTAACAGGAGTCTCAAAGAGACAAGAGGTAGCTCCAGATTTGCATGGCGTGAAAAGAATGGAACAGACCTCAGTACATAGGAGTGGTGCCTATATTTAGTCCATATGTTATTTACGGAGTGGAATAGCATCAGTGCAGTGCCATACGGCGCCACTTACCAGTGCACCAAGGTACTGTTGAAAAAGTTTTAGGATTCAGTTTGAGAACTGGGGAATATTCGAAAGTCTCAATTTGAAGCTTTGCATAACCAGGTTCCAAGTTAACTCTCCAGGATCTACTAGCCGAAACCTTTCTGTCATTTATCTATAGACTGAAAACAAATGTAGCACTCAACATACAAGAATGTTCACTATAGAATTACTAACACCCCTCAAACTTGATAAAGACTTCCAGAGTGGAATAAAGTCTCACCATTTCTGCTATATGTTTTACTAAGATCTTTCCTGCACATTCTGAGACTTTGCCTATGGATCTTAGTCCTAGGAGATTCCAAAGACTGGACACACCTCTCTATCAATCAATGGCAGGTGCTTGACCTTATTGGTCTACCCAAAGCTTTTTCATCTTGCCAATTGCAACCATCTGTTGCTTTGCAGCATTCCAGTGAAGTGGTGGTGACCCTGTGCCCGGCTCTTTATCATTTAAAGCTGCCTCAAACAAATAAATTGAAACAAAAGTTTTGCCTTAACACAAGCATTGTTGGTATAATTATTACTTAAGAGGTTTGTAGTGCGCACAGCTACCCCAAGGGGTTTCTCGGGTGGGTAGAAGCAGATAGGCTGTCCCGTGATCAGTCATTATAATAACCAAGATTTCAGATTTTTGCGAAAAGCAAGTAGGGAATTACAATTCCTTAAGTCGGCAGGCAAAGTATTCCACAGTTTGGGGCCTAGATAGGTAAAGGAGCGACCACTCATACGGGTGAGACGAAATCCAAGTATGGAAAACAGCGCCTGACTTGAAGATCTCAGTGGGTGAGTAAGGAGTCACCAGTACCTGAATGTATCGTGGTGCTAGGCCATGATTGGCCTTAAACCCGATGTGTTTAGATACCGTGAGCCAGTGCAGTTCCTGAAATAGGGGGGTAACTGAGGCCCTCGGAGGTAAGCGAAAGAGTAGCTGAGCACAGCATTTTGAACCATCTGTAAACGGAGTATCAAGGTCTTATCAGCCCCTAGGTACAGGACATTGCCATAGTTCAGTCTGGATATGACCAACACCTAAATGAAAGTTCTTTGGGCTGCTAAGGGAATTAACTAGATAATTTTGTTTTTGCCATTTAAGGGTTGAAAATGAGATGGCCGTGACCTTGATTATATATTGTTTCAGTGAGAGCTTATCAATAATGATGAAACCCAATTTTTTTGCTGTGGTTGACAGGGTAAGCCCTAGGTCCTAAAGAGTCTGGCCAGTGTCTGGGGCCCCAGAGGGAGGCGTTATTACCCAAGACCAAAACCACAGTTTTATCACTGTTGAGTTTAAGCTCGTTCTTATTTATCCATAATGAAATGTTCCTCAGACCCAGGTTCAGCAAAGACGTATCATGGTGCTGAGCCGATGATAGAGAGAAGATGATTTGTGTGTCATCGGCATATGAGAAAAGGGTAAGCCTGCATTTCTCTATTAATTCCGCTAATGGTTGGACGTAGATGTTAGAGAGCACAGGGCTCAAAATAGAACCCTGTGGAACACCAGAGGTCAAGGCTAAAGGCTTTGGATCTTATGTAGGCGGAAGAGAGCTGAAAGGAGTGGTAACTCAGGAAAGAAACAAGTCATGTCAAGGCTGAGCCTTAAAGGCCCAGTGTCTCAAGTCTGCCAGTCAGAATGGCATGAGACAGTATTGAAGGCTGCGCTCAGATCAAGCAGAATGAGCACCGCTATGCTTCCCGAATCAAATGCTGCCTGAGACTTTCATTTACGCCAAGAAGAGCAGACTCTGTACTGCGCGCCGTGCTGTGCACCGCCCTAAAGTCAGACAGTGATCGATGGAGGAGCGAGTAGGTCTCATTGATGGTTGAGAGTTGGGCATTAACAATTTTTCCAAAATTTTGGAAAAAACTGGGAGAAGGGAGCTAGGGCAGCAGTTCGATCAACAAGTGGGATCAAGATTGGCTTTTTTTTTTTTAAGGGAAAGAACCATGCTTTCACCTCTGAGGTGTGATCCCCTCTCTCAGTGAGGTGTTAAGGATCTCTACAGTCACATTTAGAACAGAGGCATCCAATAGTCTCAGCTTAGCAGGGAGGAGAGTGTCCAGCGGAGATCCAGACTTGATGGAGTCCAAGGCCATCAAGAAAGATGGAAAATCCATAAGTGGCCATGCGCTAACTTTAACAGCATCTGAGCTTCCGGTTCGATTGCTCGAGACGTTGCCTTCACTGAGAGAGTGGCAGATGGATCCAAATGTAAGTTGGAGTCGATGTTCAAAGATTCTTCAGCTGGTTGTAGGTAAAGTTCGTCCACCTTTTGCACGCCAAAAACATCTAACTCGTCGCACTTGCTTCAGGAAAGATGCTGCTGGCGTCTGATAGTTGCTTTACTACCTTAAAGAGTGTTTTCTGGCAGTGTTAGGCGATGGTAATTTGTTCAGTATAAAAAGTGGCACGTCCTGATTTGCAAAGAGTATGATATCTTTTTAACCCCTTCGATGCGCGTGACAAGGTCAGCTCGTCATGGGCGTTACCTGTGCTGCGCGTGTGACGAGCTTACCTGGTCACGTAACGTGGGATTTTCAAAATCGCAGCGCGCAGCGGGAAAACCGCTAGCGCGCATGCAGTTAAGTCCACCACATTGTCAGATTTAGCCTCTTCTCATAACTTTTACTCCAATGTCTAAGATTTTACAATGCTTTTTTTCTGATCGGAGTATGTCAGTGAACCATGGAGCCGGAGGATGAGTTCTGCCGGAAAGTTTGGTGATAGGTGCAAGATAATACCTAAAGCCTCATTGAGCCATTGATGAATGTAGGTTTGGTCCAGATCAGACTGTATTGAAAATCTGGGCTTAGTGGTAATAAGTTGCTTGTTTAATGTATGAAAACAAGCCCTACTGAATATGGAAAGGGGTTTTACTGGAGGATTCGTGAAGCACAAGTTACTACTTGTGTAACGATATATCTGTAAGAGACATTAGTTAGTGATAGATTCCTTACCTTAGAATATCCCCAGGCGTCAGACTGGATCCGGAAATTTTTGCGTAGCAATACCCCTGCGCGCTGGTAGGCGTCGTCTGCGGCTCCGCGTCCGTCGTCGGCGTCGTGAGCGCCGGGATGACGTCGTCGGAGTATATAGACGGCGCCCATGCGCGCTGACGTCAGTTCTGATAACACAGCTTTTCCGCGCCAGATACGCAGAGCCATGATAGAACTAACACTGGTGCCATGAAACTAGGGCCCTGAAAGGGGATGACCTTAACCCTAAATATCGGTTCGCAGAACGGGGAGGATGGGAGGGCGGTAAGGAATCTATCACTAACTAATGTCTCTTACAGATATATCGTTACACAAGTAGTAACTTGTGCATCTGAAAGAGACACGTTAGTGATAGATTCCTTACCTTAGAATAGATACCCCAGCAATACCAACCCCGGTGGTGGGTCTGCAAACCAATATCACACCAGAAAGTCCTGGAGGACGGAACGGCCAAAGAAGCCATCCCTCCGGACTTGACTGTCCAGGCAGTAGTGTCTTGCGAACGTGTGCAGCGAGGCCCACGTGGCTGCCTGACAGATGTCCTGCAGGGGGACACCGCGGCCCAGGGCAGTTGTCGTTGCCGTGGCCCGAGTGGAGTGAGCCCGCAATCCAGCCGGGGGCTCCTTCCTCGCCATGGAGTAGCATGCTTGGATGCACAAGATGATCCACCTGGAGATGGTCCTCTTGTGTACAGCCTTTCCCTTCTTCGCGCCCACGTAACCAACGAAGAGTTGGTCATCCACCCGGAATTGGCGAGTGCGGTCTAGGTAGTAGGAGAGCGCACGTTTTGGATCCAGACGGTGGAGCCTCTCCTCCTCTTTCGAGGGATGCGGAGGCGGAAAGAAGGTGGGCAAGGTGATGGACTGCCCGATGTGGAAGGCCGTGACAACCTTGGGCAGAAAGGAAGGTCGTGTACGCAACACCACCTTATCAGGATGAACAGACAGGAAAGGTGGAGAAGAAGAAAGAGCCTGGAGCTCACTCACCCTCCTGGCAGAGGTGATGGCAACCAGGAAGGCCGTCTTTAGAGTAAGGAGACGAAGAGGGCAGTTATGAAGTGGCTCAAAGGGAGCACACATCAGATAGGTGAGAACCAGATTCAAGTCCCACTGGGGCATCACGAAGGGAACAGGAGGAAACATGTGCGTGATGCCCTTCAGAAATCTACTCACAATAGGGGACTTGAATAAAGAAGGCTGATCTGGTAGCCTCAAGAAGGCTGAAAGAGCAGAAAGGTACCCCTTAAGAGTGCCCAGAGCAGAGCCCTGCTGGGCAAGGGAAAGAAGAAAGAGCAGCACTTCCGAAAGGGGTGCAGAGAGGGGATCCACAGCCTTTGCTGCGCACCATGCCACAAATTTGTTCCACCGGCAGGCGTATACCGACTTCGTGGAGGGACGCCTGGCTGCCAGAATGATGTCACAGACTTCGGGAGGCAAGTCAAATGGCCTCAACTGCCGCCGCTCAATCTCCAAGCTTGTAGGTGGAGACTGGACAGGTTCGGGTGCAGGACCGTCCCCTGCTGCTGCGACAGAAGGTCCTCCCGAAGAGGCAGACGAATCGGGGGATCGACTGACATGCTGAGTAGCTCGGGATACCAGTATCTTCGTGCCCAGTCCGGAGCCACAAGGACGACCTGGGCCCGGTCGCGCCTGATCTTCTTCAGCACTCTGGGCAGAAGTGGTATAGGCGGAAAGGCGTACAACAGACCGCAGCTCCACTCGCGACGAAAAGCGTCTCCGAGCGAGTGCCGCCTTGGAAACTCCAACGCGCAGAACTGCTGACATTGCGCGTTCTCTTCTGTGGGGAATAGATCTAACCAAGGCTCTCCCCACTGTCGAAAGAGACCTTGCGCCACGTCCGAGTTCAGACGCCATTCGTGATCCATCATGCACCGGCGGCTGAGTTCGTCCGCCCTGGCATTCAGAGAGCCTGCCAGGTGTTGAACCACCAGGGTCACGCCCTGATGTTCCAGCCACTGCCAGAGGCGCAGAGCCTCCTGGCAAAGGGTCCACGACCCCACACCGCCCTGTTTGTTGCAGTACCACATGGCGGTGGTGTTGTCGGTGAACACTTGCACCACGCTCCCCCTGACAGAGGGGAGGAATGCCTTCAGTGCAAGACGAATCGCCCGCAGCTCCAGAAGGTTGATGTGGAGCCGGGACTCCGCCGGAGACCAGAGGCCTCTGATCTCCGCCTCTCCCATGTGGCCTCCCCAGCCCTGGAGGGACGCGTCCGTCACAACTACGTGCTCCGGCTGGGGTAGAGAGAGGGGTCTGCCACTGACCCAGTCGCGGTCCGTGAGCCACCACTGCAGTTGTTTCGCAGTGCCCTCCGAGATCAGGACATGATCGGACAGGTTGCCCTGATGCTGGGCCCACTGAAACTTCAGGTCCCACTGCAGAGCCCGCATCCGCCACCTGGCGTGACGCACCAGAAGGATGCAGGAGGCCATCAGTCCCAGAAGCCGCAGCGTCAACCTGACCGAGACCCGGGATAACGGTCTGAAGACAGGAATCAGAGCCTGAATATCCCGAACCCGCTGCTCGGGTGGGTAAACCCGAAACTGCGCCGAGTCGAGAACCGCTCCGATGAAAAGGAGCTTCTGAGAGGGACACAGGTGTGACTTCGGCACATTGATGGAGAACCCCAGCAAGTGCAGGAGGTCGGCCGTAGTCTGGAGGTGGCTGACGACTGTCTGGGGCGAGCCCGCCTTCAACAACCAGTCGTCGAGGTAGGGGAAGACTGACACCCCTTGCCTGCGCAGATGGGCTGCGACCACCGCCATCACCTTCGTGAACACCCGTGGGGCGCTGGTAAGGCCGAAGGGGAGCACGGTAAACTGAAAGTGCTCTAGGCCTACCGTGAACCGCAGGTAACGCCGGTGGGCCGGCAGGACGGGGATGTGGAAATAGGCGTCCTGCAAGTCCAACGCTACCATCCAGTCTCCTGGGTCCAGGGCAGCCAGGACCTGAGCCAAAGTGAGCATCTTGAACTTCTCCGTCCGGAGGAAGCCGTTGACGTTCCGCAGATCCAAGATAGGGCGTAGGCCCCCTTTGCCCTTCTTGGGTACCAGAAAGTAGTGGGAGTAACAGCCACGTCCTACTTCTGGCCCAGGAACGCGCTCGATGGCCCTCTTGGCCAAGAGGGCCGAAACTTCCTCTTGCAGAAGTTGCAAGTGATCCCCCGACACACGGTGGTATTGAGGTGGCATGGGTGGAGGGGAAGACTCGAAGGGGAGGGAGAAACCCCTTCGGACAATTTGCAGCACCCACCTGTCCGAAGTGACTGTATGCCAGTGGGAGAGGTGATGGCGAACCCTGCCTCCCACAGGAGTCACATGGGCCTGAAAACTCGGACTAGGAAGGTTTTGAGGCAGGGGCTGCTGAGGGAGGTGTGGACTGGCCTCGCCGCTGACCCCGACCACCGCCGCGGCGGTTCCCACGTCCGCCACCGCGCTGCTGGATATTTTGCGGCGTGTGGCTGGCGGTCCGTGGTGGGGCGCCCCTTCCGTGGCCACGAAAGGAGCGAAAGGCACCCGATTGCTGGCGTGGGGCCGTAAGGCCCAAGGACTTGGCCGTGGCCCTGGAGTCCTTGAAACGTTCCAGCGCATGGTCTGCCTTGTCGCCGAAGAGGCGACGGCCATCAAACGGCATATCCAGGAGGGTGGCCTGGACATCGGCCGAGAAGTTGGCGGACCTCAACCAGGCGTGGCGTCGAACCGCCACCGTCGTTGCCATCGCCCTGCCCAGTGAGTCCGTGGTATCCAGCCCACACCGAATAGAAAAACGTGCCGCATCTCGGCCGTCCGCAAGGGTTTGGCTGAGTTTAGCCCTGACCTCCTCAGGGCATTGTGGCAGCACCTCCGCAACCGTGTCCCACAGAGTGTGGGTGTAGCGGCCCAAGAGACAGTTGGTGTTCACTGACCGTAGCCCTAGGCTCACAGACGAGAAGACCTTCTTCCCGAACTGCTCATATCTCTTGGATTCCCTGTCGGGCGGGGCCGACGGGAATGCGGTCTGGGAGTTGGAGGCCTGGATGACCAGACTCTCGGGGGTGGGGTGGGTGGACAAAAAGCAAGGGTCGCCCGGTGCCGGGCGGTAGCGTCTGGCCACGTTCCTGTCCACAGGGGGGCCTGTGGCGGGCTTGGACCAAGTGCCCAGAAGAACGTCACACAAGGCCTCGTTGAACGGCAGGAGGGGCTCTGCGGAGCCGGACTGCTGTTTGAGGACCTCAGTGAGGAGATTAGTCCTCACGGCCGCGACGGGGAGCTGAAGGTTTAAGGCCTTAGCTGCCTTCGTCAACACTACACTGTAAGCAGAACCCGCCTCCGAAGCCACAGTCGGGGGCGACGTAAATCCAGTGTCTGGCGAGGTGTCAATACCACTGGCCTCCCCAAGCTCATATGTCCAGTCCTGATTCGACTGGCAATCACGTGCCAGAGGGTCCTCGGACCCCTCCCATTGCTCCTCGTCACCTGGCTCCTGGAGACCAGGATTAACAGCCAGGGCCTCCTCGTGGAGATAGAACTCTCCGAAGGCCGACGGAATCGGCGCCCAGCGGCGCCCCTCCGACTCCTGAGGAGGACCGTAGGAAGCATTGGGGGCGGCAACCACATCGGCCGCCGGGGACGACACCTGAAGGGACGGCGCCGGCGAGGTCGTAAGGTCGACCGGCGAGGTCCCGGATCCGGAGCCGGATCCAGCGAGGTCGTGCGGCGCCGGGACCGAAGTCGCCAGCGGCGCCGGGCCCGAAGTACCCGACGTCGTCGGGGCCGAAGCGCCCGACCCGGAAGGACCTCCAGACGGAGCCGATCGGCCCGAAGGCGCCACGGGAACCGACTGAGGAGGGAGGGCCCTCATGGCCATGAGGTACCTCTCGACCTCCTCCTGCGACGCGCCGTGCCCAGGGACCCGAAGGTGTGGGGCAGGCGGCGACGCTTGCGACTCCCGCGGAGCCGCGTGGGCGGTGTCGCCCGAGTCCCCGGTCGCATCGTGCGAGCGACGGGGCGGGTCGGAGGATCGATGGTGTCGCTCCGACCTCTCATGCCTCTTACCTGAGGACTTGGAACCAGACGATCGGTGTCCACTCCCGGAACGTCGATGACTCCGACCTCGCGACCTGTCCCTCGACCTCCCGTGGGACCGGGACCTGGAGCGGCGCGGGGCCGACTGCCTCAGCTCGAGAAGCTTGCGGGACCGCTCCCGCCTAGCCTTCGACGTCAGGGCCCGGCAGTCGGAGCAGGTTCGATCGTCGTGGTCGAGGCCTAAGCACTTCAGGCACCGGCGATGGGGGTCCGTGACCGACATGAGTCGGCCGCACTTCGAGCAAGGCTTGAACCCGGGCATCCCTGGCACCGATAGTCGAGGATCGACTAAATAGAGGATCAAAAAGATCAAAAAAGTTTTCAGTCAAAAAGTGACTGGGGGTAGAGCTTCTTCCGGATCTGCGCTAGCTGGCGCGGAAAAAAGAAGAACTGACGTCAGCGCGCATGGACGCCGTCTATATACTCCGACGACGTCATCCCGGCGCTCACGACGCCGACGACGGACGCGGAGCCGCAGACGACGCCTACCAGCGCGCAGGGGTATTGCTACGCAAAAATTTCCGGATCCAGTCTGACGCCTGGGGATATTCTAAGGTAAGGAATCTATCACTAACGTGTCTCTTTCAGATACTAAGTATTAATATATGTTTATTAGCTTCCTTTAAAAAAAATCGTACCAGTTTCAATTTGAATAACAGTCAAATAAACATATTAAGCTATAAAACACTGAATGCTCCGAAACAGCATTTAGTATCATACATGTGCAGAGGTATTCAATGTTTGAGGATAGTATAGGATAGTAATGAAAATCTTGTGAAGCACAGTGATGTAATCATGGCAATATTTCAGAAACAAAGACATAGAAATCATATCTTGTGGAGATTCAGTTAACATGGATTGCCTATTCTGGAAGCAAGAATCAACTCAACAGTAGGAAATAGCAGAAACAGAAAGATTATGCACACATTTCTCCCTCAGATTTACTCATTAACAGAGCATTAGGGTTACATTAATTTATAGAATATTTTGCAGTTTGGCAAGATTGTATATATTTAAAAGAATGCCACATTGTATTTTTGTTGCTATGCAAAAAATGTCAGTGATGAGTCATAAAGAGCTCTCAAACATCTATTTCTACTAGATAACCCATTTGCTGTCTGCTTAACTTCCAACCTGTGTCTTCTAAAGATATACAATTTAAAAAACATAAATGAAATCCATATTATGATTGAGGACAGAGCTGAAGTTCCTAGTATCAACAGCAGAGATCAGGGAGGAAGGTGCAAGTATTAAACTGAGCAATCAAATCAGCATGCATGCATGCATTTTTAATAACATTGCCCTTACTTATATCAAAAGTTTAGGCCCCTACTAGCTCCTGCTCCACTCACTCACACTTTAAACTAGACAGCTCTCCTGCTTTGAGTATTGTGGGGGTTATGGTATGCTTACTTTCTGTGCAGCACTGTTTGGGGGTTTATTTGAGGATGGCGTGGTGACTCCATGCCTCTGCAACACCTGCTCAGCATGCGCCAGGACAGCTTCGTAGCAATACTTTAGGTGGAGCTGCAAAAGAAAGACACAGTTTGAGAACCTCAGCCACATCATACCTTGTCTGAAGATCCAGAGGAAATAATGTAGCAACATTCTAAGGCGCTCCCTTGATGCTGATGACAAGATGCCATGTATGTTAAATGGAGAGAAAGCAATTGGATTCCTTAACAGAGGGTGGCTATGGCCCAATATCTGACTGGCTGAAACAGAGTTTCAATAGTGTGTAGCCAATGTAGAAAAGGTAGAAGGAGGCTGGGAGCACACTGCCTCACATCCCAAGCACTCAATTTGCCCCAGTGCATCATGGTAAATGCAGTGTGCTCCCACCCTCCTTCTGTTTGAAAAGGTTCCCTTGAGCTAATGAGCTGATTAGCCTGTGTTGATGCACCTGAGCCCAGTGAATGGTACAGAGACATGAGAAGGCTTTCAGCAGCATTTCCAGCATCCCCAAAATTAATTGTGGCTCTCTACTGAT
This sequence comes from Lissotriton vulgaris, assembly GCF_964263255.1. NCBI lineage: Eukaryota > Metazoa > Chordata > Amphibia > Caudata > Salamandridae > Lissotriton > Lissotriton vulgaris. The sequence continues at coordinate 276,509,235 of NC_141698.1, read as the reverse complement.
GAAGGAATTAATCCAGAAATGGATGTCTTGTGTGGTTCCCATCCTAGTGGGGTGGCAGCTATGTTTCTTGATTCTGATTAACTTCTTTTCTCTGTGTTGGTAACAACTGCAGACTTTGGCCTTTCTCACGCAAACCAACGCTTTCTTTGCAAAGCCACTTTAGCTATGTAATTTTTACTATGAACACACCACTTTGCCCCTAAAGCATCACATTTTTTATTTATCCACTGCAGTGTCAAAGACCAACCCATCACCACATGCGCGTAGCACCGTCAAATCCCACCGACATGGTTTTACCTCTGCTTGCTCCTTGCAATATCCTTTTCTGACTCTGGCAAACCCTTTCTGTAACAAAAATTCCTTTTCTGTGCAGGTATCCTCTCATCATTAAGATAATACCTACAGACACAGAAGTCTTGGTATGCCCCCCTTTTCACAAGTCTTCTTCCTCAACATGAAATTAAGCTTAAACATCAAACTTCACCCAATACTGGTCTCACATTTAGTTGGCCCAGAAATTTGTGACAACACATTCTAGAAAACCTAGAATTGTGTTGCAACACAACCTACATCTCAAAAATTATAATGGAGAACACAAGTGACAGACGGGTTCTATACAAGCAACTGTGGCATAATATGTGACTGTTGCATATTTACCCTGTTGCTTCGAAACACCTCACCATGTACAGTTATTTACCTATAGGATACGGTTCCCCTTAGAACCTGGCCTGAGGCACATGGAGATGAAGCGTTTGATTAGCAGCATACAATTTGGTTAAGAAGTGATGTCGCATAGCAAATTCATAAGCTACTGTAAAGTTTGGCTTTGCTGAAAAGTAGATTCACTCTGCTGATATGGTCAGTTGCATGCGACCTAATGTTAAAAGAGTGAACGGATTTTAGGCAGCCAAGTTTTTTTTCTCCCCCCCAACCATTGTATTACTGTCGGATCAGGTCTCTGGGGCCTTTGGGGGGGACAGACGAGAAATCCTTGTGTCCACATGACAGGCATTGCCTATTGTCTCTGGAAACACAGAGGCAAGATACCACTGCAAGACAATACCGACGATATACTAAAGGCCTTTTGGCCAAAAAGAAAGTTTTTTATCGATTCCGAACTTGAGTTAACATATATGCATCCAAACCCAATGGCGGAAAAAAACAATCTGAGGATGGAGTGGATGCCCATGCGCACTGTGGTCCAGGGGAGGAGCCACCTATCTTGTGATACTTCGAAGACTCTTCCATGACAACAATGTGCAATCATCCGGACCCAACAATAGGCGGCGATCTATGCACAGATATGAATTCAGGAGCCCACATGCCTCGAACATTAGTAAACACAGTATCAGAACAACACATCTTCTGTTTCGGGGACTTTCAACTCAAGGCTTACTTTGGCTTTGCCAATATTCATTAAACAAAGCACAAGTGAGGGGCTGGCAGTCAGGGTTAAAATGGTGTACTCTTGTGCCCACTAACAGAGTGCCATAGATACCTTCAAGAGCTCTCTCCACAAAAGGCAAGCTATTTTGTCTAGCTGAGTTTCCTCAGTAGTATGGGTCAATTTAACCAATAGTAAGAAAGCCTGGAACGTCCTCAGAAGGTGAAACCACTAAATGAAAGTATGACTTCCATTACTTTCTGGCAATCAACATGGGGTTAGACTGCATTTAGTTATATGCCTTAAGATGATTTACTTACTCAGCACTAACAAGAGCACATTATTAACTGGACCTTTTTCAGTCAACATGTGCATATCAATGCTTGTTGCTGCAAGACTTGGCTATTGTGTGAAAATGCCAGATAAAGAGCTGAAGGAAATCTGTCTTTAGATCCCATATCATAGAGAAAGCATACCTTCTTCTGTAAGTTACTCAAATTAAGATGTTTTCCCACTCCTCTGTTCTTGCCATAACTACAAAGTTGTTCGAGATGAGTGAGAGAGAATAACAAGAATTGAAATTAATGTTTTGCTAGCCTTTATCCCAGAAGTATCCTTAACTGTCTACAGCGTTCAAAGATGCATTTTTAACATTACTTTTGATGGGGCCCAGATACTCTGGCTTTATTCAATCCTCAGCTCGATGTATTCCAGTCAAATTTCGCAAAGCCCAACAAGGGAAGTGTGTGTTGGGGGGCATGGGGGTGGGAGTGGGGTGCAAGACTTAGACTCCGACCAGGCAGGGGAAGGAAACTATATAGGCAAACAAGGACCACCAGTCATCTTAGGATCTGCCTTCTCGTCGCTTCTCTTCAATTATGGGTAGCTCCCAGCCCAACTACAAGTATAATTGCAAACGTACACTGATGACTTCCGCACCCACACCCGACCTATAAATAATTAGAAGTATCATTTTAAGATCACTATAAAAAATTTGGATACAGCTCCTCACCTTTTGTTAGAATCGATCATCAAGCCTGCAACTTGACAGCTTGAATGCAAAGCCCTGGGTTCTATTATCTTGTTCCATCCTTCACCCAATGTTTAGTCTAGATATTTCACATTTGTGTTAAGGAAATACAAATCAGATAAATAAGGAATGGCAGCCTCTGTTTAGCAGACATATTCTGTTAGTAGATAATTCTGAAAGCGATTGCATTACTTTGCCTGGTGGAGGACCTGGGGGCCCTAGAGGAGACCATATGTTAGGTAATGAGAACGTTCTCATTCATTTTGAATATTACGACCAAGTTGTTTGTTTGGAGCTCTCGAACAGAGTCGCAGGACAACTCATGTCTAGAAAATGTTAATATTTTTTAAACTCGTACAATATTTCTCATGTCACAGACAACATACACAGCCAAAACACAGAAAGAGTAAAAGGAACTCTAACAAAGGTGTCATTAGTATGGCAAAATCTGGGCAAGAACGACAGAACTAAAATGTAATGAAAAAGCTTATCAGACCGTACCTTCTCCTGCAGCATGTGTTTCCTTTGCTGCCTCATGCGCTTTACCAGCTGAGCTAGGTCAGGAATTCCGTTGCCAGCCTCCACCTCTTGCATTGCCGCATACATCAAACAGAAGGCACCTGTTCGCCCAACCCCAGAGCTGCGAGAAAAATAAAAACATATCAGATGGCAAAACAAGCAGCTGAAAAGACTTTACCTACCAAGTGTGCATTATCCCGGCTCATCAAAAATCAAACCTTTTTAAAAAAAAGCTACAAAACCAAGGCTGAACAGAAATAAACACTATCTGATCAATCAACTAGTCAAATAGGGGAATGTATGTCTTCATATTCAGAGATGCACTGACACCACTTTTAAGGAAATGCTCTGCTAATATTAGTTCACTATCACAAAGCAATATCAGTGATTCTTTTGATATTTAATTACAGAAACATGAGAAATGTGCGTGGGGGCAAGGGAATATTCAGAGTTGGAAGACACCACTATCACAAATGAGTTAGAAAAGAAAGACAAGATATTGAACTAGGCAAATTGGATGGTGAAGAGTAACAAGATATCTAAGCATATAGTTCATTATAGTTAAATTGAGACTGTAAGAATATATGCCAGTGATGAAACCAAGACTTGATATATAGAGTACTAATAAAGCATTAATGTTGATAACTAATAACATTAATTAAAAAAAGAGCAATTACTATACTGTAATTTTAGTTCTCCTTCAGGAGCATCTCCACTGAATTCATAAACACTAGATAATCCAAATGCTCCAGACACACTTATTTTTGTTTTTACAAAAGATATATAAAGACTTTTTTAATGGCTTTTCTAAAGATAAATTTGCCGGTCTATCTGTAGTATGTATTTGACTATGTTCTTAATTTTCTTTAAAATAAACTTAATAGACAGTCAAAATGGTATTAGTTTAACAAAAGTGACAAGAAAAACTTCAACCAACCCGTATTTATAGATACAGTGACAGTAATAGGTGGTAACTTGGCTAGACAGGTTGCAGTTTACTAAGGCTGTAACCTGACATCGCTCCTTTAAGGAAGCATACTCTACACATCACTTCATGCACTCTTCTGTAAATTGCTTCAATTTGTTTTGTACAGAAGCTTAAGATATTGCTTAAAATGCAATTGTAGGAAGGTGGATACCCGACTATGGTTACCCCAGATTTTTTTGCCTTGTGTTTAGCTGGTTTTCGACTTAGTTATCCTGACTGAAACTTATGAAACGAAACTCTGGAACCTTCGACATCCTACTCGACATAGAAGACTGAAGAATCTCCCTTGTGGTCAAAGAGTGACCACCCTGTGCAAACAGGCACCATCCAGAACCTCAACGTTTGCTTTGTTGCAGTTCCCGCCGGAACTCGAGCGACAGAGTTCGACAAGATCAAGCTTGCCTGCCTTCTAACAGCCCGATCCACAGTCCCTGCAGAGCTGAGACCCGTGGAGGCGACCTGAAGCGTGGGGCCCACCATCTTGGAAAGACCACGAGACGCTGACCGTGCAGCCCACGAGTGACCCTCGAAGCTGTACAACGGGGTTTGAGAAGCCCCAGCCCTGAGCCACTTTTGCACCGAAGCTCACCCCTCTACACTCACCGAGTGCTGCGTGGGGCCCTTCTGCTTCTTTTGGCTCGACGCGTTGGCCCGGTCACTTGCCCGTTGGCTTGTGGCCCCTGTGCCGACGAACCTTGAAACACAACTTGTGATTCTGGTTGCTCCAGACTTGCACCCGCTCCTCTGAAAAGGAGCACCCGCTATGACCCTCTTGGTCCGAGTGCAGCGCCATCTTCGAATCCTGCGTGGGTTGCCCTTGCCAAGGGTTGTTTGCTCCAATCCGGAAGCCGACACGAGAGCTTGCGTGGGACAGCTCGTGGTCCACTCCTGGACATCCTCGGTGCCCCAGAGTCCACGTGGCAGTGGAGAGAAGCGACCCGTCAGCGACCTGAAAGCGCCCGACATTGCCTGGTTCCTTCTGGTTCCACCCTGGTCACTGCTAAGTGACCCAGACTCTGTCCCCTCTGCTTTCAGATCATCTTTAACTTCGATCCACCCTTGGATCACACCGGACACTTCTCGTCTCGACGCCTGCAGCATCTTCAGCTCCAAGCACCAGCAACCTGCGTGACAAAACCCGACACTACTTCGCACCTGTGCACCCGCTTCCTGTGGGTGAGGTAACTCAGCAACGCCGGTGTTCGCACACTGGTACACACCTCTAGTGTATGTGTCTTAAGTTTCGTCCTTCTAGGTTGAGCGGAAGTATCCTTAAACTGTAACTTTATAACTTTTACGCACCATTGACTTTACATTGGTGCATGCCTGTGCTTTAAGCGCTGCACCCGACTTCAGCATTGCTAGTCCCGACTGCTCCCAGCGATTCCCTAGGCCCTAGGCCTAAGCACTGTTCGATTGGTATCTCTTATACCACTTTCTTAATATATGGTTTGAGTGGCCACCCGCCCTCATCCATAGTTGTGCAACTTTCATATGTTATACTGTGCTTTTGTTTAAACGCTTGTGCTTCTTTACTCATAAAGAGTACTGAGGATTATTCTAGTAATAAATACATATATTTTTATAATATATACTTGTGTGGTGTCCTTTCATTTGATATTACAGGATTGTGATTGGTAAAACAGCTCGCTTAACACGACCTCTTGAGTTAAGACTTTAAGGCTGCTTAGTCCATGCTACCATTAGGATAGCTTGTCTATAAGGTTGACTTACAACCAGACACCATAAGGGATTGTTTGAGCTGATACAAGGTGGTCCAGAATTGGAAACATCATATATCAGGCCAACTTCTCACAGCAATCAACCCCTCTTTACTTACACTGGGGAGAATAGATGGCTGTTTTTTATTTCAATAGAGATTCTCCTACAGAAGCAGTTTTCCCTTCTCCTCGAGGGATCTCCACTTTTAATTATAAGCAGTGAATAGTGAAACTAGCCCATCCCTTGAAAACACAGTGGAAGAAATGAAGCCTCTGCTAAGGAGTCCGGTGCAACTTCAGCTTGTTGATCAACAACCAAGACTATGTTAGGAGCTTCGCCGCCATCTGGAGGCAGTCTACGACTGACTGTGGCGATCCAACCTTTTAAAAAAGTCATCGAGGTAAAGGAAAACTGGTATATCCAAAACATTTGGAGATGGACAATGACCACATTCAACACTGTTGTGAACACCCATGGGGCACTGGTGAAGCCGAAGGGGAGAAATATAAACTGAAAATGCTCTTAGTCTACCTTCAACTGCTGATCAAGTCTGTGGGTTTTTTAGGACGGATGTATGAAAATCCTGTAGGTCCAAGGATACCATACAAACTCTCAATTCCAAGGCAAACAATCTGGGCCAGTGTGAGCATTTCGAATGAGTCCTTCGGCAGGAAGACGTTCAGAAGGCGAAAATCTAAGATCGGCCAAAAGCCTTCAACCTTTTTCAGCACAAATAAGTAGCAAGGGTAAAAACCCATCCCTGTTTCCGATTCCGAAATCCTCTTAATGGGTGGTCGTGCTTCAATGATGGCAAGCTAAAGCGCTTTGGGTAGCTGCTGAAGCAGGGAATGGGGACTGGGAGGACTGAAGCCCTTGGTTACCTGCGTGTTTGCATTTGCATTTTAAATTGATAACGCACATTATGCCCATAGGTGTCAAAGTGCTACCACCGGCGAGGAAAAAAGCTAGAAAAGATCATAACGCTACAATTATGGAAGGGAAAATAGCCATGTTTTCATTTGCTTGCGGAAAGCCACATAAGAGTTTAAGCTTGCAATGAGGGTGGGCAATGTGCTTCACAGTCTGCCCGCTTATACAGAAAAGGAGTGACCGCCCCACCTGGCTTTCTTGAATCTCAGAATGTTCACCTTCCTAAGAAAGGAAGATCTAAGAGGTCCCTTTGGGGAAAACCAACTAAACGCTGTCCTCAGGGGAGGTAGCCCCTGTAAGTGCATGGCCAGAAGTGCAATACAGAGCGCTTCAAAGGTCACCCGCTTCCTGACTGGCAACCAGTGCAGGGAGTGTATCCCTTCCATGACTCAAACGCGTTTAGGTACATCCAGTATTAGGGGAGCTGCTTCATTTTGGATGACCTGCAATTTGTTAAGTGATGACTTGTTTATTTTAAGATATAATGCACTGCAATAGTCAAGGTGTGAAGTAATTAACCAATACCATGTGGTATTGGAACAAATAGTGAGGGATAGGGTTGTGGACCTTGTTCCAAGTGCCCTGCGTCTTTGGATATGGTTGGAACAGCAGGACATATTCCTTGTGGTTCAGCATCTGGCAGGTTCTCTGAATGCCAGAGCAGATTAACTCAGCCATCGATGCCTAGCCAACCCTGAATGGTGCCTCCATCCAAAGGTGGTGCAAGGTCTCTTCAGTGATTGGGTAAAACCCAGGTTAGATCTATTCACCACAGCTCAGAATGTGCAATGTTAGCAGTTCTGTGTGTTGTAAGTTCCAAGGCTATTCGCGCTCAGAGATACTTTTCGTCTCGAGTGGAGCTCAGGCCCTCCTTTACGCCAGTACCACTCCTGCCTAGAGTTCTCAAGAAGATCAGGAATGAGCGGGCCCAAGTCATTCTTGTGGCTCCGGATTGGGCATGGAGAGTATGGAGTCCTAAACTCCTGAGTTTGCATAAAAATTCTTGAGCTTCTCAAGTGGGGCAATACGAGAAGAAATATCTGTATTTCTTCTCGTTATTTTCTTTGACACACAAAGAAAAATGCCCCTTGTCCCTTCCTGCACAAAAATAGTCCTGTCTGTTATGCAGGCACCCTTGAAGTATGATGCAGGGGTGCCTGTGCTGGCGCGAGCTGCACACAGTGCGCCTGTGTAGGGAGAGAGCAGAAATGCACGATACCTTTGTAAATGTGGACCATTTCTGCTTTCTCCCTTTCACGCAACACAGCACAGCAACTTTGCTGGTTATTTTGTGTTGCGTGAAAGTTTACAAAATGTGCCTCTTGGTCTCTCTTCTGTCACACTGTGTGCAGAGCCTGGCCTCTCCAGTTACACTAACACTGGGAGCAGATACTGGCCTCAGAGGACTGTCAAATTATTTTTGTTGTAGGCTTATAGAAGGGATGGCTATGTTGCCTGGTTTTGTCACAGCCTGGGATAAAGTATTTATTTATGTGTGTTTTGACAGCTTGGGTAACCCTCACAGTACACAACTGCACAGAGCAGTGCGAGCACCCACGTAACACTTAGTAAATATAAGCCTTAGTGCGAGATGACGTAGCAAGGTATACAAAATGATTAAAGAGAAAGTGGAATTTTTGAATTTGTTTTGGCTTTATCTTGGAAGAGTACAATTGGAGCATTTCCAGGCTAATCTGTAGGATCCAGTTTCTTATTTTGCCCTGTCAGCTGATCAACGTATTTTTGTCAATATGGAATTTACATCTGCAAAGAGCAGTCATTCAAATATGCCAACATACCCTGCAGTTTAAGCCTGCCCTGGCTTTTTAGCCAACATCACTTTGCATGCAGGAGTTCAGGGACTGGTGGGTTCAGCCCTCTTGGTACCTACTCATCCCATACCTGCTGCTATGAACTCCAAATAAACCCTTTCTTGATCCTTCCCTCTTCTATCCCTTCACTATCGTTCTCAATCCAACTAAGAGGTTCACATGTCCACCGCTCAAATTAATTTCATATTTCCCTATGCTAATTCACCACTATTCCGATTTGGGTTCCGGAGTATGTACTACTCCTCAAAAAGTGCTGTGATGCCTCATCAGGGGTACCAAGCTCTAAATAAATGCAAACCCCTCCCTCTTCTAGCCCTCCACTATCCTTTTCAACCCAAATAACCCTCACAGGCCCACCACTCAATTGAATGTCATATTTCCCCATACTAATTCACCACTACTCTTTTTTGGTTTCGGAGTAGCGTGCTCCTCGCCGAAAAGTGCTTTGACGCCTCGTTAGGGGATAGTAAGCGCTATATAAATGCAATTCCAATAACCTTTGAGTTAAACTGGTATAAGATAGAAAGTGTTTTTCAAGATTTGAATTATGAAAAAGCTAGAACTCATGGTCCTCTTGACGTGGGTGTCAAAGGTAAGGGCACGGTCACAAGTTTTTCATCTACAGAGCCACGTTCCCGGCCGCAAAAGGATGGGGATGACTGCAGCAGGGGCTGGGAAGACTTGCGCCTGTATGCTACCCCCCTAGAGTAGCCTCTGAATTTCCATAAACTGGTGAGAAAACTGTTTTGCAGAGGCTAAAAAGACCTGCTAATGTGATCTCTGTCATGGTCGTGCCGAAGCTGGTACAGGGTAAGATTTTGGAACATACACGGGATTCTCCCCCCTCACTGGCGTCGATGAAGGAAGGAAGGATTGACACAGGTCGTAGAGCCAGCATGGAAGTCTGCACTGGAGCTGGCATAGAGCACATGAGAGGTTCAAGTGTATCAGACGGAGCTGAGGACAGATCAGCCGGTGGTAATCTGACTTGGAGTCCATGCAGGTCCTTGAGGGCCAAAAAAGAACCACAGGAAACCGGGAGAGCCGCAAGTAATCCTGGTTTTCTTAAAGGACTCGATCTGCTGAGGTGTCACTGATGGCCCAGGGAATTGGGGGCACATCGGAATCAACTGTAGAATCGGTTCCACAACCGGAGATTGGGAAAGAGACCAAATGTCACTGACACCCTTGCGTCTTCTCTATAGATAAAGAGTGGTGGGGAAGGGGGACAGAGTAGTTTTCTTGTTTTTTCGTTTAAACTTCGACTTAACGAAGGACTTTGACTGCAAAGACAACTTCTTGCAGGAGCGGGTCCATGTCCTGAACTTGGAGCAGGACCAGATCTTATACGCGGCCCATGATGACTGCTTATGTTCTACAATGTACAGCATAGTTCTCTGCCCTGGGTCTCCTTTGGGTGGATCAAATGACTCCCAAAAGTGCCCCGAGCCCAAACACAAACCTCATTCAGGTTAATGACCCACATTGGTATTCTGCCGGCACTGCATGGTAATAAACCTGTAGTTTAAAGAGGGGATATCACACCCTTGCACACAGAATTTAGTATAAGGAGTAATTGGACGGTGAAGAAAATGGGGTGGAGCTCCGGATTTATGTTTGAAGACGCCGAAAGAAAGGAAGTGATGTTGATGCGCAGGGTGGCGCTTAAGAATAGCTCCGTCTTATCACTTCAAGGGTGGTACAGAGAACACAACGCCACCTCATAGTGTACAGGTATATTGCTGAGAAAAAATTCCTGATCGAGTCTGGTATCTGGTGAATATTCTAAAGGTGAGACATCTGCTGTTAGAAGTATACATCAGAAATCAATGATCTTTTCAATCTTGCTCACCTGGTTTTGTAGGTCATGAGAGGCATGCGCTACACATAGTCACCAGTTCATTTTCTTGTGGACTGAGAGTCCACATTCCTAGGCTAAATAGTCCCTCAATGTACTCATTTCATTTGTAGTCACTTGAGGCAAGCAATAATCCTCAGCCATTACTGCAATCTTTAGAATGAGTTACATCAGGTGGGTGTAACGACTGCCCTGCTGTGTTCACCGCAACAAGAATAAGCGAGCAACTCATTGCTGAGGCCTGGCTATGGGCTCTCCAATTATTTCTCTAGTCCCGAAGGCAGAAAGGGCACTGGGAGCCCTCCAGCCCCTCTCATTTTATGATATGCAAAGGATTTCATACCATTGTAGGTTCAGTCTGTGAGCCCAGGAGGAAGGAGCCCCTCTGCTAATGATAGAGTGATGGCAGGGGGAAGGCCTTGCTGAACAGCCCAGCTCAGTGCCAACTTCAACTCTGATGAGACCGAATAAGGGTAAAACCGGTCTTGAGTTGCTTGGGCCCCAAATCAGGGAGGACCTAACCTGGCAGTTTGGGCTGGACTATTTCACCGGAGTAGGATCAACAATGATTTGCATGTTGTTGGCTCCAAATTAAGGTGGCATGGTGTGAAAAATAACTATGGACTTGGATGCAGCCCTGAGTATTTACTAGTGGCTGAGATGAATTAGAGCATTACATCTATTACTTTTTTGTATACTTCAGTGTGATGTCATAACTGGGACGTGTTTGCCCAGATGTGGGTCCGATGCACACTGTGCCACTAGAACCAAGCTATACCCGACTGATGATCCCTTGTATGGGCAAAACCAGTCTTAGGTTGTTTGTGTTCTGATTCAGGGAGGACATGATCTGAGAGTTCAGGGTGGACTGTTCCCATTGGAGCAGGGCCAAGAATGACTTGCATGTGGTTGGGTCAAAATTGCGGTGGAATGGAGTGCAAAATAGCGATGTACTGGGATGCGGCCTCCAGGTAATTAGAACTGGGAGAGATTAATACAATCATTCCATTCATTGCTTTTTGCCACATTCAACTCTGTCAGTGCTTCTCACAAGCATCTGCCCATGGACGGTGCTGCCATACCATGTCTCCAGGATAGTGGGACAGAGCCCCCTTCTGATCGTCTGCGCTTCCAAAGCAGGATTCGATGTGCAGAGGTACAGAGCCCAGAAAATCTAGGGCGGGATTGTGTAGCTAGTTTACAGAGCAAGCTGTCTTGATTGCAGCACAGTTCTGCCACTTGCAGTTTGTAATTTAGAAAACACTTGTGATCTCTACTGAGTCGATTTCTACATTCTAGACATCTGAAAGGCAAGCTACTGTGATGTTCTAGATAAGAGCCACTTCTAGGCCTTTAATGACTCAAGACAAAAATCTGGCTCCTTATCCTCCCTAGTTGTACAAACAGAACAATGCTGTATTGTCAATCTGAACAATCAGTACATTTGTCTTGAATACTGGAAGGAAGGACCACCTTCAGCTCCGGCAGGTCAATGTGAAATGCAATTTTTTTCTAGGGTCATGTTCATTGATTGTAAAGGTGATTTAAGAGCTTACCTCATCACAGAAAGAGAGACATCCATCACAATTGTTTGTATTGGAATATTCTGATGAAACATATTTTCAGTTCTGCATTACAATGAGAAAGACTGAATCACAGCTGGTGCAAGAGTTATTTTATCTTCCCAACTGCTGAAGTTCTACTGTTCATACCTGTGATCACACTACTGATCCTCTAGAGACTGTTGAATGGCGCAGTGGGTGGAGTTAAGAATAAAGGCCCTGTACATAGCACAATACTAGGGACCTGAGAAACAAGGACATCTGGAAAGCCATCACGTTCTTTCTCCTATGAAGATTGTGAAATTTAAGAGTGATAGAAGACTGTCTTCTCTGATGGATACACTCCTACCAGCTTAATGTCCAGCACTTTTACCAGACAATGGATGGAGTGAACAAAGACTGAAGTCGACTTTGCATAACATCTGGCCGGTCAAGAATTGCTAAGGACACAAGGGCATGAGGAAGAACCCCCTGAGGTGGTGAAGCCTTTATTAGGCAGTCTTATAGGTCCGGAAAAGCAACAAAAAAAATTCCTTTTCAGATGTGCGGCAACTACTGGCATGCATCTGAAACAGTTCTCAGCTAGAATTTCATGTCAAATGGTACAACTTTGTAGCGATAATAGCTCACCACCACAAACAATATGAACTTCCGATGTTTCTCAAATATTGTAATGTGGAAGTAGGTATCCTGAAGCGCTATAGCACAAATCCAATTCATCTGATGGAGCGGATGATTGATTTGATGAAAGGCTACTATTCAAACTTTTGCCACCCATATCCACTTGTTTGTCGACTTCACGTCCAGAATAGGATCTGAATTATTGTTTTGGCCCTTTAATTTGAACCACAAAACAACAAGAATAAATTCCTTTTCAGATGGAAGAACTTATTTCTTTGCTTGCTTCTCAAGAAAGGGGCTGACATTCCACTGCAGCCTGCTCGGATACTTGAATGTTTTGAAAATGGACAGAGGCACCAATTTGTAGTTTGTGATTGTGTGTCACTCTTCTAGATCGATTCTGAGGATTTCACCTAAAGGAGTGCCTGCCGGATGGGGGAACAATTGAGTCTTTATTTTCCCCCTGCAGGAGGTTTTCCTGTGGCAGTGGATTGATGCTGACAAACTCTTTATTTTACTATTCCTGGCAGTTGAAATGGTTATATTTGTTGTTGGTGCTGCTTTTACAGCTGCGTCTATTGAGATGATTAAACTTGCTGGATGTAGTGGAGAACAGAACATGACTGGGAATACTGTTTTTTAACACTCTCCTGTTTTCCTACAGCAAAGTACTGAAGGTTTTCATTTCGAACTTCAAACACTATGTGAGAAAGTGGCTCTATATACACTGGACCAGAATAAGGTACAGTGTGTATAGAGTCCACAACCCCCAGAGGTATATCAGAGGTTAAAGCCGGGTGTGACCGTACTCTCTAAAGTGGTAGCTTGGTCGAGCAGTAAGGCAGTACCAGAGGACAGTGTAAAGCATTTGTTGTACACACCCAGCCAGCAAAAGGTTTCACACACTCCAAGACTGAACTCCAGGCCAATTGTTTTAATATCAAAGATATAGTAGTTTTATTTTTAGAACCAACAGGTATCAAAATATACTGTTCTCAATATGAGAGGTCTCAGATTAGTACTTTCCAGAAAGGCAATAAACTTTATAAACACAATAGGTACAGGGGTTGCAGTAGGCAACACAATGCTACACACAATTTAGCATTGAGCTCAATAGGTTTTTCTATATAAACACAGTTGATTACTTTGTAGATTACTTAGGTAGTTCCAGGACTGGATCCTAGATTCAGTCCTGGGGTCTAAGCTGAAAACAATTTAGTAAAAACGTTTTAGTTATTGCAGTGATTTTTCAGGAATATAAAGCTATTTTAAAAGTTCACACTTAGAAACTTTTCAACAGAAATCTGGCAATGTTATCCAATGGGAAAAAATTCAGGTTGCAGGTAAAGTACGATCTCGTTACTTTTGTAATCCAGTACTGGGCTCCTAGGTCCAGCACTGGGGTCTCAACTTAAAACAGGTAAGTAATTACGTTTCAGTATTTCGTATGATTTTTAACCCCTTCCCTGCGGGGGTTTTTCATCTCCTGTGCGGGGGGTGAGGGGGGCCGCGCTGGTGACGAGCTCAGCTCGTCATGAGGCACAGCGGAGCTGCACTCATGACGAGCGGAGCTCGTCACAACCACACCCATTTTTCAAACGTTCAGCACAGCGGGGAAATTATCCCCGCGTGCGAACGTTCCAACAGCTGTGACGAGCTCAGCTCGTCATGAGTGCAGCTCAACCGTGCCTCATGACGAGCTGAGCTCGTCATTAGCACACAACGGATTAAAGATTATTTCAAGTTTTCAAAAGTAGACACTTAGAAGAAATTTCATAGAAAAGCAGACAATAGATTCCTATGGAGAAAATACAGGTTACTAGTAAACCCGGTAAGGATTACTTTTACGGTTCAGTACTGGTCTACAAGGTACAGTACTGGCTTCTCTCCTGATCACAGATGAGTACTTCGGAATTCAGTTGATTTTATATGAATATTTTAAGTTTCCAAAACTTCACACTTAGAAGATTTTTCGAGTCAAGCCAGTCAATGTTATCCAACGGCAGGTAAGTGAGTTACTGGTTTCCAGGCGAGTACTGGACTGGTGAAGTTAAGGTTCTGGGCATAGACTCAGGGGTCCACAAGGGTCAGGTAGGTACAGTTGGTTCTCCCTCAGCGGCACATGGGCGGCCGGGTGCAGAGGTAGTTAGGCCCAATGTTATCAAATGAGGGGCAGGGGGCATCCGGTTGGTGGCGGCTGGCTAGCAGGCCATGCGGCTGTGGGAGCGGGGCTCCTGGTCACTTGCTCAGGGCAAATGGGGAAGTAGGATAGGGCAAAGATGGCACAGCCAGCATCACTCGGGTGGCTGGGTCCAGGGTGCGTTTGAGCCGTCGGGCGCTCAATGTTATTAAATGGGAAAGGTAACAAACGAACAAAGGCTGCAGGCTCGGGACGGAGTCTCTTCAGGGGCGACCCCCACTTCGAGAGGTAAGTTGGGATCTTGGAGTACAGGTAGGTACCCCAAAGGAAGGCACAGGGGGCTGTAGGGTGCCGGGTGCAGGGGTGTCTTTAGGTGTCGGGAAAGCTTACCCTCAGCTGGTCGCGGTTGGAGGGGCCCCTGGATCTGAGTCTGCAGGCGTCGTCTGGTTCGTCGAGGAGGGTCTTTGGGCACTGGACTTCGGGTCCCAGTCGCCGGGGGGACGTCCTTGTGGTTTTGGATCACTTGGGCACGGGCCGGGCTCGGCGGGTGCAGTGGGCTGGTCCGGAGCTTCCTGGTTGGCACCAGGGGTGTTGTTGCAGCAGAGCCTCTGCTGATGGGAGTCCCAGTCTTTAAGAGGGTCAAGGCAGGCAGGTCCTCTGGGTGTCCCAAGGTTGCTGTCTGCTGGGATCGATGGGGTTTAGGCAGGAGCAGGTTCCAGGAGCGACAGGCCGGTAGGGCTGGGGCCAAGTCAGTTGTGGTCGTCCTGTTGTTAGCAGCTGCACGGCGGGTCTTCTTCCTCTTGATCTTCTTTCTTCTTTTCGTATCGGGATCTGAGGAAGGAAGGTTCAGGGTGCCCCTAAATACTACATTTAGGGGCGTTACAGGTAGGGCAAGGGCAGGGACCAATAGGTCCCTGTCCTGGGGTGTGTACACCCCCTAGTCTGCTCCTCTCCTGTGGGAGGGGGCAGGAGCCTAGCTGTGATTGAGCAGGGCTTCCCATCTTCAAGATGGCCGGAGCCCGGGGTCATGCTTCACCTCGGCTCTCCCACCTGAGGGGTGGGGTTGGCACAGGCTGGCACACCCCCCTTCCTGACGTAGGGTTTCCCGCCAGTCTTCCTGCCAGAGCGGGGGTTAGAACCGGTAGGGGCCAGTTGCTGAGTAGAGCAAATGGTCTGGAGAAGCTCTTAGAGGCGGCATGCCTTTGAAGCTTTCCTGTGCCCATCCTGGGGGAGGAGACCTAGCACCTCGCCCAGGAAGTGCATTGTTGCGGGCCCAGGAGAGCGGGGGCTCTCCACCCCGGGGTCCAGCAACATGTCTGCTGTGTGGCAGCCTCTGCAGCCACTCAGCCCAGATGTGGATTGTGGGTTAGGTTTTCAGGGAGCATCTCTAAGATGCCCATTGTACATTAAATCTCACACTGGCATCAGCGCGGGTTTAATGGGCTGAGAAGTTTGGTACCAAACTTGTCAGTCTTCTGTGTAGCGTTATGGTGCTGTGGAGTTCGTAATAACCTCCCAGCACAGTGCCCAGGAATGGCCCTGGGTACTGTAGGGGCACATGGCTCATGCACCTTTTGTCCACAACTCTGGCATAGGGCACCCAGCTAGAGGGGTGACTGAAGTATGCCAGGGCATTGGGTTCTGTGGGCATGGTACACAGGGATGTGTGCCATGTCGACTCTTTGTTTAGTTCTGTACTTAGACACTCAGCCTGCAAAGGCAGTGTGTGGGCGTCCGGGTACAGGACGCCCAGAATAAGTGCTGCGGCCCTCAGGGGTCTTCTCTGGTCACCATGCCCTGGGTACCTAGGGTACCATTTACTAGGGGCTGACAGGTGGCCAGAGATGCCAATTGAGTTTTAGTTTCAACACAGTTTTAGGGAAGGAAACAGGCCCTGGGTACCTGGTTGACAGGAGCCCAAGGCACACTCAGGCAAAGCACATCAGGAGTTCAGAAAAAAGTGGGGGCATACCAATGCAAGAAAGATGGCACTTTCTCACACACTGCATTTCCGTATCAGCAAGTAAGCCAAACAAGTGATACTACCTATCGGTAAAAAAAAATTACCAAATCCAGCTGTGGCTCTGCTAGAGGATAAAGAGGATCTTACTCTGGAAGATAATACTTCAAGTCTAACAGGAGCTGGAACGGATGGAGCAGAAGTCAAGAAAGGTTCACTGGCTGGTTTCAAAAGATCCCGGACTAATTGCAGTAAAGGACTCGAAAAGGATTGATGGTGCAGAGCCCTAAAAATAAATGGGCTACATGTTGCAGGGGCATGAGCAAGGCAATGCTTACCTTTGTGCCTTACCAATAACACAATGATGAAGATGTAAAGATCATCCCAACTCACAATCTAGACTTAGGAGATACTGAAAGTACTTGAGAATTCCTTTGCATGCTTGATACAGAAATGACTCCTCCAAGGTTATTTTAGGAGTATGAAACTTACAATGGGAACGATAGATTTACTGGAATCTGACGGCCAGATCGCAGAGAAGAATTAATAGATGCACCAAGGTATGGGTTGGACAGCCCTTTCTTTTCTTGGTGATACAGTCCTCCTCAGAGGCACTAACACAGACATGGTAAGAGTACTTTCATAGGGCGTAATTACCTGTGAGTGTATCCTGGCACTTTGCAGGAGAGTGTGGCTAACCTCACAGGGACTTATTCGAGGCGCCAGGTGAATAAGTTACTTTACTTTGATAATCTTATTTCTGGTAGAAACTATCTAGTAGCAGATTCCTCACCTTTTGAATACTCCCCAGATGTCACATTGGATCTGGAAACTTTTCAGCAGTGCCTCTGCGCACTGGATGGTGGCGCCTTGAGGCTCTGCATAGACGTCGTTCCGCTCCGGAAATGACATGCGGGCCTATGTCGGCAACATTCCAAAACACTGACGCCAGTTGCTTTTGAGACTGTGCACACCCCCAGACACAGAGCCCCAAAAGCAAATTGGTAGACAGCGTGCAGATTCGTAGACTTGAGATCTTATTAATGGAAGACATATTACAGAACGGGGAGCATCAGTGAGGAATCTGCAGCTAGATAAAGTCCCTACCAGAAACAGCATTGCCGGTGGTCAGTAACTTTTCTTCTGATAGAGACTCCTAGCTGCAGATTATTCACCTTTTGAATAGATAACAAAGCAGTACCCATCTGAAGCGGGTCTATGAATGGACTCAAACCAGAAAGTCTTGTAGGACTGAGAGGACAAAATGCCTCTCCTGGCTAACCGGACTAGTCCAGACAATAGCGCTTCGTGAACCCATGGAGGGACTACCACGTAGCTGCTCCCTGGCGGTGTCCAATACAGGGACTGCACGTGCCAACGCATTGGTAATAGCTTTGGCCCTGGCAGAATGAGAACGCAGTCCTTCTGAGGGCTGCTTTTCAGCAAATGTGCAGCAGATCTTAAGGAAGAGCACGTTCCAGTGGGCCATAGTTCTCTTTTGAACAGCCTTGTTCTAATTTGCGTCACAGAACCCCAGAAAGAGTTGATTGGCCACCCAGTGCTCTTTGGTACAATAAATGAAGAAGCTCAGTGCTTTTTAGGGTCCAAGTGATGGGAGTCTCTTCTCCTTAGTGGGATTAGGCAGGCAATAAAAGACCGGGATGGTGATGGTTTGACTGACATGGACCAGCATCAGAACTTTTGGTAGGAAGGAGGCCCAAGTCCTCAGAACCAGCTTATCTGGGAAGAAGGTAGTCTATGGCAAACTGACACAAAGAGCTTGAAGCTCACTTACTTGCTGCTTCGAGGTGATAGCGACGAGGAACACAGTCTTAATGGTAATGAGCCATAAGGGACAGCTGTGAAGCGGCATGAACAGAGTGCACGTCAGATATGTTAGGGCCAGATTAAGATACCACTGGGGCATGACAGAGAGAGAAGGTGGAAACATATGTTGAAGGCCTTTCAGAAATTGCATCACAAATGGTGACTTGAACAGTGAGGGCTGATCTGGGAATGGTAAGAAGCCGAAAAGAGCAGAAAGATAACCCTTTACGATGCCCAAGGCAAGGCCATGGCAGGTAAGAGCAAAGGGACTAAGATAAGGTACCACTCTGGTATGACAAAGAGAAAGGGAAGAAATATGTTGCAAACCTTTCAAAAAGAGCATAAGAATTGGAGACCTAAACAATGAGGGCTGATCTGGCAACCACAAACAGGCCGGAAAGTACAATTTAACTGTGCCCAGTGTAAAATCTTGCGGACAAGGGACAAAAAATACAACAAACCGTCAGATAACTTGGCCTGGAGGGGGTGTCAATCTGGTGTGTGCCGCATCAAGCCACAACTTTATACCAAAAGCAGGCGTTTATTTTTTTTGTTGAGAAATTCCTGGCAGCCAAAATGACATCAACCATCTCATGAAGAAGGTTGAAGGTGTGCAGCTTTTGCTGCTCGATCTTCAAGCATGAAGGTGGAGATTGCGAAGGCCCGGTTGCAGAACTCTGCCCTGTTGCTGCAACAGCAAGTCCTCCCGGCGGGGCAGCCTTATTGGAGGGCATATGCTAAAGCCTCAGAGTTCTGTATACAATACTTTCTGTGCCCAATCTGGAGCCACTAGGTTGACTTTGGCTCAGTCGGTCCTGATCTTCTTGAGCACTTGGGCAGGAGTGGTATCAGCAGAAAGGCACAGGAGTCCTGAGTTTCACTTGAGACAAAACACATCTCTGAGCGAGAGATGCTTTGGAAACTCCAATACATAGAAATGCATACATTACGACATTGCATGTTCTCGGCGGCGGTGAACAGATCGATCCAGGGGTCTACTCAGTCGAGGAAAACCTTTTTTCACCTCCGGTTGAAACTGCCATTCGTTATCCGCTAGGCGTCGACGGCTGAGCTCGCCTGACCTGGCATGCAAGGACCCTGCCAGGTGGTTCACCATCAGGAAAATCCCCCTGTTTGTTGCAGTACAACATGGAGTAGGTGTCAGTGAGCACCTGTACCAGCCTTCCTTTGATGTACAGCAGGAAGTTTCTCAACACCAAGCAGATACCCTCAGCACCAGAAAGTTAATGTGGAGCCAGGACTCCACCAAAGGCCAGAGGCCTCTGATTTCCACCTCTCCTAGATGGCTGTTCAACCCAAAAGCGATGCATCGAGCACAATTGTCAGGTCTGGGTGCGGAAGAAGAGGGGTCTGTTGACCCAATAGTGGTCCACCAAACAACACTGCAGATATTTTACAGTCTCCTCCAAAATTTAGACATGGTCAGAGAGGTCCCCTTGATCTTGGGCCCACTGAGACTTCAGATGACACTGCAAAGCTCGCATATGCCACATGGCGTGTTCAACCAGACAGATGCAGGAGGCCATCAGTACCAGCACTCTCAGACTTTACCTCATTGAAATTCATGACTGAGACTGAAAGACGAAGATCATAGCCTGAATATCCTGAACTCTCTTTCCCCGGGAAAAGGCATGAAACCTAACCGTGTCCAGGCAGCTCTGATGAAGGGGAGTGTCTGAGAAATAATGAGGTGTGACTTCGGCATGTTGATAGTGAACCCCAAAGATGACATGAGGTTTGCCATATTCTGGAGGTGGCTAATGACTGCCTGGGGCAAGCTGTTCTTCAACAGCCAGTCATCTAAATAGATTGAGATTAACACCTCAAACCTGCGAAGATGAGCTACCACTACCGCCATCACTTTCGCGAACACCTGTGGGGCATAGGTGAGGACAAAGGGAAGCACAGCGATCTGAAAATGCCCCTGTTCCACCACGAACTGAATGTGTATAGCTAGAACAGGCTGAAAGGCCTCCTTCCTAAGGAACCCGAAAGCAGCAGGAAAAACAACAATGCTCTCTCGACAGCCCTTTTGGACAAAAGGGCTTGCACTTCCTTCTACAAAATTGAGAGATGGTCTTCTTTCAGTCGGGGGCGGGGCAGTGGATGTTTGTGGCATGGAAGAAAGGAATGGTAGAGCAAACGTTCTGCAGGACCCACATCCACCTGTAAGAAGCGATCCCCTTCCTAAACGGAAAGAATCGCTGGATACGGTTTCTTATCGGGTGGCTGGGCTCTGTTAAAGGCACGCTGAGGAGGTTTGGCAGGTGAGGCTGCAGGGGGTGGTGGACTGGGCGGCACACTAGCAGTGTGGTGGTGGGCACATCAGTCATGACCACAACACAGCTTGGTGTCTCACCGAAAACTGCGGAAGGAGAATCGAAACTGGTGTAGTTGGCAAGCAGGGGCAGAGAGGCCCAGAAAGCAAGCATTAGCCCGAGTTCTTTATATCACTTGAAAGCAGAATCAGCCTTGTCCCCGAACAGGTGCATCCCATCAAAGGGCATGTCCATCAGGAAGGACTGGACGTCACCAGAGAACCCAGCTGACTGCAGTCATACACAGCAGAGAATGGCAAAACTGGTGCCAATAGCTTGCCTGATGGAATTTGGTGGACTTGTGCCACCAAATCCCTTAGAACATGGGAGTAGCGTCCTAACAAGCAGCTTGTTTTGATAGAGCAGAGAGTTAAGCTAATGGAGGAAAAGACCCCCTTGCCGAAAATGTTCGCTGGCTTAGATTTTCTATCAGGGGGCGTGGTAGGAAATCTGTTCAAATTTAGACTGACTCATGGAGGTTGTCAGGTGAAGGGTGCTGTCACAGGAAAGTAGGGTGCTGTCACAGGAAAGCAGGGTCACTGGGAGCAGACAATGGCACCTAGTATCTGTCAGTTGACAGGGATTCCAGACCAAGGTTTGGCCCAGGCCCCTAATAAAGTGTCAGTCAGTGCCTCATTAAAATTGAGAAGTGGCTCAGGAGAAGTCTGTCCAAGTTGCAGGACCTCGGTAATAACATTCATATTTTTATCTCCATAGTGCGAGTTGGAGGTCGAGAACTTCACCTGATCTTCAAATAACCATAGTGTAAGAGACAGATTCTACAGTGGTTCATCCAGAGGGGAAGAAAAAAAGAGCCATCTCCAGAGAAGTATTGAGGTCACTAGCCTCCTGCAAGTTCTCGTACCAATTATCATCATTGTAGGGCTGAGAAAACTCATCACCATGGTTAGAGTCGTCGGAATCAGTTCCAAAAAGGGAATGCAAAGTGAACTGTTTCCCTGAAGAGGCTGGTATGTCCAATGGAGGAAGAGGTGCCTCAGACGCAATCGGGCACAACTTCGGTCGAGGTTGAAAAAGCGCAAGCTTGGCTTCGGAGAGAACAATCAGGTCCGCCACCTCCTCCATCATCAAATCCGTCAGCATTGAGGAACCCAGGGCAGACAGTTCTCGGGGCTGGAAGAGGGGTAGAGAGTGGAGCAGGAGGCAAGATGGGCTTGGTTGGGCCAAGGGAAAACCCGCTGGCGGTACGCCAGACGGAAGGCCTCTCAGCTATTTGGGGCTCTGAAGCTTGCCAGAGAGCCGATATGAAACCAAAGAGTCGGAAAATGGGTGCATGGAGCTCTTCGATCTGAAGTGGGGTGGCATTTAGCCCCAGAAATTAAGGCTGTGATGGCATGATCTGCGGGATTGGCTCTAAAGTCAGCTGACTTCGGATCTCAAGAATAGCGGTGTCACCCTTGTGACTGCTCAGGAGAATGTGAGTAACAAGAAGGAGCCGAGCCCTGTTTTGATTTTTTGTGTTTCTTTTTGGATGTACCTGACAGCTTGGAGCTTGACAAAGACTGGCCTCTCCAGCAACTCAGATTACTCCGGAATGAGAGTGGGAATAAACCTTGGATGTGGACTGTGACTTAGAGCGGCCCCACGTAGAACCTTTTTATGCCTGGCAACGTATCATTTTGTCTCGCATTCCTTGATGGCCTTTAGGGTCATCGACTCACAGTCGGTGCATGCCATGGAGTCGTGGCTCGACCCCCATGCACCACAAGCAACCCTGGTAGGGATCTTGAGACACAGGGAGGGAGCTCCAGACCCGCATATGGTGACACAAAGAAAGGAACTAAAGTCAGCAAGCGGGAGTGGTGCCTATATAGGCACTGAATGTCATTTCTGGAGTGGACTGGCATTTGTGTGGAGCCACAAGGCGCCACCTGAAAAGTTTCCTGACCCAGTCTGATGCTTGGGGAATATTCAAAAGATGAGGAAATTGCAGCTACAAGTCTATATATGATTTTCAGCTTCTTACAGCGTTTAATAAGAGACGAGGAGATAATGAGTGATGGAGTTCCTTCCACACCTTAGTAGCAATGTAAGAGAACGCACAACTTCCTGATTTACTTTTGTGTATGTGTAGGATGTGCGTTACTGAGAGTCCAGATGAGAAGAGGCATCTGGAGGTTTGGTGGAACTGCACACGGCTATTCAGGTAACCTGGACCTGTTTTGTGTAGTGCTTTGTATGTGTGAATGAGAAGTTTGAACTGTGCATGCTTATGCATTGTGAGCCAGTGAATTTCTCTCCAGTGTTGTGTGATGCGAGATTGGCGTAGGAGGTTGAAGACCATTCTTGCTACTGTGTTCTTGACAGTCTGTAGTCTTTTTGAGAGTTGGTTAGCGATTCCAGTGTAGAGAGTGTTCCTGTAGTCCAGGACTATGGACTACAGGATGTGATGAGGGCTTGGGAAATGATTTTCCTGGTGTTGTTGAATAGCCACTTGAAGTTCTTCTTCAGCATCTTCAGGGTGAAAAAGCAGGGCATGGAGACTGAGTTGACCTGGACGGATATGCCCAACTTGTCAATAGTGATGTTGAGGTTTCTTGCTCTTGTGTGAGATGGTCAGAGGTTTGTATGCCACCAGGCCAAATTCCATGGCAAGGTATCTTCCGAAGATCACCACTTATGTCTTGTCCATGTTCAACTTGACACAGTTGTACTTCATCCAGTTGGCCACTTTGATCATGCATGAATTGAAATTGCTTTGATGCTGAGTGTTTTGTCCGAGAGGGTCAGCATGACTTCCGATTGATTGCGAAGGTGAGTATGTTTGTGTTGCATGCGTAAATGACGTTCACCAGTGGGGTCATGTAGATGTTGAAGAAGGTCGGACTGAGGGAGGAACCCTGAAGGATTCGGCAGATGAGTTACTGGCTTCTGAGGAGTATGGTGGAAATTTGACCATTTAGGTTCTTCTGGTGAGGTTGGTCCAGATCCATTGAAGGCCAGGTCCTTGGATGCCCACCTTGTGAAGTCTATTGATCAGGATAGGAGACTTTGTAAAAGGCTGCATAGAAGTTGCCTATAGCTTGTTCAGGAGGACATCGACAGCTGCATGCTTCCATGCTCCATGGTAGTGGCTGTGTTGATGGAGCTTTTGAGAATGGGGTGATTACTTCCCTAATGGGGGATGAGCCTTTGTTGAAAGCGTAGTGGCCACAAGGGTCTGATAGTGCCCTGAGATGGATGGTCTTCATGATTCTTGTGGTTTCCTCTGTAGTGATATTGTTCCATTCAGTCAGGGTGTTGCCTTTGTCCGATATCAGAAGATTTAAAACAAAAATGATAAATTCCAGTTGTGGGTCAAAGTTGCTGTATATGATTGTGTATGTTGTGATTTTGCAGAAAGAGTTTCAGAGGTCATTATCTCATGAGTCGAAGAATATGGCAGCAATCCAAGAGTTAGACTTTTTTGAGCGCTTTCTTTCATCAATTCGTTTATCCATTTCCTGGGAAGATGTAACCACCTGCTCAACCTTAAATATTTTGAAATCATTGTATATTTTGACACCATGTCCCACTTCAACTTAGAATGGTGTGTCCTTTCCAATGTAGATTGTCCTCACAATGGCAAATGTGCACTCAAAAATTCATCTAGTGCTTCAGTGCCCATCTTCAAATTCACAGACCTGGACAATGAACTAAGGCATTGGTGTCTCTCAAGCCATGTTCTCTCTTCATATTTTCCTCTCGAGGATGCTCTAGAGTGGGGGGTCTCCAAAGGGTCAACCAGTTTGCCAGAGGCTGCCTCGGTATTGCTCAGATAATTTCCTGTAATTTGGTTTCAAAACAAACAACTTGTCTCCCTGCGCCATTTTGAACTACTGTGCAGCAGCTTTTATTAGGCCAGGAAGCAAACAGTTCAGGGCCATGCAGTCCACCCTCTAGTGAAAAATTACTTCTTGACTACTTTCTTTTTTCTTTCTCTCCATCTTTCTTTTCTCCACTCCTTCAGTTCTCCCTTTTCTACATATCTTTTATCTAACATTTCTTGCTTGCTTTCTCTCCATTTATTATTTTCTTCTCGGTCTTACTTCCTATCGCTTTCCCTCCTTACTTTCTGCCTTGTCTTTTGTTTCTCATTTCTTTCTCACCTTTCTTTCCATCTAGTCTCATTTTCTTACCCTTTGTTTTGCTCTTTTTCCTTTTCTCCTACTTCTTTTTGCCTCCTTCCTAATTTTTCTTATTCAACATTCTATATTTCCTTTCATTTTCGCTTCTATTTTTTGTCTTACTCCTTTCTTGTTATTTATTTGTTTCCCCCTGACCTTTTTGTTGCTACGATCTAGTCTTCGTCGACTTTTTCTAATGCTCTGCTTCCTTAATTATTTCTTTCTCTTCTTTCTTTCGCTGCTTCTTTATCTCCCTTCTTCCCTCTTATATTTTGCTACTTAATCTAATTACCTGCTTCAGTTTCTCCAATTTCTTTTCTTTATTGTCCTCTTGCTTCTTCTTTCTCTACTTTTTGCAGCTTAACTTTTTCTTTATCCTTTCCTTTCTCTATTTTCTCCTTCCTTTTTTCTTTACTTCACTCTGTTCGTGGTCTCATGTTTCTGTTGTTTCTTTTCTTTAAGAGCTCCTAGTGTCTTGATGCAATTTCTTCAAGCAATACATTGTGTATCATGTTTGTTGGACATGTATACCATTTGGGGGTGTCTGCAGAGATATGTTTATATATAGAGTATTATGAAGTGTACGTGTCCTTCATAAAATGAATTATTGAGGATTGCCTGATTTGTTGTGTTGGTGCAATAGTCACGTTAAAAAATAACTTATTGATTTGCTTGTTTAAAGACTTCGGCCAATGTACTTTAGAGCAATTATCCAGGTAGTGGAAGTCTTTCAGGCCCCAGCTCTAAAGTTGAGAACAGTGCTACCCTCAGAGGTGATTCACGCACAAAAGCAAATGGAGCAAAGTGATTTTTGAAGAACCACTATAAATCTTTAGCGATACAGTTCTGGTGTATGTTCACTGGACCAAGATTGTGGCAATCTATGGGCCGTTTTTAAGATGAATGACATTTTGTACCCATACCTAATCTCAATAATAGACAGACGCTCTGAATGGTTTTCAGTGATCAGAGATAGCTCTCACTATAGGAAATTGTGGACTCTGTTGCTTTAGAGATAATGGAAAGAGCTATCACAGTATGCGTCACCTCTCCATGCTCATCTAATCGCCCTGAAAAGAGATTCTTGGAATCTGCTCTTGTTTTCTTCCAGGATATTGAGGCAAATCATTTAAAGTCCTCCTGGACAACTTCTGACAACAAAGGCATCCCTTACACAAGTGACTTTCAAGGGGGCAAACAATGTAGATAATTTAAGGCTTTACCACATGGACAGCATTTCAGAAAAAGAGGTGGCTTCTTCAATCAAAAAATATTTTAATTCACAAAACAGAAAAAAACAGCTGGTTTTAAAAGATATTAGGTAAAGTGACATGTGAGAGGTTAGGATATGTTTCTTCTTGCAAAAATGCAAAACAAACCAATCTCAGGTTTTAGAATCCTGTTGTCCGGAGCGTCAAAAAAAGAATGTGGGCAACTTTCACTAACACCCCATGTTAAGATACTGTTGGTATGTACTCCCTTAAAGGAGCAGTCAGTTAGGTAACCTCTGTAGCCATCAGCACATCTGATTACATTAACCCTCATTTCTCTGACATTACCTTTTTTTTTTAAAATGTCTTTCCCCACTTTGTTAAAGAAGTGACCTTTTTATGATATAGTTATTTTCAAAGAATTTTAAAGTAATTTGCACAAACATAACCTATTGATATAATACCAAAATAAATGTTTTTAAAAATTGGCTTTTCTGAAGAAGAGTTAATTTAAGCAACTTTTAAAAAATATGCTCTGGGATCCATTCAGTGAATGGGATTTCAACGGCGATTCCCCTGAAGGACAAGTAAAGATCATTGCCATCCGCCAGAGTCTGCGTCATTGTTAAACTGCACATATCGCAAATAAAATGTGGAGAGAATTTCCTTCCCCCCAGATGTAACAACTGATTGAGTTCTGCCTTGATAAGAGAGCATAGTTTGACGCCCTTTTCTTAGCAAAGGTTTTGATGACTCCTCTACACTATTCAGGAAACTGTACATTAAAGAAACATCCAATGTTCATGGCAATATGCAATAAAGGTCAACTGTGCCTACCAATCCAAGAATATTAAGCGTGATCCTAAATCTTGGAACCACCAAGTTTCACTTGAATTTCTCTTGAGCATATTCCATTAATACTTAAAAAGAGAAATTTAAAATAAACAGTAAAAATTCAGAATAATTTTTTTATTTTTGTCAAATTCAAAGTAACAATTACCTTGCACCAGGGTTTGGAACCTAAACTAGTTGGCAGCTGCTGGTATGTGGTGGTCTGAGTTAGAATGCTCAATTATTAACACTTTGTAGAAACAACTTACCTGTTTTAACAAAAGATTATGATTGAGCAGGAATACAAAATATTGCCACATATGTTTACCTGCAGTGCACCACGATGGGAGTATGCAGTGGGCGCTGGTGGAGGTAATGTCCATGAACTTCCTGGATAAACCTCAGCAAGTTTCCTTTACTGTCTGGTAATCCCCTGTAGGTAAATAATGGTATCCGGAATATGAAATGTGTACATGTATAGAGAAGAATATTTGCCCATACACCAATTTTTTTCCACTATACATACATTTCAACTCAGACCCCTGAATAAATCATTCTCATATGCCCAGTGAAATACCAATGATTAAATATGTTTTTAAAGTTTTGAAAATTGAATATGACCAGAATCTATTGATTAGTGAGAGAAGAAATAGACTGTCCCAGATATAAAAGAAACCGCCACTTAAACTACTCAAATCTATTAGCTTTAAGACTGTATGCTTATGGCAGAGGTTCTGAAAGATACTTTTGTAGTGCAAACAACTGCAGTGGATATTTTCTCTGTAGTGTCTTAAGATAAGCAACCATAATCAGATAAAGCTAACAATTTATATGTTGGACATTCACTGTGGGCTCCAGAACGGAGTCTTCTGCATGTATAAATATATACAGTTTCCTTTTAAGTAGCAATCAGGAGACACTTTTCATTTATGTAAGCATCTAAGACTTACACTGAAAGGTCACAAATTTAAATAATTGGAAGTACACTACTAATTTCATGCTCCTCTTAAAATTATTCATTTATTCCCCTACATCTAGATTTGCAATCACCAATTTCCCGCAGGACTACAGAGTCTATACTTCATATTAGTTTGATAACCAGCATCAGACTTACAGCAGCATTCTGCACAGGGCGAAAGGCTGAGGAGAGTTGCCACAATCCAAACAGAAAGAGAATTGATTTGAGGATTTACTGTTGTGTCTCATTAGAAAGGAAAGTGCCCAAACCCTCCCGGGGACACAGGGCCCAAAGGGTTTCTGGGCTCCAATCACAGAGTTAGGTTTTTACCACTGAGGCCATGAGCCCATTCTACTAAGGCACTGCAAATGTGGCCAAATTAAAAGCCTACCATAACCGACTCTCAAGGCAGAGGGTCAAGCAGTCCAAGGCATCACAGGGAGGTAGTGTGGGGCATAGAGACTCAGAACGCAACTACCACACAACTGACCAAATGCATTTATGCATAGCCAAGTGCTTTTCTTCAAGAAAATGGAAGCACCTGGGCACATAAACCCAAGATAGCGCCAGCATAGAAGCCTTGCTGAGCAGCTCTGGATTCCCGACTTGAGTCATGAGAAAGTGTATCTCTTTGCAAGAACAATGAAAGAAGAATAGTTAAGGAGTAGCCTAACACTCGTGAAATTGGGAGAAACCTACAGGCCCAACCACAGACTATGGATGGCAGTGGATTACAAAGCACCTATCATCACCATGCAACATTCAAGCATGTGCTAGCCATGGTGCGCTGCTCCCTGTCCATCGTAAAACGAAAGGGGATGATGGACGGAGTGTTGAACATTACCAAGGCATGTCTTCCCTGGACCGGAAACAAGCATCCTGGGACCGGTTTCTGGCTAATCAGCCGTTATCCGCCAGGCTAGCTTAAACCAGTGGCAAAGTGAGCAAGGGACCCAGGTTTGGGCATACCCTGCCAACTTAGAGCGAACAAAGCAAAACCAAAGTGGATGATGGACGGAGTGTTGAACATTGCAAGCACTCACCCCCAGTCAACTGATCTGGGTTTAATCCATCATCATTCTTTAGCTCACTCCACCACCCCAGTTTAGACATGGCCATATGCAAATCAGTCTGACCCTGTGCCTCATGGGAACAGTCCAGCCCGAACTGTCAAGCCATGTCTTTCCTGGACCAGAAACAAGCATCCTGGGACTGGTTTCTGGTTAATCAGCCGTCATCAGCCAGACTAGCTAGAATCCAGTGGCAAAGTGAGCAAGGGACCCACGTCTGGGCATACTCTGCCAACTTAGGGGTGGCAGAGTGAGCTAAAGAATGATGATGGATTAAACTCAGATCAGTTGACTAGGGGTGAGAGCTTGCAGTGTTCAACACTCCGTCCATCATCCTCTTTGGTTTTGCCCTGCCCATCGTGGCAGACTCCCCGGCAGTGCGGACAGCACCCAGTGATCCTTGAGTGGAAATGGGAAAGCCACACACACTAGCAGGTGAGTGGTGAGGCACTGGACCGAGGGAACAGCCTTGGAAAGAGGAAGCGAGTGGGGGACTGGTAAGGAGGGTGATACAGCAAGACACAAGTGAGAAAAGAATACAGCATCAAGTGGCCCACAATCAAAGCTGGCTGGCCAATGAACCAGATGATACAGGGGTGCAACACTTTTAAAAGATTCCCCCAGACTTTACAAATGCCTCCAACAAAGTTAACGCCTTAACCGCAGCGGTTTTTCCGGCGCGGTGCCGGCGTTCTGAAGAGTGGACGGGGCTGCGTCGGCCCTAGGGAGGTAGTGCTGCCAATGGCCGAAGGCAGCACACAGGGGTTAAACAGGACAGGAGTACAAAATAAAAGGAAGATACAGAGCGAACTATAATAAGCCAGCCTGTTGAAAGGCCACCATAAAGGAAAGGAAGTGATCATAAAGTCCTGATTGGCAGCCATCGAGACCCAGCAAATGCAGTATTAACTGACCGAAACAATTCAGAGAGTGGTGGTGGACACGATGCGAAACAACCCCATAGAACATCTGCAACTACAGTTGATCCAAAAGTGAGAGGAAGAAGGCCAAGCAATGTCTAGCACAAGATAAATTATACATAAGGCTCCCTGTTTTCTTTTTTTTTACAGATTTTTTTACAGATAAATACAGACAGAAAACAAATTAATTTCCAGTCTGTATTTGTTTTCAAATGTGGATAAAAATGGAAATCATAATGTTTTTTGAGTGATTATAAATGTTATCAATCATGGCTGCGAGGCCAATAGTTGTCTGGAATAACAAGTAACGGAGCTAAAAAAGATGGACATTTTATGAATGAGGTTGAAATAGCTGCAGATATGCACACTTATGATACTAAAATGTTTGTTTTCATACAAGGCTATTGATTTATTGTCTACGGGTGTTCATATCATTGAAACCTGCCAGGCATTCAAGCACAAGTGTACTTTTTTCAGTTTAATAAATGTGCAACTATACTAGAATCAGCTTTATTTTTTCACCAAACACAAAGTAAATTTGGATAATTAGAGATAAAATGAGCAAAAAATAAATAGAAGGAAATGTCAAGAAATTAAATACCATAAAACCGGGACCGCTAATTATACTTCATGAAGAGATCTGTTAAATAGTCCAATCCAATCAATTCCTTCACTGCTTAAACCGAGCAAATTAGCAAGAGGAAATAACAAAATCCCTAACTTCAAGGGAACGAGAAAATAGCCAAACTACAATAAATACTATGGCTTCAGAGAAAATCTGGCGCTGACCAAATGCAATTTAAAAATGGTTCTTGATGACTTGGGGTCCAATCTTGAAAAGACTATATCAGACACACTGGTATATATATAGGGTGGAGATAAAGATTGACATGCAGCCTTTAAATAAGAGACTGGAATTTACTGAAACCTGCTTGCCTTGAAACCAATGCGGCTTCTGAACAATTCTTTCACAGTTCTATACCTCACCCAGAGACGCAAGCTAAGAACTACAAGACAAATGCAAAGATTTGGGAAAGAAGTCTTGTGCAGACAACATCCTGGTCTGTAATCTGAAAGAGGGGGTGGACGGAGATAACATTTATCTATGCCTGGAAAGAATTTATGTCCTTGCTACAGTTTTTGTAAGAGGCAAGGTTTGACAGATGGGAAGAAAATGAAATCAAACCACTAGACCAAGAGACATAGTGCGCAAATAAGCCAAGTACAGAGTCAAAGATGCCCTCACGAAAAAATAAGCCTGGCAAATGGACTAGATCCTATGCAATGAATCCAGGGTTCTCCTTCAGGATCTTGCTACAATTACCCTCCAGAAAAGAAAATAATTGAGACCTCCGACACATATAATGAGTGATAACCAGGTTAAATACCACTGAACTTTCCCAAATTTACTTGGAAGGGTGTAGACAGAGAGATCCACGAACAAGAGGAAGGCCTGAAGCTCTTGTGAACTGAAGACAATTCATCATCAAGGAGAAACCAGGTAGAAAGGGGGGTAGGGTACACACAAGACCTCACAGGAAAGAAGAACACAAGTCATGCCAGATGCCAAATAGATATCTATGAAGGTAGAGAAGAAAAGAGTGATTCAGTGTTATGAGTTAACCTGCACGCTTTTGGTGAGGTGGGAAATTTGAAGGGACGAACGGGGTACTGGCCCTCACTATAATAGTAGCCTTTAGATGATAGCCTGAGGGCAGGAGGCACACAGTCTTTAAAATATTATAGCAATAGTGTAGTAATGCAATGTTGTAATGCAATGTCTTTAACCAATGCCTGTCCTCAAGAGAACCTTGCCACTCATATGATCTAGAATGTAATGACATCTTGCCTGAGCTGTGGTCAGTTGTAGCTGAGTTCTCTGTGGATAGGACGCTGTTCTAATCTATCCTAATAAAGAAGATTCTTTACTCATTTAAGATGTCCAGTGGCTTTTTCCCATTGGCGATGAGGATGGGTTAGATTAGAACAGTGTCCTATCCACAGAGAACTCAGCTACAACTGACCACAGCTCAGGCAAGATGTCATTACATTCTAGATCATATGAGTGGCAAGGTTCTCTTGAGGATGGCATTGGTTAAAGACATTGCATTACAACATTGCATTACTACAAATAGGTAATAGTCTTATGCTCTACAGAAATCATATTTAACTAAATATTAATGTGCGGCGACACTTACGAGAGGGCTTAACACTATCTTTTGTTGATTAAGGTAGTTTTTTTAATGACATTAGAATTAGTTATTCTTATTGATGTTTCTGTTCACATCAACTTTTTTTTTTAATAAACACTTTATTGCATTTGGCAGATGAAGAACGAAAGCATAGGTAACACAGTAAGCAAGTATGAGATAATTACATTGTAGTCACCAGGGACAATGTCATTAATTCGATACATTGGGATAATACAAAACACTAGCAAAATCAACACTTTTGGTTTCAGTCAAGACCATCACCCCTAGGCCTAACCATTTCCCCCACACTCAACTTTGTTTGAAGGGACATCCTCTGGCCTCATAGACTGGTCTCTCCTGCTGAGTGCACAAGTCTACCCACTAACGCCATAGTGACAGGGAGACAGCACAAAGCAATGGCATGCTTTGCGACCATCAGGACCATCCCCAAGAAGGAGCGATCAGCTCTCATGCCTCCAAAGCCCTCCAGGACACCCAACAAAATCAGCAAACAGCAGGTTAAGGTTCAGAACCTCGTCGCCTTCCTCACCAACATTGCGAAGGACGCTCTCTCCTCCGTAGCCATAGTAGGGGGAGAAAGCATGACAGTTCTGGAAAAGTGTCCAGCCCCCTGGCTTCCCCCAAATCCTTACATTAGGGTCAAAGGCTGGTTTTCTTTCAGGGTCCAGCAACCCCTCCAGATCCTCCTCGAGTCCTAGCTCATAAGAATAAGGCTCAAGCTCTGGACTGGAAAGCATATCTCCAGTCGGAGTTGGGCAACGCCCATCTGACTACGTGTCAGGGATCAGAATGGGGATGGCCGCGGGAGCGTCTGTATCGGGACGAGAGACGGGGAGGGTCAAGGTGGCACGACTAGCTACAGTTCATTTCCATCCATGGATTTAAAGGGCCCCAGTGGTCTGTGGGCCCAGAGCCAATGGCGTTGATCCAGCAGGGGCCCCTCCCGAACCCACAGGTCCTAAAGGCACGCCAGCAGAGCAGGCCACTCAAATTTGAGGCATATGGTCAAATAAAACTAGTAGCTGAGCGGGGGCACATCGGGAAGAGCGGAGCAAACCCAAGTGCTTGCTCAACTGCTGAGCCATGCCACAAATGCCAACGCTCCATCATCTTGACGGTTGACGGATGAGGTGAAGTCAAAGAACACTTTGACCTTGTGCTCTTTTTTTTCCAATGGGACCTACCAGAGTGGCTCGATGCGAGTGTGGCGAAGATTTTGGACTCAGCGACAGCTCTAGGGACCTTTCCCTCAACCGGGATCAAGATCGTTTTAAGTCGAGTTGCCATGAGCTTGAGGTATCGCTCCGTCAAGTTCTTTGAGCTCATGGGGCAAAAACTGGAGCAGGCCTTCGGACTGTAGTCAAAGCTATAAAAGGCATACAAGATGCGGGTCAGACACAGACATCGGTCGTTGACAGGCACTGTAGGACTTGAAGACAGCCTTCTGGGATGACATTCCTGCCACACCAGAAGATTCTCAAAAAACACACAAAAGTTGGAAAAAGTGTAGTCAAAAAATGTCTAAGGGGTAGCTCTCTATGGATCTGCGCTGACTGGCGTGGAAAGAAAAAAACTGTCAAAACGTAACTGCTGTAAGTGTGCTGGGGTGGCGCCTATACAGGCACAGCGCATCTCACTTCAGGAGCAGACAATGCCATGTGGAGCCAATTGACTCCACCTACCGGCTTGCAGGGATATTGCTCAAGAACACTTTCCAGACCCAGTCTGACACCTTGGGATAATTATACGGTAAAGAATCTGCAGCTAGAAGTCTCTATGAGATACAACTGCAAACAAGTCCCATTCACAGAGCAGTACAAAATGGAATGGAAAAATACCCTGTAAGTCAAAAGATAGTCCAAATATAAAGGCAGAAGGAGATGCTTTGCTTCACTTTTGTTATTTTTCGTTCATGGTTGACAGGGGTTCTAGGAAATCAAGACCAATAAAGTCAGATCCTAAATAACCCTGAAATCTGGAGTATGCCTAGAGGCAGGCGTGCAAAGCCCATAGGCCTCAAAGGGCTTCAACCCCCCTGTTGTGTGTCAACCTGGGTTGATACAGCTTCCCAGACACACACACACAGACAGTTCTTGAGCTGCTGTGGGCTGGCGTCTTATCGCAGTCACACCAGAGTATTTCACAGGTCTTTAAAAGACCATTTACTTGATAACAAGGATTTGTTGTTTTTTCACCTGTCCTAGAGCCCCTGCATCTCCACTCTGCCTATTCCTTAAAGCTGCAAATTAGTTTTGCTTCCACAGTGTGAGAATGCATTTCCTGAAAAGTAACCTTAGGCTTTGTTCTTTTGCAGTTTTATACAGCTCAAACTCCACCCGAAGGTATTGAGTCACTTTTGCATGAGCACCAGTTACATTACACAAGAACACATTCTTGGAAGTATTTGCCCCCCACTGAAATTGGTTCTACATTGCTGGCAGTATTACAGCCCGAAATTCGGTTTTAGTTGCGCCCCTGCCTAGAGGCATGTGATTTTGTTTAGCAGGCAATTCCTTTTTTTCAAAGGAACTTGCCTCCTTTAGAGTAAAATCTGTGCTCGTGGTTAAGATGATTTTGGTGCTATGCCGTGGTTGGAGCAACAAAGTTACTCCTAGTATGTTTCTATCTTTCCAATCAGTAGGTGCTCTAATGAGGAACTTCTGCATGACTTTCTAAAACTGTGCCATTCTTGAATGTTTAGTATAGTATAGCATAGTATGTTTATGAACAGCATGTGTGTATCCCCCAGTGAGATTGAGAGTCATGTTAGTCCACTGAAAGTGGCCCCCTCTCAACTGGCTTGAGACATTAGTCTCTAATATGACAGGAGGAGGAAAGGCCACTTAAAATGCTTGAACTTTTCGTGAGGGTGACTATTACTTTCTCTGGGTGCACTATGCCACTGGGGACGGTACAGGTGCATGGGCCCTGTACCCATACAGTATCTAAGTCCATTCTTAGACACTAAGTGCACTAAAGCCATAAAGAGTATATTGTCTTGCAGCCTGAGACAATGTCCTGATGAAGGCCCCTGACCCTTATGAGTAACTCAAAGTCAGCCGAAATATGTTAACGCTTTAGAAGCGGTTGGGATATTACAATAATAGTCTGTCAACAGCTCCCCTGGATGTCAATCCATCTAGGGCATCTTAGAATAAAGTAGATTAGCCCTAGACTTTTTTCGCTTTTCATCTCTGCCCCCTACTATTACACCTAAAAAGGAAAATACTACTTACCCAGTATGCATCTGTTCTTGGCATATAGAGCTGTAGAGTCATATGCTGTGCATAGATCGCCATCTAGTGTTGGGTCCAGATGTTGGCACTTTGTTTTCCTTCGAGAAGTCTTTCCAGTCACGAGGTAGGCGACTCCTTTTGGTGATAGCGCGCATGGACATCAACTAAATTGTTAGGTTGTTTTCCCGCAGAGGGTGATAATGGAGATTGGAAGAGTAGTAAAAGGAGATTTCCTGCATGCATGTATCTAAGTAAGATGCTACTGCAACAGGTAGAGGGACCCAGGGAGGTGGGTGGGCGCATATGGCTCTACAGCTCTATATGCCAAGAACAGATGCATACTGGGTAAGTAGCATTTTCCGTTCGAGGCAAAAGAGACGTAGATCATATGCTGTGCATAGACTATCTAGTAGTTATCTCCCAAAGTGGTGGCTAACCCAGTATCCGTTGCAGTGGTCTGAAATAGTGTACGTAAAACTGCCTGGCCCACACTAGCTTGTAGTCTTGCTAACACATTTACACAATAGTGGTTAGAGAATGTATGAGGTGTAGATCATGTTGTAGTTTTGCACATGTCATCTCTGGGTATATTTCCTAAGAATTCCATAAAAGCCCCCAGTTTGCGTGAAGAGTTTTCTCTAAGGGGAACTGTTAACATTAGCTTTGCTTTTGCATAGCATATTTGAATGCACTTGACTATCCACCTTGCAATACCTGATTTTGATATGGAATTGCCTTTGTGTGGGGGAGCAAAAGCGACAAAAAGCGGATTTGTGTTACGGAAAGGTTTTGTCCTTTCTATGTAATAAAGCAATGCTCTCTTCACATCTAATGTGTGTAGGACACGTTCTGCCACTGAATCTGGTTGAGGGAAGAAGACAGGTAACTTAACAGATTGATGACTTTAGGAAGGAATTAGGGATTAGTCTGAAGAACCACTTTATTATGGTGCATTTGTAAAAAAGGGTATTCTATAGTTAATGCCTGAAGCTCACCCACTCTTCTGAGTGATGTGCTAGCAACGAGGAAAGCAGGTTGCCATGTGAGAAATTGCAGTTCACATTTGTTCAATGGCTCTAAGGTTGGACCCATTAGTCTAGTGAGAGCAATATAAAGATTCCATACTGGAGCAGGTGGACATCTCAGGGGAATGACATTTTTGAGTCCCTCCATAAAGGCTTTGATAACAGGCACTCTAAAAAGAGATAAATGTTGTCTATTCTGGAGAGATGCAGCACTTGCCGCCAGATGTAAGCATATGGAAGTGTAAGCTAAACTGGAACGTAGTTGTAACAAATAACATATAATGTTTTGTACAGAAGCATCAAGTGGGTTGATGTGGTTGTTATTACTGTATATCACAAACAGATTCCACTTTGCTGCACAGCAGGCTCTTGTGGTAGGAGGTCTAGCCTCTTTGATAATATTCATGCAGTCTGGCGGTTGATTAAGATAGCCAAACTCTAAGACTTCAGGAGCCAGATCGCCAGATTTAGTTGACTGGGGTCTGGATGTCTTATGGCTCCATGGCTCTGTGTGAGAAGACTGGGTGTAAGACGTAGTTTCTGGTGAGGAACTACTGAGAGTTCCAATAGGGTTGTGAACTAAAGTTGACGTGCCCATGTGGGAGCAATTAGGATAGCGTCAGGGACACTTGGTTGAGTTTCCGAACAACTAATGGAATGAGTGGGAGAGGCGGAAAAGCATAGGTAAATATCCCTGACCAATTCATCCATAGTGCATTGCCTTTGGACAATGGGTGTGGATACCTGGACACGAAGTTTGGGCATTTTGCGTTTTGGTATGTGGCAAACAGGTCTATGTGAGGGACTCCCCAATATTGAAAGTATGGAAGGAGGACCTGAGGGTAAAGTTCCCATTTGTGTATTTGCGGTCTCTGCCTGCTGAGGAGATCTGCAATCTGACTGCTGATTCCTGGGAGGTGTTCCGCTAGGAGTAAAGTTTGTGGTGAATGGCCCACCTCCAGATGTCTTAGGCTAAGTGGGACAGTTGGACAAAGTATGTCCCCCCCGTTTTTTTATGTAATACATGGCTATCATGTTGTCTATACGAATTAGGACAGCGTTGCCCTCTTGGTGAGTTTGAAACACCTTGAGTGCTAGGAATATTGCATAGAATCTTCTATAAACCTTCTCGACAACTTCGCTCTTCGGATCAGCTTTTAATGCAGAATCCTCGGTTCAATCGCCAGAGGCTAGGCGGTAACTCCTTCGTCCGCAAAGCTGGCTTGGCCTGGAACCTGTTACCGCTGGCTCTTAGGAGTGTTCATGATCCATTGCTTTTTTAAAAAAAATTAAAAACGCTGCTCTTTTAAGCTTTGGCTCGGAGTGTGGATTAATTTAACTTTCTGGAGTTAGCGCCGGGACACTTTTAGTAGCTGTGCGCTGTACAAATTAAATATAGCATAACAAATATAACATAACAATTAGCTCTAGATGATTGATGTGGAGCAACTACTGTTTTTGGCTCCACAAGTCTTGCACTGTGTGCTGTTGTAGATGAGCTCCCCAGCTAGTGAGGGACGCGTCCGCTGTCAGTATTATCTGTGGAACCGGGTCTATGAACGGCCGTCCTTTTGATAAATTCTGTGTGTTCCACCACTGCAGAGAGTGAAGAGTTTGGCTGCTTACCAACACTAGATCGGTTACTAGACCTTGAGACTGGTTCCACTGACTGGCTAAGCATTCTTGAACTGGACGCATGTGTAGTATGGCATGGGGAATGATCATGATGCAGGATGACATCATTCCCAGTAGCTGTATGTAAGTTCGAGCTGGAATCCAATGGTTGGACTAAAATCGGAGAACTAAAGCCTGAAAATTTCAAATTCTAGCTGAGCTGGGAAAAGCGAGAGTTTTTTGAGTATCT
Source organism: Lissotriton vulgaris (assembly GCF_964263255.1). Classification (NCBI taxonomy): domain Eukaryota; kingdom Metazoa; phylum Chordata; class Amphibia; order Caudata; family Salamandridae; genus Lissotriton; species Lissotriton vulgaris. The sequence goes on along the minus strand of NC_141698.1, from coordinate 276,471,068 downwards.
TCAGTGGCTCCTAGGTAGTTCTTTGTATTGGTTGGTTGGAGATGTGACTTTGGTACATCGATTGTAAACCCTTGTTGATCCAGTAACCGAATTGACATGAAAGTGTGCTGCAGACATTGTTGGTACGTGTTGGCTTTGATGAGCCAGTCGTCTAAGTACAGGAAGAGGTGGATGCTTTGTCTCCTTAGGTAAACACAAGGAGATGATGGACAGAGCGCTGAAACTTTTCTGACACTCACCCCCGTCACAGATATGGGCTGAATCCATCTTCATTCTTTAGCTCACTTTGCCAACTCAGTTCAGACCTAGCTTTAAGCAAATCAGTCTTGACCCAGTGCCTCATGGGAACAGTCCAGCCCGAACTCCTTGTGTTTGCTTTGTCTCCTTAGGTGAGCAGCTAATACCGCCAGAAACTTTGTGAAGACTCTGGGGGCGGTGGTGACAATGAATGGGAGTACCATGAACTGATAGTGTTGACCTGCTACTACAAACCTGAGGAATTTGCGATGAGCAGGGTGAACTGGTATATGAAAGTAGGCGTCTTTTAGATCTAGAGTAGATAAAAAATTGCCTTTCTGTAGTAGAGGAAGTACCTGTTGAAGTGTCACCATGTGGAAATGGTTTGACAATGTACCGGTTGAGTTCTCTGAGATCTAAAATTGGTCTGAGAAAACCGTGTTTTTGGGGAAATTGGAAATAAAAGGAGTATACGCCCGACCCGTGATGTTGGGGCGGCACAGGCTCTATAGCCCCTTCTAGAAGTAGAAACTGAACCTCTTGCTTGAGGATGTATAGATGGTCTGGTAATAGTTTGTGGGGCTTTGGTGGAATATTTGGAGGTGTGTTGATAAATTCCAGGCAGTAACCAGAACGGATAATTTGGAGTACTCAATTGTCTGTTGATATTGATTTCCAGATTGGTAGATATGACAGTCTTCCCTCGACAGGTGTTGAGTGGTCGGGGGGAAGTGGAGGCAAGTCACTGCTTTGTGTTGGCGGGGAGGTGTGTGTGTTTGAACCCTGGCCCCCGCCCTTACCGTTGTTACCCCAGTAACCTCCCCTGAAATAACCCCTAGATGAAGAGGGTTGGTTATTGCCCTTATAGGTGAAGGTGGATACTGATGAGGTATTCTTGGAACCTCGATAAAAGGAGGTTCGAAAGGATCACGAACCTGTGTGGACTGAAGGGCTCCCATATCTCAGTATCTTTCTTCATTTTCTCAAGTGAAGAATCTTTCACTGGGTAAAATAGATGTTCCTTATCGAATGGGGTATTTAAAATGGAGGTTTGAACCTTATGTTTAAAACCAGATATACGGAGCCAGGCATGCCTCCTTAAGTCCTTCGGTGCTCCTGGCGGCCCCCGGTCATCATGAGTCACTGTGGGCGTGTGCGCACGAGGGCTGTGGGCAGTCCGAACCATGCCCAAAAATGGAATGTCCAGCACCGCGGTGGAATCAGCGCTGCAGCCAAGGTGTTAAAAGGACACTAGTGTTTTTAGCTGTAGCAGCAGCCTGCAGCATCTAGAGAGCATCTTATTTGATTGTTAGCAAGACGTTGCCCTTCAAGAACCAGATCTTGTGCTTTTGATTAGTGTTCCAGGGGTAAATATTGGATCAGTTGTTCCATTTAATCCCAGTGTGCACGGTCGTATCGCGCTAACAGTGCCTGAGTGTTGGAGACGCAACAGAAATTGGCTGCTTGAGAAGCTACCCTTTTCCCAGAACCGTCAATAAGTTTTAATTCCTTATCAGAAGGTGGAGCCTCTCCTGTTGTCTGGGAGTTTCCTCTTTTTCTTGCCTGGACACAACTAGGGAGTCTAGTGGCACTTGTCCCCTTTTATATAATGGGTCAGATGGTGCTGACTTGTACTTCTTGTCCACTCTAGGGGTAAGAATACGAGCTCAGACTGGGTCATTAAAAATGTAATCTACATGCCTGACCATCCCTTTGTGCATGGGCAGTGTATGTGATGACTTCTGTGTGGTACTGAGTGTTTCAAAGAGAAAATCCTCTTCTAATGACTCCTTATGTAGCTGCACCCCATGGCAGTTGGCAGCTCTATCCAGTAACTCAATGTAGCCCACACTATCATCTGGTGGAGAGGGTTTGGTAGAGTACAGGTCGAGATCATTGCCCGTGGGCGAATTGGTGTTCTAATCGTCCCATGGGTCTTGTAATGGCTGATCATCATCCCTATCCTTATCATCATCCTGGTTGTCAGGTGTATGTGGTGGTGAATGTTCAGGTGAAACTGGTTGAAGCTGAGGAGAAGGTGGTGGTGATGATGGAAGAATAGGTGGAGGAAGAGTAGATGGGGAAGGGTTAGTTCCAACAGATCTCTTCTTTAAAGGGATGTGATCTTCTTCTTCTGCATCAGCCCTTCTTTTTAGAGTCACTAAAGTAGTGATATGGCCAGTCTGTGGATGGATATACAAAATCTTTTGTTTCAGATCCGGTTTTTCAACTGGGGCACCGAAACTGGGCTTTGTAGTTGTTTTCTGCACTTCTGTCTGTTTCGGTGCTGGAATGGAAACCGTTGAGGTCTTTGGATCTGATGACTTTTTCAGGACCGAATGGGGAGGGTCGGTGCTGGACGTCTGTCTCGAACCTGAAGGTCTGGGCTCCGAACTCGGTTTGGAGGGATTCTTTTCGGAGCCGGAAAGCTTTTTGGTAGGTTTTGTTGTCAAGACAGAGGGCAGGGCATCAGAAACGTGATTCCAGTGCCGACCGGGGCCAGAGGGCGCGGGTTGGACCGGACCCTTCTTTTTAATTGAAATTGTTTCTTGGGATGAAGGAGGAGCTGTGCTTACGGTATCCTCAGTCCCTCCTTTGTGACTGCTCGCTGTAAGTTGACCATGTGGGATGTCCTCTTCTTGGTCGAATTCGAATTATGAGATTGCGACCGGCTCCAGCTCCTCCTCTGTTCCCTTGGCCTCGCTGGCCTCTTCGTCCGACTCTTGACCGAAGAGGTCCGGAATGGAGCTTGTGTGCTAGCTCTGCATGTCTCAACGTCGAGCCTGACAGTTGCAAAGTGTTTTCTTGGAGCGGAAAGCCTGGCACATGTCGCAGTCTTGTTCTCTGTGTTCGGAGGACAAACACAGATTACACACTTCATGTGAGTCAGGGCATGGGTATTTCGCGTGACACCAAGGGCAGAATTTGAAAGGAGTTTGGTCTATCGACTGCATGTCGACCCGCCGCGGGTAGGCCAGACGGCCTTCCACGAACTTTCCATTCGAAAGATTATTTTAAGTACTTACAATACACGATGGAAAGGAAAACGTGATCGAAAACAATACAGCATGCACCGAACGAAACAGAAGGAACGGTGTCGAACCAGAGCGCAACGATATACGTCCGAACCCGATGGCGGAAAAATCAATCTAACATTGGAGTCGATGCCTTTGCGCACTATCACCAAAAGGAGGAGTCACCTACCTCGTGACTGGAAAGACTTCTTCGAAGAAAAACAAAGTGTAAGCATCCGGACCCAACACTAGATGGCGATCTATGCATTGCATATGATCTACAGCTCATATGCTTCAAAAACACTATTTCCCACGGAAGGTGGTTGAGCCCATCCGGACACATACAGTGGTCTGATATGGGAAGCTCAATGATGAAGCATGCTACCATATGTGGGTGAGGGCCTTTCACTTCCCAGAGAAACATCTCCACAGAGATTGTTGGCAGACATGCACAATCTACGGCACTACTATTTCTTTGTTGCAATGTGATTAGCCTGGGAAGGCGAAAGAATAGGTCAATACCTCTCCCACCTTTTCGTGTTTGAAAAAAAACACACAGTGACATGAACTTAGATGACCAGATGTATGAAGAGCAATGTAGCAAAGGAACAGTGAGGGGTGTGTAGGGACCTGAAGTATAAAAACATGGGGTAACATATAAACTGGGTGAAGAGATTGGGGTCACACAGACATACAAGTAAGTATCTTGAGCTGTCCCTAAAAGGAGATGGAGATGTAGTCTAGAAGCTCGAGCTGCTACTGCGCCCTCTGGATCCTGGAGATTGTCTGCCTCAGTGCTAGCTCCAACAATGTATGACTCTGAGCATATCACGTAATCTCCCCATTCATAATTGGGTGAAAAATGTATTTGTATAATCCTCACATGTAGTAAACAATCTTGTATATCATCTCCCAACTCCTTACATAATATACAGTTCTCTGTTGCAATTCGGTTAGGTTTGCAATATATAAATATAAAAAAATAAATACCAGTACATCTGGAAGTCCTGCTCAGTCATGATAAACACTGTAAAGCTCTTCAGCACAGGGACAGATCCTCCTAAAACCCAATCAAACCATTCCTTCTTCATTCAAAGAAGTTGTGAATCCATACCTAGGGTACTGCAAATGCACACATATTTACACCTTTAAGAATGATTTTTTGTATTTCATCAATGCCGAATTATGTACTTATAAATGATCTATTTACATACTCAGGTCTGGGTTGCACCATTAATTGCTTTCAACACTTAGTAGTCAAGAAAAAATGGATTAATTCCCTCAAACGAGGTCTGGAGTTCCCAAAAAGTAAGAGACTGACTAGATTCTGTGCAGAATGAATGCGAGGAATAATAATCTTGAAGGTTCAAAGACCTCCAAGAATGGATTAAAGTCATTTAAGTTTAAGACTGGGGGGTTGAAAAAGATCTTTGAAACCGAAAGAGAACATTGGAGATCTCTGCTTCTTCTCTGAGATTCTAATCAGTCCATGCTGCAGGCCTTAAAACAGGTAACGTCTGGTCTTGTGAGTGGGTATGCCAACCCCACAATAGATTGTCAGTTCCCTGTCTTTTTTCTTGCCTCTTTACTTACCAGCATGTTGTACATTAGTGATGCTGTATCTCCCAAATATGTGCACTAAAATATTGGTTTTATTGATTTTCCTCCCATATACTACAAATGCAAAAACAACAGTTGATGGACAGAAAGCAGAATAATGTCATACATTCACCACAGTACAGAGATCTGGGTCTAAATCCATCGTTTTTTTGCTCACCATGCCATTCCAGTTTGAACCCAGTCATATGCAAATCAGTCTTGACCCTGTGCCCCATTTGAACAGTCCAGCCCGAACTGCCAAGCCAGGTCCTCCCTGAACTGGAAACAAGCATCCTAGGACCGGTTTTGGGCTTTCAGCCCTCATCAGACAGGATAGCTTGATTCCAGTGCAAAAACAACAGTTGATGGACAGAATGCAGAACATGTCATACATTCACCCCAGTACAGAGATCTGGGCCTAAATCTATTGTTATTTTGCTCACCATGCCATTCCAGTTTGAACCCAGCACTATGCAAATCAGTCTTGACCCTGTGCCCCATGAGAACAGTCCAGCCCGAACTGCCAAGCCAGGTTCTCGCTGGACTGGTAACAAGCATCCAAGGACCAGTTTCGGGCTTTAAGCCCTCATCAGCCAGGATAGCTTGATTCCAGTGGCATGGAGAGCACGGGACTCACGTCTGAGCATACTCGTCCCACTCGGGGTGAAAAATGCAAAAACAACAGTTGATGGACAGAATGCAGAACAATGTCATACATTCACCCCAGTACAGAGATCTGGGCCTAAATCCATCGTTTTTTTGCTCACCATGCCATTCCAGTTTGAACCCAGCCATATGCAAATCAGTCTTGACCCTGTGCCCCATGGGAACAGTCCAGCCCGAACTGCCAAGCCAGGTCTTCCCTGGACTGGAAACAAACATCCTAGGACCGGTTTCGGGCTTTCAGCCCTCATCAGTCAGGACAGCTTGATTCCAGTGACATGGAGAGCACGGAACTCATGTCTGAGCATACCCGTCCCACTCGGGGTGACAAATGCAAAAACAACAGCTGATGGACAGAATGCAGAACAATGTAATACATTCACCCCAGTATAGAGATCTGGGCCTAAATCCATCGTTTTTTTGCTCACCATGCCATTCCAGTTTGAACCCAGCCATAAGCAAATCAGTCTTGACCCTGTCCCCCATGGGAACAGTTGAGCCCGAACTGCCAAGCCAGGTCCTCCCTGCACTGGAAACAAGCATCCTAGGGCCGGTTTTGGGCTCTCAGCCCTCATCAGCCAGGATAGCTGGATTCCAGTGGAATGGAGAGCACAACTTCCACAACAAAGCATCGCCATTTTAATCAGTGGCGGCTCCTTCCCAAAGGCAGAGGAGCGTCACCCCACTGTTTTTTTCACCAGTATGAGAAAAATTTAATTAGTCAGTTATCATTTTATTTTCACCTTTTTGGTGCACGTCAGCTTTGAAAGGTGGGGTGGGGCAGGCAGGGCTGACAGAGCAGCAAATGACTGTTTGGCCTGCCCTCTCTGGACATCCAAACCAGTCATACACACTTGCCCAGGCCCCCAGGCCCTGTCTGAGCGCCATTTCACGGAACTCAGACCAATCACAACGCTGCATTGGCTCAGGGGAGCCTGGGTGCCTCCTGGCTGCTTCCTGTTCCTGCCCGCGGGAGGAGGAGTGGTAAGGAGAACACGGTGCGCAGGTAAGTTAAATATATATTTTTTTAATTTAAGCTCCTGCACCCCTGTGCCGTTACCCCCTCCAACCCCCGATCGGTGCCGGCAACTGCTGATTTTTTTTTTTAACAGATTTTATTAGTCAAGTAGCACATATCAAGCGTACCCTGCAAACCAGAGGCATCTGCAAAAACATTGCAACAAATTCACATTTGCCATTGGCTGTTCGGTTCAAAGTCTTTCAGCCTCCAAGGAACCCCTGCCCCCCGGTCACACAAGCCCACAGTTCCATATTCACAGTTATGCAGAATAACAATATACATTAAGGCACTCACGGTCCACTCCGCCACTCCATCGGCCCATTCCTTTGTATCTATATGTAGTCTCCCCTTAACCCGGCAATAAAATTTTTCCAGACCGCCACCGAGTGGGCCCTCGTCGCCTTCCATGCCTGTGCAATATCTCGCTTTGCTAAGGTGAGCCCTAACAATAAGAGGTGTTGTTTGTATCGGTCGCCTCCCACCCCCTCCATTACGTGTAAAAGGGACAGCTGCAGTGTGCAGGCCAGCTCCCAACCCAGGACCGTAGCAAGGACAGGATCAGCGTTGCACATGGAAATGGAAAAAGCTGATGTAGGCGCGCCGGGGCGGGTGTTATGTGACCTTGCTGACGTCACGTACGTGGACGCCGGCTGGGCAGAGTTACGTGATGTCGCCCGCCCCCAGCGCGCAGGGATGCAGTGGCAAAAAGTTTTCCGGATCCAGTCTCACGCCTGGGGATAGTTCTACATGAAGGAATCTGTCGCTAGTAGTCTCTATAAGATATGTACAATGATTTACACTGGGGACTAGAAAGCGGTCAGAATGAAGGTATGCAATAGCTCTGGTAAACAGCAAGTTAGCTTATCGATTTAACAACCAGAGATTTGATTTAACTGGACCATACTCAGTCATTTGCTCATTCTCCCCTGAGGCGGAAGCCGGGGGCTCTCCTATCTATCCCTACTGCTTACTGTATATTTTGCTGGTAAGACATTTTTCAAAGCTGCAAATATTTTATTGGCTCATTTTTACCTACCAAGCATTCCGGACCCTTGTGTGTGAGATTAGCGTTGCACCGAGGCTCCCTGCACCCGATCACTCAATCGGCGCTGACGCCGGGAATCAAAGGGGGTAGCCGCCATCTTAGGGGGAGGAAAGGGTAGCGGTCCAGCTGTAGGACGCCTCCCACCCTCCTCTACAACGTATAAAAAGATGAAGAGTTCCCGTCCGCGCCAAATGCAAGCCCGTCTGCGCCTGGACCGTAACCCCTGTTCCAGACTACACAGCTCTTAGTATCCACTACTCGAATATTATGCTGCATAACTTGCGCCCACCTCATGTGAGTAACTGCACTAAGTTTGACCCTGCACTCGCCCCAGGATTAACCACGCACATCTGTCCCCACTGTAAGGCTATCATTCCTTTGGTAAACAAAACAACCAATTCTAGTTACAAGAAAATCCCAAAGAGTACCTTGATAGCACTTACCAATGTTCGTTCAGTTGGAAAACATAGACATAGCAGACCTGGTAAAGGACAGGAATATAGACGTATTGTTAATGACTGAGACGTGGATGGACAGTACATCTGACCCAGAATTAGTCATCGCGGTCCCAAGTGGCTTTAAGGTTTACAGACAGCGCAAAAAAGGGGGCGGGCTAACTATTATCGCTTGCGACACTTATATTGTCAGGACTTTCCCAATCCCCTCATCCACTTCTGAAGCCATGCAATTTGCCATTAAACTATCCCCCTCTGATAATTTCATAGGAATACTCTTATACAGACCACCTGGAGCACGCTCAGGATTCCTTTCCGACCTAATTACCATCCTGGAATCCCTAGCACTTGAAGAATCTTTAACGGTATTGGGTGACCTTAATTTTCATTTAGAGAAATCAGACGACAGGGACACGTACTCCCTTCTATAAGACATGGAAACCCTTGGGCTCCCTCAATTGGTCAACTCCCCCACCCATGACGGTGGTCACATCCTGGACGCCATCTTCTCCAATCTATAGGATCTTCGCATAACTGACATCCTCCCACTCACATGGTCGGACCACCACGCAATTCTGGGCACAATTACCACCAATGAAGCCCCAACTGCCAGTGTATATACTTCCAGTCGTGAACCTTTGAAGGCCTGGAAAAACATAGACAGTTCAAGCCTAAAAGCTCTACTTGACAACTCCCAGCCTATACTATCCACTGATCCCAACATAGCCACCAAGCACTTCCAGGACTGGCTAGGTCTTGCCACGAACTCACTGGTACCCCTCAAACATGTGACCAGAAACAGATTGACCTCCTCGGTTTACTGAAGACCTTAGGAACCAGAAACAACTCTGTAAGAATAGGGAGAGGCATTGGCGGAAGTCTTACAACGAAGAAAGTAAAACCCGCTATAAGGAGATGCTTGCCAAATACAAAGCTATGATCACCGAGGCCAAGAGGAAGTACTTTAGCGAACAGATAGAGAAAGCCAAGAATTCTAATAAACAACTCTACGACACCACCAAGCAGCTAGCAGGGAACTCCCCCGATTTAAACCCTCCTCCCTCTCAATCCCTCTGCGACTCATTGGCAACTTTTTTCTTCACAAAGGTCAATGATATCTACTCAGCTTTCTCTGCCAACACCAATAACCCCACATACACCATAAACTCCAGACTTCCTGTGTCCTTATTTACACAGTTCAAAGACATTACAGAGGCCCAAACAGCGGACATTATCACCACTATCAAATCTGGTTCAGCCTTAGACCCATGCCCTTTTAAAATTCTTCCTCCGGTTATGGATTCCTTGATAACCGTCATCACCCAAATCAGTAACGCTATGTTTAGATCAGGGATTTATCCGGACACACTCAAAAGAACTCCTTAAACCGCTCCTAAAAAACCACATCTAGATAAGGATGATCTGAAAAATTATCGACCGATAGCCAGTCTCCCATTCTTGGCAAAAGTTGCAGAAAAAGCGATGAACTCGCAGTTATCTGAATTCATTGAGGAACATCACTTACTCAATAGTACCCAATTTGGGTTCCGTAAGTTTCATAGCACCGAAACTGCCTTGATCAAAGCCGCGGATGACAGAGTCATTCGAGATCAAGGAGGTTTCGACACGGTCGACCTTTCGATCTTGGTCGATCGTGTCCAAAAAAATGGGCATTCAACAAGCAGCCAAAGACCTACTGGCTTCCTTTTTGTCAGGAAGAACTCAGGCTGTCACCCTGGGAACGTTCCAATCGACTAATCTGTCTCTGCCATGTGGGGTCCCACAAGGCTCATCCCTGAGTCCGACACTTTTTAATATCTACGTGCCGGACCTAGCCAATATCATCAGAGCACATGGGATGAGCTTAACCTCATATGCAGATGATACGCAGTTAGTCCTGGCCATCAAAAATAATGGCGAAAGGGTGGCCGAGAGTTTTAAAGAAGGTATGCTGGCAATTGGAGACTGGATGGCCTCCAATTGTCTAAAACTCAATTCTAAGAAGACGGAGGTTGTCATAGTTGGACAACTCACCCCAAGTTGGTCCCCTGCTTGGTGGCCCGCGTCTTTCGGAACCCTGCCTAAACCGGCCCCTAAAGTAAGGAATTTGGGAGTCGTCTTTGATGATAACCTCAATTTTGTCTCTCATGCCAACCAAATAGCGTCCTCAGGCTTTTATAAACTGCACCTAATAAGGAAAATCATCCCCTTCCTTCCCGAAAGTGCCGGTAAAACCCTGGTAAGTTCCCTAGTGTTGTCGACATTGGACTATTGCAATGGCCTGTTTGCCAATGCTCAGATTAGCGTAATCAATAAAATGCAGACTATACAAAACGCAGCAGTAAGACTCCTCGCCAGAATTCCCAAACACAAGTCTGCGACCGATACAATCAGAAACTATCACTGGCTCCCAATCAGAAGCCGGATCAAGTTCAAAACTCTGTGCATCGTATATAAGGCACTGCATAAACAGGGACCTCAGTTTCTTAAAGAACAGCTGATTCCCTACTGTCACCCCAGATTACTGCGATCCACTACTCTCAACGACCTAGTAGTGCCTCGCACCAAGACCGTCTCTTATGGAGACCGCCGGTTCTTGGTCATGGCTCCAAAACTGTGGAATACCTTACCTCAGTCAATTAGGACTAGTCCCTCTCTCTGGTCCTTCCGTAAACAGCTAAAAACTTGGCTGTTTAATCAGTAATATCTTAAAATATACCAAAGCAGTTGGAGAATTTGTTGCAGATGTCTCAGCGCCGAGACGCCCACGGGCATTTGTTCGCGCTTAATCAAATGTCATAAATAAATAAATAAATATGTATTCGTCTATGTTTCGACCCTGACAGAGCGTTACTGGAATGTCATAGCAGTTCTTCTTCAGGACTGCCATTTGACTACCTGAGCATTACGTTTATCCCCCAGTACTTACAGTGTATATTTTCTCTCAGGGTTTTCGCCTTATGTCCTGAAGAAGACCTGCCATGACATTTCAATACCGCTCTGTCAGGGTCGAAACTTCGAGGAATACATATGGTCCAGATCAATCAAATCTCTGGTTGTTAAATCAAGCTAACTTGCTGTTTACCAGAGTTATTGTCGAACGTCATTCTGACCGCAATCTAGTCCCCAGTGTAAATAATTGTACATAATATCAACTTGTATATATGCACTGCACCACTATCACTGAGCACCTAATGTCACCGTATCACATGTCACTTTGTCAGTATTTCTTGTATTCACAGTCCTCTGATTACTTGTAAATATTGATTTATGGTTTAATTGATATAAAAGAGCCTTTTGCAAGCATTTACTATTATTCATATCCGTGCATAGATCGCCGCCTAGTGTTGGGTCCGGATGATTGCACTTTGTTGTCTTGGAAGAGTCTTCGAAGTATCACGAGATAGGGGACTCCGCCCCTGGACTACAGTGCGCATGGGCACCCTCTCCATCCTCAGATTGTTTTTCGCCATTGTGGCAGAGATGGAGATAGTAAAGTAAGAGATGGCCATGTAAAAGTTAATGCTGCAGCTGCGACAGGCACCGTGGAGGAGGGCGGGGCGATATGAATGTCAGCAGCCCTACATGCCAAGAACAGATGCATACTGGTAAGTTGCATATTCCGTTCGAGGCATGTGGGCTGCTGAATTCATATCTGTGCATAGACTGTACAGCAGTATCTCCTCTAGCGGTGGTTACCTGTGCCAGCTGCAGCAGTTTGAAAAAGAGTTTTGAGGACAGCCTGACCTACAGCAGCTTGTTGCTTTGCTTGCACGTCTACACAGTAGTGTTTTGTGAAAGTGTGTATGGTAGTCCATGTGGCTGCCCTACATATGTCTTCAAGAGGAATATTCCCTAGGAAAGACATGGATGGCCCCATTTTTCTTGTAGTGTGCGCTCTTGGGGGGACAGTTAAAGTGCGTTTTGCTTTTTGATAGCATATTTGAATGCATTTAACTATCCATCTGGCTATTCCTGACTTTGATATTGGATTCCCTTTATGTTGTGGTGAACAAGCAAAAAATAATTGCTTTGTTTTTCTAAATGATTTCGTTCTGTCCACATAATAAAGCAGAGCTCTCTTTACATCCAGTGTGTGTAGGGCTCTTTCAGCTACTGACTGTGGATTTTGAAAGAACATTGGCAGTTCTATCGATTGATTAATATGAAAATTTGATACGACTTTTGGCATAAATTTAGGGTTTGTTCTAAGAACTACCCTGTTAGTATGTACTTGCATGAAAGGTTCTTGGATTGTTAGTGCTTGTAATTCGCTAACTCTCCTGAGTGAGGTAATAGCAATCAAGAAAGCCACCTTCCACATTAAGGATTGCAGTTTGAGTGTAGAGGTTCAAAAGGAGGTCCCATAAGTCTGGTAAGTACTATATTTAAATTCTAGACTGGGGAAGGAGGGTGTCTTTGAGGGATCACCCTTTTAAGACCCTCCATAAAAGCTTTGATTGATGGTACTCTAAACAGTGAAAGGTGTTGCCTGTTTTGAAGGTATGCTGCTATAGCAGCTAGGTGTAGCCTCATTGAAGAGTATGCTAGGTTGCATCTTTGAAGATGCAGCAGGTAACATATAATGTTTTGTATGGAAGCATCTAATAGGTTGATTTGGTTATTGTTGCAGTAAATAACAAATCTTTTCCATTTAGCTGCATAGCATGCTCTAGTAGTTGGCTGTCTTGCCTCCTTGATAATGTTCATGCAATCAGGAGGCAAGTTAAGGTATCCGAACTCTAAGACTTCAGGAGCCAGATCGCTAGGTTAATCTGATTAGGATCTGGGTGCCTGATTTCTCCATGGTTCCGAGTTAGAAGATGGAGTGCAAGGCGCAGCCTTTGAGGAGGAACTACTGAAAGCTCCAGGAACGTTGTGTATCATGGTTGTCTCGCCCATGTGGGAGCAACTAGGATTAGCGGGAGTGACTGTTGCTGCAGTTTGCGTGCTACCAGCGGAATCAGAGGTGCTGTGGGAAAAGCGTACGCAAATCTGCCTGACCAGTTCATCCATATCGCATTGCCCTGTGACAATGGATGTGGGAACCTGGCGGCAAAGTACTGGCATTTGGAGTTTTCTTTTGTGGCAAACAGGTCTATTTCTGGGTGACCCCACTCTTTGAAGAATGGTTGGAGAACTTGGGGGTGAATCTCCCATTTGTGTAGTTGTTGGTTGCGCCTGCTGAGCAGGTCTGCTATCTGATTGTCTTTCCCTGGAAGGTGCTCTGCTAGGAGAAAGATGTCTTTTGGAATTGCCCACTTCCATATGCTCTGTGCCAAGTGGGACAGTTGTGGGGAGTGTGTTAATCCCTGTTTTTGGATATAGTACATTGCGATCATGTTGTCTGTCCGGATCATCACAGTCTTGCTGTACAAGTATTTCTGGAATGCTTTCAGGGCTAGGAATATCGCTAACAACTCTAATTAGTTGCTATGCAGTTTCTTTTGCTTGGTTGTCCAGAGCCCCTGTACTGTGTAGTGAAGGAGGTGGGCTTCCCAGCCTGTCAGTGATGCGTCCGCTGTTAGTACTAGTTGTGGAACCGGCTCTTGGAACAGTCGCCCTTGGAAAGGTTATGTGGGTTCCACCACTGCAGAGAGTTGTGAGCGCGACTGTCCACCAACACTAGGTCTTTTAGTTGTCCTTGAGCCTGGTTCACTTGCCGTGCTAGCCATCATGCCTATGAGCTGCATGAAGACTCGAGCTGGCAGAGAGTGTTGTGGCTGAAATTTGTGAATGAGCATCTGCATGCTGGCTATCCTCGCTGAGTTTGGGTATGCCTTTGCCACTGAGGTATCTATAGGGGCTCCCAGATATTGTTGAATGTGGGACAGTTGCAGATGCGATTTTGGGTAGTTTATAGAGAAGCCTAGGCTGTGTAGCAGCTGGAGTGTTTGTGACGTGTTTTCTGCACATTGTTGGTACGATTTTGCTTGTATTAGCCAATCGTCCAGATATGGAACCACATGAATGTGTTGTCTCCTGAGATGTGCCGCTACTGTCGCTAAGCATTTTGTAAACACTCTTGGAGCTGTGGTTACCCTGAAGGGTAAGACCTTGAATTGGTAGTGTTGACCTTCTATTGTGAACCCGAGATATTTTCTGTGAGCTGGTTGGATGGGTATGTGAAAATACGCATCCTTGAGGTCCAATGTTGCTAGGAAGTCTCCTTGCTGTAGTAGCGGGAGCACTTGCTGTAGTGTGATCATGTGGAAGTGCTCTGACAGTATGTATTGATTTAGGGGTCTGAGGTCCAATATTAGTCTGAGGGAACCGTCCTTCTTGGGAATAAGGAAGTATAGGGAGTATACTCCTGTCCCTTGATGTTGGAAAGGGACTGGCTCTATGGCCCCCTTTTCCAGCATGCATTTCACCTCTTGTTGTAGCAGGGTGATGTGTTCTTTGGACATAGGACGGTGTCTGGGTGGTATGTTTGGGGGGGTAGAAGTGAGTTCCAGGCAATAACCATACTGGATAATTTGTCTCACCCACCTTTCCGTGGTAATTGCATTCCAGACAGGTAGGAATTGTTGGAGTCTGCCGCCGACCGGTGTTATGTGGTCCGGAGGTAGCGTGATGAAGTCACTGTTTTGTGGCAGTGGAGGCTCTGGTATTATTGCCTCCACGTCTTCTTCCCTTATTGTGGTTTCCCCGATAACCTCCTCAGTTGGAGTTTTTGGTAAAGGAACTTTGTGTGTTGCCTTTGTATGATGATGATGTTTGGGAAGTATTGCCTCTTGTAGCCGCCCTGTATGAGTAGCGACGAAAGGAACTTCTGTGTTGCTGAAACTGCAATGCTCCCATTGACTTTGCGGTTTCTGTGTCCTTCTTCATTTTATCTAAAATGGTGTCGACAGCAGGGCCAAAAAGGAAGTCTGGGTTGACTGGCTGATTAAGGATGGTGGACTGCACCTCGTTTTTAAAGCATGAAATACGCAGCCAGTCATGCTGTCTTAGTAAAACACTAGTGTTTATAGACCTGGCTGAGGTGTCTGCTGCATCAAGCGCACATTTGATGGAGGCGTTTGTGATGAACTTTCCCTCCTGTATGAGGTCATCAGCTTGGGCTTTAAAAGGCTCAGGTAGGTGTTGCATTAAGCTTTCAAGCTGGTCGTAGTGTACCCTGTCATAACGAGCTAGCAGAGCTTGTGTATTGGCAATCCTCCATGAATTGGATGCCTGTGCTGCTACCCTTTTACCTGAGGCTTCTAGTATCTTTGATTCCTTATCGGGGGAGGGGCTTCCCCCGTTGTCTGTGAGTTAGCCCTTTTTTGTGCATTAGCCACTACTAGTGAGTCTAATGGTAGTTGCCCTCTGATGTAGGTAGTGTCTGTAGGGAGTGCTCTATACTTTTTCTCAATCCTGGGATTGATTACCCGTGCCCTGCCTGTACCCTTAAATATGTCAGGTGCGTGTTTTAACACTCCCTTTAGCATAGGAAGTGTTCTGACACTTTTTTCTGAAGTGGGGAAGGTGTCTAATAAGAAGTCTTCCTCTACAGGGTCATTGTGCATATCTACATTGTGGTACTGTGCTGCCCTGTTTATTAATTGGTTGAAGACTATGGTGTCATCAGTAGGTGAAGGCTTAGTTGGATAAGAGGAGACATCAGGGATGGGATGGGTGTTATAAGGGTCAGTTGGCTCCTCCCATGGTTCATTTTCAGGCTCAGGATCCTGTGTATAATCATAATCAGGCTGAGGATCCTCCCCTGTGTTCCCCTCATTGTTTCCATAGTGAGAAGGAGAGTAAGGAGGAAAAGGAGTAGTAGGCATAATGGGATAGAATGGAATGAAGGGTCTAGTTGGAGAAGTCTCAAAGTCATTCTTTTTTAGTGGAATAGGGGAATGAGAGTCAGTGTCCATTGGCCTCTTCTTCCTGTGCAGGATTGTCACTTTACCAGTCTCTGGATTAATATATATTTATGCCTGGTCGTCTGCTGGATCAGGATGGAAGAGTTCTTCCTCCACTGTTTTTGGTTGTGACTTTTTTGGGTCGACAACACCTTCTGCCTCGACGACTTTTGGTGCCTTAGTGCTTTTCTTCGGCTCAGGCCCTTTTTTCGGGTCGAGAAGTGTTTTTGGGTTGACCGGGTCTTTCGGTTCGACACGTTTGTGCTAGACAGGCTTTTTTGGGTGACTGACCTTCCCAGAGTCGAACTTTGTAGGATCGACTGGTGTTTTTGGAGCACTAGTCTTCGGGTCGATAGCCTTCTCCAGACGGATTATAGGCTTCGATACGGCACCCTTCCTGTCGGCGACCTTCTTTGGTTCGGCGACTTTTGGCACAACCGGCCTTTTCGGGTCGACGCCCTTTTTTGTGTCGGCACCCTTCCGCTTGGCGTCCTTTTTGGGCTCGACGGCCTGTTTCGGGTCAACACCCTTCGGCACGACGGCCTTTTTCGGGTCGACTGTTTTCTTGGGGTTGATGCTTTTAGGCTGCACTTCCTTCTTCGGTTCGACGTTGTTTTTTGGATCGACGCCTTTGGGCTGTACGATTTTCTTTGGGTCGACGGCCTTCGGGTCGACGACCTTTCTAGGCTCTGGAACCTTCTTTGGGATTGCGGTACTTGGCCCAAAGGTCTCTGAAGGTTTCGGTTTCGGAGCGGAGCCAGATGGCGGGGCAGGCGAATATTTCTTTGGATCTTGGCTAAGGCCTTTTGGCAATGCCTCGACCGGAGCCTTCGGTAACGGGGCAATCTATGTCGGGGGCAGTGTACTCACGATTTGCCCCGGTGGGATCTCGTCATCGGAGTCCGAGTAGTCCTCGACGGTAGCTTCTTGAAGTTCTTGGTCATCATCGAAGATGTTGTCCGGTTCCGGTGCCTGTCGCTGCATATCTTGCCTAGCGGCCCGTCGATTCCGTATGGTTTTCTTCGACCAAAACTGGGCGCAGGCTGGGCAGGTTTCTTCCTTATGGTCTGGAGAAAAACACTTGTTGCAAACTTGATGCTTGTAAGTATGCGGGAACTTTGAGTGGCATTGTGGGCATCTTTTAAACAGGCTCCTTTCCATCGACAGCAGGCCCACGTGGCGTCGAAAAGGCCCAAAGGCCCGCGTCGACGACCGATTCGAGATGCAAAGGTTTATCGAGTCAAGAGGTACCGAGCGAGAACAATACCGTCTAATTCGAAGGCCTTTTGGCCTTTCTAAAAGTTTTGTTTCGATTCCGAAGTTGGAGTGTAGGAATAACATCCGAACCCAATGGCGGAGAAAAACAATCTGAGGATGGAGAGGATGCCCATGCGCACTGTAGTCCAGGGGAGGAGTCACATATCTCGTGATACTTCGAAGACTCTTCCAAGACAACAAAGTGCAATCACCCGGACCCAACACTAGGCGGCGATCTATGCACAGATATGAATTCAGCAGCCCACATGCCTCGAACTCTGTGTTCCTACGTAACTTGATATGCCCTTCATAGTTTTTGAAATACGCTTTATGAATTTACTCAGCTTGGAGCAAAACATAAGACCAACTACTTAAGTAAACTGTCTTTTTTTTTTTTTTATAAAAACCATTATTCTTTTTATGCACAATACACAGTGTCTGCCTACAACCCATCGGGCCGGCCGCTATGACATCCAGCAATATAACATCATACATTGAAGCTTTCATCTTGCATGCGGGTTAAACGTCCCGCAGTGTATCTATGTGCACGGCGAAGAGTCAAAAAGAAGTATAATAGGTTTCATTTTTAAACTTTTGATGAATGAACATACAACATACAATCTGTGAGAAGTTGGCCTGATATTCAGTGTTCACTATTCTAGTGATCACTATGTATCAGTCCAAACAACCCTTATGGTGATTGGTTGTAAGTCAACCGATAGACCAGCTATCCTAGTAGCATGGACAAGAGCAGTCTTCGGGCTAAACTCTAGAGGGCGTGTTAAGCCAGCTGTTATACCATCACATATACCCCTTGAACACCAAGTGAAAGGACACCACGCAAGTATTATGAAAATAAACAGTGTATTTATTTAGATCACAACAGCCCTGTACTCTTTATGAGGACAGGGTACTAAGCACACAACAAAACTCTTACGAAAATACTTTAAGTTGCACAATTTACACAAATGCCCGAGGGGCACGGAAAACCATATACTATGAAAGTGGAATGCGAAATTACTAGCAGGTAAGTACTGGACTAATAGGCTTTGGAATCGCTAGGACTACGTTACTGAACCTTCAGATTACTAGTAGGAGGCCTAGGGGACTCGGGTGCAGAGTGTGCACTCTCACGCGGGATGCGGGACAAAGTCTATGGGAGCTAGTAAAAGCAAAGTTAGTGTTCTCGGGCGAACCCGATAAGGTAGGTCGAAAACGACAGTGGATCTGGACCCTTGGATAGTGAGGCTATGCTGGGGCACCGAAATGCCGAAGTTACCTAGCCCAGGGGCTGCGGCTGCATAGGTCTGAAAAGACGTCGGGAATCCTCGTTGACGAACCAGGAGCCTGAAGAAAGAGTTGCTGGCAGGCGACCAGTGAAGATTGTTCGAAGTGATCCAAGCCTGGATCGAAGATGGATGACACCTGAAAGCAGAGGGAACCAAGTTCGTGACCACTAGCCAGTGATCAGATGGCACCAGGAGGGCACCGGATGGTAGTCACCTCGACCAGGTGAGTGGGCGACGCTGGGCTCTGCAGTCTCACGGACCAGGAGGCGTTGTCGGCGACCAGGATGAAGGTGCGAGCTGTCCCACGATGGTTGATGCTGTTGACGTCGCTGGACCCAGGATTGGGGCAACAAGCCTTGGCAAATTCAAGCCCACGCGGTGGACCTAAAATGGCGTCTGGAGTGGACCAGGAGGCTCCGGGGTGCTCCTCTTTTGGAAGGGAGCAGGGGCCAGTCTGGAGCAACCAGACCAGCAGTGTTGTCGTCGTTGATCGTCGTCGGGAAGGCCACAAGCCAGCGGGCTAGTAGCCAGACAACGCAGTGAGCAGCCAAAAAGCAGAAGGGCCCCACGCAGATCTCGTGGATGCTGGGGGGCTGGTCTTCGGTGCTGGAGCTGCTCAGGGTCGGGGCTTCTGGGACCCCAAAGCACTCACCAGAGGATCCCTCGGCGGTCGTGCTGGATAGAAGTCGTGCAGTTCTGATGATGGCCGGTCCCTCGAGGTCTCGTCGCACCTACGGTTCTCAGCTTAGCTGTAGAGGTAGGTAGAGGTCAGAGGTGCCAGGGAAGCCGGGTCTCGTCGAGCTGGTCAGTCGGATTCCGGAGGAAGGACGTGCAGCAAACCGCAGAGTTCTTAGATGGTGCCTGCGGATGCAGGGTGACTACTCCTTCGCCACAAGGGAGAAATCTTGAGAAGAAGTCGAGAGTTCCTTTCGTAGAAAGTAGTTTCTTGATTCAAAGATGATCTAATTTGGAAGGGTCCCCGCTCCTGCCTTTATCCTAAAGAAAGGGGTGGGTACGCGACTAGGTCCTGCCCTAGGGGTGGGACCAGGAAGGGGGGTGGTTACACCCCTCTCCCATGCCGGACTTTCCCCA
The DNA here is from genome assembly GCF_964263255.1 of Lissotriton vulgaris. NCBI lineage: Eukaryota > Metazoa > Chordata > Amphibia > Caudata > Salamandridae > Lissotriton > Lissotriton vulgaris. Next base: position 276,451,543 of record NC_141698.1, on the reverse strand, counting down.
GGCCAGGGGCTGGTGTGCCCCTGGAACTGGTTCTAGCCGGCAGATGCGTAGCGAGCACCGGGGTGCCACTTGCAGTCACCTTCCTGTAAAGCCCTGCCTACCCAGGATACACAAAACCCTGTCTGGGATGGTGCTAGCACCGCCCCTGTCAGGAAACCCTTTGTCCAAGCTCCCCTCGCTGGAAGGACTCCCAGCTGCAGGGGGTCAGACTCTTGTCTGTGGTGGCAGCATCCATTTTGTGATGCTGAGGCTTGAGTTAACTTTAACCGGGGTTCACAGTTACATACATGTCGTATCCCTCTAGAAGGGTGGAATGCTAACCCCGTCGCCAGAATTGGCGAGGGGTTAGTATTCCAATTCGTATGACAACTTACTCGACATGTTTTGATAAAGCGATACCAAAGATAGCATTTAACCGCGAGGATTATAATGCACTTAAGAGTATATGGTACGCGTTATCATGGAACAGCTATTAGGACTTGGTTCCGCAAGTTGCAAACGGGCTCAGCTCATGCCAGAGCACCATCTCACACGATTCCAAGCACTCTGCCTTCAGGATTGTCAAGGCCTGCCATAGGAGTGACTGATAGGAATCTGTGTGTCCATTTTAGGGTTAGATATAGGTATACTATATCTAAAGCAAAGGGTGATTACACCACCTTGCCCCAGCTGTCGTGCAGCCAGTTGTGTCAGATTTAGATGGCCATCCAGGGGTGGCATAATACATGCTTCAGCCCCTGGTAGGCCCTGGGTACACCTATGCCCTGAGTTACAGGGTCTGATAAGGTGGCCCAGTACCAATTGGTAAATGCCCCTAAGGTACACGTTGTAATTTAGTGAGAGAACAGCTAGGCTGTGGGTCTGATTAGCAGGCCCACAGCCAGAGAAAGTCGTAAACCAGTGAAACAAAAGCAAAAAATCTGGGTGATCATAGGATTGCAGACCCTACTCTCCTACATGACCACCCCCCCCAAACTTTGGGACAATAAACTAACCTTGACCAGGTGAGTCTTCTTGCTCTAAGTGGAAATACCTGGAGAGCCCATCTGCATTGCCATGATCAGTGCCAGGTCTATGCTCCACTGTAAAATCCATCCCCTGTAGGGAAATGGACCACCTAAGCAGTTTGGGGTTTTCACCCTTCATCTGATTTAGCCACAAGAGGGGCTTATGGTCGGTCTGAATCTTGAAATGAGTGCCAAACAAGTATGGCCTCAGTTTCTTCAGGGCCCAAACCACAGCAAAGGCCTCCCTCTCAATAGCTGACCAATTTTTCTCTCTGGAGGTCAGCCTTCTGCTTATAAAAGCAATGGGCTGGTCATTACCATCAAATTCAGTTGATATAGAACAGCTCCCACACCCAACTCAGAAGCATCTGTTTGGAAAATGAATGGTTTGGAGTAGTCTGGACTCTTGAGGATAGGTGCTGTGCACATGGCCTGCTTTAGGTCATCGAATGCTTTTTGACAGCCTGCTGTCCACTGAACCTTTTTTTGGCATTTTCTTACTTGTCAGTTCATTAAGTGGAGTCACAATTGATCCATAATTCCTGACAAACTTTCTGTAGTAACCAGTCAGGCCCAAGAAAGCTCGAACCTGAGTCTGGGTGGTTGGAGGAGCCCAGTCCCTGATTGACTGTATCTTGCTCTCCAGTGGCTGAACGTGGCCTCCACCTACAAGGTGGCCCAAGTATACAACCTGTGTCTGCCCTATCTGGCACTTTGTGGCCTTGATAGTGAGACCTGCTGCTTGCAGTGCCTCTAACACTTTCCTCAGGTGGACCAGGTGATCCTCCCAGGTGGAGCTAAAGACAGCAATATCATCAAGATATGCTGCACAGAAGTCATCCAGCCCAGTGAGGACATGATTCACCAGCCTTTGGAAGATGGCAGGTGCATTTTTCAAACCAAAGGGCATTACCACAAATTGATAATGCCCACCAGGGGTAGAAAATGCTGTCTTGGGCTTGGCATCCTCAGCTAACCTGATTTGCCAATACCCAGCTGTCAGGTCAAATGTACTTAAGTAGTTGGCAGAAGCCAATCTATCTATAAGCTCATCTGCCCTTGGTATTGGGTGGGCATCAGTCTTAGTGACTGCATTGAGACCTCTGTAGTCTACGCAAAACCTCATCTCTTTCTTACCACCCTGGGTGTGAGGCTTTGGCACTAGAACTACTGGACTAGCCCAAGGGCTATCTGAGGGTTCAATGACTCCCAACTCCAACATTTTCTGCACTTCTGTTTTGATGCAGTCTCTAACATGATCAGGCTGCCTGTAGATTTTACTCTTGACTGGCAAGCTGTCACCAGTGTCAACCTCATGGGTACACCAATTGGTCTGACTGGGGGTTAGAGAGAACATATGCCTGAAGGATTGAAGAACTTGTTTGCAATCCTTCTGTTGATGTTCAGAGAGGCTGCCACAAAAGACAACACCATCTACTGATCCATCATCAGGATTCTGAGTGAGCAGGTCTGGGAGAGGGTCACTCTCTTCCTCCTGTCCCTCATCTATGGCCATGAGCAAGCTCATGTCCTTCCTGTCGACATATGCTTTGAGCCTGTTTACATGAAGCACCCTGTGGGGGCTCCTGGGAGTTCCAAGGTCCACCAGGTAGGTGACCTCTCCCTTTTGCTCAAGAATTGTGTGGGGCCCAGACCATGTGTCTTTGAGTGCTGCTGGGGCCACTGGCTCCAACACCCACACCTTCTGTCCAGGCTGATAAACAGTCAGGACAGCCTTTTGGTCATGCCAAGCTTTTTGAAGTTCTTGACTGGCCTTAAGGTTTTCAGATGCCTTTTCCATATACTCAGCCATCCTGGAGCGGAGACCAAGTACATAGTCCACTATGCTGGTTGCAGGCTTTTTGAGAGGTCTCTCCCATCCTTCCTTCACCAAACACAGGGGTCCTCTTACAGGATGTCCATACAAAAGTTCAAAAGGGCTGTAGCCAACCCCCTTTTGTGGGACTTCTCTATAAGCAAATAAAAGGCAGGATATCAGGACATCCCATCTACGCCTGAGCTTTTCAGGTAGTCCATGAATCATCCCTTTTAGGGTCCTGTTGAACCTTTCAACAAGCCCATTGCATTGTGGATGATAGGGTGTAGTGAACTTGTAGTTGACACCACATTCCTTCCACATAGCATTTAAGTAGCTTGACATGAAGTTTGCACCTCTGTCAGAGACAACCTCCTTAGGGAAGCACACTCTGGAGAACACTCCAACTAGGGCTCTTGCCACAACAGGTGCTGTAGTGGTCCTAAGGGGAATAGCTTCAGGATACCTGGTGGCATGGTCCGCCACCACCAGTATAAACTTGTGCCCTGATGCTGTCTGGGGTTCCATTGGTCCAACAATGTCAATCCCCACCCTTTCAAAGGGCACCCCCACCACAGGCATTGGTATAAGGGGGGCCTTTGTAGTGCCACCTGACTTACCACTGGCTTGGCAAGTGACACAGGAGCAACAAAACTCCTTGGTATCTTCATTCATATGAGGCCAGTGAAAGTGTGAGACAATTCTGTCCCAAGTCTTGTTCTGGCCTAAGTGACCTGCAAGGGGAATCTCATGGGCCAAGGTGAGAAGGAAACCTCTCAGAGACAAGGGGATAACCAGCCTCCTGGTTGCACCAGGCTTGGGGTCTCTTGCCTCAGAGTATAGGAGTCCATCTTCCCAGTATACCTTGTGGGCACCTGTGGCGTTCCCTGCAGCCTCAGCAGCAGCCTGCTGTCTGAGGGGTTCAAGAGAAGGGCAGGCTAACTGTTCCTTCCCAGGTCTGCTCTGGAGGGTCCCCCTGAGCCCAGAGTTTCAACTTGATCAAGTTCAAATTCTTTAGGCTCAGTTTCCCTCAGTTCCTGTAGGTCAGCCTCCTCTGAGACTTGATCCTCAACCTGGGGCAAGGGGGAAGGCAATGCCTTAACCCTCCTTCTCTTCTTCTTGGAAGGTGTCTGGTCCATTGTTCCAGGATCCAGCACCTGTTCAGTGGGGCATCTTGTGGCCTGTGACCTAGTCACAGCAAGCACATGTGCTGGAAAGCCTAACATTTCCATGTGAGTCCTCTGCTCCACTTCTGACCATTGTGATGACTCCAAATCATTGCCCAACAAACAATCCACTGGCAGGTCTGAACCAACTACAACCTTCTTTTGGCCATTTACCCCTCCCCAGGAGAAAGCAACAATCGCCATACTATGACTGGTAGTGACGTTGCTGGCATTGATCACCAGGAAATCTGTACCTGGCAATATCTGTCCAGGGTCCACAAAGTTAGGTGTCACCATGGTGACACTGGCACAAGTGTCCCTATAGGCCTGAGCCATTTTGCCATTTATCAAAGGTGTCTGCCTATATTTCCATATCCCCTGTACAGACAAGGACAGCCTGAGTGAGTGTGCCAACTAAGTTGTCATACCCCTCAGAACCCAAGGTTAACCCAACTAATCCCTTTGGAGGTGCACTACCACTGCTGACTGTACTAGGGGGTGCAGTTGCCTTAGGGGCTGCAGTGGCAGGAGTTTGCCCTCCTTTCTTGGTGCACTCACTAAACCAGTGAGTTTTACTTTTACAGTATTGGCACCACCTTTTTGACTGGCCTTCTTGAGTCTTCTTCTTCTGGGAAGCCTGACCCCCACCCTCTTTGTTCTGTTGGGGACCTGTTGAAGACTTCTGGTCATTTTGTTCACCTTTAGTATCCTTACCCTTCTGGTCTGCTTTCTTCTGACCACCCTGGTTCTGGCCCTGGTTCTGCTTAACCCTTGTTCTGACCCATCTGTCTGCCTTATTTCCCAATTCTTGGGGAGAGGTCAGATCCGAGTCAACAAGGTGCTGATGCAACAACTGGTTCTGACAATTGTTTAAAATCTGTTCCCTCATGATCAGATTGTAAAATCCTGTATAATCAGTAACCTTACTGCCCAGCAACCAGCCCTCCAAAGCCTTAGTGGCACAATCTACAAAGTCAGACCAATCCTGAGACTGAGTTTTCTGGGTATCCCTGAACAGCAACCTGTACTGCTCAGTGGTTAGGCCAAACCCATCTATCAGTGTATTTTTCAGGACTTGGTAATCATTAGCATCCCCAGCTCTAGTAGTGAGGAGCTTGTCTCTACCTTTACCTTCAAAGGAGAGCCACAAGATAGCTGCCCACTGACTCTGGGGGGCACACTGAACAGTGCAAGCCCTCTCCAAAGCAGTTATCCATTTGTGGATATCATCCCCTTGTTTAAAGGGGGGCACTATCTTACTCAGGTGTCTAGTATCTAAACTCCTGTTTTCCCTTGGGGGAATGCTGCCACCAGTGAAATCTAGTCCACTTAACTTTTGCTCTCTAGCAAAGGCAAGCCTTTCTTTGGCCAGGGCAAGTTCTTCCCTTTCAATCCTCAGATTGGCTTCCCTCATCTTAGCTTCGTGCTCCCTTCTCTTAGGGGAGGACATCCCTCTATGAGAAGAGGTCTGAGAGCCATTGGTTCGAATGGATCTGTTAGAGCCTCTTGATAGAGATCTAACTCGTCCATTCCCAATGTTAAGTCTGCCTGAGAGTGGCCCTGGGGGTTCCCCAAATCCATTCTCATGCCTACTTAAGTTGGTCCTAGTGAGTCTGCTGACTTCTACCTGACCTGTTTCTGCCTCATCCCCAGATAACTCATCTTCCTCCCCCTCCTCAGCACTGTCTGCTGCCTGGAGGTGTTGGTCAGGGCCACCCCGGGTTCCCTCTAGGGGAGGCATGTTCCCTTCTGGATGAGAAGGATCTGTGTTAGCAGCCCTCCTAGCATCATAAGTCTCTAAGAGACCAATCAGAAAAGGAATGGTAGGGTTTGAACCCTGTTTTAGTTTCCTGGAGGTACACACTTGTCTCATCTCCTGGAAACTAAGAGCAGCATATCTGGAAGGGACCTGTGGAGGGTCCACAACCACAAGAGGGGTCTCTGAAGACTCTCCGTGGTTAGACATGCTTCTAGTGTGTTGTAAGTGATGCACCTACCTACACTATTTGTTTGCCCACTGATCCCTTGCTAAGAGCTGTAGTCAAGGTGTGCTAAGCCTTGTTACACTACAACAGCTGGTTCAGTAGAACTCAGAGTATTCTAAGCTAAGTTATATGTACCTTACCTTATGTGATCTTTCACAAAGATATTCTTAGGATACGTGTGGTAAAACAACAGCAAGCTCAAATCCCAACCGCTGCTCACCAATGTGAGAAGTTGGCCTGATATTCAGTGTTCACTATTCTAGTGATCACTATGTATCAGTCCAAACAACCCTTATGGTGATTGGTTGTAAGTCAACCGATAGACCAGCTATCCTAGTAGCATGAACAAGAGCAGTCTTCGGGCTAAACTCTAGAGGGCGTGTTAAGCCAGCTGTTATACCATCACATATACCCCTTGAACACCAAGTGAAAGGACACCACACAAGTGTTATGAAAATAAACAGTGTATTTATTTAGATCACAACAGCCCTGTACTCTTTATGAGGACAGGGTACTAAGCACACAACAAAACTCTTACGAAAATACATTAAGTTGCACAATTTACACATATGCCCGAGTGGCACGGAAAACCATATACTATGAAAGTGGAATGCAAAATTACTAGCAGGTAAGTACTGGACTAATAGGCTTTGGAATCGCTTAGACTACGTTACTGAACCTTCAGATTACTAGTAGGAGGCCTAGGGGACTCGGGTGCAGAGTGTGCACTCTCACGCGGGATGCGGGACAAAGTCTATGGGAGCTAGTAAAAGCAAAGTTAGTGTTCTCGGGCGAACCCGATAAGGTAGGTCGAAAACGACAGTGGATCTGGACCCTTGGATAGTGAGGCTATGCTGGGGCACCGAAATGCCGAAGTTACCTAGCCCAGGGGCTGCGGCTGCATAGGTCTGAAAAGACGTCGGGAATCCTCATTGACGAACCAGGAGCCTGAAGAAAGAGTTGCTGGCAGGCGACCAGTGAAGATTGTTCGAAGTGATCCAAGCCTGGATCGAAGATGGATGACACCTGAAAGCAGAGGGGACCAAGTTCGTGACCACTAGCCAGTGATCAGATGGCACCAGGAGGGCACCGGATGGTAGTCACCTCGACAAGGTGACAACGCGGTGAGCAGCCAAAAAGCAGAAGGGCCCCACGCAGATCTCGTGGATGCTGGGGGGCTGGTCTTCGGTGCTGGAGCTGCTCAGGGTCGGGGCTTCTCGGACCCCAAAGCACTCACCAGAGGATCCCTCGGCGGTCGTGCTGGATAGAAGTCGTGCAGTTCTGATGATGGCCGGTCCCTCGAGGTCTCGTCGCACCTACGGTTCTCAGCTGAGCTGTAGAGGTAGGTAGAGGTCAGAGGTGCCAGGGAAGCCGGGTCTCGTCGAGCTGGTCAGTCGGATTCCGGAGGAAGGACGTGCAGCAAACCGCAGAGTTCTTAGATGGTGCCTGCGGATGCAGGGTGACTACTCCTTAGCCACAAGGGAGAAATCTTGAGAAGAAGTCGAGAGTTCCTTTCGTAGAAAGTAGTTTCTTGATTCAAAGATGATCTAATTTGGAAGGGTCCCCGCTCCTGCCTTTATCCTAAAGAAAGGGGTGGGTACGCGACTAGGTCCTGCCCTAGGGGTGGGACCAGGAAGGGGGGTGGTTACACCCCTCTCCCATGCCGGACTTTCCCCAGGCCAAGGGCTGGTGTGCCCCTGGAACTGGTTCTAGCCGGCAGATGCGTAGCGAGCACCGGGGTGCCACTTGCAGTCACCTTCCTGTAAAGCCCTGCCTACCCAGGATACACAAAACCCTGTCTGGGATGGTGCTAGCACCGCCCCTGACAGGAAACCCTTTGTCCAAGCTCCCCTCGCTGGAAGGACTCCCAGCTGCAGGGGGTCAGACTCGTGTCTGTGGTGGCAGCATCCATTTTGTGATGCTGAGTCTTGAGTTAACTTTAACCGGGGTTCACAGTTACATACATGTCGTATCCCTCTAGAAGGGTGGAATGCTAACGCCGTCGCCAGAATTGGCGAGGGGTTAGTATTCCAATTCGTATGACACCTTACTCGACATGTTTTGATAAAGCGATACCAAAGATAGCACTTAACCGCGAGGATTATAATGCACTTAAGAGTATATGGCACGCGTTATCATGGAACAGCTATTAGGACTTGGTTCCGCAAGCTGCGAACGGGCTCAGCTCATGCCAGAGCACCATCTCACACGATTCCAAGCACTCTGCCTTCAGGATTGTCAAGGCCTGCCATAGGAGTGACTGATAGGAATCTGTGTGTCCATTTTAGGGTTAGATATAGGTATACTATATCTAAAGCAAAGGGGGATTACACCACCTTGCCCCAGCTGTCGTGCAGCCAGTTGTGTCAGATTTAGATGGCCATCCAGGGGTGGCATAATACATGCTTCAGCCCCTGGTAGGCCCTGGGTACACCTATGCCCTGAGTTACAGGGTCTGATAAGGTGGCCCAGTACCAATTGGTAAATGCACCTAAGGTACACGTTGTAATTTAGTGAGAGAACAGCTAGGCTGTGGGTCTGATTAGCAGGCCCACAGCCAGAGAAAGTCGTAAACCAGTGAAACAAAAGCAAAAAATCTGGGTGATCATAGGATTGCAGACCCTACTCTCCTACACAAACCACACAAACACATGGCAAAAATCAATTGCAGGGACTCAATAGGAGAGGGCATGGAATCCAATTATCGTACAATAATGAGGCATATGTCTCGGGCTGAAGGGTGGCGAGCAGCTCAATAATTGCACATTATTACAGACAAACGTCCGGAACGTCAACTAAGGGGACAGTGAAATATCAATGCTGTAGTCCTGTGGGGGGGTGCAAATATTCCCACGATAAGCATTCCATTGGGACCAAATTCTGCCCCATTTCTTAGGTCTGCCCGAGCCACATAGACCGTCTTTTCCCTGAACATACACCAGTCCATGTTCTCCTTCCAAGCAGTTATCGTGGGTGGTCTATGGGAACCCCAAAGTTGTGCAATATCCCTCTTGGCAACCATGTTACCAAGAGTCGCCCAAAAAGTCTGGGCCGTATTATAGTCCGTCGGTTCCCAAACATTAAGAAGGCATCGTCGGGCCTCAGGCAGTAGAGAGACCCCAGTGACCCTTTCCATAATCGCATGCACTCTAGACCAGAAGGCAGACACCTCAGGACACTCCCAAATGATATGCAAGAAGGTACCACTCATACCACAGCCGCGCTTGCATAACCCATCAAGGGAGTAACCCATTCGCACCAGACGCGTACCAGTCATGTATACTCGATGGAGGATCTTCAACTTTACAAAGCGGAGGCGGGCAGGTATGGCCACCTCCTTAGGGGAGGAGACGGCCGTTTGCCAATCTTCGTCATCGAGTTCCAAGCAGTCTGCGGTCCACGAAGCCCTAAGTCGCACAAGAAGATCAGCCCTGTTATTGATGAGCTTTTTGTAAATCAGGGATATAGTACTGTCCGGCACGTGGCCATCAAGAATGCGATCCTCTAGCGGCGAGGACTGGGGAATCACCGTCCCCGGGGGGAAAACGGAGGTCAAGGCATGCCGCACTTGAAGATACCTGAAGTGTTCCCTGTCGTCAAGCTCATATTCTACTTTGAGCGCCTCAAAAGTCTTAACACTACCTTTGGACCAGTGATCCTCCACCTTGCTAATACCAATCATATCCCATTTATCGAATCCTTTCGTTCTCCACAAATTGCCCAATCAATCAGAATCATACAACGGTGTCACTCGGGTCAACCTCTCACTCCATCCCATAGCAGCATTCGCGTCTCGCCACACTCGCACAGCACTTTTCGTAGGACCAGCCAGGGCGCGAAATGGCTCCTTAGAATACAGTGCCCTATTAAAATTCCCACCTGGCAGGAGATGTTTATCCATCGCAAAGGCGGGAGCAGTACCAGGGGCGTAGGTTACGTGATTAACCGCGCACAGCTGCGAGGCCCAGTAGTAGCGTCTGATATCAGGGAGGGCGATGCCACCGTCGTACCATGGCAAAGTGAGTTTGGGTAAGGAGATACGAGCTCGCCCGTCCCAAATCAATTGTCTCTGAAGGCTTTCAACCTCACGAAAATACCCGGAAGGTATGGGATCAAAAAAATTCTGAAGTGCATACAGGAACCTAGGGAGCGACATCATCTTAAAAAGAGAGTCGCACGCCCCAATGGGGAGAGGAAGCAAGCGACGCCACCGTGAGACGTCAAGTTTAAGCCGCTGGAGAGGAGCATGCAGATTACGGTCATAACGGACGGTGGAATCCAAGGAGACATGAATCCCCAGGTACTTAAAACCAGTCTCGACCACCTGAATCGGGAATCTACGGGGCAATGGAGGAAGATCCCCAGCCAGAACATAAACACAGGATTTGGTCCAGTTAATAACAAGACCCGAGTTCTTCCCGAAGGAGGTGAGAACATCAAAAAGCACATTAAGAGACTTCCGGGGCGAGGTAAGATAAAGAAGAATGTCATCTGCATATAGCGAGACACAGTCTTTAAAGTCTGGGGCCCACTGGATGCCCCTGATCGAGGGCTCCCAGCGAAGCCACTCGGCTAGCGGCTCTAGAGCGAGGGCAAAAAGCAACGGAGACAGCGGACAACCCTGTCGGGTGCCTCTCCCAAGTGCAAAAGAACCAGAAACCCTGCCATTCACCACCACCTGGGCTAGTGGTTGTTCGTAAAGGAGCTTAACCCAGGGAATAAAAGTAGAGCCGAAACCAAACTTGGAGAGATCTGCCCAGAGATAAGGCCATTCGATGGTATCAAAAGCCATGGTGGCGTCAAAGGGGGGCCAAAATGGTCGATTCAGTCAGAGTTCCAGCTCTCGCGAGAACTCCATGAAGTCTCCTAAGGTTAAGGGCGGTGTTTCGATGCGGAATGAAACCGGATTGATCCGGATGGATCAAGTCGCCGATCACCGTAAACAGATGAGTAGCCAGCAATTTGGCCAGTATCTTGGGTTCAGCATTAAGCAGTGAAATGGGTCTATAGGAAGCACATTGATCACGTGGTTTACCTTCCTTGTGGATGACAACGATAGTGGCCAGGCGCTGATCAAGAGGAAGGAGGCCAGTTTCGAAGGCCTCGAGAAACATATTACGCAAATATGGCGCCATTTTGTCAGGCCGCAACTTGTAGAGCTCAATAGGCAATCCATTGGGCCCCATGGCCTTACCGGATCGGAGGGCACAAATGGCACCAGCGACCTCATCCACTGTTATGGGCGCATCCATCAAGGCCCTGTCCTCATCAGAGAGGCAGGGTAGCGCAATATCACGCAGGAGCAAACGAGAGTCGCACTCATCTCTATCACTCACAGAGGTATAGACCGTCTGAATGTGGTCCACAAAGCAATCAACAATCCCAATCGGGTCAGACACACAATCCTCATTCAACTTTTCAATCACCGGAACAACTCGATTTGCTCTCTCAGATTTATCCAACCACGCAATAAGCTTGCTCGCCTTATCACCCACGTCATAGAGTCTGCCCAGCTGGTCCCGATTCATAACTTTGGCCGTGTCTGTCACCAGGCCCCCACACCTCGGAAGGAAGTCAGAAATCTCGGGGTCTGGCTAGATACTGACCTGTCTTTCGGACCACAGATCAACAGGGTGACGGGCATTTGCTTCAGCATTCTAAAAACTCTGCGGAAGGTCCTAATTCTCCTTCCTACGGCCGCCCGCAGAACACTGGTGCACGCCCTAGTCACCTCACGCTTAGACTTTGGCAACCTACTCTATTTGGGAGCTACCTGTAAAGCGATAAATCGACTTCAGGTGCTACAGAATGCTGCAGCCCGCCTTATCTTAAACCTCCCTAAAAGATCGAACTCCAAGGCCGCCCTCCAGTCACTCCATTGGCTGCCGGTGAGGAGCAGAGTTGAATTTAAGTCCCTCTGTACCTGCCACCGTATCCTCGCTAAGAAGGCGCCAGCACCACTCCAGAACCTTTACAAGGTATGCACCAACTCGTGCATTGCGCTCCTCGCAAGGAGGCTTTCTTAAGATCCCTAGGGTGAAAAAGGCCCGTATGGGAGGAAGATCCTTACGATACCTGGCGGCAAAAAGCTGGAATAATTTACCTCTCAACCTCCGACTGGACCCCTCCGAATCTAGTTTCCGGAGGAAATTAAAAACTTACCTCTTTTCAAAATAAGTGGGCTCCTCCCCTACTTCTCTTTCAGAGTGCTTCAGTTCAGCGCGGGGACACGCATTCTGCGTAACCAGGCGCTCTATAAATGCCCCTTAATAATAATAATAATAGTCTGCCTGTTTCAAAGTTAGGGAGTGTAAAGTAGCAGGAGTATCATTTCCACCCAATTCACTTTCAAGTAGTTATTTCATCCTCGAGACAAAATAATTCTTCCTGCTTAGCCTTCTTAGTAGCAGCAATCAACGACAATGAATAACCCCGAATAACAGTTTTGAAAGCCTCCCATAGGGAAACAGAAGAGGAAACAGACCCCACATTTTCACCAAAATAGCAATCACTGGCCTTGATCAGCTCAGAGCGCGTCTTGGGATTTCGCAAGTACCAAGGATTAATAGGAGCAATTCTGCCCTCACTACCTACACCCACCGCTACCCTTAGCAACAAGGGGGAATGATCAGAAATGCCCCTGGGGAGGTGACGGACCTCCCGTACAGAAGGAGAGTGGGCCGACGGCATTAGGAAATAATCGATTCTAGATAGACTGCCGTGGGCTCCAGAATGGAAATTATATTGCAAGTGCGAGAGGTGTAGCAGCCTCCAAACATCCACCAATCCAAAGGTTTCCAGCAGTTCAAAAAGCCACATCTGGGAATTCGGTAAAACTCTGGGGGGGTATCGATCAGAGTTACCAGAGACCACAGAATTAAAGTCCTCTCCAAGAATAAGGAGACCATCAGGAAGCCCCAGCAAAATTCGACCGAGGTCAGCATAGGTAGTGGCCTGGAGACCCGGGGGGGACGTACACATTAACTATTGAGAGCATCTTTCCCTCCCACCTCCCCGAAATAACAGCATACCGACCCCTATCATCAAGTGTGATATCATCTATTTCAAGGGGCAGGGAGGATCTAATCAGTATGCCCACTCCTCTGGAACCCGATGTGAATCCAGCATGAGCAACCAGTCTATAACCACGTCTATCCAAGGCCCGGCACGCATTCCCTATCAGATGGGTCTCCTGTAACAAAGCAATGTCAGGGGACTGGCGTCGGAGAAACTGGGAAACTACGCCACGTTTTATCTTATCCCCCAGACCATTAACGTTCCAGGACAGCAACTTCAACTCACCACCCCCCATCCCGGTAAAGGACCGCAACCCTCCCTCCCAGGAGCCCAACTACAGAAGGATAAAAGCAAAGCAGACAGTGCCATGTGATGAAAACAAATGCAATGACAAAAACAAACCCTTCCCCCACCCCCCAACAACCTCCTGTTACAACACCCCCCACCCTGCACCCCTGCGTACGACTTAACAGCCACCCCAATTTGCAGTGTGCCTGTCGCCCTCTCATAACTACACTACACAAAGAACCCCGGAGGAGGAAAAGAGTCTACCCACACCCGAACCGCCCTCGGGCCCAACCCCACCAATAAAGAAGCAAGTGGCATAACTCAGCTGATGAATAGTAACAAGAATCCAGGCGTCGAGAACCACAGTGTCACTCCTGGGCCGATGCACCCCCCTCTGCTCCACTGGGGCGTCCGCTCAGGTCGTCCCTTTTCGGCAACGAGTCAAGCCAGTCACTGGCGCAGTCCGGTCGATCAAAGAAAAATGTTCGTTCCTCATATTCGATGCGCAGTCGAGCTGGAAACAACATCGCATACTTGAGGCCCAAGTCCCGCAAGCGCCTTTTCACTCCCTGGAACCCCATCCTTTGTCGCTAGACTTGAGGAGTAAAATCCGGGTAGATGTTAACAGTACTATTGTCGAACTTCAATGGGCCACGACCACGAGAAGCCTGGAGGATAGCATCCCTGTCCCGAAAATGGAAAAGTCGCGCAATAATAGGCCTCGGGAGGGCTCCCAGTTTAGTCTTCCCACCCGGGAAGTGATAAGCACGTTCAACCGCAAAGAATTTGCTGAGTCCGGTGGGAGCAAGATGGTTGAGGATCAGATCTTCCACAAGAAGGTCAACAGTGGTGTCATCTTGATTTTCCGGAACTCCCACTAAGCGAATGTTGTTCCGCCGGGCCCTATTTTCATATTCGTCCAGTCGTCGGGCCATCAGGTCGTGCGATGATCGCAGGTTACCAATCTCCGACTGTGCGTCCGCCATATCAGTGACGAGACTGGAGGCCTTCAAATCCAAAGCCTTGACCCTCTCATTAGTCTTGGCCAGGTCCGCGCTAATAAGTGTGACATCAACAGCCACAGTATCAATCTTGGAGACAATAGCCTCATATTGTAGCCCCATATCAGCCTTCATCCCAGTGATGGCACTCATTAGGTCCTGGAGCGAAACCTCCGATGGCGCGGTAAAGTCCGTCTTGGGGTCCGCAAGAGTACGGCAGGCACCGCCGGGGGAACCCTTCGGTTGCGTATAGCGATCCATAACATTAGTCTGGATAGGTCCCCCACGGGTCGGCGTCTTTGTCTTGCGCCTCTCGAACTCAGGTTTGGAAGCCATATTGGAAGCCGCGCCCCGAAGGGGCCCTCTGACCTGGTGAAAATGGCCGACGCTATTGAGACACCAAAGCAGAATTTCTGGCCAATACTGTAGAATGCAAGTCGAGGGATGAAGCCAAGGTAGAGGGATATGGCAGGACAACACAGCGGGTTGAAGCTACACCGACTTGGGAGCCGAACCGCTCTTAGAATAGTCAATCTAGGGGTCGAGGAGAAATCGAAACTGAAAGCGACAATGCGGCCGGCTGGGAGGTCGTCCCTAAGGCCGTTGTTGTTGACTTACTCCTCGGCCCACCAAAGCAGCAGAGTCCCCAGTCTCGATCGGGGGCAGGCCAGAAAGATGAAGTTGACGTAAAATCGGTTCCCGACATCCGATTTCAATTCTTGAAAGGATATTGAAGTCAGCATGAGTAGATCTTCAAAAGCCCATAATAAAAATCAGGATATTTCGAGGATAGTTGCAGGAGGGCGGCGGGGGTCCCGGGATCCCACTGCTTACGCGACCATCTTAGATGCCCGCGTAGCTCCTCCTCAAAACTGGCCTCTTTAAAGACAATTTTCACCCTCTTATTTCCCCCCACTCAAATCATTAGTGGTTGGTGTTGCTATCATCTCACGATTAGACCACTGCAACTACTTCTACGCAGGATTATTAGCCAATGAGCAACACCTAGGCTTATGATCTTTCTAGACAGAAGGGCTCATGTGTCGCACACCACAATATTTCTGCACTGGCTGCTAGCTTGTGACATGATTGGGCAACTGGGTGTATAAATATGTTGACAAGGTTGCACCTATAGACCAGCTCTCTACATTTTTTTTTGTCATTCCATGAAATCACTTTGCAGTCAATATTAAAAGATTCTCCGTCTTTCCTGAGTCAAACCTAAATCGGAAGGGGTTAGAGCATTTTCAGTGCAAGAACTAGCATTATAAAACTACTTATTAAAACAGCACTTGAGGGACTAGTCCAATTTTCAAGTTTCCTGGAAACCATTTAAGACACACCAGTATTAAGCATCAGAAATTACCGAAGACCAATGCCAAGTGACACAAGCATTGTGTACTTTATATAAATTTGATCATTATGATGGATGAGGTGTCAGTTGGTCCTTATTGCTGACTGTTGTTGACAGGAGCGGATGAGAAAGATGTTGAAGGTGCTGGGGCAAAACATCTAAATTGATTCTGGTTTTGTTAGATGGGTAGAATATGGATGTGTTCTCCAACTGTAAGTAAATCTGTGGCAGTGAGGGTGGTAATATTTAAGATAATAAAACAAAGGGAGGTTCTTGACCATGCCCCCTCCACCCATGACCCCTCCGCCGATGCCTACAAATATCGAGAAAGCAACTTCTCTGACAAAATGCTATACCTGATATCAGGGATGATTTGCAATGATGGGCAGAGAAAAATAGAGACTCCCAGAAGAGAATGTTAGTCATTTTTGGGTGAGCAATACTGTACACTCAGATGCCCAGAGGAACAGAAAACTGTGCATTTAGAGTAGAAGTAACAGGGGAGGTGAACAAATGGGCCTGATCAATGAGTGCACTTGAAGCACAGGAGACCTGTTTGGTGAAATGAAATGGCCTGCGCCTGATGGTAGAAATACAATGAGATACGCCCACATATCGAGAAAGAGACTGGACTGAACATAAAGGTGAGAGACAATGCAGAGAAAAATCATACCTAAAACAAACTGACATATTTACTGAGAGCATCCAGCTGGATAGAAAAAATCTGGAAGATATCATTGAAGTGCCTAATCAAGAGGCCTCTCTAACTATATATGGAGAAATTACAACGCAGAATCCATAACAAAATTATCTGAGAAATCTGGCTGAATTCAGGGCTCCTCAGTGGCAGACGGCGGAAGTGGGGTGAGGGGTAATTAAGAGAGAAAGAGCAGAAGTTCCCATTAATCTGCCAAGAATAAATCATCTGGTACTTACAAATGGGCAGGAGATGGTGAACAAAGCTTGTTAGGTGCTGAAAAGGTCAGGAGGCCGAGCAACATGAAGCAGGACTATTCAAAATTAACGGAGTGCTCAATAGTCGTGGTGCAATAAAGAGAATGAAACTCCTGAATAGCATGGAGGACGGAATTAAATTAATGGGAATTTAAAAATAATGTTACAGGAATTAGGAGGAATCTTGGAGATTTAAGTAGCTGACAGCTAACAGGAACAAGAAAATGAATGAAACAGATTTGTAAGAATATGTGGCATGGCAACATAATCGAGAGGAAATACATGAGTGAGGCAGCCTTGACTTACCTAAACAGTTTTAGAGATATCCAAGAGCAATGAATGGCCTCGAAGATATTGTTGGGGGTGAGGAGTTTGGGGAGCGAATGGACAACTGACAGCACTTTATCGCACTTACAGCGGTCACTCTAAGTGTGATATATTTAGACGCTTTACTTGCCTGACCCCATTCTGCTCTACCTGGGATTTAGGCTTGTGCTAGAAGTGCAGTTCAAAAAGAATTTTAAATGAGATTTGATCTAAACTGGCACGCATTGTGCTTTCTGAGTTATACTGGAGAATCTGTATTTCATAGCTATAGGATGTAAATAAGACAACAGTTTCTTCTGCCTCACCCAAACCTATTCTATGGCTCTCACTGCCATACTGAGCCAGCAATGTAAATTAGTATAAAGAAGCACGTACAGCTCAGGCCAGGAAGTAAACTGTAGATGGATGATGGTGCGTTTTAGACTCTGGTCACGGTACTGCAAAGCGATCATCCTCTCCACATGGGTCTGGCTAACCTTATGGCTTGTCAGGGTTAAAGTGATTGGTCCCTGCACCATCGGCTGTCCACGCTCTGTAGGGAAATAACGAGGCACCTTTTGCTGAAAAAGACAAATACAAAAAGGTGTAGTAAAACATCGCTCTAAATATAGGATACAGAAAAAACACTGAAACTAAGTTGAACATTACTTCCATCCCAAGTCCTTTGCTTGATTCCCATTAAAATAAAATACCACTCTACCTCAGGGCTCCCCCTAACTGCCGAACCAATAAGTTTAAATGCTGTAGAAAAGTACACAAAATGGTCCCACCCCCTTTTTTTCTGAATCTGAAAATAAAAAAATAAAAATTCACATCCCAAGCTCTATAGCACTATCCAAATCTTCCACCTCAGACATCAATGAGTATATGGCTACAGTAACTCAGACCCTTCACAGGAATAGCCCTGTAAGAGGGGGGCACATTGGCTGGACGGCTGGGTTAACTACCTTCTAAAGCTAGTTTCTCCTACTTAGGGCCATAAAAACTTTAAGAAATTGGCCCTTAGAAGATAGGCAAGTGGTGGATAGAAGATACTGTTGTGAGTTCATCTCTATATGCAAGCATGACACACAGCTACTGACCTTCTCCAGTTCCTGCTCAGAGACCAGCATGACAATTAAGGAGACCTTCTGCTCATGGATCATCAACCAGAAGTCTGAGGCGGTTCCAACCAGTGGTGCTTGAGTGGCGATGATTGAGGGACAGTAAGAGGAGAGATCTTCTATCTTACTGGCATTGATGTAATCGTCCTTTCCAGATTGTATGACGATGCGGTTCTTGTCGTAAGGCATTATATCTTGGTGGCGATTTTTCATAGAGTAGCAGCGGGCAATGGCTATGGACAGCTGCCGGGCTTCTTTCTCTTGGGCATCCTGGAATTCTTTCCACATGCTATCCAATGCAGTTAAAGATCCAGACACTGGCCTTTCTAAGGAGCCAACTACATTCCTAAAGCGGTCCAGCTCTGACAGAAGCCTCATGATATGTTCAGGTTTCTCATAGGGGTCATTTTCTATCAGTTGTATACCCTTTGGCTTAAGGCCATCTTTGGTGTCCGCCTTTGTTGGCTGCAGAAGAGGCTGGCTGACTGAAGTTTTCGACCCTCCAAGCTGGCTCTCTGGGCTGGATGACAACAAGTCATCAGTGGATGAGCTCTGGCGGTGAAAAAGGACATCAGTAGAACCTTGCGTAGTAGTCGCAGGAGTAAGACTTGGGGGAGGTTGCTGTGGTAATGGAGCAGCACCTGGTACAGAAGGTGGAATGATGGCCGGAGTCTGAATAGTCATGGGTGGCTGTGGTGATGGTACTGGGGAAGGCATGCTAGGGGGGCCAGGGGCCATCACATTGCTTGGCATTTGACTCACAGCAGGGCTGGGAGGTGAAGGAACATGATGGAGTGCAGCCTGACCAGATGATACAGATTGGGGACCTACTATTGGCATCTGGCCAGAAGTACACAGGTGTCTGTTAGGGGCCCCAGCAGTAAAAGAGATGCTTGATGCAGACTGGGCAGGGGAACCAGCTGGCAGGGACTGAATCCCAGTGGATGCAGGATGAGGCTGAAGTTGCTGAGTTGTTTGCATCAATGCAGCAGGAATGCTGGGAACCTGTTGCTGGGAAACCATGGGTAGTGCACCAGGAAAACTCATGCTGCCAGAATGTGGTGGAAGGCCATGCTGGGGCAATTTGTCCTGCAATGCAGGGTGCTGAAAAACATGCGGGCCCAATTGGGCATTAAGCTGGACTGGAACAGGAGGCTGTGGAATCATCTGCACCATTGTTCCATGCTGTCCATGAAACTGGCTTTGGGGTTGTGACTGGAAATGTTGCTGAGGATGCATTTGAACTGGTGCCAAAGGTCTCATGGGAGGCTGCATTTGAGCCTGAAACATGGGAGGTTGCTGCTGGGGTTGAAGTTGTGGTCTTTGCTGAGGATGGTATTGAGGCTGCACGGGGTACTGCTGCGGTCTAGCTTGCATATCCATATTGGTCGGCATTTGATGATGAAACATATGTGGGGCCTGTCCAGAAGGATAATGTGATTGTTGCCCAAAGTGCTGGACACCACTCTGAGGATACTGAAATTGTCCTGCTTGTCCCATAGCTGAAGGCCCCTGTGGACCCACATAGGTACCCTGTGGCTGGACCAATGCTGGCTGGTGATTATTAAGCATTGGCCTTCCGTGCCCTCCAAAGTCCCTAGGAGCAGTGTAACTTGAGATCGGAGCATGTATACTATCAACTGTAGTAGTAGATGGTCTAACACCATGCAAGTGTTGAGGAACATTATTATCCCTGCTACCAGGAAACTGGGAATGAGGTCCAAAGGGAACACCAGAAGCAAGTCCACCTGGTAAACCACCAGAAGATGAAACCTGCTGACTTATTCTGCAGGCTGCACTAGAGACAGGATATCCAGCAGATGCAACAGTGTTAGCAGAAGGCATTTGTCGAATATGCATACCCTGCTGGGGTAAGTGAGCACCATGAAAATTATGCTGGGCAGCAGTCATGGAAACATTTGATGGAGCATGGCTTCCCATCATCGTGCCAGGCGGATAGTTCTGAGGCCCAGGTGGGGACGGCACTGTAGTTTGGGATGGAACCGCTGACTGAGGTGCTGATGGTTGCATTCTTTGCAGCGGAGTTCCTGATGGGCCACCAACAAACTGAGGACCACAATAAGAAACAGGAGGGAAGGATCCCTGGACAGAGCTAACAGGAACACCTGATGAAGGATTTGGCAACCTGCCAGGTGCATAGAGAGGCCCCTGTCCAGGCACATGATGAGCAGTGTTATTAAAGTTTCTTTGGTTAAATGGCATTGCCTGTTGCCCAGGCATGGATGGCAATATTGGTGCGCTTGCTGTCTTATTGCCAACAAAAACTTCTGGGCTATATCCACTCATTGTGTCCATGGGAAAAACTCCTAAGCCATCTCCAGATAATCTAGCAAGATGTGCTGCCAAAGTTTCGGGTGGTAAGCTCCTGAGTTCTTCAGGTAAATCGGCAAGAATAAGTGAATTGAGATGCTCCAAATCAGCCATGTTGAAGCCAGAAACGTTTTCCAAGTCCAAATCGGAGGGGGCCTTTTGGAGAGCAGGTTTTGGGGCAGTAGGTCTTGGAGGAGGTTTCTTTTTCATCTCCCTAAAGCAGAGAAAGAACAAAATATAAATACCTTGCATTAAGCAAAATAAAATAACAGAAAATAACTATGAGATACCTTGCAGGAAAGCTATAAAGCTGAGAATTATATTCTGCTAGATTACACAATGTTTTTTACTTTCGTACAATATAATAGGAAACATTACGTTCTTCATTGCTTGGGTACCTTATGTATTTCCTCTCCTTTTTTCACAACTATTTAGGGATTGCTTGGATTTCAGGCAAGTCCAAAAAACGTCCTAATGGAATCTGACTGCAAGTGTCCTTACACAGACATAGTCACTTCCTGTGATTCGTGTTTCTCAGCCAGATCCACCATATTTAGCCTGACATGCAAGGAGGCATATGCCTAAAGGACATGGCTTGATGGATGTTGTGGAGGACAGAGAGCAAGGATTATGGTTTCTCCTCATTTCTAACTGGTTGGAATCAGGTTTGATAGAATGTAAATAATTGGATGAGGAAGCAACACATGGCAAACTTAATTTCAAGAAACCATGGCGTGTTGCATGGCCTTGCCAACATGTGTCCTTTTTCAAGAGAGGCATCAAGTGAGGAATGAATGCATCAACCCATGATAAGATTTTATACAAGTGCGACATAGACGTTTTGGGAAGGATGATGGAGCCTGGGTACAGTATCCGATTAGTAAATTCTCCTTGCCCTGTTGATGCTATTTGCTGGGATGAAAGACCTCTATATGGTTTTGTAAAGCAGTGCTGCCTTGCCCTAGTACCTTTTTACAAGTAGCCCTGTTTTTTCCTCTGGTGGATAATGAAAGTCCATTGAGCGGTTTATGGCTTTGTCAGTGGACAGAATCCACTCCTTGAGATTAAGGGTGTCTCCTCCACAGTGGGGAACACCTTATGTTTTTAGGTCCCCTCACACACCAACAGGCCCCGTGGTGTCATGCTACATCATCGGGTTCATCGTACCCCTCTACGGGGTACGGCGTGCTGCGACCTACGGAGACGTGGGAGCACTTGTTAGACTATGTGTGGTGTTGGTGAGAGGGTATTTTGAATAAATGTGAGTGTATTGTGGGGTTTGGGAAATAGTGATAGTTAAAAAGAACCTGGCTCGTGGGGTGACTAAAAATTATTTAATAGGCCCCCGGGCTGGTGCTGTTAAAAATGAGGGTGGGAGGTCACTACTCTGACAATGTGCGTTACCTCCTTTTTGTGTGCGTCGACATGTTTCGGTGCCAGAAGCACCTTCTTCAGGACGGGGTGCACAAATACCCACCTTACTCATGTTTCTCTAACTAATACCAGAATTTTCTAATAAAAGTGAGGAAAAATTACAGTGCAGGTAAAAGTAATGTACCTAGCAAAAAAAGACGTTGTCTATTGATCAACCTGTAAAGGAAAGAAGACAAAAAAAAATGTTCTGGTGGTCTCTCTCTCCATATCCATAGGTAAAATGTCCAGTGGTTACAGGTGACATACTATAGCTGTATTCCAGTGCTTATAGTGGGATAAAAATATTTTACAAAAAACACACTAGACTCACTGACACACAACATAGAGCACACACACTTAATGAGGAAATTTTTGATCAGATGTTTTCAAATCATTTCCTGGTCGTAACACTATTGTTGGTAAAGAGGGAAAGGACAAAGTTTGTGTTATATCCCTGTAAAGTGAGGAGGAAAATGTCAATTTCATGTCATTACATATTTACAACATACTGTTTTGGAGTTGTAGATAAACATCATGAGCCAAAACGTCAGGATCTGGTGTGCTAACTAGCACCTGTTTGAGAATTAAAGGCATATTCAGGTCTTCGTTTAACTTACATTCATGTAGTGGTGGCAGTGCTCACAATCATCAGACCTTTCTACTCACGATTTCGACGAGGAAATACCTCCCGATCGATCCCTACGTGGCTCCGGTGATGATGCCAGAAGGAATTTTGAAACCGGGGTTTTATACCTTTTCCCGGGTTGGAGTTAATTAGTTAATTGCATGATTGTGGTTTCCTTATGGCCATATATGGTCATTGTCGGTTTTAGTTAGTTAATTGCATGATTGTGGTTTCCTTATGGCCATATATGGTCATTGTCGGTTCCTTGCTCGCGGTCATTGTTTTCTCGCGTCTTTCCTTCGCGCATGCGTCCATGCGGTGTGTTTTGTCCTGCTGCGATGCGCTGTTATGGGTGTCTTTGTTACCTGTTATGCGCATGCGCTATCCTGCGCTTGTCTCATATCTCATGATGGTTAGTTATGGCAATACGAATGATGTTTTTCCTCCTAACAGACACAATGTGTATGGCGTTTCGTTGGAAAAAACGCCCACTTTGTTCATAATACTGCATTTCATTGTTTGCTTGTTTTCTTTTGCCAAGGGGTAGAGAATACATATTACCAGGATGAGTGGATATATATTCTAAGGATGAATGAAAGATGCAGAACCCCGGGCATATTATGGTTCGTCTGGTAGATGCTCATGTGGGGAAAGTCTGGAAATCTTCATGAGACACTCTGTTTACATAAATTGTATTTACGCCGCGTTGAAGAGGACATTCATCAGGGCATCATCTAAGTTAACTGACCCCAGGGGATATTGTCATTTAGACCTGTAGTGTTAGTCCCCAGTCTAAAAACCCATCTCTGCTCTTTCTCAAAGAGTCCTTGTTCAGATGGAAGTTGTTCAACTACTGTCCACCTGATGTCATTCACACAATGTCCATTTTCCATGAAATGTGTGGCCATTTTTGTCGTCGTCTTCTTACAACGGATTTTGCTCTTATGTTCCCTGATTCGTGTTTTCACTGGTCTTTTTGTCATGCCAATATACTCCAAATTGCAAGGGCAGGTTATCATATAAATGACATTTTTGCTGTTGCAGTTGGTTAGTTTCCGTTGTTCCCACCTCGTTCCGTTAGTAAAAGTTAGATTCTTACTTTTCTGAGTCAGGTGACAGCTCGCACAGTTACCACATGGGTAGTGGCCTCCCAGCCCTTGTGGATGGAGTTGTGGCATTTGTTGCAGTTTTGGGCATGTGTGCACTAGCATATCCTTAAGATTTTTGCCTCGTTTGTGGGCAAATAAGGGTTTCTCAATGTTTAGTTTGCCACTTGTCAGGATGTGCCAATGTTTATTCAGAAGTTTGGAAACCTCATTGGTTTGGGGGCTGTAGGTAGTCACGCAGATGGGTCTGGCTGATGCCTGATTGCTCTGTTGTTTGTTTTCCAGTAGTGCCTCCCGATGGTTATTTCTCGCCCTTTTCATCGCGTTGTTGATGACCTTCTCTGGGTACTGTCTTCTCTGCAATTTGATTTTTAAATCCTTTGCTTGTGCCTTGTAGTCCTGGATTTGTGTGCAATTACGTCTCAGGCGTAGGAACTGACCATACGGCAAATTGGTGCGTAAGTGCCGTGGATGAAAGCTGTCATAGCGAAGGAGACAGTTCCTCGCCTCCCCCCCCATATACATGCTTTACAACAAAATACATTGTAAAAGCAAGTGTGGTAAAGGTTATACTTGGTAAAGGCATTCGCGTTGAAATGCATGGCTGGTAAAGGCATGCGTCACAACAGAATGCGTTGTTCCATAATACAACCCATTTTTTTTGTCTCTTTTATGATAGACCTTAAACTGATTTCATGAACCCTTTATTAATGAAATATGCGCTAAGACAATGTATTCTTTTTTGCAGCAAATACCACCCAGGCCACTAAGCTATCTGCCACATGTTTCGGCCTACTCAGAACTCTGAGGAAGGTTCTACCCCTTCTGCCACTGGAAGCCAAAAAAGTGGCAGTACAAGGCCTGATTCAGTCCCGGCTAGATTCAAACAACGCCCTTTACGTGGGAGCCCCTGAGACGACCTTACGAAAGTTGCAGGTGGTACAAAACTGTGCAGCCCGTATCCTGCTACAGATCCCACGCACTCAGTCAGATCCGGATTAAAAAGCTTGCACTGGCTGCCAGTGAGGCAGAGAGTGGCATTCAAGGCACTCTGCATTCCCCACCGGGCCTTCTGGAAGACAGGCCCAGCAATCAATGACAACTTAGTCACCCACTACCACCCAAGTAGAAATCTTCGCTCTGCGGAGGCTTTCTTGGCTGTGGTACCTAAAGTTAGGAGAGCGAGGACCGGAGGCAGGATGTTCTCTCTGAACGCCTCGAAGTTGTGGAACTCACTTCCTTTACAACTCCGGTCCAACTCGAGCCTGCTCTCCTTCCGCAAACAACTGAAGACCCTTCTGTTTACAAGGTCTACTGAGTTCTAACCTCTTCGGCACTACCCAGCTCTGTCTACATGCCCAGCTCTTGGACGCCATTTGGGCAGCAATCGTGCTATATAAATCAATATTCAATTCAATTCAATTCAAATACAGTAAGACGAGGTTTGTTTTAAAGTTTGCACTTCCATACGTCATTAGAAAGAACTTTGGGAAGTATGTTGCACTCTTTATGGTAAGGGTGGCTGGACAGACACATAAAAATATTATGAGCTGTTTATATAGTTGTCTGGTGTCTGTCAATCTATGCTGAATTTGATACAGAGTCTATATGTATACATTTGAATTAGATGTATATATTATTCTGTTTAACTCCTTCCATGCTCATGACGAGCTGAGCTCGTCATGAGCCACGGCGCTCCGGTGCACATGACGAGCTCAGCTCGCATGCGGGGATAATTCCCCTGCTGTGCTGAGCGTTCTACGGGAACGGGTGTGATCATGACGAGCTGAGCTCGTCATGAGCACAGGAGCGCCGTGCCTCATGACGAGCTCCGCTCGTCATGAGCATGCGGGCGCCGTGCGCGCCCCCTCCCCCCCAGCACAGCGGGAAAATAACCCCCGTAGCAAAGGGGTTAATCACAAACAATGATTTTGTCATAGCATGCTCGTTTATGGTTTTTAGTCAATAAAACTGAATAAAGTTGATGATGAAGACTCCTCTTCAGTCCACTGGCTCTTAAAAACTAGCCTAGAATTGGATGAAGAGGGGAGCTTGGCCAACTGGTAATTAAAACCAAGCTGGAGTATGAAGACTTGGGAACTTATTTATATTTACTCACTTTGCTTGAATGTGGGAGAACGGATACATTCTTAAATTTTTCTCAGCTTTATTCTTGGCTTGTGGTTTGTTATGCAAAACACTTCCCGCATCATTTTTTCTCGGACTCCTTTTCTGCTGAGGCCAAGATGCCAAACAAAGGAAGATTCCCTGTAGCATCATTTTCGGGGATGTTCGTCCAAGTTTTTTTCGTTACAGTTTTGCTTGTAAGTGTTTTAAGAGTTGGGTCTTTTATGTGCTTTTGATTTTTTCTATGATTGCTGGATTCGTTATCATCATTTGCGCATTAAACTGCGTCCAAGCCGTGCCTGCCGAATGACGCATGGCTGAGGGCCGTTGCTAGCAATTTCCCACATTGTGCACGCGGCGCCCCTGGCATCTCATTGCGGCGCATCGGGGTGCCGCAGCGCACAGTTTGGAAACCACTGGTCTAGCCATTGGCTGCCTGTCTGTAAATGGTTAGGGCAGTGCTTCCCAAACTGTGCGCCGCGGCACCCCGGTGCGCCGTGATGAGAAGTCCGGGGCGCGCTCCGCCACACACCATGTGGGAAACTGGAGCTGCAGAAACTTGCGGGGGGTTTGAAATGGCACTTAAAAAAGGGTTTGGCCAAATGTTTGTGGGCCATGCCGTGCGCTCAATAAAAGGAAAGTGAAATACCACAGCACTGTTTATTTATGTTTCTTGCTGGGCATGACCAAGCCGGTTCCGGCATGAGTCCTTCACAACTCTTAAGTCTACAGCAGCCACATTTGTTAGCAATGATTTTACGTTCTCCTTACCAAGAACACAAAGTAATAAAATAATAACATCAAAAGGTAGCGGGGCAGGTCAGTCAGTCAGTCAAATTAACTTTATTCGATTCAATTAAAATCATACAAAGAACATAAAAACAAAGTTATTTACAATTAAAAAGCTATTGAACAGTTTCTTTGCAATCAAATTAATTTTGACATGATAGTTATAAAAAGCAATTAAAAAGGTTATGCGTGCTGGTTTGACAATTTCATACATTTTCTTGTTCTGGACGCTGCCACTAGGAAATTTGCCATGGCAAATGTAATGCGTATGTTTCCCAGGGATTTTAAATAAAGCATGGCTGGTCTCACCTGTAGGAAACCAGCTTCCCTTAAGACAGGTAACAGGTGTTTTTTCCTTTGTACAGAGAAGAAATCACAAAACATAAAGTGCATCGTGTCCTGAACTGAAAAGGTGTCACATGTGCAGGGAGGTGCTAACTCTGGTTTCATCCAGAAATTAAATTTACCCAAATAAAAATGTATAAGATTAAACCTAAATTTGGTTAACAAAAATCTATGAAAGGGGTTTGTGACAAAACATAAATAGGGCTCGATTGCAGGTGAATAAAGTGACACATAATGCAGTCGTACTGTAGACTTTTGCAGTTCTGATTCTTCTCGGAGCAAACGTTCCCTTGTCATAAACTGTTTTTTAATTATGTCCACATCCTGCTTTGTGATACCAGAGGGAACAGTGAATAAATCTGGGTGACCCAGATCGTTAAAAGATTTTTTTACAACCATGGGCACTTAAAACAATTCTCCAGACTCATCACATCCCTCATGATCATATGGTTTAACGTTAGTTCTGGGTTTAACCAAGTCTTAAGCCAATATGTCAAAGGTGCCAGTCTCAATTTATCCTGAACATAATCCAGGCCAAGTTCCATATGAATAGAGAAAGTCGCTGAAGATTGGGGGAGGGACAGAAGAGAACGTAAGAACCTATTCTCCGCTAGTTGGATTTTATCCAAGCGTGCATAGCCCCATAGGGGTGCACCATATAGGGCCACGGGCAGGGATTTACTATTGTACACCTTTATGATTGCTTTCATAGGTCTATGGCACAACCTTTTGGCAAAGGCTAGGATAGCCATCGATGATCTTATTACCGCTAAACTTTTAGCTCGTATCTGAGGACCCCAGGTACCCTTGCTATCAAAAAGCACTCCCAAATATGGGAAGACATGCACTCTCGAAACTACCTCATCTCTACAATAAAATGTTTTTGTTTTGGCCCTTTTCCCCTGGGGGCCTAAGACCATAGTGTGGGATTTAGAGGCATTAACCCTCAGGTCGAGCCGGTCCATAAAGGACCCAAATGCGTCTTAAAGCTTTTGGAGGCAAACCCCTGTACGTGCTATAAGGACAGCATCGTCCGCGTATAGGAGAGCAGGGATCTTAACTTCTCCTACACGCGGAACGTCTCTAGCTGCCCCTTCTAAGTGCTTTCCTAAATCATTATATAAATTGTAAATAACAGGGGGGCTAATTTGCAGCCTTGCCTGACGCCCCGCTTCGAGTGGAAACGGGTCGTACATCTTCCCTCTTTTGTTACCCTAACTGCGGCG
The DNA here is from genome assembly GCF_964263255.1 of Lissotriton vulgaris. Lineage (NCBI taxonomy): Eukaryota > Metazoa > Chordata > Amphibia > Caudata > Salamandridae > Lissotriton > Lissotriton vulgaris. Next base: position 276,423,563 of record NC_141698.1, on the reverse strand, counting down.
AATAGGTCCCTGTGTAAGGACGCTATGAACGCCACCAAGTCTTCCTCAATGCCCATCTTCAGTAGGATTTCCCATAACTTGGATCTGTTGACCAAGTCGAAGGCCGAGGAGAGGTCCTTGAACGCTAAGTACAAGGACCCCTCCTTGACCACCGTGTACTTAGCGGCCAACAGATGCAAGTTTGAGCACTGTTCTATCGTGCCTCTTTTTTCCCTAAAGCCGTACTGAATGTCAGCTAAACCCCCACATCCCTCCAAACTATCCCTTAGCCTTCCCAGAAGGACTCTGCCCAAGATTTTTATCGCAGAGTCCAAGAGGGATATAGGGCGAGTGAGTAAGGGCTTGTAAGCCTTGTAGTGCCGCGCCCTCAATGAGGACTTTCATGTAAATGTGTATGTTTTTCTGGGATTTTTGCCTCCATGCTGTGAAATCTGCTCCCTGTCCATCTCTGCTTTGGGCACACTGTCTATGTGCCCAAACTCCTCACAGTGCCTGTTCGCATGATGAGCGTGGGTAGGGTGACCAGGCGTCCCGGATTTACTCGGACGGTCCCCGTTTTTCACCAGCTGTCCCTGAAGATTTCATGAAATTTAGCTCATGTCCCAGTTTTTAGAGAAGGTCGACTGATAACTGCATAGGTGCATTTTTACGTTTTACAAAACAGGAATAGTTAGCAGTTGTTTCAAGAAAGTAATTTAATTACCAGGCAAGCTTCTCGGTTTAAAAATGACATTTTATTTAGGTTCTAACTGCCTGTTCTGTAATTTGCTGCTGAGGAGCGTTGTCAGGATGTGCCCTGGCTTGAAGTAAAACTGTAGTCCTTCTTCTATTTTAGTGAAATGTCCCGGTTTTTGGATTCTGGTCACCTAAAAGTTGGGGCACACAGGCCCTGTGAGGAGATTGGGGCACATGGACAGTTAGCGTGAGGAGCTTGGGGAATACAGGCAGCGTGACGAGTTTGGGGCACACAGACACTGTGAGGAGTTTGGGCACATGGACCGTCAGCGAGAGGAGCTTGGGGCGCACAGGCACTGTGAGGAGTTTGGGCACATGGACAGTTAGCATGAGGAGCTTGGGGCACACGGGCAGCGTGAGGAGTTTGGGGCACAGGGACAGCCTGTGTGAGGAATTTAAGGAAGACCACAGGAAGTACTCCTGAGGTCGGGCTTACACCCGCGCACCAGTTAAAAACGGTGGGGAGCCTCGGCCAACTGCCAATTAGGTCAAGGGAGCCACGGGCCAAAAAAGTTTGGGAACCACTGGGCTAGGGGAAGGGAAGAGAGCGGGAGATGTGTATGTGTAAATATAACAGCGGAATTATTAAAGAGCAAAAAGAAAATCATTGAGGAGTCGTACTCTGGTGTTGAGATCCGATTTGTATCGCATGAATTGGAACAAATATATATACACACACACACACACAAGTGCTTCGTAAATGATTATGAGAATTAAAGAAATATACTAAGCTACTGTTAAGTTAAATTACTATTCTTTTTGTACTACTAATGAGTGATACTGTTTCTAATATACGTCATCTGAGTGGCACTGTGACAGTCTGTATCAGTGTGGGAGTGGCGGTTAGGGTGGCTATATGAGTGAATAAGTGTGTGTGAGAGTAGCTGTATGGGTGAGTGGCTGCATAGGTGCATGAATGTGAGTGTGTTTGTGGCTGTATCTGTGATTGTAGTGCCTGTGAGAGTGGCTCTATGGTTTGATGTGTGTGTGTGAAAGTGGCTGTATGGTTGACTGAGTGGCCTTTTGAATGGCTCTATGGGTGATTGGCTGGGTGTGTAAGTGGATGTATGGTTAAGTGAGTGGTTGTTTGACTGAATGAATGGACAAGTGTGTGGAAGTGGCTGTCTTGAACAGTACGTATTTGTGAGAGTGGCTGTATAAATGAGTGAGTGGGCAAGTGAGTGTTTTGATGTGTAAATGGGTATGTAAGTGGTTTTGTGGATGAGCGAGTGGATGTATGATTGGCTGTATAGGTGATTGAGCAGCTATGTTGGTAGCTGTATGGTTGAGTGAGTGGCTGTGTGAGTGCCAGTATGGGTGTGTGAAAGGGTATATGCGTGGTTGCATGGATGAGTATGTGAGTGGCTGTATGGATCAGTGAGTAGTTGTGTCAGTAGTTGTATGGGTCTGTGAATGGGTATGTGAGTGGGTGTGTGAGAGGTTGCATGGGAGTGTGAGTGGGTCTGTGGATGATATCATCAGTGATGTTTGAGAATCTTTGAGTGGGTCCATGAGTCTCTGAGTGGGTCTGTGTGTGAGTGGATGAGTGAGTGGGTGGGTCTGTGAGAGTCTCCGAGTGTGTGTATCTGTGTCTGTAAATGGGCCTTTCAGTGAGTGCATGAGTCTCTGAGTGGGTTGGTGAGTGTGTGTGTGTGTGTGTGTGTGTGTGTGTGTGTGTCTCTCAGTGGGTCTATGAGTGGGTGAATGAGCCCTTGTATGGATCTGTGTGTGGGTGCATGAGTGTCGGAGTATGTCTATCAGTGGGTGCATGAGTGGGTCTGTGAATGGGTGAGCAAGTGTATGAGTGGGTCTGTCAGTGGAAGCACAGTAAAAAAAAAAGTACGAGGCACATTGGAGCCTCCTACTTGGACTTTATTTTGCTTCTTTCTGCTCCCTTCTAACCTTTATTTTGCCTCTTTTTGCTTGTTCTTCACTTTTATTTTGCCTCTTTATGCTTGTTGCTTCCTTTATTTTGCCTCCTCTTGCTCATTTCTCACCTTTATTCTGCCTCTTTCTGCTTGTTTCTGACCTTTATTCTGCCTCCTGCTGCTAGTTTTCGACCTACATTTTGCCTCTTTCTGCTTGTTTCAGAACTTTTTTTGCCTCTTTCTGCACGTTTCTCATCTTCATTCTACCTCTTTCAGTTCGTTTCTGACCTTTATTCTGCCTCTTTCTGCTCATTTCTCACCTTCATTTTGCATCTTTCTGCTTGCTATTTGGCTTCTTTCTGCAGGTTTCTGATCTTTATTATCCTCCTTTCTGATATTTATTTTGCCTCTTTCTGCTCGCTTCTTACCATTATTGTGCCTCTTTCACACTTTTATCTTGCTGCTTTCTCCTTCTTGCTTACGTTATTCTGCCGCTTGCTGTTTGTTTCTGATCTCTATCATGCCTCTTTCTGCTCGTTGAGGACCTTTATGCTTGTTTCTTATCTTTATTTTGCCCCTTTCTGCTCATTTCGGACCTTTATTCTGCCTCTTTTTGCTTATTTCTCACCTTTATTTTACATCTTTCTGCTTGCTGATGACCTTGATTTTGCCTCTTTCTCCTTGTTGATGACCTTTATTCTGCCACTTGCTGTTTGTTTCTGATCTCTATTTTGCCTCTTTCTGCTAGTTTCTGACCTTTATCCTACCTCTTTCTGATCATTTCTGATCTATATTTTGCCTCTTTCTGCTCGTTTCTCACCTTTATCTTGCCTCTTTCTACTTGTTGCTGACCTTTATTCTGCCTCTTTCTGCTAATTTCTGACCTTTATTCTGCCTCTTTCTGTTTGTTTCCCACCTTTATCCTGCCTCTTTCTGTTATTTTCTCGCCTTTATATTGACTCTTTCTGCTCGTTGCTGACCTTTAGTCTACCTCATTCTGCTTGTTTCTCATCTTTATCTTGCATCTTTCTGCTGGTTTCTGACCTTAATCTGCTCCCTTATGACCTTCCACCACGACCACTGGGGGAGCCTCGAGACCTGCGCAGTCCCAGCCGGCTCCCCATCCCCGGCAGGAGCTGGCATTTCTGCTGCACACAGGGAGCTTCTAGAAATGCAACTCCTTGCGTGCACGAACAATACTTTCATTTCTTTCCCTGTCTGCGGGCAGAGAAAGAGATACAACCTCCACTTCCAGCTGCGGAAGCACCGACAGCTCTTGTCTGCTGAAACAGGATTGTTTGCTTGGAGGGAGCTGTCAGCTACCACCAAGCAAAAGCAAACAGCTATGTCCTGGGCTTAGGCACCCCCAGGACATAGCAGGAGCTGGCCTCTGGGGGAGCGGTAGTCTCCGGGGCCATTAACGGTTTCCGGAGGAGGGGGTTGTGGACCTTCCTTCCCTTTTCACGGGCCAGCCCTGGGGAGGTGATGGTCCCCGGGACGAATAAGGCCCTTCTCCCACATGTATTTTACTTGCTGCCCCAGGTAGGTGGTGGTCATTTGAGATGTCATCAGTGAAATTGTCAGTTATGTCACTGACCATGTCTTGAGTGATGCAATATGTGAGGTCATAAGTAGGGCATTGATGGGGGGCATGTTATAGGTAGCTCAAAGATCTATAATTGCTGGATTATTTGTAATTATATTATTGGTTTTGTACAAGTGAAATTTGAGGCTAACTAGAACGTCCCTGTAACCTTTGTTTTTTTCAGTGAATTTTTAAGGTTTTTAAAATTGTATTTCCTATCTGTAACCACTAACCTTTGACAGTGAGTCTGTAAGTGAGTGCATGAGTGTCTGAGTAAGTCTGTGAGTAGGTGTGTGAGTCTCTGAGTGGGTCTGTGAGTGCATGAGTCTCTGTGTGAGTGTGTGAGGGTGTCATTGGCTCTGTGAGTGGATCTGTGAATGTCGAGGACTCTCCTTTTTGTCCTCTTCTGCTCTGTTTTGCCTTTTCTCCATTTTTTTGTCTTGTTTAGGCAGCGTTTGCGCTGTCTCTTCAAGAAATACTGGATTCGGGATATGAGAATAAAGTTCCGCCCAGTTCAGCCCCTCTTTTAATTGGCACTGGTTCCTGTTCTTTGTAAATGGTGGCTTTTCATTTGTCAATAGGCTTAGTAATCCCTCCTTAGTACTGCCTTTCCACTTCTTGTAACCTCCTATGAGGACAACCTTGTTACATTTGTTGCTAGTCAGTAACTTTAAATTATAGCCTCCTGCACTATTTTCTTAAATGCCATTCTCCTGCCTGCTTTTTTTATTTAACCAGCGTGGCATGCCTCAGCCCTAATAAGGGCAGCAGCGCCTTTATTTTCTTCTTGTTAATTGCGACTGCCAAAGAGGCTGCATGCCTTTTTTTCTGTTTACTTTTCATACAATGGCGGCACCCATGCTTTAGCTTTAAACATCTTAAGCTAAAGCGCGGGTGCCACAATTGCTTCAAAAGTAAAGAAATAGATTTTAAAAAGTGCATTTGTTTTAATTTCTTTACTTTTCAAACAACTGCGGCACCCATGCTTTAGCTTAAGATGCTCAAAAGCCTAAACGTGGGTGCCGCCATTATACTAAAAGCAAACAAATAGAAAAAAAAGCATGCAGCCACCATTTTTATTTCTATTTCTTTACTTTTTAAGCATTCGTGGCACCCGTGCTTCAGCTTAAGATGTTTAGAGCTAAAGCGCATGTTCCGTGATCCATTTGCAATGCAATAGCTCTCGCATTACTGAAAGTTTGAGCTACTGGTGCTGTATTATTATTAGCAACACCACTAGGTCAAACTTTCAGCAATGCGTCTCACATTGCAAATGCTTGAGTACACCCTGTTTTGCCTTTTTTCTAGTTTTCTGCCCTCTGGTTTGCCTTTTCTGCCCTATGATTTGCCTTTTATGCTTGCTTTTCTGCCCTCTGTTTTTTCTACCCAGTGCCTACCATAATTCAAGGGGGGAGAGCCCCCCACCTCCCCAGGCCGATTTTGACCCAGGACCCCATTCCTGGGCAAGGCCAGCTCTAAGGAGGTGCGACTGGTGCAGCGCTTAGTTCGGGGGGGGGGGGGGGGTGCTGTGGCGTGAGGAGATAACTTATTGGTTTAAAAGCATCTGCTGCAGAATTTCTTGTGTGTCCACCAGGTTTCAGGCAACAATATAAATGTCAAGATAACGCTGGTGATTAATGTTCCTGCTGACATGAGATTGGAGTTTTGTCTAGTAGCAGTTTCCATTCATGATAAAGTAGCTCAGAAGGTAATATGCCTGCTGCAAAGAGCATTTACCATTGCAGATCACAGAAGTGTTTTTGTGTGGCTAGCTCAGTGGGTTACTGTTTAGGAAGGGGGTGGAGGTAATTGTCGCACCGGGCACCAACAGTGCTAAAGCTGGCCCTGACCGTGGGGTCACGCGAACTCTCTACCCGGGCAATTTTGACCCCGGGGACAACATAGCCCAGGGCCAGGCCTTAATGCAATGGGGGAGGGGGTTGTGAGGCACGCCCCCCCCTCTCCGGGCCGGTTTTGGCCCCGGGGCCCCATTTCCTGTGGCCTGCCCTTAATTGAATTATGCACAGCGAGCTCTCCGTTCGTTACGAAATGGCTCAAGTCTGATGCTTTCTCACTCTATTGGCTATCTACCACCTCACTACCATTTCTCTGCAGTGGTTGCTATGATAAAATCCACTACCACACGTTCTCTTGGGGAAAGTTGGCTCTTGGGGTATTTCATACACTAGACAGAGTGAACATCTCTCCTAATTGCTCTTTTCCAGGCCTCCAAAATTCTACATTTGTAGAAGGGAGATTTTCCCTGGTGACGTGTGCAGAGTGGAATGGAAAGTAAGAGCCTGAAAAGGCAGCTTCTAGAGAAAATGAACATCTTCAGCATTCTGAGCATAGCACTACTTTGTGGACTTTGAATGAAGTGCTTTATACTGTGGTGACTGTTGTGGATATAGGTGGCCATGGCATTCGTGATTGTGGATCCATCAGTCTACTCTTGTGTGGATTCTCATGGGGAAAGCAGATTGTACCACCATTTCATGCATTCGAAAATGGAGGTTCAATAGCACTGGGGCAGGAGCTAAAACGACCAAGAACCAATGATCCAAGAAAAAAACCTTATTTACTTTCCAGTTTTAGAGTGTTGGTATTTTTCATAAATTTACATGCTTGAATCATCCCCGTCCTGCATGGGAACACATGGTTAACATTAAATAGTGTAAAAATATGTCATAAGCCTAAAAAATGGTGTTTGTTTAAAGGCATATCTACCTCATTTAAAACAACCCGAAATTGAGTCAATGAGGTGGAGTGCATAGTTCCTCTACTCCACCTAGAGTCCACCATGACCTAGAATTCGTAGCACAAGTGTGGCAGTCAACCTCTGACCAGCAAGGAGGGAGGTTTGCAAGTGAATATATGAAATCACAACCAGACAGTAATGCATGGTGAAGGCATGTTTGTTTTTCCACATGATTGCACAGCAAATGTCCTGCAAAGACACTCTAGCATACACTCCAGCCTTGCAACAATAGGTGATGCAGTCAGTCGGCCAATGCAAGATATGCCATGTTTGGACAAGGGCCACTTCCTGGATGACCAAATTAGACAAAAAAATGATTTTAAGTCCATGTTTTTGGCTACGTAAATAATGATGCATCTGAGGACTTCCAGTGACTGTAAGCATCCCTCCACAGAAGAGGCTGGATTAGGAAAGGAACAAAGATCACTGGATGACAGGTTAATTCAAGTGAAAGTCTGTAGGGACTTTTAGCATGAATGTTAGGTTGGTCTGTAAAATCATCTTGTGTTTGCTGAAATCCCGATATGCCTCCTTTATCCAGAATGCCTGTAATTCTCTGATTCTCCTTGCTGAGGTTGGAGCTAGCAGAAGAACGGTATTTCATGACAAAAATTCAGTTGCACTCTATTGTGGGTTTGAAAGGACTCAGCATGAACTAAGTCAACATAGTGTTTAGCTCTCAAAGGAATTGGAATATGGCATCTAGAGAGTGTGGCCAAAAAAACCCGACGAATGAATACTCAAGGTCACCCTTAGTAACTCTAGCAACTACAGTACTATCTGATGGGGCTGCATGGAGACTAGGTTAAGGCCTTTATCTTTGCACTATGCGCAGAATATTTTCCACTTAGCGTTGTAGGTCTTAGTTATGGATGGCACACATGCCTGTGGCAAGATTTTTCTGCAGCCTGAAGGGATATTTAGTTGGCCGTTCTCTTATTTATAAGGTTGCAATCTTTCGGCCACTTCTTTTCTTCCCTGTGTCTGGTCAGATCACTTCATGATCTCCTTCCCCATTCACTTGGCCCAAGCCGAGAAAGCCCCCTTGCCTAAAAACATCTTGGCTCGCAGCTGGAATAAGACTGATCTTAATGATCTCTCTTCCCTATTGTTGTCATCTGCTCCTACCCTGACTGACCTGCCTCTGGAAAGTCAGGCGGATGCCATCACCGCTTGGCTCTCTTCCGCTTGCGACCAGGCCGCTCCTCTTAAAAAGATTAAATATGCTCGCCGCCATGACGCTCACATGTGGTTCTCCAACGACCTCAAATCCCTGAAATTAGAACTCAGGCGCTCGGAGCGTCACTGGCGACGCAACTACTGCCCTTCCCTCCGCCTCAAATACAAAGCCCTCCTCCATAACTACAAAAAAGCTATCTTAGCGGCCAAATCCAAATACTTCACTGAGCGAGTGGCCCTTTCGGCCAACAAATCTCGCGAGATCTTTTCTCTAGTGCACAGTCTTGCCACTTCAGACCGCGCCTCTCTCTCTCCTGCCCCCTCTCAATCTCTTTGCCACTCTTTGAATGACTACTTTATCAATAAAATCATTACCATCAAGGCCAACATTCCTATTGTGCCTCGGCCTGACTCATCTGATCACTTTCACCCACCTTCCTCTGCTCTGGATAATTTTGACCCTATCTCATCTGAGCTCTTCCTTGACCTGCTTGTCAAGGTTAAGTCTGGCTCCCCTGCGGACTGTGCTCCTGCACGGATCCTCAGAACCCTTTACACCAGCTGTCCCGTCCCCCCTCTTACCTTTCTCAATTCTTCCTTGGCTCTGGGTTGTGTCCCTTCTTCCTTCAAATCTGCCATTGTTCTTCCTATCTTGAAGAAAGCTGGCCTGGACCCCTCCCTTCCATCTAATTTTAGGCCTATCTCCCTTCTCCCTTATCTAGGGAAGATTCTCGAAAGCCATGTGACTTCCTGCCTCTCCGTCTACATTGAGGACAACCATCTCCTGGCCTCCCACCAGGCGGGTTTCCGACCCGGCCACTCCACTGAGAGTGTGGTCCTCGCGGTCCTCGATGAACTCAAGGGGAAGGCCGACAGTAACCTCCCCCAGGCCCTGGTCCTTTTGGATCTGTCCGCTGCGTTTGATACGGTCGATCATGCCATCCTTCTCGACCGTGTCAGCGCAGCGGGCATCCAGGGCACGGCCCTCTCCTGGATCGCGTCCTTTCTTCAGGGCAGATCACAGGCAGTCCACCTCTCTGATTTTTCTGCTCCTCCCCTTCCGGTCACTTCTGGGGTCCCACAGGGTTCCTCTCTTTCCCCCCCTCTTTTCAACCTCTACATCCGCCCTCTTGTTTCCTCCCTTCTTGAGCTGGGGGTCTCGGTGTACAACTACGCAGATGACCTCCAGCTCGTCTTTGATCTTTCATCCCCTGCTGACTCTCTTCCTAAATTCTGCTCCACTCTTGTCTTCATTTCTCAGTGGATGAGCTTCAAACATTTGAAGCTCAATCCCGATAAGACAGAGCTCGTCCTTACAGGTGGCTCGTCTAATCCTTGGTCCTCCGTTCACTGGCCCCTTTCTTTTGGCCCCCCTCCCTCCCCTGTTCCCTCTGTCCGGACTCTGGGCATCAAGATCAGCAATGACCTATCCATGCATGCCCAAATTAGTTCCGTTGTGTCCTCTTGTTTTTCTTCCCTTCGCCTTATCCGTAAGATCTCCCGTTTTTTTTCTGCCGACGCCCTCAAAACCATCATCACGGCCTTGATCACATCCCGCCTGGATTATGGAAACGGCTTGTACGTAGGCATTCCTGCCTACGAGACTCGCCGTCTCCAAGCTATCCAAAACCAGGCGGCCCGCCTCATCCTTCATCTTCCCAAATCTGCCCACATCTCCCCGGCCCTCAAGACCCTCCATTGGCTTCCGGTCCATCTTAGGTCCCAGTTCAAACTTGCCTGTTTGGCCTTTCGGGCGCACTCTCGCTCTGCCCCGCTTTTCATTAACTTCTTAATCTCTTCCCATGCTCCCAGCCGCTCCCTTCGCTCTTCTTCCCTTTCCCTTCTTCACGTCCCACGTTTTCGCAAATCCCGCACCGGGGGCACCCGTTTCTCCGTGCGGGCCCCCCAGATCTGGAACAATCTCCCTCTTTCTATTCGTTCTATCCCTATCTTCTCCCACTTTCGTAAAGCCCTCAAAACTTTTCTTTTCCTTCAGGCCTTCCCTGGTTAATTTCTCTGGGTCCCTCTGTTTATACTGATTTGCCCCTAGCGCCAGGAAGCCGCGTGGCCGCAGTGCGCTCTAGAAATATTTTTTTTCATTTCAACCATGAAATCAGGCTCTGTGACTTGAGGATGTGAAGGATAATTTCCTGTTGTTTCTGGAGAAGAGCCGTGGGTGATTCTTCAAGAGGATAAGTGGAAACGTAGGCAGCCTCCGAAGGTTGCTGTACCAAACCTCTTAAGGGCATGTCAAGGAATAAAGTGACAGTTAACTGCCTTCACCTTCAGCCTGCTAGGGATGAGGGGAAATAGAGGAAAGGTATAAGCAAAGACGTTCTACCATATCTTTGAAAAGGTATTGCCCTAAGACCCTGCTTGATGGAAACGGTTGGCATAATACCGGTATTTCTTGTTTACCAGGGTGGCGAACAGGTCTATGGTTGGATGGCCCACTTTCAAAAGTTGTATCCTGCCTGGTCCTGGTGGAGTTCCTGTTCATGGCTAACTGAAAGGGAATGGCAGAGCACATCTACCCGGTCAGTATGGCATCCCGGAAGATGTTCTACTGCAATGTTTAACTCACTTAATGACAGACCAGTCCCACAGCATTTATGCCTCTTCAGGGGGGGGGAAGGATAAAGCCCCACTGGCAGGTGTACAATCAAAGACCGATACATATACGACCTGCCTCTCTGACTCCACCAAACAGATGGCGGATGACCACGGACCAAAACCCCCTGCACTCACAATAGGCCAAAAACCTGGAGGCCATCCAAAACTCAAGAGATGGCCCGGCCCTTGAGTCAAGGATTTGTGAGGTGGGGTATGATGTTGTGCTCCTCCTTCAGGACCTCTGCAATGTGGCTGGGAGTGTCACCGACGTTGAGGGTCGAGTGCCTAACCCGGAGGACGATTTGTCAGACCTTAAGGCAAAGGTAAACTTGCTACTATCAACTGTTCGCACCTTCTAGACCCGAGCAGAGGATGCTGTGAATCGCTCTCTGCGCAGTAATTTGCGGTTGATGGGGTTCCATGAGGGGGTTTAAAACCCTCACCCAGAGACTTTAGTTGAAACTTGAATCAGATCCTGGATCCCCAAAGGAACCTAATACCCCTAGTTCATTGTTAAACGAGAGCACTGGGCCTAGGCACAGAGGCCCACTCTCGGAGCACCACCACGTCGTATCATTGCTAAAATACTGAAATTTTGAGACTGAAATACTATCCATCCGCAACAACGTATTCAAGACCAACTCCAATTCCAGTCCACACACATCATGATCTTCCCGGATAATACAAAAAGTCCCTAGAAACAACGCACGTCATTTGACATTGTCAAACGGAAACTCATGGCTATTCCTCTTCAATACATGCCGGTCTTCCGTGCGTGGCTAAATGTCATCCATGTGTCCCGCTCCCACTTTTTCGATACCCCAGAGAAGGGATGGCAGAGGGCAATTTAGCAGAGATCTCTTAGACACTATAGTTCCCCGGATCAAGCTGATGAGGTGGACTGAGGCTCTCTGGACTTAGTTACTACCCACTCCTAGATTCCTTGATGCCCTAAACCTCAGGGTAAATGAGAAAGATGTAAACATTTCCCTGATTCCTCAGACACAGAGCCTTAACATTCCCAGACAGCTAACTACTCCCTGTCTACCTGGCGCAGAACAGAACCTCTAAATACATCAGAGCAAGCATTTCTGACAAAGGAGGATCCATTTAGGGTCTACTGTAACCTTTCATGCTGTTGCTTTCCATTCAAAGGCTATGATCTGACTACAGACAAATAGATCATGCAAAGGAGCAGGCCCACCTCAAATACTCCTTTCTGTGTTTCACTTACCTTGTTGAAGGGAGTTGGGCAACAGATACTTCTGGGGAAGAAGTGTGGAAGGGTGGGTCGTTGTTGGGGGAGGGGGGTTCCTTGGTTTTTTGTTTTGCATGTTGCATTCCTTTTTGTGATGATTGCTCCCATGTATGCCTCGTACTATCTGGTTATTGGATATTTTTCCCAACGGCTGCCGGACGCCAGCAGCCATCTTTTGCGGTACCCACGGGTTGATATGAGCAGGACGAGAATTTTTCTATCTAATTGAACCTTGATGTGGCGATATAACTTTCCCACGGCTACGGGACGCCGGCAATCATCATTTGCACCGCCCGGACGAAATATTAAGCAACAAACAACCTTGCTCTTGTACCACTCTGTGTGAATAGAAGTTTTTTATAAAAGTACACGTTAACCACCGTAGCCTCAGGACGTCAACAATCATCTTTGTTGTACTCTTACAGAAGAAAAACAACACTCTGCTTTCCGATTGATCCTTTTTTATATGAAAAGCTACATGGAAGTCGGATAAAGGGATATAGCAACGATTTAGCTAGATGGTGTATCTTTATTACGAGTAGCCAGCGATAATTTGTAACAACTAGAATCAAGGGACAGAGAAATAAAAAAACAAAGAGAGCGCAGTCCCTGGTACACCATCCTCCTTAGGATCTAAAATTAGATAGAATTTGTGGCTCCTGAAGAAGGCGTTTCTTGTAACGCCGAAACGCGCGTCGAACAATATTGATTGCCACTGTGTTTTTTATATAATTTTTATTCATTGTATGGAAATTGTATAATTGTTTTCTCGGTATCTTTTTCTGTATTTATGTTGTTTTATTGATTGATTTTAACATGAATATTTGTATATCTATTAAATGAAACAAAGTTTTTTATAACTATTTGCTTTTGTGGTTCCTTCATGCACTTTCTCCCACCTATTTTGTTGATATTATGCCATGATTTTTACACTGCGCCTCGTACTATCTGCCACTGCCTGTGCGGCTGACCCATTCGCCTTCTCTTGACTCCACAAGCTTATCTCATGGCTCAATTTAGTCTTCTTTCATGGAATGTAAATTGCCTCCTAGACCACATCAAACGTACTGTGGTCCTTAAACGTCTTAGGCACCACCAACCGGGTATTGTGCTGTTACAGGAAACCCACCTCTTCGGCACTCAGTGTCCTTTTCTAAGCAGATTCAGTTATGGTCAGGCTTATCACTCAGGATTTAGTAGGTGGTCCAAGAGACAGTGATACTACGCCACAAACATCTCCCCCCCTGGTAGTCATCAAAATCATTCATGACGCTCAATGCTGATATATTGAGAGAGCTGGGACATTGGAGGGCAAACCATACAATATTTTACGCATTTACATCCCCCCCAGCAACACAAACATTCAGTGACCCGACGGAGGTGACTGCTGCACTGCTATATAGTGGTTCTGCTGGTCAGTGGGTCTTTAATGCCACCCCAGATCCCAATATGGAAGTCTCTGGTCCACCTCACATACCCGCTGAGAACCTTCCAAGGCCCTAGTCTCTTGGATTGCCTCCCTTGACTTATGTGATATTTGGTAGATATGATATCCTCAGGAACTGGCATACACTCACATATCTGCCTCTACGAAACCCTATCATGAATCAACCATATACTCCTCCCTGCTACGTTAGTAACAACCACTTTGACTGCCAACGTACTAGCCCAATAAATCGTTGACCACTCCCCCCTATTGCTATATGACTTGGGGTCCCCACACAGCATCGAAGACCCATGTGGCATATTAACGACTGGTTTCTGACAGATGACAGCTTGCTCAACCACCTGTCGGAAAAGGTTCCTACTTTGAAATTAATGACAGTACAGTCCAAATAGAGAGTACCGTAAGGGCTGCAAGTAAGACCCCCACTCCGGGGGGCTGGGGTAGATAAAAAAATACCTCAAGCATACAGTCAGTGACTGACACAGAATATAACAGAGATTGAATCCTGCAGAGCCATCCAAAGAGACTCAGTCCCTGAGCTGAAAACTATAAATAGATCAGGCTTGCTTGTGTCAGCTTGCCCTTTACGAGGCCCATCAATGCGGGTGTGCATTCATTCTCCAACTGAATGCCAACAATCGGAGGTACTGTTGGTGGTAGGGAACCATGACTGTTGGAACGAGCTCCGGTGGCCGAAGAGTCTAGGCACTGCCCCTGTCCCTAAGCCTGTAGTGAAGAACCTAGGGGTCTGGATGGATACTTCACTCAACTTTCAGGTTCAAACCAAAAAGGTGGCGGGAACCTGCTTTGGTCTGTTGCGCGGACTTACACCCATTCTGGGCTTCTTTGATGCCCGACGAGGCAGATCATTATTCACGCTCTGATTATGTCTAGACTCGATTATGCCAGCTCATTGTATCTTAGAGTCAACAAGTCAGAAACACAAAGGCTACAGAAAGCCCAGAATTTTGGCCGCTAGAACCCTTTTCGGTCTGCGCAAAAACTGCTCAGTAACAAGTGCCATTCCCCGTCTCCACTGGTTGGCTGTGGCCGGGCGAATCGAGTTCAAGGCACTGTGTATAGCCTTCAAAATCCTGAAATTGGCATCCCCGCAAATATTGACCGACCTTCTCTTACCCTACACTCTCACACAATTGCTTCGATCTATGGGACAATGCCTGGTAGTGATCCCCGCATGAGAAGGGTTCGTGCTGGAGGCTGTTCCTTTCGGAACAGAGCTGCCATCCTCTGGAACTCTTTGCCCTATTCGAGGGCTCACCAACTACGTCCAATGTTCTCTTCATTGTAGGCCATCCTGTGCCTTTCCGTGCGTGGCCATTCTTCTGCTGTTCAGCGCCGGGACGATCGTTAGCTGGGGCAGCTGTTGCACTTTACAAAATTTTAATATAACATACCATTCAACGTGCTTATGAACATGTCGACAAGAGCAATAGACTCATATATAGACTTGCTACCAGAGGCACTGGCACCTGGTTCATTTCCTTCACTGACGTTTCGACCGGATCCCCGGTTAATGCCCCAGAAGCAACTGAGCATGTATTCTCATACTACTATGAGACACATTATGCTTAGAGACCAAGACCTCTCCGCGAGCTCGCTCAACCTCTCTTGCCTGATCTCACCCATCACCGAGGACGAAGTCCAGGCTGCGATTTGAGACCTGGAGCCTGGTAAGACCCTAAGGTCCGGATGGTTTTCCGCTTGAATACTACTCCAAGCTCCACATTATTGTCGCCCCACATTTACTTTGCTATATAAAGAGGCCGAGGAATAAAGGTACTTTCCTCCAGATTTGGACCTTGCCACCATTGTGGTTATTCATAAATCAGATCATTCGGTGTCCAGTTGCACCTCCTATCGCCTTATTTCCCTTATCAATATTGATGTCAAGATTTATGCCCAGATCCTGAAAAATAGACTGCATCTGTTACTTCACATGATGATCCACAGGATCAATGTGCCTTTATGCCCAAACGTAGCATGAGACACTGCATCCATCAAGTCAATGCAACCCTGGCCAATGTCCATGACGTTGGGGGAGACTTCAAAAAGGCCTTCAACACTGTGGACTAGGATTATCTTGATGCAGAGCATTGGTTCTAGTGCCAGGTTTCATCAATTGGTCGGCCTCCTCTACTCGCCCTCAGCACAGGTCCTCCTCAATGGTGTGCTATCCCATGAGTTACTGATTAGACGTGAGAGTAGACACAGTTGCCCTCTCTTCCCTCTCCTCTTTGTGCTAGCTATAGAACTCCTGGCCCGCACTGTGCGTTGTGATGCTGAGCTGAAAGGATAGAGTTGGAGTGGAACGATGGAAGACAGAATTCCCCTTTAAGCGAACAACATCCTTCTTTTTCTTGCCAACCCACCGATATCTGGCAACATGCATGCTAGTAGTCCTATTCACTCTTCATAGCCACCTCTGAGGCTCCAGGTGAACCAAGGTAAATCACTCCTAGTTCCTCTGCGAAGACATAACACCATGCTCTCCTGGCAATACGGCATACATATCTGTCGTCTCTACTTCAAGTTCCTACAAGTCCATATAACAACTGAGCCTGAACTTACACATAGGCTCAATCTTGCCCCCCCTTCTCTGGGCGAATAAAATGAATCTAACTACTTGGTCCCTCTTCCCCTTAACATCGTGGCTGGGTCACACTTATAAAAATGTTGATACTCCCATGCTTCTTATACACCCTGCAAAACTTTCTGTTCCATATCCCGACACCTGGTTTACTGAGATTGCAGCTAGACTCTGATCCTTCCCACGTACTGTCCTAGCCAAATGTCGCAGTTCTGCCTATGACGGTTACCTAGAGCAGTGGATATCTGCTTGTATTACTGGGCATCCCTTCTCCAGGTTATCAACGATTGGCTGATCGGAGGTTGGAGTGACCCAGCGTTTCAATTTGAACTGGCTCATCTTGGCTTGGACGGGTTTATCTTTATGGCAGACCCATTCCTCTCCATACACCAAGATTTACTAGAACAATGTTTCTGGTGTTGCAGGCTGCCAACAGATTCATTGGCTGAGAAAATAAATTGTCCAGCAAACCCCCTTTTGGAGAGGGGGCTGGTTGGAATACAAGGCACGATTAGGGGGATTTCGACACAGGCACCTGCTGTACAAGTTACTTACCTTTGGTACCATGTATCTGGTAGAGACGATTCTAGCCGCAGATTCCTTAACGTAGAATTATCCCCAGGCATAAGACTGGATCCGCAAAACTTTCTTTGTCACAGCATCTCTTCGCACCGCGGGGCAGTACCACGTGACTCTGCCCTGACTTGGTCCGCGGGTGTGACGTCAGCAAGGTCACATAAGCCCCACCCCGGCGCGCCAACGTCAGTTTTCTTCGGAGAACTTTTCCGCGCCACAACGCGGAGCCATCACAAACAAAAACTGTGAGAATATGGGAACAGTATGTGAAAAAATCAGATAAACAGAAAGGGAAGAAACTAATGGTGAGGAACCGCACCATCTGGGGAAGTGCCAGGCACTATGGCACCTAAAGTCATAGAAGGGAAAAGCAGAGCACAGCTACTGTGAAGCAACCCTGCAAGCAAATACGACAGCCTCCCTGGACAGAAAGCATGTGTGAAAAAATGTCACAACAGACAAAAGAGGCCTGCAACGCCCTAGCCCATAAACAGTGAGCGACAAGTCCAGAAGAGAAAAGCAATGACAATTTAACTCCAAAGCAACACCAGCAAGGAGAGGCGAATCCCCTGTAAGGTGCTAAGGGTCCAGGCACACCCAAGAGACCCCAACTCACAGGACTGCAGAGGAGTCAAAAATTTCAAGCAATGAAAAAGTGAGAATAGCATGAGTAGGCCCCACACTGGAAGACCAGGGTGCAAGGGCGCAGAAGCACCCATGAACCTACCAACCAATCACCAGAAAGGAAGGAGTGGATCAAACAAACAGAACAAGCATCCCACTAGAGAGGAAGTGAAAGAGGGCACTCGCATTAGGCAAAACCACCCAGAGGCAGACTAGTACAGAAGATCAAGCTGAAGGTCCTCACAGAACGGGGAGGAAGGGTGGGTTGTGAAGGAATCTGTGGCTAGAATCGTCTTTATCAGATACATCATTACCAAAGGTAAGTAACTTTTTCATCTGATAGAGATTACTAGCCGCAGATTCCTTAACATAGAATAGATACCCTAGCCATACCCAGAAGGGAGGAGGGTCTGCGAGAGAGCCCTACCAGCGTGGAAGAACACAGAACCCCAACAGGGGATGTGTCATAGGAGCCGGAAGAATGGCTCATCCCCCAACAAGCAGAAGGAAGCAAGAACGAGATGAAGCGAGGCCATGATACCGCAAGCCCAACCGAGGTACAAGGGACATCCGCCAGAAAGCCCCGGAGGGACCGACAACGCCAGAGGAGTACCGTGGAAGAAAGAGTCACCCCAAATTCCAAGGAGAAGAGGTAGAAATTGAGGCAGAGCCCTCCACAGGAGAACACACACAGTGAAGGGGACAGCTGAACCGGCCTCAGCCTCGAGCCAGCGGACAAGACAGGGACGGCTCCACAGTCAAGAGAGGCAGGCGGGAGAAGAAAGATGCAGTCTCGCAAGGGTCCAGCAGAACAAGAGGCAGGAGCACAAGGGCACACGCCAAAACCCCTTGACCGCGGACCAGAAAGAGCAGGCGTGCACAGTCGGCAGCTGGCAAGTACCATGAAGCCCAGCACCCAGACCAAGCCGAGCGCAAGACGACGGCAAAGACCAGGAAAATCCAAAACAACCCCTAAGGGAAGACCGTTCCAGACATAAACCGACCCACGAAAAAAGTGGGACCAGCCAAAAGAGAAGAGGAAAAATATGTAGGACGGACTAAGCCGTCACCCAGAACACTGGAAAACACCAGCACAAAGCCGCAGACTGCATGCCAAAGCTGATCCAGCGATGCAGCGGATACTGAAAATGACAGAACCTGGAGTAGCACAAGCTTTGCCCAAAGATAAAAGCAACTGCATCAGCGGTATACAGCGACGTCAGGAAAGGCGAGGAACCTGCAAAGGGGAGTCCACACCCTCCCAGAGTAGGACAGAGCTATACAATAGCTACAAGTACCCCACTTAGGGTACGACACGTCTCAAAGAAAACATGGGAACCACTCCTAGGGAAAAATCCTGCATCAGAGAACAAGAACATAAGGACCTGGGGTTAGAACCACAGACGGCGTAACAATCAGCCAAAAAATACACAATTGCCAGAAAGGCTGTACCAGCAGCCAACAGGAGAGAAAGGGCCAGCGTAGGGACCCCGAAGGCACGTCAAACCACGCAGAACACACAAACGGCCCAATCAAAACACCAAATTCCAGGAAAAAGATGGGATAACGCCTCCCATAAAGCCCCGGAGGATCACAAGCCAAGCTTACCGAGGGGGGAGGAGGATCGGAGCCGCGCAAGGAGACGTTGAATGCCGGAGCCCGATTGGGTGTTAAACAAAAGAACCCCATCAAAGGGCTGGTCAACGAGACGTTCCCTAATATTCTCAGGAAAAACACCATCCCGCAACCAAGCATGGCGAAGGAGGGCCACAGAAGTGGCCAAGAGCATCAGCAACATCCAAGGCCACACGAAGAATAAAGCGGCCAACTCCTGACCATCCAGCACATGGTGCCGTAGATCAGCACAAACACCCTCGTGCGAGACATGAGACAGAAGGGACTCCACAGAATCCCACAGGCTGTAGGTAGCCCTAGGCAATACACAAAGGGTGTTGAGCGCCCGCAAGCCGGCACTGGAGGAAGCGAAGATGTTACGCCCCCATGAATCCAACCACCGGGCCTGCCGTGATGGAGGAAACAACACCACAGGCAAGAAAGGAAAAGCAGTCTGCTGAAGAGGGTCCTGGATAGAAGGGTGGAATGAAAGACAGACTGGGTTGTACTGCAGGACGGTGGTATGTGCAGGAGCGGCTGAGGCACCGGATCACCTGTGGCAGGACGCCCCCAAGCCCTCAGAAGAGAGTTGTGGAGCGAAGCTTCGAATGGAAGCAGCTTCCATCCACCAGAGCCCTGATGGAGAACTTCCAACAGGCGATCCGTAGGGAACGGGGTCACCCATTTTCAAAATGCCAGCAGGCGTGGAAATAGCCCGAACAAAGGCAACACTAGCCTCCATAGGGCGCAGCGGGGGAGAAAGCAATTTCTCCGTGGGCAACGGCTATAAACTAAGCTGTCCGTCCCCAAGTCCAGCTGGAGGAATAAACGGCCAGCCCCTGAATAGTGGGGGATCCACGGACGAGTTACGAACCTGAGGGGCCCCCGGGGAAGGCAGAGAAGCAACCATCCGCGAGCTGCGCAAGAGAGGGTCGGAGGGTGGAGGCCGGGTTGACTGCAAGGAGCCCTCCCTTGAAGACGCAGGCTAAAAAGCAACAACGCAGAGTCCCATCTCCGGAGAAGAAGAGACCAGGAGATGACCATCCTCCGGGGAGGAAGGAACCTCTGGACACGAGTCTAGGACCAGACGTGGAGTCTGCCACAGGCGTCGGCTGGACGTCGATCGGCGTGGACATTGGCGGCGCAGAGTCGACCTCCACGACCACGTGCTCCCTAGGAGAATGGGGCAGGGTCGGAGCCAGTTCGGCTAAGGAACGGCGCAGGCTCAACCTCACAAGAGGCAGCTGCCTGCGTAAAGGATCGAGAGGGACTCCGGAAATCACCCCAGGCTCGTGCCTCCACCCGCGGCACCGCCGGGACAGGGGAGGAAAGCCTGCTCAGAGGACCTAGGGGGACTCAGGGGGCAAGCAACGAGTCCCGGCGATCTCCTGCGACGCCACAGGGAGCCCCGTAGGAATTTGCTGCGAGGCAGGAATGCTGTGGGCCGAAGAGGGGAGCCCCGCAGGACCACACCTCGATGACACAACCCTCCTACAACCTGAAGCCGAACCCGTCGGCGCCGGGGTCGAAGCCCCGGCGACTCCGCGGAAGGCCCCGCGCAAGGAAAGGGATCCGCGGACGTCTCAGGAGGTGGAGGAGGGGCCAAAGAAGCCTGCAGAGCCGCAGCAAAGGCTGTCATTTGGGCCCTAGTTGCCCCGACACCGAGGAACGGCGGGTAGGGTGGTGACAGGCGAGGGCGCACGTCCCGAGGGGAACCCGCACCCTCTGCCGAACGAGGACAGGGCCTAGGAGACAAACTGCAGGACCTACCGGTTGGCGAGAGACGCCCTTGGGGCCATGGCGAAGGGCGATGCCGCAGTCGGAATCAACGGCTGGACAAGCGGGCCAACAGCAATTACATCCGGCGCTCCCGCAGGTCTTCGGTTTGAGGTGCTGACAAGCGTCGTAATCCGTAGAGTCATGGTGCTCGCCCAAACACCACATACAGATGAGGGTGAGGGTCCGCTGCTGACATCTGACGTGCGCAAGAAGTACACGTCTTAAAGCTCGAAGGCATTCGTACAATGTTCCTCAACACAAAGCGTGAAAAGAAGGCCTGAAAACAGACCAGGGACACGATACAGGATTCGCGTTGCACGCGGAGGAGAAAACTGATGTTGGCACACCGGGGTGGGGTTTATGTGACCTTGCTGACGTCACGCCCGCGGACGACGTCAGGGCGGAGTCAAGTGGTACCGCCCCGGCACGCAGAGGTGCTGTGGCAAAGAAAGTTTTCCGCATCCAGTCTTACGCCTGGGGATAATTGTACGTTAAGGAACCTGCGGCTGGTAGTCTCTATCAGATTGGGGTTACAGTACAGAGATGTGAGGCAGGGTTTTTCCTTGTGCTCCTTTGCAGACCTACAGACCAACTTCAAACTTTCCCATACTGAGTTTCATAGATACCTGCTATTAAGGTATGCGCTCAGACACTATCAGATAAACTTGACAGACTTACCTGAATATAGCCCCCTAGATTCTAGGTTACTGGTGGACAGCTTGGGTCGGGGGATTTCCCAGCTTTATTGCTCCCTGGTTTGCAACATCCCTGCGATGCCAGAACAGGTCCGGCGGAGGTGGGAGTGATGGATTGGTGACCTATATGATGTGGAGTGCCAGAAAGCGTGCATGGCCACCCCGGAGATCATCATTTCAGCACTGTTCAGATTAATTAAACTACACTATTTACACCTCACATACATGACACCAAAAAAACTCTGGTATGCTAGCCTTCTAATCAAACCAATCTGTAACCGATGCTCCTCCCCTCTGCAAATTTCTTTCCTATGGTGTGGCAATTGTCCATTGATCACCAGGTATCAGAGTCACACTGGTAGATCCTTTTCTAGAATCCTAGATAAACCCTCAACGCTGACACCGAAAATAACACTCCAGGGGCTTTGGGATGAGTTTGGGGGTGTCAGGAGTGACTGATCTCTGGTTGGTCTGACAATGCTAGTAGCCAAGAAACATTGCAAGAAATTGGAAGTTACCATAATCACCTAGCCTTTCACTATGGAGATCCAGCATAGACTGGTTTGTAAGAAAGGAAGAACCGATTTACACTGCTGAAGGGTGTCCTCAAAAATTCCACATAATTTGGGGGTAAATGGTGGATGTATTATGTCTGTCTTCAAAATTAGACATTGTACCTGTGGGTAATCCGGCTCCTTTGTATGTAACTGCTGGACATTTGGGGCAGGTGGGATAACAAGGCTTCGATTAGGTAGCAAATTCTTTGTTTTATTTTTTTATTGTGACTCATTTTCAAATCAATAAAATCGGTTTATGAAAAAATATACATAATATAGAGCTGCATTTTCTGTATTTATGCATGTGGTGTATAACAGACTAAGCAAAACATGCCTGAAACAATGGCGACAAAGCAGTTTAATCTTCCAACTATTACTGGTCCGACGTTCCACGCTACATATAAAACGCTTACATCCAGAGATAGTCATGCTTCAAGAAACCAACCTCTTAGGCTCACAATGTACCATTCTTGCTTGCTCTGGGTATGACCGAGTATTCCACGCTGATTTCTACCGAGATTCAGGAGGGATAGCGATTTTATTACATAAAACCGTACCATTGGTGGCATCTGCCAATTCACACAGACCCCCAAGGGAGATACATAGGGATTGAGGGCCACCTTGATGCCAGACACTATAACTTTGTCTCGACATATGTTCCCCAGCAGACCCTGCAGTCAATGCAATGGATGCTTTGAGATCTCTTGGTGGGTCTTCCGCATGGGACAACCCTGATTGGTGGTGACTTTAACCCAGTACCAGACCCTGGGCTGGACATTTCTGGGCCTCTTTGGCCGGTTTGATACATGCGCTCTTCCCAACTCTCAGCTGACTCGATGGCGGGCCTATACCACACATGGAGACTGCGGCACCCCTCCAAAAGGGCCTATACCAGCGCGTCAGCAGCACACAAAAAAGTGTCATGGATTGATCAGGTCCGCTTCCAGCAGCAGACACTCTTCTCCTGAGACAGGTGCAGTTATTTTCTCGAGGCACCTCAGACCATGCACCTCTCCTCATAGAAGTTGGAACCTTTCAAGGACCCTTATGGCCCATGTGGGACCTCAATTCTTGGCACCTTGTGGACCAGGAATGTCCCAACTTTGTGGAAGAGGAAATCAAGGCCTCCTGTTAATTCCGCCGGGAACCTATGGACATCCAGCAAATCCACCCTCAGAGGCTTGATCAAGGGCTACATTAGGGGCAAAGAGGCATGCCAACTGACACAGGTGACTGACTTAGAGCCCCAGATCCTTTCTTTGGAGCGACGGCGCTCTGTCGTCCCTCCGGGGTTGTTAATCGCAAATTGGCATTGGGGAGGTTTACCTTACAGCAGATTTCCTTGTAGAAAGCCAAGCATTATTGGAGGGCATCGACCCAATGGGTCTATGAACATGGAGGCAAGTCTAGTAAACTCTTGTAGAGGCTGGCCACAAAAGACACCTCATCTAGAATCATACCATCTGTTGTAAAGGAATCTAGGACCCTAGTGTAATTTTCCCGATTCATGCCCTTATATAGGTATAAATTACCCGATCCTTATATAGGCATAGAAATCATTACCATATTTAGACTGAGCCTATGCAGCCCAAATACGGCATGGCTACTTCCACTAAGTTCCGAGAATCAACAACGATTTCTTAGGAAAACCCGCCTTCAGCAGCTAGGGAGATCCCCTTGCCTGAATACTAATTTATCTAGGAAATCATGGAGTTTTCGAAGAACTGAGTCTTCGATGACGTTATTAAGTCCAATCATACGTCAAACTTGGCACCTTCAAAGTATAAATATGCCTACATCTGCCCAGAAAAACACACTGTGGTTTGGAGCAGATCGACTATCTACTTGCCCAACGCCCTACAGCAGCAAGTGCCGAAGGAAGCCGACCCTCCAGCAGACGCACTGAGAGACTCTGTCTTTTCTCCAGCCGAGAAATCCAGCTCCAGTGTTTCCAGGCTACCCTTGCGGGTTGCTGGGAAATCGAGTCCTGAGAGAGAGGTACAAGACCTCCTTCATTCTAAACCAAGGAATGGAGCTGATTAGACCCTTAGAGAATTCTTGGATAGGCTCTTGGCAGAGAAATACTAAACTTAAGTTACTCCTCACTTACTTCCACCCTTGTACTAGACTTGGGTTAGGTACACCGGGGTAGGCGTATTGTAGAAGCACCAGTTGAGTACTTTTAGTCATTATTTTATCACTGTATGTATTTTATATGTTGTAGGCATTTTTATGGCTTAGAAACCATATCATGCTCTTACAGTACTATTTTATAATACTCTTCGTATTATATGCCTTGTACTTTATAACCGGTATTACGATTGTAGCAGTACATTTCTTATGCTTGAGAAAGAAGACTGTTCAATAAATACTTTTTATTGAAAACGCCTGTCTCTCTATTTTCTCAGCACCTCTGGTGAAATGAAGCATGCACGATTGACTGAGTAAAATAGTTATTTATTGTTTCCGCGACTCTAGAGATTGATTTCTTATTCTTGGGAAAACAAAGTTGTCATGTTCATGCGGTTGTCAGAAACTAATCCCTTCTTGTGAATTCGAGAAAGTTTCTAGTGACCTCTGAGCTAGCTGGCACTCACTATGAAGTCTAATATATACGATAGAGACCTAGTCGACCTCAGTCCTACGTCTAAACTATAGTATATGTTATTCCAATGCGCAGAGCCTATTGGGAATATAGGACTTACACTACATGGTGCCCAATGTTTGGCAAGGCGATAATTTAACGCTAGATACTAGAGTAACTCAGTCGTGCTTTTCACACAGATCCCTTTTTCCCGTAAAATACTCCAATAGACGTCTGGAGTGGGTGAAAGGATAATATGTGCCAAAACTGAGTAGGACAAAAAATCCTATGTATTATTTTTTTTTTCTTCAACGTTGAAGGATACAGTGTTCCAAAATATTGTGCACCTACTCTTTGTCTCCTTGAAACTTTGCTCCAAAAAAACTTCCAGTCGACAAAAATGTTGGATAGTGAAGAGGAAAGGCGTAGAACTGCAGCAGCAGCTCGACCAGTCATAGAAGACACAGGTCTTCAACAAAACGAGGATGATGCTATAATCATCCCGGCAAATGTAAGAAAAACTGTAAATTACAAACTCATAAACAATGGGGTATCATTGAGAGGTGGTAAAGTAATCTTTGTTATAGAGGCACATGAATATTGGCAGACAGATGTATTCTATTCATGGATTCAGTTCCCTGCAGCAGATGCAGGAACACACGAGTTCCACTACTACGAAGTAGAGGAACCTCCAGCGGAATACGTTCCTTTCCAGGACGTTGAAATTCCACTAACTTACCAAGAGCATCAGCTCTGGTTTAAAGGCACCCTACAACATCAAAATCACATTACGAGGCTCGGTCCACTAGGTAGACCAGGAGCAACATGGCCGGTACTAGCCAGCTACACACCACATCCTGACATTAAGGGAATGACAGGTCCAGAACTGTTAGCTCAGCTGAAACAGTTAATTAAAATACACAGATAATTGGTTCAATATGTCATGCGGTCTTTAACAGTCCAACCAGCTGTAAGGATTCCACAGCACACCCCTCACCAGGAAAATACAAACAAAATAACAGCACAGACTAAATAATCAGTCATTGGTAAATTGCCCGCGAGAGGGAACAAATTCCGTTCTGGTTAGCTCGAAAAATACTCAAATAGAGGCAGTATTCCCTGATAGTACACCTCATGAGAAACACAGAATTCTGACAATCTGTTCACCAATGGGGATCGCACCACATGTGGAGGACTGTGACACTTGGGGTACACACTTTGCTTCAATCTACACAAAAACACATGGTGTACCGTCCATGGCGGTAATACCAGACGTTCTGAGACAGATTCAAAATGAATACGGACCAGAACCTGCCTTAAATCTTGGTATGACATGACTAAAAGATTTCAAACAGGTCTCGGCTATGATATTAGCCAACATTAAAGGTGAAGCAGCATTAGTGGCAATCCGCCAAAAATTAAAAGAAACAGATATAACAGACCAACCATATGAGCTTGCTAGAATTATTGAAAAATCTTATGAAGAGCTAGTTTGGGTGGGAAACCAGTAAAACCCGAATTAACAGAAAATCCTGAAAAAGTTTTTATTAAAAATAATCTCACTACTCCTAAACAGAAGCGGGAAAATACTAAACAGACACTTCCTAAAGAGAGACATTCTCAGTCCAGAGGCAGATCTCCCCAACGGGGAGGTAGGTCTCCCCAACAGGAGTCCTCTGAAAAAAGGTATAACCTTAGAAATAGGGACAACCTGAGAAAACCTGACAGATATCAAGATGCTGATACACGTTCATCTCGTACCTTTCAGACTTCCTCGCAGAAATATGAAAGAAGAGGACAATCAGAACAGAAAGAGGAACGTGTGAAGTCCAAAGAAGAACAGCACGTTCCAAAAAATAAGAAAACTCAATTCACCAAGAAGAAGGTAGCAAGCGTAAGAATCAGACATGCCAAGGATCCTGAGGACACAACTCAAGAACGGGGAGTGGGCTCGACAATGCTAGACAGTGCAGCAGAAGTCACCATAGTTCGCAAGATCTTGAAGGATCACCTGGAGACAGTGGACTTGAATGAATCCATTCAAGTTGAAACTGCAGACACCAGGGTTAGTGTACCCCACAGGTTATATGAAATAACACTCGGGATGTAGGGGGACATAACTAGAGAAACAAGAGAACTCTTTTGGGAGAAGCTCTCCAAGGGCTATGGCATTCTTCTAGCTGAACAAGACTGGCCACCTGAATTTGTCAGGGAGTGCCCACATGGCGAAGAGATAATTATGCCAGCCTTCTCAAATCACATTCCAATTCATAAAAAATACACATATGCTAGGAAATGGGCAGTAGCTCAAACTCCAGCATTATATAAAAAATAATGCAGGATGGGATGAGGATTCTCCTCACCATAAAATCCAGTTAAAAAAATCAGCCCACTACACAAAAGCAGTATCCAGTAAAACAGGAAGCTAAAAAACAGGTCAGGGAGATTTTAAATCAACTTGAATACCAAGGGGTGATTGAAACATGTACCTCATCAATGAACAATCCTTTGTTTCCTGTCTCCAAACCAGACAATTCATATCGTCTAGTATTGGATTACAGACATCTAAACTCTTGTTGCAAAACATTTGCAGTACAAAATGCACACAGTGCAGCATTAATGAATAACATTGTGCGGAAGAAATATAAAACCACATTAGATATTTCAAATGGGTTTTTCTGTCAAAACATTGCACCTGAAAGCAGGCATTTGACCGCTTTCTCAATTATGGGGACACAGTGACAATTTCGCCGTCTCCCTCAAGGATTCAAGAATAGTCGAGGGTTATTTTCAGCCAGGGTAACAGAGTTACTACAAATGTATGATGATGAGGCATTATCTTATGTCAATGACATCTATCTTACAGACGATGATTTGGACGTGCACTTGAAAAGAGTGAACACATAATACTTGGGTTTGCTTCGGAGGGGTACAAATTCAATTTTAAAAAATCACAAATTGCCCACCACAATGTCCTATTCTTAGGATACGAACTTTCAAGTGAAAGCAAAAGCCTGGCAGCAAACTTTCTAGAGAAATGTGCTCTGATCCAGCCTCCAAAGACGCTGAAAAACTTACAGTCAATTATAGGTTTCCTGAATTTTGGAAGAACTTATGTTCTAAACTACACAGAAAGGGTTAAACCTCTCTACGAACTAATCAAACCTGATTTCAAACCAACTAATTGGACTCAAACACACACAGAAATTTTGCGTTCAGTGCAAACAGACATGTTAGCAAAAACACAGTTAGAAACACGCGACAATGTGCGCAATCTTGTGATCCGAATCATCCCAGGGAGATGCAGATTCACGTACCTGACCTTTAATGAAGGTGAAAAGGTACCAATAGCATACAAATCATACTTGTACACACAAGCTGAAATAAAATTCACTTCGACAGAAAAAATTCTGACAGCAGTTCAAACTGCAGTAGCAAAAGAGAGAGCTCTTGCACAGGGTAAACGCATAATGATCGTTACACCTGTACCTGCTTTAGAAGCAGTGACGAAAGCGAGCATTCCGAATGCTAAAGCTTTACATCCAAGATGGATACAATTGGTTAACTTTCTTGCTGCAACAGACGTTGAATACGTATTTGACCCCTATTTGAAGACACGAGAATTCCTACAATACGAACATGAATGTCTCTGCCGACCGAGATTCTGCCTCTAGAACATTACGGATGTATAATCTATACAAACGGATCAACACAGCCCGCAATTGAGGCTAAACAAGCCTATAGTGCTGCGTGCGCGATTGTTAAAGGTCGCTGGCACAAAGGTAAATTTAGACCTATGGTCACTAAAACTCAATCACTCGGAGACTGCACAGCTCAGCCAGCTGAACTACAGGCTTTCAAGAAGGCGCTTGAAAATACAGATCGCGAATTCCCCACACTAATAGTGTGCGATTCGTATTTCTGCTTTGAATCTTACAATGAACACTTGCAGAGCTGGGTTAAAAACGGGTTCAACAATTCAAAAGGTGGCACAATCAAGCATAAAATGCTTTGGGAACAAATAGTTCATTTACAGAAAGAACTACAAAAGACTCACGTGATTCACACACGGAGTCAACAGGGTGCTGGCGTTCAGGTTGCAGGGAATTCATTGGTTGATGAGGCCGTGAAGGCAGCTGTACAAACTGCTTCCATAGCTACAATCGCTCGCTCAAAAAGAGTAATGGACGGTGAAACGTTACTAGCGGTAAAAGCCTCAATGGAAGGCAACTATGCAGCGTTACCTCTAAACTATCCACTCAAGTATACATACATAATTGATGCAAACTTCGTTCCTTTTGCTGAATCCCTGGAGTGGGGGACAGAGTAATTCCAAACAGGAAGCGGAGAGCTGCTTTGGTTCAAGAAGCACATATGGGAGAGGGTCTGATACATCAAGGGATCTTAAAATCTCTAATAGAATCAGAAGAGATGTACTGGTGGCCAGGAATGAGCGTCCAAGTTTACGAATTTGGAATAAACTGTGATACCTGTTACAGATACCACAGCTTTGAGGACCACCAGATATATGACTACAGTGTAGCCAGCCCAGTTCAGATACCATTGCTAGACCGCATTAGTCTATCGACATACCGACGTCTCGATGGACGGATGCGGTCCCACAACTACTAGTGTAAGTGTCCAACGTAGTCTTAACAATCTGCAAAGAAATTCTCTGGGTGGAATCACTCCATATGAATTACTATTTGGTACTAGAATGATAATCGAAGACCTTGATTGTCAAACTTCAGTGGTGGAACAAAAACCCTTTGATGTCAAAGATCGTTTGGCTGTTTTACAGGACTTAAATGAAACAAGGAGAAGTCAGAGTAACACGATACAGAAGCCAACGACCACTGAAGAAAAACCACCTGTCCCAGCAAGACCTGTCTGGATTCCAAAGATTGGGGATTTAGTCAGGGAAAAGATCGCGGTAAAGAAGGAATTTGGGCCGTCTTGTGGAAAAGCAGTACCTGTCTTAGCAATCCAAGGAACAAGATCAGTGGTACTACCGCCCCTTGCTGTTAAAAGGGAGAACAGAGTTGCGTCCATCGACCTGGTCAAACCACATCATGTGGCCAATAATAAGTAGTAGGCCCAGTGGGCTCCCAAGATGTAGCAGAAGACCAAATCTTGCTACTATCCTAGAGGTTCAAACTGAAAGACTTATCACCTTTGATAAACCTGCAGTAAGAAAAGAAGGACTATATAACAAAGCCATGGAACGTGTGCCTCTTGAGACCCAAATATCAGTTTGTCAAGAAACACCTGTCTACAATGATGTAGCCTCTGACTATACCAATATGACAAAGGAAGAGCATGTAGAAAAAGGGCTTTCAGTATTTCAGAATTTTCCAGGGCGCTCTACCAGATGTGGATGCTAGAGTAGTCGAGTGAACAAGGTGGGTATGGTGCAAACAGGCGAGTGAGAGAAGACCCCCTAACCGCTCAACAGTATGTTAAACAAGTTAACAAACAAAACAAAGGTTCACAGTGTTGCCAGATTTTCCCGCAAAGGTACTTTGAGAAGGTTTAATAGTTCCACAACCAGCCGACACAGGATTTATATTCATCCTGACACAATTGGAGCTTACTTGGAATTAACAGACGCCCGGACGTATATATTTTTTACATTTAAGCCCACTATACCTTGAGAGAGCATTCCTGCCGGGTCGGAAATATCACCGGTAGAGCAACTTATTGGCAAGTTTACCGATATCACAGCCCTGAGGAGTCGCGAAGACACTGTTCCCACGTGACGAAACACGTGTCGGCTGGTTGTGGAACTATTAAACCTTCTCAAAGTACCTTTGCGGGAAAATCTGGCGTTTTGGTCTGTTGACTTTGGACTTTCCGTAAATTGTGTGTCACTACTGTACACGACTGTTAATTAATCCTGTTATTGTGTGCATAGGCAACACTATGACAAAGGAAGAAGCAGCTACAAAGATTAATAACAATCCTGATGCAATTCCAACAATTGACAGAACTGCCTCTGGCTATTTTATCAACTTTGATACGTTTTCTGAGGATCCCAGTGAACCTGAAGATAAGCCAGCAAATGAAACTTTCAAAGAAAAAATAACAGAACTCTTTCATCAACTTGAAAAAGCATATCTGGTTTCACCATGGATTGAATTTTGGATTGTGTTAGGTGTACTTTTCCTCCTGCTCTGGCTCATTCTGGTTCTAAGCTTGGGAAAAATGATAGATGGAAAATACAGTACATTGGACACAGTAAGTAAGAAAATCAACTTGCTCCTGAAACCTCACAAATCATCTCATCGTGAACGAAGAGACCTCTCATCAGTGAACATCACAGCCGTTCCTATACCTGGTGGTATAGCATGGGACAGAATTGATTATGACATCTATGGCCCGGTGGAACTGCTGAAGATTCCACACCAGTTCAAGGTTTCTTTGAGTGACTTTGTATCACCCAGCACATTTTCTGATGATTGGGACTTTGAAACTGTTAATAACATGATGATAGACTTAGAAATGTCAGCTAAATTTACAGAAAATGAATATTTAGAGGGTTCATCACATTATGAACAAATGTATTGTTTTAATCACTATGGTCACCATTATTTGCATAAATCTGCAAACCCTAGGAATGTTTTTACTTATAATCAATGGGAACATTGTCCAACGCCGCCAAAGGGCAGCTCAAAAACATTTTATGAAATGTTTCCGTACTTCTCAAGGTTCAACATTACAAATCCAGAAACGTTTTATTTCAAAAATATGAAGAAGACAGGAATAAAAACAATGTTGACCAATACTAAACAAATTTATTCTGCAAACTTTTATGCTCAGCTGTCTACATTAGGTTTTAACTTTTGGAAAGACAACATTGAGACAAAAACTGTCTGGGGCACAAAAGACTGGCAGGTGCAAGGTTTAGAAGCCCTGTTCAGAGCCTGTATTATACCAGAACAAATAATGTTTTTAAATGACACTGTTCAACAAACTTCTTGTCTTGGCCTGGCTAAGATAATAGACTTAAATAAACCATCTATACCTAAACCCACATCTGACAGTAATGATACTACAGAAGAGGAGATAGACGTACCCTATATTCTGAAACAAAACAGAACTAATCCTGATTGGAATAAATGGTTAATCTGGCCCACAGACACGAATAACTGTCAAAATAGATTCCTGAACAAAACACAAGGGTTCAAAGTAAATAAGCCAGATCCATGATACTCCCAGAGACAACATCCAGGGATAGTAACTACTTACAGTGTAGGAAAAAATGCCTTGAATGGCTACAGAAATCTACACATCCAAAAATCAAACAACACCTATCTTTACTTAAAGAAGGCAATGATTGGCGAGATTTCTTAATGGGGCCTCGCAAACCACGTCAAAAAACGTTTCATATATGCCGGTATATAAGCTGTGTACAACGAAGCTTGGAAAATAACGCACATGGAAACTGCAGAAAGAATACGAGAAATTGATCTTATTAATTTAGAGAAAACTCTCTCTGTAGTGGACAATGGGTTAATGACTCTGTCCTCCAGAACATATTCTTTGAACAGCACTGTATCATCTGCAATTTGACATAGCAGAGCAGGACTTGCTAATGTTACAACATGGCCAGTCTCAATTACGTTCTATAATGCAGCTAGGCTGGACGTTACAAAATCTTCGTTCAGGCTACGTGCCATGGCGTCTAATCAACACAACATCATTGTTTGAGGTATTTAACCTTACAGATAAACAAATCTCTTTGGCACAAAGAGGAGCAGACTATACAGTGCTGAGCATTGAAAACTGGAAAGATTACCATTGAGAGTTTCTGAGAAGCCTGTCATTGAATGGATAATACATGGCACCATTACGATACAAGTGACGATTTTCCAATTTCAATAATGTCTACAGCATATACCAGCGGGCCTGTATGAAAGGTTGGGTAAAGAATACATTAAGTCGACCTGGACTTTACCTTACACACACAAATGTTGGAGTGGGGGAAAATAGGTATTCCTTAGTGGCAAAAATTGTAAGAACTCACTAAGCGGTACCCTTTTGTGCCAAGGTATTAATTTACACAGAGCATGCAAAGGTTCTGCAAATAACCTATCTTGCCACCTGCACGGTACACCCTACACAGTAATAGAACTAATTTTCAGGCAGCTATCCAATGGCAGCTACGTTATGCTCAATGACCACAGCTGTTGTGTCATGTAGCCGGAAAAGCGTATCGAGTTAGTGTGTCATCCAGGGTCACTTGTTGTATGCAAGTATTGTATCCAAAGAGCAAGTCAGACAGGTAGACGGTGTTATGGCCTTCACTGAATATCTCTTCTATACGAATTGATACTTTAAGCAGAATGAAAGTCATTCTTTTGCAAAAAACGGTGCCACTGACCTCGTCTAAAGAAACGTATGATCTGCAAGTTCCAAGGACTTCTGCAGAGATACATGCATTATTTTCAACGAACTGCCCAGTACATTTCGCAGAAATGTTAAGTCAAATCTTAAACATGTCTGATACCAGTGGCATCGCACATGTTTTTAAGACGATATTTTCGGGACTGTTAACACTATTTGGAGCAGTCCTCGGCATTTATCCAAATTTCATAAACTCTGTGATCGGCGGCCTACCTCTCATCGAGGGACTCGTAGCAGGAATTCTGTTATTATTCATTCTGCTCCGATATGGCAAGTCTGGTCAGCAGCAATACCCAGACTACCATGGAACAATGCCTCCTTGCCATGAGGTATCGTGAGAGAATTACACAGATTCTTGGCTTGGCTCGTTTAAGAGATCCGGACACAATTTGGTTTCTATCGTTCAGACCAATCTGCCTCCTCTGACCGGTGAGTGTGGCTCACTGGTTAGAGGAGGCAGTCCTTGATGCAGAGGTCAGACCCGGGACCAGGGTTCAATCCCCAACGCGGCAGGGCCTTGAGCTCAAAATGTCCACGGACTGGATAATTCTCGCCTCGGCGCCCACTCGAATCATGGGTTCACACTCTGCAACTCTGGGCAATAGCTTGCTTAATCTCCACTACGGCCCCACCGCGATGGGATGCCTGTCCTTCACCTTGGGGATGCCCAGTAGGGGTAATCTTGCAGGGAAAGGCCAGGACGGGTTCCCAAAGCAAGCGCCTTGAGACCTTATGGTGAAAGGCGCTATATAAGAACGTATGATATACGATTTATTTTTATTTATCTGTTCTGCGATGCCTGCTTTGCGGAGAAGAATGCATGTTGGACATTTATCTTACACTTCCATCACTCCTGCCATCGAATGTTCACGCTTTGCTAGGTCCGGTAACGACTCATGCATCGTGTTGCCCCCAATGGCTGCCAATTCTGATGAGGGCATTGATTAAGGTCTCACCGGCAAGTCTAACCGAGGGTGAGATACGTGACACTACAGGCACACAGGCACCACCTACTGCGGACATTGCTAATGCTTCAAACGCTGACGGCGATGATCCTCATCTATGCACATTTGACCTGCTAACTGAAGTGGCCCCACTTTCGCCTACTATGGTAGACAGTTTCTTTGCCAGCCTAGACGATCTGATGTTTTCTCCTGACACCGAGAATACCTTTTGATTCATGCACACAGCGTTCTCTGAACTCTGACTAACAATTTGAACTCTTTCAAAATAGAACTTTTGGCACAGAGTAATCTGCTTAAAGTAGAACTATTCTTAGAGAACAAGATTTCTTTTGAAAACTTCCTAGTGACAATATTTGGCCTAATCATCATCACAAAACAGTTTAAATATTATATTATGGGATAGACTCGGTTTCTTTTCTATAAACTTAAGAGACATTTCATGAATGTAATTTTTGTATTATGCTAGAATGTATGCTCTCATAGTATGCTTCATATCAGTTGAGACTTGTTTTTCCTACACTTTATACTAGTTTCATGTACACAAGCCTTTTCCAATGCAATTTGTATTTTGTGTTGTGGGTGGGATTGTAAACACTAGCTTTTTGAAATGTTCAGTGATTATACGTTTAGTTTTATTGAACTTAAAATCGTGGAGTGGGTGTTGTAAATGAATCTAGGACCCTATTGTAATTTTCCCGATTCATGCCCTTATATAGGTATAAATTACCCGATCCTTATATAGGCATAGAAACCATTACCATATTTAGACTGAGCCTATGCAGCCCAAATACGGCATGGCTACTTCCACTAAGTTCAGAGAATCAACAACAATTTCATAGAAAAACACACCTTCAGCAGCTAGGGACATCCCCTTAGCCTGAATACTAATTTATCTAGGAAATAATGGAGATTTCGAAGAACTGAGTCTTCGATGACGTTATTAGGTCCAATCATACGTCAAACACGGCACCTTCAAAGTATAAATATGCCTACATTTGCCCAGACAAACACACGGTGGTTTGAGGCAGATTGACTGTCTACTTGCCCGACGCCCTGCAGCAGCAAGTGCCGAAGGAAGCCGACCCTCCAGCAGACGCACTGAAAGACTCTGTCTTTTCTCCAGCTGAGAAATCGAGCTCCAGTGTTTCCAGGCTACCCTTGCAGGTTGCTAGGAAATTGAGTCCTGAGAGAGAGATACAAGACCCCCTTCATTCTAAACCAAGGTACGGAGCTGACCCATAGAGAATTCTTAGATACATTCTTGGCAGAGAAATACTAAACTGAAGTTACTCCTCACTTACTTCCTCCCTTGTACTAGACTTAGGTTAGGTACACCGGGGTAGGCATATTTTAGAAGCACCAGTTGAGTATCCAGGTCACCCGCGAGCTCTAATCCGACCCGCGTCCCATTCCGACATTGATCGCAAACGAGTGGACGGCCATCGAGCCTGACTCGACCAACCCAATACTATTGTTATTTAAGCTCGCCAAAAATCCGGCATAACTGAAAGAACCAGTGTACCTTCCATCCACTTCCGCCCACATATTAACAGGAGCTGAAAGCATAACAATTGACTGCTTGGCCCATTGCCGCAACGGGATACATGAGATTGTAATGAGCAACCACCAGCACTACCAGTGCGTCTGCTCGATTATTTAAGGCGTTGTCCTATTCAGGCAAATTTTATTTGAAAGTCCTGATGATGATCCCCTTTATGTAATTGAGCAAAGGGATCGAAACGTCGACACCCATGAGTGGGCATACATGTAATATACTTCAAATGTGATTTTGTATGTGCTACTCCAGGCGACACTGTCACTATTCTCTACTATTTACAGTGCCCTGCCTGCTCCTTTTCTTGCCTGAAAACACCCCTTTCACTCTTTTTTACTTTCTTTCTCTCCTAGTACGGTACAGGATTGTGCCACGCTACTGTTGTAGAAATATATTATGACTATATCTGATATCTGTTGATAAATAAATTCCTTGTCCGGCTGGGCAAGGAGACTTAAGCGTATAGTAGCTTATTGTGTTCTATACTGTATTGTTATGATTCTAAATAAGCTAGGAACCCGTGTTTCCATTACTTAGTTGATACCCATGGTTCTTAGCTACCCTCTGGGTCCCCCTTGTTTCTCAAAAATACTTAATACTAGTTTCATCATCACTAGAGTCACTTAAATTTGAGCCTGATGACCAACTCAGCTCGTCCGAAAAGGAATAGAAATCACTTGGGGCCTTATCCCTTTCCTTATCCTTGTCTTTGTCCTTGTCTGTATCATCGTCGCTCTGATTGCGTGAATCTTCAGGGAGAGCTGCCCTTTTTCCAACTGTGGAGTACCCTGAGTCTTCTGACTGAAGATTGATCTGGGTCTCCATAGACTTAGCTGCGACTAGATCTGGATGTATATGCTCCAGACTATGAATTTCAGGCTCGGCAGGAATTATAGGGATTGCATTTATTATGTTATGTGGAGTATCTGTGTCTATATTAGTCGTGGGGGATATATTGAGCTGTTCCAACACTACATCCACTTCCTCCAACACTTCTCGCAATTCTGGTTGTGCAGTTGATATAGCTGTTATGGCATTTACCCCCCCGGGGGGACCATCAACAATTTCAGTAGCTATAGTCAAGGGAGAAGTGCTCAGCAAATTAGTTTTCATAAGTGAAGGTGAGTTAGACAGCCCATTTGCAATACTCAGCACATTTGTTGTTGTCAATGCTTTTTTCCTCACGCTGCCCGTACTCTCCTCATTCCCCACATTGACCCGGCTCACCGTATTGTCCTGGGGGATTCCTCCCTCTATCTGCGCACCTCTGTGTGTAGCAGTTTCAATTTCGGTAATACAGCCGATTCAGCCGAATCAGCTTCTGTTGGTGGAGTCTGAGGTGTACGCTCAGCTCCTGACCGACTCTGCGAGCCTTAACCCGGAAGGAGCTTCCCCGGGGCTTTGCTGAGGAGCTCAACCACCGAAGGAGCATTCTGTCCGCCTTTCCGGATGGCACCAGCTGCTGCACTCGACTTGCCGGGCGTCTTCTCAGGGGTCCCCACGGCAGCCGGACTCTTCGCTGCTCCTCCTCTTACCAAAGCCTCCATATTCTCACGCAGAGCGAGTCTCGCCGCTCTTGTCTTCGCTGCAGCCGCTGCCGAGGCAGCGTTCTTCGGTGCCATACCCTCGTAGCGGTCGCTTGGCTCTGGCTTCAGCTCCGAGTCCGATTCCACAGAGCAGGGCAGGTAAGACAGGCAGCAGCCTCGATGTTTCTTAGTAAGCTGACAGTAGTATTGAATAAGGGCGAGCCCTATTGCCGTAGCCAATGCGGGGATTTGATTCTTTACTCGCGTTGTCTGTTCTTTGAGAGGGGTATCTGACACCATTATGTGTGAAGCAGTTCGAGACAGAGCTTCGACTTGACGTGAGCCGGTACAGATTACACCTCATTTCCTTGGTAATGATGTTTTCATAAAAGATAGCCTCCCAATTGTAATCCGTGTGGCACTTCTTCATTAGGGGTCAGTTTGTTTGTTTTTCTTGACTGAGAGCACTGAGCGACCCGCACTGCGGTCTCAAGCGACCGCCATCTTGCCTTGACCGTATGACTGAGATGGAGACGAGAGTGGTCGGTAATGAGTCCGAGATTGCTGTAAATCGTGAGCAGATCGACACCCATGAGAAGGGGCTTTCTGACGTGATGTGGAAGATCCGCCTACGTAGAAATATTCTGAGGGTCCTAGGTGTTCCTGAAGGAGCGGAGGGGGGGGGATGCTCGCTCCTTTATGGTTAAACTATTTCAAGACTCCCTACCAGAACTTTCTGCTTGGAATTGGGATCTAGAGGTGCAGCGTGCACATCGAGTACCTCTCACCATGCGAAATGCCCCGAAACCCGGCGCATATCCGAGAGCTATACTAGTATATTTCTGCAATTTTATACTGAGACAAGCAGTATGGGAGAAAGCGAGGCCAGAGGCGAAAAAATCTAGCGGTCACATAACCTATTTTGTATGCCCTGACTTCTGTCACACCACAGTTGAGCGGAGGTGGCGCTTGCGCCAGCTCATAAAACCTTTTCAAGACAAGAAGCTCCAGGCATACTTAAATAATCCTGCTAGGTTGAAAGTAATTAATGGTGACCAAACAAAGTTTTTTACCTCGGAGGTTCAGGCTAAAGAGTACTTGGATAGCCTCTCATGAGAAGAAAAAGAGGGGATAAAAGTGTCTATAACTGCTTTCTTTACTCTTTTTCTTTCTGTTTTTTTGGGTTTTTCACTTATGGGTCTGGGACTTTATTGTTAATTATTAATGGTTAGACTGAGAGCACCAGAGCGACAATGCACGTTCATCACCATAGACTCTAATGGAGTCCAACTGCCTTTGTTTTTGGAGGGTGGGGGGCAAAGGTCAAAGGGTGGGAGTGGGGGGGACGTAGCTGGGGGAAAATGTTTAAAAAAGGCAATCATGAATGTAGAAGCAGAATCAGAAAAATAAACTGTAGTGTTAACGTAGAATATAGAGTTATGTTTGGTAATATAATAGATCAGGACTGGGGAAAAAACAAAGCACAACATGGCTAGGGTAAAACTTTGCTCCTGGAATGTGGCTGGCCTCAATGATAGGACGAAAAGAGAACAAATGTGTGGGATAATTACTCAGAATGCGCTTGATATTATATGTCTTCAAGAGACTCATATCCCTTGGGCTGAAAGGGGAGTATTAAGGGTCCCTGGATTCAACTTGTTGGGATGTACATCTCATACCTCAAGGACTAGAGGGGTTGCTATATTTGCTAAGCCATTTCTGGGTGAACCCATACGGGTAGCTGCTGACTCTATGGGTAGGTGGGTTATCGTGGAGCTTAAGCTGGGGATTACAATATGTTCTATTTATGCCCCTAACGAAGATGACCCCTCTATAATTAAGGATCTTGAGACGGAACTGTCATCATGGCCTCAGGCACTTATATTTTGTGGAGATTTCAATATCTCCTTGCCAAAAATGGAACTGGCACATAATCAAGCTCGAAATAAATATACTGGCCGTAAGCCTAAAGTTTATAGCGCTCTCCTTCAATTAAAGGAAAGTTTAGGCCTGTCCGATATATGTGACCTGAAGCAGCCACAAGACCCAGGGTACACGTACTTCTCATATCCCCACAACAAGTACGTCCGCATAGATTATATTTGGATGTCTAGTAACTGGGCTAGCCAGGCAAGAATTTTCAAATTCCCAAAGATTATAGCGGACCACAATCCGTTAGTACTCTCTATTAGCATAGATAATATGGCCAGACCTCGGACAAGCTGGACTTTTGATCGAAAACTGCTCGTCAATAGGGGATATATTGAGTATATTAAGGTATGGGCGCAAGGATTTTTTGATTGTAATCGATATAGTTCATCTAGAAACACGGTGTGGGATTGTTTCAAAGCGTCAATACGGGGTGAGACAATTAGCTACGTAGCTAGGCAGAGGAAAGAGAGTGTAATTTTAAATGATCTTCAGCTACAAAAATTAGCTAGAAAAGAAGAGAAGCATACTGCCATACTTGCTCAGGGTGGAGAGGATGGAGAGGGGGATTTAATTTTGAGAGAAATGACGATCCTTAAGGCAGAGATAAATAGTAAGCTTACTCAAAGGGCAGCTGAGACTTATCAATCCCACCGTAATGAGATCTACGAAACAGGAGAGAGGGTAGGGAAGCAGCTTGCACTCAGTACTCGGCAAAAACAATCTCTCAATTCAATTGTGTGCATTGAGTCAGAGGGTCAAGAATTTACAACACCTGAAACAATATTAGAAGTCTTTAATTTTTTTTTATAAGAAACTGTATAATAATGAGGACTCTTTTGACTTTGATACAATTAAAAATGAAGTGGCCAGATGGGCTGCTGAATGTTATGTTATGTTAAAAGGGGTGCTTCTATAGCGCACGGCTACTCCGAGGAGTGTCCCGGTGCTGTCGGAGCCTCACAGGTCAAGGGGAGGAGCAAATAGAAACAGGCGGTGCAGGCAGCATGATAAGAGGACAAGGTGGAAGAACTTATTGCTGAAACAGCCAGGTTTTCAAATCCTTCCTGAATGTCAAAAGATTAGAGCAGGATCTGAGCGCGAGAGGAAGATCGTTCCACAGCAGGGGCGCCAGATGTTTATAGGCGCGTCCGCCGAGGCGAGCCCGATGTATCCTAGGGGTGACTGCCCTGGCTTGTGACGAAGAGCGAAGGGATCTCGAGGGAAGGTAGAAAGTGATCCAGTTCTGAAGATAGCGGGCGCCTAAACCATGCAAGGCTTTAAAGGCGATGGTCAGGGCCTTGAAAGCGATCCGCTTCTTAATGGGCAGACAATGAAGAGTTCTGAGGTGCTCCGATGCCCTGGCCCTTCTGGTAAGGCCAAATATGGCCCGGGCTGCCGAGTTCTGTACTATCTGAAGGCGCGATATGAGATATTCCGGTAGGCCAAGGTACAGAACGTTAGCGTAGTCCAGGCGAGAGCCAATCAGGGCCTGCACTGTGGTCTTTCTGTGCTCAGAAAGTACTTTAGGGGTAGATTCGGCTACTAGACAAGACCTAGAAAGAGATATAACCATGAGTGAAGTACGAATTGCTCTAGCAGAATTGGCTTCGGGCAAGGCAGCAGGCCCAGACAAAATTCCACTCGAGCTCTATAAGATTTTGGATAATATTATAACTCCTCTACTTCTTGACTTTTTTATTGGAGTTCAAGTCAGCGGTAATCCCCCTAGATCATGGTTGGAAACGAATATTGTGGTTTTTCCAAAAAAAGATAAACCTCCTAAACTGCCATCATCCTATCTCTCTTATCAACTCAGACTCGAAGCTATACTCGAAGATTCTGGCTAATCGGCTCAGGGGGACGATCGAGCATCTGGTCTCTCCGTGGCAGCACGGCTTCATCCCGGGCAAGGGCACTACGGACCACACTAGACGTGTCACTGCCCTCTTTGATGCCATGGCTGTCACGGGGGGCCGGATGTCGGTGGTCTTCCTAGATGCCGAGAAGGCCTTTGATCGGGTCTCATGGGCTTTTTTGTGGGCAGTTTTAGAGCAAAATAATATGGGACCAAGTTTTATGAAGTCTCTGAAAGCAATGTACTTCTCACCTAAGGCTAGAGTTTTGGCGATGGGTCAGGAGTCGAGCCTTTTTGATATATCTCGGGGGACTAGGCAGGGGTGCCCATGCTCCCCTATCCTTTTCGCACTTTATATAAATCCCCTCATTATAAAATTGCTAAATTCCGAGGCAATTAGACCAATTACTTTGGGTCCATTTGATACCAAAATATTAGCCTACGCCGATGACGTGGCGGTAGTAACATCACACCCCAAGGAGGCAATAATCGAAATCGAACAGATTACACATGCATTCGGACAAATCTCGGGGTATTCTTTAAGTAGGGATAAAACGATGGTTATATGTACCCAAAATACCCAATTTATAGATTCTAGGAAAGTAGATAGTGCGGTATATCTGGGAGTCCGTATATCCTCTAAAACTGATGAGATTATTAAAATAAACTATGATCCCCTAATACAAAGAATAACAACAGATTTAAAGCGGATAGATGGCATACATCTTTCGATTATTGGAAGAGGTAATTTTCTCAAAATGAACATTCTACCCCGAGTTCTCTACCTGTTCTGGGCGATCCCGTTATTGGTGGACGACAAAATTATTAAGATCCTTGAATCTCAGATGAGCAAGTTTATATGGGGATATGGGAAGATAAGGAGATCTATCCGCTTTCTCCCTCTCCCAGTTATAAGAGGGGGCCTTGCAATACCTAATTTGGGATACTATTTGCTGGCAGCTCTATTACATCAGATGAAGCCTCTATTCTATATAAAATCTTTGGGAAGTGAAGTAGGGGAGAGCTATATTCCTATAATATTTGAATTAATTATCGGGGATAAGGCGAGAGGTCTCCTAGTAAGACAACTCGAATCTTCATACTTCAAAAAAGTGAAATTTAAGATTATACTGAGTGTTTGGGGTATCTGGAAGAAAATTAGAAGACAGCTGAGTATTACTAAACATAATAAGTACACCTCGCTATGGCACTCTACCCTATTACCACCATCTATATACAATATGATTGCCAGGAAATGGGAAACATGTGGAGTTTCGACTATCGGTGACTTCCTGTCGCTTCCTGCTAGCCAAAGATTTCAACAGCTACAACTTAAATGTTCTATTCCCAGCAATAGTGTATTCAAATATATTCAGACCTAAAAAGTGCAGATATCACACTGGAGAATATTCCTTTATTTGACTGTCTATTAAGACCTTCAACTAGGATTGGTACGATCTATGATGCCCTAATTGACAGTCAATTGGATGATGTCGCTGCTGTGGAGCAGGGCTGGTCAAGGAAATTAAACAACCCCAATGTTGATATCGATAAGGTATTGTTATTGTCAACAAAATTGTTTATGTCTTCTAATTTAAAAGCACAATTGTATAAGACCATGTATGATTTATATTTTACCCCTGCTAAACTTTACTCTTGGGGAAAAAGAGCTAACTCAGAATGCCCTAGATGTGGAAAAAATTCGGCACATTTAATCCATATGCTATATGAGTGTGAAAAATTAACAGTACTGAAAAATATGATAATGGGATTTTGGCAGGAAGTGTTTGGTCATCCAGTCGCCGAATCCCCTACCATGTACATCTTGGGGTATGATAATACACTGTCACATTCCACTGAAGAAGAAACATTGCTTTTTTTGGAGACAGCTGTGTATCGTATTATATTAACAGCCCGCTGGAAAGATACAGATTCCCCCTAACTTTCAGATATGGTTATCAAGACTCTTGGGTATGTATAATCAAGAGAAGGCGATCTTTGCCTGTAAAGGGTTGAGGGCTAAAGCTCGGGGCATTAAGATTTGGAAACCAATTGAGAATTGGAGCAAATATTAGAGTTGCTAGCTAGACTGTGCCCACCAGTGTAAATAATATTGTGGCTTTTCTTTTTCCTGATATTTGCTTTCTATGTTAATTGTTTTATTTCATTTCTCGTAAATTTGTTTTTGAGACTAAAACATTGTTTTATGTTTACTTCTGCATTTATGAATTGCCAAATAAAATTATTAAAAAAAAAAAAAAAAGAGATTGATTTCTTATTCTTGGGAAAACAAAGTTGTCATGTTTATGCGGTTGTCAGAAACTAATCCCTTCTTGTGAATTCGAGAACGTTTCTAGTGACCTCTGAGCTAGCTGTCACTCACTATTAAGTCTAATATATACGATAGAGACCTAGTCGACCTCAGTCCTACGTCTAAACAATAGTATATGTTATTCCAATGTGCAGAGCCTATTGGGAATATAGGAACTACACTACAATCCTTTTGTGATGTCCACGATGTCCTCCACGAAAGTACACCTGAGGTTGCCCAAGTCTTTACAGATTATTATCGAACACTTTTTCCGGTGGCACCTGTATCACAGCAGGAGCTTGAATCCCAATTATTGAAAGAGATCCCTTTGCCCTCAATCCCTCCATCTCTGGCTCAGGATCTTGAACGATAACAAGGGAAGAAATTAACAAAAGCATATTAGACCTGGCCCCAAGTAAAACGCCTGGACCGACGTGTTTACAATCACATTTCTTAAACAATATCAGTCCGTTCTGCTTCCTCATCTCCTAGCACTCTACACTGAGACAGTGGAACACAGGCCATTCCCCTCAAACTAGATTTAGCCACAGTTGTCATACCCAAGAAGAGCCAGCCTTCAGACAGAAGCTCCTCATATAGGCCCATTTTCCATATAAACGCTGATATTAAGGTGTTCGTGTGGTGTTAACGTCTCAATTGAATCAGACCGTACTCCATTTGATCCACCCCGATCAATGTGGGTTTATGCCGAATGCCGGTGCTGAAATGG
The DNA here is from genome assembly GCF_964263255.1 of Lissotriton vulgaris. Lineage (NCBI taxonomy): Eukaryota > Metazoa > Chordata > Amphibia > Caudata > Salamandridae > Lissotriton > Lissotriton vulgaris. The sequence goes on along the minus strand of NC_141698.1, from coordinate 276,379,803 downwards.
GCAGGCTTTGGGCCTTTCTTTCGTAGACTTATTAGTAAACTTATTAGACATCATACAGGGCTGTCCCCTATCGCCGTTGCTCTTTGCCTTAAAGATTGAGCCCTTGGCACACCTCATTTGTTGTGACGCCCGGGTGCAAGGATGGTTTTGGGGGAAGGTTAGGAAGAGCGCACAGCTCTCTATGCAAATGATGTTTTATTGTTTCTTGGTGATCCCCAGTCATCAGGCCCGCCATGCCTTGAGATCCTTAACCTTTATGGGGAGGCCTCCGGACTGCGGGTCAACGTGACCAAGCCCTGCTAGTACCAATTACAGGAGATGCAAGTGGATATTTTGGGTGCCCCACAATCCAGATATGCCGTCGCTTCTTGAAGTCTTTAGGTATTTACATGGACTCTTACTTTTCACCCCCTTCAGGCTAGATTGAACAGAGACCTGCATAAGTGGAATCATGTGGCTCTCAACTCCTAGGGTGGATTGCATCGTTTAAAATTATGTGTCTTCTGTGCTTCTTGTATGTCCTTGCCAACTTACAGCACCCAATTCCCCAAAGGTGGTTTCAGACGATAACTTTAAGAATCCCTGTATTTTTCTGGGTGGGGTCACCATCGAGTGACTTTTCTCAATGCAAGGCAATCTCATCTCCATATGAAGGAGGAATGGGTATGATAGACCTCTATGCCTATTACATCGCCGCACAGGTTGCAACTATAAATGGGTGGTTTAACGGGGGATGGAATTCCCCCACCTCCCAGGTAGAGCCATACCTATTGGGTCTAGACAGCATCCTGGGCCTGTCATATGGAGACCAAATTCTGCAATCTCTTCCTGACTGTAGCAAGGTGACCTTGCTCTGCTGGACAGCGGCACTTCATTTTGTTGGTTGGGATTGCAGGCTCACCAGCTTGATGTCATTATGGCGCTGCATGTGGTTACACTAGGTGGTGGGCCTAAGAGGTGCCACGTCCTGGAACAGAATAGGGTTTACCTATCTGGGAGACATTTGAAGTGGTGGTGTCTTGATGTAGTTACAAGTCCAACAAGAAAAATACCAACTTTCCCGTACCCAATTGTATCTCCATCTTCAATTCAGCCATGCCCTATTGGTACATGTCCCCGTAGATAACCACGTCCCAGAGTTGAACCCCTTTGAAGCAAAACTTTTACTGGGGAAGATGAGCAAAGGTGCCATTTCTACGCTCTACCGCTCACTGATCATTAATGCGCTACATTGTTTCCCTGCTTTGCGACTGAGGTGGGAGGTATGGGTGGGGGGACCTAGATGAGAAACCACTGGTGCAAAGGTTGTCAGTCCCTAAAGAGTTGACTATCCCCTTTCGCCTCTGCATGGTTCAACTTAACTTCATATGACCTATCTGACCCCCTCAGAGATTACAAACTGGCCGTACCTCCCCCAAGCCTGTTGTGCTTGGCGCTCCCTAATTAGAGCGGACTTCTTCCATATGACTCGCACTCTGACCCCCTTCTGGGGAAAAGTAGGGTGTAAGCTATCTATGGCCCTTGGCCGCTGCGTAGTCCTTACCCCAGAAGTAGATTGCTGGGTTTATTGGAGGAGGATGTAGGGTTGAAGTTGGAGAGGGCCTTTATTGGGGTGGTGACCCTAGTGGCCAAGAGAGACATAGAAGCAGCTGGAAGTCACCTGAACCCCCTTCACTAACGATATTGCTGAGAGGTGACGATTAGTGTCCACCACAGGAAAAAACGATTTATGAGGCAAGAGGGTGCCACCGACAAGATTTGGGACAAGTGGTGGACATCTCTACTAGTAGATGTGGGATCCTAAGTTTGTATGTACACTGGTTGTGTGTTGATTGCAAAGTAGTATGGATTGGTGTTACTGTATATTGCTATTGGTGAAAATCAATAAAAGTTGGTTATCAAAAAAAAATTCTTCCAACTTTTTACACGAGTGTCTTGCGGCTTATCTTGTTTTTTTCTAAACACTTTTCCACATACCCAACTGGAAAAATAACATGACAAGGAGGACACCAGCATATGCTTCTTGAATACTATTCCTTTAGATATACCTGGTAGTTGATCTACAGCATAAAAACTGGATAATGCAAATACTTGATTTATATAAGAAAAAACATACTTTAGAAGTATTACAAAAAAAGATTTTTTAGAAAGTTGGTCAACCAAATTAAGGAAATAATTGTTCACTGAAACATGAAGCCTACAGTTCATCAATTCTTAAAGCAAACTGGATAACTCAGAAATATCAGTTTGCAAGAAATACCAAGCATTTGCAAACCAATAGGTCTCACATTTGCGAGAGTTTGAGCAATTGGCACTGTAAATGATAATGCCTTTTATTTATATGTTTTGAAAACCTGCAAACAGTGCGTAAACACCGCTTGCAGGTTTTCTAAACAAATAAATAAAAGGCATTGTCATTTACAATGTCAATAGCTCAAACTCTTGCAAATGTGAGACCTTTGTGGCAACTGTCCCTTTAGCTGTAAAAATCATTAGCTAAAGCGCAGGTGCTGTGATTGCTTCAAAAGTGAAATAGAAAAATTATATGTGTTGTTACCAAGTATGCTCAGAAGCAATTGGCGCACCTGTGCTTTAACTTAAGATGTTTAAAGCTAAAGCGTGGGTGGTGACATTGTGACAAAAGTAAACAAATAGAAAAAAAACGTGTGGCTGCCGTTTTTAGGGCTCGCGCCCTGCGTTGCACTGTTTAGCAGTGCTTCGCAGCGCGGGGCATTTTGTAATCGAAAAATAGGGTCGGGAAGCTGCCCTGGGAATCGCACACGCTCGTGCTTTTCCTTCTGTGGGCAGCTATTGGCCTTTGCGTGCGTCTTTTAATGAAAGACTGCACGCAATACGCCACAGCTCCGCCCATGGCCTATTGGTGTCTATTACGCGCTTAGTGCGCGTAATAGACACCAATAGGCCATCACGTGTGTCGCAGTGGCGCGCGCACACCACTCGCACCGTTTGCGGGCTTGTTTATCTTTTGCAGCAGCGCTACAGGATCTATAGCGTCTTCCAGATTTTCATCCTTCGAAGCAGGTGATTTTTTTTTTTGTTGTACCTGCTCCTTAGACCTACTCTGCCTGCTCGAAGGAGCGTTTCTCACTCTTGTTTTGTTCTTTTTTTCTTTACATGCTACTTCGTGCGTAATGCAATCGTTAATATGGAAGACTATTTGACGTCACTTCGAGCAATGTTATCAAATACGCTAATTAGTTCTCAATCCTACACATTTTCAAAACTTGACAGTTCTGCACTTTCTGGGCTGTATGTAATTAAGATGCACACCATATAATTTTGAAAGCTAATTTTGTGCCTTATATTAATGTTGAACCTCAGGATAGGCCCTGTATTAAAGATACAGCATCTGCCATTATAAAAAATATATACTGCCTTTGGGCTACACAACAAGCCCTCTGTTAAAGCTGCATTGCAAGTCTCAAACCTTGCCCAAACTCTACCTGCCAAGCTTCACTCACCCAGGTAACCAGAGGGCTGGCCATGAATGCCTGCACAAGCTCCTCCACACGCGTGTCCCCCATGGTCCTCCACAGCAGGTCGGTCGTCCGCCAATCACCATCCCGGAGGCAAGATTCGTCACTGCGGGCTCATCTGAAGCCCTAGCAGGCCCTGCGCGCCTGTGTTGAGGTCAGACTCTTGCGAGCCATCGCAGGTCAGTGACTAGAGAGAGGCCTAGCCCAAGAAAAGGCCAACAGCACCTCGTTACCTCGATGAGAGCCTAACCGATGCGAGCCGACTCTTGACTCCACCCTGGTGCGCCAGGGTCCTCTGCTGACAGAAACTTCTCCGAACACTTGCAGCTCAAGGTATCCACCTGCAGGACCTCTCGACGCGCGCTCCCCTCGGCCAGCTGTTTACGAGCAGGGCAGAGGGCATGGGGCTGGTTCCGGGTAGTGGGAGGTCGCCTCTTCCTGCCCAGTCTTTGCTGCTTCTCGCCGGGGAGGCTGATTCACTTCCACCTTTCCGAGCACGCCCCGGTGTGACTGGGTCGCTGTCACTTGCTCGTGTCGCGAGCGCTTTCTTCCGCCGCAGAAAAGAGAAGTTGTTGCCCAAAACTTCGACCGCTATCTCTACCACTAACGGACGCGAGGGGGGAGATAAGGGGTGACCTAGGACCGATTTTTTTTTTTTTTTTTACTAAGCTCGATACCAACGCAAGAGGCCTTTAAAACCCATTTAAAACCCCTGTGTGAAATAATGACATGGGGTGAAATAAAACCATATTTCAGTGTGATTACAAAGACAGCTGTGATAGCGTGAGGTTTTCTGCATCATGGCGGCATTGCCCATATAGGTATCATAGCAATAAAGTGTAGCAATACACGTAACACTGTGTGCTTTGCTAAAATGTGAATCCATTTTTTCTACACAGCACTTCACATCGGGAATTAGCACGTTTATAAGCACACCCAGTTTTGGATAAACTAAATGGGACCTCTTAAGATAAAGTAATTTTCCCAGGCTCACACTATTTGGCAACTGCGTGAGCGGTGATTATCAAGCTCCAAGTTTCTTAACTATACAAACTGTCGAGACCAGGAAAAGTATATAATTCCCTGGTGAAACCAGCGCCAGTGATCTAATTTGAAATGATGGGAGTCCCAGGTATGGTGATGGACCCCCCCCCAGAAGGTGTTATTGATCAAACATTATTGTGCATCCGGTGGCATAGCAAGGGTCTCAACGGCCTCTATTAATCCAAAGTGGGTCTGCCACCCCGGCTTGGAAGCAAACAATAGCTATAACTGGAGGTGCAGTGGACCCCTCAGTCAGCTGTGTTCGGTGTCGCTGCACCTGCTGCACTATTGATAGCTATGCCCCTGATGCTACCTACTCTACCAGCCACAATAGGACCACACGTTGTAATAACACAGTCCGGTCGAGGAACTGGGGGGCTGCCAAGCTTCCACTCGGTTCAGGGTAGCGCCTCGCAGCGCTGGGGCTGCAGGGACATATGCTGTGCCCGAGATGCCTGTATGAATTCCAGCAAACAAGTTTGTCAGGATGGTCAGAACTGGACCTGTCCTATTACTACTGACCCTTCTGCGCTTCTATGCAAGGATTGAAGGAAAAGTTTATAGAAGATATGGACAGAAATTACAGCACCTCCTCTGGACAGTACTGGCCTTCGTATTACCATTTCAGACAATCACACAATGTTTCTGAGATACCGAAACACGAGAACTCCAGTAAAAAAATGCGCAGGCACGCACTAGTCTGTGCAGTGAAACAGCATGCGGCTTTAATTACAGCATAAACAGCATTGCACGCAGCATGTCCCCTGTGCATTGAGTCCACAGAAATAAGTGGGCAGAACGACCTCTTAACCTCAACCTGGGAAAACGATGCTAACTATTGACAATGCTTTACTTTGTTCCACAAGTTTTAATGACCAACAAAATAAAACGAATAACGAGTGAATTAAGATTTTCACATTTAATTATGAAATACAAATGGAGATATTCTAAAATCCTGACTAATGTCTATTTGGAAATCATGGAGAAAGTATATAAACAAATGTTGTCTCCAGAAGTGCATTTTCATAGCATTTCTGTATGTGTAAAGAAAAACACAGCAAGGTGGTAAGAAAGCCCTGGGTGGGAACGGTATTAAAGGGTTCCGTCCGGTCCCCGCCCCGCCCGTGCAGGCTAAACTCGTCGTTATACCTTCCATGGGTCAGAAGAGAGGATGTGGCCTAACGGCTACAGCGTCGAACTCAAAGCTGGACCGGGTTCGAGTCTTGGCAGGAACGCTCAACATCCTGTAATTCTGGGCAAATCACTTCATCTACGCATGCCTACTAAAATTAATGTGTCATCTGTAACATGTTGGTACTTATGTACAGCGCTCTGATACCATTGGGTCGAATTCGCACTATATAAAACTCAAAAATGTGCGAATTTGCAACAATACTTAGATTTCCGGTCTGCAGAACGCTGAATATTTCGTTTTTTTCCGTGCACAAATTTGGTCAGGTAGTAAAATAAATACCAGGTTACATTTGTGTACGGAGATAAAACCTCAAGTCAGTGCGAGGGATAAAACAGCAAGTCAGGGCAAATGTTGTCTAGATTTGTATTGCCGACTAGAGAGCTCTAAACTTGGTAGCCCCCGAGTCAGCTGCCACAACACTAACCAGATTTATCCATTGACCCGCTGAGGCGTTATGCATCTTCAATCACTTTACTTGGCTTATCCATCTTTAACTGGGCAGCAAAATTAATACAACGCTGTTCAGTAAGGGACAGAAAGCATCATTTAACTTAATGCATGCACATTTCCACAGCTTTCCAACATATTAATAAGTTAAAAAAGGCACAATAATAAAATAGGATTTACGAAGTATTGCATAGTTTCTTCTGGTTTATTTAACAAACCACACGCATCGAAACCCAGGGTGAAGCCCATTATTATAATGTTTCAACAATATTGCTGCATGATGTGATATTATCAGTTCAAAATTCTTCACCTTTTCACCTTTTATTAATTAGCATCAGTGCGTAAACAAGCACTTTGTACTTGTAGTCCATGGTTATGAGAAGCAAGGCTGGCAGTCTCTTTTACTGTCAGCCTTGCTCATCGTAAGCAAGGACTATACGCTCAAAGTGCGGGTTTCTTCACCGATTGCAGGTTTTAAAAACAAATGAATAAAAGGCATTGTCATTTACAATGCCAGTAGATCAAACTTTGATAATGCGAGCCCTATTGCATTGTAAATGCTTGTTTCTATTTGTTTACTTTTGTCACAATGGCACCACCCACGCTTAGACTTTGAACATCTTAAGAGGGCACATCGGTGATCGCAAGGAACAAAAGGAAAGCGCAGCCGCCATTATTAGTGCTGAGGCAGGCTGCGCTAGTTAAACAAAAAAATAAACTGTTGCTAGAGAGCGTGCCCTGCCAGCAAAAGCAGGCAGGAGAAAGCCCTTTAAGAAAATAGCGCACAGAGGATTTAATTAAAACATACTGAGTAACAACGCATGTAACAGGAGGTCTCCTCATGCAAGGCTACAAGAAGAGAAAAGGCGGTACTAAGGAGGGACTACTAAGCCTATTGGCCAATGACAAGCCCACCATTTACAAGGGACAAGAGCTAATTAAAAAGATGGGTGGAAAGTGGGCAGAGGTCCATGCCCTTATCCTGAATACAGCATGTCCCGAAGAGACCTAAAAATAGCAGTTAACAGATGCAAGGAGCGGATTTTTTTTTTTTAAACACAAGCTTCTGCAGCCTTGTGGTTTTATGGTGACTTAAACACATGAGCCTGAGCATACGTGGTGCTGGACATCAAATTTGTGAACTTCATAAAGTACACTAATCTCTGCAGCAGACCTAATAATCTACAGAACTATCTTCTACAGCATCACATGGAGTTGCTCAAGTCTGTATTCCAAGCCAGTAATCCACACTTCCTCAAAAAAGGTTATTCAAGTTATGAGTAAAAAGCATTAAAGAGAGTTTGGAAGAGTTATTTTTCAGATCTATAATAATGAGGCTGATACTAACTAAAAAGAGTCTACTACCTTCAGAGCTGGGTGTTTACCGAGATATTTTTGTAACCTGTAGCTCCCTGGGATGAATACCATAAGCAACTATTCATCAAATCATCCTTTTGAGTGTGATCAATTCAGTTAAACATGTGCTAATAATTTAACCTGTAATTTACAATGCTAAAGGACAGTACGCTGCTCTGGAAGACCAAGCGTGGTATAAACAAAAATGATGAATACACAGTTTCAAAATATAGGGAACTTGGTGAGGTGCACAGTAGGTTTTGAATGTCCTGGTATGTGCACGTGGCTATGATTGCCATTTCTGCCACAGACGAGTTAAAACACTTACTTTTCCAGAACTTGTTGTCGGCTGGCATCCACAGCCTCACACATTGCTCGCGCTTTCTCTAGAAGTTTAGCCACTTTACGTTCTAGATCAGCATAGAAGTCCTTCCCTTCCTGGGATTTCTTTATTAAGTCTTCATAAGCCTCATAGGAAGACACAAGAGACTGCACAGTGCTATTCCACCTGAAGTAAAAAATCCAAACATTAAAAAATGTGTATTATTGACAATTTCTGTAACTATTACAACCTATGAATTTCACTTTGGTTATAAAGGATAATTCTTCATCCCTACATGTGGCAAAAGAATAATTCAGAATTCGGTTTACAATTGATGCTGAAGTTTCCATAAAATAATATTGTAGACAGGAATTGAAATAAATCAGACAAGTACTCAAGAGGGAATTAAAAAGGGGGATGGTACTGCATAAAATATACCAGTTGAAAAATGGGTTTAATTTTAGGCAAGGCACTATGCATAGGTGATAGTACTGCTGATAAAGAGAAGCACAGAGAAAATCCTATATGTACACCCTTGCACTTTTATCTCCAAATGACCATATTCAACATGGTTTACAGTGAAGTAAATGTTTAGAAGACGGACACCACTTGGGTACTTGGCTAACACTAAACTTCTTTTAGATGAATCTGTAAAGCATGCAGCATATTGAGAAAATTACACTATTTGTTCGGTCTCATATGTGGATGGTGGGATCCTTCAGCAGATGACAGGAGCTGTAATCATGCGACGGTCACACATGACATGCTGAAGTCTCAGAGAAATGCGTAATTTTTAGTTCTGCTATAATGAATAGGCATGTGTATATATATATTTCCCATTTACATGATGAAATTTCGCCAGGAAAAGGTGGACAATATGAATGAGCAAAACTGGGTGGAAAGAGGCAAAAAATTTGGTAATCAAATGGAAAAACTCCAAGACTGCATATCATGCCCCAGTCGGAGTGGGGAAAGTCAGAATGTTGGGGTAATATTGCACCCGAGAAATACCGCTGTATCAGTAGCACCCCCAAATGCAGTGCTTTTGAACTAGAGAAAGGGGCACTTGGAATGTGAGTGAAATAGTTTATTCCAAGGAAACTTGTGCTTTTAGTACAAGCAGGGGTGGTTCCTGCATGAGGGTTATTGGGGCGGAGCACCACCAGTCTCAGAGGACGGAGAAATAGATTGAAAGACTGGTCTGAGGCTGCAGCATTTATACTATCCAGTAGCAGTGCAGCATGGCCGTGTACCAACACACGCTGCACATGTGAGGTGGATGACTTCAATTCTGCCCAAATCACTCATGCGCAGTGTGAGTCTGTGAGGCAGTGGTGAGGGCAAGCAGGCACTACCTAAAGCAGCTGTTTTTCCAGGGCTTCGGTCTAATACTCTCCTCGCCCGGATCTATAACGTAGCTCAGAACATTATTCTAGGAACCTGCCACCTCGTCCGACAGGCTGACCCTTGATATGGTCACCCCATGACAATAGGAGGCGGGATTTTAAGTGCTGCTTCCTTCTTGCTGTGCTTGTTTCTTATTTCACTCCTTCCTTCAACCAGCTTTAGCCTGGCTCAAGAGAAACCTCTGGGAGGAACACTGTGATCAAGCTGAAAACATTGAGTACAAGTGCTCCTTGCCTTGTTTGTCAAGCTGCCTTAGAGGCCTGGCGCGTGTCATCTGCCTTCCATGGCTGCCAAATTTAGTCTGAACTCTACAAAACACTGCAGGGAAGACCCTTCCATTGGAACAGGCTTGGAGATAGCCTCCTGTTTACTTCTCCGCGCTACATACATTCTCCTTGCCAGCCTCGCTTTCATAATTTCTGCTCATTAATTCCCACCAGCCTCCCCACTGACTCCAATCTACCTTCTTCCATTGTATTGCTTTGCTGGCCTCCAGCTTTGCTCCTTTATGACCAGGATTATTCTGGGCACAGACAACACATGCAAACTCTCATTAGAGAACTGCTAGTGCATGGATGGGTCCTTGCAAATATCTGGCACACAGGTCAGTATCCATGTGTTCACGATGGGGCACATGAAGGCAGCACTCTGGATATACCTCCAACACACCCCAAAATTACCATTATTGGTTAATACGGAACATTAGAGTGGGCACTGCCACCAATTATTTGACAGAGCCTGTAGGAAGGTGGAATCTGACTACATGGTTGCCCTCACTTTTTTCCTGGCGTTTTGATGGTTTTTGGCTTGGTTTTACTGGGATCCTGCTATGCAGGGCCCCAGCCTATCTGATTTCCTCTCTAAATTAATTCCATGTACATTAGGTACACTCCAGATTGGTTACTGGGTTACCCTTGTGAGTCCCTAGTATACAGTTCTAAGGGCATAGGTACCCCAGAGGCCTACCAGGGGCTGACCAATGTATTATGCCACCCCTGGGAAGCCTTCCAAAATGGCACCACAGGTCTGCTACTTCAGCCTGGGTAAGGTGGTGCATGCACCCCTTACAGATATAGGTTACCTATATCTACCTTATATCACTGACACATATAAACCTACAAGTCACTCCTATGGCAGGCCTTAACAATCCTGAAGGCAGAGTGCTTGGTTTTGTAAGTGAGGGTGCCCATGCATGAGCAGGACCCCTCTGCAGCTTTCGGAATCACTTCTCTGTAGCTGTTCTGTGTGGCAGCCAGACCATATACTCTTAAATGCATTATAACCTCGCGGTTAATGCTAACTTTGGAATGGCTTGTTTGGTAACAAACACTTTGGAATCCTACTTCCCCCCCCCCCCCCCCTCCCCCCAGTTCTGGCGACGGGTGTACAATTCCACCCTTCTAGAGGGAGAAGACATGTACACACTTACTTAACTGGTAATAGTTTTAAAGAGCCCTGGCATCACAAAATGGATGCCACAGCCACAGACACAAGTTTGGCCTCCTACTGCTGGACGAAATTCCAGCAGGGGAGGCTTGGACAAAAGATTTCCTGTCACAGGGAGGTGTAACCACCTCCCAGACAGGCTTTAGTGCATTGGGGCTAGGTGGGTGCATTCAGAGAATGCTTTTCAGACAGTGCTGGGGGCACACTTGGTGTCCCTGTGCATATCCCTGTTCAAACTGGTTGCAGGGGCACTCAGCCCCTGCTCTGGCGCGAAACTGGACAAAGGGGAAAGGGGTGTAACCACCCACACCATGGGTCCTCCCATAGGTGGGACCCTAGAGTAAGTTCAATCCCTAAATTTAGTATAAGTATAGAAACCCTGTCCTTAGGACTTTAGATGACCCTGGACGAAACTCTGCAACATATATCCTGGACCTTCGACATTCTATTTTGACTAGAAGACAGAAGAATCTCCCTTGGGGTCAAGGAGTGACTCCCCTATTCAAACAAGCACCAAAGAAGCATCTTGCCGGTCTGCATTTCCGAGGCTCCTGCCGGAACCAGAAGGTTTTTCGACACAGGACACGGACTTCCAGACATCTCCGAGGCCGACACGAGATCACAGCAAAGCGGAGACCTGTAGCCATCACGAGAGACGTGGAGCCGGAACTCCTGGACACCGTGCACAATTGCAAGTGCATAGACTGCCCGAGCTTTCCCGAAGTTGTGCATTGGGCTACTTGTAGTCCAAGTCCCAAGCACCATCTGCACCGAAGATTGTGGGCCTACACTCAACGAATGTTCCGTGGGCCCGCTTCTAGCATTTCCGCTCGAGGCTCCTTCGCGATCCCTGGTCCGTAGACTGGTGGGTCCCCACGAAGGCAACTCCTCTGTTTCTTGGGCTTTCCTGGTTGCTCCAGACGTGCCCAGACTTCCCTCCAAAGGGTGAGTTCCTCAGACCTTGCTGGTCGGCACCTAAGCCAATCTTTGCTTTCTGCGTGGGTTGCTGTTGCCAAGGCTTGTTGGGTCCAATCCGGAAACTGACACTGCAGCACTCGACATCCTTCATGGGACAGCTCGAATCCAGCTCCTGGTTGTCGTCGACGCCTCCTGGTCCTCGTGGTTGAAGAGTCAAGCTTCACCTTCTTCACCTGAAATCCTCCGACATTGGTTGGCATCTTCTCCTCCGCTTCCTGGTCACTGGCTAGTGACCCAGACTCTGTCCCCTCTGCTTACAAGTTCTTCAGATCTCCGATCCACCCGGACACTTTCCATTTGGTCGCCTGCAGCACTTCTTCGCAGCTCGCCATAGGAAACGACAACGAAACCAGACACGAAAAGACACCTATGCATCCTGCTTCCCTGGGTGAGGTAACAAGTACTCTGGTGCTCCCATGGGTCTTGACTCTCGAACTGTCTAGTTCTGAAGGGGTTTGTTCCTAGTCCACTCCGAAGTTAATGGCGATTCGTGGCTGTCTTTAGACACTGCATGCGTCCCCCATGGGTCCCCTTTGTCACTACCTTGGGTGGTTCCTGGTGGCCCCAGCGGTACTAAAGGTTCTAGGCCTTGTATCTATGTCAATTGTGGTTCTTATACCACTTTCTTAGTATATGGTTTGTGACGCCCTATGGCTAATCATATATTGCGCTAATTTACTGTGTGCTAAATAAGTTTATGTTATGTACTTTTGCCTCTAGCCTCAAAGACACTAGAGGAGTGTATTTAGAATAAATACATATATTTTATATACATACCTGGTATGGTTCTCCTTTCATTTGGTCATTACATGACTGGTAAAACAAGCTGCTTTACATTCCTTCAAGATTGAGCCTGAAGGCTGCTCTCCACAGCTACCACTAGGATAGCTTTCTATAAGGTTGTCTTTAACCTACCATCAATAAGGGGTTGTTTGGACTGGTGCAAGGTGCCCAGTAGAATAGTGGACAGCATATGCCTGGCCAATTTCTGACATTGGTGTGCAGCGTGTGGGATTCCAGCTTGCCATGGTTTTAAAAAATAATCTCAAGTGTGTGATCATTTGAAAACCACTAAAGAGTCCCGAGGTACTTATAATACAACCTTAAAAACAGTAAGTTCCACTGAACTTAGAGTTGTGCGTCAAGGGCTTAACCACACCCTTTCTACAACTCAAGAGAGTCCAGAACGTACCCAACTACAGTAGGTAGTGCATACACCTCACCTCACTAGTTATGTCTTTAGGAGCAGGACCTAGTGTGTCCCTGCCAGATGTCAGTATGTTACAGACATCCAAGTATGACACATTCCCTTTTTCTGAATTATGGGCTCTGTGTACTATGAGGAAACTAAAGACACCAAAGAATGCAACCACTCAACATCTCAGAGAGGTGTTAATGCTTGATTTTTTTGGGGAAAATATATTTTTATTGCAGATGTTCTTTTACACATTGACGCCGGTCAACAACTGTATAATCATTGTTTGTTATCGATGAGACAATGAAATTCGGATTACACAGCCATTTAGCCCACAACCCGGGGGTCGGGCGGTAAGAATCAGAATTGCAATGTGCGTGTGTACTACATATTACCATAACCATGTCCGGCCAACAAAGGATTCTTGCATCCGCTTTTCTTTTACTCCCAATATCCCAACAGAGAAACTAGAACTACCCCTGGGAGCTAACACTGAATTATCTACCTTGCTATTCCATTCAGCTCCCCCCTACCTCTCAGTACCCCCCCCTCACTGAAATGATGGTGTGGGCGCTTACAGGGTCGTTTAACGTGTCTCAACGAAGTTATCAATGGGCTAGCAAAATTACGTGTTATATGTGGTGATCACATGGATGTGAAATCTACTCCTCCTCTTCTGTCAACTGTTGGTCCTTCAAAGATTGGACCAAGGCCTCCCATGACCGAGCTACCTCCAGCGCTTTGTCATTACCTGAGCGGGTGGCCTGCCTGAGCCTCACCGCACTTTCGCAACTTGGCCATTTGCAGAATTCTCTCCTCCACTGTCCAAACGACGGACCCTCTGTCGCTTTCCAATGCCAGGTAATTTCGCGTTTTGCCAGCAAAAGCCCTAAATCAATTAATTTGCTAGTTACCTTGGTCTTGGCCGTGTGTGGAAACCAGTGCAGCAAGCAGGCGGCCATGTCATAATCTAATTGTATGTCTGTGACCGCGTTCAACAGCTCCCCTACTTCCTCCTAGTAGCCCTCCATGCGTGGGCAATGCCATAGCATGTGTTCTAGCTCAACATCCTCTTCCCGACATCTTGGGCACGCCGCGTCCCGGACCTGGAGGTATCTCCGGATCCTCCCCGGTGTTAAATAGACCCTATGCAACACAAAGTACTGGATTAGTTGGAAACAAGCGTTTCTAGTGCCCTTCCATGCCCGTTTAAGGATTTGTTTCCAAGAGGTATCCGGTATTTGCCGACCTATGCTGTCTTCCCATTTCGCTTTAAGAGCATCTAAGGGACGCATGCCCTCCCGGAGCAGCCGGGAATGGAGGCAGGTCACCGCCTTAACTGTACCTGCCGCCATCACAGTATACTGGCAAGCAAGGGTCACCACCGGTTCCATTTTCCCCGTTTTCCAGTGCTTTTGGATTGTGGTGGTGACCGCAGCATGAAGCAAGAAGTCCCCCTCTGGGAGCCCGTACATTTCTTGCAGCATTGGGAAGGGCACCAGCTCCTGGTTCACATACAGGTCTCCCACCACCTGGACACCCATCTGCTCCCAATTCGCCAGCGGGGTCCAATCCCCACCATGCGGCAGTGCTGTCAGCATGCCCAGCGGGATCTCCGGTGCATACGGGCGAGGAGTCCCTGCCTTTCGTTGCGTCCTGTTCCAGCAAAGTCTCAGGGTCCGTTCTCCCCTGTCAAGTCCCGCAGGTCGAGCTTTTGCTGCAGAACTATATAGGCCTGCACATGACGTGGGATTCCTTTTCCCCAAGCCCTGTTCCGGGCCCCGATATTCCCGTGCTATATTTTGCGTTAAAACCTGCATTTGGGCCGCCAGATAATAGAGTTCAAAGTCCGGCATTGCCAGGCCACCTTCCAATCTGGGCCTCATCAGCGTTGCCAGGGCTATTCGTCGTCTACCGCTGCCCCAGATGAAACTCCCTATCAGCGACCTCAGTTCCTTAAAGATTCTCGGTGGGAGCCAGATCAGCAGTGTACGGAAAAAATATAGGAGCCTGGGGAAGGTGTTAATGCTTGATGACCAGAGAAAGGCTTCAGAGCCTGAAAGGGTATGCAGTGGGGTGGACTTAACTGAAGGAGAAGAGGCCAGTGGTACCAATCCACAGGACTCAGACTCTGAAGTTGACCAGGCAGGTGACAATGACCTAGACCTGGAGAACCCAGCTCAAACTGGAGATAAAGATGGCCAGCAGGGCCTTCTCTTTGTCCCCCCCCCCCCCCCCTCCCCCCCAGGAGGAGTTGGTGGTGGGCCCAGAAGATCCAGATCACCTTCAGTGGAATCTGATCATTCTGATTCATCAGTAGGAACTTCTGTTTCCTCTCATAGGAGGGTCACCTCCCAGGAGAGGAGAGAGAAACTGCAGGAGTTTGAAAAAGCCCAGCTGGAGATAAGAAAACAGAATGTAGCCTTAGAAAAGGAGTTCCTATACCTTGAAAGACAAAGGAAAAAGATGGGACTAAAGTCCCATTGTGGCAGCAATGTCCCTAGAGGTAGGGATGGGTCTTATGACCATAAAAACTTAAGCATGATTGCCCCTCCCTACAAGAGTGGGGATGACATTCACAAATGGATAACTGCACTGGAGAGGGCCTGCAAAGTACAGAAGGTACCCCAGGGGCTGTGGGCAGCAATCTTGTGGCTCTCCTTAGCAGACAAAGGTAGGGACAAGCTCCTCGCTGTCAGAGAAGAGAATGATGATAATTACAAAGTCCTGAAGAGTGCACTTATAGATGGGTTTGGCCTAACCACTGAGCAGTATAGGGTACAGTTCAGACACACCCAAAAGGCACAGACACAGAGCTGGGTTGACTTTGTTGATGGTGCTACCAAGGCTCTGGAGGGCTGGTTACTAGGCAGTAAAGTGTGTGATTTTACAGGATTGTACAATTTGATTACGAGGAAGCAGATCCTTAATAATTGTCAAAAACAGCTTTAACACCAGTACCTGGTGGACTCTGATCTGACCTCTCCCCAAGAATGGGGAAAGAAGGCAGACAAATGGGTCAGAACCAGGGTGAGGCCTAAGAATCAAGGTGGTGACCAGAAGAAAGATTCTACCAAGTCCCAAGAGAAAGGTGGGGATAAATCTAAAGATAAATCCATAAATTGTCCCAAACATTTTTCTGAATGGGTGGGTCCCAAACTCCTTCCTCTCCTATCAAGAAACCTTATTGCCATGTTTGTAAGAAACCTGGCCACTTGAAAACTGACAGCAGTTGCCCAAAAGCCAGCAATAAGGAACATATTTCTCCAAGTAATACTCCAACGCCTCCTGTTACTACTAGTAGTAACCCCCCTGGTGGTGGGAGTACCCCCAAAAATTTGGTTGGGTTTTCTTGGGGAACTGAGGTGGACTCCGGCCTAACCAGGTCCCCTACAGTAGCAACTCTAGTCTGTGATACTGCCAATGTCACTGCTTGTCCCAATACCTTGGGTAAGTACAGACAAGAGCCCTACATCAAAAGACACTGCTAACTGAGGCAAGATGGCCGCCGCGTAGTGGTCGCTCAGCAGTATCAGCGGAATGGACACAGTTTGTTTGAGCCCCAGCACTGGCGTCGGCTTGCTATGAGCGGTAGTGAGCAAAAAAAGAAGAAAGCCTAATGCCGTTTATCACTCACTGGCCAAGCGGGACGGTAATCGCGAAAACAGCAGGTTCGGCAGGGTCCAGGCTCGGCTGCGTTGAGCGGTGTCCTGTCTCTGTGGATCCGGCATCAGCGTTGTGGGCGTGGCGGAGGAGGCAGGCGAAACGAGCGGAGCAAGCGGAGTAATCAGAGAGAGCAGAACACAGACGGAATGGCTCCCAAGGCAGTGGCTAGAGTGTCGGCAAAATCAGCAGCGGAGGCTGCCAGGAGGAAAGCTCAGATAACAGAGCAACCTGGGCAGGAACCAGGGAGGGACGAGTCCCCATGCAAGTTGCGTACGCCCCCGGTGGAACCGCCAAGGAAAGGGAAGCACACCGTGGCGAAAACGCAGCAGACAACCGCATCAATTCCGGAGATGTTTTCACGAAGTGGCAAGGAGCAGATCCGTAAGGATGGTAGCATGGAGGAGGCAGCTGCCCCTGCACCTGGCCCACAGGAGATCAAGGTAGTAGGAGCACAAGTGTCAGGTATGGATGGGGCGTGCACCCCTAAGCCAAAGGATACTGTCAATCAAAACAACTGGCAGGGCAAAAATCCGACAACAGAGGTAGAGGAGGTGTCTATTGATGGTAAAATGGGGGACACTAGCACTGATCACCTTCGTATGTGGGACAGAGCACCTAACAGTACCAAAGCAACAGTGGTTGAGGGGCTGGCCCAGGGCAATGACACTAGTATTCCACAGGGAGAGAATGAGGCGCAGGGCGGTCGGGCAGCGCCGTTCCCGGTGCAAGCAGGCGATGGTGGTACGTCGGGGGAAGAAGGGGCTGGAGGGCTGTGTCCTCCCATGGCCCTAATTGATGGTAAAGAGAAAGAAAGCAGTGAATGCTTCTACTCTGTCTCAAAAGAGGCGGAGTGGTTGGAAGATGACTGGAGCTCCGCTCAGGGGGAGAGTAACTTTGAGTCTGAAAGCGATCTTGAACAGGACCCCCCCTAGTACAGCTAAAAGACCTAACACCCAACCAAACGTCCAGGAGCAGCCTGTGCGCGATTTAATTTGGGATCACTCAGCCATGCCACTCCAGGGGGGCCCGAATGTAGAAACCCCGGTAACCTATCCTCCACTTCTAGATGTTATCCATCAGACAATTCTTACCCATCGAGAGGAAGCACGCCAGGACTGTCGTAAATAGCAAGCAGCAATGAGGAAGATGCAAGGCGTGGTCAGAAAGTTGTCCAATGCATATGCCAACGTAGGAGATAGGGTGTCAAACCTAGAAGAAAGGATCGTCGCAACAGAATTGGAGGCCGCCGCAGCCACCACTAAAGTGGAGTCTCAAAGCACCCAGGTCATCGACATCCAGTGGAAACTGGAGGACATGGAAAACAGGCTTAGACGGAATAATCTATGGTTGCTTGGGATACCAGAAGGGGTCAGATGTCAGGGGTTACATGACAAATCTATTCAAAGTGGCTTTTCGAGAGCTCTCCGAATGGAACTGGTCGGCGGAAATTCAGAGGGCCCACCGCACTCCGTTTAAAATTCGATCTGGTGCAGGGAGAGGTGATAAACCAAGGGCAATTCTAATTTTTCTGGGCAATTTCATTCTTCGACGGGCCATAGCTGAAAAGGCCAGACCGGAGGCAAGAAGGTCTAGCGAGGGAGTCACTTTTTTTGTCAGGCCAGATTATTGCCACGTAACAGTGGAGAGGCGTTGGAGGCTGAGACAACTGATTAAACCTTTTCAGGATAAACATATTCAAGTATACCTCATCAATCCAGCGTAGCTCAAAATAATGAATGAAGGTCGGACTCAGTACTTTGCGTCAGAAGTTTGAAAAGCTTTATTTCGGTACATTGACCATAAAATCATCACAGAAATGAATAAAACATATAAAATTAACACAGATCGAGAAACATTAGAACAATTTTACATCCAGTCGCCATAGCATAAACAGTTGGAATAAAATACAGGTGGAAATAATCAATGCTTTTACACAAGGAAAGGTTAAAAACCATACTAAAACCGTGTAGGGGTAATAAATTAATTTGTAAAACAGGAGCCAAAGCTCTTCTTTTTTTTCCCCTCTTTTTTTTTTTTTAAAACCTTTATTGCAACAAAGTAATACAAATACAGACCTACAACCACAGGGGCCGGCCAGTAGCAGTGGATATCGAAATCAAAAAATACACAGCTCATCAGCCGACAACTCGGGGGTTCGGCAGCGATACAGTATGCCCATGAGGCGTTCTTTTGATGATGGGAGGATAAATGAAAGGTTTCACATTTTATATTTTTTATAAGAAAAAACTAAACATAACAACAAAATTCCGAGGTGACATTTATAATGTACGTGGCTGTCTCAGATAGCAGGGGGAGTGACCCAGTTAAAGGCAGATGTAAAAAGGATATGACAACACGAGGAGGGAATGGAGGGGTCAGGAGCGAACAAGCAAGTAAAGTACAATAGGATATAGGCGTATGGGATGTCCGGTCATCGGTGGATCCCCACCGAGACCAGGAAGACGGTCACCCAGGCCCTCGTCACCAGCCGTCTGGACTACGGCAACACCCTCTACGCCGGAACCACCGCCAAACTCCAGAAGAGACTCCAGCGGATCCAAAACGCCTCAGCACGACTCATCCTGGACATCCCCCGTCGCAGCCACATCTCCGGACACCTGAGAGATCTGCACTGGCTCCCGGTCAACAAAAGAATCACCTTCCGTCTCCTCACCCACGCACACAAAGCCCTACACAGCCAGGGCCCAGGATACCTCAACAGCCGCCTCAACTTCTACGCTCCCAAACGCCAGCTCCGCTCGACCAGCCACGCCCTCGCCGCCGTCCCCCGCATCCGTAGAACCACCACAGGGGGACGGTCCTTCTCCTACCTCGCCGCCAAGACTTGGAACTCCCTCCCCACCCACCTTCGCCTGACCCAGGACCACCTCGCCTTCAGGAAGCAACTCAAGATCTGGCTGTTCGAGCAGTAACAGACCCCCCCCCCCAGCGCCTTGAGACCCTCTGGGTAAGTAGTGCGCTATATAAATTTGATGATTGATTGATTGATCGGTCATGGGGACAGAGGAATATCATTGGTTTCTACAAAAGGGGGGATGCAAATCTCTCCACGATATGAGTTCCATTGACCCCATATCCTCCCCCATTTCTTAAGTCTTCAACGGGCGATGTATACAGTTTTTTCTCCGAACATGCACCAATCCATGTTTTCCTCCCAGGTGGAAACCAGAGGTGCCCTTTGAGACCCCCACAGCTGGGCTATGTCTCTTTTCGCAATCATGTTGCCAAGGGTGGCCCATTGAGTCTGCGCTACACTATAATCGTTCGGCTTCCACACGTTCAACAGGCACCTTCTGGCCTCAGGCAATAACGAAACACCCGTAACCTCTTCCATAACCTCATGCACTCGTTTCCAATACACCACCACGTCCGGACATTCCCACAAAATATGAAGAAAAGTAGCAAGCATACCACAGCCGCGCCTACACAACCCATCCATAGAGTAACCCATGCGCATCAGGCGTGGACCAGTGACATACACGCGGTGTAAAATCTTCAATTGCACCAGCCGGAGACGCGCCGGAATCGCAACTTCCTTAGGGGATGATATCGCGGCCTGCCAATCTTTGTCATACAGCTCCAGCCCGTCACCAGTCCAGGCTCCACGAAGCTGTACAAGAAGATCCGAGCTGTCATTGATGAGCTTTTTATAAATGAGGGAGATGGTACTATCGAACAAGTTACTTACCTTTGGTAACGATATATCTGTAAGAAACATTAGTTAGTGTTAGATTCCTTACCTTAGACTATCCCCAGGCGTCAGTCTGGATCTGGAAACTTTTGCGTAGCAGTACCCCTGCGCGTCGGTAGGCGTCGTCTGCAGGCGTCCCCTGCGGCTCCGCGTCCATCGTTGGCGTCGTGCGCCGTGATGACGTCACTGGAGTATATAGAGGCCGCCTCCGCGCGCTGACGTCAGTTCTTTGCACACAGCATTTCCGCGCCAGGAGACGCAGAGCCATGAGAGAACCAACACTGGTGCCATGTAAAACTAGGGCCCTGAAAGGGATGACCTTAACCCTAGGTATCAGTTCGCAGAACGGGGAGGATGGGTGGGTTCGGTAAGGAATCTAACACTAACTAATGTTTCTTACAGATATATCGTTACCGAAGGTAAGTAACTTGTTCATCTGAAAGAAACACGTTAGTGTTAGATTCCTTACCTTAGAATACATACCCCAGCAATACCAACCCCGGTGGTGGGTCTGCGAACCAATACAATACTACACCAGAAAGTCCTGGAGGACAGAACGGCCAAAGAAGCCATCCCTCCGGACTTGACTGTCCAGGCAGTAGTGCCTCGCAAATGTGTGCAGCGAGGCCCACGTAGCCGCTTGGCAAATGTCCTGCAAGGGGACTCCCCGGCCCAGGGCAGTAGTAGCCGCCGTGGCCCGAGTGGAATGGGCCCTCAGCCCAACAGGAGGCTCCTTCCGAGCCAAAGAGTAGCACGCTTTGATGCAGAGGACGACCCATCGAGAGATGGTTCGTTTACAAACCGCCCGTCCCTTCTTCGCACCCACGTAGCCAACAAACAGTTGGTCATCCACCCGGAACTGGCGTGTGCGATCCATGTGGAATGAAAGCGCACGTTTTGGGTCCAGACGGTGGAGCCGCTCTTCATCCTTTGAAGGATGCGGAGGCGGGAAGAAGGAAGGGAGGGTGATGGACTGCCCGATGTGAAAGGCCGAAACAACCTTGGGCAGGAAAGAAGGTCTAGTCCTCAGAACCACCTTATCAGGATGAATGGACAGGAAAGGAGGTTGGACAGAAAGAGCCTGGAGCTCACTCACTCTCCTGGCAGAGGTGATGGCAACCAGGAAAGCCGTCTTTAAAGTCAGGAGACGGAGAGGACAAGAATGAAGGGGCTCAAAGGGAGCACACATCAGGAAGGTCAGAACCAGGTTCAAATCCCACTGAGGCATCACAAACGGAACAGGTGGAAACATGTGAGTGATGCCTTTTAAGAACTGAGTTACAATCGGGGATTTGAACAAAGAAGGCTGATCAGGAAGCCTCAAAAAGGCTGAAAGGGCAGAAAGGTAGCCCTTGATAGTGCCCAGAGCAGAGCCCTGCTGGGCAAGAGAAAGAAGAAACAGAAGAACCTCCGAAAGAGGGGCAGAGAGAGGATCCACAGCCTTTGCTGTGCACCATGCCACAAATCTGTTCCACCGACAGGCGTATACCGACTTAGTGGAGGGACGCCTGGCTGCCAGAATAACATCACAGACTTCAGGAGGCAAGTCAAATGGCCTCAACTGCCGCCGCTCAATCTCCAAGCATGGAGGTGGAGACTGGACAGGTTCGGGTGGAGGACCGTCCCCTGCTGCTGCGACAGAAGGTCCTCCTGAAGGGGCAGGCGGATCGGGGGACCGACTGACATGCTGAGTAGCTCGGGATACCAGTATCTTCGAGCCCAGTCCGGAGCCACAAGGATAACTTTGGCCCGGTCGCGCCTGATCTTCTTCAGCACTCTGGGCAGAAGTGGTATAGGCGGAAAGGCGTATAACAGACCGCAACTCCACTCGCGCCGAAAGGCGTCGCCGTGCGAGTGCCGTCTTGGAAACTCCAACGCGCAGAACTGATGACATTGCGCGTTCTCTTCTGTGGCGAATAGATCTAACCAAGGCTCTCCCCATTGCAGAAAGATGCCTTGCGCCACGTCCGAGTTCAGACGCCATTCGTGATCCATCGAGCACCGACGGCTGAGTTCGTCCGCCCTGGCGTTCAGAGAACCTGCCAGGTGTTGAACCGTCAGAGTCACGCCCTGACGTTCCAGCCATTGCCAGAGGCGCAGAGCCTCCTGGCAAAGGGTCCACGACCCCACTCCGCCCTGTTTGTTGCAGTACCACATGGCGGTGGTGTTGTCGGTGAACACCTGCACTACACTCCCGTTGACAAAGGGGAGGAATGCCTTCAGTGCCAGACGAATCGCCCGCAGCTCCAACAGGTTGATATGGAGCCGGGACTCCGCCGGAGACCAGATGCCTCTGATCTCTGCCTCTCCCAAGTGGCCACCCCAGCCCTGGAGGGACGCGTCCGTCACGACAACGTGCTCCGGTTGGGGAAGGGAGAGGGACTTGCCCCTGACCCAATCGCGGTCCGTAAGCCACCACTGCAGTTGTCTCGCAGTGCCCTCCGAGATCAAGACGTGGTCGGACAAGTTGCCCTGATGCTGGGCCCACTGAAACTTCAGGTCCCACTGCAGAGCCCGCATCCGCCACCGGGCGTGATGCACCAGAAGGATGCAGGAAGCCATCAGTCCCAGCAGCCGCAGCGTCAACCTGACCGAAACCCGGGATAACGGCTGAAAGATGGGAATCAAAGCCTGAATATCCCGAACCAGCCGTTCCGGAGGATAAACCCGAAACTGCGCCGAGTCCAGAACCGCTCCGATGAAAAGGAGCTTTTGAGAGGGACACAGGTGTGATTTCGGCACATTGATGGAGAACCCCAGGTCGTGCAAGAGGTCTGCCGTCATCTGAAGGTGGTGGACGACTGTCTGGGGCGAGCCCGCCTTCAACAACCAGTCGTCTAGGTAGGGGAAGACTGAAACCCCTAACCTGTGCAGATGGGCTGCGACCACCGCCATCACCTTTGTGAACACCCGTGGGGCGCTGGTAAGGCCGAAGGGAAGCACGATAAACTGAAAGTGCTCCAGGCCTACCGTGAACCGCAGGTAACGCCGGTGGGCCGGCAGGACGGGGATGTGAAAATAGGCGTCCTGCAAGTCCAACGCTACCATCCAGTCTTGTGGGTCTAGAGCAGCCAAGACCTGAGCTAACGTCAACATCTTGAACTTCTCCTTCCGGAGGAAGCCGTTGACGTTCCTTAGATCCAAGATAGGACGTAGCCCCCCTTGTCCTTCTTGGGCACCAGAAAGTAGTGGGAATAACAACCACGCCCTACTTCTGGCCCAGGAACGCGCTCGATGGCCCCCTTGGCCAAGAGGGCCGTAACTTCCTCCTGCAGAAGTGTCAAGTGGTCCCCCGACACACGGTGGTTCTGCGGTGGCATGGCTGGAGGAGAGGTCTCGAAGGGGAGGGAGTAGCCCCTTCGGACAATTTGCAGCACCCACCTGTCCGAAGTGATCGTGCGCCAGTGAGCGTGGTGATGGCGAACCCTGCCACCCACTGGCGTCACATGGGGCCGAAAGCACGGACTAGGAGGATTTTGAGGCAGATGCTGCGGGGGGAGGTGTGGTCTGACCCCGCCGTTGTCCCCGACCGCCGCCACGGCGGTTTCCACGGCCGCCACCGCGTTGAAAGGATTGTTGCGGCGCGTGGCTGGCAGCACGTGTGGGGGCGCCCCTTCCTTGGCCACGAAAGGGACGAAACGAACCCGTTTGCTGACGCTGGGTCGAGAGACCCAAGGACTTGGCCGTGACCCTGGAGTCCTTGAAGCGTTCCAGCGCGTGGTCCGCCTTGTCACCGAACAGGTGACAGCCATCAAACGGCATGTCCATCAGTGTATTCTGGACATCAGCCGAAAAGTTGGCGGATCTCAGCCAGGCGTGGCGACGAATCGCCACTGTCGTTGACATAGCTCTGCCCAGCGAGTCGGTCGTATCAAGACCACACCGTATCGAATATTTCGCTGCATCTCGGCCCTCAGCCACAGCCTGACCGAGTTTAGCCCGCACCTCCATGGGGCATTCTGGCAGCAGTTCCGCGACCGTATCCCACACAGAGTGGGTGTAGCGGCCCAAGAGGCAAGCGGTGTTGCAAGACCGCAGGCCCAAACTAATGGACGAGAAGACCTTCTTGCCAAACTGGTCATACCTCTTGGATTCCCGGTCGGGCGGGGCCGACGGGAATGCGGACTGGGAGGTCGAGGCCTGGATCACCAGACTCTCAGGAGTGGGGTGGGTAGACAGGAACTTGGGGTCGTCCGGACAAGGACGGTGGCGCCTGGCCACGTTCCGATCAACAGGCGCACCTGAAGCGGGCCTGGACCACGTGCCCAACAGAACGTCTGACAAGGCTTCATTAAACGGCAGCAGTGGCTCCTGTGGGCATGACTGCGGTTTGAAGACCTCAGTGAGGATGTTAGGCCTCACGGCCGCGACGGGGAGCTCAAGGTGTAAGGCCTTGGCAGCCCTCATCAGCACCACTGAATATGCAGCTCCCTCCACCGATGCCACGGTTGGAGGAGAGATCAAACCAGGGTTAGGAGAGTCGTCCAAACCACTGGCATCCCTCAAGTCACCTGTCCAGTCCGGGTCATACTGGCACTCGCGTGACAGAGGGTCCTCGGACCCCTCCCAACCTTCACCGAACTCTTCATCTTCTCCGTATTCGGAGTCAACGATGTAGACCGGCTCCTCGGGGTTCATGGGCCCCATCGGCGCCGGGACCGGCGTCGAGCGACGCCCGTCCGGCCCCGCGTCCGGCGTCGGTGAAGGTAAGGGGACGGCGCCGCCCGGAGCCGGCGCCGGAGCCCCAGTGCCGCCCGAAGCCGGCACCGAGGAACCGGCGTTGCGCGGAGGCGGCGCCGGGGGCAACCCCGATGGGATCGGTGCCGGGTTGGATGGACGTCCATCCGACGTCGACCCCGAAGGCCCTAGCGGCGCCGGGATCGGCGCCGGAGTCGGAGCATCCGACGGCGTCGAGGTAGGGTCAGCTGAACCGCTAGGGCCCCCGGACGGGTTCACTGGGCCCGTAGGCGCCGTGGAACCCGCCGGAGGAGATAGGGCCCTCATGGCCATGAGGAACGCCTCTATCTCCTCAGGCGTCGCACCGTGCCCAGGGACCGGAGGGTATGGGGCAGGCCGCGCCGGCGACTCTCGCGGAGCCGCGGGGTTGGGGTCACCCGAACCCCCGGCCGCATCGCGCGAGCGTCGGGGGGAGTCGGGGGTGCAATGACGACGCCCCGACTTCTTGTGCTTCTTACCTGACGAGGATGACGAGTGGTGTCGACTTCCGGAACGCTCGGCGCGGCTCCTCGACCGCTCCTTCGAACGCTCTCTCGACCTCCGGCCGGACCGGGACCGCTCCCGGTCCCGACGTGGGGCCGACACCCGGAGCTCCAGTAGCTTGCGGGACCGCTCCCGTCTAGCCTTGTTGGTAAGGGCCCGGCAGTCGACGCAGGAGTCCACGTCGTGGTCGGGGCCCAGACACCGGAGACAGAGGCGGTGATGGTCTGTGACCGACATCGTGCGCTCACAGTCATCACAGTGCTTGAACCCAGGCATCCTAACAGGCACAAAGTGATAACAATTCGAAAAAACTTGGTCAAAGACCGGAGTACTGCTCTTCAGATCTGCGTCCACTGGCGCGGAAAAAAGAAGAACTGACGTCAGCGCGCGGAGGCGGCGTCTATATACTCCAGTGACGTCATCACGGCGCACAACGCCAACGACGGACGCGGAGCCGCAGGGGACGCCTGCAGACGACGCCTACCGACGCGCAGGGGTACTGCTACGCAAAAGTTTCCGGATCCAGACTGACGCCTGGGGATATTCTAAGGTAAGGAATCTAACACTAACGTGTTTCTTTCAGATAGGGACATACCCATCAAGCACCCTGTCTTCCAAGGGAGAGGACTCTGGGATAGCGGCACCGATCGGGAAGACTGATTCAAGTGCATGACGAACCTGCAGATACCGGAAGTGCTCTCTATCGCCCAGTTTATACTCCTGTTGAAGTCCCATGAAGGATTTGATCCTATCCTTGACCCAGAGGTCTCCTACCCTACTAATGCCAATAAGATCCCATTTGTCAAATCCCTTCGTCGTCCAAAGACAGCCCAGTCTTTCCGCCGCATAAAGCGGAGTGGCTCTGGTCAGCCTGTCTGTCCATTACATGGCGGCAGTCGCAGCGCCCCACACTCGTACCTCAACCCCAGTGGGACCGGTGAGATTTTTCCCCGCCGATCTAGAGTAGAGCGCCCTATTGTAGTCCCCTCCCGGCAGCTGCCATTTATCCATCTCAAATGCCGGATTCGGGACCGGACCATACATTGCGTAGTTGATAGCACTCAGTTGCGACGCCCAATAGTACCGTTTTATATCGGGCAACGCTATACTGCCGTCGTACCAGGGCAAAGTCAATTTCGCCAGCGCAATGCGAGGTCGCCCACCCCATACCAGCTTTCTCTGGAGGCCCTCGATCTCCCGGAAATAACTAGCAGGCACCAAGTCAAGCGTGTTTTGGAGGGCGTACCGAAATCGAGGGAGGGACATCATCTTAAACAGGGCCGCTCTCCCAACCGGGGACAGCGGCAAACCGCACCACGCTGTGACGTCGGACCGAAGCTGGCGGAGTGGCGGAAGCAGATTCCTCTCATACCGTATGGCTGAGTCCAAGGAAATATAAATCCCTAAGTATTTAAAGCTGTTGCGCGATACCGGTATTGGACAGACACGGGGCAACAGTGGCATTTCTGCAGTGAGCGGGTAAATGCAGGACTTAGACCAACTGATGGCCAAACCCGAGTTCCTCCCAAAGGAGCGTAACACGTCAAACAGCACTCCTAGTGACTTACGAGGGGAAGTAAGGTATAACAGAATATCATTGGCGTACAACGATATACGGTCCTTGAAGTCAGAGGTCCAACTAATGCCCTTAAGCGACGGCTCCCACCTAAGCCACGCAGCAAGGAGCTCAAGAGCAAGCGCAAACAGGAGCGGTGATAACGGACAGCCCTGTCGCGTGCCCCTTCCTAGGACGAAAGGCTCCGAGGCCCTACCATTGACAACCACTTGGGCCATTGGTTGTTCATAAAGAAGTCTGACCCAGCCAATAAAATTAGGACCAAAACCGAATTTTGCGAGGGCCGCCCACAAATACGGCCATTCTATCGCGTCGAAGGCCATCGAAGCATCTAATGAGACCAAAATGGCCGACTCACGAAGTGACCCCGCCCTTGCCAGTACACCATGAAGGCGGCGAAGATTGAGAGCCGTATTCCGATGAGGTATGAACCCGGACTGATCAGGGTGTATCAAATCACCGATAACCGTGATCAAACGATTCGCCAAGAGTTTCGCCAAAGTTTTGGGCTCGACGTTCAGAAGCGAGATCGGCCTATATGAAGAACATTGATCACGAGGCTTCCCATCTTTGTGAATGGCGACAATGGACGCCAATCTGGTCCTTGTGGTTGAAGAGTCAAGCTTCACCTTCTTCACCTGAAATCCTCCGACATTGGTTGGCATCTTCTCCTCCGCTTCCTGGTCACTGGCTAGTGACCCAGACTCTGTCCCCTCTGCTTACAAGTTCTTCAGATCTCCGATCCACCCGGACACTTTCCATTTGGTCGCCTGCAGCACTTCTTCGCAGCTCGCCATAGGAAACGACAACGAAACCAGACACGAAAAGACACCTATGCATCCTGCTTCCCTGGGTGAGGTAACAAGTACTCTGGTGCTCCCATGGGTCTTAACTCTCGAACTGTCTAGTTCTGAAGGGGTTTGTTCCTAGTCCACTCCGAAGTTAATGGCGATTCGTGGCTGTCTTTAGACACTGCATGCGTCCCCCATGGGTCCCCTTTGTCACTACCTTGGGTGGTTCCTGGTGGCCCCAGCGGTACTAAAGGTTCTAGGCCTTGTATCTATGTCAATTGTGGTTCTTATACCACTTTCTTAGTATATGGTTTGTGACGCCCTATGGCTAATCATATATTGCGCTAATTTACTGTGTGCTAAATAAGTTTATGTTATGTACTTTTGCCTCTAGCCTCAAAGACACTAGAGGAGTGTATTTAGAATAAATACATATATTTTATATACATACCTGGTATGGTTCTCCTTTCATTTGGTCATTACATGACTGGTAAAACAAGCTGCTTTACATTCCTTCAAGATTGAGCCTGAAGGCTGCTCTCCACAGCTACCACTAGGATAGCTTTCTATAAGGTTGTCTTTAACCTACCATCAATAAGGGGTTGTTTGGACTGGTGCAAGGTGCCCAGTAGAATAGTGGACAGCATATGCCTGGCCAATTTCTGACATTGGTGTGCAGCGTGTGGGATTCCAGCTTGCCATGGTTTTAAAAAATAATCTCAAGTGTGTGATCATTTGAAAACCACTAAAGAGTCCCGAGGTACTTATAATACAACCTTAAATACAGTAAGTTCCACTGAACTTAGAGTTGTGCGTCAAGGGCTTAACCACACCCTTTCTACAACTCAAGAGAGTCCAGAACGTACCCAACTACAGTAGGTAGTGCCTACACCTCACCTCACTAGTTATGTCTTTAGGAGCAGGACCTAGTGTGTCCCTGCCAGATGTCAGTATGTTACAGACATCCAAGTATGACACATTCCCTTTTTCTGAAATATGGGCTCTGTGTACTATGAGGAAACTAAAGACACCAAAGAATGCAACCACTCAACATCTCAGAGAGGTGTTAATGCTTGATTTTTTTGGGGAAAATATATTTTTATTGCAGATGTTCTTTTACACATTGACGCCGGTCAACAACTGTATAATCATTGTTTGTTATCGATGAGACAATGAAATTCGGATTACACAGCCATTTAGCCCACAACCCGGGGGTCGGGTGGTAAGAATCAGAATTGCAATGTGCGTGTGTACTACATATTACCATAACCATGTCCGGCCAACAAAGGATTCTTGCATCCGCTTTTCTTTTACTCCCAATATCCCAACAGAGAAACTAGAACTACCCCTGGGAGCTAACACTGAATTATCTACCTTGCTATTCCATTCAGCTCCCCCTACCTCTCAGTACCCCCCCCCTCACAGAAATGATGGTGTGGGCGCTTACAGGGTCGTTTAACGTGTCTCAACGAAGTTATCAATGGGCTAGCAAAATTACGTGTTATATGTGGTGATCACATGGATGTGAAATCTACTCCTCCTCTTCTGTCAACTGTTGGTCCTTCAAAGATTGGACCAAGGCCTCCCATGACCGAGCTACCTCCAGCGCTTTGTCATTACCTGAGCGGGTGGCCTGCCTGAGCCTCACCGCACTTTCGCAACTTGGCCATTTGCAGAATTCTCTCCTCCACTGTCCAAACGACGGACCCTCTGTCGCTTTCCAATGCCAGGTAATTTCGCGTTTTGCCAGCAAAAGCCCTAAATCAATTAATTTGCTAGTTACCTTGGTCTTGGCCGTGTGTGGAAACCAGTGCAGCAAGCAGGCGGCCATGTCATAATCTAATTGTATGTCTGTGACCGCGTTCAACAGCTCCCCTACTTCCTCCTAGTAGCCCTCCATGCGTGGGCAATGCCATAGCATGTGTTCTAGCTCAACATCCTCTTCCCGACATCTTGGGCACGCCGCGTCCCGGACCTGGAGGTATCTCCGGATCTTCCCCGGTGTTAAATAGACTCTATGCAACACAAAGTACTGGATTAGTTGGAAACAAGCGTTTCTAGTGCCCTTCCATGCCCGTTTAAGGATTTGTTTCCAAGAGGTATCCGGTATTTGCCGACCTATGCTGTCTTCCCATTTCGCTTTAAGAGCATCTAAGGGACGCATGCCCTCCCGGAGCAGCCGGGAATGGAGGCAGGTCACCGCCTTAACTGTACCTGCCGCCATCACAGTATACTGGCAAGCAAGGGTCACCACCGGTTCCATTTTCCCCGTTTTCCAGTGCTTTTGGATTGTGGTGGTGACCGCAGCATGAAGCAAGAAGTCCCCCTCTGGGAGCCCGTACATTTCTTGCAGCATTGGGAAGGGCACCAGCTCCTGGTTCACATACAGGTCTCCCACCACCTGGACACCCATCTGCTCCCAATTCGCCAGCGGGGTCCAATCCCCACCATGCGGCAGTGCTGTCAGCATGCCCAGCGGGATCTCCGGTGCATACGGGCGAGGAGTCCCTGCCTTTCGTTGCGTCCTGTTCCAGCAAAGTCTCAGGGTCCGTTCTCCCCTGTCAAGTCCCGCAGGTCGAGCTTTTGCTGTAGAACTATATAGGCCTGCACATGACGTGGGATTCCTTTTCCCCAAGCCCTGTTCCGGGCCCCGATATTCCTGTGCTATATTTTGCGTTAAAACCTGCATTTGGGCCGCCAGATAATAGAGTTCAAAGTCCGGCATTGCCAGGCCACCTTCCGATCTGGGCCTCATCAGCGTTGCCAGGGCTATTCGTCGTCTACCGCTGCCCCAGATGAAACTCCCTATCAGCGACCTCAGTTCCTTAAAGATTCTCGGTGGGAGCCAGATCAGCAGTGTACGGAAAAAATATAGGAGCCTGGGGAAGGTGTTAATGCTTGATGACCAGAGAAAGGCTTCAGAGCCTGAAAGGGTATGCAGTGGGGTGGACTTAACTGAAGGAGAAGAGGCCAGTGGTACCAATCCACAGGACTCAGACTCTGAAGTTGACCAGGCAGGTGACAATGACCTAGACCTGGAGAACCCAGCTCAAACTGGAGATAAAGATGGCCAGCAGGGCCTTCTCTTTGTCCCCCCCCCCCCAGGAGGAGTTGGTGGTGGGCCCAGAAGATCCAGATCACCTTCAGTGGAATCTGATCATTCTGATTCATCAGTAGGAACTTCTGTTTCCTCTCATAGGAGGGTCACCTCCCAGGAGAGGAGAGAGAAACTGCAGGAGTTTGAAAAAGCCCAGCTGGAGATAAGAAAACAGAATGTAGCCTTAGAAAAGGAGTTCCTATACCTTGAAAGACAAAGGAAAAAGATGGGACTAAAGTCCCATTGTGGCAGCAATGTCCCTAGAGGTAGGGATGGGTCTTATGACCATAAAAACTTAAGCATGATTGTCCCTCCCTACAAGAGTGGGGATGACATTCACAAATGGATAACTGCACTGGAGAGGGCCTGCAAAGTACAGAAGGTACCCCAGGGGCTGTGGGCAGCAATCTTGTGGCTCTCCTTAGCAGACAAAGGTAGGGACAAGCTCCTCGCTGTCAGAGAAGAGAATGATGATAATTACAAAGTCCTGAAGAGTGCACTTATAGATGGGTTTGGCCTAACCACTGAGCAGTATAGGGTACAGTTCAGACACACCCTAAAGGCACAGACACAGAACTGGGTTGACTTTGTTGATGGTGCTACCAAGGCTCTGGAGGGCTGGTTACTAGGCAGTAAAGTGTGTGATTTTACAGGATTGTACAATTTGATTACGAGGAAGCAGATCCTTAATAATTGTCAAAAACAGCTTTAACACCAGTACCTGGTGGACTCTGATCTGACCTCTCCCCAAGAATGGAGAAAGAAGGCAGACAAATGGGTCAGAACCAGGGTGAGGCCTAAGAATCAAGGTGGTGACCAGAAGAAAGATTCTACCAAGTCCCAAGAGAAAGGTGGGGATAAATCTAAAGATAAATCCATAAATTGTCCCAAACATTTTTCTGAATGGGTGGGTCCCAAACTCCTTCCTCTCCTATCAAGAAACCTTATTGCCATGTTTGTAAGAAACCTGGCCACTTGAAAACTGACAGCAGTTGCCCAAAAGCCAGCAATAAGGAACATATTTCTCCAAGTAATACTCCAACGCCTCCTGTTACTACTAGTAGTAACCCCCCTGGTGGTGGGAGTACCCCCAAAAATTTGGTTGGGTTTTCTTGGGGAACTGAGGTGGACTCCGGCCTAACCAGGTCCCCTACAGTAGCAACTCTAGTCTGTGATACTGCCAATGTCACTGCTTGTCCCAATACCTTGGGTAAGTACAGACAAGAGCCCTACATCAAAAGACACTGCTAACTGAGGCAAGATGGCGGCCGCGTAGTGGTCGCTCAGCAGTATCAGCGGAATGGACACAGTTTGTTTGAGCCCCAGCACTGGCGTCGGCTTGCTATGAGCGGTAGTGAGCAAAAAAAGAAGAAAGCCTAATGCCGTTTATCACTCACTGGCCAAGCGGGACGGTAATCGCGAAAACAGCAGGTTCGGCGGGGTCCAGGCTCGGCTGCGTTGAGCGGTGTCCTGTCTCTGTGGATCCGGCATCAGCGTTGTGGGCGTGGCG
Organism: Lissotriton vulgaris; assembly: GCF_964263255.1. Taxonomy (NCBI): domain Eukaryota; kingdom Metazoa; phylum Chordata; class Amphibia; order Caudata; family Salamandridae; genus Lissotriton; species Lissotriton vulgaris. The sequence continues at coordinate 276,347,344 of NC_141698.1, read as the reverse complement.
GAGGAGGCAGGCGAAACGAGCGGAGCAAGCGGAGTAATCAGAGAGAGCAGAACACAGACGGAATGGCTCCCAAGGCAGTGGCTAGAGCGTCGGCAAAATCAGCAGCGGAGGCTGCCAGGAGGAAAGCTCAGATAACAGAGCAACCTGGGCAGGAACCAGGGAGGGACGAGTCACCATGCAAGTTGCGTACGCCCCCGGTGGAACCGCCAAGGAAAGGGAAGCACACTGTGGCGAAAACGCAGCAGACAACCGCATCAATTCCGGAGATGTTTTCACGAAGTGGCAAGGAGCAGATCCGTAAGGATGGTAGCATGGAGGAGGCAGCTGCCCCTGCACCTGGCCCACAGGAGATCAAGGTAGTAGGAGCACAAGTGTCAGGTATGGATGGGGCGTGCACCCCTAAGCCAAAGGATACTGTCAATCAAAATAACTGGCAGGGCAAAAATCCGACAACAGAGGTAGAGGAGGTGTCTATTGATGGTAAAATGGGGGACACTAGCACTGATCACCTTCGTATGTGGGACAGAGCACCTAACAGTACCAAAGCAACAGTGGTTGAGGGGCTGGCCCAGGGCAATGACACTAGTATTCCAAAGGGAGAGAATGAGGCGCAGGGCGGTCGGGCAGCGCCGTTCCCGGTGCAAGCAGGCGATGGTGGTACGTCGGGGGAAGAAGGGGCTGGAGGGCTGTGTCCTCCCATGGCCCTAATTGATGGTAAAGAGAAAGAAAGCAGTGAATGCTTCTACTCTGTCTCAAAAGAGGCGGCGTGGTTGGAAGATGACTGGAGCTCCGCTCAGGGGGAGAGTAACTTTGAGTCTGAAAGCGATCTTGAACAGGACCCCCCCTAGTACAGCTAAAAGACCTAACACCCAACCAAACGTCCAGGAGCAGCCTGTGCGCGATTTAATTTGGGATCACTCAGCCATGCCACTCCAGGGGGGCCCGAATGTAGAAACCCCGGTAACCTATCCTCCACTTCTAGATGTTATCCATCAGACAATTCTTACCCATCGAGAGGAAGCACGCCAGGACTGTCGTAAATAGCAAGCAGCAATGAGGAAGATGCAAGGCGTGGTCAGAAAGTTGTCCAATGCATATGCCAACGTAGGAGATAGGGTGTCAAACCTAGAAGAAAGGATCGTTGCAACAGAATTGGAGGCCGCCGCAGCCACCACTAAAGTGGAGTCTCAAAGCACCCAGGTCATCGACATCCAGTGGAAACTGGAGGACATGGAAAACAGGCTTAGACGGAATAATCTATGGTTGCTTGGGATACCAGAAGGGGTCAGATGTCAGGGGTTACATGACAAATCTATTCAAAGTGGCTTTTCGAGAGCTCTCCGAATGGAACTGGTCGGCGGAAATTCAGAGGGCCCACCGCACTCCGTTTAAAATTCGATCTGGTGCAGGGAGAGGTGATAAACCAAGGGCAATTCTAATTTTTCTGGGCAATTTCATTCTTCGACGGGCCATAGCTGAAAAGGCCAGACCGGAGGCAAGAAGGTCTAGCGAGGGAGTCACTTTTTTTGTCAGGCCAGATTATTGCCACGTAACAGTGGAGAGGCGTTGGAGGCTGAGACAACTGATTAAACCTTTTCAGGATAAACATATTCAAGTATACCTCATCAATCCAGCGTAGCTCAAAATAATGAATGAAGGTCGGACTCAGTACTTTGCGTCAGAAGTTTGAAAAGCTTTATTTCGGTACATTGACCATAAAATCATCACAGAAATGAATAAAACATATAAAATTAACACAGATCGAGAAACATTAGAACAATTTTACATCCAGTCGCCATAGCATAAACAGTTGGAATAAAATACAGGTGGAAATAATCAATGCTTTTACACAAGGAAAGGTTAAAAACCATACTAAAACCGTGTAGGGGTAATAAATTAATTTGTAAAACAGGAGCCAAAGCTCTTCTTTTTTTTCCCCTCTTTTTTTTTTTTTGAAAACCTTTATTGCAACAAAGTAATACAAATACAGACCTACAACCACAGGGGCCGGCCAGTAGCAGTGGATATCGAAATCAAAAAATACACAGCTCATCAGCCGACAACTCGGGGGTTCGGCAGCGATACAGTATGCCCATGAGGCGTTCTTTTGATGATGGGAGGATAAATGAAAGGTTTCACATTTTATATTTTTTATAAGAAAAAACTAAACATAACAACAAAATTCCGAGGTGACATTTATAATGTACGTGGCTGTCTCAGATAGCAGGGGGAGTGACCCAGTTAAAGGCAGATGTAAAAAGGATATGACAACACGAGGAGGGAATGGAGGGGGTCAGGAGCGAACAAGCAAGTAAAGTACAATAGGATATAGGCGTATGGGATGTCCGGTCATCGGTGGATCCCCACCGAGACCAGGAAGACGGTCACCCAGGCCCTCGTCACCAGCCGTCTGGACTACGGCAACACCCTCTACGCCGGAACCACCGCCAAACTCCAGAAGAGACTCCAGCGGATCCAAAACGCCTCAGCACGACTCATCCTGGACATCCCCCGTCGCAGCCACATCTCCGGACACCTGAGAGATCTGCACTGGCTCCCGGTCAACAAAAGAATCACCTTCCGTCTCCTCACCCACGCACACAAAGCCCTACACAGCCAGGGCCCAGGATACCTCAACAGCCGCCTCAACTTCTACGCTCCCAAAGGCCAGCTTCGCTCGACCAGCCACGCCCTCGCCGCCGTCCCCCGCATCCGTAGAACCACCACAGGGGGACGGTCCTTCTCCTACCTCGCCGCCAAGACTTGGAACTCCCTCCCCACCCACCTTCGCCTGACCCAGGACCACCTCGCCTTCAGGAAGCAACTCAAGATCTGGCTGTTCGAGCAGTAACAGACCCCCCCCCCCCCCCCAGCGCCTTGAGACCCTCTGGGTAAGTAGTGCGCTATATAAATTCGATGATTGATTCATTGATCGGTCATGGGAACAGAGGAATATCATTGGTTTCTACAAAAGGGGGGGTGCAAATCTCTCCACGATATGAGTTCCATTGACCCCATATCCTCCCCCATTTCTTAAGTCTTCAACGGGCGATGTATACAGTTTTTCTCCGAACATGCACCAATCCATGTTTTCCTCCCAGGTGGAAACCAGAGGTGCCCTTTGAGACCCCCACAGCTGGGCTATGTCTCTTTTCGCAATAATGTTGCCAAGGGTGGCCCATTGAGTCTGCGCTACACTATAATCGTTCGGCTTCCACACGTTCAACAGGCACCTTCTGGCCTCAGGCAATAACGAAACACCCGTAACCTCTTCCATAACCTCATGCACTCGTTTCCAATACACCACCACGTCCGGACATTCCCACAAAATATGAAGAAAAGTAGCAAGCATACCACAGCCGCGCCTACACAACCCATCCATAGAGTAACCCATGCGCATCAGGCGTGGACCAGTGACATACACGCGGTGTAAAATCTTCAATTGCACCAGCCGGAGACGCGCCGGAATCGCAACTTCCTTAGGGGATGATATCGCGGCCTGCCAATCTTTGTCATACAGCTCCAGCCCGTCACCAGTCCAGGCTCCACGAAGCTGTACAAGAAGATCCGAGCTGTCATTGATGAGCTTTATATAAATGGCGGAGATGGTACTATCAGGGACATACCCATCAAGCACCCTGTCTTCCAAGGGAGAGGACTCTGGGATAGCGGTACCGATCGGGAAGACTGATTCAAGTGCATGACGAACCTGCAGATACCGGAAGTGCTCTCTATCGCCCAGTTTATACTCCTGTTGAAGTCCCATGAAGGATTTGATCCTATCCTTGACCCAGAGGTCTCCTACCCTACTAATGCCAATAAGATCCCATTTGTCAAATCCCTTCGTCGTCCAAAGACAGCCCAGTCTTTCCGCCGCATAAAGCGGAGTGGCTCTGGTCAGCCTGTCTGTCCATTACATGGCGGCAGTCGCAGCGCCCCACACTCGTACCTCAACCCAAGTGGGACCGGTGAGATTTTTCCCCGCCGATCTAGAGTAGAGCGCCCTATTGTAGTCCCCTCCCGGCAGCTGCCATTTATCCATCTCAAATGCCGGATTCGGGACCGGACCATACATTGCGTAGTTGATAGCACTCAGTTGCGACGCCCAATAGTACCGTTTTATATCGGGCAACGCTATACTGCCGTCGTACCAGGGCAAAGTCAATTTCGCCAGCGCAATGCGAGGTCGCCCACCCCATACCAGCTTTCTCTGGAGGCCCTCGATCTCCCGGAAATAACTAGCAGGCGCCAAGTCAAGCGTGTTTTGGAGGGCGTACAGAAATCGAGGGAGGGACATCATCTTAAACAGGGCCGCTCTCCCAACCGGGGACAGCGGCAAACCGCACCACGCTGTGACGTCGGACCGAAGCTGGCGGAGTGGCGGAAGCAGATTCCTCTCATACCGTATGGCTGAGTCCAAGGAAATATAAATCCCTAAGTATTTAAAGCTGTTGCGCGATACCGGTATTGGACAGACACGGGGCAACAGTGGCATTTCTGCAGTGAGCGGGTAAATGCAGGACTTAGACCAACTGATGGCCAAACCCGAGTTCCTCCCAAAGGAGCGTAACACGTCAAACAGCACTCCTGGTGACTTACAAGGGGAAGTAAGGTATAACAGAATATCATTGGCGTACAACGATATACGGTCCTTGAAGTCAGAGGTCCAACTAATGCCCTTATGCGACGGCTCCCACCTAAGCCACGCAGCAAGGGGCTCAAGAGCAAGCGCGAAGAGGAGCGGTGATAACGGACAGCCCTGTTGCGTGCCCCTTCCTAGGACGAAAGGCTCCGAGGCCCTACCATTGACAACCACTTGGGCCATTGGTTGTTCATAAAGAAGTCTGACCCAGCCAATAAAATTAGGACCAAAACCGAATTTTGCGAGGGCCGCCCACAAATACGGCCATTCTATCGCGTCGAAGGCCATCGAAGCATCTAATGAGATCAAAATGGCCGACTCACGAAGTGACCCCGCCCTTGCCAGTACACCATGAAGGCGGCGAAGATTGAGAGCCGTATTCCGATGAGGTATGAACCCGGACTGATCAGGGTGTATCAAATCACCGATAACCGTGATCAAACGATTCGCCAAGAGTTTCGCCAAAGTTTTGGGCTCGACGTTCAGAAGCGAGATCGGCCTATATGAAGAACATTGATCACGAGGCTTCCCATCTTTGTGAATGGCGACAATGGACGCCAATCTCTGATTCCGGGGAAGAACCCCGAGATCTCGCGATTCCTAAAACATTTGGCAAAGTTGTGGCGCCATCTTGTCTGGACACAATTTGTACAGCTCTATCGGGATACCATTCGGGCCGGAGGTCTTCCCTGAGCGAAGAGAGCGGATAGCAAGCGCTATTTCATCAGTAGAAAAATCCACCTCCATAAGCTCCCTATCTGACTCCGAAAGGCTAGGCAGCGCGATATCCCTGAGTAGCAAATGTGAATCCTCCTCCGGCCTGTCCGAGACCGGCGCGTAGACCTTCTGAAAGTGCTGTGCGAACACCGCGACTATCTCACCTGGGTCCACAACCCGCTCACCGTCCTCTCTTACCACAGCAGGCACCACACGATTTAACCTTTCTCTCTTATCCAGCCACGCAATCAACTTCCCGGCCTTATCACCAACATCATACAAACGCCCCTGCTGCTCACGACTCATCATCCTCGCCGCATCCGTCACCAGAGCTTTGTAATCGGCCTGCTTGAGGGCCAAAACATGCAAACCCTCGGGTGTGACCCCAGATTCCAGCTCTTCTTCCAGAGACGTGATTTCAGTCTCCAATCTCACCACTTCCTCATTCTTGCTTTTCCTCGCGCTAGCGATCAGGGAAAGGGCTTGACCCCGGACAACTGTCTTAAAGGCCTCCCACAGGGAAACCGAAGAGGACACAGACCCAACATTCTCCACAAAGTAGTGGTCCACACATTTAACCACCTCAGCCCTGGTTTTCAGATTGCGTAGGTGCCAGGGGTTAATTGGGGCAACCCGGCCCCCAGCTTCCAGTTGGACATCAATCGTGAGCCAGAGAGGAGAGTGATCTGAGATCCCCCGAGCAAGGTGTCGAATTTCCCTCACAGAGACCATCTGCACCGCTGGCACCAGGATATAATCAAGCCTCGAGAGACTACCACGTGCTCCCGAATGTAAGGTATATTGTGCCTGCCCAAGGTGCAGGTGCCTCCAGCAATCCACTAAACCCAGTGCATCCAGGAAGTTGCTCATCCATAACTGTGACCTCAAGAGCGTTTGGGGCGGGGGGGGGGGGGGGGGGGGGGGGGGTGACGATCCTCACTACCACAAACAACTGAGTTAAAATCCCCACCAACCACCAACAGGCCCAGAGGGAAGTTCAGCACCACTCTACCCAAATCAGAAAACGTGACGGACTGTAAACCCGGTGGGACATACACAGAAAGAACAGAGATCGTCTTCCCCTCCCAGCGACCCGTAATGGCCGCGTACCGGCCTCTATCATGTAACACAGTACCATCTATCTCCAAGGGGAGGGAACTCCTGACCAGGACACCCGCCCCCCTCGACCCAGTAGTGAATCCTGAATGTGCCACCAAACGGTATCCCCTTCTATTCAGTGCATGGCAAGCATTTCCTATCAGATGTGTCTCCTGCAATAACACTATATCAGGTGAAAGACGTTTCAGATACTGTAAAACAATCCCCCGCTGGATCCTATCGCCCAGACCATTGACATTCCAACTCAGCACCCGCAGCCCCCTACCCCCCATTCCAAGAACATGAGCTGTGCTCCCCCCATAGAGAAACAGGCACAGTGGTTAAAGCATGTAACGAAATAGAACCTCGGGATAAATCAAGACACGAAAAGCCCCCCCCCACCCCCAGAAAAACCCGTAAACCCCCCACCCTGCACCCCTGCGTTAGACCAGAGAGCCACCCCAACGTGCAGTGTGCCTGTCGCCCCATTAAACTAATCTACGAAAAGAGAGAAAAAGACGCCTTAAAGGAGGAAGAATCCCGAGCCCTCCCACCACCGGGTAATCAACAGGTCATGCACATAGTAATAGTCAAACCCCCGCTGCAAGTCCGTATAGGTGGCACGCCGGTAGGGACTCACTCCGCCCGTTCCTCCAGGCCACCTTCAGCTCCCATCGATTGTTCCTGTCGATCACGGTGTGCCGGCAAAGTATCGATCCAGTCACTGGCAACCTCCGGGCGATCAAAGAAGAGCACACGTTCCTCGTATTCGATCCTCAAGCGAGCCGGGAACAGCATGGCGTACTTTAGTCCCTTGTCGCTTACACGCCTTTTCACACCGGTGAAGCTCATGCGTTGTTTTTGCACCACTTGCGTAAAGTCTGGGTAAAAGCTGACCGACGCACTGTCAAATTTAGTGGGTCCATTGGTGCGTGATGCTTGCAGGATAGCGTCTCTGTCTCGAAAATTAAAAATCCTGGCAATTATAGGTCTTGGTGCGGCGCTCAGTTTAGGCCTACCACCTGGGACTCTGTGAGCACGGTCCACCGTAAAAAAGTTGCTGAGTCCCTTAGGCGCGAGATGATGCAGCACAAGATCCTCCACCAAAAGATCCGTGGAGAGCTCCGAGGAACTTTCCGGAACACCGATGATGCGGACGTTGTTGCGCCTAGCCCGGCTTTCAAAGTTGTCCAGCCCACGGGCTAACAAGTCATTTGATGATCGAAGATTACGAACCTCAGCCTGTAGATCAGAGACATCCGTCGTGAGGCTTGCGGTCTTAATGTCCAGCGACTTGACCCGCTCGTTGGTCTTAGCGTGGTCCGTTCTGATAAGGTCGACTTCAATCACAACCGTGTCTATCTTTGAAGCCAGGGTCTCATACTGCTGGCCCATCGAGGTCTTAACACCGGCAATGGCGCCCATGACATCCCGCAATGTCAAGTCTTCCATCACACGGGAGAGCCATCTCCAGTCTCATCCGAAACTTTACCCGCTCCACCAGGGGATCCCTTCGGGCGGGTGAAGCGATCAATAGTGTTGGATTGGGCGACACCCCCTCGGAATGCACCCCTGGTGGCTCTCTTCTCACTATCCGACCTGCCCGCCATGTTGGGCAGCGAGCCCAGTCGGGCCATTCAAGATCTGGTGAGAATGGCTCCCCGCAGAAAAGACCATTAAAGGCAGGGATGAGGGCGAAAGAAGAAGAGGTGCAGGGCCAGCAGCAGGGCAAGGCCATCAGTCCCAACAGGCAGCGAGTCACAGGAGATGATGACCAAAAACGAAACCTGAAAGTACCCCAGGGGCAACAGAAGGGTCCCAGTGACCGTTGTTGTTCAATTGCCACCTGGGTACTTCAGAGACTCGAGGCCGCGGAGATTCGTTGGTGTAGGCCACAAAGTTCCAAGATGCAGAGAGTCCGGTTCCCAGCGGCCAAATCAATTTACGAAAAGAGACATCATGCCAGCAGGGCGTCAGCTAATAGAACCCGTCGTCAAAATCAGGATATGTGGCAGGATAGATGCGGGAGGTGGAAAGGGTCTCAGGAGCCCTGTGCTCACGCGTCCATCTTGGATCCGCGCGTAGCTCCTCCCCCCCCTTTTTTTAATAATAAAAAAAAAAAAACACAGTTAAAAGTTGTTTACCACGGGTCAAAGAATGTAAGCAAGTCTGGGCAGACCGTATACTACGTACGGCCACTAAGAGGAAGGCTCCAAAAACTTCCTCCTCATGCACCACATTGAGAATAAAAAGCGGGAGACTGAGTAAACTATTGGGGGGTGCAGCTCAGTTTTCAATATTCTGTAGGCCTCGCTAAAGTGTCTTGTGCCCAGGTTCTTTCAGATTTGCACAAGCCAGCGCCTTCTGGGCGACCTATAGGAATCACATTGGAAGAAAACATGCACCTCTGTTTCATCCACTAAGCCACAAGCAGGGCATTCAATCATAACCTGTCCCCCCCATTTTTTAACATACGATCGTAGGGGGAGGCACCCATGCCTAAACTGTAGAAACAATTTTCTTGCCAACACTGGTTGGATACAATCCAGGATGGACTCTGCCTGGTAAGTAATTTTGATTGTAAGGAAATCATTTGTCAACCGTCCTAATGAGGAACTACGCATCATCTTGGACAGCCGGTATTCCCTATAGGCAGTCACCTGTGCGTTTCTACTTAATGATTGCGACATAGTTTGGGGGTCGTCCCACAGGTCAACTCGTCCCAGTTCCACACATAGCGCCTTAAGGTGTCTCAGCCAGGGTATCTTGCCCACCCCGTTCAGCCCCAATATCTCAGTTAGTTCCTCACTGTACGGGGCTAGCTCGGGAGTACTCCACAAGTGTCTCCAGAAGGTTAATGGCCTAAGTGCAGCATCCTCGGCAATGGGTCTGATTCCTAGGTCCATTCTCAACGGGCTCAATGGTGTGCTTTTGGGGAAGCTAAGAAGTTGTCTAATGAACGCGTTCTCAGTGCGTTCAAGGGATAGGAGTGCACAATGGCCCCAAATTTCTGCACCATATAACACAGCACTTCTTGCCTGTGCCCTGTAAGCTTCCATGGGTGCATAAACCTGCTTATGTGTTGCCCCCTTGAAGAATTTGTAGATGCCTCCCGACACCTGAGTGAGCTTCAAGTTGCCCTTATTGATCTGCGCTCCCCAGTCCATTCTCTCCGTCAGGGTAATGCGAAGGTAGTCGAACACCACCACTCTTTCAAGGGGTTGGCCCTCAGGGTTGGATTGCTGCGTGTGGTTTTGCCACCATTAAAGACCATGTATTTGGTCTTCTGGAGATTTATCTGCAGGCCCCGATGTTTGCAGAAGACGACAAAGTTGTCAAGCGTCCTCTGGATGCCCATTGGTGACTTAGCGAGCAACAAGGTGTTGTCTGCAAACATCAGGGCAGGGACACTACGCCCTGCCAGTTTGGGGGCATCAATGTTAGGGCCTTTATTGAGATCGTCTATAAGCCCATTAACAAATAGAGCTAAGAGTGTTGTGGCCAAGACACATCCCTGGCGGACTCCTCGCTTAACTGGGATTGGGTAGGTTGAATTGCCATATTTGCCATACCTGATTTGGGCATAATTGCCCTCATGCAGGCGGGCAAACAGGTGGCAAAGGTAATCCGGAACCCCCATCTCCAAGAGGATCGACCACAGCTTCTCTCTGGGGACCAGGTCGAACGCAGATTTCAGATCCACAAAGATTAGGTACAGAGTGCCACTCTCTATACTCACGGTCTTCCAGTGAATCATTTGTAATTTGAAAATCTGGTCGACTGTAGATACCCGTGCTCTAAACCCAGTTTGGAGAGGTGTTTAGATGTTGTTTTCCTCCATCCATCCATGTAAGCGCTCAAGGAAAACGGTGATGGATTAAACCCAGATCTGTTGACTGGGTGTGAGTGTTTGATTGGTTCAGATGCTCCGTCCATCACCACCCCCTTTTCTACCGCTTTGTTCGTCATAGTTGGCAGGGTATGCTCAGACGTGAGTCCCTTGGAGAATAAATTTTTAAAACGTGTATTGGCTATTCCATCAGGCTCTTCAAACAGATTTGCCCATAACGAAATAGGTCTAACCTATGTGGGTGACATCATTCGCCTTTCCCCTTTATTGTTATGGGGCAAAATATGGCTATCAGAGGACTTACAGCTTACCAGAGATATCCTCCGGGACTGCTTAGAACTGGCAAATATGAATCAGATCCCCTGGCTATCTTATGTAAAAGAAATGCTCCATAGAATAGGCTTGGGAGATATATTTGACAATCCCGAAAATATACAGGGAGATATCAAAACTGTAATTAAAACAAATTACTGGAAATCACCGCTTGCGAACTCCCTGGTTAGACCTTATGTTCCTAAGGCCACTTTGCAGCACCAGTTTTATCTAACCTTCACAAACCATGTGCAATGGCGATTTTATTTGACAAGGTTTAGGTTGCACACCCTGCACTTCCTTTATGCGTTTCCTAAACAGGGGGGCTGGTGCGAGAAACTGCCCCCCTGTCCTTGTAATAACAAAGACAGCCAAAGCACGATGCATATTGTTCTTTTCTGTTCTCTATACAAGGACCCGAGAATCAGGTTTATTAAGCCGATCCTCAAGGAAAAACAACCATGCCATTACAAAGAGGGTTATGATTATTTATTATCTTTGTCATCATCTGGTGTTTGTTGTGCAATGTTAAACTTTATACAAGTGTCACTCTTGATTAGAAAACGGTATGGCTAAATATGGCCCCAAGAAGCTGACCCTTTGATCATGTATATCGTATACTGTTGCATTGTGATTTTCTATTACTTATCTTACCTGCCCTCTAATATATACCCCGGTACGAAGAATTCATGAACCATCTGAATTAATTGAAAGTAAAACTATGGGCTTTATTTGTGATTATATTAACTAATGAATTTTATAGTGTTATAACTGTAAGACTCTCTTTAAAAATGAATTTTAAATTATGTTTGTAAATGTAATTGTTCAACTTTGAATCGAATAAAGTTTTTGAAACGAAACGAGTCCCTTGCTCACTTTGCCACTGGATTCAAACAAACTTGGCTGAAGACGGCTGTAATGCCAGAAACCGGTCCTAGGAAGCTTGTTTCCGGTTCAGGGAAGGCATGGCTTGGCAGTTCGGGCTGGACTGTTCCCATGAGGCACAGGGTCAGACTGATTTGCATATGGCCATGTCTGAACTGGGGTGGCAGAGTGGGCTAAAGAACAGTGATGGATTAAACCCAGATCTGTTGACTGGGTGTGAGTGTTTGATTGGTTCAGATCCTCCGTCCATCACCAACCTCTTTTGTACCGCGATGATTATTTACTAGGTAATGATCTAGAGATCTCAGCCTGGGCTGAGGTAGAAAAAGAGGCCCATTCCAAAATATTAGGCTTTTCTGAAAAAGGTAGGGGCTGCGAGGGCCACAGCCCCACCCCTGACAGATTTTAGTGTGGTGAAGCCTGGAACTATTGATCACTCCACTCAAACAGAGAGCATTGGGGAGGAAGAAAAGTCTCCCTCCACCAGACTATAGGTGAGGGTCAGCCTCTTCAGGGAACTGAACCTACCGCTTGTGCAGGAGCTGCCCCAGAGGTAGTCAGGCCTGGCCTGGCAGATTCCCTGATGGCATTGGACCCTTTAAAAGGTGGTACCCAGTCAGGAGCAGGTAACCTGCACTTGACTACCCTGCCTCAGTCATTCCAGGGCTGCAGAGGTCAGGGAGATCAGTGGACCCTACAGGGCTCCCTGTCTAGAGGAATCCCCCTTGAGCAGGTTAGGGGCACCCAGTCTAGTAGCCCTAGCCAGGTGAGAATTCCTCAACCCTCTGAGGGAACCCTTTTGCCATTGAATAGGGATCACCCCCAGATGGGTTCTGATGGGCAAAGGCAAACCTGGACCCAGTGGTCCCAAACCTACCATGTCCATCCAGTGTCCCAACCAAAGGGATCAAACCCCAAGCTGTAGGCAGCCAAAGGTTGACCCTTTGAGTCAAGTGTAACTCAGTCATGGAAAGAAAGGCATCGATGGTGACCAGTGATCTGAGGAAGCTGAGAGCAAACCTATTAGGTCCTCACTTACACACCCAGACACCTCACCAGCCTTTTACTTTACCAAAACACACCTCAGGTAGTAATGCCCCATGGTGGAGACCCTCTCATACCCTTAGGGTGAGGGATTGCTTAGTGGACCATAAGACAGGGGGTAACCATGCTAGTGCAGGTACTTCCTTATATGGCCACTTAGTCAATAAAGGCACACCTGGACAAGGTTAGCTCCATCTCCTCTGGTTGGGGGGGGGGGGTATGTAGGAAGGTGGAATCTGACTACATGGTTGCCCCCAATTTTTCCTGGTGTTTTGATGGTTTTTGACTTGGTTTTACTGGGATCCTGCTACTCAGGGCCCCAGCCTATCTGATTTCCTCTCTAAATTGATTTAATGTACATTAGGTACACTCCAGAATGGTTACTGGGTTACCCTTGAGTCCCTAGTATTTGGTACCTTAGGTACTAAGGGCATAGGTACACCAGAGGCCTACCAGGGGCTGAAGCATGTATTATGCCACCCCTGGGAAGCCTTCCAAAAGGGCACCACAGGTCTGCTACTGCAGCCTGGGTAAGGTGGTGCATGCACCCCTTACTAAGATATAGGTTACCTATATCTACCTTATATCACGGACACACATAAACCTATAAGTCACTCCTATGGCAGGCCTTAACAATCCTGAAGGCAGAGTGTTTGGTTTTGTGTGAGAGGGTGCACATGCGTGAGCATGACCCCTCTGCAGCTTTCAGAATCACTTCTCTGTAGATGTTCTGTGATGCAGCCAGACCATATACTCTTAAGTGCATTATAACCTCGTGGTTAATGCTAACTTTGGAATGGCTGCATGGAAACATGCCGTGTTCGGTGTCAAACACTTTGGAATCCTGCCCCGCCCCCCGCCACTACTGGTGGTGGGGGTAGAATTCCACCCTTCTAGAGGGAGAAGACATGTACACACTTTCTTAGCCGGTAATAGTTTTAAAGAGCCCTGGCATCACAAAATGGATGCCACAGCCACAAGGCTGACCTCCTCCTGCTGGACGAAACTCCGGCAGGGGAGGCTTGGACAATAGGTTTCCTGTCACAGGGAGGTGTAACCACCTCCCAGACAGGCTTTAGTGTATTGAGGCTGGGTTAGTGCAATCAGAGAATGATTTTCAGACAGTGCTAGGGCACACTTGGTGTCCCTGTGCATATGCCAGTTCAAACCGGTTGCAGGGGCACTCAGCCCCTGCTCTGGTCTGAAACTGGACAAAGGGAAAGGGGTGTAACCACCCCACCCTGGGTCCTCCCATAGGTAGGACCCTAGAGTAAGTCTAACCCCTAAACTTAGTATAAGTATAGGAACCCTGTCCTTAGGACTTTAGATTACACTGGATCAAACTCTGCAACTTACATCCTGGACCTTTGACATTCTATTTCGACTAGAAGATGGAAGAATCTCCCTTGGGGTCAAGAAGGGACTCCCCTGTTCAAACAGGCACCAAAGAATCATCTTGCCAGTCTGCATTTCCGAGGCTCCCACCGGAACCCGAAGATTGAGCGAGCGACACAGGACATAGACTTCCTGACATCTCTGCGGCCGACATGAGATCACAGCAAAGCTGAGACCTGTAGCCATCACGAGAGACGTGGAACTGGAATTCCTCGACACCGTGCACATTTGCAAGTGCATGCATTGGGGTACTTGTAATCCAAGCCCCGAGCACCATCTGCACCGAAGATTGTCGGCCTACACTTCACGAATGTTCCGTGGGCCCGCTTCTAGCATTTCCGCTTGAGGCTCCTTCGTGATCCCTCGTCCTTCGACTGGTGGGTCCCCACGAGGGCAACTCTTCTGTTTCTTGGGCTTTCCTGGTTGCTCCAGACGTGCCCTGACTCCCCTCCAAAGGGTGAGTTCCTCAGACCTTGCTGGTCTGCACCAAAGCCAATCTTTGCTTTCTGTGTGGGTTGCTGTTGCCAAGGCTTCTTGGGTACAATCCGGAAACCAACACCGCAGCACTCGACATCCTTCGTGGGATAGCTCGATTCCAGCTCCTGGTCGTCGTCGTCTCCTGGTCCTCGTGGCTGAAGAGTCCAGCTTCACCTTCTTCACCTCAAATCACCCAACATTGGTTGGCATCTTCTCCTCGCCTTCCTAGTCACTGGCTAGTGACCCAGACTCTGTCCACTCTGCTTTCAGGTTCTTCAGATCTCCGATTCATCCTTGCATCCACCCAGACACTTTCCACTCGGTCGCCTGCAACTCTTCTTCGCAGCTCGCCATAGGAAATGACGACGAAACAAGACACGAAAAGACACCTATGCACCCGGCTGGGTGAGGTAACACAAGTACTCTGGTGCTCCTGTGGGTCTTGATTCTCGAATTGTCTAGTTCTGAAAAGGTTTGTTCCTAGTCCAGTTCTAAGTGTCCTTAATCTGTAATTTTCCAACCGCGATTTTCCCCACAGAAGTTAATGGTGATTCACGGCTGCGTTTAGACACAGCACGAGTCCCCCGTGGGTCCCCTGTGTCACTACCTTGGGTGGTTCCTGGTGGCCCCAGCGGTTCTAAAGGCTCTAGGCCTTGTATCTATGTCAGTCGTGGTTCTTATACCACTTTCTTAGTATATGGTTTTTGACGCCCCTAGGGCTAATCATATATTGTGCTCATTTACTGTGTGCTAAATAAGTTTATGTTATGTACTTTTGCCTCATAAAGAGACTAGAGGAGTGTGTTTAGAATAAATACATATATTTTCTAAATATATATATACACCTGGTGTGGGTTTCCTTTCATTTGGGCATTACATGAAATTATAGACTGGTAAAAGAAGCTGTTTTACATTCCTTCAAGACTTAGCCTGAAGGCTGCTCTCCACAGCTACCACTAGGATAGCTTTCTATAAGGTTGTCTTTAACCTGCCATCAAAAAGGGGTCGTTTGGACTGGTGGAAGGTGCCCACTAGAATAGTGGACAGCATATGCCAGGCCAACTTCTCACAGAGCCTAACAAATGTTCATCTTTCATTTGCAAATTGCTTCATTCAGGTGTTAAGCTGGTACTAAGGAGGAGAAAGTTGCTGTGAGAGCTTGAATGTGTGTCAGAATGACAAAAGAGCGAAGCAGTACAGCTAGAGAATGTGCTATATTATGCTGCAACATTTGCCTTTTCTTGCCGCATAATAAATGCAACGGCTCTCACTTCCACAGTTCACCGGCCGCCACTGAGTGCAAGATCTATTACCAACATAAGGGTTTCATCACCTGCTGTAAAGGTGCAAAAGGTATACACTCTATTTGAAATGGAAATCAATGTTTCAAATGCCGTCACTATCTGTATTTGGCAGAAAAATATGTACAGATATATTCAGAAAAGAGCCAGAAGTACAATTAGTGCTTGTTGTTCCAGTTTCTAATAAGCATAAACCTGCAGAACGGATGTCGATTCTTCAGCCTTTTTCAAACAGCATGTTTCCCCAAGCCGCTTGCATTGCAGGTTGCATACATTTCCCCTGATGTTTCCTGTTATGGCAAGTCTACTGAATGAAGCATTTCAGAGTATAATACATTTCAGGCCAGCACTTCAATAACTTCAGTCTTATTTGCAAACCAAGCTATCTGAAAAGCCATTTATTTTTCTGCATCACTGCTCATAATGGCATTTGCTGAGTGTCCAAGAGTACAGGGTTGGCAAATGCCAAATGAATGCTCTTAGTCTAAAAGACTCTTCAGTTAACACATATAAATCCAATATACAATACAATACAATACAATTGCATATGTAGCCTTACGTCATCAGTAGAACAAAATCAAGAATTGGGTGCTTCCTCAGTGAGAAATTGCAAGTTAATATCTTTAGCTTGGGCCAAGGTGAAAAATGTACTTACCTTCGGTAAAACTTTTTCTGGCGGATACCTACTGCAGATTAATTAATTTACATACTCTCAGATGTTTCCTGCACTCTTAATCTGAGATAAAAACCGTCAAGGGCTTTAAGCAAGGGGACTGTGGTGTGTGTATTTGGTTATTGGGAACTTATTTTTTTGTTCTTAAAGTAGCAAACGTTTTATGTTCCTCTAGAATGTGAAAGAATGGTTTTTAAATCAAAATGCTTGGTCTAAAGGATTATGGTGAGCTGCTCTGGTAATAAAAGGCTAGCGTTGTAAAGGTGTATAAGTGGTCAAATGACTGATGTTGTTGCCCACTTACTTGTGCTTAGATTCCATTAGGATCTTCCGAACTGCTGCATATTTGACGTTGGCATCAGTCAAGGCTTTGAGGATATTCTCCTGGGCTGTTAGATTCTGATCTATATAAACTTTAAGCTGGTCGTACTTCTTCAACTGCTCCTCAAAGAGTTTCTGAAACACAAAACAGGTCATCTAATGTCAGCAGATAACGGAAATGGGCCAACTGGAATCAGAAGAGAAGAGCAACAGATGTCCTCCCAGAGGAGACGAACGGGCCATAAGACGTTTGGCCAGAAAGATAATGGGCTAACCAGACTCAGCATAATGGGCTAACCAGACTCATCTTGGATGTAGCTGTCCAAGTGAGACCAACACACGATCACAAGGGCAAGCCAGCCAAGGATCATGCAGATCAATGGGGACAAAGTCAGCACTGGGTGGACCAACTGGTACCAGACTAGACAAAGATGGGATAGTGGGGACCCATCTGGAGAGAGCAGAATGGATCAATGGGGGACATGCTTAGAAAAGGCTGGTCAAAGAAGACCACAGTATGAGGGGAGAATGATTAATAGGCACCTAATAGACAAGTGTTACCCAAACATTTTTGAACCAGAATCCAACTTTTAGAACGACAAATTTTCGTAACCAACCTAAATCTAAATCCGTATTTGTAAAGTGCAAACTACTCACCCTTACGGGTCTCAAGGCGCTGTGGGCCGTCGTGGAAATTAAGTGAGCTACTGCCCAGAGTCACATGGTGCTGAGCTGAGCTGCCGCCGGAGCCAGGGATCGAACCGTGAACCCTGTGCTCCGAAGACAGCTGCCCTGGCCGCTGCATCACACCTCTCCACAACCTAGCTTTAATGGACGAGGCAAGAGGCATTTTTAAATGTAATAACAATCGTTTGTAAATGTCACAATCCTGACCATGTCCCTCAAAATCGTACTATGGCCAAGATACTGATCAACTCATAAAAATGGCAGATCTTCACTGGAGTCGGGACACTTCAGAGTAGGGTGCAGGTCGGTGACATCTGTTAACTAAAATCACAAGGCTTCTGAAAAATCCTGGTGTTGGTACAAGTGATTTTAGCAAATTTGAGAACCACCTTCTGCAGCAGAGGGTTATATATGGAATATGCTACTTACCAGTATGCATCTGTTCTTGGCATAGAGGGCTGCAGAGTGGTACATTTATGAATAGATCGCCATCTGGTGTTGGGCTCGGATGATTGCACTTGTTTTTCTCTTGGAGAAGTCTTTGTAGTTACGAGATCGATGACTCCTCTCTTGGGTGCTAGTGCGCATGGGCATCAGCTCCATCCTTAGATTGTTTTGCCATAGTAGGGTTAGATGGAGTAGTATGATAGAATACAGAAAGAGATGCCCATGTAAGTGTATCTAAATAAGATAGTGTTGGAACAGACACAGATTTCCGGGGAGGCAGGGAGGGCATGTACCACTCTGCAGCCCTCTATGCCAAGAACAGATGCATACTGGTAAGTAGCATATTCCGTTCGAGGCATATGGGCTGCAGATGGTACATTTATGAATAGATTCTACAGCAGTTACCTCCCTAGCGATGGTTACCAGTGTCTGTTGCAACAGTTTGAAATAAAGTTTTTAGTACAGCCTGGCCCACCCTTGCTTGTTGTTTTGCCTGCACATCAACACAGTAGTGTTTTGTGAAGGTATGTGGTGTAGACCAAGTTGCTGCCTTGCATATGTCATCTAGGGGAATGTTTCCCAAGAATGCCATAGATGCCCCTAGTTTACGTGTAGAATGAGCTCTAGGAGGAACAATTAATGTTCTCTTTGCTTTCATGTAACATATTTGTATACATTTTACAATCCACCTAGCAATGCCTGCTTTAGAGATAGGATTGCCTTTATGTGTTGGTGAAAACGCTACAAATAGTTGTTTAGTTTTCCTGAAAGTTTGTGTTCTTTCTATGTAATATAGTATTGCCCTTTTGACATCTAATGTATGTAGGGCCCTCTCTGCTACCGTCTGTGGTTTTGTAAAAAAGACTGGTAGTTCCACTGGCTGATTGATGTGGAATGCTGAAATCACTTTAGGCAAGAACTTTGGGTTTGTTCTAAGAACCACTTTATTGTGGTGTAACTGTAGAAATGGTTCTTGTATTGTGAATGCCTGTAATTCACTCACTCTCCTGAGGGAGGTAATGGCTATAAGGAAAGCCACTTTCCATGTAAGAAATTGAATTTAACACCTGTGCATAGGTTCAAAAGGTGGTCCCATTAGTCTGGTGAGTACTATGTTGAGATTCCAGACTGGAGAAGGTGGCAGTCTTGGTTGAATGACTCTTTTGAGGCCTTTCATGAAAGCTTTAAGTGCGGGTACTCTAAACAGGGATAGGTGTTGCCTGTTTTGTAGGTACGCTGCTATAGCTGCAAGATGTACTCTAATGGAGGTGTAAGCAAGGTTACATTGTTGTAAGTGTAGTAAATAACAAATGATATTTTGTGTTGATGAGTCCAGAGGGTTGATGTTGTTACTATTACAGTATACAGCAAACCTTTTCCACTTTGCTGCATAACATGCTCTGGTGGTGGGACGCCTTGCTTGCTTAATAATTTATATATAGTTTGGAGGTAAATTTAAGTATCCAAATTCTAGGACCTCAGGAGCCAGATCGCTAGGTTCAGTTGTTTGGGATCTGGGTGCATTATTTCTCCATGGTTCTCTGTAAGGTGCATGGGTAAGATTCTTAATTATTGATGTGGCACCTGTGAGAGTTGCAGGAGCGTGGTGAGCCACGGCTGTCGTGCCCACGTGGGTGCTACTAGAATCATGGTCATTGAATGTTGTTGCAGTTTTCGAACCACCAATGGAATTAGTGGGAGAGGGGGAAAAGCGTATGCAAATTTGTTGGACCAATTTATCCATAATGCATTGCCATGCGACAGGTGGTGTGGGTACCTGGATGCGAAGCTTTGGCATTTTGCGTTCTGATGAGTGGCAAAGAGGTCTATCTCCGGTTGCCCCCATCTTTGGAAGAATGGTTGCAGTATCTGGTTGTGCAGTTCCCATTCGTGTATTTGTTCTGACTCCCTGCTTAAGATGTCTGCTATCTGATTTTGAACCCCTGGTAGGTGTTCTGCGAACAGATAGATGTTTTGAGGAATGGCCCATCTCCAAATTTCCTGCGCTAGTCTGGAGAGTTGGAGAGAGTGAGTCCCCCCTGTTTTTGAATATAATACATTGCTGTCATATTGTCTGTTCTGATCAGGACTGCTTTGTTGAGAATTTGCATTTGAAAAGCTTTTAAAGCTAGAAACACTGCTATTAGTTCTAGGTGATTGATGTGCAGTTTTCTTTGCTGTACACTCCATCTTCCTTGTACTGTATATTTGTCCATATGAGCTCCCCATCCGGTGAGCGATGCATCCGCTGTTAGCACCACTTGTGGAATTGGCTCTAGGAACGACCGTCCTTTGGAAATGTTTGTTGTGTTCCACCATTTTAGAGAGCGATGTGTACGGTCGTCTACCAACAACAGATCTGTAATCTGACCTTGAGCCTGATTCCACTGTGTTGCTAGACATTCTTGCAGCCGGCGCATTTGTAGTTTGGCATATTTATTTATTTATTTATTTATTCAAAGTTTTATATAGCGCGAACAAGATCCTTACAGATATCAGAGCGCTTCACAATGACATGGTAGGGGCAGTAGGAATGAACAGGGGTAATGGGAGCAATGTAGTAGTCACTAACATGAAAGGATAATAATAACATACATAAAACATATCAATATACAGTCAGGTAAACAGGTAGTATAAGACGGCACAAGTCATTGATCCCACTACAGAGGTGTTTAGGTACACTTTGGGTGTGTGGAAGGCTTATACCAGTGTTTTAGTATAGAGAGAGCACTGAGTGGGGGCAACCGGGAGGGTGAATCAGTGACCCAACGTGTATCATATATTGTAAGAAAGTAGCGTAGTAGTGTCTCCATCAAGTAGAGGTATAGTGCCAAAGGACAAGGTGAGTATTGACACAAGGCAATGCAGAGTCTCTGATCCAGCACCTATAAGGTTCAGGAGATCTTGGCCAGAAGGATGGTTTTCACCTCTTTCTTGAAGAGTGCAGTGGAGGAGATACGCCTGGTTTCAGGAGGGAGCGCATTCCAGATCCTGGGTGCCATTCCTGAGAAGGAGCGCTTATAAGTTTTCTCTTTCCGGAATCTACGGGGTTTCAGGAGTAGATTTTTTGAGCTTCTATTGGATCTCGAACCTCCTGATATAGACAACTTTTGAGCGAGGTAGTTGGGTGCATTGTGGTGCACGGCCGCGTGTGTCATAACTGCAATTTTTAGTTGTATTCTGGCTTCAAAAGGCAGCCATTTTAGGGACTTTAAGTCTGGGGAAATATGCGAATGTTTTCTTGAGCCAGTAATGAGTCTTGCGGCAGCGTTCAGGGAGGCTCTTAAGGGTGCTGTTGTGGATAGCGGGAGTCTGCTGAGGGCCACAATTCCGTAGTCTATTCGAGGGATGACTAACGCTTGTACAGCAGTTTGGAAGTCTTCAGTAGGGAGGAAGGGTTTAATTTTCCTCAGTGTGTTGATTTGGAAATTAGCTGCTTTTGTGGCTTTGCTGACGTGCTGCTGCATGTTGAGCTTGGCGTCTAGTGTGATGCCTAGGGATTTCGCCGAGTCCACGATGGTGGGTTGGACATTGAGTGCTGTTAGGTTGTTGAGCCATGTTTGGGTGGTGGAAATTTTCGCCGGGGGTGAGATGAGAAGGAACTCAGTTTTCAGAGCATTTAGTTTGAGGTGTTTATCGGCTAGCCAAGATTGAGTGTTAATAAGCGTGGAATTCAGATGTTTGATATCTTCCGGAGATTGAAGCTTTAGGTACAGTTGTGTGTCGTCGGCGTACATATGGAATTGGACATTAGAAGCTTGGAGCAAGGTGGCGAGCGGTTCCATGACTGGTATTAGCAGTATGCAAGAAGACATCATCCCCAATAACTGCATGAACACTCGAGCTGTTAGCGAGTGTTGTGGTTGAAATCTTTGAATTAATGTGAGCATTGTTTGAATCTTGACTGGATTGGGGTATACTTTGCCTTTTTCTGTATTTATAGTAGCCCCTAGATATTGTTGAACCTTGTTTGGTTGTAGGTGTGATTTTGTGTAGTTGACCGTAAACCCTAGCTGGTGCAGCAGCTGGATTGTCTTTTGTGTGTTTTGAAGACATTCCTTTTGTGACTTGGCCTTTATTAGCCAATCGTCCAAGTAAGGGAAGACGTATATTTGTGGTCTTCTTAGGTGTGCTGCAACCACTGCTAGGCATTTTGTGAACACCCTTGGTGCTGTTGTGACACCAAACGGAAGGACCTTGAACTGATAATGTTGTCCTTCTACAACAAACCTGAGATATTTTCTGTGGGCTTTGTGAATTGGGATATGGAAGTAAGCGTCTTTTAGATCCAGTGTAGAAAGAAAGTCCCCTTTCTTCAGTAAAGGAAGTACTTGTTGGAGCGTAACCATGTGGAAATGTTCTGAATTTATGTATGCATTGAGAGGTCTGAGGTCCAGTATTGGTCTTAGAGACCCGTCTTTTTTGGGGATTAGAAAGTATAGATAGTATACTCCTGTTTGCTGTTCATGTTGTGGAACCTTCTCTATGGCATGCTTTTGTAGTAGTGATAGTACTTCCTGTTTTAACAAGGTCAGATGATCTTGACTCATTGGACGAGGTTTGGGGGGGATGTTTGGTGGGTTAGCTGTGAGTTCCAGGCAATAACCATGTTGGATAATTTGTCTCACCCACCTGTCTGATGTGATGTTTTCCCAGACAGGTAGGAACTGTGCTAGGCGTCCCCCGACCGGTGTTACATGGTCTGGGGGGAGCTGTATGAAGTCACTGTTTTGGGGTAGGAGAGTTGCAGTTGTTGTTATTTCCTCTGTAACTGCCTCTGGAATTACCTCTGGGTGATGTTGGGGTAAAAGAGGTAGATTGCTGGCCTGTGCCTGTATCCTTTGATCCGCCTCTATAGGTGGACCTACGAAAGGAATCCCTTTGAGCTGGCTGTTGTAATGCTCCCATTGACTTAGCCGTTTCTGTGTCTTTCTTCATCTTTTCTAACGCCTCATCTGTACTTGAGCCGAAAAGTGTTTTACCATCAAAAGGTTGGTTCAACAAGGAAGTTTGTACCTCTTGTTTGAACCCTGAGACTCTGAGCCATGCATGTCTTCTTAACATGATACTGATGTTTATGGATCTTGCTGCAGTGTCTGCTGCGTCTAAGGTGCACTTAATGGAAGTGTTAGTTATTATCTTCCCTTCTTGTATGAGCTGATCTGCCCTTTTTTGATGTTCTTTAGGGAGATATGTAATGAGTTTTTCTAACTCATCATAATGAGCTCTATCATAACGTGCAAGTAGTGCTTGCGTATTAGCTATGCGCCAGCTGTTTGCCGCTTAGGATGCTACTCTATTGCCAGAGATATCTATTAACTTGGACTCCTTGTCAGGAGGAGGAGCTTCTCCTGTAGTTAGTGAATTTGCCCTCTTACGAGCGTTTGTGACCACTAGTGAGTCAAGAGGTATTTGTCCCTTAATAAATATTGGGTCCTTTGGGGCAGCCTTATATTTTTTATCAATTCTTGGGTTTAATACCCTAGCTCTTACGGGGTCTTTAAATATATCTGATGTGTGATTGAGGAGACCCTTAAGCATTGGTAGGGTCCCTGAAGTCCTTTGTGCAGCAGGTAGTGTTTCTAAAAGGAAATCTTCTATTTGAGGTTCCGCATGTAAATTTACCTTGTGGTATTTTGCTGCCCTATTAATTAACTGTGCAAAACCCGTATTATCATCAGGTGGTGAGGGTTTTGAGGGCTACAGTTCAGGGTCATTCTCGTTATCTGACACTGCGTTATAGTCTTCCCATGGGTCTGCGTCTTCTGGGATAGTGTCGTTATCATCCCTAGGAAGTTCCCCCTCCCCTGTGTCACTTTCTACATCTGTTTGAGGTGTAGATGGGCGTAGTGTAGAAGGTGGAGGAATAGCTGGCAGAGTGTGAGGAAGAGGAGAAGAGGGTGTGTCTCTAGGTTGTGGAGAAAGTGGAGGAGTTGTATTAGTCCCCATTGTTCTCTTCTTAGGGGGAGGAGCTTTGTCCTCCAACTGTTCATTTTTCCTCTTTTTAGGTAGTTTTGTCACCACCTTGCCAGTTTGTGGATCAATAAACAGAGTCTTTTGTTTTTGATCTGTTTGTTGGGCCTCGAACAACTCTGGGATTGCGTCTGACTGCATTCTCAACACCTCGTGTCTTCGGGCTCGACGGTTTCTAATAGTCGACTTGGAGGAGAATGCCGCGCAGGCTTCACAGTCCCTGGACTCGTGTTCAGGTGATAAACAGAGGTTGCACACTTCGGCAGGTCCTTGTGTGGAAATTTAGCACCACACGCTGGACATTTTTTGAATGGAGTCCTTTCCATGGACTCCGGGCTGGACTACATCGAGCTAGGCCCCCTGGTCTCGTCGACGTAGAAGCTGAAAATCTTGTTGTTGACGTCGAAGCGCGTCGAAATGGAAATGAACTTGCGCTCGATAACAGTACCGTCGAATTGGAAAGGGAATACGCGCTGAAATATAACTCTTTTCTCGAAGTCGATTCGGAGCGCTTTGATCCTCATCCGAACCCGATGGCGGAAAAAAACAATCTAAGGATGGAGCCGATGCCCATGCGCACTAGCACCCAAGGGAGGAGTCATCGGTCTTGTGACTATAAAGACTTCTCCAAGAGAAAAACAAGTGCAATCATCCGAGCCCAACACCAGATGGCGATCTATTCATAAATGTACCATCTGCAGCCCATATGCCTCGAACATATATATATATATATATATATATATATATATAAAATAATATATAAACGCGTAGACCGTCCATATCTGTGCACAAATGGTGAAATGAAAAAAATATTGAAACAGAAAATAATTGCCCAGACCTGACTTTCTTCATGGTGCCGTGGTTGCCTTGCTGCATAAGATGAAAGCGTTGGTGATTGTGAAGATATATATATATATTTTATAAGGCAGTATGGTCGGACGATCTTTTGTTAATTACACTTGACATAGAATAGCTGTTTACCAGCATTGACCACTGCCAATGACTTGAGGCCATCAAATACTATTTATCCAAGCGTCCAATTGAATATTATGGACATAGTAAAGTCATTATTGCACTAATTGACTGGTGTTTACATAACAATTTCCTTCTCTTTAATGATGCCTTATACAAACAACTAAGAGGAGTCGCTATGGGGGCCTGTTTCTCCCCCAGCTATGCATGTTTACATGTCGGCTGGTGGGAGGAACAGGTCCTCAGGCGCACACATAAATCCACATTTGAAGCACATATCACTGCATATTATCGGTATATCGATGATGTGTTCCTATTATGGCAGGGAACACAGGAAGAGGCAGAATCATTCATTGCAGCCATTAATGATAATTGCATGAATTTAAATTTCACCTCTACTATCGACAAGCTACAAATTGATTTCCTTGATGTAAGGCTTCAGGTCAAGGAAGGAGTATTATGTACTACGCTATTTCGTAAACCCACAGCTGGGAACATGACGTTGCATGCTGAAAGTTCCCACCCAAAACATCTAATAGCGAGTATTCCGTATGGAGAACTCCTAAGGTTGAAACACATTTGTAGTGATAATGCAGATTTTTTGACATGCCAAGAAGAAATGTGCAAGCGTCTTAGAAATAGAGGGTACAGCAATAAAACCAATAATGAGGCCATTGTTAAAGCTAGTGAGCGTCCCAGGAGTACTTTGTTCACAAAGCAACATACTGGTCAGAATCCAGTGGAGAATGTTTCTGATAGTCCTAGATTTATAACTACTTTTTCTAGGCAGGAGACAGGAATTAGAGCCATTGTAACTTAACATTGGCCAATTGTTTTGACTGATGTGGTGTTACAAGAAAGGTTGCCCAAGGTACCATCAATCACCTTTAGGAAAGGTAAATCTATGGGCACGGACCTTGATAAAAACTCTCCAGAAACTAGGAAACCACCACTCTGGTTGCACTCTACCAATGGCTTCAGACGCTGTACCTCATGTCAAGCCTGTAAGTTCGGGTGCAATAAGACGAGCTATTGCACACCTTTTGAAACATCTCCTGTTCCAATAAAAGGCAGCTATAATTGCAAAACCGAATGTGCTGTTTACGTTCTGACGTGCACTTGTGGGCTAAACTACATTGGTAGTACTAAGCAGCCAGTGCACGTCAGAATATTGCAGCACATAAGGGCAATACTACACAACGATCCTGCCTACCCTGTGGCCAGACACTTTGCTAGTTGCCATGATAAAGACATTAATTGTCTAACATACTATGTTGTCAGAGCCATACCAAAATCCAAGAGGGGTGGCAATAGAGAGCGACAGCTCAGGCAACTTGAGACCAAGTCCATATTAGATTTGGACAGTAAGTGGCCACAGGGATTAAACAACACAGAAGATATGTATACCTTCTTGTAAGGGTATTTGTTGGATTGTTGTGTTGATGATGTAAATGGTTACAATTATGATGTCTGTCAAACTTTTTTGGTACCATTGGAGACTTATAAATATTTCCAAATAGTCAGCTGCTATCTTTCCTAGACCTTTCTTTGATTAATTTGTTTTATAAGATAATGGTTTTTTAGCAATATGCTATTTTACGTAATAATTTTATTATTTTTAATATTTTACCCCAGCTGGAGTATTTTATTAATGATGGATTATAATACGTGCTTGCTATCAACTATTATTATTGTATCTTAGTATATTAATCAAGGTCTTAATATAATATATTTATTATTGCACTGCACTTTTTATGCTATTTTGCACACTACTGTTTTATGCACTGTCATATTAGTTCCTAATTTAGGACCTTAGCACTTAAGCACTTTTATTGGGTATTTTGGTTGCCTGGATTTATCTGGATAGAATTGCAATGTACATGGGCAGTGCATGTGTGAAAAAACAAACAAAACAACGCTGATTCAATATGGATTTACCCAGAGAGAATCTTTTTGCATTTATTTATAATTACCAATTGTATTTAAACAATTGTAGTTGTTTAAATATGCTGTATTTGTTATATTAATGTTGCGTGCAAAATACATCAACATTTTAAATTAAATGAATAGCATACAAGCATGTATTGGTGTAGGGCATAGAAAAAGTACGCTACACACCTTGCTTATGAAGTCTTTTTACACTGTCTTTTGACCATGTGACTGTTTTTTAATGCAACCCAGGTGTGCACTTTCACTACATGTATAAAAAGAAAAAAATGGAGCAGTTTAAGCTGAATGTGATCAAGGGCTGCACAGCCCGAAACGCGTCGTCGTGAGAAGTGAACAATAAAGTTCTTTTTTGCCTGAAAATCTGCTGCAGAGGCCTGAGTCTCCTTCCTCGCCAGGTGCTTGCTGGAAGTGGTCGGGGTAATTATATATATATATATATATATATATATCTGACATTTACAGGCACACATATTTTAACTGACATTTTAACCTATTACGTCATTTTAACCCTTCGTTTTTTCAGTGAATTTGAGGCTTTTTTTTTACGTAAAGTAACAATATAAAGAGATGTCATTTTCAGTAAGGTAGACCTACTGGCTTTATCAAAGTGTTACAACACAAAAATATAAAAAGCTGGCCTAATGGCTTTACCAAGAGGTCAGCACATCAACCTATATAAAGCAGACCTGTTGGCTTTGACATAACTATAACTAACACTAACACACAAACACGCTCACACACTCACACACTCACTCACACACTCACACACACCCACACACACACACACTCTCACACACTCACTCACACACACTCACTCACACACACTCACTCACACACACTCACTCACACACTCACTCACACACTCACTCACTCACACACTCACACTCACACGCACACACACACACACGCACACACACAGGCGCACGCACACGCACGCACGCACACGCACGCACATGCATGCACACACGCACGCACGCACACGCACGCACACACACTTTTCTCCATTTTTTTATTCTAGACAACTTAAAATGTGAGTATTAGTCAATATTTAAAACTCTTCAGGTCACAGGCAGAGAAGCAACTACAAGAGGGCCTCGGGTTCCAGTTAAAGAGAATACATGCCCAGCTAGGAGTGCGTTAAAAATATTGGTAAGCTCTCCTGGGACCATGTGTTTAATGACACAGAGACTTGGTTTAAAAAAAAAAAATCTTGGGGGTGCTGTTCTCCCTGCAGCCCCTGACAACACTTTTATAACATGATGGTGGTGCCCCAGGCCAGATTGTGGAACAACAAAACAGGGAAAATATGTAAATGAGCACTTGAAGGGCATTATGGGGCGATCCTGGACGGGAGCAGCTAATAATAAATGAGCAGCTCCTGATGCTCAATTATATTTTATTAAATATTTTTTTGGGGTGTCCATGTGTATTTGGGGCTGTTGGAGGAGGTCTGTGGCCTCTGCAAACTCTACTGGCTCCCCAGGCAGCAATCATCCAGGGTACAGACAGGAGCCAGACTTTTTATTTTTGCCTGTGGGTTTTTGGTCCCATCCAGGGCACCCACAACCTTTTTAAATTTTGGTGGACACAGGGGGAGCCCCAAGGACCGCGCTGCCCCTGTGGTCTCCCCAGCCTGCACTCATAATGAAGCCGGCAACAACAAAAATGCATTTCTCCTGTGGGAGAAGTTTCAATGTCTGCTCCCGCAGGGGAGCAGCCACTCTTTCCAGCCCATGCTTGCAGGCATTTAAGGAAAGTAAATGTTTGCTACCACCTCAGGTGAAGCTATACTTCCTCTGTTCCCCAGGGACAATAAATGGATGAAGGAAGGGGACCACACACAGGCCCCAATCCCCAACTGAGTCTCCAAGTCATAAAATGCCTGCCAAACATCTTTGTTGATATGAGGCAGCCAATCAGATCTTATCTTTTGATCTGCCGGAGTTCTGGTACTACTGTATCTCTATATTTACATAAATTCTGAACCTTCATTTCTCAAAACCAACTGAATGGATTTACACATTCACAAAAAGCACACTTTATGGGTAAAGATCTAGCTTTCTTCCAAGTTTGGTGAAATGCCGTTTTATATACTGATCGCGCGCCAGGGCACTTGAGCACTTTACATTCCTACCGGATTACATTACACAGGGTCAACTTAATTGTATTATAAACATGGGTGATTAAATGATTTGCAGAGAATCAAAGGATGTTGAGTCAATGCCGGGATTCAAACCTATTCTCTTCAATTGGACTGGAGTGCATGGCTACCCAGGGGCCTCCCAGCACTAGAAACCAAAATGACACCCACCAAAATCTACATCACGACTGAGACAAGGCTAGTTCACAAACAGCCAGGTTTTCAGAGCCTTTCTGAAAGATAATTCTTCTGGAAAGGAAGGGAGAAGATCTAAGACTCTCTTTAGCATTCTATGATTGCCATAGCCTCTTTCTGAAAGTTTTTTGGCTTGGTAATCCATCGTGAGGGTTTATCAGGCTCTTTGGGCTGAGAGGGCTCCAGAGACAGTCAGGCCAGAGTGTCAATGCCTAGTTCCTGATGGTACTGCCTAGAAACATGACCTTCACCTTGTCCCTGTTCAGTTTAAGTCAGCAGTTTGCATTCCAAATTGTTGCTTCCTGTGAACAGGGGAGTTCAAACCAAGTTCTGGAGAGATAGACACAACTATTTGGGTGTCCTCTGAGTAACAGACTATTGACAATGCAAAGATACAAACCATCTCGGACAGGGGGCACATATATATATATATATATATATGTTAAAGAGGGTGGAGCTGAACGCTGACCCCTGAGGCACCCCACAATTCGACTAGAAGTTGCCAAGTAACCGGTATGGTCCGGCACTTGGAAGGTCTTACCCTTGTGGAAAGATGTTGACCATTTCAGCACTTTGTCTTCAATACCTGCATCTGACACTATGTGGGGGAATACCACTGCATGTTTCCGATTCTAAAGTTGGCTTCCCCAAATCTATAGTTGGCAGCCCTAGTCGTTAGACAACAGACATATTTTTCCAATTAATCTGTGAAAATCATACACAAGTGGTATGGCTGAATATGACCATGTATAGTGAGCACATTCTCTAGCAAAATGGGTTTGTAAGTTAATGAAACCCTGCAGCAACAAATACTGGAAGGTTCCCCTGGAGTCTGGCTTGGGAATACCTGCAAAGGTTGGATTTAAAACTGAACTTTGGGACATTGTGCACAAATAGGGGTAATCATTTTAAATATTACTTGCAAATAAACCAGGACTTGTGCAACTCACCAGTGGGTCCTGATCCACAATTTGGGAATCGATGCGCTAGGGATCCAACAGGCTAAAGTGCACATGTCAGGGACAGAACACATCAATGGGAATCACAACAGGATAAGTAGGACAGGCCTGGGAGATGGCAGCCAGAGGGAAGGGAATTCATTTAGAGGGATCAGCCAGAGAGGGGAAAAAGGAGGAGGACCAGCCCTGTGAGAATGGATAAATAAAGAACTAGTCCGGGAACAGGCAGGCTCACTGGGATGAGTCATAGCGGAGTTGGGGCAACAAGTCCCAGCCCAGCAGTAGCCTGCAAATGGAAACGGGTCTGGATCATTTCCCAGCGGGGAGGGCTAAATTGGGAACTACCTTGGAACAGGGTCTCAAAAGGGACCAGCAGGGGAGGGCTCCATGGGAGAGTAGCAGGTTTGAGGAGGGTGTAAGATAAGAGGTGAGAAAATGAATGCTCAATAAAGACCACCCGGAAGGTGTAGAGTTCAAATGGATCTAGGAAAGGAGTGGAGTGCACCAACAGGGAACACTTAAGTTGAGGGCTGTAGATGGGAATAGCTGGGCAATGGAGGACTTGTTGGGGGAATAGCACATGAGATGTACTACATGAGAGCACTGAAGCAGGTGGTTGGCCAATAGGGACAAGACTAAGAGGTGATGGACTTCTGGTAACTAGTATGGGAGGCAAGTACACCATGGATTTTTATTCAGTGTTAAATGAAGAACCTAAATCCATGGAGATAAATCTATCTGTTTCTACAAGAATTTGAATTCAAGTCTACAGAATAACTGTCTTAACTCATTTGATAAACATTGTTAAATTGGTTTGCACAAAAGAAATGTATTCATTATTTGAATGGCTTGTAAATCAGCCATATATTCAAGAAAAGTAAGCGTGACCTAAAGTGTTAATGGGATTGGCAGTCAAATTTTATTGTGTTCGACAACATTGTCAGGGAAGAATAGCCTTAAGGTATTACAGTATTCCCATTGAATCCATAATGAGCATTCACTTGCTAGCCATAGAAGGTACTATAGTCTCAAGAAATACCTTAGAAACATCTGCCTGCAAGACATACATTGTGATTGACCGCCTATTAGCCACACAATAGCCCAAGAACCAAGCCAATCCTCAACCAAAACTTCCATAAAGGATTACTGCATACTACACCCTTCCAACCATGCACTCCAAAGGAACAGAATGAAACTGAGCGTTTCATGGCCTCAGAATCGTTGTATAAATGTTAGACTGCAATACAGAGTACCAGAATACACTGAACAAGGAAAACAAATTGAAAAAAATTGAATCTACACCTTCATTTCCGAACGGTCAGTGGTCACCAGGGATGTGGTGATGTCATCCTTCTGGATAGTATCTCTCAGCTGCTTTAACAGGGATTCCCGCTGGACTTTCATCTCCCGCACTTTGCGCAAAATGCGCTTTATTAACTGAAGCACTATTTTGTCATCTGGAAAAATTAGCATAAAAAATTAACCCTAGTGATAAAAGTACAAATGTTACTATTGTTGATATATTTATCACATTTTTTGTTCAATACTATTGCATGTCCCTAAAGTTATTATACAGATCTTTGTCGCTCAAGGTATTATCTATCTGGGTGCGGAAAAATATTGTTGCTGAAAAGTTTCAGGGAGGTACGGTTATGGTATTTTGAAGGATGCAATGAATTATCTGATGGAGTGAGATGTTATCTTTCTTAAAATACTTAAAAAAACGTAATGATGTGACAAAAAATTGTGATCCATATTTTAAGTTTGAGTAATTGTAAGGTTTGATTGTGAATTATTATAATGTATTCTATAAGGTTAAAATAATGTACTTTGTAAATATACCAGTTTTGTAGGCCAATTACGGCAGATAGCTTAATAAACTTACAATCAAACTGATTAAAATACAAGCTGCATTACTGTTGGATTAGACAAAGAACGGGATTAGTATAGCGTAGGAAAGTGGATTATTATGTGGTGCGGTTGTGAGACCTCCCCATGTAAAAATGACACAATCTTGATCAGGTTCAGTTAGGTTTCTTAAAAAAAAAACCTTAGTTCAGTCCGGGGAAACTGTGGCATAGAGCAGTCAAACTTAATCATCAAAGGAACAAGTAAAAAGCATTTAGAAGTTCCAAAACAGTAGATATGCAAGAAACGCAACTCAATACAGTCAAACACCAATTTATTAAAAATAGGTTGTATTCTTTAAATAGACACCAAAACAACACAAATCTCTTGAGGAAACAGGAGATATGATTTTCCATCATTAGTAAAATACTGTATTTTAATCTATTAAAAGCAAAAAATTGTTGCAAGTACTTAGTAGCCAATGGGCTAAAACATCTGTTAGAATTAACCACAACAAGCTTTGGCCAGTTTTAGTGTCCTAAGAGTTCTTTTCTCCTTTAACACAGTCTAGCCAAAAAGTGGTCCTGATGATGACAGATGCGGAAAAGCTTAGGGGACGCTAAGGAAATGCTGTGAGTTTTCCTGGGGCCACCCTAAGGTCCACCAACTTCATCTCCAGTCTCAGGACTAGATGATCATATTGCAGCAGGGGAGTCCAGTGCAGGTGCAGTTGCCACTGGTCAACTGGTCTCCGGATTACGGCAGGTTGAGCGGTTTGTTACAGTTAAGCAAATCTTTTTCTTTGGGTGACCAGAGTAGACTTCAACTATGGGCCCCATGTACATGGGGCACTGCAGGAAGGTCTGGACTGGGTCGCCCAATAGGCACTTTGTCATCCAGCGGCAGGAAGGCAGTTTTGGCACTGGGCTCTTGAAAAGTGCAGGTTTCTTTAGCTTTTACTGGTCCTGAATCCTCACTGGAGGCTGACCACCAGACCCTAGGAGTCACTTCTTCCGTCATGGGAACAGTAGGTACAGTCCTCGTTGCGGGTCCCTTAGGTGCAGTCCATACTTTGGTGCAGCCTCTTTGAGTCCAGGGTGCAGCAATACAGTCTTTCACCTGTTTTCTTCAAATCCATTAGTGATGTGAGGACTGTGGGTCTGGAGTGCCATTTGTACGTCGTCATCTTGTTTGTGGGAGAGGAGGACTAACAAGCCAATCTGGCAATAGTTCCCACGAGGTAACAATTCCCACTTTACATCACTTACTGGGGTTTGGCCATCAAAAAATCCTGCGGTACCCTCTGTATCCTAAAGCAGTGGTTCCAAATCTGTGCCCGCAGTATCCTGGTGTACATTTAAGACTTGCCAGGGGCACAGCAAACATATGCGCACCAGTTTGGGAATGACTGCACTAATCCTTTCTTTTAGTGCCGCTGTTATTTTGCTTTATGTTGTAACTTGAACCTAGTGCTGTCTGCAGACAGTCCTTCCGGTGTACTCACCTCCTTGATAGGTCACAGCAGTGCTTCCAGACAAAGCGCTGCTCTCTCACCCGCTCATGGCCTTGCAGTAGCACAGCGGGTGACATCCTCCAAGAGACAGAGCAGGGCGCGGGGGAAGTAGGCAGTGCAGACAATGCAATGTAGCAGTTGTGTCAGCAGTAAAGCCACTGCCAGCATCAGCCAGCGCAGTCAACAAAGGATGGCTTAGCAGCCATGCCCAGTGTGGATAGCATGGCCCGGACAGATGACTTGATTCTGTAAATACAAGTAGCTTCATCTCATCCTGTGTGGTTAGCTGTGTTGGTAGCAATTAAACTGGAATAGAATGGAATAGATTAGTACTTCCTGAAGAGCTATGCATTTGTCCTGAGGTCCTATAGTGAGGAGATCCTAGGTAGGAGATCTGAAAGTTCGAATGTAAAAAAACAATTTTAAAAAACCACACATTTTCCCAAGTGCAAGAATTAGAGTTTCTTGCATAAGTGGAGTGCCTTAACTCGGCCTATAACCCATTTGTAAGCAGCCCGTTATTTGTAGCCACACCTTAAAACTAACTACCTGTAGCAATCCAAATTTTAGATTCTTGTAATTAAAATACATTTTTATGCCAGTGGCTATGAGATGTCCGGTAGAATTTTAGCACTGTGCAAGTGGACCCGCAGTTAGGATCGTTCAGACTGTCCGAGAATGAGACTGCACTTCAAGATGTTAGACTTGCTCCCAGAAGTGACACTGGACATATCTTCATATGCTCTTCCCTTTAGGTTTTCTTTTATAACACACAATCACATTGCCCTGCTCCGACTGAAGAGCCTGCATTGGATCTGTTATTAACAACAAACATTGGCTAAGCAAATGGGTCTGTTCTTTTTATTTAATGCATGTTATGTAACAAGTGGAGAGTGGTTTGGGATGCCTTTTTATATGTCAGTGTTTGTATGGAGTTTTGACTATATAACAGGTATATTTCTTTATCCATGTAATATATACATGGTTGGAATTCTGTACTGATAATGACACAGTTAAATACAGATCAGTTACCATAAAACATGATCACTTTATCAACATAAAACAAGATTGAATCATAAAAGCTGTTAAAAGAAAATTAGAGCTGATAGGAAACTGGCTATTCAAATAAGGCACATCACAAAGTGAGTTTTGATTGTATAATAGTACTTCTTTCATAGACAAAAAAGGAATTAAAGTTTGAGTCCACCCTGCCAGGGTTTGAATACATGAGGTATAGGTTACACACATCTCAGCTCCACCTCCTGGGCTAGAACTACCAGTCAGTACATGAAAGAAAGCACAGCTCCCTACCTTCTTGTTAGCAGCAAATAGAAACAAGAAGCGCCTAGAAGCACAGAGGGCTGAGCGCTTTACAAATATCCTCCTTGGGCACTCCCGGTTTTACAATAGTTAAGCACCGCAAGAAATGGGAAATATCCCTCCCCTCCGGTGGGTTGGAGTTGTGGGGGGGGGGGGAGGGGGCAGGTCGGAATTAGGGAGAAGAAAAAGGAGATACGAGATTGTAGGGAAAGGAGGGGAACCGAAGAGACAAAGAGTGTGGACAATGCAGAGGCAATAGAATGATGGAGGGAAAAAGGTGCCAGATGAGAGTGTCAGATAGATATGGGGAGAAGTGACAGGGGCAGGGGAGGAGGGACCAATGCACAGGTGACAGCAGATGAACCTGGTCAGAGTGGGAGAAACAAAGAAAACGATACAGAGGGTGCAGGAGAGAGAGCGGAAGGAGAAGTAACAAGTGGGATAGACAGAGAGAGGTGGTAATGCGGAGGGATGGGGGAGAAGAGGCCGCCAGAGCAGAATACAAAGAGAAAGAGAAAGAGAGAGAGAGAGAGAGAGAGAGAGAGAGAGAGAGAGAGAGAGAGAGAGAGAGAGAGAGACCTGTAGAGTGGGTGGGAAGAATAGTGTGACCGAGGCACAGTGGTGGGAGGGAGCATTAGAAGCCCAGTAAAACACGTGTCTGTTTATTGGAATACACAAAACGTCTGCTGAGTACGAGCACAGCGTGCGACGTACTTTGAGCCTGAGGCCGCTCTGTGATGGGGGAGAGGGAGGGGCAGGTGTGAGAGGCGCCATGACAACAAAGAATGCAGGAAAAGCAGATGGTGCACGCACGTGCATTCATGCTTGTGGCCAGGAAGCAGAGGCTGGGTGGCACTTTTGAGCTCCCCTTTACAAAATGTCGCGGAACAAACGGCGCATGCGCTGTTTTAGCTCGAGGTAAAAAGAGAGATGTACTAGACTTCCCTATTGGTATTCTGTGGTGCCATCCATGTACAATATTTTCTTTTGTGATGAAATGCTGCATTATAAAGATTTCATTTGTGAGGCTGCCAGGTCAGAAATGACCTCACTGTTGGCTAAATTAGATCATGTTTATACTGTTTATCTTAGACACTTTTAAAGAGGAGCCCGGGCGCACTGGATAGTGCACGGCTCGGGGCACCTCTAGGACGCAAACCCACTCGGAACACCTGCCCAAGCGAGCAGGAAACAGGTGAGCCCAACCCCACGGGGAGGGTAGTGGGAGGGAGCAGGATCGAATCACGAGCTGAAAAGCGGGGAAATCAAATGCGGTGCGATGTGATCTTTAGCACGACGGAGGAGAGCTGCAGCAGAGGGAGGGGGAGGGAGGCGTGAGCGCGACGGAGGAGGGCAGAGGGAAGGGAGGAGGCGAGCGGAGCCGAGCAGCTCCTAGGGAGGAGTGAAGAAGTGGACCAAATGCGGTCCGATGTGATTTTTAGCACGACGGAGGAGAGCTGCAGCGCAACGAGGAGGGCAGAGGGAAGGGAGGAGGCGAGCGAAGCCGAGCAGCTCCTAAGGAGGCGAGCAGCTCCGAAAACACCACCACGTTTCTCCGAGGCAAGGAGAAAATGCCTTGGAGAAACGCACGGCCATTTTCGGATTTGGGGGCGTGTTTTGCTGTGCTGAGTGACGGATGACGTCACTGTCTAAAGAACAGCAAAAATTACGCCCCCAAATCCGAAAAGGACGGGGCTACATCGGAGTGATGGATCTCTCCTCCAATGGCTGGCCTCCGTTTAGGAAGCCAGCCAATTGAGGAGAGGTCGAGTACAGAGGCGGGTTCAAGCTCCATACTCAAAATCATTAATTCTCTGACCAGAAGCTGGCAAGCCAGCATTTCCGGTCCGAGACCTAAAAAAGGATCTCAAAAGGCGATTGCTGCAAAAATAAGAAAACGTCAAATATTCCCTTCAACCTTTGTTTCCTATTTGAAGGAAATTAAAATTCATTGTCCTTGCAAGTTGCAGAAAAGCAGACAGTGCGAGTGTAACAGGGTTTCATCCTCGCAGTATATTTCAACTTTCATGGAAGCGGAAATGTAACTACAAATGACGAGGACACAAACCAACACTGTGAAATGCGACATCAAATGTCGTTCTGGATCGTTTTAAAGAAAAAAAAAACTAATAAGAACAAAAACAAATAAACAATAACAATATTCACCCACGTCGCAAACCTGGACCTGGCTCGTGACATCCCAGACAACACTCTCCTTCTTTTTGCAGTTTTCACACTTCATTTTAGATTCTGTATTTTTGGTGGCACCAGACTACCTCGGTTTCGGTTTTCCAGGTTCGGCTGCTAAACACAGATTCACAATGTTCGCTTAGGTCTCCCACGGCTGCGTCTCCAAGATGCAGTGCTGCTACGAAGAGATTGGCTAAATCCAGCTTGGGGCCATCGACGGCAGCCAGCCCAAGGTGAGCACCTCTACTCCTGGAAGGGTGCACTGAGGGTTCGGTGGAGAACGGGACAGCAGGATATGCACCACCACCTCAAGGCATGAAGTTAGCACACTGAGGGGTTGGATGTAGAGGGGGACGGAAGCCCTAGGTATCAACTTCCAGTCTGACGCACGGAACTGGCACACTGAGGGGGCAGGAGATCCTAGGTAGGAACAGTGTTGGCACAGTGAGGGGGCTAGTGGAAAGGGACGATGGGTACCAGTGGCGCACATCCATCCTGCGCACAACGTTGGCACACAGAGGGCTGGTGGAGAGAGCGGCAGTGGGTCTAAACTAGGCACCTTCACCCCAGTGTCCTGGTATTGGCAAAGAGACACAGGAGAAAAAGGGGGTGGGAGGACCAAGGTGCGCACCTTCACCTCCAGCACGGAGCGGGCACACCGAGGAAGCGGGAGGGGAAAGGGACAGGGGGCCCAAGGTAAGCCCCCTCCAGCTGCGGCTTTGAGGGAGTGCCAATGGCCCTATGAGAGGGATGGCTTCTACATGAGGCAGCAATTCCAAGGCAATCACCTCCTTCCCTGGACAAACTGATGGGGCTTGAGGGAAGACAGGGCAGCAGGCACAAGGTGAATTCCTAAACAGCAGGATCTAGAATGAGGGCTGCTGGCATACCGAGTGAGCTTTAGGGGAGAAGCGAGAGCAGGCCCAGGATGACCACGGCTCCAAATGTGTTCGGTGTGCGCACTGCGGACACACACAGAGAAGGCCAAAAGGCGAATACTTTGCCTCTGAGACACTGTAGGAGCACCACTGGCACACAGTGTCCAGCAAAGGCTGGAGGGAAGGGCCTAGCACCTGAGCACCTGCATCTGTGAATATGCACACTGGTGGCACTTTGGGGGCTGCAGGCACGAGAGATGCTGCATCATTAGAATACCTTTATCAGCTTCATCCCAATTATGTTAGGGGAAAAAAAATGGAAGAGCTCCTCATGCCGGGCTAACATTTCCCCCCCCCCCAGCCGTCCAAATAAACGTAACATAATGAGCCGTGACCACCGGCCAATAGGTCAAGGAAGCTGTGGGTCTAAAAAGTTAGAGAACCACTGACATAAACAAAGATGGCATAAGCTTTCTTCCCCTACCAGAAACCATGGGCACACCTGGGATGTACCCATCATAATGAGACACTTCTCCTGGAAAACCTGTTCTGTAACTGGCCAATCCTCTGAAAGAGATGTCAGCCTACCGCATTACACAAAGGAGCAGGCAAGCAAAGATGTGATCGCCATTTGCTTTACTGAGCATCTTTAAAGTGGAGTCATCTGTGGCAACTATCCGGAAGTCATTCTGCTGGAAGAGGTCACACCGTCTTCTATCAGCATTTCTCTTTGTTCCCTGTTCCTGGGAGCACTTCACACTTTCTAATAGACAGGCAGCATGTTGTCTTGGGTGACAACTGCTTCAGCGAGACAGGAAAGGCTACCAGAGGGTTTGGCAACAAATAGGCGACTTTCAACAGTCACCTTTCTAATAAAAGGTACCTTAAATCCGATTTTAGCAATGAGTCAGGTTTAATGTAATGAATAATTTGACACATTGGAGTAATATCTATGGTGGTCCCGAATGTAAGTTAGCACTTAATGTGGTGCTTAGCGAAAGTCCATGTTAGCCACCAGGACCACCGGCCTCGCTACCCTTAAAATGTCAATTTTGTGTTTTCACTGTCAGGGTATGATCAACACAAAAGGAACATGAACATGCATTTTCTTTTTAATATTAATCACTTTGCCTGGTGGGTATCAAGGCCTTCCCTAGGTGTGGCTTATTATTATTAAGAAGGAAGGAAGTGACCTGGCAAAGGGTGAGCTGGCAGGTTTAAAGCTGCCTGACTAGGCTGCAGTGGCAGGCCTAAAGTTGTTTTCGTTGTCGCTGCCGTGGTGGCACAATTAGGTTTAAATACATTTTACTAACATTTTGTGGCCATGTTCAACGGTCCGTTAGATAATATAAATGGGTACATCAAGCTCTACAGTGAACTGATAGTCTCCAAATAACTCCCCCTTCATCCCCTTAGCCATCTCCTCCTCCCCTCCCGAACTACTGGTCCCATTACAATATCTGGTTGCTGCAACATCCGAGTTCTCGCCAATTGTGGCCACAACGGGGTCTATATGCCTTCATGATGTTGGCAAAATGTAGCGCAACAGTCACAGAGTTTAGAAGGGTCTATGAGTTTCAGTTCTCGATGGTGCTTTGGGCAAGACCATTCTTTAAAGTCTCTGATGAAGTAGTCCAACAGACTGCCCCATTGTTTAGTGAAAGCTTTCTCCTCACTCAGTGCCAATTTCGACAGTATCTTCATACTTCGAATTCACCGTAGTCTTTCAATCCAATTATGCTTGGACGGCAGAATTTACTACACCCAAAGAAATAGAAGGTTTTGTTTGGCTGCAAATAGGAGTTGGAATATCAGTTTGCCTAGCATTACAGAGAGAATAGATATCTGGTATTGTCCATCCCAATAGAATCACCTCAAGACATCAGGCCAAGTCTGACCCATTGATTTGTTCAATAGTGGACAGTATCGAGGTCCAGAAGGGTTGTATATTCTGGGACAAGACCAAAGTATGGGCTTAAAGGATCCTTCCTCCATGCATACCCTCCATCAGAGAGGGCAGCGCCCTCTTCATTTTGGCTAGGTGTGTAGTGCCACCGGTACAATATCTTAAGTAGGGTCTCTCTCCCTCCCAAGTGCGGTGTATGCTTGTTAATGCTGATCAAGTTTTCTTCACATTGGCCATGGTCTATGGTGATTTCTAGCTCCTTCTCCCAAACATGTTGAAATGTGTGCTTGGTGGTGCCTCGTGCGGTATTTAGCATATAGTATATAATGAAAATGGCATTTTTGTCATCTGTGCAGTGTATGAGGTACTTTTCAAATGGTGTAAGGGCTCGCGTCCCCCTGTTTAATTCAAGGATGCAATAGCCAGTGGCATAAGTAAGTGCCAGAATCGTTCAGTCTCTGGGCGATAGCATTCCTCTTTTAACTGCTCACAGTATTTCATCGTCCTTTGCATAAATGTATCCTTCAGCGTTTTGACCCTTTTCCAGCCATTTACTATATACGGTTCTTCTCAGGCCAAAAGCAACTTTGCGGTTTCCCCAAAGGGGTGTGAACAGGGAGGAAAATGTAGTGAGACCACACTTAACCCCCACCTTTTCCCAGACCTCCAATGTAGCTCTTGTGATTGGGGATATATATAACCTTTTTGTCCAGTCTAGTAGAGGTTGCCAGGCGATTTCCCACAGGGGTCTTGCTGCCATTGTGTGATTCATCATGCATCACAACATGTCAGTTTTTTGCTGTGTCCAGTGGATAAGATAGCGGAGATGTACTGAGGCAAAGTAACAAGCCAGGTTGGGAATTCCTAAGTGTCCTAGTCGCAGAAGTAGTGAGCCCTGTTTCCGACTAATCCTCTTTGCCTGCACTGCCATATGTAGGTGGCACAGTTCGGCTGAAGGATGGTTATGTAGTCGCCCGGTATTTGAAGGGTTAGGGTCTGAAACAGATACAGTATCCTAGGCAATATCGTAATTTTTTTACTCTGCAATTCTACTGAGGAGGGAAAGATTTATATTGTATGGAAGTGTGCAACTGCACCTGTTACACCACTGCCTGAGGGGCGTCGATATACAATATTTCAGATTTGGTAATGTTAATCTTGGAAGCAGAGAATCTTTGGTAGAGGTGAAGTTCCCCAAGTACTTGAAGGAGGGAGACTATGAGGTATGCTAGAGAGAAGAGGATATCATTTCCAAATAGTCAATTTCAACCTTTGTTGGCTGAATCAGATTTCTTTATTCCCGGGCTTAGAATGAATATGCTGTGCTGGTGATTCCAGTGTAAGGAAAAATAAGATGGGGGTACGGGGCACCCCTGCCATGTACCTTGACCTATGTTTACCCAGTTAGAAAAGAGGCTGTCAACTCAAATTTTGGCCCGCGGGGCTTGATACTCTGCCAGAAGCCATGGCACAAATGTCTCCCCTCATGCCTACATCACTCAGGGCATCGGTCATTAAATCCCAGTCAACCCTGTTGAACCCTTTTTCTGCATCCGGGTGACCATGATAGACTGCCTTGTTCCCATAGTACCGATGTTGAGTAGTTGGAAGACCTTTTTTGTATTGTTGTCAGCTTGACCTGCTTGAATGAAGCCAGACTGGTCTGGGTGTATCAGATTCTCCATTAGGAGTTGGATTTTCACTGTGGCTATTTTGGTAAGGATTTTGGCATCTGTGTTGAGGACAGAGCTTGGACAACATGACCCACATTCATTAAGGTCTTTTTTTAAGCTTAAGGATCAGGGCTATATTAGATTCATTCATGGTGGGGGTGTCCCTACCCTCCTCGATTATCTCGAAATATTTTGTGAAATACGGACAATACTCTGGGGCTACTTTGAATACGTCAGGCCTGGCGCTTGGAGGATTGCAGCTTATATATGGCTCCAGGAGATTACGGAGTATCTCTCTAAATGGCTTAGCTTTGGCAATTGGGCTTCCGTGAGATATCGTGAGTGCTCTTGGGGGTATGTCTGTTGGTTGCTGTATAGCTGGGTGTAAAAGAAGTGAAAGCAGATTGCTTTTTCTCGGTCTCCTGCACATATTTGCCCATGTGGAAGTTTGACTTCCTGGTATGGCGGTCTTAGTGTGGCGGGCCCGAAGGAGGTTCGCCAGCATTTTACCTGATTTGTTACCATGGTCATAGTATTTATTGTCGAGTTTTGTCCATAGATATTCCTACTTATTGGTTTCGAGGGTCCGGATTTGGCCTGTTACTTTGCTACATACTCGTGGGGAGTGGGTGCTCTTCATCTCAAGCTCCCCGATTTCCATGCCCAATTTAAGACACAGTTCTTCTTGTAGTTTCCGGAGGCATGCAGCTTCTGCTATGAAGCTACCTCAGAGGACCACCTTTAGGGCACCCACAAGGTGGCCTAGCTCACTTCCCCAGTGTCATTACGGTGAAGATAGTCCTCAATACCCTTCTTAAAGTTATTGATCATCACTGGGTCCTTCAAGAAGTAATCTTGAAGTTGCCAGGTGTTGGTAACTCTCATACTCTGGGAGCCAATGTCAGTCAGCGTGCAAAAGACTGGGCTGTGGCCAGAGTGTGTGATGGGGTGTTGGGTGGAGTATGTCAGGTTGGGGAGTAAGCCCTTATCTAAAAGCATATAGTAAAGTGTAAAGTATGTTTTGTGGGCCCCCGAAAAATAAGAGCAGTCTCGGGTAAGAGGGTGGCTGGTCCTCCAGGCATCAACCAATCCCAGTTCGTCTAACAGTTTCCTACCTGCAGTGGATATTGCTCTCTCTGTATGATCAGTGTCACAGACCAGGTTAAGGTTGCCTCCAATAATCAGAGGTGTATTTGAACAAGCTGAAAGGTATGATTCACTTCTGTCAGGAGGACTCTTGATGTTGGATAGGGCTGTAGACTGATGCTAAAGTGAGGGACAGACATCTCAGCCAGCCTCATATGGTCACCCACCACGCACAAGCGCCCTGGATGGTCGTTTCCACCACTAGTTGTCAGTGATGATGTATTAGGACACCCACCCCCTCTGTCTTCTTGTGACCTGAATAGAAATACAGGTTGGGATAGTCTCTTTATTTTGGTGGGGGGTTGGTTTAGAGACTAGTCTAACTGTAGTAGGTGGGTTTCTTGACTAAAACCCCTTTCCGCTTTTGTAAGTGAATTGTTGAGAGGAAATGGGTGTATTATCTAGTGTGGTTGTGCGACTTTATTGAGTCATGCACTTACCAATCCCTGTGGGACCAATAGGTTTCATTTGTCAAACGGCCAGCTCAACCCTGAGTAGTTGTGGTTTCGACCAGAAAGGTTTACATGAAGGAACAAGCGTAAAGCATTTAAACAGCACCAAATAATTGAAGAAGAAATCGATATGACACTGAGGAAACTGGACATGAATATACAACAATAGATTGTATTTCTATGTATTTGTAGACATCACAATGAAAAAGATCT
The DNA here is from genome assembly GCF_964263255.1 of Lissotriton vulgaris. Taxonomy (NCBI): domain Eukaryota; kingdom Metazoa; phylum Chordata; class Amphibia; order Caudata; family Salamandridae; genus Lissotriton; species Lissotriton vulgaris. The sequence continues at coordinate 276,304,167 of NC_141698.1, read as the reverse complement.
ACAGATGGGTTCCCGAGATACAGAATTTACAAGGTACAGTAAATCAAAGCATTTCACTGAACTGAAAGCAAGCATTGGCAAATTCATCAAATTTGATACTTTGAAACAAAAAAAAAAAAGTTTGGCTAGCTGTGTTGCGGTCACTTAGAATCACCATAGACGACCGATTCCAATAGGCAGCCAGTCAAGGGGACTCACAAGGTCTTCAGAAACAGTTACCAGAATGGTTGAAGCAATCCGTAGTCAGTCCCAGGCACTGTTTTCTGTTGCAGTGGTTTACTATGGATGTGATCCTTCGCAAGGGATGAAAAATGCTCAAGGATGCTTTGGATGCAATGCAGTCAACGGGATCTTCCGCCAGCTACTCCTCAGGCCACAATGAGGATGAGGATGTCCTAGTCACAGGACTGACGACCCTCGAAGCCCTCTCAGTGCTGGTAGAATTTCAGTCATCACTGGGCTAGAAGTCACCCAATATCACAGTCATTGCCAAATTCTTCCCTGCACAATAATTCGACTTCTGGGTGATCAAGCTGCACTTCGCCGACCATCCCGGCTCAACTTGGAATGCCGGGTCCTGGCCTCTGGTGCTGCACTGCAATAGTTGGCAGCGATCTGAAGATTCTAGGCTACCAACTTGCCCCTGCAGGTTTCTCAGCTATTCGGGCCTTGTGCTGTGAACAGGACAGCCAACTAACCCTTGGAGTGTCTGACTGACTGGGCTCTGGAGATGACTTCTCCACAAGCAGGCACAGTCCCTCTCCTTTGCTAGTCACCATGTTTAGCAGTTGCCGTCCACGCCGGAGCAGCCCCTCTTAGCGGGTTCCAGATTGAAAGACAGTCTTTCTTCCGGTCCAGACGAGATCTGGGTTCTGGGTGTCAGGGGTGCCCTTTTATGCTCGGAAAATGTCCTCAGGGTAGAATGTGGTTGGTAGCCAATGGCATGCCAGGTTCGCACCCTCCTGATGACCACTTCCTGGAATGTGTGGCATCCGGCTATCCCAAAATGTACATTCTGCTCACTTTCAGCTTGGCAGAACCATTCCCTCAGTGTCCGTAATTCCCTAGACCAACCCAGAGGTGTGTCTAACAAGGGGGCTAAACACCACAGAAAAACTGGTTTGACAACAGGTTTCGGCTCTCCTAGCGTGCCAGGAAGCCTGCCTAAATAATGGGGCTGCCCTTCTCCCAAGTGTTCCCCATTTGACCTTCAAAGTCGGCTTCAGTTTTGAATGTCGCCTTTTGGGCAAACACTTATGTGGCTTCCTGAAGGAGGGAGCTAACACCTCTCCAGTGCAGGCCACTATAGTCTCCTTGCCTGGGAGTTATTAGCACTGCTCCATAGGTGGGCAGAAAGCGGTCTCTGGTTCTAGTTCCTTTAATCGTTAAGGGCACAGGAGATTGAAGCCAACAAAGTAGCAACGTTGTAAAAGTTGCAGACTGTTACTTGTTTCATTAATTTTGACTTGAGAATGTGGCATACACTTATTGGTGTCTGGGAACTGGCACTGATGTCTGGTTAGCAGGCCTCAGTGCACTCTAGAGTCGAAAAACCAGCAGCATCAGTCAAAAAACCTGGGGGTAACTATACAAAAAGAAACATTTCCTTACAACTGTCAACACAGAACTAGAGTGTCGCCCGCCCAGGCCAGCAATGGTCACTTTCAAAGCTCATTTGTTATGTCAATATGGCAGCCACAGGGGCGACCACACTTCTTGGGTCAGTCAGTGTGTTGGGTTATCAAAAGGTTTAACCAATTGTTGTCTCAGGATCTGGGGTGGAAAGAGGCTGGGCCATGGTGGGCCGCTCACTTTGTGAGCCTGTTCTAGAGCTGCCTTCCGGTCCAACAGTATTTCCTCCTGAGATATTGTTTACGGCCTCGTCACACTTATAGCCACTCTGGACTTCTTTCGCACTGTGACTCTTGAGGTGTGTTTGTCTGAGTCTCTGGGATATGTAGGTCTAATGCCTGACGAACGAGTTACTTACCTTCGATAGAGACTTCGTCTACCCGCAGATTCCTTATTTTAGAATATCCCCAGGCGTCAGACTGGATTCAGAAAACTTTCCGCAGCAGCACCTCTGCGCGCCACGGCTCCTGCCTGACGACGTCCACGGACGGGACGTCAGCGGAGCCCCCTTCCCCTCAACGTGCTCATGTCAGTTTTCGTCTGAGAAACTTTTCCGCACCACAACGCGGTGCCACCAACAAAAAAACTGCTAGAATATGGGAACAGTGTGCGAAAATGATGAAAGGAAATGAAATGGTGAAAAACAGCACCATAAAGGAAAGTGCCAGGCACTGTATTTTGCAAACTAGTTAAGGGAAAGAGCTGAGCACCGCACTGAGAAGCAATCCCCGCATAAACAAAAGCCAACCGCTTTGGAGGTAATGAAGATATACAAAAGATCACAAAACCTAAGAGACAGTCTGGTATCTACTCGCCCAAACAAACCAATCATAATCCAGAACACTTTGCTCAATGCATGGGGTCTACCAAATGTTACTGGACACTTTCCATGTGGCAACTGTAGTGTCTGCCATTTGACTCAATCTACAAAAACCCTACTTCTCGAGCAAGGCAAAGTATGGAACATTAAGAGACACACAAATTGTAATTCTGCCAACGTGGTTTATTTAATCACATGCCCATGCCAACTGCGATACGTAGGCATGACCAGCCGAAAAATTAAAACCAGCATATGTGAACATCGGAGCAACATCCGCAGTAAACGGAATACCACGAAACTGACAGACCACTACCTGACGGTGGGACACACAACCAATGACATGACCTGGGTAGTCATTGAACAACTAGGCGCAAACACAGAAAACATACAAGACCAGCTGTTCGAAAAAGAACAACGTTGGGTGTACAGACTATCCACTCAAACACAGGGTTTAAATGACAATATACCATGGAATATTATACGGCGAAAAATAAATACATCTCTTCTACGGGTCCCAGCAATTGTAACTGACAGACGAACCCTTCATTTGAGATCCTAGACACAAGCCTAAAATACAGACATCAGAGTTATTACTCAGGCATCCTACTAGGACGCAATTTTTTAAACCCAGTACAGGTACTTCTACTATTGAAAACACATATAGCATTAATGGCCATTGACAATACCTATATGGCTTATATCCCCGGATAGTACAGCTAGATGGCCACAACGCACCATTTAATCAAGTCCAGACACATTCACTATAGAGAAAACAGGTATCATACGGTTATAAATACTCAAAAGGAGCTGTAGCAATCTCTATACCTATATCTACCCCATACATCAGAAATGGCATTTGACAGCATCATTATGGGGTAGCTATATACAATCCTACACCACTGTGTCCCCAGTCAGCATTGCTATATGGCATCGACATATTTATAGGCAGCGCTGCAATTATTACATTTGCCTGACAGTGTTTAGCGACGCCTGCTATACTGAAGTTAAAAAGAGTACACGTTAACATCAGCCTGTACCACAATGGCATGTAAAAACATCCAGCCCTAGACAGCGCCAGTATATATTGTGTGGTTAAGGCTCACTGCACTATCCCCGCTGTTTTTACCCAGTCTCTGCAACACACATCTTGCAGATAAAAAACGTTATATGTTCAGCCAGGATGGACATACGCGCTAACACGCATGTGCATTCCTCTCAAGGTTAGCGCACCAGACACTATAGCAAACAATTTGCTCGGTCCCACCCACATGACCTCACGAGCACTTCCGCCAGCGTCCTACTAAAGGCAGGTGGAACGACTGCTCAGGGCAAACCAGCAGGACCCGATCATCTGCCTAGGTCATACTGAATTATATTTCCCCTGATAAACGTGAGTACCGGCACCCGCGAGCTAATTGAGGGTGCCGCCAAACAAAGCAGTACTTAATCTTTGATACTGTTCCCCTTTTATAACCGCAAGTATTGCCCATGGTTATCTCTACCCCCTCCCCAGGGTCAGCATGGGGAGCAGCAGAGATCGATCAGATCCATGAGGCAAAGTACACTCAGAGTTTAAGTGAGGCCGCCATTGTCAGTCTTTTATGTTGTTAGTCATACGTTTGCGATAATTTATGTTACATGTGTTCTCGCCTAGCATAATTCACGCGCAATCACTAGATACTTAATTTTAATGTTTTTCACACAATGTGCCAGAATGCGATATTTGTCAAGACAATATCAAGTCCACTTTTAAAAACGCTGCAATCATAATGATCCATTTACCCTGGACCCCTAAGAAACTTCACACCGCCGGGGCACATTGTAGCCATGCATGGTTATTTTGTAGATAGCCATCATGCATGCCCTCACCCAGTCACATGCATGATGCCATCATCTGCGCATACAGGAGCGCGCATAAATTTCAAATATCCATGTCAAACAACTAATCGCCTTGTACCTGCATTTACTAATTCTTTCCTTTACAGGTACTCCATACAGAGGATTTGAAAGTAATAAAAATCCACTACACGCACAGCACACTTTAGGGTGCGTGCTGATATTATCACCACTGTGACCATTCTTTCCTTTTTTTGGTCAAACACTTTACTTTTTTTGTTCAAACACTTTATTTGGGTCCTGATGAAAGCCTCCTGAACTAACAAAGGCTAAAACTAGTAGACCTAAATCTCTGAAGGGATACAGAGGTACATTTAAAAACCTCATGCAGATCCCAACAACGTTTTTACCTATGTCCTAGGAGCCTTTTATTAAAACTTTTACAAGGGTTATTCCTAGAGGCATTTTTAACCCATAACTGCACTTCACATAGCACTTCACTTTTCTTACACAAACAACCTGCTCTGCTTTAACTCAGGTGTTGAACCACAGCTCGATTGCACTAGGTGATCCAGCTGGGCCCGGTGATGAAGCATGCCACCTACTAGGTAGGTGGGAGAGGGGTTTCCTAAAACTACTTTCAGTTGTTTGCGCACCTTTCTTAAAAGATTTTGACCAGGATCGATGACCTGAAAACCTCAAAAAGGACTTGTCCATTTTGTTTATTCACATGCTACTCAGGGAAGAGGACAAGTTAACTTTTTCCTTACTCTCTAGTTGTTTCTATATGTAATGAAGCTATATAAAGCATCATGGCAGACAACAGAAAGTCCACAACCTTAAGGTATAATTGTGAAGGACAACAAGTCTGGAACACAGGAGCCAGGACAATCGACCAGAAGACGTCACCAGAAAGAGACGTTGTATCCCCAATACCCTATAAAATGTGGCAGAGCCAATAGACTTCAAACCAACAGACCACAGGGGTGGTAAGAGACCCCAAGGCGATAGAAAAGGGGAGAGCGGGGGGGGCGGGGTCAGGGACATGAATAGAACCCACACTGTACAACCTAGAGTGTAGGGTTGGAAAGGATACATGACACATGACCATACCGGCCAATTACAAGCCTGGCGGAGTAGAGCTATGAAAACAGAATGAAGTATCAACATCCTGTGTTGGAATGAAGTGAAAGCGTCACCCTGCAGAAGGATCAAGCCACTGGAGGGAGGTGAGCGTAGAAAGCCCAATCTGAAAAGGTCCTTGCAGAATGGGAAGGACGGCGGGCGTTAAGAAATCTGCGGCTAGACTATGTCTCTACCAGATACATCGTTACAGAAGGTAAGTAACTCGTTCATCTGATAGAGACATCTAGCCGCAGATTCCTTAACTTAGAATAGATACCAAAGCCATACCCATGGAGGAGGCGGGTCTGCGTCTGAAGCCCAATAAGTTGCAGAGGCAACATAGCCGTCAACAAGGGGACGACCCACGACAGGGACCGCAACCAGCACAGCCACACCAGACCATGAAGCTCAGAAAGAGCGAAAAACAGTGGGAGGCAAAAGGTACCACAAGCCGTCAAAGTACAGCATGAAATCCCCGTATGTATACCGGGTGAGAGAAAGAAAAACATACGCTTGATATGTCTGTGTGAAAGGGAAAGCTCATTACTTCGCAAGAACTGGAACTGAACCCAGGGACTGATGGATCCGCAGCATCGGACGTGCGAACCGTAAATAAAACCCAGAGGGAAGACAACCGGTAAGACAGAATCAACACATACCAGTCCAGTATGCACAACAGTAGAAAAAAACCCACCTTTGAATCCTGTACCAGCCAAATACGTAGGACAGTATTGGCAGGATGCCGATCCATGAACATAAAGTGCCAGTAGTAGTAGAAACAGAAGACACGCCGTTGGAGAGTCACTCTGTTATGAGGCATGTGAAAGGGCTGATGGCAACCATCAGAAGCACCCAACACAGGACTACAGTAAAAATGATAGTCAAGTGGATGACTGGACGAAACAGAAGCATACCGTGCGGACGATAGAACCAAACGAAGTAGAACAAGAACCCTCCTGTAGGGTTGCGTGAGCAGCTCAGATGCGAGAGACGCAATAGCAGAAGGCAACCGGCAAAAAGGGCACCAAGCAAGCTGGACATCCACGTAAGAGCACATAGGCGAGCAGACCGGGGCAATGACCATGGACACCGAATGAAGGAATGTTGACAGCGCGATTCTGCTGTGTAACAGCACAGCAGATATAGAGGCAAATAAATATGCCCAAAAATAAAGCGTTACACAGAGGACACGAAAAGTACCAACAGTCATGATGAAGCAGAAGTGGACAGAAAATGCCCAGACTAGCAAGCCACATTAGCCCTTCACCCGGGAGGAGCAACGTTCCCCTTCAAGATAGAGGAGACAGAGCTAGACACGACAGTCGGAAACAGTCAGGACCAATCGAATGGCCCAAGGACTCAAGAAGCGAGTATCCTAAAGAGAACACTCCCCTTGACAGTGGTACAGCAGGAATCCAGGCAAAAGTGTGTAAAACACCGGTGCTGAAAGCAGCAGGGAAATGTGTAAAAATTCCTGTTGGGAAAGTGCCCCAAAAACGAGGGCACAAGGCAAGGTACAGTAGAGAGGTACGGGGCGAAATCGCCACCTTGAAAGACAAGCCCAGTAAGAGCTGAAGTACAAAAATGTTATTTACCCCAGCCCTCAAAGGGTAGGGGAGAACCAGCACCACAGAAATGGAAGAATCAACGAAAACACACTATGATAGCAATCATACCAGGGTGCATTCCTAGGTTGCATCAACATTAAGAAGCGTACCACCCAATGGTTGTATCTTGGCGCAAAAAGAGGATAGAGCGTAAGTGGTGAGAACTGCGCCTGAAGAACAAGTTACTTACCTTCGGTAACAATATATCTGTAAGAAACAGTAGTTAGTATTAGATTCCTTACCTTAGAATATCCCCAGGCGTCAGACTGAATCCGGAAATTTTTGCGTAGCAGTACCCTTGCACGTCGGGAGGCATCATCCGCGGCTCCGCGTCCGGCGTCGTGGGCGCTGTGATGACGTCGTCGGAGTACTTAGACGCCGCCTCCGCGCGCTGACGTCAGTTCTTAGACACAGCTTTTCCGCGCCAAAAACGCAGAGCCATGTTAAAAACCAACACTGGTGCCATTAAAACTAGGGCACTAAAAGGGGATGACCTTAACCCTAGATATCGGTTCGCAGAACGGGGAGGATGGGTGGGGTGGTAAGGAATCTAATACTAACTACTGTTTCTTACAGATATATCGTTACTGAAGGTAAGTAACTTGTTCATCTGAAAGAAACAGGTTAGTATTAGATTCCTTACCTTAGAATAGATACCCCAGCAATACCAACCCCGGTGGTGGGTCTGCGAACCAATAATCACACCAGAAAGTCCTGGAGGATGGAACGGCCAAAGAAGCCATCCCTCCGGACTTGGCTGTCCAGGCAGTAGTGTCTTGCAAACGTGTGCAGCGATGCCCACATAGCTGCCTGACAGATATCCTGCAAAGGGACTCCCCGGCCCAGGGCAGTGGTAGCCACCGTGGCCCGAGTGGAATGGGCCCTCAGCCCAACAGGAGGCTGCTTCTTCGCCAAGGAGTAACAAGCCTTGATACACAAGACGACCCACCGTGAGATGGTCCGCTTGTGCACCGCCCGTCCCTTCTTAGCGCCACCGTAACCAACAAAGAGTTGGTCATCCACCCGGAACTGGCATGTGCGATCTAGATAGAACAAAATCGCACGTTTTAGGTCCAGACTGTGGAGCCGCTCTTCTTCTTTTGAGGGATGCGGTAGCGGAAAGAAGGTGGGCAAGGTGATAGACTGCCCGATGTGGAAGGCCGTGACAACCTTGGGCAGGAAAGAGGGTCTAGTCCGCAACACAACCTTGTCCGGATGGACAAAAAGGAAAGGAGGTTTGGATGAAAGAGCCTGGAGCTCACTCACTCTCCTGGCAGAGGTGATGGCAACCAGGAAAGCAGTCTTCAGAGTAAGAAGGCGGAGAGGACAGTTGTGAAGTGGCATAAAAGGAGCGCACATCAGATAGGTAAGGACAAGGTTCAAGTCCCACTGAGGCATCACAAACGGAACAGGAGGGGGCGCTAGAGGGCGCACTGCGGAATGGCCGCACTGTCGTGAGGCTCCCGCTGCCCGGAGCTATTATCCGCCTAGGTATCCTGATTACCATCGCTGCGCCCTGAACTGACCCCACGGATCGGTTGGGATATCGGCTGTCCACCCACGGTCCAACTCCTGAGCCATTCGAAGGTTGCTGGCCGAAGTTGTGTGGATCCCAAGTTTCTCCGGCTCGCGCTCTGGAGGTCTGATGCCCTCTTGCCCGGCATCACTGTTCATGCCAGTCCGGGGCTCTGCACGTGGGGTGTAGGCCTAGCTCCGCCCTTCTCCGCCAGGCCTGTTCGCTGGTCGGGCGAGACGCTTGGCTCTTCTTTGTTGTCGGACTTATCTATCGGCTATCCCATCTGCCTGCCCGGATACCATTGAGTACGGAGGCGCAACGGATCTTCTACTTTGATTCTGAGAGTTTGCCCCCTTGGGCTGGAAGTGAAGACGGCCATTTCTCGTAGTTGGGAGTGGCGGGGCGTGCTGGCCTGCTCGTGCCCCCACGATTCGAGCTGCTTTCTACTTGGCCGGGTCCCTTGTCCGACTTCTATCCTGACTCCTATTTGCCTCGATCCCCCACTGCACCACCGATATGGGGAAGCCGGACACTAAACAGTCCAAATTGTCCTTTGACTCTGGAGGGGCTAGGCGAGGGACGCGTTTGCTCCAGGAAGCTGGGACTTCGCGGTCCCCCCCCCCCCCGAATGTCGCTGAGAGGGTTCCGCACCCACCACCACCGGACTTTGCCCAAATGATGCAGGAGATGAGGCAGGGGTTCGCCACTATAGTGGACAAAGTGGACAAGATATCGTCGCGCATTGATGCGGTCGTTCAGAAATTGGACGTGCATGAGGAGCGCTTGACGGCGGCGGAACAGCGCATTTCGGACCATGATGACACGGCGGCCACCCATACCACCCAACTGGCGAGAATGGACAATATCTTGCGTGTCATTGCCGCTAAGAACGAAGAGTTGGAAGCGAGGAGTAGGCGCAACAACGTGCGCATTGTAGGTGTCCCGGAGTCCACGAATGTGGGCAAAATGGAGACTTATGTGGAGAGGCTCCTGGTGGGCGCCATTGGGACGGAAGTTTTCTCGTCCCAGTTCATTGTTGAGAGAGCGCATCGGACTTTGGGACCTCGCCCGGCCTCTGGGGCTGCACCGCGTCCCATCATAGCGCGCCTTTTGAATTATCGTGATCGAGACGCTGCTCTTCAGGCTGCCTGCACTAACAGGGCTCTCTCCTTCGAAGGGGTGTCTTTCACCATGTACCCCGACTTCACGCCGATGGTGCAGGACCAGCGTCGGAAGTTCTTGGGGGTGAAAAGGAAGCTTCGGGACCTCCAAGTGGACTACGCCTTGCTTTATCCGCCTAAACTTAGAGTGACGCATCAGGCTAAACAACATTTCTTCACCAACCCACAGCATGCTGAGGACTTTGCGAAGCGCCTCCAGCGCGAGCGAGCTGCTGCGGATCGGGGTGACGATCGAGATCCGGAGGGTGAACATTCGGCGGCTGAGGAGGAGGTCGCCTGATTCTGGTGACTTTGGACCTTGTCTATCTTCTTCCCGTTTTTTTGAGTACTGTGGACGTGTATCTTTTGTATTGAGTCCTGGTGCCTTCCTTCTCCGTATTTGCGGCCTAGTTATCGTCCGTTGTTGTTTTTTTGCTGATGCGTGGGTCATGTCTGTGTTGTGCTGAATGAGTGTGTTTTGCTACTTATTTTTGAGGGGTCGGTATGGCACCGCAGGATGGTGATCTTTGGTGTTGCGCTCTGGGCACCCACCCCCCCGCGCTGTGCCTGGGGCCGCCTGATGCTTGTTGGCGCGGACACTGGCGTGGCGTGAGGGAGTGGCGTCGTGCACCTCTGGAAGGTTCACCGGAGGGTGTGCCCCATGTTTACCTTTGGTTTGGATTCTAGTCCTCTGTTGGTTGACTGGATGTGTGTTGTGGGACGGGGGGGGGGGGGGGGGGGGGGGGTATGCGTGGCCTGATAGTTGGGGTGGTGTCAGGTGGGTGGATGGGGTGGGAATGAAGCTGTCCATGCCTGCCCGGGACTTCTGGTTCGCTATGGGAGCTGCTGCTGTTGTTTGAGTGCACGGAAATGTTGTGGCGCCCGCTATCCAGGCTGTTCCACTTTTCTATCTGGCGGGACTGGTCCTGGGGACCGTGTTCCCGTCCATTTTGGGCCCGAGTGCAGCGGCCGCCATTTTAGGCTGCCACGTGACGGGGCGCACTCTGCAAGCGTAGCATGTGTGCGAGTTGTGGGCCGTGTGGGATGGCTTGGCGGCGTGCGGCGCGCAGTCTGTCCTGAGTGCTTGCTGCATGGTTGGGGGGGAGTTGCTGTGTTATTGTTTGATTGGTTCGGAGATGACTGGGAAATGTGTGGAGTGTATGTGGGGGCCTGTCCGTGCCCTGGGGCGTGGACCTATTGCTGGCTGTTGCTGGTAGTTGGATGCCCTATATTTGTCTATTGGGTCCCGTGGGGCCCTGAATCTGTGTGATGTCGACTGCTGTTGTGGACCAGATCTCGATTTTGTCCTGGAATGTACGGGGCCTTAATGATGCCAGGAAGTGTCGTAGCGTGATCCAGTATTTGGACAGGCATGCTATTCATGTTGCTTTTCTCCAGGAGACGCATCTGCGCCCCGCTCCCTCCCCCACTTTTGGCGGGAGGTGGGCTGCGGCCAGGGGGTTTGCTTCCTATTCTTCTTATGCTCGTGGGGTTGTCATCCTTGTAAAAAGATCGCTAGCATTTCAGGAACTTGGATCTGTGGGGGACCCTGAGGGGCGATATGTGCTGCTGTGGGGACGGCTCGGGCAGAACACTGTACTGTTTGTTAATTGCTATGCTCCTAATGTTGATACGCCAATCTTTTTTGTTACTCTATGGGGTCATGTCCTTGCTGTGGATGCTACTCACATTGTGTGGGGGGGTGACTTTAATTTTGCATTTCAGGCCCGGTTGGATAGATCGGAGGGTAGCCCTCAGTACAATGTACAAGCTAGAGAAGTGTTGCGGGGGATAGTGGAGGAGGCTGGGCTGGTTGACAGCTGGAGGTACACCCACCCTGCCACCAAGGAGGGCACTCATTACACCACTCATGCTCGTTCATGGGCGAGACTGGACTATGTGTTTCTCTCTAGAGGGTTGATAGCTGGCCTAAGGGAGGCTACACATTTGGCTCGGACGTATTCTGATCACTGTCCGGTGAAGGTTGTTTTATCCGTCCCCGGGCTGCATAGGCCGCGCCCACCTTGGCGTTTGTTTCCGACTGCTTTGCTTGACCCGGTGTTCAAGGAGGAACTCGGTGTGGAGGTGGAGGCGGAGGCGTTCTTCCCTAGGAACAAGGGCTCTGTGGACAGCATTGAGGTCATTTGGGAGGCATTCAAGGTTACGATCCGGGGTGTCACTATTTCTAAAAGTTGTGGAGTACTCCGTCTGATTGTTCGGACCCTCGAGGGCTTGGAGGCTGATTTGCGAGACTTGGAGCGCAGGATGCAGGTTGATTCGGACCCCGCTCTTCTGTCGCAGTTCCGCACTAAGCTCTCCGAGTACGAGGAGGAGGCTGCTCGAGAGGCTAAGCATAGGGGGAAGTACTGGACGTCGAGGCGATACTGCGAGGGGGAACGGCCCGGTAAGGTCCTCGCTGCCCTTACTAGGCATCCAAGGCATGGGTCGGACGTGTTGGAATTGGTGTCTCCGGATGGCACTCGCTGTCGAGACACTTCGGAGATTCAGCGCACTTTTATTGATCACTATGCACACCTTTACACGACACAGCAGACGGGAGAGACTCGATACGGCGGCTTCCTCGATGAGTTGGCGCTTTGTTGGTTATCGGATGGTCATCGGGAGTTCTTAGGCCGGCCCCTAGAGGTGGAGGAGGTCAGGAATGCCATCATGTCTCTTTCTAATGGGAAGGCCGCCGGGCTGGATGGCCTTCCTGCTGAATTTTATAAGTGTTATGTGGACACCATGGCCCCTGTGCTCCGTGAGGTGTTTGAGGAGTCTCTGGAGGAGGGACGTCTACCGGGCTCCATGCGGGAGGTCGCCATAACGTCGCTGCTCAAGCCAGGTAAGGATCCGCTGGATGTGGGCTCCTACAGGCCCCTCTCATTGCTCAACTGCGATGTTAAAATTCTCGCGAAGGTCTTGGCGGTGAGACTAGCCGAACTCATGCCCGTTATCGTGTTGCCTGATCAGTCGGGCTTTGTGCCCGGCCGTGCTACCTCTCACAATCTTCGCACTTTGTTTTCGCTTGTGTCGACCATTGATCCCACTGTCCCGGTTGCCGCTATCTTTCTTGATGCCACTAAGGCGTTTGACTCTGTTGAGTGGGGCTACCTTATTGATGTTCTTTGTCGGATGGGCTTCCCCAGGATTTTCATCTCTTGGGTTAAGCTTTTATATACTGATCCGATGGCGAGGGTAGTGGTGAATGGGGTGCTATCCCCCTCGTTCCCTCTCACGAGAGGGACCCGACAGGGTTGCCCCCTCTCGCCCCTCTTGTTTGCTATCGCCATTGAGCCGCTAGCCTGTAGGATTCGTCAGTTTCATCAGCAGAGCGCCTTTAATTGTCTTCAGCGACAGGTCGGCATTTCTTTATACGCCGATGATGTCGCACTCTATGTCAAGGACCCAGAGAACAACCTTAATTCGCTCCTGCGGGAGCTGGTCGCTTTTGGAGGTGTCTCCGGGGTTCATATCAACTGGCGGAAATCTCAATTTTTCCCCCTCACTGCTGCGGTGGCCAGGTTTCCCCTTGACTACCCTCTGGAATGGTGTGACTCGGAGTTGCGATATCTCGGTATTGTCATATCCTTGGACAGGGAAGACGCGGTTCGGCTTAACTATGGGGTGGCCATTACTAAACTGGCGGATGATGTCACCAGGTGGATGTCTTTGCCTCTCTCCATGGCCGGTAGGGCGTCTCTTATCAAGATGGTCGTTCTGCCCCGCTTTCTTTATCTCTTTCAAAACCTCCCATATCATCCTGGTGCTTATTTCTTTCGTAGACTTCGCTCCGAGCTCCTGCGGTTGTTCTGGGGGGGCAAGCAGCCACGGGTGGCCTGGGCCACCCTTACGTTGCCCTATGCTGATGGCGGATTCGACGTCCCTGACTTTGAACTTTATTATCTCAGGGCTCAGGCGCATTATGCTTATCACTGGATGCGCCCCACGCCGTTCATGCCCCAGATTGCTGCTGAGCATTGGGTCGCCCACCCGCTCCCACTTGAGGGGATGGTTTTGGGCAAGGTGTCCGATGTGGAAACGCCTCGCACGACGGTGACGTGCACGGTGGATGCTTGGAAGCGGGTGGCTCATTTGCTAGGCGTTTCCTTCCTCTACTCGCCGGCCTTGCCTCTGGCTTATCATCCGGATTTGTCGCTGTTGTTGGAAACAGGGTTTCAGCGAATGTGCAAGCGGCTGGGTATCCTTACGTGGGGCGACTTGTTTCATGAAGGTGCCTTCCGTACGCAGGCTCACTTTTTCGGTGCGGCTGCTTGCTCCCCTCTAGACCTGTTCTACTTTGTCCGCCTGCGGCAGGGCATGCGTGCTCTGCTACCGGACTACCCTTCGGAGCCTGGGGTTACCCTCCCCCTCCACGTGCTGTTGGTTTCAGATGGGCGACACCTGGTGTCGAAATTATACGGGGCTATTCGCCGACAGCGATCGGTCCCGGCCAATCGGGTGCGCGAGCAGTGGGTTGCCGAATTGGGTGCTCCTATTACAGACGAGCAGTGGACATACTGTTGTGGGCTCACGGCCAATGTTTCTTCTAGTTGTCGCCTTAAAATCATCCATTACAAGTTTGTTCAGAGGTACTATTATACCCCGGCGAGGAAACTACGGTTCCATTTGGCGGAGGACAACAAGTGTGCTAGATGTCGGGCGGATGGCGCTGACTTTTTGCATTTGGCTTGGAGCTGTGCGGGGGTATTGGAGTACTGGACTCAGGTTCATGACGCTCTGCAGGTTATGGCGGAGGATGGGGTGGCGTTTGACCCCTTGGTGATGTTACTTGGCTTCTCTAAGGACGTACCTGCCTCTCACCGTAGATTTGTTGACCTGGCCCTGCTGCTGGCTAGGCGTAGGGTGGCTTGTTGCTGGGGTCGTGGAAGGGTGCCGCGCTTTCAGGACTGGGTGACTGACCTCATATACTGTCAGGATCAATACAATATCTATTCTGACTTGATGCCTGTTCGATGCAGACCGAAGGACTTCTGGAGTCCGCTCCAGGTGTACCTCCTAGCCAGGGCTGCGCGGGACTCTGATTCTGAACCTGGGGACCGCGAAGGGATAGGTTGATAACACCATGATAGGCTGGGATTTTTCCACAACGCCTGCTTTTCTTCCGATATCGGGGGAGGGGCTGACTGTCTCCTTTTCTTGCGAGCTATTGGGGGGTTGTAGTCTCCCTTACGACTGGTGTGTTACTGGTAACTCAGACTGTATCCCTGTGCGGCACCTTTAATTCCTGTGTTCCTCATATCTGAGTCCCCTCTGTCTCATGTACTCTCTGCTACTGTAATGTGTTCATACTGCATTGTCTTATTGGCTCGCCTGCCCATGCTGGATCATAGTATTCTAACCTCTACTGTACATTTCGCCATTGCTCCTTGTATTGACTGATGCCCTGCCCTGTACTTCCTTGTATCTCCTTGTTTTTTTTTTTTCTTTATTTTATTTCCTTGGCTCTGACGTACCACTGTAATGGCCATATGTGACTGTCTGTTTTGTATGTACACTTCCCTTGAACCTGTTCGTCTCCAAATAAAGGTTTAAAAAAAAAAAAAAATATTAAAAAAAAAAAAAAAACAAACGGAACAGGAGGAAACGTGTGTGATGCCCTTCAGAAAACGAGTTACAATAGGGGACTTGAACAAAGAAGGTTGATCAGGCAGCCTTAGAAAGGCTGAAAGGGCAGAAAGGTAGCCCTTGATAGTGCCCAGAGCAGAGCCCTGCTGGGCAAGAGAAAGAAGGAAGAGAAGAACCTCAGAAAGAGGGGCTGAGAGAGGATCCACAGCCTTTGCTGTGCACAATGCCACGAATCTGTTCCACCTGCAGGCGTATACAGACTTTGTGGAGGGACGCCTGGCTGCCAGAATAACATTACAGCCTTCAGGAGGCAAGTTCAGTGGCCTCAACTGTTGCCGCTCAATCTCCAAGCATGGAGGTGGAGACTGGACAGGTTCGGGTGGAGGACCGTCCCCTGCTGCTGCGACAGAAGGTCTTCCTGAAGAGGCAGACGGACCTGGGGATCGACTGACATACTGAGTAGCTCGGGATACCAGTACCTTCGTGCCCAGTCCGGGGCCACAAGGATGACTTGGGCCCGGTCGCCTTTGATCTTCTTCAGCACTCTGGGCAGAAGTGGTATAGGCGGAAAGGCGTACAACAGACCGCAGCTCCACTCGCGACGAAAAGCATCTCCGAGCGAGTGCCGCCTTGGAAATTCCAACGCGCAGAACTGATGACATTGCGTGTGCTCTTCTGTGGCGAATAGATCTAACCAAGGCTCCCCCCAATGCAGAAAGAGACCTTGCGCCACATCCAAGTTCAGACGCCATTCGTGATCCTTCATGCACCGGCGGCTGAGTTCGTCCGCCCTGGCGTTCAGAGAACCTGCCAGGTGTTGAACCACCAGGGTCACGCCCTGATGTCCCTGCCACTGCCAGAGGCGCAGAGCCTCCTGGTAGAGAGTCCACGACCCCACCCCGCCCTGTTTGTTGCAGTACCACATGGCGGTGGTGTTGTCCGTGAACACCTGCACTACACTCCCCCGGACAGAGGGGAGGAATGCCTTCAGTGCTAGACTTATCGCCCGCAGCTCCAAAAGGTTGATATGGAGCTGGGACTCCGCCGGAGACCAGAGGCCTCTGATCTCCGCCTCTCCCATGTGGCCTCCCCAGCCCTGGAGGGACGTGTCCGTCACAACTACGTGCTCCGGTTGGGGAAGGGAGAGGGATCTGCCGCTGACCCAATCGCGGTCCGTGAGCCACCACTGCAGCTGTCTCGCAGTGCCCTCCGAGATCAGGACATGGTCGGACAGGTTGCCCTGATGCTGGGCCCACTGAAACTTCAGGTCACACTGCAGAGACCGCATCCGCCATCGGGCGTGATGCACCAGAAGGATGCAGGAGGCCATCAGCCCCAGAAGCCGTAGCATCAACCTGACCGTGACTCGGGATAAAGGCTGAAAGATTGGAATCAGAGCCTGAATATCCCGAACCCTCTGTTCAGGAGGATAAACCCGAAACTGCGCCGAGTCGAGAACTGCTCCGATGAAGAGGAGCTTCTGGGAGGGGCACAGGTGTGACTTCGGCACATTGATGGAGAACCCCAGCTGGTGCAGGAGGTCTGCCGTTGTCTGGAGGTGGCTGACGACTGTCTGGGGCGAGCCCGCCTTCAACAACCAGTCGTTGAGGTAGGGGAAGACTGAAACCCCTAACCTGCGCAGATGAGCTGCGACCACCGCCATCACCTTCATGAACACCCGTGGTGCGCTGGTAAGGCCGAAGGGGAGCACAGTAAACTGAAAGTGCTCGTGGCCTACTATGAACCACAGGTAGCGCCGGTGGGCCGGCAGGACGGGGATGTGGAAATAAGCGTCCTGCAAGTCCTTCGCTACCATCCAGTCTCCTGGGTCCAGGACAGCTAAGACCTGAGCCAGTGTCAGCATTTTGAACTTCTCCTTCCGGAGGAAGCCGTTGACGTTCCGTAGATCCAAGATAGGGCATAGGCCCCCTTTGCCCTTCTTGGGTACCAGAAAGTAGTGGGAGTAACAACCACACCCTACTTCTGGCCCAGGAACGCGCTTGATGGCCCCCTTGGCCAAAAGGGCCGTTAACTTCCTCCTGCAAAGTCGCAAGCGATCCCCCGATACACTGTGGTATTGCGGTGGCATGGCTGGAGGGGTCGCCTCAAAGGGGAGGGAGTAGCCCCTTCGGACGATTTGCAGCACCCACCTGTCCGATGTGACAGTGCGCCAGTGGAGGGGGTGATGGCGAACCCTGCCCCCCCACTGGCGTCACATGGGTCTGAAAGCACGGACTAGGGGGGTTTTGAGGCGGATGCTGCAGGGGAAGGTGTGGACTGGCCTCGCCGTTGTCCCCGACCGCCTCCACAGCGGTTTCCACGACCACCACCGCGTTGGATGTTAGTCTTCGGTGCGTGGCTGGCAGCACG
Source organism: Lissotriton vulgaris (assembly GCF_964263255.1). NCBI lineage: Eukaryota > Metazoa > Chordata > Amphibia > Caudata > Salamandridae > Lissotriton > Lissotriton vulgaris. The sequence continues at coordinate 276,286,512 of NC_141698.1, read as the reverse complement.
TGTGCGGGCGCCCCTTCCTTGGCCACGAAAGGAGCGGAAGGCACCCGTTTGCTGGTGCGGGCCGAGAGGCCCAAGGACTTGGCCGTAGCCCTGGAGTCCTTAAGCGCATGGTCTGCCTTGTCGCCAAAAAGGCGACGGCCATCAAACGGCATGTCCATGAGTGTATTCTGGATATCGGCCGAAAAGTTGGCGGACCTCAACCAGGCGTGCCGACAAATCGCCACTGTCGTAGCCATCGCCCTACCCAGTGAGTCGGTGGTAATCAGCCCACACCGGATGGAATAACGTGCCGCATCTCGACCCTCCGCGAGGGTTTGGGCGAGTTTAGCCCTGACCTCCGCCGGGCATTCTGGCAGCACGTTCGCAACCGCGTCCCACAGAGAGTGGGTGTAGCGGCCCAAGAGGCACGCGGTGTTGGAAGACCGCAGTCCCAAACTCAGGGAGGAGAATACCTTTTTGCCGTATTGCTCGTACCTCTTGGATTCCCGATCGGGCAGGGCCGTCTGGAATGCAGTCTGGGAGTTGGAGGCCTGGATGGCCAGGCTCGGGGTGGGATGGGTGGACAGGAAACAAGGGTCGCCCGGGGCTGGGCGGTGGCGTCTGGCCACGTTCCTAGCTACAGGCGGACCTGTAGCGGGCCTGGACCAAGTGCCCAAAAGAACGTCAAGCAAGGCCTCATTAAACGGCAGCAGAGGCTCAGCCGACCTTGACTGTGGTTTAAGGACCTCAGTGAGGAGGTTAGTCCTCACGGCCGCGACGGGGAGATCAAGGCCCAAAGCCCTGGCCGCCCGGGTCAACACCACACTGTAGGTTGCCCCCTCCTCCGTAGCCACGGTAGGAGGTGATACAAAACCAGTGTCTGGCGAAGTGTCCAGACCACTGGCATCCCCAAGTTCACCTGTCCAGTCCTGCTGGGACCGACAATCACGTGTCAGAGGGTCCTCAGACCCCTCCCAATGCGCCTCATCACCCATCTCCTGATAATCAGGGTTGTCAAAGGATGGGGCCGGTTCGTTGAAGTAGAACTCTCCCAGAGGCATTGATAGCGGCGCCCAGCGGCACCGTTCCTACGCCGGAACCGGATCGAGGGAGGTATCGGGGACGGTGTCGCCCGAAGGCGGCGCCGGGGGTGACACCCTAAGGACCGGTGCCGGTGACGTCGTCAGGTCAACCGGCGACGACCCGGATCCGGAAGCGGATCCAGCGGGGCCCTGCGGCACCGGGCCCGAAGGCGTCGGGCCAAAGCACCCGCCGGCGTCGGGGCCGAAGCACCCGACCCGCTAGGGCCCCCAGACGGGTCCGCTGGTCCTGAATGCGCCGCGGAGCCTGTCGGTGGAGAGAGGGACCTCATGGCCACGAGGAAGCGCTCGATCTCCTCCGGCGTCGCTTGCTGCCCAGGGACTGGAGGGTATGAACCAGGCCACAACGCCCTCGACTCCAACGGAGCCGGGTGGGCGGTGTCACCCGAACCCCCGGCTGCATCGCACGAGCGTCGGGGGATCGAAGAGCGATGACGTCTCTTCGACTTCTTGTGCTTACCTGACGACTTAGAGCCCGAAGAGTGATTGTGACTCCCGGAGCTATGATGGCTCCGACCACGCGAACGGTCACCTCGACCTCCGTCCGGACCGGGACCTCTCGCGGCGCGGGGCCGACTGCCGGAGCTCGAGCTGCTTGCGGGACCGCTCCCAGCTTTCGAAGTCAGGGCTCGGCAGTTGGGGCAGGCCTTGTCGTCGTGGTCGACGCCGAGACAGTGAAGGCACCGGCTGTGAGGGTCGTAACCGACATCAGTCGGTCGCAGTCCTCACAGGGTTTAAATCCAGGCATCCCTACCGGCACCGTTCGGAGTCGAAAGACTTCGAAAATGATCAAAAGGGATCGTAAAAAGTTAGTCAAAGATCGACTAAGGTACCACCTTTTCCGGATCTGTGCTGCTGGCGCGGAAAAAACAAGAACTGACGTCACCGCGCGGAGGTGGCGTCTAAGTACTCCGACAACATCATCACGGCGGCGCCCACGACGACGGACGCGGAGCCGCGGACGACGCCTACCAACGCGCAAGGGTACTGCTACGCAAAAATTTCCGGATCCAGTCTGATGCCTGGGGATATTCTAAGGTAAGGAATCTAATACGAACATGTTTCTTTCAGATCTGAACAGACCAAAGCCCTAAGATAGTGACTCACAAAAGAAGAGCAGCCATCAAAGGAAAGAGGATCACAGTGATGCTGAAAAACGCCCCCGTGAATAAAGGCGAGGCAGAGGCCATACAGTAAGGAACCCATACCGAGGCAGTGAAGGATTACCAGAGCCAACTGCACCGAAGGTGCAATGGAGCGATGCTAACATCAGGATCGCAGAACGGCCTAAAAAAGAAGCTCACAACAAGATTGTGGCGAAAAACTCCATAGGAGTGTGCTAAGGAAGTCACCGAATAGTCTTTAAACACCACACATAGGGTAAGTGTCAACCCCTGCGAGGGGGGAGTCCTCTTGGGCAAAGCACACATTCAGAGGACTGAAAGGAAAGACGGAACCAGCCATCCGGCTGCACGTACAGAATGCTGAGATGGTGGAACCACCGCCTACACTATCCGGGTGCTACGCAGAGTACCGGGACATGTATGAAATCAGACCAACAAGGCCACATCGACTACGCAGAAACAAATAATTCTGATAAGGCAAAAAGGGCGAGCAGCAAGAGTCACGGCAGCCCTGACACGAGGCAGGAGACCGCTGAATCTGCATGGCTATCAAAAAGGTCCACGCAATTGAAAGGCAGATCCCCAAGACCATCCCGAACATTGTCCGGGAAACGACTGTCACGCAGCCAAGCCTGCCGACCGACCGAGCAGGAGCTCGTCCCACTGAGTCAGTGGCGTGAAGAGAAGAGCAGAGGGAGAATTGCGCAGAAGGCAGATTGATTCAACCCATGGGCCTTCTGAAATTGAAGGTAGAAGATCCTCGACCAAGTCCCAAAGGGAAGAGGATGCACGTTCAAACACGCAAGCTGTATGCAAGGCGCGCCACCTCTAGGATCGCCTCTTTGTCCTTAAAGTGGAGGAAGCAACCCAAGATGTCCGGAGGCAGCTTGGGTCTCCAGGTCCAGCCCTGTGAACCTTGTCGATACGCAAGGGATCTGGTCCATGTTCTACGAGGATAGTCCTCACCAGGCACTGGATAAAACTCTTCATGTCTTTATTCTCCTTGCCAATGGAGGAAACACCCTTGATCTGGAGGTTAAAGTAACAAGATAAGTTTTACAGGTCCTTCTGTTTGTCCTGCAATTCAATCAGTGTTCATCATCACTAAGCAGGACCGGTACTCCTCAAGGTCCATAGTACACTTGCCCTGATGGCTATAAAATTCTGCTGGCATACTGCTGGTCAGTGATCAGCCATAGTGAAGGAGTTAACTGAATTTCTCGCTCAAAAGTCACTTACCCCGGGGATTATGCAACATGCTAAACTAACAACTAGATGGCCCAGTAAAACCCTAAAAAGCAAAAAGAAGGCCTTGATAAAAGTGCAAAGGAAGTCACACTTTTTTGCCTCTGACAAAGTACATAATAAATAACTAAGGTGTGCTTAAAAGAAACCATATGAGAAGCAAAATGGGAGGTCAGTAGTACTAGGCAATGCTTGGACCAGCACAGATCATTACTTCTGGATGCTCAAGAAAGTTCTGGAACTTCATTAACAGATTAAATCAAACTCAATCTCTACTAACAGTTAGCAATGTCACCACTGAGCAATGGCAAAACCACATTAAAGTCTGGACGTCGACGTTTCTATGGAAGGGGCAAACACTCCACCTGAAGATCACCTATAGAATTTACTGCATGGGCAACCACAGAAAGGGTCACAAAGGCCATCAAAAATTGTAAGTCTGACCATGCGCCAGGGGCCTAGTGGCCTTCCTGCAGGGCAAAGTTTTTATCTGCACTCAGGTATGGGAATGAAGCCTTTCATTGTACGTTTTCCTTGTGGCTTAAGCCCTTCCATGCTGGGCCGTTTCCGCCGCTGTGCGGTAAACAAAAGAACTGGCGGGGCCGTGACGAACCCCAGCCGTCATCAGCACACGAGCGCCGCAGAGCGTGACGGCTGGGGTTCGTCACCAGCATGGAAGGGGTTAATACTGCCTAAGGTAAACTAAACAAGTGTTTTGATCTCCTACATCGACACCTCATGGTAGAGTTTATGACCCTTTAGTAGGTCTGCCTAGGGCTACTGTGGTTTTCCTTGTTAGAGCCTGCATGCAAGCAAATTGTCAACAGAACCTTGTATATATGTTCAGCACACCAGAATGATGGTGTCTGTTGCTATCTGTACTAAATATTTATGGCCAGTAAATTGTACCCTGGTTACCTGGGATGGGTCATTTTGTAGAAGAATTAAACCATTATTCGCACCAGGAACTTGTGGACTATTTGATTTATTCTTTTGCTAACTGTATACTGGGTTAATACATTTTTTAATTTTATACATAGTAATTAGCTTTGTGTGCATTTAAGTAATTTCTTTTTAAAAGCAAAAGCCCTGTTACAGAGTTTTCCTCTTTAAACCCACATCACCTCCGTAGGGGGGGGGAGGGGTCTTTGACTTCTGTGTCTTCCCTATTATGAAAGTAAAGTGCTGAAGGGATGTGCTTGGATTTAAATTTGGGGTGACATTGGGGGCGTGGCTTGGCCGGCTGCAAGATGCAGCACTCTAAGTGGGCTCTGCCGGCCAAGCTAAAAATCCGTCGTCATCCTGCAGACGACTACATTTCAAAAGCTCACAACCAACTTTATCTGACTTGGTGTTACCTGAGGCATTGGTTGATATCGCTCCTGACTCCTGGTGACGCTTTGGTGCTACCACCCGATCGCAACGCTGGTCCCGCGCATCGGGGTCGGCCAGGATCGACCCTCCTCCTCTACTGCCTTGCTGGGTTCCGGAGGCTCCACGCCACCTGCAGGACGCCGGAGGATCCCACGCTGATCGGACAGGTGAGTGCCCTTGCCGCTGCGGCTTGCTGCGACGGGGCTGGGGGTCCGCGAGTTGCACGGCCTGGGCTACTGCGTCTCTGGCGCCATATTTCTTCCTCTCCCGTCGCATTCTCAGGCTGACATAGGCGCCAGGTGACTGGAGTGGCATACCCCCGCGTCTCCCCGTTGTTGCAGCCCCAGACTGGAGCGCGCTCCCTGCCTCTCTCTATCGCTGTGCTATGCGCCCTGACTGCTCAAACGCCCTGGCCTCTGCCTTCTACAGCCTGATCTGCTCGGACCCGCCCCACTCGTGCCTGGTGTTTGGCGCCCCTCCTGCTCCTCGGGGATTCCGGGCCCTGGGCCCCAACTTAAAATGCGTTCTCCGTTGGCTGGTTGCTCACACCGGTGCATGGCCCTGCTTTGGCCCTGTTTGACTGATCTTGGATGCGGAGTTGCACGGAAAGCCCTACACCTGCACGCTCCTCCTCCTGTCTCTCCCCGCGGAACATCACTGCCCCTGTTATTGATGACTGGTGTCGCTCCCGTTTTTGGGTCAAGCCTGGCCCTGGACCTCCTGTGCTGTGACACCATGCCCTTGGGCCTACTCCCCTTCACAGGCCAGACCTGCCTCAGCCCGGGGCCTGTACTGTGCCTGCTGGACTCCGCCACAGCATAGCCCCTGGACGGCGATCCTGCACCCAGTGAGTTTGTCTTTGCTGTGTTTTATTTGGGCTTCTGCCGACTCCCTACTCCTCGTGCATTTCGACGGTGGCGGCTTATTTGTAACTACCTGGACCTCGAGTGGTGAGCAGTGAGATCCCCTGTGCTTACTTTCTTCTCTATCACCTACCCTGCCACGCCACCATTGGCCCTCCGGTGCGGGCCTCATGCTGGGTGCTTGACAAACCTCCTTGTGGAACCTGTGTGCTCTCCTGGCACCCTCTCTGCCCTCGGATAAGGGGGGGGGGGGGGCGTTACTACTGCATTTCCTTGCTGTGCTATCATCCTGGTGCCCGCGTCATCGGCCACGTCTCTTCGTCGCCCTTTCCGGGCCCATTGCTCTCGGAGGTCGGCCACGGCTGCCCCCCAGTACCGGGGTTTTGGCCATCTCTACTGTTTTGCCTACATCTGCTGTGGTGGGGTGGCCTGCCCGCCGCTGCTCCTCTTGGTGGGTCTACCTCCCTCCTGTTCCCTGGGGTGCCTCCTGTATGGGTCTGACCGCCATGGGGAGGACTGACACTAAGCAGTCCAAAATTACCTTCGACCAGCGTAGATCGACTCGCCAGGACGGCGCGGGTTCAGACAGTGGTGACCCTGCGACCATCATGGATGCGCCTCCTGCTCATGACCCTGACCTGAAGGCAATTATGCTCGGAGTAAAGTCAACGGTCACTGGAATCGCGCCCAACTGGACCAACTCTCCGCCTGCCTGGACTCAGTTAAGGCCCGTGTTGACTCCCACGACAATCGCTTCCTTCACATGGAGTCCAGGGTCTCGCACATTGAGGATGCCACCACTCAGGACCATCAGAAATTGCTGCAGATGGACAAAATACTAGACATCATCCGGAATAAAAATGAGGATTTGGAGGTGCGTTCCCGTTGGAGCAATCTCCGCATCACTGGTGTACCAGAATCCACCAATATCCCCCGCATGGAGGATTTCGTGGAGGAATTTGTCAAAGAACTCTTCAGTGACATTCTCTCCTCAGTTTTCATTATTGAACGTGCACATCGCTCTTTTGGCCCACGCCCTGGTCCCGGATTACCTCCTCGCCCCATCATTGCAAAAATTCTACATTTCAGAGATCGGGTTGCCATTCTACGTGCAGCACGCGACTAGGGCAAAATCAATCATCAAGGAAACTCACTCTCATTTTATCCTGACTATATTCTCACAGTATAGACTGCGCGTCGCAAATTCCTTCCTGCAAAGCGGATCCTACAAAAGCATGAAGTCTCCTACTCACTGGCCTACCCGGCAAAGCTGAGAGTCCGACAGGGCGGAAAAACGCTTGTGTTTTCTGATCCCCGAGCTGACCTTGCTTTTGCCAAGAAACTCGATAAATCGTCCTGCTCATCACCATCCGGCTCTCAGCTTGCCACAACCGATCACCTCAGTGACAATGATTGATATGTTGTGACTTATTCGCAAATTTTTTCCTGAACGTTGTCTGTTTTTCTTACAGCTTGGCCACCCTGATTCACTGCAGGGGAGTACGCTGAGCTTCACCATGCCTTCACAGGATAATTCCCTTTCCTAATGTTGTTTCCCATCTTTCAAGTTGTGGGTTCCTCGGGTGGGTAGGGGTTGTATCTCAGCCTGATTGGGGGGTTGGAGTGGGTGTGGGGGAGGTGGCCCTTTTGGTAATGTTTTTTGGATTGCCGGGTGGGGCGGTCGGGTTGGGGTGGAGTTTGGTGAATGTACCCGACTACACTTTGTCTGTTATTGCTTCGCCAGCAACTGGGATTCTTATTGCATTTTGGGTGGTGGGTTGGGTTGGGGTGGTTTTTTTCTGGTTTTCCTATTGTTTCACTGCGTGCTTTTCGCTTCTGTGTCCGCGCTTATGATTCCTATCAGTATGCATCACCTTAAAGTTAAGCCTGTTCAGTGCTGCATGTTAGTACACAGCATCTTCTCCTTCCTGACAGTTAATAGTTTCTCCCTCAGCGCTCTCTGCTCCCTGGGGGTTAGCCCCATGGTCTGGCTGTACACCATTGCAGGGCACTGGCAGTTCCACTACGTATTTTATGCGTCTGCCCGGTTCCGCCTCTTGTCAAGTTAGGCTTGTCCAAGCACACACAATGGCAATTTCCGCTCTCTGGCCTCTTGCACTGCATCCTATTCTTAGCTAGTTCTACAACAATATGACTGACATCATATGTTGGACCTGGAATATCCGGGGTCTTAATGATCACCGTAAAGCCAGGCTCATTCACTCACACCTTCAACGGCATAAGGTCGATCTTTGCCTTCTGCAGGAAACCCACCTGCTGCCCGCGACCGCCACCAGACTTCAGTCGTGCTACTGGGGGGAATCGCACTCCTCTTTTTAGTCCTCTATTTCTAAGGGAGTCTCTATATTGATTAAAAGGGGGTTCCCTTGGCACTGACTCTGGACGGACAGTATGTCATCTTGCACGGCACCCTAATGTCTCCACCCACGACGGTAGCTGCTGTATACGCACCTAACTCCGATGACCCCGATTTTTTCACTCATATATGGCACCCTGGGGGGGGGGGGGTGGCTGTGGGGGGGGGGGGTACAGACGGGGGTGATTTTAATGTTACACCTTCTGCTGTCTTGGACCCCTCTGGCCCCCCACTCATCCCACCCCCGCTCTGCAGCTTTACTTCAGTCCATACTCACTGACAAATTGGCATCACTTTTGGCCCGAGACCTGCGAGGGTACTTGCGTCACCGGTGCTCGCGGCTGCTGGTCCCACATTGATCTATGGATTACCTCCCCCGATGTTGTTACATGGCATACCTCTGCAAACCACAAGGTACACACCTTCCCTGATCAAGCGCCAGTCCAGCTTTGTCTTCGCCTTCCTAACTCTCCACGGCGCCTCTCTCCGAACGCCCTCCGCGATTCCGTCTTCTGTGACGAGATCCAAACAGCGATCACCAACTACTTTGACTTGAATGTCGGCTCTGTGGACAGCGCCCATCCTGTGGGAAGGCTTCAAGACAGTGATACGTGGCGAGTGTATCTCGAAGCAAGCTGGTGTCCTTCGCTCCATCTGAGCCTCTTTGGACAAGTTGGAATCCGAGATTAAGGCACTCTATGTCGATCATGCGGCCCAGCCAAGGTCTTAGACCCTTGCGGGAAAAGCATACTGAATTCGCTGAGGAGGCTGATGGTGAACTCTCCTTTCTTGGCAGAGAGGCCCGAGCTCGCCGCTTCGGTGAAGGTGATCGGCCTGGCAAGACCCTGGCAAATCTCTTACGCCCCCGTGCTGTGTTGTATATCACGGCTCTCAGGGATGGTGGCCCTACTAGAACTACCTCCCCAAAAGAAATGAAGGCTCGTTTTATGGACTACTATTCGCAACTCTACACCGCCCGTCCCCTCCCTTCGTGTGAGGCGTTCGAATAATATTTCAATACTCTTGCGTTGGTTTGGTTGGAGGACTACCATCGCAAATTGTTAGATGAGTCCTTCTCTAAGGAGGAGATACTTGCTGCCATAAATAGTCTGCCTAGCGATAAGGCCCCTGGTCTCAACGGCCTTCCCGCCTCGTTCTATAAGACTTTTTCAACGCTTCGGGTGCCACATCTGGCCGCCATGTATAATGATTCCTTTGACAATGGCGTTTTCCCGCAGTCCCTCCAGGAGGCAATGATCACGCTACTACTTAAGCCGGACAAGCCAGCTGACTGCCACAACTCTTATCGCCCCATTTGTCCATTTAACATCGATAATATGATTTTTGCTAAATTATTGGCTTCCTGTCTGCTCCTCCTCATGCCCCTCATCGCCTTCCCGACCAGTCCGGTTTCATCCCTGGCCGTGCCACCGCTCACAACCTCAGGACCATTTTTTCGGTTCTTCATCAAAGCAACCCTGATCTCCCTGTGGTTGCAGCGCTACTTGATGCCACATAGGCATTCAATGCACTTGAGTGTCCGTTTCTATTTTTCCTTCTACTCATCTACTCCTCTATACTCGTCCCTCCGCACGTCTCCGGATAAATGGTCAGGTATCGGATCCTATTTTGATTGAACGCGGAACTCGGCAGGGTTGTCCGCACTCCCCCATGCTCTTCGCTATTGCTATGGAGCCCCTCGCGGCCAGACTTCGGCAACACCATACTCAGAAGGGCATTGGTTTTTTGGCCTGTCCCCTCCTGGTCATCACGTATGCGAATGATATCACGTTGTATGCCCGCCACCCCCGAGATAACCTCAGCCCCCTTGTACACGAGATAATAAGATATGGTGGATTGTCCGGCATACAGGTGAACTAGAGCAAGTCAATATTGTTCCCTCTTACAGATGCCACCAAGCCATTCACTCCGGATTTTCCTTTTGTATGGGCTTTGGGCCCCACCCGTTATCTGGGGATTTGGCTGAGCAGGGACGTAGACAACCTCTGGAGGGCCAACTTTGGATGCGCAGTGGATTAGCTCGAATCCAAAATACCCCACTGGAACTGGCTCCCGCTGTCCCTGGCGGGTCACATAGCTATTGCCAAGATGGTGGTTCTCCTGAAATTTCTCTACCTTTTCTTGAACATCCCCATACCCTTAACTGCCCATTTTTTTCATAACATTGGCTCTCTGATAATTTCTCTAGTGTGGGCTGGCAAGCAGCATAGGATAGCATATGACATCCTCACTCTCCCTATGTCGGTTGGCGGTATGGGCGCCCCATGATTTTAATCTTTATGTCTTAAGCTCACAGGCCAATTTTCTACACTTCTGGATTCACCCCACTCCGTATCAGCCACACGTCATGGTCGAAGCCGACCTTGCAACCCCTTGGCTGCTGAACACAGCCTTTTTGCCCCGGCCAGTCGCCCAAGGGCTGAGGTGGACACGGTCGAGACCCTGCGCTTGGCTTGGTTGGAATTGTGCCGTTTTTCCAACGCCCCTATGTTATCTGCTAACACCATGCCGATTGTACGTCATCCTGCCTTCCCTCCGCAGCAACCAACTGGCATGTCTAAACATGCCAACCGCATGGGTCTGACGACGTGGGCGGATCTCTACCCCGGAAATACGTTTTTTAAATGTATGTTTAATGTTTTTTTTCTTCCTGCTTCCTCCGGTTCGATGGGCACTTTGCTCTTTTATCAGTTGCGGGCCATTTGTAGGGAGCTCCACCCAAAATGTCCCCAACCTCCACCGTAGATTTTGATCCTCAACTTTATACACATTCCCCACTCCCTGCACCACATCCTTCTCTGCTGAGCGCGCATGCGCATGGGGCGAGGAGTTGGGTGTGGACATTTACCAAGCTGATTGGCTGTACTGCTGTAACCAGACGAAGAAACTCTCTCCCAACCATCGTCTTCATCTCATACATTTTAAATACCTGCACAGGCTATATCGCACCCCTGCCCAGCTACACAAATTGAGACTCATACCTATTAATAGGTGCATGCGCTGCTCTGCCCATGCAGCTGACTTCGCTCATCTTGCATGGTTATGCCCCAAGGTGTCGTACTTCTGGCTGGCGGTGTGTGCCGTCATCTCTGAGATTTCCTCTGCATGGGTCCTACCCGACCCACCGCTGTGGCTGCTGGGTTTTGTCAGGTTTTGTCCGGATGCTTCTCGCCGACTGATTGCAATGCTGCTCATTCTTGCGAGGCGTAGGGTGGCCATGTGTTGGGGTTGTAGACCAGGGTCAAGGTTCGCCCATTGGCTTGAGGATGCTTTGAGATGCCAGACCCTATTATCTGAGTTCTGGGACCTTCTGCCTGCGAGGTCTCGTCCACCTGACATATGGGGCTCCCGGTGACATACCTCCTTTCCCGACCACATTCGACAAGAACTGCCTCTCCCGCGCTCCCTGCCGTTACTCCGCCCGCGAAGGTCGCCGGTGTTGGTCAGTGACTGCCCCCCTCCTGGACCATTTTCCTCCCCTGGCCGGGCCTGTTCCTTCCCTTACAGTGTCGCCACCACCATCTACAGCTATTTGTTCTTTATTGTGCTGCTGCTGTGTTGTACAGGACAGTAAAACTGTTGGATTGAACCTTTGTTATGTCTACTGTATTTTGAGAATTGCCTGATGTGTACGACACTCTGATTTGATGCAAAAGTGTACTTTGATCATGCTGAATTTGTCAATAAAGGTTTTGAAAATTTAAAAATAAAATACAAATTGGGGTGACATTAATACAGGGACCCTGGGGATGCCAATAGTAAACTATTTCAATGAATACAATGAAGGCCTAGTAGCCGCTAGATGCCCTTGATAACCCGATAAAAGCCATCGCAGACTTGGATTTAGAACTCATGTTTCTTTGGGATTCTCAACCAACACAGTCCTTTCATGGGTGCAAGTGCATCACTTGTTGGCCTGCTTGCAGGGTCTGTTCTCTGCATGGACAGGGATGGTGCATGAGCGCTTGAGGGCACCACAATGATGACTGATCCTTTTTTGAGAATGTTACATTAGATCTGTGGCTTCCAAGCTTTACTGATCCACAGCCCACTTTTTAGAACAACAAAAGTTTGTGACCTATCTAGCTTTAAAGGACATGAGGCAGGGAGATTTTTTAATGTAAAAAAAGCATTGTGTGGTAGCATATTGTCATTTACAAATAACACATTTTCCAACAAAATGGCCAATAACTTTGCGTACATATACAGTTTTACTGATAAAACACAAATGATAATGTGTGGAAATCGGGTTTCTGTGAATATTTACCATTTGTGCATCACCAAGTAAATGTCTTGCTTTGTTTGATCATATTACATACAATATCGGTTTTTAGCACACTTCACAATCAAAAAAAAAAGTGCATTATTTTTTCTTTCCCAACTGTTGGATGTATACAGGTCATTTACAGGCATTTCCATTCTAACAAAAAAAACATCCTACATTGTCACATTTTTCACTTTAAGAACTCCTCTCAGCTGGCAGAAATATTACATTAAATGAATCTCGGAAAACAACTCACCTTCAGTAAGGGACGGAGAGGGAAGCGCTGCCAGAAGCTGCTCCAGAGGCCCACTCAAGAGTCGTAGATTGCTGATATGCAAGTTCATAGCCTTGTGCAGCTCAGTGTTGGTGAAACTGGCCTTTTCATGCACCTCCATGTACTTATCCCACTCTTTGCTGACCTCTGCAATGCCAGCTGCTGGTGGGCTTCCCTGAGGCTGAGGAAGCTGGCTTCCCAACACTTCCTGAAGCTTTTGGTCTTGAACTTCATTTTCATCCAAGAGCTCTTTAATATCCTTCAGTGTTGCTTCAACATCTGTATAAACTCCTGAAAGGGCTGCAAGTAAAGAAGACAACAGAAGAATCTGTCACTTTCCAATGGAACCACAGAGGAAGAATCAGTACACTTGATGTGGTCAATCTGAGTAAGCTGGCAAAATTACACTGATTATTCAGGGCAAGGAAACAGTCACCACATCTTCTATGCTTCTAATGAAAGTTAGTGGATTCAGAGCACCAGTGCCATTAAGTGTTTCACAGCAGCACAAACCTCTCTGCTCTGCTCACAGGGCCACCTCTAATTCGCTCTACTAAGCTCCCCTATATCCATGTTCAAGGTCAGGTTTTTAGAAACAACAATTTGCAAGGTTAACTTGTGCCATTTCCCCACAATTTAACATGGATTCTCTGCAAGATGGGCTTAGAGCATGCTGTAGTGATTCAGAGAACCTATTTTGAACAGCCCACTGCAATGGCAGCTTTAATTTCAGGGTAAAGCTGAATTTGAAAAGAAAGTTATGACCTAGAGTTACAAATGTTAAAAACCCTGTAAAGAAGCACTGGATCAGCTATATTACTCCTAACTAAAAACTCACACAAGCCATTAACAGTCAAATAACTCCCTGGTGAAGGGTGGAAAGACAGAGGGACTTGTAGAAAGATATCAAACTGGATTCCAGGAGGTGGAATTATGAATATTGCCAGGTCGGAAACCACTAAAAGACAGCAATAGTTAACAGTACCAGCTGCACATTAGTGACGTCTTACCCTGCATGGATTGCACAAGGCTCTTGACAGTGTCTGGTCTGACGCTCAGTGCTGCACACTTCTCCATCAGAACAGGTGGAATGTGGTGGAACAGATCCAAATTATCAACCGTATCTGGGTCTATCTGCAATGAATCAGTGAACTGACTACAGGGGAGAGAAGGAATTGCAATCTGATCAGAAGAGCAATGGCAAACATATGTGAATGCATTAATTACACAATTACTGATGTTCCAAAGTAGCAATCATAGAGAGTTGCTGAACGTAATAAGCAAAAAGAAAACCAAATCTAATTCCTTAAGAGCAAGGTTGCTTTTTCCATCAAACATGTCAATCTAACAGTCACAACTGAAGTAATTTAACCCTCAAATTAAACATTTTCTTTTTTAAAGCATTTGTATTAGTTTTCCAATATATTGTGAATTACAGTAATCAGTTGCACTACACCTCACAGGAGAAGCTTCCAGATAAAGACAACAATATGCAATATAAATAACAATCCCAAATCCCCCAACCCCCAGGTAGCTAAAGTAGAATTAAGATGAAAGGTAATTGAATTAACTAAAAACAGCAATGCAGCTATGGTAGGGTTACACCGAGTCTCAGGTATATGCCACGTGGCTTCAAGAAAGCGCCACTATCACATTCATAAAGCTCCATACTTATAGGCTGTTTAGGATGACAACTATTTATCAGATTGGTGTACCACATCTTATGCATTTCCTACTGACAAAACCGGTTCGGTCTCATCCCTATGGAGATCCAGGAGCAGCCAAATCATCCTCCGAACGTTCATCACTTCTACATGTTTCATCTGGACCTCTTCGGCCACTGCCCATTCCAACATGTCATGCAGCCAGTCTTTATATGTGGGCGGTTCGGTGCTCAACCAGTTAATGGCTAGCTGCCTTTTAGCCAGTACCAGACCCAATAAATGAAACTGATAGCTATGTTTCTTTTGTGCAGGAGTGGGCATTAGGCCCAACAATATTATCCAGGGGTATGCTCGATGTACCAACCAGTGGCCACCCTCATAGTTTGGACTACCTCCCTCCAGAAGGGTTCTATAAATGAACACTTCAACACCACATGAATGAAGTTTGCCTCAGCCACTGAACACCACAGGCATCTGTCTGATCGGGGAGGGTAAATGACATGTAATGTCCTGGGGGTGAGATACACCTGGTGTACAAAATTATATTGAAAACTAGTTTTTGAACTCACTGTACGTGTCTCTGTGTGTATCCTGCACCATTCATATGCTGTGAGTTCTTCCCCCAGCCCCTCCTCCCATCTGGTATGTGCTCTCGGGGTGACCTCCAGGGAGTTTTCCCGGCGAGCTCTGTATAAGTGTGTTATGAACTGCTCACCTCCGAGCATCTCCAATAACCTATTCAGCATCTAGGAGGGGGTTGGGTTATCCGGGAAGCTGGGCCATATCTCTGCGCTGTGGATGGGATTTTGTTGTACTGTAGGAATTGGCCATAGCCCAGCGCAAAGGAATACACCTTATCATCACTTGTTATAAATTGTCCCCTGAGGTATAAGTCGCCCAAGACATCGCAACCTCCTTCACCCAATTTTGGATGGACATGAGGTTTGCAATATCCGCGAACGGTTTAAGTGTTAAGATCTGCATATCGGGTGAGTATGGAGCCCGACGTAGGACCCTCGTTGCAACCCACTCCCAAATGAGGCCCACTTGCCTAACTGAGAATAGACATTCCTGCAGGAGTCGTGCACCACGCATGTGGAGCTTGGGAAGTGTAGATCCCACACCTGGGTCCCCCAACAAACATTTCTCCCAATTATCTTCCTCATCAAACCAGTGTACCACGTGCTGGAGGTGAGCAGCCATGTAGTAAAACTCATGGTTAGGGAGTTCAATATCCCCTCAATTCCAAGTCTGCGCCTGCATGGACAGAAATATAAGTTTCCGTTTTGTGGCCCACAAGAGGTCCACCATAAGACTATCTAATTCCCTGAAATACCTATGAGGGAGGTCATATAGCGCACCCTGAGGTACATAAAAGGAGCATTACCGTTTTTAAAAGGGCCATCCGTCCCATCAGTGTCAGGGGTATGTCATTCCAGAATCGAACAGAGGGTCGCAGACCAGTAATTACCTGCCAATAGTCAAGAAACCTCTGCTTTGAAGTAGCTATCTATATCCCCAAGTAGCGCACTTCCACCAAGAACAGCAGCAGGGAGAGTGGGGGGTGGGGGGGCGATGGGGGGGTCCGCCGTCGCCAGTAGCATCAATGGCAGTAGCTGGGATTTCCATGCGTTGATTGAAAAACCCAAGACCGTACTGAACTGCGTCAAGGCTGCCAATAAAACCGGGACTGCTTCAGCAGGGTCCAGAAGATTTACAAATGCATTATCCGGGTACAAGGAAATTGTATGTAAGGTGTCACCCACCGAGAACCCCCAGGGTTCCAATCTCAATCGCAACACTGCTTCCAGCCGCTCCATTGCCAATACATATAGTAATGGCGACAGAAGGCCACCCTGTCTCATACGCCAATAGAATGCAAAGGCCTTTGTTACTGTGTCACCTGTCTGGACTCTGGCTCTCGGGTTGGTAAAGAGCAACCTGAACCACTGTATATACTTAGGTCCAAAGCCCAGTCTAATTAGCACCTGCCAGATGTAGTTCCACGAGACAGTATCAAATGCCTGCTCTATGTCGAGGAATGCCAGCGCGAAGGGACCAGTTCAGGTCCTGGGGACAAGAAGGACAGGAAAAAGCCTGTGCAAATTATAGATGAGGTAGGAGTCGGGAGGCCAGGAGACTGCTCAGTATCTTGGAATCCACATTTAACATGGAGAGTGGTCTATGACAGCGGCTCCTCCACTGCTTTCCCTGGATTCCGGATCAGCACCACGAGCGCCAAGCGCATAGTATCCGGGAGACACTGAAGATGGTACGCCTCAATGTACACCTCCTGCAGCTTTTCCGCCACTAGGTCAGTGTATTGTGGTAGAATTCTGCCGGGCAGTCATTGCCCCTCACCCCCGGTGTCTTGGCTGGTTTTTGGCGTCCCAAAGATTTCTTCTCCTGTCAGGTCTGCCTCAAGTGCCTCCCTCTCTTCTCATCCAAGATAATGGAAGTCCAGCCTCGCCAGGAAGGGCTTAAAGGTATCTTGTGGCGCCCTGTCCCTCTCTGGGTAGACTCGTTCAAGGTGAGTTCAGATAATTAATTTATGGCCACCTGTGAGGTTCCCTGAGGCACACACAGACAGTATAGGGTGCCAACCAAGCCAACATTGCCCCCGTCTTATCACCTTCTCCCCGAACGACCCCAGTATTCCTGAAAAGAATTATCCAAGGCCTCCTTTACAGTGGCTGCAAATTGGAGTTTATTAATGTCTCTGCCCGCAAGCACCACAGTGGCGACGCTGATATTGTACGTCCTAGTGTCAGTGTAATTAGCAAGGGGGAAGGGTCTGAAATGTACCCACCTAGATATGTTATGTTGCGGGTCTGCGTTGCAAGTCCAAAGTGAGGAAGCAATCACCTAGTCTACTATAGGTACCTAGTGTTGGGTTTCTCTCCCTCCACACATCTATTAGGCTGAAACTCTGTATCAACGTCCATAGCTGGGCAGTCATATGGAGTTTCGTATGGGCTCTTGGGTGGTCCATGACCTAACACTGCATCCATTACACAATTATAATCATCAGTGATCACCCTGTCAGTAGTGAGAAATGAAGCTGTGCCCACTCCCACATCTGTGAAAAAGCTCGGAATGTTGATCACAAGACAAACCTCCCAACCATCCAACACCCTAGACAACACCACAAAACGGTATTCCAGGTCCGCCACATACCCCTGAGGTCAAAACAGTACACCCAGTGCCACCTGAATCAGTACCCCTCATGCAAAGCCAGAGTATGACATGGCATTTTGCAGCCCCCCCAGCGCTTACGCAAGGCGGGAACATAACCCCCCCCCCCCCATACATGTGTTTCTTGGCGGAAGGCAATTGAGACGCGGTATCACCTGAGGTAAGTGTAAACCCTACTATGTTTCTCTAATTGAGCCAGTCACATAACACTTCACGTCAGAAATCTGTACATCTGTTCAACCCTTTCTAAGTATAAATCAGGGCTAGACCCGCGACTAGGCACCACCACTGGCATTTTCTTGCCACAGCGGTCAACATCATCCACCCGAGCTACCAATCATCGAACAATAAGAGAACGTTATCCAAACCCACATATCCCTGAACTACCCCCGCCCCATGGGCAGCGATGCAAACCAGTTCCGCATTAAAACGAGTGAGACAAAAACCTGCAGATTCCGCTGCATACCCAATTTCAGTTAACTGAACAGCTAAAAAAGTAAAAAAGTGGGAAAAAAGATACTAGCTGTCATGCAATGCTAGCGGTCCACAGAGGGCGTGGATAACTAAAATAAGCACCCACAGTGCTGCTGTGGCCTAACAACCCCATGTCCCTATGACAGTCTGCTGTCTAGCTGACCCATCGGAGAGTGAAAAGAAAAAAAGGAAAGAAAAGAACATGTAGAAGGAAAGCGACATTCCCCAATGTGCCCCTCCCAGCATATCAGCCCAACTAGAAGTATCAAATGCAGCGTCTGCAAGCGTGCAGGCAACTCATTCCAGCACCCACTGCAGAAGTATCTACGGGCCAGGCTCCGACAGAGAAAGTCCCATGGTGTATGTTCTCAATTGAGGCCATTCGAACATGGTTCACCACTGGTACTCACTGTGCCCCAACAGGGAGTAGTTGGGGCAGGTCCTCTCTGCAATTTTGAGGTTAGTATCCCTCATTGGAAAAGCTGGGACCCAATCCATGCGCACCTTGTCGACTTGCCTGTGCTAAGGCTTGCTGGCTCTGCACTACTGAGATCGTGGGGCTACAAAAAGCTCCAGCCTCCAGCATCTCTTCTTGCCAAGATATTCGTTCTCATCACATCCTCTGCAACATGAGCCTTCATTTTTGGTGAGCTGCTCCAGGTCCTCTTGCAACTCCTGTGCCTTCGGCCTGTGGGTTCTATCGAGGGTCTTCTCTTGCTTCAGTGGACTCCCCTGCTTGCTGGGTGCTCGCTCTCACTCTCCTGCACTTGGCAAGTTCCTTGGACCTTGCTGGTCTCAACATTGCTCCTTCATTGTTTTCCACATCTGTTGCTGCTGCCAAGGCTTGTTAGTGCTCCCGCCAGACACCGATCCCCTGTTTCTCAACTTCCAACGTGGGACACCTTGTGAATCACTACTGGTCTTCTCAGCGTCCTCACAGCTGCAACAACAATGTCACAGTCATCACTCCTGCATCTTCCGTCATTGGTGGGCATTGAGCTTCCGTGCATCCAGGTCACCTCCGAGTGGCATAAAGTCTGTCCCCTCTACTTGCAGGTTCTTCTCTTCAAGAATCCACCCATGGATTCCACTCTACTACTGCATAGTCTTCGCCAGCTGCATCTTTTCTGAAGTCCTCCATTGTGGTCTATGACGGTTTGCAATGTCACTCCGCATCTATGCAGCTGGCTTCCCTAGAGTAGGTGTCCTGGTTCCTGGGGAAACCACGGGTGGGGTGACTCTCCAACCTTTTTTCTTCCACTGGGTTTCTTCAGGGTCCACTGGTCAGGGCCCTTCGTCAAAACTGCAACCACGTCTTACCCGCTGACTTCCACTGAGTAAGCGGCTGTGTTTCCACTCTTCACACAGCCTCTGTGGGGTTCCTGGGTATTTACCTTGGGTGGTTCCTTGAGTTCCCAGTTCTTCTGAGTCTCCTGAGCTATGTCCCGACTTCGGTCGCAGTTGGCACTCCACTTTCTTAGTATATGGTTTGGTCTCCCCCTGGAGCCCACTATATATTGGGCTTACTTACCTCTTGCAATTGAAGTATTCTTGTATATTAGTGTTGATATCTCTCGGTAGGAGATATACCAATGTGTTAGTGAGTGTTTTGTAATAACCAGACACATTTGTATAGCTACACTGTGTTGTTCTTTTTCATCTAACCAGCTATACATGATTAGTACTGGTAAAACGAACTGCTTAACACTCCTTCTGGGCTAAGCCTGAAGGCTGTTCTCCACAGCTACCACTTTGAGAACTTTCTACGGTTGGCTAAGACCACTAAAATCACAATAAGGTTATCTGGATTAGTGCATGGTGTTTCACCTTAATAAGTGTGCACCATATACTAAGAAAGCCAGCATCCTACATTCACCATATAAAATGCTAAACCCTGCAAAAATAAAGAGTAATACATGCTGTGTTTTAAAGGAAAGAATATCTAAACTTGTTTTCCAGTAAGACAGTTAATTGAAGGTTTTCTGTGATTCACTTCACAGCACAATTCTGTATGTTCGAGAGCAGTGTGCTACAGATGTTTTTTTCATTTATATATGTGTTGCTAGAAAGGACACAAAACAAGTTCACAAAAAAGTAGTTCCTCATACTCCTAGAAGCACTGCAGGTATGCTCTAAAAGGAAAAAGAATGGCAGTCATTATCAGAACATACAACAAACTGCACTAAACAGGATGGTGGGTATTTGTGGTTGTTTTTTCATAATTACAACAATTATACTCCTATGACTCGTATCAGGACATTAAAAATGGTAACAACGTATGGGGCATGTAATAGCACTTATTTTTGTGGCATGGGTCCCTTGCAGAGAGCAATAATTTATTTATTTCAACCCAAAAAAACTAAATTAGTTAGAGATATACTAAAATAAATAAACCAATTTCATACTTGTACTTACTCCAGTATTTCATTCTTGGCATCTATCTTCGCCATCAAGTCCCGTAACAGCTTGGCTTTCTCCTCGCTAGGTAGTAAAAGGAAAGCAAACATTTATACATCAGATTTCCATATATAACTTTAACCAGCACAGTGGAAGACTATAGTTAAGAAAGACCTAACTCTTGTCTCCGCAACATTCTGATAAAGTGTTAAGGGTTTTTTAAGCAGCTATTCATGGATACAGATTCACCAAAATGACAGGGGTAGTAGAAGTGACAACACACACCCTTTGACTGCAGGGACATTGCAGGAAGTGAATTATTAACTTTGAATCCTCCCAGGAAGTGACCTTGATCCTAATTACGTACATCACTGTCAATGGTGAATAGACTTACAAGTGCACACTTACTATAATATTACAACAGTCACTAAAAGAAAAAAACGTCTATTTTATATGCCACCCTTTTTTAAATAGGGTGTGAACATCATGGAAACATTACACGTTACTCCTTATTTTATTTATTTTAACATTATATGGAGGAGGTGTGGCCTGCAGTCAGACGAGCATGGCATCCAACCGATCAGCTTCATAATGGATTCTCCCTAAAAGGGGCTGGATATGCATAGGCAGTCCTAGCTGGGAACCACTGAAGAGTTGCCTGACACTCAAAGATGACGAGGCCCATCATCAATGACATTAGGGCCCCAGTAAGGAGGAAAGACAAGTGTAGAACCCCTGCAATTGGAGGGGTTGCGTGCCACCATCTTGGGCCTACGAGTTTTCCACCGGCATGTAAACGAGGTTGTCGCTCAAGTGCTTGCCTAACTTGTGGAGATGTGGGATCGGCGGGAGCCTCCATAAATAGAAACTGAAGACCAGGATACCTTGAGGTCATCTACACTATCCTGCCCTGCTGATGTGAGAGGCCCCCAAAACAACTAGCTGGGAGGGCGAAGCGGGCCTGGTGAGCAGTTGTGGCTGCTCTGCTGAAGGAGTGGGAGAGGTGTGTTGCTCTGAGAGGATTCCTGGCTCTGTCTTTCGGAGGCTCACCTTGCTGCTTCTTGTTTAAAGCTCAAGCTTCATGGAATTCAGCTTCACGGGTCTGACATGAGCCCTCTGGATAATTAATAAGCCTACTGGGTGCCTGAGGGCTGCCTCCTATAAGCTGCGTTCGTGTCCTACATGAGCAAGCGAGCTAAACAGAAAAAACAACTTCGAGAGTGCTGGAAGAAGGTGACACCCAAAGCACTGCAGATGCCGCCACAGGCTCTTGCCTCTTTGAGAACACCTGTGAAAGGGGTACAAATGGTTTGAGTTTATGGCACTTAATATAGCGCAGCGGCTCACTCCTGAAGAAGTATTTCAGTGCTTGTCCTCAGAAACAGTACAGTGCAGTTAAAACATTCACGTCTTTAGAAGTTTTTTGAATTTGGAAAAGTCTAGGCAAGTGCAAATTTGCAGAGGAAGTCTGTTACAGTGCAGTGGGGCAAGGTAGCAGAATGATCTACCTTCGAACCTGGTAGTGCATATGCGAGGAATCCCTAATAAAGCCTTGTTTGTGAACTTAAGCAGTCTGGTGGACTGATAGTGACATAATCTGGTGTACAGGTAAGGAGGTAACAAGTAAATAAGTGCCTTATAGGTCAAGCAGCATACCTTGTAGAGGACGCGTTTCCCAACAAGCAGCAAGTGCAAGGTTTTCGAAATAGGTGCGGAGGAAGCGGGTGAAGGGAAGTTGCATGTCAGCCGAGTCGCTGCGTTCTGCACAACTTGAGGTCTAGACAGCAATAACTCATTAGCTGCCACTAGCAGTGAATTCCTATAGTCCAGGCGACTCATGATTCGTGCCTGGGCTGGGGTCTTTTTTTGAAGTGGAGGGAAGCCATGGAAAGGTTTTTCTTAAGAGTCTGCAGATTAAGATTGAATGAGAGAGAGTAACAAAAGCCATAGGTAAGTCCCGTAACAACAGCATGACCGATGTGTCTGCGTCTAGTGACAGTCTGATGGTGTCAGCGACTGCCACTAACGCAGTCTCAGTGTTCTGATTCGCTCTAGAAACAAGATGGTGAGGGGTCCAGAATCTTGTACTCTTCCAAGAAAGTTGCAAGCTATTTATATAGCTTTCCAAAGTTCAGATCAGTCGGAGGTTGGAAAGAAGTTCTGGGTTGCAAGTGTTTTTTAATTTTTTTTTTATAGGTGGCACCTGGGCAGACTTCAACTCTGCTGCAAGTTTGGTTGAATCTAGTAAGAAGTTATAAAGAGCAATAACTGATGGCCAGATGGTATGGGCTAGGGAGGTGATACTGGGGGCATAAGTCCAATGGAGACCCAGATTTCGCATGCTAGTCCAGAGAGCATGACTCAGATTTGTCCAAGACAGAGGTGACGTTCGGGGAGGCAGTCTGAAGTCAACTTTATCCTCCAACTGTCCATGGTCAACCGGAAAGTTCTTATAGATGGTATTGACCCTTTCTTCAAAAAAGTCAGCTAGTGATTTGCAAATAATTTGCAAGGCTCGGATAGCACTGTTACAAGCTTGAGGCTTTACAAAATTACTTTCTTTGTCTGTGGTTGTTACAGTTTAAAATTGTAGTTTTGACCTGCCTGTGATTGCCTATTTTATCACATGTTTTGTGTTTTAAACTTGTGGTTTTGACCTGCCCATGATTGCTTCCATTTAACGTGTTGAATTGTGGGATTTGATGTCCAACCTCTGTAGTTTATCCCTCTCATTCCTTGGTGACAAATCTGTTTGTCCTCCAAATTTCTCCTTTGCTCTGTGCTAAGACCTGTATGTTAAAACAGTGAACTCCCGGCCACCATTTTGTGTTCATAAGCCAGTGAAACCAGCCCCCCTGCCTCCCCCCCCCCCCCCCCCCCAGCAACAGGGATATTCTACATCAGAGGGTGCTTCTGTGAGCTTTTTAAACTGTGTTTACTAGGGCCTGTGCACTTCGTTTTTTGGCCAGCAGAGGGAGTAAAATTTTATTCAAACAGTATTGTTAGATTTCAAGTTAGTGAGGCCTTTACCTGCAGTAGTCTATATTGTGGATTGAGCCCGTCTCTTTTATCCCAAACCCCATACCACTACTATGATCGCCAAAATAACCCTTTGTAGACTATCTCCTACTCTACCCCTCCTTGCATCATCTGACACCTCTTTTTACTATACCGATCCCCTAAAACAAACCTTTCTAAACTTTTCCCTCTGACTCCTCCCCTCCAAAACCCCCTTTTACTCATCCAAAAGCCTCCTCCTACTGCTGAGACCTAAAAAAAAATTAAAAAAAATAAACCTTCATTCTTATCCCTCCACTATCCTTTTCAATCAAAATTAACAGACTAACATGTTCACTTCTCAAATTCCATAATCAACTATACTAATATACTACCCAAATAACTGTATAACATATCCACTACTCAAATTACTTCATATTTATACTATACTAATTTTCAACACCAATCCTTTATGGGTTCCGGAGTGGCGTGCTACTCAAATTACTTCATATTTATACTATACTAATTTTCAACACTAATCCTTTCTGGGTTCCGGAGTGGCGTGCTACTCGCCAGAAAAGCGCTTCAACACCCATCAGGGGTAACAAGTGCTATATGAATGCAAATCTTTCTTCCCCTTTTATCCCTCTGCTATCCTTCTCACTCCAAGTAACTGACTAATATCCACCACTAAAATGACTTCATATTTCACCATATTAATTCACCACTAATCCTTTATAGGCTTCCTGAATAGCGCGCGTCAACAAGCACTATATGAATACAAACTTTTGTCCTCCTCTATCCTTCTGCTATCATTCCAAATAACTGACTAACCTATCCACCACTTAAAATGTACTTGCATGTTTCACTATACTAATTCAACACTAATCCCCTATGGGTCCCGGAGTAGAGTGCTACTCAGCGAAAAAGCACTTCAACGCCTCGTCTGGGGTAGTAAGCGCTATATAAATGCAATTACAATACAATATAAGCTTCTCTATCGGGGGATTTGGTTGAACTCCATCTGTGTTTCAGGTGTTTGCGCTTAGATTTTTCCAAGTGAAATCTGTAAAGTACCAGGGGGCTTTACCTCTGGTTGCGGTCGGTGACATTTGTTTAAATGGTGCAAACAGATTGAAAGCCTGTGTAAGGGCATCGTGGTACGTGGTATGCAGCTAAGGCAGAGTTAATTTCTGTGAGCGGGATGGTACCCTCCAAGCTTGCATCAGTGACTCGCATGATAAAAGGAAAATGCTACTTACCAGTATGCATCTGTTCTAGGCATGTAGAGCTGCAGAGTTACACACTATGCATAGATGGCCACCTAGTGTTGGGCCCGGATGTTTGCAGTTTGTTTTGTTGTAGAAAAGTCTTTGGAAGACACGGGATAGGTGACTCCTCCTTTGGATGATACTGCGCATGGGCATCGGCTCCATCCCCAGATTGTTTTTCGTCATTAGGGAAGTGATGGAGATGTACAAGAGGTAATGATGCCCATGTGATTTATATCTAATTAAGATAATACTGGAACAGATAAGGGTAGCCGGGGAGGCGGGTGGGCGTGTGTGACACTGCAGCTCTACATGCCAAGAACAGATGCATACTGGTAAGTAGCATTTTCCGTTCGAGGCATATGAGCTGTAGATTACACACTATGCATAGATTGTATAGCAGTACCCACACCTAGCGGCGACCACCAGTATCTGTTGCAGTTGTTTGAAACAGTGTTTTTAGTACAGCCTGGCCCACAATGGCTTGTTTAGTTTTCACATCTACACAGTAATGCTTTGTGAATGTGTGCGATGTAAGCCATGTAGCTGCTTTGCATATATCATCTAGGGGAATTTTCCCTAAGAATGCCATTGAAGCCCCTATTTTCCTTTTAGAATGGGCTTTTGGAGGAGTTGTTAATGTACGTTTGGCTTTGTGGTAACATATTTGTATGCATTTAACAATCCACCTAGCGATCCCTGATTTTGATATGGGGTTGCCTTTATGTGGCGGTGAAAAGGACACAAAAAGTTGTTTTGTTTTACGAAAAATTTGTGTCCTTTCGATATAGTACAGTAATGCTCTTTTGACATCTAAGGTGTGTAGAGCTCTTTCTGCGACTGTTTGAGGCTGCGAGAAAAATACGGGCAGCTCAACTGATTGATTTAGATGGAATGGTGAAATGACTTTAGGAGGGAATTTAGGATTAGTACGAAGAACCACTTTGTTATGATGCATTTGCAGAAAAGGTTCTTGAATGCCGCTCGTAGCCGCAAACTCTGCCAGGACACTCAGTTGGGCTACCTAGGAGGACTGCAACGTCCAAGAGCCCCTGCTCCACGCACCTGAGGCTACTGTGACTCCGCCCTCAGCGCCTTGATTACGGCTCGCGGCCCCCGATTCGTGGTAGCCGCTCGTAGCCGCGAACTCTGCCAGGACACTCGGTTGGGCTACCTGGGAGGACTGCAACGCCCAAGAGCCCCTGCTCCACGCTCCTGAGGCTACTGTGATTCCGCCCTCAGAGCCTTGATTACGGCTCGCGGCCCCCGCTTCGCGGGAGCCGCTTGTAGCCGCAAACTCTGCCAGGACACTCGGTTGGGCTACCTAGAAGGACTGCACCGCCCAAGAGCCCCTGCTCCATGCACCTGAGGCTACTGTGACTCCGCTCTTAGCGTTACTTATTTGTGTGCAGTCACCGCTGCGCGGGCTCGTGCCAGGAGAAGCCCGGGTCAAGGGCGGGACCGTCTGTGGCCATACGAGGCTGGGCTGGGCCACCCCCCTTTCGACCGGAGTCCTAAGAAGTGAGACATTTGTGTACTTTTAATATATTTACCACAGTCTATTAGTACCATTGTTGACTGGGGCTTGGAAAATTATATTGTTTAAACCTTTTCCTACAGTCACGACCTACCTTGGTGCATTTTGCTATGGCGCTCCGCCCAAGGAAAGGGAAGAAGATTACCCATGGTAGCATTGGGGGAACTGTATCTGGAACTCTAGAACAGTTTATTACTAGAGCAAGAGTCGTATTAGAACATGAAATTGCTTTGACTGAAAAAAGGTTGTCGCTAGAGCCCCTACTATCGAAGAGATCCTCACTGGGTACAATTATGGCTGCCGTAACCCCAGAGCAGCACCAGGACTATGGTGATTCATGCCCGGGAACTAGTATAGAGCTGGTGGGGCCAGATGGGTCTATTGTTTGTAGTTCATTAAACACAACCACAGACAGTATTTCTGTATTAGGAAATAGACAAAGAGAATCTAATATCTCTACCATCTCCAACCCGTCCCCCGTGAATGCGGTAACTGCACCAAAGACTGGAAAAGTTAACAAACCACAACCAACTACTGGCAAAATAAAGCGCGGGGAGGGACCCAAAAGGGTAGATGTGCTAAAGTAACAAAAATCACCACACCGACCCAACCAATACATACTATTGTGAATCCCCAAAAATCCACCACTGACTGACTGAAATAGAATAAACAAGCAAACATCCTGCTCGCCTGCAGCAAACCAACTCCCAAGGGTTTCATGGAAACATTAGAGCAGTTATAAAAATCACTGATGCTACCACTACTTGAAAGGATAAAGCTAATTAATGAGAACGTGGGGAAATTGGAAAGAGCTGTGATGGCAAATTCAGCCACACTGGAAAAAGCAGCGGTGATCATTCAGGGTTTTGGGCTCCCGCCACCCGTGAGAGTGGCTTTCGATCCTACGTGTCTCCCAATAGCTATCCCGCAGGACATACCAACCAGCCAAAATGACCAACAAACTTCTAACGTAATTGAGAATGGTATAGTAAAAATAACTGTTACGGATCATAATAGAGAGGGAACTGAAGCAACTGGTAGTGAAGCTAGAAAAAAGTTGGTAACCCCTGAACGTAGTGCAGATTTAGAAACTAAAGGGAAGAATGCACTGCAGAGGGAGGGCTTGCCATTGAAGCTCCCATGCATTAATTTACCTCCAGAGTCGGTACCATACACGGTAATTCTGTCCGGTGTACCAGGGATCCAAAACGATAAACAGGAGACCTATAGAGAGCTGAAGAATAAGGTCATCTATTGGCTCAACAGAAATAGATCGCTTCCAGCTCACATGAATGCTGAGATTTTGCATGTTAGAAGGGTGGGCTGGTTGGGGCACAGAATCAAGGATCTAGAGGGCGATTGCATAATCGTGAACTTTAGGGACCCCAGAGTGGAAAGGCACATATGTTATGCAACCGGGAACTGGGGAGCTGGTGGAATACAAACCCATGATTTGAGCTTTTTCTATCCGAGTCCTTTTTTTGGCCCGAGCTCCATTCAGCAAAATAGGTGGGAAATTATACCAAGACGCCCAATCACTGCATGTAGACAGGAGTTCAATATCCCCCTGATGAACCGACTTGAGTCACTATGTGGCTTGGAAGGGATGGACTGACTGGGCTCACGCCACAGGGGAAACAGGGCCGATTGGTATAAGGATAATGGAATTAAAGACTGGGCTGAGCCAAAAACCAGAAATAGCATCAATAGGGCGACACTTGATATAGGCTGTGAGGTTCCAAATGTAGTCCCTCCCCCAATCATGGAAAGTATCGGTGTTTTACCTGGACATGACAAATTTGAGGGTTCCCACGTGACAAATCCACCATGCATAATCTCTAGGACAAATCTGGGAGAGGTGTTAGCAGGGGCAGCCAAGATGAAAAAAGGAGAGTATAAGAACACGGCTCCTGGGCCTTTTGCAGAAGGATGCCTCAGTTTGGGCATTACCCGTATTATGGACCCCCAACAGGCCACAATTTCTCCCCAGCCTTGCTTAGCTAGTGACAAACACAAGCTCTTGTTGGTCTCCTGGAAAATTGCAGGCCTTAAGAGCAAAACATCTATAGTAGAATGGTCAGACCTGGTGGAAAAACACGACATATTGGTATTCCAGGAGACGTGGGCAGTGGACCCTATATATCGCCCAGGGTACATTAATTTTTGTAAAGCAGCAGTTAGAGGTACAAAAGGCAGACCCTCAGGGGGTTTAACTATCTGGGTTAGGAAAACAATTAACTATAGACCTTCTGAACTAGTAGTTGATAGCCCGGATCTTCTTGTTATAAATCTGCATCGGCCAGACCTACAAGATATCGTCATAGTAAATGTGTACACTAGAGGACAGCCTGGCGGGCGTGGCTCTGGAACCTTCATAGATCTGGATACCTTTTTTGATTCTGTTAGGCCTGACAGCAACATAATAATTGCAGGGGATTTTAACTGCTCGTTTGAGCCCTTACATTGTGAAGGAGAAACACTCCTGATAAAGGAGGATGTCCAGTGGAATATTCCTCTCCTTGACCTTAAGCCTATCAAGAAATGGTCTGAATCTGCATTGCAGTGGACGGGTCTCTGCCTAGAGCGCGGCTTTAGGGCAGCCAATGGTCGGTCTATCTCAGACAAAATAGGAAGGGCAACCTTTGACAATGGCTCACATAATATTCGAATAGACTACATCCTTATTAAGATTGAGTACTGGGGCCTACTAGAGGATATGGTGATTTTGGATCGCCCGGAGAGCGACCATAACCCCCTTATAATGAGCTTCCAACTAAATGGAGGTTCAAAGCGTAACACCCAAACAGAGATAGCCACCGCCGATGCCCTGCTTACAAATGATCTTCGCAGGATGCATTGGACGAGGATCGCTGTTGACCCCGGGGTTCTGGAAGAGATCAGGTTAAAAGGTAACACGGACTCTGGGAGTCTTGCGCTCACTTCCAACCCAGGAAGAAATTAATGGGAAAATAATCAAACTACATGAAGATCTTTTTAATGAACTTAAAGCCCATTTTTCCAAACCTAGTAAGCCCCAAAAACTAATCTGCCAACCCACGAGTAAATCATGGTATAATAAATTGTGCCGGGTTTCCTATGGTATATTGGCGCTAGCTATCAGGTCTAAAATTATCCCCGATATTAGGAGGGCTAGGCAGAACTATCGTAAAGTCCTGAACCGGGCCAAACAATAATGGGACAACCAACATTGGCTTGAACTACTTGCTGCTAGCAAGCAGAAAAACTTAACTAAGTTCTGGCACATAGTTAAATGGGGTAATACTCACCAGTCTCAGGTTCCCACAAACCATGTCCCCACTGAGGTTTGGGTTGAGCATTTTGAGTCACAGTTTTCTGGGCTGGACTTGAATAACTATCACCTCCCCTATGACCTCTGTCCCATGCCCATTACACAAGCCATAACATTTGACTGTAGAGAGGTTGAGGATGCCCTGAAAAAGATTCCCTGTGGAAAGGCCCCGGGAATGGATTGTATCCCAGCAGATCTCTTCAAGTACGATCTAACTAATTGGGTCCCCTACATCGTATTTCTGGGAAATGCTATTGCCAAGGGGGCAGGAATCCCGGACTCTTGGCGAGGAGCTGAGATCTTGCCTATACATAAGAAGGGGGACCGTTCCATTCCGGGGAATTATCGACCGATTAGCTTGATCGACTCTATACAGAAAATTGTTGCCAGGATGGTCCTGGCTAGAATTCAGAGCTGGATAGAGCTGGAGGATATATTGTCGCCCTTGCAGGCTGGGTTTAGATCTTGTATAAGTACCATCGAGCAGGTCTTCAGGTTCCTACTGATTTACTGGAAAGTAATCAGTTTGGGTGGTGGCACTATCTATGCCGCCTTTGTTGACTTCAAGTCAGCATTTGACCTAGTACCCAGGGGCAAACTGTGGGGGGTCTTAAGAAACATGGGGATGCCACAGGAGCTTTTGAACATTGTAATCAAGTTACACGAGGCACATTTTGCACAAGTCCGCTGGGGTAAGCAAGGTCAGGTTACCAATAGATTTCCAGTGTCCCGTTGTGTCAGGCAAGGGTGCGTTCTAGTGCCAAACCTGTTTTTGTTATTCATCAACAGTGTTGTGCAATATTACTCAGCCTTTCCGACAGATGCCCCCTCTCTGGGTGGCTCGAAGTTTCCGCTACTTATGTTTGCGGATGACACCCTCCTATTATCGCAGACACAGGTGGGCCTGCAGGCGGCCTTGAACAAATTTGAGGAATTTTGCCATGATCATGATCTGCAGGTTAATGTAACTAAAACTAAATTCATGATCCTTACGAAAAGTAGATCTGTGGTTGGCCATGTCATGATGAACAACACAAAGTTAGAGCAGACTAATGTCATGACCTATCTGGGGATCGTTCTAGAGAGCAAAATAAGTTGGAAACCTCAGATTGATAATAATAATAATAATAAATGAGTTTGTAAAGCGCCTGGTGACGCCTTCCCGGCGTGTCCCCGCGCTGTGATACTCTATCACTCAAGTTTGCCCAGCTCTCAGGGTGCCTGGTTAACCCCTTCCCTGCTCATGACGAGCTCAGCTCGTCATGAGGCACACTGGAGCTGTGCTTATGACGAGCTGAGCTCGTCATGAATAAAGGGATTCATGGATCTCCAGCACAGGAGGGGAATTCAGCTAGCAGCGATGTGGTTAAAGAACAGAGATCGTCTCAGACCAAAAGGATAGGCCCAGCTCTTAAAATCTATAATTCCAGGATAGGTTCAGCGATCCTGTACGGAGCGGACCTCTGGGGTTTTGCGGACCTTTCCCCGTTGGTCAAAGTTCAGAATAAATACCTACGGAATATAACAGGCCTTCCCGGCTCTAGTCCCATGAAGCCGCTATTAATGGATTTGGGCTGTCACTCAATAGATGACATTGCTCGTTTTAAGCCAGTGGCCCTATGGAGGAGGATTTGGACCACCCCCGAACTGAATCTATTTGCAAAGTCAATTTTGGATGTTAGATCTGTAATGAGTTCGGGTAACATTCTATGGTTTAAACAAGTTAGACTGCTCCTAGATATATATTTACAACAAGGGGTGGTGAGGGACAGAGTCTCTGAATTAAGCAGAATACTCTCACCCAGTCAAGAGATCAGGGCTAGATCCAACACCGTTTTTTAGCTCACTGCACCATCCCAGTTTCAGAACCTGGCTGTATGCAAATTAGTCTGTTCCTGTCCCAGTGCATGATGGGAACAGGGCAAACCAAACTACAAAAGCCAATTCTTACACCGGGAAGGAAACAAGCTACCGGGGACCGGTTTCTGGCATTTCAGCCGTCTTCGGCCCGGCTTGCTTGAATCCTGATGGTGCAATGAGCAAGGGACTCACATCTGAGTATACCCTTCCACGCTTAGGGTGGACAAAAATATTTGTAACAAGGGGTGGTGAGGGACAGAGTCTCTGAATTAAGCAGAATACTCTCACCCAGTCAAGAGATCAGGGCTAGATCCAACACCGTTTTTTAGCTCACTGCACCATCCCAGTTTCAGAACCTGGCTGTATGCAAATTAGTCTGTTCCTGTCCCAGTGCATGATGGGAACAGGGCAAACCAAACTACAAAAGCCAATTCTTACACTGGGAAGGAAACAAGCTACCGGGGGACCAGTTTCTGGCATTTCAGCCGTCTTCGGCCCGGCTTGCTTGAATCCTGATGGTGCAATGAGCAAGGGACTCACATCTGAGTATACCCTTCCACGCTTAGGGTGGACAAAAATATTTACAACAAGGGGTGGTGAGGGACAGAGTCTCTGAATTAAGCAGAATACTCTCACCCAGTCAAGAGATCAGGGCTAGATCCAACACCGTTTTTTAGCTCACTGCACCATCCCAGTTTCAGAGCCTGGCTGTATGCAAATTAGTCTGTTCCTGTCCCAGTGCATGATGGGAACAGGGCAAACCAAACTACAAAAGCCAATTCTTACACTGGGAAGGAAACAAGCTACCGGGGACCGGTTTCTGGCATTTCAGCCGTCTTCGGCCCGGCTTGCTTGAATCCTGATGGTGCAATGAGCAAGGGACTCACATCTGAGTATACCCTTCCACGCTTAGGGTGGACAAAAATATTTACAACAAGGGGTGGTGAGGGACAGAGTCTCTGAATTAAGCAGAATACTCTCACCCAGTCAAGAGATCAGGGCTAGATCCAACACCGTTTTTTAGCTCACTGCACCATCCCAGTTTCAGAACCTGGCTGTATGCAAATTAGTCTGTTCCTGTCCCAGTGCATGATGGGAACAGGGCAAACCAAACTACAAAAGCCAATTCTTACACTGGGAAGGAAACAAGCTACCGGGGACCGGTTTCTGGCATTCCAGCCGTCTTCGGCCCGGCTTGCTTGAATCCTGATGGTGCAATGAGCAAGGGACTCACATCTGAGTATACCCTTCCACGCTTAGGGTGGACAAAAATACGGGCACTGGCCAGGGACAGACTGATTTGCATATAGCCAGGTTCTGAGCTGGGATGGGGCAGTGAGATAAATAACGGTGATGGATCAAGCCCTGATCTTTGGACTGGGTAAGAGTGGTCTGCTTAATTCAGACACTCTGTTCATCACCACCCCCTTTTCTAAATCGTTTTTGGCCACTATAGGTGTGGCAGGGTATACTCAGACATGAGTCCCTTTCTCACTGCTCCATCAGGATTCAAGCAAGCCGGGCCGAAGACGGCTGAAATGCCAGAAACCGGTCCCCGGTAGCTTGTCTCCTTTCTGGTGAAGAATTGGCTTGGTAGTTTAGTCTGCCCTGTTCCCATGATGCACTGGGCCAGGGACAGACTGATTTGCATATAGCCAGGTTCTGGGGTGGGATGGGGCAGTGAGATAAATAACGGTGATGGATCAAGCCCTGATCTTTGGACTGGGTAAGAGTGGTCTGCTTAATTCAGACACTCTGTTCATCACCACCCCCTTTTCTAAATCGTTTTTGGCCACTATAGGTGTGGCAGGGTATACTCAGACATGAGTCCCTTTCTCACTGCTCCATCAGGATTCAAGCAAGCCGGGCCGAAGACGGCTGAAATGCCAGAAACCGGTCCCCGGTAGCTTGTCTCCTTTCTGGTGAAGAATTGGCTTGGTAGTTTAGTCTGCCCTGTTCCCATGATGCACTGGGCCAGGGACAGACTGATTTGCATATAGCCAGGTTCTGAGCTGGGATGGGGCAGTGAGATAAATAACGGTGATGGATCAAGCCCTGATCTTTGGACTGGGTAAGAGTGGTCTGCTTAATTCAGACACTCTGTTCATCACCACCCCCTTTTCTAAATTGTTTTTGGCCACTATAGGTGTGGCAGGGTATACTCAGACATGAGTCCCTTTCTCACTGCTCCATCAGGATTCAAGCAAGCCGGGCCGAAGACGGCTGAAATGCCAGAAACCGGTCCCCGGTAGCTTGTCTCCTTTCTGGTGAAGAATTGGCTTGGTAGTTTAGTCTGCCCTGTTCCCATGATGCACTGGGCCAGGGACAGACTGATTTGCATATAGCCAGGTTCTGAGCTGGGATGGGGCAGTGAGATAAATAACGGTGATGGATCAAGCCCTGATCTTTGGACTGGGTAAGAGTGGTCTGCTTAATTCAGACACTCTGTTCATCACCACCCCCTTTTCTAGACTGCTCCTAGAGTCTATGGGTATGGGCAATTTGTGGACTGACCCCGCTAACAACTATTTTCCATCAAAAAAAGTATTTAAAAGCCTATACTGGTCAACAGTCCGCCAGAAACACATTGAACAATTATCAGCCACTTCCCTGTCCGGTTTGTTTCTGGAGCATACAATTGATCCATCTCTTGAAGACTATTGGGATACCATTACCAGATCCAGCGATAGGAAACTTTACCATTAGTTGAGGGTTGGCTCTCTTCCAACTAGAATGTTCACAAAAAAATGGAAGGGCCAGGTGGCTGAATTCTGTCGCTGGTGCACTGATCGTAACGAGTCTGTTGGCCACATATTTTTTGAATGCCCGGCGTACGCAGCCCCTCGGGCAAAATGGCTTAAACCTATTTGCCGCAACATGGGTACAAGGGTAGGGTTGGAAGCTTTAAGGATCATTAGGACTGACACGAATGAACCCCTTGTAATCGCTGTAGCGAAATTCTTAGGATGGGTGTGGATCATTAGGGCTAAACAGTAAGCAATGGATAGGTTTTATGTAGCTGCGACCCGATCGTATTTTATGGAGTACTAATCTCATTTTATAATGTTAGTTTGATGTGCCATAAGTGCATATACACTTTATTTTTAATGCTCTTTAAAATTGATGTGTGTTTCTTTTTATATATGATGTATTTTATTATGGAAGCTTCTTTTATGATGAAATAGCCAAAATAAAGACATATGAAATGGAAATGGAATGGTTCTTGAATGGTAAATGCTTGTAGTTCAGTAACCCTTCTGAGAGAAGTAATTGCTACTAGGAAAGCTACTTTCCAGGTTAGGAATTGCAATTCACACTCATGTAATGGTTCAAAGGGAGGTCCCAATAATCTTGTGAGAACAATGTTTAAGTTCCACACTGGTACAGGTGGCGTTCTGGGAGGAATTATTCTTTTGAGTCCTTCCATGAAAGCTTTTATAGCTGGTACTCTAAAAAGAGATAGATGTTGTCTATTTTGTAAGTATGCTGCAATGGCAGCGAGGTGTAGTCTGATAGATGTATAGGCTAAATTACACTTTTGAAGGTGTAATAGATATCCTATGATGTGTTGAATAGATATGTCTAAAGGATTTATTTGGTTGTTTTGACAGTATATGACAAACCGTTTCCACTTAGCAGCATAACATGCTCTAGTAGTGGGATGTCTAGCTTCTTTGATAAAATCCATACATTCTGGAGGAAGGTTGAGGTAACCAAACTCTATGACCTCAGGAGCAATATCGCTAGGTTGAGCTGAGCTGGGTCCATGTGTCTGATCTCTCAATGGTTCTGTGTTAATAGGTTGGATGTAGGTTGAGTTTTTGGTGTGGTACTACAGACATCTGCAACAGCGTGGTGTACCACGGTTGTCTGGCCCAAGTTGGAGCGACTAGAATGAGCGTCAGGGAATGTTGTTGTAGTTTGCGTACCACTAACGGAAGTAGTGGGAGAGGAGGAAAAGCGTACGCAAACAGTTTTGACCAGTTCATCCATATCCCAATGCCTTTGGACAATGCGTGTGGGTATGTGGCGGAAAAGTTTGGGCATTTTGCGTTTTCGTGGGTGGCAAAGAGTTCTAGCTGAGGTTGTCCCCACATTTGAAAGAACGGATGAAGAACTTGCGGATGAAGTTCCCACTCGTGGATCTGCTGTGTTTGTCGACTTAGCAGATCTGCCATAGTGTTTTGTACTCCTGGGACGTGTTGGGCTAAGAGGAAGATCTTTAGTGGTATAGCCCATCTTCATACCCGCTGTGCTAACTGAGAGAGCTGCAGAGAGTGTGTTCCCCCTTGTTTGTTTATGTAGCACATAGCTGTCATATTGTCTGTGCGGACTAAGACAGCTTTGCCTGACACTTGAATCTGAAATGCTTTTAGGGCTAGAAACACAGCTAGGAACTCCAAATGGTTGATGTGGAGTAACTTCTGTTGCGGTGTCCACCTGCCTTGCATGGTGTGATGCAGAAGGTGAGCTCCCCAGCCGGAGAGCGATGCGTCTGCTGTCATGGATATTTGAGGAACTGGCTCTAGAAACGGTCGCCCTTTGGAAAGGTTTTTGGTGTTCCACCATTGCAGAGAACGTTGAGTCCGACCGTCTACCAACACTAGGTTTGTTAGTTGACCTTGAGCCTGGTTCCATTGGCGTGCTAGGCACTCTTGAAGTGGACGCATTTGCAGTTTTGCGTGAGGTACTACAAACATAAAAGATGCCATCATTCCTATGAGCTGCATGAACACTCGAGCTGGTAGCGAGTGTTGCGGTTTGAATTTTGTTAGGAGAGTTTGTACACTTGTTATCCTGGCTGGAGAGGGATAAGCTAGTGTTAGTTGGGTGTTTATTGTAGCGCCGAGATACTGTTGTATGTGCGAGGGTTGCAGATGCGATTAGGTGTGATTTACTGTGAATCCAAGTCATGAAGCAGTTGAATAGTAGCTTTAGTGTGTTGTACACACTGGCTGTATGAGCTGGCTTTTATGAGCCAGTCGTCTAGATATGGGAAGACATGAATATGTTGTCTTCTTAAGTGTGCTGCTACTACTGCTAGGCATCTGGTAAACAAGGGTCGGGGTCGACGGTCTTACTTACGACCCGCTGTGCTGGAGTGATGTCCTCGACTTAGGAGTCTTCTACCTCGGAATTGCTGTCGACAACGTGTTGTTCTGGAACGTTGACACCTTCTTCAAAGATGTTGTCCGGAATCGAAGCTGAAGATCAAGCCATTGTTCTCCTCTCTCTTCGGTCCCAGATAGCCTTTTTGGAGCGGAAAGAGGCACAAGCGGAAAAGTCTTTGGCCTCGTGCTCCGGGGAGAGGCAAAGGTTACACACTTCATGAAGGTCGGTGTGGGGAAACTTCGACCCACATTGAGGACACTTTTTAAATGGCGTCCTTTCCGAGAGCTGGAGTCGAGGCCCAGTTAGGCCCGAAGGCCGTCGACGACGACCGGAATTGAAGTTTTCGGTGTTGAAGAGTAGCGTCGACTGGAAAAGCGTTCGAAACTTAATTTCTGTAAGTTGGCGAGGATTGCGTGCCGAAGGGAATCGGTTCCAACACGGAGCGCTGGAAACACATCCGAGCCCGGTGGTGATAAAAAACAATCTGGGGATGGAGCCGATGCCCATGCGCAGTATCATCCAAAGGAGGAGTCACCTATCCCGTGACTTCCAAAGACTTTTCTACAACAAAACAAACTGCAAACATCCGGGCCCAACACTAGGTGGCCATCTATGCATAGTGTGTAATCTGCAGCTCATATGCCTCGAACATTCAAATATGGTGACCACTCAAATGCAGGCCCTGAACGGACCTAGTGGCCGTCCCAGTGGATGTCACTAAAGACTTATTCTCCTAAACATATGGATAATGAGCAGTCGGACACTAATGAAGACAACATAAGTGCCATGAGCCAAGAACTGGAGAATTTTCAGGCTTCAAGTACAAAAGCGGAAGAGGTCATTAAAAAATGAGAGAAATGCTCTGATCTCGAGGATAGGTTGATCTGCAACATCATACGTCTCCGCATCATCCGTGAAACGGTGGAGAAAGAAGACGGGACCCAGTTCTGAAGGAAACTCTCCTGATTTGAACTTAAAAAGGACCCAGCCTTCGACATACCAATCCAAGCCCATAAAGCTGGAGCCCCTACACCGCCTCAGAGGGCACGAATGAGAGACATTGCAAAATCGGGTTCCTTACAGGTGAGAGAACGAATAATGTGAGAAGCCAGGAAACTAGACATATAAAGACAAGAACACAGTCCTATGCCAAGACCTCTCTCAGCATGATAACGGTGTTGAAACCTCCCTTAATCTGCATGAAAGGAAAACGATGAGCACACAACACCTGCACGGACTGGAAATCCGATAGGTGCCTCTTGAAGAGTAGACCCAGAGGTGCTTAGCAAGACAATAAACGGATACTTTGAGATGAACTATCGATGAGATCTCCCCCAATGTAGTTTGGTAATGCTTTCAAATGGGTTATTCGAGGTCAATGCATTACTAAGAGGGCATGGATCCTCCGCACAGCAAAACTCATTAGAACCTCCCTAGAAACTACCTCAAAGCGGCATGGAATACCACACACAGGATCCCTAAAAGACTTGTAGGAAACTATCTGCTTGAAGGGTAAGATTGACCTCATAGCTACTAAAAACTCAGAAAAGGTACCACTTTGCCTACATCAAAGGTTTAACGGGTGGGTCAACAAGACTTACTCACTTCTTGCCCATCAGCTATGGAGTCAAATGGTTCGTAAGCAGATTCCCACCATTAACAAAGAAGGGGATATTGGTTAGGTTAGGAACTCAGACAAGATAATGGCCTTTCAGGATTATTATACCTCCCTTTATATGACAGACAAAGTAGCCCCAATGGATGTGAAGCCTTCATTTTTACTTCATTTTTATAGCTGCTAGCTAAAGCTAACAGCTACAAACTGGAAGAGCTTATTACTGAAGAAGTAGTGTTAAGGCAAATCTAGTGCTATATCCACACCTAGTCGCACTGTTTACCTCCTAACATTCCCAAATGGTGTCCCCATCCATAGCAAATAGCAAACATTACACTTAAACTGGGTAAACCCACTGACTGATGTGAGGCATACCTGCTGAAGCACTATTAAACACCAATGTTAAAATCTAAATCAAAAGTTAAGGCAAACAGATTACTGCCCCATAAGCTGTACCATATAGACCAGGACCAATCTGGTTTTAGCCCACAAGTATGCAGATAATACCAGATTGGAACTTCATACCCTAGAAAAAACGACCCGTAGGGCGATTCCTATGCCAATCCTGTCATTAGATGTCGACAAGGTGTTTGAGAGAGATGACTGGGGTTTGTATATACTGCCCAAAAGAAAAACAACATAAAGAGACT
This sequence comes from Lissotriton vulgaris, assembly GCF_964263255.1. Classification (NCBI taxonomy): domain Eukaryota; kingdom Metazoa; phylum Chordata; class Amphibia; order Caudata; family Salamandridae; genus Lissotriton; species Lissotriton vulgaris. The sequence continues at coordinate 276,247,809 of NC_141698.1, read as the reverse complement.
TCAGGGTCAGATTAGTGGAGGAAACGATTCGTTCCCAGTACGTAGGAAAGTGGGTTTCTGTCACGGAAACCCCCCACTTTTTGCCATGTTACTGATACACTTTTTCTTGGTGTGTGCTTTAGGGTACCTGCCAATCAGGTTCCCAGGGCCTGTGTTCTTTCCCCAAAACTAACCCAATTGGCAACTCTGGCCACAGGTCAGCCCCTGGTAAATGGTACCACAGGTACCCAGGGCACTGCGACCAGGAAAGCCCTTTAAGGGCTGCAGCACTTACTGTGCCACCCTTAGAGGCCCTGTACCTTTACACAAGCTCACTGCTTTTGAGGCTGAGTGTTTTGGTGCAGAACAAAGTAAAAAGTCGACATGATGCACATCCCTGTGTGCCATGCCTACAACTCACAGTCCTGGCATAGGTCAGTCACCCCTCTAGCTGGGTGCCCTATGCCAGTGGTGAGGGTACAGGTGCATGAGATCTGTACCCATGCAGTGTTTAAGTCCATTCTTAGACATTGTAAGTGCAGTGCTACCATTAAGAGTATATGGTGATGGGAGCTTGTCATACGAACTCCACAGCACCATAATGGCTACACTGAAAACTGAGAAGTTTGGTATCAAACTTCTCAGGACATTAAACCCACACGGATGCCAGTGAGGGATTAATGACAAATGCACACAGAGGGCATGCCCCCTAAAACGTAACCCACCATTAGTGTTTAGGCTGAGTGGCTGCTTTCAGCTGCAACCACAAGACATGTTTCTGGACCCCTGGATCGAGAGCCTGGTGCTCTCTGGGGCTTGAAACAATGCAAATCCTGGGACGAGGTGTCAAGCCTCCTCCCCCAGGATGGGCAGGGTTCACGAAGGAAAATCTTCAAAGGCATGCCCGCCTTTGTGAACCTCCCCATACCATTTGCTGCTTTCAGCAACTGGTCCCCATTGGTTCTACCCCCCACTTTGGGTGGGAAAACCGGCAGGAAAAACAAGTGAGGGAGAGAGGTGTGCCCACCTCTGCCAACTCCACCCCTCAGGTGGGGGAGGCGAGGTGAAGCACAACTCCTGAGTCCCAGCCATCTTGAGGACGGGGGGACCCAACCAACCAGGGACTGGCTCCTCTCCCCTCCCACTGGAGAGTGGCACAATAGGGGGTGTAGCCACCCCAGGGAAGGGAGCCATTGGTCTCTGCCCATTATCTACCTGTAACGCCCCTAGATCTAGTATTTAGGGGGTACCCTGAACCTTGCTTCCTCAGATCCAGCCTGACAACAAGAAGAAAAGAAGAAGGATTTGGCCCCAGCCCTACCAGCCTGTCTCCCCTCCGACCTGCTCCTGCGAAATCCCGGTGTATCCTGCAGCCAGCAACCTCGAAAACCCTGGAGGACCAGCCTGCCTTCACTTCCAAAGATTGCTTCTCCCGTGAACACCAGATTTGTTCAACTGCAACCTCTGGCAGCAGCAAGAGACCGCGAATCCAGCCCACTCTGCACCCGCCGAACCCGCCGGAGCTCGAGTGGAAAAACACCACGAGGAGGGCACCCCGGCGATCCTGACCCAAGATTCGGCGACCCCTGACCTGCCTCAAGCCTCCAGCCGATGGCTGCAGCCTAAGTCCAGAAGGCCCCCCTATTAGCAACCAGGAATTTGTAAGAAGATCCGTCCCCACAAGGCACCCCTGCACCCGACGCCCCATAGCCTTGTGTGCCTAAACCGACGGTGCCTAACCAACCCTTAACTTCCCAACTCACCTCGCGAAGTGGTTGTCGCACCCAGAAGTCCTTCATCTCCCAGCCTGCAGTGCTTTTGCAAACAGAAGGTTCTCCGTAGAAGATAGAGCACCTGACGTCAAAACAGCACTCGGCACCCAGCCGCCCCATTGCCGCTGAGGGTACACCTTTTGTGCTACTTTGTTTTCCCATTTGCCCTGACCCTAACCCTAGGAGCTTTGCTCCCACAACCCAGTGGCCTGCTTGCCAGCAGCCACCAACCGGAGGCCCCCTATCGCCCATTGAATAACATTGGGCCTCAACACTCTGCACTCGGCTGCCTCAGTGCAGCTGAGGGTGCAACAACAGTGCATCACTGACCCTGGGGGACCCCTGAGTCTAACCCCAGAACGTTAACTTCCACAGTTGTTTACTTACCTATGAACCGATAAGAACATAAGTTACTTACCTGTAAACTGTGGTTCTCCAGTATTGGTGTCTTTCATAGATTCACATACTTGAATAATCCCCATCGTCGAAGTGGGAGTCCCACGGTACATAAAATAGCAGTAATATATGCATATATAGATGAAAAAATTACATAATCATACATATATACATATAGAGCAATTAGATATAAAGATATCAGAGTTAAGAAAGTACCATAGAACAGAATAGGCCCATAGCAGCCTAAGGGAGAATTCACTTTAGTAACATATCAGTGTCATTTTAATGGTCCATATTCCAGCCAATCAGGCTGCAGCACCCTCTAGAACCTTCTCCTCAGAAGCTCAAGTCCTCAGATTTTCATAGCACAAAGTGACCAAGAGTGCATGAGGAGAAGAGAGCCTCTGAGGGGAGGAAGGGTGGGTCGCATGTGAATCTATGAAAGACACCAATACTGGTGAACCACAGTTTACAGGTAAGTAACTTATGTTCTTCTCCAGTATTAGGGGTGTCTTTCATAGATTCACATGCTTGAATAAGAATAGAAAGCAGTAAAGCACAACACGAGTCATAAAGGTAGCATAAAACTAAGTACATAACACAATTCAAGGTAAAACTGTGCATACTATGATTCAAGAGGAAATACCTTTATGACTGGAGGCGGGAAGCAACAGAGGCTCACATTATTGGAAAAGATTCCGTAGCACCGCTTGTCCCACAGCCGCGTCTGCGGTGCCTGCTGATCCGAGACAGTAGTGCTTTGTAAACGTGTGTCTGCTCGACCACGTGGCAGCTCTGCAGATGTGGCGTAGAGGCACTCCAGCAAAGAGGGCTGTGGAAGTTGACAACGCCCTTGTGGAGTGAACTCGTACAGGAGTAGAGAGGGGCTTTCCAGCCCGTTGGTGGCAAAAAGCAATGGCAGAGGAAATCCACCTAGTGATGGATTGTTTGGTAACTGGTTGTCCTTTGCAGATTGGGCCATAGGCCACGAAGAGCTGATCTGATTTTCGAAAAGGGGCAGTGCGTTGAATGTAGAATTTCAAACAACGGTTTAAGTCCAAAGAATGCAGGGAACGTTCTGCAGGAGACTGAGGATTAGGGAAAAATGTCTTAAGGATGACAGGTTCATTAAGGTGGAAATCGCTTGGAACCTTAGGAATACATTTTGGATTGGTGCGTAGTGTAACCTCTTCTTTAGAAAACTGAAGAAAAGGAGGTTGGATCGTAAATGCTTGAATGTCACTTACTCGCCTGGAGGATGTTAATGCAAGTAGGAGAGCAACTTTCCACGTGAGGAATTTTAAGCCCGCTGAATGGATGGGCTCAAAGGAGGTAGGAGGAGCTGAGACAGGACCAAATTTAAGCGCCAAGCAGGCGGAGGGCGACGAATGGGCGGAAACATCCGAAAGAGGCCCTTGAAAAACTGTTAGATAATTCAAGAGGAATATAATGACGTGGAACCATCATGACGGAAGCGGGAGAGTGCTGCCAAGAAGACTTTAAGAGTGGAATGAGAAAGTCCTGATTTTGCAAGGGACAGGAAAAAAGGCAGAATCTGTTCAGGCTTGGCGGTCATTGGATCCAAGGCTTTAGTGTGACACCAGACACAGAAACGCTTCCACTTCAGTTGATAGGTTTTAATGGTGGATGGAGCGCGAGCGTGAGCCAGCACTTCTCTGCAATCTGTGTCAATGTTCAGACGTGCAAATTCATTGTGTTCAGGTTCCAGGCATGTAGCTGGAGATACGTCTGATTTGGATGGCAGATTATCCCCTGCTTCATAGTCAGGAGGTGAGGCAGAGGATGAAGCGGAATTGGATCGCTCTGAGAAAACAGGAGGAGATCCGTGAACCATGGGCGCCGTGGCCACCTGGGTGCTATTAGGATGACATGACAGGGTTTAAGCCACATCCTGTGTAAAAGGCGCGGAACTAGAGGGAGCGGAGGGAAAGCGTAGATGAATTCGTTCGACCAATTGATCGAAAATGCATTCCCGCTCGACTCTCTGTGGGGATGACGAATTGCAAAGCGTTGGCATTTCCTGTTGGTGGTAGTCGCAAAAAGATCCATCTGCGGCTGGCCCCACTGACGGAAGATGAACTCTAGAGTTGGTTGATTGAGTTCCCACTCGCGATTGTCTGTGAGAGACCTGCTGAGTGATCCGATAGGACATTGGAGACACCCGGCACATGGATCGCTGAGAGATGGACTGGATGGTGAATTGCCCAGTCCCATATTTCTTGTGCTTGTCTGGAGAGCAGAAGAGACCTCGTGCCGCCCTGTTTGTTGAGGTAGTGCATGCTGGTGGTGCTGTCTGTCCGCACCAGCAGCGATTGTTCCTGCACTACCCTCTGGAAAGATTTTAGGGCAAGGAAAATTGCCGGACGTTCTAGGCGATTTATGTGCCACGTGCGTTGGAGCGCAGTCCACTTTCCTTTGATGGACATTCCTTCGAGGTGTGCTCCCCAACCCTCCAATTTTATAAAACAACAGTGGTCCCATGCAATTTTCAATTCACACTCAATAAATATAGACGAAATCAAATCTATATTTTTAGAATGATATGTCCAGCCGGACAGAGGTCATTCGCGTTTACTTAATAAACCAAATTCAAAAATAAAACAAGGATACCTTCCACAAAGCCCCTGTGAGGTACACAAGCCTGTGCCCAACACTAGCGGGGTGATTTACAGTTGAAGAGAATAGGAAAGGTTTTAAGGCAAACAAGCGTTTTTCTGTTTACATATACATTGCACAGAAAATATCAGACAGCACCATTACATCAGTTTCATCAACCAAATATATATGTATAAGGTGCATGAGCAAGTCGACGGCGTTTCGGTTCCCCTAAAGGGTCATGGGAACCATCATCAGGACAAACAAATAATTGCCTTATTACACTCAACCTCAAATTGCCGAGGCAGTGCGTAGTTTTCACAGGGCAGGTCAATGCTCAAAAATTAGCCCGTACCGAAAGCCCGAAATGGGGCTGCGGATTTCCGTGTTACAGAGTCCTAACCGGACGGCGCCAGGGTAGCCAGAATCGGCGGTCATGGAGGAATTCCCTGGCGTCAACCCTCCAATGACGCGTCTGTCGTGAGCGTCAGTGTCTGAGTCGTCTCCTAAAAAGGTCGTCCCATGGAGATGTTTGGAGGGTGAGCCCACCACTCCAGTGCAGATTGAATGCGGGGTGTGAGGTGAATCTTGTCGTTGAACGACCTCGAGATCCGTTTCCACTGCTTGTCTAGTTACTCTTGTACGACTCTCATATGTAGTCTGCAATGTGGAATCAGATGTATGCAAGAGGAAGCCATGCCTAGGAATGATTTTAACATCCGGACAGAAACGTACTGTTTTGACTGCAGGGAAAGTACCATCTTGAGTATGCGGTCCTGTCGTTCCTGGGAGACAAACACCTTTGCCAGTTGAGAATCTAGCAAGGCTCCTAGAAAATCTCGCTGCTGTGATGGGCGAAAGTGTGACTTTTGTCGATTGACTGAAAGGCCCAAGGTGCGAAAAAGCCCTGCTGCCCCTGCGGTACCACTTCGACAGCCCCTTTTTTGATCATCAATTTGACTTGAGACAATAGTTCTCTGTAATGAGGTATGGGCGGACCTGTAGGTGGGCGGTTGGGAGGAAATTTTATAAATTCTAGAGTATGTCCCTTTGAGATCACATCCAGGACCCAATGATCGGAGGTGATGTTTGACCAATTTAAGATGAACTAGGAGATCCGACCTCCAATTTTCACAGACGGTGTGTACTTTACACTGGGGTTGTCACTGTTTCTTAGCATTGGAACCACCTCTGTACGTGGTTTTTCTCTGGTATGGTTTTGAATTGGTCTGGCGATTTTGAGACTGGTAGTTATTTCGTTGTCTTTTGTCGTTATAGGAACGATATTGGTTGGAGCCACGAAAAGTGGAAGAGCTGCCGCTCCTACCACGAGCTCCTCGAAACGGCCGTTTCTTATATTGGAGGGTTGCTAAAGCCTGGGCCGTATCCGTATTCTTTTTAATGGATTCAAGAGCGTCATCGACATGTTTGCCGAAGAGCGAATCGCCATCATAGGGTAGATCAAGCACTCGTGCTTGAACCTCTGGCCGAAATGCAGTTGACTTTACCCATCCTTGGCGTCGCAACACAGCGGCCCCCAGCCAATTGCCTGAATCCCGCAGATGAGATGTCGACGGCACAGTCGATGATCTCAGAAGATATCTTCTTTCCCTCCTGTACAATGGCTTGCGCTTCCGCGCAGATGGCATCCGGAAATTGAGGAATTAACGCTGCAATTTCGGACCACATCTGGCGGTCATACCGTCCAAGAATTGCTAGGGAATTAGCCGCCCTAACTGTTGTGGCCGCCATAGTGGTAAACTTTTTCCCGATGGAATCCAATTTGCGTCCTTCTTGATCAGGGGGAGATGTGAGAGGTGTGGCAGGATTGCGAGACCTTACAGAGCCGCCTGTGTGATGACTGAATCCGCCTTCGGCTGAGAAACGAGGCATACTGGAGAATTTGCAGGCGCTTTATACTTTTTATCAAGTCTAGGTAAAAAGGCCGGGATCGAATTAGGCCGCTCCATTAATTTGAGACCTTCCTCCTAAATGTGATAGATGATCGGGATGGTGTGGACTTGCCTTTGAGGAAGATCCTTGAAATCATATAAAAAACAGTCTGTCTGCTGGACATCTAAAGTCAAGCTAAACCTTTTGGCAGCACGGATCATCAACTTGTGAAAGCTGCCAATGTCCACTGGAGGCGAAGCTCTTGGCGATGTTGGTGGAGTAGAAGGTGTTTGAGCCCTGTAGTCATCCCAATTAGTGAGGACATTGTCATTGTCATCTTGATCTGTATTTTGAGGATCCTGTTCCTCATTATCAGTATCCTGCTGAAGGCGTACTGGTGATCTGGGTGTTACTGTAGGTATAGAAACTTGTGTTTGTGGAGGAGGTTGCGGAGCTGGAGAATCAGGCCTAGATGGCGGAAACCTACGATTATAATCATCCCGCATGTGCTGTAAATTAGACACTAAAGTCAGTGGTATTTGAGTCATTTGTTCCGTTAAGGGTGTTTTAGAGTGCTGTATGGAGAAAAGATGTCTCCCATCTTCGGTTTCCTCTTCCTCCTCCTCGTCATAGTCCTGACACTTGATCTTAAGTTCAGAGGGGCTAGACGCAGGTCTGAAATCATCATCGACATATGAGCCATCATTAGAGTCCTCTTCCGCGGACTGAAACAATTGTTCAGGAAGAGCAGAGCCACTCTTTACAGGACTTAAATGTAGAAGAGTTACACGTTTTTTAACCATTGAAGCAGTGACCACTGTGAAAGTGGTGGCTGTGGCTAGTGGATGGTGTGAAGTTGACAAGCTCGTCAACGAAGCGGCAGAAGAATCAGAAGGAAGGCTGAATTGTCAGCGCTGGGTCTGCTGATGAAGAATCCATAGCCATTGACGGATGTGACTTCCCTTTATTCTTCGTTGACGAAGGTTTTTTCGCCGTCGACAAGAGGGTAGCGTCGACGAGGATGTAGTCGTCGGAATTTTACTCGTCGACGGAGGGGCCGTCGACGAGGATGCAACCGTTGACGGAGTTGTCACCGTCGACGAAGAGGTTCCCGTCGACGGGCTGGATCCCGTCGACGATGGTGTTGCTTTCGTCGACGAAGATGGGCGCGTCGACGAAGATGGACGCGTCAACGGAAGCTTTTTCGTCGACGATGAGGTCTTGGCAGTCGTCAACGAGATCTTAATGATAGAAGTAATGGGTCTCACCTCATGGGTCGTCGTCGACGTAGTCCTTGAAGACATTGAACATGTCGTCGTCGACGTAGAGACAGCATCAACTGATTTAGTCGTCGTCAATGAGCCCGTCGACGAGCCAGTGCCCGTTTTTGAAGATGATGGCACGGCTTTGGACTGTGACGCCAGAGAACCAGGTCCCGTAGGCGTTGGAGGCAAGTCCTGTGGGGAGACACTCTTAGAGACTTCAGCAAGTCTTCTTTTCTTGAGGAATGGAGAGGGCATCTCCGTCTCTGACCAAAGCTTCTGAGAGCTGCAAAAACCACAGTTGATGGACAGAATGCAGAACGATGTCATACATTCACCCCAGTACAGAGATCTGGGCCTAAATCCATCATTTTTTTGCACTCCACACCACCCCAGTTCAGACATGGCCATATGCAAATCAGTCTGACCCTGTGCCTCATGGGAACAGTCCAGCCCGAACTGCCAAGCCATGCCTTCCCTGGACCGGAAACAAGCTTCCGAGGACCGGTTTCTGGCATTCCAGCCGTCTTCAGCCCGCCTTGCTTGAATCCAGTGGTGTGGAGAGCATGGGACTCACGTCTGAGCATACCCATCCCACTGGGGGTGACAAATGCAAAAACCACAGTTGATGGACAGAATGCAGAACATGACTAAGAACATTGCACCTGTAAACCATAGTCGTACCTTTTGATAAGATTATGGTGTCCACGTGCTGCGGGGCTGAACTGCGAAGCCTTTAATGGGATTGCCTAGAACTCGCATGATAAAAGCTTTGTGGTAGCAAGGGAGATATACACATGTTACTCGTCTCAAACCTCGCGGAAGCGCCCTTCTGAGAAACCCGTGTCGGCTGTAGGAGTAAAAATATATTAATAAAACAGTACTCTCTGGATTCAGGTATTTATCATTAAAGAAGAACGCAGTGGATTGTGCCCTATTATTTTAGGTGGTTTGACGTATGCCCAAACCATATTGGATTTGCTAATAACAAATGCTTTGTTAACCTCGTATAATAATTGTGCCTATTCATGTCCCTTGAACACAGTGGAACCCATACCAGCGATTTGCTACCCTTGTTATTGGCTAGTGTTCTCAATGCATCCTTGGATCAGCGGTCATCATTGCAGGCCTTCGGGGGAACCGTACATATGGGCTCTCCTTGGGACAAAGGGCAGAAGCCCTTGGCCTGAGCTGGAGGCTGCCTAATTGGAGAGAGCTGCTGGGGGTGGGAGGATATCCCCTCCCCTACACTGATGGAAAAGTAACCCCCACTTCCCACCTATTGTTGGTGGACAGCGGCCCCTGACAGTGCGCCGCGGGGACCCTATGTCCCGAGAGGAGGAAAGGGCAAGCTGACTACAGAGCTTCCGACGCGGAGTCTTACAGACACGGGGGGCAAGGCAGCTTCCTTGCTCCCAGCCCTCTCTGTACCTTGGCCCATAACTCAATAAAATGCATTCTGTAGTGATTAGCCACAGAAGCCTTCCTGGCTAGGCCTGCTCCCAAGGGGCAAGCAGGGGCTGTGAACAGGCAGTGAGTGCTTGGAAATAAAATGTCTTGCTGCAGCACTTACCAGGCTCGGAGATTTTAACTCAAGGATTGCAGGACACCTGCAGAACACAGTAGGAAATCTATGCGATTTAAACTGTTAGCCCGTGAGCGACCTGCTGGAAATACCAGCTGACCAGTTACAGATGGTTTCAAGTGGATCGGGTGTTGGTCCATGCCACCAGAATCTGTTCTAACATGAAAGTGAAATCAAAAGTGACTTTCTCCATAGTATTTGAGTAGCTGTTGTCAAAACTTGAAAAAGTGAAAAACATCTGCACAGTTCCCACTGGTCCAACAGAAAAGACACGCCGGACCCCAGCTGAACACGAAGAACCAAAGGCTTTTAATGTCATTACAGCCCACAGCGTCATTATATAAGTAAAAGACGAGTTCTACGTTTGGAGTCCCAGCATCCAGGACAAGAGAGAAACGGGTGTCAGACATTGTGCAAAAACATGGTCTTTGAAACCGTAGATTCTCGTGCGAGACAATCATCCAAAGCAGTAATTTCCGCATGGCAATGCCCTCATTAAACGCGAGGACATTGGCAGATATGGCCAAATAAAAAAAAGTGACATTCTTTAAATTAGGCAATTAGTACACGTATGTAGTGCACTGAAAGTGAAGACGAGTGCTGCTATTATCACAGAACTTGTAGTAATGATCTCTAAAGTGTGACGACTGTGTCAGTCCTGCTGAAATTCCTAATTGACTTTTAGGTTAACACAACTTCTAACTGGCTTGAAACTAGCAGGTGAAGAAAGCACAGCGGGTGCGTTGTGGTTTGCAGGCGTGAACAGATAAAATGAAGCAATGCTTCCACGCCATGATCCGCACAACGCCACTCCGCAGTTAAAATAGGCAGGGTTTAGCTTGTAGCACCTAGTAGAGGGAGAAAGCGCTGGTACAGAGCGCCTCAACCACTGCTAGCACTGATGTAGCACAAACACAGCTCGTGGCCAAAGGCGGACGGAGAGTTCCGAGAATGGAGGCCTGCTGTAACCAAACAACCGAATGGGAAAGGCAAACCATCGAGGGGGTCGTGTGAACCCAAGACAACGCCTCAGAGACAGGGCAGGGTAAACAGAGAGGGGCAGCGTGGCCACTTCCTGATAGCTCCTCCAGTCCTTGCCACCTCCAACTATCCCTGGGCCCCAGTGGATGCCCTCTGGCCTTTACAGGGACGATACTTAAGGAGGACCTCTAAGGATTTAAAAACAAAGCAGGGGCAGTCTCTCCCGGCGACCCCCGTGCAGTATCCGCCGAATGCTAGAAACCTTCCCACTAGGATTCCAAACCGCTGTAGCCTGCCTCGGATGGGAAAAGCACCTTCCAGTTTATTTTAGAATTTGTGGTTGTATCTGTTGGGTAAAAGCATATAACAAACATTTGAAAAATCAATAGGTTTTGTCATTTGGCTTAGCCAATGCAAATCTATTGGGTTTGCCATTTTTTTTTGCCTATGCTGTTCTTCTTCATCCATAAGTTAAAATAAAATGCCCATGCTGAAGAACACTGGCCATATAAAATGAAATGATGCGCATGTATCATGGAGCATGCATTAATAGGTATCAGAACACTATGGCGGAACAGCATGACTATCTATATGCTTGCCAACACATGCATGCACATACGAATTGAACAGTTGCATTTTTTTTATTCTGTGTTCCAGAATGGAGGACATTCATCGTGAAATGGTTAAAAAAAAAGTGCTTGCAAGCGCCTTACAAGGAACAACATGTCAGTAAACTGCAGCTGTTAGGCTCTCCACATAAAACAAAAAGTAGAGAAGAGCGGCCGGTAAGGAAGTTTTCTTAAAAGTCAGGGAAAGTGCACAATGTGTGAAAGTGCCCAGTGTGTGAATTGAGCGTAAAGATAAAGTTTAAATGATAAAGATAGGAGGCACGGTAGGGAAGTATAGACATGCGCGGCCAGGCGGCCGCGAAAGGAATGTCAGGAATGCACCTGGCACAGTGCGGGGCGCTGCTCGCTCCCGAGCACCCTAGGCCAGGAGACAGAGAAGGCGGGACATGCGCCCGCCTTGGGCCAACTGCGTGCTGTCTTTATTAGAAAGACGCATGCAAAGGCCAACAGCGGGAAATTTTTTTAAAAAGCGCACGCACAAGAGTGTGTTTAGAGTTTACAGCCCTTACTAAAAGCCTCGCAGAGCAACACATGCGCGCTGGCTCACACGAGACCTAAAAAGCAGCCTCAACCTGTCCGAGTCAACGATGGTCGGGGAAATTCAGGGCACATCAGCTTCCACTGTGGAAAAGCATAGGAGTCTAACAACGCCAACATAGTCTAGGCTTTAGAACTCTGAACAACCTCTATGTGGAGGAAAATCAGTGGGGGAAGGGGTGCTTGCACAGAGACTGGTCTTTTGACTTTATCTTGTACTAACACGAAAACGGCGATCTGAAGTACGGTCAAAACGTGGAGCAGGTCTAGGACTTCGAAAGTGCCCAACTTTGCTTCTTTTGTTCAGCAACATACAGCTTTGCTTCAAGGTCCCGGATAGATCAAGAGCACATCAGGGAACAGTTGTGGCAGGACTCCAAATCATGACTGGAGACTAAACACCAAAGCAGAAGTCTTGCGGATCTGTCAGTGATATCTGCTTCCTGCAGGTGCTGGACAGTTCAAAAACCTGTAGTCTTCAGAGGGGACATTTTCCCTCAGCACCCTGTCCTTTGTAAAAGTTATCTCAGAGTCTGAACACCAATGAAAAGTTTGGGAACGGAGCTCCAAACCTGCACCGAAGGGGTCAGAGAAAAACAAATTGACTTCAGCCCACAGGTGTGGTGCCTATATTCAGGTCAGCAACATCCCTGTCTGAAGCAGAACAAAACTGGATGCCACCCATCAGCATTCGAAAGCTGTTGCAGGAAAAAAATCCAGATCCAGTCTAGTGCCTGGGTGATGAATCTGCAGTTAGACATAACCACCAGAATGGGGATGCCATGAGGAATGTTAAGATTCAAATTCAGATTGTGAAGCCCACGTTGTGGGGAAAGGCCATCATGTGCCGGCAATGCTTTATGATCAGAACAGGATATCTTGCCATCACTAGTACGTCATCCAAAAGCACTGAAATGCATGGATTCCTGCGCATTCACAGTCTGTTGATAACTTCGTCTTCTAGAAAGAGCTAAGCATTCAGCACTCCACACCCAGCCAGAGGTGGCGCTATTGAGCAGCACAGAGAGCACAGCGAGCATCGAGTCGGGAGAGACGCTGAAGCGGTGCAGTGCACTGAGCGGAGCTGACGGGTTGACGGGTGAATCTGGGCTGGTGCCGAGGCAGAGAGTGCCGAGCCCGAGCCCTGAACCCTGAGCCCCGTACTCTGAGGCCCAAGAGTCATATTGGCATATTGCGCGGAGAGCATCGAGCGGATTCACGGAGCGGAGCATAGAGCTGCTGCTGCTGTGTGTGCTGTGTGCGCTGGAAGCAGAGATACGGCGAGGCGAGGACACGGCGTGGAGTGCAGCACCCAGGCCAAGCCGAGCCGGGTCAGGTGGTATGGTGTGCTGAGGCGCGGTGAACAGGAGTGCGCCCGGCTGCAAACCCCCCCTGATAGCCGGGACCGGCAGATCGGCTGACTGATTGGCTGGTGATCGTGGTAGAGACTACTACTACCTGCTCCTACTTCTGCTACAGCCGCACTCAACCCAGGAAGTAGGTGCTGTGTACCGCTGCGCACTGAAGGATCCAACTCCAGCAGTTCTGCAGTAATTCGGCTCCAAACTCCTCCACCTGCCCACAGCATCCGGTGAGTGAGTGAGTGAGGGAGGACACGGGGGGCGGACGTCCCGAACGCGCTTGAGCAGCTGTTCGGTTTGTGACCTGCAGGCAACACGTCCTGTGGCCAGTGGCAGGTCAGCCAGCACAGTACAAGAGGCACTTGTACAAGAGGCAGCCCATCCCTGCTACCCTGCATCCCTGTGTTTTCAATAGAAAATGGGAAGAAAAAGCACGCCCAAAGACTAACAGACACTGCTGACAAGATTCCATTTCATCCATCTAACCTATCTTTAGCAGCCCCTCTAAGCACCACCCAGTACCCCCAGGAGCAAGACGAGGGGGAGGGGAGGAGGGGAGGAGGTCAAGGCAGCAAAAGACAGCGGTAAAAACGGGCAGGACAACAAGCAGTCATTAACAGCTATTAACAGCCAACTGAGGCCAGAGGCTGAAGATTGAAGGTCATTGAAGGTCAGTCTAAGGCGAAGGCATTCAAGCCGGTCTTGATAAGTGTAGTCCAGCCTAGCGTAGACCAACAAAGCCTGTCTCATCGCACATTGATGGACCCATCCCTTGTTGGTTGACAATCAGGAAAACCAACAATTAACAGCCAACTACAGAAATAAAAGCAATCTAACAAGCGGATACCAATCTGACCAAGGCTGGCTCGATAAACAGGCAGTGGCCTACCTCCAAGTTAAAGGCACCGTTTTTTACCGAGTATTACCCGGATCCAGTCTAAGCAGTCCTACATACCTGCTCAAAAATAGGCAAGCGAAGCCATATCACCACGCACCATCCTCTGACACCCCCCCACCCTCTCCCTGACGGCAGCTGTCCCTCCTGGGGCAGACGGGCTTGGGAGCGCGAGCGCGAGTGAGAGGGTGAGCGCAAGCAGAGCAGAGCAAAACTGCGGGCCGTTACTAAGGGGGCACAACCTCCCAGCGTAATCTAGACCCCTGGAACAAATCCCGCATCCGGATAGCCGGTGGGTGCCGGCGGAAGAGCACAAGCCCAGATAAGCCGAAACAAGACAGGAACATTGACGGTCGGCTGCACGTAGGCTGCACGTAGGATTTACGCCAGCGTGACCGTAAAGATCTGAATCACACCGAGAAACCAACGCCACACAGGCAACTCCGGGGCAGCAAGCGCACAGCACCATGCAGGAGGAGGTTAAGCACCACATAGGTGCACGACAGCGTGAACGCGGCGACCTGCGCTGCGATAACAACGCTGCTGTAACCCAAAGCCAGCAAGCCCAAACAATGAGGTCCAGCAAAATAAGAAAAGCACCTAGCGAGAAACCGACAGCACGGAAGATCTCAGCCAAACGGAGAAGACTCGATAAATCATCTGCAAACAAAGCCAACAGCACCCTGAAAAATCCCTTAATATCACCAATTGCAACTCTCTTCGAGAAATCAATAGCGAACAAGAACTCTTTAAAGGACCAAAGATTCAACTTTTTGAAAGATCCAGGCGAGGTACTGTTCTCTTCCACGACCGACGTAGCAGGCCTACAAACCCCATTGGATCCTGAGATAGAACCAGAAGACAGCTTCCAGTCAACAAAAGATGCATGTACATACTCAACCTCGCCTGTAAAAGTAGCTGTTCAACTCACTGAAGACTGTCCTGTTAATAAAAGTCAAGATCACCTAACAAGCAGTGAGAACAATACAAATCCGCTAAATGGACCAACAAGTGTAACCACATTTGCAATAATTCACTCTGTTGACAACTCAAGTCTGAATAATCCGTCAAAAACAATGGCCCACCACCAACCAACTACTTTACAAAATTAAAGCGAGAGAGCGATCAGCCGAAAAAGGCCCCTACGATCCGTTGAACCAGGAAATAGGAAATGTAGAGCCTGAAAAACTCCAGTCAGATGAAGTCCCATACCCACACATCCCGGAAAGCAACCCAGCACACGGTTCAAAGGCCCCCGCTGGGCAACAAGTCCCACTCAATAACACGAAGGATCATAACAACTCGCTAAGACACGACGACAAAACAAATTCACCTACAGGTGACGAGTCTCTGACCCTCGTGGCACCTCTCCTGCAAGCACTAAGAACAGCTACGGCAACATTAACAATGCAATCCGACAAGTTGGACATCCAAATAGATCTGATGAACATAATTGCATCTTATATAGCAGGAATAAATACAAAACTGGATAACCTTAATAACTTAATTAAAAGGGCGCAATCCATCTCGGCCGAACAGCATCAAATTTGCCCTTGCGGCCCAATTCTGGATAAATTGAGCACCCTACCAACGGTCCTTGACCAGATCATTAGTTTAAACAAGCAAGAAATAAGCTGCGACAGAGCTACCGAAAGCTTAAAGACCGTCAAACTTGAAGATCAACAATCTGGCAGCAACAGACCTCGAGAAGAAAAAACACCTGAATTACAGACATCACGGCATGAGATCAACATAATCAGTGATAATACACCAGAAAAACCAGCAACGGAATCTACCACGGCCAAGCAAAAGACACAAAATTTAACGAAAAGACAAAAGAAAAAAGAAAGGAAAGCAAGAAACAAAAAAACAGAAGATGACGTGCTCCGACGCCATAGCAGCTATCCTATATTTCTAAAACACCATACACAAAACACACCAGAGTTAGGCACAATGGATACCTCTAAGAAGGCCGAAGCAGGAACCATCGGACAATATATATACACAACCTCGCTAAACGCGAAATCCAACCCTCAAAGCTCACTGGAATCTCGGGAAAACCCCCAGTTGATGCAAATACCTGATCAAAATCCAGCCTCAAAACAGACCAGTCTGACCACAAAAGAGCCGGAGCACAAAATATCCCCGGCACCTGAAAACAACAAAACTATTGTTCAAGTACACAACGAGCAGTCAGAAAATTTACTAAACAGGAGTTCACCCAATGATCCGATGCCACTTACGGAATCAATAAAACCGCCCAACACAACATCATCATTAAACCCTCAAAATGCTCAAATTCGAGCACTTCACGATGGAAACAAAACTGCCCAAGAACGCACTAGCAACCAACAACAGCAGGAGAGAGAGAGCGAAGCTGAAAAACACTGCCTTAAAGCAAACAACACAGATCCAGCACATCGAGACGAATTGCATAGCACCATCCAACACCCCGGGCTAAGCCCCCACACCTTAACATCAGGCAGCCAGTGCAATTTGACTCAGACAAAGCTGAGCTTCGTTGTCACCAACAACAAAATGACACGACCAAGAGACGCGGCAGCGACAAACCAAAAACTAGATACCATCAATTTATCACCTGATATCCAGCACAATCAGCTCCAAACGTCACGGCTAAGCGAAGAGGCAGTAATAAAACCAATAATAGACACGATCAATGCGGATAATGTCAGCTGCCAAATTATCTTTACCCCCGAGTACGTGACTCAAGGCAGACACGATATCCTAAATAGGAATAATATCCTAAAACTGACCAAAGAAATTAAGGAACTAAGCGCTATCAAATCATCCGACCTAGACCGGGTAGAATTTCTAAGTAGCTCTAACACAACAACGCATGAACAAACAAGGACAACATGGACCTCCGCTGCTATAGCCCAAGCTATTCTAGAGCATACGGAGACCTTCCAAGCATGGGGCATTCAATTATCACAGCCAACTGCCCCAAGATACCCGCTTCCTCTACAGACAAATAGTGGCACGCAACTTATAAGAAGACTGGCAGACCTCGCCCCAAAAAAAACAGTCTACTCTATACTACATAACGCCAAAGGCAGAAGCGAGGCAGAACCTAAATGCATAGAGGCAAGCGCAGTTACAGTGGGAGAACAGCTAAATATAACTGATTCTTGGAACTGGCTCCCTAACATACTAAACAATAAACGGCCTAACTGACCGATCGCCCAAGAAAGAAATAAAGTAGGACATAATGAAATACATATTATCTCATGGAACATAGCAGGCGCAAAAAGACTGCTGGACGACGGTCTCGCCTTGGATGAATGGGACAACGCCGACATAATTGCCCTGCAAGAAACATGGCTGCAGGAAGAAATTGCATTGGCGGGCTACATCCATTACACGGTGCCAGCTAAAAAATGTAAAACCTACGGAAGAGCAATCGGAGGCCTAATGGTATACGTGTCTACTGCTCTTAAAATTAAGTCAGAACAACTTCAATCGCCAGATCCAAGTTTACAGTTAATCAAATTGTCAGGCCAAAAAAAGTACGGCCATAAAACGGCAATATTGATTAATCACTACACCCAACCGAATCATCTGGTAAAAAAGACAAAATTCAACTTATTACGCAAGGAGATACTAAAATTTCGGAGCTCTGAACCAACCTGGAACATCATCTTAACAGGAGATTTTAACTCCAATCTGATTTATACACCAGAGGAAGATGAGATACTAACCTCAGACAACATACACTGGAACGTCCCCCAGCAAGCAACAGGTGCAACAAAGAGCCGAAAGGATAGCCTAGCCACTCACTTAGTAACTGACCTAGAGTACCTAGGTATGCGAGTACTGAATGGCAGAACAGAGAAAGACAATCCACCAAAGAAAACGTTCTACGGTCCTTGTAGTCAATCCACATTGGACTTTACGATAATAAGTCTCCCACTGTTTCCTTCAGTACTCAGTTTTTATATCGAATATACAACAATGAGTGATCATAGTATGCAACATCTGAAACTCAACTATTATTCAGATACATTGCAACCGGTGTATGCCCTGGAAGGCTACTTGGGAACAACCAACCAGAAACGAATACACTGGAACAGTTCGACTAAACTGAATTGGACCTCAATAATAAAGTACGCTCTCCAAGAGGCAAACAGAGCTACAACAGATAAGATACAAGCCTGGTCTCTCTTTCTTGCAAAATTAAAGTTAAGAATGAAACCAACAAAAACATCGGTAAAAACTAAGCATGCGACCAAGAAACTGCCCTGGGCACTAAATGAACAAAGAAGGGCCTTGCGTAGAAGCCAAAAAAATCTGCAATTAAAAGTGAATGACCCGAGCTGCTTGAATACGTTTCGTGTCCACAGAAAATTATATAAAAAAGGAATCTGGGAGCTGCAAAAGAAGGCGAACGATGACTTTTGGATTAACTTACTGGCTAGCTCTAAGTTACAGGACTCGAACAAATTCTGGACCATAATAAACCAGCTAACAAGGCCACGAAATGTTCTGTCCTCAAATATTCAAGAAACGGTATGGTCAACTTTCCTGTCGACAAAATTTGAAGAAAACCGACGGAAAGCTCCAGAACAGACATTGGGAACTGCGGAGCCATATTTAAACAGTTGCGATGAACATCATCACATTAACCGCACGACAATAGCACAAAGGATACATACGTGCACTGAAGCCACAGAAGGCTGGTACACTGCTGACGAGATCATAGCCATCATCGGAAAGGGAAAAAGAAATGGAGCGCCGGGCCCGAATGGCATCCCACAAATTGCCTTTAAGGATTCACCAGACCTTTGGGCACAACATCTCGAAGAGCTCTTTACAGACGTTCAATGGTATAATCGCATCCCAGAAAGCTGGAAAGGCTCTATCATCACCCCAATACACAAAGGTGGAGACAGGGCAAACCCTTTAAATTACCGCCTAATAACACTCCAGGACATCGAAGCCAAATACTTTGCCTCTCTCCTTTTAAAAGACCTGGTAAATTGGGCAGACGATAAAGCAATAATTCCAATAAATCAAACTGGCTTTAGAGCGGGTATCGGAACTACATCTAATATACTAACAATAACAATGATAGCGGAAAAATGCCAGCGCTCGAAGCAGGACCTGAATCTCTGTTTTATCGACCTGAAGGCGGCCTTCGATAGCGTTGACCGCAAGCTATTATGGGCAAAGCTGAAAGCCTGGGCCATTCCCGAGAAAGTACTGAGGGGGCTACTCCTATTCAACACAGATACTTGGACACAAATCAAGTTAGGGGATGGATCACATCTATCAAGAAAAGTATACACATCGATTGGCTTAAAACAGGGCTGCGTCTTAGCACCACAGCTTTTTAATCTATTCATATCAGACCTGTCAGGAACTTTAAACATTTGTAATGCGCATGCACCAAAACTTGGCAACCGTCATCTTACCCATCTGGCTTATGCTGATGACATCGTTCTTTTGAGCCAAACAAAAGTGGGCCTGTCCAGGTTACTGTCAGTAACATCACAATTTCTGAAGGCAAATAACCTTACTCTGAATTTATCTAAGACAAAAACTATGTCAATAACCAATCATCGTACTGTGAAACTTAACATATCATTTGAGGGAAAATCACTTGAAAGAGTCACATACTATAAATACTTAGGATACTATCTCGATGACAAGCTCACCCTGAACGCCCAAAAAAACTATATGAAGCAGAGAGCCGGAGCACTAATTTTTGCACTTAGCTCATTGGCAAAAAAGCTGCAAGGCCCCTCACTGAAACCTCTACTAACAGTAATGGCAACCAAAGTACTTCCTACACTATCCTACGCAAGCATAGCTATGCAGGGCAAGGATGATATTACTTTAAACAGCCTTACTGCAAAAATCTACAAGAAGGTCTTGCAACTTCCACGTTCATCTTCTCCTGCCCAGACGCGTTTAGAATTTGGCCTGATGAACGAGACACTCGGAAGACTCTACACAAGTATTAGAGTATGGTATAGAATTAAACTGAACTCTACAAATAACACCTTGGACAGCTTGTTATGGCAGGAATTACAAAATCAACAAAATTCTGCCGCAAACAAATATCTGACAGGCGCTTTGGAGCAAACATGCATGGTAACCTTGTGGGAAAAAAATCTACCATTCACGTCCTTTAAACAGGTCCTAAAAAAAGCGGCCAAATTCCATTCATTAATCACGGATAAAGCCATCTTTGCAGCCCGATCTCACGCTTGGACCGTGATTAACAGCTATAACAATCTCATCCCGGCTACCTACCTTGCATCAACATACTCTGTGTTTATAAAAAAAAGGCTGATGGCAGTGAGATTCGGTAATCCACCAACTGTGGCTGATGGACCTGTCTGGAAACGCTCAGAAGCAAATACCTGCCGACTATGTGGCACTATAAAAGAAGATATAATCCACATTATATGCCACTGCAAATCACTGACCCAGGAGCGAACACTTTTTCTAAAGAACATTTTTAAGGCCAAAGGTCTACGCACCTGTAGATCTGCAATTATTGGTGCCTTAGACTCAACCGACCCAATAATTAATTGCAAATTTATAAAATTCTTGATAGCCTTTGAAAAGCGGCTGAAAGCTCTTGATATTTTAAAATAAGATGCTCAGTTTTATTAACTATTTTAAAGACAAACAATTGGACACAGCTCCTACCAGCATCATTTTAACTTTTGCAATTTAAACTGTACGATGCAGAAATTTAATTGATTTCACTGTAATGTTAAAATGTCTTCCATGTTCATTTTTGTTATGGTTTTAATTAACTAAACAATAAAGTTTTTACCAGTCATCCAAAAGCACTGAAATGCATGGATTCCTGCGCATTCACAAGAACCAGCACTTTGGTGTAAATGCACAGTGCAGTTTTTGTAGTAAACCAGCTGAACCACATACCCGATATGGCTGACACTCTTCAGATGAACCACAGATAACACTTGTGAGCTAGAAGCATTGGCAGTTAAACAGCAGAAGAGATTCAGAAAAATGCAGAGGATGGCTGCAGAATTTTGGTTAAAATTGTAGATTTCTCCCTGTGTTTAGCAAGACCAATTCCAGTTCCACAGCTGCTTTTAGTACCACCAAAGGGAATGAGGGAACTTTATTGAAGGATGTCTGGGGCTAAAGGATGTCTCATTCAGGAGATGTGTTGAGATCAACTGAGTTTTGTAAATCAAGGCAGAGGTCAGCATTTGTATTTTAAGAGGGGAGGAATTTGCCAGACTTCATTGGCGCTATAGTCTTCATAAGGTATAGCAAGGGTATCCTAAATTTATCCAATACGATGCTTATTGAGGTAATCTGCCGTAGGTTTATCATCAAAGCAGGCATGCACATTCCTTTTGCCACTCGTATATCAGCCAACTTCAAAGAGCAAAGTGGTGCCAAAATTGGCTCAAAAGGTGGTGCCGCTGATGACACTAAGTGATGTCAAGCACACAAGGCCTTGAAAGACACTGGCTACCTCAGAAGAAACAAAAAGGCGGAAGCCTGTTGAGCCAGAATTTTTGACAGCATTAGAGCGAGCAGATAGTAGATTTACCAAATCATTACAAGTGGGCTCAGCCCTGGAGAGTGGCCCAGAAGGTAAAGGGGACACCCTGGAATTGTCCAGCAAGTCTTACTGGAAGGCATTGACTTGAGCGGAGTTGGCCGACTGAGTCAAATTCTTGCCTCACCTTTTCTTTTTTTAAGTTTTAAATAGCGTGAACTCAAGCCAAGGGCATTGGAATGCTTTACATGAACACCAGTTACATTACATAAGGTCAGGTTATTTATTTAGGCAAAGGAAAGCAAAGTAATTTCCCAAGACTCCTAGGATGCAAGCAGACACCAGGACACAAACCTGATTAGCCAATTCCAAAGTCAGCAGCTCTGGCTGTAACGCCACACCCTCTCTACAAATTAGGAATCAGTTCATATGATGAGGAAGTGACAGGCATTGGGAGAAAGCTCAAAGTCTCTAAAATTTCATAGAAGCAGAGCTCTACTTCTTCCTATGTTTTTTGTGGGAAGATTTTGAGGAAGATAATTCCTTTTTGGAAGGGCTTGCCTTATGTGGTGAGGGCCGGCTTTGCAAAGTCCCGGAGTTCCTTGGACAATAAAAACAGCCTCCAGTTCTCTGATGGATATTGGGTGCATCCCGGTACAGCAGGTTGTATTCAGATTCTAGATACCACATGCAGAAGTCAAGTGGGCCAGATATGAACATCATCTTTGGGTATAAGGGACCAGGTGTGAACCCTAAAACCTTAAGAAGAGACATTTGATGCAACTGCTGTGAAAAGCTGAGGAATTTCATCAGTGAAGAAGCAACAGGAGCACCGGACCTGTATTGATGAGGCCGGAAAGACAACTGATGCAAGCATGCCTACCCGTGCCTTATATGTTCATTAGTCATCACATATTGGGTGGGTGAAGTTGCATGGTTCTACTCGGTGACACTGCTGTGAAAAACGTTTCTGGATCTAATCCGGCACCTGGTGGACATTCATGAGGTGAGAAATCGGTGAGAAGTAACCATCATAATGCTACCTTATTTGACCATTTTGAATCATTATTAGAAAGACCTTTTTGGAGCACGGGAAGCGGTCTGTCTCGAGATTCTTCGTGGCAGCTAGAGAGCTGCACAAATGCATCCCATGATACAATTTCTTTTACAGGCTATTAAAGATTATATCACACTGAAATATTTACAGCAAATATTATGAACAAACATGCACTACTAATGTCATGCATGACTAAATTACCTTCCATTCGTTCAACATGCACATGACTTTTGGTAAAAAGCGTTTCAACAGTGGCATTAAGAATGCAAAAAGATGATTTACAGGTAAAAATTAGATGACTGTGAGGAACCAGAAGCTGGCGATGAAAACTACTTTGTCTCAGACGTATCTTGAATATTTTTATGACTTTAGTCTAGACCCAAATTGACTAAGCTATCATAAAGGTGTGTAAAGTGCTTTAGAGAAAAAACAGCACTCTCAAGCAGGGTTCTTTCATTCACCTGTACAAGGAGGAAGCCTCATGAGCAGCCATTGGCACCAACTTTGAAAAGATATCAGGGCCAGTCACAGCAGGATCCGTGGGATTTACAGGCAGTGGCTTCACAAGGGGGGCTCCTAAGGAAAGAGGAACAGGCAAGTTCCACCAAAGTTAAGAAAAGTACACATATGACTTAAAACAGTTAGTTCCATACATTAAAAAAAAAATCAAAAGAAATAGCAAAACATTTGGGGTAAGTGAATTAGCAGTCACATTGATACACGCCTACAAAGCCCTCCACAACGCCGGACCTGCATACCTCAATCAATCGCAGCGACATGGTTGAAACACAATTTGTAATGATGGAAGGTTAAATTGTGCTTTCTTTCAAAGGGGATATAGGTTTCCATGAGGCGTAGAAGTGAAAAAAGGGATTTCAGAAACACACTAATCAACATGAACAAATCCCTCCTTTATGCTTACCATTTGGCATGCAGAAGTAAGGCCTATAGGCAGACCTTGATTAGGGCGATTCAAGATGCAGCATGTTAGAAACTGGGTCTCTAGTTGGCAGAAATATGTACCCTGTTTAAGTAGGGACCACAATCCTCGTCAGGGTAAGCTAGATACACACTAAAAGATAACCTGTGCTCATCCTCTGGTAGCTTGACACAGAGCAGCAGTGGCGTAACAAAAGTTGAGGGGGCCCCCTTGCCACGCACACACGGAGGGGCCCCCACTCCAGATTAAATCCAGAGCTTTTGGGGGACCGCAGGGGATGCGGAGGGCCCGTGTTACGCCCCTGCAGAGGAATCAGGCTTATCTAAAGAGGCAATGTATAAAGTATTTCTGCAACACGCACACAGTAACACAATGAAAAATAGTGAATCATTTTATGATTAAAACAAAACCAAATCTACAAAAATTCAATAAGTAGAACCGGAGTTGTGAATTGGCCTTGAGACAAGTCTGAAAGGCTACATGTGTGGGTGGCACAATCAGTTTTGCAGGCCCACTAGTAGCATTTGCATTACAGGTCATGGGTATATGGTATGCCACTTCACAAGGGACTTATCAGTAAACTAAATATGTCAAGTATACACCAATGCCATCATGTTTAGGGGAGAAGCACATGCACTTTAGCACTGGTTAGCAGTGGTAAAGCGCTCAGAGTCCTAAGGCCAACATAAAAATACGGAAAAAATTTGAGGTAAGCAGGCAAAAAGTTTGGAGGAATTCCATCCTAAGGATGGCAGGTCTAATACAGAGCAATCTTTCAAATCTTCCAATCCAAACATTCCAAACCTTCACCTCCGAACCCATGGAAATCATATGTGGAGTTCACCAAGGATCCTCGCTCAGCCCCACACACTTTTAAAGTGATATGACACCTGTGGCGAGCATCGCCAAAACACACAAACTCCACATCATATCCTAAGCCTACGAGACACACTTCATGTTCTTCCGCTTCGAAGACACCACCAAGATCAAGACCAACTTCAAAAACTGAATGACAGACTACGCCAACGGCTTGAAGGACAACTGCCTGAAGCTCCACTCGGACAAGACAGAGGTACAGATTTTCAGAAACGAAAGCTCCCCGAGGGATGCATCCTAGTGGCCTTCAGAAGTTGGACCTCCTCCTACCCCCAGTGACCACACTAGGAACCTAGGCACCTTTCTGGACAAACTAACCATAACGACACTGGTCAACTTGATCTCCAGCTTCTGTTTGTTCATCCTCTTCATGCTTCGCAAGATATTCAAATGGATACCCCAAAGCTCAAGGCACAGCTTCACACAGGCCCTCCTCTTCAGTTGAATGGACAACGCCAATGCTCTCTACGCAAGGATCACAGCTCACCTCAGAATACAGAACATTCGGACAAACCCACATCACTCCCTATGTCAGGGAACTTCACTGGCTCCCAGTACAAAAAAGATGCCAGCTCAAGCTCCTGACCCACGCATACAAGGCCCTGCACAACTGCAGACCTGCCTACTTGAATCACTGCCTGAACTTCCATTAGCCCACCAGACACTTCTGCTCCACATCCCTTTCTATAACCCTCACCCCCACAGACGACGTAGCAGATGCAAAGTTTGCTCCTTCTCCTACCTAGCAACAAAGACATAGAACCAGCTATCCTTTTATTTTTTTTCATATTTCAAAAAAACCTTTATTGAAGATCAACATTGGGTTTACATCTACGCTTACTGCCTACAACCGTATATTGGCCGGCATAGCGACATTGCGAATTTGTAAGAAGGGTGTACTATGAGGGCAGGGGAGTACACAGCAAGCCGCCTACAACCCCGTCGGGCCGGCCGCGTTAGCAAGAGTGTTTGGCTATGAAGGCAGGATTATCATTGCATACATATAATAACAAGAACATTAGCAAACAACGGAGGCATCTGGAAAAAGAAAAAATAAAATTCACTTATGTGTTGTACACTAAAGAAGTATAACCATTACAAAGGGGTGTTTCGGCCTATAAATAATGTGGCGATGACACATATCGTCCCGAGTTGTCCAGTGCGCGATGGGTGTGGGTGTGTGCTCTGCTGGGGAGTATTGTCAGGGGGGCGGGTGATATTTCTCATGAGGTTTCCGCGTTATTGTCTGTGGCATGTTCCAATAAATACATTTGCAACGGGCCCCAGATACCCCTTGGGCGTGATGAGGGGGGCTGGAGCTCTGCATAAATGTGTAACTGCTCCTGGCAATATGTTAGGTCCTAGAGCCAGTCCTTAAAGTTCGGAGCTCTCCCTCTTCCCCACAGACAGGCAATTTTCCTCTTGGCGAGTAGTAGTGCTATGGAGGAACTTCCGCATTTTCGTGGCATTGGGTTCAGTGTAGCCCAACAGGGCAGTAAGTGGGTCTGTAGGGACATGTAGGCCAGTAAAGAGATCTAGTGCAGCAAGTACCTCCACCCAGTAGTGTTGTATAGGTGGACAATCCCAGGCTAGGTGCTTAAAGTCAGCCCCTTCCCTACCACAGTGGTCGCAGTGATCGTTGTCCCGTAGTTTCAACTAGTACAGTTGTGCTGGAGTGCAATATAAACGGTGCAGGTATTTGTAATGTATTATCCTGAATCTGCTGCTAGCGGAAATTTCCCCTGGTTGTGCACAACAATATGTCCACTGTTCGTCGGTTATGGGGTGACCGAGTTCTTCCTTCCACTTGTCTTGGGCTGTTGGTGGGTCGTATTCTCTATTGGTTTGGACGGTGTGGTACAATTTAGGTAGAACATGCGCAGGGGCATCTTGTTGCAGCAGTATATGTAACGGGGACATCACTAAGGGTTCCAGGGGAAAAGTGGGTGTAGCAGCTTTCAAGTCTTGTCGGAGTCTGATGTAATAAAAGCGGTCTAAGAGAGTAGGGTCGACATTTTAAAAATAATTGTCGCTGGTGCTGAAGTTCCCATTAGTATATAGTTGTCCCAGGTGTGTATGGAGAGTTTGCTGAGGAGCTGTCTACAGCTGCCCTCCTGCGTGACTGGGAGGTCCTGTCGCCCATAAATGGGGAAGGTTAGGAGAGTAAAGTGATGTGCAATTGGTTAATTTGGCTAGGTGGTGCCATGCACCAACGGTACATTGAACGGTGGTAGATGCAATATGTCTGGGGACAGCGGGGACACTGATATAGGCGGTGCTAGGAATGGGGCGCATGTAACCGTTTTCAATCGCCAGGTGAGGCATGTGCAGGGGCTTCATCCAGTACGTAGCATAGTGTGCCTGTGCACAGCTGAAATATAATTCGATGTCTGGCACGGAGAACCCACCCGCATTAAAAGGGCACATAAGTGTGTCCCATCTGAGCCTGGCTTGTTTCCCTCCCCATATTAGTCGTATTAGTTGAGTCTTCATGGCAGAGAAAAAGTGACGGCTGGGGGCATATGGGATGTTGACAAATAAGTACAGGAGTTTGGGTAGAATGACCATTTTGATTAATGATGCTCTGCCAGCCATGGATAGGGGTAGCGCTATCCAACTTGTGATTTTATCGGTGTTGGAGTCTAAAGCGCGTCCGTAATTGGCTGTCATGAGTTCATCGCGTGAGCGAGACACAGTGATACCCAAATAAGTGAGAGTGTCATCACACCATTTAAGGGGGAAATCCGAGGTAAACCTTGTGGTGGATTCCGCAAGAGGATAAATCTGGGATTTGGACCAGTTGATGTTGACCCCCCGATAGTTGCCCAAACAGAATAAATAAACGCAGCATGGGATTCAAGATGATGTCAGGCTGTCGCAAGTATAAAGTGATATTGTCTGCGTATAAGGATATGAGAATCTGCCGCCCAGGGTAGATGATGGCATGGCCCGATGTCTAATTTTAGCAGCGAGAGGTTCGATAGCCAATGCAAATAGGAGAGGGGAAAGAGGACATCCTTGCCTGGTGTCTCTCGCCAGGAGGAAGGAGGAAGAGCGCAGACCATTTTTCATTACGGTGGCGCGAAGACCAGTG
Source organism: Lissotriton vulgaris (assembly GCF_964263255.1). Lineage (NCBI taxonomy): Eukaryota > Metazoa > Chordata > Amphibia > Caudata > Salamandridae > Lissotriton > Lissotriton vulgaris. Next base: position 276,220,423 of record NC_141698.1, on the reverse strand, counting down.
TATATTAGGTTAACCCAGGCCAGGAATGGGTGGGGGAGGAAGCCCATGCGTACCAAGACAAAGGAAAGATAATCTCATTCCAGGGAATCAAATGCCTTGGTGGCATCAGGGAATATGGCAGCCGCGTTTTCCTCGGGGTCAATGTCGTGAAGTAAAGTGAATAGTGTTCTCAAGTTGTGGGTGTGCTCCTAGTCGGATAAATCCTGATTGGTTCGGGAGGACCAGCACTGGCATAACGGGGCTGATGCGGTTAGTAATTAGTTTGGCGCAAATTTTGGCATCTAAATTTATGAGTGAGAGGGATCTGTACGGGTCAAGTTGCGTGGGAGATTTACCTGGCTTAGGCAACTATATAATGAGAGCTTCCCGCATTGTTCGGGGCAGAATACCGGTCTCACGGGCCTCCTCGAACACGTGCCTCAGCACCGGAATAATGAGATGTTTATACAATTTATAGAATTCACCCAGTAGGCCGTCAGGCCCCGGAGCATTGCCAGATTGCAATTGCATGATGGCTGAGATGATCTCATCATCATCATGGTGGGCTAGTAGGAATTCTCTTTGGCCATTTCCTAACTAAGCTATGGCGGTGTCCTCAAAGAATGATTCAAAATCTACTGGAGTGTGGTGGTGGGTGGAGTATAGACATTTATCAAATTGTTTAAACGCGGCTAAAATATCCGAGGAGTTTCCGTGTACCAGTCCGTCCTCATCTTCAATTTCTAATACCGTGTTGGTGAAAGGTGGAGGGCGGACAGAAGAGGCCAGCGCTCTACCCGGTCTCTCGCCTTCACCATACTGCCGAGCTTTGTGATATTTTCCCCTGAATTTACACTCGCGTTCTGCAGTTTCTTGATATTCGGTAAGTAGCGCTCGTAGGTGTGCCTGTAATGTGGGAGAAGGCGCGGACTGGAGATCAGACTCAGTTTGCTTGAGTTCTGCCTCTAATTTGTGGACTGTGTTTCTTATGTCTTTCAGTACCCAGCCACTTTTCGCTAGGCAGATGCCCCGTATGGTGACCTTAAAATCCTCCCATATGGTAGAGTATAGAGGGATGGAGCCAATGTTGCGAAGGAAGAAGTCCGATATTTCTTGTTCTATTTCATCCTTAAAAACAGGGTTAAGCAGTGACTGCGGATTGAGGCGCCATGCTAAATATAGAGGCTCCTCCTGCGGCGGTGTGAGAGTCAGCAATACTGGAGAATCGTCCGAATATGTGCGTGGTAAATAAGTGGTGCGTGACGCCCAAGTTGCCAATCCCCTATCGACCAGCCAGTAATCTATGCACAACCAGAAGGCGTGAACGGAGGCGTGGCAAGAGCCCTATCACGTCAATGGGTGGCGAGTACTCCAGGGGTCTGCAAGGCCATGTTCCTCCACTATGTCCCTGAGGGCTCGCTGAGCAGCTGTGTAGTGGTGTGATTGTGGGTGTGACCTATCTAGGCCAGGGTTGTGTGTGACATTAAAGTCTCCCCCCAATATCAGGTGTGTAGTGTCTACATCTTTTAACTTTCCCCACAACACCTAGAAAAACTCTGGGTCGTCCGAATTTGGGCCATAACACGACACCATGGTAATGGATTGCCCTGATAACCTGCCCAACATTATGTTATACCTCCCTTGTGGGTCTGCATAGAATCCTATGGGAGTGCGTGCTTTACCAACACAGAAGTGCCTCAGGCATATGAGGAGTAACAGGAGAAGCCCCTGTGAGCAGCCCAGCGGGCAGCGAAGGTAGGGGATGAGTTGGGGGATAAGTCTGTTTCCTGTAGCATGGCGCAGTGGATGCTGTGGCGATCCAAATAAGCAAGGATATGACAACGTTTCTGGGGATCTCCTAAGCCACGCACATTCCAAGTTATATTTGAGCGTTGTGGGATGGGTCTCTGTCATATTCGTAGTAGAAAAGATCGTAATAGGCCATATTGTGTGTAGCTATATGGAGATACAACCAGCAGTGGAATTGTGTCAAAAGCCAGAAGGCAAATGCTACTTACCAGTATGCATCTGTTCTTGGCATGTAGGGCTACTGACATTCATATCTTGTTATAACAAACTGGGGTTGCCAGGGATCGAATTTAGTTCAAGACTGCTCTTTATTTAGCAGCTCTAGGCCTTCGTTTAACAGATTCCGAAGGCTTTTGTATTAATTCATACAGTATTTTCACATTTCAAATTATTTGCATTTTTCACAAATGTCAGAGGGTTAAACAAACCTTAACAATTGAAATAGTTAAAACAGACATAAATCATATATGTTGTACTTGATAAGTGCATAAATGAAAACATTCAATACCAGTTAAACATATGTGTTAAACTCAATTATGGTGATAAAACAACTCAGTATGGTACACCTATACTTGTTTTTCTGCAAGTCATAATGTGCACAGTTAGTAAAACTAAACACAATGGACATTTCAGTTTTTATAGTTCCTGAATTTCACTTAAGTCGCCCTAATTGTGAACGTGGATTTTTCTAATCCTGTGACCACCAAGGTGTAGGTTCCCTTGGGACAGCCGAACAGCTGACCATGTAAATATATGTAAGGAAGATAACCATGCAGCTGTGACAGGCACCGGGGAGGAGGGTGGGTATATGAATGTCAGCAGCCCTATATGCCAAGAACAGATGCATACTGGTAAGTAGCATTTGCCGTTCGAGGCATGTGGGCTGCTGAGTTCATATCTTAGCATAGACTGTATAGCAGTTTCTCCTCTAGCGGTGGTTGCCTGTATCAGCTGCAGTGGTTTGAAAAAGAGTTTTAAGGACAGCCTGGCCTACAGCAGCTTGTTGCTTAGCTTGCACGTCAACACAGTAGTGTTTAGTGAAAGTGTGTATGGTAGACCATGTAGCTGCCCTACATATGTCTTCTAAGGGAATATTTCCTAGGAAAGCAATGGATGCCCCCATTTTACGCGTTGAGTGGGCTTTTGGGGGAACTGTTAAAGTGCGCTTTGCCTTTTGATAGCATATTTGAATGCATTTAACTATCCATCTGGCTATTCCTGCCTTGGAAATGGGATTACCCTTATGTTGTGGTGAAAAAGCAACAAATAGTTGCTTTGTCTTTCGGAATGATTTTGTTCTGTCAACGTAATATAACAGAGCTCTTTTAACGTCTAGTGTGTGTATTTATTTATTTATTTATTTTATTTTTGACATTTGTAGAGCGCAGCAAATACCCGCAGGCGTCTCGGCGCTAAAAATTCATCTGTTTCCTATTTGTTATCCCTTCTCACTGATCAAAGAGCCATGTCTTAAAAAAATTTCGGAATTGGTGGAGTGAGGGACTCGTCCTGATGTGCTGGGGGAGGGTATTCCAGAGTTTGGGTGCTGCCACTGAGAAGCGGCGGTCACCCCAGGACACTGTTTTTGTTCTTGGGATTACTAATTGGTGTAAGTTGGAAGAACGTAGCTGTCTGTGGGGTATGTAAGGTGTTAGTTGGTCTTTAAGAGCATGTGGTCCTTGGTTGTTGAGTGTCTTGTAGACTATACACAAGGACTTGAACTTTATTCTGTTATGGATCGGTAGCCAGTGGAACTGTCTTATCGTATCCGAAATGGGATTGAACTTAGAGGTTCCTGAAAGTAGTCGTGCTGCTGCGTTCTGAATGGACTGTAACTTTTTTATGACCTTGACCTGGGCGTTGAGGAATAGACCATTGCAATAGTCTAACGATGACAGGACTAAAGCACTAACCAGAGTTTTAATTGCCGTCTTCGGAAGAAAAGGGCGAATCTTCCTGATCATTTTCAATTTGTAATGGGCAGTGGTAGCAGCTTTGTTTGCATGGTCTAAAAAAGTGAGACCTTCATCAAAGATGATTCCCAGATTCCTGACTTTGGCTGTTGGGATGGGTGGTGTCCCAAAGGCTGCAGGCCACCAGCATGATGACCATGGTGGGAGGAGCGGTCCAAAGATGACTACCTCCGTTTTTTCTGAGTTGAGCTTAAGGCAATTTGTAGCCATCCACTCTCCTATTCCAAGCAGTCCATCTTTGAAGTTTTGTGCCACTTGTGTGTAGAGCTCTTTCAGCCACGGATTTCGGGTTTTGAAAGAAAACTGGCAATTCTATGGACTGATTGATGTGGAAAGTGGATATAACTTTTGCCATAAACTTAGGGTTTGTACGAAGCACTACTTTATTGTGGTGTATTTGCATGAAAGGTTCCTGAATAGTTAGTGCCTGTAGCTTACTCACTCCCCTGAGGGAGGTAATAGCTATTAAAAATGCCACCTTCCTTGTTAAGAACTGTAGTTCACATGAATGAAGTGGTTCGAAGGAGGGTCCCATGAGTCTGGTAAGTACTATGTTTAAGTTCCAGACTGGAGAAGGTGGATGCTTTGGAGGGATAATTCTTTTAAGTCCTTATGGACGAGTATGCTAGGTTACATCTCTGAAGATGTAGCAGGTAACAGATTACATTTTGGATGGAGGCATCTAATGGATTGATTTGGTTATTATTACAGTAAATTACAAATCTTTTCCATTTAGCTGCGTAGCATGCTCTGGTAGTGGGACGCCTTGCTTCCTTGATAATGTTCATACAGTCTGGAGGCAAGTTAAGATATCCGAACTCTAAGACCTCAGGAGCCAGATCGCTAGGTTCATCTGATTGGGATCTGGGTGCCTGATTTCTCCATGGTTCTGGGTTAGCAGTTGTGGCGAGAGGCGCAGTCTTTGGTGAGGAACCGCTGAGAGTTCTAGGAGCGTTGTGTACCGTGGCTGTCTTGCCCATGTGGGAGCAACCAGGATCATTGTGAGTGACTGTTGCCTTAGTTTGCGTGCCACTAATGGAATCATTGAGGTTGGTGGAAAAGTGTACGCAAATCTGCCTGACCAGTTCATCCATATCGCATTGCCCTGTGACAACAGGTGTGGGAACCTGGCGGTGAAGGACGGGAATTTTGAGTTTCCGTTTGTGGCAAACAGATCTATGTCTGGATGTCCCCACTTTTGGAAGAATCGTTGGAGAATTTGAGGATGAATCTCCCATTCGTGTACTTGCTGACCGTGTCGGCTTAGTAGGTCTGCTATCTGGTTGTCTATTCCTGGGAGGTGTTCTGCCAGGAGATAAATGTTTTGTGGAATTGCCCACTTCCATATGCTCTGTGCCAGGTGAGATAGTTGCAGAGAGTGTGCCCCCCCCTGTTTCTGGATGTAATACATGGCTGTCATGTTTTCCATCCGGATTAACACAGCCTTGTTGCGCAAGTATTTCTGAAAGGCTCTCATTGCTAGGAATACTGCTAGTAACTCTAAATGGTTTATATGAAGTGTCTTTTGTTTGACTGTCCAGAGACCTTGGACTGTATACTGAAGGAGATGGGCTCCCCAACCTATCAGTGATGCGTCCGCTGTTAAAACTACCTGTGGAACCGGCTCTTGGAACAGTCGCCCCTTGGAAAGGTTTTATGGGTTCCACCACTGCAGAGAGCGGTAAGCGCGACTGTCTACCAACACTAGGTCTTTTAGTTGTCCTTGAGCTTGGTTCCACTGGTGTGCTAGGCATTCCTGTAAGGGGCGCATATGAAGCAGAGTATGAGGGACGATAAATATGCAGGAGGCCATCATGCCTATAAGCTGCATGAACACTCGAGCTGGAAGGGAGTGTTGTGGCTGAACTTTTTGAATGAGAGATTGTACATTGGCTATCCTGGCTGGATTTGGATATGCCTTTGCTAGGGAGGTGTCTATTGTAGCACCCAGATATTGCTGTATGTGGGAGGGTTGCAGATGTGATTATGGGTAATTTATGGAAAATCCTAAACTGTGCAGTAGCTGGATTATCTGTGAGGTATCACTGGCACACTGCATATGAGTTGGCTTTTATGAGCCAATCGTCGAGGTAGGGGAACACATGGATGTGTTGCCTTATGAGGTGTGCTGCTACTACTGCTAGGCATTTTGTAAACACCCTTGGTGCTGTAGTTACCCTGAAGGGGAGAACTTTGAATTGATAGTGCGGACCCTCTATTGTGAACCTAAGGTATCTCCAGTGAGCCGGATGCATGGGGATGTGAAAGTATGCATCCTTGAGGTCTAACGTGGCGAGGAAGTCGCCTTGTTGGAGTAGTGGGAGTACCTGGTGTAGAGTGATCATATGGAAATGATTTGAGTATGTATTGGTTCAAAGGTCTGAGGTCTAATATTGGTCTGAGGGAGCCGTCTTTTTGGGGAATGAGGAAGTATAGAGAGTATACCCCTGTCCCTTGATGTTGTAATGGGACTGGCTCTATGGCACCCTTTTCCAGCATGGATAGCACCTCCTGTTGTAACTGCGTGATGTGTTCCTTGGACATTGGACGGTGTTTGGGCGGTATGTGGGGTGGGGTAGAAGTGAGTTCCAGGCAGTAACCATACTGGATAATTTGTCTCACCCACCTGTCTGTAGTGATAGCGTTCCAGACTGGTAGGAGTTGTGTTATTCTGCCTCCGACTGGTGTTAAATGGTCTGGAGGGAGTGTGGAAAAGTCACTGTTTTGTGGCGGTGGAGGCTCGGGTGTTATTATTACCACGTCCGCTGCCCTTGTTATTGCTCCCGCTATAACCTCCTCTATTGGAGCCTTTATTAAAGGTGCCTTGTGTAGTGCTCATGAATGATGAAGAAGTTTGGGATGGGTTGCCTCTGCCTGAGCCTCGAAAGGAGGAGCGACGAAAGGAGTTCCTAGACTGCTGAAATTGAAGTGCACCCATGGACTTAGCGGTGTCAGTATCTTTTTTCATCTTTTCTAAGATGGTATCAACCACAGGGCCAAATAAGAAATCCTGGTTAATGGGTTGATTAAGTATGGTAGATTGCACTTCATTTTTAAATCCAGAAATGCGCAGCCAGGCATGCCGGCGTAGTAATACACTAGTGTTGACAGACCTAGCCGCTGTTTCAGCTACATCAAGGGCACATTTTATGGATGCATTAGTGATGAATTTCCCTTCCTGCATTAGGTCATTTGCTTTTGCCTTAAAGGGTTCTGGTAGGTGTTGTAATAATCCCTCCAGTTGGTCATAGTGTGCTCTGTCATAGCGTGCTAGGAGAGCTTGATTATTGGCAATCCTCCAGGTACTTGCTGCCTGAGAGGCCACTCTTTTCACTGAGGCATCTAAAATTTTTTGACTCCTTGTCAGGAGGGGGAGCATCACCTGTTTGCGAATTTGCTCTTTTCCTAGCATTAGATACAACTAGGGAGTCTAGTGGTAGCTGAGACCTGATATAAGAGGGGTCTGTCTGGTGCATGCTTTAGTACTCCTTTTAGCATAGGGAGTACACATACACTCTTCTCTGATGTTGGGACGGTGTTAAATAGAAAATCCTCTTCTATAGGGTCAGTGTGCATGTGTACGCCATAACACTGAGCTGCTCTGTCCACTAGCTAGTTAAAAGCAACAGTGTTGTCAGTAGGAGATGGCTTTGTGGGGTATGGAGAGGGATCGGGTATGGGTTGTGTATAATATGTGTCATCAGGATCATTATGGTCACTCCATTTGTCATCCTGGTTTCCTTGATCGACAGGTTGTATAAAATCATTCTGAGGATCTTCACCCATGTCTTCATCCTCATCATATGCCATAGGTGTAGGAGAATATGGAACATAAGGCATGTTAGGAGTGAAAGGAGGAGGTGTGAAGTATCTTGAAGGGGATGTGGCAAAGTCTTTTTTCTTAGGAGGAACAGGAGAAGGGGCTTCAGTGTCCAGTCTTCTCTTGTTTTTATTGTAGAGTGCTATATGTCCTGTATCAGGGTGTACATACAGTCTGTCGTTCTGGGGACACTGGATCTGGATGAAAAAGTTCTTCCTCCACTGTCCGTGGCTTCGGCGCCGAGGTTTTTGGATCGGTCGCCTGCTTGTCCTTATTTTTTGTTTTCGGTTGAGTCTCGGACTCGAGGACCCTTATATGTGGAGCTTTTTTCGGCTCGACGGATTTGTTTGGGTTGAGTGTCTTTTTAGGCTGGACGTCTTTTGTATGATTGGCAGCCTTCTTTGGCTCGATGGCCTTTCTCGGCTCGACGTCTTTTTTCGGCTCGACGGCCTTCTTTGGCTCGACGACGTTTTTCAGCTCGACAACCTTCTTCGGCTCTACGGCAGTCTTCGGATCGACGACCTTTTTTGGGTCAATGCCCTTTTTCGGATCGACAACCTTCTTGGGATCGACGGTCTTCTTGGGATCTGCGACCTTCTTGGGGTCGACGGCCTTCTTCGGATCGACGACTTTCTTGGTGTCGACGCCCACTTTGGGTTGAGTGGTTTTTCTCGATGCCGAGGCCACTTTGGGAAGTGTTTTGCTCGGTCCCGGAAGGCTTGGGTGTGGTCTTCGGAGCCGAGCCGGAAGGCGGGGCTTCTGAAGCAGTGTTTCGGTCACGGCTAAGGCTTTTAGGCGATGCTTTGACCGAAACCTTGTCTGGAGGTGGAGGCGGGGTAGGGGCTTTGGTACTCACGGTTTGCACGGTGTGATCTGGTCATCGGAGTCCGACTGGTACTCTACGGTGACTATCTCCAGGTCGTCGGAGCCCTCTGCCTCTGGGAGTTCATGTTCGTCGTCTGATATGTTTTCAGGGTCTGGTGCCTGCCGCTGCATCGCTTGTCGAGCTGCTCTTCGGTTACGTATAGTTTTCTTCCACCGGAACAGAGCACAAGCTGGACAGTGTTCTTCGTTGTGCTCCGGAGATAGGCACACCTGTTGCATACCTTATGCTGGTCACTGTGTGGAAAATTAGATGCATACTGTGGGCATCTTTTAAACTGGGTCCTTTCCATCGGCAGGAGGCCCACGTGGCGTCGAAGAGGCCCGCGTCGATGACCAGAGAGAAAATGGAAGTGTTGTCGAGGGATACCGAGCGGAAACAATACCGTCGAATTTAGTAGGTTTTGGCTATAGAAAGTTGGAAAACTTTGGTCCCGAAGTTGGAGCTGTCGAAGTGCATCCGAACCCAATGGCGGAAAAAAACAATCTGAAGATGGAGAAGATGCCCATGCGCACTGTAGTCCAGGGGAGGAGTCACCTATCTCGTGATACTTCGAAGACTCTTCCAAGACAACAAGGTGCAAACATCCGGACCCAAAACTAGGCGGCGATCTATGCTAAGATATGAATTCAGCAGCCCACATGCCTTGAACCAAAAGTAACATAGAAATCAATCCCTGATCCCTCCCTCCTCCCAAAACAGCAACCCCAACCTGCTGTGCTGTGCAACCCCCCCACCCCGACAATCCCATAAATCCCAGTCCCAACCGGGGACAGAAAGAAAACATTGCAACCACGTTGCACAAACTCATGTGGAGGGTTCACCTGGTGGGTGGCGGCCAGAGGGCAAACCAGGTACTCCTCGCAGTGGCGAGGGCATTCGGGCTAAGAATCTTCGGTCCATTTAGGCAGTTTAAATAGTAGGGTTCAAAGGCCTAAGCAGGCCTGAACTAGTAGAAGGTTCACAGTGCAGGGGTCAGTGCAAGGATGCAAGGCTAGGCTCGGGATCCGCCGACTCACACCTGGCCCGAGGATTGCAAGCCTAAGCTCCATGGTATGGGCTCCTACGGTGATAAGGTTTGTATCTTTGTAGCAGGGGAGTCAAGTCCATCATCTTCAGCTTGCGTGTGGCCTTCGCCATTTCAGATAGGAGCCTGATAATCTGTCAAGTGGGCGTGTCCAGTCGAAAGAAGGATCTAACAGCGTGTTACAGTAAGGACAGTTATTCAATGTCCGATGCACCTCTGTTCTCTTCCTCCTGTCTCATAGGAGAGAGGCGCCCTCCAGATGATTTGGGTAAAGTCTTGATGAAGTCCTGAGCATGTTGCGGATTTCTAAAGAAGTGCTGCGTCCCTTGGGCTGTGATCTTCAAGCGGGCCGGGAACAGCATAGAATAGGGGATGCAGAGTTGCTGAAGTTTCCTTTTAACCAGAAGAAATTTACACCTCTGCTCCTGTACAGCCATGGTAAAGTCCGGATATATGAAGATCTCCGACCCATCATGATTGAGGCATCCTTTCTCTCTGGATAAGCGGAGGACAGTGTCTCTATCGCGCTAGTTTAGCATTTTAGCTATTATAGGATGAGGGGGAGTACCAGGGGGAGGACGACTTGCCAGCGAACAATGTGCCCTTTCGGGCATGAAGAATTCATCTCTGCCAAACAGTGTTATGAGTAATCGTTCCATGTAGGCCTCCATTTTCCCGGTTGCAGTAGACTCCGGTATCCCCAAAATGCGGAGGTTGTTTCTCCTTGAGCGCGATTCCAGCTTCTCGTTCTTGGCGTCTATCACCCTCAGCACTTTATCCATTTCAAAGTGTACGAGTATTTGTGGCTGTGGTCGTGTCCTCCAGGTCTGATATCCACCTCTCCGCTTGAGTCAATCGGTCATCGTGTTTTTCCACCCTATACGTGAGGCCATCCATTCTGGCTGAGATAGAGTCCATTTTGAATTCGATGGAAGTCAGACTTGACTGCATTGCAAGCAGCAGTTCCTTTAAGTCCGCTGTTGATGTGGTCGCAGTTTCAGCCTGCTCATCGTCTGGTTCCGTCTGGGATCAAGGAGTCTTCCTGGTATCAAAGGTGAGCTTCGGCTGCCTGTTATACGGCTTCCCCATCGTGGTCAGGCGTGAGGATCTGCGATTTAGTGGGGTGTCGGGGGGATCCGTGTCTTCTACTCTTGGCGCGCTTCTGTGGGCACAGGATAGGTGGCTTCTTGTGCGTGTCTTGTCTGTGCAGCAGGTGGGTACATCTGGTTCCTCACGCCCTGCGCCATGGGCTGCCACCCAGCGCGTTCGCCCCTCCTGGCCTCCGGCGGCAGACGCTATGTATAGGATGCACTCCCCAAAGGGCGTGGGAGCTCTGTCACCTCTGAAGCTCCCAGTGCCTAAGCGGATCCCAATGAAGCTCGTCAACACGGGGTTACACCTCCTTACAAGGAGTGCAGGTGCGCAGAGCTGCCACACCAGGGAGGCCCAGTTATGTGCACGTGCGAGTCGGCAGGTCGTAGGTTGGGGCCTTTCAACTCGAGGGTCGGGCCAGGTGGTTAGCGCAATGTGGCTGGAATCCAGCAGGCTCCGTTGCTAGGCCCGAGCCCCCCACAGTGTCAGCTCCGTGGAGAGGATGCCCGCCGCCGCGCTCTTCACCCGGCAGTAGCAGTCTCAGAGGGCGGACATTATCACACCAGGCTCAGTAGATGGCAGCTGCGGGAGGGGACTGTAGGCTGCAGAGAGTTCAATCGGGGGCACAATCCCCAGGAGTGGGCACAGTGAAAGATTTAAGGCTGTATGTCTTCACAGGCCGGCAGGTTATGGGATCAGGCTCCCGCGTGCTGAGGACAGATCTCTCGGCCGCCGTCGATCAAGGGAGAGCCGGCGGGCCGCGCCACCAGGTCCACACTCCCCGCAGCATCCAGTAGCCGCCCCCTCGCACGCAGCGCAGATCCAGCTGCTACAGGCGGACGGGAGCTCGCCGGGCCCAGTGAGCAGCAACGACTTGAGGGAGCAGCCGGCCGCAGAGGCAGGCTCTCACGCACGGGCCTCGCAGCTTGGATCCCCCCGCAGCTCACCTCCACCGCGGCGGCCAGGTCACCAGATCAGCGTCTATCCTCCAGGATAGTAGGGGACGACCTCCGCTCCGCCGCCCACCCCACACAGCAGGCAGTCCCAGAGCCGCCGGGCAGCCCGCGGTGGAGCAGCCGAGCAGGCCGGAGGACCGCAGGGCCAGTCCCGGCCCGACAAGGGGGGAGCAGTTCACCTCGGCCACCACTCAGGGGTCGGCAGGCTCCAGCTCGGCAGCAGGTCCTGGGCAGGGTGTCGATCATTAGCAGCAGTGTTCGCCGGGGCAGCCCCTCCTCAGGCAGTCCGCCCTGCCGCCATCTTTGGAGCTGCAAGCTCAGGGTCCATCGCTGCGGAATCTGCGCCTCCAAGTAGGAAAAGGCAGTTTTTTTGGGCCCAGGCAGTCTCTGTGGCGCTTCCTGTGCATATGTGGCCGGCTGTGCGGGGTTAGAATGGCGGGATGGCCAGGATATTAAATGGATTGGAGCCTGGACAGCAAGAGCCTCACAGGAGTGCCGCCATCTTGCTTGGCGCCCTCTAGCGCCCCCCCCCCCCCCCCCCCCCCCCCCCTAGAACAAGCTATCCTTTCATTTAGGGACCTCTACATCTCTTTCACAGATCCAAAACTCCCTTAAGACCGGGCTATTCAACTGGACCCTGACAGCGCCTGAATACACTCAGGGGTGACGAAAAGCGCTCTACAAATCTACTGATTTATTGATTGAAATCAGAGTGATAGAATTTCAGCAATGGCTTGAGAGACAACAGAAAGCATGCAAGGTTTCAGCATTCGATTGCACACAAATTTGACGTTATGTCTTTATGTGGTAAAAGACCACTCAATCACGTGCAATATTTTTATATGGTGTGAAATGGGGCACTTGATCTATAGTAAAACTGTCTTGATGGGAATGCTGATGAGCATTCTGATGCTATATTCCAAACACCTTTTATGTTACGCAAGGCAAACATATATTCATGTTATCACTGAATATAACCCACAGGCTGAATAACGGGATGTGTTGTATAAATGGAAAACAGGCTGTGGAAGTAAAATCGTCAGATTCCAACGACCGATGGAGCAAGGCTACAGAATGCAATAGCTCAAAAGAGAAAATACATCCTGCCTGGGTAGAGATGGGTGGATCTTAAAGAAGTGAAAAATTTCAACAGTTTAAAACAAAGTATTACTGTGACTAATATGATTTACAAGCTATGCCCACTGGATAAAGGTATTCCAAACACCATTACTCTCACGTCAAAGTACACAGATGTGTTCACGCATCAACACAGATTTCCTCATTCTTTCACAACTGAAAACTATTTAGGGAAAAATATAGTTTCTTTAATATAAATACATTTCTCAGGTTGCAGAATCCCTCAATCGGGTGAAACATTATTGCAATTACACTGCTGCTGTTACCTTTTACTGCCTGAAGAGTATCCAGTCCAGGGACTGCTTCATGATAGATAAAATCATTGTCCTTTTTGGCAGAATTAAACCTAAAATCAAAGATACTACTATAAGTGCATGAAAACAATACATCTCTTGTCACAGTATGACTCCATCACTAGTGCTGTCATTGAATGTTTGTACACATCTTTTAAAACGAAAAAGTTACTTTTAAGTTTTGCTGTTATTTTCAATTAAGAGAAATTTCAATCTGCACCATGAATATGATTCTGACCCAAAGATGGAAAAAGGAATATGAAGATAGTGGTAAGGTTGTGGGCATTGTGGGCTTTCAGCTGACATCATCAAATGTCTGTCAGCCTCCACTAATTACAAGAACATTTTGGGACACTCAATGACTTTCATCATATTTCTAATATAAAAGCATGGCAACAGCACAATCTAATGATTTCAATACTGGTTAACAAACTGCTTCTAACTACATTGATGCAACAGGAACAATATATCAATAATTGTAAAACTGGACTACTTCTCTAGCCTTTTCTTCCACGAAAAACCTCAAGTCTCTATAAATACACACTAGAACTTGTACATTAATCCATGGTGACCAAAATCAACAAGAGATGTACACACACACACACACACACACACAAAGCTAAATAGTTGGCAATGACATAACCACCTCAACAACACACTGTAGTAAAGTACCCCTTTTTGGCATGGTTATTCCCACTTTTTGCCTGGTATTTGATGCAATTTTGAGAGAAAGTGCAGTAGATTCCTGATATGCAGGTACCCAGTGCCAGATCTCATTCACTTAAACTGTACAATTGTTCCTCCAATTGGTAATACCTTTGGCACCCATGTAGGTCCTTAGTAAACAGTACCCCATGTACCTAAGGCAGCAGTAACAAAGAGGGTCCCCAAGGGTTGCAGTATGTATTATGCCAACCTAAGGGACCCCTCACCTAACTCATGCAGACTGCCACTGCAGACAGCGTTCCTTGGTGCAAACAAAAGTGAAAACACTGGAGGCAGTGACAGGCCAAAAGATACCTAGAGATCCAAAGTTTGTGCTACTAGGCATAAGTACAGAAGAGGACCTCTCGAAACCACAATTGTTGTTAACCAATCTTGGCTTGGTAGTCGCCAAAAGAGATTTGGCATGTAACTGGGGGAAGGCACAGGTGCCCACAGTGGACGAATTGAAAAAGGGGATGGACATGTACATGACAGGTGAAAAGATTATGTATGTGGCTCGGGGATGCCCCAAAATATTCTGGAAAAAATTGGACTCCCTGGATACAGTATTATGGTCTCGAGATACAGGATTCGCAACTGATAACCTAATCCATAGACAATTAGGGAGCGGGAGGTGGGGAAGGGGTAAACTGAGAAACCGAGAGATGAGGAAACCGTGAAATTTATGTTTATGCTTTATGTTTCGATATTCAACTAGTCACTACCAATGTATAAGCAGAGCATTAAGACCTTGATTCGTTTGTCCGAGACTGTCAACTGTATTAATGCTGATCTAATGGAAAATGTTAATAAAGAAAGTTATTTAAAAAAAAGTGAAAACAGGACATTGCCATGTCTGCAGACCCTGCATGCAGTATAGGTAAGCCACCCCTTCAGCAGGCCTTACAACCTTAAAGCAGGGTACGCTATAGTACGTGTGGACATACCTGCATAAGCAGATATGCCCCTGTGACATCCAAGTCAATTCTTAGATGTCACATGTGAACAGGGAAGCCATTTTAAATACATGTGCTGAACACTGGTAAAAACTAATGAGGGTTTCACTGAAACATATGGTGTTTGGTATCAAACATCTTGTATTAATAAACCCACATTGATTTTAGTGATGGATTTATTAATACATGCACTCAGATGTGCACCTTAAGAGGTGCCCCCTGAAAACCTGCCAACTACTACTGTGCTGGCTGACTAGTCCTGACCAGCCTGACACCACAGATGAGTTTCTTACCCCCAGGAGTGAGAGCCTATGCTCTCGGGAGTACAAAGGGAAGGGGTCAGAGAACACTGTTAATATGCAATAGACACTACTTAGTGTAGAAAATAGAAAACACATGAGATCAACTTGAAGGGACATTGTTATTTAATCACAATGCGCCAAAACACAGTGTATTGTACACACAATTGGTTAACAGAAGAGAGAAGACCCCACTTGTTCCAGGGAACAGGGTACTACAGACAATCAAAGTCAATGGAAATTTCCCTGGACTAACTTATGGAAATTAATTTTGTATCCTAAATGACATTTAACTATGACACACGCATATTATTCAAAAGAAATTTTGCCACCAACTAAAATATATCGTTTACACGCTTTCTTTATTAAAAAAATCTTTTTCCTCACTTGACAGGGTATTACACGCTTTCTTTATTAAAAAAATCTTTTTCCTCACTTGACAGGGTATTTTCCTTAGCATAAGGAACCCAAAGACAATTAACATTTCAGGGAAACCAGTTTTCCTGAAAGACAATTAATATAAACCTTTCTTGATATACAATACAAATTAATAAAACATTCATCAATACAGAAAAGCTATTACAGTATGCATGAAGAACATATATCACAAAATAAGTACATATAACTAGATACAAAAACAGACAAGTAACCCCCTTCTTTTCAATGGAACAACAGATGTTGGTCCCAGATAATCAGATCTAATAGCCCTATTGTTATTCGTGTGAGCCTTCCAATGTCCAAGATTGGCGTACTTATGGAAACCACTCCGCTTTACTTGGATTCTATGAGCATTATGCGTCGACGCGTTTCGGTGTTTGAGCCTTGGATATGGTTACACCTTCCTCAGGACAGAGTTAATTGGAATCATCAACACCAAGTTGGTAGAATCCTTCTAGATATTAGAAAAATATCAGTCAATACATTGTTTTGTGTCTTCTTTCCAATTGCATAACATGTTTTTCAAAGAACACAACACCTTTTTAATCTATCTATAGTGCAATGGCTTTTCTTGGGGTTGGCTGTGCTTAATATACTCTCTCTCCATATATCTTAAATATAGTCAACATATACATTCCAGCGATCTTTGTTACACACATTGCATTTCTAATTACTCTGCGGTTAGTTATATATATTCTCTCACCACGCAGGGTGATATTCTAATACTGTTACATTTTAGATGTTAGCTTTCTTTCATTTGGGAAACTGACATGTAAGCAACCTCTACTGACCGTTATATCAGATCTCGTTTTGAGATGAGGGAACAATGAGCATCCAACCGGATATAATAGGACATATTTCCCCATTAAGGACCCTGATAAAACGAGATCTGATATAAAGGTCAGTAGAGGTTGCTTACATGTCAGTTTTCCCAAATGAAAGAAAGCGAACATCTAAAATGTAACGGTATTAGAGTATCACCCTGCGTGGTGAGAGAATATATATAACTAACCGCAGAGTAATTAGAAATGCAATGTGTGTAACAAAGATCGCTGGAATGTATATGTTGAATATATTTAAGATATATGTAGAGAGAGCGGTTTCCCCTTTGTTTTTTCGCCTGCTGTATTGTTCACTTGTCTCCCCTCGTATCTTTCACCTGTGCCCCCTCGTATTTTACACTTGTCTCCCCTTTAGCCTTCTGTACCCACCTGTCTCCCCTCGTATTTTTCCCCTGTTTCCCCTCGTATTTCACACTTGTTCACAATTGTATTTTTCACTTGTCTCCCCTTTTGCCTTCTGTACCCCTTCTGCTGCCCTCCCCCACCTGTGTGCTCCCTCCAGCCGCCGGACGACCCAGCCGCCGCTGAGCCACCCTCGGCCCTTCTTCCCGCCACTGCCCTCCGGCGTCTCCGCCCCCCTCCTGCCCATCTCATATGCGGACGACACGCAGCTGGTGGTCTCCTTAACACAGGAAGCTAAACCATCTGCACTAGGCGGGCTTAGAGAGTGCCTTGAGGAAGTGAAGACCTGGATGTCCCTTTCGTCTTTGAAACTGAACGGGGACAAAACTGAGCTGATGCTCTTGGGCCCCCCAGACCTTAACATCCCCCCTTCTCTGTGGCCGCCCAGTTTGGGTCCTCCGCCAACTCCCAAAAACAGCATTAAGAGTCTCGGAGTTTGGCTGGACAGTTCCCTGTCCTTTAATGTACAATCTACAAAACTCTCAGCCACATGCTTTGGCATCATGAAGATGCTAAAAAAAATCCTCCCTCTCCTCCCTCTGGATGCCAAACAAACACTCATACAAGGTCTAATTCAGTCACGACTTGATTTTAATAATGTACTCTACCTTGGCGCCCCTGAATCCACTCTGAGAAGGCTCCAGATAGTCCAGAACTGTGCAGCACGTATTCTACTCGACCTTCCCCGTAGACAGTCAGTGAGGGCCGGACTGGTAACCCTCCATTGGCTACCGGTGCGCCAGAGAGTCCTGTTCAAAGCTATGTGCATAGCACATCAGGCCTTCTGGAACACTGGCCCCAAAATTACCCGGGACTTAATCACTCACTACACGCCCAACAGAAGCCTCCGCTCCAGTCAGACCTTCCTTGCAAAAGCCCCCAGAATAAAAAGATCTAGATCCGGAGGCAGGACGTTTTCTCATAATGGCGCCAAGGCCTGGAACGCCCTCCCGCTACATCTCAGAGCTAACCCCAATCTCTCGGCCTTCCGCAAACAGCTGAAAACTTTTCTATTTCACTCAGTCTAGTTAACTTCTACTCTCGCTCTCCTCCTGGGCCCTGTGCGGGGACACGGTATTTCCAGCGCTTGGACGCCTCCGGGCAGCAATTCGCGCTCTACAAATGTACATCCTATTCTATCCTATCCTATTGGCCGCCCCGCTCCCGCCACCCAGCTGACCCGCCCTCCCGGCTCCTCACTTATGACGCCCCCAGAGCGACCGCGCAGCGGACGCGCGCAGCGGGAACGCCGACTGAGCGCCGAAGGTGCGCCAAAGGTAAGCCCGTCCGCGCCTGGACCGCGCCCAGTGCCAGGACCCCTGGCCCCCGCAGACACCAGCCCACCCGCCGGACCTACGACGCCACCGAACTCTACGCACTCAATGCCGGAAGAATCCTGGGCTGCTATCGAGCAACCCAGAGACGCACCCACGGACCCTTCTGCTGCCACTCCTGCAAGTTCACCTGCATTCGGACCTGCACCACACCAGCACCGACCAAGCCGAACTCAAGCAGCAACCACCTCAAGTGCATCCTGCTCAACACCCGCTCCGTCCACAGACACGCCGTCGAGCTCTGGAACCTGCTCGACACCACAGCCCCAGACGTCTCCTTCCTCACGGAAACCTAGATGAACGCCTCCTCAGCACCCGACATCGCCATCGCCATCCCGGACGGCTACAAGATCATCCGGAGGGACCGCGTCAACCAGACAGGAGGAGGCATCGCCATCATCCAAAGGAACTCCATCCACATCACGACCAACACCGACGACACCCTCGCACCCGCCGAACACCTGCACTTCCAGATCCACATCAACCCCAAGACGACCCTCAGAGGCACCCTCATCTACAGACCCCCGGGACCACGCACACAATTCAGCGAAGACATCGCCGACTTCATCAGCCCGCACGCCCTCCCCTCCGCCGACTACATCCTCCTCGGGGACCTCAACTTCCACCTGGAGAACAACAACGACCGCAACACCACCACCCTGCTGGACAACCCGCTAACCTCGGACTCAAGCAACTGGTAACCACCCCCATACACTACGCCGGACACACACTCGACCCCGTCTTCTCATCCAGCAAGGACATCACCTTCAGCCACGCCACCGGACTCCACTGGACCGACCACAGCTGCGTCCACTTCAGCTTCAGTAGGACCACGATCCACCACCATCAGCAACAGGTTGCACGCAAAAGCTGGTACAAGATCACAGCCGACCAGCTCGCGACTTCCCTGAGCAAGAACCCACCCACCAGCGCAATGAACCCCAGCCAAGGGGCCACCAACCTCATGAAGTGGATCAGCGACTGCGCAGACAACCTCGCCCCTCTGAAGACCCCGCCTAACAGACCCGTCAGCAAGAAAGCCCCTTGGTTTACCGACGAACTCAAGAGCTCCAAGAAGAACTGCAGAGCCCTCGAGAAAGCCTGGCGCAGAGACCCAACACCGGACAACATGACTGCCCTCAAGCTCGCCACCCGGAAACACCACCAACTGATCCACGCCACCAAGAAAACTGCATTCAAGGATCGACTGGACGACAACGCACACAACAGCAAGGAACTCTTCAACATCGTCAAAGAGCTCTCCAACCCCGACGCCGGAAACAACGACATCACCCCCTCGCAAGACCTCTGCAACTCCCTCGCCTCCTACTTCCACAACAAGATCGCGGATATACACAACAGCTTCAGCACTCAACCGACGCATGCCACGACTGAACCACCGCCCCCCCACCACCACCCTCCTCGCCTGGACCCCGATCAGCACCGAAGACACCGTCCACACGATGAACTCCATCCACTCCGGATCTCTGAATGACCCCTGCCCACACCACGTCTTCAACAAGGCCGACGCGGTCATCGCACCCCACCTACGGGACATCATCAACGCCTCCTTCGACACCGCCACCTTCCCGGAGAGCTGGAAGCACGCCGAACTCAGCGCTCTACTTAAGAAGCCATCGGCCGACCCCACCGACCTCAAGAACTACCG
The DNA here is from genome assembly GCF_964263255.1 of Lissotriton vulgaris. NCBI lineage: Eukaryota > Metazoa > Chordata > Amphibia > Caudata > Salamandridae > Lissotriton > Lissotriton vulgaris. The sequence continues at coordinate 276,200,809 of NC_141698.1, read as the reverse complement.
CCCTATCTCGCTGCTCCCGTTTCCTGCAAAAGTCATCGAAAAGACCGTCAAACAGCTGGCCGCCTTCCTCGAGACGAACGGATCCCTCGACCTCTCGCAGTCTGGCTTCAGGGCCAACCACAGCACCGAGACCGCCCTGATCGCAGCAACCGATGACATTCGAGCCCTGCTCGACAACGGAGAAACAGCGGCCCTCATCCTCCTGGACCTCTCCGCGGCCTTCAACACCGTCTGCCACCGTACCCTAGTGCAGCGCCTCAGCAACGTCGGAATCCAGGAGAAGGCACTGGAGTGGATCATCTCCTTCCTCGCCGGAAGAACACAGAGAGTCCGCCTCCCCCCGTTCAGATCAGAAGCCACCGAAGTCATCTGCGGTGTTCCTCAAGGCTCCTCGCTCAGCCCTACCCTCTTCAACGTCTACATGAGCCCCCTCGCTGCCATCACACGCCAGCACAACCTCAACATCATCTCCTACGCCGACGACACCCAGCTGATCCTCTCCCTCACCAACGACCCAGCCACCGCCAGAGCCAACCTACACGATGGGATGAAAGAGGTAGCCGAATTCGATGAAGAACAGCCGCCTGAAACTGAACTCAGACAAGACGGAAGTCCTCATACTGGGCTCCTCGCCCTCCGCCTGGGACGACTCCTGGTGGCCCCCCGCCCTGGGCACCGCACCCAAACCGACAGATCACGCACGCAACCTGGGCTTCATCCTGGACTCCTCCCTCTCCATGACCAGACAAGTCAACGCCGTCTCCTCGTCGTGCTTCAACATCCTACGCATGCTACGGAAGATCTTCCGGTGGATCCCCACCGAGACCAGGAAGACGGTCACCCAGGCCCTCGTCACCAGCCGTCTGGACTACTTCAACTCCCTCTACGCCGGAACCACCGCCAAAATCCAGAAGAGACTCCAGCGGATCCAGAACGCCTCAGCACGACTTATCCTGGACATCCATCGTCGCAACCACATCTCCGGACACCTGCGAGACCTGCACTGGCTCCCGGTCAACAAGAGAATCACCTTCCGTCTCCTCACCCACGCACACAAATCCCTACACAACCAAGGCCCAGGATACCTCAACAGCCGCCTCAACTTCTACGCTCCCAAACGCCAGCTTCGATCGACCGGCCTCGCCCTCGCCGCCGTCCCCCGCATCCGAAGAGCCACCACAGGGGGAAGGTCCTTCTCCTACCTCGCCGCCAAGACTTGGAACTCCCTCCCGACCCACCTCCGCCTGAGCAAGGACCACCTCGCCTTCAGGAAGCAGCTCAAGACCTGGCTGTTCGAGCAGTAGCGGACCCCCCCCTCCCTTAGCACCTTGAGACCCTCCGGGTGAGAAGTGCGCTTTACAAATGCATTGATTGATTGATTGATTGAGTATATTGAGCACAGTCAACCCCAAGAAAAGCCATTGCACTATAGATAGATTAAAAAGGTGTTGTGTTCTTTGAAAAACATGTTATGCAATTGGAAAGAAGACACAAAACAATGTATTGACTGATATTTTTCTAATATCTAGAAGGTTTCCACCAACTTGGTGTTGATGACCCCAATTAACTCTGTCCTGAGGAAGGTGTAACCATATCCAAGGCTCAAACACCGAAACGCGTCGACGCATAATGCTCATAGAATCCAAGTAAAGCGGAGTTGTTTCCATAAATACGCCAATCTTGGACATTGGAAGGCTCACACGAATAACAATAAGGCTATTGGATCTGATTATCTGGGATCAACATCTGTTGTTCCATTGAAAAGAAGGGGGTTATTTGTCTGTTTTTTTATCTAGTTATATGTACTTATTTTGTGATATATGTTCTTCATGCATACTGTAATAGCTTTTCTGTATTGATGAATGTTTTATTAATTTGTATTGTATATCAAGAAAGGTTTATATTAATTGTCTTTCAGAAAAACTGGTTTCCCTGAAATTTTAATTGTCTTTGGGTTCCTTATGCTAAGGAAAATACCCTGTCAAGCGAGGAAAAAGATTTTTTTAATAAAGAAAGCGTGTAAACGTTACATTTTAGTTGGTGGCAAAATTTCTTTTTAATAATATGCGTGTGTCATAGTTAAATGTCATTTAGGATACAAAATTAATTTCCATAAGTTAGTCCAGGGAAATTTCCATTGACTTTTATTGTACACACAATGCATGCTGTCATCATAAAAAGTAGTATTGCCCCATAGGATGAGGGAAGGAGGGTGTCGGTGAGAGGACACCTCTCACGGTGCCTTTCCGGACACCCGACCCCGCATGACAGATGAAATCCAGCCCGCAGAACCACGGATAACTGACCGTGCCCTGGCGGCGCTTTTGCAATGAAGTTGTTGTAACGAGGACAGTGATTTTTCAGCCCATCCTCCATGCATACATTGATGTGATTACCCTCTGAAGTCGTGTTTGACTGGGTTTCCTTGCCTCATGACCCGTTTGTTATTTTGTGACTCACGGAAGTCTGCCCCCTCCCTTCCCCTTTCCTAAGGCAGACCCTCCTGTAAGGTCCTACTACTCTCTATCTTGTTGTGGGGTCGAAACGGCGACAACCGGTCTGCCTGCTAGCTTCTACCCCGAGCGAGAATTTTAGAAGCATGGTTTATCAAATTTATGAACATTTATTGTTTATTTGTCTGGCTCTGTTTAGAAGCCAGGATTAAATATCGTTTTGATTAAGGTTGATTGACCTTCACTGTACCACTTCCCTAACCCTGCACTATTTCCTCTCACCAACACCCTCCTTCCCTCATTCTATGGGGCACTACTACTTTTTATGATGACAGCATGCATTGTGTGTACAATACACTGTGTTTTGGTGCATTGTGAATAAATAACAATGTCCTTTAAAGTTGATCTCATTTGTTTTCTATTTTCTACACTAAGTCGTGTCTATTGCATATTAACAGTGTTCTGGGACCCTTTCCCTTTGTACTGACAAGCACCCAGGTCCCAGCGACACTCATTGGGTTTACACAGTTTTTTGTAACATATGCTCTCGGGAGGTCAGGAATAAAGCCTACTCAGGTAGAGGATGCTTTAGCATTCCAAGGTAAGAAGCCTCAAAGAGCCCGCTGCCTTTGGTATGCAATCCTGGCTTCCCTCAGAGGTGAAGGGATGCCAACCCCCCTGGCTCAGGCCTGTTTGGCGCATGGACAGGTGGGAAAATGAACAGTCAGAGATGCGTGTTCGCTCTCACACTATAACCACCCATAAGGTGGGCTACCTGATGTGGACACGAAAATTAAAAGTCTATTATCTTGGTGATGGCAGAATTAGGAACTCTGGGACAGGGATATGCCGACTTTCCACAGAAAGTGGTCACATGGGGGCATAGTGACCCCAGGAGTAAGTATCCAATTGGCTAGAGCCCTACACTCCTCTAACACCCCTACATCTAGTATTTAGGGGAGCCCTTGGCACGAGGAAATCAGATCTTGCCAACCAGAAAGAAGGACACCAAAAAGCAGAAAAACCAATAAGAGAGGACCAGCGACTGACTTGGCACCAACCATACTGAAATGCCTGCTGTCTCTGACAATTGCGCCAAAAACGACTCGTCGTGCAGCTGCTGTGCCTCCAAAAGCCCGGGAGGACTGCCAGCCCTTCACCCACTCAAAGGAACTCCTGTAGAGTAGCAAAGCTGCTCCCCTGCATCCTGCAGGCACCTCAGAATATTTTTGAAAACTCCAGACTGCTGAAACTGGAAAGCACCCCTGCACCTGTGTCTTCTAGCCCGAGTCGAAGTGGGCCAACAGTGCCAGCGTGGTCCCCAGACCCTCCAGAGATAAAGCCCACCTTGGGTGTGCACCAACGCAGTTGGATAGTACTGTTAGCCTGTTGTTTTCAGCATCACGGTAGCCCCGGATGGAGCTACAAACTCGGAAGAACTGTGTTTTTGAGATATTTATGCAATTTGAAGGATATCTTGCAAAGTATATATTTTTAAGTATTGTAACGTTGGATTCTTATAGTTTTGGTCTTGTTTTAGATATATAAAAATATTGGATATTTTTCTAAACTGGTGTGGTGTCCTTTTGCAGTGTTTTCACTGTATTGCTGTTGGTTATGTGCAAATGCTTTACACATTACCTCGGATATAAGCCTGACTGCTTGTGCCAAGCTACCAAGGGGGTAAGCAGGGGTTATTTTAGGAGTGTAACACCCTTACCCTGACTAGGAAGAAGGTTCCCTACTTGGACAAAGTTACTTCTGCCAACTAGAGGTCCGCATCTCTAACATTGGTTGTCAGCGGTGAGAATAGGACTTTTGTTTGTACTTGGCTTCCAGTGATTTGTGGGCACTACTACCATATCGCAGACCATTATGTACCACAGACTAGTTCTTTTTGGCCTATTTTTGATCTTGCCAGTTTGAACTTGCTACTTAATCATGCCTGAATCAAGAGCATCATCTGTGCATCCTTGGAAGTGGCATTTGAGGAGGATAGGTTGGAATCCTACAACGTGAAAGAGTTGAAGGCTATTTGCAAAAACCTAAAGGTCCTAGTCAGAGAAGTGTAACTCCCTTACCCTGATGAGGAAGAAGGGTCCGTACTTGGACAAAGGTAACTACCTCTGCCTACTAGAGGTCTCCGTTTCGAACAGTATGCGACTGGTCCAACTACAGTTGAGAATCTACTACTGCAGGTCTTTCACAAACTCCTCCGACACCTGGATGGAATAAGACAAGGGCTCTTGGTGTTGATCTCACTTTAGAGCCGGATATGCCACCTAGTGTGACCCACATGCAGACGGCCTAGAAACCTCGGAGCAGCTCTCGCGGACACCCAGGTCAAAGTTTGAAACATCGGCATCATAGCCCAAATGTCCATGACATATATTGAGGCAGAGGGAAGGCTTGGAAGAACACTGTATCTAAGATGGCTCCAATGAAGAGGAGATGTTGTGAACAAGTCAGGTGTGACTTTAACATGTTGATGTAAAAACGAAACTGTCAACAATTCAGCCATCATCTGAAGGTGGTTTAAGACTCTTGGTATTTACAACTTCCACAGATGAGCTGTGACCACCACTATCACATTTGTGAACACCTGAGATTCACTGGTAAGGCCGAAGGGGATTGAAGAGAACTGAAAGACCTTTTGGCCTTCCTGAAACTGCAGGTAACGTCTGTAGGATTGCAGGACGAAAATGTGAAAATAGGCATTCTGCAACTCCAATGCCACTAGCCAGTCTTACTGATTCCAGAACAGAGTGTTGAGTGATCGGAGTGCAAGGCTGGCAGATGAGGACATGCACTTGGCAAACAACTCAATTTTTTTGGACTCCTTATGTGGTGGGGTGGTGGAGAACGCATAGGGGTTGAGTCTACTTGTAGACGCCTGCACCGCAAGACTTTTTCATGGTGGGGTGTTGGATTAGGAAGTCAGGATCCCCAGGAGGTCTATCCTGCATTGTGACTTGTCTATAGATTGGAGGGCAGGATTCTGGCATTGCCAGGGTGCTCATAAGTATGTCCGCAGCGCTTCATTAAAAGGGATGAAAGGTTCACAATTTGTTTTGCCTGGATGAAGTACTTCAGTTTTGATCGCTATGGTTTGTAGGCTGAGGTCTAGAACTTTTGCTTTTCTCTAAATCACTGTGGCAAAGCATGCAGATTCGTCTGTAGCGGAGGCAGGATTAGGGGAAGAAAGACCAATGTCTGGCGAAGTATCTAAACCAATGGCATGCTGTAAATCCAAACATATACTTTTTGTCATGATAAGGGCTTTAATCTTCAGTATTATAGTCATCATAATGCTGTTCCATGTCTGAATGGGGAGAATAGTGGGTTGCCTGCGACCTTGGGGGAGAGTTCTATTAGAGTTTCTGAGTCCAATAAAACTATCTGCTTCGCTTTAGCATCGATGATGCAGGTGCCTGCCCCGAGACTCTGGCTGGTGGTGCCGGTTGCTGCACCAACAGGGAAGGGAGTGGAGGAAAAGGGTTTGGGAGTCGAACGTTGCACCAGAGCAGGATTTGGTGGAGCAGTGCTCGAAGATGTAGCCGGCCTTGGGTCGAGGTTGAGCAGCAGCTACTGGAGTCCACCTTGGATCCATAGGGCCCAAAGGCACTCCAGAGGGATCCAGAGGAGTACCAAAGATGTTATTTAAAGGTATTTTCAGTTCATGGAGATACTGTGGCATCACAGAAGGCCGACAAAAGCATCAGTCGCAGCATCAGAACTGTCTCTGAACGGGGAGGGATTTAACGACTCAGTGGCCTAGAGGTACCAGGGGCATCATGCAACTTAGAATGGTGGGAGCGGCTTTAGAAAGATAGACATGTTTGGATGACTTGTGTTTTTTTTTTTACTTCTTTGACTCACCTGAGCTTTGTGACCTAGACGATAATTGGTCTCGGGAGCACTTACCCACCGTAGATTCCGAAAGAGACTGAGCCTTCTTTGACTTCCTTTAGCGTTCTGCAACTGCAAGTCCGGCTTTGCGTCCATGGATGGCCTTCTGGTTTATTTTTGTGCAGCAGTCGCAAGGTACAGAGTAGTGTTTGGAGCCGAGACACCAGAGGCATATGTTGTGGGTGTCTGTCACAGATATTTGGTGGTAATGTGGAAAACGTGCAATATTTTACTTGGCATAAGCGATAGCCATTTTGGCTGTGGTGTCCATTTAAGTTTCCTTCGTAATTCTTTCGTCTTTTCACTCTGCTTGTGCTATCTATTTTAGTTGACTTCCTGACTCAGCAAAAAAAATGTACGAGCTGAGAGTTGTAGCTGCCAGTACATCTGTTGACTGTCAATCAGTTACTGCTGCCATAAGCATTTCTGCTCCCCCTCCCACTTTGCTGACCATGTAGTTTTCATATGCTCTTATTTGATGATAACTATTCCTAAAACGTGTTCTTCCTATTTCTGTTCACGTGCTTACACTGCACAAAATCCCGTACAAAAAGGGCACTGGTATGTGAAGCCAGTGTACTACCTCAGGCAGCACTTGAGAGTGCTGTGTGGACGGGGTCCCACTCATGAGTGATTAATAAACTTGTTATTTATTTCCTACTCCAGTGCTGATCTCTACTTTGATGGTTTTTGAACCTGTGGACAAAAGGGTGACCCTGCACCAGTGTAGCCCTAAAAAGGTACATTTCCACAGTAACAGCACCTGCACAGTTTGAATCCTGTGGTTTTAAGAGAGTACATGTCCCTAGTACACTGGTAACTTTTTGAGGGAATGGAAATTATGTCTGATTGACAGAATTTGATGGATCCAGGTTCGAAGGCCCAAAATGAAAGAAACTTACATCAGCGGGCGTAGGTGATGCAGATAGTGTGGCTCAACAACACATTCAGGGCAGGACAGATCCAATGCAGAGCTGCACAACACCACCCACCGACGAGCAAGGGAACTGCTATTGAAAATTCTCTGGATCCTATCTGCGGCCTGGGGTTATTTACAAGGTGACAAATCTGCGCTTATACGTCTCTACCAGAAGAGGTTTCAGCTTGTGCTGAACCTCTGGTGTTCTCTGTTCATGTTGGTAATAAGGCTTCCAAAGAACTTCCTTCAATAACATAAGTTCCTCTGATCCTTCTCACAGGTAGGGGGGCGATCGCCCAAGATCCAATACTTCCGTCAGGGCTCAGGTCACCCTGGCCTACATTCCTCTCGACGTCAGCGGAACCAGCCAACAATCCTTCCTCTTCACGGTGGCCCCCTGTGGCATACATGGGAGCAGACTTTACTCCACACAGGGGCTGTGGCCTGACTGACAAGGTAATATTGCAGCCTTCACTGTGGCCTCTAAGGCATACGGGACTGCCGACTTTACTCAGCACACTGGGGACTGCCTAATTGGCACAGCACTAATGCAATCTTCACAGCGGCCCTCTCTGGCATATAAGGACTGCAGACTTTACTCCACACAGAGACTACAGCCCAATCGGCACAGCAGTAATGTAATCTTCACAGCGGCCTTCGCTGGCATACGGGGTCACAGACTTTACTGCACACATGGACGACAGCTCAATCGATGCATCAACAGCTAGCTTCCCAGCTTTCCCCTATGAGCTCTCCTCTTCATCAAGGGCACACTGGTCTTGGCAAGCAGACTAGCGTTGGTGCTCCAGGCTAGATGTTCTTGGATTTACCTCACCAAGTTGGGAGACTGGCAGACCTTAAGCCCAAATCCTGGTCATGGGCAGAAGCCTTATAGGGAGCCTCCTCCTCCTCGACATACAGCCCAACTGGCTGCTTGTCAGTTGACAATTTTCAGGGCAACAGCCATTACCAGACACAACATATGATTTAATGTCAGAGTCTTTGAAGTCTGTGTTAGGGGTCCGCTACCCTTTGAAGTGACCATTCCTTCAGGAAGCAGTCAGTCACAGTCACAGCAGGAGCAACTCCAAATCTGACCCCCCCCCCCCAAAAAAACATAGGTCATGAGAGTGACTAGAGGTTCAGATCGGACTGTCAGCAACAGTGGTATGTGCATCAAAGGGTTATCCAAAAGCCCCAGCTCTACATTTTGCGATTCTCTGATCAGCCCTATCTAATTTCTAAAATGTGCCCAGGCCTTGCCCTTCCTCCAGGTCACAGCAGAAGCAACTCCAAATCTGACAGCACCACAACATAGGCCATGGGAGTGACTAGAGCTGAAAATCAGCAACAGTGGTATGTCCATCAAAGGGTTAGCCAAGAGCCCAAGTCCTACAACCACTAGAGATTTCACAATACCTAATATCTTTGTAATGCTGCTTCCGCTGGTCTCTTAAATAGCTCTTGCTCTCTTGTGTAAGGTTTGTGTCACAGGGCTCATTTGCTCCAGCGCCATCATTCTTACACCTAGAAATCAACATTACTGCACCTGTTGGATGTTATCTCCAAGTTCATGTGGGTTTTTTGCTGGATCACACCTTTAACAGCAAAGCTCTACATGAGCTCAGTTTTCTTGAGTGCCGTGCTTAGGTTTTTGGGCTCAAGTTGTGACCCCACTCCACTTCTGTGCCAATGACTCTAGTTGCGTTTGTGAACTCAAACAAGCCCCAAAGAGGATATGAGCTTGTTTTAGGAGCCTGTTTTAGGAGCATTTGCAATTAAGAGTAAGATCTGCTCCAGGCCTCCAACCTGCTCAACAGCCTATTGTCACTCCATCTTGAACACTCAGAGGGAAGTTCAGTCCTCTATTAATAAGAAACTCTCCCTCTTTCTAGTTTCACATATAGCACTCCATGGGTGTAACTCTGGCTAAATTCATGCTAAAGGTAGCACTATCTGTGCAAAAGATCGCGTCCATGCTTGAGCTGGTCAAGCAGTAGTCCATTTCTATGAGCATCACCAATCCCAAGAAAGAACAAGCATTTACAATGCAACGGTCTCGCCTTTCCAAAAGGTAGAGCTATTGGCACTGTAAATGACAATTTTTGTATTTATGTGCTTGTTTTGAAAACAGATAAATAAATGGCATTGTCATTTAAAATGCCAATAGCTTAATCTCTCGCAAATGCCACAAACAAACACAAACACACAGCCCCACACACACACACAGAGCCCCCCACAGACAGAGCTCCCCCACACACACAAAGCCCCTCCACACACACAGAGCCCACACACACAGAGCCCCACACACACACAGAGCCCCCCCCACACACAGAGCCCCACACACAGCCCCCCCACACACACAAAGCCCCCCCACACACACAAAGCCCCCCCCACACACACAGAGCCACACACACAGAGCCCCACACACACACACAGAGCCCCCCACACACACAGAGCCCCACACACACACAGAGCCCCACACACACACAGAGCCCCCCCACACACACACAGAGTCAGTTAGTCAGTCAAAAACTCTTTATTCGATGAATTAAAATCATAAAAGAAGCAACAATACATACATACAGAGTAAAAATATATGTATACATTTAAAAACAAGCATCTATATACATACATTCAATTATATACAAATTATATATTACAACGTTCATGGGGTGATAATTAATACAAAATATCTCCTATTGTAATTAAAAACCACTATTAAAACAGTATAAAATTTATAAAAATTTCTGTTCCACGATTATGGGGAAGTGGTTTAGATCAATTTATCTGTAGGGTTCTTTTGTTTTTAACTCTGGCTGCAGCCACCAAAAAACTAGCTACGCTAAAGATAACTCGCACACTGTTCAATAGTTGCAAATACAGTAGTGCAGGCCTCACCTGCAAGAAACCCGCTTCTCGTAATATGGGCAACAAGAATTTATTTCATGCCACCGCAAATTTGTCACAAAACATAATAAGGTGAAGAGTGTCTTGTGTCGAGAAGTTGTCGCAAGAACATGGTGGAGAATCAGCTGGCTTACCCCAATGTTGTTGATCTCCCAACACAAGATGAATAAGGTTAAATCTGAACCTTGTAAGCAAGAAGCGATGGTATGGCTTTGTTACAATCCTGAGGTAGGGTTCTATGTGGGGCGAGGACTGCAGAGCATAAATACTTCTTACTCCTGATTTTTTGAGTTCTATCTCCTCCCTATCTGCCTCAGCCATGATTCGGTAGTTCTGCTTAATCCATCCCAAGTCCTCTTTCTTGAAACCCTCTGGGGAGGAAAAAACGTCCAGACGTCCCAGCCTGACACACGCCGCTCTAACGTATGCCAGCCATGGGATGCTAAGTGCCTTGTCAAGAGCCAGACAGTCTTTAAGGATGAAATGATTAAGGGTAATGTCCTCATTCAGCCATGTCTTAGCCCAGCAAATCAATGGCGCTGCCTTAATATGGTCTGTGATATATCCCATTCCTAGTTCACAGTGTACTGCCATGGTTGACGATGAATGTGGTACCGCCAGCAGTGATCTAAAAAACGTATTTTCTACCAATTGAATTTTATCCACATTGGCATATCCCCAAATCGATGCCCCATAGGACGCAATGGCCCAGCACTTAGCCTTATAGATTTTGAGCATGGGTTCCATGGATTTCGCTCCCAGTCTTTTAGCAAAATTGAGAAGCCCTGTGGTGGATCTAGCCACTATGTTACTTTTGTGCTTCATCTGGGGACCCCAATTACCTTTCTCATCAAATAAAACCCCCAGGTACATAAAGACTGGGACCCTTGCAACTTCCGCACCCAGGCATCTAAAGGTATTGACATTCCTGGGCTTCCTGCCGGCACCTGCAATCATGACATGGGATTTTTTACTATTGATTTTGAGGTCAATGGCTTCCATAAATTTTCCAAAGCTGTCCAACAGCCTTTGTAGACCCAGACCTGTACGGGCGATGAGTACGGCATCATCAGCGTACAGGAGGACCGGGATACCCGTTCCATCTGCACTAGGGATGTCCGCACCAGCCTTAGCTAAAGATTTTTCCAGGCCATTTATATAGATCGTGAAAAGAAGGGGAGCCAGAATGCAGCCTTGTCTGACTCCCCGTCTAGATCTAAATTGGTCCGTGCACCTGCCGTCCTGTGTGACCCTGACTGCCGCTGCTAGGTCCTGATGGAGTGAGGCTAAAAAATAGACAAGTCGAGCATCTAGACCCATATCTAACAAGATACACCACAGCTTTGAACGGTTCACCATATCAAAGGCTGATGATAAATCCATGAACCCTAGATATAAGAAACCTTCCTTAGCCACTGTGTACTTGTTGATCAGAAGGTAAAGATTAAGACACTGGTCCATGGTGCCCCTGTGCTCCCTAAAACCGTACTGGATATTTGAGAGAAACCCCCCACTATCCAGCCAATCTCCCAGTTTCTGAAAGATAACTCCTCCCATGATTTTAACGGACGAATCCAACAGGGAGATTGGCCTATAGCAGGCGGGGTCCCCACGGCTCCCCTTTTTGAAAATGGGCACGATAATTGAAGAGCCCCAGGATGGGGGGAAACCCACCAGTGCTGCAGCATTAAATACATTAGTTAGGATTTTAGCCCAGAAATGAGGATACATAATAAAAAGATCTGCAGGCACCCCATCCGGGCCTGGTGCCTTATTTTTGGAAGTAGCACGGATTTCCCTTTCTACTTCTTGTGGTTCGAATTTGATGGGAGAACTGGGACAGCTGATGGTTGGGGGTACGCATGTTAGATCAGGCATGTCCAAGTCACCATAAATGTTCTTAAAATGCCCAAGCCAAACATCGTCCGAAATTACACAATCCGTGTCTGGGCTGTCGCTATCCGCAAAGAATGGCTGATTGATTATGGCCCAGAACTTCCTGCTATCCCTTAACACATCAACCTCCTGTAGGCTATTCTATGCATCCTCTTTGATTTTCAGTTTCCGCTGCGAAATTGCCAATTTGTATTCCTTACGGAGAGTGGAAACCAAACTTCTATCTCTCGGGCTACTTTTAAGCGCCTCAAGGAGGGCCTCATGTGCTTTAGAACAGGCGCTGTCGAACCATCTATGGGCTTTCTTCTGGTGTGACCCCCTCCCCTTGTTTAGATTAGCTGCTATTTGTTTGCAAATGGCTGAGAAGGAGGTTATCGTTCCCACTCCCACAACATTATCATCTAGGCAGATGCCCATATGGGATTCAGTTGTGGCCGTCAATTCTACAAAGAAGGCCTCAGGTATAATTTTGTCCCATTTTAACCGTCTGCCTTGATCCTTTGTGGAGATGGCTCGTGGTACTTCCCTTCCCAGTGCCCTGGTGATAATCTTGGCGCTTATATCCAATTCTAAGACAAGAGGGTTGTGATCACTAAATGGTGATATCACAACTCTATAGGCTAATATTATGGTCAGCAAAGGGGGTGACACAAAAATGTAGTCAATAACAGAGTTGACCCCCCTACCTATGAAGGTAGGAGCATTCTCATTGCCAGTCTCCCTACCTGGTTCTAATAGATTCATACTGGAGAGCAAAGCTTCCAGATCCTCTCCCCTCTTACCATGTTCAAAATGAGGTACCTTGCTGTAAAGTTGGCCGTCTAGGTCATCCCCATAACAATCCCATTTGCAAGGGTGTATGTTAAAATCCCCCATGAGAAAAATTTCTAACGAATGAGAGTGATTGACTTTATATACTGACAAAAATTGTTCTAAAATGTTAAAATGTTCAAGACCGTCCATAGCATTATACAAGTTTATCAACATATATTTCTTATTAGACCAGGACCACTCCAGGATGAGAAAATTATTTGACTCAATATGACATTTTCTAAATGACCCAGCAATGTCTAAGGATACAAGAAAAAGTAAGCCACCCTTAGATCTTCCCATGGTCCCTCTAATCGCAGGGGTAGAGAAGCTTTGGAAGCCATCCAAATTAAAGCTAGGGTCTGCATCCCAAGTTTCCTGAAATGCCAGGATGTCAAAACTTTTTATAAATTGGAGCCAGATGGGATCATCACTTTTAGATCTAATGCCCGCCACATTCCAACTTAAAAACTTGAATGGGTCTGTTGGAGTTATAAGGCATCCTCTTTCCTTCCCCACACTTACAGCTACCTGGCCCAGTCAGTCGTTGGATTCCATCTGTGATAAGGGTGAAAACCTGTTACTAAGATGTATCTCGCCCCTAGGTTGCACATTTATCGGGGAGGCTGGAAGTAAGTCCATTGATTCAATGTCCCCCATCCTGGTTGGGCTCTGCGCTAAAGACCGCTGAGCAGTCATTCTAGCCTGGTATGTTAAATTACTTGTATTGCTCGGTCTTGTGTGATGTTGGAAATGTGGGGGTGCTTGTCTCAAAACACCTGGTGGGGGGTAAAAAAAACCCAGGGGAAGGGGTCTGATGCCTTTATTAGTTAGCTCTGAACCATCCCAGAATAATCTTTCAGCACAATTCTTATTCTTAAAATTCACCACCACACAGTCCCCGGGAATGTTCTTTGGGCGGCGCCCCACCCATCGTACCCTCCTTACCATAGTAATTGCACTAGCTATATTAGCATCGCCTGAGCTAAACTCATTGCACCACTGACTAGCTAAGTTCAACAAGTCAGCAGTGGTCTCCCTATCCCCACCTTTTACTGGGGGAACTCCAGTGAAGATGGCCACCAAAGGAGCAGCATCAGGAGGCAACTCCAGGCTGTAACCAGGGTGATGGGGATGTCTAATATTGAACCTAACCCGGCTGTGGCATGCATTTTTCTCCATCCTGGGGTTCAAAGGCTTGTCCCTTACGCTTGGCTTCCCCAGTAAGCTAGTGGCCCCACCCTCACTGGTGACCTGACTGGGAGTTGGATTGGGATTGTCAGCTGTAGACGGATTAGTAGATGTAACACCCGGTTTGTGCAGGCCTCCCTTATCCCCACTATGTTGTCTCAATAGCTGGTCAATTTTTTCACATTTAGAGAGAAGCCCTGCTACGCACGAATTGAGTGTGTCCACAATATCCTTAGCTACAGATACCAATGCAGGTTCCAAGCGCTCAATAAAAAGGTCCTCAATAAGTTTCTCAATTTGGCCCTTCGTGCGAGCGTCCAGCCTATTGGTATTTGCCAAGTCTCTATTAGGCCTTCCCAGCGAGCTTAGTGTTTTTTTCCTCTTGTGTGCTCTTTGTGAGGTCGCAGTGGGTGTGGGGGATGTAGGTAAATGGGCAATCGAGGTATCTGAAGGAGTTGGTTGTGCGATGGGTGGTGGGGTCACTGCCCGGTTGGCGATAATAACATTTGGAACCAAGGGTATCTCCCTGTTGTGGTCGGAACTCAGGGCTGGGTCTAACTCGTCAGTGTTCAAGCCCAGTTCTTTCTCAGCATGTGCAATTTCTTTAGTCAGGGCCCCCACTGCTGAGGTTAAATAAGAGATTATTGATTCAGAGTGTCTGGGGTGTATAGCTTTTGACCCTGCATCGTCTTTAGAGCCTACCTTTTTCCTTTTGCCCATCTTCCTCCTGGTGGTTGGAAGGGGGGCACGGCCCGGCCTCTTCTGGCCCCGGACGGCCACAGACGGCCCCGCCCTTGTCCCGGGCTTCTCCCGGTCGCTCCCGCGCGCGACTCGCGGGGCGAGAGGGGGTGTCAGCCTTTTGCTGGCGCCTCCGGGCGCTCTCGGCGCGTCACGAGCGCGCTTCCGCCCCACAGGCTGCTGGGGATTGTAGTTCCCCGGTGTCCGGTCCGGCGTCTGTCTGTCTGCCTCCGCCGTTCCCCTCACGGCTTCGCCCGATGGCGAGTGTCCAGGCAAGTCTCTGGTGTTCCCCACACAGAGCCCCCCACATACACACAGAGCCCCACACATACACACAGAGCCCCACACATACACACAGAGCCCCACACACACAGAGCCCCACACACACATAGAACCCCACACACACACAGAACCCCACACACACACAGAACCCCACACACACAGAGCCCCCGCACACAGAGCCCACACACACAGAGCCCCACACACACAGAGCCCCACACACACAGAGCCCCACACACACAGAGCCCCACACACACAGAGCCCCACACATACACACAGAGCCCCACACATACACACAGAGCCCCACACACACAGAGCCCCACACATACACACAGAGCCCCACACAGAGCCCCCCACACACACACAGAGCCTCCCCATACACAGAGCCCCCCATACACAGAGCCCCCCACACAAAGAGCCCCCCCACACACAGAGCCCCCCACACACAGAGCCCCCCCCACACACACAGCCCCATACCCACACACACAGAGCCCCCCACACACACAGAGCCCCCCCACACACACAGAGCCCCCCCACACACACACAGCCCCCCCCCACACACACACAGCCCCACATAGAGAGCATTTCTATCGGGTAGTTATATCTGGCAGGAAAGAACATTGGGGGCATACAACCTGGCCTGATCAGAACGGGCTTAAATCATCAAAAGCTTTCAATCACTACCGAAGGCCGGTAGGTGCAGGTGCAGGAACAGAGCATAGGGGCTCCTGCAGGAACAGGGCACGGGGGCTGCTGCAGGAACAGGGCATAGGGGTTCCTGCAGGGACAGGGCACGAGGCTGCTGCAGGAACAGGACACAGGGTCTCTTGCAGGAACAGGGCATGGGTGCTCCTGCAGGAACAGGGCATAGGGGCTCCTGTAGGGACAGGGCACGGGGGCTGCTGCAGGAACAGGGCATGGGGCACCTGAAGAAACCACGGGGGGCCAGCGGAAGCGGCAGGATCTCTAGAGGACGCCTGAATGAATCATAAGCAGTCTCCTGGAGGGGTCATGGGGAGACGCATGCAGGAACCACAGGAAGTACCTCGAGGAAACACTGGGGCACATACAGGAAGTCGGGAACCATAAAGGACAACAACAGGGACCACAGGGGCACCTTCAGGAACCACCAGGGATGGAGTGGGCGCCTGCAGGAGTCGAAATAAATCACTGGAATATACCTGAAGCCGCCATATGGAGACACCTGAAGGAACCACCTGGGAGCTATATCTGCACTGTTCGTTAGATGGACATGTGTGGGGCTGTAAAAACTGAAATCTACTGAATGATCTGTGTGTCGACACCATCTGCTCCACCTCTAAATGATTTGCAAAGACAGCACTGCGCAACAGGCACAATGTCCCACCCGGCTATCTCACTGTGACTCCAACTTCCTCTGACCGTCGTGCTGTTCACAGATGGATCTCGGCGGCGCAGGTTATGTAATGTTATGAGGCAGATGCGGAGCCCGACATCTTCGGATGTTCTGGGCAACTGCTGGGCACGTACAGGCCGAGATTGTTAGGTGGGGGAAAGCCCGCGATCAGGTGAGTGTCCCCACAGGTCCCGCTATCAAATTAATACAGTCCTCGGCGGCCCGATCTCAGAATTACTGTCTGGGCAACCTCCGACCCGCAGCCCGTTCCCCGCCCAATGCAGCACTGCGCTAAGTATTACCTGGGGGGATTGAGGCGGGTGCCGGTGCGAGGCTCCTCCGGTCTCTGGGTTAGGTGACTTCGAGGGCGCTACACGGGGGAACAGGAGGGCTCCTCCTGAGTCGAGCGCAACTCTTCTCTTCGGTGTGACGCTGACATCCTGCTGGGCAACTCGTTCATCACGGCTCGCTGGCAATTTGAATCTGGTTGTTTACTCAGGACCGACGGTGGTGATTTCAGGGGCAATCTTAAAAATGCTTCACCCGAGCCAGCAGCAGTGACTGTGGTTTCCGGTGCAACTCTAACAAAATGTTTCACTCGCGCCAGTAGTAGCGGTGACTGTGATTTCGGGGGCAATTCTTAAAAATGTTTCACCCGTGCCAGCAGGGCCTCTCGGCTGCCAGCACACCGGTCTCCCCGAGGAGCGCTCCACGCCACCACAGAGGCATTTCTGCTTTGCCTCGGAGAAATGCGCCGCCATTTTGCGACTGGGGGCGTGTTTTTTGTGGAGTGATGGATGACGTCATGGCGAGAAAGAACGCAAAAAACACGCCCCCGAATCAGAAAAAGACGGGGCTTGAACAGAGACACGCCCCTCTCCACCAATGGCTGGCCTCCGTTTAGGAAGCCAGCCAATGGAGAAGAGGGGCGGGTTCAAGCCCCACTCTAGAAAACATTATTTCTCTGACCGAGACTGCGCAAGCGCGGCCTACGGTCCTCGACCTAAAAAGGCAAGAGGTAGAAGGTAACTTATGCTCTTGTCGGGGGGATCCTGCAACACAAGCTGGCAAACCTACGGAGCTCCCTCGTCAACACCCCCATAAAGTTTAAATGGCTACAAGAGTCCATGGTGTTTGGATGCAAGTGTGGCTCATCATTCCGTGCTCTGCCCTGTTCTTTCCCAAAACCTTTAGATTCATACCCTGGGTCCTCTTGTGGCGTAAAGTTGGCCAGTGCCCCAAAACTCAATCCTCACTTAGGCTCTTCATCCACAAGGCTTGTAGGTTGGGGACATATTGAATGCGTTTTGCTGGTGGGGGGACGTCTTCTTTAAGAGGCTTTCTATAGTTTCTTCCGAAAGAAGGCTTTTCCTCATCAACAGTCCCTTGTGTGTTGTCTTTCATGCACAAGATATTGAAAAATTGAAAACTTCTAATCTCATTTTAAAGCAAATATAAAGCAGGAATCTCCATACCAGTTTTCTATCAGCTCCTAAACAAGAGAACACATCTCTCACTTGCTTTTTCTGGTTATCAATACTTCAGAGTCCACAAACTAGAAAGTAAAATGTGGCACCTCACAAAAAATATACAATTGAATGAAATCACTTCGCCATGCCAGCAGCAGATCTGATGCATAATTTAATTTTGTTTGCCATTATCCCAATATTTTCCATTTAAAACTTCTCCAGAATAGATGGCAGGAAGCCTATCTGGTGGTTAAATATTTTTTGATGAAAGAGCTGCTATGCCATAGCAAATACAGTAGCCTCTTTATATGATTCTGTAAGAAAGTGCCCCCTTTTTGACTGGTTGCCCCCACTTTTTGCCAAACTACTGATGTAGTTTGACTGAATGTGCCCTGGATTCCTGCCAAAAAGGTACCCAGGGCCTATGTTCTTTCCCTTAACTGCATTGAGACAAAACACAATTGGCACTCATTGGCCACATGTCAGTTCCTTGTAAATGGTACCACAGGTACCAAGGGCACTGTGGTCAGGGAAGGCCTCTAAGGGCTGCAGCACTAATTGTGCCACCCTAAGAGGCCCTGCACCTCTACACACCCACTGCCATTGCAGGCTGTGTGTTTAGGTACAGAACAAAGTGAAGAGTCGACATGGCACACATCACTGTGTGCCATGCCTACAACCCACTGCCCTGGCATAGTTCAACCACCCCTCTTGCTTGGAGCACTATACCAGTGGTGAGGGTACTGGTGCATGAGCCCTGTAAGTCCACAGTGTTTAAACCAATTCTTAGACATTGTAAGTACAGTAATGCCATTAAGAGTATATGGTACTGGGAGTCTGTCATTATGAATTCCAAAGCACCGTAATGGCATTACTGAAAACTGGAAAGTTTGGTATCAAACTTCTCAGCACATTAAAGCCACAATGATGTTACTGTGGGATTTAATGAAAAATGCACTCAGAGGGCATCTTTGAGATGCTTCCTGAAAAACGACCTAACTCTAGTGTCATGGCGGAGTGGTTGCTCGCCAGCTGCCACCCCCACCCCCATGTTTCTGGACCACTGGGTCGAGAGCCTCCTGCTCTCGGGGTCTGAAACAATGCACACCCTGGTAAGAGGTGCCAAGCCCCGTCCCCCAGGATGGGCAGGGTTCACGAAGGGGAAGCTTTAAAGGCTTTACACCTTTGTGAGCTACCCCAGCCCTTTGCTGCTTCCAGCAACCAGCTTCCACCGGTTCTGACCCCCACTTTGGGCAGGAAACCAAATGAGGAAGGGAGGTGTGCCCACCTTTGCCAACCCTACCCCACAGGTGGGAGAGGCGAGGTGAAGCACAAGTCTCATTCTCGCCATCTTGCAGCTGGGGACCCAGCTAACCAGAGAGAGGCATATACCCCCTCCCACTGGAGGGTGGCATAATAGGGGAACGGACCTATTGGTCCCAACCTTAACTTACCTGTAACACCCCTAAATCTAGTATTTAGGGGCAACCCTGAACTTTGCCACCCGAGACAAGAACCGACAAGCAGAAGAGAAAACGAAGGACCAAAGAAGCTGTGTTGAACTAAGAAGAGGAGGAGGACACCCACTGACTTGGCTCCAGCCCTACCGGCCTCGAACCTGCTCCAGCGAAATCCCGGTGTGTCCTGCAGCCAGCAGCGCAGCTCAAGAACCCGAAGGACCTGCTCTACCTTCCAGAACCAAGATTTTGTCTCCCGTGAGCACTGTATTTGCTCACCCACAGACTCCGGCTAAATCCGCAAGTCAGCACCACTCTGCACCGGACACCTATGGCCTGAGTTCCAGCGGCGAAACACCACGAGGGAGTCTCCCCGGCGATCCTGACCTGAGATCTTGTAATCTCTGACCTGCCACGAATCTTCAATTGTAGCCTGCAGCCCATTTCTGGAGGATCCCTATGACCAAAGCTGGTAAGAAAAACCTGATGCCTAAAGACACCCTTGCACCAGACATCCCACTGCCTTGGGTGGCCCAACCGACTGTGCCCCAGCATCGCCAGGCATCCCAACTAACCTCTTCAACTGGTGGTCACCCCCAGAAGATCTTCATCTCCAAGCCGGCAGTCTTTGTTACAACCGGAGAATCCCCACTGAAATCAACAGGGCATCCGACACCAAAACAGCACCATGCACCCAGCCACCGATGTGGGTGTATTTTGGGTGCTAACTGGGATCCCCCTTTGCCCCGAGCCTAACAGGAGCTTTGCTCCCACAACCTTGTGGCCTGCTTGGATAACATTGAGCCTCGGCACTCTGCACCCGGCCGCCCTAATGCCGCTGAGGGTGTTTCAAGAGTGCATCCTTATTCCTGGGGAACCCTGGTTCTAACCCCAGAATACCAACTCCCAAAAATAAGAACTTACCTGCAAACCGTTGACTTCATCTCCTCCCATAGGATTGCATTGACTGCTTTTCTTGAAAATTGTTCTAAGTGTGGAGTTGGTTTGTATGAAAAGCTGAAAAACAATATATTCTAAAAGTGTATTACTTACCATTTGTCTAGGCGATGTCTCAGTGTGATCTCTAGGCATATCACCCTGATTAGCAAAAGAAATCTGAAAGTTATCTAAAAAGTAACGTAGATAGTATTCTGTGAAGTAACTAAAAAGTCATTTGGAACTGTTGACTTACCTGTAATTCAACCAACTGCTTTTGAACCTACATTCAACCGTAAAACACTGCATAAGATTTTGCAAAATATTATTTTACTTACCTGCACCAGGCTTCGTTTGGTTATAGAAATAAAATAACTAAATATTTTTGATACATACAAATTGACCTGAGTTCAGTCTTTGAGTGTATGACATAATTTCTTCACCGAGTGTGTACAACAAATGCTTAGCACTACCCTAACAAAATCACCACCGACCAACTCCTCACATCGCTCAACCAAAACCCACCCGCCCTCTCAGCGGACCCAAACCAAGCTGCCACCAACCTCAAACAATGGATCACTCACAGCGTTGAAGAATTAGCACCCTTGAAAAACCACCAAACCAAACAGGGTAGCAAAAAGGCCCCCTAATTCAACGACGACCTTAAGAAATCCAAGAAACTATGCCGTACTCTCGAGAAAACATGGAGAAAAAACCCAACCACTGACAACCTGACCACCTTTAAGACAGCCTCCCGTAAACACCACCAATTGATCCAATCCACCAAGAAATCAGCTTTCAAGGATCGACTCGACAACAACGCCCACAACAGCAAGGAACTATTCAACATCGTCAAAGAATTCACCAACCCCACCGCAGCCTCAAACAACATTACTCCCTCCCAAGACCTCTGCGATTCGCTATCCTCCTTCTTCTACAACAAAATTGCCGACATACATAACAGCTTTGAGAACATCTCCAAAGAACAGTCCTCTCCACCCACCTCCGAACCTAAACCGCCCTCTAACAACCTCAGCGCCTGGAACCCAATCACCACTGAAGACACCATCCGCCTAATGAACTCCATCCATTCTGGCTCGCCAACCGACCCCTGTCCCCACCACATCTTCAACAAAGCAGACTCCGTCATCGCACCCCATCTCCGTGATGTCATCAACTGCTCCTTCAACTCCGCTACCTTCCCAGAAAGCTGGAAACACGCCGAACTCAGCGCCCTTCTGAAGAAACCCACAGCAGACCCCTCCGAACTTAAGAACTACCGCCCCATATCCCACTCCCATTCCCTGCCAAAGTCATTGAGAAAGCCGCCAATAGCCAGCTCGCCGCCTTCCTTGAATCAAACAACTCCCTCGACTCTTCACAGTCCGGCTTTCGAGCCAAACACAGCACCGAAACCGCCCTCATTGCAGCGACAGACGACATCCGAACACTACTGGACAACGGAGAAACACTGGCCCTCATCCTACTCGACCTCTCCGCCGCCTTCGACACAGTCTGTCACAGCACCCTCATACAACGCCTCAGCAACATCGGCATACAAGGAAAAGCCTTGGACTGGATCATCTCATTCCTCGCCGGGAGAACCCAGAGAGTCCGACTTCCCCCATTCAAATCAGAGGCCACCGAAGTCATCTGCGGAGTACCACAAGGATCATCACTCAGCCCCACCCTCTTCAACGTTTACATGAGTCCACTCGCATCCATCGCGCGTCAACACAACCTTAACATCATCTCCTACGCTGACGACACCCAGCTGATCCTTTCCCTCACCAAAGACCCTAACACCGCCAAAACGAATCTTCACGAAGGCATGAAAGAAGTAGCCGAATGGATGAAAAACAGCCGCTTAAAACTTAACGAAGACAAAACGGAGGTCCTCATCCTAGGATCATCCCCCTCTACCTGGGACGACTCATGGTGGCCATCGGCTCTGGGCACAGCACCCATACCCACAGACCACGCACGTAACCTTCGCTTCATCCTAGACTCCTCACGCTCGATGACCAGACAAGTCAACGCCGTCTCATCCTCCTGCTTCAACATACTTCGTATGCTCAAAAAAATCTTCCGTTGGGTCCTCTCCGAGACAAGAAAGACTGTCACCCACGCACTAGTCACTAGCCGACTGGACTATGGAAACACCCTCTACGCCGGAATCATAGCCAAATTACAGAAAAAACTCCAACGCATCCAAAACGCATCAGCGAGACTCATTTTAGACATCCCTGGCCAAGATCACATTACCGGTCACCTGAAAGACCTCCACTGGCTTCCCGTCAACAAGAGAATAACGTTCCGTCTCCTCACCCACGCACACAAGGCCCTCTACAAACTAGGACCCGAATGCCTTAACACTCGACTGTCCTTCTACACACCCACCCGCCAACTAAGATCCTCCAATCAAGCCCTCGCAGCAGTTCCGCGCATCCAAAGATCCACCATGGGAGGAAGATCCTTCTCCTACTTGGCGGCCAAGACCTGGAACTCACTCCCCACTCACCTCCCCCTTACACAGAACTACATCTCCTTCAGAAAGGAACTTAAAACCTGGCTATTCGATAAATAATTGAACCCCCTCCCCAAGCGCCTTGAGACCCTCTGGGTGAGTAGTGCGCTATATAAATTCCTGAACTTGAACTTGAACTTGACTCTGTGCACACTACATCTCATTTTGGTATAGTATATACAGAGCCAGCTTCCCACAGATTCTTGTTCTGAAGTAGCAAATGCAACACTAACAGTTCCCCAAATGTGTCCCAGTTCGAAACGACAGTGGACATACACAGACATACACACACTTCAGGCAAAACATCAGTGTACAGAATTCCTGTCAGTGTGCCACTGTGGCTACAGACCGCCACATCAGCAAAAGAGTGATCCTTAGCATTACAAGACCACTAAGCTACTACTTTAAGGATGACATGCATTACATAATATACATTTATATGATTAAAGAACCTCCAGGTCCGCTGGGGCCGATAAATAATGTTTGGACCAAAAACTTTTTAACAGAACAGTGTACAAGCTCAAATGCAATGAGTTGCAACAGCTTTGACATATGTTTACTCCAAGTAATAAGTGTTTTGTGCAGCTAATTACTCTGACCAGAAATGGTAGACTTTATACTTGCAACTCACTTTCCTCCAATCACATCCATGGTAAACTTGAGCGCATCCTGTACAGTTACTGGCTGACCCTGCAAAAGAAACCAATGGGTAAAATGTAGGCGAGTGAATACAGAAGTCTGCTGGCATGAACACAAATCCTATAGAGAACTATTTGCCGCATTTAATTATAAGTGGATATTTTTAATACTAGATGTAGCCTTTAAGAAAATCAGATTCGAGCAAAATAGATGAAGTGATGTGAAAATGCTGTCGGATATATAAGCACTTAGCACTTCTGTCAGCTAATGGTTTGACCCAAATTAATTTTTGAAAAACACATCTAGGCCACCACAGTGGGTTTAACAAGACCATAATGATAACAACTGGAATCCCAGACCTCTTTCATTTAAAAACTTTTTCGGGGGTTTTCTTTGAGAAAGCAGGCATGTGAATCCTTCACATAAAGTAATGAAATCCTATGGAACTCACTCTAAAACCAAAACCATAGTGATTTTAGAGACAGGCCTAATATAAAACTTGGTTGGTATTTCCAGGAAACTTGAAGTAGGAGCATCTGATATTTCCTACATTATTAGTGCAAAAGCATTTCCTGTAGGGACCCAACTGCTTGCTGCTAAAAGAGAATCCCTCTTGCCTACACAATCATCTGACAACTCTGCCTTCCCACTAGCACATGAAAATAAGCTGGTCCTAAAATCGACTAAGATAAACTATTGTATCTAAAACAGCATACAACAGGTCTTGTGACTTGAGCTAATGAAAACAGAAAAGATACTTGTAACCCTAGTTCTCCATCCGGAGTATGTTCTTCGAAATCAACTATATGAAAACTACGATTATGTGTCGGATTACAAAACACATTAAATTATTTTTTGTAAACAATCTGGTAAAGAAAATATTCGCTATGTAGCAGCATTCGCTCTGTTTTTTAATTACCTCAAGTAAACCAGAAATACATTTTGACACTACAAAATACCAACTGACCAACTAAAAAGAAAAACAAAATAAAGGAGTAAATGATGGACATACAGATTAATCTTTACCTCGAAGATTTCTGAGCTCACGCTCTTACTAATTTCAGTTGCATCAATGTTGCAAAATTCAGAACAATGGCAGTCAAGCATACCCTTTTAAAAGGACGGGATTTGGAGACACATTTTCAAATATACATTGCAATCTAACAACGAAGTGTTTGAACAAAAGGAAGATAACAATGAAACATAACTAGGATTAGGACTACCTTCCCAATCGGCCATGCAATCTTGTTATATGGTCATCTACATTACAAGGAATAGTTAGTTCATACTTCCAAGCTAACCTAGTGCAAACCAGGAGAACTAAGGCAAAAGGTGAGAAACCAATCATGCAAACAAATAGCACAGAGAGGCATTATCAGTTAAGGTGTCCATATTAAAGTTTAAGTCACTGCAATTACTTTTTGCAAAGGTGGGGGACTGATCTCTCAATGGCTGGTCTATAAGAGTCAGATATTTGAACCTTCCTGACAATGGCACCAGTAACTGCTTGGACTCTTGTAGAATAGGTTCAAGGTTATATACACATCAGTGTGCCTGTTGTTCCATAACAAGAGGTGACGCAGAATACCTTAAATCAAAAGAGGGACTGCCCTGAGGATATAAAAAAATGCTAATAGATTTCCAAGGAACAAGTTTCTGTTTTGATCAACTTTTGTCGTTTGTTTTGCCATGGTAATACAAGAATGTTTATCACGTCAAAGGAACGAAGGGAAGTTTCTTGAGGAGAGGTCTGATTTGGAAAGAAAGAGGTAAACTAAAATAGGTTGATTAAACTGAACACCTGACCCAGCTTTGGCTGAAAGGAAGGTTGAGTTGTTAACACTTTATTGTAATACACTGATGTGAATTGTTTGTAGGGTGCATAAAGCTGGAATCTAACAAACTCTTTATCTGATGATATACATACTAGAATAGTAACGTTCCAACTAATAATGCATGGCTGCCTTAGCCATGGGTTCAACTGGGAGGCTACGCTGATGATATCATAATCTATTTACGAGACTTGGAGGTAGACCACACGGTGCTCTCCGATATTTTCCAGCAATGTAAAATAGTGTCGGGCCTAGCGTTCAACCCTGAAAAATCGGTTGGATTCTTCTTTAGGGAAGGACTGCAACCCCCTCATATGTCTTTGGGACCATACCCGATCCCGGATGCCCCTGTCTCTTTTAAATATCTGGGTATACAAGTGTATAGGAAGCCTGAAGATCAAATAGATGGGAACATCAAACGCGCCATTACACGACTTCGCAGTAGCGTGGGATTCTGGACCTCATTACCACCGTCTGTAATGGGCAGAGTTGCTATTTCGTGAATATACGGGTAATCCTTCCCTAAAATATTTTTACTTCATCAATACTCTCTTGATCACCCTTATTTGGGGCACTGGGCGGAGACGCATTCGTTTGTGTAAACTTCAATTGGGTACCAAGCTAGGGGGATTGGGGGACCCAGATTATAGGAGTTCACGTGGTGAAAAGATCTCCGTTTAGGGTGCCTGATCTTCAAATGTAAGGGAGTAGGGCTTGTGGGTTGAGTTCTGATTCGTGGACTCGTTACTGTGTCCTGCTGAGTAGGCCTGCAAGGTTTTTGTACATGTAGAGAGATAGTCTGCTAGGAGATGTACTTGGTGATGGACCGCCCAGTGCCAGATTAGTAGCTCTAGGACTGACACCTATGGGGAGATGTGCTGTCTTGCTTCTGTAGGTAGATTGTCGCAGTCATGTCTGTGTATGAGAGTCACCTTGCCTCGAATCTCTTGAAAGGCTCTGAGGTCTAGATGAATGGCTAACAGTTCCAAGTGGTGTATGTGGAGAACCTACTGATGAGGTCACCACAGAACCTGAAGCGTCATTTTGTTGAGATGCACTCCCGAGCCAGCTAGCAAAGCATCTGTGGTGATAACCTCTAGAACTGGGTCTGTGAAGGGCCTGCCCCACAACAAATTGTTACTGTTCCACCATTGAAGAGAGCGATTGGTGCTGGCTCCTATATACACTAGAGATTCTAACTAACCCTCCACTTGTGAGCAGTCGCATAAGAAGCCATGTGTGGGACACTATGGTAATACATGAGGACATCATTCCGTACGGGCGTATTATAGTGTGAACTGTGAGAGGATGAAGTGGCTGAAAAAGAAACAGAATCTGTTGGAATACTTCTACCCTATGGGTGCTGGGGTAAGTTTTGCCCACAACTGTGTTTAGAACGGATCGTAGTAAAGGTTAAACTTGAAGTGGCTTCAAGTGTAACTAGGTAGCATTCACTTCAAACACCAGTCTGTGCAGGAGTGAATTTTTTGAGCATGGGTGTGGGCAAGGCAGACTTGTCTCCTTGCACTCTTGATTGGACAGCTGTTCAGGTATAGAAAGACATGAGGTTCACCGCTCCTGAGTGGGCATTGTTCTGGTCTAATGTGACCATGAAGCCAGGGGCGTCACTAGAGGGGTGCGGGGGGTGCGGACCGCACCAGGTGACACCCTCACATGGGGTGACACCGTGCAGGCTGACAAGTATCACCATAGGGCGTGACGCTAACGCATTTCTTTCTGGCACATCTCTGACACCTGTGCGTGCGCCTGGGCCTGCAGACTTCACTTGCCAGCGCAGGCTCATTAACAGTTAAAAATCTCTCTGTGCCGTGCTACAATCTTACAATACGTCCTCTAAACCTGGAGACTCGGGCGGGGCCTGCCCTCAGCAGAGTCATTGCAGGCTCTGTGGCGCCGTGGTGGGGGGATGTGACCTCACGTCAGTCAGAAGCGGCGGGCCGGAACTGGGGTCTGACTCGACTGGCACGGACACGATCTGTGCACCTGCTGTGCCTCATGGTTCCAGGACGGCATTTGCTGGGGGAGTAGTTGCGGCTACGAGACAGACCTTTCGAATTGCCGCTGGCATCCTCGAAGTAAGTGAGTGCCTCCAAAGTTACGGGGAGCCCTACTGACGCTGCAACCTGTTGTGAGACAGGAACTCAGTGGTTCGAGCCTAACAGAAGGTGGGAACTGTCTAAGTTTCCTTTTGAAGAACATGACTCTTGCGGAGGTAGCGCTGTGTGGGCAGCCGCGGTGGCTAACTCGAGGGAACAACTTCCAGCGCACAGGTGACAACTGACAAGTTGGAGCATGAAACTGAGATCGTCTGCGAGAAAACACATTCCGATGAGCTCTCCAACAACAGAGCCCCTGCTGGAAGAGCCTGAGCAGCGATTCTCGATATAATGTAAAGTCGCAGTCTCTCACCCCACTCTGCATCAAGGTAAACACCGACACTCACGCTGTTCTATAACTATCGTGACATTGGGTTTGTTTTAAAATTCGGCATGAAGTATTATGCAATACAGTGCTTTACGTGTAGTTATCTAATGCTAAATTACAGACTGTATATTTATTAGCCTTCAAGATGCAACGGTTTCACTAAGCAGCAGGACTGAATAAACACTAGCTGTTCCTAAAACATTGCATCTTTGTAATCAATGACAGGGTCGAGTGTATATTTTAAAGGGCGAGTCTTTTTTGGTAAGTGCATTCTGCAAGCAAAATAATTTAGCTTGGGGCCCTGAATTTAGCGCCTGTGAAAGGGAATGTATCGGTAGCACAAACTAGTGTTGTAGATAGTGCTCAGGGCGCAATTGGGGTCAACATACTTGAGCAGGTGTGTATTTAGATCAGGCTGTATGTATGTTCATTCAATCTTTGGCCTCTGTGTGGAGTGTCATAAATATGACTCCGGTGATTTTGGTGGGAGCAAGACTCCAATAGTGCTTATTTACAAGCCCCTTGCGCCGCGCCAATTTTAATATGGGAAAAAGCGATGTACCAATGGCGCAAGGGGCTTGTAAACAAGCCCCAAGGCTCTAAATCAATGGTTTAAGTGGGTGGTCTCAGACCAGGTTGTAATTAAGTTAGCATTGCAACTGGTGTCACTTTTGGGCCTAATAATCATGTCCCTAATTTAACAGTCAAAATCACTGCTCAATTTCTGACCAATGGATGTAATCCAAATCTGTGATTTAGCTTCTGTTTATATTGCACGTGTTTTACTTAATCTTCCATTCCCAAAGAGCGTTTATTAATTCTTGGGTGCTATGTTTCTGTACTTCAGAAGCTGAAACGAAGGGTACAAATTGAAACTGTGCATGTCACATATAGCTGTCCCTGGGCTGGCGCTCTCCACACCTGTCCCTTCTCTCCCTGTGCTATTAGCATTCAGCCGGCGAAACGGGCCCAGCAATTAACACAATGGCAGCGCCATTCCTGGTGACTGGAGGCCTCGCGAAACTTCGGGTGGCGCGGGCCTGCGCAGAGGCGGCCCTTTGCTGGGAACAGAGAGAAGTGTCACCGCCGAGTAGGCCGCGATATGAAAAGCTATTAATAGTTATGCAGGAGCGTCCCTTCCATCAGCCGTTTATTGAAAGGTGCTCAGTGCAGGAGCCCGCCTTCTGATTTATGAAACCAATAAAGCTCCACACTCTCTCACACTGGCGGACTCGGAGGAGGTCCATGGGGTAAGTCGTGAGGGGGTGACACCATGAGCTACCGCACTGGGTGACACCAACCCTAGTGACGCCACTGCATGAAGCAACCTTCCTGCAGCAGGGGATAACATCCTGTTGGATCACCATGTGAAAATGTTCTGACAGGATACATTTGTTGAGAGGCTGGAGGTGGAGGATTAGTCACAGGGAGACATATTTTTTAGGGATTAGAAAGTATAAGGAGCAGACACTTTGCTCGGGTGTTGAAGGGACAATGGCTCTTTAGCACCCTTGAGTAAATGCGCCTCTTATGGTATCGCAAGATATTCTAGGCAGAAGGTGTGGGTGCAGGGTGGGATTGTTTTGTGGGGTTGAAAAAAGTTCCAGAGTAGCCATGCTAGATGATGGACAGAACCCACAGATCTGTCTTGATCTCCTCCCATTTGGGGGGAACCACTTAAGTCTCCCTACTCACATGTGTAGTGTGATGGGGTGGATAGGAGGCAAGTTAGTTTTTAGTCATAGAGGCTCTTTTTGTTACACATATACTCCCTAACGCAATGCAGAAGATGTCATGTTTGACCAATGCAGTACCAGCGGCTAACCCGAACGAGTTAGTGGTGGTGTTTCAAACTTTGCACAGTTGGTGGAAGCAGCGATAGACCTGAACTACAATCCCCATGAACCTTGCAAGCGTCACCGTCACGCGCAACAGAGGAAGCAGAAAAGTTATCTATCATGCAGTTATGGTGAACGCCGGGCAGATTATTCGTCTCGTTTTTGCAGCTGTCATTTGTTTGTGGGTCGGAGGAGGTTTCCTTTCTGGTATCCAGTAAGGGTGCGGTCGCACAGACCCAATATGTGTGTTATGGTCATTTTCAGAACTCTGTTTTACGTTTCGGCTTGGAGTTCCTGGATGTTTTTGTGCCTGGTCTAGTAGAGAATTGCTTTTTTCATGACTCTACATGGTATGAATTTGAAGTCAACATTCAGCTGGAGTGTTCTTATCCCAATTAGCTATTCTGTGGCCACAATACATTCAGGGAATGACCTATCTGTTGACAGATCCTTTACTTATGAGACATTCGATATTACCTGCTTATTATTTGAATTCATCATTTAATTTCCTTGAACCCCTACTAAGGTTACTTTTGGAACTTATCTTGAGGCAATCAATATTAGTGGAATTTATGATGTAATAGTCATCAGTGACCATTGGGAGTATTCTGGGGAAGGTGTTTTCTTTTGTTGTGCTTAGGTAGAAGTTAACTTGTATATTCATCATGTGTAATCCTATCCTCTAACCGAGATCATGAGTCCTGAAAATTTGGTTCATACCCTGTGAGGTGGGACACACGATAATTTTAGGTCGGTATGCCAGTGATTAATTCTATACTAAAAACAGTCCGTATACAAAAAGGTTTTATTTTATAACATGAATGTTCTTTGGGGGGGAAAACATGGCGGCCGCTGGTTAAGCGGTCGCGGTGCTCCGGAATGAGCTCCCGGAGAGGATCGCCACATCGCACAGAATAATCCCCAATTTCATCCGTGGCACGCACAACAGACGGGGGGGTTGAATTTCGACCTCGGGGCACCCACCACTTTGCTGCACCAGAGGATTTCAAGGCTGTGAGCGTTTTTCGAATGCAGAGCCGCTTCATCGGGACTGCTTCTCCGGCAGTCCGCTTTCTGCTCGAGTGCGGAGCTGCAGTTGAGGACGGGGAGAACGCTGGTTGCTGCCGGTTAGGATTGTTTGACTGCCCGACCTCTGCTCTGCTTCGGACTACAGCTGCTCGAGAGGTTGCGGAGCTGGACGGCCGTGGACTGCATCGTGCTTCCCGCGGCTGGGGTGGTGTCCACTACGCGAGATATGTAAGGAGGATTTAATTTTTGCCGAGGAAGTCTTCAACGCTACGGTAAGCCTTGAGAGGGCTGCGACTGAGGAGCAGGTTCAGTGTTTCACCCCACAGAGCCCCCCTTATCATCTTTTAGATTTTCCTGTAAAAAGTTTGCGGCGGTACTCGCAGGAGACGGCGTCTGAGAAAAAACAATCACCTCTACCTCGTCTCCGGTCTGCCGCGCTGGAGCTGAGGAGAGGAAGGTTACTGCGGAGTCTGGGGCAGCCATATCACGCAGTCTCTTCTGATACAATTTCGCGCAGTGCCCCAGAAATTACAAGTACGCAGCCAAGCTCACAGGTAACACAAACCCATATCCCAGCATTAACACCATCAGTAGTGGCAGATACAGTGGAGGGGGTAATACCTGGTAAAAGAGGTAAGGAGCCTCTGGATACATCGGATCCTCCCACTATTATATCGTCAGGGCAAGAGGGGACAATAAAGCCAGTAGTTGCCCCTGAGTCTACAGGAAAAGCGCCACCCACCCTAAGTAAAGGTTACAGCAAAAGAGGGCGGAAGAAGAAAGGTGTTCTGTTAGTGGATAAGGCTGGAGTGTTGGGTCCACCTAGTGGGGTGGTAGACTACACAGCAGTAGTGGTAGACAAAAATTCCTCCTCTTACTTAAGCACAGAGGTCAAAGGCAGAGGCACTAAACACAGCTCGAAATCTAAAACTAAAACGAAAATTAAAACCCAGAACGCCGCTCCTGAGAAAGGCTCTAAGATTACCCCCTCCTTACGTTCCTACTTTAAAGTAATACCCCAGATATTACATCTGTCAGGGGATCAAATCATGTCATCTGGGTCTGAATTGGAAGTTTCTCCTCCAACGGATAAGGTTTCTCCCCTTCTGGGGCAGGCTGCAGAGGCAAAAGATCAAGGAACAGAAGAAGGGGTCATAGAACGTGAAGTCTGTGTATTAAGTCTTGGAGATGGAGATTGAGATAACGAAAAAGGGTCAGGATCACAATCTTCTCTCGCTCAGGAGGAGGCAGAGGAGGGGGCATTATCAGTTCCCCCCATTAGGAGACTCAGAGGTCCGGATTGTTACTGAGGCTGCTCCTAGTGGATCTAATGAAGAAGCCGGGGCAATCGGGGGAGATCTTATTGATCAGATTGAATATCCCATAGACTCCCTCACGGATCAATCCAAGTTCGAGGCCAAAGATGACATAACTCCAGCGTCTATACTAGGTAGGTTTTCAGCTCTTAGATGGAAATAAGAAAGGGTTTCGCTGAGTCTTCTGCAAACCAAGCAGAAATAAGAAGCTACTGTGAGTCCCTTGAAAATAAAATCGAGGGACTTGCCATAAGAACTGGAGTCCTTGAAGAGACTACAGCAACATTTTCTGTATATTTGGACCAGGCGAAAGTTGATATACAGAAGCTTTCCAGAGAGGACCAAGCACTTAGTGAAAGGATGGAGACTTTGGAAAACAACGCGAGGAGGGAGAATCTCCGAATTTTGAAGGTGCCCGAAGGCTCAGAGGGCTCTGACATAAAGCAGTTTATAACGGGTCTGTTGAAAGAGTCCCTGAATTTAGACCTCTCACTAGAAGAGCTAGCATTGGACATTCAAAGAGTTCATAGGGATCGCTTCAAACGTAACCCTCAGAGATCTAAACCTCGTAAAATCTTAGTAAACTTTCATACATATGTATTGAAAGAGAAAATACTTAATCTTGCGTTAAAGCAAAAATCTCTAGACGCAAAGGGGTTTACATTCTTAATAAGGTCAGATCTCTTAAGAATTACTTTGGAGAAACAATGGGAGTTCGGGAGGCGCCTGGAAGCATTTAGAGCGTTGGGTGCCTCAGCTCAATTAACATTTCCTGCCGCCATGAAAATAATGTATAATAATAAGATGATCAATATCCGGTCAGTGCAGGCAGCTGACGAACTCCTGATGCAGATGGGAAGCAAAAAGAAATAAAGAGGAGTCTTAACTCTGGGATTCATTAATAAGAGCTGGTGTTTATTGCCACCTCATGATTTTCTTGAGTCCTTATGCATATAGAGTAAAGTTAATATCTTTAATGATATAAAAGCAACGCAATTAACTGAGTGTCACTATTAGATTAATTTTTCTTTCATTTCTCTCACTTATAAAGGTGGTGTATCTCTCCGGGAGTTCACGGAGGGGCGCTATCAACCGGACATCGCATCGGTTAGATATCGCAAGGGTTTTCCAGGGCTTGGGAGGTGGGAGGGTGGGAGGCCCGTAGCTAGGGTAGGTGGTGGGGGGTGGAAAAAAAATAAAAAAGTCCTCAGTAAATCAAGATATGATAGAAGGAAAGTGATCTCGCAATTTTATGGAAAGAGATTTAGACAACAATGGGTCGGTCTAGTTCCATCTGCTTATTTCTTCCGCTTGTTGGACACTTATGCCCAAGATGATTAACATAAAATACTTCTCCTGGAATATCAATGCCCTGCGTACCAAACCAAGGGCAAATAAAATCATGCAATACTTACGGGATTTGGATGTGCAGGTCATTATTCTCCAGGAGACCCATTTAACACATTTGTAAATGTTAGATTTGATTAAAAGAAATAGGTGGATAGACTTTGCGGTCTCAACTACTCAGACCAGTAATACTGGAGGGGTTTCTATAATTTTCAAAAAGGGAGCTAAAGCCAGGCTGCTATCTCAACTGGTCGACCCAGGTGGCAGATGCGCCATCGCGTCTGTGGTAATAGCGGGCTCCCAAACCACAGTTTTGGGCTACTATGGGACGAACCAGGATGATCCTTCTACACTGGAGGTTATGTTTTCACATCTGCTTTCCTTTTCAGAGCCAACTATTATAGCGGGCGATTTTAACATTGTCCTAGACCCAGTTTTGGATAAATACCCCAATAGTCGATCCTTAGTTCTGTCAAAATCTAGGTTAGTGTTACAGTCTGCAATGAAAACATACGGCTACCTTGACATATGGAGAGAAAGGTCCGGGGACCAGCAAGGAGTGTCGTTCCGGAATTATAAATATAAACACCAGTCAAGGATAGACTTCTTTTTAATTAGTCTGAGGCTGGCTGAACACGTAAGATCCATCGAATATTTACCATCGCATCTCTCAGATCATTCTGCAGTACTAATGGACATAACTTATGAAACGGAGAGACTGCCCTCTAGATGGTCCTTTGATCGTTCACTTCTCTCTTCACCTGAGGACATAATATATCTTAGTATAGAAGCACACAACTTTTTTCTGATAAATAATGACTCAGCAACTACAAGGATCATCTGGGACTCGTTCAAAGAATTTTTGAGGGGACTCATAACAGGGAAAATGTCATACAAAAGGAAGCAATATAAGGAACAAATCTCGTCCATAGAGGAAAGAATAATAAATCTCCAATGTCTTATGGATAGTAGTACTGGGGCAGATGAGTCCATTATCAGTAGTCATAGAAAAGAAATGGCGACCCTGAAAGCCAATCTGGGTTCAGTATTGAATCTTAGATTGCAGCAGAGATGGGAAGCAAGCAAATTAGCCCATTTTGAGTACAGCGAAGGCGCAGGCAAAATGCTTGCTTGGAAGACCAAATCAGACCAGGTCCGGAACAACATTGCCAACATCAAGGTGGGCAACGATTCCTTCACATCGGACGTTGAAATTAGGAAGGCCTTTAAAGAATTCTTTGAATCCATCTATAAGGAGGACATTGTAACCCGCCCTGAGGAGGTCGACGATTGGCTAAGACATATGAATCTCCCCAGTCTTACATATGATCAGTCCCAAATTTTGGAGGGTACCATCACAGAAGGAGAAGTTAGGGCCGCTATAAAAAGAAGCAAGAAGGGAAAGGCTGCGGGGCCCGATGGGCTACCTGCAGAAATTTATAGAATCTTAGAGGATGAGATAGCCCCCTTCCTTACTAAGATGTTCAACCAGATCCTTCTTGAAGGGCAGACTCCCCCTTCATCATGGGACAACGCATCAGTTACACTCATATTGAAACCTGGGAAGCCCAAGGACGCATGTGAATCATATAGGCCAATATCAATCTTAAATGTGGACTATAAGATTTTCACCACAGTTTTGGCCTCTAGGTTGGCCCTGGTAGCCCCATCAGTCCTCCATATAGATCAAAAAGGATTTTTAAAGGGGCGACAGTTATACAAACTGACATACGATCTAATAGGGGCAATAGACATCGCGGTGTCACAGAATTTGCCCTCGACTACTCTCACACTGGACGCAACTAAGGCCTTCGGTTAATTGGGTTTATCTGTCGGGGGCCTTGGCCAAGTTTGGAGTGGGGAGGAGATTTCGTCGTGCGGTTAGTCTGTTGTATACCAGCCCAGTGGCGAGTCTATTAATTAACGGGGAGTTGTCAGACCCTTTCAACATAACTAGAGGGACTCAGCAGGGTTGCCCGCTTTCCCCCCTTCTGTTTGACTTCTATATTGAGCCTCTCGCACAACAACTGAGGAGAGAGAATGCCATCAGTACTTTCTGTCACAGAGGGTGGAAAAAGAAGGTGGCGTTATATGCTGACGACCTGCTTATTCTCACATCAGATGTAACTACGGCACTCCCTGTTATATTTGAAATTGCTCAGGGGTTTGGAAGGATATCAGGGTGCCGGATCAATACATCAAAAACAGAGATGCTGGTCTGGAATGATGATGATGCGAGTTCATTGGAAATACAGGCGGGTGATTCATTGCGTTATCTGGGCTTAAACATCATAAAGGATCTTAACAAACTTGCTACTGTAAATCTTACAGCAATTACTAAAGAGTGTAGGAAATTAATGCATTCATGGTCCCACCTTCAATTATCCTTGATTGGGAGAGTTAATTTGATTAAAATGTCCATTCTGCCTAAATTTTCATTTCTTTTCAACACTATTCCCCTTTATTTTGATCAGACTCATATAACTAAAATACAGTCAGATTTCACTTCTTTTATCTGGAACAAAAAACTACCAAGAATAGCCTGGAAGAAGCTTAGACGGCGATGGGAGAAGGGGGGATTAGCCGCACCAGATTTAAAATTATATCTGTGGGCGTTTCAGCTATCACACACGCGAATGCTCTTAAAAAGACCTACTGACTATGGGGTAGGATTAATGTTTTCAGCCATGTTGGATGGGGAAGGTCTCAGCCAGTCGGGATACTTATTCAAATTTGGCAACCCGAAATTCTTTAAAAAGATCAAATTGAAGGTCCTGCTTGGTTTGGCGAAAATGTGGTCTGAGGTAACAAAATCAATTAAACAGGGATATTACTGTGATAAAACACCGCTTTGGGGGTTACCTGAAAGTCCAGTTTGGTTGAAAGATACTCTAGCCACTCCCTTGAGAGAGGCAGGTCTTAAAGAATGGAGGGATCTCTTCTATGAGGGGGACCTGTTTTCATGGGAGCACTTACAGAATAGAATAGGTCCAACCATCTCGAGGTTTAAATACATACAAATGAGCAGCTGGACACAGGCCTATAAAGATCCACCTACAAAAAGAAACAGGTTTCCTCTTGGAGGGCATAGTCAATTAATAACCAACCTGGTGAGTATTGCTCCAACCAAAAGTGAGATCTCACAATGGTATAAACTCCTACTCGAGTAATCTGATGGGGTATTTAAACTACCAGCTCAACTTTGGGGTGATTTAACAACGAGCCAAGATATACAAGAACTTTGGTGTACCTCATTTGAGCTTTTAAAAAGCCTAGTGAAACCCTCATGGCTTCGCAGAAACCATCTCTTTACCCTTCAGTGGGCGTATTACTCTCCTCAAAGAGTATCCAAATTTGCCACAGGAAATTCAGTGGCATGTGCAAGGTGCGGGCTGATTGCAGCTTCAGATATTCACATGTTTTTTTAATGTCCCCGGGTCGCTGCATATTGGGATGCTATAGGTAAGACTCTTACGGCATCGTTGGGTTTCCCAGTTATCATGGATCTACCTTTAGTGATCTTTGGAGTCCGGAGGACATCTCAAAATACAGCCAGAAGCCTGGTGTTTTACACGGTCCTACTGGCAAGGAGGGAAATCTGCAGGAGGTGGAAGGATCCCCTTCCTCCTTCTCATGGTGACTGGTTGACATCCAGTCTACAGACCGCACGTATGGACCTAGCACATGCTTGTATGGGCACAATAAAGATCCAGGGTTTTTTTTGTTTTTTTTTCCCCGGGTCCAATGATTACACTACTATGGTGCCAAAATCCAGAAGATATCCGGTCATAACCCGGCCCAGGACCTGTATTAGGCCTCCCCATTGGTAGCCAAAAATGATATTAAGCTAGTGACAGCTGCGGGATTTGTGGCCTCCCCCCTCCAAATGATCCCTTCCAGTTATAACACTGTGCCAGTTGTACCTACGCTTATTCTAGATGGCTTTCTTAAACCATGGTGGATATGAGGACAAAAAAAAACATGAATGTCCTTTACATCCTTTCAGCTGTCCTTCCCCATCGCCTTCACCAATGAGAAATATCATAACCATCTTGTTAAGGATATGCCTATAAATATCTTGAAGCTGTTCTAATGTGGCGTTTTCCTTTACAGGTAAAAATAGAACCTGGTTATAGATTGGTACGTCATATAGTGTTACAGTGAGTGATAAACCGTTTTTTGTTTCTTACAGATCTCCCTCCCTGCTGTACCTTCCATTTCCTTCCCTCGCATGATCACCTTAATATTCGTGCTTTTATGGCAATTCGAATTTGAGGCGGTCGAGACATGGACCAAATAATCATCGAACCACCTCTGTGGATACATCGTTTATACGATAGATCTAACACTTACTGGGAGTGCCTCTGCCCCAGACTTTGGAGCGGTTCCCTGCAAAGGAGGCCCATATATGTTAACTCTGCCACCCTGTTGATGAGAACCCTGATTGCTGCCACGGGTAGTACTGGGTTGGCACTGGAGAAGTGGCTTTGGAACCACCCCAAACCTGCTGCTTTCGAAAAGAGCCCCTGCTGAAAGGAGTTCCTGCTGAAAGGAACTTGGAGGGCACCCATAGATTGGCGGGTTACAGTGTCCTTTTTTATTTTCTACAGCATATCATCAACCTGCGGTCCCAACAGATGCTCCCCATGGAAGGGCAGGATGTTGCTGCACCTCCAGCTTGAAACTGGACACACAAAGCCAGAAGTGGCCATAACGGATAATTGAGATGGTTACCCCTCTGGCTGCTGAATCAGTCGAGTCCAAGGCGCACTGGATGGTAGCGCTGTAGATTACTTTACCCCTCTTCTAATATTTCCTCCCCTCTCTTGCAGTACTGATTAGGGAAATGTAGGTGGAGGCCCTTCATCACTTCCCACTTAGCCCTGCCATACCGGGACAGGAGGCCCCCTTGACTTGGTGATACACCAATTTGTAGCAGCACCCACAGCTACTCTCTTCCCTACAGCATCGAAATGCTTACTTTTCTTGTTTGGAGGTGGAGCGTCTGTTGTGGCCTGGGCTGCTGCTCTTGTCTTGGCGGTGGTGACAACTAGAGAGTCAAGTGGGTTTTGACTCTTGATGTTAAGTGGGTTTGAGGGTGCTGGCCTGTACATTTTTTAAGTTTTGGGTGTTACCACCTGGGATTTGACTGGGTATTTGAAGATCTCAGGAGCCCATTTTATCGTCCCTTTAAGCACAGGTATTGAAGAGAATACTCTGTTTTAGAGAGCTTCTTGATAAAAAAGTAATCTGCCTCTGGAACAACATACATTTTCACTTCATGATAAGCAACCAGGTGTTGCATAATGCTGTTGTACGTCGAGGTGTCATCTGACAAGGAGGTCCTAATAGTGACCTGGTCGAGATCTGGGTCCCTAGGAGGATCTACATTGTAATACTCTCGATCATCTGTGGGATGCAAATGGACTGGTGCACCAAAGTCCTCTGCTGGAGAGAAAGGGCTAGCACTGCCTATGTCGGAGTAGGACTTTGACGGCCTCTCAGGGGAAGTAATAGTAGGTGAGGGAGGAGGTGGTAATGGTGGAGTGGATGAAGGTGGTGGAATATCAGGAGTAGAGGCAACAGTCTTTTCCCTCTGCCTTTTGGAGGGCAGAGGAGGCAGCAAGTGGAACATGTTCAACACCACAGCCTCTGTAGGAGGTTTGCTTAAGATATGGTGCTCAGTTACGTAAGTTTAGCACCCTGCACTAATACAGACAACCCTTATGATGAGTTTAGTGGTCTTAGACAACTTTAGAAAGCTCTCAAAGTGATAGCGGTGGACAGCAGCCTTCAGGCTTAGTCCAGAAGGAGTGTAAAGTCGCTTATTTTACCAGAACGTAATATTATTGATATAGATTAAGTGAAAAAGAACCACCTAGTGTATTTATATAAATATGTATTTATTATAAGACACTCACTAACGCATACAAAAATCTCCTACCCGGAGATATACACAATGCACACAACACTTTGAAAATAAAAGAGGTAAGTAACACAAATACACAGTGGTCACGAGGTGGAGACCAAACCATATACTAAAATAGTGGTATGTGAACCACGACTCAAGTCAAGACTATATCCAGAAGACGTAAAAGTGCTAGGGACCACCCAAGGTAAGTACCCAGGAATCCCAAGGAGGAAGTGTGCAGTGTGGGAACACAACAAGTACTCAATTCAAGCCAATGGGTAAGTTGCAGTTGGAATTTTTAAAGAAGAGGGACCCTTTCCAATGAACCCTGAAGAAAGCCTGTGGAATACAGAATGTTGGAGAGCCACCCCACCCGTGGATACCCTAGGAACCAGGATACCTACACCAGGGAAGCCAGGTGCATAGATGCGAAGTGGAGTTGGAAACCACCGCCAAACTCAATGGAGGACTTCAGGAAGACATAGCTGGTGAAGAAGGTGAAAGTGTCTGGTGGAACCCGAAGATGGATTCAATATGAGAAGTACCTGCAAGCAGAGGTGACAGTTTATGCCACACAGGGGTGACCAGGAGTCACGGAAGACGAATGCCCACCAAAGTTGGTGTTGCAGGAGAGTTGACAGTGACCTTGGAGCTGCAGCTGTGTGGAACAGGCGACACTGAGGAAGACCAGGAGACGTTAACGAGCTGTCCCACGTCGGATGTCGAGGGGTCAGTGTCCGTCGGGGACAACAACAAGCCTTAGCAACTACAACCAACGTGCAAAGCGAAAAAAGTGAAGTGTCAGGACCAGCAAGGTCCAAGTGACTCACCTCAAGCAGGGGAGTCAGAGCAGGCCCCAAGCAATCAGGCGAGCCTGCTGAAATCAAAGAAGACCCTCAAGAGTACCCACAGGAGGCACTGGAGTCACAAGAGAACCTCGAGCAGCTCACCAAAGATGCAGGCTCACTGTGCAAAAGATGCAGTGAGGATGAAGAGCTTGGTCACAAGAGATGCTTGAGGTGGGGGATTCTTGGAGCCAGGAGATCTGAGGAAGAGAGCCAACAAATCTTTGCAACAACAAGTCAACACAGTGCACAGGGATTTGGTTCCTGAGGTTCTGATGAGTGATACTGACCTCAAACTTGATGAGAAGACAGTGCAGGCCTCAAGGGAGTTGTAGAACCACCACCGGTGTTGCGGAGCCTTTCGGTGCCCATGGGAGCCCAGGAGCAGCAGGCCGGTTAGCTTTGTTGCAGTGCCTGCACATGCAGGGAAGTAACTCCTTCACTTCAAGGGAGATTCCTTCAGGTGTGTTGGATGTCAAACAAGCCTTGGAAGGTTCCTGTACAGAGCACTGGCACGGACAAGCAGAATGACAAGACCAGGAGCAGCAAGAGTCTTACCAGTTGCAGTCTCGGTGCCAAAAGCAAAGTCGAGAGGAGAGTGCCCAGACGGTCGAAGAAGTGGTGTCTTGATATGATATGAATCTTGTCCCACGACTAATCTAGGGACCCACCCATAGTTAAACCCTTAAGCACCCTAAGGAAAGGGGTGTGACGATTCAGCGGTCACTCCCAGGGGAAGGGCTGGACATTGAGGAGGATACTCCCATGTCTTTTGTCCAGTTTCGCACCAGAGCGGGAGCCAGCGGCTCCCTGAATTGGTTTGAACTGGACTATACAAGGAGCAAGGGGGAACCTTTCAAGCAGTCTCAGTGGTGCTGGCAAGCACCCCCACCTTTCCCCAATACACTAAACCCTGTCTGGGAGGTGGTCACACCTCCCTGTGACAGCATATCTATTGTTCTGCATTCCCCTGCTGGAGCTTGGCTCAGGAGCAGGAGGGTAGAAACAGGTCTCTGGTCGCAGAAGTCCTAGCTTGCTTTCTGGCTCTGGAAGACTGGTACTGGGAGCACTGAGGGCCTCCCGGAGGAGCTTTACAGTGTATGGACTCATACCTCCCGCACTGTTCATGGTGTAGGGGTATGATTTCAACATGTTTGATACCAAACACGAAAGGGTGCTTTCCAGCCAGTTTAGAGATGATCATTGCGTAATGACGCATGGCCACTCTATATATCATAATCGCTGATGCACTTGGATTTCAAAGGTTGTATGGGTGTATCGATCATGCGGGGGCACCCTCACACGTAGCACCGAGCACCCTGCCTTCAGGAAGAAAGGCCTGCCTTAGGGGTGACATAGGTTTTAAGTGCAGTGACCCCAGATATAGGGAAACCTATATCTCTCATAAGTGGTGCTAGCACCAGCTTACACAGGCTGTGATGGCAGGCCTGTGGTCACAGTTTGAGTGGTCTCCCATGGGTGGCATAAAACATGCTTCAGCCCATGGGGGACCCCTGGTGGACCTATGCCCTGGGTACCCAAGTACCATATACTAGGGACTTATAAGGGTATACCAGTAGCCAATCTGAGATGTGACTAAATACTCACCATAACCAATTTAGAGCCAAAAGCACAGAGACTGGGGTCCTGATTAGCAGGATCCCAGTCAGACTAGTCAGAAACAGCATAACACCAGGCAAAATGTGGGGTTAACCATGCAGAATGATCCTACCTTCCTACAGCCACTCATCTAGCTCTTGTTACAATTTCTTGAGGATAGGGCTTTCCTTGAAGTCGGTTGCCAAAGACCTTGGAGTCAACGGTGATTTCGGCATTGACAGAGGACTCTGCTTCGAAGGGTCAATGCACAAACATGATTTCGACCTTAAGGACCAGGGAGGGTCGAGGCCCCTGGTTGAATCCCTCCTCAGCAAAGAGGGCTTGCTTCAGGGTCGACTGAGGAAAGGGGCAAATCTGAAAGAGGTGGAGGCTTTAGCTACAGAACTGTAATGCATCTAAAACTCATCTCAGTGACAGGAAGGAAGATAATGGGCACCAGGGCCATGACAGGAAACAAACATCTGGAGCAACATTGATACACGTCCGAAACCGATGGCGGAGAAAACCAACATCAGGACCAGAAAGTCTTCTTTGAACAAAAACAAGTTGCAACAGTCCAAGCCAAACACTAGATAGCAGAAGTATGCAGAGCATGTGTATCTACAGCCACACATGGTACGAACATATGTTTTACATTGTCAAAATGTATTTCATGTTTTTTAAAAAGGAAATGTGTATCAATCCTAAGTGTTCTAGGATCCCACACATAGGAGATATTATAATGTCTATGTATGCCAAAGAAGATGCCCAATGGACCCCCCTTATTGTAACCTTTAAATAATTTCAGAGCCCGATGTTTGCTGCTAAAAACTTCTTAAGACAAAGATACAAATTGCATAAATGTGCGGAGAGGAAAAATGTCTATTTTCTCTATTTAATGTTCTTATTTTCTTAAAATGCTTTAGCACGGCTAAAGTATCTTTTTAAATTTTCCACACAGCTTGACTAAATAGAATGGCTTGTTTTTTATTTGGGGATCTTTTTCCCTTCAACTTGATATTTGACAATTCAGGATATTATCTTAATCACTCAGATCTACCCCATAGGGTTTCAGTATTCCCTCATATGTCTTTCTTTTATCATAAGTCATGGTTTGCTAAACAATGTATGGGCTCCAGAGCCCATCACATAGCTCTTTGAGCTATGCGAAAAATACTCTGGCTACATCTCTGGTGCTACTCCTGGCGAAAAGACATGTGGCAAGGAGCTGAGGGAGGGGGCCCCCTTTTGCGAATTGCCAACTGGGTTAAAGATTTGATATACTGTAACACATTATCTGATAACTTCAGCATATTTATACCTGCTAAATCAAAACCCAGAGACTTGAGGGCATATCTGGCTGATCGAGCTTCTGATACTCAAAATATGATTTTAAAAGAGAGAACTGTGAACTTACTTCGCTTTCATGGTATGCAAAGGAAAATATCACAGAGTAACACACACAGTAACCACAATGATATAGCGCGAGGCAGAACACTTTGACCTCCTGAGGCGGAAGCCGGGAGAGTCTAGCTAGCGTTTATTTTAAAAATTGTATTATTGTGAAATAAAGTGATTTTAGACTTTATTTTAACTACTTTAAATGTGTATGCAAGGTGATTTACAACTGTCATACCTCGATCCCCCTCGGCCACGGGATACTTTCTCGAGTTGAACGCCCTGCCTGGGGACACGCAGGCCACGCCCACCACCTGACAGGCCACGCCCCTACCTCCGCCACTATTTATCATGTGTTTCCACCGGAGGCGCAGCGGACGGGCGCAGCGGGGGCGCCTAAGGCAAGCCCGTCTGCGCCCGTCCGCGCCCGTCCGCGCCCAGACCGCGGCCGGGGCCAGATATGCTGCCGGCAGCGGAACACATGGTGGAAGGATAGCGTGGTCAGGTGAGGACCTTAAAGCGCTCGATCCCCCATCCAAATGCTGCCCTCACTTTACAGACCCTATGACCTTCGAACCCCCCCAGATCTGTAACAACTGTGGGATAGCTATTGGCAGGGAGGCCTCCATGATATCCCCTAAGTACAAACCTCCACCTCAAACAAACCTTAGGGCAGGTCTACTTAACTGCAGATCCCTAGCCAAACATGCAGATGATGTCTGGCTTTTATAAGAAGTTCAAGAATGGGATATCCTCTTTTTAACAGAAACATGGATCAAGGAGGACAACTTGACTTCCTTTGCACTGGCAGTCCCTCCGGGATTTAAAATATGCCTCGCCAACCGCCCTGGGACAAAAAGAGGCGGTGGTGTAGCCATTATTTTTAAAGAGCATTTAGTATTAACATCCTCAGCCCCCACTGCTATTCAAGGAATTGAAGGCCTTCACTTTTGCTTTCAAGTGAGCCCTCAGCTATCACTAGCAGGACTAGTGATATATCGCCCTCCGGTCGGCTCAGACCCCTCCCTAACCACCTTATTGGACACGATCGTCCAGAGCTCGCTTCTTCACCCCCTCTTTATTGTGGTAGGTGATTTCAATATCCATATGGATAAACCTGACTGTGCCCTGGCAGAACTGCTAAAAACCACGTTAAATACGGCCAGTCTCAGATTGATCAATGAGGGCCCTACACACACGGGGGGCCACACTATTGATCTCATCTTTTCTAATATCAAGAATGTGTTCTCTGAGACTCCTCGTCCTCTGACATGGTCAGACCACTTACTCGTCCCTTTTTCACTGAATATTGTGAATAACATCCCTGCTGCGAGTAAAAGCTACTACTTGAAGAGGCAATGGAAAAAACTGACCCCCGATACTATGTGCCCTGTCCTAGCGCAAACCTCCCCATCCTTGACAAATAATGCCAACACGGATGCTCAACTACTTAATGAATGGATCGGAAAGATGGTTTCCTCCATTGCTCCAGCCTCTCGGGCTCTATCAAAAATAGACTCCCCCTCAGCTCCCTGGTTCTCACAAGAACTCAGGAATGAGAAAGCAGCCTGTAAAAAACTGGAGAGACTCTGGAGAGCTAGCTACGGTCTGGAAGAAAAAGCTAGGTATAAAGAAGCTTCTAAAAAACTCCGGAAAGCTATCAGAAAAAGTAAAAAGCGTTTCTATGCGGACTCGATTCTTCAGGCAGAACAGTCTAGCAAACAGG
The DNA here is from genome assembly GCF_964263255.1 of Lissotriton vulgaris. NCBI lineage: Eukaryota > Metazoa > Chordata > Amphibia > Caudata > Salamandridae > Lissotriton > Lissotriton vulgaris. The sequence continues at coordinate 276,156,015 of NC_141698.1, read as the reverse complement.
TCTTCAAAGTGGTACAATCGTTTTTCAAACCAAAATGCATTGAAAGAGAGGTTGTACCCACAGCTACGCTATGCGAGCAAATTTCAGAGTTTTTTGACCAAAAAATTAAGAAAGTATATGACTCCTTTGGTCCAATAATAAAAACTGTGAAGCAGGACCAAGCGAATAATGGTGGGCCAGACGAGATCCTCACCCAGTTCATGCACATCTCCCTGATTGAGGTAAGGCAGGAACTCATCCGCTGCAAATCCGGCTCCCCTGACGACCCCTGCCCAGCTAAACTATGGAGTGCCATAGCGGACTCGGCCGCCCCCACACTTCAAGGTATCTGGAACTCCTCCATCATGTCGGGCATATTCCCGGACATCTGGAAGCACGCTACCCTCCTACCCCTAAAGAAAAAACCTAATGGGGACCCAGATGACCTTACGAATCTCCGCCCTATATCCCTACTAGCTGCCCCGGGAAAAATGCTGGAAAAAGTTATACAGCGCCAACTGAGTAAATTTGTAGAAACCAACAACATTTTGCATGAAACTCAATCTGGCTTCCGCCCCGGCTTTAGCACAGAGACAGCGCTCATTGAAGTCGCCGAGTCTGTGAGGTGGTCGATGGATGCAGGAAACTCAGCAATGCTGGTACTCCTGGATCTGTCGGCTGCCTTCGACACGGTGGACCATGCCAGACTACTCAGCTGGCTGGCTGAGATAGGCATTCAGGACAGAGCGCTGGGGTGGATAAAGTCCTATCTATCTCAGAGAACGCAAAAGGTGGCACTTGGAACGATTTCTTCTACACCTAAAACCCTCAGCTGTGGAGTCCCGCAGGGGTCGGCCCTCAGCCCCCTTTTGTTCAACATCTACCTGGCCCCTCTCTTTACGCTAATTGCCAACTGGGGCGTCAAGGCAATCTCATATGCCGACGACACCCAGTTGGTATTTCCTTACTCTGAGATGACGCAGGAGTCTTTCTCTAATTTCAAAGGCTGTCTCCAGGATATAGCACACTGGATGAACACTAATAAATTAAAACTTAATGCCAATAATACCGAAGTCATCTTCTTCGGCAAGGTTCCCCCCCCCCCCCCAGAATTCTGGTGGCCAACGGAGATGGGCCCGCCCCCTTCACCCAGTCACTCGGCAAAAAATCTTGGTGTGAGATGGGATGATAACATGTCCTTCTCATCCCATATCCAACAAGTCGCGGGATGCTGCCTGAGTAAGCTGAGAAACCTCCGAAAAATTCTAAGACTCCTACCTGTGAGCTGTAGAAAACGGTTGTCCACGCGACTGTCATCTCCCGGCTGGACTATGCCAATGGTTTATACCTTGGCCTTCCAAAATACCTGACTCACAAGCTTCAGGTAGTTCAAAATGCGGCTGCGAGACTACTACTGCGAATCCCGTTCAAGCAGTCAGTCTCTCCGCATCTCCGAACCCTGCACTGGCTGCCAATAACCAACAGAATTAAATTCAAAGCTCTGACGCTGGCGTTCAGATCTCTGCATGGCTCCTGCCCACAATACCTGAAAAATCGCCTCCCAAGATACCTTCAAAGTCGCGCACTACGGTCCAACGACCGTGTCCAGCTGGCCGTCCCGCGCGCAAAAAAGGCCCGACTAGGCGGTCGGACCTTTTCAGCAAACGTCCCCGCTCTGTGGAACTCACTGCCTCAAACAATCCAACAGGCCCAGTCTGAACTCTGCTTTAAGAGATTAATTAAGACCTGGCTATTCACCCAGCCACGCTAGCTTTCTTATTCTTTAGCCCAGGTCATTTGTGTTCTACTAGCGCCGGGACACCTCCTTGTGAGGTAGCTGTTCGCGCTGTATAAAACCCAGTATTATTATTATTATTATAACAAATGCTTTATGTTACTAGAAACAAGTCCCCTCGCATTATGCCAGCAATACTACGCAGGTGGTGTGTCTAAATTGTAATAAGTGAATGTCCTTGGCACCCATTGTATGTACTTCTGAATACTGGAGTGACTCTCTGCTTTTGTTTCTTTTTCGTTTTTCTTTGTGAAACTTTAAATAAAATAGATTTAAAAAATGATCCATGAGCTGGCTTTTATAGATGTAATCCCACAACATTTCAATCAGATCACAAACATGTGAAGTGAATATTACCTTTGCTTGCTTGATGGCTTCATTCAGTTTATCCAGAGCGCTCTGAAAGTAGGCAACCTGAAAACACAAAAGGCCAATTAATAAGATGAAAGAACACATGGTACTCTCTCACCTCAACACCCAAGTATCATGATAAATTCAGCAGGGACAGAAAATCTGTAATGAATCCAACAGCTTAAAAAATGTAATGCTTGACTTTCTGTGAGAGGGCATAGCACCAACTTGATCTCATAGTGGCAGAATATTCAACTGTGTCCTGTACGTTCTTCTACTTTAAATGACCTAATGGTTCCCAGTACCAAAACAGTTTCCTGGGGGGATAGAAGGTTCCTGGTATCAGCCCCGAAACTATGGAATACCTTGCCCCTGTCAATAAAAACAAGCCCATCACTCTGGTCATTTCGCAAGCAGTTAAAGACCTGGCTGTTTAATCAGTAAACATAGATGCCTCTTCCATCAGGAGTAAGTACATGCAGATATGCTAGCGCCGAGAAGCCCAAGGGCATTTGTTCGCGCTCTATAAATGTTATTAATAAATAAATAATAAATAAATACTTCAATACTTCCGATAGAAGATGTACATATAGTAATAGTAGTCATCATGTTGACATGACACCTTGTGTAAACAATCGAGTTTCATTTCACCTAAGTTTCATTTAACCTACATTGTGGGAGTTTTATTTTACCTTACCAATCAGACTAAAAGTACCACAATACAAGAGGATGAAAAGGCAATTTCAGGACTTCATACAGCAGGATCGATTCGCAAATACCCATTTGGTATCCCTCAAACAGGAATTTACACTATTAGACTGATTTACCCATATGTACTGTTTACAAGTAAGTAAATATCCTGCAGGCAAGGATAAGGATCTCATGAAAAGTAGATGTGTATTCAAAAACTTTGTACGGCCTGTTTCTGCCCAAGATACAGTGAGAAGCTGTAGGAATTAGGATAAAACACTACCAAAATTGGTTGAAGTGTACTTAAGGGGTTTCTTCACATGCAAAATAATTTGTTAGTTACCCTGTAAGCATATGTCCGTAGGTTGTATAGTGTATTATCACATGCTCTGCATACCTCAGTCATCTAGTGTTGGGCTCTGAACCTGCAACCTGTTTTGGTTCAAAGGTCTTTTCGAGTCACGAGGTACACTATAACATCCCCCTTAGTTAACAATTCGCATGGACATCAACTACATTATTAGATTGTTTTTCACACACCTGGCAAGTATGGCGTACTGGTTTGAAACCTGGTGGACATGCAAATAGTATAGAATGGTAACAACTGTTAATGTTGGAGAAAAGAGCAACCATTTGTGAGTCCAGGAAGGCATGTGAATCTACAACGCCACAAGCTGCGAACAGATGCTTACAAGGTAAGTAACACATTCCATTTACTGCATGAGTGGCTGTAGATACACATGGTCTGCATAGATTGTACAGTGGTGCTCCCCTTAACGGTGGCTAGCCAGCGGATGTTGCAAATGACTGAAACAAAGTTCCTAAAACTGTTTGACCAACTCTAGCCTGTTGATGGGCCTGAACATTCACACAGTACTGTTTACTAAACGTGTGTGGGTTTGACCGTCTAGGTGCTTGGCAATACTCTGGAAGGAAGTCACGGTTTCCCCCTTCTTCCAAATACAGTATGGTATGGGGATAAGGGAGAACCATTTTACCTTTAAGGTAGAACATCTAGATACATGTAACTATCTAGAAATGCAATTTTTTGATATTGTGTCTCTTTGGTGTGATTTTTCAAAGTGACCAGGAGTTGATGAGTTTTGTGAATGAATCTAGTTCTATCAATGTAGTACATTAGAGCCCTTTTGACGCCCAGTGTATGAAGGGCCCTTTCTGCTTCTGAGTCTGGATGAGGGAAAATGACTTGCAGCTCAATTGTTTGGTTGAGGCGAAAGGGAAAGATCACTTAAGAGAAATTGAGGGTCAGTCCAACCCTATCTGCATGACCTTGAATGAAAGGTTATTGTATAGTGAGGGCCTGTAGCACTTATACGACTCAGACAATAGCTTTGAGAAAAGCTACTTTCCATGAGAGGAATTGCATGTGGCAGAAATGCAATGGCTCACAATAGGCGATCTATTCTGCATGCATTCAGCAATAGCCGCAAGGAATAGATATGTGGAAATGTATGCTATCCCTGATTTTTTAGGTGGATTAAATAGCACACAGTATCTTGAAATCATTTCCACTTTGCTGCTTGGCAAGTTCAAGTAGTGGGTCTGTGACATTCCTTAAGAATGTCTGTACACTTCTGTGGCAGGTTTAAGCAGAACCACAGGTGTTAAATTGCTAGATTGAGTTGTCTGGGGTCTGGCTTGCCTAATTCTGCAATGTTCTGGCATGAGAAGGTCCGTTCGGTAGGGGAGCCTCTCGTGAGTAACAATAGACAGTTAGAGGAGGGTTGAGAACCATGGTTGATTGGCCCATGTGTTAGCCACTAGGATAGGGATGAGTGATGCTTGCAAGCAGCTTCTTCAACACCTAAGGAAGGAGTGGGAGAGGAGGAAATGCATAGCCATATATTCCAGACCAGTTCATTCATACAGCTTTGCCCATGGACTGTGGGTGTGGGAACCTGGAGGCAACATTTTCACATTTTGCGCTTTCATGAGTGGCGAAGAGGTCTACCGGCAGAAACCTCCAACGTTGGGAGTAGGTGAGTAGGACTTGTGGGCAGAGCTCCCGCTCATGAACTTGTTGAAATGTCCTGCCAAGCAGGACTGCAAAGTCATTGTCCAATTTCAGGTTTTTACTCCACCAAGAGGTGTACCTGCTGATGAATTGCCCATTGCCAAATAATCTGCACTAGCACTGATAATTTTAGTTGTGAATGGGTGCTGCCTTGATTCTGGAGACAGTGCATGACTGTCATATTGTCTGGGTTAATGAGCATCACCTTGCCTTAAATGTTATGAAAGAAGGCTTTTAAGGCTAGATGAATGGCAACGTGTTCCAGGCAGTTGATGTGGTGCTCCTGCTAGTGGGCTGACCAAAGTCCCTGGACTGTCATGTTATACACATGTGCTCTCCAGCCAACTAGGGTCTGTTCCACCACCGCAGAGAGTTATGAGTAGAGGCCCCTACCAACACTAGATATTGTAGATGACCCTCTTCTTTTGACGATTCTGCGGAGGCACTCCTGTAACTGAAACATGTGGATTCTGGCATGGGGATTTATAGCAATGCCGGATGCTTTTTATTCCTAAAATGCAAAAACAACAGTTGATGGACAGAATGCAGAACAATGTCATACATTCACCCCAGTACAGAGGTCTGGGCCTAAATCCATCATTTTTTTGCACTCCACACCACCCCAGTTCAGACATGGCCATATGCAAACAACGATGGATTTAGGTCCAGATCTCTGTACTGGGGTGAATGTATGACATGGTTCTGCATTCTGTCCATCAACTGTAGTGTTTGAATTTGTGACCCCAAGTGGGATGGGTATGCTCAGACGTGACTCCCATGCTCTCAAATCAATCAATCAATCATAACATTTGTATAGCGCGCTACTCACCCGGAAGGGTCTCAAGGCGCTGGGGGAGAGGGGTACGTTACTGCTCGAACAGCCAGGTCTTGAGTTGCTTCCTGAAGGAAAGATGGTCCTGGGTCATCCGAAGGTGGATGGGGAGGGAGTTCCAAGTCTTGGCTGCCAGGTAGGAGAAGGATCTTCCTCCGGCGGTGGCTCTGCGGATGTGTGGTACGGCGGCGAGGGCGAGGTTGGTCGATCGTAGCTGGCGGGTGGGCGCGTAGAAGGTCAGGCGGTCGTTGAGGTACTTTGGGCCCAGGTCGCGGAGAGCCTTGTGTGCGTGGGTGAGGAGCCTGAACGTGATCCTCTTGCTGACAGGGAGCCAGTGCAGGTCTCTCAGGTGGCCGGAGATGTGGCTGTGTCGGGGGATGTCCAGGACGAGTCGTGCGGAGGCGTTCTGGATGCGTTGGAGTCTTTTCTGCAGTTTGGCTGTGTTCCCGTAGTCCAGTCGGCTGGTGACGAGTGCCTGGGTGACGGTCTTCCTGGTCTCGGTGGGGATCCAACGGAAGATCTTACGGAGCATACGCAGGGTGTTGAAGCACGATGAGGAGACGGCATTGACTTGTCTGGTCATCGAGAGGGAGGAGTCAAGGATGAAGCCCAGGTTGCGTGCGTGGTCCGTTGGCTTGGGAGTGGTGACCAGGGCAGGGGGCCACCAGGAGTCCTCCCAGGCAGAGGGCGATGATCCCAGGATGAGGACTTCCGTTTTGTCTGAGTTCAGTTCCAGGTGGCTGTTCTTCATCCACTCAGCGACGTCTTTCATCCCTTCATGTAGGCTGGCTCTGACGGTGGCGGGGTCGTTGGTGAGGTAGAGGATCCGCTGGGTATCGTCGGCGTAGGAGATGATGTTGAGGTTGTGTTGGCGTGCGATGGCTGCGAGGGGGCTCATGTAGACATTGAAGAGGGTTGGGCTGAGTGATGATCCTTGCGGTACGCCGCAAATGACTTCGGTGGCCTCGGAACTGAACGGGGGGAGGCGGGCTCTCTGGGTTCTTCCGGTGAGGAACGAGATGATCCACTCTAGTGCTTTCCCTTGGATTCCGATGTTGCTGAGGCCCTGTACTAGGGTTTGGTGGCAGACAGTGTCGAACGCTGCGGAAAGGTCCAGGAGGATGAGAGATGCTGTTTCCCAGTTGTCGAGCAGGGATCTGATGTCATCGGTGGCTGCGATCAGGGCGGTCTCGGTGCTGTGGTTGACTCGGAAACCGGACTGCGAGAGGTCGAGGGATCCATTCGTCTCGAGAAAGGCAGCGAGCTGTCTGTTGACAGTCTTCTCGATGACTTTGGCAGGAAAAGGGAGGAGCGAGATGGGGCGGAAGTTCTTGAGGTCGGTGTGGTCCGCTGTTGGTTTCTTCAGGAGGGCGCTGAGCTCGGCGTGCTTCCAGCTCTCCGGGAAGGTGGCGGTGTGGAAGGAGGTGTTGATGATGTCCCGCAGTTGGGGTGCGATCATGGAGTCGGCCTTGTTGAAGACGTGGTGGGGGCAGTGGTCGATAGGTGATCCGGAGTGGATGGTGTTCATCGTGCGGGTGGTGTCTTCGGTGCTGTCCGGGGTCCAGTTGCAGAGGGTGGTGGTAGGTGGCGTTGGTTCGGCGGTTGGGTGCATGGTTGGTGCGCCTAAGCTGTTGTGTATGTCGGCGATCTTGCGGTGGAAGAACGAGGCGAGGGAATCGCAGAGGTCTTGCGAGGGTGTGATGTCGTCGTTTCCGGCGCTGGGGTTGGAGAGCTCTTTGACGATGCTGAAGAGTTCCTTGCTGTCGTGGGCGTTGTTGTCCAGTCGTTCTTTGAATCCTGTCTTCTTGGTGGTGCGGATCAGCTGGTGGTGCTTGCGGGTGGCGTGCTTGAGGGCGGTCATGTTGTCTGCGGCCCCACACTTTCTCGAGGGTGCGGCAGTTCTTCTTGGAGTCCTTGAGTTCGTTGGTGAACCAGGGGGCTTTCTTGCTTCTGGGCTTGCTGGGAGGGTTCTTTAGTGGTGCGAGGTCGTCGGCACAGTTGGTGAGCCACTGTGTGAGGTTGCTGGCTGCTTCGTTGGGGTCCGTTGTGCTGGCGGGAAGGTTCTGGCGGAGGGAGGTGGTGAGCTGCGATGCCTCCTCCAGTCTGGTTGACGCGGTCCCTCCGGGTGATCTTGTATCCGTCCGGGATGGCTATGGCGATGTCGGGCGCTGAGGAGGCGTTCATCCAGGTTTCTGTGAGGAAGGCGACGTCTGGTGATGTTGTGTCGAGCAGGTTCCAGAGTTCCACGGCGTGTCTGTGGACAGAGCGGGTGTTGAGCAGGATGCACTTGAGGTGGTTGCTGCTGGTGCTTGGCTTGGCGGGTGCGGTGCAGGTCCGGAGGCAGGTGAACTTGCAGGCTTGGCACAAACTCAAGCTGGGTTGTGACTAACACAATTTTCCACAGGGGATGCCATAAAATAGAAACCCCCCTAGGTTGCTTTTCGTTGAGGTATTCTTGGATTCCTTAAGAAATGGCCTCTCTAGCCTTTCAGAACCGGCTGTGGAGGGGGTTCTCAATGCGGACGCGCCATAAATGTGGCAGAGTCCCTTGCTCACTTTGCCACTGGATTCAAGCAAGCCGGGCTGAAGACGGCTGGAATGCCAGAAACCGGTCCTCGGAAGCTTGTTTCCGGTCAAGGGAAGACATGGCTTGGTAGTTCGGGCTGGACTGTTCCCATGAGGCACAGGGTCAGACTGATTTGCATATAGCCATGTCTGAACTGGGGTGACAGAGTGGGCTAAAGAATGGTGGTGGATTAAACCCAGATCTGTTGACTGGGTGTGAGTGTTTGATTGATTCAGATGCTCCGTCCATCACCACCCCCTTTTGTACCGCTTTTGGCAGCCATAAGTGTGGCAGGGTATGCTCAGACGTGAGTCCCTTGCTCACTTTGCCACTGGATTCAAGCAAGCCGGGCTGAAGACGGCTGGAATGCCAGAAAGCGGTCCTCGGAAGCTTGTTTCCGGTCCAGGGAAGACATGGCTTGGCAGTTCGGGCTGGACTGTTCCCATGAGGCACAGGGTCAGCCTGATTTGCATATAGCCATGTCTGAACTGGGGTGGCAGAGTGGGCTAAAGAACGGTGGTGGATTAAACCCAGATCTGTTGACTGGGTGTGAGTGTTTGATTGATTCAGATGCTCCGTCCATCACCACCCCCTTTTGTACCGTTCTTTGGCACTGAAGCAAGTGCAGGGGTAGCTGATGGCTACGTCTCCAACAGGTATTGACCTTTTTTTTGCACCGGCTGGCAATCAAATGGTTTGGGAGGATTCTGTTCTAGCTCTCTTGCCTTCGTTGTGTGGAGAACAGATGGGGGAGGAGGGACTGAGGGTGGCTATTCATGTCTAGGGCTGGAAGCCAGACTCCCTTGAAAGCAGTGCTCTGGCTCAGAGTGCAACCTCCTCTGAGACTTGCTTTGCGTCTAGGTGTTAGCCATACTCATTGTCCTGGGCACGGTCTTAGTTGCTGGTCTTGAATCTGCTGAAATGGATGGTGCCTTCAGGCCTTCATTCTGCTTGGCGTCAGACGAGCCAGAGAAGATGCATTCTGGGCTGGGTTAGTGAGCAGGAATGCTGGAACATTCAAAATCTTCTTCCTCCTCTGCCTGAAGTGGGTTTGCTTCCCCCGAAGACATTGGGAGGTTTTTTGGCCGCTTTCCTCTGCATTCTAACATGGTCCCAGCATCTGTCTCATGTTAAACGTTTTGGCCCAGTTGTGATGAAGAGGTGGGGCACAGAAGTAAAGTGAGTAGAGTGGTGTGGAATGTTAAAAATAGCTACAGGTGTCCAAAATGTTTTTTACTGAGCTGGGCATAGGTGCTAAGGTTAAAAATAGACTGCAAAAGTCACGTCTGGCAGGAGGATTAAAACTGCTACAGCTCGAATGTGCAATGTGGGGGAAAAAAAGTGTGGTTAAAAGGTTGCCATGTGTCACGCCCAATTTCTCCTAGTGGATGAGTGGTGTTTTTTCAGGGCCGGGAGAGGGGGGTATGGTAACTGTCCGGTACCTAATCTAGTCTATGGTACAATAAAAGGAGGAAGTTGGGGAATTCCTAGGTTTAGGTCTTGTGAAGCAGGATTCCTAAGTAATCTGTGTGGAAGATTAATATCAAGTGGGGTGAAGAGCGTCCTTCTCACGGATCAAATAGTTCCAGAGAAGGTGCATCCTCCTGTGCGTCCGCAACAACAGCAAAACTGGCGGTAGATGGAGTCCTCAAGTTTGAGTGCTCCTCGTGGTGGATCCTACCCACGTCCGGACGTCAGGGATCACAACAGTGCTGATACAGTTTGCATTGCAGCGTCGGCCCGACGAGCCCCCTTGGGGTGTGTGAAGGCCCTTTCTCCTACTGGAGCACACACCCTTCTCAACATTTCTGTTCCTTCTCTCGCGGACTGCCCGACTTCCCCTCCTTCCCACCGCCCCTCCCCCCACCCCAAAAAGGAACTGCATAATCTCTTGTGCATAGTACCCCTTGAAAGCCATGGCGTTCACAGGACCCCAAGAAGATAAAAAAAATATTTTGAGAATCCGAAAAATATCAGGTATTTGCACTAAATGTGGGAATAAATTTATACAAATTAATTTTAACTATTATTTGAGAATCAAACCTTTTTCGTTCTACAAAAATGGGAGATGTCACGCAGGATGTAAGGCAAAATGCTGTTTCCACTCACCCTTTCCCCAAACTTCTGCTGCTCCTCAGCCTGTTTTCCCATATGCAGCTGCAAAGAGGAAAGAAAGTAAGACAAACTTAGTTTGGATACTAACAATTAACAAAGCTGACGTATAAACAGGCTTCCGCCTGTTCACAGATTTGAAAATGGTGTTAAAAATAAACATAGCGATGCAGGAGGCAGACACTATGGCAATATTAGGAAGCTCTTGTACAATATAGAAAATGTATACTATCTGGGGCTGAGAGGTGCGAGCAATTATTAAAAATCATTCAAGAGATTTGGGAAAATTAAAAATCTTATCTACAAGAATGTATGCAATTAAAAAATAGAATAGGCAATGAAAAAATGAAAACAAAATTAATTAACATATAATTCCAGTATTACTATCTTGTAGTGCATTTGGTCTAAGATATATGCCACATGCTTGGATAAGAACAACAAAATATTCAAAACCACAATCACAGGTCTTAGTACTAATATCACTGCTATTGTTTTTCCAAGCGTAGCATGGAAAAAAAGTCCAATAAAACCTTTGGGCAGAGGAGGTTTCAGAACATCTGAACAACAAATCAGAAAATAAATAATGGGACAAAAATATTGGGAAGGGACGGGTAAGTAAAAGAGGCACTGGTAAGTAAAATTTGGATAAAGAAGTGGATAAAAAGGAGAGGTGAGGTGAGGCTACTCAATAACGAAATCAATAAAAAATACCAAAAGTGGTAGTCTAAATGTGTCACCCCATGTAAAGCAAAATAAAATCCAGAATGAAATCGAGGTTAAAATCACATCATTAAAACAATGTTTTTAATGAGATGTTAATGCAAAAACAAGTAAAAACTCTGATATAAACGTATTTACTATGAGATTATTTCCTTGAGACTAATCTCATAGTAATTAATGATCTTAAAATTATTACATGGAATATTTTTACTTGCTTATACTTAATTTGTGCTATATGATAATGTTTTTATTGAAGCTAATTTTTAAAAGATTTTAAATTGTGTTTCATGACTTGAATTCTTTCTTACTATTTTTGCATCTACGCTGCTTTGATTCTGCTTGATGGTTAAGTGATGTGTTTTCCCATCTGCTCCTACTGCCTTGCAGTAATTGCTTGTGAGCAGATCCCAAACCTATAAACTTTAGGTGTCTTCAAAATAATTTTAATTGACATCAAGGAAGTACTAATGCCTTGTGCAAGGTAACACCTTCACTCTGAGGGTCATTTAGCTTTCCGGACAACACACGGTCGAAATCACAGGTTTTTTTTCCCCATGCATCATCCCAATAAACACTAAAAAAGTTACCATACAGAAGTACAAATTGAACAGCGGTCGAATTTGAGAACTTTAAAAAAAAAAAATCTGTATCACATATCTAAACTCAATAATGTACCACTTGGTTAGCTTGCTCAACAATGAGTCCTTTGATCAGGAATTTTGTTAAACGTGGGGATCACCAGTCAACTTACGAAACAAAAAACATCAATAGTAGTCCCCCCCCCTTTTTTGTTTTAAACTTTGAACAATAATAGAGTTCAACTTACGTATCAATATAGCATGCAGGATAAGAAGTGGTAGTCTATGTTTTTATTGGCCAATGTTTCTATTTCGTCTGATTATTTCTAAGTGACAAGAAGCATTATTCTGAGGTGACATGGCATTTGGCTAATTTAGCCGATCTGGGTAAAAAAATAAACTGAATTTGCAGAAAAACATCAGAGTCAAATGGAAACCCTATTAGTGAAAATAAAAATTAGATAGATTTTACCTTATAAAGCTTATAAATAAATCATCCTCCTTTCACTTATGTGGGTAAGGCGTGAACCTGGGCAACAAGTCTGTGTTACATGTGGGGCCCACCGTGGGATTCAAGCTAGTACGGAGGCATTTAATTTTAACAAGTGTTTCCCTATGCTGTCTGCTCTGTTGAACAGCTGATTTCATACACAGAACGAAATTGGCAATTCTGGACATAGATGGGAACATAGCAATGTAGATGTATTTTGATCGCTACTTTGCAACTACAGAGCAGAGTTGACATTTGTTGCAGAGTGCAAAAATCAACCATTCAAGGTGGAAAAGATCATATCTGAAACTAGATCAGATTGACAAAAGGCATAATTCCTATGGCTGAACACAAGAGAAATCAATGTCTCTGGGGAGGCACCGATTCTTCTGGAGTGAGCTAAACTTTCTAGCATGCACAGCTGATTGCAATATCATTTATTTCTGTCTTCCACCTTACATGAGCTATAGCAGCAAAGTAGTAAATTTTCATCTGCACCAGTTTCTTCCAGTCCTTTTGGATTTTTCCCAGTAGTGAGGCTGTCTCAGAGTTCTCCAAAGCACGGCAGGCTTCCTTGTAATAGTCCACCACCTATCATGAGACAGAAAGAGTTTCAAACATAGCTGTAAGTGGATGCTAGTTTAAGAGAAGTACCTAGTAATCAATAAATGACATGTTACGCAATGAGGTAAATGCTCTTAAAACAAACCTTTGTGTCTCATAAATGTGCTCACTGTTGTAATGTACTACCACTACAATTACTACTGACAACAAACACCACCACCTTACGAACTACCTACAGATGACAAGACGAAAATGAAGCCCACAATGCTGGCAACTGAACAGCAACCAAAAAAAAGATTAATCCAGCACGAGGAGTCTCAAAAATGATTTTAATTTGTCTTGTAGTGTTGTACAAAATAAATAAAAAAACACCTAGTTAAAAAAAAAAAGGAAAACTCAAAGCACTCCCTTCCGATTGCCTTGGCCAAATTAGAATAGGACACCAGTAGTTGGGATTCTAGATATTCTGTGTCTTAAATTAGGTTAAGGCCATCACTTCTCATTAACACAACTGAGCACATGAAGTAAAATTCTTAAAATGTTTAAGCTTAGAGAAGCATGCACTGCATTCTAAGACTTTTTATTCTCAATGGGTTCATCAATACAGCAGCACAACCGGCACAAGGACCCATCCACAAAAATAAAACAGACGTCAGCTTTTCAAACACCTCTCCAGAACAATTCTCCTGAAGCACAGAAACCTTTACCCAAATACTCAATATCTTTGACACCAAAATATTGCTGAACTGTGGGGCAAAGCTTCCATTTCATGGGAACTTTGTAAAACAAAAAACCAGAGATACTCTCTCTGTGGAAAGCAAAGGATGTTCTGGGGATATGAAGTACAGCAGAACATGACAAATATTGAGAAATAGCAGGCTGTGTCTAGGGATCATGACTGGCTTGGCAGATCGTTAAATGCACATGCGGGCGTGGCTTGCCGTCTAATGAAGACATGGCAGATGTGGGAGATGGTCTTCCAACACCTACAGAAGGTCAATGCCAACCGTCTGAGGATGATGGCAAACTATTGGCCCACATAAACCAGGATGAGGCAAAGAAAACAGCAGGTATTATTAACCACGATGCACACAGAAAGGAATTCAACAGGACTGCCCCATGTCACCCAACAGAATTTCCTTGATAATTAAACGTGTTAAATAACAATTGTTTGAAACTAGGATACAAGTTGTGAATAATGGGAGTCCTCCACTAGTAAAAGGTCCATAATTATTCCTTCAATTGGAACCAAGTACCCCACTGTAGCACCCGACTCTCTACGGATAGCAAAGAAGAGCAGTCCAAGGCTTACTTAGGTGAACCCAACAATAAAGCAAATCATTGTTGTGTCATTGTTCATTTCTTTTACAATGGAAAAATACTTTTATTATAGAAACACTACCAAATACTATGCAGCAATTTACAAATCTACACATCAGGTAGAAGGAAATACAGTTAGTGGCTACCTCATATTACATTACACCCCAGAAAGTTCTAAATCCAATTATCACTATATCCCCCACCTACACCAGAATCAACATCATAATATACGGGGTGTCAATATATACAAGGATGGAAACTGGCTTTCTCAGGCTGTACTCATTAACATAACAGCCATGTGTTGTGAGTCACCATTATATCACCATTAAAACCAATAGGGGCGGAGGAGCTACGAAGGCAAACAAGATGGCTGCTTAGGTTCCAGGCTCCGCCGACCTCCGTACTCCGCCGCAAGATCCTGCACAGTATCTTGATCTTACGCCCAGCCTCTGCTTGGATGAAGTGTTCCTCATTTCGATGGTGAAACCCCCAAATTTTTATCGGCTGATTTTACGAACTTACACCGAGTTGAAGATCGTGGCCTGCTCCAGCGGTGAAGCCGGGGCCTCGAGTATCTGCAAGGCCAGGCTGCAGTGCAACAACATCGGCTGAGAGACCCTGGCAGGGTCGGGCATAGACTTAGTCTATGCCCGAATTTGGTGGCAATTGTTTTCCTTTCCCAGCGTTGAGAGAGAGGTGACCTGCTGTTGCTGACTGTGGGTGGGGATCCCCGTCCCGCGGATCCGGTATAGATTCCTGCCGGGGTTCGGCGGGTCGGGACCCCGGCCTGCGGTGTTGCGCTGGGTTAACACGGCTGTGGATAACGACGGGTCGCCGTCCACGCTTGCCCTTTCGTGATCCTGTTCGTTTCCCCCGAAAATGCCAGATTCACCGGGGGAGTTAATTGTGACTGGTACCGAACTTGATATCATGGATCGAACGGCGTCTGGCCTAACGCTGAGGTCAATATTGGCAGAACTTTGGGCGTTTCACTCGCAAGTTATTCACTAAAATGGATGCATGCCTAACTGGGATTCTGCTCGAGGTACCGGACCATGCCCCACGGTTGAACCAGCAATCTATAGCTATTCAAGCCGTGGCCATTTTGACTTTGTGCGAGGACCCCGTGAGGAAACGAGTATCGAAGCGAATATCGGAACCACGGATGGCGCTCTGGAAGATGGTGTCCCCGAGGCCGTGAGAGTATCACCGTACCTTTCATCACCATTGACTTTGGAGGTATCGAATGGCGTTCCCCCCCCGGAGACCGGCGCTGTTGACTGTTCTCATCTTGTGGTTGTCTTTCCCCTTTTTGGAGATTTTACGAGCCCGAGGCAAGAAACATTGGGACAGTCCAGTTAAGAGAGGGGAACTTTCTGCGCTTGAATTTCTTTTGGAGTTACTAGCTACATGTGGTAATGGATTGACTTTCGGTGACTTCCCTCTCATCTATGACTCGTTTGTGTGCTCATGGGTCTCGCTGGGGAGGGTTCGTGTGCTGGTTCGAAAGGGTCAAGGTTAAATCAATTGAATCGGGATGGTTTGGAACTACTGTTATAGACGCTTGAACTGTATGTGTTTGATTAAAGAGGCTGGGGGGTGTATCACGGTGCCCCCTATTGTCTTTTGAAAGAGTAGCTATACAGCCGTCTTTTGCGACAGGGGGTGTCTGTTTTTGGCGGGGGGGCCAAGGGGCCGGGAACATCGTATGACTATGTCCTCCTCCATTCTTCTTCTTCCTTCCTTTAGGGTTCAGGTTAATGGGGCGACAGGCATGCTGCTAGTGGGGTTAGGCTATAGCCATCGGCAGGGGTGCAGGGTGGGGGGTTGGTGGAGGGGGGGGATATTTTGCCTTTTTTATTTTCTATGGCCTTTTCATTCCTTTAGGATCAGTATGGTTTGTGTTTTATTTTGATTTCATTGTTATCTGGAATTTAGTGCCTATGCTTTTTACGTTAGTCGAACTTCTGGGTGGGCAGGCCCTGAACTGGCGTTCACGAAAACCTATATTGTTTTGTTGTTTATTTTGATTCATACGCATTAACGCCAGAGTCCCACGAATGGCTGTTTCTATATGCATATCCTGTTTTCTTGGCCTGTCCCCCGTATCCTATTGTTAGATTGTATGGCGCCTGATCCGCTCATTTAAATAATATAAAATGAAACCTTTATTATATCCTGTGATTTATCAATGCGTTCCAATACAAGATCCATCCTGAATCGCTGCCGGACCTCAGGGTTGTCGGCTGAGGAGCTGTGTTGTATCATGATAAATCGGGTTTTACTTCTGTTTAGCGGACGGCCCTTGCGGTTGCAGACCCATACTTGTACTTTATGAATGCTGCAATAAAGGTTTTTAAAAAAACAAAAAAAAAAACAATAGGGGCAATAACCATATTCAAATGCATTCATTTGAGGTATAACCATCGCAGTGTTCATCAGCAGTACTGTCAATAAAGCATTCTCAGATTAGAAACGTGTGCACAACACTTTCTACAGGCCACATAATACAACCATAACACCAACAGCAAGCTGTCCCCGCACTCCTGTTCTCAAGAGCAAAATCTCCAGCTCTGAACGTCCTTAAACTTCAGAGACACCTCTCCTAGCAGTTATGGCCATAAGACCCCAGAACTTTTTTTTTTTTACAGTCAAGTTTTATACCCTAAACAAAACATATACCACCAGCTATACACACTCTCGCTTTGATACCAATTCAGATACTTTGTTTCAATTACACAAGTAATCACATAAAACCAAGTCCATAATATTTCAACCATTTGCAGCAGATCAGGGCATGTTTTTGGGGGCAACCCCTAGTGATGTAAAAGACTCCTCCACCAATGCACACCAATACACTTCCGCCCGCCATTCAGATAGTGTGGGTGGTTATGGGGTGCTCCATTTATGGACGATCTCCAGTTTGGCAATAACAGTTGCCATGCCCACCAGGTACTGTTCCCAACGGGTGTCACCAAGGTCATTAACACTCCTCCGAGGGCATGCTTAGGTGACAACTTTTTTTGTGAAAACTTTTTATTATATGCAATAATATCACAGTACATATTGTCAGGATGTCTTACAAGCAAAGAGTAAATCTCCAATAGAATATTATACATTTTTGGTACATGTAGTTCAGTAGCATGCATCGGGACCCATCTGTTGTTAGAATTTCTCATGTTACTGACACAACCCTCTTTATTGTTCTCCTTCCGAACCCTCATCTTGTCCATCTTGTGGTGGCTCGCATACGTCTCCCCTAAATTTGTTCCAGGGCCCCCAAATTTTACTCCATTTCCGGGGACACCTACGATTAACCAATACTGTTCTTTCGGCTATCATGGCAGCGTCCATGTCTCCGCACCATGAGGCGAGTGTCGGTACCTCTGCCGATCACCATTTTTGTGAAATGTTGCGCTTTGCGACCATGATTCCTAGCGTGGCCCAGTCCTGTGCCTGGTGAGTCAAGTCATTGGGCTCCAATACATTCAACAGACATTTTCTGGGCTCTGGTATCAGTGATACTTCCTCCGCCTGTGAAATCGTCCTCATTACCTTTGCCCAGTATTCCATAATTTTAGGACATTGCCATATGGTGTGGAAAAAGGTACCTTCATCCCCGCAACGGCGTAGGCAATAAGGGTGTGATGTTTTACCTATCTTGTGTAAGGTCTGTCTAGTGTAGTATGATCGGTGTAAGATTTTTAGTTGCACCAGCCTGAGTCGCGAAGGTATACCCACCTCCCGTGGGGAGGCCAACGTCTCCTGCCATTCAGTGTTGTCGAGGTCGTCCAAGTCATGAGACCATTTTCCCTGAGGGATCCAGTGGGATCCGGCAGGTTGCTAACCAGTTACCGGTAGGTAAATGAAGTCGCCTTCTTCTGCATGCAGCCCTTCAATAATCTGTCCTCCAGAGGAGGTGCTTCCAGGACGTCAGTACCGGGTGGTAACACAGACGTTAGTGCGTGTTTGATCTGTGTGTACCTAAAACATTCTGAGGGTGCCAGTTCATATTGTTGCTGAAGACGCTCAAATGTGACAACTTCCCCCTTATTCCACATGTCCCCCACTGTGTATATACCCATTGCGTCCCACTGACCGAAGCCCTTACTATTCCGGAGCTTACCCAACCGTTTTGTGTCCCAGAGAGGAGTTAGTTGGGTTATGACCCCTTGCCACCCTAATTTTGCTTGAGCTTTGTGCCATAGGGTGACGGTGTGCTTTACAGGCCCCATCAGTGCCTGGGCAAGTCTCCGTTTGTAAAGGGCAGACAGTATACCGCTCGTACCCAATGCTGCTCTATCTGCTTTAAATGCGGGATCTGTCTGCGGTGCATGTATCCACTGGTTAATTACTTTCAACTGCGCCGCCCAGTAATAACTGTATGTTTGGGAGTGCTATCCCACCGTCATACCATCCCTGGACCAGTTTGAACTGCGCTGTACGCGCCGGTTTATTTCCCCATAGTAGGTTGGAGACCTGGGCTGCTATCGCCGTAAAGTAACTCGGCGGGACAGGGAACGGCGTGTTTTCCGGCACATACAGAAATCGAGGGAACGCCATCATTTTTAAAAGTGCTGCTTTTCCCAGCAATTTTAAAGGCAAGGTCCCAGAGTGGGTCGTATCTCTTTTAAGGCGATCTAATGGGGGTTGGAGATTTCTTTTAAAGAAATCTTCAGAGTGGGCTGTAATATATATACCTAAATATATAAACGCTCCTTCCGAGAGCCGGAGCGGGCAATTTAAGGGGAGTTGCGGTGGGCGGCAGTGTAATACATATAGGACAGATTTGGACCAGTTTATGGTGTATCCAGATGCCCATGCCGCCCCAGCCATCCAGAAGATGGTGCGGATATGGACCTGTGAAAATTCTCTAGCCAAGATAGTCTTCAAGAGGTGGAGAGATGGTTACGTGCAGTGCTCAAGTGAAAGTGAAGCTAAAATTGACTACTTATACAATTTCCATTAAACATATTTTTTGTGTACGTGTCAAAATTAAAACCACGCCCACATAGAAAAATTATAAGTATAAAGTGGCGCTGTGCAGGTCGGTCAACATGTTTCAGCCAGGATGGAACAACTTTCCGGCTTTCGTCAGGACCAATAGATTTTTTAGCTACTGCAAGTTTAAAGTGTAGTGAAAGGAAAGAATGTATTTATTTTTTTTAAATACTTTACAAAGTAATATTCTCCTTGGATCTTGGAGCCCCAATGTATCCTGGAGAGCCACTCCTTTCTTTTTCTTTTCCTGTTGTGACACAAAGCATATAACAAGAAAATATATATACAGCCATTTTACATACAGACACTGTAAAAACAAACACACTTGCATAAGTTATATTTCACTTAGCGATTTAAAAACAATCAGAGTTGTATCCAGGGGAGATATTAGTCTCTACTGAAGTACTCACCCAGCTTTATGTGGGGATAGACCTCACCTCGCCCGGCAACCTACTCGGGAAATGGAGGCCCGCTCTATTTTGCGAAAGGAAGGGAGCATATTATTGATCATATAATATGCCTAGCTCACTGGCTATGCATAAATAACTAACAAATTTCAAAATAATGGACAGCACACATACAAAAAGGACCAGCCAAGTTAGGGACCAGAAAAATGCTGGTGAACAGCATAGGTTTGACTAATGACATAAATACTACCTAGATAGGCAGTAGCAAACCTGTCTAAAAACCTTGTCTGTAGAACAAGGGGTTACCTCTGTCACAGTGCACCTAGTTAAATCAGTGTAAAGGTACAGAGAAAAATTTGAATGTAAAGGTATACTGAACATTTTGGGTATAAAGGTTTGTTGATTTTTTGGTTTTTACAAAGAAGGAAGGTTGCCTTACATATTTAAAATTGCCTTACAATTAGAGACTAGAAGGACTCTCTCAAGGGTTTCAGCCCAAGACTCAAGGACATATGGTAGATTACCCTACATCTTCAAAACATGTCCTGCACCCTTCAGAAAAGAACTCTTATCAGGCATACAACCAGGGGAATGGGGCTGGAGAGCTTACCTGTCCGTCGGTACCTCTTGCAGTTATCCAAGAGGAAGTGGAGGTACCGACGGACTGCCCTTTCCTCTTTATATACTGTACTTAATTGGTTGTGATAGGCACTTAGTACGTTGTAGACAAATCAGCTTGAAAAAAGATCGCCCGCTTTTCTGGTATTTGAAAGAGATCACCTGTTTTGTTTAGTAATGCACAAGCGCATTAGCGCTGCATACACTATTCCCCTTGTACTGCGCATGTGCAATGTCCAGCCGGTTAAGACGCGGTATTGTTGCAACGCGCATGCGCGAGAGACCTCTGTCTCTTGTAAGAGCGTGAACTATACTGTATGTATGTATCACAAACGGTATACAAAGCGCTACTCATGGAATAAAGAGATTTGGCGCTCATGAGGATGAAAAAATGTAATATATACATCTGGCAGTTGTGGCATTGTTTTGTTGTTGATAAATAATGCGGGAACGCGATATTGGACAGCATGCCAGAGCGAGAGACCTCTGTCTCATCTTGGCGCCTGAGCTGTACCATATTCGCATGTTGCTACCCTCAATATGTCCCAAGAGATGAAAATACTTGTGAGGAGGATATTTGTGCCTTTATGTATATATTTATAAATACATATAGCATTATTCATTATTCTAAAGTTGTTTATAGTGTGTTTATGATTTCATAGAGGAGTAGTGTCTCTAATACTATAGCAATATGGATTCTTACCCTGTATGTGTATAGATATAATTAGTAACAGGCCAACAGGAGATACAATCCAATGATGTAATCGCATACGAGCTGAACTCATAGTCGTTACTCCATAATGGAGTTAAATTAAATATTTGTAGGGAACAGTAGATGTAGTGAAACCATTCCAACGTTGGAGTGTATCAAAATTTGATAAGTGAGTAATTGTCGGTTTGTAAATTATAGTGACTGAAATCATACTAGGTGGGGCATGTATCCTTCTTTTCACTAAGGACTGATAAATATAAATATACCACCCTTTGTCCCACATATATACTGATATCATTATGTCTTATTAGGACTGTAGGGAAACCCAGGGAATTGCGTCATTAAGGCCCTTTGTGCCACATAGAAACTTGAAAATCCATTTTTGCTCTTTCAAAAATAGATAGCCTGACACATCGCTAATATGTGATGGAATGAACGGATGTTCCAAAATTACCCACCGCAAGTCTTCTGCCTGATGTTTGTGAGAGATGAAGTGGTTAGTGAGACGAGTTGACTGCTTTTGGCGTCTGATAGTACTCGTGTGTTCACTCACTCGGATTTTTATTTTCCTAGTTGTGTGACCAACATATCTCAACGAACAGGGGCACGTTATCGTATAAATAACCCCTTCTGTGTTGCAATTTGTATGTCGTTTTAATAACCACGGTCTGCCAGTGCCTATGTCCACTTGATCAGTTTTGTAGGTCTGTGGGCATACTCTGCACGTGCCGCATGGAAAGTGGCCACGTACAGGGGGAAGATTCCACAGTGTATTGGTCGCATCAGTGGTCTGCAATCTTGGCCTCGTGTGTACTAGGGTATCACGTATACTAGGGGCTCTCTTGAAGGCAAAGAGTGGAGGTGTAACTGTGGTGTCTGCTATGTTCAAAATATTCCAATGACGTCTGATGGTCTTTTGGATTTGGTTAGAGAGTACACTAAAGGTGCTGACAAAAGTTAGTCTCTCTAAAGGTAGTTTGTCGGTTTTCTTTTCCAACAATGCTTCACGATGGTTATTGGAAGCTCGTTTCCGTGCTCGGCTCACTAGATGGCGAGGGTACTCTCTTTCAAGCAGTTGTTTGGACAAATTGGCGGCATGTTTATCATACAAGGGTCGTGATGTGCAGTTTCTGCGTACTCGCAGAAACTGTCCCACAGGTAGGTGTTCTCCTAGAGCTCGTGGGTTGTGGCTATTGAATACGAGGCAAAAGACCATCAGACGTCATTGGAATATTTTGAACATAGCAGACACCACAGTTACACCTCCACTCTTTGCCTTCAAGAGAGCCCCTAGTATACGTGATACCCTAGTACACACGAGGCCAAGATTGCAGACCACTGATGCGACCAATATACTGTGGAATCTTCCCCCTGTACGTGGCCACTTTCCATGCGGCACGTGCAGCGTATGCCCACAGACCTACAAAACTGATCAAGTGGACATAGGCACTGGCAGACCGTGGTTATTAAAACGACATACAAATTGCAACACAGAAGGGGTTATTTATATGATAACGTGCCCCTGTTCGTTGAGATATGTTGGTCACACAACTAGTAAAAAAAAAAAACAAGAGTGAGTGAACACAAGAGTACTATCAGACGCCAAAAGCAGTCAACTCGTCTCACTAACCACTTCATCTCTCACAAACATCAGGCAGAAGACTTGCGGTGGGTAATTTTGGAACATCCGTTCATTCCATCACATATTAGCGATGTGTCAGGCTATCTATTTTTGAAAGAGCAAAAATGGATTTTCAAGCTTCAATGTGACACAAAGGGCCTTAATGACGCAATTCCCTGGGTTTCCCTACAGTCCTAATAAGACATAATGATATCAGTATATATGTGGGACAAAGGGTGGTATATTTATATTTATCAGTCCTTAGTGAAAAGAAGGATACATGCCCCACCTAGTATGATTTCAGTCACTATAATATACGATCCGACAATTACTCACTTATGAAATTTTGATACACTCCAACGTTGGAATGGTTTCACTACATCTACTGTTCCCTACAAATATTTAATTTAACTCCATTATGGAGTAACGACAATGAGTTCAGCTCATATGCGATTACATCATTGGATTGTATCTCCTGTTGGCCTGTTACTAATTATATCTATACACATACAGGGTAAGAATCCATATTGCTATAGTATTAGAGACACTACTCCTCTATGAAATCATAAACACACTATAAACAACTTTAGAATAATGAATAATGCTAAATGTATTTATAAATATATACATAAAGGCACAAATATCCTCCTCACGAGTATTTTCATCTCTTGGCACATATTGAGGGTAGCAACACGCGAATATGGTACAGCTCAGGCGCCAAGTTGAGACAGAGGTCTCTCGCGCTGGCATGCTGTCCAATATCGCGTTCCCGCAGTATTTATCAACAACAAAACAATGCCACAACTGCCAGATGTATATATTACATTTTTTCATCCTCATGAGCGCCAAATCTCTTTATTCCATGAGTAGCGCTTTGTATACCGCTTGTGATACATACATACAGTATAGTTCACGCGCTTACAAGAGACAGAGGTCTCTCGTGCATGCGCGTTGCAACAATACCGCGTCCCAACCGGCTGGACATTGCACATGCGCAGTACAAGGGGAATAGTGTATGCAGCGCTAATGCGCTTGTGCATTACTAAACAAAACAGGTGATCTCTTTCAAATACCAGAAAAGCGGGCGATCGTTTTTCAAGCGGATTGGTCTACAACGTACTAAGTGCCTATCACAACCAATTAAGTACAGTATATAAAGAGGAAAGGGCAGTCCGTCGGTACCTCCACTTCCTCTTGGATGACTGCAAGAGGTACCGACGGACAGGTGAGCTCTCCAGCCCCATTCCCCTGGTTGTATGCCTGATAAGAGTTCTTTTCTGAAGGGTGCAGGACATGTTTTGAAGATGTAGGGTAATCTACCATATGTCCTTGAGTCTTGGGCTGAAACCCTTGAGAGAGTCCTTCTAGTCTTTAATTGTAAGGCAATTTTAAATATGTAAGGCAACCTTCCTTCTTTGTAAAAACCAAAAAATCAACAAACCTTTATACGCAAAATTTTCAGTATACCTTTACATTCAAATTTTTCTCTGTACCTTTACACTGATTTAACTAGGTGCACTGTGACAGAGGTAACCCCTTGTTCTACAGACAAGGTTTTTAGACAGGTTTGCTACTGCCTATCTAGGTAGTATTTATGTCATTAGTCAAACCTATGCTGTTCACCAGCATTTTTATGGTCCCTAACTTGGCTGGTCCTTTTTGTATGTGTGCTGTCCATTATTTTGAAATGTGTTAGTTATTTATGCATAGCCAGTGAGCTAGGCATATTATATGATCAATAATATGCTCCCTTCCTTTCGCAAAATAGAGCGGGCCTCCATTTCCCGAGTAGGTTGCCGGGTGAGGTGAGGTCTATTCCCACATAAAGCTGGGTGAGTACTTCAGTAGAGACTAATACCTCCCCTGGATACAACTCTGATTGTTGTTAAATCGCAAAGTGAAATATAACTTATGCAAGTGTGTTTGTTTTTACAGTGTCTGTATGTAAAATGGCTGTATATATTTTTTCTTGTTATATGCTTTGTGTCACAACAGGAAAAGAAAAAGAAAGGAGTAGCTCTCCAGGATACATAGGGGCTCCAAGATCCAAGGAGAATATTACTTTGTAAAGTATTTAAAAAAAAAAATATATATATATATTTTTTTTCACTACACTTTAAACTTGCAGTAGCTAAAAAATCTATTGGTCCTGACGAAAGCCGGAAAGTTGTTCCATCCTGGCTGAAACATGTTGACCGACCTGCACAGCGCCACTTTATAGTTATAATTTTTCTATGTGGGCGTGGTTTTAATTTTGACACTTATACAATTTCCATTAAACATATTTTTTGTGTGAGCAGTCAATTTTAGCTTCACTTTCACTTGAGCACTGCACGTAACCATCTCTCCACCTCTTGAAGACTATCTTGGCTAGAGAATTTTCACAGGTCCATATCCGCACCATCTTCTGGATGGCTGGGGCGGCATCAGGATCATGTACCAACTCCCACATGACGATACTCCGCCAATAAGGGTGGTCGGATGGGAATTTCTCAGCCTGATATGATTCATTCTGTATAGCTGTTAGCCATCAGCCTTTGTATTTAACACACACTTTAGACCTGGTTTCCCTCTTTTGTAGTTTATGTTGTAGAATAGGGATATGGGATACTAGGTCGATAAATATTTCCCTTGCCCCCTTTTTATAGTATTTTTTTGTATCCAGATGCCCGTCAAAAGAGTTCGCAGATGTTTAGGAGAGTCAGTATGGAGCGCCTAAAGGAGGTCATATATAACAGAACTTTGTCCCCATATAAGAAGATGCAGTCTTCCCATCCTTCAGGCCATTTGAGTCCCGGTATCATTGGCTCCCACCTAATCAACGGTGCTAGTGGTTCCAGCATCAGGGCGAAAAGCAGCGGTGACAGGGGACAACAGTGGCGCGTACCACGCGCCAGGGGGAAGTCATCAGAAATATGCCCATTAGCCGTAACGTGGGCTATCGGTTTAGTGTAAAGGAGACAGACCCAGGCACAAAATTTAGACCCGAAGTCCAGGTGATGTAGCACAGCGAACAGGATGGGCTACTCGACCATGTTGAATGCCATTTGTGCATCAGGGAACAATGGGACAGCCGGTTCTTGAATATATGCAGCACAAGCCATCAAGCCATGCAGGCGCCTCATGTTGAGGGCCATATTCCTGCCCGACATGAAGCCAGACTGGTCTGGATGTATTAGGGTCGTAAGGTGCGGTGTCAGCCTGATCGCCAATAGCGTTAATCAGTGATATAGGGCGATAAGAGGTGCACTCCTCCGCAGGTTTTCCCGGCTTCGGTATGGCCACTATTGTGGCCATTCGTTGATCTAGGGGGAGGTCGCCCGTCTTATAGCGGTCGGTGAACATGCGCAATAGGTGCGGGGCAATGGTCCCTGCGGTCTTTTTGTAGAGTTCAATAGGTATCCCATTTGGTCCTACCGCTTTTCCGGATTGCAGTGACCCGATTGCCGCTTATAACTCTTCCACCGAGAGATCTGCTTCGAGTGTAAGCACCGCCTCGGGGCGAGCTTGGGCATGTCAATATCTTTTATATAGGTCATCGCCTCCTCCTGTGTCATCTCAGAGGCTGACGCGTACACCATCCGAAAGTGTTGCGCTAGTGAGTTCACTATTGTCCATGGGTCTGTCGTCATTCCTCCCTCCACCGTACGAATCTGCGTTATCTATCCAGCACCCCATCCCTTTTTGTCAAGCCATGCCAGGAGTTTTCCAGCCTTGCCACCAGCTTCCTGTACCCTGTGTTGCGTGGTCGTTAACTGCTGTGTGGTCAGTTCCCGAAGGTACTCTCTGTGCTGCTGCTGTTTCAGACGTAAGTTCTGGGACATATCATGGGTGGGGTTGTTGTTGTGTTGGGTCTCTGCGTCACACAACTCTAGTTCTAAATTCTGCAACTCTTGCTGCTTCTCCCGCTTGTGCCCCATAATCGAAACAATGGTCTGTCCCCTCAGGACAATTTTGAACGCCTCCCATAAGGTGGTGGGGTAGCTAACTGACGTAATATTCTCTCGAAAATAGTGGTCCGTCGCCTTAATGACGGCCTTCTTGATCTTGGGGACTTGTAAGTAGCCTGGATATATCGGATAAATACGCTGCTGTGTCTTATGATAATATGTGTATTGTAGTAACAATGGGGAATGGTCTGATATACCCCTGGGTCTGATCTCTATACTTGCAATGTTGTTAAGAATACCCGCCAAAGCTAAGAAGTAATCTATTCTGGTCAGGCTATTATGTACCCCAGAGTGGAATGTAAATTGTCGTGCCGTTGGGTGGTGCCATCGCCACACATCAGTAAGCCCTAGTGCCTCCATAAAGCTCCTAAGGCAAGACACGCCTGAGTCACCCGTCTTCACAGGGCATCGGTTAATAGTCCTATATATAATGGCGTTGAAATCCCCTCCAATTAATAGTCCCCCACCGGGAGGTCAAGCAAAAATTTACTAAGAGCCGTGAGTGTTACCGCATGTAGTGCAGGGGGTATGTAGACTGAGACTATATTGATAGATCATCCCTCCCACTGACCTACTATGGCAGCAAAACACCCATGACCATCAGTTTTAGTGTTACGTACTTTCAGTGGGGATTGTTTTCTAACTAAAATGCCCACCCCCAAGATCCTGAGGAGAATTCGGAGTGCGCCACAATCCAGTATCCCCATCTGTCCATCGCTTTACATGTGGTGCCAGTAAGGTGTGTTTCCTGCAGCAATACTACTGCTAGAGAGCTCCGTTTGATACACTGCAGAACCAGGCCCCTCCTAATTTTGTCTCCAAAACAATGTACATTCCACGTGAGCATGAAAAGGGGTGCCACCTGAGTCAAAGGATACATTGCAGGTGCAGGCTTCGGTGTGTCATTTAATGACATACGAGTGTGTAGGAGAGAATATGGAGTCATAGGTGAATACATATCCGAATGTTGTACTTGAAGCTAGAACAGAAAACAAATCCAAACAGTGAAACAGCACTATTACCCCCACCCCCGCCCTGCCTTCCTACCAGACGGACTCAGAACTGCCCGCCACCCCAACCCAGCAGAGTGCTTAGTCCCAAGTCCCATGAACGTTACTTGCGTGTAAGGGGCGAGAAGTCCGAAAAAGATCACAGCCTTCCCCCTTCCCAAATGCAACCATTACGTATATTTCGGTCACAATCTCTCAGCATTAACGAGTCCATTTGTACGTCGCTGCATAGCGTCCTAACGTGGTTTCAAACTGTCATACAGTATCTTACTCTTTGTTCTCCTCCTGCAGTCGGTCACTGTGGTCTTCCCCTGTCCTGTGATGTCGCTGGCGTCTGTCTGACAGTCTGTATCCCTCCACTCGTCTCTACCCTTCGAGCCAGTCGTGGGCCTCCTCAGATGTCTCAAAAAACCACGTCTTTCCGTCTGCCACAACACGTAGCTTTACTGGGAATAGCATCGAGTAGGGCAGTGCTTGGGCTCTCAGTTCTTTTGTAATCTCTAGGAAGCTCCTGCGACGTGCCGAGACAGCTGCTGAGTAGTCCAGGAAGAAGGACATCGTTGAATTTTGGATCCGTAATGGTGGCGCCACCCGCGCCGTCTGTAGTATTGCATCCCTGTCCCGGAAATTGAAGATGCAGGCGAGAACCGGCCGTGGGGGGGCCCCAGGTTTAGGCCGTCCTCTCGGCACCCTGTGTGCATGTTCTACAGAGAAGAAAGCGGAGAGCCCTCTGGGTTGTAATCTGTTTTTTATAAGGTTCTCAACATATAAGTCCATGGCAGGGACCACTTCGCTTTCCGGAATGCCGGTAAGTCCGACGTTATTACGACGGGCGCGTCCTTCCTGATCGTCCAGTTTTGCTGCCATGCGTTTGTTTTCTGCCTCTAGCAGAGTCATCTTCTTGAGCAGAGTACTAGTGTCTTTCGTCAAGGACTTAGTTACTTGTTCGACTTCTGTAACCCTGGTGGTCATCTTCTGAAAGTCTGCCCGCAGGAATGTAACATCTGCAGAGATCGATCCCACCGTCGACTGGACACTAGTTAGGGCAGACATTATATCTTCCAACGTTACCTTAGTGGCTCCTTCTGCTTCTGGGGCCTTGTCAGCGAGGTCTTTGAGTTGAAGCAGCGGGGGAAGGCTTTACCATATGCAAATTTGTCCAATTTAACCTGTGAGGGTGTGCGTGGGCCTCTGCCCCCATCCTTGACCGGGCAGCGCAGTGTCAGTCAGTAATCGCCGCCGCCTGCCGCGAGGCCACCGGTCCCGCGCGGCCTGTCGGTTTTCCCTCTGCACCACTATCCACCTCAATGGATATCGTGATTCGTGGGGCGATAGCAGGGATGGATTCCACGCAGTGTACAGTAGTCGTGCGCACCACTTTACCCGTTTTTTCAGTGCAGTTCTATTCACTGGGGGGGGTAGCGTCCCGCAGGTCTGTTTAAACTTTCAGATGCGGTTTGTAGTGCGGCCCGCAGCGACTGTCGGGTCCAGACTCCCGGCCGCTCTCAGTACAGTGTGTGGGCCTGGAGAAGCCACAGGTCCACAATTCCAGCAGGGCGTCAAAAATTCAGGCTGGTGCAGTAGATGCAGTGTATCCCTCCGGTCACCTTGCCTTTGCCTTAATGGATGTCCCTCACCTCTTATAAATATCACTCGAGCTGGCCCCACCCTACTTGATGTCTAGGCCGCAGTCGGGCCGCCAGGCCACACTCCCAGCAGCGGCCCTCGAGGCACCAACCACATCGATGGCAGCCCAGGGCAGAGTCCCAAGATGGCTCCGGGGGAGGCCCGACAGTGTTTTCGGACCGGCCCTACATCCGTCTCCGTCCGTGTGTGTCCGCCGCCGGCCCCAGTCCTCACTCAGCGGTCCGCGATCTGCAGGGGGGGCTCTCACCTTGTTTACACCCCACAGGCAGGAGTAGATCTTGAGCACCTCAGGGCGCCTCCAACGCCTCTGCACCCGCGGCTATCACGATCTCCAGGCCGCTTTGCACGTCGTACAGAATATGGCGATCGCAGCCCCTTGTTGACGGGCTTGCCTCACAATATAGTCCCCGGCGTGAGCCGCTGCCATATCCCGCGTCAGCTCCCACTCTATGCACGAAGTCCCGAACGTCAGAAAAATGCCGGAGTCAGACCGGTGTATTCAGCTCACTTTCAGCTGCTTACTGGTGTCTTTGGGGTAAAATTAGTGTACAGATTAATGAGCAGATCTGTAGGGGAGTCTGTTTCCCCCTCGGAGCTCCTCTAAGCTGCACCCATCTTACTCGGCAGCAAGCCAAGACCCTCTAAAGTGACAACTTTATCGGTCTTCCTAAAACAGAGTCGAGGCCTCCTCGATCTGGTGCCTCTATTCAGCAATTGGGGGATGCTGTAATGTCAAGTGATAGAAGTCAGAGTCTGAATATGTACAGCATGTAGGGTGTTGGATTTTGCCAGTGTTCCATATCCACCCTCATCCCCCTGAATGTGACCATGATTGGCGAGTGATCTGAGATACCTATGGGAAGCATAGTTACCGTGTTAACCCATAGTTAGGGACACTGGAATTAAGTGGCAGGGGCGGAGTAAATTATGCAGCAGGATAAGTAAATTTTGCTGCATTATGTGGCACATTGTGTGATACTATTACTTCATTAAAAAAAAAATGTATTAATACTATCTGGGCATTAGTTGCAACTCATTAGTATCAGTTTTACACCCGAACATAGCATTAAGCTACAGAAAAGTGACCAGTCAACCTTTGTAAAGGGCCTTCCACTGAACAGCAAAACTGGTCACTGTATTTTTATTGACGTTTGAACCATTTGAAGTAGAAACAAACTTGTTTTTTGTTAAAGTCTACAGATTATGGATCATGTGGTAAATGCCGGAAATCAATAATCATGCGAAAAATGCTGCGGGCGAACCATCGCATAATTACAGTCGCCCTGCCCTTAGCATGGCTGTTGCAGGTAGCAGCAGGGGGTCTATACGGGAGAGTGTTTTGTATGCTGCAGATGTGTTGATGTATTCAGACATGGGAATGTCAGATCCTGCAGATGCCACCTAAGTCTAGGGAGTCAATCCCGCCCATACGCTTCTTAGCCCATGTTAGGTGGCCACCTGGAAGGGGATTTGAAGTGTCCACTTTGGAGGTTCGGTGGTTATTAAAATCTCCTCAAACTACTGCAGTCCCTTATGGGAAAGGTGATAAAGCAGACATGATCTCATCAAGAGCTTGGATAGATAGGTGGGGCAGGTCACTGGAGCTCAGGAGGTTGAACGGTTGTCCTTCAAGGAGAGCCCTCTAGTCTCACAAATCTGATCAGTAGGTTAAAATATTGTGGATGTTACTTCCAGGGGAAAGGAACTGTGTAAGAGTATGACTACTCCTCTGGAACACAATGCAAACCCGGCACTAAAGACCCCTTGTGGTCAAATCGCCAAAAGCGAGGACATTGGGAGCCTAGAAGGTGTTTCTTGAAATATAAGAATGGATGGTTGGGAACACCAAAACAAGGGGGTACTCCAACCCCCACCCCCCTTACCCCCACCCCCAGTGTAGATCATGCTGCAGATCTCCTCTTGGGCTGCTTGCTGATCTTTGTTCCCATACTCAGGGGCTCAACACAGCCACAGGTCTTCTATTTGCTGATGTGTTCCTTCAGCTCAGGGCAGATCTCAACAGTTTCCAGGGGTGCTGACCTGTTGAATCTAACAACAGGTGAATACTGAGGTCTTCTAGGTTCTCTCTGGGATCATACTCTTCTCAGCTTAGGTTTCGTGATGAGGAAATGGGGTCCGGATGCCCTGTCCAGGGAGGTGCTGTTTTGGGGCATTGTTCACCTCATTCCCTTCTTTCCAGCTGCCCATTCCCAGGCATCGTCCAGAACTTCGCAGAAGTGAGTGGTCATTTTGGATCACTTTAAGCTTTTCTGGGAAAATGAACATGTATTGGAGGTTGAGAGTGCAGAATTTTCACTGCCCTTGGATCACATGGGTATAGTCTGGGGAGATCATAATTCAGGAGGATGGAAACATTACGTTTCCAGCTCTGTGGTCTCTTGATGGATAGCGCCTCTGTTCCGGTAGTTGAGTATGTGGGCAATCAGTGGGTGCAGAGGTGTCCCCTGTGGGGGTGCTGGGCAAGATATCTGTGTGCTCGTTCCAACATGATCCATAGTGAGAGCTTTCCATCAGGCATCCAAAATTGTAACCATGTTTCAAGGAATATTTCAGGGCTAAGAGATTCTACATCCTTGGGCAATTCAACAAATTGAAAGTTATTACGCATTGACCTGTTTTTAGCATCTTCTGCCAAAATCTTAAGGGTAGCTGTAACAAATAACAATTTCAACATATTGTTTTTGAGGTTATCTACCTCGTCCTCCAGCGTTGTGATCCGGCCCTCTGTCTTAGAGACACTTTGGCGCTGTTCCAAAGGTCTTAGCAAAGTTGGGTCATTTTCTCGTCAAGTTGAATAGCCTGATTATGGCACCCAAATCATTGAAGTTTGTGGGCTGTTGGGTGAAGGATTCGCCGCCCCTGGGCCTGGCGCTGCATGGGAGTGCAGTGTTAAGTTTGTCAATCGTAGTTTGGGGAAGAGTGGTGAGGCCTTTGTCTTTCCCCATTATGTTACTTTGGTAGATTGGCGGCGCCTGTGTGTGGTGGAAAGGTGCCTGTTTATGGCACTTCAAGGGGTTGTTGTACTAGCAATTAGGCGGTATGACACTGTCCCCTGCTACAGACTGCACTATTATAATATTACTCAGTCTCAGGACAAAGGGCAGAATGGAGTAGTGGTTGGCTATACAGTGGTTGGAGCGGATGGTTTTCGCCTGTTGAAGGTGTGATGGGTAGGCCACATCGTCAGACTGTACAGCTTGCCTCTGCATTTGTAGGACAGGCAGGGAGAGCAGCCGGGGACGGTCAGGCTGGAAGGAGAAGGGGGTGGCCAAGTCGGCGTTATGAGTCCTGGAGACTAGATGGGTTCCTGTCACATCGAAGTACATGTCCCCCCTGCAGCCCGCAGTATGCGACTCAGGAGATTGGAGGAGGTGGGCCTGAGAAAGTCATAGGTTGTGCAATCCCCCCTCACCACCCAAGCAGTGTCTCCCGGTGCAAGGCTGTGCGCGTGAATTTGCAGGCCTTGTGAGGTATACAAAAAAATGATGGACAAAATGCTTGAATTGACTTCAGCCACTGGTAAAATAATTCAGAGCTGCAGTCTAATACATCATTATTTTGCACACCATGCCACCTCAGTTTGGACCCAGCCATATGCAAATCAGTTTTGGCCCCGCCCAAAGGATAACAGTTCAGCGAAACTGCCAGTCTAGGTAATCTGTGAACCAAACAACAAGCAACCCAGGCAGGTTTCACCCTTATAAGGGCTCATCCACCAGGTATAGCTTAGTCTGAATAGCACAGTGCACATGAGACCCATGTCTGGGCACACCCAGCCCCACTTAGGGTGACACTCAATAATATAAAAAAGTGATTAATGGAATGCTTTAATTAACCTTAGCCACTGGTAATTTCTCAAGCTGCATCCCAGTCCATTATTATTTTGCACACCATGCCACTTCAGTTTGGACCCAGCCATATGCAAAGCAGTCCTGAATCTGCTCCAAAGTGAACAGTGCACCTGAACTGCCAGACCAGGTCATCTCTGAACAATAACCAAGAAAGGCGGGCCAGTTTCTCCCTTATTAGGGCTCATCAGCCAGGTAAGGCTTGGTTCCAGTGGCAAAGTGTGCAAGGGACCCACGGCTGGGCATACCAATCCTAATTAGGCGGACACACGGAAGTATACAAAAAAATTATGGATGGAATGCTTGAATTAATCTTAGCCACTGGTAATTACTCGTGGCTGCATCCCAGCCCATCATTATTTTGCATATCATGAAACCTCAGCGTGGACCCAGCCAAATATAAATCAGTGTTGACCACGCTGAAAAGGGAACGGTTGAGCCTGACCTGGACTGTGAGGGATAAGGCACTTCTGCAAGGACCGCCGTGCTAGCAGTCTAGGAGGTAGAATGGGTCTAGTCAGTTCCTCAAGAGCCTGTCAGGGCCAGGTGGCCACTTCTTACTGCGGAAGACAAAGCCCAGGTGCCATATTGGGATAAGGCTACTTGGGGTGTTTGGATGGTCCATACTTAGCCAAACACCGCTTCATCAGGCAGCCAAGCACAGGAATCGGCAGACAGCACCCCAAGAGGCTGCCTGCAGAGGTCTCAGAGAGAAGGTTAGGGCCATAGAGAAAATGGATGACGTCAGACGGTAGAGGAGGTCTCCGGGAGCACACTTGAAGTGCATCCGCCAACTTGGTCGTTCAGGCCATGACCCCAATGGCCCCAGCAGACTTAGTGTGGGTGTTCGGATGAAAAAGTACTCTGGTTGGTAATGGATGTGCACCCCTCCCCTGAGTGCCCACCTGATTTTGGAGGGAACTGCGCAACAACTGCAGTAGTGGTTACTGAACCAGGATTGGGTCAGAGGTAGATCCCTCTTCTTTCTCCAACCAGATTTCACGGTGGTGACGGATGCATTACTTCTGTGATGGTGAGGCCACCTGGTAGAGGTGGAGATCAGGGGAGTCTGGTCTCCGGCGGAGTCCGGGCTCCACATCAACCTGTAGGAGCTTCAGGCGATTGGCCTGGCACTGAACGCATTCCTTCCCTCCCTCAAGGAGAAGGCAGTGCAGGTGTTCACGGACAACAACACCACCATGCGGTACTGCAGCAAACAGGGCGGGGTGGACAGGAGTGTATATACGTATGTGTGTTGCAGCTTTCAAATACGTTTCAGTATCATGCATGACGGTGTTTAGACATACAGCAAATTACATCTGTATTACAATAATGGTGTCTAGGAAGCAACCCTACTTATTAAGAACTATATCATTAAACCCCTCCCAACCAACGGGTACATCTATCGTTTTGAAACAAAGGAAAGAGATGAGTTATCATATCTGCGATTATTGCTATTGTAGACGTGAGTATGTTAAATTGTTGATAAATAGTGTTGGGGGTCATACAATTGCGACACTGGCAACTTATCCCTGAAATTAAACAGGGCACCACCAGACCACTGGCCGACTTTGAAAAATACCTTATAGACTGCAGGGGGGATAGAGGTGCCATATCGCAAATGTATACAATACTGAATACTAGAGGGGTGGGGGGGGTGAGGGTTATGGGAGTGGGGTATGGGGTGTTTAGCTTGACAGAAAACCCAGCGCTCTTGGGAAAAAGAACTTGGAATAACACTGGACCAGGAACAATGGAGAGAGTAATGGAGTGAGCTAACAATTTTTCCTTTCATGCAGAGTGGAAGGAAAGCCCTCATGAAACCACTCTATATATGGCACTACACCCAATTACGCTTGGCGGAGGTGGGAGGAGCATAGCTTTGCTGAAATGAAATGAAATGAATGAACTGAAAAGTGATTGTCTAAAGCGCAAACTGCCACTCCTAACGGAGTCTCCTGGCGCTATGAAGGGGCTGTGGGGGAAAGGGATCACTGACTCATGTGCTCTGGTCTTGTCCCAAACAATGATTTTGACAAAACATGCAGGCTATCACTGAATCAACACTAGCTCAGTACCCTGAAGTAAGATTACTGAGATGCCACCACTAAATGGATCTTAGGGCACTTTAACTCCCGCCTGTTATTGGAGGGCAAGCAGTCTATCTTGGGGCAGTTGGGGCAACTACAGCCGCCCTCAATCAAAGACATTTATAGAGCGCACTACTTACCCGTAGGGTCTCAAGGCGCTGGGGGGAGGGGGGTGCCGCTACTGCTCGAACAGCCATGTCTTCAGCTTCTTCCTGAAGGAGATGTGGTCTTGGGTCAGGCGCAGGTCGGTCGGGAGGGAGTTCCAGGTCTTGGCGGCCAGGTAGGAGAAGGACCTTCCTCCTGTAGTCGCTCTTCGGATGCGGGGGACGGCGGCGAGGGCGTGGTTGGCTGATCGGAGGTGGCGTTTGGGAGCGTAGAAGTTGATTCGGTTGTTGAGGTAGCTCGGGCCTTGGTCGTGTAGGGCTTTGTGTGCGTGGGTGAGGAGGCGGAAGGTGATTCTTTTGTTGACGGGGAGCCAATGTAGGTCTCTCAGATGTCCGGAGATGTGGCTGGTTCGTGGGATGTCGAGGATGAGTCTGGCTGAGGCGTTCTGGATCCGCTGGAGTCTCTTCTGGAGCTTGGCGGTGGTACCGGCGTAGAGGGCGTTGCCGTAGTCCAGTCGACTAGTGACGAGGGCCTGGGTGACGGTCTTCCTGGTCTCGGTGGGGATCCACCAGAAGATCTTCCGTAGCATGCGTAGGATGTTGAAGCACGCCGAGGAGACGTTGTTGACTTGTCTGGTCATGGAGAGGGAGGAGTCCAGGATGAAGCCCAGGTTTCGTGCGTGGTCTGTCGGTTTGGGTGCGGTGCCCAGGGCGGGAGGCCACCAGGAGTCGTCCCAGGCGGAGGGTGAGGAGCCCAGGATGAGGACCTCCGTCTTGTCCGAGTTCAGTTTCAGGCGGCTGGTCGTCATCCACTCGGCTACCTCTTTCATCCCTTCGTGCAGGTTGGCTTTGGCGGCGGCGGGGTCGTTGGTCAGGGAGAGGATCAGCTGGGTGTCGTCGGCATAGGAGATTATGCTGAGGTTGTGTTGTCGTGCGATGGCCGCGAGGGGGCTCATGTAGACGTTGAACAGGGTGGGGCTCAGCGAGGATCCTTGAGGGACGCCGCAGATGACTTCGGTGGCCTCTGACTTGTACGGTGGTAGGCGGACTCTCTGTGTTCTTCCGTCGAGGAAGGAGATGATCCATTCCAGAGCCTTCTCCTGGATTCCGACGTTGCTGAGGCGCTGTACTAGGGTGCGGTGGCAGACAGTGTCGAATGCAGCGGAGAGGTCTAGGAGGATGAGGGCCGCTGTTTCTCCCTTGTCCATCAGGGCTCGGATGTCATCGGTGGCGGCGATGAGGGCGGTCTTGGTGCTGTGGTTGGCTCGGAAGCCAGACTGTGAGGGGTCGAGGGATCCATTCGTCTCAAGGAAGGCGGCCAGCTGCTTGTTGACGGTCTTCTCGATGACTTTGGCTGGAAACGGGAGGAGCGAGATGGGGCGGTAATTCTTGACCCTCAGACCAGAAATGGCTGGGGAAACTTTGGTGAATCGAGGGACATGTGAAGCTCTCTACTGCAGCGCAGGGAAAAAAGAATTATCCATAAAATGAGGCCGCCTGCAAGATTTATTTAGCTCTGACTATAAAGAACTTACTTGCCCTAAAAAGCTGCAAACACTGACATTTTAGATGAAGCCAAATTGGATAGATGATATTTCATGATCCAGCAAGGGCCAGAGGCAGAGTTGGAAACCTGAATTATTTACCATTGGTGAGGGAAGGCTCATTATTCTTTCTGAGCCAAGTACTGTCAGCGGTTGTTACGGCAAGGGGGTGGGGTGGATTGTTTATTTTGTTCCCTATTCAAGGTGTTTAAACGCTCTCAAATCTCACAGACATGCGTGCTAGAGGTACGGATGGCCCCAAATGCAAATAAAAATATACTTAAAGAATTTGACTCCTAAGCTGTCGCAGAGCACACAAACCAAATGGATTCATTTTAACTTTCTTCACTAAACATATATGACCCCAAGGAACAAATCAGTGGTCAGGTATGAGTGCCACAAATGTAAGTGAGATAATGCTGGATTCTTCCACACAGTCTTGGGCCCTAATTCCACCATAATGGGAAAAAACCACAGACATTCTCACGAAGCTGAGAGGAAAAAAGACCGTAGACTAAGCCAAGTCTGATATCAAGATCCAAATGAACAAAATATGGAAACAAGTTCGCTAATTTGGCATTGTGTTAGTGAAACTTGCATAGCTTCTTAACAGAGGTCATCATTACCACCTGCCAGAAATGTTGGGTTGCAGGAATCTCACAAGTGGACCGAAGCGGAGTGTACACCATTGAGGTAGTTGATTGTACAACTGAGACACTCACAATTATTGGAAGCATGGGACCCAATCCTACTTGAGCCCACCCCGAATATTATGCACAAGTTACTTTAAACATGCACATACGACGGTGGTTAAGATATGAAACCAGGGTTAGGACCCACGCGGTAGAGTCATTTGACCATCAGAAGCATTCATAAAAGTTGTATGGTTTGAATTAATTGATAAACATCTGTTTAAGACCCAGGATGCAAATACATTTGATGCGTATTCCAACAAATAGTCTACTGAACTGTCAGCACACACACAGACCATCTCAATATACTCGGAATTTAATATGAGTACTAGTTGCCAAGATGCCTCTTTGTGGTCACTTCTAGGAAACACTAGTCCTCTGGATACACCAGCTGAAAATTCAACATTCTAGGATTAGGTCTCTGGATACAATATGGTCCTGAATTTAAAAGTCACTTTCAATGAGGAAAGGGCACCTCATAAATATAATCCCTCTCCAAACACTCTTCTTGTGTATCAGAGATTCTCCTCAAACAAGAGGGCACACTACGAGTCTACATATTACTCGAACTTCTAATACCCATCTTGGATGTTAACCTCTCAGAGGCCATTAGATATTTTAGAAAGCAATGCAAAATTCAAGACCCGACTATCGTTGTGTTCTTTTCGTCTCTGTAGAGTTTTAGAATAGCTCAACTAGATCTCAACATTCTCTGCTTCAAAACATTAGCTCAATCATACTATTTCTTCTTTTCCTTTTGGGAGACAATTCTTTTGAATTCTAAATGTGAAGAGGGTGTTTTTGACAAAATTGAAGACTTAGGCTCTATAGCTCTCTGTAAACTATGGGCACATTAGAACCAAAAGTCTAGTGGGCTCATTCGGAGTACTTGTTAATCCCTACTGGGATAAATCAGCCACTGCTGCCGCTTAAAAATGTTCACTATGAAGATATTGCACAGTAGCAACAAGGAGTTAGGTGCATCTATTCACTCATCTCTACGGTCTTGTTTCTTACTCTATAATTGACATACATGCAGATCAATAGAGGCTAATAACACTATATTTCGACACTCTGAAGAACCCTGGATCCCTTAAACTCACTACTCAATTGCTTGGTTATGGGTTGCTGCCCTTATTTATCTTCCCATTATTATTATTTTTTTCTTGAGCTCTTGTCTACTAGACAGCACATGTGCTGTATGTTATGAGATGTATTGTTATCTTACAGTGGGCTTAGACCCCACCAAACGGCTTACCATTGGTTGGTATCATTGACCCACTTATTTGCTTGTTTCTTTTTTGTTAGCGTGCGGGCTTTCCTACCTCGGTTATGTTTGTCCCTCCCCTGGAGCATGGGCACATTACTGTGTCCATAAATTGCTCACCTTTTCTGGTGCTACATTTTTCTTCTTGCTCATGCACTCCCTAATAGTACAAGTTTTTCTAGCTGTGTGTTTCTCTTTGCCTCTTGCGCTCCTCTCCCCAGCCCCCCTGTGATGCACACCCCACTCTGATGTGCCTCTACCCTCTCTGAGCACCATTCTGCATTCCTCCCACACCCTCTACGGTGCTCTCCATCTCACTCATTAATTACCCCTCATGCCTTCTGTGCTGCCTCCCCTCACCCCCACCCTGTTTTGCTTCTCTCACATACTCTGTGTTGCTTTCAGCCACCAGCATTGCTGCCGGTCCCACTGGCCTCCTGTGTCGTTTCCTGCCCCCATGTTCATCCCCATTTTGTGCATTTGTCTTATTTGTGATGTAAATTGAATTGGCAAATAAAATGAAAACAAAATTGGATGTAACATGTTATAAGCGGATGCATACGTTGTGGCATGCCTACAAAATGACACAATAGACTTTTTTCCCTCTTTTTTAGCCATGCTGTACAGCATCAGGGAATGATGAACATCATGGTTAAAAGGTACTAGCAAAGCCAGATGGTTACAAAGGTGAGCCCTTTTTGTCTTTTCCAATGCCTGTTCAATAAAGGGGTTGCAATACAGTGAAAGAAGGTTTTTAATAAAGTTATTCATACTTGGAAGGTGCGTTTTGTTTTTTAAAAGTATTCGGAGGTTATGTATTTACGGGGAGATAGTGGATATAAAATTAGGATACCCCTAATGGGACACATTGTTTTCAGAAGGAATGCACTCACCTGGGCGCTGATCCTGGCCACCAGAAAGTTCTTCCGATTGTCCAGCATCGACTTCTCCAAGAGACACTCCTGAGCTTGTCCCTGCCAAGTTAAATATATACATTGAAAACCACAGGCAAAGCATTGGGTGGGTCACTATGACATATGGGCATTTTAATAGTTACTTTCACTACCAGTGCCACCGCAATTGCAATTTATTTTCTCTGCCAGTAGACTGAAGGCACTAAGTGTCACCATTACCCCACATTCTCATTACAGAGACAGATAGCTCATTTGTAAGGCTCTCTGCATCAAGCTCATTTGTAAGGCTCTGTGCATCTATGAGACTTCTTTGCAGGGTGCTCGGATAGTCAGTTGTCTCGTAGTTCCATCTATATAGGATCTGCGCGTTTAGACAACTTAAACTTAGGGACTGGTGTTCAGACTTATTTCGGACACCCCCGAAGGATATGTTAGTCTGTTAGCCCAGCTAGCTCACAGTGCCACTATTAGCCCTTCTTAACAAGGAGCGAATGGCTTCTGGCAACTATTGAACATGACAACCCTGACCCCTCAGGGATCGTGGAAACAGTGCAGTACTTTGCGCTCAGTCACTCGCGCTTACTTTGTCTCAGAGTGATACACAGAATAAATGATGGGGATGTTTTCAATAAGCATTTATTGAACCAGCTTCATTCTAGTATAAAATATGTGTGCTGCAACAACCATAAGACAGAAACTGATATATACGGTTATAAGCACCAGCAGACTAAAGAAACGGTAGATTTCTACCATAGTGCTAAAAAAATCAATACATGCAGGCATATGAATACATGACAGTAATAATGTGTACTCCTATGATGCAAACCCTAACTAGATGTACCTAAAAGTACCTAGCATGTATCTAGGTGTAAAGCCAAGAATCCACTTAGTATACAGTCAACCCCAGTACCTGATGTGGGAGAGCGAAGGACCCTGTCTTCGTTACTAGTTGGACACCCCGCGAGGGATGTCAGACCACTGTGTGCTGGAGTGTCTGTTTGCAGGAACCTCAGTGTCTCACGTCAGTGTGTCAGCATGGAAGTCTTTTTCTCCTCTGGTTTTCCCAGTGAAGATGCAGTGCATATATACTCGAAAGGTACCCTCAGAAGTTCTACCTAGAAGTGTACGATGGGCATACTTGGCAAGGATGACGATAGAGGTGACCCTTATAAAGAGCTATTATGCAGAAGATGGTAATCCTTCTGTGATTCTGAGAACCCTGATGCATAATATATGAGGCTAGTTTTCGGAGAAAACCACACGACAGTCCTGTAGCACCTTACTAGCTAAAAGGTCAGCGCCAGACCGGTTACGTAGAACAGATGTAGGTAAAAGGTTGTTTAACTACAGTAACTACTTAGGCCTATATTGGGGTACATTGGGTTTCATAACACCGTGTTTACTGAAGAATATCCTGTGTGGGAAACAAAATTTACTAGTGGTACACAGGACCACCGATACCACTGTGCTTCAACTGAAGAGTTAATTTACTCCCTTTCTGCACTTCTCTCCAGGGTATGTAAAGTAGAGCAGTCAGGCCTTACTCTAGGACATGAGAGGGCATATAGCTGGCCGGTAATAAGCTTGCAAACTCGAAGTCCAACCGCTACTACTGAAGAAGAATTGCACTTTTATTTACTGGTAACTTGCATCAAGCTATGTAAAAAGAAGCGTTTATGTACATGACGAAAAGCATACAATTTTAGCATTTTTGGGGGGCACAGAGGACCCTCAAATATATTTACAGCCTTTACATGCTAGATGTTCTATGATAATGGCTGATGCTATCCTAAGGGACTGCGCTCATGTGAACTCTGAAGACTTCGGAATTCACCTGGTTTACTATTTTACTTATAAACAAACTCTGTTTGCAGAGGTAACAGGTGAAAGGAGCACAATGTAGCCTGAATCCCAGCTGCCAAGGATTGAGCAGAAACAAAGTAGTAAGATCCATTCACCAAAACACTGCCACCCAAAAACGCAAGGTTCTTATCAAAATAAACCCCATGGTAAATATTTTAAGATGGTAAATGTCTCTGTGTCCCGTTCAATATGTTATACAGGACAGGGTATTTGGCAACAAGTCAGATATAGTTCCGTACTAGGACCATTTATGGACCCAGTTTGGCTCAATGTTCTTCAATGACAGACAATATAATAGTGAGTAGCACTAACTATGGGATTCAACAAGGATGCCAAACTTTAGGGGTCTACATCTCGAATATGACCAGTTGCGCCCATAAGATGTACCCATGGGACTGAGAGCAGCCAAAGATCCCCAATGATTCAGAACATTCCAGTGGAAACTGGACTTTAGGGTTACGGTCAAACTTTGACTTTAAAATACAATATATGTGTAGGTGTTAAAACAATTCAAACTGTTCCAGGATCACGATGATTAGCTAAATAAAAAAGAAACTACCCCTATCTGGCTGTGTACGCAGGTGTACATGGATTCACC
Source organism: Lissotriton vulgaris (assembly GCF_964263255.1). Classification (NCBI taxonomy): domain Eukaryota; kingdom Metazoa; phylum Chordata; class Amphibia; order Caudata; family Salamandridae; genus Lissotriton; species Lissotriton vulgaris. Next base: position 276,114,076 of record NC_141698.1, on the reverse strand, counting down.
TGGGACTAGGCAGAAGTAAATATAGACATTTTAACAAAACAAGCATTTACAATGCAATAGGTCTCGCATTAGGAAAGTTTGAGCTATTGGTCTTGTAAATGACAATTTTTTTATTCATGTGGTGGTTTTGAAAATAGCTAAATTAATAGCTTTGTCATTTACAATGCCAATAGTTATAACTTTCGCAAATGTGACACCTATAGCATTTGTACTGCAACATGTTTAGTATTTACGTGACTTAGATGTATTGATTATTGATATTACAAATAAGAATGGCTTTTAATTTTTATAAATTATTAATACTTAAATAAAAGTGATTGTAATTTATAATGGCAATAGCTTAAACTTTTGTAAATAACTTTTGTGAAGATTATTTTCAGTGTATTTTAATGTGACGAAAGTCCAAGAATAGAAGTGAAATATTAACATCTTTATGTGACATTTGTAATAAAGCTTGAAACATTGAGAGAACATATTCAAACCAGTTGTTGTTGAATGGTTGCACAGATTGTTGCTGGGGTGGCGCTGAGTGATGCTGTGGTGGTGCTGTGGTGGTGCTGAGTGGTGCTGAGTGGTGCTGTGGCGGTGCTGAGTAATGCTGTGGTGGTGCTGAGTGATGCTGTCGTGGTGCTGAGTGATGCGGTCGTGGTGCTGAGTGATGCGGTCGTGGAGCGGTGCTGTGGTGGTGCTGTGGTGGTGCTGAGCGGTGCTGTGGTGGTGCTGAGTGATAATGTGGTGGTGCTGAGTGGTGCTGTGGTGGTGCTGAGTGATAATGTGGTGGTGCTGAGTGATGCTGTGGTGGTGCCGAGTGATAATGTGGTGGTGCTGAGTGATAATGTGGTGGTGCTGTGGTGGTGCTGAGTGATGATGCGGTGGTGCTGAGTGATGATGCGGTGGTGCTGAGTGGTGCTGCGGTGGTGCTGAGTGGTGCTGTGGTTGTGCTGAGTGGTGCTGGGGTGGTGCTGGGGTGGTGCTGGGGTGTGCTGAGTTGTGCAGCGGTGGTGCTGAGTGGTGCTGTGGTGGTGCTGAGTGGTGCTGTGGTGGTGCTGTGGTGGTGTTGAGTGATGCTGTGGTGGTGCCGAGTGGTGCTGTGGTGGCGCTGAGTGATGCTGTGGTAGCGCTGAGTGATGCTGTGGTGGTGTCGAGAGGTGCTGGGGTGGTGCTGAGTGATGCTGAGTGATGCTGGGGTGGTGATGAGTGATGCTGGGGTGGTGATGAGTGATGCTGGGGTGGTGATGAGTGATGCTGGGGTGGTGATGAGTGATGCTGGGGGGATGCTGTGGTGGTGCTGAGTGGTGCTGTGGTAGCGCTGAGTGGTGCTGTGGTGGTGCTGAGTGGTGCTGCTGAGTGATGCTGTGGTGGTGCCGAGTGATGCTGTGGGGTGCCGAGTGATGCTGTGGTGGTGCCGAGTGGTGCTGGGGTGGTGCTGAGTGATGCTGGGGTGGTGCTGAGTGATGCTGTGGTGGTGCTGAGTGATGCTGTGGTGGTGCCAAGTGATGCTGTGGTAGTGCCAAGTGATGCTGTGGGGGTGCCAAGTGATGCTGGAGTGGTGCCGAGTGGTGCTGGGGTGGTGCTGAGTGGTGCTGGGGTGGTGCTGAGTGGTGCTGGGGTGGTGCTGAGTGATGCTGGGGTGGTGCTGAGTGATGCTGGGGTGGTGCTGAGTGATGCTGGGGTGGTGCTGAGTGATGCTGGGGGTGCTGTGGTGGTGCTGAGTGGTGCTGTGGTAGTGCTGAGTGGTGCTGTGGTGGTGCGGAGTGATGCTGTTCATGGTGCTGAGTGGTGCTGTGGTGGTGCTGGGTGTGCTGGGGTGGTGCTGAGTGATGCTGGGGTGGTGCTGAGTGATGCTGGGGTGGTGCTGAGTGATGCTAGGGTGGTGCTGAGTGATGCTAGGGTGGTGCTGAGTGATGCTGGGGTGGTGCGGAGTGATGCTGGGGTGGTGCGGAGTGATGCTGTGGTGATCGGAGTGATGCTGGGGGGTGCTGTGGTGGTGCTGAGTGGTGCTGTGGTGGTGCTGAGTGATAATGTGGTGGTGCTGAGTGATAATGTGGGGTGCTGAGTGGTGCTGTGGTGGTGCTGAGTGGTGCTGTGGTGGTGCTGAGTGCTAATGTGGTGGTGCTGAGTGGTGCTGTGGTGGTGCTGAGTGGTGCTGTGGTGGTGCTGAGTGGTGCTGGTGTGGTGCTGGGAGATAATGTGGTGGTGCTGGGTGATAATGTGGTGGTGTGTGAGGAAGAATGTAGAGTGAAAAATAATGTACTGAAAGAGGATAGTGGAAAATTAGAATTAAAAAGTCACCATATCTCAAAATGTGGCGGGTGATACAGAGACAGCAAGACGTGGAATGGCAGTATGTTTTTGAAAGCAACGCAGATAAAGGGGTGAGAGCCTCCAAAATAGTAGCTATTTCAGTATAACGAGAATTAGAGAAGGAAGAGATAGAGAACCAGAGAGACTATAAGCTATTGCAGTGTGTGATGTTTTACATCATGAACGGTTTAAAGTTGCTAAATTGAAATGCCATATTTAAAAACGAAATACTGTTAAATGTGCTTTCATGCCGACTTTAATTTCAATATAGTGAAAGGCTGAAAGTATTCCCCCATGTTTATAATAAAATGTGACCACACTAATAATACTGTTTAAGACAGTATCCTTTAAAAAGTACATGTTTTTGCTGGTTCAAAATGTCCCGAGTAAACCATGAATTAAGGACATCAATAAAGGCGGATGTCTGTCTAGCTTGTGCTCTCCTGGCGCCTCTGGTCAGTTTGGTGTTAACACGTAATTGACAAACCTATCGTCAAGCAGGATGTCTCAGTCTATGTTGTTGCCCACTGGCGCCTGCTGTCTGTTTCAGCAGAGAGGAAAGAGCTGGATTAGGCGGATGCACACGCTGCTAAGGGAGATGGGAGGGGGTACCCCCATAAGAATGGCTCTGTCTGCCTTGTCCCCAGTGGTGCCAGTTGTCGTTTCCAAAGGAACACTTGCTAATTAATAATTGTAGCTGCACAAATGAAACTAGCCCACAGAGATTTCTACAGTGCAGGATTCTGCAGTGGTAGCTCTATCAATAGATGGAGTTCAGGAAGTGCAAACTGCAGGTCGCTGGTCTCGGAGTGGTTTTCATTGCTGCCCTGTAATAATGTTTTTAATTGAGTGAACATAGTCAGGCAGAAGCTATTTAAATGGAAAAACTTGCGGGCTGAGATTTTACTGAACTAGACTTAAATCAGTTTAATATTCTATGCAATACATCTTCAATTGCTCGTAACTACACTAGCACATTAAGAGGGTGTGCATATTTGTGTTTTCTACAGGAAACTAGTGACAGCCATTTATATTTGTAAACAAAATGAACTGTCTTATTCTGAAGAACTATTTCTCAAGCCCCTGCAAGAGCACAGCTCACCTCTTTACCGGAGCTCAATGGAGCCGGGGACTTTGATTGTAGCCTGTTGAGAGGGAGATGGGTTGCCCGTCCACAGGACTCCAGAAGCTGCAGGGTGCTACCGCAACACAACGTGCTGCTTGATGACCCTCCCACAGTACAGAGAGCACTGCGAGGGGTCGTGGACGGAGGCACTATACTTGTCAGCTGTTGGCGAGGGCAGGCAATGTTAAATCAAAGGCGCTGTCCGCTCTACCAGCGTCTGCCTGGATCAATCTGTTACCTGGGGTGGAAGTGGTACTGGTGCCTGAAGACAACACGCAAGGCGCAGCCCAGATCCAAATACTGCAGAGACACGCCAGGCTATGTGCTTTTTTTGATGTAAAACAGTGAAGGCACAGAGGCAAACAACTTGGACGGGGTTCACTCAGTGAGATTCAGAGGCATCCAGGCTGACTGGGTTTGATTGATCTGTAATGATGGCAGCTGTGTTTACACCATGAATAAAGGCAGTGCTATGGAGGTGCTGGCGAGATCGCTGTTATGCTTGCCGCCCGTGGCGGCCGAATGAAAGGGGTGGGGGGGGTTGCATTGAAAGTTACGAGGGTAAACACGGATGAACTATGGCCATCCGTAGCGGACATCAAAAAAGGTGGCTTGTTCATGAGCATAAAACAAATCTCTTCATAGCAGCCTAGTTTCTTTGTAAATTCCGTTTTTATACAAGCAGTCTGGTTTGGCTATTGGAACTCTCCTAGGATTGTAAATTGTATCATTATAATTATACATTTTTAATCGTGAATGAAAAGGGGCACCCGTAGGTACTCCCATCTTCAAAAGAAACCATTTACTTTCCTATCTTGGCAGGAAGAAGCAGTGTTCACGGCGAGGACTGTAGAATCAGACATCTGCAGTTGTTTCCATAGCTACAAAACACTGCATAAACTCTTGTGAAACAAGCATTGGCGAAGCCGAAAGATCCTGCCTTAAACAAGCTCTTGGCATTGCTGTGGGGAGGTGGGAAGGAGAAATGCGAGACACGGCCTGGCGGCCGTGGAAAATGTGAAGCAGGGGGCGGGGGACTGGATGCCTTTGAAGTGAAGCTCTCGGCTCAGAGAGCAAATGGTAAAAAGCGCGTGCATGTGCACATGCACTCGACGAAATCCGCGATGTTTTAGACCTTGGTTTGCCCCCAATACTCTCGTTTATTTATTCCCTGCGGAATATAATAGACGAGACCTAAAAAGGCAGGTTGGGGTGGTGCAGGGGCATCTGCTCAGATGCAGAACAAGCATTTGCAATGCAATAGGTCTTCTATTAGGAAAGTTTGAGCAATTGGTATTGTATATGACAAATTATTTATGTGTTGGTTTTGAAAATAGCGAAATTAATAGCTTTGTTATTTACAATGCCAATAGTTTTGCAAATGTGACACCAATAGCATTTGTAATGCAATATGTGTTGTATTTACGTGACTTAGATGTATTGATATTATAAATAAAAATGGCTTTTATTTTTTTAATAATTAATACGCAACTAAAAGTTTTTGTAATTTATAATGGCAATAGCTTTTGTAAATAACTTTTGTGAAGATTATGTTCATTGTATTTTATTGTTACCAAAATCCAAGAACAGAAGTGAAATATTAACATTTTGTTGTGACATTTGTAATAAAGCTTAAAACATTGAGAGAACATATTTGAACTAGTTGTTGTTGAATAGTTGCACAGATTGATGCAGTGGTGGCGCAGAGTGATGTTGTGGTGGCGACGAGTGATGCTGTGGCGTTCAGTGATGCTGTGGTAGCGCATAGTGATGTTGTGGTGCCCCCGAGTGATGCTGTGGTGGTGCTCAGTGATGCTATGGTGTTGCGATAGATAGAGGGAGGGCGATAGATAGAGGGAGGGCAATAGATAGAGGGAGGGCGATAGATAGAGGGAGGGCGATAGATAGAGGGAGGGCGATAGATAGATAGACAGATAGATAGAGTGATGGCGATAGATAGACAGATAAAGTTTATTTATGTTGCATTGAGTAGAGTGTAAGTATGAGGTGTGTAATTATATGGCACTGAGTGGTATTATGTGGAGTGTATGTACGTTGCATTGAGAAGAGTGTAATTATGTGGTGTGTAATTATGTGGCACTGAGTGGTAATCTGGGGAGTGTATGTTGTATTCAGTAGAGTGTAATGTTGTGCAGTGTAATTATGTGGCACTGAGTGGTATTTGGAATGTATGTTGCATTGAGTGCAGTGTAATTATGTAGCATATAATTATGTGGCACTGTGTGGTATTATATGGAGTGTATTCATGTTGCATTGAGTAGACTGTAATTATGTTGCTTGTAATTATGTGGCACTGACTGGTATTATGAGGAGTGTATGTTGTATTTAGTAGAGTGTAATAGTGTGGTGTGTAATTATGTGGCACTGAGTGTTATTGTTCGGAGTGTATGTTGCATTGAGTGCAGTGTAATTATGTAGCATATAATTATAAGGCACTGACTATTATTGTGTGGAGTGTGTGTTGCATTCAGTAGAGTGTAATTATGTGGTGTGTAATTATATGGCACTGAGTGGTATTTGGAGTGTATGGTGCATTGAGTGCAGTGTCATTATGTTGCATATAACTATGTGGCACTGAGTGATATTTGGAGTGTATGTTGCATCGAGTGCAGTGCAATTATGTGGTGTGTAATTATGTGGCACTGAGTGGTAGTTGGAGTGTATGTTGCACTGCTTGCTGTGTAATTATGTGGCATGTAATTATGTGGCACGGAGTGGTATTTGGAGTGTAGGTTGCATTGAGTGCAGTGAAATTATGTGGCGTGTAATTATGTGGCACTGAGTGGTATTTGGAGAGTATGTTGCATTGAGTGCAGTGTAATTATGTGGCGTGTAATTATGTGGCACTGAGTGGAATTGTGTGGAGTGTCAAGTCAAGTCAAGTCATAGAATTTATATAGCGCACTACATACCCAGAGGGTCTCAAGGCGCTTAGGAAGGGGAGGAGGATTACTTGTCAAATATCCACGTTTTAAGTTGCTTTCTGAATGCTAGGTGGTTCTGGGTAAGGCAAAGGTAAGTGGGGAGTGAGTTCCATGTTTTAGCAGCCAGGTATGAGAAGGATCTGCCTCCCATGGTGGTCTTGTTGATGCGAGGTACAGTGGCGAGGGCTTGGCTGGAAGAACGTAGTTGGCGGGAGGGGGTGTAGAAGGACAGTCGTGAGTTGAGGCATTCTGGTCCGATGTCGTAGAGTGATTTGTGTGCGTGGGTTAGCAGTCGGAAAGTGATTCTCTTATTGACGGGTAGCCAGTGGAGGTCTTTCAGGTGACCAGAGATGTGTTCGTTGCGCGGGATGTCTAATATGATCCTGGCTGAGGCGTTTTGGATTCGTTGGAGTTTCTTCTGAAGTTTAGCGGTAGTACCTGCGTAGAGGGTGTTTCCGTAGTCCATTCGGCTCGTGACCAGAGCATGGGTGACTGTTTTCCTTGTTTCGGTGGGGATCCAGCGAAATGTTTTTTTGAGCATGCGAAGAATGTTGAAGCAGGATGAGGATACGGCGCTGACTTGTCTGTTCATTGAGAGTGAAGAATCCAGGATGACGCCTAGGTTCCGTGCGTGGTCTGTCGGGATGGGTGCTTTTCCAAGGGCTTCCGGCCACCAAGAGTCGTCCCATGCAGAGGGGGATGTACCTAAGATGAGGACTTCTGTTTTATCTGAGTTCAGTTTCAGACGGCTGTGTTTCATCCATTCGGCAACTTCTTTCATTCCTTCGTGTAGGTTAGTTTTGGCGTTGCTGGGGTCATTGGTGAGAGAAAGGATTAGTTGAGTGTCATCCGCGTAGGAGATGATGTTGAGGTTGTGTTGGCGGGCGATGGCCGCGAGGGGGCTCATGTATACGTTGAAGAGGGTGGGGCTGAGTGAGGATCCTTGTGGGACGCCACAGATGACTTCAGTGGCCTCGGACTTGAATGGTGGAAGGCGGACTCTCTGGGTTCTTCCGGTGAGGAACGAGGTGATCCATTCGAGTGCTTTTCCTTGTATTCCGATGTTGCTGAGGCGTTGTAAAAGGGTGCTGTGGCAGACTGTGTCGAATGCTGCAGAGAGGTCGAGGAGGATGAGGGCGACTGTGTCTCCATTGTCCAGTAGAGTTCGAATGTCGTCTGTTGCTGCGATGAGGGCGGTCTCAGTGCTGTGTTTTGCTCGGAAGCCGGACTGAGAGGAGTCGAGGGATTTGTTGGCTCGAGGAAAGCGGCGAGCTGGTTGTTGACAGCTTTCTCGATTACTTTGGCCGGGAATGGGAGGAGCGAAATGGGGCGGTAATTTTTGAGTTCGGTGGGGTCCGCTGTGGGTTTTTTCAGAAGGGCGGTGAGTTCAGCGTGTTTCCAGTTTTCCGGGAAGGTGGCGGAGTTGAAGGAGCAGTTGATGACGTCTCGGAGGTGCGGTGCTATGACGGAGTCAGCTTTGTTGAAGATGTGGTGAGGACATGGGTCTGTGGGGGATCCTGAGTGGATGGAGTTCATCAGGCGGATGGTGTCCTCAGTGGAGATTGGGTTCCAGTCGTTAAGGGTGTTCACGGGGGGAGAATGTTCAGCATATGGTTGGGTGGGTTGGTCTCCGGGTTGGTTGTCGAAGCTGTTGTGGATATCTGCAATCTTGTTGTGGAAGAATGAGGCTAGGGAGTCGCAGAGGGCTTGAGAGGGGGTGATGTCGTTGGAGTTGGCCGAGGGATTGGAAAATTCCTTGACGATGTTGAAAAGTTCCTTGCTGTTGTGGGCGTTGTTGTCAAGTCGATCCTTGAATGCTGTTTTCTTGGCCTTTCGGATTAGTTGGTGGTGAGTGCGGGTGGCGTTTTTGAAGGCGTCCTTGGTGCTAGTGGTTGGGTCTTTTTTCCAGGCCTTTTCAAGGGAGCGGCAGAGTTTCTTGGACTTCTTAAGATCATCGTTGAACCATGAGGCCTTCTTGTTGCCAGGTTTGCTTTGACGTTTTTTCAGTGGTGCTAGGGTGTCGGCGGTGTTGGATAACCATAGGGTGAGGTTGGGGGCGACTTGGTTTGGGTTAGAAGAGTGGGCTGGGGTGTTTAGGAGGAGCGATGAGGAGATCTGGTCGGTGGTGATTTTGTTCCAGTTTCTTTGCAGAGTTGGTTGGAGGTGGTTGATGGGTTTTGGCTTGTTGTAGGTGAAGTGAACGCAGCTGTGGTCAGTCCAGAGGAGATCCGTAGTGTGGCTGAAGGAGACATGATTGCTGGAGGTGAAAATGGGGTCGAGTGTGTGACCTGCGATGTGGGTGGGGGAAGTGACCAGTTGTTTGAGTCCGAGGTTGGCGAGGTTGTCCAAGAGGGTGGTGGTGTTGCGGTCGTTGATCTTTTCGAGGTGAAAGTTGAGGTCTCCCAGAAGGATGTAATCTTTGGAGGGGAGCGCGTGTGGAGTGATGAAGTCTGTGATGTCTTCACTGAATTTTGCGCAGGGTCCTGGTGGTCTGTAGAGGAGGGTGCCTCTGAGTGTGGTCTTGGGGTCGATGTGGATCTGGAAGTGAAGGTGTTCGGAGTTGGCGAGGTTGGCGTCAGAGCTGGTTGATATGCGGATTGATTTCTTATGGACAATAGCGATTCCTCCTCCTGTGTGGCCGGTGCGGTCTTTGCGAGTGATCTTATAGTCTTCAGGGATGGCAATGGTGATGTCTGGGGCGGAGGAAGCGTTCATCCATGTTTCCGTTAGGAAGGCGATGTCTGGAGAGATGGTGTCTAGTAGATTCCATAGGTCAATGGCGTGTCTGTGGACCAAGCGGGTGTTGAGGAGGATGCATTGTAGGTGGTTGGGGTCGGGAATCTGTGGTGTGGTCGTAGCGGAGATGTTGTCGGTGCCGCTGAATTTGCAGGAGTAGCAGGAGAAAGGTCCATGGGTGAGTCCAGGAGCTGCTTGGACGCAGTTGGGGGCGCGACCGGGGTTAAGGGCTAGGAGGGCGGCGGCATCATAGGTAATGCGAGAGGGCTGGGCGGCGCGAGGGGCAGGGGGTCTGGCGCTGGGCGTGGTCCAGGCGCGGACGGGCGTAGACGGGCTTACCTTTGGCGCAGTGTGTGTTGTATTCAGTAGAGTGAAATTGTGTGGCATGGCTGGCTGGATGGATGGATGAATGGACAGGGTAAGAGAGAGTGCATACAGTGACAGAGAGCTTGGGAAGGACAGAGGAAGAGAAAACGTGTAATAAAGAGTGAGGGAAAAACAGAAGATGATTTAGAAACAGAAGAAAGCGAGAGAGAACAGTGAGAGAGAGAGAAAAGGAATGCTGAAGAGGGACAGAGAGGGTGAACACGTAAGATTGATTGAGAGAGAATGAGGGGCATAGAAAATGAGAGCGAAAAAGAAAGGATGAATGGAGAGAGGGGGAGAAGGACAAAGGCAAAGAATGAGAGAGACTTAGAAGGAAAAGAGGAGGGGTGAGAGAAAGAGAGAAATACTAGAGAATGGGAGAAACACAAGGCAAAGAGAGAGTATAATAGATACAGCAAGAGGCAGAGAACATCTTGTTAGGTCATAAAAGAAGGATTGTATAAGACAATGAAAAAGCGTAAAAGAGAGAGAGGGAAAGAGACAGGGGCAGGGAGAGAAAGGTAAAGATATAAAGGAAGAGATTAACAACCCCTCTGGGACATGAGCCAAGATTACCGAAATCTGCCGGGACAGCTGGTGACAATCCGGGACTGTCCGGGCGAATCCGGGACGTCTGGTCACCCTACACTCCCACACCACGAGTGAAATGCGGCGTTTGAACCAACGCAAATGTGCCGAGAGTTTTTGAATAAAACCATGTGATATCATCAGGTGACAGCCATCCAAATGAAAACAGACAACAAACACCCTGTATCTGGACCCACATCGGTGCACTAACGTGGATACACCACTTCTAAAATATGCTGTGCGTGAAAGACACATCTCATGCCCATGACGAACTTAAAACAGTAAATCAATAAAATGAAGGTAAACATAACTAATGTAAAATAAATAAAAAAGTAAACAGCTATTCGATATGCGAGATGGGAACATTATTTGCCTGTGTTGAAAACAGGGATAAAAGCTGTCCGTGTCCTCACTGTGCAGAGCTGTGACTGGAAAGTGAACCTCGAAGCTTTTAGGGGCGGGACTGCGGATCCCTTTGAAGCACGGCCTCGCAGCCGTGAACAGGGATGTAATTAGGGGGGAGGAGAAGTGAGGCCAGCGCGCACTGCGCACGATGGGGAAGCTACCACTCCCAAACCACGAGTGAAAAGCGGTGTTTGAACCAACGCAAATGTGTCGAGAGTTTTTGAATAAAACCATGTGATATCATCAGGTGACAGCCATCCCAATGAAAACAGACAACAAACACCCTGTATCTGGACCCACATCGGTGCACTAACGTGGATACACCACTTCTAAAACATGCTGTGCATGAAAGACACATCTCATGCCCATGACGAACTTAAAACAGTAAATCATTCAAATGAAGGTAAACATAACTAATGTAAAATAAATAAAAAGTAAACAGCTATTCGATATGCGAGCATTATTTGCCTGTGTTGAAAACAGGGATAAAAGCAGTCCGTGTCCTCACTGTGCAGAGCTGTGACTGGAAAGTGAACCTCGAAGCTTTTAGGGGCGGGACTGCGGATCCCTTTGAAGCACGGCCTCGCGGCCGTGAACAGGGATGTAATTAGGGGGAGGAGGGGGAGGAGAAGTGGAGAAGTGAGGCCGAGCAACAGATGGCTTTGAAGTGGATGCGCTCGAGGCAGGCGGATGGAAAGCGCGTGCAGCAGGGGGCGGAGCAGATCCCTTGAGTTGCATCAGGAAAGTTAAACCAGCCGGCGGATGCGCGTTCACGATCACATGCACTTGTAGAAATCCGCCGGATGGTTTAGCTTTCCTGATGCAACACTAAAATTCGATCCTATCCATTCCTTGCGGAATGAGATAGGCTCGACCTAAAAAGGCCTCTGTAGCTCCATGCCCCAGGTGTTGCACCATCAGTGTTGTTTGACCTTAACCTTTCTTCAACGTCAGCTGAGTTGTTGGGTTTATATGCCCTTTGCAGGGATCTTCAGTCAGCAAAGTCGTGTGCAATTAGTTTAGGGTAGATTTCCAGCAGAGAAGTACAGCTTCTCACCTCCCAGAGTCCAGAACATAAATATGTTACCGGAATCCAGATTTGACCCCACAGCCTGAGAGAAGAAAACTCCCAACAAACAAAGTTCTACCCCTGGTGAGGAGTCTGATCAGCTGAATTGAAGGGTGTGCTCTAGGACTACTGGCTCAAGATAAATCCTACTTTTGCGGTCAATGGAAAACCTTAAGCTAACCCAAGTTCAGCATTCTTTTGTTTCAAATTATATTCCCCCCACCATCCCACTAATAGCAGAGAAAGGTATACCACCAATACATGCCTGATAACTTTATTGCCTCTACTATATTGTGGGGCATGACGTCAAAGATAAGTAATCATAAAACATTTACAGGTAAGAACTGCTTATTTAAACACTACCACTAATATTTACCACCTTCTCACAGACTTCCCCATAACTTAGTCTGGCATATATGGGAAGATGAAGGAACACTCTGGGCAGATACATTCCTGAAAAACAATGGGAACTCCTTTAAGAAAGGGTCCTCCAGCAAACAGCGCAGAGAGGCACATTATAATGTTATTCTTGATTGTAATTCTTCCCTACCCGGAGCCTGCTCTGCTGGCTAGAATTCGGTCTGCGGGGCAATTCCCAGAATGCCTGCTGGTAACGCTTCTCGATCAGACTCTTTTGGGAGGAAACGTTAGCAACAAACAAAAACACACAGACAAACAAACACACACACACACCCACCCACCCACCCCTACCCCCACACCCACCTACGTATCTTTCAAACTGTAAGTCACCAGTAGGTAGTTATAGTTAGGACCTAGTTTTAGTTTTCATAGGAAAAGTGTTTTGTGACCTGCTCATAACTTTGCCACTAATTGTCGAATCTTCACAAAATTTCACCAAAACAGTGGCACTGTTTGTTTATTAATGGATGGAAAGTTTCAGAGTGATCTGTCAAGTGGGGTCCAGGAAACGGGCAGGCAGGAATGGGGAGGTGTTCACAAAATGTGCATTACTATGCAATTACCCATAGGGATTTTGAATACGACTACATTCCGAACTATTGGATGGAATTACACCACCTTTGGCAGAGAGGTAGCTCTTGGTCCAGAAAGCGCCCTTTTGTGATTTGGTGTAAATTCGTTCAGTAGTTGCAGAGTTTTTAAAGGAAAAACAAAATTGATCATTTAAGGACGCTGACCCTCCACGGATCTCCCGCAGTGGATCTGCAAAATCACACGTTACCAGCAATCCCATAATTGGCCAACTGCAACCTGACCAAGAGGTTGGGGGGCGCAATTTTAATCATCGGGGAACTCTTCTGGGAACTTAACATTTGTTTGCAAAATGATGAAAGGGGTCAGGGTAGAGGTACCCTGACCCCATGGGTGTGTTAGAGGGACCTATGTTGAGCACAAATTTGAGTTATATTGTTTTTTTCCACTTTGTGAATCCTCAGTTCCCCTATGAGGCTCAGCACAGCTCCCCATGTAAATCCGCAATGGATCCGAGAAACTTGGCGCACACTGAAGAAAGAAAACACTTTCAGACCCACTCAGACACCCACACAGGTACTCTCACACCCATTTACAGACCCCGTACAGGTAGTTACGCACCCACTCGCAGACCTATGCAAGCATTCATACACCCACTCACACAGCCCTACAGGTACTTCCAGACGCTCTCAGAGACCCAAGTCACTCAGCCACCGACTCACAGACGTAGGCAGGCATTTACAGAGCTACTAAAAAACCCACATAGGCACTGACACCCCAACTCACAAACCTAAACAGACACTCACAGACACACTTGCAGAGCCTCTCAAACCGGTTCACAGGCCCACAAAACCACTCACACACCCACTTCCAGACCCACCCAGACACACACCCACTCGATGACCCACCCAGAGACTCACAAAACCCACTCACAGACCCACCCAGATATTCACACACCGACTCACACAGGAAATAACAAACATTCACAGACCCAAAAACCCTTGCATACCCACTCGGGCAATCACACACCCATTAAAAGACCTACGCAGGCACTGACACATGTACTCACAGACCATGCACACAGTCACAGACCCTCTCGCATACCAGTGCGGGCATTCAAACACCCATTCATAGACCCACTCACACACTCACACACCTACTGACAGACCCACACAGCCACTCACAGACCCACTCAGACACCCACAGACCCACTCAGACACCCACAGACCCATGCAGGTACCTGCACATCCATTCAGAGAACCATATGGCAGTCAGAGACCCACTCAAACATCCACATAGGCACTCATACACCCACTTACAGACCCACACAACTACTCACTCACTCACTAACAGACCCATACATGCACTACCAATACCCAGGGACAAAATCACACAAGCACTCACAGACCAACTGACAGAGCCATGCAGGCACTCACACACCCACTCTGAAATCCATACAGACACAGACAGACCTACTCAGGTTCAGGTTTTAATGTCTTTATTTCGATAATGAAATCATAAAAGACAATTTTAACAAACATTTAAAACAATTTCATTATCACTACATATTACAAAATCTTATAAAAGTAATTATATCTATATATAATCAACAGTATAAAGTCAATCTAGAATCCACAGTTAAAAAGTTATTAAACCATTATTGAAAGGAAACAAGACATTAATTTTAACAAATCTTAAAAATATGTTTAGTATTTGCTGAAAAGCACTATACAATTTACACACTTTATTTGATCATGTAGCGATTGAATTCCTTCTTGCTCTGATTGCCCATGCCCAACCTAAATATTTGGCCAAACATATCACAGTAAAATCAGTTGTATTTGTTTTTAAAGCCCATATTGCATCCGAGGATTTTTTACATTTCATGCGTTTAAAAATGGGTTTTATCCATTTTGAACGGGGTTCTCTGTATTGAGGGCAGGCGAACAAAAAATGGCCCTCTGTTTCCTTACACCCGGGGCAGCGACTACAAAGATTAGTAGTGTTGTTGTTCCAAGATGAGGTGAAGGAATTAAGGGGTAATGAGCCCACCCGAAATTGGTGGAACAGTTTTCTGTCCAATGGCCTGGAGATAAGATCCCAATATATCTCACGAGCCGAATCCAATTTAAATCTTAAAAAACGCCCCGTCAGATCTTCAGAGCTGGATGCATATGCCAAAGAATGGCGAGTTGAGGCCCAAAATAAGCTCTTAAATTCCTTTTTCGGGGGGAAATTGTTAGTGCCTGGCGAAACCCACAAATGACTAAGACCCATATCACACAGGCTCTTTTTCACCGAGTGGAGCCAGGGGATTCGCTCAGAACCCCCAATTGCCTTCACCTCGGTTAACTCCTTTGCAAAGAGAGCCAACTCCTCCGTGGACCACAACCGCCTCCAGGTAGACACTACTCTATACCTTGCCATGTCTGTTATTGGAAGGCAACCCATGTCGTGGCAAAGAGGGATCAGTGGAGTTGATTGGGGAAGCCCCACCAGGTTGCGAAGAAACCTACACTGGATTTTGTACAAGCTCGAGAGATCCATAAAGCCCCATAACTCTGCCCCATAGAGTGTCGCAGCATTAATTTTGACATCATAAATTTGTAATGCGGGGGCAACCCTTTTGGTGATAGATTTCTTTTGCTCTCGCAGGAGGCAGCCAGTCAATTGGGCCAGTTTTAACTGCTGGGTCTCAATTTGTGGTTTCCAGGACAGACGGCAATCCAGAGTGACCCCCAGATACATCATCGTGTCAACTTGTTCCAGGTTGACCCCGTTAAGTTGTACACTACTACGTATAGGTTTTTTCCTGGAGAAAACCATAAATTTAGTTTTCCCCACATTTATCTGGAGGTCATTTTGGTTGCAGTATTCCTCAAAGTGATTTAGAGCCCTCTGCAGACCCCCCCTCGTCTTTGATAAGAGGAGGGTGTCGTCCGCAAAGATCAACATTGGGAATTTAGTCCCCGCCAGGGACGGTGCATCCGTGTTAGTAGACCCGAAGAATTTCACCACCTGATCTATGAAGAGTAAGAATAGGGTGGGTGCGAGGACGCACCCCTGACGGACTCCTCGTGACACTGGGAATGAGTCCGTAAATTGCCCTTGTGCCCCCCCATCTGACCCTGGCGAAATTATCTTCGTGTAGTCTAATAATAATTTCCACTAATTCCCCCGGCATTCCTAGGTCCCTTAATACCTGCCATAGTTTTCCCCTCGGCACCAAATCAAAAGCTGATTTCAAGTCTATGAAAGCAGCGAAGATGGTACCACCGCCAAGTATGACAGTCTTCCAGAAGATCATACAGAACCTCAAGACCTGGTCAATGGTACTTGTACCAGATCTAAAGCCCGCCTGTAATGGGGACAATATTCCTTCAAGTTCCATCCACCCAAGAACCCTTACCAGAATCATGCGAGCAAACACTTTCTGAAAGCAGTCAATTAGGCTAATCGGGCGGTAGTTCCCTGGGTTTGATCTATCTCCCTTTTTGTGTATGGGGAGAATCTCCGCCCCTTTCCATGTCTTAGGGATACGGGCACCTCTCGCTATAATATTAGCTATGCTTGTTAAGTAAGGTACCCAAAGGCCTGTATTTGCTTTGAATAGGTCTGCCGGAATTTGATCCAACCCGGGTGCCTTCCCCCTCTTTGTTAACCCTAATGCATACTCCGTTTCTGCTTCAGTAAAAGACAGGGTCGTATTGCCAGGAATTGTTACCGACAACATAGTCGATCCCGACAAGGAGTCAACAGCTACTGGGCAGAATTGGGTAGAGTAATGTTTAATCCAATCTTCTGGGCATACATGGTTAGACGGGGTACGAAACTCACCATCCTTTCCACATTTAACAATATCCCAGAATTTGGTCTGGTCGTTTGATTTACTGGCGTCCAGAAGGTCAGCCCACAAATCGTCTTCCCATTCCTTCTTTGCCACCCATTGAACTTTTTTATACCTTTTCCTGGCCTCTTTAACTGCATCAGAATCTCTAGATTTAACTTTCTCAATGAGATAGCTATGGGCCTCACTACATTCTCTATTGTACCATTTTGCTCTGGGTGGATTCAGGTGCCCAGTGTTAGACTTACATGGCTTTGATAAAATAATTTTAAGTTCAGAGAAACATTTGTCATGTAAGCCCATCATCTTATGTAGTTCGCCCTGGCCCCGCTCAACAGCAACAGCCCTCATATTATTTAAAGCATTTATCACCACATTTTCAATATTGGCCTGTATCGTTACATTATTTGAAATTAATGACCACTTCACTCTCCTCCGATCATTTGATATGGTTACAACCCCTTGCCCCCTCGGATCAGGTTCCCCTAATCTCTGATCACACATTTTAAATTTCAGGGACAGGGGGTTATGGTCACTTTCTGGGCGTACTATGATTTCCATATCATCAATTACACTCCAATATTCCATTTTTATAAAGATGTAATCAATCCGACTTTTCCTCACGCCATTGTCAAAAGTGGGGTTGGCTCCAAAGTCTGATTTGGTGCGACCATTCACAGCCCTAAAACCCCATGTAAGGCAAAAAGCTGTCCAGTTCAGAGCGGCCTCCGTTGCTTTGACTGGAGTTTTATTGGAAAGTTCAGGGATTTTCCACGTGGCATCTTCTTCAAACCCCCAGTTGTCCTCCGGCAGATACAATGGCTCAATCGTACAGTTGATATCCCCTGCAAGCATGATGAATGAGGCTTTATTCCAGCCCGTTAATAGGGTGTCTAAGGCACCTATCAACTTGGGGCATCGGCCGCCAGGGAGGCCTCTGGAGTATATGTTGATAATAAGCATATCCTGCCCCCCTGCTTTGCTCAACCTTATAGCCAGTATATCAGGGTTATCTACATACAATTCAGCAGCTGAAAAACACCAGGCCTGCTTTACCCATGTGGTTAATCCCCCAGACGCCCGCCCCTTTATACCTTTTATTGCCGGTTTAGAAAAGTTTATATATCCAGCCATGTAAAACGGAGCTGTAGCCCACGTTTCCTGCAGAAGTACAACCTCGTAATTGCCTATAAACCCCAACCAATCCTCAGATACTAGGCGTGACTTGGCTCCAGCAACATTCCAAGACACCATATGTGAAGTTAGTGAGTCTATCTCTGCATGGTTGTTGCTGACAGAGAGAGGGGATTGGGGACTCAGTAGGCAGGTATCTGTTGGTCCAATTTCTTCTGTGTTAGAAGAGGTAGCATTGATCCCCACAGGCCCCCTCTGCGTCCTGATATTATGGGGCATGAACAGTTGCTCCTTTGCTAGTTTTGGGGTGGGGGTGAATGGGGTATACACTCCTTCAACTTCCACTGATACTAGGTTAGATAACTGGGTCGGTGCACATAGTCAGTCAACCCATTCTAAGTCTGACAGTGCTTCAAAATGGTTATAGAGGGGAGGGTAATATTGGGGGTAGTGTATTGCAGGCTCTCGAGGTCCTCCCCCTTTAACTTTCCATGGATTGTGGCCCATAAGATTAGTTTGATGTGTATGGGGGTAGAAGTAGCCAAGGTGTAAGGTCTGGACATCACCCAAGCGGGCGAATCTGGCTTTCCTTTGGATTCTATCCACTACCCAGGGGTCTCTGAATGAAACTAAAATACAGTCCCCTTCCAGGTCTTTTTCACCCTTTCCTACCCATTCTACTCTCCTTACATAGAGGATTTCGGTAGGGGACGACGGGGAAAGTGGGCGATGTTTATTCAACCAGAATGTGACCTTGTTCCGCAAATCCCCTTGGGATTCTTTAATACCCTCTCTAAGGGGGGCCACTCCTGTTAATACAATGGTGTATTGTGACGCTTCTGGAGGTAGGTTAACCCTCGGTGGATTTCGTGTAGTTCTATTATCTGTCCTCTTGTTCCTATCTGGATGTGGGGTTTTGTTATCCCTACCCAATGCAGGTGTATGTGCTGGGGTATTTTTTAGTTGATTTGATACACCATTCGCTTGATGTTTTTTCCCCTGAGCGTTGTTGGCTGCCAATGGATGTTTGGCCTTAGGTGTTTCTTTAATAGGGACTCTACTAGCAGATGGTGTTTTTGCCCCCGTTTGTGGTTTCTTATTTAGGTTAATAGTTGATGTCACTGCGGGAATAGTTGTAGTTGTCCCCGTATTTAGGGTTGTTCCCCCTGTTGGATTTGGGCCCCTCGACTTTGTACCAATAGCTGTTAAATTTTGTAGGAGGTCCATATTAATATTAATAGCTGCTTCTAAAACATCTATTTTAGCGGACATTATCCTGGTACTCTCTAAGACCGGAAGCAATAAAGTTTTAACCATTGCTTCCATTTTTGCCAACAGGACGTCATCGCTACTGAGACAGGTTGGGCAGGGGTTAGAAGACCCAGAATGGGCCAATGATGGACAGTACACTATTGGGGGTACTTGAATGGTCTGGGAGTGGAAGGAGCTATTTGCAAGATCTATTTTAGGTTGTTTCTGTATCATGACTCCCTGTGGGCTTGAAACATGTTTTCTTTTTCGTGATACCCGATTGGTAATTACTGGTAGCGGGACAGGGGTACTGAGTGGGGTAGGGACATTTAATTGTGGGGTTCCTGGCGAACTACGCTTATCATTCTCGATAGGTAGGCTATCCACTTCTGTACTAGACAAATTATTGTCAGAGTTCAGATCCATATTTTCTTGTGACCTAGGTGTTATAGCTTCGACCTCATCCACATGGACTATTATGTCGGCGTCTGATGTAGAAATACAGTTGAACGCTGCGTTGGTTAGTGGGCTTTTAGCACGAGCCAAAGCACCTATTGAGGAGCGTTTCCCAGTGACTAAGTCCAGGGACAATCTGTGCTCAACCAGTTCATTTTCTTTTTCTAGTATTCCTGTAGCTCTGGTAATAAAGGCATCTAGGGGGCCTGAAACAACACCCTTAGAAGTTTGAATATGCACTAGTCGTTGTTTACCAGATCTCAGGGCCACATTTAGGAGCAGGTGTTAGAGCCTCTGGATACAGTTTGACAAAGTATCTAAATATTAGAACCAGGACTATAGGCCCAACCCAACCTCGTCCGACCCCGGACGGCCACAGACGGTCCCGCCCTTGTCCCGGGCTTCTCCCGGCGCCCTCCCGCGCGCTCCCGCGCAGCGGGGCTGGCCCTTCCCTTTTATTACAGTGGGATTGGACGTGAGGGGCGGAGCCGGCAGGGAGAGCAGCCCAGGTGGCCACGGGCGCGCGGGGACTCCTGGAACTTGGAGTCCACCGCTTCTAGCTCGCAGCCCTGCCGGTCAAGAGAGCAAACCAAACCTCAATGCCTTAAAGTCCGCTCCTAGCCGCGAAGCGGGACCCGCGAAGCGGGTCCGGCGAGGGGCAGCGGCGGAAGCAGGCAAACAGGCAACAACAGGCTCCCTCAGCTCCCTCCTCGGTCTCTGGAGCAGTAGGTCCGTCAGTGTCCAGCAAGTTTAGGCGAAGGAATCCGCTGGAAGCGGTGTAGGACGCCGCTTTGTTCTTCCAGGTGGGGGCGGAGCCGGCAGGGAGAGCAGCCCAGGTGGCCACGGGCGCGCGGGGACTCCTGGAACTTGGAGTCCACCGCTTCTAGCTCGCAGCCCTGCCGGTCAAGAGAGCAAACCAAACCTCAATGCCTTAAAGTCCGCTCCTAGCCGCGTAGCGGGACCCGCGAAGCGGGTCCGGCGAGGGGCAGCGGCGGAAGCAGGCAAACAGGCAACAACAGGCTCCCTCAGCTCCCTCCTCGGTCTCTGGAGCAGTAGGTCCGTCAGTGTCCAGCAAGTTTAGGCGAAGGAATCCTACTCACCCACAAAGGTATTCACAGACCCACTCACAGTCCTATGCAGGTATTCACACACACTCACAGACCCAAGCATCCACTAACGCAACCACTTAAAGACCCAATGCTGACACTTTCACACCCACTCAGAGTCACAGACCCACAAAGCCACTCACTGACCCACTCATCTACAGCGCAAAGCTGGCACCCTACGGGTATCCTGGCGCTTGAACTTCAGATGGTACGACAATTGAACAGATTCACAATGGCAGCAAAGAAACTAGATATCCCCCTAGGGAATAGCCAGGTTTTCAGAAGCTTTCTAAAACTGGTTAAAGAGTTAGCCTGTCTAATGGTCTGGGGAAGGTCATTCCAGAGTTGTGCAGCAGCGACGCCGAAGGCTCTGCCGCCCATCCTGACTCTCTTAAAGCCAATGGTCTTTATCAAGTTTACATTGCAATATCTGCCTTTCCGGATTGTACCAAGAGAATCTCTCCCGTAGTGAAATAGGGCCCACGTCATGTGCCGCTTTGTACACAATACATAGGGACTTAAAACTGATTCTCTCTTTAATAGGCAACCAGTGCAGATCTCTCAGGGCTGGGGTCGTAGAGGGCCTGCGTTGCCTATTCAGAGCCAGTTTAGCTGCCATAGACTGGACTCTCTGTAATTTCCGTATGATGTACTGTGGTGCTCCAAAATACAGAGCATTACAGTAGTCCAGCCTACTAAGAATTACACTCTGTACCGTGAGTGAGCGAGTATCCTTAGGCAGAAGCGGGAGGATCTGTCGTAGCATCCGCAGCAGCAAGAAACATACATTGGCCGTTTTATTTACCTGGGATTCCATTTGGAGACTACCCTCCAATTGTACCCTCAGATTGCGCACAGTTTTGGCCGGAAGCAAGGGGTCATCCTCTGGGGTGAGCTTAAACTCTGGCATTAATGATTGATGCACACTAGAGGATGGACAGAAAAGCACCTCGGTTTCCCCCCGTTGCATTGTAAAGAATTCTGCCTGAGCCAGCCTACTGTCTGGCGCATGCACTCTTGATGAAACTTGTCCATCGATACCGCCTGTTTCCCTTTCAGGGAAAACACCAATTGGGTGGCGTCCGCGTAGTTAACCAAGTTGATGTCGTAAGACTTGATCAAAGAGAGTAGGGGGCGCAAGTAGATATTAAAGAGGATGGGGCTTATCGCCGACCCCTGCGGAACCCCATATGCTACTAGAGACTGGCTCGACTCGTATGGAGGCAGTGACACTACCTGTTGCCTTCCAGTTAGATAAGAACGTATCCACTGCAGGGAACGTCCTTTTATCCCTATCGTTTTTAATCTCTCCATCAGTACTGTATGGTTCACTGTGTCGAATGCGGCCGACATATCTAGTAATACTAGGACAGATGATTCTCCCTTGCCTGCTCGCATCCGAAGATTATCCATAACAGAGACCAAGGCAGTCTCAGTACTGTGGCCCGGGCGGAAGCCAAATTGATCCTGGTCAAGTAGGAGGTTATCCTCTAAAAATCCAGACAGGGTTTTGCTGATTATTTTCTCCAGGACCACTTCCTCTTCTAAGGACTGGATGCAAATTAGGCGCAACCAAGGGAAGGTTTCCTTTCCAGATGTTTTTCAAATTCTATAAGGCAGGGGATCCCGGGGGGAGCCTGTGGTGATACTATGAGCCAACTCATTAAACCGGTCCTCAGATGGAACCTGAAACCTGATATAGGTTCTTCTCCTAATCTTCCAATCCGATCATCCCAGTTGTTATTATTATTGGAGCCTAACTCACCCACGGTTTTACAGATTTTTTCTTCAAAATGTGCGGCAATCGTATCACAGAGTTTCTGTGAAGCGACCACCTTGTTACTTGCAGGGGTTGGATGTGAGAGATTCTTCACAATACTAAAAAGTGCTTTGGTACAGTTCGGGGCATGCAGAATAGAATTAGCAAAGAAATCTGCTTTGGCCTTAGCTATTCCCTCCTTATAGCAGGCCATAACTAATTTCAGTTCCTTTCTATCTGTATCTGCATAATTCCTCCTCCATTTTCTCTATGCCTTCTTACAGCTAAGTCGTAATGATTTCAATTCCTCACTAAACCATGGAGCAGAGGCTTTCTTCCTGTTTTTAAGTCTCTTAATTGGGACTAAATTATCCAGGGAACTACCTATAAAATTACAGTATTCCTGATAATTTTTCTCGACAGAACTAGAGGGAGCAAACAGATTTTGATCTGGTGATATAAAATAGATCTTGTTTTTAATTAGCTTAGCCCCCTCTCTTCCCTGTCGGTAAGTAGTCCGACAGTTATTGCTAATCTCCGGTCGAGAAATTAAAGTGTGAAAGTGCACTAAGGAATGATCCGACCAGTTTTGGGGCAGTATGTCCATTATCTTGGTATCTGTCGGGTTTGCAAATAACAGATCCAACACATGTCCTCCCTGATGTGTCAGCTTTTGTACCAACTGACAGCGATTACAGTTCTCACATGTTTGGCTCAGCTCTCTCAGGTGATTGCCTAGAGTCCCATTATCCCACAAGTTAAAATCCCCTAATATAATCATTCTGGAATGAGCTAGGGAGAGGTCAGTAATAGTATCAAAAAGTACTTGATACTCAGTGTCTGATCCAGGAGGTTTATAACAGACCATACCAGTGACCAACCTCCCCTTCGTCTCCTGCAGTGAAAAGCCCAATATTTCTATCCCTGTCACCATCTCTATCTCTAAAGGTGAAAAATCCAATTTTTCCTTGTGCATCACCCCAAATCCTCCTCCTCTCCCCACCACTCTAGGTTTGTGAAAAATGTTAAAGCCTTCCGGGCAGGCAAGGCCCAGTTCTACCGAAGAATCTGTGCGAGTCGAGGTCTTTGTAAGGCACAAGACATCTAAGTCCAGGTCCTCCACCAAACTGGAGATCTTCGTGTGATGTTTTATCAAGGATCTACAGTTCAGCAGCCCGCAATTTAAAGTACTCTTATCATTCCTCAAAATTACTGGATGTTTGAGCCCCCCCCCCCCCCCCCCCCCCACCCCTCTTACCAATACTAAGCAAGCTCTCCCTAGAGTAAGTTTTCCTACCTTGAGCTAGATTGAATCGGGCAGCATAACTGGCACTTGGCACGACCAGTGCACGGACGGGCGCAGAAGGGCTTGCCTCTGGTGCGCCAATGGCGCGCACTTGCATTTGGCACTTTAAATAGGCCTACGAGCACCGATGCTTGGCTCAGCACTAGCGCGCGACCCCAAATGGCGCCGCAGAGTAAGCTCGTCATTCAAGATGGCAACCAGAGATTTAGGACAGCACGGCTTCTTGCTAAAACAGCGAGTGAAATATTTCAATTTTAGGTGAGAGTGTGCGGACCAGGGCAGTTAAAAAAGTAAGTAAATCCCAGAGTTAAAAGTAATCAGTAAACTGTTTCCCACATTTCGTTTTTAAAAAGCTTCAACATAACAAGATTCCAGCTGCATCAATGAAGCAGTCCGTGTCCTACGGTCTTCAGTTCAAGACGGTATAGTTGCACCTCAAGATTTCCAAAGAGAGACTTCTTCTCAATTCTCCCAGACTCGTTCTTGGGCGTCGGGTGTTTGGGACCAAGTGAAGCTGGTTCCACTTTCAAATGACTGTATGCTTAACTCGTACAGAACAAATATTCATTATATATTAAGAGAATTGAGAAGAAGTCTCACTTTGGAAATCTTGATGTGCAACTATACCGTCCTGAAGATGGTCTTGAGATCTTTTAGACCAGCGAGAGACCGAAACGTCGACGCATTGACACCATTTTGCTCATATTTGTATGCCTAATAGACAGAACACAAATCAGATTAAATGCTCTGTTTAATTCTTAAATATGGTGTTTTGTTTTCCATATGTACATAAAGCAAAAGGTGTCTATATACTACTGGTGAAAGAACAGAGAATTCCAGTAGTATGGCTGTTGCCAGATTGTGATTCAGATATAAAAAACTTTGAATCTGTATGCTGACATTCAGAACCAGTCTCCTGGGCTTTGTTGCACCACTGATATATGAGCTGTTCTATATGAATCAACTTTATCACACTATAGGGGTCTTTTGGAGTAATTATCACCACCCACGGTACCGCTCCACTATAATACTATACTCACAAAAAAGATAACAAGATGGTTTGGCTGCTAGGCTACCATACTAGGGTGTACGTTTAAGGGAATGGGCAATTAATCTTGTTAAGACAAGAACCCTCACTCACCCAGAGATGACATTCTTCATCACTGGGTTCCCTCTTGCACACTGTGACCGCAAGGTACACAGTGTGGGCTACAACTCTCCCTCAGGAGAGGAGCGGAGGTGTTTTAGGTCATCCAATGCAAGTCGGAGTGAGGGGCAGAGTGCAAAAAATCGAAAACTCAAAAGTGAATAAAAACAAACTCATGGATGGACAAAGATAACTTTAATTGGTGTCCCCAGTGGTGAGGGCTAAAATCAGCTAAGTGAAAAATAGCGGTATGGATGTTCCTTATTGGGTTTAAGTCACCTTATCCCAATTAAAGCTATCGTTGAGTATACTATATGAATCAACAAAACTAGACTCTCACATGCCTCAGCTGCTTTAAGAGACCACTGGCACAACATTTTGTTTTATAAAGGATGCCTCTATAAGCGTGCTTTAAACAAAATGCAATACAAGATGTCATTATTATCAAAATATCAACACCTACTCACTGTCAGAGGTAGTTTTATATTGCAAGGGGGAAGTATTTTCTGAAACACAAATACCCTCTTCTTTGTTGCATGTACTTTGCTCTCCACCAAAGTACAGGTGAACCCTAAGAGGATTTGGACGTTCTGCTGAGATATTAGTTATTTCATACAACATTACTCCATATGGGGGCGGGCCGACACCAATTCATGTGGATCTATAAATCCATCATGGAACTAACACTATGATTATAATACTACAGCAGTCAAGTATGAAGTGTGAATACTGTATGACGTGTATAATGATTAAATCCAATAAAAAGGTTTAACAAACAAAAAAATAGTGATTTCATACAGTGCTTATAAATCTAATGCCATTAATCAAATAATTATCTGTGAAACTCGCATTTCTGAATTGTTCTCCGATTTACCAACTAATCATCTGAACGCATCAGCACCAACATCGGAGTTTTGAGTGGTATATAAATGCTACAATACAATTTAGATATAGGTAAAACTAGACATTTTCGTTGAATTTATTTACTGAAAAGGATAGATTGATAAAATATGCATGAAAACCTGGGTATCACTTTATCTGCATAACTCTGGCTAAGAATTCCTTTCTATCTTACATTTTGAGGTACAATCTTTCAAATAAATATTGAAACAAAAACCCACAACAAGTTAACAAAGAATTACAGCTTGGGAACTGGCAACCACAGATGGTCACTTGCATCTTACCAGCATTAGGTTGATGTTTAGATTGAGGATTTGATGGCTCATGTCTACACTGTAAGAGTGTGCAAAATGGTCCCGAAGGTAGGCAAAGGCACCAGCTGCACACTGAAAATGGGTGCAGGACACTTTCATACCCTGGAGTTAGGTTGTGAGGGAAAACAAAAAGAAGCAAGTCACAAAGTGGTCAAGCAGACTGGCCCACTAAGTACAGACATTATGAAACATAAAACATAATTACAATAAATTGACAATTATAACTAAAGGCCTATTTTTACACTTCTCGGACCTCCTTTCAGTGAGATGGTGCAGATGTCACAGTGGCACAAACCGTTTCATTTTCGGAGTGGGGGATGTGTACTGCCAAGGTCAGCACAGATATTCCCCCGCCACCTCATTCTGGCTTATACTATAGGACCAAGATCTATGGATCAGCCTGAATGGGCAGGGGAGCAGCCTCACCCGAGTAGTGGTTACGGTGGTCCATGCTAAACTGTCCCTCCAAGTCAATTATTGTTCAGTAAAAAAGACAGGCTCAGTGAGGATCTTATGTGGTGATAACTGCATCGCTTACCTTTCTCATTAAATGACCAGGATCGAAACTATCAACTTATATGTACAGCCACACTGATATGGAAATGCTCTCAGGAAGTGGCTATAGCTCTAAATGTTCTTGACACTTTACACAGATGTCAAATTAAGTGGCCCTGCAATGTTTGTTCGCACGTGGTCAGTGCAAAGATTTAAAATGGAGTCTGGCAAAGAAGTGTACAGACACTACAGCAGAAAGGGTGTTAAGGGGGTTGAATGTATAAGAATATTCACTGTTTTCGATATACGCACCAAATAACATGTTTTGCACCACCCTATTACCGCTTGCTGCAGAGTTACTGTCTGCGAGCATTTCAAAGGAGTAGTTGTCAACAAAGAGGTGGATTTGTGCAAGGCTCACTGGAATACCAACATCTGTGTAACCAAGACCAGTGAGATATTTTCTCAGCAGCACCAGTAGATAACTGGAGAGCCAACATACATATGAGTCACTCGAATACATTTCTTTCTTTTGGGTATAGCCCTGCAGTTCTGCACCATTTCAGTGACATTTGGGATTTTAATCTTGTCTGATCATTCACTAGTGGTTTTGCTTTTTAACATGGGGTCAACATGTTAACGCAATGGAGACAAAACGTAGCATTTATGGAACCTGTCCTACATGAAAGTGTTAAAAGATACTATTGAACTAATTATTATAAAAAAGTTAGTGATACTAAATCTGGGATGCTGCAAATGCATTAATTATGGCTGAATTAATTAGATTGACTTCACTATTCTAGGAAGCACAGCTGAAACTTAATGACCAATACTAACAGCTGGGTTACCTCAAGGCCAGACTGAAGGAAAGCGTCTTGCCCAAAATATGTAGGGCCCTTAGGACAAATAGGGGTGACATTGAGGCTATCACTAAAATATTCAGGGCCCGTGAGGGGGAATGAGGGGTTAAGGGTGAAGCGGAGGCAACAAAGGATGACATCCATAGATCGTCAAGCGGGGGCCGAGATAAAAGGGGGGTCCCAAAACGTGTTTTCCCCATGTTAATTTCCATAGGGCGGTCGACCTCACTTTTAGCCCGAACAGCTGAATGGATTTCCACCAAACTTGGCAAAATTGTAGGGACTGGTAGCCCGATGTGCCTTTGCTATGTCTCAAGATATATGCTCCAGTGGTTTTTATGAAAATTAACTTTGAAAAAATATATATTGGGCTACATTGGGCTATATATATATGTTAGAGCCCAAATGTAGCCCAATATAGCCCAATGTAACACAATGTAGCCCAAAGATGGGCACCAGAGACAAAAAAAAACAAATGTAGCCCAAATATCAGCCAGATGTAGCCCAACTATAGCCCAATGACAGAATGTCCCAGAGTGTTCTAAAGAACAACTAGAGCGCTAACAGTCTTACTTATGACAAAAGTATGGCACACCTGAAGTCATCTTGATTGGAATAAAGTGTTAACACTTAAAACATTTAATTTGCAAAGGAACAAAATGAGGGGGTTCATTTTGCCATAGAAATTATGATTAGTGCTGAAGAAAGAAAAATTAGGGCACATTTTGAGTGACTTCTCAAATCCTCTTATATTTCATTAAAAAAATTCTGACATGCAGTCTCCCAAGATGGCCACCAGAGACAAAAGAGCCCAAAGGTAGCCCAAATATCAGCCAGATGTAGCCCAACTATAGCCCAATGACAGAATGTCCCAGAGTGTTCTAAAGAACAACTAGAACGCTAACAGTCTTACTTATGACAAAAGTATGGCACACCTAAAGTCATCTTGATTGGAATAAAGTGGTAACACTTAATACATTTAATTTGAAAAGGAAAAAAACGAGGGGTTTCATTTTGCCATAGAAATGTTATATATATATATATATATATATATATATATATATATATATATATATATATATATATATATATATATATATATATATATATATATATATATATATATATATATGGTGCTGGAAGTAGACGACCTTTTTGTATAGATCATCGATCCAATCTGTGAGACTGCAACATCAATGCATTTGTGGCTGCCCCTAACTTTGAATTAAATTGACCGTAATAAGGTATCCTGATTAGATAAGCAAACTTGTAGGGAGTTATTAGAGCTTTCTTGTGGAGATTCAGTAAGCTCTTGGTTAATAGAGCTTCCTTTAGTGGTATGGAGATAGGCTTCTCAGAAGGTTGCTGGTCCTCCACAGGTGACAGTTCTTCTTTGTTGCCTGATTTGATGTTTTGGATAGTGAGTGATACAACCTGTTTATTTGTACCTCCCATTCCGCCTTACTTTGTGATAGAGGTGTGTTTGATCTTGATAAAAGCTCTAGCGTTGGACTCTGGCATGAGCGTGTGTGTCTTCTTTTGTACAGGTTTGTACAGGTTTTACTTCCTGAATAATTGTTCTGCCTTGTGTGCAGCAGGGTTGATTGGGCTTGTTTTAAGTAAAGGGCACCCCATAAAAGGGGTCCCATTTTCAGTTTCCGCTTTCATAAAGTTTGCTGTAATAACTTTGGTCGATGCCCGGACCGGGATCCCCGACTGGCTCACACCACTGCTTATGTCGCCGCCTCCTCAGTGCTGATTCTAATTCTGCCGCCTCAAAAAAGGTGCATGAGAACAACAGGAGAGGACCCATAAACCACGTTGGGATGGGTGTATCATGTGAGTAAAGACAGTTCCCAACAGGTATTATGCGGAGACAATTTTGAAAATGTATGCAATATGCATTACAAAGAAAGGAAAACCAAGGAGTCAAGGGATTTTCAGAGAGGGTAATCTTATTTTCATAAGCAATAGAAAAAAACTTTCAAGGGTCAATACAGTTAAAGCAGCACTGTACAGAGTGGATCTTGTGACAACCCGGTGACACTTGGTGCAGGTGCTATATACAATCAGTGACAAGTGAGTGTGCAAGTGTTTAAAAACAACAGCAAAGGCGACGCATTAATCAAGATATAAACATCAGATAATGGCCCCAACAGAGACAAGTAACCATTACTTGAAACACAATTATTTGTATGGGAGCACAAGACGTGAAATGCGTCGTGAAATTCAAGCTGTCTAGTCGACGGCGTTTCGATCCCCGTTACTCGGGATCCTCATCAGGACGGGGTTGTCGATGGGAACAGTGCTGTGGACAGAAAGGGCAGTTTGAGCGCGGGGTCTGGGGTTGGTAAACGGGCAGGGGAGGGGAAGTGCACAGGTGCTCAATCCGGTCTGAATTGCGAACTAAGAAGTGTCATGATGTGGGGGGGTGAGGGCCGGAGTGGGACGGGGATTGGTGACATAAGGAGTGGCTAGGGTCCTGCAGATTGCGGGGTAAAAGCCGTTATTGCTCAGTCAGCCTAGGTGGTCATTAAGCTAGTGAGAAGGGTCGCCGCAATTGGAAGGTGGGAAACTCACACTTAAGCTCTGGCAGGAAGACGTGGTTGAAGTCCTGTTTATAGACTCGATCGTCCAAGGCTACTTGGGAGCAAGTGGTAAACAGAGTTTTAGAGGAGGACTACACATATTGGTAACGACTAGAAACCCTGGTAACAGTCATTACCTGAATGTTTCTTCCGTCTGGGCAGCGAGTAATACTGGCGAGGCCTGAGGTGGGGGGGGAAAGAGAAAGGACAAGTACTTAACGTGAGCCCAGTGCGGCATCAAAAGACCGCTACAAATCTCGATGTGACGGAGCGCTCGGCAAAGTTCGATGCAGTCATTAAGGAATTTGTACCCATCACCGATACCTACATACGCGACACCATGGATTTAATCAATACCATAGAGGATCAACCCTTTGAACTAGACGCCCAAACCATGGCCAGCCTGGACATCGAGTCCCTTTATACCAACATACCCCATGATGAAGGACTCGAGGTAATCAAAAATCTACTAAGTTCTAGACCCCAACCAGCCAAAATCCCTACTGACTTTATCATGGACCTCCTTGAGAGTGGCATTACAAAACAACTATTTCATGTATAAAAACATATACTACCTCCAAATCAAGGGAGTATCTATGGGCGCTTGTTTTGCACCGAACTTTGCCATCCTGTATGTCCATAATCTGGAAAAATCATTGATTCTGAACTCCATCAACCCGTATCGACCCCAAATCCATCTGTGGCGTCGATATATAGATGACATTTTATTGATTTGGAATGGAACAGCCGACTCTTTACAACCCTTCATGACCTGGCTAAATTCCTCACAAGAACATCTCAAATTCACAAGTGAGACCAAATCAAATGATCTACCATTTCTGGATGTCATTATAGACGCAGAAGAAGGAAAACTGGGAACATCGCTCTTCCGCAAGCCAACAGAACGTAATACCCTATTGCATTACTCTAGCAACCACCCAAGGGGCTTACGAGATGGTCTTCCATTCGGCCAATTCCTCCGAATCCGGCGCAATTGTAAATGGCGCAAGGACTACTTCAGGGAGGCAGACATCCTGGCCATAAAACTTATAAACAGGGGATATCCACGACGCCTGATTAACCAAGCGAAGAAACGCGCATGGTATAACCATCGCGAGAATTTACTAGTTCCTAACCAAAACAAAAAACCCATGAACAGAATTCCCTTTGTCTCTGTTTTCAGCCCAGACAGCAACAGAGTAGCAAAAATAATCAAGAAAAATTGGGCAGTACTGAGGTTTGATGAACAATTCCATGAACCACCACTTTTCTCATACCAGAGAGGCAATAACATTGCCAATCATCTTGTTCGCGCCATTACATGGCCCACTGCCACAACGGACAAACATACCATCACTGCGGCCTGGGGAATGCCACCAGTAATTGGACACTTCAAATGCCAATCATGTAGCGTCTGTGAGCTAACCTACAACACCAAGGAATTTGTTTATAATGGACAGACTCACCAACTTTCTCACCACTCAAACTGTAAGACTCAAAACGTCATCTATGCTATCCGTTGTCCATGTGAACTAATCTATATTGGCCAGACCACCCAAATGGTCAAACAACGGATAATACAGCACAAAAGCAGAATTAACTGCAAAGTACTTACGGCTCCACTGGTCGCACACTTCTTGGAAAAGTCACATACGGACACTGACCTAAGATGGTTTGTCATTGAAAAACCAACACTGCCTATCAGGGGCGGCAACATGGCAGTCCTTCTCAACAGAGCAGAATGCAAATGGATTGCACGAGTGGACTCTGTAAACCAAGGGTTAAATACCCTTGATGAGTGGACAAACACCATCTCCATCTAATTCCTCTGTCCATTCCTTCAAACTACCATCTCCATCTAATTCCTCTGTCCATTCCTTCAAACTGTATATACCTATCCCTCTTCTAACTGCCTCTTAAGTGATGTAAAGAAATGTGATGTCGTTGTTATTTGGATAATAGAAAAATGCCTTGGCATTTTGATGAGCCGCTTTTATCTTAAAATGCGTTGTGTAAATATGCCTAATGTATACATTCTTAATTTGAAATATCTCTCAGTGTATATCATGGGGCTATTCTAATAACAACAGTGTAACCATGTTCACCTCCGTCCAATACCTGAGCGCTGCTAACCTCCTCCTTACACACCCCCTCCGCAACATGCGCGTTCGGTCTGAATTATTGCCGATTCATTCCTCTCGAGTGTCACCTAGGCAACCCCCGTAAACACCCCGTAGTCCTCCCTCAATGTTGTTAGGAGTCCCTCTCACTGCCCCGGTACAGCCAATGCCTGACCGGGACACTCCCCCTCCCCGCCCCTGGCAGTCACGTGACCCCGCCCCCAGGCCGTTTACTTCCCGATTCATTTTAAGGAAGAACACGACCGCGGACAGCCAGCGCATTCACTGCCTGCTACCCGTTTGACAGCAGACCCCCGGTTACGGCCCACAGCCCTGATTCAGTCAGGTAAGAGACAATTTGGAGCGCGCGTCGAGCGCTCCGTCACATCGAGATTTGTAGCGGTCTTTTGATGCCGCACTGGGCTCACGTTAAGTACTTGTCCTTTCTCTTTCCCCCCCCCCCACCTCAGGCCTCGCCAGTATTACTCGCTGCCCAGACGGAAGAAACATTCAGGTAATGACTGTTACCAGGGTTTCTAGTCGTTACCAATATGTGTAGTCCTCCTCTAAAACTCTGTTTACCACTTGCTCCCAAGTAGCCTTGGACGATCGAGTCTATAAACAGGACTTCAACCACGTCTTCCTGCCAGAGCTTAAGTGTGAGTTTCCCACCTTCCAATTGCGGCGACCCTTCTCACTAGCTTAATGACCACCTAGGCTGACTGAGCAATAACGGCTTTTACCCCGCAATCTGCAGGACCCTAGCCACTCCTTATGTCACCAATCCCCGTCCCACTCCGGCCCTCACCCCCCCACATCATGACACTTCTTAGTTCGCAATTCAGACCGGATTGAGCACCTGTGCACTTCCCCTCCCCTGCCCGTTTACCAACCCCAGACCCCGCGCTCAAACTGCCCTTTCTGTCCACAGCACTGTTCCCATCGACAACCCCGTCCTGATGAGGATCCCGACTAACGGGGATCGAAACGCCGTCGACTAGACAGCTTGAATTTCACGACGCATTTCACGTCTTGTGCTCCCATACAAATAATTGTGTTTCAAGTAATGGTTACTTGTCTCTGTTGGGGCCATTATCTGATGTTTATATCTTGATTAATGCATCGCCTTTGCTGTTGTTTTTAAACACTTGCACACTCACTTGTCACTGATTGTATATAGCACCTGCACCAAGTGTCACCGGGTTGTCACAAGATCCACTCTGTACAGTGCTGCTTTAACTGTATTGACCCTTGAAAGTTTTTTTCTATTGCTTATGAAAATAAGATTACCCTCTCTGAAAATCCCTTGACTCCTTGGTTTTCCTTTCTTTGTAATGCATATTGCATACATTTTCAAAATTGTCTCCGCATAATACCTGTTGGGAACTGTCTTTACTCTCAAAAAAGGTGCAGCACGTCAGCCAACCTCTGATCCTTAATTTTTTACCTTCGCCCTTGGTTTGTGTCATTGCATTAATATTTTTGCTGTCACAGTGGAAGTCTCAAGCTTAATGACATGTTGTTGTTATTAATATTATATGAGCACAAGTTTTCAGTAAGTACAATTATTAATGCGTTCAACATCAACACACAATTGGCACATATGCTTCAGTTTTCATATCAACATACTGGATCCAGCTTTGTAATCAACAACCCTATTACCCTAGGTGTTTATTAAAAACCCCTATGAAGGTGTAGACATAAAGAGGCACAGATAAAAGCAAAGCTGCGATAAGGGCACGTCCAAACATCTGCTTTGCAGCTGGCAGAATTTCAGATGTGAGAAAAAAGTTCTGGAATGGCAGAGATCTCTCTAATGCAGAACAGTGGATTTCAGTAGGCTGGGAGTCACAGCATATTTGTTATGATACTCTTCAGGAGCAGGTTTACTACATAATGTATGTATGTATGTATGAACGAATGTATGTATGTATTTATGTGCTATTTGTACATAGTGAGCCTAACTAAAGACAGAGAAGCGCTGTACAGAGTCAAAGGGAAGCATTTAGTCAGCAATTGATTTGAGAATGACGAGAAGTAGGTTTATTTTCCATCTTTCCATCAAGAAAACCCAGAAAGAGATCTTGACTAGTGAAATATTGCTCTGTACCCTAGTCTGTAGAAGAGGGTTCTAATGTCAGACTGGGTGGAATATTCCTGTCTGCTTTCCGCCCTCTCCAACCCTTGGTCAACCACACATGTGGAGGGGTTTGTTGGAAGCTACCGTGCGTATGAGTACCCTTTTTTGACATTGTATTCAACTCCCAGGAAAGATTTGGCCTCCCCACTGGGTGAACACTTTTCAAAGATTTCCTAAAAGTAGCTTGTATCTGGAATGGTAAATAAATAATTTGGTAAGGAATTTTTCATGTATTCAAACCAGGAAGTGTTGGCAGCCATCTTGTGCCCCGGACGGAGGAAGAAAGATAAAAAAAACAAGAAAAGGGGCCAGGGTAAAAACATCCTGACCGCCCCAGGCTTGGTCAGGGGGTCCCACATGGACCCCCAGTCCAAAAGCATTTGTAAAAAAAATTTAGGGTGGGGCCGCTAATTTGTCTGGAATGGTTTTTAAAACATTGTATTTTTTGCTGTCAGCATGGAATCTAAGGAAGGGTTTTCAAAAGAGAATTATATTTTACTTTTACCAACATTGCGGGAGCATTGAAAGTGTTTTTTTGTTTTTACAATATTGGGAAAGGTTCAGTAATATAGCATTTTTCATCTATCTTTCGATACGCACATGGGCATCGTCCGGATCGGATTTCCTTTTAGCACGACCTGACTATTACACGATTTTTCTACAAAGCTAGATGCAGGCTTCTGTCATTTCACACACTTAGTTGGACTTGTTTGTATTTCTCCGTAGTGAACCTAGCTGGGCCACATTTCGAAGTTGTGCTGTCAGCATTTGTATTACACACTTCCGCCATTTGCATGGCACTGTAGCCGTTGCGGCGGGCCAACAAAGCCTGTAGGCATTATTATGCGCTTTACGGCCAAGCGGGGTCACCTGTTGTACAGCACTGAAGTCAGAGCCGCTCTTGGAGTTACAACAGACTGGCAGGCCTTCAGACACGGCCAGTGTGCTGTTCGAATCACACAGACCATAGCCCGCTGAGTCCCGCAGTTCTGTAAGAGAGGCCTAGGTAGGTGCAGAGTCACAGATATGTTAAGGAGTCCAGGGAGAATGAATCACTGTGTCATTTTTTAGGGTCATGGAAGAGAAAAGAAATCATGTATACTTCGGTGGTACTTTAGGCAAAGAAGTGGGTGGGGGGGTCGGGGTTCTGAGTTCTATCGCACTCCAAAATACACTCTACAACTGTGCTATTAAAGAGCAGGGTGATCACTGGATCTTGCGCAGTAGGGAAGAGTACTCCATAGCGCAGACCAAACAGTGTTGACGAGACATGGTGCATCAATCAACCTCTAAGGCTTGTGGCGCACAGTGCTGCAATAAGGCTTCAGGGCAGCCAGTTTAGCACACTACACTCAATCCCCATACATGGATATACCATTAAACCGTGGAGCTGGCTGCCCACTGCACTCACTTTTATCCTTATTTATTTTTTGCGCTTTTAAATAGCGCAAACTCTACCACAAGGTATTGTAGCGGTTCACATGAGCACCTGTTATATTACAGACAGACACATTCATTTTGGTTTTTAGTCACCAGGAGATCAAGTGATTTGCCCTGAATCACAGAACGTTGAGCTGACACCGAGACTCAAACCTGGTTCCCCTGGTTCAAAGTCGGCACTGGACTTGAAATAGGCACCTTAGGGCTGCTTGTATCACACAGCACAACCATGTAGCACCGGGATCAGCTGGAAGACCCAGCATCCTGTAAGCTGCAGATCTCTTGATGTTAGTCCCTACGCCATTGGCCTGAGAGAGTCTCAGTGTTTAGGATCCCAACCCCACATACCCCTCGCCCCGTATGAACTTCAGTCCCAAGACAGTAAAAATCCACCCTTGGATGACAGATCACTTCCCAACCTAGCATGGGAAGCCTTTTACTCATTACCGGCCCTTCAAAGACTTCCTGGGCCTGCTGGTAATTCTATGAGAATCAGAAACGCTCATAGGTAGTCAGTGAATGGCTCACAGGAGACTATCTGGCCAGGGATGGGATTACCAGATGGAGGGAAGAGGACCAAGAAATTGTTAGCTTTGGAATACAAGAGAAGCCACAGCCCACAAAGCCAGGGACAGCTGCTGCATGTTAATATCAGATGTTGTGAGAAGTATGCACGTGTGTGTCTCGTGGGTCGTGGCCCCTCCCTACACTTCACATAGTACTAAACTGCAGCAACTACTTGTATGGTGTGAATATATGTAAATATAGGAGTATGCAGGGGACTGTGGGGATGCTTACTAATTTCCGGTTACTCACCACGGCCTCTGATGAAGAAGTTTCTTTGAAATGCGTAAGGCCACGAGGATGTGATGACGGGATGGGTAGCTACCTGCCTGTGTAAATAAGGAAAAAGCTACTTACCAGTATGCATCTGTTCTTGGCATGTAAAGCTGCAGATTCGTACACTTTTGAAATAGATCGCCACCTGGTGTTGGGCTCGGATGATTACAGGTTGCTGTCTTCTTGGAAGAAATCTTTGTAGTCACGAGATAGGTGACTCTTCCCTTGGACAATACTGCGCATTGTCATCGACTCCATCCTCAGATTGTTTTTCGCCATGATGGGAAATGATGGAGTTAGTAGAAGTAAAGAGAAAGGATGTCCATGCATGTGCATCTAAGTAAGATGAGTACTGGAACGGATACAAGTCCCGGGGAGGCGGGAGGGCGTGTACGAATCTGCAGCTCTACATGCCAAGAACAGATGCATACTGGTAAGTAGCATTTTCCGTTCGAGGCATATGAGCTGCAGATCGTACACTTTTGCAACGATTGTGCAGCAGTGTCTCCCCTAGCGGTGGTCGCTTGTATCCGTTATAGTATTCTGAAACAGTGTTCTAAGGACAGCTTGGCATACTGCAGCTTGCTGCTTGGCTTGCACATCAACACAATAGTGTTTAGTGAAGGTGTGTATTGTACACCATGTTGCTGCCTTGCATATGTCCTCTAGTGGTATATTTCCTAAGAAAGCCATAGAGGCTCCTAGTTTGCGAGTGGAGTGCGCTCTAGGAGGAACCGTTAGTGTACGTTTAGATTTTTGATCGCATATTTGTATACACTTTACAATCCATCTGGCAATTCCTCTTTTAGAGATAGGGTTGCCTATGTGTAGGGGAGAGAAAGATACAAATCGTTGTTTTGTCTTTCTGAAGGATTTAGTCCTGTCTGTGTAGTATAACTGAGCTCTTCTAACATCTAAGGTGTGGAAGGCCCTTTCTGCAACAGAGTCCGGGTTTTGGAAAAACACAGGTAGCTCTACTGATTGGTTAAGGTGAAAAGGAGTAATAACTTTTGGCAGGAATTTAGGATTAGGCCTAAGAACCACTTTGTTAGGATGCATCTGAAAAAATGGTTCTTGTATTGTGACTGCTTGTATTTCACTAACTCTTCTGAGAGAGGTGATAGCAACAAGGAAAGCAGTTTTCCATGTTAGGAATTGCAATTCACACCTGTGTAAAGGCTCGAAAGGGGGTCCCATAAGTCTTGTAAGGACCAAATTTAGGTTCCATACTGGAGTAGGTGGTAACCTAGGTGGGATTATTTGTTTTAATCCTTCCATAAATGCTTTGATTGCAGGTACTCTGAAGAGCGATAGATGTTGTCTATTCTGTAAATAGACTGCAATTTCTGTCAGATGCAGGCGTATGGAAGAATAAGCTAAATTGGACCTTTGTAGGTGTAGAAGGTAGCAAATAATATTTTGGATGGAAACATCCAGTGGATCAATGTGATTATTGTTACAATATATTGCAAATCTTTTCCACTTAGCGGCATAACA
The DNA here is from genome assembly GCF_964263255.1 of Lissotriton vulgaris. Classification (NCBI taxonomy): domain Eukaryota; kingdom Metazoa; phylum Chordata; class Amphibia; order Caudata; family Salamandridae; genus Lissotriton; species Lissotriton vulgaris. The sequence continues at coordinate 276,076,386 of NC_141698.1, read as the reverse complement.
TGCTCTGGTAGTGGGTCTTCTAGCTTCTTTAATTATGTTCATACAGTCTGGTGGTAGGTTTAAATAATCAAACTCTAAGACTTCAGGAGCCAGATCGCCAAATTCAGTTGGCTTGGTTCTGGGTGTCTTATTTCTCCATGGTTCTGTGGTAACGGGGATGGCGTGAGCCGTAATTTTTTATGTGGAACCAGTGAGAGATCTAGTAGTGTGGTGATCCACGGCTGATGTGCCCATGTGGGAGCTACTAGTATTAGTTTGAGAGACTGTTGTCCGAGTTTGCGCACTACTAGTTGAATGAGTGGGAGAGGCGGAAAAGCGTACACAAATCTGCCTGACCAGTTCATCCGTATCGCATTCCCCTTCGACCGTGGGCGTGGAAACCTGGCGGCGAAGGTTGGGCATTTTGCATTTTCGTGGGTGGCAAACAGATCTACCTGTGGATGCCCCCACATTTGGAAGAATGGTTGAAGAACTTGTGGATGTATCTCCCATTCGTGAATCTGTTGTGACTGTAGACTCAACAGATCTGCTATCTGATTGTGAATTCCTAGAAGGTGTTCTACTGTTAGGTGTATGTTTTGAGGAATGGCCCATCTCCAAATGTTCTGTGCAAGGTGGGACAGTTGCAGAGAGTGTGTCCCCCCCTGTTTTTGTATGTAATACATGGCTGTCATATTGTCCGTCCGGATTAAGACAGCTTTGTTTTGTACTTGTAACGTTTTGAGTGCTAGAAAAATTGCTAGCAGCTCTAGATGATTGATATGGAACTGTTTTTGTTGGTTGTTCCATTGACCTTGTGTGGTATAGTGTAAGAGATGGGCTCCCCATTCTGTGAGGGATGCGTCTGTCATGAGCACTATCTGTGGAACAGGTTCTAGGAACGGCCATCCCTTTGTCAAGTTTTTGGTGTTCCACCATTGCAGAGAGCGATATGTACGGCTGTCTACCAACACCAGGTCTGTGAGCTGACCTTGAGCCTGATTCCACTGCTGCGCTAGACATTCTTGTAATGGGCACATTTGCAGTCTTGCATGTGGAACTATGAAGATGCAAGACGCCATCATGCCTATCAGTCTCATGAACACTCTGGCTTGGAGAGACTGCTGGCGTTGAAAAATGGAGACTAAGGTCTGAATGCTCTGTATCCTGGCTGGATTGGGATACGCTAGAGCTGTAGATGTGTCTATGGTAGCTCCTAGATAGTGATGAACGTGCGAAGGCTCTAGGTGCGACTTGGTGTAGTTTATTGTAAACTCTAAGTCGTGCAATGTCTGAATAGTTTGTTTTGTGTGTTGGACACACTGGTTGAACGATTTTGCTTGTATGATCCAATCGTCGAGGTAAGGGAAGACATGTATCTGTTGTCTTCTGAGATGTGCTGCTACTACTGCTAAGCACTTTGTGAACACTCGTGGTGCTGTTGTGACCCCAAATGGAAGGACTTTGAACTGATAGTGTTGTCCTTGTATGACACACCTTAGATACTTCCTGTGAGCAGGATGTATAGGAACATGAAAGTAGGCGTCCTTTAGGTCTAGTGTTGAAATAAAATCTCCCTGCTGTAGTAGTGGGAGTACTTGTTATAGAGTGATTATGTGAAAACGATCTGATTGTATGTAATGGTTGAGGGGCCTAAGGTCGAGAATTGGTCTTAGCGTCCCGTTCTTCTTGGGAATTAGGAAGTACAGGGAGTAAACTCCTGTTCCCTGTGTCTCTAAAGGAACTACTTGAATAGCATCCTTTTGTAGAAGTGCTAGAACTTCCTTTTGAAGCAGAGTCATATGTTCTGTGGACATTGGACGCTGCCTGGGTGGTATGTTTGGGGGGGTTGCTGTGAGTTCTAGGCAGTAGCCATGTTGGATAATCTGTCTTACCCACCTGTCTGTTGTGGTGGAATTCCAGACAGGTAGGAACTGTGATATTCTGCCCCCCACAGGAGTGGAATGCTGTAGGGGAAGCAGAGGGAAGTCACTGTTAGGGAGTGGAAGAGGAGCGGTTGTTGTTATTACCTTTACCTCTTCCCTTGTTATTATTGCCTCTGTATCCACCTCTAAAGTAGCCTTTGTTAGAGGAAGTCTGTGTGTGCGTTTTGAAAGATGATGTTGTATCTGTGCCGGTTTGCTTAGAGCCTCCTCTATAAAAGGAGCAGCGAAAAGAACTTCTAGTCTGTGTGGATTGTAATGCACCCATAGACTTAGCTGTGTCTGTGTCTTTTTTAATCTTTTCTAGTGTGTTGTCTACTTCTGTCCCGAACAATTGGTTTTGATTGAAGGGCTAGTTCAAGATGGTAGTCTGTACCTCTGGTTTAAAACCTGAAATGCGTAACCACGCATGTCGTCTGAGTATAACACTAGTATTGACTGCTCTGGATGGTGCGTCAGCTACATCTAGTGCACATTTAATTGAGGCATTGGATATTAATTTGCCTTCTTGTATGAGCTCTGCTGCCTGATCTTTGTATTGATCTGGTAGGTGCTCCATTAGTTTTCCTAATTGGTCGTAGTGAGCCATGTCATAACGTGAGAGTAGGGTTTGTGTGTTTGCTATGTGCCATATGTTTATTGTCCGCGCAGCAATCCGTTTCCCTGATGCAACAATAACTTTAGATTCTTTGTCAGGCGGGGCGTGTCACCAGAAGTCTGGGAATTGGCTCTTTCCCGTGCATTAGACACTACTAAAGAGTCTAGTGGCAGATGTCCCTTAATGTAGACTGGATCAGATGGTGCTTGTCTATACTTCTTTTCTATTCTTGGATTTAATACCCTACATCGTACCGGGTCTTTAAATATTTCTGGAGCATGTTTAATGACTCCTTTGATCATGGGTAGTATTTGTGTAGACCTTTGTGATTGCTCCAATGTATCCAGTAAAAAATCCTCATCAATGGCATCAGAGTACATTGAGACCCCGTGGTAAAGGGGAGCTCTATTTAATAGATGATTAAACCCAATACTATCTTCTGGAGGGGGAGGTTTTGTTGGGTAGTACTGAGGATCAGGAATGTCGGGCACATTGTCTGGTGGGAAACCATATATATCGTCATCTTTAGGATATTCTGGATTGACATCTTCATCTAAAGGGTATACATGTGGCTCTGGTACGTCATTCCCCCCACCAAGATCATACTCTTCGTCAGTGTGGTGTGATGATGCAGGAGATTGAACAGGAGAAACTGTAGTTTCAATGTAAGGAGGGATAGGAGAGGAAGAAGGTGGAGGAGAGGAAGGGTGCATTGGAGAAGTTGCACAATCCTTCTTTTTGGCAGGAACCACAGGTAGAAGTGGTGTGTCTGCTGGTCTCTTCTTGTAAGGAATTGCTTCCACATGTCCAGTTTTTGGATTGATATGGACTTTTCTTTGTTTAGGATCTGGTCTAAACAGTTCTTCCTCCTCTACAATCTTCTTCGGCGACGGTTTTTTCGGTGCCGATAGGGGTTGTTTTGTGTTTTTTGCTGTAGGAGGCATTATCAAGTCCTGTGGCAAATCTTTTGGTGCCGTAGGTGGTTTCGACTTGGTAGGCTTGTTAGAGGGTATAGGTGTCTCTGTATCAGGCCTTGGAGTCTTCAGTACCGAGGTTGGAGATTTTGGAGTGGAGACCGGTCTCGTTGGCCCTGCGGCGCCGGACTCTGGCTTTCCATCTTTATTTTTGGAACCGGAAGGTTTCGGAGTCGAAGCTTTCGGATCCGGTACGGTCTTCGGCTTCGGCACCGATGCATCTTTTGGTTTGGGTGTCGAAGGATCTTTGTCTTTGGGCACCGAAGGGCGTTTTGGCTTCGGTGTCGAAGGATGTATGTGCTTCGGTGCCAATGGAGGAAGTGGAATTGGCACATGTGGTTTCGTCGGTGCCGAGGCACCGGAAGGCGTAGTCTTTTTCCTCGGAGCCGAGCCCAAAGGCGGAGCATCTGAGGGGATATTTCGGTATCGACTGGGCCCCATGGGCGGAGTGCTGACCGTTGCTTTTGGCTTGGGTAGTGTATGTTGTGCAGAGGCAAGAGTACTCACGGGTTGCCGAGATGGAATCGAGTCGTCTGAGTCCTCTGCCCCCCGATATGATCTGGAGATCAGGCGAGTCTGCCTAGGCGACGAGTGGAACCTCGTCCTCGGAGATGTCTTCGAGTGGATCCTCGTCCTTGTAGACGTCCTCTTCGACGATCTCCTCCTCGAAGATGGCCTCCGGTGCTGGCGCTGATCTCCTCATCTCGTGTCGACGTGCCCACCGATCCCGAATGGTCTTCTTCGATCGGAAGGATGCACAAGCTGTGCAGGTCGACTGGTCGTGTACCTGCGATAGGCAGAGGTTGCAGACCTCGTGATGGTCGCTATGAGGAAATTTTGCTCGACATAGCGGGCATCTCTTGAATGGAGTTCTGTCCATGAGGCGTAGGCTGTACGGCGCCGATAGGCCCAACGGCCCGCGTCTATGCACCGGAATGTAGCTGGGGATGTTGAAAAATCTTTTCGATGTCGAAAATGTTCGTATAAAGTTTCACGCTTCGAAGTTGCTGAAAAAGTCTTTTCTAGCCGGAGCGGAAAACTTTCATCCGAACCCAGTGGAGGAAAAAAACTATCTGAGGATGGAGTCGATGACCATGCACAGTATTGTCCAAGGGAGGAGTCACCTATCTCGTGACTACAAAGACTTCTTCCAAGTAGACAACAACCTGCAATCATCCGAGAACACCACCAGGTGGCGATCTATTGCAAAAGTGTACGATCTGCAGCTCATATGCCTCGAACAGGAGGTTTCCTTTTCCTGAAGCGGAGTGCGGCCTCAAATTGGTGGGCAATGTTGGGAAGATGTTTACACACCGGTTCTAGGCTGTGGAAGCGACGCACCACCCTGAAAACAACAAGGGGCCCATGTGAGGAGACATGCTTCTTGCAATGGCGCAACAGGATACCTGATTAAGGCAGGCAGAGTCTCATCCAGAGGGTGAATTAGAGCTGCTAAAACTGTCCTTTTTTAGGTCTCGCCCTGGCGTTGGAGCGCATGCGCTTCTCGCCTGCGAGAGCTTTAGTAAAGAGTATGAAGAAGTGGGCTTCAATTCAAGCCCCTGTGTCTGAATAGTTTCTGATTCACTTGTGTTGTGATTTATGTTGTTTTCTCACTTTCCATTTGCTGCACGTCATTTCTGTTACCGCCCTTGCAGTTTTGTGATGCCGCCCGTGACAAGCGCATCTGTTTTCACTCAGCCCAGTCGCAAAGACAAGTGACTGAATGAAAACAGATGGTCTCTTTGTGCTTCACGGCTGTTGTGAAGACTTTATCTGCTTGTTTATTAAATAAGCAGATAAGAAAATTCTTCACAAGGGTTGTGAAGCAGACGAGGCATGGCGCACAGGCATTCCGAGGGCGCCTGTCGCTTCGAGTCAGTCTTGAACTTTTACCCAGTTGGCTGGGGCTCACGCTGAGGCTGCACAAGACCCAGGAAACAATTGGAAACATTCAATGCCTCCCATCAGCAGTTCACGTTCTTGGTTCGGTAGCGATGAGGTGGCAGTGACCTAGGCTAGGCGCTTACCTGGCTGGAAAACCTGCTCGCTATGACGCAAGCAGCGGAGTCCTCAGGGCGAGTTACGTGATGCATGTATACTGACTGGCTCTCCAAAAGTCAGCACACATATGTTGGAGAAGCGAGAGCCCTCTGAATAGGACACCTTAAATGGTGACATGTTACTGGGTGACTCATGCGTCACAGTGTCCTTCACTTTGGTTCTGTGGCACAAGGAAAAGTGATCAGAGCACTAGCAGTGTAAGATGCCTAATGGTGGTCATGGTTCTAGTCATACGACATGTGTAGTAGCGTGGACCGCTGTGTGCTGTTGATCTGATGATGGATAGTAGTACTTACGCATCCCAGGGGCAGTCATGTTTTACGTAGGGTGACAAGGGCGCTTGTTTATTGTGCACACCCGTTGGAAAGAAGTGCTCACTAGGACACAGAGAATGTTTACACGGGGGCATGCAGAGTAAATTAAATGAGAGAACGTGGCTAGAGTGTTGGCTGTGTAATAATACACAAGGGCAAAATGCGTGCTTTTCTACGTCTCAAGTTTTAATGAAAGGAGTGCTCACTCTATTTGATACTTGTTGTTCCAGATGTTTTAGCCGGCATGAACAAAGATGGGTGTGTGCGTGAGGAAAATAACTGTGAAATGTGTCAGGGGTACACGTCCGTTGCAGTGTTAGAATCTCCAAGAAAAGTTCTAACACTTAACTTTTATCCACTTTACAAGATAGAAACAGCAGTTTTATCTCCCACATCTGTTGGTATGAGGTTACTTCCTTAATAAAAGGATAAAAGGTTAGAGCCCCCCCCTCTCCCTCCCAGTACACTCTCTTGATTCTTTACACTGAGGCATAAACTTTCACAATGTAATGGGAGAATGCTGTGGGCACTTTAGAATGTTCACTGCTATTTTGTCCCTTTGTTTTTAGGAAAAGTTGGTGTAATGCGAATGCAGTGAACAGTTTAAAACACGCACTGCTGCATGTTCCTTAATTATTTAATTACTTCATGATTTATAGGGTGAGCGGAGACATAGAAGGCTTCACGGTGCTAACCCAACCAATTTTTTTTTTTTTTTTTGCTAGATTGTTTGCGATCCTTCTAATGTCCAAGGGTAGGCTTGTTCACAGATTTGACGCCATTTACTAACAAGAATTTGCAATGCAATAGATCTCGCATTTGCGGGAGTTTTAGCTATTGGCATTGTAAATGATAATGCCATTTATTTATGTGTTGGTTTTCAAAACAGATAAAAAAGGCATTGTCATGAACAATGCCAGTATCTTTAAACTTTCGCAAATGCGATACCTATTGCATTGCAAATGCTTGTTGAAAGTGAGTACCCCGACCCACTGGAGGGTGAATAAATGCGTAAATTAACTACAAATACCAGCATGCAATGGGAATGGTTTTCGAATTAAGGGCACACGTGAGGCCAATAAACTAATTAAAATGAGCACGCAGGGGACAGTAGGGATGCTTATTAATTTCCGGTTATTCACTACGGCCTCTGAAGAAGAGTTTCTTTGAAACGCGTAAGGCCATGAGGATGTGATGACAGGATGGGAAGCTGCCTGCCTGTGTAAATAAAGGATGTTTCCTTTTCCTGAAGCAGAGTGCAGCCTCAAATTGCTGGGCAATGTTGGGAAGATATATATATTACTGATCCGCTGCGCACCAGCTCAAAGCACTCACAGACGGGTGCCAGTCATGCGGGGGTGCTCCCTCACATTCATGAAGCTCCACACTCCTCCTGGAAATTGACCCAATTAGACAGCACTCGTGGGGGCAGGTTCCAGCAATTTATTAATGAAAAACAAGTACAGACGCGTTTCAGCAATAACCTTCGTCGATGTTAGCCGAGAAACGCCAAACGCCACCATTTTTAACGTCATCAAGCGTGTGTATACAAGGCAACATAAACAGAGAAGACTAATCCTCTTGTAACCTAATAGAAAGCATTCAGCTAGTGTAAGCGCCATCTTAGTCTGGTTCACTGGCAAATCAAATCATAATGAACACTGATATTTCAAGCGAAACCAGGCACAAATTATCATAAAATGGACAGAAAATGGCATTCGCAATATCGCCATGCAAATACATAGGACTCAGGGTAATTATTCACCCCACAGAGATCATTCGTCTATATACATATATACAGTTTCTAATTACGCCCTAGATGGGCCTGAGAACCCTAGTGCCTCTTTATTCATACATGTCCACATGACATTTCATCTATATACATATATACAAATTCTAATTACGCCCAGTCATAGCAAGCTCTGCTTTGGATTTTGGAAGCGAGAGCAGGTAACCTGCTCTTGCTTCGAAAATACAAAGCAGATTGCTTTCCCACAAGGGGAGCTGCATGTCAGCAGCTCCCCGTGTGGAAAAGCAATGCCGGCTCCAGCGGGACCGTTTGGGAATTGGAGCTCCCCCCACGGTCCCAAACAGAAAGGCCAAGCTCCGGGGGTTGAGGTCCCCAAAGCCAGAAGTGGCCTGGGAGGGGAGTCACGCAGTCCCCTTCCGTTTTCAAACAAAAAGAACATTTAATTAAAAGGCAGGCAGGCCAGCCCCAGGGGATGGTGTCCCTGGGGCTGAAATTGGTCTGGGGAGGGGGGCTGCGCGGCCCCCTCCTCTAAATCATAATCAAAAACATAATGGCCAAGCCCTGGGGGATGGGGTCCCCGGGGCTAATAGTGGCCAGGGAAGAGGGGGCCAGGTGGCCCCCCTTCCCTATAATAAACATTTTTTTTTAAAGGAGAAGGTCCGAGGAGGGGGGCCACGCGGCCTCCAAATATAATATAAAAAAATAGAATGTTGGCCAGGCCCTGGGGGATGGGGTCCAAAGGGCCGAAATTGGCCTTGGGAGGGGGTCAACGCGGCCCCCTTCCAGTTCCTTTTTTAAAAAAAAGAAAATGCTCAGGCCCTGGGGGATGGGGTCTACGGGGCCAAAAGTAGCCCAGGGAACGGTGGCCACGCAACCCCCTCTCTGGAATAAAAAAAGAAACCGCCGGAGGCCCCGCCCCCTCCCTGAAGCACTCTGCAAATGCACCCCCTGGTGCGTTCTAAGTTAGGGAATGAATTCTCCTTGAATGCTGAGGGTTCCTGGGGGCCAACTAGCCCACCAGGTACCTCCAGTAAGCACCAGAGAGCTGCGTTGCAGAGAGGTGGTCCAAGGCCACGCCCCCTTTTTACACCACTCTGCAACGCAACTCCGTGGTGCTTACTGGAGGTAGCTTGTGGGCTAGTTGGCCCCTGGGGACCCTCAAGACTCAAGGGGACTTATCCCCCAATTTACAACGCTCCAGGTGGTGCGTTTGCACAGTGGTGCAGGGATGAGGCGTGGCCTGATGTGACAGGTGTGCAAACGCGCCTTGTGGCACTTTTTAAGTTCGGGGATTAAGTCCCCTTGAATCCTGAGGGTCCCTGGGGGCCAACTAGCCCACCATATAACTCCAGTAAGCGCCAGGGAGCTGCGTTGCAGAGCGGTGGTCCAAGGCCATGCCCCTTTTTTACACCACTCTGCAACAATGATCCAGTCCAGGAGGGCGGGGCCAAAAGTGGACAGTGTGGTAACCAGGAGGGACTAAAAAGGCCCGGTTACAATCAAAAGGCACCGTTTAGCATAATCAGTGACGCAAAATGACGCACACCAATAGAAATTACGGGCGGAGCCGAAACTCAGCTGCTAAAAGTATATTGATTCCAAGAAGCCTCGCAAAGCGAGCAGCGCATGCGCGCTGCAATGCCAGGCGAAACCTAAAAAAATAGGACCATAAGCCAAAAGGTAAACATACTTGCAAGGCTACTGCTCTAAATGTTAGATATTTGAACAGCATGTTTGGAGCCATCAAAAGGTTTTTCTTCAGAAAGAGAGGAACCCTATGCAAAGTACAAACTGCCAGAAACAAAACTCATCACCAAATTCAGTCCGTGTACTCCTCCACTTTTACATGCCTTGTTCACAATTTAGTCTTATATACCAGATAAACATAATGTGGTCCTATTTTTCTTTTTTCACATATAATGCCCTACCTGCACTTGAAAGGTCCACCACCATCACACCAGAAATATATTTACGTTTTACTTTGCTCCATTACAGTACACACTTTTATTAAGTCTATACTTTTAGTGATAGCATAAAAAGAAAAACAATTACCTCTTCAGAAACTCTCTTGTCTGTTGCACCCAGCATTGAATGCAGAGCACCTGTTGGGAACAAAAAGTGGGTATATGAAAAATCATACATTATTCACAGGGTAAATTGTTCTTGTCCAACAGTCACCGGCAGCTTTTGTCCTCCCCCTATTATGTCGGACAATGGTTCCACCTCTGCTAACCTTCACAACTGGGCACATTTCATATGGAAACAGCATTATAGCGCAGTCATTACTATGCAATAATTTTACCACACATATGCCTTTACCACGCAAATGTAAGTATTTGGCAGAGATAGATAGACATCAGACAGGTTCTTTCCTAACACACTCTGCTGCGGGTGCTGGCGATAGGCTGAACCTTAGTGCCCACAATTGTAGTTGCATCCAAGAAACCGCACTCAGTGTAATTCTTTTTAATACTTTATTAGGTAGACACCACTGCTAGCAGTGGTGTCTACCTAATAAAGGATTAAAAGGAATTACACTGAGTGTGGCGTTTCATATATATATCCTGGAGCGGGGCGGTTTTTCAAATGCCAGCACAGGGTCAGCATTTCCCTTGCTAGAAATGCCTTGCCCATAAGACTGGTGCCCTCTGGTGACCGGGCACCGCGGAAGTTGACGCAGATGCGGTGAGGACTGTTGGGCATATTAGAGTCTTTTATTCACCGGTCCCCCTCCACCCTGAGTATATGCCTGTTTGAATATATACTCGGCGCTGCTGGTCCATTATTGACACAGAGATTAAGGTTTCTAAATGAAGGTATTTCATTGCTCGTTGGACCTATGCTTTTGCCCTCTGACCCCGGAATATTTTGTGGATAACTCTGACTCACTTACAAACATTTTTGCCCGAGAACTGCTTCTGAATTTGTTTTGGCCAAGATGCATTATGGGATTGGCAGTCCCGATCAGAAGACAGGCACGCGCTGGGAGGTTTGCATTTCAGGCATTAAACTATGAAGTAGTCCCGGTGGCGCTTTTACTATTGTTCTGCCTCCTGTGGCTTCAAGGCATTTCCAGATATTTCAAGCAAGCAGTCACGAACATTAATTTGGAGCTGAGGTCAGAGTTCAGTTACCGGGGATACATTCACGAACTGAGCAAAAGCAATATTTGAGCCAAAGTAATGCCATGTCTTGCATCAGCGTTGTTCATTTTTATCTATAACTACATATTGAGTATTAAATAGAATGGCATAATATCACAAGTGATTAGCGCCGCAGGTTTTTATAGTTGAATGTTCCTTTAAGGGCCGATGTCATGCAGTTTTACTTTGCATTTGTTTGTACTTATGCTTTGAACGTCTAGGTGAACCACATTATGTGATTTGAGCATTGTGCCCAGCATATATAGTTAGATGTTGTTTTGCCTGCCATATTAGCTGCGAAACCAGCACAGTGCACATTTGCATACATTCATGTATTTAACATGAAATTATTTTTTCAGTATTTACTATTATCCTTAGAGGGAAACACACTGTATATACTTACTGCAAGAGGGCGCTATTCAGATTGACAAAGCCTGCTGTGCAGGTGAAACGCGTCTCTCGTGTCTCCGGGATGAGGGTGACCTGATCCATTAAAGAAGCCATATTCTTACAGCCTCGTGTCCGTGCCTACCTCGTTAGTTGGTTCTGAGGGAGCAGGATTGGTTGTTTATATATATATATATATATATATATATATATATATATATATATATATATATATATATATATATATATATATATATATATATATATATATATATATATATATATACATACACACAAAGCCAACTATTGTAGGGCCCGAAAGGACTATCAGAAACTCATCCAGAAACACAAAACCGATTATTTCTCGGAAAAAATCCTTAATGCCCACAATAAATCAAGAGAACTGTTTAACATCGTGGAAAATCTTAGTGGCAGCGATAGAACTTCTCAACCTGTGGCCCCCACCCAGGATCTCTGCAACTCATTGAATTCTTTTTTCTTTAATAAAATTTGCACCATAAAACAAAGTATTCTCACCACTCTGTCTCCCTCCTTTCTGGCTGACACCTTTTACAACTCTGCTATTCTGGAATCTTTTCCCCTCATTGATGGCGCCATTCTATCTAAACTTCTCGCCAAGGTCAAATCAGGCTCCCCTGATGACATCTGCCCCCCACACATTTTGAGAGAAGTGGGAACCAGCATTCCTGCGGGCATACTCTCCATGCTGAATGGATCTCTCTCACAGGGTAAAGTTCCAGACAACTTTTAAAAAGCCCTCCTTATTCCTCTGATAAAAAAAGCCGGAGCCAATCCGCTGGACCCGCTTAACTATAGGCCCATATCTTTGCTGCCTTACTGTGCCAAACTATTGGAGGCTCATGTCTGCGATAGTATTTCCAAATTTGTGGAAGAATCAGAGTATCTTGCACCCAACCAGGCGGGTTTCCGCCCTTGTCACTCAACTGAAGCAGTCATCCTTTCGGTGCAGAATACTTTGAGGCGGAACGCAGATGAGGGGGATCCACCAGGCTCTGGTGCTGCTGGACCTCTCGGCTGCGTTCGACACGGTTGACTATACCATCCTGGTCGACCGTGTCGAGCAGGCAGGTCTCAGGGGCCCTGCGCTGAGCTGGATCCGCTCATTCACTACTGGCCGCACTCAATCTGTCAGATTGGGTTCTTTCACAGCTCCCACTATACCTACCATCTGTGGAGTACCTCAGGGCTCTTCTTTGTCACCTTTGCTCTTTAATTTATACCTACGCCCCCTTCTGTACTCTCTTAGGAAAGCGAAAGTTACCATCTTCAACCATGCAGATGACTTGCAGCTCATCTTCCCTTTAAACACCAAGGACTCAGTGGTAGAATTCCAAAACACCATGTCTCACATTCTGAGTTGGATGAACTGCAGTCATTTGAAACTTAACCCAGGCAAGACTGAACTGGTCTTGCCTGGACAGAGTGCACTTAGTTGGAACCCTAGCTTTTGGCCATCTAGCATGGGAGCCCCTCCGTCTAAGTCATCTTCAGTTAAGAGCGTAGGAATCTTTATCAGCGAGGATCTCTCCCTGAAAAAACAGGTAGGTGCAGTTGTGTCATCTAGCTTTTTCCAACTGAAGAAAATTAAGAAAATTGTCTGCTTTTTCTCTCCGGCTGCCCTCACACAGATTGTCATTTCCCTGGTCCTGTCTAGATTAGACTTTTCCAACAGCCTCTATCTCGGGCTTCAAGCTGGAGAGTTAAAACGCCTCCAGCTGGTTCAGAACCAGGCAGCCAGACTTATTCTGAATTTATCTAAAAGGCAGTCTGTTAGATCAGGGTTGAAACAGCTACACTGGCTGCCTGTCGAGCAGCGAGTAGCTTTTAAAACCGGGTGCATTCTATTCAAGTCCCTGCACGACTCTGGCCCTCAATTTATTAGAATTTTATTCAAGAGATACAACCCTTCCCGCAATCTCCGGTCCATCCACAAATCCCTTCTGATCGTCCCTTCTTACAAGAGGAAGCGTCTCGGAGGTTGCTGCTTTGACCATCTTGCAGCTGCCTTCTGGAACTCTCTTCCCCTTCAACTAAAACTGAGTGACAATATCCTCAGTTTCAGACACTCCCTGAAAACCTGGCTTTTTTCTCAGGCGTATTGCTGAGCTGCTTCATTTCTACTTTTAACCGGTGCGTTGCGTTCCTTTCTACAGCGCCATGAAGCCCCCGGGCGTACGAGCGCTTAACAAATCCATATTAACATTAACATTAACATATTACCTACTGGCGGTCACCATTAGGTAGTTATAGTTAGGACCATGTTTCCATAGGAAAAGCGTTTTTTTTACTTGCTGTCCGTTATCTTTAGTACTGTTTGACGAATCTTCACAAAAGTTTAACAAAAAAGCGCCCCAGTGATTCTAGTTGTGTATGGCAAGTTTAAGGGTGATCTGTCAAGCGGGGCCGAGAGAAAGGGGGGGTGGGGGTAAAAAAAGTGCATTTCCCATGTTAATTCCGATAGCATCTTTAGACACACCTTCAGTCTAAACAGCTGGGCAGAATAACAGCAAATCTGTCAGAAAGGCACTGGTCAATTGTTATGCACCCAATGTTGATGACACACAATTCTTCAACAAACTCTGGGGCCTTATACTGGACATATGGTCCACACACCTAATATGGGGAGGGGATTTAAGTTTTTCACTTAACCCCAGCATGGACTGCTCCCACTGTCCCCCACACCAAAGCAGGGAGGCACCTAAACACCATCATTGCAGACCACCACCTGTTGGATGCTTGGGGATGTCTACACCCTATGCTCAGGGAGGGTACTTTTTACTCTAATGTGCACTCCAGCTGGTCTTGCATTGACTACAAGGTGCTCTCGGCTGGTCTCTCTACGTGGCTGAGGGAGGCTGGACATCTAGTGCAAACATATTCAGACCACTGCCCCATGTTGCTGAAACTATGTCCTCCTGCTAACGAGTTCCCGCACTGCTCATGGACGCAGGATCTCTAAACAGGCACGTCAACCCACTGAACTGTCTTAGTGGAACTGGACCCGGATGCTTACACACAGATCTCCGTTGCTGGCACATAAATCCACTGAGCTTTCTTGCTGGCATTCGAAAAACACCAAAAGCACCAGGCGTCTCGGCGCCAGGCACATTAACCCGCCGGGCTTTCTTGTCAGCTATAATCACTAGCAGCTGTGCGGTGCCCAGCATCTGGCCCGGCCTCGATGGTGGGAATGTTCACGTAGCCGAGTTTATCGGTGAGAACTTCCCATGACAGCACCTTTGCCTGCAAGATGTTTCAGCGTCTCCCGCACGGCGCCCTGCTCCCACACTCCCCCCACCACACACACTGTAACGAGGTTGGTATGCATACCCCTCGTGACTGGTGGAGTCCTTACCCCGCTGACCATGCACCGACTCCTTCTTTACAGTCTGAACGGTGGAAGGAAGGACGGAGCGGGCCAGACGACGAGGACAACAGTAGTGGCTCATTTAATTGAGCGTATACTACGGAGGAGGAGGACCCGCCCCAGGAGGACGTCAGAGAGACCGGATTGGTCAAAAGTCGGGAAGTGATGTACACCGGGTGTGTGAGCACCCCGGAGGAGAGACAGGAGGAAGCGAGCGGTACGGAGGAGAGTGGTGAAAGCGGAGGAGACGAGGAAAGAGGCATCCCGAAGGAACATCGCGGAGTAGACGGAGAGACGGAGGAAAGCCAGGAGGCCAACGACCCCGTGGACCGCCGTGCCACACTCCCGAGGGAGGAGTGTGGCTGTCACAGGTACGGCAGCGTTGGGCAGCCTGGGTGGGGAGACGGAGTGATCGCGTGTAGAGATTGTACAAATCCCGGTTTGTTCCAACCCTTTGTAGTTACCCTTCCCTTCCATAAACCTTTTCCTCCCCGGTACCTCACCTCCAACCCCCCCTTTTCACCGAGCACTGTACACTGAGAAAGCACGTAACACTGGGGTTGCCCTCACCTCCCCTGGACCCTCTTGGTGCACCACCCATAGAGGACTACGAACTAACGGCTTCCCTCTTTGTTGGTCTCTTGCATGTACCGGAGCCGGCAGTAGCTGGAGTAACGACCGACCTACCCCCAACCTGAGAAGGAGAAGACCACCGCCACGGACCCAAGTGCGTTCGCCCGCGAGAGACTGACCCTGCAGAACAGAAAGACGTTGATGTCAAAACTCCCTAGACCAATAAAAATAAAACCATCTTTAACCCCACTACTTGGTGTCACGGTCGTCCCTACTCCCAAGCCCACACACACATAGCCCAGCGCCTCATCTAACAGCCGAAAGCCATTAATACTGGGACTATTGTTTACAATTAGTTGGCTGTACTGTCACTCTAATTTGCGTATTTATTATTCTAGCTTCTGTAGTCTTTACCTCCTCTTCTTCTGTCTGTCCCTCCCCTGCAGCAGGTCCAAAGTACTTGTGTCCTTCCACTGCTGACATTTTTTAAGGTACTTTTTTCTCCCTGTTTAAGCGCTCCATAACCGTGCATGCATTTTCCATCTGTCTCTCTCATTTGCCTGTATGTGTGTGTGGGCGGCTTTGTTTGTGTGGCTCTGTGTGGGTGTAAATGCAATAGGTCCTGCATTTGCGAGAGATTACGCTATTGGCATTGTAAATGACAATGCCATTTATTTAACGATTAAGCTATTGGCAATGTAAATGACAATGCCATTTATTTATGATTTAAAAAAAAGTCATGAGCAATGTCAATAGCTCTCCCTTTAATAATGCCGAGACCATTGCATTGTAAATGCTTGTTCTTGTTTGCCTTAAAGCACGCAGTAGGGATCATCAAAGTGCAAATCTTCTACCCCCAGGGATTCTCAGAGGAGATAAACAACATCAAAACCATGGTCTACTATAGTGAATAATCTGTGAATTTTAGATTACAAACTGCCTTTACAGAGGCTTAACCAATGTGTAATAACAATCCACCTTTAAAGGCATCCTGGGTTTGTAATATACTTTACACAATAACTTATCTGCAATACAAACAAGGTTAACCCTGTATACCCACGGGGACAAGGGTAAGAATACTCTATTGAGACAACTGTCTTGTGGGACTCATTAGAATCATTACCTAAGTTGTTGCTCTATGGTAATGTGATCAATCGCTGATTTTCGCTCCATGGTGGAACACATCACTATGAACATTTGAATACATTCATGGAAATAATCCAAAGACTCTACTTTCGCCGTTTCATATTTCGTAATTTAGCTGATCCAAATATGGTCCAATAAATACAATGAAACCATAGTGCAGACGACGCAGTGCTCGTGAAAAGTGAACATATAAATATACCAATTAAACAAACGCTGTACAAAGCCCACGTTTGTATTTTAGCTAAACAAACGTCTTATGGGGATTATATACGGCTGTATACATATGCTCTCAGTCAGTTCTTTCTAGGACAATCAAAAGAGGTGTTGATGTTTCGACCAAAGACTACTTACTGTGTCTCATCAGGGCCAAGTCATCTGTCTAATGGACTATAGTGCTTGTTCAATCTTGGAATATACGCAACATGTCACCGACCATCCAAGCTATAAATTCCTTCTGATATAAAACCCAAACAACCTCTGCAAAATTTGAAGGCGTACACAAATGAAACAAAAAAACTGGAAACTCAAATGACTGCATGCGTGAACAATCACTGCTGCATTCTGCATGTGACTAAGTCTTCATGTAGAATGCAGCAGCAGTGATTGTTCACGAAGGGAGTCATTTGAGTTTCCAGATACATTTGTATACTCCTTGAAACTTTGCAGAGGCTGTTTGGGTCTTATGAGCTTTTGATCACAGCTTTCTTTAAGTTTTGTACCAGCCAATGAATCAGGGGTACTGCTGGAAAGACATACATTAATGTCCAAATACAATACATTCCCTACACAATCCTATCTCCCTGGCTACAGTCCTCTCGCTGAGACACTTGCTCTGAACACCTGGATGTAATGTCTGGACATTTTGCATAGCGTCCAACAGGAGATAAATCCATTTTACAAAACCCGCTGCCTAAAAGACGGCATGATGGGGAAAAAACAAGTTTCAAACCCACTGACTTATCACATGGCATTTTGTGTAGTGTGCCAACCGTAGTATTCGAGTAACGCATCAGGATACTCCATTTGTTTTTTTAACCCACTGAAACAGAGAGGCAGGGTTCACTACAAAGGAGGGAGGGTCAATTCTTATTCCTGTAATATATATTTGCTGCATTCATTAAAAGGACCTGTTTATATAGATTCATAGGTAGGATTATTATTATTATTATTAAAACAGTTTTGTATAGCGCGTGGTTACCCTGGAGCATCCCAGCGCTTCGCCAAACAGAGTAAAAATAAAGACAGAATAGAGGCACAGGAGTTTAGCAGAAGAGGAAAGTTTTCAGGATCGGGCAGTCTCTTAATATGATCACAGGATACTTCAAATAGGCAATAATATGTGCAATTGCAGACATTGACAGAACCACAAACATTGACTCCAGCTCACCCCTTCACTGGCATCTCTTTCCCAAATGAAGAGCTAGTATTTTATATGGGTTCAAACAATTGGTGTACCACCTGACTACAGCAAAACACCATAAGCACGTAGACAATCAACCAAGAACAGGAATATCCCTCCCACTAATTTGATTTATTCTAATAGAAACAGAAGGCTTGAGTTTGGGCAATGAAGGGGCATATCACATGTTGGGTAAGATAGCCCCTTGACACGGTTTGTGAGATGTTTTCAAGAACTGAGAGTGGCCAATTCACTATAAATGTCAGCAGAAATAAATAAGTCAACATGAAATAGTATTCTTGGTAACATTGATCTGGAAACTAAAATTATAGGCTCATGGAATTGTTTACTAATATAACTGCAATTTTTATCGGTTTTGGGTGTGTAGAATAGATGGAATGTGAATGAATTTGTAAAGGAATGAACTAAGTTTTAACTTTTCATGAATAATTTATGTTACATGCACTTCAAAAGAAGTCCATGAAAGTCAGTCTTCTGCTGTGATCAAGGCTCTGGAGAGCTAAAACATGTAGCAGTGGTGTCCTAATTTATTAGTGGGTAATTCGTGCCCACTCAAGCTGCACCATCACCGCAATTAGCTTATTGGCTGCATGATTTGTAAATGAAAACATTAGAAATAACAAAATGTTGCCTCTTAGAAACTTGTTTATTTCATTTTTCAATTAAAATATATATTATAAAGATTGTGAGACATTGGAATGCTGAAACTCTCCATGCTCCCACTTTCTTTTTTAAAACATTACAGCGTGCAGCAGTGGACTGATGTTCGCAATTAAGAACCCTTATACACCACACGTGCAGGCCGTCAAAAATATCACAGAATTCAGGGTAAGTTGTGGGAATATTACGTATTTTTAGGTTAAGTGATATGTGAATAAAGTGTTTGCTGGCATGTGGGATGGAAATAATTTCTTCTGGGATTGCACTGCGTTTTTTGTTATGTTGTTCAAAACCTCAATACAAATGTGTTTAAAATATAACAACTATTTTATAAAGTGTTCAGTAAAATAATGTATATGTAGCAGTGGCTCAAACAGATGGAGGCTCCTGAGAAGTCACTGAGAATGTTTCCGTGCTTAATGTGCGATGAAAGATGTATCACTGAGTTGCAGAGTGATCATAACAACCCTGTAAGAAACACGATGTCAATAATATGCTGCTGATCAAAGATCGGGGGCAAAATAGATGTATCCTCGAGTCCAAACTGATTATCAGTCTAAGTTACCCAGGGTGTACTCGGTTCAGCAGGACGAACAAGTTACTTACCTTCGGTAACGATATATCTGTAAGAAACATTAGTTAGTGTTAGATTCCTTACCTTAGAATATCCCCAGGCGTCAGTCTGGATCCGGAAACTTTTGCGTAGCAGTACCCCTGCGCGTCGGTAGGCGTCGTCTGCAGGCGTCCCCTGCGGCTCCGCGTCCGTCGTCGGCGTCGTGCGCCGTGATGACGTCGCTGGAGTACATAGACGCCGCCTCCGCGCGCTGACGTCAGTTCTTTGCACACAGCTTTTCCGCGCCAGGAGACGCAGAGCCATGAGAGAACCAACACTGGTGCCATGTACAAACTAGGGCCCTGAAAGGGATGACCTTAACCCTAGGTATCAGTTCGCAGAACGGGGAGGATGGGTGGGTTCGGTAAGGAATCTAACACTAACTAATGTTTCTTACAGATATATCGTTACCGAAGGTAAGTAACTTGTTCATCTGAAAGAAACACGTTAGTGTTAGATTCCTTACCTTAGAATACATACCCCAGCAATACCAACCCCGGTGGTGGGTCTGCGAACCAATACAAAACTACACCAGAAAGTCCTGGAGGACAGAACGGCCAAAGAAGCCATCCCTCCGGACTTGACTGTCCAGGCAGTAGTGCCTCGCAAAGGTGTGCAGCGAGGCCCACGTAGCCGCCTGGCAAATGTCCTGCAAGGGGACTCCCCGGCCCAGGGCAGTAGTAGCCGCCGTGGCCCGAGTGGAATGGGCCCTCAGCCCAACAGGAGGCTCCTTCCGAGCCAAAGAGTAGCACGCTTTGATGCAGAGGACGACCCATCGAGAGATGGTTCGTTTACAAACCGCCCGTCCCTTCTTCGCACCTACGTAGCCAACAAACAGTTAGTCATCCACCCGGAACTGGCGTGTGCGATCCATGTAAAATGAAAGCGCACGTTTTGGGTCCAGACGATGGAGCCGCTCTTCATCCTTTGAAGGATGCGGAGGCGGGAAGAAGGAAGGGAGGGTGATGGACTGCCCGATGTGAAAGGCCGAAACAACCTTGGGCAGGAAAGAAGGTCTAGTCCTCAGAACCACCTTGTCAGGATGAATGGACAGGAAAGGAGGTTGGACAGAAAGAGCCTGGAGCTCACTCACCCTCCTGGCAGAGGTGATGGCAACCAGGAAAGCCGTCTTTAAAGTCAGGAGACGGAGAGGGCAAGAATGAAGGGGCTCAAAGGGAGCACACATCAGGAAAGTTAGAACCAGGTTCAAATCCCACTGAGGCATCACAAACGGAACAGGTGGAAACATGTGAGTGATGCCTTTCAAGAATCGAGTTACAATCGGGGATTTGAACAAAGAAGGCTGATCAGGAAGCCTCAAAAAGGCTGAAAGGGCAGAAAGGTACCCTTGATAGTGCCCAGAGCAGAGCCCTGCTGGGCAAGAGAAAGAAGAAACAGAAGAACCTCCGAAAGAGGGGCAGAAAGAGGATCCACAGCCTTTGCTGTGCACCATGCCACAAATCTGTTCCACCGACAGGCGTATACCGACTTAGTGGAGGGACGCCTGGCTGCCAGAATAACATCACAGACTTCAGGAGGCAAGTCAAATGGCCTCAACTGCCGCCGCTCAATCTCCAAGCATGGAGGTGGAGACTGGACAGGTTCGGGTGGAGGACCGTCCCCTGCTGCTGCGACAGAAGGTCCTCCTGAAGGGGCAGGCGGATCGGGGGACCGACTGACATGCTGAGTAGCTCGGGATACCAGTACCTTCGAGCCCAGTCCGGAGCCACAAGGATAACTTGGGCCCGGTCGCGCCTGATCTTCTTCAGCACTCTGGGCAGAAGTGGTATAGGCGGAAAGGCGTATAACAGACCGCAACTCCACTCGCGCCGAAAGGCGTCGCCGTGCGAGTGCCGTCTTGGAAACTCCAACGCGCAGAACTGATGACATTGCGCGTTCTCTTCTGTGGCGAATAGATCTAACCAAGGCTCTCCCCATTGCAGAAAGATGCCTTGCGCCACGTCCGAGTTCAGACGCCATTCGTGATCCATCGAGCACCGACGGCTGAGTTCGTCCGCCCTGGCGTTCAGAGAACCTGCCAGGTGTTGAACCGTCAGAGTCACGCCCTGACGTTCCAGCCATTGCCAGAGGCGCAGAGCCTCCTGGCAAAGGGTCCACGACCCCACTCCGCCCTGTTTGTTGCAGTACCACATGGCGGTGGTGTTGTCGGTGAACACCTGCACTACACTCCCGTTGACAAAGGGGAGGAATGCCTTCAGTGCCAGACGAATCGCCCGCAGCTCCAACAGATTGATATGGAGCCGGGACTCCGCCGGAGACCAGATGCCTCTGATCTCTGCCTCTCCCAAGTGGCCACCCCAGCCCTGGAGGGACGCGTCCGTCACGACAACGTGCTCCGGTTGGGGAAGGGAGAGGGACTTGCCCCTGACCCAATCGCGGTCCGTAAGCCACCACTGCAGTTGTCTCGCAGTGCCCTCCGAGATCAAGACGTGGTCGGACAAGTTGCCCTGATGCTGGGCCCACTGAAACTTCAGGTCCCACTGCAGAGCCCGCATCCGCCACCTGGCGTGATGCACCAGAAGGATGCAGGAAGCCATCAGTCCCAGCAGCCGCAGCGTCAACCTGACCGAGACTCGGGATAGCGGCTGAAAGATGGGAATCAAAGCCTGAATATCCCGAACCCGCCGTTCCGGAGGATAAACCCGAAACTGCGCCGAGTCCAGAACCGCTCCGATGAAAAGGAGCTTTTGAGAGGGACACAGGTGTGATTTCGGCACGTTGATGGAGAACCCCAGGTCGTGCAAGAGGTCTGCCGTCATCTGAAGGTGGTGGACGACTGTCTGGGGCGAGCCCGCCTTCAACAACCAGTCGTCTAGGTAGGGGAAGACTGAAACCCCTAACCTGCGCAGATGGGCTGCGACCACCGCCATCACCTTTGTGAACACCCGTGGGGCGCTGGTAAGGCCGAAGGGGAGCACGATAAACTGAAAGTGCTCCTGGCCTACCGTGAACCGCAGGTAACGCCGGTGGGCCGGCAGGACGGGGATGTGAAAATAGGCGTCCTGCAAGTCCAACGCTACCATCCAGTCTTGCGGGTCTAGAGCAGCCAAGACCTGAGCTAACGTCAACATCTTGAACTTCTCCTTCCGGAGGAAGCCGTTGACGTTCCTTAGATCCAAGATAGGACGTAGGCCCCCCTTGTCCTTCTTGGGCACCAGAAAGTAGTGGGAATAACAACCACGCCCTACTTCTGGCCCAGGAACGCGCTCGATGGCTCCCTTGGCCAAGAGGGCCGTAACTTCCTCCTGCAGAAGTGTCAAGTGGTCCCCCGACACACGGTGGTTCTGCGGTGGCATGGCTGGAGGAGAGGTCTCGAAGGGGAGGGAGTAGCCCCTTCGGACAATTTGCAGCACCCACCTGTCCGAAGTGATCGTGCGCCAGTGAGCGTGGTGATGGCGAACCCTGCCACCCACTGGCGTCACATGGGGCCGAAAGCACGGACTAGGAGGATTTTGGGGTAGATGCTGCGGGGGAAGGTGTGGTCTGACCCCGCCATTGTCCCCGACCGCCACCACGGCGGTTTCCACGGCCGCCACCGCGTTGGAAGGATTGTTGCGGCGCGTGGCTGGCAGCACGTGTGGGGGCGCCCCTTCCTTGGCCACGAAAGGGACGAAACGAACCCGGTTGCTGACGCTGGGTCGAGAGACCCAAGGACTTGGCCGTGACCCTGGAGTCCTTGAATCGTTCCAGCGCGTGGTCCGCTTTGTCACCGAACAGGTGACAGCCATCAAACGGCATGTCCATCAGGGTATTCTGGACATCAGCCGAAAAATTGGCGGATCTCAGCCAGGCGTGACGACGAATCGCCACCGTCGTAGACATAGCTCTGCCCAGCGAGTCGGTCGTATCAAGACCACACCGAATTGAATATTTCGCTGCATCTCGGCCCTCAGCCACAGCCTGACCGAGCTTTGCCCGCACCTCCATGGGGCATTCTGGCAGCAGCTCCGCGACCGTATCCCACACAGAGTGGGTGTAGCGGCCCAAGAGGCAGGCGGTGTTGCAAGACCGCAGGCCCAAACTAATGGACGAGAAGACCTTTTTGCCAAACTGGTCATACCTCTTGGATTCCCGGTCGGGCGGGGCCGACGGGAATGCGGACTGGGAGGTCGAGGCCTGGATCACCAGACTCTCAGGAGTGGGGTGGGTAGACAGGTACTTGGGGTCGTCCGGACAAGGACGGTGGCGCCTGGCCACGTTCCGATCAACAGGCGCACCTGAAGCGGGCCTGGACCACGTGCCCAACAGAACGTCAGACAAGGCTTCATTAAACGGCAGCAGAGGCTCCAGTGGGCATGACTGCGGTTTGAAGACCTCGGTGAGGATGTTAGGCCTCACGGCCGCGACGGGGAGCTCAAGGTTTAAGGCCTTGGCAGCCCTCATCAGCACCACAGAATAGGCAGCTCCCTCCACCGATGCCACGGAAGGAGGAGAGATCAAACCAGGGTTAGGGGAGTCGTCCAAACCACTGGCATCCCCCAAGTCACCTGTCCAGTCCGGGTCATACTGGCACTCGCGAGCCAGAGGGTCCTCGGACCCCTCCCAACCTTCACCGTACTCCTCATCCTCTCCGTATTCGGAGTCAATGATGAAGACCGGCTCCTCGGGGTTCATGGGCCCCATCGGCGCCGGGACCGGCGTCGAGCGACGCCCGTCCGGCGCCGCGTCCGGCGTCGGAGAAGGTAAGGGGACGGCGCCGCCCGGAGCCGGCGCCGGAACCCCACCGCCGGCCGGAACCGGCAGCGGAGAACCGGCGCCGCGCGGGGGCGGCGTCGGGGGTAACCCCGATGGCAACGGCGCCGGGGAGGCCGGAAGACCAGCCGGCGCCGATCCCGAAGGCCCCTGCGGCGCCGGGGTCGGAGCCGTCGGCGGCGCCGGGGCCGGAGCACCCGACGGCGCCGAGGCAGGGACACCCGAACCGCCAGGGCCCCCAGACGGTAGCACTGGGCCCGAAGGCGCCGTAGGCCCCGTCGGAGAAGCGAGCGCCCTCATGGCCATGAGGAACGCCTCGATCTCCTCAGGCGTCGCACCATGCCCAGGGACCGGAGGGTATGAGGCAGGCCGCGCCGGCGACTCTCGCGGAGCCGCGGGGTTGGGGTCACCCGAGCCCCCGGCCGCATCGCGCGAGCGTCGGGGGTACGATGACGACGCCCCGACTTCTTGTGCTTCTTACCTGACGAGGATGACGAGTGGCGTCGACTTCCGGAGCGCCCGGCGCGGCTCCGCGACCGCTCCCTCGAACGCTCTCTCGACCTCCGGCCGGACCGGGACCGCTCCCGGTCCCGACGTGGGGCCGACACCCGGAGCTCCAGTAGCTTGCGGGACCGCTCCCGCCTAGCCTTGTTGGTAAGGGCCCGGCAGTCGACGCAGGAGTCCACGTCGTGGTCGGGGCCCAGACACCGGAGGCAGAGGCGGTGATGGTCTGTGACCGACATCGTGCGCTCACAGCCATCGCAATTCTTAAATCCTGGCATCCTATCAGGCACAATAGAGAAAAAAGACAATCGAAAAACTTGGTCAAAGACCGGAGTACTGCTCTTCAGATCTGCGTCCACTGGCGCGGAAAAAAGAAGAACTGACGTCAGCGCGCGGAGGCGGCGTCTATGTACTCCAGCGACGTCATCACGGCGCACGACGCCGACGACGGACGCGGAGCCGCAGGGGACGCCTGCAGACGACGCCTACCGACGCGCAGGGGTACTGCTACGCAAAAGTTTCCGGATCCAGACTGACGCCTGGGGATATTCTAAGGTAAGAAATCTAACACTAACGTGTTTCTTTCAGATATGAAGAGTACTTAACCATCAGAAACAATACTGGAAATACTGTCCAACTGGTCTCTAAAGAGATCTTAAGTGCACAACATTTGCCACTCACACTTTTTTTTTTTAAACCTTTATTTGGAGATAAGGCAGAGAAAAGGCAGTGTAATCATGATAAATACAGTCGTACAAGGACAATAAAAAATGGCGATACAATCAGCAAGTCCGGAATACAGGTCGACATATAAAACAGTGCAGACAGCGATGGATAAAGGCAAGTAGCGATCACAAATGGGCGTTACATAGTACATTCTAACAGATTGGCATACAATGGCAGGGGCAGAAACTGTCAGAGCACAAACCCAAATGAAAGGGAAAGTCCCACCTTACCAGCGGAGAAATCACCCTCCAAACATGATGCAGTTCACACAGGCCCACCCCCCGTTTGCCAACAGTGAGCAGACAGGCATCGGACCATCATCGCGGTCACAGGAGTGTCTCAGAAGGGCATACAAATCCCTCATCTCAGCAGAAGAAGGAGATAATCCACCCCCCAACCAACGCCAGAGGACCAGCAAATGCAGTGTAATACCGCAAACTCTATGCCGGTTTTAACCAACCCCAACCCGGTCCTCACTTTCAGAATCAGAGTCCTGCACCGCTCTAGTGAGGAGGTACACCTGTAACGGGCTCCAAAAATCCTTGGGCCTACACCTCACAGGCATCAGCTCAGCATAGACATTATATTGGTCCTGACAATAAATGAGATCACGTAGCCAGTCCTTGAACTGTGGCACCCTGCCACGACCCCAACAACAGGCCACTCTACGTTTAGCCAACAATAACGCCACGTCAGCAAATCTACGGTGGAGGGCAGGTACGTCCCTGGTATATCCCAGCAGCAGCACTAAGGGGTCGAACAACACTCCATCCTCAGTCATAATCTGAAGGGCCGCATGGACCTGAACCCAATACTCCAGAACACCCGCACATCCCCACGCCAAATGCAGAAAGTCGGCACCCTCTGCTCGGCACCTAGCACACCTGTCATCTTCCGCTAAATGAAACCGAAGTTTCCTCGCCGGGGTGTAATAAAACCTTTGGACGAACTTGTAATGTATGATTTTCAGACGGCAACTGGAGGAGACATTGGCAGTAAGACCACAGCAGTACGTCCATTGCTCGTCAGTGATAGTGACGCCCAGCTCAGCATCCCATTGCTCCCGCACCCGGCTGGTCGGGACAGATCGTTGCCGCCGAATGGCACCATACAACTTTGAAACTAAATGACGACCATCTGAGACCAAGAGTACATGGAGAGGGAGGGTCACCTCCGGCTCCGAAGGGAAATCCGGCAACAAAGTACGTATGCCCTGTCTCAGACGAACATAATAAAACAGCTCCAAAGGGGAACAGTCGGCAGGCCCAAAAAACTGAGCCTGGGTACGGAAAGCACCCTCATGAAAAACGCCACCCCACGTAAGGATTCCAAGCCGCTTACAAAGACGCTGAAACCCCGTCTCCTGCAACAGAGATAAATCAGGGTGATAGGCTAGGGGCAGTGCCGGCGAGTAGAGAAAGGAAACACCCAACAATCGCGCCACCCGTTTCCAAGCGTCTACTGTGCATGTCACCGTCGTTTGATGCGTGTCCACATCGGACACATTGCCAAGCACCAGTCCCTCCAGTGGGAGAGGATGGGCAACCCAATGTTCAACCGCAACTTGTGGCATATACGGCGTGGGGCGCATTCAATGGTAAGCATAGTGCGTTTGAGCGCTAAGGTAGTAAAGCTCAAAATCAGGGACATCAAAGCCCCCATCGGCATAGGGTAACGTAAGGGTAGACCACGCCACACGTGGCTGCTTGCCCCCCCAGAACAGTCGGATGAGCTCCGAACGGAGCCTACGAAAAAAGTAAGCCCCAGGGTGATATGGAATATTTTGAAAAAGATACAGAAACCGGGGCAGGACCACCATTTTGATAAGGGACGCCCGACCAGCCATGGAAAGAGGCAACGACATCCATCTAGTGACGTCATCCGCCAGCTTAGTAATAGCCACGCCGTAATTAAGCCTGACAGTCTCTCCCCTGTCCAATGACACAACAATACCGAGGTACCGCAGCTCCGAATCGCACCACTCCAAAGGGAAATCAAGAGGAAATCTATGAACCGCCGCAGTGAGCGGGAAGAGTTGAGATTTCTGCCTGTTGATGTGTATCCCGGAGACACCCCCGAAAACGACCAGCTCATGCAATAGCGCATTAAGATTGGTCTGTGGATCTTTCACATAAAGCGTGACATCATCCGCATATAAAGAGATCCCGACCTGGCGTTGAAAACAATTGAACGCGCTCTGCTGGTGTCGTTGGCGAATCCTGCAGGCTAAGGGCTCTATGGCAATGGCAAATAGGAGGGGCGAAAGGGGACATCCCTGTCGGGTTCCTCTAGTAAGAGGAAATTGGGGGGGAAAGCACACCATTCACCACCACTCTCGCCACCGGGTCGGTGTACAAGAGCTTGACCCAAGATATAAAGATCCGAGGAAACCCCATCCGGCATAGGACATCAATAAGGTAACCCCACTCCACCGAATCAAACGCCTTAGTGGCGTCTAGGAAGATGGCGGCGACCGGGAGCTCAGGAGCAATAGTCGGGATAAGGGAAAACAAAGTCCGAAGATTGTGGGAAGTGGCGCGGCCAGGCACAAACCCTGACTGGTCAGGCAAGACAATAATAGGCATGAGCTCAGACAATCTGACCGCCAAAACCTTTGCAAGTATCTTTTTTTTTTTTTTTTTTAAGTGTCACAATAATTTTATTCTTTATTAAAATAGGAAACGTTTATTATCATTACAATTATCAAACAGGAAAAGGCGAAGGTTACAATGACTTTAGGGTAAACCAGTGCAAAGTAAAGCACCTGACAGTTCAGACAAAGGTCTCCTCCCTGTGGGGCCTGTATAATGGTCCCATATCATAAGGTGGCAGGACAACCCGCTCTAGGTGCTGTGAGTCCACCAGTAACGTACAAACAGCCCCGTGGGATACACAGGGCTCTTCATTCAGATGTTTATTTTTTTAAGGCTATGCGGACTTCTATTCCTAACTTAGGAAAGATCTACATAGTCCATTTAAAGGTGCAAAAAAGTGTATGTACAACAAAAAATGCAACTCTTGTACTAAAAGGCAGTGTGTCGAGATACACAACTTAACAGCTTACTCCTGACGACGTAGGTTAGAGAGCGTACTTTGGGCGTTTATTGTCCACACAGTACAAACTCACTGGCTCTGCTACAAAATCGAAGTGTTTGTCGGACACTACACAGCTTAAGTCACCATCCCAGATGTAGTGTAAGTGCAATGAGCATGCCTTAAAGAAGTAAGCATGTTTCTTAAAATGCCTGGAAGTTATTTCTGGCAAACCCTTTTTGTCCAGTATGGACAGGGGATTTAATACAAAAACTGAGTTTTCGAAATAACACAATATCTGCAAACGTGCATTAAATAGAAATTCAAATTAGAACCGAGACAAACTTTTAAAAGTATCTTGACATCACAATTAAGTAACGAGAGGGGCCTATAGGAGCCCACGTCTAGGGGATCCTTACCCGGCTTGAGTAACGAGGTAATAGCGACTTCTCTCATGGAGCCTTGCAGCCGTCCCTCCTCCAGAGACTCCTCGAAAACCTCGCGGAGAACGGGGGCCATAATATCCACATAACATTTATAGAATTCGGCAGGAAGGCCGTCCAAACCAGTGGCCTTCCCGTTATTCAGAGACATGATGGCACCCCTGATCTCCTCCACCTCAAGAGGTCTACCCAAGAACGCCCGATGATCGTCCGACAACCAACAGAGCGCCAAATCATCCAGGAATCCGCCATATCGTGTCTCCCCCGACTGCTGTGTTGTGTACAGTTGGGTGTAATGGTGAATAAATGTATGCTGAATGTCCGCAGTGTCCCGACAGTGAGTGCCATCCGGCAAAACCAATTCCAGCACGTCCGAACCATACCTTTGATGCCTAGTAAGCGCAGCAAGGACCTTCCCCGGTCTCTCCCCCTCACAGTATCTCCTCGCCGTCCAGTATTTCCCCCTATGTTTAGCCTCCCTGGCAGCCTCTTCCTCATATTCGGAGAGCTTGGTGCGGAACTGGCCCAATAGATCGGGATCAGAACCAGCCTGCAATCTGCGCTCCAAGTGTCGTAAATCACCCTCCAAGCCCTCGAGAGTTCGAACTATCAATTTAAGCATCCCACAACTCTTGGATATAGTGACACCCCGGATTGTAACCTTAAAAGCCTCCCATATCACTTTGACGCTATCAACGGAGCCTTTGTTCCTCGGGAAGAACGCTTCCACCTCCTCGCCAAGTTCCGCCTTAAACACAGGGTCCAGCAGGGCAGTCGGGAAAAGTCGCCAAGTTGGGCGCGGCCTGTGCAGCCCGGGCACAGAAAGCACAACCCTCACCGGGCAGTGATCGGAGTATGTCCGAGCTAGATGTACCGCCTCTGGTAGACCAGCTACCAGCCCCCTGGAGAGAAAGACATAGTCAAGCCTCGCCCATGAGCGTGCATGCGCAGTGTAATGCGTGCCCTCCTTAGTAGCAGGGTGAGCATACCTCCAACTGTCAATCAATCCAGCTTCCTCCACAATACCCCGCAAAACATCCCTAGCTTGCACATTGTACTGAGGGCAACCTTCCGACCTATCCATCAGAGCCTGAAATGCAAAATTGAAGTCACCCCCCCACACAATATGGGAGGCATCGACAGCAAGCACATGGCCCCACAGGGTAAGGAAGAAAGCTGGTGTATCAACATTAGGAGCATAGCAATTGACAAACAGCACAGTGATCTGCCCAAGCTGCCCCCATAACAGCACATAGCGCCCCTCAGGATCCTCCACAGACCCCAGTTCTTGAAAGGCGAGCGATCTCTTAACAAGGATAACAGCCCCACGAGCATACGAGGAGTACGATGCAAATACCCTAGCCGCAGCCCACCGCCCACCAAACCTAGGAGCAGGCCCACGCCGCAGATGTGTCTCCTGCAGGAGGGCCACATGAATTGCATGCCTATCCAAATACTGTAGCACATTTCGACATTTCCTGGCATCATTAAGTCCCCGTACATTCCATGACAATATTGATATCTTGTCTATAGTGTCAGTCGACATCAGCCATGATCCGGGCACCATAGGACCCAGTGATACGGGGCAGTGTACCAAGCTCTCCATGTCAGACAACAACAATACACCTGCCCAGACCACAACCGCCCCATTACATACACCCCACAGACATCCCAGCCATCTCCAAGCCAACCAACCAGAAACCCACCACCCATCCCCCAACAGCACCATCCGTGCAACAGGCACGCAAGAAGTACAACACACAGTGCACAGCATACACATCCCCCCCGGTCCTCAACACGCACGCGCGGTCCCCGTGTAGCACGCTCACGTTCATCCAGCAAACAGAGATAGCGGCCATGACACTCAGGCCCAAGGAACACGTAGGCACGGGTCACAGAACCATTAAGGTCCAGCATGTCAAAGGACCAGCCAGTGCAGCGGAAATGCGTCCGTATCCGCGCAAGCACACAGCAAGAGCAAAGAGCACCACAATCCAAAGGACCAGGCCGACCACGCGTCACCCACATAGTCCCCTCCCCCACCTCCCACCTGATGAATCCCCAACTATCAGGACACTCAAACACCCACCCCCCTCCATCCCCAAACAGCCATCCAGTCAACCAACAAAGGACTAGAAACCAAAATAAAGGTAATAGTGGGGAACACCCTATGGGGTACCCACTAGAGGTGCACAGCACCACTCCCACACACAGCGCCAGTCTCTGAGCCAACGAGTCACACACGGCCCAGGCGCAGTGCGGGGGTGGGTGCCCGGAGCACAAAAAGGGCGCCAACCATCGTTCCCATACTGCCCCAAGGACCGTCACTCAAATACAGATCGGCGATCCACCACGATTCTCCCCCACAGTGCGAGGCCACAGTAACAGTCTAGCGCATGGGCGCGCAAAGCAGGCGCCATCAACGTCTCATGAATGTAAAATCACCCCATTCAAGCGACCTCCTCCTCAGCCGCCGAATGGTCGTCGCCGGGGTCCCGGTCACCTCCCCGGTCCGCAGCAGATCGTTCCCGCTTGAGACCCTTTACAAAGTCTTCAGCATGCTGCGGGTTAGTGAAAAAGTGCTGCTTTGCCTGATCGGTCACCCTCAGCTTAGCAGGATAAAGCAAAGCGTAGTCCACTTGAAGGTCTCGAAGTTTCTTCTTTACCCCTAGAAATTTACGACGCTGGTCCTGCACCATCGGCGTGAAATCCGGGTACACGGTAAAGTGAACCCCATCAAAAGAGAGGGTACGAGCAGTGCGGGCCGCTCTGAGGGCAGCGTCCCGGTCGCGGTAATTTAGGAGCCGTGCAATTATAGGGCGCGGCGCAGCCCCAGAGGCCGGCCTAGGCCCAAGTGAGCGGTGCACCCTCTCAACGATGAACTGCGACGAGAAGGCCTCCGTACCAATGGCACCAACAAGGAGTTTCTCCACATATGTCTCCATTTTCCCAACATTCGTCGTCTCCGGCACACCTACTATGCGTATGTTGTTGCGCCGACTCCTCGCCTCCAACTCCTCATTCTTAGCGGCAATCACCCGCAATATATTGTCCATCCTCGCCAGCTGAGTGGTATGGGTGGCAGCAGTATCGTCGTGGTCAGAGATGCGCTGCTCCGCCGATGTTAGGCGTTCCTCATGCACATCTAGTTTCTGCACCACCGCATCCATGCGCGACGACAGTTTGTCCACTATAGTGGCAAATCCTTGCCTCATCTCCTGCATCATCTGCTGAAAGTCCGGGGCTTGCGGCCGCGGTTCCGTATCAGCGACAGGCGGGGGGGGAGACCGCGAACTCCCAGCTTCCTGCACCAGGCGCGCACCCCTCCTGGCCGCCCCCGATTCAAAGGATAATTTGGATTGCTTAGTGTCCGGTTTCCCCATGATAAACCGCTACCAGCTCGAGGGGGCACACAAATCGATAAGGCCAAATCGTAGGATGTTCCCAACACGCGACCACTCACCGCAGTCGGGGGCACGAGCAGGCATGGATACACCGCCACTCCCGATGAAACAATGGCCGCCGCTCCCCTCAGGCCAAGGGCTCGTCTCCTTCGCGCCTAAACGACAGGCCGCGGCGTCTCCGCTATTTCACAGCTCCAGTACAGCTAGAAGTGGAGACCGTCACCTAGTCTCGTCCCAGGAGAGCGCTCCGCAGCGCGCCCAGTCGGCAATCTGGTCCGGAGGAGGGGGAGGGACCCGGGCCTCCACCCCACGTGCGAAGCCTCGGGCTAGAGCAGAAAGTGACGCCGGGCTATGGAGCACCCGACATCCAGAGCGCGAGTCGGGGAAACTTGGAGTCCTCGTAACTTCGGCTAGCAAGCTCCGATCGGCACAGGAGTTGGACCGTGGGTGGCCAGCAGGTATATCAGCAGATATCCGGGGTCAGATCAGGGTGCAGTGATGGTTAGCAGGATCAATAAGCGGATAATAGCTCCGGGCAGCAGGAGCCTCACGGCAGTGCAGCCATTCTGCAGCGCGCCCTCTAGCGCCCCCCATTTGCCACTCACACTTTACTATATAATCCACATGCAACTGGGCTGGTTGAACACATTAATTGCTCAGTAAATAAAAACAGTTAGCCCAAGCACTTTGGAGGATGTTGTTCAAGACAACCCTGCCTAGTACACCATTTAGGTTGCTAATGAAACGGTGACCATTACTAAATTAAATTGTGGGAGTGCAGAGAGAGCAGGTCCAAACAGACCATGTGGAGTTGCAAGATAAAATTAGCTTATAATAATCAAGATGGACACATTAACTATGCGCACAAGGCCGATGCTCCCAAGGAACTCACTGCCTCGCTATCGCTGCATGCATCAAATTCATGGCACTTGGCATACCCTACGGGGCCATCTACATTACACAGGCAAAAAACAACACTTCTTCATCGTATGAACATGATGGTACTGGAAATTCCTAAAACAAGAAAAGAGAAGGCTAACCTCACCCTCTCTTGAATTAGGTACCCTTCCAGAAAAGACTGGCCCCATCTCTTATGTCTAGCTTTACCTTCTGCTCTCTAGATGCAACCCGGACATCATTCTTCTAAGGAATCAGACCACAGAAAACTAAAAAAATAAAAAGGGTGGAAAGTCTAATAGAGGAGGAGACTACTTACTAGCAAGAGAGAGCCCTCACATTAATTTTTCTTTCAATCTTTTTGTTGGCATTTGGTATTTTTAAATATTTAGAGTATAATTTTCATCTTCCATTGCGTTTTGCATGTTTACCATACTTCAGGATGTTTACCGTAATTGTGCACAAAGTTACAGTGGACTGGTCATCGTACTTTGGGTGTAATCATATCCTGACTAACAACTATTGTGTTGTTTAGACAGGTAGATTGTGATGTAACTGAAACATATTAACTTTGATTCAATAACCAGAAGAACGAAAAACTAATCAAAGCTGGAATTGCTAAAAACACTAAAAAATAAAAACAGAGTGCTTGCGCTAGTCACCCTTGTCAGAAGAAGTTATGTAACAGCGGAGAAGCGTATAACGGGGTTATCAGGGGACCTAGAAGTCTGAATCTGCTGAGTACGGCCAGTGGTAGGTGAGGAGGTAGCACTGGTTTTAGGCTGGAGGGGTGCTCAACTAAGCTCAGACCTGAGCACAGTGCCGCTAGCAGTGTGTCTCAGCTTCCAGATATGGGGTATATCGGGTCTTCTTTATGGAAAGCATGCTCTCAGCTTGTGCCCAAGCCGCCATTGAGAGAGTCCATGCAGCGAGAGGGGGTGGTTAAGATGACTTCAACCTTCAGGTGATCAGGCTTTTGTCCAGAACCAGGGCCAGATTTATGAACCATATAAACTGATTCAATAACCATAAAAACAATAAACGAATCAAAGCTGGAACGGCTAAAAATATGAAAAAACAAAAAGAAAATGAGTCTACGCTTGTCACCCTTATCCGGACAAGCGATGCGACAGGGGAAGCTAGTATAAGTGCGTTATCAGGGATGCAAATTTAGGTCCAGGTGTTCCTGGTGGGTTGCTTCTACGGAGTGCGGCCAGTGGGAGGTGTGGTGCAGTATCATGTTAGACACTGGTGGTGCTCATCTGCGTTCTGGCCTGAGCGCTGACAGCCCTCATTCATATGGGAAGCAATGAAGCACAGGTAGACAAAAAAAATAAGTGTTAGAGTATCTTATAGCCCACTTTATTAGACTGAGATGCTTGTTCGCCTAAGGTATGAGCATTATACAACTAAACAAGCAATGGCACTAAAACCAAGAATGAGGAAACAATGGTTTCTGGTAGATCGGGTTAAAGTCATGTAGTCATTAATACCACTTAATTAGCATTTCTATACCTGAAATCATGTATAAAACACAGGACTGATATGCCATTCCACCACTCGTTATACAGCACGGCACTAGAGGAGGGCACACTACCCCCTTTGATGCGGGAAGCGTATCTGGTGTCCTACTAAAACTGGACAGAGACTCCATAGCCTTAGGATCATATGGACCCTTGGCGATGCTCAATGTAGACTATAAGATCCTTGCCAAAGTACTGGCGGAAAGATGGGCGCTGGTGGTCCCCCACTTAGTTCACACTGGCCAAAATGGGCTTGTGCCCGCACGGGGCACGTCGCTGAACCTGCGGAGATATTTCAGGGGGGCGACTAAAGACAAAAGGGAGTGGCCCAGGGCGGGATGTCTCATCCTAGACATGGAAAAAGCATTTGATTGCTTAGAATGGGACTGTCAGCGGTGCTGCTGAGATACGGATTGAACAAGGTGTTCCTCCAAATGGTCGATTTACTGTACAAAAACCCCACAGTCCGAGTACGGTTGGGCCCATACATCTCCAATGCCATGCCGGTGAGTCGTGGCACCAGGCAAGGGTGCCCCTTGTCCCTGCTACTGTTCTCGCTGGCAATTGAGCCCCTAGCCGTGGCGATACGTGCAACATCGGGGGATGGCATTCCACTGGGGGATGCGGTTCATCAAGTGTCGCGCTACAAGACAACCAGTTGGTCTATGTGAAAAACATAGAAAACATACCTGGCCAGCTAGCCCAACTGCTGCAGACCTTCGCCACCATTTCGGGACTCCGAGTGAACGCGGGCAAATCCTGCCTTTACGTGTTTGGTGAGGGAAATCTAGACCCGGGGTACACCCTTCGTGGCACAGGGATACAGATCAGCCGCCAACCAACTGACCTGTTTGGCGGGAACCTGGGGAGGGCAGTAACGGCGATTAAATTGCAGGTGCGCTTCTGGAAAACACTTCCGCTGACAACCACAGGCAGGGTAGCGCCCGCTAAAATGGTCATGCTCCCTCAACTCCTGTACTACTTCGCCAATTTACGCCTATTTATTCCAGCTGCCTTCTCTGCCACACTCACTAAACTGCTAAGGGACTTGATCTGGGGCACCGCTCTGCATAGACAGGCACTGGCAAAATTATATTTGCCAACAGATCAGGGAGGCCTGGCTGGGCCTTGTTTTGAACACTATTACCTTGCTGCCCAGCTCCAATGGGTTGCCAGGTGGCTAGCAGACAGGGGTAGAGAGGACACGGCAACACTACTGCTGCCATACTCGCTGGAGCAAATAACTAGACTCTTTCACCCTGCTGCTAATATCATGCCGCCGGCGCCGCTCCTCTTTGTGGTGGCATACAAATGTTACAGTAAGGCCATATATCTCACCAAAACGGTCGTCCCTTATGCGCCTGCAATACCACTGGAGGGATCCCCTAGCGAGAAGGGGTGTTCAGAGCTCCTACACTTGCAGAATGGCAGGAGGCTGATAAGCAAACCCTTGGGGATTTATACCAGGTTGGCACGCTCATACCATACGAGTCCCTGGTGGTGGAGGGGCTCCCACCTGGGCAGTGTTTAGCACACAGCTCCCTAATGGCGCAACTGACCACCAAAGGGGGGATATGACCACTGAGCCCAGTCAACACCTAACCATACAGTGTCTACACGTTTTCGGGAGAGGCAGCCACCCTGCTCGCTGGTTTGCAGCATCGCTGCAAACACACACGGCACTAAGCCTGGACCCACTCTGCCGCAAATGGGAACTGGATCTGGGGCGACAGCTAGCGGATAAGGAATGGGAAAGGATACTGAAAAGCCTGATGCGTATACCCAGAAACATGCGATTCCGACAAATACAGTTATTCATTGTCCATAGGGCATATCTTACACCCGAGCTGATCAACAGGTACTTTCACCGCAATTATGCGATGTGCCCAAGGTGTAGAGAGCAAGGGGCAGGACTGCTACATATGTTATGGAGTTTCCCTAGGCCAAGCACATACTGGCACACAATCAGCAGGCTGTTACAGGGTTGCACAGGCCGCACTATACCTTTTGAATGGCCCGTGCACCTGTTGCACCCCTTTAGGAGGGCCCCTCCTGCAAAGGTGACATCCCGGATCCTAGATCTGGGACTAGTGGTGGTGAAACGCCAAACAAACCCCAACAAAGAGGTGGAAGTCGCAGGACCCGCCGCACACGCGGGGCGTGGAGCTATTCACTCCTGGCATGGGCTAAGACAGAGGAAATTGCCATTTAAAGGGAGGAAACACTGGGGCTGAGGAAGGCACCCATAGCAGATCTCTGGGAACAAATACTCTGTCACTACAGGAGACAGAGAGGGAGGGACCTGGGATCCACCCTAAGAGAACGGATAATGAACACACAAGAGGGGATACGCCTTCCACCAGGGCACTGCTGTGATATTCTATTAAAGCTTTATTCTTGGTTGAGCTCCTACATACTTGTAGTCACCGCTAATGCACAACCACAATCACAAAGTAAATAATAGACACTGGGGGTGGGATGTGGGGAGGGGGCGAGGGAGTTAAATGTATATATACCGATCTATGCTGCTATTGTTATGTTTCTTTGTTCTTACATAGACCATCTGTTTAAACGCCCAAGGTGAATGACCGGGAAAGAACTTTACACACTGTCATGATGTTAACACACTGCTACTGAACTGTAACTTCAGCGATTGTAATATGACTTTCAGATCACAGTTAACCTCGCTCCTGCGTGAGTGCTCCTCTTAACAATTAAGGTACAATCAGTATGCATGTGAATCCAATGTTACTATACATCGAGATGTTGGCGAATGGCCCCATGCACAACTGTACATTTACATATACGTTGCCCGTCATGACTATGTGAAAACAAAAATCAATAAAAACAGATTTGAACAAAAAAACACAGGACTGATGATATGAAGGGTATGTCAACCTGGAAAAATACTTACAGGTTGAACAGAATACGAACTGCTTCTGTCCTTTGAAAGAATGATAACTTAAGTCCACAAGGAAATTTGGTTGTAGTAAAAAAATTCCCCATAACACCCCTCAGAAAATTTACTGTAAAAATCACATCTTACTATTCCAGTTAGAATGTATGACTAGCTCCGAAACTTAACCCATAAGCCACCTTGGATAGTAGATAGAAAACATATCTCCTTGAGTGCAAAGAACATACCTCCCAAAAATCTAAACAAACACGTGTTAATGTAGTGGTGCCGCTGGCAAAGAAAATAAACTTTTTAGCTCTTAGGTTTTGCACTCACATAAAGCTGTATCCTTATAGAGGACTGACCTAAAGAAACCACACCTCTGTGTTCCTTCTGATAAGCTGTTGTACAGAATAAAGCAATTAAAAGCATTGAGCACATTCTCAATGAGTCTCTGACCATTAACGATATGTGGGCTCTTAAAGTGTAGACAAAACAAATGGGTTGTGCTCAAGAAAAATGCAAGCAAATGATGACGCAATCCATTTAAACCTTGAACGGAGCAAAGGTCTGTTGCCGCAGGAATGACCCGGATTCCAGAAGAAAGTTTGTACTCTGCAGTGCCCTCCCCCTAGGACACTGGTACAGTGGAGAAGTGTGGCTCGGGGGTTAGAGGTGGCAGACCCGGAAGCTGAGATCAGCCCTGGACCAG
Organism: Lissotriton vulgaris; assembly: GCF_964263255.1. Lineage (NCBI taxonomy): Eukaryota > Metazoa > Chordata > Amphibia > Caudata > Salamandridae > Lissotriton > Lissotriton vulgaris. The sequence goes on along the minus strand of NC_141698.1, from coordinate 276,038,565 downwards.
GGTTCAATTCCCCACCTCAGCGGGTCTTGGGCTGAAAATTCCACTGACTCGATAATTCTCGCTCCGGTGCCTTCTCGACTCACGGGTTCACACTTTGTGACTCTGGGCAATAGCTTGCTTAATCTCCACAACGGCCCCTCGCGGCGGGATGCCTGACTTTCACCTTGTGGTTACCCTGCCGGGGTTATCTCACAGGGGAATACCAGGACGGGTTCCCCAAGCAAGCGCCGGGAAACCCACTGCGGGTAGCTGTGCGCTATATAAGATCAAATACATTTACATTAACTTGTGAATGCTCTGCATTGAGGGATGATGCTTCAGACTATTGACTTAAAGTGACTGTGCTACATTCATTTTCAGAGAGGCCACTGCCTCCGAGTCTCCATAAATTACAGTCTTTTCTTTTAAGGGGAAAATTAAAAAAAGAAACAAAAATTAGTATGCACCTGCTCAAAAACTGTATTAAAAATCTGTATGTTCTCGATCTATCCTGACTTCACTCCTCAAGTGCAAAGGCAACGTTCTGGATTCCTTGGAGTAAAGCGTCGCTTGAGGGATTTGGGACTGAAATATGCTATGTTGTTTCCTGCTCGCCTGCGGATTGAATACAGGGAACGTGCCTACTTCTTCGAGCAACCAGATAGTGCCAGAGACTGGTTGGACTCGCTGCCAAAAGAGGACACCGAGAGCGGAGGCCCCGCAGGCGCGGACGGCGGTGCAACGACCCAGGACTGAATTGGGGCCCCTGAGGTCCGGCCTTGGACTGTGAACTCTACAGAGTAACTTATATCGTATGCTTTATGATTATGCCCGTGGTGGGGCGGGTTGGGGTGGTTACTCCCTTCCTCCTCGGGGGTTTCTTTGTGTAGATCAGATGGGGCGACAGGCACACTGCAGTTTGGGGTGGCTATTTAGTCAGCAGGGGTGCAGGGTGGGGGGGCGTTGTAACGGGTTCTTGGTTGGGGGGTGGTTGGTGGGGACTTGGTTGTGTTGTGTGTTTCTTGTTCTTCCTTTTCCATGGTACATTACTGATTGCGTACATCCTTGACCTGTGGTTCCGGGAGGGGGTTGGGTTGGGTCGATCTTCTTGGGATGGGGGGGGGGGGGGGGGGGGGGTGAGATGAAGGTGCTTTCTTGGAACCTCAATGGTTTGGGTGACAGAATTACACATGGCATTGTGTTACAATTTATAAGGCGTCATGCCCCTGATGTTGTGTTACTTCAAGAAACCCACTTGATTGGTAATGCCTGTAAAGCTCTTGACCGTCGGGGCTACCGGTTGGTCGCCCACGCTGGTTTCACGTCCGGCTCCCGGGGAGTGGGTATAATGGTTAAATCCTCCTTTGCCCTGGAGATTGATGATGTCACCCTAGATGATCGGGGACGCTATGCTGCTGTCTCGGGGAGATGGGAAGGGAAGCTAATTGTGACAGTGGCTGTGTATATTCCCCCGGGGCTGCAGGCAACCATATATGCTGATCTTGGCAAGACTCTTCTTGGTCTCCCCGATGGTCTACTGATCATGGGGGGGGGGATTTTAACTCTGTGATGTCTGGTGATTGTGATCGACTGCCCCCTAGGGTTCTGCCGCAGTCCCAGATGTGGCTCACTGACATGGCCGAAACTTTTGGTCTGGTGGATGTTTGGCGTTCGCTGCACCCCACCCAGACGCAGTACACTTTCCACTCTGCTGCACATGGCAGCCTCTCAAAGATAGACTACTTTTTCATGCTGACCTCTACCCTATCCTTGGTGCGGGAAGTTCGTCATCTCCCCCTGGGTATTTCAGACCATTCCCCTTTGCTGATTGAGGTCTCTGTGGGTGGTCTTCCTGGTAACAGACTTCCCCCTGTCCCGCCCTGGCACTTTCGGAACCCCCGGCTCCGCTCAGATTTGGTGAAAGCTATTGATTGTTATTTCGATGAGAATGTGGGTTCGGTAACCTCCCCTACGGTTCTCTGGGAGGCCTTTAAAACGGTCATACGGGGATCCGCATTGTCTCTTATTGCAGCTGAACAGAAAACTAGGAGGGAGTCCGTGCTGGCCCTTGAGACCGACATTACTGCACTTGAAAGTGAGCTGGGTGGGGATGACACGCCTGCGCTTCTACACACTCTGGAATTGAAGCAGGCGGATTACAGAGCTTGTGTGACTGATGCTGCTAAGTTGATGCGTGCAAATCAGCTGGGCCGTTTGTATGATGTGGGTGACAAGGCTAGCAAACTCCTTGCGTGGTTGGATAAGGCTGAAAGAATGAATCGTGTGGTGCCCGTCATTACCCGTGAGTCTGGTGAATGTGTGTCTGACCCCGGTTGAGATTGTTGACTGTTTCGTGGACCATTTTCGAAAGGTTTATACCCCAGTGAGTGATCGAGATGTGGCCGATTCTTGTTTACTGTTGCGTGATATTGCTCTTCCTTGTGTTTCGGAGGAGGAGGGACTGGCTCTGGAGGCTCCCTTTACGGTGGACGAGATTGCCCTCGCCATCAGATCCTTGCGCTCGGGTAAGGCGATGGGGCCTAATGGTTTACCTATCGAGCTCTACAAACTTCGTCCAGACAAGATGGCCGCCCATCTGCGGGCCATGTTTCTGGACGCATTTGAGGCTGGAGTCCTTCCGCTTGAACAGCGCTTGGCCACCATAGTGGTCATTTATAAGGATGGCAAGCCTTGTGATCGCTGTACCTCCTACTGCCCCATTTCCTTGCTGTACGCGGAACCCAAAATCCTTGCCAAGGTCCTGGTCAATCGGTTGCTGATGGTGATCTGTGACCTGATTCATCCGGACCAATCCGGCTTCATACCCCATCGGAACACGGCCCTTAATCTGCGTAGACTCCATGGTGTTCTCGCGAGAGCTGCAACTCTCGCTGAGCCAGCGGTGGTGGCCTCCCTGGACGCCACAATGGCTTTCGACACCATTGAATGGCCTTATCTGTGGTCGGCCCTTTCCAAATTTGGCTTTGGCCCTAACTTCATCGCGTGGGTGAGGCTCCTGTATGAGCAACCACTGGCTCAAGTTGTGGTGAATGGCAGAAGTTCTGACCCATTTCCATTGGGACGCGGCACCCGTCAGGGGTGTCCGCTTTCCCCACTTCTCTTTGCGCTGGCGCTTGAGCCCCTTGCGGCATGGCTCCGGTGGGAACCCTCGATTAAAGGGATCTGGTGGGCGCCGGATCTGGAAGATCGCGTCTCACTCTACGCCGACGACATCCTCCTTTATTTCACTTCCCCCCAAAAGTCCTTGAACGTGCTCTTTGACGTTCTCACATCCTTTGGTAAGAACTCCGGATTGGTTATCAATTGGACCAAGTCTTGTGTCTATGTCATAGCGGGGGAGTTGCCGCCGCTGCCCCGTAGGTTTCCGATTCAGGTGGCAGACGATGGTTTCAAATATTTGGGGATCTATGTCTCCACGGTTTCCGCGGTGCGATATGATCGGAATCTTTATGCTCCCCTCCGTCGCCTTAAGCAGGATGTGAGGCGGTGGCGTGAATTGCCCTTGTCCCTGCTGGGGCGAGCGGCACTTTTCAAAATGATGTCGCTCCCTAGATTTCTCTATGCGTTGCAGAATTTCTTTGACCCGGTCCCCGCTCGCTATTTCCGGGAGATCGAAAGACTACAGCGGCAATTGATTTGGGACGGACGTGCCCGTATCGCATTGTCTAAACTCTCACTCCCCTGGTACGACGGCGGTATCGCTTTACCAGATATTAAACTATATTACTGGGCCTCGCACTTAAGCGCAATTAACCACGTAACATATTCCTCGGAACCCGCTCCTGCTTTTGCCCTGGACAAATTTCTACTGCCCGGTGGCAACTTCAATAGGGCTTTGTACTCGAAGTCACCAATCAGTCTCCTTACTGGTCCTACGAAGTGTGCGGTGCGTGCCTGGAAGGATGCGACTGTGACTACGGGCTGGAGTGGCAAATTGACGTGTATGACTCCCCTGTATGACTCTGATCGACTGGGCAACCTTTGGCAGACGAAAGGGCTTGACAGGTGGGATATGATTGGGATTAGTAAGGTAGAGGATCTTTGGACCAGGGGCACTGTGAAGTCCTTCGAAGCCCTAAAACTGGAATATCAGCTTGATGATAAGGAGTATTTTCGGTATATGCAGGTTCGGCATGCCTTGTCCTCAGCCTTTCCCCCTGGGACTGATATTCCCCAGTCATCCCCACTGGAGGATCGTATCCTCGATGGCCACGTCCCTGACAGCACGATCTCATTAATATATAAGAAACTTATTAACAACAGGGCTGACCTGCTGGGGAAGCTTCGTGCCTCCTGGACGGCAGATGGGCTCGAATTAGACGACGAGGATTGGCAGTCGGCTGTTTCTTCCCCTAAGGAGGTGGCTATTCCGGCCCGGCTTCGTTTTGTCCAACTAAAGATCCTCCACCGTGTGTATGTGACCGGTATGCGTCTGGTGCGAATGGGGCTTGCGACGGATGGACTGTGTAGACGTGGTTGTGGTATGGATGGTACCTTTCTTCATGTCTTGTGGGAATGCCCGGTTGTCTCGGCCTTCTGGTCCAGGGTGCATGATGTGATGGGACGTGTTACTGGAGTCCCCCTCCTTCCTGAGGCACGGCGCTGCCTACTCAATGTGTGGGAGCCTACGGATTGTACGGCTGCCCAGACATTCTGGGTTACTCTGGGCAACATGGTTGCCAAGAGGGACATAGCTCAGCTCTGGGGCTCCACCAGACCACCAAGGCTCAGTGCCTGGAAAGACAACATGGACTGGTGCATGTTTCGAGAGAAGAAAGTGTACGAGGCACGGGGTCGTCCTAAAAAGTGGTCCAGGGTTTGGGCGCAATGGAACGCGTACCGTGGTGATATCTGTTCCCCTCCACTTGATTATGACAATACTATCCCCTCCTCCCCATGATTAACGTTCCCTTTTTATTTCCTATATTCCTCATATCCTATACTCCCTCCATGATCACCCCCCCCACGTCAGACTCGCTCCTGTGTATGTATACTCCTTCCCTTTCCCCCCCTCCTGTGAACCTTGCCGGTATAATGCCATGTGTTTGTTTTTTGTTGTTTTTACTTCGACAAAATTATAAAATTAAACCTTCGCTATCCTTTGATTATTGTATTGTGCAACACATCATAACGGACGCTCAGTGGCCGCCTCTATTGCGTATTGTTTTTCTTTATTCTTTTAATATTTGTCATAGCGGCCGGCCCGATAGGGTTGTAGGCAGACGCTGTGTATCGTGCATTTGATAAATAAAGGTTTAAAAAAAAAAAAAAAATCTGTATGTTTTACATCAAATAGCCCCAATTATGAGTCTAAGTAGTAAAACCTATGGACTACCCAAAGACAAAAGATAGTATTCAATTTTTTTAATCAAATACAAATGTGATAAGTACTGCGAAAAAACAGCTAACATTTTAGTGCCAACATTTTAGTCGCCCTGCCTAAAGGCTTTCTCCAGTGGGCATTAATTTTTCACGTCAACATTAAGGAGCAAACAGTAACGAAGGATACACTTAACATATATAAGTTAACACATTTACAGATATGTTTTCACGATCTCTACATAAGTGGGCAGTATTTAAAGACCATAAATGAAGGTAGCATCATAAGAAAGCAGCTTTTCTTTTACTAAATTAGTTCAGTAAGGAAAACATTTGTTGTAGAAATCTGTTTGCAATTTGACCAGAATGGCTTGGTTTTGAATCATGGGATAGTAAATCAGTAGGTGGTTGAGGCCTTCTGTGATCATCACTAGTTATTAAGACGGAAAGTGTGAAGTATTGCCGAATTACCTAACTTTGTGAGCCTACAGCTTAGGTTCCCAGACATCAAATAAAATCACACTCCATAGAGTATATCTGCACCTCCCAACAAATAAAACACTACCTTCACACAGGACATTCCCATATATTTACAGAAGAGGCTCTCCTAACAAAGAACACTTTAAAGCAAAAAGTTTCACACACACACCATGCAATGCCAGCCACTTAAATGCTTCCTACACTCACACACCAGTTCTAATATCACCCTCGGTTTTATTTAATAAGCAGCATGTTCCCCACCAAGCACTGCCAGAAAATAAAACATCACCTCCGTACTGAGAGACAATATTGGCCTTTGTGGTGTAGGAGAATTCCTTTGTTTCGTAAGTGAGACTTTGTCCGCTACCGAGGGATGGCAGAGAGGTAATAAATGGTGAAGTCGGCCCACAGCAAATAAGGAAGCTGAGATTACACTGGAGTTTGTGTAACACATTAAGGTGAATTCCTCTCTGTAAACCCAGAAGTCCATTTGGACATTTAAGAACATATCTAAAGAAACCAAGGCAAAGAGAGGTGTAGGACGAATTGGTCTTCTATGTACTAACAAATACATTTGAAGTCAAGCAAGACCAAGATAAGGAATCTGTAGAGGTAGAAACTGTCAACCAAAAGCTAACACAGGAATAAGATCAAAAGATGTCTTACCTAAAAGACAATTAGAGGTCCACCTAGATGACTTAATATAAAATTAAATTGGTCCCAGGCACCCTGGAAACAGTGTAGGGCGGACTGGTGCAAAATAAGCAGGAGGTGAATCACACCAACTGCTGTGTGACTGCTCTGGAGTCAGAGAAGATGCCGGGTATGAAATGAGGTGCCCAAACGGGTCTCAGCAACATGGAGTGGTCTTTTACCCATATCACAGGGGCTAGATTGCTAAAGGCTAAACGGCCTCTCAAAGGTTTCCAGAAAGTCTGAGGATCAAGCATGAGGAGAAAGGATTATGTTACTTACCCTGTAAGCATCTGTTCTTGGCATGTAGTGCAGTAGATTCACATGTTGTGCATAAGTCCACCATCTAGTGTTGGGCTCGAATGATTGCAAGTTTTTTTCTTAAAATAAGTTTTTTGAGTCACGCAATTGTGTGACTCTTCCCTTTGGTGATAGTGCACATGGGCATCTACTCCACCTTTAGATTGTTTTGCCACCGGTGGGTGAGAATGGAGTTATAGTATTAGTGATGTGATGTCCATGCAATTACTGTGAATGAGTGTATATAAACTGCAATCCACACAGGTGTCAAGGGTGGATGGAGGGCAAATGTGAATCTACAGCACTACAAGCCAAGAACAGACGCTTACAGGGTAAGTGACATAATCCACTCAAGGCATATGTGATGTAGATACATATGCTGTGCATTGACTGTAAAGTAGACCCTCTCCCAAAGCCTTGGTTATCGGGTGTAGGTAGCAGTTGTTTGAAAAAAGAGTTCTTAGTACTTCTGAGCCAACATTGGCCTGTTGATGAACAAGTATATCCACACAATAATGTTTTGTAAAGGTGTGTGGTGTGGACCATGTTGCTGCTTTGCAAATGTCAGGAGGGGAATATTGCCTATTCATGCCATAGAAGCCCCTATATTACAATTAGAGTGAGCTTTAGGGGTTACAGGTAAAAGTATTTTAGCTTTAGCATAACAAGGTTGGATACATTTTACTATCCATCTTGAAATTCTACTCTTTGAGATAGGATTTCCAGCGTGAAGGGATGAAAAACAATAAATAATTGCTTAGTTTTCCTAAAAGTCTTGGATCTGTCACTGTAATACATTAAAGCTCATTTGACATCCAGTGTATGTAAGACTCTTTCTGCAGCAGACTCTGGTTGTGGAAAGAAAACAGGTAACTCGATTGATTAATGTGAAAAGGAGACACTACTTTAGGAAAAAAACTTTGGATTTGTCCAAAGGACTAATTTATCTCTGTGTAGTTGGAAGAATGGTTATTCTGAATCAGTGCCCGGATCTCACTAATACGCCTAAGTAAACTGACAGCTACTAGAAATGTAGCTCTTCATGACAAATATAGCATTTGGCAGGACTATAGTGGTTCAAATGGAGGTCCCTTAAGTCTTGTTAGTACAATATTAAGATTCCATGATGGTGCAGGTGGAACCCTCGGTGGAATTACCATGTTAAGTCCTTCCAAAAATTCATAAACGCCTTAATTACAGGTATGCTGAATAACGACAAGTTCTGTCTATTTTGTAAGTACGCAGCAATGCCTGCTAGGTGTAAGCGTATTGAGGTATATGCTAGAACAGAATTTTTGAGATGCAACAAATACAAAAGGATGGGTTGTACTTGTGAACGTTAACCATTTACTGCTGACTGTATAGAACAAATCTTTTCTATTTCGCAGCATAGCATTGTCTCGTTGTAGGTTTACACGCGTGTTTAAGAATATCCATACACCGTTGAAATAAATGTAAGTATTTAAATTCCATGACTTCAGGAGCAAAATTGCATTGCAAGGTTCATTTCCTTGAGACTGGAGTGTCTTATTGGGCCTTGGTTTTGTGTGAAAAGGTCTGGGTGGAAGGGAAGCTTCTTGTGTGGGACTAAAGAGAGTTCTAGTACTGTGGTGAACCCCAGTTGATGAGACCAGAACTCTAGAACTAGAGAAAGGGAGGTCTGCCAGAGTTTCCTGATCAGGTCTATTTGTGGGAACCCCAGTTTGCAAAGTAAATTAGGAGATCTTTGGGTTGAAGCCCCGATTCGTGTACTTGTTGCTGCATCCTACTAACATGTTCTGCAAGAATTTGAATGTTGTGATGTATTGCTAAGTGCCAAATGGTTTGGGCTAAGCGGTATAGCTGCAGAGTGTGTACCCCACCTATTTTTGTAAATAGTACATTGTTGTCATATTGTCTGTTCTTATTAGGACAACTTTGTGCAGTACGTGTGGTTGGAATGCTTTCAATGCTAGGTGAACAGCTTGAAGCTCTAGGTAAATTGATATGTAGACACCTGTGTTAGGAGTACCATACACCCTGAATTGTTAGATCCTAAAGGGGAGCTCCCAAGCCTGTCAAGAAAGCATCCACTGAAAGAATGACTTGGGGAACTGGGTCTAGAAATGGCCACCCTTTGGATAGATTTTGTGTATTTCACCACTGCAGAGAGCGATGTGTGTGGCTGCTAACCAACACTATAACTTGTAGTTGACCCTGACTGTGTCCATTGATGTGAGAGGCATTCTTGCAGCAGTCTCATATGTAATCGGGCATGTGGAACTATTGATATACAGGATGCCTTCATGGTTAAAAGTCTTATGACTAATGACTTTTACTTGTGAGTGTGAGGTTGAAGGTGTTGGATTGGTGATACAATGTTTTGTATTCGGTCTGTATTTGGGTATGCTTGTCCCACATGAGTGTTGAGAATAGTTCCTAAATATGGCTGTATTGGAGATCGTTGAAGGAGGGATTTTTGCAGATTGATCGGTAACCCTAGTTAATCTAATAGGGTTACTATGTTGTGTATGCTGTTTGCATTGTTGGAAGCAGTTTGCTTTTATCAACCAATTGTCCAGGCATGGAAACACATGTATATTTTGCCTGGGCAGATGTGCTGCAACTACTGTTAGTCGTGAATACCCTTGGTGTGGTGGGGACTCCAAAGAGAAGAACTTTGAATTGATAAGGTTTTCCTTGGAAGAGAAACCATAGGCATTTTCTGTATGATGGGTGTATAGGTATGTGGAAATGGGCATCTTTCAGGTCTAGAGCTGCAATGAAGTTGCCTTTTTGTAGTAGTGGAATCCCCTCCAGGAGAGTGATCATGTGGAAATGTTCTGATAGAATATAATGATTGAGTGGTGTTAGAAATGGGGGTCTCTAGTTGGCAAGGGTTTGACCCTTTGTTCAAGTAGCGACCCTTCTTCCTAGTCAGGGTAAGGGAGTTATACTCCTAAAATAACCCCTGCTCCTTGGTAGCTTGGCATGAGCAGACAGGCCTATCACCTAAGCAGTGTGTAAAACATTTGCACATAACCAACAGTAACACAGTAAAAACACTACAAAAGGACACCACACCAGTTTAGAAACAAATCCAACATTTTTATATAAGCAAAATGATAAAAATCCAACATACAGTACTCTAGAAATATATAATTTGCAAGATATCCTTAAAATTGCAGAAATACCTCAAAAACACAGTTCGTACGAGTCAATAGCTTCGACCGGGGCTACCGCGATGCTGGAAACCACAGTCTAACAGTTCCAGCCAACCGCATCGGTACGGGCCAGCGAAAGCATGGACAGACTCGGTAACAGTACCTTTCTCGTTGCGGCTGGCATGTTGGTGTGAGCTGGTCGTGGCAATCATCACGGTTGCATTGCAAAATGGAAGCGGTGCAGGGTGCAGTGCCCTCTCAATGCCGTGCGGGCAGTGGCTCGGTGACGATCGTCCACACAGCGTCGGTGAGACCAAGGCTTACGGTGCAAGGTGAGGCAGGTGCTCGATGAGGTGCTAGCAGGTTGTGGTGCAAGCGACATTGTCGGTTTTCAGGCGCTAACATTGGTCAGCCCAGACTGCTGTGTGGGCCGAGGCGGTGCATCATGAAACTTACGAGCGGTGCCCCCAGCCACGATGCAGTCGAGTGTTTCGAGGACAGCAGCAGCTACGGCGTCGGTGAAACCAGGAGGGCAAATTGAATGGTGCAGAGTGCGGTGCCCACAGTTCACGGTGCAAGCAGCAGCTCGGTGGCATCGGTTGTTGTCATCGTTGAGACCAAGGTTGCGGTGCAAGATGCGGACGGTGCCTTCTGCGGTGCCGTCAGTACACGGAGCTAGCGATGGAGTCGGTTGCTATTCCCTTATCTGTGGCAACTGAAACAGCCGTTCCAGAAGTGGTTCCCAGAGGCTGGTGAAGTCTTTGCAGTCCCCAAGACTTTAGAACAGGAGGCAAGCTCTATTTCAAACCCTTGGAGATACTCAGCACAAGTTAAGAAAGTTCAGTCCAGTCCTTTCATGCCCAAGATAGAAGTAACAACTTCAGTCCAACCCAACAAAGCAACAACACAGCTAAGAGGCAGTACTCCTCCTGGCAGCTCTTCCTCTTGGCAGGTTCCTTGATTCCAGTGAGTTCTAAAGTTCTGGGGTCTGGGCCACAATATTTATACTCAAAATCCTTTTGTTCTCCCAGGCAGAGACGGTCTGTGCTTAGTCCAAATCAGTTCTGTCCTCTCTGGTCCAGCTTCCTGGCAGGAGGTGGAGACAGCATTGTGGAAGGCAGACCAGGCTCATTCAGGTGAAAGGAAATCTCCTCCTCCTCCTCTAAATGCAGCCCAGGTCTATTCAACCCAGTCCTGAATCATCCAGACTCTCTGGAGCCTCTGCACATCCCCAGCCCGTCACTCCAAAGCCAGACTGCAAATACACAACCTAGCAGAGGCACACTGGGTGGCTAAGTAAGAAAATACCTACTTTCTAAAAGTGGTATTTTCAAACACAGAATGTAAAAATCACCCTCACTAAAAGTTGCATTTTAACATTCTGAGTTCAGGCATACTAAAGTTTATTTTCCTACCTTTTCCCAGGGGTGTTTATGCTTATAAGATGTTATAAGTAAACTCCCCATTCTATCTTATGGGAATAGGTAGCCTTGCAATAGTGAAAAACATAACTGGCAGCATTTCACTATCAGGACATGCCACACACACCGAGGCATATTCCACCTTTCACATACACTGCACCCTGCCCACAGGGGTACCTGGGGCCTACCTTAGGACTGACTTAAGTGTAAAAAGATGGAAGGTTAGGGCCTGCCAAGTGGGTGCACTTGCCAAGTCGGCATGGCAGCTCTATTGTGTGTTCAGTACCAGACTGCACACATGCTCTGCAATGGCTGGCATGAGTTACCTTTTCAGGGCTACTCATGTCGGTGGCACAAGCAGTGCTGCAGGCCCATTAGTAGCATCTGAATTACAGGCCCTGGCACACAATTTACTAGATGGTTACCAGGAAATCAAATATGCCAATCATGGAAACACCAATCCATAATAATTTACAATAGGAGCACTTGCACTTTAACACTGAACAGCAGTAAGAAAGTGCGCAGAGACACTAAACCAGCAAAAAACAGAGTCTAAACCAGGAGGTCAGAAAGCAAAAAGACAGCATAGCTGGCAAGGTTTCAGATTGCCATGTGCGACATTTTTATAATTTCAGTGTAATTATGAGTGACATTTCAACAACTATGAGTGACACTTTCTCCCGAACAAAATCAAGCAATGAAGACGAGGGAAACATATAAATATTAGGAAATTACACCCATTAGAGCAACAAAAAACTCTAAGAAGATGTTAAAATTGCCGGAAAGCACCAGAAATGGAAGGACACACACATAGCTAGGGGTCATAATTCGGCAGCAAAGCGTAATTTTTTTCAAAAACACAGATTGAGCAATTTAATAATAATTAATTCACTGATTACAGCACAGCGCCTCCAGCTAATATTAACCTGTGGCTGAGAGTAAGTTGCATGGCTATTCTAAGCACATAACATTTCAATACAATGAGGCATGATTGGGAGGGGGATTAGGACAAGCCTCCGGAGAAGAGGCTGACTGAGGAACACATAGCCTACCTATGTAGGCTGTATTATTTAAAAAATAAATTTTCTGAGACACTGACTAGCAGTAATAATTCTAAAGCTCAGCATCAGACCACCCTGGCCAGGGTCCGGTAAGTTGCCCGCGCTATGACCTACGAGTAATTGTACCGATGTGTGTCATGCAGCAGGCTGTAAGATTAGTCTAGAAAACATATATGGCACAGAATGGTTTACTTTAAGATATTCCAGCTATTTGGCAGAAACATGTTGAACCGCCACTAGCATGGACCACTAAACCGCTCTACTGGTCAGAATGACATCATTAGAGCACTCCGAGGGAGCTCCTATGCCCGAACCCGCAGTGGTGTCTGCTGCTTTGCTAAAGAACATGCTTGTATCCTCAAACTGCTTACTTCTGCACATTGGATACCACCCTCCTAGCTGTCCTACCTGCAGCTGCCTAGGACTCGCACAGTTTGAGGGGCTCTTTGTGAACCTGCCTTGTCACCTTGCACTAACCCCTGGCTAGACTCGTAAACTTGCCCTGGTTGCACTGTAGGGCTCCTCTTCATCTAACACCACGGAAGCACCAAAATTAAATATGCCTGCTACGATCCCCCACCCAGAACCCCTCTTGCACCTGGCTGGGAATAACCCCTGAAATCATGCTCTATGTCGCTCCTCACTCTTGGCTGTGCACCACTGAATGCTGCCGGTGACTGTCCTGGGGAGCCATGGCGCCCGACTGCTGCTTTCCTAAGTTGTTCGACAATGCATTTCACTGCGATGATGTGGAGCACCACACCTAAATGCGTTAGTCTATCGCGTGATGCTGGATACTTGGCAGGACTGAGAAAGGGGAAACACACCAAAAGATGGCAAGTCTAACAAGTAGTCTGAGATCCAGAATGGGTTGTAGTGAGACATCTTTTTGGGGAATAAGAATGTATAGTGAGTATACATCCTGTTCCATGATATTATCTCTGGACTGGTTCTATAGCTCCTTTGAGTAATAGAGCAGATATCTCTTGTTGTAGTATAGATTGATGCAAAACAGATAGTTTGTGCTCAGGAGGTGGAATATTTAGGAGTTGTGATAAGCTCCAGACAATAACCATGTTGGATGATGTACGACAGCCACTGATCTGAAGTAATGTTAGTCGATGCCAGGAAAAATGTTTTGAAGACGTCTCCCGACAGGTATTAAATGGTTGGGGAAGTGGTAAGAAAGTCATTGCTTGGTGTTTGCATTTGTGGTTTGATTATTATTTCCGCGACCTTTAAAGTTATTTCCCCTGCAAGATCCTCTATAAAAGGTTTTAGTAGTGGAGGATTAAGCTTCATTTTTATAGGCCGTACCGGAGGTGTCAGCGGAGGTAGATCTAGCACCCTGGTTGTAATTGGGCCGACAAAAGGACAACCGATATGTGGAAGTTTGTAAGGCCCGATTGATTTGGCAACCTCAGCGTTCTTTTACATTTTCTCAAGCTCTGTGTCCACCTGAGGACCAAAGAGGTAGTCTTAGCCAAAGAAGAGATTGAGAATTGTTTGTTGCACTTCAGTTTTGAAACCTGGGACAAGCAGCCAAGCATGTCTACGTAAAAGGGCACTGGTGCTTATACCTCTTCTGTAGTGTCCGCAGAGTCTAGAGCGGATTTAATTGAATTGGTAGTGATGAGTTCTCCCTCACTAACAATTTCAATACCCCTCTTTTATATTTTTCTGGAAGGTATTGGAGGAGCTGCTCCACCTCCTCCCAATGGGCCCTGTCGTTCCAGCTAAAAGAGCCTGACTGTTGTCCATACTCCATTGATTAGCAGATTGTGCTGCCACTATCTGCCAAGAGACATCAATAAGTTTTGATTCTTTTTCTGGGGGAGGAGCGTCCAAAGTTGTTTTGGAGTTCGCTCTTTTGCAAACATTAGCCACTACTAGTGAGGCTGGTGTTAATTGTCCCCGGATGCACACAGGGTGATATGGAAAGCCTTGTACTTTTTGTCCACTTGGTGTAATAATTTGTGTCTTAATAGGGTCTTTAAAAATGTTGTCTACAAGATGTAAAATACCTTTAAGGACAGGTTAATATTGTGAACACCTTTGAGCAGTGGATAATGATTCAAAACTGAAGTCATCTTCCACTGGGTCTTTTGTAAAGAAGTAATACAAAAAGCTGCAGCTCTGGCTATTAGATCCTGGAAGGTAGAGGCATCATCTGGTGGTGATGGAAATGTGGGCTAAATGTCTGGGTCTGTATCCCCTTTTAGCTCTAGGTCAAACACATCCCAAGCATCCCCAGGATGTGTCTCCTCTGTTATATCATCCTCTTCAATTATAGGTGAATGATGAGACATGTGCCAAACTCAAAAGGTTTAGTGAATCAGGTGGTGGAGTGGCTGGTGGTGGTGGGTTTGGTGAGGTGCGTATGGGAATATGCAAAGGGTTAGCATAAATGTCCTTTTATCTTCTTTCTAGGAGTTTGTAGAGGAATGTCTATAGCCTCTTTGAAAGCGAATTGTCTTCTAGATTGACGCTTTATTGGTTGAAGAATTATCTTTTTAGTTCCGAGTTGAATTTCCAGTGTTTACCGTTTCAGATTGAGCCGTTCCTGGATAAAATGGAGGATTGGTTCAGGAGGAGTTTTCAGTCCGAAAGAGCAGCATTTTAGAGCTGAAGAATGTTTTTAGTTCGGTGCTGACGTGGTCGGAAGTAAACCACTGTGACCCTTGTCTATCGAACAGAGGTGGATGTTCAGTAAATTGTCCAATCAGACTTGGAGGAAGCGGAGGCCTCTGCTGTAGGCCGAAATGTCAGTAAGGAGCCAGAGGGTGGGGCAGCTGAATCTTTATGTAGCATCATGGTTTTTTGCAGAGGCGGATAAGAAGCAGTTTCTTCAGATGGAACACATTTTTTTGTTTTGGGATAGAGTCTGTTGTACTCACAGTTCAATGTTTTTGAGCTAAATCGAGACTGGCTGAATCCTGTTCTATGTCGGAACTAGAGTCAGAATCATGGATGGACAAGGATACCTCTTGAGCTACTCAAGTTTCCTCTTGTCGACCAAAGATCTCCGGTGAGTTTTCTACCTGTCTACGTACCATTTCTTGGCTTCGGGCATGTCAATCTCAGTGTTTTCTTGGACCGGAAAGGTCGGCAGGCCTCACAGTTTTCCTCTCGATGATCGGACAAGAGGCATAAGTTGCAAATAGAATGCTATTCGAATGAGGATACTTCGAGGTTGCAACTCGTATCCCTCGAAGTTGAAGAGGCTCGACCGGGCTTGGCCGTTAGCCTTAGAAGGAAGTTGAAGACACTGACGTGCAAATAGGTATTTGCTCGCAACACAAGTATAGTAACGCGGTCAAGACAATACCATCAATTTGAACTCCTGTTCAGCGAACGGAAGGAAACTGGAGAGTATCTCGAACTAGAGTTCGAGAGATTACCTCCGAACCCATTGGTGGAAAAAAAAAAATCTAAAGATGGAGGAGACGCCCATGCGCACTATCACCAAAGAGAGAAGGTACACAATCTTGGAACTTGAACAACTTCTTCGGAGGAAAAGAACTTGTAATCATACAAGTCCAATACTACATGGGGGACTTATGCACATGTCTATCCACAGCACTCATGCCTCGAACATGTAGTTTCCCCCAGGCAGAAGCTACATGAGATTTACTGGACTCTCAAATTAACAACAAAGCTAGAGCAAAGTTTATATTTATTTATATATTTGTAAAATGTCCAGTATTTGTAAAGCACAAACAATTACCTGAGGGTGTCTAGGCGCTGGGGGCCGTCGGTAAGATTAAGCGAGCTATTGCCCAGAGTCACATGGTGCTGGGCTGATCTACCGCCGGTGCCGGCGATCAAACCGTGAGCCCCCGGGTTCCGGAGTAAGGCACCCTGGCCACTGCATCACACCTGTTTCCTATACAACAGCGTAGTGCTGTTTTACAAGATACAAGAAACCCTAATTTCTAGACTCTGTTCTTTGTACGACTCCAGATTTTTGTACTTGTTGGGAGGACCGCAGAGAATGGCATTTATTTGGTGGAGTCTATATATTCCTGGGAAAAAGACTTCACATTCGATTGGCTCTTTTGGGTTGCTCTTCTCCTACAACCACAAAAGCCAATGCCCTTGGAACCCATTAAGCTATCTGTGCAAAGTAAACTGTACTTAGCACTGCATTAGATATTGGAATACCACTTATATGGTTGTGAGGTTCTCTCTTTTTGGGAGCCAGTGTTGGTGCCTTCTACTGATCACCAATAATATAATGCTTTATTTACTCCAGTTAGATCATATTTAAAATGAAGAAAATTAATATGAGGGGATTTTGTAAGAATTAATACAATTGCTCAGTGTCTACTGAGACTTCTGTGCTTTCTCGTAATTGCACTTAGCAGTGCAATGACTACATTAGTTCACTCTAAAGCAATCTAAATATCTTCCACAAAAAGCTTATAAACATACACAGAACAATAAAATGAATGATAGAATACTAATACACTATAAACTAAACAAGCGAATACAATGATGTTGAAGAAGGCTACACCCTTTGAAAACTTGAAGTTAAAGGAAGTGTAAAAAATAAGATTTTCAGCCATAATGGAAATGCCTGACAAGGTCAATCTCTTTCATTCAGCAAGGAAAACTGCATTAGGTGCTACTGCATACCTGAATGTGGTTATATGATAGAGATACGCATGGATAAAGTATGCATGCCCCTACAATGCTGCCCTAACCACAAATGCGTCTAACAATGCATTCCTTTACAAGGCAATTTTGTGGTAAAGGAATGACTGGTAAAGAGATATGTGTGGTAAAGTTCACAACTGAGCCCTGCCCCCTGGACCCTGAAAACTACCCGAGCACCCCTGAGCACTAAATATCACCTTGCCCCCCCAGCCCTAAAAACGACCCCACCTCCCCGAGCCCTAAAAATTCACTAGCCAGAGCCCTAAAAACTATCCGACCCCATACCCCCTAAAAACTTTTCCGACCCCACCAACCTGAGACCTTCAAAACTACCCAGAATGCCCCGAGCCTTAAAAACTATCTTGCCTCCCTGAGACCTAAAAATTAACCAGCCAGAGCCTTAAAAACTACCTTGTCCCTTGCCCGAGCCCTAAGAACTATCTGACCCCATTAGCCCTAAAACTTTCCCGACCCCGCCAACCCGAGCCCTTGAAAACTACCCAGACTTCCCCGAGCCTTAAAAACTAATCTTGCCTCCCTGAGACCTAAATATTAACCAGCCAGAGCCCTAAAAACTACCTTGCCCGAGCCCTAAGAACTATCTGACCCCATTAGCCCTAAAACTTTCCCGACCCCGCCAACCTGAGCCCTTGAAAACTACCCAGACTTCCCCGAGCCTTAAAAACTATCTTGCCTCCCTGAGACCTTAAAACTACCCAAACCCCCCAGTTCTAAAAAATACTCAGACCCCCCTGAGCCTTAAAAACGTCCCAATCTCCCCGAGCCCTACAAACAACCCTGACCCTACAGCCCTAAAAACTATCTCCAGCCCTTAAAAACTCTCCCCCCGCAAAAACCCTGCCCCAGCCCCACTTACATCACTGCGTCCTCTCCCAATCCTGCCTGTTCCTGGGCCCCAGCTTCTAGACCGTGCATATGCCTTAACCAGGCATATGCGTGGTTAAGACAAGCGTGGTTGTGCTTGTTGGGAAACCGCATGCGTGGTTTAGCTCACGTGGTATAGGCAGTCCCCCACCCCCACCAGTGCTACTAATATTCACGACTGTCCATTACTTAAATTGGAACAGATAGACCTCTAAGTAACAACCACTGAACATGTGCTGTTTGACAGCTGGTTCTCCACTTTCCTTACCACTTTTCCTTAGTGGTAAGTACAATCTGCAGCTGGGTAGTGAAGGTCAGCGGCAAATTGGACAATAATTGGAGTTAATATGTCAACTGTAGAACTAGAAGCTCATGTTTTTCTAGTGCAGAGGTTATTAACTTTTTGACTTGTGTGGACCCCCTCTGGAATACAGGGACCCCCACTGAGTTATTATTGGAAACTGGGGATCCCAGGCATAAGCAGTTTTTTGTATGTGAACCTCAAAACAAAATATAAAAATACAAAAACAAAACAGGTATACATGAAACAAGTGCTCAAATATTAAAATATTTCACAATCAAATATAGAAAAGGATTTCAAATTTGCAACGCTGCTTAATTATTTTATATATTTTAATTAATTTGATTTCTTAATTTTAATAATTATCGAACCCCCTGAGTAGGCCTCATGAACCCCCAGGGGTCCTCGGACCGCAGGTTAAGACCACTGCTCCATTAAAAAGGCTACAGTAAATATTGGACACTATATTAAAATGGAAAAATAAATAGACTGTAAATAATGAAGAAAAGAGATAAAGGTTAATTGATCATTGTACGTTGATAGTTTTCAAACTTAATTCTTCCCTTTTGTCATTCTGCTGCTTTAACACTTTCTCTTAGCAATTATCAGGCTTAGTCTCTCAGCGTCCACCCAGAATTACTGGAGACTAATCTTTTAGGTTTATAAGGTGATGCTATGAAACCTGGGTCTTGCATAATGGAGAACGACAAAAACATATACAATTATAGAAAGAACCTGAAGCCTTGGTAGTGAGATATTACACAGGATCAAAGAGAAAGCCATGAAATTAACTTGTTGGTTTGCTGGGTCTTACCAAGATTGTACAGAATGCATGCTTGTTCGTATTTGATGTCTTCATGGGTGACAGACTTTCCAGAAAATATTTCTGTCCTGCAATTACAAATCTGTCATTAATACCCAATTACTAAAGCATAACATAAAATTGTAACATTTGCACCTTCTTAGCCATTACACACGAGGTAAGTTTGAAATGCCCAACCTTACGGACACTAATGTAAACTGAAAGTCTTACAAGCACAATCTCGTCTGCAACAACGTCATCTAATTTTAAGGAGTTAGGCTAAGTGGGATCAATTTAGGGCATAGTTCACTATTACTGTCTTACGGTTCAGCTAAAAATGGATTATGAAGGCATGTACAATGCCCTTAAATATTCATTGTATGGAAATAATTTGTTTATGGTATGTACGGTTTATTCTCTCATACAAGACCTGTCCCTCTCAAACATCCAATGGTACAAATGATAAGTTGCCAAGTTTTAAGACTGAGCAAGCGGTTATGTAAATATCAGCAACAATTTTCTGCAGGAATTTGCCAGTGATTTTTTTTTAAAGCGTGGGTGACTTACAAAGATTTACATGAGTTTTTTGGGGCCGCTACTCTTCAAGGAATGAGTCTTGAGATATTAAGCTCATGCCCTACCTTGAATCAGAAGGGGATCAGCATCATTTAGGGATTGGGAGCTACATAAACATCACTGTAGTCACCGCCCCAAGAAAAGTACAAATACACTGGGCAACGTATACCCTCTCCTTCGTTCCATCTCAACCAACAACTATAGTCTTCAAACTCATATTTAGAATTGTCACAACTGTTTCATTTTGTATTCTGCACCTCTCCTTCCCAAAATGAAGCAAAAAGTTTCTTACCATGTGATGGGCACTGCGGCCTCATGCTCTGCTCCCATTGGTACACGGCTCTGCAAGTAGTGGAGCTGACCAAAGTACTTCCTAAGGATGCTGCATCCTTCAAAATCTCGAGGAACACTGACAGCACTCTGGAGAGAAATATGGCAAACAGAAACACTAAACATTAGCTTGTCAATCAAGCTGCCCTATGTAAGAAAATGGTGTGTGTAAAGCATTTCTAAATGCATGCCATAAGACTTGGGAAAGGAGTGGCTGGGTGTGCATGGAGGAACCTAATTTAATCAAATTCATACTGTATGCAGCAAAGACAATGCTTTCGGCTGAATCTGGAAATCTAGAAACACTAAAGACAGGCAATTCCTCGGAGATTGACAAGGTGATGCTATGAACATTTTAAATAATTCCGAAATTTTGAGTTTTAGTAGCAAATATTAGAGAAGGGAGTGCACATGCTTAATTGAAATTGTGAGCTCTCAAAACTAAGTTTAGGTTAACAGGGAACATAGTGAGCCCAACATATACCCTTGCAACTATATTGTCAGGAACGAATTGTGTATTCTTCTAACTAGAATTCATAACTTTGCCAAAAATAGATGTCTTCTTTCTGGGCAACGAATTCCTGAAAACAATGAGCTTGTAGCTGGAATCTGAAAAGAAGAGTTAGTTTCCACTGTGCTGCTCTCTTATATCAAAAAGAAGTATGGCGTTATTTCAGTTGTAACGAGGTATGAAAGCAGGATGTGGAAATGGATACTATGGGTGCTTTGCATTATGTATCTTCACCAGTGGTCGACAATGTGTTGCACACAGCATCGTAAAGTGTTTCTCCCTAGAGGAGAGTTAGATCTCTGTGTATTGTGGGTGCCAGATAGAGCAAGTGTAGCACTGAGACTCCTTTTTGGGTAGCAGTCCCCAGCTTTTTTAGAGTGGGGGGATCTTGTCGACAGTCTTGAACTGCGGTGTGCAGTATATGTGCTCTGACCCCTAAAACATGTCAAAATTGACTTAAAACTTGACTGCCACATTTACTTTTCCTAAAAAGTCCATAATATATGCTTCAGAATTATACCTAGAGCATGAAAAGTTAAATGTCACTTGTGGACTGCAGTACCTATTGTGCTATTCACTACCTACAGTAACAGTATAACATTGCTTCAGGCGTAACCTGTGTAGCCAGACAACAGAAGCATCAACTCTGCTGCATTTTGTTTTGACCGGTTAGAAAACTTGATTTTAAATATTAAAGGTCGCCCTTAGTGCACCTTGCTGCCCACAAGGAAGGGGCATAACATTTAAGGGTGAGGCATGTGTGACTTTAGAAATTACCTATTCTCCAAGTGATTAGGCCCAAAACATCATTATCAATGGTGAGGCTATAACTGGCACATAGGAAAAGTCAAAGTATAGATTCTATATTTTAATCTGGAACTATTGGCCTGTAACTGCTACAGACTCCATTCAAAGATGTATTTTTACATTTAAGAAACATCCTATCTAATGGTAAAGTCGGATTTTTATTGAATATCTGGGAAATGTGACTTTTAGAAATTGCCATTTACTCTCCCTGAAGCTACTCCGGGCTAATTTGCATTAGACCTTCAGCAACTACCCAGTCTAATACATGGTCTGAATGAGTTGAGACAGAGTTGTGAATTTCCTCCCAAGAGCTACACAATATGAATGGGCAAAGAAGACTCCTCTGAGCTTAGCAGTATATGCAGGGTGGGTGCCGAGGGACATCCTTTTGACACATAGTGTCAAATCCTGACTGATTGACCGTTTGAGCCACATGTAACACTTTGGCACACTTGAAAGGAAGCAAACAGGATGCCAGGACAAATGTTGGGTAAGCCCTGTCTGGGTGTTATAGGGCCCCGCCTTTGTCCTGGCAGACTTCGGACTCCCGCCTTGTTGTTGTGTGCAGGGCCTGCATCTAACTAGATTTTAGCGTTATCTGTGGGGGACACTGGGGAATACCACAATGCACTCCCCAAAAACACAGCGATTTAGTGTGACAGAACACTTTTGACATCTTAAAAATGCCCTGGCACGTCATTTTGGGTTTGATTGCAGTAAGGCTAACAAAGTACTAAAATAGAAGGTAAGTTTGCCTGGAAGTTTTTACCCCATTGGTTGGGAAGTGCACAGAATTCACTATTACTGACTAGCTGGTGCCAGGCATACATTTGGCACCCCCAGGGACCCTCTAGTGAACACTTTCTGGGCCTACAGAAGAGCACTAGACTAGTGATCTGTGAGGAGCTCTGAAGAACTGTACCTAGGACAAATAAGTGTACTCCAAGAGTATGTTGGCTGACTTCCTGTGCCGTTACAGAGGCACAAAAAACTTCAAGAGGCCTTTGCCCTGCAATTCCCAGCTGACCAGTAGGACATTGAACTTGCACAGGTATCCGACAAGCAGTTCTACAGAGGTAGCTACAATTTCACATTTGTCACAGAGGAGGCAGCTTTAAAAAAAATTACTACCCTGGATATTTGGCACTGGGGTGTCAGATCACTCTCCAGTGCTGGCGACACTTGGCGTACAATGCCCACTGCAACCTAACCCGATACGGATCCAGCCTTGGGCGCTAAAAGTCCTGCATATTAAAGACGCCTTGCGCAAAGATACTGAGTACTATTTTCAAGAAAATATTGGCTTGGTCCAGTCGACCATCACACTTTGGGGAGCCTACAGTGCAGTAATCAAAGGGCGCGCACTCTCACTAATGGCCGGCCACAGAGCGGAGTGTCGCCGACGAGTTTTAGAATTGGAGGCCGAGATCCTCCGCCTAGACGCTGATATTTCTAGAGCTCCAGACCCTAACACCCAGCACCGATGTGACATTAAACGGCAGGAATACAAACAACTGCTCCTAGAGTACGCCAATAGACGTGCTCTGGCCACCCAACATCGCATATATGAACAGGGGGAACGCACGGGCAAGCTACTGGCGTGGCTGGAACGTACGGAGCAATTGGCGCGGTGGGTGCGTGCTACTACGGGATCTGAAAATATTCTCATTACGGACCCTCAGGGCATAGCGGAGGCCTTTGTGAGCCACTATAAGACAGTATATGATTGCCCACATGATTCTCAGGCTCCACTAGTGGCGGAACTCCTGGCCACTATTAGAGTGACTGGCCTCTAGGAGCAAGATGCAGAGGCATTAGAAGTGGAAATTCGGAAGGCAATTCAGGATTTTCTGGAGGGTAAGGCGGTGGGCCTGAATGGCCTCCCGATCGAATTATTCAAACCTATGGCCTCCAAACTAGCACCACATTTACTAAACTTATATAATGAAAGTTACGATAATGCCCTCCTCCCAAATGTTATCCGCGAGGCTACCATCGTAGTCATCCACAAACATGGTAAGCCGATAGATGAATGTGCCTCATATAGGCCCATTTCATTGATTACAGCAGAGGCCAAGATCTTGTCCAAGCTCTTGGCGAATCGCCTACTCCCCTATCTTACAGACTTGATCGATCCAGACCAGTCGGGCTTTATGCCAGGACGGAATACTGCGCGCAATCTACGTCATGTGTATGGTGCACTGGGCCGGGTACACACGCTGGAAGAGGAAGGGATTTTATTGGCACTCGACACCAAAATGGTTTTTAATACGATAGCGTGGGAATACTTGTTCGCAAAACACTTGGCCACTTCGGGTTCGGTCCCAAATTCATGGGATGGGTTAAATAGCTCTACACCCAGCCCTTGGCCCATGTTTCGGTGAACAATCACTGGTCCGCTCTGTTTCCTCTCTGTCAGGGCACAAGGCAAGACTACCCGTTGTCGCCACTCCTGTTTGCCCTGGTCCTAGAGCCACTGGCGGTTTGGATAAGGGGTGGCTCGGGTATTAGAGGCAATAGGTGGACGAACGACCACGAAGATCGCATATCACTCTACGCAGATGATATTTTGCTCTATCTAACTTCGCCATCGCGCTCCTTGCACTGTGTGCTTCACATTTTTCACATATTAGGGGTGCACTCCGGGTACCAGATTAACTGGCCTAAATCCCAGATGTATCCCCTCTGGGGAGAGCCACCCCAGAGTCCCAGAGGATACGACATTCCGGTGGCCTCACTCGGTTTCCTTTATTTGGGAAATTTCCTCACCACCAACCCCGCTCTTTTCTTTGAAAGAAACCTGCTCGAACCGTTGCAGAGGTTTTGTTCAGACGTCACACATTGGAAAACGCTCTCCCTTACCTTGCTAGGGTGTGCATCCTTATTTAAAATGCTTGCTCTACCACGGTTTCTGTACGCGTTACAGAACACGCCAATTCAGGTACCGGATTCCTACTTTTCGCAGATTGAAGCAACAGTGCGGGATTTATTGTGGGACAACATACCTCCTCGCATTGCCATGGCCAAGCTTACTATGGGATGGTACGATGGAGAGATAGGCCTGCCGGATATGCGCCTCTACTATCAGGCCTCACAAATGACTGCCATCAACCAGTGGGCATTTGGGCGCCATGACAACTCCAGCTTTCGCACAGACGACTGGCTACTGGGGAAAAGGGGCTACAACAGAGCAATGTACACGAACCACAAGAAATTGCGTTGGACTGGTCCTATGGCACGTACTGTAGAGATGTGGTATGGAGCGCAGATGCGTATGGGATGGCAGGGCCGCCAATAAAAAGCTATCCCCTATGGGAACCGGACATTCTAGGACGACTTAGCACCTGTGCTGGTTTTGATAAGTGGGATATGATAGGGATCTCCATGGTGGGCGATTTGTGGGTTAGGGGAAAGAAGGCATTGTTCTCCGATCTCCAAACTAAGTACCAGTTAGCACAGACAGAGAGGTTTCACTATCTTCAGATCAGCCACGCCATTGATTCTGCACTGCCTAAAGATACTCCCCTCCCAGACTATTCTCCCCAGGAAGACAGGCCCTTGCTGGACCCTATGCTCCGCAAGGCCATATCTCTCACATACAAGAAGCTGATTAATAACCGCGCCGATCCAATGTTGAGACTGAGGGTGTCCTGGGAGACGGAGCTGGGGGAGCTACCCGATGAGGACTGGCTAGAAGCACTGTCTTCGCCCCGGGATGTGGCCATCCCGATGCGGCTTCGCCTGGTGCAGCTAAAAATTCTCCACAGTCTACTTTGACGCCACACTGCTCCACAAACTAGGCAGATGAGCTAACGATCGCTGCCTCCTGCACTGTAATCAAACAGGAATGTTCTTTCATATCATATGGCACTGCCCGCACATACAACAATACTGGACTGATATCACCAGACAGTTGACTAGACCTGTGATAAGACTATCCTCCCAACCCCTACACTGTGTCTCCTTAATATATGGGAAGCAACGGACCTCACATGAGCCGCACAGTCATGGGTCACGATGGCATGCAGTATAGCAAAACGCAATATTGCTCAGAAATGGGGTGTAGATACCATACCGCTGCGAAGGGATTGGGCTAAAGATATGGACCATGCCATGGTTGCTGAAAAAAAACCAGTAAATAAAGGATGGGGTGCCCACGCAAATGGGACCACAAATGGGGGCGCTGGAAATCATATAGGGGGAGATATGTGTTTCACCGACGGTAGAACTGAGAAGGGAAAGACTCCTGAGACTAGGAGGAGATGCTGATGAGTTATTAGTGCAAGCGGAAGATCCCTAGAGGTATATGTGTATAACTGAAGTTTCCTGACCCAAGAGCGTGTAAGCGGCCCACCAACAGTTTATTCTGTCATTATTGAAATGTTCTGTCCTGTACCTTTGCCGTACTGATTATGGGAACATGATATTGTATTCGATTACACACCTAAGAGCTGTCAATGTAATGTCCTTACTGCTGCTTTGTTTCTAATAAAAACAGTTTAAAAAAAATTACTAAGTTCCTTTATGAATTATGATCTTGACACTTTTTCAAACTTTTTGACTTCCAAACATTCACTGGGGTCAACTCATTAGGTGTATCTGAACAGGACTCCATCAAGGGCGGCTTCAAATTGCTTCTCCGCCATGGTCTACTGCTTTCATACATTATCATTGGCAATTTGTCCTTCTTGGCACCATTTTCACTTAATTCTTTAAAAACGAATTTCTCTGGTTTCCCTTATTGAATTTTTGCTATTTTGGACTTATTTGTCTCCTAAATATTTTCTCTTAACTTTTAAAATGGTTGTGAAATTTGATTGTGTTTTTGTGACTTTCTACTGTATATGCACTGCTTAAATACTTTACACATCGCCTTTGATTTAATCTGGACTGGTTTGAGTCATATTCCCAAGGATTGAGTGCAGGTTTATTTTATTTAATTTGTATGAAATTTAGCAGGTGGTAGCCTTATCCTCTGAGGTTGACACATGTCTACCCTAAATAATACTACACTTTCCTACAGCAAGCCCTTCTTTTTTTTTAAGGGGTACACTGAGGAGACTGCCCTGATTGTTTCTCCTCTGTCCAGCTATGCCCCTTACACCAGTATCCTTACTGAGTGACTAGCAGAAGCACAAGGGTTTAAACGACCAAGAACCTGAGGTATTAAGGCTAGATAACTTTTTATGATACCAATGGAAGAACTGTCCACTCTGCTCGATGCACCATAATTCAAAGTGAATATCATGCAGCTCACAAGGCTACTCTTGACAGATGGACCTGGGTCTCACAAGAATAAGTGTAGATTGAGTCTTAATTTGTATTTTAGACATGGGGGAGCCTTTCAGTGGATTTTCTTTCAGGGCCATTATGGAATTATCATAGCAGGGGCACTGTGAAAGTTTACCAACGTTTTAAGACCCCAGTGTAAATTCATCTTGCATCCTTCCACGCTCCCACAAAGCTACTGGATTATTGTAATATATAACTTTTTTTGGCGATATTCTACCCCGGGGAGGACAGATCGTGCGTTTTAGGCCGATCTGCCCTCTTGGAGGGGGTGAAAGCCCACTAAACCACTAGGATTGTTTTCTTATTCGGGGAGCGACCCTTGGGCAAGGGTTTCTCCACTTGGAGGAGAATCTTTTTTAGTTATTCAACCCCCAAGAAGGCAGATCAGCTGTTTTTAGACCGGTCTGCCCTCGGGGGAGGGGGTGGAGTATAAGCACACTAAACCACCAAGGATTGTTTTCTTCTTTTTTTGTTATACCACCCGCCCACTCCAGAGGGCAGATCTTCCGTTGTTAGGCTGATATTCCTTTTGAGAGGGCGGAAGCACACTAGATACCAGGGAGTTATGTTATGAAGGAAAGTGAGCCCTTGATGAAGGCTCGCTCCCCTTGGGTGCCCATATTTACTTTTATGCCACCCTCCCCTTAGGGCCTATTGGGTATTTTCAGGCTGATCTGCCCTCTGGGGTGTGATTTTGCCCCCTTGAGAGATTTGTGAGTGGAATGAGCATCAGGGTGGATGGTAATACTTGTGTGAACTGGGAATAAGGTTATACATGTGGTGGGAGAGCTACTTCTGGGGTAAGGTGTACTTCCATCTGGTGGTGTCACACCTCCTTTCGAGGGCATATCAGTGTCTTTTGATAATTTTCATTTTATATTATAGAGCCATCCTTTCCTTTGTCTTGTTGGGAATCAGAGTGCAGCTTTGGCAGATCTGCAGTTAGTGGACTTGTGGTCAGTAAGCAACATATTTTGTAATCTATTCATCTAATATGTACTTCGCCTGTTTGTATTTTTTGTTAGCTTTTTGTGTGATTGTCTTTCAAAGTAACATATTGATTTGTGCACATTCTTTACTGCATTGTGTGTAATGTTTTTTTTCTTTTCTTTCCAGTGGGATTTCTTTAGTGCTTGTTGTGTCTGTACAGAGTAAGTGCACTTGATCTTTAGTGTTGCTGTCTCTGTCAAGCAGGTGGTATCGTTTTAGAGTAGATAAGTCTTTGTGTGCTTTGTACCGACTGAATTTTCTTTCTAGATTTTACTATATGCCAGAAGTTTTACTTTCCGTTTGATAAAGCCACACTTTAGTAGCTGTTTTGTACAGTGTTGGGTATTGTTGACTTGTTCGTCAAGTTACTTTTCTTAGTAAGGATTATGGCTAGCAGCAGGATGACTGCTCAGCAGGTTGTCGGTATGCATTTCGAGTCTTCTGACCATAATTATGAGACTGACTCTGCATCTGAGGCTGAGGGGGAAGGCCAGGATTCGGTCAGTGAATTTTCTGTATGAGAAGAATCCTCTGATAATTAAGCCATTTTCAATCCGGATGAAGGACCGCTTTTAGAGGAAGACACAGATGTGCCAATAGTGCAGCAAAATGCATCTGTATTGCAGTCTGGGGCTTAAAGGCTGCCCATTGGAAGTGATGGACACTGGGATGCCATAAAACATTGTGCAGCCGGTGTGGCTTGCCTTTAGTGGTGTTGCAGGGTGTAGAGTGAGTACTGAAAACATTTTGCCTATAAATCTCTTTCAGTTGTTTATGGACAATGTATTTTTAGATAAGATTGTTGAGCAGACTAATTTGTATGCTGAACAGTATTTGAGGAAAAACAGCGCAAGACTTAAGCTCTTCTCTAGAGCTACCCGGTGGACACTGGTGTACAATTGTTGCGGGAATTGTTCAAAGTGGACGCTGTTACTTGTGGCACAATCCACTCTATCCATAAAAATTACCCAAAAGTGCTTGATTGTAGAAAACTAGAGAAGGAACAGTGCAGTGCCTTGTGTAGCAATGAACTTCTAGCTGTGAAACTTTCTGATAGGAGAGATGTCTACATGCTGACTGCCATCCATGACGAAAGTACTTCACCTGTGACTGGGGTTAGGTTGCTGAAGTCCACAAACCTGTGTGCATTGTAGACTACAATAAGCACATGGGTGGTGTAGATAGAGTATATCAGAGGTTGGAACCTTACACTGCTCTTCGTAAGCCATACGTTTGGCATAAAAAGTTAACTATCCATTTATTCCATTTAGCAACCTTCAATGCTTTTGTTGTATTCAAGGATTGTTCTCCAGAGTCAAAGATGACATTTGTTCAGTTTCAGCAGTGTCTGATAGGCAGCGGAACAGGTAAGAGTTCCTAAAGAAGCAGTGGTGGAGGATGTGGCTAGATTGAACAATTGCCACTTTCCTGATCACATTCTTCCCACTGTAAAAAAAAACAACAAAAAAAACGTTCCTGCTAAGAAATGTAGAGTATGTACCAAAAGAAGTATCTGGAAGGAGAATCGTATGTACTGCCCTGATTGTCCTAATCCTGGATGGGGTGTGCCCACAGGTTTTAAATTTTACCACACAAAATTGAGTTTTTTGGGAGTAACCGTGAGTGTAAAAGTAAACGGATTGGTCTGTATCGTTTTATTTTTTTGTTCAGATTTCACGGTTGACATTAGTGTGATGTATTTAGTTAGAGCTGTTGTGTTTGTAGTTATAGTTTTGTATCTACTTCCAATTAATCTCTGTTTTCTTTTTGTTTACAAAAATGTGATGGATGCGTGGGCATGAACTGGCGTTTGGCTGGAGGTGCGCGTGAACTGGCGTTTGGCTGGAGGTGCGTGTGGACTGGTGCTTGGATGGAGGTGCGCATGGACTGGTGCTTGGCTGGCGGTGTGCGTGGACTGGTGCTTGGCTGGCAGTATGCGTGAACTGGTGCTTGCCTGGCCGTGTATGTGGACCATCGCTTTTCTGGCCGGGTGCGTGAACTGTCGCTTGCCTGGCTGTGTGTGTGAACTGCCATTTGGCTGGTGGGGTGCGTGAACTGACATTTCGCTGGTGTGGTGGACTGGTGCTTTGCTGGGTGTGCGTGGACTGGTGTTTGGCTGGCGGTGTGCTTGTACTGATGTTTAGCTGGCAGTGTGCAAGTAGTGACTTGCTGCTAGTCACTGAACACACTGCTAGCCAAACGCCAGTACGCACACACTCAACAGCATCCTGGTGTGATTCCTGTGTCAGTCGTGTTGGTGCATGAAAGTGATGGACCCTTGAATGGTGCTCTCTGTTGATGTGAGTGTATTAATTTGCCGAGTTCCCGGCTGGCTTTGTGAATAGTCTTGTGCAAGTCACGTATGAAAGGTGTGTGAATGGCCCATAAAGCTTTTGGTGCCTTCACTCAGCTTTACAGCTCACGAGCTGTAAGTCATTGGTTCAGGTTTTTGACCTTTCAATTATTAACAGAGCATTTGATGTTTGTGATTTTTTTTTTATAAACAAGTTTATTGGTTTTTATGAGCAACCAAGTGAACAGTGCATCACTGTGACATATAAAACATTTCAGTGCATTTATTGAGTCCAATTTGGTCCCATGATAGGCAAGCCCTGTATTGCTCCCCAAGACCTCCAAACAATTCCTGCGCAACATCAACCCAGCAAGCCCAGCCATTTACCCCATATACGCTCGTGTTTGGCCGGACAGCCTCTTGCTTCATATACAGATTTTTCTTGGATGGTGCACCAGTCCACTCCTCTACGCCACTTCGCAATGGAGGGAGATACAGAGTCCTTCCAGGCCGCTGCAATGTCTATCTTGCCTATCAAAATGACAGTCTCTAGGAACAATTTATCAGCCCGGGAACCATCCATCCCCTCCATCACTACCTAAAGAAGGGCAAGACGACTAAGAGGGACCGCCCAGCCCAGTATGCTGCTTAGCTCAGCCATGGACGCCCAGTATTTGGAAAGGATGGCGCAGGACCATACCATGTGGTAAACAACGGCTGCCTCCGACTCACAATGCAGACATGTTGGGGTTGGGAGGAACCCCGCTTTGTGTAGCTGCTCAGGGATAAGGTATGCACAATGGAGATAACAGATTTGATGAGGCGGAGTCTAGCTGATATGGTTAGCACCCTAGGGGCCATCAAAGCATCCCTCCAGTCCTCCTCCTCAAACGGGCTTACCCAGTGTTCCCACCAGCAAGTCCAGGTTGGACGGGGTATTGTTTATCAGTGATCGATAGATATGGGATATTCCCCCTTCCTCAGGTTCCCGATAAGGAGCTTAGCTTCCAATGGACTAAATTCAGGGATTGCCAAGTGGCCGGGAATGTGGAGGGCGAGCGCATGACGGAACTGGAGGAATTTGAAAAATTGGGTAGAGTGTAGAGAGTATATTTGCTGCAGTTCCCAGTAGGACAAATGCTCTCCCCTCCATACATCCCCCAAACAAGTGATGCCTATCTGGTCCCACTTCTGGAAGCCTGCTAATGTCCCAACCTCCCGCAGCCAAGCCCCAAGCCAAAGGAGTGTTTGTAGTGTAATTTTAGCATCCCACTGGGTGTGCCGCAGCGTGGCATGCCACGCAAGGTGGACCGTTCGGGTTACTGCTGGTAAAGTGTGAGGAATTGGAGCCCCATACAGCATAGCCTGGACCTGAGAGAACCAGAGGCTCTCCAGTTCCAGTCGGAAAGCCGGATCCGACCACCCGCCATTAAACCAGTCGTGGATCACCAGGAGACAGGTGGCCAGATAGTACAGGAAGGGGTTTGTCATCCCCATTTCCCCATCATATGGGGCCCGTTGGCAGTGCGCAAGGGCCAGTCTCCATCTCAAGCCCCCCAGAACAAAGTTTTGGCCACCCCGTCCAGCCTATGGAACCAACTGTGGGGAAGATGGAGCGGGAGGTTCTGGAGTACATAGAGAAGACGGGGTAGAACCATAATTATTTGTTATTTTTCTCTTCACAAATCAATTTTATTGTTGAAAGCCAATACAAATCTGACATCTCAAGGGACACCAGTAAAGGATAATGACAAGCAGCATTTATTTCAACATTTTCCTGATAATATATCTGTGTTGATATAAAACACACAGGAAAAAAGAAAAAAGCAATAAAATTGTAACAACAAACAATAGTGCCATAACAACATCGCTGGAGGCATCCAACAATCTCGGACGTGTATATTGATGCAATTTAGGACATATATAGATTAGGTCTACATCCATAGTGTAACAATATATAATTAAACCAGCAATTCTTCGACATTAGAGGCAGAGGGAGGAGGATCTAATTCTAGTACCCTATAGCCTGACACCGCTTCCATATCTTATGTTTCTGGAGGCACCCTCTAGCTGTATAGACTTGGATCTCTAGACCCATACAAAAGTCAAGTCCTTTCTTCCAGGACGCAATCAACGGCGAAAACTCAGTCTTCAACATCCTAACCACATCGCGCTTAGCCAGCGTGAGGCTGAGAAACATTAAGTGACGTTTATATCTATTGCCACCTATTCCCTCAGTGATATGAAGCATAAATAATTGGGGCATGGGTTGAATATCCCAACCCAGAAGCTCCAAAAGGCAGGCAGCAACCCCCCTCCAAAACCGCAATAAAGACGTACACTGCCATATTGTGTGAAAGAAGTTTCCCTCAGTCGCCCACATCTCAAGCACTCAGGGGGACGCAATCAGCCCTGCCCGCCACAGCTTATATCTGGTGAAGTACACCCAATGCAAGTACTTGAATTGGATGAGCCGCAGGGGTGCAGCTATCACTGTGCCACGTGGAGATTCAAGGGCCTCCACCCAATCATCTTCGTCAAAGGGCCCCTTGTCTTGCTGCCAGGCCTCCAGTGTTTTGTGCAGCGTGGAGTGGTGTTGTTTAGGAGCATACATTAGATCTTAGTTATTTTGTGATTTCCCCATAAAGACTTTGGCTTCGATAGGGTTAAATTCAGGTATAGTATCTTGTTGCACCAAGTATGGGGAGGCAGGGCATGGCTCACGCATGTTGATACTTTTAAAATTGTTTGCAAGGCATATTAAATTCTGCCTGTAGTTCTTGAAAGGACTTCAAGCTACCACCATGCATAACTGTCCCTAATGTGTCAATGACAATGGCCTCCCATCCCTGAAACCCGATAACTGCATTACATGGGAAAGCCGACCATGGCGCCATAAGGGGGGGTCTCTCTCATCAGTTTACCCCACCAGCCCATAGCACGCAGCGCTCACTTCCACACCTCAAATACCGTCCTGCCTTCAGCTGCGGGCCAGAATACAAGAGCAGGTGTACCGACATGGCCCCCATGCGCCAACGCTCCACTGCATACGCTGGGTCCCTACGATCTCCATACCACCAGTCGTTAAGGACTAATATGTGTGAGGCTGAATGATAGGCCTGAACAACTAGGGTGGCAATACCTCCACCATAAGTAGATTGACAACAGGTTCTCAGAGCGACACACGCCGCTCCTCCCACCCAAAGAAAGCAAGCAAGGATCGCTTTTAATTGCCGGAACCTGGTCGGCCATATGTAGTAAGCGTGGTTCTAGAGCGGATAAAAGTAAGCGGGGCAGGGACACCATTTTGAATATGGCAGATCTGCCAAGTAGGGAGAGCGGCAGGTGAGATGACATGCGGACCTGGTCCGCCATCTGCACCCACAGGGGGGCCAAATTTCTATCCCACGCAAGAGATTAAGATATGGATAGAAACACCCCCAAATATTTAAAGCCATCCGGAGCTAAAGTAAAAGGTTGCAAACAAGAGCCCAACTGTTTTCCCCCATGCAGCGGCCACAGATATGATTTGCTACTGTTCATGTAAAGGCCAGAGGTCTCCCCAAATATCTGCATATCTCTAAGCAGACACGGGCCGGTCATATGCGGTCCGCATATAATGCGATGTGGTCAGACACCTCCCTCGACCACTAACAGCCCTGGATCTGGGCATCTATCCTCACCCATGCCACCAATGGTTCCATGGTCAAGGCGAACGAGTAAGGGGATAGGGGGCAGCCCTGGCGAGTACCCCCCGTAATAACAAACCTACCCAAGATTGAATCTGCTATCCTGACAGTCGCAGATAGGTCAGTGTATAACAGTCTAATGAGTGTTAGCAGGCGTGGACCAATGTTTAAGCCACTGAGCAGGGGAAGAGATATACCCAACTAAGCGAATCGAAAGCTTTGTCCATGTTGGCCAGAAGTAATGCCATAGGCTCCCCCAATTCGTCCACCGCCGCTATGGCATTGTGTGCTCTACAGATATTGTGGAGTGTAGGCCGGCTGGGCATGAATCCCACTTGATCAGGCTGTATAAGGTCCGAAATGTATGGAACAAGGCGGTTTGCGATTATCTTGTGTGAGAAGTTGGCCTGGTATTTGGTGACCACTAATTATAGCGGGCACCTTGTACCAGTCCAAACAACGATTAGGTTAAAGACAACCTTTATTGAAAGCTATCCTAGTGGTAGCTATGGAGAGCTGCCTTCAGTATAAGTCTCGTAAGAATGTAAAGCAGCTTGTTTTACCAGTCTATAGCCTCCTTAATGACCAAATGAAAGGAGAACTACACAAGGTATACATATAAAATATATGCATTTATTACTAAACACTCTCTACTAACCTCTTTATGAGATTAGAGAACAAAGCACACAATAATACAGTACTAGAACGACAGTAAATAGCACAATACACAGTGGGCTCCAGGGGGAGACCGAACCATATACTAAGAAAGTGGTAGAACAACCACGACTTGACTAGACACAGTGCCTAGAACACGTAGAATCGCTGGGACCTCAAGGAACTACCCATGGTGGTGACACAGGGGACCAACGGGGCATGCGTGCAGAACACAGATGCAAGCTCCGTATAATCCTATGGGAAAGACACGGTTGGAATTTTAAAGTTGAAGGACACTTAGGAGAGGACTTTGAGCAAACCCATTCAGACTTAGAAGGTTCTAAGGCCAGCACCCATGTGAGCTCCGGAGTACTCAAGTTACCTAACCCAGGGAAGCCGGGTGCATAGGTGTCAAATGGTGCCGGGAATCTTCGTTGTTTTCAATGGCGTGATGCTGCAAAGTGCTGCTGCCGTGAAGAGGAAAAGTGTCCGGTGTGATCCAAGCCTGGATCGAAGCTGAGAAGAATCTGAAAGCAGAGGGGACAGAGTCTGGCTGCCAGTGACCAGGGGCTGGGTAGACGAATGCCCACCGATGTCGTGTATTTCAGGTGCAAAGAGGTGAAGCTTGACTCTGCACGGGGACCGGGAGACATTGACGACGATGAAAGTCTGCAGGCGAGCTGTCCCACGAAGGATGTTGATTAGCAGGTGCCTGCTTAGCAGGGGAGTAACTCCTTTACTCCAAGGGAGATTCTTCAGTCATCCAGCGTCGTGCAGATTGTCGAAGTACTTGGTTTCTGTAGTAAAGTTTAGTCCAGGTAATATCTAAAGTCCTGTAGTCAGGGGTTCCTACTTTATACCCAAGGAAGGGGTGGGACAAACTCTGGGGACCCACCTATGGGAGGGTCAGGACAGAGGGGTGGCTACATCCATATCCTTTGCCCAGTTTCGTTCCAGAGCAGGGGCTGATAGTCCCTGTAACCCCTTTGAGCTGGAGTATGCACAGGGACACCAAATATACCCTCAGTGCAGACATCAAAGCACTCTTGGAGTGCACCCACTCAGCCCCAATACACTAAAGACTGTCTGGGAGGTGGTTACACCTCCCTGTGACAGGAAACCTATTGTCCAGCCTCCCCTGCCGGAGTTTCGTCCAGCAGCAGGAGGGCAGGCACGTGTCTGTGGTTGGCAGCATCCATCTTGTGATGCCAGGGTCGAGAAAGCTGGTACCGGGTGTACTGGTGTTGTCATATTTCTCCCTCTAGGAGGGTGGAATCATACCTCCCCCGCCAGTTACTGGCGAGGAGGTATGACTCCAAGGTGTTTGACACCAAACACAACATGTTTCCATGCAACTGTTTTAAAGTTAGCATTTACTGCAAGATTATAATGCACTTAAGAGTATATGGTTGGCTGCATCACAAACAACCCCGGAATAGTGGTTCTAAAGGCTGCCGAGGGGTTCTGCTCATGCAGGAGCACCCTCTCACATAAAACCCACTACCCTGCCTTCAGGATTGATAAGGCCTGCCATAGGGGTGACTGAGAAGTTTATACGTGCAGTGACATGGCTAGATATAGTGAATCTATATCTAAATAAGGGGTGCATGCACCACCTTACACAGGCGGCTGTAGCAGACCTGTTGTGTCATTTTGAATGGTCTCCCAGGGGTGGCATAGTACATGCTGCAGCCCCTGAGAGGCCTCTGGGGTACCTATACCCTTGGTACATAGTATACCATATACTACGGACTCATAAGGGTCCCCAGAATCCAATCTGGAGTGTACTTAAGGTACAGGCAATCAACTTGGGGAGAAAGTAGTGTGACTGGGGTCCTGATCAGCAGGATCCCAGTCAAACTAAGTTGAAAACGAGCAAAACACCAGGCAAAAAGTGGGGGTAACCATACAGTCAGATTCCACCTTCCTACACATTGGCTAATAGCTTGGCTTCCACATTTAGGAGCGAGATCAGACGATAGGATGAATGGATTTCTGGTGGGCGACCTGCTTTGAGGAAGACTATTATTTCTGCATGTCACCAGTCTTGCGGGAGGCAACCGTCTTCAGCAGCTGCATTAAGAGCCACCAGGTACGGTGCCAGTAGCTGGGACTGGCTATATTTGAGAAATTCACAGGGGAAGCCATTAGGGACTGGCGCCTTGCCCGGGTTCATGCTAACTAAGGCTGTCTGTAGCTCATCCACTGACAGGGGGCATCTTAAAAGTCCTGTGTCCGAGAGGGACCGTGGGGGAAGATCATCAATTAATTTACATACGTCAGCAGACTACATCCTCCTGGGAAGCATACAGGGCGGCAAAATAGGAAGCTATGCTATGTGTCGTGGATCCGTAAGGGTCACCCCTTCAGTATCCTGTATCATTGGGGTGGTCAGGGGCTGCACCGATCGCTGACACTGTCGATGTAGCAAGGTTCTCGACTTGTTACCACACTGGTAGATCCGGCTGCGCATCCCAAGCCAGTAAAGCCGTGCCTCATCTAGGAGCTTGCTTGCATATGTTTGTTGAGCTCTAAGCAACTGTCTACGCACAGCGCTCCCCCCGGACCCCTGACTACTACGTTCCAGATCAAACAGTCTGGCTTCGGCCTGAATTAATGTCTCTTGAAGTTGTCAACGCCTAGCTGCGCAAAAGGTTAGGTCTATCCCTCTAAGCGTAGGCTTCATAGCCTCCCATAATGCCGTAGGGGATGAGACGGTGCCGCCATTGAGTGAAAAATAGTCAGTAATAGATGTGTGGATTTGCAGCCGATACTGCTATTCCTGGAAGAGCCAGGGTGAGAGCCGCCAGCGGAACATAGACCGCCTCGGGCCCAAGGTCAACTGTATAGATATAGATGAGTGATCTTATAAACCGCGTGGCAATATCTCAGCAGATTTTAATCTATTGGAATAGATTTCTGATATAAACAAATATCAATGCGGAAAACGACTCATACACGCTGGAAAAATATGTGTATTCATGGGCACTCGAGTGTACAGCCTGCCAGGAGTGTATCCAACCCATGCCTTGAATCGTGGGCAACAATTTAGATTCTCGGGTTGACAGTGGCCTCTCTCCGCTAAGCAATCTATCGAGTGCCGGACACAGCACGTCATTCCACTCGCTTCCCACTACTGGACAGACGGGCTCTTGGCCCATAGTGCTGGCAATCTTTTTATCAAGTTCCATGCCAATGGGGGGGGGGGCGGCATGCTACTAAGGACCAGAGGTTCACCATTTAGCGATCCGGAGACCACAATACATCTCCCCTGGGGGTCAGACCATGACTTACTGTGGACAAAGGGTACGCTGGCATGAATGAAGATCGTTACACCTCGGGAGCCCCTGGTAAACCCAGAATGAAATGTCTGGACAAATCCGAAGCGCGGTTTGGTCTAAAAATAATTCCCCTTGGGGTATTATATCAGCATACCAACCATACATACAGCACACACATGCCACTCAAACATTCACGGGTCCGTTTATCAGTTGTCAGTAAGTCAATTCTTTAAAATATATTGATGTTTAGATTTTATTAAATTGGTTCAAGAAGTAATGAATAAAAACACCTATTCACATTAGGAGTAATACATCATAATACACATTAAAAACACATGAAATTAAAAGATATAATAAAATATATTTTGCAACAAAGTCAAGAAACTAAGTTCAACAGAACCAGGCCACAATCATATACAATAATAGAATCAATTGTGCATTTTTAAAATCTGTCACATAATGCAAAAGAACATGTATAAGTAGGCCAGGAAAAAGCGGTGCGTTTGAGGGTTTACACGAGTCCAACCTCCTTCTTCAGGCTTCTCAAATGTTGTTATGACGGCAGTATCAGACTACCACTCAGTCCATATGTCACTCACGAGAATTCAGTAGAAAGGGAAATTCTCCATCCAATGTTGATAAAAGGCTGGTTGGTCACAGCCAGCACAGAAATGTAATAAAATTCACAAATCCAGTCTAGATACATCCATTTATGTTGATAGATGATACGTAAGAGTGAGAGACAGTCTCGATGGTTAAAAAACTCCCTATATGTACAAGGTATAAATCCTTCCTACTGCAAGAAGAATGCACAAATTAATATCTTCATTTTTGCACTAACTAAGATGTCGAAAAGAGAAATTTATTTTGCTCATGTGCCCGGGATTAAAAATCTCCGTCTGACACGCCGCAAACGTCTGAAGCGCGCCAAGCAGGGTAATTTGGTGCCCAACAGGTGGGTTTCCTGTAGTAACAGGGCATCCGCTCTGTATTGCTTTGCTTGTCTCAGCACCGCCCCAGCTTAATTTTGTGTAAGAGACCACGAATATTCCAGATGACAATTCCGAGCTACCGGCCCTCGGGCATTTCCCGATTACGGACTCGCCTGACATGGGACTCG
This sequence comes from Lissotriton vulgaris, assembly GCF_964263255.1. NCBI lineage: Eukaryota > Metazoa > Chordata > Amphibia > Caudata > Salamandridae > Lissotriton > Lissotriton vulgaris. Next base: position 275,999,958 of record NC_141698.1, on the reverse strand, counting down.
CACAAAGCGGTGATGGCCATAGATGTGGGTGACCCGTCTAAGACCGTGTACCAGTGGATTGAAATGACACTAACCCAAAATAATCGCAACAAAATCTCCCAACAAAACTTCCCAGCCCACCTCCCTCCACCCCAATACCTTATGAACATAAAAGTACCTATCGCAGCATGCAGTGCATCCAACCCCAAACGAGTCAATGGATCCCTTGAGACAATCCCCTACACATCTCAGTGTCTTATAGCAGTGGAGATCTAGTACATAGTAGCCCAAGTGCATGTGACATCCCTTAATGAGAGCATATTGCAGCCATAGCAGATCATAACAGGATTCAGGATGCAGCTGGCCCCGGTTGGTCTTTTGTCAGGCACCGGCGAGACCGGCTACGGGTCCCAGAACGCTTCTTGGAGCGCGAGCGCGGCACTGTTTTTCAACTGGCCCCAGAGAATCGCGCCCACAGCCCACGGAGGAAGAATCAGAGTCAAGTCTAGGGGAGGTGTGCGGCCTGGGTCTGATAGTCTTGGCAGTCCAGCGAAATACCTCTTCAGGTGTTTCAAAGAAGTGCTGAAGGTCCTGTCGAAGGAACATGACGTTGGAGCAGACGGCCCTGATCTTGGCCTCTAGAGTCTCCAGAGACCGTGTGATGGCTACCAATAGCGCCGCATTATTAGGCATAGCTGCGTCGACACCCCTCTGGCCCGGCCCCTGCGTCACAGCCCCTGTAAACCTATCTATTGTACTTTGTTTGGACGCCATTCTAGTTGGTTTATCCTTGCCCATGCTGTGAGGATAGGTGCGTCTCAGTTCCCTTATGTCCGAGACTCAAGTTCTTCACAGCTTTTTTAACAGAGGGAAGTGGCCAAAGGGGGCCGCCACGTCCTCAAGTTGCACTTAATCTCAACCCGCCGCTACGTGATCCGGGCACCCCCAACCTCCCCTAGCGGGTGCCCCTCTTCCCTCTCACAGACTCGCCCTTCTCTGGCAGATAGTGGCCCGAAAGTTCGGGGGGGACACAACTGAGTGCCACCTGGCCCCCGCGCCTCCCCTCCAGGGGCTGTAACTGTCCCGCACTCGCCCCGGTCAGCACCATAATTCATGTGCATAGAGGAGGGTGAGGCACAGGACCAGTCCCCCATCCAAGGCGCAGCAAACAGTGTAGCAGGGCCCGGTGTCTCACCCCCTACACGATCTACTGTAGGAGGGAAGTCGGCTTGTCAAGCAGGTCCCGCAGGAAGGTGCCCCCCGGGCTCTATCTTCTCTTTGTTTGTTCCCTTTTAGCAGGGCATTTCACTGGGGCGAGCACCACCCCCACTCACAGCCACTGGGAAAATGGAAGGGGCCTGCCGCAGCCCACTGTGGCAGTAGTGCAACACCACAGAGTGGCCCAGCTCAGAGTGCACAAGCAACGCCCGGGGCCACCTCAGTGTCTTTCCACTGCTTCCAGCTGGCGGCACAACAAGCAAGACATCCCACCGTCCACCGCCCGACCAGGCCGCGGAATCCCAAAATTAGCCTACGAGCGGCAAGATCAGGGCTCCACACCCAGCTCAATCCTCCACATGTCCACGATAACGAGCCGTCCCACATGCAAATAAAAAGGGGGGGGGAGCCGGGTGCGCACGGTCGACCGCGCCGTCTAGGACCCAGGTGACAACGGGGTCTGCAGGCCCGCCGCGGCTCGACCCAGTCGCAGAAGCTCTCGAGGTAGCGAAGCTTCAGGTATGCGGGGGCCCCACGTCGCCCCCGCGGGCCGCTTCACCTGTATGATCGCGGCTCCGGCTACAGCGCCGGCCGCCACCCAGGATCAGCGCTCCAGTCTCCATTTGCCTGTCGCGTAGCACGGAGATTCACCAGCCTCGCAGCACAGGCCGCACACCATAGAGTCCCGCAGCGCCTGCCACAGACCTCGACTGCCGCTCCAGGACTAGCAGCGAGTATCAGTAAGTTGCTGCAGAGTCTCCTCCAGCACAGCACTTAGTGGGTTTAAGGGAAGATTTAGGATAATTAAAGGATTGATGTTGGGCTACAGGGAGCTCGGCTACGCGCATCCTACATGTTAGACCGCCAAGCCACGCCCCCAGAAGCGTCATTTTTAACAGGGCAATCCTACTGAGTGGGTTGAGTGAAAGCGATTGCCAACGACCAATGTCGTCTTTTGTACGTTTGAGCAATGGGTTGACATTGACGGACCAGTTCAGCTCCGGAGGAAGCAATACCCAAATTCCGAGATACTTGAACGAAAGTCATCATAGGGGGATAGTTGTTTGCCACTCCACGCATTCTCTTGTAGCGTGAAGGGGCACCAGAGTGGATTTCTGTTGGGTTAAGGTGTAAGCCCAACACTCTTCAAAGGAGTGGAGGACATGGAGGCACCTCGGTCTGGATTGGGGCGGGTAAGCTAAAAAGAGCAGGACACCATCTGCATATAGGGCAATCCGATCTACATCGGAGCCTTGCCAGCGCCATCCGTTAATCCGATCATCGGCTCGAATGAGACAAGCCAATAGCTCTATTGCAAGAGCAAATAGGAGAGGGGAGAGTGGGCACCCCTATCGGGTTCCCCTTCTGATAGGTAATGCTTCCAATAATGCACTGTTAATGGGGACTCTGGCGGGTGGACTGGAGTAGAGGACTCCCACCATTCTCCAAAACTGGGGGGCGAAACCCGCTCTCTTCAGCACGCGCCCAAGTAGAGTCAGTCGACAGTATCAAAGGCTTACTCAAAGTTGAGTAGCATTAGACCTAGGTATGGAGAAACGTTGTTACGGTGAACAACAGCCACATGGAGGAGTCTCAGACAGTGCCTTGTGCTATGGTGTGGCATGAAGCCACATTGATCAGGGTGTATGAGAGTGTGGAGTAGCCGCTTCAAATGGGTGGCAAGAATCGTTGCGTAAATTTTAATCTCAGTATTGATCAGCGAAATTGGGCGGTGGTTAGAACATAAGGCTGAGGGAGGGTCCGCTTTAGGTACAACCACGACTGTGGCTGTGTCGGTGTCAGGGGGGGGGTAAGGTGCCTTTATCCAGAACCTCTTCAAACAGGGTATGGAGTTGTGGGATCAGGATTTCCCGAAATGCTGCGTAGTGGTCCGCAGGGAAACCATCCGGGCCGGGAGTCTTATGGGTATCTAGGCATGAGATCACTTAACTGCTCCCCTCTGTCATAATGGGCTCATCCAGGGCCTTAATTTAATTCTCTGGAGGGTGCAGAAGGGGAGTATCCTGGAGGAAGAGGAAGCTCTCGTATGTGAATGATCTATGGAGGAAAGCGTTGCGTAGTAGCTCGCAAAGGATTGCACAATTTCAGCAGGGGTACAAAAGACTTACCCCTGTGCGTCACAAATTTTGGGGACGAGTCGGTTGGCCAGGGGATGGGTGGCGAGCCAATGAAGTAATTTGCCATTTTTGTCTCCCCAGCCATAAACCCGGACCACTGAGGACCTCCAAATCAAAACTCAAGAGAAATGGTTTTGATGTCTTCATGTATTAAGTGGAGCTGCTTACGCGGTGCCTCCCCATCCGCCATGGCCACAGTCTTTTCCAGGCGGAAATCAGTGTCATCAAGCGGAGAGAGGTGGTGGTCTTGGACCGGCTGTCTGTGTTTGAGGAACCCCTTATCCGCAGATAGTGGCTTTGCCCACCTCCCACAGCATGCTATGAAGTCGCCCTCACTGGTGTGGAAGTGGTCTTTCAGTTCTTCCTCGATCCCTTGTTTATATTCTTGGTCCTGAAGAAACAAGGCGTTTAGTCTGCATATAGGACTTAGAGCTCCCGTGGAGCCCCCGATCCACAGGAGGAGTGGCCTGAAACTCTTCGCCCCAGGATTTGGATCTCAGTAACTGTCCTACAGTCTATGGCAGGCATGAAGATAAGGTCAATACGACAGTAGGTATGGTGTGCAGCGGATGTGTGCGTATATTGCAGTGTACTAGGCTGCCAGGTATGCCAGACGTCATAGAGACCCAATTTGGTAGCCTAATCTCTGAGACAGCTGGCACCTAGCCTTCTGTGGGAGGATGGTGTACCTGTGGCATCCTTGGCAGGTTCTGGGACAACATTAAAGTCTCCCCCAATAAAGGTCATGCCTTCGGGGAGGGAGGATTTTATCGCCACCGCGGTCCAGAGAGTGGACCCAAGGTTTGCCGGGGGGGGGGGGGGGGGGGGGGGGGGGTGTATAATGACATCAAATTGATAGTGGATACTCCAAGGGTACCTGCGAGGATGACTAATCATCCCCAAGGGTCGACAGTTTTGTGGCCTGGTGTGAAGGGAAGGTAGAGCCGCAAAAGGATTGACGTTCCTCGAGCCCCTCTAGAGAACCCTGAGTGCCAAACCTTGTTGAATCCCTGGCATGCTAAGAAGGGTGTTCGGTTCCCCAACAGATGCGTCTCTTGCAGTAACAGGACATCTGGGTTGATCCTCCGTACATAATTTAAAATCAAGGTCTGTTCAATTTTATCTAAGAGTCCATTAACGTTCCATTAAAGGACTCTATGGGGGTCACCCCAACTACATGGCTGTGGCATTGTGGTAATGTAGCGATGCGTGTGGTCAATGGTCTGGGAAGCCTAGGTGGTCCGGGTGGTAAGGCCTTGGGAGCAGTTGGGCACATTCAGGCTCACTACGAAGGCTGCCCGGGGGCGCATCATGGATTTTGTGCATAGTGCTGCAGAGAAACAGAACAACACAAACAAGAGCAGGGAGAACGGTTCCTACCAAAATTCCCAACCAACCCCCCTCCCCATACTTCCCCAATTGAAGCATCTGTCACCCAGTGAACTGAGATTTAGAGTGTGAAGAGACTAATTTTGAAGTGTAGTGTAAGGGCAATGCGGGTTCGGCTCTTCTGCATTTAAGGATTGGCATTCCTCCAGTCAAGCTTATCCGAATAGTAGTGCTTTGAAACAGATTTGGGGGCTGCGTGAAAGGTCGGTGGAGCTTGGCTTTGGCGAGTCAATGGAGCCCTCTTTGGGTGTCAGGTCCGACCTGCCAGAGTTTTCACAGAGCCTAGATGGCTTTTGGGATGTCGACGACCTGTTTAACCCCTGGGGGAGTCAGTGGGCGAGGCAGATGTCGCTCCACAGGTGTTGCGCCTTCTTGGGGACCCATGTCACCCACGGGAGCCTGTTGGTGCGCCTACTCGTGTCCCCTTCTGCGGATTGGCTGGGGGGCATCTTTCCCTAGGCAGATTGGGCACTCCTCAGTTGCCCAGGTCCATGCTGCCACCGGCGTATCAAAGAAGTAGGACTTATTTTTGAAAATCACCTTGAGCCGGACCGGGAAAATGAGTCTATAGGGCAGATTGAGTTTCAGCAGCTTCTGCTTTACATGGATGTATGATCTTCTTTTAGCGTGCACTTCCTTGGTGTAATCAGGGAAGATCATAAAGTTAGCGTCTTTATGGAACAACTCGGATTGGGGGGCCTTCTTGCAGGATGGCATCACGATCCCTGAAGTTTAGGATACTCGCAATTATTGGCAAGTGTGGGGCTCCTAGTGGCGGCCTGGGTGAAAGCGAGCGATGGGCCCGTTCTACCACAAACCATTATGACAGGACATTTGGGGGCATCCATGACTTGATCCAGTCTTCAATGAAGGTGTTCATTTGTAAGGGTTCTGTCCCCACAGGAAGGTCCACCGGCAGAGATTGCTCCGCCGTGATCGGTTTTCTGCATCTTCAGCCTGTCTATGGAGATCGGTCATGTGGGATAGCAGCTGTTTAACCCACATCTTTAGAGTTGAAACATCATATTCGACCTCCGAAAGGCAGGATTCCGTCTTTGTGATGCGAACAGGTGTGTTACGGAGGTCCTGGCGGATGACGGCTATGTCTACTCGCACCTCCCCAATCTTCGTCTCCATGGAGTCTTGACATGCCTTGATGGTTGCCAGGTCACCTTCTGTGGGGCTGGTTGTGGAAGGTGCAGTCCCACCATGACCGAGGCCACTGACTACATACTGCTCCATACGGGTCTGGGCCGACAAGAGTTTCGCTCCTCTGTCCTTCCCCAAGGCATTCCGGTTTCCTAGAGTTGGCGATCTGAACTCACCGCACACATCTCCATTCAAGTTCCTAGGACAATGGCTGGCGAAGCTGTGAGGAAAGGTCGTGTGGCTCCAACAAGAGCCCTGTAGCCAGGTGCAGTCCGTGAGACCTAGGTCGCCAGTAGTGCTTGGAGGAGGTCCGGTGCGAAGGGAGCATGAGATCCCAACAGAGGTGAGTTTCGGGTGGGGTGGGGGGTAAATGACAGCCCACCACCGGCAATGACAGAAGTATGCGGGCACTTGTGCGCAGAGAGCACAGATTAAGGATCTAGGGGGCTCCCAGGATCCTCCCGGGCTTTCAACTTCGCCATGTCGTTTGCCAATCAGTGTTCGACCAGTGATGTTCCCACTCTCAAAAGGCCTCTGGTTCCGGGCAGGCTCCCCCTCAAAGGTTAACTCTGGGCTCCACGCTCTCTGGTCGCCTCAGGGAGTGTCCCACCAGTCGCTGGCTGATGCAGCTGGTCTCCCACAGAAGCTCCTCACACCCTGTGGCAAAGAACTTTGGCAGGTACTCACACTGGGATGTAGGGAAACCCCATTGCTCTTATGGTTTAGGCCCACTTTCACCTTCAGGCTTCGCGTAGTGGGGGAAGGAGGGGGGCCTCTCCCGCGGGCAGACACGCACTCCCGCTGATTGCGGACCGATCAGCCCCCGCTCCCCACAGCAGGGACCCAAGGAGTAAGGCACGTCAGTTGAGGGCCCATGGCAGGCCCACGGGAGGTGTCGGCTGATTGCGGGTCGACAGCCTCGGTTGCTCCACAGCCCAGGAGGATCCTGATGGTGTGCAGATACCTCTCAGGGTCACACCATTCAGTCTATCTTCTGGACCGGGGATAGGAGATCTTTCAGCCCACAGCTCCCAGGATCTCCGTTGGACGCAGCAGGTGGGCACGCGGTCCTGCCAGTCAAAGGCGGGGGAGCACCCTCGTCTATCCGCTATGGGGCAGAGGAGGCAGGATCCGCCACTGAGGAGCTCATACGGGGCTCCCCTACCAGCCAAGCCCTGTGCCTCTTGCTTATCAATGGGCCGCATGCCTCTATGGCAATGTGCAGCTGGCCACAGTCTAGCATTGGGGGGCTGCCTACATCCTTGATGGTAGTGCGGTGGCACCGCTGATCATTAGATGTGCCATCCTCCTCATCTCGGGTGCCGCTGCAAGTCGTTTTGGCACCACTCCCTCCTATGCCACCATCTCAGGCGCCGCAGCCTCAGTAGGTCCCAAAGACGTGTTTGGTATCAGCGGTAGTAGCGGGTCAGATTCATATGCTCCTGGAGTCAGTCTGGCAGCGGGGACTCCGGCGGGTCTCACGGCACTCATACAGCCAACTTTTCCGGTACCAGCAACTCCACAGCCATTTTGCTGCGACCTGGGCAGTTCCGTGTGTGGCCGTTCAGAACCTTCCCTCACGCCAAATCCAACCAGCGCTGTGTGTGATTGAGGAATAGATGGTAGTGAAGTAATATTTGTCTTTTCTGTCTTTCTCTGCCAGAGTGTACATTGTCTGTTGATGTGAGTGTTGTAATGTGTTGGGCCCGTGGCTGCCAGTGTGAAGGGTCTTGTGTGTGTGTGTCATGTAGGAAAGGTCTGTGAATGTCCTGTAAAGCGGCTGGTGCCTTGAAGCAGATTTACAGCTCACAAGCTGTGAGCCTTTGGTTCAGTTTTTGGAACTTTCAATTATTAACAGTGTATTTCATTTCTGTGATATCTCTTGTTAATAAAATATACATTTTGAACCTTTCACCCACCTTCGAGCCAAATCCAACCAGTATGTGTGTTTCCTTGAGGAATAAAAGGATGAGCAGTATTATTTGTCTTTTCTGTCTTTCTCTGCTAAGGTGCTCATTGTCTCTTGGAAAAATCTACCAATTCTTTCTATTTTCGTAAACTAAAAACCCAGGGGAGTAAGGGTGGTGTGCCTCTTTTGGATCCCAACAGGTTGTCTTACCCACAATGCCTGCAAATCCAAAAATGTGACTAAAGTAACACATTTTCTTTGCATTACCGGGCCGTATTCTTCCGGAATCAGAAAGAAACTACAAATGTCCTACCACCCAGTGTTGCCCCAGGTATCATGATGAAACTTTTACCTCATATGTGTGGGTGGGCTAAGTGCCCGCAACAGGAAAGGATCCAAAACGTATTGAGGGTAGCTCTTGGTGCACCGTTCCTGTTCTAACAAGACTGCATTACCATAACACAAGCCTAGATCAAGGAGCACATGCATGATAATTGCTCAGCCATCCAGATATCCACAAAGCTGGGGCACTCGGGGCAAGGGTGCACGTCAGTCACCATGCAGGGACTTTTCTGCCCCAAAAAGCGTAGAAGTCAGTTGCCAGTTGGAGTTTGTGTACTGTTGCACTTAAGGAGAGTGACAGGGAGTTATTCTGTACATGCTTCATTTAGAAACAAAGACTTTGAAGAAAAATAAGTTTCAATAGTCTGAAAACACCACTAGATGGCAGAAGAGAGCAGAGCCTAGGATCAATATGTGCTGCAAACTGGCAGATGTTGGCCCAATCAAAATTACGGGTTGTGTACGAACACTCCACTTCAATGTACATTTCTCCAGGAAAAAGTTGGCAAAATGTACTTTGGGAAATTGGCATGGAAAGAGAAGAGCATGGGAAAAATCAGTGCACAAATACGAATTCACATGATTAGTTTCTATTCCTGAATTCAAATCCCAGAATAGCATGGAAAACTTGCATCCCAAAATTAAGGTATTCCTTTTGATTTTCTACATGAGTTATCAACGATATGGAGTCAAAGCCATAAGGTTGAATCATCTACAAGATGCATATACCCTGCAGTTTTTGCCCACACTAGTCTCATTCAACTTAAGTTTGTGGAAAGACACAGGGATGGTAAACATGAGTATGAGAGGGTGAAGACAACTTCACATGAAAAGAACACAATGAAGTGACAATTAGGAATACGATGACTATAAATAACTAATTATGTACATACATTTGTGGGGTAGACAACAGAAGTGCGTACCTGTCTTAGCTGCTCCAATTTCTTCAGCTCTTCATTATAGTTCTCTGGATTCTCACCATAGTTCTTCAGGACAAACTGTCGAAAGAGAGTACACTTGAAGCATGGGAGGCCCAAAAAAGAGCACATTTTGAAATTTGCTAAAAATGATACCCATTATTAAGGGGAGTGGGTGACTACCCACTTCGAGGAATACTCATAAACCTCGTCAGGGTGCACCTTCAAAGTCACTAAATTAAGCTGAACTCTCCCTCCAGGTGGATGTGGCACGGAGCAGACAGGCTTAACTTAGTCAATGGTGGCGGCAGAACTAAATCGAGGTGCAATTTGAGGCCAACTGTGATGGAACATGGGTCAGATACACCGAGCAGGATCTTCCTAGTCAAAGAGTTTACCTTCTGACATTAGTTAGTCAAGTCCTAGTTCACACACAAGTACACATCTAAAGACCCGCTGCTCCTCACATTGAATCTGCCTATACGTCCCTAGTATATGTGTAGAAAATGCACCTAGGAGAACTGGTAGTTAAATCCCACTAGTGGGCTGAAGCACCTAATGTTCCATTCACTACAGTGGCAGGATAGAATTGACTTCAAAGCCATACCTATGTAGCCAGAATGCTGAAGCGTGAACCCTGCAATCCGATCTGTCCAAATAACACTTTTTGGCAGGAGAAAACCTTATTGTTAAATATTAATAAATCGCCCCTATTTAGGTACTGTGCAAGGCATTTAAAAGAAGGACATGTAGAAATGTAATATTACCCTGTCCAGACAAATACAAAACACTAAAAACAATTTTCACTGTGGCATTTGTAGTAGGTACAGGGCCTGCCTCAAAATGGATTTTAGTGCGGAACCGGCAGGGAGCAGAGCCAGCAGAGAGCGGAACCGGCAGAGAGTGCAGGGGCGTAGAGTAGATTGTTTCAGAGAAAAGTGCAGTGGCATTGCGTGCAGGAGCATATAGTGCAGTGGCGTGGATTGGAGCAATGCAGATTAGAGTGGCATAGAGTGTAGTGGCGTTCAGTGCATTGGCGTAGAGGGGTGCAGAGAACACTGGTGCAGAGTTCAGTGGCGGAGAGTGTAGTATTGCACAACAGAGTAGCGTAGAGTGCATTGGTTTTGAGTAAACTGCTGTAGAGTGCATTGGAGTGGAATAGACGGGCACAGAGTAGAGTTGTGAAGGATAGAGTGCTGCGGTGTGGAAGTGCATTGGCGTAGAGTGGCATAGAGTAGAGTGCAGTGGCGTAGAATTTAGTGGTAGAGAGTGCAATGTTGCAGAGGAGACTGTCGTAGAGTACAGTGGTGTATAGCATAGCAGTGTGGTATGCAGTAGCGTAGAATGCAGTGGTGCAAACTGAAATAGTGGCATAGAGTGCAGACACATAGTGTACAATGGCATAGAGTGCAGTGGTGTATAGTGCAGTGGCATTAAGCGTTCCAGAGTAGAGTACAGTGGCGTAGAGTATAGTTTTACCAAGTAGACTGGCGTAGGGTGCACTGGTTTTGAGTAAGATGGTGTGGAGCGCACTGGCGCCAGGTCGATTGTTTTTGAGTTGAGTGGTTCATTGTACAGCAGAGTGGCGTAGAGTACAGAGTACTTGATTGACATAGTGCACTATTGAAGAATGGAACAGAGTAGAGTGCATTGGCATAGACTGCATTGGCACAGAATGTAGTGTTACAAAGCAGTGGCATAGAGTAGAGTGGCACAGAGTGGAGGAGTGTAGAGTGCAGTGGCGAAGAGTGCATTGGTGCATAGTAAAGTAGTGTGGGATAGGGTGCATTGACGGTAGAGTGGTGTAGAGTACAGTGATGCAGTGTGGCGTGAAGTAGTGCAGGGTAGACCGCAGTAGTGCCGAGCAGCGTGGAAAAGTGCAGAGCAGACTGCAGTTGTGTGGAGCGGTGGAAAACAGACTGGGGTAAAGCGAAGTATGGATGGTGTGGTAGCGTACTGCCATTTCAGACAACACTTCAACTGAAATAACCATTACATTTGCAGAGACATACAGTTTTACTGATAAAAGTATACAACGCACAAACGATTATTATGTGTGTAAATGTCATCGCCTACTGTATTGATCTGCTTTGATCGTAATCAAATATTTGTTTCCACACACTTAAGAATTACCAAAAAATGTGCTTCGTTAGTGATTTTCTAATTCAGATATATTCTGACATATCTGCAGTTCATTTACATTTAAATTCTGTTGTGTGCTAGCAAAAAACATTAGATCGTGTTCCTCAAGCACATCCTAAGTTGCCAGCATGATGGTCACATAAATCCTCTCACTCTGAAGTCAGAGAAAAAAAGTAAACAACAAGCTTCTTGGGAGACAAACCTGACATTTGACCTCTATCTCTGAATGCCCAACAAATGTGACAAGATAAGAACAAGATTTAAAGGTCTGTTTACAGAAATTGAGTACTAGTGCTAGAATACAGTACATAGGGGTTGGGCAACGGAAAAGACAAACTCAAACTGGATAGTCTAAAACAAACAAATGTGAGTTATAAATCACAAAGCCAAAAGGTCAAAACGGGTGAAATGCATTTCCAAGAAAGCTTTCTGAATGTCCCCAAGACGTTGTTAGCAAATCAGCTTCGACCTAAAAAGTAGTTTCTGAGTGCAAGCAGTGGAAGAATACAATCATCCAATAAAAAGGATGGTAAAGTGGATATGCTCCATAGGAGAAGCAAACACAGGAGTAAGCAGGGAAGCCATTGCATAAAAAGAAAATAAAGAATTCCAATAAGCCAACCAGAGTAAAGAAACCTAAGGGCAAGCTCTAAGCTTACCGTAGGTAATTGGCATGGGCTATAAGATGCTTTCACCTACAGACAGGTAAGTAACCTAAAAATGTAAACAATATTTTAGCGAACAGCAATACAATACAATGGTCCTAACCAAATAATTCTAAAGAAAAAATTGGGGATTTAACAGGGAACAGTGTTTCAAAATTATGAGAAATAGTAATAAAAAAGAGTTTAAAAAAATAACAATCAAAGTGTGGCCAAAAGAAGTCTAAAGTTAAACTAGGTTACAGTTTATGTTCAGTCGGAATGCAACTGCCTGGGTTTTCCTGACCAGGTTTTCCCACTCACCGTTCTTCCTGCCAAAAGAAGCCCCACCCACCCCAAGACCTACTTAATGCAGGCCGCAGCACGGCCTAAAAGTAGACATGTGCAACGGGCGCGCCCAATGGCGAACCCATCTGCACCCATCAGTGCCTGAACCAAGCCCAGCACCACGACCCCTGCACCTCCCGCCGCCCGATATACACCATCGCCGAGCTTTACACTCTCAACCCTGGACGCCGTAACAAACAATGATACTGCTCCGACCCATGCTCCACAGTAGGACCTTTCACCTGCACCCACTGCCACTTTATCTGCCATTGCACACACACCAGCCCACCAACCAGCCCCACCGCGAACACACCACAGACACTACCTGGACAAAAACACCAACTTGCATGACCCCTTCTCAACACGCTCACTATGCAAGCATTCCACTGTATTATGAGACCTCATTGCCACCTTCACACCCAACATTGTCTTCTTCACTGAGTCCTGGCTCAACGCCACATCATCCCAGACATTGCCACAGCGATCCCAGACTGATATAAAATCACTCACAAGGACCACAACAAACAAGCTGGGTAGAGGAGCGGCCATCATCCACAAAGAGACCCTACAGCTGGGTGGAGGAACAGCCAACATCCACAAAGAGACCATGCAGTGAACCACCACCACCCCATGGAACATCTTAACTTCAAGCTCCACGCGGATAAGACAACTATCAGAGGCATCCACGCATACAGACCCCTGGATCACCAATTGCATAGACAGCATCGTCTCATGAAGAGCAACATCCAGAAAAAGTCCTCTATAAAGGCTAGCTGGCACACCAAAGAACTCAGAATAGCAAAACGGGACAGCAAACAGTGGAGAGGAGATGGTGCACCAGTAAGGACACATCCGATAGGGGACCCTTCAAGAACTCCCTCAACCTCTTCCACCACCCGCTGAGGGCAACAAAGACAGCCCTTGCCGCACACATCGAAACCAGAGCCAAAACCACCAAGGAACCTTTCAACATTGTTAAGGAATTCTCCAAATTGGCTGCCAGTGAAAACCTCATCAAACCCTCACAAGAGATGTGCGACAACCTCGCCCACTTCTTCCATGACAAGATCACAACCACATACAGAAACTTCGAGCCCCAACCCACACCTACGGACTTCCTCAACAGATACGCCACCACTGTAACCAACATGAAACTACACACTGACCACCTGGAATATCCTCTCCAACCAGGACACCATCTCCATCATGAAATCGATCCATTCGGGAGATCCAAAGACCCATGCCCACACCACATCTTGAACCTCGGACCCAAAAGGAACAGCCAGAAACTCACCACCTTGCTCAACACCTCTATCACACCTTAACATTTCCTGATGCCTGGAAACATGAAGATGCCAGATGCCTACTCAAAAAAACCTCTGCCAACCCCAGCGGACTCAAAAACTACTGGCTATTTTCCCTGCTTCCATTCCCAGTGATGGTACTAGAAAAGATCATCAACAATCAACTCATGACTCACCTGAAGCAAAACCAGCTACTCGAAACCTACCAGTATGGCTTCAGCAACAATCACAGCACTGAAACTGCCCTGATTGGAGCCACCTACAATATCCAAACGATCCTCGACTGAGGATAAACAGCAGCTTTGATCCTTCCCGACCTCTCAGCAGTCTAAAAACACTGTATCCCACCACATCTGCATCCAAGGGGACGTGTTCAAATGTATCCCCTCCTTCACAACCAGTAGAAGCCACAGGATCCACATCCAACCTTTCACCTCTTAACCCAAGGAAAACACCTCCGGTGCACCTCAGGACTCATTATTAAGCCCCACGCTCTTCAACACATATATGGCCCCGCTGGCCAACATCGTCAGATCCCAACATCACAACATAATTTCCTACGTAGACAAATCCTCAACTCATCTTATCGCTCACCGACGATCCCACCACCACCAGACCCAACTTCCACAGATGCAAGACAAACATCGCTGACTGGATAAAGAACAACTGCCTGCAGCTGAACACAGACAAGATGGAAGTACTGATCTTTGGCAACAGCAGCAACACATAGAACGACTCCTGGTGGCCATCAGACCTTAAACCTGCACCCACTCCATCCAACCACGCTAGAAACCTCGGAATCAACATTGACAACAAGCTCAACATGAATTTACAGATCAACGCCATCTCCTCTGCCTGATTCTTCATTCTGTGTATGCTATAAGAACTTCAAGTGGCTACCCATACACAAGAGATGCACCATGACGCAAGCCCTCATCACCTGCTGAATGGACCACGCAATGCCCTCTTCGCCTGAATTGCCGCACACCTCCTGCAGAGACTTCAGACCATACAGAACGCCACAGTCAGACTCATCCTCGGCCTTCCCCGACAAACCCACATCACACCCCACCTCCACTGGCTCTCCATACAGAAGAGATGCCAATTCAAGTTGCTGACCCACGCACACAAGGCTCTACACAATCAAGGACCTGCCTACATTCACCACCGCCTGAACTTCCACAAACCGCCAAGAAGAATAAACTCTGCCTCCCTTTCACTTGCCCATACTCCCCACATCCACCAAAGCAGAAGTGGAGGATGCTGCTCGTCCCACATCACAGCAAAGACCTGGAACAGTATCCCCACACACCTCTGGACCATCACTTCCAGAATTCCAAATGGCCCTCAAGACCTGGCTATTCGATTAAGCCTCCAGGACCTGTAAGCGCCTGATACCCTATCGGGTGACTAGCCGCTCTTTATAAATCCTGATTAATTGAACTCAGCCATCGATTATTACAGTGGTTATGGAGATGTGGTGAAGCAGCGCTGGCAGGAAGAAGATGAAAGGCTGATTCACATGATGCGAGTCAAGTGGATGTAGAAATGAAGAACAAAGGTTGCTCTTAGCCTCAACATTCTCAAGTTTGCCACCCTCCTTCTTATTTGAGATGAGATTCAGAGCTACAATCACAAAGTCTGGCATGATCCTCACCCTCTGTCTCTGACAAGACCATATACATTTCCAGTGCTCCCAGTCTGGTTTCTATAATAGCAGCTGAAGCATATGCTGGTCATTTTGGTTTACAATTCAGCCATCACTGATTTAATTATAAGCCCGGAGGCTACCATTATGCATCAACCTTTTAATTGCAACTCCTGCAGAACCTTTAAAGAACTTCTTGCAACAATAACATTGTAATAGAATGTTCCTCCACTTTTAAATGCTGCTTTTGCTCAGATAAGTACCTTTGTTACTGCCTTGCTATTTTGGCTGTAGTATGAAAGAGAGTAAATATAAATGAGACAATCTTCTAATTCACAGAAGCAATGAGAGTGCTGTTAGTATTAACATTTTACTTAGGTTTTAGTATGTTAAAGAATTTGGCTGAGAGTGAACCAGGGTTGGACACGACTGAATAAGGTTTTTATTTTTCATATGGGTAACTAAATCGATAATGGCAATATTTTTTTGAAGTCTGAGTATTAAAACAATTGTTTAAGCGGGCTAAATCAGATTCGAGCAGTCAAAAGGGATGCCGTTTGAATGGATGTGCTCTACCCCTGGTAGAGCACCTCCATCGCATGAGGATGCGATGGAGGTTTTAGGAGATTTAGAGGCTTCGGTAAACCCGTACCCGATTCAGGAGCATGATCCGCGCCAGCAGTAAGAAGGGTGAGAGAGGCAGCGTGGTCATTGTTTTTAATTAAAAAAGCAGATGTTTGTTGCCATTGGGACTTTGCGCCAATGGCGGATTGAATGTAGGGTACCGCGTAAGGGCATCACTTAAAGCTACTTTCCATTGCCGAGCGCAGTCTCTGGAATAAGCTGATGGTCTTTCAGTGCATGTTAAGTCACACAAATATTGCGCAATTTGGCAGCTCTTTTTGTTTGGGCTGATTATTTAGGAAGTGTAGTGCCTGGCACAGGGTTCTAGATTTTAAAGTGGTTTTCAGGGCAGAGAGCGAACATAATGCACTGATCCTTGATTTTGCCCTTCCCACTGTAACAAAGCGCAGTTCTACATCTGAGGCTGGTCCAGCCAGCAGGGCCTTACTTTCAAACAATAGACGCAGGGTTAGATGGGACAAGCTGGTCACTCACCCAGATCAAGTGGCGGAGCTATATGCTCTGCTTGTCCCAGCACTTGAGGTTGCCACCGCCCTAAAGGTACAACACCCCTCGTATGAAACCTACCTAAGGCTGGCAGAACTTAATAGGGAATTACTTGCTAGCCTGGCTGAAATCCTAAACCCCCCTGAGCACAGATGGAGCAGGGTATGTAGCAAGCCCAGCTGGTATAACAGGGCCTGTAGACTGGCGAAAAGAGAACTCCTTGAGGCATTGAACAAAACAATGACAGGGCACGCATAAAGCTTAAGAGGACAACATATCGGCAGCTAATCCATCACGCTAAGATTGAGTGGGGGAATGATAACTGGGCAAACTTAACATCTGCCCTAGCAGTGAAGGATGCCCGCAAGTTTTGGCAAATTATAAGTACAGGCTCAGCCGAACCCGAGCTGGCAGTGGCACCCAATATTGCTCCTGAGGTGTGGGAAGATCACTTTCATACCCTGTACCAGGGGGATAACTCAACTGGGAATTTGCCCATATGCGGCATAGAGCTTACCTCTGTCCCGTTACATCTGAGCACGAGTTCACTGAAGGGGAGGTCATGAACGCTATTGCTAGACTCCCTGCTGGTAAAGGTCCCTGGTGGATAAGGTCCCTGGTGATCTTTTTAAACATGAACCTGGGATAAGGGCACCTTATCTAACGTTGATTTTTAATGCTATTTTTGGGGTTATGGCGGTCCCAAGTACTTGGCTGGGAGCAGAGTTAGTCCCTATCTACAAGAAGGGATCACCTCTGCTCCCAGTCAACTACAGGCCGATCAGCCTAATAGATGTCTCACAGAAACTTTTTTTGCGAGGCTGATTTTAGACCGCCTCGAGGGCTGGATCGAGGAGTTTGAAATTTTAAGCCCATATCAGGCCGGTTTTAGAAAGAACGTCTCGACCACGGACCAGATTTTCCGATTAACTATGCTTTTTTGGAAAACTGTTCAAATCAAGGGCGGATCACTTTATACTGTTTTCGTGGATCTCCGTGCGGCCTTCGATTTGGTCCCACGCAGGAAATTGTGGAGTGTGCTCTAAGATATGGGCATTCCCCCCCCTCTTCTGCACAATAAAATCCGACTCCACACTGAGAATTTCGCGCAGGTCAGGTGTGGGAGAGAAGGCAAATTGTCATCCAGCTTCCCCGTTGGCAGAGGGGTGAGGCAGGGGTGCGTCTTGGCACCCACCCTGTTTTGCCTCTACGTGAACGGGGTAATTGCCCACCTGAATGCGGTCCCCAGCAGAGCAGCTCCAGGGCTCGCTGGGGTTGGGGTCTCCGCGATAATATTCGCGGATGATACCCTACTGCTCTCGAAGACTCCTATGGGTATTCAGCGAGTCCTGGACGGTTTCGTTAATTTCTGTTACGATCGGGGGCTGGAAATAAACACTTCCAAAACGAAATTCATGATTTTTAACCCCCGGAAAATAACGCTCCCAAGTCTTGTGATTGGAGGGGTCAGGCTCGAAAGAGTGCAGACGTTTGAGTACTTGGGTCTTACTCTTAACGAGAGTATGACCTGGGCTCAACATCAAATAAAATCTCAGTTAAAGCTCACTCAAAAGGCAGGGGGCATCCTCAAACTTTTAAGTAAAGCCACAGTTAAGCCAATCGGACCACCGCTAGAAATCTATAAACTGCAGGCACACGGGGCGGTAATCTATGGTGGCGAATTGTGGGGCCACAATTGTGCTCCCGCGATGGTCATCAAGGAAAATAAGTTCCTTAGGCAGCTGGTATTACTGCCACCAAGTACGCCACTGATGCCCCTAAGGCTCGACTTGGGCCTTAGACCTCTAAATGAGGAATTGGGCCTTAAACCCCTAACCTTCTGGAGGCGACTCTGGGTAACTCCAGAGCTCAATAATTACAGGCAAGAGCTTGTGGAGGTTCTAAAACTGCCTAATGCGTGGAAACTCTCCTGGTTAAAATACATAAGACAGGAATTTGAGAGGCTGAGCCTCCCTCTTATGTGGAGTTACCCAGAGCAAGCATGTACAAGTATATCACGCAAGCAGTTGGCTAATCTGTATTTTGAACACAATTTATCTGCCCGCCTAGCGAATGCCCAAATAGGAACTTTGTCTAACACATTCCTTATCACGAAAGACTACTATAAATTAGAGACTGTTCTGAATGATATCAGCCCTCCTGGCTATAGGAAGCTCTATCTCCAATGGAGACACGGCTCTTTGCCAATTAGAGCCCTTACAAGCAAATGGTGCCCTTCTACCCCATAAAACTGCCCAGGCTGTTCTGCGGATGTAGAAAATGAATTGCATGTCGTCTTTTTCTGCCCTGGATATCAGATCCCAAGGAAAAGGTGGATAGTTCCAATCTGTAAAAACTTGGGGATTAGACAGTGCTCCGAAGCATTCCGGATATTAAAAACTGATCTTTCTCCATTAATCGTTTTTGCTGTAACAAACTTCTTAGCAGCGAGGTGGAATAAGAGACTGAACTATCTGAATGCTTAGTCCAGTGAGAGAAGATAGATATATGTATTTAGCCTTAGAGTGTTTAATGATTTTCCAAAGTAAAGGCGAGGCGCTGTGATGATCATGTTTTTAAATTTTTTTAATGGATTTTGTATTTTACAGTGATGATATAGCTCAACGGACATGCCCTGATTGATGTTTTTAATTCAATTGAATGAATTGAAGTGTGCTAATTTATATTGTTGAATGTAATGCGACTTCTTTTATGACAATGTTGTCGAAATAAAGAAAGTATGCACAATACGCAAGAGTGATTTGAGGCTCGGTCCATTGGTTAGCAGCAATCATCAGCTGTACGGAGAATGACACAGAAGGAGGTTGGAGAATTCAGGAGAGGTTAGAAATATTAAGGAACAGATTCTTTTACAGGACAGAATGGCTTCAGAAAATGGCTGTGTTGAACAAGAAGTATTAGAAGGCAGGATGAGTGAGGAGAATATTAAGAAATGAATCCAAAGGGAGGTTAGAGCTTCTTTTAAGGAGGTGGTAGATATTGTGATGGAAAAAAGAAAGCGGCATCTAGGTTCTGGAGAGGAGTATTTGTCTTTATCAGAAGAAAGGCTGAGACGAGTGTGAAAGAGACGAAAAGGCTGAGACGAGTGTGAAAGAGAGGAAAAGACTGAGGAAAACAAAACATTTAGAGAAAAGACTACTGAATAAAAAGAGGAAGGATGGATGAAACTACATAACAGAGGGTGGTTCTGTTTCAGCACGCATAGCAAAGGTGTCCATAATGGCACACAAGATTTATCAGATGAAGAATTCATGAATGTTGATGGTGATATCACATATGGATCAGATAAGATGTAAGACGAATACATATTTGATTAGAATTAAGATTACTTTTTAAATGATGAACTTATAGGCGATTTGGGCTGTTCATTGAAAGCGATAATTAAGAATCCACTAGGTGAAGAAATGTTTAGTCCATACGACATTCGTCATACTAAAAGTGCAGATTGGTGACCAGAAGAATAAGCAGGTAAATTAATTAAGGAGTACATAAGAAAGTCTATGGGAATGAAGGTAAAAAATGTACTTAAGGCAGAGTGTTCAAGGCCAGTGATTGAGTATAAGGTGTGAAATACTCCGAACCTATATCCAGACATGATTACATTTCTTTTTAAGATGGGGAGAAATCCTCACAAAGGTCTACAGGGATCTTGGAAGCAATGTTAAGATGATCTGTTGGACATTCTGGGACCTCTAGCAAAGTTTATAGATATGGCAGAGGAGGCTCATTTAAACAATGAGCCAGTTGATTTATTAAGAGGATGGAGCCAAAGGGCTATGAGCTTTCTAGGTAACTCCAATGCTGAGCTCATGGCCGAATGCAGGAAGACAATTCGTATGAAAATGAACCCCAAATTGTGGGAAATGGCAAATGAAGAGGCGAGTGAGGTTGCTAGAGCGATGCTCTTTGGTGAGAAATTGGCGAAGAGCCTAGGCAAATATATGGTTACTTTTACAGCACTAGAAAAGGCTTAATCAAACATGAGGAAAGTGTTCGGTGGTGTTTTTGGAAGAGCAGGCAGACAAGGACCTTATACTGGCGAGGACTATAAAGGTCCCAGTACAATAACGCCTTCAGGAGGTGCAGGAAGAGGCTTCCAGGAGTCATCAGGTTTCTTCCTGCAAAGAGGAAGTTTGGGGAGAGCCACGAGTACCAGAGGACGATGGCAGACTTCTACATAGTTCCGCTGTGAGTTCAGAGACGACTATTGTTTTCTTCCCCAAACACAAAGTAGGGGGTAGTCTAAAAAGGTTTGTAGACGCATGGAGGAATATAACTGGAGATCCATGGGTGTTAAAAACTATGCAAGGGTTCGAGATAGAGTCTGTAGATATACCGGTCCAAGTAAAAGAACCGAGGGAGTTAAATATGACAAAGAAACAAAAGTTAGGGGTCGATGGAGAAACAGAGGGAATGTTGCAAAAAGGGGCTATACGTCCAGTGAAAGAACATTCAAAAGGGTTTGTGAGCACTTTATTTGTGGTGGGCAAAAAAGGACAAAGGATGGAGATCTGTGATAAATTTAAGGTTTGCAAATTGGTTTCTAGTTTACAAGCATTTTAAGATGGAGGGAAACCATCTTTTGAGAGACATGCTTCTGGAAAAGCATTGGTTAGTAAAATTAGAATTGAAGGATGCTTATTTTACAGCGCCGATGGAAGAAGAAAGCCACAAGTATTTACAATTCAGACGGAGGACTCAGTGCACAAGTTTTTATGTTTCCGTTTGGTCTGTCTCCGGCACCATGGTGCTTTACAAAGGTGATGAGGGCTTTGGTAGCTCATTTCAGAGAAAGAGGATTTCATTTGATTGTTTATTTGGACAACATACTGTTGATGTCACAGTATGTAGACGAGTTAGAACAATTGAAGATGGTGAGGGGTCTCTTGAGGGAGTTTGGGTATGATAAACAAAGAGAAGTCCATTATGTACCCATCTCGAGGTTGGGATTCCTGGGGTTCCAAATAGATACAGTGAGAGCAATGTTCTTGTTACGAAAAAAGAAACAAAGATGATAAAGAAGGGGGTGTTGCATGTATTGAGGGAGGAATGTTTAATGTTGAGGGATTTGGAGAGAATAATAGGTTTGTTTTCGTTGTCAATCCAGGCGATTTTTCCAGGGCCAATGCACTACCCTGCTTAACAGAGGCATTAAAGAAGGGCATATGGTTTGGTGACATGGTGGTTGTGCTGAATAAGAAGGTGAAGGAAGAATTGTATTGGTGGCTACACAATCTGGAGGCATGGAATGGATGAGCAATGTTTGGTTGCATGCCGGATTTTGTGCTGGAGACAGATGAGTCTAACTGGTGGGGGACCTCGGATAGGAGAGAAGGAGACAGTTGGCACAAGGTCAGGTTTGGAGAGAAGTCAGCACATAAACTGTTTGGAATTGACAGTGGGCTTGTTTGCACTGAAGAGTTTCAGAGGAGTGTTACAGGGTCAGAAAGTTTTGATGAAAATGGACAATGTGTTGGCTGTATCGTACAGTAATTGCTTGGCGGGGTAGCAGGTCCAGGAGTCTGTCAGACACTGCAAAGGTGTTGTGTTTTGTTTTGTTTGGAGGACAGGGTAAACTCAGCTGCGGTTTCTTCCTGAGGGCCGGGGAGTGTCGCCTTCCCACCCGCTGCGAGACATGCTAAAGCAATGTGAACAATAAAATAGCAATGAAAGAATTGTATTGCCATTTTCTATTCACAAAGCACGTTGCAGCTTTCAATCTGCCCAGAAGCTGGGATAAAGGAGGGGTGTGTTCTCTGCTGCACAGAGAACTGGTAAATTGACTGGCCAGACACTGCAAAAGTGCACAAGTCAGTTTGGCCGGCTGTCTTGAGTCGGTCAAACTGACATGGGCACTTTGCAAGTCTCCAGTGGAGACCAAGCACCGACGTACATGGCCTAAAGGAGCATCTAGCCAGAGCCTGCTCCACCCAATCCAGGCGATGCTCTTATGCAGCATGAGAGCAGCACCTGGATTGGTTAGGGAGGGTTCCTCTTTCACTGGTGCCCGTCAGAGCCACGGACTGCAAGGACACAGAGGACGCAGCCCAGGTAAGTGCATTTATTTTATTTTTAATGCAGTTGTAATGCATGTGACTGCTTTTATTTTGTATTCTTGTTTTAAGTAAACGTGTTTTGGGATGCAGTGAGGCACATTGCTTGCCCCACCATTTTGTTATGCTACCATTATGTTAGCAGCCACTCTTTGGATAAATTTGAGAGCAGAATATTTTCCAGGGGACATGAATTCTATTGCGAATTGGTATTTAAAATCTTTGATGGACTACAGCAATTGGAAGATGGAGCTGCCCTGTTTCAAATAAATAGATTGGATTGGCATCCTTTGGAGGTGGATCTGTTTAAGAGAAGGTTGACATTTCAGATAGAAAGGTACTTCAGCTGGTTGCAAGACCGTGGTGCAGCAGCGGTAGAGGTTTTCCAGCAGGATAGTCAGAGATGAGAGAATATGCTTTGCCACATTTTGCTATGATTAGGAGGCTGCTTATGAAGGTGTGAAGAGGGAGAGATGTGTCTGTTGGTGAAGCTAACTTTTTCTGGGTGTCTCAGGCATGGTTCCCAGCAGTCTTGGACTTGGCATTTGAGGTTCCGTTGTTGATTCAGGTAGAAGAGGTTTTACTGAGGAATGGAGAAGGGGAAAAATATCTGTTGATACTGAGCAAATCATTGCACCTTCTTGTTAGTAAAGTGTCCGGAAATCTGGAGCTTTCCAAAGACTTTCGCAAGGGGCTGCTGAGTTGCTAGAGGGCTCTTAGGCCAAAGGAGCTTGGCGGAGGTTCAAAGTAATTTGGAATTTTATGATTTGTTGGTGCATGGGAAGGAGTTGGGATCCTGTGGAGGCACCTTGTGGTAGAAGTAGGACATTTTTAGTTGAGCAATTTGAGAGAGGTCTAACCTATCATACATTGAACTGTTATAGATCTGCAGTTTCGGCAGGTCACGTATATATGTTGGTGGAAGGTCTGTTGGAAGTAATGTGCTGGTGTGCAGAGTAATGAAGAGCATGAGGCTTACGAGACCACCTAGGGCTAGATATGAGACTTTGTAGGATGTATATTTAGTCCTAAAGTTATTTAAAAACTGGTCAATTAACAAATACTTAAATTTGAAGGATCTAACACAAAAACTGGCGACGTTGTTACGATTAGTGTCTGGTAGAAGAGTTTCAGATGTCAAGAGCTTGGAAGTAAGAAATAGAAAATTCAGTCCAGATGGTGTATATTTGAGATTTAGAAAACAACGAAAATAATGTCTATTTCGATGTTTTATCCATAGCTTGATGACTGCAGGAACTTACGAGTGGTGGTGTGTTTGAAGAAATATGAATGCAGATCACAGGAGAATAGGAGAGACGGTGAGCATCAGTTGATATCGTATGTAAAGCCTTTTAAGATGGTGAGTTCCACCATGATTGCAAGGTTGATTAAAGATGTGATGGGGCAAGCTGATGTAGATGAAGGAAAGTTTAAAGCCCATTCTTTAAGTGGCGAGTAAAGCCTGCTGGTCTGGTGTAACACTGGAAGGTATTATGAGGGCAGTGGATTGGTCCATTATATATAAGTATGTTTCCTCAGCATTACTTTAGACCTATTGAACACATGTCAAAGGTGGTGTTGACGGGCTTTCAACAGGGAGAATGGTACCTTTCGGTCTTGTAATGAAATGGTGATTCTAAGATTACCATGAATAGATATTCAGGATTTCATTAAAGACATGGAGGCTAGCATTATCCGGCTCTCCTTTTCCTTAAAAATAAAATACATTTTTAAAAAAAACTTAGAGTTTTGAAATATTATTGCAAATTGAAGTATTGTTTGACATAAGGTTTGTGTTTTAACTGATATGTGATGTTACGTTCAAAGTTTTTTTTGCTTGTTCTAGATTCCCAATCTTGATGAGGGAAGAAGATGAGCGTGTCTGATATGGATGAAGTCTGGATTCTTCGCAGTTTGGCATTTAAAAGAGGAGGAACATTCTATTACAGTGTTATTTATGGATTGTTAAGATTCCAGTTCTGGATTGTTTTATTGTTGTAAAAATGTAAAAGGTTGATGTATAATGCTAGCCTCCGTGTTTTTTAAGAAATCCAGATTCTCTAGTCATTGTTATCTGAGATTCACCATTTCACTGCAGCGATCGCTCACTCACCTTCTCCATTTTAAGTATGCTGCAGTACCTACCAGTGCTATAAGTTGGGAAGTTTACCAGTCACAATGTTACCAGCCTCTTAATCAACAGCTGAACTTCACTTACATTATTATGGGGAATGCAACCCAACCATTTTTACAGATGTGATTATTGCACAGCCTTCGCACAACAGGAACACAGATCATACACAATTTCCTCTGAGAAATACTCAAACAACGCCCCTATCCACGTCGGGGCTGGGATAGTGGAGAGCTGGGAACCCCCACTTATGTCAAACTCTACCACCTGTGTCAAGAGCCCCTCCACTCAAAATCTTTCTAACATCCAGCATCTGTGTAAGCAGACATTCCCCTATCATGTCACATCTCCGCAGCAAGTCCCATTTGTCTACTTCATCTTGCTTACCTCTGCCTAGATCCAGTCTCTCACCACAAAGATAGTAGGCAGTAGCACAATAAACAAAATCTCACGCCTTTACGCCCCACTGCATACATATGCACAGCTACACCAGTGCAGTGGTACAGCACCAAGACTATTCATAAGGGACACCCTTAATACACACGTTGCTCCAAACAAAACCTACTGAGTTGAGTCCTACCAACATCAAAAGCCCTTCACTATGGGTATTAAGCACTATACAAGTGTAAATAAAATACTGTGTTTTATTGTCTTAGATTACTTTTCCATTTCAACCTATATGTTTTTTCATCAGATATCCAATATAAGTTTCAGACAGTCAAAACCCAGAATGTTCCACATCCATGAGCTTGTCTTCAAATAAGTGTTTTTTGTAAACCTTTTTCTCAGTGTATGGTATAAGTTACATAAAATTAAAGACTTTCTTACACCGCTGGATGATGAATCTTTAGTCTATATGCCCAATACCATTTCTCAGCCCATAGTTCAAAAAAAGGGGGAACCTAGATGCACCACTGTCTAATATGAATGTTGCAGATTTCACAAACTGTTACTTGACCTTTAAATCTTTTCTATTACATACAGCAGGGTACTTGATAAGTGACACTAAGAAATCATGTTTACTTCAGTACGGCACATTTTAAAACCCAATACAGAAGTAATTTCAGATCTGATTACATTATTGTTTCTATGCACCATAGACTAAGCAGACCATTCACAACTATTCCGACCCCGAGAAGTCACAACTGGGAGCAGGGTTTTTTAAATTTTTGGTCAATAAAAACCGAAAAGCAGTGAAAAATGTCATAAATATGTAGGAAAAAAATAATGTCGCAGTAAATCAGCAGAAGAAATATGTCGGAGCATAACCAATTAAAATATACAAAAACAGCTTAAAGTATCCTCTATCACAATATATTGTGCAATTAATTGTGGAGAGTGGGCTATATTTTCTGTAGGTAGGATTGCACTATTTACATAGAACCTCGTACCCCTTAAAAAATTGTGAAATGCTCTGTCTTACAAAGGAATACAAGGCACGTGTTTCTGCAAGGGTTCAGAAGGTATGATTTACAGGTTGACCTGTGTAGGAGGTGTTAGGTGTGGTGCTGGAGGTATGAAGTTGCACTCTAAACATCAGTACTTATAGATGAGGTGTTGTAGAATCTTCAGATAAAATACACATTCCAAAATTTATGGGAGGACAAGGACAGAGCGATAAAAATCAAACCTAGAATGAAAGGCTCCGGATTGGTAGAAGGTAAGGAGTTTTCACTAGAGAAAGCAGGTGTTTGTGCTCTGAATGACAAGACGAACTATACACATTGCTTCAAACGTGATAAGTCTAGCCACAGGCGACCAGGTAAAGGCTCCAGCAAAGGTAAAGTATGCAAGGTGTTATTAGGGCTAAGGACTGGTTTCACAGCTACATTAAAAAAAGACTCTATAGCCTCTAAATCAGCCGGTGGGATATCGCTATATATATATATATATATATATATACACACACACACACCTTCGGTGTATTTTAGACAGGAGATCACAGCTAAAGGAAGATCTGATAGAGTATAAAAGGTCCAATTTGTCATTGATTCACTTAAGTGGTCAGGAAGGGGGTCATATCCAAGATCATGCCTGGATCACTTTTTTCATTTGATAGGCTAGGAGGTGGGCCTGGCTCTTTTTAGCAAGATTGTGGATGTGTGGTAGATGGTCTAGTTGCCTTAGATTATCAGCTCTATCTAGTTTTGGATGGGTTTCGTTTTAGCCGGTTTGACCTCATCCAATGATCTACCACTAGGAGGCACTAGCCAATGGTACCTAATTCGGATGGGCACTGACGTTTTCGTACAATTTGTGTGCCATCAATGCATTCGTAACAGCTAAGACTGATGGTAAATTCTCCAGTAGTGGACATAGGTACATGTTAAAGAGGAAGGGGCCATGCGGGATCCTTGAGGCCTCCTGAAGTCCATGGGCAAGCATCAGAGACTATCTAGGAAAGAAGCATTCCAGAGAACGGTGCCTTGCATTCCTTTGAATCTCTGGAGCAGATTGAGATGATGGACCAAATCAAAGGAGGCAACAAAATTCTGTAGCAGGCGGCCATTAGTTCATTTTTTCAACAGGAATATGAAAAAGAGAGACAGGCCCATATTTGTTTGGTGCTTCTATGCATCTGTCTTTAACGGGAAAAGTACCAATGAGGGCACAGTTTTCACCCGCTATCCAGAAGTGAGGACAGGTTGTGTTACCAGGACTTGTAAAGAATCTCCTTTTTATCTTTTGTTTGTGCTCCTCTTCCTCAATTTTCTCAGACTAATATAGTTGCCTCTTCGGGGATCTATGCAATGTAACCTGTACACATTAAGGTGTAAGAACAAACTGAGGATAAAACAAAGAAATTATATCTATATATTTTGGTCTCTTTTTTGTTGGGGATATGAGGACACCTCAACATCAGTAAATTTTCCATGCCAGGTTCTATTGAATGTGTTGGTTAATGAAGCGAGCACAAGATTTGACAAGCCCCAGCTCTTCCCTGCCCTATCGATGCATGTACAAACACATCATTAAAAGGGGCACCAAGTACATCCTGAGGGCATACATATATTCAGAATTACTATCTTCTTTTACGCTTGGATGGTGGATATGGCATTTTGATTGCATTGGTTGGTTTTCAACTTTCCCTCTTTAATCTATTATGCATGCTTGTGTGCATGTGACTTCTAGCGCTAGCCAATTTGATCATGTTACTCCTGTATTTGTATTGTCTCCAAGTAGCTATTCTACATCTGTGGAATTATCTTCTAGTAGATATTCACCTCTACCTGGTCCTTCTGAAAACTTTTTTTAATGGCCTCTTTGCGCTAAATTTTCCAAGAATTATTTACTCTTATTTCTTCAACACTTAATCAAAGACACTTTTTTCCTTATTAAAATCTATTTATGAATGTTTGAATGTCTATTAAATTGTTTAAGCACCGCACCCTATCATCCTTAGTCTGCTTGGACCTGAATAGAGTAATGTGGATGGACCATGAGAGATTGAATATGATATGGGCAGCAAAGATGAGGCTTCAGAAGACGAGCTGAAAGAAATGGCAGGTGAGCATGAAATAGAAGGCTGCGGCAGCAAAATACTTTGTTTAAAGACAAGAGCGCTAAAGGTTGGTATGGCTGAGTGAAAAAATGAGGTCAAGGGAATGTAGCAGGAAAGCCAGTTAGAGAAGGCAGAAGCTTTAACAGAGGTGATAAAAGAGGATAATTGCATTTCACCATAAAGCGGACAACAAGAAGAATGGAGTTGGTAGGAAGGAGATGTTGAGAGGGGTAATTTGTTTGGTGTAATCAATAAAGGGGAGATATGTGATCTACATTCTAGTGAGTTTCAGCATCAAGCAATGTCAGTGGCCCTATAGCCTGTTATGCATGCTTACAGATAACTAGTGCGGTGGAGAAAGAAAAAAGGTTTGGGTGTCATTTGCAAATAAGGAGAATCGAAATCAGGGGAAGGCTTTAGCTATAGCAGTAATGTAGTGAGAGAGAGAGAGAGAGAGAGCAAAAGAGCATGTAGAATTAAATTGTGCTTCATTCTCCACGGTAGAAGATTTATGTGTAGTGGTCGGCAAGTACCAGGAAAACAGTAAAATCTGTTAGGGAAGTAGCAGGAAAAATGGGATTGAGGGGTTGCCACAATTTTATTAGGATTGGAAAGACTGTGTAGATAAATGCTATTACTGACCATATCGAACATGGTACCTTAGTCAAAATACAAAAGGGTGGCACTAAAATGCTATTGATATACAAAAGTGACCAGGTATCAAATGTGGTTTAAAATGATTCTGTAAGGACGTGGGGGTATTTTCCAGAAGCTAGATAGACGTGTTTGAGAATTTGTTAGACCAGCTTTTAAATTGTTTTAGGAAAAAAAGTGGGACAATGGGCAGTACTTGACATGTAAATGTAAATGTAGTTAATTTATATAGCGCTGTATCACCGACCGGTTTCTAAGCGCTTGCTTAGGGAACCCGTCCTGGTATTCCCCTGTGAGATAACCCATTACTGGGCATCCCCAAGGTGAAAGCCAGGCATCCCGCTGCGAGGGGCAGTCGTGGAGCTTAAGCAAGCTATTGCCCAGAGTTACAGAGTGGGACTCCATGATTGGAATAGGCACCGAGGCGAGAATTGTCAGGTCCGGGGGAGATTTGAGCCCAAGACCCGCCGAGGCGGGGAATTGAACCCAGGTCCGGGCCAGACCTCTGCATCAGGGTCTGCCGCTCCAACCACTTGAGCCACACTTCTCCAATGGGTGAAGGATTGTGTAGAGGGCTCCTTGATTTTGAGAATGGCCACTAAAATTGGGAAGTATGGAGCCATATGGATATTAAATGAATTGACAAATCAGGTCGGGGAGACTGAGAGGAGAGATGGCTTTGTTAAGCTGCTAAGATAAGTTTGTTACGTGGGACAAAAGCAAGGAGTTATCACCATTTTTAAAAATGTGAGCATGTGTGCTTGAAAACAAATATGTCATAAAAAGGAAGATTGGTGTTTTCATGGAACTGGGTGGAATAAAATATAGGTGGAAAGAGCAGGAGAGAACAAAGGGAACAATGTTCTTGCAATTTTAATGTTTAGCAGAGATGTTAGCGGCAGCAGGTCGGATGATTGACTGATTAGAGTTTGCAATGATGATTGTTGAGGAAGTAATTTTTTTTTAAAGTGTTGACAGTGTCAAAGGAAAAGGAGTAAGACGCAGGGGAACAAACTGTGACTAGCACAACAACACTGCTGGTTTTTCTCCACCGGTGGAGGTGGGTGTGCATGCGGACCTTCATACCACATTTCAATGCCTGTCCAAGGGCAAAGTAATTTCTGAACAAAGCCACTGACAGGACGGAGGCTTTGTTACCAGATCACGAAAATCACTGGACTGGCAATATAAATTAAGACTCCAACCAACGGGTCGAAGTCATTGACTGAATAACTTTGAGGCACCAACCGGCTCGTGGAGGCACTTGTGATTTATTCTCACACCCATATCTGACTAGGAGGCAATTCATTATTCGCAAGGACACCAAAGAAATCTGCTTTTGGGCTGCCAATCCCCCCTTATGCCCTGAGGAAGACCCACCTTGACGCATTTTACTTTTGCGCAACTCACAGGGCCGAAACGTCGGCGTATTGTATATGTCTACACAACGCTCATGATTACAGTCCCATTTGTCATTGGATCCTGAAGCATATGTGCTAAAATAATAAGGACATGCATATTTATAAAATCTTTCTCCCCTCTTTTCATTGCACGCTCAATTGTTTCTGTATATAGTGTACTGTCCTTATCACCACATGTCACTTTTTCACCACAGTCACGTAGTTCATATTGCAACTGAAATTGTAAATTGTGACAGCCATGATTATTTGATTATCTCTGAATACATTATTGAATTCTAATTTTGGTGTTTGTTATATCTTTATTTTTCCTTTGCAAAGCATTGATATGTGTTATAAGTAAGCTGTTCCTACTTGCTCTAAGTAATTGAAAACGCCAACAGAACCAATTTTTCCTTCAAATACGTATACCCAGGTTCAGAGGGACACTGGGTTGCCCTATTACGTTTACCACAAGGGCAAAGTGAGGCTGAGCCACGAGAGACAATATTATAAACAAACATTGATTATAAACAAATGCATTTTCCTAAAGTCAGCAAAGCCGGAATTAGATCATTTCCTGGCCTTCTAATTATTAGCGAGGGCAAACCGATATGCTCTCTACACAACATTTACCACCCACCCAGAGACAACCTCACCTTTTCCCAACAAATCATGGATATGATTTCAACGAATTCCGGACGGCAGCTCTCCCAAATATACCTTGGCGACTTCAACCTCCACTGGAACGATCGCAATGACGCAGTGGTAAATAGTCTTAAAAGTTTCCTCAATGCCCTTGACCTCACCCAAATATGCAACAGCCCAACCCACGAGAAAGGCTCTATCCTCGACCTTATCATCTCCAAAGAGGACTCTATCCAACTCGAGTCCATCCAACCCTGTGACTGGTCAGATCATCATATTGTCACATTCTTCATCAATGTAAAAGTTAAATCTAACCCGGTTCAATCCTCCAAGCCCAAAGTCTGGAAAAGAGACTTGAAAAAACTCAACCCAAGCTCTCTGCCTCCTAACAGCTGCAATCTCCTACTCCCACAGACCGGCGCTAAGGACGTTCAATCCCTGACTGACCACTACCTCAACGTTATGTCCTCAATAATTAATGAGGCTGCACCTATGCAGCTAAAAAGAGTCTCTACTAAAATCTCCAATCCATGGTACAACGGAAGTCTTAATGAGGATAGACGAGACATGCGAATGGCAGAACACACCTGGAGATCAGCTCCCTCTGTAATGCACCTACAAACGCTGAAGAAAAAGAGAAACGCCTATTTCAGGAAAATAAAACGCTCAAAACTAGACTTCTTTAGCCTCCAGCTAGACCAAGCAAAACACCGTCCGAGAAAACTGTTTGAGCTAATCAGAACACAATCCAAGGAACAATCCCAACCACTCAGCACTGTGCGCGAAGCTCCCTCCTGTGAAGACTTCTCCGCTTTCTTTATCCAAAAAACTGACAACATAAAGAGCGATCTCCTCATTGACGCAAGCCTCTACTCCAAACCCCACTGCATAGCACCCACTGAACCAAAAAACAATGCTACATGGGCAACCTTTGGCACCTACTCTGAAGAAGAAATTGGCAAACTGCTCAGCACCTTGAAACCATCCAATCACCTCACAGACCCCCTTCCTGCTAACGCTGTAAAAGACTTTACCCCTTTGCTTCTCCCACTCTGGACTAAAACTATCAACAGCTCACTTCAACAAGGAACCATACCTGACTCCCTCAAAGTTGGACAAGTCACACCTATACTAAAGAAACCTACAGCCGACCCCTCTGATCTGAACAATTACCGTCCCATTACTAATATCCCCACTCTCGCCAAACTACTGGAAAAATGCGCACAATTACAATTGTCTAAACACATTGAACAGTTTGATCTCCTCAACCCTCATCAATCAAGCTTCCGAGCAGGACACAGTACAGAAACTGCTATGACTCACATAATTGACAACGCACTTCAAATGCTAGACCAAAACGACACCTGCCTCCTCATCCTTCTTGATCTCTCTTCAGCATTCGACACCGTTAAACATGAGAATTTACTCGAACTACTAAACACAAGAATGGGTTTATCTGGAACTGTTCTCAAGTGGTTCACTTCCTTTCTACACAACAGGTCGCAGAAATTCAAGAGCAACAACCTGTTGTCCTCGCCAATACCTGTAACGCTGGGCGTCCCCCAAGGATCCTCCCTATCCCCAACTCTGTTCAACCTAGTTATGGAACCTCTCACCACCTTGCTACAGGCATCCAATGTACACTTTCACATGTACGCCGATGACACCCAACTTTATCTCAAATTACAATCCCCCAAAGACATTTTGCTCCTAAACTCAACGATCAGAAGCACCCAATCCTGGCTTGCCGATAATGATCTCAAACTCAATGCTCTGAAAACAGAGTTCCTTCTGATCTCACCTCCAGCGAAGATCTCCACCACGCAAACTTGGCTTAAACAACTAACAGCACTCAATGTCCAACCCACCATCGTGGACTCAGCTAAATCCTTAGGCATAACCCTCGACACCAATCTCAACATGCAGCAACATATCAGCAAGGCAACTAAGGGAGCGAACTTCCAAATCAATACCCTGAGGAAACTTAAACCTTTCCTACCAGCCAAAGACTTCCAAACGGCAGTTCAAGCACTAGTCATCCCTCGAATTGAATATGGCAGCGTCGCCCTCTGCGGACTCCCCCTAACTACTACTGCACCCCTAAGAGCTTCTCTAAACGCTGCAGCGAGACTCATCACTGGGTCAAAAAAGCACTCTCGTATTTCTCCTGACTTGATATCCCTGAACTGGCTGCCTTTTGAAGCCAGAATACATCTGAAAATCGCCTGCATGACACACAAGGCGTTACACCTGAACTCTCCCGGCTACCTCACTCAGAAGCTGACAATCTCTGGCGGAGCTAGAAACACTAGATGCACAAACAATCTTTTGCTGAAACCTCGTAGATTCCGGAAGGTAAAAACCTATAAACGCTCCTTCTCAGGAATGGCACCCAGGATCTGGAACTCACTCCCTCCCGAAACTAGGCTCATCTCTTCCACTACACTCTTTAAGAAAGAAGTAAAAGCTATCCTCATGGCAAAATACACCTGAACTATTACTTCGGACTCTTTTAAAGACTCCGCACCGATCTGTACTACCGGTTTGACACAGTTGTTTATTTGTATTACCTGTATTATTGATTTACATGATTTTGATTTATCTGTTTGACTATGCTTCCTCATGTACCCCTTCTGTGTAAAGCGCTCTGATATCTGCAAAGATCTTGTCCGCGCTATATAAAACTTTCAAAATAAATAAATACTCCAGTCGAGAAGATGCATTCGTCCACGTCTAACCAATCTGTGCATTGCAGCGATGCCGTAGTAATAGTCAAACCTCGAATTTTATCCTTTCAAATTAAAATGTTTTAAGGTAAAGGGTCAAACAATTTGTCTCATATGCCTCGCTTGTCAACATATTCCAGGCTAATATCAATCTTGAAGAACTTTATGTAAAACTGTATCTAGATTCTTCATACATCTTTCCTACAAGACTCATTTCAGTGAGTCTCTCATATATTGCCTCTTTCCATACATGTAACACTTTACTATCTACGACAAAAACCGCCTCACTTCTAAGACAACCTTCCCTTAACCCTCTCTTCTAAGGCCGTCTTCCTGAAACTCTCCCCTCTTTCTCAATATTGTCCCCTTAAATATGGAGAGTCCCTTTTGCTGCTCCTAAGACTTGTCACTGTCAAACATCCTATTCCTGTCACTTTCGCTAGATCTCCGCTTCCTATTATCATCCCGACCCTCCCAAAGCACCTCGTCAACCCACTAAACAAACCAGTCACTCCCCTCTACAACTCACAGACCCTGAACCATTGTTGTCTCCTGCTTGTCAGCTTGCCCTGACAGTTCTTGCACTCCACTGACCTGCTTGACAGCGCTGTTGAAGCTGAAGTCGCCGGCCTCCTTTAGGTCCAACCATATCATGGGCATGCGTGGCACAGCCTCCATTCTCCTAGCAGGACCACCACCAGCTTCACCGAGCCAGAGCCTCCTGACCCGGAAGCACAACAGGGTGTTGACGTCACCGTCACGACCACTGAGCCTGCCTGGGCCAGGCAACCAGGCCCTCCCGAACCTGGAAGGACAACCAATTACTGACGTCAGAGTCACGAGCACTGCAGTAGCCGAGCCCCTTCTGACCCGGAAGTACGAGTATTCGACTATTACTTGACGTTGATGCCTCTAGCAGTGCATTTTCACCCGCCTGAGCGCCAAGTATAAAAATGCGTGCATGTGTCTCAATACCACACCCTGTTCACCCCTGAAAAACAACAGACGGCAGGCAGCAGAGTGTCGCGTCCGATGGTATGACAGGGAAAAGCATTAGGAAATCACGTGATGTTGTCACGGGCCAGTTCTGTGTAAGGATGCCGGGAATTGTAGTTCATAGTAAACGGGGTGGATCTACTAAAGCACGCTGACTCCTGAACGTGTCCCTGCACGGCATACTGGGATTTATAGTTTTTGAAACTGCATTTTATCTTAGTGTGGTGACCTAATAGCTAAAGCAGCTAGCTGGCAGAGCTCGGGGACAGAGATGTTTTAAGGCATAAGTGAAGTAGGCAGTTGACCAGGACCCGACTTCCCAATGGGCCCCTGGGTAAGTTCCCTGTCTCAGCCTTTAACACAGAATTCAATATATGTTTTTATTATCATGGGACTTTATTGAAATGAAGAATGTCCAGAATATAAATAAATCCAAGTATTTATTTTAAAATATGGAGAAGAAGCACATCACGTCTGTTACAAAGTAGATCTTCAGTAAACCGTCTTTCATGGGATCTGGAACCCAACATGTAAGATGCAGGCACGCATCATACATTCCAGGCTCCGGCAACCAGATAACATGGATAGACATAGAAAACATAATCTAAATAAATAAAGAATGTAACAGACTTGAATTAGCAGAAGCAGGCAATAACATTCGAAGTTATTCTCGGCAGGAACCCCAAAAAAGTTCTAGCTGAGGGCTCCCAAAATCCTTAAGATGATGCTGCACAGGGAAAAATGTTCGTATCCCGGCTTCGTCTCAACATCCCGTGATCATGGGCAAAAATTACGTACTCTTCCTATGCCTAAAAATAAAGGGGCATATATACAAGCCCCTATCGCCACTGGTATGTCACTTTTTGTGATGTTTCCGTGGCAATAGGGGTTTCGCCTTATTTACAAGGCAGCGTTAAGCCACTAACACTGCCTTGTAAATAAGGCCCCCTTTCACGCTATGCTTACCGTGAAAGGGATGGGTGTTGCGGTGGGCATTCCACCGCAGCACTCATTGATTTTGACTCTGCCCCCTATTTACAATGGCAGCATAAATAGGAGGCAGTGCCAAAATTAAGACCAGTGAAAACCCGGTTTTAAGTTGGTGAAACGAGGAGAAATGCTATATTTCTCCTCGTTTTTGCTTTTTCCATGTCAGCTGCCTTGTGCTGCGCACACGGAAAAAGCAAAAAGGCTTTTATTGTTTATGTACAGCAAGGTCCCCCTTCCTGCACATAAACAATCTTTTAAAAAAATTACATTTTGTGACTTCCATTTGCGCTACATTAAGCAGCACACATAGAAGTGAAAACATGGCATTTCAAGATTGTTTATGTACAGGAAGGGAGACCTTCCTGTACATAAACAATCTTTCCCCTGCACACTGACACCCTTGCACTACGGTGCAAGGGTCCCAGCATTGGTGCTACACTGTTAAGTGTAGCACTAGCGCAGGTGGAAACGCAAGGCTGCACCATATTGTTGTAATTATGCTGCAGCCTTGCGTTTCTAAAGTGGCGGAGTGAGGTGTTAAGCCATGACGGCTACCGCTTCACTCCGCCACTTCTGTTGTACATATCCCCCAAAATGTCTAATGTTGTCAGATTCTGTTGTAGAGCTCTCTAAGGACCTTGGGCCACGTTCACATTATTAAACAAAAAAATAATGGCACATAAAAGACTTTACGGTACCGCTTCACAAGAAATTGCATGCAGGAAGCCTTTAAAAGACACTTCTGTGGGAGAGTAAGAATTGCTTACTACCTTTTTAGGATTTATTTCCACAATGCCCTTTTTTAAATCAAGTTGGCAATTCAATGGGGAGGGCAGACAGTGCCACACCACCACCGTATGTGGCCTAAAGTGTACATTTTAGTGATAGAAATGTCAAATTTGATACTTCATCCTGGCATTACCACTTAACTAAAAAAAATGCAAGTAAAAAGCACTGTATTAAAAATCATTTGTGTTGGACTCCCAACACAGTGGCATTTTTTCAAGGGAGGACGTTCTCTGTCTGAACCTTGCCATCCGAATCACACATCCCACGGTTGTAGTTGAGGTTGCCACTTTACCCAGAGACAAATATCAGCATTTTCTGATGTTTTAAAATTCAGTAATGGCAGTGATAAAACACTTAAATATACATTTTAAAATGTAATAAATTCATTCATAGTGACTACCATAGTGAGTGACTGCATTTTGCCTGATCACCTGTGCACTTCCAAGTAAAATGTAGTGCCTTTTAGGCCTAGGGATAGTTGGCCAATCCTCCTATTCAATACATTTTCCCCACTATTTCTACCCCCCCCTTTTTAACACTTTATTTATATTGCATATGAATATGCTTAGGAGAAAATACAAAAATACGAAGCACCCTCGCTAAGCCAGATCTTTTGGCTTTATGTCATGCTTGTTTTCTGTGCTTTCTAGGGCTTGTAGTCCTGATAATCACATTATAAATCGAAACTAAAACTCCCAGAATACAGATTAAAATCCTGTACTGAATAGACTCCTCCTAAACAATTGTGGGGAAACCCTAGGGTTTTGTAGGACAAGCATGGCAATGGTGTGAGTCCCAAGAAATCCAACATGGCCAAGCATTAGTGCCAGAAATTACTGAAACTAAGCATGGAGAGGCACAGAAAGAAACCACAATCTTTTTTAGTAGGGGTGCAGGTAGTTAATGCTAGAGTACACATTATGTAAAACATGTTAAAAATGTATGGGAGTCCTGAGTGGTGAAAGGTATGAATGTTTTTGCAAAAATTGATTGGCATGTTACAGTCTGAACAGTAAGGTGACACTGTCACTGAATTATACAAATCTCACTTTTCAGAAACTCCCAGCCCTTCTTAACCCTCCAGCATCTGGCAGAGCATCTCAGGTACATTGCACGCCATCTTTTCAGGATCATATACTGTATACTTATGATACAAAAACACAATCGCAATAGAGAGGGTTAAGTAATGGCAGAGGGCAAAGGAACCACTAACACAATAGATTCGGTGAAACATATTTTGTAGATTTTCAAACAAAAATAGATATATACATTGTTGTACATCAAAGAAACATTTGTGTATTGTGTCCCAAGTGAGAACGGAAACCTAAACCTAAGTGACAATGTCAGTCTAATATACAAGGTTTCCACAATTTGTACAAGTCGACCATTATCAAAATGATTCTATGCGAATATCAGCTATATACAATGACTAGCAGCCCGCCCCAGCGTTGCCTGGGGCAGAAGGGGGCTGGGGGCTGCATTTTTACCCCGGGGCAGAAGGTGGCTAGGGCAGCATGTTGTCGAGCGGTGCACCCGCTGACTCCCTCCCGCCCCCGCCCGCCCGGACTCCAGCAACATCCGATTTAAGTTAAGTAGCAGCCCGCGCGGTGCACCCGCCGACTCCCTCCCGCCTCCTGCCCCAGCAACATCTCCAGCAACGTACCTCTCACTGCTCCTCCGCTTCCCGCCGCTCCTTCCTCGCGCTGCCACTGCTCCTCCGGTTCTCGCCGCTCCTACCGGCGCTGTTGTCCTCCGCTCTTCCTGGTTCTGGTGAACGCCGCTCCTCCCCTCACGCAGACGTCGCTCATGTCGTCTGCTCTTCCTGGTTCTGGTGAACGCCGTCCCTCCCCTCACGCAGACGTCGCGGCCGGCGCTAGTTGCAAGGGACTACTTTTTTTCATTTATTAATATTTTAAACAATTTTTTTTTTATGTAGCCTATGTCCTTCTGCTTGCACTGAGGTTTTCTAAGATGTCTTGGGTGTGTAGATTGGCGCTGTGGTTCCCGAGATTACCTTGCCCAAAGGTGCAAGTTCTCTCTTTATAATAGTAGTATAGATACGCGCTGGGAAATGGTTTGCTTCTTTTGTTTGTCGACGGCGTTTCAACCCTCTGTAGAGTAATATTAATAGAGCCTCCTTGGCCGACCTACATTATCGGATTGGCAGCCTTCCCTCACATTTAGGTAAGAACCCCTGGGCCACCAGTTCTATATCACACAGAGCATTGTTGTTCAGTGACTGGTAATCGCATTATTATTATTCTTTTCATTTCTTCTCCCATTCCCAGTACCCGGATGGGTCCTCATGTGAGTAACCTCCTTTCCTTTATTCTTCACGTGTGGCACATCATTTTCACGAGGCTGCGCAGTTAAATTTTGAGGTACCCCTTCAATCACATTGCCTTTTTATTCATTTTTCGTATTTGTGCCGGTATATGGGCCTTATGCTCTTTTTATTTTCCCCACTAGATGTCCCTTCATCAATAGTCCTGAAGAGACCCCACAATAATTAGAGGGTTGAAACGCCGTCAACAAACAGAAGAAGCGAACCATTTCCCAGCTTGTATCACTGTTTATAGCTGCTGTTCACATAGAATCATTTTGATAATGGACGACT
Organism: Lissotriton vulgaris; assembly: GCF_964263255.1. Lineage (NCBI taxonomy): Eukaryota > Metazoa > Chordata > Amphibia > Caudata > Salamandridae > Lissotriton > Lissotriton vulgaris. Next base: position 275,961,179 of record NC_141698.1, on the reverse strand, counting down.
TGTAGACATTGTGGAAACCTTGTTATAAGACTCACATTGTCACTTAGGTTTAGGTTTCCGTTCTCACTTGGGACGCAATGCACAAATGTTTCTTTTATTTACAACAATGTATATATCTATTTTTGGGCAAAGTAAGCAAGGCCCAATGGGCCCCCAGGAAAGTGAATTTCTTCTCTATTTTACTGCTGTATATTTCTCAGTCTCAACCTTTAATACAAAATTCAATATTAGTTATCATCATGGGACTTAAAATCCCAGAAGCTGGGTAATAAAATTCAAAGTTGTTATGAGTAGGGACTACAGAAATGTCTCACTGGAGCCATCTAAAATCCTCAAGATTCTATTGTGGATATTCAAGCATCCTGTCAAGAACTGATAGAGTCACAACAAGCAGATTCATATTTGCAGCGCTGGGCTGTCATGCTTATGGGCACACTTAAGGTTGGAGCGTGCCTACCTTGGGTCCTGCCTGAAGTGCTATCAGTAGCTCATCCCAGCCATGAGATGAGATGCTTTCTCTGACCCCAAGCTCCTCCTGTGTGAGTGCCCTGCTTTAAGACTTCACTCAAGCCATGACTGACTGGTGCTACATTGAAATCTGAAGCTTGTTTATAACAGCAGGGTGGAATCCACGAAGTGGGGTATACGTTTATTGTTCTTGGTTTGTTTGAATAACCCTATGGCACAGACCTGCCAGCTGTGCAATTTGGGGTAGTCGGTGTAGTGTCTTGAGATATTTTCAGTGGCGTCACTAGGGTTGGTGTCACCCGGTGCGAGTAACTCATGGTGTCACCCCCTCATGACTTACCGCATGGACCTCCTCCGCTCCGCCCGGGCCCACAGTGTTTTCAGGGGCTGATGGATGTGCACGAGACCCGCCGGGCCCACAGTGATACCGCGGATTGGGCATTTCCATTGGAGCTGGAAACTCCTGCTATTGCCCTACCTTAGTAGAGCAGCATTTGGAATGGGTGCCAGAAAAGTAACTTTCTGTCAGAGTTTTAGTAAGACAAACAAAAAAGAAAATCATCTCTAGTTACACTCAATACATATAAACTATCACTACAGTGGAACGGAGACAGAAAGAAAGACGCATGCACTGGCGCCCTACCTCACAGACCGAAAAAAAACGGTTCAAATGATGCTGCAAATGGCGTCCCATCATTAGCGCGAGGTAAGGTTCACAGTCACTGTCTTGTCCTCGGGCCAGGAACCACCGTTACGTCCCCACCCACGTGAGCAGGGGTTTGGGACCGGTGCTACTCTCCTGTGATGCTCAGCATGCATCCCTGTCACTGCGTTTGTAGCATCTTGTCCTGGTTGCAGTGACTGCCTTCTATGACAGTTTGCTTTGTCGGGAGCGGCCTCGCCTCACAGTATTCCTTTCCCCCTTTCATGCTGCCTTGTACTTTGCATGCGTGCCTTGTTCCTGCTGTCAGGACCTTGCTGGGTGGCATCAGCTGGCACCTTTTAGCCCTTTTCTTCCTCTGTTTATGAGCTGTCTCTGTTGGCATTCCTTTCGTTCGACCCTGAGTTCCTCTTACGCTGCTTCTCTTGGCCCGAGGATCTGCTCCCGGTCCCGGGTTTCACCCTGTCCCAATCTTAGCTCAGCGCATGGCGGTGTGCAGTTGTTGACCCAGGGCCTGTGGGTACAGTTTGCTGTGATCTCTGGGTTCTGCTCGAAGGGCCCCCTCGTGGTTTCTAGTGTCATCCATCCACTCTTCAGTAATACCTGCTGTCTCGGGTCTCTGTCTCTAGTTCGCCCCAAGTTTCCTCATTCCTCCTTCAGCTGTTCCCTCTCCCGGGTTCTGCTTTCTCTTCTCACTATGACGCCCAGTACCATTCAATCCCAAACTGCCCCTTACTCTCTGTTCCAAAGAGAGCCAGAAGCTTCGGGTGTTGCATCTCCACCCTCTGAGGTCGCACCTGCCTCGGCCCTCTTGTCAGACCCACTTCCGCTTCAAACCGAGTAGTAGAGATGCAACACCGAGGCATCGTAGTGAGAAGGCAGAAACTACGACTGACTACTGGCACAGCTTTCATTCTCAGGCCCCTCTTGGAAGTTCGCTCTTCATTGTAAATTTGTATTTTTTCCTGTACATTCCTCACCCCTGCATGCTGTGTTGGATTTTGTGTTTGTGTGCCCTACATTTTTAGTCTCCTGTTTTTCTTTGTAATGTTCTATTTTGTATCACTTTTCTCGTGTAACGTAACTAGCTCTATTGTACAGTGCCCTGACACCTTTGGGTAATGTCCACGCTTTATAAAAATGCACTAAATAAAATAAATAAATAGAACGGCTTCAAGCATCCTTCAGGGACCTACCTGAAGACCCCATACCAGGACATCCCCTAATCTGAAGGCTCCATACCCTATACCAGGACATCCCAAACTATGAAGATCCCAACCATGCCCTAAACTAGGACATCCCTTACTCAGAAGACCCCATACCCTGCACCAGGATATCCCGTACTGCCATCAAACCTGGGGGCATATTATCAAGAAAGACAATAACATTATCGCCGCTTTAGCAGCAGACAACTGCTGCTAAAGCGGCGATAATGGGCTTGATAATATGCATTTGAGAAGTCCAATAGAAGCCCAGATTCTGATGTTAACATGGGCTTTTATTGGAATTCTCAAGGGCAAATTTCTTGATAATATGCCCCCAGGTTTTTTACGTGTCTTGCTTCTTTCCTGTAGCTCTCTCTCTCTCTCTCTCTCTCTCTCTCTCTCTCTCTCTCTCTCTCTCTCTCTCGCTCTCTCTCCTCTATGTCTCTCTCGGTCTCTGTCTCTCACTCCTCTCTCTCCTCTTCCATCTGCTCCTCTCTCTCCTCTGTCTGTCTGTCTGTCTCTCTCTCCCCCTCTCTCTCCCCACCTCTCTGTCACTCTCTCCTCTTCTCTCTGTCTCTGTCTCTCTCTATCTCTCTTTACCCCAGTCCGCCGAACATCCTCCGACCTCCATGTTCAGCTTCCAGTCTGCCTGGGCTGTATCACAGACCCCTACACCCCCTCCCTCTTTGACATCCACAGACCAACAGAGAAGACACACTGTCGACAACAGACAGGGACGAGGGCTGAAAACAGGGAAGATGCACAGGTTATTGTATGGACAGATGAGTAACAACAGATGGACATGTCACAGACGGACACGCAGTGTATTGATCACTCAGATTGGATACAACATTGATTGTTGGAAAGAACATTCTGAAATAAAAGTTTCACCATGTCAGTAGGTGGGAAGATGTTATTAACAGCATTTCATGATTTTGCTCCCAGTCAGCACGTGTACTGCGACTTTTTAACACAATGTGAAAGACACACAAAGGAAGTTTCTGGTGTGTGCTGAGTCGCAGTGAAAGTGTCCGATAATCAATATTTGGTTTATTAAATCCTGCCATTAGTCCGTCTTCTGTTTCTACACCCCTGGGTGGGCGCCCAGCATTCAAGGGGGCGGAAGAGCAGGTGCCCAGGTGATCACAGGGCCCCCTGGCTGCCCCCCAGGTGTTAACATTGACCACACCTGTAGAGGCGTGTCTTCTGCGGAGGGGGAGGGGCTTACAGCCCTCTCCTCGCCCATGCACAAGGCTGCACAAAGACCTGGCAGGCTTTAATAAACCACAGACCACCTGTGCCACCCACACACATCACTCAGCCTTAAAGATCACACCAGACAGGAAGGGATTCATCGCCACAGGAAAAAAGATCGGAAAAGACCCAAGATCAACCGATGATGCAGCAGAAAATGATTCTCCAAAAGAAATAGCGCTGAGTGGGCCTGAAGAGAGGGGTGAGGAGCTTTACCTCCATGTAAACCTTGTCCAAGGACACTGGCTCCACCTTGAATAAACATGAACATACATATCGAATGTGAGTACATGGGGACGTGGTCACGTGCCCCATGGTAGCGCACACATCAGCGCTGCTTTGGGTAATGAGTAATCTGACTGTGTAGTGTGTACCTCAAATATTTTTATAAGTGCTGATTAAAAGACACATTCTGGAACTCAGGGGGTGACACCCTCACACTACTCCCCCTCTCACGAGGAATACATCTTTGCCACCTGGCTGAAACTACAGGTGGCAATGGAACAGCCCTAGCCCCCACAATGCTGGGTTCAGCCGAGCCCTGGGGGCCACTGTCCTGAGAGAGCTTCTGACTCAGATCAGGACACAGCCCCAGTGACGTGTATATTTGTTTCTCACAGTCCCACTCAGTGTGACATCTTACCTTAGACTCCACTGTAAATGTAAATGTACATGAATTTATATAGCGCAAATCACCACCAGTTTCTAAGCGCTTGCTTAGGGAACCCGTCCTGGTATTCCCCTGTGAGATAACCCCGGCAGGGTATCCGCAAGGTGAAAGCCAGGCATCCCGCCGCGAGGGGCCGTTGTGGAGATTAAGCAAGCTATTACCCAGAGTCGCAGAGTGTGAACCCGTGAATCAAGTAGGCACCGGAGCGAGAATTGTCGAGTCCATGGACATTTTTTTTTTTAGGACTCAAGACCCCGCCGAGCCGGGAATTGAACCCTGATCCCGGGCTGACCTCTGCTTCCAGGTCTGCCTCCTCTAACCAGTGAGCCACACTTCTCCACTGTGGTGGTGGCTAGCCTGGGCCCCTACCGTAGGGGTTCTGCAAATCGCCCGGCCCAGCAGCACTGACTCGTGACTCCCATGCCGTACCAAGACTGTCTGTGTCTCCCTCCACTCACTAGTCTAAGCCGGTGGTGGTGGCGCGCGTCAAAAGAGCGCAGCACGGGGGCAGGCCCAGGGCCGTCATTGGTAGTGCTATAAGATTGACGGCCCTGGAACCCACAAACTGGGTGCGCCGCCGCCGCGCATCGCACCATCATCACCACTGCTAGTATGTGGTGGTTGTGCGTGCGTGGCGTGCACTGACTGCAGGATTTGTTCTAAGCAGCAGGTGCGCTTGCACAGTGCAGTAATAACTGCCCCCGGCCCCACCAACCCGCTACACCGCTGGTTGGGTTCCTTTCCTATGGCCATCAAATAAGTGAGACTCAACTATACTTGGGATTCAGGTAATATATAAAAATGTATTTCGCTGCTCTCTCTGGGCCACAAGACTACTCAAACATTCTTTCATTTTCACCCTCTCTTAATCCAATCCCGTCACCCAGCAGCCAAACTGAATGTGCCAAAAAGTACCCCACCACTATTACCGCCAAGCCCCATGTAAACATCTTCCCCAGAGGACAGACTAAAAGGTCCGAAATGCAGTGAGGCTATTTTGAACGCTGGCAGATTTCTAAGCGTGATGAATATTTTCAGTAACGAGTTAAGAAATCCTCCTTTATAAATATAAAGCAGAGCAGTCTGCAGAGGCGAGGCTGCACTGAGAGCTGTGTTTTCACAGCGTAACCAGATTGGTGTCACCCCCCACTGATGGTGTCACCCGGTGCGCTCCGTACCCCCTGCACCCCCCTAGTGACGCCGCTGGATATTTTATATTGGAATTCTTTTGGCTCCTTACGAACTCTGTAGAGCTGTGACGTTGGTGTTGGAGAGCAATTCCATGACCCTTGTTTCAGAATATTGAGTTTGCAGTTACACGCAGCAAAATAAAGACATGTAATACTAAGCTCTGTGTGTGGCGTGGTCATTGGAGGGTGCCCATGCAGGGAAGACAGTACAAATGGCGACACAATAGGGGATAAGTAACCTGAAGGATGACCCTGCTCTCCCAGAGAGTTTTCCGTTGTTGAAGTAAATTGCTCGTGCATGTCACATGTCGCTGTCAAAGTTCCGAATTGATGCTTCATGCACTTTGAGTCAAAGCGCAACACCAGCAGCTGTAAAGCAAATGAAGGCAATGGAAGTATTGCAAAGGCTTTGCACATTGATGGTGGAGAACCTGCTGGTCCAGCGATACATAAAGGTACCGCACTGCCACACAAGTTAAAGTTATAGATTATACAGAGCGATACTGCAAAAGGTGGTTATGTACTGATGCAGAAAGAAGTGCAGGCTGACAGAATAAGTAAGAAAGGAGTATATTATAATTAGGGCTCCCGGTTTTCAGTTTTTACAGATTTTTGCATATAAATACAGACGTAAAACAAGTTTTCCTTTATCTGTATTTATATATAAAAGCGGGAAAATACTCGTATATTTTGCTGTCCTGCCATCTGGTGTCTCCCCTCCCTTAGAGGGTTAAGAGGTGACAACTTCCCGGGCACACACAGAGCTGCCAGCCTCACCCGAGTACTTCATAGGTCTTTGAAAGACCATTTATTTGTTAATGAGGCTTTGTTGTTATTTCACCCCTTTTAGAGCCCCTGCCAGAGTCAGATTAGGACGGACTCCGCTCCCTGATGGAATTAGCAGGTCTGGGAGGCAGCAGAGCCCGTGCTTGACACGTGGATATAAAAAGTGCGCCCCCTCCCCCCTTTCTAGACGGCAAGCTACAACTGGTGGTCCCACTACTGCTGATCACTTTCCCACTCATGTGGGTACATCAGCTACCCTGTTCTGTGGTGTGATATCCGTGAGAGCAGCAGTCACTGGCTTGTGTGTAATGTGACTGCAATCAATATGTGACTAGCTCTAATAGGACTTATATTGTGAGGTGCACGGATTAGCAATGTAAATAATATGACGGCCCGGTACTACACTACACACCTTGTGGAAAGCAGAAACGCTTTGTATAAGTAGGTGTGTGTTTTGGGGGTGATGGCCTAGATGGAATGAGACCCACTAGGGGATCGACATCAGAGACGCTATACAGGTCACGATGGGCACTGGGTAAAATGCTTTGTCGGCTGGTTCAACAGGATTGCCCTGTAAATATGATATGTGAGTGGAACCCTCGAGGGAGAATGGAAGTGGTGAAGCAAGGGGTGGTGGTTGAGGGAGCGTTGGAGGAGGTAGAAGAGGAGAGAGAAGTCGAGGCACACATGGGTGCCCTTTCCCAGTGCTTCTTGAGCCTGTGAACTGGGAGACACTATTTTGTTCTAAATTTTACACGACGTTCTGTATGTGGAAAATCACTTAAAAAAATTGCGTTTTAACAATTAACTATGTACATCAAACACCGTGCTATTTTATTTTTTAAACGCTTTCATAATATCTTAAAATGTTTGTTGCATTCCAACAGGCTGGGTGCATGAAGCAAAATTAAATGTTTCATTAAACAACACAGAGTGAATGTGCATTAAATAATTACAAATGATTCTAAAGCGTGCCACTCGTAACGTGCACTGTGTGCGCCAACCTGCAGTGCCAGGCGTGTATTAAACAAAAAACGAATTATCACACTGAACACAGCTCTGCAACTTTGTATCATGGGAATTCAAGCCAATAGGCTTAAATCTTTTAAACAGGAACAAAGAGTGGTGGTTAAGTTCTACCCAACAGCAATCTCCCTTTCTCCCCAAGCAGGAGTCTAATGACCCAACATGAGTTGTGTCCTGCCTGCCTCCAGGCCTTCGACAGAGATCACAGATTGGGGCTTATTTACAAGCTCCCTGCATTGCATTGTCAATTTAAATAAATGTGGAAAAATACTAGCTGTAGCGTCATCTTTTGCTTGTGGCAAAAATAAATGTGGATAAATACAGAAAAAATGCCCGAAAAATAAATATGGATAAATACAGACGGAAATGGCAAAAAAATAAATACCATAAAACCGGGAGCCCTAATTATAATTGCACTTACCAGAGCCTCGCTAAGTGGAGATTTATGATCTCAGTACAGAGCGAGGAGACCCAAGACAAAGCAGGCATGTTGTGCTTACTTAGCTGTTCTATACCTGAAGTGGCTCAGCCCCAAAGCTGCCAGGTAAAGGCTCAGAAAAACTCCAAAGATCTTCAACGAGTGAAGGGCTCCGATGGAGACCAGGGAGAAAGTCATTGCTTCTCCGATTGTACATGATGACTTTGAGGCTGGTCCATCGCAAGGCCTCAGAGACAGAACAAATGATGCAGGCTCAAATGAACACCCGATAGGAGCAGAGCTCCACCCACAAGGTCAGTCACTGACATAATTAGGTTCTATGCTGCTGCCTTTTTTAAACCACCACCACCCTTTGATACAGCCAAAATTCTAAATATTGGCGATAGATGGTCTGCGTGGATAGAGACATTTTATGATTTCATTGATGCACTTGAAGAGATTGTTATCAAAAGAATTATCAAGGATCTGAAAAACCTTGCTGTGATGGTATGAAAGGAGTTAGTCAGGGAAGAAATGACTTTCTCCCTGGTCTCCATCGGAGCCCTTCACTTGCTGGAGACCTTTGGAGTTTTTCAGAGCCATTACCTGGCAGCTGTGGGGGTGAAAATTGCTCAAACTGATGAAGAAATATCATATTGTCAGAATAAATAAAAAAAGTTCAATCCAGTACCAAACATTAATTATGAAAGATACATTTTCAGTCAAGAATGCCAAAAGGTTGGTGAAAGCATTGATGAATTTGGGAAGATGCTTGATACATTCATCGAACACTGTAAGTTCAATGAATTTAATAATGAGGAATCTATGCGACTTGGAGTTATCAATGAATGTTTGTCAGTGTCATTGCGACCGCGATGCTGAGAGAAACTCTTAGTCTGGAGCGAGTGTTGATGGCTGTCAGAGCTGAGGAGCATGCTGAATGACAAGCCACTGACATGGAGGCCGGAGGCGTCGAAAGGGAGTCAGTTATGAGCATAAAAAGTAAGCCAAAGCAAAAGACTGAAGGACACAAAGTGTTGTCTACGAGTAAAAAGAAGTTATGTTTTAGATGTGAATGTTTTAGTTCCACACGAAGGTAAATGTTCCGACATTGGACAAATATGAAAGTCTGTGGGAGGGAGAACCATTTTGTGGCAGTGTGTAAAGTAAAGGAAAAGCAAGTGCATCACGCGTGAAGACAAAATGGCCACCAGAACATTCTAGAGGCAACGTTCCACACACACCTGCATAGCCAGAGGTGACATCAATTGAGGCAAATTGACGCTGAATGAAGTTGACTCTCATCTAATCGTTGTCAAACAGTTTGACCATCTCAGGACCCAGTGAAAATTAGGAAGACGGTTGTAGGAGAATAGGATCTGTTTCTTATAGTTACCCCCACTTTTTGCTGATGTTTCACTGTTTTTCAACTTTAGTCTGGCTGGGGCCCTGCTATCCAGGACCCCAGCCTAGCTACTTCCTCTCTAAAATGATTGCATGTACTTTAGGTACACCACAGATTGGATTCTGGGGTTCCCTTATAAATCCCTAGTATGTGGTATCCTATATACCCAGGGCATAGGTACCACAGAGGCCTCTCAGCGGCTGCAGCATGTATTATGCCACCCCTGAGAGACCACTCAAAATGACACAACAGGTCTGCTACATCAACCTGTGTAATGTGGTGTATGCGCCCCTTACTTAGCTATAGGTTCCCTCTAGCTACCTTATATCACTGCACATATAAACCTATCAGTCACCCCATGGCAGGCCTTATCAATGCTGAAGGCAGGGTGCTAGGTTTTGTGTGAGAGGGTGCCCATGCATGAGCAGTACCCCTCTGCAGCCTTTGAAATCTATTATCCAGGGTTGTTCTGTAATGCAGCCAAACCATATACTCTTATGTGCATTAGAACCTCGCGGTAAATGCTAACTTTGGAATGGCCGCAAGGAAACATGTCGTTTTTGGTGTCAAACACCTTGGAATCAAACCTCCCCGCCAGTCGTGGTGGGGGAGGTATGATTCCACCCTCCTAGGGGGAGAAACGCGACTACACTGGTACACCCGGTTCTAGCTTACCAGAACCCTGGCATCACAAAATGGATGCTGCAGCCACAGACATGAGTCTGGCCTTCTGCTGCTAGATGAAACTACTGCAAAAACCACAGTTGATGGACAGAATGCAGAACAATGTCATATATTTACCCCAGTACAGAGATCTGGGCCCAAATCCATCGCTTTTTTTCACTCCACACCACCCCAGTTCAAACATGGCCATATGCAAATCAGTCTGACCCTGTGCCTCATGGGAACAGTCTAGCCCGAACTGCCAAGCCATGCCTTCCCTGGACCGGAAACAAGCTTCTGAGGACCGGTTTCTGGCATTCCAGCCGTCTTCAGCCCGGCTTGCTTGAATCCAGTGGTGTGGAGAGCATGGGACTCACGTCTGAGCATACCCAATCCACTCGGGGTGACAAATGCAAAAACCACAGTTGATGGACAGAATGCAGAACAATGTCATACATTCACCCCAGTACAGAGCTCTGGGCCCAAATCCATCATGGATGAGCAGGTCCCATCTGCAGCCTTTGAAATCTATTATCCAGGGTTGTTCTGTAATTCAGTCAAATCATATACTCTTATGTGCTTTAGAACCTCGCGGTAAATGCTAACTTTGGAATGGCTGCAAGGAAACATGTTGTGTTTGGTGTCAAACACCTTGGAATCAAACCTCCCCGCCAGTCGTGGTGGGGGAGGTATGATTCCACCCTCCTAGAGGGAGAAACGTGACTACACTGGTACACCCGGTTCCAGCTTACCAGAACCCTGGCATCACAAAATGGATGCTGCAGCCACAGACACGAGTCTGGCCTTCTGCTGCTAGATGAAACTATGGCAGGGGAGGCTGGACAATAGGTTTCCAGGCACAGGGAGGTGTAACCACCTCCCAGACAGGCTTTAGTGTATTGGGCGATACCAAAGGGGATGATGGACGGAGTGTTTGAGCAAATCAAACACTCACCCCCAGTCAACTGATCTGGGTTTAATCCATCATCATTCTTTAGCTCACTCCACCACCCCAGTTCAGACATGGCCATATGCAAATCAGTCTGACCCTGTGCCTGATGGGAACAGTCCAGCCCGAACTGCCAAGCCATGTCTTCCCTGGACCGGAAACAAGCATCCTGGGACCGGTTTCGGGTTCACAACCCTCATCAGCCAGGCTATCTTGAATCCAGTGGCAAAGTGAGCAAGGGACCCACGTCTGGGTATACCCTGCCAACTTAGCGCGAAGAAAGCGATACCAAAGGGGATGATGAACGGAGTGTTTGAGCAAATCAAACACCCACCCCCAGTCAACTGATCTGGGTTTAATCCATCATCATTCTTTAGCTCACTCCACCACCCCAGTTCAGACATGGACATATGCAAATCAGGGTGCTGGGTGCTGTGTGAGAAGGTGTCCATGCATGAGCAGGACCCCTTTGCAGCCTTCTAAAATCTATTATCCGAGGTTGTTCTGTGATGCAGCCAAACCATATACTCTTAAGTGCATTAGAACCTCGCGGTAAATGCTAACTTTGGAATGGCTGCAAGGAAACATGTTGTGTTTGGTGTCAAACACCTTGGAATCACACCTCCCCACCAGTCGTGGTGGGGGAGGTGTGATTCCACCCTCCTGTACACCGGTACACCCGGTACCAGCTTAACAGAACCCTGGCATCACAAAATGGTTGCTGCAGCCACAGACACAAGTCTGGCCTCTTGCTGCTGGACGAAACACCAGTAGGGGAGGCTGGACAATAGGTTTCCTGTCACAGGGAGGTGGAACAACCTCCCAGACAGGCTTTAGTGTATTGGGGCTGGGTGGGTGCACTCCATGAGTGCTTTGATGTCTGCAGTGGGGGCACATTTGGTGTCCCTGTGCATAGGCCAGCTTAAACCGGTTGCAGGGGCTACCAGCCCCTGCTCTGGCGCAAAACTGGACAAAGGATATGGGTGTAACCACCCCTCTGTCCTCACCCTCCCATAGATGGGTCCCCAGAGCTTGTCCCACCCCTTCCTTGGGTATAAAGTAGGAACCCCTGACTACAGGACTTTAGATTTACCTGGACGAAACTCTGCTACAGAATCCCAGAACTTCAACTATCTACACCTTGTTGGATGACCGAAGAATCTCCCTTGGAGTTAAGAAGTTACTCCCCTGCAAGGCAGGCACCAAAGACGCATCTGTCCAGTTTGCAACTATGTAGCTCCTGAAGGTCTCTGAAGACTTTGCAATGCAGTAGGTGGGTTTCCAAGCTTCCCCGAGGCCAATCCATGCTCTCAGCAAACCTTAGTCGTCCAAACATTATCAAAAAATTACATTAAAAAGAAATTACTGCTCAATTCATTTCAATATAGACAGTGGCACATCAATAAAAATAATGCCTGAAGAGAAATACCATGATTCTACATCGCCCAGGGAAGGATCAAAACCCTGCTGACTACTTTTCCAGAGTGCCTATACAAGGTCAAGGTACTCCTTCCAGGACGGCTGTAGCCTACATTAATTTCATTGTAAAGTCAAATACGCCAGCTGCCATATCTTTAGCCCAGATCATCAGTTCCATGAGCCATGACAGTGACATGCTGAAGTTGAAAGTTATAATTGCACATCTTTCATGGAACCAACACACTCAACCTCTTAGCAGGGATGGTGAATACCAAAAGTACAAAAAGGTAAAATATGAACTGTCTATAACTCAGGAAAGAGTTATACTATGAGGGTCGATAATCCTAATTCCGGAGACTTTAAGACAGAAAATAATTGAAGTGGCTGACAAAGGACATTGTTGTATTGTTGCCACCAAGAGAGCTCACCAGGATTAAGCTAGGTTTCCATATTTTGATAAGAGTGTTGAAAAGGTGAAGGACTGGGTTTTTCTAAGACCCAGCGGTGCCAGGGATAACACCTAAAACCTTCGTGGGTAACCTGTTCCGGCGTACAAATGACAGAGACACGGGACACTTCCTTCGGCGTCAAAGATTCGAGGTTTATTACTGCAGGGAACACAGAAGTCACAAGAAGTACAACACGTGCATGTTTGACGAGTCTGCTTCAAATTGTATCTGTGGATCGCTCTTCTTATACAGTTTTTGGACATAGGATAACATGGTGCACAAAGGGTTACAACCTGGTTCCCATCGTAAAGGTCATAGGGGGTCACTTTCATGTATTCAGGGCCCGGAACATAATTACAGTAGCATTTGGCAGTTCCCAACTGTAAAAGTACATCTTCCCACCATTAGTACATTCCGTTCGGCTGTAAACGAATCGAGGAAGAGACAGAAACAGGTGCAGAGGAAGACGAGGACAGTAAACAGATCGAAGAGGGTAAAAAGGGGTGGTATCAGGAAACACGAGTTGCAGGCATCAAAGGAGACGTGCCTAATGAATGCACAACTGAGACAATAGACCGGCACGGCAAGATGAGCCTTGAGCGGGGCCATCTGCCTTACAGTGTCATCCCCCTCATCATAAAGACACCTTCAAAGGAACACGTGTCTTCCGCAAGAATTAGGGAATCCTAGGGTCGCGAAGCGGACAGCGTCCGTTCGCTGGCTACTTGAGGGCAAGAAACAAAATGGATGCCGTATCTAAGATGGAACCCGTGGGTTCAGATGAAGAAACCCACGAAACAAACGGTTTAGGCTAGCACAGCGAAAACGCGTACACCCACTAAACTCGTCATTTGCGGTTCATAGATACCAGACTCGACCATATTCGTGCGAGTCGAAAACACCACTTACAATTGTCACGGAACCTCAGACGCTCCTTTTGCCCTCATGTAGGCAAGCACTAGTCGGAATCAGAATCGATCTCGATATTCATCAGACCATCTAGATGCTGTTGCAACATAATTCTATCCATCAGAGTTCCTTTGGTAACAGGCGGCTGCCTTATACACGTCGTAGCACAGAGGCCACATAAGGCAGGACCACACTGCACACAAAGACAACACGTGAACAGGAATGCTACAACAACCCCAATGATCATCAGAATCTTCCAACCCCAAGTCGACATTAGGCCCCAAAACCACCCGAGTAGCGTCCAATCCCCTACATCCACGTGTATGGACTCAGAGATCTTAATCAACTTCGAGATGGCTTGATAGGCAGTCGGAGCGTTGTCTGGAATGAATATACAACAACTCGAATGGATCACCTTACATACTCCACCTCGAACTGCTAAGACAATGTCTAAAACCATACGATTCTGCAACGTCATAAGCCTATCCGCCTGAAGCTCTGCTGTGATATTGCCAAGGGCACTGGCAGTGATATTAGCTGTCGATTCCACCACTCGAGTCAACTGTCTCAGGTTTCTACTATTGATCATAGGCCCCCAAAACGGCAGGAAACCCTTGAAAAAGTCTCCTGCCTCTTGACCGGCAGTGTCCTCTTTGCTAATCACGCCTCTCACAACTCTAGTCTTGTGATAATCTGAGGCAACCGTAAAAGTCGGTGGCAACAAGTTTGCAATATAACAGGTGCCCACGAAGTCAAGGGGCAACCATGTATATGCACGGTCGTAACAGACAAAGTACGTACCCTTGGCAGTCAGAAGAACAGGGGAAGAGAGCATTGGTAAAACATACGTCTCAGAGCAAGCACTCTCCCCAAGGTGAGCTCTCGGGCTTCGGCCACGGCCTTTTAAACAGAAATTACCAAGGTGGGGTACGATCCATATTGGAGATTAACTTTTAAGCTGTCTTTCGCCCACGAGCGCACTATACTCAACCTCACTCAGATCCCTATAGGCTCGCACCTCTTTCTCTGGGATGAGCGATGGTTCATAGATATCCCTATCTAAATCAGCAATCGCTATTGCCAAAGGCTTATGGTACGGACCGGGACCAAAGTGTGGAGAACGTGGCTCTCGATTGGGGTAAGAATCTAGTGCGCTTCGAAACATTGTTTGGAATGCTCGAGCTGAACCCTGGGTACTGTAAGGAAGGACCAAGTACGGAATTCCCTTATCGGTGGTATGTGGCATTAACCCACACACCCAACAATTGGTAGTGTTCATCACCAACTGATGCTGATGAAGGAGCTGAACGAAGGAATTGTTCATGAATTCCGCACGTCTAACCTGCTCGTGTTGGGGTAAGATGTGGAAGGAATGAGGAGAGACAGTGGAGGTAAGTTTAGGTTCAGAAGAAGGGGTAGGTGAGGCAGTAGGCAACAATGACTGTATCATGTAATACACCCCACCCACCAATAATGAAGAAACAGTTAGGAATAGAAGGAACACCTGAAACATGAAGCATTTTGTACGTGCAATTCTACGCAATTTGAATCTTTGGGCCTGAGCCTTTTCCAATTCCGACAGCTTCGAAAAAGCCATCCTCTAAAACCGTCCGCAACGTTCTTGACGCACTTCGTTCTGTGTAGCAGTAGTCAATCACCAGGAGTTCCTTGGAATCGACGGTCTCTGACCTAGTGTCAAGACCTACTAACCAGAAGGAAGTACCCGCGCGGCCCTACGGTCTACCCGGATGTAAGGTATTTTAAGCAACAATATATACAAAATCTCCTAGCTGTGGAAACAAAAACACATACGTGGAAAAAGACTCAAAATTTACAAAATCACAATTATGCAAAAGTGTTCAGACTGAAGAGTGATAATGGGGTAACGTGAATGTCAGGGGAGAAAGCAAAAATATTTCTTTATTAGTCTCTGGTATTGGAGCGAAGAAAATATCGGCTTCTCCCAGGACGAGTCTGATCGTCAAACAATTGGTCCAATGATGAAACAGAGTTCTGTTGACCAGTCAATTGTTCAGATCTTGAGTTCTGTGATGACAAATGTTCAACAATATCGTTCTGCTGCACTGAGGTATCTCCGACAGGCTGAGCGTCGCTAAATGGGACAAAGTTCGGTACGGTCTCAACTTCAGGCGAGGCGATGCCCTTCCTTACCCACGAGTCCGCTGGTAAAGGTATAGGTACCTTTTTGGTGTGGGTGGCATGCACCCAGTGCTTGCGCCCCTCCAAACGGACAGCAGTCCTCGTGGCAAGGAGCACCTGGTAGGGTCCGGTGAATCGAGGCTCAAGATTACGCTTTCGGCCAAAATTCCTCGTCACCACCCAGTCTCCGGGCTGGAGCTGGTGGCCTGGACCCTCCGTTTGCGTCGGCAGTGCTTCAAAGACCTGTTGGTGAATTAACCTCAGTTTAGCAGTCAGATCATGAAGATAATCGATCAACATTGGATACTCAAGATCAGAGAACACACTGGGTCTAGGGACCCCCCAAACATTGGCAGGGCGGCCGAACACAATCTCATAGGGACTGAGCCCTACTCGGGAGTGTACAGTCGCCCTGGTTGACAGAAGAGCTAAGGGCAAAGCGTCAGGCCACGAGAGACCAGTCGTAGCCTGAATCTTCGCTAATTTCAATTTAAGGGTGCCATTGTACCCTTCAACTAAACCTGCTGACTGGGGATGATTGGCGCTGTGGAATTTTTGTGTAATTCCAAGGCCCTTGCACACATTCTTCATCACACTCCCTACAAACTCACTTCCGTTATCAGACCATACAATCCGTGGCATTCCATACCGAGGGAAGTATTCCTTCAGTAGGATTTTTGCAGTGGACAGAGCAGTGTTGTCTTTAAGAGGGTAGGCTTCAATCTATCGGGAGAATGCGCAAACCACAACTAAAACGTACTTTAGATTATTGCATCGCTCCATATGGATGAAGTCTAGCTGAATCACCTCAAAGGAACATGAAGGAGGAGCAAAATGGCCAGGGGGTGTAGGAGTTCCTTTACCAGGATTGTACATCATACATATCATACAATTCTTAACCAATCTCTCAGCACACTTAGCAATACCATCATTCTTCCATACAGGGGACAACAACTTACAAATGCCTTTCGCACTAATATGTGACAAGCCGTGTGCCATCGTCACAACAGCTAGCACATATGCATCCGGCAACATCCACCGCTTATTCTCCGACAAATCAATCCAGCAGCCATTCACATCCAGCTTTCCCGTACTCTCTTTCCACTTCGTCTTTTCAGTCTCGGAGGCCTCATTCTGAATCGCTTTCACACTCTCGATAGTGTCCTCACACATACCAGTTTCTGCAGGCCACCTTACCGAACTCGTCACATACATTCTAGTTGTAAGGTTTCTCGCAGTCTCCTTAGCAATCTCATCAGCAAACGCATTGCCACGACCAACATCATCCGTCACCTTGCAGTGTGCGCTACATTTAATAATCGCCACCTGCTCGGGCAATGTAAGTGCATCCAAAAGATCATTCACAAGCTGTCCATGCTGGATCTTCGTACCATGCGACGTCATGAAACCTCTCTCTCTCCACAAACGTCCGAAACTATGAGCAACACCAAACGCATACTGGCTGTCCGTAAACACATTCACCCGTTTCCCTTTTGACAACACACACGCTCTAGTCAAGACAATCAGCTCTGCCGCCTGAGCAGAATTCTGATTCAATCTCGCAGTCTCCACAACCGTACTCAACGTCACCACAACATACGTGGTCGTCACATCACCATTCGGCAACTTAAAACACGACCCATCCACATACAAGGTACCATCGGGGTCTTTCAATGGAGTGTTTTTCAGGTCCACACAACCTTTTGTTTCCTCCTCAGTTCGTAAGTAGCAGTCGTGAGGTGCTACCTCATCTGATTCCATATTGATTGGCAACAAAGTCGCCGGGTTCAGGACATTACAGCGCTTTATGTGAATGTGACTTGCCAAAAGCGTCAACTCATACCCAGACAACCTTGCACTCGTCAGGTGTTGGGTTTTCGTACGATTCAAGAGAGTGTCAACTGCATGCGGAACCATCACTGTAAGCATATTATCCATGACCAATCCTGCAGATTGTCGGATGGACACCGCAGCTGCCGCTGTTGCTCTCAAACAACTCGGCAATGCTCTAGCTACCGGGTCCAAGGTCGAGGAAAAATATGCACATGGACGCTGCTTACCACCGAATTGTTGCGTCAAGACACTCAACGCACAACCTTCCCTCTCGTGAACGTATAGTGTAAACGGCTTACTGTAGTCAGGGGTACCTAACACAGGGGCCGAACACAACGCATCACGTAATTCAGAAAAACTTTTCTGACATTCTTCCGTCCATGGTAAAGGAGTTGGAACATCCTTGCACGTAAGAGCCACCAATGGTTTGCTAGCAATGAAAAATTTGGAATCCATTGCCTGCAGTATGACGTGATACCTAAAAAGGCACGCACATCTCTCTGAGTTGTTGGCACAGTCATTCGAGCAATCGCTGCAATTCTCTCTGGGGTCAACCTTCTTCCCTCCTTTGACAATAAGTGACCTAGATAGGTTACTTCTTGGCAACAATATTGCAGTTTAGAAGGTGACACCTTGTGATGTAAGTCACAGAGATGCTGCAACAACGACACCGTAGCAATTTTGCAAATGTCCTGAGTGTCCGCAGCCACCAATAAGTCATCGACATATTGGATCAAGGCTGCACCGGCCGGCAACACAAACGCATCAAGTTGGCTCTTCAAGGCTTGGCTGTATATTGATTGACTCTCACAGTAGCCCTGAGGAGCGCGTTTAAACCTAAAGCTGCGGCCACCTAGAGAGAAACCGAAAAGGTCCCTACTCTCCTCAGCAATCGGAATGCTAAAGAAAGCATTCTTCAGATCGATCACTGAGAACCAGGATGCAGAAACTGGAATCAGAGTCAGTAAAGCCGTTATGTCGGGCACCACAGGGAACTGAGGAATCACAATTTTATTCACCTCCCGTAAATCGATAATAAAACGATAAACAGGAGGCTTTGATGGATCAGTGCGTTTCAGAATGGGCAGTACAGGGCTATTGCACACGTTTCCCCGAGTCTCCTCGATAACATCTTTCTCAATCAAATCGTAGATAATCGCTAACAGCGCTCGCTCACCATCAAGGGAGATACGATACTGGGGAATACGTGGCAAACGCACATTAGATTTCAAGTGAACAACATAAGGGGAGATGTCAAGCAGGCCCACGTCATTGGGACCTGTAGCCCACAAAGATGCAGGAAGAGAACTCAATTCCGGTGGAAGCTTGTCGATGGACAAGTACATAGGAGAGATAACTCTCTCACCCAATGTAAGCTTCACTCCCGCAGGAGAACAATACAAAGTCGCATACAGACGTTTCAGCAAATCCAGGCCCAAAAGATTTTCACCACAACCAGTAGTCAAAATCAAAGGAGCTTTCAGCTCACGAGGCCTGATTGCAAGGGGCAAAGGGCGCGAAACCGGATTGCTAACAGGAGCGCCAGAGAATCCAACGGAAACATTTGTTAAGCCAGACAAAGGTGCGCCAGGGAGTTTCGAATGCATGATAGAACTTTTCGCTGCACCAGTGTCCAACAGAAAAGGCTCAACTATGCCCGAGGTGGCAACTGCGACGTAAGGCCCTCTCTGATCAACCGGAACTGATACTACTCCCTCTCCTTGTCTATGGCTGTCCTAGTAATTACCGTCGTCAGTGCCCTGATCGACGTAATAATCGTCCACATTGTACTGTGCAGATCTGCCTTGCGATGATCCACGTTGATCGAAACAATTATTAGAATCAGAAGAATTATTAGAACGATCATTTTGAGCACCGCGACCTCTACCACGCGAGGCCTGTTGAGGACCACTACGACCTCCTCTAGATGAATTACCACTATTTCGATCACGCAAAACTGGACAATCAAATTTCAAATGACCCTCTCCCCTACAATAGGCACACTGATTGTACCCCAGCGTAGATCTCTGCGAAGAGGAGTCATTCCGTGATTGCGACCTATTCGACTGAGACTGCGATCGATTCCGCTGTTGCGAATCATTCTGATTCGAACGTGGAGGATACGCTTGTTGCAACAACACTTTCGTTTTGAGCTCTTTCGTCTTTTTGTCGGCACGATCATTTTCCTCTTTCTCTCTATTCTCATAATATTGGGCCGTAGCCAATATCTGAGCAGGAGTGGAAACGGCCCACGCACTCTCTGAATTCCTTAATTTGTTGCTTAGGTCCGGCAACAAATTCGACACAAATTTGTCCACGAACAATCTCTGACCTCCCTCGGTACCCATATCTTGACCACTATGATCAATGAATGCCTCCTCAAATCTGGTAAAGAAATCAGAGACACTCTCATCCTTCTTTTGTTTGCAAGCGGACAATTTGTCCCAATTGACTTTCATAGCTGGCATAAGCGTTTTCATGAGAGTGATTATTCTCTGAGGGAGGTCGGTAATGAGCTGTTCGGGCTTAGCCTCACCAATTTGTCGGGTATCAGCCGCCACAAGAGCAGGCCAGTCACCGCCTAGCTCGGCTACATGGTTATCCTGATGAATTTTCGCCCATACCGGTTGCGGAACGACATTGCCGAACAGCATATCAATGTCGGCAAGATTCATTATCGTAGCATCCACTAGCTGAGACAGTTCTTTATAATACCCTGCAGGATTTTTGCGAGGGTCGGGCAGAGTCTGTTTGACCTGCAAAACTTCTGATCGTTTTCCACGGAAGATGTATCCACACTCTCTGGAAATGTGGCGGAATAATAGGATTAGCATTAGCATCGCCTGGCATCCACACTGGTGGAACTTCGCGCATGGGATACTGACCAGGCGCTGCTGTCGGTTCGTCAGTTTCATCTGTGAACAATGCTCGAGGCATTATAGTGGGACGAAAAGATAGCAACTGCTCGACAGCACGTCGAACATTGCTACCCACCATTATTCCGCTCGCAAACTGAAGCTGAAGATTAGTTAGGGCAGCCAGTACATCGTCAGCCGCATCAGCTGATATCTGATCACGTAAAAACTTGCACATTTCCTCAAACACGAACCTCTGTGTCGGTTCATTGAATTGAGAAAACGTATCAATCACCACACGTGGAGGATTCCTAAGGGGGTATCTAATACAATTTGTCGCCATATTATATAGCGTGTCACGTTCCCTACCACCAGGAAGCTGACTTCGTCTTTGGGGAGCATCAGAACCAGCGGACCCAAGAATCGGTCCGAGAGAAGTGAAGAAGTTAGCAGCAACAGAAGGGACACGACGTCGAGCAGACGGGGTAGAAGAGTAACACAACGGGGTAACAAGAGAAGTGTCAGGAACAGAAGGGACAGCAGGAGTAACCAAAACAGTACAAGTAGTGGGAACAGGAGTATGAGGAAGCACAAGCGGGGGAGCAGTAGGGACAGGAACAGGTAGAGGAGCAGGAACAGGTTGGGGAACAAGAACAGGTTGAGGAACAGGAACAGGAGCGGGTTGAGGAACAGGAGGAACCACAGGAACTGCGGTATCCTGCGCATACGGAGGTGGTGACTTCAATAGATAGGACAACAAGGGGTCCTCTACTAGCTCCTCTCCCTGCTTATCCGTACCCGTCGGTAAAGCGGGGTAACACTTATCAACTGTCATGCGCTGCAGTCTATCGAAAACTTCCTTTTCCTTTTCCTCCTTATCTCGCTGAAACTGCTCTGCATTTCTTACCGTTGTAACGATCCCTTCTCTCTTATTACGCTTAAGCTGCTTGATTTCTTTCTGCTTGGATTCTTTACGCCACAACCGAAAGGAATCAAACATGGCCGGCCTTGCTTTTCTTTGGAACAATTTAGCTTCAAGATTATCTAAAATCGGGGCCTCAAAACTACCATGAGGTGGCCAACTAAGGACACCGTCTTTTTTAGTGTAACGAACCCAGTACTCATTGAATGCAATTGGACCCAAACCATGTTGACTGTACAATTCGTAAGTAGGAGTTCCAACCGGAGGTATCGGACACGAGTCCTCCAGTCGGGAATCCGCACCACAACCTCTGAAGCAACTGAACAAAGTACTACGGCCAGGCATCGTGCACACTAACCGAGTTTCACAAACGTCAAGGGTTATAGGATTACAATGTCCCTGCAAAGAGCAAAAACCCTCGGTTTTTGGCGACTGCAGACGTCAAATAGCACAACAAAGAACAAAATACCAAGAACCACAAATGCAATGGAACCATGCAACAACTAAGCACCCACAACAACAAAGGACTCTGGGAGCGACCCACAAATACTTAACTCAAAGATCAATGGCGTCACCAGGAAGGCCCGTCAATCGTCTCGCTGTACCAAGGTCTACGCCAGGCGCCAAAACAGGTCTACAGTCAGGGCAGCAGTCCGTCGCAGCCGTCAGGAGGCGGGGATCTTCGCGAGAAAAGTCGTCGGGCCACTTGTTTCGACAACAGGATCGATGAAGCGGGGTGCACCTTCCCTCGGAGATTTCACACGAAGTTCCTCACGATCGTCGGGCTTTGGACCGGTACCGCTGATGCAGCCCCTTGTTGGGCGCCAACTGAAGGACTGGGTTTTTCTAAGACCCAGCGGTGCCAGGGATAACACCTAAAACCTTCGTGGGTAACCTGTTCCGGCGTACAAATGACAGAGACACGGGACACTTCCTTCGGCGTCAAAGATTCGAGGTTTATTACTGCAGGGAACACAGAAGTCACAAGAAGTACAACACGTGCATGTTCGAGGAGTCTGCTTCAAATTGTATCTGTGGATCGCTCTTCTTATACAGTTTTTGGACATAGGATAGCATGGTGCACAAAGGGTTACAACCTGGTTCCCATTGTAAAGGTCATAGGGGGTCACTTTCATGTATTCAGGGCCCGGAACATAATTACAGTAGCATTTGGCAGTTCCCAACTGTAAAAGTACATCTTCCCACCATTAGCACATTCCGTTCGGCTGTAAACGAATCGAGGAAGAGACAGAAACAGGTGCAGAGGAAGACGAGGACAGTAAACAGATCGAAGAGGGTAAAAAGGGGTGGTATCAGGAAACACGAGTTGCAGGCATCAAAGGAGACGTGCCTAATGAATGCACAACTGAGACAATAGACCGGCACGGCAAGATGAGCCTTGAGCGGGGCCATCTGCCTTACAGTGTCATCCCCCTCATCATAAAGACACCTTCAAAGGAACACGTGTCTTCCGCAAGAATTAGGGAATCCCAGGGTCGCGAAGCGGACAGCGTCCGTTCGCTGGCTACTTGAGGGCAAGAAACAAAATGGATGCCGTATCTAAGATGGAACCCGTGGGTTCAGATGAAGAAAACCACGAAACAAACAAACGGTTTATGCTAGCACAGCGAAAACGCGTACACCCACTAAACTCGTCATTTGCGGTTCATAGATACCAGACTCGACCATATTCGTGCGAGTCGAAAACACCACTTACAATTGTCACGGAACCTCAAAGGAACTCAAATCCTGTCACCTATGTAACATTCTTTCTATGAACATTACTCAACATACTCTTACCATTTCAGAACTCCCTATATGGGAGAGAATAGCCACTGATTTATTTGGTCCACTCAACAATGGACATCATCTGATGGCAATTGTGGATGAGTACTCTTAATTTTCATTAATAGAGGATCTCTCATCCACAAATCATGAGCCAGTCATTGAGAGACTTGACAGCATTTTTGCAACATGTGGCGTTCCATCCATTTTATTGTCTGATAATGGCCGACCAGTCAAGAATGCAAGACATTTCTGGAGCATCTGAACGTAAAGCATCAGAAGAGTACACCGTTGTGGCCGCAGGCCAATGGTCTCATAGAGTGATTTATGAGCCCACTAAAGAAATAATGTACTGTGTGCAACTCTTCCGAGGCCCAATTTGAAAACTGGGTTGAACTCCACCCTACGAGCCTATCGTTCAAGACCTCACTCGACCACGGGTGCAAGTCCTGCGACTTTGATGTTCAGGAGAGCAATGACAACCAAGTTACCTCAATGCACCAATAAAAGAGGAGGAAATGATAATACAACTTAGTTGAAGGACTTGGTTCATACAGAATAGATGAAAGCTTATGCTGACAAGAGGCAACTTGCAAACAACTTTGAGTTTAAAACAGGAGATCTAGAGATCACCTGCCAACTGCGAATGAGAAAATCTGATGCGCCATATGATGGTGCACCTTTCCTCATTGTGTCTACCAAGTGACATATGCTACTAGCGTACTGGAAATTCTGTTACAAGAGACTCTTCTCACTTGCTGCATTTGATTCCTCGGTCATCTGATCAAGAAGGTGAAAGAAAGACTGAACCGGGGAACCCAGTGATTGCTGTTACTTCTTCACCGTCTTTAAAGATCTCTGACAGTGAAGATGACAGCTCCCAGTAACCTGATCAGGCCGTATAATTAAAGTGTCAAGAAAGAGAGCAATATATAATTAGCTATATATTTGTTGATTTGTAAAAAAAAGTATACATTTTTATATAACACTGGGGGAGATGTAGTGTCTTGTGGTATATTATAACGGAACCCTGATGTCTCCTAACGCACTCCATAGAGCTGAGACGTTCGTTTAGAGATCAATGCCATTAAAGCTTATTTTTTTATGTTGAGTTCGCAGTTAGACACAGCAGAATAAAGATGTGTAATACTAAGCTTCATGTGTGGCGTGATCATTGGGGGTACCTAGGCTGGGAAAACACTACACTCGGTAACTCGGTTGAGATGTGAAAAGAGAGGGGCAGGACCAGAACATATGTAGCATGTTAGCGCTACACAGCTGGGGGTGGGGGCAACAAGAGCTTTTGTCAGGGATTTAAAAAATAATTTTCTTGATGTAAGGTATGACCTGTACACAATATTGATTTGTATAACTTAAATCAGGTATTTATCGAAACAATAGATGTGGAAGTCAGTATTATTTCTCATTTGTTATCATTGCATGCCCTCCCTAATTCTGTCTCCAATTTGTCCCATAGTCGAAACTGGGAAATCTGAATATGCCCGCCAAATACTTTGGCTAGCTAACTGATTAGGCGTCTGCCATTACCCGTGGTGTGGAGGCTTGGCAAGACCTCATTACCAACAACGGAAGAGTTCTCCAGAAAGCGACCTGGCTTCAGAGCACTGACACAGCTCTGGTTATGTTGCCATCCAGTAAATCCTGATAGATTTGTACTCCAAGATATTGAATGTTAGAAGTTGCCATAGTAACAGCCCCCACCAAGGTCTAGCTCAATCTCCAGGTGGCCTAGATACAAATGGGAGCAAATAGGAAGTTTGCCGATTAACCTTCAAGCCAACGACTTTATTAAAAGTGTAATAGACATGCACGATGTATGAGTGTTCTGTGGTCACATCTTTTAAATACAGCAGCATATCACTGGTGCAGAAAGATCAGCATGTGCTCTGCCACCTATGGGAACACCCAGGGTAGATTCTCCATG
The DNA here is from genome assembly GCF_964263255.1 of Lissotriton vulgaris. Classification (NCBI taxonomy): domain Eukaryota; kingdom Metazoa; phylum Chordata; class Amphibia; order Caudata; family Salamandridae; genus Lissotriton; species Lissotriton vulgaris. The sequence continues at coordinate 275,936,207 of NC_141698.1, read as the reverse complement.
ACGCAGACAAGTAGCTGTACACTTAATCATGAGGTTGAGAGGAGACAACCCTGCCTGGTTCCTCGGAGGACAGCAGTATGGCTTGAGAATTGGCGCCCAGCTTTAATTCACGCTATAGAGTTTGTATAAAACAGTTTAATCTTCCTCAGTATGTGCCAGCGAAGTCAGAATATTTTCAACACCTCAAAAAGGTAGTTCAAATCTATAGTCAAATCCTTTTTCCAGATTTAGGACTATACAAGCCCGGGGATAGGATCTAGGGAGATAACTTCATAATCCTGAACAGTCTGCGGATATTTGTTGATGTGCTCCACCCAGTACTTCATGTGTAAAAAACATAAGTGCCAGGGCCCTTATCAGAAGGCCACTGCAGCTTGCATCACCCATTGCCCCCACTAGCGCTACCAATGACAGCACCATCACAACTAAGCATCACACTCATACAAGTGTGAAAACTCTGACTTTGAATATACATTAAAAATGACTTACACATGCTGCCCAAGTTATTCTTATAGCTTTGAGTGGCAGGTATTATTGATTTTAATGTATATTTAATTATTAAACAGCGCCACCATGTGTTGACAATAAAGTGCCAGTGCTGAGCACCAGAAACCACCGGCTCTAATTAAGCTCTGGCTCCACCCCAGCACAAATCTGTTCTTGTCTGGGTGAATCAAGTGTGATAGTAAAGGCAGCATATTATGGTTTGCTAGAATTTTAGGTGGTAAATCTTGACTTCAAGAAAAGGGGGTGAGAACACCCTAATCCGAGGCAGAATGGTGGAGAGGTGCTTCCACTTACTGGAAGAGGTACTGGAGGAATACGTCCTCCCTATTTACCACAAAAGGTATCCCACCTTGTTATTTGTAACTTAGGGCACCACTTCTCCTCAGGTTGTATACTGTTCGCTCAGGGGCGGGGAAGGAAACAATTCCTTTTTGTTATATAACCCTCACATACTCTAGTAGTGTCATGCTTTATCATCGGGTTCACATTTTAGCACATTGTTAAACACTATAATTTAAGAAAAACAGATTCCACACCCTCATTTGGGCGTCAACAGATCTTGGACCGAGGCCCGCCATCTAGTCAGCACACGTGACCAGATATTACTAGTACCAAAGTTGTGGTAACGCGATCACTCACAGACATTGAAACCACCGTGAAACTGGGGTCTATTCTGAGTTGCATCCAAAGGGACCTCACGAAATTTCGTGGCATGCCACACAGGACTTGACAAACAACTGAACACCTAGAACTGTAGCCGTGAGGCCAGGGTTTATTCGAATTGGGCACGTCTGCCTATGGAGGACCAATCTGATGGGGCAGCGCAAGCTATCGATGCCCTGTTTTTAGGTCGAGCCTAGTGCAGCGTGCATGCGCTGCTCTATGGGAGGCTGCTTGTGAGCACTCCAAACTTCCCCTAAAATTGTCTGTGTGATTTTGGTAGCTCCCACAGACTTCATTGACCATTGCGTGTGTCTTTCAAAAATGAAAGCACGCACTTGGCCAAAGGTGTGTGTTTGTCCCATCTTTTGTCTAAATGTTTACTCCCATAGCGTTTTGGTGTCGGGAGCGAGCAGTGGTGCGCATTGTGGCATCTGCATTCTTCTCTTGGATCATGTTACTAATAAAAGACAACGCGGTCACTTTCACTTTCGAGGCCGTGTTTTTTTTCGTTTCTAAGTTTTTTGTCCTTGTGTATGAATAAATTGCATGGATTAAACATTATTTTCTGAATGAGGCTCAAACGCTGTTACTTTACCTTGTCTTTCTTTCAGCTGTCCACATGAATGCCTATACACGTGTTTCCGTATTTCTATGGTTTGTTTTCCTGTAATAAAAAAAATGTTGTCATAATTTGTGCAGAGATTGGTGTGTTGAAGTTCTTAAGCTGTCATTTCTGGCATAGTAGTCCATCAACGTTATGAACACATTTTTGTATTCAGCATGTTTTTTTTTTTTTTTACAATTGTCTTTTGCACTTCTCGCTTTTGTTCCTTGGCAAACAAAGCTTCTTGCCCCCTCATTTGTCAGGGCTGACGCCTGACTGTTGCCGTTGTCTGCCATTTGTGGCAGTCTGAAGAAGGCCTTTTACCACCATATGCCAGGTAGCGTCAGGGACACCGTCTTCTGCCATAAGGAGCAGATTGCAGTCCTCTCGTTGTTGAGAAGCATGTAGTGTTTTCTGTGTTTTTAGGACACATTGCGGGAGGGGGTGAAGTAGACCATCGCGAGACCGGTGTCTTCGAGACCATGCCCTTTATATCTGCGTTTACCTAATACTCCTGTTCTGCACAGAACATTTACCCGTAGCATGTACAAAGCTATTGCCTCCATTAACCACCCACTTTCACCTCAGAAACGTTCACACGCTCTCCTGCATTTTTTTAAATGAAATTCGCCTTGTGCTCTGTGACCTCCGCTGCCTTCAACGCTTCATAAGTACCCCATCAGAGTACCATGTTCTCAGGCTGCCTCCTTATGCCCTCATGAGAATACTTCAATCTACTTTTAAATCCGAGCGCACTAATGCCTTCTACCTGAACCTTGTGCTAAACTGCCCATAAGTGGAGAAGATGGGTTCTTATTCAAATATTTTTCTGACGGTAAACAACTACCTGCAGAAATTGTAACAAATTGTTCCTACTTGAATTTAAAACAACAACGACTCCTTCAGGCAGTTATCTTGATGACGTGTTTTACCCATCTTTTTATCTCAAAGTACTATCCCTGGCTCTCTTTCTTGTGCACATTATATATTAAGTATTGCATAAGTACATCTTAATGTGAATTAGTCTAGCCTAATGTGTATATTAGTTTCCATGCTCTGTATTTTTCATCTGTGTTTTAATTGCATTCCACCTGACATCCATGGAATGTTGTATTGTCTTTTAAACTTCATAGGGCTTGCCCCTTTTAAAATGTTTAATTGATTTCAAAAGTACTTTGATCTTAATGTATTGTAGTAGATTTTGCACAGCGTCTCATACTTCTGACTAGGTTCAGAAGTGCTTCTCTGTGGTTGAGTAGTATGCTACTCCTTTCTTTGTGCCTGATTGAGTGTACAGTGTGGCTTCTGTATAAGCAAGGGAGACGAAACCCGAGGTTACCACTTGTGGTGCAGTTTCTTCTAATCATCTTTGATATAGTCTCCATATCACACCTTTCGATTATGACCTGAATCCCTGGATTTTAGAGCCTCCTGCTTTGAAATTGAGTTCAGTGTGTCATATCTTTAATTCTAGAGTCTTTCCTCATCCCACATACATCCTAGGGTGTATTTTAGCTGTGCTCTAAGTGACTAGACTGGTGAAGTTTTTATACAAAATGATTTTCCTTTGCGGAATGCAGACAAATCATGTAAAACAAGTTCAGAGCTAATGTTTTCACCACCGTTAATGATATAGATAAGTATTTAGTTATGCAGCGCAATATCCTTGGTGCAACAACATCAACTGTTGCATAGCTAAACACTTATAAGGTCCCAAAGGCGCGACCTGTTGGCTATGCCAATGCTTGTTTTACTTCTGTGCCATTAAGAAGAGTGCGAGGACAGGGGTGTTAGGCGTGGGTAAATCGATGATAGGGACCTGAGGAAGAGAGCAGCGCCACAGCTTCGAGGAGGCTTGCAAGGGCAGCTCAGAAGTTAAGCAGGCATGGTAGTCCACGACGCATAGACATCGGCATTATAAAGTCACCACTGGGACGGTGCAGCCTGAAAAATAGGACTTATGGAGCATACATGGAAAAAATATTTAGTAGTTAAAAGAATAAAGCGCATGCACGCATTGAGAGTGAAAAGGAGCTATTGCCGCTGAAAGACAGAGACTATTATTTAGGAGTTTACTGTGACCGGGTGGTGTCACATTTTAAGGAGAGTAATTGGAAGTAATGTCATCTTAGGTTTAATTTAAATATGTGTTAGAAACGTGAAACATGTGAAATATTCATAACACGTTTTCTTGCGAGCTTGTCCCTTTTTACCGCACTCCCGCCCAGGACAGTTATAATTTTACAGACAACTATCTAGTTTTCACGTTATTTTAAATTGGAGATTTAAAGTTGTGCTTGCTTTCTCTTCTAAAATATGTACCGTTTTCTAGTAGGCATTATGCGAATGAAAGAGTTTGTTTTTGATGTGCACTGCAAGAGAGAGTTGAAAATTCTATGTCATGAAGAGAGGTTAGTATATGCGCAACTTGCTTCACTTTGTCAACATAGCTGACAATACAAAGATGTGGCATTAAAGACACGTTTCCCAAACATCAGAAACTTTAACAATCAACATTAGAGTTTGAGCTCAACACCAAACTTGGGGCCAGATGTAGGTAGCCCAATACCGGTCGGTAACGGCCGAAATTACCGAATTTCGGCCGTTACCGACCGGTATTAGGCTATTGAGATATAGGGCCAGATGTAGGTAGCCCTTTACCGATCGGAATCGGCCGAAAATACCGATTTTCGGCCGTTTCCGATCGGTAAAGGGCTATTGAGATGTAGGGGCAAATTTTCGGTAATTTTACCGAATCGGTATCATTACCGAATCGGTAAATTTACCGATTCGGTAATATGTACCGAATCGGTAAAATAATTACCGATTCGGTAATATTTACCGATTCGGTAAAATTACCGAAAATGCAATGTAGGTAGGCAATGTACCTTGTGCACATGGCTTACAGAATCGGTATTTTACCATGGAATACAAATCCATGGTAAAATACCGATTCCGGTGTGCATGCACATGTGTGCATGCACACCTATGTCATGTGACAGGCAGACCTGCCCTTAGGGCAGGTATGCCTGCCACATGGCACCTGTGCCTGTTTAGGGGGTGCCAGGGGGTGTCAAAGTGACACCCCCTGCACCCTTGTGAAATTCGGTATTTACCGATTCGGTAAATACCGAATCGGTAAAGCCTATTGATTTCTATGGGCTTTGAAGGCCATAGGAATCAATAGGCTTTACCGATTCGGTATTTACCGAATCGGTAAATACCGAATTTTACCGATTCGGTAAAAGGGAACATCTGGATTCCCTACATACCAACCCCTCACATTTACCGAATCTTAATTACCGAATCGGCAAAATTCGGTAATTTTCGGTAATTAAGATTCGGTAAATGTTACTTACCTACATCTGGCCCATAGTTGGCTACATTTCAGATTCAGTAATTTACCGAATCAGTAATTTAAGGAATCAGTAAATTACCGATTCCTTAAAATACCGAATCGGTAAATTACCAAATCTGAAATGTAGGGAGCACTCAAATGAGTGCATTGCATGGTTAAGGATTCGGTATTTACCACCAAATAAAGGTTGGTGGTAAATATCGAAAACCTTTGAAAAAGCAAATTTGTGTTTTTTCAAAAGTGCCATGTGGCAGACTTACATGACCTTAGGGCTATTCATGGTTGCAGCAGGGTGTCAATGTGACACCCTGCCACCCTTGAATGTGTTCCCCCATTACCGAATTGGTATTTACAGACTCAGTAATTCCCATTCATTCGTATGGGCCTCCAGGCCCATAGGAATGAATGGAAATTACTGATTCGGGATTTACCGAATTGGTAATTACCGAATATTACCGATTTGGTAAACTTTACCGAATACTTACCTACATACCATTTACTGATTCTGAAATACCGAATCGGTAAATGGAACTTACCTACATCTGGCCCCCAGTATCTTGCACACTATCTCTTATTTCTTCGCTGCTCAGTAGCCTAACTAGCAATGTGTCTCTTTTTTTGTACTCTTGTGGTTGCCTGTGAATTAACTGCCAGAAGTGGGGCTTGATAATTGTTTCTGTTTAATAATTGTGCTTTATTTTGGTATTTGTTCTCTGCAGATGGTGTTTCTTCACCCAGACGGGGGTGATCAGGACTGCACACGGATATCTCGAGGGCTGCAGGAGTCGCCTTGGATGTAGGTTAGTCCAGAGTGAATGTTAATTCGCTATTGATTCTTTCAAAAGGCAGCCTGTGGCAGGGTCAGTGGCGGCACCTCCGTTAAGGCGGAGGAGCATAACCACACTGCTCTACGAGCAGTTTCAAAAGGAAAACTAAAATGATAATAACTAATGTTATTATAATTTTAGTTTTCCTTCCTGCTTCGGTGCGAGGCAGGGCTGGTGGGGCTGGGAAGACCAGAGCAGGGGCTAGGGGGAGAAGTGTTAAGCCCACTCTAAAGTGCGCTGGACAGTTTGGCCGGAACTCTTGCGCCGGCCAAACCGTCTTGCGCACTTTGCATATTCCCCACCAGGCTGCATTACACAGCCTGTTGGGGAACATGCACAGATGTCTGTCCTTGTCTGAGCGCTGAACCACGGTGCTCAGAACAATCACAATGCTGCTGTAGTGCAGCATCGTTATTGGCCAGGGGATTCTGGGAGGCTCTATGCTTCCTGGTGCGGCGCGGAGAAGACAATGGAGAGGCGGGTGTCGGATGCACTGAGGTAAGTCCTTTTATTTGACTTTTTATTGCCCTCCTTTGCTTCTTCCCACCACACCACCTCTGTTCAGTAGCAGCCGCTACTGGGCAGGGTGGTATTTCACAAACTGCTGCTGTTGTTTTTATGGGCACTACAGTGAGTGTTATGGCCAAAAGCAGTAATAAAGTAAGCATTTTACTGCTGCTTTGCACAAAATTAGAGTGAACCCAGAAAACCTGGATAAATCGAAGCTTCCCCTCTAAAATTGTTTAAGCCTAGGCAGTAGGCAAATGTTTTATTTCACAAAAAACTTGTTTTTCTTCATTATTCCATATGAAAGCCCTTTCAAATATGTGTGGTCAAAATATCAGTTGTAAAAAAACGTATTGTTTTTGATTTACTTGACTATAAAGGTGCTCTATAATCTGGGCACTGTGTGGCTTCCACATGACCCATGTCGTTTTTCACCAACTTAGCATGAGCAAGCTGTAGCTTGCCTGCTGCTGTTGCACACGTTACTACTCGTCTTTATTTTTGCAAATAATTTCAAAGACTGCTTTCACATGAGAACTCATTGCTGTGTTCACTCTCTGCATGTTCCTGGGATTTTGACTGAACATTTTGTGCAAGGTCAAACAACAATGCCCTTTGTTATTTTGTTCTGGCCAGACCTTAGCCCTTAGACAAAACATACCAATGCAGCTGTTGTTTGGACACTGTACTTGGGTTTTTAGTGGAGTACACAAATGGGTGAGACACACTTGGAAATGGACCTTTCCAGGGAGAAGAGCGAGACTGCACCTATGATGTAGGTCTACCATCTATAGGCTAAGGTATGGGGTCTGCTGACAAAGCCCAGACATCTTCTATTATATAATAATACTTCTTCTTAGCAAGGGTAGGGAGGTTAGGTACTATAGTCTTTTCTCCCTTGTCCTTCTAATATGACATCTCCCTTCATGATATATGGTCTAGCTGCCAGGCTGACTATATCTATGCATTTTCCTGCTTGTGGCACGTATACTGCATGTTAGGGCACGTTAGTTAAAATAAATATTTTAAACTGTTTTGTGTCTCAGTCAGATCTTATTGTGGACAAGTACCAGAGCGTGAGTGAAAGGGTGTGTCTTGTTACCGAGATTCATGAGAGATCTGGGAGTGTTGTGTTCTGGGGTGTCTAATCTTTTGCTTCTCTGTGAGTGAGTAGGAGCATAAGTGAAACACTACAGCTAGTCGGGCCTGGGCTCGTGTGTACTAAGGCGGTAGGTAGAATATTTTATTCAAGCAAAATTAGTATGAGTTCAGTCTTTGAGTGTGTGACATCATTTGCTGATTGAGTGTGTACAACAAATGCTTAACACTACCCTCTGATACAGCCTTCCTGCTCGCCCATACTACCACAAATAGAGAGTAAGATGCTATCTACTTTTACTTCTGCCTACATTTGGGGTTCCAATGGACTCTGTACACGCTATACCTCATTTTGATATAATATATACAGAGACAGCTTCCTACAAGACTTATCATATCAACCTTCTGGAACTCCGAGCAGTACACCTGGTACTCAAGGCTTTTCATCCTGCATTCATGACCAACAACCTGCTTGTTCAAATGGACAATATAACCACCATATACTACTCAAACAAGCGGGGGAACACGGTCCAGAGCCCTGTCACAAGAAGCTCAATTGATCTGGCACTAACTCATCGCCAGGAATCTAACATTGGTAACTTTGCATCTGCCAGTGGAGCAAATATCCACGCAGACGCGCTCAGCAGGGTTCTCGACGAAAACCACTAGTGGGTGCTGAACGAAGAAGTCGTGCAAGGTATCTTCAGCTTGTGGGACACAGATCTGTTCACCACAAAGGGGGACAAAAAATGTTGCGACTTCGTCTCCAGATTTTAGCACCCAAGGTCACTAGGGAATGCCCTATGGATAGACTGGTTGAACAGATTTCTTTATGCTTTTCCCCCAATACCACTAATACCGGCAGTCCCGCACAAACTGGCATCCACAACAGCCCAAATGATACTCATTGCCCCAGAATGACCGAGACAACTGTGGTTTCCGGACTTCCTTCACCGGTCTGTCCGCCCACATCTCAGACTGCCTTGCAGACCAGACCTTCTCACGAAGTTCGGAGGTCAACTGCTAAACCCCAGCCTTTCCTCTTTGAGTTTGGTAGCATGGCTCCTGAGATAGTGCAGTATTGTCGTCTAAATCTGCCTTAGGATAGTTCTATTCTAAAAGAAGCGAAGCAACCATCTACACGAACAGCTTATGCTTTTAAATGGAAGCGATTTTGTGTTTGGTGCTCCTCCACACAAATTGATCCCACTTCTTGCCAGGAAGAAGTTATTCACCCATATTTATTACACCTTACCAAATCTGGCCTGTAATACTCCTCAGAGTCTATCTGTCTGCTCTCACAGCATACAGGAAAAATCCTTCATAAATCTTTCTTTAGGCTTCCAGTTATTAAAGATTTCCTAGAGGGGTTAAAGAAGGTCTTCCCTCCCATTAGATGCCCGACTCCTCCATGGGAGCACAATGTAGTACTGTCTCGCAAAGCTTCATTATAGCATCTCACATGGAAAACTGCTTTCCTAGTGGACGTTATGTCAGCGAGGAGAGTTAGTGAGATCCAGGCCCGTTGCACCCATGAGCGTTACACAGTATTCCATTCCTCCAAAGTAGTGCTACGCACTCATCCTAAGTTTCTCCCTAAAGTAGGGGAGAGGATGTAGCCTTACGGCTAGAGCAATCAATCTCGAAGCTGGGAAACCGGGTTCAAGTCTCAGCAACGACACTCAACATCCTGTGATTCTGGGCAAATCACTTAATCTCCCCGTGCCTAACAAAAATAAAATAAAAAATGAATGTGTCCTCCTGTAACAAAACTGATGCTCATGTAAAGAGCTCTGATACCCGAAGTCTCAGGTCTAGTTTGCGCTGTATAATACTCTAAAAGAAAAAAACCCTGTCCCTTGCACCAAGGTCCCATATTCCTGCACATAGTTCTGTATTTGTGCGGAATCCTTGCAACATGGCGCCACCAACATTTGGTCTGGTACTTATTCGCGAGAACCCTAAGTAGCGCTTGTGCTTGATATAACAGTTTGTACCCCGGCACTCCTATATTTGTCCTCCCATTATTCCATTGTGTTTGAGGCACAGACTCCATATATATTTAAGATAGCTCTAATCACAGGAAACACCAATTTGTGGTAGTGGAATTTTCCTAAATGTAATAGTTCATAATACACCATAAATATCTACATGTATTTGTAGTTGACATTTAGTAATCAGATATAACACACTTCAACAGTGTTAGTTCAATCCTTGTCAGTAGAATACTGACACAGCCTGATGATGAAGACACATAGCAGTCACACGAAGGTGTAGGTCCTCAAGGTAGTCAAAAAGTGCTGGAGACTCCAATAGGTATGTGTATGTGTCGGTATGTGTAATCCTTGCCATGTTGTGGGGCGAAATCGTAACATCCTAGTATATATTATTCTCAACGTGGATCAACTGTCAAAAGATCCCCAAATGTGGCAACCGGTCACAAGAGAAGCATGTACCTAGTTTGTACAAGGGGCATATTTCTTGATAAATATTTCTCAGCAGGGACAAAGTATCAGTCATGTAAAAGAAGGGAGAGCCTGGAAGTCGGTTCATCTTGCGCTGTGGGATGCCCTTCTTAGTTGTGGGCTATCATATGCCCAACAAGCCAAGACAAAAAAAACTGATTATGATCGCAAAAATGCCAAAAACGTCCCCAGTCAAGTGCTCCTTAGTAATGGCGCTGGTGTGGTCTGGGCTGTAGTATGCTCCTGTCTCATATAGTTGTCGCCCCGAACGTAGTCTGCTCCAGGAAATGGATATATGTATATATTAATGGTGTTTTATGAACTATTACATTTAGGAAAATTCCAGTACTACAAATTGATGTTTCCTGTGATTGGAGCAGCTATCCTAAATGCATATGGATTGTGTGCCTCAAACACAATGGAATAATGGGAGGACAAATATAGGAGTGCCGGGGTACAAACAGTTATATTGAGTCTAGCACAGTGGTCTTGTAGGATAATCATGTACTAACACCCCAGGTAGTGGTGTGTCTTGTTACCTTGAGTGGCACCAAGATTTATATGTTTTTAATTGTAAGCAATATTACGTTACCCACATGGAATGTATTCTGTAATGATGTGTGACTGTTTAAGCCACCAGTGCCTCCTGTTCTTATTGTAGAACTTGTCCTTGTCCATGATTCCCTCGCACTGGTTTCCAAAGATGTCCTTAGTGTGCGGGTTTAGCCTCTTATATTTGTGTTTTATAGGTTTTTCAAGCTTGAAGTTTAAAAGGTTTTATTTCTCTTTCTGACCTGCTTTTGCGCTACCATTATACTGGTTTATTCTTTTTCATTTTCTTATGGCGGTCACTATTGCTGCTCATAACCGCGCTGCGGTCACAGCTTATTTGATTCAACATGGAGTCCCTAATGCAGGGGCAGATATTATCTTTGTTGTCGAGGTGGATGCAGCTTACCGCTTCGAGGTTTTCTATTCTTGGGTTACATTCACAGCAGTGGATGGAAATGATAATTTCTTTCATGAATGTACACCAGCAGCGGTTCTGCTGAATTATCGTTCTTATCTTTTACTTGAAGTTCCGTTGACAACCTGGGAGCATACCATTTGGTTTAGTGGCGCCCTTCTTCACCCTGTTTCTGCGGTCCGTTTAGGCCTCTTATTGGTTGATGGGGCCACATGGCCTGTTTTGGCTAGTTTTACACCGCATCCAAATTATCTTAATGTTACACTCGCAGACCTACGTCAGTTACATACATCATTTATTCATATACACAGAAGAGTCTTACAATTTATCTCATGTTATGTTCAAGTGGCTCTGGCTGGAGACACTCCTCAGCCACATGGACATGGTGGCGGTCTTGTCATTAGTCCCATTATGATTAATTTGGTGATGGGTAATCGTCCTCAGAATAGAGATGATCCGTCATATTGGTTGCAAGAAAAATTTGAGCAACTCAAGGCTGCTTTTCCACATACTACTCCTGTTGAGAAACACAGGATCCTTACGAAGAGTTTACCAAGTGGTATTGTTTCGACTTTAGCTGATTGCATCACCTATGGGATGGTGTTTGCTGTAGTGTATACACTGAACTTTGGCACCCCCTCCTCGAGCGTTCTACCGAGCGTTCTAAAGAAGGTACAAGATGAACACCATGCTGGTCCAGCCCTGGAATTGAGGATGAGATTAGTGGACATGTTCCCTATTGTCTCCGATATGATTCTGGCCTATGTTAAAGGTGAAGCAGTTAGCTTGCAAGTGCGTCAACGCCTTTCGGTGGTGGCAGACGTTGATAGGCAGCGGCAGTTACCCATCATTATTGCGGATGTGTATACATCATTGCGAATCAAATGTTTGGGAATAAGACCTTATACTCAGGTACAAAATAGGCCCCCCGGTTCTCGTGTTGGTTTGCCACCACCAGACGCTTTTGACCATAGATATAATTTGCGTGACCGCTCTAAAATTAAAACACCCGAGAGGTTTCAGGTTCCTGATCAACGTTCTCTTCGTTCCTTTCATGAATCTCAGATCAGCAGTTCAGCTTGGGAAAACATCAGGATTGCAGAAAAGGCGAGTCTGCGTAGCCACGACGTGACCCGCAGCGCTAGTTTGACGTAAAAGCCAAACCGGAGGGACCAGCTCAAAATCATTCCCCCTTTCAGAAGAAAACATTTGCTGCTTTGACTGCAAAGTATTTCTCAGATGATGAGAACCTCACTCTTCGATTGGAGATGGGCGGTAACACTCCTTGACAGAGCATCAGAAGTTACCATAGTGTGGGAGGACCTCCACCAGTGTCTGGAGGCTAAAGCAACTGATACATTCATTACAGTGGAAACAGCTGACATATGAGTTGCACCCCCTGATAGGCTTTATGAGATAGGCCTCCAAATTGAAGGTGATATTAAACGCACAATCAAGACGGTGTTTTGGGACAACCTTACTTCTTCCTATGATATTTTGTTGGCGGAGATTGATTGGCCTCCCCCATTTGTTCTGGCTTCTTCTGAAGGGGAGGGTGTTATTCTCCTGAGTTTTTCCGCATTATGTCTCAGAGGAGGCTAAACCAGCATATGCGTCGGAGTGGGTGCAGCGCTTGCCCCGGCTGTGTATCATAATCAGGTGGGTTAGGATAAGGATTTGCTGGCCCATGAAATTCCTTTGCGATTCATGCCACAACCCCCAACCACAATATCCAATCAAGCATGACGCGAAAGCGTCCGTGATTGAAATTTTGACCCAATTGGAATATCAGGGTGTTATTGAATCCTGTGTTTCATCCATGAATAATCCTCTTTTTCTGATATTGAAACTGGACGGTTCATATCGTATTGTTTTAGATTACCATCATTTGAACAGTCATGTTCGTACCTTTGCAGTACAGAACACCCACAGCTCCACGTTAGTCAATACCATTGTTTGTAAAAAATATAAAACAACTCTTGATATCTCCAATGGTTTTTATAGTCACAATTTGGCTATTGATAGCCGTGACTTGACAGCCTTTAGCGCCCTCGGCAATCATAAAAGATATACGTGCTTGTGTATGGGATATAAAAACAGTCCGGCGCTTTTGCGGGGTGCATGGTGTCTGTTTTACATGAAATTTACTACTAAACAAAAAGAGAGTAAGGGTATAGCAGATCACTCTCTTACCCCCAAGAAATGACTACAAAAACAACTGGAGAGTGATAGAACAAACCACACTTATAAGGAAAAATTATTTTGAAAAGAGTAGACAGAAGGTGAAGGAGAACCAAAGAAAGGTTAAGTAAGAACCCTCACTCACCTAGTGGTGACATGCTTCATCACCAACCCCCTACCTTCATTGGTGAGTTCATAACCCAGAAAAAGAACTGCCAAACAGGCCATATGCGACTTGGCAAAGTTGAATTTGTACCCCAAGTCTGCAAAAGACATTATGATAAGGTCCACACGCACAAGATGCAGTATAACTTCATCATCCGTCAAATAGATGTCATCGACGTATGAGAAAGCATCAGGGTAAATTTCATGTAAGGAAAAATTATTTTGAAAAGAGTAGACAGAAGGTGAAGGAGAACCAAAGAAAGGTTAAGTAAGAACCCTCACTCACCACCTAGTGGTGACATGCTTCATCACTGGGTTCCCACTGGAAAGACCTAGCGTCTTTCCAGTGTGCTACAACGCCTGTTTTGCAGCGGAGCTGGTTGTTGTGAGTGTTGAGGGTGCCAACGGGAAGAAACCAAAAAGTGCTAAGTGAGTGCAAATTAAAAAGTGCGTAGTTGTGACAGTAAACTATTTTATTCAAGGTCCAACCAGCACTAGTTAAAAACAATTTTAAGTGGAGACTTAGGGTATGTCTCAATAATTAAAGACACCTAGTCCACTGGGTGAAAAAATGGTCGACATGTTTCTGCTATTGGTGAGCCCAAGTCGCTCAGCTTTCATCAGGACCAAAGGACAGTGATCCTCCGGTGGTATGCACACACTAAGGTGCACCCAACCGTGAGGAATGTTGTGTGAAAAAACGTTTAAAATATTAAAATATTAGGAAAATTATTCCAAAAATATTGACGGCTTAGAGCCGATTGTGACCCGGGCAGCCAGTCGCTGGGGTCTGTACCTGTAAGGAAAAAAGTTATGTACCGTCAACATAACATCATTACAATACGTCAATCATAATAGATGAGTAAATCGTGATAATCCTTCACCACAAATGACCACCCGGGTGATGGAATTGATATCAACGGGTAGTGTCAAAGCTTATGCTGAGTAAGGAATCCTGACAAGTCATGTTGTCACCTTATTGTTAAAGGATTCCGAACGGTAATTCATAGTTATCAGGGTCATGTGAGTCAAATCTTCTTTTTATTACTCATCATGAACGCCAAACTGTCCCATTACTTTTAATCAGGTCCTAAAAAGTAATCGGGATTTTATCAATATTAAATGGCTCTTTAGCCCAAGGTGCAATCAATTTTTAAAGAAACATAGTGTGTCCTTATCTACTCCTACAAAAGGAGATGATACAATGACTACGGAGTTGTTGCCAAGCGGTAAGATCAAATAAGGAAGGTGGGAATTAGACTCTAACTCACTTTGAGAGGAAGATAAACTCTCCTCATGGGCAAAACGCGGTGGAGGGAAAGCTTCACGTCGCGTTTCTGAGGAGAGACAGTCGTAGTGATTTGCATCATTATTGTAGTTGTTGACATCAAAAGGTAAAGTGTCTGATATGCCAGTACCCTGCGCACATTGGTACTGGTGTCTATGTATGCGCACGAAAATGGTTAATAGTGAACAGCACAAAACCTGTTGGTAAAATGTCTGATATGTCAGTACCCTGCACACATTATTACAGGTGCCTATATATGTGCACGAAATTGGATAATAGTGAACAAACATAAAACCTGCTGATGAACAGCGAATTTTACCCGGTAACTCCAGTAATGAACTGCACTGTGCATAATATCTTCTGTGCAGCGTTAGTCCTTTCTGAACAGAGAGGCGGACAGCTTAAATTTAGACTGGCCTCGGTAATTAGTTTTTGATTATAGCGCTAATTGTCGGATATGTGTCCGTATACAATATGGGCCCTAGAAATAATATACAAAGCACTCACGTTTACGCAGACGACTACCCACTCTGGACCTAAATTCGTCAACACCACGGCCCGGAAGAACGCCGAGTCTGCGCAGTGTGGGTTTACAATGTCTATGTCAGGGTCACGTGATGAACACGTGACCCGGTAGGAGCTCTGACAGTCTTCGTCATTTAAAGGGGCCCCGTCATTTTTGCTCAAATTACGTTATAACGATCTAGGCATCACTAAAATGAAGATGAGACAGAATCTGATACAAATCACTCAGCAGTATTTACGATCATGTCTCAAGATCAATCGCTCCTCTTGATCTGTTCGGAAGCGCCCATTTTTTTCGAAGTGATCGTTGTTGGCAAAGTGATAACTTATGCGAGTCTCACAAAGAGATACTCTTTGTAGGAACTGTAGTATGTTATTAGGCAGCTCATCGGTAAACAGTAAATAATGGAGTGGTGAACTGCCTCGTATGAAACAAATGACGTGGAGGCTACGGCTGGTGATGTTTCAAGCGGAGGAAGGGAATGGCAGGCTGTTTATAAGTGCAGGAGATCATGCACATGGCGTGACTGAGCACTGTCACAAGGTGTTCGCTATAGAGGGTTCCCATTCAGTATTTATATCAGGGATTTTATCCTCCTAAGAGTCAGTACACCATGATGATAAAATGGTGTACTGGCTCGTGTGAAACAAACTCCGTGGAGACTACGGCTGGTAGTGTGTCAAGCGGAGGAAGGCAATGGCAGGCTATAGGAGGTCATACACATGACGTGACTACGCTCTGTCATTAGATGTTCAATAACAATTGTTCGTACTCAATGTTGAATCAGAGACCTTTTTATTTCTTTATAAGTTGTATTAAGTCCCTGTGAGGGCATTTCATGAATAAAAGAACATGATTTACTTCGTGGGGGGTATTGGTATAAAGATTATTAACATATTTAGCGCCTCAGTATAGAACCCCATGGAATATCGTCGTTTAATCCTTGCTTGTGACTTGATAGACGATGAATCCACTGCTGATCTTTTTCAAACAGAAGTCTTTCATCACCCTGGATATGCTCCACCACCGTCCACCGCATATCATTCGGTGTGTGATTATTAGCAATGAAGTGGTTGGTGAGTTTCGCTGCATTGCGTTTGCACCGAATATTACTGCGGTGCTCGCAGATCCTTAACTTTACTCTTCTAGTGGTCATACCAACATACTTTAAACCACAAGTACAGATGATCAAGTATACCACATTACTGGTATTGCAGTTGGTATGACCACGTTGTTCCCATTGCTTGCCTGGTTCAAGAGTCAAAAATTTTGAGTGGGTGGTAAGGTGACAAATACTGCAATCTCCACAAGGGAAATGTCCCTTCACTGCTGGGAGCCCCCAGGATGATAGGACAGTAGAAACAGAGTTGTTTTGTTTTTTGGCCGGGCGTGTATGGACTAGCGCGTCCTTCAGACTGCTTGCTCTTCTATAAGAAAAGAGTGGTTTTTCCCACTTCAATTTGTTGCTTGTTAGAATTTTCCAATTTTTCTGGATGCATCGGCTCACCATGTTGGACATTGTGTTATAAGTTGTTACACACGTTAGTGGGATTTCTTGCGCTGTATTTTTCGGGATGTTCTCCAGCAGAGCGTCTCTGTTCTGGTTTAGGGCTCTCTTCCGACTCTTGTTAAGGATCCTTTTTGGGTAATTGCGTGCTGCCAGTTTCTCTGTCAATTCATCTGCTTGTTCTCTGAAGTCAGACTGTTCACTGCAATTTCTTCTAATGCGAAGATATTGTCCATACGGGAGATTCTCCCGTAGAGGACGGGGATGAAAACTATTAAACAGCAACAAGTTGTTTTTCGTCGTCGGTTTATAATACGTCTTCGTATGAAGCAGATGTTCTCTCTTATTAATCGTGATGTCGAGAAAGGTGACGCTGTCACTGGCATACTCATGCATGAACCTCAAATGGGGATCACAGGTATTGATCCATGTGAAAAAAGGAGTCAGAGAGGCTTCATCTCCCTTCCATAACAACATGACATCGTCAATATAACGTTGCCATAAGATCATATTGGAATTGAAAGGGTTCGTATGACTCAAAATGAACGTCTTTTCAATACTGTACACATACAATCCGACCACCGAAGGGGAAAACGTGCTGCCCATAGAGGTCCCTGTGGTTTGTAGATAGATTTGGTTCCCGTACTCAAAATAATTTCTCTTGAGTGCTAAAGTGGCGCAATCCACCACAAAGCCTTTTGGTACTGAAAAATTCCAATCAGTTTGCTCTAGGATCTCTGTCACTACCTTAATGGTATCGTCCTGCGGTATACAGGTATAGAGCCTCTCGATGTCTAGAGTCACGAGAAAGGTAGGTTCATCTGGTAATTCGATGGTCTTGAGCATTGCTAGCAGTCTTTTAGTGTCTTTGATATACGTCTCGGTGGACTGTATGATTGGTTTCAGAAAAAAGTCGCAAAACTGCGAAAGAGGTTCCAAGAGTGAACCGATACCGGACACTATTGGGCGTCCAGGTGGCGGTAGAATGTTCTTATGGGTTTTTGGTAGCGTGTAAAAATATGGTACCCTACCAGCCGATGATGTGAGAAAACCTGTTTCTTGTTTGGATAACCATCCTTCAGATTCGGCTGTGGAAACCAGCTCCAAAATCTCATCCCGGAGGCTTTCCGTAGGATCCTCCGTCAAAGCGGTGTAGTTGATTGCGTTATTCAGTAGTCTTCTGCATTCAACATCATAGGCTGCTTTGTGATTCAGTGGTCTGAATTTCCAAAAGTAGGGTTTCCGAAAGTCGTAGGGCTGTTTTTATGATCAATATGCCCCAATCTCTTGTGCAGTGCCATGCTATCTGTGCCCATTCTTTCCGAAACACGGCATCTTCTAAAAAGATTCGGGGAGCATTGGTCACAAGTAGTGACTTTCGAACAGGCTGTTCTTTCTGAAGTGGAATCATTCAACAGTCCCCAAGCCTTTAACAATCTCAGTGCTGTTGAACATCAAGCTATCCAATCACTGAAAAAGAATTCCAATATAGTGATAAAAAGTGCCGACAAACGCGGAGGCTTAGTGATCCAGGACAAAGCAGCCTATGATGTTGAATGCAGAAGACTACTGAATAACGCAATCAACTACGCCGCTTTGACGGAGGATCCTACGGAAAGCATCCGGGATGAGATTTTGGAGCTGGTTTCCACAGCCGAATCTGAAGGATGGTTATCCAAACAAGAAACAGATTTTCTCACATCATCGGCTGGTAGGGTACCATATTTTTACACACTACCAAAAACCCATAAGAACATTCTACTGCCACCTGGACGCCCAATAGTGTCCGGTATCGGTTCACTCTTGGAACCTCTTTCGCAGTTTTGCGACTTATTTCTGAAACCAATCATACAGTCCACCGAGACATATATCAAAGACACTAAAAGCCTGCTAGCAATGCTCAAGACCATCGAATTACCAGATGAACCTACCTTTCTCGTGACTCTAGACATCGAGAGGCTCTATACCTGTATACCGCAGGACGATACCATTAAGGTAGTGACAGAGATCCTAGAGCAAACTGATTGGAATTTTTCAGTACCAAAAGGCTTTGTGGTGGATTGCGCCACTTTAGCACTCAAGAGAAATTATTTTGAGTACGAGAACCAAATCTATCTACAAACCACAGGGACCTCTATGGGCAGCACATTTGCCCCTTCGGTGGCCGGATTGTATGTGTACAGTTTTGAAAAGAAGTTCATTTTGAGTCATACGAACCCTTTCAATTCCAATATGATCTTATGGCAACATTATATTGACGATGTCCTGTTGTTATGGAAGGGAGATGAAGCCTCTCTGACTCCTTTTTTCACATGGATCAATACCTGTGATCCCCATTTGAGGTTCACGCATGAGTATGCCAGTGACAGCGTCACCTTTCTCGACATCACGATTAATAAGAGAGAACATCTGCTTCATACGAAGACGTATTATAAACCGACGACGAAAAACAACTTGTTGCTGTTTAATAGTTTTCATCCCCGTCCTCTACGGGAGAATCTCCCGTATGGACAATATCTTCGCATTAGAAGAAATTGCAGTGAACAGTCTGACTTCAGAGAACAAGCAGATGAATTGACAGAGAAACTGGCAGCACGCAATTACCCAAAAAGGATCCTTAACAAGAGTCGGAAGAGAGCCCTAAACCAGAACAGAGACGCTCTGCTGGAGAACATCCCGAAAAATACAGCGCAAGAAATCCCACTAACGTGTGTAACAACTTATAACACAATGTCCAACATGGTGAGCCGATGCATCCAGAAAAATTGGAAAATTCTAACAAGCAACAAATTGAAGTGGGAAAAACCACTCTTTTCTTATAGAAGAGCAAGCAGTCTGAAGGACGCGCTAGTCCATACACGCCCGGCCAAAAAACAAAACAACTCTGTTTCTACTGTCCTATCATCCTGGGGGCTCCCAGCAGTGAAGGGACATTTCCCTTGTGGAGATTGCAGTATTTGTCACCTTACCACCCACTCAAAATTTTTGACTCTTGAACCAGGCAAGCAATGGGAACAACGTGGTCATACCAACTGCAATACCAGTAATGTGGTATACTTGATCATCTGTACTTGTGGTTTAAAGTATGTTGGTATGACCACTAGAAGAGTAAAGTTAAGGATCTGCGAGCACCGCAGTAATATTCGGTGCAAACGCAATGCAACGAAACTCACCAACCACTTCATTGCTAATAATCACACACCAAATGATATGCGGTGGACGGTGGTGGAGCATATCCAGGGTAATGAAAGACTTCTGTTTGAAAAAGAGCAGCGGTGGATTCATCGTCTATCAAGTCACAAACAAGGATTAAACGACGATATTCCATGGGGTTCTATACTGAGGTGCTAAATGTGTTAATAATCTTTATACCAATACCCCCCACAAAGTAAATCCTGTTCTTTTATTCATGAAATGCCCTCACAGGGACTTAATACAACTTATAAAGAAATAAAAAGGTTTCTGATTCAACATTAAGTACGAACAATTGTTATTGAACATCTAATGACAGAGCGTAGTCACGTCATGTGTATGACCTCCTATAGCCTGCCATTGCCTTCCTCCGCTTGACACACTACCAGCCGTAGTCTCCACGGAGTTTGTTTCACACGAGCCAGTACACCATTTTATCATCATGGTGTACTGACTCTTAGGAGGATAAAATCCCTGATATAAATACTGAATGGGAACCCTCTATAGCGAACACCTTGTGACAGTGCTCAGTCACGCCATGTGCATGATCTCCTGCACTTATAAACAGCCTGCCATTCCCTTCCTCCGCTTGAAACATCACCAGCCGTAGCCTCCACGGCATTTGTTTCATACGAGGCAGTTCACCACTCCATTATTTACTGTTTACCGATGAGCTGCCTAATAACATACTACAGTTCCTACAAAGAGTATCTCTTTGTGAGACTCGCATAAGTTATCACTTTGCCAACAACGATCACTTCGAAAAAAATGGGCGCTTCCGAACAGATCAAGAGGAGAGATTGATCTTGAGACATGATCGTAAATACAGCTGAGTGATTTGTATCGGATTCTGTCTCATCTTCATTTTAGTGATGCCTAGATCGTTATAACGTAATTTAAGCAAAAATGACGGGCCCCTTTAAATCACGAAGACTGTCAGAGCTCCTACCGGGTCACGTGTTCATCACGTGACCCTGACATAGACATTGTAAACCCACACTGCGCAGACTCGGCGTTCTTCCGGGCCGTGGTGTTGACGAATTTAGGTCCAGAGTGGGTAGTCGTCTGCGTAAACGTGAGTGCTTTGTATATTATTTCTAGGGCCCATACTTGTATACGGACATATATCCAGCAATTAGCGCTATAATCAAAAACTAATTACCGAGGCCAGTCTAAATTTAAGCTGTCCGCCTCTCTGTTCAGAAAGGACTAACGCTGCACAGAAGATATTAGGCACAGTGCAGTTCATTACCGGAGTTACCGGGTAAAATTCGCTGTTCATCAGCAGGTTTTATGTTTGTTCACTATTATCCAATTTCGTGCACATATATAGACACCTGTAATAATGTGTGCAGGGTACTGACATATCAGACATTTTACCAACAGGTTTTGTGCTGTTCACTATTAACCATTTTCGTGCGCATACATAGACACCAGTAACAATGTGCGCAGGGTACTGGCATATCAGACACTTTACCTTTTGATGTCAACAACTACAATAATGATGCAAATCACTACGACTGTCTCTCCTCAGAAACACGACGTGAAGCTTTCCCTCCACCGCGTTTTGCCCATGAGGAGAGTTTATCTTCCTCTCAAACTGAGTTAGAGTCTAATTCCCACCTTCCTTATTTGATCTTACCGCTTGGCAACAACTCCCTAGTCATTGTATCATCTCCTTTTGTAGGAGTAGATAAGGACACACTATGTTTCTTTAAAAATTGATTGCACCTTGGGCTAAAGAGCCATTTAATATTGATAAAATCCCGATTACTTTTTAGGATCTGATTAAAAGTAATGGGACAGTTTGGCGTTCATTATGAGTAATAAAAAGAAGATTTGACTCGCATGACCCTGATAACTATGAATTACCGTTCGGAATCCTTTAACAATAAGGTGACAACATGACTTGTCAGGATTCCTTACTCAGCATAAGCTTTGACACTACCCGTTGATATCAATTCCATCACCCGGGTGGTCATTTGTGGTGAAGGATTATCACGATTTACTCATCTATTATGATTGACTTATTGTAATGATGTTATGTTGACGGTACATAACTTCTTTCCTTACAGGTACAGACCCCAGCGACTGGCTGCCCGGGTCACAATTGGCTCTAAACCGTCAATTTTTTTGAAATAATTTTCCTAATATTTTAAACCTTTTTTCACACAACATTCCTCACGGTTGGGTGCACCTTAGTGTGTGCATACCACCGGAGGATCACTGTCCTTTGGTCCTGATGAAAGCTGAGCAACTTGGGCTCACCAATAGCAGAAACATGTCGACCATTTTTTCACCCAGTGGACTAGGTGTCTTTAATTATTGAGACATACCCTAAGTCTCCACTTAAAATTGTTTTTAACTAGTGCTGGTTGGACCTTGAATAAAATAGTTTACTGTCACAACTACGCACTTTTTAATTTGCACTCACTTAGCACTTTTTGGTTTCTTCCCGTTGGCATCCTCAACACTCACAACAACCAGCTCCGCTGCAAAACAGGCGTTGTAGCACACTGGAAAGACGCTAGGTCTTTCCAGTGGGAACCCAGTGATGAAGCATGTCACCACTAGGTGGTGAGTGAGGGTTCTTACTTAACCTTTCTTTGGTTCTCCTTCACCTTCTGTCTACTCTTTTCAAAATAATTTTTCCTTACATGAAATTTACCCTGATGCTTTCTCATACGTCGATGACATCTATTTGACGGATGATGAAGTTATACTGCATCTTATGCGTGTGGACCTTATCATAATGTCTTTTGCAGACTTGGGGTACAAATTCAACTTTGCCAAGTCGCATATGGCCTGTTTGGCAGTTCTTTTTCTGGGTTATGAACTCACCAATGAAGGTAGGGGGTTGGCCCCCACTTTCTGGAGAAATGTGCTCAATTGCAACCTCCTTCCACTATTAAAAAAATTACAGTATTTGCTGTTTTTTTTAATTTTGGGAGGACATACATTCCTAATTATGCCCAGTGTATCAAACCACTGTACTCATTGATACAACCTTCTTTTTTGGCTTCCTGTTGTCTTCCGGAACATGCACAAATGTTTTGGTCTCTGCAGTCTGATCTGCTTGCGACTAACTTCTTGTTAACATGTGACAATTCTACAAATTTGGTCATAAGCATTTTTCCAGGAGCTTTGGGTTTCACTTACTTGATGTTCAATTCGGGGACATGGTCCCCATTGCATATAAATTGCATTTGTACACTTCGGCTGGGATGCGTTTCTGTACTACAGACAATTTTTGACCGCTGTCCAGATGGCGATTCTGAAAGAACGCTCTCTGGCTCAGTGTAAACACATTTTCCTGGACTCACCTGTACCTGCATTGGAAGCAGTTACAAAGGCTAGTGTTCTGAATTCCAAAGCCTTGCATCCACGTTGGATAGAATGGGCTATTTCTCTGACATCGGCTGATGCCAACTTTATCTTTGACCCGTCTTTGCAGACACAGGAGCTTTTACAATATTAACATGTTCACCCGCCTTCTCAGTCATTGCTTCCTCTTGATCAGTACAAATGCATTATTTACACTGATGGATCTGCGCAGCCAGCCATTGATTCTAAACATGCTTATTCGGCGGCGTGCGCAATTGTGGTAGGGAAAATTGTTGATAGTGATTTTAAAATCCTCCTTGGTGCCCACACAGTCTCTTGGTGACTGCACAGCTCCATTGGAGGAGCAACGAGCTTTGGTTTTGGCTCTCAAATTTGCTGATCCTGATGTTCCTATGCTTATAGTTTGTGATTCGTTTTACTGTGTAAAATCCTTCAATGAGAACTTGCTCTTTTGGGAACAAAATGATTTTCGTGATTCTAAAGGTAGTGCAATTACGCATAAAATGCTTTGGGTCCGGGTGGCTGCTCTTAAGGAACGTTTGCTACTCACACATGTTATCCATACTTTGGGCCATCAACGTGTGGGGGCACATGCTATTGGTAATTCAATGGCTGATGAGGCAACCAAATCTGCAGTAGCCACTTGTTCTGTAGTAGCAGTCACAAGGTCCATGTCTAAAATTGATGATGATACTTTAGCGGCTATTGCTGCGACAAAGAAGGTAACAGTATTTCCCCAAGATTTTCCTTCACGTTATACATACCACTTGTCATCTGATCAAATTCTATTTGCTACTATGCAGTCCATTGCCAATCTGCTGATTCCCAACGAGGACCGCAGACTTTCTTTACTCATTGCAGCTCATGAAGGTGTAGCTTCTGCCCATGTCGGAGTAAAGGCGACTGTTTCCCTTTTGCAGCAATGTTTTTGGTGGCGTGGTTTATACCAACAGGCATGTAAATATGTTCTTTCTTGTGACATTTGTCAACAAATTAAGCATTCCACAGTTGCGCGCCCCCACCTACTCAGCATTACATCTCTAATCAGCCATTTGGCTGTATTTATCTTGATCACTGTGGTCCTTTGACATCTGACACTGCATTTAAATACATCTAGGTTGCAGTGAATTTGTGCACTAGATTCCTTTGGGTTTGGCCGCAATGTAGTGCTGACGCTCAAACTGTCATTAAAGATTTCAGTGTCTTTGTTGGGACGTTTGCCTATGGCACCTTCCATTCTGACCAAGGTCCTGCGTTTGCCTCTAAGGCTTACTGGGATGCGATGAAGTCTCTAGAGGTGCAGGTGAAATATTCATCTCTATACCACCCCGAGGGCAATCCAGTTGTGGAGCGGACTGACCGTGGCTTAAAGCAATCTTTGACAGCTAGAGTCTTAGGCACTGGCAGGGGTTGGCTGACTCATCTATATGGAGTCCAACGTGCACTAAATAATCTCCCTAGCAGATCTCCGGGTGGGGCCGACCCCATAATAAATGCTCTTTGGCATTAAAATGTTTGTGCCAGACCTTGATGGTCTAGACGTTGTGGCGGTTGCCACAACCTTTGACGTAGATAATCACTGTGCTATGTTACAGGATCTACAAAAAGCTTGTGATTCACAAGCAAGAGCCCGGTTGCCCTCTTCCACAGATCCAGCGGTGCTGATTTCTGTTTCGGGCTGGCTTCCTAAAGTTGGAGATCTGTTCCGAGAAAAGGTGGAGAACAAAAATAATTTGGTCCATCCTACTGTGCACCGGTCAGAGTCCTTGGTTTGAAAGGCACCCGCAATGTGATCCTGCCTCCTTTACCTGGCCGTAAGGAGAATCGTTACATTTCAGTCGAACATGTCAAGCTACACCTTATGGCTGATACTGAATAGTAGGCATCCAAGCATTCCACGTCAAGATCTTTCACTGAATCCAATGGCTTCTGTTTCTTCAGCTACTCCCAAACAATCAGAAGGGGAGATGGAAACTTCAATTGATTTATTGCCTGTTTTCCCTTCTACATCCACATCTGCGGATATTGAGTATCCTTCCCCTCCAGTTGAAGTCATAATTTTCCTTCCTCAGAGTACCATACCTGAGACATCCGATGCAGCGCATCCTCCGTTGTTTCAGCTGGGGTCCAGTGGTTATTTTATGGATCATAATAGCCTTTCCTCTGACACATCTTCCTCGTCATCTTCTGTGCCGGAGACCACTACCCGTGCCAGTGTTTTCACCTCCTGGTTCAAAAAGACTTACATGGTCCAGCCCTGGAAACATCTCTGAATGGTGCTTACGATGATATTCCTCTTCATGTGGATCAGATTTGTGTCTGTGTTTTTTCTACTCATTAATGGCCATTATTTACCTGAACACTCTGCTGTGAACTTTGTTGACGGAGTTCTGACCTCCCACACTTCGTCCCATATAATGAAGAGACCAAGCCTTTGTCAATATATCAGCATTCCCTATTGTTGATGACATTGTCTTCCACGTTTAGTTGGGAGATGTGGTTTTGCCCGACAAACATTCACATGACTGGGATGTTCATGCAGTTCATTCATTGTTATCTGGTTTTTAATATTATGCTGAATTTGACACTGAAGATTTGTATTTGAGTTTGGCTAATTACGCAGATTTGTTCTGTTATCAACATTAAGGCAATCATTTCTTACACAATACCAAAACACAGAGACCCTTTTTTAATTATGCACAATTTGAGCATTGCCCAGCACCATTACAGGGAAGTTCGAAGATCCAACAGAGTAAATGTGTGTATTTTTCTGGTTACAGGCTGTTCTGACCCACAGTCCTATTTTTATAAATTGAAATGCGCCCCAAGCTAAATTTATGTTAACCCACTATATTGGTTTACTCCATGTCCATGTCCTTCAGGAATGATTTGTCTGTGAAGGGTTATGAACATTGGTAGGACAATATTGATTTAGAATCCATTTGGGGTGCTAAAGATTGGCAAGTGCAGGGAACTGAAGCTTTGCATCGTGCATGTCTTATACCGTCTCAAATCTTATTTTTAAATGACACGGTACAACAGACTACTTGTTTTGGTTTAGCCATGGCCAAAAACTCTAAAAATTCCCTCCATTCCATTATTGGCTCCATATGATACATGGTAAAAACACTAACTATATGTGAGAAGTTGGCCTGATATATGATGTCTCCAATTCTGGGGGCACCTTGTATCAGTCCAAACAATCCCTTATGGTGTCTGGTTGTAAGTCAACCTTATAGACAAGCTATCCTAAGGGTAGCATGGACTAAGCAGCCTTAAAGGCTTAACTCTAAAGGGCATGTGAAGCCAGCTGTTTTACCATATGCAATCCTGTAATATCAAATGAAAGGACACCACACAAGTTATATATTATAAAAATATATGTATTTATTACTAGAATAATCCTCTGTACTCTTTATGAGTGCATAGGCACAAGCGTTTAAACAAAAGCACAGTTAAACATATAAAAGTTGCACAATTATGGATGAGGCCAGGGGCCACGCAAACCATATATTAAAAAAGTAGTATAAGTATCACTAATCGAACAGTGGTCAGGCCTGGGGCCTGGGGAATCGCTGGGACCAATCGGGATTAGCAATGCTGAAGTCGGGAAAAGCCCGCGGGAATCGGGTGCAGCGCTTAAAGCACACACACGCACCAATGCAAAGTCAATGGTGCGTAAAAGTTATCGAGTTACTGTTTTAAGAGTCTTCCGACTGACCTATAAGGACAAAACTTTAGACTTAGACACTAGAGGTGTATACCTGTACAGGAGCACCGGCGTTCATGAGTTACCTCACCCACAGGAAGCGGGTGAACGGGTGAAAAGTAGTGTCGGGTTTCGTCACGCAGGTCGATGGTGCCTGAAGATGAAGATACTGCAGGCGGCCAGAAGAGAAGTGTCCGGTGTGATCCAAGGGTGGATTGAAAATGTAGAGTACCTGAAAGCAGAGGGGACAGAGTATGGGTCACTCAGCAGTGACCAGGGTGGAACCAGGAAGGAACCAGGCAATGTCGGGCGCAATCAGGTGGTTGTCGAGAAGCTTGACTCCGCTGCCACGTGGACTCTGGGGCACCAAGGATGTCCAGGAGTGGATCACGAGCTGTCCCACAAAGGCTCTCGCTGTCGGCGGTATCGGCTTCCGGATTGGAGCAAACAAACCTTGGCAAGCGCAACCCACGCAGGATTCGAAGATCGCTTTTTACTCGGACCAGGTAGGTCAGAGCAGGTGTTCCTTTTCAGGGGAGCGAGGGCCAGTCCAGAGCAACCGGACTGGCAGGTCAAATTCAAAGGTTTGTCGGTACTGGGGCTACTAGCCAACGGGCAAGCGACGGGACCAACGCGTTGAGCCAAAAGATGCAGAAGGGCCCCACGCAGCACTCGGTGAGTGTAGAGGGGTGAGCTTCGGTGCAAAAGTGTCTCAGGGCTGGGGTTTCTCAAACCCCAATGCACAGATTTAAGGGAGCCTCGGGAGCTGCACGGTCAGCGCCTTGTGGTCTTTCCAAGATGGCCGGCCCCACGCTTCAGGTCACCACCACGGGTCTCAGCTCTGCAGGGACTGTGGATCGGGCTGTTAGAAGGCAGGCACGCTGAGTCTTGTTGATCTCTGTTGCTCGAGTTCCGGCCGGAACTGCAACAAAGCAAACGTCGAGGAGCTGGATGGTGCCTGTTTGCACAGGGTGGTCACTCCTTGACCACAAGGGAGATTCTTCAGTCTTCTACGTCAAGTAGGATGTCGAAGGGTCCAGAGTTTTGTTTCATAAGTTTCAGTCAGGATAATTTGATGTGCGTTGGCACTGCTCCCAGTCTTATACCAAACTGGGGGGCTATATTACCTGCTAGGTCCCTCCTATGGGTGGGACCCAGTAAGGGGGTGGTTACACCCCTTTCCCTTTGTCCAGGGTCACGCTGGGACGGGGCTGGTGTGCCCCAGAACCGGTTTGACCGGATTATGCAAGGGGAAGCCTTGTGCTCCCCAGGCAGTGTCTAGTTTCTTTCAAACCTCCCTGCTACAATCCACTATCTCCTGTCTGGGGTGGTGTGACACCTCCCCGCGACAGGAAACCCTTTGTCCAGGCCTCCTCTGCCAAGTTTCAGTCAGCAGCAGGAGGTCAGACTTGTATCTGTGGCAGCAGCATCCATTTTGTGATGCTGAGGCTCTGGTTAGGATTAACCGCGTTTTAGTAAAGTAACATGTCTTCTCCCTCTAGAAGGGTGGAATGTTACCCCCGTCACCAGGACTGGCGAGGGGGTAGTATTTCAAAGCGTATGACACCTTACACGACATGTTTTGATAAAGCCAAACCAAAGTTAGCACATAACCGCGATGGAGTATAATGCATTTAAGAGTATATGGTATGGCAATATCCCGGAACAGCTAAGGGAGTTTGTCCCAACAGCTGCAGACAGGCTCAGCTCATGCTAGAGCACCATCTCACATAAAACCAAGCACTCTGCCTCCAGGATTGTTAAGGCCTGCCATAGGAGTGACTTATAGGTATATATGTGTCCAGATAGGTTTAGATATAGGCATACTATATCTAAGCAAGGGGTGATTACACCACCTTGCCCCAGCTGAGTGATCAGCCAGTTGCGTCAATTTTGGATAGCCAGCCAGGGGTGGCAAAAGATATGCTGCAGCCCCTGGTAAGCCTTGGATGCACCTATGCCCTGGGCACCTATAGTGCACTGTACAGGGGCTGATAAGGTGACCCAAGCCAATTTAGTTATGCACCTAGGGTACATGGAATCCATTTTAAAGAGAGAGCAGATAGCCTGGGGCCCTGATTAGCAGGGAGCCAGGCCAACTAAGTCGAAAACTAGCTAAACACAAGGCAGAAAATCTGGGGTAACCATAGTCAGGTAGCCATCTTCCTACACAACCCCCCATCCCCAAACGAAAGGAGATAAGGCTATCCTTGACGAGGTAAGCCTATATTGCCTGAGTGGCCATATAAGGAAGTACCTGCACTAGCATGGTTACCCCCTGTCTCATGGTCCACTAAGCAATCCCTCACCCTTGGGGTATTAGAGGGTCTCCACCTTAGGGAATCACTACCTGTGGTGTGTTTTGGCAAAGTAAAAGGCTGGTGTGGGAATGGAGTATTGAAGTGAGGCTCCACTAATGTAGGGCACAGCTTCCTCCAATCACTATCCACCATGGATGCCTTTCTTTCATTGACTGAGTTGCACTGTGCTCTCAGGGTCAACCTCTGGCTGCCTAAAGCTGGAGGCTGGGTCCCTTTTGTTTGCTTACTGGAGGGACAGTTCAAGTTTGGGCCCTTTGGATCCCAGGTTTGACTGTGCCCAACAGAATCCATCTGTGGGAGGTCCCGAACTAATTTTAAGGGGGTTCCCTCAGGAGTTTTCAAGGTTTTCACCTGGCTAGGGCTGCTAGCTTCGGTGCCCCTAATCTGCTGATGGGGGTGCTTTATTTGACAGGGGGCCCTTTGGGTCTCACTGTCCTTCTTGTCCTCTGCAGCCCTGGGCTGACTAAGGCAAGGGAGAGAGGGGCAGGTTACCTGCTCCAGACTGGGTCCCACCTGAGAAGGGTCCACTGACATCAGAGGCTCCGTCAGGCTAGGCCTAACCACCTCTGGGGCAGTTCCTTCATCAGGGGTAAGATCAGTTCCCTGAGGAGGCTGATCCTTTCCTAGAGTCTGGTGAGAGGGAGATTTCTCTTCCTCCTCAATGCTCTCTGTTTGTGTGGAGTGATCCATCTTTTCAGGCTTCACAACACATGTATCAGTTTGAGTTTGGGCTGTGGCCATCACAGCCCCACCAACCTTTTCAGGAGGAGACTCAGTTTGGGTATGGGCTGTTACCATCACAACCCAGCTATTCTATTTAGGAAGGGAGTTAGCTAAAGATTGGGCTGAGTCTTCCACAGCCCTACCAACATTTTCAGGAAGGACATCTTGGAATGGGGCTGTAGCCATCACAGCCCCACTAACATTTCCATGGAGATTTATCATTTTTGAATGGATTTCTTGTTCAACCTCAGTCCAGGCTGAGATTTCCAAATCATTCCCCAGTAGACAATCTACAGGCAAATTTGGGGTCACTGCCACTCTCTTTGGGCCAGTGACTCCTCCCCAGCTGAGGTTTACCACTGCTATGAGATGATTTTTCTGAACACCATCAATGTTTGTCACCTGGTATGTGGTACCAGGTAAAAGTTGCCTAGAGGGGACTAGATTCTCAGTCACCATAGTGATACTGGCCCCTGTGTCTCTGTAGGCCTCAACTTTCAAACCATTGATATGGGGTTCCTGTCTATACTTGCTCAAAGTATTTGGGCAATCAGTGAAATTGGCAAACCCCATGCCAGTCTCATAGAAAAGATCAGTTGGGGACCTGGTTAGGCCAGAGTCCACCTGGGTTCCAAAGGTAAACGCACCCAAATTCTTGGGGGTGCTCCCACCACCTGGGGGACCACTGCTAACAGTGACAGGAGGTGGTGGAGCTTTACCTGGAGGTATATTTTCCTTATTACTATTCTTTGGACAACAGCTGTCTGTTTTCCAATGGCCAACCTGTTTACAGGCATGGTAATAAGGCTTTTTCTGTGTATAGGAAGTGTCTTGGGACCCACCCCCATCCTTGAAGTTTTGGGGCCCTGGGGAAGTCTTCTCTTTTGATTTATCCCCACCCTTTTCTTGAGGCTTGGTAGACTCCTTCTTCTGGTCATTACCCTGATTTCTAGGCCTAATCCTGATTCTGACCCATTTATCTGCCCTCTTTCCCAGTTCTTGGGGAGAGGTTAAATCTGAGTCCACCAGGTGCTGGTGTAAAAGCTGGTTCTGACAATTACTTAGGATCTGTTCCCTCATAATCAAATTATACAATCCTGTATAGTCATGTACTTTGCTGCCATGTAGCCAACCCTCCAGAGCCTTAGTAGCACAATCTACAAAATCAGTCCAGTCCTGTGTCTGTGTCTTCTGGGTGTCTCTGAACCTTAACCTGTATTGTTCAGTGGTTAACCCAACCCCATCTATTAGAGCACTCTTCAGGACATTGTAGTTTTTAGCATCCTCATGTCTGACAGTGAGGAGCTTATCTCTCCCTTTCTCAGAAAAGGAGAGCCATAGAATTGCAGCCCACTGATCTTGGGGAACCTGCTGTATCATGCAGGCTCTCTCCAGAGCAGTCATCCATTTGTGGATGTCATCCCCTTCCTTGTAGGGGGCACAATTTTGCTCAAGTTTCTATTATCATAGGACCTGTCTTTCTCTCTAGGAATTATGTTGCTGCCACCAGTGGAATCTAATCCACACAATGTTTGCTCCCTTGCTACAGCAAGTTTAGCTTGGGCCAAGGCTACCTCTTCCCTCTCTATCTGGAGTTGGACAGCCCTCATTCTGGCCCTATGCTCTTTTCTCTGGGGGGAAGCCATACCCCTTTGAGATTCCCTTGAGGCACTAGAAAGGTGAGGGTCCCTGGAAGGAGATCTATCCCTTCTATTGCCTGGAACTGTTCTGGGTTGGGTCCTGGCCCTCTCCATTTCCCAGTAGGTTCAAGTTGGCTGGGCTAAGCCTCCCAACAAGTACCTGGTTACCCCTCTGATCCTGATCTGACTCTTCCTCTTCTGATTCAGGGTCCACCACCTCATGTTCTGGGGTGCTGCTCTTTTTCTGGGGGGTTCACTCCATCTCCTGACCCTAAGGTAGATGTACTAGCTTTCTCAAGATCATGCTTCTCCAGGATGCCTATCAGGATGGGAATGGTGGGGTTGTGACCCCTTTTCAGCTTCCTTGCAGTGCACAAGGCACTCAAGTCCTTGAAGCTGAGTTTGTCATAGCTGGAAGGTGCCTTGGTAAGGTCAACCACCACAGGCAGAGAGCTGGAAGCTTCACCTGTGCCAGACATGACTGCTAGTGAGGTGTAAGTGGTGCACTTACCTAACATAAGTGTTTTCCTACGGTACCTTGCTAGTGAGTTGTAGGCAGGGTGTCATAAGCCCTTTGATCTACAACTACTAAGTTCAGTAGAACTTAAATATGCTAAGCTTTGTTTATAAATACCTAAGGTACTTGATGTGATCTTTCAATTTGATAAAAAGATTGCAATGGTAAAACAACAGCAAGGTCAAATCCGCACCGCTGCGCACCAATATGAGAAGTTGGCCTGATATATGATGTCTCCAATTCTGGGGGCTCCTTGTATCAATCCAAACAATCCCTTATGGTGTCTGGTTGTAAGTCAACCTTATAGACAAGCTATCCTAAGGGTAGCATGGACTAAGCAGCCTTAAAGGCTTAACTCAAGAGGGCATGTGAAGCTAGCTGTTTTACCATATGCAATCCTGTAATATCAAATGAAAGGACACCACACAAGTTATATATTATAAAAAATATATGTATTTATTACTACAATAATCCTCTGTACTCTTTATGAGTGCAGAGGCACAAGCTTTTAAACAAAAGCACAGTTAAACATAAAAGTTGCACAATTATGGATGAGGCCAGGGGGCCTCGCAAACCATATATTAAAAAAGTGGTATAAGTATCACTAATCGAACAGTGGTTAGGCCGGGGGCCTGGGGAATCGCTGGGACCAATCGGGACTAGCATTGCTGAAGTCGGGAAAAGCCAGCGGGAATCGGGTGCAGCGCTTAAAGCACACACACGCACCAATGCAAAGTCAATGGTGCGTAAAAGTTATCGAGTTACTGTTTTAAGAGTCTTCCAACTGACCTAAAAGGACAAAACTTTAGACTTAGACACTAGAGGTGTATCCCAGTACAGGAGCACCGGCGTTCATGGGTTACCTCACCCACAGGAAGCGGGTGCACGAGTGCACAGTAGTGTCGGGTTTCGTCACGCAGGTCGATGGTGCCTGAAGATGAAGATGCTGCAGGCGGCCAGAAGAGAAGTGTCCGGTGTGATCCAAGGGTGAATTGAAAATGTAGAGTACCTGAAAGCAGAGGGGACAGAGTCTGGGTCACTCAGCAGTGACCAGGGTGGAACCAGGAAGGAACCAGGCAATGTCGGGCGCAATCAGGTGGTTGTCGAGAAGATTGCCTCCGCTGCCACGTGGACTCTGGGGCACCGAGGATGTCCAGGAGTGGATCACGAGCTTTCCCACAAAGGCTCTCTCTGTCGGCGGTGTCGTCTTCCGGATTGGAGCAAACAAACCTTGGCAAGCGCAACCCATGCAGGATTCAAAGATCGCTTTTTACTCGGACCAGGAAGGTCAGAGTGGGTGCTCCTTTTCAGGGGAGCGAGGGCCAGTCCAGAGCAACCGGACTGGCAGGTCAAATTCAAAGGTTCGTCGGTACTGGGGCCGCTAGCCAACGGGCAAGCGACCGGACCAACGCGTTGAGCCAAAAGATGCAGAAGGGCCCCATGCAGCACTCAGTGAGTGTAGAGGGGTGAGCTTCAGTGTAAAAGTGGCTCAGGGCTGGGGCTTCTCAAACCCCAATGCACAGCTTCGAGGGAGCCTCGGGAGCTGCACGGTCAGCGCCTCGTGGTCTTTCCAAGATGGCCGGCTCCATGCTTCAGGTCGCCTCCACGGGTCTCAGCTCGGCAGGGACTGTGGATCGGGCTGTTAGAAGGCAGGCACGCTGGGTCTTGTTGATCTCTGTCGCTCGAGTTCCGGCGGGAACTGCAACAAAGCAAACGACGAGGAGCTGGATGGTGCCTGTTCGCACAGGGTGGTCACTCCTTGACCACAAGGGAGATTCTTCAGTCTTCTATGTCGAGTAGGATGTCGAAGGGTCCAGAGTTTCGTTTCATAAGTTTCAGTCAGGATAATCTGATGTGCGTTGGCACTGCTCCCACTCTTATACCAAACTGGGGGGCTGGATTACCTGCTAGGTCCCTCCTATGGGTGGGACCCAGGAAGGGGAAGGTTACACCCCTTTCCCTTTGTCCAGGGTCGCGCTGGGACTGGGGCTGGTGTGCCCCAGAACCGGTTTGACCGGATTATGCAAGGGGAAGCCTTGTGCTCCCCAGGCAGTGTCTAGTTTCTTTCAAACTTCCCTGCTACAATCCACTATCTCCTGTCTGGGGTGGTGTGACACCTCCCCGCGACAGGAAACCCTTTGTCCAGGCCTCCTCTGCCAAGTTTCGGTCAGCAGCAGGAGGTCAGACTTGTGTCTGTGGCAGCAGCATCCATTTTGTGATGCTGATGCTCTGGTTAGGATTACCCGCGTTTTAGTAAAGTGTCATGTCTTCTCCCTCTAGAAGGGTGGAATGTTACCCCCGTCACCAGGACTGGCGAGGGGGTAGTATTTCAAAGCGTATGACACCTTACACAACATGTTTTGATAAAGCCAAACCAAAGTTAGCACATAACCGCGATGGATTATAATGCATTTAAGAGTATATGGTATGGCAATATCCCGGAACAGCTAAGGGAGTTTGTCCCGACAGCTGCAGACAGGCTCAGCTCATGCTAGAGCACCATCTCACATAAAACCAAGCACTCTGCCTCCAGGATTGTTAAGGCCTGCCATAGGAGTGACTTATAGGTATATATGTGTCCAGATAGGTTTAGATATAGGCATACTATATCTAAGCAAGGGGTGATTACACCACCTTGCCCCAGCTGAGTGATCAGCCAGTTGCGTCAATTTTGGATAGCCAGCCAGGGGTGGCAAAAGATATGCTGCAGCCCCTGGTAGGCCTTGGATGCACCTATGCCCTGGGCACCTATAGTGCACTGTACAGGGGCTGATAAGGTGACCCAAGCCAATTTAATTATGCACCTAGGGTACATGGAATCCATTTTAAAGAGAGAGCAGATAGCCTGGCGCCCTGATTAGCAGGGAGCCAGGCCAACTAAGTCGAAAACCAGCTAAACACAAGGCAAAAAATCTGGGGTAACCATAGTCAGGTAGCCACCTTCCTACACAACCCCCCATTCCCAAACGAAAGGAGATAAGGCTATCCTCGACCAGGTAAGCCTATATTGCCTGAGTGGCCATATAAGGAAGTACCTGCACTAGCATGGTTACCCCCTGTCTCATGGTCCACTAAGCAATCCCTCACCCTTGGGGTATTAGAGGGTCTCCACCTTAGGGAACCACTACCTTGGGTGTGTTTTTGCAAAGTACAAGGCTGGTGTTGATATGGAGTTTTGAAGTGAGGCTCCACTAATTTAGGGCTCAGCTTCCTCCAATTATCTTCCACCATGTGTGCCTTTCTTTCATTGACTGAGTTGCACTGTGCTCTCAGGGTCAACCTCTGGCTGCCTAAAGCTGGAGGCTGGGTCCCTTTTGTTTGCTTACTGGAGGGACAGTTCAAGTGTGGGCCCTTTGGGTCCCAGGTTTGGCTGTGCCCAACAGAATCCATCTGTGGGAGGTCCCTAACTCATTTTAAGGGGGTTCCTTCAGGAGTTTTCAAAGTTTTCACCTGGCTAGGGCTGCTAGCTTCGGTGCCCCTAATCTGCTGATGGGGGTGCTTTATTTGACAGGGGGCCCTTTGGGTCTCACTGTCCTTCTTGTCCTCTGCAGCCCTGGGCTGACTAAGGCAAGGGAGAGAGGGGCAGGTTACCTGCTCCAGACTGGGTCCCACCTGAGAAGGGTTAACTGACATCATGGACTCTGTCAGGCTAGGCCTAACCACCTCTGGGGCAGTTCCTTCATCAGGGGTAAGATCAGTTCCCTGAGGAGGCTGATCCTTTCCTAAAGACTGGTGGGAGGGAGATTTCTCTTCCTCCTCAATGCTCTCTGTTTGTGTGGAGTGATCCATCTTTTCAGGCTTCACAACACATGTATACGTTTGAGTTTGGGCTGTGGCCATCACAGCCCCACCAACCTTTTCAGGAGGAGACTCGGTTTGGGTATGGGCTGTTACCATCACAGCCCTGCTATTCTATTTAGGAAGGGAGTTAGCTAAAGATGGGGCTGAGAGTTGCTCAGCCCTACCAACCTTTTCAGGAAGGACATCTTGGATTGGGGCTGTAGCCATCACAGCCCCACTAACATTTCCATGGAGATGTATCATTTTTTTTTTTTAAGGGTGAAGAAAAAAAAAACTTTATTGTTTCAACAGAATAAACAATACGTTCCCTCCCCAAAATTGGCATCAAAGTACAGAAAATACATGTGTACGCTGTTCACCCCCCCAGCCCGGCTCCAACAGTTGCAGATAGAACAGGAAACGCAAGAATCAGATCCACGGGATACAGTGCAAGTACAGAAACTGACATAAGGAACATGTGCGTAGTCATCAGGGTAGTACCCCAGCCCCTACTCTCCCTCCCCTTCCCCCGCCACCCCTTCCTCAGGTCCCGATTCCTCGGACGAGAACAATGCAGCACTAGTAGCATCGGAGTCGCTGTCAGCCGACCCCACCGCACACATCATACGCCATGCAAGTAAGTCCTCCTGTAGCCGCTCATCCCTACGCGTATGCTGCATGTGCGTTTCTTCAGCCAATGTCCATTCCCCCACATCCCGAAGCCATAATGCCATATCTGGCGCCCTTTGCCCCATCCAGGTTATAGCCACCCGCCGTCTAGCCAGCACTAAGAGCAGCTGCAGCATTTTATATGACAGATTCCTCTTCTTAGGTTTGGGGACCAGGGCTAACAAGCAATGGATCGGGGACAGGTCAAGCCGCAGTCCCGTGACCCTCCGGATGTAGGCCACCACTACCCTCCAGAAGTCCCCGACTAGCGGGCACTCCCAAGCTAGATGGAGAAATCCGGCTCCTGCTGAACCACACCGAGGACAGGCATCCGATTTATCCGCCGCAATACGGCGCAGAGCAACTGGGGTTACGTAAGTGCGGTGCATGAAATTAAAATGGATTAATTTGAAACGTGCGTTACACGATACCTTCTTGGTGAGCGTCCCTATCCGCCTCCGCTGTCCCGGGTCCAAGGCAACCCCTAAATCTGCCTCCCACGCCGCCCAGGACGGAGACACCGGAGGCGCCGAGTCGCTTCTCATCGCTGTATAGAAAAGCGTTATCAATCGCCGTCCCGCGCCGCACGATAGCAAGATATTCAAAGTATGGGACACTTGGGGCGCCTCAGGGAACTGTGGCCACGTCGCTCTCGCCATGTCCCGCAGGCCCCCATAGTGAAGGTATTGGCCCCCTGTAAGACTGAAGGCCTCAACAGCTCTCTCCAGGGTCACAAAGGACTCGTCCGGATATAAGTCTGCCAATGTGTCGCAGCCGCCCTCACGCCATTCCCGAAACGACATGTGCTCTTCCATTAGAGCGACCGGTGCCAATATCCATATCGGCAGCTCCCTATGAAAAGGGGCCCGTCTCAGCACTCTTTCCACCACGCGCTGCCAGATCCCCGCAGTATGCCGAACAATATACGGCAGGTTGCCATCCGCGCCTCTGCCACGCATCAGAGCCAATTGCAACGCCCTCTCATCTGCGCTACCAGCCAGGAGTTGCAATTCCCAATTTTCCGCGCCCGCGAACCAGCGCGCAGCCGGTATAAGTTGGGCCGCGTAATAGTAGAGATCAAAGCGTGGGGCCTCCAAGCCCCCCTCCTCCCAGCGCCTGACCATCGTGCGCAGCGCAACTCTGCTGCGTCTGCCTGCCCAAAGCAGGGAGGTAAGCATCGTGTTAAGCTTGTTGAAGATTCGAGGGGGAAGAGGACAGAGGGTATTCTGTAGGATATACAATATTCTAGGCAGCATCACCATCTTTGAGACGGCCAATCGTCCCATGAGGGAGAGAGGAAGCGTATTCCAAAAGGACACAGATTGTTGTAGGGAACTGAGCACACGGTCGGCGTTGCGGGCCAGCAATTGTTCATCAGAGACAGCCACCTGAATACCCAAATAGCGGAAGGCCTCCATCTCCCACCGCAGCCCCAGGTGCGGGAAACCCACACGAGGGTCTTCACCGCATCCCGCAAGGGGAAAGATCAGGGATTTCTCAGGATTAAGACGCAGCCCAGAAGCTGCACCAAAGCGTTCCAAGTGGCGTAACAGGATCGGCAGCGACTCCCGCGGGGAGGTCAGGTAGAACAATGCGTCGTCCGCATAAAGCGAAACCAGGTGTACCACATCCCCCACTCGTATTCCCCAGGGTGCCATCTCCGCGCGTAGTGTCACTGCGAGGGGCTCAATCGCCAGAGCGAACAGGAGCGGTGACAGGGGGCACCCCTGACGGGTGCCCCTGCCCAACCTCCACTCCTCCGAGCGGGCCGCTCCGAGCCTGACCCTGGCCGTGGGCGCACTATAAAGGATCCGAATCCAGGTGCAGAAAAGGGGCCCCATCCCCGCTAACCGAAGCACCTCCAATAGGTACCCCCAGCTAACTGTATCGAAAGCTTTAGCCAGGTCTATCGAGACCAGGACCTGAGGATCCTCCCTATCGCGCACCTCATGTAGAACGTGGTTCAGACGCCGGAGATTCATGGCGGTGTTGCGGCCCGGAATGAACCCGCACTGATCAGAATGAACCAAGTGTGTCATATGCGGAGCCAGCCGGGTGGCCAAGATCTTAGTAAGAATTTTGGCGTCGGTGTTGATTAAAGTGATCGGCCGGTAGGCCGTAGGATCACAGTCATCCCCACCCGGTTTCAGGAGCATGCAGACCTCACCCTGCTGCATGGTGGGCGGGAGCGCAGCTCGCACCATCGCTTCATGGTAAACCTGCAAGAGATGGGGCGCGAGAGTATCAACAAACGCCTGGTAAAACTCTGGTGGAAAACCGTCTCCACCCGGCGACTTAGCCTTCGGCAGGGCGGCCACCGCCACCTTGACCTCATGAAGCGTCACCGGGGTATCCATGTCCTCAGCATCCTCTTTAGAGAGGGTCTGGAGGGGCAAATCCCGGAGGTATGGCTGATAGGACACCTCTGTCACCAGGGGGTCAGCAGTATAGACTTTCTGCAGATGTGTGCGGAGCACCGCAAGAAGGTCCCGTTCCGAGTGTACTAGGACCCCAGCGGGATTTCTCAACGCAACAATCCGCGCAGGGGCCGATTCTCTTCGGAGAATCCAGGCCAGCAATCGGCCCGACTTGTCCCCCTCACGGTGAAGGCGTTGGCGATATCGACCAAGAGTGAATCTATCCAGCCGGTTTAGGATATCATGGACGCCTTCTCGGGCTGTCCGCTCAGAGTCCATGTTCGACCCATCCGGGTCCGATAAGGACTGGCAGTGGCTGAGGCGCTCCTCAGCACTCGCGAGATCACGGAGCAGCTGTTTGCGAACCCCATATGTCAGACCCATACAAGCGCCCCGCACGACTGCCTTAAGGGCATCCCATTTGATCGCAAAAGGGCTATCACCCACTTCCCAGTTCAGGTCCAGATAATTACGCAGGGACGTCTCCACATGTTCCCGTCCCACCGGATCCTGCAGAAGATCCCCTGGCATCCGCCAGGTCCTTGGGCGGGAGGAGCGGTCTACCCACTGCACCGTGCACGTCACGGGCGAGTGGTCGGATAAGAACCGGGCCTGATGTGTGACCGATAAAACAAGGGATGCGCCCATGTTGGCCGCAAGGACCCTGTCGAGCCTGCTATGTGTGTTATGTGTGGGGGTATAGCAAGTGTAAAGCTTCAGTCCCGGATTGCCGAGTCGCCAGACATCCACAGCACCCAGATTCTCCATTACCTCCCGGAGTCGTGCCGTCATCCGAGGTTTTGTACCCGCCCGGGGGGGATGCCTGTCCAGCAGTGGATCCAGTACACAATTAAAATCTCCAAGCCAGAGGAGGGGGGCTTCCAGGTCCGTCGCTATAAGCTCCTGCAGGCCGGTAAAGAAACTCGGGTCATCTATGTTAGGTGCATATGAGTTCACCAGCAGGAAGTCCCTCCCATCCAGTTTCACACGTATAAGAACATATCTGCCCTCAACATCAGCCTCTACATACTGGACTGCTAGGGGTACCCCCGGTGCCACCCAGATCAGGACCCCCCTAGCATAGGTAGAGAAGGAGGAATGGAACACCTGACCCCTCCATTTCCTTGCCAATTTAAGAGCACCCTCCTCATTCAAATGCGTTTCCTGCAGGCACGCCACTGATACTCCATGCCGACGAAGGAAGGATAGCACCCTATGCCGCTTGGAGCAAGTACCCAGGCCACGCACGTTCCAAGTTAAAAATTTGAATCCCATAAGCGTTGGTCATGCCCATCCGGGCACCCAGGTCTCACTTCTGCAAACAGCCTCCTAGGGGCACGAACAGTAGTACACACTATGCCAAAAACAAATACCCCCCACAACTCCCCCCATCCCCACAACACCCGCAACCACCCAACCCCAGAATCAGTCCCCCCCCCTCCCCCACCCATAAGGAGGAATGACTCAACAGAAAAACACACCAACCCGGTCATCCCACGCCAGTGCCTTCCAAAAACGAAAGGACCCAACACCCCATCAAAACCAATCCCCCCCCCCCACCCGCGAGCAAGAGGACAGCAACAACCAAGAACGCTACCCTGCCCTTCCCCTGCCAGTGCCAGGACGTGCACAGCCACCCCATACACCCCACGCACCCCACACTCACACACAACCAACCAAAACCCACCCACCCTTTCCCCCAACTCCCCGAGGACCCAATGTTCCAGAACAGTCTCTGGGAATGTTCATGAAAGTCAATACCAATGCTGGGCGACGGTACGCCATAAACTCTTGGACCTCTCACCACCTCGCCTCGGCCAACATGATGTCCATCCACTGTTCAGCCCACCAACCAGGGTTCCCAGTGCCAGGCAGGGACAGCACTGGGCAGGCAAAATCCAGGGGGGGCGACCCACCCAACCCCCCAGGGCAACAACATTTTAACAAGACAGTACCTCATATCAGAGTTCACTCGGGCCGTGGTTCGGAGAGGGCGGTTTCCGGTATCACCGGGGGAGCAGAGTGTACCTCCAGCAAGGTTTCCTGCAAGGTATCCGGGACCAGGATCTCGCCAGGTGCAGTGGCCTCAGGTGACTCCGAAGCGGCCCCCGCCGTCGATGGTCTCACGTGGAGCGCCCCATCCTCGCCCACGGTAATCCGGGGCTCGGGCGAACCCCGGGATCCAGATCTGCGTCTCCCTCTGCCTCGCCGGCGCCTCGGGGGCCGGGTCCCCCAGGTCTCGCGGGGGCCACCCCGCTCTCCAGGAGGTAGGTCGTGTCCCCGTATCTCGAGCCACTCCCACACTTCCGCCGGGGACTCAAAGAAGTGAGCGCGCCCTTGGGAGAGCACCTTGAGTTTGGCCGGGTAAAGGAGCATGTATTGCAGCTTCATGTTCCGAAGTTTCTGCTTGACTCCCAGGTAGGACTTCCGTTGCTCCTGCACCTGCGGAGTATAGTCGGGGTAGATGGAGACACGACTATTTTCAATGGTGATGGACTCCATTTCTCTCGCGGCCCGTAGGATACAATCCCGATCCTTATAATTTAGAATCTTTGCAATGATGGCTCTAGGTGATTCGCCTGGGCGTGGAGGGGGAACCAGGGCCCTGTGTGCCCTCTCAATAACAAAGACACTGGACAGTCCGGTCGGGCATAGCTGGGTACGGATCCACGTCTCCAAGAAGCGTTCAGCGTTTCCCGCCTCAAGGCGCTCCGGCACGCCTAGGACCCTGATGTTGCTCCGGCGGGCCCTGCCTTCCGCATCTTCCGCTCTCCGCTCCAGAGCACGGGTAGTGGACGTCAGGTGCGCGACCGATTTCTGCAGGGAGGCCACTTCAGTTTGCAATTGTGTGATGTTGCCTTCCGCATCTGAGACCTTGTCCGCCACGTTACGGATGTCCGTCCGGAGGAGATTCACATCGATCGACACAGTCTCGATCTGCCTCTCCAAGGCAGAATGGGAGCCCTGGATTGCCTTCAGGATCTCCGCCCGGGAGGGTTCATGCGGCCCATCGCCCCCTTCGTCCGGTCCCGTCTGCCGCGTGATCCTCTGCGATGGCAGTCTTGGGGTGGTATACTGCACGATGGTGTTGGGTTGGGAGGATTTCGCAGTCTTATCCTTGCGGTTTGTCATCCTGGCGGGCAGACCGGGAGCCCCCTCGAGGCGCCTCAGCTAGGCCTCGCCCGGTCCCACCGGGTAGGCACAGATCCCAGCAGCAGAGCTAGGGCGGAAGGACCGGTGTAGAGGACAAATCAGCAGGGCGTACCAGGCAAATCCGGCCCAAGTGACGACCCCCACCACTAGCCAAGAGAGAGCGCAGCAACCAGTATGCAAGATGCACTCACCGAGCTGGGCGGGAGGACCTCCAATAGTCAGGGTAAAAGCAGCCTACCGCCAGCCAGCGCACCTCGGGCGAGCCCCCTCCAGTTCCAGGGGTAACACTGCGATTTTCAAGCCCCTCGGGGCAGCACAGTCCGAGTTCCGCTGCCACACAGGGGGGGGGCGTTCCGGCAGACGGGGAAAATAGCACGCGTCCCCCAGGAGTCGACACTGCAGGACGCCACTATACACAGCGCCAGTTCCACGTGGGATGGTCTCCGCAGCACCCCGCAGCAGGGACGGAGGCCGCAATCCCCACAGCTACAGGGAAACCACAGGGGACAGGCCGCCCGGCTCCCAGTGCAGAGGCGGGCCGTGGCGTAAGCAGGTCCGGCGATTACACCGCCTCAGTCCCCGAGAGGTCGCGCAGAGCCCCAGGCACCAGCGGAAACACCCACCTCGAGCCGCACTCCGCAGCCGGGAGCTCCGGTGTAGGATCGGGTCGGTGGGGGGAGGGGCCAGCACCTCAACCCCCTGCACAGGTCAGCGGGAGTCACCGGACCCCAGCTCAGCCCTCCACTGGCCTCTCAGGACGTCCACCACAGGTCACCGACCATCAGGAGGTCCGCCGTGCACTCGAGCGCCTCCCCAGCCGGGAGACTTCCTCAGCAAGCGGGCCGCACGCACCGCTACTCCCTCGCGCAGGCCCAGTCCGCGGTCTCGCGTGCAGACAGGCGGAGCTCACCGAGCGCCGCGGTGTTCTCCGGCGGCTTCAACGGGGCATCAGAGGCTCTCCTGGCGACGTGGTGGTCCCAGACGGGACGAGAAAGGATCCGGACCGTCAGCACCCCTATGGGGGGTCCAGCAAGGATCTATTTAGCAGGATATAAAGGGTCCTCGGACGGAGCTGGTGAAGCTCACGTCCTGACGGCCATGCTGCTTGAGATGTATCATTTTTGAATGGATTTCTTGTTCAACCTCAGTCCAGGCTGAGATTTCCAAATCATTCCCCAGTAGACAATCTACAGGCAAGTTTGGGGTCACTGCTACTCTCTTTGGGCCAGTGACTCCTCCCCAGCAGAGGTTTACCACTGCTATGGGATGATTTTTCTGAACACCATCAATGTTTGTCACCTGGTATGTGGTACCAGGTAAAAGTTGCCTAGAGGGGACTAGATTCTCATTCACCATAGTGATACTGGCCCCTGTGTCTCTGTAGGCCTCAACTTTCAAACCATTGATATTGGGTTCCTGTTATACTTGCTCAAAGTATTTGGGCAATCAGTGAAATTGGCAAACCCCATGCCAGTCTCATAGAAAAGATCAGTTGGGGACCTGGTTAGGCCAGAGTCCACCTCGGGTCCAAAGGTAAACGTACCCAAAATCTTGGGGGTGCTCCCACCAACTGGGGGACCACTGCTAACAGTGACAGGAGGTGTTGGAGCTTTACCTGGAGGTATATTTTCCTTATTACTATTCTTTGGACAACAGCTGTCTGTTTTCCAATGGCCAACCTGTTTACAGGCATGGCAATAAGGCTTTTTCTGTGTATAGGAAGTGTCTTGGGACCCACCCCCATCCTTGAAGTTTTGGGGCCCTGGGGAATTCTTCTCTTTTGATTTATCCCCACCCTTTTCTTGAGGCTTGGTAGACTCCTTCTTCTGGTCATTACCCTGATTTCTAGGCCTAATCCTGATTCTGACCCATTTATCTGCCCTCTTTCCCAGTTCTTGGGGAGAGGTTAAATCTGAGTCCACCAGGTGCTGGTGTAAAAGCTGGTTCTGACAATTACTTAGGATCTGTTCCCTCATAATCAAATTATACAATCCTGTATAGTCATGTACTTTGCTGCCATGTAGCCAATCTTCCAGAGCCTTAGAAGCACAATCTACAAAATCAGTCCAGTCCTGTGTCTGTGTCTTCTGGGTGTCTCTGAACCTTAACCTGTATTGTTTAGTGATTAAGCCAACCCCTTCTATTAGAGCACTCTTCAGGACATTGTAGTTTTTAGCATCCTCATGTCTGACAGTGAGGAGCTTATCTCTCCCTTTCTCAGAAAAGGAGAGCCATAAAATTGCAGCCCACTGA
This sequence comes from Lissotriton vulgaris, assembly GCF_964263255.1. Lineage (NCBI taxonomy): Eukaryota > Metazoa > Chordata > Amphibia > Caudata > Salamandridae > Lissotriton > Lissotriton vulgaris. The sequence continues at coordinate 275,891,825 of NC_141698.1, read as the reverse complement.
TCTTGGGGAACCTTCTGTACCATGCAGGCTCTCTCCAGAGCAGTCATCCATTTGTGGATGTCATCCCCTTCCTTGTAGGGGGGGCACAATTTTGCTCAGGTTTCTATTATCGTAGGACCTGTCTTTCTCTCTAGGAATTATGTTGCTGCCACCAGTGGAATGTAATACACACAATGTTTGCTCCCTTGCTACAGCAAGTTTAGCTTGGGCCAAGGCTACCTCTTCCCTCTCTATCTGGAGTTGGACAGCCCTCATTCTGGCCCTATGCTCTTTTCTCTGGGAGGAAGTCATTCCCCTTTGAGATTCCCTTGAGGCACTAGAAAGGTGAGGGTCCCTGGAAGGAGATCTATCCCTTCTATTGCCTGGAACTATTCTGGGTTGGGTCCTGGCCCTCTCCATTTCCCAGTAGGTTCAAGTTGGCTGGGCTAAGCCTCCCAACAAGTACCTGGTTACCCCTCTGATCCTGATCTGACTCTTCCTCTTCTGATTCAGGGTCCACCACCTCATGTTCTGGGGTGCTGTTCTGTTTCTGGGGGGTTCACTCCATCTCCTGACCCTAAGGTAGATGTACTAGCTTTCTCAAGATCATGCTTCTCCAGGATGCCTATCAGGATGGGAATGGTGGGGTTGTGACCCCTTTTCAGCTTCCTTGCAATGCACAAGGCACTCAAGTCCTTGAAGCTGAGTTTGTCATAGCTGGAAGGTGCCTTGGTAAGGTCAACCACCACAGGCAGAGAGCTGGAAGCTTCACCTGTGCCAGACATGACTGCTAGTGAGGTGTAAGTGGTGCACTTACCTACCATAAGTGTTTTCCTACGGTACCTTGCTAGTGAGTTGTAGGCAGGGTGTGCTAAGCCCTTTGACCTACAACTACTAAGTTCAGTAGAACTTAAATATGCTAAGCTTTGTTTATAAATACCTAAGTTACTGGATGTGATCTTTCAATTTGATAAAAAGATTGCAATGGTAAAACAACAGCAAGGTCAAATCCGCACCGCTGCACACCAATGTGAGAAGTTGGCCTGATATATGATGTCTCCAATTCTGGGGGCTCCTTGTATCAATCCAAACAATCCCTTATGGTGTCTGGTTGTAAGTCAACCTTATAGACAAGCTATCCTAAGGGTAGCATGGATTAAGCAGCCTTAAAGGCTTAACTCAAGAGGGCATGTGAAGCCAGCTGTTTTACCATATGCAATCCTGTAATATCAAATGAAAGGACACCACACAAGTTATATATTATAAAAATATATGTATTTATTACTAGAATAATCCTCTGTACTCTTTATGAGTGCAGAGGCACAAGCATTTAAACAAAAGCACAGTTAAACATATAAAAGTTGCACAATTATGGATGAGGCCAGGGGGCCACGCAAACCATATATTAAAAAAGTGGTATAAGTATCACTAATCGAACAGTGGTCAGGCCTGGGGCCTGGGGAATCTCTGGGACCAATCGGGACTAGCAATGCTGAAGTCGGGAAAAGCCCGCGGGAATCGGGTGCAGCGCTTAAAGCACACACACGCACCAATGCAAAGTCAATGGTGCGTAAAAGTTATCGAGTTACTGTTTTAAGAGTCTTCCGACTGACCTAGAAGGACAAAGCTTTAGACTTAGACACTAGAGGGGTATACCAGTACAGGAGCACCGGCGTTCATGAGTTACCTCACCCACAGGAAGCGGGTGCGCGGATGCAAAGTAGTGTCGGGTTTCGTCACGCAGGTCGATGGTGCCTGAAGATGAAGATGCTGCAGGCGGCCAGAAGAGAAGTGTCCGGTGTGATCCAAGGGTGGATTGAAAATGTAGAGTACCTGAAAGCAGAGGGGACAAAGTCTGGGTCACTCAGCAGTGACCAGGGTGGAACCAGGAAGGAACCAGGCAATGTCGGGCGCAATCAGGTGGTTGTCGAGAAGATTGTCTCCTCTGCCACGTGGACTCTGGGGCACCGAGGATGTCCAGGAGTGGATCACGAGCTGTCCCATAAAGGCTCTCGCTGTCGGCGGTGTCGGCTTCCGGATTGGAGCAAACAAACCTTGGCAAGCGCAACCCATGCAGGATTCGAAGATCGCTTTTTACTCGGAACAGGAAGGTCAGAGCGGGTGCTCCTTTTCAGGGGAGCGAGGGCCAGTCCAGAGCAACCGGACTGGCAGGTCAAATTCAAAGGTTCGTCGGTACTGGGGCCGCTAGCCAATGGGCAAGTGACCGGACCAATGCGTTGAGCCAAAAGATGCAGAAGGGCCCCATGCAGCACTCAGTGAGTGTAGAGGGGTGAGCTTCAGTGCAAAAGTGGCTCAGGGCTGGGGCTTCTCAAACCCTAATGCACAGCTTCGAGGGAGCCGAGGGAGCTGCACGGTCAGCGCCTCGTGGTCTTTCCAAGATGGCCGGCCCCACCCTTCAGGTCGCCTCCACGGGTCTCAACTCGGCAGGGACTGTGGATGGGGCTGTTAGAAGACAGGCACGCTGGGTCTTGTTGATCTCTGTTGCTCGAGTTCCGGCGGGAACTGCAACAAAGCAAATTTCGAGGAGCTGGATGGTGCCTGTTCGCACAGGATATTTACAACAAGGGGTGGTGAGGAACAGAGTCTCTGAATTAAGCAGAAAGCTCTCACCCAGTCAAGAGATCAGGGCTAGATCCAACACCGTTTTTTAGCTCACTGCACCATCCCAGTTTCAGAACCTGGCTGTATGCAAATTAGTCTGTTCCTGTCCCAGTGCATGATGGGAACAGGGCAAACCAAACTACAAAAGCCAATTCTTACACTGGGAAGGAAACAAGCTCCCGGGGACTGGTTTCTGGCATTACAGCCGTCTTCGGCCCGGTTTGCTTGAATCCTGATGGTGCAATGAGCAAGGGTCTCACATCTGAGAATACCCTTCCACGCTTAGGGTGGACAAAAATATTTACAACAAGGGGTGGTGAGGAACAGAGTCTCTGAATTAAGCAGAAAGCTCTCACCCAGTCAAGAGATCAGGGCTAGATCCAACACCGTTTTTTAGCTCACTGCACCATCCCAGTTTCAGAACCTGGCTGTATGCAAATTAGTCTGTTCCTGTCCCAGTGCATGATGGGAACAGGGCAAACCAAACTACAAAAGCCAATTCTTACACTGGGAAGGAAACAAGCTCCCGGGGACCGGTTTCTGGCATTACAGCCGTCTTCGGCCCGGTTTGCTTGAATCCTGATGGTGCAATGAGCAAGGGTCTCACATCTGAGAATACCCTTCCACGCTTAGGGTGGACAAAAATATTTACAACAAGGGGTGGTGAGGAACAGAGTCTCTGAATTAAGCAGAAAGCTCTCACCCAGTCAAGAGATCAGGGCTAGATCCAACACCGTTTTTTAGCTCACTGCACCATCCCAGTTTCAGAACCTGGCTGTATGCAAATTAGTCTGTTCCTGTCCCAGTGCATGATGGGAACAGGGCAAACCAAACTACAAAAGCCAATTCTTACACTGGGAAGGAAACAAGCTCCCGGGGACCGGTTTCTGGCATTACAGCCGTCTTCGGCCCGGTTTGCTTGAATCCTGATGGTGCAATGAGCAAGGGTCTCACATCTGAGAATACCCTTCCACGCTTAGGGTGGACAAAAATATTTACAACAAGGGGTGGTGAGGAACAGAGTCTCTGAATTAAGCAGAAAGCTCTCACCCAGTCAAGAGATCAGGGCTAGATCCAACACCGTTTTTTAGCTCACTGCACCATCCCAGTTTCAGAACCTGGCTGTATGCAAATTAGTCTGTTCCTGTCCCAGTGCATGATGGGAACAGGGCAAACCAAACTACAAAAGCCAATTCTTACACTGGGAAGGAAACAAGCTCCCGGGGACCGGTTTCTGGCATTACAGCCGTCTTCGGCCCGGTTTGCTTGAATCCTGATGGTGCAATGAGCAAGGGTCTCACATCTGAGAATACCCTTCCACGCTTAGGGTGGACAAAAATATATATATATATATCCAACAAGGGGTGGTGAGGAACAGAGTCTCTGAATTAAGCAGAAAGCTCTCACCCAGTCAAGAGATCAGGGCTAGATCCAACACCGTTTTTTAGCTCACTGCACCATCCCAGTTTCAGAACCTGGCTGTATGCAAATTAGTCTGTTCCTGTCCCAGTGCATGATGGGAACAGGGCAAACCAAACTACAAAAGCCAATTCTTACACTGGGAAGGAAACAAGCTCCCGGGGACCGGTTTCTGGCATTACAGCCGTCTTCGGCCCGGTTTGCTTGAATCCTGATGGTGCAATGAGCAAGGGTCTCACATCTGAGAATACCCTTCCACGCTTAGGATGGTCACTCCTTGACCACAAGGGAGATTCTTCAGTCTTCTACGTCGAGTAGAATGTCGAAGGGTCCAGAGTTTCATTTCATAAGTTTCAGTCAGGATAATCTGATGTGCGTTGGTACTGCTCCCACTCTTATACCAAACTGGGGGGCTGGATTACCTGCTAGGTCCCTCCTGTGGGTGGGACCCAGGAAGGGGGTGGTTACACCCCTTTCCCCTTGTCCAGGGTCGCGCTGGGACTGGGGCTGGTGTGCCCCAGAACCGGTTTGACCAGATTATGCAAGGGGAAGCCTTGTCCTCCCCAGGCAGTGTCTAGTTTCTTTCAAACCTCTCTGCTACAATCCACTATCTCCTGTCTGGGGTGGTGGGACACCTCCCCGCGACAGGAAACCCTTTGTCCAGGCCTCCTCTGCCAAGTTTCGGTCAGCAGCAGGAGGTCAGACTTGTGTCTGTGGCAGCAGCATCCATTTTGTGATGCTGAGGCTCTGGTTAGGATTAACCGCGTTTTAGTAAAGTAACATGTCTTCTCCCTCTAGAAGGGTGGAATGTTACCCCTGTCGCCAGGACTGGTGAGGGGGTAGTATTCCAAAGCGTATGACACCTTACACGACATGTTTTGATAAAGCCAAACCAAAGTTAGCGCATAACCGCGATGGATTATAATGCACTTAAGAGTATATGGTATGGCAATATCCCGGAACAGCTAAGGGAGTTGGTCCCGACAGCTGCAGACAGGCTCAGCTCATGCTAGAGCACCATCTCACATAAAACCAAGCACTCTACCTCCACGATTGTTAAGGCCTGCCATAGGAGTGACTTATAGGTATACATCTGTCCAGATAGGTTTAGATATAGGCATACTATATCTAATACACCACCTTGCCCCAGCTGAGTGATCAGCCAGTTATGTCAATTTTGGATAGCCAGCCAGGGGTGGCAAAAGATATGCTGCAGCCCCTGGTAGGCCTTGGATGCACCTATGCCCTGGGCACCTATAGTGCACTGTACAGGGGCTGATATGGTGACCCAAGCCAATTTAGTTATGCACCTAGGGTACATGGAATCCATTTTAAAGAGAGAGCAGATAGCCTGGGGCCCTGAGTAGCAGGAAGCCAGGCCAACTAAGTCAAATAACCAGCTAAACACAAGGCAAAAAATCTGGTGTAACCATAGTCAGGTAGCCACCTTCCTACACTATACAATTGAAGACTTAGCTGTCTTATTTCAAAATGGCACACGTAACTCTTCCAATGTTGACCCCTTGGGGTGGTTAGTGTGGCTGACAACTTCAAATTCATGTTAATTAAGTTTTTTTAAATACTACAAAAGGTTTTACACAAAGTACATATGATCCAGGCTTCTCACATTCACATACAGTTACCACATATTCAGTAGGTAAATTATGTCAGCAATGGTTGGAACATTCCACACTGTTATCAGTGAAACAACACCTTTCTCGTTTGACAGGTGACATCGATTTGGCTGATTTTCTTTTAGGTCCAAAGTACCCTCGAACAAAATGTTTTATTTATTCCACATATAATGAATTTTGAAAACTGATGCAAATGGAAGCTGCAGTGTATCTACGCCTTATTGACCAGGCTAATTTAGAAAAAGTCTTTGAAGTAGTAGATAATAGCATTATTACGTTGTCTTCCCGTATATACACTTTGGATAATATTGTATCATCTGTCATTGACATTGTTCAACACGAACTGTCTGTTTTGCATCATGGTTAAAATCCGTTACGTTCTGTAATGCAGTTTGCTTGGACATTGCAAACTCTCAAAAATGAAAAAGTGCCATGGGATTATTTGAATTCTTCTGCACTGCTTTTGTGGTTTAATTTAACTGATAAACAGAAATGAATATCCATGAAAGATGCCACATAAACATTGTTACGTATTGAACAATTAGAACAGTTACAGTTTTCGGTAGCCAGACTGATTTTGCTGTGTGGTTAATACATGGAGTTATTTCACTGCCTATCTCCTTTTTTAAGTTCACAGCGTGCATGAAGCATCATGCCGTTGGGAGATATGAGCCCCTCTGTAATAATTATATTCACAAATTATGGTTGTTACCTTTCGCTTACAGATGTCAACGTGCAGATAAGGAAGTTTCTTTGCGTCGCCTGTAACGTTTTGGCCCCTATTATTCCCGTATTAACTTCACTTTCTAACTGTAGTTATCTTATTTTGAATAACCACGATTTCTACAGCTTGAGAGCTGGCATCCCGTATAAAGAAACGTTGAATGGAGGTTGAGGTGAGCAAGATGTTTTTGTTTGACTAGTTTAAACTAGCATATGGTCACTTACCTTTAAGTTTCCCAAAACTGTTTGCAATAAGTCTTAAAATGTTTAGATATATTTGGTGGGGGTGGAGGCACACACCTCAGTTATCCTATAGAACTACTCTTAATTTGATTTATGGACCTAAACTAATGGTGCTACAGTGCTACACTTGCAGCCATAACAAGCGTCTAGTCAAACAGAAATAAATACAAGCCAGGGTACTTGCTTGCAGCGTGCACTTTTCACTGGGTTATAAAAGAACCCTATAACATTGTCAGTGTTCTAAGTAAGCCAAAAAATACAAAAAAATAATCATGAATTAATTTCATGTAAACTTATATTTTCCATTTATATTGCGACAAAAATAAATGAAACCATAAACATTTCTTATTCATGACAATTCATATTGTCTACAATGTTAACAAAGATTACAATGCATTAATCATAAACATAATGCTTCACAACACATAGGGCTAGATGTAGGTAGAAAAGATTTACCGAATTTAAATTACCGAATTTTACCGATTCGGTAATTTAAATTCGGTAAATCTATGGGTCCGATATGTAGGTATTCCAGATGTGCTGGAATACCGAATCGGATGAATTCGGTATTTACCGATTCAGTAAATACCGAATCGGTAATGCCCATTCATTCCTATGGGCTTTGAAGCCCATAGGAATGAATGGGCAATACCGATTCGGTATTTACCGAATCGGCAAATACCGAATTCACAAGGGTGCAGGGGGTGTCACTTTGACACCCCCTGGCACCCTCAAAACAGGCTTGGGTGCCATGTGGCAGGCATAAATGCCCTAAGGGCAGGTCTGCCTGTCACATGGCTAGGTGTGCATGCACACATGTGCATGCACACCTGAAATCGGTATTTTACCATCAAATTGGATTTGATGGTAAAATACCGTTTTGTTAAGGCTCCTGGGACTCTGAAGAGTCCCACCTACATATGGGTGGCTCCGAATCGGTAAAGTTACCGATTCGGTATTTTACAGAATCGGTAACTTTACCGAATCGGTAAAGTTACCGATTCTGTAAAATTGAGCACCTACATGTCAAATCATGTATACCGGTCGGTAACGGCCGAAAATACCGATTTTCGGCCTTTACCGACCGACCTACATCTGGCCCATAATCATTTATGCTGTATACAACTTTAGAGTGCCCGATGCATTTCGGGACCTTATTGTCCCTTCCTCAGGGGAAACCTATAAGAGAAAACATGATATTACATACTAATCTGTACATGTTCAAAGAATACAGACAACAACTCAGGTAACTTTCATTACCCTGGTCACCTTCCAATAAAAGTTGTGTGGAATGGTTACTACCTAATTTCCGATATGTATACACTTTGTGGTTAGTACTATGCAACGTGTTTAACACATATATAGTGGTAGTATTAGTAAAGATTGGTACACACCCTTTGTGAAGCGATTAATAATAACAAATAAATAAACAGCAAACTGACAAACAATGAAACAAACTCACGACATGTAAATACCTTATGGTAAGATGTAGGGTGACAGAATCTCGTCACTGAGATAACCCTATGCGAGAAAAGAACGATAATGAACTACTGAAGTTAGTTAAAACAATACAATTCCTTAGTTAGCCTATACCAGAATAACATGTGACGCTCACCTCTACAACCTTGTGGGCAATCACAGCGTTTCCAGATGAAATGCCAATGTTTGTGATCAGATACTGAAAGCCAAACGAGATTGGTATAAGATGCACATATAACGTGAAACCGTCATGAAAATGCTGTAAAAAACTGTAACTGACACTCACCCCCAAAGTTAAAAAAACACCAAAGTTAAGCAGTTTATAGCCAAATCCGTATCTGCTCCCAAGACACCCTGAAAGGGAAATAGAATCTGTAGTTGAATCGAGTCCTTGTTACGCTGAATGGAAAAACACTACGGGGCAGATTTGCAATAACTGGCGCATCCCCAGGGATGCGCCAGTTTTTGAGCGCCACAGCTCCACGACCCATGGTGCGCCGCATTTACAATGCGGTGCACCATGGGGCAAAAATGGCACAGATGCGTCACGCATCTGTGCCGTACAGGCGGCACATTGCTGGAGTTGCGCCGCAAGCGCAATGCAGCTCCAGCAATGCTCTGGGGGGCCCTATCTGTCCAATGCTGCGTCAATCCTCCCGCCTGCTTCAAGCAGGCGCAGGGTTTTGACGCAGCATTGGCCTAAAAGTGACTGAGTGAAATCTTGTAGATTTCACTCAGCCACTTTTAGGAGGCGTTCCTGCGCAGGAACCCCCCCCCCCTGCGCCGGAACGCCTCCTTATGGCGCAGGGCTTTACAACGAGACACATCTCCCAGATGCGTCACGTTGTAAATACCCCGCACCATGGTGCATCTTTTGCGCCGCCCCTGCATCACAAAATTGATGCAACAGTGGCGTAAAATAGGCGAAAGGGGCTTGTAAATCTGCCCCTCAGGACGTACTATGTTTAAAAAAACACCAAAGTTAAGCAGTTTATAGCCAAATTCGTATCTGCTCCCAAGACACCCTGAAAGGGAAATAGAATCTCTAGTTGAATCGAGTCCTTGTTACGCTGAATGGAAAAACACTACGGGCAGATTTGCAATAACTGGCGCATCCCCAGGGATGCACCAGTTATTGAGCGCCGCAGCTCCGCCACCCATGGTGTGCCGCATTTACAATGCGGTGCACCATGGGGCAAAAACGGCACAGATGTGTGACGCATCTGTGCCGTACAGGCGGCACATTGCTGGAGTTGCGCCGCAAGCGCAATGCAGCTCCAGCAATGCTCTGGGGGGCCCTATCTGTCCAATGCTGCGTCAATCCTCACGCCTGCTTCAAGCAGGCGCAGGGTTTTGACGCAGCATTGGCCTACAAGTGACTGAGTGAAATCTTGTAGATTTCACTCAGCCAGTTTTTGGAGGCGTTCCTGCGCAGGAACGCCCCCCCCCCCCCGCCCCCCTGCGCCGGAACGCCTCCTTATGGCGCAGGGCTTTACAACGTGACACATCTCCCAGATGCGTCAGGTTGTAAATACCCCGCACCATGGCGCATCTTTTGCGCCGCCCCTGCATCACAAAATTGATGCAACAGTGGCGTAAAAGAGGCGAAAGGGGCTTGTAAATCTGCCCCTCAGGGCGTACTATGTTTTGCCATTCAGCGTAACAAGGACCCGATTCAACTAGAGATTCTATTTCCCTTTGACAGTGTCTTGGGAGCAGATACGGATTTGGCCATAAACTGCTTGACTACATCTTCCCATAAGGTATTTACATGGCGTGAGTTCACCTTCATTTGGATAGCATTAGCTCATTTAGTTATAGCTACAAGACTCTTAAAGTGAGTGATGGAGGAGTGCATGCCCCAGTCCCCTTGTTTCTAATCCCTGAGCCTAATGCAGAAAGGTTGTTGAATTTACTTCGATTTGAACATAATGCTAGGTGCTGCCAAGAACAAAGCCGCAAGGCTGCTGCTTCCAATTGCAAGTTACTTTCTGGAACAGGTGAGTCTCAGCAGTCTTTCTTGGTATGGTTCCTGTACAACAGATGTACTCACAGGAGTGGGTGTTAAGCAAGATTACACCGATCCCAGTCCTTAGGATGTATGACGGTATGACGCGTACTTTGACAACGCGTACTGTTACAACGCTACTTTTACAACGCAAGTCGTTACAACGACTTGCGTTGGGGGGCGCTGGATAGTAAATAGTTTTATTTACTATTCCAACTCCAGTCCCCGTGGACTCTAGGGAAGGAGTTGGATAGTAAATTAAACTATTTACTATCCTGGAGCGCCCCCCAGCGCAAGTCGTTGTAACGACTTGCGTTGTAAAAGTAGCGTGGTAACAGTACCGCAGTGTTAAAGTTTCGTCGTAAAGGATGCTCGCCCTGTCCTTATGGTCAAATGTGAGTCTATGGCCTTGATTACAAGAGAGTCAAACATTTCTGACCTCTGTAGAAACCAATGTTTGGGCAGGGATTAGAATTAGGAGTTATGTGCAGTTTATCTATCTCTGGGATTACAGTGTGATTAAGGCCATATTCCCTGGATTCAATTATGGCCGGTCAAATCTGCCGAATTGATCATCAAATGCCCAGAAAATACTCTTCATTACCAGAGCTACACACGCACCGCTGGTTCAAGCAAAGTGCAATGGAAACAATCGATAAGAAATTTAAGCATGGGCCAGACTTACAAAATTGTAAAAGGTTACAATGAAGCTTATGTCCTCATCACATCTCTGTATCCAACATGACTGCTACATCACTCTGAATGTAAGGAGACAGCTCTACCGGTGCTGCAGTACAGAAGTGAAGATAGCCCTATTTATTCCATCCTTCGAAATTGAGGAATTGGCTAGATAAGGATAGGTTTCTATAAATGGTAGATGGGAGAACCTTCACTTAAGAAGTTTCTATAATCATGAGAGCAGCCAACATTTAGCAGAATTATTATTATTACACCATTTCTGTAACTGTAGAGTTACTGTTTAACATCCATAACATCAGTTATCATCCTGATGAAGGTGGCAAAAAGAAAAGGTACCCTGAAACGCATCATCGATGCCTTCTTGTACTGTCCCACCACAACACAGCTGTGTCACAAATGGGAGAAGTGAATGTGTGGACATTAAGAGGATGGTTGATAAGGGAGAAAGACAACGGTAAAATGGATGTTGTATGGGTGTGATCACGCCTGTAAATGAATCTGATTCATTGGAAGGAGGGGGAAGTTGTCAATCATAGAATATGAAAGGCTTTGATTTTCAGAGTATTGTTTAAATATGCTGAATTATAAACGTGAATTACTAAATGCTTTATGCTTTTGTAGAGAGAGTCTCTAGAGAGAGCTGTTGAGCCAACATCTGACTTAGACCTTCAGGAGCAGTTTGGTTTTTGGCTACTATTCCATTTCTCCCAGACCAATGCCAGGTTAGGAGGCTGTCTCTTTAATATTACTGAGAAGGGAAGGGTGCAGCTCAGAAAAAATACAATAGTAAATCCTAAATAATATTCCAAAATAACCACAACTCCTCTGCCAGGCAACTTTAAAAGCTGCCCCTTCAGGAATGTTGGACTGCCCTCTCCATAGCAGCGGCACTCTACTACAAACTTCAGGACATGAAATAAGAGATATCAGTCACCAAGTAATCAGAACTATGAGCATCAGAGATGTCCTCTGGTCTCAACGACCCCAGGAATGTTTTGCCCATCTCAGTGAATATCCGTGTTACAATGAACCGCCATAAAGTTCACTAGGTGTCAGAATTTTACTCCCATCCCTATTAATATGAGGTCCTTATATGTTGAAGCTCCCGCTTTCCTGCTTCCTGATCTGTGATGTGGCAAGAGTGTTGTAAAATAGTGCCTTTTATGGTAGGCCTCTTCTTCGCTTGTAAGCTCCTACTTTTATTTCAACGACCCCTAAATTACCTATAATGGTGCCCTTGCCTCCCACCTCCATAGCATGAAACTCTTTTGGGCATTTTCACCATTTGGTGTATATTCTCTGGGATGCAGGCAGCCCCACAACAGTCTCAGAAGTGACGAATACCCCCAGAATGTCTCCAGTTGTTCCCCTAATATACAGATGGAACAACCCTCTACTTCGAGGTTCTTGACATATTGCCTATATCCTCAAGTTTATTCTTCAAGATGATCTCAGATGTAGAGGCACAATCCCAAATGTTTGGTGTTGCTGAATGCATTCTTCTGATTTGGAATCCATGAATCCACAGCTTTTTTTTTGGATGCTGTTTTCCACACTATCCTTTCTGGCACCAGTTTGGAACACTAATGTCCTCACCCCAGGGAGTAGACAGAAAATTAAAATACCCTCCACTTTGTACAAAAACTCTAATGACACCTAATGAGAGAAACAGCAAGCCTGACACTTCTTAGATTCATTCTGTTCACCTGTACATACCCTGATCTTTCCATTCATTCTGCTACTGGTCTATTCGTCCATTCATTGATCTTTTACCCCATCTTTTCATTATTCCAACAGTCCATTAACATTCATTCCATCTATCTGTTGACTCATTCATTCAAGTCAAGTTAAGTCAAGTCAAAGATGCTTTATTCGGTATGTAAAAATACAACCATATAGCAACAAACATAATAAACAAAAAATAAAATAAATACAACATACATATGTATCAATTTGGTTTACAAAATATCTTGGTAGCTTAAATACATTATACATTTGACAACACATATCCGACAATCTTTAAAGTGCTTTTTGGTGCATTTGTCTACTAATGTATGTACAAGAATTAGCAATATTAAGGTACAGAATCAATTATATCATCCTCAAAGATGTATAAATTACAATGGAGCGGATTTCTACCAATACACGTACACTTATCTCCTAACGTCTATGCAAATTTAGCAGTATTAAAGTGTAAAAAAATGGTTATGTCATCCTTACAGATGCATAACTTCAATTAGGGCATACTTCCACTGAGATATGTGCAAAATATGTCGAAGTAAAGCGCAAAGCACTATACCGTTCTTTCTGTGTACAATATACAATAGCAGCATTTGTCCGGCATTAATATATGTGCAAATTAGCATGATAAAGTGCGGAGTGTCAATACCATCCTTCCCAAAGTGCAATATGCATTTAGCAACACAAGACCGAATACTTAAAAAGTCTAACTATGTCAAAATAAAGTGCAAAGCACTATACCATTCTTTCAGTGCACAATATAAAATAGCAGCATTTGTATAGCATTAGTATATGTGCAAATTAGCATGATAAAGTGCGGAGTGTCAATACCATCCTTCCCAAAGTGCAATATGCATTTAGCAGCACAAATCCGAATACTTAAAAAGTCTAGCTCACTACGTTCAACTAACTGTAAGTAGTATAAGTGGTAAAAGTATTCCTTTCAACATAGTAAAAAGTTTAAAAAAAGCATCATTGAGTGAATTCATACGATGATTGATTTTCTTACAGAAATACATTTTAAAATATAAGTGGCCACATGAAAACATACGTCTGGGGTCTCTAAATTAAACATCAGTTGCATCGCTGTTTGTATACCACGCGTATTGTACTCATTCATTCATCAACCCTTTACTTATCCACCACCCTTTCAACCATCTACCCATTAATTTTTTCATCATTCCATCACTTCAATTACCATTCCCTTCACTCACCAATCATCCATCCTTTCATTTCTCTATCCATTTATGCTAACAGGCTTTCTTCTAACCTTCTATCAGCCTTTCACCGTTCCTTCCAGCCTTTCATTAATTGATTTTTCCCCTCTACATCCAACCCTTCTTTCTTCCAATCATACATCCTTCCACCTTTTCTTTGTTGTTTCACCCTTCTTTCCTTTCACCTTTCCTTCCTTCCTTGCTGGTCATTGTGTTCTTTTTATTAATTCTATAATTTCCTAATATATTTTTCTCTCTCCTTTCCAGAACTTGGCTCACTGAGCCGTTCTTGACTTCCACCTCTCAACCCTGCCTTGCTCTTCTCTTACACCCCTTTGTGAGCATTTGTCTGCGCATGTAGACATAAGAGGCCAGGCGCGCAATGCCCATAGGACTCAAAGGGCTTCAGCCCCCCCCCCCTTCCCCGGTTGTGTGTTTCAGCCCAGCCTGAGACAGCTTCCCGGGCACACACACAGTTTTTGAGCTCATTGCAGCCGCACCTCAGTACTTCACAGGTCCTTTAAAGACCATTTACATGCTAACGAGGCTTTGTTGCTTTTCACCCCTTCATCTCCACTCTGCCAATTGCTGGAAGAATTTGCTCCCCCAATATTTTTAGTACCCCCCCCCCCCCCCCGAAATTTGGCTCTAGTTACGCCTCTGTAAGTGGCCAGATATAAAATGAATCATTATTTAAGGAGACTCAGAGTCCTAGGCCATCGGGTGTAGTGGATATTCCACTCAATCTGCTGAAGCAGGGTGTAGTACATTACAAGTTATCTTCATTACAATACATAACAAGCTATCTTAATTACAAGTTATCTTTCTAGTCTTTATGGAACTTACTTCTATGGTATTCTGTATTCTATATTTTATCTCAAATAAAGAACCCTTCATACTTTACCTACTTGGCCATTGGAACTTACTTACTACACAGGGTGGTTCCCTATCAGGGATGTCTCCACAGCATTATAGGCCGCTGGCCAAAGCAGTGCTCTGGGCCCTGCCTACACAACCGCTCATAGAAATAAAAATGTTTAACGGAAAATTACTCATAAATTCTGGTCTGCATGGGGCCCCTATGCTCGTGGGGCTTCAGGGCAACTGCCCAGTGTGCCAATGTGTTAAGAAGGGACTGCTCCCTATGCCACCTGTCCCCACCACTGTCTAGGAAGAACCAAAGGTTTTCTGCAAGTCCTGGACGTTCTCTTGGACTGTCGTCTCCTCGTGTGTCAATGCAGCAGTCATCAATCTCATGGGTCTGCTCTCCCTATGCATTTGAATTGGGAAGCATTGGGTAGACGAAGTCTCTTTTGTGCTTCCCTAAAAGCATACATTTGTGTTTTTTTGTACGCTACTGGCGAATAGTCTATGTAAAATGTAATCATAACTTGAGCTTTAGACTGCGGCTGTAGGTGTTTTTTTCAGAAGATCGTCAAGCTGTAATTTATAAATCTAGGTCACCAGGAGAGTCCCCCAAGGGGAGGGCCACTAGAGTTATGGGATAATTATGGATTTGCCACATTTGCCACCTAATCCATCATCTTCTTAATCATTTTTAGATTTTAACAAAGAAATGTTTTGAGCTCAAATGGATCAGAAGGTTACTAAAACTCCTGCTAGGTGTGTTGCTGCACAATGGCAAGTCCTTTTACCTTTCTTTTGCTGATTGCTGTATTTTGGTGTTAAACTGATATTAATAAGATGCAATTTCTGCACAGACAAGTTAAACATTGCAAACCTGACAAAATAGAGAAAAAACACCACAAAACGTGCCGCATTGCATCACATAATTTGCATTTATTGCAGCATTTAGTTAGCCCTGCTACCTAGTTAGTGCCTTCTGTGTAGCATAATTCCAGCGGTCCTGCCCACAAGTTATTATAAAGCTTACTAGCTTTGTTCAGTCCCTGCCAAATAAGATTTGTCAGTGTATCAGAGGCAGCTAATCTTAAATTTGAACAAATTATAACAAAGCAGACAACATGTATGTAGGTTTGTATGGGCAGGTTAAGCTCTAAGGGAACTTAGGCCTGCACTGTGCTGACTGACAACTTGCTAAGGGCACTATGGGTCCACATGTACGTAGGCTTCATTTTGCAAGTTCCAAATAGCGATTTTTTGCAATTCGCTTTTAGGAAATCACAAACACCTATTTACTAATGTGTCTTTGACACATTTAGCGATTCCTAACGGGGTCGCAATTGACCTACCTCATTAATATTAAAGAGGTAGGTAGCAATTTGCGACCCATTGGGAATCACTAAAACAACAGGCATGGTGGCCTGCTGGGGTCGGCAGACCATCATGTCTGTGTTGCTTTTAAATTAAGCAACTTTTTTAAAATGCAGCCCAATGTCCTTAAAGGAAAATGGGATCCATTTCAAAAAAGAAAAATTAAATTTTTCTGTTTAATTTTTTAAGACTAGGCAGTTGTCCTTGAGACCCCTGCCTGCCCTTAAAAACGTTTCTGCATGCATTTGCAAAGGAGAAGGGGCCCCCTTCCCATTTGCAAATGGATTACTACTAACTTGAAGTTATTATTATTATTCAATCAATCAATCAAGATATTTGTATAGTGCGCTACTCACGGGAGGGTCTCAAGGTGCTTGGGAGAGGGGGGTCCGTTACTGTTCGAACAGCCAGGTCTTGAGTTGCTTCCTGAAGAAGAGGTGGTCTTGGGTCAGACGGAGGTGGATGGGGAGGGAGTTCCAAGTCTTGGCTGCCAGGTAGGAGAAGGATCTTCCTCCTATGGAGGCTCTTCGGATGCGTGGAACAGCGGCGAGGGTGTGGCTGGATGATCGAAGCTGGCGGGTGGGAGTGTAGAAGGTCAAGCGGTTGTTGAGGTACCTGGGACCCAGGTCGTGGAGGGCCTTGTGTGCATGGGTGACGAGTCGAAACGTGATTCTCTTGGTGACGGGGAGCCAGTGCAGGTCTCTCAGGTGTCCGGACTCCGGAGATGTGGCTGTGTCTGGGGATGTCCAGGATGAGTCGTGCGGAGGCATTCTGGATGCGTTGGAGTCTTTTCTGTAGTTTGGCTGCGGTTCCGGTGTAGAGGGTGTTTCCGTAGTCCAGTCGGCTGGTGACGAGTGCCTGGGTGACCGTCTTCCTGGTTTCGGTGGGGATCCATCTGAAGATCTTTCGGAGCATGCGTAGGATGTTGAAACATGATGATGAGACGGCGTTGACTTGTCTGGTCATCGAGAGGGAGGAGTCCAGGTTGCGTGCGTGGTCCGTTGGTTTGGGTGCGTTGCCCAGGGCAGGGGGCACCAGGAGTCGTCCCAGGCAGAGGGTGATGATCCAAGGATGAGGACTTCCATCTTGTCTGAGTTCAGTTTCAGGCGGCTGTTCCTCATCCACTCGGCTACGTCTTTAATCCCTTCGTGTAGGTTGGTTCTGGCGGTGGCTGGGTCGTTGGTGAGGGAGAGGATCAGCTGGGTGTCGTCGGCGTAGGAGATGATGTTGAGGTTGTGTTGGCGTGCGATGGCTGCGAGGGGGCTCACGTAGACGTTAAAGAGGGTGGGGCTGAGCGATGATCCTTGTGGTACGCCGCAGTGACTTTGGTGGCCTTGGATCTGAACGGGGGGAGGCGGACTCTCTGGGTTCTTCCGGCGAGGAACGAGATGATCCACTCTAGTGCCTTCTCTTGGATTCCGATGTTGCTGAGGCGCTGCACTAGGGTGCGGTGGCAGACAGTATCGAACGCTGCAGAGAGATCTAGGAGGATGAGGGACGCTGTTTCCCCGTTGTCGAGCAGGGCTCAGATGTCGTCAGTGGCTGCGATGAGGGCGGTCTCGGTGCTGTGGTTGGCGTGGAAGCCGGACTGCGAGTGGTCGAGGGATCCGTTCTTCTCGAGGAAGGCGGCAAGCTGTCTGTTGACGGTCTTCTCGATGACTTTGGCAGGAAAAGGGAGGAGCGAGATGGGGCGGTAGTTCTTGAGGTCGGTGGGGTCTGCTGATGGTTTCTTCAGGAGTGCGCTGAGTTCGGCATGCTTCCAGCTCTCCGGGAAGGTGGCGGTGTTGAAGGAGCAGTTGATGATGTCCCGGAGTTGGGGTGCGATGACGGAGTCGGCCTTGTTGAAGACGTGGTGGGGGCATGGGTCGGTTGGTGATCCGGAGTGGATGGTGTTCATCGTGTGGATGGTGTCTTCGGTGCTGACCGGGGTCCATGCGCGGAGGGTGGTGGTGGGGGGCGTCGGTTCGGTGGTTGGGTGCGTGGTCTGTGCGTCGAAGCTGGTTTGTATGTCGGCGATTTTGCTGTGGAAGAACGAGGCGAGTGAGTTGCAGAGGTCTTGTGAGGGAGTGATGTCGTTGTTTCCGGCGCTGGGGTTGGAGAGCTCTTTGCCGTATTCAGCATTTGTTACGCGCATAGCTATCCAAAGGCATCCCAGCACTGGCAGCGTCAGGCAGAGCAACCAGCAAATGTTTATCAGGCTGTATTCTGAAACAGCCAGGTCTTCAGTAGCCTCCGGAAGGAGAGGTGATGAGTCACTGAGCGAAGATGTGAAGAGGGTTCATTCCATAATCTGGCGGTGTTGTATGGGAAGGAACGGCTTCCACATCGAGTCCTTTATGTTTCAGAGTCTGATGCTAAGGATAGATTGGCTGAACGAAGATATCTCATGGGGCGATAGAAGGCAATGAGAGAGTGATTCATTGTGGGTCCTTTCCCTGTAAGGGTCTTTTGGGCTATACACAGTGATTTGAATTTTATTCTTTCGTTAACTGGCAACCATTATAACCTATTCAGTGCAGGCTTGGCAGACTGAGTTTTGGGAGTAGTAAGCAGCAACCTGGCTGCACAATTCTGTATGACTTGGAGTTTTCTTATCGTAGACTTCGGGGTACCGAGGTAAAGGGAATTCCCATAATCCAAGAGGGAGAGAACTAGCGCCTGGACCATGATGTTCCTTGTTGACATAGGAAGGAGGGGTAGGATTTTTTGAAGCAGTCTGAGAATGCCATAGCAGGCTGCTGCTAGTTTCACTGCTTGGTGGGCGAATTTGAGAGACCTATCCAACCAAACACCTAAGCTTTAAATCTTAGATTTAGGGGCTGGAGGGGGGCAGAGACAGTTTGGCCAGGCCAATCCGAGATTGGAGATAGAGGGTTTGTCCATAACCATTACCTCAGTTTTATCTCCATTGCGCTTAAGACAGGAGTATTCCATTTATTTGGCCACATTCTCTAGGCAGGATTCCAGGTCGGAAGAAAGGTTCTGAGAGTGGTTTAGGGCAACCACCAGTTGATTGTCATCTGCACATGTAACAATATTAATCCTGTGTGGCAGGACTAACTCAGCAAGAGGTTTCATATGTACATTGAACAATGTAGGGCTCAATGAAGAACCTTGAGGTACTTCACAGCTGAGCGACAGGCTCTTGGAGGTGTTACCGCTTTCAAAAACCTGGAATGATCAGCATTCTAAGAAAGACTGAAGCCAGGTGATGACGCCATCTGAGACTCCGACATTTCTAAGTTCGTTAAGAAGGATGTTATAATTGACAATATGGAAGTGGAGCTTAGGTCAAAAAGAATAATGGCAACAGCTCCTCCCTGGTCGAAATTTTTCTTGGATTCCTCCACTACTGCAAGACGGGCGGTTTCCGTACCATGTTGTGGTCGGAATCCAGTTTGAGAGGCTTGCAATATATAGTGGGTTTCTAGGAACTTGGTGAGAATCATATAGACGTATTTCTCTAAGATTTTGCTTATCCCAGGGAGAAGCGAGATTGGATGATAGTCACCTAGAACCTCAGGGTTTAAACTTGTTTTTTTGAGCAAAGCTCTCACCATGGCTTGTTTACAGGATGGAGGGACATGGCCAGTGGTGATAGACAGATTTTGCACTTCCAATATAACTGTTCTGACCACCACTCCATCTCCTTCATCTTACCTGGGACCCGCAAGACTAAGACACCGCAACCGGTGGTCCCCAAACGATGGACCAGAGACACTAAAAACCTCGACCTTATGGAAATGGAGGCTTGCTGCAAATCTGACCTCTCCCCCCACACATTACCTCGGTCAGCGACCTAAATGAGCATTACTCGTCAACTATATCGATCATTCTGGACGACCTTGCCCCTCAGAATCTAAAAAGAAGACAAGTCAAAGACAGGAACCCCTGGTTCCCTCAACATAGAGAGGAGGTCCCTACGACAATGCAAGAGAATATGGAGACAACATCCCTCTGCGATGCATCTTAAACTTCTCCCCCAGGCGAGAAACTCCTACAACAAACACATCCTTAATTCCAAAAAAGAATACTCTTTGAACTGGTCAAACACCAATCCAACAAACTGGTTAAAACACCGAAAGAATCCCATATGACTCTAATATCGTCAGAGGAATTCTCTCTTTCTTTGCTGATAAATCCACGGCTTTAGGAATTAAACTCCGTACCGCCTCCTATTCACAGCCCCTTCCGGACCCGGACCCTTTCCCCGCTCCACCCCCTCTGGTCTCTCCTAAAAACCAAGCCCGTTGGTCCGACTTCGAATATTATGATGAAGACTCCATCTCCAAAATCCTCTCCACCCTAAAACCTAACAATCACTTTAATGACCCGCTTCCTTCCAACTGCCTCACTGCTGTCTCTCAATTCATTGTTCCTTGCTGGACTGCAATAATAAACGCCTCTCTACAACAGGGATCGATCCCGGACTCCTTGAAAGCCGGCCAACTCCTCCCTATTCTAAAAAAAACATCCCTGGATCCATCCTCCCCTGAAAATTTCAGACCCATCTCCAGTATTCCACTATTAGACAAAGTACTTGAGAAGTGTGTACAGGAACAACTAAGTCAGCACATCAATAACTATTACCTACTTGATGACTGCCAATCTGGGGTCAGACCGGGGCACAGCACTGAAACCACTATGCTCCACAATGTGCAAAATTGTCACAATCATAATTCATCTAAAATTGTTATACACTGCACAAATTCTCACGCTTCACTGGGTGCCGCAAAATAGGAGAGACCTAATTCTCAGTCTTGACAAAGATGGCATACTATTGAAAGATAAGCCATCGAATCGCGTCGACGCCCAACAAATTGCACAATCGAGTAATCGAGCTCATCCTGTGTATTACAAGAATTAAGTGTGTCTAGGATTGAGTTTCTGAATTTAGATACTTGATGTGCAAATCTTTATGACAAATTGCACTGTCTTTGTTCATCTCTCCCCCTTTGTGTTTTTATAACTGATAATTTGTATGGTACTGTTTTATTTAGGTAGTTATCATATGCTCACAACAACAGGTGAAGCAAGAGAATTTGTGCAGTGTATAACAATTTTAGATGAATTATGATTGTGACAATTTTGCAGAATATGTCTGTGGAATGTTAATTTGTTTTTAATGTGTATTGCTTATGTTATTAATATACAAATAAATTTGGTATCATTTATATATATATATATATATATATATATATATATATATATATATATATATATATATATGTTTTGTCATGATTGCACAATAGTAGTGTCCAATACTAACATTTGGGCTTTATTTCTTAGTAATCTTGCACTGGTTGTACCACCCGCAGAAGCAGCCTTGTAAAATGTGTCTAAGGTCTGCCATTGCAGAGCCTGCGTGCAGTCTGGTACTGTCATGCTGACTGGGCAAGTGCACCCACTTCCCAGTCCCTAAACCGTCCCTTTTCTTCATATCAGTTACCTCTATGGTAGGCCCAAGGGCAGTGTGCGTTGTAAGTATCAGGTAGGTCAAGCCCTGGTGTGTGTGGCATGTCCTAATAGTGAATTTCAGCCATTTTAGTTTTTCACTATTGCAAGGTTACCTATTCTCCGTAGGCCAGAATGGGCTGTTAGAATTGTTACATTTTATAATCCTAACAGGCTCAGAGAACATGGTAGAAATTCGAGTTTAGCATGCCTGAACTCAGAATAATAAAATACATCTTTTTGTGAAGTTTATTTTAATATTCTGTGTTTGCAAATACCTCTTTTTTAAAGTAGGTATTTGCTTGTCTAACCATTCAAACCTGCCTCCGCTAGTTTGTGTATTCCTATGTCTGGTTTTACGACATAATTTACATGTGGAAAGAGGTTTAGTAAATGGAGCAATGGGTAATGTTGTTGATTTTGTGAATTTCCCAAATAGAGATGACATTGACTTTTTGAAAATCAAATTTGATGAAATTGAAGAAGTACAACAATTGAGTCGTTTTTCAGCTCGATTTTTGCTTGTAAAAGATTTATATGTCCGCCGAAAACAGTTTCCTGTTTGTTTGGCATATGCGGTGACTATTCATAAATCACAAGGTTTGAGTGTAGATAGTGCTTTGGTGAATATTGGAAGTACTGTGTTTAAAGAGGGTATGGCATGTGTTGCTTAATCTCAAGTCAGAACTTTATCTGGATAATACATAATTGATTTTGATGAGACAAAGATTAGTGCAGATGTAAATTGTGTAAAAGAGTATAATAGGTTAAGAAGAGAACATGCTCCCAATTTACCTCAATATCCTTTATTTGAAAAGCGTGTGGTAGGTCGAAAAAGAAGATATGAGAAAAATTGTAGCGAGATTGCAGAGAAAAGAAACAAACTATATGAACCAGTGATAGTAAGAAAAAAGAAAAAGGATACTATTGAAGAGGTTGTTGAGAAATGTAGTAGTGATAAAACTAAAATAGAAAGTGTTTCTGATATTCGAAATGTTTTAGACATATGTTCTGGTTTAAATCAATTTTCACAGAATTTTCAGCAAGATTATCGGGAATTTCTAATGTATATGCTTATTGTATTGCAAGATGAAGGTATAGATATTGAAAATCTTTTTGACCTTTGTTATAAATGGCAACATGACTATGACAATTGTTCATTTTCAAGTAGTACTAAAACAGACACTGAAAGATTTATATATTTGACTTTACCAGACTGCAAATCAGTGTCTTTTAATAATCTAGTTAGAGATGCAAATCAAAACATGGTCTGTTCCTAATGTAACTCACAAATGTTATCAACATTATTTATACAAAGATATGGACAGTATGTAATTTTAATGCTGCAACGATGCAGACCTGATGGAAGAAAACTGACAACTTTAATAAAAAAAATTGTGGCTTCTCAACTATCAATATCAGGAAGAACTTTTGTAACTGTAGCAATTATTTTCCATGATGGTCCTTCTACAACATCAGGACATTACACAGCTTATTTAAAATGTACAAAAGGCTGGACTCATTGTAATGATACTCAATTGATTTTTAAACAACGTTTGCCTTATGACTTACCAAATTCTTACCTAGTGTTTTTACAACCCAAATTTTAGGAAAAATAATTGGCCAGGGAAAATTACTGCAGATAAGAAAGGGTAGTCTGGTGTTGAAAAGTACTTTGTGAGTGAGGGTGATCAAATTTAAAAAAGTCTTGTAGTTGACATAGAGGTTGTGTGAGTGTAACAGATAGTGGGTGATGTGGCTATCACAGGATATGTTGATCATCAGTGAGGCAGTGGTGTTTTAGATTTGTTGTAGTTGTTGTAGATGTTGGTGACATGTTTTATTCCCTTGGAGAGGTTTATTTTAATGGTATACTGCTCCTTACTAAGATAAAGGATGAGCAGAGTGTCATCGGCATACCAGATGATGTTGAGATTCTGAAAGCATGCTAGTTGTTTAAGGTTCTATGTACAGGATAAATAGCATTGGGTGGAGGTATAACCATTGTTAGATGGCACAAAAGATGTTGGTGCTTTTGATTCTGAAGGTTGGGAAAAGGAAGCTTAAGAGTACTATTAAGTAACTTTGAAACTGAGGATTTTGCACATACTATTTGGCCATGCGGAAAAGTGTCTGAAACAAAAAATGACTATTTCGGGTAAATTTTGTAAGAATATGTTTGTACATAACTTTATTTAGAGTGTACAAAAAGTAGTTGTAATGTTTTGTTACTTTGTGATTGTTGTAGATGTCCTATATTTACGTAAGAAATTGCTGTTCGAAAAAAACATTTAAGATATGTTTTTTTCTAATTTGTACAGTATTAATGAAAATGTTGAATGGGTTTTTTAAAGACAATCTTATTGATTGCCCGCTGTTATATGATGAGTACTATTGAACTCACCGTTTTCAGTGAAATTCAATATATTCTGAGCACAGCAAAATAAGATACGTAACATATTGTACAAATGATTTTGTATTCTGAAATATATATTATAACTCAATTTTTTCTTCTCTTCCACAGATACTATATCTTTTTTTAGTGTATTATTAACTTGTCATTACTTATAAGGTAAGTATGACAAACAAAAAATACTTTTTAATCACTCTCTTACTTCTCTTTCCCTTAGTTCACTCTCTCCCTTCCTTTACTCATCTTACTGCCCTTCGCTCACTCTCCTTACTCCCCTTCATTCACCTTTACACTCCTTCTCTCACCATCAGTACCCTTCCCTCACCCTCACTCACCTTCTCCTGCTTCCTCTTTCCCCTCTCTGTCCCTCACTTCTCTTTCCTTTCTTCCTCCATCACTACCCTTGTCTTGCTCTATCCCTCACTCTCTTCTCACTCCCCCTCACTCTCTTTCCTTCACACCATCCCTCAACACAACATGTTTTGATAAAGCCAAACCAAAGTTAGCAAGTAACCGCAAGGATTATAATGCACTTAAGAGTATATGGTATGGCAATATCCCGGAACAGCTAAGGGAGTTGGTCCCGACAGCTGCAGACAGGCTCAGCTCATGCTAGAGCACCATCTCACATAAAACCAAGCACTCTGCCTCCAGGATTGTTAAGGCCTGCCATAGGAGTGACTTATAGGTATATATGTGTCCAGATATAGGTTTAGATATAGGTATACTATATCTAAGCAAGGGGTGATTACACCACCTTGCCCCAGCTGAGTGATCAGCCAGTTGTGTCGATTTAAGTACCAGCTAGGGGTGGCAAAAGATATGCTGCAGCCCCTGGTAGGCCTTGGATGCACCTATGCCCGGGGCACCTACAGTGCACTGTACAGTGGCTTATAAGGTGTCCAGTACCAAATTGGTTATGCACCTAGGGTGCATGGAGTTAATTTTACAGAGAGAGCAGAATGCCTGGGACTCTGATTAGCAGGGTCCCAGGCCAACTAAGTCGAAAACCAGCTAAACACAAGGCAAAAAATCTGGGGTAACCATAGTCAGGTATCCACCTTCCTACACCTTCTTTCAGTCACTCTTTGACTCCCCTTTCCTCACTCACCATACTCCCCTTTCCTCACTCATTCCCTCAGTCCCCTCCCCCCCTTCACTTAGTCATTTCAGTCATTCATTTATACACTACACATTAAAAAAAAAAAGTATGACACAGTATATAAGAAATATAGCTCTTCTTGGAGAAGTGAAGTTAGTTCTTAGCAGAACTGTTTTTTTGTCTTTTTTTGTTTTATACTTTTTTTGTAGTTTTTGAACAATTTTATATTTTTGGGGGGTTTTCTGTAACAAAAAATTAAACAGGTAATCAAAAAATGCTCAACAGGAACAAAAATAATAAAAGAAAAAAAATAACGGCGGGAGCATCTGTGCTGCCTCTTCTTTGCCACAATTAAATCAATGCTCTGCTCTCCATAGCATAAAACTTTGTTGCAATAGTTGCAACGTATGTGTAAGTCCGCAAAATCCGGCCGGATATCTGGAGCAGTTGAAGATGGAGATGTGCCCGAAGAAGAGGTGCTGGGGACTGCAGCTGCAGGATTGTCCCTGAGGTGTTGCGTAGATGCCCGAGCATAGTTGTTGGGATGAAGATGTTTGAGATGGCGAGTCACACTCGCAATGCTGAACGAATAGTGTTTGGTGGCATCACCTCTTGAAAGGATGGTGCCACAGATTTTACAAGTAACCTTGGAGGCATTTACCTATTTTTTGGCCTTCTGGATAAGTAAAAAACCTCCGTACAAAAGATTCTTTTGTTTTCTTTTGTTTGGGCTGTTCAGGCAAAAACCCCACATCAGAGTCTGAAGATTGCTGTTCTTCCAATTTCAAAGCTCGAAGAAAACACTGTAGATGCTTCTCCCAGGAAAGAGAAACAGATTGTGAGGGAAGTGGGTGGGGTTTTTGAAGATTTGGGAAAGAAACTACTATAAACCAATCAAAAGTGTTGTTTTCTAATCACATGACTTTACGTGCGCGCAGGTTGCGCGACCGGGGCACGCATGAGTCACATATAAATAACGTTTTACCCGATTTTCTTAAATGCATTTAAAGCTAATATACGGTTCTTAAACGTCAAAAATAGTATTTTTACAGTTATGTCATAGAATGTCTTGGGTTATTATGTACATTACATTTACAGAAATGACTTTTTAGAATGAAATTTTTTTCACGGGGTACGTGCAATGTGCGCGCATGCGTGCGAACACTGCGCGCGCATGCATGGGTACACCGCGCGCGCATGCGTGTGAACACCGTGCGCACACCTTTAAAACACACCAAAAAAAGCCAGAATTATTAAAAAAATCAAAATTAGTAAATAATACATAAATCTAAATTTAAATTGAAATATTATTAAAAATATAGAACATTTGTATAATAATCACACACGTTATAGTTAGGAATGAGCATTTAAAAAACCTTTGAAATTCACTGAAAAAACCATACGTTTCACACACGTTATAGTTAGGAATTAGCATTTGAAAAACCTTTGAAATTCACTGAAACACCATAGGTTTCACACCCGTTATAGTTAGGAATTAGCATTTAAAAAACCTTTGAAATTCACTGAAAAAAACATAGGTTTCACACCTGTTATAGTTAGCTGGACATTTTACTCATACAAAACCATTGCTGATGATGTCACATCATTCATGACATGGTCAGTGACATCACTGATGACATCACTGATGACATCTCAAATGACATCACTGATGACATCAGTGATGAAATCATCCATGTGACAATCAAATACACCTCATCACACACTAGTATATTCTTTTATCACTCACTGTAAAATAGAAAGTGCCATATTTGAAACCATTGACTCATCAATAGAAATTTCTAAACACCCACTCAGTTATTCAAAGAACTATACACACATCTAATCACTTACCTATAGATTCAATGTTATATGCAGTGAATAATCAACAGAACACTATCAAATATACTTATACTTGATAAATATACTTATACGCCTATTTCAACATTACACACCAGCACACATTGTATTCACTTATAAAGACATCCTTCTGACTTATGCAAACAATTGATTATACTTACATTTACTCATCTGAACACTTATACAAACACCATTTCATCTATTTATATAGATAGTAACTCACACTTAGTGTGTTATAAAATCACTATTACATGTATACAGTTATCCATATAGTGACTCATACAATAACTAAGTCTATGCACACTTAATTAGATATAACTGTCAGATACACTGCCTTTTTTTCAAGTTTAATGGAGATGTACCATTGAGAGAAAAATGTCATCACCACCACACCCATAAACATATACACTCACTGAAAAAACTGTTATAACATTTAGTCTTAACCTCATATACCTACTGAATGAACTATTCATTCATTTTTGGGCAATCACACACCCCCCACCAAACCACATAGGCATTCATTTACCCATACAAATACTCAGTTAAACCAATAACACATATAGTCTTTAACATAGAAATTAAGAGAAAGCAATAAAGACTTTCACACAGTTTAGTAACTACACATTATATATAGTGAGACTCTACAAATTAGTCAAGGAAACAATCAATGACACTATTACTAAATCCACCATTCACACATTTATATGTATATATCCACTGATTCTTCAATGCAAAGTAGTGTATTTATGATACATATTTAAATATCAAAGCAAACCACATTCACTGGATGATGCCATCAGTGATGTCATCAGTGATGTCATTTGAGATGTCATCAGTGATGTCACTGACCATGTCATGAATGATGTAATATGTGACATCAGCAGTGGATTGTGAGCGTGTGAGTTATAGTGAGTACAACTAACTATAACGGGGGAATTTCAATGGTTTTGTATGAGTAAAATGTCCAGCTAACTATAACGGGTGTGAAACCTATGTTTTTTTTTTGTGTGTATATATATATATATATATCCTTAGCTCCAAACACCAGCCGGTTGCACACGTGAGCGGGTGCACGCCAAACGGGGGTGTGCCCGTTGTATTAATCACAGCTTCAGACATCCACGGACCATCTGTCCGTAAAGAAAGCAGCACCCGCAGGGGGTAGTTCCACGCTTAGATTTTATTCGGGAACTTCACAGCATACGACGCGTTTCGCCAGAGGGCTTCGTCAAGATATGCAAAGAGCGGAGGCGCTCAACTCATTTAAATAAAATGTCTTACATCCGCATTATGAGTAGAGAACGTGCGTGTGCTGCTTTCTTTACGGACAGATGGTCCGTGGATGTCTGAAGCTGTGATATATATATATATATATATATATATATATATATATATATATATATATATATATATATATATCCAACTCCATCCTATGCAAGAGAACAAAGAAAGTGCCAACGTAGAAGCAGATTCAGAGGCAGCTCCTCTGCAAGTAAAGAATCTTGAAGGCTTGCAATCTCTTCTATCATTAGGTCATGAAGACAGCTTGCAAGGATCCCCCTCTGTCAGTCAAGTAGTAACAGTTAACAAGCCAGCGTCTAGCCCTTTTCGGAGTAAATCCACCTTTCTACCCCTAATGCCAAAGGATGCAGTAGATGTCTTCAGCGACAGAGTTGTTACTGAACTGAAGAATCTGAACAGGGTGACTTTGGGAAAGAAACAACAAGATTACAATAATGAACAATACTTGTCATTAATAAGGAAAATACAAGATAATCCATCTGTGATTGTTAAAAACGCAGACAAAGGTGGTAACACGGTTTTGTAGGCTACAATTGACTATCTTAAAGAAGCCACAAGACAATTGGGGGACCCCACGTGTTATACTAAAAACATCAAATTTGCCATACTGAAGAGCAACGAATCCACCAGGAAAACCATCTACTAATGGCAAAGAAAGGGACTCCTCATCAAGGATGAGGCCAAATTTCTAAGCGTTACACATCCTATCACCCCAGCTTTTTACCTTCTTCCCAAAATCCACAAACTTGTCACCCCTGTGCCTGGACGTCCTATTATTTCGGCACATGGTAGTATTAATGAAAATGTATCCAAATATGTTGACTTTTTCCTCCAACCCCACATGACCTCACTTCCTTCTTATCTTAAGGACACTACAGACTTTTTAGTTAAAATTAAAGATGTAAACTGGTGTTCTGATTTCTGTTTTTTGGTGATGGACATTGAATCGTTATACACGAGTATTCACCACTCTCAGGGTCTTGAAGCCAGTAAACATTATTTAGACACACGCAATGCAGTCCTGCGAGACCACAATATCATGTTATTGGAGATGACTAAGATTTGTTTAACCAACAACTATTTCCAATTTGAAAATGACATATACCATCAAGAACGAGGTTATCATGTTGGCTGGTGGGAGGAGCACGTACTACATAAAGCTCATCGCCAGTGGCTCCCACATCTAGCCTACTATTGGAGTTTTATAGATGACATATGCGTCATATGGAAGGGTTCCCAGGTACAGGCCCAAGCTTTTGTGAATGAGATCAACATCAACTCTGGTAACTTAAGATTCACTGCTACGATTACATCAAGCTCAGCTGAGTTTTTAGATGTACATATTTACATTGAGCAGGGAAAGTTATATACAAAGCTTCATAGGAAGGCAACGGCCGGGAATTCCATTCTCCACGCCCGGAGTGCCCACCCATCCCACACCATAAACAGTATACCCTTTGGCGAATGTATTCACATTAAGAGAATCTGCAGCGATCCAACTACATCTAACTAGTGCTTAGCGGAGTCAGTTCAAAGGTTTCTTCAGCGCGGTTACAAGTTAGATCTTTTGAACCGTGCGCTCTTGAGAGCTTCATTGTGCTCGAGGGATCAATTACTGACTCCTAAAAACGTGGCCAGATCTGATTCAACTTCTGTTGGTTCTGTCCGCCTTATTACCACCTACTGTTCACAGGAACGCAAACTGAGATGGATCATTAATTCTGAATGGCCTATCATCTTAACAGGTGTTATTTTAGGTCCCATCTTGCCTACGTTACCTACTATCACCTTCAGGAGGGCTCCCTCCATGAAGGATGCACTGGATAAGACTCAGCTTGAATTAACACCCAAACGCACTTGGCTGTCCAAAACAGGTTTTCTCAAGTGCACGTCATGCCGCGCATGTACTTTTGCGACAAATGGCACGCATTACAAATCAGAGTTTAGTGACAAACTTATCGCCATTAATGAATATCTTACTTGTCGCAGCGAGTTTGTCATCTATCAATTAACATGTACTTGTAATCTATCTTACATTGGCAGCACTAAGTTGCCGGCTAACCAACGTATCCTGCAACATGTACGAGCCATAGTCAATTCGGACAGCAATTATCCAGTGGCTCGCCACTTTAAAGCTGTCCATGGCAACAAATTAAAAGACCTGCATTATACACTTTTGGGTTCGGTCCCCAACCCCGGATGGGGAGGCGCCCGAGAAAAACTTCTCAGGCAAAAAGAGACTTACTTCATTTTGCTGTTAGATTCAAAGGCACCAAATGGATTGAATATAATAGATGAATTGCACAATTTTCTGTAAATAGGGCATCTGTTTTTATTATTCTGTGTCTGTAGACTAATTTCCTTTTGCAGGTCATTTTTGAAAATGAAAGTTTTTTGAATTTGTTGATATTTAGGCCCACACAAACTGTTATGAATTAGCATGTTGAATAAGATTGTGTCTCAGCCGTCATTGTCACTTTTTTATATAGTCAGTTATTTTTTCACCCATTAGGCACTAGCACTTTAGTTAAACTGGGATGCAACAGACTGTGATTGACACCTTTTGTGCATCGCTTTCTATCAGCAATACATATATGACGTTCTGTGGCCCCAGTGAATGCATCTGCACTTTACCTCTTGTTGAACTCTGTTTTTAGCGTACCCTGTTTACATACTTATTGAATATTGCATTTGCACTTTATTCTTGCTATAATTTGTATGTACTGCTATTAACTTGCTACTGGTAATGCTGCTTTTGTTAATCTCGGAGATCAGGCACTTGCCATTATTTGAGAATTATTTTCGGCCACATCATCAAATTGAGATAGGAGCACTTTTCTCTCATTGCTGTTTTGCACTTTTCAAGTTTGTATTTTATACAACCTGTTATGATCGTTTTAATAGTTGCTACCATGCCATTTTGTTTACTTTTGCCTTTCATCCCTGTTTTTATGGGTGATTGAGCTTTTAAAACACTTTATATTGCAACACCTACTTTTGGCGCGTCATGTGACCAAGCTCCGCCTGCAGAGCGAAACGCGTCGAGGAGAGCACCCGCTCTGTGATTGCTGATATTAAAATCACCACTGCTAACACGACTGACGGTGTGATGGCGCTTTATTAAAAAAGCTTGAATTTTCTATAAGGAGAAGAGGTCCGCGCCTGTTTCAGTGGCCAGGATTGCTTTGATATATATATATATTATCCACTGGCGGTCGCCAGTAGATAGTTATAGTTAGGACCAATTACCTATAGGAAATCCGCAACATTCTATTCCCAATAACTTTGGCACCGGTCGAAGAATTTGCGCAAAATTTTCCAAACTTTTGGCCAGCTCCGGTCCGCTCCTATCCTTGAAGTTTCACAATGATTCATCAAGCGGGTTCGAGAAAAAAGGGGTTCCCAAAATGCGTTTTCCCGATGCAATTTCTCATGGGACCTTTAGACTCAGCTACAGCCCGAACTGCTGAACGGAATTACACCAAATTTGGCAAAGAGGTAGTCCTTGGTTCAGACTCGCGCCTTTTGCTTATTTGGTGTAAATCCGTTCAGTAGTTCCTGAGAAAATTACAGTTAAGGTCATTTATATATCAATGGGCGCAGAGGATCCGCTGATTGTTCGCGTATCCAAAGCGCAGCCTGCACGCACCATGCCGTGCACAAGCTGCTTTTTAATTGGCTGTCAACACATCAGATCAGGCAGCAGTGGAGGTTTTTGAAGATTTGTGCTATATATATATATATATATATATATATATATATATATATATATATATATATATATATATATATATATATATATATATATATATATATATATATATATATATATATATATATATATATATATATATATATATGTATATATATATATAAACTCCACTTTGTCCTGTACAGTACCATTGGGCGATGCAGACTCCAAGGATATTTCAAATCAATTTTATTATTTAATCACCATTTAGTGCCTTAGAATGGACGGTTGATGCATTTCGCAATTCTGCCGTCAACTGGACCATAGAGTCCCGTCGTCTAGATCGTCTTTTAAAGTGCTCACACAGTGCCATCCCTTGTCACTGTTCATTAAAATCAATAACTAGACTGTGTCTCCATTTTGCTTACTGGCACTAAACATCCAGCGTGATATTCTTTTTATCACTGTAAAGTTCAATATTCCATAAGTAAGCAAAATTTACATTTTCAGGACATATTCAGAAATTAGAGAGATAAATAAGATCCCATTGTATTTTTTGAGATGGAGATCAATAAGGAAAAGATAGAAATTCATCTTTGATCAATTCAATTTTTCCACTGAAGTGCAAGTGCCTGTAAGATAAGAATAACAGAAATCGACCATTTTATATAAAGGCATGGGGTCCAAATATATATATTTGTAAATAAACAATCCATTCAGTAAATAAACAAAAGTTTAAGGTGTTTTAATTAGGTTAAAACATACAGTTTTAAACGCGCAAAACCACTGAAATTCACCAGTTATAGATGTCTCAAGTATCTATAAGTTGAGAGGAGGACGTGGGCTCCTTGGAGGAGGAGGACTGGATGGAGGCTCTGGCTGCACCAAGGGATGCGGCCATAGCTATGCGACTCCGCCTTGTCCAGTTCAAGTACCTCCACAGAGTCTATTACACGTGGGTCCGCCTGTGGAGGGCAGGGTTGATTGCCTCCCCCGAATATCTTCGCTGTGGGCGGGGGGACGGCATATTTATACACATGGTATGGCATTGTTTGTCTTTGGATCGTTTTTTTGGGGGGCGGGGGTTTGACTGCTTATTAGAGGTCCTGGGGTGGAGGTTGTCCTGCACGTCGCAACTGGACTTGCTGCATGTCATGGAGGGGGTAGGTGGTAACATTTACAAACGACACCTCATGCTGTTAGGTTTCACACTGGTAAAGAGGGACATTGCCAGGGCATGGAAGGCACCGAGGGCCCCGTCATTGACCGCAAGGAAAAATGGGCTGGATTTCTGCAAGGGGTTGGAACAGCCTATCTTTATTGCCAGGGGATGCCCACGCAAACACTACAAAATCTGGAGATGTTGGGCGGACTATCGTGGCCTGATGTTAGAACCTGAAAATAATCAAGCGGAAACCGCTTGCCCTCTATGCACTGTTGCGATTCCAACCTGAACTGGTTGGCTTATTTCACCTACGTTTTTTTTACCACATGAAAACACATAAACCTTATAATTTTCAAGTGTTTAAATTTTTACTAGCATTTCAGTTTTAAGAAACATGACATTCACTTAAATATCAGTAAATACCACAAATCCATGAAGTATTAGAAACTATATGTGCACTTGAATGTTAATTTCACATCATGAACAATAAAGTTTTTTTCAACATTTTTAATCCTGCCCAATGCATTTCGGGCCAATTAGGCCCTTCCTCAAAGGCGGTACCTGAAATGACACAAAAATACAAGACTAGGTCACATAAATGAAATCAGGTTCTCCAGTTTGCTAAGTTCATAGAATGTCACTGTCATGATAGTTATTCCTGAGTTAATCAAATATCTAGATTTTCTAAAAAAATCATGGTGTAATCACATATAACTTTATAAACAGAAGCAATGCTGAGTTGCACACTCACTTGTATTCATGAAAAAGTGTATGTTGGAAAAAGTGGAGCCTCGTAGAACTGGGTAAATGGTGAGGGTTTGATCAGTTGTGCCTGGGAAAAACATGTGTTCTTATTAGAACGTTAGGGAATCAACGATGTGAAAATAGGGAACAACACTAACCAAAAACGACACTTACTGATAGAAGCCACGGCGCAGTGCAACCCTAGGAGCACGCTGAGTCGACGATATCCAAACTCACTCGCATGTCTGTCTTTTACCTTCAAAAATGCGCCTGGGTAGATCCTAGTAAAAAGTAACAATCTAACCTCAATACACGGTAATGTATAAGTCTGGCAAGCTAAAAATGACTGGCTCATACTCCTCATTATTTAACTTACACAAATACGTGGTATCCCGAATTAATGGCACACGCCTCGTTAATGTTGCAGAATGCGGAAATAGTCACTGCTCTCTCATGCCGCCCGTTCTTGCCAATGATCCGCAATGAACGCTGAAACGAACGCAAGCATCGATAGTCAATTCCACTACGTCCAATCATTCAAACAAGAACTGCTCTAACATGTAAGACGCCAATACCTGAAATAGTTCTAAACAATGGCTTCAATGCACGAAAACGTCTCTTCCTCTCGACGGATGACTGGGTCCGGTGTCTGATGGAAACGAGCGCCTGACTAAAAGCGACGGCCTGTATTTCTGACGCGCAGATGTAACCAAAGGGTAGTCACAAAAAAGGACTAAGAGAGCTCACACTATAGTGCAAGACCCGCCTCAGTGGCCCCATATTAAAGTGTGTGTAGATGATGTGAAATTCTACGAGAACCAGGTGCAACATTATAAGTACAAATGACAGTGTATAATGAAAACATTGCTTCATATAATATGGAAAACAATAAGAAATTAATATTAGACAATGCAGAATAATCAATGAAAACAATCCTCCAGCGTGTTATGTTGCGCAAATATCATAGAAAACACGTCAGATCTACCCGATCATTGATCCCTTTGGGATCTTGTGTCTGTAGTTTTTTTATCCAAAAAATCTCTCTCTGTAACAGAGATTTGGTGAGAGTTTTGCCAGGTGATGGAGCAACCACTTCAAGGATCTGGAATTTCAGCTGGGCTATGGTATGTCTATTCTTGTCCCAATGTACTGCCAGACTGCTCTTGATGTTCTTGTTACGTATAGTACTTTTATGTTCGGATATGCGAGTTTTAATTTTTCTCTCAGTTTTACCCACATACAACAGTCCGCAGGGACATTTGATGGCATATATAACACTCATGGTGTTGCAGTCTGCGTTAATTCTGGTGGGAATGGTTTCCCCCGTATGTGGGTGCTTGACTGTATCGGTTACAATGACGTTGTTACAATGTACACAATTTTGGCATTTTTTCATTCCTTTGTGGCTCTCAATGGTTTTGGCAGAATGCGGTTTCAATAGTTCTTTAATGTTCCGTGATCTCTTATAGGCAAAAATTGGTTTGTTGGTGAATAAATCTTTGAAATCAGTTTCTGTGCTAAGCAGTTCCCAATGATGATTAATGCTATTTTTTATCTCCTCAGCACGCGTAATTGATTGATGTTTATTATTCAAAGACAAGTATTTACTGTTTAAATTGTTAGGAGTGCCTCTCCCATCACTAATCATTCTGATGTTAGAACCGCCATCGGCGGAGGAAACTCATTCACTGTGATAAGTCATGGATATGATGTGGGGAGTGCGGGTGCAGGGACTGGGAGGGACTTAGGGAGTTCCATTTGCCTACATTTGCACGTATGTGGGGACAGGGCTATATAGACCTATTGCAATTGGGGGGAGGGGGGAGTTGGGGGGTTTCAATTTATTTTTTGCATAACCTTGCTCGGGCAAAATTGGGAAAAGTCAAAGTCATTATATCTGTGTGGGTTGATTGTGCAGATGTCTCTGGGATGCAGAGCCCTGCAATATATGTGCAACTTGACGAATAAAATCTGTTAAAAAAATAAAAAAAATGCCAAAGCTATAAGCAAACCAAAAGAAAAGGAAACGAAAAAATGTTTTTACTATGGAAACGTGCAAACACTCACCTCACGTTTAAGCCTCAATATAAAGCTTTACCTTTGTGACTGCCCTCAGAACGAATTTAATATTTACCTTCACGGTCCGAGTACGTATAGTGTAATGATGGCCTTCAAACGTAACGGTGAAATACCCTTGCCATCCAGTTTAGACCATAGACTCTGCATATGATTGATAATGAAATTCAATACTTGACATTGCTAGCAAATGTTGTAGTACTTCATTCCGTCGCTAGATGTCAGAGGTTGCCATTTCGGTACTAGCAAACAACACATTTCCTGCAAGAAGGCACAAAACGAGAACCACGGTTTGTAGACCCATGCTCGGTGATCGTGATATTGAGGCGCTAAGTAGTGAGAAACCTTCGAAAGGTGAGCAATGCAACGCAAAGACTAATTTTTCATCATCAGACTGTAATCTAGAGCAAGAGAGGCAAAGGTGGAATGAGGAGAAACAAAGAGGGAAAGAACGACAGGAAATCAGTGACCCCTGGAGAAATGAAGAATGGAAAAATCTCACCAGCTAAGATGAGGGTTCTATATCAGAATATTGTAAATAAAATACTGTGGGCAAAATGTGTACAGACCCAACATTTTGTTAAGGCTCATATACAGGTTAGTATGTGCCCCTCATCTCTCCATAGCCCCTCTCTCACGCGCTTTTCTTTTGTTTTTTAGTGCCACTCATACCAGTGTAGGTGGGATGTACCACGTTACAACGCATACCATTACAACTACCTACCATTACAACGCGACCATTACAACGCATACCATTACAACGCATAGCGCTTAGAGGTGCTGGATAGTGGTAAGTATAATTTACTATTCCAACTCCAGTCCCCGTGGACACTAGGGAAGGTGTTGGATAGTAAATTAAACTTATTCCCTATCCTAGAGCGCCCCCCAGCGCAATGCGTTGTAATGGTATGCGTTGTAAAAGTTGCGTTGTAATAGTAGGTAGTTGTAAAAGTTGCGTTGTAACAGGTGTATACCGTGTAGGTGTCGGTCGGAGCGCTTTACATCACACACATTACACCAAGACAATGAATCATAGTTGTGTAAATCAGTCCTTGGAATTGTTACATAAAGCAGATGAATACAAGGCGGAGGAGTCAAGTCATCCACACTAATAGGCAGTGTAGTTTAACAGTGCTTGTTCTGGAGATGCACAAACTCGTTAAATAAGTCGTGCCACAGTGGTTGGGCTTATCTTTGTTAATAATACTGGATTTCCAACCAAACTAATCCTTATTGCGACATTAGGACAATGATAGACTGGGGAAAAACATAACATTCAAACATATACCTTGCAGTTTCCATGCAGCTCTTTGATGAGAGTTGATAGTTCACTGTGGTATAGTAGGATTCTAAGGCATAAACTGCAAGTAATAAAGACATCTCTGTGACAAAAGTGGCAACCCACAGTACTATTTACATTATATGCACTGCTGTGTTCTGCATGGTACACGTGCTTTGCAGCAGGCATATTAACCCTCTGTGCTACTTTGAGTCAAAGGTTCCAATAGACAAAACTCATTTCTCTCAAGCAGCTCCATTAATCACTGGAGTTATCTTGACATTTTTATTGTTGCCTGAAAATTACTGGAGGCGAGGAACCCTGCAGCAACAGGTGCTTATAAATCCATAATTTATTTGAAAACACGGCTGCCCCCTGAAGTCAGCACCTGGTGTGGTTGCACCTTTCGCACCACCCTAGAGCCGGCCCAGTACGGAGATGGCAAGTCGTCGAGGAGTTCCAAGGCACATAGAGGGAGGATGCTGAAGGAGCAATTCCTTTGTAAGGTCATGGAACTACAAATGTCAAAGTAATGTACTTAAAATGGATCCTTAACATTGGTGGCAGGCACAGGTAAGAGCAGTGGGGCAGGGGGGAGGCGGTGAGGGGGTGAGTTGACAGACGAAGGGTTAGTTCAAATTAAATAAAAAATAAATAAAACCACTTACCCTGAGTACAAGGTAAGTGGCTTTATTATTTCATTTTAACTAACTCATCGTCTATCGACTTTCCTCCCTGCCCCGCTGCACCAGTCTTATCTGTGTCGGCTGCCACAGAACCATTAGGGGCATATTTACAATTACTGGCGCATCCCTTCAAATTAGCAGGGATGCGCCAGTAATTGTGCGCCCTGCCTCCGCCACCCATGATGCGCCGCATTTACAATGCTGCACACCATGGGGCAAAAACGGCACAGATGGGTCACGCATCTGTGCTGTAAAGGTATCGCATTGCTGGAGTTGCGTCGCATGAGCGACGCAGCTCCAGCAATGCTCTGGGGGGCCCATTCTACTAATGCTGCGTCAAGCCTTACACCTGCTTCAAACAGGCACAGGGTTTTAACCTAGCTTTGGCCTAAAAGTGACTGAGTGAAATCTTGTAGATTTCACTCAGCCACTTTTAGGAGGCGTTCATGCGCTGAAACGCCCCCCCCCCCTGCACCAGAACGCCTCCTTCTTGCGCAGGGCTTTACAACGTGACGCATCTCCCAGATGCGTCACGTTGTAAATAGCCCGCACCATGGTGCATCTTTTGCGCAGCCGCTGCGTCACACAAGTGACGCAACGGCGGCGCAAAAGAGGCGCAAGGGGCTTGTAAATATGCCCCTAAATCTTTATACTCGGATCTAAAATTCATTGGACAGCGGTACAAATATAATTTGCGTCAGTGAGTGAGGTTTATTTGTTTTGCCTGCTTTTTGCACTATACACTAAATGAGTACCCGAATTGAGAATAAATGCTGCCCTCTGGCTACGTTGATGACGTCTGGCTTAATCACAGTTTGATATTTTTTAAAAGTTTAATTCTGGCTTTATCTCGTCGCCTACTGCAAATATAGGCAAAGTAAAAATCAACTGAGCAGTATACTGCCCGAGCACATGTTGCAGACCCCTTCAGACCCCATCACAGCCCACTTTTTGAAATGAGAGCTGCAGTGGCCCACAGACACATTAATTACGTTATTTTGCCAACAGCACTCCATTTTAAAAATACTCTTTCAGCCCGATTCATGAAGCTAAATTGCGCTCGCAAAGGGCCAGATTCTGAGAATCTGGCCCTTTGCGAGTGCGATTTTTGCATTTGGGATTCATCATCCCAAATGCAAAACTCGCTATTTGCGAATTCGCATATTTGCGAGGAATTGGATTTAAGGTATCTCTCTTAGAGATTCCTTAAATGCAATTCATGAACCAATTTTAAATTACGAATTCGCAATATTTGGTCGCTATTTACCACGAAGTCTGACTTCGTGGTAAATAGCGAAAAAGTAGAAAAAAGCACTTTAGTGCATTTTTCTCTGTTGCATGTTACACACACATGTCCTTTGGACATGTGTGTGCGCAACACCTGTGTACATTTGTATTTCAGGGGTGCTACAGGGTGTCCTTTGGACACCCCTGGCACCCTTGAAATCGCTATCTTATTTGCGATTAGCTAATTGCTAATCGCAAATAGGGAATACTCCCCATTCATTCCTATGGGTCTTTAGGCCCATAGGAATGAATGGGGAGTTATTCCTTATTTGCGATTAGCAATTTGCTAATCGCAAATAAGGAATGTGTAGGAATCGCAATTTATTTTGCGATTCCTACATGAATCCCGTTTTGCGAGTCTGTAATAGCGATTCCTTATGAATCGCTATTAAAGACTCGCAAAACGGGTCTTTGATGAATCTACCTGAAAGTTCTTATTTAATAGTGGTGATGGGCATCGGCACAGTTTTTGGGGACCATAGCTTAGAGAGAAAACAGAAAATTAAAAAAGAAGGAGCAAGAGAAATTTAGAAAACAGTGACAAAGAGAGCGTAAATAAAAAAGAACCAGCAAGACAGTAATAAAGAGACAAGCGGTGTAGGGTGGGGAAAAAAAAGAGGTGTTATGGGGAATCAAAATTAGACATCTTTGGTATTTGACAAGCTCCTTAGAAAAACGTTTGGTTCGTGCAGTTACTATTGTCCTTCTTGGTTTTTTTTTTTAAACTAAAATAGAAAATGCACTGCTGCCCTTGTCCTTCGGAGACATGCTTGGGGATTGGCAGCAGGAAAAAGGACGGACAAGGCTATATATATAGTAAAATATATTACATCCTGTTATACCAACATTGTTTTCATTTCAGCAAAGTTTTATTTTTATTAATAAAAACATTAACAATTTATATGTGTCAAATTGTTTCCAAATTCATAATGGAATGAAACATTACGCTGTAGATACGCGTATAGGTAAAATTGATGTCCTAATTTTGTCCAATTTGAAAGATTCTGAAGGGTGACCTGAACATGACACTTTACTCCGCACGTGTTTACAACACGTGCCATCACCCCAAATGTTTTACTCTGAGAAATCTTTTACAACGCAGGGCTTTACACTGCAATCCATTACAACGCATTGTCCATTACAACGCAATTTACTATTCTAACTCCACCGGGGCGTTGTATTGGGGAATTCGTTGTAATGGTGTGCGGTGTAAAGCACTGCGTTGTAAAAGATTTTGCGGAGTAAAAATGGCAGGGTAATGGACTGCGTTGTAACGCAGTCGTTGTAAAGGATGTTTACTGCGTGACCTTATTTCGTAGCTTTGATTTGCAGCTGTTGGACAAAGGATGTGAGGAAGAAAACAATAGGCTCCTTTGAATTTTATTTTTATATGCAGACTTTTCCTCCAAGATCCAGATTTTTTCTAAAATGTAAGGATTGTGATAAAACAGGGACTCACTCCTCTAAGCCTACCAGACATGATCTACCTAACATACAAAGCTAACTTGAATACGAATTTGACCAAAAGAGGACAGTATTTATCAGTTCAACAACGGTGGAACACGGTACTTTCAATTATACCAATAAAGTAAGTGTTAACAAAAGTTTTTTTCTTTTTTCTTTATTCATCTTTTCTTCGGGATATGAGTGTGAACGTCGACAAGCGGCCTTTTTCCACGGCCATTTTCTAATTTCAGCAGGAACCTCTTAAGCATTATATACTTTACAGAGAACAGTTTGACTGTGAGAGGGCAGTAATACAAGGTCACATTCATTTTTTAGCACAGAAAGATTAAGTGACTTGCCCAGGATCACTCTGGCTGTATGTAACACAAGGAACTGGGGGTGAATGTCTGAAAAGTTTCAGTGCTCCGTCCATCATCTCCTTGTGTTTGCTTCATAACACAAGGAAGGCCAACGGTCATGTAATGGAGACAGTTCTAGACACAACTCTATAGACTTTTTTTAAATCAAACATAGTCATATACATGAGATAAAGCACCTCCTGTCGTACATTTTAAGGATACTGCAAGTCACTGAAGAGTTCCATAACCAGAGGAAAACGAGCTCAAGATCAACGTTCTTTATATGGGTATGGAACTTCAAGGTAACTTGCAATATACTTATCATGTATGCTGGGTGGTGGGGTACTTTACAGTGGCGGCTGGTACAGAAGGGGGTGGCAGAGGGGGGAATGTGGTAAACTTCTGCACAGTGGCTGTCTCTCCTCTGCTTCTCTTTCTGACTCCTGGAAGCATACAGGCTCCCTTAAGCCAATCACGATGCTGCTGTCACCAGCATCACATCAGCGTTGTGATTGGTCTGAGTGGTCTAGTTCAATGCTCAGACAGGGAATGAGAGCCTGTGCATATTCTCCACCCAGGCTGTTCAATACAGCCAAGTGGAGAACATGCTAAGTGCGTATGACTGTTTGGCAGGCACAAGACCGCCGGCCAAACCGTCATGCGCACTTAAGTGTACATATTTCTTCCTCTCCCTACTCTGACACTCCAGCACCGCCCTAACCTGGCTTGCACGGAAAAATAAAATGATACGCTCCTCCGCCCTAGCAGAGGAGCTGCTGCTTGTACTTTATCCCATACAATATATGGTCACACCATCACATTTCCCACAAACCACTCAAAAACATAGTGCGTAGCTCTTTCATATGAAAGAGCGAGCTCCCTTGTAAGCATCAAGAATACAAATAAAACTTCTAGTGCAAAAAAAAACCTGTCTGATATTTTTTTTTGCAAAAAGATATCAGAAACAGTTCAATGCAAGTCAGTTTAAAAAACATAACTGCAGTAGCTCAGAATATGTAAAGCATGCAGAAAGATTCCAGCTATTTTCTAACTATTTAAGGAGTGCAAAATAACATTTTTTCTCTGCTTGTCATCTTAAGGTAGAAAGTAGAAAGAAACGTAATGTTCAGTTTTTGTTGCTTTAAACAGCTGCTTTGATTATGCTCCGTGACCTAACCTACCTTTCACCAGGGCTGCTGGGTTTGGCAGCAGGCATTGTAATGCCAGAACTTGACTGAAGTCATTTATAATAATCGTGTTCTGACATCTTTTCTTTATAATTGGCGACTGGGTGTGTCAAAAGTTGCTGATTATAAGGAAATTAGAGACTGCCGTTTATACATGGATTGTAGAATTCCATGTATTATAACACATATTTATAATTTGAGTCAGGACATTTTCCCAGAATCACATTTGGTCTGGTGTCAAAGTTAGGTATGCAAGGTCTTCAATATTGCC
Organism: Lissotriton vulgaris; assembly: GCF_964263255.1. Classification (NCBI taxonomy): domain Eukaryota; kingdom Metazoa; phylum Chordata; class Amphibia; order Caudata; family Salamandridae; genus Lissotriton; species Lissotriton vulgaris. The sequence continues at coordinate 275,849,508 of NC_141698.1, read as the reverse complement.
ACTAGTCAATGCTAGAAGGTATTGGTTTTTGTTTTAAAGGGGAATGTTTTTGTTTGGATGAAACTGTGATTATTTACAGTGGTTATAGCAAAGAGAAGTTTGCAGAACATGGAAGGAATTTTTTATTTTATATATTTTTTATGTTAGGTTTTTGATATAACAACAAACAAATGCCTAAACCACATTTATTACAAAAGGAAAACATCTTTCTTTGCATCAGGAAACTATTTATTGAATTCCAATTCTGGCACCATTGCTTTGTACCGTTCACTTTTAATTTTTTACAATTTTTTCACATATTCGTTGGCAACTAAGAAAACTATACATTCAAATATTTACACTATTATACACAATTTTTACATACACTATCAACAACAATCAGACCAAAAATTATATCACATTAGACATCAAACAATATAGCCATTACATTACAAATAAATGACAAAAAAGACGTATATATAACATCAATGAATGAGTCACAAATTGAAAAAAGAGAGAGAGAGGAATATAGTCAAACAAATGACGTCAACTTTCAAGTATGTGTGGATTAGCTAGTCCTACTATCCCTTTTTAAATTCTACTTTATTCCTCCAAATATGCCGACGCGTTTCAAGTCCAGGAAGCAATCTCCTGGACTCTCATCAGGGCTTTTATTCTTTTTTTGTGTCACACTTTTGTAGGTGAGGGCTTATGCATCTTATTAGTATTTAGTCCAATTGCGCCTTGTGTATATTAAATCAAACGTGGCCCTTCGTTGACCCTAACTGGCCTCTCAAAGTTCGTGTTGTGTGCTATAGAGTGCGCGCGTCACACGTGTTCAAGCTCGCTTCGATAACCCAGTGCTCTGGCTGCGTTAAAACTTCCACACTGCCATCTTGCTCCTCTGGGGCCTCAGGCTCCTTTTAGTTCCAAGCGCGGACCGTGTATATTCACCTCTCGGACACCAGCTCATTCAATTTTTGAATGAGCTGGTGTCCGAGAGGTGAATGTAGTAGGACTAGCTAGTCCACAAACGTATTATCTCAAAGGCTGAAAAACTTTCTTGTAAAAAAGTACAAACATAAAAAACTATTGTTTATGGTGCTATGATTGTCTAATGTAAATGAATTATAATTGTTTCTATTGTTTCATGAGTATGAAAGCGACTGGGTGAATGTGGAATGTGTGGATTGGTTGAAAATGTATGTTTGTTTTGTATTGTACTTGAATTGTTTTTAAATTCTGATTGTATATAATGTCTATGATTGTAGGGATGTAAAGAGTTGTAAATGTGTAAAAATAATTGATACATGCATTCAAAGTGAATAAAACTACAAAATGATTTAATCAGACTGAACAATCACTCTTGGAACCCACTTTGGTTTGATTCCACTGTGCTGCGAAATTTAATAGGTCAAAAGAAAAAACAGTATTGGCAGTTGTTTTGTTTATTAGTAGATGTGGAGGGGGCAGGGTTCTGTCGGGGCCTCAGAGTAGACAGTTCCCATGATGTTGGTTGTCTCTTCCGTGGTGATTGTTTACCATGTAGCCTGGTGTTTCTGACGCTTTCTGTGGGTGGATCAGAGGCACAGCAGCTGAGCTTTGGCCTAGGTTCAAAGTTGTTATAGATGGTTTTGATTTTGTTGCAGAAGAATTCTGATAGGTTGTTGCATAGGTCTTGCGAGGGGGGATGCTGTTTGTGGTAGAAGCTGGTGCGGTTAAGTCTTTGGCAAACACAAAGCTCTCCATACAGCTATTGGAACTGTAATCTATGCGCTCCGCTAGGGCCCTCTTCTTGGTTTCTCTGACCTGCTGGAAGAAGTGTTTCAGTGCCGCACTTGAAGGTGTCCTGGTCTGTTTCTTTGTGACTCATTCTACATCTTCCCTCCGGTTGTTTGCAGTGTTGTTTAAAGGGTGTTGTTACTGGAACATGCACTTGGATTAATACTAGAAGCTATTGTATTGTGTTGCAGTTGCATTTGTATAACATTTCATACTTCTGAATAGGCACTGAAGTGCATTAGCATATGAGCAGCACACTATAACTTGAGAATTGCCTGGATGCAAGAGTGATGAATTGCAGGGCGGTCTTTGTAGGAAGCCTTTGGTATCATGGGTGAGTGACCAGCGTGGTGCTTTTGTCTTGTCTTAGATCACTGCGATTGAGTGGGTGATGTGGTGAAGAGAAACAAGAGACATAGTCCATATACTTTACAGTAATTGGGTTGTTTTTGAACATGCATGTTTCTCTAGTACCCTCATGAGCCAAGGCTGAGAAATCTGCATACTACATCTCTCAAGCTTTGCAAATTATTAGGGGTGAGAACTAGTAAGCATATCTAATGACTTCAAATGAAATAATATCTTGCTAGTCTTCACTTCAGCTAAAACACAGGAAATGGCATCACACTGTTTACATGGCAATTTTTTTTATTTAAACCCTTCCGTGCTCCCGTCGGCCGTTGGCCATCGCGAGCACTACCTGGCTGGTGCTACGAAAGTCCAACGACCGACGCGGCCCCGCCCACTCCTAAGAATGCCCGCACTGCGCCGAAATAACGGCCGCAGTAAACAGGATAAAAACTCATATGTTTACCACAAAAATAACACTATATGTCTCGGTAATAGCTGTTCAAGAGACATTTTTTTAATTTTAACACTGTTATTTTAAAGTTTTTAGTGTAAAACAGCTAGAGACTAGGGGCGTCATTATGAGCTCCCACAATATATTTTAAATCATGGGTTCCAAAAAAATTATAGCTGGTCACTTTCTTTTAACGTGCAAATTCTGAATTTTTGTGGTATGTGTGATCACAAAGACTGCTTCTTTGTGCTGCGCTCTTTCTCATGACTAGGTCTATAACTCGAAAACAGACGCATAAATCACCCCATCACCACCTCCACACCTCCTCCTCACAGACTAAAGCTGCCTGCCTCACTGCTGCTGTCTGTGGTTTTTTGTTTAACTTTGTTGTTGAAAGACTGCTGGCAGCTCTTTTTATTACTTTATCTCTCAAAGAAGATGTCTGCACACTGCATTGCTTTCCATTTCAGTGCTAGCAGCTGCCTATATTGTTTATATGTTTTCTCCTGTACTATGAGCTGCTGCATGCACTTTTGTTATTTGTCGCATTTACAGTTGAAGTTAGCTACTGTCTGTTTATTTATTTCAAGCCAAGCGTCTCTCTTCATTTTATATTTATTTTGTCTGCTGCATTCTTTTTTATTACTTTACAAGGCAACTGTTCTTTACACTGTTTTCATTATTACTTTTTTCTTTCAATGCCTAGTTGTTCAATAATGGCCTCTAATCTAGGGATAAGAAAGCTCTAAGTCCACGACTGGCACATCAGATGTTTTTGAAGGAAAACCTGACCTGTTGAAGGAATCAAAAAAGGTTTGCTTTACACAAGTTCAGTGGTCAATTCAGACAAAAATGTTGAGTTTCCTGCAACGCTTAATACAGTTGTTGATAAATTCCTATATTTTTTTTAATCTCCCACCAGTTCTTTTTAGGATTCTCTGTAAAGCCTGTGACTTACACCAACTCAAAAAGTGTGAACTGTCCAGTGACATGTCTTCATGAGAAGTTTGGTGTTTTTTTGGGGCTTTCTTTGACAAAATGTTCCCAATGGGAGTTACATTGGGAAGTGCAAGTTTAAGGAACCTCTTCTTCTCCGCTACTGTAATTTCCCCAACACTACTACTCTACTCAAAATGCCCTAAGTTTAAATGCTAGTGGATGTATACCAACGTCACACTTAGCTAAAGCGATAAAGATCAAAAATACACTTTTCATATGGACTAAGCCTCTTAACCATAACTACAGAGTGGCTGTCTCTGACTCAGTAATTCACACAGATTAAACCATAAGAGTGCTGAACCTCTCTTTGAGAAACAACAAACCATGGACATAACACCATCCACTAAACCGGTATTCTCTAAGTGTGACTGTTAGAGCAGCTACTGTGTACCTTGTTGCCTCTTCTTAGTGTTTTTGAAAGGGTGAGCCTGCTAGGGGCACGCCAACCTGTTTCCTTCTTTCTTCATTCTACCTTTATTTAAGATAATATGTGGTGAATTTTAGTGGTACACATTGAGAAACAGTTGATGAGACAATTAGTGGTCCAATACAGCACTCAATCATGCAATCGTTCAACATTAAGCACGGAATGGTTGGTTGTGTTGAGATTTGGAGTATAAGCGTTCATTAATGCAGGCAGTGGGTGGGTTGCCTAAACTGTGGGAGGAGTGCATCTGAATGTCCCCCAGGCATGCCTAGCAGCCTTCAGTGAGAAGACCGTAATAAAAAAGAAGGGCGAGATTAGTGTCTACCCAGACCAAGGCTGTATGTGGGTGAGCCCTCCCTGCCAAAAATCAGACCCCCACAGCCCACCCCTACCCGGCATTTATGTTCCTAGGTCCATGTGCCAACCACCTGAGCTGCCCCCTTAACACCAACCCCATCTGTCCCTCCAAGATCATGCTATTCCCTGACTACTCTATCAAGGTGCAATGCCAGCGACACTCTTTCTTGGCAGTGAAACAGCGACTTCGTCAACTAGCCCTGAAATACTCTCTTCTCTTTCTGGCCCGTCTACGTGTGGTGGCTCAAGACAAGACTCATTTTTTCACAACTCCTGAGGCGGTTGAGGCCTGGCTGGACTCAGGTATCGACACGGAGCCCCGTGCGACGGCGTAGATATCGGCCATGCGGCACACCCGGGGACCCCGGCAACGTCGCAGGCAAAGATCCTCGCCGGCAGGACGGACACGCACAGAGTAGGGAATAGGCCCCCCGGCCGCGCTCATACACAGCGAGCAACAGGAAGCCCTTCGGATGCCCCCACGACATCCCAAACGATGACGAACACATTTATGGACTGCCAGACTCGCAAGTATCAGTGGAACCACCGGATGTCACCCTGCAAACTGCTGACTCTATTCACTGAAGATAACCCAGAATATTTGACGCCCCTTGATTGCCTCTGAGGACTCTTATCGCCACCCGGGATGCTGCTCCCACAGGGCATCATCGAGACACTAGCGAGACTTCCCTAACCCAGGGAGGCGTTCAGATCTGACTGGCATGACACTGCAAGCATCACTTTGCGGGTCAAGACATGGAGCAAATACGGACTTTGCCACCTGGCTGAGGAGCGGCATCTCGGGGGCGGCCTGGCCTCCGGAGGTGAGTGACGCGCTTGAGATCAACCTGGGGAGCGGTCGGGTTGCGGAGCACTGGGCATGGGGGACCTGGGACTCCACACCGGGAGAACGCCCGCTGGAGCAGGGCCAAATGACATGAGATGCCTGTGCGGGGTAGACACCCTCGACCTGATCACATAGTGCGCCTGTAAAAGTAGAGCCAAGCGCTCAGCGACCCCTCCTGAACTTACGGTTTCTTCAGCTCTCTAGAGCCTTTGGACAATAACATGTTCTGCTGTCGACCTTTTGGCATTGTACTCTTGTTTTCCCTGTTTTAGTGTTGAATTACTATTTTTTCTTCCCCTACATTCTCCTCACGTATTGCGTGTGTGTGCAAAGGTCTTTTGATGATGGATGTGGGAGTTTAACTAGCTAAGATGTCATATTGGCCACTGGTGGGGGGCTGGTGGGGGGAGTGACAGAAGACCGGACGTACTATGACTGTGATTAAACTCTACATATGGAACGTGCCTGGAATGCATACGCCATCACGCCGTTACCAGATATACTCATATCTCAAACGACACCACGTGCACATAGCACTGTTACAAGAGACTCATTTGACTGGTCCGGAGACACTAACGTTACACCGCAGATGGAGGGGACAGTTGTATGCTACTGGGTTTTCGGCCCATGCGTGAGGGGCGTTGATCTGGGCGCGCCCAGGGGTCCCCTTTGCACTCTCCCACTGCAGGATAGACACGGAGGGCACATATGTAGTAATACATGGTAAATTGGATGGACAGCTTGTTGTCCTTCTTCCCTCTACGCCCCCAATACTGAGCAGGGTCACTTCCTCACACGGCTGTCGTCAGTGCTGGCACCCTGGCATGGTGTTCCATTATTGCTAGGGGGTGATTACAGTTGTGTTTTGCACACCAACCTAGACCGGTCATTCCTCCCCCTGGCTAGCGCACAGGCAAATGGGGCTATGAGGGCACTCAAGGACTGGGCGATACAATGGGATCTGCACAACGCCTGGCGAGGTCGTAATCCACACACAAGGGTATACTCCTACTATTCAGGTGTCCACACATTACATGTCAAGTTAGACAGATACATGCAGACGAGTGACCTGCTCCCCCATGTTACGGACACTTATTATCTGGGCCGTACCCACTCTGACCATAACCCCCACATCCTAGACTTAGCTTGGGAGCACCCACACCCACTGGTGCCCACCTGGAGACTCCAACCTGACGTGCTGCTGGATGCCCCATTCAGAGATGCGCTTTCGACATGCCTCTTGCAATATTTTGAGGAAAACAACCATACTGCCTCTACTCTACAGTTAGAATGGGATGCATTCAAAGTTGTCACAAGAGGCCACTGTCTGGGTACGCAGGCGGGTATGCGGCAACAGATAGAAGGAGAACTGACTCGAGTTGAATCTAAACTGCTGGACGGGGAGCGGGAGGCGGCGGAGGGAGATGACGGGACATTGATAGCAGCTAGGGAGCAACACACACAGTTACTTGACAGACTAAAAAATCTAAACTAAGCTGCCCATTCGGCGCGTACCCATCACTTTGGGGACAATCCGGGGAAACTACTATTGTGGTTGATCAGGCGAGACACCCAGACCACCCCAGTGACATCCATTTGCACGGCTCGAGATAACACTGTATACACGCAGAGGGCTATTCATTAAGCCTTCGCGACACACTACGAGGGCCTCTATCGTACTTGTTTATGGGTTCCCACTGCCGACATAACAGCATATCTATCAGCCCTACCCCTGCCAGAGATAAACGACGTGCAGCGTGATGAATTGGGAGCGCTGCTTACGTCGGAGGAACTCCGTGCAGCCATCTTTTCCCTCTCCAACGGTAAATCCCCGGGGCCTGACGGACTACCCACGGAGTTTTACAAAGCCTATTCTATTATCCTAATTCCTGAACTATTGCGTGTGTTTGAGGCGGCAATCACCGACTCTGCTCTCCCACCTACACTAAATGAGGCAAACCTGATATCACTCCTGAAGCCAGGCAGAGACGAGACCAACATGGGCTCGTATAGGCCGCTGGCCCTCATCAACACTGATTGTAAGATCCTGGCATCCACGTTAGCCCAGCCACCGGCACCCTTGGTAACTACCCTTGTTCATACTGACCAAAACGGTTTTGTACCGACTCGCAGCACGTCATATAATATTAGACAGCTGTTTAGGGTGCAGAGCCTAGCTACACCCCGATGGCCTCAATCAGGATGCCTGATACTCGACCTCGAGAAGGCATTCGACTCTGTGGAATGGCCTTACCTGGTGTCGGTACTGCGGAAATACAACTTGGGTGACGATTTTCTCCAAATGGTGGAACTCCTGTACCAGAGGCCCATAGTGCGAGTTTGCACGGGTGGGCTACTCTCTGACCCAATCCGGGTATGCAGAGGTACCAGGCAGGGGTGCCCCCTCTCCCCTCTAATCTTTGCTCTAATGATGGAGCCTTTGGCGGCTCAGCTCCGAGCCTCCGTTGCAGACTGGGGCATCCCTTTAGCCGATGGAACTCATGCGGTGTCGTTATATGCTGACGACTTACTACTCTATATCAGAGACCTGACTTGCTTTCCACCGGTGCTCACTGACATATTCCGTACGTTCGGAGAGATGTCGGGACTTAGGGTCAATTGGGCAAAGTCTGGAGTGTACTCCTTTGACGCTGCCACTCTGGAATGTGCAATCACGGTTCTAGAAGAACAACTTGTCTGGTACCCAACCACTTTTCGCTATCTGGGGATATACATGTACCGGGCCCCCACCGACGTATTAGAAGGCAATTTAATAAGGGCAATTTCATCGCTCAAGGCGCAGGTAACCTTCTGGAACTCTCTCCCACTCAATGTCCCGAGCTGAATCACTCTGGCAAAAATGATAGCATTACCCAAACTGCTGTATTTCTACGCCAACCTTCCAGTCTATGTCCCCACCCGAATATTTTGCGAACTAGAGACATTAATCAGAAGATTGATATGGAACACGGGAAAGCCCAGGGTTGCGCTGAAGACGCTGTATGCATCAACGGAAACTGGGGGTCTGGCTGTCCCTAATCAGGAGCTTTACTACCTAGCTGCACAGCTACAGTGGGTGGCCTACTGGTTAAGTGGAAAAAACCTAGAAGACACGGCCACGGAATCTACGGTCCGCCCCCCGACACAATTACACCCCACACCGGACGACTCACATTGATGACAGAACACCACACGCACCCACCCTAGCCAATGCTATTTCTCATTTGATTTGTTTTCCCTTATGTTTTCAGTTCCTATTTTATAAGTTATTGTTCTATGTTCGATATAGTACGTATATGGTATTGAATATCGAATGACATGCAGATCCCTTTGGGTCTACCCTGGCAACAACAGGCGCGGATTTGAGTAAGCTGACATTGCAATCCCAAAGGATGAGTGCGCTTCTTTTAGGAACGGGATGGGAGACACACCTTAGAAATGGGGACATTGGCGAGTGATGTTAATGACCAGGCACACCGCCACACATTGTATGCCCCGATTTCCTCTTGCATAATGTTCCATACAAATGGGATGGCACCCATTAGTCGGTATGTAACTGATTTGGTTTGATGGATGTAATCCTAATTGTTTTCAAGATACCTCAATTATTTCGAGACTTTTCGTTTTCTGGAAAAGGTGCCCTAACCCGGATGTTTGATTTGCAGGAAATGTACGGCAAAAACTGTTAACTTAGCGAACTGTTGTTGATTGTGTATATCTTTGTACACTGGTGACTCGAATTCTTGCCATTTACTTTTCATTTATTATGTACAAAAGAGAGAAGAGGAAAAATAAGGCCATCCTGTAAAAACCACTGCTTTGTTATGTAACCTCAAATAAGAAATGCAATAAAAGATATTAAAATAAACAAAAAATAAAAATGGGTGAGTGACAAGCGTGGTGCTTTTGTCTTGTCTTAGATCACTGCGATTGAGTGTGTGATGTGGTGAAGAGAAACAAGAGACATAGTCCATATACTTTACAGTAATGGGTTGTTGTTGATTATTTGCATGTTTCTCTAGTACCCTCATGAGCCAAGGCTGAGAAATCTGCATACTACAGCTCCCAAGCTTTGCAAATTATTAGGGGTGAGAACTAGTAAGCATATCTAATGACTTCAAATGAAATAATATCTTGCTAGTCTTCACTTCAGCTAAAACACAGGAAATGGCATCACACTGTTTACATGGCAATGTTTTTTATTTAACCCCTTCCATGCTCCCGTCGGCCGTTGGCCGTCGCAAGCATTACCTGGCTGGTGCTGCGAAAATCCAGCAGCCGACGCGGCCCGCCCACTCCTTAGAACGCCCACACTGCGCCGAAATAACGGCCGCATTAAACGGGTTAAAAACTCATATTTTTACCACAAAAATAACACTATATGTCTCGGTAATAGCTGTGCAAGAGACATTTTTTTTAATTTTAACTCTGTGATTTTAAAGTTTTTAGTGTAAAATAGAGCTAGAGACTAAGGGCGTCATTATGAGCTCCCACAATATATTTTAAATCATGGGTTCCAAAAAAATTATAGCTGGTCACTTTCTTTTAACGTGCAAATTCTGAATTTATGTGGTAAGTGTGATCACAAAGACTGCTTCTTTGTGCTGCGCTATTTCTCATGACTAGGTTTATAACTCGAAAACAGACGCAAAAATCACCCCATCACCACCTCCACACCTCCTCCTCACAGACTAAAGCTGCCTGCCTCACTGCTGCTGTCTGTGGTTTTTTGTTTAACTTTGTTGTTGAAAGACTGCTGGCAGCTCTTTTTATTACTTTATCTCTCAAAGAAGATGTCTGCACACTGTATTGCTTTCCATTTCAGTGCTAGCAGCTGCCTATATTGTTTATGTGTTTTCTCCTGTACTATGAGCTGCTGCATGCACTTTTGTTATTTGTCGCATTTACAGTTGAAGTTAGCTACTGTCTGTTTATTTATTTCAAGCCAAGCGTCTCTCTTCATTCTATATGTATTTTGTCTGCTGCATTCTTTTTTATTACTTTACAAGGCAACTGTTCTTTACACGGTTTTCATTATTACTTTTTTCTTTCAATGCCTAGTTGTTAAATATTGGCCTCTAATCTTGGGATAAGAAAGCTCCAGGTCCACGACTGGCACATCAGATGTTTTTGAAGGAAAACCTGACCTGTTGAAGGAATCAAAAAAGGTTTGCTTTACACAAGTTCAGTGGTCAATTCAGACAAAAATGTTGAGTTTCCTGCAACGCTTAATACAATTGTTGATAAATTCCTATATTTTTTTTAATCTCCCACCAGTTCTTTTTAGGATTCTCTGTAAAGCCTGTGACATACACCAACTCAAAAAGTGTGAACTGTCCAGTGACTTATGTCTGCATGAGAAGTTTGGTGGTTTTTTGGGGCTTTCTTTGACAAAATGTTCCCAATGGGAGTTACATTTGGGAAGTGCAAGTTTAAGGAACCTCTTCTTCTCCGCTACTGTAATTTCCCCAACACTAATACTCTACTCGAAATGCCCTAAGTTCAAATGCTAGTGGATGTATACCAACGACACACTTAGCTAAAGCGCTAAAGATCAAAAATACACTTTTCATATGGACTAAGCCTCTTAACCATAACTACAGAGTGGCTGTCTCTGACTCAGTAATTCACACAGATTAAACCATAAGAGTGCTGAACCTCTCTTTGAGAAACAACAAACCATGGACATAACACCATCCACTAAACCGGTATTCTCTAAGTGTGACTGTTATAGCAGCTACTGTGTGCCTTGTTGCCTCTTCTTAGTGTTTTTGAAAGGGTGAGCATGCTAGGGGCAAGCCAACCTGTTTCCTTCTTTATTCATTCTACCTTTATTCAAGATAATATGTAGTGAACTTTAGTGGTACACATTGAGAAACAGTTGATGAGACATTTAGTGGTCCGATACAGCGCTCAATCATGCAATCGTTCAACATTAAGCACGGAATGGTTGGGTGTGTTGAGATCTGGAGTATCCGCGTTCATTAATGCAGGCAGTGGGTGGGTTGCCTAAACTGTGGGAGAAGTGCATCTGAATGTCCCCCAGGCATGCCTAGCAGCCTTCAGTGAGAAGACCGGAAGAGAAAAGAAGGGCGAGATTAGTGTCTAACCCAGACCAAGGCTGTATGTGGTTGAGCCCTCCCTGCCAAAAATCAGATCCCCACAGCCCACCCCTACCCGGCAATTATGTTCCTAGGTCCATGCGCCAACCACCTGAGCTGCCCCCTTAACACCAACCCCATCTGTCCCTCCTTTGGTGTGGTCGCTCTGTCTAGGGTTGGTTTCAATGCTAATAATATCATGTTCATTCCACCTGCCAGTGGAATCCCCGTAGCATGCCGTTTTCTGCTTTCGCCCAGCAGCCTACATCATTCGGCCAAAGCTGTGAGTGGCAGCACCGAGTCCGCCCTCCAGGTTATTGCTATGACTCGTTGCGCCAGTACTAGCGCAAAGTCTATTCTACTTCTGCTTTGACCACCGTGGGGCAGGGCCTCAGACCGACCACACATGCCTGAGATGTACTGATGTGTTGCCAGCCCGTAACTTATGTGACGTATGTGCACACTGCGGTCCAGAATGGCTGAAGAACCGGGCACTGCACTGTCATGTTGTAAGAGTCTACTTTATCCACTCCGCATCTGGGGAATTCATGGGATGCCATGCTGAACATCCAATGGAGACGCAATGGGGTGAGGTATATGTGGTGGACATAGTTCAACTGTAAACACTTCAGCCGTGCATTACTCAAGACCCTAGGGATGTAGCACAGGACCATGTCCCAGTTCACCTCAGTAGCACAATCGGCTCCGTTGATCATTCAGGCCACTGAGGGCTCTTCCAGTCGTCTGGACCAGTGCCCCATATATGTTAGTGACCCTGTGGCACCTGGGGGGCTCCAGGTCAGGAGTACCCGCGGGACCAAATCTATGTCTAGCCCCTTGCTCGGGTCCCCCCATGTCTCACTAAAGGTCCCTTTGAGAGCAGCGAGAGTCAAGAACTGTCCAGCTGGGACAGCATATATCTTTTGGGGCTCTTCAAACAAGAAGGCAGACCCCTTTGTGAACAGCTGACCCAAGTCATCCATGGAGATGTGCTGCCACTGGGATCAATGTGCCGCCTACCCGACCCTAGCGAAGGTTGGCAGGCACAATAGGGACAGATTTGGCAAATAGGCCGTTCCTGCACTTCAATGCTGCCTGTAGCGTGCCCATCAATATCGAGCTACTCTTATCAAAACTGGTGTGCCCTTCACCCCAGAGCCTACCCCCAGTACATCATTGAGTACACTCTCCCTCTTTTTTCGAAGACAGAGACTGGCGGTCTCTGGATATTAATCTGGGGTTATTCATGTCATAAGCCATTACAGTTGGCTCACCAGATAGTACAATTCATAGTTCAGCGCACCCAAACATGGGTAAACAGTTTCTTCAAAGCGATGTGGCAGCTCCCCACAGCCCCTTTCTTCATTCTACCTTACTTTCCTATGTTTGCCTTTCAATGGCTATCCTTATGTGCAATGAACTAGTTGGTGTAGTAAGGTTTCCCCTCTAGTCGGTTGTCACTGTGATGGCTTGTGTCTATCGTATGATTGTATCCAAGAGCTCGGCCTGACATTTTCCCGGATATATTTAGTGAATGTCTATTATTTTAGCTACTATATTCCTAGATGTCCTTCATCATGTGAGAGGTAACGAAACTTCAGGACAGCAATGCACTATAAAAATGGCAATGACAAATATCTGCAGTGTATGCTTATACTTACTTGTACTGAGACACCAAAGGCCATAATGGTAAAGAAATATTGAACGTGAGTTATACTTTGAGAAGGACTCGTTAGTGAGAGGTTAATAATGGATTCCACTGAAGATAGCCAGAAAGATGACATGGACCCTGGCACAAAAGTCATCCTGGATGACCAAGACTAAGGCCTGGCTCAGAGCTGATTGTTGGTGGCCTCATTGGAAGTTGCAGTGGAAGGTGAAGGAACACTAGGATTGCACCAGCAATTATTAGAAACATGTTTGTGACTGACCATGCATTTCATGTTGACCATGGTTGACCACTTTGGGCCCAAGTTGGGCAGAGTGACATTTAACACACTGCATGTACCCAGAAGCCGGCATGGCCAAGGATGTTAATCAAAGGGCCATTTACATCTCGTGGCTACAGCTGCCAGTGAACCCTTGTGTGGTTGGCTCACTACCACTGTGTCGTTCAAACAAACAAGGGGAACCCGAAATAATGGCTGAGGACCACGGGTTACAATTCTATTTCAGAGAACAAAGGTCCTAAGCAAACTAATAATGTAAACACAATAATTTGGTTCCTTGCGCGATGGCATCGCGCAAGGAACCGAACAGCACATCGCTGCTGCCCTCAGATTCCCGCCATTGTGCAACTCCAAGGAGTGTGCCCTACATCTAATCCAGTACGGCACTCCAACAACCTCTAATTTTGGACTCAGGAGCGCCCTGAGGAGAGCGGCGGCCGCCCTCTCCTCCCTGTCCTGCCACTACCAAATTCGCTCCTTCCCGGACAGCCATTCATGCTGTTACTGCAACTTACAGAGCTGTGGCGATTTGATTCCCGCCTCATTGTTTTCACCAAATCATTCCTCGAAACTTCTGCCGACTGGAACTAAATGTTTTTAACCAGGCAAATGTTATTTTCTAGTCCTGATGATGATCCCAGTTTACCTTGAGCAAGGGATCGAAACGTCGACATTTCCAAATAGAACCACAAATATCCACTGTGTCTAACTATTGTGGTATCTATTTTTGGTCAAAACTTGCTGCTATTTAAAACTGAATGCAGGTAGCCAAAAGCTCAAAGTCTTTGCCTGTATTTGTGTTTTGGTTCTATTGTCTGTGTTGTTACCCCACTTCGACAAATCAGGTCGTACTAGTTCTTTTTTTACTCCACAGGTTTGGACACTTTAGGGTGTGTCCACGAGGGAGTAGGAATGTGTTTTCTCTGGTCCTGACGAATGCTGAGCTGATTGTAGGCTTGTTAGCAGAAACATGTTGACCATGTCTTATTATTAATATTCTTGTTGCACCATCAATAGGACTTATTGGTTCAAATTTACACAACCACTTAGCAGTCCTTATCTTTTGCACTGGTTTTAACAGAGTTAGAGCTACCCTCTCATTAAAATAGTTTTGAGGAGTAGTCCATACTCTTTTTAAGTCACCTTTTTCATAGTTTCTTTTCAACTATCTGGGACCCAATGAAGACAACTGGCTACCAGCTTTCAGCTGGGGCCTGGGGGTCCTTTTAGTTCTCTCTGAGCACGTGCACTCTATTTTTCCCACTATACTAACAGTCTCCTCTGATGCTAGCAATTCTTTAATTTCTCTGAATTGTTTCTTTAGCATCTGGTTCCTGTAATTATTGACACTTTTATGTTGATTGTATATGTATCTGCAAGGGGTATGAGAGTGTTCTTTCGACCCTTTCTCTCCTGTTGTTTAAATTGTTACCCCATTCCCCCACACTTCCTGGTCGTTTAAATATAAAGGCTTGTGCCTCACTATTTAAGTTGTTCAAAGTATTTCTGACCTTATTTTCTCCATTGTATAAATAAAACTCCATGTCCGGCTGGACATTGGTCTGCTAGAGTAACCCAACGTTGGTTATATTCTAATTATTGTGTTTACATTATTACTTTGCTTAGGACCTTTGTTCTCTGAAATATACCTTCGATGGACTCAGCGGTCGGTATAGGTACATCAGAGCACCCTGCCTGCTATATTTGCAGTGGACTGGCTGATGTGCTTTTTGTCTGTCAGGACCGCCAGGGAAAGTATGGCGAACCAAAACAGAAAAAAAGACAAATTAACCCCACTCCCTGGGAGAAATATCCCAGCGTGTCATGGTAATTAGTACTTACAAAAAAACTCCTGCTTTGGTAGTTTGTTTTAATAAAACAATACAAAAAGTGCTGAGTGGGCACATAAACATTGGGACCACTCAGCAAACATTTAGTGCCTTCAGAGGAGCTACTGTGGCTTCTTTGGAGGCACAGAGATCTTCAACAGGCCAGCGGTAGTGTCTAAATATGGTGGGCAGTAACTCCACCACCCTGGCGGATGGTGACTGACTGCCAAGCTCTAAATGAAGCGCCATATTGCTTACAAAACACTGTTAAGAGGGGGGACGGGGAGCGATGAAGAAAAAGATAGGTCCAGTACCAGTGCTCATTAAAACTAACATATAATCACTGAAGGGTAACTGTTCCTACAAGGCAAGCAACAACCTATTTTGGCTGCGTAGAGAGAAAAGGTGGCTTTCCCTTAAACCGGTGATTGTCATTGCTTGCAGGTCTGGGGAATTTACTCTTATTTCTGTCGTTCTAAGTTTATGCGCATGGCTCATGAAGATGGAAAGACCCCCAGATGGGCGTCCAAAGATCTTTTTTTTTGTTGCTTTTTGCCGATGTTCGTGGAAGCCCTCTAAGGGTGTTGATGTCATTGACCAGGTTTCTTGGCAGCATATTATATCCCCTTTAGCAAGGTAGTCCTGTACTTCCTTGTTCCCTACTTTTTTGTTTAACCCTACTAAGTTCCATGTTATAAGGGTTAATTCTTGAGGGGAGTCAGGGTTTTGCCCATTGTGTTGCTCTGCCCGCACCAACTTTGCCCTTCCTTCGTTATTGAGTACTTGATTTTGGCTAGGGTTGCTGAAGCCAATTGACCCCGCTTATGGCCTGTTTTGATTGACCAATTAGTACTCAACGCAGATTGTCGCTTTGAAGGACAGAAATGTTTATTGGAGTATTAAGGCTTTCATTAATGTGTTCCCCTTGTTTTCTGTTATGACTGGTGCCTTTCAGAATTGATGTAGCTCCCTGGCCCCTGTTTTGTGGTTTAAGCAAAAAGGGGTAGTTAGGTTGTCTAGGTTCTGATGCGTCTATACCCCAACTTGCTAGTTGTTGTGCTTCTCCAAGAATAGCCCGTTGGTGTGCTTGAACCTTGAAGCCCAGTAGCGTTGAGTCACCGTGGCTGTGACCTGATGATCTTTTGAACTTTACCCACTCTACGTTTTCCGATGTTATCTGGCACAAGGAATTGATGTGGGCAAAAAGTCGGAGAATGTTATTTCCATTTAGGATATCATGGGGGCCATCCATGTGGTACCTGGGAGTTAGCAAAACCTCGTAAACTGTAGGTGTTTCCACAGGATTTTTCATTTGTGTGGCTCCCTCGTTGCACTGGCTGCATGCTCTCAAACTTTGGGGGGGTTAATCGGTGATCGCCAATGTTGTTCGACTTCCGCCCTGTTGTTGGTTCCCAGCCGGCTTGCTATATGTTTTTGCTCCAATGGTCGAAATGTGGTTTGCTCCGTAGTGCCTTGGTGATCCTCTTGTTCCATAAGGTCGTTGGGCCTTATTTGTGTGGAGGTGTCCTCCTTGCCCCTTCCAACCCTGTTTGGTGTCACCTGTGCGGCTGTTGATGGTAGCCCTGTTGGGTGTGGTGGTTGCTCCTGGGCCGCCTGGTTCTCCTTATCCTCGTTATCCGAGTCTCGTTGCGACGCGCCATCTCTTGCCCTTTCCTCCTCCGTTTATTTTTATTTTTCCGTCAGTGAGCATTCATTCTTAGGCTTCTGTTTGAAATTAAAAATCGGATAGGGTGGCAGTGAGTTGCTTTTCTCGTTAGTTCTATGACTATTCTGCATTGTTGGCAGAATGGATCTGCTTTTCAGTTTTGCTCTCTTCTGCTATCTCTTCAGTTTTTTCTTCGCCCTCCGTTTTAGAGGGGCTTCTGTTCTAGCTCCTGTTTCCCCTTCCGTGGTCACTTTCGGCCCTTCGAGTCCCTTCGTGGCTGGGCTTGCTGAAAATTCTTTTGCCTCCCTATTTGCCAGGGCTGCCGGGGACTCCGGATTATTGGATTCATTTTCTCTAGTTTTAATTTCCAATTCTCGCAGTTGGCTGCGTTCTCAATTGGTCGCCGCTTTGTGATTACCCTCTGCCATTGATTCAATCAGTTTTTGTGGCTTTGGTGATTCGCCTCTGCTTTTGGTTAAGGCCACTATATCCCCCAATATTACCGGCAGTTCTGCCCACTTCTCTATTATCTCGGCACATGTACTTGTACGAGCTATCATAGCCTGATTATGTTTGGTTGTTACCTCCAGTTCTTCCAACTTGCAGCCCTGATTCCCTAAGCATTGGGCTATTGTTTGAAGTAGGTCAACTTGGACCTCCATTTTAGTTGCCTACCATACAGGGCCTTGGCAATTGACTTTTGCACTTCTCTGATGGTTATCAAAGGGGGGATGTCTTCTTGTTCAACTTGATCCTTCTGGCCTGTTGGTGAGAGTCTTCCTGCTCGATCTATGGCATAATGTTTACGGCGACCCCTCTCCCGATGAGATTGGGGGTACGGTCCAAGGTCCTTTCGATTGTTCGCTCTAGTTTTTGTACGAATGAGTCGGTGAGATCTCCTGTCTCTGGCGACTCAAGTTGATGACGCTGATTTGTAGGGACCATTATACTTGTTCCTGAAAAGGGTTGCAGGCTGGTGCAGTGCGCGTCTTTAACCTCGATGACTTCTGGCTTGACAGGTGTCTCCCCCTCCTAGTGCCAGTGGATCAGGGCTTTCGTTAAAAGTGAACTCTGTGTCGCTGCAGCGGGAATCCTTAAGATCCCTTCCTTGAATCAATATCGCCGATCCATTCATTGTGTGTTTTACTGTGCACCCCAGCATCCCCCACTTTGCACCCGCTTAGGGGGCCTCCCTGTCCCCCTACTTCCTGCACTTGGGCCCGATCCTGATCCCCTCCTTTGGGCCACGGATGTCTTCCTCCTCTGGACGGAGGATTTTTGCTGCCGAGTCGCTTGATCGCCCCTTGATCGTGCCACGGTGATTGAGGATTGCACTCCGAGGTCTCAGCGTGCTCTACTGCTCCCCCCCTTGGACATTCCTGGCAGTGGTGAGTTGCCCGGCGTCTGGAAATAATGAGTAATGAGACCTTGATGGGGGGGTTGATGGGGGGGTTGTAGTGGAGGACTCGCTGAGTGAGACTCTTGTCTAGAGTGCCAGGCTGTACTTCTTGTGACCCTTGTTGTATGATGTTTGTGTGTATCTTCATCAGAGTCCAGCCTCCTCGGTTTAATCGGATTTCCCTTGGTCATTTTCCCACTTCCCAGGTTCTGGCAACGTTCTGGTTCTGCCCTCCCTCTTCCACCTTCCACCTTTGTCTCTTAGTGGTTTTTGCCTAGAGCCACAGTCCTGGACTAAGTTCCACAGCACGGCTTGTAATTAAATGACAGAAGCAGAGCCAATGATGTTAGAATTGGTGAATTGTCCTCGTAGCCTCGGCTCACTGCCTACTGCTTGCTGCTTACTGCTCACTGTGCTGAGTCCGAAGAGTCTGAATTGTGTGGCTGATTATATGACTGCCAGGGTAATGTAGAGCGTGCACATACCCGGTTAGCAGGAGGAGTGTGAGGCAGGAGTGGGACACAGGTGGGGCACACTGGAGCACACTGGGGGTCCACAGTCTGCACCGACCCGCCTAGATGTTATCACCTTACCCCCCCCCCACGGCTCCACTCGCTTCACTCACCGCTCTCGTCTCTCCACTCTGCTCCCACGGCTCCCTGTGGTTCTCAGCGGGCACTCTTGGCTTTCTCGCGGCTCCCTCTGCTCTGT
This sequence comes from Lissotriton vulgaris, assembly GCF_964263255.1. Taxonomy (NCBI): domain Eukaryota; kingdom Metazoa; phylum Chordata; class Amphibia; order Caudata; family Salamandridae; genus Lissotriton; species Lissotriton vulgaris. The sequence continues at coordinate 275,830,660 of NC_141698.1, read as the reverse complement.
GCGACTCTCTGCGGTACCCGCGGTGCCCGCGGACCACCCGCGGGTCACTTCAGCGGGATTAAGTTCTGGGTTCGGGTTCAGCTCGATAAACCCCAGCGGTTGCAGGTTTCCCTTTTTTCCTCGCGGTCCGCGGTGTAAGCTCCCGCCGTCCGCTACCCACTTGCTGCTGCTGCTGCTGTAGTAGCGCGCACTAGTGTATGCACGTCACGTAGGTCACGTGACGTGCCGCGCCCGCGCAGGGCTACGCGGCTGCGTAGTAGGGTTGGCGCGGAAGACCGTTAACCAGCAGTTGAGGCGCGGCGCTCTTCAGAGGTAGACGTGTTTAATAAAGGCGGTTAAACATTACCTGATTGCAGAGTCATCATTGCTGGGTACAACACAACATTACAATGGCGACGAGGGTGGGATGTGCTATCCCTACCCCGCAGTGAACTGACGACAACCACGCAACCGCCCTAAAGAGCGCGGCAGGGCCGAACAACCATAGCTCCTCCAGAGTCCAGAACAGCGGGAAGCAAGGAAGACACGTGGAGCAGCGAGCCACGTGGCATCGTCCACCAGCCGAGGAACGAGCTGGATACCTTGGTAAAGATCGAGGGAGCTGACACAAGTGGTCCCCAGAACCACGCGCACAAAACGGAACGAGAGAGTGCCCCAGGAAGCCCCAAGGGCCAAACAAGCCATCAGCCCGAGATCAAGAGGGAGAGGATGAGTATCCAAACGGATATGTGACAGCGCCGGTGCAATTCCTGCCCAGGCCAGGAGAGCCACTAATGAAATGGGACGATTGGAAAGAGTACATCGACAACTTCATTGGCGTGCTAGAGGACGAGAGCGAAGAGACGTTCAAACCGTCAAGAAAAAAACGCATCCTGCTGTTGAACCTAGGCCCGGAAGGCTTGAGAGTGTACAAAAGTCTAGTGCCGAAGCAAAGGGACAGCATGGACGATGATGTATACGCCCAAGCAATCGAGGACCTGAATGAACACTTCAGACCGGCGGTGTGTGTGTCCGTGGACAGGTTCAATTTTCAACAAAGGAAACAGCGACCAGGAGAGACGGTAGAGGAGTACGTGGCGGCGCTAAAACGGCTGGCGGCCGCATGCAAGTACGCCAACTGGGAGGAGGAGTTCATAAAGGACCAAGTGATAATGCACACCACGTGCCCTTCCGTGCAAGACAAGTTGTGGGCCAGTGGAGACACCACTCTGAAGGATGTAATGGTCATCGTTAAAAGAGCTGAGCTGGCAAGGAGATGTGCGGATGCAACTAAGAAGGAGACGGCGACCAGCAATATGGTGAACAAGATTGATGAAGACGTGACCTGTAAGGACCAATCGACAAAAAAGTCAGTGGAAAAGAATGGCGCCAAATGGAGCAGCAATGGCGGGCCTGCAGGAAGGCACGCGGGCACCAACCGGAAACCATGCTACAGATGTGGGAATTGGACACACGAGGCGCAAGATAGGAAATGTCCGGCGTTCCGGGCCAAATGCATGTACTGTGGTATCGTAGGACACTTAGAGAAGGTGTGCAGAAAGAAAGCCTCCAAGAACACGGTGAGACTCATCAACCAGGATAGCGACACGCAGGAAGACACGCCGGAGGAGGAAGTAGCCACGGTGCTGGGCATATACGATCAGGTACTGGGAGCGGATGTACAAGTCATGAGTGTGGATGGGAAAAGATCTACGAAGCCGGTGTTGGAGATGACTATGGGAGGAATCACGATTAGCGTAATAGCGGACACCGGTTCACCGTATACCATCGTCCAGAGGGCTGTGTGGGAGGAGAAGTTCGCACCACGACTAGGCCCGGAACTGGAGAGGCTAGATATCCCCCCAGTCACATACAACGGGGACCGCATACCCATGGCGGGATTCCGGCCACCGAAGTTCGAATTCCGAGGCCGATCGGCCTGCTGCAAGCTCTACATAGCGAAAAAGGGGCCATCCGTGTTGGGGTGGCTGGACCAGGGTGACCTGGGCATCAAGTTGGACCCCGGGGGCGTGGAGCAGATCTTATTGACTGAACATGAAGAGTGGCCTGACCAAGACAGATGGAGAAAGACATTCCCCAAAGTGTTCGGAGGCACGGTGGGGAAGCTTGAGAGGTTTGCACATAGGATCATACTGAAGGACAAGGCAGTACCCGTGGCCCACCGAGTTAGAAACATCCCCATCGCAGTACGTGAGGCTGTGCGAAAGGAGCTCCAAGAGCTGGAAGAAAAAGGGATCATTCAACCCATCACATGTGCGGAATGGCTATCGCCACTGGTGGTGGTCAAGAAGCCCAACGGGAAGGTCCGGCTGTGCGTGGACCTCAGGGAGCTGAACAAGAACATTGTGGTAGAAAGATTTCCCCTACCAAGAATAGAAGAGATGCTGGCAAACACCAGAGGAATCAAATGGTATTCCACCATCGACCTGACCTCAGCCTATCACCAAATTGCCCTACATCCGGAGAGCCGCCGTCTCACGTCGTTTATCACCCCATTTGGATGTTACCAATTTCTCCGCATGCCATTCGGACTGGCGTCCGCGGCGGCAGTGTTCCAAAAATTGATGCACCAGCTGTTCCATAATAGCACAGGCGTCCAGTACTTTCAAGACGACATCTTGATAATGGGCCGAGACAAACTGGATCATGACACAAAGCTGGAAAAGGTGCTGCGGATTTTGGAGGGAAAAGGTCTCACCGCGGAATGGTCAAAGTGCCGCATCGGAATGTCATCGGTAACATATCTGGGACATGAAATAGGCGTGGAAGAAGTGACCCCCAAGACGGAAAACGTCAAGGCGATCCGTGAAGCACCTCCTCCGATCAGCAAGGAGGAAGTGAGGTCATTTCTCGGCATGGCCGAGTACTACGGAAAATTTGTGCAACATTTTGCCTCCAGGACCCATCACATGAGGCAGCTCACGAAGGAAAATACTGAGTTCCGATGGTCAGCAGAGACACAGAGTGAGTTCGATGACGTCAAGAAAGCGATCACGGAAGCCATTCCCCTTCAAGGGTATGACCCCCAAGGCAGAACGGTCCTAACCACGGATGCCAGCGACAAAGGCTTGGGAGCAGTCCTGATGCAGGACAGAGGGCAAGGACAGATGGAAACTATAAGCTTTGCCTCGCGCACGCTGTCGGACACTGAGAAGAGATACAGCGTAATAGAGAAGGAGATGCTAGTAGTAGTGTGGGCCACTGGCAGGTTCAGACAATTTCTGTGGGGCACACGGTTCCTCTTGAGAACAGACCACAAACCCCTGCTCAAGGTGCTGACGTCAATTGGACATGCCGAAGCTACACCAAGAATATCAAAGATGTTGTTGAAGCTACTAGAGTTCCGGTACGACGTGGAGCATGTGCCAGGGAAAAGGAATTGTGTAGCAGACTACCTGAGCAGAGCTGCTGCGATGGAATCCAGTGAGGCGAACACGGCAGGAACGGAGGAATGGGTGGCACTCACAGAGGACCAGGAGGTCTCTATTAGCCTCACAGAATGGGAAAAGGCATACAATGAGGACGCAGCGTTGAAGGAAGTAAAGCAGTTTGTGATGCTAGGCTGGCCCGAGAAAAGAGCGCTGGTAAAGGAACTCAAACCCTACTATGAAGTCAGAGAGGAGCTATCGATAGGAGACAAGGGAGTGTTTGTACACAGGGGCGAGAGAGTGATACCACCCACCGACCTCGTAGACCAGTTACTGGACACGCTCCATGAGGGACACCTTGGGATCTGCAAATTGAGGCTGAGAACCAGGCAAAATTACTGGTGGTCAGGAATGGACTTGAAAGCAGAAAGACATGTCAGGAACTGCACCAGGTGTCAAGGAGCGGATAAGACCTTAAAACTTCTCCGACCTGAGATGGGCAAGTTTGAGATACCAAAAAATCCTTGGGAAGAACTGAGCGTGGACATATTGGGCCCGGTTCTGGACATACAAGGAGTGCAAAAGTACGTGTGTGTCATGGTGGACAGGTACTCGAAATGGCCAGAGATAATGATAAGAGAGACCATGGACACAGACGCAATTATCAAGTTCCTAGCAGACACGTTCGTGAGGGAAGGCATCCCCAAGGTGGTGCTTAGCGACAATGGGCCCCAGTTCAAATCAGAGAAGTGGAACAAATTCATGAAAAGAAATGGCATAGGAGCCAAGCACACAGCGATTTACCACCCAGCAGGCAACGGCTTAGTGGAACGTTTCAACAGGGTGGTGATGGGGTCAATCCAAGCTGCCATAGCCGATGACAAAGACTGGGAGGCAGAGATTTGGCACATGATCTGGGCGTACAGGATAACGCCTACCAGTACAGGATACAGCCCATTCCAAATACTCAGAGGCAGAGAACCCTTCACACAGGACAATCGAGTGTGGAAGGAGAAGACAATCACAAGCGAATGGTCGCCCGCGGTAGTGTGTGCCAACCTTGAGAAAGCCCAAGCGACCTATACTAGACATTATGATCGCAGACGGAATGTACGGGACACCGGACTAGAGGAAGGAGAGTGGGTACGAGTGAGGTTGGCTAATGCGCAGAGGAAAGGAGAGAGCAAGTACAGCAAGCCCATGCAAGTGAAAGAAGTAAGGGGCAGGGTGGCTCTACTGAGTGATGGCAACGTCTGGTCGCAAGACCGCATGGCAAGGTGCAACAAAGTTTTGAACTGGAATCAGAGGACCACGGACTGGGAGGAAGAAGGAACAGAGTCGGAAGAGCAAGAGGCTCCGGAAGGAACACTTGAGGAGGACGGAGAAGACGCACGAGGACTAGAGACAAGGGAGCACGAGCCGGAATGGATGGCCCGAAGAAGTGCGCATTGAGCTTAAAAGTCCGTGCACATGCCCCCAGCCGCCTGCCTTGCCTACTCTCCCGCCCCCTCACTTCTTGATTGCACGGCCGCTAGGCCGTGCCTCCCCTACTCTCCTCCTCCTACTCTCCTCCCCTCGCCGTCTGTTCCCGCACTCCTCCCACACCCCCGCTCCGCCCCCTCCCCTGCCTGCCATGTCGCGTCGCATTTCTCCTCCCCCCTCCCCCCAGCCGCCTGCCTTGTTTATTTTATGTACTAGAACATCCCTATTATTTCTTAGGCCCCTATTTAACTATTTGCTTCTATTTTTATTACCCAAGACTGTTTTCTGATCCCGCCGGTGCCCCACTGAACGCTCTTTTCCTTTTCAAACTTTTTTCATCTTGTTCACTTGATAAATACTAATAAACCCGGCATGGTCAAATCCGCATTGAAACAAAAAATACGATATGCTGGGTGGTAATCATTTCATTAGCATCGAAAGGGGGAGTCTGCCCCGCATACATTAAGATCTGTGTCCAGCAAATGATACAAAATAACCTGCAACTGGCGCAGTAAGTAGCTGAGCCCTCCCATGTAATTATTGCCTTTTAAAAGGCACAGCATGACACACGGAAAGAGTCGCAGCGAAAGGATGCGCGCAGAAGGGAAACGCTTGGTTATGAGGCGCTCCTCCCATCTCTAAATTTAAATGGTCTTCACTTTTGTTTCAGTGTCCTTCTCAGTCTGGCACCGGCGGATACAGAAGGCTTGTCACATTTTGACACACTTGTTGCCAGTGCAGCGCCTAAAGACTCAAGTACTGACAGTTAGAGATGAACAACGACACAACACTAAACGGAAACTGAGATGTCGTTGGGAATAGAAACCGAGGAAAGACCATGATGTGCAGCCATCTTGGAACGTTAATATTATACTTAAAAGGTTTTCTGCTGATGGAAGTTTGAAAATGTGGCGGCCATCTTGGTCTTAGATTTATTGTATGTCGGTAACAATTTTTCTAAAGCAACACACGTTTATTGACCTTTTTGAAAGTAAAGCAAACCACTTATGTTACAAATTCAAAGATAGACAGTAAACAAAATAAAATATATTGATAGGAAATTATCTACGTAACATATATTTTAAAAGTAAACAAAATACGTAAAGCTAAGAGGGCTTTGACTTTTTAATTGGAAATTTGTTTGGTACGAGAGCGGCTGCCCCTGCCCGCCGTGTCGCATTTCTCCTCCCCCCTCCCCTTATCTGGCTTCCCTCCGTCTGTTCCCTCTCCCCGCCCCGCCCCCTCCCCTGCCCGCGCTGCCCTTCTAACCCCTGCAGGCCTTCCACCTCCACCCAGCTGCTGGAATGTGGGATGGCCTCTCCCTATTCTGTGCTATGCACGAGCAGTGGGTGGAGGTTTCCTGTTGACGACAAACTAAAGCAACACAAATAACCCTGCTACGAAAACCTGTGGCCTCGCATCCTTTTTTTTGCGCTGCTATTTTGAAAAACTGTTGTCACAAGTTAATTGATTCCTTGCTTTTTTTATTTTTATTAATTGTTGCTACGCCTAACTAGAAATACCCCCCCCCCCCGATTAAAAAAAAATCCTCATTCGTCCTTGTTTATTCAACAAAACATTCTGCATTTTTTTATTTTTCGTGTTTCATTTCTCGACCATCGCCAGTTTTAAGTCTGGTCTGACACAGCAGCTGTCTCAAAGTCTTGTTACCAGCTCTTTAAAATATGCACAGGGGGCTTTACTTTTTACTCGGGGTGTAATGCTACCGTATTTTTGTCTTCCAAGAAGTATTTCTTAGAATGCGGGGCTGACTTGTATCTAAAGAAACACTCAATCCTCATGTATACCGTAAGCCTTTATTTTTTACTTTGTTCCGGCAGTAGCCAAACCAGTATGTCTGGATTTTAGTGCTACAAACGGCATTGGTACACGTGAAAGGCGCTTCAGCCATACCCCAGCAGAGCGTGCAGTCTATCGACGTGCAAGAGGGGCCCGTGGGGGGGTCTCCGAGGGCCGTCGGTCACGGGTCTCTTTCATGGCCGCTCATTTTAAAGTCCTCATGTGAAATGTGCTTTTGCAACGACCGGCTCAAACAAACCCGTCTTTCCTAATTACCATGCTGCTGGTGTCTGGACTCGGACAGGCTTGAAGTCTTTGCCGTTTGGAGGTGTGGCTACCAGTTGAATGTTTAACATCCCAGTGAATGACCCTGGGGCACGCCCCCTTATTCCTTTAAACGTGCCCTTCAGACATCTCACATAATCTTGGCACAGGCCTAGTCTTCCTGTCATTCTCGCTCGTTCCATTTCTCCTCCCCCCTCCCCTTATCTGCCTTCCCTCCTCGAGGTTCTCCGACGCCCCGCACCCTTCACTTTCCGGCCCACTGCTTGTGCTCTCGTCAGTCACTCTCTGCCGGCCTGTGTATGCCAGGCATGCCTCTGCTCTTTGGTAGCCTCGCTGGGCCCCTCTATGCCCGCTGGACCCCTCTATGCCCGAGCTTCCTCCATTCCTTCCGTATCGCTGCCTGTCCTGCCCCCCCACCCCTTCGTCCCTCCCTGAGCCCCCCCTCCCTCCCAGCAGAGCCCCTAACCTTCGCACCCCGCAGCTGATGCGCCCTCCCTATTCTCCTTGTCTTACCAATTCCTTTACTCTGCCGACCCCTTTTTCCTACCACTTACCCCTTACGCCGGGTCTTCTGTGGCTGCCTGCGTTGGTGCCCCATCCTCCCAATCCCTTTGGCGCCCTTTCCTTCTACCACAGTTTCTCTTTTGCACCCTGCTATCACCCCGAGCCCAACCACCCGTACATTTCACTGGGACCGCTCTTAATAACATTCTATGCCTTAATCGCTCCATTTACTGGTCGCCTCTGCTGGGAGCCCCCACCAGCTCCGTACTCACAAATATATGCCTAATCCCTCCAGTATACCTTGCGTGCCTCTTCACCAACCAGTGACCTCCAACAATATGATGTTGCTACACATGTAATATCCGCCTCGTCCTTCCCTTTAAACGGTAACTTTCACAATTACTTGCCACCCAGCGATGTCCTTGCCTGCGTGCAGCACAAGACCCCTTGCCCCTACTCCGCCCATCACCAACCCACAAGCTAGCCTAGGACCGACCCCCACGGTCCCGGGCCAGTGAAGCCAGCACCAAGAACCCCAGCTGCCCCCCCTATCCTCCGACACCCCTTGCTGTGCTTCTCTCCCCTGCTGCACTCTCCTGCTCTCTAGAGATGTGGCCTAACGACCAGAGCTGCCATCTAAGTCACGTAAATACAAAACATGTTGCATTCCAAATGCTATAGGTGTCACATTCGCAAAAGTTATAACTATTGGCATTGTAAATGACAAAGATATCAATTTAGCTATTTTAAAAACTAACAAATAAATAAAATATTTGTCATTTACAAGACCAATAGCTCCAACTTTTCTAATGCGAGACCTATTGCATTTCCAATGCTTGTGTTACTTCTTTGCAGCTCCGTAAGGCCCTCTTCTTGCCCATTTCCCCTGAAACCCTGTACCCTTCGCAAAGAGACTTTTTATCCAGTGCTCGTGCCCATCAGACCATGCCAGATGGCATGCACTCAGGCCTGGTAGTGATGCTCAGACTTCATCCAGCGAGACAGGCATTGGAGACGCTGGGAGTAAATGAAACTTAAGAAGCTTTCTGAAGCCCCCTAGTTGATCTTGCTTTGAGATCACCCTTCCCTCCAACGATGAGCGAGACTCTTCATGGACACCACCATAACTCCCTGAGCAGAGGCCCGCAGACATAGGAGAGTGTTACCCAAGGTGAAAATCCCAACTTCATCTATGCCTTCCCCGAGTACCCACCAGAAATAACACTGTCTTCTCCAGGGTTATAACCCTTCTTTACATCAAACACGCAAAACTAATCTCTCAGCAAGGGGTGAGATCCAATCTAGCAATAACCCCTTTTTCTCCCAGAGGAGTGGGTTAAACTCCTATATTATACCAACAGTGCCAACATCTGCACCAATGTTAACCACCACCATCACTTTCAGGAATGAATCCCCCACACATCACAAGGAGTCCCAGTATCTCCTTCAAAGATGAGAGTCCACCGTCATCTACTAGGGACATCAATATCACAAAAGCTGTCCTGGCCCCATGTCATGAGGGTTACCTTCAGCTAACCCTGACTTTTAGCCAGGGCCGGCTTTAGCTCTGGTGGCGCCATGTGCAACAATGTTTGTTGGCGCCCCCAATGTCCACTTCCGTCAGGAATTCCCTGATTACTTCCCTTCCACAGTGCCCCTCATGACTCCATAACTACTTCTTCCCAGATGCATTAAATTAGAATTATAGCGTCCCTCATACCAGTGTAGGGTGTCAGAACCTTTTACATCACACATATTACACAGAGACAATCAATCCAGTGGCGTAGCTAGCCCTTTGGTCGCCTGTGGAGGTCACTGAGTTTGCCATCCTGGGGCGGCCGATTGAAGAGTAGGGGATAGGATTTTTGGGCTTAGGGTAAGGAGTGGTCAGGGTAGTGGTGATCTTTACTATGCATATCCCTTTACCAAGCAAGCCTTTACAACAAAATTGCGTGGTGAAGGAATGCATGGTCAATACACATTTGTTGTTAGGACCGCGTTGTGGAGGCAGGCATGGTGCCTTGGTCATACAACCGTCTCTAAAGCCCAGAGCGCTTGAAGACATACAATTATGAGAAGTTTGCTTTACAACAGCAAAGACGAATGCATATGCTGGAGCTTGGAGGTCTATACTTATAATAGAAAAGAACAAAACAACAAGTTCCAGTATGCAAAGAGATGTTGGTTCAAAAACAACAACTTAATGGAGGTCATGCCAGAGTTCGAAGACAACTTATGGGATCAAACTACATATTTCAGCAACCATAAGAGACTCTCCCTCCCACCCACAACCCCATTTCAGGTGCTGCTGCATAACTTTTTTATGTTCTGCCTTCTGACACAGCTGCCAAGTGGTGCCTTTGTCCTGTGTTACACCTTCAGCCAGTCTTCAGTTGTTAGACAACAACACTTTGTATTCTGAAACTTGTAGTTTCCCATGTACCTGTAAAAGTATGGATTTAAAACCACCAGCAAGCAATATGCATTTTTGCTGAAAATCCAGAACATAGAATTGTTACATATGACATGGGGTCACTTGGTGGCTCTGAATTCAGCCAATACAAGCTTGTGAAATAATATTACTCTGAATTCTGGGAAAAGAGGCTGAGATTTCCAGGTCCGTGTGCAACTAGGTTCTCCAGGCCAGGACTTGTTTGCACTTTCTTGTTTCTTGCCTTGAACTGAGCCCTCAGGGCAGCAGTTTGTGTGGCAGACACTGAGAGATCAAATTTACTATTTTATTTCCAGTCCTAGAACGTTTGGAGACAGCACAACTTTCCTCCAAATATTTAAGCAGATTATTTATTAGTCTACCGCCAGGCCTCGAATATTTTGGGCGAGGTGTAAATTCCCAAAGTATTTTTAGAAATGGTCGAAAAACAGCCATTTTTAATTGTGGAAAGGGCACAAGGTAAAAACTAGGAATACTTTAAATTTTGGGATTTGTAGTTTTGTTTCTCCCATTATGAAAATCGGACTACATGTTTTCTCAATGCATATAAAACAAGCACTGGCAAAGCCAATAGTTCGCGCCGGCTTGGCCAATGTATTTTAACCGTGTTGTATACCAGCATGGCTGCTGTTCAGCATGACTAAAAGTTAGTGGTGTGGAAGAGAATGGTGTGGAGTGTCATGACATAGAGTAGAGTGGTGTTTAGTGGAGCAGAGTGTTGTAGAGTTGAGTGTCGTAGAGTGGAGTAGGGTGTTGTAGAGTGGACTACATAATCGTAGAGTGGAATGGCATAGAGTGCCATAGTGTAACGTATCGTAGAGTGGAGTGTTGTACAGTGCAGTAGAGTGTCATGAAGTGGCATAGAGTGTCTTGGAGTGGAATAGAATGGAGTGGCATAGAGTGGAGTAGAGTGTCATAAACTGAATTAGAGTAGAATGTAGTAGAGTGCAGTGGCGTACAGTAGACTGTCATAGAATGATGTTGTGTCCTAGGGTAACATTGTGTGGAGAGGCAGAGAGTGGAGTGGCAAAGGGTGGAGTAGGGTGTTGCAGAGTAGAGTGCCCTGCAGTGGAATGTCGTAGAGTGGAGTAAAGTGTCAAGGAGTTACATAGAGAGGAGTGGTTTGGAGTGGAGCAGAGTGTCGTGAAGTAGCATGGTACAGAGTGGAATAGCGTAGGGAGTATAGTGTCGTAGAGTAGGGGTGTGTAGAGTGGAGTAGAGTGTTGTGAAGTAGCATAGAGTGAAGTTGTGTAGACTGGAGCAAAGTTGTGTAGAGTGGAGTGTCGTAGTGTGTCAGAGTGGGGTAGTGTGTTATAGAGTGGATTGGTGTAGAGCGGAGTAGAGTTCATAGAGTGGAGTCGATTTTTGTGGATTAGAGTGCCGTGGAGTGGAGTAGCGGAGAGTGGGGTGGGGTGTCCTAGAGTAAAAATGCACATAGTGGAGTAGAGTGGCGTAGAATGGAGTAAAGTGGCATGGAGAAGCATAGAATGAAGTACAATGGTGTACAGTGGAGTAGTCTAAAGTAGAGTGGCCTTCAGTGGAGTGGCTAGCATAGAGTAGAGTATTATAGAGTGGAGTGCATAGAATGGAGTGGCGCATAGTGGAGTGGCATAGAGTGGCGTGGTGAACAGTGCTATAGAGTGGAAAGGGTAGATTGAAGTGGCGTAGAGTGGAGTAAAGTGTAGTAGAATGGAATGTCATAGAGTGGAGTGTCAGAGTGGAGTATAGTGGAATGGCATACAGTGTCATAGAGTGGTGTGGCATACAGTGGAGTGGCAAGGAGCACAGTGGCATGGAGTAGTGTAGAGCGGAGTGTTGTAGAGTGGAGGGAAGTAGAGTGGCATGGAGTGGAGTAGAGTGTCATAGAGTAGAGTGCCGTATAATTGAGTGGCATAAAGGTGAGTAGTTGAGTGCCGTAGGGTGGAGTAAAGTGTCATAGAAAGGAGTGGCACAGAGTGGAGTAAAGTGACAGGGAGTGTCATAACCTACAGTAGTGTACAGTGGAGTAGAGTGTGGTTTGAGTAAGTGTCGAAAAGTGTTTTGAAATGAAGTTTGGCGGAGAAGTGCGTTGTAGAGTTTCATAGAGTAGACTGTTGTAGAGAGGAGTGCCACAGAGAGGAATGCTACAGAGTGGTGTGCCATGGAGTGGCATTGAGTGGAGTGCCATAGAGTGGAGTATAGTGTGTTACAGTGGAGTAGAGTAAAGTGGAGCGATATAGAGTGGAGTAGAGTGTCGAAGAGTGGAGTGGCATACAGTGGATTGAAGTACAGTGAATTGGCGCAGAGTGGTGTAGAGTGGAGTAGAGTGGCATAGAATGTAATAGAGCGGAGTAGTGTAGAATGGATTCGAATGTTTTAGAGTGGAGAGGCATAGAGTGGAGTAAAGTGTTGTATAGTGGAGTGGTGTAAAGTGAAGCATGCATGATGAGGGAGTGCACTGCGATGGCAGACAAAACATTTTCAATTGAAATTACCATTACTTTTGCACATAGAGCTTTACTGATAAAACTTTACAGCACACAAATGATAATGTGTTGAAAATCATAATCAATTAGATCAATGGGTCTGTGCGGTACACACCTTTATTCTGGATAATCCAATTGTGAGTCTGAGGTACATTTGTAGATCACAGTTGGGTGCTGATGGGTATGCTGAAATCAGTCTGTTTAAATTCATGAGAAATCTCAGCTTGAAACATTTTTTCAGCAATGTGATGACTCCACCATTAACATCGTCAGAAGGCACCTTGATGGGTTTGAGAAGCAAAAGTACATTTATGGCACCAATCAGCCATAAGATTCTTGACTCTTACGAAACTATCACATTGAAAGAAATACAGGAATTGTTAAAAAAAAAAACAATTCGAAAGCCACTAACTTTAGTACCAATGAAAAACAAGTCATTACCCAAATTTCCAACAATCAAGACATCAGATGTTGTAAGGCTGATAAGGGCAGCACACTTGTCATTTTGGATTCTTCATTTTACAATCAAAGTGTTGACGACCATGTTTTTTTTTTGTTTAAGAAATTTTTATTACATTTTTAAATACAGAAGATACAAAAAAAGCCAAAAATGTAATACATATATAAATAAAGTGAAACAATCAGGCGAACGTCATGTGACAAAAGAACAACCTATGAAGAACGAAGAAAAGAAACAGAAGAGAGTAGGGAGAAAAGAAAAGAAAGAGAAAGAGAAAAGGAGAGAAAGAAAGAAAAAAGAAAAAGGAGGGGAAAAGAGAGTTAGAGTATGGAAGAGTGAGAGGAAAAATACACAGTAAAGGGGAGCCAAAGAAGATCAGATTTTATTTTTAGAGATAAAGAAGAAGAGGAAACAGTAGAAATCCTATGTTCATCACAAATAAAATTCCACCAAGTTAGTGAAGATAATTTAGAGTTATCTTTCCATGAAGATAAAATAACTTCAAATTAATGCGATAAAAAGGTCAAATAACTTGGAACCAGAAGGTACAACATTCATATCAGGTGATAAAGAACCTGGAAAAACATTCTGTAGTGATAAGGTAACATTACATTTGAAAATGGACATGCAAGTGTTCCAAACTGATTTCCAAAATGAGAAAACATTAGAGCAATCATAGAGTTGATGTTTCAACGTACCCGTTTCAGTGGAGCATGACCAACATAATGGGGAAGAACCAGGAGAAAATTTACAAATACTAACTGGGGTAATAAGAGCTCTGTGATAAATAAAATATAAGGATTGGGTTATACGTACAGCAGCAGAAACTTTGAATAACTTAGACCATATTTTTTCCCAGGTTATAATTGGAAAAGAAACAGACAAATCAGTTTCCCATGCAATTTCAGTGTGGGATTTGGGTCTTTCCATGACATCAGATAGCATTAACTTATATATAATAGCAGCTTTAGGTCTATGAAATGTAAATAAAAGATAAAGGGGAGTAACTGGTGTAATAGAAGGTGTGTGAGGGAGGAGACAGAAAGTGGTCAGGGAAGATTGTATGGCATTAACAATAATATTATATTCAAGAAGAAAAGAGTCAGGCAATTGATAACTCATCTGCAAGGTACGAAACGGAACAATGGAGAGATTATGAAGCATCTGATGTACAAAAATAATGCCCTTTTCTTTCCAATACTTGTAGCAAAAAGATTTGCCTTTGTATTTAAGGAATCTGTTAGACCATATAGTAGATGACAAGAAACATTGCAATGGTGTAAAATCCTTAAAAAACGTAGTATTTAACCCATTAACCGCAGCGGTAATTCTGCCGCGGTGCGGGCGTTTCTGTGCGCGGGCTGGGCCGCGTCGGCCATTGGCCGACGGCAGCACTCGGGAGGTAGTGCTGCCGTCGGCCAATGGCCGACGGCAGCAATTAAAGGGTTAATAAAATTTGAGAGTATTTTAAAATAGGATTGGAGGACAAAAAGTTACAGTTGGACATAAAGATTACATGATGAAAAGGAAAATCTTTTAAACATGAACGTTCAAAAAGGATCCAACTTGGGATGGGAGTATCCAGAAAATCATATGCTAATGCAAAAGATTGTCTAAGCAAAAAAGCTGAATGATAACCTTTAAAGTGTGGGAAGCGTACACTGCCTTCTTCCTTTAGCCGAATAAGTTTGCTTAAGGCAATTCTACATATAAAATTGATTTGTGAAAAAAATATATTTGTAATCTTAACAGGAAGCATAGATAGAGTGTACAAAACATGAGGAACAATCATCATTTTAATGGTGTCTAACCTACCCCACCAGGAAAGATACAATGGTGACCAGGTGAGGAGTAGCGATTGAATTTGATCAATTAATGAATGGAAGGTAAATTTAAGTGTATCACTTAAGGAGGAAGAGAACCAAATACCTAAGTATTTAATTTTTAAGGGACACCAGGCAAAATTAGAGGCATTGAACATAAATTGATAACATATAGAGTTTAAGGGTAAGACTTCTGTTTTAGAAAGGTTAAGTTTATACCCAGAGATACTTAAGTATAATCGGACTTCATTCATAAAGTGTGGGAGAGAATCAACAGGATTAGACATATAGACTAATATATCATCTGCATATGCAGATATTTTAGTTTCTATGGAGTTATGCTTAAAGCCAGTAATTAAAGAATTAATGCGAATACGTTACAAAAAGGGTTCAAGACACAATATAAATAATAAAGGGGATAGAGGGCAACCTTGTTGTGTACCTCAGGAAAGAGGGAAACATTTTGAAAAATGGTTATTTACAAAAATACTGGCTCTAGGACAAGAATAAAGGAGCTTAACATACAAAATAAAAGAGGGTCCAAAACCAAACCATTGAAGGGTATGGAACATAAACTACCAACTAATGCGATCGAATGCTTTTTCGGCATCTAAAGATAAAGCTCCAAGGGGGAGTTTTTATTTTCTTCTATATGAAAAGACATTAGCAAACATCCGAGCGTTGCCAGATGCCAATCTACCTTTCACAAACCCAACTTGGTCAATTTTGATCAAGAGAGGAATAATGGTTTCGAGTCTGGAAGCAAGGCAAGAATTTTTGCAAAAGTTTCACAATCATAATTGATTAATGATATAGGTCGATAGTTTTTACAATGGGAATGATCCTTATCAGGTTTGGGAATGATAATAATTAGAGCATCCATAAAAGAACCGGATGCTTTAGCCTATGAAATAAAATGATTAAAAAGTGAAAGGAGTTTAGGGGCAAAAATGGATTGAAAGGAATTGTAAAATTCAATAGAGAGACCATCGGGTCCCGGGGCTTTGGATTTTTTAAAGGATTTAATGGCATTAAGTACCTCTTGGAGAGTAATGCCTTTTTCTAGTTCAAGGAATTCATCAGGAATTAAAGGCGGGGATGGGAGACCTGAAAAGAATGTGTTTAGGTTTGGAGAGGAGGGGAAAGTATCTTCAGAATAAAGTGAGTTATAATAATCATGGAATACCTTGGCAATATCCTCATCAGATGAGACCAATTTGTTAGTGGACTCATCAAGGACAGGACCAATAGTTTTACGTTCAGATTTAATTTTTAAATAATTAGCTAGCATCTTACCCGCTTTGTTCTGCCCACCATGATATTTAGATTTGATTTTGAGCAGTATATTACATGCTTCAGATGTAGCTAATTTATTTAGTTCGGATTTTGCTTTGATCAAGTCATGAGGGCAAAGGGTGAACGTGAGGTGTAATAGATATGTTCTATGTAGTTGATCTTCATATTTCTTCTTCGAGGACTTTTTCTTTCTCGAGACATAAGAGATAGTGAAGGCACGAAAAGCTGCTTTAAATGCATCCCAATTATTAGAAAGCGAGGTATCTGATGGGTTGTTAAAAATGAAATACTCATTAATAAAAGTGGTAGCTTCCTTGAAAAAATTTGAGTCTGATCGTAAAAAGGTGTTACGTTTCCAACGGCTGAATTGAGAGGAAGCAAGAGAGAAATCAAAAATGGCATGAACAGGGGCGTGGTCCGAAATAAAAATGGACCCAATTTCAGAGGTTTGGATGGTAGGGAGTAAGGATTTACTGACCAAAATATAATCAAGTCTAGACCGGGTATGATGGACATTAGAAAAAAAAGTAAATTCATGTAAATCAGGATTACATGTCTTCCAAACATCATATAAGGAGCGAGAGGCAATGGCAGATGGAAAAGCTTTATGAGTTTTGTCAGGTTGAAATTCACAATTAGATAGTTGACCAGAAAAGGGATCTAACCATTGGTTGAAATCGCCAGCAATAATGAAATTTGGGCAATCAATCGAGGATAAAAGAATTTTAATGTCATTCCAAAATTTAGGATCAGGCGTAACAGGACCATATATATTTAATAAGACTATTGTTTTGTTATGCATCACAATCTTTGCCATCGTCATCATTTTGTGTAGATAAAATTTGAATTGCCAAAGCTTTGTGAAATAATATCGCAACACCCCGTTTTTTGTTGGAATCAGGAGAAAAAACAACTTGACCCGCCCACTGTTGTTTCAATTTAAGAGATTCTACATCCGAACAATGAGTTTCCTGAAGGAAGGCAATCTGTGAGTGAAGTTTAGATAAATGAAACAGTAACTTTTGTCTTTTTACTAGATTCCCCAGACCACGGAAGTTCCACAAAACAAATTTACACATAATGGAGGGATGGGAGGGGAGAACACAGTTGGATTCGATAAACCTCAGGAATACAGCTACAAAAAAAACAGACCACAAGAAAAAATTACATATAAAGCATACTACAAAAATACCCACAATATCAGGATACATTAAGAAGAGAACAAAGATAGAAAATAATGTTACACTGATAGAGATAAGAGGAAAAGAAAGGCAAGAATAGATGAATAGAGGGAAAAATGAAGAAAAGAGAGAAAAAGAAGAAAGATTACAGAGGAGAAAGCGAACAAACAGGTCATGGCACAGCGACCAGACCTGTAAAGAGAGAAAAAGGCAATGATGGGAGAGCATGGTGACACAGAGCGAAGCAGATCTCGTGAGACAGAAGAAGGAATCTAGAAAAACAAGAGCCTAAAAAAGAGGAGAATCAAGTGCAATAAATAAGAAAGAAAAGAAAGTAAAGGAAAAATAATGAAACATGGTTGAAGATGATGCATGGAAAGGACGTCAGAAGGCAAATAAGGAGAACATGTTAAGTGAATAGGAGAAAACAAATGAGCTGTTTATGTAGATATGGGAATTTGGAGGAGCCGAAAAACAGTATCATCAGACATTAGTGTCCATTCCAGTTGAAGAAAATGATTGGAGAAAAAGTTTCAATTTCTCAGGATCATCGAAGGACCTTGAGCGACCATCATGAGAGATCTTGGAGAGACACGGATGAAGTATCCCATATTGAAGATTAAGGTGTCTCATCTGAGGATGCAGGGCTAGGAACTCCTTTCGATGTGTGTTGGTTGCATTAGAGATGTCTTGCGAGATGTAGATGTTATGACTAGACCAAGTAAGACGTTGTTTAAGTTTAACAGCTTTCAGAACAGACATCAATTCTGTTAACTCCAGGAACAACATAATTATACCACGTGGTTTCATAGGGTTAGGTGTAAGACGATCCAAACGATGTGCTCTTTGTATGTTATGGGGAGTATCTGAAGATGTGAGGTCAAGGAGTTCTGGAAGAAATTCTTGAAGAAAAAGGACCAAATTGGGTCCCTCAACATTTTCCGGAAGACCATAAAGGCGTAGGTTATTGCGACGATTACGATTTTCCAAATCCTCTGTATGAATTTTAAATTTATGAACTTCCTGCTCTAATATTGGAATCTTTGTCAAGATATCCTGAAAGACGCCAACAGGTTGTTCTAAATTAAGTACTCTAGTCTCCACAACGATCCATCTCTCCTCAATTTGATTACATTTTTCATTTGTGGCCAACATAAAACGCTGGAGACCCCGCACTTCTTCCAGGATGGAGTCAAGAACAGGGTTCTGAGATGAGTGAATAGGGGACGGCGGGTCATTTTTTTGCCTTTTAGATTTTGTGCCTGTGACAGAAGACCTGGAGGAGTTAGAGTCAGTAGCCATTATGATAATAACAGTGCTGTAGAAAGAAAACAGCAAACTGATGCAGCAAAAAAAAAAATTACAACTGATATAAACTCAGATGGACCAAAAATCCTCAAGTAATGCACAAGTAAAATTCCATATGTTGTGTAGCGAAGAAGGAAGTATGCTCAGCGGCTATTGAGTAGCGGCCGCACACAGCTACAACAGGAATGTCATACAAAAGTAATTAGCTGCAGGGGATATAGAAGGTCAGTATGCAGAAATAAGCCCTCTAGTCGTGGAAAAAAAAAATATTAAGAGCTGGTGGACGGCTCACAGCATTCTTCAAAAAGCTTCCTCACAATGCATAGGGAAAATATATATTGCCTAAACACTATTCCAACAAGGCATAAACAACAGCCAGCCACATGCACTCTGAGGCAAAAAGGCTGCAGATAGGCAATAATCACGAGAAGGTGCCACAAAAATTTAGAAAAATGCTAAAAAAGAGCAAGAAGAGGGCATAGAAACCTGAGCATAGCAGTGGGAACCATGCGAGGTCGCTGTCACCAGAAGGAGAACGCCGTGCTAAGGAGATGCGGTTGCGGTGCCTAAAATGGCGGCCATCCGCGTCGCGATGTGAGGAAGTGCAGATAAATGCCGTCATTCAGCCAGCGGCGGTAGAGGGGACCCGCCGACATCGCAAACAGGAGCTCCTCATCTTCCAACACCAGAGTAAGTGTTTCAAGGAGCAAAAGCAGCATTAGAGCAGCTCACAGGAAGAGAGGAGGTCCGCTGAGAAGCGGAGCTCACGGAAGAACCGCCATGGCGCTGCAGCATCGTAGCCACGCCCCCTGTTGACGACCATGTTCATGACATGAATCTGTACATGAAATTACCCACTAACCCAACTGAGGAATTTGTGAAAACACTCAAAGATATCATTGACAAGGCATGTATTAATGATGTGATTACCGAGAAGGATGAAAAATATTTGATCCAAGAGTCTGTATCTACACATGTTGCCGAAGGTGCATACAGATCTACACAAACCTCCATTCCGTCCTCTTGTGCCAACCAAAAATTAAATCCACAAACCAACTGCTAAATATTTAGACAGACACTTGCAAACCGACAGGAATAACACCTTGCACTTCAATAGTTGTCGCCAGATGGCCCTCAAGAGACATTTACCATATTCGCAATTATTGAGAGCAAAAAGAATTTTCTCCAAGCCAGCATTGTATGAACTGAATAAAAAGAAGATCGTAACGAATTTTAAAGAGAGAAAATACCCAGTTAAAATCTTAGCATCAGCAGCTAAAAGAGCGTAAAAAACTGACCGTAAAGCCCTACTGACTACACAAAATAGAGAAAAATCCAGTAATAGACCTGTGTTTGTATTGAAGTTCTCAACAAAAAGCTACCAGATTAAGAAAATCATGCTTAAACATTGGCCTATGATACAGAATGAAACTGATTTCAAAGGTATCTTCGATAATTGTCCATTGTTCGCATACCAACGTACAAGAAATCTTAAAGAATTTCTAAATACAGTACCTGATCCTAAAGGCTTCACGTACAAAGGAACTTCACCTTGTTTGAATTAGAGGACATTGCAATAATATTATCAGGGGCACAACAATGTCCCATCCCACTAAGGGTACTCCTATCAGGTTTTTTACCACAGCGATGTGTAATTCTAAGAATTTGATCTACCTCATGAAGTGCCCATGCGGGCTCATTTACGCGGGAAAAACTGAACGAAAAATCAAAACACGACTAATCGAGCACAAAAGTACCATAAGAAATCATGTCGAGAAAGCAAAAGTTGCTCCTCATTTTACCATGCATAAGCATAATGTGAGTCAATTAAGATTCTTGGTATTGGAAGTTGTTCCTGTGAAGGAAGGTGTTGACAACAGAAAGAAATTGTTACACTGTGTAATTTACTGGATAAAAAAAGTGGACGCTTGTTACCCGAAGGGTCTTAATGGATGCTTAAAACTTAGTTGCTACCTGTAAAGTGATTTCAATTAGTCGTGTGGATGTTTTCCATTTGCAACTTTCTTTCATAATATTTTTTGTGCTAATGATGAACTAATGGTTTAGTAACTATAACCCATTGTCATTGGTTTAAATTTTTACACCTATGTCTGTGTTACCTTGTCATACTAGGGGCGATTCCAGTATGTACTGTCATTTTTACACCTATGTTCGTGT
Source organism: Lissotriton vulgaris (assembly GCF_964263255.1). Classification (NCBI taxonomy): domain Eukaryota; kingdom Metazoa; phylum Chordata; class Amphibia; order Caudata; family Salamandridae; genus Lissotriton; species Lissotriton vulgaris. The sequence goes on along the minus strand of NC_141698.1, from coordinate 275,810,058 downwards.
CACCTCGTCATACTAGGGACTATCCCAGCATGCACTTGTTTTTTTTAGTTTTTCCTTGTTTTCCGTATTTCACACACTGTGCACTTTTTATTTTTCTCATACGCTTCTTTCCACTCGCGTTTTATTCCATTAACCATCACTACAAGATGGTCACTAAGTCCGCAGACTTCAGAATTATTATCTCAATACACCCCATTTCAAGATGGTGACGGCGTTTTAGTGTTTAACTTCAGCTTTCAGCGGGCTCGAGATCGTAAATGCTTGGACCAGTACGCGGTCACACACCAAGTTTCAGAGGCACCGTGTATATTATTCGGTAAGAATTGCACTTGTACCAAGCTGGCGACACCATCATAATACTTTTGTATGACCGCTTTCTGATTTCAACTTCATTATACCGTCTAGAGTTTGGAGCGAAAAAAGAACATTTATGCAGATTGTAATTGACTCGTTGCATACTATAAAGAACCACCCGATCCTTCACGTACGTTTTCACTGCATTCTCAAGCACCGTATTTTTAGACCTCTTGAGTATCACTTTCTCAGTACACTCATGTTTTAAACCCCACACGATTGGCTTCACATTTAAAGCTGTTCTCATCACAGTCATGTTCACGCTCTTTTGATGCACTTTTTTACCGCATGATGAAGTGTCTCACCCGTTTTGTTTGTGATAGATACACAACGAGCTGGATTTACCATTTCTCCTATTTGTCAATTTTTGTATAATGAGGTCAACGTCAGACAGTGCACCATGGTTCACTTGAAAGATTCACTAACATGTTGTGAACTGCACCCTTTTGAAATTTAGATATCTTTCACATGTGTGCATACAATGTATTTACTGTGCCAACTTGTGGAAGCAATGATCCCCTTGAACCATAATTTGTTTCACAGAACGTTCTCCTGATGAAGGGCTTCGTCCCGAAATGCATTGGGAGCATTAATCCTATATCAGGATTTGAAGCAAGTTGCATTCATGCATCAGAACGATAATTTTGGAATATATAAACAAATTAATTTATGACGACGTTATTCTTGAATACCATTGAGGCGCAACATGGTTTAAAATAAATGTGAAAAATATAAAGAAAACGTTTTGAAGTTTGTGTACCTTCAACTTAATAATAACGGGGGTTCCACCCCAGAGGAGTGCTTTATGCGGACACTGTTTTAGTCAAAACAGCGCTACCTGAATTTGAAAATCATAATCACCCAGTGTATTAGTTTGGTAAAATGTTTGTTTCCACCACACTTCAAAATTACAAAAAAATTGCTTTATGTATGCTTTCCTAATTCTGCTACATTCAGAAATATTGTGCAGTTAATTTATTGGCATTTAAATGTGTTGTGAGCTAAAAAGAAATTAACATCCTACAGCCTTTTCCTTTCAAACCCCCAATACCCAGCAAGATTTTCACATAAATCCTCTCACTTTGCAGTCAGAAATAAAAAAGTGAACACCAACCTCCCTCACATGACAGGGCATGACATTTGACCTCTTCATTTGAATACACAGCAAATGTGACACGATAAAACCAAAATGTAAAGGCTTGTTTGCTGCTTATTTACTTCTGAACTCCAGCTTGGTTATTTTGGGGGTAAACAGCATTGACCAAATAAACAAGCTTGTAGACAGAAAATGTGTTGCTCACCAGCATGCGAGATGTTTTCCAAGAAATACAGCACGTTTACTGCTGTGAATAAGCATACAAATGAGACAACTGAAAATACATGTACTCTCATGGAATGCCTTACGGAAAAGAAAAAAAGAGTTCCCAGCAAGTGAACACTTGTAGAAGAATACAATGAACTACTGAGAAAGCTGGTAAAGAGGCTATGCTCCATGGAAGGGAGTAAGATGTGCTGGACAGCCTAAATCAAATATAACCAGTAAAATGGAAAGCAAGCAAATGTGAGTTGCAGAAGACAAAGCCAATGGTACGCAATGGGCAGAATGCATTCTTAGCAGTGGCGTAACAAGAGTAGGTGGGTTGTTTCCCTCATGGCGGCACGAGTTTTGGGGGCGACGGTTTCACCCCCTGCTCTTACCTGCGACCGTGGGCGGAAGATGCTACTGGTTGCATAAGGCCTAGCTACACCACTGATTCCTAGATTCCATGTCCACAACTCCATTCAGAATGTAAAGCGATGTGATGTAATTAAGGGATCCATGTACGCAGAAATATCAGATTGTTCCTCGTCACAGGTAGCCCACAGCTCACCTAGTTCTACCTTTGCATTTCCAATACTTCCACTACTGTATAATGTGAAAATGAAATCTACAAGAAGCATTGTTTCACTGTATTTGCAAACGGAAAATCAAAACTACAAGTGCCAAGCAAAATAGGAGTACCAATATAATGAGTTTGAGGATGACCACCTCACTCCAGGTCATTACGGACACTGTCTCCAGTCCTGAACTTTTCACCTACAGACGATTGGTTTCAGGTGTTTTTGTCTAAGTAATTCAATGAGACCGAAAAAAGACTACAGCACCCAGAATGCATTAGGTTATCACAAGAAAGACCTGCACAGTGTTCTTAATTACCTGCAGTAGGTTGGTCACCCAAGATAAAGGTCTCAGATTCTAAGGTACATGCAGGAGTAGCTCATCAAGACAATGTTTTTTTTCTCTGCATTCTTGAATTTGTGAATGCAAAGAATAAACATGGAGTAAATGAGTTACCTAGAAAGAAACTCAAGGCTGTGTATATTGTTGTGTTTGTAATGCAAAACCACAGGTACCAATGTAGTAGAGTATTTGTAGTTGGGAAAATCGATATGTTAGGCTCGACGGTTAGAATGCTGTTTTCATACTGGGAAAAACAAAATGCAAAACTGCAAAAACCAGAATAAAAAGGGAAAAGACCTGTGTGAAAACTACTCACAGTGATGGGGCAACTTGAGTTCTCTGGCTGCACAATGGGAGTAGACCTATGACCCCAACAGTGCCCCCCTCCCCCCCAAAAAAGTAAACACTGTGGTGTTACGATGAAAGAGCATGGACTGTGCTTTGGATAACTACTCTGCTTTGAATGTGCACTTGTTAGATTATGCATGGTCTGTTTTCACTGTGCCAGCCTATGTGTCGGAGAAAGATGTGTGTGGGGGAGGGGGTGATGAAGTCGGGGACGGATGGACTCAAGATGCAAGGGTAGGTGACCACCACACTCAATGTCATCATGAACGCAGCTTCCAGTCATGGGGGCATATTTACATGTTCTGGCGCATATCTGCAAATCAGCACGGATGCGCCAGAACAGATGCGTCATGCAATCCCCTCCTTCCGCCACCACAGATGCGCCGCATTTACAATGCGGCGCACCATGGTGCAAGGAAGGGAAGATGCGTGATGCATCTTGTGGCGTATGACGGCGCATTGCTGGAGTCGCGTCACAAGCGCGACGCAACTCCTACAATGCACAGGGGCCACCCATACTCAACGTGGTGCGTCACTCCTTACGCCTGCTTCAAGCAGGCGTAAGGATTTGACGCAGCAGCGTCGTAAAACTGACTCAGTGAAATCTTGCAGATTTCACTGCGTCAGTTTCACTGGGCTTTCCTGCGAGGGAACGCCCACCCTGCGACAGAACGCCCACATGAAACCTGACGCAGGTTTCATGTGGGGCAGGGCTTTACAACGTAACGCATCTGCAATAAGTCGCAACGTGAAAATTGTTTACGCCGCCGCTGCGTCACAAAAGTGACACAACGGCAGCGTAAATGTGTCGCAAGGGGCTTGTAAATCTGCTCCATGGTATTTATTGTGGCATTATGGTACTTGTAGTCTTGGTTTGACTGCATTGAGCTAATTAGACTTATTATTCGTAGGTAAAAAGCCGGGCACTCCTTCAAAATGTAAAGATATTATTCAGGCGGAGGGTGGGGGATAAAATAACTCGCTGACACCCCTGCCTTTCCCTAAGAACCGTAAAAGGGGTGAATGACTAAAAATGATGCTCTTAAAAACAGAGGGGCGGGCAGCTAGCCGGCCCCGTCTTCTGCCATTTGCTTATCATCAGCAGCATCACCGGCAGCCGGGGTGGACGCCCCCCCTGACTGAGCCGGTATTGAAATCTCTTGGAAGCGCGAGGGGAGGAAGAGGGGAATTAATCAACAGCGGGGGAAACAAAAGCAACACGCGCCCCCTGCTCCCAGCGCACACCGAGGCGGGGAGGGCGGGAGTGAGGCTGAGCAGCTAGGAGACGGGTGGACAGGCACGGCGGAGCCGGGCGGCGCAGGAGGAACCCTGGAAGGAGCGCGAGGAGCCGGGCGGCGCAATAAACAAGAGACGCAAGAAGCGTACGCACGTCCCCGGCGTCCGCCGCCGCACCTCGCGCAGCTCTCAGATTGGCGGTGCCATCGGCGACAACACTTCGACCATCATTGGCTGTAACGAAGGGTCTCGCGGAAGGACGCTCGGACCTGGTCACTTGGATGGTGTCAACAGCTGCAGATAGATTATTGCTATTTTCTCAGGTCCTCCGGCTCCTGCAGAGAGACGTGTTGCATTTTATGGCGAGAATGCTGCCGGGTGGAAGACGTGATTTCAACCAAGATGCTTTCCTTTGAAACAGAAAAAGAAAACTGCCATCGTTCTGATGATCCGCCGCAAACAATATTTCGATTACCCTGAAGACTCCGCGTCGTGGAAGAGCCGTCCTTAAAGACAAAGCCAATCCTCTCTGAAACGAGGAATGGTGCATCTTTTCGGAAGCTGGGCTCTGGACTGACTTAAGCATTCTGCTGCAAACATGTAATTGAAGGCACCGGGGGAGCTTGATTTCTTGAATAAGACATTGCATTTTTTCTGTGAATCTCTGCACAACGAGCGTTTCTACAGATCCCTTGTCTCTGGGCAAGAATCTCTTGCAAAGCTGCCAAGGCAAGGAGGGCACGGACTATCTCCGCTATGCAGAGGGAAGCGGGTAATTCCACCCACTGGGCGCACAGTTAATTGGCTTTCAGGATTATTCCCGCACGCTGATGAGCTGTTCTCGCCGCCGAGACTTCGACCGCTAAGTGGCTGGAAGGCACCCAACGCTGACAAGCGAGCAGGAGAGGGCTGTCTCCTTCGAGCCGACCCCTCTGGGCATGCATTGAAGTAAGTGGCCTTGGGTGAGCGTTGCATTTGTTGAGTCCCTCATAAAAGGGGTCCTTTCTGCTGTGAGAGCGCGTTGAAAACGACCCTTTCTGCCAGCCGTCACCATGGGCACTGTGTTGTCGCTGTCACCAGGGTCCAGGAAGGCCAGTCTTTACGAGGATGGGCCAGGGTCCCTGTCTCCGTACACATCGGATGGGAAGGCCAAGGAGGCCAAGCCCCTCAAGAGACACTCCATGTTCATCCCAGCACTTACCTGGAAGAGACTTGTTGCCTCCACCAAAAAGAAGAGTGGGAGCTCACGGAAAGGCGCTGCCAACAACCAGAAAGAGGTGGCCCTGCTCAACCATGAGAATGTCAAGAAGTCCCTGTCCTGCGCCAATCTGGCTGGAAGCTACGAGACGGGCACCCTGCAGCCGTGCCCCAAGCAGCAGCAGGCCTCGTCCATCAAGAAGACACCTGGCTCTCCTCGCCGGATCATCGTGCAGGCCTCCACCAGTGAGCTGCTCCGCTGCTTGGGTGAGTTCCTCTGCCGCCGCTGCTACCGCCTGAAGCAGCTCTCACCAGGGGACCCCATCTTGTGGCTTCGGGGCGTGGACCGCTCTCTGCTCCTCCAGGGTTGGCAGGACCAAGCCTTTGTCACCCCAGCCAATGTGGTCTTCGTCTACTTGCTGTGCCGTGAAGTAATTGATGGGGAGACGGCGGGCAGTGAGCGGGAGTTGCAGGCTGCCCTCCTCACCTGCCTTTACCTGTCCTACTCTTACATGGGCAATGAGATTTCGTACCCACTTAAGCCCTTCCTCGTGGAGGCGGCAGGCCCTCGTGATGCATTTTGGGATCGTTGCCTTCGCATCATCGACACCATGAGTGGGAAAATGTTGCGAATCAATGCTGACCCGCACTACTTTACCCAGGTTTTTGCTGATCTGAAGGGCGAGGGGGGTCGTGGGGACTATTCCAAGGTGCTGGACCGGTGACTGCCCTGAAAGAAGTTGCAATATAAGACAGTCCTAAATCACCAGAAGATTGGTTCTCTTTTACACATTTGTACCTAGCCAAAAATCACAAATTTCTTTGAGGGTGGAAGACCAGGTTTGGTTGAGGCAACAACTGCCTGTCCTGATTTGTGGTTAAAAATGTGCAATTGTCGAGAAACTGTAAGGTCTAAAATCCCCCTTTACAGATAGAGGGTATTCAATATTTTGTTAATTTTGAAATGGACATGAAAGCAGCATTTGTTTAAAAGATGCCATGGGTAGCAAACACCAGGCTGATGAAATGAGACTATTCCCCACCTTTAATTAAATAAGTCCTGCACAATATATGTGGTTTTGTAGGATGGGCTTGGCAAGGAATGGGTTGAAACCTAGAACTTTCAGTTCTCAAATGTACTTTGAAAGAGGGACTGTGGAACATACTCAATGAACTTCAAAATGTGCCAATCTAGTGGCTGTTGATCGGCCAGTTCTTCTTTTGCTTAGCTTTTCCAAGAACAAAAATCTGTATTCTATACAGAGAGGCTGCCTCCAAAAATGTATATCAATTGTGCCCACCATTAGGCTTTGGTTCACCCAATGAAGAAAGCTGAAATTCGCCTGAGGACTAGAATTGAACTGGCAAGTCAGGAATGGGAATGATTGTCAAAAAGCCAGTGCCTTTGATAGGCAAAATATGTTGTTATGCCCATCTTTCCCTCTCGACATTTTAGAAACACTGGCCTGCAGTCAATTCCTACGCCTTTTCTACAGGCATGTCTACCCCAAGGCACCACTGACCATTGCTGGCTCTCCAACAATACAATCGCTGTCTGAGGTGGTCACATCTAGGAAATAGGCACTGGACTCTTGCAGAGAAGTAAGCCTGTTGTTGAAAGTGCACAGTCTTTTGAATCCCAACTAAAGCAACACATTTTTTTTGCACCCTGTGTGGCTTGTTACAAGATGCAGCACAAGGCGCAGTCAATGGCACGAAAATGGTGTAGCACAGGTGAAAATATTGGGGCGTGGTTTATGGTATGCACTCCCCTTGCCTAACTTGGGTCTACAGGCACTTGGGTTGTACTTTGAACTTTCGTTTTAGCCCCCTCTGAGCCAAGAAGTGCCTAAAGTGCCCCTCCCACGCTATTTGTCCACCCTCCGCACACCCGGGCTTCAGTAACACATTCCGAACCATCTTATATTTAAAAACAAATGTACAAAAATAATATATATTTAACACTAAAAACAAAGGATTACCTCTATGTTCTGTTGGTGAATGTCTTGTGCTGCATTTGGGGAAAGAAATGCATCCTGGCTCCAAAATTAGCCTTGTGACCATCAATCCAGCCAGTGCGTTTTACGCCTATTATTGACCTGTGTGCATTGTGGCAGCCACACATGGGTCAAAATGCTCCTGTGTTTTCCAATGCGTATATTGCAAATATGTCCATTCCCCCGAATGGTGGTTGTAGGTACAACAGTGGGTTGCCAGTAGTTATTTACCAACAGTAGTATTTGTTTACGCTTTCTCTCATTCAGAGGGAAATCTGTGACAGTCTCCCTTCTCCAGCTCCAATTCTAGCTTTTATCCAACAACAGTTTTGCATGCAGGGACCCGTAAACCCATACTTATTACTGGGGAAATTTGTTGTAGGAATTTCAATACGGAAGATGTTGTCTGAAACTGCTGTAGGTAACTTTGTACCACATACCATGGGCAACTCAACAGTTGATGGCGCCATGCCCTATCAAAGTGTTGCAAAATCTGCATGTTCTGAAAATGTATTTGACCTAGAGGGTATTCATATATTTTGTTATCTGAATTGGTGTTTGGCGGTTTGTAAAGAAGCAGTTAGGAAGGATCGTAGTCGTATTCTGAAGTATAGTTATCATCTCCTGCACCTATTTTAGTTGGGTGCAAAAGCAGAGATTTGAATCCCACTACAAGGTTTTACATGTATGTAACTCGTAGATTGCTGGTTCGAATCCCCGCTGGGTTTGCTCAACCTTTAATCTGTTGCAAGGTCGGAAAATGACCAGCATGGAGCTGGCTAATCGCACCTGCTTTAAGTAAAGTGCCAATTCGCTTGGGGCTGTGCAGTATGTCAAAGATTATTCATTATATGTTAGCCCCTGTTCCCAAAATTTGACCCAAGTCCATGAAATGTGTGACCAACACTGAGGTTTTCAAGCAAATCCATGGTATTGGGGCCACATTTGTAGGTTTTTAGGCATGTTTATGATGCATGAATAATGATTTGGTATTTCTTCTAACGTGCACCTGGGCTGAGACCAGGATATATTTGTTTCTGAGGGTGCGTTATGTAGAAAAGAGATGGTGGGGATTGTTCCTGTAAGATTTCTTCAGGTGGGGGAGTAACTTTTTGGAAAAATTGCACCTTGTTTGTCCTGGGATTTGTTGCCTTTTGTTCTCAGTAAGACACTCTCCTTGAGCTACAAGTGTCGTTTTTATTTTTTAGCAAAAAGGCACATAATCTTTTTAAGATTGTCCTGAACAGGTGCAAATTACACCAATGTGTTTTCAAAAATCAAAGAATCCCAGCAGCAGTGCTTCGCTCTGTCCGTGAATCTGTAGGACAAAAATGGAAATGAGAAGGTGGTTGCAGGCAGGGAGGCATGCATCAAAAATTCAAACTAAAAAGGCAGAATAAATAATGTCGAAAACATACAAAAAAAGTCCAGGCGGAAAGGAGAAATGCAGAGCAACTTTTCACATGCAGAAGCAGTAAATCAGTGGATGAAGCGCTAGCTGTGCAAAGGAAATGACTAAGGAAAGGGAGCAAGACGTGAAAAAGAACCAGACCATTACAATAGAATAAGAGGAGAGAAGAAGGCGTGGATGCCACAATCCACAACCTCTAGACACAAACACATCGATAAACTCAATCTAAGCCTTAAAAAATTCGGCCTCATTGTTTGCTTTTTGGTTTTTCTGTCTTATTTCTAATTCATCACAGAATTGTAGGCGAATGGCAGTGCAGGAACGACAACCCAACAGGAATACAGAAGGGGAGTGAAAGATATACTTGCCTTCCTTCAGTGATCACTTACTTCCAGAACTGTATTTCTGCTTGGATTTTAAACCAGAAACGGGTACCCCTTTAGTCCAACCTCATGATCCAATATTTCCGCCTATCACTGGCACACCATAACAATTGCTTTTGAGGTTCAAATAAACCTGTCATGTGCTTAAAGCCACTGAACGAGTTCAGGGATCTACAGAGAGTAATGCTGTTCTGCTCTCAGACATCTGGTCCTTTGTGTAGGGGTTTCCGTACAAAGAACATTGTAAAGTTTGCTTCACTGGCAAAAAATCTGCAATAGCCAAGCTCTGATTAAAATGCGAGTAAATATGAAGCGATGAAAGGTATTTAGGAACATCAGAAATGTTCCCTTGCAGGCATGTGACTAATTGGACCCCAGATTTGCAGGTTTCTCTGAGGCAACACTGTGTGGAGTGGCCAGGGGAAGAGACATCTCTTGATTTCATTCCTGACTTGTGCTTGTCTGAAATCTCTAACAAGCGGCCTTGTACCAAAAACTGCACAATATTTATTTCTAAACTCTTAAAGAACAACGCCATCTCAAATTTAAGAAACTGCTCAGAATTTTCAATTCATCCATTTAATTATGAAATCCAGGCCTTGCCCATCTACCACATTTGAAGAATTAGTATTTTTCTAATTAGTGGCATTTTATCTTCTAAACCTCCAAATAATAATCCAGAGCACAGATTTTATCTGCAGAGCCGCTGAAGCCTGGGTTTCACAACTCGTGCAAGGAGGCAGACCCTACTTTTGTAGGCTGATGAACCACCATTATCTCGGGAATGGATTCTGTTTTGTACTGGTAGAAAGTAGTAGGCATCCGATTTGCTGCTATCACTTAGATGGGGGAGGGGATGTTATTATGGCAGGGGGCTAAGCCTTGCCATTTAGTTATGGCCTTTTCCAAAAACATAAGTGCTATGAAACCCTTGTTGCTGAAGTTCTGTTCTTACTGCAAACACTACATGTGTGGCTTCTAGTAGATGATGGGTGGAGCACTAAATGCCATGTGGCATTTGATCTCTCATTGGGAATGAGTGCTGCTTGTGATGTCTCCCCTAGTTTGCTATAATTTAATCTTAAATTGGTTGTAGGTTAATGGGTACTACCTTTGACGAAACTTGCAGAATTGGGTTTATGTTTATGAATGCTGTGACTGAAATCCATCTTGCAATGGCTTTAAGTTAAAAAGTACCACAGCTGTTTTCTTCATTTGAAATCCCATCTTTGTTGGATATATATTATCTGAATTTGCCACTGCTGCCTAGATGCCATCTTATAGTGATATATTTAGTGGGTGCTGTGACTGATGTCCTGTTTGAGTTCAGGAAAAAGTGGCTTAAAGTTAATGGGTGCTCGGACAGCTTTTATGAAAGGGATCTCATCTTGAGTAAACGGGGACTATAGATGGTGTCTTGTCCACTAAGTTGCATATGTTGTATGACTGAGGCTTTTGAGGTGCCATCTAGAGGCACACAAGAAGTCAACTTTAGTTGATTGTGAGGCCATAGCTAGTATCTTGCCATCTAGAATTGATTATACCTGGTGATTGGTGTGCTGGCAGCTATTTAGGGCTGATGCAGGATAGTCCTTGCTCTGGGTGATGGCTTTTAAGAGGCAGTCTGGAGTTGGCTAGATGTTAATCAGCACTATTGACTGACTGACTTAGAGGTGTCTCCTCAGCTTGGTTCTAAATTGATTAAAGCTGGGGCTGATATATTGCCTTATATCATCTAGTGCTGAATATGAATGACTCCTACTTTTGTCTTGTGGATGTCATCTAGAGGTGGTCGTATGCCAAGCGGTGTTGCAGCCAGGGTTTCACATGTGCTGAAGTGTGCTTTCAGAGTGTGTGGGAGCGCTGCTGCAGTGGGTGATTGCAGTGCAGTGCCTGCCTGCACCATGGGGGATGCGTTTGCCATTTAAGTGGCCTTCTGTGTATTTCAAAGCATCCACTGGCTTGTCACTGCATCATTAGCTTAGGATTAACAATAACGTAAACTAGAAATACTTGTTTTCAATTTTCCTTACTTTTCAGCCTTTGACGGTGTGAGTGTTGTACATCAAATGCTAAAGCCGGTTACGTTTCCAGTATGGCGATGCGCCTTATGTCTCTTTTAGTGACACCCTGTGAAAATGCTCCACGTCCAAAAAGGTTACTGTAAAAGTTTGAGTAGCCCTTGCCATTCCTTTTTTAAATATTTTCCAACCACCTACCCTTTAGTAGTCCTTTACTATGAAGACGTCATTGCTCACTTCAGAAGTGATGTGTTTCGGCCTAGCCAGCATAAGTGACAACAAATGACATATATTGAGACAAACCTCTCCTCTCTGTCGTGACCTTGAAAGGTCTCTACATTCCAGTAATAGCCCTGGTGATGGACTGCACCTGAGGCCAATTTTGATTTTGTGATATAAAAACATGCCGATAGAATGTATGATTTGTACTCTTGTACAAAAATATATTCCCATAAAGTAGCGCAACAAAGTTGGACAGGTTTAAAGCCCAGAAAGGTGTCTTTTGATCACAAAAGTTTGTTATTTACAAGTAAAGTTACGGGAAGTATGTCTCCACAGTTATTACTTACTAATTTGCTGTGCAAGGGCAAAGCTGTGTAATGACTTTATATGCAGCTCACAATCAGCTGACATGTTTCAGCGGTCATGTATAGTTCTTAAGGAACCATCTTCCGGATAGCTACAGCCTATTTTACTTTTTACTCAGTCTCTCAATAATTGTATTCAGTGATAAACCTATCTTACTATAGGAAGAGAAAAATGTGTTGTCCTGCACTTCTCTTTATGCGGTTATCTCAAGAGACAATAATCAAAATCTAGTAAGTTATACCCACCCATTTTTGTTTCTTCTCAACATTTCTTTTAAGATTGTTTTTGTGTAGTCGAACACAACATGAGATTCTTAAAAAAGATCATTTGGTTTAAATAATGTTGCTCGTTCTAAAGCTTAGTGTAGGTTTAAGTTGATCACAGGATTAGTGGATGAAAGAATGAATAGATTTAAATAGAATATCTCTGATTGCACTGCTTCATGAATTTGTCTCACACCTTCATTTAACTACACAGAACATTTTCAAATTCGTAGCAGTAAACAATCTGCAGTCAAAAGGTTTAGGCTCTCCCTGCATCCTCTTAATTGAATGTGATGTTTAGATAAAAACTTCTGTGTGGCTGCCCATATCCTGCTTTACTCCGGTAGGATTTTGACTGGACCAACCTGTAACATATTGCACTGATTGTTTGAGATTAGGCCCTTCGTGCAGGTAAATCGGCTTTTTTTAAATTTCTTAATCCCTCAAAAAAAGCATTTTTTCAATAGCAACCATATCTTCTGGTATTTATTACCGTGTATGTATTTATTTATTTTTTATTATTTATGGAGCACAACACTGAGAAATGGGACCACAAGGAGTGAAAGACGGGCCATGCACATTAATAAGTGGCTATTCGGTGACTTGCAGAAGCTAGCGATACTGCTAGACGCACAGCGTTTGAAGAAGAATGAGAGGTGAAAGTGTCCTAAAGACCAGCTGCTTTGATTGCAGTTCTTTGACCTCAAGACCCTGATATCTAGTTTTTTCTCCTTAAACATGATATTATGGTTCTACCTTTTTCTAAACACTTAGTATTTCATGTGATAAGGGAACTGGGGCATCAGGAAATAGAATCTGCCCTTGATGCAATGGTCAAATTAGGAATCTGGGATTAGAAATTGGCTGAATTTCCCAGGCATCTTCTCAACGATTATGTCACATGCCCTCAAACTGTACCCATTGATTTGCTAACATTGTGTCCTTTGTCAATACACCTTCAACAGAAGATAATCATTTTATATGCAAACAAAGGCATTGATTGTATGAGGTGGGCTTGAGTAGGGGCATTGTGTAGACGTACTGAAGTTTATTGGAGGCTTATGACAACCTTCGCACAAGCTGGCTGCATGTCTGCAATCGTCAGATCCACAGGAAAACCACATTGCTGCTATCAGGAGTGGACTGGGGTACACTTCAGCCAGGGGGAGAACTGCCTGACTGTAAATATGTCAAGGACCACTTTGCTTTTTTTGTATATGTATGCGTGTGTCTGGGATGTGCATGTACAGAGTCGTGGTGTCCATTCTGGGTTTCATTCTCAGATTTAGCTTGGAAGTTTTTATTTGTCGATTTTTGTATTTAAAGAACAACAACAAAAAGCACTGGATATTTGACTGCACTGCTGGTGTACCCATGGTCATGGGAAAGGTGGATGTACGGACGTAACTGCTTGTTTTACTTTGCCTCTTCATTGATGCCTCTTGGAAGAAATCTGTGTGACCGCATTATCCATCAGTAGGCCTGAGATGCATCTCTTGATCTGTGAAAGTTTCAAAGAGAGACATTGCAGCTTGAAGAGAGATTCTTCTCACTGGAACAATTGAGAAGAATAGTTAGCGGACCAACAAGAAATGTAATGATAAGGTGACAATATTTCTTCCTGGAACGAGTTCTGTCTTTCCTAAAAGGCTGGATTATGAGGCATGACGTGGAATAAGAGATTGCCCCCCCCCCCCCTCCTCTTGTTGTACTGTGTAGCATTACAGAGCGATAGCCCCTGTGGATGCCAAATCTCTGGTTTGCGAGCCGAGTACCTTTGAACACTGACAGGAGAACATGGCCCATGTACATTTCTTTCCTCATTCGACTGAGCCGTTCTAGAATGAGAAGAAACTAACATATTTAAATATTTAATTTATTTGAACTGAATAATTACGCTAACTTTTTTTGTTTTTATTCGGAGGTGCATTTTCTGAAATGTTGATAATATTGTCTCTGAGTTTTTACTATGCCATCTGTGCCCAAAGGGAAGCAGTAGGGGTGCCTCCTTCCTGCAAGATCTTTTGGGCATAGGGGAAGGGAAAGGGGGTGGGGATGACTTTTGCCAATGACCATAGTAAAAATAAAAAATAAACGAATGGCACTTTATGCAAAATAAAAAAAAATGTAAACCAGTGGCAGAATCTGTTGTGTCTTTCTTTGAAAAGAAAATGAACCGCTGAATGTGGTTATATTATTTCCGAACAATGCTTGTTTTCTGTTAATGTTTTGCTGAAGTCTTATATTATCACCTGGGCAAATCTACTGCTTTAATATTGTGATGGAATTGGACGTGAGATACAAAGGTTCTCAGTGTGGGATCCCTGCAATATTTAGAAAGGGTTGTACCATTTTGATCTTTGTTCTGTGTCACAATCTATTGAGTGTGACAGCCAGAGGGATGCTTGAAGTGTCAGCATGTTGAGCCTTGAGCCCTCCCGCTTTGTGCCCCGAAGCTGTGGGTTACGGGTTCCAGATGGACTTTAGCCATGCCTGTTGTAGAGTTACGCGAGGTGTACAAGGTGTTGATTCAGTCCCATTAGCAAAGCATAGTGAGTTGGTGCCATAGCTGCACTCAGCTCGGCCCTCCTTGCACGCTGGATTCCCTAGGCTGTCCTTAAACTCTTTACTGAGGTTCAGTGCCTCCCTCTTCCCCTGAGGTCAGTTTCTTCCCCCTCACTCATGTCTCCCTCTCCCCGTACATGCCATACATCTGCCTTGCCCTCTTACTCTTCCCTCTGCAGCTCCCCGACCACCAGCCGTCTCCGTGCTGGACCAGCGGTCGATTTAGACCGATCCCAAGCCCATTTCCTGGTGGGAACAATTTGAGGTCACAGGATGACAACTGGAACCTAACATGTTGCTGCAGACTTGAATAGACGCTCATGAGAACAGACACTTCGCGTGTCATCTAACAAGCTGCTTTGAGATGTATTGAGACTTGGCATCAGTATGTAAGAGGTGTAGGTCTATGCATGCCTTGCAGACTGTGATGTATATCTGTTTATGCGGAATTACACTAGTTATCGTTCACATAGCAATAATCACACCAGGCTGTCAGCAACAATAACATTAAGCCACTGAGCTATCTTTCACATACAGATCTGGGGGCTCCATATTCAAACTAGCCTGCACATTAACCCTGTGTGCTGTTTCATGATGAGTAAATCCTGTGACCGGATTGGCAGCCATCTTTCCTGCCATCATCCTTTCACGCTCAATGAATGGGTTAGGCACTCAGGGTAAGTTTGTTTTCCGTTTCCAGTACTGCTTGCTCCGGAATTACTCGAACAGGTCGTCCTCCTCCTTGCCTCTCTCCCTGCTGGCCAGTCTTCCCACCTTATCCTCTACCTAAGGGCACTCCTTCCCACTTGCTCTTTTTTACCAGATGACTTCTCACAAACGAAGCATTGCTCCAATTCTTTTACACATCATTGTTTTCAAATGTGTCACTTGTATAATAACAATTGCAGTGAATAAAGACTTCGACTCCCAGAGTGCATCAGTCTGGTAAATGGAGTGAAGCTTGGCATCCTTTGTGAGAGGAAGTCACCTGGTTAGCTTAGTTTTCGGCCGTCAGGTTACTCTCTTGGACTTGGCCCCATTGGTTGAACACCTTATCCCTCTCCTGCAGTTTACCCGCACTGGCTGCCAGCCTAATTTCATAAGCGCTTTGCACCCTTCTCCTCTGTTTGAAGGGAAAACAGCAGGGTGAAGTTTTGCACCGATGCATATTTGCTCTTTCAACCCTCTTTAGGGGAGCAAACCCTTCTGCCAATGCTGTACCTGTTACAAGGGACTGCACTGCTGCTTTAGCTAATGTGCCGAATCTCTGGGCCAGGGTTACAAAAAATTACAAGTCTGCACCCATAAATGTTCTCTTACAAAGAGGTGCAGATTTCCTACTTTCAAGAATTTATAAACATGCCCAGCAGTATGCATGTAAATCTGTACGAGGGACAGGTTTCCAGGTGTATTCATGGGAATGTCATGTGACCTGTTCCCTGGTGCCCATTTCACCAATGCTGAACCATACACAGTAGACATCTCTGTCCTGAAGAAATGCAGCCACATCTGCACTTGCACTTCTTAATTCTCCACAGGAAAAAACGTTTTCTACCCCCACTTTATATTATGTTATGTACATTTGTAGAGCGCACCTGTGAGGGTAACCGTGTGCTGAGCAGGCGTGTGTAGTCTTGGCAAAGGGTGGCGGGGGAGATGCGGGTAGGAATAGGATTATTCAAAAAGCTAGGTCTTCAATTTGAACTTCTTTCGGGCTCGAGGAGTGAGGAGAATGTCCCAGACTTGCTATGGGCGGGGATGGAAAGGCATTGAACAACACACCATCCAGGACGGGCACTATAAAGGGAATCCTCTGCAGTAGCCAAAGATAGGATTTCAGAACGCTGATGGAGAACGCCAGGGCAGGCAATAGTGAGATGGTCAACATCTGGTGGTCACAACTGGTTGTGGCCTGCCTGCCTTAAACAGCCATCTTTTGCAGGAAAACGTGCCTCCCTGGAGGGGCCAGGCCCGATGGGCAGCTAAAATCTCCATCACCATCACCTTCCTAAATACCTGGGGTGACCAGGTAAGGCCGAAAGGCAGGACTGTGAACTGGAAGTGTTCCTTCCCCACAACAAAAAATGAGCTAACGCCTCTGGGACTGCAGGAAGGGTACATGAAAGTAAATGTCTGGCATGTTCAAGGGCCCCATCCAGTCCCCAGGAACTAACCCCCTCTCTATCCTGGGTACCAAGAAGTGGTAGGAGTAGCACCCTTTGGCCTTCTTCTCTGAGCTCTCTATTGCCGCTTTGATCAGCAATGAATGGACCTGTTCAGCAAGGTTGGAGGCATCTTCTGCTGAAGTCTGAGTGAAAATGGGAAGAAACAGAGAGGGGATTGATAGAAAATGAAGAGCGTAACCATGACGACCAACCTACAGGCTACACTAGTCTTGGGTAACAGTATGCAAGCTGGATAGGTAGAGGTGTATTCTGCCCTCTTCTGAAGGGAGCATTAGGACAGCTTTGCTCTGGCAACAGAAGAGGAAGGCACAGATTGGCCATGTTGGTGTGGCCCGGTCATGTGCCACCACTGCACCCCCTGGAGCCTTGAAATGAGAACGGGCTGAGATAGCAGGGGCTGGCAGTAATACTCTACAGCTTCGGAGGAGAACCATTACTTTACCCATACAGGTAATTTTTTTTATATTCTTAGATTCTGGTTGGGACAGAACTTGGCACGTGACTCTGATTTTGTGTAAAATCCTTTGGATTCTTTTTAGTTCTGTGTTATCCACGTCTTTTTGAGTTCACTACAAATTCTGTGTAAAAGCATTTACTTACTTATAGGGGCTTTCAGCCAGCCCTCTTTACCCACTGTTGTGCCATTCACATTCATCTCCCGCACACTACAGCTGTATGTGACAGCATTCTGACCTGTCAGAAGAAGCACATTCATACTCCAAATAATTCCCGTAAGCGCCAGGAGCTACGATTGCAATGTGCTCTTGTTTTAGACCAAAAAATGATTTTTGCTTTTAGCCAATGTTTTTTTAGATTGACAAACGGCTTGCCAGCTTCTCCAACAATAAAGTTTTTAAAAAAACAACAAAACAATCACTATCAAGGCAGAAGGCTAGCAACCAATGTAAAACCTACCGGTTTTGCCAGTTCATGTTTTAACATAGCACTTCTGTCTTGTAATAATTATTAAAGTGGCCAACTGGTGAACGATGTTGCAATAGCTTTCAAAACACACACAGATCTTATCAAACAAAACAACATTCTAGAATGCCTATATTTGGTGATTGGTAGAGAAGCAAGGCTAAGTAAAGAGAACAGTTTTTTCCTCTACGCACGACGACCTCTTTAAGAAATGGCATAGAGAGCTCTAAAGTACTTTTGAAGTTGTGGCTTCTTGTATGTGCTGTTTTAAGCTTGTTTCAAAGTGTGAGAACCTGCCTTCTAATTTTGCCCTTTTTTTTGGTCCTGATATGAAACATAGCCATATGGCAACCCTAGTGTTGCACTCCTTGTGTCCCCTATGCGCCTTTTCTAAGGAGTTGTGTGTGGTTTGTAATAAAATTGCCCATGTAGTGCTTGTTTTTGTTTGTCTTGAAGCATAAGAAAGCATTTTCTCTCCTCAAAGGCCAAAACTTTTGTCTTTGTCAAAGCAAGCTGCTTACGTGATAGGGATGATGGTATGTGTTCCCTCCGGCTGTCCCTCACATCCTCCAGTGTGAATCCCTCGCTACCTCTTCCCCTAGAAAGTCAGTTTCTCAGTCATTGACCTCTTATCTCATTTCTACCTCCACAACCAACCTCATCAGTTTTCCTAAAGGTGGGTCACCCTGAAAGACTTTTTGGATCATAGTTAGTCACTTGTCAGTCTGAGGACCAGAAGAGCTCAAGTTCATTTTGAGGTGGGAATCAGAGAGACTAAATCTTTATTTTGGAATAAGTGGAGACCAGCTCTGTATTTAGGGATGGAAGATGGGGCAAGAGGAGTTGGAGAAGGGTGAAAGGATCATCTACTTTTTCACAGACGAATAATGGGGTAATGGAAAAGACATATTTTGGGGATGGATGAGTACAGGAGAGTGCTTGCTTATTTATTTAACGAGAGAGTGTGGCCAGGAGGGGTTAGATATTTATGTAGTGGTAGAAGGTGTGAGAGCACAACATTTTTATTTTTATTTATGCAGTTGTGGGAAATGATGGAAGAGACTAGGAATCTTATTTAGAGTTTGAAAGAAACAGAAAATCCTCCAAATTTTGGAGGAAACCAAATAGGGGGATGGGGAATCCACTGGCTGAATTCCCCCCATGAAACTATCCATATGAGGGAGGAAATTCAATCTGTAGATTTTCCTACATATTTAAAGTTTCCTCCAAAAATTTAGGAATTTTCTAGTCGCGTCTAGTGGTTTTTCTTTGGTGGAAGGGAGAGACCACAAATGTATTTTAGTTGTGTGGTAGGGAGAAGGTGACTTAATTGTATTTTGGAGTTGTAAGAGAGGGGGGTAGCGAAGACGAAGGACCCAAGATACCAAGCTTTTTTCCTGAGTATTTACCTTTCTCCTATCTTAGAAGTGAGTTTCATATGAATTGGGCATCTGCAGGGTTCATGGAGTTCTCCTTTGAAAAAACTCTACCTGTCGTGATTCGCTCCCTGCGCGCTCATGCCTACCTCTAAAGGGCCCAATTTTGGGACTTTCCAGTGTTCTAATAAGCTTCCAGACCCTCCCCTTCATGCATATACTGACTTCCAGCCATTTGGAAAATCACATTCCTTCCCAATCCATGCTGGGTTTTGTGGAACCCAGCCTGCTCGTGATTGAAACTCCATTACCTACAATTCCCTGCTCATTACTTCATCTCCACCACTGAAGGCCAATGATTGGTGGAGAAATTCAGCTCACCTGTGGGTGATTGCTGCTAGCCTGCTCTGATGCATGTGATTTCTGTGAGCTCTTTTAAGCCCAAGCTCCCTTCAGTCCAGGGTTGGCCATTGTGTGTTCCAGTGAGACTGATCCTGGTTTTCTGAGCTTTTGATATTCCTTGTTCCTGAGCTATAGTTATTCCTTGTTCCTGAGCTATAGTTATTCCTTGGTCCTGTGCTATAGTTATTCCTTGTTCCTATGCTGTAGCTATTCCTTGTTCCTGGTTTGCACTCTTTTGACTCTTTGATTCCTGAGTTATAGCTAATTCCTTGTTTCTGAACTAGCATTACCTGTCAGTGCTACCTTGATTCCTGAGCTTAACTAATTCCTTGTTTTTGAACTAGCACTATCTGCCAGTGCTACCTTGATTCCTGAGCTTAGCTAATACCTTGTTTTTGAACTAGCACTGTCTGCCAGTGCTACCTTGATTCCTGAGCTTAGCTAATTCCTTGTTTTTGAACTAGCATTGTCTGCCAGTGCTACCTTGATTCCTGAGCTTAGCTAATTCCTTGTTTTTGAACTAGCACTGTCTGCCAGTGCTACCTTGATTCCTGAGCTTAGCTAATTCCTTGTTTTTGAACTAGCACTGTCTGCCAGTGCTACCTTGATTCCGGAGCTTAGCTAATTCCTTGTTTTTGAACTAGCACTGTCTGCCAGTGCTACCTTGATTCCTGAGCTTAGCTAATTCCTTGTTTTTGAACTAGCATTGTCTGCCAGTGCTACCTTGATTCCTGAGCTTAGCTAATTCCTTGTTTTTGAACTAGCATTGTCTGCCAGTGCTACCTTGATTCCTGAGCTTAGCTAATTCCTTGTTTTGAACTAGCACTGTCTGCCAGTGCTACCTTGATTCCTGAGCTTAGCTAATTCCTTGTTTTTGAACTAGCATTGTCTGCCAGTGCTACCTTGATTCCTGAGCTTAGCTAATACCTTGTTTTTGAACTAGCACTGTCTGCCAGTGCTACCTTGATTCCTGAGCTTAGCTAATTCCTTGTTTTTGAACTAGCATTGTCTGCCAGTGCTACCTTGATTCCTGAGCTTAGCTAATTCCTTGTTTTTGAACTAGCACTGTCTGCCAGTGCTACCTTGATTCCTGAGCTTAGCTAATACCTTGTTTTTGAACTAGCACTGTCTGCCAGTGCTACCTTGATTCCTGAGCTTAGCTAATACCTTGTTTTTGAACTAGCATTGTCTGCCAGTGCTACCTTTGAGCTTAGCTAATTCCTTGTTTTTGAACTAGCACTGTCTGCCAGTGCTACCTTGATTCCTGAGCTTAGCTAATACCTTGTTTTTGAACTAGCACTGTCTGCCAGTGCTACCTTGATTCCTGAACTTAGCTAATTCCTTGTTTTTGAACTAGCACTGTCTGCCAGTGCTACCTTGATTCCTGAGCTTAGCTAATACCTTGTTTTTGAACTAGCATTGTCTGCCAGTGCTACCTTGATTCCTGAGCTTAGCTAATACCTTGTTTTTGAACTAGCACTGTCTGCCAGTGCTACCTTGATTCCTGAGCTTAGCTAATTCCTTGTTTTTGAACTAGCATTGTCTGCCAGTGCTACCTTTGAGCTTAGCTAATTCCTTGTTTTTGAACTAGCACTGTCTGCCAGTGCTACCTTGATTCCTGAGCTTAGCTAATACCTTGTTTTTGAACTAGCATTGTCTGCCAGTGCTACCTTGATTCCTGAGCTTAGCTAATACCTTGTTTTTGAACTAGCACTGTCTGCCAGTGCTACCTTGATTCCTGAGCTTAGCTAATTCCTTGTTTTTGAACTAGCATTGTCTGCCAGTGCTACCTTTGAGCTTAGCTAATTCCTTGTTTTTGAACTAGCACTGTCTGCCAGTGCTACCTTGATTCCTGAGCTTAGCTAATTCCTTGTTTTTGAACTAGCACTGTCTGCCAGTGCTACCTTGATTCCTGAGCTTAGCAAATTCCTTGTTTTTGAACTAGCATTGTCTGCCAGTGCTACCTTGATTCCTGAGCTTAGCTAATACCTTGTTTTTGAACTAGCACTGTCTGCCAGTGCTACCTTGATTCCTGAGCTTAGCTAATTCCTTGTTTTTGAACTAGCATTGTCTGCCAGTGCTACCTTGATTCCTGAGCTTAGCTAATTCCTTGTTTTTGAACTAGCACTATCTGCCAGTGCTACCTTGATTCCTGAGCTTAGCTAATACCTTGTTTTTGAACTAGCACTGTCTGCCAGTGCTACCTTGATTCCTGAACTTAGCTAATACCTTGTTTTTGAACTAGCATTGTCTGCCAGTGCTACCTTGATTCCTGAGCTTAGCTAATTCCTTGTTTTTGAACTAGCATTGTCTGCCAGTGCTACCTTGATTCCTGAGCTTAGCTAATACCTTGTTTTTGAACTAGCACTGTCTGCCAGTGCTACCTTGATTCCTGAACTTAGCTAATACCTTGTTTTTGAACTAGCACTGTCTGCCAGTGCTACCTTGATTCCTTAACTTAGCTATTTACTTGTTCCCTAAACTAGCATTACCTGTCAGTGTTACCTTGTTTCCTGAACAAGTACTATTCTAGTGCACCCTTGTAGCTTCTCTCCTTCTGTGTTTACCTATTTCCAGACCCTGCTTGTCTTCCCGTTACCTTTGTTCCCGTTATAGTTTGCTGTCTTGCTATTCCTACTGTCTTGCTTCTAGTTTCCTTGTATGTTTGTTACTTGCTTTCTGCCAAGTGTTTCCTTTGTTGTCCCTCCTTTCTAGGTTAAGCACTCCTCCTTGCCTATCATTGTTGTGTATTTAGTTCTACATCCTTGCTGTTACCACCTTGTGTGATCGCCAGGATCCGTGGGCTCACGTGACAACCTGGGTGGTGTTTTTTGTCCACTGTATTGTCTTTTGAGTTACTTTTATGACATCAACATAGGTATCAGCTGCACAGACCCTGTAATTGTATGTATATCCTGTACATTGGTATTTGCGTCCGTATCCATAGCAATTGTGGGTGATGAACTTACTGAGCTAGTCCTACTGTGTCCTGGGTGTTAGTCTGAATGCCACATTGCCTCTTGAGTGCCTGTCCTTTCTGAATCTTAACTCGTATTCCCTTGTACAGAGCTTCCCTTTTGAATTCCCTTTCTCCTTTGACTATATATGTGATCTTGGGTAGCTCTGTAGCCAATACTCTGCCTACTTTGTCTTCCCTGCCACCAGTCCTTGCCAAAGTCCCTGACACATGCCAGTGTTACAAAGTGAGTCCTCACACCGTCGTGCTCTGCGCAGTTCCGCGAGTGGCTGAGTGTGGTAAGGCACACTGACTTTTAGCACCAGGAGTTTGTCCCACACTGTAAAATCACTGCAAACTGCACTACACTTTGCGCCAGAGGGCGTTGCTTCTTTCTTTCTCTTGACTAGATATTCTACGTGAGTGGCAGCTTTCTCAACACGAGCGGTTGTGGCCTGTCAAGACCAACCGCTTTGAAAAATCATGCTGGGAGGAGGTCTAGTGTGCGATGTTTCTCACTCCCCAACACCATTGGCGAGCTGTGTGAGAGAAAAAATTCGCTCCGCTGAGTTTTTCAGAACTCCGCACAGAGTGGGCAAACCTCTGCGAACTCCGCCGGTGGGGCGGAATTCTTCGCCAAGCCCTAAAATGAATATCCATGTAAGACAAGCTTACTCATAGAAACCATAAGTAAGCCTGCCTCACTATTCAAATGTATTAGTAAGTCATACCTAATCTTTGAGTAAAACAAACCTATGCAAAATACTTTGTGAATCAGATCTGGATTCATAGGAAAGGCGTTGTTTTGACCTCGTTAAAGAGGTGGGCACTGACTGGCACTCGGAACTCACTTTTACATCACCCGACTGACCCAGAGCAAAAAAGATACAAAGGCGGAAAAGGGAGAAAAACCTAGGAAAACAACCCGCAAGCTTAGAAAATAAAGCCTGGAAATGAAGTCTGATGGAAGAGGCAGGGGGTGGAATCGGGAGTGATATTTGGCTACCCGCAGCGCCAATGATGGGCTCTTAAAAAAGCTTTGTGCCTCAGTTCGCCCCCCCTCCCCAACACACACAGAAATGAAACCGAGGAGGGCAGCAATAATCACTGATTTAAGGTGTAGAAAGTTCGGGAGGGTGGAACAGAGGTTTCTATTTTTTTCGGCGGCATCGACTCCGGTTGTGGCACGAATCTCATTTTTTGTTGTTGAGGGAACGTTCTGATATGTTTTGTGCGGTTAAAATGGAGAAGCAGCCGGGTACAGGTGATTATTGTGGTGCTGCCTAACATGTTCCCGACTTTTCCTCAAGCACGATAGGCTTTTCCGAGACCCATACCTATCAACCCCCCCCCCCACCCACACACTTCTTTAAGTGCCAAAGACGGTCCGTGACATGCCTTAGTCTCAAAATGGGGGGGGGGGGTGTGTGTGTATGTGTATGAGTGTGAGTGGGCGAAGTAGTCTGAAACAAAATTCGGGGGTTGTACTGCGATCTGAAAAGGTGATTTGGCGGTGCAAAATACCTTCCCAGTTGCTTGTTGCCATGGCAACAGCAGCAGGAATCGAAAAACTGAAGTAGTAAAGGGATACTGGCGATGAACAGTGATGAATACCATGTTTACCTCCAGAGTTAAATCCTAAATGAGGAGTCTGGGACACTGGCGAATTACTGAGCACAAAGCGTTACAGCGCCGGGTCAGGGGTAATAAGCGCTATAGAAATCCAAACACATTGCAGCACGAAAGCGCCGTGACGACCGCGGGTAGGCGAGCTACTGGAGAAGAGATACGTGTAGAAGGGAGTATTTCGCAACAATTACAGGTATATTAAGGTAGTGTTTACTATACATAGATGTTTACTGCCTTGTTTTTAGGTCGTGTTTTTTTCGTTTTCGCCATACTTCTGCCCACAGTGGGAGAGCGAGGAAAGTCTACAAAATGGGGAAAGAAATTAGGGGAATGGAGGGGGGGGCGGGGGGGGGGGGGGGGGGTTGGAGGACCACAGTGACAAAGGAGGGATGGAACAGAACCCGTTCAAGTGACTTAAAGTCGAGGTAAGAAATGTAGTATGGGGGAAGAAAGAGGCGTGAGTTGGAGCCAAGATTAGGCATCCTTGGTGGCTTAACGGAAAATGATGGGCGCCCCCTGCAGAATGTAGGTATGGGTCCCTGAGTCTCACATATATCACAAATATTAATTGACCTTACCCTGAATGGGGAACCCCTGAAGGGTTGAGCACCTCTCGTCACAGGGGCAGCAAGGCTTTTTTTACTCCCCTGGCATTACATGCACTGGCTGTGGGTTCCCAAGCAAAACATTGGGCCGCTGCACATTTTTGTTTTTTTGTGGGGATGTATGTTGGAGTTCAAGGGTGAGCTGAAGAAAGCTGTGTCCCACAATTGTAACCTAGCATGGAGTAGAACTAACATATGCAACTGAGAAGTAAAGGTGAGGCATAAGGGTAGCAGGTATGCCAGCTCAGTCCTTCATAGCTTTGCATGTAACAAGTTCAATTTCCAAAAAGGCCAACTTAGTTGATCATCCTTCTGTGGTTGACAATCAAGTACTAATTAGTTGAGCAATTATAAAGTTTGTGTTGTGCCAACACTTTTTTGTGTGTGTGTATATATATATATATATATATATATATATATATATATATATATATATATATATATATATATATATATATATAAGGTGTGGCGCAGCTGACTCCGGAGCGTGGGGTTCACAATTCAGTTCCCGGCGGCAGCTCAGCATCATGTAACTCTGGGCAATAGCTCACTTAATCTCTCTGACAGCCCCAGGGCCTTGAAACCCTTAATGGGTGCTGTATTTTCCCGTTTTACAAATAGGAGTTGTGTGTGTGTGTGTGTATATAAACACACACACACACTCTCCCTCTCTTTACATCAAGCAAGGACTTTAATGGCTTCTCTAAAGTTTTTTGGAAAATCAACTACATCATTTAAGTAAAAGAAATGCAAAAGACAGCTTATCTTTCGATAGGACACTGCATTCCAGAGGATGGGCCATTCTTCTTGCAGTTGTATATTTGGGTTTGTTTAACATTGTGAGTACAATATTCTGTTAAACTTTATTCAGCTGATCTTTTTTTTTTCTTCGAAGTTTTATATAACCGAACTTGACCCAAAATCAGATCACGTTACATGAGCACCAGTTGCTTTAAATAAGGACACGTTCATAGACACGGGGAGATTAATGGCCAGAGTCATGAACGGAAAATCGTCTCGCAAAGGGCCAGATTCTGAGAATCTGGCCCTTTGCGAGCGCAATTTTTGCATTTGGGATTCATCATCCCAAATGCAAAAATCGCTATTATAGAATTCGCAAATTTGCGAGGAATTGCATTTAAGGAATCTCTATTTGAGATTCCTTAAATGCAATTCGTGAAACATTTAAAAATTGCGAATTCGCAATTTCGGCCCGCTATTTACCGCGAAGTCAAACCTCGTGGTAAATAGCGGAAACTTAGAAAAATGCACTTAAGTGCATTTTTCTAAGCTGTATGTTACACACACACATGTCCTTGGGACATGTGTGTGCATAACACCAGCGTCTAATATCATTTCAGGGGTGCAACAGGGTGTCCTTTGGACACTCCTGCACCCTTGAAATCGCAAACTCAGAATGCGAATCCCTAATAGCGATTCGCACATGGATATGTCTTCCCATTCATTCCTATGGGCCTTTAGGCCCATAGGAATGAATGGGGAGTTATTCCTTATTTGCGATTAGCAATTAGCTAATCGCAAATAAGGAAGCTGTAGGAATCGCAAACAAAATTGCGATTTGTACATGATTCCCGTTTTGCGATTCTGTAATAGCGATTACTTAATAATCGCTATTACAGACTCGCAAAACGGGACGATGATGAATCTACCTGTAAGTGATTTACCCAGAATCAGAGGATGTTGAGCGTAGTTGCTGAGACTCAAACCTGGTTCCCTGGATTTGAGGTCGACCGCCCTAACCGTTAAGCTGCATTCCCTCCCTATCTTGGTAATGACTATTTCATCTCTTCTACCCATGAAATGGCTCTGCAATGGTAGGATAAGGTATTTGTGCTGCAAGGCTTTTAGGTCTAATCCATGCCGATGTCTGCATTGGTGTTCTTTACACAAGGCATCTCACCGACTGAAAACATGAGGTTTCCCAGCAACCCTAATACAATTGCGGATAAGAAAAAAGACTAAAAGTACATATTTATATAAGCAGTAGCCTATAAAATATGCCTTTGGGCATCTCTGCAAACCACAAATCACCTTGAATTGTGATGCAAGCATACAATGTGATATGCAAATTCTCAGTATAGAACTTTAGATCCTTAGATTGAAGGGTTTCAAGCAAAGTTCAGAATATTATTGTATTCTAAATCTAGTGGAACTTTAATCATCACTTTGACACCCAGAAAAGTCACATACTCTATAAATTGTTACTTTTTGGAATTGTGTTTCGTTATTTTTGGAACTTGTTACATTACCAGCCAAAGAACATACCCTATAAATCAATTCTCAGAGTTACAGCTACTGATAGCCCACCTACTACTAAAATGAGGGGCCATGTACACGTGCAGAGACCATGCTCAAGTATTCCCTGTATGCAGAGACTATGACTATTGAGTCTTGACAGCCTTATAAGGCTTTGGCATGAGTAATTCAATCATAGACGAACCCGGTTCTGCTGGCCTGTTGGATATTTTGGAGAAAGAGGCATGTTTCTGCATCCTGATATGACTGACTCAACCTCAGTCCAACTTGGTTTCCAGGGGCCATAGACATTGGTGAAATTTACAAGTGTTATCTTCTTAAGGACTAAATCCCACCATCTACAGTGGGAGGCGGTGGCTAAGCAGACATTCAGTTACGATTTTATTAGCAAATCGATGAATCTGCAAAACTCTTCATTATCTACCAGAAGAGGCTTTGTAATACAGGGTAGAAATCAGTGGTTTATAATCCATGGAAAAGAGACCTGTGAGATGTTCCTCTCATGATAGTAATATGGCCAAGACAATTTCTTCTCGGTTGTAAGAATTCCGTCTGGGTTCCACTGTAACAAGGGCAGAGAATCTGTGTTTGAGCAATTTAAATTAGGATATCCATAGAGCATCAGATTTAGAGCTTTGGTCTTAAAGTCATTAGGCTAAAATAGCAGTTTCACAGTGAGCGAAAAACCTACTTCGCAAATACATCCCTACACTGGTGGACAAGATGCAAGGCCTTGTCTCGCATGAAAGAAGGTTGGTCATGACCCATCTTCCAGTAGGAGACCACTGGCTAAGTCTTGTCTTCTATTTAAATGCAATTTTCTAAGATGTCTCTTGCACGTGCGAACCACTACCTTGGGCCTTTCTTCATGCTAGCAACCTATAGGCAAGCATGCATACCCATACCCCAATGACCAAGAGTTGTGTTACCGCTGCCCTATCAGAAGTCCCCAACCAAGCCCGTCTTCCCCTGTAGATTCTTCCTGCTAGGGGTATATCTCCACCAGAGTAGACTGACCAAATCCTGATTCACATTAATGACTACTAACCACCTCCTCTATCCAACTATAGATGACTTGCTAGGCCAGGTATCCCTGCTCAAGGGTCCCTCCTGGGAGAAGTCTCTCCATTAGTGACTACCGAGAAAGTTAATTAGTGGCCAAGTCACATCTCTTCACTAGATATACTTTTTTAAGTCATGTCTATTCCTAAAAGACACTGGTGAACATGGTAATCTTTGCACTAAAGGACACAGCCAACTTGAGCTTGTCTAGCGACACTTTTCTGGTCACCTCTTCCTTCCAAGCACCATCTTTGCACTCCAGGACACATCCAATTCACGTAAATCTTTTAGAAACAATGCTATTCTGCATCCTTGCGTCTACTAAAGTATAGTCAGTGGGATTTTTTTGCTGTAATCTTCTCAGTTATAATCTGCTTCTGCAGTCCTCTGTCTATCTTCTGGATTCAACTTTTTAGATTTGATTGCATTTTTATTGTTTGTTAAAGAGGGGAAACATCCTTTACAACGCAAGTTTTACCACGCAGTGCTTTTACATCGCAACTTTTACAACGCAAACCATTACAACGCATTGCGCTGGTGGGCGCTCTAGGATACGGAATAGATTTAATTTACTATCCAACACCTTCCCTACTGTCCACGGGGACTGGAGTTGGAATAGCAAATTAAACTATTCACTATCCAGCACCCCTCAACACTATGCGTTGTAAAGGCATGCATTGTAAAACCTGCGATGTAAAAGCATGCGTTGTGATGTCATACATCCGTTAAAGAGTCTTTAGGGGTTTGCGGTCCTGATTTGTAGATCAATCAACCAAAATCGAGTTGTAGATGAACACCTAATTGATAAGCACTACCAGCTTGACAGCCCCAGCTACAAGTGGTATTTATATAATTTTCTTTTTTAATTTCACACTTCCCAACTCTATATGTTCAACCATGCATTGAAGTCCCCACATGGATAAACTCACACATCCATATTTGTATGACAGTCTCCTCGCCAACACATATATTCGTACATTGAAAAAAACACAGAACACCCAAGTGCTCCAATGGAGATAAAAACTCTATGGTTTCTGGTGCACATTTTCCAACAGCCTGTTGGTCGATGGTGTAAATTCAGTTCAGTTATTGCCCCAAAGCAGAGAGTGCGTGCTTTAATATTGGGGTGCAAATATACAGGTGTAGATTTCCAAAATTCTGTTGTGGAAAGTCAAAGTAACGGAATATCAGGCGCAAAGACTGGTTTTAACGCAGGCATACCCTCCCAGGCCTGATGTTTTTCGTGGGGTACAAAGAGGGATTTTGGATGTGGTAGCACTCCTAGCGTTTTTTGCTAGTTGGCTGGCTTGCAGGAGGGCAGAAGATCTGGAGGAAGCAGGAGGCTGAAAATAACGCAGTGTACAGCCTTCTCAGAATGCCAAGGGAATAATGTGTAGACTTGATGTACAGAGGTCCCCTGTCCTCCATTCAGAGAGTAGGTTTATTTCCCCGGCCAGTACAGGACAAATCCATTGCGTTGCTTCTTGAAGTCTGGGAGGAGCTGCTCTCTTCTGGTCTCTACAGTGATTTGCTTTTTCTTCCCACTCATACTCAGTTGGATGCAGTCAGACACTGTCACCTGCAGCTCCCGCTTCACCCTGAAATAGGACAAGACCGGAATAGTTAGAAGGTTAAAATGACAGATGTCCATCCAAAACCAATCACAGCTAGAATAACTGCACCAAGTTACAATTGATCGATTGCGGAAGAGTGATGTCCACTCTTCTTGCACTCAGTGGTCAATAAATATTCTTCCTTAGCACACACTTATGATCACTGAGCTCTGAGACTGACTTACAGAAGTGCTGGTGTTGAGACAGCAGCTTGGTTATTATGCATGGAAAGGCATTGATGATCAATTTCAGCTCTAAACACCAAAACTCTGCTTTAGTGTGAGGTGGTATCAAATCTTGTTTGGGGAAATGCTGGGCTAGGAGAATGGCGGGTAGCGTTAGGTGTACTGAAACATCAACCATGAGGGCCAGCTCGAGGCCTATGAGCTTGGAAGATGGAAAGACATGTTGAGTTCCCTTCAGTGCTTTAGGCTATGCGTATGTTGAATATGGAATCTAATATTGATGCAAGACTGAACTTTGAGTGCCTCTTTAAGATTGTTGATGTTGAGGTACCCGCCTATGATGCCACATTAACACCACTGACCATGGAAACACCAAAAGAGGTTTAAAGCACTGTAAGTTGTGCTTTTATGGGAGCTCAGAACCTCAAATGCTGGGAGAGAGGGCACAGCGACCCATGTAAGTCTATCGCTATTAGGCGCTCTCTCAAAACAGAAGAGGTAGGAGGAAGGGCATCATCTTCTGCACAGCTCCAGGGCGTTTCTAGGAAACATGAGCTTTGCCTCTGCAAAGGAATGGATCCGATGTAGGTGCTATGCTGTAATTTTGTTCAGTAGTCTGCCAGTGCCAAGTACAACAATTAGTATCACTTGATACAACTCTCTTACCCAACCTAGTAAGCAGAAGTGGAAATAACTAATAAAAGACGTATGTAATACAACCAAAAAACATTTGGGCAAAGAATAAACCTAACTCCAAGGAGCAGAAAGTGTGCTTACTTTCAGACACAACACCAGGCACAATTTCAACCAGAGTTGGGCATCAACTGCAAGTAACCTCGCACCATAACAATCCAAGAAGCCTGAGTTCCAAATAGGTTACACCTTTTACCTTAGCAGACATTTAATATCCCCCATGAAACTGACCAGCATCAAAAACTTCACGAATTTCTTCTTTACTCCTCGTGTCAGCTGAATTGGAACCAGTCACCACTCGTGAAATTCGCTTATACCACCTTTGTCTTACAATCGTGCATTTCTCTAAAATGCATACTGGCAACCCTTTGCAATGTGTCCAATCACATAAAAAAACAGAACCTTCACTTAGGTCTGTTCACACAAGCAGGACGCACTTAAAATGGGAAGTCCCCTCTAACCCCAAGCAAGCATTCCCCCGTGACATAATGTGGTGACTACCAATAGCTCCACAGTATAGGTCCATCACCTAATTTCAATCCAAATGACTTGCTAGAGCAACATGCAAATCATCTTTAAAACCTCTATTAAAATGATCAATCAAACAAATGGATTGGGAAATAAGATTTTCTCTGTTTGATTCCAAATCAATCAAAAAATTCACTAATTTCTTTCGATATCATTTTAACCCTTTTTCCATAATCAGACATAACGGCTGTCCCAGGAACCACTTCAATGTTCTACAAGTCACAGTCTCCAGATTTCCCTCCAGCCACTATGAGTAGTATCCAGTCACCTAAATAGTATGCTTCAGTAGACCACCTAGGCTGTTCAGTGGTCCAGACATGTCTACCCAAATCTTTGCCCATATCATAGCAGGAAATACTCCAGAAGTGCGCTTCCTAGTGAAGTACAATGCAACGTCTTTAGGCCTTGGAGGAATCTCGTATTGCACTTCGTTCAGAACGGAGGACCTTGTAAGAGTGGTAATGTATGACTACAGGATGATTTAAGGAGTCTGGTGCTCAATGGCTGACTGCCCATGAATGTAGATATATATATAGAATGAATGGAAAGTTCCAGTCACTTATCAAGAGCTGGTCTCTGATGAAGCAAGAGATGCACTTGTGGGTGCTGCCCTCTCAAGACATGAATGGGTGGCAAGGACAGCATCGCCCCAAAACGAAGGGACCATGAGTGCAACACCAGTAGGGACTAACAACCATGTGGGTGTGTTCATAGCATCAGGTAAGACCTTATTCCTTAAAGGGGGGGGGGGGCGAAAATTAACCTTACACTTGCTTGCAAGATTTTGTTTCTTAATCACTATTTACTGATCTGTCACCCCAGATTAGGGGCAAAATACTTCTGTGTGGAGGAGGTTCTCCTGCCCATAATGGAAGAAGAGACGGTGCTTTTGAGCCATTACAGCCAGAAAGAGTGAGGTTTTGTTCTGAAAGTTGATACGTTACCTATTTGAGACCTTTGTACCCAGAGTTCTAGCGGACCATGATTGTTCATAGTCCAGCAATATTGAGAGAGATATCCTTTAAGCAAAAAGGGACGGGGTACCAAGACCGTCAACAAAAAAGCGATCCTTTTTTCAAAATCTATCTTATATATATATATATACATATATATATATATATATAAACCACTTAACTTACCTTATCATGGGAAACCTTTGGAGTTACCTTTATTCGTTTAATAAGTTGTAAGTTCTGAATGGAAACTGGTACCCATTTCATGTTTGGTGTCTGGAATTGCAATGAAAAACCCTGTTCTATGGGAAAGTCGGATTCTAAATTAGTTTTGGAAATACCACTTTCAGAAAGTTGGCATTTTCCTGCCTTAGCCATTGAGTGCCTGGAGCCTGTCCATGGGTCATATTTCTGTGTGTAGCTGACAGTTGGGCTTTGTGTATTCTTCCTAGACAGCCACACACAATAGAAAACGTTAGGGGTGCCTCGAACGGCCATCACTTGCAGGATCAGACGGCGAGAGCTGGGCACAGCCCTACTTACACTTGAATAGGCTGTGTCCTGCCTCCATACAAAGGAGTGCATACCCTCTGTAGTTAGTCTGGAGCCTGGACACGGAAGGCTGGAAACCTGTACACTTCAAAGTGAACCCTCTAGAAGCTTCTTTCACTTCAAATAAAGGCCCAGATAGAAATATTGGCCCTCATACACCAATTCTTCAGTACACTTCTAAACCTTTGGATACTCTGCCAGGAAGAAGGACTGTGTGCTACTGAAAAGACTGTCACTCTGCTGGACTGTTGCTCTAAAGGTCTGCTGCCCTGCTCTACTGACCTTCTGCCCTCTTACCTATATAAGAAGGACTGGACCTGCATCTATCAAATCCAGGACCTCAGAGTGGCTCCAAGGGCTTGTTGCTGGGCCTCCTAACTACCATCTGTGGGTCCTACCCTGCAAAGTGGTGCCACCTCAGTCTCAACCCTTGGAAGTGGGCCTGAAAGTGCCCTTTCAACCCATCTGTGGAGCCAGCAGAAGTGACACATCACCTCTGCTGCACAGCACAACCCTGAGGAGAACTGACAGTTCGTCTCTGCTGTGAGGATTCTTCCAGTGCAAAGCATCAACCTCGCAGCCTGCATCAAACTGCTGCAGCGCGATGCCTCCCCAACACATGCCCTTGCATCGAAAATCTGTTGTCAATGGCAGCATTGACGATGATGCAGGCTCTGTCATCGCAGCTCCTCTGAAACAATGCATCTTCAATGCCGTACTTCGCATCGCAAGCCCTTGTCCACGGTAGCCTCGATGGCAATGCAGGACCTCGTTCAGCAGCTTTGAAGCTACATGGAACCGACAACTCGCCTGCGCAATGCATGCTCGGTGCATGATCTTGCATTGTTCCATAACCAGGATTTAAGGTACTTTTGTTCAGTGGGCCTAACTGGGTCCCTGTACTGAACCCATGCTCCTTCGCAGTTCGCCTGACCTTGTGACTTTGTCCCGGACTGGCACAACCAGATATCCACAGTTGGTGCTTTGTGATTTTGGCACTATTTTAACCTAAATCTTTAAACCTGCATATCTTCGGCTCCACTGACTTGATTTTTGTCATTTTGGACTTTTTAAAAATTAAATATGGCTCTAGTTTTCTAATCTAGTGTGAGGGGATCCCTTTAGTGGTGAGTTTTTATTTTATCACTGTTTGAAGTGTTGTACAAATACTTTACACGTTGCCTTTAAATTAAGCCCGAATGCTCTGTGCCCAAATACCAGGGGGTTGGGCACAATGTAATTTAGGGTTTGCTTGTGACTTCATCCTGACATGGATTGTGGTTTCTGCTTGAGTAGGGTTTCCCCCAAACCCTCCACCTGTAATATAATTTCTCACATCAGGGATCAGTGGTGAGGATTAGGACTTGTCTATGCGCAGTGTCATATAGTAATTTATGTAACACTAAAAATCACAGATTAAAAAATCTGACACTAATTTGGGTTTTAAAATGTCCCTGATTGGCAGTTTTTTTCTTCCAAATTCATCCTTCACCTGACTATTTGTGCCTGGGACTTCACCTGCAAAAATGGAATTTGAGCTCCTCAATCTGAAGAGCTTCATAGTGGCTGTGCTTAGGGAATTGTGTAAGGAGAGGGGGGTTGCCCAACTACCGGAGCACCAAGAAGATGGAGCTCCAAAACACTCTGAGGGCATTGGCATAGGCCTACTAGTTGCCAGTCACAAAAGAGGACTCGGATGGGAGGATGATGCAGAGGAGCCAGAGCAAGGTCTGGATGCCAGCCTTGAGATGCAGCAGTCAGCGCATCTATAAGACCATCTTCAGACCAAAGTATTCTGATGTGGACTGAAGACCCTTGAGCAAAGCAAAATTAATCAGTCTGCTCATAAATGATATACAGATGGTGATACACAAGAATGGGAATTTAATCAGAAGTTGTTCCGGTCAAACATGAATCCGTCATGGATCGGATTTGGAGAGAGCAAACTCTATCCATGACGGATGCACGATTGTCCAGAACAACTCCTGATTAAATTCCCATTCTTGTGTATCACTATCTGTGTGAGAAGGTAGCCTGGTATATGCTGTCCACTAGGTAAAGTGGGCACCTTGTACCAGTCCAAACAAACCTTATGGTGATTTAAGAGGTCAAAGATAACCTTAGAAAGCTATCAAATTGGTTGCTGTAGAGAGCAGCCTTCAGGCTTAGTCTTGAAGGAATGTTAAGCAGCTTGTTTTACCAGTGTAACCTTATAGTATTGATTACATGAAAGGAGAACCACACAGTAGTTATAAAAATATGCATTTATTACTATAACACACTTTAAGTACGACACAGTATCTTCTACACGAAGATACTCACAAAGCACACAATAGTGTAGCACAGAAACAATCGTAAGGAGCACTCATACACAGTGGGCTCCAGGGGGAGACCAAACCATATACTAAAATAGAGGTATAAGAACCAGGACTCAAGTCAAGACAGTGTCTCGAGGATGTATGATCGCTGGGACTGGGGGTGCAGTGAGGGAACCTGAAGCACCGACTTAGGAGGGCTTTCGTCTACCGAGCCCCTGGTCACTCCTGAGTGACCCAGACTCTGTCCCCTCTGCTTTCAGGTACTCTTCATCAAGAATCCACCTTTGGATTCCAATGGACACTTTTCTTCTTCCTAGCAGTGGCTCTTCTTCGAAGTCCACGATACAAAAGGGGATGATGGACGGAGCGTTTGAGCAAATCAAACACTCACCCCCAGTCAACTGATCTGGGTTTAATCCATCACCATTCTTTAGCTCACTCAGCCACCCCAGTTCAGACATGACCCATGATGAGGAGGCGCTTTACCAGGTTTTAATGTTTTAATGATCCATTCTCAAACACAAGCTCCTCCTAATTACAGATGAGGACGCTTTTTCTGCTAATGTCAAATGGGATGAATCCCCACCACCCACGGGAGCCCACACATTAGCTCCTCTGAATCAAAGCTGAGTACATTTTTCCTGCCATATTCAGACGGGACGAATGCCTACTACCCATGGGTAAGCCTAACATTGATTAAGGACCCTATATCCTTGCCCGAATAGCGTAGTTATTTTAAGTGTGCACAACCTTGACCCCTTCCATTCTACCCATCAGGTATGTGACTCTGACACTACTCCTGTACCCAGGTTGCTCTTTCCGTCCTGAGGAAGACCCACAGTCTGAGGCCCCTACTCACCCCTGAGCCCCAAGTCGGGTCGAAACATCGACGCCCACTTCCACCCTACCTGGATCACGAGTCTCCTTTCACAACGTGCTACACAAGAATGTAATTGTGTACTGTTTTAACAAACAAATGAAACCAGATTGGTATTGAAAGTAATGTGGCCAGGTTGGAATAGGACTGAGATTCAATGATCAGTCCTGCAAAATGTATAAACTGTCAATTGGCCTTCTATCACCACTCTTGAAAACTTCTACTCACCCTTTCAACACCAGAGCACTCTCTCTTTTTGCACGTTCCTTAGAGCAACCTCCCCTTTTGTACCTTAAACTGTCCAGTAATTACTTTACTGTTATTTTGAAATATGATGGAATTAAAAACCCTTGTAAGAAATCTTTTGGTTGTTGCACTATTAGTAGAGTGAGTGTATTAATACGGTGAGCCAACAGTGTTGAGGGTCCAGAAAGATTTTACAAATAACGATTGTAGGCTGTGTTTAAATCATTTACGACCGGGTTCAAGAGAGGGTCAGGATGGCTGCTCTAAACTCAAGTCTGCCCTGGAAGAGCCCCCTGTCCCCAAGTACTCAGCCCGATCAGGTTCCAGTTATTCTGAGACAGTTCCTTCAC
Organism: Lissotriton vulgaris; assembly: GCF_964263255.1. Taxonomy (NCBI): domain Eukaryota; kingdom Metazoa; phylum Chordata; class Amphibia; order Caudata; family Salamandridae; genus Lissotriton; species Lissotriton vulgaris. The sequence continues at coordinate 275,773,745 of NC_141698.1, read as the reverse complement.
AGGAACATCTCTCCCTCAAGAGATTAATCCTGACACTAATTCTGGGGGGAAAACTCAGCCTTACCCCTCCTGCTCTTTCTCTTGGAAGGACCTTGGTCCATTGTTCCAGGATCCAAGGCCTGTTCAGTGTTAGGCAGTTTGGCCAGTGACCTGGTCACATCAAACACATCTGCAGTGATGCCCAGCATTGCTGCATAAGTCCTTAACTCTATCTCAGCCCAAGCTGAAGTTTCCAAATCATTGCCCAACAAACACTCCATTGGAAGGTCTGAGCTAACCACACCTTTCTAAGGACCAGTTACCCCTCCACAGCTAAAATTAACAACTGCCAAGGAATGATCAGTCCTGACATTATTAGCATTGGTCACTTGGTACATTTCTCCAAGTATGATTTGGTCAGGGCCCACAAGATTCTCTTTCACCATAGTGACACTTGCACCTGTGTCCCTGTATGCCATGGCCTCCTTACCATTGGGCAAAGGCTGCTGTCTGTATTTGCCCAGTTTACTGGGACTGACATGTAAGGTGGCAAGATCCATGCCACCATCAAAACTGGCTTGGCAGTTCGGGCCAAAGAATGATGATGGATTTAACCCAGATCTGTGACTGGGGTGAGTGTCTGAAACGTTTCAGTGCTCCGTCCATCATCTCTTTGTGTTTGCTTTGTTTACCATCACAGACTAACACAGCCTGAGCTGACTTTGCCAGAACCCATCTCAGAGCCCAAGGTTAACCCTACTATTCCCTTGTTTCCTGTACCACCACCTGTACTTGTGCTAGGGGGCGCAGTTGCCTTAGGGGCTGTGTTGGTAGGAGGATTTTCCTTGGCTTTTGGACAATCAGCATTCTTTGTCCAATGTGTCTTCTGTTTACAGAGATAACACCAACGTTTCTTTCTGCCCTTACCTTTGTTGGATTGTGACTCCCCCCCCCCCCCTAGATGCAGGTGTTTGGGGTCCCAATGAAGACCTCTGATCTTTACCCTTGTCCCCTCTCTTATCTGGAATTTTAGAATCCTTTTTCTTTTGGTCACCACCATTGTTCTGGTTTTTCTGCTTCAACCTGGTTCTGACCCACTTATCCGCCTTTTTTAGGTTTTGACTGGCCATGCGCTTTGCGCATGTGCCAAAAAACCTCTTGAGTTGTGTGTGTGGGTTTGGGTCGGCCCTCGTCATTCATTGGCTGGCTCCATAAATGGAGCCTAGCCATTGGACGAGAGGCCTGTCCGTCAATGCCGGACCAGACACGGGGGCGTTCCCGAGATTCTTTGGCTTTTGCCGACGTCACGCAACGCCGGGAACGCCCCCGAATCTGTCCCGGCATTGAGCCGGCACCCTTTCCTGCTTGCGTGAGTGCTTTGCCGTCCGTGTCCCCTCCCGCCCCCCGTAGAGTCCGTAGCTCCCTGCTCCGGCAGGCTCCCTCTCGGCGCTTCTCGCTCTACGCGCTCCTCTGCCCTGTAACCTCCCACCTCCCTGCACTCTCACTCCCAGCTCGCCTCCATCCAGTCTCCCTCCTCCCTCTACCCTCCCGTCCCCAGCAGTCTCTCTCCGATCTACCCATTCCTCTCCAACCTGCCGCTCTCCACTCGCTCCCAGCTCTCCGCCCTCTCCCTCTCTCTGCCTTCCGTCTCCCCTCCCGTCCCCTGCAGTCTCCGTCGCCGGCCTCCAGTCTCCTCCTCCCCGCAGCGCCCCCCCGCGCTCCCGTCAGCCGGATGGTTGTCTCCGGGGCCGGCGGAGGCGGGCCCGGCATGTTCCAGGGATGATGCTGGGCTCCGGGCAGGCTCCGGACAGCAGCAGGTTCCCGCTGCATCACCTGGTCTGGAGGAACCGACCCCTGGAGCTGGAGAAGGAGCTCAGCGCGCGGCAGGTGGGTGAGCGCGAGGGGAGGGCGGGGCGCGGCCACAAGGCATGGGGGGGGAGGAGGGGGGGGTACTTGGGAGGGTGAGTGAAAGCAAAACTGGTGGGGGTAAAGGGATCAGAGGGTACAAGGAAAACTAGGGTGAGGGTTGAGGCGTGTGTGTGGAGAGCACAGGTGTACACGGCATGGGCAGGAGGAGGGCTGGGGGGCAGAGCCCGGAAAATAAAGTCAAGGGGTGAATACGCTGCTGGTGCTTCCGTGCCCATGGGTGGCGGTGAGGACGTGGGCAGCAAAGGCACGAACTGGGTGAGGCAGAGGCTGCAGCGGTTCCAAAGACATGTCTTGGTGCACATCCGGGCTGGGTACACGGGGAACTAGGTAGTCACCCAGAGCAGAGTGACTGGTGTTAGAGCTGTTCTGGATTAGGGGCTAGGTTCCCCGGGGCTGAGCGTCTGCTGTAGACCCGGCTAGATGAGAGACTGGGTTACCCAGGTGGGTGTGTCTGGCTAGATGAGAGACTGGGTTACCCGGGTGGGTGTGTCTGGCCAGATGAGAGACTAGGTTCATGGGTTCATGTGTGTCTGCTGTATATCTGGCTAAATGAGAGACAGGGTTCCCCGGGTGGGTGTGTCTGGCTAGATGAGAGATTACGGTCATGGGTGCGTGTGTGTCTGCCGTGGCTCTGGCAAGATGAAAGACTAGGTTCCCTGGTAGCTGTGTGTCTGCTGTGGATGTGCCTAGGTGAAAGACTAGGTTCAGAGGTTGTATTCTGGGGGTCTGGCTAGATGAGAGATCAGGTCACGGTTGAGTTTGCTGTAGACCTGGCTAGACGGGAAACTAGTTTCACGGTTGAGTTTGCTGTAGACCTGGCTAGATGAGGCTTGATTCACGGGTGAGTGTGTTTGCTATCGATCTGGCTAGATGAAAGACTAGGTTTAGAGGTGGTCTTCTGTATATCTGGCTATATGAGAAACTAGGTTTATGGTTGGGTGTCTGCTGTAAATCTGGCTAAATAAGAGACTATTTTTACGGGTGGGTGTGTCTGCTATATATCTGGGTAGACAAATGACTAGGTTTAGAGGTGGTCTTCTGTAGATCTGGCTAGATGAAATAGTAGGTTCATGGTTGGGTGTCCGCTGTAGATCTGGCTAGATGAGAGACTGGGTTCACGGGTGGGTGGGGGTCTGCTGTAGGAATAGTCCATATGGGAAGCGGGGCGCACAGTGAGATGGGTCGTTTGCTGGTGTGCACAAGGCCCTGCGCGCGCTGCTGCTGTGGCGGGGTGTGGGCGTAGAGCAGGGGTGTCTGAGAGACTGTGCGCAGCGGGCTGGGTGGGTGCCTGCCGTGGAGCTGGCCTGTCTGAGCGGCTGAGACCAGTCCCAGGTGCGCTGCTGGAGGTCCGGATGGGTCTGGCATAGATGCGTGTGCGCACAGAGAGCCCTTCGGAGCGCACGTGCGCAGGGGGCGTAGTTCCGCCCGGTACTAAGCACCGGCCACACATCTAACCTAGGATAGGATTTGGTGTTTGAAGGTCTTTGTGTGAGGGCCTGACGGCCGAGCTGTGGTGTGTGGATGTAGACCGTGGAGCAGCTCACACGTGTGCGGCTCGGTGCCTCTGGTGGGTTTGTGCGGGTGTGGCACTGGCGGGGATGATGGCTCGATGCAAAGCAGTGGTGCGCGGGTGTCTGATGACTGCTGGTGTCCGCGGCTCCGCGCATCTTGGGAGGCACTTGCCTGGTTGGTACAGAGTTGGTCGGAGGGCCTGGGTGTGCAGCAGCAGTCTGTGAAGTGACTTACAGAGACGGGCAGTGGGGGTGCTGTGTGCAGACATGTGTGTGTGTCCATGTGCAGCTGGCCTCGTGTGATCGACCAGCGCAGCCCTGCTCCGTGCGGCAGGGTGTGCGCTCCGCTGCTGTGTGTGTGGCAGGGGTGAGGTCTAGAGGTGCTCTGCATAGCTCAGGGAGTGGGGGTCAGATTGAGGCTTCTTTGTTTGGTGTCTGAGGCAGAGCCGCGCTGTGTTGGGACTCGGTGCACACCTGCTGCACGTGGGCGACAGGCTGCCTGGCACGCTGGTGCACAGCTGGGATGGTTGGGCGAATGGCGTCTGGTGAACAGCATGCTGCCTGCCACTCTGGTGCACAGCTGGGATGGATGGAAGGGTGGGTGTCTGACATAGAACAGTCTGGCACGCGGGGTGAACAGCTGGAGTGAGTGAGTGGGTGTCTGGTGTGGTGTACATCAGGCTGTTTGACTCACAGCTAACCCTGGGGTGGGTGTGTCCCCGGTGTAGAGCCAGCGAGAAGCCGGGTCCACAGCTGGGGTCGTGTGTGTCTAGCTTAGAGCAGTTTGAAAGAGAAGCCGGACGAACAGCTGGGAAGGGTGGGTCTCTAGTGTAGAACAGTTTGAAGGAGAGGTTGGGTGCACTCCTAGGGTGGGTGGGTGTCTGGTGTAGAGCGGGTTGTAAGAAAGGCTGGGTGCACAGTTGGGGTGGATGTCTGGTGTGGAACAGTTTGAAGGAGAGGTTGGGTGCACACCTAGGGTGGGTGGGAGTCTGGTGTAGAGCGGGTTGTAAGAAAGGCTGGGTGCACAGTTGGGGTGGATGTCTGGTGTGGAACAGTTTGAAGGAGAGGTTGGGTGCACACCTAGGGTGGGTGGGTGTCTGGGGTAGAGCGGGTTGTAAGAAAGGCTGGGTGCACAGTTGGGGAGGATGTCTGGCGTAGAACAGTTTGGAAGAGAGGTTGGGTGCAAAGATACGGTGGTTCGTGGTTGGGTGACTGGTGTAGAGCAGTCTTGTTTGACAGGTGTCTAGTGTAGGGCAAGATGGGTGCACAGCGGATGGGGGAGGTCTGTTGTAGTTCTGCCTGTATGAGAGGCTGGGTGCTCAGCACCCTTGCCGTGTAATGCCTTGTACTACATCTGTGTTAGCAGTCGCCTCAGGCTGTTGTTTTTTATGCAGGGGACGGGATTTGATCATGCCCATTACGCCGTATTGCTTTTCAAAGGCAACTGTTGCAGAGCCAAGTGGGCTGTTGAAAATTGTGTTTTCTCCACCTGCCCCTGTTGCCTGCTTGTGCCTCCGTTTTCGTGCCTCCGTTTTCGTGCCCCTGTTGCCTGCTTGTGTCCCTGTTGCCCGCTTGTGCCTCCTTGTGCCCCTGTTGTCTGCTTGTGCCTCTGTGTGCCCCTGTTGTCTGCTTGTGCCTCTGTGTGCCCCTGTTGCCTGCTTGTGCCTCTGTGTGCCCCTGTTGCCTGCTTGTGCCTCTGTGTGCCCCTGCTTGTGCCTCTGTATGCCCCTGTTGTCTGCTTGTGCCTCTGTGTGCCCCTGTTGTCTGCTTGTGCCTCTGTGTGCCCCTGTTGCCTGCTTGTGCCTCTGTGTGCCCCTGTTGCCTGCTTGTGCCTCTGTGTGCCCCTGCTTGTGCCTCTGTGTGCCCCTGTTGCCTGCTTGTGCCTCTGTGTGCCCCTGTTGCCTGCTTGTGCCTCTGTGTGCCCCTGTTGCCTGCTTGTGCCTCTGTGTGCCCCTGTTGCCTGCTTGTGCCTCTGTGTGCCCCTGTTGCCTGCTTGTGCTCTGCTTGTGCCTCTGTGTGCCCCTGTTGCCTGCTTGTGCCTCTGTGTGCCCCTGTTGCCTGCTTGTGCCTCTGTGTGCCCCTGTTGCCTGCTTGTGCCTCTGTGTGCCCCTGTTGCCTGCTTGGGCCTCTGTGTGCCCCTGTTGCCTGCTTGTGCCTCTGTGTGCCCCTGTTGCCTGCTTGTGCCTCCGTCTGCCCCTGTTGCCTGCTTGTGCCTCCGTCTGCCCCTGTTGCCTGCTTGTGCCTCCGTCTGCCCCTGTTGCCTGCTTGTGCTGTGTTGGTGTGTGTGGAGGGCTCTGTGTGGCTGTGTGTGTAGGAAGCTTTGTGTGGCTGTGTGTGTGGAGGGCTCTGTGTGGCTGTGTGTGTGGGGGGCTCTGTGTGGCTGTGTGTGCGGGGCTCTGTGTGGGGGTGTGTGTGGGGCGGCTCTGTGTGTGAGAGAGAGAGATTTGTTTAAATACCAGGATAATTGCCGGCAGCAGCACCCTTGCCGTGTAATGCCTTGTACTACATCTGTGTTAGCAGTCGCCTCAGGCTGTTGTTTTTTTTTATGCAGGGGACGGGATTTGATCATGCCCATTACGCCGTATTGCTTTTCAAAGGCAACTGTTGCAGAGCCAAGTGGGCTGTTGAAAATTGTGTTTTCTCCACCTGCCCCTGTTGCCTGCTTGTGCCTCCGTTTTCGTGCCCCTGTTGCCTGCTTGTGCCCCTGTTGCCCGCTTGTGCCTCCTTGTGCCCCTGTTGCCCGCTTGTGCCTCTGTGTGCCCCTGTTGTCTGCTTGTGCCTCTGTGTGCCCCTGTTGCCTGCTTGTGCCTCTGTGGGCCCCTGTTGCCTGCTTGTGCCTCTGTGGGCCCCTGTTGCCTGCTTGTGCCTCTGTGTGCCCCTGTTGCCTGCTTGTGCCTCCGTCTGCCCCTGTTGCCTGCTTGTGCCTCCGTCTGCCCCTGTTGCCTGCTTGTGCTGTGTTGGTGTGTGTGGAGGGCTCTGTGTGGCTGTGTGTGTAGGAAGCTTTGTGTGGCTGTGTGTGTGGAGGGCTCTGTGTGGCTGTGTGTGTGGGGGGCTCTGTGTGGCTGTGTGTGCGGGGCTCTGTGTGGGGGTGTGTGTGGGGCGGCTCTGTGTGTGTTTGTGTGTGTCATTTGCGATAGATAAAGCTAGTGGCATTGTAAATGACAATGCCATTTATTTATGTTAAAAAAACATAAATAAAAATAATGTCAAGAGCAATGCCAATAGCTCTAACTTTAACAAAGGCAAAACCATTGCATTGTAAATGCTTGTTTCCTAATTCTTGGGGAGAAGTCAGATCAGAGTCAACCAGGTAGTGATGCAATAACTGACTTTGGCAATTATTAAGGATCTGCTCCCTCATAATCAAATTGTACAATCCCTTGAAATCATTCACTTTGCTGCCAAGCAACCAGCCTTCCAGAGCCTTAATGGCACTATCCGCAATGTCTACCCAATCTTGGTTCTGTGTCTTCTGGGTGCCTCTGAACTTAATCCTGTACTGTTCAGTGGTTAAGCCAAACCCATCAATGAGAGCACTCTTAAAACTGAATAGTTGTCAGCATCCTCTTCTCTACAAGTGAGGAGCTTATCTCTACCTTTGTCAGCAAAGAGAGCCACAGGATGGCAGTTACTTATGGATGTCATTCCCAACATGGTAGGGAGGGACAATCTTGTTCAGGTTCCTATTATCAAAGGAATGTTCCTTAATTCCAGGGACACTGTTCCTGCCACCATGGGACTCTAGTCCCAGCTTTTTAACAACTCTCTGCACTTCTAGGGATTTTTTGGCAAGGGCCAATTGCTCTTGCTTGAGCCTAAGCCTAGCTTTCTCAAGTTCAAGTAATTGGTATTCCCTATCATAAGAGTGATCCCTCTTGCTAGATACAGAGGTCCCTACAGACTGTCCTGAGTGATTAGACTGCAGAGCGAGATCTAGATTTCCTTGGTAAACTCTGCTGAGTGAAGAGGGGGCCTTCCTGGCCTTCTCTATCACCTCACTGAAGATCTGAGTTTTCCAGGAGGGAACCACCAGGTTGCCCCTGGTCAGGGTTAGAGTCTAGGTCTGAAAAGGTGTCACCTCCTGACCTGTCCTTATTCCCTGTCCCACCCACTCTGTCCTGTTCATCTGACCCAGGGGTCTTCCTTAGGTCATCCAACAGTAACACCTCTATCAGGCATTGAGTGTTGGCAGTTCTCCCTGTCTTCGGCTTTCTAGAGGCCCACAGGGCTTTCAATTCTTGGAATGAAAGCTCACCGTGTCTAGAGGGCAGGCAGAGAGCCACTGGCATCACCATCAGTAGACATAGTAAGTGTGGTGAGGTGTTGCATCTGCCTAACCTAGTGGGAACTAAACTCTCTGAGGTTGTAGAAAGGGTCTGCTAAACCCTTAACTTACCCAACCCTAAATTCAGTAGAACTTACTTATTCTAAGCTAGTACTATATGTACCTAGTACTTAGTGGTTTTCAGTTAATCAAAACAAAGATTTATCTGGTAAAACAATGCAGGCTTGAATGCCTACTGCTGCACGCCAATGTGAGAAGTCGGCCTGGAATATGCTGTCCACTAGTTAAAGTGAGCAACTTGTACCAGTACAAACATCCCTTATGGTGATTTAAGAGGTCAAAGATAACTTTAGAAATCTATACAAGTGGTAGCTGTGGAGAGCAGCCTTCAGGCTTAGTTTTGAAGGAATGTTAGGCAGCTTGTTTTACCAGTGTGTAACCTTATAAAATTGATTAAATGAAAGGAGAACTACACAATGGTTATAAAAATATGTATTTATTACTATAACACACTTTAAGTACGACAAAGTATCTTCTACACAAAGATACTCACAAAGCACACAATACTGGAACACAGAAATAATCGTAAGTAGCACTAATACACAGTGGGCTCTGGGGGGACCAAACCATATACTAAAATAGTGGTATAAGAACCACAACTTGAGTCAAGACAGTGTCTAGAGGATGTAGAATTGCTGGTACCTCAAGTAACCACCGAAGATAAGTAAGTAGGGACCATATGGAGGACGGGTGCAATGTGGGAACGCGACCGCGTGTGCCGTACAATTCTATGGGAGAGTCGCGGTTGCAGTTTTAAAGTTTAAGGACCTTTCTGAGTGGACTTCGAAGAAACCCCGTGGAACTTAGGAGGTTGGAGAGCCACCTCACCCGTGGATACCGTAGTACCAGAGTTACCTATCCCAGGGAAGCCAGATGCATAGGTCTGAAGTGGCGTCGGAAACTGCCCTTGATTTCTATGGAGGACTTTGAAGAAGAGCCACTACAGGGGAGAAGAAAAGTGTCAGTTGGAATCCAGAGGTGGATTCTTGATAAAGAGTACCTGAAAGCAGAGGGGACAGAGTCTGGGTCACTCAGGAGTGACCAGGGGCTCGGTAGACGAATGCCCACCGATGTTGGGTGCTTCAGGTGCGTTGAGGGGGTTCTTGACTCTACAGCCACAGGAACTAGGAGATGTCGAGGAATACCAGGAGCTGGATACATGCTGTCCCACAAAGGATGTCAAGTGCTGAGGTGTCGGTGTCTGACTAGAACACCAACACACCTTGGCAGCAGCAACCCATGTAGATGGCCAAGAAAGGTTACGTTTCAGACCAGCAAGGTTCAGGAGACTCACCAAACACAGGGGAGTTGGGGCAAGCCTGGAGCAACCAGAGGAGCCCAAGAAAAGCAGTGTTGACCCTCAAGAGGACCCACAAGCCGGAGACACAGGAGTCGCGAGGGGACCTCCAGCCTTTTCACAAAGCAACAGCCCATGGAGCACTCGGTGCGAGGCGGCTGGAGTTCTTTGTAGGAAATGGTACCAGAGGTTGGGGCTACTTTGAGCCTAGTGCACTTGTTCGGGAAACACCAACAAGCTTATGCAGCTGCAAATGAACCTGGTGCACAGGGGTACAGGTATTGCAGCCCCCACAAGGGATTCTGACCTCAAGCTTGGTGAGAGGGCAGCTCAGACCTTGTGGGACTTGGAAACCCACCTCCTGTGTTGCCGGAGCCTTCGGAGTCTGTAGGAGCTCAGAAGCAGCAGACCTGTCAGTTGAGATGTGGTGCCTGCGGTTGCAGGGGAGTGACTCCTTCACTCCAAGGGAGATATCTTCAGTTGTCCTTGATGCCTCACAGCTCCTGCATGGAGCATGTATGGATGCTTCGAACTGATAGGGAGACGAAGATGAGCCCAATTGAAGTCCTGCGAAGTCCAGAGTGTCCACACGGGTGAGGTTCAGTAGTTTCTGGTTCAGAATCTTGTCAACATCGAATCTAGGGTCCTACAGCCAGGTAAGGCCTTTTTATACCCACGGGAGAGGTTTGGACAGATTAAAGGGACCCTCCCAGGGGAGGGTCTGGAGAGTGGGGAGGTTACTCCCAAGTCCTTTGTCTAGTTTTGCGCCAGAGCAGGAGCCAATGACTCCCAGGACTGGTTTGAACTGGACTATGCACAGGGACAGCAAATGTGCCCCTCGTGCAGACTTTCGGTCGCTGACAAGCGCACCCACCCAGGCCTAATATACTAAATCCTGTCTGGGAGGTGGTCAAATCTCCCTGTGATAGGATGCCTATTGTTCTGCCTTCCCCTGCTCAAGCTTGGCTCAGCAGCAGGAGGGCGGAAATGTGTCTCTTGGCAGCAGCAATCATTTTGGGTTGCCCGAGAGTGGAAGGCTGGTGCCGGGAACACCAGGGACCTCATAAAGCTCGTTTCTGAGGGGTGGCGTATGATTTCACAATGTTTGACACCAAACATGATAGGGTTACTTTCATCCGTTTTTTAGTTAGTCTTCATGCGGTCGCATAATGCCACTCTATATGTCGTAAATGGCTGTAGCACTAACAACCCGGGAAAATGGACTCCATAGGCTGCAGGGGTGTCCTGCTCATGCAGTGGCACCCTCTCACTAAGAACCAAGCACCCTGTCTTCATGATTGTTAAGGCCTGCTTTAGGGGTGACTTATAGGTTTTAATTCTAGTGACCCTTAGATATAGTAAACCTATATCTAAAGTAAGACGTGCATGCACCATCTTACACAGGTTGCAATGGCAGGCCTGTAGTTCCATTTTGCATGGCCTCTCATGGGTTGCATAATACATGATTCATTGTATTGTATTGTGTATTGTGGCATACTTGTATAGCGCGACCTGTCACCACCAAGGGCATCCTGGCGCTTTGACCCATAATCCAGCGAAAACAGTAGCTCAGCCTATCCTGGGAAAAAGATGAATTTTCAAAGCCTTTCTAAAAGCTAAGAGATCTTCAAGGCTTCTCAAGGATATAGGCAGAGAGTTCCAGAGTTTGGCTGCCGCTACTCTGAACGAGCGGCCACCCATCCTCACTCTCTGGAATCGCGGGACTACCAGTAGCCTGGACGACGAGGAGCGTAGAGCTCTATATGGACGATACCAGGCAAACATTCGCCGCAAAGGGATGGGGCCCAGGCCATGAATAGCCCTGAACACAATACACGCTGCTTTGTAGCGCACCCGCAGATGGACTGGCAGCCAATGAAGTTCTCGCAGTGCTGCCGTAGAAGAGCTATGGTAGGGGCGAGAAAGGGCGAGTTTGGCAGCAATATTTTGCACCCTTTGCAACTTGCCCAGAAGTGTTACCGGGGCTTCCAGAAGTAGTGCGTTACAATATACTGGATACTGGATACTGGGGATCTCATGGGATCCCCAGTATCCAATCTGGAGTGTACCTAAGTACATAACATAACAGTTTAGGGAGAAAGCAGATAGACTGGGGTCCTGATTAGTAGGATCCCAGTCAGACTAGTCAAAAATAGTATCACATGAAGCAAAAACTGGGGGTAACCATGAGAAGCAGATCCTACTTTCCTACAATCTGTATATAATTTATGAGCAGACTGATTAATTTTGCTTTGCTCAAGGATCTTCAGTCCACATCAGAATCCTTTGTCCTGAAGGTGGTCTTATAGAAGTGAGCGCAAACAAGACCTAAACGTCGACAATTAAACCCATTTTCATTGGGGAATTGTTGATTGAATTTCCAGTGATGTTTTCCTTATGTAAGAGTTTTAGAAATGGGTTATAACAAAAGCGTCCATGAAAAAATATCTACTGTGGAATAACCTGTCTCAGTCACTTTTGTATTCATGTGAATTGTATTTTGTACCCTTTTTTGTAATAGAATCTTCTATATAAATGTGTACACTGAAAGTATACACCTTTTTTTGTAATTTTTGTTTCTTCAGTTGCTGATATATTTGTTTTGAATTAATTTAGTTAATTTTGTGAATTTATTTGTTAAAAGCCACCAATGAGGGCTTTATAAATGGGTTTTTTAAGTACATAAGCTTTGTTGCCAAAAGAACCCCTTGTAGGCATATTTACCTAATATTGACCTACTTTTTGAAAGTTAGCATTTTCCTATCTCAACCCTTTAGTGCCTGCAGCCGGTCTCCGGGTCACATGACTGGGTAGAGTTGACAGTTGGACTTTATGCAGTCCTCCTAAACAGCCACACATAATCGAGAGCTTAGGGGTGCCTGTATTGGTGTTCACTGGTAGGATGGGAGGGCTAGTGGTGGGATTGTGATACAGTGCTTTTACTGTCATGATATACCCAAGCCTGACTCTAAACCAGTTCATAACGACCCATAGATTCTTCCTGAAGACCCTATTAAATGCTTTTTCTGCAGTTTAATATCAAAAATATAGGGTCTCTGGCAACCATAGAAGCATTTAAAAGAGTGATAATCCGGCGGATATGATCCGTGGTCCCCCTCCCTGGTATAAAGCCTCGCTGCCTTAGAGAAACAACTTTACCAATTATACGGCATAAACGCATGGCCAGTACTTTCGAGTATATTTTGGTATCACTATTGATCAGCATTATTGGTCGATAAGATCTGGGCTCTAGAAAAGGTTGATCATTATTTTGGAGGACTACTATATCGACAGCCAACCACAACACTGGGGAGGTTAGGCCCTCATACATGTGTAAAAACAAGTCTGTTTGGATTGACCGTAGCTGGGTGGAAAACACACTATAAAACTCTATGGGAATCCTTCAACAACACAGCAGAGATGGACAAGGCCACCCTAAGAGGCAATCTCTTGAACATCATGTCTGGGATGAATAGGAACAGGAATAAAAAGATAACAGATATGGAGAACCAGATCAAAGATCTAGAAAGAGGCGACTGCACAAATCTAGCGGACAAAAACACTCTGACTGACCTAACTAAGAAGAAGTATGAGCTCAACAAAATTTTGAGTGAAAGAGCAGGCACATGGATCAACAAATACAAATCCATCAACCTATGCTCAGCTAACAAGGCAGGGAAGGCACTAGCGGCCTACCCGAAAGCAAAACAAAGACAACACAATCGCAGCGATAACAGACACCGCGAACAGGACACAAACGTCCAACAAAATAAATCTCAGAGGTGTTCGTAGACTTCTACAAAGAGCTGTACACAGCAGACAAAGGCCTGGCAATAGATGGGGGGCAGGTCTACTTGAGAAACTAAGCTTACCTAGACTCTCAGACCAACAAAGAGAATCCCTCGAGGGGGATATAAATGGAGCAGAGGTAGAAAAACCGGTAACCTCCCTCAAAGCAAATAAAGCGCCGGGACCAGACGGGTACACGGCCGCGTTCTACAAACAATTCCTGCAGCAGCTGAAACCCACTATGGTCGAGGTCCTCTCACTCTGTGCCCAACAGGGGAGAATTACAGACTCGATGGCTGAGGCAAACATCATAGTCATACCCAAAGAGGGCAAAGACTCACAGTACCCACAAAATTACCGCCCAATCTCCCTCATAAACGTCGACTGTAAAATATATGCCAAAATCATGGCTGCAAGACTAAATACGTTCCTGCCCCATCTCATCCACAACTCGCAGGTAGGATACCTTAAAAACAGGTTGTCTCAAGACAACACCAGACTTCTATCCCACCTCATCCACCTCACAGCCAACAGTCAAGACCAGGCAGTCATGATTGCACTAGATGCAGAGAAGGCCTTCAACAGGGTCTCTTGGCCATTCTTAGACCTATGCATGGAAAAGTTCGGCCTGGGGACCAAGTATCGAAGCATGGTGATGTCGCTATACAACAATCCTAGGGCCCGGGTGGCAGTTAACGGGGGAACATCAGAAGCTTTCACCCTAGAAAGAGGCACGAGGCAGGGATGCCCACTATCCCCAGCCTTATTCCTGTTGGCTCTGGAACCATTGCTGGTCATGATCTGGACTAACCCACACATAACAGGCGTTCGTGTCAGAGACAACACAGTGAAATTAGCAGCCTATGCAGACGACATATTGATCACAACGAAAAACCCAACCACCTCAATAGCGGCGCTGATGCACACTATAGAAGAGTACGTGCTAGTTTCAGGAAACAAACTAAACAGGGAGAAGTCTGAATGCAAACCCATGAACTGTCACACAACAAGTGAGATCCTGGGCACATCTGGACTAACGTGGCAAAAGAAACCTTTAAAGTATCTCGGCCTCCTATTTCGCAGAGATCTAAGGTCAACCCTTGATCATAACGAAGAAGCCATCCTAAACAAAGTTAAAACGAAACTAGACTCCTGGTCTCCCAAATTTATCAGCTGGTGGGGAAGGGTGGAGACGATCAAAATGATGATAACACCCATGATCAACTACATGCTAGGTATGCTGCCACTAACACTTACTGAAGACTTCCACAAGAAGCTTGACAACATCATTAACAAGTTCTTATGGAATGGGAAGAAACCCAGGATCAGCCTGCAAAAATTGAGACTGCGCAAGTTCTTATGGAATGGGAAGAAACCCAGGATCAGCCTGCAAAAATTGAGACTGCGCAAGGACTTAGGGGGGCTAAATGTCACGAACTTTAAGGTATTCCAAACGGCCTGCCTGGCAAAACAGGGAATATTTTGGCTCATCCCAAACCAGGAGTACACACCTGTATGGCTCGAGTTAGAGAGGGATATCCTGGATGGTGCCGACCCCGTAGCCATATTCACAGCCAATAAGCACCCTGAGGCAAACAACGCTGTCCTCAAAAACACTAGGATAGCACTCTTGAAAGTAGACAGAAGGATGGAACAGAGCATCAAGAGATCAAGTTGGGAATCAATCTGGTTCAACTCAAAAATAACATACAGAGGCAGAACACTTGCCAACAAGGAGTGGTACGGGAGAGGGATCACCACACCTGCTCAGCTGGGGAAGGAGGGCACACCACTCACATTTTACACGCTGAAAAGGGCCCACAACCTACCCAACATTGAATTATATGAATTCCTAAAAATCAGAGCTGCTATCACTAGAGCAAACCTGACCAAAGAGACACCCTCCATCATACAATACATGCAAAACCTGAGCAAGATCGGACACCAAACCGCCCACCTATACAAACTCATAAGCCCACACACGTCAACACTGAACACCAAAACGATGGCGTTCTGGAAAACATTGCACAATAGGCACTTTAGCGAAGATGAGAAATCCCGGCTTTGGGTCTCAGCCTCCAAGAATAAAGTTTCCCCCCAACTAGCGCAAACAAAGTACTGGCTACTGCACAGAATGTTCTGGACGCCGGCCAAACTAGCTGAAGTAGGTGTCACAGAAAGCGACACATGCTGGAACTGCCATAAAGAAAAGGGAGATCTGGCCCACCTGGTCTATGAATGCCCAAAGGACAAGTCTTTTTGGAGCAAAGTGAACAACTTCATCAACACAGTAGTGGGGGGAACCATACAGCAAGGTCTTGATGGACTTGCCACCGCTTTCATAGCCCCAGACCTAAAATCCAAGGAAGACAGAGAATTAGTAGACATCCTACTCACAGCGGCTGTTAAAACAATCTTAGCGAACTGGAAGTGCACTAGCAAGGCGTGGTGTGGTGTGGCTCACTGGTTAGAGGCGGCAGACCCGGAAGCAGAGGACGGCCCGGGACCAGGGTTCAATCCCCGACGCGGCAGGGTCGTGAACCAGGGTCAGCGGACTCGATAATTCTCACCTCGGTACCTACTCTAACCAGGGATCACACTCGGAAACTCTGAGCATTAGCTTGCCTCATCTCCACAACGGCCCCCCACAAACACCGGGGATGCCTGGTTTCACCTTGGAGACACCCAGGAGGGAACATCTCACAGGGAAAGCCAGGACGGGTTCCCCAGCGGTCTATAGTGCCAGGATGCCTCTGGGTAGCAGTGCGCTTTACAATACACACACATTTACATTTACATTTAAGAGATGGTTCAACTGGGTAACCTTCCTGAGAGGGGCGGACAATATCACGTCAAAGCACTCAACCAGCCACACAGCAAGAAGCGGGATGTGGGCCGCCCTAGATGCACACTTAGGGTCACACAAACCCCCGTAGACTGGCAACAGGCCAGCTTCCATAGAAAGCAATCAGCCACAGGCTAGAGGAAACCATCCTGTGTGCGGCCTGTCCCCCCCCCTCCTTTTCTCTTCTTTTTCCTCATTTCACACTTCCTTCCAAACTCTCGGGCCTACAGACACGCCGACTACCAATATGAGCAACCATGCCTATATGCCGTATGTTTGCCATAATATGCATGTACCTCATCTGTATGTGTCCCCGCATTACCACTGTACTGTATCTGTATCATATCAGAAAATTTCTTCAATAAAAATCTTTTGAAATAAGAAAAAAAAAACTCTTTGGGAATCATGTGCATAATGACTGCTTTCCCTGCGGGTAGACTTTTTAGTTCCTTGTGTATTTCTTTACACGGGGGAGGAGGGGATGGAGGAGTTGATCTTCAGCATTAAATTTTTTTATTTTTTTTTATTTTTGAAAACCTTTATTTGTGTAGATGGTTGCATACAAATACGGGCCTACAACCCAGAGGCCGGCCACAGAACAAACTGGACGCACCATTGTCAATAAAAAGTACGGAGTGGTTACGCAATATTACACAATGCTGCGAGTCCATAATGCTAACTAACTG
Organism: Lissotriton vulgaris; assembly: GCF_964263255.1. NCBI lineage: Eukaryota > Metazoa > Chordata > Amphibia > Caudata > Salamandridae > Lissotriton > Lissotriton vulgaris. The sequence goes on along the minus strand of NC_141698.1, from coordinate 275,757,364 downwards.
AGTGCAACCCCCGGCACAGGATCACAGAAGGTTGATTTTATATTAAAGAATAAAGGATCGGTTGTATAATAAGCGTCCTGGTGCGCATGGCGGGGAACAGAACCAACAACATTATAATAGGGAATCCATAGATCTATCATCAGAATAGTCCAAAGCGTTCAAGCCATAGATGCCCTTGCAATTCTTATTCCGTCAGTGTCCACCCGCAACCTCATGTGCCCAAAGACAAGCAAAACATCACTCTCATGAAAATCAAATTAGCAGTGAGACGGAAAAAATTGCAATCATTATACAGCCCAACCCGGAGAGTAAAAGAAAACGAAAAAACTAGAAAAGAGGGAAAGGGGACTCCACTTTACTGTACCCGCCCCACGGCGATAATGGCGATCAACAATCCAGACAGCAAACATTCTTAGGGGCGGGGCGGCTAAGTCAGGATAAGCAGAACCTGAAAGTACCATATTATATAGGAATACCCATACCACCCCCCCCAAGCACTCACCCCGCGGGAATCACGCACAGTCATGGAGACCCAAGAAAAGGACACAAAAGAGCCATAGAAACAAGTAACTATCTAATAGACCCCAATCCACCCGCCCCACCCTGCACCCCTGCAGAAGGCTATGGCCTACCCCTCCCAGCACCGTGCCTGTCGCCCTAAACATGAACCCGAAATATAGAATGAGAATATATAGGGAAAGGGAAGAAAACAGATAAAAAGGGGAAAAAGGAAAGCCAGGGGGGAGGATACCATGTAACAAGGCGCACGGCCCCCACCCCCCGCCCATACAAACAATTAGTGCAGCCCAAAACGAAACTGTTTTTCAGGTAGCCATACATAGTAAGGAATCGACAAATTATCTCAATTTGGGGCAGTCCATAACTCCGTGCACCGAACAGCAGTCCTCCGGATTAAAAACCCGGGCTCACCCCAGTCCTTTCTTAGCTATCGCCACGATGTATGTCAAAGTAGCGGGCAAAAAACAAAGCGGAGAGAAAGGGCCGTGGAGCAGCCGCTGAACGGCCAATGGAAGCATCCCATAAGATCTCCTCCGCCGACGATAATGCAAAAGCTGTTTACGGCAGTCATGTACATCAGTGTCAATGATCCCCAGCAAATCTTCCCGCAGGCGAACCAAGACATCGCTACCCCAATTAAAAAGCGGGAAACAAACAGCCACCACCTCGGGCCCATCAGCATCTCTGAGGGACGGCCCGGGAGCAATGGCGGTTACCACGTTGTCTTGCACACAAGAATCCCGGGCCAAAGTCACTTGCCAAATCTTCAGCGCTCGTAGGACGTCGCCAATCGTGGGTTCACGCTCCCCAGTGCAGGCCCCATCACAGTACAGAGGTACAGCATCGTCATCCCGGGGCGTTCCGCAGCACACGGCATCAGTCGCCATTTTGCGATTACCGCCCCGTCTTCTTGGAACCAACTCCTGGGGCGGGCCCACAAGCAGGGCCCCCACGGGATCCCCCTTAAGCATCCAAACAGCAACCTCGATGCAAAAATGAGGGCCACAAAAAGAGGGGGACCCGCCGGCGCCGCCGCTTCGCTGGAGCCACTCTCCACCACCGAGCGATGAAATTCGGAATGGCCGGGCAGGGCAACAAGGGGGGGAGCCACCAACACGGCGTCCCCCACACACAACTTGCCGCACCTCACCTCTTGACCACCGGACGGTCGTCCCAGGCGCGTTCAGCTGCCTCCGGCTTTTTCGCACAACGGCCTCCTCCGGCCGGTCTCCATCCTCCACCCGAGGCCGCCACCGACACCGTCTCGCCGGCTACTCGCTGAAGGCAAGGCTCCGGTCTCCACACCACGGAGGCCGCACTTCCTGGGAGGACGCCGCTGCGGACCCACTGAACGCCGGAGCCACCAGGATGGGTGGTAAGTATCAGCAGACCTTCATCTATAAAATGTTATCGTTTTTCTGGCAGGATGGGCGGCAGGATAGATGAGTTTGGGCAGGGAGGCCGGCGGAGCAGAGCCACCGTGCGGCCATCGCGATCCTTGGCAAGCAATTTTAACTCCTTCAGCATTACATTTTAAAGAAGGGGTTGACTCTAAATATTGTAATATATCTCCATATCCCAGCTCCTCTTCCTCACTATAAAACGTTTAATAAAACCCCCAGAAGATCTCCCGTATGCCCTCGGAATCGGTAGTGATGCCCATGTTTGAAGTCCTCAGTTCTCTTATCTCCCCTTGTTTTGATTTTTGTCTAATCTGTATAGCGAGGAGATGACCAATCTATTTGCTATACTCATAACAGTCTTGCTTCCAGGCGGCAAACATATGCAGTTTTACTAAAAGATATCTCAGTGATCGCAGCCTTTGCAAAAGCAACATTGAGCTGTGCCTTCTCAAAGTCCAATCCATCAGATGTTGCCTGTATTAACTTTACTTCAGCTTCAGCCAGTGCGTCATACCGCGTAAGCACTTGATGTTTTTCTTTTTTTTGTCACTTCAGCCTATACCTGATTGTCTCCCCGTGTACACCTGCCTTGAAGGCATCCCATACTACCCCTGCAGCGGCGCTCCCCCTATCATCTTCCATGAATACTGGTATCCAATTGTTTATGTAGCTGACATATTCTTCTTCATCGAACAATAATGCCCATTCAATGGACCAGGACAAGGCTTTCCTAACTAGCACTTGTGTTGTTAACTCCAATAACAGTAGGTTATGATCGGAGAAGACTCAAGGAAATTTTACAATGATGGAGCAAGTCTTGGAAGCTAAAAAAATTATCTAATTGTGCGAGTTTCCGGTGTGGGGCAGAAAGATAAGTAAATCCTTGATCAGTAACCCTGACTTTGTTTCAGACATCAACTACCCCATGATCTTTCCTCATGTAATGCAGTGATTTAAACACCCTAGGTTTCCGTCACCCTAGGGTACGACAGAGCGCAAGTTCTTCATCTAACCAATCAAAAACCCCAGGATCATTGGTAACCGGACAATATACCGAGCACACCATACATACTCCAATTGGATAATAGCACTGTATAATCACCCATCTGCCAAAACTATCAACAGTTTTTCTGAACCTAAGTAGATTTTTTCATGCCAAGATGGCTGCCCCTCGAGTCCTCGTCTCTTGGTTTGTGCAACCAATCACCTGGAAACCCAGTGAGTCTAGCAGGTGTTTTCTTGAGTAAGGGCATCTGTTATCATTCCAAGCACTCTCCCTTCCAGCCTATAGACCAGAACAAACAGGAGAAGCTCTTTTTCATAATAAATGAGAGGATAGGGGAAAATGTGAAAGAGTAAGCCCTCCTTACTCTAGTATAGAAAAGAATAAATGAAGCAAAACACCGCTCCCATATATTCCAAACACCTTTCACAAATTCAGCAGACTAAGCCCAGAGAAGAGATTGGTTTGCAAATATTTAGCGAAAGTCTGAACCCCGAAAGTCTCAGATCACCATATAAACTCTCCCACTTTATAGCCACTTTCTCGTGTCTCTAGTGTCTCTATATCTGGCCCTGAAGAGGCCAGAGTCTTTTCTCTAAGGACAACTTTGGGATGAGCAGGATTCATTAGGAACTCTTCACAAACACGGAACTGAAATGGCTTGATGAGTTACCTCAAACGCCATCTCCTCTCCACAGTGAGTGACTTCAATCTGGATGTACAAAGAAGTTGTGACCATCGTGACTCCATCTAGAATCGAGGTGGGCCTTTTCAAAAATTGCTTTATGCAGTAAGCAGTTGTTAAAATATGCCAGAATAGCTCTAAGCATGACTTCCTGGTCGCCTCGAGGCGTTTTAAGTATCAAAGGGAAGCGATGTACATGTTGTACTTCCAAGTCCCAATTCCACATTGTACGGTCCAGGTAGGCCCCTTTCAACAGGTTTAGCATGAAAGCTCTGATATCGCTCCTTCTGCTCCTTCATCAGCCCCCCAAATTCTCAGATTATTTCTCCACTGTCTGTTTTCAAAGTCTACCATTTTCCACATTACATCTATAAACTGGGACTCGTGCGCTTCAGTCTGGCCTTTCATTGCACCGATATCCATCTCCATTGCAGAAGCTCGCTCCTCTACATAAGCAATCCTGTCGCCTATTTCCAAGCAGCTTTTGTTCATTTTCCTTTTTGCTTCCTATATTTTTTTAGTAGCTAATCAGGTTTTTTGGCTGTCATTGTGAGGTTCTACTTGTAACTGCTTTATAGGCCTATAGATGAGCCCAGCGTGGGCTCCCCTATATCTTACGTTTCTACTGCAGATATCAATTGTGCCTTTTCTTGCACTGTCCCATGCCCCTCATTCTTGTCAGCGTAAACCTGCATGGTTGGCCAGTAGTCCCATTTCAGTTTGTACGTTCTTGGGGCTCTCTCCAATGTGTCCCCGCCCCTCCCCCAGGATGAATCTTCTCTTTAAGTTTCCTTTGCCACTTTGCTTTCCTTGCTGTTGAAAACAACTTATCCGGAGCACTATTAGAACGGTGATCTGACCCAGAGGGATGCAAACTGACTTCAGACAAAATAATATTTGTGTCTGAAGTTTCTGATTTCTCAGCAAGGGAGAAGAACTTTACTCCATGATCTGGGGAGCTCATTGTGGCCGCTAATGTACCAGGACTTGTTTCTGGAGCGACCCCCATCTTGTATCGAAGAAATACAACCAGAGCCCCAGGGGAGTTCACCTCATAGTGCTGACAGTACCATTATGTATCAGTTTTACTAGTTCAATCGCACCATCAAATTTGGTATTATCTTCTAGGTGGAACCCCACCCCAATGCTATTTCCCCCTCCTGCCCATTCTCAGCACTAACCGGTGTGAAATTTGCTGTCTCTGGTGTCTCCGTTCTCATGTCAGAGACCTCTTGCATGGGCTCATGGGTTTTTTCTGTTCCTTCTGGGGACTGAAATAGGGGTACGTTTTATGAAGCTGAGGTTTTCATACTTCTGGGTCCGTGAGCTCCTTCTAGCAGCGATGTGCTTCTCTCTGTATCGGTGAGTCATGGGGATGCCGCCGTAAAAAAAAAGTCTGCAATTAAGGTTTGCGGCTGGCCAATGAATCTGAGCTGTCTGCTCCAAAAGTCTCCATGACTTACTGTTTTTTTGCTGTGGTATTTTGCCCATGGGGTATTTGTTCCTTCTTAGTGTTGCCCTCCAGTTTATTTCCTGCACCCATGATTCATAAACAGACCTGCCTGGTTGTATATTGTGAAGGTGTAGCAGCTGTCTGTCTGTTCCTGGACCTGTCTTGTGCTCTTCTGCGGCATGCTTTCTGCCTCCAGTATACACCGTCTAAGCATGCTTCACCAAGCTTCAGACTTTCAACGCAAAAGCTGTGAGTAAGAGGTAATGAATACAAACCAGACCTGAACCTCCAGACCCCAAATGCGTCTGTGTGGAGTTTGGGTTACAGGAACAGTTCCACATGCCTCATAGGTTACTCAATTTCTCCTGTTGTCCTTTCTTGCAACAATGTAACGGAGAAGTAATTAGGTCTGGAAAGGAGCATCTTGTGAGGCGTGCTACACAGTTGCCTTCTTGCTTTGCATTATTCTTTTTGGTGCGCTTTTCACCTAAATCTTTACACCTGCATATCTCCAGTTTTACTGATTGGATTTTTGTTGTTTTGGACTTGTTTTATCAATTAAAGATTATCCTATTTTTCTAATCTAATATTTAATCCCTTTTGTGGTGTGTTTTCATTGTATTACTGTTTGAAGTGTTGCACAAATACTTTACACATTGCCTCCAAGTTAAGCCTTACTGCTATGTGCCAATCTACTACAGAATTGAGCCTCCTTTAATTTAGAGTTTGCTTGTGACTTCCTCTGACAATAACTGTGGTTTCTGCTTGAGTAGGATTTCACCCCCCTCAACCAGTACCCTAATTTCTCACATTGCTTAGTTGTGATTTTACATTAAGTCCCATAGTACTTGCATGCATAGATAGGAATGTGTGGTCCCTCCTGTGCAATGTAGAGCCAACTTAACCCATATGTATATGAGTGCCACTGGAGTGGAGGGTATCATTGTTGGGAACGCCGTGCCCCCTAATTACTACTGATTAGAGCATGTTATCTCACAATGCAAACAGCAGCGCTGATCAACAATCCAGTGCATAAGGAATTTTTGCTCCATAAGTTGTGGGAAGTGCAACGGTAAATGCCTTTATGTCATGTAGCACCAAACCACTGATAACCTATGCAAAGAGTGCACAACCGGGTAAGAACAGCACAAATACTCCTCGGATTGAAAGACGGATCTACTTAAGTAAACAACAACATGTGGCGTTTTCTTAAGTCTTGTCTTTTTTTTTCTCTCTTATCCCACCTTTACTTTGCCTCTTCTCCGTTGTCTTTAGTAGGCTTCACTAGCTGAGCATCCCTCACAAATAAAATATTCACGCTCCAGACTCCTTCATGCCCCCAGGCGTGTGCTTCACTCCCTGAGCGATGCTAACCTCTTTATCCTCCAAAGATAGCTCCTTGAACGGAGCAACCTATGCTGAATTGTAGGGTTGTTCGTGTGATTGATTTAATTGGTCTAATGATCTCTTTCTGTTTGTTACTGAAATGTCAACTGGCTGCAAATGTGTGTAAAGCAACAACATTCTGTGTCCCCTCGCATTTGAACGTTGAACCTGGGATTATAAAACACTACATTTTTTCAGGGCTATAATGATTATTCTGTGTTTTTACTATATAATATTACTAACCTTTCTCTCAAGTAGGTGCTGGCAAATGCTTCTAATCTTTAAATTAATCTGTAACTAAACAACGAGCTAGCATGGCATGCTTGATGTTTGAAACACGTTTCCCCTCCAGTGTGTGTCTCAGTCCCCTCCCTTCAAGTCCTCACATACAATTGCTGGTTCGCCGTGTGGGAAGAAGTGTGTCATGTTCTCAGCCCTGAAAAAATAAATGAATTAATGAAGGTAACCCAAATAAGGAGCACTCTGGGTGCACCCTCCTCCCCTGATATGGTGGAAACCCACGTAAAAGATCAAATATCCAGGCCAAGATTGACCAAGCTTTGCACAATGCAGCACTGTGTAGAAATCTGCAGTGTTGTGTTGTGTAAATGGCAAAACATTGTGCATGGTCATATTTGCTATGAGTCTCTTCATCAGCCATGGTTTAGCTGAAAATGTCAATTTTACACGACCCAAAACACGATTTAGTGTTGCACGCGTGCACAAAGGGCAGCAAGTAGTCTATTGCATTATATGTGTGCCAAATGCAAGTGTTACTTTGCCAAGTATGTGTATTTCGTAGAAACTACATACCTTAAAACTTTATAAAATAAATAAATAAATTATGCATGGGGAAATAATGCATTTTTCCCTGTTACACCTGTTTCCATTTGGTGTTAGGTTTTCCTTTTTTTATTAATAACACATTTTATTCGGTTTTGTGGACCTACTTTCAGGATACAACATATTAAGAAGCATCGGTATCTGCTGGTTCCCCTCCCTTGTAAGGTCCACCCACCCACATTCCAACCAGCTGCTGCTCATGGTATCTCGAACATAGCTCATGGGTCGGAGCCACAGTATGATCACCTTTCGGCATCCAATGTCCTTATGCAGGAACTGTGAGGCCCAATAACGAATCCCCTATGTTCTGCCCATGCTCCCCATGTTTTCGCATATTTTTGGGGAACCCGGGCCTCAAATACAAACTGCTCCCTGTTCATTCAACAGTCCAAACCTTTTTTTCCACTCTGTGATTTATGGGGAATCACCCGCTATCCACTGTTTCGCGATCTCTCTTTTCACCATAGTAAGGACCTGCCAGAGCAACGTCACTTTGTTTCGGTGAATATGAATGTCAGTGGAGATACGGAGAAGATACAGGTTAGGATGATGAGGGAGTGGGTGCCCTATCACTTGGCTTCGACAGGAAAGTATTCAATCCTGGTAAGGGTGCAACCTGGTACAATCCCAGATAGTGTGGGGCGATAACCCCCATCCGTTGGAGCCCCTGTCTGGTGAGGTAAGCTCTATGGCGGTATTTTGATTGTAGGAGGTAAAACCATGTGGGTATCGCCGAGGGCCTTGGGGGTGCCCTGGCTTCTGCCCACTCGCCATCTTCGAAAGAGTTAGTGTTATGGGTTGACGTAAACCTAGGTCGAGCTACTCTGCATGACTTTAGTTGACCTCACTTTATGTAGAACACTGGGGGTTCTTATGAAGGGCCTGCCCCATTAAACCGGTCTGACACTATGCAAAGCAAAGTCTCTCAGTGGTGCACTTGCTTTAACGTTTGGCACAAAACCCCTTTAGTACACAAAAGTTTATCATGGTTGCAGTTTGCACCGCTTAACATTGCGCGAGGGCTCCCACTAAGGCATAGTAAATCTTGACCTGATGGTACAACCAACAAACAGGTGCAACTGAAGCAAATTTGCACGTTGCGCTCCTGGTACTCCTGTGAGCTCAGCTATGGACAGAAGTCTGACGCTGCATGGACAGGGAATCTGAAATTGGTAAGCAACTCACGTTCCCTCCAAGTAGAGCAGCTGGATTGTATAGGAGGAGTAATACAGATAAAGATTTTATTTAATTATTCATGCAAACTATGAGGACAATCGGCATAGATGTATGGTTCAAGGTTGGGGAGCGCAAGGATATATTGTTTTTGTAAATTCATTTTTAAACCGAAGTATAGAAACGAGGCAGCACGACCAAGGCCCAGTCTGGGTGTATCAGAAATACAATAAAATGAACAGCTACAAGCACGAGCTCGTCCGAAGGCAGGTATAAATGGTGGCAGATCTATAGCTGTATTTTCACTAAAACTCAGGAAAGGCGCTTTCTATCCTCACAAATCTACAGATACAACTAAGACTAGAATAAATATTTGATATGTCCTCAGAAGTGGACGTCCACATAAGGAAGTTCTAAAATTAAGGGATCGAGGCTTGGCAATGTACCGATCACCTATGCATGAACCAGCGGTTATAAGATTGTAATCTCTATTCAGGGAGATCGGCAACTCTGCCTAAAGACGGCATGGCAGTGGGGGCCCCTTTAAATGCCTCCCACCAGACTGCATACTTCTGTGGGCCTTGCTCGTTTGCACCAGGGTGACAGAATTCTCACTGTGCAGGAAGGGAGACTTCAAGGGCTGGCTCCGGCAGCAAACATTTGCCAACAACGCTCTAGACTCTCGCTGAATCCCATGCATAGCGCCTATGTGAAGTATGCGGCCTCTGTAAACGCTCCAGTTTTCACAAGGAGTTCTGCTCAAGAAGTTGGCCAATTGAACGAGTTACTCTTTCTGCAAGAAAAATGTACGAGCGACATGACCCTATTTAGTCGAAGTCGGACAGAGCAGCCTAGAGGCGTGTATCTGTTTCGCATCTTATATGTAATTCATGTGCTCGGAGGTCCTTATGTAATGTAACTGTTCTATTGTAAAGTGCTCTGCCACCTTCGGGTAAAGTATGTGCTATATAAAAAAACGCATATTATAAATAAATAATAAACAGGTTTAAAAAAGTACAGCGCCATACTTGTAGCGAGTTGTGTGTGGATGAAACACTCTTAACTAATTGCATTTCAGTGCTTTATTTATTTATTTATTTATTTATTTTTTAATTGTTTTTATTCATTGCAAGAGGAGAAATAAACACAATATTGAAATCACATTAGTTGTACATATATATATATGGTTATCTATACAATTTAAGTCTTTATGTTTAAAGGAAGAGAAGAAGAAGAGACAGGAGATTGCAAAATAAATATTCACAAGGCTCTGAAACATAACAAAAGAAAAACGAAAAGAAAGATTAGCGTGCCGGTCACACAATAAAGTCCGATCAGTGCTTTATTTGTGATATATTAAATGCTGGTGCCTAAAGTTTTGTTTAGAAACCGGCTGGCTGGCGCTATGAAAGGTCGTTGAGCCGAAGGCCAAGGATGAGTAGTCTTGATTACACTTCATACCTCTTTCATCCACCACCAGGCACCCCTCCCTCTTTATCGCACTCTTGCAGCGTTTGTTATACCTGCTTTCTCCCTTTGTCACTATTTTTCTGTCTTTCTCTTCCTTCTTCTCCTCCCTTATGTGTTTTTAGGTCTCGCCTGTCGATGCGCATGCGCATCGAGCAAGGCGAGAGTATTGGCACTTATCCGCTCTTTATCCACACTGCAAGGAATCGTGGCGATTCCTTGCAGTGCACGATAAATTTAAGCTCAATGCGCATGGGCATTGAGCTTAAATGCGCGTGCACATGCCCCCAGCCGCCTACTCTCTCTCTCAGCCTTCCCACAACTCCGCCCCCTCACTACTTGATTGCACGGCCGCTAGGCCGTGCCTCCCCTACTCTCCTCCCCCCTCCTCCTCTCCTCCCATGCCTGCCTGCCTGCCTGCCTGAACTCTCCGCCTCCCGATCTTTTCCTAGCTCCTGATCTTCTCCTGCCCGGGTTCCGATTTCCCTTGCACCCCCGATCGTCCCCTGATTTCCTCTTGTTTTAGAAAGTCACTCTACTCTTTCTGTCCCCTTAATATCCATTTCCTGCCTCTGACCACCCTACCCTTTGATGTCTAAGACCCTGTGACTCGCAGCGAGTGTGGATTTACAGCTCAGCCCCTCCCCCCTCCTCGCTCCCCTGCCAAGGAGAAGCGTGCAACAAAAACAGAAAAAAAAATTGAAAAAGTAGTAAGCTGGCTCTGTGCCCATGCTGGGAGCCGCTCGGGGCTCAAGGGCTCAGCTGAGGGGCTTCCTCGCTCTGGCTGCAGACCAACTTTGATGTTTTTGAGGGGCAGTGGTGGGATGACACAACTAAACCATTAAAGACCACGTTTTGCGCACACAACTCCGCCCCCTCACTACTTGATTGCACGGCCGCTAGGCCGTGCCTCCCCTACTCTCCTCCCCCCTCCTCCTCTCCTCCCATGCCTGCCTGCCTGCCTGCCTCAACTCTCCGCCTCCCGATCTTTTCCTAGCTCCTGATCTTCTCCTGCCGGGGTTCCGATTTCCCTTGCACCCCCGATCGTCCCCTGATTTCCTCTTGTTTTAGAAAGTCACTCTACTCTTTCTGTCCCCTTAATATCCATTTCCTGCCTCTGACCACCCTACCCTTTGATGTCTAAGACCCTGTGACTCGCAGCGAGTGTGGATTTACAGCTCAGCCCCTCCCCCCTCCTCGCTCCCCTGCCAAGGAGAAGCGTGCAACAAAAACAGAAAAAAAAATTGAAAAAGTAGTAAGCTGGCTCTGTGCCCATGCTGGGAGCCGCTCGGGGCTCAAGGGCTCAGCTGAGGGGCTTCCTCGCTCTGGCTGCAGACCAACTTTGATGTTTTTGAGGGGCAGTGGTGGGATGACACAACTAAACCATTAAAGACCACGTTTTGCGCAAAGAATCTGGCCTCTATGCCCCCGTTTGTGCTACGCTTTCTCCAAGTGCCGGCAGAACATGTGCCGGATTCCTGGCTTGGGTGTTGCACATGAATTGTTTTCGTGTATTTTTAGCTCTGGCCTTTCTTGTGCGAGAGACAATGCATGCTGTTTTCAAGGTTTTAGTTACAGAGGCGCCAGTCATAGGACCGCCAACACGGAATGTGTGCATGCGTCGTGGAACTTCGGCCATTTAGGAAATCTTTCAAGACTTGTCTTTATGCTCTTTAACTTGCTGTGGAGGGTTTCCGCGCAGTAAGACATGTCTGTTGCTAGCGCCAGGACACCCTCATAGGTATCCACTGTGCCCTATAAATCACTAATAACATACATGTATACCCTGGACACAAAAGGTAGAAAAGTGTGAACATGGTGGGAGTACCCTGGAACCCACCCAAAGGTACATTTGTTTTTTTCAGATGTGACCCCTCTATTATTGACACAGTTCATATTCTGGACAGTTTACTGTCCAGTCCAGAACGGACGAGCCCTGGATCTACGAGGCCTTGAAAGCTACACTTTTAATTATAGTTCCCTTTTTTGGTGCTTTCTATAGCTAGGATTGTCATTTTGCAGTTACCTCGTAGCGCTATTTTTTGTGTTATACAAGTGCGTGTGATGAAAGTAGCACCTCTGGAATATCACGTTTATGTTTTTTGGACAAAACAAAATATTGTGTAAGTATGCATGTGTATTGGAATGCACGGATAAGACCAATTGTAACTGTGATTTTATCTTTCTACTTGTGAACCTACTGATGCTTACGGTTACGTCACTGTTTCTCCGTCTGTTACTGACACTTCTTGGCGCTGTGCGCTATGCTGCAGTTTTATGCCGCCTCATAGTAACCCTGTATCCGAACACTTTAGCGAATGTCACTTTTCTTTGTTTCAGACAGAGGGGGAGCCTCGCTGAGCCTTTTTTCCCTTTTTTAGGTCTCGCCTGTCGATGCGCATGCGCATCGAGCAAGGCTCAACTCCTCACCCTCAACACCTCAACCTCACTCACTCTCAACACCTCACCCTCACTCACTCACCCTCAACACCTCACCCTCACTCACTCACACTCAATCACCCTCAACACCTCACCCTCAACACCTCACCCTCAACACCTCACCCTCAACACCTCACCCTCAACCCCTCACCCTCAACCATTCACCCACACTCACCCTCCCCCTCAATTCCTCACCCACACCCTCAACACTTCACCCTAAACACCTCACTCATCCTCAACGCCTCCCCCTCCCTCACCCTCACTCACCCTCAACACCTCACCATCACTCACCCTCAATACCTCACCCTCACTAACACTGAAACACTCAATCACCCTCACTCTTACTCTCACTCACACTCTACACCTCAGCCTCACGCTCACTCACTCACCCTCAACACCTCACCCTCACCCCCTCAACACCTCACCCCCTCACCCTCACTCTCACTCGCCCTCAAACCCTCACCACCTCACACCCTCACCCTCACCCTCAACTCCTCACCACCTCAACCTCACTCACAACACCTCACCCTCAACACCTCACCCTCAACCCCTCACCCTCAAATGTAAATGTAAATGTAAATGTAGGTATACTTATATAGCGCGACCTGTCACCACAAAGGGCATCCTGGCGCTTGCCTAGGGAACCCGTCCTGGTATTCCCCTGTGAGAGGCCCCGGCAGGGTATCCACAAGGTGAAAGCCAGGCATCCCGCCGCGAGGGGCCGTTGTGGAGATTAAGCAAGCTATTGCCCAGAGTCACAGAGCATGAACCCGTGAGTTGAGAAGGCACCGGAGCGAGAATTATCGAGACCGTGGAATTTTTAGCCCAAGACCCGCCGAGGCGGGGAATTGAACCCTGGTCCAGGGCCGATCTCAGCTTCCGGGTCTGCCGCCTCTAACCCCTGAGCCACACTTCTCCACACCTCACCCTCACTCACTCTCACTCACCCTCACCCTCACTCACACTCACTCACACTCAGTCACCCTCACTCACCCTCACTCACCCTCACTCACCCTCAACCCCTCACTCACCCTCACTCATCCTCACTCACCCTCAACACCTCACCCTCACCCTCACCCACCCTCAACCCCTCACCCTAACTCACAATAACCCTCCCTCACCCTCATCCTCACTCACTCTCACTCTCACTCACCCTCAACACCTCACTCACCCTCAACACCTCACTCACCCTCAACTCCTCACTCACCCTCACCACCTCACCCTCACACAGTGCAATAGGTCTCAGAGGATTTTTAGTTAAAGCTTTTACAATTGTTTATTGCTTTTTTGATTTGTAATTCTTTAGCATTGGCTACAAAAAATAAAAATGCAAAAGATTTACAACAAAAAACCCATAAACAATTCTAAACGCACTAACTCTAATGCTGCGAGACCTATTGCATTTCTAATGCTTGTTCTCTCTTGCTCTGGATGAAAATCTGATAAAGTCCCCAAAAATAAGTGCTGATGGGCCCCACCTGCAACCACTGGCTCAAAGTAGGCACTGATTGCATAGCCTGCAGTGTCTTGCCTAAGATTTGTACTCCAGGCACACCCTTCAGTGCAAGTTTCTATGCGATGACAATCAACTGAAGCTATCCAGGCTGAAGAAGGCTGATAGCCAGAAACCGGTCCTTTGGAGAAGTGTGGCTCAATGGTTAGAGCGGCAGACCCTGATGCAGAGGTCTTGCCCGGGACCAGGGTTCAATTCCCCGCCTTGGTGGGTCTTGGGCTCAAAATTCCAGGACCTGATAATTCTCGCCTCGGTGCCTATTCTAATTATAGAGTCCCACTCTGCAACTCTGGGCAATAGCTTGCTTAATCTCCACAACGGCCCCCACAACGCTAAGGATGCCTGGCCTTCACCCTGTGGGTGCCCAGAAGTGGACGCCTCACCGGGAAAGCCAGGACGGGTTCCACAGCGGTATTCGTACAAGCGCCTTGAGACCCTTGCGGGTGAGTAGTGCGCTATACAAGTATCAATTTACACATTTTTTTTTACAACTGAGAGTCAGTCGCATAAAGTGTGTCATTTTGCCAAAATTACACTAAGCGCATGGGTATATTAGACAATATTTCGTCTAACTATTGTTTGCATTTCGCTTCATTGGGCCCCTAGGATTTCAGGCGAAGCCAAGTCATACTACTTCAGTAGGCCTGGCTTTACTTCCAATCTTTGTGGTGTTTATGCAGTTATTAAGCAAAATTAGGCACAAAGTTCCCCGGAAGGCTGAGATGGATGTGTGTGACAGTGTATAGGGAAACCAAGAGGGGAAAAGGAGGTGGGGGAAACCCCTCTTGGGAACTAGAACCCTCACACACCCAGCAAGCTAGGGGTCATGCTTCATCATATGGGTCCTGCTCCTCGTCGGACTGGCGCTGCAATGTCCGACGGGCACCCGCGAAGGGGCTCTTTAGCGGAGATCTTTTTTTCTTGCCATATGGTGCATGCGTGTGAGAGGGCAAAAAGAGTGTAGTCGTGAGAAGGTGGTGATGATAAAAAGGGTTGGTCAGTCCACAAGGAATTTTATTAGCGTGGCTGACCCCCCTTGATTAAAATAGTGGGAGGGGAGATAGAAAGCTTTGGAAGTTATTTGGGCAGGACTACCTACAACCCTCTGGTGTGGTCTACATGTTTCATGCTAAACTAGCAATTCTTCAGGACCATGGTGACAAGTACTACACAGTGAAAGATAGAGTTTTTTATACAACCTTAACTTGGTTGGTCTGTGGAGCAGGCCGATTGGTCCTGCTTCGAATAATGCAACCCTGGGATGATCCCTAAGGTGCCCCGCAGTCTGCTCCTGTGGGACCTGCACAGGGGAGTCAGGGACCCTAACGGTGTGCGGTCTCTGCCTGCAACCCCTACCCCCACGAGGATTCCGTGTCGGAACCGGAGCGACTGGTCAGGGTTTATGCAGTTCCCAGCGCATTTTACCTTCTCCGTACTGGTGGTCTGGCAAGCGCTGTCACTCTTTATCGTTTTTGCTTACACAAGCATATTAAACACATTCAGATAAAGCGTGATTTATGTTAATATTTTCTCACATTGAGTCTTACATTATAAGTAGTTAAAGTTAAATAAACAGTTTAAGTGTGTTCATGTTAAGTTAGTCACAGTAAATGTAGGCCCTCAGTGGATTCCTTCTTGCTAACATAGAATCAACAGGAGCTCCTATAATCTTCTTCTAAAACCACAACGTTTCACCCAGAAAAAAACATACAAACAGGACCTTCTCAGGAATGGCTCCCAGGATTTGGAATGCATTGCCCCCAGAAACAAGACAGAACGCGTCCACTGCATTTTTAAAAAAAGATGTGAAATTGATTCTCATGGCCAAATTTACTTGAACTATTTATACAGTCAGTCAATACCACTTTATTCGATTAATAAAAATCATAAAAGTCTACTATAAAATACATCCATGGTTACAATATTTTTTTAAAAACACATATACAAAACAACATTTTCCTAACACATAGAATTTCATTTTAATATAAAACATTAAATGGCCTCATAGTTCTATGATTTCTGTATTTCTTATTTTCTTAAGCCGAACGGTCGTTACAAAAAAGTTTGCTATATAAAAGATATTCCGTGGATTATCCAGTAGTACTATTGTGCATATATTTGCCACTCTGCTATAGTTACTACTTTTGTATTAGTCTAACCAATATTACTTTGTGTGTATCTTTGTCACTTAAATTTGACCTGTAAAGTGCTCTGATGCCCGCAAGGGTCTTGTTCGCGCTATACAAAACTTTCAAAATAATAAATAAATAAATAAATAAACACTGAAACTGTACTTTTGGCTGTTATCCGTAATCGCATTCTTCTCTCAATTCAGGAGCTGTGTCGTAGTAGCTTAACCAAATTATTTGTCGCAGTCGTGTTTTTATGTAAATTGTTTATCCTTGTGAGTTTCACTGGAAGTAAAATAATAGCCTTTTGCACCTGTGTTCGATACGGCCGGACAGCGATGTAACAGCCTGTACGAGATACCTCCTGAAGGCCATGCAGCTGCGAGCTTCCTTGCTGTGATGCCTGGGAAGGAGAGCGAAGACATCTTATCGAGAAATTGCTGGATTCTGATTGCTTTCTGTCTCTTGGGGCCCATACTGGGCTGAACTTCAGAAGAAACTGTGCGTTGAATTGGGCATTACTGAGCCTGTTAGATTCAGATTGCTCCTGTCCACCTTGGAATTCAGATGCTCCAATCAAGTCTTGCAAGAGCAGATGTCCCTTTCATTCTCTTGATGCTCCATGCTTATTCTTAAGTTCAAAATGATTTTATTGAAGTATTTTGTAGACAAAAGAAATAGACAAGTACAATACAAAAAGAATAAATCCATGCTCCATGCTTATTCTTAAGTTCAAAATGATTTTATTGAAGTATTTTGTAGACAAAAGAAATAGACACGTACAATACAAAAAGAATAAATCCATGCTCCATGCTTATTCTTAACCAGCTCATATAACCTTTCGAGCAAATCTATTCCTGTTTGCTTAAAGAACCTTGATTTGGTTCTGCCTTTCGACGCCTTACCTGCTGACACCTGCTGCTTAAACTTTCCCGACCCCATTTATAGGGACTTTGCATTTGACAACCTTTAAATTACCTGTCTTTGCATTTCGCTATTTTGACTCTATTTGGATTTTGGTGAACTACTATATTCTGTAAATGGATTTTTGACCTATGACTAATATTAATTATTTGAGTTTGGAACTTTGCTAATTTGTTATTAAACCTTCATGGTTTGCTACTCAAGGACTCTCTGCCATCCTGAGGAGCAAAATGTGCTTCGCTGTCATTGATATGTGGTGGAACTGTTGATATTACACATCAACTTGAGTCAAAGGTCCCCATTGGAGTGCAATTTGTATTTGAATTTGCTCCAAGGATTTGCATGGTGCAAGCCCCATCCTCCGCAGCTTCTACAGGCGGTTGATTTTTTTGTTTTATCTGTTTTTTAGTTTTTTAAGTCATAATATTTGTATTACAAGCTTGCATGTCTCTTACAAAAAACATACACTGCATTTAAGAGGAAAACGTATTAATCAAGGTGGTACACGTGATTGCTTAACAGGCAATACAATTGAAAAACTCATGCCCATACAGCATTAGAACTAACAACAAAAGGAGCCCACACAGAGTATAACTGTACCAGTTCACATACATGCCTGAGCTGCCCACCTGTATGTGTATGCACTTGAAGCAAACTATGCTATTACCTCCTTGCGGATGTGGCATATTGTCAAGATTAGTGATCAAAAGCAGTGAATTTAAATCCTAAACTAGTAACAACAACCTATGAGGGAGGGAATGGGGCGGGCTAAAATAAAGAGGGGTGACGCATGTCCATAATTACCATCGCATTGTGATAGGTTAAACTGATAAGTCTAATAACATGGTCCTGAAGTGAAATCTAGGGCAAATAATATGGGTTACACACTCCAACCCTCACTATATGTTGGCAATAATGTAGGCCTGCAGGTAGGTCAGATCAATCAACATTTGAGTTATCGGTGGGGTCCTCCGGTGCCATCTCCAGTTGGAGTGTCCAATAGGCCTTTGATAGTGTACATTTCACACAGTCCTGCATCAACTGGGGGGTGACACCTTTGGAACATAAGTACCTGCACTGTGTCTGATGCATGAAACTGCACAGTTCTGTCTTGTCGACATTTTGGTCTGCAAAGCATTTAATAGTCCGTGGGAGGCATATGGGCTAGTCTGCAGAGAAATATGAGCTACTTCTGCACCGAAAAAACACAGCAGGGAATGGGGCAGAGCGGAAATGTGGCATAATTGCCAGAACCGATGACTTTAGAACTGGGAACCAAGTTCAAGCAACTTGATTTCGGTCAGTATGACCTAAAAAGTACAACACAGTACATACAATATGATTTAAAAAGGTTACATCAAAAAGAAAACATTTACATATATTTAAAAAGAAAACAGTTAAAAAGAACCTCAATGGTTAATTCTGAACGGGAGACAAAGGTCACTTCAAGGTGCATAGAGTAAATAAATAAATAAATAAGTAGATAAAAAGGATCTCAGGTTCAAGTCCCAGTGGATGAACATTGTGAGCACATCACTTTATGCCCCTGTGCCTCAAAAAGAAAAATCCGAACTTGTGTAATTTATTCTGGGGCTCAAATCAAAGCGCTCTATGCCTTTGGGCCAAATTTCTGATATATAAAACTGAAAAAAATCCAGAATCAATCAGTTGTCAGGGCCTGGTGAGATGGGCGGGACCACGGATCACTTAGAGCAGGCTTGTGCAACCAGTAGCTCGTAAGCTACTGGTATCTCTACATCTACCTGTGAATAGCTCTCCAGTGTTCAAGCAGGCCTACTGAGTTCACACCTTTTGTTTGATATCACTGATGTAAGTATACAAAAACTCAAAAGTGTGTATTTGAGACAAACATGTATGTATAGTCAGAACTTATAGCAGATGTTTGGAGAGGAGTTGTTGAATTAAAAATATATATTTAAAGCTGATATTTAAGGATAAGTCACATTGGGGTGATCTATTACTAATGGTAGTACCTTGGTGCCAGGGGCATTTCAATTAAGGCTGCTATGCATTACCGATGTAGAAGCATTCCACATTAAAATAGACACAGTCACAGGAAGCAAGACGCAAAGAGGACTAGCGGGGATAGCCACCGCCTTCCTTTCAGTAGAACTTCAGTCCAAAGAAGCACGAGACCTGGTCGATGTACTTCTGACAGCTGTGGTAAAAACTATCCTGGGTAACTGGAAGGACACCAGCAAAGCCACCTTCAAACGCTGGTTCAACTGGGTCACGTTCCTCCGGGGGGCTGACAATATCACCGCCAAACACAAGGTGGCGAATCACACCGCTAAAGACAACATGTGGGAAGCTCTCGACGCATATCTAGAACAGTGACCAACATCCCCCCCCCCCCCCATTCTTCTTTCTCCTACTCTCCTTCCTCTTTTTCTCTCTAATGGCCCCACCAGGCCGCAAGTATTACGAATGTTTTGCCTTTGTTTTGTATACAAAAATTTACTCTCAATAAAGAATATTTTGAACTAAAAAAAAAAAAAAGCCTTTTTATGCATTACTAGAAGGAACCATACTGTATAAGTTGCCATGATAACGGCTCCTATCATGCATATTGTGGCCTCTAATGTAATCTTATCTGATGTGGTCACTACAACACTAATCATATTAGTAAGTCTATGTGTTTTTTTTTAACATAAGTAGGTCTTATTACAGAAGAGGATGGAGAGTCCTGACTTAGAGGTAGAGGCAGGGCTTTAAGAGGGCTGGGTCTCACCGGGTCTGTGCACTGGCAGTTTTTTAAGGCGGCCTCGAAACGGGTCTCTAACGGGTTCTGTTTTGTGCCCTGGGAGAGGCGGTCCGTTTTTTTCGGTACTGCAATGACAGTAGGCACATCGATGTGAGCGTTGTAGGGGAAGGGAAATCCTTTAAAGAGAGTCATTTTCTCTCTGGATTTCCCTTCTCTTTTTCAATCTCAGGAGCAGCAACATTGTCGTGGTGTCTCCACCAGGGCTTTAAGTGGAAGTGTTTCCAATAGAGGTGTGGCGCCGCGGCCAGGGCGACTGACTCTGGAATCTGGGGATCACGGTTTGATCACCGGCGGCACATTAGCCCAGCACCATGTGACTCTGGGCAATAGCTTGCTTAATCTTCCCGACGGCCCCCAGCGCCTAGAGACCCTTGCGGGTGAATGTGTGCTTTACAAATGTGGATTTATAATATTACATACAAGCCATAGTTGCTGCTTATTTAACTTATCAACTAGCAACCATTGACAAAGCCAATAGTCCTGACTTGTAGGTATGATGTGACTTGTTGTATCATTTATCTGGATGCAATGACAGAAACAGCAAAATACAAGTCCAGAGGCACACTGTGCTAAACACATATATTTAGCTTAGGTGTTTTAAGCCACACCCTTAATTACATTGACTACGCCCCTTTGAGAGACCCCCCCCAGTTTTTTCATCCCACTTAAAGCCCTGGGTAGAGGGCACTTTCCTCTACAGCATGTAGAGCGTGACATGAAGGGCTGGGACTCTCAAAGGCTGGTGGGGCAGGAGCCGAGTCAGTGGCATGGCAGGGTTAAATAGCCTGTGTGTGAAAAGCATTGTCGAGGGCAAGTGGAGAAAGTGAATGAGTGAACCAAATATAAGGAACAAACCAAGAAGAAGCATGTTCCCCGGAACCCCTCAACCTGGAGGAACAGTGCATTGTGGATAGTGACGGGGACGGAAAGGGGGCAGAGAAGGAGAGCGCGGGAGGAAGCAGGATGGATCCTGTGAGGGAATTACGGATGTCTTGAGGCTTTGATTGAAGCTGTATTTAGAATGAACCACGTGTACCGTCAGGCCCAGGGCGCCTCGGTCAGCCCTGCCCCTCCCTCGCACAGCGGGGCCTTTGTGTGCGCACGTGGTGGCGTCTGGGGCGTGACTTTTGACCTCCAGGCTGCCCAGGGCTTTCAGAGCGGGTCATTGATTCCTATAACTACCATCTGCCTGGACTTCTGGGCTGCTTTGTCTGCAGGGTCGTTACTGAATGGGAGGGGGCACCTGGAAGGCAGAGTGAGGGAGAGACAGCAGAAGTGAGGGAGGAGGGGCTGGGCACAGACAGTCTTGTGACAGGCCTTCTGCTCACGGGGGCCCCCGGGGAGGGCAGAGACACGACCGGGCTTCAATGGGCGCTTTGAAAGCAGCACGGGCAGCTGCCGCCAACGTTAACAGTTGTTTAGTGAGGGTCAGCCGGATACGAGGACGACACCCATCACGATGTCTGTTTGTCTGTCTGACCGTCTGTCTTTCTGTAGGTCTACTGAGTTCTATACCTGTCTCTGTTCCCTGTGGGCACTGGGAAGCCCAGAGCAACCATGGCAGGATGGGCTTGCTGGCAAGATGCTGCCACTTTTGACGTGGCGGCTTCCATGGTGCCCAGGACTGTGCCAAGCCGGTGTGACGCAGGACAAAAAGCCCCCGCTGTGATGCCAGCTCGCGCGCGCATGTGATGGGAGGGCTGGCTTCTGCCGTCATAGCTATCCCACTTGTAGGACCCCACACCCCTTATACTGTTTGAGTTTTTTTGGGGGGAGGCGTGGTTCCAGAATATTCTGTGCTTTTCTTCTTGCCTCATATCCATCTCTTGTCACGCTGTGACTGGGTCCAGCCTCTGGCCTCTCAGCACTCTTTTTGTCCGTAAGATTTAAAGGACACAGATGAGTTATCCTGGAGTCGCAGCTGATCGTGTGATGCTAATGTTGCTATCTCTCCTCGACTCTTGTTATTTCTCCATTAAAAAAGGCACATTTTTGTGTCACCGGCCGCACACTCTCTAATCTGCTGTCATTTCTCTGCCTCCGTCTCTCAGCGGCCTCATTCCCTTGTCTTCTCCTGCACTCACCCCATTCAGAACATATTATTAGGTCTCCCTTTTATCCTCTGACTGGACCCACAATGTACCTCTTAATTTCTCCCTGATCCGCTTTCTCCGACTCGTCATTCTTTTTATTGCACTCCCATTGATTCTCCCGGTATCTCTGGCCCCTCTTTCTCTCTCTCGTCTCCTCCTCCTCCTCTCCCCCTCTCTTTCTCTCTCTCGTCACCTCCTCTCCACCTCTCTTTTTCTCTCTATCTCTCTCGTTGCCTCCTCCCTCTCCCCTCTCTCTCTCACTCGCTCTCCCTCACTCTGGCTTCTCATATCGTGCCCAATGCTGGAGTCAAGTGACAGATTGTCTCTGTTGGTGGACCACATATTCTTAAACTTTCTTTGCACACTTGGTCTGACGTCACATGTGTGACAAACTTCACAAGCTCGATCAGCATCCAGCTGCTCAATTCTGCTCAGGCAAAGATGGGATGCCAACTTCTTTCATCCTTTCTCATACATCGGCGTCGGAGAACTTAGAGGGGTCCATACAGGGAGAATGTTTTTAGCATGATGCCCCCACAGTGACTCAAAAAGGACGGTCTCTTGGCTTCCCCTGTAGAAGTCGCTACTTAGACGTCACATTATTTTGGGCAATATCAGAGCACAGTTTCCATCACAGTAGGCTATGCTGCACAGTCCCATCTGCGCTCTTGCCTCCCACAGCCCCAAGAGAGCTCCAGGAGGGATTCCCTGGAGCATGGCATACGTCCACCGGGTGATGCTTCCGCTGTCCATTTAACTGGGCGCATTGGCGACTCTAGGCTCATGGTGGCCCTGGGCAGGGAGCGTAGGTAGGGGGCCCTGGAAGAGGGGGTCCGGAGCGCGGAGGCCAGTGAAGATGGTGGGTCAGGTTGTTTCGAAGTGGAACGGAGCAGGAGGCCGCCAAATCCCTGCCAGGGGCCGCCACGGAAATATGTATCCATCCTCACAGGATTATTATATTAAGGATATATATTGGTGTGGTGGCCCCTGGGATTTGGAGGCCCTGTGCAGGTGCACAGCTTGCACATGCCTAAGGCCGCCCCTGCTGGGCGCTCTGGACTGGTGTCCTCGGGTGTCGCCACCGTGTCGTTAGTAACTCGAAGAAGCGAACCGTCCGCATCGCTGTGGAGGGAATTCCTCCTCAAACCTCTAGATGGCGGTCTTCTCATGAGGCGGTATGCAATGCTTTTTTGGAGGTTTCCTCCATTGCCTTTAGACCTTGTCCTGGTGTGATGCGTGGAGTGAAAGCTCAGCACAGATGGGACCTGAGCTGTTCAAATGTGACGTCCTGCCTGTGGTTAGCTGAGACTCTTCATACCACGAGTATGAAGAGTCTCAGCTAACCACAGGCAGGACGTCACATTTGAACAGCTCAGGTCAATCACAACACTCTCCTCAACACTCTTCAACAGAGAATGGGCATGGAGGGCACTGTGCTTAATGGTTTGCTTCCTTCTTCTCTGATAGATCCCAAATGATCAAAATAGCGAACATTCTTTCATCTCCTTTGGTGGTAGGTCAAGGTGTTCCTCAAGGCTCTATCATTGCACCCACATTGTTCAATCTCTATTTAGAACCACTGGGAAATCTCCTAAGTAAATCCGGGGTCCACTATCATATCTACGCAGACAGCACTCATATCTACCTCAAGGTTGCCTCGACTCACAATCTCTCTGTCCTAAGCTCTACTCTGGACTCCATTCAAAACTGGATGTCAACACATCAACTGATTCTGAATCCCTCCAAAACTGAATTCCTCCTCACTTTCTCCTCCCCGGTTCATTCATGGATGGACCAGATGAATCTACTGAACAATAAACCCATCATTGTCGACAGCGCACAAGTCCCTTGGTGTCATATTCGACACAAAACTCAATCTACTCTCCCACATTAATTCAATTGCAAATTACGCTCAATACCAACTGCGCCTTCTTTGGGGGATTTGTCGCTTCTTCCCGGAGCGTGACCTTAAAACCCTGGTCCAATCGCTGGTTCTCCCCAGACTGGACTACTGCAATTCTCTTCTTATTGGCCTCCCCAAATCCCACCTGTCCCTCCTTAAATTTGTTCTCCATTCAGCTACTCGTTTCATTTATGGGGCCAAAAGAAGAGACCACATCACACCCATGTTATCCACCCTCCGCTGGCTTCCCATTGAGGCAAGATCTATCTACAAGACTGCCTGCATCACCCACAAAGCCTTGCACTCCTCTCCTCGCTACCTGCCGAATAAACTGAAACTCTCTGGAGGCTCAAGACCACCACGTAATGCAGAAAATGTACTGCTTGAACCTCACACTTTCAAGAAGGAAAGATCGATGGCCCAATCCTTTTCTGGAACTCACTTTCGCCTCAGCTCCGGACCACCTCCTCCTCCCAGGTCTTCAAAAATGATCTCAAAGTTCTCCTCCTTCAAAGACTCTTCCAAATTTAATTCACACCCTCTCTATTATCTGAAGGATGACCTTTCATTATAGAAAATTCTATTCTCCATGACTATGGAAGTGCCTTCCCAGTGTGTTCTTGTGGTTTGAGAGTCTGCCATTTATTGCAGTATTACCCATCTACCTGTGTTTGGTACTCTTCTGTAACATGCACACGTCACTTTTCTCTGGTAACACACTGTTTGCTACCTCTTACATTTTTTTTGCTTTCGATACTTGCACAATTGCCACCATTGCCTACGTAACGTTTGTTCTTGTGTTTGAGTGTCTGCCATATATTGCAGTACTATACCTCTAATTGTACTTTGTACGCTTTTGTAACCTGCACACATGTCACTTTTTCCTCTTGTAATGCACCGTTTGCTACCTCTTGTATTTTGTTTGCTCACAATTGTCACTTTTACCTCATGTAACTTAACGTTTGCTTTTGTAATTTGTTCACTTGTAATGTTCTCCTCATGTATCAGTTCTGTTCCTATTGTGAAGCGCTCTGAAACCTTTGGGGAAAGTCTGCGCTATATAATAGCGCATAAAATAAATAAATAAAAACAGCCTGGGACCCGGCGCCATGAAAGGGACGTGAGGTAGAGCAGAGTGAAGAGGAAGCTGCAGAGGAGAACCCCTACACTTGTTATTAGTCCCAGTTATTTTGCTTGTTTTTTCTGGAGAGGATGTGGTGACCACCAGAGCTGGCCACTTTGGAGCTGGGGAACCAGGGGCTTATTTACAAGCCCCTTGCGCCACCCTTACGTCACTTTTCCCATGTTAAAAATGATGCAAAAGTGGCACAAGGGGCTTGTAAATCTGCCCCCAGGTTCGAGTCTCAGCATCGGCTCAATCGACTGTGATTCTGGGTAAATCACTTAATCTCCCCATGCCTACCAAAAATGAATGTGTCCTTGTGTAACAAAACTGGTACTCGTGTAAAGCGCTCCAATACCTTCGGGTCGAGTTTACGCTATATAAAACTGCAAAAAAATCACCTGTGCCCATGTCTACCACGATCCACCACTGTTATGTGTTCCATAGGGCTGAGAAGAGGACCACAGTTAGTATATATTCAGCAGAGCCCCTGACTTCCTACCTCAGACAAAGAGCAGTCATTGAGGCCTACTTTGGTAAGGTGCCTTGGAAAGAGGTGCGTTCATGGAGGAATGAAGAACAGTCATTGCCAATCTGGTCCCCCTCCTGGAGTGTTAAAAGTGCACACATAGCTGTAATCATGCTCTTGAGTCTTGTCTGAATTTCCCGTTCTTAATTACTGCTGTGTGCGTGTACACTCTCTCATTGCCCCTAATAGTGTTCCACAGTACGTGGCCACCCCTTCACTGCTCTTATTTTCAAAGGCGCGCAGTCTACCTCATACTGTCACAATCAATCATGACCCCACTGTGAGCAAAAACCCCTTACTCGGGTAAAAATGTTTGTATGAAGAGCACAGGGAGACTCACGCGCATGCCCATCCAGCCCCAGTCCGCCTCTCCTTACAGACTGCTTGTAGGTGTACGGCCAGAGCTAAGATCCTCGCCTCGATCGGGAGGGATGACTTTTTAGCAATACTAATCGCCGTGACATCTGGCTTAATGGTACCGCCTGTTTCCGTCCCCTCGCGTCTTTCAATGTGGCGGAAGTGCTCGGCAATGGCAGCCATCTTGGAGTGGCTATCTGCTCGTTACACCCGCTTTTGTTTCGTATTATTTATGTGTGTATCCTGCCATCTACCTACACACATTGGTTTCTGATATACCATATTTAATTTTTCTTATGGATATGCACATATGTCTGTGAGAAGTTGGCCTGGTATGTGATGTTCACTATTCTAGTGAGCACCTTGCACCAGTCCAAACGACCCTTATGGCGATTGGCTGTAAGTCAACCTTATAGACCAGCTATCCTATTGGCAGCATGGACAAAAGCAGTCTTAGGCTAAACTCAAGAGGGCATGTGAAGCCAGCTGTTTTACCATATGCAATCCCTTTAATACCAAATGAAAGGACACCACACAAGTTATATATTATAAAATATATGTATTTTTTACTAGAATAATCCTCTGTACTCTTTATGAGGGCAAAAGCACAAGAGTTAAACAAAGAACTTCATATAACATACAAAAGTTGCACAAATATGGATAGGCCCTGCTGGCCCCTAAAACCATATACTAAAAAAGTGGTATAAGAACCACGTCACGAACAATGGTAAGGCCTCGGGCCTTGAGAATCGCTGGGGCTACACTGGACTAACAGAAGTTAGGACGGGGGAGGCCCACAGGATGCGGGTTCACTGTCTATAGGCACACGCATGCACCAATAGAAGTCAATGGTGCGTAAAAGTTAGAAAGCTGCAGATTTGGAAGTCTTCCGACTGGACTAGAACTTAACCACTTAAAACTAGGACACTAGGGATGTAAATCTCTACAGGAGCACCGTAGTACTCTCGTTACCTCACCCACAGGAAGTGGGTGCATAGGTGTCAAAGTGCATCGGGTTTCGTCATGGAGTTCTATGAAGCCTTGGTGAAAAGATGCTGCAGGCAACCAGGAGAGAAGAGTCCGGTTGGATCCAAGGGTGGATAGAAGATTTAGAGTACCTGAAAGCAGAGGGGACAGAGTCTGAGTCACTAGCCAGTGACCAGGAAGGAACCAGGCGATGTTGGGTTGCGATCAGGTGATGTCATGAAGCTTGTCTCCGCTGCCACGTGGACCAGGAAGTATCGACGATGACCAGGAGGTGGACACGGACTGTCCCACAAAGGCTCTCGCTGTCGGCAGTGTCAGTTCTCGATTCGGAGTCAACATGCCTTGGCAAATGCAACCCACGCAAGAATCGGAGATGGCTTCTGGATAAGACCAGCGAGGTCTGATGGGCTGCTCCTTTTCAGGGGAGCAAGGGCCAGTCTGGAGCAACCAGACCAGCAGTGAAAATTTGTAGGTTCGTTGTCACAGAGGCCACTAGCCAACGGGCAAGTGACCGGACAGACGCGTCGAGCAGGAAAATGCAAAAGGGCTCCACGCAGCACTCAGTGAGTGTGGAGAAGTGATCTTCGGTGCAAAAGCTGCTCGGGGCTGGGGCTTCTCAATCCCCAATGCACAGCTTCGAGGGTGCCTCGGGAGATGCACAGAAAGCACTTCACTGGCTTTCCAAGATGGCCGGTCCCACGTCTCACGTCGCCTTCACGGGTCTCAGCTTTGCTGTGGCTGTGGATCGGGCTGTTGGATGTCTGGAAGTCCGGTTCTTGTTTGTCTCTGTCGTTCGAGCTCCGGCGGGAGCAACAACAAAGAAAACTTTTGAGCACTGATGGTGCCTGCTTGTGCTGGGTGGTCACTCCTTGACCACAAGGGAGATTCTTCAGTCTTCTACGTCGAGTAGGATGTCGAAGGGTCCAGAGTTTTGTATCAAAGTTTCAGTCAGGATGATCTAAAGTCTAAGGACACAGCTCCTAACTTTATTCCAAATCAAGGGGCTGGATTACCTGCTAGGTTTCTCCTATGGGTGGGACCCAGGAAGGGGGTGGTTACACCCCTTTCCCTTTGTCCAGTTTCGCGCCAGAGCTGGGGCTGGAGTGCCCAAGCACCGGTTTGAACTGGGCTATGCATGGGACACCTTGTGTGGCCCAGGCAGTGTCTAGTTTCATTCAGCCCTCCCTGCCCCAATCCACTATCTCCTGTCTGGGATGGTGCTAGTACCTCCCTGTGACAGGAAACCATTTGTCCAGGCCTTCCCTGCCGGAGTTTCGGTCAGCAGCAGGAGGCCAGACTTGTGTCTGTGGCAACAGCATCCATTTTGTGATGCTGAGGCTCTGGTTGATTTTAACCGCGTTTAAGGAAAGTAACATGTCTTCTCCCTCTAGAAGGGTGCAATGCTACCCCCGTCACCAGGACTGGCGAGGGGGTAGTATTCGAAAGCGTATGACACCTTACACGACATGACTTGATAAAGCTAAACCAAAGATAGCATTCAATCGCGAGGTTCATAATGCACTTAAGAGTATATGGTATGGCAATATCCTAGAACAGCTATAAGGACATGGTTCCCAAAGCTGCAGACAGGCTCAGCTCATGCTAGAGCACCATCTCACATAAAACCAGGCACTCTGCCTACAGGATTGTTAAGGCCTGCCAAAGGAGTGACTTATAGGTGCAAATGTGTACAGATATAGGTTTAGACATAGGTATACTATATCTAAGCAAGGGGTGTTTACACGACCTTGCCCCAGCTGAGTGATCAGCCAGTTGTGTCAGTTTGGATGGCCAGCCAGGGGTGGCAAAATATATGCTGCAGCCCCTGGTAGGCCTTTGATGCACCTATGCCCTGGGTACCTATAGTACTCTGTACAGGGGCTCACAAAGTGACCCAATCCCAATTGGTGATGTACCTAAAGTACATGGTTGTGAATTTAGAGAGAGAACAGCAGGGCTGTGGGTCTGATTAGCAGGACCACAGCCACATTAAGTCGAAAACCAGTGAAGCAAAAAAGCAAAAAGTGGGGTGACCATAGGAAAGCAAACCCTACTCTCCTACAATGTCCATCTTATTGCTAAGGGAATATGATTCTAGTATTTCCATATTTAACCCTGTGTATTCAATACTGTCATTTTCATTACATATGCAGATGCTAAATGGACTGATATCTAAACACATGTCGCACAGCCTGGCTTGCACTGACGAAGTATGTATAGTATGTCCTACCTTAACGTACTCAATGTATGGGGGAGGAGATACCTTTCGCAAGTGTTAACATCTCTGTTTTAACTCTTGTCGCAATCTCAAATTACAATTACTGAACCTGTTCAGATGCCACATCTTCCCATGTGCTAAGGTCACACTTTTGGTAGTTGTGAGTGAACACACTGTACAGCTCCCACAGGGATGATGCCCTGGGGGGACTCCAGACTCCTTGGGTACCTGCACTGGGCGTGTATGCACCAGCCGGTCCCGGAGATTAGTGGACCATTTAAAAGGAAACCTAGGTTGAGGCATTTTCTTGGAAGCAGTACTAAGCAGATGCCAGTGTTTTCTAATTATCTGCCTGATCTTAGTGGAGCAAGGACCAAAAGTCGTCACCACTGGGATGCAATCATTCCGGGTTTTTTCATTCCTTTCCAGAAGAGCATTCCTAGGTGTGTTAAGTGCCCTCTTCCTTGCTTGTTTGATAACCTTTTGAGGATACGCACGATTCACCAATGTTTTTGACAGCGCCTCCGTTTGTTCCACGTAGCTCTGCGTGGACGTACAGTTTCTGCGATATCGCAGAAATTGCCCCTCCAGTAAATTATCTAGCAACGCCCTGGGAGGATAGGATCTATAATGCAGTAGCGAGTTTTTATTGGTGGGCTTTTGATGTACTCTTGTCATCAGTTTGTTGTCCATGGCCTGTATGTCTAGGTCCAGATAAGTGACTGTATGTCTATTCATAGTCCATGTGAACTTAAGGCATTTGCCCAGGGTGTTCAACCAAGTGAGGAAATCGTGTAATTCCACTTCCGTGGCCGTCCAGAAACATGGGACATCATCAATATATCTCTTCCAGAGGACAATGTTCCTCTGGAAGAGAATGGTGGAGTGATTGATGGAGTTGGACTCAACTGGTCTACATAGAGGCAGGCCAGGCTGGGGACAAAAGTAGCCCCCATTGAAGTCCCGGAGACCTGGAGGTATACCTGATCTTTATATGCAAAGAAGTTGCGTGTTAATGCAATCTCAATGCATTGCAGCACAAAGGTCTGGGAGGTGTCATAAAACCATTTGCATGCCCCCAGGGCATGGGCTGCTGCCACCAGCGTCGCCTCCTGGGGGATGCTGGTGTACAATGACTCAATGTCAATGGTCACCAGGAATTGGTGATTGGGATCATATACCACGGTATCCAGATGCCTTAAGATATCTGTGGTATCTTGTATGTAAGATGGTTGCGAAATGACACATTCTCTAAGAAAGAAGTCCGAGAACTGGGATAAGGGTTTGAGTAAAGATTGAAACCCCGACACTATCGGGCGCCCAGGCGGTGGGCTCTGGGCTTTATGTATTTTAGGCACAATATAAAATGCCGGAACCCTAGGTTTGGGATTAATGAGGAATTCAGCCTCTTTGTGTGTCAGCCATTTCTTCTCTCTGGCTTCGGACACCAACATAGATATAATACTTTGCAAGTCTTTTTTGGGGTCCCTTACTAAAGGTTTGTAATGTTGCCGTACTCCTAGGAGTCTTGAAACTTCAGCCTCATAGTCCCAGGTGTTCACCACCACCACCACCGCCCGCCCTTACCGGCCGGTTTGATGGTGATGGAGGTATTATTTTGTAGGGATTTCACCGCCTGCCAGTCTGCCCTACTCATGTTACTGTGAGATTTGTTATTCAAATTTTGTTCCAGGTCCATGACATCCTTGAGGACCTTAGGTTCAAATACATGAACCTCAGGGTCTATTTGGTTGCTAGGTGGACAGAAATTAGATGGTTGTCGCAGATTAGATGTAAAGGCTGATGGGGATTCAAGTTCCTTGCCCTCCAAAACTTTCTGAGCTTGATGTTCCTCATGAGTCCATTGAACTCACCTCTGAATTGAAAGCTGTCATGTTTTGGCATTGGAACGTAGCCAAGGCCCTTGTTCAACACCCTATTCTCATCCTCTGTCTGTACAACGTCAGATAGATTGACCACTATGGCGGTATTGGGGTCTACAGAGGTGTTCTGCCCCGACTGCGAGTGATTCTGGCTGAGTAAATTTGCCATGTCGAGTTAAAGTTCTGTCGTGCTCGTCCCCTGCCTCTGCCTCTGTGATTGGCCCCTCTTTGGTCTGTGGGTTGTTTTCCTAAAAAAGCCTGGAAGAGAACTCCTAGATCTTGATCCGTGTTTTCTTGTGGGTTAAACCTAACATGTGAATTAGTAGTGGACTGTTGTACTGGATGTTCGTCATCTTTGCTACTTGTGTTCTCGAAAGCCCAGTTGTGTGGTGTTCTTTGACCCGGAGGTCGCCCTCCCCTAGAGTGCTGTGGTACTATGGCTTGCTCAGGTGGTTGCTGATAGTAGTGATCTTCAGTATATGGGAAAGCCCATTCGCGGCTGAATCTCTCTAGGTTCCTTTTCAACCCTTTGATTTTTTGGTTTACCATATACGTTTGGTATTCACCCAGATCACTTTGGATCTTGGCTAACTGTTCTTCCGCATCTGTCAACACTCCAAACCAGGAAGTGTTTGCAGCCATCTTGTGCCTCGGTAGAACTGAGGTACAAGAAAACAGAAGAAAAAATGCACAGAACGCAAAAAGGGGACGGGTAGAAACACCCTGACCCTCTAGGCCTGTTCAGGGGGTCCCACAAGGACCCCGGAGGCCCCCAATTTTTTTTTAAATCTGCAAAATTTGCACAGGGTGCAAGGATCCTGCTGATAAAAAAAACTAAGCGCGGGCTCCCGTGTTTCATTGTTACTTAGCCCCCGGGGGGGCCAAGTCCCAGGGGCATGGTAAAAAAAGTGTGGGGGGACCCAATCCAAAGCATTTATAGTTGCGGCGGGCACACGGCCCTCATGCAGCCCCGGGGACCGCCACCCCCAGGGCTTGTTATTGAAATGTCGGGGGGCTCTAACGCCCCCCAAGCCCCGGGCACCACCACCCCGGTGCTCGATTTAATTTTGATTGCGAGGGCCACAATTCCCCCCGCAGCCCCGGGGACCCCCACCCCTAGGGGTGGTTAATGGAATGTTTGGGGCTCTAACGCCCCCCAAGCCCCGGGGACCGCCACCCGGGGCTCAAATGAATTTTGATTGCGGGGGGAAACACTGTGCCCCCGCAGCCCCAGGGACCGCAACCCCCGGGGCTTTTAAAAAAAATACCCTGTGTGGCGGGGCTCAAGCCCCCACACACGCTCCGGGACCGCCACCTCCCCGGGGCTCTAAATATTTAGATTGGGGGTCCGTGATGGACCCCCCAGCCCCGGGGACAACCACCCCCGGGGCTTTGAAAATGTGAGGAGGGGGGGCCGCACGGTCCCCTCGTGGAGCCATTGATGGCCCTGGGGACCGCCACCCCCCAGGGCTGGCTCCTGCAGTGTCCCGGGGTGCCCACCCCCGGACACTGTAATTTGCTATGGCAGGGCGGGCGCCTCGCGGCGCCCACCCTGCCATAGCAAACTTGGTTTGAATTTTGAAAGAGAGAGCAGGAAACCTGATCTCTCTTTCAAAATTCAAACCAAATAGCTTTTCCACACGGGGAGCTGCATCTTAGCAGCTCCCCATGTGGAAAAGCAATGCCGGCTCCCGAAGGACGTGGAGAGCCGGTGGGACCGTTGGGATTGGGGACCCCCCACGGTCCCCAACGGAGAGGGCCAGCCCCGGGGTCCCCCAGGCTACAAGTGGCCCGGGAGGGGGGGGGGGCCCGCGTGCCCCCCTCCCAAAAATAAAAAATAAAAAACCTAAGGCCGGCCCCAGAAGATGTTTATAGTTTTTTTTTTCTTGAAAGTGGCACACTTTTAAAGGTAGTGACAGGCTGGGTTTACTTAAGCTAGGCTGAAACTCTATTAAACTACAGTTAAATTCTATTGCAATTTAGATGTATATTTTCAACTGTCTGTCTTCACGCTTTATGCATATATTTTTTAATTCACGCATGCGCGTTGAGGAATTGGTTATCACAAAACATACATCAATTTGAAAATGTAAGATATTTTTGCAAACTTATATATTACAATATTGATCATTTAAAAACCTGACCTTTAATGACGCGCATGCTGGGGTAAAAGAAAAGGTGAAATAGTGCAGTGCAGCTGTGAAAAAGTACTCCTAACCCCCAGAGTAGGTGGAAAATCCATTTGACAGTTTTGGTATATATTCATGTATCTCCACTAACAGAAGAACAAATGAGACACTCACTCAGTGCTGGAGTGAGATGGAAGCTCATATTCTAAACAATCTTAAAACAATCCAAGGCACACTACATAATGTCTAATACTACGGGAAATTTGTATTCATCTTTTGCAAATATTTCATGTTTGAGGTACCATCGATGCTATTGCAGATCACAATGCTTAGTGTGACATTATGACTATATTCAATGTATTACTGGCACACAGTGCACTTTATCACATTATCTTCATTCAGGGGTGTGATTTTTGTCAGGAATGTAATCCTAAAACATACACATGCGTTTCAGTGCATATCCTGTAATGCTTTATTTATTAATTTTAGGCACTTAATATTGCATACACCAAGTTCCAATGAAAAGAAGAGCGCTGTCTAGGAAACATTTTTATTGCAGCCGGAAAATCTCAGACATGAGATACTGTGCTTCAAATAGTTTGTAACAATAACCAGGCACAACTGTAACACATACCTATATGCCATTTTACCCATATATATCTAACAATTATGATTCTTAAACTCATGTTTTGATAAATGTTTTTGGGAAACCCTCCATATTCAAGAGGGAAGTATTATGGCTAATTTGATACACTCCCTCACTTAGTAGTAGGAGTTTCTCAAAATCTCCATTCTAGTAGATGTCTACCAGACTGCGCATAGGTTTGGTTGCTAAAGACTTCTTGAGGATATTCTAAAAATTGACCTCGGAATGCATTCCGCCCGTTGCTTGGCTCTGTGGTCTGTAACTCGCATTTTCTTGCTTTCGATTTGCTGGTTTTATTTGTTTTAGGGTGTTCATCGTGTTTTGTCCCTCTTGTGGAGCATAGCCGTTCACTGTATTCTTTCCACAAGTGCTCATTTTCTGTAAACAGGCCTTTTTTTTTATCAGACAAGTTACTTACCTTTGGTATCGCTTTATCTGGTACAGACATGATCTAGCCTCAGATTCCTTACCTTTGAACTTCCAGGCGTCAGGCTGGATCTGGAAGATTTTTGATAACAGAACCCCTGAATACTAATAAGTGGTGTCGGTCAACTCTGTATGACATCTTAGAATTTTGGTTCATTGTCATTATGACGTCCGCGTTGTTTATATAGGTTTCACCCCGGTGCGCTGACGTCATTACTTTTCACAACTTTCCACGCCAGAAGCGCAGAGCCATGAAGTGACTGACCATGCTGTGTCAAAAAACGACTAGGGTCCTGAAGGGGAACAGCCCTGACCCTAAAACTAATCTGCAGTGCGGGGAGGATGGGTGGGTGGGTAAGGAATCGTGGCTAGATCAGGTCTCTACCAGACAAGGAGTTACCAAAGGTAAGTAACTTGTCCATCTGATAGAGACATCTAGCCGCAGATTCCTTACCTTTGAACGGATACCTAAGCAATACCATCCCCAGAGGAGGGAGTGCAGAAAAGCTTTGAACCAAAAAGTCCTGCAGGACTGAATGGCCAAAAAGGCCATCCGTGCGGACCTGGTTGTTCAGGCAGTAATGTTTGGCGCACGTGTGCAGAGATGCGCACGTGGCCGATTGGCAGATGTCACGAACCGGAACACCACTCTGAAAAAAGAAAAAAAAGATGCTGTAGCTCATATTGCGTAGCAACATGCAGAGAATCTAGCTTTTCTCTATGTAAGGAGTGCAAAAAATAATCATATTCCCTCTGCTTGCTAGTGTAAGCTATTAAAAGAGCACAGAAGAAAGAAAAGCAATGTTCTGTTTTTGTTGCTTCAAACAGCTGCTTCAGTTATGTTCGGCGTCGACCTGACCTGCCTTTCATCTGGGCTGCAAGCTCTGGCAGCAGGCATTGTGAAGGTAGAACTTGACTGTAATAACCTTATATTAGTCGAGTTCTGACGTCTTTTATTTAAAATTGGTGACTGGGTGCGTCACAAATCGCTGATTATAAAGAAATTAGAGACTGCCGTTTATACAGGGATCACAGAATCCCATCGATTTTATAAAGCTACCTCCCTCGTCTCAGTTTTGAGGTGTGTTGTCGAAAAGTGTTTGGTAGTGGAATCACCAGCACTGATCTCAGCAGGGGCGCAGGGAGGTACCTGCTCTACCAGCTTCAGGGAGGGTGCCACAGGGCAAATTAAGTAGTTCTTAATGAAGCTTCAAAACTTTGATCGGAGACTCACAGGACAGAAGCAGAAGCAAATACATTATTCTGCAACACGAAAGATACCATGACTGAGATGTGGAGCCTAGGGGTGGCAATGGAACCAAACATGGTGAGATAAAGGGAAACGATAAACAGAGCGAATAAGAGAAAAGTGAGCGGCAAAAGAACACAGGAAAGAATAATTCAAAGACGGAAGAAAAGAACAGAAGCAGGACACAAAGAAGACTTGAAGGAAAGAAGAATGCAATGAAGTACATTTTGAAAGCAGTAAAGGAAAGAATAGCAGTAGGAAGAAAGGCAACTTTGTGAGAACAATTTTAACGGTCTATCCTAAAATGGTTGCTTTCACTCAGTCATGTAGTGCTACATGGTCCAAAGTGGGGGGATATTTTATTTTACTGGTCACTTCTTGGATTACAGGCACACAAACGCCTGAGGCCGAGCACATTGGCATTGTACTTTAATCCTGTTTTACTGTGGGCTTAAGGCCTCTGTGGTAGGGTGGGAGTGTATTGTTGGCAATCAGCATGGCAGGATATGTGGAGCACATGATGCTGATGAGTGCCCGCGGGCAGCTTACATGCCTAATAAGGAGCAGGATGAGAGCTGGTGGTGGAACAAAAGAGTCTGTGAGGGAGAAGGAGCAATGATCTCTAGACGGGTAATTCAATTTCCCTCATGCCATTAGGGAATTCCAGTATGACCCTATTTAAGGACAACAAAGAGAGAGTCTGGGCAAGCTGCTGTCTTCTTGCACCTCGCTGGGCAGTCACAGGGATGAAGGCAGTGCCCCTGTACCTGGTGCTAAAGCTCACAGTACCTCAAGCCATCCGTTTTCATATACAATGTATCCACTATTTCCAAAGGGTTTGATTGCTGAGCCCAAAACACAACAGAGAGTGTGGCAAATACAAAATAATGATTGTACTGTATTGTAATTATATTGCACTTCCACCTCCAAGTGAGGCACCAAACTGCATTAGCGTCACTACACCGTGAAGAAGTTTTGGCTGGGAGAATGTTGAATTGTGGTGTGGCCAGTGTGGAATGTGTTCCAGTAGCAGGAGCGACTAGCTCATATTAGAAGGTGACTAAGGTGACAAGATAAGAAAGGAGCCAAATCATAGGGGAGAAAAAAATATTTAAAAAAAAATGAAAAAAATGTTGAGGGCATTTGCTGTATGGGTCACATAGAACATCAGCTGTTGAAAGCACATGCACTCGTGGAGTGCCTAAGCAAAAAGAAATGAGAGAGAGCAGCATGGAGGAGAGAAAAGCAGATGAACGAGACAAAGCAATATGGAGTGGGAAGAAAAACACACGAGGAAGACAGCTGGAAAACACAAGCACTCTTGTGGAGTGCTTAAGCAAAAAGAAAAATGTATTTCACCAAAAGTGAGCAGTGGATAGACAAAGAAAAGAGACCATGCTCCAGGGGAGGTACAAACATAAGATGGACAAAGCAAGCCATCAAATAGGAAGCAAGCCAATGAGAGTGACAAGCCAACTAATAGTAAGCACGGGTCTTTCTGATGTGGATAGCTTGTTCTGTCTGGCAGGCTCAACCCAACAAGTATAACTTATGTTGCCTGATTGGTAGCTGAAAGAACAAAATAACAATTTGCCTTAAACCACTGAGCCCCTGCTAATGACCAAACCTGACTTTAATCTACGACAAAGAAACTGGAGTAAATGAATGTTTTATTTTCTCTTAAGAACACATGTCTAATCACAATAACCAGCAATACCACTGGTAAGTGCTATATAAATGCAATTCGAATTACAATTCACTCACGCCCCATTCATCTTTACTTCATTATCTAAAGGGACCTTCACTTTCACCTGGAATATATCTGCGATGGCCATTTTGTCTCGTGATCTTTCCAAAAGAAGCTATGACATAGTGCCTCTAACGATTGCTCTGCAGACCCCAGTAAATGCCTGCTAGAAAGATATGCGCTGGAAGCCCTTCTTTCCACTCTCAGAAGTGTGCCCTTAAACGAAAAACATCGTTTGAAGGGCAATCTTGAGGTCTCCTCAAAGCTGATTGGCGGACATTGTCAGATGCCTAATTAGTTATGATATAGGCTGGGCTTTACATTCATTTGCATGTTAGTTGAAATAATAATAGGGACCGTTTATATGCTCGCGTGTTAGCTCAATAAAATAGGGAAAGAGGGGACAGGTC
The DNA here is from genome assembly GCF_964263255.1 of Lissotriton vulgaris. Classification (NCBI taxonomy): domain Eukaryota; kingdom Metazoa; phylum Chordata; class Amphibia; order Caudata; family Salamandridae; genus Lissotriton; species Lissotriton vulgaris. Next base: position 275,719,942 of record NC_141698.1, on the reverse strand, counting down.
ATAAAACACTATTCCCTAACTCGCACCCCCTTTTCGCTCTCCCTCCTGGTTCCTGTTTTCAATTATCCTTTGCGGTGCACCTCTTTGAGGCGACATATTGGGTGGGGGCATAAAATACAATGCATGTAATGATCAGAACACTATATTTAAAGGCCAGACTAAACTCTAATAAGTAACCTTGACAGCCCTGCTAAAAGGGAGTTAGGATGCTGCGTTTGGGGCCATAATAAATGCACAAGTCACCCCACTGCTTGTCAGGATGCTGCCTAGAGGTTAAATACAACTTTGAGACAGGGAGAACATTTCCTACAACTCTCTGACAGATGTGCCGTGTTTTGAAATGTACATGGCAGCGGCTGCTGGGGTTCCTAGCAGACTTCACCGCACTGGTGTGCTTGCTGATGAAAAAATAGGTTTGCCTAATCTGGCCACTATGCTCAAAGGTCATTCATTTGTGTTAGGCAATCATGTCTCATAACGTCTTCCGGGTCATTTCTACTGAACTAGGTCCCGTGTCTAGTGAATTCCTGTGATGTCGTCATCGGACCAATGGACCACTGACTTAATTTCTAGCGTTCTCATCATAATGTTAATTTGTGGAATCGCTACTCGAAAAATACAACCCTTTGGTTTTGGGCACAGAATGTTGGCAATTATAAGTAAAAAGTAGACACAGACCACTTCACTCCCTTAGCGCTGCCAACATTACAGCCCGGCGCATCCAGCAGAAGAGGTAACGCAAGTGTAATGTGTTCCTCAATATTTGATAGGTATATGGTTGTACCTTCATGGTTGTACCTTTTCCATTTTTATTACTGTGATTTGTAATGTATGCTCCTCGGCGCGGACCTTATAAGAATGTATTCCTTTAAAGGTGCATCGCTCGTGGTCCCTGTTTGTCAAAGGACTCCAACTGCTGAATCAGGCATTCAGCAGGTGGACATCCTGCCGAACAGTTGTGCTCCAGTGACACTGCCTTTATCTTGAGAAGAATAAACCCATTTATTTTACAAAGCTTCCTGCTTCGTCTACTTCAATTACTTGATCTTATGAAGAAAGGTTCATCACATTTTGGCGACGAGGGAGAAAAACAGCTAATCACCAACTTTTGCACAGAATTTGAATAAAGGAATTGAAGCTTTATCTTCAAGGAGAAAATGATCGTATCATCTTTAAAGAAATTCCGGTGAATATGACCTGCGGAACGAATGGGAGGTGAATTTTGAATGGTGTTCCGAAAATCCAGCGAGGCAATTGGTTGAAGCAACGTCATTCATGACGAGGAGACCACCGTCACAGTGACGATCTCGCACAAGTTCAGGAAACGTAAGAACACCTCATCACGCACGTTGACGTGATCAAGCCCCCTGGCGACCATTTTATTTCACTGAAACAAACTGTTTCCATGACAATGGTACTACGATCATTATAAACAAGAAAGCAACGCTTTTCATCGACGATACACACGTCTATGTGTATTTTCTTTCACCACAACAAAGCGCTTGCACAACGATCGTTATAAAGCAGAAAGCAACGCCTAGAAAAGGATATCATCGACCATACACACGTTGATGTGTATTCTAAAAAAAAATAATAATAATAAATACATAGCGTATTAATTTAAACAAAGGTGAAGAAGGCAAGAAAAATAAATATTACCGAAAGACTGAAAATAAGTAAGGTACATTTGTTTGTTTATATCTATATTTTTCTTAAAAATAAAAGAGAAAGGGATTTATTTAACAATAACTTTATATATATTATAAAGTTATATAAGGTAAAATGGCAACAAATCAACAAATAGTTAACTTAAATCATTTTCTTCCTGTATCTGGTAAACCCAAAGAGACATGGAAAATGTGGTTTAAAAGCTTTGAGAGTTATCTGATTGCAATAGATGCAGATGATTATTCAGCAAAAAGAAAGTTAGCTATTTTATACAGTCATTTGGGGAGTGCAGGGCGTCAGATTTTTGATAACATTCCGGCTTCTATTCCCCCACCTGGAAATGGTGATGGATGGAATGCTTTTACTGATGCTGTGCAGAGACTAAATAAGAAGTTCCTAGAACAACCTAGTGCTATGCCAGAACGATACAACTTCATGAAACGAAAACAAGAACAAAATGAAACAGTGGAGGAATTTATATTTGCACTCAGAAATTTAGCTGCAGATTGCAACTTTGGAGCATATCTAGATACTGTGATCAGAGATCAATTTGTTTATAAGAGCTTTCATAAAAAAATACAAGAAAGAATTTTAAGTTGCTGTGATCCGTCCCTTTCAGAAGTTATAGACATGGCAAAAAGCATAGAAAGATCTATTGTTTCATCAAAATGTATTTCAGAGGAAAGTATTTAATCTGTGCAAAATGACATGCACATTCATGCTATTTATTCAAAAAACAAATTTGTCAAACCATTCCAAAGAAAAACTATTTCCTCATGCTACAGATGTGGATCAAGAGCACACCTTGGGAACAGTCCAGTTTGTCTTGCTTTAGGAAAAAGGTGCACAATTTGTCACAAAATTGGACATTTTCACACTGTCTGTAGAAACAAACGAGCAATTCAAGTTAGTGCCATAACTTCAATGGAAAATGTTGACGTTTATGTTTCATCTCTCGAGTCTCCTTTAGAGAATCTTAACATTAACACCATTGAAATTAATGCATTAGATGTATCCTCAAATGTTTTACCAGAAAAAAATATACTTTCTATTGATTCATTAATTGTGCAGAGGAACCAACTTGTGAAGTTATAATTGATCATTATTCATTTGATATGATGGCAGATACAGGGGCACCTGTAACCATTATTTCTGATGTTTTGTTCAATGTTCATTGGTCTTCTCATGTGCATTTACAACCTTTAGACATCATTCTAAAAGCTTATAGTGGTAAGGACATAGATATGCTGGGATATTTTTTAACAAATGTTTCATGTCTAAGTAGATGCATAAAAACAAAGGTTTATGTAGCCATTGAAGGAAAGAGCATCGTTGGTTGGCAAGATCTTGCGAGAATGGGCCTTAAATTAGTCCCAGGTTCGGATTGTCCTGTTCAGATAAACAATGTCTCTATTTCTCTTGTGATCAATAGTGAAAAAACAGTGATTGATGACATTATTTCTGATTTTCCAGAAGTTTTTAATGACTCAGTTAGAAAAATCAGATATTTTGAACATCTCATCAGGCTCAAACCAAATGCCATTCCTGTCATTCATAAGTTGAGAAATATACCACTTCATGTAAGGGATGATTAAAAAAAATGTTTTAGACAAGATGGTGTCTGAAGGCATAATTGCAGCAACAGATTCCTCACTATGGGTCAGTCCAATTGTAGTGGTTAAAACAAGAGATTCCAGCATTCATCTATGTGCTGTTGTACCTCTGATGCCACTATTAATGCAGGAACACTTGAGGATAACTCCAGAAACCCCATAGTCCTACTCATCCTGACTAGTAACGGATCATCCTCAGATGAGGAGCCTAATAAAATATGTCTCACAATGGCACTGTTCTTACCTTCCATCATGCCAATCCCTGACTGCATTCACCAATAAAGAGGGATATATATATATATGTATATGTATATATATATATATATATATATATATATATATCGTAAGATGCTTGCTACTAGCAAACACCAGGGGAGGAACAAGAGCCTCCTATTGCCCAGAGAAAGTCCCTCGCTCAAGCCACCAATCCAAAAAACATGGTTTAAGCATGATTAAATTATGAAAAAACTGCTCCAAAGAGCACTTTTCCTTTTTGGCAGTCCATCAGCTTTGGGAGACCCCCATTGCTCCCGCATTGCAGTGCTCTGTGCCTACGCCTCCTGAGGTGTAAGCTCAGGGCGGCCAAACATGTCCCTTTGGCCAGCCGTCTTGCAACGGCCAGCCACACACTCGCACTTTAAATCTCTCTAACAAACCCAGCTGTCTTAAGACAGCTGGGTTTGAAAAGCAAAAGCCTCCAGTGCTCTTATGAGTACTGATAGAGGCCGCTTCCACCATTCCTGGCGCTGCTCTAATGCTGTGAGAGCAGCTGCAGGATAGGTTAAGAGAGTTAGCTGGGGCCCTGAAGGACGATGCAGCAGCAACCATGGTAAGTACATTTTTATTTTATTTACTTAATTGTTTTCATTTTCTAAAGAACTGTATGCTCGCCTCTCCACCCGTCAAAGTTGACAGCCGCCACTTTTGAAGGACAATGCACCATCTGCACTAACTGTCCATCTGAGGGCAGGAAAATATAATCATTGACTCCCACGTGCTTGGAGAAAACTCCCTTTTTAAAAAAAAATGTTTTATTGAGATGTTTCAGGTATTTAAGGTACATTTATCAATTCATTACATAATCGTTACATAGTCAGAATAAATAATCAGAATAAATAGAGACATCATCAGCTATACAAAGGCAATAGAAAAAAAAACAGTAAAAAAAGGCAGCTTGGCTAAAAGGAGAGACGAATAAGATTAAAACATGCATTATACTAGACAAAAGATGTATGAGAACCCGACCATCCTATACACAATCAGCTTACATTTTCAGTGTTTTGATTCCCTCCATTTTCTAACTGGTGCCCATATATTCCTGCCCAGTTCTCGTTTTTTCTTCCCCTTAAAATCATATGAGCACTCTTCGATATTATGCATTCCTAAAAACCTTGAGAACCATCGTTGGAAGGTGGGTGCGGAGGTATCTTTCCATCCAGCTGAAATTAAGACGCAATATGGCTGCAGATATAAAAACTAGGGCTTCCGCCCCATCTTTCGCCTTCAGTTTTCCATCCATGCCCACTAAGATCACCGTAGGGGATAGAACGATGTTTTGTTCTAGCAGCCCCTCCAGAAAAATCTGTATCTCCTTAATGATTGGTGTTAAATTCGGGCAATTATAAAACATATGGAGTAAATCTGCTGCGCTCGAATTACACCTAGGGCATCTATCATTATCCCTTACTCCCCAGGCAAACAGTTTTGATGGAGTAAAATACAAATTAAATAGTGTTTTGTAATGCTGAGCCCTTAAATTTGAGGAGCGAAAGATCTTTTTATTTAATACTATGCTCGATCTAGGTCCACATCTGGGTCACCCAGTTTTTGAGCTATTGTGGATTCTGTCTTTTCCATATCATCATCTAGCTCCTGCAGGAGATTGTTGTAGCATATTTTAATTTTGCTACCTCCTTTTTTCAAATATTCCACTATTGAATAACTCAACAAGGGAGATAGCCTAGGCCTAAATGATCTAATTGTTTGGGCCAGTTGTGTATATAATAACCATTGACTAGATGGGAGCCCACATTTTTGTTGCAGTGTATTAAAGCCAAGAATCTCATCTCCTAATATAACATCACCCAGACGCTTAACTCCCATCTCCCTCCAAAGACGACTATTTATATTTTGGCCTAAATGGGCAAAGATGTTCGATTTCCATATGTCAATATTAGCATGAATTTTTGGGATGTTTAAAAATTTCATTATCATCTTCCAGGTTCCCCATGCACCCATCAAAATCTTATATCTAGCTCTTTTCTAGTATCTTCTTTCAACCTCACACATCAGCAGTCCCGCTGCCTTCCTTCCTACTAGAAGCTCAGTCCCGCTGCCTTCCTTCCTACTAGAAGCTCAAAGATAATGGGGAGAGCTTGAGCGTCAAGCGGGGATTCTACTGTTCCTGGATCATATTGAAACAATAAATTCATTTGTACTAGCAAACATGACCAGTGATATAGTCTGATATTGGGCATTGCCAGGCCACCCCTCTCGAGTGGTAGAGACATATGTGCAATCGACCTTCTAACTTTCCCATACTGCCAAATAAATCGGATAAATGTTCTTTCAATCTTCCTAATTGTCCCATCTTCCAAAAGCAATGGTATGGCATGGAACAGGTAGAGCAGCTTAGGGAACATAGTCATTTTCAGAACATTTACCCTACCGATCAATGAAAGATGTAACACGTCTATCCTCTTAAGCTCCTTTTCAATTGACTCTATCAATGGGAGATAATTATCCGATATGATCTTATTAACATTGGCATTCACCCTTATCCCCAGATACACTGCTGAGTCCACATATCTTTGATCCGATTTAATTATCTTGTTCGTACAGATGATCTGTGTATTTTCCTCATTCAGGCGATACCCTGACCGTGCCCCGAAATCCTTAGCCAGCCGACATATCTCAACCATTGCTTGTTGTGGGGCGGTTGTAATAATTGCCAGATCGTTGGCTTATGCCAGGAGTTTGGTAGTGTGGCCATTAAGTATCATCGGAGTGATCTGATCCGACTTCAGGATTTTTTGGATTAGAGGATCTATCTATAACGAGAATAATATCGGGGAGCAGGGGCAGCCTTGACGGGTTCCCCTTCTGATTATTATTTTGTCCGATCTTTGACCCATAACCATAACCCTCGCAATCGGGTCGCTATACATTGCCTTAATTGCCCTCAGACTCTTCTTTCCAAACCCTCTTCCGGCCAAGATCCCACATAAGCATTCCCAGGTCACACGGTCGAATGTGTGGGAGTCATTGTTTTTTTATTTTTCGTATACAAAGTTATGGTTTGGGTTTTATACAAAAAGTTTAGTGGATGGCCGCTGTCCATCCAAGTTTTTGTACATTGAAAGGAACTGCTGTTAATGGTGGTTTCTTTCAATGTACAGAGATTTTGGGCCGGCCGTCATCTCTAAAGTGACAGATGGTAGTCTGTCAGGATGGCAGAAGTAATATCATCCGTAACCCTGACAGGCTGTGCTCCATCTGACAAACACTAAATCAGTCCTGAAATCTGTTTCCATAAGGACTCCACAAAGTGATGGTGCGTAAGGATTCCCACAGGTACAAAATATTCACCCAGTGGAAAAAAATATAAAGAAAATCCATCTCATGTTCAACAGCACTTTTGCTTCATATTTGCATAAATATTCACTCCAAACTATGGGACCTACCAAAGGTCTAGCAAGGAAAATACGAAACGTGCTCATCATCTTCAACACAACCTGTTCCTTGTAATGGCAAGTTAATGAGGTGGCCAAGAAAACAAACATTCTTCTATCAGCACTGAGAACAGTCCTCCCTCTAACACAAACTAAATAACGCACAGAGTTAATAACAGCTCTGTGATAGAAAAAAACACAAACTAACCACCCTGTGACACCACACCTAGACTTTACAGGCTCCCATGTCTCCCTCCTGCTAAAAGAGTCGGCAGGCTTAGGACAAGCAGAGCTCTGTGGCCTCTGGTGAAGCTTCCAGGAACCCATGGTAGGGAAGCTTGCACGTGTTGAAAAAGCTCCTGCCATCCACTGCTCCGGGGCAAGATGGCGGCCGTGTAGTCGGCCGATTGCTGTGCTGGTGGTTAGAGGCGGCAAGACCTAGTATGGACCCATGTTGAAGCGGCTTCTGAGGGGAGGATCACCACCGTCACTGTAGCCTCTCAGCACCCCCCCCCACCCCTACGATTACCTCAGATGCAACATTGCCGCAGAGCACTGAGGGCTTATCGTCCTTATAGGGCAGGTGTTACTCCACGTCAGCTGAAGCGCCTCATCGAGGAGCACCAGTTGTGGCTACTCACCAGATTGACCAGAAGAAACTGCGGGATGGTGCCGAAAGTAGCGTTGGCCGCAGCGGCTTCCAAGGCAGTGGCGACGGCGGCTGCCCACAAGGCTCGCACAGAAAGTGCACTGGAGCCGGCAGCTGTGAGCGGGACTCCTCCGCTGCAATCGGGCCAGCTTCTGTCCCCGGAATCGCCGGTACCTAGGAGAGGAAGGGGCGGAGTGTCTGCAAAAAATCGTCCGGTGGTACCTTCAGTTGTCGAACTGCTGCAGCGGCCAAAGGAGGCGTCTGTCAATACGGGGGCTCCTGTGGTGACGGCCGGTACTGTGGTTGACGCTGCGAAGGCTGGAACCGGGATACAGGAGGAGGAGGTGAGCCAGGTATTCAGTCATGTAGTATCCCAAACTGCCGTTGGTGGTGAAGCGGTCGAGTGTAACACTGGAGCAAAGGACGGTGTGATGGGTGGTGGAATGCTTCCCCCCCGGGAGCACCTTTGCTGGAAAGCGACAGATACCGCTGTTCTGGCCCCTGTTGAGCCCCCTAATGAGCAGAGCAAATGAAGATCGTACTGGCAATAGAAAGCTCAGATAAAAGCTCAGAAATAGTGAATGAAGACTGGAGCGCGGGGAGCACCGCGAGCAGTGGGCTGGATGTTCAGAGTATTGGTTAGGAGAACCAGAGTAGGCCCCTGCCAGGGTCAATGGCGAGCCCTGCAGCTGACCTGGCAGGGGAGAAGGATAGAGGCGAGGCGGAAAAATAACCAATCAATTTCTTTTTTTCAGTGTCTGAAGGCGCAGAGTGGTCAGATGACATTCTGAGCACTTCACAAGAGGCTAGCAGCTTAAAATCAGATCTGGAAGATAGCGACCCGGAGCTTCCCCTATCAGCTGTAAAATCGACGCACCAGAACGGTACCCACGGTCAGGGGAGTCATAATAGGGGCAGAAAAGAACTGACCTGGGATCACTCAGCAGTCACACCGCTTACAGGTTCTGTAAGGAAGACACCCATGGTAGAGGACGGTACCCCCCCCCCCCCCCCCCCCCCACATTGGATGTAATACATCAAGCCATCCTGGCACATAGAGAAGAAATGCGACAAGACAGTCGGAAAGCACAGGCGGGGATGAGGAAAATGCAGGGGGTTGTCAGGAAGCTCTCCAAGGCATTTTCAAACATGGGTGAAAGAGTCACTAATATAGAGGAAAGAATAGTGGCTATGGAAGCTGAGGCATCTAGCGCTGTATTCATGACGGAGGCGCAGGGTGCTCAAATTAAAGACTTTCAATGGAAACTCGAAGAATTCGAGAACAGACAGAGGCGTAACAATCTTCGTGTGTTGGGGGTACAGGAGGGCATAGAAGGGTCAAATGCTAGGAGGTATATAATCGATCTTTTTAAAGTGGCCTTCCCAGAGCTCTCGGAATGGAATTGGTCAGCAGAGAGCCAAAGAGCACACCGTATCCCACTAAAACATCGAGCACCAGCAAAATATGGGGACAGGTCCCGGGCTATACTAGTTTTCATTGGAAACTTCCTCCTGCGACAGGCCATCTATGCTAAAACAAGACCGGATTCTAAAAAATCATGTGGTGGGGTCTCTTTTTTCGTCCGGCCGGACTTCTGCCATGTTGCAGTCGAGAGGCGCTGGAGGCTGAGGCAACTTATAAAACCTTTCCAAGACAGAAAAATTCAAGTTTATCTGGTCAATCCAGCTCAATTGAAAGTAATCAATCAGGGCAGCACATTCTATTTTTCATCAGAGATAAAAGCCAAAGAATACTTGGACTCCCTGGACAAATAAAAAAATGCTCTATTAGTTTTTCTGTCCTGCGGATGAGGGGAGTGGGTTGGGAAGGTAGGGAATAGGCTCTGCAATAAGGAATGTTTGGTGGGGTTTTCTTTTCAGGTGCGGGTGCTAAATTTTTTGTTTTTTTCTGGCAGATATATGGGTCTGATATAGTGTAGCTGTTATTTTTTGGGGGGTGTCTCTAACCACTAACACAGCATACATCACATGCACAGACCTTGGTCTGAGCGTCTCTTCGGGATGGAGGGGCGAATCAAGCGAGGGAGGGAGCGAGGGGGAGCGAGGTGTCAAGGGAAGGAGGGCGGGTGAGCAGGAAGGGTGGTGGGGTGCACTTATATGGGGAGAAAAAAAGAGTTTACCTGGTGCTATGTTTCTATGTTTCTTATTTTTTGATCATTGTGCTATATGTATTCATACTATATTGTGTCAGAGTGAGACAGTGGTTATGCAGCTTTGTATTAAGAAGTAATGGAGATGCTTAAGATCTGTTCAATCAACGTAGGGGGTCTGAATGATTGGTCCAAGAAACAAGAATTGGCGCATTTGGTAAGATCAAATCAGATAGATGTGATTTGTTTGCAGGAGACCCACCTTCCATGGGCAAAGAAACATCTATTAAATATTAAAGGCTTTGACTTGCTGGCATGCTCCACTCAGACATCAACTGTAAGAGAGGTGGCAATTTTGGGTAAATCAAGTCTGGGCGGTATTGGCCGTTGCCTGGCAGATTCCTGGGAGAGGTGTGTAATTGTGGAACTTAAGGTCGTGGGCACACTGTGTACCATCTATGGTTCCAACCAGGATGAGCCAGAGCTGTTTGACAATTTAGAATTAGAATTAGTGAATTGGCCATCCCCCCTCATTTTCTATGGGGATTTTAATATCTTTACAGATCTTACTGATATTGATGGGACTATTAACTATGGGGTAAGTAAACCAAGGGTATATAGAGCTTTGTGCTCTCTTATCAGATCTTACAGCTTGCTAGATGTTTGGGGATATAAAGAGCAGCATAACCCAGTGTTCACTTATTTTTCATACCCGCATCAGAAATATACTAAATTGGATTATTTTCTTATCTCTTCTTCGGAGGCATCAAGGGTGGGTATTAAAAAACTTCCAAAATTGATTTCGGATCATAATCTGTTAGTTTTATTATATGATTTGGCTAAAACTCCCAAGGCTAGCTCTAGATGGACATTTGAGAGGAGGTTGTTGGCGAACCCTAGGTTTGTGGATTATTTGAAGAATGGGATGTACATTTTTTTGATGCAAACAGGTTTAGTGCCTCCCGTAACTGTGTCTGGGACTCCTTTAAGGCGGAATTAAGGGGGGAGACGATCAGCTTCTCTGCTAGGCAGAGGAAAGAAGCTTGGGAAGAACACGAGAAATTGATGGGGTAGCTAATGTAAGCGGAGGAGCAGCAAGTGAGGGCTATTATAGGGGGGAATGAGACAGATGAAAGCCACCAAAAAATTCTGTCTATTAAGGCTGAACTGAATAAATGTATAGCATAGAAAAATGTGGATGATTATCAGTCGCATAGGCGTGAGATGTATGAAACGGGGGAGCAATCTTGGAAGCTCTTGGTGCAAAAAATTAGGCAGGGATTTAGTGGGAACATAATATCTAAAATCTGTGAAGGGGATCAGGAGTTTCTAAAGCCAGTTGATATCTGCAAGGTGTTTAAGAACTTTTACCAACAACTTTATAGGGAGGAGGATAGGGTAGGGTCAGCTAGTGGGGGCCTTGAAAATATCGGCCATAAGCTGTCAGAGCAGAATAAAATACCACTCAATAGTGATTTGACTCTGAGTGAAGTGGAAGAAGTCTTGCAGGAATTGGGGGCTGGGAAGGCCACAGGACCTGATAATATACCTATTGAGGTATATAAATGCTTGCAAGATGTGTTAGTTCCCTTTTTGCTGGACTTATTTAGTGGTGTAATGTGTTCTGGAAAGGTCCCAGAGTCTTGGAAAAGTACAAATATTGTTGTCTTTCACAAAAAAGGTAAGACCAAGGAAGATCCAGGCTCATACCGTCCAATATCCCTCATAAATACGGACACCAAAATCTATGTGAAGGTCTTGGCCAAGAGGCTGGGAGGGATCATCGGCGGTCTAGCCTACCCTTGGCAGCACGGGTTTATACCAGGTCGGGATACAATGGACCACATCAGGCGGGCTATTTCTCTATTTGATTTACAGGCTGTTATGGGAGGGCGGATTGCCATGATCCTTCTGGACGCGGAAAAGGCCTTCGATCGTGTCACGTGGAAGTATTTATGGGGGATATTGGAACTGAGGGGCTTTGGCCCTAATATAATGAGGGCTATAAAAGCTATGTACGTCGATCCAATAGCAAGAATCCAGTTAATGGGTGGTAGCTCAGAGGATATTGTTATCTCTCGAGGGACCCGATAGGGATGTCCCTGCTCGCCGATTTTATTTGCCCTGTACATTGCCCCTTTGGTCAGAAGGATTTTAAACTGTCAGAGTATTAGGCCAGTGGTATGCAATGGTTTTGCGACAAAATTGATGATGTATGTAGACAATTTGGCCATAATTACATCCGAGCCTGAGCCAGCCATGGCTGCCCTCATAGGGATTACTACGGAATTTGGTTAATATTCGGGGTATCACCTTAACAAATCCAAGACACAGATAAACTGTTCAAATAATATTCTTAAGAGGGATGAAATATAATTGGATTCAGCCGTGTGTCTGGGGGTGAGGATTAGCTCTACTATTGATACAATTGTTAAAGAAATTTCTCGCCTTTACTTAAGTCAATTACGGCAGTGCTAAAAAGAATAGATTGTATACACTTGTCTACAATAGGCAGAGTCAATGTTCTTAAGATGACCATGTTCCCCCAAATTTTGTACCTCTTTCGTACCATCCCGCTGGTGGTGCGAGAAGACGTGCTGAAATCAATCGAAGCAGGCTTTTCGAAATTCATCTGGCATTATGGGATGATTAGACGTTCTCTGAAATATCTCTCACTGCCGGTGAATAAGGGGGGGCTAGCTCCTCCTAACATAAGATTTTATCATATGGCCTGTCTCTTTAGGCAGATGGCTATATTGCTAGACTGTGCATCAAATGTGGCTGAGTCCTTCGCAGGGAATAGATATCCCCCTTCTATTTTTGAGTTGTTGCACGGTCAAGAAGCGGTTGGAGTTTTGCTGCTTAAAACTGACAGACGCTACTATAATAAAAAATAATATGAAGTGTTGGAGAGTGCCTGGAAGGTCTGGAAATTTATCCAGACGTATTTGGCAATCCCAAAGGTTAATTATTATACCCCACTTTGGAATTCTAGTTCTGTCCCCCATTTTAGCACTGATAGTAAGCATGGGCGGAAAATCCGTTTCGCTCGCGGATTTTGCGGATTTTCGGTAAATTCGCAATCCGCGAGATTCGCGAATCTCCCGCAAAATCCGCAAATCCGCGAGCAGCGGATTTTATGGCTTGCTCGCACTGTTCGCGTGAGTTCGCGGCTTCCCAGTACAACTTCGCGCCCGCGAATAAGCGCAAAATTGCAGAAATACGATCTTAGCAAAACTGAAACTACTTACCAGGTTCAAAAGTTCAGGCTCATCATTAGTAGCCATTTCCTGTAGTGCTTCCTGAGGGGCCCCTCCAGAGTTCAGTTGCCAGTTGCAACTATTATGTGACCCTGCTCTGAACCTCAGAATAGTTACACATATGCCACAAAGGTCCTGAATTACAGCTAAGGGGGACAAGCAGGAGCCAGGCTGGAAGTTCAAATCCATTAATCAGCGCCTAATTTATTATTGTCAGTTGGGGCAGGGCAGGTGTTGTAACTAATTTTGCAACAATGAAAGCACTTAGCAAGTGCAAAAGATCACTAATCAGGAAGCACTAAGGAAGCAGGTGCCAGCTAAAAAAATATTCTGTGACACATTAATCAGCCCCAAATTAATTCAGGTCACTTGAGGCAGGGAAGGTGTGCTTGCTTTGCCACAATAATGTACACTGACTGGACAACCAGAGGGTGCTGTGATGAAACAGAGGGTGGCATGGGTGGGCCAGAGGGTGGCATGAGTAGTCAGAGAGTGGCAGTGGTGACAGAGAGTGGCAGTGATGAAGAAGAGTGTCCCAAACAGGCTGGACACGTAGAAACAACAAGTTCGCGAAACTTGCGACCCGACAGGTAAGTTCGCGTTTTGCGAAATTGTACAAAACCCTCGCGAACTGGCAGAAACCCGCGCGAACACAAAAAAAAAAAAATCCGCAAATTCGCGAGAATTCGCGGATTTTGCGGATTGCGAGTTCGCAAATCCGCAAAATTCGCGAACGCGAGATTCGCAAAATTCGCCCATGCTTAACTGATAGGCTATGGAGAGCATGGGAGGATCAAGGAATTAGAAGAATGGAGGATCTGTTTGGTGAAAATTCGATGATGAGTTTTAAGGAGATACAGCGAGATTATGGAATACCAGCTAATCAAGGCTTCAAATTTCTACAAATACACCAAACACTATCAAGGATCAGACCAAGCATTTTTTGAGGGGCAAAGTTAATGTGATTGAGTATGTCTTGGGTGGGTGTAGTAAAATAAATTTGATCTATAAGGTATTAACCTCAACACTCCAAAATGATTTGGTTAAAACTGAAACGGCATGGATGATGAAATTAGGGGACCCGGATGCAGACCTGGATAAAGCGCTACAATTAGCAGGGAAATGGTTTCGCTCTACGAATCTGAGAGCCCAACATTAAAAGACGGTATTTAACTTATATTTTACACCAGCTAAGTTATATGGGTGGGGTAAGAGGGAAGACGATAAATGTCGAAGGTGCTCTGAGGGTTCTGCTAATCTCGTTCACATGCTTTATCATTGTAATAAGCTATCTGAGATTTTTATTAATATTGAGAAATTTTGGGGGGGGCTGCTAGGTATTAAGATCAACCTATGCCCTACCCTTATGATTTTAGGGCACAATGGTAATTTAAATCTAAATAAGGAAGAAGAAGCATTTGTTTTTATGTGTGTAGCAATCCTCCGGATTATTTTGGCAGCAGGCTGGAAGGATAGTACGGTCCCCTCCTTCTAGATGTGGCTCTCTCGCCTGCTTGGGATTCATAATGTCGAGTTTGCCCTATATACGGGGACAGGTAGGAGCATGAGAGAACTAGGGCAGAACCACTGGGCCCGCTTAAAAAATGGAGAGATGCCCGATTATAGCGCATGGCTGGGATACTGTGTTGTGTCATTTGGCATTATTAGCTTTGCTCTCTGATCATGATGAAATTATGCGCTATTTATGTATCTGTACTTTTTTGTAAATTCAAATCTACGTCTGTTTTTTAAATGTATTATTATTGTGTAATGTTATTATTGTATTGTACTAAGGATGAATTGCACCAGGTATATTTAATAAAAAATATTTAAACAAAGAAAAAGCTCCTGCCATTGGATGGAGTTTGAGCATGCCAACGAGGTTGTGTCTTGGATTAGTGGCAGCACTTTATGGTACTTACCTGCTGAAAGTCACAATTTGTATATGTTCTTTAGAAATTGTAGTTTATGTTTTGAGAACTCAAATTCCCAGAGGCTGCAAGCACTCAAAAGCTCTTCACTCTGTTGCTCGGATGGAAGCCAGTCTTTCTGAGTTCCTTAGAAGCAGCAGATGAGATTTTGTGGACTTAAATTCCCATATGAAAATGGAAGGAACCTTCTGGTACAAGTAGCTAAACAGCACCTACTTCTTCCCTTGTACTACACTTTAGTTAGGTACACTGGGGTAGGATTATTTTAGAAGCACCAGATGAGTATTTTAGCCTGCGTTATTTATGTATTTATTATTTTGAATATATGTCATAGCTACAAGCCATGCTATTGCAGTATTATTTCATCTTACTGCTAACGCTGTATGTATTATACTTCGCATTCTGTCTTACGATTGTAGCAGTTCATATCTCTTGCATGAGAAATAAAACTGTTAAATAAACCCTTTTTATTGAAATGCCCGTCTACATATTTCTGTGTAAACTCTGTAGAAACGAAGCGTGCTCGATTGACTGAGTGAAACGGTTATCTATTGTTCCCATGATTCTGAGAATGTTCCAATTCTAAGGGAAACAAAGTTGTCATATTTATGCGGTTGTCAGAAACGAATCCCTTCTTGTTCATTCGAGAAGTTTCTAGTGACCTCTGAGTTAGCTGGCACATACAAGTAATTAAGTGTAATGTACTCCGTAGAGACATACTGACCTCAGTCCTATGCCAAAACTATTGTATATATATATATATACTAACTGTATAATATTCCAATGCACAGAGCCTATCAGGGATATAGGAACTACACTACAACTCCTTCTTTAAACGACCATGCAAAAGATAGAGGAGATCCAGTCCAGCATGAACTGCCAGGTCAGGTCCTCCCTGAACTGGAAACAAACATCCTGGGACACCTCATCAGCCAGGCTAGCTTGAATCCAGTGGCACAGCGAGCAAGACCCAGATCTGGCAGTTCGAGCTGGACTGTTCCCATGAAGAGCCGGGTCAAGACTGATTTGCATAAGGCTGGGTCCAAACTGGGGTGGCATAGTGAGCAAAAGAACAATGGATTTAACCCAGATCTCTTGGCTGAGGGTGAGTGGTTGAAACGTTTCAGCACTCCGCCCATCATCTTGTTGTATTTGCAAAGATAGGGGACACATAGAGGTCTCTAGACTTCAGAAGTGTTCACTGCAGTCTTCAATGCCTCTTTTCTATTAGGGTTAGGCGACTACCATATCACACTGGGTCTCCCTGAGATGATCTGCAGTCACTTTTACAACAGTGACTTCACCTCATACTAGCTATCATTGCCTTGGGAGTCTCATTTCAAGATGGCAGAGGGCCCAATTCGTTCCCAGTCTCACATTACTTCAAAGAGGTCTGAAGCGGTGAAGCAGAACAAAGGCTGGATTTCCCATTATAGACTTGCACCCAGAGAGGCTGGCCTTTCCCAGTCTGTCAAATGATTCCTGATCTGTCTACTTAGGCCCTCGTCCAGGGTTGGGATTTGGGACCAAGATCACCCAAAAGAAAAATAATATTCAAAGGTCGATTACCTTACCTCAATTCCATTGAGTCCCATTTCATCTTCTTAAAGTGAAGTATGAGAAATACTACATAAATGTGCTACATCTAGTGCAACAACAATTAGTGATAATCCTAACACTACTAAAGGGGCCGCTACTGTTGGTTCCACAGCAATGCTTACTGTACTTGAAAACAGAGAACACTGTGTTGGTAAGCCCACTGGGGAAAAAAGTAACTTACCGTTGGTAACAATATTTCTGGTGGATAATTAATGTTCCTGCAGAGTCCTGACCTTATGGAAATACCTTGACTTGTCACACTGGTCCGAAAACTGTTGCCAAATGATACCTCTCCACTGTCACCAGGTACTGCCATGCAGCTTTAACTGGTACTTCAACCACTGGACTCAACAACATTGGAGTAAATTATGTGCCAACCGGATGCTGGCATCAGTTCCTTGCATTTTTTCTGCACCCTATTGAGTCGTGTGGAGAGGAACTCAGTATCAACAACAGCGATAATAACATCACATAAAATGTGTGCACACCTTGGGATGTTATTTTAGAAAGTATGGAAGTAGAGCAGTAAGGAATCTGCAGGACCATCATGTATCTAACAGTAATATAATTACTGAAAGTAATTAACCTCTTCTTCTGATGGATATATCTTTTCGCGGATTCTTCACCTTATAAATGAGCCCCAAAGCAATACCTCCCTGAGTGATGAGACTGAGAAGTTCAGATTAACCAAGGAAATTATGCAGCAAAGCCCTGGGAAAGTACCTGTCATTTTGTGCTTGAGCTGTATGGAAGTAATGCTTGGCAAAAATATGTAAGAATGACCATGTGACCGGCAAATACCAGCCACTGGAATGCCTCTGGTGGTTACTGCTGAAGTTGTCATTGCCCTTGTGGAATGGGCATGAATGACCTCCAGAGGGTCTTTCTTGGATTAGATATAGCAGATACAATAGATGACCAAAATGTAAACTTGAGCATTTGGTCACCACCTTGCCCTTCTTAGCTCCGGTGAAGCCCACAAAGAGCTATTTTTTCCCTCAATCCTATCCAGTGAGATCAATGTAATAGGATACCACAAACCTGGGGTGCAATTTTTGCAGCTGCTCTCCCTCCCTTGTTGAAAGGGGAGGAGAAAAGAAAGATGGCAGAGTAACAGACTGGCTGATATGAAAGGCAGGAAGGGTAAGTAGGAAGAACCACCTTATCAGGCACAAAACCATAATAGGTGGACAAACTGTGAGGGTCTGATGCTCAAGGACCTTATGGGCTAAAATTATTGCCACCGAAAGAACTGTTTCCAGAGTTAGAAGTCGAATAACACAACTGTGCACAGTGTCAAATGGTGATGCCATTAGATGCAAATCTCATTGAGGGACAATGAACAGAGTGGGAGGAATTATATATGTAAACCTTTTAAAAATGGTGCCACTATTGGTGATCAAAACAAAGATAGCTAGTCAGGAAAGCACATAAATGTGAACAAAGCACCCAAATAACCTTTAACTGTAGCCACTGCCCTGCCATTTTGGGCAAGTGACAGTACAAACCGCAGGATGTTGAAAAGACAGGTCTGAAAAGGACCCAGGACCTCAATCTTGAACCTTTGAATAACCCCAGGCATAGTGTGCGTAGCGGGGCTACGCGGAGAGCCTTGGAGTTGAGAACAAACTCTGTGGAACTTCGCCTATTAACAATTAATTATAAAGGACATAAACGTTTAAAAAAACAACTTACCTGCACTGCGGTGTTTCCGGGCGGCACTCCTCCTCTTCCTCGCCGTCTCTGCAAAAACTGTGCATGCGCGTGAGCTCCCGCGCATTTCTCCCAAGAAATGCGCATGCGCAGTTGTCGCAGAGACGGCGAGGAAGAGGAGGAGAGCAGCCTAGGGACGCCCCAGTCCAGGTAAGTTGTTTTTCTTTACTTTTATGTCCTTTATAATTAATTGGTAATAGTGGGGTAGAGCCGGGGGCTGCCAACTCCGCTCCACCACAGGGTGCGGAGATTTACCTTCTCCGCGTTCTCAGTGGAATGTGGAGGAGGCAAATCTCCGCACATTCCGCGTGCGGAGCGGAGGTCTCCGCCCGAGCTTACCTTTGAAAAATCTTATTCCAGCAACCTGTGTAAATGGATTTCGTAGGGGGCTTCCTTGGGCAGTATTACTGATGGTGCCTCGGGGGCGCAATGGACGTTTGCGTGCTTTGAGCGCCCACGGGGCATTTTGGTATTAAAGAAGGGGATGCAGAGGCTTGTTTGTCCCCTTCTATAATACCAATAGTACTGTTGCACTTAAAGCCAGAAACCTGACATCTGTTTCTTCACGGAAATGTGGCTCCATAAACAGGCTTCTCCTAATATTGCCACGGCTTTCCCTAGTGAATATCATTTGATCAGACAAGATAGAGTTGGAAAACGAGGGGGCGGTATTGCAGTAGCTGCAAAGGCTCCCTTAGAGATCACCCGGCTTGATTCACTCTCCAACGACTCGATCGAGCTACTGATAATTAATATAAATTACAACAAGGTAGCGGTCGGGAGAGCAGCCTTGATCTATAGACCTCCGGGAGGTAAACCTGACTTTGCCAATAACTTGCTGGACATTTTAGCTTCTCATGTGCTGGCCACAGATAATTTCATTCTGCTAGGTGACTTTAATCACCACGCAGAGCTATTACATGACAAGGATTCTTGCCACCTAATCGCAACCCTGGAAACCCTGGGACTAACCCAGTTGGTGCAAGGCCCCACCCACCAAGCGGGTCATCTATTGGATATGTTATTCTCCAACATGACTGATTTAAAATGTGACCCCCCTGTGCAGATGATCTGGACAGATCACTTCTTAATACATTTTAAATTCCCTTTACCCACCAGACCATGGACTGCCACCCATAAAGAATCTACACTCATCCGCCCTTGGCACAAATTGGCTCCTGAGGCGTTCCTTATGCATTTCAAGCTTCCGGATAACAGTCCTAATGATATTGATACTATGGCCACCCAAGTGGAAACGTCTATTAGAAACACTCTTGACATCATCACCCCAGAAAGGAAAGTTAATTTGAAAAGAATTGCTTCACCCTGGTTTACTGAGACACTGAAACATAAAACAAGCATTAGAAATGCAATAGGTCTCGCAGCATTAGAGTTAGTGCTTTTAGAATTGTTAATAGTTTTTTTTTTTTATTTATTTTTTTTTTTTTTTTTTTAGGCAATGCAAAAGAATTACAAATCCAAAAATCAATAAGCAAATGTAAAAGCTTTAACTAAAAATCCTGCGAGACCTATAGCACTGTGTGAGGGTGAGTGGTTGAGGGTGAGTGAGGGTGGGGGTGAGTGAGGAGTTGAGTGTGAGTGAGGTGTTGAGGGTGAGTGAGTTGTTGAGGGTGAGTGTGAGTGAGAGTGAGTGTGGGTGAGGATGAGAGAGTGTTATTGTGATTTAGGGTGAGGTGTTGAGTGTGGATGAGGGTGAGGGTGAGGTGTTGAGGATGAGTGAGGATGAGTGAGGGTGAGTGTAGGGTCGAGGGTGAGTGAGGGTGATTGAGGGTGAGTGAGTGTGAGTTATTGTGAGTGAGGATGAGTGAGGGTGAGTGAGGGTGAGGGTGAGTCATAGTGAGTGAGGGTGAGGTGTTGTGGGTGAGGTGTTGAGGGTGAGGTGTTGATGGTGAGGTGTTGAGGATGAGGTGTTGAGGGTGAGGTCTTGCGTGTTATTGAGTGTGAGTGAGTGAGGGTGAGGTGTTGAGGGTGAGTGAGTGACGGTGAGGTGTTGAGAGTGAGTGAGGTAGAGGTGTTGAGGGTGAGGATTTGAGGGTGAGGGTGTGAGGTGTTGAGGGTGAGTGAGGGGAAGGGTGATTGTGGTATTGAGAGTTAGTGAGGGTGATGTGTTGAGTGTTATAGATGGTGAGGTGTTGAGGGTGAGTGAGGGTGAGGGTGAGTGAGGGGGACTGTGAGGCGTTGAGGATGAGTGAGGTGTTTAGGGTGAAGTGTTGAGGGTGTGGGTGAGGAATTGAGGGTGAGGGAGGGTGATTGTGGGTGAATGTTTGAGGGTGAGTGATTGAGGGTGAGGTGTTGAGGCTGATGTTTTGTGGGTGAGTGAGGGAGGGTGAGATGTTGATGGTCATTGAATTTGAGGTGTTTGTTGAGGCGTTGAGGGTGAGTGAAGTTGTGTGTTGTTGAGTGAGGATGAGTGAGAGTGAGGGTGAGTGAGTAGTTGCGGGTGAGGTGTTGAGGGTAATTCAGGGTGAGGGTGGCTGAGGTGTTGAGGGTGAGGTGTTGAGTGTGAGTGAGGGGTTGAGGGTGACTGAGTGTGAGTGAGGGTGTGCAGTTGAAGGGGAGGCGTTGAAGGTGAGTGAGGGTGAGTGAGTGAGGGTAAGGTGTTGAGGGTGAGTGAGTGATGTTGAGGTGTTGAGGGTGGGTGAATGAGGTTGATTTTTTGAGTGTGAGGCATTGAGCGTGAGTGAGTGAGGGTGGTGTGTTGACTGTGAGGTGTTGAGGGTGAGGTGTTGAGGTTGAGCTGTTGAGGATGAGTGTTGCTGCTAGTTGTTGAGTGCGGATTATTGAGAGTGAGTGTGAGTGAGGTGTTGAGGGTGAGGTGTTGATGGTGAGGTGTTGAGGGTGAGCTGTTGAGGGTGAGTGTTGTTGATAGTTGTTGAGTGTGGATGTTCGAGAGTGATTGTGAGTGAGGTGTTGAGGGTGAGGTGTTGAAGGTGAGGTGTTGAGGGCGAGGCGTAGAGGGTGAGTGAGGGTGAGGGTGAGTGAGGGTGATGTGTTGAGGGTGAGTGAGGGTGAGTGAGGGTGAGGGTGAGTGATAGGGAGATAAGTGTGAGGATGAGTGAGGGTGAGGATGAGGGTGAGAGTTTGAGGGTGAGTGATGGTGAGTGTTTGAGTCTTAGTGAGGGTGAGATGTTTCGGGTGGGTGAGGGGGGTGTGTGAGAGTGTGTGTGTGAGTGGTGTGAGTGTTAAGGTTGTTGTGTATGAGGGCTGTTAGTATGAGGGATTTGAGGGTGAGGGGGTGAGTGTGAGTGTGATGGGAGGGTAGGCATAGTGAGTGATGTTGAGGGGGTAAGGGAGTGTAAGGGAGAGTGAGGGTGAGAGTGAGCGGGGGTGAGCGGGTGAGTGAGGGAGTGTTTGAGAGTGTAAGTGAGGGAGTGTGTGAGGTGTTGTGTGAGAGCGTGAGTGATGGGGTGTGTGAGGTGTGTGTGAGAGTGTGTGTGAGAATGTGAGTGTGTGTTAGGGTGAATGAGGGTGAATGAGGGGGTGTGTGGGGGGTGAGGGTGGGGTGTTGAGGGAGTGAGTTTTAGTGTGTGAGTGCTGATGTAGAGGGGATGAGTGTGAGGGGGTGAGTGTTAAGGGGTGTGAGGGGGTGTGGATGAGTGAAGTTGTTTGCGTGATAGTGTTTCAAGTGTTGTGAGTGTGATAGTGTTGTGCTTTTTTTTAGGGGAGCGTGTTTGTGTGAGGGTAAAATTTTTGAGGCTGAGGGGGTGTGTGTGTGTGAGCGTTATTGAGGGTGTGTGTGGAGTTGTTTTTTAGAGTGTGTCTGAAGGTGTTTGACGGTGTGTGAGGGTGAGGTTGTGTGAGTGTGAATTTCAGTAATTGGGATTGAGTGGGTGTGTGAGGGTGATGGGGTGTGAGGGTGAGGAGGTGTGAGTGTGTGAGTGTGAGTGTGAGTAAGTGTGTGTGAGGGTGAAGGTGTGTGAGGGTGTATGAGGGAGATGTTGTGTTAGCGTTATTGCGGGGGTGTGAAAGAGTGTGATTTTTTTTTTGTGTGAAGGTGATGTTATGAGTGTGTGTCTATGTTAATCGTAACAAAGTAATGTGCTGTTTAGTAATAAAATGTGTCACATGTCCCCTTTGTATGACTTCTGTCTAATGTGTATAGTAGTATGTAATGTACGTGTGTATGTATTGTAGTAAGTGTGTTATTTTGTGTTAACGTGTATGTGGAGTCCCTTTTTTATTTTTATGTTAAAATGGCCGACGTATTGCGTCACGTCGACGTCTGCTCTGTTTAGCGGTCTAGTTTTTTTTTGACTTGTGTGTGTTTTGTGTTTACGTTTTTTTTTAGCCAATCGGAGCGCGACGTTTTTGACGTAGCGTTCCGATTTGCATACGTCAACTGTGGAATTCCCCATAGATCGAGAATGTTGGTGCGCGGAAGGCGTGTTCTTGTTCCTGTGGTGTTGCTGCGTCGTTTGACAGGTAAGAATGTAATTCTAAGTTTTTTTAAATGTAATGTACAGTAGTCTATATAGTATGTTAAAGTTAATTACTTTCGAAATGTATTTATTTCGCTCGTAATATTTGGCAATGTTTGTAATGTAACGTAAACTTCTGTTTTGTATTGGCGATATGTAAAGCATATGTATTGTTAAACTGTAATGTAAAGTATTAATGTGTTTTTGCGGTAATTAGACGTACAAAAGGTGTTTGTTTAATTTTCACGTGCTAAATGTGTTTGATAATATATTGATGTAAGTTGTGTTTGCATTATTTATTTGATATGTTTTGTTAAACAGTAATGGAATGTATTTTTTTGCCTTATTTGGTAATTTGACGTTCAAAAGGTGTTTGTTTAATTGAAAGTGCTAAATGTGTTTTAATATATTGATGTAAGTTGTTTTTGCATTATCTATGTATGTGATGCTGAAGTAGCCGGATAATTTGTTAGTGACGTAGTAGAAGTATGAATTGAAAGTTTGTGTATTTGCTGACTGTCGTATTTTTAGCAATGTATGAACGACATGTACAGTGAAGCAATGTGTTATTCGTTAGGTTTTTGCGACTAAATAGTTCTAAGTTCGTAATATGTTTCTTCTATTCGACCAAATTCTGTCAGGATAAATGCTTTTGTGATATGCGTATCTATTTTTGTGTAACTGTAGACTATTGTATTGAATGTGTCCCATTTTCCGGATTATTCTTTCTAGTTTGTTTCCCTGCAAAAAATTTGACAGTTTCGGAATGTGTTTTTTTGTCGTCATATTTTAATTTTCTTTCATGGAATTCCGTGTGAAGAAGTGCTATTGTTGTATGCGTCCGGTTTTTGTTGGTGTAAATGTTGACTAATGTCTATAATCCGTCCCATTCTCCGGATGAATAGTGATTGTTTATTGTCCGGCGAAAAAGTTGCCTGTTTCACTGGTGTCTTTGTACATCCTCGTCCTCCCTTACTGACACATATTTATAATTGTTTCCTTTGTGTATTATAGTTGTAATATCGTACGAATTAGATATAATTGTTGGCCCGAAGACTCATTAACATCCTTGCATCCTTTTAGGTCAATTATGTTTTTTTTTGTTTGTGTCTAACGTATCTGCAGCAGTACTCGTTCGACCCCATTGTTTTCCGTTCTGAAATTTTGTTATGTATAAGAAAAAGGGGTAACATTTGTAAAATTTCTGCGTGGGTGAATGCAGCAGAGTGGGTGAATGCTGCAGAGTGGGTGAATGATGCAGATGGGTGAGGAGTTGAGGGTGATTAAGGATGAGTGTTGAATGAGTAGTTGTGGATGAGGTGTTGATGTTAAGGGTGAGTTAGTGTTACGGGATGATGGTGTGATGGTGAGGGTGAATGATGGTGTGCGAGTGTGAGTTAGTGAGACTTTTAGAGAATGTGTGTGGGTGTGTGCGGAAGTGTAATTCTTTGTGAGGCCGTGTGTGTGTGAGGGTGGTGTTGTGTGAGTGTTGGAGCATGTGCAGGTTTTTTTTAGTGGTCATTCAGGTGAGTGTGGGTGAGTGTGAAAGAGGGTGAGGTGTTAAGGGTGAGTGAGCGTGATTGAATTTGAGGGTGTTAGTGAGTGTAGATGTGTGTGAAGTGTTGATGGTGAGTGAGGGTGAGGGTAAGGTGTTGTGGGTTAGTGAGGGTGAGGTGTTGAGTGTTATTGAGGGTGAGTTGTTGACGTTGATTGAAGTGGTGCGTGATTGCGGGTAAGATTGCGAGGGTGAGTGTGTGTGACTGAGGGTGAGGGCTTGATGTTGAGTGAGGGTGAGTGATGGTGAGGGTGAGTGAGGGTGTGGATTTGTGGGTGAGGTGTTGAGGGTGAAGTTAGTGAGGGTGATTTGTTGAGGGTGAGGGTATGAGGGTCAATGAGGGTGAGGTTTTGAGGGTGAGTGAGGGTGATGTAGTGAGTTACCACTATGATGTTTTATATTCGTCTGACTTTGCTTAGTTGTGTGTTTTTTAAACCGTATGTGAATTTTTTCACCGTGATGCATTTTATTGTGTGTGTGTCTTGTTGTAGTGAAATTTCTTATGTATGCAAATTTTATGTTCTATTTGTGTTTTTTCTTTTTTTATATTTTCTTTATTTCAGGCAATGAGCTTCTCCGATCGACAGGTAATGACAATTAAATTTGCAAATTATGAAAGAGTGTCTTTGTGACTTTGATACTTGTTTTTATGCATTTTCTTATTGTAAATCTAATGTAATTATAGTTTTATGTTTTTGTGCTCGCATTAACTTTCTGACTTTGTTCTTGCATTAGAGTGTTTTTATGCATTTTCATAATGTCTGCCATTTCGGTGTATTTGTTGCCATGGATTGAGTTAGGTTTTGCCGTACGTGTTTTTTGTTCGCTCTTAGCTTGTATTTAGTATTTGTCTCGTCCAAGGTATCCCTGAAGTCCATTTCTGCAGCACCGAGCAATAGCACATTATTAACATTTGGCATCCCCACAGTACCATTGCGCAACATCACATTATCACTTTTGCCCACTACAGCCGTATTTAGTACACCCCTAGTCTCATTTAGATATAGTACTGCAGTACTGTACATCTGCAAAGCATGCTTTTTTTGCTGTAATTGTGTGTTGAAGGTAAAAAAAAATGTACTAAAGCGTGCACTTCTGGCTGGTGGTGTGTGTGACTGTTGAAAGCGTGGACTGATGCATGTTTGTGTGCATGTATGCATGTTGAAAGGATGCACTGCTGACTGATGTGTGTGTACGCCTGGTGAAAGTGGGCATTGCTATCTATTGGTGTATGTGCCTGTTAAAAGAGCACATGTTTTTATTGTATGACATTTGCCTGTTGAGTAATGCTGTAGTGGTAATGAGTGGTGCTTTGGTGTTAAATGTTTGTGTGTGGTTGTAGTGTGATAGTGTTTTTTTGTTGAATGATACTGTTTTGTTGGTCTAGAGTGATGTTGGTGTGTTGCTGAGTGATGTTAGTGTGGTGCTTAGTAATGCTGTTGTTGTGATGTGTTGTTCTGTGCTAGTGATGAGTGGTGCTGTGTTGGTGTTTAATAATTACCAGCACAGCATATCTCAGCACCACAACAGTTGCACTTCTCCCAACAATGGCATCACTGATGTCCACGAATGCAACACCTAGCAATTCCACTTTATCATTCTGCACCCCCACAGTACCATTGAGCAACAATACAGCATCACTCTGCCCCACCACAGCCCCATTTAGCTCTCGAACAGTGCCATTCATACATACTACAGCTGTAATGATGACTTGTGTATATACACCTTGTGATAGAGTCCATTGATGTGTGTGTGTGTGTGCTTCTTCAAAGAATCTATTTTTGTTTATTATGAAGTTTGTCTGCTGAGTAATGCTGTAGTGGTGATGAGTGGTGCTGTTGTGGTAATTGTGTTTGTGTGTAGTTGTAGTGTGATAGTGTGTTGTTGTTGAATGATGCTGTTGTGGTGGGGCAGAGTGATGTTGGTGTGTTGCTGAGTGATGTTAGTGTGGTGCTTAGTAATGCTGTTGTTGTGAAGTGTTTTTCTGTGCTAGTGATGAGTGGTGCTGTGTTGGTGTTTAATAATTACCAGCACAGCATATCTCAGCACCACAACAGTTGCACTTCTCCCAACAATGGCATCACTGATGTCCACGAATGCAACACCTAGCAATTCCACTTTATCATTCTGCACCCCCACAGTACCATTGAGCATCAATACAGCATCACTCTGCCCCACCACAGCCCCATTTAGCTCTTGAACAGTGCCATTCATACATACTACAGCAGTAATGATGACTTGTGTATATACACCTTGTGATAGAGTCCATTGATGTGTGTGTGTGTGTGCTTCTTCAAAGAATCTATTTTTGTCTTGTATGAAGTTTGTCTGCTGAGTAATGCTGTAGTGGTGATGAGTGGTGCTGTTGTGGTAATTGTGTTTGTGTGTAGTTGTAGTGTGATAGTGTGTTGTTGTTGAATGATGCTGTTGTGGTGGGGCAGAGTGATGTTGGTGTGTTGCTGAGTGATGTTAGTGTGGTGCTTAGTAATGCTGTTGTTGTGAAGTGTTTTTCTGTGCTAGTGATGATTGGTGCTGTGTTGGTGTTTAATAATTACCAGTACAGCATAACTCATCACCCCTACAGTTGCACTTCTCCCAACAACGCCATCACTGATGTCCACGAATGCAACGCGCAGCAATACCACTTTATCTTTCTGCACCCCCACAGTACCATTGAGCAACAACTCCGCATCACCCTGCACTACCACATGTGTTGTTTACACAACAACAGTGTCATTTATACCTACTACAGCAGTACTGATGACTGTTATGTGTGTATGCCTGGTGAAATTTCCCATTGATAGCTGTTGTTGTGTGTGACTGTTAAAAGCGTTCAAGTTTTTATTGTATGACCTTTGTCTGCTGAGTCATGCTGTGGTGGTGATTAGTGGTGCTGTGGTGGTAAGTTTTTGTGTCGTTGTAGTGTGATAGTGTGTTGATGGTGAGTGTGGGTGAGGTGTTGAGTGTGAGGGGGTGATGGTGTGATGGTGACTGTGTGAGGGTGAGGGTGAGTGATTGTTGGCGAGGGTGAGGCTCTGAGTCTTATTGAGAATGTGAGTGGGTGTGCGAGGATGTGTTAGATTGTGTGAGTGTGTGAGTGTGGATGTGTGTGAGGGTGGGGTTGTGTGAGCGTGTGGGCATGTGAGTGTGTGGTAGAGGTTATGAAGTTGATTGAGGGTGTGTGAGTGTGTGAGGGTGAGTGAGTATGTGTGATGTTGAGGATGTGAAGGTGTGTGAAGGTGGGGCTCGTTGAGGATGCCTGAGTGTAATTGAGGGTAAAGCGTTGAGGGTGAGTGAGGGTGAGGTGTTGAGGCTCACTAAGGGTGAGGGTGGGTGAGCGTTAGTGAGCGAGGGTGATTGAGTTGATGAGGGTGATGTGTTGATGTTGAGTGAGGGTGATCTGTTGTGGTTGAGTCAGGGTGAGTAGTTGAGGGTCAGTGAGGATGAGGGTGAGTGAGGGTGAGGTGATGAGGGTGAGGGCCTGAGGGTGAGTGAGGGAGTCTGATTGTGGTTGACTTTTTGAGGCTGTGGGTGAGTAAGGGTGAGGTGTTGAGGGTGATGGGCTGAGGCTGAATGAGGGTGAGGTGTTGAGGGTGAATGAGTGTGAGGGTGAGTGAATTTGAGGGTGATGTTTTGTGGGTGAGTGCGGGTGATTGATGGTGAATGACGTTGAGGGTGATTGAGGGTGAGTGGATGATTGTGTGAGGGTGAGGGTGAGTGATTGTGTGTTAGGGTGAGGGTGTGAGTCTTATTCAGAATGTGTGTGGGTGTATGTGGATGTGTGAGTGTGCGTGTGTAAGGGTGGGTGGTTTGTGATGTTGGGGCATGTGATGGTGTGGTTGAATTCATGATGTAGAGTGAGGGTGTTTGAGGGTGAGTGAGGATTTGTAGTGAGTGAGGGTGATTGAGTTGTTGAGGGTTAGGTGTTGATGTTGAGTGAGGGTGATGTGTTGTGGGTGAGTCATGGTGAATAGTTGAGTCTGAGTGAGGGTGAGGGTGAGTGAGGGTGAGGTGATGAGGGTGAGTGCTTGAGGGTGAGTGAGGGAGGCTGGTTGTGAGTGTGGTTTTGAGGCTGTGGGTGATTCAGGGTGAGGTGTTGATGGTGAGGGGCAGAAGGTGAATGAGGGTGAGGTGTTGAGGGTGAATGAGTGTGAGTGAAGTTGAGGGTGATATTTTGTGGGTGAGTGTGGGTGAGTGATGGCGAATGACGTTGAGGGGGATTGGATGATGGTGTGAGGGTAACGGTGTGAGGGTGAGGGTGAGTGATTGTGGGTGAAGGTGAGGGTGTGTCTTATTGCGAATGTGTGTGGGTGTGTGAGGATGTGTGAGTGTGTGAGTGTGGTTGTGTGTAAGGTTGGGGGGTGTGTGAGGGTGGGGGCATGTGAGGGTGTTGAAGTCATGATGTTGAGTGAGGGTGTGTGAGGGTGAATGAGGATTTGTTATGTTGAGGGTGTGAATGTGTGTGAGTGTGGGGGTGGGTGAGGGTGCGTGAGTTAGATTGAGGGTGAAGCGTAGAGGGTCAGTGAGTGTGATGTGTTGAGGCTGAGTGATGGTGAGACTTGTTGAGCGTTAGTGAGTGAGGGTGATTGACTTGTTGAGGGTGATGTGTTGAAGTTGAGTGAGGGTGATGTGTTGTGAGTGAGGTTGATTGTGTCACTGAGGGTGCGTTGTTGAGGGTGAGAGGCTGAGTGTGAGTGAGGGCTAGTTATTGTGTTGAGGTTTTGAGGCTGAGGGTGAGTGAGGATTGAGTTGTTGAGGGTGAGGGGCTGAGTGTGAGTGAGGGATAGTGATTGTTTTGAGGTGTTGAGGGTGAGTAAGGGTGAGGTGTTGAGGGTGAGGGGCTGAGGGTGAATGAGGGTGAGGTGTTGAGGGTCAGTGAGTGTGAGGTCTTGAGGGTGAGTGAGAATGAGTGTGAGTGAGTGATTACGTAGTTGAGTGTGAGGTGTTGAGGGTGAATGAGGGTGAAGGTGAGTAAAGGTGAGGGTGAGGTGTTGAGTGTGAGTGTGGGTGAGTAAGAGTTGAGGAAGAGGGGCTGAGTGCGAGTGAGTTGGTGAGTGTGAGTGAGGGGGAGGTATTGTGGGTGAGTGAGGGTGAGGTATTGAGGGTGAGTGAGGGTGTATTTTGAGGATGAGTGAGGGTGAGTTGTTAAGGGTGAGTGAG
The DNA here is from genome assembly GCF_964263255.1 of Lissotriton vulgaris. NCBI lineage: Eukaryota > Metazoa > Chordata > Amphibia > Caudata > Salamandridae > Lissotriton > Lissotriton vulgaris. Next base: position 275,690,573 of record NC_141698.1, on the reverse strand, counting down.
GGTGAGGTCCTGAGGGTGATTGAGCTTGAGTGAATGGGAGTGAGGGTGACTGAGGGTGTGATTGGCATATGTGATTGTCGCCCATGTGTTAATGTTGATTCTAATGTTAAAAAAACTATCTTCGTATGTGTATACGTTTTTAATTTTTTTTCGTGTATGTACTTAAAATGTGTATTATTTCTGTTGTAGTAAAGGGTATTACGCAATGTATTCCCTTTACGTTTGTTACGTAAGGGATGTTAGCGTTCTATCTTTTATTTGATGGTGATGTAATGTTGTGCGCTACGTTATTTTTAGTCAATCGCAGCTCTACGTTGTGTGACGTAGCGTTGCATTTGCCGTGCGTGAACGGGGCGTTTTCTACATTGGTGTGAATGTTTGAGCGGTAAAGGTGTGTTATTCCTCCGTCGTTGTTGGTGCGTCGTTGGACTGGTAAGATGTACATTTATTAACATTGAGTACATGAATTAGAATGTATTAATACTTGTGTGTATATACGTGTTATTCATAATGTTTTATTATGATGTATGAGTGTTTTATTTGTATTTCGCCTTGTGTATTATCGTTTTTCGAGTTACAATCTTCTTTAGTAGTGTTGTAAAAGATATATGTTTGTTAAAAAAAAAATTTTCTAAAAGTTACATAAAGCAATGTTTTTTTTTGTATGTATTATGTCTTTGACATTGCGTCCGTTGTGATTTCGGGCTGACTTTCCTTGTGTTTAGCAATATTTCTAGATCTTTATGCGAATGTTGGCTCGTGTTTAAGTTGATAGTTCGGGATGCATTGAGTAATCTTTGCTAGTGTCTTCCTGGAATGTATTTTCCGGCGTTTCGTTTCGCCAGAGGTGGCACTGTGATGTTTATTTTTGCCTCTGACTTAGCTTTTTCTTGTGTCATTTGTACCGGTCTGTGACTTGTTTCGCCGGTATTCATTTATTTTGTTTGTTGGCTTTTGTACTTAAAAGTATTATGTATGCACTGTGTATGTTTTTTTTGTTTCTGTGTTTCTTTTCTAATTTCTTCATTTCAGGGAATGAGCTGCTACGATCGACAGGTAATGACAATTTTATTGCCTTATTATGAAAGAGTGCCTTTGTGAGTTTTTATACATTTGTTGATGCATTTCCTTTTCGTGATGTTACTGTAATGATTCTTTTCGGTCTTGCTTTGCTAGCACGTATTTCCTGTCTGGCTCCTCTCATTTGAGTGTGTTTTGTATGTTAACAATGGCTGCTATTTCGTTTTATTGTTTGACATGGTTCGAGTTTCGTTTTCCCGTACGTGTTTTGCGGTCGCACTTGCCTTGTGTGTAGTAATTTCCTCTTGCACGGCCTCCCTTATGTCCATTTCGCCAGCAATAGCACATTATTAACATTCGGCACCCCCACACTACAATTGAGCAACATGAGATCATCAGTCTTTGGCAGTAGAGCTGTATTTAGAACTCCCCCAGTCTCATTTAGATATAGAACTGCAGTACTGTACAGCACCAAAGCATGCTTGTATTGCTGTGATTGTGTGTGCAACGTACCAAAAGTTCTTGTACAGTGTGCACTTTGGGCAGTTGGTGTGTGTGACTGTTGAAAGCGTGGCTTGATGGCTGTTTGTGTGGGTGTATGCATGGTGAAAGGATGCACTGATGACTGTTGTGTGTGTACGGCTTGTGAAAGTGTCCATTGCTAGCTAATAGTGTGTGTGCCTGTTAAAAGCGCACATGTTTGGATTGTATGTAGTTTGTCTGATGTCTAATGCTGTAGTGGTAATGAGTGGTGCTGTTGTTGTAAGTGTTTGTGTGTAGTTGTAGTGTGATAGTGTGTTGATGGTGAGTGAGGGTGAGGTGTTCAGGGTGAGAGGATGATGGTGTGAGGGTGACGGTGTGAGGGTGAGTGATTGCTGGCGAGCGTGAGGCTATGAGGCTTATTGAGAATGTGAGTGGGTGTGCGAGGATGTGTGATAGTGTGTGAGTGTGGATGTGTGTGAGGGTGGTGGTGTGTGAGTGTGTGGGCATGTGAGTGTGTGGTGCTTAGTAATGCTGTAGTTGTGATGTGTTGTTCTGTGCTAGTGGTGAGTGGTGCTGTGTTGATGTTTAATAGTTACCACCACATCATAACTTTGCACCACAACAGTTGCACTTCTCGCAACAATGGCATCACTGATGTCCCCGAATGCAACATGCAGCAATACCACTTTATCTTTCTGCAGCCCCACATTACCATTGAGCAACTACACTGCATTACTCTGCACTTCCACATCCGTATTTTGCACACCAACAGTCTCATTTAGACATAGTAGTGCAGTACCGATGACTGTTGTGTGTGTATGCTTGTTGAAAGTGGCCATTGATAGATGTTGTGTGTGTGACTGTTAAAAGGGTACATGTTTTGATTGTAAAAGCTTAGTTTGCTGCAGTTGTGATGAGTGGTGTTGTTGTGGTAATTGTTTTTTTGTGTGGTTGTAGTGTGATAGTGTGTTGAGGGTGAGTGAGGGTGAGGTGTTGAGGCTGAGTGAGGGTGAGGCGTTGAGGGTGAGTGAGATTGAGGGTGAGTTAGTGTGAGGTGTTGAGGGTGGGTGAGGCTATGAGGGTGAGTGAGGCGTTGAGGGTGAGTGAGGCGTTGAGGGTGAGTGAGGGTGAGGTGTTGAGGGTGATTGAGGATGAGTGAGAGTGAGAGCAAGGAAGGTGTTGATGGGGAGGTGTTGTGCGTGATTGAAGTGGTGTTGTGGTGGTAATTGTTTGTGTGTTGTTGTAGTGTGATAGTGTGTTGAGGGTGAGTGAGGGTGAGAGTGAGTGAGACTGAGGGTGAGGTGTTGATGGTGAGTGAGGGTGAGGAGTTGAGGGTGAGTGAGGGTGAGAGGATGAGGGTGAGTGAGGTGTTGAGGGTGAGGTGTTGAGTGTGATTGAGGATGAGTGATAGTGTGGGTGAGTGATGTGTTGAGATTGACTTAGGGTGAGGCGTTGAGGGTGAGTGAGGGTGAGGTGTTGAGGCTGAGGGTGAGTGTGGGTGAGGCGTTGAGGGTGAGGCATTGTGTGTGTTTGTAGTGTGATAGTGTGTTGAGGGTGAGTGAGTATGAGGGTGAGTGAGGGTGAGAGTGAGTGAGAATGAGGGGGAGTTGTTGATGGTGAGTGAGGATGAGTGAGGGTGAGGAATTGAGGGTGAGTGAGGGTGAGAGGCTGAGGGTGAGTGAGGTGTTGAGGGTGAGGTGTTGAGTGTGATTGAGGATGAGTGATAGTGAGGGTGTGTGATGTGTTGATGTTGACTGAGGGTGAGGCATTGATGGTGAGTGAGGGTGAGGTGTTGAGGCTGAGGGTGAGGAGCTGAGGGTGAGTGGGTGAGGCGTTGAGGGTGAGGCATTGAGGATGATAGAGAGTGAGGTTCTGAGGGTGAGGGTGTGAGTGTGGGTGAGGCGTTGAGGCTGAGTGAGGGTGAGGTGTTGAGGGTTATTGTTGATGAGTGAGAGTGAGTGTGAGTGAGGAGTAAAGGGTGAGTTGTTTAGGGTGAGTGAAGTGTTGCTGTTGTGGTAAGTGTTTGTTTATAGTTGTAGTGTGATAGTGTGTTGACGATGAGTGAGGGTGAATGAGGGTGATGTTTTGAGTGTGAGTGAGGGTGAGTGAGGGTGAGTGAGTATGAGAGTGATTTGTTGAGTGTGAGGTGTAGAGGGTGATTGATGATGATTGAGATTGAGGGTGAGTGAGGAGTTAAGGGTGAGGTGTTGAGGGTGAGTGAAGTGAGGGTGAGTGAAGTGTTGCTGTGTTGGTAAGTATTTGTTTGTTGTTGTAGTGTGATAGTGTGTTGACGGTGAGTGAGGGTAAATGAGGATGAGGTGTTGAGGGTGAGTGAGTATGAGGGTGAGGTGTTGATGGTGAGTTTTTGAGGGTGAGTGAGGATGAGTGTGGGTGAGGTGTTGAGGGTGAGGAGTTGAGGGTGAGTGAGGGTGAGGTACTGAGGGTGAGTGAGGTATTGAGGGTGAGGTGTTGAGAGTATTGAGGATGAGTGAGAGTGAGGGTGAGTGATGTGTTGATGATGAGTTGTTGAGGGTGAGGTGTTGAGGGTGAGTGAGAGTGACGTGTTGTAGGTGAGGGTGAGGGGCTGAGGGTGAGTGTTGGTGAGGCGTTGAGGGTGAGTGAGGGGTTAAGGGTGAGGCGTTGAGGGAGAGGTGTTGAGAGCGAGGGTGATTGAGTGTTTGAGGGTGCAGGGTGGAGGGTGAGTGAGGGTGAGGTGTTGATGGTGAGTGAAGGTGGGTGAGGGTGATGGTGATGTGTTGAGGGTGAGTGAGGATGAGGTGTTGAGGGAGAGTGAGTGTGAGGTGTTGAGGGTGAGTGAGTGTAATTCAGGGTGGGTGATGAGTTGAGGGTGAGTGAGTGTGAGAGAGGGTGTTATTGACAAATGTGAGTGTTTTGCATGTGTGACTCGTTATTGTAAAGTGTGTTTGTATTTGTGTATGTTGTTGTGGTAGAATGATGCTGTTGCGGTGGTGTAGAGTGATGTTGGTGTGTTGATGAGTGTTGTTAGTGAGGTGCTTCCTAATGCTGTAGTTGTGAAGTGTTGATGATGAGTTGTGCTGTGTTAGTGTTCAACTATTACCACCACAGCATAACTCATTCCAACAACAGTTGCACTTCTCCCAACAACCTAATTTGTGATGTCCACCAATGGAACACGCATCAATACCACCTTAACATTCGGCCCCCCACAGTAACATTGCTCAACAACACAGCATAACTCAGCACCAGCACAGGCGTCTTTAGCTCAACAGTCTCATTCATACATAATACTGTAGTGCGTGTAAGCTACAAAGTATGTGTATTTTGTATATGTTTTTCTAATGTCAAATGGATTGGCTAAATCTTGTATGTGGGTGTGACTATGTTGTATAAAAGGAGTGTCTTAGTTATAATTTGCCTTTCGAATTGAAAAAATCCCCATAGAAGTAGTAAAATTTGTATTACACACTTGTTTATTTTTTTTAAAAAAACACAAATATTTATTGTTTAACTTTGTACAAAAAAAAGATATCCTGGCAACATGCAAAATTTACTCAGAACATATTTCATCGTCTTTTTCTTTAAGAATCTTTATGATTTGCCCATTACAAAAGACAACTTCAAAATTTTGTGGCAAAAAATGGACAAGGGCATCTCCGATGTTCTCAACGTCCTCATCTAACATAAACCATTTAATTAAGATCTCGTTTTCGATGGGCATCGATTGCAATTCGTCTGTGTTTGTCACTTTTATTGTGATGATACTGGTTTGCTCAGTAGAGCTTTCAACACCATAAATTAGAATGTCCATCTTTTCCTCTGGTGGGGCTGTTACCTGTTGAGAGAAAAGAAAAGCAATAATTATTTTTAAAATGTGTATACTTTATTTTTTGTGTAAGGCCTATAGTTGTTGAAAGGGACAGAGTTGTTGAAAGGGACACATTGGGTGAAATGGACTGAGTAGGTGAAAGGGTCCCAGTTGTTGATAGAGTTTGAGTGGGTGATAGGTCGAGACTGGGTGATAGGTGGTGGTAATAATTTTTTTGTGTGGTTGTAGTGTCATAGTGTGTTGAGGGTGAGTGAGGGTGAGATGTTGAGGGTGAGTGAGGGTGAGGCGTTGAGGGTGAGTGAGATTGAGGGTGAGTCAGTGTTTGAGGATGAGTGAGAGTGAGGGTAAGTAAGGGGCTGATGGGGATGTTTTGAGCGTGATTGAAGTGGTGTTGTGGTGCTAAGTTTTGGTGTGGTTGTAGTGTGATAGTGTGTTGAGGGTGAGTGAGTATGAGGGTGAGTGAGAGTGAGAGTGAGTGAGAATGAGGGGGAGGTGTTGAGGGTGAGTGAGGATGAGTGAGGGTGAGGAGTTGAGAGTGAGTGAGGGTGAGGGGCTGAGGGTGAGTGAGGTGTTGAGAGTGAGGTGTTGAGTGTGATTGAGGATGAGTGAGAGTGATGTTGAGTGATGTGTTGAGATTGACTGAGGGTGAGGCGTTGAGTGTGAGTGAGAGTGAGGTGTTGAGGCTGAGGGTGAGAAGCTGAGTGTCAGGGTGAGTGTGGCTGAGGCGTTGAGGGTGAGTGAGGGTGAGGTGTTGAGGGTGATTGAGGATGAGTGAGAGTGAGGAGTTAAGGGTGAGGTGTTTAGGGTGAGTGAAGTGTTGTTGTGGTGGTAAGTGTTTTTTTGTAGTTGTAGTGTGATAGTGTGTTGACGGTAAGTGAGGGTAAATGAGGGTGATGTTGTGAGGGTGAGTTAGTATGAGAGTGGTGTTGAGTGTGAGATGTTGAAGGTGATTGATGATGATTGAGATTGAGGTTGAGTGAGGAGTTAAGGGTGAGGTGTTGAGGGTGAGTTAAGTGTTGCTGTGGTGGTAAGTATTTGTTTGTTGTTGTAGTGTGATAGTGTGTTGACGGTGAGTGAGGGTGAATGAGCGTGAGGAGTTGAGGGTGAGTGAGTATGAGGGTGAGGTGTTGATGGTGAGTTGTTGAGGGTGAGTGAGTATGAGAGTGGGTGATAAGTCTAGAGTGGGTGATAAGTCTAGATTGGGTGATAGGCCTAGAGTGTGTGAAAGAGCCAGAGTTGTAGAAACGTTCCGAGTGGGTGAAAGCTCCCGAGTGGGTGAAAGCTCCCGAATGGGCGAAAGGTCCCAAGTGGCTGAAATGTCCAGAGTGGGTAAAATGTCCAGAGTGGGTGGAAGGGGCAGAGTGGGCGAAAGGGCAAGACTGGGTGCAATTCCAAGAGTGGCTGAAAAGAGATAATTGCAAAACTTTGTTTGTTCGTTGTGCTTACCTCCATTTTGCTATGGCGCGTTGTATTCAATATTTTTTGGCAATTGAATTCATGTACAGTGACATGAGTCAGGGTCACATATTTCCCAAGATGTATTTTAAATAGTGACGCTTCTCTCCACAGTGTCACTTTTATATCATCAGTTGCATCTTTTATTGTAATGGATTTGAGTGGGGTATCTTGCCCATTGATAAACACCGTTTTTGCGTCCTCTTCCTACACAAAAAGAAAGCATTCTATTAAATAGTGATTGTAAAAACAGATATTACTAGTGCATTGTCTGAAAGGCTATATAATGTATCATATTTAACGACCCAAATGAACCTCCTTTCTAAAAGATTGAAATGTTTCTTGTAAAAAATGGCCTTGTACATAGTACTTTTTTTTGTAGTATACACCAAAGCACTGGCATCTTATATTTTGCAAAAGTTGTACTTGCTACTATGTGTGAAGAGTGCATAATCAAAAATGTGTCCAGTTAGTTTTTGAAGTTACTAAAGGTGTAATGTGTGTGTAAGTGAACTATGCATTTTTTAAGTAGACATGATGACATGAGTGAGTGTGATGGTGAGGTGTTGAGTGTGAGGAGTTGATGGGGAGTGAGGGTGAGTGAGGATGAGGTGTTACGTGAGGGTGAGGTTGAATGTAAATGAGGGTGAGTGAGGGTGAGGGTGAGAGGGTGAGGGTGAGAGTTTGAAGGTGAGTGAGGGTGAGAAGTTGAGGGTGAGTAACGATGAGCGTGAGTGTGAGTGAGGCTGAGTAAGGCAAGTATGCATATTTTTAGTAGACCTGATGACATGAGTGAGGGTGTGGGTGAGGGTGAGTTATTGAGGGTGAGGTGTTGAGTGTTAGGGTGAGTGAGGGTGGGGTTGAGGGTGAGTGAGGACGAGGTGTTACGTGAGGGTGAGTGTGAGTGAGGCAGAGTTAGGGTGAGGCGTTGAGGGTGAGTGAGAGTGAGGGAGTGTTGAGGGTGAAAGATTGAATGTGAGAAGTTGAAGGTGAGTAAGGATGAGTGTGAGTGTGGGTGAGTGAGGGTGATTAATTGAGTGAGGGTGAGGTGTTGATGTTGAGGCTGAGGTGTTGAGGTGTTGAGTGAGAGTGAGGGTGACTGAGGAGTTGAGTGAGAAGTGTTGACTTTTTGAGGGGGAGGTGTTGAGGGCGAGTGAGGGTGAGTGAGGGTGATTGAGTGAGAGGTGTTGAGGGTGATTGAGGGTGATTGAGATTAAGGCTGAGTGAGGCATTAAGGGTGAATTGTTGAGTGTGAGGTGTTGTGTGTGAATGAGGGTGAGGTGTTGAGAGTTATTGAGGGTGAGAAGTTGAGGGTGAGTAAGGATGATGCTAAGTGAGGGTGAGTCATTGATGTTGATTGTGAGGCTGAGGTGTTGAGGTGTTGAGTGAGAGTGAGTGAGTATTTGAGGGAGAAGGGTAGAGTTTTAGAGTGGGAGGTGTTGAGGGCTAGTGAGGGTGATTGAGGCTGAGTGAGGAGGAGGTGTTGAGGGTGATCTCGGCTGAGTGAGATTGAGGGTGAGTGAGGCATTAAAATTGAATTGTTGAGGGTGAGGTGTTGAGTGAGAGTGAGAGTTGGGTGTTGAGGGTGAGTGATGTTGACTGAGGGTGAGGCATTGATGTAAAGACAGTATTTGCGTACTTTTGGTAAACCCAAAAAGAACAATTCTACAAAATAGTGACAGTAAAAAAACATAGTAGTAGTGCATTGTATCACTGGTAATATAATGTATTATATTTCACGACCCAAATGAACATACTTTCTACCATAGTGCATTTTTTTTTTAGTAAAAATTGTCATTGTGGAGAGTACTTGAATTTGTACTATACCCCAAAGTACTCACATATTATATATCTCAAAACTATCCCTTTATACATAGTGTGAAAGAGTGTGAAAGAGTGTCTAATGCAAGCTTTTTTGATGTTGTCCGTGAAGTTCCTAAGGGCCCGATGTAGGTAAATCCCATTTTTGTATGTAGGTACCAACATCTGGATTCATTACAGAATCCTTAACAAATCTTTAATTACCAAATCGGTAAATAGCGAATAGGTAATGCGCATTAATTCATATGGGTTTTGAAGGACATAGGAATGATTAGGCATTACCGAATCGGTATTTACTGAATCTGTAATTAAAGAATTATGAAGGGTGCAGGTGGTGTCACTTTGACACCCTCCTGCACCGCCAAAAAAGGCACAGGTGCCATGTGGCAAGCATACCTGCTGTAAGGGCAGGTCTGCCTGTCACATGCCATAGGTATTTTACCCTGGATTTGTATTCCATGGTAAAATACCGATTGTGTAAGCCATGTACAGAAGGTACATTGCCTACCTACATTACATTTCAGTTAATTTTATTGAATCTGTAAATCTACCGTTTCGGTTAATAAACAGATTTGCTAAAGTTACCTAAAATGTGCCCCTACATCTCAATAGCCCTTTACCGATGTGAAACGGGCCAAAATCTTTTTTTTTTGGCCGATTGGGATCGCTAAAGGGCTACCTACACCGGGCCCCTAAATGTGTAATTTGTGTGTAAGCCAACTATGCATTTTTGTACTAGACATGATGACATGTTTGTGTTGATACATCTGGCACATATTGTCCCTGAAACAGTCATCAGACTATTTATACTTGCAATTTCGAAAAAGCACAAATACATAAGATATGTCATTTACAATCCTAATAAGTCCAACTCTTCCACTGCAAGACAATATTTTTTTTTAGTTGACATGATAACATGTTTGTGTTCATACTTACGGCAATTATTGTCCCTGAAACGGTCATCAGGCTTTTTAGACTTGCCCGTTTTATTTCCTTGATGGGAGAAGCCGATGGTGCAGGCGGATGCAAAATGTTGTTTGCTTGTTGGATCAGGCCCTCCTCGATTGTCATTGCGGGAAATTTGGTTACTTTAGTTTGTTTTGTAATTAAAATTGTTTTGTTTTTGAGAATAAAGTTCCGTATCAGTAGTCCACAGTTTATTTTCGTTTGCTCATATAAATTTTCTTGGTAACAAGTACATTTAATTGTTCCAGTTTTATCTGCTAAAGCCAAATGGAATAAAATTTTCTGCTCTTGTTTAGCATTTTTGTACGTAGTTTTCCCTGAGCAGCTGATGACATTAACTCTTATTGGTTTCTGGTATGGTTTGTTGTCATCAGTATTAATGTTCATTATTTCTTCAATAGACATCATCTGAAATAGAAAATGTGATATAACATGTTAAATACAAACCCATATTGGTTTATGATCACTGTAATAGCATTCTAAAGTACCATAGTTGTGTAGTTGGTCATTTGTATATATATGATCTAAAATGGATTGGTAGTTAGTTGTGTAACTGTTAATGAGTTGTTGACATTGTAATTTTGTTTCAAAGAATCCAAGTAATTGCTTGCTGTTTGCATTTGTTTGAGATACATCCACATTGAAATCCCCTATAATAATCAATTTGTGCATGGGGTAAAAATCCGTAATATTAGTGATGAAATCAAAAAGAGAAGTTATACTTTTTAGGGGTGGTTTGTATAAAATAATAATAAGGTAATCTGTGTTATCAATCTGTAGAGTAAAATGTAAAATGTCTATCCCTTCAAGTGTCTCATAAATAGGCAATATAAATAAATCTTTTTTGTAGTACATAATCATTCCATGGTTTGTGTTGTATGTATGAAATTTATCAAATATAATGTGATGATATTGTTCTATACTGAAATCATTAGCTGTAGCATTTCTTGTAGTGTTGATCTCAGTTAAGCAAATAATGTCTGCTTGTAATATATTCCTATCCGCTACCATAGATGAAAAATTTTTCTGTAGTGATCTTATATTGTGTGCAATGATATTGAAATGTGCACTGTATGTATGTAACTGTGGGATATGTATTTCAAGTGGCATTTCTGTCCTTAATCTGTGCATTTCCTCATTAACTTGTGGATGTACTACAATTTTACGTGCATCAAAATTGTGTACATAGACATTTTGTATTGATTTTGCCCTGCTAATAGCAACATAATGCAAATGATGAATCTTGCTGTTATTAAAGTGTATATAAAGTGGTTCAAGAGTTGCACCTTGTGTGCGATGTATAGTGCGTGCTGATGCTTGGCGTAAAGGAAATTGCTTCCGTATAATGGTAATAAATTTCTTAGTGTATTGGAAATGTCTAGCTATAGCATGTATTGGTGTCCATGTATTTTGTGTTTGTGAATGAAATAAGTGTTTATATTGTTGTCTGGTTGTTTCTCCTATAGTGGGATTGTCAAATAACAACCAAACAATAATAGGTGTATTGTTAATCAATTCTACTAATTGTACAACACCAGTTGCGCCATTTGTTAAACCATCATTGACATCCACATTGCAACTTAAATCATAACGAAGTTGTAAGGCAATGTGTAATGTATGTGAAAGGCCCATTGTTTTCTGTGGATCTTTGGGCAGTTGCTTAAGAATCGTTTTTTTCACACTTTCAGACAAATCAGAACTAACAGTATCGCTTGCTACTGTTATGTAGACAGGATAATCTTTGCAATGTTGTTCTAAAACCTTTTTGTTAATTTCATTAACTTCTAGATTAGTTGACATGATATATGGAATTGTTTCTAATAAAGTCTCATCAGGTTGTATTTCCCTTTGCTTAATTTGTGAAATATCTTCTTCAGTATGCTTGCCTTCTCTCAATCTGTTTAGTAATTCAGCAAATTGTAGATCTTCTTTTTGGCGCATAATTTTTGTTAATTCAAAAATTTTAAAATGTTCTTTCCACAAGTTAGCACTTAAAGGACCATACATTTGTGTCGAATCCTGAAAAATGTATCTGTCAAATACAGGTTTTAATTGGTAAAAGTCACCAATGGCTAAAATAGAAATTCCTCCAAATGGTTCATTAGATGATTTAATTTCTTGAAGCCTGTTATGTATAAAATTCAACATATTGTGGCCTACCATTGAAATTTCATCAATAATAACAACTCTAACATGCATCATTTCCATTTGTAGAGCAGTTCTATGTTCCTGACTCAGTTGTTTATAAGACAAACTTTGCGACACAGGTATTTTGAAAGTGCTATGCAGTGTTTTGCCATTAATATTATGGGCAGCCTTTCCTGTTGGAGCAGTAAGTAAGATATAAACATTATCCGGATTTTCACCGGCCTTAGTGTTATAGTAGCGTAGTAAAGTTTGATAAAGTGCAGATATTACAAAACTTTTCCCAACACCAGCCCCTCCAGTGCAAAAAGTATAGCATGGAGTGCTAGTAGTTTTAAACCAATGCAAGTGATGGTAAACAAAGTTAAGTTGTTCTTCCGTTAAGTTTTGCATAAGTTGTTGGTATTTTTCATTGGGTAAAAGAACGTTAGTTGATCTTTGTTCTTCAGTTGTAGTTCTAATTCCTAAATCTAGAGCCAAATCATATCTATTATTATGTTCTGGATTTTGGTCTTCTGTCTGTATATTCACAGTTGGTGATAGAGGAGGTGAAATGACATTTTCATGAGACTGTTCATGAATAATGTTTGTAAGTTCACCATGCTGTTTGTTATAGATTTTTAGTTGTGTGTCAACAAATGTTTTAACTTCCAGATACCTATCATAGTAAGTGTCCTTGTTGATTAGTATTTTTTCTTCTTCCCTCCATGGATAGTGCAACATTAATATTTCTCTATAATACTCTTCCGGTTCATTATTTTTGCTAAATCTGCAAAAGCGTATTATTTTCCCTTGTCTGCGCTTATTTAAAGCATAATCATAATTATGTTTCTGTTGTTGTTTATTTCCGTCACTACATTCTATTTCTAATTCTTCCTCATCTGAGCTGTAAAAGTTTTGTTCTGCAAGTAAATCTTCGCAATCATTTATTTCTTTCCCATGTGTTTTTTTCTTCACATAGTTGAAATTAGCCGCATAGTCTGCTAACGTGCACATCTCTAATGATTGTGGCCATTTGCAGTACTTAATAATAATATTTTCACATTGAATGTCAGTGGAATTTTCGGGCAAGTTATTAATAGTTTCGATATCACGCATTAAATAAGTTCTTTTCTCTGGACGGCTAGTATTAATAAATACAAATGATCGTGAGCTTTTCCGTAATGGTATTTGAAGAATTAGATATGCTGCTTCTTGAGCACTAATTTCTGTGCAGTTGAGGAATTTGTTCCCTATGTGTTTAAGTTGATCTTTGATATTACTATTGCTTGGTACCTCTTTAGCAGCTTGCGCTAGAAGTTTGCTAATTCCTCTTTGCGATTTACTGATATATGAGATAATATAGACTGCACAAGCATAAGGGTCTAGTATAAACTGCAAGTCTATATTTGCTCGCCAAGCTTCTAAAAGAGTACTATTGTAGTTATTGATGAAGCATTCGGCTGGTGTTCTTTTTAAAAAAATAGTTGTTTTTTGTAAGCTAGTTTGTATAGAAGTAATATATTCTTTATCATCCATTTTAATGAAGTCCAAAAATTCCTCAAAAGAAAGTGTATTAAAAGTAGTATTATTCATAGCTTCATGTATTATTTTCATATTATCTTGCCATTGGTTATTTGTCTCCTCCAGTGTTAATGGCTCTAATATGAGCGTTCTTGACATTGGATATTTGGGATATTGATATTTGCATGTCCGTTGCTGTTTACGTCTGCAATTTTTGGTGTGACCATGCCTTTGTAGATTTATTAACGGTTGTAAAACAGGGTTTTCAGACTTATGACAAGTGATATATTTGTCAATAAAGCTATTGACTTCTTCCACTGGTGAAACACCATACAATGGTGCTTTGTTTACCCAGAGTAATGCATGTATATGTGGAGAACCTCTCTGTTGGAATTCGACTCTGTAAAAGTAGTCTACTATTTCCCCAATTGGATTAGTGCCATTCAGCAAAACACAATTAAAGAATTTCCTAACTTGATAGTCAAACTGTCTTGCACATGTTATTGGATCTTCTTGTATTAATTTACTTTTAGTTTCCCAAGACATGTTTAAGAATTCTTCCTCTGTACATTCCTGTAAGTTTCTAACTCTCAATAGTATATTTATTAAATGGTGCCATTTTGTTTCTGCAGCAGATAATGTCAAAAAGAAAGTGGGAATGCCAAGTTGCCTTATCATAGCAAAAATATCTTTTTTGCAACCTTCCCAATATGGAGGTGAACTGCGTATAGTTTTTAATACTTTGTACCCCTCATTGAACTGTAAAACATTGGCAATATTACATTTAATGTCTTTAGCAGTTATTTTATTCCCATCTGTAAAATGTTTTCTGATGGAAATGTTGATTTTACCATGGATCTGCTTAATATGTAATTTCTTCAGTTTAAAAAAGACATTAGTAATAGATTTAGCGACTCTTCTATCATAACTCCTTAACTCTGCTTGGCAAATAGTACTATAATGTACCGGTATGTGTCTTTCCTTATTGTTAGGTCTTCGTTCACCACAAAAAATAGTAGGGAAAGCCAAAAACTCTGAATCTTTATCCTCATATAAACCTCTTGGCGTGTTATGTTCAGCTGGAGCGAAACTTAACACATTCAGCGAATTACTAGTAATAGTTTCATTTGTTAACATAGTATCCAAATTTCCAGCTTCTATGTTGTCCGAACTATCAGATGAATTGTTTGTTTCAGAAGTCTCATTGTGAGATTCTATTTCTGGAGGTATATACTCCCAGTCAGGGTTAATGGTAACACCATATTCATTAAACATTCGACTATTTTTAGCTAGCCATGTAGCTGCCTTTTTTACAGTATTTGGTCTAATATTCTCATAATGTGTATATGATTTATAGATTAATTTCCTTTTTAATTTCACTGGGATTGTCATGGCGTCATTAATTTGCCTTGGTAAAATTGTAACAGTTGTCATAACATCTGCAGGTACATTAACTACTGCACCTGATAATGATTTTTGAAAACCGCGTGGCAGACTCCGAATTTGTAAGAATGGTATCCTAGGTGAAACTAATCTTTCTTCTAAATCATATAATTCTAATTCAACTGGTACATTTGGGAAGCCCATGCCATTTACAATTGAACATGGTGGTATTTTGTTTTTGCGAATGTAATAATAGCAAGTCTTACAAATAAAAGTTGTTTTCTTGTTACTAATGTTACACTTGTTGAAAATTTCGGATTGGCTAACACTGCGTATATTTAGCAACGTTTGTTTATGCCACAGTTGATTGCAAAGAGTACAAATGTACTCTGGCCCATGCAATATTTCCCGGTGGAATTTGCGAATGATTGTATGGATTTGTTTACCTCGTTTCTGTCTTTGGCCCTGCGTGAAGATGGGTATGTTATTATCAGTAGCACTTAGTTGACTGTTGGTAATGTCTTCTTCAGCTGTATTAATTTTTTTTCTTTGTACAACTGTAGTTGGACATGTACTTGAATCCCTTTTTCTTTTCCGAGACTGTTTATTTGTTCCCTGGATAGCTTTACTATTACCTGGTAATTGTGGTAAATGATTGCTATTGCTATTCCCTCCCTTACTTGTATTCTGTAAATGATCAGAAGACATTGATGTTGATGTTATCGTCTGATTAGGAGTACATTCAGTAGTATGTACCCAAATTTTTCTTTCTTGCGGCAGTTGACTATTTTTTTTGTGCACAGTAAGTGCTTTTGTAAAGGATTTTCTTTGAATGACTTTTATATCTATTGGTGTTAATTCAAATTGGACACATTGCTCAGCCTGATGTTTTAAGTTATATGCTAGTTTCATAACATATTGAATTAGCCCTTCAAACGAATTAAATGCAATTGTAACACATGTTCCGTTTGAATGAGGCATGCCTTCATGGTCCCTACTATGTGAATCAAATACAAAGTATGATTGCATATGTTTGAAAATAGCTATTACATAAACATTCATACAAAGTAGAACACCACAGTGCTTCTTAATAGTAACATTTAATGCTGTGCTAATATCTGGGTAGGCTTTATCAAAACGTTTAAGGACATCACCGTAGTAAGCATTCCGTAGCAAAAGTGAATATATCTCTTGATTGTGGTCTATATACCTTGGCAGGTCATCTGGATGCATAAGTGTTTCTTTGTTAATAGAATGCATTTGGAGATATAAAGCGTCCCCACGGTCCATTATATAATGCAGATCATTAGAGTTCCAAGTAGTTACTGGCTTGCATAAATTGTGCAAGACAGCAAAAGCACTATTTGGTAAGCATTGCTTACCTTGTGATTTGCTATTAAATTTGCTATTCCCTTGATGGTAACTTGCTTTTAAGCATTTCTGCATCTTCAAAGTTATACTGAAATGTTGTTATCAACAAATGTAAATTGAGAAGGTTTGTGAACTAAAAATTTTTTTAGGGGACTGTAAGGTATGAACTTTTAACAATTTTTAAACGAAGTGGCAAAGTAGTATTTACCTTAACTTCTGTTTCTTTTGTTGTTGTTTGAATAATCTGAAAGTTGAAAAAAAACATATTGTTTAGAATATATTTCTCCGAATTTTTGCCATAAAAGACACATTAGCATGTAAATAGTCTTTTAAAGACCTGTTAAGAGCTCTAGTGCTGCTGTGAGTGTATGTGCCACGGCTGGCACACAGGCAGGGTGAGATGATAGAGGGAGAGAGAGGGAGTGGGAGGAAAAGGGGGACAGAGAGAGAGTGAGTGAGTGCGTGAAAAGTTAATACTGAGAGACGTTAAAAAATGTGTGTGTGTGTTATGTGTTGCATTGAATCAGAGAATGGATGAGGTGTGAGGAAGGTAAAGGGAGTGAGAGGGAGAGTGATAGGAAGGGAGACGGGGATGGAGGGAGGGAGAGAGAGGGAGAGGGAGACAGAGGGATTAACAAAGTTAGAGTGAGAAAGAGGAAGGCAAGAGAGAGGGAGGGGGAGCTAGAGAAGGAGAGAGAGGGTGAGTGTAGGTGAGGGGTTGAGGGTGAATGAGGATGAAATGTTGAGGGTGTGAGTGTGAGGGTGAGGTGTTGATTGTTGTTGAGGTGAGGTGGTGAGGGTGAGGGTGAGGGTGAGTGAGGGGGAGGGGATGAGGGTGAGTGAGGGGGAGTGGTATTGAGGGTGAGTGAGGGTGAGGGTGAGGGTGAGTGAGGGTGACGGTTTGATGGTGAGTAATGGTGAGGGTGAGTGAGGATGACATGTTGAGGGTAAGTGAGCATGAGGGTGAGTGAGCATGAGGGTGAGTGAGCATGAGGGTGAGTGAGCATGAGGGTGAGTGAGGATGGTGTGAGTGAGTGTGAGTGAGGGTGAGGGGTTGAGGGTGAGTGAAGGTAGATTAGGCTTAGAGATTGAGGGTGAGTGATGGCGAGAAGCTGAGGGTGAGTAAGGATGAGGCTGAGTGTGGGTGAGTGGGAATGAGGTGTTGTGGGTGAGTGAGGTGTTGAGGGTGAGTGAGGCTGAGGTGTTGAAGTGTTGAGTGAGAGTGAGGGTGAGTGAGGAGTTGAAGGAGAAGTGTTGAGGGTGTGTGTGTGAGGTGTTGAGGGCTAGTGATGCTCAGTTTTATGTTGTTGCTGTCACCCCGAGCCTTAACCACTGACCCTGCCCCCACCGATGCGGTCATTGGACACTAAGTAAACATTAAATTTTGCCCCTGAGAGAAAGATTGTGAGTAGGCATGTAATAGAGTGTGTGTGTGAAAGTGTCCTTGTTCGTGGAATGTGTGTATGAAAATTTTGTTGTGGTGTGGCGAAGTGTTGGTGTACCCAGTTACTGTGGAAGTAATGTAGAAAGATAGAGAGGGAGTAAATGGGAGACAAATGGAGAGTTATGTACAAAGACAGAAAGGAAGGGAAAGTTAGGGAAAGGAAGGGAAATGGAGGGAGAGGAAGAGAAAGGGAGTGAGATGCAGGGTGATAGGGAGGGAGACGGAGAGGGAGGGAGAGAGGAGGAAGAAAAAAGGGGGAGTGAGACAGAGGGAGGAACACAGTTAGAGTGAAAGAGAGGAAGATGGGAGAGAGGGAGGGGTAGCTATAGAGAGGGAGAGAGAGCTATAGAGATGTAGGGAGTCCGAAAGAGAAAGAGAGCGAGAAAATTATATGTATGCCGGGAGGGCTCAGTGCACGAAGCCTTCGGCTGCAGGGTCCTGTGATTAACCTCATGGTCAGTTTAATGTTGTTGCTGTTGCCCCGACCCTTAACAACTAACCCTGCCCCCACCGATGCGGTCTTTGGACACAAAGTAAACGGTACATTTTTCACCTGCTTGAAAGATTGTGATTAGCCATGTAATAGAGGTTGTTAGCGAAAGTCCCCTTGATAGTGGATTGTGTGTATGAAAAATTTGTTGTGGTGTGGCGAAGTGTTGCGAACGGATTATGACTGTACTATTCCCCCTAATGTTGCAATGTGCCTGTGACTAGTGTAGTAAGTGTATGGGCAATTTTTTTTTGGGTAGGCAGCTAATTCTGGCTTGGAATTGTTGTTGGGGATGGAGAGGGAGTGAGTGTGTGCGTGAAGAGTTAATAGTGCGAGACGTCCTGAAAAATGTGTGTGTGTGTCATCGTGTAACTTAGATTACTTCCTATATTGTATTGAATATGAAAATGAAATGAATGCGGTGTGCGTGTAATATTGAAAGTGTACACAGTTAGTGTGCAAGTAATGTAGAAAGATAGAGAGGGAGTAAATGGTAGACAAATGGAGAGTTATGTACAAAGACAGAGAGGAAGGGAAAGTTAGGGAAAGGAAGGGAAATGGAGGGAGAGGAAGAGAAAGGGAGTGAGATGCAGGGTGATAGGGACGGAGACGGAGAGGGAGGGAGAGAGGAGGAAGAAAAAAGGGGGAGTGAGACAGAGGGAGGAACACAGTTAGAGTGAAACAGAGGAAGATAGGAGAGAGGGAGGGGGAGCTATAGAGAGGGAGAGAGAGCTATAGAGATGTAGGGAGACCGAAAGAGAAAGAGAGCGAGAAAGTTATGTGTATGCCGGGAGGGCTCAGTGCACGAAGCCTTAGGCTGCAGGGTCCTGTGATTAAGCTCATGGTCAGTTTAATGTTGTTGCTGTCGCCCCGATCCTTGACAACTAACATTGCCCCCACCGATGGGGTCCTTGTACACAAAGTAAACAGTACATTTTTAACCTGCTTGAAAGATTGTGAGTAGCCATGTAATAGAGGGGGTGGGCGAAAGTCCCCTTGATAGTGGATTGAGTGTATGAAAACTTTGTTGTGGTGTGGCGAAGTGTTGAGAACGGATTCTGACTGTGCTATTCGCCCTAATGTTCCAATGTGCCTGTGAATAGTGTAGTAAGTGTAAGGTGCATTATTTTTTGGGGTAGGCAGCTAATCCTGGCTAATATGTTATTGGATGTGTGCTTGTGAAAATGTAATACTAGTAGTTGTACGAGTGGCTGTTTCTGTGTGTCAGCTTGTAACTTGGATTACTAACTGTGCAAGTAAAGCAACGAATGAATGCATTGTGCGTAAATCTTGTAAAGTGTTGCCTGTTTACGTGCAAATTAAAGTTCAATTAGAACTTTTGACTGAAAGTTTGGTGCTGTAGTGGCGAAGTGCTATGATGTTACATTGCGTAGGAGTTGCACGTGTTGTATAAGGGTGGCAGTCAGTGTTTTGCCTAATGTGACAGGCTGTGTGTGATTAGTGTAAGATGCAGTGTTTTGCCTAATGTGACAGGGTGTGTGTGATTAGTGTGCTATAGAGAGGTAGGGAGACGAAGAGAGAAAGAGAGCGAAAAATTATGTCTATGCCGGGAGGGCTCAGTGCACGAAGCCTTCGGCTGCAGGGTACTGTGAATAACATCATGGACAGTTTTATGTTGTTGCTGTCGCCCCGAGCCTTAACCACTGACCCTGCCCCCACCGATGCGGTCATTGGACACTAAGTAAACATTAAATTTTGCCCCTGAGAGAAAGATTGTGAGTAGGCATGTAATAGAGTGTGTGTGTGAAAGTGTCCTTGTTCGTGGAATGTGTGTATGAAAATTTAGTTGTGTTGTGGCAAAGTGTTGGTGTAACCAGTTAATGTGCAAGTAATGTAGAAAGATAGAGAGGGAGTAAATGGGAGACAAATGGAGAGTTATGTACAAAGACAGAGAGGAAGGGAAAGTTAGGGAAAGGAAGGGAAATGGAGGGAGAGGAAGAGAAAGGGAGTGAGATGAAGGGTGATAGGGAGGGAGACGGAGAGGGAGGGAGAGAGGTGTAAGAAAAGAGGGGGAGTGAGACAGAGGGAGGAACACAGTTAGAGTGAAACAGAGGAAGACAGGAGAGAGGGAGGGGGAGCTATAGAGAGGGAGAGAGAGCTATAGAGATGTAGGGAGACCGAAAGAGAAAGAGAGCGATAAAATTATGTGTATGCCGGGAGGGCTCAGCGCACGAAGCCTTCGGCTGCAGGGTCCTGTGCTTAACCTCATGGTCATTTTAATGTTGTTGCTGTCGCCACGACCCTTGACAACTAACATTGCCCCCACCAATGCGGTCGTTGTACACAAAGTAAACAGTACATTTATCACCTGCTTGAAAGATTGTGAGTACCCAGGTAATAGAGGGTGTTGGCGAAATTCCCCTTGATAGTGTATTGTGTGTATGAAAAGTTTGTTGTGGTGTGGCGAAGTGTTGAGAACGGATTATGACTGTACTATTCCCCCTAATGTTCCAATGTGCCTGTGAATAGTGTAGTAAGTGTACGGTCAATTTTTTTTTTGGGTAGGCAGCTAATCCAGGCTAATGTGTTATTGGATGTGTGCTTGTGAAAATGTAATACTAGTAGTTGTACGAGTGGCTGTTTCTGTGTGTCAGCTTGTAACTTGGATTACTAACTGCAAGTAAAGCAACGAATTAATGCATTGTGCGTAAATGTTGTAAAGTGTTGCCTGTTTACATGCAAATTACTGTGCAATTAGAAGTTCTGACTGAAAGTTTGTTGCTGTAGTGGCGAAGTGACATGATGTTACATTGCGTAGGAGTTGCACGTGTTGTATAAGGGTGGCTGTCATTGTTTTGCCTAATGTGACAGGCTGTGTGTGATTAGTGTAAGATGCAGTGTTTTGCCTAATGTGACAGGGTGTGTGTGATTAGTGTGCTATAGAGAGTGAGGGAGACGAAAAGAGAAAGAGAGCGACAAAATTATGTGTATGCCGGGAGGGCTCAGTGCACGAACACTTCGCCTCCAGGGTACTGTGAATAACCTCATGGTCAGTTTTATGTTGTTGCTGTCGACCCGACCCTTAACCACTGACCCTGCCCCCACGTCGGAGTGTTAGGAACGGAAGTAAAAATTGTGTAGAAGAGTGAACAGTTGGCTGTACTTACTTGATATATGTTGGTGCGCAGTTTCTTTCCCCCTATCAAGGAAATGTTGAAAGCGTACCAATAACCTACAAGAGATAACAAAAAAAAAACAATATGTATCTGTTGTTTTAAACCAAGGTATGACCTGTTTTAGAAATTACGTAGTCTTTTGCTAAGTATTACCATAGAAAATGAAGATTTGCAAACACACATGTCGCAGAATAATTTAACACAGGTGCAATGTTGATATAGTAACAGTTCTAATAAACGCAACTAAAAATATCAATACTGTCCCTTAGATGTATAGAAATAACACTTGCATGCACTTACGTTCTAAGATTGAATGCCGTAATTTTTCAGTGGCTGTTGGTCGATAGCAGCAAGTTCAGCGCCGTTCTGTAAGTCGAAGTTCTGTCCTCGCTGGTAAAAAGAGAGTATGACTTAAAGTGACCCGTCCCTCTGCTTAAATAGGGGGTAACGATGCAAGAATCTTTTTTTTCTTTTTGTGTTTAAGAAAGGATCAAAGCTTTTAGTCCTTCCCTTGCCCCAAGGAAAAGTCACACTAGCTGATGTGCGCGACTTGGAAGTGTGAATGTTTGAATGTGTATGCAGATGGAGTTTCGACATAGGCGCGCCAGTAGACTTCACTGGGCAACTCCCTTAAGGCCATATAAGAATTTGCTCGGAACTAACAAAGCAAAGGGCCTTTTTTTTACGTTAGTGTAATTGGACTTCAACTGTCTGCTCGAAGTTACACTTAAAAATGGCATATATAAAGCATCAAAAGTATACAAAGTTTCACTTAAAAACATACAACTCTTGTAATATAGTGGCTCGAAGTTGTGCCGTTTAGGTTTAGTATGAAAATACTGAAAATTGCCGCGGATGCGTCCATTAATGTGTGTGTGGCAACGTTAAAAAAAAGTGGGTGAATGAGAAAGATGGTGGATAATTTTGTTTGGCAAAAAATAAATGGAAAGACAGGTGTGGTGCTGAACGGGTCAAAGGCCGGATGCAATATTTGCCATAAAAGTTGTGTTTTCCGTTTCAGTATGAAAATAGTGAACATTGCTGCGTAAGTGGCCCTTACATGTGTCTGTGTGTATTTTTAAATGCTATGGGAATTTTGGCTGTGTGTGTACGTGTTGTAAATACAGAATTTCGCTGCGGGTGCGTCCCTTAATGTAAGTCTTGTAATATACAGGCTCAAATTTGTGGCGTTTATGTTTAGTATGAAAAGACAGGACATTGCTGCAGATGCCTCCATTAATGTGTGAGTGTCACCATAGAAATACAGTGTGAGAATGAAAAAGATGTCCGATGATTTTGTTTGCCAATAGATAAATGTAGCGATAGGTGTGGCGAAATGTTCGGAGCTGATTTATTTGCCATCAAAGTTGTGTTGTTATTTGTTGTATAAAAATAGTGAGCATTGCTAAGGATGCGGCCCTTGAATGTGTTTGTGGGTAATTTTAAATGCTAGGAATTATGTTGGTGTGTGTGTACGGCATGGTATGTAAACTATAGTAGTTTTGTTAACGTTTCCAGACACCATTTTATCCTTTAATGTAAATCAACTTGAACTGTCTACTCAAAGGTACACTTAAAAATGGCATGAGGGGTTGAGGGTGAGGATGAGTGAGGGTGAGGCTGAGGTCTTGAGTGTAACTGGAAGTAAGAGTGAGGGTGAGTGAGGGGTTGAGTGTTAGTGAGGGTGAGGTATTGAGGGTGAGTGAGGGGAAGGGTGATTGAGGTATTGAGAGTTACTGAGGGTGAGGTGTGTAGGGTGAAGTGTTGAGAGTGTGGGTGAGGGGTTGAGGGTGAGGGAGGGTGAGTGAGGGTGAATGGTTGAGGGTGAGGGGTTGAGGTGAGGAATTGAGGCTGATGTTTTGAGGGTGAATGAGTGTGAGATGTTGATGGTGAGTGAAGGTGAGATGTTGGGTGAGGCGTTGAGGGTGAGTGACTATAGATTTTTTCTACCTTACTGTCATTCGACTTGAACTGTCTGCGCCAAGTTACCCTTAAAAATAGCATGAGACGTTGAGGGTGAGGGCGAGTGAGGGTGAGACTGAGGTGTTGAGTAAGGTTGAGGGGTTGAGGGTGGGTGAGGGTAGGTGAGTGTTGAGGGTGAGACTGAGGTGTTGAGTAAGGGTTGAGGGTGTGGGGTGGAGGGTAGGTGAGTGTTGAGGGTGAGGGTGAGGGTAGGTGAGGGTTGAGGATGAGGGTGATTTGTTGAGGTTGAGTGGTTGAGGGTGAGTGGTTGAGGGTGAGTGGTTGAGGGTGAGTGGTTGAGGGTGAGTGGTTGAGGGTGAGTTGTTGAGGGAGAGTAGTGAGTGGGAGTGGTTGAGGGTGAATGGTTGAGGGTGAGTTGTTGAGGGTGAGTGGTTGAGGGTGAGTGGTTGAGGGTGAGTGGGTTGAGGGTGACTGGTTGAGGGTGAGTGGTTGAGGGTGAGTGGGTTGAGGGTGAGTGGTTGAGGGAGGTGGGTGAGGGGTGAGGGTGAGGTGGGTGAGTGGTGGGTGAGTGAGGGGTGGAGTGGGTGAGAGTTTAGGGTGAAAAAGAGAGGTTGAGGGTGAGGGGTTGAGTGTGGTGTGGAGGTGAGGTGTGAGGGTGAGTGAGGGGTTGAGGGGGTGAGTGGGAGGTGAGTAGGTGGAGTTAGGTGAGGTTGATGATGGAGGGTGAGGGGTGAGGGTGAGGGGTGTGAGGGTGAGGGGTGGTGAGGGTGGGGTGAGGGGGTGAGGTGAGGTGTTGAGGGTGAGTGAGGTGAGATGTTGAGGGAAAGTGGTTGAGGGTGAGTGGTTGAGGGTGAGTGGATGAGGGTGAGTGGATGAGGGTGAGTGGTTGAGGGTGAGTGGTTGAGGGTGAGTGGTTGAGGGTGAATGGTTGAGGGTGAATGGTTGAGGGTGAATGGTTGAGGGTGAATGGTTGAGGGTAGTGGTTGATGTGTGTGTGGTACCGTTAAAATAGAGTGGGGTATTTATAAGATGGTACATTTTTTATACTGCCAATAAATAAATCTAGAGACAGGTGTGGCGAAATGTTTTGAGCTGATGTACTTGCCATTAAAGTTGGGTTTTTTTTTTGTTATAGCATGCCTACATTAATGTGTGTGTGGGAACGTTAAAATACAGTGTTGATTATCCAAAAAATGCAAAATCGCAAATGTTTCAGTGAGGCAACATAGAAAATCTTTAGTCTGTAAGTTACCCTTAAAAATAGCATGAGGGGTTGATGGTGAGGGCGACTGGGTGCGGGTGAGTGGGTGAGGGTGAGTTGTTGAGGGTGAGTGGTTGAGGGTGAGTGTTTGAGGGTGACTGTTTGAGGTGACTGTTTGAGGGTGAGTGATTGAGGGTGAGTGTTTGAGGGTGACTGTTGAGGGTGACTGTTTGAGGGGTGAGTGGTTGAGGGTGAGTGGTTGAGGGTGAGTGGTTGAGGGTGAGGGGTTGAGGTGAGCAATTGAGGCTGATGTTTTGAGGGTGAGTGAGGGTGAGATGTTGATGGTGATTCAAGGTGAGATGTTGGGTGAGGCGTTGAGGGTGAGTGACTATAGAATTTTTCTACCTTACTGTCATTCGACTTGAACTGTCAGCGCCAAGTTACCCTTAAAAATAGCATGAGACGTTGAGGGTGAGGGGGAGTGGAGGGCGATGCTGAGGTGTTGAGTGAGGGTGAGGGGTTGAGGGTGGGTGAGGGTAGGTGAGTGTTGAGGGTGAGGGTAGGTGAGGGTTGAGGGTGAGGGTGATTGGTTGAGGGTGAGTGGTTGAGGGTGAGTGGTTGAGGGTGAGTTGTTGAGGGTGAGTGGTTGAGGGTGAGTGGTTGAGGGTGAGTGGAGGAGTTTTGATAAAAATCAATAAAGTTTAAAGACGCCAATTTCAACCTTAATGTAATTTGACTGTAACTGTCTGATCGAAGTTACGCTTTACAAATGGCATAAGGAGTTGAGGGAGAGGGTGAATGTGAGTGAGGGTGAGGTTGAACTGTTGAGTGTGAGTGAGGGTAAAAGTGAGGGTGAGTGAGGCGTTCAGTGTTAGTGTGGGTGAGATATTGAATGCGAGTGAGGGTAAGGGTGATTGAGTCATTGAGAGTTAGTGAGGGTGAGGGGTTGAATGTCAGTGATGGTGAGGTGTTGAGGGTGAGTGAGGGTGAGGGTGAGTGAGGGTGAGTGGGAGGGGTTGAGGGTGAGTGAGGTGTTGAGGGTGAAGTGTTGATGATGTAGGTGGAGGGGTTGAGGGTGATGGAGGGTGAGTGAGGGGGAGGGGTGCAAGGTGAGGGGTTGCGGGTGAGGGTTGGGGGTGAGGGGTTGAGGGTGAGGTGTGGGGGAGGGGTGCAAGGTGAGGGGTTGCGGGTGAGGGTTGGGGGTGAGGGGTTGAGGGTGAGGTGTTGAGGGTGAGTGAGGGTGAGATGTTGAGGGACAGTGGTTGAGGGTGAGTTGTTGAGGGTGAGTGGTTGAGGGTGAGTGGTTGAGGGTGAGTGGTTGAGGGTGAGTGTTTGAGGGGGGAGTGTTTTTGAGGGTGACTGTTTGAGGGTGAGTGGTTGAGGGTGAGTGGTTGAGGGTGAGTTGTTGAGGTGAGTGGTTGAGGGTGATTGTTTGAGGGTGAGCAGTTGAGGGTGAGCGGTTGAGGGTGAGCGGTTGAGGATGAGTGGTTGAGGATGAGTGGTTGAGGGTGAGTGGTTGAGGGTGAGTGGTTGAGGGCGAGTGGTTGAGGGCGAGTGTTTGAGGGAGAGTTGTTGAGGGCAAGTGGTTGAGAGTAAGTGGGTGAGGGTGAGTGGGTGAAGGTGAGTGGGTGAGGGTGAGGGTGAGTGGGTGAGGGTGAGTGGGTGAGGGTGAGTGGGTGACGGTGAGTGGTTGACGGTGAGTGGTTGACGGTGAGTGGTTGACGGTGAGTGGTTGACGGTGAGTGGGTGAGGGTGAGTGGTTGAGGGTGAGTGGTTGAGGGTGAGTGGTTGATGTGTGTGTGGGAACGGTAAATAGAGTGGGGGATTTAGAAGATGGTACATAATGTTTTCTGGCAATAAATCTTGAGACAGGTGTGGCGAAATGTTTGAGCTGATGTATTTGCCATCAATTTTTTGTTTTTTATTGTGATAGCATGCCTACATTAATGTGTGTGTGTTAACGTTAAAATACAGTGGTGATTATCCAAAAGAAGGCAAAATCTGGAATGTTTGAGTGAGTCAACATCGAAATTCTTTAGTCTGTAAAAGCGCCATAGTCAACAAAGTAGGAATCGAGGTTGGCTGCAAGTTACCCTTAAGACAATAGAAAGAGAGGTTGGTGGTGAGTAGGTGTGGCGAAATGTTAAAATACAGTGGTAGATTGTATTTAAAGTATAAGAGTTATGATGTTAAAAAAAAACGTTTCCAGACACCATTTTCTGCCTTACTGTAATTCGTCTTGAAATGTGTGCTGCAAGTGACCCTTAACAAAATAGCAAGAGAGGTTGGCTGAAAGTTACCCTTAACTAAATAGAAAAAAAAAACGGGTGAGTGAGAGTGAGTCTGCTGCGGATGCGTCCCTTAATGTGTGTGTATCAGAAATATGGTGGTTATCCAAACGAAGGCAACATCGTAATTTTCCCACTGAAGGCAACATTGAAAATATGTAGTCTGTACAAGCGTCGAAGTAGAATAGGCCGATGTTACATACTACGTTGTCCCACAAAATTGTGAAATACTAGGCCTGGTTATGTAAACTAAATAAGTTTTGATAAAACAAATAACGTTTCTAATGTTCGTATTTACGTTCAGTGGGATTGTTTAAGTTTAGCGAAAAAAATTCACGTTTCTACTTGATTTTGGGGTGGGGGGGGGGATGTCTGTTGTTGTTCTCGAGCTAACACCCGCCTTGCAGTCCTTCCCTTGCCCCAAGGAAAAGTCACACTAGCTGATGTGCGCGAATTAGAAGTGTGAATGTTTGAATGTGTATGCAAATGGAGTTTCGACATTGGCGCGCCAGTAGACTTCCCTGGCCAACTCACTTAAGCGCACATAAGAGTTAGCTCGGAACTGACAAAGTAAAATTTTTTTTTTGTCGTTTGTTTTATTTAACGTTTCTGTCATTGAAGTTCAACTTTTTTTGCTCGAAGTAACCCTTAAAAAGTGGAATATCTAAAGCTTGTAAAGTATACAAAGTTTCATTTAGAAACATAGAACGCTTGTAATATACAGGGTGAAAGATGTGCCGAAGTTGTGGCGTTTATGTTTAGTATGCAAATACTGAACATTGCTGTGGAGCCGTCCAGTCGGCGAATGAGAAAGATGTGTCTGTGGGTATTTGTAAATGCTAGGATAATTTTGGCTGTGTGTGTACGTGTTGTAAATACAGAATTTGGCTGCGGGTGCGTCCCTTAATGTAAGTCTTGTAATATACAGGATCAAAGTTGTGGCGTTTATGTTTAGTATGAAAAGACAGGACATTGCTGCAGATGCCTCCATTAATGTGTGAGTGTCAGCATAGAAGTACAGTAGGAGACTGAGAAAGTTGGTCGATGATTTTGTTTGGCAATAGAGAAATGTAGCGATAGGTGTGGCGAAATGTTCAGAGCTGATTTATTTGCCATCAAAGTTGTGTTGTTATTTGTAGTATTAAAATCGTGAGCATTGCTGAGGATGCGGCCCTAGAATGTGTCTGTTGGTAATTTTAAATGCTAGGAATTATGTTGGTGTGTGTGTACGGCATAGTATGTAAACTATAGGAGTTTTGTTAACGTTTCCAGAGACCATTTTCTACTTTAATCTAAATCGACTTGAACTGTGTACTCAAAGTTAAACTTAAAAAGTGGCATGAGGGGTTGAGGGTGAGGATGAGTGAGGGTGAGGCTGAGGTCTTGAGTGTAAGTGAAAGTAAGAGAGGGGTTGAGTGTTAGTGAGGGTGAGGTATTGAGGGTGAGTGAGGGGAAGGGTGATAGAGGGATTGAGAGTTACTGAGGGTGAGGTGTGTAGGGTGAAGTGTTGAGGGTGTGGGTGAGGGGTTGAGGGTGAGGGAGGGTGAGTGAGGGTGAGGGAGGGTGAGTGAGGGTGAATCGTTGAGGGTGAGGGGTTGAGGTGAGGAATTGAGGCTGATGTTTTGAGGGTGAGTGAGGGTGAGATGTTGATGGTGAGTCAAGGTGAGATGTTGGGTGAGGCGTTGAGGGTGAGTGACTATAGAATTTTTCTACCTTACTGTCATTCGACTTGAACTGTCAGCGCCAAGTTACCCTTAAAAATAGCATGAGACGTTGAGGGTGAGGGGGAGTGAGGGCGATGCTGAGGTGTTGAGTGAGGGTGAGGGGTTGAGGGTGGGTGAGGGTAGGTGAGTGTTGAGGGTGAGGGTAGGTGAGGGTTGAGGGTGAGGGTGATTGGTTGAGGGTGAGTGGTTGAGGGTGAGTGGTTGAGGGTGAGTGAGGTGTTGAGGGTGAAGTGTTGATGATGTAGGTGAGGGGTTGAGGGTGATGGAGGGTGAGTGAGGGGGAGGGGTGCAAGGTGAGGGGTTGCGGGTGAGGGTTGGGGGTGAGGAGTTGAGGGTGAGGTGTTGAGGGTGAGTGAGGGTGAGTGGTTGAGGGTGAGTGGTTGAGGGTGAGTGGTTGAGGGTGAGTGGTTGAGGGTGAGTGGTTGAGGGTGAGTGGTTGAGGGTGAGTGGTTGAGGGTGAGTGGTTGAGGGTGAGTGGTTGAGGGTGAGTGGTTGAGGGTGCGTGGTTGAGGGTGAGTGGTTGAGGGTGAGATATTGAATGCGAGTGAGAATAAGGGTGATTGAGTCATTGAGAGTTAGTGAGGGTGAGGGGTTGAGTGTTAGTGATGGTGAGGTGTTGAGGGTGAGTGAGGGTGAGTGGGAGGGGTTGAGGGTGAGTGAGGTGTTTAGGGTGAAGTGTTGATGATGTAGGTGAGGGGTTGAGGGTGATGGAGGGTGAGTGAGGGTGAGGGGTGGAAGGTGAGGGGTTGCGGGTGAGGGTTGGGGGTGAGGGGTTGAGGGTGAGGTGTTGAGGGTGAGTGAGGGTGAGATGTTGAGGGAGAGTGGTTGAGGGTGAGTTGTTGAGGGTGAGTGGTTGAGGGTGAGTGGTTGAGGGTGAGTGTTTGAGGGTGACTGTTTGAGGGTGATTGGTTGAGGGTGAGTGGTTGAGGGTGAGTGGTTGAGGGTGAGTAGTTGAGGGTGAGTGGTTGAGGGTGAGTGGTTGAGGGTGAGTGGTTGAGGGTGAGTGGTAGAGGGTGAGTGATTGAGGGTGAGTGGTTGAGGGTGAGGGGTTGAGGGTGATGGCGAGTGAGGGCAAGGCTGAGGTGTTGAGTGAAGGTGAGGGGTTGAGGGTGGGTGAGGGGTTGAGGGTGAGGGAGGGTGAGTGAGGGTGAGGGAGGGTGAGTGAGGGTGAATGGTTGAGGGTGAGTGGTTGAGGGTGAGTGGTTGAGGGTGAGTGGATGAGGGTGAGTGGTTGAGGGTGAGTGGTTGAGGGTGAGTGGTTGAGGGTGAATGGTTGAGGGTGAATGGTTGAGGGTGAATGGTTGAGGGTGAATGGTTGAGGGTGAGTGGTTGATGTGTGTGTGGTACCGTTAAAATAGAGTGGGGTATTTATAAGATGGTACATTTTTTTCTTATGCCAATAAATAAATCTAGAGACAGGTGTGGCGAAATGTTTTGAGCTGATGTACTTGCCATTAAAGTTGGTTTTTTTTTTGTTATAGCATGCCTACATTAATGTGTGTGTGGGAACGTTAAAATACAGTGTTGATTCTCCAAAAAATGCAAAATCGCAAATGTTTCAGTGATGCAACATAGAAAATCTTTAGTCTGTAAGTTACCCTTAAAAATAGCATGAGGGGTTGATGGTGAGGGCGACTGGGTGCGGGTGAGTGGGTGAGGGTGAGTTGTTGAGGGTGAGTGGTTGAGGGTGAGTGTTTGAGGGTGACTGTTTGAGGGTGACTGTTTGAGGGTGAGTGATTGAGGGTGAGTGTTTGAGGGTGACTGTTTGAGGGTGACTGTTTGAGGGTGAGTGGTTGAGGGTGAGTGGTTGAGGGTGAGTGGTTGAGGGTGAGGGGTTGAGGTGAGGAATTGAGGCTGATGTTTTGAGGGTGAGTGAGGGTGAGATGTTGATGGTGATTCAAGGTGAGATGTTGGGTGAGGCGTTGAGGGTGAGTGACTATAGAGTTTTTCTACCTTACTGTCATTCGACTTGAACTGTCAGCGCCAAGTTACCCTTAAAAATAGCATGAGACGTTGAGGGTGAGGGGGAGTGAGGGCGATGCTGAGGTGTTGAGTGAGGGTGAGGGGTTGAGGGTGGGTGAGGGTAGGTGAGTGTTGAGGGTGAGGGTAGGTGAGGGTTGAGGGTGAGGGTGATTGGTTGAGGGTGAGTGGTTGAGGGTGAGTTGTTGAGGGTGAGTGGTTGAGGGTGAGTGGTTGAGGGTGAGTGGAGGAGTTTTGATAAAAATCAATAAAGTTTACAGACGCCAATTTCAACCTTAATGTAATTTGACTGTAACTGTCTGATCCAAGTTACGCTTTACAAATGGCATAAGGAGTTGAGGGAGAGGGTGAATGTGAGTGAGGGTGAGGTTGAACTGTTGAGTGTGAGTGAGGGTAAAAGTGAGGGTGAGTGAGGCGTTCAGTGTTAGTGTGGGTGAGATATTGAATGCGAGTGAGGGTAAGGGTGATTGAGTCATTGAGAGTTAGTGAGGGTGAGGGGTTGAATGTCAGTGATGGTGAGGTGTTGAGGGTGAGTGAGGGTGAGGGTGAGTGAGGGTGAGTGGGAGGGGTTGAGGGTGAGTGAGGTGTTGAGGGTGAAGTGTTGATGATGTAGGTGAGGGGTTGAGGGTGATGGAGGGTGAGTGAGGGGGAGGGGTGCAAGGTAAGGGGTTGCGGGTGAGGGTTGGGGGTGAGGGGTTGAGGGTGAGGTGTGGGGGAGGGGTGCAAGGTGAGGGGTTGCGGGTGAGGGTTGGGGGTGAGGGGTTGAGGGTGAGGTGTTGAGGGTGAGTGAGGGTGAGATGTTGAGGGACAGTGGTTGAGGGTGAGTAGTTGAGGGTGAGTGGTTGAGGGTGAGTGGTTGAGGGTGAGTGTTTGAGGGGGAGTGTTTGAGGGTGACTGTTTGAGGGTGAGTGGTTGAGGGTGAGTGGTTGAGGGTGAGTGGTTGAGGGTGAGTGGTTGAGGGTGAGTGGTTGAGGGTGAATGGTTGAGGGTGAATGGTTGAGGGTGAGTGGTTGATGTGTGTGTGGTACCGTTAAAATAGAGTGGGGGATTTAGAAGATGGTACATATTTTTCTTATGCCAATAAATAAATCTAGAGACAGGTGTGGCGAAATGTTTAGAGCTGATGTATTTGCCATCAAAGTTGTCTTGTTTTTTGTTATATCATGCCAACATTAATGTGTGTGTGGGAACGTTAAAATACAGTGGTGATTATACAAAAGAAGTCAAAATCGGAAATGTTTCAGTGAGGAAACATAAAAAAATTTAGTCTGTAAAAGCGTAAACGTAGAATAAGACGAATTTACATACCACGCAGTCGAGGAAACTTGTCCAAAAATAATCATGGTTATGTAAAGTAAATAAGTATTGTTAAAATAACTACACGTTTCTAGTGTTAATATTTGCGTACAGTGACATTGCTTACGTTTCGCAAAAAAGTTTTACGTTTGTAGTGTAAGTATTTCCTTTCAGTCGTTTTTTTTTTGGGGGGGTGGGGGGGGGGGGGGGGTTGGTGTTGTTATCGAGCTAACACCCGCGTCGCATCCTGCTGTTCTAAATTAGCACATCCCCAAAGGAACTTCACAAGTGATTCCAATCTTGGCGACGGCGCTTAAAGTAGTCTAGCATCCTGTAGTTTTCGTGACGAAAGCCTTGCAGTCTGTGGCCTGAGTTTGTGTTCATGTAAATGGGACTAAAATGTTTTATTTTAGGTGCAATGCTAGAGATACAATCGGTATTTTTAACGTAGCACGCTTTATTTCGTGGTGTAGACGATTTCAGTGGTAGTCCTGCAGATTTGTCAATGTACAAGCCGATGTAACTTTTAAAGCGTATGTCATTATCTCGTGGTGTAGACGATTTCTGTTTAAAGTATATACTTTCGTGTGCCAAACAGTTTCACGTGGGGAGACAAAATGGGGAGGGGGCGGATCCGGAGGTGCGTCTGGAGAGGGGGAGTTGAAATGCGAGCATGGCTGTGTACGGGGACAGAGGGGGGGGGTTCGGGCGTTAGTGGGTTGTGGAAGACATGTGGAAGGATGTACAAATGTTTGGTAACAAATAAGTATGTTTAATTGTCCACTAAAATACATTTGCCGAAGTTAGAGTTGAAGAGGGAAATGTTTTCTGAAAGGAATAAAAAAGTCGTGATAATGGTAATACTTTCGTGTGCCAAACAGTTTGACGGGGGTACGATCCGGAGGTGCGTCTGGAGAGGGGGAGTTGAAATGCGAGCATGGCTGTGTACGGGGACAGAGGGGGGGGGTTCGGGCGTTAGTGGGTTGTGGAAGACATGTGGAAGGATGTACAAATGTTTGGTAACAAATAAGTATGTTTCATTGTCCACTAAAATACATTTGCCGAAGTTAGAGTTGAAGAGTGAAATGTTTTCTGAAAGGAATAAAAAAGTCGTGATAATGGTAATACTTTCGTGTGCCAAACAGTTTGACGGGGGTACACAAAATGGGGAGGGGGCGGATCCGGAGGTGCGTCGTGAGGGGGAGTTGAAATGCGAGCATGGTTGTGTACGGGGACAGAGGGGGGTGGTTCGGGCGTTAGTGGGTTGTGGAAGACATGTGGAAGGCTGTACAAATGTTTCGTTACAAATAAGTATGTTTCATTGTCCACTAAAATACATTAGCCGAAGTTAGAGCTGAAAGGAAATATGTTGTGGTAATGGTAAGACTTTCGTGTGCCAAACAGTTTCACGGTGGTAGACAAAATGGGGAGGGGGCGGATCCGGAGGTGCGTCGTGAGGGGGAGTGGAGAAGGAGGGGGGAGTAGAGTAGGGGAGGCACGGCCTAACATCCGTGCAATCAAAAAGTGAAGAGGCGGAGCTGGGGGAGGCTGTCAGAGAGAGAGAAGGCAATGCAGGCTTGTGCACGCGCTTTTAAGCTGTTTGCGCATGCGCATTAGTCTAAAATGTCTCGTGCACTGCAAGGAATCGCCACGATTCCTTGAAAGTTGGATAAAGAGTGGATAAGCCCCCATAGTCTCGCAAGCTCGATGCGCATGCGCATCGACAGGCGAGACCTAAAAACGGCCTGTAGATCGGCAGAGAGACTATGGCGAAAGTTGAGAACACAGGAAAGCCGTAAGAATGATAAATTAATTCATCTTGACTATATAAAACATATAAAAGCAGCCAAATCCCTCTACATCACGCAAAGAATAAATAAAGCCTCCCAATCTAGTAAAGAATTGTATAAAATACTTAAAGAGTTTACCACCCCTCAGGTAGAGCAAGCAATATTTGAACCCTCCTTGGAGTGGGTGAACTCACTTTCATCCTATTTTTATAGTAAGATTCAACAAATATACTCATTGTTTCTTTCTTCTCCTCAAAAACCGGTTTCCAGCGGGGCGGCCTTTTTCAAATCTGAGCCCTCCCCTGAAACCACTGCCTTGCCATCTTTGACAGAATTCGAGTACACCACCCCTGCAGAAGTGTTACTGGCACTTAAAAAAATTAAATCTGGATCCCCTACTGACCCCCTGCTTCCTCGTAAGTGCAACGAGCTATTCCCGTTGTTGGCGGATGGTCTGACCAGTCTTTTCAATGCATCTTTTGAGAGTGCCTCCTTTCCCAGCAGTTGGAAACTGGTGCAAGTCAGGCTGATCCTTAAAAAGCCTAACAGTGATCCTTCCATCTTGTCTAATTATAGACCAATATCCTTATTACCTTTCTTTGGCAAGGTTCTCGAACATTTGGTCAATAAACGTGTATCTTCTTATATAGAAACTCATGCTCTCCTCGACCCGTCGCAGTCCGGCTTCTGTGCCGCTCATGGCACTGAAACCGCAGTAATTGAAATAGTGGACAACATCTGGTTCTCCCTGGATAGGGGCGAATCAGCCATCCTGGTGTTACTAGATCTCTCTGCCGCCTTTGACACCATCTCCCACAGCATTCTGGAACATCGGCTGTGGGAGGTTGGTGTCGGAGGCAAGGCTTGGACTTGGTTCGCGGACTATCTCAGAGACCGCCACTCCTATGTCATGATGAATTCTCATGCTTCTACCACTACCCCTCTTTTGGTGGGGGTCCCACAGGGATCGATTCTCAGCCCCCTATTATTCAATCTCTACCTCCGCCCCCTGGCCGACATCATAAAATCCTATGGCTTCACTACAGTGTCTTATGCAGACGATACCCAGGTACTCATTACCTGTAGATCTAACATCCAGGAAACCTGCACTAGCTTTAAACAATGTATGACTCACATTAACAATTGGATGAGTGAAAACAAACTCCAACTCAACTGCAATAAGACCGAAATCTTGTTACTCGGCAAGGCCAAAACCATCTGGTCCCAGGACTGGTGGCCGCACGATCTAGGGCCTTGCCCAGAGCCCAAAGAAGCCGTAAGAGACCTAGGCATCATGCTCGACGGGGAGCTTTCCATGAAGGCTCACGTCAACCAGGTGGCTGGAACTTGCTTTGGACTACTCCGGCAACTGCGTAAAATCTTCAAATAGCTCCCTCTGGATGCCAGAAAACCCCTGGTCCAGGGACTGGTCGCTAGCAGGCTGGATTATGGTAATGCGCTGTTTGCCTCCATAAACGAGAATTTGCTGACTAAGTTACAAACCATCCAGAACGCGGCGGCAAGACTAGTGCTGGGTTTGCCCCCCTGGACCGCCTCTTAGCCCACTCTTAAAAAACTGCGCTGGCTACCTGTGCGCCAGAGATCCCAGTTTAAAATCTTGAGTTTAACACACAAACTCCTTTACGGCACCGGCCCCTCCTACTTAAAAAAAAAATTGATTTGGTACACCCCGTCTAGAGCCCTTCGCTCCAGCTCAAAATTCCTGCTGTTCCTGCCTAGAGTCCGGACGTCCAGGAATGGATGTCGGTCTTTTTCATACTTGGCCCCCCAACTCTGGAATAAGTTACCTATTTGTCTCCTGTCACTCTCCAACCATTTGGAGTTTCGAAGGAGTTTAAAGACGTGGCTCTTTCCAAAATAAAGTCTCCCGCAATATGCTTCCACGCTAATTGGTCAATGCCTCCTCCTGCAAAGCGCCTTGAGACCTTCTTGGTGATAAGCGCGCTATACAAAAGCATCTGACATTTGACATTTGACATTTGACAAAGCGTCAGCGCTATCAACAGAGGGCATTCCCTCATTTGCATAGGGGTGTGCCCTATGCAAATGAGGGATTTCCTTTGACTCTGTTCCCACGCCATATTACAGATGCGGGCATAGAGTCAAAGAAGCCCTCAGGAGGCGCACTGCCAGTATGCCATTTAAAAGGTGACGCACTATCAGTGCGCCTCCTGACAGCAGCCCTTTGCAGGGGGTAAAGGGGGTCCCATGGACCCCTTGGACATCCCCTTGCAAGTGGATGCAGGTACTGACTGCAGCCACCTGCGAGGGGATCTCTAAACTCCTTTGAAAGTGCAGGCGGGTGCTGCCTGCACTGTGAAAGCACGGAGCGGCTGCTCCGTGTTTTCACATGAATGCGCAGATCGTAGCTGGCATGGGTGCAGCGCATACACCATAATGTTAAAAGAACAATTGATGTACAGATTGCAGAACAATGTCATACATTCACACCAGTACAGAGATCTGGGCCTAAATCCATTGTTTTCTTGCTCATCCCATTCCAGTTTGAACCAAGCCATATGCAAATCAGTCTTGACCCTCCACCCAATGGGAACAGTCCAGCCCAAACTGCCAGACCAGGTACTCCCTAGACTGGAAAAAAGCATCCTAGGAATGGTTTCGGGGTTTCACCCCTCATCAGCCAGGATAGCTTGACTCCAGTGGCATGGAGAACACAGGACCCACGTCTAGGCATACCTGTCTCACTCGGGGTGACAAATGCAAAAAGATCAATTGATGGATAGAATGCAGAACAATGTCCTACATTCACCCCGGTACAGAGATCTGAGCCTAAAGCCATTGTTTTTTTTGCTCCCCATGCCATTCCAGTTTGAACCCAGCCATATGCAAATCAGTCTTGACCCTGCACCCAATGGGAACAGTCCAGCCCAAACTGCCAGGCCAGGTCCTCCCTGGACTGGAAACAAGCATCCTAGGACCGGTTTCGGGTTTTCAGCCCTCAGCCTGGGTAGCTTGACTCCAGTGGCATGGAGAGCACGGGTCCCAAATCTAGGCATACCGGTCTCACTCGGGGGGACATATGCTAAAAGAACAATTGATGGTCAGAATGCAGAACAATGTCATACATTCACCCCAGTACACAGATCTGGGCCTAAATCGGGTGCAGAGCAGGAATATCGAAGGAGAAATATTGTGGGACATGAATATCGCTGCAAAAATATCGTGGGGAAGAAATATCGACAGCAAAAATATAGTTGACAAGACTGACAGGTAAGTAATATCGATTACAAAAGTATTGTTGTAATAAATATCGTTTACAAAAATATAGTTGACAAAAATATTGATTTATTAATAATGTTATGTATTTTAGTGTTTTAATGTGAATTGTTTGTCATTGTAGTATATGTTTTAAAATGTTATTAGTTATTAATTTATTTTAAGTTCAATTCTGCGTTTTTAATTCTGTAGCGGGTTGTGGGGAAGTAATTTAATGATTTAGATTTAAATAATAATTTATAGTAGTTAATTTTGTTTTTTTAAATTTGAATTTTGTGTTTGTAGTTCCGTAGCGGGTTGTGGGTTTATAGGGGAATAGGATGGGAAGTAATTTAATTATATAAAATGTATTGAATAATTAATGTGTTAATTGATTAATTAATAATAGTTTAATAATTAACTGGTAATTAATTTCAATTAGTCAATTAATAATTAATTATGTTAATTATTTAATTAATTGTAGGTGTGTGTTTACATGTGTAAATGGTGTGAAGGGTGGTACGAAATCAATTTTCTATTGATTAGGAAATAATTACCATTCATTAATTATTAATTGTAATTGTGTAATTAATTTTAGGTGTGTGTTGAGGTGTTTATATGTGTAAATGGTATGAAAGGCGGTAAGTAAATAATTTTTTATTGATTAATTAATAAATAATAATACATTAATTTCCAATAAATATTGAGTAATTATTCAATTTAATTGAGTAATTAATTTTAGGTGTGTATTGTGGCTATTATAGTGTTAAATAATGTGTAAGTACTTATTTTTTATTACCTTTGTTAATAATATATTTAAATGTATATATTAATCATGTTAATATTGGAATTTAAATGTAATAAAAATGTTGATGGTTTTGTTTTTTATTGTTTTGGGATCCAGCGCTTTTCCCACTGTTGCACTCACTGGAGTGTGAATAGTAATGTTTACCCCTCCGCTATCCAAAGCTTTCCCGACTGTTGCACTCACTGGAGTGGGAATAGTAATTTTTACCCCTAAGCTATCCAACGCTTTCGTACTGTTGCACTCAGTGGAGTGGGAATAGTGATTTTTACCCCTAAGCTACCCAACACTTTCCCTACTGTTGCACTCACTGGAGTGGAAATAGTAATTTTTACACCTCCGCTATCCAGCGCTTTCCCTACTGTTGCACTCACTGGAGTGGGAATAGTACATTTTACCCACCCGCTATCCAATGCTTTCCCTACTATTGCACTCACTGGAGTGGGAATAGTAATTTTTACCCCTAAGCTATCCAACGCTTTCCCTACTGTTGCACTCACTGGAGTGGGAATAGTAATTCCTCCCCCTACGCTATCCACCACTTTCCCTGCAGTTGCACTCATTGGTGTGGGAATAGTAATTTTTATGCGTCCGCTATCCACCACTTTCCCTACTGTTGCATTCACTGGAGTGGGAATACTAAATTTTACCCACCCGCTATCCAATGCTTTCCCTACTGTTGCACTCACTGGAGTGGGAATAGATTCCATGTCAGGAGACTGTCCTAAATGTTACCCCTCCGCTACCCTGCGCTTTCAATACTGTTGCACTCACTGGAGTGTGAATAGTAATTTTTAACCTTACGCTATCCATCGCTTTTCCCACTGTTGCACTCACTGGAGTGGAAATAGTAATTTTTACCCCTACGCTATCCAACGCTTTCCCTACTGTTGCACTCATTGGAGTGGGAATAGAAATTTCTACCCCACCGCTATCCTGCAATTTCCCTACTGTTGCACTCATTGGAGTGGTAATAGAAAATTTTACCCACCCACTATCCAACGCTTTTCCTACTGTTGCACTCACTGGAGTGGGAATAGTGCATTTTACCCCTCCGCTATCCCGCGCTTTCCCTACTGTTGCACTCATTGGAGTGGGAATAGTAATTTTTACCCCCTCGCTATCAGTTTTAACTACTAATGTTTTTATTTTGTTATTCAATATATTTTATTTTAAATTATTTATATTTGTGTTTATTTTATTTTTATATAATTAAAAAAGTTTATAAATTAAATAAAGATAATAGTTAATAAAATGTGTTTAAGTAAATATATGTGTATGTACTCATTTTTTGTGTTTATACTTATCAAATTAAGTTTATTTGTTATAATTAGTTAAATATATATTACATTTAATTTATTTTGTTAATGATATTAATATTATTTAATTCATTTTATTTAAGTTATGTTATTTTTTAAAGTCTATATTTTTTTCATCGATATTTTTGAGTCGATATTATTGTACTTACTTGTTTAAGTATTGGGAGTCAATATTTTTGTTATCAATATTTTTACCTCAATATTTTTTTCATCGATATTTGTTACATCGATATTTAAACTAGGCCTGGGCGTAGTGGGCGTAGTGGGGCTACGCGAAGCATCACGAAGTGGGGGAGAATCTACGCACACCCCCCACACTTTGCGTAGCCCCACTACGCGCCCACGCCTCCCTCCAGCCCTCTTCTAAAGGCCCTTAGAACCATTAAAAGCATTCTAAAAGTAATGAAAACGACTTACCTGAGATGCAGCGTCCCAGTGCTTCCTCTTCCTGGTTTATCGCCGACTTCTTCCTCACAAATGCGCGGGCGCCAGCGCATCCGCATTTCTCACAAGAAATGCGCATGTGCGGGCGCCCGGGCATGCTCATTGTTGAGGAAGAAGTCGACGATAAACCATGAAGAGGTCGCATCATCCCAGGCATGTCGTTTTCATTACTTTTAGAATGCTTTTAATGATTTTAAGGGCATTTAGAAGAGGGCGGGAGGGAGGCGGGTGGCAGGCAACTTCGCTCCTCCATGGCGTGTGCGTAGTCTGCCTACTACGCCTACTTTGCGGATTGCGAAGTAGGCAACACTAGGCACACTCCGTGGACGGAGCGGAGCACTACGCCCACACTTAATTTAAAGATGTAACCCCTAAATCCATCGTTTTTTGCTCCCCATGCCTTTCCAGTTTGAACCCAGCCATATGCAAATCCGTCTTAACCCTGCACCCAATGGGAACAGTCCAGCCCGAACTGCCAGGCCAGTTCCTACCTGGACTGAAAACAAGCCTCCTAGGACCAGTTTCGGGGTTTCACCCCTCACCTGCCAGGATAGCTTGACTCCAGTGGTATGGAGAGCATACTGGGGTGCATTATCATTATTTGCGCTGGGCGTACCTTTTGAAATGTGTGCCGGCCACAAACAGCGATACTATGTAATACGGTCCCTGGTAGCCAAGATGATATCTGCAACTTGAGCAGGAAGACAAAAGGATATAATCTAGCATCACTCAATTTCTATGCATGCAGCTGCAGTATTTATGGATTGTGTTAGAAGACTTGACCATCCAGCTTCGAGAGCAGGTGTAACCTGTGTAGGAGAAGAGGTGGCCTCATGCTGAGTGCTAACAAATGTGCATACCAGATCCTACTTATCCAACCAGAGGTGATCAGGATCCGCTTTGCTCAATCCTCCCACGCCTTCTGTAGGACCTTTAACACAAGTAGAATCTATGGAAGTGAAAATTAAAGGCCTTGAGACCACCTGAACATGAAGCCACCCTCCACTGAACCATGGAGAGGGAACAGTAAGGTGCAATACTGAGGATACTTCTCGTTCTGTGCCAAGGCAAAGAGATCCACATCTAGACAATCAATTTGGTAGAAAATGGCATCTATCATTCCGGGATATAGTTCACACTTATGGTGCTTGGGTGAGAAACAATATGTTGAACCACTCTCACAGTGAGGGAACCTGCAAGGTAAGCCACGTCTGTGAGAGTTCCTTTTTGCTGTGCCCACTTCCATAGGCAAATCGCTTCTCATGACAAGATCCACCACCTCAGTTTGCCTTATCTGTTGATAAAATGGATGGCGATGGTGGTATTTGACAGAACCTGTATGTTGCTCCCTGATATGGAAGGGAGTAATGCCTTCATGACAAAGCGGACTACCCATCGCTCCAGAACGTCTATGTGTAGGCGCTGTTCTGATATGGACTAAAGACCCTGTTCTGTCATGTTGCCCATGTGGGCACCCTAGCCCAGCGAGGAGCTTCTGTCAACTTGGTACACTGTGCCTGAGGAGGTCTGAAAGAGTAACTCACCAAAAGGCTGGAGGGCTCCATCCATCAATGCAGATACAGATGAACTGACTCACAGTTCTGAACCAGAGGCAATAGACTGTGTTGCAGCAGATATGATTACAGGCTTCATTGAAAAGCCCTCATCAGCCATTTGATGTGGGGATCCAACAGGATGCAGGAAGCCATGACTTTCAGCAAAGATAAAACATGCAGAACTGGGACCTGAGTTGGAGTCAGAAACATCAGAATCATCTCCTGAACAACTGGAATCCTTTGAGAGGACGGAAAAACCTTAATCTGGGAATGTATCCAGCACTGTACCTATGAAGGTTACCCACTATGTGGAAGTGAAATGATATTTCTGGGTATTGATTGTAAACCCTAAGTCATGGAGGAAAGTCATTGTGCACTGAAGATGTTCCTCAACCAGTGCCATGGACTCCTGCTTTGACCATCCAGTAGTCCATGCTAGGGAATACATGGACTCCCGACCATTACAGTAACAGTGCCACAACTGCCAGCACTTTAGCAAATACACATGGTGCGGTAGCCAATCCAAATGCTAGAACTGTAAGCATATAATGTGAATTACAGGTAATATCTGTGGGTGGGCAGTATTGGTAGAT
Organism: Lissotriton vulgaris; assembly: GCF_964263255.1. Classification (NCBI taxonomy): domain Eukaryota; kingdom Metazoa; phylum Chordata; class Amphibia; order Caudata; family Salamandridae; genus Lissotriton; species Lissotriton vulgaris. Next base: position 275,649,391 of record NC_141698.1, on the reverse strand, counting down.
TGAAATACACATCCTGGGGTCCAGGAATATAAGCCCACCTAACTTGGTTCAGGTTAATCTTCTTGAACTTGTCCTGTTGAATGAATAGGTTCTAGAGGTGACGGTCGGGATGGGTTTGAGACCCCCATCCTTTTGCTGGATCAAGAAGCAAATGAAAACAATCCTAAATCTCTTTCTTCCACCTCTATGGCTCCTTTGTTCAACAGGATGAAGACATTCACCTAAAAAATTGAAGAGTGTGCCAAAGAGAACATCCTAATGAAGGGAGGGCGGTTCAGAGAGGAGGAAAGAAAGTGTGAAATGTAGCCCATGTGGACAAGCTTGATGGCCCTCAGATCTGTTGTGCTAGTTTATAAATTGGTGGAAAAGTGGTAGACCCTGCTGAAGATGGTGGTGTAGGGTGCTGGAGTTAAAGAGGTTTCAAGGCAGCAGGACCAGCAGTGGATGGTGGAGACTGGATCTGACACTGCTGGGCATCCCCTAGACCCATTCCTGCTCTGAAAGGAGCAGCACGTCAGTTAGGGGTCTTTGGATCAAATGCGAAGGTTGGTGCTTCCAAGAAGCTTGTGCCTTGGAGTAGCCTCAATACTTCCTATATGTTTGGAAGAATTGCCTTGCTGGGGAGGCTAGGCCAGCAAGTAAGCTGTAGTTCTGCTGATGAAGGCCTCCAAGTATAGTGGTGCATCATGATGGCCGTGTCCATGGAGAGGGGCACAGTGTTTATGGAATCCAGGTAACACTTCAGGATTTGTTTGCATGCAACCATATTGTTCATGAACAAGTTGGAAACTGCTTTTTCATGGGGTCTGGAAGGATAACGACTGCATGTTTCAGCAGCTCATACTATAGACTTAGTGGAACAGAAGGTATTTGCTATTCGCAGTATGTAGTTCAAGGCTGACAGAGGCAAATACTTTTCAGCCAAGGAATCCAGCTTTTTTGACTCTCCATGATGAAGCGCTGGGTAAAGGCATTTGAGATCAATTTTGAAGATTAAGCTTGCACCATTGGACTTTATGATGAAGAGTATGACAACAAAAATTGTGGGTCACCCGGTGCAGGTGTATGTCTACTAGTTATGTGGCTGTGGTTTGCTGGAACCAAAAATGCTTTCCCCATGCAGCTACAAGTTCATCATCTTCTATTTGGCCACAATTTTTACCAGTTGTAAAAAGGGCCTGAGACTCTTCAGTCCAGGCAACTCTAAGGACCCTTGGACGCTGCTCTGCCAAGGGCACATAATCAAAACATGCTCTAACTTGTTCCTTCAACACATGGACGACTTCAGCCAACTTCAAAGGTGGTGCTGGAGACGGTTCCAAATGTGGCTTCTGTTTTGGCATTACTGGTGACACAGACTGAATGGGTAATAGTATCTTGGTAGGACAGATTTCTTCTTAGGAGTCAGAGCTAAAGCCTGTGGAGGAGTGGAGTTGAAAAGCATTGGAGTTGGAGATAATGGAGCCATCAAACTTGAAGGATAATGCTCACTATTCGGAGGCTGCTCAGGTGGTACCACAGCTGTCCTAAATAAATACTACATAATTATACAGAAGGACTCAACCTGTGTAAGGTCAGCTAATAGAGCCAGGCACTCCGGCTTTATCTTCGTTCACATCAGAATGTTTTATCTCAAACAACAAGAACCTGGCTTCGAGTAACTGTGTTGAGATCCTGAATGGTCCTGGAAGCAGGACTCTTTTCCTCAAAGAAAAAAGGGAGGGTGCTTTTTATTTTTCTTGTGGAAAGATCTTTTGGAAATTGTTGCCCTACCAGGAGAGTCACCTAAAGGTGAAGGGCAACACTTTTGTGTATCCTTGTGGGCCTTCAACTCCAGCTCCATGTTGGCCTTTTGGTGATTTAAGAAACAGGAGTTGCAAACTTCGGAGTCATGATCACAGTTCTGAAAAAACATGCAGATGTTATGTATCCAGGAAGGGAAATTTCTTGCAGCATCTGTGACAGGATTGACACTCTGCAATCTACAGGAGAGACATATGACCTGGTCACTGTTAAAAAACAGAGGAAGTTCATCAGCAAAGTTCAGTTCGAGCTCCAGTTCCATGTTGTTGAATCTCAGGATAACAAGAACTGACATTAGCATCTAATATATTTGGATAAAAACCGCTAGCGTAGCGTAGTCCTACACCCAGGGTTACTCCTAACATTTGGCTGGCAGAGCCACTTCTAAAGTTCCATTGTGGCACCTGACGAGGCTGGAGAACAATTGTTGGGGGAAAGCTTCCAGACCAGCCTGGCTTCTGGAGATATATTCATAAGGTGTCGGCCCAGCTGAGGTCGACCCATCTTGCTATATGACTGAAAAACATTTATTGAGCCTGGAACTCCATCTCACCTGCAATGTTTTCTAAAGCCTTCACTCCTGGGGCTGTCAACCAGTGTTCAGATATTAACACTGCACTCACTAACTACCATCATGCTCCCATGGTAGCATTTGACAAAACAGCACTGCTTAAACAAATCAGATCTGTCTCTTCCAGACCTCAGGCCCCTTGGTTCTCTATGGTCCTTTGCTCTAAAACACAGGAAGACAAAGTAGCCATTAAAGCTGAGCTGGTGAGGTATCACACACACATTAGGAAAATCAGGAGAAGCTACTTCTCTTGTAAAATTGAGAATGCTGGCAACTCTTCCAAAAAGCTATATAAAATGCTCAAAGACTTCGCCAAGCCACGCGCTTGCTCTACTGCAATTCCTTCCTCACAGCAGTTATATGATTCCTTGGCTGACTTTTTTGATAAAAAAATCGAAGCCATCTACCAGAAATTCCCTATTAATCAGAGACAGACCAATCTAACTGCTCTGTTGGCACTCCCATCTGATCCCTCCCCTCTCCTAGACAGGTGTGAACCCTGTACACTGGACCAATTTATGGGTCTTTTGGTTAGAGCTAAATCAGGTTCACCTGCAGATATGTGTCCACATAGGGTCATTGCTAATGTGGCATCTATAGTTGCACCTACTATCCTCTCACTGTTTAACTTATCCCTAGATACTTACAAATGACCACTCTCTTGGAAATCCGCTCTGGTCCCTCCGATATACAAAAAGCAAATGCAAATCCTAAGATTCAGCTTCATTACAGCCCCATCTCGTTTCTCCTATTGTTCGGAAAAATGTTGGAAAGCTAGGTCAACAGACAGCTGATGACATTCCTAAAGGATTTTAAAATCCTAGACCCCTCTCAATCGGAATTCAGATCAGGCCACAGCACCGAGACAGCACTGGAGTTTGTTACCGACACCATGCACCTGTCTTTAGATCCAGGCTCTCCTGCCATGCTAGTGCTGTTAGACCTGTCAGCGGCCTTCAACACTGTTTCCCATGACAAATTGCATGAGATTGGTGTTGGGGGCAATGACTTGCTATGGCTTGCAGACTTTTTAGTCAACTGCACCCAAACGATCATGCTTTGATTGCTTTTGTCCCACCGCATCTCGATCACCAACGGGGTGCCTCAGGGCTTGTCTTTGAGCCTGATATTGTTTAACATCTACGTAGCCCCCCTTGCCAAGGGGGATCCAAGGCTGAGAAATGAAAGCGGTGGTATGAGGAAGGCAACGGCTGGGTGAGCAGTGGAAAGGGAGCGTAAAACGTGTGCAAAAAGGGACAGGGCCCTTTAAAGAGAGGTGGAACCTGTGCAAAGAAGCAATAAGCACAGACCCAGGACACTGGACGAGAAACGCTTCGACGGGGTGCAAGAGGTGAGCCCTAACAGCAAGTCGCAAAGTGGACCTTCACATGACCATCTCACCCTTTCATCCTTCCGAGGCCAATGCATTGAGTAATATTTATCTGGGAAATGGCAACACCTATTTAAAGAACTACGAACCTAGACCTGTGGAGCTAAGAGCTATGTAAATATAACTTATTGTATTTACTATGTAAATACATTTTGTTCATTCGTTAGGCATTCTCCTTGAACCCCTTTCTGTCTGTAATTCACATCTATCTCACTTTTATCTCACTCCTTAGCTTGCATTCACCTTGTCAAAACGGACAATCTTTCAGCATTCCCTCTCCTAGTAGCTCACTTTCATATTTCCTTTTTTGTGTGCCACTGTATTGTGAAGAACTCCCGTTGTCTACACAGTTGCCGGTGAGACGGCTTCTTTTTCTTTCTAAACACACACCTACTACGCCGCCTCCCCTCTTTCCTACAGCATCAAGTCCAAGGAACGTAAGTCACAGTGTGACAGTGTGTTTAACAAATCCAGCATAAGCAGGGCCGGCTTTAGTACTGGTGGAGCACTGTGCGATGATGCTTGTTAGCGCCCCCCGCAATGACCACCTCGCCATGGATTCTCTCCCTACCACCATTCGACAATGCCCCCCAAGTCTCAATAACCACTGTCTCTTAGATTCATTTAGTTTTATAGCACCACTCATACCAGTTTAAGGTGTCAGAACACTTTACATACTTGCAAGGACATAATCATAAGTGTGTAAATCAGTATAGGAAATGTTACATAAGACACAGCCTACAAGGTGTAGGAATCACATGTCATCCGTACTATTAGGCAGTTTAGTTTAAGAGTCCTTGGTCTGGAAAAGTGAAGCTCACTTTGACTTCTTAATAAGTGAGTATTCAATAAGTTCTATCATTACCGTTCTTGCTCCCAACTTGTCAGTCATGTATGGAGAGTCACTAAGTTATATAATTTTACCTTTGTCTCTGCATAGTTATAGTGAATAAGAATTGTCATCCTCCATGAAGCTCTTACTTACCACGGACACCCTTATGCTCTATTTCTCTGGAGTACTTCTTTGATGGTGGGTTTATCGATCATATTTTCATGTTACTTTTCTCATGGTTCTATATTAGTTACAACACTGATCGCTTAGTTGGGTTGACCACTCACTGCTCTTTCTCTCTGGGTGTAGATACTTGTTTTTTTTGCGTTCTCTCTCTTCTCTGTTTTTGATGCAAACTGCATTAGTGTCTATCTTATTCTCTTCTCTGTAGCCATGTCTTCTGTGCAGTCATATCTCTTGCACTCCACTTGTTCTTTCTTTTCTATTTTCTTTCAATTGTTCTTTACTTATCCTCTTCTCTCCTCTTCATAACTTCTCCCTCTCTCCGACAGAGTGTTATAAATGTTGTGTTCTAGCTATAAACATAAGTCTATGTATAGTCTTGGTAAATATATGATCGTTAGATGTTATATCTTGGTAATTTATTGCATAGGTGGTTATACAATGTGGAAAAACCTATGTAAATAGCAGTGCTGTCTTAATGTTTGTACTGTGTACGTAATATATATATATTTTTTAACAACTCTTTTTATTGATAAATCGCATAGAAGACACAGCACTCCGTACCCCGGAGGAGCTGCAGCAATTACAGTACATCACAATCAGCGATTCATTTAACATTAAAGAACATGCCCTCCAAACCCCCACCCCCTTTCCCATCCTCCCTGACCCCTCCCTAGCCCTCCCACCCCTTGCACAGCGTCTCTCCGATACTGCATAAATTATTCATATATAAAACAGTGTGTACATCCTCGCCCCCATGTTCCCATCACACCTGCCCCTCCACGTCCCCCGCCGGTGCCGGAGGTGTAAGTAATATTTTAAACATGTCATGTTCTTGTTATCACTTTTTTTGTATTGCATTATATTTATATTTGTATATATATTTGTTAAATTCACAGCCCTAAAGAAGTCCATCTGTTTGGATGAAGCGTGTCAGCTGTTCTTTTCCAACCTGACACTTTTTGAATAAATGAAGAACTGAAGAAAACATCTGTGGACACGGATCTGATAATTTGATGTGTGCCTATCTGTTTGTTTTTTCTGTTAGTGGTGCACCTTTGCTTTGGTTAGAAATTGTTAGGAGTTTTCTTCAATGATAAGACTTGATTGCTACCCAAATTAACCCTGTTTTCAATATTAGGATAAGGAAAGACTGGGGAAAAAACCATGTATCTGTAATATATTCCTTGCAGTTTGCATGAAGCTCTTTGATGACAGTTAATATATTACTGGTCTTTATTAGGATTTTAACTTTTAAACTGCAAGTAACAAAAGGATCTCTCTCATAAATGCAAGAATCCCTTGACCTATTTAAAGTATATGCACTTTGCGATCTGATTGGGACACCTATGCAGCAGACATATTAACCCTCTGAACTAGGATGAGTCAAAACTTCCACTACCAGACAAAGTTCCAGTCTCTCTCCAAAAAGAATATTAATCACCAGAGTTATCTTGACATTTTTATTGATGCTTGAAAATTGCTGGGACAAGGAACTTGGGATTAGGTGCTTTTAAAACAATAAACATGACGCCCCCACCCCAAGTCAGCGCTGGGAGCTGTGGCATTGAGCATAAGTTACACCCCTGAACTGTGACCGACACCCATTCTGTGGTAAGCTGGCACAGTGAGATATGCTCTAGCTGTTGAGATGGGTGCCAATTTGTTTGTGTAATCTGCAAGCTTCACACTTAGTCATTCATCCTTCTGAAGAAGATCCATTGAATAGTAAGACCTAGGATTTAAAGTGCTTCAAAGTGACAAAACACGCAGTTAGCAAGCACTACAAAAACAAGTTATCATGTTTTATGTTTTTTATATATGTATTGTATTGTATCAGCATTTGTAAAGCGCGCTGTAACCCTACGCGCATCCTGGCGCTAAGATACGGTAAAGTGCTAAGGAGTAAACTGCAGAACTAACCAGTCGATTATGCTCTGGAAAAGAGCCAGGTCTTAACTTTCTTCCGGAACAACAGTAAATCCTGTATTTACCTCAATTCCAGGGGGAGACTATTCCATAGGCGGGCGGCTGCTAACCCGAACGCTCTTCCCCCCATTGTAGATCTCTTAGTCCTCGGGATAATTGGCAGATTAGCTGACGAAGAACATAGGCTACGTACAGGTGCATACCAGCCAAACTTACCCTGAAGCGGTTGAGGCCCAAGTCCATGAAGCGCTTTAAATGCGTTACACAGAGACTTGAATAGTGTCCTTTGGCTCACCAGGAGCCAGTGCAGCTCAGCCAACACCAGAGATGTTGATGACCGACATGTTCTTGATAATGCAAGCTTTGCTGCTGCCGCTTGGATTCTCTGGTGCCTCATGATTAGATATTTCGGAGACTCCAGTAGCAAGGCGTTACAGTAATCCAGGCGGCTAAGGATAACACTCCTAACCACTGTACCTCTAGCCTGAGGAGGTAGCAATGGCAGCACCTTCCGGAGTCCTCTAATGAAAGTATAACTGTTCCCGACCAGCTTATTGACATGCGATTCCAGGTTAAGCTTATCATTGAAGCTTACCCCCAGATTCTGTACCATACTCACGGGTACCAAGGGGGCATCTGTAGGGATAGGTTAGAAATCAGAAGGGAAAGCTGATGCACTCTGCCCACTCCACAGTGCAGTATCTCCGTTTTTTCATTATTAAATTGCAATGAATTGTTTCTTAACCAATGCACCATTTCATGCCTACATCTATGAAATGTTTCTTGGTAGTCAGCATGGTTGCCTTCCAGGGACACTATCAATTGGGTATTGTCTGAATAATTAACCACACTAATATTGTGGGCTTTGATAACGTCCAAGAGCGGCCGCATATAGACAATAAATAAGGTAGATCTGCTCATTGTTAATGAATTCTGATTGAAAAGGCGGGAGGGCTATGGCCTGCCGTCTTCCAGCCAGATATGATTGAACCAGCTGAAGGCCACATCAGCCACTCCCACTTCTACCAGCCTTGCCAATAGAATGGCATGGTTCACCATGTCTAATGCTGTGGACAGGTCCAAGAGGATCAAGGTCGCAGATTGTCCCCTGTCCGCATGCATACGAAGATTATCCAACACTGTAACCAGAGCTGTTTCTGTCCCATGACCTGGGCAGAACCCAAATTGCTCTTCTTCCAGTTTATTATTACCCTCCAGAAAGCTGGAGAGTGCCCGGCTCACTAGGCGCTCCACTATCTTTACCTGATATTGTAGAAGGGAGATTGGTCTATAGTGCTTGGGGCAATTAGGGTCCAGTGAGGATTTTTTGAGGAGAGGTGGTATTATTGCTTGCTTCCAACAGGGTGGGACCAGGCCACTACTAACTGACTGATTACACAGCTGGTGTAGAATTGGAAAGACCTCTGGGCCTAGCTCTCTCCAAAGTTTTTGGGGGATATGATCCAGCGGTGAGCCTGAGGAGACCCCAAGGCCAAACTCTTCCTACGAGGGCAGTTCGAAGTGGTCAAGGGTTGTCCCCTGTACCAATGACTCTAACCTATTGACCCTGGCTCCATTTATATTAGATGTTCCTCTTTCATCCCCTTCACTAGTTCCCAATAGGACATCTGATTTCAGTCCTTCCACGATCTTGTTTATCTTTTCCTGAAAGAAGGATGCCAGGCCGTCACATAGTACTTGTGATGGCACAATCTTATTATTTGTGCATTCAGGAGAGGCCATGTCTCTCACAATTTCTTTTTTTTTGTAAACAAATTTTATCGGTCAAACGGCGCATGTACAGCAGAGCCCTGTAAACCAGAAGCATCTGCACAATCTGAGCATACACAAATGACTTTGACCTTACCCCCAAAAAAACCTTAAAGGAAATACAACAGCAATCCAGCTCCTCCCGATTGCACCATTCATCCACTCTAAACAGATCTATTTGGATATTTACAGCCAAACTACCCACCAGGGTCGCACCCCCACCCCGCTCCCGGGATCCCTCCTAGCAAGCCCAACGTTTATAATTGTGGGTCCTAATCTACAGGAACCGGGTCTAGAAGCAATCCCCGATAGTCTGCCCACCTCTTCCATATTTTGAAATGCTGTAAAGGGCACCCCCTGCCTAATAGGTTTCTCAAGTCGCATACAGAATTCCAGGCCATTCTTCCATGCGGCCACAGCAGGGGGCCTTGGAGCCTTCCATGCCCTCGCTTGTTCCCTCTTTGCCAATGTAAGACCCAACAGTAATAAATGATGTTTATAGACGTTACCACCTTTCCCTTCCAGGACGTGCAGTAGAGCTAGTTTTGGCGAGCAAGGAAGATCCCAGCCCAAAACCTCCGACAAGCAAGGGAAGACCCCCCTCCAAAACCGATCTAGGGAAATGTCGTAATTTGGCAATGACTGGGTTAGCGTTTGGCTTTGCTACACGTTATTTCCCTTAACTTGGCCTTATTCGAAAACGCCATTTTGTATGTTACGGCGGCCATTTTAGGGAATGAGCGGCCTCGTGGTCAGCATGCCCTTTAGTCCTTTGTCCGTGCCGCTGACCACTCGAGTTTGCCCAGCAACAGGCTATTTTTAGTAACGGTCAAGCGTGTACATGCGCTGTTCCAACTGACCAGTCACCCCTCAGGAATGTTCCCCAAACTGACCAGTGGAGGTGTAACCCCTCCCATGAATTGGCTGTGTTCCAAAAATGACCATATATGTACCTAAACTTTGTAACCATGTACCGCCTACCTTTTTATTGCCTGTAAATTGTATAAAAGAAGGACTCGCACCAACGTTCGGTGTGATACTTCTTGCATTGCCGAAGGGTGCTGTAGGAATGTACCACCACCCCATGGGGTCTTAATAAACTTGTTCTTTGTACTTTTCAGTTTCCGTGCCAACAGTTCTTTTGGTGTAAGTGGGTATTTCTGCGGAGCATGTAGGCCTTGGGAACCCAAATACCACAAATTGGCGACCACGAAGGGACTCATCGGCGACTCGGATGCCCGAAGGAGAGGTCGTGACGAAGGATTGTAAACTCGCCATGGACGCGTACGCTGCCACTGAGTGACCCGAGTCTTGGCACCCACGGTGTTTTCTTCCCTTCCTTCTGATCTGACCTTCCAGGTGGCGCCGGTCTCCGACTGAGATCCTGATCGTCTGCGTTGCTGTACAGTGCCCGTTTGGCTGATTCGATCAACGACCTTGGCAGTTGGAATCTGGATATTTGAGATTGGGTAAGATTTGTGATCGGTAAGGTAGTCTACGGACGCTTACTGAAGTTCTATGATTGTGACTATGATTTGAGTTAGCTAACATTTTGACTTTGTGAACTTTGAATATATGTGTAGTGCACTTCACATAGGCAGGCATGTAGAGATGTTTCTCTAACTTTGTTCGTACTTTGAGCGGCACATTTGTGTGAAGTACTGTAAGTGCCATTTTTACGGTATCACATTTTCGTGGTACTTTTTGAACATGCCTGTTTTAAGCACACTCCGAGGGATGTGCTGTCTTGGAAATGGTACCACATATAGGTTAGCAGAATCCCAGCCGGCTCCCCCAGAGGGAACACCTAATCGTGAGATGTATGTGAAATTCGGCCTTCCCCCTATACTGTACAGTAAATTATGGCATAAATACACTAGAACCGATCCCGAGTTGCAATGGCCACTACATGGGTCCTTTGATTTACGAAAGGTTCAGTTTGTAGAGCAATGTTTGTTTCAGCGCAGGTCTAGACAGGATATGTTTGATTGTGTGCGAATGTGGGAGAAAGCGGTGCGTGAACGTATGAAGCGTGAGGTTGCCTTGGTGGACAAAGAGCAGCGCAAGGCTGCTCGAGATAAAGCTTTACAGCTTGAGGAGAAGGAGGCGCAGGAGATGAAAGAGAGGGAGGCACGGGAACGTAATTTGCAAACGACCGGTCAATTTCCTATTCGACGTCCGCTTTATCCTGTCCTTAATAATGAAATTGATGATTTTTCGTTATTAGATCGATCTCCGCCTCCGTACGTTCAGCCTACGGCCCCGACTGAGGATTCTGGTGATGAAGAACGGGATAAGTCGGATAAGACGGATAAGTCGAGTGTCAGGTTATCTGCGCAGAGAGCCGCGGATTTGCGTAGTTTTGCTAGGAAGCTAAATCTGAATCAGATAACTGTGTCAGAAGTTGTAGCCGAAAAGAATAAGTGGACAGAACGAGAATTAATGTGTTTTTTTAATACTCTTGCAGATGAAGTTATTACCCGATTCCGTAAACATTCAGAGGACTTAGAGCCTAAGGATATGTCGGTCCATCGTGAGAATTTGAGTAAAGGTGTATTTGTTCTTGCAGATGCAGATGACTTTTTCACGCGACTGCTCCAGCTACGGGATGAGGCGTCCAGATTGCGGAAAGCACGAAAAGCAGACAAGGAGTCCGCGCCGGGGTCGGCGGAGCAGTCCAAAGAGTGTTCTATCCGGGGCTCAGATAAGAATTCTAAAGTGCATGTTATGCCTATGCGTGAAGCTGCACCTTTGTATGTTCCCCCTAAAGGGGACGGTACGGATGATGATAAAACGTCGGCAAATTCAAAGGGGTATTTTGTATATAATTGGGTGTATACGCCTTGGAATAGAGCAGATGTTATGGCATTGAAAAATGCTTTACCTGATCTCCGTAAGAATCCGGCCGCATTCTATGAAGGGGTGGAGGGGGCCATTTCCTCTTGTGTTATGACTCTTGTTGACATAGACCTTTTCTTTGGGTTAATTCTTCCGCCTGATATGTGGAGGTCGATTCGTAAGACTAATGATCAAACGATGTTTGGGGCAACTTGGAAGGAGATAAGCCAGGCTGACTTAGACAGGGAACCTGCATGCAAACCATGTGATTTAATTTTAGAACTCCCAGCGGCTATTTTGAACAAACTAAAAACGCTTGTTCCTCCTAAAAAGATCGATTGGACTATGCTAGCTTTGTGCAAACAGAAGCCAGACGAATCGGTATCTGATTTCTTTACACGTTTCGAAGAAGCGTTTCATGATTACAGCGGTCAATCGTTAACAGATGATACAGGTAGGCATTTGTTTGTTGATAAGTATGTGGCTAATCTCCTACCGGAGATTGCAAAGCGGTTAAAGACAAGTGAAAGTTCCTGGACCACGGCGACCCCTGCGTCTTTGTTAACTATGGCTCAGTATTACGAGCGGCAGGAATTAGAGGCTAAAGAAAGTGTTGATAAGAAAACGAAGGAATTGAAAACGAAGGTGATGTTGGCACAGGTTCGCGGTGCGCAATCTAGAGGGAATGATAGAGGCAGGCGAGGAGGGGGCAATGCGTCGTACGGTCGTACTGACATTGCTGAGGACCAATGTGCATATTGTAAAGAGTTTGGGCATTGGGCTGAAGATTGTCCGGTACTTCGTGAGCAACGTAGCCAGCGTGGTCGAGGAGGTGGAAGGTCGAGGAATAGTTATTCAGGAGCGAGAGGTGGCGGAAGTGATCGTGGTAGGTTTGAAGCGAGGGGTCGTGGTCAGGATGAACGAAATACTTTTGATAGACGGAATCAATATCAGATATCGGAGGGTGAGAATGTGGAGCATCAGGATTATGTGCATGCATAGGATTGCGTGGGATTGGGTACGGAATCAGTTGAAGTGCCAGTAGATCAAAGAGGTCCATATGTATCAGCGGGCATTTTGGGTTCTACTGATCAGTTTTTAGTTGATACAGGAGCTACTCATAGTGCTTTGCCCAAAAACTTGGTTCCAAGGGCTCCCCTGTCTGGCGAAACGATAACATGTATAGGGTTTGATGGCACACCCTCTCCTAGCCCATTATCACAACCTCTTGCACTTTGTATTGACAAATTTTTCAGCTTTTGTCCATTTTTGTTGTCACCTCACACTCCAGATAACATTATGGGCATTGATTTGCTCAAATACTTTCGAGCAACGATACGCTGCGCTCCTGAAGGAGTGCGGGTTATTTTGAACGACAATTACCCAGATTCAGACAGATTTTGTACAATGAAGGAAATTGAAGCATTAGCCTCTCTCCCACACACGTTATGGGCGACATCAGATACGGATGTGGGACAGATGCTTATTCCACCTATTCGAATCACTGTTAAGGAGGGAGTACTTTTGCCACGTGTACCACAGTATAAGATCTCTAGGGAAGGTGAAATTGCTCTGACGCATATCGTTCAGGATTTGATCATTGCAGGAGTAGTGGAGGAAGTTCCTTACAATGTCTGTATCAGCCCTATTCTTCCGATCCTTAAGAAAGACACTGACGACAAGGTCTATCGATTTATTATTGATTTGAGAGAAATTAACAAAATTGTCATTCCCCAGTACCCGGTGGTGTCTGACATCACGACATTGCTTACATTGGTCCCCCCAACAGCAACGACCTTTTCTGTTATTGACCTTAAGAACGCATTCTTCTCCATTCCCATTCATCCCGACAGCAGATACCTATTTGGCTTCACGTTAAATAATAAATCGTATAGATTTTGTCGTGTTCCCCAAAGTTACACTGAGAGTCCCAGCATCTATAGCCAGGCTTTAAAAAGACAGCTTGACTCTTTTGAATTACAATCCGGAGTGGCTCTTATACAGTATGTTGATGATCTCCTATTGGCTGCAGACACCTATGCACAATGTGAGGAGAGTACACTTGCTTTGCTTTCCTTTTTGGCTCAGAACAATCATAAAGTCTCTAAGAAAAAGCTACAATACTGTAGACCCAAGGTGACCTACCTCGGTCATCTTTTGTCTAAGGAGGGGTGTGCATTAACATCAGATCGAATTCAAGCGATTTTAGATACGCCAGTCCCCCGCACTCAGAGAGATGTACGTGCCTTCATAGGACTAACCTCCTTTTGTAGACAGTGGATCATGGAGTTTTCGCACATTATAAAACCTTTGTTAGCGCTACTGTCCAAAACTACACCAATGCCCCTTGAATGGACAGATGAATGTCAAAATGCTTTTGAACAATTGAGACAGGCCCTCTGCTCTGCACCCGTGTTAGGCACACCAGATTACACAAAGATCTTCACGTTGTACATGCACGAGAAAGATGGGTGCGCGTTATCAGTGTTAGTGCAGGCACACGGGGATAAGCAGAGGCCATGTGCGTATTTTTCAGCCATCCTTGATCCTGTAGCACGAGTGTTACCTGGGTGTTTCCGAGCAGTTGCAGCAACAGCAGTAGCTATACGGCAAAGTGAGGGAATAGTTTTGTCGCACAAATTGTTGGTGCTAGTTCCCCATGCAGTAGATGCCCTGTTAAATCAAACAAAGACTCAGTATCTTACGAGCGCACGTTTAACAGGATATGAGCTCACACTCCTGGCGCCACATATCACACTGAAAAGATGTGCTACTCTGAACCCTGCCACTTTATTGCCTTATCCGGTTGAAGAGGGCCAGGAGGAAAAACATCATGATTGTGTTTTCCTGACCGAGGAACAAACAAAGGGTCGTGTCGACTTACAGGATATGCCACTTCCAGATGTGGATGGGGAACTGTGGGTTGATGGATCGTGTTTGAGGCTGCCAGATGGCACGACTTCTGCAGCATATGCGATCATGACGCTTAAGACAGTGGTAGAAACAGCACGAATACCCCAGAAATCGGCCCAAGCAGCGGAGCTGATAGCTTTGACAAGAGCCTGCGAATTAAGTGCTGGCTTATGTGTGAACATCTACACAGACAGCCGGTACTCCTTCGGAGTAGTGCATGACTTCGGCTTACTCTGGAGAGAGCGTGGGTTTTTGACCTCTCATGGAGTACACATTATGCACGGAGAACTAGTGCGTGATCTCCTAAACGCGTTACTTTGTCCAAAGAAAGTGGCGATAATCAAATGCAGTGCACATAAGAAGGTCACTGACAAAGTGGGACAAGGTAATGCCTTTGCAGACAGCATAGCAAGACAAACAGCTATGTCACGAAATGACTCCCCCATGTATGTAGTGAAGTCGCAGGCCGAGCGATGGCATGATGCTAGAGCAGAGATACTAGATATCCAAAAATCAGCGACTGAAGCGGAACTTGTAATATGGGCAGCAGAAGGGGTGTTGGATGATGAGGGTTGCTGGAGGAGCAAGCACATGGAACGATGGAAATTGCCTGCAGCCTACTTGCAGGCGATGGTCCAGATGACACATGGGTTGGCACATGTTGGAGCTCTTGCAATTACTCGACTGTTAACACAAGTTTGGGAGCATCATGAGATTGCCAATACTGCTAAGAGAGTAGTGCAGACTTGTTTGATATGCTTACAGCACAATCCTGCAAAAGGGACGCATACTCCGAAAGGAGGGTTCGTTCCACCTTCTGCACCATTCGAGGTACTTCAAATGGATTATATCCAGCTTGAGCGCTGCAACAACCTTAAGTATGTTTTAGTGGTGGTGTGTGCTTTTAGCAAATGGATTGAGGCCTTCCCCACGAAAGATAATACGGCTTTAACAACAGCTAAGGTTCTGCTCAAAGTGTACTTCCCTCGATTTGGAGTTTGCAAATTTTTGTGGAGCGATAATGGTCCTCATTTTGTTGGGAAAATTGTGGAGTATGTGCTAAAGGGATTGGGGATTCAGCAAAAGTTCCATGCTGTGTTCCATCCTCAGTCAGCAGGTCTTGTCAAGCGGTACAATGCCACGTTGAAACTAAAACTGGCTAAGATTGTGGCGTCCACGTCATTGAAGTGGCCGGACGCCTTGCCGCTAGCATTACTCTCTATTAGATCAGTGCCCAATTCTCGAACTGGCCTCACACCGTATGAAGTGGTGTTTGGAAGGCCTATGAATATATGGGGAGTTCCTAAGCCGCGATTGTTACATGATGTGCCTTGTATAATGATGAACGATTATTTGGCACGATTAACAAATGATTTACTTTCTATTCACCAACAGGTTCGAGAAGCGCTCCCTGACAATTCCATTGGAGAGGCTCACAATCTTCGTCCTGGCGACTACGTAATGATTAAGTCGTTTGAGAGAGCGAACAGCTTGGAACCGAGGTGGCGTGGCCCCGAGCAAGTCCTGCTTGCAACTCGAACGGCTGTGCGAGTGACCAACAGGAAGCGGTGGGTGCATTCAACTCACTGCCGTCGCGTCTCTCCGGACCTGGTGAATCCTTCTGTGCTGTCCGATTACAGAGATATCTTGGACGAAGAAAAGAGCCCAGCTGTGACGTCGGCCGAATCTGAGGGAGCCTTCCCGGACCACACCGTTTCTGGACGACAGCGCTACAATCTGCGGCCATGATAGGAAAAAGATTTTTTTTTTTGGTGCGAGACTGGTTGGTTACCGCTCTGGGGTTTGTGAAACGGAAGCCTGGAATCTCAAGGGGGGGGGGGATCAGTTCTTCCAAGAGTAGCGACACCCGTCTTGACCCCGGAGAAGAAAACAACGGCTACCTCGGAGCTCAGCACTAACGTTTTTATTTTTTTTAGTTGTGTATTTGAGACATTGTGAACTCTTTGAACTATGGCGTCTTCTGCTTCACGAGACAAGAGAATTCTTGGTGCTATTCTGTTCGTACTGACAATTGTGGTGATAGCAGTGATAGCCTGGGTAGTAGAACTTGTGGTGCCTGTACGAGAACATTTGCTGCCAACTACCCCGGCTCCATCAGAACATTTTCATTTCACCTTACCCTAGCATGAAGAATGGCACCGACAGACTTATTTGAACAATAGCTTCATTCAAATCCTGCATCATACTCACAATATGACGAACACTTCTAACTGTTGGGTGTGTGGGATGTTGCCTGGGCATCAGAAGAAAGGGGGCACACCGCTCATCCCACTCCCGTTTTCCCATAATGGTTCCTGCAATGCTTGGTATACTCTTCTATTCACTTTGCGCTGGCCAACAAAAGGGGGGGTGCTGTTCCGTTTGAATAAAATATGCTACCATGACCGGGATGGCTACCCACAAGCTGAAGGTACTCGGTTTGAATGGGAGGAGTACCGCCCCGATAATGTATTTGCACCCCGGGTTTACAGTAACCAAAGGAACATTAATATGTCCAGTTCTCATGTTATAAATGTCATTGATACTAAGGCAGATCTTTGTATACGAAATAAAGGTACTATCCCGGTTGGAAAAAGTGAATGTAACACCACACTTACATTTGACAGTCCGAATGGCATATCATTTGTGGCATCCGGAAATACATATTTCATCTGTGGTAATAAAGGTTATCATCAGCTCCCGTTAGGATGGCTAGGTACATGTTATATCTCTTTTGTATTGCCCCCTGTATTCATTGCCCCCCCAATGTACCATAATGACTATATACTGTACCATGACTTTGTGTTAAATAGAGTTAAACGTGTTGTAGTCCTGGAAGATATTGACCAAACCGATACTGCACTACAACAATATGTAGATTTCAATTTGGGTTTGTTTTCCTTTGTGGGGGCTGCTCTGAACAGTCGGAAAATACGACGACTGACCCGTGTTGTTGAGGCTGTAGCTAATGATACCGCTTTTGCATTGGGGAATATAACGGAAGAGCTTCAAATATCTAGAATTGTTACGCTTCAGAACCGAATGGTTCTTGATGTAGGTCTAGCCGATCGAGGGGGGGCATGTAGAATTATCGGAAGTAGCTGCTGTGTTTACGTGCCTGACAACTCACCATCTGTATATGATGCTATATCAAAACTGCACAAAATCGCTGCTGAAATACACCCGGACAATGGTACATGGACCCTTTCGGGATGGTTCTGGTCAATGCTTAGTACATGGGGCTGGAAGCTACTGACGATTTTATGTATCATAGTTGGGATATTATTCTTCTTGTGTTTATGTATACAATGTGGCCCTGCATTATGTTCTATGTGTTTATCAGCTTGTATTCCATCTAGACGAACTCTTGCCCAAAATGAATTGATGCTTCATAAAGAAGTGGCTCAAATTATGTCAATTGATATTGAAGATGAGTATCCCGACTACGTCCACTATGAGGTAGCTTCAGCTAAACGCTAAAAGGGTCGTCTGTAGTAATTTGGCAATGACTGGGTTAGCGTTTGGCTTTGCTAGACGTTATTTCCCTTAACTTGGCCTATTCGAAAACGCCATTTTGTATGTTACGGCGGCCATTTTAGGGAATGAGCGGCCTCGTGGTCAGCATGCCCTTTAGTCCTTTGTCCGTGTCGCTGACCACTCGAGTTTGCCCAGCAACAGGCTATTTTTAGTAACGGTCAAGCCTGTACATGCGCAGTTCCAACTGACCAGTCACCCCTCAGGAATGTTCCGCCAAACTGACCAGTGGAGGTGTAACCCCTCCCATGAGTTGGCTGTGTTCCAAAAATGACCATATATGTACCTAAACTTTGTAACCATGTACCACCTACCTTTTTATTGCCTGTAAATTGTATAAAAGAAGGACTCGCACCAACGTTCGGTGTGATACTTCTTGCATTGCCGAAGGGTGCGGTAGGAATGTACCACCACCCCATGGGGACTTAATAAACTTGTTCTTTGTACTGTTCAGTTTCCGTGCCAACAGTTCTTTTGGTGTAAGTGGGTATTTCTGCGGAGCATGTAGGCCTTGGGAACCCAATACCACAGAAAGACACTGGCAGACTGTGTGCATCCGCGTACCATCCTCCCTATTGCACCTGTTATACCTGAGACACACAGGTGAGTCAATCAATTCTGCCCTCCACAACCGCATTCGTGTGTAGTAGACCCTGTGCAGATATAGGCGCAGACACACCGCTATGGCCGCCCCCACACAGGGCCGCTAGAGCCTCCACCCAATCCTCCTCCTCCAATGGTTCCAGATCTCCCTCCCAATCTTCACGAAGTATGTCACTCACTATTTTGATGATACATTTGGTGCTATTGTGTGACTTCAGGATAAGATCCGCAAAATAGTTAGCCTTGGCAGTAGCTATTACTTTTTATACTTAGCTAGATTATCCTTCCAGGTAGCTTTTTCATTCTTAGCGTAATGCTTTCTCCATTGTCTTTCGGCCCGCTTACATTCCAGCTTATTAGTCCTCAATTCATCAGTATACCACGGCGCAGAGGATCTTCCCCGTTTCCTAATGTTCTTGATAGTGGCGAGCTGATCAGTTTTACTAATTAGTAGCCCACAAAAAAAAGGTGTAATTCTCTGCTCACTGCATCCTAGGGTCAAAAAGGGTCTCTAGATGAAAATCCGGGGACGTTTTAGCCTTCTTCAATAGAGCCTTCTAATGCCTGCCTAGAAAACACATTTTTTCCTTGGGCATGGATCTAGTCCGCCTAACATGAGTCACTCTAAATTTGACCAGGTGATGATCAGACCATCCCACTGGTAAGATTTTATCCATTATAATCGAGTTTTCCCCGGAGAAAACCAGGTCTAATACATGTCCTTCTATATGGGTCGATTCTGAGACCCATTGCAAAAAATTCATATTTACACGGGACTGAATAAGATTGTTGTAAGCTGTATCCATCTCCCCGTTAGGCCACAGGTTAAAATCTCCCAGTATCATCAGTTTATGATGGGTGAGTGCCATTTTACTAGTCACATTGACTAGCTTCTGCTATTGTTGTGCATTAACTGATCCCAGAGGTCTGTAACAAATCATGCCAGGCAAAAAATGCCCAACCGGTCTTTCACAGAAAAACGTAAGATTTCCATATGTGCGACCTTATCTATGTCTAAAGGGATAATGTCCCAAGAATCCTTGAAAATGATCCCAGTCCCTCCTCCTCTACCACTCCGCAGCGGTTTATGAAATGCATTATACCCCACTGGGCAGGCTAGCCCCAGATCAAGGTCCAGCCCTGATTCTGTCCATGTCTCTGGAATCCATTGCCATTTTTTACACCTGATTGAAAGAGCTGGTGAGTACATGCGACTTTCGCATATGAGAGAAAGGCCTGATAACTCAGGGTTGTGCCTCAGCGAAGCTAAGAGAGCACATCCTGCAGGAGTCAGGTAAGTCGCTAGCAGACATTCTGACCAAGGGCCGCTCAAAGAACTGTCAAAAGCACACACTTATCAATTGGGAGCAGCCTCACAAAGAGCAGTAAAGACCAAATCAGTCAATGCGGTCATGCCCCGGAAAGGCCCAGAAAGACCAAAGAAGACCATGACGCCAGCACAAGCATGTGCCTACTGTGGAGACCCGGCCCATCACCCGGCTAAGTGTCCCGCAAAAGGCAGATGGTGTGCTGGGTTTGAAAAGTTTAACCACTTTGTAAAAGTATGCTGCTCCGGCAATATTTGAACACCCTGCACAACCGTCAATGCAGTCTCCGAATATCAAACACTGGCAAACCACTCCTCATTGGCCACAAACCAATGGGGAAGTGGAACACTTCATGAGGACTTTGAGCAAAGTCAGCAAAATCGCACACGTCAATCAGCAGCAACTTCAATAGGCCATCTATTACTTTTTACAAGCGTATCGCCAATCCCACAGTCCACCACGGGACAAGCACCTAGACACCTCATCATGGGGTGAGTGATCCAGAACTCTATTAGCCACCATCTGGAGTAGATCCCGCTCTTCTCAGTGATCAACAGGTACTTGAGAAGTGGTGTACCACCAACAACCAGGCCAGCCAGCATCAGAGAGCCCGAGAGTCCACCGTAAGAGTTGGAGACATGGTACTTATTAAGAACCGTTTCCCTGGATGCAAGTTTTGGTTTCCGTTTGAACGTCACCCCTGGGTGGTCACCCATATTCATGGTACTAAGGTAACCACCTGGCAGGGTGAAGAAGAGATCTTGAGAAACATTTCGATTTTCGATTCGAAAAATCTTTATTTCGATCACAAGATCATAAAAGATGCATTACATTTCATACAAAATTTTAAAAACGTATTAAACAACATTAGTGATCCAATTGATAAAAATGGTAAAATAGAGTGCCGCAATTTCAGTCTATCTCAAGTCGTCAAATCTTTTTATACAAGCCTTTTTACCCATCGACTTCGAACATACCACATAGAAGTTAAAAATTTAGACAGGAAAAAAACTACAATAGGGGATAAGTCTGCCTTTAAAACTCTATAGGCGGTTTGGAAAGATCTAAATCCCAAATTCCTGAGCAAGGGGACTAGCCAGTATTTCCTGCTCCTCTCATAGCCCTTACAGAAAAAGACTACATGAACATCGTTCTCCTTTGAATGTGCGCATACCGGACAAGTTTCTTTGGAGGAGCGGCATGACCAGGATGCAGTGAATGATGCTAAGGGGAGGGTTCCATATCTCCATTGGAGAAATAATTTCCTAGTTAGTACTGGAGACATGGCGTCTAAAACACTTTCAAGCTGGTAAGCGTCTTTAACTTTTGTGAACAGGTAGGTCAAAGATCCTTCTCGTGTACCATTGGGGGCTCTAGTGATCTTGAGTTCTTGATAAGCTCTCACAAGTACCTTTTTTGGGATCTTAGAACAGGTGTTTAGAGGGTCCAACCATAGTTCCGGGAAACCAATTTCCTCCAGCATTCCCTTAATGTAAGTCATCCACGGGATTCTCCTGGCGTTGGGTAACTGCAGGAATTCCTGTAGCTCCGCCCTATAATTTGAGAGGTCTGGGCTACACCATAGACGCCTCCAAAATGTCAAAGGTTTAAGACCTAGCTCCTCCGTTATTGGTCGGATGCCCAACTCCAATCTAAGGGGAAGTAATGGAGTGCTCTGTGGGAGGGCAATAATCTGTCTCAGGAATTTATTCTCCGTTGATTGTAATTTAGACGATTGAATATGACCCCACAGCTCGCCCCCATATGTGACACCAGCCCGGGCTTGTGCTTTGTAAATATGAATAATGGGGGTAAGTGGCCGGTAAGAAGATTTGTTCACCAGTCTCATAGTGCCACCCGCCAACTGAGCCAGTTTGATGTTCACTTTTGACTGGTGAGACGACCACGTTAAATGTTCATTGAGAGTGATCCCCAAGTATTCAATAGGATGCACTCGTTCTAATTGGACTGTGCCCAGCCTAGGTGGAGCACGATTATGGGGGTTAGGATTAAGAATCATGTATTTAGTTTTCTGGGGGTTAATTTAAAGTCCCCGCTCTGAGCAAAACTGCAAAAATCCGTCCAGGACACGTTGAATGCCCATAGGGGATTTAGACAGCAGCAGGGTGTCATCTGCAAACATAATTGCAGGCACCCTGCTGCCGGTCAATTTTGGGGCGTCATTATTGGCAATCCTGTTCAGGTGGGCAACGACCCCGTTCACAAAGAGGCAAAACAGGGTCGGTGCAAGCACACAGCCCTGTCTTACCCCTCTGCGAACGGGGAACCTTTCGGTTAATTTGCTACCTCTGCCACACCTCACGCGGGCATAGTTGTTATGATGTAATCTCATCAGGATTGCCAAAATATCTCCAGGGACATTCAGCTCCTCCATGACTCTCCAAAATTTCGCTCTAGGTACCAAATCAAATGCGGCACGTAAGACTACGAAGACAGTATACAAGGTGCCGCCCTCAATTACAGCTGTTCTCCAGTAAAGGAGGTTCAGCCTGAAAATTTGGTCTATTGTCGATACACCCTGTCTAAACCCCGCCTGATAGGGGGTCAGGATACCCATCTCATCTGTCCAGGCCTGTAGCCGGTCCAAAATCAGTCTTCCAAAAAGCTTTTGGGAGATATCAATAAGACTGATTGGACGGTAGTTGGCTGGGAGCAGAGGGGACCCCTTTTTAGGTCTCGCCTGTCGATGCGCATGCGCATCGAGCAAGCGAGACTATTGCGAGTTATCCACTCTTTATCTGCACTGCAAGGAATCGTGGCGATTCCTTGCAGTGCCCGTGACTTTTAAGGTCAATGCGCATGCGCATTAAGCTTATGCGCATGCGCATTGACCTTAAAAGTCACGGGCGCGTGCATGTCCGTCTGTTTACCCGCTCCGCCCCCTCCCGCCGTGTCGCCTTGCCTACTCTCTCTCCCCTCTCCGCCCCCTCCCCTTCCCGCCGTGTCGCATTTCTCCTCCCCCCTCCCCTCTCTTCCCTCCGGCTTCTTTTTTTTTTTTGTTTATTTTACTCGCCCCTCTCCCCTCTCCGCCCCCGTTCCGCCCCCTCCCCTTCCCGCCGTGTCGCATTTCTCCTCCCCCCTCCCCTCTCTTCCCTCCGGCTTCTTTTTTAGCTGTTTAGTCCCGTCGAGGGGAAGTGACAGCCATTTTTTACTCTCTCCGGATCTTGTCGGAGAACGTGTTGGCGAGGACCTCACCTGGAACCTTTCAGAGAGCTAACAGGCGGAAGGTTATGTTTTGTGTCTTTGAGTTTTCAAGTCCCCCGCCTCAGTGGTGTTTTCTTTGTACACCTGGGTTTGAAAGCTATTTTGTTTGTGGTCCCCCACTCCATTCATTTTCCTCAGTGTTCAAGTGGTTCGCTTGTTTCTGCTTGCGCATTTCTTCCTTTTTGTTTGCAAATACTTTTTGGGCTTGTATCAGAGCAGCGTGTCACCTTCGGCTATTGATTTTTTTTGACTCTGCTAAGTGCGCCCTCTGCTAAGTGGCTCTCTGCTTAGTGCGCGCTCATCAGCTCGTGCGATCTCCTGGCACTGCCCCGGCGCTCTTTCTCCCGCCTTGTTTTAAATGCTGTTTTTTTGTAGGGTTGGTCCCTGACAGAGCCGTTTATCTGGTTCAGCAGGATCTGCAAATCTTGGCCCCTTCAATAAAGCAACATTCGTCATGCCCACGACCCAGACTGAAGCCCACTGAAAGGCTGCGTTTATCAACCAACTGTAACGA
The DNA here is from genome assembly GCF_964263255.1 of Lissotriton vulgaris. Taxonomy (NCBI): domain Eukaryota; kingdom Metazoa; phylum Chordata; class Amphibia; order Caudata; family Salamandridae; genus Lissotriton; species Lissotriton vulgaris. The sequence continues at coordinate 275,625,958 of NC_141698.1, read as the reverse complement.
TGTTGGGTCAGATCGTGGGTTGTTCAACATCCTTTTGCTCACACCGTCATCCCCCACAAGACCCCCCGCTTGAGACCCATTCTCTCAGTACTGCAGTCTCACAAGGGCGCATCATCCCCGCTCCCACCTCTGCCCCTGTACCCTTTTCTTTGTTTCATTGCAGCAGTGGAAGGTTGTTCTTGTATACCTGTCCCTTCCTGTTAGTGTTGCCACTTCAGGTTTGTGCTTCCTTTGCCGAGTTGTGTTAATAAGGCCTGGTATTTTCTGACCCATTCCAGGACTCTGTTGTTCAGGCTACCTCAAAACATCTCCATTTGTTACCCGCTCCGCCCCCTCCCGCCGTGTCGCCTTGCCTACTCTCTCTCCCCTCTCCGCCCCCGTTCCGCCCCCTCCCCTTCCCGCCGTGTCGCATTTCTCCTCCCCCCTCCCCTCTCTTCCCTCCGGCTTCTTTTTTTTGGTTTATTTTACTCTCCCCTCTCCGCCCCCGTTCCGCCCCCTCCCCTTCCCGCTGTGTCGCATTTCTCCTCCCCCCTCCCCTCTCTTCCCTCCGGCTTCTTTTTTAGCTGTTTAGTCCCGTCGAGGGGAAGTGACAGCCATTTTTTACTCTCTCCGGATCTTGTCGGAGAACGTGTTGGCGAGGACCTCACCTGGAACCTTTCAGAGAGCTAACAGGCGGAAGGTTATGTTTTGTGTCTTTGAGTTTTCAAGTCCCCCGCCTCAGTGGTGTTTTCTTTGTACACCTGGGTTTGAAAGCTATTTTGTTTGTGGTCCCCCACTCCATTCATTTTCCTCAGTGTTCAAGTGGTTCGCTTGTTTCTGCTTGCGCATTTCTTCCTTTTTGTTTGCAAATACTTTTTGGGCTTGTATCAGAGCAGCGTGTCACCTTCGGCTATTGATTTTTTTTGACTCTGCTAAGTGCGCCCTCTGCTAAGTGGCTCTCTGCTTAGTGCGCGCTCATCAGCTCGTGCGATCTCCTGGCACTGCCCCGGCGCTCTTTCTCCCGCCTTGTTTTAAATGCTGTTTTTTTGTAGGGTTGGTCCCTGACAGAGCCGTTTATCTGGTTCAGCAGGATCTGCAAATCTTGGCCCCTTCAATAAAGCAACATTCGTCATGCCCACGACCCAGACTGAAGCCCACTGAAAGGCTGCGTTTATCAACCAACTGTAACGATGTTGGGTCAGATCGTGGGTTGTTCAACATCCTTTTGCTCACACCGTCATCCCCCACAAGACCCCCCGCTTGAGACCCATTCTCTCAGTACTGCAGTCTCACAAGGGCGCATCATCCCCGCTCCCACCTCTGCCCCTGTACCCTTTTCTTTGTTTCATTGCAGCAGTGGAAGGTTGTTCTTGTATACCTGTCCCTTCCTGTTAGTGTTGCCACTTCAGGTTTGTGCTTCCTTTGCCGAGTTGTGTTAATAAGGCCTGGTATTTTCTGACCCATTCCAGGACTCTGTTGTTCAGGCTACCTCAAAACATCTCCATTTGTGCATACTTGGAGGCTTCAAAACCTGGTTTGACAAGGCTGACCTATATTTTTTGCACCGACCACAGTGGCAGGGACTAGGAGCTACAAAGTCGTTGGGTGTGATCATCATGTTCACGTATTCAACCTCTCTTTTCCATTTTCGCTACAAACTATTAGACCAACAAAATGCTTAATTAGTGTCAGAGCTCCCGTAGGTCTGTTGAGGCAGGAGTATAAAAGGGTGATCGAGGGGCAGCATGAATTTGACTAATTAATCAGTACATGACTAGTAATTATTAAACAAAGCAGCATTGGGTCTACCTAACCGCACCCTCAACCCCTCACTCACCCTCACCCACCCTCACCCTCACCCACCCTCACTCACCCTCACTCACCCTCACTCACCCTCACTCACCCTCACTCACCCTCACTCACCCTCACTCACCCTCACTCACCCTCACTCACCCTCACTCACCCTCTCACCCTCACTCTCACTCACCCTCACTCTCACTCACCCTCACTCACTCACCCTCACTCACTCACCCTCACTCACCCTCACTCACTCACCCTCACTCACTCACCCTCACTCACTCACCCTCACTCACTCACCCTCACTCACTCACCCTCACTCACTCACCCTCACTCACTCACCCACTCACCCTCACTCACTCACCCTCACTCACTCACCCACTCACCCTCACTCACCCTCACTCACTCACCCTCACTCACTCACCCACTCACCCTCAACCCCTCACCCTCACCCACCCTCAACCCCTCACCCTAACTCACACTCACTCTCACTCACCCTCAACCCCTCACTCACCCTCAACCCCTCACTCACCCTCAACCCCTCACTCACCCTCAACCCCTCACTCACCCTCACTCACCCTCACTCACCCTCAACCCCTCACTCACCCTCAACCCCTCACTCACCCTCACTCACCCTCACTCACCCTCAACCCCTCACCCTCAACCCCTCACCCTCACACAGTGCAATAGGTCTCGGAGCATTTGAGTTAGAGCTTTTAGAAATGTTTATGGCTTTTTTTTTTAATTCTTTAGCATTGGCTACAGGGAACAAAAATGCTAAAGATTTACAAAAAAACCCATAAACAATTCTAAAAGCACTAACTCTAATGCTGCGAGACCTATTGCATTTCTAATGCTTGTTGTAAATTGGGACCACCTCTGCTCCCAGCCAAGTATCAGGAACCTCCATTCCCCCCAATATGGCATTAAATATCAATGTGAGATATGGGGCCCATATCTCTGGTTCCTGCTTGAACAGGCCCCCAGGTACCCCATTGAGGCCAGGAGCTTTCCCTGCGGATAAACCAATGATGGCCTCCCTCGCCTCTTTTTCAGTAAAGGGAACCCCAGTTGGATCAGAAGCCATTGTACTGCCTGCTATATTGGGAGACCCTTCTTCTTGAGATTACAGCGCCTGGAAATGACTCTGCCATATGTTAGGGGCTATATTGGGCTCAATTGCTGAGGCTAAGTCCTCTGTGCCATTAGAGACTATGCGCCAAAATTTGCACGAATCCCTATTGGTTAGTGATCTAGCGAGGTTTTCCCAATAATCTTGGTCCCATTCAGCCCTCGCGTTCTCCAGGAGCTTTTTATAAGATCTTCTCCTGGCTTGAATTTCTTCCTTACTATGGCAACCTTTTATTGCAAGTAGCAATTTGGCCTTGGATTCCCTGCAAGTGGCGTTATACCAGGTCGTCTTAGCCGGGGGGCCTTTTCTTTTCCCTGACGTTGAGAACAAGTCCAGCTCTAGGGTACTAATTAAATCTGCGTGTGTTTGTGCAAGCTTTTCTCTGTTATCAGGACCTTGCTCCTCCTTCCCTATCTGAAAGGCCCTCTCCAGGAGCGGTGTAATCCTTGCGTATAGCTTTGGTATTCCGTCTACGCTATTAGCCAATTTCTCCCACCTGACTTTTCTCCGATTGTTTTCGAGTAGGAGTCCCGACTTGTCTTTGTCCGTTCCATAGGATGTGGCCTCATGCCCCGGTATGGAATAGGACAATTCCAAGGCGTTGTGGTCGCTATCCGTTCTTTCAGTGACTTTAAAGTCAACTATTTGTGACCACATAGACATTTTAACGAGGATATAATCCAGTCTTGATTCACTACCCATTTTGTTATAGGTGTGAATACTGGGAATATCCGATTTACAGCGGCCATTGCAGGCCCTTAGACCTTGGTTTAAAGTGAGGGCAGTTATCTGCAGGGCCAGGGGGGTCCAGGCCCTGGGGGGAGGGGCCACCGTCTCTGGGACAAGCCAACATGAATCTTCCTCGAAAGAAGGGCCATCACGTAGGCCTGGTAGTGGTTCGTACTGTGAATTTAGATCGCCTCCCACCAGGCACGCGAGTTCCCATGGAATGCCTTCTAGGAACGCAGAAAGTTCCTCTATGGTACTAGATTCTTTTGACATGGGTACTGGCCTTGAATATATGTTAACAACTACCAACTTCGAGGAGTTTGGCCACTCTAATAGGACAGCCAGTATGTCGTCAGAGGCGGTCTCTAGACAGGTAGCGTGGCAGCCTAGGTCCGTTGCTACCCATGTCGCAAGTCCTCCCGATGGCCTGCCCCTTCCCCCCCACTTAGCGGGTTTGGAAAAGGCTGCGTAACCCTGGAATGTTAATTCCTCACGCGCCCAGGTCTCCTGGAAAAGTAATATATTTTTGGAGCTGATGTAAGAGCCCCACTCTATGGAGTCGATTTTATTGGCTAGGCCGGCCACATTCCATGAAATCAAGGTTATAGGGTGCAGTTTGGTAGTGGCTGGTCCTGTAGTGGTGGAATTGTCAGCATTATCCTCCATAGACGCCAACTGACTTATGGGGGAATGGCTCATGTCGGATATTATATTAATAGGGGTCACAATAGGATCCTCCCTGCTTAATTCTGGAGCTAGATTGGGTTCCACTATATTTTTTGCCCTTGTTTGTATGACGGGTAGTGGGAGTGCACTAATCTCGGTCCCGGGAGGTATTGGGAATTCTCCCCCCTCTTCGTCCAATTGTCAGTCAACCATTTCCAAACTACTATATCTGTTGTAAGTAGGGAAATAGGCTGGGTAATGTATTCTGTGGGGCCCCTGAATTCCTCTCATGAATCCTCCCCCACCGCCCCTCCTCCTTGTGATAGTTTCCCAGCCAGCCTCCTCGCCATATGGTAAGAAATGGTCTATAGGTCGTCCCCTATGGTGAGGAGGGACATTTCTCTCCCTACGACAACTTTCCCAATCGTCCAGCAGTTCTTGATGGTGCCCCCATCTCTGATCCTCTAAATTGTAAAGGCTTGATGGATAGAAAAATGAGAGGGGCAGTGGTTGAATGTTACTGCCAAAATCATCGGAAGCCCAATCGCAAATATATGCAGCTGTATTCTGCTCTCTAAAGGTAACCAGAACGCAATCTCCCCTTATAGATTTTTTGGAGTGACCCACCCATGTGGCCCGCCTGACCATGGAGATATCACTGGTTATTCCTCTCGGGAGTGGTCTATTTGTGGAGAGCCAGCTAATAACTTTATTCCTAAGTGAAGTTGTTGATTCAAATGTCAGAGGTTTTAATTCCGGAATCCCCACCAGGACTAAGGTGTAAGGGGCTGCTTCTGGGGGGAGGTTGACGGATTTTTGTGTGCGGGTGGGGTTAGATTTCTCTCCCGTAGATGGTAGATCGCCCTTAGTATCAGTCAGGGACAGAGCAGTATCTTTGGGGAGGGGAATAGTTTTTGGGGTGGCAGTTACTGTATGATGAGTTATAGTGGGGGCATTGTTGGCGTTTAGGGGTTGCAGTGTCTTGTTTGGAATGACTTGAGGAGTTTTGGGATTTGGGGGGGTAGCTTGTTTTTAATAGCTGTGGGGGGTTCGTTGCCCTTTTTAGACTTTGGTTCTGGTCCCCCTTTTACTGCTTTAGCTCCACTGATATCAAGTTTCCTCGAATCAGCGAGTTGTACAGTGGATTTCTCAATGATGACTAATCTAGCTTCGATCTTGATCAGTCTAGCTTCAAGGGGGCTCAGTAGGGACCTAAGGAGTGTGCCTATGTCCTCCAGTGTGATTTCATCGGTGGAGTTATCCACTAGAGTGATATTAGTAGGCGGTGGTAATGGCGTTGTGTTGTGGATTCTGGGGGGAGTTGTTATTCCCGACTTCTCTAGGATGGTAGCAGTGATGGCTCCTTTCCCCCCTTTACCTCTCGGCTGTTTGGGTCTAGGTGACTTTATCCTATTATCTTCTTTGTTTTGGGCCCCCCTCTTCTTTTTTTGTATTGCCCCTTCCCTCACCCCCCTGTCTCTATCGGAGCTAAACTCTTTATCGTTAGCTGCCTCTGTATTATTATCTAATGTTATTAGAGGGATTACTGCTGGAGTTTGAGGCATTTGGGTATTAGGTAGGGCCATTAGGCTCATGTCCTCAAATTCACTCGGGCTTCGATAGTAAAATCGGGGTCAGTTGTAGTGATACTTGGGAGTTGACACGATGCTAGATCGGTCCTTTCACTGTTTAACGCTTCGGCTCTGCCATCTGGGGTTCTGGCTTGAACCATTGGGCCCATTGAGGATCTCCTGACCCAGTCTATTTCCTGAGAGATTCTTCTCTCCAAGACCTCAATTTCCTCAATCAGAAGGGATCCAGCTTTGGCGAAATAAGTGTCAATGGGACCCTATACGGCTCCAGCCGCAGCTAAAGAAGTTTTACTTCTAGTTTCTCTAGTGCTCATTGCTCTGATAGTTGGGAGTCCTGAGTATAAAAATGAAAGGGGGGGGGCCCGGGCCGGACTCTCTCGTACTCGAACGGCCTCAAACGGCCCGCTCTTTGCCCGGTCTTCGCCCGCGCCTCCGTCCGCGCGCGTCCCGCGTTCGCGTTAGGAGGCTGGGCTAAGTAGGAGGAGGAGGGGGGTGGGAAGAGGCACCAGGTGCGCGGAATGATGTTGCGCAAGCGCTCCTGGTCCTCGCAGTCCCGCTCCCGGTCGCTGGACGTGGTTTCCTTGTTGGAGATGGTGACTGAGCACACGGGCTCCAAAGTCACAGGCAAGTCACTGTTAAGCAGGATTCAGAGGGCAGGAAAGATTCCTCAGCAGTCCGACTGCGAGCCGTCCCCGCGGAGCGGGGGCCGCAAGTCGTTTTGAGCTCACAGGGAGGAGGGGGCGGGAAGAGGCACCAGGTGCGCGGAATGATGTTGCGCAAGCGCTCCTGGTCCTCGCAGTCTCGCTTCCGGTCGCTGGACGTGGTTTCCTTGTTGGAGATGGTGACTGAGCACACGGGCTCCCAAGTCACAGGCAAGTCACTGTTAAGCAGGGTTTAGAGGGCAGGAAAGATTCCTCAGCAGTCCGACTACGAGCGGCACATTTCTTATTTTAAGCGCTTTCAGATGCGAGTTTCTCCTGGCATGATGGAAGAAGGTATGAAGGGAAACTGGGTGACAGAATGACACATCGGTGAGTGCTGGTTTCTCAACTGTCATCCTCGGACTGATGGGTGGAAGCAGTACTTAAGCCACCCCTACTGTACCTCCGAGGGCAGACAGAAAACTTACCCAGTCCGACAGGATGGGGAATCAGGAGCATCAGTACTGGGTATGGACTGAGCTGTAATCTTGCTTCCTCCATTTGTTTGAGGGACCATGTAATGCAAATTACATGCTCCAGTTTAAGCGCCTGATAAATGTAGGAGAGTGGGGAGACATACTCATTGTTATACAGTTTGTGAACAGCCCCGTCAAATGTGAGCTATAGTCTGCCGATGACAATGGGGAGGACGTTATTTCTGCTGTCTAGATGTTTTGTTTGTTACAATAAAGGAGGATTGTAATGTCCTTATTGTCCTTCAAGTGGCATTACTGGCAGGATGTGTTGGTGGGACAAACCCATGAGTTAGAGGGGTGTATTGAATAGGTTACCTGACCTGCAGGTCTGTTGGCACGGTGTTGGGTACCACGTGGGCATGAATTATTAAATATAGGAGTGGGCAGGTAAGGAAACCTTCTGCACCGCGACCGGATGAGACAGTTATTCCCCAGTCTCCGGTGTGTCTCATTCCTAGGCCCTCTTCCCCGGCAATCACAGCCTAGCAAAAATCATCTGGCACTTCTGTGTATCTTGAGCCGCCAACATAACAGAAGTCAGGATTAGAACCTGATTCCCCAGTTTCAAAACTGCTAACTCTAGCCATTAGCACACATCTCCTCCTCTTATAGACTTGCCTAGTACTTCATTTTAGCTTACATTCTTACATAGCTACTTAGTTAGAAATCCTAACTATGAAGTCTAGACTTTGAAGTGTGTGAATGTCACTTACAAGACACCGCCTCTAATGGCCACTCATTGACATTGCCAGAGAGCGTCTGTATTTCTCATGAGGCTAGGCTGCATTCTAATTTACACCATTTTAAGAAAGGCTGTGTTACAAGCTTTGAATGATTTGTGGTTGGACTGTGAGTCCCAATTACAGACTTTGAGTGCTATCCACAAATTAGGATATTTAAAAAAAATGAAAAAACTCCTTGGCAATATTTTCTTTCAATCGATTACTAAGGGCTTTGCGGGTCAGTGCTGGCACACTCTCAGTTTTTTGCTGTATGCCTTAAACTAAAGAGTAAGGACGATAACAATCTTGGGTGATACCAGGATCCTCACTCACAATATGTGAAAGGTTTTTGGATGGGTACAGGTCGTCCCATTGGCTTGCCTACTTAGAGGGATGTTCTGGCGTAGAATATGCTCTGCTCCATGCACATGAATAATAAAAGAATTAACTTCTATAATTCTGTCTCTCAATTGAGTGATTGTAGATACAAATATAATAATCTCAAGCAAGCCATTTCATAAAGCATATACACTCAAATCATATATAAGTCGTTTATCAACCTGACATGCTTAAGTTTAGCAAAAAATACTTTTTTTACTGCCTGTATCTTATTTTATAGAATAGAGGAATGGTCATTTTTAGGTTTGGCCTTCCAGCGCTAATACCTGATTTACATGTTGTTACAGAATCTTCAAAATATGCATAGAGTGGACATTGGCTGCGCCCAGAATTCTTTCTATCTCTCCTCATCCTATTGGCTACTTGGTGCATCATTCTGTTCCATATGGAGTACTTGCATTCCAGTGTACTAGGGAGTATTTTACACCATAAAAGTACTCTGAATTACAATGCATTAACATATTTATAATACAAGGGATTCTATAAGCTCTATATAAACGGCAGTCATTATTTCTTTATAATCGGAGACTTGTGATGCACCAAGGCACCGAATATAAAGAAAAGACGTCAGAATTCGACTATTATAAGATTATTTCAGCCGAGTTCTGATGTCACAATGCCTGCTGCCACTGCCAGTAGCTGAGGTCGAAGGAAGGTCAGGTCACTAAGCATAGCTGTGTTGTGTGGCGTTTTAGGATCCGATTACATTTTCCTGATTCATGCCCTTATATAGGCATTGAAATCCAGCCCTTATTTAGGTATAGCCCATACTACCCAAATACAGGCATGGCTACTTCCATTCGTTCACCAAAGCTCACAACGATTTCTTGGAAAACCAGCTTAAGCAGTTAGGGAACTTCCCCTTGCTTGAATATTGATTTCTCCAAGAACTCAGTTACTTTACAATGAACAACTATTCCCCAGGGGTTCATTTATGATGTTCATATGCCTGACTTTACGTCAAACTATGGCATTCCTAAACCCCTTCAAGGTATAAATATACCTTCACTTGCTAAAGCAAGATACGGTGGTTCGGAGCAGTTCGAAGACCTACTTGCCCGACGCAGCTCTCTACAGCAAGTGCCGAAGGAAGCCGACTCTCCAGCTGACGCACTGATCAGGAACCTGCCCTTCTTGCAGAGAATCTAGCTTTAGTGTTTCTGACTCCCCTTGCGGGTGTTGGGAAATCGAGTCCTGAGAAAGAGATGGCAGATCTCCTTCATTCTAACAAGGTATGGAGCTGATAAGAACCTTGAGAAACCTTTGGTAGATTCTTGGCAAAACTAAACCTATGCTAAACGACAAACGCTTACTTCTTCCCTGGTCTTAGACTTAGGTTAGGTACATTGGGGTAGGCATATTTTAGAAGCACCAGTTGTGTATTTTAGTCTATGTTATTTATGTATGTATTTTTATATGGCTTAGAAACCATGCAATGCTCTTACAGTATTATTTCATATTACTGTTTACGTTGTATGCATTATACTTTGCATTCTGCATAACAATTGTAGCAGTTCAACTCTCTTGCCTGAGAAAGAAGACTGTTCAATAAACCTTTTATTGAAAACGCCTGTCTCTCTATTTCTCTGCAACTCTGTAGAAACGAAGCATGCACGATTGACTGAGTGAAATACTTATCTATTGTTTCCACGACTGTGAGTGATATATTCTTATTCTTGGGAAGCAAAGTTGTCATCTTTATGCGGTTGCCAGAAACGAATCCCTTCTTGTGTACTCGAGAAAGTTTCTAGTGACCTCTGAGTTAGCTGGCACACTCACAATTAAGTTTAGTATATTCAGTAGAGACCTATTGACTTAAGTCCTACGTCAAATCTATAGGATATATTATTCCAATGCGCAGAGCCTATTTGGAATATAGAAACTACACTCCAACTGAAGCAGCTGTTTAAAACAATGCAACTGCTGCTTTTCTTTCTTCTGCTCTATTGTAATAGCTTACAACATCAAGCAGAGAGAATGTTAATTTTTTGCACTCAGACTGAGAAAAGCTAGAATCTTTCTGCATGTTTCTACAAGGTCTAAGCTATTGCAGTTTTCTGTTTTTTTAAAACTGACTTCTATTGAACTGTTTCTAATATATGTTTGCAACAAATATCTAACATGTTTTTGATATGTTTAGTTTTGCACTATAGGTTTTATTTGTACTCTTCGTGACTGCAAACACGCTCGCTCTTTCATTTGAAAGAGCTAAGCACCAAGATGTAAAGTGATTTGGAAGAAAGGTGATGGCGTTGCCATGGATTATATGAGTTAAAGTACCCCCTGGTGTACATGAGAAGGATATTGCAAGTCATCCTGGAGCTCCTTAACCTTATAGAGGAACACCGCCTTTGGCGTCATTCCTCTATATGGTTATGGAGCTCCTGAGTGACTTGCAATACCCGTATATTGTACAGCAGGTTACTTTATCCCTAATAGCTCATATATGTAATATAAACAGAAACGAACTGTTTTCGTTTTATTTTACCAGAACAGTAGTTTCTTAAAAGTTTTACTGAGAACTCAAAATGCAAGTCAGACCTATTGCATTTGGCATCTTACTTTTTTCAGTTTCTAATTCATGGACCATCCAGCTGCCAGTTTCGGTGTTCCTAAGGTTGAGCACCAGACAGCTGATGAGAAATGAGGGGGGGGGGGCAAATAAAAACACCTCTATTGTCTTCGAAGCGATACTCCTCTCAAACCTGAACAAGAGGCTGCCTTGCTCATGGCAGCAATATGATTTGGTGGGCGCAGCATTTTTTCCGTAGCCTAGAGGTGGGATCTGCTCAACCTTCCACATAAAAAAAGCATGCAAGGCCATGTAATGTGTCCCTTTACTCCCCACCTTTAATGTTTAGAGGAAACAGGTGCTTTCTGAATGTGTCCTATATTCTTCCTACCTCTCAACCCCTGCCGTGACTTCACTCATACCCAACTCTCTCCACAAAGTGCAGGAAGACACCAGCACAGATAACCTGCTAGAAGAAGGAACACGGTAAAACAAACTGTTTTACTCCAGTCTAGCTTGGATCTGGAATTAACATTCTGATCGTTTTCCAGACAGATGATAGTGCCTCCATCCTAGACAATGATAGGAAATTGTCTCTCTTCATAACTAACTGTTACATACCTTTGCCCAGAGGAAACAAGCATTGCCAAAACAAGCATTGCCAAAGCCAACAGATCTGGGTTTAATGTGCTAACACATGCAGTGTAAGCACATTAAAGCCATCAGGAGCGTGCAGAGAGCTATAGTTGTAAAGTAGACCCTCAGGCAGTACAATGAAAGCACTCAAGTGGAAGCTTGCTCCTACACAGCCAACAGCATTAGATGAGAGGTGAATACTCCACTGGGCTAAGCCAAGAACCAATTGATAAAGTCAAGCCAATTCTTAAAAGAGGCTGTTGGATAAAAGCCAATGATTGAAAGGGATTAACCGAAAGACAACTCTATGTACATAGCAAGCAATACATATTCGACAGCTGTGCTGTCAAAATCTACACCTCAAAAGGGCAGAAGGAATTCCCAAAGTAGTGCAGAGTCCTCTTTAAAAAAAAAAAAAAAAAAAAAGGGGCACATATGGTAAATGCATGAGTAAACAAGCATTGGCAAAGCCTATAGGTCTCTGCAATCCAAGAGCTATATCAATGCAATAAGACCTGCCCTCCTCGCAGCATCACCAGTGGAGCGTGTAATGTGCCCACGCCCCTCTGGGGGCCAAAGTACAGACAGTAGCGTAGCAGAAATGTATCGACATAGAGATGTGACATCTCCACAGCAGTTCGATGCTTACAAATGGCATCATGTAATAAGAATGTAATAACAATGTTATTTACATTAATTGGCATAATGTAAGCAATTGTTTTTTGTTCTTGTGGCCTCCCTGCATGCATGGAACAATGTATATATTCCTACTGAGTATGTCTGTTTCTACTATATATTTCTTGTTTTATCACGTGAAAGAGATTAATAAAAAGTAGAGAAAGGGAATGTATGTTGGTAAATATAAGGTAATCACTGTTGTTTCCATGCGATGGTCAGCCTTTAATTTGATGGATGGGACAATTGAAAATCAAGCGCACAGGCAGGATGAAATAATTAGTCAAGAGGAGATGTAAATATAAACTCACACTTATTTGTATTTCATTGAGGCTTTATTTGAGTGAATATCTGAAACCTGAAACCGATGTAAAGACCTTTTTTAAAGCAAGTACTTTGAAAGTAAATCAGAATTAAAAGTAATGTTGCACTGGCAAATCATTGCGTTTATTGTAGCCTGATTTGCCGGTGAAATATTTTTTTAATTGTGATTGCGCCCAAAACTCACAATTAAATCAGGCTTCTATCACTGCAATGGAAAGAGTTTATTTAATTATGAATTTATAAGGAAAATCATGCAATTGAAAGCCTTCATTTAAGCGTATATTTTGCAGTTAAATCAGATGCACTCAGAATTAAAAGTAATGGTGCACCAACAATTCAAAATAAAAAATAAACACAGTATGTTGAAAGTATTTAACTTTGATTTGCCAGTGCAACATTAAATTTAATTATGAATGAGTTGTGTGAATTACTTTTAAAACATGTGCTTAAATAAAGGCTTTGCATCCATCACTTGATTTTGTTTGCAAACATGTATCTAAATAAATTATTTAAGTTGAAGTGATAAAAGTGTGATTTAGCCACGTGTTTTGAAAATCAATCATGGACACTCGGAATTACAAGTATATCATACCGATGGTGGACCTGAGTGTTGACGTACACCAATCATGTGTAAAATAGCTACAAATGTGCCCTCGGAAAACAGCGTCTGGCATTTAGCCTCATTCTTTGAATGCAGAGCAAATGTGACAAGATAAGAACAAGATTTACAGGCCTGTTTACAGAGGAGCTTGGAGCAGCAAGTGAAAACACAAGAGCTTGAGTTAAGTGCTCTTTAACAAACAAAAAAGTAGCTCCTGAAATAGATCCTAAAATGGAAGCAGTAGAGGAATAGTGTAATTGGTCCATGATCTTGGGGAGGGCTAAACACAGTAAGAAGCATGATAAATGGATGCCATGGACAAATGGGGAGAAGGAATATGAGTACGACGATAGAGACAGCAAATATGAATTCTATAGGATGGCTGAAGCCCACTAACTATATACAACATGTCTCTTTGAGACAGCTCATGTGCTGTTTAGCTGAGACCTAAAAAACAGCCCTAAGCCGGGAATTCATCTTTTAAATGTCATGGTGACGAAGAACAAATACTGGTGTGCAGAGGTGTAGGGTAGAGGAGAAGGGCTGGGAAAGAAAAAGAGAACCAGATGCATATTCTTATTTGCAGTCCTACCCACTTTTAGTAGCCACTAATTAGACCTGTTACTTCCAAGGTCAGAAACAAACACCATATTGGGAATTGTTATTTTGAGTGTGAATTATGCCTGACTGCTTCCCAAGTGTGCATATCTCTGGACATAGACACTGGCAACAGCAAACAGTGATGGCCAGAAGACTACTTTAAGATTGGAGACAAGTAGGACCTAAGTACCAGCAACCCAGGTTCAGATGATCAATCCTCAAAATGGTCACTCTTCCTGGCAAACACGGATCCCTTTGTAAGATCGTCAGACTTAATTTTGATTTGCTGCAGTTCCGCACCATACACCTCTTACAACTCTGAGAGGAGGTGGTTTTACTCTGTTGTGGCCTATGAGAGGTGTTCCTTCAAAGATACTTACAGACTATGCAGAAGTCCTGGAACCATCTATTCTATGTGCCTGGATAAAGAGCTTACCAACAAGACTTTGACATGTAACCCTGGCTTTGGACCTATCTGGAACAAAAACATTTAAGGAGGCTAGGGATCCTCCAAACATCTATTCACCGGCGAGAGGGACTGCCTGCAGCCGGTGAGGCTATGGCGTATGTCTCTGAAGTTACAATAGTCCAAATGTGTTTCAGCCGCCCTACCAGAAACAGTGATACTATCAAGAAGCCAGCACCCTGTACATTCTTGAGGCATAAGCAGTGGTACAAAACCTGTAGACATTGTACATTTTAGAGCCACCATAACCCTATCTAAGGGTTAGCTAATGCAGTAGTCCGAGGGTACTGGAAAAGTAAAGCAGCAGCAGGCAGATCACTAGCTATTGGTCCCAGTAGGCCACCACAGCCTTCAGATTCTTGGAGACAACAGTATCTCAGGGGAACATTCGTTTTTAGACTGTTACTAGGACTTGGGATAAATTAATTTTAATATCAACTTTTTAAGATTTTACTTAGTTGACGAAAACTGTTTAAAACTTGAGGTGAAAAAGAACAGATTTAAATTATGCCATCAGAATCTGCTTCCCTCTGGATGAGAGTGCTTCCTGTGGTGACTCCTGGACTCCCATGTTACACAACTCTCAGCACTGGGACCTATGAAAGGGGAGAACCCACACTGGACAACACTGGTCTATCACAGTTCAGGGGACCTGCTTCCCATGAGATGTTAGGTGGAATGAACCTGAACTACTTTATGTACCACAGAAAACAGCCCTGATCATACTGTATGATAGTGATAGAGCCTTTCAAATGTCAACACTCTGCCCTTTGGTCCTACTGATCATCGTTCCAGTGTGCAAACCACTATAAAGATGTAAGCAGGGGGTGATCGAGGCGTTGCAGGTGTTATCACATCTGTTCCATGCTGCCCAACGTTAATACAACACCCTCAGACGTAAACGTAAAAAATAATTCTGGGGTTCCCTCCAGATAGTTACAAGGAATGGCTACTGTTAAAACCTTTTTAGTGTGTTGGAACCAAGAATCTCACTTGTTGATTTTCTATACCTTAATCTTTGGAGGCTTTCTATTTCCCAGTACCAGAGCCATCTTGCTCCAGGAGTGTCCATTTTAGGTCCAGGATTAACAGATTGATGTCCAGATTTAAGGATATCACTGGCTGTCAGAGGCCTCAGCTAGATTCATTCTAATTAAATATATCCTGATTAGTCATTACTAGACCAGCATGGGGAGCTCCTGTCATGAACCGTAACTGAGGGGCTCACGGCTTCTGAGGGCATCCAAGATGGCAGGCGCGAAACAGCAATTATCGCCTGACTGCTCCTCGATCAAAACATAATTTGGCTGTACCAAGGCTTTTTCCAGTGCGTGTTTACAGGTGGTGATTGCCCTCTGAACCGGTGGGCTCTCCAAAAAAATGAGACAACTGGCTCTGAGCCTTCCATACCCAGCAGCATTATACAGTGGCGCAGTCTCTCTCACCCTTTCTTGGCGCAGCTCGATTGATGGGAAGACTCGCCTGGAGCGAACTATATGGGCTTTGCAAGAGAACATAATGCTTGGTGAGTCAAGAACTAGCAGAAGTATTTAATGTGTATGTTGGAGCTGAAAGCTGATTTTTACTTGGCACATAATATTGCACTAAGTACAGGCTAGCACTGCGCTATACAGAATACCTCTGCACAGAAGATGACGGCAAGGGAAAGCATTTATTTCGAGAGAGGGGAGGAGGGAGAACTCTGGCACTCTTACACTGTTAAAGCAGGACACCGCTAATATATAATAAGGAGTTGTAGAAAGTCATCAGGTAGCACACCCCAGGGATACACGATAGGCTTCCTCTGGATAATGAGATCATTTGGGGCAGTTACGGAGGCAGCCTGTGTAGCCACGGGTGCGGCTTGTGACCTCCAAGGGGAGTTCCTGTTGTGGTCAGCAAAATACGATATGATGAAGCCGAATTCTCTTGACTCTCAGACTAAACCACACACTTCAGCTAAAGCAGCACACAATTTGAAGCATTGAAATCATAATTCCTACGACAGTGAATTCGGACTTTGATCCATGGGGACTGTAGTGCAAACAGCCCACCTGATTGCCTGAATCACTACACAGATAGTCAGGAAAAGGAAGGGCCTCCAAGTGCAGTTATTGAGTAGAAGACTGGCTGCGAAAAGGTACTGGCAAACTCCTTGGAGGTTAAAGAAAATGTCTCCCTCACCTCAAATACATTACAGCCCAATCTTCAAGTCGCACCTAAATCTGTAATAACATAACAAATGAACAGGGGGTAATAGAGTAAAAAATAGCTCCCTCTGGGCTAAGAAGTGTCAAACATATCCCCTGTGTGGGCCGAAGGAACTGGCAATACATGCTGCACAATCGACATTCAGTTACAGTGCACCTAAAATGATCAGATTAGCTACAATTTAGCCTCTTATGCACAAAATCGTATGACCCGCTCACAGCATGAATCAATCTCCATGCTTCCACCTATAGCATGCCTGGTCCCGTCATCATGTATGATGTGGGAAAGTCAGCAGGGAACTCATACAGCAGCTCCACAAACGGTTTCATCACTATCGGACCCCAGGTATCCTCAAACATCTATACAAGCCAGTGAGGCAGGTGAAAGATGCACTGCATCTATGGAAGCTCTTCTTTAAATATTAGGTGTACTCAAAACAATGAACATTTCGCAAGATGAGGCAAACAAAAGGACAGCACAGCAACTAAGCCTAATTAACAACACAATACAGCAGCTCACCAAATGCATCTCTGTGGTTGAACAGCATGTATTGGACTTGGAGGATGCCCAGACTCATCTAGATACTTCCACTGTTAAGGCTCAGGCCCAGCCGAGCGATCTACAGATTAAAATCGATGATGCTGAGAATGGATCATGCTGCTCTAACTTCAGGTTCATTGGAATATATGAGAGATGTGACAACGGACAGATAACTGCCAGTCTCATTTTAAATCTCATACTAAAACATGTCCATTCTGAAGCTGCTGCCCAAAATTCAGATCTCACCATCACGCTGGCACATTGTGTCCCTGTGGTCCAGTCTCTCAATTCCAAATATCCATGGATGATACTTGACAACTTTGGGGACTATCGGATCAAGAAATGCATTCTTTCCAATGCTATAAAAGACAAAATCTATCAGATTCCAAGAGGACGTCTTCTTTAAGAGTTTTTTCAATATTTCTGCGTTTGCTGCACGTCGCTGGAAGGAATTTAAAAGCCTAATCAGTAACTTTTAGAATGTTGGTACCCCAGCAGGCATTGTACAGAAATCAAGACTAAAAGTTATTTTTAAGGACACTCTCAGATTTTTCATATAGTGGAAGACTTCCTGCATTCAATTCAGCAGTCAGCCTGGAAGGACGGGAAGGATCGGAGTAGCAGGGCAGGTGGCAGTAACCATTTGCTATGTATAAACAGATAAGGGATATATATGATATTTGGCTTTGTGATCAGGAGTGACTCCCTTTTAGTGACCTAACTGAGTCAAGTACAATTTTTATTTGATGAAATTCTGTTAAAAAAGGTTTCCTTTCTTGCAGAGATGCCATCTGCAGCCTTAGGTGGTCTCCAGGTGCCATGACAAGGCACCACTTAAGGGGTTGGTGATAGGTCAAGGAGGGAGGGGATCTCATGTATGAGAGGGAGCCTAGAACGGGTTGGGCTGAGAGAAGTAGGGTGAGAAAAAAGGAAGGGAGGCGGTAGGGGACATGTGTTGAGTGTGCAATGGAGGGAAAACATGAAAAATATGCATCAGACAGTCTGGAATAGGAAAGGCTCTAAGCAATGTCTTCTAACAAGCTGAAAATAGTTTCTTGCAACGTGAACGTCATAAATAGTAGATTAAAATGCCAAGGTTTCCTAGCATGGCTTAGATCTTTAGAGGTAGATGTGATAATTTTGGAAGAGGTGCACTTAAAAGATAAGGGCTGCCAGCCTCGTGTGCTAGCATACATCCAACATTAACACTTTTGCCTCATCTCAGGCTTCACACCGAAGGGTAGCAGTATTGATCAGATGCATAGTCCAGGATGGATTTGGGTTAAAACCAGAATTAGCATTCAAGTTTACAATTTAGTAAGTTACTATGGACGCATTGAGGACTTGCCCTCCTCCACACAAGAACTTAATTCCCTATTACAGCAGGCGATGGGCCATTTGATAATAGAGGGAGATTTCAATTTAATTACGAACTTGTTCGACACATCTGGCTTAAATAAGCATCAGAATAAAACCCAAATCCATTAATGCCCTGCAAATCCTAATTTGTGATTTCACTCTCATTGACCCTTGGCGAGCGCTCCATATATCAGCACGTCAATGTACAATGTCACTCTAAGCAATATGGTATTGCTTCATGAATAGACTTCTTTTTAATATCTCATGCAGTCTCTTGAGTAAATGCTGCTATATTAACAAATGCATTTTCCGATCATTCATTAATCTGTCTAAACGTTATTTTGTTAGCAACTCTATCCCAAAGACCCTGGGTTAAGCAGATGAGGAACAGTTTAGATTAGTTTTCAAGCCTTAATTCGGGCTCGGCTTCTTTTTTTTATTTGGAAAACCTTAAAAGCATATTTTAGAGGGCATGTCATTCCCTTTCAGGCTACCCAAAGACAGGTGGGAAAAACACAGCGTATCAACGTTCAGAGCAGGTTGAATGAAGCCATAAAAGCCAATGCGCAGACCTCTAATAAAAGTAAGCAGACAGCCTTAGCTCATGCTAACTATAATTTTCAGACATTTTTCTCGCCCAAAGAAATAGTGAGCCATATCTCATATCTTCCGAAAAAATATGAGGAAAGTGAATTTATCTGCAAATATTACGCCTGATTAACCAAACGAAGAGCCAATGCTAATTCTATTAATACAATTTGTGATCCTTTGACCAATGCGATTTGAACAATCCTTTGATGTGGCTCAGACATTTCGAGACAATTACACTAGATTATTATTTGAATCTCATTACCATTCTTCTGAGGTTATTGAAGAATGGTTAAGAGATGTCAAGGTTCAAACCCTGACATCGCCACAAGTCGAATCCATAACCACTCCAATAACGCTGGTGGTAGTGCTGATGGTAAAGTCATTGCCTAACGCTAAAGCTAGGGGTAACAATGGTATTCCCACTGAGGTATATAAGATATTTTCCCTGCAATTAGCACCATTCTTTGTTTGCCTCTTTGATCAGATTCTACAGAGTTGTCCTATACATAACACCTTTACCAAATCAGTAGTGGTTCGTTTTTTAAAATCAGACAAATTAGAGACGGATCTTAATTTGTACCGTCCCATAAGTCTCCTCAACAGCGATTATAAGATGTTCAATAAGATCAGTGCAAACAGGATATCATATGCAGCCTAATCAGTTATTCATCTGGATCAAAATGGATTCCTTTCCGGGAGGAATATCTCCTCAAATGCAAACTTTCTGGTGCAAGCAATAGATTTTTTTTTCCAACCAGAGCACTAGGCTGTCGCTAATATGCTCAACGCGGAAAAAGCCTTTGTTTTAGTAGAATAGGAAGTTTTATATGAATTTCTTCATAAGTTTGTATTCATGCCAATTTTTTTGGCAACTGTTGAAAGCATTATACTCTGGGGCTAAAGCCAGTATAATCATTAATAATATTGGGGGGGGGGCGGATATCTGTCAGACGAGGCACTCGTCAGGGATGCCCAATGTCCCTATTTTGTTTGCTCTATTAATAGAGCAATAACTTGCATCAGCCACCAAGACCAAATCTTCAATCCATCTATTTCGGGAGCACAAAAGCGCCCATTATACCCGGATTATATGGAGCTCTATCTAGCTGCCGATAAGATAAATATTAAGCATGCTTTTGACAAAATCGGCGGCCTTAAAACTATCGAGACAAATTCAGAAATCTTATTGTGTAACTGTTTCCCAAAGATGCTTCCATCTACTATTTTCTATATTTCAGGCAGGGTGTCACATTTTAAAGATACATACGCTCACAATTATGCATCCTTATTAATCAAGGTTCGTGTGCTAATTAAACAATGGGGAAGCCTTCCCCTTACAACTATAGGTTGGATCTCCCTTATAAAAATGAACTTTTCTGCCTCTGTTCTTGTTCGCTTTTTCTAATGTATTGATTGTACCTAGACCCTTCTTTGAAGCCATCGATGCAGAAATATGCACATTTATTTGGCAAAGGAAACAACCGCGGGCAAAACTACTGATTCTTCAATTAACTCAGGAGGAAGTTGGCCTGCCTCTGCCTCTCCCATGTCTTAAAACTTATCATAAAGGAGCTCTTCTAAATTGGCTGACGTCGGCGTCCAAGAGGATAATTAATTACTATTTGAACAATATGCTAAAAGTAACCGGAATTGAGCCCATCTTCTTTTTAGAGATTCCCAGATTACCAAAGAGAAAGCGTTATAAGAACCCCCAAATTGTGGTCGGACGTTTTAATCTTATTTGGCAAGAATATAAAATTCCTCGTTTGCACCCACAAATAAAACTCGACTCCTGTTCAGGGCTTGGCTTGAGACTCGGTCATTCTATACTTAGCCGTTGGCCGACTATGGGCTTTCATAGGCTTAAGGATTTTTTCTGTAACAATCAATTTATTACATATCTTGCATTAAGGCAGGAGAATCCATTGATTAGCCCCAAACTCTTTTTTAGCTATACCCAAATACAACACTTTTGCTCCGGCTACTCAGTGGACATAAATGAAATAATTAATAAAATTTGCCAGCCTTTTTTCATCTCCCGTCTATCAGTAGTTGGAAATTGGTATCTAATTTACTCCAGCAATTAGGTCAGAAGTTAGTATCTGATCAGATAAGTAAAATATCTGCTCCTACTTGCTGCACAATAACTGAAGCACAATGCTATTATTGCGATGAGCTCAGCAGGAAAGCCCTTTGCCTGCTAACTTCAAGAGAATGGCTTTTTTATAGTAAATGGATGATATATTATACACCAGATAAAATCAAGAAGATGTACAGTGGGGCTGAAGCTAGATGTTTAATTTGCAGGTTGGAACTTGGGGATTGGCTCCATATGATATTTACTTCTCCCAGACAGCATGTATTCTGGGCCAATATATTCCATGAAATGGGGAATTGAATGGGAAAAGAAATCACTCCTGATCCGCTGAAAGGACTCTTTGGCACTCCAGTCACTTATTTTACAGGATTGAAAGTTGGTAACTACAGCTACTGCTGATCAGTGGCACAATAATATGTGTAAGATTAAAAGCCATATGAACCTGTGTGCAAAAAGAGTGGCCGCAAATAAGCTGTTTAAAAAATTGGTAGTACTGGGAAAGAGCTGATAACGCCGAAACTAGCGGATAGCTGGCTCTTTCAGAAAATTGTGAGATATTAGAGATTGCTGTTCATAATATGTACTAATACCTGTGTTATTAATCATATGATTGTAAATTATAGGGGATCTGTGAGTATTTGAATTAATATTCTGATTTAAAAGAAAAATGTTTTTGCTGTATTTTGATAAATATAACAAGTTTTAAAAAATCCATATATATATATATATGTATGTATATATATATATATATATCGAAACGGGTCCTCAGCAAGGCACTCGGAGCAACGTTCAGCCACGCTACCTTAAAGAAAACAGCAAGACCAGGTATTCCGTGAGTTGTAATTTATTTCGCAACAAACGGCAGCATGAAAATATATATATATATATATATATATATATATATATATATATATATGTATCAAAAGAACACCTCCGCTTTACCGGGGGCCACCGGTCCTGCAGGGCGGGCTCTAGCCAGGAACGGAGATCCTGGAGAAACTGCGCTTGCAACCACTCCAAAGAAAAGAGCCCCACAGCGTCTGATGATGCAGATGACTTTATTCGTCACATCCTGTGCAACTTGCTCATATCCTTCCGCGTTTCGTCGTTGCTTACGTCTTGATCACAGGTGAGCACAATTATTAAGACTCAGTGGTCACGTGCCTGTTCAACAAACTTCAGGCCCCATAATGCATCGCAGAAGTGTTTTAGGGACTTGCCGAGTGTTACAGTCTTGCTTAATAGCATTATTGTCAGCTTACTGTCCCTGGTCGGTGCAATTAAAATTCACTTTGCTTAGTGCAAAAGTTGCCACACGATGTAAATTATATGCTGCATCTGCACTGCTTCCAAGAAAGGCGTCGTCCTCTCATATCTCCCTTTCACATACGCCTTTTGCCACATTGCTTCGGAAGTCCATTAGTGCTGGCAAACAGGCAAGGAGCGGTCCATGCCCCCTCATTAAACATCAAAAGAACACCTCCGCTTTACCGGGGCCACCGGTCCTGCAGGGCGGGCTCTAGCCAGGAACGGAGATCCTGGAGAAACTGCGCTTGCAACCACTCCAAAGAAAAGAGCCCCACAGCGTCTGATGATGCAGTTGACTTTATTCGTCACATCCTGTGCAACTTGCTCATATCCTTACGCATTTCAACGTTGCTTACGTCTTGATCACAATTATTAAGACTCAGTGGTCACGTGCCTGTTCAACAAACTTCAGGCCCCATAATGCATCGCAGAAGTTTTTAGGGACTTGCCAGTGTTACAGTCTTGCTTAATAGCTTTATTGTCAGCTTACTGTCCCAGGTCGGTGCAATTAAAATTCACTTTGCTTAGTGCAAAAGTTGCCACACGATGTAAATTAAATGCTGCATCTGCACTGCTTCCAAGAAAGGCGTCGTCCTCTCTTATCTCCCTTTCACCTACGCCTTTTGCCACATTGCTTCGGAAGTCCATTAGTGCTGGCAAAAAGGCGAGGAGCAGTCCATGCCCCCTCATTAAACATCAAAAGAACACCTCCGCTTTACCGGGGGCCACCGGTCCTGCAGGGTGGGATATAGCCAGAACGAAGATCCTGGAGAAACTGCGCTTGCAACCACTCCAAAGAAAAGAGCCCAACAGCATCTGATGATGCAGATGACTTTATTCATCACATCCTGTGCAACTTGCTCATATCCTTACGCGTTTCGACGTTGCTTACGTCTTGATCACAGGTGAGCACAATTATTAAGACTCAGTGGTCACATGCCTGTTCAACAAACCTCAGGCCCCATAATGCATCGCAGAAGTTTTTTAGGGACTTGCCGAGTGTTACAGTCTTGCTTAATAGCGTTATTGTCAGCTTACTGTCCCGTCGGTGCAATTAAAATTCCCTTTGCTTAGTGCAAAAGTTGCCACACAATGTAAATTATATGCTGCATCTGCACTGCTTCCAAGAAAGGCGTTGTCCTCTCTTATCTCCCTTTCACCTACGCCTTTTGCCACATTGCTTCGGAAGTCCATTAGTGCTGGCAAACAGGCGAGGAGTGGTCCATGCCCTCTCATTAAACATCAAAAGAACACCTCCGCTTTACTGGGGGCCACCGGTCCTGCAGGGCGGGCTCTAGCCAGGAACGGAGATCCTGGAGAAACTGCGCTTGCAACCACTCCAAAGAAAAGAGCCCCACAGCGTCTGATGATGCAGATGACTTTATTCGTCACATCCTGTGCAACTTGCTCATATCCTTACGCGTTTCGACGTTGCTTACGCCTTGATCACAGGTGAGCACAATTATTAAGACTCAGTGGTCACGTGCCTGTTCAACAAACTTCAGGCCCCATAATGCATCGCAGAAGTTTTTTAGGGACTTGCCGAGTGTTACAGTCTTGCTTAATAGCGTTATTGTCAGCTTACTGTCCCAGGTCGGTGCAATTAAAATTCACTTTGCTTAGTGCAAAAGTTGCCACATGATGTAAATTAAATGCTGCATCTGCACTGCTTCCAAGAAAGGCGTCGTCCTCTTTTATCTCCCTTTCACCTACGCCTTTTGCCACATTGCTTCGGAAGTCCATTAGTTCTGGCAAACAGGCGAGGAGCGGTCCATGCCCCCTCATTAAACATCAAAAGAACACCTCCGCTTTACCGAGGGCCACCGGTCCTGCAGGGCGGGCGCCAGTAGGTCGTTATAGTTAGGACCTAGTGACCATAGCAAGAGCATTTTTTGTTTTGCTTATAACTTTGGCCTCGTTTGATAAATCTTCATGAAAGTTTCAAAACGAATTCTTTGTTCAAATCAGCTCCTATGTTGAAAGTTTGGGGGTGATTCGTCATGGGGGGCTGGGAAAAAAGGGGGGTCCCAAAACATGTTTTCTCCATGTTAATTTCCATAGGAAACTTTAGACAAGGCTACAGGTTGAACGGGTGAACAGAATTACCCCAAATTTGGCAGCGAGAAGGGTCTTGGTCTAGAAAGCACGCTTTTGTTTATTTGGTGTAAATTCATTCAGTAGTTTTGGAGAAATATCAAAATTTATAGATATTGATATTTGGGAATTCTGCCATCTGATTGGCTGAGGCGTTACGAGCACGAGCTTGCTGCTTATTGGCTGCAAGCGGTGCAAGCAGTTGCAACTAGGAAGTGTTGGCAGCCATTTTGTGATTCAGTTGAAGTGAGTAAGGGGGAAAAAAGGTAGGAAAGAGGAGGGTAGGAGCGCTGTGAGCTCTGTAGGGTGG
This sequence comes from Lissotriton vulgaris, assembly GCF_964263255.1. NCBI lineage: Eukaryota > Metazoa > Chordata > Amphibia > Caudata > Salamandridae > Lissotriton > Lissotriton vulgaris. The sequence continues at coordinate 275,601,440 of NC_141698.1, read as the reverse complement.
TTAGGGTGTGCTATAGAGGGAGTGTGAAGCGAAGTATTCACCCTTACCGGTGTGAAAATGGTGCTTTGCCCAGAGTGAGATGGTGGTGAGGTGAGGTGCCGGTAAACTCGGGGATGAAAGCGTGCGCCTACACTGTGAGCTGAGTGCTGTAAACTGATGTGCTGTGGGTGCTGTAGCATACTGGCCGAAGCGAAGTATTTACCCTTAACGGTGTGAAAAGTGCTGTTTTGCCTAGAGTGAGATGGTGCTGAGGTGAGGTACCGGTAAACTAGGGGATGAAACCGTGCGCCTAAACTGTGAGCTGAGTGCTGTAAACTGATGTGCTCTGGGGGCTGTAGCATACTGGCCGCTGTAGCATAGCTGTGCAGGTGGTGTTAGTATGCGTTTAGACTATAGCAGGAGTGGGAAGCAAACTACTCACTGGTACTGCTCTGAAGACTCCGGGATGAAACTGTGAATCTAAGTCATGAGCTGATTGCTGTAAAGTGATGTGCTGTGGGCGCCGTAGGATACTGGTTGCTGTAGCATACCTGTGTAAGTAGTGTTAGTATGCGTTTATACTATATAGGGAGTGGGAAGCAAACTACTCACCCCTACCGGTCTGAAGACTTGAATGCAGTGTTTTAGCAAGCAGGAATAAAGAAATAATCTGAAGAATATAATGCAGAATGTTGCAATGCCACAGAAGACAAATGGTGAAATCAGGTGTGTTTAAGAAAGTGGCTGTGTGTAATAAAACGATGGAGTTTGAAAGTTATATATAAAATGTCTTTATTTAAGTGCCATAAATGAACCCACTGGTGCACTAGCTAAGGCAAACTCTAAGCTGTTCTGCTGGATTCAAACGTAAGCTCCTGTATCAGTGAATTCCACATTACCATGTTACAGTTCCATGTGACATAAACAATACCTATTCAACTTGAATGACTCTAAATTCTATAAGTAAAATTAAGGTAGGATACAATTACCACATGTATCCTTTAAGAAAACAAAGAAAATAAAAGATTTAGCAAAATGTACTCATTACACTTTTTAGGTCCCCTGGTACTGCTTTTTTGTAACACAAAATTATCAACAGTAGAACAGTCAGGAATCTGTTGTACAGTAGATTCAATCTGGTGCGTGTCAGAATTGGTAATAGTTCTACCCACATTGGAACTTTGAGGAGGCATACAAACATTGTGCTTCTAAGAAGCACATTTGGCACCCTTCTGGTCAAACCATACATTATTGTCTTCAGCTCTTTAAAAAAAATGATTGTGCTAAGGCATCAAGCTGAGGCAAACTCTAACCGCTTTTGCTGTATTCAAACTGAATCTTCTGCATCAGTGAATTTCACATTACATGTTACAGTTCCATGTGACATGAACAATAGATATCAGACATGAATGACTAAATTGTATAATAAAAATAAAGGTAGTATACGATTACCACACTGTGCCAACCAGTTCCTAAACAATTTTGTGTTTTTTTATCTTGATCGCCAGCTTGTGAGCACAGGCTGAGAAAGAGTAAATTTGTGTGAAAGGGCTTTGTGGATAACAGGCAGGCAGAGAGACGTATGCACAAAGAATAGACATGGTTTCAAAATGTATGTCGGGTTTAGGCTAATTTAGCAAGTAAATAGGGTATTTGCATAGGCATATATCACCGATCCCTGGTTAGAGTGGAGACGTAAGGGGCAATATTGAAAACAGAGTTCAAATGTGTGAGCATACTTAAAAAGTTATTATATGAAAATAATTCAATTTAAGTGTATTAAAAAAAATTCAAGGAAAAAGTAAAAAAAGTTGGAAAAAATCAACCCAAGAATGACATGAATTTCTTTCAAGTCTTGGAGATTGCAGCCCGGATGTTCTTCAGCGGCTTGAGATGCGTAATGTTCCAAGAGGTCATTGTTGCCATTGTGTGAGAAAAGCGAAGCGATCCAATTCATATCCTCGAAGGGACAGTAATGTTCCTCGAATGTTGGAGCGTCAATTTGAATTGGAAGGCAATCTGCGATGTTGTCAAAGGTCGCACGTTGCAGGAGATCTTTCGCAGCTGCGCAGAAATCCCATTCCGCCACGATACCTTTTTGTGTTGCATCCGCCATTTCTCCACTGTCTGAACAATCAAGTTCATGGTTTTCAAGATACTCCATTAACTGCTGGATATCGGGAGCGATTGTTGGGATGTTGGCAAGGCATGGATCCATTCGCCAGTCGAATGGGCAAGTTTTGCAATAAAAAGATGGTTGTAGGCAGATGCCATATGTGTAAATAAATGTCATGCTGTAGCTGGCTCCGATAATAGAGGCAGGCAGCCGAAAAGTTGCTACATTTTTTGACAGTATTGATGTAGCTTCGCGTAGAGGTGTATTCTATCGGACATGGTTGTTAGCACAGGGAGCGCAGCCATTTTTAACAAGCAAAAATAGTAGTAGGATGGCTGTAAAGAGAGCGAGAATTATGGGCACTGTTCCTGTTATTCCATAGATGATCGAATAAATGAAGTCTGGTATTATACCAAAAACAGTTTGAAAGAGTGTGAGAAGGCCGGAGGAGACCGTGTTAAAAAAGTGTGCCAGACCTTGAGTGTGAGATCTGATGAAAATTGTGTAGCAATTCACAAAGTTTAATGGGAGGTTCGTATTTAAAAGGGACTGTATTTTACTTGAAGTTCGTGTTATCTGCAGTCGATACATTTCTTTTGCAGAAGTGAGGGACACTTCTGCTCTGAACAAAAGCTGTTTCAGTTTGGTTAGTTTAATGAAATCTGTTTTCAAAGTAGATTTTGAAGGTCAAGTTGAAGTTTGTGAGTTGTTTTGTGTGAGTGGAATAGACATTGCCACAGGAAGGTACTCAGTTTGAAACAGTAAGGATAGACGGTATGCCAGCTCATATTCTGTAGGAGGGCATGTTATTGAGAAGCAGATATGTGCTGTTAGAAAGCTGTGTGAATGTTGGGCTGATTGTGGGAGTTGGCGTGGTTTTAAGAAAGCACTCAAGATTGGGGTCTGTAAGCTTAGAAGCGTTGTGCAGTTGGACATTCTTGGGTAGTAATGAATGAGTGCCATTATGGTCGCACTTTTCACCTGTTAGAAAAAGTTCTGTATCCTCTTTAAGAAAGCGATATGTAAATGGGAGCAACCACTGCTCGTGAATAAACGCGCTACCTTACATAATCACATGCAACATGACAAACAACATGTACACCTAGCAGACACAAAGACACTACATACTGTGGGAACCATGGCTAGCCATGTATACAAACCGAACATGGCATGGCACCTCTGCCACACAATGCAGAATGCGGGGAGAGATGGGAGCAAAGTATGTGCAAAGGTGGGAAGTGATTCTCTGTTATAAAAGTATATAATGCAAAGTGTTGAGGGGATGTGCCGGACAGACTTGAGTATGCAGAGCACAGACATGTAAATCTGAACATACACTGATGGTCTAATGAGCAAAGTAGACAGTGGACGCAACCATGATAGTACAGTCAGTAGGGAAGATTATGAAAACATAGCACGTACGTGCCCCCCCCCCCCAATCTTTTGCGTAGTGGGCTAGCTCGGCGTACGCAAGGCTAGCGTAGGGGTATGAATACAAGACACGTTTCTGTGGGTGTGGTTTTGCTCAGGAATGGCGAACGTGTCTGCCAGGTCTGCGCAGCTTACACCGCCATGAGGGTGACCCCGTGAGCGAAGGTGGCTGCGTGACTGATGCTCTGAGCCTGCTGGTACTCAGAAACTGTCATGGCCGCTGCCACGCACATGCCCCACAGCTCACCTTTCGCTACCGCATTATGTGAAAGAGGGCCCACCACGTGCCGACGGAAGCTACTGGGCTGAGGTTTGCGAGGTCGGAAGGTTCCTGAGATCAACGCTGGCTACCGTGACACAGGCACACAGCGCCCAGCTTGAGGCCCAGCACCGTGGAGTGCTCTGTATACTACTTACACAGAAGTCCAACAGGTGCCAACAGTGGAACGGTGTCTTGATCCCACAATAGACAATGTTAGAACTGCATCTGAGAGTGGAGATGAAGGTACTCCCTTTGGTGGTGCAACCAACTCTATGTCCCAACAGTGGAACGGTGTCTTGATCCCACAATAGACGATGTTAGAACTGCATCTGAGAGTGGAGATAAAGGTACTCCCTTCGACCAGGTGCAACCAACTCTAGGTCCCAAAAGTGGAACGGTGTCTTGATCCCACAATGGACGATGTCCGATATTACCTGATGCTGAATTTTCATAGAACTCCCTCTGTTGAGGTGCATCAGACTCTGTGCTTCCATAGCTAACTGCTGCACATGATTATTGGGCTTGACTGACTGTAGTCGCTGGACTACACCACGGTACAGCAGGTCCAAACAGTGAAACAGGGTCTTGATTCTGTGACTGGGGATGAGATGAAGGTACTCCCTTCGACCAGGTGCAACCTACTCTAGGTCCCAACAGTGGAACAGTGTCTTGATCCCACAATGGACGATGTCCGATATTACCTGATGCTTGGCTTTCATAGAACTCCCTCCGTTGAGGTGCATCACACTCTGTGCTTGCCTAGCTAACTGTTGCACATGATTATTGGGCTTGGTTGACACCAGTCAGTAAAGTACACTGTGTTACAGAAGGTCTGAACAGTGAAACAAGGTCTTGAGTCTATGATTGGGGATGTCAGAAGTTAAAGTCTGTGATTATTTCTGTGTACCACCTCCGATTGGTGCAACCAACTTTAAGTCCCAACAGTGGAACTGTGTCTTGATTCCACAATGGAAGATGTCCGATATTACTTGTTGCTTAGTTTTCATAGAACTCCATCCGTTGAGGTGCATCAGACTCTGTGCTTGCGTAGCTAACTGTTGCACATGATTATTGTGCTTGGTTGACACCAGTCGGTGGAGTACGCCACGGTACAGCAGGTCCGAACAGTGAAACGGGGTCTTGATTCTATGATGGAGGATGTCAGAAGTTCAAGTCTGTGATTATTTCTGTGTACCCCCTCCGATCTGGTGGAACCAACTGCATGCTTTCAAATTTAACGGTACGTGGCTGTGAGGCGTTAATGAATAGTGCCTCTGGCCTGCACTGTGGTCAGCAGGGCTCAAAATTTAGATTGACTGGTGATTGTTTAATTAGAGAATCCAGTAGTCAAGTAACTAGAACGTCTATTGAAATATACACAATATCCTTTTAGTATACTTACTTGAAGATTTTTTTTTAGATGACTTATAGGTTTACTACAATGACCAAATTCATCTTGCAAGTCCAAAGGAACACTGAATAGTCTACACTCTGGACAGCAGAGTTTTCTGTAATTTATGTTGTTGTATTTTGTGAAGAGGAAGTGAGAAAAAGTATTCATGGTTGTCTGTGTGAGTACTGCCTTCAATTAACACTGCAGACAGCAGTGTTCACAATTCAGATCGAGTCACTATTGTAGATGACGCAGTCCTATAGGAAAAGACATTGCTCCAGTGCGCTCTGTCTGCACCATGCATGCGCATCATTGCAGGCTCCGCACGCTCTTTATTTTTGCTTCGCTTATGACAAACTGGGCAGATCAAGTCCACATTACGTAGCTGTGGGCTCTTGCTGACCGCTCTTTCTGGCCTACACTGCAGACAGAAGTGTTCACAATTCAGATTGAGTGGTGATTGTTTAATTACAGAATCCAGGAGTCAAGTAACTACAACGTCTATTGAAACATACACATTATCCTTTTAGCATACTTGCTTAAAGAATTTTTTTTAGATGACATAGGTTTACTACAACGACCAAATTTATCTTGCAAGTGCAAAGGAACACTGTGGACAGCAGAAATCACAATTCAAATTGTTTTCATTTATTTATTGCAGAGTTTTCTGTAATTTATGTTGTTGTATTTTGTGAAGAGGAAGTGAGAAAAAGTATTCATGGATGTCTGTGTGAGTACTGCCTTCAATTAACACTGCAGACAGCAGTGTTCACAATTCAGATCGAGTATTGTAGATGAGGTAGTCCTGTAGGAAAAGACATTGCTGCCGTGCGCTCTGTCCGCACCACATATACGCATCATTGCAGGCTAAGCACACGCTTTTTGTTGCTTCTCGTATGACAAACTGCAGCTCAAGTCCACCTTACATAGATGTGTGCCCTTGTTGACTGTTCTCTCTGGCCTACACTGCAGACAGCAGTGCTCACAATTCAGATCGAGTCGCTATTGTAGATGACGCCGTCCTGTAGAAAAATACATTGCTCCAGTGTGCTCTGTCCGCACCACGCATACGCATCATTGCAGGCTCCGCACACGTTTTTTTTGTGCTTCACGTATGACAAACTAGGCAGCTCAAGTCAATGCCACATGACTGTGGGCCCTTGCTGAATGCTCTCTCTGGCTTACACTGCAGACAGCAGGGTTCAGATTTGAGATTGAGTCGGTATTGTAGATGACGCAGTCCTGTAGGAAAAGACACTGCTGCAGTGCGCTCTGTCTGCACCACTCATACGCATCATTGCAGGCTCCGCACATGCTTTTTGTTGCTTTGCGTATTGTAAACTGTGGAGCTCAAGTCAATGCCACGTGGCTGTTGGCCTTTGCTGTCTGCTCTGGCTGGCCTACACTGCAGACAGCAGTGTTCACAATTTACCTCGAGTCGCTATTGCAGATGATGTAGTGTTGATAGCAACAGATATTGCTCCTAGTACGGCCCGCCCGCAGCACGCATCATCGCTGGCTGTGCACATGCTGAATGCTTTTGATGTGGCTAGGTGAGTGCACTAGAACTGATGGAGCGTTTATGATATAATCTTTTTGTGTATTATTTCAGAACTATTGATTGTGTCTCAATATACCACAAGTTGTGGTTCTTTTACAATAGAATTTTTTCTTATTATTTCACATCTACTGTCCCTAGCTTACCACAGCACAAATTATTGATTCTTTTATTATTAAATCTCTGTGTGATCCAATGATTACTGTTGTAGCTGATGCTAGCAGCAACCATTCCCTGAGGGCTGCTTTACACTCACCCCACATGCATCCAGCAGAAACGTCACTGGACAAGTGACACTGGTAATAAAAAAGAGTTGAGCGCACGTGCCCGTGCCCGTACCCACTTCTACTATCTATCTGTGTCAGTGTGTTCATTATCTATGCATGATACTGCCTTTGGTTCGTACTACATTACATTGGGCTGTGGACAGCGTATGCAACCATGTTACCTCCGGTGGTGGAGAAAACCTTGGTTATGTAACTTTTAGGTGTATGGCTATCACAGGTGGAAGGCTACTTTAAAAAGTATGAATATTGATGAAGATGATGATTGCATGTTGTGTGTAGTGTAAGATATGTGTACATTGCAAAAAGTTTAGAAAAAAGCTCTCTAAGCAGAAGAGGTGTGTCTCATCAAATGCAGTACAGAGATTGACTAAAATGGGTGGCATTTTCCAACAGTTACAATGGGAAATGTTATGAACTAATAAAATGCTTTTTTTATGGTCACATGGCAATCACGCACCAAGCACGCAAGGAGACTGCACCCGATGTGATTTTGAGAAAATATATTTACGATAATATAAGTTTATTACATTTAGAAATATATAAATGTTTAAAATATTTTTGACAATCGCTTGCTCTCATATACACTTTAAAGTTATTTAGATATAGTTTTGAGACAAACAAAAAATGAGGGAATGGCGTACGGAGTGTGACACCGTACGTCTATGATGTAGCACAGGGCATGGCAGCATGCAATTGTCGCATGTGCAACGCGCAGAGGGCACGGCCCCATATGTATATGACGTAACGCGTGGCTTGGTATTGCGTACCCGTCGCATACCAAAGTAGCAGCTGGCGCAACCTCATATGTATATGTTGTTACGCTGGACGCGGTGCCACAAACCCGTCGGATACGAAATGGGCATCATTTAAATGTGGTGGATAGGATTCGCCTGCTGATCGAGCTTTGGTAGACTACCGGTACGAGACTGTAGTTTTCTCCCAAAAAAATAAAAATGATATACCTATTTTTGGGGGAAGATATAAAACATTACATAATTTTTAACGTTAAAAAAAGGATAATAGAGTTGCAAAATATTAAAAAACAATTAGAAAAAATATAGGTTTTATAAATATTAAAATATGAAATTAACATTTAAAAAACCTTTGAAATTCACTGAAGAAACCATAAGTTTTACAGACGTTATAGTTAGGAATTAGCATTTAAAAAACCTTGGAAATTCACTGAAAAAAACATAGGTTTCAGGGATGTTATAGTTAGTTGGACATTTGAATCATATAAAACCAGAGAAATTCGCCAGTTATAGTTAGTTGAGCTAACTATAACTTGTGCGCCCGCATTACACTGCTGATGACGTCACATATTACATCGCTCATGACATGGTCAGTGACATCACTGATGACATTGCAAATGACATCACTGATGACATCATCCACGTGATAATCTGATGCACATACTGATGCTCTAATATAAACTTCGATACACCCACTCCAAAATACAGACTACTGTTTTTGACACCCTACACACAACAATGCCAGATACTACATACCACCAACTATTTCCTACGTCTATACACACATCCAGTGACTTAAACATAGTTACTCATCAATAAAGTACTATAATATGTACTCATTCGCCTATACATACAGTCACACTCTACCACTCATCCATAGAGTTACTCACACCTAGTCAGTTTCATGGCTAGGCGGAGATAGGCACACAGACTAGGCACATACAACGCTGTATGAAAGAAGTAGACATGAACTACATCTCCCATAATTCTTAGGGAGAGCTGGTCAGAGCACCTGACTAGGATACATAAGCCCCACCTACACACGCAGCTTGTCACTCGTGAAAACTTTCCGGAATGAAAGAGGATGTGAATACCTGACTATTTTGAACTATCTGTTGTCTTGTGGAATTCTGGCAGCGCCCGCTTGAGGACGGCTGTCTTCCTGCCTTGCCAGTCCTGGATACTGGCAAACTGCTTGTTGCTCAGCATCTCTTACGCCTCACTGCGGTATTCAAAATCCCAGCCTTCATGCCTGCTCACTTCCTGGTTGAGCACAGACCTGCCGCGCTCAACCATAGAGCGCTGGCGAAAGGAAAAGTAATTGCTGAGTCTTGTCTCACACGCCAGACCCGGTAGGAATCATATGTTTGGTTTGAGCTGAGTAGCGGCATTGTGGCCACGCTGGAGATTACCGGCTGGGAACTGACATCTCTTCGCGCTGAGGAAGCGCCCTTGATTTTTGTTTTCTACAAGTATGGATAACACGGAAGAGCCGGTTCATTGAACTGCCAATCATTTTTGCCTCCAGAGTGAAGGGGATTAAGCATGAGGTAGCGCTTCATTTTTTGTTACTTTAAGACCCTACTCAAGAAGCATTGAAAAGCGCTATGGCTTGGGAATGCCCAGAGTAATCTATATTTGAATCTACCTGGAGAAGCAAAGCATCCAGAAGAATTGTGTGATTATCAACACTGAGAGGATTATCTTCAGTCAGATAAGTACCTCATTCTCTGTGTATTAAGACTGTTTGTTTTATATTTGGGAGAAGTTCAACTGTATATTAAGTGAGTACACTACACATAGGTGTTTCTGTGGGTTCTATGCACGAGGAAGAGTGTTTTATGCGTGTTTTGTGTTTCACTTACAGGGCTTATGGGGTGGAGTGCAGGAGAGTGAGGTCCACAGCATCCAAAGACATCCCTTATCTATGCCTAGCAGTTGCAGCCTTATTGTTTCTTTTGTCCCTTTTTTTTTCCTTTCCCCTGCGGTGGTATTATCCCTAAAGTGTCACCTATCACTCATGGGTATCTCCATCTAGGGGAAGGGATTAATTAGCATCACCATTGTTCCCGCTGTATCCGGCTAAAAGGTTAGTGGGACCTATCTCTGTATGACAGTCAGTCATGCAAAGAATGAATTATATACTCATTTACTCATGTATACAGTTATACACACCAACTGAGTTATCTATACACACACCACATCACTTATTTATGCAGCTACTAACACATACTTACTGTCTTATACAATCACTGATACAAGCAGACCCTTATTTATACACCCACTCTTCAAATAACTTACTCTCACGTATAGACATTTATATACTTCACCACTCACATATACTGCCTTAAAACATATGTAGTTACTCACACATATACCACTTAGACATTCATTCACTCACCAACACACCCATTCACACACTTACTCACCCATACAGCCCTTTCCCAGATGCATTTTTGAATCCATACAATCAGTAAATCACCCAATCACCCAATCACACAGCCCCCCCACCCACCCACACAGACACTCAGGCACCCATACAGATGCTCAGACAACAAATCAATAACCCATATAGACACTCATGTAGCTACTCACTAACCAATGCCACCGCTTACACACCAACTGAGAGATTAATACAGACTTTCACACAGTTTAGTCACTAACCCATGCATTCAGTAAGACATGTTCAATCCATCACTTATACAGTCAGTCACGCACCTACTAAATAATCCCTCCAGGAACTTGTAAATCCACTCATTCTTCAATACACCTTGGCATAGATATATAGGAAAAATATTTAAACTTTACAGAAACACACATTTACTGGATATATGTCCCTGTGTCCAGCATAGGTCTAAGATTGCCAAATCCATCACAGATTTTGAAGGTGTTCACATAGGATATATATATATATATATATATATATATATATATATATATATATATATATATATATATATATATATATATATATATATATATATATATATATATATATATATATTTACATGTCCACCTATATATATATATATATATATATATATTCACTGAAAAAACCATAGGTTATAGACCATATATAGTTAGGGATTTGCATTTACAAAACCTTATTTTACTCGCATAAAACCTTTGAAATTCCATATATAGTTAGTTGCGCTAACTATATATCGCGCACCCGCAATCCACTGCTGATGATGTCACATATTACATCATTCATGACATGGTCAGTGACATCACTGATGACATCACTGATGACATCTCAAATGACATCACTGATGACATCACTGATGACATCTCATTTGACATTACTGATCACATCACTGATGATATCATTCATGTGATAATACGATGAACCTCTTCAGACTCTAATATAACCTTAGATACAATCAGTGTAAACAGACACTCACAGACTGTCACTCATCCATGGAGTTACTCACACACCTAGTCAGTCATGCAAAGAATCAATCACACCTCCATTTCCTCAACTATACAGTTATACAAACTTTACTTATTCAAACATATACTAACACATATTTACTCTCTTATACAATCCCTGATACAAGTTCACAATGATCCATACAGCCACTCACACATTCACTGGCTCTTATGCACAGTTATTTATATATGTCAACTCTCACATGTACTGTGTTTTACATATGTACTTACTTTGACATGTAGCACTGAGACATCCATTCACTCACCAATACACTCATGCACACAGTCAACCGCCCATACAGCTGTTTCCACATGCACTTTTGAAACCATACATCTAGTGAATCAACTGCTCACACATCTATGCACAGAGTCATACACCTCCCAGCCACCCACACACACACTCAGTCTCCCATACAAATACTTGGGCAACCAATCAATAACCCATATAGTTACTCATATAGCTACTTATCAACACATGCAGCAGTTTACAGAACAATAGACATAATAATGCACAAATTAAGACAGTTTAGTCACTAACCCATGCAGTCAGTGAGACACATTTAATCACTCACTCATACAGTCAGTCATGCACCTACTAAATCCTTCATCCAGACACTTATACATCCACTCATTCTTCAATATGTAAGACATATTTACACTTTACAGAAACATACAGTCACTGGATGTTGTCATCAGTGATGTCATCAGTGATGTCACTGACCATGTCATGAATGATGTAATATGTGACATCATCAGCAGTGGATTGCGGGTGCGCGATATATAGTTAGCGCAACTAACTATATATGGAATTTCAAAGGTTTTATGCGAGTAAAATAAGGTTTTGTAAATGCAAATCCCTAACTATATATGGTCTATAACCTATGGTTTTTTCAGTGAATTTTCAAGGTTTTGTAAATGCAAATTCCTAACTATATATGGTCTATAACCTATGGTTTTTTCTGTGAATTTCATTGGTTTTTTAAAAGCTAACATCTGTAGCTGTAAAATGTATTCTTCTTTAAATCTTAAAATATATTTTAGATGTTTATTAATAATTTTTTTTTAATATTTTTTTTCTTCGCTTCCAGTTCGCGAACCGGGAAGCTTTCCGTTAGCTCATCTTGATGCCGCGACCTAGTCCGCGAACCGGTAAACGTTACGTTAGCGCAACTGTGACGCGTCGCGGAAGCGCGACGTATCACGTTGTCGCGTAATGCGTCTAATGACGCGCCGCGTTAGCGCTCCCGGAAGTGCTCCGGACCGCGAACCGGAAGCGATGCGGGACGCGGCGCGCACCGCGTAACGTAAGCGGAACAGGTCATGTGACTTGTTTATCAAACTTTTCATTGGTTCATTTCACTTTTGGTTTCCAAATGATGTATGACTAGGTCATGTGACCTAAAAATAACACTTTTCATTGGTTCAGAACTTTTGCTTTTCCCAAATCATGTAAACCCCTCCTTCTTTCCTCACTCTGACTTTCATCTTGGTGAGAGAAAGACCATTTTCCTGGAGTTCAGCAATGGCTTCTATACTTGCTGCAGCTGGTGCACCCCCACCACCACCTCCACCTCCTCATAAGAAGAGAGGACCACCAAGTCAATTCATCTCCAACAGAAAGGAGGAAGAGGAGGAACAAGAAGAAGAGGATAGAGATGAACCAGAATTTATACAGGAGTTGCCCCGTGTTTCTAGAAGGAAAACAAGTTTCATATGGCAGTTTTTTTCCATCCCTCCAGGGGACAAGAAGGTCAATGCTAAATATGCCACCTGCCTCATCTGTAAATACAGATTGTCTAGAGGCACAGAGAAAAAATATAGTATGGGCAACTATACTATGCATCGCCATATGGCCAGGTGGCATCCCTTAAACTACAGCCGGGCAGAGTTAAGGGACCTACAAGATAATCCCCCGACAACTCCTGTGGCAAGATCAACGTCAACTATATCTTTGACAGGAAGAGAGGCACAGGAAACTGTGCCAAACATTCAGCCAAACTTCAAACATATGAAGTTTACCTGTATATATTGTGGTGCTATGCTCTCATATGGGAACATGAGCGTGAACTTGATCAATATGGTGTACGAAAACCATAAGTGCCCTAACCCACCCAAGCAGTAATTTTTTTTTTGCTCCTGTTGAGCCCTTTTCAATGCCTGTTTTTTTGTTGTTTCCCCTCCATAAAAAACACAAAAAAACATAAAACTGTTCTAAAAATACAAAAAAATCAAAAAATGTTCAGAAAAAAAAAACAAAAAAAAAAACAACAAAAACAAAAAAATAAAAAGTTCTTTTCAGAACTACCTCCCCTTTCAAATAAAATTGCTAGAATGTTTATCACTCTGGCAAGCTCTATTTCTTTTGGTTCGCTTTCCCGTTCGCTGCCCGGTTCGCGAACTTGAAGCGAACCAAAAAAATATTTTTTTTAAAAAAAGAAGAGTTAGTATAAGGGAAGTAAACAGAGAGTAATGTTAAAAGAAAGACAGCTATAGGGAGTAAACCAGAGATACTGTTTAATAGATCTATTTATTAATTCAGGATGACGATAAGGTGTGATCTGTCCTGAGGTTTGTTTAAGGTGAGACCTACTCAGGGTTACAGATCAATTTTACACTTGTTGAAGAATACAGAGCAGATAATGCATGTGAAGGCCTACCAATGAAGTAAGTCATGTCCTCTTATTACATCATTCATGACATGGTCAGTGCCATCATCAGCAGTGCATTGCGGGTAAAAAGAGTAGAAAACATTTACCTTATAATTCGTTTTTAAACACAGCATATAAATCAATTGTATACCTGCATTCAAGAGGAAAGGACTGAAAATGTCCTAGAGACACAGAAAAACGTTTTCTTGAATGCCCTACCACCATTGTTTGGACATTATTAACATGGCTATGTAACTCCCATAATCAAAATCTAAATTTGCAAAGCACAAGTGGGAGCGTATTTACAAGACACTTGCCCCATGAGGAACACTTTACATTTTAAAAGGAAAACATAACATCAAAGACACTCAAATGCCTTATAAATATGGCTCAAAACAACCTATGAAGCTCTAGCAGTACATATCCAGAAATGTAATTGATTTCTTAAATCGTTTTTAAAAACAACATATCTGTTTCAGCTTACATAACAGACCATGGAATGGGCTCCATGTACCACAATAACTTGTGTTACTGCATGCCAGAATGCTACACCGAATATGCAATTACAATTTCTCAAAGAAACTAATTCTATTAGTATATCACTAGAGACAAAACCACATTTTAAAAACACAGCTTTCTTCATCATTTTCTCCTTAAATCATACTATTCTCTATCTAAATTAAATAAATCTTTTCTCACCTTAGCAAATATTTTTTGAGTTTTGAAAACAGTCTCAGAAATACACCAAATTGTCTTCAGCAGAAGAAAAAGGATGCACTCCAAAGGCTGCAGCTATTGAAAGCACAGAAATACAGATATTCATTTCACATATCTCTCATATTAGCCAATCATACCTCTTCCCTCACTTTTTTCAAATCAAAACCCTTCCCCCCTCTGCCCTCTCTGCCTTGTTTCCATAGCAACCACCTCCTGGAAGACCTCTCATGTTTGCAAATTCACACAACAATGTTTCAATTGAACTCTGAACTCTCAGTGCACCTGCGTATCCAGTGCAATCTTTCATTAAATGTTTCTTCCTTGACCATTCAAATTACATGTTTCAAAGAACACATCCATGCACCCTAACTTTCTGTTTTCAGAAATGGAAATGCACCAATCACTGCTAATGAATCATTAGCATTGGAAATCCACAGTTTTTTTCTTTAGAAACTCCTACTGTTTCAACTGCCCTTTCATTACCACACTTCATCTGACTGCAGAACAACCTTCTCCCACCATGTTTAAGGTCTGGATTGTTGGACATAGTTACATCCACTGGGCTCAAAGGTATGCTGAGAACAGAAATTTACCTAACCTCAATTTACAAGATGTGGAAATTAAGTGGTTGGGCCAAAGAGGATTAAAATGTCACCAATTGATACCATTGGTGAAAACCTTTATGCATTTGCCAAAACCTGACCTGTTAATAGTGCACTGTGGAGGTAATGATTTGGGCACTTTGACAGGGGTAGGTCTGGAAATGCTTTTAAAGGACACCTTTGAGCAATTAATGGCACTTTTTCCTCAAACTGCCTTGGTATATTCCAATATATGCCAAAGACAGAAATGGAGGTGGTCCAACCAATTTTGTCCACAAATTGAGAAAGCGAGGAAGCATGTAAACAAATCTGTTTCAGCTTTCATGAGAGACCATGGAATGGGCTCTCTGTACAACAATAACTTGCGTTACTACATGCAAGATATCTACAGAGGAGATGGAGTTCACTTCTCAGATGAGGGCAACAGAATTTTCATTCTGAATTTAAGACTGTGCATTGGTACCTACTTATAAGTACCTAAATGTACCATAAACCCAAAAGCTCTTCTCAGAGCTACCCTACATCTGATCACTCACAATTATTATTTTTCTCTAACTTTTTTCACTAATTTTCCACAAAATACGCTCCCCGGAGCGCTACCCGGTTCGCTAACCGAAAGCTAACCTCGCGGATTTTTAAAAAAAATGTTTTTTTTCCGCACATATAAGCCTCCTCAGCCACCCTCAGAAAACCTAGGGGGTCAAGATAAGTCTACCATGACCCCTTCTACCCATTCTAAACATTATTTGCCCTCCATCTTGTATCTTAATGCGACCGAAACACAAAATGGTGGACTCCCGTGACGCTTAAGGTTCGCTAACCGGGCCGCTTTCCGGAAAGCGGTCCTAAAAAAAGGTGGGAAAGTAATTTACAGAAAAACGACTAGAGACACTCTCACCAAATATAGATTAGCTCATACTACATAACAATCCCTTTCATTTTCACAAATTTGATTGAAATTCCATTTAGCCATTAAGCCTGTAGACCTCTCTAAGTACCGTGAGGTAAATTACTTCACAAAACACATCTGAAGTGTTGGAATTGACAACCAATGAAAATGTTACTTTCATTTTCAATTTTTTTTTCCTGACATTTGATTGGTTATGTACCTGAATATATATAAAGGAAGAGAAGGAAACACAGCCATTTTGACTACTACTTCCTGAACTACATTTCAAGAGCCTTTTCACCTCCCTGTAAATTAAATTGATAATTTGTAAGTGGCACTTTAAATTAATTTGTAAAAACGTTTTTTGATAATTATTTACTGTCCCCCTGCTATAGTTATAGATACAGATAGACTCCTCTGTTATATTTATTGATTGACTTACACTTCTCTGCTATAATTATGAATTTACTTACTTTAAGTTCACTGTTAAAAAAACAGAACTACCTGTCTGAACTTAAACCCAACAGTGCCCTAACTCTTCTAATTTAATTATTTTTTTTATGCAATTTACAGCAAAAAAATGGAAGGGGAGCAAGAAAAAACTAATGTTTCCTTCGAGATTACATCCGAAGACATTGTAACTGAAGAAAATGTGGATGAAGATTTTATGGATCAATCTTTTGACGAACAATTTATTCAAACCTTACAAGAGACAGAAACATCCATGTTTGACGAGATACCAGATGATATAATGCTGGAAGTTTTAATGAACTATGAAAATAATAAATAATTTTTTTTTAAATCAAAATAAATAAATAAATAAAAAAACGAACAAAAACAACAAATAATTAACATACAGTATTAGAAAAGTCTATCATTCTTTTATCCTTAAAGTTCGCTGCCCAGAACGCTTTCCGGTTCGCGAACTTGGCGCTTACCACGCAAAAAAAAAATTTTTTTTTTTGGACCCTCCTAGGCCCTTTTAAAACCTCCACATAAAACCTAGGGGGTCAACGAGGATCTACTATGCCCCCTTATGGTAATTTCCCCCTTTGTTTTGGCCTCCTCTTGTCTCTCGATCCTACCGAGAGACAAGATGGCGGCCGCTCCGGACTGTTTAGAATGTTGACAGACACCGGAGGGCCAATCAGCTTCGCATCGCAAAGTTCCGATACGCGAAAGGTTCGCTAACCGGATCGCTGCCCGGAGCGCTGTTACAGATATATATCTTGATTTAAACGTTAATTTCTCAAAATCCACTGAAGCACATATATTGAGACCTAGCAAAGGCACATCGGGCTAATAGTCCCTACAATTTTGCCAAGTTTCGTGCAAATCCATTCAGCCGTTCGGGCTAAAAGTGAGTCCAACCGCCCTATGGAAATTAACATGGAAAAAACGCGTTTTGGGACCCCCCTTTTTTCTCGGCCCCCCCTCCACAAAACCCCCCCAAATTTTCAAGGGCTGCTCAGAAACAAAATGTGCCATTTTCCTGAAAATTTCAGCCAATTCCGTCCACAAACGCCAAAGTTATTAGGCATAGAATTTTCAGAAATCCCATAGGGAAAAAATCCTAACTATATATACCTACTGGCGACCGCCAGTAGGTAATATATATATATATATATATATATATATATATATATATATATATATATATAAATATATATGAATATTTTCCCTCCGTTTTCACTGAGCCCAGGGTAAACAAAATGAGGGCGCACTCTCCCAGGTAAATTCCAGTAATTAATTTACTCTTCAGTTATTTTTCAAACAGACGACCAACCTACGCGTTTCGGTATTCCTATACCTTGGTCACGGTTAGTTTGTTCTCTAAGCATTACGTTTTTTGTAATTTCAAAATGAGTTACATCATTTCCTGTTTCAACTCACAAGGTAACCCCAAGCATTCTGGGACATGTAGTTACCAAAAAGTTAAAATTAAACCTTAAGGAAATTACAAAAATATATGAAACTGGTTCCGAATGTAAATGAACAAGTAGGAGGATACTTATATACATATTTACTGTTCTTATTTCCAGTCTTTTTTTATTTCCGTTTTTGGTGTTTGTTCCATAACCAACATTTTTTTCGGTGTATATGTTACAGCTTTGTTGATCAAAGGGTTTCTTTATGGATATTTTTTTTGTGTGTATTTTGCTTTTTTGTCTTTTGGTCATGGCTATTTCAGTACAACTGTCTGTATATTGCAGTTCATTTTGCAGAAGCAACCTCCTATGTATGGGCACCTTTATTTTCTCTACTGTAAAGACACTTTGGACAACATGGGAGCTATTTACAAATGAATGTACATTTCTTCAGAAAAATTCATTCCGTGAGGGGACATACTTCTGAAATTGAGTATATGGCGAGACTCTGTCTGCCTCAATATTCGTTCTCTGTTTCCTCCTCGTTCGTTTTGAGGGACAGTCTCTATGCCACTGAACCTGAGACATTTCCAATCCCCTTTATGGAATGTTTCCACGTGTTTTGCGACAGCGTTGTTTTTATCCTTATTTATTGTCACTCTTACATGCTCTATCACTCGTTTTTTGAGCTCACAAATTGTGCTGCCCACATATTTTAATTTGCATGGGCATTCAATTATGTACACCGTGTACTGACTTTTACAGGTGATGAATTGTTGGATCCGCCAAATTCATCCATCTGCCATAGTTATTGCGTTTGTGGGGTTGGCGATTTAGCACACTTTACAACTATGGCATTTAGCAAAGCCAGTTGTTTTCAGCCACGTGTCCTTTTTTTGTTTGTTTTTAGATGGCTGTGCACAAATCTGTCTTTGAGGTTAGTGGCTCTGCGATATGTAATGGTTGGATGGTTTCCCGTTAGTTTGCCCATTGTATGATCCAACTTCAAGATTTTCCAATTTTTTCTCATGATCTGTGAGATTTCTTTTGCTTCTTGCGTGTAGTCCAAAATTAGGCGGATTGGTTCTTCTACTGAGGGTTCTGCATTGGATGCTTTCGATACCAGGCTATCCTGTCTTGATTGTTCATTTGCCCTCGACCAACATTTATCCACAATTTTGCCATTGCATTTTCTGTTAAGAAATCTGTTCTTTGTTTTCACACTATGATATTTCCATTCCTCCTCCTCTCTACAAATACGGGATGTATGACGTTACAACGCATACTTTTACCACGCATACCATTACAACGCGGTTTTTACAACGCATACCATTACAACGCATAGCGCTTTGGGGTGCTGGATAGTGAATAGTTTAATTTACTATTCCAACTCCAGTCCCCGTGGACACTAGGGAAGGTGTTGGATAGTAAATTAAACTTATTCCCTATCCTAGAGTGCCCCCCAGCGCAATGCGTTGTAATGGTTTGCGTTGTAATGACTGCGTTGTAATGGTAGTGCGTGGTAAAAGATTTGTTGTAAAGGTTGTATACCACAAATACGCCTCAAGCGGAGAAATTCCCCATAAGGGATGCTGACAATCAGAGCTGGTTGGTGAAAACTTGTGGCTTCTAGGGTGGAATTGGTGTTTTTCTGTGAAGTGTGGATTAAATTTTCATATTCTTTATGTAGGTCTCTGTATCCAGAAATATTATTTTTTTCATTGCTGATGTTATAAGTACATTTCAAGTTTTCCACACTTGAGTTTAGAATCTCAAAATATTCCTCAAAATCCGCCACACTTCCATTCCACACGATGAATAAATCATCAATGAACCGTGTCCATTTGATTTTATCCACAAATTTGCTGTGCATTGGATTCAATGCCACCTCTCTTTCCCACCAGCCCATTACAAGACAGGCGTAACTGGGACTGAAGGAATACCCCATCGCAGCTCCGTTGCGTTGCCGAAAGAATTCATTTCCAAACATGAAACAGTTTTGAGTTAGGCAAAGTGTGATCATTTCCATTAGCATCACATTGTGCTTACTGTAATGTATATTTCTTTCTTTCAGAAAGTGTAAAATTGCTTTCTCACCCAGAGTGTTGTCAATGTTGGTGTAGAGTCCAATTACATCCATTGTAATTAGTTGGAAGTTTGACTGCCACGGAATCTCCTGTATTATTCTAAGTAAATCACTAGTGTCCTTTATGTATGAGCTTAGTTTTGCGACATAAGGGATCAGAAAAAAGTCAATGTAATTTGCCAGTGGTTCCAGGAGAGAATTTGTAGCCGATAGAATTGGGCGTCCTGGAGTTGTTCTCGAGTTTTTATGAAAATATATATATATATTATGTGAACACCTTGAAAATCTATGATGGATTTGGCAATCTTGGACCTATGCTGGACACAGGGCTGGCTCTAGGGCGGTGCGATCGCTGTAACCGCACCGTGCGCTGACTTTAGTAGGGCACTGTGATTTCAAGTACAATACAGTTTTAAAAGCACCTGCTGCAGTGCTCCTTGCCTCCACCTATTTTCAGGCAACCATTAAAATGTCAAGATAACTCTGGAGATTGATTGACCTGCTGCAGAGAGATGGAGTTTTGTCTAGTGGAAGTTTTGACTCATCATAACATAGCGCAGGATGTTAAAATGCCTGATGCAGAGCCGGTGAACCATGCAGATTACAAAGTGCATACTTTGTAAATAGGTCAGTGCGTTACTGCTTCTGTCAGAAAGCCCCTTTTGTTTATTTGCTGTTCATTAATTTAAATCCTAATATGGAACAGTGAGCAATTAACTATCATTAAAGATCTGCATGCAAACTGCAAGGTATAGATTAAAGCGTTATGACCCCCCACTAGTCTTTCATTATCCTAATGTTTGAAAAAGTTTTCACTTGGGTAGAAATCAATTCTTGTAAGAAAAGCCAACCACTCACCATGGTGTTACGTTTTAAATTCTGAATGTGTGCTTCTTCAGTCCAAGCACTTTTAAACTATACTTTCTACCAGTATGGATGACTTGTGATTCCTACACCTTGTAGTCCTCTGTCTGATGTAACATTTCCTATACATTGATTTACACACTATGATTCATTGTCTCTGCGTAATGTGTATGTGACATAAAGTGCTTAACACCTTACACTGGTATATGTCGCGCTATTGAGCAAAATAAATGCATGAAAGAGAGAGGTTATGGAGACTTGTGGGGCACTGTTAAAGGGTGGTAATGAGGGTATCCGTGGTGGAGGAGGTCATCGGGGGGCGCCAACAAGCATTGGCGCACTGGGAACCACCAGCACTAAAGTCGGCCCTGGCTGGACAGCTTTGTCTTACGAGGTAAGTGCGTTATATCAGTTTTGTCTTCAGCATCCTCTCACCTTATGTGCTCAAAACACGTAAATTTGTGTTTCTTCTGCTGTTGGCCACCCGACCCTGCCAGGCACGACGAACATCTGTGAAATATTAATAAAGTTCAGACAGATCTGGGGCGACGCGCGCTCCTGTTCTTAGGTGTTTGCTCGCGCGCCACACTGCTGAGGAGGTCGACGGGAGCTGGCGCGTGCTTCCGCTCTGGGAGCTGAAGGAGGGATTTCTTTAATGCTGAAGTACAGAGATGGGAATCCCAAAGCTGCTGGATACGTATCACGTGCTTAGTCAAGCGCCAACACTAGTGCTCAACTTAAAAAAAATAAAAAAAAGCATAAGCATAAGGGTCCAAAGTTTTTCTTAATAGACCCAATGCCAAGGTGATCGAATACCAAGGCTGCCTAGATTTGATTCTGACTCGTGCTTCTTGCTTCCAGAGTTATGCTCTTCCTGTCTCTTTATCTCGCTCATGTCGGTTGTCTTTCTTTTTCATTGATTAGCTTTCTTTTTCCTTTTCCCTTGTCTGCCTTTCTCTCTGGATCTAGGTTTACGTCTGATATGAACAATAAGTACCAGTCTTCAAAAAAGATTGCTCGTGCCCAACATCAGCGCTGGCTTTAGCGCTGGTGGCGCCCGGTGCGACAATGTTTGTGAGTGCCACCCCAATGACCACCTCCACCATGGATTCCCTCACTACTACCGTTTAACTGTGCCCCTCAAGTCTCCATAGCCACTCTTTCTCAGATGCATTAAAATGTGTTCTATAGTGCCACTTATACCAGTGTAGGGTGTTAGAGCACTTTACATCACATACACTACCCAGAGACATTCATATGTGTTTCAATCAGTATGTCGGAAACGTTACATAAGCCAGAGGACTACAAGGTGTCAGCTACACTGGTAGGCAGTATAATTTAATAGCGCTTAGTCTGGAGAAGCACAAACTCAGAATTTACAACATATCAACATGGTTGGGGTTCTCTTTAATGATCAGAATTACTTCTATCCAAAAGAACCCTTTTTCCAACATTAGTATAATGAAAGACTAGGGAAAAAATCATAATGCTGTAATCTATACCTTGCAGTCTGCATGCAGCTCTGTGATGGCAGTTATTAGCTCACTACTCTATGTTAGGATTTGAATTTATAAACTGTACGTACCAACAGGATCTCTCTGACAAAAACAGTAATCCACTGACCTACTTATATTATATGCACTTTGTGATCTGCATGGTACACGTTCTTTGCAGCAGGCCTTTTAACCCTCTGCGATACTTTACCTTGAGTTAAAAATTGGACTAGACAAACCTCTAATCTCTGTCTAGAAAGAACAATAACCACCGGATTTACCTTGACATTTTTATTGTTTCCTGAAAATTTCTGGAGGCCAGGACAGCAGCAGCAGTTGTTTTTGAAACCATAATATTATTGTAAACACAATGCCCCCATCCAAAGTCAGCACCCGGTGCAGTTGCACTGCCCTAGAGCCGGCAGTACCCACCATCTGCAACCACATGATCAAATGCAGCAGTGGTAGTAGCCTGCATGATTTATAATTCTATAATCTTAGCTCGCAGATTAACAGGCAGGCAGACTGGTCTATAGAGACACAGGAAGACATTCCTAACAGTGGTGGCTCCTCCAATATGGCGGAGGAGCGTTACCCCCACCACAAAAACATCAGGAAAGGGGGGAAAAGCGACAGTCGTGTAGTTTTATATCTTCTTTCCTGCCAAGTCTTGGGGGCTGGTCTGGGGAATGACGGCACTGAGGGGAGTGGTAGTGCACTCCCTTCACTGTGCATGAGGATTTGGCCTGCCGCTCAGTGAACTTTTCTCAAACCTCAGCTGCATTGCTGGGGTTGGCGAGAGCAGGCACAGACTCCCAGTCTGTCCTGCAGCGCCAATCGAGGGCGCTCGGGCAATCCTGAAGCTACTCTCATATGAGACCAGCTTCAAGATTGGCCTTAGGACATTCTGAGAGCCTGTGCCTCTCTGAAGCAGCGGAGCAGAGGAGCGCGACGCGGGACTCGGCTGGCCTAAGGTACGTTTTCTAAATTTGATTCTTTTTTATTTTTGCCCCCCTCCATTCGCGACTCCAATGCCCCCTCCTCACCCCACCCCCGCCGCCCACCACTCATCCAAATATGGACCACTACTGATTCTTATACTCCACAAACACTGATACTGTGGGGTAGGGCTGGGGCAGTCAGCTGGATGAAGCGGACCCTCTCTAATGACCATCACAGGTCTTGGTCTGTCTGGAAATCTCACAGTTCCAAATCTTAGTATTATGTGTTTCTTGCAACGTCATCCTGTGCCCTGGGCACCCCCAACGTTTTGCTGACTGGTACTGGTGGTAACTGACTCTGACTGACCCCGGGCTCTGCCTAACCAGGCCCAGGGCCAGTGCTATGCTGAAACACTTAAAATACAGTTAAAACACCTACATACACTAGGGTAGACTAAGGATTGGGGTACCCCTGTGATTGGCATGACCTACCCCATAGGGCCCTAGTACATATTAGGGCAGGGGGATTGAAAGTACCTATCAGTCCCTAGTATAAATAGGGCATGGCAGTTTGGAGTCCAGCAGACCTTTCTGCACTTGCATGTGTGTACTGGTGAAGCCTGAGATATTTTTTAAAGAGGCTCTGTGTGGCAGGGCTGCTTTTAAAAAGTAAATTGTGCCCAAACTCGACTTTTGTGTTTGGGGCACTACAAAATGTATAACCCACAATGTATGGGCAAATTATGAACCCCCAGGGTCTCCCCTAGTTGTCCCAGGGGTGGGGGCCAGATATTTATAAGGTGGGCCTTTATAAAATGAGTTTTATGTGCCCTGGGTTAAGTGAAATTTCACATTTCACTCCCCACATTGTGATAAAGTGCAGCCCAAATTCAACTTTGATGCTAGGAGCACTGTGGAGGGAGGATCTGCAATATTTCTACAGATTCAGAACCCCTAAAGTCTCTCCTAGTTGTGCCAGGGGTGGGGGTCCTGTAGATATGGGCGGAGCACTAGTAAAATATGTTTTTATAAGACCTGGAGCTGGAAAAATAGCCCAAGTAATTTTCCCCATTGCAAATTCCATGCCACATACGTTAATATGGCAAGAGAATATTAACTAATAACTCCTGATAGGAGAATGATAGAACTTCCATTCAAAGACTTGACAGAATGGTAGTGATAAATCCAACAATCTGATATTTGTGAATGTCTCCTGAAATGTACAGACAAGAAGTTATATGACGTTCTTGCTTGTAGGTCCAGATTCAGCCTTCCAGTGGTCTGTCCTGATTGGTCAGAGTTAAGTGGGTGAGCCTGGCTGCTTTGAAGAGGTGATAAAGAGCCCCTGGGGTTAACCAGCTCTGCTGGGAGGGCAGTGTGCTGCTATACACGAATGCCAGAGCAGGGGGAGGAGTCGTAAACCATGGTCTTGAAAGGAAAGGGGAAGGCCTCAGTGTCAGTTACCACTCTACTCTTTTGACCCCAAACCAGAGCAAGGATTAAGGAAGAAATGAGCAGATGCAAGGGGGAGAGTCTGTGGAAATTAGCCATCCTAGGGGTGTGTTTAACCAGCTTTTAACTCCCTGTTGGAAAATCAGCCATTATGAATTTGGAGGATTTGGTGCACTCTGGGACAAAACAATGCCACGCTCTACAGGATGTAGTCATACCCTTGGGGAGTTACCCTGCTCCCATTGGACAGGAGTGACCTCCTGCTTGACCCAGAGAACTTGGAATAAGTATATGTGAGAGGCAGAGCCCCTCAGATCTGCTGCTTGACCTTAAGAGAATCAGAAGGGTCTGCACTGAAGATTTTGATGTGCATTTCCGAAGGCCAGGACTCTGAGATTGCGCCTTTTTGCACCATTTGAAACTACAGCCCTGTGGATCAAACCTGCTTCAAAAGGACTAGAGAGTGGACTCTCTGCAAGCTACAGGTTAACAGAGCTCACCTGGACATTCCCTACAGTGGATTTAGTTTCGTTTTGGTGTCATTTAAAAGATAAAAAGATTTCCTATTTTTATAAATTAGTGTTGGATTTTTATTTTGGGTTGTGTCTTACTCATTTACTGAATTGGTGTTTTTAAATGCTTTACATACCTGTCTTTGAGGTTAAGCCTGCCTGCTTGCAGCCACGTTACCAAGGGGTGAGCATAGGAATCATTTTCTAAGACCTATTCTGAGCCCTAAACTGTTTAGTGGCCTTATTGCCAGTGCCAGTGACCTACATTTGCCCCTATCAATAATCCACTTTCCAACAGTGTTTAACCCCAAAACTGGTCTTTACACCAAGGTGGGGACTTTATCCCATTTATATAGCATTTTCGCCAAAGGTATTTCTGCAATTTAGGTTTATATAAATTTTTATTGATTTTCAGAATGTACAGCTTTACAAGCTCCCCTAACCCCCCTCTCCTATCCTCCTTACCTCCACCCAATGTCCCGCCTTAGTTCAGTTGTGAATATCTGCAGCCAACCTGGATGCCACTCCCTTGGGTATAAGGCTCTCTTCCAAATGAAGCGTCCATTGTGAAAGAGGGTGGGTCTCGCCTTGCTTTATAGCATTCCTCCACTTTTGGTTTATCAAGAACCTGTAGTGTTCATAGCCTCTGAGGACTCTGTGGCTCCTTGAACTCTTTTCCAGGATAGTCCAAAATCATGCACCCTTCTTTCCTGAACTCTTTTTCCTTTCACTGGTCTGTTTATACCATTTCCTCCATTCCCAGTACCCACCACAGTTTCCTCATCCACATCACCTCGGTTGGGGTTACGGTAGTTACCCCAAGCCTTCCCCCAAAGTTGTTAGGCTGCTAGAAGCATGCTAGAAGCTGCTAGAAGCATGCTCAATATTTTAGCCTTTGTACCATAGAGCGAGTATATTTCTTGCCTGGGGTTATCCATTAGTGTTGCCTGTGGACATTCGCAATGAAGGACTTTGTTACCTCCTCGATAACCTGACCTGCCTTGTCCCAAAAAAGTTGTATCCTTGTGCAGGACCACAGTATGTGTGTTGGACGTCTAAGGGCCTGAATTAGATCTTAGCGGGTGAGTTACTCCATCACAATGGTGACAGATATCCCGTCCGCCAAAATATCAATCCCATTATATCTTAATGGGATTTATATTTCAGCAGATGGGATAGCTATCATCGTTGTGACGCAGTAACTCGTCCGCCAATATCTAATCCAGGCCCTAAGTATCCACACCCTCACCAGAATGCTGATTCTCCTGGATGACACATTCGTCCTAGTTTTGCCGGTGTATAATACCATGATCATCTATACATGATTTTTAAATCGGTTTCTTTTCCCAAAAGTGCTGACCGGTACTGCCCTTCCACTAATCTAAATCTAAGTTTCGCTCAATCGTTTTTCCAGCCATTCTGAAAGGACATTTTTTTTTCCTACCAATTAGTATCGAATATATTCTGCAGGCTGTGTGCTCCACGTTGTAGTGTAGAACGAATTTCTCATATCAAGTGAGTGTGCTAGATGTTTCTTTTTTAATTTGAAGCCTAACTGGCAGCGCAGATGTCTGGTTAGCTAAAGACATCTTGGGGACATTCTGAAAGCTGACCGAAGAATGCATTCTGCCTATTGCTTATCATTGGCTTTGTAACCTACATTTGCTTGCTTTATTTGTTTTAGGCTGTCCACCATGTCTTTTTCTCTCTCTCGTGGAGCATAGACTTTTTACTGTATTCTTCCACAAGTGCTGGCTTTCTGTAAACAGGCCTTTACCTTTTGTTCCTATCTCGTCACATTTGCAGTGCATTCAAAGACAGAGGTCAAATGTCAGACTAGGACTTTCAAAGGGGCTTGGTGCGTGAAAAGAAATGCTTTTTTTCTATAACACAGCACTTTTTAAATGTCTTCAAATTAACTATGTAATGTTTCAGAATATTTCAGAATAAGGAAATGACAAATGAAGCACATATTTGTTTGCAATTCTGAAGTGTACTGGACACAAATATTTTAACATGATCAAAATAAATCAAATCATCAATGCACTAGGTAATGCCATTTCCACACTTTATCATTTGTGTGCTGTATAGTTTTATCAATAAAACTGTATGTCCGTGCAAATGTAATGGGCATTTCAATTGAAAATGTTTTGTCTGTAATGGTGGTGCACTACCATACCATGCATACTCAACTCTACGCCACCCCACTCTGTGCCACCCTATGCCCCTCCACTCCAGGCCACTCTACACCACTCTCCTGCACTCTAAGACACTCCATTCTTCGCCATTCCACTCTAAGACACACTACTCTACTCAACTATACTCCACTTCACTCTATGACACTTCACTCTATGAACTCTATTCGATCCCACTTCACTCTAAGACACTATACTCCACTCTACGCCACTCCACAACACTCTACTCCATGCCACTGTACGCCACACCACTCTATGACACTCTGACACTTTACACCACTTCACTCTACGATGCTCCACTCTACTACCCTCCACACCTCTTTCACTCTACTCCACGGCACTCCACTCTAAGCCACTTTAACACACTTGACTCCACTCTACGCTACGTCAATCTATGCCCCTCCACTATACATTACTCCACTCTATGACACTCTACTCCACTGCACTCTACACCACTCCACGCTACTTCACTCCACTCTATGACACTCTACACTATTCAGCTCTAATTAACTCTAGGCCACAGTACTTCACTCTATGCCACGCCACTTTATTAATCTAATCCTCTCAACACCACTCCGCCCTACGACTCTACTCTCTCTATGCCACTCCACAACACAACAAATGAAGCACATATTTTTTTGCAATTCTGAAGTGTACTGGAAACAAATATTTTAACATGATCAAACGAAATCAAAGCAATGCACTAGGTAATGCCATTTCCACAAGTTATCATTTGTGCGCTGTATAGTTTTATTAGTAAAGCTGTATGTCCGTGCAAATGTAATGGTTATTTCAATTGAAAATGTTTTGCCTGTACTGTCAGTGCACTACCATACCATGCATACTCTACCCCACCCCACTCTGTGCCACATAATGCTCCTCCACTCCACTCCACTCCACTCCACTTCACTTTACATCACTCTACTGCACTCTAAGACACTCAATTCTTCGCCACTCCACTCTATGACACACTACTCTAAGACACACTAATCTACCCAACTAGCGCCTGTGGGAGGGGAGATTTGGGAGATAGCAGTAGGGTTCCTGGGCTAAACAATCTCCTTGGTTCTAACCCAACTGGAACTTGGCTTAGGGGCAGCACCTTGAATGTGTTCTGCTGGATGAACAGGTTTAAAAGGTGGAGATCCAGCATGTACGTCGCCTGAAAAGGCATTGGAATGAATCAAGTATTTTGCAGCAGTGTGCCAGTCGGACCCGCGGAGTTAAAGCCACATTTCAGGGTCTGTTTTGAAGCATCTAGGCCATCACTCACAGGGCCAGAGAATGGCTTCCTCATATGTTCTTGCAGGCTGATAGTCATATGTTTTACCAGTTTCCACAATGCATGGACATATCAACCTAAGTAATAGATGCCATTAACCGTGGGGAGAACATAACGGCCAAAGGCAAATATTTTGCGACCCATGGTATCCAGCTTCTTGGATTCCCTATCTGATGGGGTTGTAGTAAATACTGTAGGGTTCTGCTTAGAAAACGACATCTGAACAATCAGACTCCCAGTGACAGATGGGAGGACAAAAAGTGGGGGCCACCTAGAGTAGGGCTATAAAATTGGGCCCAAAGGGTGGTTTTGGCCAAGAAGCTATTTTAGAGTCCAGCAAAGGCTCATTGAATGGAAGCAAAGGCTCCAAAGAACCTGTGGATAATTGTAAGGTTTCGGTCAAAATGTTAGACTTCACGTCTGCAGAAGGCAATGTAATTGCCAAGGTTTTCATTAATTGCCAAGGCTTTCACTGCCTTCCAATTAACCGATGTAAAAGAGGCAACCTCCTCTGAAACTTGGCCGCAGGGATTAGAGATGTCTCCTTCTGGAGAAGTAGCTAGAGCACTTCCATTCTGCAAGTAAATGTTGTTCTTAGTATTGTAAGGTGGCAAGAGATATCAGCTTCCGAGTCATCATCCTTCGTATGACCATAATCTTCACCTTTCATGGCAAAGACTTCTGGTTCTGAGTGAAAATCTCCTCCAATTGAGCTAACTTTTAGGCACTAGTGGTTCATAGTTAAAATGTGCCCATACCTTCTCTTTCAATATAATGCTTACCCCTATTGACTCCTTGGCCTGTGCCAGTTGACTATGTGTGTCGCAGCATCATCAACTTTGAAATCGACACCAAAGGACCAGAACATGGTCAGTTACCTAGCTGTTTTCGATCTTGCCTGTGGCGCCAGGGCTGGAGCCTTGGATGTGCAGTGCAGGCAGGCATCAGGCTCAGAATTGCTGGAGTCGCCAAGCCTGCAGGAATAGGTAAACCGCCAGGGCGTAGCCCAGAGGGTTGTGGGGTTTACCTGAAAATATCAAGCATGCTAGCTGGAAGACCTTGAAATGTGAGGGGCCAAAAGATGGGCCAGGGAACTCCAGTGTCCTTTTTTAGGCACATGGGTTCGCCAGATGTCAAGCAAGAGTCTTGCGTCAGGGAACGATGACAAGCCTTCAAACACTTCCTTGAGGAATAAGAGTGGTCTCCTTCCTATGGAGCTTTTTGAGTTTTTTTGTGGGAAGATCGGCTAGGAAAATATTCCCCCCTGAAAGATCACTTACCTTTGGAAGACAGAGTCAACTCAGGGTTCTCCCTCTGAGCTTAACCCAAAATAACGTGCCTTGGCCTCCCGCTCCATGAAGGCGTCCAGGTGCAAGGAGACGCAAGAGCCACAGGCCGCGGCATCAAGGTTTAACGCCAAGCACCATCCAGTCATCGCGGGGATCTGAAAGGGACATCTTGCTCCATCGCCTGGATGACTCGGAGATTGAAGCCCTTTAAGAAGACTTTAAACCTAGTTGCTGTTGAAAGCGGAGGACTTTGTCAGCGAGACACTGAGAAACTAGGCTGACAAGGTGCGAAAACTAGAAATCGATGCGCGCACAGCAGTTGATATAGCCCGCTGATGTCACACCCAGAGGCAGCGATGAGGCAGGAGCCATCAGAAACCGCAAAACCACTAGCAGTTTTTCTATATCACAGACCACTATTGGTCACGGAATTCAGATGTGACTTGCAATGTCCGTCATGATGTAAAGTAAGTGAGTATTTTATCCTGTATAATACGTGGGCCTTATCCCCTTCCGAAGTATAGTAGTACATAGATGATAAGTGGATCTCCATGTGATATGTGAAACTTTCTGCTGTATCCTCCTTTTAGCCAACAGCTGCAGCACTCTGCATGTTGAAGGTGTCACACACGATATACAACCCTTCGCTGACTGTGTTGGGCAGCCTTCAAGAATAAGCAGCACTTCCCCATTGAAAAAGAAACATGCTGTTGGAGGGTAGTGGACCAGTCTGTTTGCTCCACTGCGCCTCGCCGTGATGTTTTTTTTGTTTCTAGGAGGCTTCCTAAGACAGCTTGCAGTCCTTCCCAGATATGATGAGGAAAGAGGGAAGGACTGTCTCTGTGAAGTGATCGTTTGGTTTACATACTGCTGCCGATACACAGTGCGCGTGCCCGCCACGCACGAACTTCCTTCACAGTCCTGCAAGCCTCTGGCAGCACTGTGGCATCACAGGTTGACTGTAACAAATGACTGCGTCCATCATGTTCCTATTACACGCATATTCGGACGTCAGACCGCCCCTGTAACTATACAATATCAAAATATCACAATTTCCTTCATGTTATATCTTGAGAAGGAAGAAATCCGTTAATAACTGGTCAAATGGAAGTTCCACTATGTGGAAAGCACCAGCGGATGAAAGGACGCGTTGTTTGGGCCTTCCCAAGACGAAAGGGGAGGGGGCGGATTTCATAAATTGCAGCAGAGCAGTGCAACCGTACATGTGCACTGGGTGCAAAAGTCACATTACACTAGTCAGTCAGTGGAAACTTTGGTGCAAAATGCTGCACCGGTGCTTTTTAAGGACGCCGGGATCCCGGTGCCGCTAATCTGCTTTTAAGGATGAACAGCAGGGCATCCCGTGCCGTTCACTAGGAACAATTAAGAACACAGAGGCTGGGGCGCAGATGTGAGCGCTGAGCAGACACGTGCGTGGCTGCCAGCTGTGCAGCAGGTACAGTTGCACAGAGTGCCCACAATCAGAGGCGCCCACTGCACCTACAGTGTATGTATGTATTTTAATGATCAAACAAGGGGGCAGAGGGGCATATTTTTGGCTTGCATTAGGGCCAGGAGCAGCCTTGTGTACCCACAGGGTGCAGAGACCATGAAACTGGGTATGATGACGCCGAGCTCAGTGATAGCTCGCTCTGAAGTTGCACCTAAAATGCTCTAATATCACATATATATATATTTTTTTTTTTCTACTTTAAAGTGAACGAACCCTGGACTGAAACTGCGGGGATGGGAGGTCCCATTCTCAACACCCCAATAAAGCCAGGACAGCTGGGGGTCTATCGGCTGTGCCAGCCTAGGGTCGGGGCCGAGGCCAGCGCTGCCGGTGCCGGCAGTCCCTCTTCGGCGCTGTCTGAGCACCTCTAATTCCCCCACGCCTTTTAGCAACCTCATTATTTAATCTCGGCTGCTAATGAACTTTCTGACAGTTACCTAGCAACTGCTGGCGCGGTCACCAGCTCATCTGTAAGGTGGGGCGGAACTGGTCCCTACCGAGCGCCACGCACTGCAGACCCACCGCCTTTAGGCGCCCTGTGGTACCTTTCAGAGAGCGCGCGCGCCGGCTGCCCGTGTTCCCAGACCTCTCACACTCTCTTTCCTACAGACCAAAATAATCTATCCTGCTCCTTATCACCATAGTAACAGGAACTACTATCATCTATCTAGTCCACCACTGCAGGTCTCAAATAACTATACACATCATAACAAACATACTACACGTCATCACAGCCAAGAGCCTGGCCTGCTTTTTTAAAGTATGCGGAATGCTTGACTCTGTACGGTGAATACACTTGCATTTTGTACGTATACACCATGACGCCTGTTTTACATCTGGTAGTGACACTCAGATTTGAGATGCTAGTAACAAAGCCCTTCCCAGCAGATCTCGCCGCTTTTTTCCCCTCTCACCAACAATGCTGGCTCAGGACCAGAACTGCAATCAACATTTCAGACTGGGCAACCTAGTGCAGTAACCAACAAAGTAGGGCATGTTCATACATAGCAACTACCATAAAGGGACCTGAGGAGCTGCTCAAAGCTGTACTGAAAACCACGAACTGCGCATCTGCCGCTCACAACTCATCTGATCACCACGCTGCTAAGCACTGCGTCCCTCAAAACGATAACCACACCCCAGTGGTAATCACGCATGACGTGGAAACACTCCACACACGGGCAACAGCATTCCAATCACACACCCAACATGGCGTAGCTTGCTGCTCATGTAAGCAAGTGCCTCATTGCCCCGCACAGGAGTAGTAAGCACTATATAAATGCTGCAATACAATACTATCATCTCTGTCTACTGAAAAAGGATGTTATAGCTCGTAGAAAGATGAAAGCCATAGCCAACCCCACAGGTATTAGACATTGTGATTTGCTGATTACTCACTGAACACGTTTTGACTGAAATGGAATATACAGAGGACTGATGCTGGGCTCTTTCATGAGAGATGAAGAGGTTTGTGCAGGGACAAAATATGGATACAGAGAGAAATGGTTTGTATAATGAGCTTTACGAAGAATCGCCAGAGGCTGTAGTACATGGAGAGATCAGATGTTGTATGAACCTCCTGAAGTAGAGAGCATGGTTCCAATAAAATGTGAGGGGCATAAAAACATACTGCTGCTGCCTAATGAAATATACAAACAAACGTGCGAGCTGCAAAGGAATATAAATAGCATGAGAGGTGTGATTACATTAGTATAGGGAATGAAATATAAAGCAAGAGCAGGGGCAATTTGAATGAAATAAGAATTTGAAATGCATGTTTAGTTGTTTACGTTCACTCCCCAATACACACATGTCCAGTTTTTATGATTACCAGGACCATCGATTATGCGACAGGACAGATATGGGGGTCCAGGAACATGCCCAGCCTGAACCGGGCCTGGACCATGATTGGCTCGCTTGATCTCTCCCTCTCAGTCTCTTTTTCATCTCCATCTAGGAACATGGATAGCGTTAGAGACAGGGGTGCGAGCCACCTACCAAGATGGAATGCCCAGTGGACACGAGTGGAGGGGGTGGTTGGGAGTCTATATGTCGTATGTCTTGACTGAAAACAGCTGGAACACATCTGCGAGGCGGCCGAGGTTCCATAGCCCTCTGGGGAGTGGTCACGTCTCTACTGTGGCAGTGGTTTCCTTGACTTATGTCCTTAATTCCTGTCCTAAGCATGCGTTACCATTACCCCTTTGGTTGTACAAGACTCACCGTAAAGTTCTACTGATCCCAGCACGTTTAGAAACAAACGTTTGTTTTGTGTCCAGGTGTTCTTAAACCTAGTGAAAAAATGTTGATGCTCTGCTCAAGCAGAACGAAACAACAATGAAGTTGCTCGAGCAGAGGCACCAGAAAATCGTAATAGTTCGTGAGTGAGAAAGAGGACCGTTTCCAGTGCCAAGTGCTAACAGGACCTGATAAGATCTGGGGCACAAACTGGCAATCTCAGTAATTTACTCCTACCTTCAAAATATGTTTGAATAAACCAGTGCCGCCTAACATGAGTTATGCCAAGACTTTGAACGGTTATGGTATATGTCTCGGCACTAAAAGTTAACTGTTTTAAAACCCTATAGTTAACATAAATACAAAAAAAGAAAATGGGAAGGGCACACCAGCAAAGTAACTGCACAAGAACAGTCCATTAACTTTGATATCCTGTAGATCAAGTTTAAAATCCATGAGTCCAGAAGACTATATATGAGTTTGAAAAATACTATTCATTTAATATCACAACGTGATAGAAATTACAGCCAATGCGTTTCATCCCAAAAAGCAAACAGGACTTCTTCAGGACTGCCATAAAATAAAACAAACATACTTTAAAGATACAGTCAAAGAAACACAAGTTTCAGAAATAGTTTTCTGGACACATGGATTTCAAACTTGATATACTGGATATCAATGAGAATGTAATCTGATCTTGAGCAGGTACTTTGTGGTGTGCCCTTCCCATTCCCCTGTTTTGAGTTAGGCAATGACCTTTCAACCACAGTGAACATATGAGCACATGCACTGGCACCTTTGAAATTCTGTTCTGCTCCCTTCGGCCAGTGTAATTTGGAGACAATTTCTGGCAAGGATTTTATAGCATTCTGATGACCCATAATGGTTGGTGCAAGGCCAATTCAAACAAGAAAGCTGGAACCAACACAACATGACACAGAAAACATGTGTTATTGGTTTTAGGTAGTTGGATGGATACTTCCACCTGCAGATTCCTCACCTTCTGAAATATTCCCTAAGCAGTACCCAACCAGGAGAAGGGTGCATGGTTATACCAAAAATCCTAAAGGACTGAATGTGCAAAGAGGCTTTCCCTTCTTACTTTAAAGTCCAAACAGGAATTCTTTGCAAAAGTGTGGTAGGGGGGAGCCCAGGTAACCACCTTGCAGCTATCTGCTACCACCACCCTTCTCGCCACTGCAGAGGTAAAACATTTTGCTGGTTGAGTGAGCTCATATCCTTGTGCAATCAGGTATAGCACATCTTGACGCACAGATTACCCACCTTGGCAAGGCCCTCTTATGCACTGTCTTGTCTTTCATCTTCCGCACATAGCCACTGAAGGGCAGGTCATCCAGTCTGAATTCACAAGTCCTGTCCATGCAAATGTTGACTGCTTTCTTGGGATCAAGCCTGTAGTCTTCCTTCTTCCTTCATTGGATGTGGAGGAGGGAAGAGAACTGTCAGGGTGACAAATTGCCTAGCTGGAAAGAGAAAACCACTGTAGGTAGGAAAGCAGCCCTGATTCCCAGCATCAACTTGTCAGGAAAGAAAGAGGAGAATAGGGTTTTTACCCTCAATGCTTGTAACTTGCTCACCCATATAGCTGACATGATAACAATTAACAACCGGCAGCTGTGTGAGGGTTCAAATGGAAAACATGTTAAAAAGTGAGAACAAGATTGAGGCCACATGGAGGCATCATAAAAGGAGTTGGACGAAACTGTGTTCGTAAACCCCTTCATGAATCTCATAACTATGGGTGATTTGAAAACAGAAAGGTGGTCAGGTGGGCATATGAAGGCCAACAAGGCCAATAGGTATCCCTAAAATTAACCACTGCGCACCCTTGGTAGTCTAGCAAGAGAGAAAAACGTTGTATGTCAGAATGACAGGCCTGAAGAGAGTCTACTGTGTTGTGTGCACACCCCAAAAAGAATGAGCCTCATCTGCCTGAGCACACCATCTTTGGTGGAGTGTCTGCAAGAGCATAAGATAATACCCACCACTTCAGGATGAAAGGAAGTTGCTCGCAGGTTACTCTGCCTAATCTCTAGACATAAAGGTGGATGTTCTGGAGGCTGGGATGCATAACCAGTCCCTGCAATTGCGAGAAGAGATCTACCCTGTGAGGGAGACGGAAGGGGGGGGGAC
This sequence comes from Lissotriton vulgaris, assembly GCF_964263255.1. Taxonomy (NCBI): domain Eukaryota; kingdom Metazoa; phylum Chordata; class Amphibia; order Caudata; family Salamandridae; genus Lissotriton; species Lissotriton vulgaris. The sequence goes on along the minus strand of NC_141698.1, from coordinate 275,565,487 downwards.
AGGGAGAGGTGAACGAGGTCTGCATGCCACACCTTTCTTGCCCAGGTCAGGGCTATCAGAATTACATTTTGCCCGGTTGAGGTGAATTTCCCCCATAACATGAGTAATCAAAGAATCAAGGATATGGGTGGAAATGAGTACAGAAGCAGAAACATATCTCGAATGTTCTCTGCAGGGATACTGAAGGGCAAAGAACTTCAAGCAGTGAGCTTTCTCGTGAGTGCCAAAAAGGTTTGCCTGAGGAGTCCCCCTAGGCTAGAAGATTTACTGGACTACCTCCGGGTGTAGACAACACTCGAGATCAGCAAGATGACACGGACGGAGACTGTCAACTCGAACGTTGAGCACCCCGGCCAGATGATTTGCCTTCAGGTAGATCTGATGGTCTTGAGCCCAGGACGAGAGCTGTAGAGCTTCTCGACAGATCAGATATGACCCCACTCCCCCCTGTTTGTTGATGGTCCTCATCGTGGTCATATTGTCTGTTAAGATCTAGGCAGAATCTCTACCGTGTTGGAACCATAGCCTGTGAAGGTACCACTGGAGGCCCCTCATGTGCCAGCATGCATGGGTGACCAGTAGATTGCCGTGGGCTAGCAGACCAATCAGGCATAAGACCATTAGCATTGGAATGATTGCTCCATTCTGAAACATCAGAATCATATCTTGAATGACTTGAACCTCCTGAAGAGGAAGGAAGGCTTTATTCAATGTTGCGTCCAGTACTGCCCCTATAAACAGGATGCAATAAGAGGCCACCAGATGAGACTTGGGCTTATTGACTGAAAAACCCAGATAAAACACCAGCATGGCTGTTGTCTGCAGGTGGTGAGTAGGCATGGGCGGAAAATCCGTTCCGCTCGCGGATTTTGCGGATTTTCGGGAAATCCGCAATCCGCGAGATTTGCGAATTTCCTGAAAAATCCGCAAATCCGCGAGCAGCGGATTTTGCTCGCACTGCTCGCACTGTTCGCGTGAGTTCGCGCCCCGCGAATAAGTGCGAAATTGCAGAAATACGATTTTAGCAAAACTGAAAGTAACTACTTACCAGGTTCAAAAGTTCAGGCTCATCATTAGTAGCCATTTCCTGTAGTGCTTCCTGAGGGGCCCCTCCAGAGTTCAGTTGCCAGTTGCAACTATTATGTGACCCTGCTCTGAACCTCAGAATAGTTACACATATGCCACAAAGGTCCTGAATTACAGCTAAGGGAGACAAGCAGGAGCCAGGCTGGAAGTTAAAATCCATTAATCAGCCCCTAATTCATTATTGTCAGTTGGGGCAGGGCAGGTGTTGTAACTAATTTTGCAACAATGAAAGCACTTAGCAAGTGCAAAAGATCACTAATCAGGGCGCACTAAGGAAGCAGGTGCCAGCTAAAAAAATATTCTGTGACACATTAATCAGCCCCAAATTAATTCAGGTCACTTGAGGCAGGGAAGGTGTGCTTTGCTTTGCCAAAAATAATGTACACTGGACAACCAGAGGGTGTGGTGATGAAACAGAGGGTGGCATGGGTGGGCCAGAGGGTGGCATGAGTAGTCAGAGAGTGGCAGTGGTGACAGAGAGTGGCAGTGATGAAGAAGAGTGTCCCAAACAGGTTGGACACGTAGAAACAACAAGTTCGCAAAACTTGCGACCCGACAGGTAAGTTCGCAAATTGCGAAATTGTAAAAACCCCTCGCGAACTGGCAGAAACACGGGCGAACACAAAAAAAAAAAAAATCCGCAAATTCGCGGGAATTCGCGGATTTTGCGGATTGCGAGTTTGCAAATCCGCAAATTCGCGGATTGCCAATCCGCAAAATCCGCTCATGCTTAGTGGTGAGACACTATCTTGGGAGAGCTGACTTTTATGAGCCAGTCATTCAGATAAGGGAACATCGGGATATCTGCGCATCCTGATGGGCCACTAACACTGCCACTATCTTTTTGAAGACATGTAGCAGAAGTGAGACCAAACGGAAGGACAGCAAAGTGGTAGAGCTCGGATCCCACCGTAAAGCAATATACTCCCTGTACTACTGCAGGATAGAAATGCGGAAGGGGGTATTCTGCAGGTCGACCAACATCATCAAGTCTCCCAATTGCGACACAATCAGAAATTAAAACAGGGACTATTTTTCAGAATTATTCAATTTTTAAAGAACCAATACAGAACCCTGAGGTTTGGGATCGGACAAAGCACACCGTTCTTTATGGGGTCTAGAAAGTGCCAATAGTAGCACCCCTGAACCCATTCCTGCTCTGGAACCAACTCCACAGCGCCCTTTCACAGCAAGTATAGGACACCCAGGTGTTCTGATGGGAGCATATCAGGATGGGGAGTGAAGGGCAGGGGTTTTGCTGGAAGGGTAGGTCATATCCCCTTTCCATAATCTGCAGAACCCATAGGTTCTTCTTGGACATATCCGAAGACTTTGGCTGTGATGAGGATCTGCCACGTGAATAATTTGGGGAGAAGGAACAGGACCATCTTTTTGACTCCGAACAGTCATGGAGTGGAGTCTTCCTAGGTTTGGCGACATAAAGATTCACCTCAGGTTCCCATATGGCATTTGGATTCATCTGGGCGCAGTCACTTCAGGTCCTGGATTGTGCGCTAAACCCAGGCACTGAAACTTCAGATCTCACTAAAAGCCTACATATACCATCGAGCACAGTTAGCAGGCAAGATGCAGCAGGAGGGAAGCAAGCCAAGAGGCCTCACCGCCATCCTCACTGAGACCCAGGACAGTGGCTGAATGCATCAGGATCAAAGCCCGAATGTCCTGGACTTGTGGGTCTGAAGGAAAAGCATGAAAGCGGACTGTATACAAGATGGCTCCCATGAAGGGCAGCCTATGCAAAAGAGTCAGGTGTGACTTCAGCGGGTTGATTGAGAACCCCAACGATGTCAAGAGGTTCACTGTCATCTGGATATGGTCTGTGATTGACTGTGGTAAGCCCGCCTTTAACAGCCAGTCATTGAGGTAAGGAAAGACTGGTACCCCTAACCTCCGAAATTGGGCAGCGACCACCACCATCACCTTTGTAAACACACAAGTGGAACTGGTGAGCCATCAGAATAGGGATGTGAAAGTAAGTGTCATGCAGATCCCACACCACCATTCTTCTCTGGGATCCAGGTCAGGAAGAACCTGGAGCAGTGTTTGGATCTTGAATTTGCCTCTGCACAGGAAGGCATTGAGAAGGCGAAGTTTTAAACCAGGACAAAGGCTTCCATCCTACATTGTCACTAGGCAGTAGTGGGAATAACATCCAGTCCCAACTTCCGAGCCCAGAAATTCTATATGGCTCTTTTGGTCAAATGAGCCTGCGCCTCTTGATGCAAACTGGACGCATGGTCCTTCAAAGGCTGTCCTGATGTGGGTGGCAAGGGCTGTGGATCAAAATGGAATGGTAGGGCGCTGACCCACTGGAAAACTTAGGACACAGCTGTTGGATTGAATGCTCTGCCACCCTGAAAGCATAGTGGCTGACCCAGCCTCCTACCAGACGGCTGTGTGTCACTAAGGGCACATTGAAGAGATTTTGAGGTTGTTGCTTGAAGTGAGGGGACTTGGGATGTACGCTGCCCCTGATGGCCAGGTCATTTTCTTATCTCTTGTGCAGGTGATGAGCCTGACACCTTTGATACACCAAGTACCTGGAATAATCCCGACATGGACACAATTGTTGAGGGGGATTACCGCATTGGTGTCAAAAGTCCCAAGGAGTGTGCTGTAGCTTGGCTCTCCTTATCATGCTCTGAGGCTGAGTCAGCCTTTACGCTAACCAGGTAGGTACCACTTTTGCCTTGCCAGAACAGGGTGTAGATCCCTTTCTTTTAGGGTGGCCAAAGCCTGGAACACCCTCCCCTACGACTGCGAAACACCCAAGACCTTAGGATATTTAAAAAGCAGTTAAAACCTTGCTTTTTAATTAACATATAGCCTCTTTTACGCTCCCCTTTTGTCTCCTTCAAGTTGGCTTCCGTGCCGGGACACTCCTGAGTATCCGTGCGTGCTATAAGTGCTGCATAACATAACATAATATACCATCAAAGAGCATGTCCATTAGGAATGCCTGAATGTCTCATGAGAAGCCTGTGGATCTCATCCATGTGTGTGCTGGAGCACTACAGTCTTGTCCCAGTGACCCTTCTTAGACAATCAGTGGTGTTGAGGTCCGAGCAGATGATGAATTTGCCTGCATCCCTGACACACTAAACAGTTTGTGCCAAGAAAGCCTGTATGTCTGCCAGTTAGATCCCACCAACCATGTCCCAAAGTATGTGTGTGCATGTGTAATTTCCAAGAAGGTAGCTGGCATTCACCGACCTCAAGGCAAGGATGATGCGAACATATGTTTGATATACATTTCCATGTGTTTGAACTCTCTTTTAGTATGAGTGGTCAGAAATGCATTTGAGTTGACCCTGCTGATAAAAACCTGCACCACTAAACATCTAAGGGGTTGGATGCTGTGTGAAACATTCAGGGTCACCCGGAGCTGGTCTGTGGTGAGAGGCAGCATGTCAATTGACCGTAGGGCCAGGGCGCAATTTTGCCCAAGTGCCCAATAGTGTACCTGTGACATCATTGTTGGAGGTCAGAAGAGGTTTGGCAGGTGCTTTACCAGGGTGGGGAACATCTGTGAGGACATTTATTTCTACCTCCATGGTGGGGAGATGGAGATCAAGGACCTCAGCAGCCCTCCAAATTACAGTAGAAAAGATGTACTCTCTTCTGTAGCAGGTCCAATGGGGGAAACCAATCCAGTATCGGGTATCCAACCCACTGGCATCCTAAAGGTCAATGTACCAATTTTCTTCATCATAAGTGGGCGGCAAACTTTATACCCTCCCCTCCACTGTCATCTCCTTATCTGGTCAGAGTCTGAGCCTAAAAGTTGGTGTATTGTTTTTGTGTGACTGCGCAGCAGAGGTATGGTGTCTTAGTCCAGTAGATTTAGAATTGGCTGTGCCACATCAAGATCTCAGTCTGGCTTTGGTCAAGGTCGAAGAGGGTCAAGGGGCACAGATGGAGTCAAGGACGGACCACCAGAGCGGGGATTGTAGCCCTTGGAGGAACTAGGTGTTTCCACCAAGAGGAGAATCCTCAGAAGCCATTCCCACCCTACTAGACTGGAAGAGGGACATGGACTGTTGTATGGTGGCAGAGAAATCAGTTTACCTGAGCAGGGGGTGTCCAAAGAAATGGGGAAAAATATGGGACAAATGGAATGCATATAGAGGGTATCCCTGCACTGTCCCATTGGGAGAGACAATCGAGCCCCTGACTGACATAAGTACTACTGAAGTAGGCAACAGGGACAGTGAGGGTGATTTGGTCCTTGATAACTAATGGGGGAGAAGAGATGTATTTGCCGGACCCTGTATGAAATGAGTGTCTTGACCCAACAAACTGTTATGTTATGTTTCTCCTTTACTCAAACTTAATAAAAAGATTTCAAAAAAAGAAACTAAACAGGTGGCAACCCTAGCTCATATCTGATGCAAACTGCAGTGGGAGGTTTATATTTGGGAAGAGGGGACATGGGATTATTCTGATATCTTGTCACAGTACATTGCACATTCCCAGGTTATAGTCTAGCCACTGGAATTATGCAATTTTGCGACTATTGTGTTTTCTGCATAATTATGCATTTGCCAAATTTCCCACATAATCCATTATCTGATGCATCATCTGCAGATTTTTTTTAATGTTTTAAAAAAAATTATAGCTCAAATTGATCGAAAATTTCTACAATTACTACAACACGTGTTACCGCACAGTTGAAGGCCCTTCGCAAAAGCTGATTGGTCACTTTTCTGTGGTAAACTTGTACTAATGAGGTACAACCTATGGCCAGATAGTGAGAACAAGGGTAAAACAAGCATTGGCATAGCCAATAGGTCCCGCCTTTGGGACCTTAAAAGTGTTTATCTACATGGTACAGTGAGTGGGTATGTGTTTATTGCAAAATCCTACCGATATATGCATGTCTCTAGAAAAGAAGTGAGGTTTGTAGGTAACTGTCTTATTTATCTAGTGGTGGTGCGAATGGTTCAGAAAGTGTAAATATATTTTAGAGATTGGTGTAATTGATAGGGTGTTTATTAGTGCTGGTGTATTTTAATGCCCATTTAAGGGTACTGGTTTTGGAAAAGTGCAGTAAAACATAGTGGTATAAATATTATAACTGGTATTTACTCAAAGAAACATGCTCCTCCAAAAAGTTATATGGGCACATAACAAAAATTATGGTTTTAAATACATACTATAAACACACGCAGACGTACATGGCGAGCTATCTATCGCTCTACTTACTGGGTTTGGGAAAGGGCCTTGGGAACAAGAGGTGGGATTTATATAAAAAATAGGTAATATTTATCTAGGCAAAATATGACCAGAACAACAAAAATCCAAATAATGATACAAACGTCATGGACTTTCAAAAGATTATATGCACTCAGTGCTTAAATATTCTGGGCTCCTATTATATGATATACAGTAATGTTAAAAGTCGAGGGAGGAACAACACCGAGACTGTTCCTGCTTTGGAACCACAGTAATGTTTATCATTTAATCTCAGGGGTCCGTATGGGGGCTGGCTATGCAGCTGTGTCAGGTCGTGGGGCAGCAGTGGAAACCGCATTTTCCTGCATCACAGTACCTTTTCAGGCGTGAAGTTAGTGATCGCCGTACGGCGCAGTGTTAATGAATCAAAAGATATGCACTTTCAAAAGATTACATGCACTCAGTGTCTAAATCACCTGGGCTCCTATTATACGATATACGGTACCCCACCAAGACTGTTCCTGCTTCGGAACTACAGTAATGATTATTGTTAAAGCTCAGAGATCCATTAGGGGCTGGAAATGCAGCCGTACCAGGTTGTGGGGTAGAGGTGGAGACTGCGCTACCTCGTGTTACAGTATTTTTCCTGGAGAGAAGTCGGTAATCGCCAAATGGTGTGGTGAAAGCGACCGCCCTCAGCATGTGACGACATAATACTAAACCAGCCATGGGTAAGAGCAGCACTAGCACAACAGGGCAGAGGAACTTCTCTTGGAAACCCAGTGCGCCGTGACAAACAGCTCTCCTGCATCCATAAGGGCAGATAGGAGGTTAGTGTTACATTGGCGTCGTCAACAACACGCTTCGTCAGCTGGAGCAGGGGTGTTGTTAACTGTACCCATTGGGTCGAGAAAAATGGGCAGGAGGGGCGTGAAGAGAGGAGGTGGGGTGGAGGGGACGTGCATTGGGACCAGACACACTTAGTGTTTCCCTTGCGGGAGCGAGCAGGTGCACCATCTGTTTTCAAGATAATTACAAACAGATGGCACCGAAGCGCACTCCAGCAAGGGAAATACCAAACGGGCACACGTTGCAATAGAAAGCAATGCACAATGTGCACGATTTTAGCAATGCTGATCGATTCCAAAAGGTCCCCTCCTATGCAACGCAAAGGCGCTGCGTAGGTGAGACCTAAAACTGACAAAGTAATGAAGTAATATTGTCACAGAATGGACCTCATTATGCTGTATTATTTTTCCTTCCTAGCTGCATAATTTAGTCAACCCCTCATAATTTCAGTGGTCCTGTTTATAGTGATCTTATTCTTCACATGTACTAGCAATGGGAATGATCAAAATTCCGTTCAATAAAGAGCTACCAAGAGTTATGCAATGTGGCATGATATACACATTGTGGAATTAAGGCTAATTATACAAACTTACCTCAGACCACAAAATGGACCTCATTATGCTGCATTATTTTTCTTTCCTAGCTGCATAATATAGTCAACCCTGTCGCATAATTTGGTACTCCCCTGCCTCATAATTCAGTGGTCCTGTTTATAGTGATCTTATTCTTCACATGTACTAGCAATGGGAATCATCAAAATTCAGTTCAATAAAGAGCTACCAAGAGTTATGCAATGTGGCATGATATACACATTGTGGAATTAAGGCTAATTATCCAAACTTACCTCAGACCTAAATAATGCATTACACAGGTATATTTTAAAATTTATATCACTAAACTTTTTTCCACAAAGTATGATTTTCAGATAAATGGATAGGCTTTGCATACATCAGAGCATATATTTCATTCAGCTATGTTAAAACCAAATATGTATAATTTGTAATGATCATTTTAAGATCAAAATTAATCTGTTCTATTTGGACACGTTTCCAAAATAGTGTTTGGTTACTTTTTACATTTCACTACACAGCACTAGGTTTGATAAGGTTTGCTGTTAGAGTGAAAGGATTCACAGATGCTGCAGAGCGTGAGATCCTTCGACCTTCAGGACGCAAAAGCTGAATCACATACACATTCAGAAAGTACATGCTGTCTGCGTGCCTCAAATAAGTTATTGTGTAATTTTATCAATATCATCTTGCACACCCATCCAGTGTTTAATAAATACAAAACCCACCATATACAAGGACCCACCACAGTCATAAACCCCATGGGGCTTATTTACAAATCTGTTGCGCCGCAGGTGCGTCACTTGTTATGACGCACCAGCAACACATCTTGCTCCCCCATATTTACAAGGACCCGTAAAGTCACCCTGCGTGGCCTTTCGTGTCCTTGTAGATACAGCCCCTGTACATGCAGCACTATGCCTGAAAGGAGTGTACCATGGGTGTTGCTGCGAGAGTTCCCACGCAACACCCATGGCTTCTGCCGAATTTCTAGATTTACAAGAAATCGTAAACCTGGATATGCGTCAGAATTTGATGCCTCCCCATAGGAGGCGTAGGGAGGTGCAACGAGGAGAAATGTTTTCGTTTCTCCTTGTTTTTTTCTGCTTTTGGAATGCAGCACGCATAGAAAGAGGAAATCACCCCTTGTGATTATTTTTGAGCAGGAAGGTGTCCCTACCTACACAAAAACAATTATTCCCGCAATGCAGGCACCCTTGCACCATGGTGCAAGGGTGCCTGCGTTAGAGCATATCAGCCCATTGGGTGCCAGCAGAGGGGAGAGCAAAGGGATCCGTGATATCGTTGTAGATGTGACGCATCCCTCTGCTTCCAAAGTAATGCAGCACGATGCAGTCGAATGGCTTGCGGCACCGCGCTGCGTTACTTTGTTGTAGTTAAGGACCCTAGTGTCTACCCATACACACAACCTATATACACACACACACCAGGGTCAAACGAACGCTGCACAAAGAAACACCTACACCAGAATGGCCAGGCCAGACATATGTGCAAAACGCCATAGGCATGTACACACATACAATATTCACTCAAACTGCACATGGACATATGTAGATCTCATATACTAGAGCTATACTAGCACAAACTTTCACTATTCACAAACAGGGCCTCAAAAAGTGCAAGCCCTCAAGCTCTCGGTGCTTCTCTCCCCTTAGCTGAATCCGCCTAGAAGTTGTGCTCTTTGGAGAGAGCTCTTTTCCATGTGACTACACTGGTGGCCAACAGAGCTAGGACCTACTCCCACCCCCATCACCCATGCCAAGAACCTTGGGATCGTCACTAACTGTACCCTTTAAACAGGTGTGTGGGGCGAAAACAGGGACAGTGCACCCTGTTACAATGAATGTGCTGCTCTCAGGACAGCCTGAAACCTGCGCCTGCTCTGGGGGCAGCACTTTCAGGGAAATGCCTGCTGCTTGCAATTTAAAGATGGGAGCAAGATACCCTTGCAGGCAGGTGTAGCTAGTGACTGCATCGACCTACAGAGTGATATCTGGGGGATCCACTGTAGCCCCATAGCAGCCTCCAGAAGGCTGCCTAAGGAGGCCCACATACTGTGCATCACCTTTTTGTGGCATATTTTCAGTGTGCATCCTGAGGTTCTTTTTGCCCCGGCATCAATTACATGGGGTGGGCGCAAAGGCAAAGTAATTCCCTAAATTACATGGGGCCATGCTCCCATGAAAATTAGAGAATGCACTCTAAAGATAGTACTGACTCTAAATGTGCACCAGCTATATCAGTATTACAAAAGGGGCTGCAAAAGTGGCTCCCTGCTGCAATACCATAGGGCCCCAGGTGCACAGTGGCTCAGTGGTTAGAGGCAGCAGACCCGGAAGCTGGGATCGACCGTGGACCAGGGTTCGATTCCCCGCCTCAGCGGGTCTCGGGCTCAAAAATTCCACGGCCTCGACAATTCTCGCTCCGGTGCCTACTCGACTCACGGGGTCTCACTCTGCAACTCTGGGCAATAGCTTGCTTAATCTCCACGACGGCCCCTCGCGACGGGATGCCTGGCTTTCACCCTGTGGACTCCCTGCCGGGGCCTCTCACAGGGGAATACCAGGACGGGTTCCCTAAGCAAGAGCCAGGATGCCCTTTGGGTGACAGGTTGCGCTATATAAATACACCTACATTTACATTTACATTTACAAAGCGGGTCATTGTGCCCCTGGGGTTTTTGTGTGATACTCCCTAGAAGGTTACCTCTTTGACTACAATCACCAGTTTTACAATTGCCAGGCATGAAAACTGCTCTCAGGTACCAAGACGACTGCTTTCTTTTGTTCCAAATGTGTTTAACGTTTTTTATCAATGAAAGCAAAAGAATGACATGAAAATAAAAAGTTACTAAGATTGCAGTGTCCAAACAAATACGTGTTGGGCAAATTGCAAAGAGTAAATAGTCAGTCTTGCTAATGCACAGATGCAAAGGTTTGGGTGTGGTTCCAGGTACCTTCTTAAACTTGAACTACTATTCATCCAAATGCTTTTATTGAAGCCTGAGCTGTTGGAAATTAAGAGGGTTGAGCCCGACACGTATAGACATCCGCATTTATTTCCCAATAACTCTCCACATGCTATGTATGACTGGAAGAAAATATAATGTAAATCTAGTGCTTGTAGGCTACCTTCAGAATTATCAGAAATTGGGAACACATCAGCCCACCCCAACACATCCCTTGGCCCACCCAGATATCAATTCTTGGAACCGGGCCCGCAGAAGGGGTGCAGTACTTTCAATGGGAGGTAGCAGCACTTCTCAGGGGTACAATAATTTCAATGGCCGGTGCCAGTACTTCTCAGCAAAACTTTGAGTGGGAAAGTAACCCACTTCTCAGCAGGTGTGCAGTACTTGTAACTGAAGAGTACTGCACTTCTCAGCAGGGTGCAGTACTTGTAACAGAAGAGGACTGCACTCCTCAGCAGTAGTGCACTTCTCAGCAGGGGTGCAGTACTTGTAACTGAAGAGTACTGCACTTCTCAGCAGGGTGCAGTACTGGTAACAGAGGAGGACTGCACTTCTCAGCAGTGGTGCACTTCTCAGCAGGGGTGCAGTACTTGTAACTGAAGAGTACTGCACTTCTCAGCAGGGTGCAGTACTGGTAACAGAGGAGGACTGCACTTCTCAGCAGTGGTGCACTTCTCAGCAGGAGTGCAGTGCTTGTAACTGAAGAGTACTGCATTTCTCAGCAGGGTGCCGTACTGGTAACAGAGGAGGACTGCACTTCTCAGCAGTGGTGCACTTCTCAGCAGGGGTGCAGTACTTGCAACAGAAGAGTACCGCTGGCAAACAGGAACTCTAGGACAGCGAGTACTGTCAGTTTTATATTTCTGTTTCAGGCACTGTGCCTGATAAATGGCTTTCAGAGACATTGTGAGCCTGTGCGTGCGTGCTCTGTCCCATGACACACTGGCCCTCATACCAGCGGCCCGGTAATTGGTGTCATTTTGATAGCACCTGTACCGCACATGTCGTAGTGACCCGGGCAGCGGTAATGATGGCGGGAGTGTACTGAGTGCGTTGTGCCTCTTCTACTGAACTGTGATCTTCCAAGGTAGCTCTCCAGCCTTTTCGTGCTCTCTGAATTCATGGACACGCTGCCCTGTGATTCTCGAGTGCCTCTCCACAGATAGTACAAGACGCACGCCCTGGCGCGGCACTCCTGCGTGCGTGCCGTTCACGCGCGAGCCAAACACGCCATGACGCACAAGCTGGACGGTAACTGTGAGGACAATGGAGACTCCATCCAGAATAGGTGCAAAATGTTGTGTAACTTGCACTCCACACCACACAAACTGTATTATTATCGGTGCATACATGAGTGTTACTGTTTTTTAATTAGGTCATCAAGTGTGCTTAATGCCCTCTGTAATTGTTGCTAACTCGGACCATATGTGTGGGTAATAACATTAGATCCTGGATCCTGCTACCTAATCGGAGTCCACACAGGCAGATAAACGTGTCCACTGTCTGTGCTTGCTTCATGTAGCAGCCATTGAACGTAGAATGCAGGCGCATAACAGCTGTTATTGCTCGGAGATATTATTCCTCAAATCAAACGAGGTTAGTCCATCAACCTCTGAAGAATGAAAGACTCGAGTCTGCTCCTGGGGGTTATTCACCTATGCATGATCTGCCCAGAAGGCCATACACCACAAATGCAAAAGAACAGTCGACATACATGATTTAGTCTGACTCCCAGGAGTCTCCCAGTTTATTAATATTTATTTTATGTTATTTTTTATTTAATGCAATTTTATATAGCGCAACTTTACCCAAAGGTGTCAGAGCGCTTCACAATAGAACCACGACCGTTACATGAGGAAATGTACATACTTGCAAGTTACAAATACAAACGAGGAAGATGAAAAAGTAAGATAGAACAATAGATGGCAGCCACACAGAAATCAAAAACACAATAGGATTCGGATCGTACAGGCATAGATTACATATTTCAACATTATAAGAACTTCCATGAGAGGCAAGAAAAGGGATGCATTCATTCTGGAAGTGTCTTTGGAAGAGAATGGATTTGAAGTCAAGAGGTGGTGGTAGGATTTAGTGGAGGAAGCGAGCACAGTGCCAAGCAAGCAACTATTAAAGTTTGAAGGGTATATTGTGTATTCAGTTAATAGGAATATTTTAACTTTTCATAGTGCAAAGCATGTCACCCTGACACTTCCCCTCTGCACAGACTGCTTCGAGCCCTTTAAGAAAATCCCCAGCTGCTCTGCTCCCTCATCTGCATCTAAGTGACGCCTGCCCATGTCACCCTTAATAGGCACCCGCCCGCAGCCGCTGCTCAGAGGGCCTCCCGCCTCCAACCGACCACTTTCTGGGAACAGCTTCAGACCTTCGCCCATCATGCACTAATACACCGTGCAGTGACGCCCCGCAGCACCATCCGCTCCAACACTGAGCCCTGGCACTGTATGTGTCTCAGCCTGGCATCAGGCTGTGTTAGCACTGTACAGACTGACTGGAGAGGGCTCATCTGCTGTACTGAGTCCAGATCTGACGATGACTCCGCAGTGTGCGCGCAGCTCTCGTCCCTTCAAGAACAGCGAAAGGCAGCCTATGAAATACAGAACAGGAGTCACTGTGGGGAATGATCTGTGTCAATCAGTTTGTCCCATAAGTAAGATCAGAGGCGCAACTAAAGACACATTTGGTGAGGGGGTGGGGTTACTTTCAACAATTGGCAGAGTGGAGATGCAGGGGCTCTAAGCAGGGGTGAAAAAACAACAAAGTCTTGTTAACAAGTATATGGTCTTTTAACCACTATTGAATAGAAGGGGGACCCCCAGTTAATTATAGGCAGGTCGGTGGAGAAAATACAAAATACAAGGAAGAAAGAATACCCGCCAACCAGATTCAATTATAGGGCCTCACAAAGAGGTCCTTTGATACATTTAGAACCCCCCGAACCTCAAATAATCAAATCAAAACACGATAACAAATATATAGAGATTTTATTACAGAGCAAAAATGTTTTTCAATACATAAAGATCAGACCACATAGGGCTTTTTTTAAAAAAAAAAACAGATTGCTCATAGATACAGTTCCACATACCAAAATCATACAAAACTCTCATACCATCATACATACCAATATTGCATACACTTCATACCACAACCAGGCAACAAATACACAAGTACATAACAGCCATGGGCTGATCTAATAGTTGTAGATGGAAAACAGTCTTCGGGGAGATGGAAAAGAGATCAGTCAGGTTATCCCCAGATGAAAAAACGCTGACGCGCGTTTCGGTGTTGGGCCCCGGACGAGGCTACACTTTCATCAGGGCGGAGATGTACAATTCACAGTGGGACAAACTATGAATTATAAATGTAGGCACGCCAGATTTCAAGAGGATACCAACAATAAAGGGGTCCTCAAGGAAGAAGCTTCAAACTGCGCTCATAAGGGGTCAATGTCGTTTTTATAGGCTACACCCATAATGAATCCTGTCCTGTAGCGCCGAGTCAGAAGAATGGAGGTAAGATACGCAGGTAGGTCAGGAGGCACCCTCCTCATATTGGTTGAGTTCAGACTAGCGTGTCGAGTTTCCGAGAAGAAAATGGATGCACGCAATAAAGATTCTCCAGTCGGCAGTGGCGTGTTCAAGTAATTCCCGCAATACACAGCGTCTGATATTTATGCATTGAAATTTTTTTTTTGCTATGTAATAAAATCTCTATATATTTGTTATCATGTTTTGATTTGATTATTTGAGGTTCGGGGGGTTCTAAATGTATCAAAGGACCTCTTTGTGAGGCCTATAATTGAATCTGGTTGGTTCTTTCTTCCTTTTAATCACTATTGACTAGCCATATTAGTCCGTAGTTAGTTCGACTAAAGCGGTGTAGAAAACGAATTATCGTTTACTTCTGCTGACAGAGCCAAAAAGCTTTACACTCTACCATATACAGAACCTACAATCTTTGTCATTTTTTTTTAATGTAGCGTGAGCTTGGCCCAAGGGCCTTAGAGTGCTTTACATGAGCACCACATTACATTACACAAGTTGAGATTCATATGTGTGTCTTTCAGACTGGGCATGCACTTTCTATTCCTAGACATTCTGTTACCTTACAGTGGGCTAGGAACCCCCCTTTACTTACCATTGGTTGGCTTCATTGTTGTTCTTATTTGCTTGCTTCTAATTCGTTAGCGTGTGCACGCTTCACTTCATCTACTTGGATTTGTCCCTCCCCTGTAGCATGGACCCATTATTTGTGTTATTTCATCGCTCAGTTTGCAGGCGCTACTGTTTTCATTTTCTTTATGCACTCTACAAGAGTACAAGTGTTTTTCTGCTGCCTTCCAGTGTGCTTCCACTGTGCTTGTCTGCTTATCCCAACCCTGTGCTGATCTTTTGCCCTTGTTGCTTCCCCCAATCACACCCCCAGCCGCACCCCGTTGCTTCCCTCTCAATGTTACGTCTCCGCCTTGTTGCTTTCCCCTTACCATGCACCCCCTCCTGTTGCTTCCCCCATCCATGTTGCTTCCCTTACTCATGCTACTTTTTATTATACCAATACAACCCAGATCTGTTGGCTTTGCCAATGCTTGTTTTTTAAAGACATGGAGAAGACTACGGGCATCATTAGGATGGCGGGCGGATCCTTTTGTAGAAAGGGACCGCCTGCTATTGGTGTGGGGGTCCCGTGGGTGACATTAGGATGCGCCCGCCACACTGGTGGGCGCATCCTGCATTCTTGACATTGCGGCGGGCGCTGCTCTCAGCACTGCCCGCTGCAATGCCAAAAAGCCATGTCGTGCAGTTCCATGCACAACGTGGCAGGCGCCGCGCTGTGCCTGCCATGTTGTGCATGGAACTGCAGGGGGTACCCTAGGTAACCCCCATGTGCACCCACCACCTGAACGAACACCCTGGGGGCCCACAACGGGCCCCCAGACAAAACTGCAGAGGCGTAGCTTGAGCTTGTGGCGCCCGGGGCTATCCCTCAGATTGCCGCTCCTGGGGGGTGGAGAGGGGTGGCTGGGGAAAAAGGAGGGTAAGCACTTGAAAGAGGTCTGAGAGACATGTAGTATCGCCGCTAATAGTTAACTCGATCATGCAAGTTACATGCACATACATGACACGGTCCAAGGCTACACAGTTGAATACACCGTGACCGGCAGTACAAAGGAGAAAACACAGACTGCATGATCTATCTGGGGACTCAGAACAACCGCATGTGACATCCATCAGAGAGCTGCGTGAACGAATACCTGGTAATCCCCTCGGCACAATGCACACATGCACATACATGACACTGTTCGGGGATCATCATCTACAGCTGACATTAAATTACCAAAAATAATGGTCCCCCCCAATTAACTGGCTTCATTTTAGTTTCTGTATCTATTAGTTAATAGAAAGCTTTTCAACTACAGGAAAGAAAACAACGAGTAAACGCAATCTATCTATCTATCTATCTATCTATCTATCTATCTATCTATCTATCTATCTATCTATCTATCTATCTATCTATCTATCTATCTATCTATCTATCTATTCATCTATCTATCTATCTATGGGCAAAGTGTAATCTATTATTTGTCAGCAATGTTCTGGATGGGAGGGGAAGTGATTTACAAGAAGCAAAGCCTCAAGTGTGTCATGAAGACGATTCCCTAACTCAAAATTGGTAGTACATAACACGTTACCCTTTGCATACTTTATGTATGGCTTGTTTAGTAGTTATAAACAAATACATTTATATATAATAAAAAGTTAAGAGGAGATAGTGGATTAAATCCGTACAGTGAGATGCAGGCACACTGAATAGGCCTTGTGAGCATCAGCAGAGATAGCCTAATCTAAAGACAGTAGCAAATAATCTCTGAGGAAGAAGAGTGTTTTTTCACATTAGATGGGTTGCTCTATGGCAATAGCATAAAATCTGACATTTGTTCTGTGGTATAAAATGGGAGTGGGGGGCATACATGTATTAGTATACATTCTCCCCAGTAGCATATTTAATTTAGCCACATTAATTTTCACTGTCATAGCATAGATCTATATATTGTTCCACTAACATAGATGCCCATTGATATATACCTAAATACCCTTTCTCTTTACTTATACACATACATATGTACACATCACAAGCGCACATGCACATCAATATACTGCTATTGATTGGTATTAATATGAAATCTGTTGCCCATTGTGAATACGCACTTAGGCAACCATTCTCTTATGCTTCAGAGCCCAAACTTGTTCTGCTTCAGACTCAACACAAAATGGCTTCAGTTTCTGCTAAATTATATAAACAAGCATTTGCAATGCAATAGGTCTCGCATTTACGCGGGTTTAAGCTATTGGCATTGTAAATGACAATGCCTTTTATTTCTGTTTTAAAAACTAAAACACAAATAAAAGGCTTTGTTTTTCGTAATGTTAATAGCTATTGTTTTATAGGACCGGTATGTGAGCTGTCTGCCACTCTGCCACACACTAAAGATCCTTTCCTTCCCTCTGAAAACCATTTAGCTCTTACCTCACTCAGCCTCCTGTACTCCAGCAGCCAGGGAATCTATGGTAGGGGTTGGACAGCACTGACAAAGTCCAAAGCTGGTAGCCAGCTACAAACGGAATGGTTTTGCCAGTGCTTGTTTTTAATAAAGCATTTTACACCTGGTTTTTGGGAACTTCATCAACCTTTGTTTGAAGATGTTAGAACAACATTGAAGGGATTCTGCACACTTGGAAATATTTTGATAGCTCTGCTCATTAAAGGGCTCGCAGAGCTAACCCAGAGTATCGGCTGGGTTTTCCCAGTTTATTTGTTGGGTGGGTTGGGCATGACAGAAGGAAAGAAAGGAAGAAGGGAGGTTAGAAGGAAACACATGCAATAAGGAAGGAAAGAAAGAAGAAAAGACCAAAGGAAGGAGATAGGAAAGAAAGAAAGATGGGAACAAAAAAATAACAAAGTCAAGAAAAAGGAAGGAAGGAAAAAAAGAAAAAAAGAAAGCAAAAAGAAAAGACAGAACGAAGGCTCAAAAAAGGAACCAAAAAGGAGTAAGTAAAAAGAAAGGAAAGAAATAAGCCAAGAAAGAAAAAGGAAGATAGCAAGACAGAAAGTAAGAAAGAAAGCAAGGACGAAAGCAAGTAAGAATAAAAGCCAGAAAGAAGGAAAAAGGAAAGAAAGGAAAGACTGCAAGAAAGAAAGAAAGAAGGCATAAGATAATACATAAATCTACATAACCTATTAGGCTGTGAAGTAGCTGAAGTCAGATAAACAAAACACACTCCAACAGTTATTTTCAACACCATTGGCAGGATAACGGAACTGATGAGACCGGACTGTGCCTTTCTTACATTAAAAGCGTCCTGCTATCCCATCAGGCTCTAAAAACAAATGCAACACTAAAGTAATGATAAAGTAAGAACAAAACCACTAGCACTGAAGAGAACTATCTTATGTGTGAATGTGCTCATTGTTGTGAAAGAGCAAAATGCAGTCACTCAAAGTGAAGTTAACCAGTAGCTTAAATAGGATGACCCATTGTCCCTTGCTGTATGCTGTAGTGGGCGGAAGAAAAATGTAAATGAGACAACAGATCAAAGGCTGAAGATAGTTGCCTGAAAGCCCCTTTAAGTAAGTATGTGATACATTCATTTAAGTGAAGTCAAAAGGTTTTGACTAACACCAGATCTAATTATTAATATTGGATGGAAGTGTTTTGCAGGCCTTGCGCATCGAAATCTGGACCATTAGCGAACCCCAGAGTTTGCGATCTGAAGAACTAACCTTTTAATTCTTTCAACTGGGGAGCCCAAGGTAGCCTTGCACATTTTCAAATTCTATGGCTAAAATACATTTTAAAAACAACCAAACCTTTGTTGTTCGAATGTTACACGTTGGATCGCATGTCCAGTAAAGCAACAAAACACACGTTGCTGCCCCACATTGTTACCTAATCGACACGCCCGTATGGTTTAAACAAACCAGCATGCTAGAAAACGAAGGCAAGTCAGTCTCTTTTGTTTCATCATATGCACATAAACTCCTGA
Source organism: Lissotriton vulgaris (assembly GCF_964263255.1). Classification (NCBI taxonomy): domain Eukaryota; kingdom Metazoa; phylum Chordata; class Amphibia; order Caudata; family Salamandridae; genus Lissotriton; species Lissotriton vulgaris. The sequence continues at coordinate 275,546,732 of NC_141698.1, read as the reverse complement.
TCGAAATGTTAATTGCAAAGCAAACAGCTTGATAATTAAAAACATGCCCTCTGGTTTTCTCTTTCGAATCTTGTGTCCCAATGAATTGCCATAAAAAAAATGTTTTAATCCTCTGATTGTATATAGCTGGGACGGACCCACAAGCACCCACAAACGCGGTACGTCGTGGCAGCAAATATCACAGACATAAATTCAAACTTCAAAGCTTGTATGTACCACGTAGGAAGGTGGATACCTGACTATGGTTACCCCAGATTTTTTGCCTAGTGTTTAGCTGGTTTTCAACTTACTTGGCCTGGGATCCTGCTAATCAGGGCCCCAGGCTATCTGCTCTCTCTGTAAAATGGACTCCATGTACCTTAGGTACATCTCCAATTGGATATTGGGTCACCTTATGAGCCCCTGTACAGTGTACCATAGGTACCCAGGGCATAGGTGCATCCAAGGCCTACCAGGGGCTGCAGCATATCCTTTGCCACCCCTGGCTGGCACTCCAAACGGACACAACTGGCTGATCACTCAGCTGGGGCAAGGTTGTGTAAACACCCCTTGCTTAGATATAGTATACCTATGTCTAAACCTATATCTGGACACATATGCACCTATAAGTCACTCTTATGGCAGGCTTTAACAATCCTGGAGGCAGAGTGCTTGGTTTTATGTGAGATGGTACTCTAGCATGAGCTGAGCCTGTCTGCAGCTTTCGGAACCATGTCCTTATAGCTGTTTTAGGATATTGCCATACCATATACTCTTAAGTGCATTATGAACCTCGCGGTTAAATGCTATCTGTGGTTTGGCTTTATCAAAACATGTTGTGTAAGGTGACATACGCTTTGGAATACTACCCCCTCGCCAGTCCTGGTGACGGGGGTAGCATTCCACCCTTCTAGAGGGAGAAGACATGTTACTTTCCTTAAACGCGGTTAAAATAAACCAGAGCCTCAGCATCACAAAATGGATGCTGCTGCCACAGACACAAGTCTGACCTCCTGCTGCTGACTGATACTCCGGCAGGGGAGGCCTGGACAAAAGGTTTCCTGTCACAGGGAGGTGCTAGCACCACCCCAGACAGGAGATAGTGGATTGGGGCAGGGAAGGCTGAATGAAACTAGACACTGCCTGGGGCACACAAGGTGTCCCATGCATAGCCCAGTTCAAACCGGTGCTGGGGCACTCCAGCCCCAGCTCTGGCGCGAAACTGGACAAAGGGAAAGGGGTGTAACCACCCACTTCTTGGGTCCCACCCATAGGAGAGACCTAGCAGGTGATCCATCCCCTTGATTTGGAATAAAGGTAGGAGCTGTGCCCTTAGACTTTAGATCATCCTGACTGAAACTTGGATACGAAACTCTGGACCCTTCGTCATCCTACTCGACGTAGAAGACTGAAGAATCTCCCTTGTGGTCAAGGAGTGACCACCCTGCACAAGCAGACACCATCTGCACTCAAAGGTTTTTTTGTTGTTGCTCCCGCCGGAGCTCGAACGACAGAGACTGACAAGAACTGGACTCCCAGACATCCAACAGCCCGATCCACAGCCACAGCAAAGCTGAGACCCGGGGAGGCGACGTGAGACGTGGGACTGGCCATCTTGGAAAGCCAGCGAAGTGCTTCCTGTGCAGCTCCCGAGGCACCCTCGAAGCTGTGCATTTGGGATTGAGAAGCCCGAGCCCTGAGCAGCTTTTGCACCAAAGATCACCTCCCCACACTCACTGAGTGCTGCGTGGGGCCCTTTTGCATTTTCCTGCTCGACGCGTCTGTCCGGTCACTTGCCCGTTGGCTAGTGGCCTCTGTTACGACGAACCTACAAATTTTCACTGCTGGTCTGGTTGCTCCAGACTGGCCCTTGCTCCCCTGAAAAGGAGCAGCCCATCAGACCTTGCTGGTCTGATCCAGAAGCCATCTCCGATTCCTGCATGGGTTGCATTTGCCAAGACCTGTTGACTCCGATTTGAGAACCGACACCGCCGACAGCGAGAGCCTTCGTGAGATAGCCTGTGTCCACCTCCTGGCCATCGTCGATACTTCCTGGTCCACGTGTCAGCTGAGACAAACTTCACGAAAGCACCTGATCGCTACCCGACATCGCCTGGTTCCTTCCTGGTCACTGGCTAGTGACCCAGACTCTGTCCCCTCTGCTTTCAGGTACTCTACATCTTCGATCCACCCTTGGATCCAACCGGACTCTTCTCTCCTGGTCGCCTGCAGCATCTTTTCATCAAGGCTCCATAGAACTCCACGACGAAACCCGACGCACTTTGACACCTATGCACCGGCTTCCTGTGGGTGAGGTAACAACGGTGCTCCTGTAGAGATTTACATCCCTAGTGTCCTAGTTTTATGTGGTTAAGTTGTAGTCCAGTCAGAAGACTTCCAAATCTGCAACTTTCTAACTTTTACGCACCATTGACTTCTATTGGTGCATGCGTGTGCCTATAGACACAGCACCCGCATCCTGTGGGCATCGCCCGTCCTAACTTCTGTTAGTCCAGTGTAGCCCCAGCGATTCTCAAGGCCCTAGGCCTTACCATTGTTCGTGACGTGGTTCTTATACCACTATTTTAGTATAGGGTTTGAGGGGCCACCAGGGCATATCCATATTTGTGCAATTTTTGTATGTTATATGAAGGTAGGTAGTGGTGCGTGCGCTGCAGGCAGCAGTTGCGACCATGCGCAGACACTTCAAAAAAATTGCGGCGCGCGCGCGCGGCACTGGTGGCCCAATGCAGCGACCTTTCTAATTTATTTGGGAACACTGATAATGACTGACAGTAGTGTCAGTGAGTGTCCCCAAATAAATTATAAAGGCCGTCACAACGTACCAGTGGTCAGATTGCAGGAATATTCAATTACACCCATCACCCCCTCCAGCCGACGAGTTGTAATCGATGTTGTTTTTCAATTGCAATTTAAAGCCCTATCACCATCGGCATGACAAATACACACTAATATGAAAGCCCTGAAATCTTTAGGGGCTGTTTCTTTCTAACAATGAACCCAGTTACCTGTATATTATCTGTTTTCACAATCTTAGTGTCTCTTGCTGTGTTATTTAATCGCCAAAGCTAAAAGTTAGTTAAAGCTGAGGGCAAGAGAAAGAGAGAGAGAAGTGACTGTCTCACAAAGGAGAGCCTGACTATAAAGTTCTGAACTCAAATATAATAATTGTATTGATCGCCATGGGACGGTAATATGACAACTAGAATATCGTAGCAGTGAACTGCTGCTATATTTACATATTAGCGCCTCGCACGCGTAGCGCTTCTGTTGATTGCCTGACTCTTTCAGCGCTTTTGGGATCATTGTTGCTGTGATTGTATTTGGACGCCTCACACGCGTAGCGCCTCTGCTGTCTATCTGCCTCCGTCAGCGCTATTGGGATCATTGTTGTTGCATTTGTGCCATTGACGCTGTATTTGTGTAGCGCTTCAGTTTTCATTGTGCTTGCTGCTCACTCGCTATATCCTTGTTACAGTTACCCCTGTCTGCCTCCCCTCGGACCCTCCATTTTGTTGTTGTTGATCTCCCCAGGCCCGCCCCTCAGCCTCACTACCGCCTCCCTGCTGCCCCTCCCACCCACGTTCATCGAGCCTTCCTCTCTCCCAGCCTAACTGTGACCACCTGGACCTGCTCCAGTACGGCCGCTCCTCCACGCACCTCCCTTGCCTCAGCTGCGACGATCCCTGGTATCGTAGCAGCGCGCTGAACAGTGAACTGCTGCTATATTTGCATATTAGCGCCTCGCACGCGTAGCGCTTCTGTTGATTGCCTGACTCTTTCAGCGCTTTTGGGATCATTGTTGCTGTGATTGTATTTGGACGCCTCACACGCGTAGCGCCTCTGCTGTCTATCTGCCTCCGTCAGCGCTATTGGGATCATTGTTGTTGCATTTGTGCCATTGACGCTGTATTTGTGTAGCGCTTCAGTTTTCATTGTGCTTGCTGCTCACTCGCTATATCCTTGTTACAGTTACCCCTGTCTGCCTCCCCTCGGACCCTCCATTTTGTTGTTGTTGATCTCCCCAGGCCCGCCCCTCAGCCTCACTACCGCCTCCCTGCTGCCCCTCCCACGCTCCGCCCCCTCCACTGTCCATCTATGTCAGATGGTCCCACGCGCAGCGTCCACGCGCTACGGCCTCGCCGAAGGTGCGCCAAAGGTAAGCCCGTCTACGCCTGGACCGCGCCCAGCGCCATACCCCCTGGCCCCCGTCCCTCCCTGCCCCCCGCATTACCTACGATGCCGCCACCCTCCTAGCCCTTAACCCCGGTCGCGCCCCCAACTGCGTCCAAGCCGCTCCTGGCCACACCCATGGACCTCTCTCCTGCTACTCCTGCAAATTCATCGGCACCGACAACATCTCCGCTACGACCACAACGCAGATTCCTGACCCCAACCACCTACAGTGCATCCTTCTCAACACTCGATCGGTCCACAGACACGCCATTGACCTATGGAATCTACTAGACACCATCTCTCCAGACGTCGCCTTCCTAACAGAAACTTGGATGAACGCTTCCTCCGCCCCAGACATCACCATTGCCATCCCTGAAGACTATAAGATCACACGCAAGGACCGCACCGACCACACAGGAGGAGGAATCGCTATCGTCCATAAGAAATCAATCCGCATCTCAACCAGCTCTGACGCCAACCTCGCTAACTCCGAACACCTTCACTTCCAGATCCACATCGACCCCAAGACCACACTCAGAGGCACCCTCCTCTACAGACCACCAGGACCCCGCGCAAAATTCAGTGAAGACATCACGGACTTCATCACCCCTCACGCGCTCCCCTCCAAAGACTACATCCTTCTGGGAGACCTCAACTTTCACCTTGAAAAGATCAACGACCGCAACACCACCACCCTCTTGGACGATCTCGCCAACCTCGGACTTAAACAACTGGTCACTTCCCCCACCCACATCGCAGGTCACACACTCGACCCCATCTTCACCTCCAGCAATCATGTCTCCTTCAGCCACACTACGGATCTCCTCTGGACTGACCACAGTTGCGTTCACTTCACCTACAACAAACCAAAACCCACCAACCACATCCAACCAACTCTGCAAAGAAACTGGAGCAAAATCACCACGGACCAAATCTCCGCATCGCTCCTTCTAAACACCCCAGCCCACTCTTCTAACGCAAACGAAGCCGCCGCCAACCTCACCCTATGGTTATCCAACACCGCCGACACCTTAGCACCACTGAAGAAACGTCAAAGCAAACCTGGCAGCAAAAAGGCCTCATGGTTCAACGATGATCTTAAGAAGTCCAAGAAACTCTGCCGCTCCCTTGAAAAGGCCTGGAAAAAAGACCCAACCACTAGCACCAAGGACGCCTTCAAAAACGCCACCCGCACTCACCACCAACTAATCCGAAAGGCCAAGAAAACAGCATTCAAGGATCGACTTGACAACAACGCCCACAACAGCAAGGAACTTTTCAACATCGTCAAGGAATTTTCCAATCCCTCGGCCAACTCCAACGACATCACCCCCTCTCAAGCCCTCTGCGACTCCCTAGCCTCATTCTTCCACAACAAGATTGCAGACATCCACAACAGCTTCGACAACCAACCCGGAAACCAACCCACCCTACCATTTGCTGAACATTCTCCCCCCGTGAACACCCTTAACGACTGGAACCCAATCTCCACTGAGGACACCATCCGCCTGATGAATTCCATCCACTCAGGATCCCCCACAGACCCATGTCCTCACCACATCTTCAACAAAGCAGACTCCGTCATAGCACCGCACCTCCGAGACGTCATCAACTGCTCCTTCAACTCCGCCACCTTCCCGGAAGACTGGAAACACGCTGAACTCACCGCCCTTCTGAAAAAACCCACAGCGGACCCCACCGAACTCAAAAATTACTGCCCCATCTCGCTCCTTCCATTCCCGGCCAAGGTCATCGAGAAAGCTGTCAACAACCAGCTCGCCGCCTTCCTCGAAGCCAACAAATCCCTCGACTCCTCACAATCCGGCTTCCGAGCAAAACACAGCACTGAGACCGCCCTCATCGCAGCAACAGACGACATTCGAACTCTACTGGACAATGGAGACACAGTCGCCCTCATCCTCCTCGACCTCTCTGCAGCATTCGACACAGTCTGCCACAGCACTCTTTTACAACGCCTCAATAACATCGGAATCCAAGGAAAAGCACTTGAATGGATCACCTCGTTCCTCACCGGAAGAACCCAGAGAGTCCGCCTTCCACCATTCAAATCCGAGGCCACTGAAGTCATCTGTGGCGTACCACAAGGATCCTCACTCAGCCCCACCCTCTTCAACGTATACATGAGCCCCCTCGCGGCCATCGCCCGCCAACACAACCTCAACATCATCTCTTACGCGGATGACACTCAACTAATCCTTTCTCTCACCAATGACCCCAGCACCGCCAAAACTAACCTACACGAAGGAATGAAAGAAGTTGCCGAATGGATGAAACAAAGCCGTCTGAAACTGAACTCAGACAAAACTGAAGTCCTCATCTTAGGTACATCCCCCTCTGCATGGGACGACTCCTGGTGGCCGGAAGCCCTCGGAAAAGCACCCATCCCGACAGACCACGCACGGAACCTAGGCGTCATCCTGGATTCTTCACTCTCAATGAACAGACAAGTCAGCGCCGTATCCTCTTCCTGCTTCAACATTCTTCGCATGCTCAGAAAAACATTTCGCTGGATCCCCACCGAAACAAGGAAAACAGTCACCCATGCTCTGGTCACGAGCCGACTGGACTACGGAAACACCCTCTACGCAGGCACTACCGCTAAACTCCAGAAGAAACTCCAACGAATCCAAAACGCCTCAGCCAGGATCATATTAGACATCCCACGCAACGAACACATCTCTGGTCACCTTAAAGACCTCCACTGGCTACCCGTCAATAAGAGGATCACTTTCCGACTGCTAACCCACGCACACAAATCACTCTACGACATCGGACCAGAATGCCTCAACTCACGACTGTCCTTCTACACCCCCTCCCGCCAACTACGTTCTTCCAGCCAAGCCCTCGCCACTGTACCTCGCATCGACAAGACCACCATGGGAGGCAGATCCTTCTCTTACCTGGCTGCTAAAACATGGAACTCACTCCCCGCTTACCTTCGCCTTACCCAGAACCACCTAGCATTCAGAAAGCAACTTAAAACGTGGATATTTGACAAGTAATCCTCCCCCCCTTTCTAAGCGCCTTGAGACCCTCTGGGTATGTAGTGCGCTATATAAATTCTCTGACTTGACTTGACTTGACTTGTCTGACATAAAAATTGTGTGCAAATTATCATTTGCAAAATTATCACTCACATTGAAGCTAATAATAGAACATCTTCACCGAATGGGAAGATATTTTTATGTTGGAAATTTAGAGCACAATATTTCAAACACTATTTTTGCTAACGATTGTCTAACATACTCTACTACACGCTGTTGGACACCTGCTTCTTCAATACCTTCATTATTTGGCTTTACGTGACGTAGATTCTCCGTAATTCCTCATTTACTGTGTCCCTGCCTCTCTGCCTTCTTACCATTTCATCCTCATCCTCAACCAGTCATATTTCCCGACCTTCTCTCGTCCAGGAACATTCTGCAGTCTTATGTGCCAAGAAGTGTCAATACTGTAGATTCACTGAATAGATCAATAAATGCATTTACAGGCCCAGATTAATACTATCCGATGTAAACCTAGTTTACTTAATTTGTATTTAGGCCATTGTTCACATTCTTACAAATAATTATTTTTCAAGTACTTTATGCGAACAGTTGGCAATGCTAGTTGGATGAACACAGCCTCTGTTAATTCGTATCAGAAAGAAAGACTCTGCCCTCCTCAGAAAAACTGTTGTAAAAATGAATCAACTGACTTGGAGGTTAAATATTACAAAATATTCGTCCTCCACGGGCACTGGAAATACTGATAATTGATGCCAGTGACGTTTCAGAACCATGACCCGCACAGCTTTGTATTTTCTCAATAGGTTTCTTTTGCTCATTGGAATGGTTCCCCCTTCCTTCTCTGCAGGTTCGTAGTCGGCATAATGTAAACTTCTGCTGTGCCTGTGAAGCAATGGCGAGGGTATAGACCGGGGTCTCATGTGCTAATTCAAGCAGACACAGGCACACATACTATCTGTGCCAGGCAGTCTGTGCCTCTCTGTCTTTCCAATATCAGTTTTTCATTCCCAAAGCTTGTGCTGCTGCCTGGAAGTGATGATTAGACAGTGTCATTAAATTCATGAGTCGGTTCCAATGGAAAACGAAGAGCTTGTTTTTAGATGAGGTGAGACCTAACTCCTCTCGAGTCCATTCCATGCACGGCGGTATTGGCCAATTTTATGGTATTGTTTTACCTGACATCTGAATGTCGGCTCTGACTGTCATACATCAAATTGATTAAAAGACGACCAAAGCACTCGATCCTTTAACTCAGAGCGACTACTTCTACAATGGTGGCATTTTTAATGCTGCAAGGAGATTGCAGCGTGGACAGGCAGTGTTGCGCATCCGTGGCCCACTAAATAGTGCCGCCTGGGGCAGTCCGCCCCCCCCCCCCCCCAGCTACACCGCTGCAAAACCGCATGCCTTTCATGGCGGAGTATCCGCCATGGAAAGACATTCCACCGCCATGATGCTAATATGGATGACGGTCTCTGCAAGGCACCGCCACCATATTCCTGGCCTTTTCCACCCGGTAGGCAATCAGGCGGATTGCCTACTGGCGGAAAACCAGCAGACGGTGTTCCCATCTGCTGGGGTCCCCCTGCTGTCCGATTGGGGCGGGGGGGGAGTCATGCAGGTGGAGGATTTTGGCGGGCGGATCACCACTGCCATACGGGCGGTGGCGAACCGCCCTGTATCATAATGACCCCATAAGCGATTTGCCTGAGTTACAGGATGTTGAGTCAAAATGGTGACTTGAAACTGAATCCCCAATCCCAAAGTCGGTAGCTCTGGCCAATAAGCCACATCTCCACAATAAAGATGCTCTGTGGATGCACCCGTTGTACATTCCATGCTGTGCAAGGTGGTAATGAAGAGGAAAATAAAATGGCTGAAATGCTGCCAAAACGACTGCGTTAGACAGGCACTCCTGGTGCCATAAAAGTTGCTGTTTATGATGCTGCTGGGGTTTGCCCAACAGTGGAGTTATCAGTGGCTCTGCCATTGGACAAACCAACATCCTAAACCTCTAGTGAGGCAGGGGATGCATGCCATAGGGGCCATCTGTCTGTTTCTGGCAAAGTTTAACCATTTTAGCATTTTGAAGAAGCAATTTTAAGCAGCAGTACTGAAGGCTTTCTCCATATTTAATGATTCCACAGTGCATATACCATTAACACAGGTTTCCATTTTTCAGACACATGGGCTAATCTGCACAACTTTTTGCTGGTATTCCTAAAGGATACAAGCGCACATTGGTCTTTGTGTAAAATACTCAACAGCTTTAATGTGTTAGACAATACATTACAGAGTATTTTATTATCAATTTTCAACATTGAGAGCGATCTACGCATTACAATCCTGACCCGCACGCTGAATTAAACAGTATCCCTTTCTCCCTGGCTTCGTAAAAACATCCAATTGTCTTCCAGTATGTACCCAAACACTTTCAAAAATTCAACAGGGAGGCCATCCTTACCTGGCGATTTTTCTGTCTTCAATTTTTCTATGACATATAGTAGTTCAATTCTTATCAATGGTTCCTCAAAGGCAAGTTTTTGATAATCTGTGATACCATGTAAGCCTGACTGTTGTAACATGTCTCTAAACCAGCCTGGTTGAGGGGCACAGGATCATACAAATCCAAAAGCCTTTATTTACACCGTCATGCTTATGAATGAGTCTACTAATCGTGTACCTGCTGTCCGTTTGCTGGTGGAGCAGCTTTCTCCTTGTGGAAAGCTGCTCCTTCAACTCCTCGCCGGACCCGCTCCGCGGGTCCCGCATCGCTGTTTGGGAGCAGAGGAACATCGGGGGTGTGTGCAGACGCCAAGGGCGCCGGTAAGCCTTGCAGGGCTGCGAGCAGCGTGGTCAGGGACTCCATATCCCAGGAGTCCCTGATAGCCCGGCAGCAAACACCTGGGCCGCTCTCCCTGCAAGCCCCGCCCCTTCACCTACGGAGCTAAAATCCCTCGCTCCCGCCGCCTCTTTGGGACCCTCTAATCGTGTACCTGCTGTCCGTTTGCTGGTGGAGCAGCTTTCTCCTTGTGGACCCTTCAACTCCTCGCCGGACCCGCTCCGCGGGTCCCGCATCGCTGTTTGGGAGCAGAGGAACATCGGGGGTGTGTGCAGACGCCAAGGGCGCCGGTAAGCCTTGCAGGGCTGCGAGCAGCGTGGTCAGGGACTCCATATCCCAGGAGTCCCTGATAGCCCGGCAGCAAACACCCTGCAAGCCCTGCCCATTCACCAATTACACCTTCTATATACAAACACTAGCTCCACCGCGGCGCGGGAGCGCGCGGGAGCTCGCCGGGAGAAGCCCGGGACAAGGGCGGGACCGTCTAAGGCAGTCATAGGTCGAAGGAGGCCGGGCTGGGCTTACCCTCTTGGGTCGTGTACTCGACCCTTGGACCTATTGCACTGTTAGAGCCCCCCGCCGAGTACAACTCACTACTAACATCATGCCGTCCCCGGCAAGGGAAAGTACCCCATTGAAGCCGGGAGGAGCTAAAAATAGGACTCTAGAGAACTACTTCTCCCGGGCAGTGGGGGAGGGGGATAAAGAGTGTAATTTGTCCCGGTTAAGGGCAGAACGGAGACGCTCAATAGATAACTTGAAAAATACCCCCCTTGGAGACCAACCCATTACACCCAGGGAGGAGCTGTCCCGAATTGATGATGTCCCACTTCTGCTGAGGGATTGCACTAACATTTCACCAGTTGCAGTCATGAGTATAGCTCCAGCTATCAGTCCTAGCCCTACCAGGGTGACCATTGATTTAGTCTCCCAACCCCCCCCAGTCCCCAAGGCCAGGAAAGCTAAACCCAAGCCAGTCACCACACAAGTAGTTTTTGGACCCCCTCCCAATAAACGCAGGAGGAAATCGAAGGGAGCTCAGGGAAGAAATAAACCCAAGGTTCCTCATTCGGACTTTGGGAAGTCCTCAAAAACCCCCGTAGTAGTAGAGAAATCATCGACTGATTCACATCCCAAACTTATTGCCCATGAGGATCCAGCTCCTGCTACGATAAAAGATACAGGAGCTAGTATTGCTAATGTTCCTCTCTCTGTTGTCCCGCTTGGAAACCTAGAATTCTTGCTAAGGTCTCTATTATTACCGATCAGCGAAAGTATAAAAAAGATTGAGATCAGACTAACCATACTGGAGGCCACATTAGGTAGTCTGAAAACTCCAGCTGGTCGACAGGGAAGGCAACCAGAATCCACTCCCCCCGCTGTAGCCCCCCAACTGCCGGCAAATAGCGCAGTAAACTCAGTCCCTCCACAAGCTGTGAATGCGGCGGCCACACAACAACCCTTAAGGTCAAAGTCTGCATTAACTAAGCCTCTTAACGCTAACATGCCCAACCCTCCGCCAGGACCTGTACCCCCGGCACAGCCGGTAGATAACATCACCCCGACCCCTCTAATGAAGCTCACCCTGAGACCACGCAGACCTAACCTACCCCCAGAGACTAATGATCTCACCGTAGTCATGGCGGGTGTCCCTCCACTTGAGGAAGGTGAAACTGTGGATTTTTGTGCCCTGAAAAGTAGGGTAATTAAGTGGCTAAATATAAACAGACCCCTCCCGAAACATTTTAATAACGAAATCATAATGGTAAGAAGGGTACCATGGGTGGGGAGAACACACAAATCCATTATAGGGGACTGCATATTGGTGAGTTTTAGGGACACAGGAACAGTGGCCTATATATGTCAAGGGAAGAATAGATCTAGGGAATCCACTATCCAAACCCTCCATGTGTCGTTCTTTTTTCCCATTACTCCAGTCCCATTCCAGCCACCCCAAATTCACGACAGCTGGGAGAGGGTTGGAAGTAGGGGGAGACACCAGGCCTTTAACCCTAGGCTGTTATTTGGTCGACCAGATCAACCCTTTTACACCTACAACCGGTTTAATTGCCTGAACGGTCTAGAGGGGGTCGATTGACAAACAGATAATGCAGAAAAGGGCGCTCTGGTAGAGGTGTTGGAGGAGCAAAGTCCTAAGGCTCAGCAAACCCTAGCGACTGGTGTGGGGGAACCCATGTTTGCTGAATCTAAGGCTATAGTCATAGATAGTACAGGAGGGGCTGGCAATGCAAGGGTCAATACAGGAAACAAGATCAAGGGCCCAGGGGGGTGTAGAACGGAGTGGAGAGGGTGTGAGACTCATCTCCTGGAACGTAGCAGGCATAGCGGGTAAATTTAACAACAAGGAATGGGTTGATTTTATTAAAAAATTTCATGTCATATGTGTACAGGAGACATGGGCTGTGGTGAATATTTACCACCTTCAGGGCTACAAGTGCTTTTTTGTTCCCGCCCGAAAATCCAGCTCAGGAAGAGCAATGGGCGGTTTGTCCATCTATGTAGATTTAGATCTCTCAGGCACCTGGTCCTCGCCAGACTGGATCTCACATGGGATCCAGGTAGTTCGGTTTCTCGGAAAGGGGTTAAGATTCTCTGTTTTTAACATCTATAACACTGAGTTAGTAAATAACCATATCCCGGTACTAACTGAACTTGATCATAGGTTAGGACAAGAAATTACATCCCAGAACAAGGGGCCGTCTCACGGGCTGCTTTTGGTGGGGGACTTTAACTGTCACCTCTGCCCGGCACTGGTCAAAGTAAATACAGACTGGGCACAATGCCCAATTGAGAAGGGGCCGCATTTCTCTCACTCGCCTACTGGGTCGGCTCTTAGGTTGCTTCGGCTTAAGTACGACCTAGAGCACACCGTTAATATGATAGACCCACAGTTGGATGGCACACTCCCACCAACCTTTAAGGGCAGGGGCTGCTCATCTATTATAGATTATATCCTGGTTTCGAGATCCTTGATTAATAAAATAATCAGTGTAGGGATAGACTGGAGCAGCTTCAGTGACCATAATCCGCTTGTTTTAACGCTCTTGTATAGGGCGGGTATTGGAACCAAAGTCCATCGCTTAATTGAGGAGAGGGTCACCGATCAAGGTAGGAGACTGAAATGGTCCAAAATAGATGGGGTAAAGTTTTATAAAACTTTGGGTGATAAGGGCCTACTGGCCATTAACGATTGTTTGGATCTGGAAGTCCAGGGACCAAGGTTACTGGAGGCATTTGACCATATTGCTAACCTGATCGATGGACTACTAAGGTCCAGTGTGCCCACACGTAACCTGGTAAATCCCCGCTGGTTTGAAAAAGATTGCTCTAAGGCACTGAGGGAATTGAAATGCTCCCTTAAGTCAAAACCACGGGATCCACAAAAAATTAGGGTGTGTAGAGAAAAATATAAAAAAAGAGACCAAAAGGAGGAAACTTACCCTGCAGGCAGAAGCATGGGCAGATCTAAGAGAGGCAGGGGAAAGAAAGGACCTAGCGGGGTTTTGGAGAATCATTAATAAACCGACCTTTCAAGAAAATGATTCTCCGGAGATAGGGGCTAACATCCTCCTGGAGCAGTGGGTCACTCACTTTAGGGGTTTATATAATCATGAGCCGGGCACCCATGTAGAGTCACCAGTAACCCCAAGTCAGGTTCCCCCAGTAGCATTTACTCTTAAGGAGATCACGGCAGGGATGGAGAGTCTAACTAAAAATAAAGCCCCGGGTCCGGATGGAATTCCCCCTGACCTGTTTCTTAGTAATATAGAATTATGGGCCCCTCTGATGACTAGGGTCATAAACACTGCTATCACCTGCGGTCTCCCACCATCCTGGTCTAAAGCGATCATTGTGCCAATCTTCAAAAAGGGCAACAAGGACGACCCTAAGTGTTATCGGCCTATTTCCCTGATTGACGTATCGGCTAAACTTCTGGGTAGGGCAATTCTGAACAGACTGTCCGAGTGGACCGAAGAGAATAACATCTTCTCGGACACTCAATATGGGTTTAGGTCAGGAAGGTCCACTAGTGACCAATGCCTGAACCTATATATGTTGACTGCCAAATATACCCTGGCCAGTGATGAACCCATTTATATGGGATTCATGGATCTGGCAGCAGCATTCGATCACGTCAATAGAGGGAAGTTGTGGGATATGATGTCAGGTATGGGGATTGAGAGTGGTCTAATCACCATATTGAGGGAACTGCATAGTGACACTACGGCCAAGGTCAGATTTAACAGGGAGGGAGGATTGTCTGACTCTTTTCCATGTAAAAGTGGAGTCAGACAAGGTTGTATTCTTGCCCCTTTTTTGTTCTCCCTTTACATCAACAACCTGGAGCAGTTTCTTTTGGGTCTAAAGGCAGATTCCCCAAGGGTCGGGCTGCGGCATATTCCTGTCCTGCTTTACGCAGATGACGCGGTTTTGCTTGCACGCACACCTCGAAGCCTACAAATCCTGATAGATGGGTTCGTTAAGTTCATGAGTAACCTGGATCTATCTGTCAACCTAGGTAAATCATATGTGCTCCTGGCAGGCAAAAAACCTTCCACTAAATTCACTTACACAATAGGCACCCATTGTTTAGAGGAGGTTAAAACGTTCTCCTATCTTGGAGTAACCTTTGACGGTGCTCTGCAATTTAACTCCTTGGTGGCGGAACGTTGTAGTAAAATGATTGCCTCTAATGGGGCAATAGCTGGTTATGGCAGGAGGCTGGGCAGATGGAGTCCGGAACAGGTGATGAACTTGTATGGCTCCATAACATGCTCCAAAGTAAGCTATGGGGCAGAAGTTTGGGGCTTCGTGAACACTACTAGAATCCAACAGGAAGAAAACAGATATCTGAAATCTATCCCGAGGGCACCACCTAGTACCGCTGGATTCATAGCTCACAGGGAGCTAGGGAGGCCATACCTGGATGACCTGTTAAAACTCAGGCCAATTGTGGCCTGGCTTAAAATCTGGGTCAATCCAGATGCGCATCTAAGCAGAGAAATTCTATTGGACTGCTTAGGTAGGACCCACTGTATGCGCATCCCCTGGCTTAAATATGTGAGAAACAACCTTGAGGATCTAGGGTTTGGAAACCTCTTCAGGAACCCCACAACCATCTCAGCACAGCACAAGAAACAAGTAAGGGAAATTTTTCTAGAGCGGAAAACCCAATGCCGAGCTGAGGCTGAAGGAGAGAAAAAGACTGTGAGGGCTTATAATCTGGTGAAGAGTGTGGAGGGCATGGAGCCCTATCTGTATCTTGTGCATAATACACAGGATAGATTCCTCATGTGTCGTTTCAGACTGAATTTACTTCCCTTTATGTTGGCTTCACCAGCAGGTTTCACCACGTCGATTGAGCAGAAGGGACCCTGCGGCTGCGACAATCGGTCTCCGCAGGATTCCCTTCACTTTGTCCTGCTTTGTCCATATTTCTCTATGCCCAGGCGCAAATTCCTAGTAAATATTTTTAAAAAAGCTCAACAGGAACACGCCAGGGATGCACTAGTCTTTCTGCAAAAAGCCTTTGACCCGCTAACCTTGTGCTGTGTTATGAATTTTATCAAGGTTGCGGTCCGACTAAGGATGACGAGGGGAGAGGAATAAAAGACTTGGGACTCTTTATTTTAAATTCACGGCCCTGTATGTTGGTATTTTTATCGTATTAACTATGTACAAGGATCTTGATTAATATTTAATGCTTTTTTATCTATGTATATGTATGTGTGCTTTTATGGTGTTTTCTAATCACCGAATAAAGATTCTTGAATTGAAATTGAATTGAGTCTACTCTGTCTATCTTTTATTGCTAAACAATGTTTTGGGGGTTCTCCCCTATTCAAAAACAATAGAGCCTTACCATGTATACCACCATCTCTACATAACCACTTCGTAAACGAAGTCAATTGATAGCTTTCTAACTGCAGCAGGAAGTCCATTGCATCCGCCTTGACAAACAAGCATTTACAATGCAATGGTTTTGCCTTTGTTAAAGTTTGAGCTATTGGCAATGCTCTTGACAATTTTTTTTTTTAACATAAATAAATGGCATTGTTATTTGCAATGCCACTAGCTTTATCTTTCGCAAATGACACCCACAAACACCTACAGAGAGCCCCCAACACACACCCACACAGAGCCCCCCCACACACACTGCAAGCTCCCTCCACACACTGCGAGCCTCCTCCACACACTGCGAGCCACCCCCCACACAGAGAGTCCGCACACACCGAGAGCCTCCCCCACACACTGAAAGCCCCTCCCCCACACACTGAAAGCCCCCCCCACACACAGAGCCCCCCCGCCCACACACAATGCCCCCCGCCCCGTCTTTCCGCCCTAGGCCTCTACTACACATATAGCAGCTGAGAGCTTCCGACACATTCTCAAGAAAACGCATTGTTTAATTAATATTATAGAGCTCTCCAGTTTCTCAGGTTTACGCGTGAGTAGGCCAGGTATTTGAGTTGAATTTTAGGACCTGTGGTCCAGATTAATACTGGTAAAGTCAAAACAAAAACCTGGACTGGAAACGCTATTCACGCACGAAGAAGCTGGGTAAATTGAGAAGCGCACGGAGGACACGGCCGAACATAGAAAGGAAACACTAGAGAGAACAGCAAAAAAAAAACAACAATATATTAGAAGAATATAAACAAAAGAGCCTGAAGTTACCTGTAAGAAAAATACAAATTACATCACAATATATCTACGACGAGTCGCACTTACCTGAATAAGTCACGCCAAGATC
Organism: Lissotriton vulgaris; assembly: GCF_964263255.1. Lineage (NCBI taxonomy): Eukaryota > Metazoa > Chordata > Amphibia > Caudata > Salamandridae > Lissotriton > Lissotriton vulgaris. The sequence continues at coordinate 275,529,910 of NC_141698.1, read as the reverse complement.
ACAAGAGTACGTCCTGGGCTGCTGCTACAGGTACGGCTGCTGCACTTTATTTTTAAGTGCGCAAGAATACTCTGTGGATGGAGGAATAAGCAGATTGGCATGAGACTTGGTGGAAAGAAGCGCCTGGGGGGTACCCCCAGGTAAGCCCAAAAGCTTCATTCCAAATCTTCAATACGCCGGTGCGGTGATAGGTGACAATGAATAGGTGACCAGGGATCTTTGCTGGACCACGATTTTTAAAATTGACTAGCAGTGTCGGTGGTCTCCTCTGGAAGATGCTGTGCCCTCCAGCTATAAACTTCACCCCTCGCTGTGATCGCTGCTGGAACGCGCGCCCCTGCCACTGACCTTCTCGCTGCGCCCCGACCTGGCTGCTGTCAGGCTGCTATCGTTCAGCCGCTCCGAGCCCGCCCTAGCGCCAACCCTAATTCTAACACTCGTTCTGTTTGTTCCTGCTGCCCCAGGTGGTCCTATGCACGGCCCCCAGGGACACTGTGGTGTCATTTATTATGAATAAAAAGAAGTACACATACGTACGCATAATCTTCGTGCTTCCTGGTTAACCGATCCCAGCGTAAGGTATTGTAATCGGTAGAACGGAAAGGCTATTGTGAAGCGCTCTGACACCTTCGAGTAAAGTCCGCGCTATATAAAAACGCATAAAATAAAAATAAATAAATAAATAAAACTGTCGCACAGGCTGGTATGCAAAGGTTGGGGTCAATGCCCCCCGCCCCGTCTTCCCGCCCTAGGCCTCTACTACACATATAGCAGCTGAGAGCTTCCGACACATTCTCAAGAAAACGCATTGTTTAATTAATATTATAGAGCTCTCCAGTTTCTCAGGTTTCTGTGGTCGCCAGGCAAAACCTAACAAGGGCTGATGTGTGTGTGGGGGGCAGAAAACAAGCAGGAAAACTACTACGGGGAAAAGGGGTATAAAAAGAAAGGCCTTTGCATCTCGGTAAAGGAGCGCGAGCTACCCTCAGATACAGCGCAGGTGGCACCAGAAAAGTAAAAGATATGGACGTGCAAGGCCAGGCTTGTGACTGCAGGCTGGTGGGAGGGAGTGGGGATGTGTGATGTACTCGCCATCCATAGCGCTTGGAGTCGACTCGCTCTGCCTACGGCATTATACTTTCTTGTGTAAGCATTACTCGCTACGTAAAACCATATACAACATACCAGGCACCACAGACCCCTACCAAAATGAGCACCTAGGTTAAGGAGCGCTATGGTGTCAAACTGGTTACAGAAGTCACTATACAAATGCTGATGCCACAACAAAGAACTGCCCTCGCTTTGCACGAGCGCCCACATTCATCACATTGAACATACAGTGCATGGGGGCAAGGCCGGCTTTTGGCATAGGCGAGCTGGGCCCAGACTGCCTCCTTTGTTATTCCCTCTCACCACCAACACCACAGACAAAACCACTGTCATGGACCTGAGAGTGATTCAGGTGAGTTGGGGGAGGCGCGGAGATGTTAGTGTTCCAAAGCCAGTCACTGCTGTGATGTCAGACAGGAGCTGACGTGTGAATACAAAAGGGGCTCCCTACTGCTTCACTTTATTCACCAGCAGAAGGCAGGACCCCAACTTTCTTAGGACCCAGGGATCTATCCCAGCACAGGAGGCAGCGGTTGCCAGACGAGCCCTTTAAGCCAGGATTTGCGGTTGACTATTGTGTCAAGAAGCCCCCGCCAGCAAGGGCGCCAAATGTCTTTCTGCCCAGGGCGCTACCCCAGCAAGGGGTCTCAGTCCAGCAGCACAATGGATGGCATTCAACAAAACAAGGGGTCTCAGTCCAGCAGCACAACGGATGGCATTCAACAAAAAAAGCTCCTGGCAGAGAGGATGTGAGAATGACCAGTCAGTCATAGACTGAGTCAAACCCGTTGCCATTGTGCACACCCCGTCTGTATCCAGTTAAAGTCCCTCGCAGCAGATATTCTCCGGGGTCGAAGGCAGTGCGTGCCACGTCAGACGGTTATACAGGCATGGCAGTGGAGGGGACCTAAGTTTTACCACTGCCGAGTTTAACGACGTGGGCTGAAATCACGGCGTCTGTGTTTCACCGAGGAACCCTGCGACCCTGGGCAATTTATTTCACTTTACCTCAGCCTGTAAATATGTTTAAAATGTTCAAGTATCTTATTTGATAGTTTCCCACGCCAACACTTGACACTCATTTTGACGAAACGAAGCTGCGGCCAATCGCAGCGCGGCTCCAGCGATGACGCGGCGGCTCGAGAACCACTCCTAGCGCGGCGGCACTGAGGGGGCTCGACCGCCTCAGCCAATGGGAGGGCAGCTCCTTCGTTCTTGCTCTCCGCAACCTAAATTAGGTGAACGCTAGCAGGCTGCACCCCCAGACCAACTCAACACTTCGCACCCCCTAGGAAGTTTTACGATCTGCACTCAGGGGCGAACTTCGCAATCTGTACCCCTGGGCCACCATCCCCTCTACAGTGCCTGCACCCAGCGCTAGATTACCACCTGCCCCTACAGTCTCTTAGGTCCGCCCTACAATCCACAGGCTGTCCCTCTGGCGCCGTCATAGAGAGGCAGGTGCCTTCCCTGCAGCCAGAGCTTCTCCCGGCTCTCTCCTCGGGTCCGGTGCTCCTCTCCACGATGCCCAGTACTAGATTCCTCGCCGACTCCAGGCTCTCGCTGTTCCTTCCCCGGCGCTGGTGTGCTCTGCAGGCGACAAAGGCTCCCCACGCTCTGTTCTCCTTCCCGGGGCTGGAGGTGCTCCTGTGCCGGACTCTGCTTCTCCCGCCGGGGCTCTCGCCGCGCTTTCTTTGCCAAGTTCTCCGGGCTGCTCTCCTGGGCTCTCTGTTCTCTTTCCCTCCGCAGCTTCCAGCACAACCTGCTCCGGAGCCGCGTAGGTTGTTAAAGTGGCGATAACAGTCGACAGAGAGGTGGGGCCCACAAAGCAAGGCGGCGAGGTGAGACTCACACAACAGAGAAAGAGACAGTTCTTAGCGCTTAATAAACAGCCAAACCGGCTTTGTTTGTATTCCTGGGTCCTCTGCATTTGGAAGGGACAGTGAAACAGTCGAGGGACAGTGAAGCGAGAACGGGCAAAGACGCAGGCTGCTTCCTGCTCTCCACTCCTCCTCCTCCCGATGACACGGCGGAGGCTCGGCCGGCTGGGCCAATCCCAGCGCGGCCCTGGCTGTAGACGGACGGCTGCTTCCTTCGGCAGGAAGGCGGGTGTCGGCTCAATGCAGACCCAGATTCGGGGGCGTTCCCGAGAACAGGCTTTCGGCTGACGTCGCCAAAAGCCAAAAATTCTCGGGAACGCCCCCGAATCTGGTCCTGCATTGACGGACAAACGTGTCTTCCAATGGCTAGCCTCCATTTATGGAGCTAGCCAATGGAAGACGGGGCGGATTCCAACCCCTATACTATACTCATTAGGTTTTTCCTAGCGCATGCGTACTTCGTACGCGTTGGCTAGGCAAAACCTAAAAATGTAATTGTTCACTGTTGAATAAAGGGGAATCAGCTAAATACAAAGGTGCTGCTATAAGAAGAATTGGGTAACACATGTTATGAAAATTGATAACTGAAAATATGAAGAATGCAAAGCTTAGTGTTGACCTTAAAATAAATGAGTGATTTAACCAGTTGAGTTCTGGAAATGACACTTCTGGTAAATTATGCGCAGATGTAAACTGATGGAAAGTAAACTGGGCAAAGTGCTAGAGTCCAGTTACCTTTCATTGGGACCAAACTTACTGCGTCTTTTAAGGCCATGTAGTATGCAAAAATATACGCAGTTTTAGTGCCATGCTATTCCCACAAAAATCAGTATACGTGAAGCTTAAGTGTCAACTGTGGGCTTGAGGCTGAATTGATAAGCACTTTATATGCATCTTCTCTGCCTTAGGTACCTGACCGAAACACCCTCTTACAGGACATTTTCAATACGTGCTGAGTTAGAAAATTGAAGGACACATTGGTTTTAGTTGGTCAAGAGATTCTAATGATATATGCAAAAAAAACGATTACTCACATTCAATAACATTTTTCTGGTGGACACTCTATCTAACCTCTGGTTCCTTACATTGTGTGTCAGCCTGGATCAGGAAAACTCAAAAGCAGCACTCCTGCGCATCAACGATATTCGACCTCCAAAAGTGAGAAACAGAACTGCATATTAGTACTAACCATGCCTGATAATATCAGTTTCTTTCACAGGCTAGTCCGGGTCCTCAGATGCAGAGCCCATCAGCCAATTGGTGTGACCAATCATCCGGAGATGATTCGTATCTCCAGATTGGGACCCTTTTAGATGGAAAAGGAGGCGAGAGGGCAGTGAGGAATCTGTGGTTACACAGACTATCAACTAGAAAGAGTACTATTGTAGGTAAGTAACTTGCTCTTCTGATGGCTACGTCTAACTGCAGGTATCTCACCTTGTGAATAGAGTACCTCCCAAGGGAGTGGGTCTGTAGAATGGCTCAGACCAACAGACCTGACTGTCAAGGCAACAGTACTTAGTGAACATGTGCACGGATGCCCATGTAGCCACCTGACAGATATCCAGGATAGGCACTCCGCATGCTAGCGTGGTAGCAGCAGCTTTGGTACAAGTGGAATGAGCCCTTAGTCCTTCAGGTGGCTGTTTCTAAACTAGTGCATTGCAGATTTTAATGCAAAGAACTATCCACCCACATATAGTTCTTTTATTCACAGCCTAGCCTTTCTTTGCCCCAGGGAAACCCATTTGGAGCTGATCCTCCATGCTTTGATCTCTGGTCAATGTAGAACCTACTGGCTTTCTCGGAATCCAAACAATGGAGCCTCTCCTTCTCTTCTGAGGGGTGAAGCAGGGCAATGAAGTCCAGGAGGGTGATAGCCTGTCTGACATGAATAGGTTACAACAAGGAGGGGTTGCTGGACTGTTCCTAGGCGTGACTAAGGGAAAAGCTAACTGGCGTGACCAAAGGTGTAAGTGTAACACCCAAGGGCATCCATTTTGTTGGATGTATTTGCCTCACACACCCAGAAGGGTGTCATGCTTCATCATCGGCGGTTGCTCCTCGTCGGGGAGGCGGTGCAATCCCCGACGGGCTCACCTCAAAGAGGGGCTCTTTGGCGGAGATCTTTTTCCAACAGCCTTATGGTGAGGTGTGGGTGTGTGGGCAGGGAGGTATGTGATAGTGAAAAGGGATATTTAAAATGTAGCTAAGGGTACCGGAATCAACTTTATTCTGGGGTCCCTAGCTGCAATTAAAACCAGGGGGCTAGCTCACTAGGAGTCAACGAGTAAAGTCAGGTGAACCTAGATGGGGCTAGTGGTGAAGACGGTCGACATGTTTCTCGCTGTGGGCAATAGTTACCCGCGATTCATCAGGACCTATAACAAGGTGATTTACAACATGCTGGTGTCATGTGTGAGTTTGTGTGTGTTTTACCTCTGTGGGAGTTGTCCTATGCCTAGACATAGAAAAGAGATAAAACAACAATAATTAAAAACAATTTGCAAGTTGCAGAGTAGGTCACGCCAAGGGAAAGACCTGTGAATAGTGTGGCATGCTGTAGGTGTACTTGTGATTCAAGTAACAGTCATTGCATGCCTAAGTGGTTATGTATGCCAAGTGTCTAAAGTGTGGCACACAGAACAATCACTGAGTGGGTGAGGTGGATTGTTGTGAAGTGTGAAGAGGTTTTAAAAGGTTTAAAAAGATTAAAATATGCAGCAGCTGTCCAGGCTCAAGTGTATACCTGGGTTCATACCGTGTGTTGGCATCAGTCAATAGCGAGGAGGACACCCATTAAAACATCAAGGTGATTAGGTGAACAGTTGCACACACACTGACTCTAGAAGAGCCTTAGTTCTAACACACTCACATTGCCCACTCACCTATCTGTCAAGAACTAACAGCCACCAGAGGGGTCGGCGGGATAAGGCATCAAGGATAAGTCCATAGGTTAAAACTGGGGTAAAAAGGTAAACAAACCGCCAGGCAACCATTAGTAAGAGAGCAGTATCTTTAACCTCAAGGAACTCCTAGTCTAGAGCCCTGTTGTCCCACTGCAACACTCACCTCTAATCTCTTGTGCCTTGGCTGCATGACCTACCCTTCTCCGCCGAGCTCGAGTAGATATGGGAGCTCGGCGGGAAGGGTTATTTACATCGGCAACAGCGAATCAAAACGAAACGCGCGTCTCCGCCTATCGGCGTGTCACGTGGTTTCCGTCGATCGCGGGGCGGCCATCTTAGACTAGTGGATCGGTAGCATCAGGGAGGCTATGATGTTTGATAGCGCGCCGCTTGACTGTGTTCAGGATACCCGTTAATCAGGAGATTAAGTCACATAGGAGCCGGGTTTCGCTCCAGTGCTAAAAAATGCAATTGGGCGCACATTATTATAAATCGTGATGTCGATCAGTGTAGCGGCGGCCATCTTGGAATGGTGTCTCATTGCCTATACCCCTGAGTGGGTCCACAGACCTAGCGTGCTGTAGGCGGATTCGTGTTGAATCTTGGGGTGTACACGCATCAGAGGTAAAATGTAGATGGCACATTAATAATGATAGTTGAAGAAATGCAGAGTCGTCTGTTCCGAGTGTGTCATGCATAGCCCCTAAGGTACGGTGACATTAATTCTGGTCGTGGTATCGACAGTGTGGGCAGACCACATATTTGAGTGTGTGTTAAGCTCACTATGGGGTATGAACCCAGAAGGGGGAGGTATAATTTTAGATTGCAGCCCAATGCTGGTTGTGAGGCTGCATGGCAAAAATGTTATAAGTTGGAATTCGGATGGCTCACAGCGAGTGCCACGGGATGTCTTCATTGAGACCCAATCTATCAGAGGATAGACGGTGGACCCATCTCTGTTCCTTCTGAAAGAGGGCATTCTTGGGGTAGTTGGGGCTGGACTCGAGTACCACCCACTTGACAGAATCCTCGTCATGGCCTTGGTCTACATAATGTTTACACATCTTTGTATGTGTCCTTTTGCAGCGGAAATTGCTACGATGTTCAATGATACGGGTTTTGATGGGGCGGGTTGTCATTCCGACATAATGCAAACCACAAGGGCACGTGAGGAGGTATATACAGTGTGAGGTGTTACAATTGGTATGGTGCCTCAGCTCCCATGTGAAGGTCTCAGAGAGCTGTATAGTTTTAACTGTCATGGTGTATCGGCAGACTCCACACATACCACAGGGATAGTGGCCCGTGACCGGGGGAAGATGCCACAGTGTCTGTTGGGTTAGGTGTCACTACGTTCGGCAGGAATGTAGCTTGAGGTCTTAGGACCAGTTTATCTGGGAAAAAGGTTGTGTAAGGCAACTGGTCTAAAAGTGCCTAAAGCTCACTTATGCGATGGGCTAATATTATTGTCACCAAAAGACTGTTTTCATGGTCACAAGGCATAGTGCACAGCTCTGCATTGGCCCAAAGAGTGTGCACATCAGAAATGTGAGAACCACATTCAAGGCCCACTGTGGCATCACAAAGGGTTCAGCGAGAACATATGTTGTAAACTTTTAAGAAACCTCATTACAACAGGTGATTTGAATGAAGAAGGCAAATCCAGAAACCGTAAAAATAAAAAAAGAGAGCAGGCAAATAGTCTTTAGCATTGCTCAGTGCAAGTCCTAGCTGCGCCAAAGATAAAACAAGCAACAAAACATCCAACAGTTTGGTCTGTAATTGGTCCACCGCCAGTTGCCGCATCAAGCCACAAACTTTTTCCAGCGCCCGGGATACAATGACTTTGTGGACGGGAATCTAGCTGCCGGAATCAATTGCCGGCCCCTCCATCTCCACACTTGGAGATGGAGGTGGCGCAGGCCGGGGTGCACAACCCTTCCCTGCTGCTGCTGCAAGAGATTTCCCCCAAATCAGCAGCTTAATAGGAGGACAAATAATCAAGACCAGGAGTTTTGGGTACCAAATTCTCCTGGCCCAATCCGGAGCCACAAAGATAACTTGGGTCCAGTTAATCCTGAACTTTTTTCAGTACTCAAGTCAGGAGAAGCAGGGGCAGAAAGGCATACAAAAGTCCCAAATTCCATCCTAGGCAGAATCCGTCTCTGAGAATAATACATCACATTGACAACAACAGCAAACTCCTTCTACCCATTTTTTTTTTAAATAAAGAAGGCGTTTTGTTGTAATAGTGTTAACAGCGTTTCGATCTCAGTTATTAGATATCTTCATCAGGACAGATATATGAGCATGTAGTAATCAAACAATCCCAAGGCTGCAAGGAAAATCGTGGCATGTGCTGCGCCGTGGGCAGAAAATGCCTAATTTTTTTTAATTGTGTATAAGGAGTTTGTTCTTGTTGTCAATCCAATGTATGCTTTTGAAATTTCTTTCACTCACTACAGCACGTTCCTATTCACATCTTTGTGAGCACTAGATCTATAATCCGCTTGTAATAATAAAATGAATATTGTGAAATAAATTAAATGCCTTACAACATTCCCTATACTTGTTTAGAAAATTGCCTTATGCCATATGATATTAGATTGTAGTTTGCTTTCTTCAGATAGTCCATCACTATAAATATTACCCCAGGTTAAAAAATAAACCTCCTCTCGAAGGGAGCTTTCCCACCCTCTTGCTTCTTGACCAGAAGTGTGCCTGCAGTTTTTGAAAGTAGATGGTGGCCTCCTGACTCCGGCCAGAACAGTGATGCAACACAGGGATCATCTACCACCAGCTAAGTGTGTGTGTGAGGACACTGAAGCATATAACAAAGAAAGATACCATTGGCAATGACTATATATATATATATATATATATATATATATATATATATATATATATATATATATATATATATATATATATATAAAATATCTCCAGCACTAATGGCTGCATTTACATTAGAACAGCGAGGGATCAGTGAGTGTGAAGCCAGCCCTGCCCAAAGAGCAAAGAATAGCAGGGACCCCTGCAGCACCCCATGAAGGACAACTGGCAATGGATCTGGTTGGGGGAAAACAAGATAAACATAGAAGGAAGGGGGGGGGGATGTAAAAGTGTGACAGCTGAAGTTAGATTTGCCACTTTTTTCCGATAAAATACCAGCTATTTGTTCAATTCTGAAATGGGTGCTTAGAAATGTTATTTTAACATACATTTGTGTAACGTCGCCTTGCAGAATTTGCAGGGCAGCGACAGCGCATGCATGCGCGTCCAGGCATAAACTTTCACAGCTTGCAAATACTTTTGAAGTGATTAAATGATTTATGCTTTTATTTTGTGGAAAAAATATCAATTGTGATTTATCAAGGTTTTTTTGTGAACCTTTATTTAAAAATTCAGGCCTCAACAGTAAGCGTGCTCTATCAACAAATATAATGAAATATAGCACAACAAAATACTGGCCAGGTGGCAAATTTAGGGTATTGCCACACAATATTCCTCCTTCCGCAAAGATCTAAAAACGTTCTTGTTCAAACAGGCCTTTTCCTTGTAACTTGTCCCTCCTTTCCCTGCGCCAGGTTCACTCCGTCCTCAGTTGCTGGACCTACCACTATAGCGCCAAGAAACGGCGCGGTGAACGCTGCGCTTTACAAATGTTTTTAAATTAAATTAAATTATGGGTACATCATGGTGTGGAGAACAGGAGGCAAGAGGGGAAAAAAATAGTGACAACATGTAAGAGACTTGTGGAGCGAGTAAGCAAGAGGTGGGAGTAAGAGGGGCAGAACCATGGAGAGAAGGTTAGAGGCTGGGTAGGAATGAGAGGTGAATCGAAAACGGAGAGGAGATGTGACTGTAAAGACACGGAACCAGCAATAGACAGGAAGAGCCTGACCGTAGTGAAAAGGGCAGAGACAGTGCTTTAAATAGGACGATCCTCACAGGTACTGAGTACCGCCACTCCTTCTTTTTATCACTGCTAGTACCGACATTTAGCTACTGGTAGGCTCATTGGCTGATAGTGCTGGTGAGCACTCGGCTGTCCGAGAAGAAGCTATCTCTGACAGCCAAGGCGATTCTGTAGTCCCTAGCTCAGCCGCTGCTGACAATTCAGCTTAGGCTCCTTTGCATGGTGGAATGCTTTTGTGTACGTCTGCTTGTTTGTTTCTGTGTGTGTACACGCTTGAGAATACATAGCATTGTGCCAACAACAAATAACGGTTTGATATTAAGGGCCATATGTATCATAGTTCCGTTTTGCGATTCCTAAATAGCGATTTTTAAGGAATCGCTATTTAGGAATCGCAAAATGGTATGTACGAAGAAAATCGTTTATTTTTTAGCAATTACTTAATCTTCCTTATTTGCGAATTCGTATTTTGCGAATTTGCAATTAAGGAATAATTTCCAATGCATTCCTATGGGCCAGGAGGCCCATAGGAATGATTGCGAAATAATTCTCAAATTGCGAATTCGCAATTTGCTAATCGCAATTTGAGAATTATTGCAAGGGTGCAGGGGTGTCTCAAGGACACCCTGCTGCACCCCTGTAAATTACATGTGTGTGCATATGGCGCACATACATGCCCAATGGCCATATATGTGCGTCATATGCCACCCTCACAAATGCACAATTGTGCATATTTACAAGAAATCGCAAATTACCACCAACGACAAGTTGGTGGTAATTTGCTATTCCTAAACCTGAAATCGCAAGTCTAAAAAGCTTCATACATAGCATTTAAGGAATCGCAAAATTGCGATTCCTTAATTGCTTAAGCAAAATAAGGAATCACAATTTTTTGCGATTCCTTATTTAGCTAATTGTGCACACATTACAAAATCGGTAAAAAGGCCGTTTGCGATTCGCTAAGGCCGAAATTCTGAGAATTTCGGCCTTAACGAATCGCAAAAGGCTTGATACATATGGCCCTAAGAGTTTGCAAAATTACAAAACAAGGAAATGTTGACCTATTCTGTTTAGCTTTCATTTTGTGTAATGATTTAACCTGTTTTGTTTACATAAATGCATTTCTGTTGTGTTTTGATATCTGCTTAAACTGGTAGAGAAGTCATTAAGTATCATTATGTCTCGTCCCTAGCCCCGTGCCTAACCTCGCCCACTTGGCACGCCTCTAGCTTATTTTAATGAGTACCTGCACTTATTTTCCCCCTTTAAAGCACTGTACACACATACATATAAACGTTGTTAAATAAAAGCCACTACTACTAGATGCATGCCCTTCGCCACACGTGGGGAAAGCGGGTAAGTGAGGGCTGCGCACAGTCCTCAGTAGCAGCAGCATGTACATGCTAAGGTAAATCATTGGTTTGACTTGCTCTGTCATTGGGCCTCTGTCTGTAGTATAAAATATACGCACCGCAAATGAATGCAAGTAGAGGCCACTCAGACTGAAGGTCTTTCTCTCTATATCCACTTCATTCGCCCCGCCTCGTTCCCTCCCCGCAGAACCGCAGATGGGGACACAATAGGCCGAGGGTCTGGCCTCTGGTGGCGGGGAGCGGTCCTTTTGTGGAGCCGGCAGTGACAGCCGGAGGGTGGAGGGACCCGCGTTCCATCGCACAGCGCCATGGCGACCCGATGGGCCCCTCTAACCTCTTGCCCCAGCACTCTGGCAGGCGTAAAACACGTGTGCACCCCCAGAAGAGGCACTCGGGCCACACAAAAGCCCTGAATGCGAAAGGGCGCCAGCTTTTGAGGCTCGTCGTCTCTTGGGCATCCCTGCGATTGAACACGTGTGTCTGTGATGGCGGCAAGAGCAGGGATGTAGGAAGACAAAGGGCACGGGTCTCCGCTGATCCCGCTCGAACTCAGTCTCGCGCCACACTTTGACGTGACAGCTGACTTCAGAGTCTGGACGGAGATTGCGCGCGCTTCAAATTCATGTTGATGTGATTCGTCACACCGCTGCTGGGGCTTATCCGAGGTATCTCCATTGTATATTTCTTTCATTGCAGGCGTACTTTCGTCTACATATTTCTAAAGGTTTTTACTGATTAAACATATAGGCAGTACATGACACTTCCCGTAAATGAAAACCAAACAATAGGTTTTGTTTGGTCCTGTCAGAATTGTAAACCTCGACGTACCAGTTGCACGCAAATCTCAACAGCAAGCGCTTAGGGCCTCATTTATGAGAAATGACGCATCGCTGCGTGAAAGCAGCGATGCGTCACTTCTCAGTGCGCACTCCTTGTGTCAAGATTGATGCGTCATATTTATAATATGACGCATCATGTCGCAAAGAGTTACAGATACGTCAGTATTTTTTACGTATCTAGGCGCAAAAGTGACTCATTGCTGGAGTGTGTCACAAAAGTGCCGCAACTCCAGCAATGTGTACTTTCACATGGGCAAGTCCCATGTTGTCAGTGCCTGCGTCAGTCATACACCTGCCATGAAGCAGGCATAAGATTTTGACGCATTAGCGGCCAAGAAATAGCGCAGTGAAATCTTATAGATTTCACTGCGTCCCTTCCATGACCCTTTCGTGCGTCTAAACGCCCCTCTTGCATACATTATACCTAGCCCAGGAATAATGTGGCGCAGGGGTTTACAAAGTGACGCAACTACCTAGATGCGTCAATTTGTAAATATGGCACAACAAGGTGCCTTTTTTACGCCACTGGTGCGCCACAAAAAGTGACGCACCGGCGGCGTAAAAGTGACGCACAGCCTCATAAATGAGGCCCTTACAATCTAACACTTGTTCCAAAGAGTGAGGTGTAACACCGATCAGCAGGGCAAGTACATTGGCCAGCTCACCGCAGCTCATCTTGGTTCTTAACATATCCTTCTTCAAATATTTATGGTTTGGTAAATCGCTAAAAGTACGGTGGTTCGACCCGTCGGCTGGAGTGCCACCAATCCTTGAGTTTACAAGGGTACCTCCCACCAGAACTGCACATCTTCGCCACTTTCTAGTGTATTCAAACACTCCAGAAACAAGTGATGAAACAACATATTCTTTATTTGCTGACCAGCATATCATACACTGAGTCCTCTCAGTTCCCCCTCAAAGACTGTCCTTTTCCCCCACATTCTAAAATAAAACCCTTAGTCAATGATTGGCTATGGTAGCCTAATAGGATCGAAACGAACCTATCCATAACATAAGAAGAATATTCCCAATACAACAGTCAGAGAGTGCAATATAAATGGAAACCTCATGTACAACAAAGAAACTCAGGTCATGAGCAAATTAGCTCTTGCATTCTAAAACTCAGAGAAGACAGAAAGACCTCCTTATTAGTACATCTCATATCCTAGTGAACAGGAGAAAGCCTTAAGGGTCACAGAAAGATGTTTCGAAGCCCCCTCAAATGTACCAGTACCAGCAACTGAAACCTGAGAGTTCCCATACATTCCAGCCCTTTAAAGCTCAAGGTCATTTTTTGTTAGAAAAAAAACTAGGTCTGGCCAATCATAGCCCAGAAGGGCAAATTTACAACATTCTGAAGAGCTAATCACCTAAGTCCACTTGACACACCCTCTGTGAATTTAGCTGCAAGTAATTGTAACACTTTTTCACCAGAAAAAGACAGATACTCTCTACTCATTCACAATGTAAAATGGAACTCACGCACTCATGTCACAATTTTTTTTATCACTGACGTAAGACCTTCAAAATACTCGACTGATCACTTCACCCGCCACCCAGCCACCCACCCACACACAGGCAAAAGAATGCACAGACGTCCTCACTCCCCTCTGGGTAATAATGATAAACGTCACTCTTGAGCAAGGCTTTCCCTGACACTTATGGAAAGTCCCGCCTGCCCCCTACGCAAAATGAACGAAGGTGATGCCAACTTTGTAGACAATTTCAGACCAATCACTGTATTACCAGTGGTCGAAATGGGGGAAAAAGTAGGGGAGCTGTGGGCGGAGAATAAGAGGGCGAGAATAACCCAAAGGTTTGGATCAGGGGCGGAGTCAGAGATGTGGCAGAAAACACAAAACATCCCAACTTTTTGTATTTGTTTGGCATTTCACTGCCCAGTTACAGCTTCTTATGTTATTTAATTCAACCAATGGATACACCTGATTAATTAAGGTTTAATATGAATCATTGACATTAAAATATATTCGAAAGTGGGATAGGTTTCAAATCACAGAATGTCCCAAACATGCTTAAAAGATGAAGCACAAGCCATTTGTCTCCCAGCCATGCAGTTTCTGTCATCAGCAATTCATCTCCCCTTTTCCACAAGAGCAGTTCAAACATGAATGGCAAAATATCCTAGTTTTCAAATGTTTTATATACAATTATGGCGCTGCCATATTTGCCACATAATACAAGATCTGCTGCGTAATCTGACAATTTTAACTAATAAATTGTTTGGATCAAAAGTTACAAAAAAATGTGACTTGTGTTGTTGCGGAGTGGATGGCCTATTGCAAAGGTTGACTAATCACCTTTCTCACGGCTGCATTTGTATGTTACACTGTTACTAATAAGGCAAACTATTTCCAGAGACTGTTAGCATGTGTACACATGTCAAAATACTAAAATATCAGAAAATATACTGCATTGCGCTGCAGCCTTATTATTATTTTTTTAAAATCTTTATTAACATGAAGGCCTAAGGTGCATACACAATATTGCAGTCCAGAAACAATAACATTTTTCATGTAAGTATGTTACGTTAGGTCAGTGTATACAATGTAAAGTCCAACGCATGCGAATGTTATCCTAACCTCAACATGATTGGTAGCTACCAGTTGTCTTAATACAAGTGATGAAGCTCAGCATAATGTCTCACATTATATAAGGTATATCTCCCGTACCCTCATAGCACAAATAGTATCATGTGAAGTACACAATTCAAAACAAAGAAAAGTAAACTTACATTGTCATCATTGTCCGGTTTGCTACACACGTCCTTAGCTAACCAACATCACCCCCCATGGCCACTCTTTTTGGTCCCTGATAAAGCTACCACTGTGCAGCAGTGTGCCGTAAACAGGCACCCATCACCCCCCGCCCATCCCCTTACTCATCCTCTTCTTCGGAATCTAGGTCTTCTTCTTCTGGCAAGGGTTCGCAGATTTCCCCCCTGTACGTATTCCATGGTGTCCAGACCTTGTTCCACTTAGGGGGGCAAGCCCTGAGCACATATACCGCCCTTTCCACCACCATCAGCAGGTCCATATTTCTAGTCCATCTAGCTGCTGTAGGCAGATCCAGGGCCCCCCATTTTTGCGCACTGTCTCGCTTAGCCACTGTTACTGCTAGTGTGGCCCATGTCAATCCGTACCTATCCAGGTCATTGGGGTCCCAGATGTTCAACAGGCACTTACGGGGTTCAGGTAGGATGGAAATCTTGAGGGTTTGGGAGACAGTGCGCATAACCTGCTTCCAGAATTCTTGAATCTTTGGGCAATCCCAAAGTGTGTGGAATAGCGTTCCCTCCTCCCCGCAACCCCTCAAGCAGAAGGGATGTGTTGCCCTTTGTATCCTATGAAGTAGTGTTCTAGTGTAGTAAGTGCAGTGCAGAATTTTGAGTTGCACTAATCAAAATTTTGCCGAAATACCTATTTCCTTTGGGGAGGCAAGTGCTGCATTCCATTCTGATTCATCTAATTCGCCTATCTCCTCCACCCACTTCTCCTTAAGTTTAAGTGTAGGGTCATCCAGATTATTTACTAGTTTTTTATATGTGAGGGAGGTCGCACTTTGTTGTATAAAGTCTGTTAATAGTCTGTCTTCTAATGGCGAGGATTCCGGTAGTACGGTGTCTGCCGGGATCGCTTGGAGCAGTGCATGACGTATCTGTACATATCTGAACGTCTCGGTGGGGCCTAGACCGTACTGTTGTTGAAGGTGAGAAAGCACAACCACCGTGCCTTTATCCCACAGGTCCCCCACCGTGGAGATCCCTATGCAGTCCCACTGCGCGAACCCTTTGCATGACCTAAGGTTACCTAGTGATTTCGCATCCCACAGTGGTGTCATTTTGATAATTTTCCCTTTCCATCCCATTCGTGTCTGTGCTATGTGCCACAGGGCTGCTGTGTGTTGTGTTGGGCCCATCAGTTTTTTAACTTGTGATTTGTTATACAAAACGGAGAGCATGCAGTCTGTCCGCAGTTGCGACCAGTCCGCCCTGTAAGCTGGGTCCGTTCGTGGGATGTGGATCCATTGGTTAATAATTTTGAGTTGGGCTGCCCAATAGTATAACTGTACATTCGGTAGCGCAATCCCCCCCTCATACCAACTTTTCACCAGTTTATCGTGTGCGATACGCTCCTGGCCATTGCTCCAGAGTAGATTGGTGACCAGGGCTGTTCCATGTTTGAAATATTGTGGCGGAACCATATATGGGGTATTTTCTAGCACATAAAGGAATCTAGGGAGCGCCATCATTTTATATAGGGCTGCTCGCCCAAGGAGGGTCAAGGGTAAGGTCGCCCAGTGCTTGACGTTCGCACGCAGGCGATCCAGAGGTGCCTTCAAATTTTTTTCAAAAAAATCTGCGGCGCTGCCCGTAATTACAATACCTAAGTATTTAAAGGAGGTGGTCGTCAGTGCCAGAGGGCAATCCTCCTGCAACAACGGTTCTGGGCCTTTGAGTACGTACACCACCGACTTGGACCAGTTCAGGGTGTAACCTGATGATTGCCCGTGAGTGTTACAGAGATGCAATAAAGCAGGGATCCCGGTGTCAGGGTCAACCATATAGATGAGCATATCGTCTGCGTACAGGGAGATCTCATCTTCCCATCCCTCCTCCCATTTGATACCCCGAAACAGCGGCGTCGTTCGAAGCAGGATCGCTAGTGGCTCCAGCACTAGGGCAAAGAGCAGGGGTGACAATGGGCACCCTTGTCTGGTCCCCCGTCCCAGTGGGAATGATGGTGAAATATGGCCGTTCGCTACAACTTGTGCTACTGGTGATGTGTACAAAAGTCTCACCCATGCAATATACTTTGGACCAAAGCCCATACGTGCAAGTACTGCGAATAAATATTCCCATTCTACAAGATCGAATGCCATTTTGGCATCAAGGGAGAGGATCACCGCCTGTTCAGAGAGGAGGTGTGCACGTGCCATTACCCCATGGACCCTTCTGAGATTCAGGGCTGTACTTCTGTGAGGCATAAAGCCCGATTGATCAGGGTGTATCAGTGTGTGTAGATGTTGCGTCAGGCGGCTAGCCAGGAGCTTCGCCAGAATTTTGGCTTCTACGTTTAGCAGGGAGATAGGGCGATACGAGGTGCTGGCAGTCGGTGGCTTATTTGGCTTTGGAATGGCCACGATCGTGGCTGTACGTTGATCAAGCGGCAATTCCGCCTTCTCGAGGCTTTCAGTATACATATCTAGCAGTGGTCTACTCAGTGTCGAAGCCATTGCTTTGTACCATTCCACGGGCAGCCCATTGGGACCCAATGCTTTGCCGGATTGCAGTGCATGTATCGCCAGTTGAATCTCTTCTTCTGACCGATCAGTCTCTAGTTCCTGCTGTGCTTCCTGCGGGAGTTCGGGGATGGTAATGTTTTCGAGTGAGGCTGCCGCTGTCTGTGCCGTGACTTCCCTTTCCGGGGTATAGATCTCCTGGAAGGGACGTGCCAGGGTGCGTACTATTTGTTCAGGGTGTGTCTGTAGCTGACCGTCGTGAGTGTAAAGTCTCTGTATACCTCTGGCGCTGCCCCCTCTCCTATCCAACCATGCCAGCATTTTCCCGGCCTTATCACCCACGTCATATATTCTATGTGTTGTATTTGCGATATAGCCCTTAACGGTCGTTTTGAGGTGAGCCTGATATTGCTGTTGACGGAGGTGTAGCAGGTGCGTCGTTTCAGGGGTGGGGTCCGACATGTGAGTGGTGTTTGCGCTGTGGAGTGCCAGTCCTAGTTCTGTGAGTTCGCGTCTTGAGTCCCGTTTGTGCCCCGTTATCGCTGCGATTACCTCCCCCCGGAGGACCGCTTTGTAAGCCTCCCATAGGACCGATGGCGAGGACACTGTCCCACTGTTTTCCTTAAAGTACTGTGCGGTTGCCAATTTTAGTTTCTTCCTAACCTTGGGGACTTTTAAATAGTTTGGGTAAAATGGGTATATTCTAGCGCATTTCCTTTCTTTAGTGGTGATCAACAGGGATATTGGTGAGTGGTCAGACACGCCTCTGGGCAGGATTTCTAACTTATCCACTGATCCCAGACCTACTCCCAGAAACAAAAAGTAGTCTATTCGTGAAAGGCTGTTGTGTGTAGCGGAGTAGTACTTGTACTGGTTCGCCGTCGGGTTCAGCTGTCGCCACACGTCTGTAAGTCCCATGGCCTCCAGGAAGCCAGGGAGTGCGGTAGCACTCCTTGGGTGATTTCTTATGGGAAAGGTGTCTAACGTGGGGTCCGCTATTGCATTAAGATCCCCCCCCTATGATCGTGTCACCCTCCGGAAGGTCTAGGAGGAATTTGCCTAGGGCCGGCAGTGCCGTAGAGTGGAGCGCCGGTGGAATGTATACAGAGACCACATTGAGAGGCCTCCCCTCCCATTGGCCATGGAGCGCAGCGAATCGACCCTGGTCGTCCGCCGTACGATGTTCCACCAAGAAAGGTGACGTTTTTTTCATGAGTATCCCAGTCCCCCTGGAGCCCGTTGTGAAATCTGCATGTACCGCCATTGTATACCCACGTCTATCCAGCGCTTTACATGTCTTCCCTGTGAGGTGTGTCTCTTGAATCATCACTAGGTCAGGACTCCGGCGTTTGATGGCCTGCAGAACCAGCCCTCTCTTAATTTTATCTCCTAAGCCTCTAACGCTCCAAGTGAGCAGGCGCAGGGGGGGCACTTCCGTTGTATTACGGGGCCCCTCAGCGGGTGTCGCCTGTAGTTGCTGGGCCATTGGGTCGTGTTAACAGTGATGTGGGTGATCGGCAGCCTATCTCAGAGCATATGCCGCCTCGTGTGTTGGTGCTTTGGAACCCCGTGGCAAGTGGCGTGTTAGTGTAGTTCGGTACATAAATGATGACAGTCAACAATAACATTAACATTGCAACCCCCAACCCCCCTCCCTTCTCCCCTGCTCCACGGACTGTTCCCCGCCCGCTTCCCCAACTTGGCAGAGTGCTTTTTTCCCCCAATTCGAACCATCTTACTTGCTTGTGGGGTTGGTGAGTCCCCTACAGGCACCGGCTAATGCCCACCCTACTCAGCTTCACCAGCTTCAGGTTCCCTCTTATCGCATTTGTCCTGTAGTAGAAAGAGCCACCTCTACTCCAGGTTCGGTTGTCCGGAGTCAAGTGGGTCCCGTTCCAGATCAGAGTCCACTCTCGCTGCATCCTCCTGGCTCGCAGGATGGCTGGTCGGCGGAGTCATATGCCTGCTGTCACGATTGCCCGGCCGATCTCTGTGCGGACGTTGGTGTTGGCCCACCTGTCTCCATCCATCCAGCCAGTCCCGTGCAACTTCAGGCTTGTCAAAAAACCACGCTTTTCCAGCGGCCACAATCCGTAACTTTGCAGGGAACAATATTGCGTATGGCAGGCCTTTGTCTCGCAGTGCCTTCTTCACCTCAGTAAACGATTTCCGGCGCCTGGCCACTTCCGCTGTATAGTCCGGAAAGAAGGCTAGAGTCGAGTTCTGGAGCTTGACAGGTGGTGAGACTCTCGCTGCCTGCAGAACCGCGTCCCTGTCTCTGAAATTAAAAAGTCGAGCCAGGACAGGTCGTGGCGCAGCTCCTGGTTTCGGTGCTCCACCAGGCACCCTGTGCGCCCGTTCTACTGAAAAGAAGTGCGACAGGCCTTTAGGTTGAAGCTTATTTTTTATGAGGTCCTCAACATACAAGACCATTGCCTCTTTTCCTTCTGTTTCTTGAAGGCCAAGGATGCGTATGTTATTTCTTCGTGAACGCCCTTCCTGGTCATCCAGCTTTTCTTGTAGCATCTTAGTGACTTTCTCCATGCGTTCCATCGCCACTTGCAGTTCCGAGGTGTCCTCAATGAGTGACTTCGTGACCACCTCAACTTGAGACACCCTCTCGGTCATTTTCTGAAAATCCGCTCGTAGCAGAGTAACCTCGGAGGAGATGGAACCCACTGTTGTCTGTACTTCTGAGAGAGTCTTCATAATGTCCTCCAAGGTTACTTTTTTGGTCCCCTCCTTGTCTGGAGCAGCGCCTGTGGAATTACGTCCATTGACCTGGGACTGTCCGTGCTGGCTATATGCAAATTTGTCCAGTTTAGCTTGCGTCGAACCACTCCTGGTCCCTTTACCTGCCATTTCTCGAGGCGTGCGGTAGTTGTACCCTGTCTCTGACAGCACCGTGGTCTGTATGCGGCGGGGGTCTGAGTGTCTGTGCCGTGGGTCAGGAGTCACGCGGCCCGGTTGAGGTGTCGCCTTGTCTCAGAGCCCGGAGTGTGCCCCGTGCTGGTAGGGCCGGTGTCCGTTGGTAGAGGTGTCTCGTCCCTCTGGCCTTCCTTGGCCCCCAACGCGTTTGTCGTAGCCCAGCCACTTATGCTCCTTCTTTCTTTCCCCGGTCTCGGAATACCTCTGCGGTGTGCCCCTGGTCAGTAGGCACTGGACTGTGGCGGTGGGGTATCAATTCGCTATGCAGCCCTCCTGCGTCGCACACGCAGCGTTGCGTTCCGCTTTCAGCTGGTGCGAGTGGCCTTGATCCCACCATACGGTTCTTGTCGCTGACCGACTTGTCGCAGCGCTGATTTTGCGCCACCGCCAGTCCCACAGGCAGGCAGGTTCCACACGGCCGCAGCGCTGGGAGGCTGCCCAGGAGTTCACTGGAGCGGTTGTTACTGGCGCTTTCTCTGCCAATCCGCACCCGGGTACGGGCCGCACTACCAATGTCTCAGTATATTATCCCTCTCCTGTGTGTACGTGAGTCTCTTTGGGGCTCCGGGGGCACTCACCCGCACCGCCGGTCGTTCTGCGTGATGTCCCAAGGGTCGATGTCACAGTAAGAGGGTATCTGCCAAGGCTCCCTCCACGTCTCCCACCCCGATCAGGTTCAGTCTATAATATGGCGGTCCGCCATTACAGGAGGCGCCTCACTGTGCTCGGAGACCTCCCCCACGCAGCCTCCGCTGTGGCTCCTCCGCGGACTCTTACCGCCTCCGTTATCGTTGTCCAGCGTCTCACGCCTCGTTCAGTCTGCAGGGGGTGCTCCCACTATCGCCGCCTCCGTCGGTGCGTTTTCCGTTTCGTCCCCGCCAGGGGGCGGCCGCTGCCACCGGACCTTGGCCAGGCAGGCCGCACTTCCGCCGGGCCCGGCAGGCACGCAAGTCCGGTGCTGTCTGGGAGCCGCAGGGCCTTGTGCGTCAGTGGCGGAGTGAGCAGTTCTCGGCCCACGATTTCCACCGGAACTGGACCGGGTGGTGCCGCTTGGGTTCCCGAGCCGGCGCCGCTACTTCAGGCGGGCAATGGGACGGATTAGTTCATCGGATTTAATGCAAAGCCGTTATGCCGTGGGGAGCTCCCGCTTTACACAGCCGCCATGCTTGGCTGCTAGGCAAAAACCCAGCCTTATTTTTTTTAATGCATAATTTAGTCAACACTGCGGCATACTTAAGTCTACTATTGCTGTATAATTGCAGTGGCACCACCGTGGACAGCCCATGTTAAAAGTGCTTGTGAATGAAGCAGAGAGACTGTGAAGTTTGTGAACTTAGTTTGGTGTGCGTTCAAATCCTGCATTGCCGATCCCTGGTGAGTTGCAGCAACTACTGCTGAAACAAGGCCATTGGCGGTACCAATGGGTGAGGCAGACTGGACTCAAGGGCAGGGCCAGCCTTAGCACTGGTGACGCCCTGTGCAACAATGTTTGTTAGTGCGCCCCAATGACCACCTCCGCCATGTACTCCCTCACTACCATCCTTTAAAAGTGCCCCTCAAGTCTCCATAACCACACTTTCTCACAAATGTATTTGATTTGATTTACAGCGCCACTCATACCAGTGTAGGGTGTCAGGGTACTTTACATCACACACATTACATGAAGACATTCAATTATACATGTGTAAATCACTGTATAGAAAATGTTACACACAACTAAGGACTACAAAGTGTAGGAGTCACATGACAACCATACTAGTAGGCAGCATAGGTTAATAGTGATTGGTCTGGAGAAACTCAAACTCAGAATGTAAAACTAAATACCATAGTTGTGGGTTCTCTTTAATAATCAGAATTGATATAGATCGAAAAGAACACTTTTTGCAACATTAGGATAGTCAAAGACTGCGGGGAAGGGGGAACATAACGCTCTAATTTATACCTTGCAGTTTGCTTGCAGCTCTTAGATGAAAGTTAATAGCTCACTGTTCTTTGTTAGGATTTTAACTTATAAACTGCAAGTAACAAAAGTATCTCTCTGACAAAAGCAGTAACCCACTGATCCATTTACATTAAATACACTTTGTGATCTGCATGGTACCTGTTCTTTGCAGCAGGCCCATTGACCCTCTGTGCTACCTTTCCTTAGTCAAAACTGACACCAGACAAAACTCTGATCTCTCTCTAGGAAGAACATTAATCACCAGAGTCATCATGACATTTTTATTGTTGCTGAAAATTGCTGAAGGCCAGGTAGGAGGCAGAAAGCACTTTTAAAACCATAATATACTTGCAAACATGATGCCCCCACCCAAAGTCAGCGCCCGGTGCGGTCACACTTGTCGCACCGCCCGAGAGCTGGCCCTTCTCAAGGTTCCTGTGGCTTCACTGTTGCTCTAGGGTGTGCTGCTTCATAGGGCTGCCAGCAAGGCTGGAGGTGAACTTCAGTATGGATTGTGGTTGACAAGCCTTGAAGGTTAACCCACACTAACATGTTGTAATCGTGGCTTTACCATTTAAACTTGTGTGATCAGGAACGCATCATCAATGTGCTTGCGTCCGGCTTCAGGTACCAGCAAAAATAGGCATTGCTTAGCAACAGACGGAACACCGGTTTCAAGCAGTGTATAATAAGGGGATATTTACAGTCTTCTGCACAGCACGATTCTTTTAAGAGCATTTACCGTAGCGCCCAAAAAGGGTGCAGGCCGGAAGGAGCTGTCTCGCATGAGTATTTCCAGGCCCAGGTATCAGCTTTACATAATGTGCTGGAGTGGGTCCTGTAACTTGGAGCATTGATAGGAAGGAATGTTCAAGCCGGCAGCAATTTACATCACTTTATATCGCGTTGCGGGCTTTGGTGCGCTATACAAAGCACAGGTTACTGTTATTCAACTCAGTGGCACTCATTTTATGCACAGCAGAAGGATGAAATATTCCGCACGTCAATGAACTAACCCATGGGCATATATGCATATATGGACCTACTCTCTCTAGGGCTATTGAGGCACATTTTCACCTCTTGTATATCCTGTCTATGTTTTTACTCATGTCCTAGGACCCTTCTATTAAAACTTTTATAAGGGCATTTCCAAGAGACATTTTTATAATTTACTCACATTTCACACAGCACTTCACTTTTCACCAAAAAACCTGCTACGCTGTAAATCAGGCGTTGAAGCACAGCTGGATTGCACTCGACAATCCAGCTAGACCCCATCGGTGAAGCATGCCACCTACTAGGTAGGTGGGTGAGGGGTTTCCTAAGACAGCCACTGGTTGTCCGCGTTCCTCTACCAGGGGGAAGGTCTACAACTATGACCATAACCCGTTAAGGACTTGTCCACATTGTTTTTGCATATAGGCCACCCAACACACTGCCCCCCACTCCCAAACTTTCCTTTCCCAGAGTATTTTTCATCTTCTAGGCCCTCCTTACAACCTTCTCTCAGATGCCCCCCTCCACCCCCATCTCCAGACCACCTCTTGTACCTCTCTGCTGTAAGCCAGACCATGAGTCTCCCTCAGTAAATCCGATCCTATGCACCCCTTATCCACCATCTCCTCCATGTTCATCTTGCAACACTGTTCTCATTCCCTTCACCCCTCCTACAATAAGCCACCTCTCTGGCATCTCCTGTGGTGGCCGCCCCTCCATGCAGTACTCTCAAAAGCACATTCTGGATGAAATCTAGTGCCTTGAACCATAGCGCTGTGTACACACTTTTTGGAATTAGAGTAAACCTGAAGAGATTGTACGTGGCATCAACTTTGAAGATACCTGGTGCCGGACCAATAAAGCAACTCTTTGGCCGAATATGATAATGCAGTCACTGTGGAGATTCGCATGTTTATTCATGAATGTATTTAATATTTGATAAGTGCATACATGCGGAGTCACTGCACCTTTAGGACACTTTGGGGTACTACAGACATTTAGATAACACCAGTCACAAAACCGGAAAACCACTTCTTTCATACAAACAGAACACATTCACTAGCTCAGTGGGTTAATAAATGTATACATTTTTTTCGGAGTTTTATAGAGCGCAAACTTGACCCAAAGGTTTCAGAGGGCTCTACATGAGCACCACTTGCTTACACAAGGACACATTTATTTTTGCTAGGCACAGGGAGATTAAGTGATTTGCTCAGAATCACAGGCTGTAGAGCGTCATTGCTGAGACGCGAATCTGGTTCCCCAGATTTGAGATCGCCAGCACTAGCCGTTAGGCTACTTCCTATCCCCTATTTAATTTAATTTAATTACAGATTTGTACCGCGCTGGGAATCGACTCCCGAAGGAGTATCTCCGCGCCTCTGGCGTCATCTTTGAACAGAGCAGGTCCTGCAAAGTATGGATATTACAATATTACAATGAGGTATAAAACTAATATTGGAAGAAAAAAGTTTTTAGTTTCTTCCTAAAAGGAAGATGATCCCTACATTGTCTGATCTCTCTGGGGAGAATGTTCCACAGCCTCGGGCCAGCCACTGACAAGGCCCTACCCCCTTGCCTTGCCTTCTTAATCCTAGGAACACATAGGAGTTCTTGATCTCCTGATCTAAGAGATCGGGAGGGAACGTAGGCATTAAATATTTTTGTCAGGTATTCAGGGCCTTTCCCTGTAAGGCACTTATGGATGACACAACATGTCTTAAACAGTACTCTCTGTTTCACTGAGAGCCAGTGAAGCTTAGTTAACAGAGGTTTAGATGGAGTACGTGCAGGGACATTAAGGACAAGGCGTGCAGCAGTGTTTTGTACAACCTGCAATCTGGAGATGACCCCCTCGTTGGCAGCTAACAGCAATCCATTGCAGTAATCAAGCCTGCTCAGCACAAGCGCCTGTACCAAGGTTTTTCTAGTGGTGTCAGGGAGCAGGGGGAACACTCTACGGAGAAGCCCAATGACATGGAAACAGGAGCCAACCACTTGGTTTCCATGTTGTTTCAATGAAAGCTCCTGATCCAGTTTTACTCCAAGATTTTTCACACATTGTTTGGGTTCAGGGACTGGGCCTAGATCTTGCGGCCACCAGTCAGGAGTCCACAGGCATTTGGCTTCCCCAAAGAGCATCACCTCCGTTTTGGAAACGTTGCATTGTAAATAGTTTGAGGCCATCCAATGGGCCACTTCTTTCATACCCCGGGCAAAGGAGTTTTGCACTTCAGATGTCAGAGTTTTAAACGGAAAGAGGAGTTGAGTATCGTCGGCATACGATACTGGGATAAAGCCGTGAGATCTCATGATGTTCGCCAGGGGGGCCACATAGATATTAAATAAAGTGGGGCTCAAACATGAGCCCTGTGGCACCCCCTTGGAGATCTCCAGCTCCTCTGACCGATACGTCCCCATGGTGACACTTTGGGTACGGTTAGTGAGAAAGCTCCTTAACCAGGACAGCACTCTGCCTCCCAGGCCGATGTCAATTAGTCTGGAGGTCATGATGTCATGAGACACCGTGTCAAACGCCGCTGACAAATCTAAAAGCACCAGGATAGCGGAAAAGCCCGCATCCTGGAGCATGCGAAGATTGTCAACGACGGACAACAGGGCAGTCTCAGTGCTGTGCCTAGGTCTAAACCCAGACTGGGAGGGATCCAACCCCCCTGCACTCTCAATGAAATTTGATAAGTGCCGATTGACAAACTTCTCCGTCAGTTTTCCAAAATATGGAAGGAGTGAAATAGGTCTTAAGTTTGTCAATTCAGTCCAGGGGATGGTGTTATTTTTCCTGAGGGGTTTTACCAGTGCCCGTTTCCAATCTAAGGGGACTTCCCCTGTACTCAGGGACAAGTTGATCACCTGCTGGATTCCTGTGGCCAAAACATCAGCCACGGATGGCATAATGCGTGCCGGGATGATGTCAGAGGGGCACCCGCTCTTTGTCTGGTTGATCAGAGTAATTACCTCCTCTGTTGTTATAGGAGGGAATTCTGTCATCTTATTAGGGTGGATAATATCCATTTGTACTCCCGTGGCTAGGTGGGCCATGTTGTCCACTATGTTCTTATCTTTGGTAGCTATTATTTTATCATATATACCCTTGATCTTGTTATCAAAAAATTGGGATATATTGTCACAGAGTTCCTTGGAAGCTATCTCAATGGTCTCACAGGCGGCAGGTTTAGTGAA
This sequence comes from Lissotriton vulgaris, assembly GCF_964263255.1. Lineage (NCBI taxonomy): Eukaryota > Metazoa > Chordata > Amphibia > Caudata > Salamandridae > Lissotriton > Lissotriton vulgaris. The sequence goes on along the minus strand of NC_141698.1, from coordinate 275,503,554 downwards.
GGTTTGTAGAACTTGATACAAAATCCTTGCATTATTTCCTGCTGCTGATAGTTGTGCTTGAAACTGAAAATTGAATTGGCTTAATGCACTTGATGGACCGCCCAGAGGAAGAGTGCATGTATAGATAGACAAGGACAGTGTGGGCATTAGTGCTTTTGGGTGGAAAAGGGGAGAGGAAACGTAATATAGGGTTTACAGAATGACACAGGTGATCTCGGACAATACTTTTTAATAATAGCAGAGTGTTTTAATATCCCTTAAATGGTGTACTGTCATCTTGAAAAATTCAAAATTGGTACTGTGCACGTTGAGACCAAGTGTGCCAATAAATAACTCAGTGGGTTAATGCATGGGCTGCTGAGATCTATGTACAACCTGCAAGTCGCGTGGTCTAATTCTGATTAGGGACCTAGCCTTTCATCTTTCCAGTGTCAATAAAGAGTTCAAAGTCTTGTGAGTGATGTCAGTTTCTCTCTAAAGGCCAGTCACCTTCTTGGCATCCAGTTAAAATGGCAAATACCATCTTGTAAGGTAGCTTGTAATAACGACAAGAGGCTTGCTATGCTTGAAATGTGCTTTATTCCCCGGAGCGCCGGGAACTACGTCTCTTCACTGAGCCGTCGGCACCTCTCTACAAGATGGCCGCCTTCCGCTTCCTGTCCCGGCCTTTCCGTTTCCGGGTGACGGAACACTAGACTGTCACCACATATCTCCCCCCCTTTATGCAATAACAGTTTTTTAGATGTTTACACTCTTACTTGCGGTTCATATCAAAGTCCTTGAACTTCTCCGGTATCCTTACTACTCTTCCAGCTCTTGTCTTCATCACTCCGTCTCCTCCTTCGCTTCCTTGCTCTGAAGTGCGACTCCATGTTCCTGTTCCTTCTTGGTTACTTCCCGTCTTGTCTTTTTCCGTTCCTTTCTTGCACCAACCGCTATCACTTCCTGGCACTCTGACTCCCTCGTTCTTTACGGTGCCCTTCTCATCCACTTGCTGCGTACCTTTCTTTACATTCTCCATGCTCCTTTCGCTACCTTCTTCTTCTCCGCTGTCCACATCCTCTGCTCCTTCCTCTGTCTCTTCTCCCCACTTCAAAATCTTGCTGCATTTCGCCATTCTGTCCTGCAACCACACTTTCCCGTCGCTGAGCAAAGCCGACCTGGTGTAGGGCTCTAGTACTTGTAGGGGAGGTGTGAACTTGCTCTCCCCCTTCCTTTTTAGGACAGCCATTTTCACCCTTACCCAGTCGCCCTTCTCCGTTGACACTCCTTGTACATTATGTCTCTTATTGAGATTTTCAGTGTACGTCTCCTGCGCCTTCTCCAGGTTCCTCCTGACCACTGCAGGCGACCATTTTCTCTGCACCACCATCTTCCTCCATGCTGTATTGTCCTTTGTAAATGCTTCTCTCCCTCTCAGTACCTTGAAAGGGCTGTACCCCGTGCACCCAGGAGTGATTCGGTAGGCCCACAACATCTTAGTTAACTCCTTCTCCAAGTCCAGTCCATCATTTATGGGTGCTTGAATGGTGCCCATAATCACCCTGTTAAAGCGTTCCACCTGCCCATTGCCAGCCGGGTGATATATGGGTGTATGTTTGACCTCTATTCCATTTCTGGATACAAAAGCCTCCCATTTCGCCGACGTGAACTGCGGTCCATTGTCACACGTGATGATTTTCGGAATTCCTTCCCTGATGAATAAGGCTCGCAAGAAGTTCACCACTGTATCGGTATCTACGGTCTCCTTTACTTTCACCTGAGTAGATAGAAGCCTGTTGGAGCAATCAGAGCTCACGCTAGAAAGTGTATTTTCTCTGTGTGTAAAGCTTTGTTTTTCAAATATTCAATCTCCCTGCAATTTGACTGATAAATTGTACTTTATTGCTTGCTGAAACCTCGTTTTTTTAAAAAAAATTGTCTTTGCAATTTGACTGCTAAATTGTTTAATAGTGCTCTGTGACCCTTACCTGCTACCCTATCCCTGTTTCTGCCGCGGGAAGTCCCGTTAGTGCGGAGGGAGAACCGGGTTGCTGAAATCCACAAACACCCACACATCGCCGCCATCTTAGGTGTGGGGGAGTGCAGGGACGCGGTCTAGCGCTCACAAGCACCACCCTGACACGAGCCTACTTAAGCAAGCACCACACAAGGCTCATCAGTAGATAGAAGCCTGTTGGAGCAATCAGAGCTCACGCTAGAAAGTGTATTTTCTCTGTGTGTAAAGCTTCGTTTTTTAAATATTCAATCTCCCTGCAATTTGACTGATAAATTGTACTTTATTGCTTGCTGAAACCTTGTTTTTTTAAAAAAAAATCGTTTTTGCAATTTGACTGATAAATTGTTTAATAGTGCTTTGTGACCCTTACCTGCTACCCTATCCCTGTTTCTGCCGCGGGAAGTCCCGTTAGTGCGGAGGGAGAACCGGGTTGCTGAAATCCACAAACACCCACACATCGCCGCCATCTTAGGTGTGGGGGAGTGCAGGGACGCGGTCTAGCGCTCACAAGCACCACCCTGACACGAGCCTATTTAGGCAAGCACCACACAAGTCTCACCAGTAGATAGAAGCCTGTTGGAGCAATCAGAGCTCACGCTAGAAAGTGTATTTTCTCTGTGTGTAAAGCTTCGTTTTTTAAATATTCAATCTCCCTGCAATTTGACTGATCAATTGTACTTTATTGCTTGCTGAAACCTCGTTTTTAAAAAAAAATTTCGTTTTTGCAATTTGACTGCTAAATTGTTTAATAGTGCTCTGTGACCCTTACCTGCTACCCTATCCCTGTTTCTGCCGCGAGAAGTCCCGTTAGTGCGGAGGGAGAACCAGGTTGCTGAAATCCACAAACACCCACACATCGCCGCCATCTTAGGTGTGGGGGAGTGCAGGGACGCGGTCTAGCGCTCACAAGCACCACCCTGACACAAGCCTACTTAGCCAAATGCTCTCCCGGCAGCGCAGCGGGCGAGCCGGAAACGCGCCGAAGTTGCGCCAAAGTCAAGCCCGTCTGTGCCTGTCCGCGCCGGGCCAGCGCCTTGCGCCATGACCCCTGCCCGATCCTCGCCCCTTCGCTACTCAGCCAAAGAGCTATTTCTGCTTAATCGTCCTATTTGTAAAAATCCGGTCAGAGCTAACTGTTCAGACTCCCTCACAGTCCCTACATGCCTGACCTGTGGCTATCGACCTACCATCTGCAATCATCTGAGTCTGGAAGCCTCTCCTGCTTTCAGGAGAAGGACTCTAAAATGCATTCTATTAAATATTAGATCCATGCCAAAACATAAATGCGAAATAGAGGCGTTCATAACTGATCATGATACAGATGTAATGTTCCCTACTGAGACCTGGTCATCTGAGGCCTCTGGTCCAGATTGGAACATAGCGGTTCCAGAGGGATATTTTGTAGAGTACCTCAACCGACCTGGAAGAACAGGCGGGGGCATTGGTATCATCTACAAGTCCCATCTAAAAATATTCTGCCTACCAGAGTTAAATATGGAGGCTGAAGCCTTGAACTTCAAAATCAAATGCAATAACCGTCTGATTTTCGTTGGCTTGCTGCTCTACAGACCCCCAGGGCCAAAAGCTCCCTTCATCACTGCTCTCCATACATATCTGGAATCCACCACGGACTCCGCCACTTTTACAATTCTAGGAGATTTTAATTTTCACCTCGAAGCTACTAACGATTCTGATTCCGCAACTCTCATTGACAACCTGCTTAGTTTTGATATGACCCAACTAGTGCGTAAGCCCACCCACATTGCAGGACATACTCTTGACGGCATTTTCACCAACAACAATAACTTAACATTTTCTTCCACTTTGCCTGTCCCATGGTCTGATCATAGGGCTGTCTTCTTTAATCTAAAATGTAATGACTCTGCAAGATACAGAAGACGCTTCCTGCCCCCGGAAAGCAAGCGTTCATGAAAAAAACTTAGACTCGAATCTGCTAGCAGTGGCTCTTACCAACGACCCCCCAACATTTGAGCAATGTAGCATCGACACTGGAGCCTCCAGCTTTAACAGATGGATTGCTCAGGCTGCTGATGAGCTAGCTCCTCTGGAGTCCTGAGTGCCTAAGAAACGGTTGGCCACGCCCAGTGGTATACAGCTGAGCTGAAATTAATCAAACTCAAATGCCGCAAAGCTGAGCGCATTTGGCGGTCCAACTACTGCGCTCTCAAAAAGGCCGAATACTCCAAAGCTCTGCAGGAGTATAAGGCAGCGATTATTCAGGCCAAATCCACATTCTACACCACCAGAATCCAAGAAGCCCCCAACTCTGCCAGAGAGCTCTTTAAGACTGTTACCCTTCTGGCAAAAACCCCGCGAGACACTATATTTACACCGGACCAGAACTTTGTCGGGAATATTGCTGTTTTTTCCAGAGCAAAGTACAGGCAGTTTATGACGGTCTCGGCACCGTAGCCACCAACCCCAATACCAGCCTTAACATCTCGGTCACTCCTACCCAGGTCCCGGCAGTGGACACTGAGGAATCTTCACCTCCCACTTTCCCTGTCTTTCCTAGGTTTCCTATGCTAAAGGAGTCGGAGGTCGGGGACCTTCTCCAACAGATGAAATCAGGATCTCCATTGGATCCATGCCCTCCGCACATTCTGCATTCTATTCCATTAGCTATAACTGGAGTATTGACCTCTCTATTAAACAAGGCTATATGCTCGAACTCCTTCCCCTCAATCTGGAAGAAGGCCTGTATCCGCCCGATTCTGAAAAAAGACTCACTCAATCCCTCCGAAACTAAAAACTATCGGCCCATCTCCTGTCTGCCTCTACCAGCTAAAATCCTCGAGAAAGCCATGAACTTAGAACTGATGACTTTCCTTACGAAGAATAATCTTCTTGACTCTACACAACATGGCTTTCGAGCATGCCATTCAACTGAGTCAGCCCTTATCATGGCAACAGAGGATATCAGGAAGACCATGGACGACGGTGGAAGAACGGCCCTCATATTACTTGATTTAACCGCGGCGTTCAACACTGTCAATCATTCGGTCCTACTGAGTCGTCTGGAAAATCTGGGCATCTCCGAGGCCGCTCTAGCCCTCTTAGCATCATTTCTGACAGGCAGAATCCAACAAGTCCACTGGGATGGACTTAAATCAGAGGAATTTACTCTTCCCGGAGGAGTCCCACAAGGGTCGGCATTATCACCAAACTTGTTCAATTTATATGTCACCCCCTTGGCGAAACTGATAAAATCCCATGGCTTGAGATTAGTGTCTTATGCAGACGACACGCAAATCATAGTGTCGGTCTCCGATTCCACTGAAGCAACCGCAGGCCGTTTCAGGAATTGCCTTCTCAGTGTAAAAAACTGGATGAGCCAAAACTTTCTCAAATTAAATACTGAGAAGACTGAAATCATAGAATTCGGTCAGAAGCCCTCGATATGGAGTCAGCTATGGTGGCTCCCGGAAGCCGGCTGTTGTCCTACCCCAGCCGAGAAGGTCAGAAACCTCGGATTCTTACTGGATAAAAACCTCTCCTGCACAGCGCAGGTGAACCAAGTCACTTCAGCTTGTTTTCATATGATGAAGGTACTTAGAAAGATCTTGCCCTTTATTCCATCCACCTTAAAAAAGACTGTCATTGCTGCCCTAGTAATGTCTCGGGTTGATTATTGCAACTCTCTCTATCTAGGTACGGGAGAGAAGCAATTGATCAAGCTGCAGGCTATCCAGAACGCGGCCGCCAGGGTTCTCCTGAACCTGCCAAAGCGTCACCCCACCTCCCGGGCCATTCGAGAGCTGCACTAGCTGCCAATTAAGCGCAGAGTCCAGTTTAAAGCCCTCTGCTTGGCCCACAAAGCCGTTCACGAAAAAGGATCAGATGATCTGGCCAAACTCCTCCCGCGCTATGTGCCCAACCGAACTCTAAGATCGGCCAATCAAGACCTGGTCTGCGTGCCTAGAATCCGGAAAGTGCGTTGGGGTGGAAAATCATTTTCTAATCAGGCCTCCAAACTCTGGAACTCATTGCCTGTCGAACTTCGCTCACAAGCCTCCAAACTGAGATTCAGAAAATCCCTGAAAACACGGCTGCTCTCCCTGCCCTGATCTGTCTCACATCACCTTCTATTCTACAGCGCCAAGACGCCGCGGCATTCGAGCGCTTAATAAAAACTTCAGTCAGTCAGTCAGGCCACTTGGAATACCTGTCGATCAGTACAAGGGCATACTTTTGTATCCCTTCCTTGTTGAGAATGGGTCCCATGATGTCGACTGACACCATTTCCCATGGTCCGTCAGGCACCGGGAACCTTCCTAAGGGTGGTCTCAGCATACACTGGGATTTGTCCGCCTTGGCGCACGACTCACATTGCCTCACATATCGTTCTACCTGGGAGTCGATGGTCGGCCACCAGAACTCTTGCCTAGCCAGAGCTTTGGTCTTGGTGATCCCCTGGTGTCCTTCATGCAATAGGGCCATCAAGTGATCTATTATTCCTTGAGGTGGAATCACTTTGTCACCTCTTAAGAGAAACAGGGGATTATCTCGCAATGACAATTCGTCCCTTCCTTCCCAGTACCTCCTTAATGCTTCCTTGAGGTGTCTCTTTTCTTGCCACCCGTCGACGACGTATGCTTTAATTGCTTCCATCTCTTCATCAGCTTTGTAGGCCTCTTCCCACTCTTGCGCACTGATCACCTTCTCCATGTCCTGTACGGTAGCCACCACGTATCCATCCCATGTCGGGGTCTCTTGCTTGTTCGCTTCCTCCATGGCCGCTGCTCGGCTCAGGAAGTCAACCACCTTGTTCTGTGGCCCTGGTATGTGTTCTACTTCGTACACAAAGTCTAACAAGCGCAGTGTCATTTTTGCAATCCTTGGCGTCACATGAGCATGGCCACAGGAAGTCAGCACCTTGACCAAGGGCTTGTGGTCTGTTCACACCAAAAACTTGGCACCCCATAGGTACTGCCTGAACCGCTCCATCGCCCATACCACAGCTAACATCTCTTTTTCGATGACGCTGAACTTTTCCTCGTTGGGCGCCAGGGACTTTGAAGCAAAACTGACCGTCGATGTTTCTCCCTTTTCTGATTTCTGCATTAACACTGCTCCCAGGCCACGGTCACTAGCATCTGTTGTTAGAATGGATTCTGCGTCCGGGTCAAACCCCTTCAGGGGTATGGTCTCATTCATCTCTCGTTTCAGTGTGTCGAATTCTTCCTGCTCTTCTTTGTTCCATTGGAAACCATTTTTTTCTTTCAATAGCTGGCGCAAACAGTGCGTCTTGGTGGCAAAGTGGGGAATGAATTTGCTATAATATTCAGCCATCCCCAGGAATGATCTAATGTCCTCCTTCTTTCCCAGGGTTGGCGCATCCAGTATAGCTTTCATGTTTGCTCTCTTTGGCTCAATGCCTTTCTCACTCACTTCGTGGCCAAGGTAAGTAACTGACTGCACCCCAAATCTACATTTTGACCACTCCGCCGTCAAACCGGTTTCCTGCAACGTGCGTAGTACCATGTGCAGCTTCTCATTATGTTCTTGTTTGGACTCTCCCATGACCATAATGTCGTCCTGGAAGAACTGAACACCTTCCACCTTCCGAAAGTGTCTGTGCATAAGTTTTTGAAATACCGCGGCTGCTGAGGCCAGCCCAAACGGCATCCTGACGAACTCGTAGCAACCAAAAGGCGTGATAAATGACGTGAGGTGACTGCACGATGGATGGAGCTTCACCTGGTGGTAGGCGGACGATAGGTCCACAGTAGAGAACCATTTGATGCCTTTCGTTTTTGCCAACATCTCATTGATTCTGGGAAGGGGAAACTTGTCGACCAGGATATTTTTGTTGAGTTCTCTGAGGTCGACACACAGCCTCACCTTGCCATTTAGCTTCTGCTCCACCACCAAGGGCGAAAGCCACTCCGCGCTCTCGATGGCCCGTATCACCCCACCTTTTTCCAGTCTATCGAGTTCTGCTTGCACCGCCTCCCTACACCGTAAGGGGATGTTCCTTACTTTGTGAACGACCAGTTTTGCCCCCTCCTTCAATCTGATGAGGTGCTTGTACTTGGCCAGTTCACCTATTTGTCCGCTAAACACCTTGGGGTACGCCCTGTGCCAGGCTTCATCGCTGCTTTTTCCTTCCATGTCCATGAGCATCACTTTTTCTATGCCCCCTGGGTTCAACTGTATCCCTAATGCTCCTTGGTCCTTCCAGCTGAGTACTGACGGGCCTTTTTCGGCAATGTACAGTTTGCAGTTTGCTTGACGGCCTCTGAACTCAAATAACAATGGGCAGTACCCCAGCATAGGAATTCTCTGCCCCGTATACGTGACAGGCCGTAGATCCATAGGACGCAGCTCTTCCTTCACCTTTGACAAGAATTTCTCCTCCCACACTTGCCTTTGTATTATGGTAATGGGCGCTCCGCTGTCTGCAATTATCTCAATGGGCACGCCTCTTATGTGCATATTCAACTTGGGCTTTTCCGACTCGGTGCCCTCCACTTCTAACACCTGGGCATCAATGTAGAGAACTTCCTCCAGTTCTTCGTCCTCTACTTGGCTCTCTTCTTCCTCCTGGTGTTCTTGGTCTACGTATCTGACCATGGCCCCTTTGGGTTTTCGGCGGCATACCTTTTCATAGTGGCCGAAGACGCTGCAGTAGGAGCATTTCGCCCTGAAGGCCGGGCATGCTTTGTCGTTTCCCAAATGCGACGTGCTTCCACACCTGTAGCAGCTCGGGCGTCCGCTTCTCCCTGTCCTTTGGTCCGTGTTGCTGATTTGGGAGGTCCTTTTGTTGTCTTGGCCTCTTTGTGGTTCTCTCTGCTTTGCTCTTTCGCCCTTGACCGACGTCATAATCCTGCAGACCGTTTGTGTTCCTCCTGCATCCTTCCGGGCGGCCCGCGCGCACCGCTTAGACATTTCTGCCTTCTTTATTTATTTATTTTTATTTATTTATTTTTAAAATTTCTAAAGCGCTGCTTATACCCGTGGGTGTCTTGGCTCTGTAAACCAATTGCTTGTAAATGCCCCTGAGCTGATGGACTATTGAGTGAACAGCCAAGTTTTCAAGAGCTTACGGAATTGCAGAAGGGTGGGACTTCGCTTGATGTTGAGAGGCAGAGTGTTCCAAAGCCTGGGAGCGGCCACCAAAAAGCGGCGATCGCCCCAGGAAACAGTTTTGGTACGGGGGGTAACTAGTTGGTTTAGGGTGGCTGACCTTAAGGCTCTGGAAGGTTTGTGCAATTGAAGTTGGTCTCTTAAGAACTGGGGACCTTGATTGTTAAGAGCCTTGAACACAATGCATAAAGCTTTGAATTGGATCCTTTTCTGCACGGTGAGCCAGTGAAGGTCTTTAATGCTATTGGAGATGGATTCAAATTTGGTTTTGCCAGCCAGCAGGCGTGCGGCGGCGTTTTGAATGGTTTGCAATTTGGTAATGACTCTGGCTTGAGCATTTAAAAAAAGACCGTTGCAGTAGTCCAGGGAGGACAAGACAAGAGATGTGACCAGTGTCTTAATGGCTGATTCAGGTAAAAAAGGGTGTATTTTCCTGATCATCTTAAGCTTTAGATGTGCAGAAGACACCGTTTTATTGGCATGGTCCATAAAATTTAGGGCATCATCGAAGATGATGCCAAGGTTCCTGACTTTAGTAACGGGGATAGGAGGCATACCAAAGGTGTCAGGCCACCAACTCGAAGGCCATGCTGGCAGAAGAGTTCCAAAAATAAGTACCTCTGTTTTGTCAGAGTTCAACTTTAAACAGTTGGTTGACATCCAATCTCCTATATCTAGGAGTCCTTTCTTGAATTGTTCGGCCACTTGATCTCCGTCCCCTTTAATTGCCAACACTAGTTGGGTATCGTCGGCATAAGAGGTTAGGCTCATCCCATGTGCTTTGATGGTTTTAGCAAGGTCCGACACGTAGATATTAAATAGTGTCGGACTCAGGGATGAGCCTTGAGGGACACCACATGGGGCTGAGAGTTGGGCCGATTGAAAGGGTCCTAGGATGACTGCCTGCGTTCTTTTGGCAAGAAAGGACGCAATTAGATTTTTGGCAGTATGACAGATTCCAAAACCCTCGACCCGGTCGACCAAGATGTTGTGGTCGACCGTGTCGAAGGCTGCGGATAGGTCTAACAAGACCAGAATGGCTGTGCCCCCCTGGTCCCTGATTACCCTGATATCGTCGGCCGCTTTAATCAGGGCTGTCTCCGTCCCATGGAATTTCCTAAATCCAAACTGGGTGTCATCTAGGAGCTGGTGTTTTTCTATAAACTCGGAAATCTGGGAATTCATTGCTTTTTCAAGCACTTTCGCCATGAAAGGGAGGCTTGCAATGGGACGGTAATTTTTTAACTCACTTTTATCAAGGGAAGGTTTTTTCAGCAAGGGTTTTAGTAAGGTGTTTTTGAGGGGGTCTGGATAATTGCCTGATAGAAGAATGGTGTTGCAGACCTGGGTGACCACTGGAATGATATCCTCCATCACCGGCCGGAGTACTGAGATTGGGCAAGGATCCAGGGGTGATCCTGATTTAATGGAGGACAATATGGCTTTTATGTGATCTGGGGTAACTGGTTGAAAATTAGAGAATGTGTTTGCAGGGGGCGGGATAGGGAGACTGCCTGTGCGCGAAGATGGATTAGAAGCAAAGGCCTGGTAAATATCATCTACTTTGGTGTAGAAAAACGTGGCAAGAGCATCACACAGTGATTGCGAAGGAGGGGGAGTAAGATCAGGGGAGTTACCTGACAGTACCTTGGTAATTTGAAATAGTTGCCTACTAGAGTTTTTAGCGTTCTCGATTTGGTCGCTATAATAGTCCTTCTTTGCTTTTGTTATCATGGCTTTATAAAGCGCCAGTGCTTCTTTGTAGATGTTTTTACTGTCGATGTCGTAATTCTTTCTCCATTGTCGTTCCTTATTGCGATTTATTTGTTTTTGTGCCCTTAATTTGTCATTATACCAAGGGGCAGTAGGTTTAGATCTATTACTGGACCGTTCTTTAGTGGGGGCTGATTGATTCGTAGCCTGGCCTACCCAGGTGTAGAACTGCTGAAGAGCTGAATTGGGTTCCGGGGACAGTGTAGGACGGGTAAGTTCAAGTGTCACTTTTAATTGGTCATGGTTCAAATTTTTCCAATCTTTAAAGGACTGTTTGGGCACAGGAACCGGTCTATTACTGCACTGATTATGCGTAGTTATTTTTGCGAAAACGACGTAGTGGTCCGTCCAGGGCATGGGCAAGATATTTGTTATTTGCATGCCTTCAAGGTTTGAGAAAATAGGGTCCAAAATGTGGCCCGCTTGGTGGGTGGGAGCCATGACACGTTGTTTCAGTCCTAAGGTTTGCAGATCAGATATAAGAGTGGCAGAGTCGGTTAGGTGAGTAAGATCTAGGTGAAAATTTAGATCACCTAGAATTGTAAAAGCACTTTCTGTAGCTACAGATTCCATCATGGAGTTAATACTGGATAAAAAAGCCGTTTTGGATCCAGGGGGTCGATATATCAAAATCCCCTTAAAGTTAAACTGGGGAGAGAAATTAATAGCAAATTGCAAGGCTTCACACGAGTTGGATGGAATGGGGGTTATCCTGACTGGGTAGGAGTCTCTGGTTATTATGGCCAGTCCACCTCCTCTTTGTTTGGGCCTATCCTGACAGTAGGCTTTATATCCATCTGGGACTGCGATAGCCAGGTCAGGTTGTGAGGTACCGTCAGTCCAGGTTTCTGTAAGGAATAGTGCATCTACTTTGGAATCCTTAATGAGGTCAAAGACTTCCTGCCTATGCTTACCAAGAGAGCGTACATTGATGAGAGCTATGGATATACTAACTCCTTCCTCCTGAGAGTTGATTGTAGAACTGATGTTGGTAAGAGGAGGAATAGTGAAATTGCAATGAGGACATGTAATTGCGGGATTCTTGTGGAAGTCTGCGAGATTAAAATGTGAACAACTAGTACTGGCAGATGGCCTGAGAGCAAGAAGACCTTGATTAGAGTATTTTATAACAGCTTCTGCCCTTTCTTCCCTTTGTGAGACAGGGTTCGTGGCCCTCGGCCCGGTCTCGGCGCGGACGGGCGCAGACGGGCTTGCCTCTGGCGCGCCGCCGGCGCGCCCGCTGCGCCCGCCCGCTGCGCGGACGGGATGTACCTCCTATTTTATGCATCGTGGGGGCGGGAAAGGCGGGAGGGCTAGATTGCCTAGAGCGCAGCCCTTACCTCCTCTAGATGGCGGGGGAGGTGGGTCCGGTCACGTGACTGTGACCGAGTAAGGCAGCTCTCGGTGACTGGAGCAACGCGCAAAACACCGCGCTGGTCACAGAGGTAAAAACAATTTATCTATAACCAATTTGTATTGAAAAATACACAAAGTGAAAGCCTTGTGCGCAGACTATCACTATTTCCGGAATTAATTTTAAAAGCGTTTTTGTAGCGTGTAGCTTGTTTTAAAAAATGAAGGATAGAAGAAGAGTCCTCCGGCTTCCGCCTCAGAGGAGAGCAATTTTACAATGCAAGGTTGCAGGTAGGAAACAGATCGCCCCTTAAGTAGTCTAAGATGGCGGGAGGGCTAGATTGCCTAGAGCGCAGCCCTTACCTCCTCTAGATGGCGGGGGAGGTGGGTCCGGTCACGTGACTGTGACCGAGTAAGGCAGCTCTCGGTGACTGGAGCAACGCGCAAAACACCGCGCTGGTCACAGAGGTAAAAACAATTTATCTATAACCAATTTGTATTGAAAAATACACAAAGTGAAAGCCTTGTGCGCAGACTATCACTATTTCCGGAATTAATTTTAAAAGCGTTTTTGTAGCGTGTAGCTTGTTTTAAAAAATGAAGGATAGAAGAAGAGTCCTCCGGCTTCCGCCTCAGAGGAGAGCAATTTTACAATGCAAGGTTGCAGGTAGGAAACAGATCGCCCCTTAAGTAGTCTAAGATGGCGGGAGGGCTAGATTGCCTAGAGCGCAGCCCTTACCTCCTCTAGATGGTGGGGGAGGTGGGTCCGGTCACGTGACTGTGACCGAGTAAGGCAGCTCTCGGTGACTGGAGCAACGCGCAAAACACCGCGCTGGTCACAGAGGTAAAAACAATTTATCTATAACCAATTTGTATTGAAAAATACACAAAGTGAAAGCCTTGTGCGCAGACTATCACTATTTCCGGAATTAATTTTAAAAGCGTTTTTGTAGCGTGTAGCTTGTTTTAAAAAATGAAGGATAGAAGAAGAGTCCTCCGGCTTCCGCCTCAGAGGAGAGCAATTTTACAATGCAAGGTTACCAAGGTACAGACTTCTTTTAGGGGGGCATCCCCGTTGACCCACAGTTTTTCTTGGACGTGGGTGCTGGGCATGTGCATAATGATCTGGTCCCTAATCAGTTCACCATTCAGCGTGCCAAACTTACATGTCAGGGCTAATTTCTGTAGTGCCGCCACGTACTCATCAACTGACTCTTTACTCCCTTGTTTACCACACATCTGCCCAATCCATCCAGGGCCCATGTTTAAAAAGTATGAAGGAGTTCCAAAACCAGCCTACATGAAACTTCCCAAAACATGCACCGATGCTCAAATATTCAGCACAAAAAGCGGTTAGCTAACCCGCTTGGGTTTAGTAAAAAATGCATGCAGAGAACATCATATATTTTGAGGTACATCTTTCCATGACACTTCCGATGATTATGAGGCCTGAACAGAAGGTAGTTACAAAGCAAATAGCTCAGGCACTGCCAAGACCGATTGGCTTTGCCAGTGCTTGTTAATAAAGTAGTGGCACCAGGAGAAAGGGTCCCCAGGCCCCTAGGGAGGGGGGCAGCTTGTTTATATTTTGTCCCCAGGGGATGGCGTCCCTGGGGCCTCAATCAGACTGAAGGAGGGGTGCGATGTACACCCCTACACTTTGTTAATTCACAGTGGTCCACTGGCGCCATTTTTTTTGTTGATATGCCCGATCCCACAGGATTCTCCAGGACTCCTACAGGATCACAGCGATTCTCTCACTATTCCAAGGGATGAGGCTGAACAAAGAAGGTTCAAAGAGTGATGGCTTGTTCGATATGAAAAGGTGTCACCACCTTCGGCAGGAATGCAGCTTCAGTGTGTAACACCAAATTGTCAGGAAAAAAAGGTGGTGTGAGGAGACTGGATCAAGAGGGCCTGAAGCTCACTCAAGTCACCTGTTAACGTTATCATGACCAGAAAGACCGTTTTCGAGGTGTAGAGGTGCAATGGACATTTATTCATTGACTCGAAAGGAATACCCACAAGGAAAATGATGACCAAAGTCAAGCAACACAGTGGCAACACAAAGGGCTTTAGCGGAAACATGAATTAATACTTAAAAAAAAAATCACAATGGGTGATTTGAACAAGGGCGGCTGTCTGGTAAATGTAAAAAGGCTGAAAAGGCCAACAAGTAACCTTTAGCAGTGCCCACAGTCAGACCTTGCTGGGACAAAGAAAAAACAATCAAAAATACCTCTGAGAGCTTGGCCCAAAATGTGCCCAACAGTTTGGTACCGCACCAAGCCACAAAGTTCGAGCAGGGGTTCTCTCATTATTGAAGATGCTCTGCACCACTTCTGGATATAGCTGCTATTTGTCCACTGTTGTATTTAGAGAGCCTGCCAGGGAAATGCCCTAATGATTCAGCCATTTCCAGAGCCACAGAGCCTCCTGGCACAGGACCCATGACCCCACCAATGCCAAGTAAATTGCCGGCAACACCAGCAGTTTGATGTGGTAGTGAGTGTCTGTCGGAGACCAGAGTCCTGCCTGAAGATCTCCCAAACCCAGCAGTGATGCATCCGTCACCACGGTCAAACCTGGGTGGCCAGGGAGAGAGGTCTGCTGCAGCTCCAAATGCACTTGAGAAACCACAACTGCAGATCTTTTGTAGTCTCCTCTGACACCTGGATGGAAGGGTTCTGAGCCCACTGAGACTTTAAGTCAATCAATCAATCAATCAATCAATCAATCAATCAGGGTTTGTAAAGTGTGGCTACTCACCCGTGAGGGTCTCAAGGTGCTGTGGGGGCGCAGCAGATCAAACTAAGTGCTGCGTTCATGTGGTCCTTCCTGAATTGCATCAGCGAGGGTGATTTCCTGAGGTGTACCAGCACCTTACTATTGAAACCTCAAAACAGTTGGAAAAAGAAAACCTATAATCGAGCCTTCTCCGGATTGGCCCCTAGAATCTGGAACTCCCTGCCCCCTGCAATTAGACTGATCCCTTCAATCACTTCATTCAAAAAGGAAGTCAAACTGCTTTTAATGAACAAATCTCTGAACTAAACCCACCGACTCTTTCTCTGGATACTGATATGACGCAGTTCTCCAACCAGGGCTTGCACATGCCGTCTGAGTCCTGGTTTACAACTCACTGTCTCACTCTTGATTTGTAACGGACAATGTCAGTGTATATGTTTCTTGGTTATCTATTTTCTGCTTATTGAACTATTTGTAAAGCCCTCTTCTAAGGTCAAGTTTGCGCTATATAAAACTGTTTGAATAAATAAAAATAAATGAAATAAAAATAAGTGGACTGGCAGAGTGTACCTTAACTTGGAGGCGAGGTAGGAGAAGGACATTACTCCGGTTCTGGTCTTACGGATTCGTAGGGTGATAGCCAGGAAAAGTCGTGTGGAACGCAGATGTCTGTTGGGGACGTGGAATGAGAGGTGGGGATTCAGGTATGTAGGTCCGGCGTTGTGAAGGGCCATGTATGCGTGGATGAGGAGTTTGAAGGTTATTCTTCTGTCGACTGGGAGCCAGTGGAGGTTGTGGAGATGTTAAGTGATGTGGCTACTATGGAGATCTTGAGGATTAGTCTTGCTGCAGCGTTTTGGACATTTTGGAGTCTTCAGGAGAGTTTCTGGGTGACGCCGGCGTAGAGTGGGTTGCCATAGTCGAGTCTGCTACTAATGAGGGCATTGGTGACTGTCTTCCTGGATTCGGTGGAGGTCTTTGGAAGCAGGTGGAGTTTGATGAAGCAGGCTGAGGAGACAGTGTTTAACTGGCGGTTCATTGTGAGTGAGGTGTCCAGTATGATGCCGAGGTTTTGTGTGTGGTTCGTGGGGGTAGAGGAACTTCCTAGAGCAGATGGCCACAAGGAGTCATTCTAAGCTGAGGGGAGAGGCTCCCAGGATGAGGACTTCTGTCTTGTCCAAGTTGAGCGTCAGGCAGCTGCCCTTCATCCAGGCAGCGCTGGCTTTCGATCCTTTGTGGAAGTTGTTCCTGGCGACTGTGGATTCTTTGGTGAGGGAGAGGATCCGCTGGGCGTCGTCGGTGTAGGACACAATGTTGAGCCTGTGGCTCCTGACGATGGCTGCGAGGGGTCATTGAAGAGGGTGGGGCTCAGGGAGGAGCCCTGGAATACTCTGCAGCTGATATCTGTCAGTTTCAAGAGGAACAATGGGAGTCTAACCCATTGTGTTCTGCCAGTGATGAAGGAGCGGATCCAGTTTAGGGCCTTTTCTCGGATACCAGCGTCGTGGGTTCCTGTGGCTAGGGTACGGTGGGAAATAGTGTTGAAGGCAATTGAGAGGACTAGGAAGACGACAGCTGCGGTTTCGCCCTGGTAGAGGAGGGATCGGATGTCGTCGGTGGCAGCGAGGAGAGTGGTCTCGGTGCTATGATTGCTTCGGAATCCAGATTGGGAGATGCCCAGGACATGGTTGGTTTCGATAAAGTTGGCAAGCTGGGTATTGATTGCTTTTTTGATGACTTTGGCTGGGAATGAGAGCAGGGAGATGGGCCTTAAGTTTGTGCGGGTCTGCGGAGGGTTTCTTCAGGAGGTGGTTGGTCTTGGCTTTTTCCCAGTCATCGGGGAAGGTGGCGGTCTCGAGTTAACAGTTGATGATTCGGCGTAGCTCAGGTCCGATGGCAGAGTCAGCTCAGTGGAAGAAGCTGTGCAGGCAGGGGTCCGAAGGTGCTTTGGAGTGGATGCTTTTCATGGTCCTTATGGTGTCGTCCGTGGTGAGTGGGAACCAGCTGTGTTGAGTCAGTCGGGTGTAGTCGGCGTCGGTTGTGGTGGTTGCTGGTGCGGTGGGGTGGTCCTGGGTGTCGATTTTTCATAGATAGTCTTGATATTGTGGTAGAAGAAGGTGCTGAGTCTGTTGCAGAGGTCTTGGGAGGGTGGGACGTCTGTGGCCTCGCTGTTGGGTTTGGCGAACTCCTTGATGATGCTGAAGAGTTCTTTGCTGTTGTGCACTTTGTTGGTGATTCTGTCTTGGAGGGACTTCTTCCTTGTGGTTCAAATGAGGTGATGGTGTGCAGTGGTGGCTGCTTTGAAGGCGGCATGGGCTTCCAGGGTTTTGGTGTTTATCTATGGTCAAGGCCAGGACGTTACAGTGGTGCAAATATTCACCAATATACAAACGCCAGTAACTGACAACACAGACTCTTTAACAACACAAGATTTGGATTTACTCAGGGATTTAGAAGATACAGACATTTTTTGTTTCTAGTGAAAGGAATGGAAACTAAAATTTGCCAACCAGGGCTTGCACATGCCGTCTATATCCCTGCTTGTACAGGACCCCAAACATTTTTTATTAGCCATGATAAATAAAACTCTCTAATCATGAAAAATAATGCTTATGGTAATAAGCATTATTTTTCATGATTAGAGAGTTTTATTTATCATGGCTAATAAAAAATGTTTGGGGTCCTGTACAAGCAGGGATATAGTTTTTATGAATATTAACCAAGAACCCATTACTGATATGTAAAATTCCACCCACCCTATTACAGTGCACCTCTATGTGCTGCATCCATTTGGATTCAGTTCTTAGTTGCCTGTTAGGGCCTGGTTTCTGTCCTAAAGAGTTCAACAAATAAACAAATAACTAAGCATGCACATACACCAACTAACTTATCTTGCAACAAATTACAGGGTCTTAGTAAAAAGTCTCCATTTCCTTCACTGTACACCTGTTACACTACTGGAACCAGTGGTGTCTGTTTCTTCACACCACGTGGAGTGTTAGACCTGGCATCTTTGGCATGGTTTTCCCCTATCTGTTTACCTCTACCTCCTGTATTTTTGATGCTGTGCTGGATTTCGTTTTGCTCGTTTAGATGCTTTGGACACTCTGCCACTGCTGATCAGTGCCAGAGTGTAAGTGCTGCCTATGTAAATTGTTATCATGATTGGATATACACGATTGGCATATTTGTATCACCACGAAGTCCCTAGTAAAATGCATGGGGTGTGCCAGGGCTGGTGATGACAAATGCTACTAGTGGGCCTGCAGCACTGATTGTGCCAACCACATGAGTAGCTCTAAAATGGTGTCTCGGGCCTGCCACTGCAGTGCCTGTGTGCAGTCTAGGAACTGCTGTGTCCTCCTGGTCAGTGTCCCCACTGATCAGGCCTAACGCTTCCCTTTTTGTGCACATTAGTCACCCCTATGGAAGGCCCAAGGTACCCCCCTGGGCAGGGTGCAGTGTATGTGAAAGGTAGAGCATGTACTGGTGCAGGTGATATGCTCTGGTAGTGAAAGGCAGCCATTTTCGTTTTTCACTATTGTAAGGCTATCTTGCTCCTTAGGTTAACATGGTGGATGCTGGCTACAATGGCTACCAGCATTTCTTCCCATCGGAACAAGATAGGACATAAGAGTCTAGTATCCCTGAACTCAGAATTTAATAACCCATCTTTTAGGAAAGGTTGTTTTTAAATCCTGTGTTTGAGAACAGCACTTTTAGAAAGTTGCTGTTCTCTTGTCTGACCCTTCTGTGTGCCTTGGCCTGTTTGTGTATTGACTGTCTGGTTTGAGAGTCACAGGGGCTGGTAATTCCCCAGGAGGCTGGCTGAGTCAGCCCTAGGCTGAATGACTGCATTTGCAACTGGAGTGGTGGGAGGAGTTAGCACCTGGGCCTGAATAGGGCTGTGCCTGCCTTCCACAATGCTGGCTCCACCTCCTGCTGGGCGGCTGACGACCCTGCCCCTCACTCTGAAAGGAAAGTAGAAGCCAGGAAAACAACGTACTCAAGAAACACCCAGAACTGGTTCAGACCGGGCTCAGGGCCCACATGCACAAAGAGAACAAATACTTTTAGGGGTATAAGTACAGGACCCCTGACAACAGAAAATTAGATCATCCTGGAATCAAGAAGGAACCTCTGCCAAGGAGAAAGCTGAATATGAAGAAGGAAGACTGTCCTGCTGTTGCTCTGCTGGACTGACCTGTTGCTTTGCTGACAAGGAGAGGGGAAGGACTTTGCTGTTGTGCTGTGTCCCCTGTCTTGAAGGAATCTCCAAGGGCCTGAGAAGAGCTGGCTCCCTGTTCTGAAGTCCCAGGAACAAAAGGACTTCACCCCAACTTCCCTGAACTCTGCTGAGAGAGTTCTGTTCTTCCTAGAGCGTTTGATCCAGTTGTGGGGCCTCTGGAAGTTGTACCTGTGCTGGTAAGCTTGAAACTAAGCTTGAGAGACTTTTTGCAATTGAAAAGTTATTGCATCGCTCGCTGCGGAGCGCATCCCCAACAGTGCGAGAAGTTTCCCGCCTCTACGAAGGTCGAGATCGTCGCAGCGCCTGTTGCCACTGTCAGAGCCGTCGCATCCTTTGTTTGCGGGACGCACCCGATCGGTGCGGGAAGCCTCACATCGCTGCGAGTGTCGTCGCAGAGCCTGTCGTCGCAGGGTGAGATCGCCGCACTGCTTGCTTCCGGACCGCATCACGTCGCTGCGAGTGTCGTCACAGAAGCCATCGCATCGAGGAGCTGAGAGAGAGAAGATCCCCGCTGGTTCGCGCATTGTCGCCCCGGAGATCGTCGCAACTCCAGAGATCGCCACATCGTGCCTTTGCAAGAACAAACTTCCTACGGAACCTACGCACCGGAATCCATAAAAGTGGCCTTCCTCCCCATACAGACCAGATTCGTCGCAACACACCCGCTGCTGCAGCGGGGTTGTCGCATCGCCTCCCCAGGGTCTCAGGAGCAACGCATCGCTTGTTTTCCACAGCACCAGCTTCTGCTTTTGGAACTTTGTCGCAACTAAAGGTACTGTGTCTGAAACGTGACGCAACTGTGAACTTTTCACGCATCTGTGGATTATTTTATCGCAACCTTAAGAACCCTTTTGAAACCATATTCTTGAACTGTGTATTTTGGATTTTTGTTGTTTTGGTCTTGTGTAGGTCAGATTAAATACCTTTATTTTCCTAAACTGTTGTGGAGTCAGTTTGTGGTGTTTTCATTGTGTTACTGTGAGTGTTGGTACAAATACTTTACACATTGCCTTCTGATTAGCCTTGACTGCTCGTGCCAAGCTACCTAGAGAGTGAGCAGGAGTTATCTCAGAGGGTTTCCTCCTTACCCTGACTAGAAGCAAGGGTCTCTATTTGGACAGTGGTACCTAACACTGCCAACTAGAGACCCCCCAGTTCTAACATGGAGTATATATTTCTACATTGACAATAGAAAGGTCACAACTATTGGCTTACCCCTACTGATAATCTGAATAGGTACCCATGAGCATCATTCCTGTGCAGCAGTAAAACAAGCCAACAGCAGCAGCTCCGCACTGTACTAAGGGAAGGCCTTGCTCAGGGTGCTTTCTCAATGAGAAGACAGAAGGCTTTTTGTGCCTTTTGTTTGGAGCAGCACTTGGCACTAATGCGCTCTTCCTTACTAAAGACTTGGGGCCTCAATTACAAGAAAGCGCCGCAGCGCGGCTCCGCAAGCCCTTTAGCTGCGCTACACTGCGGCACTTTCAAAGCACAGAAATGGGACACATTTACAAAATATGTCACATCCCTGTGCTTTCCCCTGCTCTAGCGCAGAATCTGCTGCCATGCGCTGACGCATGCACCCTTGCACCATGGTGCAGCAAGGATGCCGGCTTTATGGGGATGATTGTTTATGCGCAGGAAGATGTTCCTAAAATGGCGTTTGTCAGCTTCTATGTGTGCTGCATTAGCACACATAGTAGTTACAAAACATCATTTTTTGAATGATTGTTTTTATGTGACGAAAGGGATACCTTCCTGCGCATGAACAATCATAAGAGGTGATTTCCTCGTTCCCTGTGTGCTGCATTCTTGGGCACGGATAGAAAGAGAAAAGAAAGGAAGGCGTAGCATTCAGACGCATTTCCAGATTTACGATTTCTGGTAAATCTGGAAATGTTTCAGGTCCCACATGTGTTACGTGGGAACATTCACAGCAACACCCATGGAACACCCCTTTTATGCTAAGTGCTGTGTGTAAAGGGGCCATATTTACAAGTACAGGAAAAGCCACGGAGGGTAGATTTTCATGTCCTTGTAAATATGGGGCAGAAAAAGGGCGCTCGGTGCGCCACAAAAAGTAACGCACCGGTGGCGCAAGGGACTTGTAAATAACCAACTTGGAGGTTCCTTTCAAAATAAACATGTCACTATCCACGATTCACAAAAAGTTGTTAAATAAGTATGAACATGAACGCGTAGCAAAGTGAGTTCATGGCATCATGTTTGGAGCAAGCCTTCGAACCTCACGCACCCCCACTAACATCTCCCCTTCACAAAGCATTATGTTTAGGGGCCCTGCAGGTCTCACCTGGCCGTAATTGAAAACTGGCATCCAAACTGCCCCTTCTGGGCATTAAATTCATGTCCTTAACTTTACAGGCATAAGCATTGATCAATTTCAGAACAATCACCAGGGGCGCTTTAAAACATAGGCAAGGGCCCACGTAGGAAAGTGAAGTTTCTCTCTAGCTCACTTATGTGCATTTCTGTATAGTAACATTTTACATTTATTCAGCAAAACATGGGTAGTAAAATTAAAAGTTGATCCAAGCAGGGGCCTCTAAAACATTTCTTGCACGGGATCCTCAAAATACTTAAGTTGACACCAATAATGACAGTAAAAACGTTAAGGGGATCTATGTCAGCGAAGTATTTCCTGTTTACATTTAATAGGTTTTACGTAATCCTTGGTTGTTGTTTTTTCGTGCAGAATAATATTCTTGCATAGTGCGTAACATAAGCTGTGTTGCCTCTACTTGTCTGTGTGAGTTGAGATTGTGGGTAGGTGTTTTTAACAGAACACAATTCAGAGCCCTGGAATTGATGCCAAGGGCAGTGCAAGGTTCTCGCAGCACCTGCGAGTGGGTCCTACGGGGCACATGCATCAATCTAGGATTTTGCATTTCCTAAATAGCGAAAATTAAGGAATCGCTATTTAAGAATTGCAAAATCCTATGCATCAAGAAATCCTAATTTTTTTTTAGGATTTCTTAAATTTCGGAATTTGCGATTCCTTAATTGCGAATCGCAATTAAGGAATGGCATTACATTGATTCCTATGGGCCTAGAGGCCCATAGGAATCAATGCCGTTTTGCATTTCTTTTTTTAGGAAATCGCAATTTGTTGATGCATTGCAAGGGTGCAGAGGGGGGTCCAAAGGACCCCCCCCTGCACCCCTGAAATGTATTTTAAAGTGCATGTTTCACACACACATGTCCTAAGGACATGTGTGTCTGTAACATGACACTTTTCAAAATGCATTTTTGTGCTTTTTGAAACAATTTCGCAAATTAACACGAGGGTCAACCTCGTGTTAATTTGCACTTCCTATTTCAAAATTTGCATTTTTAAAAAAAATGATGCATTGCATTTAAGGAATCGCACAAATGCGATTCCTTAAATGCATTCGCATTTTTAGGAAATGCAAAAAAAAGCGAATTTTGAAAATTGTTTCATGCATCCCAAAAACGTATTTAGGAAGTGCAAACGGCCGAATTTACCGATTCGCACCGTTTGCACTTCCTAAATAGGTTGATGCATAAAGGTGTTCAGAACACATGCTCATTCAGTCTTTGGCCTCTCATACAGAGCAATGGTCTCATGTGCCAAATGTAATTGTGGTTCCATATTATATTGCCAGAACAAAAGTAAAAGACGAGGCAGTGCTCCAAAGTGAGCAGGTGCGCTGTATGTGTAGGGAAATGGTGAAGTGAAGTGAAGGAGCTGCAACAAGTACATTCAGGAGAGAGAGAAAAGAGAGTGGTGAAGAGGAAAGAGATGAGGTGCGAGATATGCGGATGAAGGATTTCAGAAAGATGTTGGGGGGAGCGGGCACACGTGTCTAATGTAGAGACTGCAAAGACAAGTGGCGTGAAGGGAATAGCAGGCATGATGGAGATATTCCAAAAGACTGCCCCTTCCATAAACCTTAGTAATATTTAATTCATAGTCTCATATTTTCACTATATTTTCAATTCAAATTATTCATATCAAAATCACTGTTCTTACTCATTTATATGATACTGCTAACAAGCACTGGGAATTGGGAAAGCCAATAGCTTTGACTTGTTTTAGGTGCATGCCCTATACTCTCTGATACATCTGGATGCAATACCAGAAAGCTCATAGAGAGAAATCAAAACGCTGGTCCAGTGGAATGCTATAGGAAGCAAAGGGGTTTATATTGCATGGTTTTAGACATATGCCACACCTCTGGAAATGACTCCCAGTAACGCCCCTTACGTCTCGCCCCTTTGTAAACACCAACCCAGTTCTTTCATCCCACTTAAAGCCCTGCTCATACATGGTATTCTACAGTGCACACCAACCCTCTACCAAACCATACACTTTCAAACATAAATCAATGAGAATGGGAGCGCTTGGTGGCCTATAAAAATGCTGCATTACAACGTGTTATTTCACCACAGGAACCTGCCTGAATCCTTGACATGTGTGCCTCCTGCCGGATGGTCAAGGCCTGAGAAGCTGTGGACCTGCCTCTGCCTTCCACATTCCAACATTCCTGGTTGAAAAGCAATTTCCTGCATTATTTCTCCACTTCCTGAATGTGATTGGATGGCAGGTCGCTCTGGTATAAAATGAGAATGTCAACTCTCCCTCGGCTAGCGTGCAGTCTTCGGATCTTCTTTTCACGCCCTGCACTCATCACCGTCCACAATGGAAACAAGCCATTTGGGAAATAGGTAACATCAGAGCGTTGCACGTGACTGGCCTTACTCTTCTGCGCTGACCCGCCGAGGTTACCACTGGCACGTGACAGGGATTTTTCTACGTGTACCTGGTTTTTTTAGCACCATCGCTGTCTCAGCCCACAAGACTTTCGTAGCCTCGGCCTGTCATGTGACTGGCCCTGCTTCAGTCCAGGCGCGCAACGTCCATTGGACTCAAAGGGCTTCAGCCCCTGAATCCCCCCACCCTCTGTGTGGCAGCCCGGGATGAGACTGCTTCCCGGCAGGGGCGGCTCTAGGCTCATGGCGGCCCTGGGCAGGGAGCGTAGGTAAGGGGCCCCGGAAGAGGGGGTCCGGGCGGGGCAGAGCACGGAGGCCAGTGAAGAGGGGAAGTTCAGGGTGTTTGGAAGTGGAACAGAGCCGGAGGCCGCCAAATCCCTGCCAGGGGCCCCCACGCAAATATGTATCCATCCTCAGAGGATTATTATATTAAGGATATATATTGGCGTGGTGGCCCCTGGGGTTTGGTGGCCGTGTGCAGGTGCACAGCTTGCACATGCCTAAGGCCGCCCCTGTTCCCAGGCACACACACAGCCACACCTGAGCACTTCACAGGTTTTTTAAAGACCTTTTGCTTGTTAATAAGGAATTGTTGTTGTTTCACCCCTTCTAAGAGCCCCTGCAGCTTCACTCTGCCTATTGCTTAGAGATTCAGCCCCCCGAAATTTGTTCTTAGCTCCCCCAAAATGTGGCTATAGTTGCGCTTCTGCTTCAGTCATAGTAGCCTCTCAGAGAGACTGACACAAGCGCCTGCCCCTGCTTCAGTCATAGTGGCCTTTTGCACATGTGTTTGATAGTGTTGCAGCCTAGTGGCCCTTCAGAGGTTCTGCTTGGCTAGTGACTGACAATTCATTGATCCCAGCATCCTTACAGGGCTCTGCCTGACAAGCCAGTGACTGCAAAGGAATAGGCCTGCAGGCCTCTCACAGACTGGCGCTTCACTGGCCAATGCCTCTGTACTGCAGGCGTTTCAAATGATCTCCCTGACAAGGGTCTGGTTTTGTCATAGTAGTTTTTTAGGTCTCGCCTAGCGACACAGCACATGGGCTGCACGCCTGGACGATATCTATGGTTGTGGATTTTGCTTCCTAAGGGGGACAGGAGATGTGCACTTGCCGGGACAGCCGATGTGCACGCTTAGGCATCTCTTCTCTAGTGATCTCATCCTGCGCCCGGACAGGAGATGTGCACGCACACAGCGTGTATTTTTCTCGTGGCGTCGCTTTCACTTTCACTGTCTGCTTGCTTCCATCTTCATCTCGCTCCCTTTACGCGACTCAGTTACAACAGCGCACAGCTGCTCAACCCGTTAGTCAAGTCCACCCTGATCTCACTATCTGACCATGGGGCAGAGAGGAGTGGCACCTGGGCACGTCTCCTCTCTCACTCACACAGCAACCGCCGTCAACGCAGCCTTAATCCGCCGCAGTGTGCACCTTCCCCGCATCCAAACGGTAACAAAAATTCAATTTTGCTTTAAGTCCGCTATCTACCCTGTGTATGTGTCGGCCGAACGGTCACTTTAACTGTAATGGGGCATCCTCTGTGTTCGTGGGTGTGTCAGTAACATCGTGGCATTCATATGCCTCCCTGTAGGGCCTACATTGATGTCATTTTGTTACTCCTCACTTGGGTGTCTCAAATAATTAGCAATTATGGCTGTCATGTAGCTTTCTACAATCAAAATCTCAGTTGGGAATGGATGGCAGGTGATGCAAAAGGAGCAGCAGAAAGAGCCAATCATCAATAGCCAGTGCCATTCCACACGTGGATGCTTAATAATATCCAGTGCACCTTCCCCACATCCAAACGGTAACAAAAGTTCAATTTTCCTTAAACTCCGCGACCTACCCTATGTATGTGTTGGCCGCACAGTCACGTTAACTGCGTAGTAGGTAACAGGGCGTCCTCTGTGTTCGTGGGTGTGTCAATAACATCGTGGCATTCATATACCTCCCTGTGGGGCCTACATTGATGTCATTTTGTTATTCCTCACTCAGGTATCTAAAATAATTAGTAATTATGGCTGTCATGTAGCTTTCCACAATTAAAATCTCGGTTGGGAATGGATGGCGGGTGACGCAGAAGCAGCAGCAGGAAGAGCCAACCATCAATTGCCAGTGCTATTCACAGTGTTCGTGGGTGGGTCTGTAATATTGTGGCATGCAGATGCCTCTCATGTGGGTCTCCTGTGATGTCATTTTGCTTTTCCTCACTCGGGGCTCTAATATTTACGATAGCTGCCATGCAGCTTTCTACAACTGAAATTTCGGTTGGAAGTGAATGGGGGGAAATGACGCGGACGCACCTTTTATGCACTGTCACAAGGCCACGTCTTGTGACATTTTCACTGGATAATAACCAGTCTGCTGACGTCCAGAGTGAGGATATTAAAGCCAGGGCACACTAATTCATTTCAATGGGCCGTACGTCACAAAATTGGCTTTTTAATATGAAAACAGCACATGTGGTTCGACAGCCCCTGGGGCACATGCAGGGTGTAGATGGCACTGGCCTCTTCAAGCAAGCATTTGCAATGCAATAGGTCTCACATTTGCTAGAGTTTAACCTATTGGCATTCTAAATGACAATGCCTTTTATTTATTTGTTTTGAAAACCAACACATAAATAAAAGGCATTGTCATTTACAATGCTAATAGCTCAAAGTCTCCCAAATGCGAGACCTATTGCATTGCAAATGCTTGTTATTGCCTCTTCCTGATTTGTGAATGATTGTACCAGGCAATGAAGCCTTTCCTATGCTCAGCTCAACATGTCAGGGACTTTCCCCATGCTATGACCGCCTTTCAAAGGCTGTATCCTGCCAGCTGGAGACAGAAATAAACACAAGGGAGCTCTCGAAGAATATTAGCTCTAGGGTATCCCTAGGCAGCTGGCTGGACTCCTAACACCCATGCACTCTCACTGGTTTTATTCTGCACGATGCAGCGTTCTGAAGAGGCCCAGATGACATGTGATGCTTTCCAAAACATCTAAATAAATAAATAAATAATCATCTTACATTAAAATGTTATATTGTATGGGGGTAAGTTGATACTCTGTCAGTCAATTTCCGCTCAAATTTAATTAATGAGCAACCATATTATGGGGTCTTCTAAGTCATGCTATATAAGGGATAAAGCTCCCCTGTCGCAGATTATATGGATATTGCAAGTCACTGAGTTCCAGAACCATATACAGGAGTGAGGCCGAAGAGCAACGTTTTAAATATTGTTTTGGAGCCCCGCGATGACTTGCAATATCCTTATCATGTATGTTAGGGCGTACTTTATCCTATATAATACATGGTCACACCATCTCCTGTACCACAAGCCACTTAAACCTCGGTGCGTAGCTCTTTCATATAAACGAACAAGTATGTTTGCAAACATGAAGAATAGAAATGAAAACCTTTCGTGCAAAATTAAACACATCAAAAACCTGTTAGATAATTGTTGCAAAAAGATATTAGAAACAGTTCAATACAAGTGTTTCTTTTTTAAAATAAATAATGCTGCAACAGCAAATTTTTAGAGACATGCAGAAAGAATTTACCTTTTTTTCTATCTAACGAGGGTGAAAAAGAAACATATTCTCTCTGCCTGTCATTGTAAGCTAGAAAAATAAAGCAAAAGAGAGAAAATCAAGTTCTGTTTTCTTTGCTTGAAACAGCTGCTTCAACTATGCTCCGTGACCTAACCTGCCTTTCACCTCACCTGCTCCAATGCAATAACTTGGAACAGTGAGTTCTTTTCTTTATAATTTGCAACTGGGAGTGTCGCAAGTGGTTAATTAAAAAAAATAATTAGAAACTAATCTTTATACAGGGATTACAGAATCCCATGTATTCGAAATATAATATATGACATATGGATACTTACCTCATAAAGTATGTATGTACATACTTTTCTCCAGTTTTACTGATATTCTAAAACATGTATCACCCAGTTCGAACAGGACTACCATTTTGCTTCACTCTCCTCTATGGATATTCCTTGAAAAAGCAGCCTTCAGCTGCTATACACAAATTGGCTGTATAAAATGTATCATGTTAAGCAGCGCAGAATGATGTACTGTTTTTTAAATGTGATAATCTCTATATAAGGAATTAAACCAAGTGTTAGATATAATATATGGGCCAATGTAATATTACTCACATAATCTTGCTCTGTAGATTATTCAGCTACGTACTGGTGTCTCTGCGTGGCAGGTGCGTAAATTATGAGACAGTCAATTCAAGGGTCACTCGTATGTTTTCAATATTTGATCAAAATCGGAACACGTATCGGTCCCTCGTATACTGTAAGTAGCGCTTCTTAATGTCCCTGTCTTGTTGGCACCCGGATCGTGTATCCGTAGATTTTTATTCTAACAGATTCCTTTTCTCCCGGTGCTCTCTCTCAGTCATGCTTCATGAGTGACCCTTGAATTTAAATCACTCTGAAGGGACAAGAGAGACTGGATCATCCTTAAAAAAGTCTACTAAAAAGATTACCTCAAATTCCACCAACATCTATAAAAGCAATCTTTGAAGTACCATCTATTTACTCCCCTTGATCTGGAGAAATATCCACCTGAATGCGGTTGCACCGGTGTGATTATTAATTGAAATGGTTTCCATTTACTAAGGAGAAAATAGTTGTGTCCTGAAGAAGGTGGTCCCATTGTAACTGTACCACCGGAACAAGTCGACGCCTAATGTCTATTTGTGTTAAGTTTGGCAGTCATCAGTTAGTCATAGACAGGGAATTTACACCTATGCTTTGTGCTGTCTATATTGTGTCCAAATATACATGTGTAAGACAAAGTTGATTGTCTTGATTAATTCTCCTTCTTAGTTATATGAAGACTTTCATCTAGGAATCAATGTGTTTTTAAAGTTTTTATGAAAGTGTCCATGTGGATTTAAAATGTGTACATTTTTTTGTTTATATATATATTTTTTACATATATATGTATTTGCGTGAATGTAAGTATTGGGAGTTACATCTTTTTGGATTTCAGAGCCCCTCTCCTTGGTTTCAAAGGGTCCATGGGACCCACGTCCCCTTTCTAGAAGGCTGCAATCAGGGGGAGCAATGACAGTGCACTACACCACCTTTTTGTGACACACTTTCAGTGCACCCCCCTGACGGCTTCTGTGCCTGTGCTGCTGCATCCATAATATGGAGTGGCTGCAGGGGCAACGAGATTCCCTCATTTGTATGGGGCCATTCCCCCATTAAAATGAAGGAACGACCAATTGAGATAGCACTGGTGCTCAGGGCCAGACTGGGAACCACAACCGGCCCTGGCAAAGTGCCCGCCCGGCCCTTCCCTCCCACTCGGGGGGGGGGAGGGTTGGGGGGGGGTTGGAGGTGCAGCCGAGCTCTTTGCCGGGGCCGGTTTTTGGCCGATTTTGGTATAGGGCAGATTTGGTCCTGTAACAAAAACGGCACCCAGGGGCCCAAAACCGGCCCCCACCTGTGCGGCGCACCGGGGTATTGCCCGGTGCCCGCTATGGCCAGTCCGGCCCTGCTGGTGCTACATGTGCAACAGCATCATCTGTATTACAGAAGGGGCATCTGCAGCCCTTTTTGGAATACTAAAGTGTGGAGAGCACACAAAGCGGGAGCACATGCCTGTTGTGCCCCCAGGGCTCTCTGTAATACTGTCCCTATGGGTTTCAAGTAACCCAAATTCCCAGATATTTTACAGAGCCGTCACATCACTCCACTGGATACTCAAGAGAGAATGC
Organism: Lissotriton vulgaris; assembly: GCF_964263255.1. Taxonomy (NCBI): domain Eukaryota; kingdom Metazoa; phylum Chordata; class Amphibia; order Caudata; family Salamandridae; genus Lissotriton; species Lissotriton vulgaris. Next base: position 275,473,833 of record NC_141698.1, on the reverse strand, counting down.
TTTGGTGAAGGATGTAGGAGAAAATTCTTGGAACATATTCCAATTAATTTGCACACCAGAGTGGAATCCAAATTCTATACATTATCCGATAATAGGGGATAAATTATCCCTAGGAATACGCACAAAGACCACAATTTAGCCAGCAAATAGTGATACAAGCAGCTTACAATTAGTTTGGGGGGTCTAGGGAAATAAAAATAGTGCTGCTGTAACCTAAATGCCAAGGGTTTTAGTGCTAGGGTAAACAAGATAGGAGAGGGGGCAACCCTGTCCAGTGATGTGCTTTATTATTACTCGATCCTAGACACGTCCATTGGCATAAATGTGTGCAGTGGGAGAGGTGTACAGTAACTGGATCATATCCACAAGATAAGGTGGCATGCCCATTCACAGGAGCACCAGAAAACAGAAATTCCCTTTGTAGCAAGTCAAATGTCTTGTCTTGCGGTTCGTAGCACCTACTATAGCCACAAAACCTGTCTGGAATCTATTTATGGAGTCTGGAGGCTAAAGGAGTGTGCAGTAGCTTTCTGTGCTTTCGAAAATTCTAATATTGAGTCAGCTTGTCACCGAAAAGTTGTGAGCCAAGAAAAGGCAAATCCATTAGTGTGACTTGCACATCTGAAGAAAACCCTGATAAAATAGCCAGGTTTGACAATGGAAGGAAACTGACACACTCGTGGCCTGTGCTACTGATTCATCAGTATTTAGGCCTACCTTGATTACATTCCTAGATGTGTCTTGGCTATTCTTGACCACCTAACTAAAATGGTTCTTAAGGTGGTGCAGTAGATGAGGAAGGACCTGCTGTGCCATATCTCAAAGAGCATGAGTATACCTTCCTAAACGGCAAGTAGCATTTAGAGACTTTAATTTAATACTCTCAGCAGAAAAGACCATCTTTCCCCATGCTTCCAGTCTTTTTGACACCCTATCAGCTGGAGTAATAGGAAAGCCCCCATACATGTTTTGAAAAGCAATAGGCCAGCACAACTAGACTTGCAGGAGTTGGGTGGGGTTAAAAAAGGATTGTTCCCGAGCAGCAGGTCAATATTTTCATGCGATTAGTCTGTTGACAGCAGGAGGAGAGGTTGGTTAATCCCAAGATGCCACAACAGGTTCCAGCAACAATTGGTGATTTAAATAACAAAGGCGGACTTGGCAACAGCAAGAAGGCCGAAAGAGTTGGGTGCCACACCAAATCCACAATTTTTTTTTTTTTTTAAACCTTTATTTACAAATGCACAATACACAGCGTCTGCCTACAACCCCGCGGGGCCGGCCGCTATGACAAAAAACAGGCTGAGCGAGAAGTGCGATATGAGGCAGCACGTTGCTGGAGCAATCTCTAAAATCAACATTATCGGCAAGAGCGTAACATCAGACAAATAGGATAAGAAAGGTTTAATTTTATGATTTTGTCGAAGTGAACACTAACAAACAAACACATGGTATCATAGTGGCATGGGTTGCTGGAGGTGGGGGGGGGGGAATGAATATAGGAGAAAAGACGATGTCGAGGGGGGGGTGGCGCGCGCAAGAGAGGCATGTGATGAGAATAGGAAAGGAACGTAAATCACGGAGAGGAGGGAAGAGGGACCTCGTAGTCAAGTGGGGGAGAACAGATATCCCCACGATAAGCATTCCAGGGAGCCCAAACTCTGGACCACTTCCCCGGACGCCCCCGGGCCTCATATACCGTCTTCTCGCGGTACATGGACCAGTCCATGTTCTCCTTCCAGGCACTTAGTACTGGCGGTCTAGGGGAGCCCCAAAGCTGCGCAATATCCCTCTTCGCGATCATATTGCCAAGGGTGACCCAAAGTGTCTGGGCAGCAGTGCAGTCAGACGGTTCCCATACATTCAAGAGACAACGACGCGCCTCAGGAATCAATGAGACCCCCGTGACACGGCTCATCACATCATGCACCCTGGACCAGTACGTTGCAATCACCGGACATTCCCAGAGAACGTGAAGAAAGGTACCATCCATCCCACACCCACGCTTGCATCGTCCATCCGAAATCAGACCCATTCGCACCAGACGCATTCCAGTAAGATACACGCGATGGAGGATTTTCAATTGGACAAAGCGAAGTCTTGCAGGAATAGCCACCTCCTTAGGGGAGGACACGGCAGACTGCCAGTCCTCGTCGTCCAATTCAAGTCCGTCGGCCGTCCAGGTAGCCCGGAGCTTCTCAAGCTGGTCAGTTCTATTATTAATGAGCTTCTTGTATATTAAGGAGATGGTACTGTCCGGGACGTGGCCATCTAGAACCCGATCCTCCAAAGGGGAGGACTGCGGAATGTCCGTACCGGGGGGAAAGACAGAAGACAAGGCATGCCTCACCTGCATGTACCGGAAGTGCTCCCTATCATCGAGCCGGTATTCTAGCTTCAGCGATTCAAAGGACTTAACCGTGCCACGTGCCCACAGGTCCCCCACAGTGCTAATCCCAATCATGTCCCATTTCTCAAATCCTTTCGTCTTCCACAGGTTGCCCAGACGTTCCGAATCATACAGTGGCGTCATACGTGTCAGTCTGCCGCCCCAGCCCGTGGCCACCGTAGCGTCTCGCCATGCCCGCACCGCACATTTCGTTGGGCCCGTAAGAAGTAGGAAGGGGGCCTTAGAGTATAGCGCCCTATTAAAGTTGCCACCGGGCAACAGCAATTTATCCAAAGCAAAGGCAGGAGCAGGCTCCGGAGCGTACGTCGCATGGTTGATGGCACTCAGGTGTGAGGCCCAGTAGTATCGTCTAATGTCCGGCAGCGCAATACCTCCGTCGTACCAGGAGAGCGTTAGCTTGGACAAGGCAATGCGGGCACGGCCATCCCAGATAAGTTGCCGCTGTAAACTCTCGACTTCATGGAAGTAACGAGCCGGAACAGGGTCGAAGAAATTTTGCAGGGCGTAGAGGAATCGAGGGAGCGACATCATTTTAAAGAGCGCCGCCCGGCCCAATGGGGATAAAGGCAGATCGCGCCAACGCCGAACATCCTGCTTTAGTCTGCGGAGTGGGGCATACAAGTTACGCTCATAGCGGACCGAAGAAATCATGGATACATGGATCCCAAGATACTTAAAACCGTCCGTTGCTACCAGGATGGGAAATCTGCGGGGGAGAGGCGGCAGAGTACCAGCTATGGCGTAGACACAGGACTTGGTCCAATTAATGACAAGTCCCGAGTTTTTACCGAAGGATGTGAGGACGTCGAAAAGAACATTGAGCGACTTCTGTGGGGAAGTGAGATAGAGGAGGATGTCGTCCGCGTACAAGGAGACACGATCCTCAAGGTCAGGGGACCATCGGATCCCTTTGATCGAGGGTTCCCACCGGAGCCACGCGGCCAGAGGTTCGAGTGCCAAAGCAAACAAAAGCGGAGAAAGAGGACAGCCTTGACGTGTGCCACGGCCCAAGGGGAAGGGGCCCGAGCACCGACCATTTACCGCAACCTGGGCTAGCGGCTGCTCATAGAGAAGCTTGACCCAAGCGATAAAATTGGGGCCAAAGCCAAATTTAGCGAGGGCTGCCCATAGGTAGGGCCATTCAATAGTGTCGAATGCCATCGTGGCATCAAGAGAAGCGACTACTGCCGGCTCGGCGAGAATAGAAGCTCTCGCGAGGACACTATGGAGCCTACGCAAATTAAGAGCAGTGTTTCTGTGGGGAATGAAGCCGGATTGATCCGGGTGGATCAGGTCACAAATCACAGCAAGCATCCGATTGGCCAGCACCTTGGCGAGGATTTTGGGTTCCGCATTAAGGAGGGAGATGGGGCGGTACGAGGCACACCGGTCACGAGGTTTGCCATCCTTATAAATGACCACTATAGTAGCGAGGCGCTGCTCAAGGGGGAGGCATCCAGCCTCAACCGCCTCGAGGAACATGTGACGCAGGTGGGCGGCCATCTTGTCGGGGCAAAGCTTGTAGAGTTCAATGGGGATACCATTAGGACCCATTGCCTTACCCGAGCGAAGGGAACGGATTGCAAGGGCAATCTCATCGACAGTAAAGGGGGCCTCAAGAGCAAGGCAGTCTGCATCAGACACAGTCGGCAGAGCAATGTCACGTAGGAGTAGCCTGGAGTCGGCCTCATCTCGGTCACTAACAGGCGTATAAACCGTACGGAAGTGGTCAACAAAGCACTCAACAATCTCATCCGGATCAGAGACAGTCACACCAGAATCACGAACAATGGAGGGAACAACACGACTCGCACGCTCAGTCTTATCCAACCACGCAAGAAGCTTGCTAGCTTTGTCACCCACATCATACAGTCGACCAAGTTGATTAGACCGCATCAATTTAGCAGCATCCGTGACACAGGCTTTATAGTCTGCTTGCTTCAATTCCAATTCATGCAACAGTGCAGGCGTGTCATTCCCACCCAGCTCGCTTTCAAGCGCGGTGATTTCAGTTTCAAGAGCCACAACAGCCTCCCTCTTGACCCTACGTTCAGTGGCAATGAGTGACAGGGCGGAACCCCGAATAACCGTCTTAAAGGCCTCCCAGAGAACAGTGGGGGAAGAGACAGAGCCCATATTCTCAGAAAAATAGCAATCTATTGCCTTAAGCAAGTCTGAGCGGAGCCGGGGGTTTCGAAAGTGCCAAGGAGGAATCGGGGGAACTCTGTTACCAGGAAGACCGCCCACAGAAATCGTAATTAGTAGGGGGGAGTGGTCCGAGATACCCCGGGGGAGATGTCGAATCTCACGGACAGTGGACAAGGTGGAGGCTAACATAAAAAAATAGTCAATGCGGGAGAGGCTGCCGTGCGCACCAGAGTGAAAAGTGTATTGGTGGAGTGTGGGGTGTAGTGAGCGCCAGACATCAACCAAACCAAAAGTGTCAGCCATTTCACTGAGCCACATCTGGGACTGCGGCAATACTCTAGGGGGTAGCCTGTCGCAGTCGCCGGACATGACAGAATTGAAGTCCCCGCCCAGGACCAGCAAGCCGTCTGGAAGCCCAAGGAGAGTCCTGCCTAAATCAGCATAAGTGGTAGCCTGCAGTCCCGGGGGGATATAGACAACAACAAACACGACCTGCTTACCCTCCCACCTCCCCGAAACAGCAGCATACCGCCCACGTTCATCAAGGATAACATCGTCGATAGCAAGAGCAAGGGAAGACCTCACCATAATACCCACACCCCGGGAACCCGAAGTGAACCCCGCATGTGCAACAAGTCGATATCCCCGGCGGTCTAAGGCCTTGCAAGCATTGCCAATCAAGTGGGTCTCCTGAAGAAACACAACATCAGGGGCGTGGCGCCTCAAGAATTGCAGTACAATGCCCCGCTTAATCCGGTCACCCAAACCATTCACGTTCCAAGAAAGAATCCGCATTTCACCCGCCCCCATTGCAACGAAAACATTCCACACCCACCCCCCAGCAGAGCCCACTATGAAAAGTTATTGCAAGATGTGAAGTACCATGAAACACAGAACAAAACAGATTAAACAAAACAAAACCAAGTCCCCAAACACCAACCCCAGGACCCAAACCCGTTACAACACCCCCCTCCCTGCACCCCTGCTGACTAAGAAGCCACCCCCAACTGCAGTGTGCCTGTCGCCCCATACTTCTACACAAAGAGCCCCCCGAGGAGGAAGGGAGAAATCACCCGTTACCGCACCGCCACGGGCAGAGTCAATAGGGAATAAGTCAATGTACACAAAACGTTTCATAGTCTCAATCGGAACCTCTGGGGCATCTGTTACTCCTGGGCCGCTGCACCACCTTCCGCACCACCAGGGCCTCCGCTCCCAAAGTCATCTGCCGGCAACGAGTCCAGCCAGTCGGCTACACGTTCAGGTTGATCAAAGAAATAGGCACGCTCCCGATATTCGATCCGGAGCCTGGCCGGAAACAGCATGGCATATTTCAGTCCCCGGTCCCGTAGACGACGCTTCACTCCAAGGAAACCAGATCTTTGTCGCTGCACTTGAGGAGTGAAATCGGGATAGATGGAGACAGAGTTATTGTCATACTTCAGGGGACCATGTTTACGGGCGGCCTGGAGGATAGCATCCCTGTCCCGGTAGTGAAAAAGCCTGGCGATGATAGGCCTCGGCGGGTTCCCCGGCTTCACTCGACCTCCAGGAAAACGATAAGCGCGCTCCACGGCAAAGAACTTACTAAGTCCCGCCGGAGCCAATTGGGCAACTATAAGTTCCTCGACCAAGAGATCGGTCGCTACAGCACCATCACCTTCCGGCACTCCGACAAGGCGTATGTTGTTCCGCCTGGCCCTGTTATCATAGTCCTCCATCCGCTTAAGCAGTAAGTCGTGCGATGCACGCAGATTGCCAATTTCGGACTGCGCCTCGGCCATGTCGGTCACCAGGCTAGATGTCTTGAGATCCAGTGCCTTCACCCGCTCGTTTGTTTTGGCCAAATCGGCCCGAATCAGAGTCACATCCACCGCCACCGTGTCTATTTTGGTCACCACGGCTTCAAATTGTTGACTCATGTCGGCCTTGAGTCCAGTAATGGCAGCCATTAGGTCTTGGAGCGACACTTCCGAAGTAGACGATGTGTCTGTTGGAAGTCCTTCAGCACCCATACATACGGTCCCGGGGGAGCCCCTCGGCTGGGTGTAGCGTTCGATCATGTTTGACTGGATCGATCCCCCCCGGGTTGCCGCCTTCCGGCGTTTTTCGGCCTCCACTTTCGTTGCCATCTCGCATTCAGTGTCGGTCAGATAGCCAGGGGAGGTGACGAGAAGGTAGAAAAGTCTCGGAACTCCGATGCGCCACTGAGACAGAGGTGTCGCAGCCTCCTTGCCAGTCCAACGGAGGATATTGCAGGCTGAGAGGGCCGCAGGCAAGGCAGAGTAGGAGGAGACAGGAACAAAGAAAAGGAAACCGAAAGTGAAAGCAATGCACCTCCGGCGGGCCAGATGCCAGGCAGCCGTTGTTGTTCAATTACAGGTCGGCCAAAATGGGCAGCCGAGTCCCCGGTCGCGCCCGCGGGCAGGCCAGAAAGTTGCAAAGTCCAGAAAAATGGTCCCCAGGGTCCGATTTTGACCAGAGAAGGATCAGTAGCATCAGCGATGATGGCGCTGCAAAAGCCCGTCAAAATGACCAGGATAGGTGAAGGATAGATGAAGAAGGACGGTGCGGGTCTCGGGAGCTCTCTGCTCACGCGACCATCTTGGATGCCCGCGTAGCTCCTCCCCTCCAAATCCACAAATTTGTACCCATGGCTGGCGCCCATCAGTTTGATGGAGGGATATCTCAATGCCAGGATGACATCAACAACCTCAGGTTGCAGGTTGCAGGTTGAAGGAGGTCACCTAACACTACTCCTGGCAGAGGGTCAAGACCCCACCCCACCCTGCTTGTAGTAACACATAGCAGTGGTGTTTTCCATGAGCATCTGCATCAGCTGTCCTTTGATGGTAGGCAGCAAGCGAATCGCTCTTAACTCTAACAAGTTGATGTGGAGCGAGTCTCAGCTGGAGACCATAGTCCTCTGATCTCCACATCTCCCAGATGGCCTCACAAACCCAGCAATGATGCATTCATGACCAATGTCAGCTTTCGGTGGGGTAAGAAGAGCAGTTGGCCACTGACCCAACTGGTATCTAGTGGCAGCTACTGCCGATTCTTGCAGTCTCCTCCAAAATCTGGATATAATCCAATAGATTCCCTGTTGTTGAGTCTATATAGGTCTACTATATCTATAGGTCACTACACTTAAAACCCCTCTAGCAGGCCTTGACAAACCTGAAGGCAGGGAGCTGGGTTTTACGTTAGAGGGTGCCCCTGCATGAGCAGAGTCCCTCAGCAGCCTTCGGAGACCATTCTCCCGGGTTGTCGGTGATGCAGCCAGACATATAGGTAGAGATGCATTATATATTCACGTAAAATGCTATCTTGAGAATGGATGCAACACAACATGCCGTGTTTGGTATCAAACACCTTGGAATCATACCTCCACACTGGTAACTGGTGTGGGAGGTATGATTCCACCCTTCTGAAGCAAGCTTCGTGGGGTCACTGATCTTCCCCGTGCCAGCCTTCTCGACCCGGGCAGCACAAAATGGTTGCTGCCGACCAGAGACACATTCCTGCCCTCCTGCTGCTGAGCCAAGCTCGAGCAGGGGAAGGCAGGACAATAGGCATCATGTCACAGGAAGGTGTGACCACCTCCCAGACAGGATTTAGTGTATTGGGGTTGGGTGGGTGCACTTGCAAAGTGCCTGAAAGTATGCATCCGGGGTACACTTCGTGTCCCTGTGCATAGTTCAGTTCAAAACAGTCCTGGGACTTGTTGGCTCCTGCTCTGGTGCGAAACTGGACAAAGGACAAGGGAGTATCCTGCCCTCTGTCCAAACCCTCCACTGAGAGGGTCACCTGAATCTGTCCAACCCTCTCCCGTGGGCACAAAAGGGTTTACCTGGCTGTATGCCCCTAGATTTTACGTGCACAAGATTCTGATCAAGAAACCACTGACCTTCAACCGTCTGGACACTCTGGGCTTCGACTGGGCCCGACTTCATCTCCCCCTCAGTCCAAAGCATTGTCTGTACCCGTGCACCATATAGGCACTGTGCAGGACCTGTGGAGCATCAAGGACAACTGAAGTATATCCATTGGGGTGAAAGAGTCACTCCCCTGCATTCGCAGGCACCATGACACAACTGACTGGTCTGCTGATCCTGAGCGCCTGCAAACTTTGAAGGCTCCAGCAACACAGGAGGTGGTTTCCTATGTTCCTTGATATTCAGCTTCCCTCACACCGAGTTTAAAGCCAGTATGCCTTGTGGGGACCGCATAACTTGAACTCCTTTACACCACGTACATTTGCAAGTGCATATGATTATTGGCATTCCCCAACCAAGTGCATTGGGCTATTCATAGCCCCAACCGCTGTGCATATTTTGTACAAAGGACTTTGGCCTCCTTGCACTCTGTGCCCTGCAAGCTGTTGTTTTGTGAAACTGCTAGAGGTCCCCTTGGGACTCCTGTGCCTTAGGACTGTGGGTCCATTTGAGGGGCAACACTAATTTTCTTGGACTCCCCTGGTCGCTCCAGGCCTGCCCTGACTCCCCTTGCTGTGGTGAGTCTCCTGGTCTTTTCTGGGCCAGACCGTGACCTTCCTCGTCCTTCTTCATGGGTTGCTGCTTTCAAGGCTTGTTGGTGGTCCCGCCAGACACAGACCCCTCAGCACTTGACATCCTTCATGGGACAGCTCGTATCCAGCTCCTGGTCATTCTCGACATCTCCTGGTGGCTGCAGAGTCAAGTTCTCCCTCTTCACACCTGAATCACCCAACATCGGTGGACATTCGTCTACTGAGCCCCTGGTCACTCCTGGGTGACCCAGACTTTGTCCCCTCTGCTTTCAGCTTCCTTCCTTCAAGAATCCACCTGTGGGTGACACCAGACACTTTTCTTCTTTCCAGCAGTGGCAATTCTTTGAAGACTCCCATTCAGAACGCTGGCGGTTTCCGACACCACATCGACCCTATGCAGCCGGCCTCCCTGAGATAGGTAACTTTGGTACTTCGGTATCCACGGGTGGGGGTGGCTCTCCAACCTTCTATGTTCTAAAGGGTTTCTTTGTTATCAACTCAGAAGGGTCCTTAAACACTAAAACTGCAACCACGACTCTCCCATTGAATTGCACATGGTTGTGTTATCACACGGCACCCGTCCTCCGTGGGGGTCCCTCCATACTCACCCTGGGTGGTTCCTTGGGGTCCCAGGGATTCTACAACCTCTAGACACTGTTTTGACCTGAGCCCTGGTTCTTATACCACAATTTTAGTATATGGTTAGGTCTCCCCCTGGAGCCCACTGAGTATTAGTGCTACTTACGCTTGTTTCTGTGCTACAGTATTGTGTACTTTGTGTTTATCTGCATGTAGCAGATACAGAAAGGTATTTAACGTGTGTTATCCTAATAAATACATTTATTTATAATTACTGTTTGGTTCTCCTTTCATTTAACCAATACAATAAGGTTGCATTCTGGTAAAACAAGCTGCTTAACATTCCTTCAAGACTAAGCCTAAAGGCTGCTCTCCACAGCTACCACCTGGATAGTTTTCTAAGGTTAATTTTGACCTTTTAAATCACCATAAGGGTTGTTTGGACTGGTGCAAGGTGCCCACTTTAATTAGCACTTAACTAATGCCCAAACCAGGAAGCACCCAAGGATTAAGTTAAATGAAAAGAATATCCAATTAAGAAGGAGTCCACACGTCCGGAACAACAATGGGGTTTGTGACAGCTGGCGTGAACAACAAGTTGGAATGGACACTTTTTTGCGAACCAAGGAAGGACATACAGTCATCTGAGTCTCCGTTTCTTACGGAATCATTTTAATGAACTAGATTTTCACGCTATGGGACAATTTTACTTGTCGGATTGTGAGCGAACTGAATTATGGGCAATGAAGTGCTGGCAGGGAATATACCAGGTGCAAGTAGGAATGCACGGTGAGGGCGGGATTTTTTGAACAACTGAACCAATTGGGAGGTTAGAGGGATGGATTTAAAGCGTGAGGGAGTGTGGGGCGCATTTTTTGCATTCGATCAAACAGACAGTGAGGGTGATGGACTTTTAAAAGCGCTTGGCAGGTACGTGCAAGTTAAATGGCATCCATAGCGTAAAGTGTGAGGTCTAACAGTAGAGGGAGAAGGAGGGTATTGGAATAACTCTTAGGGAAGGAAAATAGAAGGCAATTAGAATCGTGAGGACGACTACTAAAGATCAAAAGTGACAGTTAAGGGTTAAAGGATAGATTTAGGTGGATAGAGGAAAGAGGATGAAGGGGGAGGCATAATGGGAGCCATATGCTGATTAGCGCTTGCATGTCACTAGGGCGACTTGGAGGATCAAGAACATTTCATTACCAGACTTTCACTTTTGAGCGCAATGCAGGCCGATACATATAAATAAAGAAGGGGATACAACATGCGAGAATAGAGGGATGTACGGAAGGGTAGCAAGGAATGGTTTATTGTAAAGAGCACATTCTTATGATTCAGTATATGCTGACAATGGTAGACAATTAAACAACAATGGGTGGTGATGGACAGAGTCTCTGAATTAAGCAGAATACTCTCACCCAGTCAAGAGATCAGGGCTAGATCCAACACCGTTTTTTAGCTCACTGCACCATCCCAGCTCAGAACCTGGCTATATGCAAATTAGTCTGTTCCTGTCCCAGTGCATGATGGGAACAGGGCAAACCAAACTACCAAGCCAATTCTTTCACTGGGAAGGAAACAAGCTTCCGGGGACTGGTTTCTGGCATTACAGCCGTCTTCGGCCCGGCTTGCTTGAATTCTGATGGTGCAATGAGCAAGGGACTCACATCTGAGTATACCCTCCCACGCTTATGGTGGACAAAATAATTAAACAACAATGGGTGGTGATGGACAGAGTCTCTGAATTAAGCAGAATACTCTCACCCAGTCAAGAGATCAGGGCTAGATCCAACACCGTTTTTTTAGCTCACTGCACCATCCCAGCTGAGAACCTGGCTATATGCAAATTAGTCTGTTCCTGTCCCAGTGCATGATGGGAACAGGGCAAACCAAACTACCAAGCCAATTCTTTCACTGGGAAGGAAACAAGCTTCCGGGGACTGGTTTCTGGCATTACAGCCGTCTTCGGCCCGGCTTGCTTGAATCCTGATGGTGCAATGAGCAAGGGACTCACATCTGAGTATACCCTCCCACGCTTATGGTGGACAAAATAATTAAACAACAATGGGTGGTGATGGACAGAGTCTCTGAATTAAGCAGAATACTCTCACCCAGTCAAGAGATCAGGGCTAGATCCAACACCGTTTTTTAGCTCACTGCACCATCCCAGCTCAGAACCTGGCTATATGCAAATTAGTCTGTTCCTGTCCCAGTGCATGATGGGAACAGGGCAAACCAAACTACCAAGCCAATTCTTTCACTGGGAAGGAAACAAGCTTCCGGGGACCGGTTTCTGGCATTACAGCCGTCTTCGGCCCGGCTTACTTGAATCCTGATGGTGCAATGAGCAAGGGACTCACATCTGAGTATACCCTTCCACGCTTATGGTGGACAAAATAATTAAACAACAATGGGTGGTGATGGACAGAGTCTCTGAATTAAGCAGAATACTCTCACCCAGTCAAGAGATCAGGGCTAGATCCAACACCGTTTTTTAGCTCACTGCACCATCCCAGCTCAGAACCTGGCTATATGCAAATTAGTCTGTTCCTGTCCCAGTGCATGATGGGAACAGGGCAAACCAAACTACCAAGCCAATTCTTTCACTGGGAAGGAAACAAGCTTCCGGGGACCGGTTTCTGGCATTCCAGCCGTCTTCGGCCCGGCTTGCTTGAATCCTGATGGTGCAATGAGCAAGGGACTCACATCTGAGTATACCCTTCCACGCTTATGGTGGACAAAATAATTAAACAACAATGGGTGGTGATGGACAGAGTCTCTGAATTAAGCAGAATACTCTCACCCAGTCAAGAGATCAGGGCTAGATCCAACACCGTTTTTTAGCTCACTGCACCATCCCAGCTCAGAACCTGGCTATATGCAAATTAGTCTGTTCCTGACCCAGTGCATGATGGGAACAGGGCAAACCAAACTACCAAGCCAATTCTTTCACTGGGAAGGAAACAAGCTTCCGGGGACCGGTTTCTGGCATTCCAGCCTTCTTCAGCCCGGCTTGCTTGAATCCAGTGGCAAAGTTAGCAAGAGACTCACGTATGAATTGGCTTGGTAGTTTAGTCTGCCCTGTTCCCATGATGCACTGGGCCAGGGACAGACTGATTTGCATATAGCCAGGTTCTGAGCTGGGATGGGGCAGTGAGATAAATAACGGTGATGGATCAAGCCCTGATCTTTGGACTGGGTAAGAGTGGTCTGCTCAATTCAGACACTCTGTTCATCACCACCCCCTTTTCTGAATCGACAATGGTAGACAGGCCCGTATTTGTTTAACAGAGTATAGAACTGAGTATCCAAAGTAGGTAAATGATTAATGTGATGAATTGTGTAACCTTAAGTAGTAAATCGTGTTCTTTATGATTATTTACAGCGACCCCCGAAGAAGGGCGTTGAGCCCGAAATGCATTGGGTCACTTTTTTGAATAAACGCTGCCTGAAATAAACCCGTGCTTCAGTCATGTTCTTACCGAAGGTCCGGAAAGACACAGTGAGAGCATCAGAAAGTTGAAAATTAGCATGTACATTTAACGAGTGGACTCGATTCGAAGTTTTTACAAAGGGAAAACAAAATTTGGATTATAATGAAAAAAAACGGAGAAAAAATGATTATATGTTTCATAAAGTCATATGTATGCCAAAATGGCACATACTGCTGTGCATTTGCTTGGGACGTGACACGCCCCACTTATGTGACACTTTAATTAGCAGACATCATATACCAGGCCAACTTCTCACATCATGACTGCTCATTAAAAAATATTTTATAATGCTGCCATCTTGGATTAGGAAAAAATACAGCACAAACATGGAGAATTTTTTAAATTATGTGCATTGGGCAAAGGTCTTCATGTACCGTCCGAAGTGCATGTGCTATGATACCTGATTGGATTATTTTACGGTGATGCTAGTGAGCAGAATCTTTAATTTATGTGTATCCATTTATCGAGTCTTATTAGTAGCTTCCCATTGCATCTTAAAATTCATTCAAACTTTGGTAATATTTTAATTTTACTCAGTATCCTTTGGTCGTTGATGCTTAAGTTGAATATATGTTGTTACAACGCAAACAATTACATTGCATGATTTTACAACGCATGCCATTACAATGCTTTTTTTAAAACTACCATTAAAACGCATTCCATTACAATACATACCATTACAACGCATACCATTATAACACATAATACTTTTAGGGTAACAGTAGGGTAAGTGTTGGATAGTGTAGGGGTAAAAATTACTATACCTACTCCAGTGAGTGCAACAATAGGTTAAGTGTTGGATAGAGTAGGGGTATAAAATACTATTCCCACTCCAGTGAGTGCAACAGTAGGGAAAGTGTTGTATAGTGTAGGGGTAAAATTTACCATTCCCATCTACCCCAAAACCCATACTCACCCTAAAACTAACAAATCTCTATTATTTACCTTAAAATAGCCTAGAAAAGATAAAGAAACTGATAAACATCCTGCACCTTTCTTGCTATTTCAATTTCTGACTGATGTGAGTCAGATCGATCGCTTTGGTGTGAACTTTGAACCTGCCTGACAATGTATGCTCTAGATGGTTGCCAGCATGTAGGGTACCCATACAATCATCATCATCATAACTTCATTTCGATCACAAAGATCTTAAAAAGTATGCAATCACTTACGATTTGAAGTGGTCTGCGAGCACGCCCACCAGCTCGCCCACTCGGCTCTCGCTCTCTGGCTGCATCTTGTGGAGGCAGAAGGCCATGTCATCTTGCTTCTCTGTGTGAAAGACCACCAGCTGGTCTTTGCCGCTTGTGGTGCTCATGCCAGTCACCTGCAAGAAGCACAGAATGCCCCTCAGTAAGAGCCACCCCAGCCAACTGGTCATCTCTGCATCCTTAAGCTCTAGGGGCAGACAAACTATTTTACCTGTCCAACTTGGACACACGGGTACTGACATCAGATAATGACAGACAGACCTATCTGCCACTCTAAATCATTTATAAACTCTTTTGCCCCAAGGCCCATCAACTTCTGTTGAATAATTTCATGCAGCACTCACTCTCGCTATGATCAGGTTCCGTGGAATTATGTGGCACGAGAGGGCCAAATTATGAGGCAGGATTAAGTAAATGATGTGGCAAGAAAAGGCTAAATACATTTTGTAGCTGTATTACTTCATTATTTCGTAATGTTTAAACTTGGGAACACTGTCTGGGCATTGGTTGCACCTCATTGGTACCACTTTAATACCAAATATAGCATTAAACAACAAAATGCTGACCAGTCAAGTTTTGAAAAGGGCCTTTCACCTCGCTGGAACATGTGTTGCTGCATTTTTAGTAACTTTTGAACCGTTTGAGTTAGAAACAATTGTGTTTTTTTTTAAATCTGCAGATTCTGCGGCACATGACAGGTTATGTGGCAAATCTATAATTATGCAAAAATTGCAGTGGCAACACAATCGCATAATTCCAGAAGCCCTGACTATAAGGAAATGCCTATGTTACTCCTATGCTTCAATCACAGCAAGTCATATTTTATGACGACTAACTATAGAGGCACACCTCCATGGAAGTATGCCCACCTCCATAGAGATTTAAATACCTTTATTGAACCCTCCCTTGTCTTCTGCAGTTCTTATACTCCACTATTCGTCTTTAAATGTCTCTATTTTATTCTCCCTATCCCGCCAGTGTAATAATATCTGAGATATTCCATGTCTCACTTCTTGCTTCTCTGATGAAGAATATGCATCTTTATGTAGGACTTGTTCCTTAATTATCGGCATTTAAAGTTCTTCTCTAGGCTCATTTGTTGTCTTAAGCAGACTATTGTTATAATGAACCTTTATATTGTCTTTGTTCTGTTGTACTCATTATGTTAAGTGTGCTAAAATAAATCAAATAAATAAATAAATACAATAAAGATTCTTGCAATGTTCTCCATAAGGCTCTCAATGTGGAACTTCTACACTATAGTTAATCTACTTTTATCTTTCTGGAGGTATTGGCCCCAGATCCTGGGACAGTACTCCAACTTCCAGAATATCTGCTTACAGCCTGTCCATTCTTATCATTGGCTGGCTTCATTGTCACTCTCATTGTTCGTTAGCTTGCCGTCCTCTTAATTTGTTTGGCCCTCCCCTGGAGCACAGGCTCTTTACAATCCTTCTGAATCCCTGACTAGTATTCCTCCTCTTCACATTTTTACGGATCTACTTTTTCTATTTGGTTAAGCACTCAATGAGACTGCATGTGTTTTCCAGCTTTCTCATTGTGCTTCTCACCCAGCTATCCATGTTGCTGTCTCCCTCGTGTGCGGTTCTCTGTCTCTCTCTGTCTTGTGTGTGTCTCCCCCCAACCATGCACTCAAAGTTATTTTATTTCTCCCCCTCACCCGCTCGTCCACTGTCCCCCAGCTTTTTCTTTTTATATATTTTATTTTCTTAAATGGCCATGCGGCAAATTGCTACCAGCCGCACCATGTTAAAACAAGCATTTGCAATGCAATAGGTCTCGCATTAGGAAAGTGTGAGCTATTGGTATTGTAAATGAAACATTTTTTTCAATATGTGTTGGCTTTGAAAATATATCAATTAATAGCATTGTTATTCACAAAGCCAATAGCTTACACTTTCCTAATGCGAGTCCTATTGGCTATGGCAATGCTTGTTGGTAGCAAGCAAGGACAGTGCTGTTGTGGAGCTGAGTGATGATGTGGTTGGGCTGAGTGATGTGGTGGTGTCCCAGAGTGATGTGGTGGTGTCCCAGAGTGATGTGGTGGTGTATTAGAGTGATGTGATGGTGTCCTAGAGTGATGTGGTGGTGTCCTAGAGTGATGTGGTGGTGTCCCTGAGTGATGTGGTGGTGTCCCAGAGTGATGTGGTGGTGTCCCCGAGTGATGTGGTGGTGTTCCTGAGTGATGTGATGGTCTCCCCGAGTGATGTGGTGGTGTCCCCGAGTGATGTGGTGGTGTCCCTGAGTGATGTGGTGGTGCCCCAGAGTGGTGCCCCTGAGTGATATGGTGGTGCCCCTGAGTGATGTGGTGGTGTCCCTGAGTGATGTGGTGGTGTACCTGAGTGATGTGGTCGTGTACCTGAGTGATGTGGTGGTGTCCCCGAGTGATGTGGTGGTGTCCCCGAGTGATGTGGTGGTGTCCCCGAGTGATGTGGTGGTGTCCCCGAGTGATGTGGTGGTGCCCCAGAGTGGTGCCCCTGAGTGATGTGGTGGTGCCCCTGAGTGATGTGGTGGTGTTCCTGAGTGATGTGGTGTTGTTCCTAAATGATGTGGTGGTGCCCCTGAGTGATGTGGTGGTGCCCCCGAGTGATGTGGTGGTGTCCCCGAGTGATGTGGTTGTGTCCCCGAGTGATGTGGTGGTGTCCCCGAGTGATGTGGTGGTGTCCCTGAGTGATGTGGTGGTGTCCCCGAGTGATGTGGTGGTGTCCCTGTACAAGTATGTAGTATGAAATTATGTAGGTTGGGTTGGAATTGTTAGTTAGTTGTAGAATTGTGTGACGGGTAAATGTGTGGTGTGGAGTGGATGTGTGTAGTGGAATTATGTGACATAGTGTGCAGTGGCATTATATGGATAGTAATTATGTGATTTTGAGTGTACTGGTATTATGTGTAGGTGGATTGTGAGTTGGAAAGTCTGGAAGGGCTGGGGCAGTATTAGCGGAATAGCAAAGCCTGCTTGACGTGCAACTCACTGCCACTGTAAAAGGTGAAAACTGTGGTGCCTTCCAGTAAAAGTAAAAAATTCCATGTTGTCATTTCAGATACACTGTAAGGGCTGGGGACCGTGTCAATGGCCCCTGCTTGAAGAGCAGCTCACTGCCAGTGTAAAATACGAAAAATATGGTGGTTTTTAAAACTAGATATGCTATAAATGTGTGTCTGCGCACAGACGCACACATGAAGGGCTGCATATTCTGTAATCAGTAGTTGCACACAATATATCTCTTAATGTAAACAATATATCTCTTAACACAGCTGTTCGTTGCCATTCATGTCACAATGTGAAGTGACATTGAAAATGTGCTTGTTGATGGAAAACAATTTGACTTCAATATACAAACACTTTGAAATAGCATTTGCGCCTGACTAGATTTGTGCGTGTGTTATCTCCAAGCCACAAAACACGATGAACTTAAGCACTCATAAAACAAGATTATTTATGTGCTATAGTTAGAAGAGTTTGGGATCAGGGGCGAGTTCAATAATAAAAGTGGGCTCAATATTAAGAGTGAGTTGTTCACTGATCACTTTTCAGTCAGGAATAGGAGTGTGCTCAGTGGTCAGGTCACACCTAATCCTCGCCGGCGCGAGATCACTGGCCGACCTCATACAGTTTGTTGGCCTGAGTCCATTGCCCTGTGGTCATGTGTCCACTTGTGTAAAGCTCTCCTCTGGTTGGCAGTCACAGCAAATTGAATCGGAAATGTCTGACTGAGGACAGAATGCAATGGGCGCAGTGCACGGCCTTCTAGTGCAACTGATACAGAGTGAGCACTAGTGCGCGTGGAGAATGCTTTTATCTCATGCTGGTTTGCGGTGTGCAAACAAAGCCAGTCCTTTCCTATGCACGTGAGATGATGCCACTACTGCGAAGCCAGGAATTGAATGAGGGGGGAGTATCCCAAGGCCATACTCAATCTGTTATTTGTTTTTCATTTTATGCTTATGTGTCATGGGGGGCAGAGGCGCTGATCCAGTAATGCGGAGGAGGCGTGCACGGGGGTGCATGCAAGCTCCCCCCTTTGGTTCACAGTGGGGAGAAGGAGAATTTTGGGGATGACGCCTCGTACCTGGCTGTGGACTGCTCCGTCCTTGGGAATGCTCTTGCAGGGATGCCGGCGGTTGGGGGGTGACTCCACCGTGACACCATCAGGTCAGTCGCGAGGGCATTGGGCTTCTGCCACAGGAGTTGCGGTGAGCGGTGATCAGCGGGGTTAATGGCTGGGGCAGGCCAGTTTGATGTTCATGCAGCTCGAAGCGCACCTACGGAAGTGTTGGCCGTCCGTCATGCTGTGTAGAGCTGTGCCCCCATGTGCCTGCAGTTGTGGTGGCGTGTTGATGTGGGGGGTGCAGATGAAGCGCTTTCGGCCTGCAATGGAGCGTATGCAAATAGGGTGCCGCTGTAATTCAATTGGTGCTGGTATCATGTTTTTGTTGCCCCAGCTGGTGTTTTGCTGCGTTTGTGACACTGCGGTACCTGTGGCACAGCACGGGGATATAGGGAGGAGGGGGAGCCATCGTTTACCATAATGGATGACACACGCTAATCAAAAGTATGGACGGAGCTTCCACTCCACTTCCGAATTCGACTTGACGACAAAAGATCTTGCAGAAGACATTTTGCAACAATTTCACCTTTCTCTAATTTAGCAGCAAAAGAATGGAAATAATCCCTCCTTAAATGAGGCGGATTCAACATCTAGGTATTTAAGATGACCATTATTGACCCACTGCTTCATAATTCATTTGTGTTTCTGAAGTTACTGTTGTTGTCCCGATCTTGAAAGGGCGTCCGCTTTATAGGCATAATTAAAAATAATGAAACGCCGCAGCCCGGCTTCAACAGGAAGCCAGGCAACCTTTGTTGGGACGGGGGCGGGGCCAGACAAATACAGGAAGCAGACGGGAGTCTACCCCGCGCTCCCGTACCCGCCGGAAGATTTGCGTGACTGCGTCTCAGCGCGGCACCCGCCTGTTGCCCAGAATGACCGGATGGCTGCCGAGGGACACGAACGAAGAACCTGGTGAGTGGGGCGGGTCTGGTGGGGCGGCGGGGGTCTTGGTGCGCTTGTGTGTGTGCTGTGTGTGTGTGTATGCGACGGCGGGGGTGGGTTCTCTGTATGTATGGGTGCGTGCGTGCTTGTGTGTGTCTCTGTGTATGCGTGTGTGTATGCAGTGTGTGTATGCGACGGCGGGGATGTGTTCTCTGTATGTATGGGTGCGTGCATGGGCGCTTGTGTGTCTCTGTGAATGCGCATGCGTGTGTGGTGCTTCCGAGGCAGGAGATGGGCACAGCGCCGTGCGCGCCCTCGAGGAGGAATCTGAGACAGCGAGGCTCGTGCCTGAACGCTGTCTCACATTCCTCCTAACACGCCAACAAAAGTTCATCGCTACGCTATCGCTACGCTCGTCCTAAAAAGAGTATTGCACCTACTCCAGTTTAACTTTTTTTATTTACCAATCCAACAAAAATCAATAATTGAAAAAATAGCGCCAGTATGAGTTCATGGGCAATTGAATACGTTGCAAAACATCCATACACAGACAACATCAATCATGCACATGCCTACAGTGCTGGTCATAGATTTTATTCTTTATGCTATTCAGCACCAAGTAGGTACATTTTATTTAGCACTGTTATGCTTTATAAATACAATATTATTACTACTAGTACTACTACAACCACCACTACTACTACTACTACTACTACTACTACTACTTACTACTACTACTACTACTACTACTACTAGTTTTCTCCACAACTAGACACAGAACCTGGAATGATACCTCTAGAATGGAGCACAATGTGCCAGATGAACGACACCATTGCATCTTGGACACAGAACAGCAGACATGGAGAAATCAGAAATGGAGAACACACCATAGATGTTGCTTGGGAAGCTTAACAAAGATAACTTAATTTGATTGTTCTGCTGGCTAACCACCTGTGTGCAACATAACACCACATTTGCACTCTCAACGTCTCATCACAAAACATAAAAAGCACTGGATCAAATCTACATAAGATTAAGTTATAGATGTCGGTACCCATTTGCCACAACCCTAGGGCTCACCTTGTTTAGGGAGATGCATTTAAGCACCTTGAATTGCTTGCTGGGTGCCAGTTTGTAGAGGTGCTGATCGGTGATCAGGATGGCCCGATCCCTGCTCTTATTGAATCGGTTGATCTGTAAATCGAGAGCAAAGAAAACAGGGAAGTGAAGAATAGGTGCTTTCGGTCACATCCTGATTTAGGTATAATGCATTCTCTCTCCCTAGTTTCCTAGATACCTGCTGCTCAGCCAGCCAGTGTGTGTGTGTGTGTGTGTGTGTGATGTCACAGAATGTTTATGCATGCCTGGAGAGATCAGTTGGGGAGAGTGGGTTGAGCTGCAGGATGCTGTGCCTGGTGGGGCATTGATATAACAACTCTATCTAGTAACTAAGACTTTATTCTTCAAATAAACTTAATTGTTAAACCTATGCTACCTGCTGACCAGGAGAGGCCCGTGCAGGTAAGAGCGGTGAGGCTAGGGGGGCAGGTTTGGGTGGGGGAGTCAACAGATGACAACGTGGTAAAATGAAATAGAAAAAAGAAAAAACTCTGATCTTGCGAAGTAAGTTTTTTTTTAACAATTATTTTACCTCGTCGTCTATCGACTCCTCCCCCCACTCTTACCTGCATGGGCCACTCCTGCTGCCTACTGAGGATCCATCTTTGATTGTTACAATGGAGACGAATTGGAAATTAACCTACTTCTGAGAGGAGATTAGAGGGAAAGATGTAGTCTACAAGGAAATAAAAATAAGAAGATAGATGTTTGAGGAAAGAGAAATGCCTTGGAAGCCTGTTGTGTTTTACCTTATTTGCATCTTTGTATTTTATATATATTGCATTGTTTTATGTATATTTTTACAAAGAGGTTGCACGAGCGTTTGCAGAAACACTGACAAACCTATTTCCTGCTACTTTTCGTCAACTTTGATAATTTTTGTAGTGTCGCGCTCTAGTCGATAGGTCCCGACGTAGCGACGCAGAGCGTGACTGTCATTTTGGCAGTTAGAGCGGAGCCCGCGAATAGAGTGGACGCGGCCCCCAGCGCTCTCCCTACTATGTAATTTGAATAAATAACTTACCTGCAAATCGTGCCTCTTCCTCGTTCTTGGTGATTGCCTACCTCTACAAATTGGCGATGAGGATAGGATGGAGAGCGAGCGTTGCTCGAGATCACCACCTCTCGTGCACAACACTAGAAGAGCACGAGGCAGCGACAACACGGCACGGCAGTTACCTAGCAGAGGAGAGAGCGTGGCAGAGGGGAGCGCCCGCAACCACCTCCCCGGTCCACCACACGCAGAGACCCATCCAGGGACCGGTGGGCGAAGCTCACAACAGACGGAGGTAGGGTGAATCCGCTCGACCACGTGGGCACGCGGAGGGGAGCATACTACCCGCCAAGAAGACGTGCCCAGCGCGGACCACCCACGGGCACACCCGAGCACCGGGACAAGCGCCAAAAGAAGTAAGGCGGCACGGGAGGAGGAGAGAAAGGGGACGTGACCACATGTTCCTAACCAAGCCCTCCAGCTGAAGCACACACGTGGCGGCCAGACACTCGAATTACACGGCGGTATCAGACACCACGCTTGCGGCAGACGGCCTTCCGCCCGTGGCCCTGGCGGAGTAGGCACAGCGCAGATGGGGAACCTGTGCCTCAGAGGAGCCCACCACACCAGCACAGGCATAGCGCACCAGGTAGTCCCAGAGGAGAAGAAGTGCTCCCAGAGAGGCAAGCAGAGATGAGCGCCCAAACCTCCTCGCTCACAACACAGGTCCCCTTCCTACCCAGGCCTGGGGAACCCTCGATGAAGTGGGAAGATTGGAGGGAATACTTTATGAACTACCTGGAAGCGCTGGAAGATGAAAGTGGTGCAGCATTTCCCAGCAAAAGAAAGAAGAGGATACTGCTCCAGAACCTGGGCCCGAAGGCATCAGGCTGATGATGATGACGTGTCCCAACACGCGATTGAAGACCTAGACACCCACTATAGACAGGTGGTGCGCACGTCCATAGACAGGTACAACTTCCAACAGAGGAAACAGGAAGCAAGAGAGTCTGTATACGAATATGTGGCAGCACTCATGGAGGAGCTACGCCAGCAAACAAGATGGCCGCGTAAGCTCCCGGCTCCGCCGACCTCCGACTCCTGCCAGAAGATCCTGTTATTTATCCTGTTTTTGCACCCTGCCTCCGTGTGTATGAACCGGACTGGAGCTTAACGGTGCGAGCCCAAGATTTTTACCAGTTTGGTATACAAAGATACGTCGTGTGGCAGTTTGCGGCCTAGACCAGCCTGGAAGCCGGGGTCTCGAGTACTGGCCCTGCCGGGTTTCAGTTGAACAACATCGGCTGTAGTTGTGCGACAGAGTCTGGTCTACCGAGGTGGGAACATTTTTTCTTGGACTGAAGTTGACGATGGTTGGCTGAATTGGTGAATATCAAAGGAGGGGTGACGACGCACAATTGGAGCGGCGGACGGGGGTCCCTGGCCCGGTGGCCCGGTTAGGGTCCCGCCGGTGTTCGCTGGGTTGGGATCTCCGCCGGCGGTGGCTGAGTTCGGATTGTTATTGTCCCCAACGATAAGTCCCCCTCTGAAGTCGTCCATTCCGCATCCACCTATTCCCCCCCGGGGAGACCTGGCTCTCTGGAGACGCGAATATGACCTAACCTGAGCGAGATGTTGTGGAGCGGACTGAGAGTGATCCGTCACTATGAACGGTGTTGGCAGCCATTAGCATTGAAGCCCGCATTCATAAAATGATAGTGTTTTTGTCTGCAACTGGGCGGATGGGACCGGACCCTGGTCCACTGCAAGAAACAAAACGACTCGAGATACCTAAGATGGCCACTTCGATGGAGGAAGCAGACCCCATACTATGTGAGACGTTGGAGCCTTTGACCAGTGTTTTGGGTGCTGAGAGCATGCTTGATGCCGCAATTGGATTGTCAGGCCTGCGATCGTTGCCGACTATGGATGGACTACCTGATGGACTACCTGAAGTTCCCTTTCCGGAGACTTTTGATGGGAACTGTTGTTGGTTTGAAACTGCGTCACTCCCCTATACATCGCCACCGCTAAGATGGAGGACGAAACAACTTTGGGAATCCATGACAGTGTGAGGAGCTTTTGGACTTAGCGGAGTTCTCAACACTTCCATCTCTCTGCTTCGTCTTGGATCAAACTTTGCTACAGGTTCTTTGGACATTGACTATCCTGCGGAGGTGACAGTTTGATCGGAAGGGTCAAGGGTGAGACTGTGTGATTGAGTTTGCCATCGGGTATTACTGGACACGGGGTTAGCAACCACGATGCGTTCGGGAGGTTGGGCGGTGTTTGGAGTTTCCCCTGTTCCGCAACATATTTGCAGCTTAATAGATTTCGAGACCTTAGTCTGGGGATTCTTGGCTTTGGGGGGCGGGAGAGGAGACCGGGGGCATGTAAAAAGATGCCCTCTCCATTTTCTACTTTTAGTATTTAGTTAGTTGGGGCGACAGGCACACTGCTAGTTGGGGTTAGGCGATAGCCATATGCAGGGGTGCAGGGTGGGGGGATGGGTTTATTGTTTTGTCTTCTTTTTTTTTTAAGGATTCTTTTTCTTCACACTCTCTTTCACTTTCCTTTTATAACTATAGTTGGTGGAACATCCTGACTTTGTTGGTATTCCAATATCTGGTGCTCATGCTTCTCCTATTATCCTGATTTTATGGGTGGGCAGACTCTGAGAGCTTGCGCTCAATGTGAATTTTATATCGTACTGTGGCACATACTGTTGCTCATACATTGGCGTAGGCGTCCCAGCCATTTCTTCACTACTTAGTATCCATCCCGTATCTACATCTGTCCGCCTTTTTATTATATCTGAATGTATGGCACCTGATATGTCTATTACTTTCTTTGTTTTGAAACTAATAAAAAGATTTACAAAAAAAAGAATATGTGGCAGCACTAAAGAAACTGGCAGTCACCTGCAAGTTTGGCGCTTTACATGACGAGTTTGTTAAGGACCAAATCGTCATGCATTACACGAACACTGCAATCCAAGAAAAGCTATGAGTCGATGGAGACGCGTCGTCCCTGAAAGAAGTCATAGCCATGGTGAAGAAGGCAGAACTATCTAAGAGATGTGCTGAGGCGGCAAAAAGAGAGAACAACACGAGGATCATGGTCAACAAAGTTGCAGAAGCAGGCCCACCAGACAGGAGCAAAGGTGAGGCGGGGAACACAAAGATGCAGACCAAATATGTTCCCAGACCTTTACCCATGAAGAAATCCACAAGTGAAGACAAGAACACATGCTACAGGTGCGGGAGCCATGCCCATGCAGCCCATGACAAACGCTGCCTGGCTTTCCGCGCCAAATGTTTGTTCTGTGGAATCATGGGGCACTTTGAGAAAGTGTGTCGCCGCAAGCAGAGAAGACCGGCGGTCAAGTACGTCGCACAAGAATCAGACATTGAAGGAGACTGGGATGAAGAAGATGACAACGTGTTATGCATAGAAGAACACATACTGGGCATCGACTGCAACCGATCAAAGAAACCACAATGGGAACTGTCATCAGGGGGAGTACAAATGAAAATGGTGGGAGACTCAGGGTTCCCGTACACCATAATACAACGCAAGGTGTGGGACGAACACTTCAGACAACGCCTAGGACCACGCCTGGTACCTCCGGACAATTGACTAGTCACGTTTACAGGCGAACCCATACCCATGGTGGGGTACCGAGTCCTGAAATTTGAGTTTAAGGACCGAAGAGCAGAAGGCAAGCTATACGTAGCTGAAAAGGGGCCCTCAGTCTTAGGATGGGTCGACTGGGGCGAGTTGGACATACAACTGGACCTGGGAGGTGTCACACAGGTTCTCATGACCAGCCTGGAGCAACAGCCAGAAACCACCAAATGGAAGGAGAAGTTTCCCACTGTGTTCGGAGGCAAAATAGGAAAGTTGACAAAATTCATGCACAAGATAGACCTTAAAGCTGACACCAAGCCTGTGTGCCACAAAGTGAGAAATATCCTGTTGGCAATAAGAGAGACAGTACAGCTGGAACTGCAACGGCTGGAGGACAACGGCATCATTGAGCCGATAAACAGTGCAGAATGGTTGGCGCCGTTGGTAGTAGCTAGGAAGGCAACGGCAAGGTACGCCTATGTGTGGACTTGAGAGAGCTGAACAAAAACATAGTAGTAGAAAAGTTCCCGCTATCAAGAATAAGCGAAATGCTGGCCAAGACTAAAAATGTGAAATGGTTTTCCACCATCGACCTTACCTTGGCATACCATCAAAAAGCATTACATCATATGTGCCGCAAGTGGACATCCTTCATAACCCCGTTCAGAAGCTACTAATTTCGCAGGATGCCATTTGGACTTGCATCGTCGGCAGCGATATTCCAGAAGCTTATGCATAAGCTGTTCAAGGACACAGAAGGGGTACAGTACTTTAAAGATGACATCTTGATAATGGGCAAGGACCGAGCAGACCATGATACAAAAATGGCAACAGTGTTGCACATCCTGGCAAGGAACGGACTCACTGCGGAATGGGGGAAATGTTGATTTGGAATGTCTTCGGTCACATATTTAGGCCACGAGATCAGCGACCAAGGAATCACACCGAAACAATCCAATGCCAAGCCATACACGATGCTCCCCCACCAAAAAACAAGGAGGAGGTTAGCTCCTTCTTAGGTATGGCAGAGTTCTATAGTAAATTTGTGCCGCATTTCGCCACAAAGACGCACAACTTGCGCCAACTTCTCAAAGACCGAACATCCTTTGTGTGGACGGAGTAGGCGCAAGAAGAGTTTCAAAGCATTAAAGCAGACATCAGTACGGCAATTCCCCTTCACGGTTTCGATCAACATGCTATGTCCATACTAACTACGGATGCAAGTGAGAGGGGACTGGGAGCCGTCCTAATGCAGGAAACAAAAGAAGGTGAAGTATCCACCATCAGCTTTGTGTCCAGGTCTTTGTCGCCCACAGAGCAGAAGTTCAGTGTAGTGGAAAAGGAGATGCTGGTGGCGGTCTGGGCCATGGAGAAGTTCCGCCAATTCATATGGGGCTCAAGATTCCGGCTCAGGACGGACCACACACCGCTGGTCAAGGTGCTCACATTAAGCGGACATGCAAACGCTACCCCCCGCATTGCCAAAATGACACTAAAGTTGTTGGACTACCGATATGACGTCGAATACATACCAGGACAAAAAAACAAGGTTGCTGATTTCCTCAGCAGAGCCTCAGTCATGGAGGAAGCCCCTCACTGCGAGGAGGGAGAGGAAGTCAGCGTGGCATTCATGGAGGACCACGAGAGAGTGATAAGTGTGCAGGAATGGAAAGAGGCCTACGAGAACGACAAAGACATCACTACGGTCATGCAGTTCATCCTACAAGTGTGGCCCGACAAGAAAAGCTTGAGTGCAGAACACAGGAAGTTCTTTGAAGTGCGGGAAGAATTATCCATAGGAGACCACGGCACCTTTCTGCTAAGAGGAGATAAAGTAGTTCCGCCCACCTCCTTGGTGTCACACCTGCTCTCCATCCTGCATGAAGGACACTTAGGGATTGTAAAAAGTAAACTTTGGGCCAAACAGACGTACTGGTGGCCGGCAATGGACAGCCAGATAGAAAAGCACATCAGAAAGTGCACGCAATGCCAAAATGCGGACAAATCCCAAATCTTGATGAGGCCGTCCTTAGGAAACTTTGACAATCCAGCAATCCCATGGGAGGAGTTGTCTATAGATATCCTCGGTCCGGTGTTAGACGCACAAGGAGCCAGAAATATGTGGTGGTGCTCATGGACAGGTATTCCAAATGGCCCGAGATTGTCATACTGGAGGACATGGACACGGAGACAGTGCTGAAGTTTCTCACAGCCACCTTCCTAAGGGAAGGTATTCCAAGTTCCATCCTAAATGACAATGGGCCCCAGTTCACATCTGAAAAGTGGAACGCCTACATGAAAAGGAACGGGATCAAGGTCAAGCATACATCGGTATACCATCCAGCCGGCAATGGCTTAGCCGAAAGGTTTAACAGAGTCATCATGGGGTCAGTACAATCGTCAATCAGCGCAGGAAAGAACTGAGAAACAGAGTTGAGGAACACGCTGTGGGCATACAGGATCACCCCAACCAGCACGGGATACAGTCCCTTCAAAATTCTCAGGGGGCGGGATCCCTTTACCAAGGACAATGTAGCATGGAAGGAACGCAACATAGTGAGTAAATGGTCCAATGCAGTTGTCCACCAAAATCTGGAAAGGGCACAAAGAGTCTATATGGAACACTTTAATAAACGGCGTAACGTGAAGGAGACAGGGTTAGAAAGAGGAGAGTGGGTCCGAGTCAAATTAGTCTAACTGAGAAGAAAAGGCGACAGCAAGTTCAGCGCACTGATGCAAGTGAAGGAAGTTCATAACAGAGCAGCCTTATTGAGTGACGGAAGGGTTTGGTCCCAGGATCGCATGTCCAAGTGCAACAAGATACTGCAGTGGAAAAAGGCAGAGGGGTCACAGTCAGAACACCACAACGATAACCACTCTGAGGTCCTCCCTTCGGGGGAAGAGAAGGCAACCTCTGGAGATGTCTCGAGAGAAATGGAGGTAGAAGAAAGTGATGATCAGGACACACAGGAACGCCAGGAAGGTACAAGCGAAGCGACGCCGAAGGGGAGACCAACGTGCGGAGATAGATCAGGGCAGAGCACTCCCAGAGAAGACACAGGGATCGCCTCCAGCACCCCGGTGAGATGTACCCATGCAGGCAGGACAGTGGTTAGACCAGTGAGGTACAGAGACTATGAGATGGGAGAGGTGAACGTGCTGGGAAGCAAATAGACTTTGGGACATGGTCACTCAATTTGTGTTTGGTGGTTAAAGGGGGAGATATGTAGTGTTGCGCTCTAGTCGTTGCGTCCGGACGTAGCAATGCAGAGCGTGATCGCCATGTTGGCAGTTAGAGTGGACGCGGCTCCCGGCGCTCTCTGTACTAGATAATTGGAATAAATGACTTACCTGCAAATCGTGCCTCCTCCTCATTCTTGGTGATCACCTACCTCTACAATTTTGGATTATGCGTGCCCAGTACAGACTCTTTGGATTGTTTTTTTTTTCCTTACCCACATTTATGGATTCAAATTTGTGGATTGCGGATTACTGAACCTCCTACTGGTTAAGTTTGGGGAAAATCTTGCTTCTCGTATTGCTTGGGGTGCTGGGCTAACCTTCGCACTTGCTCCGTTGTCTGCGTTTTTCAAAATTCAATTTTACCTACCTTCATCAGAACCTTGCTTCACTGAGGTCGGATTTAGAACTTTGGCCCAAGTTCTACTCACCGCGTCATTCTATGGAGTTCTTGTACGCAAAGTGGAGTTCAAGCACTCTTTAAAGTTCTAATGGCGTTCCCATCTTGCGTTCCTCTCTTCACAACGATTTGTTTCCTCTGGCGTGTGACACACACAACGCACACAAGGGTCGTACTGAGTTGTGACATCACGCCTGTCACTCGGAAGTCATCTAGGCCTTGCCGCTGCACTGTTGAGAGTGATTAATTACAGTGCCAAAGTTTATTTTGCGCGCATTTCATTGAAATTCTTTTACAATATAAATTACACCATAGGAGCTATGTGCTGAGGAATTCATAAGAAGCTTATTCCTGCTCTTCGAGTGACCTGCACTGAATTTTTAAGTAAAAGCTTTTTACACTGTACTTTATTCTTCTTCAATTACTTAAGGAAACTTTCATCTTACACATTTTTTTTTCTGATGCTTATTTTACAAAGTACCTTTTATGCTTATTTACGGCATAATTGGTCACTGCAACAAATGTTTTTTCACCATTGGGTGAGTGAACTAGTCCTTGTTTTTAAAAAAAAAATAAAGTGAAGCATGGACACTTAATCCTAAGGTTATTGAACTAGTTCTTCCTGCTCAAAATCAGTTTTACTTTTGCGTTGTCATTCATTGTAATTTTGTAATTAATTAGTAACATTATGACCACACAAAATGTTGCCTTGCACCCCACTCCCGCCCCAAGCTTTTTGGCCGGCTGGTATTAACCCTTGTATGGAATGGGTAGAGTGAAAGTCTTATTTTCTTAATTTCCTTGACACTATAGATGAGGGTGGTAAAATGAAAACGGAAAGGAAACAATTTGTTTCTACATTCTATTGGTCCAGGTGGTCTAAAGGTATATGAACAGATGACAAAGTCTGTGGGGGGGAGGAGATGCTAATGTATTTCATGTTACTTTGCAAGATTTTGACAATTACTTTGCACCTATAGTTTGAATTGGGATTGTCAGGTTTACATTTTTTCAAAAGAAGCAAGAACCAGGTGAGTAGGTGGATAAGTATGTTTCTGCTTTAAGCAAATTGGCTAGCGATTGCAAATTTGATCACCTTCAGGAGCAGTTTATTCGTTATCAGGATCAGGTGGTAATGCATACTGCAGACACAGCTATTCAAGAAAGACTATGGGAGAGGAGGAGCTATGCAGCAACCAAGATGGCCGCATAGGCTCCCGGCTCCGCCGACCTCCGTCTGCTGCTTAATGATCCTGCCAGATATCCTGATTTTACACCCGACCCACGTGTGGATGAACTGTTGCTGAATCTAACGGTGCGGTACCGAGAATTTTATCGCCCAGATTGACGGAGTTGTGTCGTGTTTAAGATCTCGGCCTAACCCAGCTTCTGAGCCGGGGCCTCGAGTAATTGCCCAGCCGGGTTGCAGTTGAATAACATCGGCCGTGGGACTCAGACAGAGTCCGGTCTCTTGCAGTGGAGGTTATCCTGGCCTGTTTTTGGTGGCGAGCGTCTGGTCTGTTTTATACTGAAGGAGTGGTGATAGGCTTTGTCTGTGGCTGTGGGGGGGAGTACCCATCTCGGCGACCCGGTCGCCACCTCCCGGGTCTGCTGGGCCAGGGCCCTCGCTCGCGGTGGCATACTGCTGACCGACAATGCACCCTCCATTGCCGTCCGCTCCACTCTTGCCTCTTCTCCCCGAATTGTGAGCCGTCCTTGAAGACCGTAATGGCCGCCATCGGGGCACTTCAATTGCATCTGGAGACCATTGTCCATAAAATGATCGCTGGTGACATTGAAACTGGGCGACCGAGTCTGGGCTCTGTTCTATTGCATGACTTTCAACGAACTGATTCTCCCACGATGCCCGTAGTAAAGGAGGATGGAGACCCCGTGCGCGATAAAGATTTGACGCCATTGACCTGTTTGCAGAATACTTGCGGAATTGTTTCTCTGGGGGTATCGATGCATTCACCATCACAGCCGATTATTGTGGAGCCACCTGGTTTTTCACTCCTTGAGATTACGACTAGCAAAAACCGAAAGTCACTACCGTCCCTTCCCGCCCTTGTGTTTCTTTTACATCTAAGGAGGAAAGGATATCTGGACTGCATGTCGGTGAGTGAGAACTTACCGGTGGCGGATGCTTGCAGAGACTCAATGTGTTCGACTGGTCTAATATTAATCTTAATTGAACTTCCTACGAACTTTGACTCTCCTGGGGCGGTGATGGTGTTACCGGATAGAGTCCGCATGAAGGATCGGAGGGGTCAAGGATGAGACTGTTGGTCTGGGTCTGATTTCGGGGCTTTAGAGGACAAGGGATTCACTAACGTAATGCTTGCGGGAGGTTGGGCGGTGTTCAACGTCTCCCCTATCTGGCTCTGTCTATAATATTTTTGAGTACTCTGTGGTCTTAGGACAGGGGTTAGTCGTTTCAGGCGGGGAGGAAGGTGACCAGGAGTCTGAATGACATTCTCCTCCTCCATTCTTCTTTAATGTTTGTAGTTTAGTTAGTCGGGGCGACAGGCACGCTGCTAGTTGGGGTTAGGCGAAAGCCACATGCAGGGGTGCAGGGTGGGGGGATGGGTCTATAGTTTTGTTAGTTAGTTTAGTTTTTATGATTTCTTTATCTCAAGCTTTCCTTTCGCTCTCCTTTCATAACGTTGGGGTATTATCCTGATTTTGTATGTATTCCAGTATCTGGTAACCGTACTTCTTTTTCTATCCTGGTGCCAATGGGTGGGTGGAGTCTGTTTGCGGGCGACTGCGTTGGGTTATAGATTGCTTTGTCGTACATCCTGTTTTGTGCTTGCTAGCGCAGGCGTCTCGGTCGTTCCCTTTAAATTGATCTGTGATTATTCTATTTTTGTACCTGCTCACTTAATCATGGTGTTTGAATGTATGGCACCAGATATGTCTGTTTCTTTTTCCTTGGTTTTTAAGGTGGGGGGGGGGCTAAACATAAAATGAAACCTTCGTCTTATCCTGTAACGTGTTGTGAGTTCAATACAATGTTTATCCTGATTCGCTGCCGGACCTCGGGGTTGTCGGCTGAAGAGCTGTGTCATTTGATAATATAGTGGGTCTTATTCTTGTGTTGCGGCCGGCCCCTGCGGTTGTTGGCCCGTGCTTGTAATTTTATTGAACTGTACAATAAAGGTTTAAAAAAAAAAATAAAAAGAAAGACTATGGATTAATGGGGATGCAGAACGGAGTGCAAAGGTACTTAAGGCAGATTCTAAAAGTGGTAATGAAGAAACTACATGTAAAATTAACAAATTATATAACAAGAACAAAATGGAGTTTACTAACTCTTATGATTCCACTAAAAAGAATAATAGTATGAAACCATCTCTTATCACCAAGAAAGATAATTTTAGATATTATCGTTGCGACAGTAGTTCCCATCTTGCTTCTAGTAAGTTTTGTCCTGCTATCAAACAAAGATGCTCTTCTTGTGGTGTAATAGGGCATTTTGCAAAGGCATGCAGGAGGAGAAAAATGTTAAAGTCAGATGTGTGGATGAACCTGAGTCAAGTGATGATGAAAATTTTGTGGAGAAAGTTATGCACTGCAATATTCAAGAATCTGAGGTGCATTATATGTTTGTGTTAAACATCAAAGATACTGGAGTGGGTGTAAAAAAGAAACCCATTTGCTCTATGTCTATTGGTGGAGTGATAATTGACATGTATGCTGATTCCGGATCTCCCTTTACTATTAATAATGAGGAGGTTTGGAATTCTAAATTTGTACTTAAAATTGGGAAGACACTTTGCGTACCTGATATTAATCCTGAAGGATACTCAGGTGAGAGAATTGATTTACTTGGTTATAGAGAACTTGTTTTTAAATTCAAGAACAGAGAATCTATTGGAAAACTTTATGTTGCCAAAAAAGGACCTTCAGTGCTAGGTTTGAGATATTAAGGAGATTTACATATTATTTTAAATCCTAACAGTCCTGATCCAGTTATGATTTTGGACGAGAGTGCTGCATTGAGTGACCAAATTCTAAAAAAAAGTTTCCACAAGTATTCAGTGGTAATATTGGTAAATTAAAAGGGTTTGAACATCGCATTGTTCTGAAAAAGAATGCTAGCCCTAAAATACATAAGGCTAGGAACATTCCAATTATTGTAGAAAAGAGATGGAGAATGAGTTAGACAAATTAATCAAGGCAGACATCATTGAACCAATTGAATCATCTGAATGGATTTCTCCAGTGGTCGTTGCAAGACATAGCAATAGACTTTGCATTGATTTACGCCATGTGAATAACAACATCCTGGTTGATTAGTTTCCTTATTAGACGGAGTCACTGACGCTGAGCTCATGTAGCACCCTCCAGAGTTGGCGTCTGGAAATTTGGTCCTCGCTGGTTAACAGAGAGATTCCGTTCAGAAACCGATGTCACAGCCCATTTTTCAGTGCCTCCTTCACTCATTGCATGGTGTTATCTTCGCCCGTGGCATCGCGTAGCTCTTCCTTGGTCCTGGCCATGGGACAGGAGCTGTCTTGCACTTTACTTACGAAGGCTTCTGTGCCGGCAGCATCATCCTGTGGTGGTGGTGGGGTGTCGAGACAGAAAGTCCGCAGGATTGTCTGCCCCCGGTCTGTACAGCAGTTGAAGTGAGTATGCTTGCAGCTGGATCGCCCATCTCCCGATTCTTGGGGGTGCCAGGTGTGTGGTTCTGCTGAACAGCGGCAGAAGTGGTTTGTGGTCGGTTATCACTCTCAAGGGATGCCCGCACAGGTGGAAGTGTTGGCATGCCCACTGTATGGCCAGAGCCTCTCGCTCTATTTGAGCATACCTTGTTTCAGTTGGGGATAGTGCTCAGCTGGCATATGCTCCCTTGGTGTCTTCTTGCAGGAGGACTGCCCTTGCCCGACTGGGCTGGCGTCGACTACTCTCTCTGTCTTCCTCTTGGGATGAAAGTATGCCATGGTATGTCTTGAAACGCCATTTCCTCTCTGGGCGTCCACTCCCATGGTGTGCCGGTCTTTGTCAACTGCCTGAGAGGCTCCGAGAGGGTAGCGAGGTTCGGGATAAATCTCAAAAATACGTTGCGATCCCGAGGAATCTGCTTACTTCCGTTGGATTCTGCGCGACGGGAGAACTCTTTATGGCTTCTGCTTTGCGCGGGTCAACGTGAAGTCTGTCTCACGTTAAGACATACCCAATGAAGTCTATTGATCCTTGGTAGAAGGCGCACTTCTTTTTATGGAGCGTGAGTCCACAGTCTGCCATCCTCTTTAAGGTTGCCCTCAACAGGACATGGTGTTCCTCTAGGCTTTGCGAGTAGATCAGGATGTCGTCACTTAAGTTGATTACACATACCAGGCCTGACAGGGCTTCCTTGATGGCGTTCTGGAACACCTCGGATGACACGCCGAAGCTGAGCCTGGTATATCTTTGAAGACCCACATGTGTGGAGAAAGTGGTGATATACCAGATTTCTGGCAGCAGCTCCAACAGGTGGTATCCAGAGTTCAAGTCGAGCTTGGAGAACCACTGTGCCCTGTTCAAGTCGGCCACAATGTCATCCATGGTCGGGGTCACATGTCTCTCTCTTCGGTTAGCTTGATTGGGAAGCTCCATGTCGACATACAGTCGAATGGCGCCAGGTTGCTTAGATTTTGGTACCACTACCAGCGGGGAAACCCATGGAGTAGGTCCTGACACCTTCTCTATGACTCTCAGGTCCTCTAGGGCTTGCAGCTCCTTTTCCACTGCTGGGCGAAGGTGAAAAGGAATGCACCGGAGTCTGTGCACTCTCGATTGGAACGCCTGGTCGATATGTAGCTTTACTTGACATCCTCAGAGCTTACCGAGCCCTTGAAAGAGTTGGGAAAATTCACTCAGCAAGTACTCTATGTGGGTTTCGTGAACTTACTCGGCAAAAAACACCAGTTCCAGGTCTTCTGCGGTGTGGCAACCTAGGAGGGCCCCTTTCTTCCCTTCCGTCATGTGAAACCTGGTCGTCACGGAGCATTCAGAGCTCGAGACTTTGACCTCCATCATCCCTCAGAGA
The DNA here is from genome assembly GCF_964263255.1 of Lissotriton vulgaris. Taxonomy (NCBI): domain Eukaryota; kingdom Metazoa; phylum Chordata; class Amphibia; order Caudata; family Salamandridae; genus Lissotriton; species Lissotriton vulgaris. The sequence continues at coordinate 275,439,022 of NC_141698.1, read as the reverse complement.
GTTAGGGGTTCCTTGCCGCCGTACGTGTAAATCTTGGCTGCACTGGATGTGAGGCGTGGTTTGGGGGACACCTGCTCGTATTGGTTGGAGTCCATCACATTGACTGATGCGCCGGTGTCTATGAGGGCTTGCACTGATGTTCCGTGGACCTTCATGTTGCACATTGGGGGCAGACGCTCCCTTCGCTCCGGCCGTCCTGCGAAGGATATGACAAATGTGTCATTGTTGTCTTCGTAATAGGCAGTTGTCCTTTGTTCTGGAGGTGTTCTGGGGTTGTCGTGCTCTGCAAGCATGAGATTACGCAGAGTCGTTGAACACCCTCTTGATGCACCTCTGCATGGGTGACCTCCGCCACTAATGCAGATGCTGGCGTAGCAGTTGGCTTAGCCGCATTTTGAGCAGGGTTGATCTCTTACTGGGCCCTTGTCTTGTTCCCTGTGGTTGGAACCACAGTGCCCGCACTTGCTGGTTGGCCAGCTGCCGGTACCTCACCTCTGGCTGGGGGCGGGTCGCCTCTGTATGGCTTCCATCGTCTCCTCTTCGACCCGGACAACCTTCTGCATTGGCGCCTCCTGCGTGTTCAGAATTCGAACAGCCTCCATTTCCTCCACTCGTTTGTCAAAAATTTCATGGGACGGGCAAGGACCAGGATTTCATGTGTGTTGCTGCTATAGTTTAGGGTACTGGCCGGGTGGCCCTCTACAATCACCAAGGAGTCTGATCTGACTAATGTGCATCAGGAAGTGGTGCGGGCTAGAAACAATATGTGCTTTTGTGATCTTTGCAAGGAATGGGAACTGTATAATTGTAAGGTACTGTACTGTGCTGAAAGTTTGGAAATTAGTTCGGGTGAGGAACCACTCACCAGGGCGGAGGACTTGACTCACTTGCAGAAATTGTTGTTAAATTGTGACTGTCAATTGAACTTTCTTATTCCAATGTTCAGAATTTCAATGTTATGTCACGTTATACAATTTTGGTGCAGTGTTAAGAAATGTGAGTTGCCAGAATATTTTAGTTTAAGCATGCATGTCTGTGCTGTCGTGTGTGTATAGTAGAGGGGTGAGTAGGCCTTCAATTCGTAGAGAATAATTGTTTGCGTCGGCATACTGTGTTGAATTTTATGAATGCTATGTTGTAATTGCGTATGCAGGTGAGTGTGCATGTGAGTGCAGTATTCCTGCGTTGTGTACAGTATAGAGTGAGAAGGTACTTTATTTTGTAATGAGTGGAATTAAAATGACGGAGAGGCTTTGTTTGGATCGTACATTGACAAGGAACTTTAACATATTACAGCAGACAAAGAGATTGCTAGGTCACTAGGAAGTCTTCAGGCTCACTCACTAATGTTCTTTCAAGGGGTAAGATGACATGGATCTCACTTTTTCAAACATCTTATCAACCTTATCAACAAAATCAGCTGTCTCAGCAACTCTTCTACAAATGACCTTATTGCCATTCCCAGCAGGGCAGAATTCCCTCGCAAAAAATATTCCTATAGACAGTAATTCCACTAGAAAAAGCTGGTGACACAGGATGTTAAAAATATTGATTTCTAGCCACTTGGAATAGTAATAAGAGCTTAATTACCCCAGTTCTCATGTTGTGTGGTTTACATTTTAACTATGGTGGCCTCAGTGAGTTCAGTGCATCTCCCCCTCATTGGTGGAAGTTTGGCTCACTTTCTATGAGGTACTTTAGCCACTAAACTCAATGTTTTTTAGTTGTTTCTATTTCTCATTGGTGTTGGGCACTGCTATTAAAGGTGACTAGAGGCTCACATCTACACGGCAGGGAATGATTCAAGCATGTGACTCCATGATGAAGGATCCAGTGCTGTTAACTCAAGCAGTAACTCAATGTTTCAGGCCGATGGTATCAATTCACTTCAGTGCAGCCAGAAATATCAGAGAGTGCTTGGCTGAACATGTTGGCACAATGCCAGACCTAGAATAAATAGGTCAATGTAACTCTTGCCATACTATATCCAAGGTGTAACAGAAAGTGGTTATCACTTTGGAAAAACACTAATCATGTGAGAGGTCAGTAATGCCCCCTTATCTTGGTAACATGGCCCAGGGGTCAAGGTCTCAAATAGAAGGCTGTAAAAGTTCTACAAAGACTTTACTTTTGACTGCCACACACAGGATGCGTCTCAGACTGGTCAGGCATTGAATCATGGTAATGTTTGAGGTTCTGTAAATCGCGAATTCGTTCGTGCTCAGCCTCCATTTTGTAGCCGCCGCCATTTTGTGTTGCCCTCACTCAGGCAGCACGGCGAGCGCTGTGTTTTTGTCGTTTCTGCATTTACGTGTCAGGTGGCTTCTTTGCCCTTGTTTACCAACGAGTGTCAGGACCTGGCCGAGTACACTAATTCCTGTCTGAGCTGATTAATCCCCGTCCGGACTATTTGTTGGTTCGCACCATTCTTTCCTGTGGGTTATCTTATCTGCAGTCCTTCGCTACACGTCTCATGCATTCTCCTGTTTCACGACTGTCCTTCCAGAGTACACAGCTGTGTTTTTCTCTACTTGTAAACTGAATTGTGTGGATTCGTTTGTAATTTACTCAAGGGGTCGAGTGACAAATATAACCGGGAACTTGGGTTACTTTAGATTCAAGCATTGTCTATAACATTTGCCTATGCCTCATGCTCTTGTGTGTTTATATTTTGCATTGTATTGTACCGTATATAAGCCTGTGCGCCACGGAGTTAAGTGGCAGTCTCTTTTGAACCTCGTTATATCGACGACTTCTAAGACCACTGTACTAGCTGCAGCTAATAAATAATCTTCTACGCCAGACGAAGAGTCTGTGTCTCTGTATTTTGACAAGGCAGGTGATTTCCGGGGATTTCAGGCATACCCTGCGACGCCGAGCCTTAAGGCTACGGTTCTCCAACTGGCGCCCAACGTTGGGCGACTTCAGCGGTAGCAGTTGAGCCCGAGGGTCCTGAGGAACCCCGCAAGAAAATTCCGGAGGAAGCGCACCACGTGATCGACCCCTGAATGTCGAAAGTGGACCAAAGGTCTTTTACAGCGCGACTACACCTTTCGAACGGCTGCTGGTGACTACTGCCCTGACTGTCGCCCTGACTTGGACCCTTTGATGACGTTTGGTAAAGCGAGACGATAGACGGACCTTCGCTGGTGTAGGACGATCCTTAGTTAAGTATTTGGTGGGTCGCTCCCACAAACTTTGTTTGGTTTTTGTTTTTTGGTTTTTATTCAGATATTGCAATAACTGAAGCCAAGGGGTGAGTACGTTTGTGCTGTTTTATTAATTCATACCCCTTGTTGTTTGTGAGCAGTCTAGAGAAGTAACGATGCCTGGACTGAGTAAGTTTAAAAGAATTTGTTGTTTAGGTTGTACTAGGGACTCCCAGTTAGAGGATTCATGTCCGATTCCTCCAGTTGGAACTCCCACTTATGAGCTCTATTCAAAACATGGTATTGGACCCATTACCTTTAATGAGACGTGTGTCCGATACACGAAAAATAGTGGAGTTTTAAGATGGCCCCATGGTTGTTTTGACCCTGCCACATTAGATAATTTGGAAGCGATTCTGTTCAAAAGGAAAGCCCGGCCGGCAATGTTTGACTCTTTTCGCCTTTGGCGTAAGGGAGACACACAGAAAGAAATTAAGCAAGCGAAAAAAGAAAAAGAAAGCACAAGACATGTCAATTATACAGGCTGCGCAGCAGTTTAAAAGTAATGAAGTAGACAGTGTGAATGAGATATTGGAAAGACAACATCGCATGGCGATAGATCGATGCTATCCGATGTTGCCTACTTCTCCTTCAGATAAAACTAAGGAATTGGAAGAAGATTCTCTAATGTCTTGCTTATTAAATTCACCTCCGTCCTATGCCCAAAATCCTTATGCACCTCCATTACCACCTCCCGCTGCTCAACCAGTGGTTGCTCCAATTCTGGTTGTTCAGCAACTGGCTCAACCTACTAATGCTCCTCTGCCTGTCTCTGCTCCGCCTTTACATCCTGTAATTCAGCCCCCACCTTCTCTACAGTCCCCTGCTCCTGTTTCTCAATTGGCTACGTCTCAGTCTCCGTTGCCTTCTACATCTGTCACGTCTCCTGTTCTTTTTAGGGATTCTCCTACCTCACAGAGGAGAATAGCAGATGCTGTCTCGAATTTCTTTTCTCCTTTCTTTGGGTCCTTGATTATGTCTCCAGCTTTTTCTAGACGACAATCTCGTTGTCAACTTCCTCTTACGGACGAGAAAGTAGTTTTGGAATCTCTTGCTCGTAAATGGATTGAGAAGGGGCTAGAATATAGTACTGAGGATATTATGAGTTCTTTTCATCAGTGGATGGAGCCCACACAGAGATATGTTTTTAATGTTATGTGTAAAACTCTTATTAAAGGATGGGAAGATATGGAGCTGGATTCAGTTCCTTCGGAGCTATTGAAGTTACAAGCTGATTTTGACAAAGGTTTTACTGTAGGACCACAAGTTGCAGACGCGGTGAATAAACGTGTTGCGTTTCGGGCCATGTTTCTGTCTCTGACTCTTTCTGAGACTGATTCTGTTAATAAACAGGGTGTTAAGCATTATCCGATGCGTGAAGTTCCTCCCGTATGGAGAGAAGCGGTAGCTGGTCCGCCACAGATTCCTGCTCATTTCCAGCATATATGGGTCCACGAACCCTGAAAAAGGTCTGAAGTATTGGCGCTTAAACAGACTCTTCCGGACCCGCGTAAGAATCCTGCTGGGTATTATAAAGAATTGTCTCAAACAGTTGAGGCTTGTATCATGAATTTAGCTGATATTGATATGTTATTTGGGAATGTTGTCCCGCAAGCATTATGGGCACGGATTTGTAGAGAAAATCATGACGCTGAGTTAGGTGGTAATTGGGATGCTCTTAGGGCCGCCGATTGAGGTCAAGTGGGTGGTGCGAAGCCCGATGATCTGATTACTGCCTTACCTGGCAGAATAATTGACTTAATGAAGACAATGATGCCTGCAGTGCGAGTAAATTGGGATAAGCTGGCCGCATGCAAGCAGAAGAAAGACGAAAGCGTCTCAGATTTCTTCACTCGTTTTGAAGAGACGTTTATTGACCATAGTGGTCAGGATTTGAGCGTAGAGGGTGGTCAGCGGTTGTTTGTGAATAAGTTTGTATATAATTTTCTTCCTGAATTATCGAATAAATTAAAGAGTTCTGAAAGTGCATGGGCTGTTTCTTCCCCTGCTAAAAAATTGGCTACTGCACAGTATTATGAGAATAGAGATAAGGAGGAGAAAGAGAAACAGGAGAAGAAAAACAGAGATCTGAAACAAAGGTTCTTTTGCAGCAGGCTTATCCTCCACGTCTTGCGCAGCCTCAGTTTTCTCAACCTTCACAGTTTCAGAAGGTGTTCCAGAAGCCTGAGTCTTTTGTACCGTGATCTTCGGTAGGTCCTAATCAATGTGCGTACTGTAAGGAAGAAGGAAATTTTAAGAATAATTGTCCGATTTTATTACAGCGTAATAATGGAACATCTGCTCCACGAGGTCGTGGTAATTTTCATTCAGGATCCAGAGGTAGAGGACGAGGTGTGTCCTCTCAGGAGCAGCGTTCTTTCCCTCCATCAGCTACGAATTTCTTTGATCAGCAGAGAGTTCAGTCTGCGCAGTATTATAATGATGATTATTGTGTTGAAGATAGGGTTGAAGATTTCCTTACTGAATAGGACAGCAAAGGACGAAGCAAGGGAGTTGTGTCGATTCCAGTAGATCAAAAGGGACCGTATGTTACTGTCAGTGCTATGGCTGTTTCAGAGCCGTTTCTTTTCGATACTGGTGCGATGAGAAGTTCTTTTATTTATTCTAAACTCCCTGGGGCACCTTTGTCTGACTTAATAAATACCTCTGTAGGATTTTCTGGCGCCCCAGTTCGTAATCCGGTTTCTTGTCCCTTGCCTGTTTCGATTGGGCCCTATGAATTGGATGCTTCACTTATTCTGACAACTGGTTGTAGTGAGAATTTGTTGGGTCTGAATTTGTTGAAAAGGTTACATGCAACATTGTATTGTTCTCCTTCTGGTGTGCATCTCACGTTAGGGAAGAAATTGACATCTTCTATGTATCTATCTCGCTATCAGTTTCCACCTGAGTTGCTCCCTCTTCCTGAAAGTCTTTGGGCTATGGGCCCAAATGATGTGGGTCGTCTTTAGATCCCACCGTATGTTGTTACAGTTAAAGAAAACATTAGAATGTCACGCATTCCCCAGTACCGTATCTCTAGCGATGCTGAGAGAGAGCTTTTGGCTATTTTGGATGACTTTATTCAGAAGGGCGTGGTTGAAGAAACAAGAGGCAATGTTTGTAATAGTCCTGTTCTCCCAATTCTTAAGAGAACTGATCCTTCCCTGCCCCCTGTTTATCGATTTGTTATTGACCTCAGAGAAGTCAATAAAATTGTTATGCCACAGTTTCCTGATGTTCCAGACATTACAGCCTTATTGACGATGATTCCTGCTTCGGCAGCCTGGTTTTCAGTGATAGACCTAAAGAATGCTTTCTTTAGTTTTCCTATTGCTGAAGAAAGTAGGGATATTTTTGGTTTCTCTCTAGGTGGCCGAAGTTTTCGATTTAAAAGAGCACCTCAAGGCTATTGTGAAAGGCCTTCCATCTATAGCAAGGCTCTTAAGTCGCAACTTGATGCTTTTTCTTTGCCTCCAGGTGCTACGCTCTTTCAGTATGTGGATGATTTGTTGGTGGCTGCTGACACGGAAGATGTGTGTAAGAGTGTGACTGTAGTGTTGTTGCATCATTTGTCTGCTCTGAATCACAAGGTGTCACCCTCTAAGTTTCAATATGCCCGCCAAGAGGTTACCTATTTAGGTCATCTATTGTCAAAGGAGGGAAGGCGATTGACCCCAGAACGCATTCAGGCTATCTCTCAGATGTCTGTACCTACAACGCAGAGAGAAGTGCGTGCCTTTTTGGGTATCACTTCCTACTGTAGACAATGGATTCCTAATTTTTCACTTTTGGCCAAACCATTGTTGGCACTTATGTTGAAGGATACGCCCCATCCGCTCCCTTGGGCGGATGAATGTCAGAAAAGTTTTGTTGACCTACGTACTGCTTTGTGTTCTGCTCCAGTGTTGGGTACTCCTTTTTATAGCAAGTCCTTTATACTGTACGTTCACGAGAGAGAGGGTTGCGCATTATCAGTCTTGACACAGCAATTTGGAGATAATCAGAGGCCATGCGCCTATTTCACCGCTACATTAGACCCAGTAGCTAAAGCTTTGCCCAGTTGTCTCAGAGCTACAGCAGCTGCGGCAATTTCTATCAGACAGTCTGCTGGATTAGTGTTAGATAACACACTCAATGTTATGGTTCCACATGCAGTGGATACCCTGTTGAATAGAACAAGAACACAGCATCTCACGAGTGCTCGTTTGTCTGGATACGAGCTGACACTTTTGGCGAGTCATGTGCACACTAAAAGATGTAATACATTAAATCCAGCTACACTGTTGCCACTCCCAGATGAGAAAGACGTTCAGGAAAAACATGATTGTTTTCTTCGTACGGAAGAAGAAACGAAGGGTAGGATTGATTTGAAGGACACTCCGCTCAAGGACCCGGATAGAATCCTATGGGTGGACGGTTCTTGTTTCAAGCTTCCAAATGGAGAAACTACTTCTGCTTATGCTGTCACCACATTATGCACAATTGTTGAAACGGCACGTGTTGGACATAATGCAGCCCAAGCAGCTGAATTGAATTAATAGCCTTGACTAGAGCGTGTGTGTTGTCAAAGGGAAAGAGAGTGAATGTGTACACTGATAGCCAATATGCTTTTGGCGTCGCACATAGTTTCGGTAGAATATGGAGGTAGAGAGGATTCTTTACCTCTCACGGGACAAAGATTCAGCATGGTAAATGCGTTTGCAGATGAAGTAGCAAAAACTACAGCTAGAGACACTACTAGCCGAATGTATGTGGCAGGTCCTGCGAATTGGGTTAGGGAAATTGGAATGTGTGAAGACACGATTGAAAATGTGAAAACGATTCAGGGAGAGGCTACTGAGAAGGAATTGAGTACGTGGAAAGAAAGTACGGGGATGCTAGATTCGATGGGTTGTTGGACAGAGTTGTCGGAACATCAGCGATGGTTATTACCAGATGCTTATGTGTTGCCGGTTGTGACTATGGCTCATGGTCCAGCTCACATTAGTGCGAAAGGCATATGTAAGCTCTTGGCTCCTGTATGGCAGAATGAAGGAATTCCGAAATGTGCCGAAATTGTGGTTAAGCATTGTATTGTTTGTTTAATGCATAACCCAGGAAAGGGTACCCTCACTCCGGCAGGTCATTTTGCTCCCCCGTCATATCCTTTTGAGGTGTTGCAGATCGATTACATTCACATGGATCGATGCAACAACCTCAAGTATGTTCTGGTGGTGGTATGTGCCTTTTCCCGTTGGATAGAGGCCTACCCCTTGAAAGACAACACTGCTTTGTCTACTGCTAAGGTACTACTCAAGGAGTTCTTTCCCAGATTTGGTTTGCCGCAAATTGTCTGGAGTGACAATGGAAGTGAATTTGTGGGTCAAATTATGCAGAAAGTGTGTTCTGGTCTTGGTATTAGACAGAAGTTCCATGCGGCAAACCATCCACAATCAGCAGGTTTGGTTGAGTGCTATAATGGTACATTCAAGCTTAAACTAGCTAAGATCCAAGCTAGCACAGGTTTTGCTTGGCCTGATGCCTTGCCCATAGCTCTTTTGTCAACCAGAACTACTGTGCACTCTCGTATGGGACTTAGCCCATATGAAGTGGTATTCGGATGCCCAGCTAATGTTTGGGGTGTCCCTCGTCCCAAGAAATATTCAGACATACCATATCCATTGTTAATTGACTATCGGCATGACTTGCCTGCTAAACTGAGTGTTATTCGCCAACAGGTACAAAGTGCTTTGCCAGAGGCTTCCACAGACCCAGGTCACACCATCTTGCCTGGCGACTGGGTCTGTACGAATAATTTTCAGCGGATTAAGAACTTGGAGCCTCGCTGGTCAATGCCTAGACAAGTTCTGCTCGTCACTCGCACAGCCAAGAAAGTGGTCGGCAAGAAAAACTGGGTTCATGGCATGCACTGTAAGAAAGTGCCTCTGCCAATACCCTTTGATCAATGGATCCACAGTGGTGTAAGAGAATCTGAATCTGAAGCGATTCCCTGTTTTGTACCCTTCAGCGGCGCTCAAGTTTAGGGAACTCAGTCTGAGAAAGTTGATGACGACATTCTTCAAGCCGCTGTGCCTGCGCATCTTCGAATAGACACTACCAATCCTGAGACTTTGTTTAAGGGCCAGACTGTGCCGAGCAAAACCCGTTACAATTTGAGGTCGAGAGCTAGCCCGAAGAACTGAACATTTTGATATTTTTCTTTTTCATTTTTCCCAAAGACATTTCTTTTTGATCTTTTTGTCCCCTTGTTTCTTGTGTGATAATTAGTATTAAATGTGCCATCCGTCTCCGTCGCAGGGTCACGGTAGGAGACTCAGACTGTAACCTGGTTTTTGTTCTTTTAGCAAGTGGCTAGTGCCTCAGGATACCGAAGTAAGTAGCTGAGTGATTAAGGAAGATTGCCGTGAGCGACATTTTTTTTAGATAAAGATGGATGGTACAATAATTGTAGGTAGGGAAAATAGGAAGCAGGAAATGAGATCGAAGTATTGTAAATTATTGCGCAGTCGTTTTGGCGTAACTTTGTGTGTTTTTATGTATTCTATTAGCTTGCACAGGTTGGATCGTACATGTTCTGCAGCAGAAAAATGTTGTTAATTCTACGACTTCTTTGCCTTCTCATCTTTCTGTCCTTTCACATAAAATGCATACTCTACCTCCGCATGAGCAGATAAGGCGAGCCGAATACATGAACAATACGTTTGTCCAGCTGTTACACCAGCATCAGTTGGCTATTAATATGACTGATTGTTGGGTGTGCGGACTTATGTCACACAATACACATAAGGGAATGCCATATCTGGTTCTTCCTTTTTCATATGAGGGTTCAGCTTGGGCCTATCTGGCTATGTTTTCGGCCGCATACCACAACAGACTTAGAAGCTCCGTTAAAACTTTAGCCACAGCTCTTTAATTAAGGGTATAGTGGTGATGGCTAAGATCGTAGAGAAGAACAAGATTCCATTAGATGAGAAGAGAGCTTATGAAGGATGGAATGTTACCCATTATGTTTCTACACTTGGCGACAAAACTAGAAAGGGTGGGTCTTCTCCAGTATGGACCGTACCCCATCAAGGTAATTTTTGTCTCCAAGTTAATCGCAAAAAGACTGACAGCAAACAGAGTTGTCTGTACACCTACATTTTCTCGTCTCATGATTTACCTCCGTTGGTTCCGTCTCAAGGAACATATTTCGTTTGCAATGACAGAACTTATACGTGGCTTCCTTCTAACTTTTCTGGAATCTGTTATGTAGCTTTTCTCCTTCCCCCCACATATACGGCCCGGTCAGACCACCACAGAATTAGACATAGTCGAGGTGTATTTGATGCCAAAGACACGGCAGAACAAGAGGGAGGAGACTTCCTTAAAGGATTCCTTCCCTTTTGGGGTCCAATGGCCAACAGCAGACACATCAGACAATTGGTTCGCGTGGTTGAGACCACCATCAATGTTACGGCAGGTGCCCCGAGTAATATTACGGCAGAGCTTCAGGCTGACCGTCTTATAACGTTGCAGAATCGGATTGCGCTAGATGTGATCTTAGCAGACCGAGGAGGTGTCTGTAGATTGATTGGATCTAGTTGCTGCATTTATATTCCAGATGATGCTCCGACAATATACCAGGCCATTTCCGGATTGCATACCGTCTCCGAGTCGATTCATCAAGACGAAGGAGATTGGTCTTTTATGGGATGGTTTTGGGGAATATTGTCAACTTGGGGATGGAAGATCCTAACGTTCCTTGGGGCAATTTTAGCTATCATATTCTCTTGTTGTTTGTGTATTCAATGTGGTCCTGCAGTTTGTGGCCTACTGGCTACTCTATGTGTTCCACAGTCCGTAACTCCAAAGACAGAGAATATTAGTATGATGGTGCAGCAACAGTTTGAGGGTCTTATGAACATTGATGTCGATTCTGACTCAGATTAGCATGAGTTGGTTTGTCTTTGCCTGAGTAATGGCAAAAGGAGGGTCTGAGGTTCTGTAAATCGCGAATTCGTTCATGCTCAGGCTCCATTTTGTAGCTGCCGCCATTTTGTGTTGTCCTCACTCAGGCAGCACGGCGAGCGCGGTGTTTTTGTCGTTTCTGCATTTACGTGTCAGGAGGCTTCTTTGCCCTTGTTTACCAACGAGTGTCAGGGCCTGGCCGAGTACACTAATTACTGTCTGAGCTGATTAATCTCCGTCCGGACTATTTGTTGGTTCGCACCATTCTTTCCTGTGGGTTATCTTATCTGCTGTCCTTTGCTACACATCTCATGCATTCTCCTGTTTCACGACTGTCCTTCCAGAGTACACAGCTGTGTTTTTCTCTACTTGTAAACTGAATTGTGTGGATTCGTTTGTAATTTACTTAAGGGGTCGAGTGACAAATATAACCGGGAACTTGGATTACTTTAGATTCAAGCATTGTCTATAACATTTGCCTATGCCTCATGCTCTTGTGTGTTTATAATTTGCATTGTATTGTACCGTATATAAGCCTGTGCGCCAGGGAGTTAAGTGGCAGTCTCTTTTGAACCTCGTTATATCGACGACTTCTAAGACCACTGTACTAGCTGCAGCTAATAAATAATCTTCTACGCCAGACGAAGAGTTCGTGTCTCTGTATTTTGACAAGGCAGGTGAATTCCGGGGATTTCAGGCGTACCCTGCGCCGCCGAGCCTTAAGGCTACGGTTCTCCATGTTCAATCTATTTATCAATATACTACCTTGGGCATGAATTGTTTGATGGTAGGAGGAAGAAAGAGCCTTGTGTAAAAATGATGATGCAGTTGAGAAAGAGCAATATAAACAAATGTTAGCTGATTATAAGAAAACAATAATCACTGAGAAAAGCCAATATTTTACGTTGAAGATAGAAATGGCGGGTAATTCAAGTAAGGAACTTTTCAAGTTCATACACAACTTGACAACCATTAAAAAGGATGATACTGTCAACTGTACTCAAGATTTCTGTAATACACTGGCGCAGGCGTTTAAATCAAAAGTTGATCCAATTAATAATCAATTTGCCTTGTATACAACTAGCACCAATGTTGCAGAACAGGACGCTAAGACTGTAACACCTCTCTTAAACGTTACCCCTACATCCCCAGTGCAAATTGCCACCCTTCTGTTAAGGACTAAATCTGGCTCTCCGGATGATCCCTGTCCTCCGAGGATTCTACATAATATCAGCCATATTATCAGTCCTCAGCTATCTGGCATCTACAGTCAGATGCTCTTACAAGGAATATTTCCAGCACTGTGGAAACAGGCCTGCATCTTACCGTTATTAAAAAAAATGAATCTAGTTATAACAGATCTGGCCAACTATCGACCCATTGTGAGGCTGCCGCTTTAGAGAAAATTGTAAATGTAGAACTTTCTACCTACATCCTAGAAAACCACATTTTAGACCACAGTCAGTTCGGTTGTAGGTCATGTCACAGCACTGAGACAGCTCTGATAAAGACCATGGAGGAAATACGCACCGCATTAGATGGTGCAGGGTCGGCGGCTCTCATCCTCCTTGATCTGTCCGCGGCATTTGATACCGTGGACCACACCTTGTTGACTGAACGTCTAAAGACCATAGGTTTGGGAGGAAAGGCCCTCTCACTTTTAACTTCGTTTTTTGCAGATAGGACTCAGATATTGCAACTGGGCAATTTTAAATTTGCACCATTTATCCTGCCTTGTGGGGTACCATGGGTCTCTTCATTGAGCCCTACGCTTTTTAACATTTATGTGTCTGAACTAGCACCTTTGATCAGAAGTTTTGATATAATCCCAACCTCGTATGCCAACAACAGCCAATTGGCTTATGTCAACAATAGAAAAGGATGTTAACTACTCCACCAAACTTCATGATTGTATGGTCTCCCTAAGCAATTGGATGAGTAGGCATTGCTTGAAGTTAAATTCAAGTAAAACCGAGGTGGTGCTATTTGGAATGCTTTTTCCTCTACGGTCTCCAGTTTGGAGGCCAAGTACTCTGGGAACCCTTCCTACACCAGTAGCAAAAGCTTAAAATTTGGGGGTCATAATAGATGAAAAGCTTAATTTTAAATCCCAGATTTCAAAGGTGCTGTCTTCTGCATTTTTTACCATCAAAACCATGCATGAACTTTTTCCATTTATCCCTAAAAAGAAAAAAAAACAGTTTTAACTTCCTTGCTTTTATCAAAATTGGACTATTGTAATGCCTTATATATTAACGTGCAGTCCAATCAGCTCAGAAGACTACAATCGGTACAAAATGCCACCACCAGATTAGTGCTGGATGTTCCCAAACACCAGTCCATTAGGGCTGGGATTCAAGAGTTACATTAGCTTCCAGTTACCCAGTGCGCGAAATTCAAGGCACTTTGTATCGCACACAAGGCACTTTACAGAGAAGGCCCACAATTTGTTTGGCACGATTTTAGCTGGTACTCTCCTAGCAGATCACTACGGTCGGCCAATGCTTTCCTAATGCCCACCCTCAAAAAGCCGATCTGGGTGGGGAGGTGCCTCAGATATAGTACTATCAGGATATGGAACTCTGTTCTACTTTCTCTGGGCAAGATTTCATCCCTGTTGGAATTTAGAAAACACCTTAGAATTTGGCTTTTTAAAATTTAGCTTCCCTCTACAGCATCGGACCATAAGCACCTAGACACCTAAGGGTATTAGTGTGCTATATAAGTTGCTATAACATAACATAACATAACATAACATAACATGGTAATTTCCACAAGGAAGTTCACGTATGAGAAAAAGTGGCGGAAGCTAATTCGCCCACAATTACAACTGGGTTTTGTGGTGCTCATGGCCACAATGGGGCTCCTGCTTCAAGGTTTACATATGGTATATGTTGTAACTTGTAATGGTGCTTTACATCCTTTTTCTTAGCTACCTGTTCCCTGCTGCTCAGCCAGAATGAATGTGAGGTGCGTGTGGAATGCTAGAATGTCTGAAGAAGTAGTGGAATGCTGGAGTGCCTGGTGGACTGGTGAGAGAGACAGTTGGAGTGTGTGGGCTGAGCAGCAAGGATGCTGCCACTGGTGGGGCTCAACTAATGAACTACTGAACCTATAATCCCACTTACCATCATGTAACCAAGCGTAATAAACCTCTTACCTACAACCTACTATATGGCTACCTCTGGACTTCTTTTGGATTACATCAGTATACATCTTGTGGCGACACAGTTTGTCACCCAATTCTAGGCTTTCATGGAGGTTTTTTGTGGGGGGGTCACAAGATCACATTGCATTTCAGCTCATTAACACATTGTCAGAAATATTACAAGAACATTTCAGTGGTGCCACATGTTGCCACTCAGCCAGCTGAAGTCCAATAACTTGCCAGAATTCCATGCTGCAAGAAAAATCATATAGCAAGGGGCTAGAGCAATAGTAACACTGCATATGTATTCTTCACAGTAGCTGAATGGCAGCTGATGCTCAATAAGCCCTGTGTTCTCCGACCATTTAAGGAGACTGCCAACTACAATAACCAAATTGCTGTGGCACTAAGAGATGCTCACCTTGGTGTGTTTTCTTGTGAAGAACCTATCAAGATTGGCAGGGGACATAAGTTGGCTGTTAAGTATGGGATAGATGTGCACACTAATTTACGTTCAAAGTAAAACAAAATAGACCTGGAAATTAGGAAACTAAAAGTGAGAAAAAACTACTGTTCCTCCCTGCAACAGACTGCATCTCGGTGCTTTTAGTGCTTCTGGGCCTGGTTTTTTTCCCCCTCCATTCCCACCGTCTCTTCGATCTTGCTTGGAGTGGGGTGGGCCAGTGGGACGCGTGCCACCGATGTAGTCTCAGCATTTCGGTCGCGAGTTGACCATACAGATTTCGGGGGCATATCACTCTCTGTGGAGGCTTGCACCTCAAGCCACCAGGGTCTCGAAGAGCAGTGGTGTTTTTCCAAGCTTAATGTTTCTCACTTTAGGTTTTTCCACTTTTTCATGCTTGCACAGTAGATCCCTGCATATATCCAAACCCTCGCTTCAATGTCAAAGTGGCCTCATTTACATTTACAAACAGAAAGGTATCACATTGAGAACGACTTAAAGCATAAAAGAATACACTAAGCGATGGATAGGTATATTTTTAAAGACCAGAGGCATAAAGAACATAGAACAACTTCTGAGCATCAAAATCATCCTCACAGAGGTTTGTCTCCTGGCTCCCATACCCAAATGCATGAATCTGTGTCAAAGGAGGCAGGGGCCTTTGGAAGAGCTGGGAAGCAATTTTCTTGTAGCTCTTGATTGTGGAGGAAGTTTATGGTTTAGGTATATGAACTGTGGACAGTTCAAGAGGGTGGAAGTGATGATGCCAAACTAAGCAATAATCTCAAACATGTACCTTTGTGTTTTCACAATCAATTTCCAGGCACTAATTGAATTTTCTTAAAGGCAGGCTTAAGTGTATTTCTCGATCCTTAACTGTACTGCCACAAAGATTATCACAGTGAACATCTGCAATGCCCTCTAAGAGAGAAGCATGTAAATGTTTTGCTGAAGCTGCAGAGAGGTAAGAAACATTGATAATACAAGGCAGCCCCCGGCACAGACAAGAAACAGGGCAATCAGTCCTCTGTCACAGATGGAATAGTTAGCTAGCATTGATTATTGAGTTGCATTTGCCCAGCAGTTAAACACAGCAGAAGCAATAAGCTAGAGATTAATTTTTGTGACAAGACTTCTCCCTCTAACAGCTTCGCTGAAACCATACCCTGTCAACCCCTCCCTTCTGCACCTCCCCCATCGGGCAAGCCGGCAGAACATAGGTCATCTGCTATTCAATTTTCTCTTCCACATTCTCTTTGTTAGTGACCCTAACAAGGGTGACTGGCTACTGTAGTTGCAACCATCTTCCCTAGTTTCTGGAAGAAACACGTTAGTAAGAGAGCCACGTCAAGCACACATAAAAGCAGCATTGGTTGTGATTGTTTTGCTCAGAGGGGATATCAGACCATTTGGAGACAGAGGTAGATCAATCCACACTCCTTGGGCCTCATTTATGAAAAGTGACGCATCGCTGCGTGAAAACAGCGATGCGTCACTTTTCACTGCGCACTCCTTGCGACACCAATGATGCGTCATATTTAATGTATGACGCATCATGTCGCAAGAACTTACAGATATGTCAGTATTTCTGACGCATCTGTAAGAGCAAAAGTGACGCTTTGCTGGAGTGTGTCACAAAAGTGATGCAACTCCAGCAATGCGTACTTTCACATGGGGAAAGCCCCATGTGAAAGGGCTTGCGTCAGTCTTACGCCTGCTGTGAGGCAGGCGCAAGATTTTGACGCAACAGCATCCTAAAAGTGACGCAGTGAAATCTCATAGATTTCACTGCGTCACTATTACAAGGCTTTTTGCGGGGGAACGCCCCCTCTGCATACATTATACCTGACGCAGGTATAATATGGCGCAGGGGTTTAAAAAGTGACGCATCTACCTAGATGCGTCACTTTTTAAATATGGCGCAACAAGGCGCATTTTGTACGCCGCTGGTGCGTCACAAAAAGTGACGCACCAGCGGCGCAAAACTGACGCAAGGCCTCATAAATAAAGGCCCTTATTTTGAAATAAGACTGCCTATTTTAAGTTTTTTCCAGAGAGTTTAACATTTTTAATCTTTCCCTTCTGAAATTGCCAGGCTCGATTGACGTCAACGCGAGAGTGAGAAATTATACTATTTTCACACAAAAGAAAACAAATGAAGGAAGAGCAAAAGTGCTAGGGAGTGTTTCGGACGGGACGGGGAATGTACAAAAAGCTTGGAGTGAGGAATGGCATTAGGCAAGGCTGCGTCCTCGCTCCATTCTTATTCACTATGTATATATAAATAATCTAGAGACCACCTTGGTCAAGGAGTATATGGATCTACCATCAGCAGCAACCCGCCCTATCCCTGCACTCCTTTATGCAGATGATGCAGTCCTTATGTCTCGTACACCCCTCGGCCTTCAAAGGGTAGTTACCTCTTTCACAAACTTCTCGTCTAATTTGAGCCTCACTATCAATTGCTCAAAGACATTGGTTGTGAATTGTGGCAATGGATTTATTAAAAAGAGTAATACCATTTTTATTAATTCTAAGGCAATAGAGTGTTCCAAAACGTTTTCTTATCTAGGGCTTTTATTTGACCAATCAGGAACTTGGACTAGGGCAGTTAAATCTAGAAGACTTCTGTTTAGTAAGTCATTAACGGCATTACCCAACTTTAGCAGAACATTAGGAAAACGCCCTCCAGGGGAACTATTGCATATATACAAGGCAAAATGTGTTGCGATTGCCACTTATGGTGCAGGAATTTGGGGATTTACCAACATTAACTTATTACAATTGTCAGAAAACATGATCCTTAAATATCTTTTGTCTGTACCAGACAGCATGTCTAATTTTATCTGTCATGTCGAACTTGGTTAACCCTATCTGGAGGACGTGATTAAGATCCAACCCGTCCTCCTCCGGCATTGAGTCCGGACCACAGATGAGTTGGTTTTTAATCGCCTCATCTTAAAAGACGCCATGGGGCTCGATGGAGCAAAACATAGTAGATGGCTAGAATATGTTAAAACATTTTTAGGTCACTTAGGCCATCAGGAATATTCCAATGATCCCCATACTGTATGCAACGTGTCTAGAAAGGACATAAAGTCTTGACTGAATTGAATAAATCAATGGTACAGTCTTGCCATCTTACTCTGGCCTTTGAGAACATTCAGCCATTTATCTTGATGGTCACTAGTGACTACGATAGATTCCTGCTAACACGTTTCAGATTAAATATTATATTTAGGTCACCAAGTTTCCCCGAATTGAATGACTGGTCCAGAACATTATGTAAATGCCCGTGTGACAATGTCTCTGCACAATCCTCATATATTGTTCTTTTGCAAATTTTCTCTTATCCCTAGAAAAAGATGGATTTTACCAGTGCTTAAAAAATTAGGATTGAGGCAATGTCGCCCTGCACACCTGGCACTACAATTCCTGGACATTGAATTTATTATTGCCTCCATTACTGTCTTTTGAAAAAAAAAATTTAAATGCGGAAATCAATTGTGATGTGATATATATGTGTTAGAAATTGTTTTAAACTGTATAATTCATGATTTGTTCTTTTATGGTATACTTTATCAAGTATCCGAATAAAGCAAATTGAATTGATTTGAATTGACTGCAAGCAAACCCAGCATAGCAACAGCATAGCAAAGGGGCAGCACTCCTCCTGTCAGTTCTTCTTCTTGGCAGGTTCCTTTTTTTTCAAAGAGTTTTATAGATCCAAGCAAGTTCTAAAGTTATGTGGTCTGAGCCCCAATATTTATACTCAGTTTCTCTTTGTTCCCTCGGGCAGAGAGAGTCTGTGCTCAGTCCAAACCAGTTTGGTCCTCTATGGCCCAGCTTCCTGGTAGGAGGTGGAGATTCATTGTCCCAGGCAGACCAGGCCCATTCAGGTTCAAGGAAATCTCCTCCCACTGTTCTAATGCGGCCCAACTCTATTCAGTTCAGCCCTGACTCATCCAGGAAAGGCAGGACACACCTCAACCCCCCAGTGGCTGTCTGAAGAGACTGCACATCCCCAGCTCCTGGCACTCCAAAGCCAGACAGTCAATCCATAACTCAGGAGGGCTAAGCAAGAAAACACCTGCTTTTTAAAAGTGGTATTTTCAAACACAGAACATAAAAATCATCTTTACTAAAAGATGCATTTCTACATTCTGTGGTTAGGCATACTAAACTCTATGGGCCAGATGTGGGAGCCCTAATACCGGTCAGTAACGGCCGAATTCGGCCGTTACCGACCGTTATTAGGGTTTCCAGATGTAGGGGGCCTATATTTTACCGATTCTGTAAATTTACCGAATCGGTATAATTACCGATTCGGAAAATCCACATGTAGGTGGCACTCCTAAGAGTGCCACAGGCCCTTAAGAATCGGTATTTTACCACCCAATCCTATTGGGTGGTAAAATACCAAATTCAGGTGTGCATGCACATCTGTGCATGCACACCTGTGCAATGTGACACACAGACATGCCCTTAGGGCATGTCTGTGTGCCACATGGCACACAAGTCCGGAATTGGGGTGCTAGAGGGTGTCAAAGTGACACCCCCTGCACCCTTGCAGGATTCGGTATTTACCGAATCGGTAAATACCGAATCTGTATTTCCCATTGATTCCTATGGGCTTCAAGGCCCATAGGAATCAATGGGAAATACAGAATCGGTATTTACCAATTCGGTAAATACCGACTCTTACAGAATCGGTCATTTTTTACCTACATCTGCCTCCTTCCAATTTACCGACTCTTAAATACCGAATCGGTATGAGTCGTATTTAAGAGTCGGTAAATCGGATTTACCTACATCTGGCCCTATTTCTCTATCTAGTCCCAATGGGAAGATATACTTGTAAAATGTTATCCTGTACTTCCCATTCTATTGTATGGGGCAGATAGCCTTTGAATAGTAAAAAACAAAATATACTGCATTTCACTTTCAGCACATGTCCTACTTTTCAAATACACTGCACCTTGCCCATAGGGGTACCTTGGGCTTACCTTAGGGGTGGCTCACATGTAATAAAAGGGAAGGTTAGGGCCCAGCAAGTGGGGGCACTTGCCAAGTCAACATAGCAATAAAAACTGGCCACAGACACAGCAGTTGCAAGTCTGAGAAATCTTTGAAAGCCTGCTCGTGTGGTTGGCACAATCAGTGCTGCAGGCACACTAGCAGCATTTGATGTAAAGGCCTTTGCACTCTCAGTGCACTTTATTAGGGACTTACCAGTAACTCAAATATGCCAGTCATGGAAACATGGAATCCAAAATACAATTTACAATAGGAGCACTTGCACTTTAACACTGGACTGCAGTGAGAAAGTGTGCGGAGACATTAAAACAGCAAAAACAGAGTCAAAACCAGGAGGTCAGAAAGCCAAACGACAGGGGAAACATGCCAAAAGATGCCAGGTCTATCCGTGCCCACCCCAGAAACACACCAAATTTACTCTTACTCATGGTGGGATTAATGTAACACATATTTCTACTGTAAACATTGACAATTGGTCTTGAGAAAACAAATACTGACGTTTTGCCGATGCTAGGGGAGGGAAATATAAATGAATCGTCCCAGGCATTCCCCCATTTGGAACTGGTAAACGTGCAGCAGGAACGTTTTGCTGTTGATTGCAGGATCATACACACTTCAGCAGCAAACAGAGCAGAAGCAATGTGCTAACCGGGTGTTTTTGTGAAAACACTTCTCCCGTCAGAGCTTTGCTAAAGGCATCCTCTGTCGATGTTTACCTTCCGCTAATGCCCCTGGGCAAGCAAGAAAAATGGGGCTAATTTGCTATTAATGTTTTTTCTGCATACCCCCTGGTGCTATTACTCTGGCAAGTAAGTATGACTGGATATGTGTTTGTTAATCAATTTGGCTAGATTCAGCGGTAGCGCGTACATCATGTAGACTGCTGCACTATGCACAACACATTCATTGTTTGTAATTGGATTTTGCTGGGGGCTGGGAGGTAATCAATCCTCGAATGTGGAGGAGGCAGAAGAGCTGAGGCACCCTATTTTAAAGGGAGACTGTCAATTTTGAAACACAATTCTTAGTTTTTTTTTAAAAGAACTGTTAACATTTTCATCATATATATATATATATATATATATATATATATATATATATATATATATATATATTACCTACTGGCGGTCGCCAGTAGGTAGTTATAGTTAGGATTTTTTTCAATGTTAAATCTCAAAATTCTATTTGGAATAACTTTGGCGCCGGTTGACGAATCTGCCTCAAAATTTCCTCAAAATGGCCTCGTGGCGTTCCGGTCCTTCCCTGAAAGTTTGGGGGGGATTCGTCAAGCGGGGGCCGAGATAAAAGGGGGGTCCCAAAACGCGTTTTCCCCATCTTAATTTCCATAGGGCGGTCGATTTCACTTTTAGCCCGAACGGCTGAATGGATTTCCACCAAACTTGGCAAAATTGTAGGGACTGGTAGCCCGATGTGCCTTTGCTATGTCTCAAGATATGTGCTCCAGTCGATTTTGAGTAATTAAGGTTCAAAAAAATATATATATCTATAGCCGCGCACTGGTACGTGCACCGGTACGCGCACCGGGCACACCACGCGAGGTGCGCACGGAAAGCTGATTGGCTCTCGGGTGTCTGTAAACATTCGAAACAGTCTGGAGCGGCCGCCATCTTGTGTCTCGGTAGGATCGAGACACGAGAGGTGGGCAAAACAAAGAGGGAAATGACCATAAGGGGGCAGGGTAGACCCCCCCTTGACCCCCTAGGTTTGATGTGGGGGCTACAAAAGGGCCCCGAGGGGCATTTAAAATATTTTTTTTTTCGTTTTGCACGGGGGAAGCGCCCGGTACGCGCACCGGGGAGCGTAAAATGAGGGAAAAAGATGACAGAGTTTATAAAAAAAAGAAGCCTTTATTTAGAAATTGGAGGTAGTTCTAAAAAGAACTTTTTTTTTCTTCTTTTTGTTGTTTTATATTTTTTTGTGTTTTTTGAACATTTTGTACTTTTTTTGGCTTTTCAAAACAGTTTTATATTTTTTTAGTATTTTTTTAGGGGGAGAAACAAAAAAAGGGAATTGAAACTGGCTCAACTGGAGCAAAAAAACAAAAAACCCAAAAAATTACTTCTTTTTGGGGCACTTGTGATTATCACCTGCAAGGACGATGAGCTTTACGCTTTTTTCACCATAGGCGATAAGCTTGCCACATGCAGAACAAGTGATTTTAAAATCAGCAAATCTTGGCTGAATACAAGGCATCATCTCTGATGTTTCTGGTCCCGATGAAGTGGGTTGGTTTCTTTGGGAGGTGGTCCTTGACGACTGGGGGAGGTTACTGGCCAGTTCCCTGAACTCTGCACGAGAGTAGTTGTTTGGGTGCTTTCGGGTCATATGACGAATCATGGTATGGTTACCAAAAGGAATATTTTTTGTTTGGGTTGCCCCGTGAAAGTTCTTCATTGCAGATTAGGCAAGTTACCTTGGCCGCATTCACTTTTTTCTTGCCCTCTGGGATTGAAAAAAACTCCCATACAATGTGTGGCTTGGGTTTGTATGGGGTATTTTCTTCAGGCAGCCATCTTCTCCTCCCCTCCTCCTCTTCCTCTTCCTCCTCCTCCTGTTCTTGACCACCAATATAATCTGGAGCTGGTCCTGTTGGTGGTGGTGGTGGGGCAGATGCACCAGCTGCTGCTGCTACTGAAGCCATTATTAAGATCAAAAAGGTACAGAGATGTACAAACAGGTCTTCCTCAGTCAAAGGACAAAGTCAGAATAAGGAAAAAAGGTGGGGTCTTTCATCATTTTGAAAAAGAACTGTCCTGAACCAATGAGAAGTGTTATTTTCAGGTCACAAGACCAGGGGCTTCATCATTATGAAACTAAAACTGTTATGAACCAATGAAAAGTGTTATTTTAAGGTCACATGACCCGACGCGCTTACGCTACGCGCCCGGGGGCGCTCCGGGTCGCGTAGCGTAAGCGCGTCGGATGTTTACGTTGCGCGATCGTATTCGCTCGAGTACTTCCGGGTGCGCTTACGCCGTGCGTATCACGCGGACGCAGCTACGCGATACGTCTTGATCATGTTTTCGTTCGCGATATTGGCGCTTACGGGACGCTCCCCGGAGCGCGCCCGGGGGCGCTTTATAAAAGTACGCTTTTCGGGGCGCTCCCCGGGAAGCGCACCGGCAGCGCTCCAAAGCAAAAAATAAAAAAAAAAAATTGGGAAAAATTGTAGGGACTGGTAGCCCTATTCTTAAGTGGTTTTTACGAAAATTAACTTTGATAAAATATATATTGTGCTACATTGGGCTATATATATGCCAAAATGTAGCCCAAATGTAGCCCAATGTAGCCCAATGTAGCCCAAAGATGGCCACCAGAGACCAAAAAATGCAAATGTAGCCCAAATATCAGCTAGATGTAGCCCAACTGTAGCCCAATGAAAGAATGTACCAGAGTGTTCTAAAGAACAACTAGAGTGCTAACAGTCTTATTTATAAAGTGAGACTTATAGTTAGAATTAGAATTTAAAAAACGTTTGAAATTCACTGAAAAAACCATAGGTTTCACACCAGTTATAGTTAGGAATTAGCATTTAAAAAACCTATGAAATTCACTGAAAAAACCATAGGTTTCACACCAGTTATAGTTAGGAATTAGCATGTAAAAAACCTATTAAATTCACTAAAAAAAACATAGGTTTCACATCAGTTATAGTTAGCTGGAAATTTTACTGACATAAAACCAATGAAATTCCACGTTATAGTTAGTTGGACTCACTATAACTTGCACGCCTGCAATGCACTGCTGATGACGTCACATATTACATCACTCATGACATGGTCAGTGACATCACTCATGACATCACTGATGACACCATCCTTGTGACAGAGTGACAGACCTCCTTTCAGTGTAATGTAACCATTGAAACACATATTCAAACAATAGAAACTAACATTTTCAAAAAAAATGGAGAGACCCATACCAGTTACAAAAACCAATTCAGTAATTCCACCATCTATATACACATCCACTCATACACCAACAGTTTTATATAGTCACTCATACATATTCTCACTCATCAAATATAGTGAAACACATATACATCCTGTTACACACCGACAGTCTTACAAAAGTTACTCACACACATACTCACACATGCAAATAAACTATTGAACATCCATTTATTTGCATATACAGCTATACATACATTAGCACATTACTTCTAAGGAAACTTACACATACTTACTCTCTTAAACAATCACTTATAGAAACACATACTTATTTAAAAAGGAACTCTTTCAATCTCTCACTCTCACATATACTGACTTATATACATCAATGCTCATATATACAAGATTAAAACATATGTAGTTACTCATAAAGACACTAGTGAGACAGGCATTCACTCACTAACACACACATATACACACTCATCCACCCATACAGTCCTGCACATATGCTGTCTTCAAAAAACATACAAACAGTGAGTCAGTCACCAACCCATGCAGCCACTTATACACAAAGTGAAACACTGATACATATATTTTAAAATATAAAAATTACTCGTTAATATATGTATTCATTAAGATACACTTAATAAGGCAGTTAACCAATCAATTCTTTTAAAAAAAACATCCATTTACACACTTATTTAACCATTTACTCTTCCATCGTCCTTTACAAATACAAATATAAAACATATTTATTTTTCATAAAGACACACATTCACGGGATGGTGTCATCAGTGATGTCATGAGTGATGTCACTGACCATGTCATGAGTGATGTGACGTCATCAGCAGTGCATTGCAGGCGCGCAAGTTATAGTGAGTCCAACTAACTATAACGTGGAATTTCATTGGTTTTATGTCAGTAAAATTTCCAGCTAACTATAACTGATGTGAAACCTATGTTTTTTTTAGTGAATATATATATATATATATATATATATATATATATATATATATATATATATATATATATATATATATATATATATTCACTCAAAAAACCATAGGTTTCAGGCCTTATATAGTTAGGAATTAGCATTTTAAAAACCTTGCAAATTCACTTAAAAAACCATAGGTTTCAGGCCTTATATAGTTAGGAATTAGCATTTAAAAAACCTTGCAAATTCACTCTGTTGGAACTTGCCCTTCTTGCAGGGTCATCCCCAAACTTTTTGTATCTTCCTCCCTTATTTTTCTTGACCCGTGGCTGTTGGCAATAGGACTCTGCACACTTTACCACTGCTGATCAGTGCTAAAGTGCATATGCTCTCTTTGTAAATTGTTATTATGATTGGATATACATGATTGGCATATTTGTATCACCAAGAAGTCCCTAGTAAAGTGCACTGGGTGTGCCAGGGCTGGTGATGACAAATGCTACTAGTGGGCCTGCAGCACTGATTGTGCCACCCACATGAGTAGCCCTAAAATGGTGTCTCAGGCCTGCCGCCGCAGTGCCTGTGTGCAGTCCGTGAACTGCCATGTCCTCCTGGTCAGTGTCCCCACTGACCAGGCCTAACCCTTCCCTTTTTGTGCACATTGGTCACCCCTTTAGAAGGCCCAAGGTACCCCCCTGGGCAGGGTGCAGTGTATGTGAAAGGTAGAGCATGTACTGGTGAAGGTGACATGCTCTGGTAGTGAATTACAGCCATTTTCGTTTTTCACTAATGTAAGGTTATCTTGCTCAATAGGTTAACATGGGGGATGCTGGCTACAGTGGCTACCAGCATTTCTTCCCATAGGAACAAGATAGGACATAAGAGTCTAGTATCCCTGAACTCAGAATTTAATAACACATCTTTTAGGAAAGGTTGTTTTTAAATCCTATGTTTTAGAACAGCACTTTTAGAAAGTTGCTGTTCTCTTGTCTGACCCTTCTGTGTGCCTTGGCCTGTTTGTGTATTGACTGTCTGGTTTGAGAGTGACAGGGCTGGGGATTCCCCAGGAGGCTGGCTGAGTCAGCCCTAGGCTGAATGACTGCATTTGCAACTTGGGTGGTGGGAGGAGATAGCACCTGGGCCTGAATAGGGCTGTGCCTGCCTTCCACAATGCTGGCTCCAACTCCTGCTGGGCGGCTGACGACCCTGTCCCTCACTCTGAAAGGAAAGGCAAAGCAAGGAAAACAAAGTGCTCAAGAACCACCCAGAACTGGTTCAGACCGGGCTCAGGGCCCACGTGCACAAAGAGAACAAAGACTTTTAGGGGTATAAATAAGTACAGGACCCCTGACAACAGAAAATTAGATCATCCTGGAATCAAGAAGGAACCTCTGCCAAGGATCAAGCTGGAAGACTGAAGAAGGAAGACTGCCCTGATGTGTTACCAGGGATGACCTGCAGTAGCTGTGTTGCCAAGGAGAGGGGAAGGACTTTGCTTTGTGCTGTGTCCCCTTGCTTGAAGGAATCTCCAAGGGCCAAAAGAAGAGCTGGCTCCCTGTTCTGAAGTCCCAGGAACAAAAGGACGTCACCCTCAGCTTCCCCTGAGCTCTACTGAGAGAGTTCTGTCCTTCCTGGAGTGTGTGGCCCATGTGTGGTGCCTCTGGAAGTTGTACCTGTGCTGGGAAGCTGGAAACTAAGATTTGAGAGACTTTGCTACAGAAAAGTTATCACATCGCTCGCTGCGGAGCGCATCCCCGACAGTGCGAGGAAATTCCAGCCGCTACGAAGGTCGAGATCGTCGCAGCGCCTGTTGCCGCTGTCAGAGCCGTCGCATCCTTCGTTTGCGGGACGCACCCGATCGGTGCGGGAAGCCTAACATCGCTGCGAGTGTCGTCGCAGTGCTTGTCGTCGCTGGGCGAGATCGCCGCACCGCCGGCTTGCGGAACGCATCACGTTGCTGCGAGAGTCATCGCCGAAGCCATCGCATCGAGGAGCTGTGAGAGAGAAGATCACCGCTGGTACGCGTATCGTCGCCCCGGAGATCGTCGCAACTCCAAAGATCGTCGCATCGTGCCTTTGCGAGAACAAACTTCCTACGGAACCTACGCACCGGAATCCATACAAGTGACCTTCCTCCCCATACAGACCGGATTCATCGCAACACGCCCGCTGCTGCAGCGGGGCTGTTGCAAACGCCTCCCCAGGGTCTCAGGAGCAACGTATCGCTTGTTTTCCACCGCACCAGCTTCTGCTTTTGGAACTTTGTCGCATTTAAAGGTACTGTTGGCTAAACGTGACACAACTGTGAACTTTTCACGCATCTGTGGATTATTTTATCGCAACCTTAAGAACTCTTTTGAAACCATATTCTTGAACTGTGTATGTTGGATTTTTGTCGTTTTGGTCTTGTGTAGGTTAGATTAAACACCTTTATTTTCTTAAACTGATGTGGAGTCAGTTTGTGGTGTTTTCACTGTGTTACTGTTAGTGTTGGTACAAATACTTTACACATTGCCTCCTGAATAGCCTTGACTGCCCGTGCCAAGCTACCTAAAGGGTGAGCAGGGGTTATCTCAGAGGGTTTCCTCCTTACCCTGACTAGAATCAAGGGTCCCTATTTGGACAGTGGTACCTACCTCTGCCAACTAGAGACCGCCAGTTCTAACAATATCCCATTGGGACATCAAAATTTCATTTAAAATGTCATGTTCATAAAAACGAGTAGGGTAGCAATAACAGATGAAGCTTGACAAACGTTATGCCGATGAAGAATCGCAAACTGTGGGCACCTCACTCAGTTTTTTTGCAGCGCGCTCCATAAATCTTACTAGGGCACAGTTTAATTTAGTGTTCCTAGGATCAAAACAGGCCAAAACTGCTGCTCTACAGCTTCTGATCTTTTTTATATTCCAATGATGCTTGAGTAGGCCCCGTCTCTCTGTCAGCAGTTTTGGGCACAGACAGATGATGTGTGTAATGTCTTCTTTGTGATTCCCACAAAGTCAGCATAGATCTTGATCGTGCTCTCTTTTCCATTTTGGCCAATGAATCAACAGGTTGATAACTCCCAGTCTCAATTTTAAAAAACGTAGTTTTGTTCGTGCACAGAAAGATATGGTAAGGTACGGCTGTGGGATTAACAAGGCGTAGGATTGAAGGGTCATCCACCCATGACTTCTTTTTGCAAGGGTAGCTTTATCTTCCACTATTGATAGCTTTTTGGTACTAATTTTCGATAGCCTTTTGAATTCCATCTGACTAGCGTGCAAGTTCCAGAGGTCATTTATGCATAGGGTTGTTAGTCCTTTTGACCAGTAGTAAGTAAGTAAATCTTTCTTTATTCGATTTTTTTAGATAAAAACCATAAAAGAATTTCAACAAGTATATCATAATGTACACATTCAACAGGTTATTAGTTTTATAGCATAAAAAGGATAATCTTTCCCTTAATCGTTTTTGATAACTCACATTTTCTAACATATACAAGTGGATTTTAGTCAAAGATTTACCCTATGTTTAAAAATACATTTTAAAAATGTCGCTATGTATTTACAGGCTATTTCAGTTTCTATAAATTGTAGACGCAACATGGCGGGACGACATCTTCTCACACCCATTTTTCTTAGGAGAGGGGTTAGCCAAAGTTTACGATGTACACAGTAGAATTTGCAAAACAGAACAGTATGGATGGTGGATTGTTCTGATATATTGTCACATGGACACACTGTTAGACACTCTTCCCAACTGTTTTTTAGCGGAAAGGCCACCAGTCTATGAAAAATGTTCATTCTGAACCTTGTCAGTAGGAAACGTTCAAATTGTATCTGGACATATGTAAAGTACGGCTCAATTTCTAGGGTGGTCATAACTGCCAAGGAATGTTGGGCTGACGGTTTTCTTGCCACTGTGCAAAGTCGCATCTCTTCCACATGGCCCAAGGCCCTTTTTTTAGTTCTTTTCTGGTTATTTCACCAATTCGTTCAGGTGTGAAATAGTATTTACTCAGCCCTAGGTCTGTCAGAAAATTATTTATGTACATGAGCCATTCAATCTTTCCCACATGGTCCAGTGACATGCAGTCTGTTACTATCTGTTTAGATAGGGTGTTTTTCGTCGCAATCCAAATACGTCGCCAGAGCAAGAGCGGCTGTATTTTGGCCAAATCTGTTATGTATGGGACACCTAGCTCCATATGGCAGGCATAGATGGATGCACATTTGGGGGTTACCAGCAAGAATCTTAGGAAAGAGTTCTGTGCCACCTGTAGGGATTTAGTGTTTTTATGTCCCTGTGACGAGGAGGACCCGGACTCGGGCCCTCCAGGCTTACCTTTACCTGTGCCCCCTCTTTTTGCACAGCACACCGACACATGGAAGATGGCTGATGACTGGTTCCACCCAACACGGGACCCTGAGGAGCCGTGTTTCTTTAATTGGGCGGAGCTGGACCCTGAGCCCGCCCACCTGCAGGAGGTAAAGCAACACCCTAAGCAGACTCAGGTGGTTGTTACACCCGGAGGGAGTGGAGAGTGGTGGCGTGAGGAGGAAGCAGAGTGGAGGACGGAGGACGGAGAACCAGAGAAGGAGATTGCGAGCAAGGAGGAGGCGGGAGAGCAGCGGAGGAGGACGGAAGAGGAAAAGAGCATGGAACATCGGCAGGAGGAGGCGGGAGAACAGCGGAGGAGGACGGGAGAAGAGAAGAGCGTGGGACATCGGCAGGAGGAGGCGGGAGAGCAGTGGAGTAGGACGGAGGCAAGAGACGAGGAAGGCAGCGAATCACCGACCTGCGGAGCAGAGGGGCGAAAGAACCGAGACAACTGCGACAAGCCGGGAGGCCAACGGGAAGGCGCATCGCCCAGCCACACTTCCCACGAAGTGTGGCTAGAGCAGGTACGGTCACGGTTCACGGGGTGGGCAGGGCGTAGGTGGGGCAAACCACCGTGAGACGATACACCCGACCATCTGTGCACCAAATCCCCACCCTTCACCTTATCGGCACCATAAACCTTTATGAGCACGTGTGGTCCCTCACCTCCCTACCCTAAACAGATATCCAAATCCTTTGCCTAAATATTGGTTTCTTTCTTTCTGGGGTGGTGTTCCGGACGGGAGTCGAGACGGCAGAAGCAAGGCCTACAACACCCAGGAGGCACCGGGAATCACGGCGGTTTGGAACTGCGAAACAAGCGGCAGAGGACGCCGAAAACCCGCTCCCTTTCTACAGAGTGCCTGTACAGAAGAGACGGCAATATAAAAAAATAAAACCCTCGTTACCCAGATCCCCTGTGTCCGTGAGTTTATTCGACAACCCGACCGAAAGCTCACAAGTGGTGGAGAATGCGGGCATAGAGGCGGCCATTCAGGACACAAAGATGGAGGAAATGCTACAAGCGCTGGTGAAAGGACAGGAACAGTTGGGATGGGCTGTGGAGCAGCAACTTGCGTCAGCCCAGCTGGACAGGGATACGTTCCGCAATACGGTGGTGGCACAACTAGAGGGGTTACATTAACCAACAGACCCAGCAAGTAACCCTGTTAGAGAGACACGACCACCGCATACCCCTGCCGGCATATCCTTACAAAAGTACAACACAGGCGAAGATCCAGACGTCTTCTTACTAAACTTCGAAAGGGTGACCCTGGCTTGCGGATGGCCTTTGGAAAAGTGGCCCTTCTTTCTTGCACCCCTCTTAACAGGGGAAGCGCAGGCCGCCTACCAGGTGGCCAATAGCAGCGGACAGACCCCCTATGGACAGATCAAGGCAATCATTCTGGATCACCTAGGATTGGATGCGGAAGCCTACCGCGTTCGCTTCCGCAAGGAGAGAGGCCAGGCGGGGGACAATCCGAAAACCTTGTTCTTCCGGTTGAAGGCAGCTGCAGATAAGTGGCTAACCCCTACGTCCAGCTCCAAGGATGAGATCATGGACAAGATTTAC
The DNA here is from genome assembly GCF_964263255.1 of Lissotriton vulgaris. Classification (NCBI taxonomy): domain Eukaryota; kingdom Metazoa; phylum Chordata; class Amphibia; order Caudata; family Salamandridae; genus Lissotriton; species Lissotriton vulgaris. The sequence goes on along the minus strand of NC_141698.1, from coordinate 275,408,426 downwards.
CTGGAACAATTCCTTGAGGCACTTCCGTATGGGACTCAGCGGTGGCTGAGGCAACATTCCAACTTGTCAACAAAACAAGCCATGGAGATGGCAGCTACGTTTGTCCGTGCTCAGCCCCGCATGCACACCAGTGAACCTGAAAAACCAAACAGAGCCCCACTGCGACCGGACCGCAGGCCCAGAGCACTTCCCGGTCTACCAGCACCCCGCTTTGCTACCCCCGAGGTTCCCCCCTTTCGGGGACCCCAATGTTTCGATTGCGGGACCTGGGGTAACATTGCTCGCTTTTGTCCACAGAAACGCAACAATGAAGAACCCATGGAAGTCGGGTACATACCGAAAGCAGTCATGTTTACAGCTGAACTCGGAGGCACCTATCACGTGAGTGTTAATGTCAATGGGGCTATAATCAGGGCCCTATTGGATTCAGGGTGTAAACAGTCTGTAATACGGGATGAATATGTGAAGCCTCCCCAGGTAATGCCCGACGCCCTCGTGTTTATTAAGTGTGTCCATGGGGATGTTAAGGGTTATCCGGTGGCGTATGTTCCCATAGTCCTAGAGGGTAGGAACACGTTGGTAGTTAAGGTAGGGGTGATGGGTACCCTTCCTGAACAACTCATACTAGGTACTGACAACCCGCATTTCTTAGACTTATTTGAGGGGCAAGTGTTGAAAAGCAGAACCCCGGGTACATCCACTGTCCCTGCCATGCTGTCCACAGATCCCTGGGAGGGAGACAGAAGTTTCCGTTTTGCCCAGGCAAATGACTCCAATCTGTTCAACGCATGGGAACAAGCCCATGCTGAACAGGATGGACCACAATCAAGATACCCCAGGTTTCTGATAAAAGATGACCTCCTGTATCGACAAGCTAAAGCAGAAGACCCACTACAGCTTTTGGTACCGACATGTTTCCGAGAACAGATCATGTTCTACGCCCATACCCATTTGCTGGCGGGCCACACAGGCAGCGAGAAAACAACCCAAAATGTGCTCCGCAGCTTCTACTGGCCTGGAGTATATCAGGATATTAAGGCACATTGCCAGACATGCGACATTTGCCAGCGGAAAAACACCCACCGACCCGTAGCAGGGCCCCTGCAACCCCTCCCAATCATTGGGACTCCTTTCGAGAGGGTCGGCATGGATCTCATCGGGCCCATCCCAAAAACGCGGCGAGGGCATCAGTATGCCCTGGTGATTGTGGATTATGCCACACGCTTCCCCGAAGCGTTTCCCCTGAAAAACCCCACCTCGAAAAACATTGCCTAGAAGTTTTTGGAATTATTCTCCAGGGTGGGATTCCCTAAAGAGGTCCTGACGGATCAGGGCACACCATTCATGTCCAGAATCATGAAAGAAGTATGCCAGCTTTTAAACCTACACCAGATCCGGACGTCGGTGTATCACCCCCAGACGGACGGACTGGTGGAGCGGTACAACGGGACCCTGAAATCAGTACTAAAGAAAATGCTCACGGTAAACGGAAGCGACTGGGACCTCTTGCTACCTTTAGCCTTATATGTCATCCGAGGCCAAATTCAGAGCAGTTTAGGTTGCTCATCCTTTGAGATTCTGTACGGCCGCCAACCCCGAAGTCTGTTGGAAATTACCAAAGAGGTATGGGAGAGCGAGCGCTCCGGTGACACTAGAACCCTACTAGAGTATAGCCAGAACTTGAAAAGTAAACTGGGAAAGATAAGGGAGTTAGTCTTTACTCAATTGGAATCCAGTCAACAAAAACAACAGACTCACTACAACAAAGGGAAGAAATGGCGACATCTCCTTGTTGACGACTGGGCTCTGGTTCTACTGCCTTCTCCTACAAAAAAGTTCCAAAACGAATGGCAAGGACCATTCAGAGTCATAGGGACGATCGGAAAAACGACCTATAGGCTGCAATTGAGCAGGAAGAAGACACAGGTTTTTCACATAAACCTTCTTAAGAAGTGGTTGGGTCAACCCCCTCTAACATCTGTATTGGCAACCACGACTGAAACCGCACAAGGGTCTACGCTGAGGGAGCTAGTGGTCAACGACAAACTATATCAAAACGAACAAGAGGGACTACAGAAAACCCTTCGTCCCTTCGAGCATATTTTCTCCAACCTTCCAGGGACAACGACGTTAATAGAACACCGGATAGAGACTCCGGTGGGTGTCACAGTAAAACAAAGACCCTACAGAATTCCAGCGGCCAAGAGAGACGCCATAAGTAAGGAAATAAAAGAAATGCTAAAATTAGGGGTTATACGACCCTCCAGAAGCGAGTGGTCATCGCCCATCGTGATGGTGCCCAAACCAGACGGAAGCAGTAGATTCTGCATGGACTTCAGAGCGTTAAACGCTGTATCTTCATTTGATGCCTATCCCATACCCAGAATAGACGAACTGATTGAGAAACTGGGGAACTCAAAATACATCAGCACCCTCAACCTAACGAAGGGTTACTGGCAGGTCCCACTGAGAGAGGCAGATCGGAAAAAAACGGCCTTCGCCACACCGGACGGACTCTACGAGTTCAACGTGCTCCCCTTCGGCCTACATGGGGCCCTTGCCACCTTCCAGAGGCTAATGAATGAGGTCCTAAGAGAGCACCAGGGATATAGCTCGGCGTACCTGGATGACATAATTATATTCAGCCCCTCTTGGGATGAACATCTGACGCACCTACACAACATCCTTCATCAGCTTCAAATAGCGGGACTTCACATCAACTTAAAAAAATCCCGAGTGGGGTTTCAGAAAGTCAAATATCTGGGATATGTCCTGGGACATGGCGTCATTGAGCCACAAATCGAGAAAGTCAGGGCGATAGCCGACACCCCTTTCCCTACCAGCCAGAAGGAAATGAGAGCATTCCTTGGGCTGGTAGGATACTATAGGAGGTTTATCCCCTCCTTTTCGGACATTGCCGCCCCCTTAACAGACACATTGAAAAACCAGACCAAGAGTCAGGTCTTACATAAGCCAACCCCAGCAATGTGGAACGCCTTTCAGACACTCAAACGGGCTATCACAACAAGCCCTGTCCTAACCTCCCCTGACTTTGGAAAACCTTTCATACTACACACAGACGCATCCGATTTTGGCATTGGGGCGGTATTGTCCCAAGAAACCTAAGAGGGTGTTGAACGACCGATACTGTATATCAGTCGCAAACTGTTCCCTAGGGAGGTGAAATACCCAACCATAGAAAAATAATGTCTTGCTATCAGATGGGCTGTAGACAAGTTACGCTATTACCTGGAGGGGCATTCCTTTGTCCTGTATACAGACCACGCCCTGCTCATGTGGATGAGCCGGAACATTTCAAACAACCCGAGGGTCCTGAGATGGTTCCTGGCCCTACAGCCTTTTAGGTTCCAGGTACGACACCGAAAGGGGAAGGACAATGCCAACGCGGACTATTTATCCCGTTATCCTCTCCCCGATCGGGAGAATCGTAGGGGGGAGGGGTGCGACGAGGAGGACCCAGACTCGGGCCCTCCAGGCTTACCTTTACCTGTGTCCCCTCTTATTGCACAGCACACCGACACATGGAAGACGGCTGATGACTGGTTCCACCCAACACGGGACCCTGAGGAGCCGTGTTTCTTTAATTGGGCGGAGCTGGACCCTGAGCCCGTCCACCTGCAGGAGGTAAAGCAACGCCCTAAGCAGACTCAGGTGTGTGTTACACCCGGAGGGAGTGGAGAGTGGTGGCGTGAGGAGGAAGCAGAGTGGAGGACGGAGGACGGAGAACCAGAGAAGGAGATTGCGAGCAAGGAGGAGGCGGGAGAGCAGCGGAGGAGGACGGGAGAGGAAAAGAGCGTGGAACATTGGCAGGAGGAGGCGGGAGAACAGCGGAGGAGGATGGGAGAAGAGAAGAGCGTGGGACATCGGCAGGAGGAGGCGGGAGAGCAGTGGAGTAGGACGGAGGCAAGAGACGAGGAAGGCAGCGAATCACCGACCTGCGGAGCAGAGGGGCGAAAGAACCGAGACAACTGCGACAAGCCGGGAGGCCAACGGGAAGGCGCATCGCCCAGCCACACTTCCCACGAAGTGTGGCTAGAGCAGGTACGGTCACGGTTCACGGGGTGGGCAGGGCGTAAGTGGGGCAAACCACCGTGAGACGATACACCCGACCATCTGTGCACCAAATCCCCACCCTTCACCTTATCGGCACCATAAACCTTTATGAGCACGTGTGGTCCCTCACCTCCCTACCCTAAACAGATATCCAAATCCTTTGCCTAAATATTGGTTTCTTTCTTTCTGGGGCGGTGTTCCGGACGGGAGTCGAGACGGCAGAAGCAAGGCCTACAACACCCAGGAGGCACCGGGAATCACGGCGGTTTGGAACTGCGAAACAAGCGGCAGAGGACGCCGAAAACCCGCTCCCTTTCTACAGAGTGCCTGTACAGAAGAGACGGCAATATAAAACAATAAAACCCTCGTTACCCAGATCCCCTGTGTCCGTGAGTTTATTCGACAACCCGACCGAAAGCTCACAGTCCCCAAAGGCCTGCCCCATAAAGTGCGGTGGATTGACATTTAGCTTTGTAAATATAGAGCAGTTCTACTGGCGGTCTCTTTCCTAGTTTTTGCGAGAAGTTTTTGAGAGCAGCAGTTGCTCTCAGGAACTGATGCTTTCGTGCTTCTATGGCTGATTTCCAGTTTAGCCTTTCGTCTATCATGATTCCAAGATATGGGTATTGGACAGTTGTTTCGATCCTTTCATTATCAAGGAATATGCCTTTTCCCCCTTTCTTCTTTCTACCCGCCACCATAACGTAGGTCTTTTTTACGTTTATGCGGAGATCCAGACTGCCCATAAACCTTGCGTACCTGTCTAGTGCCTTCTGTAATTCACGCGGAGTGCATGCAAGAATCACGGCGTTGTCCGCGTATAATAAAGCGGGAATCGGCCGATGTTTTACTCGAGGCAGGTCCTGACCCCCCCTCAGCATCTCAACCTCAAGACCATTTGTATAGAGGGAGAAAAGAAAGGGAGCCAGGACACAGCCCTGCCTGACTCCACGCTCCACCGGGAATAAATCAGTTAATTCGCCGTTCACTCCAAAACGTACTCTAGCAGAGGCATTTGAGTAAAGCTCTCTTAAGAAGGTCACGAGGGCCTGGTCCATCCCCATCTCAGTAAGGATAGACCATAGTTTTGAATGGGAAACGCAATCAAACGCTGCCGACAGGTCGATGTAGACCATATACAGCCTGCCCCGCTTTGCTGAGACATATTTCCCTATCATTAATGACAGATTAAGGGCTTGCTCCGTTGTTCCAAAGCCCTCCCTAAAGCCGAATTGGATGTCAGAAAAAAGCTCCCTGTCCTCAACCCACTCCTGTAAGCGCTGAAGAACCACTCTGCCCAGTACTTTCCCCAGCGAATCCAGGAGTGAGATTGGACGGTAGCAGGTGACATCATGTCTTTCGCCCTTCTTAAAGATGGGAACCATAATGGATTGGGTCCAAGATTTGGGTAGGCCATGCATCATAGCAGAATCGAATACCCTTTTTATTATTGGGGTCCACAAATATGGTTTATATTTAAAAAAAATCCACTGGTACCCCATCTGGGCCAGGGTCTTTGGCGCTTTTACTAGCCGTTAATGAATTATTAACTTCAGTTAGTGAAAACTCTAGTGGGATTGGAAGGGAATTAGGTTGTTGTGTCTTACCATAACTGTTTACCCCCCCAGAAAGCTCTGATTCTGGGGATTTACCAAAAATTTTTTAAAAATGTTTTACCCATGCAGGTCCCTCTATAGCCACTTCTATTGTTGGTTGGTTCTTTTTATCTGCTAGGAACGGAGCTCTTATTACTTTCCAGAAAGTCTCGGTGTTTTTATTCAGAGAACTTTCATGTAGCTGGTTCCATAGGTCTTGTTTCACTTCTGACTTTCTTTCCTTACAGGCTACTCTATAAGACCTTCTCCATAACTTTATTTCTTCCTGATTCCTGGGTTTGTTCGAAAGTGCTCTTTTTAGTCTTTTATGGGCCACAGTACACTTGTGGTTAAACCATCCTTTTTTTATTTCCCTGTTCCCTTTCTTATTTACAGTTAGACTTTTTTTTAACATTTTCCAAGATTAAGTCGAAATTTTGAAGTACCTCCTCTTCCCCTATGTTTGTATCTAAGCAATTTAGTATAGCCAGATAGGACTCACATACCACCTTGGCTGTTATTTCTGCTGGGTCTATCTTTTCCCAGCCCAGGGCATAACCATTCATTTTAGAGAGTAGTCATGTCCTGCTCGCCATGAGTTGTTGTCAATACTGGCCCATAGATGGTGCCCTAGACTTCCCTCCTTTGATAGCCTCAGTTTGTGACAGCACACAAGTAAATACATGGCTCTGGCCAGTGGTTGTTTCATTGTCAATGAGTGCGATGAGGCGATAGCTCCCTGGGGATTTTTTATCCCCTCCTTTAAAGATCGGTGCGAGGATGGATCCATGCCAGGAGGGCGGTATGGTGTTGTTTTGCAGGCTTGAATTAAAAAGGGTGCTTAATTTCGCAGCCCAAAAAGTTGGGTCTTCCTTGAACAGAGCTTGAGGAATTCCACCTGGACCAGGAGCACCATCCTTCCGTCCCTTTTTTTATCATTTTTTCTATTTCCACCTTCTGGACTGTTGTAGGATTGACGCTGCTTTGAGTAAAAAAACACTTTTTTGTTAGTGCCGTTTTGTGATCAGCATAGGGCCATTCCTTCATTAGGGAGTTTGAAGTGTTTAGAACAGATGCCCGGACACTCTCTTTTTGTGTCGCATCTTCCGCGAAGGACAGACTTAGGTGGGTAATGTACGCTTCCCGATCGTTAAAGTGAGAATAGAGAAAATCGACCCACTCTGTCTCCAATATGCTCGAAGAGGCAACTTTAGATGCGCGCCCGGTTACGCTATTGATTGTACGCCAACACCTTGCAGAGTTGTTTGTTTTAATGTCATGCTGCAGTTTGACCCAGAACGAGTTCCATTGGCTTATGCGTAGCTCACGTTTCGCTTTCTTAAGTTGAATGCGGGCCTCTCTCAATTTTATTATTTTAATGGGATCCATTGGATCAGTTTTTAAGGCCCGCCATGTCCGATTCATGGATCTTGTTGCTGATAGTATCTCAGGATTCGAGCGGGCGTGTGCTTTTGACCGGTTTGGATAGTGAGCTTTATTGGTTTTGCGTATCTATCAATGAGTTCAGTTACAAATGTTGACCAGTTGGCGATTGTATTATCCGGGCTCCTGCTTTGGCACTCGATTATTTGTTTGGCCTCTGTTGATATTTGTTGAAGATTCTTGAAGGAGCATTTAATTTGTTTGAGGTTGATTGTAAAGCTCTCGGACGGCAAAGCCCTTTCTTCTTCGTGTTGCATGAGACAGGTCCTCAGCATAATTTCTTGGGGACAGTGGTCACTTTCTGTTCTGTTTCCAAGACAATAACCTGCTATTTGATGGAGTAATGAAAGGCTGACAAAGGTATAGTCAATTAATGAAGTGCCTTTTTTCGATAGATAGGAAAATCGAGGAGGCTTGTCTGAGGAAAAACGCCTGTTTAAGACTCTGAGGCTGAGATTTTCAAGGTTGCCTTGTAGAGAACTTCCATGTGGGTCGTCCTTGTGCCATCCAGGCCGGTCCTGCGGTGGTATCACCCAGATGCTGTCGTGTGATTTGGCGACCTCATTTTTTTGGAGGTCTGACATCAACCACATGTTAAAGTCACCAGTAAATAAGATTTCTGAATTTAGAGGACCTGTTTGCACTCTCACTACTGACGCTGTAGCTTCTTCCACAAAGGATTTCCTTGATGCTGTATTTGGACGGACGTAAGCGTTCATTAAGATTAGCCTCCAACTATGGCCGTTACTCGAAGTGTGAGAGATTCCCACACACTGGAGACAGTTTGATGAGCCCGACAGGTCCCAGGAGGAGACTGCATTTTTTGTTGATATATAGACTGCAAGGCCGCCGCTCCCTCTTCCTGTACGATTCAGTTTGTGAGCTGGAATGTGATGGATTTTGAAGCATCTAGGTGCTGCGGTGCCGTGAGCCATGTCTCTTGAAGTAACAGTATATCAAAACCCCGAAAATAGGAAATTGTGGCGTTGTCCTCAAGTTTGCTTGTTAAGCCGTTGATGTTCCATGAACAGATTTTTAGAGGAGTCTTTTCGTAGCGGTCCTCCCTGCTGGGCCGTCAACGTAAGAGGCGGGTTGTGTTCAGGGCGCCAGCCAGCCATGACCATGTACGGGCCTCGTCCTGATTCCTGGTTGATGTGATCCTGTCTTCTCTTACTTTCCTCATTGAGAGGACAGAAGTGGGGGTTTTCTTGCGTGCGCCCCTGAGGACGGAGTATACTAAACCCCTCCCTGCACGACTGTGTTCCTCACCACGACTTTCCTGTAGAACGTGTGGATAACCCGCTTCCCTGCCCGGTTGTATCAGTATTCCCCATTGCTTAAAGGTGTCGATTAACCCTAGAATGTTGTTCATTGCTTCTGCGGTACTCCAGGTGACCTTTGTGGATTCGTTTGATTGACCTTGGCACAGTGCAATAAATTCTACCGATATTATGTCTTGTGAGGTTAGTGCATTTGACAGTCCTCTCGCTTGAATCATCTTTAACCCCTTCCACGCTGATGACGAGCTGGGCTCGTCATGGCGTAGCCTCCTCGCACGCTGATGACGAGCCCAGCTCGTCACGTAACATGCGTTTTAGAAAATCTCAGCGCAGGAAAGGAATTCCGCTAGCGCGCATGAGGTTAAGATGTTACCCCGATTTAGGACGTCATGGCTACCTTTAGACTTGTATTCTGGGTAGAAGAAGGTAAAGAGGGTATCCCCACTCAGTGCTGTGCTGATCGGCCTAGGCATTGCCTCTGTTTTATCCGTATTGGACGTTTGAGCAACCTTTATCAAAGGGCCCGTGGGAAAGACCTTGTTTTGCACGGTATCAAGCCTTTCATTATTCACTTGACCGAAGGCCCATTTGGCACTTGCTGGGAGTGCGCCCTGTTGGTTGTTGACACAGTTAACTGGGTCTACCTGTTTTGACATGGGGCCTCCAAGCTGCCTTGTCGCGAGACTTGGTGTGTGGTTCTCAGCCTTTTCGTTCTGCTTGATGGGTGTATTTGGGGGAGCCATGTTGGTAGTAGTTTATTGCTCTTTTACACCACTGAGCACACATTTTTCTAGAGGTGCCATTAATGATTTCTTTGCTGTTGACGAGCAGGAAATGTCACTCTTCCTTCTTTCACTGACCTGGATGGTTGGTTGTACTTCCGTTGTAGTTACTGGATCAGAGGAGTTTTTTTAGATCATCATCTCCTGAAGCTCCAGGACGTCTAAGGGTGTTGAACATCGGTAGAGATTTAAAACTTGTTTACTCCTTCTCATTTTGTTGCGTCCTTTCCGCTTCCTCTGTCTTTTCACTTTTCCCACAGGATCACCCTCTTCTTGTTCTATTGGAGAAAGAAGGGTAGAATTTGCTCTGCTGGTGACCTGAGGAAACTACTGTTCACTTGTTCCGCCACCTTGCACCGCTATCTCTTGAAGTCGTGAGGAGTTGGCACCTTCTTCCCCTCTCGACCTTGAGTTAGAGACTGTTTTTGCTTGAGGGTCTTCGCTTGGATTACCTACGTCTGCGTCACTGCCATTTCCAGGGATGGGTTTAGCTTTTACTATTTCTTTTAGGTCTACTACAAGCTTTTCCATTATGCCTGGGAGTGAACAGAGTTTCTCCACTATTGGTGAACAGTCACATCCTTGCTGCGGGCGGTCTACAGCTTCCTGGGCCAGTCTGATCAGGCTATTTAAATTAGAGATCCTCTCGTCGATTTTAACTACGTACACGGCAAGTGTGTTTAAAAGGCTGATTTGAATGTCCATTTTATCCGCCTGATAAGTCATTGCATCTGCTGACTTTTGGAGAATATCGAGGGCGGTAGCCCATGCTTTTTCTTGTAAGGGGACCTCGCTTTAATTGAGGGTTTTATATAGCGCTGGAATCGACTCCCGTAGGAGTATTTCCGCGCTTCGACCGCTGGGGAACCCGTCCTGGCTCACCCTGAGAGATGGTCCCTAATGGGTATCTCTTAGGTGCGACCAAGCATCCCCTTCGGTCTGGGGGGGCCATTGTGAAGATGAGGCAAGCTAATGCCCAGAGTTGCCGAGTGTGGTCCCTGACTGGAGTAGGCACCGAGGCGAGAATTATCGAGCCCGCTGACCCTGGTCCACGACCCTGCCGCGTCAGGAATCGAACCCTGGTCCAGGGCCGTCCTCTGCTTACGGGTCTGCCGCCTCTAACCAGTGAGCCACACCACTCCACCTCCTGCCTTGGTGATGCTGATGGCTGAGAATGTCCAGGGATTGTGTTCCCATATGAATGCAACATTTTTGCCCATTCCGTTGAATCAAAATAGGAAAGCTCTTTCATGCCTCCCTCTGCTTCCTCTGTGTCCATTGTGATTTCAGTAGGCACAGGCTCAGGTGTACTCGCACGGTGTTGGTCCTGTTGGCTGCCCCCCAAGGGAGGTGTCTGCTCCTTCCGTCGTCAAGGCGGTGTCGATGCCCTTAATGAAATGGATCGCAGATTCGCCATTTTAACTACACGGGATGCTGAAGCTGGCTTCAAGAAGCGTTTGATTGAAGTTTTCCAGATTGCTAGTTTTTTATTCAGCTGGTTCTATATGGAGTTCCAGTGTATTGAGTGCAAAACTGGATTTGGCGACTCCAGATGGTGCAGAGTTGTGCCGACGCGCTCTCTGTGTTGAGGGGGACTTCCTTACTGGGTTCCCCCTGACCACGGTTTGATCTGCCATTGGCTGTTTGGTAGTAGCAATGGCTGACGTGTGACTGCGTTGGGAAGTCCATGACTCCCCGTTTGCTATGCTGCCCTTGATGATGGTCACCAGTGGACTTAGGAGGATTGGGAGGCCAGTGATATTCTTGTTGCTAGAGAAGATCGTTGACCCGACGTCCTTTAGATAATTACATTTTGTTGTTATCTTTGGTTGATTACCAAAAAGTTTGCAGGCCGTCATGTCAGGACACTTCCTGGTGGCTTGAGACGTGCTTTCAGTTATGGTGTCAGTGTCGCTCAGAAGCAGATTGGGTGACTGCTGAGGGTCCGAAATTAACCTAGCATTTTTCGCTCTGCTTTTCTTTTTCCTTTGGGGAGCCGTTGTCCTCACCCTGCCAGATCTCATCTCAGGGCGGACAGGGTAGATGAGGAACGGTAGCTGTAGGAAGGCACACAGGACTCCTACTGGACCTCTACCCTTGCTTCAGCTGCAGCTTCAGCCAACTGAGTTGGAATCTGAGATTTTCCTTTCAAAGTTCCTCTCTCAGGCTCGCGCCCCCCGCTACACACTTGTCTCTCCCGCAGACGCAGATTACCGTGCTGCACCTCTGATCACCGAAACGCTGCTCTCGCACTCCCACTCGCTGGTCGCTAGTCTCTGCTCTCCGCTCCTTTCTCGCTTGCTTCTTAATGGACTCCGGTCCCCAGCTCCGGGAAGGCCGTGTTGAGCTCCGCTCCACTGACAAGCAAGTACCAAGTGCCTCGGCCGCTGGTGAGGAGGGGTTTCAGACCCCCCGTTAATCCCCGTCTCCCGCCTCCTGTCTCCTGTCTCGTCGGTTACGGTGATTGCGTCGATTATGGCTCGGTGGCGGCGGCAGTTTCCACAGCGTTACAACAACCTGCCCGCCTGCCTGCCTACCCGCTCACAGCTGCTCAGTGCACGCTCCAGTGCTCGGCAGCCAGTAGGCAGCCCAGGCAGTCCTCAGGCAAGAGATGAGGGACAAGGGGGGGCAAGGCACGAGTCTCAATAACCCCCAGTCCAACCCCAAAGCTTAATGGCTGATGGCTGATAGAAATGCTAGTGGCAGCGCTGGTTGCCCCCTGCAGGCGTTCTCCGCGCACGCCCTCACCCTGGTCCGCTGGTGGCCAGCAGGTCCTGCAGGTGGATTCGCAGACTCAGGCGGGGTGGGGCGAGCCTCACGGAAGGCCCCCGCCGCTCCACAGACTGCTGACCGCTTCGCCAAGACCGCCAAATTGGAGGTGCTCCAAGGGCTACCACACGCCAGGAGCCGCCGACCCCGCTGACAAGCGCTACTTCCCCCTCGAGGGCTGTTTTGAGTCACCGGCGGGTCCCGGCGTCTTTTCCCGGTGTCTTTCAGCAGCCCCTGCGGCACAACGCTGCCTCTGCTGCTCGGCTTGCTTTCGTGGCACTGGTGCAGGTTCTCTGCGGCTCTCTGCTGCTCTCTGCTGGTAGGGACATCACTAAAGGTTTTGGTTCAAAACATGTGAGTCAGTCCTTTTTGAAAATGCATCACAAGAGGTAATTTGAACAGAGATGGATGATCAGCTAATCATATAATTGGCAATAAGTTGACAAATAACATTTAACTATGGTCACAGCAAGACCTTACTGGGCTAATGATAGGAAGAAAAGAAGGATGTCAGATAACTGGGCTTCTTGGGCTAGATATACCAAGAAGAAGAGAACACAACAAATATTTTCCAGCGTCCAGCATAGTTGGTTTTGGTGGAGGTACACCTAGCAGCCAGAAAGGCGTTTACAATTTTGGGCGGGTGGTCAAAAGCATTCAAATATCCCTGTTTAAACTCAAACCATGGAGGTGTAACTTGCATAGGCTTGGGTGGTGGACTGTGCCCTGCTGCTGCAACAGAAGGTTCTCCTGAAGAGGCAGCATGGCAGCTGTTTAAAAGGACAGATGCTCATAGCCAGACGTTTTGGGTGCCACATTTTTCTTGTCCATTATAGAGCCACTGGGATGATTTGGACCAAGTTGTTTCTGATCTTCTTCAGATCTTTGGGCAGGAGAGGCAGAGGTAGAGGTGGAAAGGCAAACAGGAGTTCTGAGGTCCAGTCCAACAGAAAGGCATCTCTGAGGAAAAATTGCCTTTGGAACTCCTATGCAAAAGAGTTTGGTCACTGTGCATTCTCGTTAGTGGTGAAAAGATCATGCCAGTGTTCTCCCCATAGCGAAGAATCCCTGCACCTCTCAGAGTGTAGTCGCCATTCATGATCTGCTAGGCAACGTCGGCCGAGTTAGTCTGCCCTGGCATTAAAAGATCCTACCAGGTGTTATACAACCAGGGAAGCGTCTTGATTACTCAGGCAGCCCCAGAGGTGCTGAGCCTACTGGTAAAGGACCCATAACTCAACGCTGCCGTGCTTGTTGCAGTACCACATTACGGTTGTATTGACTGTGAGAACCTGTCTCTATTCTTCCTGATGGACAGGAGGAAGGTTTCCATGCCAAGCGAATTGTCTATAACTCTAAGTTGATGTTCATGTGGGCAGCCACAGGAGATCAGAGTCCTTTAATCTCCTCTCCAGATGATCTCCCCAACCCAAGAGTGATCAGTGATCCATCTGTCATGACCCTCGGCTCTGGGTTGGATAGGGAGAGGTTTCTGTCATTGGTACCACTGTAGTACAGCAGCCAGTGCTGTAGACCTGTTTCAGTCTCCTCTGACACTTGGATGGAATCTGAGAGGTTCCCTTGGTGCTGAGTTCTCACTGAAACCCAGGTAAAAGGTGGAAACATCTGTATCACAGCCCGGATGTCCCAGACTCGTTGAGGTCAGAAACAGCACTGTGTTCTGATGAAAGGGAGGCGCTGTAAAGGAGCTGGTGTTACTTCAGTATGTTAATATAAAATCCTAGGCATGTCAAGAGGTCACCCATTGTCTGGAGGTGAGTTAAGGCGAGCACGCCTTCAGTAACCAGTCATCGAGGTATGGGAAGACTGGTATTCCAAACCTCCGATGATGGGCATTGATCACCACCATCACTTTTGCGAACACCCAAGTGGCACTGGTGAGGCTGAAGTCGAGAACTGGGAAATGAAAATGCCCCTGGCCTACCTGAAATCACAGGTAATGTCTGTGGGAATGCAGGAAGGAAATAGGCATCCTGTAAATCTACTGTCACTATATAGTCACCTGCATCCAGGGCAGACAGAACTTGGGCTAGAATGAGCATCTTGAATTTTTCCTTCTTGATGAAGAAATTCAGAGAGCGTAGTTCTAGAATAGGATGAAGTCCTCCATTTTTCTTCAAGCACCAGAAAGTAGTGAGTGTAGCATCCATTCTCGACCTTTGATACCGGTACCCTCTCTACGATTCCCATGTCCAAGCGAGCTTAAACTTCCCTTCAGAGAATGGACAAGTGGTCCCCCAGAAGCTGTTGTGGTGTAAGTGGTATTTTTGGAAAGGTGGAAAGGAAAGGTAGAGTATAACCTTGTAGGAATTTTGGTGAACCTATCTGTCCAATGTGATGCTTTGTGACTTGTGGAGGTAATAACTTGTTCCACCTGCAACCCGGTGACAGGGCACCACTAATGGTAAGCTAAAAGGGTTTTGCGGTGGTGGTGGTGAGGGGGGCAGAGACTAGGTAGTTTGTTGTCCTTTGATGCTGAACTGGGGCCTCAACAGGGCTGGGAGGTCTGTTGTTGCTGAAGCATGGTTTGTCGAGGTCTCTGGTTTAAGCCCATTCCAAAGCCTCGAAAGGTGTGGTATTTTTGGGGAAACTTCTGTGCGGGTAGCGCTAGACCAAGAGAGTCAGCTGTTGACTTCCTTTGCTTAAAGCACTCTAGCACCGAGTCCACCTCGGCTTTAAAGAAACAAGTGCTGTCAAAGGGAATGAGTGATTATTGGACAAGCACCACGTTGGCAGCAACTGCTCTACCCATACAGTCACTAGGGTCCAGGTCTACCTTATTATGTACTTTGCTGAGCCATGGCCATCCTGAATTATCTGTTGGAGGTTGACGCAAAGGTCATCAAGGACTGCAAGCAAGATATCGGCCACCATATCCCACAATGCTTGCGGTTAACACCGGAGGGGGCAACTTGAGTTCACGGATCTGAGTGCAAGACTAGCAGATGAGAAAATGTTTTTCAAATGCCTCCAGGCATTTTGACTCCCTGTCTGATGGGGTGTTCAGGAACACATTTGGGTTAAACATACGGTGAAGGTCTGAACCACAAGGCTCTTGGGTGTTGGGTGCGGCAAGAGGAAGGATGAGGAGTCAGTACAGGCATTGGCCCTGGATTTGTCCGGACTCTGAAAAAGGGTCAAGAGGCACAGCCGGGGACAGTTCTGCTTGTTTCAACTCAACTGGAGGCCTTCTTGGATCTGTGGGGCCCAGAGGCATGCCAGAGGATCGGGTCCAGCACAGGGATCGATTACAAAGTGGGGGACAGAGAACAAGAGTGGGAGGTACCCTTATAACTTGATGTATGTGTGACTTCTCCTCATGAGGTGCTGGAAAGAAGGGGAAAGAGCCCTAACCCTCCCATATGGGTAGCATGCTTCATCATTGGGCAGCTAATTATTGGTCCAGTGCTACAATGCCCGATGGGCCCCTCGAGGGGGCTCTTTGATGGAGATCTTTTAAATGATATGCTGTAGCAAGCCTATACTGAAGGTACTAAAAGTGTAGATTGGAAGGGAAGTGGCTGAAACAATCAAAATGACTCAGCCTCCTTGTCACTATTTTATTATAATGGTGGTTCTTGTTAAGAATAAAAACAGAGCAAAACTAGACAGGAAATAACGGTTCATCTTGTTTATCTCAAGGGATAGATTTAAAAATGGATCAACATGTTTCTTATGTTAAACAAAGTCATACATGATCTGTGGCAAATAATGAGGACCGTCAATAACCTAATCTACAGGGGACTGGGACGGGTGTCCAAATTGGTAAACTGCCCAATCCGAATAAACCAATTGTGAAGTGTGGTGGAGCCAATATCTCTTACTGAAACTGTCATGAAGAGAGGTATAGAATTCAAACTATTTTGGAGTAATAATCAGGCCCCTTAGGCCTTGTAGAGAAAACAGCTCATTATGTCCTGTCTATTTTTACTCTGTTTTAAATCTTGACAAGAACCACCATTACAATAAAATAGTGACATGTGTCACTTAGTCGTTTTTAGTATTTCCTCGAGGGACCTGTTGGGCACTGCAGCACCGGCCCAACGAGTAGCTGCCCAATGATGAAGCATGCCACCCATCTGGGTGGGTGATGGCTTTTGCTCCTGAATGTTCACATTCCACAACTGCCCTTGTAATGGGTATTCACTAGTGGTGTTCCCCCAAGCAACACCTTTAGGAAATGCATACTTATTGTATATTGATTAGTCTACACAAGGGAGTGTGTGTGCTGAACCTGAATTACTCCCAGTCCCTCCTTTTGTTGATGGAAAGTAGGGAGTCATATTTTTTTCTTTTTGTGTTTTTTCTTTTTTGACTTACCTGAAGACTTGTAGTGGGAAGACGACCTGTCTCAGAAATGGTCTCTGAACCGAGAACGCATCCTTGACTTCGAGCGAGACCGGGCCTTCCAAGCTTTCCTGCTGTGCTCAGTGACGTAGAGTTTGGCACTGAGGTCTCGGTTGACTTTCGGGTTTATCCGAGTGCATGTGTCAAGTCATGCAAGGAACCCAGGCACCAGAGTCAGATCTTGTGAGGTTCCATCACTGGCATCTGTTTGTGACACTCTTTGCAGGGTTTGAATCCTGTTGTTTTAGGGGAGGACATGCCCCCTGCACACTGGAGAAATTTTAGTAAAATAACTCTGTAAGGTGACAGAAATCAAGGGCTCACACTTTGGATCTATGTTGGAAAGTGCGGAAAGAAAGGCATTGATGTCAACGCATTGAGGAAGCGGTTATATTGTGGCCTGGACATTACTTCCGTGGCAGGATGGAACCAACTAGGAGCCACATGACGCCACCTACTGGAGCCCGAGGGAATTGCTGAGAAAAAATCTCTGGATCCAACCTGGCAACTGGGGGCAACTGGGGGCATTCAAGAGGTGAGAATTCTGCGGCTGGAAGAATCTGTTCTCATGACACAAACATGAAGTCTTTATATCTGAGCTGGGTTATATGCCATGGATTTCTCTGGCTGTGGTCACCCATAAGATCATACAATATAGCCTTGCCCCTCCCATGTGCCTCTCTAGTGGGATGGAGTGGTCCAATAAAGGATCTAGGGCAATGATCTAGTCTGCGGACCCCCAATGATACTTGGAGCCAGGAACACCTGCCTCAGCAATTTCTATGATTAAAAGTAGTGGTTCTAAACCTTTTGCCTTCTGTGGACCCCAATGATTAACTACTATATGCAAGGGACCCTACCTTCAGCAATTTCTATGATTTAACCATCAAAGCATTACACAAAAACGCACAAACAAGCGTGCATCAAATCGATATACAAATTATGAAATAAATCATGTAAATCAGAAATAAAAAATGTAAAATTAAATTTTTTAATTTTAATGGAAAGGTTGGAGCTTTTCAAGAATGTGTTTTATTTCTGATAGAGGAAACAATATGCTACACTCTAGCATATCACTTTGTCATTTTTACTGCTCTTTTTTGTCAGCTCATACCAGTGCTTCAATAGAGGCCACAAATCGTCCATACTAGATTTCCTTAGTGGCCTTGCACTGCTTCTCGAATCAAGCTAATTATATCAACTTAACTTTTAGCTTAATTTTAAATCCTAATTTTTAAATTTTGCTTTTCTGTGTGTTTACACTTTATATGTAGTATACTTTATTAATCTGCTATTATTATTTAATCTTCTAAACTGTCGCAGACCCCTAAGTAGGTGTTCTGGACCCCAGGGGTCTGCGAACCCCAGGTTCACAATCGCTGCTTTAAACATCAAAGCAATACTCAAAAATACAGAAACAAGCGTGCATCAAACAAATATACAAAATATGAAATATTTAATGTAATCTACAAACAAAAATAAATGCAAAAATCAAATTTTTAATTTGAATGGGACGGTTGGAGCTTTTCAAATTTGAGGGCCAAGTTTATAGTTTTGCGGAGAGTGTACTCTGTCATAACAGCGATGGAGTACCATCATCGCCCAATTGAAGGTTCTCTGACACATTTAAAGTTGGATGGACCTTCAATATGTTGATGGTGGAGACTACTCCGTCTTTGTCACTGACATATACCACTGGCGGCCCGACAGAGTAAGGGCCGTTGGAGGTTTGGCCATTTGTTCACCCACCCTATGTGGAGTGAGCAGGCAAATTGCCAGATTTTACTTTCTGTCACCACCAGGTAAAACCTGGCAGCAAGGGGCAGTGAAAACTGTAAAGTGACCTCCATGCCATGAGGCAAACTCCCAATTGTGAGAGGGTCACTGGTTTTATTTATTTTCAGAAATAAAATTATTCTTTGGGATTTTCTTTTTGAAATTTAAAAAAACATTGAACGTTTGCTGCACTGTTCTATCAAGTTGACGGAGTCGTCTACCAACGTACCAATGTATTTACAGTAACCACCACCACAACGGTTCCTGCCAATGCAAGAAACGTCCCTTGGGCTGGGGGACATCTCAAAATATGAATGGGGGTACTCCTTCAGGGCGATGGAGTTAAGTACACTGGGATCTGACAGAATAAATACCCATCCACAAAAGTCTAAATCAGGTACTGAGTTTATTTCTACAAGAGGAAACACTATACTAAACTCTACAATATCACTGTGTATTTTACTCCTAAAACATGCTCTCTTTTTTTGTCTCATACCAGTGCTTCACTTGAAACCACAATTAACCTATATTAGATTTCCTCTGCTATACATGTGCTGCCCTCATAAATCAAGCTAAGGACAACATAGCTTTTAGTCTCCGATTTCAAATTCCTACACATTTACAGAGTGTTTTTAATTTTCCAATTTTGCTTTTTTGTATGTCTACACCCTGTATGTATATGGGGTATACTTATTAACCTGCTAATTGTAATTAATTTTCTAAACCCCTTGAGTAGACGTTGCAGACCCAGGCTAAGAATCGCTGTTCTAGCCACTTCTGACTTTTACCCTGTTACCCTTGTGGATCCAAATCAGCAAGGACCCTGGCGAAAGACATCAAAAAACTCTGGTGGTGCAAATTGGGGCATATATGCAGCCTATAACGAAAGAGGAGATCACTGAGACTAGCAGCTCTATTTGTGGAGTATTAACAACCGTGTCAATAAGATTCATTGAGTATTACCCGAGTGTGCCATTCCTATTTGTGAAATATTAGCTACTCGTGCTTATCCTAGTCTGGTTATTAAGGGTGGATGGATGGATGGGTTTTTATATAGCGCAATATCACCGCCAGGTCTCAAACCGCTTTGCATTGGGAACCCATCCTGGTTTTTCCCTGTGAGATAGCCCCTACTTGGTATCCCCAAGGTGAAAGCCAGGCATCCCGCCGCAGGGGGGCCGTTGTGGAGATTAAGCAAGCTATTGCCCAGAGTTGCAGAGTGTGAACCTGTGATTCGAGTAGGCTTCAAAGCGAGAATTACCGAGTCCGTGGACATTTTGGGCTCAAGACCCTGCCGCGTCGGGAATTGAACCCTGATCCTGGGCCTGATCTCAGCGTCCCGGTCTGCCTCCTCTAACCAGTGAGCCACACTTCTCCACTAAGGGCCATATGTATCAAGCCTTTTGCGATTCGTTAAGGCCGAAATTCATATTTTGAAATGTATGAAAAAATAGCAAAATAAGGAATCGTAAAAAATTGCGATTCCTTATTTTTCTTAAGCATTTAAGGAATCGCAATTTTGCGATTCCTTAAATGCTATGTATGAAGCATTTCAAAATTGCGAATTCAGGTTTAGAAATCGCAAATTACCACCAACTTGTAGTCGGTGGTAATTTGCGATTTCTTGTAAATATGCACAATTGTGCATTTGTGAGGGTGGCATATGACGCACATACATGCCCATTGGGCATGTATGTGCGCCATATGCACACACATGTAATTTTCAGGGGTGCAGCAGGGTGTCCTTGAGACACCCCTGTACCCTTGGAATAATTCTCAAATTGCGATGAGCAAATTGCGAATTCGCAAATTGAGAATTATTTCACAATCATTTCTATGGGCCTTCTGGCCCATAGAAATGAATGGGAAATTATTCCTTATTTGCGAATTCGCAAATTGTGATTTCGCAAATAAGTAATGATTGGAAATCACTAAATAATAGCGATTTTCTACATACATACCATTTTGCGATTTCTAAATAGCGATTCCTTAAAAATCGCTATTTAGAAATCGCAAATGGTGATGATTATACAGATGGCCCACAGTGACTACAACCGAAGTGTTCATGGACTATTAGGACTTCGATGATCATCAGTCACCTGTGTCAAAATTAGTCATGAAGTATTAACTCACGGTGAGAGTTCTGTTTGTGGAGTATTAACTTCTGGTGTCAGGTCTATTCATGGATTGCTAACTGACTATGAGCATTCTATTTGAGGATTATTAGCTCACTTTTTCAGTCGTTTTCATGGGTATTACGCAACTGAAAAAAGTACTCTACGTGGAATAATACTAACGGTCAAATTCAAAAACGTTATTCGGTCTTAAGAACAATACACCATAAAAGTACATAAATGAATGATGCGCAAAACTGTAATCATACATGAGAATTTAAAAGTAGTCGTAAAATGAGAATATTTAAAAAAGTAGAAAGGACTTTCAAGGTTCGAAACAAACACGTTAGATAATACATCAGATATTAATGCTTAAATGAGCAACATGACTATAAGATTACATAGAAATATAGCACAATAGCTGTTTGGCAGGATATGTCAGGAAATACATCAAACAACCGGAATTAAAAGAGGAACCTAAGATGCAAAATGGGACCAAATTTTAGTGCACAGTTACCGACTGGGAGTTTAAAAGTTACAATTAAAATGCAGGGAGGGGAGACAGAGGGAGAACAAAAACCTCCAGTTGGGTCTGCCGTGCGCTCCTACTGTCCCCTGCTAACCCCTTCGCTGCTTCTGTCGGCCAACGGCCGGCGCACGCACTACCTCCGTAGTGCTGCGCACGTCCATTGGCTGACGCGGCCCGCCCACTTAATTAAACCGCCGCACCGCAGCAGAATTCGCACCGCGGTTAAGTGGTTAACCCTTTCGATGCTCATGACGAGCTCAGCTCGTCATGATGCACAGTTGAGCTGTGCTGATGACGAGCTGAGCTCGTCATGACACCAGCAAAATGGCAATTTTCAGCACAGGGGGGGGGGGGGGGGGGAAACGCCTAGCAGCCAAGGTGTTAAAGGACCCGATGCATCTACCATGTTCAGTGTATTATACAGTGCTGCGCGTAATATTCTATATATAAAAATACTAACTGTCTTGGGGGGGCGTGGCTTGGACGCCGATGGCGATGGTCGCCTGAGAGCTCGGCTCCGGGACTGAGCCCGTGATTATCCTGCAGATCGGAGGCCGTGGGGCACCCTAGTCCCCGCAAACCGTCGATCAGACTGATTGGGACCTGCCGAGGCACCTGGTGCAACTCGAACATGAGTTGATCCGACGGAAAGTCGAAGTTTGTGGTCCCGCGGAGTGCGGCCCAACATGGCGCCCGGACCTCTTTGTCCCCTTGGTCGGGACCTTTAGGCTGGAGGAGCGTCGTTATCTACAGCGCACCCTCCACTTTTTCATCTCCCTGTGATGTGATGGTCTGGGTGTCGTTCTGATCGGACTTTGAACACGGTGATCGCTCCTGGATGATCGGATGCCCACACTACAGTGGACCTTGACTCACGGACGCCTGGCGGCCCTGGCTGCGGTGCCGATCCCCGGAGCCGCGCCTGGCTGCATCCCCCCGAGTGACTGACTTCCATGGGCAGCACGGCGCCTTGGCGCCACAAAGTCTCAGGTGGTGTTGGAAACCCTCGTTCCAGATCCTCATCGGCCAAACGGGCCTGCCCGACCTGGCGCCGATTGTCCCCGCCTCCTCCTCAGTGCCCTCCGACAACGCGGTGGTGGCGCGGCCCGAAGTTGTGGAGGTCCAACAGGCCCTGGAGACGGAGATCGCCCACCCTCGGCCCGAAAGCCACTAGCCGAGAGAGACATAGTCGACACCCGCACTTGGTGGCGCCTCTGACTGGCTCTCCACCGTGTGACTCCTGCGCCATGGGGAAACCGAGAGGAGCCAAGGGGACCACCCCAACCGCCTCAGACTCGGAGGCCCCGGACAAAGAAGAACGTGGGGACCCGGAGAGTTCTGGTGGAGCGCCATTGCAGCAACAATTTGACCGGGTCCTGGAGGCGATCGCGACCACACGCTCGGCCCTCCAGCAGGACATTGCCCAGGTGGCGACGAGTCTGGGCCTCCTTAGAGCGGACCACGGCAAGCTCTCGGATAGGGTCAAGGAAGTGGAGGGCTCGATAAAAACCTTGGAGCCAGCACAAAGAACCCTAGCCGCGACGATGAAGGATGCCCTATCCCGGATTGATGCCCTGGAGCGGCGAGCGGAAGACGCGGAAGGTCGCAACAGGCGAAATAACATTCGAGTGGTGGGCCTGCCGGAGAAGATCGAAGATGGCAACATGGTGGCCTACTTGGAAGCCTGGCTACGGGACACAGTGGCTCCGGAGGGTCTATCCTCCTTCTACACCCTGGAGCGAGCACACAGAGTCCCAGCGAGGCCGCCGCAACAGGGCCGTGCCCCGCGACCGGTGGTGGCACGGTTATTGCACTTTCGGGACAGAGATCTCATCCTTAATGCCGCCAGACATAATGGCCCCTTCAAGGTGGCGAACAGCCAGGTGAATATCTTCCTGAACTACACCTATGAGACCCAGCGCAGGCGGTTCTCATTCCTGGCGGTCAAGCGCGAGCTCCGGAGCGAGGGCATACAATACTCGCTCCTGTTTTCCCGCAAGGCTCCGCATAATTGTCGATGACAAGACTCAGTTCTTTGATTCCCCGGAGGATGTCTGTAACTGGCTCGAACTCTATAGAGCTGGAAAGGATGGCTTTAGCTCCTCATCTCAACTAGCAGTGGAGCCTGGACAGCGACGGCGGTCCAAAAGGATTGGAAGTCGCCGAGGCCGGTCAGGCGGACCCTCGACTGCGGAGACGTCGACGGAGCGGAAGGGAGTGTTGGAGGTATTGTCTGCGCTGTCTGGCTCACGGGATGGTACCATTGAAGAGGAAGCGGACCTTGGTGACGAGGGGGTACCAACGGACTCGGAGGAATCGGTGACCGACAGTGTCCACACCCCGGTGATCACCCCGAACTCGGTTGAGGACCTTCTGGATGGACAGGGTTGACGGGGTGAGCTGCGTTCATTTGGGTGGGGGCCCGCAGCGGGGGTGGCGGGGGTCGGCGATTGCTCATAATCCCCGGGGAATGGAGGTGGGGTGCCCTGCCCGTGCCTTGAGGGGTTCCTCTTATTGTTTTGGGCTCACTTTAGTCTCGGTAGCCCGAGCATCGAGGGCCCATTGCCAACGCCCAGCCCGCACCTGGCCCTTAAGGCCTTCCTGCGGTGGCGACTGCAGGATTAGTCGGGGACAGAGGGTTTGCTGGGGGTATGGTTTGGATGGGGTCTAGATGGTACTACTTGGGTCCTGTTCTGGGGAGGGTGGGCATGGGTTTGGGTCGCACCGGGGTTGTTGTTTTTTGGTTGGGGAAAATGGCCGCCATCAGTGCTGGGTTGATTGTTGCTCTTTCTTTGTTGGGGCCCGGATGGAGAGACTTTGCACGAACAATATGGGACAATGGCTGATGTTGCTAATGTGAAATGCATTACTTGGAATGTACGGGGGCTTCACACTATGTCTAGACGTCACAAAGTCCACGCTTATTTAGTGCGTAGAGGGGTGCAAATGGCGCTGCTGCAGGAAACCCATCTTAACAAGGCGGAAGGGGCGGCGCTACAGCGTAGGTGGAGGGGGCAGGTCTTTTACACTTCGTACTCCGCGTATGCCAGGGGGGCGCTAATTTGGATCAGAGCGGGGGTTCCTTTTCAGGTTACGAAATCAGTGGTGGATCCGGAGGGTCGATATGTGGCCATTTCGGGCACTCTGGGGGGGAGGGACCTAAACGTTTGCTGTGTTTATGCATCCAATGTGGACCAGCTTGCCTTCCTTTCCAGGTTATCGGGCTCGTTAGCCCACTTCTTTTCCGGGCCCCTCCTGCTCGGCGGGGATTTCGATTCAGTAGTAGATGTGGAGAATGACCGCTCACATCCCCCCCTCCCTGACTCTCCGGTTCGCCGTGTAGCTAAAGGTAGGAGGGACTGGCAGATGCACTGGGGTCTGACGGATATCTGGAGGGCACAGCACCCCGACACTAGGGACTATTCCTACTTCTCAGGCTTGCACGAGTTACACGTCCGTCTGGACGGGTTTCTGGGCTCGGCAGACTTGGTTTCAGCGGCGGTCCGGTCTGAATATTTGACCAGGACCATCTCAGATCATAACCCTCTCCTGCTGGACCTTCGCTGGTTTCCGGGGGTGCCTGCGGTGCCCACCTGGAAGTTGCGTCCCGAACTCTTGGAGGACATTGTATTCAAAGCGGACCTAGAAGACAAGATCTCGGAATACTTCTCTTCCAACGGGGGCACTGCGGGTTCGAGGGCGCTAGAATGGGACGCTTTTAAGGTGGTGGTCAGGGGCTTCTGCATTTCCAAGAAGGTGGGCATGAGGCGAATCATCCTTGATGATTTAGAAATGGCAGATCGGAAACTCCGTGAGTTGGAACTCCGCCGCCCCGGGCGCCCGGAACTCCAGGAACGCACGGCAGCGGCGAAAGAGGCGGTGGCGGCGGAGGTCGAACGGCTGCGCTGTTTCGACTATAAGGCCTATACTGTTAGGTCCCTTGCAGAGGGGGATAGATCGAGCGCATTGCTGGCGTGGCTAGCTAATCCTACGCGCCAGACCTCTCTGACGACGTCCATGCGTACGGCGGATGGGACCGAAGTGCACACTCAGCCTGAGATTCTGAGCTGTTACCTACACTACTATGAACGCTTATACCGCAGTCGCTCTGCCAGAGACCCCGACCGGCTTGACGACTACCTGCGACCCCTAGAGCTCCCAATGGTGAAACCTGACGTAGCGAAAGCCCTGGGTTCCGACATTGAACTGGGGGAGATTCGCAGCGCCATTAAAAAGATGGCAAGGAATAAGACCCCGGGTCTGGACGGCCTTCCGGTTGAATTTTATGCCGCTTATGCTGATCTCCTGGCACCGAGGTTGCTGATCGTTTACAGAGAGGCGAAGCGGCTTGGTCGGCTCCCCGGCTCGATGTGCGAGGCCTTGGTGGTTCCCCTCCTCAAGCCGGGTAGGGACTCGTCCGATCCGGCGTCCTACCGTCCTTTATCAATGTTGACGGTCGATTATAAAATACTGAGCAGCATCTTGGCTTCGAGATTGCTGGGTCACATGAGCTCTCTGGTGCATGAGGACCAGGCTGGATTCATCCCCAAGCGAAACACGACCATGAACATCCGTAGGCTGTTCCACTTGCTGGGAGAACCGCTCGTGGACGCCCCATGCCCGGTAGTCCTTTCGGTAGATTTGGAGAAGGCTTTTGACAGCCTGGAATGGGACTACCTGCGCACAGTATTACTACGATTCGGCCTCGGTGAGGGTTTCGTCAGATGGACCACGGTACTATATACCTCGGCGTCGGCCAGGTTACGGGCAGGCCCGCTGATCTCCTCGCAATATCCGGTGGAGAGAGGCACGAGACAGGGCTGTTCATTATCCCCGCTTCTCTTCGCGTTAGCGGTGGAACCTCTGGCGCTGCTTCTCCGGTCGGGAGCCCACTATAATGGCTTATGGACGCCTTCGGGCCCACATTATGTCTCGCTGTACGCTGATGACCTGTTGCTCTTCCTTGAGGACCCGGTTGCTGCCCTGAATGGAGCTGCGACGGCGCTCACTGCGTTTGGGGAGGTCTCGGGCCTTCGGGTGAATTGGGCTAAGACCTGTCTTTTCCCGGTTCGTAAGGGTACACCTAGCCCTGATATCAGTAGAGAGATTAGGTGGGAACCTGACTGCTTTAAGTACCTGGGGGTATACGTCTACCATGAACCGTCAGACCTCCTGGATGGAAACATAGCTCGCAGCACTCGCGCGCTGCGTGGTAGCATGGACTTCTGGGCTACTCTACCGCTCTCGGTTGCTGGACGGATCGCTTTGCTTAAAATGGTGGCGCTTCCCAGGTTGCTATATTATTTCCGGGCGCTGCCGATTTGGATCCCGCCAGCCACATTTCGAGTGTTACGGTCAATGGTGGTCGGATTCCTTTGGGGTTCGTGCCGCCGAAGAGTGGCCCTCAAGACCCTGACGAGGCCGAAAGCTGAGGGTGGGCTGGCGGTGCCGGACTTTGAAAAGTATTACTTGGCAGCGCAGTTGCAGACTTTCACCCAGGAGGTCGCCAGGGAATTCCGAGGCCCAGAGGACAGGAATAGCTAGGCATGTTCTCTCCTTCATAGCGCTGCAACAGCGTTTGGCCTTGCAGGACTTGACACTTGAAGAGAAGACCATTCGCTTGTGTTGGAACCGAGCCCACGCCCGGGGCCAGTTGCGGATACCGTATGCACCCGAAATACCTCTGGGCATGCTGACGGCCCTGCCTCATGGCGGTGATTGGTCACGATTAGCGGATTGGGAGGACGCGGGCCTACAGTTGGTGGGTGACCTTTACGAGGACGGGGCGCTTTTGCCCTTTCAGGAGCTCATTGATCGCTTCGAGGTTCCTCGCGGTGATTTTCTTCTGCACTCGGCCCTGGTCCGAGCGATTCAGGCGCACTGGAAGCACGGACAGGAGGAACCTCCTACTTCTCCGGTGTGCCAGTATGTTATGATGTCTGCGGGAACTGTTAAGGCGGTCACTTGCTTATATGGCAGACTGCTCAATGAGGGGTTGGCCCCCCTCACTACTTTAAGAACCTGTTGGGAGGCAGACATAGGGAAGGAGATCCCGGAGACGACCTGGTACCAATTCATGAGGCGGGCCTGGAAGGGCACGCGCCACGCCCGCTTTCAATTGGTCCACTACTACGTACTCCATAGGGCATATTTGACCCCGGCGAAGATCCAACAATATTTTGCCACGGACTCCGCGGACTGCCCCAGGTGCCAGGCGCCTGATGCAGACCTTCTTCATATGTTGTGGTCCTGCCCGGGGCTGTCCTCCTACTGGCTGGAAGTGGGGGGTACCCTGGAGGAGGTAACGGGGAGATCCTTATCGGTTGATGCGGCAGTGGGGCTCCTGCACTGGTTCCCACATACCCCCAAAAATAAAATCACTAGTAAATTCATTGATCTGGGGCTTCTCCTTGCTAAACGGGAGGTGACCAGGAATTGGAAGGCACGGGTTGGTCCAACGGGGGCCCGATGGCACAGCGAACTCTTGAAATGGGCTGCGGAGGAAAGCACGCTGCGGTACCAGTTAGCTAGGAGGCAACACAACGAGAAGGCGCAGGAGGCGGTGCTAGAATGGGAGACATTAGTGCAGGCCCTCAGGGATTATTGCGCTCCCAGCGATTCTGAAAGCGAAGATGCAGCTCGCCCCGAGTCCCGGTAGACGATTGCACTTTACATGTCTTGCTTTCCTCATGGGTCCTCTCACAGATCCTATTACGGCTGTTACCGTGCACTGATGGCGGGGTTGGGGGGGGGGGTTTGGTTTGGTTCATAGTGTTTTGAGGGGGGGGGTTTCTTTTGGGTTTTTTTTTGTAGGATGGTTTAGAAAAGCAGATGACGGATAGTGGATCATCCGGACCAGCTTCGACTTCCTGTTGAGTCCCCCATTGGGTATCGCCGCCCGACCCTTGGGTTGTGGGCTAAATGGCTGTGTAATGGTTCATCCTGCTGGGGGACGGAGGGATGTGTTCTACTAATTTTGATTGAACTTATAATGCTGGTCGCTTTGTAAAAATTTACTGATTCCTGCAATAAAAATATATTTAAAAAAAAAAAAAAAATACTAACTGTCTTAGTACGACAGATGCAATTTCACCTTACTCTGGCTGTCCTGTTCATATAGTATTTATGGAGTATTAACCTCTACATGGAGCATTATCTGGATAGGGTTTTCTAATACTGGAGTACTAACTAAGACAGTTCTCTCTGAAGAGTTAACTACCTGAGAATGATTTATTGGTGGATTAATAACTGTCTTTGACACTTCTATTTGTGGAGTATTATCTACCAGCTTAACAGAGTAGTATCTGGTGAGACAGTTCCATTTACTGAGGAATATGTACATGTGCCAGTCCCAGTGTATTTGTGGAGCAGTAGCTACTTGTGCCAGTACACTTGTTGACTATAACCTGATGTGGCTGCTCCATTTGCGGAGTATTAGCAGTATGTTTAAGTAATACTCATTGACTACCATCTGACTGGGACAGTTCTATTTATATAATATTGTCTACCTGTTTAAGTCCTAGTGGTGACATACTAAGTATCTTTGAAAGTTCTATTTGTTCAGTATTAGCGGCTTGTCTGCACTTCTCATTTAGTATTTCCTGGTTGTAACACTTCTCTTTGTAGAATATAATCTACCTGTGTCAGTCCCATCCAAGGAGCATAGCCTGCCTGATAGCACAGTCAGAAAGTATAAGTTGATTATGACAGTGTTACTCATGACTATGACAGTGCTATGCCTGCACTCCAACCTAGCTGCTAATTCAATGAAATGAACTTGACTGTGGCAGGCAACCTGACAGTGACACTCTTGTCCATTTGGTAAAAAGCCAAGTTCCCTCACCTTTCGAATGTGGCAGGAGAACAGCACTGAGTTGTAGTTGACTTTCCCCCTTAGTTCTTGCAGTGCTCTTGCAAACTGTGCAGCAGTCTGTGGATTGTCCCTCACCTGCAACAAAGCAGAACAAGGGTGAATGCGGTTTGGTAATGAGGCATTCGAGTACAGTTGCACATGAAGATGTGCACCTCTAAATTACTTCCTTTGTTTATCTTCCAAATTACCAGTTTTTACCAGTTGACAGTTCGGCCACTTTTTACAGTTTTGTTTCCAGGTATGTGAGTGGCAAGCTACATGGGTCTATATCACAATCCATGCTTGAAACCAGCTCCCTGTACACTAAGTCTACCCACAAGGCTTTGTGCACAGAACCTTCCAAGAGTAGCTACTCGTCTCATTCAAGCATAAGAAGAAGCAAGTTACTTACCTGTAACTAACACAGGGTTCATATCGTTGAAGTGGCTTTGTCGACTGTGTCTTCATTGATGGTGTCCTCACCTATGAAGGCTTTGTCGATTGTGTCTTCATTGATGGCGTCCTCACCTATGAAGGCTTTGTCAATGGTGTCTTCAATGATGGTGTCCTCACTTATCACCTTGGCTGCTAGAGAGATTATCCTGCTGTGCTGGACCCCTATGTAAATGGGTGTGGCCGTGACGGAACCATTCCATCAATAGATTAGCACAGCCCAACCGTGACTGATGACGGAATGGTTCCATCACAAGCATCGAAGGAGCTAAGAAGGCTTTGTTGACTATGTCGTCATTGATGGTGTCCTCACCTATGAAGGCTTTGTCGACAGTGTCTTCATTGATGGTGTCCTATCCTATGACGTCTTTGTCCATGGTGTCTTCATTGATGGTGTTCTCACCTATGAAGGCTTTGTCGATGGTGTCTTCATTGATGGTGTCCTCACCTATGAAGGCTTTGTCAATGGTGTCTTCATTGATGGTGTCCTCACCTATGAAGGTTTTGTCGACTGTGTATTCATTGATGGGGTCCTCACCTATGAAGGCTTTGTCGATGGTGTCATCATTGATGGTGTCCTCACCTATGGAAGCTTTGTTGACGAAGTCTTCATTGATGGTGTCCTCACCTATGAAGTCTTTGTTGGCAATGTCTTAAAGGATGGTATCTTTGTCACCAGTTCAGCAGTCTTTGAGGATTCAGCTG
Source organism: Lissotriton vulgaris (assembly GCF_964263255.1). Lineage (NCBI taxonomy): Eukaryota > Metazoa > Chordata > Amphibia > Caudata > Salamandridae > Lissotriton > Lissotriton vulgaris. Next base: position 275,378,686 of record NC_141698.1, on the reverse strand, counting down.
ACTGTGCAGTCAGCCCAGAGGAGGCCAGAAAAGGTGCAAGCGTAGAAGGTGTGAAAGAAATCATAGCTAGAACAGCTGCCCTTACATCTTGAGGTGCAGAAGAAAATAGCCCACAGAACAACTAAGCACATTCGTTAGGTGGTCTGTCCCTTTTAAAGACTTTACACAGAGGTAAATTGTGACTCTTCAGCTGAAGTACTTGTTTTCGAGGTCTTGCCTTCATCACAATGGTGTTTCCATACTCGCTTTGATGGGCCAGAAGGAGCAGACTGAGCTCACTAATGTGGAAACTCACTGGGAGCCTGTGGAAATCTGAACGATGGTGACTTCTATACAGAGTTGTGTGTAGAGTTATTTTTTTCTACTTGCTTAAGTTTGGGTTGTTTTCTCTGAGCCTGACTGCCTACTAAAGTGGCAGTATTTCTGGCCCTCTAGGTATTGCTTGAGAAATACTGTTGTTGAAAATTAATTGGAGGAGGGGAAAAATCGACATATCATGGTATCGCAGTGCATTGCCGGATATACATCAAAACTGTGTTTATCGAGAGGAGGAGCTTAGCGCGCATCTAAGATGGTCGCGTGAGCTGAGAGCTCCCGAAACCCTCGCCGCCTCCTACATCTATCCTGTCACGGATCCTGTTTCTAACTACGGGTTATTGTAGCTGAGACTCTCCTGACCTATATGGCTTTTTCGTCATTTGAATCGGACGCCGGACACCTGAAATACTCCGTCCTGAAGCCTGAAGGCCTACACCGTGAGATATCCAGGGACTTGGGCATCCGAAACACCCGAGAGTAGTTGAACAACAACGGCGTATGGAAGGAGATAGCTACCCGGGGTCTACTTTCGGTTTCGATTTTTCCTGCCCAAGACGGCTGGGAGACGACTGTCCCTTGATCTAGCTGGCCCATGTGCTCACTTGCTTAATTGCTCTTCACCGGCGCCCAGCACTTTGATTTTTCGCTGTTTCTCTCCGTGGGGAGCCATTTTCACCAGGTCCCAAAGCCCCTAAGAGGCGCGTAGCCCACCATGGCGGGCAAGCCTGACAGCGACAAGCGGACGACCAAGAACACGTCTCGGGGTGGCATTACTCAAACCACCATTATGGACCGATTTGCGCGCCACAAGGGTTCACCCAGCGGAACTGGCAAAACTTCGGAGGACCTTGGTGGTGGCCCCCCTGAAACGGAGGAGCGGACTCTTTGAGATGTGATGGGCGCCATTGCGAGCATGAAGTCATCCATGGGCCAACAATATGAAACTTTGGCCGCCAAAATTGACACAGTGGCTGTGGATGTCTGTTTGATTAGGGCGGACTTGGCTAAGACTAACGAGAGAGTCAAGTCGCTGGATATCAAAGCTGCCAGTCTCACCACCGACGTTTCCGATCTCCAGACCGAGGTCCGGACCCTACGAACCTCGAGTGAACAGTTCGCCCGCCGGCTCGAGGATTTTGAAAGCCGCGCTAGGCGCAATAATGTTCGCATCGTCGGAGTTCCAGAGTCCTCAGCCGATCAATCGACGGATCTCCTTGTGGAAGACCTGATTCTAAACTATCTCGCCCCTAAGGGCCTCAGTAACTTTTTTGTGGTGGAGCGTGCCCATAGAGTTCCGGGCGGAAGACGCAAACAGGGTGCTACACCACGACCCATAATTGCGAGGATCTTGAACTTCAGGGACAGGGACGCCATTTTACAGGCCTCGAGGACCAACGGCCCCACCAAATTTGAGAATGCATCCATCAGCTTCTATCCCGACTTCACTCAATCAGTGCAGAAACAGAGACTGGGATTTACCGGGGTGAAGCGTAGACTGAGAGACCTGGGCATGAAGTATGCCATGCTCTTCCCTGCCCGACTACGTATCGAACATAATGAGCGTGTGCTATTTATTGATATGCCAGAGGTGGTTAGTGACTGGTTGGACACTTTGTCGATGCAACGGGACAATGCGGAGCAATCCAAAGGCGCAGAGGGAGGCCAAGAGGACCAGGAGGAGTAAGGAAACCGGCGTGTGTAACTACCATACCGTGTTGCGGTGGTTCGTTTTCTTTTTGGGTCAATTACACTTTCACGAGACAAACCCTGGGGCGGCGGGAGATTGGGACTTTTCCTCCTCCTGGGGTGTTTCTTTTTCCTTCTGTAGATTAGTTTTCTAGGGTAGAGCGACAGGCACACTGCAAATTGGGGTGGTTTTTTGTATTATCGCAGGTGTGCAGGGTGGGGGGATGTGTGTGTGGGGCATTTTGGGGGGGGGGTCTTTCTTTCTGTTTGCATTGTTTCAGAGGCTGCGCATTGTTGCATATTGTGATCTGTGTTTCCTTCATGGGGTTTGGGGACCCTGCCACTACTTATGGGATGGGGGATAGGGGGTTGAGAGTTTTGAGTTGGAATGTCAATGGCTTGGGGGACAAGATAAAATGGGGGATCGTACTTCAATACTTGAAACGCCATTCCCCTGATATTGTATTATTGCAAGAAACGCACTTGGTGGGGAACACGTTCCATGCTATGAACCGGAGGGGCTACAGGTTGGTTGCACACTCGGGGTTCACCTCGGGATCCAGAGGGACCAGTGTTATGGTCCGAAATTCCCTCCCCTTGGAGATTGATGACATGGTATTGGACGATAGGGGACGGTATGCGGCCATTATTGTAGGTGGGAGGGGAAGGCGATCTCCATCCTTTCAATATACATTCCCCCGGGTTTACAGACCACCACGTTTGCCGACCTGGGGAAACTGGTGTTGGAGCTTCCTGAGGGGATCTTGGTGGTTGGAGGAGACTTCAACTCTGTTGTTAGCGGCTCGGAGAATCGTCATCCTCCCAGAGCTCTCACGCAGTCGCAGTCCGGCCTTGGCGGCTTCTTGGAAACGTTTGGTATGGTTGATTGTTGGCGGATGCTTCACCCCGGGCAGGCTCAGTACACCTTCCACTCTGGGGCGCATGGGAACTTGGCTAGACTTGATTACATCCTCATTCCTGCAGCCCAGGCTGTATCGGTGAGAGAGGTACGACATTTGCCCAGAGGCATCTCGGATCACTCCCCGCTATGGATACTCATTGATCTCCATCTGGGTACCGGGGGCCAGGTCACCCCGATCAATCCGTGGCATCTCCGTCTTCCGGAGACCAGGGCTGGGGTGGTTAAGGCTATCGACCATTACTTTGCCAAAAATGAGGGATCGGTGCCATCGTCTGTGTCCCTGTGGGACGCTTTTAAAACTGTTATTCGGGGTCAGACGCTATCACTGATTGCTGATTCAAAGAAACGCTACAATGAGGAGGTTGAGCAGTTGGAATCTGACATCGTTGCTTTAGAGGCAGATCTTGAATCTGGGGTCACGCGAGATAAGGTACATGTTTTGCCACTGAAACAGTCTGACTATAAAGCCTCGGTGACGAATGCTGCGAAAGCCATGAGTCGGGAGCAACAGGGCCGTTTGTATGATGTGGGCGACAAGGCAGGGAAGTTGATTGCATTGTTGGACAAGAAAGAAAGACTGAATCGAGTGGTGCCGGTTGTTGAACGAGTGGATGGCGTACGTGTGATGGATCCACTGGAGATCGTGGAAGAGTTTGCCTGTCACTTCCGAGCGGTGTATGCGCCGGTCTCTGATCCGCCGGAGGAGGACTCGCATCTTTTGCTCAGGGATATCGCTTTGCCTAGCTTGTCCGAATCTGACAGAGAGCTTATGGAGGCGGAATTTTCGGAAGTAGCGCTTGCTATTCACTCCATTCACTCCGGGAAAGCTACAGGCCCGAACGGCATACCTATCGAGCTGGACAAGTTGTGTCCAAACAAAATGGCGCTGTACCTTCGCTCGATGTTCTTGGAGTCCAGGGAGAAGGGTTCACTTCCCCGAGACCAGAGATTGGCATCTATCGCCGTAATACATAAAGAAGGGAAACCCCGTGAGTTGTGTACTTCCTATAGACCTATTTCACTTCTTAATGCCGAACCCAAGATCCTGGCAAAACTGTTAGCGAATCGATTGATTAAAGTGATTGGGGACTTGGTGCACCCAGATCAATCTGGCTTTATTCCGACCCGCAACACTGTGTTGAATTTACGTCGTCTACACGCCGTTCTGGCGAGGGCGGAGACGTTACGTGAACCGGACATTTTGGTTTCTCTGGATGCCACCATGGCATTTGATACAGTAGAATGGCCGTACCTATGGGCGGCTCTGACAAAGTTTGGCTTCGAACCGGTATTCATTAGCTGGGTCCGGCTACTTTATGAAGAGCCCCAGGCTCAGGTGGTCATTAATGGTAGGGTTTCGGCTTCTTTTGTCCTCGGGAGAGGTATGCGACAAGGGTGCCCCCTGTCCCCGCTGCTCTTTGGTTTGGCTTTGGAACCACTGGCCGCCTGGTTGCGGTGGGAACCGTCACTTAAGGGTATCAGGTGGAGCCCTGACTTTGAAGACAGCATCTCATTGTATGCGGACGACATTCTCCTTTATCTCACTTCCCCTCGGAAATCTCTGGGGGTACTGTTCGATGTCCTTGGCTCCTTTGGTAGAAACTCTGGTCTAGTGATCAACTGGAGTAAGTCATGTGTCTACTCGCTCACGGACGATACGCCACTCGTGCCGCACAACTGCCCGATACAAATCTCGCCCAACGGCTTCAAGTATTTGGGTATATATATCTCGCGTGATCCTGCCGTTAGGTATCAGCGCAACTTGCTCCCCCCGCTTCTTCGTTTGAAGGCTGATGTGAAAGCTTGGTGTAGGCTGCCGCTGTCCCTGGTGGGCAGGGCAGCTCTCTTCAAAATGATGTCCCTCCCTAGATGTTTGTATGCACTCTAAAACACTCTTGACCTTGTGCCTACCAGCTATTTCCATGAGATCGAGAGCCTCCAAAGAAAGTTGTTGTGGACCGGACGTCCCCGGATTGCCTTGGCTAAGCTCACGCTGCCTTGGTACGATGGCGGCATAGCGTTGCCTGATATCAGGCGTTACTACTGGGCCTCTCAATTGAGTTCGGTTAATCATGCACTGTATGGCCCAGTTTCTAACCCGGCCTTTGCCATGGATAAATGGTTGCTTCCGGGCGGGAATTACTACAGGGCACTTTATTCCAGGCGGTCAGATAAGATGTTAACGGGGCCCACCAAGGTAGCGGTGCGGATCTGGTATAGCGCTAATGCAGCTATGGGCTGGTCAGACACTATCACTTGAGCGACTCCACTCTATGTCTCCGAGAGGTTAAGCAATTTGTGGACTACCAAGGGCTTTGAGAAATGGGACCTCATTGGTATCAGCAAGGTGGGGAATCTTTGGCAGAAAGATAGGATAAAGACTTTTGATGAGCTACAAATTGAATATAAACTTAGCGATCAAGAATACTTCCGGTACTTACAGATCTGACATGCCATTGGCTTGGTCTTCCTGACCGGCACTCTTGTTCCGGAATCCTCATCCCTGTCCCCGACAGTACGATCTCTCTTATATATAAGAAATTGATAAATGACCGGACAGACCTTCTTCTACAGCTCCGTGAGGCCTAGACCAGCGATGGATTGGAACTGGACGATGAGGATTGGCAGGCAGCGATATCCTCCCCGAAGGAGGTGGCAATCCCGGCCCGTCTGCGACTGGTGCAATTGAAAATCCTGCACAGAGTGTATGTGACGGGCCCTCGATTGTTACATATGGGATACTCTGTGGATGGATTGTGTAAGCGTGGGTGTGGAATGATGGGTACCTTCCTTCATATTCTGTGGGAATGTCCAGCGGTGGTGTCCTTTTGGAACCGTGTGCATGGCGTCATGGAAGAAGTAACGGGTGTTTCGATCTTGCCTGAGGCCCGAAGGTGTCTTCTGAATGTGTGGGAGCCCAACGACTACAATGTGGCTCAGACACAATGGGCCACTTTAGGGAATATGGTCGCCAAACGTGACATTGCCCAACTGTGGGGATCCTCGAGGGCACATAGTCTGTCAGCCTGGTCAAGAAACATGGACTGGTGCATGTTTCAAGAAAAAACGGTCTATGTTGCCCGGGGCAGGCCTAAGAAGTGGGGGAGGATATGGAATCAGTGGAACCAGTATTGTGGAGAGATCTGTACTCCCCCCTTTGTGAGTCCACAGGAGGTGTTGCAATCCCCTTAGCCAGATGTTCCTTCTGGTCTTGATTTTCATCAATATACTGCTTGCTTGCTCTCTCCCCCCCCCTTCTTTCCCTATAGCTTTTTAGCTTCAATTGTTGCTGTGTAAGATCCTTTTAGATGTGGTTCTCCCCCTCCCGAAGGATCACTTGTGTATAAGCTTTTTGTTTTGCCTCGACAGTTATTTACATTTTCCTTTTTCCTGGTTTGTTTAGTTTTCTTAAAAAACATAAAAGAAAAAGACCTTATTTCTCCTGTGATTAAAAATACATGGCTACAACATGTTTGCCTAATTGCCGCCGGACCCTAGGGTTGTCGGCTGAAGTGCTGTGTAACTGACTCATCCTGTATACTTGACAATGGTGGCAGCCGACTCGGGGTGGCTGTTTGCTTGTTACTGTATAACCATACTTGTCAATAAAGGTTTAAAAAAAAAAACTGTGTTTATCACATTCACAACACTGCTGGACAATTCATGGCATTGTTCTGTAATATCATGACTTTGCATTGCACTGGCAGGCATATCAAGTTATATTTGTGCATATCACAACACTACATGCTATTGTCTGACGTGTAGCATGGTATGCAGGCATATCTTGGCATTGTATGGAATTGCTGAGCATATCATGGAATTATACAGTGTTGTCAGCCATACAACAACATTATTACTCGTATCATGACATCAAAGCAATAGCTGGGAATGTAATGTGCATTGCTGGGAATAGAATGGAATTATGTGGCCTTGTTCTACATATCATTCGGTTAATGGGCATAAGAAGCCATTATAGGACATGACACAGCATTACCTGGCATTGATGAGCATAGCATGCAATTTCTGTGTATATCACAACAGAGCATGGTAGCATTGATGGTGTTTATTCCTGTCCTCAGTGCTTATATCATGGTACTACTTGGCATATAATCACAATGCTATGCATAGTGTGCCACTGATGAGCTGTCACAATATTGCTAGCAATATAATGATACCGGATTGCTTTGCTGGCATATTATTGTGTTACCTAGCTAAATAGGGAAGAACCTAGGCACACAAAGCTGTTCTTCGCACATGATGGCTTGCTGTATGTGTGCAAATGAGGTTGTCCCAGAGAAGATTTGGAGGTATCAATCCATTTAGGTCATTAGTAAATCAGATCACCTCATTACAATGGCAAGACGATATTTGTGCATCCAATTAGTGCATGTTGTAGCATCCTCCCCAGCCCGGGTACTCTTCAATGACTATGCCACACACGGAGCATCGTTATTCTTCTGCGTGTTTCTGCAAACTCAGCACTCTAAACCTGCATTCAATTCACAACGCACTAATGCTTATGTCACAGTTCTATAGAGTCCATCAGAAGCCACAAAGATTCCGTCATGACATGTTCACACAACACTACATCTCCCCCTTTGTTAAATAAAAAATTGCAATTTTTGTAACAAATATATACAATCAAAGCTCTTCATTGAGTCTTCATGGCGCGTGGATTATAAGTCTCGACCATGTCTGTGGAAACTCGTGATTGGCAGTAGAAATGTCCTGGACTGGCTTCGGTGATGAAGCAACAGCAGCAGTCAAGGGTTCTTCACTTGTCTTTTCAGACCCAGTCTCTGCAATGACATCAGTGCCTGACGAGCGATGATTCACATGTCTGAAATGCGAGGAATCTCATGTACTTGACTTCCCAGGATGCTGGGTAGTCACCATTTGTTCTTTGCTGGTCACAACATGAAAGGGTTCAGCATTGAAAGGAGCTCTGGACTATCTTTTTCTATACTGTTGAACAAGAACTTGATCTCCTTTCATGAAGGTGACCTCTTGTGCATGTCAACGCTTGTCAGCGTGGGGTTTCATTTTCTTCTTACGACCCATGTCTGTCATGCGTGTTTCTTCCTCGCTATTTGCCCATCTGCTGGTCCATTGAGGTAACTTGGTCGTCATGGGTCTCCTGAACATCAAGGTTGCAGGACTTTCCCCTGTGGTCGAGTGAGGGATTGAGCGGTAAGCTGGAAGAGTGGAGTTTAGAACAGCTTTAAGGTCAAGCTTTTCTAGAACAGCACACTGGACAGCTTTCTATAGAGTACTCATGAAACGACGACAGGGCCATTGGCCTGTGGCCCAGAGGAGTGCTCTTCTGATGCTTCAGTTTAAGGTGACTGAGAAAGTCTTTGAATTCCTGCCTGTTGAAAGGTGGGTCATTGTCAGACTTTAAAATTGCAGCATCACGCCAGGTTGCGAAGATGCTGTCTAATCTCTCAATGACACGTTCATGAGTGATGGAGGAGAGATCTTTGTTAATGTTAATGTTATGTGTGTCTTATATAGCGCTCGGCTACTCCGGGGAGTGTCCCGGCGCTTTCTGACCCATAGCTGAAACAGAAAAGAAAAAGGAAAAAAGAAGCAGACCTATCATTGACTGTAGAGCCAAGTTTTCAAAGCTTTTCTAAAGGCCAGCAGGTTTGGAGTACAACGGAGTGCCAGGGGGAGGGTGTTCCACAGCTTGGGAGCGAGATGTTTGAAAGAACGTCCCCCTATCCTAGCTTTCCTGATAACAGGGACAGTTGCCAGACCAAGGAATTCTGATCTGAGGGTTCTTTTGGACTTATAAAAGGTAAGACGTTTCTGGATGTACTTAGCCTCAACAGCATGGAGTGCCTTGTGGGCCAGTGTAAGTGCCTTAAAAGTAATCCGCTTTCTGACAGGAAGCCAGTGAAGGGAGAGTAACAAATCCGAGGCTCTAGCATGGCGGGGAAGACCAAAAGAAAACGAGAATGTTTATCAACGATCACCATGAGGTGTTGTCCATTGCCAAGAGGACCGAATAAGTCCACTGCAATTATTTCCCATGCATGCCTTGGCAACTCTGACATGCTCAATGGATGATGAGTGATTTTAGATGACAGACAGTCGCATAGTTGACAGGGCTTTAATTCCTTTTCATCCCTTTCCTCGAGATGTGGAAACCAGACTCGGTCTTGGAGAGTTTGTTGGTGGCAACAATTCCACGATGTCCCTCATGGGCCACTTCGATTATGTATTGTTGCAGACTCTCTGGAATGACAATACTCAGCCCTAGTAAAATAATATATTCCTGTGTGGTGGAGAGTTAATTCTTAAACTTTAGATTCATAGTCGCTGGGAAGAGGTCTAGGCTGGTATCAAGACTGATGTGTAATAATGTCTTTCAGTTTCAGAATGCCACTATCTTGAATTTTGGCAGAGATACTTTGTTCTATCAAAATGGCAGCTTGAGTTATTGATTTCACTAGGAAATTTATGTAGGCTTCAGCCGTCATAGAAGGGGTGCCAGAGCATTGTAGAGGCACTGGTAAAAAGTAGTCTGCAGGGTTCTGATCTTTCCCTGGACGATGCATGATGGTGTAGTTGTATTCTTGCAATTGCCGACCCCAAATTCAAAGTGAGGAAGCATTTTTGCTTTTAGACTTCTAAAGATAGTCAATAATGCTTGATGATCGGTCATAAGTGAGAAGGGCTTCCCATACAAGAATACGTGGAAATGTTCACAAACCCACACCATTGCCAAGCTGTCTTTCTCAGATTGTGAGTAAGCATGTTCAGTTTGGGACAAACTTTGGCTGGTGTACGCCACAATATTACTTCAAGTCTTTGGGTGTCCGCTGTGACAGGATGGCAGCCAACCCAAAAGGGCTAGTGTCAACAACAACCTTGGTATGAAACTTTAGATCAAAATATGCTATTTCAAGTAGCGTTCTACAAAAGCTTGCTTGATCTTCTGTAAGCTTTGCTCACATTAATGTGAACAAGGGTAATGAACATTATTTTTAGTCAAGTCTCTAAATGACGCACTGACAGTAGCAAAGTCTTATAAGTATCAAGAGCAATAGCTGGCCATGCCAAGGAATGAACGTAACATGGAAACATCTTGTGGGAGACTGGCAGTAGGCAGTGCTTGCACTTTTATGAGGACCAGGTGTCATGCCTCCATCAGAAAAGATATGGCCAAATAATTTTAACTTTGTCTTCTGGAACTCACATTTCTCAGCATTCAAAGTTAAACCAGCATCAGTGAGCAATTGACACACTTGAGTGAGAGCTTTCTCATGCTCCTTCTATGTAGCTCGAAAACAAAAATGTAATCACTATAAATGAAAGCATTCATGGCAGGCTGTATGATAAGTGGAATGACATCTTGGAATAGCTCTCCAGCTGATTACACACCAAAATTTAGGGTATGATTTAGATATTGGCGGTTCGACCACTGGCCACCACAGATGCGGTCTCTGAAACACAGTTGAGTTGACATCGGTCTGCCCACCCTATCTAGAAGTATACTCGATAGACAGAAGACCACCGAAATGGTGGTCTTCTGTGCTGTTAAACCGCCCACCGTTGCCGTCCAGATGGGGGTGACCTTGGAGATGGGGGTACAGGTAAGCGGCTATTTTTTAAATTAATAAACATATATGTTGTGTAGGTCTACATATGTGTGTTTGGGATATGTGTTTTGTGCATTATGTCTACATTCTGCACTGCACCCCACAAACATACACACACCATGCAATGTATACCAGCACACACCACCAACACTTGCCTTCCAGTCCATCTGAATGGGGTGCCAGTCCATCGCAGTCAAGGTGCAGCAGGACAGGGGGGACCTGGACGAAGGAGAAGAGGAGGAAACTGCAGCCTTATTCACCAAAAAAGGTGAGTATTCACTCCTTTTCGTCCATTTCTACTGACTCGAAGTAAGAGAAATTCCCATTGGAATTCCCACGAAACAAGCCAGAACCAAATACCAATGGCAGTAATCCTGGCTGAAGTCCCGCTGCAGCCTCCTACAGCCCATCCCGCCAAAGAAGTGGGAGCCAAGCCATGGCAGAGTCAGCAGGACCGCCACAGTCTTTTCACCCACTGAAATGCAGCATCTAAATTAAGTGTGCGGACTGCTGGCTAGGCGGACTGGAAGACTGTCAAAAAGCCCCGTCTGTCGTGGTCCTGCCAACATCTAAATCAGGCCCTTAGTTTCTTGCAATGGAACAGACCAACATGCGTAGAAAAGGTTGCCGTGTACCTGCTCTTCTTCTCGAGCTCCAACTGATATCCTTTATGCAGAGAGACTACCTTTTCCCCATTCAATTAAGTTATCATTTCAGCAATGTGCGGACCTGGATATCATTCTCTTTTAATGGCCTTATTCGCTTGACGCATATCCACACTGTCCTTTTTGGGTACTACCCCTTTGGGAGTAACCCAGGCAGTTGTGGATATTAGCCCCATATCATTGGCTGTGCTGAAGCTGAGTAAACAGGCGCTTGACGCAGTACATTGAGATACATGAATGGGCGCTTGTACTTTTGTTTTCTTATGCTTCATCTTAGCCACAAATGACCCTTGACTTTTGGGTGGTGTCAATGCAGCCCACGTATGCCCTTTAGTTTTCGATGAGGTAAGTCGGGGCACTGGAGACAGTTCATTAAATTTCTCCTCAGGCATAATATTTATTGATGCACCACTATCGATAATGAAAGGTATTAAATAACTATTGACCTTTAGTGTGATCTTCGGACAATGTTTGAATGACTTTGGTGCTTTATCATGTTGGTTTCTCTTGGACTGATGTTTTCCTCACAAGCGGCCTGTCAACACGCACATGCTTCTCTGAGATGAAAATCGACATGGCACACCCATCTTCTTCACTTACCCTTGATTTTGACATGGAAGAACTATTTGACGAAGACTTAGATGTTGATTAACCTCGTTTGGTATCAATTTGCCTCAGCTGATGTGGTCGCTTGGCCCTATGAGTGTGCGTCGAATGTCGTTTCGGAAACGTTCAGACATCCATTTTGTCTTCGCACAATGACTCACCTACTGTTTCTTTCACCTTGCACACTGTCGAAAAATGGTTCTACTTTCCACAGCCTTTGTAGAGCTGCCCCGTTTACCTCCATGTGAAAAAGAAAATCCACACCTGAAGCGCAACTTCATTTCCTGTGGAGAATTCACTCTGCGTCCCTTGGTCTTGTGCTTTGGCTTCCTTCTCACGTTCATGACTGACTCACTCCAGGCACCTCCAGCCTCCATGTCAGCAGCTTGTTGATAAGAATGCTGTTTAGCTCTGGCAGCCACGAGAACTCGTTCCAGACTAAGAGTTTCTCTCAACATTCATCGTCTGAACGAATCTGATAAGCATCCGTCAATCACTCTGAGGTGTATAGCTTCCTCGTCATTAAATTAATTGAACTTACAGTGTTTGATTGGTTTATCCAGTCTCTCAATTAATTTGTTTATAGTCTCACCAGCTTTCTGTCTTTCATGACTAAAGGTGTGTCTTTCGTAATATATATTTAGCATTGGATTGAACTTTAGATTCAAGGCTGCTTTGTTTTGACTAAATAATTCCATCAGCTTGTGGCATTTTCTTTATTACTTCTTTCACTCCTTCACTAGCAAGATTCTTAAAGTACTTGATAATTTTCTTGTTATCTTCTTCTTCAATCGCATCAATGAAAGCATCAAATGTCTCTATTCAGGCAGTCCATCTGTCCCCAATATTCAACTTTTTGGCAGTATCGAATGGCAGTGATGGTTTCAAGAAGGCGGTAGCATTGTAAACTAACATGGAGCGTATAGTTCTCTCCACCACTGCTTGGTGATCTTGTCCATGCAAACCATATCTGAGGACTTGTGACTTGCTGGCCTCTGGGTCATCTTTGATAATGCAAATGAAATGGGACCCCTTTCTTGGTCTCCATGGGAGAAGCAAACTGTAATAATTATGATTTCTATTCCCGGCTCTCTGCTCTTTCGAAATATTTGGTGTTTTTAGGAGACCCACTCTGCAACTTTGTTGGGGTGCCGCTTCAGATATGGACAATTCTGCAAGCACAATGCTGGGTGCTTTCTCTGGGGTCACCCTCTCCTGCACGTGGCAGAATGACTCTCTATACTCAGAACTGGTAAGCAGATGACTGTTTCTTCAATCACTTTGCCTTTAAGCATTTCTTGGTGTTATCTGACACCTGGTTGATCCACCTCAAGCGTTGTTACTCCTTACGAATGTCTGACTTTGAGTTGTGTGGTAGCACAGTTCCTTTCAGTATTGCTTTCATTATCTTCAAATGTTTTACATAGAACTGGGTTTGCGCTTTGACTCCACATATGCCAAATGTCGATTCCACACTTCGACGGAGGCACACATGTCACGGACGAGCAGTTTGCTGAACCACAGCAAACTCTCTGGGAGAGCACTGTTACTTATCCCCCATCTTGTTGCCAGTTGTAGCGTCCTCCCGAGGCAGGCTACTCGCCAATGACTATGCCACACACGGAGCCTAGTATAACATGAATTTATTCTTCCGCATGTAACTGTAAACTCAACATTCTAAACCTGCATTCAATTCACTACGCTCTAACTCTTATGCTACAATTCTATGGATTCCACTAGGAGCCACAAAGGTTCCATCATTACATGCTTACACAACATAACACACCTGTCAATTGCTAAAAGTGAAAAGCTGAAGTTCAAGGACAAATACATGTATTTTCAGTAAATACGCCAATATCGATTAAGTGTATTTATTAAATTTAAAGATTTGCATTGGAGAAACAATATGTTTTTTCAGAAAACAATTAGCTGCTGTTGATGGACAAACTCTGTTAATTTGCTTCAAAACAATCAAATTGGGGGGGGGGGGGTGGTAATAATATATTTCCAGAAAATGGCAAGCTTGTGTTTTAGGATAAACAAAGCACCACCATTAAGGATCTATTTGTACAGACAAAATACGTGTTTATTCAGAAAATTACAGGCGCTGTTTGGAGCAAAATAGCGTTATTTACTAAACGTGAAACCTGGTATTGAGTCACAGTGTTTTTTTCAGAATACACCATGCTACTGTGTAGAGACAAAGAGGTTTTGGCAAAACATTTGAAGCCAGTGAGTGATACTTCATGTGAATTCGGTACATGTATTGCTGATGCTATCGGATAATTTCGTCTGTCACAGGGGTCACATTCTTGATGCTGTGAGGGTTATTGCCTCATGTGGATGAATTTCATTATCTTTCTTGATAGGATTAATGAGAATATTATTATTATATAAATGTATATATATATATTCACTGAAAAAACAGGTTTCAGCCACGTTATAGTTAGGAATTAGCATTTAAAAAACCTTGCAAATTCACTGAAAAAACCATAGGTTTCACACATGTTATAGTTAGCTGGACATTTCACTCACACAAAACCATTGAAATTCCCCCGTTATAGTTAGTTCAGCTAACTATAACTCGTGTGCCCGCAATGCACTGCTGATGACGTCACATATTACATCACTCATGACATGGTCAGTGACATCACTCATGACATCACTGATGACATCTCAAATGACATCACTGATGGCATCACTGATGACATCATCCAGTGAATGTGTGTCTTTCTGAAAAATAAATATTTTTTATATATGTATATCTAAAGGTTGATGGAAGAATAAATGGGTAAATAAGTATCTAAATGTTTTTTTTTAATTGATTGTATAACTGACTTATTAAGTATATCTTAGTGAATACATGTATTAGCGAGTAATGTTTAAATATGTAAATATTTGTATCAGTGTCTCACTTTGTGTATAAGTGGCTGCATGGGTTAGTGAGTAGCTACATGAGTGTCTATATGGGTTATTAGTTGTTTTTTGGGGTATCAGAATGAGTGTCTGTATGGTTTGGTGGGGGTATTACTTAGAGCACATATGCATGAATGACTGCCTCACTGTTTGTATGTGTTTTGAAGACAGCATGAGTGCAGGACAATATGTGGGGGGATGAGTGTGTGTATGGGTGTGTTAGTGAGTGAATGACTGCCTCAATAGTGTCTTTATGAGTAAGTACAAATGTTTTAAACTAATATATGTGAGTATTGATGTATATAAGTAAGGATATATGAGAGTGACAGATTGGAGGAGTTCCTGTATAAATAAGTATGTGTTTCTATAACTGATTGTTTAAGTGAGTAAGTATGTGGATATTTCTTTAGAAATAAGTGTAGTGGTGTGTGTAGAGCTGTATATGCAAGTAAATGGATGTTTGATAGTTTATTTGCATGTGCGAGCATATGTGTGAATAACTATGTATAAGTGTAGGTGTGTAATAGGATGTAGAGGTGTATGAGTACATATGATGAGTGAGTACATGTATGAGTGACTATATAGAACTATTGGTGAATGAGTGGATGTGTATGTAGATTTTGGAATTACTGAATAGGTTGTTCTAACTGGTATTGGTATCTCCATTTGTTTGAAAATTTTAGGTTCTATTTTTGAATGTGTGTATCAAAGGTTATATTAGGGTGAGAGGAGGTCTGCCACTCTTTCACAAGGATGATGTCATCAGTGATGTCATTTGAGATGTCATCAGTGATGTCATGAGTAATGTCACTGACCATGTCATGAGTGATGTAATATGTGACATCATCAGCAGAGCATTGCGGGCGCGTGAGTTATAGTTAGCTGAACTAACTATAACGGGGGAATTTCAATGGTTTTGTATGTGTGAAATGTCCAGCTAACTATAACATGTGTGAAACCTATGGTTTTTTCAGTGAATTTGCAAGGTTTTTTAAATGCTAATTCCTAACTATAACATGGCTGAAACCTATGTTTTTTTCAGTGAATTTCAAAGGTTTTTTAAATGCTAATTCCTAACTATAACGTGGCTGAAACCTATGGTTTTTTCAGTGAATTTCAAAGGTTTTGTAAATGATAATTTTTAAATGTATTGTTATTTTTTTATACTAATTTACTACATTGTTTTAAAGTATTTATTTTTAGATATTTTATTTTTTAAATTACAATACATATTTTTAATATAAATTGGAAAAAAATGTTTTTAAAAATATTGAAATTGTAATATTTTTTATTTTATTTAATATTTTTTTAATTTATATATATTTTATACAGCAGGCAATGATATTCTATGGAAGGAAATTCAAGTTACTGGTAAGTACAGTTACATTTACTTTTCGGGAATATTAGTGAGGTGAAAGATGCAGCACTGAGGTATTTCCTGATAACAGGTGAGTGAATCAGAATTCGTAGTTCGGCTGATTTAAAGTTCCAAAACTCCACACTTAAAAGAATTTCCAAGTGAAACCAGTAAATGTTAGCCTATGGAAGAAATTCATGTTACTGTAAGTACGGTTACAATTACTTTTCAAGATCAGTAGTGGGCTGAAAGATGCAGCACTGTGGTCTCTCCTGATAACAGGTGAGTAAATCTGAATTCTTAGTTCGGCTGATTTTAGAGGAATATTTTGCTCAATAGTGAAGGAAGAAGGTGGGGCCTGAGGTGACATGTGTGCAAACACGCCCTGTGGCTTGTTTTATGCTGGGAAATTAATTCCTCTTCAATCCAGAGGTCCCCTAGTGGCCAACTAGCCCACCAGGTACCTCCAGTATGCGCCAGGGAGCTGCGTTGCAGGGAGTTGTTCAGAGGCCATGCCCCTTTTTACAACACTCTGCAACGCAGCTCCGTGGCGCTTACTGGAGGTACCTGGTGGGCTAGTTGGCCCATAGGGGACCTCTGGATTGAAGAAGAATTAATTCCCCAACTTAAAATGCGCCACAGGGCGTGTTTGCACACACATCCCCTCAAGCCCCACCCCCTGGTGCATTCTAAGTTGGGGGATTAAGTCCCCTTGAATACTGGGGGTCCCTGGGGGCCAACTAGCCCTCCAGGAACCTCCAGTATGCGCCAGGGGGCTGCATTGCAGAGAGGTGTAAAAAGGGGTGTGGCCTCTTTACACTTCTCTGCAACGCAGCCCCCTGGCGCATACTGGATGTTCCTGGTGGGCTAGTTGGCCCCAGGGACCCCCAAGTATTCAAGGGGAATTAGTTCCCCCTCTGCAAACGCACCAGGGGACGAGTTTGCAGAGTGCTGCAATCCGTCACCTCAAACCCCGCCCCCTACTTTCACCTCTGTGCAAACGTGCCCTGTGGCTGCTGCTCGTGTGCTACTCAAAGGTGGACAACCTTGGAGCGACAATTTATACGCGGCCGTCCAGCCGCGGAGTATGCACCACCCCATGATCCTTGGGGGTCACGGAAGGGAAACAGCAGCCGTACACGGGATCGAGGACGGGCCAACTTGCGGGGTCCATACAGGACTTGATTATGTGCTTTCCGCACCACACTTCCCATAATACACAGTCTCATTTGAGCCTCCCATTGTTGGGTGTGTCATATGGAAAATGGAGAAGTGGGTTAGCGGTTGCGCACACCGCTTCCGTTAAAGCCCCTGAAGAGAAGCATATGGAGCTTCGAAACGCGTCGGGCAGTTCCATTACGGAGCGGCATCTACAAGCAGATCCCCGTCCTCACCTACACATAAATCAAGCTGCTGCTCGTGTGCTACTCAAAGGTGGACAACCTTGGAGCGACAATTTATACGCGGCCGTCCAGCCGCGGAGTATGCACCACCCTGTCAACCTTGGGGTCACGGAAGTGAAACAGAAGCCGTACACGGGATCGAGGACGGGCCCACTTGCGGGGTCCATACAGGACTTGATTATGTGCTTTCCGCACCACACTTCCCATAATACACAGTCTCATTTGAGCCTCCCATTGTTGGGTGTGTCATATGGAAAATGGAGAAGTGGGTTATCGGTTGCGCACACCGCTTCCGTTAAAGCCCCTGAAGAGAAGCATATGGAGCTTCGAAACGCGTCGGACAGATCCATTACAGAGCGGCATCTACAAGCGGATCCCCGTCCTCACCTACACATAAATCAAGCTGCTGCTCGTGTGCTACTCAAAGGTGGACAACCTTGGAGCGACAATTTATACGCGGCCGTTAAGCCACGGAGTATGCACCACCCCGTCATCCTTGGGGGTCACAGGAGTGAAACAGCAGCCGTACACGGGATCGAGGACGGGCCCACTTGCGGGGTCCATACAGGACTTGATTATGTGCTTTCCGCACCACACTTCCCATAATACACAGTCTCATTTGAGCCTCCCATTGTTGGGTGTGTCATATGGAAAATGGAGAAGTGGGTTAGCAGTTGCGCACACCGCTTCCGTTAAAGCCCCTGAAGAGAAGCATATGGAGCTTCGAAACGCTTCGGGCAGATCCATTACGGAGCGGCATCTACAAGCGGATCCCCGTCCTCACCTACACATAAATGAAGCTGCTGCTCGTGTGCTACTCAAAGGTGGACAACCTTGGAGAGACAATTTATACACGGCCTTCCAGCCGTGGAGTATGCAAGACCCCGTCATCCTTGGGGGTCACGGAAGTGAAACAGCAGCTGTACACGGGATCGAGGACGGGCCCACTGGCAGGGTCCATACAGGACTTGATTATGTGCTTTCGGCTCCACACTTCCCATAATACACAGTCTCATTTGAGCCTCCCATTGTTGGGTGTGTCATATGGAAAATGGAGAAGTGGGTTAGCGGTTGCGCACACCGCTTCCGTTAAAGCCCCTGAAGAGAAGCATATGGAGCTTCGAAACGCGTCAGGCAGATCGATTACGGAGCGGCATCTACAAGCGGATCCCCGTCCTCACCTACACATAAATCAAGCTGCTGCTCGTGTGCTACTCAAAGGTGGACAACCTTGGAGCGACAATTTATACGCGGCCGTCCAGCCGCGGAGTATACACCACCCCGTCATCCTTGGGGGTCATGGAAGTGAAACAGCAGCCGTACACGGGATCGAGGACGGGCCCACTTGCGGGGTCCATACAGGACTTGATTATGTGCTTTCCGCACCACACTTCCCATAATACACAGTCTCATTTGAGCCTCCCATTGTTGGGTGTGTCATATGGAAAATGGAGAAAAGGGTTAGAGGTTGCGCACACCGCTTCCGTTAAAGCCCCTGAAGAGAAGCATATGGAGCTTCGAAACGTGTTGGGCAGATCCATTAGGAAGCGGCATCTACAAGCGGATCCCCGTCCTCACCTACACATAAATCAAGCTGCTGCTCGTGTGCTACTCATAGGTGGACAACCTTGGAGCGACAATTAATAAGCGGCCCTCCAGCCGCGGAGTATGCACCACCCCGTCATCCTTGGGGGTCACGGAAGTGAAACAGCAGCCGTACACGGGATCGAGGACGGGCCCACTTGCGGGGTCCATACAGGACTTGATTATGTGCTTTCCACACCACACTTCCCATAATACACAGTCTCATTTGAGCCTCCCATTGTTGGGTGGTGTGTCATATGGAAAATGGAGAAGTGGGTTAGCGGTTGCGCACACCGCTTCCGTTAAAGCCCCTGAAGAGAAGCATATGGAGCTTCGAAACGCGTCGGGCAGATCCATTACAGAGCGGCATCTACAAGCGGATCCCCGTCCTCACCTACACATAAATCAAGCTGCTGCTCGTGTGCTACTCAAAGGTGGACAACCTTGGAGCGACAATTTATACGCGGCCGTCCAGCCGCGGAGTATGCACCACCTCGTCATCCTTGGGGGTCACGGAAGTGAAACAGCAGCCGTACACGGGATCGAGGACAGGCCCACTTGCGGGGTCCATACAGGACTTGATTATGTGCTTTCCGCACCACACTTCCCATAATACACAGTCTCATTTGAGCCTCCCATTGTTGGGTGTGTCATATGGAAAATGGAGAAGTGGGTTAGCGGTTGCGCACATCGCTTCCGTTAAAGCCCCTGAAGAGAAGCATATGGAGCTTCGAAACGCGTCAGGCAGATCCATTACGGAGCGGCATCTACAAGCGGATCCCCGTCCTCACCTACACAGAAATCAAGCTGCTGCTCGTGTGCTACTCAAAGGTGGACAACCTTGGAGCGACAATTTATACGCGGCCGTCCAGCCGCGGAGTATGCACCACCCCGTCATCCTTGGGGGTCACGGAAGTGAAACAGCAGCCGTACACGGGATCGAAGACGGGCCCACTTGCGGGGTCCATACAGGACTTGATTATGTGCTTCCCGCACCACACTTCCCATAATACGCAGTCTCATTTGAGCCTCCCATTGTTGGGTGTGTCATATGGAAAATGGAGAAGTGGGTTAGCGGTTGCGCACATCGCTTCCGTTAAAGCCCCTGAAGAGAAGCATATGGAGCTTCGAAACGCGTCAGGCAGATCCATTACGGAGCGGCATCTACAAGCGGATCCCCGTCCTCACCTACACAGAAATCAAGCTGCTGCTCGTGTGCTACTCAAAGGTGGACAACCTTGGGGCGACAATTTATACGCGGCCGTCCAGCCGCGGAGTATGCACCACCCCGTCATCCTTGGGGGTCACGGAAGTGAAACAGCAGCCGTACACGGGATCGAAGACGGGCCCACTTGCTGGGTCCATACAGGACTTGATTATGTGCTTTCCGCACCACACTTCCCATAATACGCAGTCTCATTTGAGCCTCCCATTGTTGGGTGTGTCATATGGAAAATGGAGAAGTGGGTTAGCGGTTGCGCACACCGCTTCCGTTAAAGCCCCTGAAGAGAAGCATATGGAGCTTCGAAACGCGTCGGGCAGATCCATTACGGAGCGGCATCTACAAGCGGATCCCCGTCCTCACCTACACATAAATCAAGCTGCTGCTCGTGTGCTACTCAAAGGTGGACAACCTTGGAGCGACAATTAATAAGCGGCCCTCCAGCCGCGGAGTATGCACCACCCTGTCATCCTTGGGGGTCACGGAAGTGAAACAGCAGCCGTACACGGGATCGAGGACGGGCCCACTTGCGGGGTCCATACAGGACTTGATTATGTGCTTTCCACACCACACTTCCCATAATACACAGTCTCATTTGAGCCTCCCATTGTTGGGTGGTGTGTCATATGGAAAATGGAGAAGTGGGTTAGCGGTTGCGCACACCGCTTCCGTTAAAGCCCCTGAAGAGAAGCATATGGAGCTTCGAAATGCGTCGGGCAGATCCATTACAGAGCGGCATCTACAAGCGGATCCCCGTCCTCACCTACACATAAATCAAGCTGCTGCTCGTGTGCTACTCAAAGGTGGACAACCTTGGGGCGACAATTTATACGCGGCCGTCCAGCCGCGGAGTATGCACCACCCCGTCATCCTTGGGGGTCACGGAAGTGAAACAGCAGCCGTACACGGGATCGAAGACGGGCTCACTTGCTGGGTCCATACAGGACTTGATTATGTGCTTTCCGCACCACACTTCCCATAATACGCAGTCTCATTTGAGCCTCCCATTGTTGGGTGTGTCATATGGAAAATGGAGAAAAGGGTTAGAGGTTGCGCACACCGCTTCCGTTAAAGCCCCTGAAGAGAAGCATATGGAGCTTCGAAACGTGTTGGGCAGATCCATTAGGAAGCGGCATCTACAAGCGGATCCCCGTCCTCACCTACACATAAATCAAGCTGCTGCTCATGTGCTACTCAAAGGTGGACAACCTTGGAGCGACAAATAATAAGCGGCCCTCCAGCCGCGGAGTATGCACCACCCCGTCATCCTTGGGGGTCACGGAAGTGAAACAGCAGCCGTACATGGGATCGAGGACGGGCCCACTTGCGGGGTCCATACAGGACTTGATTATGTGCTTTCCACACCACACTTCCCATAATACACAGTCTCATTTGAGCCTCCCATTGTTGCGTGGTGTGTCATATGGAAAATGGAGAAGTGGGTTAGCGGTTGCGCACACCGCTTCCGTTAAAGCCCCTGAAGAGAAGCATATGGAGCTTCGAAACGCGTCGGGCAGATCCATTACAGAGCGGCATCTACAAGCGGATCCCCGTCCTCACCTACACATAAATCAAGCTGCTGCTCGTGTGCTACTCAAAGGTGGACAACCTTGGAGCGACAATTTATACGCGGCCGTCCAGCCGCGGAGTATGCACCACCTCGTCATCCTTGGGGGTCACGGAAGTGAAACAGCAGCCGTACACGGGATCGAGGACGGGCCCACTTGCGGGGTCCATACAGGACTTGATTATGTGCTTTCCGCACCACACTTCCCATAATACACAGTCTCATTTGAGCCTCCCATTGTTGGGTGTGTCATATGGAAAATGGAGAAGTGGGTTAGCGGTTGCGCACATCGCTTCCGTTAAAGCCCCTGAAGAGAAGCATATGGAGCTTCGAAAAGCGTCAGGCAGATCCATTACGGAGCGGCATCTACAAGCGGATCCCCGTCCTCACCTACACAGAAATCAAGCTGCTGCTCGTGTGCTACTCAAAGGTGGACAACCTTGGAGCGACAATTTATACGCGGCCGTCCAGCCGCGGAGTATGCACCACCCCGTCATCCTTGGGGGTCACGGAAGTGAAACAGCAGCCGTACACGGGATCGAAGACGGGCCCACTTGCGGGGTCCATACAGGACTTGATTATGTGCTTTCCGCACCACACTTCCCATAATACGCAGTCTCATTTGAGCCTCCCATTGTTGGGTGTGTCATATGGAAAATGGAGAAGTGGGTTAGCGGTTGCGCACACCGCTTCCGTTAAAGACCCTGAAAAGAAGCATATGGAGCTTCGAAACGCGTCAGGCAGATCCATTACGGAGCGGCATCTACAAGAGGATCCCCGTCCTCACCTACACATAAATCAAGCTGCTGCTCGTGTGCTACTCAAAGGTGGACAACCTTGGGGCGACAATTTATACGCGGCCGTCCAGCCGCGGAGTATGCACCACCCCGTCATCCTTGGGGGTCACGGAAGTGAAACAGCAGCCGTACACGGGATCGAAGACGTGCCCACTTGCTGGGTCCATACAGGACTTGATTATGTGCTTTCCGCACCACACTTCCCATAATACGCAGTCTCATTTGAGCCTCCCATTGTTGGGTGTGTCATATAGAAAATGGAGAAGTGGGTTAGCGGTTGCGCACACCGCTTCCGTTAAAGCCCCTGAAGAGAAGCATATGGAGCTTCGAAACGCGTCGGGCAGATCCATTACGGAGCGGCATCTACAAGCGGATCCCCGTCCTCACCTACACATAAATCAAGCTGCTGCTCGTGTGCTACTCAAAGGTGGACAACCTTGGAGCGACAATTTATAAGCGGCCGTCCAGCCGTGGAATATGCACCACCCCGTCATCCTTGGGGGTCACGGAAGTGAAACAGCAGCCGTACACGGGATCGAGGACGGGCCGTTTTGCAGGGTCCATACAGGACTTGATTATGTGCTTTCCGCACCACACTTCCCATAATACACAGTGTAAAATGCGAGCCCATATTACTATCGATGCCCGGGCTGCTGGCGCAAGTCGCCTCTTAGTTCCCATTCTGAATAGTTACCAAATAAAGAGACGGGCGCTGGGAGCAGGAATCACAAGAACAGGATTTATTACTCATGAGGAGAGCCTGTCATTTCGGACACGAAACACAGTGTCTGTCGGGAGGTGCTCTAACAAGTGAGCTGAAAGATCGTCTTTTATACCTTACAGAACACTTAGCATTACAATCACAACATTGTGAAACACGGAAAAGACATCCCCATGATCCTCGTGTCAATCCTACCCCACATATGTTAACAATAGGGACCCTTGACCTGCTGATAAGAGGGGAGGGCAATCACGCAGCTGAGTGTTCCGTCAACTGTTTAGGATGTGTGCGCCTGATCATAGCCCAGGGGGTGGGGTGGCCAGGATCAATAGTGGGTCCTTTGAAGAGGAGTGATTCCATACAATAAGCAGTAAACAGTATCTCCTGGCTTAGGCGATGACCTCAGACACGTGTGGACAGTCAATCGTGGAGGGAGGGTTTACTAACAGAGGGGTTATTCATGCAAGGAAAGCAGGTGCTGGTCAGGCGCGGCCGTGACTCCCAAGGACAGGGTCTTACAGAAGAAGAAGGTTTATGACTTGCCCGTGTGAGGGAGAAGGGAGGGGGAGCCAGGGTGTGCACAGGGACAGAGTCGCACAGAGAGAGAGAGATCTTATGACTCATGCGTGAGGGAGCGGGGGCTATCAGGTGCAGCTGGGGAGGGCTATGTCGGCTAAGGCGAAGGATGCCTCTTCAGAGGGAATGGGGGGTTTGCGTGGGTCAAGCAGGAGGGTTGCCTTTCATGGCAGGGTCGCGCAGAGGGAGAGGGGTGGGAAAAAGGGAAATGAACGCTGTTTATGTACATCAACTTCTTCAATTTCCACAGTCGCCCCTTTTTACATTACAGAGTTCATTTTTGTAATTGATAGGGGTACAAATAAACAGGCGTAGTTGAAGAATTAGCATTTGTCAATACTAACATTTGGCATATAATCATGGACAGTTGATGTGATGGGCAGAATGCAGCACATAGGAAATTGCATTTGTCGAGTTCCTATCATTTCAAAAGCACTACATAGCATAAATGTTTCTGACTTAAAAAATGTGACCAATGAATATTTTGACCAAGTAGTTGAGGGCGGAATTCAGTTCAATACACAAGGTCTCTTCATCACAGTGTCTTTTTAGCAGTGAGCCATCACTGGTAGGCTCTAGTCCGTGTCCTTTCGTTGGCGCTGTTGAGCACCGGCGGTGGAGCTATAGGTCCCACTCGGGTCCATCCTTACGCGTTGCAGGGTGCGGTCAGTCCTCTGCTGTTAGACCACAGTCCTGTTCCCTAACCAATCCTTTTAGTGGCGCCTTATGCTCGGCACCCATATTCCTGCGGCGTACCCCATTTCCACCTGGATGCTGTTCTTCCTTTCGACAAGAAGTCATGTGGAAAAGAGGGTGTGTGGTTTCGATAGTCGATGGGAGTGAGAGGGCGGAGTGGGGGCAGATTTTCCTGGGACACACCAAAGGGACCAAGGGAGCAAATGATAACAAGCAAGCAAGCCCATCAACCGGGCTTGAAGAGGGGGACGGAAGCTTCAGGCACGTGTGGGTAGGCGGACAGAGGGCTTCAGGGCAGCCTTTCATCCTTTCGTTTACCACATTGGAGAGTGCTGCCTCGTCCCGTATTCCTGTCGTGCTGGGGCTCCACCTTTGGTCGAGGTCGCATGTGTCCCATGATCTGCGGCCAGGCTGTGTGTCACGTCCGACCCTTCTCCTCCGGTGATCGTATATCTTTGAAATAGGTACAAACATGCTTTAGAAAACTGGTCAGGGGAAGACATTTATGCACGTGAATTCTTCCCTCAATCCTACGCACTTGGGAGATACGCTCATCGGTCACAGTCAGAGGTTCATTACCAAGCAGTGCATATGTCAGCATTCCTACTGAGTTCATGCCAAGTTTTATTCATCGTCTACACATGTCACATATGGAGAAAAGTCAGGCTCTTATCAACTGTGCATTTCATCAAACTCAACATTTCGGAACCTCCAGGGAGACTCGTCTTTCTAACCTGAGCCTCAACAGTCTAACATTTCCCTTCAAGGCTGGCTAACCTTTTCGAACAGGGCGGGGGCGCTATCATCGAGAGTCAGGGTAAAACAGGTTTTTCTCGAGGGACGACAGTTACTCATGGTCATCATGTTTATATCCGGGACAGCAGCTGGGGTCAATCAAGTGGGGCGGGGATACTTCGGGCATTAGCGCTTGGGTGCAAAGGGGTGGGGCAATCTGGGCATTGGAGGTCAACCTAGACGTTGGCGTTCGTCTCTGATGAACAAAAAAATAAGGTGCCATTGACATACAGTTCCCCTATAAAAGGCCAGATTGGGGGACTTTAGTCGTCTTACCTGTCCTTTCCTTCTTAGCCAATTCGAGTTCATTCATTTTGCAGAACGGAGAGGTAGTAATATGGCGAGATACGATCATTTTAGTTTCGGTCAATTTCGCTGAACACCTTCACGTTCAATAAGTATCCAATCAGACTGGTGCCGGTGGGGCACGATTTTACCACAAAGAGGAAGAGGAAATAGGGAGACTCTCATAGAGAGTGAGAGCCGTCCGCAATCTAAACGAGCCATTCAGTACACGTATGACATGTAGAGAGAGAGAGAGAGAGAGAGAGAGAGAGAGAAAGAGATGTGTACGAAAATAGGTCATTTAGTGCGCTCACAACACAGAACAGCAGGGGGTCAGGTGACGGAGAGACGCAAACAGAGGGAGGACATAAATCCCTACAGTACACACACACAAACTCCGACAAAGGAAGACAGTACATGTATCGCATATAGAGGACATTCACGACAAAACATAAAACAAATATTGGCCAGAAAGATCTATCTTTACATCCTGTGTATCTTTAATATCCTATTTACCTACGTGCTTAGCTCTTTTTACCTTTCCCTCCTTTTCCCTCTCGCTTGTTGTTTCTGCGAGCGTTCTCAATTTGCCAATACTTACACCTCGGTCAGTCGATCAGAAATTAACCTGGTCGGGCCATTGCCCATAGGAGGATCTTAAACCATTTTTGAGTTTCTTCTTTTGGTTGGAAGTTCTCCAGGCTGAGGCAACAGAGGGTATTGATCAGGAGAATAGTCAGACAGCTTGGTTACATCTATAAGAGGGTGAGAAGGAGGTGGTACATTTCGAACATCAACACCGTTTCTAACTTCCCAGACGGGTGGTGCCTGGGTACCCTTACCTCAGGACTTTTCCTAGTCCTTTCCCTATCTAATAAAATGTCATATATCGCGTTATCTAGTGTGCTAATTTTCGAATCTATTTCCGTCATACAGTACCCGTCAAGTTTCTATGTCAGTCCATCCTCCCAGTCGTTATGCTCTAATGGAGGAACAGTCATATCTAAGTCTAGCGTCAGTACTATGCTCAAAGCTCCTCCTTCCCTTATCGTCGGTCGTTCGATCATCGCTCTTCCATTCTTCAGCCGACGTTCCGACATGACCTGCAGAAAGGAGGAGAAGAAGGGGGTGGGGGCAGCATTCAAAATACATCAACTTGCATAAATCCGAGAATATTTTTACCTACCACATACTCGACCTATCTCCACGGGGTGCATTCTCTACCATTTCGGCGTTTAAGCCCACAGGGATCAGTAGTATCAGATAGATAATCATCGATGGTCTGTGTATCTACATAGATCACACAATCGTGGCCTTATAGGTCGTGTGCAAGGGTGGCGGTCAGGTGGTATTTCCGTGGTGTCGTTTAAGGGCGTCTAAAACATTTTTCCGGCTGCCTGCGACACATAATGTAGCTGCTAAATATCGGGCCCTTTTTAACCTTCAGCCTTAATCATACTGTACGTTTCTTATGCCGGTGACAGTAGTCATACATTTCGATAACATTCATAAAATACAAACGCTACGATAATATTTGCGTGTTCAAAAAACTTTAATGAAGAGGTTGGCGCACAAATATGGGCCTACAACCCAGTGAGCCGGCTACGGAGCAGACTGGAACTGGGCATGAGGAGCGAAGTCGGTGGCCATTTATTTCATAAAGTGCGGCAGTGCAATGAAAATCATATCGAACTTTCTTAAGCGGCAAGTATAATGCGTGTCAAGCGTTCAAGAATATCATCTCATTATCCTACTATTTACTCAATACCCTACGGATATCAATTCATTGTTCAAATGCCCAATCAGTGCCTATTTCATACAAGTTCATTTCTTCCAACACATAATTAGTACCCACTCTAAATCAGTTCATCGTCCCAGCACATACTCAATATCCTTCTTATCTACTTTCATTGTCCAAAAACTGCATACATATCTCGGGGCATCAAAGCTGCGCAATCAGGGTGCAACAGGGTTTATTTAAAAAGTCTCATTTTGTGTCGGCGCCATTTTGGGCGAGGTCAGGCAAGTCCCTGCATAGTCAGATTGCCTCCACTGACTCGTAGTAGGACCAGAACCTTCCGTTGGTGGTTTCAAAAGTTTTTCGCAATGGGTTAACAGTTTAGCAATATGGACCATCAGTCAAAGAGTGGGGAGGGCGGTAACAATTTTTCCTACCGGGTCATTCTGGTGTTCCACCGGAACTGAACAAGTCTGTGCCTTGGCTGTATTTTAGCCATTTCCAAACTGAGGCTGGCGCTGGCAGGAGTGCGCCGATGTCGGGGTTCCCAGTGAGGGGGACGGGGGCGCCCATGCGGAGGGATCGGGGTGCCCCCCGGCTCTCATAGAATCTTCAAAGTTGAGGAGAGAAGGCATGGGGCGTGTGCCCGTCCTGGGCAAAAGACCGCTTTTCGATGTTGACCCTCTTTAAGCAAGATCATTGGGGTGTCGCTGGAAGCCTCCACCTGGAGGGAGGTGGGGGAGGGTCGTTCGCGCCGCCTCCCCCTTCCAGCGACCCCGCGCCGTTCTTCGGCTCCAGCGCTTCGGTATTGGCCGTGCCAGCCATTGAAGATGGGGGGGGGGGTCGGTGGCTGAGGCAAGACATCCCCCCCCCCTTTGACATGTGGCGGGACTACCTGCAACTGTCCAGGCGTTGCCGTGTGGCTGGACTACCTGTCACTCTCAGGCGTTGACATGTGGCGGGACTACCTGTAATCTTCAGGCGTGGTCATGTGGCGGGACTACCTGCAACTCTCAGGGTTGTCCAACCTCGCCTTGGCTCCGGTCCTCGTCGATGGTCAGATCAGGCAAGAGAGGGAGGTGGGGGGTGGTCGGTGGCTGAGGCAAGACAGCCCCCTCCCCCCCCATGGCCTGCAGGGCAGCAGAAGAGGGAAAGGGGAGACCTCCATGATTCCTCGGGCCGTCCGCCCTACAGCCTCCCCCCTCGACCGCGGCCAGCCGAGCCCTGCACGCATCGAGGCCTCGCCTTCCGGATGGGCGTAACCGCGGACCTGTTGCACTTCGGGAGCTTCCGGAATGGGGGTAGGTACCTATTGGTTTGTTCCTATTTCATGTGACCGTTATTTGGGCGTGGTGGGCAATGAGGCAGACATGTTTGGAGCAGGAATATGCAATGGAGCCTAGCTACCTCGTGGCTATTTTTGCTGTCAAACCTTTCGCCATTTTACATTTCTTTTTTTTTTTTTTTTTTTTTTTTTTTGAAAACCTTTATTTATCAGAAACATAGTACACAGCGTCTGCCTACAACCACTGCGGGCCGGCCGCTATGACAATAATTAGCCTTCCAAGGTACCTTGCACTGCAAATAAAGGACAAAAAATCACAAATATCAACACTGCGGTAGACTGGCAAGGAGCCACAGGAGGAGGATAGGGAGGGTTTCATTTTGTAATTTAGACGAATCGTCCTAAAGTCAGATCGGGTGGCCGAAAGGGCGGACCAAATAAAGGGATATACACAAGTTAAACATCATTATCGAGAAACTGGCGTAAATCAGCACAATAAGGATAAACAAGCACCAAAATACATATCACCCCAGTTAGCGCCCGCCCAGTCACTTTGTCACATAAGGAGTTGCATTCAAGCTGGTATACGATATAGTAGGATATAAGAGGGATCATTATATGACAACGATGAAAGGATCCTACGACATGCAGAAAGGCACTTATTACAAGGGAAAATTAGCAGCAGAAAATGCGCCCTCAAACAGTAGTATAAGAGGGAAGGAAGAGCAGGATGTGTAATCATTCAGTAATTATGCATTAAAGTCGATATCATGTTATGTTATGTTATGTTATGTTATGTTATTTATGTTTTTAATATAGCGCAACGGCTACTCAAAAAGAGTGTCCCGGCGCTTTGGGTAAGGGGAACAGATTCAGAATAACATAACGCAATTAAAAAGAACAAAAAAAAGACACCACACACACAAAACAAGAAGCGCAGCTAGTGAGGCCTACTGGGTGAACAGCCAGGTTTTAAGACCTCTCCTAAAGTCTAAAAGACTAGTCGCTCCCCGAAGTGAGAGTGGCAGCACGTTCCACATCTGTGGGGCTAGCAGACTGAAAGAGCGGCCGCCCAAGCGAGCTCTCTTAATACGCGGAACGGCCGCCAAAAACAGCGATTCAGACCGCAGAGAGCGGCCCGGATGGTAAAAGACCACTCTCTTTTGGAGATGTTTAGCTCCTACTGCATGAAGTGCCTTATAGGCCAATATCATGGCCTTAAAAACGATCCGTTTACGGATCGGTAGCCAATGTAAAGTCCTAATTAACCCAGAGGCACTGGCGCGTCTGTTTAGACCAAAAATGGCCCTGGCCGCCGCATTCTGCGCGACCTGAAGCCGCTGCAGCAGGTACTCAGGTAGGCCCAGGTAAAGAATGTTGGCATAATCCAACCTGGAGCCTATCAGGGCCTGCACTGTCAGCCTCCTATGCTCCTCCGACAAAAGAGGCAGGAACCTCCGCAGCATTTTTAATAGGCCGAAGCAGGTGCCGGTCACCCCAAAAATCTGGGCCTTCATTGACAGTCCCCCATCCATCTTAACCCCCAAGTTCTTAGCCACTGGGGAAGAACCGGACGGAGGGAACATGTCCATGGGCCACCAGGCCTGCCAGCTAGGCTCCGCATCGCACCCGAAAAAGAGTACCTCGGACTTATCGAAGTTGCACTTGAGGCTGTGCAGTTGGAACCATGAAAACACAGCCCCAAGGCAACTCCGGATACTCTCCCCGTCAAAGTCAGCCCCTCTCTCGCAAGAGAAGAGGAGCTGGGTGTCGTCGGCATATGACACGATCCGGACACCGAAAGACTCCACTACCGCCGCCAAGGGGGACAGAAAGATATTGAAAAGGGTCGGGCTCAAAATAGAGCCCTGAGGGACCCCGACTCCCAATGGCGGCATCACAGCGGTGTCAGGCGGCGTCCAGATCGTTTGCCGGCGGTCGGCCAGAAAGGATGAAAACCATTTGAGCACCGTCCCCCGCAGGCCAATCTCATAGAGTCTTGCGAGAAGGCCATCATGGGGGACGGTGTCAAAAGCCGCCGACAAGTCCAACAACACCAGCATGACTTTGCCCCCGGTATCCAGCACTCCCTTGATGGTTTCAGAAACCTCAAGGAGCGCGGTTTCGGTACTACGATTAGTGCGGAAGCCAGACTGGGAGTCGTGCAAGATCTCATGAGACTCCAGGAAATTGGAGAGCACCGACTGGACGTGCTTCTCCAAGATCTTCTCATGGTCGTGAATCAATAAACCTTGCAACAGTAACACAGACGCAAAGCACGAAAATCCGTCCCAGAAAGAACTAAACCCAACCCCCATCTGACCCGAGATACGAAAGAAGAAGAAGGAAACAAGAGAAAGAACAAGAAGAAAGGCCATAGAAACAAAAAGAAAACGAAAGTCAAGCCCCAACCCCCCCACCCTGCACGTCGAAGAGGCTACGCCCCCCCCCCCTACTAACGTGCCTGTCGCCCCAAGAGTACCCACATAAGGGAAAAGACGGGGGAAAGTCAACACAAGCAGACTCCCGCCCCACCCCATTCGCACAAAACAGCTCAGGCGCGATCACATAACAGACCAGCAGGTCGACAAACAATGGCGGCATCGTAGTACAGTCCAGCAAAGCGTCCACATCATAATGAGTGACCGGGGATCAGTCCTGCGATGCCAAAAGGAAGAGTTCACCCCTGTCCCAACTTTACCCTTCCGTCAATACGTAGCCACTGAAAGTTTGCAATGGGGCACCGCCCCGAATGAACAAGACGGCCAGGCGGGTAGAACAAAAGCAATTCAGCGAGAGATCCCAGAGGCAGGGGACTGTCAAGTAATCTCCTGAGGACATGTAGGCACAGGAACAAAGCTCCGAGCAAATCCCTCAGGTTGCGACCCGGTAGTGGCAACACAAGATAGCCGGGTGGTGAAACAGGCCCATGAGGGGAATCCGCACTTTTTGTAGCACTAGACCTCGATGGCACATTCAAGCGGCTAGGCAGGTGGGATCTGTGACCAACATCGTCCAGGGCCCTCCATGGCACCATCGGTAGGCACGTAGCAGGCACATCTAATGGCGGCAAAGATCCGCCCACAACACTACTTCTAACGGGATCGCCGGAGCCTTCTTCCCACGGCTGGGTGATAATAGCGTCCAGGCGCCGTGCAAGGTCCCCAGCCCCATCCAAACAGGTAAAGCGCAGGGAGCTCAGAGCAGCAATCAGGTCGCGAGCCGTAGGTTCCATGGTGCTTAGCTGGCATAAAATCACTCGCTCTCAGGGTATATTATACCTCGGCCAATGTCAGTGTCCCCCACCGAACCGCCCAGCCGAAAAGGTAGTGTAAAAGTCACCAGAGCAGGGGCCGGCGCCACCTCCAGCTGTTACGATCGATCCGCCATTACACCTTGCCAATAAACAGTACACTCAGTTACAGGATGCCCCATAGGAAGCGCGGGCAGCATCGACGTTATATGGCACAGAGTCTCAATAGCAGGGGCAGACCCACCAACTGTGCGCAGGAGCGCCGACTTCCATACCTTCGAGGTCCGAAAAGATGCACCGGTCTGCCCCAGGTCAGCCAGCGCCAGCAACGTTGCTCCCGTTTCAAAATGGCGGTCTCAGCTCGTCCAGTAGATCTACAAACAGCGCAGATAACAAAGGAACGGTCGTATCAGGCAAAGGATCAGATCTCCGGCGTATGCGCCCGTGTCTGTGGTGGCGCCAAGTCCCCACGTCCGTCCGGGTTGGCGCAGTGTCTCTCCCGCAGCTAGGAGATATGGGCTTCGTGGCCCGCAAAGCCGCGACCTCCAGTGGCATCCGCGGCCGGCACCAACATCCGGTCTCTCGGCCAGCAGTCGGACGCCGCCACGGCGTCTAGCGAGAAAGAGTGGATAGATGGGTCACCAGTCACCTCCGAGCGCCGGAGTTGCCGCCCGCCGATCCACACATCTCCCGACGTCCCGTGAGCACTGCCCGAGCCTGTGCGACCCGGGGAAGAGCAGGATATTAACAGGATAAGTGCCGTGGCGAGCGGAGCTCGCGGACTAGGCGGCCATCTCGCTCCGCGCTCGGCCACGCCCCCCCCATTTTACATTTCTTATTACGAACTGTTTCTAATGTTTCTTATTTTTAGTGAAGTCGAAAGCTCATCAGGGGGTTACTGACTTAGCCCGATTTCTTTTTATTTTTCCTTCATTTCCTTAGCGTGTTTCGAGCTAAAGTTTTCTGTTAGTAGGGTACGGTGATCACTTCATTTTTATATGTCCTTTCACTAGGGGTACTCCTGGACGGACCAGGTGAGTTACCTCCAATAAATGGTCCGGGTTGGAACTAGATTATCAATCAGAGGGGAACACATATCCTTCGTTAGGGTATCATCCTGGACGGACCAAATGATGTACCTCCACTTACTAGGGTAGCCTCCTGGACGGACCAGATGGGTTACTTCCAATAAATGGCCAACAAGTGGGGGCATGTGTCCTCCATAAGGGTAGCCTCCTGGACGGACCAGGTGAGCTACCCCCCAAATAATAGTCAATCAGTGGGGAGTGGGTAGGACTGACGGATTACAACGGGGACAAAAGTCTGCATCACCTACCCTTCTCTATCTGCAAAGACTAGACAGAATATTTCTATTCCACGTTGTTTGCAAACAGAAAATACCTCAAACAAACAATTCCTGGAACAACAATGTCCAGTCAATCAATCAATCAGTGGGGAGAAAAACAGGCATGACGGATTACAACGGGGACAAACGTCTGCATTACCTGCCCTTCGCTATCTGCAAAGGGAGACAGAATATTTCTATTCGTCTCTGTTTGTGGACAGGGGAGATCTCAAAGAGCAACAATCGATTATTAATCGATTTCTAACAATCAGTGGGGAGAAAAGTAGGCATGACGGATTACAACGGGGACAAAGGCCTGCATTACCTACCCTTCTCTATCTGCAAAGAGAGACGAACGTTCCTATTCGCCGCTGTTTGCAAACGGAGAATGTCTCGTCCTCAAGAAGAGGACCAATATTTCAAGTAGCATCCAAAGCTAAATGAACCAATAACAACAATATCAGTATTCAAATACCGATTCCAATACAATCAATCAAACAATCAGATGGATGAAACCATCCTACCAATCAGGCGTAAAACGCCCTACTTAATCTTACCCGGACCGGACCATACGGACAGTTCTTCATCTTCCTCCTCCAGCGCCCGATCGTTCTCTTACTCCATGCAGCATTCCTGTGGGATTCCAGTCAGGACAATAGGTCACTCGAGAGAGGTCCGTTCAGAATCGGTGAAGTTCTTTTGATCGGCAGCCGGACGAGGGCCCTCTCAAGGCAGGTATACTCCGATCATTTAGATGTTCACTTCTTCGTCTGGATCTCTCTTACCGGACCTTATGTCACTGATGGACCCCGCGTTGGGACGCCAATTGTAAAATGCGAGCCCATATTACTATCGATGCCCGGGCTGCTGGCGCAAGTCGCCTCTTAGTTCCCATTCTGAATAGTTACCAAATAAAGAGACGGGCGCTGGGAGCAGGAATCACAAGAACAGGATTTATTACTCATGAGGAGAGCCTGTCATTTCGGACACGAAACACAGTGTCTGTCGGGAGGTGCTCTAACAAGTGAGCTGAAAGATCGTCTTTTATACCTTACAGAACACTTAGCATTACAATCACAACATTGTGAAACACGGAAAAGACATCCCCATGATCCTCGTGTCAATCCTACCCCACATATGTTAACAATAGGGACCCTTGACCTGCTGATAAGAGGGGAGGGCAATCACGCAGCTGAGTGTTCCGTCAACTGTTTAGGATGTGTGCGCCTGATCATAGCCCAGGGGGTGGGGTGGCCAGGATCAATAGTGGGTCCTTTGAAGAGGAGTGATTCCATACAATAAGCAGTAAACAGTATCTCCTGGCTTAGGCGATGACCTCAGACACGTGTGGACAGTCAATCGTGGAGGGAGGGTTTACTAACAGAGGGGTTATTCATGCAAGGAAAGGAGGTGCTGGTCAGGCGCGGCCGTGACTCCCAAGGACAGGGTCTTACAGAAGAAGAAGGTTTATGACTTGCCCGTGTGAGGGAGAAGGGAGGGGGAGCCAGGGTGTGCACAGGGACAGAGTCGCACAGAGAGAGAGAGATCTTATGACTCATGCGTGAGGGAGCGGGGGCTATCAGGTGCAGCTGGGGAGGGCTATGTCGGCTAAGGCGAAGGATGCCTCTTCAGAGGGAATGGGGGGTTTGCGTGGGTCAAGCAGGAGGGTTGCCTTTCAGGGCAGGGTCGCGCAGAGGGAGAGGGGTGGGAAAAAGGGAAATGAACGCTGTTTATGTACATCAACTTCTTCAATTTCCACAACAGTCTCATTTGAGCCTCCCATTGTTGGGCGGGTGATATGGAAAATGGAGAAGTGGGTTAGCGGTTGCGCACACCGCTTCCCTCAAAGCCCCTGAAGAGAAGCATATGGAGCTTCGAAACGCTTCGGGCAGATCCATTACGGAGCGGCATCTGCAAGCGGATCCCCGTCCTCACCTACACATAAATCAAGCTGCTGCTCGTGTGCTACTCAAAGGTGGACAACCTTGGAGCGACAATTTACACGCGGCCATCCAGCCGCGGAGTATACACCACCCCGTCATCCTTGGGGGTCATGGACGTGGAACAGCAGCCGTACACGGGATCGAGGACGGGCCCACTTGCGGGGTCCATACAGGACTTGATTATGTGCTTTCCGCACCACACTTCCCATAATACACAGTCTCATTTGAACCTCCCATTGTTGGGTGTGTCATATCGAAAATGGAGAAGTGGGTTAGCGGTTGCGCACACCGCTTCCATTAACGCCCCTGAAGAGAAGCATATGGAGCTTCAAAACGAGTTGGGCAGATCCATTACGGAGCGGCATCTACAAGCGGATCCCCGTCCTCACCTACACATAAATCAAGCTGCTGCTCGTGAGCTACTCAAAGGTGGACAACCTTGGAGCGACAATTTATACGCAGCCGTCCAGCCGCGGAGTATGCACTACCCCATCATCCTTGGGGGTCACGGAAGTGAAAAAGCAGCCGTACACGGGATCGAGGACGGGCCGACTTGCTAGGTCCATACATGAACTGATTATGTGCTTTCCGCTCCACACTTCCCATAATACACAGTCTCATTTGAGCCTCCCATTGTTGGGTGTGTCATATGGAATAGTGGAGAAGTGGGTTAGCGGTTGCGCACACCGCTTCCGTTAAAGCCCCTGAAGAGAAGCATATGGAGCTTCGAAACGCGTCGGGCAGATCCATTACGGAGCGGCATCTACAAGCGGATCCCCGTCCTCACCTACACAGAAATCAAGCTGCTGCTCGTGTGCTACTCAAAGGTGGACAACCTTGGAGCGACAATTTATACGCAGCCGTCCAGCCGCGGAGTATGCACCACCCCGTCATCCTTGGGGGTCACGGAAGTGAAACAGCAGCCGTACACGGGATCGAGGACGGGCCCACTTGCGGGGTCCATACAGGACTTGATTATGTGCTTTCCACACCACACTTCCCATAATACACAGTCTCATTTGAGCCTCCCATTATTGGGTGTGTCATATGGAAAATGGAGAAGTGGGTTAGCGGTTGCGCACACCGCTTCCGTTAAAGCCCCTGAAGAGAAGCATATGGAGCTTCGAAACGCGTCGGGCAGATCCATTACGGAGCGGCATCTACAAGCGGATCCCCGTCCTCACTTACACATAAATCAAGCTGCTGCTCGTGTGCTACTCAAAGGTGGACAACCTTGGAGCGACAATTTATACGCGGCCGTCCAGCCGCGGAATATGCACCACCCCGTCATCCTTGGGGGTCACGGAAGTGAAACAGCAGCC
The DNA here is from genome assembly GCF_964263255.1 of Lissotriton vulgaris. NCBI lineage: Eukaryota > Metazoa > Chordata > Amphibia > Caudata > Salamandridae > Lissotriton > Lissotriton vulgaris. Next base: position 275,342,077 of record NC_141698.1, on the reverse strand, counting down.
GTACACGGGATCGAGGACGGCCGCCTTGCGGGGTCCATACAGGACTTGATTATGTGCTTTCCGCACCACACTTCCCATAATACACAGCCTCATTTGAGCCTCCCATTGTTGGGTGTGTCATATGGAAAATGGAGAAGTGGGTTAGCGGTTGCGCACACCGCTTCCGTCAAAGCCCCTGAAGAGAAGCATATGGAGCTTCGAAACGCGTCGGGCATATCCATTACGGAGCGGCATCTACAAGCGGATCCCCGTCCTCACCTACACATAAATCAAGCTGCTGCTCATGTGCTACTCAAAGGTGGACAACCTTGAAGCGACAATTTATACGCGGCCGTCCAGCCGCGGAGTATGCACCACCTCGTCATCCTTGGGGGTCACGGAAGTGAAACAGCAGCCGTACACGGGATCGAGGACGGGTACACTTGCGGGGTCCATACAGGACTTGATTATGTGCTTTCCGCACCACACTTCCTATAATACACAGTCTCATTTGAGCCTCCCATTGTTGGGTGTGTCATATGGAAAATGGAGAAGTGGGTTGGTGGTTGCGCACATCGCTTCCGTTAAAGACCCTGAAGAGAAGCATATGGTGCTTCGAAACGCGTCAGGCAGATCCATTACGGAGCGGCATCTACAAGAGGATCCCCGTCCTCACCTACACATAAATCAAGCTGCTGCTCGTGTGCTACTCAAATGTGGACAACCTTGGGGCGACAATTTATACGCGGCCGTCCAGCCGCGAAGTATGCACCACCCCGTCATCCTTGGGGGTCACGGAAGTGAAACAGCAGCCGTACACGGGATCGAAGACGGGCCCACTTGCGGGGTCCATACAGGACTTGATTATGTGCTTTCCGCACCACACTTCCCATAATACGCAATCTCATTTGAGCCTCCCATTGTTGGGTGTGTCATATGGAAAATGGAGAAGTGGGTTAGCGGTTGCGCACACCGCTTCCGTTAAAGCCCCTGAAGAGAAGCATATGGAGCTTCGAAACGCGTCGGGCAGATCCATTATGGAGCTGCATCTACAAGCGGATCCCCATCCTCACCAACACATAAATCAAGCTGCTGCTCGTGTGCTACTCAAAGGTGGACAACCTTGGAGCGACAATTTATACGCGGCCGTCCAGCCGCGGAATATGCACCACCCCGTCTTCCTGGGGGGTCACGGAAGTGAAACAGCAGCCGTACACGGGATCGAGGATGGGCCGCCTTGCGGGGTCCATACAGGACTTGATTGTGTGCTTTCTGCACCACACTTCCCATAATACATCGTCTCATTTGAGCCTCCCATTGTTGGGTGTGTCATATGGAAAATGGAGAAGTGGGTTAGCGGTTGCGCACACCGCTTCCCTAAAAGCCCCTGAAGAGAAGCATATGGAGCTTCGAAACGCGTTGGGCAGATCCATTACGGAGCGGCATCTACAAGCGGATCCCCGTCCTCACCTACACATAAATCAAGCTGCTGCTCGTGTGCTACTCAAAGGTGGACAACCTTGGAGCGACAATATATATATATATATAAATATATGAAATAACGATTCGCCACAAACTTGAAGAGACCATTCCCGGTGAGTAAACCCATTTATTCTGAGGGTTGCACAAACCAACTGCCAGGCACATAAAAGCTCCAATGTTCAGCCATACGTGTTCACTGGCCCCAGAACACTCGACAGCAAGCGGACCACCTGCACACAATTAAATGTCCCGCCCCAGTGGGCGTGCGTGCGAGTGCATCATGGTCCTCGTAGTCCACTTTAAAATAAAACCCATGTGGGTGCCGCTGAATGTCCGAAATAAAACACTCCTCCCCATGTGGGCAAGCTCATAGTGTACAAGGCAGCAAGTCCATGCCAATACATGCCCTCAGAAACGGACTCACCGCACACGCAGCGTCTCTTTGTTTCTGACGCTGCTGTCCCGCAAAGTCTGCACTGGGGCTCTTCGCGACCTTGATGGGCCGCTTAACATGAAAAAACGATTTGCCACAAACTTGAAGAGACCACTCCCGGTGAGTAAACCCATTTATTCTGAGGGTTGCACAAACCAACTGTCAGGCACATAAAAGCTCCAATGTTCAGCCATATGCGTTTCTGGCTCACGCCCTTGTTCACTGGCCCCAGAACACTCGACAGCAAGCGGACCACCTGCACACAATTAAATGTCCCGCCCCAGTGGGCGTGTGTGCGAGTGCATCATGGTCCTCGTAGTCCACTTTAAAATAAAACCCATGTGGGTGCCGCTGAATGTCCGAAATAAAACACTCCTCCCCATGTGGGCAAGCTCATAGTGTACAAGGCAGCAAGTCCATGCCAATACATGCCCTCAGAAACGGACTCACCGCACACGCAGCGTCTCTTTGTTTCTGACGCTACTGTCCCGCAAAGTCTGCAGTGGGGCTCTTCGCGACCTGGACGGGCCGCTTAACATGAAAAAACGATTTGCCACAAACTTGAAGAGACCACTCCCGGTGAGTAAACCCATTTATTCTGAGGGTTGCACAAACCAACTGTCAGGCACATAAAAGCTCCAATGTTCAGCCATACGCGTTTTGGGCTCACGCCCTTGTTCACTGGCCCCAGAACACTCGACAGCAAGCGGACCGCCTGCACACAATTAAATGTCCCGCCCCAGTGGGCGTGTGTGTACTCACCGGGAGTGGTCTCTTCAAGTTTGTGGCAAATCGTTTTTTCATATATATATATATATATATCTTGACACCATCCCCGACTGGGAAAAAATTCCACGATTTCCCCCACGCCACTTTCATGGCGTGCGGGGAAATCGTGGAACTTTTTCAAGGTAAATACAGACATCATCCCTTTAATTGGTATGCAGCCTACGGATACCAGGAAACCCTGCAAGATGCTAACATTGAAACGCCCACCATAGGGATAACTTTAAATGAACTTAGAATCATCTGGTCTCCAAAGCTGAAGCTGTTTGCTGTCTGAAGATTGTTTCCCCCGAAGAAGGCCGAGTGAAATGTGGCCGAAATGCATTGGGAGAAGAACTTTAACCAAAAGCCTTGAATAAATAATGAAACCCGCGATGCAGTGCGACTCATTTCTTTCCCAGTCGGGGAAGTTGTCAAGATGTTATTTACAGCGTTGTCCAGCCGCGGAGTCACGCACCTTTTGAAGAGCACCAGACCTGCCCGAAAAAGGACGATTATGTAAGCGCCAGAATATATATATATATATATATATATTCACAGAAAAAACCATAGGTTATAGTGGATATATAGTTAGGAATTTGCATTTACAAAACCTTGAAAATTCAATGAAAAAACCATTGGTTTTAGGCCATATATAGTTAGGGATTTGCATTTACAAAACCTTATTTTACTCGCATAAAACCATTGAAATTCCATATATAGTTATAAGCGCTAACTATATATCGCGCACCCGCAATCCACTGCTGATGATGTCACATATTACATCATTCATGACATGGTTAGTGACATCACTGATGACATCACTGATGACATCTCAAATGACATCATCCAGTGACTGTATGTTTCTGTAAAGTTAAAATATCTCTTACATATTGAAGAATGAGTGGATATATAAGTGTCTGGATGAAGGATTTAGTAGGTGCATGACTGACTATATGAGTGAGTGATTAAATGTGTCTCACTGAGTGCATGGGTTAATGACTAAACTGTCTCAATTTGTGCATCATTATGTCTGTTGTTCTGTAAACTGTTCCATGTGTTGATAAGTAGCTATATGAGTAACTATATGGGTTATTGATTGGTTGCCCAAGTATTTGTATGGGATACTGAGTGTGTGTGTGGGTAGCTGGGAGGTGTGTGACTCTGTGCATAGATGTGTGAGCAGTTGATTCACTAGATGTATGGTTTCAAAAGTGCATGTGGAAACAGCTGTATGGGCGGTTGACTGTGTGCATGAGTGTATTGGTGAGTGAATGGATATCTCAGTGCTACATGTCAAAGTAAGTACATATGTAAAACACAGTACATGTGAGAGTTGACATATATAAATAACTGTGCATAAGAGCCAGTGAATGTGTGAGTGGCTGTATGGATCATTGTGAACTTGTATCCGGGATTGTATAAGAGAGTAAATATGTGTTAGTATATGTTTGAATAAGTAAAGTTTGTATAACTGTATATTTGAGGAAATGGAGGTGTGATTGATTCTTTGCATGACTGACTAGGTGTGTGAGTAACTCCATGGATGAGTGACAGTCTGTGAGTGTCTGTTTACACTGATTGTATCTAAGGTTATATTAGAGTCTGAAGAGGTTCATCGTATTATCACATGAATGATATCATCAGTGATGTTATCAGTCATGTCAAATGAGATGTTTTCAGTGATGTCATCAGTGATGTCATTTGAGATGTCATCAGTGATGTCATCAGTGATGTCACTAACCATGTCATGAATGATGTAATATGTGACATCATCAGCAGTGGATTGCGGGTGCGCAATATATAGTTAGCGCTTATAACTATATATGGAATTTCAATGGTTTTATGCGAGTAAAATAAGGTTTTGTAAATGCAAATCCCTAACTATATATGGCCTAAAACCAATGGTTTTTTCATTGAATTTTCAAGGTTTTGTAAATGCAAATTCCTAACTATATATCCACTATAACCTATGGTTTTTTCTGTGAATTTCATTGGTTTTTTAATAGCAAATATGAAAAGCTTTAAAATGTCAAGTACGTGATAAATAAAAACATTTTCGTATTTATGCACGCTGATGTGCTTTGAACGCTGCACCCCCCCCCCCTCCCCTCTTTTGTCTTAGTAGTACTCTCTCTTTGCAGATACTGAAGGGTAGTTAACGCAGGCCTTTACCCCCGTTGTAATCCGTCGTGGCTGCTTGTCTCTCCATTTGATTGATTGTTGTCCAAGCATTTACTGTTTTAGAATTGGTTCTCTTTGGATCATTCTCTATTTACAAACAAGCACAAAGTCGCAATACTCTGTTTAGTCTTTGCAGATAGTGAAAAATCGTGTAAAAAAAATAAAAGTAATCGAGCAAAATCAGTAGGCCACTAATTGGATCTCTTTTTGACCTCGCTAAAATAGAAATATTAGGAACAACCCTTCATGAGAAATACGAAAATAGTGAGATGAACTGAGCTCCACACCATGAGGGCTGCAAGACAGCTCGGCTCCATCACCCATCCCGCACAAAATAACGACAAACCGTATGCAAATATTAAAAATATAGACAACACACCAGCAAAGAAACAGGGTAAAACATTTTATTAAAAAACTATTTACATAACGTTGGTTTATAAGATGATGTCAGTAGTGGACCGATGTGTGAATAGATCGAAAGCAGCACAAGGCTCCAAGATCCGGATGGCAAGCTCCTGGATGTTGGGTGCCATAGTTTAGAGTTCTGAATTTGAGCCTTTTTGAATGTCTGTGCTTTGTTGAATCAAATTTGCGGCTTGACACAAAGCTGACTCAAGCGTTGCTACTGATGCTATGCAGACCAAAACTGGTTTTCAGTTTGTACATTTTTCTAGATTTTTAATCCAAGTTTGGTTGACTTTGTAGAACGATGGCTTCAAATTTTCAACATACGGTGTGGTGGCGCTGACTGGGAGGGGGCGCTTCGCTCCTGCCCCCTCCCCAAGTAAGATTTTCATACGTGAAAGTACGTTAATGGTTTTGGTCCCTGAGATGCTTCGATGTCACTGCCATTCTCAAATAGCATAAGTTCTGGATGTTGGGTGCCATAGTTAAGAGTTCTGAGCAGCGCTTGTAACACTGTCTGAAGCTTATTTCCACCTACTGCAGCTTCACTATTCTCAAAGTAAGTGAGTGTCGTTTGTGGACCTGACTGCATTAGAAAACAATGTGATATGTTACCTTCCTAAACAGCTTGACGGAGGCCCCTGAGGGGCGGTGTGATGGCCATGGACTCGGAGAAGACGCTTGGCTCCGACACCCTCCCCAAGTCTTATAGCACTGGTGTAGCCTGAGATTGCCCCCGACATAGGCCGCCGGCTCCCGGGATCCGGCGGAACTTTTTGCCTTTTGATGACTCTTCAATTCTGAACCTTGTCCCATCCAGCTGAGTTGCGCCCACTCTTGCGGCTACAGCGTCTTGCCCACCATCCAGCTGAATTGCGCCCACTCTTGCGGTGCAGCGATAGGCGGCTGCCACAGGACTCTCAAAATGGCGGCCGGCTCTTCGGTTTTGGGCCTGGTCCACTAAAATGGCCCTGGGACACCTTTGAACTCGGACGCTTCCCTGATAGGGCTTGGGTCCCATTCTCGAAAAGCGTCCCCTCAGCCGTGAAGATTCTACAAAAGTCTTGGGGGCCTCCGACTCCCGCAGGCTTCTGGTGGGGAGCGGCTGCCATGATTGCTCGTGGAATGGCCACGACGGAGCTACGAGATGGTAGTGGTCTCATGCTGACGCCAGCTTTAGTCTGAAACATCCAGAAACACTGTAGACTACCAATTCGATCAGTTCCGGTAGCGCCCCAACATGACCCGGAAGAGAAGAACTTGCCCTCCCCTCTTTGACTGATGGTTCTTGTTGCCTGTCCCCTCTGTTGTCATTTAACAGAACTTTTTGGACTGCTGAAAGGAGTTGTGTTCCGAACGCTGGTTGGTGGAGACATTTTGACTATATTCTTGACCTACGTTGTCGCGTAATGCGTTATATGACACGCCGCGTTACCGCACCCGGAAGTGATCCGCGGCGCGGCGCGCAGCGCGTAACGTAAGCATAACAGGACATGTGACTTGTTAATAAAACTTTTCATTGGTTCATTTTACTTTTGTTAATTTAATGATGAAAAGCTTGGTCATATGACCTAAAAATTACGCTTTTTATTGTTTTCGAACAATATTTTTTTTTCAAACATATGTTATAATATTCCAGGCTAATGTACTTTCCCGGAAAATTTACAACTGTCTTGTAAGTAAAATATATTCCTTTTTCGAGAAAAAGGGCGTTTCTTCCTTCCATAACGGAGCCGTTGAGTAAAAGAGATTCGGCCTGCTATCTTAGTCGCCGATACGCCTGATTATCAGATTCTTATCGATCACTTTATGTTGCAGACATGAAAAACACAACTGCCCTTAAGCATTTATCTTTACTGCGTTCCTACATATTATACCTTTTATCCGTCATGTAATTGGACTGCTTTATTTCACTTGCCTTTACTGATTCGAAAACAGTGACTAAAAGTAAAAACTTTACCAATGTAAATACTACTACCGTGTTTTGTTTTAAAAACCTTTATTGTGAAAATGTCAGTATACAAATACGGGCCTATAACCACGTGGGCCGGCCACGGAGCAAACTGAAATCGTATATGATGAGGAGACATTTACACTGTAGAAGAACGTAACGAGCGGGCCATTAGGTTGCAAGAACAAAGGTGTCTAACAGTTGCGGAATCGGTGGACGTACATTTTGTAATTAAAATACGATACAGCCACTTACAATAACATTTTCTAGATATACATTTGCGGGCAAGGAGTTACGAGTCCCATTTATACCGGCGCCATTTTGGGCGAGGCCGGGCAGGTCCAAGATATAGTCAAAATGTCTCCACCAACCATCGGCCAGACCAGAACCCCTTTCGGCCCTTTATGCTACAAGATGGTGTCTTCCATTCAGAAAATAGTGTTGGCAGCATTTTGAAAGGAAACAGAAACAGCCATTCTCCTAGTGAGTTTCACATTGTTACATTTAGGAAGAATGTTGAAGAGTAGTATGTGGAAAATCTGAAGCCATTTTTCTACAAACTCTCAATCAGACTTGGATGGAAAAAAAAAACCTGAAGAATGTACAAACTGAAAACCAATTTTTGTCTGTATAGCATCAACAGTAACGCTTGAGTCAGCTTTGTGTCAAGCCGCCATTTTCATTCAATCAATAGCGTCCCGCTGCACACATTCAGGGACCTGGTCGTGTCTTCAGATGAAACGGATTGTAGGAAAAGAAGCAGAAAGGAAAAGGAAAAAAGTTCCGCCGCACCTCGGGAGCCGGCCGCCTATGTCATGTGCCACCTTTGGCCACACCAGGGCAATAGTGAAGCTGCAGCAGGTGCAAATAAGCTTCAGACAGTCTTACAAGCACTGCTCAGAACTCTCAACTGAGGCACTCAACATCCAGGACTTGCCATTCGGATCTTGGCGCCTTGTGCTGGTTCCGACCTATTCACACATCAGTCCAGTACTGACATCACGTCATAAGCCAACGGGGCACCCCACGCCGACTTTCGGCGCAGCATTGTAGGATGGCCACACCAGTGCGGCAACTTGCTGGACACAACATCGGGGCCATCCAGATCTCGGCGCGTTCGACTCACTGTACCGCAAGAGTGACCGCAACTCAGCTGGACACGCCATCTTTCGGCGCAGCATTGTAGGATGGCCACACCAGTGCGGCAATTTGCTGGACACCACCTCGGTGCCATCCGGATCTCGGCGCGTTCGAGTCACTGTACCGCAACAGTGACCGCAACTCAGCTGGACACGCCGTCTTTCGGCGCAGCATTGTAGGATGGCCACACCAGTGCTGCAATTTGCTGGACACCACCTCGGTGCCATCCGGATCTCGGCGCGTTCGAGTCACTGTACCGCAACAGTGACCGCAACTCAGCTGGACACGCCGTCTTTCGGCGCAGCATTGTAGGATGGCCACACCAGTGCGGCAATTTGCTGGACACCACCTCGGTGCCATCCGAATCTCGGCGCGTTGTGCTGCCTTCGGCCTATTCGCACATGGGTCCGCTACTGACGCCGCCTCACGTGCCAACGGATTTTCTACGCTTTTTGTAGCCCTATGCCGCATAACAGGTCATGTGACTTGTTTATAAAACTTTTCATTGGTTCATTTTACTTTTGGTTTCCTAAAGATGGAAGGCTTGGTCATATGACCTAAAAATAACACTTTTCATTGGTTTAGAACATTTTTTTTTCCCAAACGATGAAAGCCCCACCTTGTTTCTGAATCATTCAGACTGAAGCTGGCGTCAGCATGAGAGCACCACCATCTCGTGGCTCCGTCGTGGTCATTCCGCGAGCAATCATGGCAGCCGCTCCCCACCGGAAGCCTGCGGGAGTCGGGGGCCCCCAAGACTTTTGTAGAATCTTCACGGCTGAGGGGACGCTTTTCGAGAATGGAGCCCAAGCCCTAGCAGGCAAGCGTCCGAGTTCCAAGGTGTCCCAGGGCCATTTCAGTGGACCAGGCCCAAAACCGAGGAGCCGTCCGCCATTTTAAGAGCCATGTGGCAGCCGCCTATCGCTGCACTGCAAGAGTGGGAGCAACTCAACAACATGGTGAGCGAAACGCTGTAGCCGCAAGAGCGGGCGCAACTCAGCTAGATGGCCGCCACCTGGGGAGGCCCGTTCACGCCGCCTCCCCCACCCCTGGGCCGCCGCACGCCAATTTTCGGAGCAGCATTGTAGGATACCAAAACCAGTGCGGCAGTTTACTGGACATCACCTGGGTGCCTGTCGTACATGTTGTGTCAGCCATGTGACACTGGACACAGTCCCATCAACATCTCAACGCGTTCTGCTGCCTTGGGACTATTCGCACAACAGACCGCTACTGACGAGGCCTCCCCCCGCACCACCCGGGACGCCCCACGCTGTTGTTCTGTGCTGCATTGTAGGATCCCAAAACCAGTACGGCACCCAGGCGACATCACCTGGGTGCCGTCCAGAACTCTGCACGTTGTGCTGCCTTGGGACTATTCGCACAAAAGACAGCTTCTAACCATTGTTGCTTTTTGTGTTGAAAAATGTTTAAATGTTTTTAGTTTTTGTTCCGTTCGTTATAGTTAATAGTTAATAAAGTTTTATAATCTTACTTTGTTGGAGTGATATCTATTTTTTTAAAAACGGGTGAATGGGGCCTTGAATCGGGTTATTGTCATGTGTGGGCTTTGGAAGTGTGCTGCTGCAGGATCGGACATTTCAAACTCAAATGCACGTTCTTTTTCTTACCTTTCCGAAGCATGGAGCGCAATAGCAGGCAGAGAAAGGGTGATGCACGTGTTGAACACTACCTGACCTGGCAAGTTGCTGGCAGTGCCCCCCCGCCCGCTCCTAAAAGAGGGCACACACACACCGCCGCCCCGAGTACTTCACAAATCTTTAAAAGACCATGCGCTTGTTCATGAGGCTTAAATGGTTTATCACCTCTTCTAGAACCCCTGCATCGACCCTCTGACGTTTCCTGGAAAAATTACCATGTAACACAATACCAAGCCCTGTCAGCTGAAACCCCCAAGGAATCGTGGGGCATATTATCAAGGGAGTTTATCTCCGCTTTTTTGGCTTTAAAAGCCATGAAAGCGGAGATAAAATTATCTCCCTATTACCAAGCTGTCGCTAACACCAGTTAGTGACAGCTAAAAGGAGATAGCGACCATCTTGGGCCCCGCTTTGCATGTCAGTGATACTTAACACTAATGACATGCAAAGTGGCGTACCAAGATGTTAGCGACTGGAAACAGTCCCTAACATCGCTATCTTCTATTACCAACTTTTGGAGATATTCGCGCTAAGCGCGAATATCTCCAAAATCTAACACCTGCCCTGAGCAGTTCTTAGCCATGTTATCCAATGGGAGGTGGATAACATGGCTAAGAGCATTTGCTCGATAATACATGAATATCGCTGACTTTTCTGCGATAATAGCAAGGTTTATCTGCGATAAAAATCGCCGATGTGCGGCGATAATTTTTGTCTCTAAACAAGTTAGAGACAAAAATGATCGCTAGTTGTTCGTAATATGCCCCCGGGTTTTTGCTTGCAGAAATCGGGAGGCGGGAGACTAGCACTGAAATCAGTAGTCACACGCCTGAATCAGGAGGGTTGGCATGTCTGAATTCTCTACAGCTGGGGCCATAAACTACATCCGCAGGGGTAGGTGATAGCCTGGGACCAGCCTGGCATCTAAAATGGCTGCCGTGCACGACAAAATTGTGGCATTGGAAAAAAGGCAAGATGGCGCAGCCGCTGGAAGAGATGTATCAACATATATGAGCCTCCTCAGCCACCCTCAGGAAACATAGGGGATTAGGATACGTCTCCCGCACCCCCTTATACCTAGTAATTTAATTAACGAAGCACAAAATGGCGAATTCCCGTTTCGCTACCAGTTTGCGGCCCAGTTCGCGGCCCGTGAAGCGCTTCTACCGTGAAAAATCATTTTTTTTTTCTTTTTCCCACGGGACCCTTTAATAACCCCAACAACATTCCTAGGGGGTCAAGAGGGGGATACCTTGCCCCCTTTCATTAAATTCCCCCTTAGTTTTTCACCTCTTCTTCTCTCTCGATCCTACCGAGAAACAAGATGGCGGCCGCTGCGGACTGTCACGCAGCAAAATAAAAAAAAGCTCACGCACAGCCGCTGGAAGAGATGTATCAACATATATCAGCCTCCTCAGCCACCCTCAGGAAACATAGGGGATTAGGATACGTCTCCCGCACCCCCTTATACCTAGTAATTTAATTAACGAAGCACAAAATGGCGAATTCCCGTTTCGCTACCAGTTTGCGGCCCAGTTCGCGGCCCGTGAAGCGCTTCTACCGTGAAAAATCATTTTTTTTTTCTATTTCCCACGGGACCCTTTAATAACCCCAACAACATTCCTAGGGGGTCAAGAGGGGGATACCTTGCCCCCTTTCATTAAATTCCCCCTTAGTTTTTCACCTCTTCTTCTCTCTCGATCCTACCGAAAAACAAGATGGCGGCCGCTCCGGACTGTCACGCAGCAAAATAAAAAAAAGCTCACGCACAGCCGCTGGAAGAGATGTATCAACATATATCAGCCTCCTCAGCCACCCTCAGGAAACATAGGGGATTAGGATACGTCTCCCGCACCCCCTTATACCTAGTAATTTAATTAACGAAGCACAAAATGGCGAATTCCCGTTTCGCTACCAGTTTGCGGCCCAGTTCGCGGCCCGTGAAGCGCTTCTACCGTGAAAAAATCATTTTTTTTTCCTTTTCCCCACGGGACCCTTTAATAACCCCAACAACATTCCTAGGGGGTCAAGAGGGGGATACCTTGCCCCCTTTCATTAAATTCCCCTTTCGTTTTTCACCTCTTCTTCTCTCTCGATCCTACCGACAGACAAGATGGCGGCCGCTCCGGACTGTTTAGAATGTTGACAGACACCGGAGAGCCAATCAGCTTTCTGCGCGCAAAGTTCCGAAACGCGAAAAGTAAGCGGACCGGATCGCTGCCCGGAGCGCTGTTACAGATATATATCTTGATTTAAACGTTAATTTCTCAAAATCCACTGAAGCACATATATTGAGACCTAGCAAAGGCACATCGGGCTACCAGTCCCTACAATTTTGCCAAGTTTCGTGCAAATCCATTCAGCCGTTCGAGCTAAAAGTGAGGCCAACCGCCCTATGGAAAACTCAATGTAAAAAACGCGTTTTGGGACCCCCCTTTTTTCTCAGCCCCCCCTTGACGAAACCCCACCAAATTTCCAGGGGCTGCTCAGAAACAAAATGTGCCATTTTCCTGAAAATTTCAGCCGATTCCGTCCACAAACGCCAAAGTTATTAGACATAGAATTTTCAGAAATCCCATAGGGAATTAATCCTAACTATATATACCTACTGGCGATAGCCAGTAGGTAATATATATATATATATATATATATATATATATATATATATATATATATATATATATATTGTCTGACTGATGCACAAGCATGTATAATTAATGCAACCAAGCTCTGCTGTTCTTGTCTGTCAGTTCTCTCAAACCTGAGAGAGAGATATGCTTTTTAAGATAAGAAATAAGCTTAATATTTTTTCTTTCTTCAAACAATATTCTTAGTCAAAGTAAATGAAAGTTACACTGTGTAAACATGACAGTAAGAGAAAATGAAAGGAAGTAGAACACAAACATAAAAGCAGCGGTGGCTCCTCGCTAAGGCGGAGGAGCGTCGGTCTCCCCGCCAGCAGCTTCAAAATTTGAAAAATAAAATGGGAATAAAACATTCTATTATTGTTTTATTTTTCAACTTCTACATGCTGCGTCATGGGGGTGGGGCCATCGCGGGGGCAGTCAGGTGAGGAAGTGGTGGACAACACTGCTTTCAGTGCGCATGTGGGTTTTGCCGGCCTGCCAAATCCACACGCGCACTGAGCTGTGTTCAACCCACCTGCGTTGTCTGATTGGAGACAATAGTCAGAGGCTCCCAGTCTCCCTGGGAACGTAAATCATCGGCGCTCAGGCCAATCATGAAGCTGCTCTTATGCATGAGAGCAGCTTCGGGATTGGACGCAGGGAAGGCTGGGAACATATGCCTTCAGTGAAGCCACGAGAGGAGCAGAAGACAGGAGACGCGGCGGGCTGCAGGATAAGCAGTGGCCGTAGAGGGCACCGGGTGTTTCCTTGGTGGGCTGCCCCTGGGGGCCATTTTTGTTACCGGTGGCCGGCAAAATCGGCCCCTGTAACAAAATTGGCTGAAACCGGCAACTAACAAACAGCTCGGCTGCACTCCCCATCTCCCCCTCAGGGGGGCCAGCCGAGCAGTTTGCCATGGCCAGTTTCGGTTCCCAGTTCGGCTCTGTAGATAAGTTATTTTTCTTTCTTCTTTCTCGCCCCCCTTCGTCCCCACCCCTCCCCGCCACTCTGCCCTAAAGCTGGCCGCTACTATAAACAAGAATTGGCATAGCCAATAGGTCTCTCCTTTGGGACCTTATAAGTGTTTAACCATGCAACAGTTAATGTCGTTGCACCAAGGATATTGTGCTGCATAACTAAATACTTATAAGGTCCCAAAGGTGAGACCTATTGGCTATGCTAATGCATGTTTACAAATGGATCTCATCCGGGGAAATGTGGCTTGAATGAAAGGAGTCGCTCTGTGCACCTCTGGCCAGGATGTGCTGCAGTCTAATACTTTTGCACATTTGCACATAATCCAGAGCAGTGGGAGAAGATATTAAACTTGTAGGCCTCTTATTTTTCTCACCACTTTCACAGCGACAATCCAGTAGTTTCAGCTCACATACATCTGGCTCGAATTTGGGAAGAAAGGTTTCTCCTCTCTAACTTTTCTGCCCTGCACGGTGGCTTTCGGTCTAATTAGAGGGTGTTGGGGCTGTCCCGCAATGATCTCACTGATTAAACAGAGCCAGAGCTATCCGTAACAACATCACCTCTCCTTGTTCCCAGCCTTTACCTTCAGCACCAAGCAGCTGCCTGACACTTTGTACAGTGGTGCTGGTGGTAATCTTTACACGTTCATGCTGAGAGCCCTGCCTCTCGCAATCCAGGAGGAGCTGAACGAGGAGCCTGAATGGGCATAACATTGCGCTTCAGTGCAGTTAATGCGAGTTGAAGCATTGCAATGTGTTAGCTTATCCCCGAGTGTGTGGCACTTGGCAAGGCTGGTTCGTAAGCACACTAACATTCGGTTTGCGGCTTGTTGCAATCAAACATTCAGACGTGGGCTGGCAGCAGATGTGTGTGTGTCGGGGTGGAGAGAGGAGGGGCTCCAGCCCGACGAGGGGAGTGGTACATATGCCCCATGGCCCTCCTGGTCGGAGACTCCTCTGGCGGCTCTGCACTGCCCTAGTCAGCTCCCAAGGACCTCTGAGCGCGAATACGCCGCAGATAACCAATTCACCTAAAAGTGATAAAATGCACCTGCCTTGTTTGGATGCTGTGCTGCCAAAGTATCTATTGCATACCAAGGATGCATGGTAGTGTTGGTGATATAAATGCCTACGCAATAAAGAGAAAATTGCGATGGGAATTTAAGTTTTGCTTGACGTCACTACCACTGCCAGTTGATTTTTTAAGGGGCCAGCATGACCCTGGAATTAGCACTTCTGTAGTTCTTTCCAAATAATGAGGAATATACCCCATTTGCCACCTTTTGCTGCATAATCTGGGCTTTCTTGGCACGTGATTTAGGTATTCCTGCTGCCTTATTTGGTTTACCAATGCCACATAATTGTAATCGCCCTGTTTCTAAATTAGCTGGATGATCATCATATGACTTTGAGCTTACCCTAAAATTAATCCAGTCTGTACTCCCAGAAATAGTGAAGTACATTTTTTCTGTTTTTGCAGTTTTATAGAATTCAACCAAAAAAAAGGTATTGGAGCGCTTTACATGCGCACCAGTTAGGTTACACAACGACAAGTTCATGTTTGGTAGGCACGGGGGAGATTAAAAGATTTGCCCAGAATCATAGAATGTCAGAGCTAACACCGACACTCGAACCTGGCTCCCCTGCTCCAAAGTTGGCAGCCCAGGTCATTACGCCACAACCTAAAATTTAGCGGCCTACAGTTATTATTTATTTTATACTCAAAGGGAACTATGCAGGTTTCGACTAGTGTATTTACTACAACAACGCATAGATAAAGCTACAAACCCCTGCTTCCCCAAGCCTGTTTTGCAGGCTTAACATGTACTTTCACTTTCACTTTTCAGCGTTCCCGTTTTTTGACCGTACTTGTAGGGTGAAAGGGAAAGGTGACTGCTGCTGCCCTCTGCGAGCCATGCTGCTGTCCTGCTCCAAGTGTCCTTGGGTGCGGCTTAGGTGGAGTGAGGGTGCAAATGTAGAAGCTGTCAGCGGGTAAGTGACGTCTCACTCCATCATTAAAGTGTGAGCGTTTATGCTAGCAAGGGAGATCCACGGCTTTATGCACCTGCAGCTGGCGATGCGACTGGGCAGGCACAGTATTATTCTGTTGAAGAACGAATGTTATTGAGCATGGAGGACAGAAGCACCAGTTGCTGAATAGCCTGCAAAGCCAGTATGCCCACGATGAAAGGCATGGCTCTCCAAAGCAGTAATGCGCACAACAAAAGGCATAGCGCTGCAAAATAGTATGTGTGAATAAAAGACTGCATCACTAACAATCTAGCAGGCAGAGATATAGAACCAGCGCGTCCAGCGCTGACCGCCATTGCACCATCTGTTTCCAATTTACGCGAATGCGATAGTTGGAAACAGATGGTAATAATGCTTGCTCCCGTGAACCCTAGGCCAGGGAACAAAGAAGGCGGGACAATCACCCGCTTTGGACCAATTGCGTGCTGTCTTTCTTAGAAAGATGCATGCAAAGTACAATTGCGGGTGATAGAAAAAAACCACATGCACAAGCCTGTGTTTAGAATTGAAAAGCCCTTACTAAAGCCTCGCTGAGCAGTGCATGCACGCGGGCTCAGGCGAGACCTAAAAAGGAAGATTTTTCACATATATATTAATAAGAAGGCATGTCAAATTGCACATCCAGTATTTAAAGTCTATGAGAACCTATGGCTTTTTAGCAAACGTGTTAGGTAAACTGCGCTATTAAATGCGTTGTTTGTCATTTTTTTTCAACTGTTTCTCCAAGTTGGTAAAAGTGCTTGCTTCCTGCAATTTAGAAAGGCTTTGTAGTAGAGTAGGGTCTGCTTCCTATGGTTACCCCCACTTTTTGCTGTGATTCTCTGGTTTTTCGACTTTAGTGTGGCTGTGGCCCTGCTAATCAGGCCCACAGCTCAGCTGTTCTCTCTCTAAATTGATACCATGTACTTCAGGTACATACCCGATTGGTTACTGGGTCACCCTAGTGAGCCCCTGTATAGTGTACCATAAGTACCCAGGGCACAGGTGCACCCTAGGCCTACCAGGGGCTGCAGCATGTATTGTGCCACCCCTGGTTTGCCTTCCAAACTGACACCACATGTCTGTTCTCACAGCCTGGATAAGGTGGTGTAATCACCCCTTACTTAGATGTAGTATACCTATATCTATATACATATATAGACACATGTACACCTATAAGCCACTCCTAAGCGATCTTGACAATCCTGAAGGTAGAGTGCTTGGTTTTAGGTGAGAGGGTGCCATAGAATGAGCTGAGCCCCTCTTTCGGAACCCTCTCCTTATAGCTGTTCTAGGATATAGCCATACCATATACTCTTAAGTGCATTATAATCCTTGTGGTTAATGCTAACTTTGGTTTGGCTTTATCAAAACATGTCGAGTAAGGTGTCAAACACTTTGTAATTCTAGACCCCCCCGCCTGCCAGTCCTGGCGGCGGGGGTAGCATTCCACCCTTCTAGAGGGAGAAGACATGTAGTTACTGGTTTACTCGATTAAAGTTGAACAGAGTCTCAGCATCACAAAATGGATGCTGCTGCCCTCCTGCTGCTGGACGAAACTCCGGCAGGGGAGGCCTGGACAATAGGTTTCCTGTCCAGGGAGGTGCTGGCACCTCCCCAGACAGGCTCTTTGTGTATTGGGGCAGGGAGTGCTGCATTCAGTGAATGCTTTCCAGACACTGCCTGGGGCATACAAGGTGCTCCATGCATTTCCCAGTTCAAACCGGGTGCTGGGGCACTCAGCCCCAGCTCTGGTGCGAAACTGGACAAAGGGGAAGGGGTATAACCACCCCCACCCCAGGTCCACCCATAGGAGGGACCTTAGAGTTAGTCCAACCCCTAAACTTACTATAAGTATAGAACCCCAGTCCCTAGGACTTTAGATTATCCTGGATGAAACTCTGCAACATATATCCTGGACCTTCGAAATTCCATTTCGACTGGAAGATGGGAGAAATCTCCTGTGTGGTCAACGAGTGACCACCCTGTTCACACAGACACCAACAGCATCTTTGCCAGTCTGCCTTTTCGAGGCTCCTGCTGGACCCTGAAGAATCTGCGACACAGGACATGGACTTCCAGACATCTCTGACCCCGAACTTTGCTCCCAGCAAAGCTGAGATCCGTGGCGGATAAGAGAGATGTGGGACTGGAACTCCTGTACATCCTGCATTTTGCTACCGGCATCGATTTACCGAGGTATCCCAAAGTTGTGCACTGGGGTGCTTGAAGCCCCAGCCCGAGCACTTTTTGCACTGAAGCTCAGAGACCCACACTCCACGAGTGTCCCGTGGGCCCGCTTTGTGCATTTCAGCTTGACGCATCTTTGCGGTTCCTAGTCCGTTGGCTAGTGAGCCCCCAAGAAGACCAACCTTTGATTTAACTTGCTTTCCTGGTTGCTCCAGGCTTGCTCCAACTTCCCTGCAAAGGAGAAGTTCCACAGACTTTGCTGGTCTGCACCAAAGTCTATCTCGACATCCTGCGTGGTTGGCGTTTGCCAAGGCTTGTTGGGTCCAATCCGGATACTGACACTGCAACCAGCTATATCCTTTGTGGGACAGCTCGAATCCAGCTCCTGGTCATCGTCGACACCTCCTGGACCTGGTGGCTGAAGAGACAAACTTTACCTTTCCACCTGAAATCACCCGACATCTGGTGGCATCTTGCTATCGCCGTCCTGGTCACTGGCTAGTGGCCCAAACTCTGTCTCCTCTGCTTTCAGGTTCTTCACATCTCTGATCCACCCTTGGATCCACCCGTACACTTTTCCTCTGGTCACCTGCAGCACTTCTTGGCAGCTCTCCATTGGAATCGACGACGAAACCCGACACGAAAAGACACCTATGCACCCGGTTTCCCTGGGTGAGGTAACACGAGTACTCCAGTGCTCCCGTGGGTATTGACTCTCCAAGTGTCCTAGTCTAAAAGGGTTCCATTGTACTTCACCTCCTTGTACCCTTAATCTTTAAAATTGTAACTTGTTCGTTTCTCATAGAAAGTCAATGGTAACCCGCGGCTGTGTTTAAACACTGCACACATCTCCCGTGGGCCTCCTACATCCTAACCTTTGGTTGTTCTGAGTAGCTCCAGCGATTCCACAGGCCCCAGGCCTGCTTTCTAATTCCCACTTGGTTCTTATACAACTATTTTAGTATATAGTTTGTGAGGCCCCTAGGGCAAAACGTATACTGTGCAACCTATTGTATGCTAATCAAGTTCCTTGTATTGTACTTTTACCTCTGACCTCATAAAGAGTGCAGAGGGGTTGTGTTTAGAATAAATGCATATGTATTTGATATATACCTTGTGTGGTGTGCTTTCATTTGGTACTCAAGAGATTATAAATGGTAAAACAACTTGCTTAACTCGTCTCCAAGTCTTAGCCTGAAGGCTGCTCTCCACAGCTACCACTAGGATAGCTTTCTACAAGGTTGACTTATAACCTACCATCAATAAGGGTCAATTAGACTGGTGCAAGGTGCCCGCTAGAATAGTGGACATCATATACCAGGCTAACATCTCACATTGGTGTGCAGCGGATGGGATAAGAGTTTGCACTTGTTTTTACCAAATAATCTTGAGAATATCATTAGAAAAATCACATTAAGGTACCTGTAGGTACATATAAATCAAGACTTATAATACGTAAGTTCTACAGAACTTAGCAGTTGTAGGTGGGCATGGCACACCCTGACTACAACTTCTAGAGAGGTTCTAGTAGGTAACAAGTAGAATAGGTAGGTGCACACACCACACCTCACTAGTCATGGCTTTAAAAGTAGGAGCTAGTGCCTCCATGCCAGATGTCAGCAAGGAGCAGACATCTAAATATGACACATTCACTTTCCAAGAATTGAGAGGATTGTGTGCCATAAGAAAATTAAAGCAAGGACAGAGTCCAACCACCCAACACCTCATATATAACCTGGTGGCAGATGACTTAGCAAAAGCATCAGATCCAGATACCCAAGGTAGTAGGGAGGGGGACCGCCCTTCATCTGAGGGGGATCCAAGTGGGGCACCCCACCAGGACTCTGAGGACGAAGAGGGTGCAGACCAGGAAGTGGTTGATGAACCAGACCTGGGAGACACAGGACTACTTGGAGATAGAGATGGCCATAGTGGGCCTTCCTTCATTCCCCCAAGTAGGCCTACTGGTGTACCAACTCAGGAGAATCTACCCATTCTGGATCATCAATAGGGTCCTCTGCCTTATCCCACAGGAGGAGAGCTTCCCCTGAGAGAAGAGAGCATGAAGCCAGAATGAGAGAAGTTAGACCTAGGATCAAGAGGCAAGAAGTTGCCCTTGGGAAAGAGACCCTAGCTCTTGAGAGAGAGAAATAATTAGCAGGGCTAGAGTCCTCTGTGGCAGCAAAAACCCTGGTGGTAGGGATAGGTCTTATGACCATAAAAACCTAAGCAAGTTTCTCCCTCCCTATCAGAGAGGGGATGCCATCCACAAATGGATAACTTCTTTGGAGAGGGCCTGCAAAGTACAGTAGGTACCCCAGAGTCAGTGGGCAGCAATCTTGTGGCTCTCATTTGCAGACAAAGGTAGAGATAAGCTCCTCACTGTCAGAGAAGAGGATGCTGACAATTACAATGTCCTGAAGAGTGCTCTAATAGATGGGTGTGGCCTAACCAATGTTGACATGTGAAGGGGTAAATTCAATTCAATTTTATTTAAATATGATTTTGGAACTCCTTGGAGATCCACATATTACAAAGTAACAGGCAAAATATAATAAAATGAGACCACATGTAATCAACTTATTCTAGCGAAGAATGTACAGATTATCATACCATTCATCTAATACAGTTCTAAAAAACATTTGAAAAAATTAAAAATTCTGTAACAGAAAATTTCGTTTGGGGGACTAAAAATAGCATCTATCAGAGATCTTGCAGATAAAATACCAAACTGAACACATACAGGCTTTACCCACAGACGGCGGTAGGCCATTAATGCTGGACAAACTAGCAGGACGTGTATAGAGTCTTGAACTGAGACATTGCAAAAGTTACATACATTAGATATACCGTGCCATTTGGCCAACAACTTATTCAGTGGAAGGAGATCCTGCCTAAGAAGCAGCCAAAAACGGCGCAAACCGTGGGGTATATTCCAGGAGGCATAAGGTTGTATTTGTCTAAACAAACAAGAATCAACAGCTTGAGTAACCCCCTTCTTTTGTACAATCAAGTTGCGATCCCTTTCGTAGCTTAGCTTCCATGTGGCTTGTTTTAATGTAAATTTTAATTGTTGCATAGAGAGGTCTAAAAGAGTGGCTTCCTCCAAGTCCAAGAGTGTAATGGCCTTCCTGTAATTCTTTATAAGAATCGAATGCTCTTTTAGGGGGCCCATCAACTCTTTTGTGATTAGGGATCTTAGTGTAGCTGGCTTTCCTTTGATCAAACAGATAACCCAGCGAATGACTCCTGCCAGACCCTGTGCCCAGCGACTTCTTAGACCAAATTCTAAACGAAGGGCTGCTGCACTGCAACTATTATTAACCGAAGTTAAGCTTCTCAAGAGGGAACCCTCGATAATGTCCAAAAAACCCCATTCGACTAAGTCGATTAGTTCTATGCCGTAAAGCAAAGTTGGGGGGACTTTTGCCCGGAAAGCCTCCAGCAGATAACCAAAGTGTCTTTTACCGGTTGATTTGTATAATGCTCTTAACCCATTTCCCTGCGACTTTGCCTTGCGGGAACTATTTTCTATGTGGGATTTGTTACTCAAGTTGCTATTAACAACCTTACCCAAAAATACATATGATTTTACTCTTTCTAATTTTTGGCCTCCCAGCTCCCAACTAATGTGTTCCAACTTCAGTTTTTTTCGCCCCTCCATACACATTACCTTGCTTTTGGAAATGTTTATTTTCAGGAAATGCTCTTCGGTTTAAGCGTATAATGAATGCAGACGGTTGTTAAGGCCTTTTGGAGTAAGGTCTAGAATTAATATGTCGTCCGCATACATTAAACAAGAGATATATCTGTCTCCCAGGCGTGGCGCAATTCCTTCACATGCAGATATGATAAGGGGGAGATCACTAACGTATAGGGAAAACAAAAGGGGAGCTAAAAGACAGCCCTGTTTGAGGCCATTTGCCGATGGAATAAGCTGGGATAAGCCCCTTTCTCCCCCCAATAGCACTCTGCACCACGTGTTATCGTGCAAATCTTGTACCAAACATAAGAGTCCATGGGGCATTCCCAGAGCATGTAGCTTTCTCCACAATACTTGTCGGTCGACCTTATCAAAGGCCGTGGAGAAATCTATGAATGCCGCATAGACTCTCCCCTTTCTGGCTCCAATGTATTTGTCGGTTATTACCTGGAGGGCTGTTAAGTTGTCCATGGTACCATGGTTTTTCCTAAAACCTGTCTGCTCGAGTGGAAGAATATTTGAATGCTCCACCCAATCATTTATTCGTTTGAGCAGACATCTTGTAAAAACTTTGCCGATTGCATCCAACAATGCAATCTGGCGGTAATTCTGAGGGGATAGACGATCTCCCTTTTTAAACAATGGTACCAGGATACTTCCCTTCCAGGAGGGTAAAACCTTACCTCTTGATAAACAAATATTGAAAATTGGGCAGAGTAGCATACTCCTTTTAGCCCTGTTCTGTTTTAGTACGTTAATGGGCAATTCATCCGGGCCCATAGCCCCGGAGTGCCGCATTTCTCCGATAGCTAAGTCTATGTCCTTTTCTGTAAATGGCTCTAAAGGCAAACTCATTTTGTTTGGCCATACTTGAGGGGTCACCGTATTGTTGCTTGCATAAAGGTTAGAGACAAAATCCCTCCATATTTGTTCCTCAATAGGGATGGGTAAAGGGCTTGTTCTCAGTCCGCACCCCTCACCTATAAGGGACCAAAATTGCCTCATTTCCCCGTTAATAGCAGCTTCTCTTATTTTTACCCAGATGGCATCCTCTTTTTCTTTGCGTAATGTGGCTAATAGCCTTCTCCTTTTCCTTTTTAGCATTGTTATTTTTTGTGCTGTAACAACTGATCTATTTAAATATTGAGCCCTTACTAATTTATTAATTTGTATGTTAAGCAGTCTCAGAGGGCTAGGGAATATTCCAATGGACTTTTTCTTATTGAGCTTTTTTGCCCCTGTTATCACTGACTTCAAGAACAGGGAGAAATTTTCAATTTCAGAGCCGTACCAGGAAGGAAGCTCAGATGTTGCTACATCGAGCATTGCTTCCAAATTTCGATGCGCCCTTGCATTCCAGTAGCACCTTCCTGATTTGGTACCGAAATTTGTTTGATCACTATTCAGGGACCACTGATCACATTTAGAAGGCTTTACATTCATCGAGATGGAGAGGATTCTATGATCACTTAGCGGTGTATCAATAATATCGATGTCCTTCAACAGCTCAAATGATTGGGTCCCCAGTTTTACGTAATCAAGAATCGATTCCCCTTGGTAGGATTTATGCGTGAAATTAGCCGGGGAATCCGAAGGGAGTCTCCCATTTGCAATAATCCCATCCATTTCTGCCAACTCATTTAATAATAGTTTGCCACGTTTGTTTGTTTTTATATTTTCAGGAAACGTTTCCCGAGGAATATGGAGAGTTTCTTCTCTAAGTTTATCGCAGAATAAGTTTATGCTTGAGTTGGAGATCTTGGAATTCAAGTCCCCGACTAAAATTATAGCCGTCATTGGATCTTTCTCCCTGATACTCTGGATATGCAAGAAAACCTTTTTTTAAATTGCATTAAAACCAGCTTCCGGTGGTATATAGGCATTTATCAGAACCAGACGATTACCAGCTTTAGGATTACCAGACCCAAATAAAGTTACTACTTGGAAGAGTTTACTCGGGTCCATATAGTGCACATAGTTCCAATTTGTTCGGTTCGATAAGAGGCAGGCTATCCCCCCACTGGCGTGTCCTTTTTTATTCGAGGTGGCGCTACCTTCCAATACATAATAGTCTTTCCCTATTTGAACTTTGTCGGGGCACCATGTCTCCTGGAGGCATATTATATTTGCCTCCAGGGACAAAAGGAATGCCATTTTCTCCGGACTGTTTTTTAAACCGGCTGCATTCCAGGATATTATAGATAATTTTTTGCTAAAGATGCGAATTAGATGGTTGTTTATTTAGGGATTTTTCTGCAAGAACTCTGGGAAGCCAATTCCATTGAACATTTTCCTCTACAATATCAGATTGATAAGATAGCAAGGTAGGGTTAGCATAGGATACTAAACGAGAATCCTTAGACTTGCATATTTTTAACTCTGTAAGCTCACCCACCTTATTTATACTACCTGTTGCTGCTTGCAACAGAGAAAAGGGGGGCTTCTGGCGAGTTTGGGATTTAAGAACATTGTTTTGTCTAGTGTGCCCCAACACCGGGATTACATCTATTCCTCTGCTCTGCAGATCTTCTGAGCGTTGCAGAATTAGATTGGCTACTAACTTAGAGTGAAACTTCACCCTAGTTATCATCCCCACTTCTGATTTTAATAATTGTACCCTATCTAGATCGGCTGATTGTATTAGTTTCAAGTTAGCAGATTCTTGAAAATATTTAAGCAAGAGGGATCTATTCAGGATGCATTCAGCATCAAAAAGGGGAGAAAATTGTACCCATACGGTATCTATGCTTTTCTCCTTAGACTCTGTTAATGAGACACCTCTTGCAACTGCTCCCAGGAAAGGTGTTGCTAGGGGGTTAAGTATTGGAGCTACTTGGCCGAGGGGGTTTTGCTCCTGTCCTGAAAATGTTGGATTTTTAGACCCAATTATATCCCTATTGATGGTAACTTGTTGGAAGAGGATATTTGTATCAATTATTGATGATGGAGGGGGGGTGGAAGTAGATACTAATGCTGGAGTAGCCAGAGGCGGAGGGACGATATTTTCTTTAATAATCTTATTTTCAGGGTTATTATCTTTTTTAGCTGCCACCTGAGTTTGATATACCTCATTGTGTAAGGGGGAATTAAGATGTTTTCTAAAGAGGATTTTCCTCCGCCTATTTTTTTCTATCCGTCTCAATAGTTTCCTCTTATTCTTTCCGTTCTTTTTTATTATCTCAGACTTCCCTTTATTACTATTCTCTTCCGGAGTAGCATCCACCTCTCTATCTCCTTCTCCCTGTTGCTTCTTAAAAATAGGGAAAAGGTCATTCCCGGTTTTTGGAGGGAGTTCCCCATAAGATTTAATTTCTGAATCATTAACTAAAGAACAATTTAGGGTAGGGGATGGCTGGGTAGCACTTGTTTTTACATCCTCATATACTCCATTTGGAACATTGTTAACTACAAATAATTGATCTTTTACTCCTACCTCATCTAATACTAAAGAGGAGGAGGACTGCTCCTTTTGGACTGCATCCTTCTCTTTTTGAGTGCCCAATAAGACTTTCAAAATTTGGGTCACTGTATCAAGTACACAGTCGGATCCCCCCACAAATGTTTCCAGTAATTGTAAAATGGACGACAATAAGTGTTCTAATATATGGAGGGAATCAGAAATGGGTTTGTCTGTCCCCTGACATTGTAGTGCATTTATCCCGGTCAGATTTAAGTTTGGGCTTATGGAAAAATTTGAGTGTGAGGACTTGGAAGGGGTACTGCTGTAAAGCTGCAAGCCAGCATGGTTCGATATTACCGGGGTTTTTAGGTCCATCTCGGCTTTGACCAGGTCAGTCTCTAGGTACCTTTGACATAGGTCTTTATCTAGGACCATTGGAGACAGACCATTGTTGAACGAAACTTTTGTTGGTGATATATTTACTGTATGATGGGCATCTTCGTGTGGAATTATCCCTATATGCAAGTTATCTTGTTCTATGTCTTTCTTTGTTTTTATGACTACCTCTGGTACCAGTTCAATATTATTTTTCATTGTAGAGAATAGGGGAGGAGAGAAACCACACTCAGAGGATAAAGGTGCTACTCTTGTTGCTACTGAACTATTATCCACAATTGCCTTTCTATTTTCAGGCATCTCTCTCGAAGTATTGGGTAATATGTCTAAATGGATAGCTCCAGAATCCTTAATATCCTCCGACTTATTGTCCGCCACTATAGCTTTATTCTTACCCCTTTCCCAAAGATTAAAAAGCTGGCAAGTGCTTTTCAAATTAGTGGCCTGGCTAAGCTTATTTCGGAGGGGATTCGATCTGGTTTTTGAGCCTGATCTTCCTACCAGTATTCTCCCAGACCTTAATTTCTTTGTCATCATCTCAATCGAACAATGAAAAGCGGTAAAAAGTGTAAGAGAAATTACTATTTAGTACACCTAAGCTGAACTACTTGGTAGTTTTCTCTAAGGTATAAATTTGATGAACTAATCCTAAACCTGACAATCTATGTCTACGGAACCTATATGGTTGTCATAAACATTCTATAACATTTCTCAAATGGGGCGAAGAGGTCGCAAGACAGGAGGGGGTGCTCTGGCCAAACAGTATGCGGGTAAGCAGATGTTAGAGGACTGGCCTAGCCTAGCCTTCTCGTGCCTCTGAGGGCCTCAGAGGGCCCGCCCTTGTCCCGGGCTTCTCCCGGGCGCTTCCCGCGCGCTCCCGCGCAGCGGTGCCGTGACCCGTTAGATATACATTGGGTGTAGAGGGGGGCGTGGCCTACAGGGAGAGCGTCACCAGGTGGATTCGGTGAAGGAAACAGCAGGGACTCTTGGGAGTTGGAGTCCTGCAGTATTCTCGCTCGCAGCCCTGTCTACCAAATGCCCTCAGTGCGATGTGTCCAGGATTCAGCAAACCACAGCACCGTGAAGCGGGACCCGCGGAGCGGGTCCGGCGAAAGGTAGCGCCTTACAAAGCGCTAGCGGTGAGCCTCAAGACGCTTCCACAATCCTCCAGCGTCAGGATCAAACTCCAGCACAGCAAGTAACAATGGAAAGGTAACCGCCGAGGTTCAAAGTCCAGAGTCTTTTCACTGATTGCAGGGGGGCGTGGCCTACAGGGAGAGCGTCACCAGGTGGATTCGGTGAAGGAAACAGCAGGGACTCTTGGGAGTTGGAGTCCTGCAGTATTCTCGCTCGCAGCCCTGTCTACCAAATGCCCTCAGTGCGATGTGTCCAGGATTCAGCAAACCACAGCACCGTGAAGCAGGACCCACGGAGCGGGTCCGGCGAATGGTAGCGCCTTACAAAGCGCTAGCGGTGAGCCTCAAGACGCTTCCACAATCCTCCAGCGTCAGGATCAAACTCCAGCACAGCAAGTAACAATGGAAAGGTAACCGCCGAGGTTCAAAGTCCAGAGTCTTTTCACTGATTGCAGGGGGGCGTGGCCTACAGGGAGAGCGTCACCAGGTGGATTCAGTGAAGGAAACAGCAGGGACTCTTGGGAGTTGGAGTCCTGCAGTATTCTCGCTCGCAGCCCTGTCTACCAAATGCCCTCAGTGCGATGTGTCCAGGATTCAGCAAACACACAGCACCGTGAAGCGGGACCCGCGGAGCGGGTCTGGCGAATGGTAGCGCCTTACAAAGCGCTAGCGGTGAGCCTCAAGACGCTTCCACAATCCTCCAGCGTCAGGATCAAACTCCAGCACAGCAAGTAACAATGGAAAGGTAACCGCCGAGGTTCAAAGTCCAGAGTCTTTTCACTGATTGCAGGGGGGCGTGGCCTACAGGGAGAGCGTCACCAGGTGGATTCGGTGAAGGAAACAGCAGGGACTCTTGGGAGTTGGAGTCCTGCAGTATTCTCGCTCGCAGCCCTGTCTACCAAATGCCCTCAGTGCGATGTGTACAGGATTCAGCAAACCACAGCACCGTGAAGCGGGACCCGCGGAGCGGGTCCGGCAAAAGGTAGCGCCTTACAAAGCGCTAGCGGTGAGCCTCAAGACGCTTCCACAATCCTCCAGCGTCAGGATCAAACTCCAGCACAGCAAGTAACAATGGAAAGGTAACCGCCGAGGTTCAAAGTCCAGAGTCTTTTCACTGATTGCAGGGGGGCGTGGCCTACAGGGAGAGCGTCACCAGGTGGATTCGGTGAAGGAAACAGCAGGGAATCTTGGGAGTTGGAGTCCTGCAGTATTCTCGCTCGCAGCCCTGTCTACCAAATGCCCTCAGTGCGATGTGTCCAGGATTCAGCAAACCACAGCACCGTGAAGCGGGACCCGCGGAGCGGGTCCGGCGAATGGTAGCGCCTTACAAAGCGCTAGCGGTGAGCCTCAAGACGCTTCCACAATCCTCCAGCGTCAGGATCAAACTCCAGCACAGCAAGTAACAATGGAAAGGTAACCGCCGAGGTTCAAAGTCCAGAGTCTTTTCACTGATTGCAGGGGGGCGTGGCCTACAGGGAGAGCGTCACCAGGTGGATTCGGTGAAGGAAACAGCAGGGACTCTTGGGAGTTGGAGTCCTGCAGTATTCTCGCTCGCAGCCCTGTCTACCAAATGCCCTCAGTGCGATGTGTCCAGGATTCAGCAAACCACAGCACCGTGAAGCGGGACCTGCGGAGCGGGTCCGGCGAAAGGTAGCGCCTTACAAAGCGCTAGCGGTGAGCCTCAAGACGCTTCCACAATCCTCCAGCGTCAGGATCAAACTCCAGCACAGCAAGTAACAATGGAAAGGTAACCGCCGAGGTTCAAAGTCCAGAGTCTTTTCACTGATTGCAGGGGGGCGTGGCCTACAGGGAGAGCGTCACCAGGTGGATTTGGTGAAGGAAACAGCAGGGACTCTTGGGAGTTGGAGTCCTGCAGTATTCTCGCTCGCAGCCCTGTCTACCAAATGCCCTCAGTGCGATGTGTCCAGGATTCAGCAAACCACAGCACCGTGAAGCGGGACCCGCGGAGCGGGTCCGGCGAAAGGTAGCGCCTTACAAAGCGCTAGCGGTGAGCCTCAAGACACTTCCACAATCCTCCAGCGTCAGGATCAAACTCCAGCACAGCAAGTAACAATGGAAAGGTAACCTGGCCTAACCACTGAACAGTATAGGTTGCTGTTCAGAGATACCCTGAAGACACAGACTCAGGACTGGACAGACTTTGTAGATTGTGCTACTTAAGCTCTGGAAGGCTGGTTACTGGGCAGTGAAGTAAGTGACTATACAGGATTGTATAACCTTATAATGAGAGAACAGATTCTTGATAATTGTCAGAACCAGTTATTGCATCAACACCTGGTTGACTCTGATTTGACCTCTCCACAAGAATTGGGTAAGATGGCAGTCAAATGGGTCAGAACCAGGGTGAAGCAGAAGGTACAGAACCACGGTGGTGACCAGAAGAAGCAAGACCAAAAGGGTGGGGAGAAAGTAAAAGATTCAGAAGTCTTCTCAAGGTCCCCAAAAAGCTTCTAATGGTGGGGGTTCCCAACAATCCAAAAAGAAAGAAGGTCCAAAGAAACCCTGGTACAAGATTTGTAAAGTTAATTCTCACTGGACCAGTGATTGCACCAAAAAGGAGACAGCTCCAGTCACCATTGACCCTAAAGCAACTGCTCCCCCTAGTTCAGCTCCAAGTGGTGGTTCTCAACAGAAGGGTGTAGTAGGGTTAACCCTGGGAACTAAGATGGGTTCTGGCCTAGTCAGTACACCAACTCAAGCTGTTTTGATCCGCATAGTAACGATGCCTTAAACACAAAACGGAGAGCACAGCTGTTATCAAGCCTCCCCATATTCCTCCGGTATTATTAAAAGATGCGCGGTCAGCTTTTACACGGTCAACACGTACCTTTAAATCTCACAATAAAACGCATCTCAATACGCCGCCATGAACGCCCGTAGCATCCAGTCATGTGTCAAAACGTAACGCGATTACGTACTATTAAGCACTTACTATTTATTGGCCCATATGTCAGCGCGGTTCTCCTGGTAACCAAAAAAACAACTAAATATTACTTTATTGATTCGACAGCTAGCTGCGGATGCAAGACGAAGATACAAAAACAATGAGAATATCGGGATTTCCTAAACTCTGTGTTACACGTGATCTCTTCATGTACCACGTGCTAATACAGCTTAACTCCATGAAATGAACGCGCTGAGCTAGTCATCGTTACTATACGGATATAGGAATAACTCGAGGTGCCACATAAGAGCGAACTACGGTTAAGGTACGATTTAACTAAGAATCACATACGTTACGTTAAACGTTACGTTACGTTAAAAATTATTTGTAACGCGCACTATCACCATCGGTTTCTTGGCGCTCATTGACAGGTAACGTGAACCAGAGTGGGAGGGTTATTCATATGCGGATTGAAAGAGCAGGGTTTTTAACAGTCTGCGGAAACAGTCGTACTTTGGGCAGAGACGGAGTGAAGGTGGCAGAGAGTTCCAGGTGGAAGGGGCCAGGACAGAAAAGCTCAGGCCACCGTGCTTTTTTCTTTTAAATTTGGGGACATCGAGGAGATTTAGTGATGCTGAGCGAAGAGCTCTATAAGGGATGTGACGGGATAAGACCGAAGAGATGAACGCGGGGGCTGCATCCGAAAGGGCCTTGAAGGTAGTACATGCCAGTTTGAAAGTGCAGCGTTTGGAAACAGGGAGCCAATGCAGACTGCGGAGGAGGGGAGTGACGTGCTGATGTTTGGGCTGGCGGAAAATCAGGCGAGCGGCCTGATTCTGCACCAGCTGAAGTTGGTGAAGGTGGCATGCAGGAATTCCTGCGTACAAAATGTTGGCATAGTCGAGCCACATTTATTCTGTTAATGTGACGCTCAGTGATGTGAAGTAGCAGTTACTTACGTGCCGTTTTTCATACGTAGGTGAAGTGAGACCGACTTTCATATCTTATCAAGTAAGTTGTATTATGGCGTATACATTATTGATGTTGGTTTATAGGCTTTTTGGTAGTAATTGGATACGTTATTTTTATTGATTAGAACCCTTGAAGAATTGAACTATAGAGTGATTCTATTGGAAGGTTGTCCCTCTATTTTTTACAGAGTAAGTGCATTTTCTGTGTTCTCTTTTACTGTGGTGATGGTTTTTTCACCTACCTCACATTTATTATCCTAGTTTGAACAATATTGCTGGTTTATTTATTTATTTGTTTCACATTGTTCATTGAATAGAAACAGTTGCTTGTCAATGTGTATTTGTATTTTTTATCAGAATGATGTACTGCTGAATGTATTGAATTCCCATAAGCTAAGAACTGTTGTTTACGTTCATACTGTTTGTTTGAATTCCAGTGTTTCCCCTGACGAAGGGACTATGAAAAGTCCCGAAATGCATTTGGCTATCAACATCTGCGTCACTTAGAATGGAAAAAAAATCTCTATAATTGATTGCTTTAATACAATTGCATTACTTGTGTTGAATATCACAGTGTAATTGCTTTTTTGGTTTGTGTACAATTGTTACTTGATCAAAATTAAGAGGAAATTGTTTCAATACAATTTTGTAAAAATAAATTGAAACACTTGAAAACTTGATCATAAGTTTCATGTTTAAACCTGTGTAAAGAAAAATAAACCAATAATAGATGTCCGTGCCTGAGTCTTGTAGGCTATTTAGCCACCTAGCCCTTGCCGTGACTAGGTCACAGGTCAAAAATTGCAACACTGAACAGGCACTGGATTCTGGAATAATGGACCAGTTGCCTACCAGGAAAAGGAGCAGGAGGGTTAAGGCTGTGCCTTCCCCCTGCCTCAGAATGAGGATCAGCCTTCTGAGGAAGCTGATTGTGAGCCTGAAGAAGGAACTGTCCTAGAAGAGCTTGAACCTGATCAGGTTGAGTTTCTTGGGACAGGGGGACCTTCCAGGGCAGATCTGAGGCAGGCGCAGTTGGACTGCCCTTCTCTTGAAACCCTCAGACAGCAAGCTGCTGCTGAGGCTGCAGGGAATGCTAGTGGAACCCATAAAGTTTACAGGAGTTAAGGGCTCCTCTATTCAGAGGCTAGAGTCCCCAAGTCTGGTGCTTCCAGGAGGTTGGTCATACCTTTGTCATTCAGGGGCTTCCTTCTTACATTAGCCCATGATATTCCTTTAGCAGGACATCTTGGCCAGAACAAAACTTGGGACAGGCTTGTCCCTCATTTTCACTGGCCCCACATGTCAGAAGACACAAAGGAGTTTTGTCGCTCCTGTGTAACCTGCCAAGCCAGTGGCAAAGCAGGTGGAACTACAAAGGCCCCCCCTTATACCACTACCTGTGGTGGGGGTTCCCTTTGAAAGAGTTGGGATTGACATTGTTGGACCAATGGATCCCCAAACAGCCTCTGGGCACAGGTTTATTCTGGTGGTAGTGGATCATGCCACCAGATACCCAGAAGCTATACCACTTAGGAACACTACAGCACCTGCTGTGGCAAGAGCCCTCTTGGGAGTTTTCTCAAGAGTGGGTTTCCCTAAGGAGGTCTGTTAGACATGTCAGCCCTTTGGGTGGTCCCTCCTATCTTTTTTTTTTCTCCTCCCCTTTCTGCCTCCTACATTTTATTTTCCCCTTTTTGTCCACCATACTTTTTATTGGTGATGTCCTTAGAGCTCTGGGTGCCTCATTATTTTTACACCATGACGGGGCACAGGTGTTCTTTTAAAATGGAGGTGGTAGTGAAGTGATCCTTTACAAAATGGTGGCTTCCAACTTCCAAAGAATTTTACCTCAGGAACTGGCCCATGGACTAGTGAGAGGGATCTAGAACATTCTGGCCCATTCTAGTGACATGGGTCCAGGGGTATATGAGGTCAGCACCTGGGCGGCCATTTTGTGACATCAGAGAGCTAGCTGGAGGGCAGGCTGAAGCGTCAGGGGAGTGGAACACTTAGAGGGTTGACTTCCTTCAAGGGTTGCGTCCTTTCTGCTGTCATCACCCCGGCCTTAGACCTGACCTGGTGTAGACACACCTTTATTGAATTCTGCCCTGGGAACTCCACAGAATAGGAGAAACTGACGCTTTCCCTGAATCAAATTAAGTGACTGCTGGAGCTCGTGCTGAGTCAAGAGTACTGCCCCCTTGAGGTCCCTCGGTAAGAAGAGCCGTTCTTTTTCCGACCCTGAGAAACCCCCTCTAGAGAAGGAACGGCGAACAACTGTCACACCCCCCCCCATTTCCTGAACAATCTGAAACCTGAAAAGAGCTGTCCCCTTACCTGCGCTGAGGAGCGCTGTTCGAGAGCCACTTCCCCCCTCCTTCCACGGACGGGACTGCCGGGGACCTGTTAAGTGGCATCGGAGTTGGAGGTGCCCGGGTGGGAGTTGCGCCCCCTTTTCAGATAGGGAGGAGACTGTGTGAGAGGTGCCGCGGGAGCCGTTGCTGACTAGCTCCAAGGCGGCCACATAGCTCTGAGGCATCTCCCTCCCGCGCAGGCCCAGCAGGGATCTTGTCAGCGTGTCAGAGGGGTGGCGCCGCAGACCCACCACTTCCCTCCCGTGCAGGCCCAGTGAAGCGAGGCTTTTACCCGAGATGCGGAGGAAGTGTCTTGGGGGAGTGATCGTGCTGAGGAGGAGTCAGCTGGAAGGTGAAGCAGTAGCGTCTTCCCTCCCGCGCAGACCCAGAGAGTAAGTCGGCCTGGCTGGGGAGAGAGCGGACGCTAAGAGAAGAGTCTGCTTGTGGTGAGGTGACGACTCCCGCTGCACGTGTTGGCTGAATCAGGACAAACCTCAATTCTGCCATAAGTAAGCCGGGTTCTGGGGGCTGGGGAAGGACATCAAAACTGAGGCATCGCCACAGGGTATAATAAAGGAACTATTTCCTGGAAACCTGAAGGGAACTGACAAATAGGCCAGGGGAGCCTGTACTGGAAAGACTAACATTCCCGAACTAGAAAGCTACCATTAATAGCACTATTGCTGGCTCATTACTCGAGTAAACTGGTAGCCAGAACACCACGGGTAATCTACTTAAACGCCTGATCTTGCTGGAATTTAATGCCTGTTCTTATCTGCTTGGGGGTACACCGATCTGATATTTGTCAATGCATTCTCTGAACTTATTATAAGGGAAGTGTCAAATGTTCTTCAAGGTTTAAGATTGTGCACTCTTGCTTCTCTGAATTGAGGGGTGGTGTGTTCTTACTGCTAACTTGAAATTCAAACTGCAAAAGTACTGACTGAAATTTAGAGCATTGGAGGGAATTACTGAATTCTTGCCAATAGACAATAAGGTTCTAAAACCAAATGTAATGATGAATTTATAAGGATACTTGAAATCAAATGTGGAAATGCTTGCTATATGAAAACAACCCCTGGTTGACGGGGTAAGACCATTCAAAGAATTTTTATAAAGTATTCCGTATTTTTCTAATCTGGTGTTGTGTCATTTTTAGTGGATGGGCGCTGGATTGCTGTGTGGAGTGTGACGCAAGCATAACACAATTGCCTTTGAGAATAGACCTTCCTACTCTGTGCCAGGCTACCCTATGTGGACTGGTAACCCCAGGTCCAACAAGGGCATATCAGATAGAGGTGCAAACTTCATGTCTAGTTACTTGACTGCAATGTGGAAGGAGTGT
The DNA here is from genome assembly GCF_964263255.1 of Lissotriton vulgaris. NCBI lineage: Eukaryota > Metazoa > Chordata > Amphibia > Caudata > Salamandridae > Lissotriton > Lissotriton vulgaris. The sequence continues at coordinate 275,308,063 of NC_141698.1, read as the reverse complement.
GGAGTGAACTATAAGTTCTCCACACCCTATCACCCACAGTGCAATGGTCTAGTTGAAAGGTTCAACAAGACCTTAAAGGGTATGATTATGGGTCTCCCAGAAAAGCTCAGGCGGAGATGGGATATCCTGCTACCCTGCCTTTTGTTTGCTTACAGAGAGGTTCCTCAGAAGGGGGTTGGCTACAGCCCTTTTGAATTTCTGTTTGGGCATCCTGGGGAAAGACCCCTTTGTCTGGTGAAGGAAGAATGGGAGTTACCTCTCAAACTTCCCAAACAAGACATTGTGGACTATGTACTTGGTCGTCGCTCCCGGATGGCTGAGTACATGAAACAGGCATCCAAAAACCTTGAGGCAAGTCAGGAATTGCAAAAGGCCTGGCATGACCAAAAGGCTGTACTGACTGTTTACCAGCCAGGACAGAAAGTGTGGGTGTTGGAGCCAGTGGCCCCAGCAGCTCTCCAAGACAAACGGAGTGGACCCCACACTATTGTTGAGCAGAAGGGTGAAGTCACCTATTTGGTTGAATTTGGAACTCCCAGGAGTCCCCACAGGGTGCTTCATGTCAACAGACTGAAACCATATATTGACAGTGCAGACATGGGCTTGCTCATGGCTACTGATGAAGGACAGGAGGAAAAGAGTGACCCTCTCCCAGACCTGCTCTCTCAGAACCCTGATGATGGTTCAGTTGATGGTATAGCCTTGGCAGGCAGCCTCACTGACCAGCAGCAGATTGACTGCAGACACGTTCTGCAGGCATACAGACATATGTTTTACTGACTCCAAGTCAGACTACCTGGTGCACTCATGATGTAGACACTGGGGAAAGTCTGCCTGTTAAAAGTAAGATTTACAGGCAACCTGATCATGTCAGGGACTGTATCAGGACAGAAGTCCAGAAAATATTGGAATTGGGAGTTATTGAACCTTCAGAAAGCCCTTGGGCTAGTCCAGTAGTCCTGGTGCCAAAACCTCACACCCACGATGGTAAGAGAGAGATGAGGTTTTGTGTAGTCTACAGAGGTCTCAATGCTGTCACTAAGACAGATGCCCATCCAATACCGAAGGTTAGTGCGTTTTTCCAAAGAGAAGCAGTCGGATCGGGTCAGACTGTCTCCTGCCATCGAGGTGTTGCATCAGGCATTGTCCTTACCAACGCACGCCCCATCGTGGGTCTTGCTCATTGTAAGCATCTTGAAGATCACCATTGGATCTCCCACCGCGCACCAAGACCAGTTTTTACCTCCTTGCTTAATCACCACCGCCAATCTAAATCTCCTTTACTCTTTTCACCCACATGGTTGGCACAGCACATTTTCACTTTAATAAGCATAGTGGAACTCAGATGTCCCCCACCCCTTGGTCCTGATGAGACCCCTTATCGGCAGTGGGGTCGAAACGCCGTCGACGATTTAAGGAAACAAACCTTTAAGACAGCGCTTATGATTGTAAAAAGTGGCTGAAAAAAACTCTCTTGTTTGCATTATATAACGGTCGCTTCCTCTAATGAACAATTGTTTTAGAAACCTTGTAAATACTTCCACCAAGTGTCATTTAACTGTTTTTTCTTGGTTCTTTATAATTACACTGGGGACACTTCGCACTGTAAAAATTTATTTTGCATATTGTATATGTTGTTACTATACCTTTTTGTCAAGAATACAATTGAATTATTTAAAAATCGTTGGTTTTAGAATCGCTCTCTCTCTTTCTAACATCCCCCATAACCCTTGTATTTTGATTGCTATTATGTTTTATTTTTACCATAAAAAGTAAATGTATCATCCCACTGGAACCACTGTTTCCCAGATAAAGTACGCACCCTGGTTCCTTAGTGAGTAGAGTTCCCTTGTTCTTCCCTTCCATCCAATACCTAGAGCAGATGAGCTCATAGATAAGTTGGCCTCTGCCAAATATCTGAGCACATTTGATCTGACACCTGGCTACTGGCAAATCAGGTTAGCTGAGGATGCCAAGCCAATGACAGCATTTTCAACCCCTAGTGGACATGATCAATTTGTGGTGATGCCCTTTGGTCTGAAAAATGCACCTGCCACATTTCAAAGGTTGGTGAACAAAGTCCTCTCAGGCCTGGATGACTACTGTGCAGCCTATCTTGATGATATTGCTGTCTTTAGCTCCACCTGGGAAGATCACCTGATCCACCTGAAAAATGTTTTGGAGGCCCTGCAAAAGGCAGGCCTAACTATCAAGGCTACTAAGTGCCAGATAGACCTTGTAGGTGGAGGCCAGGTTCAACCATTGCAGAGCAAAATCTAGACCATAATGGACTGGGTTGCTCCAACCACCCAGACTCGGGTCAGAGCTTTCTTGGTCCTGAGTGGGTACTATAGGAGATTTGTCAAGGGGTATGGTTCCATTGTGACACTACTGAATGACTTAACTTCTAAAAGAATGCCTAAGAAAGTTCCGTGGACAGTCAGCTGTCAAAAGGCATTTGATGACCTGAAGCAGGCCTTGTGCACTGCACCCATTCTGCAAAGTCCTAACTACTCCAAGAAATTCATTGTTTAACAGATGCTTCTGAGTTGGGGTGCTAGGGGCTGTGCTATCACAATTGAATGAAGAAGGTCAGGACCTGACAGTAGCTTTTATTAGCAGAAGGCTGACCCCTACCGAGAAACGTTGGTCAGCTATTGAGAGGGAGGCCTTTGCTGTGGTTTGGGCCCTGAAGAAGCTGAGGCCATACTTGTTTGGTACTCACTTCACAGTTCAGACAGACCATAAGCCCCTCTTGTGGCTAAAACAGATGAAGGGTGAAAATCCCAAACTGCTCAGGTGGTCCATTTCCCTACAGGGGATGGACTATACAGTGGAACATAGACCTGGGAGTAACCATGCCAATGCAGATGGTCTCTCCAGATATTTCCACTTAGAACATGAAGACTCAACTGGTCAAGGTTAGTTTAACCTCATCCATGCTGGTGACAAGCTCAGCTCATCATGGAGTACAGTTGAGCTGTACTAATGACGAGCTGAGCTCGTCACGGCCGTTGGAACGTTCGCACGCGGGGGTAATTACCCGGCTGTGCTGAATGTTCTAAAAATGGGTGCGGCCGTGACAAGATCAGCTCGTCATGAGGGCAGCTCCGCTGTGCCTCATGACGAGCTCAGCTCGTCACCAGCATGGGGGCGCTGCACGCGGCCCCCCCGCACAGCGGGGGGAAAACACCCCGCAGCAAAGGGGTTAATGTCCCTGCGTTTGGGGGGGGTTGTGTAGGTGAGTAGGGTCTGCTTCCTATGGTTACCCCCACTTTTTGCTGTCATTCTCTGGTTTTTAGGTCTCGGCCTGATCCAGCACATGCGCTGCACTCGGCCGAGACATTTAGTAGGGCTTCTGGAAGTGCTCCCAAAGCGGCGATCAGCTTGCTAGAACGCGCACTGGCGCGCGCGATATGCAGATCACTTTTTCAAGTCGCGCGCGCACGCGCGTTCTAGCAAGCTGGTCGGCGCGTCATTGCGATCACTTTCACTTTCAAAGCGATCGTGATTGCGGTGACTTTAGTTTTTTGGGTTTTTTTTTTACGAGCGCGGCCGCTCACTTCTAAAATGTTGGCTTCTTGTTATCTATGCCGCGTACCGAGCCCCTGCATGCCAGTCGTTGCGGAAGATATCAACAAAGGTATGTTGGGAGTTTAGGCAGTCCTGCTTATTAATCCTACATGTTAGGAAGTTCCGAAGCCTGACGGATTCTTTGTGCTCCTTTTTGTTGTATTTTTTGGCTTTTACTGGTGAAGTGAGGATTCAATTCTGGAAGGTATTTGCCTATCACTTTTTGACTTTGCTATTTCATTAGTTTTACAAGGTTATGCCGAAACACCATTATTTGCGACTGGGGATACACTCTATTTATTAATTTGTACAATACTATTGATGACGCATTTTTTGCGCTCGCGGGTGTTTCTCGCTTATGTACCGGCCCTGGATATTGACAGACATTTCCGGGCACTATGGACACGACATCCACTGCGACACAGTGGCCTTTTCTAGTTCATATTTGTGACTGAGTTGGCACCTATCCCTCATCTCTTTTGGCAATCAGACCCACCCCAGGCTCACTGAACCGTTATTAATGTTAACTGTTTATGGTTTGGTAGGTTCACAGTGTGGCTATGTTGTTAAAGTCAGTATTTGTCACATTGCCTTTCCGCTATTTTAGCACACATTTGAAGATTTTATACCGTCACCCCGGGTGATTTGTGGACCCTCTCCTGTCGATGAACAGGACGGACGTCTTACTGAGACTGAGCGTGTATCTATTCTTTCACTTCAGTAAGTCGCATTTGGTTCTAGAGGTGCCTTCGTTCACTCACCTTAATAATAATTGTTTCCCTCCTCGTTGTGTCCTAATGTTCATTCTCTCCATCTTAGGAGCTTCAATGAGCCCATCTTCCATAGTCGCAGCCTTTTCTCTGTGCATTCACATCCAATATTAGTCATTTTTTAGTAACACTTTTTAATAAGTGCCACTCGCTCCCACCGTAATTCACCGGCTCAAATCAAGAACTGCTTTAATCCTCATGTCCCTTTCCCCACATCTCTGCATTTACTCCCGTACCAATCTGTTTTATACATTTCTATCCTGTTTTGTCTCCTTCCTCCCTGTCTTCTTCTACACCTCCTTACTTCACCCCCAATTTCTCTTCTTCATCTCTCTCCTGTACCTTTCATTCTCTCATTTTTCTCTCTAACCTGCCATTGTCTGCTTCTATCCATCCTTTAATTTGCTCTCTACTTCGGCTCTTGCATCTTTTTGCTCTTTCTCTCCATCCTTTTATTTTATCTCTGCTTTCTTTTGGATCTCTCCAGTCTCCACTTCATATCTATATTCTTCCCTGTTTCTTTGTAGTCACATGTGAACCTCTTCATCTTTCCTTGTGTTTCCCCACCCTGTTTCCTTATTGCCTACATCTATTCCCTGTCTCATTTTCTAACACCTCCACCTCTAGCTTTCCATTTTTCAAATGATCTCTTTATTTTGGCATCTCTGTTTTCTACTATTTATCTCTCCATTTTCTCTTTCCTTACCCATTCGACTTTGTACCCCCCTTCATTCCCCCCCTCATCCCCAGTAGACTAAACACAGAGTCAGGCCCCAGGCAAGCATTGCAGTAAAAATCATGTGCATTCGGCCTTTTAAGTTGGCTGCAGGTGGTACAGAGCACACAGGACACCTTAACCCTCTGGTTCCAGTGCCACTGCACCAGCTGCACCACTGATAGCAGCTCCCCTATTGGCAACCGCCTAATCACTAAATCTATAAAATGTATGTTTTTACTATAGAAGCATCTGACAACAAAAGTAACATTCAGATAAAGCCTTCCAGTGCTCCTGAGCTGGCAAGTTGAATAAGCAGACTCACACATCCACTTCTCTTTTCATAGAATTATCCACAATGCTATGTGGCAAAGGGTACCAGATTACTCCATGCTGCTAGGACACACTAATTCCAGTTCTGATCTCTTCCTCTACAATATAGTGGTCCGAATTAAAGTAAAGAACAGTGTAAATGTATGGACAGAATACTACAACTCCATCCGAATGTGAGTTTACAGTTTTTTGCCATTCACAAAACAGTTTTAATAGTACATGTGAAACGTTGCTTCAAGCGTGTTGCATTGTACCTTTCATGTGACTTAAGGCTAGTTAGACCCGCAGGCCACAAGGAGCATCAAGCGGGAGGGGCTGAGGCTAGAGTACAGAATTCAGTACTAGGCAAAGAATACCAAAGTTGGCTTCTCTGTTTGCAAAACTGACAATGAGTTTCAGGAAGGGGGCACGGACAACACAACAGTGGTACGTCTAGAGAACTCCATCTGAGGTTCTAAATCAAAGACCAAGTGTAGTCTTTTCCTGTGATGTTAGTTCCAGTTTGAATCATATACACTGTGGCATTTACAAGTGATGGACGAGCTGCAATACATTCCTGCCTTTATTTTTTTTGCCATATTCTTTGCCCTTTTGCTACTATTTTGATCCCTAGTTTTTGCTTCTTGCAGTTGGAATTTCTACTGGCTCTAATTCTTGATGTGTGTGTTTTCCTCTTCTTTCTGGATGTTAGGGGGACTTGGTGCCATGCTAAACAAGCATTGGCATAGCCACTAGGTTTCACCTTTAGGACCTTATAAGTGCTTAGTTATGCAGCAGTTGAGGTTGTTGCACAAAGGATATTGTGCTGCATAAATAAACACTTATAAGGCCCCAAAGTCGAGACCTATTGGCTATGCCAATGCTTGTTCGACTTTAGTGTGACTGTGGACCTGCTAATCAGTCCCACAGCTCAGCTGTTCTCTCTCTAAATTGATACCATGTACTTTAGGTACATAACAGATTGGTTATTGGGTCACCCTTGTGAGCCCCTGTATAATGTACCATAGGTACCCAGGGCATAGGTGCACAATAGGCCTACCAGGGGCTGCAGCATGAATCGTGCCACCCCTGGTTTGCCTTCCAAACTGACACCACATGTCAGTTCTCACAGCCTGGGTAAGGTGGTGTAATCACCCCTTACTTAGATATAATATACCTATATCTATATACATAATCAGACACATATACACCTATAAGCCACTCCTAAGGCAAACCTCGACAATCCTGGAGGTAGAGCGCTTGGTTTTGTGTGAGAGGGTGCCCTGGCATGAGCTGACCCTCTGCAGCTTTCGGAAGCATCTCCTCATAGCTGTTGTAGGATATAGCCATACCATATACTCCAAAGTGCATTATAATCCTCTCGGTTAATGCTAACTTTGGTTTGGCTTTATCAGAACATGTTGTGTAAGGTGTCAAACACTTTGGAGTACTACTCCCTCCCCCCGCCAGTCCTGGCGGTGGGGGTAGCATTCCACCTTTCTAGAGGGAGAAGACATGTAGTTACTGGTTTACCCGGTTAAACAGAACCTCAGCATCACAAAATGGATGCTGCTGCCACAGACATGAGTCTGCCCTCCTGCTGCTGGACGAAACTCCAGCAGGGGAGGCCTTGACAATAGGTTTCCTGTCCAGGGAAGTGCTGGCACCTCACCAGACAGGCTCTTAGTGTATTGGGGCAGGGAGGGCTGCATTCAGTGAATGCTTCCCAGACACTGCCTGGGGTACACAAGGTGCTCCATTCATTTCCCAGTTCAAACCGGTTGCTGGGCACTCAGCCCCAGCTCTGGCGCAAAACTGGAGAAAGGGGAAGGGGTGTAACCACCCCCACCCCAGGTCCACCCATAGGAGGGACCTTAGAGTTAGTCCAACGCCTAAACTTACTATAAGTATAGAACCCCAGTCCCTAGGACTTTAGATTACCATGGACGAAACTCTGCAACATATATCCTGGATCTTCGACATTGCATTTTGACTGGAAGACAGAAGAAATATCCCTTGTGGTCAAGGAGTGACCACCCTGTTCAAACAGGCACCAACAGCATCTTTGCCAGTCTGCATTTCTGAGACTCCCGCCTGACCCTGAAGACACAGGACATAGACTTCCAGACATCTCTGAACCTGGCCTTCGCTCCCAGCAAAGCTGAGACCCATGGCGGACACGAGAGACGTGGGACCAGAACTCCTGGACATCCTGCATTTTGCTAACTGCATCGACTTCCCGAGGTATCCCGAAGTTGTGCATTGGGGTGCTTGAAGCCCCAGCCCCGAGCACCTTTTGCACCGAAGCTCAGAGGCGCACACTCCACGAGTGTCCTGTGGGCCCGCTTTGTGCATTTCAGCTTGACGCATCTTCGCGGTTCCTAGTCCGTTGGCTAGTGGGCCCCCAAGAAGACCAACCTTTGATTTAACTTGCTTTCCTGGTTGCTCCAGGTTTGCTCCAGCTTCCCTGCAAAGGAGAAGTTCCACAGACCTTGCTGGTCTGCACCGAAGCCAATCTCGACATCCTGCGTGGGTTGTGTTTGCCAAGGCTTGTTGGGTCCAATCCAGATACCGACACTGCAGTCAACTAGATCCTTTGTGGGACAGCTCGAATCCAGCTCCTGGTTGTCGTCGACTCCTGGACCTAGTGACTGAAGAGACAAACTTCACTTTTTCACCTGAAATCACCCGACATCTGGAGGCATCTTGCTATTGCCGCCCTGGTCACTGGCTAGTGGCCCAGACTCTGTCTCCTATGCTTTCAAGTTCTTCAAATCTCCAATCCACCCTTGGATCCACCTGTACACTTTTCCTCTGGTCGCCTGCAGCACTTCTTTGCAGCTCTCCATTGGAATCGACGACGAAACCCGACAGGAAAAGACACCTATGCACCCGGCTTCACGGGGTGAGGTAACACGAGTACTCCGGTGCTCGCGTGGGTATTGTCTCTCCAAGTGTCCTAGTCTAAAAGGGTTCCATCATAGTTCACTTCCTTGTACCCTTAATCTTTAAAATTGTAACTTGTTTGTTTCCCATTGAAAGTCAATGGTAACCCGCGGCTGTGTTTAGACACTGCACATGTCTCCCATGGGCCTCCTACATCCTAACCTTTGGTTGTTCTGAGTAGCCCCAGAGATTCCACAGGCCCCAGGTCTGCTTTCTAATTTCCACATGGTTCTTATACCACTATTTTAGTATATGGTTTGTGAGGCCCCTAGGGCAAAACGTATACAGTGCAACTTATCGTATGCTAATCAAGTTCCTTGTATTGTACTTTTACCTCTGACCTTATAAAGAGTGCAGAGGGGTTGTGTTTAGAGTAAATACATATATATTTGATATATAGCTTGTATGGTGTGCTTTCATTTGGTACTCAAGAGATTATAAATGGTAAAAACAACTTGCTTAACTCGTCTCCAAGTCTTAGCCTGAAGGCTGCTCTCCACAGCTACCACTAGGATAGCTTTCTATAAGTTTGACTTTAAAACCTACCACCAATAAGGGTCGATTAGAATGGTGCAAGGTGCCCGCTAGAATAGTGGACATCCTATACCAGGCTAACTTCTCACATGCTACATAAATCCCAATATTTTGAAATCTCAGACACTAGTACTTCTTAAGGTGATATGCACTCTTATTCTGGAAGGAAGTCTCTTGGGCCTGGGCAGTGGATAGTGACTGTATCCACATTCTGGTGGAATGATTCAGGTTCCCCAAACAGCTTTTCTAGCACTTAGCTGAAAGGAGACCCCCATTTAGATGATTGATACTAACTCTGTCCAGAGAATAAACTATATCCTTACAACAACAAAGTGTTACGGTACACAGGAATAGGTTCCTCTGTTCATTGTGTTGACATGTAATTATTTTGTTCTTAACCAAAGTAAAGGAACTGTAAATGAATATTGTGACTTCTTTCTTCCCATGAGACAAGGGTGGACTAACATCCACTGAAGAAGTCCTACATTGACAGTCTCAGCATTTCAGGAACTTTGCTCTGCACAGGTACATGGCCTTTCCTGTTGATAGACACAGTTCTCTGACTCCTAGTTCTATCTCTACTACAACACTGCAGCCATCCTGCCACTAAAGGATCACAGGGTCACTAAGGCATTTTTTCTATATTAGCATTGGCACCTTTATAGTCTCCTCCCTGATCCAAGTGAGATACTTACTGAGGACAGATAGTTTCGCTCCCATGCTCGCTGGTAGCCCAGGTCACTCCGAAGCCCTTGTAATACTTCCATAGCCGCCACCTTTGCTTTGATCTGAGCCATGTCAGACGGAGGGATGTTCTTAATGATCTGTCTGGCTCGCCACCTTAAAGACAAGATGATATGAACAGGTACTCAATGACAGTTCTCTCCAAAAAATAAACCTTTATTAGAAAGGAAACCTTTTGCAAAGCCATCAAACCAACTTGCCTTTGCAGCACCTTATCGAGGGATGTCATCCCAAAATTAGCACGAAGGCCCAAGCTCTAGAAATACAAATTTCAAGTGTGAAAGTCACGTATGTTGTTTTAGAAATATCCTGAAAAATCTTAGACTAGTACCAGAATCTAAATGAAGCATCAGTTTAAACACAACTTTGTCTATTCATAAAAATGATGCATAATCAGACATGCATTTCACCTGTTTTGGAGTAGTGCTATTCAGTTAGCATGTTTTTGGAATAATAGAGCTCTACAGGCAGACAATGCCTAATAATCTCAAAGTTTTATGCCCACATGCATCAAGCACTTTTGCATTCGCAAACGGTGCGATTCCTTAAAATCGGCCGTTTGCGAATGCAAAAGTGCTTTTTCAGATGCATCATCATTTCTGAATGGAATTCGCTGATTTTGCGACTTTCCAGAATGCGAATGCATTTAAGGAATCGCAAATTTGCGATTCCTTAAATGCAATGCATCATTCAGAAATGAAATTGCGAGAACAAGGTTTGGAAGTGCAAATTACCACGAGGTTGAACCTCGTGGTAAATTGCGAAAAATGTTTAAAAGGTACTAATTTACATTTTAAACGATGTCATGTTACAGACACACATGTCCTTAGGACATGTGGGTGTGAAACATCCATTTCAAATTACATTTCGGGGGTGCAGGGGGGGGGGTCCTTTGGACCCCCCCCCTGCACCCATGAAATTTTCTAAGTGCCATTCGCAATTTTCATTGATTCCTATGGGCCTTTTGGCCCATAGGAATCAATGGGAATTGCGAATTAGCAATTTTGAAGTCACAAAATATTTGCGAGTCGGTAAAAATTGCAAATTTTACCGAATCGGAAATATTTTGCACTTTCCATGATGCATCCCGTTTTGCGAATCCATATTTGCGATTCGGTAAAATTCGCAAATTTGGAAACGCAAAACGGGAGTTTGATGCATGTGGGCAATAGTGCGTTAAAGAAGAAATAAAAATAACGGTGGTTTGGGGGACCTACCTTGTAGCTGTAAATAATGTATCCTCTGGAGTCGTACATATTCTGAACCCTTGCTTCCTTTCCTTATTGGAAAAACATACCCCTAAGGGATCGATGACATTGAGGCTTCAAACCTGTTTTGGGGGTAAACTCCTGTTTGTACCCAAAGAACAAGTTACTTACCCGTGGTAGCACTCTTTCTGATAGATACTTAGATCTAACCACAGATTCCTCACCTTAGAATATCCCCAGGTGCCAAAATGATTTCAAAGAAGTTTCAATAATACTCCCTCTCTCACCCTTACGTGCTGACATCAGTTTCTTGTCTTTTTCTTTTAGACTCCCTCAGATGCACAGCATAATATGTTGATGACATAGTGCTGATCTATAACTTGGGTTCTTTGTGGATTTCTAATTGGAGGCCAATCCAAAGAATGAATAAGTGGTAGGGCAGTAATGAATCTGCAGTTAGTTAGAGTATTCACCAGAAAGAGTGTTACAGAAGGTAAGTAACATGTTCTTCTGAGAAGTACTTATAGCTGCAGTTTCCTCACCTTAGAAAAGATATCAAAGCACTAAATTCCAAGGGTGGAGGATCTGTGGAGTGTATTCTAACCAAAAGGTATTGAAGAACTGAGCAGGTAAAGAGTCCTTCCTACCAGATCTGGCTGTCAAGACAGTAGTACTTTGTGAACGTATGCATTGACGCCCACGTAGCAGCCAGGCAGATATTAAGGTGTAACGGGGTGTACAGTCGGGGTCATCAGGATGTCGATACGGGACTACCCATCAACGCAGGAAAGAACCTGGGGAGGTCCGACTTAACTTTTGTCCCCTCCCCTCCCCTCTCTCTGTCTCATCCACAGGAACCAGCGACGACATGGACTGAGTCGAACGCTATGGACTGGCCCTTTAACTGCGAGGAGAACACCGAGTGGGAGGAGTCAGGATATCAGCCCTGCCCATCAAAAGGGGAACGAGAAGCCTCTCAGGTGTGCTTGTTCACCTGGAGGACGGAAGGCGAAGGAGGAAGGAGGACGGAGATTCAGGAGGAGGAAGAATTCGAACGTAGGAAGATCGACGAGCAGCAGGAGAGAACGGAAGACGACTCGGAAGACCTTGAGACTCGACGGGCAGGAGAAGAGGTGGAGAGTCGGACGACAGGAGACAAAAAGCGAGCAGAACCGGCGCCTGCCCAGGACGGAGGAAAGCCAGGAGGCCACCGTTTCCACGAGCCGCCCAGCCACTCACCCAGGGGAGGTGCGTGGCTTCTCCAGGTACGGGATCGTTTCAGGGGCTGGGTAGGAGGGCAGCGTACTTTAGGTACAACCCCGAGGGACGTTTAGTTTAACGGAAATCACCCTTCACTGCCGTTCACGCCTTAAACTGAGCACCGGGAGACCCCTCACTTACCCCCCCTTTTTTGCACAGAGTACAAAGTGGTGCAGCACCTGACACTTCTTTCTTTCTATTTTTCCCTCGGACTGGGTGATCGCTGGAGAGCCACTCCGACAGTCGGGACGGGCTCGGAGGAGGAGGAGCCGCCTGTCCGAAGACCGGAAGGGCCAAGGAAGAAGGAAAAGACCGTCCACCGACGTCGGAGCAGAAGCCGGTCACCAAGGAAACACCCGGCCCGTAAAAGCTGTACAGATCAACTGTTTGGTCTTTTCGCTCCCGGTGTGCCCAGCCAATAGATGGGTGTGTGCGAAAAAGAGTATTTGTTCTCTGTAAGATACCGGCACCAAAAGTTGCTCGGGTTCGTCCTCCTTAGCCTGCCGGTATAGTAGCTCTTTGGAGATGAGAAAACGGGGGTATCTGGGGTGAGGATCGTCCATCTCACGGTGAGCCTGCTCCCAGGCATTAAGGAGTGTGGTGTCATTGATTTGTGCAAATTTGAAACTCCGGTCCATTACCCAGGGTTCCGGGGTCAGAAGGGCCGGCTTCACTGACTGCATGCTGGGTTTCCCTGTTCCCATACTCTGCCTGAACCAGTGAAGGAAACGCGGATTGTCAGTACCTATGATCAACGGCTCTGGGAGGGTATTGAGAACCCCTACTCTCACTCGCTGTTGGGGCCCTCCCTTGGGGACTATGGGAATTATTGCAAGGGGGTAGGTCTTCACATCCCCATGCACACATCTTATTGCCACGTTTTGGTTCTCTAGGTATTGAGACTTTAGCACATGAGGGGCCTGAATAACCGACTGCCGGCACCCTGAGTCTAAGAGGGCCTGCACGACCGCACCATTCACCTGCACACTCACCCTATAAGTGCTCCCCATCTCCGCGGAGTAAAGTACCGTCCGTGGCAGGTATCCCACCTCCATCGGTTCCTCTTGGGTTTTCTTAGCGGGGCAGAATCGGGCGATGTGGCCCCAGTTCCCACAATCAAAGCATTGGGGTCCAGAACTAGCTGGCCCCTCAGGTTTCCAGCTACGGGTCTTTGGAGGGTCGACGGGTCGCTGGACGGGGCGTCTCTCTGGTTTCATGGGCGGCTTTGGGTGGCGCTCACTTTCCCACCCGGTGGAGCGGGGTTGGGCTCTGGAAAAGGTAGTGGCCATCTCCACGGCTTCCGCCGTTGTCAGATTGTGGTGTTGGCGAAGCCAACGCTGCGTCGCATAGGGAAGGGCCTCCAGGAATTGTTCGAGATATATCCGGTCCATAATCTCGGTCTTGGTGCTAGTGTTAGGGGTCAGCCATTTATCGGCGGCCATTTTCAGTCTCACGAATAGGGTTTTAGGGGTCTCTCCTGGGGTGCCCCGTTCTTTCCGAAATCGTATTCGGTAGGCCTCAGTGTCCAAGCCTAGGTGATCGAGAATTATCTTTTTTATCTCTTGGTATGACGTATCCCCGTTAGGATTAGCAACCTGGTAGGCGGCTTGGGCCTCCCCTGAAAGGAGTGGGGCCAGGAAGAAGGGCCATTTGCTGATGGGCCAGCCACAGGCCCTTGCGGCCCTTTCAAAATTTAGCAAAAAAGCATCCGGGTCGTCTCCGGTATGATACTTCTGTAGAGCCACTGCAGAGGAGCCATGGGGGATGGTTCCTTCACCTCTAGTACTCCCGGTGGCGACGGGATCTACCCAGGGCTGTTGAGACTCTTCCCGAGCGGCTAGGGCTTTCTTTAGGATCTCCCGGTCAGCCTGGGCTGAAGTCAGTTGCTGTTCCGCCACCCAGCCGAGTTTCTCCTGTCCTTTCACGAGCTCTTGAAGAATGGTTTCCATCTCTGTGTCGAGATTTAGGTTGCCCGCATTCTCCACCACTGTTACAATGTGAGCGGGTTGCGGCGCAGTAGAGATAGGCAATAGGCGGGCTCTTGGAAGTTTAGGCTTTAATGTGGCAAACAGTTGATCTGTACAGCTTTTACGGGCCGGGTGTTTCCTTGGTGACCGGCTTCTGCTCCGACGTCGGTGGACGGTCTTTTCCTTCTTCCTTGACCCTTCCGGTCTTCGGACAGGCGGCTCCTCCTCCTCCGAGTCCGTCCCGACTGTCGGAGTGGCTCTCCAGCGATCACCCAGTCCGAGGGAAAAATAGAAAGAAAGAAGTGTCAGGTGCTGCACCACTTTGTACTCTGTGCAAAAAAGGGGGGGTAAGTGAGGGGTCTCCCGGTGCTCAGTTTAAGGCGTGAACGGCAGTGAAGGGTGATTTCCGTTAAACTAAACGTCCCTCGGGGTTGTACCTAAAGTACGCTGCCCTCCTACCCAGCCCCTGAAACGATCCCGTACCTGGAGAAGCCACGCACCTCCCCTGGGTGAGTGGCTGGGCGGCTCGTGGAAACGGTGGCCTCCTGGCTTTCCTCCGTCCTGGGCAGGCGCCGGTTCTGCTCGCTTTTTGTCTCCTGTCGTCCGACTCTCCACCTCTTCTCCTGCTCGTCGAGTCTCAAGGTCTTCCGAGTCGTCTTCCGTTCTCTCCTGCTGCTCGTCGATCTTCCTACGTTCGAATTCTTCCTCCTCCTGAATCTCCGTCCTCCTTCCTCCTTCGCCTTCCGTCCTCCAGGTGAACAAGCACACCTGAGAGGCTTCTCGTTCCCCTTTTGATGGGCAGGGCTGATATCCTGACTCCTCCCACTCGGTGTTCTCCTCGCAGTTAAAGGGCCAGTCCATAGCGTTCGACTCAGTCCATGTCGTCGCTGGTTCCTGTGGATGAGACAGAGAGAGGGGAGGGGAGGGGACAAAAGTTAAGTCGGACCTCCCCAGGTTCTTTCCTGCGTTGATGGGTAGTCCCGTATCGACATCCTGATGACCCCGACTGTACACCCCGTTACATAAGGACAGTAGCCCCACACACCAATACAGTGGTATCAGCCCTTGCCCTGGTGGAATAGGCTCTCAGACCTTTCAGGGGCTGTTTCTTGGCCAGTGAGTGGCATATCTTTATACAGAGGAGTATCCTTCATGACTTGATCCTCTTCCTCACAGCCGTGCCTTTCTTTACTCTAGAAACCCCACCCACAAAGCAGTAATCCACTCGATGGGCCTTGATATAATCAATGTAAAAACTCAAAACCTTTCTGAAGACCCACCAATGGAGCCTCTCCTCTGAGTTCAGGGGGTTAGGGAAATCAAAGAATGGCACTACAGTGATCAACTTCTCGATGTGGAAGGGAGGTACAGCTTTAGACCGAAAGGTTATCTGAGTGCACAGCACCAATTTGATTAAGAGAAAGGTGGTTTGGGGGGTTTGTACTGAAAGTGCTTGTGAGGAAGACAGTAGTGAGGAACAATATAAATTGGAACTATATATGGCTTGAAGGGTGCAACAACATGAGTAAGGTTGAGAACAAGTTAAGGTCCCACTGAGGCATCACAAATAGTTCCGGAGGGAGCACGTGCATTAAGCACTTAACACCTTGACTGCTAAGGCAATTCCAGCTGGGTGCTGAGCTTATTTGAATACCATTGTTTCATTACGAGCTCAGCTCGTCATAAGCACACGACCAGTGTACTGCATGACGAGCTGAGCTCGTCATGAGCAGCGAAGGGGTTAATAAAACTCATCACAGTTTGCGTTTTTATATGGACGGTGGTCTTGCAAACATAGGAAGGCCGAAAGGGCTCACAAAGAAGCTTTCCCAGTACCCACTGCAAGGCCTTGCTAGAGAAAGATCAAACAACATGTCTGACACCTTTGCTTGTAAGAGGTCAGTGTTTCGAGCATGACTTCAGATAACAATGTTGTCCCAGCATAGATAAATGCTTTGGAAGGGTATCACGCAGGAAGGATGACATCAACCACTTCAGAAGGTAAATTAGATGCAGTCAATTGCCGCTACTCAGCCCCCATGCAGTGAGGTGTAAGCTGTGGAGATTCGGGAGGAACTCTGATTATGGAGCAGATGCTTAGGAGTTACTGGTACTACACTCTCCTGGCCCAGTCCGGGGAAATTAGGATGACTTGGGCCCTGTCATAATTGATCTTCCTCACAACTCGAGGTGGGTGAGGTAGTGGCAGGATACATACAGTAGTCCCTCTGTCCACTCCACTCCAGTCAGAATGAATTGCAGCGAATTATCTCACGGAAACTCCAATGCACGAAACTGTTGACACTACGTTGTCTCAACAGTGGCAACTAGGTGTAACTAGGATTGTTCCCACTGATCAAAGACGCCTGCCCCAGAATACAGATGCTAACTGTGATCTGACAAGCATCATTTGCTCAGTTAGTCTGCTCTGGAAATCAGGGACTGCACGAGGTGGTTGGTAACCAGAAAGATGGTGTCCTGTTCCCGCCACCTCCAGAGATTTGAGACACAGGCTGTAGGACCCCATTCATTCCTCCCGCTTATAGGACCACATGGTGGTAATGTTGTCTGTAAGAGCCTCCACCAGCCTCTCCTTGCTAGATGGCAGGAAGACTTTTATGGTCAAGTGTGGTTCCAGGAGATTGATCTGGAGTCGAGGAAACTCAGGACCCTAGTCGCTCTAATATACACTTCTTCTACATGGCCCCACAACCCATCAGAGATGCATTCTATCACCACAGTCAGCACTAGATGGGAAGGGAGAGTTGCCTAAAGAAGTAAAAATTGCAGTTGGGGAGTCACAACTTTAAATTTTGGAAAGTTTCCTTTGAGACCTTAATGGTGTCATAAAGGCATCTGGGTGTTGGGCTCATTTGGATTTCAGATTCCACTGCAGGGCTGCATGTGCTACCTGGTTTATGTGGCAAGGAAGACGCACACCGCTAAGAAGACAAGAAGCCTTAAAGCCACTGTCACCGAGATTCAGGGTCTGGCATGAAATTTCAGGATCATATAGCGAATGTCCAGGACATGTTGCGGTGAAGGAAAATCTTTGAACCTCACAGTACCCAGGATTTTAAGGTGAGCCGCAATGAAGTTAATAGGTTAGCCAAGGTCTGGAGTTAGCCCACAAGCCCGCCTTCAGCAGCCAGATATCAATATGTGGGAATATTGGAATTCCCATTCTCTGAAGATGGGCAGCGACAATTGCCATCACTTTCATGAGCACCAGAGGGGCAGAGGTGAGGCCGAAGGTGAACACTGGAAATTGAACGTGTTCTTGATCCACCTTAAATCTGAGATAGGGAGCGTGTCCTGACTGGCCTAGATGGCTGGCGGTGATTCCGCGTTCATCCGGCTTCAAACTCTACTAATCGCGTCCCGAGGAAACATCGGCTATCCCCTTTTCCTTCTGACTCCGGGGATCTTTGCATTTTGGCCCAGACCAACTCGAGACGGTGCAGTCGATCTGGCTGTACCCAGCCAGGCCCCCCGGCCTACACAGCAACGGTGTTGCACTGCGAAAGGGCTCGACCCATGACTTCCTCTGGGAATGCGGCTGACTGTGGGTCTCCCGTGGTGGACTTCCTAAACAGTGGGGATGCATGCTCCTGAGGCTTTTCCTGCCCGCACTGATTGCTGAGCTTGGGTGGGGTCCACCCTGGTTTTGAGCCGTTTTGAGGGGTGAAGTAACTCTAGGCCATGTTGCACCTGCCGCTTGTGCTGCATCATCATCACGCTGCAAGGGGACGTCACCCACGCATTATTTTGGGGCCATGTGGCGCTCAGATTGCCGGAGAGACCAGCTGCCTGCAAGCCCCCCATTGTGATCCTCCTGAGCAGCGGGCTGCATCCTTCGGTGGGGACTCCTGCCCTCAGCGGCAACTGTGGCTGAGATTGGTTTACCTGAAGATCATCAACATGGTCTGCGGACCGCTTGGTCTGCAGGTTTGGCTGGCTGGTCGCGCAGTGTCGAGGCCTCGTTGGTGTGAGTGGCCCTTCCTTGTGGGCTTTACAATGGCGTGGAACTGTTGCTGACTCCCTGATGGACCATCCTGGTGTGTGGAACGACCTTATAGTGGCAGGGGATTGTTCCAGTGTACTGTGCTCCGTGTGGGGATCTGGTCTCTGGCCCTCCATGATAATGGAGGGCCAAGCCTCGGCTTGCAGCTGTGCCACGCCGCCTGACTGTCTTCTGCAATTGGGGCACACAGACCTCCTCACTTGTTGGATGCTGTCTAACACCCTTTTCTCCTGCCATGCATTTTCATCTTGATTCTGTAAGTAGCGATCACCTCCATTATGAGGCATTATTGTGGACCTCTTTCTTTCCCTTGCCCTTCAAACTTAGCCCCTGAACTTTATGGCACTACGGAGATTGGGCTGTAGCTTGAGAGGGGCTCGACTACTCGTGCTGTCAGGGTATGTTGTCCTGTTGTCTCACCTGCTGGTACCTGTACTGTCCAGTGCCTTGATTTACCATGAAGAAGGGGGCCAGCCCCTATTTGTATGCAGCCTAGGATCAACAAATACACAGCCCACCAGCCCCCCATCCCTCAGAGAAGTGCGACCAAGGCTCCCTCACTTTCCACACTGGAGGGTTCACCGACCACAAGTGACAATTTCCTGGCTATTCGGACTTCCCGATCCACTTTGGAATGTAAGATTGGGGATGTTCACTTCAAAGTGGTTTTCCTATGCCAAGACCTGTGCAATGTAGGGGATCATGTTGCTGGTCCCTAGGGGTGCATCTCTGAGCTGGAGAACTCTATATCCACTATCAAGGTGTTGGTCACCCGTCTTACAACAGTATCCCACAAACTGGAGATCCGGGTGGAGGACACTAAAAATCATGCATGACGTAGCAATCTCCAGTTTTTGGGATTCCCTGAGGGGGTTGAGGGGCCCCTGTCCTCATGCCTCATGGTCGAGAGTGCACATACATTTTTGATGACAGTCCCTCTGCCGGTGGCACCACCTCGACCAATGATCACCAAGGTCTTGAACTACAAAGATAGGGATGTGGTCCAGCGCTTTTAATGAAAATTGTCCCCCAAGACCTTCCAGTCATCCCGGATTCTAATTTTCCCAAACTATACCCTCCTTGTGCAGTGCCAACTTTGATTCTTTGAATAGTTTATAAGCGATAAACCTATGCTACATGCTCCTGTTCCCTGCCCGTCTCAAGGTCATTCATACCTCTACATCTTTTTTTTTTACACTCTTGAGGCAGCTTGGGAATGGGCTACGGAGATTTGGCCTTTGCGTACTAACTCACTGCCCTCCTGGGTAGATCGCTCACCCGACAAAGATGTCACTGGCAGAAACTGGAGCCATGGCATTGGGTGGCAAAATGGTTCTACCAGACATGGCAGGCAGACAGGACCATCCCCTGCCTCCCTACTGAAGAGGATGCTTCTCTCCCATGAACCCGCTGTGGAGGCCACTGTTGTTTCCGAGCCAGATCCTTTGGTGACTTTTGAGACCCTTGCCTCATCCTTCCTAGACACATAGGGTGGTGCTAAACCTTAACCCACTCGAAGACCTCTTTAATGTCCATCAAGATTTCATGAACCTCATGTGTCAGCAGCAATGCATACTTTTTTATGGACTTCGACAGAGGGATGTGTTCTGTTTGTGCCCCATGCCGTGGACTTTTGAAGTTTGTAGTTATGTTTGGGGGGTGACTGATGCTTCTGGGGGAAGTATGGGGTGGGGTAGTTGGTTGAGGGGACTGTTTAGGGTGGTTGGTCCCGTTTGGCCCTGTGTGTATGCTTTTAGTTTAGGTACGCTGTGACGTCTTGTCCTTTTATTCCCATTGGATGCCCACTTGGCCCATGCCTGGGCCTTTATGAGAGCTCGCTGCTATGCTGGTTCTTAAGATAATGACATGGAATGTCAACAGCCTTAATGACCATTATATAGGGTTTACAAAGTGCCATGCACCCGATGTTCTCCTCTTTCAGGAGAATTATCCCCTTGGCGCCCACTGTTCATTTTTGGCCCGATATGGGTTTGATCCATGCTAGTCATACAAGAGGGTCCAGGGGTTGGCTATCCTTCTTCACAGGCGTCTCCCTACGGTGGTCAACTGTAGAGTGTCTTTGATCCGCAGGGTAGGTTTGTCACACTTGAGGGATGATTGATGGTCAGACATGTCACCTGTTGAGCAATTATCTACCTCCCCCAGCATCTTGGTCCCACGCTGGATGCATTACAGGTGCTGGCGGGAATGTCCAAAGGGTTACTGTTGTTGGCGAGGATTTTAATATGCTAATGTCTCCTGCTTGGGACAGCTCAAGGGTTCTGGCTTGTCCAGCCCCTTTGAGCACCTGGCTCATGGACTGGGCTTCTGGCTGTGGTCTATGTGATGTTCGCAACTGACACACTATATACACACACCTCTGGTGCACACAAAACGACATCCTGGATTAACTATGTTTTTCTGCCAGCTACAGATATGCTCCTTACCGCTGAGGTGGGGATATTAACGCGAGGCATTTCTGACCACGTTCCTATTACTGTCCTACTGGGTAGTGAAGCTCAGACTGAGCGTCCTGTGTGGCGCCTTAGTGCTTGGCATCTTATGAATATAACTGTGGTTGACTATTTATCACAGTACTAGCTGATTGCCTTCCTGTTACTTAATGTGGGGTTGCCTGGGACTCTTTGGGCCACGGCTGAAGTCTTAATGAGGGGTATAGCCCAAACACATTTCTACAATCGGGACCAACAATGATTGCTGCAGATTGAGGGGCTCAAAGTCCGTATTGCTCAAGTGGAGGAGGCTTCATTGGTTAAGTCCCTTGAGCCTCACCAGCTTGTCCTCAATCAGTTATCCCTGTGCCAACTGAGCCTCGATGAGGTTCAGCAGTGCTGCCTCCCAGAGTAGAGTATATGGTTTTGGCGATAAGTCAAGCAAACTTTTACACTGCCTGGCTTCCTGCGGTCTCGCCAAAAGGGTTGTCCCAAGTATTCGGGTCCCTGACAACAACCTGCTTACAGAGACTAGTGTTATTGTGTGACTGCCTTTGTGGGATACTATGATGTGCTATATGCACATGGGCCTCCCCGTTGATTGCAGACCTCTCTCTCTGTTCACTGGTGCCAAACGATGCTGCAGCACTTGTTGAGCCCTTTACTCTTGCTAAGGTCGACTCTGCCCTGAATTCGGTCAAGACTCCATCATGGAGGGAGGAGCCAAGATGGCGATCTGAACAGACGTGCGGACGCTCGGCTCCGCCGGCTCACGAGTCCCGCACCTACATCCTGACCTCTATCCTGCTGATCCCTTCTGCCAAAAGGTGCGGGAAAAGGTGCCGAGTTCGACGGTGTCCCTCCGGTCTTTCCACCCGCCCGGGGTCGGAAGTTACGGGACGGAGTGCCCTTGCCCGGGTCCCTGCCCGCACCACAGCGCCTGCCGGACCAGCGCCTGCCGGACCTCGCATGCCCGTCCTGATGCGGCGACTGTGACACAACGCGGGGGTGCCTCCGCCTGCCTGCAGCTTGGCCGATACTTGTTTTTTCCACCCGGCTGTGACTACGCGGAGCTGTACCGGGACGGCCAAGAAGGGGCTTCCCTGGGGTTCCTTTGTTCACGGCCGCCATGATGCTGGTCGGCTCTTCTCGCCAACGTGCCTGTCGCCGGTGAGCTCCCCACGGCTCTGCCTATTTCTTTCACGGTTGCTGCTCCCTAATTGAACGACGGATGGCGGCGGATGCAGTATGCTACGGGGATGACGGCTGCTTAACGATCGGGTCCCGTGGCCCCCTCGTCTTATTTCCCCCCCCCCCAGCTCTCCACGCACTGAAGTAAAGATGGCGGCTCCTGTTCTCCGGTGCTGTGAAGACGACTGTGTGCCTTCCCTTAGGGATGACGAGCATGCTTTCGTGCAGGGAGCTGGGGCTGTCTTCTCCCCTGGGAATGTGGAGCTACCGGACCTGCAGCCGGAATGGACCTACAACGATGTACTGAAGGCCTTGGGTGAGCTACGTACGGAGATGTTCTGCACCTATACAGTATTGAGCACGGCTCTTGATGCATGTGCTTATGATGTATGCCATGCGCAGGGAGCTCACCCCCGACAAGATCTTGTATTGTCTTTGTCACAGTCTGCCAGCCCACCGCCGCCTTCGAGCGCTACTGTTGCGGTTCTGGAAACTGCTGCTGAGGCTTGTGGAGATCTGTTGCCGCCCGTCGATAACGCCGCTGCAACATTGTTTCCCCTTTGTTCCCTGGCTGGCTGTCTACCTCGTGCTACAGTCTCACTGCTTTGTTCATTGCTAGCCTGCCCTCCTGCCTTGTCTTCTGCTTCATCCTTGCTGGTTATGACTTCCCCATCTCGTAACTTTTGCCGCTTGGTTGCTTTGGACGAGTGTGTCATCAGGGGAGAACTATCTAAGGCAGGCAGGCGATGCCTGTTCAACGACTGTGCACTTCCCCCATCCTCGGAGCGGCCATGTTTCTTTGTTGCCTCGGACTACATCGAAATGCCGTGCAGGGTAGTTGTGAGTTCACCTCCCAGATCGGGCCAGGGCTAGGTGGTCCACTTGCTGCACTGTTATATTGGCGGGTGGGGACCGCGAGGGACCCGACTTTTACATGTGATTTTGTGTATTGATTTTTGTCTCTCCCTAATGGTCAGACCTTTGGTGCAGCTATCCGTTATTGTTATTGGGGTAGAGAATGCTTAGCGAGCCGGTGGTGTCCGAGCGTTTGCGATAAGGCTCTCCTCCCCGCCGTTCTTTTGGGGGAGTTTTGGAACGGATTTCTTTCCTTGCTTCCCATAGCAATAGTGCATATTTTTCTTTGCTTCTTCCCTCTTTCTTTCTCTCCACCTCTCTTTTCTTCCTAAATTTCGGGTTTTTTGGGGCGACAGACACTCTGCTGGGGGGGGGGGCAGGCCGTAGCCTCTGCATGTGTGTAGGGTGGGGGGTTATATTTAGTTTTTGTTAGTTTCTATGGTGCCTATGTACGAACTCTTTTATGATTTCTTCCCTTTTCTTCCGTTCTGGGTCTGTTATTAGGGGTTGGTTAGGAGTGGGTAGCGCTGGGGGTGGTACGTATATGTGAACTGCTTCTCCTGTTGACGTGTGCAGTGCTGCCTGGCTGACGGGGTGGGTTTCACTACGGTTGTTTCGTCTTGCTGCTGCCTGCCCATGTAGTGAGGTTAATGTGCGGACTCAGTTCTCTTTGACTCTATTCTTCACTGATTTATCTTTGGACTGGTACAAAAATTTGAAAACTTAAACCTCAATGCTCCTTTTCCCTAACGACATGATTCCGCTTAGTGTAACTACTACTGATTGTTGCTATATTGCCTGATGTCGCTGGGGAACCGTATTGCTTGCTTCTGTGCTCCACAGTTTCGTGGCCGGCCTGGTGGTTGTAGGCCCGTATTTGTTTCGATTTTCATGCACAATAAAGGTTTTCAAAAAAAAAAAAAAAAAAAAAAAAAAAGACTCCATCATGCTTTTGAAATGGTGCCATTGTTCCAGGTGGCAGCCCCCTCCATTGGGTGGGAAGGGTGCAAGGGGTGGCCGAGAAGGGTGCAAGGCAGAGGGGAGAACGGTGCAAGGTAGAGAGGAGAAGGGTGCAAGGCAGAGGGGAGAAGGGTGCAGGGCGGAGGGGAGAAGGGTGCAAGGCAGAGGGGAGAAGGGTGCAAGGCAGAGGGGAGAAGGGTGCAAGGCAGAGAGGAGAAGGGTGCAAGGTGAAGGGAGAAGGGTGCAAGGCAGAGGGGAGAAGGGTGCAAGGTAGAGAAGGGTGCAAGGCAGGGGAGGAGAAGGGTGCAAGGCAGAGGGGAGAAGAGCGCAAGGCAGAGAGGAGAAGGGTGCAAGGTAGAGAAGGGTGCAAGACAGAGGGGAGAAGGGTGCAAGGCAGAGGGAAGAAAGGTGCAACGGGGAGGGGGAGAAGGGTGCAAGGCAGAAGGGAGAAGGGTGCAAGGCAGAGGGGAGAAGGGTGCAAGGCAGAGAGGAGAAGGGTGCAAGGCAGAGGGAAGAAGGGTGCAAGGCAGAGAGGAGAAGGGTGCAAGGCATAGGGGAGAAGGGTGCAAAGCAGAGGGGAGAAGGGTGCAAGGCAGAGGGGAGAATGGTGCAAGGCAGAGGGGAGAATGGTGCAAGGTTGACAAGGGTGCAAGGCGGAGGTGGAGTAGGGTGCAAGGCAGAGGGGAGAAGGGTGCAAGGCAGAGGGGAGAAGGGTGCAAGGCAGAGGGAAGAAGGGTGCAAGGCAGAGAGGAGAAGGGTGCAAGGCAGAGGGTAGAAGGGTGCAAAGTAGAGAAGGGTGCAAGGTAGAGAAGGATGCAAGGTGGAGGGGAGAAGTGTGCAAGGCAGAGGGTAGAAGAGTGCACGGCAGAGAGGAGAAGGGTGCAAGGTGGAGAGGAGAAGGGTGCAAGGCAGATGGGAGAAGGGTGCAATGGGGAGGGGAGAAGGCTGCAATGGGGAGGGAAGAAGGGTGCAAGGCAGAGGGGAGAAGGGTGCAAGGTGGAGGGGAGAAGGGTACAAGGCAGAGGGGAGAAGGGTGCAAGGCAGAGGGGAGAAGGGTGCAAGGCAGAGGGGAGAAGGGTGCAATGGGGAGAGTAGAAGGGTGTAACGGGGAGGGAAGAAGGGTGCAATGCAGAGGGGAGAAGGGTGCAAGGCGGAGGGGAGAAGGGTACAAGGCAGAGGGGAGAAGGGTGCAAGGCAGAGGGGAGAAGGGTGCAAGACAGAGGGGAGAAGGGTGCAAGGCAGAGAGGAGAAGGGTGCAAGGTAGAGAAGGGTGCAAGGCAGAGAGGGGAAGGGTACAAGGCAGAGAAGAGAAGGGTGCAAGGTAGAGAAGGGTGCAAGGTGGAGGGTGAGCAGGGTGCAAAGCAGAGGGGAGAAGGGTGCAAGGCAGAGAGGAGAATGGTGCAAGGCAGAGGGGAGAAGGGTGCAAGGTAGAAAAGGGTGCAAGGCAGAGGTGGAGTAGGGCACAAGGGGAAGGGGGAGGGGAGAAGGGTGCAAGGGGGATGGTGATGAAGTTACAAATGTGCCCCCCCCCCTGGAAACATTCTGCGGACTCCCATGGAATGCACACTACTTTGTGAGAGAGAGTGGGAGAGAGTAGAGAGTAGAGAGAGTGATTAGAGTAAGAGAGAGTGGAGAGAGAGAGAGTGGAGAGAGAGAGTGGAGAGAGAGAGAGTGGAGAGAGACAGTGGATATAGAGAGAGAGTAGAGAGAGAGGGTGGAGAGAGAGACAGTGGAGAGAGAGAGTAGAGAGAGAGTGGCGAGTGACAGTGGAGGGAGACAGTGGAGAGAGAGTGGAGAGAGAGAGAGTGGAGAGAGAGAGAGAGTGGAGAGAGAGACAGTGGAGAGAGAGCGGAGAGAGCGGAGGGAGAGAGGAGGGAGACTGTGGAGAGAGAGTGGAGAGAGAGTGAAGAGAGAGAGAGTGGAGAGAGAGACAGTGGAGAGAGAGTAGAGAGAGAGAGTGGAGAGAGAGTGGAGAGAGAGAGTGGAGAGAGATTGGAGAGAGAGTAGAGAGAGAGAGAGTGGAGAGAGAGTGAAGAGAGAGTAGAGACTGACTGACTGACTCAGAGACTGAATACAGACTGACCGAGAGACTGACTGGCTGAGAAACTGACTGAGAGAGAGAGAGAGAGACTGGCTGACTGAGAGAGTGACTGACTGACTAACTGACAGAGAGAGACTGATTGAGAGTGAGAATGACTGACAGAGAGAGAGACTGACTGACTGACAGAGACTGACTGACTGAGGTAGAGAGATACTGACTGACAGAGAGAGAGACTGACTGACAGAGAGACTGAGAAAGAGAGGCAGAGACTGACTGACTGAGAGAGATAGACTGATTGACTGACAGAGAGAGAGAGACTGACTGACTGAGAGAGGCTGACTGACAGAGAGAGAGACTGACTGACTGAGGTAGAGAGAGAATGACTGACTGAGAGAGACTGACTGACACAGAGAGAGACTAAGAGAGAGAGAGACTGAGAGACTGACTGGCTGAGAGAGAGACTGACAGAGAGAGAGACTGACAGAGAGAGAGAGACTGACTGAGAGAGAGAATGACTGATAGAGACTGACAGAGAGAGAGAGAGAGAGAGAGAGACTGACAGAGAAAGAGAGACTGACCGACAGAGAGAGAGAGACTGACTGACAGAGAGCGACTGACTGAGAGAGAGAGAGACTCACAGAGAGAGACTTCACTGACAGAGAGAGAGACTGACAGAGAGAGTCACTGACTGAGAGAGAGAGAGAGACTGACAGAGACTGGCTGACTGCGAGAGAGAGAATGAGAGAGAGAGTCTGAGCAAGAAAGACTGACAGAGAGAAGGACTGACAGAGAGACTGACAGACAGAGGGACTGACAGAGAGAGAGACTGACTAAGAGAGAGAGAGAGACTGACTGACTGAGAGAGACTGACAGAAAGAGAGAGAATGACTGACTAAGAGAGACTGACAGAGGGAGAGAGAGACTGTCTAGAAGACTGACTGACTGAGAGAGAGAGAATGAGAGAGAGAGAGAGAGACTGACAGAGAGAGAGAGACTGACTGACAGAGAGAGAAAGAGAGAGAGAGAGAGAGAGAGAGAGAGAGAGAGAGACTGACTGAGAGAGAGAGACTGGCTGACTAGGAGAGAGAGACTGACTGACAGAGAGAGAGAGAGAGAGAGAGAGACTGACTTACAGAGAGACAGACTGACTGAGAGAGAGAGAATACGAGAGAGAGAGAGAGACTGACAGAGAGAGAGAGAGACTGACTGACAGAGAGAGAAAGAGAGAGAGAGAGAGAGAGAGAGAGAGAGAGAGAGACTGACTGAGAGAGAGAGACTGGCTGACTAGGAGAGAGAGACTGACTGACAGAGAGAGAGAGAGAGAGACTGACTGAGAGAGAGAGACTGGCTGATTAGGAGAGAGAGACTGGCTGACTGAGAGAAACTGACTAGGAGAGACTGTGAGAGACTGACTGACAGAAAGGGAAAGACTGACTGACATAAAGAAAGAGACTGACTGAGAGAGAGACTGACTGACTGAGAGAGACTGACAGAAAGAGAGAGATAGAGAGACTGACAGACAGAGGGACTGACAGGGAGAGAGACTGACTGAAAGAGAAAGACAGAGAGAGACTGACAGAGAGAGGGACTGACTGAGAGAGACTGACAGAGAGAGAGAGACCGACTGAGTGAAAGACTGACAGAGAGAGAGAGTGACTGACTGACAGACTGACTGACTGAGAGAGACTGACTGACTGACTGGGAGAGACTGCATGACAGAGAGAGATAGACTGTCTGATGGAGAGAGAGAGACTGACTGACAGAGAGAGACTGACTGAATGCCAGACTGACAGAAAGAGAGAGATAGAGAGACTGACAGAGAGAGAGAGACCGACTGACTGACAGACTGACAGAGACAGAGAGAGACTGACTGACTGAGAGAGACTGACTGATTGAGAGAGACTGAATGACAGAGAGAGATAGACTGACTGACTGAGAGAGAGAGAGACTGACTTACTGAAAGAGAGAGACTGACTGACTGAGAGAGAGAGAGAGAGAGAGAGAGAGACTGTGATGGAATTGGGGTCAAAGTGTGTATGCAGCTATGCAATGCCTCTTAAGATTGCCATTGTCTACTAATAAAAATGTATTATCAAAATGTGCTCTTTGTAGTTACATCTGCTTTTGAAATACTGCATTGTCGCATTGTCTACTGTTTTAAAACGGAAAGGAGAAGGAGCAGTGGATGCACTTTTGTCAAAACTGAACGATGAGTGGGCCCGATGTTGTATATCATGACAGGAGTCTGCATCAGGAAACCCACCTAAAATTGGGCAAACGTTCCCGGCCTATTGATGGCAGTGACCCTGTAATGAATGGACCACCACCTATGATAGCCTGCTGGCAGACTAAGCCCAACCTTTACCTCCACATCCAGTGTTACATATAACGGCTGTATTGGTGACAGTGGCATAACAATAGCCACGCATCCCCTGCAGTATGGCGGTTCGCTGGCCTGAGAGCTCTAGAATGGCACGGAGAATTGGGGGGGGGTCCCCTCCATGCAGTTTGCAGGGCCCCCCCCCTCAAGTTTCGTTACGCCACTGCCCCAGAGGGTCCAGCTGGCAGGATCGCAATTGGTCGCAAGGAACCTCAGTGTAAGACACTAACGAAAAACCAAACTGCCTGATGACACCTCCTAGGGGATAACAAATAAGTTGAACAGTGTAGGGCTCAAAGATGAGCCCTGCGGAACCCCACACGGAAGCGGAAATTGCTTCGAATATCGGTCATCAATCTGGACAAACTGGCACCTATTGTTAAGATAGGATTTAAGCATACTTAATGCCAAGCCTGAGACTCCCAGCCTGTGTATCCTTAAGATGAGAATGTCATGGTTCACGGTGTTGAAGGCCGCCAAAAGATCCAAAAGGATCAAGGCGGCTTTCGCACTGGAACCCAGCGAAGATCGAAGCTCCTCTGCTGCCATGACCAAGGCTGTCTCCGTGCCATGCCCCTCCCGGATGCCATATTGCCTGGGGTCCAGCAGGTTCTGTGAGGCAACAAAGGACGTGAGCTGGCGATTCATGATTTTCTCCAGCACATTAGCTGGAAATGGGATCCTGGCTATAGGTCTATAATTACTATGATCACCAGGATCCAGACCAGGTTTTTTCAACAGGGGAAGAATGGAGATCCTCTTCCATGCCTCTGGAAAAATGCCAGAGTCAAAAATCTCCTTAAAAAGCAAACAGAGTTGTTCGCTGATCTCCTCAGCGGCATAATGAAATATTTTTGGGGGACAAGGATCGAAGGGAGCCCCTGATTTCACCAGTCTGACTATTTGCAAGATCTGTTCTGTGTTTGGGGGGGACAAAGGCATCGAAATCATGATCATGCTGTTTCAGAGAAAAGGAAGGTTCAATCACTTGAATCTTACTATTATTTTCACAAAACGTCTCATAGATAGAGAGCACCTTATCCCTAAAGAAATCTGCCAATTGATTACAAAGTGCAGCATTACTGTTCAATAAGGGTGAGGTCGGTAGTGTCACTAACTCCTTTAGCACTGAAAAAAGTATTTTGTTTGATTTACCTGCCTGCTCAATTTTATTAGAGAAGTAGCTACATTTTTTCTCCAATTTTTTTTTTTTATAGACAGTCAATGACTGAGTATAGTTCACTTTTTCCACATCCCCATAAAATGTTCTCCAGCGCCTCTCAGCCCTTCTACATTTTTGTTTCTGAATACGTAGTGCATCATCGAACCAAGGTTCTGATTTCTTCAGCCGCCTACGGTGAATGTTTTTTCAGGGGCCAGGGTGTTTACCGCTATTTTTATCCAATTATTAAAAGTGTTAGTGGCTATATTAACTTCAGGCATCAATATTGGTTTGGAGGCAGCTAAAGTAGATTGCAATTGCAGTGAACTAATGTCCTTCCAATTTCTCCCTATAAAGGACCTAGAGGCAGAATGAGGACGAGCAAGATGATGGGATGACGTTAGTGAAAACTGAATACCTTTATGATCTGACCACTGGATTTGCAAACTCGCCTGCACTTTCAATTGAGGGTTAGATGTAAATTTGCCATCTAAGATGTGTCCAGCCTCGTGAGTAGGATGTTTAATCATTTGTGTCATCGAGGCAGTGGCCATCAACTCTAAAAGTGCATTTGTATATTGAGCATTAATATTTTCGAGATGGAAATTAAAGTCACCTAAGATGGAAAACTCCTGATGGTCAACACTAGCCTCAATGATATGGCTAATTGTCTCTAGAAATGTGCTCCTAGTTCCTGGTGGCCCTAAACTGTCTGCAATGCTACAAACAGAAATTGTATGTACTATACGTGTGGGATTGTTAGGTATTGCGCCCCAATTTAAGGCCACCAAACGTAAATTCTGTGTTGTATCCTTACTACTGGCGAAGAGAAAAGTTGTGCAATGTTGGAATAGTTCTAAAAAGCCTACTGCATCAAGATGGTTGAGTGACATGGCCAGCTGTAGGGATAAACTTTTAACATACGAGGAGGAACTCCCGGCGAAATCCCGGCCCAAAGACTTTTGGTGTTATCTGACAGATTATCTAAACGCCAGGGTGGCGGGAGCGGATGAGCATTCTATGGCAGAGGTGCAGCCTGCGTAAGACATGACTACTGGTAAAATGTGCATCATAGCTCTCGCTCCAAGGTTGTGTTCTGTATATTTCGGATTGCTTTATTTTGCTAAATTCAGAGTCTAATGGTCTAAGTTTCCTAGTTACAACTTTGTGTTATGTGTTATTTTATGTATATCACCAAAATACAAAACCTATACAAGACCCAACTGTCTGTTCCACACCGCCGGATCACATACGGTCGACTACTGATCTATGCTATTCACTTGATGCTATGTTATTCATGATATCGCAGCCGGCCCCAGGGTTGTAGGCTCATGGCTGTGTATTTTTTCTTTGCTGCAATAAAGGTCTTGGAAAAAAAAATAGTTCCTGGTGGCCTATAAAGTAATACGCCATTAAATGTGTAGTTTTCACTAATAGTGATTCCAAATGAGAGTAGTTCGCATTCAGGACCACTTGCTAAGGTCGAACTTTTTATTTTTAGACTATCCTTAACAATAATTGCTACGCCATCTCCCTGTTTTTCCTGTCTATCATTCCTGATTAATAGATATCCTTTGGGAATAGCTAATGAAAGCTCTATATCAGATGTGTCATCTGCCCAAGTCGTTGTAACAAATGCCATATCTATATCATGAGCCTCCAGCAGCTCTGCAAAAACAGTGTTATCTTTGATCAGAGAGCGTGTATTAAGAAGTAGGCCCGCAAACATTTTTGTGCCACTGTATGTGAATTAAAAGTCTGTTGTGCCCCAGGACTACATCTGGCTTTTGGAAAGAGGAGCTTTATGTTGCACAACAGGCAGACCATAGGCTCTTTAAAAATATCCAATTGCGGACAAGGTTCTTTTATCTGGTCGTTGAGATTTAAAAGAGTATCTCTTGAATATGTTACAGTTGTTTCTAGACTTGCCGATGAACAGGCAGGAGGTGTGGCCCCGGGCCTGGTCCAGGCGCGGACGGGCGCAGACGGGCTTGCCTTTGGCGCGACTTCGAGGTGCCCACTGCGCGTGTCCGCCCCGACATGCTGCTTAAATAGCAGTGAGTCGGACGTCCCGCGCTTACATCAGCTGCTGCCCAACCCGGAAGTAGTAAGAAGTATATCCGGGCCCTTAGCCCTCCGCAACAAACGGCACAATCCGCGGCAGAACGAGGCGGGGTGGAGATTACAAACATCTGAATGAATCAGTAAGTTTCATTTTAACAAAGAATAAAACGATATAAAATCTCCAGTGCTGGCCAGAGTGAACAAAATCAATATTTAAAAATATACCCAGGTCTCAGAAACCATTTCATTGTCACTAGAGAACGAGATATCAGCTCAGTTTAAAAATCAAGGTGGAAGGTAGCAAACCTACTGCTGGTGTCAGCGCATCCGCCAGACATGCTCCGTTCGCCTCCGGCCCACTCTGGGCAACCAACTCCGACAGAAAGCGGTTCATAGTGTCCAATGAGGCTTAGCAGGATGGTTATCTTGCAGTCAAAGCAGTCTCCAGTACAGTCCAGTTCGAGGCTCTGTGTGCAAACAACTGAAGACATAAATGGAGGGGTCCTGATGCAAGGGGAACAGGAGGCTGAAGATACTGAAGGATGCTGATCTGATGATGGGGGTCTTCCTGGGGCCTCCCCTCAGCCCACGAACACAGTGGGGCGACCTTGA
The DNA here is from genome assembly GCF_964263255.1 of Lissotriton vulgaris. Taxonomy (NCBI): domain Eukaryota; kingdom Metazoa; phylum Chordata; class Amphibia; order Caudata; family Salamandridae; genus Lissotriton; species Lissotriton vulgaris. Next base: position 275,276,292 of record NC_141698.1, on the reverse strand, counting down.
GCACAGACATCGATGCCTGTCAAAATTCGGTTGAAGTCCAGCCAAAACTAGTTACCACTGGTCTACTGGTCTCCAGTTACAGTGAAAACAGCATTTCCCTTTAACTGAGGTTAATGTACGTCTTGGGCAACCAAACTGCACTCCAATGACTCTCCTGGGTCCAGCAGACTTGGGTGCAACTTTTAAGCATCAGTCTGCTAGGCTGCACTTCGGCAGTCAGCAGCAGTCAGGCGATTGTGGCTACCAACTTACCAAGGTAGCTTCTTCTGCTTTTGTGGCCCTATAGCTGTAACAGGAAGTCAGGTTACTGACTCTTGAACTCACTTCTGTCCGGCGTTCCGGTACGACTTTTCCTGGAGCAGGGCACCAGAGGCACAGTCCTCTCTTTGCTACCCCAAGGATTGAGTCTCTTTGCCGGGTCCGGGGAGCAACAGGGCAGTCCTTCTGCGGTCCTATCTCCAGACGTGATCTGATGTCTGGGTTACGGGGCTACCACTTTTATGTCCAGAACTTGCCCTCGGGGATACGGTGGCTACTAGCCAATGGGCTACCAGTTCCCCTCCTACCTGATGACAACTTCTTATCAACTGTGACATCTAGCTGTCCCAGAATGAAATATTCTACCTACTCCCAAGATGTCAGAATCCTTCATGCGGTGTTTGGAGGCTGTTAGAACCGGCTGTCTCTAGATGGCAGAGGTATGCACTTCTGACAAATAGGGACACACCTTTTCTAGTCAGGGCAAGGGGATCACACCCTTTGATAACCCTTGCTCACCCCCTTGGTAGCTTGGCAGAGCAGACAGGCTTATCTCAGAGGCTGTGTGTTAAGCATTTATGACCACATACAGTAATAAAGTGAATACACTACAAATGGACACAACACAGTGGTATTATAAAAATAAGGATTTTTATATAAGGCTTAGCACAAGACCAAATAACGACAAAAATATACCACAATCTTAATAAATACTCTTGGGAGGAAAAATAATAGTTCACGTGTAGTTTCTCCTTAGCACAAAGTCTTTAGTATCAAAAGCAACTCTTCTTCTAGGAAACACAGTTCTTAGCAACAATGTAACCCACACGGGAGTCACACGACGTCGAGGCAAAGTTAATCCAAAAGGTTCGGCGTCGACCGCGAGGAGCGCTACGTCGAGCCCGGAGTCACACGGACCCCCAACAACACAGTACCTTAGGAAAATGAAGCACACGATGATCAGCGGCGTGGAGCAATCCGGCGTCGTGCCTTCGGTGTCGATCAGGCCTCAGTAGTCGTCGATGTCGATGATGCTGTTGCAAGAGTAAGCAGCGCTCATGGCGTCGAGAGGGCACGAAGTCGATGCGATCAGCAGCGGTGCAGACACGAGGTCCCTTGGAGCTGGAGACAAACTCACTACTCACTGGCGTTGCTGCTGGCGTCGATCAGGCCCGGCGGCCGGCGTCGAGGAAGCGGGACACTGGAGCCGTTACTCACGATGTCGAGCTGGATTCAGCGACGTCCGTCGGCGTCAAGATTGCTGGTTTCTTTCAGAGGTGCTGGATTCACAAGTTCCCGCAACAAGCACTTTTAGCAGATGAAGTCCTTTAGCCCTGTGACTTCAACAGGAGGCTGGCACTCTTCCAACCCTTGGAGATTTTCTTAGCAAAGCTTGAGAGTACACACTCAGTTCCTCTCTCCTGGTTCCTTGGCAAAAATAAATAAGCAACTGCTGGATTCCCCCAACAAATAGCACACTGGCAGAAGGGGTAGGCAAGTCCTTGGATCAGCAGGCTTCTTGTCCTTGGTTCAGGTCTCCTTGTCAGAAGTGATCTAAATTCTTGGTTCAGGGGTCCTTCTCTTATACCCCTTTTTGGCTTTAATCCCTTTGTCCATGCAGGGGAATTTCCCAACATCCTGGGTCTGTTGTGGGTGGAGCCAGGCAGAGGCACCTGGCCTATTCACTGAGCAGGGCTGGGTCCTCAGACGCCCAGCAGGAGGTGGAGCCAGCATTGTCACTGGCAGGAGCAGAGCTATCGGCCTCCTGGTAGGAGGTGGGGCCAGGATCGTCCATGGCAGGCACAGAGCCATCAGTCGCCTGGCAGGAGGTGGAGCCAGCATTGTATAAGGCAGGGCAGGCTATCAGCAACTACTCTCCCCCTACTCTCAACGCAAATGTCCCACTCATCCCACACTGACTCATTCAGACCTCTGGAGCCACCCAGCTCCTGTCACACACACACCAAACCAGCAGAAACCAGAAATAGTTAGACAAGAAAATAGCTACTTTCTAAAAGTGCTATTTTCAAACCCAGAGTCCAAAAACCATCCACACACACGGATGCGTTATTAAAACCCGAGTTCAGGGATACCAAACTCGACATTGCACCATGCTCCCCGAGCCAGCTAGGATCATAGCATTAATAACCCTGGCGGCCCATTCTAATTAATGGAGAGCAGGTTACCTCGCAATAGTGAAAAACGAATATGGCTGTAATTCACTATTAGGACATGCCAACTTGGTCAGGCTTGTCCTACCTTATACTTACAATGCACCCTGCCCGTGGGCCTATCATAGGGGTGACTAACATGAAGTTAAGGGAAGGTTTAGGGACTGGCAAGCAGGTGTACTTGCGCAGTCAGCGTGACAGTACCAGGCTGCACGTAGGCCTAGCAATGGCAGACCTTCAGACATACTTTTACGAGGCCGCTCTTGTGGGTGGCACAACATGTGCTGCAAGCCCACGAGCAGCATTTGTATTTACAAGCCCTGGCACTCCTGGTACACTAGACTAGGGTCTGACAGTAAACCAAATAAGCCAAACATGGAATTCAATCAATACATCAATTTTACATAGGGAGCACTTGCACCGTGGCACTGATCAGCAGTGGCACAGTGCCCAAAGCATTATACCAGCAAAAAAACATCGTAAAACAGTGGAGGCAAACAGAAAAAATGGAGGAGAGACTTAAGCCAATGATGCCAGGTCTAACAGAGGCTAGTAGCTCATTCTAGAGGTGTGGCTGCCTAAGGGTTACACGCCATGGGAAAACTGATTTGGCAACTGTTTCCCCCTCCCTCTCTGACGCCATGTGATCTACCAGAACAAAAGAGGAGCCCATCTTTTGTGTGTCCACCAATTTACCTTCAAAGGCAGCTTCCACTTTAAAACTTGCATTTTGGCTTCATACCCCATTTGGCCTTTCTGCCAGGAAAAGATAGCACTTCTACCAATGGCAGGTCCTTTTTGCTCACTCCTGAGAGTCGTTCAAATCCCCCCCAGGTGGGCAGAAGGCTGTTTCATGGCCAGTAACCAGAACCGGTCACTAGAATACTAGGGCAACAGAGAGGCAACTTTCTACTAAAGTTGCCATTTACTTAAAAGTTACATTAAATTCGACTTGTGCATCAAGTCAGATTTAATGTAAAGATTCTTTTCATACATTGAAGTCCAAACTTTAATAGTCCCATTTTTTAGTTAGCACACTTGAGTTGTCAGCGTGTAAATCTGTACGCGCCATTGGGGCTACTAGCCTATCTACAGCAAAAACAACAATATGGGGGTTTTATTATATAAAACACATGTACCACTTTTTAGTATACAGCACCCAGCCTTAGGTCTTGCTAGGCCTGGATTAGGGTTAACGTTTGTGTGCGTGTGTGTCTATATATATATATATTGGTATGTGATCAAGGGCACTTGATGCCCGAAACACGTCACGGAATGAGGAGTGAAAAATAAAATCTGCCATCTGAATGTCCTGGTGGTCCGTTTCTTCAGTTCACCATATGGAGGTGCTGGGTGTTGTTTTCGCATATATATATATATATATATATATATATATATATATATCTTGAACAACAACTCCAGCTGGTGCCACCACAGCGCGGCGGCGAAGTCAGAGAAACGGACCACTTCTGTAGGCAAGATGTTTATTTAACCTTTTCCATCCAATACAGCATATGCAGAAATATATATGTATATATATATATATATATATATATATATATATATACACACACACACACACACACACATATAAATATGACATAGTTCAGACCTTCCTTTTTAACATATATATATGTTATATATGATATAACGCGTCATGGAGGTGGTGTAAGGGTGAAATAAAATACATTTGCACCAGGAAACACGGAGTTCGCCTTTCGTTTGTTCTACAGAGAGCAGACGTGCATGTGTTAAAAAGGAACGTCTGGACTTTGTCATTAGTTTAGATGGCAAAGTCGAGTTAGCAGTTTCAAAACTGCTCTGCCAGAGAGCAATGGCCGGCTGGGATTCTTGCTTTGGTTTTTGTCACACCGATGGTGGCACAACAAGTGCTGCAGTCCATGTGGGACATTTTAACTTACAGACCCCGGTAACATTGTTGGACTGAGAATGCGTCTAGCCGAATCCTTCTAGCATTGTGCGAGTTAAGTTAGCATTTGCGGCACTATTTTGTATCCAGCCACCATTTTGTACTATGATTGAAAGTAAGCTTCTGTCCCATACTGTCTGCCTCAGCAGAAAGTAGCCTCGATTGTTTCTCTTTATCATTCAAGGTTGAGCGTCGCTGCACTAATAAATAGATCATTCAGTCTCTGCATGCCTTACTCAGTGGGTAGGCTCGCTCACACTCTCAGAGAGACGGGCACGGGCAGAGTAACCTTGAAACTAAGATAGCATGTTCCCGGTCTCAGGATTGTAGCTCGTCCTTCTGTACCTCCTTTGTTCATCAGCGCCCAGACTGGAAAATTCCAGTCTGGAAGTGTCTTCAGGGGTGTTGGAAATGTATATTTTTTATTACCATGTTGACGGGAGTCAGTCCCCCTGCAACATTCTAAGGAGGCTGGTCAGACTAGATTCCACTCGAGTGTGTGACTAATAAATAACTATGGCTTGTATTCTCTACTGCCTGACTGACTCTTCATTTGTATGGAAGGCTGAGAGATGGTCGCGAGGGACCCGGGTGACCCTAATCGGTAACTTCCTTCAGTTTGCACCCGAACAGGAACCCCATTGGGTGAGTGACCCTTCCTTGCCCGCGAATGGGTGAGGGGGACGGGGCCACGTAGGGTCGGACAGGCGGACCAGGGATCCCTGCACAAGAGAGTCTTGTACTCGCAATTGCCCCATCTGTCTGACCCCAGTGGTCATCCCGCCTGGAGTCCTGAACGGCGAAACTCTTGGATCTGACCGTTTGGTCCGTAGAGTCGGCAGTGGAGAATAACTTTGATTGACCTGTATGCACCAGTCGAGTTTGCTTTGGTTTTGTTTTGTGGCTATGGCGTCATTTTGGTTTGTGTTTGGTACGGTCTTAGGATTGTTTTTGGACAAGCGGTTGAATTTTTTAAATAATTTGTGAACATGGTACCAATTTGATTTGGATTTGGTGAGGTCTGAGGATCAACTTTGCAAGGTATTTGCAAATATCAACTCGGCATAAATAGTGAACATGTTTTTGTTAGTAAATTGTGCTGTGTGAGTTGTCGTTGTTCTGCTGATGCCCGGTTGGAAGAGAGTCAGCCCGCACCTTCGGAAGGCACTTCAAATTTTGAGATGTACGTTAAGCATGGCCTTGGCCCTATTATGTTTAATACATTATGGCACAAATATGCGAGGGACAATGCAGAGTTGCAGTGGCCGCTGACAGTCACTTTTGATGATTAAAAGTATAACTTCCTGCAGGATAAATTGTTTGCAAAAAGAAGAAGGCAGTCAATGTTTGATTCCCTTAGAACATGACAGAATGAAAGCAGAAAAGGAGGCCCGAAAGGGAAGGATGCAGATAGTGACTCAGAAAGCTGTTACATATGATAAAGAGAAGACTGAGAAGGGGATAGAGTGTGCTGATAGGTAGTTTTGATTGCAATGTGAAAAGTCTTATGTGGTTAGAGGAGAAAATGATACATTTGTGGAGGAATTGTTAGACACCCAACCTCCGCCTCCATATGCCCCGCAGAGAATATACCCTGCTGTGCCAGAGCCCCAGTTGTCTGTCTCTTCTGCCCCTGTTGTTGCTGTTTCTTCTGTTAAGGACCCAGCTGCTTTGGCTGCCGCGCCTTCTGTCATTTCTGTGGCTTTGCCTTCTGTGCCTGTGATAACTGCTAGTCTCCCTGCTACGCCTATTGGTTCGATGTCTCTCTACTCTCCAGCCCTTACACCCACAACACAGCCATTGATGACTTTGGTGCCTGTTCCTTCTGTTACTACTCCCTCCCTTTTCCTTCATTCCCTGATAGTACAGCGTAGCGGGACGCCTGCACGTGGATCAGGGGACGGGGGCTGGGTAACTGCTAGGGAACGACTGGGGTGGATATTGATACGATCTGATGTGGGAGAGGAGGAGAAAAAGGCGGTAGCCAATCAGGCCACTCAGTGGGCTCGTCACCCCATCTATAGTACAGAACATGTGTGGAGTGTGATGAGAGATTATGAGCCGTTTGTGCAGCAGCATGCCCTTAATCACATGTCGGCTACACTGATTGGATGTTGAAACAGTGCTTCAATCATGTAGCGCCCCAGAATATTTATGATATCAGAGACAATGTATATGCTGCTGGTATGGTGCCTGAGAAGGTTTTCAATAATGTTGCAGCATTGGTAGCTTATCGAGGTAGGCAGTTTGAGAAGAGCCCAAAGACAGTATCCCAGTTTCCGATGAGGAACGTCCATCCCATATACCACCCTGACTTACCGGAACTGCGAGATCAGCAGAATACTGTTGTTAGGCCGAGGTTAGAGGCCCGTTTTCAAGAACAATGGGTTTACACTCTGTGGAAAAGGAGTGAGGTTGTGTCCCTTAAGACTCAATTACCTGACCCTAGAAAAAACACAACTGCATATTATAAGGAATTGACTGAGGCTGCTTCATCGACAGTGATGACGCTTGTAGATATTGAAATGTTTTTTGGTCTGCTGGTCCCCGTTGACATTTGGTGACAGGTGCACACGCAGGACCTGGTTGTGGAATTGAGTAGTACCTGGGATCAGATTATAGCATGGGATAAGGAGAGGAAGCCTGGGGAAAACCCTAAGGCCGAGATACTAGCTTTGCCTGGCCGAATTATTACGTATATGCACTCTCTCATTCCACCGAGAAGGGTAGATTGGGACAAGTTAATGACATGTCGTCAGAAGAAAGATGAAAGTGTATCAGATTTCTTCATCCGATTTGAGGGTGTATTTTTGGATTTTAGCTGATAGGATTTGTCGATGGAAGGGGGTGTTCGATTGTTTGTTAATAGATTTGTTAAGAACTTGCTTCCTGAGATAGGAACAGGTTTGCAGGCATCAGAGATCACTTGGACAACATCTTCCCCTTCTGTTATATTGAGTATGGCACAGTATTATGAACACAGGGAGAACGAGGAGAAGGAGAAGATAGAGAAGAAGCAAAAGGAGTTCAAGGCGAAGGTGTTGTTACAGCAGGCATCTAGGGGCAACAGAAGGGGATGTGCTGCTGGTCAGGCACGGCACCTTTCCTGTACTAGCAGGAGCGCTGCGCCTGTGGGACCATATCAGTGCGCATACTGTAAGGAGGAGGGGCACTGGCGTAGTGAGTGTCCGGTGTAATTACAGACAGTTGCGCCCCCCAGAGGACGGGGTTCTCGTGGACGGGGTCGTGAAGAAAGTGATCAAGATAAGATTCGGGAGGATAGGACCTCACAGGATCGCACAGACCAGAACTATTTTGATGACCCTCAAGGGAGACAGTATTATCATGATGATTATGATCTGGATGAGGTAACAGGGATGTCTCATGGCTAGGACTGCCATGGCAGGGTGAGGGACCAGTCCAGATACCTGTAGATCAGTGCAATCCTTAAGTCACAGTGGATTTGCAGGGCTTAGTTAAGAAACTCTTAGTGGATAAAGGTGCAATGAATAGCTCTGTTTCTCGTTCGCTGGTCCCGGGACAGCTCTGTCTGGCCAAAATAATGTTTCGGTAGGATTTTCTGGCATACCGGTTGTAAGCCCCATTTCCAAACCTCTTGTCTCGATTGTCGGTCCTTTTACTGTGGATTCACCGTTACTATCGACAACAAATTGTGGAAAAAGTTTACAGGGCCTGGATTTATTACAGAAGTTGCATGCAACCATTTTTTGCTCTCCGGAAGGTGTTTACATGACAATGGGTCTGAATGTGGTCAGCTCTAAGCAGTGTCTATTCAAAGATGCGCCCCTTCCTGCTGCGTTTAAGGATGTGCCACCCACTTTGTGGGCAACAGGTGACACGGATGTAGGACTATTGCAAATTCCCCCAATATCTATTAAAAGTTAAGGACAATGCCATTTTGCCTCGTATTCCCCAGTACAAAATCCCACAAGCAAGGGAGCAAGCTTTTCTGTGAAATATACAAGATCTGATTGAGACGGGGGTAGTTGAGGAGACAGCAGCGAATGCATGTAATAGCCCTATGATTCCTATTCTAAAAAAGGCATCTTCAGACTCCCCAGATGACCACCCAGATGTTTATCGTATTGTGATTGATTTGCGTGCAGTTAATAAAATAGTGGTCCCTCAGGTCCCGGTGGTCCCTGACATTACTGGCCTTCTGACAATGTTTCCTTCCTCTGCTAAATGTTTCTCTGTCATTGATTTGAAAAATGCATTCTTTAGTATCCCGCTTCATCCTGACAGCCGCAATTTGTTCGGTTTTACCCTAGCCGGCAGAAGTTTGTCACTCTCCTCAGGGCTATGCTGAGAGCCCTAGTATATATATATCCAAGCCTTAAAAGCCCAATTGGACCTCCTTACGCTTTCCCCAGGTAATGTATTGCTTCAATATGTGGATGACATACTAATAGCTTCTGACACTGAAGAGGGATGCAAAGACAGTACGGTTAAGTTGTTGCTTCATTTGGTTCACCATGGACATAAAGTGTCCCTTTCTAAATTTCAATACTGTCAACAGGAGGTCACCTATTTAGGTCACTTACTGTCGAAGGAGGGTATTAGATTGACCCCTGAGAGCATCAGTGCCATTGTTAAAATGCCTATCCCTAAAACTCAGAGGGATGTGCACGCTTTTATTTGCATCACTTCCTACTGTCATCATTGGATCCCTAATTATTCATTACTAATAAAGCCTTTGCTTGCCCTAACCACTAAAGATGTGCATGAGCCTCTGCCTTGGACGCCTGAATGACTGCAGTCTTCTGAGCAATTAAAAGTTGTGCTTTGCTCTGTGCATGTGCTTGGTACGCCTGACTACGCGAAGCCGTTCTTGCTGTACGTACATGAGACAGCTGGCTGTGAACTCTCTGTCTTAACACAGGCCCTTGGAGGTAAGCAATGATTGTGTGCTTATTTTTCTGCTCTGCTTGATCCAGTCGCCAGAGTCCTCCCGAGCTACCTAAGTGCGGTCACAGCTGTGGCTGTCTCCATAAGGCAATCGGCTGGGCTCATACTTGATACTGACCTCACAGTAATGGTGCGCCATGCTGTGGCCCCCCTTTTGAATAAGACTTAGACGCAGAACCTTACAAGTGCACCTCTGACTGGTTATGAGCTAACTCTCTTTGCCCGCATATCACAATAAAAAGATGTGCCACTCTGAACCCTGCCACCTTTCTAACCCTCCCTTCTGAGAGTGAGTAAATTGACATACATGATTGGGTAAACAGACATAATATCGAGTTTTTTTATTTCGACTAGACATAATATCGAGTTTTTAATTTCGACTAGACATAATATCGACTAGACATAATATAGACTACAAAAATATCGACTAGAAAAATGTCATATCGATTAGAATAGCAATAATATTGATTCAAAAATATAGAATGGACATGATATCGACTAGACAGAATATAGACAACAAAAATATCGATTTTAAGGTAAGGTAATATTAATGTTTATTTTTTGTGTAATATAATTCTGTAGCGGGTTGTGGGTTTATAGGGGAATAGGGTGGGAAGTAATTTAAATAGTTATTTAAAAAAATGGTTTTTATTTAAAATTAATTGTTAATTAATTAATAATTGGTAATTAATTAAAATATAATTGGTAATTAATTTTAATTATTTAATTGATAAATATTGTATTTTTAGTCTTTTAGTTTCTGTAGCGGTTTGTGGGTTTATAGGGGAATAGGGTGGTAAGTAATGTAATTATAATTAATTAAATGTTATTTAATTAATTTGAATTTATTTTAAAATAAATCTTAATTAATTATTAATTGGTAATTAATTAAATTATAATTGGTAATTAATTATAATTGATTAATTGATAAATAATGTATTTTTAGTACTTTATTTTCTGTAGCGGGTTGTGGCTTTATAGGGGATTAGGGTGGGAAGTAATTTAATATTAATTAATTAAATATGTTATTAAATGTATTGTTATTTATTTAAAATTAATCGTTAATTAATTATTAATTGGTACTTAATTAAATTATAATTGGTAATTAATTATAATTGATTAATTGATAAATATTTTATTTTTAGTAATTTATTTTCTGTAGCGGGTTGTGAGTTTATAGGGGATTAGGGTGGGAAGTAATTTAATAATAATTAATTAAATATGTTATTACATTTATTGGTATTTATTTAAAATTAATTGGTAATTAATTATTAATTGGTAATTAATTAAAATAAAATTGGTAATTAATTATAATTGATTAATTGATAAATATTTTTATTTTAGTTATTTATTTTCTGTAGTGGGTTGTGGGTTTATAGGGGATTAGGGTGGGAAGTCATTTAATAATAATTAATTAAATATGGTATTTAATTTATTAGTATTTATTTAGAATTGATAGTTAATTATTATTGATTGGTAATTAATTACAATATAATTGGTAAATACATTTAAATGATTAATTAATAAATATGTTAAATTAATTAATTTAATTTCTGTAGTGGGTTGTTTGTTTATAGAGGAATAGTTTTGGAAGTAATTTAATTGTAAGTTATTACATTGTCTAAATAAATATATTGATTTTAATTTGTAAAATATTTTTCAATTTTAAATTAATTGATTGTTAATAGGTAAATTATTAGTACTAGTAGGTAATTTATATAATTAAATACATTTTATTTTTCAATTTAATAGATTATTTAATCTATTTTACACAATTCTAAAATAATTAAATTATTTTGTAATCGATTTTAATATTTATGTTATATATATTTATCTAACAAGTATTCAATTTCTATACTGTTGTACTCACTGGAGTTGGAATAGTAATTTTAACCCCTAGGCTATCCAACGCTTTCCCATCTGTTGCACTCACTGGAGTTGGAATAGTAATTTTAACCCCTACGCTATCCAACGCTTTCCCTACTGTTACACTCTCTGGAGTTGGAATAGTAAATTTTATCCCTACGCTATCCAACGCTTACCCTACTGTTACACTCTCTGGAGTTGAAATAGTAATTTAAACCCCTACGCTATCCAACGTTTTCCCTACTGTTACACTCTCTGGAGTTGGAATAGTAAATTTTACCCCTACGCTATCCAACGCTTACCCTACTGTTACACTCACTGCAGTTGGAATAGTAATTTTTACCCCTATGCTATCCCATGCTTACCCTACTGTTGCACTCACTGGAGTTGGAATAGTAATTTAAACCCCTACGCTATCCAACGCTTTCCCTACCGTTGCACTCTCTGGAGTTGGAATAGTAATTTTTACCCCTACTCTATCCAAAGCTTTCCCTACTGTTACACTCACTGGAGTTGGAATAGTAATTTAAACCCTTATGCTATCCAACGCTTTCCCTACTGTTGCAATTATTGGAGTGGTAATAGTAATTTTTACCCTTACGCTAGCCAACCCTTTCCCTACTGTTGCACTCTCTGGAGTGGTAATTGTAATTTTTACCCCTACGCTATCCAACGCTTTCCCTACTGTTACACTCTCTGAAGTTGAAATAGTAATTTTTACCCCTACTCTATCGAACGCTTTCCCTACTATTGCACTCACTGGAGTTGGAATAGTAATTTTAACCCCTACGCTATCCAAAGCTTTCCCTACTGTTCCACTCTCTGGAGTTGGAATAGCGTAGGGTTTTAAATTACTATCCTACGCTATCCAATGCTATCCAACGCTTACCCTACTGTTGCACTCACTGGTGTTGGAATAGTAATTTAAAACCCTACGCTATCCAACGCTTTCCCTACTGTTACACTCTCTGGAGTTGGAATAGTAATTTTTACCCTACGCTATCCAACGCTTACCCTACTCTTACACTCACTGGAGTTGTTACAGTACATTTAACCCTCTTGCTATCGTACAGTAAAAATATTGTATATATTTTGTTAAATATATGTGTATATATATATATATATATATATATATATATATGTATTAAAATTTTTTTTAAGTTACATTAATTATTTATTAATTTTACGTTTATTTAAGTATTTTAAATATGTTTATATTAATTTAATTTAAGTTTATATTACTTTTAAGTTACTTTTAACATATTTAAAAAAATCGATATTTTGACATTCTATATTTTTTACACTCGATATTTTGGAGTCGATATTTTTGTACTTACCTGTTTGAAGATAGGAAGTTGATATTCTGTCAATCGATATTTTATCCTCGATATTTTGGCATCTCGATATTATGTCAATCGATATTCTGTCAGTGATCCACATGATTGTATTTTTAGGAAAGAGGAAGATACGAGGGGATGGGTAGATCTGACTGATGTTCCCTTATCTGACCCCCAAGGGGAACTATATGTCGATGGCTCTTGTTTCAAATTACAGATGGCACCACCACTGCAGCGTATGTGCTTACTGCACTGCATATGGTAGTTGAGACATCCCGAGGTCCCTATTAGTCCGCTCAGGCAGATGAACTGGTCGCCCTTAATAGAGCTTGGGAATTGAGCTAGGGACTGGCTGTTAATATTCATTCTGACAGACAGTATGCTTTCGGGGTAGTTCATAATTTTGGGTGGCTCTGGGCAGAGAGAGGGTTCCTCACGTCCCATGGGACGCGTATCCAACATGGCCATTTTATACATAGGCTTCTGTCCGCCTTGACACTTCCTCAGAAACTGGCTACAGTAAAGTGCAGTGCCCACAAGGCAATTACTGAAGATGTGGGAAGAGGGAATACATTCGCAGACCAGACAGCTAAGGAGACACTCGAACAAAACTAAATAAGATGTTTGTAGTGGGTCCCGCTAAGTGGGTGCCCTAGGTCACTATGTTTGAGGACACGCTGGACAATGTGAAAGAAATCCAAAGTGAGGCTACAATTGAGGAGTCAGCGATATGGCAGGAAATCACAGTAACTTAGATGAGGATGGGAGTTGGACAGATACGTCAGGAAAACAGAGATGGGTGTTACCAGATGCATATGTCCTCCCTGTGGTCACTATGGAGCACGGGCCAGCCCACATCAGTGCAAGAGGTATCTGTAAGTTGTTAGATCCTGTATGGCAGAATGACAACATTCCCAAGGTTCCTGCTCATTTAGTGAAGTACTGTATGGTATGCATGATGTATAATCCGGTAAAAGGCACCCCTACATGCCCTGATAAATTTGCACCTACTCCATTCCCTTTCAAGGTCCTTCAGATGGACTTTATCGAAATGGAACGACTCAACAATCTGAAATATGTGCTAGTCTATGTTTGTGCATTCAGTAAATGGGTGTAGGCTTACCCCACTAAAGAGAACACTGCCATGGCGACGGCGAAGGCACTTTTAAAGGAGTTCTTCCCTCAATTTGGTGTGCCCCGTTTGATTTGGAGTGACAACGGAAATCACTTCAATTCAGTTGGTTATTCAATTGGTGTGATATGGGCTACACATCAAACAAAACTTTCCCGCTGCAAACCACCCCCAGTCACAAGGTCTGGTTGAGAAGTACAATGGTACACTCAAACTGAAATTGGCAAGGATTCAGGAGAGCACAGGATTGCAGTGGCCAGACGCTTTACCATTAGCTCTTTTGTCTCCAAGAGCTACGGCTCACTCTAGGACAGGGTTGTCAATATATGAGGTCGTGTTTGGGCGCCCGGCAAATGTCTATGGCGTCTCACGACCTTGACGGTTTTCAGAAGTTGAATACCCTTTGCTAGTGGATTACCTGTATGAATTAACTAAAAGCTTGCGTTCTATTCACCAACAGATACACAAAGCCTTACCATCAACACCAGAGGGGCCCGGGCACGATATTTGGCCTGGCGATTTTGTGCTGACCAGACACTTACAGAGGAAAGGAAGTTTGGAGCAGCGGTGGAAGGGACCTGCACAGGTGCTCCTCGCCACCTGCACTGCTGTGAAGGTGGCCGGATGGAAGAATTGGATCCATTCCCAAGACTGCCGCAAGGTGCCTCGCCCTTTACCCTACGACCAGTGAGTGCCTGACAGAGTAGGTGACTCCAAAACAAAGCAGGTGCCCCGTTTCGTTCCCTTTTAGGATGCCCGGCTGACGTGGGCACAAACGGAGGAGGAAAATGACGCAGTGTTGAACGAGGCAGTGCCTCCTGAGATCAGAGCCCCAGACTGCCAGCCCATCTGTGCTTGAGCCCCAGTCCATTGGCCCCTCTGTGTCTGAGCCCCTGTTTGAAGACGCCTCTGTCCTCGGAGTAGCTATGTATAATCTGCACCCCTGACGGAAGAATAGTGCACCAATGGAAAAGTCCGATTAGCAGGGATGGACTCGATAAGTCAGGCAACAGTAGCATAGGGAGAGACGAGATTGGTGCATTGTTCTGACATGTGCACAGGATTGATCGAGCGGGCTCCCCTGGGAAGGGGGTGCCTCATCCTGAGCGACGTGGGATTCTTCAAGAGCTGGTCCGACTGCTCCACCCCCGGTTCTTAACATCGTGAACACTGATGAACATTAGGAGTATACCGGTGAGGCTCTGAAGGACATTGGGAACATTTGCCTCTTTTGTTTTCTTGTCATTAGCTCCATTGCATGTCCTTTCCTCTGGTTAAAATGTATCCATTTGGTTGCCCCATTATGGAGGAGGAACAGCCATTTGCAGACCCACGTGTTGGGCAAAGTGAGTCTAGTTGGTCCAGTTGGTCTACAAAGAGTAAAATAGTTTTTGTGGTAATTGTCCTGATATCCCTATTAGCAGTACTTGGAATAGTAAGGTTCCTTGAGGAGAAATATCCTGTGCACTCTTTGGTTGGTACAACGCCTGTTCCCCCTGAACACATGTTTGTTACTTTAGCCCCCCATAAAGGTGAACGCAGAAAAACATACGTAGATAATGTGTTTTTGCACACTTCACCAAGCACATGACACATCTAATGTCACAAACTGTTGGATATGTGGACTGCTCCATTCTGTTACACATAAGAGTGACAGCTTGTAGTCGCTGCCTATATCTTATTTAAGCAGCTGTAAGGGATGGTTTTAATTGTTCTCTATAGTATACGTTCATTACCATTCTTGCATTATAAAAATTACATCTGCTGATTATCTCAAAGTGTTAGAATATATACGTGTCCACCAAGGATTTACCCCAGGAGAACAAGGGACCCCAACAGACTGTATGAATGTGAGTGTTGCTTTATGTCCCTCGCCATCCTCTTAGCGAAAAGGGGAATAGCTATGCACTAGCGGGCCCCGGCAGGCCCACCAATAGCAGCCTGGATAGGAGCCTTAAAAGAATGGGGGAAGGCGGAGGAGGAGGTGTTACGGGACGAGGAAGTAAAGGGTACCTGCAAACATCCCATCTCTTTAGAGTGGGCACAATTATTGCACGCCTTTGCACACAAAACCACCCCTGAGGAAACACCAGCAAACTCCCAGCCCCAGGCCCCACCCACACCCCCCACAGGATCCTAAAGCAGACACTCCACGCTCGGAGCGGCGCACTTAGGTTCACCCCAGTGGTGATGTCACACCTGAAAATCCCCTAGTCGGTGTAAACATACCCAGCTAGGACGGCTTCACACCCTGACCCCCCCTTCCATGAAGGTAAATATATCATTACAAAATTACATTTCAAGGAAACGGTACCATCACCCTCCCTGTTGACCATACCAAAACAAAAATCAGGTGTCTCTCTCCCACTCCACCCACAGTTCACCCCAAAAGTTACAGGTTCGAGGTTCTGCATCAGCAGTTAGGGCTCTGATGCTAGTTTGTTGGGAGCGCACTCTGTCAAGGAAGGGCGCATTAAATACTGGAACAAGCACACGACCGAAGTTGGTCTACACAGGTCCATTGTCAGCAAACACGCCTGTAATCCATAATGCTATTGTTGATGACACATATTAATGGGAGGGCCCACATTCCATAAGGTACTCCCTATTGTCTGGCGATTATAATGTATGTGAACTAGCGATAACAGGGGGCGGAGCTAGCCGGCGTCGATGGCGGACGCGTGAGCCTTCGGCTCCTCGCATAGCCCCGGAATAATCCTGTTAAACTATCCTTAATTGTGCCATACATGCCATAGCGGGCTCTCGAACATCTGTTGGCACCCCCAGCTGCATTTGAGGACCTTTTGGACCGATTGCGGGCGAGCCTTCCCGACTTTTCAAGGGTGCTGCCCCCGGCGGCGCGGAAGTGGAGAACTAGGCCGGAAGCCGCGCACTATCCTGGAGAGGTGGCCGGCCGACGTCGCCGGACGTGCGGCTTCAGCGCTGGGAGTGGTCGGGCTGGGCGCAGACCAAACCATAGTTTGGGTTTGTCACTGAATGAGGCGACCTCTCCTTCCTAGTCGGCGACTGCCCCATGAGTGAAGGGCCTGGAGGCCCGACGGCGGGGGGAAACAAAAAACACTGAACTCCTGCGCCACGAGGTGGAGCGACCGTTAACTCGGTACCACTGCCGATCTGGTTCCCCACTGCGGCGAACCGCTATCCCGACGCCCCCTGGTCACGGAGGAGCGAGGTTGACCGGGGCAGGAGCTGGGGACCTGACTGCCTCCTGGGCTATGCTGGTGCGAAACTTGCTGAAGTGAAAGGAAGGGCTTCGTCCGCCATTGCAGGCGCCACCTTGATCGCGTCGGACTCCCGGAGACTGGTGGCAGTACTTCGCTTGCTTACAAAGACCCTGGAGTTGCATACGCGGCCTGCTGCCGAAGAGGAGTTCCCCTGCTCTGAACTTCTACACATTAGGGACTGCGATGGGGAAGAACGACACGGCCCAGGGGAAGCTCTCCTTTGAACGGCGCCGGCCAAAAGGGTCGGAGGTGGCGGCGCCGGAATCATCGCCGAAGGGAGCCACAGCGACGGCCCCGGCACCCACGGAGCTCCGAGAAATGTTGGCTGCAATCGAGAAGGGCATCCAGGATAGCATTGCATCTGTGGGCACCAAGATAGACGCTCTGTCCTATCGCATGGATCGCATGGCGGAGCGTGTGGACAAACACGCGGAGCGCCTAGACATGGCGGAACGCCATCTCACCGAAGCTGAGGAGGCCCAAACAGAGTGGGACAAAGAAAGAAAGCAGTTCGATAGACTTTTACATGTTATCCGCGACAAGACAGAGGACTTGGAGGCGCGTTCACGCAGATCCAACCTCCGTATCACAGGCGTAGCGGAAACTACACAAACGGGGAAGATGGAGTTGTACGTAGAGAAACTGCTGAAGCTGCTACTAGGTGAGGAGGTGTTTTCCCCCATGTTCATTGTTGAACGAGCGCACCGCACGTTGGGCCCACAACCTCAGCCTGGCGCGCCTCCTCGCCCCATTATTGCGAAGCTACTTAACTATCGCGACAGAGACACAGCTTTACGAGTAGCGAGGGAGAAGGGCAAACTACAACATGAGGGTATGGATATCTCCCTCTACCCGGACTTCACCGCTAGGGTGCGGGAAGAAAGGTGGCAGTTTGCGCCATATAAGAAACAACTCCGGACTCTGGGCCTGGACTACGCGATGTTGTACCCCGCCAAGCTCCGCATAAACACCGGTGGGAGATCGTATTACTTCACAGACCCTAAAGAACTTCATAAGTCCCTGAAGACTTGGACGAGGGAGCGGAAGGAGGCTCGGCGAGACCAGGGGGACGACGCCGGCTCGGCATCGATCCTGGACGACCAGGACTAGAGGTCACTGTAGCGTGGTTTGGAACTCTTCAATGAAGGTAGCCACCTGACCCCGGCACCACGAGGACTCCATGTTTGCAGAGGCACGTGGGGCCTACATTCGCCCTACCAGGGTTGTTTTGTGAGGCGGTGGAGATGCTGATCGGACACAGGCCTCACACACTGCTGGTGAGGTAGTAGTTGCAGCGGGGGAGGGTATCCTGGATCAATGCTGCAGAATTGGGGGGGCCAGTATGGGTGCGAGAGGGCTGTTACACTTTCAAGTCGAGGGGCACTGTCATATAAGAGGGGCCGGACTGAGGCGCTGATCAGACATTCCTTTGGAACAGTTAGTGGTGCACTATTTTGGCGCACTCTGCCCTGGTGCCTTTGTTGTGCCACTCTCTAAGGGGTTAGTGTTGAACTGTTGAACACTCTACTTACTGAGGGTTGATGGGGGGGTTCTTGGGACCTGTCTGACCTGGTTGGGGGCGGTCGGCTGTGGGTGGGTTGGTGCTCGAGGGGTGGGGACTAGGATCTGGTTTGTTGGGGAGAGTTGTTGCCTGGGGTTGTTTGTGGGGTTTGGTTGTATGGAGTGTGAACTGCCGTGTGGTGCTGTACCTGTTCGGAGACGCCGGCTGGCGATTTTGAGATTATGTGAACTGCTGTGTCCTGCTTCGCCCATCCTTGCTAATTATGCACAAGTGAACCCTTGTAATGTCTAATGCTGCACCGACTTTACCTACACATGCCCCGGATAAGTTGAAACTGATGACCTGTAATGTGAGGGGTCTGAACGACTTCCGTAAATTAAGGAAGGTCCTTAGCTATCTTAGTAGACATCACGTGGACCTAGCCCTGTTGCAGGAAACGCACTTACCACACTCCAGTAGAATGTTACAATCTAGGGGTTTGGCTGGGAACATAGTCGCCGCGGGTTTCACGACACACGCCCGTGGGGTGTTAATCTGGGCCAATCCCTCATCACAGCTGAAGCTTATTCCAGTGCACTCTGATCCGGAGGGCAGGTACGTCCTGGCTAGATGCGTGGGTAAGGGACTCGATCTACTGGTGGTGAACGTTTATGGCCCCAATTATGACCACCCTGAATTCTACGCGACTCTGTCTGCTCTTGCCAGGTCACATGCACAGCCTTGGACTTTATGGGGTGGGGACTTTAACTTTGTATTTGACCCAACTGTGGACCGTTTCGCGGGCCTAGTTCGGCGCCCGGTGGCTTCGGCCTCATATATGAAGGCTGAAATGACTAAATCAGACTTGGTGGATGTTTGGAGGGAAAGGCACCCCACGAAGGGCGGTTTTACACATTACTCGGCCTTCCACGATGTCCACACTAGGATAGATTACTGGTTGGCATCCCCCCAGGTACTGCGTAATATTAGCGCATGCGAGGTCCTTCCACGCACACTTTCGGACCACTCCCCTATCCTCCTACACCTCTTAACAGCCAGGAAGGGGATCCCGGCCTTCACTTGGAGGTTCCCCCCTTTCGCGTTGCTGGATGACGCCTTCAGGGGGGAGCTCGCGGAAGATATAGAACAATACTTTGTGACAAACATAGGCACAGTCGACGACTTCTTTACGGTCTGGGAAGCTTTTAAGGTGTACATCAGGGGGGTGGCTATGTCAAAGCACTCGAGTGTGTTACGCTCCATCAGACGGGACCTCACTACTTTGGAGAATAGGATAGCGGAGCTGGAGGCTAGGCGACTGACGACAGGCGGCGATACTAAGGGACCGGCGCTCACCCAACTTCTGTCCGAGTTTCAGGCTCTGGTGGACAGAGAGATCCTTTATATGGGCAAATATGCCACCGCCAGAGTGTACGGGGAAGGGGAAAGGCCTGGCGCGTTACTGGCGCGCATGGTCCGAAGCTCTAGACGCCCACTGGTCGTAGAGGAGCTGAGGACTCCGGAGGGCGACACAGTCACAGATGAGGAGCAGATACTAGAGACCTTCAGAAGATACTACGCAGGGTTATATCAGTCCAAGACGCAGGGAGTAGAGGACGAAATGGAAGACTATCTAGATCATATTGCGATGCCGTTCCTCAAGAACTCGGATAGGGAATTCTTGATGGCCCCCTTCCACCAGGACGAAATACTGGAGGCTCTAGCGAGCATGAGATCCGGCAGTGCCCCGGGCTCGGATGGCCTCACGGTTAGCTTTTACAAAGCCTTTAAGGACTTACTGCTACCACACTTGGTTGCCCTCTTTGATGCCGTTTGTGAGAATGTCGAAATGCCGCCTACTATGCGTGAGGCGCTGCTCATCACTATACCTAAACCGGGGAAACCGCCTGACCTTTGCAGCTCGTACAGACCACTCAGCCTGCTGAATGTCGATGCGAAGATTTATGCAAAGGTCATAGCCACTCGGCTGGCCTTACTGGTCCCTGGACTGGTCGCGCCGGAGCAATCCGGGTTTGTCCCGTGCAGAAATTTGACCTACAACATACGCACGGTACTGGGCACTATGCAGCATGTCAAGCAGGAGAACAGCGCGCTGGCAATCTTCCTAGACATGGAAAAAGCGTTCGACTCGGTTGAGTGGCCCTTCATGGTGCGTGTACTGCGAAAGTTGGGTCTGGGCGAGCCGTTCATGCAGCGGATTGGGGCGCTGTACCATCGGCCCTCTGCCAGGCTACGTCTGGGCGACAGGGTGACGGAGCCGATCTACATTGGAAGGGGCACGCGACAGGGTTGTCCCCTGTCACCGTTGCTCTATGCTCTGGTGGCGGAACCCCTGGCATGTGCCATACGGGAATACCACAGCCTAGAGGGTATTAGCTTCCCCACCTATAAAATAGGGATATCAACTTATGCAGATGATACGTTATTGTATGTCAGAGACCCGGAAGCTAACTTGGCCGCTGTTCTTCGTGAGGTGGTCCGCTTCGGCTCGCTGTCGGGCCTGATGGTGAACTGGGATAAGTCGATTGCTTTTCCGCTCACCCCGGTGACACGTCCGTTTGCTATGGAGTACCCGCTGCAGTGGTCTTCTGACTCTGTCCGTTACCTGGGCATTCAGCTTCATACGGATCCTGAGATCCTAATTCGGGACAATTACGGGGTGGCATATAACAAATTGGTCGACGACGTCGATGCCTGGATCAGGCTTCCGCTCTCCCTTTCGGGTAGAATCGCTTTAATGAAAATGGTGGTGCTTCCCCGATTCCTGTTCCTCTTCCTGAATTTGCCTGTGGTATTATCGAAGGTATTCTTTAGGCAACTTACCAAAGTCATGATCCGGCTGGCTTGGGGTGGCAAGCAGCCCAGAGTCCGATGGACGACCCTGATACTCCCCTGCCAGATGGGGGGCCTGGGAGCACCGGACCTAGAACGCTATTATAGAGTAGCACAGGCATCGCAACTACACTCGTGGATTCACGGTGATGCTCGGACCCCGCACCTCATATTGGAGTGGTTATTTGCGGACCCGCTCCCTCTGCCTGCCACTGTCTGCCTGCCCACGGACCGCACGGTTGGCCAGATGGACTCACTTAAAGCGACCAACCATGCCTGGAACTACTTGATGAGTTCTCGTGGCTGCACATTACTGTACTCCCCATTGATGCCTGTCGAGTGGGCCCTTTGGCTTGACCCGTTGGGTGAAAAAGGAGTGGATAAAGCCCTGCGGACCCTTGGCATAGTGAGAATGGAGGACCTGTTCGCGGATGGCACACTTAAAACCTGGGACCAGTTGGCTGCCACGGAGTCAGGCCCCACCCTGCTACAGAAATTCCAGTATCATAGACTCCGCTCTGCGTTCCGTGAAATTTTGGGCCCAGACTTGGAGGAACCGGAGGAGGTCCCGGAACTGACCTATGTAATTAAATCCACCTCGTCTGCGAAGCTCATTTCGCAGGTTAACAAGTTGGGTGTAGTGCATCAGCACCTACAGCCTTCTAAGGCCAGGGAGGCCTGGCAGGTTGATTTTCAATCCCCCATAGATGATGTTATGTGGCGATACTGCTGCTCCAGCACGCGTAAGATTTCCTTGAATGGCAGGCACCGGTTGGTGCATTTCAAATACCTACAGCGGGTGTACTATACCCCTGAGCGATTGCACCGCTATGGCCTTCGCCCCACAGCTGAATGCGAGCGCTGCCGAACAATGGTGGCAGATTTTTTTCCATTTGGCATGGCTATGTCCTGGGGTGCAGGCATTCTGGGGGGAGGTATTTGCCGAACTAGACCAAATTCTGGGGGAGCCTCTACCCCGCACTCCGGCGCTGGCGCTCATTGGTTATTCTAAGCGACTGGCCCCTTCTCTGCGTCGTCTGGTGGACATGGCACTGCTGTTGGCCAGGAGGGTGGTGGCGGCTTGCTGGATGCGAGGGCCCCTGCCAACCAAAACGAGATGGATGCGAGACCTACAGTATTGCTGCACCCAGACAGAACTATACAGCGACCTGTTACCGCCCAGGAGTAGGCCCAAGAATTTCTGGGATCTTTATAAAGAGCACCTACAGAAGGGGGAGGAAGAAGACTCTGACACATCCGAGGCGGTTGAACTACAGGATAGGGTGGGGGAGTAAGGTTCTGACTGTGTTCATTGCTATACAGAAGGGGGGAGAGTTGGGAGTGCTCCGAGTTGAGTGGGGGCTGCTGTGAGGATTCTGCGCTGAGATGAGACTGGGGGCTGCCGGGAGAGGACCATTCCCTGCGGGGGGCAGACACGGGACACAGAATAGGTACACATGGGGACAGGATGGATGGGGCTGGGTTGGCAGACACACAGACACACTCTAGAGGGTGGGGTGGGAGTTTAGTTGGGGTTGTTTTCTTGACCTTATCTTGGTACTAGACCTGTTGACCGCGATTGCAGTAGTAGATTGCCAGTTGCCACACCGTACCAACACGCAGCTTGCGACATAACACTTCTCTTGGCATTGTTATACAAACGATGCATTACCACGCCGCCGGGCCCCCGGGATGCCGGCAACAAGGCTGTGTACGGACTAGTACTTTGCTGCTCATGTGATTATCATAATGTATGAGGAGGTACACTGTGCTTATGTGTTACACTTGGTGATGTCAATGGCTTTGCTATCAATAAAGGTCTTTTTAAAAAATAAAAAAATAGCGATAACAAATGTGCGTTTGTATATGACTGTTCCACACCCAAATACACATGTAAATCTATGTATTACGAATGTGTTGAGATATTTGAATTGTAAAACCTCAATAAACAAATTAAAAAAAACAAAAAACAGACTGCATGAATGTACATGAAAGAGAAAAAAATGTAGCATGGCTTCAAAAGTTAAATATTGGATTTTCAGGGATTTAATGCCACTGAATACTTTAGCTCATTCCAGATGCGCAATATTACTCAGGATGAGGCAATACCGGTGCTAGTAGTCAACACAACAACTGGGTTTTGTGTTCGTGGGTTTGGGACGGTGAAAGTGGGTTAGAGTATTTGCAACTATACATGCACATTGAGCACGAGTAATAGCCCGCCTTTGCTCCCGCTACATAATATCTACTTTGTTTGTGGGTCTCAAGCATATGTTTGGCTTTCTAGGGGATGATCAGGTGTCTGTTATTTCTCTTTCCTCCTTCCCCCAGTGTACATAGCACAGTCCAACTATCATAAGGACCATCAATTGCAGCTTAGGAGTGCCCATCTGTTCCGAATTAGAAGGGTTATTAACACAGAAGACATAGACCAGACTGACACAACTCTGCAGCAGTTTACAAATGCTATGAAGGGTATTTTACCCTTTTGGGGGCCTGTGTCCAATAGCCTTAACATTCATCGGCTCACCAGAGTTGTGGAAGGGGTCATTAATACAACAGCAGGGATTTTGACAAATATTACAGCTGACCTTCAGGCTACGAAGCTTGTTGCTCTTCAGAACAGGATGGTGTTAGATGTTATCCTTGCTGATCAGGGAGGGGCCTGTCGCATCATTGGTAGCATTTGTTGTGTGTACATATCGGACCACGCCCCTAATGTATACAATGCTATACAGAAGTTGCATAGGCTCGCATCTGACATCCACCAAGAGAATGGTACGTGGTTTCTGGTTGGTTCCGGGTTTAATAACATCCTGGGGGTGGAAGATTCTTATCTTCCTGATAATATTGGCAGGCACCATTTTCACATGTTGCCTATGCGTACATTGCCTTCCTGCTTGCTGTGCTTACTGTGTTGGAAAGTTGACACCCACACCAACGGCCCCAATATATGATGCTAAGTCTTAGGCAATGATGACGCAGTCTATCCACGACTTAATGTCTATTGATTAAGGTATTTTTGAATATTGATAGTGTGTGTATTAACAAATAAAAATGGTTTTCTTAATATGCAAGTAGTTACTGGCTTCCTAGCACTAGACAAAATTGTTAGCAAATGCTAAAAGGAGGGTCTGTTGGAACTGAGAATGCGTCTAGCCAACTCCTTCTAGCATTGTGTGAGTTAAGTTAGCATTTGCTGCACCATTTTGTATCCAGCCGCCATTTTGTACTATGATCGAAAGTAAGCTTCTGTCCCACACTGTCTGCCTCAGCAGAAAGCAGGCTCAATTGTTTCTCTTTGTCATTCAAGATTGAGCTTCGCTGCACTAATGAATAGATCGTTCTGTCTCTGCATGCCTTATTCAGTAGGTAGGCCCGCTCCCACTCTCATAGAGACGGGCACAGGCAGAGTAACCTTGAAACTAAGATACCATATACCCGGTCTCAGGATGGTAGCTCGTCCTTCTGAACCTCCTTTGTTCATCAGCGCCCAGAGTGGAAAATTCCAGTTTGGGCGGGTCTTTATGGGTGTTGGAAATGTATATTTTGTATTACCATGTTGACGGGAGTCAGTCCCTCTACAGCATTCTAAGGAGGCTGGTCAGACTGGACTTCACTCGAGTGTGTGACTAATAAATAACTTTGGTTTGTATTCTCTACTGCCTGACCAACTCTTCATTTGTATGGAAGGCCAAGAGGTGGTCGCGAGTGACCTGAGTGACCCTAATTGGGTCACTTCCTTCACCATATACCAGAGACTTACAAGTAAGTTAACTTACCAATTGTGGGTGAGCTAATCAGACATACACGTTTGAAGGGTCATATCATTAAGGCATGTTTGGCAGGGCTCAGTACACTCACATAGTCACAAAACCAGCAGCATTTGGCCAAAACGTTGGGGGTGATCATGCAAAAAGTAGCTTTGCCTTGCAATGATTGACGCAAACCTTACATGCAAGGCTTAAGTTATAACTTCTTGGCCCTCGTACCCTTTCTCAGCCTGCTCCAACTCTCAAACACATTTCCAAAATGAAGCATTCCTCCAATTCATTTTCCTACAGAATACCTGCTCTAGAGGAATCCTCTGACCACTTATTGACTGGAAGTGTAATTGCTTCCTCAGATACAGGTTTGCTAGAAACCACCAGACCCAGCAGCCTTGATGAAGAAACAAACACTTCAAAGAGACTCAGCTCAACCCTGCTCGACAATAAGACTATTTCAGATACGGATTGTGTTGTATAGATTATATGTTCCAGATTCAGACTCAGACACAGATCAAGGCATCTCTATGAACTGGTTTGGGCCACATAAAACATGTCCCAGAAGGGCTTATATGGATGAAAACGAACAAATATCCCACACTCATGTTTCAAAATGTTTGGCTCCTCTGGATGAAGCACTTTGATTTTCACCTTATTTTCCACCCTATATCATCTTCTTAGGCTAAGTAGAACACGTAGCTGAGTAATTCTGAACCCACATTCATTCTGCTTTTTCTGAACCATTCAAAACAAGCTAAAAGCTGAATGTCCCCATCCTACCATTGTAAGTCATGTCCTACGGCCTCCAACACTGCATCCTATGTTAGTTACATTTTTACTAAATTTGGCAAGGATCCTAAAAAGTGTATAGAAGGAGCTTGGCTTTCTTTCCAAAACAGGCTATTGGATGACATGAGTCTAGCTATTAACATATTTGAACTGGCAGAACAAATTGTTGAAACAAAAATTCCTATTGCTCAAATTGAACTCTCAAATTGTATACAAAGACACCATGGGGAATGTAAATACAGCTATTTTGTATGGGAGATGAAAAGGTGTCTTATTAAAAATTTATACCAAGCTTATGAAATTGGTTGCTTCTGAAGTGGATTGGGAAGAGAACGGTTTTCTTTCTGGCGACAATTTCATGAAAGAAATATCCAAATATGTTGTCATTACATTCACTTTAATTGAAAAGGCTCAGATACCACTCAAGACAGTATACGGTTCCCACAGTTTTTTTCCAGGACTGGCAGAGGTAGGGGTCATAATTCAGGTTGTTTCATGTAAGATAATCAGTACCAATTCTTCCACTCCAACTCCTACAATAACAGGAAAAACAACCGTTCTCCAGAGACACAGTAGTTTCAGAAATCAATTGTCAGGAGACAAAATATAGCTGCTGCAAATAACGGTAAGTGTTCTACTCAATCCTAGGGTCTGAGGAGGCCAAATACCAATTTTTCTAAGAAAGAAGAATTATATTTCAGGGGACCCTTGGAGAATTCAAACTGTTCAAGGATGCCAAATAGAACTATATTCAAATCTGATCGAACTTTCTTTCCCAAAGACATTCCATCTGTCACACCAAGATTCCCTTCTGGTAGACCAGGAGGTACAGGTTCTCTAAAGCAAAGGCTCCACAGAACCGCCAACCCTTCAACCTAAAAGCTTCATGAGCAACATATTCAAAAACAAAACAAAAACAAAACCTACACCAGTCATAAATTTAAGATAGTCAAATTCCTTTGCGTTTTATCAACATTGCTAAATGGAGACCATTCCCCATTCAAAAGATTGCCTTCAACCAAATTACTGGATGATTTGTTTGAACAGAAAAGATGCTTCATTAACTGTTCCTATTTTCCCCTTGAGACATTAACTTCAGTTCTACTGGCAAGATCATTTTTACAATTCAATTCTATTATACCAAATACAATATTCTATTTCTTTGCTAGCAAATCTAGGTTTTGTGATCGATCAGGAGAAGTTTCTCCTAATATTGACTCAATATCTAGAGTTCTTGGGATTCCAGATGAATTTCACATCTCCCTCTAACCAAAATCACTAAAATATGTAAGAAATTCCCAGTTAATGTCCTATCTCACATAACATAAGACAGTTACAGATAACTGCAGGTCTCCAGGATTCTCATATCCAAGTAATATTCCTGGGTCCTGTTCAGTATCGAGCTTTTCGGAGGCTGAAAATCAGACATTTAAAACAGTTCTTTCTTATTCTGATCCGGTTCCATTAGATTCAGAAACATTGCAGCTGAATAACATCGAGGGCTGGAATATAAGAACTATCTTCAAATCCATTCCAGATCTGCTATTAGACTTAGACACAAGTTTATTCAACTGGGGAGCTCGATGTGCCTAATTCTCAAATGGCAGCCCTTGGTCTCTGAAGGGTTCCTTCCTGCACAGCAATTGTTAAGAGCTTCTTGCCAGGTTCTTTTCAAATCAGACCTTCACAAAAGACAGAGCCAAATCTTCTACATTTCTAAGGATGGACAGTCTTACTACAGTGCACTACATAAACCATTTTGGAGGCACCAAATCAACAGCATTAGGGGAACTCATGAAATAATTGTGAGAGGATTGTCTCCTGCACCAAGTCTCAGTAAAATTAGAATACAATCCTGGTTTAACTAATGTGGCGACAGACTGGCTGTCTCGCCATCTTTCATATTATAGTGTCTAAAAACTTCATCCTCCAGTTTCCAATGCCCCCAAGTGTACTTCTGGGGTCCATTCTCCCTGTACCTTTTTACCACTCACCCCAATGCCCAGTTTCCTCTCTTCTTTAGATGGAGAATAGATCCAAAATCCCTAACATTGGATATTTTCCTCCATCCTTGGTCGTCTGGTTTTTCTCTTTGTTCTTCTCATGATCTCCAGAATCCTCTTGAAATTAATAAGACAACAAGGAAGAAAAAGAGTCACTTACCTGTAACTACAGTTCTCCAGTACTGGTATCTTTCATAGATTCACATGCTCGAATCATCCCCCCTGTCGTAGTGGTAGTCCCATGGTATCCTAATAAAAGCAGTAGATAATACTATTATAGGCTATAATGCAAAGAATAGTCCCTGCAATAGCCTATCTACCGTCTTTTGTAAAAAAGAACTAAACTTAAGTAATAGCCAATAGCACTAACCCTGGGCGGACAACTACGCTACGCTTGCGTAGTTTGCAAAGTTTGCGGTACTACGCAAAACGCAAATTGCACGTAGCACAGTGCGAACACGTGTAGCAGTCATTTTTTGCTTGCTTGCGGTCCTCAATGTCAAGTTGGCGACCGCGAGCGAGCAAAATGACACCTCGGCGAGTCTTTTTCCTCATTCGCAATCAGCAACATCGAGTTGGCGATCGCGGAAAATAAACCTCCCGGCGAGATTCTCAACAATAATGCGTCGTGAAAGTATGTGCACTCTTCCACGTAGCCGCACAGCAAATCTTGTACAATGGGACGCCAGCAAAAAGAGCAGCAGAAGAGGATACAGCACTTGTAGAATGTGTTTTGGCCTTGATCGTGAGCGGTTTACCCTCCTTAGTATTACAAAGTTGGATAGTTGTAGCAATCCATCTTGCAATAGTTCTCTTTGTGACAGCACCAAGTCTCTGAGGCGCATATGAGACGAGCAATTGATCCGTTTTGCGTAGTCCTTTGCAAATAAAACTTGGGGCATTGTTTGTCATCTAAGGAGTGAAGAGATTTCTCTGCTGGAGAGGAAGGAATCGGAAAAAATGTGCAGAGGACAACAGGTAAATTAAGGTGAAACTGAGTTAGAACCTTGAGAATGAATTTAGGATTTGTTCGCAGTAAAACGTAGTCCTCTGTAAAAGAGAGATAGGGTTCTCGTATAGTGTAAGCATGGATTTGACTTACTCTCCTTGCAGAGGTAAGCGCGAGAAGCAATGCCACTTTCCAAGTGGCAACCTATTATTACACGACTCTCAATCCGGATTTAGAACGGGTTTCAGCACGGAGACTGCTCTCTTGGAAGTATCTGAGACGATCCGTGAGTGTGTGGATAGGGGCGGGGAGGCCATGTTGGTCCTCCTCGACCTATCCGCCGCTTTTGACACGGTCTCACATAAGATTCTATTGGATCGTCTGAGGCAAGCTGGAATAGGTGGCATTGTACTATCTTGGATTGAGTCCTTCCTTATAGGAAGATCTCAGAAGGTGTTTCTTAAACCTTTTAAATCAGAGGGTAAACCCCTTCTTTGTGGTGTCCCTCAGGGCTCTGCCCTGAGCCCTCTATTTTTTAATGTTTACCTTGCACCTTTGGCTAAAGTGGTGGAGTCCTGGGGGGTCAGAGTGATCTCCTATGCTGATGATACTCAGCTTGTGTTCTCTTTTAGAGATCACTCTGACTCCAGCTTTGCCAGCTTTCGCCATTGCCTGGACAATATATGCTCCTGGATGACCACCAATCATCTTCGGCTTAACACCGATAAGACAGAGGTCTTATTTTTTAACCAGAAAACTCCGCTGTCTCCTAGCCTGTGGTGGCCTACGGTGCTTAACCCCCCGCCCACTCCTGTCCAATCAGTACGCAACCTAGGCTTCCAGTCGATAATGCCCTCTCTTTTAAAGCCCAAATTAACAAGGTCACATCAGCCTGTTTTGCGAAACTACGTATGATCAAAAAGATCTTCCCATACCTCCCTCTTGATGCCCGCAGAACCATTATTCAGGCCCTCATCACATCACATTTGGATTATGCCAATAGCCTCTATGCCGTTGCCCCTCGGTACCAGATCGAACGTCTGCATATTGTGCAGAATGCGGCGGCGAGACTGATTGGCAATATCCCTTATCGGCAGTCGGTTGCTGTCTACTGCAAGAAGCTACATTGGCTTCCCATTGCATGTCGCATCCAATTCAAGATTCTGACTCTTGCTTTTCGTGCTCTTAATGGCCTTGGACCAGGATACTTGAAAAAGCGACTGGTAGTGTCTCAATAAGTCAGATCCTTGAGATCTAATAGTCTACGTCTTCTGATTGTGTCACGCTTCCGACGTTCCAGAATGGGCGGTAGAGCGTTTGGCGTAATGACTGCCAAACTCTGGAACAGCCTCCCTCTTGACCTGAGGTTCAGCCCCTCTGAATCCCTTTTTCGCAGTAAATTAAAAACTTGGCTGTTCTCCATGGCTTGAATTTAGTCTCTGGATTTTCCTTTCCTTTACTGAGTCTTCCGTCTTTAGCGCCGGGACACCCCTGTCGGGGGTAGCCGTGCGCTCTATAAGCTGCTTAAATAAATAAATAAGTGAGAAACTTGAGCTCAATTTTGTTACTTGGTACAAACTGTGGTTTCATTAGTTGAGATAGGTCCACATTGAGACGCCATTCTGGCGGAGGAGGCCGAATGGGTGGAAAAGTCATGTATAACCCTTTCATGATTTGTTTGATGATGCGAGAAGAACAAAGGGAAGAAGCATCAGAAGTATGCCTGTAGGCGGAAGATAGCTGCGAGGTGGACCCTCACTGATGCATACACCTGTCCTGACTTTGCCAAAGAGAGTAGATAAGACAAGAGTTGTTCCGGAGGTGAGAGAAAAGGGTGGATATAGTTCCTAAGGCACCAAGAGCAAAAAAGTTTCCATTTTGATCTGTACGTTTTAGTGGATGATTCAGCTCAAGCCCCAGATAACACATCCCCACAGTCCTGGGGAATGTCTAAATTTTTGAATTCATTGAATTCAGATGCCAGGCATGCAACTTGAAGAGAAGTTGGGTGTGGGTGCATAACTTGTTCTTTGCTCATGGTCAATAAAGTTGTTATTACTGGCAGGTGATATGGCTTGGACTCCAACAGTTGGAGTAGCTCCATGAACCAATGCTGGTGGGGCCAATGTGTAGTAATGAGGATCTGCCCGCATGGTTCCCTTTTCATTTTCATTAGAACTCTGGAGATGAGCGGGCATGGGGGAAAAGCGTAAGCAAAGATTCCTGACCATCTTATCAAAAACGCATTCCCCCTTTACCCTTTCTCAGGTATCCTGCTGGCGAAGAACCAGCATTTCTGGTACTCTTGAAATGCAATGAGATGAGGTCTAAGTTGGGTGTTCCCCATTTCCGGAAGATGGAGTCGAGAATTAACAGATCAAGCTTCTAATCATGACAAGTGTGTCCTATTTTGTTCAAGGTGTCTGCTAGGTTGTTTCTCACTCCTGGAAGATGTTCTGGCTTGAGTATTATGTGATGCAGTAACGCCCACTCCCAGATCTTTTGAACTTCCAAAGATAGAACCAGAGACCTTGTTCCTCCTTGCTTGTTGAGATAGTGCATGCAGCTGGTATTGTCTGTACGAATGAGGACGGAAGATACTTGTATTCTTGAGAGAAACGACTGAAGAGCCATGAAAATTGCCCTCAATTCCAGGAAGTTGATGTGCATCTTGATGAGAGAGACTTTATTTGCCACTTACTTACAGTGAAACGGAGAAACCTTTGACGTTTGGGATGGATAGGACTATAGAAATACTCATCCTGTAAATCGAGGCTGGCCAGAAAATCAGAATTGTTCAGAAGTTGTACTATCTCCTCGAATGTTACCATATGGAAGGATTTTTCCTGCAGGTATTTGTTGAGCTTTCTGATGGCCAAAATGAGTCGTCTTTTCCCCCAATTTCTTCTTTCCAAGAATAATACGGAGTAGAATCTCATTTCTCTTTGAGAGCGTGGTACAGATTCTATTGCTCCTTTGGTAGGATGACAAATGCTTCTTTCTTTAGTAATTGAAGATGAGATGATAAAGATTTTTGTGATGGGTGAGGAGGTGGTACTGCGACAAACTTCAGGGTATGGCCGTATCTTATTATATCCAGAATCCATCTGTCTCTGGTAATTTTTTGTCATTGACTGAAATAGTGTGAAATGCGAGGTCCTCTGGTTGAAATGACAGTGGGGAGAGCAGCAGGTGCCAAGCCCTCATCACTGTTTCCTAACAGGATCCCTGGACTGCACCGGTTGTTTATGTCTGGGTTGTCTGGGGATTGCAGCCTCTGGTGGTGCACAAAATGTCTGTTGTTGATAGGAAGGGGGAAAGGAGTTGTAGACCTGAGGTTGGTATTTTTGGTAACCTCGTGAAATTAATATGTTCCTCTACCACGTACTCCATGAAAGGGGGTCTTCCTGTATTAGAGCATGCCCAAAGCCTTAGCCATTTTAGTCTTGGCCTTAATGGTCTGTAAGGTGTCATCAATATGTTTACCGAAAAGCGCATCGCCAGCAAAAGGCATATCTAGTATTTTGCTCTGCACCTCAGGGTGAAATGTTATTGTTCTCAACCACCCTTGCCGCCTAAGGACAGCCGCTCCAGTGAGCTGACGAAAGGTCAGAGAAGCCACATCCATAGAAGCATCAATGATCTCTGATGCAGACCTTTTTTCCTTCAAGAAGATTTTTTCTTGACTCAAGCCTTTTGTCCTTTGGAAGTAGGTCCACATATAGAGCGACATCAGACCACATTTGGCGGTTGTATCTTCCCAATATCACTAGTGCGTTAGCTGTGCACACAGTAGTACTTGAGGTGGTCGTAAACCTTTTGCCAATATTATCAAGGCGCCTTCCTTCGCTGAATGATTCCTTGACCTCCGTTGTGCAGCTTGTGTGATCACTGAGTATGGTTTTGGTTGTCCTACCAGACAAGCTGGTGCATCATCAGGAGCCATATATTTGTATCTATTCTGGGCCGAACTGCAATTACTGCAGCAGGTTTTCATAACCATTACACCTTCCTCCCAAATATGGTCTATAATAAGGATTGCTCTCAAAGTCTTCTGAGATAAATCTTTAAAGTAATAAAGAAAGCAGTCAGACTGCTTGACAGCCATTATTAATTGAAATTGAGAAGCTGCCCTTTCCATCAATACTTGGAAGTCGCCCATTTTCTCCGGCAGAGAATCTGTTGTCTGAAGAGATGGGGAAGCCAGTGTTGAAATTCCGCAATCTTCCCATTCATTGACCGTTGGCCTTGTACCTTGAGGTTCACCTTCCTCTGTCTCTCCATCATCAGAGGTATCATGCTGTTGTAAAGGTATCAGTGGAGTTGGAGGCGGCGGTGGAGGTACACTCGTCGATGAAGAAAAATGAGAATGATAATCCTGCAACATGTCTTGCAATTCTTGTACTAATGCCCCAGGAAGGTGGAGCATGCGTCACGAACAGGCTCCATGTAATGCATCTTTGCATGTGGAGTATGAAAGTCCTGCTGATAATAACCCTCATAGTCATCTTCATCATCATCCTGATACTTGACATGTAGTTGAGAGGAACTGTAGGCATAGCCAAACATGTCATCTTCATCAGATTCCTACAAAAAAGTTGAAGGTGGTAAAGGCAAAACCAATGAAGGATTTTGGAGAAACGCCTCACCACCGGTGTCGTCGAGGAGAACGTTGTTGACGTGTATAATGGTGTTAGTTGTAATGTCGACGGTCTCTTGAGGCCAGGAGTAGCATACAGCCTGGTCAGCTTCATCAACGGCAGTGATGTCTGTGTCGGAGATGAGGACAAAATAGGAACTGACGATGAAATTATCGTTGCCGTCGTCGATGATGCTGGAACTGTCATCATCGCTGTGGTCGTAGACGACGAAGAGGGGGTCATCTACGGAACAAAAGTCGTCACTGAGGATGTAGATGTCGACGAGGAAGTCGTCGACTGTGAAGACAATGTCGACGAGGAAGTTGTTGGCGGTGATGATACCTTAGCCATTGCTGAAAGCGTCGTTGGTGGAGCCGCCGTTGACAACGAGATCTTCGATGACAATGCAGGGGAAACATGCCCCGTCTGCAATTTTTGCGTTGACTGAGACCCAGAGGACGATGCAGGTTTTTTAGAAACTATAATCTTAATAGATGGCTCTGAAGAGGTTTTCTCATGCTAAGAGGTCAGATGGCTTTTCTCCTCAGTAGGAAATGAATGCTTTCCTTTTTGTGAGGGACCTGCTGCTTCATGATGGGATGTTTTGGAAGTCTTCTTACTAGAACCCTCAGGAGATTCTTGAGACATCTCTCTCCTTTTAATTCTTTCAAGAGAGGAATGTGAGGCAGAGCTTCCCTCATCATCAGAGATGACAGCAGACTTATTTTTCAGTCTCTGCAGCTAAATCAACAACCTACCCTCTCTGTCTTTAAGGCTTTTGGTATAGAAAGTTCTACACATTTTGCAGTCCTTTACTTTATGCTGGGTGTAGGGAAAGTAAATACAGTTTTTATGGGGGACTTCAGCATGCAGCCTCTTCTTACCGCATGTTCCACACGACCTGAAAAGAAATTTCTTTGAAGAATCCAATATTTTCAAGAAGATATTGGGTAATTTTGAATAAAAGACTGAGCAGAGCTCAGGGAGACCCTGTCACACGGCATGCAGCAGAAAATCTGAGGAACTTAGCCTCTATTGGGAGTGTTCTACAGGGTGATGTTGCCTGATTGGCTATTACTTAAGTTTGGTTCTTTTTTTACAAAAGAAAGTATATAGACTATTACAGTCACTGTTCATTGCTTTATAGCCTATGATAGTATTATCTACTCCTTTTATAAGAATACCGTGGAGCTCACACTACAACGATGACGATGATTCAAGCATGTGAATCTATGAAAGAGCCAATACTGGGGAACTCTGACCCCTTTTGGAATTCCGAGATAACTTTCTGTTCTTCTATTAATGACAACAGATTGCCCAATCCAGCTTCCATTTTTTTTACCAAACAATTTTTATTGATATGAAAGCACAATAATATAACACTCCAGCAAATGAATCGACATTCCACAAAACAGTCATTTTGATAATCTTAATGCCCATACTCAGAATGTTTCCTCTTTGGCGTACAGTTGCTGGCATCAGAGACAGTGGAAGCCGAGTGTGGATGCAGGATCAAAGCCCCCGCGCACTCACCCCTCCCCCCCCTCCATCTAACCGTAACCTTCCCCAACTGTTCCTCCCTCTTTCCTCCTTCAATACATCCCGCCCCCTCCCCCGGGCGTGTCTTAGAGTGTCCCCATCAGAGTGTGAAGGAGCCTAAAGCTTTGAACGTCTCCAGCAACTGGACCAATGCATATCATGTAGTATAAACGTCTCACTTTACAGGAAGGGGTAGCAGTTTAACTCTCGATCAAAATTAGGTGCCTGCGACCACTTTGACACAATACAGTGGGAATGACACAGGGCAATCCAGGTAGAATATACCTCAATTCAACATGCTAGGACCTGTCTATCGGATACCAACAGCATCTCTGCAGAATACAGACCCTCGAGTAGGCAAAGTGCTCAGCCGAAAATTAGGATCTGATTTTGGACATAATTTGTATAGGCAATGTCAGTGCAATTGGATCGTGGATGTTGGGGCAGATGCCTAAGCAAGCATCCCCCCTCCCACTGGCTAAAAGCCTCCCCCAGCTACCTTCCCCCCTTAGTGTGGACGTGTCCTAAGACCATCAACTGAGCCCTCCCCATCCTCATCAGCCGGGAGTGTGAGTTCCATGACCAGTCTTTCCCAGGCTCTCGCCCTCTCTAACGCCAGTTCGTTACACGTTCTGTGTGCAATTTTGAGCCGGACCTCTCCCTCACACCCAGGCAGTTTACTAAATTCAGCTTTCCATTAATCTAAGCTGTGGCCTTTACTCGCCTTCCATTGGGAGGTTATGGATCTCTTAGCTAGAAGGAAACCCAGGTCTATAAATTTACTAGTAATTTTGTTCTTTGAGGTGTGAGGAAACCAATGGAGAATGCAATGTGCCATGGAGGGTTGTAGGTCTCTTTCGGTGATCTCCCTCAGCAAAACCGCCACTCCTTGCCAAAAGGGTTCAAGCAACGGGCAAGCCCACAACATATGTTTGAAATCAGCATCATCCATTGTACATCTAGGGCAGGACGCTGATTGGGTTGGGAAATATTTATGCACGCGGACTGGTGTGAGGTATGCCCTATGCAGGATGTGAAAATGCACCAATTGAAACTGTGCATTGCGCATACTTTTCCAAGCCCTCTCCACTATTCCACTCCATGCCTCATCTGGTATGTCACTCCCTATATCTGCTTCCCATTTCGTTTTTAAAGCAGTCAAGGGGACCAGGGCTTCTAGGGTCATACGTCTGTATAAGCATGTTACTGCCGTGATTGTGCCCGCAGCAACCACAACATATTGACACCCCATAGACGTAGGTGGCTCCGCCATACCCGACTTCCAGTGTTTCCGTACTGCTGTTGTGAGCGCCGCATGCAATAAAAAGTCACCCTCAGGCTAATCAAAGTGGTCCCTAAGGACATCAAACGGCATGAGGGTGCCGTCCTCATATAGGTCAACCATTGTCGACAAACCCTGCTGTTCCCAGAACTCTAGCCTCTGCCAGGTTCCTCCGTGCAGTAGCGCCCGGCACATCCTTAGTGGGATATCTGGCGCATAAGGGGTCGATATATTCCCTCTTCGCAGGTACCTGTTCCAGCACTTTCGGGCTGTGTCAAACACCTGAGTAAGGTGCATATCCCCAAGTGGAAGACGCAAGACAATGCGGGACAGCACCAGCAGTTGACCTGGTAGCTCTCCTGACTCCTCTTCCCCCCTAGTTGCCCTCGTTACCCACTGCGTGAGCCATTGAAGTTGAGCTGCTAAGTAGTACATCTCATAGTCTGGGACTGCCAGCCCCCCCTCCGCCCGGGGCCTCATGAGTGTATTGAGCGCTACCCTGCGCCTGCGCGGGCCCCACCGGAAGGAGGTGATCATCGACTTAAGCCTCCGAAAATAACCAGCCGGTATCCATATCGGGAGGGTCCTAAAGAGGTATAACAACCGCAAAGGTCACCATCTTGAGTAGAGCCACTCGCCCCGCCACTGATAATGGAAGGGTGCTTCAGAACTCAAAGTTTGCTTTGGTTCCCCTGATCGCCTTCCCCACGTTCCCCTCCAGAATGTCAGCCTGCTCATGGTAAATCTACCGTGCCCAAATAGGGAAGCCGCCGCTCCTCCCAGGTCACCTCGTCAGTGGACCGAGGGCAAGCTCTGCCTCCTCGCGCCGGGAATAGACACGACTTCGCCCAGTTGACTTTCAGCCCCGCCACCACACTACGGGCTCACAGCAACGACTTCGCTCCCCTCAGATCCCCATCAGTATCTGCCAAAACATTAAGAGGTCATCAGCATAAAGTGCTATATGATGGACCTGACCATATACGTCTAAGCCCTGGTTTGCCCGTCCCAATCGAGCATGCGCCGCGAGGGGCTCGATCGCCAAGGCGAACAATAATGGGGAGAGAGGACACCCCTGACGTGTGCCTCGTCTCACCTTACAAGCTTCTGATATCACTCCCCCTGTTCGAACCCTGGATGTGGAATCCGCGTACAGCAAAGCCGTCCACCTCACAAAGTCAGGACCTAGGCCCATCTGCTGCATTACTTGAAACAAGTAGTCCCACTCTAAACTATTGAAAGCTTTTTCGATGTCTACTGCAAAGATTGCTGCAGTATCCGCCTCATAGGAATCAGCCTCCAAAATATGCAGAAGCCGTCGTATATTAAGTGCTGTGTTGCTGGCAGGTATAAACCCAGACTGATCGGCATGTATCAACTTGGTCAAGTGGGGCAGCAGACGAGTCGCTAAAATTTTGCTCAGGATTTTGTAATCCAAGTTGAGCAGAGATAACGGACGGTAGGCCGTTCTATCCCAGGGTTGTTTGCCTGGTTTTAATTAAAGGAATAATGATCGCCGGCAACCTACCCAACTTATTGGCTTCATTATATAACCCCGCAAGGCGAGGGTAAGGAGATCAATATAAGTAAGGTAAAATTCTACTGGGAACCCATCGGAACCGGGCGTTTTATTACGGGCCATACTTTTGGTGGCTACCCTCACCTCTCCCACCTCGATGGCCCATCCCAGCAACTTCACATCCTCGCCCCCCAATTCCGGCAAGTTCAGACACCCCGTGAAATTCCGCAAATCTTGGGCAGATGGAAGCACTCGGCTACGGTATACTCCGTGTAGTAGTCATAAAACACTTTGTTAATCCCTTGTTGGTCATATCGGGCCCCTCCCCTCTGGTCTCTCAGTTCCAGGATGACCGAGCCGTGACAAGCTGGATTAGCCAGCCAGGCCAAAAGTGCCCCCGATTTATCCCGCTCTGAATGCGCCCTTGTGATATAATTTTTATAATCAAAGTATCGTAAACGTTCTACATTCGCTGCAACTTCTTCTTTTACCTCTAATAATTTGTGCTGCTTATCCGGATGCTCAGGGCGCTCCCTCTCTAAAGCTCGCAAGCGTTCATCATCTCTTTGTATGTCTTGCAGTAGGGCTTTCCGGGTTCCAGCCACTGCCGGAATACACCTGCCTCGCACAACCGTTTTACAGTCATCCCATGCAACAGGCACC
The DNA here is from genome assembly GCF_964263255.1 of Lissotriton vulgaris. NCBI lineage: Eukaryota > Metazoa > Chordata > Amphibia > Caudata > Salamandridae > Lissotriton > Lissotriton vulgaris. The sequence goes on along the minus strand of NC_141698.1, from coordinate 275,237,919 downwards.
GATCCCGCAGACCCCTCGTTGGTCTGAAAATAATCCTCAATGGCCGAGGCTATAGTAGTGCGAAATACCGGATCCTCACACGCCTCCGGGCGCAATCGCCATGTGGGGATTCTGGGGCACAGCCGCGACCATCCCAGTTGGGCCAACAATGGGTTATGGTCTGAAATAGTTCGAGTGAGATACTCGCTCCGAGAAATCTCTCTGTGCACATCCGGGGAACAGACAAAAGCATCAAGGCGGACATGTAATTTGCAGAGGGCAGAGAAAAATGAGTAATCCTTGACCAAGCGATGTTGACCCCTCCTGGTGTCTAGCAACCCCCAAGTCCGCTGCCAGGTAGATCTCGCCACTGCTAGCTTGCACGCTGGTGCATTCGGAAGGGGGGGGGGGGGGGGGGTGAGATCGATCTAGGTCAATATTCGTTATGCAATTAAAATCTCCACCAAGAAGTACTGGCCCTACCAGTACTGACGCCAGTTTGTGGGACAGGAGAGAGAAAAAGGCGGGTTGCTCCACGTTAGGTGCATATAGACATCCCAGCGTTAATTATCTACCGTCTAATTTCTCCTGGACCACCACATATCTGTCTTCAGGGTCTATCCCAATCCAGCTTCCATCATACAATTTCATGTTGTCTAATTATTGGGGACATCCCCATCACCTTGTGTTGTCAAGATATCTACAATTTATGATGTGGAAAATGGTAGGACAACCTTCTCAGTCCCAGACCTTTCTTCACAAGCTATCTCATTAATCAACAAAGCCTGAACTTCTGGTACTAGGAACATTTACAAATCTGCCTGCAGCACTTGGTCCACATGGTATTTGAAGCTTGATGCTGATCTTATGTTGGCTGATGTCTCATAGATGACACATTTCCTGACTTTTCAAGCTTCTGAAGATAAGTGTTACAGAACAGTTAATCCATGCAGCTCTGCTATATCACTGCAACACAATCTTATTAGTGGAAAACTGGTAGGAGAGCATCCAGTCATCAGGAATTTTATTAAGGGAATAAGGATAAATATACCTCTCACTTTTCTTTGGGAAGTATACTTAACTATGACTTAGGGATGCTGATGTAGTTCTTCAATTGTTTGAATCTTGGGATGATCATCCAGTTCATTCTTTAAAACTTTGTCAGCAAAATTAATTACACTTTTTTGCCTAATATTTTTCTTTCAAAAGGGTATTTGATGTTAGAGCTTTGGATGTGACAACCAAACAATTTACTTCATCAGGGAATTGTTCTTTACTACTAGAACAGCATAAAGACTTTCTTTTAGTGTAGAATATCCTAGTTTTCGGGAATGCCTAAAATTTGACGTTGTAAGATGTCCAAAACAATACAAACTCAGGGCCATGCCCTTAACAATTGATCATTCCAAGTTACTGATTTCTTTCAGAAAACCCACCTACCAGTTTCTCCTTCAACTCTTTCTAGGCAGGTCAATTGGGTTATACATTTAGTGGGAATTTGTGTTTCTACCATTAGTGCTCACTCCTGTAGAGGTTCTATGCCCTCAAAAACATTTTGTCTCTGGGGCTGGACTGGAGGGTATATACAAGTTGCAGATTGGCAATCAGTAGTAACTTTTAAGAACTTCTATACAAAAAAAAACTATTTTGTGTGGCTCTTTATCTGTTATTAATAAGCTTTGAACATGCATAAAAGGAACTTCTGCTCTTGTCATAAAATATGTATTAATGAAGGACAATCTTCATTTTATTATTTAATGATATGAAAATGAGTATTATCCAACCACAATAAAATAATATATGTTATTGTTTATCTTACTATGCTGAGATATGTACATTTTCAATCAAATGTATTTCTTTTGCACAGAATACCAAGTGATAATTCTATTCTTTATTTATAGTTACCATTGCCTCAATCTGGTAGTCTTAGTTTAGATAATATGGAAGATAAAACACGGTTGCCAGCTATTCGTTATCTTGGAGTGTTTTGCTATGTTTTGATTTCTTCAGTGTTGCAAGGACTTTTGCATGTTCACACAAAGGAGGACTTGAGATAGTGAATATGTGTTATATACCTCGCCATTTTTGTATACAACATCTCAGATGGCCTCTGTCTGTAGGCTGCCTCTCTGAATATTGGGAATAGTATACTTTACTTTTTTCTGTTATATCAATGTAATTTTAACTTTGGCTGTTTTCAAAAAGTAAAAGAAAGAGAACGCATAATAATCGTTTTAGTGTCTTTAACAAATTTAGGACCCTCTACTATTATAATGCTGAAACCCCACATTTTACCTTCGAAAATCAAAGGAATGTGTGAGATTTTGATCTTCAAAAAGGATCTTTAACCATATTGTTTGAAGCCTAACCCACCATGTTTGAATAATTCCTGTTGGTTAATGGTCTTTCGTTTTGTGGTCCCAACAAGATATTTGTTGGCGATTCTCTTAAAAAGTACATATATCATGACATACAATAATGTAACCTAAACTTACCTAACATAATACAACAAAACCGTGCCTGCTTAACTTTCTTAACAAACATTTGGCAAATGTTGTAAATCTTTTTGAACTTTTCTGTCTATCATCATAACTAGATCATTTCCAAAATGTTGGCTAAAGAAAGGAAATTCGATTTGATGGATTTTCACTACACTAAGGACATGTAAATAGATTTAGGAGCATGGTAGAGGGTAACGAATAGCTGCGGGCCTGCATTTAGAGAACAATCTCTGGAACTGTAACATCAGGTAAAAAATGACAAAAATTAGAACATTGCTGGTAGTCCGGTGCTCGCTCTCAGAATCAACCAATTTGCGCTCTCTCTTTCTGTTGCACATACCTTCTATGGAGGAGCTGGCTGTTCTCCTGGAATGTTGATAGAACAGCTGGGGGACATGGCCACTCCACATTTTTCCCATAGTCCGTCATGCTCCGCACGTGCTGAAAGCGGCGCACTACTTCCAGGAGGTATAACTTCACCTTGTAGCGCTTGTAATGTCTCATGATGGTGTAGGTAGCCCATAGATAGCGGTAGCGCTTCCGTGCAATTGCACCACGCCACACCTAAAGAGAGATATCAGAGTGAACAGGTGAGAAGTGGTGGTATCAATCAGTGGGAATAAGACACAGGTTTTAGGCTAGAGGGTATAAATAAATACATAATATCCCCATCAGTTATAACTTTACCAACATCACCCCACTTGCTCCTAACTCCCTTCTTCCCCAGATGAAATACAGGTAAAGTAATTACAAAAGTAAGTTTCTACCGAATTCTGTTACTGCATACCATTTTTGGATACTGCACTGCATGAGTCTAGTCGACAAACGAGGTCAATTTTATTTTTCAATAAAAGAAATTTCACACTACTATTATATATAATAGTATATTAGACGAACGGGGCCATACTTGCACCCCGTTATCCAGAAGTGTCAATGGAGTGGTCAGGCGCCTAAGCACTCTAATTCATGAAAATAGAGGAGAACTTCCGGCGAATTTGGACCACCTGATTCACATCCTGATTCACATGCTAGACAAACGGTTACTGTTGTTTGACCTACCTTTGAGAAAGACTGTCTAACATCAATTGGACAGTTCTCTTGAAGTTTCTACTAATTCAAATAAGTCTGGCTGCTTGGCTGTATCCACCTACTATTGCAGGAATACTTCAGGCAGGATCTTCCTGCAAATACACTATCATCACTTTTTGATTTACATCTGCTTCCTGTTGAATACTATCTGTCTATCTGTTTTTTATTTTTATTTTTTATTTTATTGAGAGTTTTATTTTCCAGGGTACATCATTGTATATTTGGAAGTAATTATACAAAGTACAGAATTCCTTCTCCTGGATTTAGTAAATCTTAAATGAGGTACACCCTTAAGAGGACGTTCTCATTGGGAAACAAGGGATTTGCAGTGTTATACGGGTTACCAAATTTACACCTGAAACAATATATCGGACCCACACGTACTATAAAAACCTCATGTACAAGGACAAAAGTTTATGTAAAAAATCATTCATTTATTTTGTAAAAGTTAAAAAATTCATAATAACATGAGATACGTTATCTGAACCAACAAACAGTACATTTCAAATTTTTGCAAAAATATACACTCAAATGATTAAAAAGGTTGTCAGATTAAAAATGCTATAATAGCACCATCTACATCAACATATTAAAAACATCTCATTTCTTGGTCAAACAATGGTAAAGGAACAAACTGTCGACGCGGCGTTTCGGTGCCCTTTGTTTTATTCTTGCACCTTCTTCAGGACTCGTTCCCTGTATTTGTCACATCTACAAAAATCATAGTACATTTCATTAGGTCCCATACTTTTATTGCATCAGTTACACTTAGATTACTATCACTATTTAGTTTTCCCTAATATTTGGTAACCCACATACATAGCAATACAAAGGTCATTGCATATTGCTCACCAGCATCTCCAATGCAATGCTTATTTTCTTAAGTATTTGTATCTAGGACTTGTATCATGTTATTGTGCTCTAGATACATGTTGGATGTTCCATTAATTAACATCACAGACTATTTATCTTATTGACTCTATATACACCCTGGCGGTTGACTTACCCAGGGTATTTTATTTCCTGGATCTGATGTCTGGGCCTGTTTCTATCCGCTCTTTACACTGTTTCTTTGTTTATGCTAGAACAACAAAACTTTTCATATAGTTATTTCTGCTGACTTATGTGGACATTTTTCAGAAAAACTATAGTTCTGATTTTTACCTCATATGCTGGTTAATTTCCGGTTTTCACTCTATATTTATGGAAGAGGATTGGGAAAGAATTCTTTGAGATAAACCTGTAGGGAACTAAATCTGAATAAAAAGATCATACATATGGAGATCCAGTTTATACCCATATTTGGATTGATGGGAAATGAATAACATTGTCCAATTTACAAACAGCCATATCCCCAGAGAGCAATACACAGGAGCACTATCTCCTGAGTAGCAAAGAACGGTTAGTTAATCATAACTACCTCGACAATATGAGGAGTCATGAAAACCAAAACATAATGTCATTAAACTAAATTGAATATACGACCGTGGATAAATGCCTACAAATTGCAAGCAATTAATCCAAGTGGATGAGGGAATAATAAAAACCATCCAGCTAATATGTGCCCCTAGAACAACCCCTTAATGACTAGAAGGTCCCAAATAAGAAAGTCAGTTTAAAATTATCTTGTTATGATGCCGTAGATATGGAATAATTAAGAACATATGCAATAGGCAACTATCCTACAGCCCTTCCCAAATCAGAAGAGCACCATAGAAATTAAAACAGGGACTAAAAACCAGTAGAGAACTTTGGGGATAAAGATATGCATAGAAACAATATTGATAAACAATGACACTGTTCATCATCAAATTCCAAATATTCATTTGCCTTGGAATTAGGAAGAACACCCGCCATGCGCCAAAAATGACCTATCCACAATGGCAATTTAATCAACACTGTATGATGGATTATAAAACGTCCAAACCGACTGTGGATTGAATAACAATCCCATAATTACTAGAATGCCCAGACAAATAACCATAATCAAAAATGGACCTTGGGTGACATCAGGAACCCAGATCACCATAGGACAAAATAGCTGCTTGGAATTAACAAAGGATCTAGTTCCCAATCTAATATGGAGAACGCGATCGGAGCTCTCCCATCTAAACCGGGCTCCCTAAGATAGTAGTGCCCAATCTAAGATGGCGACCGCAATCAGAGCTCGTTTTTTCAAACCGGGCTCTGTAAGACAAATGCAAATAATAATTATAATAGGTTTGTCCCTGAATAAAAGCGCACATTATGAAATTAAATATCCCACCATAAAGAAAACGCATTATACTCGGGACATCAACTATCGCCTTTAAGGAACACATATTAATATATATGATCAAACGAGAATTATGTAGGCAAATGTCTAGAAAATACCTATATTAATATAGATTAAAACAACTGTTGGGATTAGTAAGGATCGAGGTCCCAATTTAATATGGCGACCGCGATCGGGGCTAGCCTTTCTAAACCGGGCTTTCCAAGAAAGAAGGATCGAGTGCCCAATCCAAGATGGCGGCCGCAATCGAAGCCCGTTTTTTCAAACCGGGCTGTTTAAAACAATCTAAATGACAATAACAATAGTATTTGTCATGAATAAAAGCCCACATTGAGAAATAAAAAATATCACCTTAAAGAAAATGCAATTTAGATGCATGGCACTTAGCAGAAAAATCACATTTATGGAAGCACTAACGTCCGGACATCTAGTCCATATAAATAGAACTGGATGCTTATAAAATAAGGAAATATCAAATCGTGGATAGTAAGTATGTTTTATGAACTAAATAGGATGGCTGGTACCAGATAAATAAACAATCAAACACACTACAAAATGGCAGCGCTAAAACCCAAATCAAACAAACTAACTAACAAAAACGGATACCAGGAGAGAGCAATTAACCAATCAACAAGGGTATAAAATCTGAAAACAGTAGGTGAGTTTACCAGTTGAAAAAAACCGGGGAAGAGGAAGGCGCCATGCAGTTCAGCTACCTATACTAAGTAAGTAGAACAAAAAGAGGGGGCTCAAACTTTAGAGAGAAGATGGGTATAATCATTATTGTCCCTATTCTTTCTTCTTTTTCTTTTTGTTTCCCTAGAGTTGAGAGCTGAAAATTTTAAAAAAAAGCTCCAACTGAGAAAGTGCATAACCTTAAGATCTGGACAAATAAGAGAGTGAACTAAACAGAAAGTAACTCCTTATCTAACCAGTGAGGTAAGATGATTACTGTAGATATAAGACAGAGCACCAGATGTCTTGAAAAAACTTAGATTAAAACCACTAAAACCATGAATTGTTTTTTGATATAATACAGCTAGAAAGATATAAGGAAAAGAAAAGGTAGCTCCCAGAGGCGTCCTTCCCACCACGCAAAGTGATATGGAAAGTGGACCGGTAAGAATCTAAGCACACTAACATGTCTGACTCATGCAAGCAAAAGGGTAGTGTTATAAAAATACGTCTTTTTCCAATTAGGATTGAAGTGGGTCCCTTCCATAAATATAGAGTGAAAACCGGAAATTAACCAGCATATGAGGTAAAAATCAGAACTATAGTTTTTCTGAAAAATGTCCACATAAGTCAGCAGAAATAACTATATGAAAAGTTTTGTTGTTCTAGCATAAACAAAGAAACAGTGTAAAGAGCGGATAGAAACAGGCCCAGACATCAGATCCAGGAAATAAATACCCTGGGTAAGTCAACCGCCAGGGTGTATATAGAGTCAATAAGATAAATAGTCCGTGATGTTAATTAATGGAACATCCAACATGTATCTAGAGCACAATAACATGATACAAGTCCTAGATACAAATACTTAAGAAAAAAAGCATTGCATTGGAGATGCTGGTGAGCAATATGCAATGACCTTTGTATTGCTATGTATGTGGGTTACCAAATATTAGGGAAAACTAAATAGTGATAGTAATCTAAGTGTAACTGATGCAATAAAAGTATGGGACCTAATGAAATGTACTATGATTTTTGTAGATGTGACAAATACAGGGAACGAGTCCTGAAGAAGGTGCAAGAATAAAACAAAGGGCACCGAAACGCCGCGTCAACAGTTTGTTCCTTTACCATTGTTTGACCAAGAAATGAGATGTTTTTAATATGTTGATGTAGATGGTGCTATTATAGCATTTTTAATCTGACAACCTTTTTAATCATTTGAGTGTATATTTTTGCAAAAATTTGAAATGTACTGTTTGTTGGTTCAGATAACGTATCTCATGTTATTATGAATTTTTTAACTTTTACAAAATAAATGAATGATTTTTTACATAAACTTTTGTCCTTGTACATGAGGTTTTTATAGTACGTGTGGGTCCGATATATTGTTTCAGGTGTAAATTTGGTAACCCGTATAACACTGCAAATCCCTTGTTTCCCAATGAGAACGTCCTCTTAAGGGTGTACCTCATTTAAGATTTACTAAATCCTGGAGAAGGAATTCTGTACTTTGTATAATTGGTGACCCAATCCTTTTCCTGTCTGAAAGGGTAGCTCCCTGCTCAAAACTTTTTAGATATTTGGAAGTAAAACATTATGCCAGATGTATACAGGCAGTCAGGCAATATAAACACATTATGGAGCATCCATCACATTATACATCATATGGTTCAAGTAAGAAACAACATCTTGTGCATGGATACTACCCCGCTAATGATCTGGTGTGAGGTGTGGTAGACTGACTAATGCCAGGCGCCTGTACAGGTGGGTTTCCGCAAGAGTAGAATACCACAATGGATCGCACACCACTAGCCTCTCCTCCGGATCGCCCCTAAGCACTCTGGTATTTGGTTTCTGCAAGAGTGCGGGTTGATATGACGTCCCCCACTCTATTCTGGTGTACCTCTTTGATTAATGCCAATTTTTGTGCTCTTAATATATAGGAGCCTGCTCTCTGGTGTCAGGGGGTAAACATGAAACTATGAAGTAAGGGGGTGGTGGGTGGGAGGGGAGTGGGAGGGTTCCAGGGGTCCGCTAAAAAAGATATATTTTATGGTAGGTGTCCGTTTCGTGGTTAGTTCCATTTCGTTTGTGAGATATCTGCAGCATCAGAACCGGGGAAAGAGGGACATCCGAAGGGGGCTATGTCCCCATCAGTAGTCGGGGTACTAGTCTGGTGGGATCCTAGTACCTGCTCGGCCTTTCATTTGATACAGCTATTGCATAGTAGCATTTGTTCGCGCTATCGGAGACAGGGGTGGAGTTTGAGATTGGGATGGGGTAGCCCCGGTTGAGTCTTCTTGTGTTGTCTCTTGTGTGAACTGGAACATGAGTTGTGCCCATTCCATAGAGATGGGATGTTTTCGAATCCCCTTCACCTCCTCATCTCTCACTGTTGCTTCCTCTGCTGCCCCCCTTTCGGTAACAGCGCCTATCCAGGCTGTCTCAGGGGGTCCTGCTGGGGCTCTCCAATACATGGCTATTCCCTGTTTCGCCAGGAGTATAGCTGAGGACGCAAACCTGCACTGCACCTTTTCTGTCTTCCGCCTGCGGAAGATTCCCAAGGCACAAGCCTCCCATGAGGCAATGTGCATGAGGTGGACCGTCGCCTCTAGAACCTTGCTTCGGGTGCTTGGCATCTGGGGCATGCAAAATGTGTCAGGGTAAAAGTGGTTGAGCTTATGCGGTGTTAAATATGCGTGGTGTGAAATATTGAATTGGATGTTTTTGAACCGTGCATTCAGTGAACCTTTCTTTGGGTACTCTAGGGCCTTTTCCCATTCCTGATCATAAAACACACGTCCTATCTCGTCTTCCCATCTTTGACGGAAGGCCAGTAGTGGGGCCGTAATCAGTTCCCTTATCGCCTTATAATGCCATGTGACTAAATGTCTACCCCTGCCCATACGTAGGATTGTATGTAGTACTGGGTGTATCGGTGGCTCCCCCTCAGTGAGATCCCAACATTGTTGTGTGCTGTCTACTAACCGTCTGTGCCCTAGGAATTATCCTGGGGGGAGATCGTAGCTATTCCGCATTTGGGCATATGTTTTCAGCTGCCGAACTTCAAACAGTGCCTCAATCTCCGTCACTTAATGGTCCGTCCATATCCGGAGGGTTCCGGATGTGTAATAGTTCTCTTTCTGTGGGAATCCTACTAATGGAAGCAATGGGGAGTAAAGGGGCAGATCCCTTGACATACGGTGTATGTGCATCATGCATTTGCGGGCAATCACCATCTGTAGGAGGTGTTTGCTTGTCGGCCTGTCTCCAGATGGCCGGGAGAGGTATCCTACCATCGTTAGTAAATGTCTCTTCTATGTGGCGTTCTGCTGTCCAATGGGACAGCCACTGAATCTGTGCCGCCAGGAAATAAGCTTCGAAGGAGGGGGCCCCCAAACCCCCTTGTGTTGTGGGTAAGTAGAGGGTTCGTAAGGCTACTGTATGCCTACCTCCTCCCCATATAAGTGTCGTGAGTAGTGTGTTAAGTTCTTGTAAAAAGCAGTGAGGGGGTATCACTGGGAGATTAGTAAAGGAGTAGAGTAGTCTGGGCACCATAATCATTTTTGGTAAGGCTACACGCCCTATGGGGGCCAAGGGCAGGGTCTTCCAGAAGGTAACTACCGCTCGAAGCCCTGCTAATATTTTGCGGTGGTTCCTCTCATAGAGGGCTTCCGGCAAGTGGTACAGTCTCACTCCTAGGTATCGGGGTGCTGCAGTACTCCAACCAAGTATCTGGGGTCCTATCATGATCTCCGAGGGAGCTGGTGAGGGCTGAGAGGAAAAATCGTTGATTTTTCCCAATTTACTTTAAACCCAGAGACCTCTGCGAAGCTCTGTAGTATTGTCCATATTGGCGTAAGATCTCTTGTGATGTTCCACACATAGATTAGGAGATCATCGGCATATAGCGATACACAATGGACCATGCCCACAATTGGAATACCCCAGGTGTCACCCTCCTGCCGTAAACGGATGGCCAGAGGTTCCACTGCCAAGGTGAATACCAGGGGGGATAAGGGGCACCCCTGCCTCATCCCGCACTCTACCTGTAGTGGAGTTGCAATGTACTTTCCTACTCTCACCCCGGTGGTGAGGCCCGTATAGAGGAGTTGTGTATATGCCAATAGGGTCGGGCCGACACGTACTTTACAAAGGGTTGCGAATAGATATGGCCATAAGAGTGTATCAAAGGCGTTTTTAAGGTCTAGAATTAAGCATGCGGCTTGTGAGAAGTGGTCTCGCGCTCTATCTTGTACATGGAAGAGTCTACGTATGTTCTGTGACACATTGCGTCTGGGGAGAAAGCAATTTTGATTTGGGTGGATCAACTGGGGAGAACCTGAATGTATCGATCTGCAAGTATTTTCGATAACATTTTACAGTCCGCGTTGAGTATTGTTATGGGCTTGTATGAAAACGGGAGCGTGGGATCCCTGTTCGGTTTAAGGAAGGTTACATGGGTGGACTCCCTGATTGAGCTGGGGAGTTCCCCTCGTTTTAGTGCTTCGTCGTACATAGTCATGAGGTGAGGGGACAACTGTCCCAAAAAGGTGGTATAATATTCGAAGGGAAAGCTGTCCCTTCATGGCGCTTTTCGTCGTGCCAGTGCCCTGATTGCGTGGGTGACGTCCGGGGAGTTTATCTTTGCATTTAGTGTCTTTCCGTCTGCCGGTGGAATGATGGGTATGGGCATGGAATGGAAGAATTGGGTTAATGCCAGGTGTGAAAGCTGAGGCGGGGCTCGATAGATGCCCGTGTAATAGTCTTGAAAGATGCGTAGTATATCTACCTGTGATTGTCTAAGGGCACCAGACTCATCTTGCAATGTCCTGATGTGTCTGTGTCTTGTTTCGCTAGCCAGACGAGAAGTGTACCCGCCCTATTTCCCTCTCCATGTACTCGGGCAGCATAGGCTCTAAAATTATATTTGCGGAGGTCACCCAGGGTTTCCGCATATACTATTTATGCTGCCGCCACCTGTTCGGGAGTTGCCTCCCCCTTATCTAGTTTTTTCGTTAGGTCCGCTAGTCGTGTTTCTGCATTTTGTAGTGGCTGCTCACAGCACTTGCTACACACCTACTATGTGTTGGATGAAGTGTCTCCTTGCCTCAAGTTCAAGTTCAAGTTCAGAAATTTGTATAGCGCACTACTCACCCAGAGGGTCTCAAGGCGCTTGTGGGAGGGGGAGCGTTATTTATCGAATAGCCAGGTTTTAAGTTCCTTTCTGAAAGAAAAGTGGTTCTGTGTGATGCAGAGGTGAGGGGGGAGAGAATTCCAGGTCTTGGCCGCCAGGTAGGAGAAAGATCTTCCTCCCATGGTGGATCTGTGGATGCGCGGAACTGTGGTGAGTGCTTGGTTGGAAGATCTTAGTTGGCGGGTGGGTGTGTAGAAGGACAGTCGTGTGTTGAGGCATTCGGGTCCTAGTTTGTAGAGGGCCTTGTGTGCGTGGGCGAGGAGACGGAATGTTATTCTCTTGTTGACGGGAAGCCAGTGGAGGTCTTTCAGGTGGCCGGTAATGTGAGCTTGGCGAGGGATGTCCAGTATGAGTCTGGCTGATGCATTTTGGATGCGTTGGAGTTTTTTCTGTAATTTGGCTGTGGTTCCGGCGTAGAGGGTGTTTCCATAGTCCAGTCGGCTAGTGACCAGTGCGTGGGTGACCGTCTTTCTTGTTTCGGTGGGGATCCAACTGAAGATTTTTTTAAGCATACGAAGTACGTTGAAGCAGGAAGATGAGACGGCGTTGACTTGTCAAGGATGAAGCCTAGGTTGCGTGCGTGGTCTGTGGTATGGGAGCTGTGCCCAGGGCCGGTGGCCACCATGAGTCATCCCAGGCAGAGGGGGAAGATCCTAGGATGAGAACTTCCGTTTTGTCTGAGTTGAGTTTTAGGCGGCTGTTTTTCATCCATTCGGCTACTTCTTTCATGCCTTCATGAAGATTGGTTTTGGCGATGTTAGGGTCTTTGGTGAGGGAAAGGATCATCTGGGTGTCGTCAGCGTAGGAGATGATGTTGAGGTTGTGTTGTCGCGCGATGGATGCGAGGGGACTCATGTAGACGTTGAAGAGGGTGGGACTGAGTGATGATCCTTGTGGTACTCCGCAGATGACTTCGGTGGCCTCTGATTTGAAAGGGGGGAGGCGAACTCGCTGGGTTCTTCCGGCAAGGAACGAGATGCTCCAGTCCAAGGCTTTTCCTTGTATTCCGATGTTGCTGAGGCGTTGTATGAGGGTGCTATGGCAGACTGTGTCGAAGGCGGCGGAGAGGTCGAGTAGGATGAGGGCAACTGTTTCTATCCAGTAGCGTTCGGATGTCGTCTGTCGCTGCAATGAGGGCGGTTTCGGTGCTGTGTTTGGCTCGAAAGCCGGACTATGAAGAGTCGAGGGAGTTGTTGGATTCAAGGAAGGCGGCGAGCTGGCTATTGACGGCTTTCTCAATGACTTTGACAGGGAATGGGAGGAGGGAAATGGGGCGGTAGTTCTTAAGTTCAGAGGGGTCTGCTGTGGGTTTCTTCAGGAGGGCGCTGAGTTCGGCGTGTTTCCAGCTTTCTGGGAAGGTAGCGGAGTTGAGGAGCAGTTGATGATATCACGGAGATGGGGTGCGATGATGGAGTCTGCTTTGTTAAAGATGTGGTGGGGTCAGGGGTCGGTTGGCGAACCTGAATGGATGGAGTTCATTAGGCGGATGGTGTCTTCAATGGTGATTGGGTTCCAGGCGCTAAGGTTGTTAGAGAGCGGCTCAGGTTTGGAGGTGGGTGGAGTGGACTGTTCTATGGAGATGTTCTTAAAGCTGTTATGTATGTCGGCGATTTTGTTGTAGAAGAAAGAGGATAACGAGTCGCAGAGATCTTGGGAGTGAGTGATGTCGTTTGAGGCTGCGGTGGGGTTGGTAAATTCTTTGACGATGTTGAAAAGTTCCTTGCTGTTATGGGCGTTGTTGTCGAGTCGGTCCTTGAATGCTGATTTCTTGGTGGCTCGGATCAATTGGTGGTGTTTGCGGGTGGCTGCCTTGAAGGTGATCAGGTTGTCAGTGGTTGGGTTTTTTCTCCATGTTTTTTCGAGAGTACGGCATAGTTTCTTGGATTTCTTAAGGTCATCGTTGAACCAGGGGGCCTTTTTGTTACCTTGTTTGATCTGGTGGTTTTTCAAGGGGGCTAATTCATCAACGCTGTGAGTGATCCATTGTTTGAGTTTGGTGGCAGCTTCGTTTGGGTCCGATGAGAGGGCAGGAGGGTTTTGGTTGAGCGATGTGAGGAGTTGGTCGGTGGTGATTTTGTTCCAGTTTCTTCGAGGAATAGGTTGTGGATCGTGGTGGTTTTGTAGCTAAAGTGAACACATCTGTGGTCCGTCCAGTGGAGAGCTGTGGTGTAGTCGAAGGAGAAGAATTTTCAGGAGGTGAAGACAGAGTCGAGCGTATGTCCGGCTACATGAGTGGTGGTGTCAACAAGTTGTTTGAGTCCGAGATTTGCCAGGTTGTCCAGAAGGGTGGAGGTGTTGCTGTCGTTTTTCTTTTCCAGGTGGAAGTTGAAGTCTCCCAGTAGGATGTAGTTCTCGGAGGGGAGGGCATGTGGGCTGATGAAGTCAGTGATGTCTTCGCTGAATTGTTTACGGGTTCCTGGTGGTCTGTAGATGAGGGTGCCTCTAAGTGTGGTCCTGGGGTCGGTGTGGATCTGGAAGTGAAGGTGTTCGGCGGTTGCAAGGTTATCGTCGAGGCTGGTTGTGATTCTGATGGTGTTCTTATGGACGATGGCTATTCCTCCTCCTGTTTGGTTGGTGCGGTCCTTTCGGATGATCTTGTATGCGTCCGGGATGGCAATGGCTATGTCGGGTGCTGATGATGCGTTCATCCAGGTTTCTGTAAGGAAGGCGATGTCCGGTGACGCAGTGTCTAATAGGTCCCAGAGTTCAGTGGCGTGTCTGTGGACCGAGCAGGTGTTCAGCAGGATGCACTTCAGGTGGGTAGGGTCGGAGCTGTGTTTGGAGGAAGTGGGTTTGGTGTAGGTTTTGATGCAGGCAAACTTGCAGGAGTGGCAGGCGAAGGGACCATGGGTACGTCCTGGGGCAGCTTCGTGGCATCGTGGTGTGCGTCCTTGAATGCGTCCCATTCTACTCATTTGGATGATATTGTATTCGGGTTTAGTATAAAATATTCCTGGATGTGTTCACTGTGTGTATGACAAAACGCCTGGTCCGGGAGGCATTCCCAGGGCAACTTCCACGTGGGTACCGGGGGATGTGGTGGTCTCCATCTAGGGGTCACGGTATGCGCATCATGGTCGGACAGTACTCTGCCTAGGTAGTCAGTGTGTTGTATTTGGGGGAGTAATGCTGCTGAGCAGAGAAATATATCGAGATGCACCCTGAGGTTATGTGGAGTGGAGTAAAATTAGTATAACCTAGTGTTAGGGTTCTTTTCTCGCCAGGCATCTACCAGTGTCCAGTGGGTGACCCATTTTTTTAAATGCTCTGTCTGTTTCGGTGCGGGTGAATGCGCCGGCGGGGGATGAGATCTGTTCAAACTGATGTCTAGGGTGCAATTGTAGTCCCCTCATAGTAACAACGGCATTGTGGTGTAGTTCGCTGATAACCCGGTGAGGAGGGTCCAGTACCGTTCTTGCTCCACATTGGGGGCATAAATGCTTCCTATCAGTATCTTTTTGTGCTCGAGGTGACCTGCCAACAGAGAGTATCGGCCCTCCTTATCCACCACCCTGGACTGTTCTCCAAAGGGGATCCCAGGCCTGATCCAAATTAGGGTTCCCCTGGCAAATGCGGAGTATGTTGTAGCACAGATTATACCTCACCATTTTTTTGCGTAGGCGATCCACCTCTGTCCCCATAAGGTGTGTCTCCTGGAGGAGCACTATCTGGCCGTGCTGTCTTTTTATATGGGCATAAATCGCATATTGTTTGTTTGCTGTGTGTATGCCCCTGACATTAATGTTACAACTTTCAGGTCTGTCTTAGGGATCCTAGCCGCCATAATTCTTGATGTTTGGGTGGCGTTTCACACAGTGTGCCAGCCTCTGCCCCTCTCGTGTCCCTCCCCCATTCGAGTGCCTGCCTCTGTTAACCATACCACCATTCTGTATAGTGCATGCTTGTTTCCCCGGGAATGTGGAAGGGATATGTAACTGAGGGGAAGTAAAGTGAATCAACGGGAAACCATCCCAACTAAAGGGACCTATCACTCGGGGCGATACGTCCAAACTGCACAACATGTGCTAACTCTAGTTCATTACGTGGGGGAAGTGGTCTTCGGCATCTGCCTGTCGCTGCAGCCACCCGTTCATTGACTATGTTGTGCTGGTGCCCAACTATGTCCATGCCGACCATTGCTGTGTGGTGTAGTCTAATGCAATGGCTGACCGTCTGTTTCGCCGGGTGCAGGATTGGCCGTCTCACCCATGAGAAGTAACTCCCCTAGAGTAGGGGGCATGTAGGACTCGAAGGCCACCTAATTCCAGGGTATGGCATGTCGGGCTGGGAGTGTCAGATCAAAGTGCCTGCTGTTTGGGGGGTTACTATTGGCGGAGTCATTGAGCCATCCCCTAGATCATTTCCGTCACTGCCCTCCTCTTTCGATGTGAATATGTGTGGGCCCCTCTCTCCTTCTGAGCTGTCCCCCGGGTTGCCCCACCTCTGTAGCTGCCTGTAGTGCTTTCCGGCACTCTGCAATAATTTGAGTAAGATCTGGAGAGTTCTTGCTGGAGGAATCCGAGCGTGAGTTTAGCTCGGTCTGGCGGTCGATTAGTCGGTATCTTTCTGGTTGTCAGGTGTTGTTAAACCCAGTCACTGGCCATCGTGGGGTCCTAGAAAAAGTGCGTGGTTCCTTCGTGGATGATCTTAAGATGGGCTGGGAAAAAGAGTGCATATTGGACATTCTTCCGGTGCCGGGTGCGCTTCACCGCTAAAAAGGTGGACCTTTGTTGCTCTACTGCCCTTGAATAGTCTGGGAATAGCATAACCTGCTTGTCCTCCACTAGGATTGCACCCTGTCTCCTTGCGGCCCGAAGGATAGTGTCTCTGTCCTGGTATTGGAGCAATTTCAGAAGAAATGGTCTTGGAGGCAACCCTGGTGGTGGTTTACGGGCCGGCACTCGGTGCGCCCGTTCTATGGAGAAAAATTAAGTCAGTTCTCCTGCGATCCATTTTGCGATATAGTGGAGAGGATTGGTTCCCTCCGCTCCCGATGGTAGATTTATAATGCGGATGTTAATCTCCGGGATCGTCCTTCTAAATCATCTGTTCTGTTCTCTAGGATCTTCACCCGCGACTGTGGGTCTTTCAGGGTGTCTTGCTGTTGTTGCACTTGTAGTTCCAGAGTTTGCTGCATAGTTTTTCCTAGTTTTACCTTATCTGCCAACTTCCTGTGGTCGTCCCAGAGTAAATTAAGATCCGTGGCCAGCTCTCTGAACTTGTGCTCCATTGTCACTCTCGAGTGTTCAATTGCCGCTAAGACTTTGTCCAGTTTGGACGACATGGAGTCCGAGCCTGCATGTTCCCCTCCTGGATGCCTGTGTGAGAAGCTGGGGACGGCGCACTTGGGGGCCCCGGGGCCTGCATCGTACCCGTTGGTGCCCCATGCTGACTGTGTCCTCCGCCAACCGTCTCTGGCAGTCCCCCGCGGTGCCTTCCCCTGTATACTGGCTCGTTGCTTGTGATCAGTTGTGGCCGCTATGATGTCTCGGGGTCTCCCCTATTCTTGTTTCAGTTATGGCTCGCATTTGCCGCCCGGACTCCCCTCAGCGGTGGGTCAGACTCCCAACGATCGTGGGGTGTGTCGCAGGCTATGCAGACTCTGCCCGGCAGGTAGGCCAGCCGATTCTAAGTGCCCCAGGGTCTCCTTTGAGGCAGAGGTCAGCCGCCCACACCTATTGTCGTCCAAGGCCACGTTGGTGCCACGCCGGACCTGAGAGGGGTGGCAGGTGGCCCAGAGTGCCCACAGCTTTCAGACTGTCCTAGTCCAGGGAGACTTCGATGTCGCGCCTCAGGTAGTTTATCCTTAGGCTGGTTAACGTAGACAGAGATGGGCACCTGGAGGCAGCGGAGTCTGCAGCAGGTCTTTGATGACTTTCATTGCAAGAAGTGCCTCAATTACTTACCGGTAATTGCATTACTCTGAGTCCTACTCCCTCACTTCCATTACTTACACAGTGAGGCAGGGATGCCTCATAGTGTAAGGAATGGAAGCGAGGGAGGTACGAGGAGGTAAAGAGACTTATCTAATTTTGCAAAGTCTTTATATGCAATTCTGAGCAGCAAGACTGACTAACTTCGGCAAAGAACGACCTGTAAAAGAAATATTTGGACATACGCAGGCTGGATGGCTCAGTGAGGTCAAAGCTCACTGCTGAAGTGCAGAGATTTACAGATCACAAGTTTGAATCCTGGCAACGCAGACTCAGTCTTACAGCCTTCTGAGGTTGTAAAATGTACCTCTATAATGAGCAACAGTAACATCTGTTATCCACAGCAGTCATAGGCGGCAGAAGTGGGTGTGAACTGCTGAATAAAACAAGCATTTGCAATGCAATAGCTCTCACATTTACGCAGGTTTAAGCTATTGGCATTGTAAATAACAATGCCTATTATTTATGTTTTGAAAACGAAAACAAAAATAAAAGGCATTGTCATTTGCAATGACAATAGCTCAAACTTGCGTAAATGCGAGACCTATTGTATTGCAAATGCTTGTTTAGTGAGCACATGGGGGTGGTTGATTTGAACTCTGTTCTGCTTCAAGGACTGCAGCTCTGGCCATTACGCTATGTCCTCACCCCGTTGTGGGAACCTAAGAAGCAAAACAAAAGAGCTAGACCGGGGAATAAAACTAGTTCTTTGAAGTCTTCGCAGGATATCCGCAGCCAAGCCTCCAGTCACTGCCCACATAATGATAGAGATAGCCATTGGTGCGCAGCACAGCAGTCTGCCAGCATCCAGGGTAACTGTCCATGGAGCCACGCGCGCTGCGTAAGCCCAGGGGTCGGAGTGAAAGCAGACCAGGACTTTTAACCTCATCGATGCTTGAGATATTCTTCTCCTGTATTGGGCCATAATAGAACTGGGTGTGGTCATGACGAGCTCAGCTCGTCATGAGCACACGAGCACCGTGCCTCATGACGAGCTGAGCTCGTCTTGAGCATCGAAGGGGTTAACCCGAGTGTTTGCAGTTTACATTCACGCACAAACAAACACAGGATACGACATCTCTGTGAGCCTTTGGATTGTGGTTTAGTTAAGGTTTACTTTTATCTGATCGGCAGGTGCAGTGACTGGATACATTGGTTTCCGTCTCAGGTATGTAGGAGAACGGCGTGAATGCGCAACCATCCACCCCAAACTGACATGCTCCAGGTGTGGTTCTTTAGTCTTAGAATCCACAGACACAATTAACAGTGAACATGCATTTCCGAGACACCAGCTTCATGTCTCCTTGTGCCTGGTTTACATACTTACTAATATGCGTTGTCAATTACTACAAAGGTCACGTGTGGGCTCTCGGGTCAATACCATCTATTGAAGCAAATATTGGGTGTGCAGATCAATAAGTTAACACAACGCCCAAATGCAGGCTGAGCATGGGTATTTACATTTCTTAATGAAATACAAGATAATTTTTTTCACATAAGAGAAAGGTTGGGCGGTGTTATTTCCACCATTCAAAGGGAGAGGCTGGGCTCTTAAACTTGAAAAATGATCAGTTAAGAAAATATATCAGGAATTCATATGAATGGTAAAATTCATTGAATCCATTGCTAAGGAACACACCAGTCGATTGAACCTCCCCAGCCACTCCCCATTGTGACTCGTATCTACGCTGTACCAACACACAATCAAATATAGAAGCTCCAGCCCACCCTGGCTCCTGTCAACGAGTACCAAAGAAGCGTAGAGGGCGCCTAGAAAACTAAAGCGCTCAGGAACTATGTAAATCTATGTAGAAAACACTTCACAAGTGCACACGAGGAGGCTCTCAGACCTCAAGAAGTTGGGATACTCTGCACTCTGTGGCCACGAGCGAGGTAAATTTACAATCACAGAAGTATTTCAAGTCCCCATCGCATCCTTTGGCACTGACTGGCATGTCACGTGCCGCCATTCATTCTGCTTCAGGCGGGACATACCATTAGAAGTGTCTCTTCAAAGCCGGGTAGTTTTTCATCGATCTCTTGTCTTTATGGGGCCATGTGTTTCAAATTAGAAACACCTGGCCCCATAAAGATAAGAAAGTGCTGTGCGACAGACGCAAAACAGACCACCGAGTCTGGTTTAGAGGCCAAAGGGTGTCTACAGAAAACCCTCATTTTCAATGGTAGACCACCATTTACATAAACGGCAATGCAGCCAATGGAAATGCAAAAACAACAGTTGATGGACAGAATGCAGAACAATGTCATACATTCCCCCCAGTACAGAGATCTGGGCCTAAATCCATCGTTTTTTTGCTCACCATGCCATGGAAATGAGGGGCAGAGCTTAAAGCCCCCTTCTGAAATGTCCTTCATTACAAGAGTTCTCGCAGTGCGAGCAACACGTTGCGCTGCAACACTACACGCGAGAGCTAAAAATCTGGGTATCATTATTTATTATGTACATATTATTTCAACAGAGCAAACCTCTGCAAAAGGCAGCAGAGAACTATACAGGGTCAAAGACAAGTACAAAGTCATCGAGTGATATGAAAGGTAGTAGGGTTATGGATGGTTAATGCATTGTGATGCAATGTTCTTTAAAGAGGTGAGTCCTCAACTCTTTCCCAAATTGAAACAGCACTGCAGTGGTTCTTATGGATGCAAGCATATTGTTTCAGATCCTGTGAGCACAGAAGGAACATATCTGCTGCCTTGTTTTTTCTTTTTTGTCCTTCTTTGTCTGCAGCCTGATGGTGTCCTGGACTACCAGTGATTCAAGAACCACCAGGGATGATAAGCTTCTCTGCAAGATAAGCGGGCTGCTGATCACGATGGCTTTGTAAATGATAAAGCTGCTTTTGAAGATGGTGCAGCTGGCAATGGAGCACCGGTCGTAAAAGTAGAAGAACCAGTTAAGGGCACGTCCAGTGAGGTGCGTATGAGGATGGGTTGGTTGGCTGGCTGTGTTGAAGGCAGCTGAGAGGTCCAGCAAAATCAGGAGGGAAGCGGCATCATCTGTGGTCAGGAGGGAATCATCTAAGATGTGAAAAGTAGCAGTCTCTGTGCTGAAGCATGCTATGGAGCCAGCCGATCATGGAGTTTAACAACAGACAAAAATCTTGCCAATGAATGGAGATGAGTGATGGGTTGTTAGGCTCTAGTGAAGGTTTCTTCAAGAGTGGGAGCGTCTAGTCTGTCTTTAGAGCTTCTGAGATGATGCGTTGAGTGAGTAAGCATTTCCAAGACTGAGTAGGAGTGAGATAGCCTCCCCATAGAGAACCTTGATGAGAGACAAGAGGAAGACATCATCTTCGTAAGAAGTGATTTGAAGGAGTTGAGTATGTTGGTGAGATCTGTAAGAGATAGGGCTTTGAAGGCTGGTCACTATGGGACTTTATGAGAAGTGGTGTGCGTAAGAAATGAAGCAGCCTTGGTTTTGTCCTTGTGCTACCAGATCTTCTGAATTATTTTACAGAAGAAGGGCTTGATGGCATTTTTGTGGAGTGAGGAACAGGTGGGTCTGGCAGTGGTTGATAGAGTGCTTTATTGTCTTCAACAGTGTTCCTCTTTTGCTGTTGGCTTCATTTATGCTGTTGGTATGGTTCATTTCTTTGGCTGATGGGATGAGCTGTTTGAGTGTTGCACAGAGGGACTTCGGTATCATGAGGTGACTGGAAGTTCTGTTTTTCTTCCATTTTCTATCTTGTCTGCAAATGGATCTTTTTGTTAGCAAGGTCTGTAAAGTATTATGATGCTAAATGCTTTGCCTTGCTCCTGTGTGTTTTATTTGATGAGTGGATGTTCACATTGTTGTTCAAAAAAAGGGTTACAGGTATTTAGAAGGGTGTCAGTGTTGGATATGGAGTTGATAGTTTGAGAGATTATTAACATAATCCAATTGTCTTTCATTTCCAGCTCCTTGGTCAGATAAATAGAGTTTTTAAATTTATTTTACATCATACATTTTTATTAAGATAGTTTTCATGAATATGGCATAATTTCTGTTTGATGAATTCTAGTTTAATGGGCTACAGTAGGAACGTTTTCAAGTTCTACCTGCACTTTATAATTCATAGATGTTTTCAGATGACATACAGTAATATTATTCCTCCATTTCACCCATCTTTCATTGATATTATTTGGGGTTTGCTTTTCCATTACAAAATTAAGGAAGATGTTTTCAGATGACATACAGTAATATTCTTCCTTCATTTCACCCATCTTTCATTGATATTATTTGGGGTTTGCTTTTCCATTACAAAATTAAGAAAGTGGATAACATGAGAAGTGACACTTGGATAGGGCATCTGCCGTTTTGTTCAAGACTGTTATGTTATTTTTTCTTTCAAAGTGTCCGTGAGGTAGAACAGATTTCACAGGAAAGGGCATCACACTGAGACTCATGTAAAAGCAGAGGACGAGCCTCATGTCTCTCTAATTCATTCACCTATTGACCTATTGCAGTGAAGATGCATAAACATGAGATGCACACTGAAGCTGCATTCCTGATGTATGTATATAAACAGAATTAACAAGTTAGCTGCATGACTCCTTCAATTATCTGATACTCCCATGTTTGTCTCAGAATTTTTTTATACTATTATGACATGCCCGTGTCAGGGATCCTACTTGTCACTTTTTAGTAAATATGTATGCACCCAAAATAGTTGCTTTTCTCCGAGATCTGTTAATTTGTAGTCAGCTAGAAGCGTTTATAAGGGATTTTTCAAATGTGATAAATTATTGTGAACAATTTAAGAAATGTTGTCTATCACTAACTCTGGTCTGTGCTCCGAGGTTCAGGAGGAGTCTGATGTACTCTCTTTCTCGATAGGCTAGAACACCTATAAGACCAGTTGACATCTTGTAGAGAGTTGAAGAACCTGAGAGCTAAAAGAATAGAACATAGTGGGGAACAAAGTAACCATCAACCCTAGAGAAATATCAACTGGAGGGAAAGAAATGGTGACGCTATGATTTCTCATATTCACTTCTACTGATGACCAGCAATTTTATGAGGCAAATGATGATGGTCAGTCAGATACCTCAGAGGGAACTGATAAAGATAACAAATCTAGTCAGGATAATGTTTGGCTATTAAAAAAACCACAGGAATTGCACACCTGATTTTAACGAGAGTGATCATATGTGGTCTAAAAATGTGTTCCTAATACAATGCCCACACTATAATAATTATTTCATGATCTATCCTTGACAAAGATTCTAGAAACATATTAAAGATAAAGCCCTGTTGTCCTCAATGAAGAGTAAGGGTGTGGTTACACTTGCAATGTACCCTTGTATGTTGACTTAGTCGACTAAATCTAAGAGGATTCAGAGGAAAGCTTCGAGACATGCTTCTTGGTTCTTGGAAATGTGAGTGGTTATAAACTGCACAGCCAATGACACTTACACCTCCAGTGGAGAATGCATTTGGAGATATGCGCCCAGTCAAGACATGGCCACTTGTGAGACAGTCAGCTCCAGAGACAGCTAGCCCCCATAGCAGAGGTGATGAAAGATAAGGGTGAGTTAGGGACCAGGCATATAGATGGCTTGCTGTCCTCCACTTGACAGTTTTCCGGGTAAAACCAACAGTGGACAAGCCTAGAATCCCAAGAAGAAAGACAATGGTAATGTCAGGGTCGCTTTGCCAATTGGATGAGTCCAGGAAAAGGGCTATTGTGGAGCTTCCTTGTAAAAGGGTACAGACCAGCATCCATCTTGCCTCTCCAAGAAGTTTGACTAAACGCTGGTGTCACCAAAAGCACTAGGAATGTGCCCTACAGGAAAGGTCCAATAGGTAAGAAGGCCAGCCCAGTAGCTATTGAGTTTGGAAGGAATATTCCCTATATAAAGAGCCTTATGGCACTCAGAAGTGAATGCAAGTACTCTCAGAATGTTTACTAATGATTTCCTGCTCTTCTCTCCAGCCTAGTGGGGACTTCAGGATGGGTTTCATAGACTTAAAGCAGGGAAAGAAAGCGAGAGAGAGGGGGAGGGAAATTGGTAACGCCTAGATCTCCAGAAGGTTTACTGATAACTCCCTGTTCTTTTTTCTAGTCACACAAATACCCTGCTGAAGGCTATAAGTAACGGGATGTAAGTTTTGAAATGCATAAAAGGACTAGAGTAACCCCTGACTGGGGGAAAAAGGCCTAGGACCACCAGGCAAAAAACAAACAAAAACCAAACATGTAACATTCTTAGACACAACCTGTGGCTGTAGACAAAGCCTTACAACCTTAAAAACTGTCCATAACCCTGTGTGATTATCAAGTTGCTGCCAAAGATGACACTAAGGGGGTCATTAGGATGGCGGGCGGACTTTGCCCGCCCGCCATCCTCGTGGTAATAGGGACCGCCCGCCATAAGGGCGGGGGTCCTGTGGGGGGTATTATGATGTGCCCGCCACAGTGGCGGGCACATCCTGCATGTTAAGCATTAAAAAGCACTTTTGCAATTGTATAATCAAAGCGGCAGGCACCGCGCGGTGCCTGCCACTTTGATTATGCAAATGCAGGGGCGTACCACAGGTACCCCCCAGTGTGCACCCCCCTACTCTCCTTCACTCTGGGGGCCCGCAGGGGGCCCCCAGAGGGAAGTCTGCATGCCTTTCCGTGGCGGCAAGCATTGAAAAATGCCTATCATAATATGGCTGGCGCTGTCTGATAGACACCGCCACCATATTATTCCTTTTCCGCCCCTGCCGCAAGTCGACCGGGACGGAAAAGCGGCGGACCATCTTTCCGTCCGCCGAGGTCCCCCCTGCCATACTAATATGGCGGGGGGGAATTCTGGTGATGATGTCGGGCGGATTGACCCCGCCAGGCCGGCGGTGGCTACCGCCAGCCTGGCGGGGGCAATCCGCCCAACATCATAATGGGCCCCTAAATTGGGGTTTTTATCCTAGAAAGGGTCTAGGAAAGTTAGTATAATTCTGTCAGGACACACTTGTGGATATTTAAATTCATGAATCATGCATTTTTGATGTGACTTAAAAGGCTACCTCAAGGCAGAGCCGGTTGATGTTGGATTGTTGAGTGAAAGGCTTCATAGAGCCTGT
The DNA here is from genome assembly GCF_964263255.1 of Lissotriton vulgaris. Classification (NCBI taxonomy): domain Eukaryota; kingdom Metazoa; phylum Chordata; class Amphibia; order Caudata; family Salamandridae; genus Lissotriton; species Lissotriton vulgaris. The sequence continues at coordinate 275,213,201 of NC_141698.1, read as the reverse complement.
TGCTTTCTGGGACATGCAAGCCCTGCATCAAATGCAGAAAAACATCAGTTCAAATCTGACTCGTGAACACATAAAAACAGCTCTTTTGCCTCACCTTTGGCTAAAGATGTGTAAAAGACGTGCTAGTATGTCAGTGCTTTTAATTCTTTAGAAAAAGTGCCAGCATCAATGACTGCGGTATTCAGGAGTTGTGTTTTCAGTAAGGACAGTCAAGGTTTCTGGATGAAACACAATTCTTCTCTGAAAGGGGAAGAGTAGAAAGAGGAAGAGCTCGAGCTTTACTCTGTAAGCATTTTTGAATTAGGAGAGAAAGGCATACATTTACAAAGGGGCAATTCAGATACAAATCTGGTTCAACTGGTTTGCCAAGAATGCGTTTCTGGTCTGAAAATAAGGTAAGTTCCACTGGGTAATTTGAGAAGCCTGAATCCCTGGCAAGTTCAATCCATTTCAAATAGAAAGTATTTGCCATCCTGCATATATTCCACGAGAAGGAGCTTGAATGGTGAGCGATTTCAAGGAAGGCCGGAGAAACTCACAACATAACAAGGAAATTAGAAGGGACCCAAGAAATCCTGTTTAGAAATGCAGGGTAGCAAAGTTTGTATTGCTTGGCAATGGGGAGTCACTTGAAAGGAGGAAAAGGCAATTGAGGAAAAAGAAATAGAATTGTGGAAATCTCGCCAAAACACCAAAAAGGAAGGACTCAACACTACAACAAAATAAGCTGGAAAACAGGATTACTGTTTAGGAGTGGGAGAATATATAAGGCCAAAGAAAGTATGTGGCAGATTCAGAAGAATATGAGCTAGTCAGGAGGTCAAGACTAAACAAGCATTGAAAATGCAATAGGTCTCGCACCATTAGAGTTAGTGCTTTTAGAATTGTTTATGGGTTTTTTTTGTAAATGTTTAGCATTTTTGTTTCCTGTAGCCAATGCTAAAGTATTACAAATAAAAAAAAGCCATAAACATTTCTAAAAGCTCTAACTGAAATGGTCTGAGAACTATTGCACTGTGTGAGGGTGAGGGTGAGTGAGGGTGAGGGTGAGTGAGGGTGAGTGAGGGTGAGGGTGAGTGAGGGTGAGTGAGGGTGAGGGGTTGAGGGTGAGTGAGGGTGAGTGAGGGTGAGTGAGGGTGAGTGAGGGTGAGTGAGGGTGAGGGGTTGAGGTTGAGGGGTTGAGGTTGAGGGTGAGTGAGGGTGAGGGTGAGTGAGGTGTTGAGGGTGAGTGAGGGTGAGTGAGGGTGAGTGAGGGTGAGTGAGGGTGAGTGAGGGTGAGTGAGTGAGGGTGAGTGAGGGTGAGTGAGGGTGAGTGAGGGTGAGTGAGTGAGGGTGAGTGAGGGTGAGTGAGGGTGAGTGAGGGTGAGTGAGGGTGAGTGAGGGTGAGTGGTTGAGGTTGAGGGTGAGTGAGGGTGAGTGGTTGGTGTTGAGGGTGAGTGAGGGTGAGTGAGGGTGAGTGAGGGTGAGGGGTTGAGGGTGAGTGAGGATGAGTGAGAGTGAGGGTGAGTGAGGGGTTGAGGGTGAGGGGTTGAGGGTGAGTGAGGGTGAGGGTGAGTGAGGGTGGGTGAGGGGTTGAGGGTGAGTGAGGATGAGGGGGAGTAGTTGAGGCTGAGTGAGGGTGAGTGAGAGTGAGGGTGAGTGAGGGGTTGAGGGTGAGGGGTTGAGGGTGATGTATGTTTGCCACCAAACTCCCCAGGCCACTAACGCTCGGACGTCCCATGCAGCTTAAATGGTGCGAAGTGAGTTTACAAGCGCACGAGGCCAAGGTATTATGGGGCTTATTTAGAAGCCCCTTGCGCTGCCGGTGGGTCTCTTGTAATGTGTGGAAAGGTGACGAACCGGCGGCGCAAGAGGCTTGCACATAAGCCCCCCATGTATGTAATACATTCATCCCAGAATGCGTGTGCTCAAACACCGGCAGAGCAAAAGCAGAACTGTAGAGGGAAGAGAGGGGAGGGGGGAGGAGAAATGCGACACGTCGGGAAGGGGAGGGGGCGGAGCGGGTTAAATTCAACAAACAAGACGGACGGAGGAGAGGGGAGGGGGGAGGAGAAATGCGACACGGCGGGGAGGGGGCGGACGCCGGAGGGTGGTCCGTGGAGAATTTGGAGATTATTGAAAGCATGGCGGCGCCCCCAGATGTTCTTGTTCTGCGTACAGTGTTGTGGACGCGCAAATATCAGTAACTGCAAAAAATAAAAGTTGCTACTTGCAAAATGCTTTAACACTATGCTCAAGAAAACATACTGTAGCACTAGTCAATAAATGTAAAGGTAAATAAGAGTTGTTCCCGCCATATTTCATCAAGGGGTCTGATGCTACCTACCTGGACACCGTGTTTCATACACCTTCAGTGAATTGACATCAGATGTTTAAGCCTGAAATAGGACTGTTCCTAGAGTCCACATCAAAAGAGAGTAACAAAATGACATCATCGCGCAGAGACGTGTGTAACCCCATTGATCCAATCCGAAGCAGTAACTAGACCTCTCACTGCTGGTGGTAGACTGTGACGGGATACTATATTGTATTGACCTTCTGGTAATTCAAGAATGATTATGAGCATGCACATTATTTTGTGAACAAGGTCTAGTTTGTGATTTCTAGTTAGACAGGAAAAAGGATGCATAAAAAACATTGGTGATCGTCTAATAACCAGTAAGCAACAAAATGGTTTTTGATTTGAAATTTTACGCACTTTTTGTGGTCTAAATATTTTTAATGGATTTTGTACATAGAAAAAATGACAGAACACAAGTATCAGTATTTACATTGCCCCTTAGAAGAGGCTAACATAGCTAGCTGTATCCTGTAAATAACAGTGGGCGTAGGCTGTCCAAATAATAGAATACTGGAGGGAGCAGGGAAAATTCAATATCTCTCGTAAGCAATTTTCCCTCAAGGTAGTCTGATGTAGTTTGGTTAAGAAGCTGAAGAGAATACAACAATACGCTGAACAGTGAGTGGGGAAGTAAACAGCCGGAAATACGTGATTTGCTCACGGCAGCAGCGGCGGTGTTGTTTTTGGCATATGCTGCGCGGCAACAACGTTGTTGAAAGTGTTTGCGGTAGCATTTTCTTACTATGTGTTATTCCTGCTAAAAAAAAAAATTATTTTCTAGTGTGCTGCCAGAAATATCAAAAAATAGCTAATACATTTAGACGGGTAGGGGGAGGCGGCGGGAAGGGGAGGGGGCGGAGCGGGTTAAATTAAACAAACGAGACGGAGGGAAGAGAGGGGAGGGGGGAGGAGAAATGCGACACGGCGGGAAGGGGAGGGGGCGGAGCGGGTTAAATTAAAGAAACAAGACGGACGGAGGAGAGGGGAGGAGAAATGCGACACGGCGGGAAGGGGAGGGGGCGGAGCGGGTAAAACAAGACGGACGTGCACGCGCTTTTAAGCTCAATGCGCATGCGCATTGAGCTTAAAAGTCACGGGCACTGCAAGGAATCGCCACGATTCCTTGCAGTGGATAAAGAGTGGATAAGCCCCCATAGTCTCGCTTGCTCGATGCGCATGCGCATCGACAGGCGAGACCTAAAAAGGACGCAATTCCAATGCGACTACGATTGATCCAACTTAAGACCCTAAACAGAGTTTATTTAGCAGCACACACACTGGTCAAAATGGGGCACCACTCGGATCCGGGATGTCGGAAGGCACATTCAACCCATACGATCTGGGAGTGTCCAGCCCTTCAGCCATATTGGGGGAGGATTGTCACTACACTTACCGAGGTTTGCAGGAAGAAAGTTATTCAGTCCTTTTAAGTATGTTTGCTAAATGTTTGGGAAGTCACTGATGTGACACACACTGAGGGCACATGAGCGTCACTGGGGTTTGCCCTCGCCAAGAGGAATATTGCTCAACTGTGGGGAACCGGGGAGTTACCGGCATACCAAAAATGGTCCAATGATATGAACACTGTGATGATTGCAGAAAAATATGTTTTCAAACATAGGGGCTGCCCCAAAAAGTGAGACCATAAATTAACTAAATGGAATGCCTTCCGTGGTGAATTATGTGTGTGTCTCCAACTGTCGAATTGCACAGGACTAATTTGGACACTGATCCCATTCCCCCGAGTAATATACCTTACAGTAATCCATGTGTCTTATTGTATATACTCCATTTGATAATGTATATTGATAACTATGTGGCCTTACAGCCTTCCACTGCATTATCGCAATGTTTAATAAAATAAAAAAATGTTTTTAAAAAAAAAGATTAAAAAGGGAACTGTGTTACTTGACAGTTTCCACAAAAAAAAGAAGGCAATAAGAAATGTTATTTGAAAAAACATCAGAAACACTTCATTAAATATTATTAATACCAAAACATCACGAAAACCTCATTATGAATGTGTTTCTAAATTAACATTATTATTAAGTAATAAGATTGTAGTCATTGTTATCAATGTTCATTTGAGCCAGTTATTGACAGTGCTCGGCACCGACACTTATTCCTAAATGCCAGCACTTATTTTAGGCTGCCTACCACATTGTGGCACTGTCTGTCTGTGTTTGAGCAGTATACAAAAATGGATTGAATTCTGGAATCAATCTCAGCTATGGACTCAGGCCACATCCCAATCCATCAATATTTTGCACACGGTGCCACCTCCGTTTGGACCCAGCCATATGCAAATCAGTCTTGACCTGGCTCCAATGGGAACAGTCCAGCCCAAACTGCCAGTTTAAGCAGTAGTTATTATTAAAGTGTTGCAGGTACATCAATAAAAATTATAAAACCAGCGGGTTGAGGCCACTTGCATTGTGTGATGCCTAGTATTTGACAGTGCTGACAGGGACTGTGAGTAGTGCCAACCAGGGTGGCTCCTGAGAAATACCATTGGCCCTGGCACTTAGATTTGCACACATTAAGCATTGTTTTTTTTAACTATCTCCCCATTCTACCCACGTGATCACTCTGAGAGGTTTCCCTCCTTATGCTGTGCTGGTATGTCACACTCAAAAGGCACAAAGGTGGAAACAGATATCTTGATGCTTCTCTCCTCTGTGAGGAGGGGCTACATAAGAAAAGTGATTTTCTCTACAAATCCTCACAACAGAAGTCTTGTGGCTTGTTGAAATGTTTAATTTGGGTATGTTTCCCTAGGCTCCTGAGGTGGTAAACCTCGAACAAAAATAAAGAATGCTCAATCCATCACTTCAACTTGGTTATCTCTAAAACTGGCTTCCTGCACTGTGCCCAGTCAGTATGTGGGTTAGCCCCAAGCACATTCATAAAACCTCACAAATGCTGCTACAGCCACAATCATTAGCCTCTCGGGGATGAATGGTAGTTTTTTTTCTAAACTAACATGTCTGTCTGTGAAGAAGCTAGAACTGAAAATGCACTTTTTTGTGACTTCATGAAAAAATATACAAAATAAACTAAACTAAAGGTTCCTCCTGACCACCAGTCAGGGCAAGGGGTGTGCATTGCACTAATAGATTGATATGCTGTAAAGAATTAGGAAATACATACTTTTGTCCTGAGGTGGATTTGTCATCCAATGCACAACCCTTCCCATCTAATGATGAGCTAACTTACAAGTTAGCGATAGGTGCTACTATTAGTTATTTACCAGTGCAACCACAAGGCCTGTGAAAATCCGCACCTAATAACTACTGCCAGAGCAAAGGACATTCTGGACAACATTTCTTTAGTTATGAATCTGAGGTGCATGTTTGCTTGAGAAATTTAATAATTTCTAACTCATTCTAAAAACAATCTCTTCACTCTTCAATACATCTTCAGTGTGCATTTAAATGTTAACAGAGCGGTTTAATCAAGAATTACCCCAGACTGTGTAGAAAAAGTGACATACAGTGTACAAAGAGACAAAATAGTCATATACGTTTTAATGACCTAACAGTAAAATGTTGCAAAAGACTTTGGCACGTGTATGTACAAACACTTCAACATAGATAGAGTTAATAGCTGGTCCGCTGAAATGATGCAGCAAGGAGAGGTAAACTGGCACATTTTGGATTGAGCGCAAGTATGTATCACATTCTGTAGTAGTATTATCTAGCTATTTTGTCATTGTAAATAACACTGATACAAAAAACATTCAAGTACTCTAGAAAAGACACGTCCTAAAAGGAAGCTATGCAGATTAAGAGGATCGCTTTCAAAATCTTAGCAATCAAAAATAATGATTTCGTCCAGCACAGGGGCGCAAATAAATAACATCACTTTAACAACATTGTATTTTCTACCTCCCAGAGTAAAATAATTTGAGTGAAACATAATGTTGCACTTAGTTAAAAACAAGTCCACGTGCACTCATTACAAGTGATGGAAAGTTCACCAGGAGCGATAAGTCTTCATGGAATTCCACCACACTCCATTCTGAGTGTCTCTGGCCGGAGTTGTCGGGCCCGCACACTCCTCATCAATAATTACAGGCCTGGAGACAGCAGACCCTTTTCCATGCATGCTGTGGGGGCAGTGGCTCAGCAGTACAGGTAGTACTTAGGGACCTGAGTCCGTCCGCCACCATAGAGTAGGAGGGAACCTCCGCATGGCATGCGGAGTTCCCTCCTGTGCAATTAGGATGTGACCGCCACCCTGGCGGTCACATCCTCTATTTTAACCATTGCGGCGGGTGCGGCTTCAAGCTGCATCCGCCGCAATGGCAAAAATGCATACATTGCATTTGTATGCAGAAAGCGGCAGGCACCGTGCGGTGCCTGCCGATTTCTGCATACAAATGCAGGGGGGTACCATAGGTACCCCCCTTGTGCACCCCCCACCCCTCCCCCCTTCACCCAGGGGGCCCGCAACGGGCCCCCGCAGTGAAGATACACATGCTTTTCCACGGCCGAAAAGCCGCCGCGGAAAAGCATGTGTCACAGCCCATCCTAATCTGGCTGACGGTGTCTGAGAGACACCGTCACCATATTGTAAGCCAACCGCGGCGGAAAAGCTGCGGACGGAAACCAGGACTCACCAGCCATCCTAATGTGGCGGTGGGTCTTTGGTGGGTCCGCAGAGGATTTTCTGCATCCTCCGGGCCGGCGGTGGCTTCCGCCGGCCCGGAGGATGCGGAAAATCCTCCATCGTAATAGGCCCCTAATTTGTAAGAGAATAGGTGCCCCGGATCACAGTTTTGCTCAGCAGCGCGCAATCGGACAACCAAATATCGACTATACCACACACCATGACTGTTTAGTCTTTATTGCCTTAACTCTTTTACCTGCTGCTGTACAGTCCCCCAGCCCTCGTCTTACTCATGCAAGTTCTTTTCCATCTTGCTGTTTCCCTTCATCACTGTTTTTCTCCTTTTTTCCTTTTTACCCTTTTTGTGTTTTTCTCTACTTTGATCTAGGTCAAAGTCTGATAAAGATAAATTAGTCACAATCCCAACAAGCATTTGCATTGCAAAAGATCTCACATTTTTGAAAGTTCGGGCTATTGGCGTTGTAAATGACAATGTCTTTTACCTGGATCACTGAAAGAATATCGACGGACAGAATATCGACCTACAGAAATATTGACGCTGGAATATCGAAGGCAAGTATATCGACACCCTATGTACAACATTGTAAGTACAAAAATATCGGAAAAAAAAAATCAATGTAAAAAATATTGTAATTAAAAATATCGTTTTGTTCTGTAATAAAAAGTAAATATTACTTATAAAAAAATAAACATATTTAATAATGTTTACAATTAATAATTAATACATATTTAATAATAACACTTTAAATAAAAATATACATATAATATATAATATATACTTACTTAATAATAATTTGTAATAATTATTTAAATTACTTATACATTATTAAAACATACTATAAATTACAAATACATCTACACACATAAAATAAAACAAAAATAAAAATAAATAATTATATTTAATAAATCAAAAAAATTAAAAATACTTTCAATATTTTTAAAGTTAATTATATACAACATTATCTTAAAAAATACAAAAAATATTATATACATAAATAAATAAAACAACTATTTAAAGTCCAAAAGAAACTACAGTAATGAAAACATTGGATAGCGTAGAACATAAAATTACTATTCCCACTCCAGAAAATTCAACAGTAGGGAAAGCGTTAAATAACGTAGGGGTAAAAATTTCTATTCCCACTCCAGAGAGTGCAACAGTAGGAACAAGTATTTGCAATGCAATAGGTCTCGCATTAGGAAAGTTTGAGCTATTGGTATTGTAAATTACACATTTTTTATTTATGTGTTGGTTTTGAAAATAGCGAAATTAATAGCTTTGTCATTTACAATGCCAATAGTTTTAACTTTTGCAAATGTGACACCTGTAGCATTTGTAATGCAATATGTGTTGTATTTACGTGACTTAGATGTATTGATATTACAAATACCAATGAATGAATAATACTTTATTCGATATGTTCATATCATAAAAGTACAAACATTTAGGCATTTCCAGACATATCGAATAAAGTATTATTCAAATAACAATGGCTTTTATTTTTTTTAAATAATTAATACTTAAAAGTTATTGTAATTTATAATGGCAATAGTTTAAACTTTTTTAAATAACTTTTGTAAAGATTATGTTCAGTGTATTTTATTGTGACGAAAATCTAAGAACAGAAGTGAAATATTAACATCTTTTTGTGACATTTGTAATAAAGCTTGAAACATTGAGAGGACATATTTGAACCAGTTGTTGTTGAATGGTTGCACAGATTGATGCTGTGGTGGCGCTGAGTGATGTTGTGGCGACGAGTGATGCTGTGGCGTTCAGTGATGCTTTGGTAGCTCATAGTGATGTTGTGGTGCCCCTGAGTGGTGATGCTGTGGTAGGCCTGAGTGATGCTGTGGTGATGAGATAGATTGACAGAGTGAGTGTGATAGATAGATAGAGGGAGGAGGATAGATAGAATGAGTGCGATAGATAGATAGAGTGAGGACGATAGAGTGAGGGCGATAGATAGATAGAGTGAGGGCGATAGATAGATAGAGAGATAGATAGATAGAGTGAGGGCGATAGATAGATAGATAGACAGATAGAGAGAGGACGATCGATAGATGGTCAGGTAGATAGAGTGAGGGCGATCGATAGATAGATAGCTAGAGTGAGTGTGATAGACAAATAGAGTGAGGGTGATAGATAGACAGATAGATAGTGAGGGCAATAAATAGATAGAGTGAGGGCGATAGATAGATAGAGGGCGATAGATAGATTGAGTATGGGCGATATATAGATAGAAAGATAGAGTGAGGTAGATAGATAGATAGATAGTTGATAGAGTGAGGGCGATAGATAGTAGAGTGAGGGCGATAGATAGATAGAGTGAGGGTGATAGATAGATAGAGTGAGGGCGATAGAGTGAGGGCGATAGAGTGAGGGGGATAGAGTGAGGGCGAAAGATAGATAGAGTGAGGGCGATAGATAGAGAGAGTCAGGGCGATAGATAGAGTGAGGGCGATAGATAGAGTGAGGGCGATAGATGGATAGATAGATAGAGTGAGGGCAATAGAGAGATAGATAGAGTGAGGGTGATAGATAGATAGAGAGATAGATAGATAGAGTGAGGGCGATAGATAGATAGATAGACAGATAGAGTGAGGGCGATCGATAGATGGACAGGTAGATAGAGTGAGGGCGATCGATAGATAGATAGCTAGAGTGAGTGCGATAGACAGATAGAGTGAGGGTGATAGATAGACAGATAGATAGTGAGGGCGATAAATAGATAGAGTGAGGGCGATAGATAGATAGAGGGCGATAGATAGATTGAGTATGGGCGATATATAGATAGAAAGATAGAGTGAGGGAGATAGATAGATAGATAGTTGATAGAGTGAGGGTGATAGATAGTAGAGTGAGGTCGATAGATAGATAGAGTGAGGGTGATAGATAGATAGAGTGAGGGCGATAGAGTGAGGGGGATAGAGTGAGGGCGAAAGATAGATAAAGTGAGGGCGATAGATAGAGAGAGTGAGGGCGATAGATAGAATGAGGGCGATAGATAGAGTGAGGGCGATAGATGGATAGATAGATAGAGTGAGGGCGATAGAGCGATAGATAGAGTGAGGGCGATAGATAGGTAGATAGATGGATAGATAGATAGATAGATAGATAGATAGATAGATAGATAGATAGATAGATAGATAGATAGATAGATAGATAGATAGATAGATAGATAGATAGATAGATAGATAGATAGATAGATAGATAGATAGATAGAGGGCGACAGTAAACATCCCGTATTCGAGCAATTTACTGTGTGCAATTTAAATTTTGATTCAACATTTCAATGCGTCCCCTTGAGCACCTGTGTTATGCTACTAATATAAATGAATTCGCAGATGTTATTCACTGTAACCAAACAAAAGGAGGCGGACATGTGGCCTCTGGCTTCAAAGGCACAAAACCTGAGTTCAGATCTTAGTTCCTGCACATAGGCAAAGCGTCTTATCTGACGGTTTTGTGCTTTCTGAGCGGTGAGTGCAGAGAAGCCGGACTACCAGTGTGCTCATTGTTTTGACTGCCTCCTTACAGTTTTTTTTCTATCCAGCCATGAAGTGAAGGCAACTCAGCAAGTTAACTACACCACATATTTCTGCGTGCAACAAGAAGTATCTCGGGTCTGATTCCAGTCGGGGCGAGTTAGACGTTTATCCTTTTTTGACCAACAAAGTCAGTTTGAAATGGACAGTAAAATAAATAAAACACACTGCACGCCTTCTACTATGGGCTCAGAGACGAGAACGGACAGGGAAGGAAGGAAGGCCCGGCAGAAGAGCTGTTATGTCTGATGCTTGTGGATGGCTGACGCTTGTGGATGTCTGATGCCTGATGTTTGTGGATGTCTGACGCTTGTCGATGTCTGACGCTTGTGGATGCCTGAGGCTTGTGGATGGCTGACGCTTGTGGATGGCTGACGCTTAGCTGACGCTTGTGGATGCCTGAAGCTTGTGAATGCCTGATGCTTGTGCATGCCAGACCCTTTTTGGATGCCTGACGCTTGTCGATGTCTGATGGGCGATGCTTGTGAATGCCTGATGCTTGTGGATGTCTGATGCGTGATGCTTGTGGATGCCTGATGCTTGTGGATGCCTGATGCTTGTGGATGTCTGATGCTTGTGGATGTCTGATGCTTGTGGATGTCTGTTGCGTGTGGATGTCTGTTGCTTGTGGATGTCTGTTGCTTGTGGATATGTGACACTTGTGGATGTCTGACGCTTGTGGATGTCTGACGTTTGTGAATGCTTGACGCTTGTGCATGCCTGACGTTTGTGGATGCCTGATGCTTGAGGATGCTTGATGCCTTTGGATGTCTGATGCTTGTGGATGCCTGACGATTGTGGATGTCTGATGCCTGATGTTTGTGGATGTCTGACGCTTGTGGATGTCTGACGCTTGTGGATGCCTGACGCTTGTGGATGCCTGACGCTTGTGGATGCCTGACGCTTGTGGATGCCTGACGCTTGTGGATGTCTGACGCTTGTGGATGTCTGATGCCTGTGGATGTCTGATGTTTGTGGATGTCTGATGCTTGTGGATGTCTGATGCTTGTGGATGTCTGATGCTTGTGGATGTCTGATGCTTGTGGATGTCTGTTGCTTGTGGATGTCTGTTGCTTGTTGATGCCTGATGCTTGTGGATGCTTGTGGATGTCTGACGCTTGTGGATGTCTGACGCTTGTGGATGTCTGATGTTTGTGAATGCTTGAAGTTTGTGCATGCCTGACGCTTGTGCATGCCTTACACTTCGGCATACCTGACGCTTGTGGATGCCTGACGCTTGTGGATGCCTGACGCTTGTGGATGCCTGACGCTTGTGGTTGTCTGATGCTTGTGGATGTCTGACACTTGTGGATGTCTGTTGCTTGTGGATGTTTGATGCTTGTGGATGCTTGATGCTTTTGGATGCCTGACGCTTGTGTATGTCTGATGCTTGTGGATGTCTGTTGCTTGTGGATGTCTGATGCTTGTGGATGTCTGATGCTTGTGGATGTCTGATGCTGGTGGATGCCTGATGCTCGTGGATGCCTGATGCTTGTGGAGGTCTGATGCTCCTGGTTGTCTGATGCTCCTGGTGGTCTGATGTCTGATGCTTGTGGATGCCTGATGCTTGTGTATGTCTGATGCTTGTGGACGTCTGATGCTTCTGGATGTTTGTGGATGTCTGATGCTTCTGGATGTTGGATGTCTGATGCCTGATGCTTGTGGATGTCTGATGCTTGTGGATGTCTGATGCTTGTGGATGTCTGTTGCTTGTGGATGTCTGTTGCTTATGGATGTGTGACACTTGTGGATGTCTGACGCTTGTGGATTTCTGACGTTTGTGAATGCTTGACACTTGTGCATGCCTGACGCATGTGGGTGCCTGACTCTTGAGGATGCCTGATGCCTTTGGATGTCTGATGCTTGTGGATGCCTGACGTTTGTGGATGTCTGATGCCTGATGTTTGTGGATGCCTGACGCATGTGGATGTCTGATGCCTGATGCTTGTGGATGTCTGATGTTTGTGAATGTCTGATATTTGTGGATGTCTGATGCTTATGGATGTCTGATGCTTGTGGATGTCTGATGTTTGTGGATGTCTGATGCTTGTGAATGTCTGTTGCTTGTGGATGTCTGTTGCTTGTTGATGCCTGATGCTTGTGGATGCTTGTGGATGTCTGACGCTTGTGGATGTCTGACGCATGTTAATGTCTGACGCATGTGGATGCCTGATGTTTGTGAATGCTTGAAGCTTGTGCATGCCTGACGCTTGTGCATGCCTTACGATTGTGCATACCTGACGCTTGTGGATGCCTGACGCTTGTGGATGCCTGGCGCTTGTGGATGCCGGATGCCTTTGGATGTCTGATGCTTGTGGATGGCTGACGCTTGTGGATGTCTGATGCCTGATGTTTGTGGATGTCTGACGCTTGTGGATGTCTGACGCTTGCGGATGCCTGACGCTTGTGGATGCCTGACGCTTGTGGATGGCTGACGCTTGTGGATGGCTGACGCTTGTGGATGCCTGAAGCTTGTGAATGCCTGATGCTTGTGCATGCCAGACCCTTTTTGGATGCCTGACGCTTGTGGATGTCTGATGGGTGATGCTTGTGGATGCCTAGTCCTTGGACACTACTATGCTGTGTTCCAGTAGCTCATGTTTAGTGAACTCTGTCATTATGCCACCTTTTACACTTCCTTTAGGTGAAAATAATGCAAAATCTTTGAAAGCTCGAAATTCATTAAGTTGTAAAGGTTTCCTGCAAACAAATTAAATTGCAAAAGTTAAGGAGTGAGACATCTACCACCTTTGCCTTTGCTTCCCAGCAATGTTCCACAAGAGCAATTTCAACCACAGTAGTTTTAGGTCTGTAAACCGCAGTACAAGTACAAGTGCTGATCCTGGTACCTTACTCTTAGGGTAGTCTTTTCACTTTTCAGTTTGTCAATAAAATACAGTGCAGATAATGTTTCTGCCAAATATGGTGTAATTCGTTTAACGGTCATCTTAGGCTACTGCCGAGCACAGGCTAGGGGGTACAGGAGAGTAAAATGAATTGCCCAAACGCAGGACATCAGTTAGTTTAATGATCCAGAAAAATACAATGAACTTGTTAAAGCTGCAGAATATCTTAAGTGTTCAGCAAAAAATACCTCATCCCAGGCCCAATCAGAAAGGCAGATACTGCTAACAAGGACTGGCAAAGACAATAGGTCTGCCTGTTTTAATTTACGCATATGTTTTAGTTATGTGATACGTCTAGATACAACAGACAGCTCAAAGGAGCATTTAAATACAGCGCAAGTGGCACGTTTGATGCTCAAGATTTTAGTTAACAGGTTTAAATCTATGCCTCAAATTACATAGCAGCAGCCTGTGGTATGAGAGACAAATGTTGGGGTGAGGAGGAAGGAGGGGGAGAGAGTGCACTGCAGAGGAAGAGGCTGGAGGTGGGAGGGCGGGGGAGATAGCGAAAGGGTGAGAGAAGAGGCATTGCACAGAGGGGGCGGAGTAGAGCATACCTTCGAAGTGTGAAGCTCTCTGCATTGCTGTGGCAGCAAACGGCAAGCGCGTGCACGGGCACATGCACTCGTCGTAATCCGCCTGGTTCAGCTTTCCTGTTTCACCTCTATATGTCTCGATATCTGCAATGCCAGAGGCATTGGCAGAGGTCGAGACCTAAAAACGTTGGATAGCGTAGGGGTAAAAATTACAATTCCCACTCCAGTGAGTGCAACAGTAGGGAAAGCGTTGGATAGCGTAGGGGTAAAAATTACTATTCCCACTCCAGAGAGTGCAACAGTAGGGAAAGCGTTGGATAGCGTAGGGGTAAAAATTACTATTCCCACTCCAGTGAGTGCAACAGTAGGGAAAGCGTTGGATAGCGTACGGGTAAAAACTACTATTCCCACTCCAGAGAGTGCAACTGTAGGGAAAGCGTTGGATAGCGTAGGGGTAAAAATAACTATTCCCACTCCATAGAGTGCAACAGTAGGGAAAGCGTTGGATAGCGTAGGGGCAAAAATTACTTTTCCCACTCCAGTGAGTGCAACAGTAGGGAAAGTATTGAATAGCGTAGGGGTAAAAATTACTATTCCCAATCCAGAGAGTGCAACAGTAGGGAAAGCGTTGGCTAGCGTAGGGGTAAAAACTACTATTCCCACTCCATAGAGTGCAACAGTAGGGAAAGCGTTGGATAGCGTAGGGGCAAAAATTACTATTCCCACTTCAGTGAGTGCAACAGTAGGGAAAGCGTTGGATAGCGGAGGGGTAAAAATTACTATTCCCACTCCATAGAGTGCAACAGTAGGGAAAGCGTTGGATAGCGTAAGGGGCAAAAATTACTATTCCCACTCCAGTGAGTGCAACAGTAGGGAAAGCGTTGGATAGCGTAGGGGTAAAGATTACTATTCCCACTCCAGTGAGTGCAACAGTAGGGAAAGTAAATACTTCATATATGAATAAAAATAAATTAAATATTAATACCAATTACAAATTTATTAAAAGTAATTACCAATTTAATATAAGATAATAATTAATCAATTAAACATCAAATACAAATTAATTATTAAAAATAATTACCTATTAATGCAAATTAATTACCAATTACCAATTAAATAAATAACAATAAAAAATAATTAACAATTAATTAAAAATAAATACATTTAAAAAATAATTAATTACAATTAAATTACTTCCCACCCTATTCCCATATAAACCCACAACCCGCAACAGAAAACAAATTAATGAAATTAACATAATTATCAATTAATAAAAATGAATTACCAATTATAATTAAAAAAATTAATTAACAATTAATTCAAGATAAATACCAATAAATAAATAACACTTTTAATTCAATAAAAATTAAATTACTTCCCACCCTATTCCCCTATAAACCCACAACCCTCTACAGTAAATAAATTAATACAATTAACATAATTATCAATTAAGCAATTAATAAAAATGAATTACCAATTATAATTAAATTAATTACCAATAAAAAATTAATTAACAATTAATTCAAGATAAATACCAATAAATAAATTAAAACATTTAATTAATTATAAATAAATTACTTCCCACCCTATTCCCCTATAAACCCACAACCCGCTACAGAAAATAAATTAATAAAATTAACATAATTATCAATTAATCAATTATTACAAATGAATTACCAATTATATTTTAATGAATTGCCAATTAAAAATTAATTAACAATTAATTCAAAATAAATACCAATAAATAAATTAATATATTTAATTAATTATAATTAAATTACTTCCCATCCTATTCCCCTATAAACCCACAACCCGCTACAGAATTATATTACGCAAAAATTAAATACCATAAAATTAATTACTTAAAATAAATTATTAAATAAATATACACTTTTCACATATACTAACATAAAAAAACACTTTAAAAAATTCGATATTATTAAAAAATCGATATTAACTTACTTACCTCAAATTCGATATTTTTCTTGACTATATTCTGTCCATTCGATATTTTGTCCATTCTATATTTTGAATTCGATATTACTGCAATTCAATTCGATATTTTTGTTGACTATATTCTGTCCATTCGATATTTTGTCCATTCTATATTTTTTATTCAATATTACTGCAATTCTATATTTTTGACTCGATATTTTGACTGTATACCTTTTTACCTATGTGCTTTGGTTTGGAGTACAGTGGATTTACGAACAGAGACGCTTCTGCAGCACTGTACACAGGACTAAGAATGGGGAATTACCACTGGAACCCGAGATGCAGTTGCATCACTGTCAGCAGGGTTTATAATGAGAAATTACCACTGCCACCAGAGACACAGCTGCAGCACTGCCTAGAGGACTTAGCATGGAGGAGTTATCGCCCAGACCAGAGAAGCAGCTGCAGCACTGTCTAGAGGACTTAGAATGGGGGAGTTACTGACGGGACCAGATAAGCAGCTGCAGCACTGTCTAGAGGACTTAGAATGAGGACTCACCACTTTGACCAGCGACACAGCTGCAGCACTGCCTAGGACTTAGAATGGGGGAGTTACTGACGGGACCAGAGAAGCCGCTAGCAGCACCGTTTTGAGGATTTTGAGCGAGATGTATAACATTTTTTTGCGGTTGCAAACGGGAAATCAAACTGTTTGTGACTGCAAAAAATGGTGGTGGTATGTACAAACGCTATTTTGCGAGTCATGGACTCACAAAATAGCATTTGCGCCTCGCTATTAGGAAGGGGCGTGCCAAGGGCGTCCCTTCCTAATAGTGACTTTAACACCAATATACTATTGTATTGCGACAGCAGAACACTCGCAGTTTACCACCTACTTCAAGTAGGTGGTAAACCACACGCAAATGGGAAAGGGTCCCCAGGGGACCCCTTTCCCTTTGTGAATGGGTGCGAAAATATTTTTTAGGAGCAGGCAGTTGTCCCAGGGACCACTGCCCGCCTTTTAAAAATGAAACTGAAAAATTTCATTTTTCTTTTTTAAAGGCATCCTGTTTTCCTTTAAGGAAAACGGGCTGCATTAAAAAAAGAAACTGCTATATTGTAAAAGCAGTCACAGACATGGTGGTCTGCTGACCCCAGCAGGCCACCATCCCTGTGAGAGCTAGCCATTCCCAACGGGGTCGCAAATTGTGCTTGCCTCATGAATATTTATGAGGCATGCAATTTGTGACCCCATTGGGAATCGCGACCAGTGTCTGAGATGTACATTCAGTTTTGCGAGTCGTAAATTGCGAGTCGCAATTCAGCGCAATTTGCGACTCACTCAACTGAATGGTCGTACAGCTGGCCCTTGGACTGAGGAATTACCACTGGGACCAGAGAAACAGCTAGCAGCACTGCCTAGAAGGTTTAGAATGAGTAATTACCGAAGGGACCAGAGAAACAGCTCGCAGCACTGCCTAGAGGACATAGAATGAGGAATCACCACTGGGAACAGAGACACAGCTGTAGTACTGACTAGAGAACTTACAATGTGGGAATTACTGATGGAACCAGAGAAGTAGCTGCAGCACTGTGTAGAGGGCTTAGAATGGGAAATTACCACTGTGACCACAGACACAGCTGCAGCACTGCCTACAGGACTCAGAATAGGGAAGTTACTGACGAAACCAGAGTAGCAGCACTGTCTAGACGACTTAGAATTAGGAATTACCGACGGGGCCAGAGTTGCAGCTAGCAGCACAGTCTGAATTTTTTTGAATGAGGAATTACTGACAAGACCAGAGTAGCAGTAGCAGCACTGTCTAGATGACTTAGAAAAATAAATTACCACTGGGACAAGAGAAGCAGCTAGGAGCACTGTCTAGGGGACTTACAATGAGGAATTACCACTGGGACCAGAGAAGCAGCTGCAGCACTGTTTAGAGGACGTAGAATAAGAAATTACTGATGAGACCAGAGAAGCAGGTAGAAGCACTGTGTAAACTTAGAAGGAGGTATAACTGACGGGACCAGATAAGCAGTTAGTGGCACTGTTTAGATGACTTAAAATGAGGAATTACTGACAGGACCAAAGAAACAGCTGCAGCACTTTCTAGAGGGTTTAATATGGAAGAATTACCAACTGGTCTATAGTAGCAGCTGCTGTACCAATTTTAGAATGGAGAATTACTGACACATCCAGAGAAGCAGCTAGCAGCACTGCCTAGACGACTTAAAATGAGGAATAATCGCTGGGACCAGAGAAGCAGCTAGTAGCACTGCCTAGAGGACTGAAAAGTAAGAATTACCACTGGGAACAGAAACACAGCAGCAGAAGCAGCGCTTAGAGTATTTAGAATGAGGAACTATCACTGTGACCAGAGACACAGCTAGCAGCACTGTCTAGAGGAGCAAGAATGGGGAATTATCACTGGGAGCAGAGACACAGCTGCAGGACTGTCTACAGGACTTAGAATGACAGAGTCACGCCGCGGCCAGAGAATCAGCTAGCAACACTGCCTAGAGGACTAAGAATGAGGAATTGCACTGGGAACAGAAACACAACTGCAGCACTGCCAAGAGGACTAGAATGAGGAATTACCACTGTGACCAGAGTCACAGCAAGCAGCACTGTCTAGAGGAGTAAGAATGGGGAACTATCACTGGGAACAGAGGCACAGCTGCAGCATTGCCTAGAGGACTTAGTATGGAGGAGATCCCGACTGGACAAGAGAAGCAGCTAGCAGCACTGTCTAGAGGAGTAAGAATGTGGAATCACCAACAGGACCAGTTTGAAGTAAAATTAAAGTTAGAGATTTCGTACATGTATTTGTAAAATAATATAGTGTGAGTGTAGCCTTTGGACAACTTTTAGCAAAGTGAAAGCTTGTCACAGACGCAAACCTTTTGCCTGAAGCAGGTTCCAGGATGGAAGCCAGAGAATGCCTATGAAAGAAGAGTACTTGCCGTCTTTGTTTTGCAACTGACTTGCATGAATGTACGAGGCACTACATTAGTATGCCAGTAAAGATTGCTATCGCGGTTATGAGCTGAATTTGTGTTTTTGTAAGGCACAAAGCCATAACTTTATATCCCTAGTGCAACGTCACATAACATATCCCTCAATTATATGTAGTCTGTAATACTCACAAACAGAGACAACAGCAAAAACAAGATTTAAAAAAAGACACACATCCTCCCAAAACAGACATAATGATGGGGATAAATAACTAATTCAACATAAAGTGCACATTCTGGGAAGCGCGTGGCACGCTTAGAATTTTGAAATTTGGTGGAATAGAGTCAGTAAGGCTGAGTTTTTAAAATGTAGCATTCTTGTGTGAAGCAATGAAATACCGTTGTATTCCGCTAACAATCCCCAAATGGCAATTTGTAAGGAAAAAAAGGTAACTCCTTATGGCGGCTACAAAAGCACCTCTGTATTAAGTTTCTTCTGGATAAGCGGTGTAAAGGCGAAAAATTCATAACCTATGCATGCCACGCAAATTAGGGCAGAACTATTATGTACTTTGTAAAATAGAAAACGTGTGTGTTCATCTGAGAAGTGAGGAGAGAGCAAGAGAGAGACATTATACGCTCTAATCTAATGGGCATTGTGGACTTTAGAATTGTGAGAATTAGGATTTGGGACCAAAATCCTGGTTGGTTTTGAGCAGCAGTGAAGCGTGTACCGCACTGAGTGTTACGATTTTGATGCAAAAAAGTATTACTTTCAATAAAGTGCACAGCTTTTGTTTAAAATAAATTCGTAAATTTTGTCTTCGATCTCAACTCCACTTCTGTACTATTTTTCTTTTGCTGAAGCTCCCAAACGCGTTCAGTGCAAAAACTATGCATGCCACATGTAGAATAACACGTGAAAAATTCCTATTATTTTTCACTGTTGAAAACATGTGTCTTCGTTTGTAAAGTGGTTCTGCTTGTTACATACACGTTTGTGGGCGCTTACTGTTGCCAACATGCAGAATTAAATTGAAAAAGGCGCACAATGTCCCATGGCAACCGCAATAATGGACGTTAAATTGCAGCAGCTGTGAAGCGAGCTCCACGTTGATCAAATCAAGCAAAACTTGTTCAGTTGTGGGAAGTGCTTAAAACACACAGTCAACCAAAAAATAAAAACAGATGAAAACAAAAGAAAGGCACATATCCTCGCAATGTGGCCAAATGATGGAATAAAATAAAGCCGGATTCCGTGAAGCGTCTGCAGCGCTTGTTCCCAATTTGAAACCCAATAACGAACAAGCAGTCCGATTTCCCGAGAAGGTATTTCAAACGAAAACCAGCAACTCTTGGAGAGAGGATGTGGCGTAACATGGAACTGGGGAACCTGGTTCGAGTCTAGCATTAGTTCTCCTGTGCCTACCAAAGAAACAAATCAAACAAAATGAAAAAAAGAGTGCAACAAAACAAACATAAATAGGCAAAGAGGCAATGATGTATGTAACAGGGTCAGTCACCAGGCGCAAGAACGACCCACAGAGAAGAGGGATAAATGAGATCAATTAGCCACAGAAAGGAAAGGAATTTTGAGAAGCACACACAGGAACAAATGGCAACTGAGGGCCGTGCTGCATGCCTTTGAGAGTAGATACACCATGTCTCGAAGCAGTGCATGCGCTGCTTATGCGAGACTTTAAAATTAGTTCCTCTTGCACCACCTGCAACAACGGCTCAAATTAGGCCCTGCAGTATAGCCAGGAACCCGCTTGACCCCAGTGGCAGTTTGGGTGGGTGCTGTGATTTCTCCTTTATACAGGCTGAACCCGTCCATGATACTCCACGTCTGCCTCCCACCCGGTCAACCAACCCCCACTGGCCCACTCTTGGACCATTTCCATCTGCTCTGAAAAGGCAGAAACGTCAGCGGTTTTCTCCACAGGATCGGGGAAAACCATATGGAAATTCCCCATTCCCAGGAGAAAAGATACAATCAAACAAGTTCCTTACTATGGGTAATGCTCTTTCTGATGTTTACTCTATCTGAGCACATGTGCCTCACCTGTAGAATAACCCCAGGTGTCAGACTGGATTTGAAAGATTTTTCAGCATGGGCCCTTTGCATCAGTAGGTGGCAATGTGAAGCTCTGCATCAACACTCAGTCCCATGAGTAGAGCTGCACACAGGCGCCACTCAAGCGAACAGACGTCAATTTCTTTCTGGACATCGTCTGAGCCCTTAGAGCCCGGAGCCCATAAGTACAATTGTTCGTACTAGTGTGCATATCTATAAATTAGGAAATTTTTAGATGAAAAAGAGTCCATTCCACAAAACGGAGGGTGGAAGAACATTGCAGAATCTGCAGTTAGACAGAGTATCCTCCAGAAAGAGCATTACCAAAGGTAAGTAATTTATTCTTCAGATTGAAACTTTCAACCACAAAATCCTCACATTTAGAATGGACACCAAAGTAGCATTTCCACTGGTGGCAGGACTTTGGAATGAATCAGACCAAAAAAGTCCTGCGGGACCGAACAGCCAAAATTCCCTGGCTGTTGTCAAGGGCATAGTTCTCAAGTGAGATGATGCCAATGTAGCAACTTGATAAATATCCAGGACAGGCAGTCCGCGTGGTAGTAGCATTGGCTCTAGTGGAGTGAGCTCTTAATATCTCAGGGAGCTGCTTCTTGGACAGTGTTTAGCAGATTTTGATGCAGAGGATTATCTACCTGGTTAAGGTCTTCTTCTGCACTCCCTTGCTTTTCTTTGCCCCATGAAGCCCCACAAAGAGATGATTGTTCTCCCAATTGTCTTGGGTGCAATCAATATAAAAGCTCAATGCTCTTTTGGAGTCCAAATGATGCAGTCTCTCCTCGTCTTACGAGTGGTAAGGTGGGAAAAAGAACGTCAGTATTGTGATGAACTGTCTGAGGCTGAAGGGATATACAACTTATAGTAGGAAGGCCGCTCTAGTCCTCAGCATGTTTGTCCTAAAAGAAGGTGGTGTAGGGCAGCTATACTGAAAGAGCTTGATGCTCACACAAGCGACGAGCTGATGTCATTGCAATGAGAAAGACCGTCTTCAAGGTCAGAAGACATAGGGAGCAGCTGCGTCATGACTTAAACCGGGTGCACGAGAAAAGTAAGAACCAAATTAACTTCCCACTGGGGCATCAAGAAAAGCTTTGGCAGAAACATATGGGCCAAAACTTTAAGAAAAAAACATCAAAATAGATGATTTGATTAAGGAAGGCTGGTCGGCAAATGCAAAAAGGCTGAAAGGGCTGGCAGGTAACCTTTAACCATGCCCACTGCAAGTCCTTGCTGTGCCAATGACAAAACAAAAAGTAACGCATCTCATAGTTTGTCCTACAATGTGTCCATATTGCAGGTGCCACACCAAGCCAAAAACGTGTCCCATCGTTTGGCATAAACAGACTTTTGAGAAGGATGCCTGGCTGTTAGGATGGCATCCACTACTTCAGGAGGGAGACTCAATGCTGTTAACTACCACCACTCAATCTCTGTACAGGGAAGAGTAGATTACAGAAGCCTAGGTGTAGAACACTACCCTTATGCTGCAAAAGGAGGTCATCTCGAAGCGGCAGCCTGATCGGAGGACAGATGCTCATGCCCCGAAGTTCTGGATACCACACTCTCCTGGTCAGTCCAGAGCTACTAGGATCACTTGAGGCCCATCCTTTCTGATCTACTACAGAAATTGGGGCAGGAGAGGCAGTGATAGGAAGGCAGACAGGAGTCGCTGGCTCCACTCTAGGCAGAATACATGTCCAAGAGAGAGCCTTCTTGGAAACTTCAATGCACAAAAGTGTTGACATTGTGTGGTCTCAGCAGTGGGAAACAGATCAAGACAGGGTTTTCCCCACTGCTAGAAGATGTCCTTCCTGTGCCAGCACAGGATATCCCTGTCATTCGTAATCTGCTACATGTTGCCGGCTGTGTTTATCCTACCTGGCATTTAAAGATCCTGCCAGGTGGTGTATGATCAGAGAAATGCCTGATGATTCAGTCGGATCAGAGGTGCACGGTCTTCTGGCTCAGATCAGAGGACCCCACCCTGCCCTGCTTGTTGCAGTACCAAATGGCGGTGGTGTTGTCTGTGAGTAGACTGGCTGGCTGAACCAGACTTCACTTGATGGACAGCAGGAAGTTCAACGGCAAGTAAATGACCCAAAATGCCAGCAACTTAGGGTCCGATGTAGGTAATAGTGAAATACAGAATTCTAAATACCTAATTTTACTGATTTGGTATTTAGATATCGGTTTTTCAGATGTAGGTAATAATTCGGTAAAAAACACCGGATTCTTAATATTCGTTATTACCAAATCGGTAATTGAGATTCGGTAATAACGAATACCAACCCATTCATTCCTATGGGCTTGGAGGCCCATAGGAATGAATGTGAAGAAATTCAGTATTACCGAATCTCAATTACCGGTTTGGTAATACCGGGAGGTATTTCAAGGGTGCCAGGGGGTCCAAAGTACACCCTGTTGCACCCCTGAAATGTGCATGTGTGCACATGTGGCACACATGCAGGCCCTAAGGGCATGGATGTGTGCCACATGGCACATAAAAAAAGCAATAAAGTGTTTTTTTAAAGGAATTCGGTAATTACCACCAACTTGAAGTTGGTGGTAATTACCGATTCCTTAAGGCCCAAAAGCACTATTTTATGTGCTTTCTCCATTGCATTTAAGGAATCGGAATTACTGATTCCTTAAATGCAAGGCCAATTAGGAATCGGTATTTACCGATTCCTTAATATGAATCCTTCCCTACATCACGAATGCCTAAATACCGGTCGGTAACGGTGAAATGTACCGATTTTCTCCCTTACCAATCGGTATTTGGGCCACCTACATCAGGCCCTTAATGCGGAGTGGAGGCGGGTCTCTGCTAGACACCAGAGTCCTCTGATCTATACCTATCCCAGATATCCTCCCCAATGCAGCAGTGACAACTCTGTCACCATCATCTGGTCTGGGTGGGGTAGGAGAGGGATCTGCAGTTGGTCCAAATGTGGTTGAGCAGCCACTACTGCAGATTTTTTGCAGTGTCCTCTGAAACATGGATGGAATCTGACAGGTTCCCTTTGTGCTGAGCCCACCAAGACTTCAGATCCCACTGAAGACCTTGCTTATGCCATCTAGCATGGTCAACAAGCAGGATAGAGAAGGCCATAGGCTCAAGAAGCCTCAGAGCCATCCTCATGTAGACCCAGGATTGCGGCTGAAACATTGGGATAATAGCCTGAATGTGGTGGACTTATTGATCCAGAGGGAAGGCGCGATACTCTACCATATTCAGGATGGCTTTAATAAAAGAGAGCCTCTGTGAAGAAGTTAGGTGTGACCTTGGCATGTTGATCGTGCTCCCCAGCAATATAAGGAGGTTGACCATTATCTGGAGGTGGTCCACTAGTGACTGTGGTGAGCCTGCCTTCAAGATAATCATCTGGGAGCCCCAACCTCTGAAGGTGCACTGTGACCACCACCATCACTTTTACAAACACTGGAGGAGCACTGAGGAGGCCATATGGTAGCACAGCAAACTGAAAATGCTTGTAGCACACCTTGCAATGCAGGTGGTACCTGTGGGCCAGCAGGACTGGGACATGCAGATAGGTGTCCTGCTGGTCCAACACCACAATCCAGTGTCCTGGATCTAGAGCAAATGGAACCTAGGCCAGCATCACAAATGTGTCCTTCTACAGGAAGACATTGAGAGGTTGAAGGTCTAAAATAGAATGGAGGTCTCCACTCTTTTTCAATGTCAATAGGTATAGAAAGCATTTCCAATCCCTGAGGCCAGGCCCTTCTTGGTGGGTCCTATGTCCAAAAAAGCCTGAGCTTCCTGCAGCAAAATTGACAACTAATCATTTGAAAGCCACTCTGCTGAGGGTTGAAGAATGGGAATGAATGTCAGGGCATAGCCTAGTCTGACTCTCTGTAGGACCAACCTGTCGGATACTGCGGCTTGTTACCCATGGAGAAAATGTCTGATCCTGCCTACCATAGGGTAGTTGTGTGTTGCTAATGACAAACTAAAGGGCCTTGGGGGCGGCTGCTGGGGGGAGTCAGGGACTGTGGCTGGGAAGTGGGAGGTTCGCTGTCCCTCTGGACCTGAAACTTGACTGCTGGATCCTTTACACCATCTTCAAATGGACTGGGTTGCCTGTTGTTGTGCTTGTGGGGGTGGCCTGTGATGCTATCTGTAGGTGAAGACGTTAGCGATGCCTCTAAAGAGGCAAAATAGTTGGGGATACTGCCTTATGGGTATGGAGTGACAAGCAAGTTACTTACCGTCTGTAACAACTTATCTGGTAGAGACTTAATCAAGAAGCAGATTTCTTACCTTAGAATATTCCCCTGGCATCAGACTGGATCTGGAAATCTTTTTGCAATTCCCTGCGTGCCGGAAGATGGCGTCATTCAGTTCCACATGGTGTAATCGGCCCCGGAAGTGACATGCACGGTGTCTATATTGGCACCACCCCAGCACACTGACCTCAGTTCTTGACTGTTTTTCCACACAAGAAGCACAGAGCCAAACTGAGGAGAAATTACTAGTGGGCCAGGATGAGGTCCAGAAGGATCTCTTGAATGTTAGTTACACAGTTCGCAGAGCAGGGAGGATGGAAGAGTCAGTAAGGAATATGCGGATAGATACCAGATAAGTTGTTACAGAAGGTAAGTAACTTATCCATCTGATAGAGCCTTCTAGCCACAGATTCCTTACCTTTAGATAGATACTAAAGCAATCACTACCCGGTGGTGGGTGTGGTGATTGTTATACTAAAAATTTCTGGAGGACCGAATGGGCGAAATGCCCATCTCGCTGGACCTGACTGCCTAATCAGTAATGTTCGATAAACATATGAATTGATGCCCACGTCGCTGCTTGACAAATGTCCAGAACTAGAACTCCTCTCGCTAACGCAGTGGTTGCAGCCTTAGCTCTTGTTGAATGAGCCAGCAAGCCCTCAGGGGGTTGCTGCTCGGCCATTGCGTTAAAGCAAAAAACAGGTATTATATGAGAATAAATTGTTATCAAAGCACTTTCCACCATGAGAATTTAAATGAGTCACTGGTGATGCATTTAATTATACAAAACATTATTTATTCTAATTATTTAGTATGCATAGTAATCTTCACTCTGGGTGCAGATACCTAAATTATAGTTAAACAAACACATATGACTCACAGTTATACATATACAATACAATTTTAGCAGACAAGAAAAAAAGTGGGGGGAAATTATACTGTGCTGTATATACTCTGATTGTTTAAATTGTGTAGCAACTAGAAGCTTCCTTAAGTCTTCCAATTGTTTGTACACATACTATGGCTGTGCTTTTTAATTTTTGAACGGTCCATAAGAGAAAACTTTATAAATAAATAAATACATCGGTAACACACATGGAGGACTAATTAGCCCTCTGTATTCGCGTGTGTGTCCGTCGGATTACTTTTTATATGACTTATAAATTAAGAAATGCAGACTTCTCCAGATAATGGTGTTGACACGTTTCCGCCCTTTTCGATTTAAAGCCTTTTCAGGACAGTGGAAGAAAGAACAACCGGTTGGGAATTTGTAACGGTCCGCAGCTGCAGCCAAGAAGCCGCTCCAGCATAGGGGGAGGCTGTTCTGGAGTCGTAGTGTCCTGTGCCTGGATGCCTAAAAGGTCCCAGGGCTCCCCTCTGGGATTGCGGTCTGCATAAACCTTTAGATAAGCCGCGGTATACTGTTAGAAGAGGATGAAGCCTTTAGAATGGTCTTATATTTGTTATCTTAACCCCTTCGGTGCTTCGGATGGCCAGGAGCCGCCCGACGCACCAGTCCTCATGTGCGTCGGATGGCTCCAGTCCGTCCGCGCACATGGCACTGGAAATCCTTCTGGTACGGACACCGGAGGGATTTCCTTTTCACCCCAACAGCGTTGGGAGCTGGGGAAGCCATTCTCCAGCTCCCGAGGCTGACTCTTTGGTTTCTTGCAAAGACGCTCAGCGCACATCATGCTGAAGACATAGCAGAGAAACCGAAACTGCAATGAGCCGATAGGCTTATTTCAGTTTCACTTTCTATGTGCTCCAGGGGCTATCTCAGCCCCCAAGCAAGTAGAAAGACATGAGAGGTATCATTGGAAAGGGGAGGATCTCCCCTTTCCAAAGTGGATCCTTGATTGGGATCGCCCCTGAAGGGCGATCCCCAAGCAGGGATCTAAACACTGGGCTCCAGGGAGGGGGAGTGGCCCCTTGGAAAGGGCCTTTGCTCCCCAAAAAATAATTTGGGTAATACAGTCTTTCTGCCCCCCAGGGGGGTTAGATGGGGGTAGTAGATCCCAATCTGCCCCCGGGAAGCAGAAAGCCCACTAGATACCAGGGATTCTTTTTTATATTTTATTTATGGGTGGGGGCTGCCTGAGATTGGCATGCCAATGCCCCCACCCCCGAATATTTTACAGTTTTTCTGCCACGCTGGTAGGCAGATGTGGGCAATAGTCCCCGATCTTCCCCCCTGCGAGGGAGGGGCAGAAGGCCCACTAGATGGCAGGGATTCTTTTTTATATTTTATTTAGGGGTGGGGGCTGCCCAAGATGGTCATGTCAATGCCCCCACCTGCAATATTTTACAGTCTTTCTGCCCCTCCTGGAAGGCAGATGGGGGCAAACACCCGTGATCTGCTCCCCCGGTAGGCAGAAATCCCACTAGATGCCAGGGATTATTTTTCTTATTTTATTAAAGGGTGGGGTCTGCCCGGGATGGGCATCCAAATGCCCCACTCCCCCTGCAAAATTCCACAGTCAGTAGCCCCCGATCTGCCCCCCTGGTGGGGCAGAAGGCCCACTAGATGCCAGGGATTCTTTCTTTTATTGTTTTTAGGAGTTGGGGCCCCCATCCCCAGCAAACTTTCAGTGTTTCTGCCCCCCAGGAGGCAGATAGGTGCAATAGCCCCTGATCTGTCCCCGGGGGACTAGAAAGCACACTAGGCACCAGGGCATTTTCCTGGTGGGCCTGAGGGGTGGCGGATGGATTTCTGGTCGTAGGGGGGGGGGGCGGTTTTGTCACAGGGTGATTTTGCAGCACTGCTACAATATCGGGCCCCTGTAACAAAAGCGGGAGCGGTGCTTTTAACTAGCACGCCCCATACTCCCAAGCGTGGTCGAGCAGCAATCTGCCAAGGCTGGTTGCTGTTCCCAGCCCGGCCCTGCTTGGCTGGCGTTGTACGGACATGGCGGTTGACTGGCGGACTCCATGCGTGGTGCTTGGCTGGCAGTGTGCGTGGAAATTGCTTGGCGACTGTGTGCATTGATAGCATTTGGCCGCCGGTGTACGTGGATGGCGCTTGGCTGGTGGTGTGCATGGATGGTATTGTGCATGTACTGACTCTTGGCTGGTGGTGTGGCTTGCTTGGATCCCCCAGTGTTTTCTAACCCAGAATCCCCCGCAAATCTCAAATTTACTTACAAAGTCACATTTTCTCACATTTCTGTGTGGATGAGTTGTAGGATCACTGTGCAGGCACAAATTTCCTCCTATCCAGCATTCCCCTTGGTCTCCCGAGAAAAATAATACCTCACTTGTGTCGGTGCCCACAGTAGCATCAGCCTAAACACGTATAAACAAACTGCCCTTTTGGACCCGCTTTGGGCCCCCCTCAATCTCTACACGTTTTTGGCCCTTCGATGTCATAGGCACTTGGCCCATCCACACAAGTAAGGAATCATTTTTATTGTGAGACTGATGGGAACGCTGAGTGGTAGGACATTTTTGTTGTGCGGTGATCCCACAACTTCCCTACACAGATATTAGAGGACAATTTCACTTTTTAGCTAAATTTGAGGTTTGCAGCCGGTTCTTGGAAGGAAAATGTTGGGGGATCAACGCAAGCCACACCTCCCTGTACTCCCACAGGTGTCTAGTTTTCAGAAATGTCTGGGCTTTTTAGGTTCCTCTAGATGTTTGCAAACCCATGACCAAAAACACAGGTGCCCACCTATCTATCACAAAAGACCTGGTTTTGCAAGGCGGTCATCTGCATTTTTTGTCCCGGGCTCAGCAGCCATCTAGGGAAACCCACAAAACCCAGACATTTCTGAAAGCTAGACACCCTGGAGAATCCAGGGAGGTGTGGCTTGCGTGGATCTCCCAACATATTCCTACCCAGAATCCCCTGCAAATCTTAAATTTAGCTAACAAAAATAAAATTTTCTTCACTTTTCTGTGTGGAAAAATGTTAGGATCACCGGGCCGCCACAAATTTTCTACCACACAGCGTTCCCCATGTCTCCCGAAACAAATGGTACCTCACTTGTGTGGGTAGGCATAGTGGTCGCAATAGCAAATGGATCAAATCGTACTATGGAGACTTCAAAATTACCTATCATAAAACAACTTGTTTTTGCAAGGGGGGTCACCTGGGTATTTGACCCCAGGCTCGGCGGCCATTTAGGGAAACCAACCAAACCCACACATTTTTGAAAACTGGACACCATGAGGAGTCCAGGTAGGTATGGGTTGCATGGATTCCCCAAAGTTTTCCTATCCAGAACCTACTGCAAACCTTCAATCTAAGTGAATTAAATCACATTTTTCTCAAACTTCTGTGTGAGAAACTTGTGGGATCACCGGGCTGACACACCTCACTCGTGTGGGTGTACCAAGTAACTGCGACAGGGAAGGGCCCAAAACATATTGTGGAGACATCATAAGTACCTATCACAAAATGACCTGGTGTTGCAAGGGTAGGCTCCTGGGTTTTTGGCCCCGGGCTCGGGAGCCATCTAGGGAAACATACCAAACCCACACATTTCTGAAAACTGGACACCCTGGGGTGTCCAGGGGGGTATGGTTTGTAAGGATCCTCCATCGTTTTCCTACCCAGAATGCCCCGCAAACCTCAAATTTAGCTGAAAAAAATCAATTTTTTCTCAATTTTCTGTGTGGGAAAGCTGTGGGATCACCGGGCTGACATAAATTTCCTACCACCCAGCATTCCCCCAGGTCTTCCGATAAAAATGGTACTTCACTTGTTTGGGTGGGCCAAGTACCTGCGACAGGCAGGAGCCCAAAACCTATTGTGGAGACATCAAAATGACCTATCACAAAATAACCTAGTTTTGCAAGAGAGGGCACCTAGGTTTTTGGCCCAGGGATCAGCAACCATCTAGGGAAACCTACCAAACCCACACATTTCTGAAAACTACACACCTTGGCGAGTCCAGGAAGGTATTGGCTGCGTGGATCCCCTTATGTTTTCCTACCCAGAATCCCCTGCAAACCTCAAATTAGCTGAAAACAAAATCACTATTTCCACATATTTCTGTGTGGAATCACCATGTCGGCACAATTGTCCTACCACATAGCGTTCCCCTCAGTCTCCTAAGATAAATGATACCTCACTTGTGTGGGTGGGCCATGGGTCTGTGACTGGTAAAGGCCAAAAACATAGGGATTAAGGGTATAGCACAGTGAATTCTAAGGGCTACGTTAAAAAAAATAGTTTTGGGGCGATTCTGCATTGGACAGCCACACAAACAAATGAAGTATCATTTAACTTGGGAGACCAAGGGGAACAATACGTTTTGGGCCCTTGCCTGTTGCGGGTACTTGGCCCACCCACACGAGTAAGGTACCATTTTTATCAGGAGACCTGGGGGAACGGTGGGTGGTAGGAAATTTGTGTTAGCCCAATGATCCCACAACTTTCCCACACAGAAATTAAAGAAAAATAGGATTGTTTCAGCTAAATTTGAGCTTAGCGGGGGGTTCTGGGTAGGAAAACGTTATGGGGTCCACGCAAGCCATACCTCCCTGGTCTACCCTGGGTGTCTAGTTTTCAGAGATGTGTGGGTTTTGTAGGTTCCCCTAGATGGCTGCTGAGCCCGGGGCCAAAAACCCAGGTGCCCCTCCTTGCAAAACTAGGTTGTTTTGTGATAGGTCATTTTGATATCTCCACAATACTTTTTGGGCCCTTCCCTGCCACGGGCACTTGGCCCACCCACACAAGTGAGGTACCATTTTTATTGCGAGACCTGGGAGAATGCTAGGTGGGACAAAGTTTGTGGATCCACGCAAATTTCAGAACTTTCTATCGCAGAAATGTGAGAAAAATGCGTTTTGTTTTTACAAAGTTTGAGATTTGCAAGGGATTCTGGGTAACAGAACCTGGTGCGAGCCAAACAAGTCACCCAATCCTGGATTTCCCTGGGTGTCTAGTTTTCAAAAATGGATAGTTTTGCTAAGTTATCCTGGGTACCGCAAGAGCTAGGGTTAAAAATTAGGCCTGGGTGGTGAACTTCGCTCTGTTCGTGGAGTTTGCGGAGTTTTCTGCACTCTGCACTCCGCGGAGCTCGCAGAGTGCAGACAACTACGCTTCACGATGTACAGTGGACTTTTTTTCCCGCTCCCGATTACGAACGCTAAGTACACGATCGCGAACGGTAAGTTCGCCAGCGCGAACTGCCCCTTGGGTAGAATTTCTACCTGAACTGCAGGAATACCAGCACAAACTGCACTTCGCACTTCACTCCGCCACTCGCAGAACTTTGCTGAGTTTTTGTTGTAACTTCAGGGAGTTCGGCTTAGCAAAACTCAGCGAACTACACCCAAGCCTATTCAAAATCCACAGCTAGGCCCTTTGCAAAAAAAGGGTCAGTTTTCACTGTAAAAATGTGGTGTGTCCACGTTGCGTTTTGGCACATTTCCGCTCGGGGGCACTAGGCCTACCCACACAAGTGAGGTACCATTTTATATCGGGATACTTTGGGGAATGCGGGATAGGTGGACGTTTGTGGATCCACACAGATTCCAGAACTTTCCATCACATAAATGTGAGGAAAATGTTTTTTTTACAAAGTTTGAGGTTTGCAAGGGATTCTGGGTAACAGAACCTGGTGGTGAAAGCCACAAACGTCACCCCATCCTGGATTCCCCTTGGTGTCTAGTTTTCAAAGCACAAAAAAGTAGAAAAATGAGCTATGTCCCGGTAAAATGCCAAAACTGTGTAGAAGATTTTGGTTGTCTGACAAAAGTCTATCTGTCCCTGAAAGCTGGGAAATGGTGATTTCAGCACCACAAACCCTTTGTTGATACCATTTGCAGGGAAATAAAAAGACGTTTCTTCTGCTGCACTTTTTCCCAATTTGTAAAATAATAGGTGCAGGTGCTCACAATTGTTCTTAGGAGGCCACATTCACTTCCCCGGCTCCTCCCATTTTCTCCAAGTGGCTCCACCCACATCTTCCACTGGCACAGCTGAACACTAGGTGTAATACCTAATTGGAATTTCTGTTAGTGAGCCTTCCTAAAGTAAAGGAGGTTCTCACCCTGATTACATTTTGGGGGACAAATTAAAGCAAAAAGTGCATTTATAGCACACATTCGGCAAAAAGGTTGTGTTGTGAAATAAAGCTAATCTATGATTACATGATTTGAGCAAGGAAGGTAGCTGTGTTTGATCTCAGGTGGCTCTCAGGTTTCAACTGTGGTGACAAGCAGAATCCGTATTTTATTTCTGGCAGCTTTGGTGTGATGAGATGTGTGATGGGATCCCAGAATGAGGGCAGAAAAGCACTGCTCAACAATCGAGACTACATTATGCTTGTTTTCATTCAATGGGAGATTTATCAGATTCACAATGTGTTGAGCCCAGGGATTCCTACCCGGTCCCTGTGATTCATGGTGGGCAGCTGCAGTCACTAGGCCACGTGATCACCTCTCCTGAAAACTCACTTTGTTTTGTGTGGGCATATGACTCGAGCTTTGAATAATTGAAAAAAAATACACCCTAGCACAATTTAAGCAAAAAAAGTACACAAACCCCTTTGCCATAACAAACGTTTGTAAAAGTTGAATTTATTCTGAAATCCATCTGTTGTGGCTCACATAGATTTTTATATTTTAAACAAAAATTGATTCTGCAGGGAATGCAGCAACTATGTGGAATTCAGATGCAAAAATACTTTATTGCTATTAGCTAACCTCCTTCAGCCCATTTAAATTAAAAAGCGTTCCCATTTCTTTCTGGAAGGCGGTGCCGTTTAAAAAACTCTTCTTTTTTTCTGGTTCTCATCACTCCCATCAACCCGTATCTTCATTTCAATAAATTGAAAAGTAACTGTAACATTAAAAACAACTTTCTCGGCAGAGGCCTCAAAGACAGATGCACTCCAAACCTGGTTTAGGGGCGTGGCTGTGGACTCTTCCGAATTCAGCAATTCTCTATACCAAAGGGCTACCTCTTTCTTCCTAACACCAACAGAATGGAGTGCTACCTCAATTTCCCATTTCCCCCCTATATTGTCTTTCTCTGTAACAAACCAGGAGCGAAGTTGGATGTATTTAAAACGGGAAAAAGAATCCCCTATCTTAGCCCGCAGAACTTCCCAGGGAAGAACACCCTCCGCCGTGACAAGATCTGACCAGGTAGCTACTCCTGCCCTCCTGATAGCCTGAGAAAGACTGTCCTTTAGGCATAATGGCGTGCCAGGGGAGTCCCAGATGGGGGCCAGATCTGAATAGTAATTTATACCCCAACATCGCTTCAGTCTGCACCACAACGTCAAGGCAGATCTTAGAACCTTCAGACAGACTTTTTTGAAGAATCTTGGGGACCCATATTTATACAAAAAACCCGGGCCTCCCCCTTCTAGATCTTGCATCACCTTTAATATCCGACCCCAATGAGATTTGTCTGGGGCGGTCAAAAGGGTGTGGATGTTTTTTAATTGGAAAGAAAAGGAATACCAGAGAACACCCGGAAGCGCCATTCCACCCTTTAACAGACTCCTTTTTAGTTTTTTCCATGAGAACCGGGCGTTCTTGTTTGCCCAGATGAAGCTACCTATCTTCCCCTGGATATTCCCCAAAACTTTATTTTGGAAAGTTAAGGGTATAGCATTGAATATATATGTTAGTTTGGGCAAAATAACCATTTTAACCAGGTTAACCCGGCCATAAATCGTCAAGGGGATATTCTGCCATTTCAAAAACAACAAACTAATATCCTTCATAACCTTCGTCAGGTTGACCTTTGCAATATTATTAAGGTCGGAGGTAATTAGGACTCCTAGATATCTGAACTGGTTGCTTAGCGGGCCATCCCAATTATCGACTCCCCAGCACATTATTTCAGTTTTAGTGTTGTTTATTAAGTAACCAGAATGCTGTCCATAGTCCATCATGACCTCCTCTACTCTGGGGAAGACCTCCACCGGATTACTGGTGTAAATCATTAAGTCATCCGCATAAAGGGCCAATTGGGAGGAATAATCGTTTATCCTAAATGGGGTAACTCTGTTGTCCAATCTAAGAGCCTGTGCCAGGGGCTCAATGTATAGATTGAACAAAAGGGGCGAGATAGGGCACCCCTGTCTAGTCCCTCTCCCCACATTCAATCGAGGAGACAACAGGCCGTACAACAGTATTGCTGCCGAGGCTCCCTCATAGCAACTCCTCAGAGTATCAATGAAGATCCTCCCAAACCTCATAGTTTTAAGCACATCCCACAAAAATCCCCAATTGACGCGGTCAAACGCCTTGGCGGCGTCGTATGCAGCCACCGCCAATGGCTCCGACCGTGTCACCGCCAGATCAATACAGCCAATGAGTTGGAGGGTCAGCTCATGGATGTGCCTCCCCGGAATAAAACCTTTTTGGTCTGGATTAATCAGGGACGGGGCCAGCCTGGCCAATCTCCCGGCCAACACACCAGTGAAGATCTTATAATCGGCGTTTAGCAGGGAGATTGGCCTATAGGACTCCGCCCTCAGAGGGACTTTACCTGGTTTTAATAGCAAGACAATAGTGGACTCTTTCCAGGAAGGTGGAATTTTACCATACGGACTATAAATAAAGGTAAAAAATTCACACAGTCTAGGTGCTAATAGATCTATAAATATTTTATAGACCTCGCCCGGTAAAGCATCAGGCCCAGCAGCTTCATTTTTTTGTATTTTATTGATTTGTAATTTAATCTCATCTTCTGTACATTGACTATCCAGCAGGGTACGACCGTCCTCTGATAACTTTGGTAATTCCTTATCCTCCAACCAGCGCATAGCGTTTACTGGGCTACTGGAAGGCTCCTCTTTATATAGCTCCGAGAAGTGAGAGAAAAAACATTTTTCCATCTCTACCTGTAGACATGAAAAATCTCTTAAACTCTTATATAGGTATGTTAAGTCGGCCTCATTGAAAAAGAACCACTATTTTGTATTAAATAGGTTGTATTTCACGCCAAAAAAAATAGCAACGTTTGTTTGTCCCTCCCCTTTATGTCCAAAGTGTGATTTAGCAGAGGCGGACGATATTCACATGTTCTATGATTGCCCTGTGATTGGTCCCTTTTGGACAAAAGTAGGAGAGACACTGGATAGTGTTTTAAAAGTAAATATTGGTCTGAATGGGGTGAGGGTAATATTCGGGTTGGACTCGGAATCTACTAACGAGCTCAGTGAGGAACAGATTGCCTTATTTTTTACTCTAATTATTATCGCTCGCAGAGAATTTTGCATGTTATGGAAAGATCCAGCCCCCCCACTATATGATAGATGGCTACAGTCTGTTCTAAAAACTGCACGGCTTGAGTTGGGGGCTATATATAATAGAAATACCACAGTTTGGCTCCCACTTTGGGAATGGGCACTCGAGTTGAGGTTGGTATCCGATTCCGAGACTGTCCAATGATTACACCGGACCCCGGGATAAAGGGGTAGCCAGGTCGGCTTCAGGTGCAGCAAGGACCCCGACCCTGGGTGCACAAGAGAGAAGAAAGGGTTGTTGGTGTTTTTCTTTTGCAAGTACCAAAGGTGAGATGAGGACAGAAAAAAAAAAAAAGAAAAACAACTTTCTCATACAGATATCTGCAATTCGTATTGACAATTTCCTTTAATAAATGTGATCTTGTACCCTTGCAATCCTGTTTCCCCACATGAGGTCAGCAGACAGTGTGAACTGGTTAAAAGGTGCGGTTAAACGAAAACACTACAAAAATGCACAGTCCTCTTTTTGAAGGCCAATGCAAAAACACATGCATACATATTGCACACACATCCACCCCACCCCTTCCTCCAAGCGCCAGAAATGATTTCCTCCACTTACCTGAAACATGAGGGTGATTCCTGGCCTCAGTGGGACATTGGATGGGTGCTCCAATTAGCTTGTGCACACCAGGCGTTAGTTTGCAGTTCAGAATGCCCTGCAGTGCCTCCGGCCCAGCTGCTACCAGTAATGCTGCCACGCTCGTGCAGCACAGCTATTAGAGGGCTGGCAGTTTTTAAAGTGTACAGAGGAACACGTCCACACCTGCATCTGACAATGACTGAAGTTGGTAGTGGCCCCGATCACGAGTGCGTCAAATGTAGGATTTCAGTTCAGGGCGAGATCATTAAAGAAAGGCTGCTAAGCACTTCAAATATGCTCTATGACATTGTGGAAAGTTTGTTCTGAACTTTCCCAGCCTGCCTTAGCTTTCCCAGCCTGCCTTAGCCAACCTCAGCCGTGAGCCCGCCCTCAGCCACAATTATCCAATAGAAATGGCATGTGAAGGGCAGGCATGCACTGCTGACCTCACAAACGTGATGATGCACATTCAACATGCCTGGGCCTGGGTGGGCGAACGTGCGAAAACCCACAAGCTGAGGCCAAATTAGAGCAGGTACATTTTTGTTAATAATTACTGGGCCTGCTGCCCAGCGGAGAAACAATCTTATAGACCCGGCCCTGTAAAATAAGTGCCGGTGCTGAGCACCGGAAAGTACAGCGGAGAAACAATCTTATAGACCCGGCCCTGTAAAATAAGTGCCGGTGCTGAGCACCGGAAAGTACCGTCACAAATTAAGTACTGCTTTTTCCCCCAAAAAACAAAATTTAGCTGTATTTTGGCTACTTTCTGGGTCCCCTGCAGGGGAATCCACAAATCCTGGGTACCTTTAAAATTCCCATGATGTTGGAAGAAAAGGACACAAATTTGGTTCAGATACCTTATGTGGACAAAAAGTTACAGGAGTTTAAAAGCGAACTACCACAAATAGCCCAAAAAAAGCCTAACACAGGGAGGAAAAAGGCCTAGCAGCGAAAGGGTTAAGAGTCCTCAGTAGTGAAGCTGGCTCAGTCAGCGGATGGTCGAGCAGGGCGGGACCTCTCAGCATCTTGGCTATTACGTAGCAGATTTGAATACAAAGGATGATCCATTTAGAGACTGTTAACTGCCTTTCTTCTCACCTGAAAAACCAATAAAGAGTTGATCATCCACCTGGAAGCCCTTGGAACAATCAATGTAAAACAGTAGATCACTTTTTGGGTCAAAACAGTGAAGTCTCTTCTCTTCCTTGCTAGGCTGAACCATGGCAGAAAAAGTAGGCAATGTGATGGTCCGCCGGACTTGAAAAAGGTAAAAAAGGGGCATGGGTCCTAAGGACCAATTTGTTTGAAAAAAAAGTTGTGTACTTGTGATCTTAGCCTACTATGAACCGCAGGCAATGTCTGTGGGCAGGAAGGACGGGGATATGGAGGTAGGTGTCCTACAAGTCCAGCGCAACAATCTAGACTCCAGGGTTGGGGACAGACAAAACCTGAGCCAAAGTGAGCACCTTGAAATTTTCTTTTTCAGGAAGTAGTTGAGAGGGTGTAGATCTAGGATAGAATGGAGGGTTCCATCCTCTTTTGGCACGAGAAATTTGGAGGAATAGCAACCACAACCAACGTCTGATCAGTGCACCCTCTTAATGACTCCTTTTGCTAGAAGAGCCAGTACTTCCTGCCACAAGAATGAGAGGTGGTCCTCTGCGGTGGATTGGAGGGTGGCAGAGCTGTTGGAATGGCAGGGAGCCCCGCTGGACTATCTGAAGCATCCACTTGTCGGAGGGATTGCAACTCATTGGGACAGGAGGTGCCAGAGCCTGTCACCAACAGATGCCCATGGTGGTAGGAGGACGAATTAAAGAGGCTATGGAGTTGGGGTTGGGGTTGGGGAGTGGATGGTTTGGGTTGACCTCTGGCTCTGGTTCCCACAAGGCTTGTGGGAGCTGAGTCTGTTGCCAGAAAGGGACTGTGATGCCAGCTGGTTGTGGTGGCTAGGGGGAAAGGGAAGTGACTGATAGCCCTTACCATAGCAATGGAAGGAGCACAAGGTGGATTGAATCTTTCGGAGGACCGTGGTGAGCCCCGACAACCTAATGGTGGCCCTGCTATCCTTAAATCATTCAAGAGCCAAATCTATCTTTTTGTTGAAAAGGAAAGTCCCAGGCCCAGCAATGGCATGTCCTTAAGGGATGCCTGGACATCCCTCGAAAAGTCAGTTGTCTTTAGCCAGGGGTGACATCCAAGCGCAACTGTGGAAGCAATGGCTATACCCAGCGAGTCGGTCATATCTAATCCGCATCTGCTGGTGAACTTTACCGTAACTCTCCTGTGAGCAACAGCTTGGGAGCTTACGGCCCGGATTCCCTCCCCAACAATGGGTAGCACTTGTGCAACTGTATTCCACATACTCTATCATTTTGAGAGAGTAGGTCCACTCTATTTGAAGTGCTCGAAAACAAAGTATGCCTTCTCACCAAAAAGGTGAGACCAGTCAAAAGGCATATGCATGACCGTCACCCTAAAAGCCTGTGGATCTCTCTATGCATGATGCTGGAATCCCACCATAGTGCCGACTGCCCTGCCTAAACAGACGGTCATGTCCAGGCCTGACTTCATGATGTACCTGCCCACATCCTGGCCCTCTTGAATGGTCTGTGCCAAGTTGGTGCAAAATTCTTCTGGGACTGCTGGCAAAATCTCCATGCCCATGTCCTATAATGCATGACAGTACAGTCCCAGCAAAGAACTGTCATTGACTGATCTGAGGGTAAGGCTAACAGAAGAAAATATCCTCTCACCAAATGCCTTGGACCTTTTCTACTCTCTGTCTGGGACGTAGTCAGAAAATAATTGGGGTCAACCCTGCAAGTAGAGGCTCTTGCGTCAGAAAGCTTGGGTCCATGTAACCTATTGTCACTATCATATTGCAGGGAGAATTTGTCCCCACCATCACCATCATCACTAAGAGCTTGTGGAAAATTAATACAAGCTT
This sequence comes from Lissotriton vulgaris, assembly GCF_964263255.1. NCBI lineage: Eukaryota > Metazoa > Chordata > Amphibia > Caudata > Salamandridae > Lissotriton > Lissotriton vulgaris. Next base: position 275,174,239 of record NC_141698.1, on the reverse strand, counting down.
GGTGAACATTATCGGCGCCATCTTGCCCCTTTTCGAGCCCATTCGTGCGTGTAAGCGGCAGCCATTTTGAGCACCATGGCCTCCCTGCCCCTCGCTGATAGCCAGCGCGTCTCTCTCTCTCTTAAACCTCGCAAGCATCCCCCCGCACGCTGACAACCCCCGCTCTCTCATGCCTCGGGTCATAAACCCCTCTTCAGCGCAGCTTCACCACAGAATCCCATCCTGTTCCCAGCGCGACACCTCCCCTCATTCCTTTCATGGCCTCAGATCCTTTTGATGCAAACCCCCTTTCCCTGTGTCCCCGTTTGTCTTCCTTGTTCCCAGGCCGCCACCTGGCCCTGCGGATACTGTTTATTACCCCGTACAGTAGGAAGCTTCCCCTCCCCATCAAAAGACCCTCGAGCCGATCAAAGCCCCCACCCTATGAGATCCGATCAACCCCATGCATTCCGTGAATCGGCGGAATGCCCTGTTGTGCGACAACCATCACCTGTTGTGACCGGGGTGGGGAATCCAACTGTAAATGTATGTGGGAACGGGCCTGAAGGGGAGATTCCGAGGATGTTCTTTCAAATATCAAAGTGTTGCGAGAATGTGTTATGTGCAATAAAGGTCATAAACCCTAGTATAAGAGGCCAGGCCTCAGAGATGTGGTTAGAGCACCTCGTGACGATACTTGCTGTCTGAATTGATGTGTTCTCCTCCGGAGAGAATAAAATCCTCGTTTCCTGCCTTCCAGTCTCCAGCGCCTGCTTCTTCATTGATTAACATTGGTGGGTCATAGAGGCGATACCGCCGGGCAACATAAAAGGGTCTTTGGTTACTGGTTGTCTTTGAAACCCTTTTTAACAATTGGCGTCCCAAACGTGGGGCCCATCAGCGACTCGTGGATCCAGTGGGAGAGGTCCTGACGACAGAGTGAACGACCGCAACGATCGGAAGGTACCCTGTCCGATAGACCCTCGTCTGACAGCCGATCATCCGAACTTCACTGGTTCCGAACAGACCTCTCTCGAGTGATCTGCGGTCCTGACTGGGAACCATCAGGAGTGCCACGAGAAGTACGAAGAGAAGAGGACGATCGGGCGCTGGATTCGGAAGACAAGAAACTGTCCATGCGGTCCGGGTAAGGTCGTGTAAACACGACGAATTGCGAAAGTGATTGATAATTGAAAGAGATTGATAATTGATGAGAAAATACTAGTATTACTTTTTGTTAATTTATTTGGAGATTCGCTGTCTGCAAACGGAGAAACAACAGGCTCTCCCTTTATAAACAGCGAAGGATAGGTACGCACCCGTCGGACCTATCTTTCTCCCCCATTGAACAATTGCCCCCCCCCCCATTGATTAACTGTTATAGATTGTTTTCTGGAGATTCTCTGTCTGCAAACAGGGAAGAATAGGTCCCCTCTTTGCAGATAGTGAAAGGGTAGGTGACGCGAACCTTTGCGAGCCTACTTATTCTCCCCATTGACCATATTGATTTTTTATTTTTGACCTAACATTGATTGCTCAAGATTGGTTCATGAGGTATTCACTACGTACAAACAACGTAGAATAGAAATATTCTGTCTAGTCTTTGCACGCAGCGATAAGATAGGTAGTGCTGACTATTATCCCATTGTGATCCGTCATGCCTGTCTTCTCCCCACTGGTTAGTAGCCTGTTTAGCCCGGACCGCTTATTAGAGATGAACCATCCGGCTCCACTGGAAGGCACCCCTAATAAGGACATGTTCATGAAGCATGGATTGATCGCTATAGCCTATAGTGAGCTGTGGCATAAATATACGAAAAAGGATCGAGAAAGTCAGTGGCCACTGAGAGGATCCTTCGATCTTGACAAAATAGAAACGGTAGAAATAGCCCTTCGTAGGAATGAAACAACACCTATTATGCTCGATAGTCTCGGTATGTGGCGCAAAGAAGCCACACGACGAAGGGAAGGCGACGAATTCAGAAAAGGTGAAGGGACACGACGGACAACCCTCCAAACGTCTAGTAGGCAAAGGGAAGGGCCAGCGATGGCACAGTTCCGAGGAGTAGACATGAAAAGAGAACGGTGTAAAGGGATGTGCCGACAAGTCAACCCCGGGACACAACGACCCGAAGGTAATCCCCCGACACTATGCACAGGACGAACAGATTTAAAACAAAACCAATGTGCTTTCTGTAAATGTCTCGGGCACTGGAAAGCCCAATGCCCGAATCTGCAGAGCATAGGTAAGAACGGAGGGTCGACAGAAAGAACAGGCCGACAGAAAGGGAAAAGGCGCGAGATAAAAACCAATCAGACTAGTGCAGACAGGACAGACAGAACCACCCCGTTTGATTATGCTCGATGGCACAGATTTCGTCAGACCAATTTTGACGACATGTTAGAGTTCTGGGACTGATTGCTCTCTGTTGCTCCCCCACTCTGAAAAACAAACACAATTACAGGCCAGTGTAAACAACCCCCGTTAGAGAAAGGACTCAAGGAAGCCAAGCGTCTATTATATAACTTAGGATTTAATTACGGTGAAGAAAACACACAACCAACGGTAAATAGAATAACTAGTAGAACACTCTCTAAAACAAACTGTACTAATAGGAGAAATATAAAACGTATTATGCTCACTCCGGAAGTCCTCGAAATGTAACAGTTCGATGGTCCCGCCCACCCGAAACACATAGCACGTGTGGGGCGGGGCCTGCCAGCAGCCATGGACCAAAAGAGATCGCCGGCGAGAAGGTACTGGAGGCTCCACAAAGCAGGCAATGAAATGGTCTTCCCATGCTACCCTTCCAGGGATGGCGTCCCCCGGGCCACGAGTAGGGAGGGGGCGGATGCAAATGACCCCCTCCCTCGTATCTCCTGGTCCGGCCATCACGAATTCCTCCATCGAGCGGATGCAGGGTGGGCAGGGAGGGAGAGGCGACGCGGACGAGCCTCTCCCGCCTCCACAGGTAGGAGGCTTCCCTGCCCTGGTCCGGCGCCGATGTCCTCCAGCCGGGCGACGGCCATATACCTGCGCAGCACAAGACATACAACGCCCGACTGGTATATTTACGCAGCACAGGACATACAATGTCCGACGGGCATACTTGCGGAGCACCGGACGTACAATGGTCCCCCAAGAGTCGGAATCAGGGGTGTAGGGTGGTCATCATGTGCACCCCTGATTCAAAGGGACGGCGTGGGATGCGCCGGGAGAGGGAGACGGCACAGACGAGCCTCCCTCACCTCCCCAGATGAAGGCTCCACTGCTGCACCCTGGCGCCCCGAACCAAAATGTCCTGCTCCAACAGCATGATGTTCTGTCTTTCATCACCACAAGAAGTTTCTTCCGCTCCTGATAGATACGACGAAGGGCGGCTGCTGCAGGGTCTCAAAATGGCGTCTGGGCCCTCGGAAGGCGGGTCTAGGCCGCTGGAGAAACTTTGTCCGAAATTACAACTCGGGCGCTTGCCCACCTGGGCGCAAGCCCCCACCATCGATAAACATCCCCTCGACTTTGAAGATTCTACCAAAGTCTCAAGAGCCCTCAGCCCCTTCAGACTTCCGGTGGGGAACAGCTGCATTGATCACAAATGAAATAACCACGGCACAGCAACAAGATGGCGGTGCTCTCGTGTCTGCATCAGCTTCCGTCTGAACCACCCAGGAACATTATGGGCTAACGAACTCGAGTAAGTTCCGGCTGAACATCAACATGACCCGGTAAGAAAGACTCTACCCCCTCCCTCTCTTGATTGACGGTCCACACCACCAGCCCCTCTGTTAGCACAGTTTTTTGAACTGCCGAAAGGGACCCTGGTCCAACCGCCAATCGTCGGGGACATTTTTGCCCCTGATGCTACTTCCGGACTAAACCGGCCTCGCCCAAAATGGCGCCGGTATCAATAGGAACTAACGGATGCCTCGTGGTGTTCCTTAGCTAATGAAACTTGATGTACTAAGATATATATACGAACCATTGCGCACTCGATGAAAAAGGGAGGAGGGTTCACTTGGCGAACATTTGAAAGGGGTTCCGTAAAAATGTTGATTTCAATGAACGATTTATTTTGATATTTATTGTAACTGGTACATAACGTCGCTTATGATGCACACCCACGGTATACATCTAGGAAATGTGATTACAATGAGCTTGACTGTGTTTCCATTGATGAACTGAAATGCCCCTGATCCCTCATCACGCAATGAAATGTTTTTAGTTACTTGCAAATAATTAATTAGGCCCTTTTTAACATGTTCTTGTGCCACAAAATAACCCCCTACTGTATGTGCTTCCATCGTCGACATGTCCGGCCAAAATATGATTGCACTCTTCACATTTTACGTACTGAATGATTATGCAAATAAAGGTCTTCAAAACTATGAATAGGCATCACATACTTTTGTAAATGTGGGAATCAGTGGGAGGGTTTTTCTGTGCGCAACCGTTCTGCTCCTTTTTAAGGTTATCTGAGAAATGGTTGTTCGGCCCTGGATTGATGACCGAATCAAAGGGATGATACGTTGCCTCCAAAATATGCGACTAAGCTCAGGGACTAACGTATGAAGAAGGACCTCGACTTCTGAGAATGGGTAAAGTAAAGCGGTGTGATTGATAAAATGTTATAAAGATATGGTGGTCGAAGGTACTAAGGTACAGGGTTGAACGAAGAACTGATATGCCTTAGAACATCACAGCTTTGGGAATGATTTAGGGATCCCGATGGCCGGATACATCTACAAAACCGGGTACCTCACGCTAGGCACCTCTGATTCCTCTTTTTAGCGTTTCCCTACACCCGATCCTTAATGCCATCCTCGAACCCCCCCCCCATGAACCACCTATCACATTGCCCGCCCCCTTGACTTCAGAAACCAAGACCCTAGGGATTATATCCCGAAGAGATAAGTACGAGTATGCGGTAAGTAAAGGACTTTCGTGCCCGTACATTTGATGTGTTCGAATGTTGTCCCCCCCCCCCCCCCCCCCTTTTTCCTCCCTTTTTTCCCTCTGCAGATCACATTGGGGTCCTGATTAGGGTACCGTAAAGGATCTGGAGCCACGTCACGCCCGATGCATGAAAACGGACTAACGCTGCAAGACGACACAAAAAGACGCCCTACCCAATGCACAATCTTTCTGTACCTGACCTAATGCTCTCCCGTCCCAAAACTGCATGCTTTCTACATCCTAACACAGACCCGAAACGTCTAACGTTGGGTAACGCACTGAATAGCCCAAACAATACACGGTCATTCTCCATGTCACACGTGTACTGTTTGGCCTATTGTCTCTCTCTCTCTCTCTCTCTCTCTCTCTCTCTCTCTCTCTCTCTCTCTCTCTCTTTCTCTCTCTCTCTCTCTCACTCTTCCACCCCTCCACACTTTCCCTCTTCCTAGCGACTGGCACCTAATTGGCGAACCTGGTGCACCTCCTGATTGGCCCCAAATACCACAAGTATTTGCACAAATTCGTCCTAAATAAAATTGTATCGGTACCACGTTACTACCTCTCCTTTCCTGCTAAATATGGATGAAGTTTAAATTGGCCAAAAGGAAAGGGACAGGTAAGACGACTAAGGTTCCCTAAATTTGACCCACAGTCAGGGAACTATTTGTCAGTGGCTTCTATGATAAAATATGTCTGTGGTAATGCGACCATCCCCATTCCAAATTGTCTCCATACCCCAAGCAGTAAGAAATGATCGAGACACCCCCGTCTTCCCAAAATGCCCCCAGTTTGGTATCAGCTGCCCTGAACGAGAACCTGAAAAACGCCCCTTGCTCCAATTCGCTGTGTTCCTAATTGCTTTCCATAAGACCCCACCCACCCCAAGGATAAGTTTAATAATTATCGCAAGCCCCCCCCCGAGTTTTTGTAGTAACCAGGTTGCGAGAATTTATATAGAAAGTTAGGAAGATGTGTGCAAAGTTAAAATGAGATCGAAAATCGAAAGAACTTGTTGCAGTAAACCTTGTTGAAAATAGGATGTTTTGATGTAATGAAGAGTCGTTTAGCCTAGGTTCATCCCTTAGAAGGATGCCTATCAGACTATGGTGAATAGCACGTTGCACTTTTTCGTAAAATACAAAGCCCTGAAGACCAGCCTAGCCTTGCAAGACTCGTACTAGGGAAATGGGTCTCTACCAGAAGAACTGACATCTGCTGTAATAGACGAATGCAATGAATGGGTACCAGACCTCGTACCTATTACGAATGAATGTAATAACCAACAAAACGCCAAAGAATTAGCCACAAAGGAAAAGTTGTAAGGAATCCAGCAAACCCATCATCAATTGTTTATACGTTGGCTGCAAAATCTCAAATGTAGCGAGTGTTTACCCCAGTTGCTTGGTGTTGGGAGAGAAATAGATTTATGTAATTACCTTCTTCTGCAAAATCTCTAAAGACTGTCTTTTCAAAACTCATTCAAGGGTATCACTGTCGGAGGAGAAAGAGACCGGATGTGGGAGCACGCGGCCTGACTGCGGATCGTGGAACATCAGCGACGGAGGCCGAGGCGAGACCACAGCAGTAAGGAGTCGCAGGATGAGGCACTGTTTCAGACAAAACTAAGGAAAGGGCTGACCTGAAGCCCCTGCTCTATGATCGACGTGTGCCAAAGGGTCCCCGCTCTCTGAACTTGGTTATGGACCCGCCTGTCTCAAATTCTCCGTCCCCCTGATCTGTTCCCGACTTGGCCCTGCTCCATCCCCTCCTCCTCCGACCTACCATAAGGACTGTTCACACCCACACCTTTCCACCTGAACTTCCAAATTCCTCCAAAATCCTACTGAGCTACCCAGAGAAGGGTATTCCCTGCGTCAAAAGGGAGGGAGCTCCGACTAAGTAGACCACGAACTATGTTAATCTCAGAACGGTGACCTAGAACTCCACCAAGGGTCGCCCCTAAAGAGAAGATGAACGAAGTATGTGGTTCTACCCGCTGCTGAACGCCTCAATGATGATGGAAGCAACAGGAAATACCCACCACAGAGACTCAAGAAACAAACAGATCCCACAACTCAGGGACAATTGCACTTTTCATCACAATCCTATGCTCTGCGTTACGGAAGAAAATGCACCTGCTCCAAAACCGTAACGCATTTCTCCTATGAGGTCTGACGAAACCAGACAAGATGTACCCCTACCCGCAGACCCCCAACGACTCAATCCACATGAACATTTCTGTTGACAGAACAACTTGTAATCCAGGTGCTCAACAGTGCCAACAGAAGACGACAAAGACACCGAGAACTCTGATATTTTTTACTATATTTCCTTTCTCTCCCAATCACCATTGGACTAACTATGCTCCCGCCGAATACAAAAAGGACTTACTTATATGATAACTTACCAGCTCCTATTTCGAATGACTATAAGTATCTATGATCTGTGCCCAACGCCCTCGCTACGTAATTCTAGTCTGATATTACATTACGATGACTTTTTCTGCAACCAACTTAACAATGAACCCGCTTACTAGATGATGAGATTTTTCAATGTGATGTTTATAATATGATGTTTATGTACAGTTCCTTTGCCTAAGTCCCCTCTCCCTTACTTATGACCGCTGCAATAGGTATAGATAGGAAATAGGCCAGCAAGATGTCTTGGAAATGTTAAAGGGAGGACTGTGGAAAATTAATACAAGCTTGGTGAACATTATCGGCGCCATCTTGCCCCTTTTCGAGCCCATTCGTGCGTGTAAGCGGCAGCCATTTTGAGCACCATGGCCTCCCTGCCCCTCGCTGATAGCCAGCGCGTCTCTCTCTCTCTTAAACCTCGCAAGCATCCCCCCGCACGCTGACAACCCCCGCTCTCTCATGCCTCGGGTCATAAACCCCTCTTCAGCGCAGCTTCACCACAGAATCCCATCCTGTTCCCAGCGCGACACCTCCCCTCATTCCTTTCATGGCCTCAGATCCTTTTGATGCAAACCCCCTTTCCCTGTGTCCCCGTTTGTCTTCCTTGTTCCCAGGCCGCCACCTGGCCCTGCGGATACTGTTTATTACCCCGTACAGTAGGAAGCTTCCCCTCCCCATCAAAAGACCCTCGAGCCGATCAAAGCCCCCACCCTATGAGATCCGATCAACCCCATGCATTCCGTGAATCGGCGGAATGCCCTGTTGTGCGACAACCATCACCTGTTGTGACCGGGGTGGGGAATCCAACTGTAAATGTATGTGGGAACGGGCCTGAAGGGGAGATTCCGAGGATGTTCTTTCAAATATCAAAGTGTTGCGAGAATGTGTTATGTGCAATAAAGGTCATAAACCCTAGTATAAGAGGCCAGGCCTCAGAGATGTGGTTAGAGCACCTCGTGACGATACTTGCTGTCTGAATTGATGTGTTCTCCTCCGGAGAGAATAAAATCCTCGTTTCCTGCCTTCCAGTCTCCAGCGCCTGCTTCTTCATTGATTAACATTGGTGGGTCATAGAGGCGATACCGCCGGGCAACATAAAAGGGTCTTTGGTTACTGGTTGTCTTTGAAACCCTTTTTAACAAGCTGGAGCACTGTAGGTTGGCGCTTAGACAAAAGCACTGTCTTATCAGAGTCAGAGAGAGTGTATTTGTCATTCACCAATGTCTACATGGCAGGTACCTACATGGATCGTGGTGTTGGGCATGGGGTCGGCTCTAAAGTCATAGCTCACCCCAAAGCAGTTTCAGGTGGCACAGCCAGCGCTGAGGGAATTTCCACTGGCACTAACCCTGCTGGAGGCATCTTTGGATCCATGGGACTGATGGCATGCAAGAGGATTCCTGTAGGGTGCTGAGGATGTGGAGCATAGCCTCCTTAACTGTGTCAATCTGTTGGTTCATCGCTAACTGTCCCGGAAATTCTGAGTGCATCAAGATCAGCTGTGGATTCACCTCCTGTGACAGCCAGAGAAGATCGGGAATGGCGGGGCTCAGGAGAGGGAGAAGGGGTGTAAAAAAAGGGGTAAAAGTACCTTATTGCTGCATCTCTCCTCCGTCTCTCCTCTATGTCGGACCTGGAACAGGAAGTACCCAGACTCCCCTAAGCCAATCACAACGCTGCAATGCAGCGTTGTGATTGGTCTAAGCACCATAGTTCGGCACTCAGGCGGGGACTGGAAGCCTGGGGATGTTCTCCACCCAGGCTGTAATGCATCCTGGGTGGAGAAAATGCAAAGTGTTCATGACTGTTTGGCCCGCTCGAGGCGGCTGACCAAACATTCATGCACATTTACATAGTGCCCAGTGCTTCTCCTTCTGCTCTGTGATAAAAGCAGCCCCGCCCCGCAAAGCTCTTGCAGCAGGAAAAAAAATGATAATAAAATTGAGTTATTATCATTTTATTTTTCCTTCATATACACTGCAGAAAAGCAGTGGGGTGATGCTCCTCCGCCTTAGCGGAGCAGCCACCACTGAGTTTGGCTCAATGGTTAGAGCCGCAGACCCTGATGCAGAGGTCTAGCCCGGGACCAGGGTTCAATTCTCCGCCTCGGCGGGTCTTGGGCTCAAAATTCCACTGACCTGATAATTCTCGCCTCGGTGCCTATTCCAATCATGGAGTCCCACTCTGCAACTCTGGGCAATAGCTTGCTTAATCTCCACAACGGCTCCCACAATGCTAAGGATGCCTGGCCTCCACCTTGGGGGTGCCCAGGAGTGGACGCCTCACAGGGAAAGCCAGGATGGGTTCCACAGCGGTATTCGTACAAGCGCCTTGAGACCCTTGCGGGTGAGTAGTGCGCTATACAAGTATCAATTTACATTTTTTACATTTTACCTCCTCAGTAGGAGACCAGAAGAGAGGCGGGGGAGCAACTTGACATCCTTGTGCCTCCTCAGACAGAGAGTGGCAAGGTTAGGAGAAGTCCTTCTAGGAGTTCTTGTGCTTCTTTTCAGATATTGACTTCCTCGAAGACTTGGACGATGCTACTGACCAGTGACAGGACCTGCCTGAGAGTGGGAACATGTCAGAGTCCTTGACTTTTATTGGGACAGGGGCTTACACAGCTTCCTGCGGTGCCCGGTGACACATAGCTTGGCTTCATGTTCCTGGATCACTTTCGGTTTCATCTGGTCATACTCCCCACAGGACTTTGAATTGTGGCCCGTACTGAGACTCCAGAGACACACGCCCAGGAAATCTGTTACAAATATTTGTTTGCAACTGCCTCTATAAGGCTTAAACCCGGCTTTTTTAGGAAGGGGACATATTCCCTTGCACACTACAAAGGAAATTTGAGGAGAAAGAGCTCATCAATCTGGATCCGAGTATGAAGGCGCAGAAAGAAAGGAACTGGTGACAGCTCTCTTGGGTTTAAGTCAATTGAGGAAAAACAACGGTCCAAAGCAGTTTCAAAGATATAAGGCAATGCTCACCTCTCCTTTGCCTGCGAAATCTCTTCCTTTTTCTCATAAAACTATCCTCTATCTTTTCACTGTGTTCTCTGTTCTGAGTAAAGCACAGGATTGTGCCCTTTATTTCTGAAATGTTGCTCATGTACTGAGATGTTACAAATGTATTGATCATTATGAAAATAAACTCCCTGTCCGGCTGGACTTGGACAAATATATAGCAGCCTATTATGGTCTGTTTATCATTGCCTTATATCTTTGAAACTGCTTTGGATCGTTGTTTTTCCTCAATTGACTTAAACCCTTGGTCCATGGCCACCTTTAGGGTCCCCCTTGTTTTTTCTAGAAGCTCTCTTGGGTGGCACATACATGCAGCTCCAGCCTCATTTCTGGGGCAGAGCGGAGTCAACGCGGAGCCGCACAACACCACCTACTGGCAGGGGCTATGCTGAAAAATATTCCGGAACTAATATGCTGCCTGGGGATATTTAACAGGTGAGGAATTTGTGGTTAGAAATATCCCTCAGAAACCTTTTTTTTCAGTGCAGGGATACCAGTCTGAATAGGGGAAATGTTTACATGCTCCAAAAACAGGCACAATCGTAATAAGGGACTTTATATTTGTTACATAATGCTACACAAGGAGGTCCTTGAAAATTCAAGACATCAGGCATTAAACAGATGCAAAATGTGTGGGGTTCTTCCGAACACTCAATGCCCTTTTGAAATAAATATTATTTTGGGAACACTGTCTGTGAGGCAAAGAGGAATCTACATGCCGAGTGACACCAAAATGTTCAGGACAAATAAGAAATCTTTCTTTCCACTCGGTTTGAATAAAGTTTACTTTTGAAGGGGTTTAAAATACCTGCAGCAAACACAAGCCCTTCCGCCAGCTCATAGATCCAATGTTTTACCATCTGAGCAAAAACTTCACATCTTAAAAGCTTGAATACAACAATCAAGAGGTGAAAGGCGGACCCTTATTTTTTGCAAATGTATTCAGAGGTGCGAAATATGGTATTTGTAGCGAAATTTGATCCGTTTGAGGTAGAAGATGGGAGAAATAGCAGGTATGTGTTAAACCAAAAGGTTGGCAAAAAAAGCTACGCCTGTGGAGTGGCAACAGTCCAAGGTCTCTGGTAGTGAGCATCACTTTGCTTGCGCAGCCTTATTCGTCCTGGTAAGTGGGGGAAATAGCTGGGTGCTAAGGACCTCTGCCTCTCCTTATAAAAACTGCCTAGCCTGGCTTTGGCGCTAATCAAAAGTAGGGTAGGCCACCTGCCAATATGCAAAATGACCATACCAACGTCCTCTTGCTTTTGCCAAGTATTTCTGGTGTGCATTGAAGGCCATAAAACAAGATGGCGCCAATAATAATTTTCCAAAATATCTGGACCGCAGAACGTGGGACCTCAATGAATTTAAACAGAGAAGATGCTGGGGAAGATACTTTGCCTTTATTTGTTGAGCAGCTCAAATATTGCTTCTTAGCAGCGCAGCTACCCTGTCAGGCATAGAATCCGACTTTTGGTTCTGGGTCAAGGAAGCGTGATGGTAAATAAAAGCTGGATTCGGCTTCAGGAAGATGATGTTTCTACTACATCCCTGCACACAGCCAGGAAGGTTGCTACGACACTTTAAAGGTGACTCGTCTGAAGCATCCTTGGCTTCTGAAGTCCTCCTGGACAATTAAGTGCATTTGTCCGTCAAGATGACCTTAAGAGGGATGCTGTGCGAGCACAGCCATGTGCTGTGATAAGTGAAAGTACCCTTCATCTCCCAGATGGGCTCAAGAAACGTCGCTGCTGTTTGCAGCACTAACAGCATCGCAGAAAGCCACTTTGGAGATTTGTTGCCAGCCCTCTTCCGTCTAAGTGTGGGTGATGGACAGTGTCACCGAAGGACATTTCAGGAGCCGGATTCGGACTGCGGCAGTGCACCACATCTGTCCAGCAGACTGGTCCAATGAGTAGCTTGTGAGCTACTGGCAGCTCTCCAGCTACCTGTGAGTAGCTCTCCTGTGTGCAGCCCAGCCAACTATAATAGAAGCTTGTGCTTGGTTGAATGAATATATGTTTACCAAAATTAAAAATGTACATCGGAGGTGAAAATGTGTGTATTTTCAGAGCCCATCATTTCCAAAAGATATTTAAAGCTGATATTTTAATGATATATAATGCCGCATTGAGAGACATATTACTAATATAATTGACTTGGTATCATTACCTTGGTATCAGGGGCATTGCAGCTGTCGCTGTTATGCATTACCCTTGGAGAAGCATTCCACATTCACAAACCCCTTTTTGATATTACTGCTGGAAATCCTGGCAGGGGCGGCCTTAGGCATGTGCAAGCTGAGGATGGATACATATTTGCGTGGTGGCACCTGGCAGGGATTTGGCGGCCTCCGGCTCTGTTCCACTTCCAAACGCCCTGACCCCCCCCCCCCCCCCCCTCTTCACTGGCCTCCGCACTCCACCTCGCCCGGACCCCCTCTTCCGGGGCCCCCTACCTACACTCCCTGTCCAGGGCCGCCATGAGCCTAGAGCCGCCCCTGATCCTACACTCAAGTGAGCATGGCTGGTAATCTTGCAAGGGGTGGCCGCTGGTGCAATGCAATCTTGCCTCATTTGTACAACACAAATATTAGTGGTTTGGCTTGATTTTCATTGAACATAAGTAGCTCTTATTAATGAAAAGGTTGGAGAACCCTGGTCCAGAGTATGTCTCTCATTCCACATGATAATAATGGCTGGTAATACCGAGCCTGCTGTTACTGATACCTACCTGTATCACCCCTCCTGTTAGTGGCCATCCTGAGTTTTAGGTTAGGAATAGGGAATAATATGTGGTTTTGGACTTGCACGGCCATTTACAGTATATCATTCCCAGATTATTTGCCCTTTTCAGTGATTAGTAGGAAGACAATGTGTGCAGAAAAGCTTTTGGTTTTATCGGGTGTAAGTTTGTAGTCAGTAAAACTTGTAATTTTGCAGGGTGATTACTGAGCAATGACATGCAGAGTTCCTTCTCAGCCCAAATCAGAATGTGGGCCTTGTCTTCTGCATTTAGGTTTAAATCTCAGGCACGGCCCGTGCTGGGCGTTATACTGGGGCGGTGACGTCAGGCAGGGGAGGGTCAGGGTGGGGGGTTGTAAAATGCGGGATATGGACCATTAGAGGTAAGTACCGATAAAAATAAATACAACGAATTTCGTTGCCCATGCTGCATCACCTTTGGCGATGCAGCGTGGGCTACGAAATTGGTTTTGTTTATTGTTATCAGTACTTACCTCTAATGGTCCATATCCCGCATTTTACAACCCCCCCACCCTGACCCTCCCCTGCCTGACGTCACCGCCCCAGTATAACGCCCGGCACGGGCCGTGCCTGCTAAATCTATTTTATTGGTTTTCCGAGTCATAACAACACATACATAACTGGGACCTCACCTATTTCCAAAGGCCAGTTAGGGTAATAGAAATGGGAATGGAGTGCGAACTTAGGAAAGGAAGAGAGAGGGATGAGTCCAAGGGGCAGATTTACAAGCCCCCTGCGCCATTGTGACTTACTGGTGGCGTATCTTACTGCTCAATATTTACAAGGACAGGAAGAGCCACCTTGCGTGGCTCTTTCTGTCCTTGTAAATATTGCCCCTTTACACACAGCACTTTGCGTGAAAGGGGAGTTCCATGGGTGTTGCTGGGGGTATTCAAACGCAAGACCCATGGAACGAGACACATTTCCAGATTTACTGGAAATGCATGTGAATGCTACATGCTGCATTCTACAGCACGCATTGAAAGAGGAAAATGACTGTAGTGATTGTTTTTGTGAAGGAAGGTGCCTCTTCCTGCACAAAAACAATCTCCCCACAATGCAGGCATCCTTGCACGATGGTGCAAGGGTGCCGGCGCCTGGCAGGAGTTTGTGCCCCAGCGCAGGGGGAAACACAGAGATGCAACATCTCGTAAATATGTCGCATCCCTGTGCTTTGAAAGTGACTCAGTGCGGCGCAGCCAAATGGCTTGCAGAATGCACTGAGTCACTTTCATTGTAAATCTGCCCCCAAGTGTCCAGTGATAGGGAATGGAGCTAGGGGTGGTAGTCAAGAAATTCCTTTTCGATCTCTGCCAGGCCCAGCAGCAGTAGTAAACAGTTGGGGCCGGCATGACTCTTGGGTGGGGAGACGGGAAGTCGCAAGGGTGGGTTTTAATTTAATAATAAAAAATGTTTTACTTACCTTCCTGCCGGCCGGGTCCCACGTCGTTGTTGCTTCGGCTCCTGCTCTCCTGCCTCAGGCAAGAACAGGAAGCAGACAGCCAGGCTCCCACCACTAAGCCCATCACAACGCTGCAGCGCTGTGATTGGTCTGGATGCCGCACGACCAGGGGCTAATGGCCCGGCCATGTTGTCCACATAGGCTGCATTGCAGCCTGCATGGAGAACATCAGTGTGCGCATGACTGGTTTGGTCAGCCGCAAAGGGCCGATCAAACCAGTCATGCACACTCAGGAGTGGGCACGCCACTCCTCCCCTGCCCAGCCCTGATGAACATTACTATTCCCACTCCAGTAAGAGCAACAGTAGGGGAAGTGTTGGATAGCGGGGGAGTAAAAATTACTATTCCCACTCCACTGAGTGCAACAGTGGAATAAGTATTAGATAGGGAGAGGTAAAAATTACTATTCCCACTCCAGTGAGTGCAAAATTAGGGAAAGTGTTGGATAGCGGAGGGGGTAAAAAATACTATTCTAACTCAAGTGAGTTCAATAGTAGGGAAAGTTTTGGATTGCGGAAGGGTAAAATTTACTATTCCAAATCCAGTGAGAGCAACATTAGGGAAAGTGTTGGCCAGGGGAGTGTTAAAAATTATTATTCCCACTCCCGTGAGTGCAACAGTAGGGAAAGTGCTGGACAGCGGAGGGATACAAATTACTATTCCCACTCCAGTGAATGCAACAGTAAGGAAAGTGTTGGATAGCGGAGAAAAAAATTACTATTCACACTCAAACACTAAAGCAAATTTTTTAATAAAAATCTAAAAAACAATAATAATAAAAACAATATTGTAAAGGGTCAGGTACGTGCAACCCCGAGGAAGAGGGGTCAGGACTCAGGGAAATATGGTCTAACGAGGCAGAGTCAGGGAAAAGTGCTCTTAAAGATGGTTTTATTTTTAGATACGCTTTACGCCTCTTAGCAGTCACACGTAATTTGGCAAAGTCCGAGGTCTCCGTCCTGACACCTCTCGTGAATCCGGAATACTCCAGAATGCAGTCCTTTAACTCGACCCTCGCGTTGGTTCAGAAGGCAGGTGGAGTCTTCAAGGTAACGTGGACTCGTCCGGAGGTGTCCCAAAAAATAAAGAGAAGAAAGGCACAATCACTGGTACGTCCGTACACGATTTGCCAGGGCCCGGGGAGTGAGGGAAACCAGTGCTCATTTAACTAAAGCCGTTCAATAGTGCTCGTGAGGGGGGAGGGAATCTATAGGCTGTACACTATTTACACCGGGTCTCTCAGCTTGCTCGCGTCGCTCCTCCCCACCCAGCCAGCCACAGAACCCCGTACCTTGTCCAGCCACGTTCCTCCCGTGGGACCGTGGCAGGGCGAAGCGCCAAATCGGTGGCCTCCTGGCTTGTCGCTCTCAGCTGGGCTCCGTCCTCGCTCTCTTCCTCCGCCTTCGCAACTCGACTCCGCTTCTCTCCGTCTCCACTCCAATACTCCTGTCGCCTCCAGGGAAACGCCGTCCGTCCTCTCCTTCTCCCTTCCGGCATTTGACTCCTCGATGCTTGCAGGGGGCGTGGTTACGCCGGCTCGCAGTCCACAGTTAAAGGGACCGTGTTCTTCTATCGGAGCATAGTGCCATACACTATCGGTCTCCTTCGTGCCCCAATCCTGCAGACAGGCTTCTTCAGACAGCGCAGGCATGGCAGGAGGGGACCGCGGGACAGCCGACCACCAATCCTCAGGTCCCGTAGTGGTGGCATCAGTCTGTATGAGGGTGACAGAAAGGGGGGTCAACGGTAGAGCAGACCATCCGTCTGCGGTTACAACGTTACTGTCATCATCCTGACCCGCCTCCCCGTCACAAATATATAAAAAATAAAGACAACAAATATGAAACATAAAAATAACACATATTAAATATTAATTACATATGACAAAACCTAGAAAAAACCTAGAAATATTATATAAAATAAAATAAATAAATTAAAATATTTCCTACCCTGTAACACCAAAACACACAAGATGATGGACGGAATGTTGCACATTGGCATAACATTCACCCCAGTCACAGATCTGGGTTTAATCCATAGTTATTTTACTCACCACGCCACCCCAGTTCAGACATGGTCATATGCAAATCAGTCTTGACCCTGTGCCTCATGGTAACAGTCCAGCCCGAACAGCCAAGCCATGTTTTCCCTGGACCGGAATCAAGCATCCTAGGACCGGTTTCTGTCTATCAGCCGTCATCAGCCAGGATAGCTTGACTCCAGTGCCGTAGTGAGCACGGGACCCACGTCTGGGCACACCCTTCCCACAGTGGGCGAACAGCAATACACACAAGATAATGGACGGAATGTTGCACATTGGCAAAACATTCACCCCCAGTCACTCTTGACTCCGACCACTAAAAATCCATTGAAACGTGAGGTATTCGTTTTGAAAAATTCGGTACAAGCGTCTCAAATCAAAACAATTATCAGAGAGATGGGAAATAATAGACAATGAACCTGACTTCAAGTAAGTATTCCATGGAACTCCGTTATTTGCACAGACTAGAACTAAAAATCTAAGAGAATTTCTAAAACCCACTAGACCTACATTCAAATCTTAAGAGAGGGGCATGATGAAATGTTTCAACTGCGGCCAGTGTGGCAATGTCATAACTGGAAACTTGTTCACGCACCCACACACAGGCAAAAACATAAAGCTCAGATACAACGCAGATTGTACAACAGAGGGTGTGATATATGCCATTAAATGTCCATGTGGACTTGTATACGTGGGAAGAACAAGCAGAAAAATAAAGACACGTATAGTTGAACATAAAAGCCGCATCAGAAATCAGAACACCAACTCATCATTAGCCAGACACTGGGTAGAAGCCAAGCACACTATCCCCCAACTTAGATATACTATTTTAGAATGTATCAAACAAAGGTCTGGAATAGACTTTAATACCCTTTTAGCCAGAAGGGAAACCTTCTGGATAAAAGCCTTAGGTACCGTAATTCCAGCAGGTCTCAATGAACATTACGAATTGTTGTGTTTTCTAGATTAATACTATTGTATTGCATAGATTGTACAGGAGTACGCCGGGATTCTTTACACTCATCTCTAATTTTATTTTCATTTTCCTTCCCTTTCTCAAGCTTATTTTCCGTTCAACAATTTCCTTTTTTCCAGTCTTAAACGCTTTATTACTCAGCACTTTTTACATATACACTCTGTGATTATTCTCTTGCACGTTTGGGTAATTAGATGTAGCCAGGTTTCTTTTTTATCTCATGTTTTTATCTCATGTCTTCCATCATATCTTGAATACATATTCTCTATTTTACTTCCAGTTGTCCACTATATATGTTTAGGGTATTTTACAACAGTGAGTTTTCAGCCCCTTTCCGTGTCTGTTGTTTTCGGGCCGGGAGGGCCAGCACACATTTTCAGTTCTGAGTCCGTTGTTTAGTTTTAGTCACTCTCTCGCACAAATAACCTCGCGATTTCCGCACCATGTGACGTAATGGGCGTACACGGAACCAGTTCTCTTCGCGTCCAAGTCGGCGTGCGTTCAACCAGGTACGCTGTAGGAACGATTTCTCGCCACATTTAGAACTGAGGCATATTGAATTGCCCACGTTTTCAACATTCCTTCATTTT
This sequence comes from Lissotriton vulgaris, assembly GCF_964263255.1. Classification (NCBI taxonomy): domain Eukaryota; kingdom Metazoa; phylum Chordata; class Amphibia; order Caudata; family Salamandridae; genus Lissotriton; species Lissotriton vulgaris. The sequence continues at coordinate 275,156,029 of NC_141698.1, read as the reverse complement.
TGTTTTAGCATTCCGTTTGGAACGGCGTAGATCGAACCTTAGCGTGAGCACCGGATAGTGAGGGTTTGACACTTGTTACTAGGGACTCTGATCCCACATTTCACTTCTCATTTATAGATCCACCTTCTAATGCAGATACTGCCTGTGCACATGTAAGCACACCGTGACGAGCAGCTCTTAACATTTTGCTGAGTAAGCATAGATCGGTACTATTTCAGATTCTTTTGGGGCATTTCACATGAGCACGGGAGTTTAAGGTACCTTATTTTCACGCTTTTCATTTTGATTGAGTTCCAGTGTGCCCGCACGTTTTCGGGTTAACATCACAGACACCAGTCTCTTGCTGTTACGTTTGGGGGTAGGCTCATGCACACAGATCCTTTGGTTTACCTAAGTGTAGCGTTTCTTTTTCTGTTATTTCCAGTCTTTTCTGTTCTTTCCCGTCTTTTGTTACGGTGATTTTTCACTCTTACAAGCACTGTTTGTTTTCCTGGCGGTACTCTTTAGCTCTTGAAATCAATGCGCAATTACTTGTATACAAACATGTTATTTTTCTGTAGACATTCAACATAGATATTGTGTTGCTGTTATTGTAGGTCCTGAGAAATCCACAACTTCGGAAGTCAACATCTGCAATTTATGATTTTTGCTTTACCTATATATCCCCTGAAGAAGGGTTGAGAGTCAACCCGAAATGCATTGGGATTGTTGATATTAAGATATGACTCTTGGTTGTTAGTTTGAATGAAAGATGTAATGTAAAAATGCTAATGTGATTTTTTGAACCGTGTTTTTTCAAGTCAAAAAGCATGATCAATGAATTCCACTATGTAAACAGTGTGAATTAGTTATCGTTTCATTTGTTATGATGAATACTTCAAATAACACAAAATAAAAACAGAATACAAATACAAAGAAAAACATACATGTGTTTACATTCATAAAAGGCTATTATCCTCACAGCTGTGCCATCAGTAGCTTAGGGTTTTCCTTGGGCTTATATTTACATTATTGTTACGCCTTAGGGAGCAGGGCACGCACCCTTATCACTGGTGTGCACGCTAAACTTGAATATTTCAGATTACTTTGATAAAATTGAAAAAGAATAGGTGTGCAGGTTCACCTCTCACAACAGACTTTAGTATCATAAAAGTCTTGGCAGGGATCATGTGTGTCAAATCTTTAATACATGTCATCAGAACATGCCATTTGAAAATGAATGGTTGATCCTGCAAATGTAGAAATACCGAAAGGGCTGACAAATATCCTTTTATAGTGCCCACTGTAAGACATTGCTAGGCTAAAGGCAAAATAATCAAAAGACTGTCCAATAGCTTTGCATGTAAGGGGTCAGTGACCAGAGCACACCTGAGGTATAGATGACAAGGAGGTTATTCTTGCTATTCAATCTTCAATCATGGAGGTGCATGTTGCGTAAATTCAGGTGAGGACCCTGCCCTGCTCCTATGACAGGAGCTCCTCCCGAGGTGACAGCCTGATTGGACAATAGATGCTCATGCGTTCTTGGTACCACCCTCTCCTTGCCCAATCTGGAGTCGCAATGGTGAATTGGATGCAGTCATACTTGATCTTTTCAGAAGTCGAGGCAGGAGTGTTAGTGGCATGTGGGCCTACAGGAGTCCATTGTTCCATTCAAGCCAGTATGCATCACCGAATTAATGCTCTTGCATAAACTCCAACATGCAAAATTGTTGACATTGCAGTTGCAAAAAGATCTAGCCACGGTTCCACCTCTGGCCAAAGAGACCATGAGTCACCTCTGGTTACGGACACCACTCGTTATCTGCCAGACAATGTCGGCTTAGTTCATTCGCTCTGAAATTTCAGGACCCCGGTAGATAGTTGGCGACCAGAAGGATGCTTTGGCTCCCTAGACACCTCCATAGATCAGACAGCCTGGCACAGATCTCAAGATCCCACGCTATCTTGCTTGGTTCAGTACTACAAGGCAGTGGTGTTGTCTGAGAAACTCTCCCCGCCCCAGCCTCCTCTTGATGGACAGCATGAAGGCCTTGAGGGCCTGAATATTGGTTTAAAGCTCCAGTAAGTTGCGATGGAGCCAATCCTCCACTGGAGACCATAGTTTTCTGGTCTCCCCCTCCAGCAAGTACCACGTCAGCTCACCCAGAAGTGAGGAACCGTCACCACTGTCAGCTCTGGGTAAGAGTAGTAGGATGGCCTGCCACAGGACCAACTGTGATCATCAGCCACCAATGCAGATTCTGAGCTTTCTTCTCCAGGACCTGGATGGTGTCAAAACATTGCCTTTGATGCCACTGAGATTTCAGGTTCCACTGCGGGGCTTGCATGTGCCACCTGGTATAGACGCAGAAAAAAACTGAGGTGTTATACTGCCCAAGGCCTAGGGTGCAAACTTTTTTACCCTGTAACTTCTGGCCTGGGGACTTCTCCTTAGCGGTACAGCCAGTGAAGGTCGTTCGAAACCTAGGCGTTATGTTTAACAATGATCTTTCCTTGGAGGCGCAGGTATCGAAGCTGGCAGCTGGCTGCCTAGCCATTATTAGACTCCTGAGAAAAATTCTTCCACTATTACCGCCCCCCACCCGGGTAGAGGTGGTACGCTGCACTGTGCTCAGCAGGTTAGATTATTGTAACTCCTTGCTGTTGGATTCTCCGAGCTATCTTATGGATAGACTCCAGAGAATCCAGTCTGGGGCGGCCAAACTAGCGCTGTGGTGGCCGACGAGAGCTTCTTCGTCTAAGGCCTTGGCCCAGCTACATTGGCTCCCGGTGAGACAGAGGGTACAATTTAAGTCTCTTTGTCTGGCCTTTAAGGCCCTGCATGATTTGGGCCCAGTTGACCTACAAAGGAAATTCAGGTGGCATGCTCCAGCCCGCAGCCTACGATCCTCTTCTGCTAGGTTGGTGACAATACCTAGGTTTAAGAAAACCAAAGCAGGAGGAAGATCGTTTGACGTAGCCGCAGCGAAATTGTGGAATGCCCTCCCAGCTGAGCTAAGACATACTTCCGATTTCCTCCTGTTCAGGAGGAGACTGAAAACATTGCTCTTCCCGAAACCCTAGCTCTCCATTGGCTGCCTCCGTCGTTATGAGTCTGTCAGCGCCATGATGCCTTCTCTAGGTGAAAGTGCGCTTTATAAATGAAATAAATCAATAAATAAATAGATGACCAAGGGGATATAGGAGACTAAAAGGCCAAGATAGCCACTTTAATTGAGATCTAGGATTGAGCATGAAACATCAGGATCATATGTCAAATGCTGTAGACTTGCGACAGAGGAAAAGCTTTGAACTCCACTATGTCCAGGATTTCCCCACTGAATGAAAGCCACTGTGAGGGAATCAGGTCGGACTCTGGCTCATTTATAGTAAACCCCAAGGTGGTCCATGACTAACTGCAACATGATCAGCTTCAGCAGCCAGTCACTTAGCTATGGGAGTACAGGAACTCCCAACCTCAGAAAATGGGCAACAACCACCACCATCCCTTTTGTGAACGACCATGCTGTGCTGGTGAAGCCAAAGGGGAGCATAGCAAACTGAAAATACTCCCGGCCCACCTTCAACTGCAAGTGAAGTCAGTGGGACTGCAGGGCATGTATATGAAAATATGTATCAGGCAGGTCCAAGCACACCATCCGGTCTCTCGGGTCCAGAGCAGATGGAATCTGAGCCAATGGGAGCGTTCTTCCTTTGTCCTTTTGCATGAAGGTGCTAGGGGCGAAGGTCTAAGATAGGCTTGCGTCCTTTTTTGGGATGAGGAAATAGCAGGAATAACACCCTTCATCTTTCTCCAAGTCCAGTATCCTGTACATGTCACTCTTGCAAAGCACCATGCGTGCCTCCTCCAGAAGGAAGAAAATGTGCTATGCTGAAATTCTTTCTGGCATGGGAAGGATAATCAGTGGGAAGGAGAGAAAAGGTAGGGAATAACAACTTGCAAGACCAGTTTTTCACACGTGATGGATTGCCAACATACGCAGAAGCACCAAAGGGGTTTGTTGGATGTTGTAGCATGGGAAAAAGAGTTGGAGGTCTCTTCTGTTCTGCATGTTGCCTGCCAAATTCGCTTCTGCAGCTCCAAAAAAGACTGGGTTGTCTGTTGTATCACCAGCTGGGAAGGATAGCTCTGCCTGTATGCGAGCCCTCTGGAATAGCCCTTACATTTCCCAAACTGGTACAGAAATTGTTTGGCAGGGGTATACAGTACCAAAGAGTGCGCTGCTGCTCTGCTGTCTTTAAAGCATTCCAGAGCATAGTCTGCCTTCTAAAGGCAAGACAATCAAAGGGCATGTTCATTGGCAAAGTCTGTATATTCCCAGAGAATCCGTCGGACTTCATGCATGCATGTCTACAGAGGACCACACTGGTACTGACCCCTATTGGCATGTCTAGAGGAGGGGCAGATAGGGGCCTTGTCCCAGCTCTATTTGTCCTGCTCCCCCAAACTTGTGTCCTACAACAGCTATTGAATGTGCCAGAAGGTGACACGGAAAAAACAGACACTGCACCTTGCCCACACAATAATCTCTCCATTGACCCTTCATTGCAAAGCAGTGTTCTATATATACATATTTAGATCTAAACATATTTTAAGCAAACATGTACACAAACACATACATATATGAAAATTTGTAGAAGGCCCCACCAGATTTATATGTGGATTAATGTGTGCCCTCTCCCAAAATTTACTTTTGGAGATGCCTCTGCTGACGACCCTGCCAATGTGGCCCCTGACATTCAAACTATCGTGGATAACCTACATGACTGCATCCTACCCATAATGTATAGTCTGAGACAGGGAGGCCCTAAAATCCTCCAGGACTGCCTGCAAGATCAGACTGGCAATGTCCCAAATGGCATGTGTGTATCGACCCAACAGACAGAACTGCATTCACGGATCACTGTGCCAAGCTAGTAGCGGATAACATACGTTTTCCAAGGCCATCAGTTTCTGGGATTCTCTGACCAGAGGATTGGTTGGAAATCATTTAGGGTTCAACATTCTAGTCAATGCCTGTACAATTAGACTAAGTGTGCTTGATGAGAAAATGCTGATCACCAGGCACCGGCCTACAACATCTGTCCATCTGCTGGCTAACAGTGGGCAAGAACATGGTTCCAATCTGGTAGCCATCAGAGTATGTGTGAGGACATGCCTAAATGGGAGCAAGGGCTCAGATCTTCCACACCCACCTGTAGAATTTCTGTCAAAACTTTAATTTCAGTGTCAACGGAGGGAAGTTATAATTCTAGTACATCTGCTGCCCTTTCAATCACTACTGCAAATGAGCCACGTTCTTCTATTGGAGGCTCACGTGACATGTAAAGCTCTGTTTCAGAGGATGTATCAAGACCACTATCTATTTTCATAATCAAATTATAAGGCATTATCAGTGTAAATAGGAAGGAGCAAGCCATCCTCCTCCTCATCATCATCATACAGGGGTGCAGCCTGCTGTGGAACAGTATAAGAGACAGAGCTAAAAAGATAATGAAGTCTCTGTTGATAGCAGGAAAGAAGTAAAGGCACAGGGTTTGAATCCGGGTGTATAACAAAAGGTTGTGCTTCCATGCAGGACATCGATTGAGCTCGAGTCGACATTGGTTGAGGATCCGACATAGGCATCGGAACCGGCGATAATACACTGGTGCCTGTGTTTTCGGCACCAGCATTGGGGTGGTGGGAGCTCGCATGTATCTCAGGGACAGGGTGAAAGTTTGTACCGGAGTCGGTAAGGGCCCATTAAGAGACCCCTCAAGTTCCAGGTGTTCCAGAAGGAGCTAGAGGCGCACTGAAACAGTTTAGCTTTACATTTTTTAAGGCCTTGATCTACTGCAGAGTGGACACTGGCCTTGGAAACTCGGGGAGTGTTGACATAAACTGTGGAATCGGGTCTGTGGCCAGTGACCTGATGGAGTGCATTGACAGCTTGACGCTCTTGCGCCTTCTCTTTGGAGTCAGAGTGGCGGAATGGGATCGATCCCCGCTTGACTTTTTTTAAGCTTGTGATTTGGACTTCAACTTACCAGAGGACTTTGAGAGGAAAGTAGAGTGGTCGCAGGAATAACCCCATGACCAGGAACGAGTCCAGACCCTTGACTTAGAGCAGGAGCAGGATCTGTGCTAAGGTAGTGACTTCTTATATGCAACGCGGTACAAAAGGGGGTGGTGATGGACGGAGCATTTGAATTAATCAAACACTCACACCCAGTCAAAAGATCTGGGTTTAATTCATCACTGTTCTTTAGCCCACTCTGCCACCCCAGTTCAGACATGGCTATATGCAAATCAGTCTGACCCTGTGCCTCATGGGAACAGTCCAGCCCGAACTGCCAAGCCATGTCTTCCCTGGACCGGAAACAAGTTTCCAAGGACCGGTTTCTGGCATTCCAGTAGTCTTCAGCCCGGCTTGCTTGAATCCAGTTCAAAGTGAGCAAGGGACTCACGTCTGAGCATACCCTGCCACACTTATGGCGGACAAAAGCGGTACAAAAGGGGGTGGTGTTAGATGGAGCATCTGAATCAATCAAACACTCACACCCAGTCAAAAGATCTGGGTTTAATCCATCACCGTTCTTTAGCCCACTCTGCCACCCCAGTTCAGACATGGCTATATGCAAATCAGTCTGACCCTGTGCCTCATGGGAACAGTCCAGCCCGAACTGCCAAGCCATGTCTTCCCTGGAACTGGGGTGGCAGTGTGGGCTAAAGAACGGTGATGGATTAAACCCAGATCTTTTGACTGGGTGTGAGTGTTGGATTGATTCAGATGCTCCGTCCATCACCACCCCCTTTTGTACCTTCTTATATGCAACAACATACAACTTGGCCTCCCAGTCTGGAATCTCGTTTGGGGCACTGGAATGCATTTATCACACAACTTCAAGTCATGTCTGCTGTCCAGGCACCTAAGACACACCTCATGCGCGTCTGTGACCAACATCTGATTCCTGCTGTCGCAGTACGGCTCAAATTCTGGGGTTTTCAGTAGGAACATTATTCCCTAGCACACTGTGGAAACATTTTTGGGTCATTGGAAAACTTACAAAGACGGGAGCTCTGGATCAGCAGCAGAAGGCACGGAAAGAATGGAACTGATGAGGAAAAAATATTGGTAGGCCAAAGTATTAAGAATAAAAATATTGTGAAAGTGAGTGAATATATGTAAGTAGAGAATTACCATTCTTAACTCCACATCTTTGTACCTTGGGGAGACATATATCTTCAAAGTATATGGTGTGCGAAGTTAAGATTATGTACTAATAAATACTTTCATGATATGGTATTTTTGTTATCAAGATTTAGACACTGATATTTTGGGCCCACGATATATTTTCCTTGTTATACTGGTGGAAATCCCCTAAGCAAAGAAACAAAATGTGACAGTCTAACATGCCAATTAGACTACAGTTGTCCGCCCAATTAAGAGTGTATGTGTCCGGTGGTTTGTCTTCATTCTTAGTTGCTGATCATATGGGAGACCAAGTGTAGGATCATGGGAAAAGCTCAAATCAAGCCCACTGTCTATTGAATTGTAGATGGAGGCCTTGGTAAAGTCATGAGCCAGATATCCTGTACACAAATGATTGGACACAGGGGCATACCTTAGTCAATGAGATTCAGAAGGTGAGAATCTCAAATTTCCCAACTAAAAATGCAGTGGGCAGCATGGCTAATGGGTGAGATGGCCAAGGTTCCGTATGGGCTGTTCGCAGGGGGGTGCTGGATAAGCACTGATTTGTATTAGGTGGGCCTCTGATGCTGATTTAGAATTTGGTGGACAGAAAATGCATTGCAACATCACCGGAGTACTCTGTCACCCAAAATCAAGGTCCGCCCACCTAATTTTCAGTAAGGTGGATGGCAAGTTTTCAGTAATTGCCGGCACAGGTAAGAGCGGTGAGGCGGGGTGCAGGGAAGTTGACAGACCACAGGATCAGTAACATCAGATAAAAAAAGAAATTAAACCACTTTTCTGGCCCTCGCTGCATCACCTAATCAGCGATGCGGAGAGCGCAAGGTGTATGTTTTTAAAAAAAAATAAAAAAATTTACGCTATTTATCCCGTCGTCTGTCGACGTTCCCGCCACCCACCCCGCCCCCACACTGCCTTACTCCCCCACCGCTCTTACCTTTGCCGCCTGTCACTGAGTTTAATGATAACACAGTAAAATGCATCAATGAAAACTTCCTCTGACGGCCAGACAGAGTAGATGCTGTATCAAGTAAGCCATCCAACCATCCGCCCTATTTAGAGTAGATAGCCGGATAGCATTTTTATCCTGTCTGTCATCGCCAGGATATCCTGGTGGTGAGGGACAGTAAAAAAATAAATCTGACCTCCATACTATGGAAGAAAACTCTCATGTGGGAGGGAAGATCTTTAGTTTATTTTTCAAAAACAAACTCCCGCTTTTAGTGTTTGTTTTCAAAAAATAAAAAACTATGGAAAAGTTTAATGGCAAGCTGTCATGTTTGATGGACCATCTGTCAAAACTTTTCCTTCATTGACAGGAATCGTTATGACGATGGTTCTCGTATTGTATAGAGTTGTTGAGAGCTGGCAAGAAAAGGCAGGGTAGTACAGCAATATCCCTGTCACTCTGGCTGCCTTTACAAACCATAAATTAACTCTCTGCTTAGAGAGGCACAATGGGCGAAGGGGGGCTTGGGGGAGGGAGCCGACCGAAGGGAGGTCTCCTCCCCCGGGCGGTTTGGGAGGGCTGCAAGGGGTTATTTCCAGAAGTTGCCAGAATGTTCTAGTTTTTGGGCTGGTCTAGTAGGACCAGCCAGCCCAAGTATAAATTCCTCCTTTCCCGCTATCCGCCACCATTTTAGGTTTGGTGACCTGGTGGCTAGGTGCTTTAGCTTTTTTGTGAGAGTATCTTGTGTGTGTGCGTTTCTTTTTCATTCTTTGCCTGTAGCTATATTACTTCGAGCTTAGTAATGGAAGACGCACGAGTTCTTGAGGCGATGCGCTTATTGGCTGATGCCGGTCGTTTGGATTTGCTCGCGGGAGGTGGACAGGCTAGGCCCCAACGCCAGGCCTCCGCCGGTGTAGTGGCCGCAGTAATGGCATGTTCGTCGCCGAAGAGGAGACGGCCGAGTCAGGTAAGCGAGAGGGGCCGCTCCCGGTCTAGGAAGCCGGCCCCGCAACGGTCGACTCGGGGGGAGCCCGGTGCTTCGGAGGCTCCGGAGGCCCCGGGTATGTTGAGTGGGGGGAAGCGTGTGCCTTCACAAGCCCCGCCGCTTCAACTGCAGGTTGCTTCTGGAACAGGGGATTTTCCGTTAATGGCGGGACGGGGGCAGGGGTCGAAAAAAGGGGGCAGGAGTGGACGGCGAGGCAGCAAGAAACGCTCCGCCTCGGATCCGCTGTTTGAGCGGCGGGGACAGTCTTCGGAAGGTGCTCCTGTGCGTGGAGGTCGTAGGAGTTCGGTGCAATTTTTGTTACAGGACTCCGACCGGGACCAGGTTGCCCTTGGGGCCCAGGAGGACATTTTGGTTGTTAGTGAAACTCAGTTCGCCCCTGAGGATGGTCAACGGTTGTTAACTCCTTTAGGTCGTGTTCCGCACAATGTTCGGGTTGGGGAGGGCCAGGAGGGGGGATTGGTGGGGCCTAGGACTGTTTTATCATCTGGTGTACAGGTTGTGGCTCAAGAGGCTGAAGCGGGGGCGGGTGAGTTTGGAGGTAATGTGGGGAGTCCTTTATTGTTTTCGACTCCGGGCTCGTCGTCTGGCGAAGTGGTTTCTGGGGGCGGTGGCTCTCGAGGTGAGGGTGAATGGGCCCAAATGGGCGTCAATGTTTCGTTTGGTGGTGCGATTACGGGTTTGGAGCAGGGTGAAGGTTTTCGATCTGGAGGTGGGGGTGTTCCATTTCTGAGTGGTGGGCCTTTTCAATCGGGATTACAGACTCGCCAGACTGCTTTTGGTGTAGGGTCTGCGGTTTTTGGCACGGCTGGAATGGGTATGGGTGGTTTTCCGGCTCCTGGGGCCTTGAATGCGGCGGGGGTTAGCTTCCAGGGCACTTTGTTAGGCCCGGATAGAGGTTTTGGTCAGGTGAGTGGCGGGCCTATGCAAGGACCCAGGAGTACAGCTCCGCACTTATCTGGGGCCTCTGGGGGTCCGTATTTCATGTGTGGTTCTCCAGGCTGGGAACATTTTGGCGTGGCGGGCCTGGCACAGCGTACTTTTCAGAGGGATTCAGCAGGCCAGGACTCAGTCCCTAGAGCTGTTAGTCGCGTTTCCTTTTCGGCACCTGATAATTTGGATCATAGTGACGACGAGGAGGTGGTAGGTGGTTCTCCGATTCAGGTGGTTCCTTTGAGGCATGACGCGCGGGGCCGTTCTTTGGAGAGAGGTCAGAGGAGGGTTGTTGATTCTACTCGGAGGGAGAATGTGTATGGTTGGTCTGTGGATGGTAGGAACCCTAGCACACCAGTCCAAACTTTTTCTTTTCAGGACGAGGTTAGGCGCGGTGTTCCAGACTTGGCAGGGCGCAGTCCAGTCCATTTTCGCCAAGGGGAAGTGAGGAGAGTGCCTAGCGCGGCCCTCTCTGTTCCACCGAGGGAGCCCGACGCGGCCAGCACACGAGGGTCTGGCGTGATCCCGCTGGCCCCAACGAGTAGCAGGTATAGGTGGCAGGCCTTGCCGGCGGCTATGGAGCAACAGAGTCAGCGCACAGGGAGGTACAGGCGTGTACAGTCTGCTCCCCCACCTGGAGTTTCAAAATCTCTTAAATGTACAGTGGTTGATACCGGGTTAGGTAAGACCCGTGGTGATGTCATGCATACTAGTGTGGACTCGGTGGTATTGGACTATGATGAGGAGAGTCCCGAGGAAGGTGAACTGCGGGATCTTGAGGGGGGGGTGCCCTCTCATTCTTCTCATAGTGTTTTACAGGCTCCAGTGGTCCAGAGGCAACTGCAGGGGAGAAGAGAGCGCGGCCCATTGGGTAGGGCACCTCGGAGACCGGATGCATTGTCCTCGGCGCCACGGGCGGAGCCATCGAGAGCTGTTTCTCTGTTACAAGGTGAGCAAACGGCCCCACAGGCCAAACCTGTTATGGTGTCTGTGGGTACCGGTGGTGAACTTGATGTGGTCATTACGGATGGCCGTTTGGTTAAAGGTCGTTATGTCAAAGACACTGCAGTGGGTACTGACGAACTGTTTATACCAAATAAAGGGGACAATGGTATGGCTGGTGCTTCCAGCAAAGTTACACAACAAGGGGACAGTGGTGTTATAGCTGGTGCTTCCAGCAACGTTACACAACGAGGGGGCAGTGGTGTTATAGCTGGTGCTTCCAGCAAAGTTACAGACAAAGTAGACAGTGGTGTTACGGCTGGTGCTTCCAGCAACGTTACAGAGACAGTGGACAGTGGTGTTATGGCTGGTGCTTCCAGCAAAATTACAGACAAAATGGACAGTGGTGTTATGGCTGGTGCTTCCAGCAAAATTACAGACAAAATGGACAGTGGTGTTATAGCTGGTGCTTCCAGCACTGTTAAAGAGCCAGTGGCTAGCAAAGAGTTGAAAATCAAAAAACTGCCATACATGGGGGTGACGAAGCCTCTGGGTGCTCATTTGATGCTTAGTACTAAGGAAAGAATTTGGAACGGTGAGTATGTGGAGCTCCTTAAGCTTCTCCATCGAGAAGTCCGGTCTAAGGAGGGCTCTAAAGAGGAAGAATTTGAGTTGGCTAAACGCCCTAAAGTACCTTTAAATATTGAAAATTGGACTGCTGCGTTTTTGATTTATGCCAGTGTGTATTGTGAAAAGTTCCCTGAGCGCAGCGTTTCCCTGTTTAAGTACATGGATGTGATTCGTAAAGCTCAGATCACCGGGGGTGGTTTTGCCTGGTCTCAATACGACGAGGAATTTAGGGCCAGGATGGCGTGGGACCCTGAGGCGAAGTGGGGTGAGCTCGATAATGATTTATGGCAACACACAATGGGGTCATCAGCTGGGGGGAAGACTGTGTTTACGGCCAGTGGTTTACCACTAGTGTATCGGCCCTTTCAGGGGAAGCCCACCCGGGGAGGGGTGGGGTCCAACACTAACACTCAATCAGGATCTGGTTTCTGTTGGGAATTCAATAGGGGTTCCTGTATTAGAGAGTACTGTAAATTCAGGCATGAGTGTTCAGGTTGCGGGAGGAAACACCCGTTATCCAAATGTTGGGACAACGAGCCTTCGGGCAGCCAACAGGGGAAGCAGTCAGGATCAGGTAATTCCAACTCAAGGGGTCGGGGATCCAGAGGTGCTAAGGGTTCTGGGGCCAAAGGCTCGTACACCGGTTAAATTGGACAGGTTACGGATTGCCTTGCAAGGTTATGACGATGAGTCTGCAAAAATAAAGTTATTAGATGGTTTTCAGTTTGGTTTCCGACTGGGTTACCTAGGATCACGGGAACGGAGATGGTCTGCCAATTTGAAATCGGCGTCGGAACACGCCGCAGTTGTCCAAGACAAACTTACTAAGGAGGTTCAGGAGGGTAGGATGGCTGGCCCGTTCCCAGATTGGCCGTTACTCAATTTGATTGTTTCTCCAGTCGGTGTCGTTCCTAAGAAAGAGGCAGGTGAGTTCAGACTCATTCAACATTTATCATGGCCGGAAGGATCCTCAGTTAACGATTTTATTGACCCGGAGGTTGTGTCGGTCTCCTACTCTTCGGTTGACGTAGCCATGTCACTAGTTGTGACCGCGGGTGCAGCCGCTGAAATGGCCAAGTGTGACATCAAATCTGCCTTCCGTCTGTTGCCTGTCCACCCTGAGGATTGGTGCCTTCTTGGTATACAATTCGGAGGTAACTGGTATGTGGACAAAGCTCTACCTATGGGCTGCTCAATATCATGTGCGCTGTTTGAATGTTTTAGCACTTTCTTACAGTGGTATTTTTCAAATCGGACTGGTCATTCCCTGGTGACACATTACCTTGACGACTTTTTCTTTGTTGGATCCCCGGGCTCCGCGGAGTGCCAGACAGCTCTGGACACATTCCATGGGCTCATGGAGGATCTCGGAGTTCCTTTAGCTCCGGAAAAGACAGTGGGCCCCAGTACGGTCCTTTCCTTCTTGGGTATCGAAATTGATTCTGTACTTATGTCTGCTCGCTTGCCTGAGGATAAAAGGAGCAACATGGTGCAACTGCTAGAGACAATGTTGGCCAAAAAGAAAGTGTTGGTGAAGGAGATTCAAGTGCTTTTGGGTCATTTGAATTTTGCTTGTAGGGTGGTGAGAGCAGGTAGGACTTTTTGTAGGAGACTGGGTAGGGCATTAGCAGGACATCACTTGCCTCATCATCGTGTGCGCTTGTCTGCTGGTGTGAAGGAGGATTTGAGAATGTGGAAGTTCTTTTTGACTTCTTTCAATGGGGTTCCCTTGGTCAGAGACGTTGATTTCCAGTGGGACGTACAGATGTTTTCTGACGCGGCTGGCAGTGATGGTTTTGGCCTTTTCTGGAATGGCAGATGGTGTGCGGAACGTTGGCCGGATGAATGGTTGAATGGTGGTCGCAGCATCACTTTCTTGGAATTGTTCCCTCTTTTGGTGGCCTTGACACTGTGGGGGGAGGAATTGGCCCACAAGAAGGTTTTGTTTCGTGTGGATAACATGGCTGTTGTGGAGATAGTGAACCGACAGTCTGCCAGAGACGAACAGGTGTTGAAACTGATGAGAGTTTTCGTTCTGGGTTGTTTGAAACACGACATTCATTTTCGTGCTTTACACATTCCTGGCGTGGACAATGACATTGCGGATGCTCTGTCTCGTTCACAGTGGGGGAGATTCCGTGGACTGGCGAGGGATGCAGACAGATCCCCGACTCCGATGCCGACTCATCTGTGGCGTGTAGGCGAGGTAGGGTCGTACAATTGGTGGTAGGTTCTTTATCTGTGTCCACACGTACTGCTTATTCCTTGGCCTGGAGGGAATTCTTGGACTCTGGAGCTGTCAGACGGGACGATCTGTCGCAGCGGTCGGAGGATGTCGTTAATTTTATACTGGACCTCATGGATAAGGGCCTCACTAAAGTGACTATAGCGGGGAAACTAGCGGGTATTGCTTTTATGGGACAGTTGTTATGGGGTTACACCCCGTCAGCAGGAGAAATAGGCAGGAGGATGCTTGAGGGATGGGCCAGGGAACAGGGGCATGTTGTTCGATCCAGAGCTCCATTATCCTGGCAAATACTGGCTAGGTTAATAACAGTCTTACCTTTGGTATGTTCAGATGATTTTGAAGCATGTGTCTTTTCAATGCTCATGGCGTTTATGTTTTTTGGAGCTTTTAGGGTCTCGGAGTTGTTGGGGACCAAGCATAAGGGTGGTTTACATTGGAGGGATGTTTTTTGTTATGATGAAGGTGTTCATGTCTGGTTATCCAGCTCCAAAACTGACCAAACGGGTAAAGGGAAAGGGGTTTGGTTACAAGCGCGCGACCCAAAGCTCACTTGCCCTTTATTGCTGGCGCGGCGCTGGCGTTCATTGTGTGGGGGCGGGGATGAAGCCCTCGTATTCCAACATATTAATGGTTCACCTGTCACCTCTTATCAGTTACGGATGGTTTTACGTAAAGCCCTGCAACACATTGGGCTTGATAGTAGTTTATATGGTACTCATTCTTTTCGCATAGGTGCAGCCACGGAGGCCTTTCACAGAGGTTGGACGGAGAGGGATATTATGCGGTTGGGGCGCTGGTCTTCTAATTGTTTCCGGCGTTATGTGCGGAGCCCGGCGGAAGAGGCGCAGGCGTTCTCAGCCTAGTCATGTGTTCTAATTGTGTTTTCTCTTTCAGGATCCGTTGCTGGACCTCGATCGCCAGTGGTAACGGTCTGGATAGTGGGGCATTCCTTCGTTAAATGGGCCAGAGTCCAGGCGGCACGGAGCTACTTTGGAGAACAACTTGGCTTTAATGATCGAATGTTTAATATTGTATGGAAGGGTAAAGGTGGGATGCTCTGGAGAGAGTTAATCCCTTGCTTAAACAGTAACATGGTGGGCGGTTTATGCCCGGATATTTTGGTAATTCATTTGGGTGAAAATGATCTTTGTGCCACGAAAGGGGTTGTCTTACTGCGTGCTATGAAACGGGATTTAGGCCTTATTAAGGAACTCTGGTCTGGGTGCCATGTGTTTTGGACAGAGTTGATACCGCGTTGGACATGGAGAGGGGCTGTGAACCCCAGGGCTGTGGATCGGGCGAGGAAGAAGGTGAATTCGGAGGTGTCTCGTTGCTGCAGGGGCCACGGTTTCAGCAGGATATCGCACAGGGACATTAAATTTGAGTCAGTTGAGTTTTTCCGGGATGACGGAGTACATTTGTCACGGGTGGGTATGGACCTTTATCTCTTAGAGCTTCGTGAGGTGTTAGCACGGGCTTTGGCCATGCAGCGTTGATTCCAATTATCTTTCCGTTCGCTACGCGGTTGGGGGGCAGAAAGGAAGGCGCCGTGTGTTCACCCCCCCCTCCACTTGCCTACCTTTCTGGGTGGCGGGGTCTTGGTGTATCAGTTCGGTTTCAGGTAGATTGTTGGTTGTATTTTCGTTAGAATTTTCTTGGACTGGGGCCGGGGCAGGTTGGTCATGGTTTGACCGTTCAGTTTGGAAAAGGGGTATTCTGCAGGAGTGCAGGGTCAGGCAGGATCGATGTTTACGGAGGACATGACAAATGTTAATTCAGTTGTGGTTTGATGAATAAAGTTTATTGGTGACGTATGTTTTATAATATATGACGTAATGTTGATTGATGATGTAATGTTTTATTATGACGTAATGTATAATGATGTTATAATGTGTATTGATGTATTGTGGGGAGGGCCCAAATATGTTAGGGGTGGTGGTTGGGGGCCCGTTTGGTTAGTTATTTATTTATTTAGCGAGGTTTAGTTTTGTAAGGCGTTTGCCAAGGTTTGTATTTTGTAATGTGCACCTGTTTCCTAATAAAGCGGCCTTTTACACACACACAAACAATTTTTGGTCTACTTTTCTCTCACCCCTCGCCCTCCCTCCCAAGGGGGGCTTGGGGGAGGGAGCCGACCGAAGGGAGGTCTCCTCCCCCGGGCGGTTTGGGAGGGCTGCGAGGGGTTATTTCCAGAAGTTGCCAGAATGTTCTAGTTTTTGGGCTGGTCTAGTAGGACCAGCCAGCCCAAGTATAAATTCCTCCTTTCCCGCTATCCGCCACCATTTTAGGTTTGGTGACCTGGTGGCTAGGTGCTTTAGCTTTTTTGTCCCTCCCTCCCTCCCTGTTTTTCTGTAATGTTTTTCTTCCTCCTCGCTCCCTCGTTTTTGCCCCTTTTTTTGGGGGGTTTTTTCCCCCCTTTTTTAATTTTTCTTTTTCAAAAGGCTGTTTTTATGGGTTACCGGTGTGCAGGGGTTGTTTCTTGTACTTGTATTTGTCGCTAGGAGCAGGTGCAGTGCGGGGTCTTGGTGTATCAGTTCGGTTTCAGGTAGATTGTTGGTTGTATTTTCGTTAGAATTTTCTTGGACTGGGGCCGGGGCAGGTTGGTCATGGTTTGACCGTTCAGTTTGGAAAAGGGGTATTCTGCAGGAGTGCAGGGTCAGGCAGGATCGATGTTTACGGAGGACATGACAAATGTTAATTCAGTTGTGGTTTGATGAATAAAGTTTATTGGTGACGTATGTTTTATAATATATGACGTAATGTTGATTGATGATGTAATGTTTTATTATGACGTAATGTATAATGATGTTATAATGTGTATTGATGTATTGTGGGGAGGGCCCAAATATGTTAGGGGTGGTGGTTGGGGGCCCGTTTGGTTAGTTATTTATTTATTTAGCGAGGTTTAGTTTTGTAAGGCGTTTGCCAAGGTTTGTATTTTGTAATGTGCACCTGTTTCCTAATAAAGCGGCCTTTTACACACACACAAACAATTTTTGGTCTACTTTTCTCTCACCCCTCGCCCTCCCTCCCAAAAACAATTGCTTGGAATACCACATCGAGTGATTTCCAGTGGTTAGAGTGTTTGTAAGCATTTGTCTCATACCTTTTGGGTGTTTGAGTGCCAATGTTAGGCCTAGAAACCTGTGACCGGCACAACTTTCCAAGCCAATGCTTGTGAGTCTTAAAAAGTAGTAAATTTGCATTCGTTCAGGGAGTTCTTCTTTATGTGCAAATGTACTACTTTTTGGTATACCTGTCACTATCTATATCAAAGTTCTTGCTCCAAAAAATAAACAAGTTAAAACCTTTTAGTGAAATCAGGACAACAGCAACAAAAACACCAATAGACGTAGAACAGCCAACTCAGGAGCCCGCAGATCCAACTACCAAGCCAAGAATGCATTTAATTGGGGGTGTCACACTCACAACACCCCCACCCCCCTTTTGGAATGTGAACTTATCTTTGAATGCCCTTCTTAAAAGTGCCATATTTGTGATCTGTGAAGTATTATCCAGTTTATTTGAGGTCACTGGCCTGTGCCATCTTCCAGAACTAGAAATGCTGTATGCTTTTACCCTTTCGAATTCTGACAGGTTTGACCTGCCGAAATGTAATGTAATAAAGCGTGAGGACTTTATTGCATCTAGTAATTTATGGGTGCAGCATATTCCACGCAAAAGTTGGAAACTGCGACCCACGCATGAGCAGGGAGGGCCGAGGTGTGCGGGAACGTGTGCCGCTCATCCCCCTTTACAGATGCTACCTGCACACCAGACCCCACACACAAGTCAGAGAGGGCAGCACCCCCGCGGTGCTGCGGTGTGCGCCCGCCCAGGCTGCTCGTGGGGCGCGCTGAGGGAAGCAGCCGGCGGGCAGCCGAGCGCGGTAATCCGTTCTGACTGCTGGGCCCGCCCGCGCCTGCGCCGCCGCTGATGGGACCTGACAGGCGCTCGCGCTCAGCCTGCAGGGGGCACCGCGCGGTGCTTTCTTGCCGGAGAAGGATTTTCCATCTCTCTACCTCTTCGGAGACGGCAGTCGCCCTGGAGACAGTGCATCTTCCACCTATTATTAATGCTGACAGCAGAGCGCGGGGATAGGTAGGAAGGCACACAGCACACCGTGGCCGGCTAGCCTACCTGGCGCGGACGAGCATGCAGCGTGCACGGGGGCTGCGCTCAGCCTGTGTTTATTATAAAGCTTCTACTCCGGGGGTACTGTTAACGAGGTTTACTGGGATGTATATTACTAACATGATTAATATTGTTCTCATATGGACAAAGGTCGTTTCCATCTAACCTGAGGGGCCGGCGAGAGCTTATTCTCAAATACCAAAAAAAGGCTCTCAGACTGTAAAAACGCTTCTGCAGTGCAAGACTGCGGCTATGGAGGGCAGGCCAGAGGTGTGTTCTCGTTTAATCGCTTTGCTCTGTGATATTTTGACTTGTTTTTGTAGCGAGTGTAATTTTTTCCCCATATACCATGAGCATGATGACTTTTTTGTGGGTCTAGCCCACTGTTTTTCTACACTTCTTATTTCTTCATCTTGTTGCGAGTATGTCCCGTTTCCCTGAATTCTCGCCACTTGTGGTCGTCTTTGAATCCCAGTATACCTCCCCTTTTAATGGGCAGCCATATTAAGGCACAGGCGTGGGGAACAGTGCAGTGGTAGAGTCCAGGGCTGCACCTACCGGCCCTCACCGCTTTAACAATGGTAAGGCTATCCACACCCTCAGTCATGGATGTGCTAAGCGGAGCCACTTCTCACCTCATTCAACGGGAGAATTTGGGGCTGACGGTTAATGTTATCTCTTGGGGAAGGGCCTGGAGTTCTTGGCTATCCCTTGAAATCTTTAACTCGTATCCTTTACGTTGGCACTGTACACAGTCCGTTACAATGGCAGTGTACACATGACGCCGAAAGAATGCTACACCTGTGTCAGGGAGCCTGCCTGCCTTATCTCCCAGTTTCTCAGCTGTGCTTGATGAAAGGGAGGCATTTCATTAGGTTCCAGCCAAGGATGGAAACTCTGCCACAAATGTACCTGAGCCCAAGTATATTTTGAATATACCAAACACTCACCACCCACAAATGACCTGGGATCCTCACCCACCTAAAAATGGTGGTTTCAGATGTTCCAAATGAGTGTTTTTCAGTGTCAAACTTTCAAGGTCTCAGTAGACAGGCTGCTGGGCTTAGAGGTGTGGAAAAAGGGGCACTGAACACAGTTCAAGGAAAGTCCAATTATAGTTCCAACTGGTCACCAAAGTCAATCATCTTAACAGAAGCACTCTAGTACTTGGAGCTGACTAACGCCCAAAGTGGATTTGGTTTTCTTAAGGGCCCTAATCTAGTAAATTCTGGATCATGGAGGAAACATTTATATGGCGAAGACACAGATCAGAGCGGGGCACTCATGGACTCACAGAGTCCTTGTTGCAACTTGGGAACTGCATTTGAGATGCAGGGCCCTGTGTGACTATTGTGAGGATTGCTCTCCACATGTTTGCACAGGACAATTGATTAGAAGGGCTTTAGTGAGAACACATGTTCAGTGTCTCTGACTTCCTTAGTCTGAGCAGTGTTCAAGGTGACATTTGGTTTTCTCATTGAGTGTGAGTTTATTACTTTTTTTTCTCTGCTAATTTAAATGTAAAGCATGCATATATGTATGTCTCTTATGTGCCCAATGTTCCAGAATGAGCTAGAGCTCAGAGGAGTGCAGGCCAAGGGCTGTATCCCTTTCAGTGGCCTTGAGGAGCTCTTAGTACATGTTGCCCTGGGGATCATATGAATTTCGAATACTACCTGGCACCTCACTTAGGCCTGGTTCCTCACTTAGGCCTGGTGCCTCACTTAGGCCTGGTGCCTCCCTTAGGCCTGGTGCCTCACTTTGACCTAGCGCCACACTTAGGCCTGGTGCCTCTCATAGACCTGGTGCCTCACATAGGCTTGGTGCCTCACTTAGACCTGGTGCCTCTCTTAGACCTGGTGCCTCACTTAGGCCTGGTGCCTCACTTAGACCTAGCGCTAGCGCCTCACTTAGACCTGGTGGCTCACATAGGCCTGGTGTCTCACTTAGGCCTGGTGCCCCACTTAGACCTAGCGCCTCGCTTAGACCTGGTGCCTCACTTAGACCTGGTGGCTCTCTTAGACCTGTTGCCTCTCTTAGACCTGGCACCTAACTTAGGCTTGGTGCCCCACTTAGACCTGGCGCCTCACTTAGGCCTGCGGCCTCATGTAGACCTGGTGTCTCGCTTAGACTTTTTCTATGGTAGAAAATGGGTTAGGAAGTCAACATCCTACCTCAGCGTCAGAGTTGCAACTTGAGAGGAGGCCCTTATGGGTATTCAGTGCTCGGGTGCACCATCAACGTTCCACATTTTAAGGGTACTGGGACATGGAGTCCTTACTCTCTGATGTTCACAGAAGACGTGTGTATATGACTGAAAGAGAAGAAAGAATAACTGGACGCCTGGGCAGGAAGATACTTAGTCCTGGGAAGGGAAATTCCTCAGACACTGTACTAAACTTCCTGAAAGGTTTTTGTTGTAGTCCCAGATATGTTTCAGTTGAGTCCTAAAGGGACCAAGAAAGTGTTATCTAATATAAGAAATGCTCATGATGACTAAAATGTTTTGATATTGATGGTATTTTGTACAGCAGGGAACAGTCATTACACATGGCAGTGTTCCCCATCGTGGTGCTTGTGAGCAATATGTCCCACTCTGTACCCCAAAATGTTGCTCGTCAGTGATTCCATAATTAAAATCGCTGTACATTTGCTAGCGCTGCACAGCACACACATCTGTGTGCGAAGGAGAGAGAGCACATGGAGCTTTTCAGGTCCCATCCTTCCCTTGGATCCTCTGGTAACTGTTCCAGAGAGGCGCGGCAGTACCAGGAGCCCGAGACTGAAGGGACTGTGCCTCCAAGATCCGTAGCCATGCATTGTGATCAAAGGGAACCACACGCTTCCGTCTGACTTCTCTGATGGAGAAGCAAGATCAATCAGGAGGAAGACAGTAAGACTGAACAATCCCTGTTATATTTCTGTGTAAAGAAGAACCAACGTATGTGATGATGCAGCCAAAGAGTATACGCGTTACAGATTGATTTATGTAAACTGCAAGGTGTATTACTCCGATTTCCAGTTTCTCTTTATTGATACAAATGAAATTAACATCTGAATCCGCTCCAGTGGAGCATCCAATGAGCCACAGCCTGTTAGCCAAGGAAACGCCATGCATTTGGTAACTGCAGCATTATGGAAACTGCAATGCGTACCTGCCAACAGATTTATTGGAAACAGCAACATGTAATAGCTAATACACCAGATAACCTAAAAATGAAGTTCACGGAGTGTGTGGACTTAAACATGATGGAAATTGGATATTACAGTAAAAGGCAAAGTCCCCTTAGCTGGGGAATTCTACAACATGTACTTACAGGAGCCCTTTGGAGACGTGTAAAGGACTTCCTATACACATGCAATTACAATGATGTACCTGTGGCAGTAGGGAGTTAGCCGAGAGTACTTACTCAGATCATTGTGGAAGCTTGCAAGGTAGCATATGGTAACACATGCTGCACGAAAACGTGTACTTTGAATCTTGTGGCAACATTGTGTCTTGGCCTATTTGTGCAAAGATGGGTTATATATGCTTGAAACCTAAATGCACTGACTCTATATTGTGAATACAATACAACTGTTACCCTTAGAGATCTGTTGCCTATGCTCTGTTCTATTGATCTAATACTGACCGTGTCATGATATTTTTCTTGTTTACAACTTTTGGTATATTGGTTTGCAGCACCCCTTCTTGCCATAGTAGTGAGTCTTGGTGCAGTGGCTAAGTTGCTGAATTTATAAACTGGAGAACTGGTTTCAAATCCCATCTCCAGTATTTGACTGGAACTAGTGTCATAACGGGCAAATCACTTAAGCCTGCATGTGAAATTCAGTTAAATAAAAATGTAACCTCATTCTGAAATTCACACACACTGCCTGTTTCTGATCAACTTGTGCCGCCACAATGTTGCTATACAAAATCTCTATTTGTTACTACATTTCCAAAACATTTACTTCAGGTCCCCAAACATTCGTTGTACACCAGTATTTACAGTCTTGCGAATTTTACCTATGTTAAAGACAAACTGTTAATAACAAAGCATCATGAGTTGCTGAAGTTCCTGATGAAAGCATTGGGGTGGAGGGCACCATCTCACTTTACTAAGCGGTCTTTATAGCCTTTCATTTTTTTACCAAATTACTGATCTAATATGCTTCTAAACACATTGTATCAATAAATATTCCCAGCATTCTTTGGAATGAAAGCCCCAAAACTTCATAGCATAACAACGGTTCCCATTTCTTAATGAATATAAACGCCTTGCAATTAACAAATTGCCTTTATTTTTCAAACACCTCCTTAGTAATAACCTGTACCCCTTGTAGACTGGTCTTAATGATGAATTTCAACCAGTGTTACTGGCCTGTAGAGTATTTTAAAGTGTTGCTGTTTTTTCGATTGTTTTACCCACACATCTTCATGTTCAGATACTGCTCATCATTTCGCTTTATACTCAAATGCTGCTAATTTCCCACCAAAGAGTGGAGACCTTTACATATGACATAAATAGTGATCAGATTTTCCATATGTTCGAAGCGCATAGGGAATACTGAGTATGAAATGAACATTTAGAATTGAGGACAAACCGAGAATATGGCCAAATCTGTATATTGTTTTAAGTGTTTTAAAGTTACCTAAAGGCAGATGGCAATAATCTGGAGTAGAGCCCCTTCCCTCACCCCAGAATGAAAGAATGGGCTAAAGATCTCCTTTTCTGTAAGGAAGCCTCGGGTACCTACACCACACTCTTAACTGCTGGAAAAGCCAATAGGTCAGACATTGGCTCAGATCTTTTGACTTTACTTTTGACTTGTTTTGTTTTGTCTTTATTTTTGCAAAACTTAATTGACGGACGAGCTGCCACACCCTTATCAATATAAAAAATAAACACTGGCAAAAAGCAAAAAAAATGTTTGGGTCTAGAAAAGCACACACTTTCATGGCAATTCCTGGCACTGAAGGAAACTACTTAGGGGTTGATTCAGATTTGGGAAACTAATCCGTACGACGATTCGTATTCGTAGCCGTTTCCGTACGAATCGTCCGAATCCGTCCGAATCGCGTAGTACGATCCATTGCGAGAAGATACGTCCGAATCATTGCGAACCGTACGAAAATGGAGGGTAAATCCGTACGACATCGACCCGCACAGTGAACCGTACGATTCGTAAAAATGCCATACGACCCGCCAAGTACGATCCGGACCGGGAAATCAGTACGCGATTCGTACGGTAAACGTCGCGTATGAGCAATTCGTATGGAGAGCAACACTATCACGCACGCACCGTAACCCTAAAATCAAGGGGTGTACGCACGGGGTGTACGCACTATACACCTATGACCTTGGGGTGTACGAACCGTACCCCTACGGTCCATACACCTACAATCATGGGGTGTACGCACAAGGACATACGTACCGTACCCCTGAAATCCAGGGGTTTACGTACCGTACCCCGATGCACCGTACACCTGCAATCATGGCGTGTACGCACCGTACCCGGAGGGTCAGTTTCGTACGCATTTCGAGGCAAAATCTGCTTTTACGAACTTTTTAAGCTCCCGTAGAAAAAGAGTCGTGCGGAGTGTTGTCGATAAGATTCGTACTTGCTGGGTCGGAAAATGCAGCTTTGATCCGTACGGATATCGCGCACTGCGCGTCCCGATTGCGATTCGTACGGATTAGTGAGTTGTGCGGTCTTCGGTACGATTCGTACGGAGAACTGCTTTGGGTACACATCGTACTACATCGTGCGTATGGGTACGGTTCTGCATAAGATTCGTACGGGAAAAATGCTCCGAACGGCTATTCGGAGGGCATTTTACTGAATCGGAATCGGCCCCTTAGTGTGCAGATCTGACCCTAATGAACATGCAGATTTCTGCCCCCCACGTCATGGTAGCCAGCAGCTGAAGTAGACTGACCTATAGCCCTTGCTGTATGGTGGGTGGAAGAAAAATGTGAATGACACAACATACCAATCGATAAAGAGAGCTGTCTGAAAGCTCTATAAATAAGTATATCATGTGTGTAATTTTAGTAAAATCATAAAGACCTAAAAATAGGAAAGATGCTCATGTCCCGCAAAGTAGGAGAGATGATCAAGTTATTTCCCTTCAGTAAAGCTCTATCTAGTGGATACTTTAGTTAACAGCAGATGTATCACCTTAAAATACCCCACAGGTGCCAGACTAGATCCAGAGAATTTTGTAGTAGTGTTCTCACACACAAACAGATGGAATCGTGCACTTCCACAATGACTCCATCCAGACCTGGAACTGATGGAGCAGAGCCAAATATAATCACCACCGCAGTGTGGAGGTGTTGATCTCTTGACTTTTCTTCCCTTTCTTCAGCCTCAGATGCAGAGCGTGGATACTTGTTTGTAACAGAGTGCAAAGTACCAACTTTGAACCTTACCAGATTTTAACAAAGGGACACTTCACAGAACGAGGAGGTGATACCGCAGGGTGGAATTTGAGGTTAGATAGAGAATCCACCAGAAACATCATGACAGAAGGTAAGTAACTTGTTCTTCTAAAGGATACATTTAACCACACATTCCTGAACTTAGAATAGATACCTAGCAAATATCAAGGAAAGGGACGCTTTGTGTCAGTGTAGTTGTAGCAGCCTTTGACTTGGTGGAATGGGCTCCCACGCCTGCTGGGTGCTGCTTCTTGACCTGTGCTTAGCAGATCCTAGTGCACAGTACAACTCAACTTCACGAGCTCATTTTTTACATAGCTTTCCTTTTCTTTGCTCCTGAGAACCCAACAAAAATGTGATTATCTACTTGATGTTCTTTGGTACGAACCATGTAAAAGCTTAAAGTGCTTATGTGATCCAACCATGGACGCCTCTCCTCCTCTTTTGGGGTCCAGAGTAAAGAATGCTGGTAGAGTGAGAGATTGCCCTTAATGGAAAAGAGTCATATCTTTATGTAAGAAGGCTGCCCAAGTCCTCAGCAAAAATGTGTATGGAAAAAATGTGGTGCAGTTCAGCTGATGTAATTCCAATGAGGAAGACAATCTTTAAGGACAGGAGAAGCAGTGAGCAGCTATGCATAGGCTTAAAAGGCATACACATGAGGAATGTTAAGACCAAGTTAAGTTCCCACTGTGGCATCACAAATGGTTCAGGAGGGAACCAATGTGTCAAACCTTTAACAAATGTTATCACAACAGGTTACTTAAACTAGAACGCTTGGTCTGGTAACTGTAGAAAGGACAAAAGGGCTAACAAATAACCCTTTACAGTGCCCATTGAAGGGCTTTGCTGGGCTCAAGACAAAAAAAGGACATCTGACTTCTTCACCTGTAAGGAGTCAGTCTTCCTGGCACCGCTAGAGGTTACAAAATTGGCCAATTGCCTGGCATAAATGCATTTTGTGGAGGGGCATCTGACGGCAAGGATGAAACTCTTTCAGGCAGTAAATCAAAAGCAGACATTTGCCGCCGCTCAATCTCCACATACGCACTGTCCTGGAATAACTAGTGCAGGCGTTTTATCCTCTTGCAAAACAGATGTTGTTGGTTTGGTTATTGCCAACTGAATAAAAGGGCTGCATGGCTCCTGGTTGTCTCTCTTCTTAGAGATGCCCTTTAGGTAGGTGCCAGTCCACTGGGCCCTACTGTTGTGCTGCTGAAGAGGGCATCTATTGTCCAAAGTACAACTTACTCTTCTTCCAGAGCAGTTCAATGCAATAGGTTTTTCTCTACAGTTAAACAACAAAATAACTGAGGGTCAACAAAGATGTGTCTTGTATAGAGTGTGTCTGAGTGGCTGCGTGAGTGTTAAGCAAATTGTTAAAGCAGCACGCAACAGAGTATCGCACTAGATGGGAAGATGTCCATCAGTTGATTGTTCTTTTCTGCCCTGTCATCATTTGAAACCTTTCCCATAACAAGGAAGCTGAGTTGTTTCCACTTCAACAAGGAAAGGGAGATGCGCGGTAAAGTGGATTTTTTTGATAACTGAGGAGCAGTGCAAGTAAGAGTGAGTGAAAAAAAAAAGAGAGAAAGAAGTGCTCTATATTAAAATTGGATAGTAAACGCTAAAGAGCTTTATTCTGGTGCCGTTTACTTCCAAGGTTAAAAAATAAATCAGTGCGAAACAACCAGTGAGTAACCCTAATAGTCACTGGTCTGTCATGGTGGTCGACATGTTTCTGCGTTTTTTAGATCAAAAGAGTATCATCCGCTTCATCAGGACCTATAGTATTTGCTACTGCTCAATGTGCGATAAAAAGGTATTTGATACAGTTGTCACCTGATCAACCCTGGTGATCCTCCTATAGGGTAAGAGGAGCGTGCCTCTCCTCACCTGGCCACAGCTCAGGAGGATAGTGCACCGCTCTGCCAGTCGGTACACTCGGCAGCCGTCGAGCACAGATGGCTGCCGAGTGTACTATAGGTCCTGATGAAGCGGACGATACTCTTTTGATCTAAAAAGCGCAGAAACATGTCGACCACCATGACAGACCAGTGACTATTAGGGTTACTCACTGGTTGTTTTGCACTGATTTATTTTTTAACCTTGGAAGTAAACGGCACCAGAATAAAGCTCTTTAGCGTTTACTATCCAATTTTAATATAGAGCACTTCTTTCTTTCTTTTTTTTTTCACTCACTCTTACTTGCACTGCTCCTCAGTTATTAAAAAAAATCCACTTTACAGCGCATCTCCCTTTCCTTGTTGAAGTGGCAACAACTCAGCTTACTTGTTATGGGAAAGGTTTCGAATGATGACAGGGCGGAAAAGAACGATCAACTGATGGACATCTTCCCATCTAGTGCGATACTCTGTTGCGTGCTGCTTTAACAATTTGCTTAACACTCACGCAGCCACTCAGACACACTCTATACAAGACACATCTTTGTTGCACCACAGTTATTTTGTTGTTTAGTTGTGCTTGTGTTAAGGGGACTATAACGGTGTGGTCTTTAAATATTCCCTGGGACCCTCTACTCACTAGTTTGTTGTTTTTTTCTCTACAGTTCTCTTTTCTTTCACAGCTGGCTGTGTAGGCTGGTAGGTTCTTAACCAGTTCAGGGGCACTGGTAGGAAAACAAGGTCAATTAAAGGTTTTGTCAGGTTTAACGTCCATAACTGTGAGCAACGGAGGTAGGGCACATCTTTCCCCACATTTTCCACAATGAAGGGGTGGGAGTACACTCCAAACTGCTCACAAGAATGTATATTCAAAGGGGAAAAGTCTAGGCTTCCTGGATGATTTCCAGATAATTACCAAAGCTGATTACACCGGGGAGGCCACAAATGGATATTGGATGTGGGTTTGAGGAATAATGTCGATGTTAAAAGCAGGAGTACGCTGTTGCTTTGCAGGTCTCCATACAGAGATGCCAAAAGCATTAAAGTCTCAATCACTTAGCTGTTGTCCAACAGGGTTTGCATCTATCAGGGTTGATTGGAGATTTCCCTAAAACCTTACAGACTGGTAACTGGGCTCTGCAAATGAAAGCTAGATTAAGGCTACCTTGCTGACAAAGGCAACATGGAGAGGTACTCCATATTGTGACTGCAACCACTTTAGCAAGGATACCATACATATAGCAACGTGACGCATAAACACAACTGGCTCACAAATACTATATCACCACTGACCACATGAATGACGGGAATAAAGGACCCTAGAGTGAGAGACTGAATGGATTTTTCATGGAAAGAGTAACTAGCCTCCGGGCCCAGGGGTACAGGTATGTGCCCCTCATTAGAATGTCAATCATGAGTTTACCACATCCACTCTCTACCATGAGTGTATGGGTGGGGATACACTTTGGGTATTTCCCTAGGCTAGAAGAGGCATGCACTCTGCCAGTGAAACAAAACAAAAATAAAAAGGGCACTGCCAAGGGGCTCACAGATGTTGAGTCCACTGGGAAAAACACACGATCAACCATATGTGATTTTATCCTAACTAGTGACCGAAAGGGCTGTAGTCTTCCACAAGGCTGTGTGAAGACTCTATTGTTGCACCACATGAGATTTCAGTGGTTTGTGTCTACCTCCAGAAAAGGTGGTCAGGCCATATCCCGAGTTAAGAAGGCCTCATATGAAGACAATTCAGCAACCTGGCAGGGTCTACACAAAAATTAAACAAACCATTGTCCTTAAATTTGTAAGAATAAATGTTTTTTACAATGCTCTTGTAATGAATAAAATATGAGATGTGAAAAACGAATCCCGTGAGTCAGAGCTTAACTGAGGGCTCACTTACTGAATATGTAGTGAAAAATCATCTTTAAATGATCCAAGGGTTAAACTGTAAACCTACCTATTCAGTGGCTGATAGTAAAATGGCAACATTTTGTTGATGGGATGCAGGTTTTTTCCAGTTGTAAGTTGTTGGACTTTGCCCTTTCTGCAGGGTTATCCCCAAACTTTTTGCTTCTTCCTCCAATTTTTTCCTGACCTGCTTTTGTTGGCTTTAGAACTCTGGGCACTTTACCACTGCTAATCAGTGTTAAAGTGCATATACTCTCCGTGTAAATTGTGACCATAATTGGTTCTCCCTGATTGGCATATCTGATTTACTGGTAAGTCTCTAGAGTGTGCCAGTGCCTGTAAATCAAATGCTACTAGTGGGGCCTGCAGCACTGATTGTGCCACCCACAAGAGTAGCCCTGAAAAGGTATCTCAGACCTGCCACTGCAGTGTCTGTGTGCAGTTTTAAAGTGCCATGTCGACCTTCCAAGTGCACCCACTTGCTAGGCCCTAACCTTCTCTTTTCTTACTAGTAAGGCACCCCTATGGTAGGCCCAAGGTACCCCCATGGGTAGGGTGCAGTGTATGTAAAAGGTAGGACATGTACTGGTGTGTGTGACATGTCCTGATAGTGAAATACAGTGTATATCGTTTTTCACTATTGAAAGGCTATCTGGCTCACAGGATAACATGGCAGATACAGATCAGAACTTGACTAGGCCAAGAATAGACCAAAGAAACTCTTTGAAATTCTAAAACAACAAACTAACAAATTAGCTAAATCCTCGCTCCTAACATCGAAATCGCAGTTGAGCAGTGATGAATTTTCCTCATTTTCTTTCTGTTAAAACGAACTCTTTGCAACTCGAACTTAGTGCTGCAGCACTCAATTCAGCCACCCCTAAGAGCAATAAAGTCAATATGCCTGCTATGCTTGAGCTACCACGGCCCAAAAATAACTCTCTCTGGGCCTACGATCACCAATATTATTGCAACAACTAAACTTAACAACCACTTCAACAACCCTGTCCCCTCGAACTATTTACCCCACGTCTTTCATATCATCTCTACTCTTTGGACCAATATCATCAATCATCCCAGATTGCTTAAAAACAGGACAAGTCACTCCCATCCTTAAAAAACCTACTGCAGATAACTCCGCCCCCAACAACTTCCGACCAATAACCAATATTCCCATCCTAGCCAAGGTCTTGGAAAAATGTGTTCAGCAACAACAAAACCAACACATTTCGAACTTCAATCTACTGAATACGCACCAATCGGGTTTCAGGCCAGGGCATAGTACAGAAACAGCCATTCTACATATAGTGGATGACGCCTTGCAAGCCCTGGACCGCAACAAAACATGTCTGCTAGTTTTACTCGACCTCTCCTCAGCCTTCGATACAGTCAAACACGACAAACTTCTAAGAAGACTAGAACACAGGATGGGTTTCTCTGGTAAAGTCCTTCAGTGGTTCAAATCCTTCCTGGAAAATAGAACGCAATCCAACTTGATCAATAACAAGCTCTCAGCTTCTTCCCTTAACCTACTGGGAGTTCCTCAAGGCTCCACACTATCGCCCATGCTATTCAACCTATACGTAGAACCACTCACCGAGCTACTTCAACAGGAGAACATATCATTCCACATGTACGCGGATGACACCCAACTGTATATCAAGATCTCCTCTATTGAAGATATAAGGTCAATGAATACAGCCCTTGAAAAGATAGTCTATTGGCTGTCAACCAACTTCCTCAAGCTAAACTCGAAAAAACTGAGTTTCTCCTAATTCCCCCCCCCCCAAGAACGCCACTGAGACAAAGGAATGGATCAAAACTATCACGGCGTTGAACTGTACGCCAGCAGTAGGGGACTCCTCCATATCACTTGGAGTCACTCTAGACAAGAACCTGAAGATGCACAACCATGTCAACTTACTGGCTAAAAATGCCCGCTTTCATCTCAGCTATCTCAGAAAAATGAAACCATTTCTTGAGACCTCGGAACTCAAAGCTCCTGTCCAATCCTTAGTAATTTCCAGACTTGAGTACTGTTGTTCCACCCTCGCGGGACTTCCCAAACTTTCAACTGCTCCTCTAAAAGCCTGTCTTAACGATGCAGCAAGACTTATAACAGGATCCAGGAAATTTGACCACATATCGCCACACCTGAAAGCACTCAACTGGCTACCCTACGAAGCTCGAATTCACCTAAAGATGGCTTGCATCACACACAAGGCGCTGCACCACAACACCCCTCAGTACTTAGCCCACAAACTCAGCCTAGCTGGAGGAAACAGACATTCTAGGGGTGGGAATAATCTAATTCTGAAACCCTCACGTTTCAAAAAGTCTAAAACCTCCAACAGAGCATTCTCGGGGGCAGCCCCAAGAATTTGTAACTCCCTTCCACCAAACATCAGAAAAAATTCCTCTATCCCTCTCTTCAAAAAGGAAACAAAATCTTTCCTGATGAGCAAATTCCTACCTTAAACCTGTTTTCTTGTTGGTTGAACACCCTAATCATTGCTGCCTCAAGATCTTATGACCCACACGAACTTGAATGATCTTGGAAATGTCTTTCAGAATAAGCTTTCTCATTGTTGTTACTCAATGTTACTTACTTTGAATGTTCCCATTTTCATTGTTTCTCAGTACGCCCTATGTAAAGAGCTCTGATACCCTAGCGTGGGTCTGGTTCGCGCTATATAAAACTCTAGAAATAACAAAATAAATAAATAAAATACAATCAAAATATTGAGTTTTTAATATCGAGTTACATTAATATCGAGTTAAAAATATAGAATGGACACAATATCGAATGGACAGAATATACACTACAAAAATATCGAAAAAATAGCATTAATATCGAATCAAAAATATAGAATGGAAAAAATATCGAATGGACAGAATATAGACAACAAAAATATAGAATGAACAGAATATAGACAACAAAAATATCGAATTTGTGGTAAGTAAGTTAATATACATTTTTTAATAGTATTCAGTTTTTTTAAAGTATTTTTTATGTTAGTATATGTGTGAAAAGTGTATATTTATTTTATAATTAATTTTAATTAATTGTATGGTATTTATTTTTTGCGTAATATAATTCTGTAGCGGGTTGTGGGTTTATAGGGGAATAGGGTGGGAAGTAATTTCATTATAATTAATTAAATATGTTAATTTATTTATTGGTATTTATGTTGAATTAATTGTTAATTACTAATTAATTGGCAATTAATTAAAATATAATTGGTCGTTATTTAAATTAATTGATTAATTGATAATTATGTTAATTTTATTAATGTATCTTGTGTAGTGGGTTGTGGGTTTATAGGGGAATAGGGTGGGTAGTAATTTAATTATAATTAATGACATTTTTAAATGTATTTATTGGTATTTATTTTGAATTAATTGATATTTAAATGTTTAATTGGTAATTAATTAAAATATAATAGGTAATACATTTTAATTAATAGTTTAATTGATAACTATGTTAATTTTATTAATTTATTTTCTGTAACGGTTTGTGAGTTTATAGGGGAATAGGGTGGGAAGTAATTTAATTGTAATTAATTAAATATTTTAATTTATTTATTGGTTTTCTTTTGTTGTAATTTTTATTTATTTTTTAATTGTTAATTATTTAATTGTTAATTGTTAAATAATTTGTATTAATAGGTAATCATTTGTCATAATTATTTTTTTGTATTTTTAATTGATTAATTATTATATTATATAAAATTGTTTATTACTTTTAATTAATTTATATTTGGTATTAATATTTAATTTATTTTTATTCATGTATGAAGTATTTACTTTCCCTACTGTTGCACTCTCTGGAGTGTGAATAGTAATATTTACCCCTAAGCTATCCAACGCTTTCCCTACTGTTGCACTCTCTGGAGTGGGAATAGTAATTTTTACCCCTACGCTATCTAACGCTTTCTCTACTGTTGCACTCACTGGAGTGGAAATAGTAATTTTTACTCCTACGCTATCCAACACTTTCCCTACTGTTGCACTCTTTGGAGTGGGAATAGTCTTTTTTACCCCTACCCTATCTAACGCTTTCCCTACTGTTGCACTCACTGGAGTGGGAATAGTAATTTTAACCCTCCTGCTATCCAACGCTTTCCCTATTGTTGCACTCTCTGGAGTGGGAATAGTAATTTTGACCCTCCCGCTATCCAATGCTTTCCCTACTGTTGCACTCACTGGAGTGGGAATAGTACATTTTATGCCTATGCTATCCAACGCTTTCCCTACTGTTGCACTCTCTGGAGTGGAAATATTAATTTTTACCCCTACGCTATCCAATGCTTTCCCTACTGTTGCGCTCACTGGAGTGGGAATAGTAATTTTTACCCCTACGCTATCCAACGCTTTCCCTACTGTTGCACTCACTGAATTGGGAATAGTAATTTTTACTCCTACGCTATCCAACACTTTTCCTACTGTTGCACTCTCTGGAGTGGGAATAGTAATTTTAACCCTCCCGCTATCCAACGCTTTCCCTACTGTTGCACTCACTGGAGTGGGAATAGTAATTTGAACCCTTCCGCTATCCAGCGCTTTCCCTATTGTTGCACTCTCTGGAGTGGGAATAGTAATTTTAACCCCTACGCTATCCAACACTTTCCCTACTGTTGTACTCTTTGGAGTGGGAATAGTAATTTTTACCCCTACGCTATCTAACGCTTTCCCTACTGTTGCACTCACTGGAGTGGGAATAGTAATTTTAACCCTTCCGCTCTCCAATGCTTTTCCTATTGTTGCACTCTCTGGAGTGGGAATAGTAATTTTTACCCTCCCGCTATCCAATGCTTTCCCTACTGTTGCACTCACTGGGGTGGGAATAGTAAATTTTACCCCCATACTATGCAACGCTTTCCCTACTGTTGCACTCACTGGAGTGGGAATAGTAATTTTAACCCCTACGCTATCCAACGCTTTCCCTACTGTTGCACTCACTGAAGTGGGAATAGTAATTTTTACTCCTTCGCTATCCAACGCTTTCCCTACTGTTACACTCTCTGGAGTGGGAATAGTAATTTTTCCCCTCCCACTATCCAACGCTTTCTCTACTGTTGCACTCTCTGGAGTGGGAATAGTAATTTTTACCCCTACGCTATCCAATACTTTCCCTACTGTTGCACTCTTTGGAGTGGGAATAGTAATTTTTACCCCTACGCTATCCAACACTTTCCCTACTGTTGTACTCTTTGGAGTGGGAATAGTAATTTTTACCCCTACGCTATCTAACGCTTTCCCTACTGTTGCACTCACTGGAGTGGGAATAGTAATTTTAACCCTTCCGCTATCCAACGCTTTCCCTATTGTTGCACTCTCTGGAGTGGGAATAGTAATTTTTACCCTCCCGCTATCCAATGCTTTCCCTACTGTTGCACTCACTGGGGTGGGAATAGTAAATTTTATGCCTACGCTCTCCAACGCTTTCCCTACTGTTGCACTCTCTGGAGTGGGAATATTAATTTTTAACCCTATGCTATGCAACGCTTTCCCTACTGTTGCACTCACTGGAGTGGGAATAGTAATTTTTACCCCTACGCTATCCAACCCTTTCCCTAATGTTGCACTGACTGAAGTGGGAATAGTAATTTTTACTCCTACGCTATCCAACGCTTTCCCTACTGTTGCACTCTCTGGAGTGGGAATAGTAATTTTTACCCTCCCACTATCCAACGCTTTTTCTACTGTTGCACTCTCTGGAGTGGGAATAGTTATTTTTACCCCTACGCTATCCAACGCTTTCTCTACTGTTGCATTTACTGGAGTGGTAATAGTAAATGTTACCCTCCTGCTATCCTCTGGTAAAAATATAGTATAGTATATTTTCTATTAATATTATGTATGTATATATATATATATATATATATATATACTATGGGTACTATACCCGGAATTGTTTGAACTCCAGTCACCCCATGCTCGACAAAGGCGATATCCTTTATCATAGCCAGTGTCACACTCCCTATTATGCCTTTTCAATTACAGTCTTTTCTCTTCCAATCTGATGAATCAATTAATATGTCCCTCTCCTCCCCCCTCCAACCAAAACAACCTTAGTTAAAAAATGAAATGGGTACTATACCCGCAATTTTGTACTGAATGAATTTACAACTGCACAATGTTTTGCACAAGAACACAAATGTATAAGAAATGTGCTTTATTTAAATAATTCATTTACATGTTTTTACATGATTGAACTGTACCTTTTTGAAGCACATTAGAAAACCCAATGTGACGTAAACATTGAGTCTTTTTTTCATTTCTTTGATTCTATGTTATTTAAAGAAACAACATATCTGTATTGGTCATGTGACCAAGAGCCTGTGCGCTCGAAACGCGTCTTCTTTGTGCCCATTAAAAATATCTGAAACCTACCCGGCTGGAGTGGCTTGTGATTCCTTCACGTTGCAGTGCTTGTGCAGGAGATCGGAGTGAATATATATATATATATATATATATATATATATATATATATATATATATATATATATATATATATATATATATATATATATATGTTTTAAAAAATGTAATTGTATGTTTATTTATTTTTAATTTAAATTAATTATTTATTAATTTTAAGTATGTTTAAGTTAATTATATTTATTATTTCATTACTTTTACATTACTTTTAAGATATTTTAAAAAATCGATATTTTGACTAACTATATTTTTTACATCGATATTTTTGTACTTACCTGTTTGGAGATAGGAAGTCGATATTTTGGTATTTTATATTTTTTAATCAATATTTTGCTACATCGATATTTATGATATCGATATTATGTCAGTGATCCCTTTGTAACATCTTACAAGTGTAAATTCCCATTGGGACAAGATAGAGAAATAACGTTTTGGCTCTCTAATAACACATATTTTAGTAAAGATGGTTTTTAAAATTATGTGTTTGAAAATGCTACTTTAAGAAAGTAGTCATTTTCGTGTTTAACCGTTCTGTGTGCCTCAGCCTGTGTGTGGATTGACTGTCTAGTTTTGGAATGACAGGGGCTGGGGATGTGCATTCTCTGTAGACAGCCACTGGGGAGTTGAGATGTGCCTGGCTCTTCCTGGATGACTCAGAGCTGAGCTGACTAGACCCTGGCTGCATTTATAGTAGTGGGAGGAGTTTTCCTTTCACCTGAGTAGGGCCTGTCTCCCTTGCACAATGCTGTCTCCACCCCCTGTGGCCATACTGCACCAGTGAGGACAGAACTGATTTGGACTGGGCTCAGAGACCCTTGCACAAAGAAGAATAAAGACAACATGGGGTATAAGTAGTTGACCTTAAACCCCAGAACCGAGGAGGACTGCCCCTTTTGCAGTGTGCTGTGTGGGGGTTGGCCTGCAGTTACTGCTTCTGCCAAGGAAAGGGCAAAGACTGGAACTTTGCTGAGAAACCTGCTTGAAGAAAAATATGTGTGTGCTGGCCTCCTCTTCTGAAGTGTCAGGGACACAAAGACTTCACACACAGCTCCCCTGAATTCTGACCTGTCAGGAGGTGCTATTCCAGCTTTGGGCCTCCGAAGGTTGTTCCTGCTGGTAGTAGCTCGAAGCAACTTGAAAGAAGCAAGAAAACTTGTGTCTGATGCCGTCAGTGATACCGCTGGGACGCCACGACCTGCACAGAGGCCAGGAGTTCTGCACGTGTAGTGCACAACCATTGCCCAGCCTGCACCACAGCTCCGATGCCCTTCGACACATACTGACGCCTGCAATCATTGGCATTTCCCAATGCCAGCTCTCGCACCGGCTTTGTCATCACAAACACCTGCATCCTGTTATCGCAGCACTAATAACCACCGAGAGTGACTCCACAAACCCACCGATTTTGCACTGTCACTGGCACCGACACCTCACTGCTGACGCAACCGACTTTCTCAGTCCTGGATTTAACATGTCGCCTCCTCGCGGACGCGACACCTCGCCTCCCCCATGGCAGCCAGGGAGTCGACATCGGCACCGACAATTCACCTCCACAACGCCACGCATAATTATAGATTTTATTATCCAATGGTACTGTTTGATTGTGGTCCATGTGACTCTGTACCCAACGCCGCGCACCTCGCGGTCGGCACCTTATTTTCGATTTATTACTGTCACAACGTCACAATAGCTCAAGGGGTGCTGTTTGTTTTCTACAAGCTTTATTCTTGAAATTACATTTATTTTTTAAGTGCTATTTTACTACATGAATGTTGGACTTTTGTCGTTTTGGTCTTGTTGAGTTTAGATAAAGATGCTTTATTTTTTCTAAACTGGTGTGGTGTCCATTTGTGGTGTTATCACTGTATTACTGTGTGTTTGAAGTACAAATATTTTACACATTGCCTTTGGGATAAGCCTGTCTGCTCATGCCAAGCTACCAAGGGCGTGAGCAGAGGTTATCTAAAAGTGTGTATCCCCCTTATCCTGACTAGAAGCAAAAGTCCCTATTTGGACAAAGATACCTACCTCTGCCAACAAGAGACTCCCATTTCTTACATGAGTTATTTATTTATCCAAAGGGTAAAAATTCAAAAATAGAGAATATCATAATCTGTAAAAGACCTGGTACTGGAAAAAGTAAAATGCATAGATGCAGAGCATCTATTCCACCAAAGGAAAACTCACTGATTACCAAAGTTTCTGATCTAACTCCTTGTTCTTCTCATGGAAGACCCCATTGCCTTAAATGTCATATTCTAACCACATTTTCTTTGCATACTTTTACTGTAATAGTATCAATAAATAAATAATGATTATTAAATGTTGCAGGTTCCATGTTGCTAGGTGGAGAATCTATATCCAAAAACAATGAACTGAAATTATTCCGGTTGTTTTGCTCTCCTAAAACACATTCACATCACAGTGTTTCCCAGTTTTCACCCATAAATCTCCCAAACTTTAGTGTTTTGTGGCTGTCAGTCTGTTACGTATTGACAACAATGCTAAAGGTGCCACCACTAAACAAAACCCAAGGCTCACATCGACTTCTGCTGCAAGCAACTGAAACCCCTACACCTCACACTACCTCAGTCATTGAGACAGTTGAGTGGTTATTTCAAATGTTTCAGAGTGGGTCGGAAGAAACTTGTACAGAAAAAAAGAATCAAACACAATCTGTCAAAGCCAATAATAATGGCATGCAGCACCCAGTCCTGAACCCAGACTCAGCCCTGCCAATGCATCTAAATCCTAACCTATACCCAGCAGTGGTGCGTCCATTGGGGCGTAGGGGCGTAGCCCCACCAGCCACCATGGACGCATCGCGGCTGCCGGCCGTATCTAAATAAAATACACGCTGAACAATGAATCAGCCGCCGGGAATTGCCAGGGGGGGGGTGGCCTACTGCAGCTTGAGTGACAGTCCACACACTCAGGCTGCAGCAGAGACGTAGTGCGCACTGCGCAGTCTGGGGAACTTACAGTGCGCATACTTGGGAAAGTTGGCAACTTTCTCAAGCATGCACACTGTAAGTTCCCCAGCGGCACCCAGGGGTGCTTGTTCGCCTGCCACAGTGCCACAGCCCGGGTTTCCAAAGGGCGACAGGGCGAGGGCAAATGTGCCCCCCTAGCCAATCCTGGCGCTGCATGCAGCGCCAGGATTGGCTGGTCCACCGGCGCAGCATCCCATTGGATGCCGCGCGTGGGGGTGGCCCGGCATTCATTGCTGAGTGGATGCAAGGTTTCTTTCATCATATCATATATGCGGGAAGTCCAAGGAAGGGGGAAGCCAGAGGTGTTCGGGGTCGAGAAAGGAAGGCAGCCCTCAGACAGCGCAGACACCGGCAGCGGACAGCGGTATGGCTGACACCGACCCCAGGAGTTTGGTTTCGGGACTTGAACGCCATCTCATCTGCATGGAATCTTCTCACTGGCTGATGCCCATTTTAACTTACTGCAGATGCAGTGCACAAAGTGACCACCTCTCCTGTCTACAATTCTGGGGTCTGAGATCGTCCCTGCGGAGCTCAGGTAATGTTTGTCCTGAAGTGTGTGAGTGAGTTGTTGTAACTGACAATATAGGCCACTGACCGAGTAACCTGATGCGTGGGTTACAGTGTGCCTGGAGCAAATTCAAGTGGCCTCTAGCTTGTGGGGTTCAGATTTGGGCCACAATGGCTTCTTTTCACCCTAACTGGTTGGCACTTTTAACCCATGAGGACTCGGAGGCCTCCAGTACATCACCTTACACCGCCCATCGGCTGATTGAATCAGAGTGCGCCCTCTAGCAAGGCCGCCCCAGGTGCCCGTTTGTCCTCTGTACAGTGTGGGCCACTGGTAGTGAGTGAGTTTTCTCTGTCTCTGGCAGGGATGATGGTAGGCCGTAGGCATGCTCCTGTGCTGGAATGTTTTAGCTGCAGGAGTGTTCGTGCACCTGTTGGACATGCCTCGGCAGTGGTGAAGGTCGGGCGTGCTTCTGTCATTCACACATGGTGTGTTCACCGGGGCAACACTTCCCCTTTCAGAGAGACCATCGTCCGGATGCAGCAGGAGAACACGATGCTTTGTGTGCAGGAAGCGACGTACCGGGACCGCCGACGGAGTTGCAGGGCCTGCTGGAGGAGTCGAACCGGGCCAAGAACCGCCTGGTTTAGTATGGATTCTGTTTCTTAAAGCCTTAAATCCGCTAACGTCTATGTTTTTGGGTAGGAAGTCTCTTATAGGGCAGTGGAGATTTTTTTGATCAATGCACGTTTCACTTATTTTAGAGTCTCATTTTTAATTAGCAGATTATCCTGTCCTGCTCCACCAATCGCTACTGATACTATAGGGATATGGAATTATTAGAGCCTCATTACTGCTTGAGATAGAAGAGAAATTCATAGGATGACCCACCAGGACCCTGTCGGAACCCCAGAACGTACACAGCACAGGGAAAGTAGTGCTGGTGGGTGTGTTTTACATAAGGGGTTTCCACATTCTCAGCTCTGTGTTACTAGGTTTCTAGGATTTGTTAGTTACTAGTTGCTCTGTATGCAACATACATGACTAAACGTTAATGTCTTGTGTTATTGGTGTGCCAGGTTCATATTCCCTGGTTTCTACGGTCTACCTTCCTACATTTCTGGAGTCTGCTCTTAGGCTGAGGGGCACATGTTCAGAGTTTTTGGCATCTTCAGTCACAGATTTCTAAAGTATACGTTTAGAAGCTCTACACTTCTAATACTTGTGTTAACATGCTTACACTAGTAATTAATACTTGCCCTGGTTTGAACCTCTAAGTGCTTTGCATTTTCTACAGCTTATTTGTGGCTTCCACCAAGAAGTTGCATGATTTACGATTGTAAAGTCGCATTTCTAATTGATAAAAGTTTACTTTCCATTCCGTCTGTATATCCGGCTGCACCTGATCATGGAACAAGGAGCCGGTGCTTTGTGCAGTACAGCCAGGTCTGGGGTTCACAGAGTTCAGTGCATTTCGGGCATTTAGTGTTACATTATTTTATGCAAAATTCTGCGAAATTACGTCATTATGCCACATGGCATAATGGGTGGTTGCCCAAGTAAACAATGCTATTGCGGTAGCACTTGTCCAATGCGAACATGAGCAGCTCTTGTTCGCATAACTTGCGTTTTTTGCGCTATATTTAAATATTAAAATTGACACAAGGAACTATTTCTCAATAAAATATAGTGCAAGATGCCTGATTTGAACCTAAAAATTTGATGGATTTCAGCAAAAACAAAATGATACTAATTTTGTACGGCCTTATAACTCTGTCCCAGTGACCAACTCTTTCTGACTTTGTGAAAACGTCAACGAAATATTGGTGGCCATCAGCTCTAGCAGGGCCTTGTTATGTATAATGTTTAAGTTGTGTGCTAACTTATGGTTCTCGACTTGTTTTTACATTTCACATACATGCTAAGTCTTGTTCACATATCTTATGTGTTTGTTTTTTTTGGGGCAGTGGGGGGGGGTGTTCTCTCCTAGAATTTTCAGGTGGGCTCCAGGATTGGTATGGGAGCGTGGGCGGGGTGTTCATGACATTTTGGGGACATGTTAGTCCAGGCAGGGTGTCGTTTTAGAATGTGCATGTACCCTGGCTGGTAGGAACTCTCTTTCGTTTTTTCCCCCACCCGCCCACCCTGTTATCTGTTGAATGAAGCAGGTGCGTCTTTGGAGGTCGTGTTTGTGGCGATGCTGTTGCTGATGGTGCTTGGTGGTTTGGTACACAACTTTAAAAGTTATTGCAGGAAACGTTGGACATGTTCAGACCCAGTTGTAGTTTTGAGGGTGGCGTGGGGAGTTTATAAATGGAATGAGATGGCAACAGTGCTGTATGCACAAGATTTGGATGCCGGTAGTTTGAGTGATTCAGATATAAACTATGCATTCTGTGTAACTGCTTTCTTTGATTAACTGTCGATAATCACGTTCATCTGGATAGGCTGCTTCTGCTGATAGCACTCATAACGTTGTTGGAGGAGTTATTGCTGTGTGGGTTATGTGACGCGTTTGCAAAAAGGCATGAATTGTTATTTGTTATTATTATCATGTATGTGTTGACTTTGAGAGAAGGCGTCCAGTGTAGTTCACATGAAAGCTGAGTTTGATAGCTGCGCCGATGGTAGCAGAGGGATCAATTTTGCATTTTTTACAGGTTTCTCAAAATGTTGATCACTTGAATATTAGGATCATGGCGGTTCTGCAACTTTTCAACGAACTTATTTCTAGTCCACCTCTGTAGCCAGATCTTCCAGTTTTAAAGAACGTTGCTTGATTTCTGCCACTGCCAAGCCTATGCGTCACAGTCAGAGGCTTAATGTGCTGGACGTCTCTGGCAAAGTTCAAGTGACACTGCAAGCTCTGAAGGTTAGAGGTCACTTGCAACATTCAGACAAGGTCTCTGCATCACTAGTTTGTTTCACACCTATAGGCAAGACCACCAGAATTATGTGATTCTGTTGCCGCAGCGTTTTCCGCATAATCGGGGATTAGTAAGGTTAAATATTTGCCTTAACGCCGTTACCATGTGTAAAACTGTCAAAGTTATGAAGTAATACTATCAAAGAGTGTGGCACATTACCCTGCACAATTTGACTTTTCTTGATGCATAATCTTGCCAACCCTGCCACATACTTTGGTCCTTCCCTGCTGCATAATTCCAGTGGCCTTGTCTCTAGGTGTTGCAGTATTACTTAGATTTAAGACATGCAAAACTATCCAGTAGTAGTCTGTGGCCATGCAATCTCTGCCCCTCCCACCAACACATCTCCAAAACAGCGATGGTCTGTGGTCTAAAGCATTTATCTCATAGCTCTCTGTTGGACTCCATGATCACATGTTCCAATCCTAGCTTGCCCACTAAGCCTTTCATTTTTCTAAGGTCGATAAAATAAATACCGTTGAGTTGGATAACAATAGCATCCGCTTTTCCGCGTTAAGATAGCCATCAGTGAAAGTATGTTTTACCTAAGCATGCGTTATATACCTTATTTTATTG
The DNA here is from genome assembly GCF_964263255.1 of Lissotriton vulgaris. NCBI lineage: Eukaryota > Metazoa > Chordata > Amphibia > Caudata > Salamandridae > Lissotriton > Lissotriton vulgaris. The sequence continues at coordinate 275,114,291 of NC_141698.1, read as the reverse complement.
ACGAGTACATCACAACTTTAGGTACACATGTATGCATGTCATTCAGGAACACTAAGCTTCCCGGCTTATAGGAAGAGTAACGCTGCCTTTGTCGCAGGACCTCACAGCTCCATCAAGTTTCTTGCCCATGTTTATGAAGCAACGTGTTTCAGAGTGTTGAAGTTATGCAAAGGGTGATGGGGCAGGAAATATGTTTTAGAACTCCCTCAGGGGAGCTCTCCCTCTAAGCCTGTCTGGCGCATATTCTCTTTTTCTGGCTACTCCCTTGTTTACATCAAATTTTTTTACTCTGTAATAATATCCCTGTACGTGCTTAATGTACTTAAAAAGGCAGCCTAGTGCATGACTTGTAACATTTTAGAATGCATCATGTGTGATGTTTCAGAGGATTTTCTATGCCTTTAGAGAGGCAAGCTGCCGTGCATAACTTTTAGAAGATATCCATGAGCTGAATAATGGTGTTTAAATTACCAACAATGTCCATGAAGTCTTCCTACACACTCCTTTCACATTTCCATTTTATATTTAAAATGCATTACCTTAATCAGTCCAGTTTGCGCCTTAGGCAAGACATCATGGCTCACATTAGAGGCTTTTACAAGTGTGAATGTATGAAGCTCTGTGGTTATACTGAATAAGCAGCTACCTATGTTATGCCATCTATTAATGTAATAACTGCACTTTCACAATTGCTTTATTAACCTTCCTGCTTTCTCAAATTTGCTTGAAAATGCACGATTTTTCTTCTTTTTTTTCAAAATGTTCTTGGGGGGTGTTATCCCCCCTAACCCCACTTTTGGGGTTCGAGCTCGCTCGCTGTGCTCGCTCGCTACGGTGCTGTAGGCAAATCAATTTGCGCCCACCACTTTCAAATTTCACCCACCGCCCCTGCCTATACCACTGTGCATTTCCATACTTTTAACTCTAAAATACTAACCAGGTATATTGCTTTGCACTGCAAGATCCTGACCCAGCCTCCGTACATTTCCCAAAATTCTATCCCTCCTACAATTAGTATTTTCCTCTCTTGAAGTCCACTGTCACGCAATTGCATTTTAGTACGTGGTGTGTTGAGCATGCGGGCAGTAAATGTGGCCTAATTCCCATTCGTTCCTGGGGCTCAGCAGTTGAGAGTCCAGGCAGCACACTCATTGCCTGGCCTTCTTTAATCGTTGGGGTAATGAGTTCACCATGGTGTGGCTCTCTTTGTTGGTGTGCCAAGAAACTGTGGTGAGTTCAGTTGTTCCTGTCTATGCTATCTCCTACTTTAAGAAGAACTCAAGTCAATTTTATCAATTGCCTGCAGGGCTTTTAATGCTTAATGATTCTTATCAGTTTCTGAGGGCCATAGGGCATGTGTGCATCCCAGTAACCCCTTTATCAGGAACTCTATCTCCTGGTACCCCAGTTCTTCCTGAAATCCCAGGGTGCCTTTTTCCATTGGCAGTGCAATTATTGGGGACAACCCCCTTCTGAAGTAATTGTCTCTTAGTGAGCATGGGGGCCTTCCTTTTTGGAGGTGCTACCTTCTGCCATCTTCATATATGGAACGGGCATTAGCACTCTGTTCACCCTCGTCAGTCCTTGGTGGCAGTGGTTGCCCCCTGCTCTAGTAGCCTTCCAATGAGATTAACAGAAAGGATACTAAAGAGGGTAAGGTTGAGGGCCCTCTGCCCAGTATCTTTGTTTCCTTCCTCCTTCCATGGCGCTTGGGGCCTTGTTGGACTGCAAAATATGTCTAGCCAACTCCTTCTAGCATTGTGCGAGTTAAGTTAGCATTTGCAGCGCCATTTTGTCTTTAGCCACCATTTTGTACTGTGATCGAAATAAGCTTCCGTCTCATTGACTGTCTGCCTCAGCAAAAGCTGCTTCGAGTTACTTCTTCTTATCGTCTTCAAGGTTGGATCCTACTCTGTGTTTGCATGCCTTTCCTCTCTTGTAGTCCTGCTCGCACACTAGAGAGCGCTGAGCTCGAATAAGATGACCATGATAGTGTGATAATACGTACCCATTCTGCAGGTGGTAGCTCATCCTTCTGTACCTCCTTTGTTCACCAGTGCCCGGGCTGGAAAATTCCAGCCTGGGCAGAAATTAGGGTGATGGAAGATGCGAATGTCTGACATAATATCGACAGACAGAATATCGAAATGCAAAAATATCGGAGCAAAAATATCGACAGGAAAAATATCGGAATCCTATCTTCATTAAGGTAAGTACAAAAATATCAAAAAAATAATATCGTAGTACAAAAATATCGGAATCAAAAATATCGTTTTCTTAAATGTATTAATGATAATGTAAAAATAATTTTAAAATACATATAAATTTACAACTATTAAATAAAAATATTAAAACAAAATTAAAACTAATACATATACATTTAAAATAAATAAAACACTTAATAATTTAAAGTAATTTTAATTTTTTTCATGTAATTTATTTGATTTAATGTAATATTTTTTTGTTTTTACCCTGTACGCCTGTACCCCAAAAACCCAAAACTGACCCTGAACCCTAAAAATATCCCTGTACCCCAAAAACCCAAAACTGACCCTGAAACCTAAAAATACCCCTTTACCCAAAAACTGAAAACTGACCCTTATCCCTAAAAATACCCCTTTACCCAAAAACTGAAAACTGACCCTGAACGCTAAAAATACCCCTTTACCCAAAAACTGAAAACTGACCCTAAACCATAAAAATACCCCCTTTACCCAAAACCTGAAAACTGACCCTGAACCCTAAAAATACCCCTTTACCCATGAACTGAAAACTGACCCTAAACCCTAAAAATACCCCTTTACCCAAAAACTGAAAACTGACCCAGAACACTAAAAATACCCCTTTACCCAAAAACTGAAAACTGACCCTGAACCCTAAAAATACCCCTTTACCCAAAAACTGAAAACTGACCCTGAACCCTAAAAATACCCCTTTACCCAGGAACTGAAAATTGACCCTGAACCATAAAAATACCCCTTTACCCAAAAACTGAAAACTGACCCAGAACCCTAAAAATACCCCTTTACCCAAAAACTGAAAACTGACCCTGAACCCTAAAAATACTCCTTTACCCAAAATTAATTAATATTATTTAATTACCAATTAATTATTAATTAACAATAACAATAAAGTAAATATATTAGCACATGCTGTAATTAATTTAATTTAATAATTAATATTATTTTCCCCAATTAATTAATTAAGAATAACAATAAATTATATATAAAAAAATACTATAATTAATGTAATTAAATAATTAATATTAATTAATTACCAACTAATTAATAATTATAAATATGTAAAAAATTATATTAATTAATTAACTAATTAATAGAAATTAATTACCAATTAATTATTAATAAAAATATGTACAAACATATATCAATTAATTAATTATTATTAAATTACTTCCCACCCTATTCCCCTATAAACCCATAACCCGCTACAGAACATATTTATCAATTAATCAATTAATTAAAAATAATTAAAAATTATTTCTCAATTAATTAATTAATAATTCCTACTAATTAATAATTATTTTAACATAATTAAATTACTTCCCACCCTATTCCCCTATAAACCCACAACCCGCTACAGTAGTAAAAGACAATATTTAATTAAATTACATTGAAAATAAATAATAAAACATAATAAATACAATATAATATACACTAAATGTATTTAAAAATTTATATTAGTAACATCAAAGTTACTAATTTCGATATTATTGACATCGATATTTACAACTTCGATATTACTGATATCATACCAATATCGATATTAAGACTGTCGATATTACTTACCTTCGATATTTTGTCCCATCGATATTTAAACTTCGATATTTTTGTATATCGATATTTTGTCTGTGTACCGGAAGATGCATATTAGGTTTTACGGTGTGTTTTGAGGTCAGTCCCTCTGCAGCTATCTGATGAGGCTGGTCAGACTGGGCTCTGCTGCAGTGCATTACTAATAAAATTACTTGGTTTGTATTCTCTACTGTCTTCCCGACTCTTCATTTCTTGGAAGGCAGAGAGGTGGTCGCGAGTGACCTGGGTGGTCTGATTTGGGTCACTTCCTTCAGTCTTCTTGATACCAATGCTATGGAGTCAGGGCGGATTATACCTCTTTCCACCTCTACATCTCTGTACGCTATCATCAATCTGCTCTGTGCTTGATAACTGGACTTTTTGGGTTTCCACTGCTCAAAGCTCAGTGCATCTCTAATCTGACCCTACTTTACCCGCTTTTAAAGTAGGCTCCAGGTGGCTCCCCTTCCCTTCTATCATGGCCTCCAGAGATCTGCTCCATCCTTCCTTATTCTGTAGCCAAAGTGAGGGCTTGGAATCACCATGATCCCCTTCACTGCTGGAGCAGCTCTCATTACTCCTGTGCCCTCCTACTCAAGCAGTTCTTTATGTTTTGTCCGAATTCCTACAGCCAGGTTGCCTATCTTTCCTTTTATTCACTCTTGCAGAGTCAATTGCCTGGATCCCGATGCTCATGCTTCTTCTGTTGCTCTGTGCACCCAATCCCCCTTTGTGTGTCACCTGATGCGCTTACACCCTTAGCAGTCTTGTTTACTGTCCAAAATACTTCCGCCGTCTCCGCTGTAAATGCACACCTTCCCTTGGCGCAAAGCCTGAGATGCACCACGCTCTTCACTGGCTGGATAAAGTGTGCAATAACTACACTTCTCTACACCTCAGTACCATGCCTTCAGTGTGCACAACCTTCAGTACAACAGAAAGAGAAGAATGGAAGTTTGCAGTTGCTTAGTTACTCCTGTGCACTGCTTACAGTTTCTCGTGCTTTGCTCAGTTTCTGGAGGCTACTCAGAGAGGGGGTTGCCAGCTCTGGGATTATTTTTGGAGTCTTGTGTCGCATTATGCAGACCAATATGGAGCATGGTGCCCAATTCTGGTGGCCACCTTTTGTGCATTGTGTCCACTTTCAAGAGGACACAGTGCTATCAGATTCAGGGGAGGGGTTGAGTTTCAAAGATGAAAAGGAAAACCCAAGGTGTTCTGTTCAGTTCCAGAAAACATAGCTTGAGGGTCGTGTCCAGTTTTGGAGGCCCTACCATTCTCAGTAAACTAGTGTGAGCCCCTGCATTTTATTCTAGCATTCTGGTAAAAATTCTTTAACCCACAGCGGGTCCTCGAACACTTTCCCCCTACATGCTTTGTGAATCATCTGCGTGAAATCTGCCCCGTGTGCATGTACACTCACCCTCACTGCCATCGAGGTCAACCCTGTGACTGGATTTAATCTAAAAGGCCCAGCCTGCCATTCCCTCTATTTAGTAAGTGAGCCACTGTTAGAGTAGCTTTGGTGTTAGTTTTGTCTGGCACCCGTTTCTCCATGAATACTATACTGCCCTTCGTCATAGTCTATCACTATGACTATTGTCTTCTTTACCAACCATAGAAAAGAGACAGAGACCCTATTAACCTCAGGCTTCATGACTATCTCCTTCTGCTCACTCAACTGTGATGAACTATGATGACATTTCTTCTCTATAACAGCTTAGAGTAGTGGTTAATAGTGTATTGAGTTGGAGGTAAGCCTTTTATTTTCATTTCTGTTGACCCGGCCGCGTCCATGGGACCATTCATTGTAACCCCCTCAAATAAGACATAACGTTGGAAACTTCAACTTCTTCTTTGACATCTTCCCCTTAAAATAAAAGGACTTGGTATTCTAGAGAGCAGCATGCTACTGCCCGGTCTCTCAGACTTGACTCCATTATACTACTTGCTCTTCTCCATGGCCCCATTGTTCCTTCCCAGCGGGGCAGGTCCACTCCAATAGACAACACACTCCAGCTCTTGGCTGCTTCACCTGCCCTCTGAAGAGTCTCATTTTATAACTGCACTATCAGACACAACTATGTCTAGTGCAGGAGTGTACTGTTCGAATTTGCTCTGGTGCAAAAAGTTTTTAACCGTTCATTTATACCATTTACCACATTGTAAGAGTATAAGTTTCAACATTCATTAGTTTATATAAAACAATCATTACTCTGATGGACATCAAAAATTAATAATTAACCACAATGATTAGAGTTCATTGACTGTTTACTGTACTGATTTTCACAAAATGCATAAATCGTTTTTCAACCCTACTTCGCAAGCATATTAACAATTACTTTTCATTGAAAATATTAATCACTCATTCCCGAAAATACCAAACTAATACAAATACAAATAAGAAATTCCATCAAAACTTGCGACGACTCCCAATGCATTTCGATGCCTAAGCATCTTCGTCAGGGGAAATGCTGTGTAGGAAAAAAGTAACAATGTATGTATGTCTCAAAAAAATATATACTGTCATTAAACCTCGATTGGTGCTCATGCAATACACACTTGGTGAATACACGACCTTTAAATTCATACAGATGCATTGTATCACTGTATCCAAGCAAACCAGCTGTCCAAGCAATTAAATAATAGTGGTGTGCCCTATACATGCCACCAAGTTTAGTTTAGTGCTCCCAACGTCTGTGTCACGTAAACAAATGAAATGTGTGAAAATATGTAAAAAAAGAATCGTACCCTCCTTCTCTCCAAATGTCACTAATAACGACTGTTCCTAAAAACAACAGAAACTAACATGAATATGCCCGTATTGAATATCTAGTGCCTCTAATCACCCTATACAAAACCTCTACTTACGTCCTACTGCCACTGCAGAAACTCGAAACCTCTGATTCACTGTTGCTCCGCCTAAGGGACAAAACCACACCTCACTACATGCGTTATAACCTTTCCATATTCATCAAAAACTTAACAAACAAATGCAGTGATGATACACGCTCCATTAAATACCTTAGTTTTCTGCCGGTTCGTGAGCTTGTCAGCACTGCCTGTTCGAGTTCATGAAAAACACTGAGCATCGGCAAGGCATGCCGGGACGTTATTTACTAACGCCCGACATCAACAACGGACTAGTGTCCTCGCCCCGGGTCTCAAAGCCTCCACTCACTTACGTAATGTTGCAATAATATCTTAATTTTTATAAGTCAGGTTAAAAAAAGGTTAAGTGCTTATAGTCGTGTCACGCACACAAATGTGCGAATCCATTTAATAATTAAACACACACATCCAAACAGTGCTGGTAGAAAGAGGACTAGAGTTTACAGTTACGAAAACAGGGAAACTTTATTGAAAGAGCTGTGTCAAAAGGACACTATAATCTATCTTCTCTTCATCTATGCAATATATCTAATGTTCGCATGCAATGTCCTCATCGTAAAATAAAAGAGGTGTAGGTGAATGAAAAAGTGTAAATAGTGAATCATGTAAATTAAAACCTGTAAAAAATCTGACGATGTGTGAAAAAAGTCTAGTGTACACAAACATTGGTGGCGCTTAGCCTCAACTTGATCCTGTATCAACAACTAGAGTATAACCACAAGAACATGAGTCATAATTTAGCATAATATATTCATAAATAACACGCAAATTCAATTTTATCATTCAGCCCACCATCTCTTTGGGCTATTCGCACGTTGGGATCCACATGGGGTTCAACCAACACCTGCTCTAGTACAGTGTACCTCAGTGGACACTGTGGGAATGTACTGGTGGGGGACACATTTACACACCCACATACAGGGAAACAGATAAAACGTAGACATACTTCTGACTGTAATACGAGCTCAGTTATATATGCCATTAAGTGTCCGTGCGGCCTGGTGTATGTAGGCCGCACCACAAGGAAAATCAAGACTAGGCTCACTGAGCATAAATCAAACATAAGGTTAGGGAACGAGAAATCAAGTTTGGCGCAACATTGGAAAGAGAGGCAACACACCATCCCACAACTGAGGTACACTGTACTAGAGCAGGTGTTGGTTGAACCCCATGTGGATCCCAACGTGCGAATAGCCCAAAGAGAGACATTCTGGATGAGGCATCTTAATACCGTTAAACCTGGTGGGCTGTAAACGCACTTAACCTTTTTTAACCTTTTTTTAACCTGACTTTTAAAAATTAAGATATTATTGCAACATTACGTAAGTGAGTAGAGGCTTTGAGACCCGGGGCGAGGACACTAGTCCGTTGTTGATGTCGGGCGTTAGTAAATAACGTCCCGGCATGCCTTGCCGATGCTCGGCGTTTTTCATGAACTCGAACAGGCAGTGCTGACAAGCTCACGAACCGGCAGAAAACTAAGGTATTTCATGAAGCGTGTATCATCACGGCATTTGTTTGTTAAGTTTTTGATGAATATGGAAAGGTTATAACGCATGTAGTGAGGTGTGGTTTTGTCCCTTAGGCGGAGCAACAGTGAATCAGAGGTTTCGAGTTTCTGCAGTGGCAATCGGACGTAAGTAGAGGTTTTGTATAGTTTCTGTTGTTTTTAGGAACAGTCGTTATTAGTGACATTTGGAGAGAAGGAGGGTACGATTAATTTTTTACATATTTTCACACATTTCATTTGTTTACGTGACACAGACGTTGGGAGCACTAAACTAAACTTGGTGGCATGTATAGGGCACACCACTATTATTTAATTGCTTGGACAGTTGGTTTGCTTGGATACAGTGATACAATGCATCTGTATGAATTTAAAGGTCGTGTATTCACCAATTGTGTATTGCATGAGCACCAATCGAGGTTTAATGACAGTATATATTTTTTTGAGACATACATACATTGTTACTTTTTTCCTACACAGCATTTCCCCTGACGAAGATGCTTAGGCATCGAAATGCATTGGGAGTCGTCGCAAGTTTTGATGGAATTTCTTATTTGTATTTGTATTAGTTTGGTATTTTCGGGAATGAGTGATTAATATTTTCAATGAAAAGTAATTGTTAATATGCTTGCGAAGTAGGGTTGAAAAACGATTTATGCATTTTGTGAAAATCAGTACAGTACACAGTCAATGAACTCTAATCATTGTGGTTAAATATTAATTTTTGATGTCCATCAGAGTAATGATTGTTTTATATAAACTAATGAATGTTGAAACTTATACTCTTACAATGTGGTAAATGGTATAAATGAACGGTTAAAAACTTTTTGCACCAGAGCAAATTCGAACAGTGCACTCCTGCACTAGACATAGTTGTGTCTGATAGTGCAGTTATTTTAGAGACCTGACAGGGGTTAGTCAGGTAGCAGGTCTGCACCGATTTTTCTAATTTGAGTTAGGTTTGAAACTAGCGGTGTGCAGGTTACACATACATTACATATTATTACTGAGTCTCATTTTATCCCACGACAAGTCACCTGGTTACTACATCAGCGTCATAATAGCCCATGGGTGCATTTTACAATTGCAGCAGCTCTTGGCCACCACAGAACAAGAACTGTGCAGAGGTCTAGTCCAGCACCTAGGCAAGAGGTGTCCATGGTGTATCAGTGGATGCCCCCCCCCCGTCTGCCTATTCTTCATGCCAAAAGGGATAGTAACATAGTAACAGAAGTTATGCAATATTTATCATTACCGCTTCAGAAGCTATCCCGTGTAATGAATGTAGTATTCTTTCAACAGCATTGTTTACACTGTCCCCGGACTAGGCTGATCAGATTTTCAATCAAAACTAAAAAACAGGACATGGTACAAACATACAGGTAGGACTACAACATGTCAGTGTTCGCTCTGGACTACTTTAACACCACTCAAGGACGTAGCGATGTGCTAATATGCAGATCCTGGGACACTGCACTATAAAATTCACTTAAAACTCACAACATACCCACCGCAAAAGAAACAGATATTGCAATTGTTTCTGGTACTCACACAGTAAAAACATAAAGGCACATTTTGTGATGCTTTCTTTAATGTGTGTATTTTGGCAAAGACCTATAGTGAGGAGCTGCTGAGTGAAGTTAGGGCTAGGAGCTGCTGAGTGCAGACAGGGTTAGGAGCTGCTGAGTGAAGACAGGGTTAGGAGCTGCTGAGTGAAGACAGGGTTAGGAGCTGCTGAGTGAAGACAGGGTTAGGAGCTACTGAGTGAAGACAGGGTTAGGAGCTACTGAGTGAAGACAGGGTTAGGAGCTACTGCGTGAAAACAGTGTTTTGGAGCTTCTAAGTGAAGACAGGGCTAGGAGCTGCTGAGTGAAGACAGCGTAGGAGCTGATGAGTGACAGGGTTAGGAGCATCTGAGTGAAGACAGGGTTAGGAGTTGCTGAGTGCAGACAGGGTTAGGAGCTACTGAGTGAAGACAGGGTTAGGAGCTGCTGAGTGAAGACAGTGTTAGGAGCTGCTGAGTGAAGACAAGGTTAGGAGCTGCTGAGTGACAGGGTTAGGAGGTACTGAGTGAAGACAGGGTTAGGAGCTACTGAGTGAAGACAGGGTTAGGAGCTACTGCGTGAAAACAGTGTTTTGGAGCTTCTAAGTGAAGACAGGGCTAGGAGCTGCTGAGTGAAGACAGCACAGGAGCTGATGAGTGACAGGGTTAGGAGCTTCTGAGTGAAGACAGGGTTAGGAGTTGCTGAGTGCAGACAGGGTTAGGCGCTACTGAGTGAAGACAGGGTTAGGAGCTGCTGAGTGAAGACAGTGTTAGGAGCTGCTGAGTGAAGACAAGGTTAGGAGCTGCTGAGTGACAGGGTTAGGAGCTACTGAGTGAAGACAGGGTTAGGAGCTACTGAGTGAAGACAGGGTTAGGAGCTACTGAGTGAAGACAGGGTTAGGAGCGCCTGAGTGAAGACAGGGTTAGGAGCTGCTAAGTGAAGACAGGGTCAGAAGCTGCTGAGCGAAGTCAGGTTCAGGCTCATCACCCTGTCCACGAGGGAGTGCCGAGCCTTTCATGCTCGCTGACACATCGTACTCTGTGCACACCGATAGCCCATTTTTTCCCGTAGTGCCTTTCTTACTTTGCATTCAACAAATAAGAAATCTTTACAAAGTTGTCTCAAAAAGCTACACGACATAACACAATAGTCGATAAGCTATGACAAGCCATGCCACATATAAAGAGAGGCTGATACCACTTCTTTGGCAGAGGTGCACGTGAGAAAAAGCGGCAGTGCTGGTAAAGGGATATCTGCCTTACCACACGTACTACCATGAGTAAAAATTACTTCTATTGCTCATGCTCACCTTAACCGGACTTGTATTTCATTATAAGAAAAGTTATTGGGCACAAGGATAGGTAATTTAAAAGGACACCAAGTTAGGTCATAAAAAGCGGAGACATGCCGGGTAAATAAATACAGGACATCTAGCCCCCCTCCACAGGACAAACTAAAATCCAGCACAAAACATTAGGCCGAACAAACCCCATAAACAGGGGCGGCTCCTCTGTTATGCAGAGGAGCATCGCCCAACTTCTGAAACAAGCAGATGCATATGAAATAAAATGATAATAAATCAGTTACATTAACTGCTTTATTATCATTTTATTTTACTCCGGAGCAGCAGCCAAGGTTAAGGGTGGAGCAATCAGCAGCAGGAGGAGTGGTGGGCTCAGGTCACTGCCAGTGCACATGTTGGTTTGACCGTCCGTCTCAGGAAGGCCAAACCGTCATGCGTGCGTGGATATCTCCAGGCTGTTGCTTGGAGATATCAGAAGGGCTCAGGAACATAGGCTTCTAGTCCCTGCTGAAGTGTGGAACCAGCACACTCTGCCCAATCCATATGCTTCTCTGATGCTGGGTAATACCAGCCTGAGAGGAGCGCTTGGATTGGTGCAGGAGAGTCTGGGAGCCATTGTGAGCATTGGCGGAGCTGAAGAGGTGGCAAGGCGCGGACATAAGGCTGCAGTTAAGTTTTGTTTTAATCCCCCCCCACGCTGCCCCACCAGTTTCCTACCGCCCAACTATCTTTCATAGTACAGGTATGCTAAATAATCGTACAATATTATTCTATATAAGCCCCACACAAGATTCCATCAGATAAAACGTCCTCCATATATCCAACACAAAGCTCATTTGTTTGACATCCAGAAATATTGTTGCCCCCAATAGCACTTGCATTCAACACAAGCCAGAATGCATTAAAAGACAACACACATAACTGCACTGCACTGATTTTCCGTACAGTAAGTTACTATTTTAACTCATTTAACAGTAGCAACCATGAACCACCATACACAAACAGAACAGAACACCCCACATTGATCTATATTACGTATATCCAACGCAGCACAAATAGATCAAGAGGTTTTTTTGCTATTTTTTGCCACCAATTCTATTAGCCTGTTAGACACACCACTCAAAAACTAGAAATAATATTATAGTCTGAAACAAAAAAATATCCCACCTACATACAAGTGATATACCAGAAAGCAGCCTATTGCACTACTTCCATAAGTAGTTACCTTTAAGGACAAAGCCACTTCTCCAGCATTGTACCCTTCATAGATTCACATGTTTAAATTATTTCCTATTGACAAAGTGGTATTCCCTTGGTAATTTTAGCATAGCAGTACGAGGCACTGATAGGTTGAAAAGTCCTAGACAGTGCCCACGTTATTAGCAAGTCCACTTCATTCTAAAATGAACCAAACTTTAGCCAATGAGATGAGTTATCTCTGCCTCACCTCTCCCAGAGGTCTTCACACTTCCGCGTTGTGTGGGAGGGAGTTCCAGTCTTTGTTTTTGCTTCAGATCAGATAAGTCAACTTTGTAGCCTTTCCTTAGACTGACCCCACTGCCTCTGAGAAAGGCAACACCATAGAGAAATCCAAGAGAACCGTTTTTAAAGCTTTTGAATCCTGTGGGAAAATGAGAGTTTTTTCAGATAACCCTCACAGGAGGTATATTTACTGCCTCTCTCTGAATCACAAGGCTACAGATTGTAAAATCTGCAGAACATTCTCTGCAAGACCCTCAAGGATCATGAGAGAACTGTTAAAATGGGTACAATAAAAAGAGGTTATGGAGCACCCCTCTTCTGGGGATGGCTCTGAGACTAGTATTGTGAATGTAGAGAGCGAAAGGCATAAAGAAAGCCTGATACAGCCAAAACATCAAGGGAGAAATCAAGACCAAAGGAATCTTCCTCTGATGAACCCGATTTAAAGAAATAAAAAAGTGCTTTTTGAAAACAGATTTTATTGTCAGACTGCACATATGATGCATGGCCCTGGAACCCAGGGACAACTGCAGGTAACAAACATGACAGTGTCAAAAGGCAATCGACTTTTCACTTTACAAGCACAAACTGGCGAGTGGATAACCAAGCCCTCCTTTAACAACCCCCCCTCCCTCACACCTCCCTCCACAAAGCCCCAGCCCCCCCAACTTCCCCCCACCCCAACTACCCTCCCCCCAGAGTCACACAACCACCACCAGGCATACCCACTCATATCAAGAAGTATACAGAAAAAAAAACGTAAGTCATGTACATGCACAGCCGCCTCCCTAGCCCCCTGTGCCTCAGCTTCATACCTCCTGTCCCATCATCCCTCCCGAGGAAGGGCCTCCTGCTCCACAAGGGGTTCAAGCCACAGTCCCCTGTAGTCTGGCCAGCGCTTCCAGATTTCATAATGTTTTCGCGGGCATCCCCTGGCCACGAATATCGGCTGCTCCAGCCCCTTACAAAAATCCAACCCCCTCTTCCAGACGGCTACGGACAGGGCCTGTGGGTCCTTCCACCCCTTAGCAATGTCTCTTTTGGTAAATGTATGGCCCAGTAACATCAGGTGCCTTTTGTAGAGATTGCACCCCACCCCATCCATTACATGCAACAGGGCAAACTGTGGAGTACGTGGGAGCACCCATCCCAACACCTCAGATAAACAAGCCAGGACCCCCCTCCAGAACCGATCTAGGGATCCACAACTCCAGACTGTATGTAAGAACGACCCTTCCTCCCTATTACAGCGGAGGCAGTCCGGTGAGGCAATCAGTCCCGCCCGCCAGAGTCGAACCTTGGTAAAGTAGACTCTGTGTAAGTACTTAAATTGGATGAGGCGGAGACCCATTGCTATAGCAGCACCCCTGGGGGCGGCCAGAGCCTCTCTCCAGTCCTCCTCCTCTAACTCGCCTACATCTTCCTCCCATAGCTCTCGGAGCCTCTGCAGCATGGGGGAACAGTGTGTAACTAGTGACTGGTAAATGCGGGATATTTTCTTCGTCTCCAGGTTCTCCATGAACACTTTCGCCTCCAACGGGCTAAATTCAGGGAGGTACACCAACCTCTCCAGGCTGGGGGATAGTGCATGACGAAATTGGAGGTATCTAAAAAACTGGTACCGAGGCATACCATATTCCTCCCGAAGATCCTGGAAGGACTTAAGTGTCTTACCCCACAGTACATCTCCCAGAGTCAAAATACCTATGTTGTCCCATCCCCTAAAGCCCTGCAGTGTCGCCAGGCCGGGAAACCGCCCATTGTTCCACAAGGGGGTCTCTGCAGTTAGGGTATTCCACCACCCCATCCAACACAAAGCCTGCAGCCAGATGCAAAACACCACACGAGTGGCCGCCGGCAGCGCAGTTCGCAGCGACGCTGTGTAAAAAATGGTGTGTAACGTATGGGAGCCCATAAACTAGCGTTCCATTGCGTACGCCGGATCCCCCCTGTCACCATACCACCACTCGTTCAAGACCAGAAGGTGGGAGGCCTGATAGTAGGAAAGGATATCTGAGGTCACCAGTCCCCCACAATAGGTGGCGAGGAAACACGTGCACAATGCCACATGCACCGCTCCACCCCCCCACAAAAATTGCCCTAAGGCAGAGTTCACCTGCCGGAACCATCCGGGCCATACCGGATACGGGTGATTCTGCAGTTGATACAGCAGGCGGGGGAGTGCCACCATTTTAAAGATCGCCGATCTTCCATAGATATTAAGCGGCATACGTGACCAGGTTTTGAGATCGGCCCATACACGTTCCCACACCAGCGCCATGTTCCGCTCCCAGGATACTGCCGGGACCTCCGACAGGAAAACCTCCAGATACTTAAGACCCCCCACCGCTACCTGGAGTGAAGATGCCCAACTACCCACTTGTGTCCGCTCCCCCCGCACCCACAGTGTGGACTTGCGAGGGTTCATGTAGAGCCCCGATGACTCGCCGAAGATCTGCATTATCCACTGGAGATGCGTCCCGATCTATTGAGATCTGAAAGAAAAAAGAGGACATCATCTGCGTACAGTGCGATCCTGTCGGACGGCCCCTGTGCCCACTCAAACCCGCTCAACTGCGCATCAATGGTACCCACGCTGCCAGCGGCTCCATAGCCAAGGCAAATAAGTAGGGGGAGAGGGGACACCCCTGCCGGGTACCTCGCCGGATAGGAAAACTGGATGAGATCGCTCCCGCCACTCGAACCGAAGCCGTCAAATCAGTGTAGAGAAGATGCAGACAGGACAGGAAATGAGGCCTGAGATTAAGCCGCGGCAGTAACGAGAACAAATAGCCCCAGCTCAGCGAATCGAATGCACTGTCCATGTTAGCGAGGAGGAGCGCAGCCTGCCTCCTGGTGCGTCAGACCACCTCCACCGCCACATGCGCCCATTGAATATTGTGCCTGGTCGCCCTGTGAGGCATAAAGCCGGCCTGATCCGGGTGAATAAGCTCTGAGATATGAGGAAGAAGCCGGTTGGCCAATGCCTTGGCCAAGACTTTGGCTTCAACATTCAAAAGTGAAATCGGGCGATAGGAGGCATGATGTTCTGGGGGTCAACCCGGCTTGTAGAACACCACAACTTCTGCATGCCCCTCCCCTGTTCCCTGCCCTCCTCCAACGCTGCACGATAACGAGGGGCTAATTGTACATAATATTTCTTGAAGAACTCACTGGGGAATCTGTTCGGACCGGGGGCTTTCCCCAAATTGAGCTCACCCAGGGCCGTGCCCAATTCCTCATCCGTCAGGGGGAGCTCCAACCGGTCCTGCACCTCGTCCGATACTGCTTTTGGAGGCAAGTCCGCTATGAACTTGTCCACCATATATTCCGGCAGGCACTCCTTCGGGGCATATAAGTCTGCATAGTACGCAGCGAAACTCTCCGCCAATTCCCCTGGGTCTGTCAGTGGGGCACCCGCTTCATCAAGTATTCCCAGCAAAGTCTGCGTATGAAAGGTCCCCTGACAGAGCCCATGTAGCATTTTGCCAGACTTATCCCCCCACTGACAAATTCTTCTGTGCGTAGCAAGCCATACCTGCCTCGCCTCATACAGGAGGAGGGCCGCGTAGGACTGTTGTGCCAGAATGAGCCGGCTCACTCCCTGATTCTCACCCACCGAACGTTCCTGGTGCTCCAACACCTCAATCTCCGCCTCAGCGCGCACCAGATCTGCCCGACGTTGCTTTCGAGCCACCGCACACCAGGCAATATCTACCCCCCGTAGTGTGGGTTTCAGTGCTTCCTATAACGTCCCGGCGCTAGAGACAGAGCCTAAATTCCCAACTAAATAATTGGATATTGCCTCGCGCATATGCCTCCCATAGTCTTCCTAATGTAGGTGCCACACCGAAAGGCGCCAGCGGAATGGCTGTCTTCCCCTGCCCAATGGGCTAATGATTAGAAAGGCCATGCGGGAGGATTGCTGCCGATTCCACTCCTCCGGCAGCTTCCGGACAAAGATATAATCCAACCTGGAGAAGGATTTGTGAATGGCAGAGAGAAATGTGTACTCCCGTTTATCCCCATGAAGGCACTGCCACGTCTCCACCCAGTCCAACCCCACCACCATATCCCGCAGCTTCGTGGAATGGCCTACACTCGGCGCCCCCCCCCCCCCCCCGAGCCTGTATCTATCCTTGGTGACATCCAGGACATCATTCCAGTCTCCCCCAACTGCCGAGAGCGCATCCGGGATGTCCGCCCAGATCACAAATAGATTCTCGACCAGTGACCACTACAATGGTGGCGGGGCATAAATGCAGCCCAACACCAGAGGGTCCTCCATGCCCTTGACAAAGAAATATCTCTGCCGTGTATCAGCCCATAATTTTGTGTGAATGAAGGGAATTCTACGATGCACCAGTATGGCCACTCCCTTGGAACCCCTCACAAAACCTGCATGAAAGACCTGCTGAAAGCCATAGCGTTGCAAGCACAGGGCCTTAGTACCTAGCAAGTGAGTTTCTTGTAGAAGAAGTAGGTCAGCCCCAGCTCGCTTCGCTTGGCGTAGCACTGCTCCACTCTTGATTTTGTCTAAGACTCCACGCACATTCCAGCTGAGAATACGGAGTGTATTTTGGGACCCCGGGACCTTATCTGTGCGATGCGCCATCAGATATCGGCCCGGTTCGCCGCATGAGCACCGGGGCATGCAGGCGTGCATAAACCAAGTGTAGGGAACCCGTTGTAACTGTGCGACTCAAGCCCAACCAGAATAAACCCCTCCCCAAACAACTGACTCCCCACCCCATTTATTTTGTTAAACATTTATTTATTTGGATATTTTTACAACAGAACCGCCCTCCCCCTTGATCCCCCCCGACCCCCCCCCCCCCCCAATCCGGTCACCTTTTTATATAATAAATGAAGAGAGAGAGAGAAAAAAGAAAAGGAGAATTTTTTTTAAAACACAAGACAAGAAGACAGGAATACATCTCATTGATACAGTGGATTTAACACCAAGAATCGAGAAGGAATACGTCTCATTAATACATAATCATGAATCACCGACATATTACCTCAGATTGCAATCATATTAGCAATATTTCATGAATTAAGACATTATACTTTAAGATTCTTGGTGTTACATCCACTGTATTAGGGGATCCCGGATTTCAAGGCCCTTTTTTTTCTTTTTTACTACCTTCCGCCTATATATCGCTATCTCTAGACTGTATGAAGCTAGGAGTCTTGCCCGTCACTGTGGGAAAGTTGGGGGATTTGGATCCAGCCAGCTAGATGCTAAGCAGATTCTGTAAACAGCCATGGAGATGAAGATGAGCCCCTGTATTCCCTTTGGCCTGATATCCCCGTCAATTCCTAACATTATTTCTCCTATTGTGATTTTTAATCTTGAATTCCAGATATGGGATAAGAATGTAGATATTTCACGTCTAAGGAGTCCTAGTGTGTCACATGTGGCGAACAATAGGATCTTACTATATTTCAGGAGTGTAGCCCACCAGTAGACCTTGAGGTTAGGAACAGCAAGGCCCCCTCTATCTCTCGGGAGGGAGATATATCTGTAGGCTCTGCGTGATCTTGTATAACCCCAGATAAATCGAGAAAATATATTATCTATTGCTTTGAATATATGTTGGTCGAAGTTTAGGCATATGGTTCTAAAAAGATATAAAAATTTCGGGAAGTAAATCATTTTAATAACGTTACAACTACCTATTAGGGTTAGATGTAAGTTATGTAGTTTACTAAGATTCCTCGTTGTTTCTTTCAGGAGTGGGTCTATATTGATTTTAACTAGTTGATCTAGATTGGAGGTA
This sequence comes from Lissotriton vulgaris, assembly GCF_964263255.1. Taxonomy (NCBI): domain Eukaryota; kingdom Metazoa; phylum Chordata; class Amphibia; order Caudata; family Salamandridae; genus Lissotriton; species Lissotriton vulgaris. The sequence continues at coordinate 275,095,968 of NC_141698.1, read as the reverse complement.
ATATTGACACCCAGGTATACAGCATTTCCCACTATCCTTTCATCTCTATAATTTGTTTTTTTATTTATAATTATCTGGGTCTTGCCCTCATTTAATTTATACCCGGAGATCTCTCCAAAGAGCCTAGTCTCTTCTTCCATCATTTTTACCTCTTCGCTAGGGTTACTTGTGGCGATCGCGATGTCGTCCGCGTATGCTAGAGTCTTGGTGGGTCCATTTGGGGTCTTAATGGGTAATATATTCTGGTTAGTCTCAAGTTTGCAAATAAATGGATCGATAAATATCGCAAACAATAAGGGGGAGCATGTTTACCCCTGCCTTGTCCCTCTGGTCACATCAATCTTGCCCGACAGTCCTCCATTTATCATAACAACTGCTTCTGGGTAAAGGTATAAGCTACGCGTAGCATTTATGAATTGTTCCCCGATTCCACTCTTTGACATAGCCGTCCATAGATATCGCCAGGAGACCTTATCAAAAGCCTTTTCTGCATCCAAAAGTATGAGCGCCATAGGGTCTCCTGCAACTTCCGCTATGTCAAAGAGTGTGATTACCCTTTGTACATGATCCGTCGTGGATCTACCGGGGACACATCCATGTTGCCGGACGGAGATGATCTTGTGGATAATTGGAGCTAATCGGCTAGCTAATAATTTGGCGTAGATTTTGGAGTCGCAATTGATTAATGTGATCGGGCGATAGGATCCCAGTTCTGTTGGGTCTTTGTTTTTCTATGGAAAGACCACAATTTTGGCCCGTGCCCATGATTTTGGTGGTTTCCCCCCTAGGAAGACTTGGATCATTAAATCCGTTAAAACATTTTTAAGTGATTTCTGAAATCTGACAAAGAATTCAGCGGGTATTCCATCCAGTCCTGCTGCTTTCCCTGGGGCTAACCAGTTGATGGATAACAAAATTTCAACCCACTGAGGTATAGCCGCTAGATTATCTTGGTCAATTTGTGGAAGTTGAGTCGTATTAACCTGATCTAGATATCCCTTGATGAGTTCTTGATCCTTATTGGTCCCTTTACATAATTCTTTATAGTATTTTTGAAATTCTAACCAAATCTCTTCTGGATCCTGCCTGAGGATGTTGTTATGATCTTTAATCTCTTTGATTGTGTTTGCAATGTTTTGTTTTCTGGTGCGGATAGCAAGATGATGCCCTATTTGCTCGCTTAATTAATATATTTTCTCTTTTTGTATTGTGGCTTTACGGATTACTTTTTCCGCAAATATTTCCGTTAGTCTATTTTTAGCTATGGCCACTTTTTTCGTGATGCCGTTTCTATATTTATACCCCCTTTAATTGCTCTTATAAGCCCTTCCTCAGCTTCTATCAGTTTCCCCTGTAGCTCGGTTATCTTTTGTTTTGCTGCTTGATTATTCCTTATTGAGAAGCGCAGTGTTTCGCCCCTGATTCTGGCTTTTAATGTATCCCACACTACTTCTAAAGGTGCACTACCCAGGTTGTCTGCCAGAAATTCCGGTATCCACTTCTCAATAAGTTGGCAGTATTTCTCATTTAATATTATAGCCCTTTCAAATGTCCAATTATTTTGATCTTGTTGAATTTTATCGGTATCAATGCTTAAGATTAATGGGGTGTGGTCTGACAGGACCCTGGGTAATTTATCTATGTGGCATTTGGTTATAATGATGTGGGAGACACGCATATAATCTAATCTGGCAAATTTCATATGAGGATGGGAGAAGAACGTAAACCCTGATTTTTGGGGGTACTTAGATTGCCAACAATCGGACAGCCCTTGTATATTACATAGCGCTTGAAATGCCCTAAAGACCTTTGGCTTCCTTCCCTGGTATTTAAAGTTCGGTCCGAGGGACCAGTCTGAAGGTAGGTTAAGATTGAAATCACCACATATTACTATTGGGAGCGGCCAATGCGATAGTTCACTAGATGTGAATTCAAGCAGATCGGGATCATCCGTGACGCATCCATAGATGGAGCAAATAGTTAATCTCTTACCAGCGCCGTATTGGTATTCAGTAATTGCTCATCTCCCGAGCTTATCGGCTGCGGATCGAGTAAATTGGAGCCCCCACCTGTTGCCAAGATAGCCACCCCACGTGTCTTAGTTGCTTGTGCTGTGGCTGTAATAAGTTTATACCTGAGCATTTGCAGGAGATGATGTTGCGACCCCTCCCCATGAGTCTCTTGGAGACACACGATGCTAGCACCCATTGATCTTAATCCTATTGCAACATTCTGTCTTTTTCGCGAGTCATTTAGACCACAGATATTCATGGAAAGTATTTTTAGCTTGGCCGTGTTTTTATTTTTCCTAGTTTGGTAATGTACCTGTTGTAGTGTGCCTATAGTGTTACTTCTGATTATGATTTGCTTTCTCTGACTTCTTGTAGACCGGATTACCCGAATCCTCCCACTCCCGTTCCATCCCACCCCGACCCTCCCCTGTGGCCCCCCGCCCCCCTCCCCCGCCACCCATTGAGACGTCCTGGGTCATAGGGCACCCAGGTGTGGGCGTCCGTGAATTCAGTGCGTTTCAGCTCGCCCCGTGGCCTGGCTGTGAGTAAGTACAACAAGGGTAGATAGGATGAGAAGGAAAAAAAAAACTTTTCTTTTTGCCATCACGCCCACCCTGATATTAAGGTATAGATTTCCCCTCTACTCATCCCCTTCTAGTTATACACCCGAGATCTAAACAACTAGGAGTATTGTTCCTCTTTTTCTTTTTCTTTGGTTTTATGCATTTTGCTATTTTTCCGTGCTTTGCTTGGCGGTCTCTGAGATTTCTTTTAGGTAGGACTCTGCCTGGATTTTGCTTATGAAGCTTTTTGTTGTTCCCTTGTAGATTACTTTCAGACGTGCTAGGTTTTGTAAGAATACAGTTGCTCCGATTTGCTCAAATGGAGTGATTAATTGTCTCATTCTCCACCTTCGTTCTACTGTGGCGTGGGCGAAGTCTGGACGTGTGAAGAAGGAGAAGCCTTTGTATTCTCTCTTGTTTGTAGGTCTGGCAATGTCATAAATAGCCTCTCGTAGGATGAAGTTCCCGAAATTAACCAGCATGGCTCTTGGGTATTGAGGTGTCTTATGAGCGTGTTTAGGAAGTGCTAAGGGGAAGCGATGAGCGCGTTGGATTTCACTGTTCATTTTCCAGGATTGAAGCTCGGGGAAGGCTGTTTTTAGAAGATTGGACATGAACCCCCTTTGATCGTTTCCCTCTGCGCCTTCAGGAATTCCGAGAAAACGCATGTTGTTTCTCCTGCCTCTGTTTTCTAGGTCTTCAAATTTTAGCATTAAGTCTTTAATGATTCCTTCATGCTCTTTTTCTTGAGTTTTGAGCTTAATGACGTCGGACTCCAGATTTTCTGTGCGCATTTCAACAGAGGCCATTCTGTCGGATATATCATAGCAGGTTTGGCCCACTTTTTGGATAGCTCTTTGCAGTTTTTGTATGGCAGCATGGCTCCTTTGGCTGTCCATCTTAACATCTTTGTGGAAGTGCTTGATGGAGCTTAGCACTTCACTCAGTGATGGCTCTGTTGATTTTCCCAAGCCGCCGCCATCTCCATTTTGCTGTGGGACACCTACTTCAGTATCCCCCATGAAGTGCCTGTTAGGTTCGGGTTCTCTTCTAATATTTGGGGTTGAGCCTTTTCGTACATGATTAGTTCTTTCTTTTACTTGATCAGTGTTGCTCCCGGGATCTGTGGTTTCATCATATGTTGATTTACAGTGCCTTCTGTGCCTTGTCCTCTTTTTTTCCAGCTTTTTCTTTGGGGTGGTATTTTGGCAGGGTACACTTGATTTCCTTAGGACTGTGATGTCGTAAACCTCCAAGATTGTTGCTGCTGGTTTATGGCTTGTGCTTGTTTTGCTTGCCTCATCTGCTTCACTTGTCTCACTTGTCACGCTGGAGATGGAGACTCCTGTTTCATAGATGTCTGAATCAGATTCCTCGTAGAGTACTTCGGTCTCTGGATGTGGTTTTCTTCCCGAGGAGAAGTGTGGCTCAATGGTTAGAGCGGCAGACCCTGATGCAAAGGCCTGGCCCGGGACCAGGGTTCAATACCCGCCTCGGCGGGTCTTGGGCTCAATTTTCCCGGACCTGATAATTCTCGCTTCTGTGCCTTTTCTAATCATGGGTCCCACTCTGCAACTCTGGGCAATAGCTTGCTTAATCTCCACAACTGCCCCAACAGTGCTGGGATGCCTGGCTTCACCTTGGGGGTGCCCAGGAGTGGACATTTCACAGGGAAAAACCAGGAAGGGTTCCACAGCGGTATGCGTTACAGCGCCAGGACACCCCAGTTGGGGTATTAGTGCGCTTTACAAGTACAAATTACAAGTACAAATTACATTTGTGCCTTGGGAGAAGAATGGTCAAGTCTCAGGGATTCTCTTGGATATGTAGGCACATATTCGCTTTGATCGGATGTAATTGTAACTGAGCTAGTGCTTTCCTTTCCCTGGATTATATCTGGGGGCTGGGATTGGTTTCCTAGAGCGGGATCTGAAGCAGTTTTTATCCCCACAATGGGTTGCTCCCTATCAATATCAAGGTCAACCTGGGTGGTTCTGCTTGTTTCCTCATTTTGCTCTTTTTCGTCGTCCGGGATGGCCCGTTGCTGTTTCTCTTTGTTTGCTGGTTTGCTTAGCCCCTCCTTGAGCAATGGGCTGAAAATGTTAGAGATCCGAGGCTGAAAGTCTGCTGTTTACCCAGTGGTTTTAGTAGCAGCCTTCAGATTTTTGATAGTTTGTAGTCTCTTGGCCTTCTTTGCCATTAACTCCAAATTATCGCTATCGTTATCTTCAATATCCTTCTCCTTCTCCTTCCCATTTTCCTTCTCCTTTCCTTTCACTTTATCCGCCTCTTTTCCCAATTTCTTATCTGTGTTTTTATTTATATTTTTGTCCTTGCCTTTAGGTCTTTCGTTGCCGTCATTTCAATCCTCACTGTTTTCTTTAGCTTTCGAACCTCTGGTTTCCGTCCGCCTCTGCGAGTCCTTTGTTTTCTGAACATTGTTCGAATTTTGCTTTTCTGGGACTTCTTTTGCAGATTCTTGGGGTGCTTCTTGGTCAGATAGATGTAGGGTTTGCTCAATTATTTTCTCCCCGGGCTTGGCGAGACCTGCCATTTTATGTGTCTGTACCTGTACCTGTATCTGTACCTGTACTCGCGGGTGTGACTGCGTTTGTCTTTGTTTAGCTGTAACTGTTGCTGTTGCAGCGGCTGCGATGTGTAGTTTAAATTGTCTTGCCTCACTTGATGCTGCTGTAGTAATTTTAGTATCTGTTTGTATCGCTATTTGCGCTCCTTTGGCAATTCCTTTGGTCAGCTCTCGGAGTTTAATTATAACAAGCACCCGAACATTCTCTGTTGGTGCTTTTACTAGAGCCCCCAGTTTTGCGGTGGCCCTCCTGCCAGATCCGAGCCTCAATCTTACGACCTGTGTTAATTTGCAGCAGCAGTTTGCTCAGTTTGCTCAGGTCTGCTCTGGTTTGCTCTGGTCTGCTCATCTCGTACTGTTCTGCCACTACTAGTCTTTCCAGTACCTACCGATCTGTACTATTCTTGTACAATTCCTTGCACCTGCCCCCTTAGTGACAGTGACAGTGACCTTCGCAAAACCCCGCGTCGTGGGCCTTTAAACGCCAAGTCCTAGAGTGTGCGGATGACGAGTATGACGAGGATGACGCCTGGTGTGTGGTGTGGAGCCGGCCGAACGCCTGATCGACAGAGCGCAGGGAAGCACGGAGCAGAGGAAAATGAGTCGCCAAACTCCGGATGTCGATCGTCGGTTCAGCAGCAGTTTACCGACTGTTGGTTGTGGTTGTCAGGTCAGTGGTTAATGGTGAACACAGTGGAATTGTGCCCTACTGGGCCGCAGGCTCACCTGTTCGTGAGCTCCAGAGACAACTAATCTCTCCACCTGAAGCGCCGATCACGTCCGTCACTATCCAGCCAGCCAGCCTAATCCCCTCTACCTCTCCCGTCAAGGCGTCAGGGCGTTCCATACATGGGCTAAGGCAAGGATCGAGAGCAGATTTCTCAGATTTTGCTTATTACTCCCAAAAGCAGAAGATAGAAGCGGGGGGTGCCAGAGGAATAAGAGGCATAAGCGGGATACAAGCCGGAAAACAGGGCAGAATAGTCAGACGCAGATGCCGTACTTACAGTTGTTCGGCAGAGACTTCCAGTTCAGATGTACTACCAGCCACGCAGAATCACCAAGTTTTTCCAGAGCTCAGAGCTCACATTAAAAACCCGAGGAAAACCATGAAGAATAGCTGAGGAGAAGCTGAGTTGGGTCTAAGGTTGAGGTTACTCCTTGGGATCCGTACTTTGCCTGATCCTCCTCACGCGTAGCGGTAGCACCAAGGTAGCAGCAAGGTTAATCCACTGCCAGTACCTCTCGAGCCCCTCTCGAGCCCTCCAGCCACCGGGTATCTCTACAAATTTTTTAGTTTGTTATGAGTCCTCACGGCAGGCAAAGAGGGAACAACACAACACAAGCACAAGCACCAGCAGTTAGTAGTCTCTGTCTTTTGAAACCAGCATAGTCAGGTGAATTCTAGTGCTCAGGCCAGGACTCACGGAGCGAGAGCTGTCACGACCGCTCACACCGACGCCATCTACAAACAGTTGAAGTACCTGTTGCGGCAAGGTTGGCTTCCGACCCCCAACGCGGGACCCAAGGTCTCCCATGCCAATGGATCCCCACCCTACAGCCCATACCTCCCTGGCCCACTCTCCACAAGTACCAGACTAAGGGGGATCAGCCCGTAACACACCTCCCTCCCTCTAAAGGTATCAGACATAACTATCGGTCCTCTAGGACGAACAACCTGATATCATTTGAACCATAGGATACACAATTCAAGGGTCCGCTGTTTGTTGTCCAGGAGCCGGGGACCCCCGGGCCGAGGCTCCACCGGATCCTGAGCGCCGTCGTGATCGGGATCGCCAGTGACCCCTGGGCCGAGGCCCCACCGGATCCAGAGCGCCGTCGTGAACGGGATCGCCAGTTACCCCCTGGCGAGGTCCGCTGGAGGATTTCAACTGTGCTTCGCTCATGGAGCAGTGCGAGTCTAGCCCCGGCGGTGTGTGCGCCCACACCTTCACTGTATCCTCAGTCCACTTGAAGACCTCCTCCAGAGTATCAAAGAAGTGAGTGCGTGACTGGAACACCGCCCGCAGGCGGGCCAGAAACAGCAAGGCGTAAGGAAGCTTGACGGACTTTGGCGGCCAAAAACGACTGGCGCTACTGCTGCACCAGGCGTGTGTAGTCCGGAAAGATCATGATGCAACAGTTCTCGTACAGCAGGGGTTCCTTGGCTCTGAACTGCTTCAGTATTGAATTCAGGTCATGGTAATTCAGAAGTTTCGCAATCACCGGCCGCGGACGGGCCCCCACCGGAGGTTTTTGTATAAGTGTCTGTGGGCCCGCTTTTATCACAAAACATCGGGACATGGCATCGGGGGGAAGCCAGCTCTCCAGCCACTGAGTCAAGAAATTCTCCATTTTGCCTTTCTCGCAGCCCTCCGGGAAACCAACAAAGCACAGGTTATTACGTCGCGCCCGCCCCTCTGCATCTTCAGCCCGCAGCGCCAGACCTTTTTGGATGCTTTCCATGCTGGCCACCTGACGCTTCAGGGCCGCGACATCGTCTTCCACCCCCGAGATCCTATTCTCGGCCTCTGTGATGCGGGACACCGCGTTCCTTAGATCCTGTCGCAGTAGCATGACATCAGCGCCCACTGCGCCAATCTCAGCGTGCAACATGTCCCGGGACTGAGTGATTGCTGCCATCAACGCCGCATTGTCCGGCCCGGGTTACTGCTGCCCCCCATTTGCTCCAAACCCACCGCCAGATCCCGTACATTCATCAATGGGCCCATGAGTTGTGGCGCCAGTGGTACCCTTGCCCCTCATCATGTCCACCTGCAGCAGGGCACCCACTGACGTGGCTCAAGTCTGGAATGCTGCCTCCACCAGACCTCGCCTCAAGTAGGCACCCTCAAAGTCGATGCTGGCCGTTATCTACCAGAAGGCCCCCCGATCAAGGGTCCGCAGCCCTCCTGTTGTAAGAGAGCGCTCCCAGTATCTCTGCCAGGCACAATTCACTCATCCGGCCCTCCGCTAGGATTCCACTGGCTCTGGTATGGGGCTACAGGACACCACACTAGCCCCTCCACCGCTCTCCTCACCTGTGGGACACGGGCCTGTCACCGCAGGGCCTACTCCAGTCCCGCACCGCCCACGAGGCCCTCTCGCGGCCTCCACCAAGCTCTTCTATCACTGTCTCGAAGCCTCCATGCCCCGCGGGCGCCTCGCAGGCCCAGCCGGTCAGCGATGCCGCTATCACCAACGCTGCCTGGTCCACCGGGCACCACCACTAAACCACCAGTGTCCACAGTAGCTGTCACCGCCAGGCCCAGCAACCAGGAGCTACCCGGCGGGGAGAACTCAACACTAGGTGAGGGGCCCTGTCCCTCCGGAGCCCCTGATCGTCCAGGACCTCCACAGCCATGTCCCCGAGGGCTGGCCCAGCCGCCAGAGCCCGCTGCCCCGGGCCGCGACCTCCACAGCAGCCGGCCCAATGCACCCAGACCACAGGGCTAGGCCGCGTAACTAGGCCCCACGCTCCGCTCCGGGCTCACAGCAGGATCCCCCAGGGCTCCGACCAGCCCGGGTCTCCCGCCCACAGGCCAAAGGCCTCAGGCACCAACAGGGCGAGTACTGGACCCAAAGGCGCCGGCCCTCCACAGACACGGAATGCACCAAAATGTAGTCCCCTGCTCCTTTGCTCCACACTGGGCCTCACTCCCAGTCTCACAGGACGGCCAGGTGAATGAGGGACGGGCGGATTGGTCCACAGGTGTACCACTGTCCCACGCGGAGGGAACTGCAGATGCTCCGGGGGGCCACAGTGCAGGGAACTACACCAGGCGGCCAGGCCCACCGCCCCGGGCCCTTATCTCCGCTGCTGCCGCCTGATCCTCCCCCGACAGCTGTACCGGCTGCCGCGTCCGCCCCGGGCCACTCCACACCACTTCGAGATGAGCGCCAGGAATGCCCAGGAGCCAATGTGCACCGGACCTCCGTTTGCCAGGCCCACCACTGCCGGGACTCACTGGGCGGAGCCTCCGCCTCCGATTCGCCTGCCCAGCGCGGCTACAGGGGTCGCCAAACTCGATGACCAGTCTCCACCACTCGCCTCCAGGCCACACCACGTGGGGGTCCCCAAGCTCCGACCCCCGGACCCCCCGGGTACCGAAACCACAGCCGAAGCGGTACCACAGACTGCATGCATGCCAAGATTACCCCCGGGGCAACAAATGTGTAGAGAGAGTCAGGATAACAGCAGGATAGTTGCCGGGCTGGACGAAGCACGGCTAATACACGTCCGCCATGCTGGCTCGGCTAGCCATGCCTCCCCCCACCCCCAAAAAGGGCTTTAAAATCTTCAGGTTAACATTCTCCAGACAAGCAGTGCAGAAATAGGCATTTTCCCACTAATAGGCCTCTGTGTCATCTCATATGACTAAAAAGTAGAAGATGACTACACCGTTCATGGTAAGCCCTTCAACGACCTCATCTATGTTTCTGGTCGACAAACCTTCATCTATGCAGCTGAAGGTAAGAAAACAAACCCTGACCCAGTCAAGGCCATGGGAATTGCCGCCTACCAGAGCATGACCGACACTCTGGCTGACAACAAATTCCGCAATAAAAGTAGTACCAACGAATCTGTGCTGAAGAGGGCAGCAGAAAAACATCAACAATTTTTTTTAGTACATATTTTATTAGCCATTTCTTATGTGCCTTTACAAGAACAGGCATTCGAGTCATGTAGATAAGGTATTCAACAGTAAAGAAACACTGAAGCAAAACATTACTAAAGATTCAGATAACCTATTTAGGAGGCCTATATCCTAGGACAAGTGAAAATTAAGTGCCAAACCACTGGCGGGGTATAGGCATAAGCCCCTGAAGCATAGCCTGGCACCTTCCATCCAAATTATCCCCCACAACATTTAGGAAGAAAGAGAATTGTATGACTCCCACTTTGGCCCTCATGAATCAGTATTCAAGAATTATAACAAATGCCCTATGATGGGGGTGCCAGCAGATAGCATAGAAGCCTTGTGCCACATGATGCAGACTGTTATAAAAGATTCCCTTCAAGTTCTCAACATCAGCCTGCACCAGTGTCTCCTCACAAGGCCCAGCTTCCCCTGTACCTACACAAGAGGAATTGAGCCAGGAAGGTGAACAAAACACGCCTCCAACTCTAGGTCAACCACTGCAACAATGTGTGGGTGCATCTCAACCGCCTAGCTAAGTAGATGAGTTGAATGACAAATACGCTGATATGGAGAAGCCTAAATACCTTCAGTAGACAGACCAATAGGCAATAAGTGGAACGTTTACACCCTTCCTGCAACAGTCTCAGCAGCTCCACATATTGATTCACCATCAGGCTACATCAGCAAGTTCCACACTCTAGTGGATAGAGCTGCAAAGAAATGTGACTTGCTTATTGCCGAAAAAAACGATCTGATTTTAAGAAACCAGAGTGGAAATTAATAAAAGTGGTTCCCTTGCAGAAGCAAATAAAATTGATACAGATTCCAGATACAGTAGCAGCAAATAGTTAAGAAATACGAGAACTCATACATTTCTCCAGCTTGTCTCCCTGGTCAGGCACAGTACCAATGGATCTGTAAGGCATCAAGATGGATATATCAGGAAAGAGATTCTACTCTATGGCAGACATGTCCATCAGGGCTGCTAATATCATGGTAATAATTGGTAGGTATGATGAATTGGTCAGATATGGCTCTGTATCTAGACCTCCTGCCAGAGGAGAAGAAACAAGAACGTTTTGGCTGTGCTCATAGATTCCTCAATGGATGCAGCAAACATTTTGCTTTAGGCAAATAACTGGAGCCGCTGTCTTATGAAGACAAGGATGGTTAAGAGCTACTTCCTTTAGGCTGAAAGTCCAGAATAAAATCATGGATATGCCGTTTGACAAGGAGCTACTATTTGGAAAACTTGTGTTTTCCGATTTACAATAAAAGCTTTAAATCGTAAATCGGAAAACATGTGGATGGCGTTCTGCAGAGCATTAAGGCAGACACTGAGACAATGAGGTGCTTTGGGACTCTGCAACAAAGAAGGCCCCCAATCCTTACTGGTAGAGGAAAAAGGCAGCCAATCTGTACCAAATGTACAGATACCCATGATGTCAACCCTCCTATCAGCCTCAGTCATACCACCATACAGACACAGCTGCAGTCCTATGCAAGCACTAAAATGCAAAGCTCAAGCAACGCAAGATTTCCAGGCATTGGATACCACCAGAGATACCGGTAGGATATTGGCCTCTGTAGCAGGCAGAATTGCTACCTAATAGATAAATGGGGGATGGATTTGATCAAGTATAGGAAACACTAGAGTTTGGCCAAAGTTCACAAACATCCCCTCCATCCAGGTTATGACACAAGGACCTGTACTTGTTGAGATACCCAACATGCTTCAGAAAGGCATAAGAGTGACTCCAAAACACCATCAGAATGTCAGATTCTATTCCAGGTACATTCTAATGAAAAATAAACCCTTGAAAGAACGGAGGCCTTTTCTGGCCTACAACAATTAAATCTCATTCTATGAAAATAATAATTTAGGATGACAACAATCCAAGAGGTATTACTGATGAAAATGATAAGCAAATAAATGGCATGGATGAGAATTTCCCCATTCCAACTAACAAAATGCAGGTATCAAAAAATCATAAGAATGTTACTAGACCTGAAGGTCTAGTGACTTAAATAAGCTACTCGACCTATTTGTAATGCTCTTGACCCATAAACTGGTTTCAAATGAGGTGATCGTGGGCAACTAATTTCATTCATTGAGCTGCCATTTTCTTCATTATCAAATATAAGAGCAACTTCAAATGTGCGAGTTCAGCATAGCTGCTGTACAAAAACTCTTTTGTTTGATTTACTAGACTAAACGTTCTTTCCATATATAATACAAATCTAGCCACATATAGGATACCCATGACCCCTGACTTGCCTCTTAGTTCATTTATAGCATTTCCATCAGTGTAGGAATGTTTCTCAAATCATGTTTAAAAAATATCACTTTTAATACATAACTAAAACATGAAGTGGTAGCACACTGTCATTTGTAATCAGCAGATTTCATACTGAAATGGCTAGACACTTTCCCACTGACATGCAGCTTTACTTATAAAACTATATAGTGTACAAACAACAATGTTTGGACATAGAGTTTCTGAAAATATGTGTCATTTGCACATCACCAGTAAAGTTTCCTGGTTTGTTTTGCTCCTATTTAACCCCATGTTTGCATCACACTTTTTAATTACAAAACAAATTGCTTTTATAATTCTTAATGTATTTTTAAATACTTGTAATAGTAATTTACAGCCTATGTATTTAAATGTTATGTGTTAGAGAAAAATAACTCATATCTTCAGACCACTCACTTGACAAAAACCTTTAACTCTAGTAAGAGAGAGAAAAATAAACCTCATTTTCCAAGCAGTGATTAGTTAAAAGGCAAACTGACATTTGACCTCCTTCCTTGAACAGAGAGCAAATGTGTCAAGATAAATACAATATTTAATGGCATCTTTGTTGCTCATTCACTTTCTGAATGAACAGGACACCTGTTCCTTTCCAGCCTAAGTTTACTCACCAGATGGGACTAGAAGGTGCTAAAAGTAGTTCAACCTGATAATATTTTACTTGCAATTACGAGTGGGTGAGTAGATTTTTCGAGGCCTGGAATGCACCGCTCATATCTCAAATTTGAAGTAGCCTATTGCCACTACCAATTTACAGTTCTTCTTTTTGTCCTTTGCTATGCATCTGAAATCTGTATCACATGCAAAGCACCAATTGTGCCCCTATTTGGCATCTTGGGCACCAGGTCTACCCTTACCTAGACGACTAGTTGGTCAAAGGCTTGTCTGTAGCCTCTACAAACAAATCAATGCCAACCTGTACCGGGCTCTTGAAGTCACTAGATCTTGAAATTAACATCCCAAAAAATCATCACTTTGAAGCATTTATTGCTTAGGAGTAATAGCAGACACCCGGAAACCAAAGGCATATACTTCGACAGAAGGGCAAATGACTATAGCTACACTAGCAATACAAATACTGAAGCAAACAGAAGTGACAGTATGCCTACTAAGGCGACATCTAAGAATGATATTACCATAAATAGTGTTAATATCATTCTAAATTCTGAGGCCTATTCCAGAGGAATTGGACAACCACTGACTCAGGTATCAAGCTCTTTCAAAGACCATAACTCCAAAACTTATAGAAGCACTTCCTAGGTGGTATTAATAGAGAACACAGCTTCAGACCTGTTAGTCTCACTTTGTGGTCACCTCAAACACCACGCTGTATGGATGTGGCGCTCACCTACAGTAGTATTTGACCAGAGGGCTTTGGTATTGACACAAAAGACATATACACATAAATGTGCTCCAGCTCAAAGTGGCAAAGAGAGTACTGCAATCTTTTTTCCCTCATCAAGACATTTTGCTTATCATTTCCACTAATTTACCTTCTCCCATGAGTAATTGCCAGAAATGCAAAAGGAACCCTGTAAGCAGATTCTTATAGCTCCCACCAGGCCAATACACTTCTGGTTCACAGACGTACTTCTTGTAGCAGACGTACCACCCATCCAGACAGAGTAGAGTACATTTTGCCTGCTTACCTGCTTTGTGCTGAATCGTTTCATTGGCCTTAGGACTCTGAACCCTTTACCACTGTTGAACAATGCTAAAGTGCATGTGCTTCTCCCCTATACTTGGTAACATTGGTGTATACACAATTGGCATGTTTAGTTTACTTTTAAGTCCCTTGTAATTGGTATACCATATACACAGGGCCTGTAAATTAAATGCTACTAGTAGGCCTGCAGCACTAATTGTGCCTCCCACACAAGTAGCCTTTCAAACCTGTGTCAGGCGTCCCACTGCAGAGCCAGTGTGTGCAGTTTCACTGCTACTTTGATTTGGCATTTAAAACAGATATTTATAGGTACACCCTTTTAAAATGAGTTTTATATGCTCTGGGTTAAGTGAAATTTCACATTTCACTCCCCACTTTGTGGTAAAGTGCTGCTCAAATTCGACTTTGATGCTAGGAGCATTGTGGAGGGTGGATCTGCAATATTTATACAGATTCAGAACTCCTAAAATCTCCCCTAGTTGCACATGGGGTGGGGTTCCTGTAGATCCTGTATGCTTTTATAAGCCCTAGTGCTGGAAAAATGTCCCAAGTCATTTTCCCCATTACAGATCCCAGGCCACATAGGCTAACATGAAAAGAGGTTAGTAACTAATACCTCTTGATAGGAACAGGCTAGAAATACCATTCAAAGACTTTCCAGAATGGTATTAATAACTCCAACAATATCATATTGTTGACCTTCTCCTAAAGTGTACATACTAGAATTTATAAGACTTTCTTGTTTGTAAGTCCAAATTCAGCCTTCTAGTGGTCTGCCCTGATTGGTCAGAGTTAAGTGGATTAGCCAGGCTGCCTTGAAGAGGTGATAAAGAGCCCCTGGGGTTAACCAGCTGTGCTGGGAGGGCAGTGTGCTACTACACAAGAATGCCAGAGCAGGGGGAGGAGTCATAAACCACGGTCTTCAAAGGCAGAAGGATGGACACGGTCTCAGTTTCCACACCACACATTTGACCCCAACCAGACCTAGGATTAGGGAAGGTATGTGCAGATGGTAAGGGGAGAGTCTATAGAAATAAGCCATCCTACGGGGTGTTTTTAGCCAGCTCTTGACTCTTTACTGGATATTCAGCCATTATGAATTTGTAAGCTCTGGTGCAGTCTGGGACAAAATAATGCCACACTCTGCAGGATGTGGTCATATTTTTGGGGCATTGGCCTTCTCCCATTGGTCAGTAGTGACCTCCTGCTTGATCCGGGAACTGGGAATAAGTATCTGAGAGGGGCAGAGCCTCTCAGATCTGTTGCTTGAAACTTACTGAAGCAAAAAGTGCCCTGTTGAGAGGTTTTGCTGTGCAAAGATTTCTAAGGCCTGACCTCTGAAGACTGCACCAACTGAAACTACAGCCCTGTGGATTATCTTGCTGAAAAAGTAGTGAAGAGTGGACTCCCTGAAAGCTAGAGGTTAAAAGAGCTCACCTGGAACATCACCACCAAGTGTTCACAACCTGGAGAACATTAGTGGATTTGTAAGGGTTTTGTCCAAGTGGATTGTGGGAACTGAAGTCCTCAACTTTCAAAGACAATCTTGGAGCTTCCAGATCCTTGGAGTGAGTTTGAGAAGCTTTGGGACCTCTTGAAGAACTTCAGGAAGAAATTCAAGAAGTTTGGAGAACCTTTGAGCAACTTTGAAAAAAAGCTCCATAGAGGGACCGACTCAACCTGGACAGCTAGGCCGCCTGCCTTCAAACGCGAGCCAGCCAAGCTATCCAGGTTCATCCAGCTAAAAGCTCTGTAGCTCTCATTTGCAGAGATTGACCAGGAGTAGAAGAAATCCAAGGCCGGCGAACCCTCGCGGGAGCTGGCTACATGAAGAGCATCAAGAGACCCGGCGAGAAAAAGCTCCAGAAAAGTTTCTTCATCCGCTCGTAGAAAAGGTGACCAGGAGCAACCGCGAACACCAAGCCGCCTGCCTTTCATCGCAGGCCGGCCTGGATTCGTGGGTTGCCCCACTGAAGCGCTAAAGAAAAGGTTTTAAAGTCCGCTCCAGGGAAGATGACCGGGAGCTCATCGAGAGGCAATCCCACGAACCCTCACCGAATCCAGACTGGCTTGGAGCGTCGAGGGACCTCGGGGAGAAAAGCTCCAGAAAAGTTTCTAAGTGTGAATGTAGAAGATGAGACAGGAACCTGCTGCTAGCTGTAGCCGCTCAGGGCTTCATCGTGGCCATCCTGAAACTTTGACTTTGGCCCAGTCTATCTCAAGCAGGTATCCCAATATGGTGCTATAATCTTCTAAGTGCTATATTTTGCTACATTCATATCTCTGGTTCCCTACATTGGAGTTTTGTCATTTCCCGTCCGCATGTAGCAGAATCGGTGCATTGACCTTGTTGCGGGAGTGGGATCGCCGCAACGCTCTCAGAACCAACACATCACCGTAACAGCCCGATGCATCGGAACTGCGCATCGCCACCACTGCAGTGTGGAGAGATAAATGCATCCCCTCAACTGTGCGGACAAATCCGAGGCATTGCACTTTTGAACCAACACATCTTGGCTCAGCGCTTCTTTTCAGAACCAACGCATTGCCACCACTGCATGGGGAAAATCAACGCATGCCCTCAATTGTGGGCTCGACATCGACACATCGCTTGTCTGCATCCCACATCTTGGTGTTTCAACCAGGATCAAGGTACTGTGTTCACCAGGTCTGTGTGGCTCAAGTCCCCAGCCTGCGCTGCATCATGGTCGGCCTTATCTGTTGACTTTGCCCCGGTCCAGTGCGACTAGATAACCCCCATTGGCGCTTATTGCTCGCTAATCGCTAGAACTATTTTTATTCTTTAAAAATGTATACCTCAACTTATATACATTGTATTTTTGCCATTTTGGTCTTGACTTATTTTTTTGACTATTGCCAATTTTCTAAGCAGTTGTGGAGTCCTTTTTTGTGGGGTTTTCATTGTGTTACTGTGTGTGTGTTGCACAAATACTTTACACATTGTCTGTTTAGATAAGCCTGACTGCTCTGTGCCAAGCTACCAGAGGGTGAGCACAGGTTATCCTTTAGTGTGTATCTATCTCACCCTGCCTCGAATGGTGGTCCCTACGGGGACAGGGTGCATACCTCTGCCAACTTGAGACCCCATTTCTAACACTCTGAGATTGGCTTCTGCGTTACATGAGTTAGGAAAGGTAAATATTTCAGTAAGTCTGCAGGAATATATTGGCACAAGCCAGAGCCGTATCTTCAAACAATCATGTGTTGCAAAAAGTAAAAGGTTTTGTGTATGCGTACGATCAATGGGTTGTATTCTTTCCCATCCAGTCCCATCAACAGTACTGGAACTAGCTAAATCTGGATTGAAGCACGCCTGAATTAAAGCGCAGTAGACGGTCAAATCAGGTTTTAAAAGGTTACCTAATCACTATGGTCATATAGGATTGCAAAATAATTTCTAAAGGGCCTGTGCAGAGTGCTCCTACTATCTAAAATGCCACCAACAGCTTGTGAAGTGATTGCAGTGCTTTCCCAGTAGATGTTAGGCCCATTTGTGGCTCAACTATGACATTGGTCAGAAGGTTAATGAAATTCAGACCTTTTCCATCACAGAGCCTTTTTTACAGTTCTAAACAGACAAGGTCATCCTGAGAACTAATTTCAAGTTCATACCTTCGTCTGCATGTGGCTGTAGTTTTAAAGAAATGTTTTCAAAACCTGACAAATGTAGTTCAAAGGGCTTCCCATTTACTAGACGTCAAAAAGTGTCTCCGATAACCTCTAGTATCCTTCTGTAACCCACGTAAAGGATTTCAAGTCACAAAATAGGGATGCCCAAGATTGGTAACTGCAATGCTAGCATTCTGCAATATGAAGGTAGGAAGACCACTCACACACATAATGAAATCCCATTCTACTAGGAGCTTGGCAGCACTCTACCCCGAAGTGCCATAAGTGGACATTTGTCGAGCTTCAATGTGGAGGAACAAACACACCTTCACGAAATACTATTGTTGTGACTCTAGTTGCAGAGACACAGCAGTGGGACAGGCAGTTCTACGTCATCTATTCAAGTAAGGTGAGCCTGTCTATTTTATCCCTCCATCCTCTTACGATTTATATAATTAATTAAAATGTTCACACTGTTATTCTGATTCAAGCATGTTAAACTATGAAAGTATTACACGTTTAATTGTATTTCCAATCTTGAGCTAGAAATTGTTGATGTGAAATACTCTTGGAGGGATGAGGCAGAGACCAGTCTCACCTCACTGTCTGAAATTTGGATCCTTTAGAATGAGGTGGCTATGCTAACAAAATGGTAACTGTCTAGGCCTTTTCAAACTGTTAGTGCTTTGTACTGCTATGGTAAAGTAACTGAGGTACTCCCACTTCGACGCAAGGAATGATTCAAGCATATGAATCTATGAAAGATATCAATACTTGAGGACCATAGTTACAGATAAGTAACTTGTTGCTTCACAAGCAAACTACTACATAATAAAAAATATGGAACTCACACCTATCACTGCGTGCTTCTGTAAAAGGCCAGCAATGCAATGTACAGGATAATTTGTTAGCGAATTGTAATGTCTTTTGTCCCAACCTCCCCTAGTCAAAATTCATACACACCTAACGGCTAGGGCGCTCGACCTCGAACCTGGGGACCTGGGTTCGAGTCTCGGCAATAACACTAAACAAAAAACATCCTGTGATTCTGGGCAAATCACTTAATCTACCCGTGCCTAATAAAAATGAATGTGTGTCCTCATGTACTGTAACTGGTGCTATGTAAAGCGCTCTGATACCTGATTCGGTTTGGGTCTAGTTCGCGCTATATAAAACTCTAACAAAAAAAACAACAACAAAATAAAAAGTGAGTAAGACAATGCCACCCACCAATCTAACGTGATCACCTAAGGTCCTCCTGCAATTGAACCTAGTGTTCAATTTCACAAAGTTCAAGAGTCCCAGCAGAGCCACAAGGACAGTTCTAAATAAAAAAAAAAAAAACACATCTTATAGCTATCCAAATTACATCTTACAAGGAAAAGCCAGAACAGAGAATTGTGAACATGCTACAAATCTCAGTAAACACGCAGAACTATGAGGCCATAGTGATGGCAGATGTGTGCTCCTAAAAAGCACTCCCCATAACATAAAAATTCAACCAGAATATTAAGAGACCCTGGAAACAATTAACAAAACCAGATTAAACCTTCTCTTCGCTACTATATAATTTAAAGCCATCTTGTATCCCCTTCGGTGTAATGAGTCCCAGAAGCAATGTACATCTATTCTGGGTAGCACCTCGATAGGCAATGAGGCAAAAAGGTGTTGGGCCATTTTTAACTAATATCCTTCTCGGCTCCATTGCCTGTGATCCCCCAAAAAAGCTACTTTTCTTGTTTTCTAAAATCTGTTTATTGAGGTTTATCATCAGTGTTTCTTCAAGTCATAACAACATTGCTATGTTATGCAGATTTGTAGAGCGCACTATCACCAGGGAGGGTATCCTGGTGCTGAGCAAGTGTGAGTCTAAGCACAGCCAAGGCCTAGTGGGGCTACTTGAAAAATTAGGTCTTCAGCTTCTTGCAGAATTCAAGAGGTGAGGAGTATTGATTAAAAAAAACCACAATACTAATCATATCCATTCTATCGAGGTGTCAGTATATCCGAGCAGTACTGTCAAAGTAGAAGAGTATATAAAAAATATTATAACTATCATTGTGCATGGTATAGAATTGCAATAAAAAGAATTAAATCAATAATTCTGTACCGACTGTTGATTAAAACAGATGACTAAAGAATAAACAAACCAAACATTTCTTAGTGAAGTCAAATACAAATATTAAGTACCCCCGCCGAAATCAAGCCAAATTCTTAGCAATATCCTTGCATCAAACTTTATAAGGTAAGGGGACACACAATGTACATCATTCATTCCCATTCTCACTGCAACAATCTCATGTGTGATCTCCCTCGGGGATTAAAAGGCAAAAAGGATCTAATTCCAGAAGGGTGCAGTGGTATATTTATGGCAGCTTTTTCAGTCTTCCACCTGTACATACGGTTCTAAAATGTACTCCATCCATTCACGTCACATTGCCATTTATCAGCTGGAAGGCAGGCTTGAGAGTTCCAATGTATTTGAATACATCTCTTAACAAGGACCAGCACCCACTGAATAAATCTGTTCCCAGCTTCTTTGGGCTTAGGACTCAGAAAATCGCCTAGCAAGCAAATCTGAGGGGTATGTAGTGCTTCCCTATTAGCAGAAACTTCCAGACGCTATTCACTTTTTTCCCGAAATGGACAGAGGCACAAGTTCATACCAAATAGAAAAACCTTTGTGTCAGGGGAGTCACAGTGTGGAGTTGGGTGCATCTGCATGTCATCATTAGAATGTTAGCTATGTTGCTAGGATAGAATGTTAGCTTTTGATTATAGGAGCTGATCTTTGAGCTGTGAAGCTGTGCTGGAGGTATCTGCCTTGATCCTCAAATAAATCTATTTGATCTTCATTAAATTGACTGGAAATTGGATCTTTACATTGGCGACGAGGATGGGATGGGATGGGATGATATTGTTCTGAATGAAGTATTGAAAAGAATGGATGATAATGGACTGTCCATAAAGAAAGAAAAATGTCAGTTAAGAAAAGATAGTGTGACATATCTTGGACACGAAATTTGCAAAGATGGTATTAAGCCTAAAAAATGTATCATTGCTGCAATTAGAGACTCTCCTATTCCAAAAAATAAGGATCAGCTTAAGTCGTTTTTAGGACTTGCTGAGTATTGCTCAAAATTTGTCAAGGGTTTTACAGAAATTGTTGAACCACTGAGATTGCAGATGAAGAAATTAGTTATTTTTACTTGAATGAGAGTTGTGACAAAGCATTTCATAACATTAAAAGAAGCATCATTAGTGCTCCTACTCTTGGGCATTTTAATGTTAAGGATAAGACTTTTGTTACTACTGATGCAAGTGCAGTAGGGGTTGGAGCTGTTTTGACTCAGTTGAGTAATGGTGAGGAAAAGATCATTGGATTTGTTCCAGAAGATTGCGAGATGCGGAACTATCATATTCTGTGATAGAGAGGGAGGCCTTAGCGTGTTGTTGGGGGATTAGGCACTGTAAGTACTTTTTATGAGGTCTTCCTTTCCATGTGCGAATTGATCATAAACCGTTAGTTCATCTTTTCAAAGGAGGCAGAGGATTAGAAGGAAATGTTACCCCTAGGATTTCAAGGTGGATCTTGTCTGTACTTGATTTGAATTTTGTTGTTGAATATGTTAAGGGTCTCAGGAATGTAGTAGCAGACTATTTATCTTAAGTAGCATAAGTACACTTGTGACATAGTGACAAAGCACAATGCTCAAGTTCTCATGTGTTATATGATTTTAATTTTTGTTGTTCCTTTCTCTCTCGCAAATACTCCCAATTCCTGTTGCTTGTGTTTTATCCATAGATACCTGGGTATGACCTGACAAACGAAAGGAAAGCAGGAATACCGGTGTTGTATATAACTTTATTACTTTTCACATAGTTGCAGCAGCAATAGCACGTTTATATCTGGTCCTGAAGAAAGCTGCTGATACATGAGTTTGATCAGCAGGCTGAAACATGTTGACCACTAAGTGACAGTGGTTCTATATCCATACCACTGTGCTGTTTCATTTTAATCCTGTCAGATAGAACACATTAATAAAGTTAACCAGTGATCCTATCTAGGCAGTTTTAATTCACATTCTATTCTTTCACACAGCGCTGCAAACCTCACTACACTCATCATCTCACATATGGGATTACTATCCTGCTCCTTACCAAACAAAACATCTCTGAGCTCCTTCCTTAAATCTCGAAGTAGTAGCTCCCAGTGTTGACTAGGTTTTCTACACTGGTAAGGAGGACCCATATGATGAAGCATGTCACCTTCGGGTGAGTGAGGGTTCTTATCCTTAAGGGATGTCTTCCCCTGTGATT
The DNA here is from genome assembly GCF_964263255.1 of Lissotriton vulgaris. Taxonomy (NCBI): domain Eukaryota; kingdom Metazoa; phylum Chordata; class Amphibia; order Caudata; family Salamandridae; genus Lissotriton; species Lissotriton vulgaris. The sequence goes on along the minus strand of NC_141698.1, from coordinate 275,074,232 downwards.
ATCACTTTCACTAGTTTCGAGAGAGATAGGGTAATTCTGCATTTATAGCTCACATACACATGTCTGAGCCTGTAGGTGTAAACTTTGGTATTTAGTATTTATCTAGAATGCCAGTTGAGGGTGTGGAAAATAATATGGACATGATTGATGTAGTACATGATATTAAAGGAGTTGAACATGCTTTTAGCAAGGAGGAATGGACAAATGCAATGTCAAATGATGAACTTTTACAACAAGTGATTACTTGTGTTTCTCATGGGTGGCATCAAAACATTATTGAAGATGTAAGATTCAGAAGTTTCTACCATGTTGAGGCTGAACTGAGTGTAAGAGAAGGAAAACTATTGAGGAGATATCAATTTGTACCACCAGCAAGTCTGAGAGGGAAAATTATAAATATTGCTCACGAGGGACACTTAGTCAGGAATATGACTAAGAGAAGGGTCCAACAATTGTATTGGCGGCCTGGAATTGTTAGAGAGATTGAGGATGCAGTAAGAGAGTGTTACGCTTGTCCTCAAGCGGATAAAACAAAAGTTGTAAGGCAGCCTTCATTGGTGTCTACAACTTTTCCCAAACATCCATGGGAAAGAGTGGCGATTGATTTTCTTGGGCCAATTGTTAAGCTTGGTACTTGTAGCAAGTTTTTGATGGTCATTGTTGTCTACCATTCTAAATGGTTTGTGGTGAAAAGCACAGAATTTATAAATACTCAAAGAGTTGTTGACTTTATGGAAAGGGTGTTTATGAATGAAGGGATACCCAAGACACTAGTGTCAGATAATGGTGTTCAATTGGTGTCGAAAGAAATGCAGGAATTTCTTTCTAAATTTGGGATCATTCATGAGAGGGTTGCTCTATTTAGGCCACAAGCAAATGCTTTAGGGAACAAATTAATCGACTGATTATGGATAATATTCAGTTGTCCCTGTCTAATGGATTGTCTTGGCGTGAAGAATTAAAAAAAAATTGTGTGGTCTTACAGGATTGCGCTGCATTCAATAACAGGGGTTTCTCCATTTATATCTTTAAAGGGACGTGAACCTGGTGTCAAAGAGGTTCCTGGTTGGTTGAAAGTGAAAGATTGTGTGTGGGTGGACAGAACTGCTGTGGAAGATAAAGTAGTTAAAATGCAAGCTGAATCTACTAGATATTATAATGATAGGAGGAGTGTGAAAGATATTAAATTTGAGATTGGTGATTGGGTAACCATAAAACATGGTGGTCTAACAGCAATGGGTGACAGCAAATTTTCTGCACCGATTAAAGTGAAGTCTATAAAAAGAAATGTTGTTATCCTATCAGATGGATCAGCTTGGAGTATTGGAAACATATGCAAATGCCTTGCTCCGGTTCATGTTTCTGAAGATTGATGTCTTTTCAATATAAAAAATGGACATGTATTATATTCCTTAAATATGATTTATATGAAAAAAAATGTATAATTTATTTAGTGTATGTTAAGTAGGGAGATGTGTAGAGTTGAGTGCATCTGCATAGATTTGAGTACATCTGCATGTCATCATTAGAATGCTAGCTATGTTGCTAGGATAGGATGTTAACTTTTGATTATAGGAGCTGATCTTTGAGCTGTGAAGCTGTGCTGGAGGTATCTGCCTTGATTCTCAAATAAAGCTATTTGATCTTCATCAAATTGACTGGAAATTGGATCTTTACACACACCTAGGGCAATTTATGTCAGTCAAACATCGGATAAGGTACAGCTGCCTCGGGGACATGTAAGTCATGTGTATACAATTCAATTGGGTATATTTGGATCTCATATTTCTAGAAATTAACCGCGTGTACATCCACACTCTGCTGCTTATCAGTAAAAGGCTTATGTAGATTTTGTTCCCATTTCCGTGCCGGTTGGGGTTTAATCATAGCAAGCATGGATTTATACAGCCACGTCATAGAATGCTGAGTGTTTGTCATCGTGAAAAGCAACTGCAGTACTTGTGTTGGGTTCAGTTTGACAGGCGCGCCACTTCTGTTTAAAGGAGTGGATTATAGAAGCACATTTTAATAATTGTGTCACTAGGAGGTCCCAATCCTCTATCAGACTGAAAAGAGGGATAATATGGCCATCAGAGAAAATCAGAGAATAAATCTCCCATCATTATTAAACCAAGCTCAGGCCATCTAGCCAATGCAGAAGCAGGCTGGCGTCCCAGGTCGTCCGGGAAGACAATCATGAGAACCATAGGAGGATATAATGAGCATGGCACTGTCATACGACCACACCTGAGTGCCTTGGTCACTAAATTATTTCCAACCAAGCGTTTTTTCTTGGGCTCCGACAGACAGTCTCTAGTTTCCCTCTGGATATTAATAACTCCAAATGCCCTAATTATTAAGGTAATCTTCCTTAAAATACATTTAAAAATGATGGCAACCTAGCACGCCCTCAGCCAAGGGGAGTTTCAAAATTTTAATAGTTGTCTCTTTGTCACCCATATAAAACCTCAGAGTCGGATTTCCAGTTTTCTGAAACATTTTGATGACACCCACTAGTAGTTTTTTTTATCTGTTTTATTTGCTTGTGAGATTACACATATAGTAGGCATGTCTGATTAGTAAAGAATATTACATTACAGGGATATGCATATGCATACATCTCCATTTGTTGGACAACAGAGTTAATGTGTATAAGTACGTAACCACACTGCAAATTAACAATGAAGAAGACGAGAGAACTTATACAATAAACTGGTATTTGCTTGAGTAAGATCACCACTGTGCTGTATGTAATAGCTGACGATCTGTATGAGAATGTGATGGGTGTGGGCACAGTTGGGAAATCCTGCATCGGTACTGCACCTCTGGCATCCACAGATCTGTCAACTACATCAAAGATGAAATTGGAACACTGGGGGAGGGGTTGGGCCAACCAACAGTGGGGGTGTTAACCAGCACCTCCTATGGTGCCCTGATGCCTTGGGATAGTCGCCTATGTGACCGTGGACCTTTTCATCAATTTATGACCACTAGTGTATGTTATGTGCATGTGACCATGTTACATGTGGGTACCTATTCTATTGCGAGCGTGTTTCAGGGTGACTTTCGCTAGGGTTGTCAGTGACATACTACCTGGAGCGCCAATAGTTTTGTGTTCCACTGGGATGAAATTGGATATATACGTAGGTCAGGGGTATCCTCCCTGAGTAGGGCAGTTCCCTCCACCTTGGCCCAGTTTAGTATGGAGTGAGACCAAGCCTGTAGGGTTGGTGGGTCATCAGACTTCCAGCATTTAGTGATAAGACTTTTGGCTACCACCAGGCCCAAATCTGGGAATCAGGTAGTGGCTCTATGCGCTTTGTCCCTGGCGAACAACCCCAGTATGCAGGCCTCCCACTTGTTTGGAAGTACTCTGTCAGTGCATAAGTTCAAGTGTTGTATCACTCCCTTCCAGTAGGTTTGTAGTGCAGGGCACGCCCATATCATATGTAACAAGTTGGCGTTTTAAAGCTTACAGCGCAGGCAACATGCATCTTGCCTGCAGAAGTATCTGTTGAATTTATCTGGGGAAAGGTATGCTCTGTGTAACATATAGAATTGGATCAGGTTGAACTTTACATTCCTGGGGACTGATGTGGGGCTCAACAACATCATGTTCCATTCTTTGGGTGTACATGGGCGTATCAGATCCTCCTCCCAAAGGTTTTGGAGGGGTACTCACTCTTTGCGGAGTGTGCACAGTGCTTCCGGTAACCTTTTGCTGAGGTGCCTCCCTGTGCCCAACACGTGTATGTACTGCAGCAGGAGATGTGTGTTGTGGCTCCCGTGTGATGTCTCACCAGTGTCGCCACATCGTGCCTACCTAGAAGGCATAACTGAGAAAGAGTCCCAAGGAGACTCCCTCCTCCCGCACCAAAGTCTCATATGTCATCAGCATGCCTTCACTGTAAATATCCCCGGCTGTATGAAAGCCTGCCTCATGTCAGGCTACATGTTCAGCCACCCTAGCCCTGCCAATCCCCCTTGGTATGCCTAATAGTGGAAGGGAAGGTGCATATGGCAAAAACATCTATTAGGTACTGGTACCAGCAAAGGGAGGGACCTGGGCGGTCTGGAGCACGGATGAATGATGTGAATGATCGCGTCTAGGGCGTATGTGGGCCATACTCTGCGCTGTCTGCCAGGCATAGCTCCACCATCCACCTGGCTACCTATTGCAGTTGGAATGCCAGATAGTAATATTCCATGTTTGGTATGGCCAAGCCCGCTGAGCCAAAGGTAGATACAATTTTACGAGCACGACTCTAAAGCGAGTTCTGTTCCATATTAGGTCACGGAGTATGCTCTCCAGCGAATGGAAAAATGACAGCGGTAAATGAAGTGGTTCGTTGGTAAAATGATACAGAAGGCGTGGGAGCACTACTATTGTGATAAACTCCACCCTCCCTGCCACTGAAAGATTAAGAGTTTTCCAAAACTCTATTTGTGTCTTCAGGGTAGTAATCTCTCTAGTGAGGTTACCATCTAATAAGACCCGGTCAGTGTGGTATATCCGTATCCCCAAATAACGCAACATGAACAGATGCTATGTCACTGGAGCACCGTCAACAGTGTGATGAGGGTCTGGCATGTGGGGAACACAGGGAAACAGGCATGATTTTCCCCAATTAACTTGCAGCCCCAACAGCGTCGCTAAGAGTTTAAGGGTGATAGGTATGACAGATGGCACAGACTGGATATCTCTGATATATAGTTGAATGTCGTCAGCATATAACGATATGGCATGTGTGTCAGTGCCTATTGGGATACCCCTATGGTTTGCAGATGCCCATACAGCCAGTGCTAAAAGTTCTATGCCCAGAAAGAAAATTAGTGGTGAAAGGGGGCAGCCCTGTCTGGGGCCTCTGCGGATCTCTATAGGTTGTGAGAACAAGGTGCCAGTACGGACTTGCACCGTCAGCGCTCCAGATAGCAATTTAACCAGGCTTAGAAATTATTTACCAATTCCATACCATGGAAGCACAGCAAACAGAAATGGCCACTCAACAGTGTTGAAAACTTTTTCCAAGTCCAGCACCAGGCAAACCGATTCTGGCCAGTCATGCAGCACGTATCTCATTACCCGAAACAATCTGCGTATGTTGAGGGAGGCGTTACGTGATGGGACAAATCTAGTCTGATCTTTGTGAATAAGGTGCGGTGATAGGGATGTTAGTTGACCTGCCAGAACTCCTGCCAGAATTTTATAGTCCACATTAAGTAGCGCCAGTGGGTGGTACAATCCTTATTGCGTGGGATCCCTGTCAGGTTTTGGAAGGGTAATCAACGTGGCTTCAGTAAGGGAGACTCGCATATTGTAATGCCTCTGTATATACCTGATGCAACTGTGGGGCTAATAGATCGTGTATGTTTCATAAAATTCAGATGAAAAGCCATCTGGCCTGGTACTTTTCCAGAGGCCAGGGCGCGCATTGCTGTGCCTATTTCACCCTGCGTGACTGAGGCATCTAACTCCATAAGATACTCCGGTGTGAGACTAGGAAAAACAAGGCAGTCTAGGAAGGAGTATATGTCTAGTTCTGATGATTCCAGTGTGGACTGGTACAGTGACGTTAAGTGAAGGGTCAGTTTGTTATGTATTTCATGTTGTGTGTATTTCATCACGCCACTAGGGGACCTAAACTCTGTGATGGAGCCTGCCGGACGATCCTGTTTAATCAGCCAGGCAAGAAGGAACCCTGAGTGGTCAGCCAGTCCGTGTATTTTTGCTGAGTGTGCCGAATAGTTCAGGCATCTCAAACATACCAGTAATGACAAATGTTTTTTGCACACATCTGATAATGTTGTTGAGCATAGAGGTGTTGGCGCCTCTCGCGTTTCGAGCTATAGCAAAGCAGGTTCCACATATACCAAGTCTGACTCTATTTGTCACTGCATATCACTTCCTATTCCCAAGCACTGACCTTGTTGTGTGACCTTTAGTACATTCCATTTCACTAGGGCCGATGTGGCCATGCCTGTGTTGTATTCAAAGTACTCCCCAATGGCTGTGCTATGAGAGTCGGGAATGCAACATCTTCCAGCATCACTGGCTGTAATCGCCATGTGGAGATAAGGTGGGTTGTATGACTAAACAACTACTGCCTGAACCACGACTTCCTAAACCACAAATGTTTAACAACGATCTTTTCTAAACCACTACTTATTTTATAACGACTTCCTAAACAACAAAACTAGAATCCTTTAAATTGCCATTTTTAACTTTATGCGAGTAATATTTCTTAAACCCTCATGTTTATTCTAGCTGACTTTAATAAGGGTGGGAAGTGCAAGAGTTGGTTCCAAATTAAACAGTGAAAAGAGATCACTGAATGGGGGACGAACATGGATGTTAAAATCTTCTGTTAGAGTAATCAGACGTCAATTAAAACAGAGGCCAAAGACTCACATGTATTATTAGTATCATCATTATTATTATTAATATTTTGCCCTCATTTAGTATTCTAGGTATTATTGACATGCCAAATAGAAAGTGCGGACTTGAGGAAGATTTTAAAGTGAGAATTGCTGAAGTTCAAATATTAAAGAAGTTAAACGATAAAACCCAATTTCCAGTATTCTAAGCTAACTGTCCAGAACTTAAGCATCTTGGTCCGCTGCAAAATATAATATTAAATTGGTGTGGGAATACACATATGTGAAAGGAGGTAGTCCATTACAGAGGGATTCACAGTGGGGGATATGATAAATCAAATCTGCATGACCTTATCGTATGATAAATCTTCTTGTCATATCTTAACAGTTCACAAAAGATGAAACACTATATTTCCCTAAAGATTTCCACCAGGGCCGGGTTAGGCTATCACAGAAAAGTGCAGGATGGAAAACGGTGTCCATAATGAGCAGGAAGGAGGTAGCTCCTTGGTTGTGAATCGACGTCCATGCTCGGTGAAGGGCCCCAACAGGAGAGGCCAGCCTTCAAGACACAGCCTCCATGGTGTGCCTAGGTCAAAGGGTGCCTGAGAAGTTACAAGTGGATTGTGATTTTCCAAATGCCACCAAAGCTCATTGATTGGAAGCACCCTCAATCATTGCTAACAATTTCCTATATGTTTGTTCGTGAAAAGAGGTGTTTTCTTCTGGACAACAGAGAATCACTATTTTTCAAAGATGCATGGATGTGCCTTCCTAAAGAAGGGAGGTGCTGATATCCAGCAGCGGCTTGCACAGGTAAGCGGGGTGAGGCGGGTGGGGCATGGCAGGGGAGGAAGCTGACAGACGACCCAAAAGAATGCAGAGGAGAATTTCTTGATGTAAATGTCCTAAAGACCCCAAACCACCGCTGAACTCAGCATTGGTTTTAAAAGGGATAGTATGGATGCAGAAACCACCTGAGGAATATTATTACAATGTAGAGGTCGAAACCTAGGCATGTGCAGTACAGTATCTGGTACATGATCACATGCAGTTCTCCTGTCCCATTTTGTTGACTCCTACAATGGACATGTATAGGATAAACATAAAAATAAGCATTACCCATTGTAAACAATTTAAGATTTTAAAGAATCCTTTTTATTGTTTTCAAATCTGTTTTTATTTTTAAAAAAAAGGAAGATCGCACGTCACAGGACCAGAGTTACACAGCGTTAAGCCTACAACACTATCCAGGGCCGGTCGTGTGCTCGAATATTACATGCAATTTGCTAGTACTCTGTAGAGGAGGCGAGATGTTACACAGCGTTATGCCTACAACCCACAAGGGGCCGGCCGTGTTTTGTGATGCATATGATGGCATAGTCTGATCCCATATGAAGGGAGACCCCTAGTGTCCCCCCTGGCAACAGATGGGCAACGCACCCGAAGTCAACAGTCGGCCCAACAGGGCCCAGAACCCGTAGAGCAGCAGAGAGGATGGAAGAAAAGAATAGACAATAGGAGATGAACGAAGGAGAAGAGGAGAGACAGCGCAGGGAGAGCAAGAGCAGTGCGCGCTGGGGATGAGAGAGCAGGGCATGAAGGCCATTCCCATATGACCATGTTGGGATCGCAGCGCAGGAGGGCAGCTAGGGCATCAATCTGCTTGGGTCCGAGGGAATAACAGCATCTGCGAGAAGGCGCAGCGTTCTCAGTTTGGTGGACATGTGGCGAGCATGTTCTACCGTGCATAGGTATTTGATTAAAGGTTTCCAAACAGCCTCATAGCGTGTATCATGTGCCTGTAGTCGCGCTGTGAAAAGCTCCATAGTGACAACATGCCATAAACGCACAAACCAGGCAGCGACTGAAGCGCCAGAATCCAATAACTCCTGGTAAGCGCCTTCAGGCCAGCAGGTTTGATGCCCAGCAAGACCGCACTAGGATCATCAGGCAAAGGGAACCCCAGCACCCTCCTGATGTGGCTAAGGACCTCCTTCCAGAGTATAGTCAACAACGGGCAGGAGGATGAAGGGAACATCCTGTGAAGGCGTTGGGGCGTGTAATACCACTGAGTCATGAGCTTATAAGGGTTTTCCCGTTGTGGAATGCTAAAGTACACTTTGGGAATATACCGCCACAGCCTGCTCCACTGTGCAGATGAAATATCCGCGTGTATCAATTCCTGCCAGTGACGTTGATAGGGGTGGGAGGGCGGCATCTGTGGATGCTGCAAAATCTGATAGATGTGAGATATAAGCCCCTTTGACTCAATGGGATGTCGGGCCAGGAGCTCAAAAGGAGTGAATTCCCGCGTAGCTGCCTGATGCATGTCCTTCGTAGACACACAGTGTCTCAGCTGGGCATATTGTAGCCCTGCCGTCGACGGGATTCGGAACGCTTCCCTGCATTGAGCAAAGGATTTAAGCGCCCCCCGTCAAACAGGTCCATTATAACCCGGCAATCCCTCTGCGACCATTTATCAAAGGCATGTGTGTGGTATGCCGGTGGGAAGGACGGATTCCCCTCTATCGGAGTGTGTGGCGAGGGGAAGGTCTTGAGGCCTCTGAGTACGGCTACTTTATCCCAAATGTCCAGGACCGTTTTGTGGGTACCGCAACATAGGCGCTCTTAGAGCGCGCCGCCCGTTGGTGCCAGTCAAGGTCCCAGATAGTTCGCCCCGTCACAGCTCGGTCCATGTGTAGCCTTCCCTTCTCACTCTCTGGGGCCACCCACTCCACTACGCACCGAAGATGTGCTGCCCAATAGTAATCCACCAGATTGGGACATGCCAGTCCCCCCCTATCCCTCGGCGCCATTAGGAGCTTTTGCGAGAACCGAGGTCTCTTACCGCCCCAAATAAAGTTTGTGAGGTCGCGTTGGAGGCTGCGTATGTAATGCAGCGGAATGGGGGTGAGGAGGCAATGAAAGAGATATAAGATTTTGGGAAGGACCAACATTTTGATAGCGTTGAGTCGGCCCAGCCACAACAGCAGCAGTGGCAGCCACCGCCTCAGATCTTCCAGCACTGACCTGCGACAGTCTCGCCAATTAACTTGCGTCAACGTGTCGAGAGAGGGAGTCACTTGGAGGCCGAGGTAGCGAATGGAGTGGGCGGCCCATTGGTATGGAACCAGGCTCTCCAGGAGGGAGATCTCCTCCTGTGGCATGGTTAAATTGATAGCCCAAGACTTACTGTGATTAATTTTGAGGCCAGAAGCGCGTTCAAAGAGGCACAGCGCAGTATGGAGGGCCGGAAGGGACTCTCGGGGGCGCGTTAAGGAGAGAATAAGATCTTCCCAACCAACGCCACCTTGTTTTCACGTTCCCCCAATTGGATACCATGTATATCGGGTGCCTGACAAATCATCTCTGCCAGTGGTTCCACCACAAGGGCAAATAACAGAGGTGAAAGGGGGCACCCTTGTCTGGTACCCCTATAAATGGTGAACGGTTCCGTGAGCCGGCCATTGACCCGGATCCGAGCCTGTGGAGCAAGATATGGCGCCATGATTCAGGTAATCATGTTCTGGCCCAGTCCAATTTTACGTAAAACCGCCCGCAGGTAGGTCCAATCCACGCGATTGAATGCCTTCCCCGCATCCAACGAAAGAAGGCTAGCCGGGATCTCCCAGTGGCGTGCTTTACCCACTAAGTGCGCTATTTTGCATACATTATCCGCCCCCTGCCGGTTAAGGATAAAGCCAACCTGGTCTGGATCCACCAGGCCTGGCATATAGGGGTCCAGACGCTTCGCCAAGAGTTTGGTGTAAATTTTTAGGTCGGTATTTAGCAAAGCAATGGTGCGATACGACGCGCACTGTGCGGGGTCTTCCCTTGCTTTAAAATCAATGCTATTTCCGCCATACCTATTTCCTGGGATGGCTCCTCAGTGTCTGTAAAGGAGTTATACAGCCTCTAGAGATGCGGTCAAAGCTGGGACTGGAACATGCGATAGAAAGATAAAGGTAGACCGTCCAAGGGAAGATCCCTCAAGGCTGCTAGTACCTCTTCTTGAGTGATAGGTCCTTTCATGGTCGCAGCATAGTGCGGGTGCAGCGTCGCCCCCGTGAAATTATTTAGGACATCCGCTACAACCTCCAGAGCCAGCAGCTCCCTCTGATATAGTGCCGATAGTAGGTCTGGAACGCCTCACGCTTATCCCCCTCCAAGGTGACCTTCGCTCCATCGGGGCGCTGGACCGTCAATATATGAGCCGTAGCCGCACGTGCCCGTAACCTTCCCGCGAGCAACGTGCCCATCTTGTCCCCCCCTCGTAGTACTTCTGCTTTAGGGCCAGTAGCAATTTCTCTGCTTTGTTAGTGCGTAAAAGTCGTAGTTGCCCTCTAAGGTTGGCAATGCACCTCCTAGATGCTAACGAGTGGCCGCCCTGATCCCTTCGCTCGTCCAATTTTATGTCTTTTGCCAGTCTATCCTTTAAGAGCCAAGCCTCGAGCACCCTGGCAATCGCAAGAGTGGTTATGTGGCTTCTCATGGTTGCCTTAAAGGCGTCCCACACCACAGGGAAGGGTGTCTCTGGGAGATCGTTGGTAGCGAAGTAAGAGTCAATGGCAGTTCTGATGCTGTCAACATCTGCCGGATCTCGAAGGATACCCGGTGGCAGGTGCCACTTCGATTCGTGGGGAGAGGAAGTGGCCGGGTCCTGAAGGACCAACTCAACATGTGCATGGTCGGAGAGCGAAATATCAGACATGGAAGCTCCCAACATATCGCGCAGCAGGGCGTGAGAAACAACGAAGTAATCAATCCGGGAGTACGCGCGATGGGTGTGGGAATAAAACCAAAGTCCCTCAAGTCCGGGGAGTGATAGCGCCATGCGTCAAACAGTCCCAGTTCCGTTATTTGAGTACGCAATGCGGAAGACATGGCCCCGGCACCACTGAACACGGCATCACTACGGTCCACTGTCGGGTCCCAGACTAGGTTAAAATCCCCTCCTAGGATCAGAAAGGGGTCTCCCCGCGGGACGTGGTCTGTCAGGAGCGACTCCAGATACCGATCCTGCATCTGGTTGGGCGCATACACATTACACAGAGTGAAGGTACACCATCCAATTGCCACACTCACCCTAAGAAAGCGCCCATCCCCACTCCTGAAGGGCCCAACCACCCCCGCCTGATGCCAGCCCTGCACAATACTGCTACACCTGCTGTCTTAGTGTCTGTTGCCGCCCAAAATTGGAGGGGATATCTGGGGTGAGCCATGCGTCCAGTATCAGCCTGTAAAAGGTGGGTTTCCTGCAAAAATATGATGTCTGGACTCTGTTGCAGGAGGTATCGCCACGTCTGGCGCCGCTTATTAGGGGAGTTCAGGCCCTTGACGTTTAGCGTTAATACCTTCAATGGCCTGGGTATGTTAGCTTTCATATTATGGACCAGTCAAATCCCATCCACGCCTCTTCCCTCCCACCCCTGTGCAGCGCAGCCCCGCAGGATACGCCCCCCGCCCCGCTCCACCCCGAGTGTCGCTGTTGCGTCTCCCCCAGCCCAATGCACACTAAAGAAGGGAAAGAGAAAGAGGGCGGAAGCCATGGAAAGCAAAGTGCGGAAAGGCAGAGAGAAGAGAAGAGAGGAAGAAGCGAAGGAGGGAAGAAAGCCAGTACGATACAAGAAGAGAAAGGAAAGAGCAAGAGTACTAGAAGCGGCCAAACTAGCCACAAAACATAGTAGAACCATAACGGCCAACAGGGCCTCACTTCTCTGGCCCATGTACAGGGCATCCTACACCCAAGGGTTTGGATACTCTCAGGGATGTCACTCCCTTAGGGACTGTCCGGGATGGGTCCACAGTAGCCTTGCAGCTCTATCATCAGGGAACTCCTGCCACCCCCACCCTCCCAACCAGGAGCCGCGGCATACGGTGAAACATGCTGCAGAGTACCACTCGTCTGGGTGAGAGGAACCCGCTGGGGGAGCTGGCAATCTGATGTTCAGCTGAGGGCCATTCCTCTGAACATGGCGTTGAAGGACACGAGACAGGGTCTTCCCGATATCCTTCCAGGGATTTAATGTGGGCTATGATGTCCTGCTTGGCCTGTGAGGTCGATCGCTCGTCTAGCGGGGGCGTGCGACAATGGCGCTGGACAGTGGTCCAAGTCGGTTTGGCTGGTATCCGCTCCTGTCTTCGTGGGCGGGATGGGCTTGCCGGCTGCAATGTTGGCACCTGAAGGAGCTGCGCCGCCTCCTTGAAGGTCCTGACCACTCTTCGCCTGTTCTCCCACTGGAAAATAAGGGCAAAAGGGTGGCCCCATTGGTACGAGATGCCCAAGGTTCGTAGTTTCTCTGTTACTGGCTTAAAGGCTCGCCGTCGCTTCAGAGTGTTGGGCGCCAAATCCTGAAATATCTGTATTTTGTGCCCCTGGTATCGGAGATCCGGTTTGTCACGAGCAGCTCTCCAGATGGCGTCCTTCTCCGTAAAGAAATGGATCCGCGTCAGGATGTCTGGGAGGAGGCCCGATCGCACCGAGGACCCAGAGACTCGGTGCGCCCGGTCCAAAGTCGGCGGAAAGGCATTCTCATCACCCCATACCTCATGGAGGAGCTGCACCACATACGTTAGAATGTCCTTCCCCTCTTCTTCGATGGGAACACCCCAGATGCGAAGATTGTTCCGGCGGCTCCTGTTCTCCAAGTCCTCCTGTTTGACTTGCAGCTCTATATTCTGCTCTTCCAGAACCGCCTGGCGCTGCCACAGCTGCTTCCGGTCTTCAGTGCGGGCATCCATCGTTTTTTCCAGCCCATCCACCCGGTCCATCAAGTCTGTGACTTCCCTCTGAAGCTCCGTCCCGCAGGTGTGCACCTCAGACCTGAGGGAGCCGATCTCCATCTTGAGCTCTGTCATAAATGAGGTCATAAACGCCTGAGTGACCGGCATTGAGTCTCCCGCTGCCTGGGAAGAGCCCTCAGAGGCCTTCGACGCCCCGCCTTACCCCACATCGCCACAACAGTGTTGTCCCTGGGGGTCGCGGCTGGGTCCACCCTACCCCCTCTGGAGCACGCCATCGCTAGCCCTGAAGTGGCCCGGAGGCAGTCAGAGAGTGCAGCCACAGCTCGCCCAGCACCAGGCAATTAGGGGGGCTCCCCAATGTGATGCTGTTGGTCAGGTATGATCCAGAGTCTCAGTCCCAGAACAGAATGTAGGGTAACGGTCCCCAGCAAACTGCCCGTCCGCTCACTGGCACCCAGGGGGGATGCCGCACCGAGGTGGATCCCAGCAAGGTCTGCAGTCCGCCGCCGCCACTCAACACCTGCCCTCCGGTGTCTCCACTCCCTCCCCGTTGTCGTTCTTCACAGGGTGCTCCCTTCGCCGAAGATCAGCTCCACCACCACCAGGGCTGCACCCGCTGACAAGATGGCGGGCAGCCTCCGCAACCTCGGGATTTTAGGCCGCCGTCTGTGCCTCCAGGGCGTCCGTCGCCAACAGCGCGCTCTCCCGTCACCCCTGCCTGGGCCACACAGCTCCGATGGGGTCCCGGTCCGTCAACAGCCGTTCTGTCCTACTCTGCGGCCAGTGCCAGACCCCGGCTTGACAAGATGGCGGCCGCCGCAGCCCGCAGGGAAGGTTAGGCTAGGACAGCGTTCTTTCGGCGTTCCAGGTACCACCTCCACTCAGGACACCCGGCGGTACCCCCCACCTTCTGTCACCGAGGCACCTCCAGAAAAGGTAATTGCCCTTCCCCAGCTCCGCTCAAGATTGCTTTAAAAGGTAGGCCCGGCCGGAGCTCCCGGAGCGTGCGTCTCAGCTCATCTGCAGTGAGACCACGCCCCCCCAAGAATCCTTTTTAATATGTACAAACCAAAAGAAGTGATTAGCCACTGAAAAGCTAGAGCAGGCTCGAACCATATGTCTGGCCCTGGCTCAGCTCGAGGTCCTCTTAGAACCTTGATCCGAAAACGAGCCAAGCCTTCATGTAAGGTCATATGGCTTAGTGGGTACAGTTGCGGGCTAGGAAACATGGTGAACCAGATTTGAATCTGGCCTGGCTCAGCATCCTGTGAGTCCTGACAAATCTAAGTGTGCAACCCCCTTCGCCCCCCCACCCAAAAAAAACCAATGTAACACAGTCAGTTTCTGTTGTAAAGCACCCTTATGCCCTAGAGTGAGGTTCGCACTTTGGAAAACTGCTTGAAAAATTGTGATTTCACCCACACTCTTACCTCATATGCCAGCAATTAAAGGCAACGCATTAAATGTTGATGTCTGAGAGCAGTACCTATTGAGTAGCTAAATTATGCAATGCGAAACTACAAAATCTGGGTTTCACAGGTTTGGCCAAATTCTGTGATCCTAAGTAAATACTGTTTTTCACCGAACCTCCTTTTTGTTCATTATCACACCTGAGAGCATTTTCAAATACATGAGTTTGGGACGTGTGCTGTGCAATAATCACTCTTGTGGTTGGTTTAATGGACTATCATTTTGTTCCATCTATTGCAGAATTCAATTTCGCATATAGGGTACACATGAGAGCTGGCCCGCCTTCTAGTTCACTAATTGCGTTGTCATTGATGTTGGGCCAGGAATATTTTTCATGCCCTGTTTCAAAATTCTCACTTTTACTAAATACTTTGCAAATAATCTGATGCACTAAAGTGAAACACTTAAGTCGAAAAACGCACGAATAGCTGGTTGGCGTAGATTGTTCCAGGTAACACTGTTGTACCCTCACTGAGAAGAAAGAGAGGAGTGAGGAAAGGAGGATAGAGGAAGGTAGATGTGGGGGGAGGGGAGACAGAGCATTATGATGTTTGATATTTCTCCGCGGTGAGCATCCAGTGCCCATTATTGGCTTTGGTGGGCAGAGTGCGACGGATTCTATGGGGGTTTATTTGGACCCAAGTGTCTATCTAGCGAGGCCCACATTTCATCCCTTGCTGTGTGGTTGGGTGTGTGCAGAGCCGTTATGTTGTCTGCCCCTCTGAGGAAGGTGATCCAGTTAACCCAGCCTTTGAAAGTCGCCTTCCCTGTGTATTTCCAGTTCGCTAGTATTGTTTTGACTGCTGTAGTGAGGAGAAGGTCTATCAGGTCTCTGTCCCCCCTGGAGTCTAAATCTGGGTCCATGAATGCTGTGAATAGCCCCACAAAGCCTGGTTGTATTTCCCGTCCTGCTTACTTAGTGATGAAGTCCCTAACCTTCTTCCAGAAATTCGTAACTTTGGTGCAGTGAAAAATCAGGTGAGCGAGGTCGCCTCTCTCCCTTTGGCACTTCCAGCAGGTGTACTTTTCTCTGACTCCGACCTCCGCTAGGCGGGCCGGTGTCCAGTAGGCCCTGTGTAGCAGCCAGTATTTGGTTTGTATATTTTACGGAACAGGGGACCCTAGTAATTAGAGATCAACCGAATGATAGACATATACTAGATAGTATATTTGACTACTGTCCAGCCGGACAGAGTTTTTTATTTTTCAATTTTTCAGATTAAGTGTGTAGGTATAACATTTATACAAAAGTGGGCACAACCTGTGACCCACAAAGGACAAGACAAAACATATGACAAAACAATTATGTAAAAGTGCACAAAAGCGGTCTGTACTAGTAATCCATTTTACAGACTGGAATTAAATCATAGCAAACCATTGTTTAACACAATACGTGAATTAAGACAAACATATGGTGCATTATGGTCGACGACGTTTCGATGCAATTTCTAAATGCATGCATCATCATCAGGACAAAAACTGGTGTGTCAAGTTTGTCTTGAAAAGTTTTAAGCAATCTCATTACCCCTTAGCTTACTCGGGCTTTCAACCATGGTTGTTTAGCTATAGGAGCTAAAAGTTATTGAGGAAGCGATCCCCGCCAGAACCCAGGATACCGGCTATCAAGCAAGACCCGAATTACAAACCCTATTATGGATGTATAAACCGCCGGGAACGCGAGCACTGCTACATTATTTAAATCCCCACCGGCGAAGGCGCTGTGAATAATTTCTCACACGCAAGTACATTGTGCTAGATAACTTTTAGCTCCTATAGCTAAACAACCATGGTTGAAAGCCCGAGTACCCCCAGGAATGCTAGTATGCACAGCTAAGGGGTAATGAGATTGCTTAAAACTTTTCAAGACAAACTTGACACACCAGTTTTTGTCCTGATGATGATGCATGCATTTAGAAATTGCATCGAAACGTCGTCGACCATAATGCACCATATGTTTGTCTTAATTCACGTATTGTGTTAAACAATGGTTTGCTATGATTTAATTCCAGTCTGTAAAATGGATTACTAGTACAGACCGCTTTTGTGCGCTTTTACATAATTGTTTTGTCATATGTTTTGTCTTGTCCTTTGTGGGTCACAGGTTGTGCCCACTTTTGTATAAATGTTATACCTACACACTTAGGGGCCGATTAGGATGGAGGATTTTCCGCCTCCTCTGGGCCGGCGGAAGCCACCTCCGGCCCGGAGGAGGCGGAAAATCCATTGCGGGCTCACCAAAGACCCACCGCCACATTACGATGGCTGGTGGGTCTTGGTTTCTGTCCGCTGCTTTTCCGCCGCGGTCGGATTACAACCGCGGCGGAAAAGCTCTCATTTGGCTGGCAGTGTCTATCAGACACCGCCGGCCAAATTAGGAAGCATTTGAAAACATGCTTTTCCGCGGCGGTTTTTCCGCCGTGGAAAAGCATGTGTACTCTTGATTTTGATTTGCACAATGCGGCAGGCACCGCGCGGTGCCTGCCGCTTTGTGCATGTAAATGTTACACATGCACTTTTAACATTGCGGCGGGTGCTGCTTGAAGCAGCACCCGCCGCAATGTTAAATATCCAGGATGTGACCGCCAGGGTGGCGGTCACATCCTAATCGCACATGAGGGAACGCCGCAGCCCATGCGGACGTTCCCTCATACTCTGGGGTCGCGGACGGACTCAAGTCCGTCCGCGATCCTAATCGACCCCTTAATCTGAAAAATTGAAAAATAAAAAACTCTGTCCGGCTGGACAGTAGTCATATATACTATCTAGTATATGTCTATCATTCGGTTGATCTCTAATTACTAGGGTCCCCTGTTCCGTAAAATATACTACTGCCCAAGGACCCTAGTGGCATTCCTTTTGGGTTTCCCTTGTTCTTTGCAAATAAAGTATTTGGTTTGTGCCACCTGGGGGGAGACTTTGTTTTGGGAGGCCGAGATCCACAAGCGGCTTTTTTCCCTCTCGCTCAGTTGTCTCTCAAGCAGCGTTTCCCAGAACCATACCGCCTTAGTGTTGAGGTTCGATGTCGTGGGGCTTAGAAGTTTGTATATGTGGGAAGTCTGGTGACCTATCTTGTTCAAGTTGTGCATGTATTGTATGATGGAGGGCACCTTTTTGTCTAAGTTTGCTTTTGTGATGGCCGCTCTAATTTTGAGGAATTCATAGAACTCTACCGTTGGTAGATTATGGGCTTGTTTTAGGGCCTCGAACGTTAGTGGTGTACTGTTCTTTTCGAGTTGTGTGGGGGTGGAGATTCCTTTCCCGTACCAGGTGTTGTTGTCTAGAATCTTTCCTTTGTATTGGACCTTAGAGTTAAACCAGATGGAAAAGAACCAAACGGAACCAGGGTAAATTACCTCAGCGCAGACAAAAATGAGGGAAAAGAGAGAGGGGGAGGTGTTCATCAGCGCCAACATCTCACACTGCCCACCATTGACAGCGTTTTAGCACTTCCCTGCAGAAGAAGCTCTTCTCACTGCCCACCAGTGAGTGCCCACCAGCGCAAGCTTCTCATCCTCCCCTCCAGTACCGCCTCTTCACTCTGCTCACCCGTGCCCGCTAGTGCACACCAAACCAGCTGTGACTCGCGTGAAGGGAGTTCAGACTCAAGGCTCCTACGAACTATCGGACGTTCAGGATCCTAGTCTGTCTCTATTCAATTCAAAGCTGGGCTGTCCTTATTTGATGTCCCCAGACCCAGTGTTAATTCCAGGGTTAGATTGGGATAAAAAATCGGACCGGGCACACTAGAAAAAAGTGGCCCATATTTGCATATTGCCTTTCCGCAAAACACTGCTTCAGCGAAATTTTATTTTTTTAAAAAAAGGAGGGGATATAAAAAATGCACGTATCAGTACACACTGGTGAAATAATACACCTGAAAACAAGTGAGGCCACGTCTGATCAGGCTCCCTGCCCCGCTCAATATGCATAGATTAATGGGCCGCTCCAGCTGGAGAAAGGGAGTGACACCGCTGCCCGTTGATAAAGAGGAGGTAATGGACGCCCATCTGCCTCCAGAAAGGCCACTCAGGCACCCACTGGGCTGCTGTCGGCATCAAACAACGCAGAAACCGCCAAATCGGCACCCCAGGCTGCTAACAAAGCAGCCCACAGCTGGATTCAGACACCGGCCCCTTGGGCATTGCCCGAGTGCCTGTGTTACCAATCTGATGCTGGTTATTCCTCAGATGAGAGGGGGCTGCGGTTTGAAATGGTGACCGAAGGGCTTTAAGAGGAATGAAAACACTGTTTGGGGGGGCTCTCATAGGGGCGTGGCCAATGTAATTAAGGGCGCGGCTTAAGACACTTAAGCACAACATCTGTACTTAGCATAGTGGACTGCCCCACTGGTATTTTACTGCCCCTGTTCATACACAGATATATAACACAACAATTAACATTACACCTACAACAAGCCAGCACCATGGCTTTGTCAATACTTGTAAAGTGCATAAGATAAATAAGCACCAACTGTGAGTTCGCTTTATATTATAAAGAAAATGCTTCCATGCTTGTGGGAGAGGAGGTGGACTAACAGCTAGAGCTGTCGAGCTGAGAAAGCAGGTTTGAATCTGAGGTCTGCCAACACATGAATATGTCCTTGAGCGGTATGCCTATGTCCATGAGCTGGTGCTCACGTATAACGCTCCAAGTTTACTTTATATAAAATAAAATAAAAGTAGTCTCTTTGAAGTTACATCAAAATCAGTGACGGATGTTACTTTCGCTGAGTTACGTTTTTTTTGCACCCTGAGGGTAAAAATGGAGAGCCCGATAGGGACCCGTCTGGGCACCTGCTTTTAAGAACGGCTGGTGCTGAGATCCGACAGGACCCGGCCCACTTAAAGCCCTGGGTGACCGTCCGGAGAACTGCCAGAGTTCGGCACACCTCAGCACTAAACACCCCCTGGCTTATGTTCCAGAGTATGGTAACAGCTGCACAGTTGGAAACACGCAGGCGCGATATCTAGAAGCTATTTCGCTCTGCGTGCTTCAAATATCCTCTTTATACGTTTTAACAGAATTCTGTGCATTTATGGCTCTCGTGTTTGACATTTTTAATGATGCACTACTGACAACTTAGTGCGTCACCGCTGTACCTGGGTCGTTTATGTAACACGAACGAAGCCCCCGCTCAGATAACAGGAGACACGTGTTGGCGCACACCTGCTTGACACACACCACTAGGCCCCTCCGCACCTGGGGCTCGTTTAACTGCACGCCTTTAACCGGGAGAGCTCTTTGTTGGAGACGTGCAGGTGCGTAGGTGTGCGCGGGAGAGTTGAGGGGGGGGGGGGCACGTCTTAGTCACTGTGCTGATTTAGCTCCCCTCTCGTCTCGCCCCTCCTATCCACGCCCTGCTGGAGACTAACGAGGACCAGGAAAGTCTGGTATCCAAGCAACCACGTCCTGTCTTGGATGTCACGTAAAGCGACGAGGAGATGAGAGCAGCCGGGAGGCTCCCAAGACGGGTTTTCCTCCTCTCAGCTCAGATGTTGCCTTCACCACCTTTCTCACGGTTAAAGGCCTTCTTGCGATGGAGCTGCCCTCCTCCTGGCAGTATACAGACGAAAGTCCTCCATTTACGAATTGGAGGATACTGTCAAGCGACAACAGCGCAGGCTTTCCCCT
Source organism: Lissotriton vulgaris (assembly GCF_964263255.1). Taxonomy (NCBI): domain Eukaryota; kingdom Metazoa; phylum Chordata; class Amphibia; order Caudata; family Salamandridae; genus Lissotriton; species Lissotriton vulgaris. Next base: position 275,054,009 of record NC_141698.1, on the reverse strand, counting down.
CTCTCCTTACACACTGCCATCCGCCCATTCTATTGGTGAGGATGGTGCACAGGCATGTGCTAGTGCTAGTTTCACAGAGGCCAACATGGACATTACTTGAAGGTAAAGGAGATTTAAAGGGAGCTCATACGTAAACGTCTGCTGGGGAACAACTTCCACAGCAACCAAGGGAATACTCAGTATTCTTCGAATATACTAAGAATACTTAGTATATTCTAAGAATATATTAAATATACTAAGTATTCTTAGAATTCTTAGTATAACTTAGAGCTTAGAGCACAGTGTTTCAAAGTGACACCCAGAGGCAAGAAAAGACACAATGAAGGGCAAAGTGGAACATTGGGGAGGAACTCCATGTTGCATGTAATGATAAATGATTTGGCATCTCGACAATGGTATATATCAGGTAATATATACAATTAGAAAATCAAATCACAACACTGTAGTGTAACCCTGTAAGGAACAGAAATACCAAGCAATAAAACCAGTGCCGGCACTTTTTTTATTTTGAGAGGGAGAGTACCGGCACTTCTCAAGGGAAATGCTATACTTTTAATTGGAGAGTACCATCACTTCTCAGAAACAAGCAGGTAATCTGGTACAGAGTACCTGCACTTCTATTTTTCCATTTAAAGCACTGAATACAACTAACCACTTAAGCAATTTCCATGAGGGGCACGCAACTCTTCAATTTACACTTGAATCTAGGCAGCAGCAAGAGCATCATTCGATGGACCACAGTGGGATCCTCAATGCTCATAACAGATGCTTGTGAGTGCTTTGTTTCTAGCATGGAATTGTACTCCTTGAAACTGCCTTTGCCCTTCCATTTAATCCAAAATTCACATCCATTGAGGAAACATTTTCAGAGAACCCCTCAATGACTTTACCATCTTCGCATTTGTCAACACCTCTTACATCTTCAGTAATCACGCTAATTAAACTTTAATAGTCGTGTGTGAGAACCTGGCCTAGTATATGATGTCCACTTATGTAAGTGGGAACCTTGCACAAGTCCAGACAACCCTTATGGGGATTTAAGAGGTCTTAGACAACCGTAGAAAGCTCTCTAAGTGGTAGCTGTAGAGAGCAGCCTTGAGGCTTAGTCCAGAAGGAGTGTGAAGCAGCTTGTTTTACAAGAATGCAATCTTATTGTATAGATTAAGTGAAAAAGAACCACACAAAGTATTTATAAAAATATGTATGTATTCTATAATACTCTCTAACTCATACAAATATCTCCTACCCAGATATATGCACAATGCACACAATACTTTGCAAAGAAATACAGTAAATAGCACTTAATACACAGTGGACCCCAGGGAGGGACCAAACCATATACCAAGAAAGTGGTATAAGAACATCGACTCAGGTTAAGACAATGTCGAGAGGACGTAGATGTGCTGGGGCCCCAAGGAACCACCAAAGGTAAGTAATTAGGTACCCCAAGGAGATCGTATACAGTGTGGGAACACAACCGCATTCTCCGTACAAATCAATGTGTAAATCGCGGTTGCAGTTTTAAAGATTAAGGACCCTTCCCAGTGGACCCCGAAGAAACCCTGTGGAAGACAGAAGGTTGGTGAGCCACCCCACCTGTGGCTACACTAGTACCCATGTTACCAACACCAGGGAAGCCGAGTGCATAGGTGTGCAGTAGCTTTGGAAACCGCTGTCGAACCCAATGGAGGACTTCATGAAAATGTCTCTGCTGGAGAAGAATAAAATGTCCAGTGGAATCCGATGGTGGTTTCAAGTTGAAGAGTACCTGCAAGCAGAGGGGACAGAGTCTATGTCATTCAGGAGTGACCCGGAGACCTGGAAGATGAATGCCCACCGATGTAGGGAGTTGCAGGATAGTTGACGGTGACCTTGACTCTGCAGCTGTGAGGACTAGGCAATGCTGTGGAAGACCAGAAACTGTGCACAAGCTGTCCCAGGTTGGATGTCAAGAGTTGTTGGTGTCCGTTAGGAACACCAATAAGCCTTGGCAACTGCAAACAACGTTGATGTCGAAGAAGGTAGAATGTCAGGACCAGCAAGATCCAGAGGACTCACCACAAGCAGGGGAGTCAGGGCAGGCCCCAAGCAATCAGGGGAGCCTAAGAGAAGCAAAGGTGACCATCAATTCGGCCCACAGGCCGGAGGCACTGGCGTCGTGAGAGGACCTCAACCAGCTCACCAAAAGATGCAGGCCACAATGCACACAATGTGGTGTGGTCCAAGATTCTGGTCACTGGAGATGCTCAAAGTTGGGGCTACTTAGAGCCTGAAGATCTTCTTGGAAAGAAGCAAACAAGCCTTTACAACTGCAGTTGACGCAGTTCACAGGGGTTTGGTTATTGCAAACCCTACGAGGGATACTGGCCTCAAACTTGGTGAGATTGCAGGGTAGGCCTCAGAAACTTTCGAGAACCACCAGCTATGTTGCAGAGCCTTACGGAGCCCAGAGGAGCGCAGGATCAACAGACTTAGTCGCGCTGCCTGCCTCCTTCACTCTAAGGGATATTCCTTCAGGTGTCTTTGATGCCCGCAGGCCTTGGGAGGTTCATGTATGGTGCACAGGCTCAGACAATGCAGCAGACTGGAAGGGAAATGAAGTCGAGCCCAAACGAAGTCCAGTGATTCCAGAGGACGAATCTAGAGACCTACACCCAGGTAGGCCCTTAAGTACCCAAAGAAAAGGGTTGAGATGATTCAGGGGACCCTCCCAGTGAAGGGTATGGACAGTGGGGAGGTTACTCCCATGTCCTTTGTCCAGTTTTGTGACAGAGCGGGAGCCAAAGGCTCCCAAGACTGGTTTGAACTGGACTATGCATGGGGACATCAAATGTGCCCCTCATGCAGACTGAGTGGCGCTGGCAAGCGCACCCATCCTGCCCCAATACACTAAATCCTGTCTGGGAGGTGGTCACACCTCCCTGTGACAGTATGCCTATAGTTCTACCTTCCCCTGCTCGAGCTTGGCTCAGCAGCAGAAGGGCAAAATCTTGTCTCTGGGCAGCAGCAACCATTTTGTGCTGCCCAGGTCAAGAATTCTGACACTGGGAACATTGAGAGTCTAATGGAGGGCTCTTCCAGTGCTTGAAATCATACCTCCCACACCATTTACTGTGTGGGGGTGTATACTAAGGACTTATAAGGGTATCCCAGTATCCAATCTGGGATGTACCTAACTACTGAACATAACAATCTAGGGAGAAAGCCGATAGACATGTGTCTTGGTAAGCAGTATGAGGTAAATTAGGCCTGGTCAAGCACCAGGGCACCAGTAAGCACTACTTAATTTATATTTGAACGTTAGAACATTTGTTTATTTTACATCAAGAAATCAACTTAGATCAGCATAACATTCATATTCATGTTACATTTGTGAAAGCGCGTATTCATTTGCCAACATATGCATAGCTCTCTTGAAATTTATATCGTACATCATTATGTCAATACATTTAGTGTCCACCCAATGCATTTCGGGGCGCGAGCCCCTTCGTCAGGGGTCGCAAACTAGGTGAAATATATTGGAAATTGCACTCCTTGTTGAATACTGATGTGATCTGTACACTTGTGTTGATGTGGTCTTATGTATGCTGTCTTTAAATCAAGGAGCCTGAGAGTCCTACTCGGTATACATCGGGCTCTGCAAGTGCTCGGGGAGGAGGTAAAAAGATCGGAGCAGAATGCTCGTTGATCCCGTCTCGGCGTCTTTTCTAAGCAGGATCCCAGTCAGACTAGTCAATAACAGCTTAGCAACAGGCAAAAAGTGGGGGTAACCATAGAAGCAGATCCTCCTTTCCTACTGCATGGTAAACTTATAACAAACCTTGTTAGCTCCTGAATTAATAATTTTCTTCCAAGCTCCGACTTGGAATAATAACTTCCTTAATGCCATCAGAATACCTCTTGGAAAGCACCTGTTCACAGCACACTCTCTTTTGAAATTTCTCCTTGAATTCAAGTGATACCCTAACCTCCAAAAACATGTATTTTGCCACCAAACATAACCACCCGGAGATGGGAGTCCCTGCCCTTTAATACCAGTGCTCTCTTCCGTACTCAAATGTGAAGTAGGTCCTCTAAGACCACAACTTAACCCTCGCAAAGGCAGTACAATGTACACCACTCAACAAAGCACTGTATTATCTCATACAAAACACACCAAAAATGCTCCACCTGGCCATTACACTGAGGATCACACAAAGCAGAAAGAATGTGCTTGTGATTACACAACAGCAAAAAAAGTTAATCTAAACCACAACAAGTTGTACTCCATTATTTAAAACATGCCTGTGATGAAGAGCTCTTTAAAAAAAACAGCAACAATTGCTGTAGTAAACTTAATTTACCCATTGCCTTCCTCAGCACTACCACACCGCCGACATCAGCAGATGCCAACACCTCAGCATGCAAACTTCACCAATAGATCTCCAACTGCTCTGACACTCTGGCACCCCTCATGAAGGCACCCGGCAAGCAACACTCCAAGAAAGCCAGCTGGTTCACTCCTGCCCTCCACAAGTCCAGATGCACCTGCAGACAACTCCCAAATAGATGGAGAAGCAATAAAACCCCAGAAATCAGTGCAACCTTGAAAACCACTGTCAACTCACACCACTTATTCCTTAAAACCACAAAGAAAACAGCCCTACAAGACAGAATCAATGCCAATGCACACAACAGCAAAGAACTCTTCACCATCATCAAGGAGTTTGCTAGGCCCAATAGCGGGACCACAGACGTCCCACCCTCCCAAGACCTCTGCAAAAAACTCAGCACCTTCTTCCACCACTAGATCAGGCAGATCTACAACAGCTTCGACACCCAAGAACCTGCCACAACACCTGTCACGACCACACGCAACAACACCGTACTCCAACAGATCCTGCCCAACTGGACTTCATTCTCCACAGATGATACAGTCAAGACCATGAAGACCATCCACTCTGGAGCCCCATCGGACCCTTGCCCGTACCACATCTTCCTAAGAGGAGCAACCTCCATCGCCCGAGCTTCGCTAGACCATCAACTGCTCCATCGAAACCGCCACCTTCCACGATGACTGGAAACACGCTGAGATCAACCCCCTGCTGTAGAAGCCATCCGCTGGCCCGACAGACCTCAAGAACTTCAGACCCATCTCCCTCCTCCCCTTTCCAGCCAAGGTCATTTTGAAGGCCATCAACTCCCAACTTTACAAGCTCATCAAACAGAACCACGTCCTGGACATCCCCCAATCTTGCTTCCGAAGCAATCACAGCATCAAGACGGCACTACTCTTTGCCACCAATGACATCTGTTCCCTCCTCGACCAAGACAAATCCACAGCCCTCATCCTACTGGACCTCTTGGCCACCTTAGATACTGTCACCCACTACACCCTAATCACAAGACTCCATCCATGACAAGGCCCTGGACTGGATCCACTCTTTCTTGACCGGCCAAACACAGCGAGTCAAACTACCTCCATTCCTCTCAGAACCTACAGAGATCCACTGCGGAGTGCCCTGGACTCCTCCCTGAGGCCCACCCTCTTCAACGTCTACATGGCCCCCTTCACGGCCACCGTCAGAAACCACAGACTCAACAACATCTCCTGCGCCGACAACACCCAGCTAATCCTCTCCCTCACCAATGAACAGCCGCCAGAATCAACTTTCAGAGTGGGATGAAGGCCGTTGCACCTGGATGAAAGATAGTTGCCTCAAGCTCAACTCAGACAAGACCGAAGTACTCATCCTGGGACCCGCCCCCTCAGCCTGGGAAGACTGCTGGTCGCCCGCCGCACTGGGAACCCGTCCCACCCCAACAGTCCACGCACATAAGCTCAGCATCATAATGGACTCTTCTATCATAATGAACCACCAAATCAACGTCATAGCCTCATCCTTCTTTCACACGCTCTGCCTGCTTTGAAAAACATTCAAATGGATCCCCACAGAAACCAGAAAGACGGCCACCTATGCACTCATCACCAGCAGACTCCTCTATGGCAGCGCACTCTATGCTGGCATCACCCAGAAACAGCTCAAGAAACTACAGAACGTTCAAAACGCCACAGCCAGACTGGTCCTTGACATCCCCAACTGCAGCCACATCACAAAACACCTTCAGCAAATTCTCTGACTCCCAGTCAACAAGATAATTTCTTTCAAGGTCCTCACACATATCTACAAACCTCCTCACATTCCACGTACTCGCCAGACAATTTAGCTCCGGCCAACTTGCCCTGGCCACCATCCCACGGATCCACAAGACCAGAACTGGAGGAAGATCCTTCTCCTACCTCCCCACTAAGACCTGTAACACCCTGCCCCTTCACCTCAGACAATCCCAGTCGCTGACCCAATTCAGGAAGCATCTCAAGCCATGGCTCTTCGACTGAACCTCTATGCTCAGATGGATCCGCAACCCCCCCCCCCTCCCCCATCACCCTCATTTTCTTGAGTGCCTCACAGGAGAGTTGCCACGCAATGCAAACTCCTGATTGATTGATTACGTTTCTGGCCATTTAGAACGGTGGTCAGGCACAACTAATCCAAAACATAAATTGTGAGGTAAAAGGGCAAGAGATATTAAAAAATAGCTTTTTGCCAACTATGCTGAGCCTACCCTGTATGCACCATAGTAGAATCTTTACTTTACAACATTCTGTAACTGGCAACACACATGATACAGTCTCTTACTCACTTGTCAATTTGAAGAGATATTCCTGGCACCAGAACCAGCTTTTCAACAACCTTTTGAGAGACGCCAACCCACTGTGAATCTCATGGACACAATCCAAATTCTTCATGCACACACCTTATAGCAGAACACTTTTGCGTGCTTGAGTCAATAACATCCAATTAATACCAAGTTCCTCCGATACTTGAGCATACGCTCACTGTTCACTTTGTACGGTATTAACAGAAGGCTAACTCTTCAATGCATACATCAAACACACAGATATCCTCTGTCTTATTTACAACAACATTGAATTGTAACAAAATCGAATAACTTTCCTTTTAGAACACTTTTAAAGGCTCTTGTTTGATTGCCAGGTAAAAAATAAAATAATGACTCAAAAGAACTCCAACACTTCTTCCTCAGCTGTGGCTACCTTGAGTAGGCTGCCCTTCTCTCCAACTGAATGTTCCACCTGGTTCAGCATCAATTAAACACAGCAATAATCCACCTGAGAAGCATTATTAAAACCCTAGGTACTCCCAACAGGAAAGCACCATTGAATGCCATTGTGCCCCCTTTGAGCCTTACCTTCTGTAGCAAGAGCACGATGATGGGGATGAGCTGGGCACGCTCCTGCTCAAGAGTGAAGAGAGTCTCAGGAGTGCGGATGAACACTTTCGTCAGCCCATAGGCCACGTCATCCTGGAATCCATGCTGGTCGATGATTGCCTTGGCTGCCTCACCATCCGTTGCCATCAGATGGTTGGGCCAGGTATACTCGCAGGTCATTTTATATCTATCAGGAGAAGACAGAAAGGAAGTGACAATGAAGCCAGGCCTGTAACACCAACAAAAGAAAGGCTTTATGGAATAAAAATTGTATATCTGAGAAGAAAGATTCGACTCCCACAATGCAGCACTATTTTTTGTGTAGTCCAAAGTAACATTTATAAAACTGTACATGGACATACCCTACCATATCTCAAGATTTGAAAGTCATGTGAGCGGCCATTTCAGATGCTGGAATTGGCTGCAAACATTTCTGATGCAAGAGTTCCATAACTCTCAAATTACTTCTGACTCAAGAGTTTAATGACTCTAGAATCACATTTGACTTGAGCATTTCATGATGCTTCGCATAAGCACAAAGGCAAACACTTTAACAACTGTCTGACCACAAGCAATGTGCAAAACCTTGTGTCCAAGCCCTCCTGCCCATGCCCAAGGAATGTACACTATGGGGCTACGATACAAGCACTGCGGACGGGGAACGGCCTGGCCGCTGGCTGTGAGAAGCAGGGGCTAAATCAGTGCAGGGAGTAGGGCACATGGCCTGTACCATTCCGACTTCCCATGGCCAAAGGCCATGTACAGTGTTAGTTGGTTGATGATACAGGGTTGGCACAGGGACTTGCAGAAGTTGACCATAGCTCCTCTACAATATGAACAGCATCATGGTTCTTTTGGATAGAAGAAGTGACTTGTTGGCTAGCACATGCAGCATTTGATCTCCTGAAGATTAGGGCCAAGATGGGGGAGACGTACCTTGTCCCCTTGGGAAATACCAGCACCCCAGTATGAGGTATTTACCATGTGCGGTAAATACCGCCTATTTCAAGATTTTCACTTGGAAATGAGTCATAACATTCAGAACTGTCTTTTCCCCTGATACATTTTGGCAGGTCAGATCTGATGACATTTTTCTGGGGAAACTGCAGGGATTTAGTAATTATCACACTGCTTGGAATTTTGATCTCTGGGCAAACTTGATCTCTGGGAAATCTTTTGTATGCACAGCGATCAGAATTTAACTCCCAGTGTGTAATGAACGCTTAGGTAGTTAGCCTTGATAGAGCGTGGAGGTTATGCCCTCCACTACAAGTCGTCAGCCTTCTTTGACCCGCTCTTGTACTAGAAGATAGCAGCAAGCATTCCTTTGCATATCAAGGGGACAATTCTCAAAGGTTTTGGACCCCTAAGTTCAATTTAGATGCAGAAAAATATATATTTCACAGTGTAAAGTTACATTCCTGATTATGGTGGACATTAGCCATCGCAAATGGGATTTGCACATTCGGACATTCTGCATTTATGAAGGAATTTCCATATTCGCAAATGCAGTATCAGGCTACGTTAGGTGAGCAAAAGTTGGTGAACAGGAAACCTGAAGCCCACTCGCATGACAAGCTGAAGAAATAGCAACATAGAACAAAGTTTTCAGAGCCAGAAGATACAGTAAGAAGCTGTACATCAGCTCGAACAGGAGTACACGAGGAAAGTCAATCCCGAAATGAGATCTAACTATGGCACCATGAGGGATTTAGAGGGGAAATATATGTGTTAAATGACGGATGATTTAAACAAGGACGAGTGGTTCAGCAAATCCAAGAAAGGTTGAAAGGGCCGACAAATAACTTTCAATTGTGCCCTCCACAAGTCCTTGCTGGACCAAAGACAAACAAACAATAAGACATCCAACAGTTTGACTTATAATGGGTCTGTGTTGTGGATACCACACCAGGCTCAGCATCCAGCATAAATGGACTTAGTAGATAGGCACCATGCAGCAAGGATAACATCCATAACCACAGAAGGAAAATTGAACGCAGAAGGAAAATTGATCCAGCACAACCTCCATGCATGGAGGTTTAGATTATGCAGGACTAGATGCAGAACCCTGCACTGCTACAAAGTATTCTCCTGCAGCAGAGGCATGATTAGAGACGGATGCTCATTCCAAGAAGTTCCATGTATCACACTCACTGGCCCAATCCAGAGCCACTAGGGTGACTTGGGCCCAGTTGTTTCTGATCTTCTTTGGAACTGAGGGCAGGAGAAGCAAAGGCTTAAGCGAGTACAGGACTCCCTTGCTTCACTATAACCTTAATGTGTCCCTTGGGAACTCCAACACACAGAAGCCTGGACACTGCATGTTTTTGATGGAGGTGAAAAAGTCAAGCCAGCTTGGGTTCCCCGACTGCCGGAAGATGCCCTGAGCCGGCCTTGGGTGGGGGGAAACTGACATTCATGATCCTCCAGGCGACATTAGCTGAAATCTTTTGACCTAGCGTTCAAAGCTTCTGTCAGGTGGATTATGACAAAGCATCCCAGCAACCTCTACAGGCGAAGGACCTCTTGGCACAGAAACCAAGACCACACAACAACCTGCTTGTTGCAATACTGTGAGAAGTTGGCCTGTTATATGATGTTCACTATTCTAGTGAGCACCTTGCACCAGTCCAAATGGCCCTTATGGTGATTGGTTGTAAGTCAACCTTATAGATCAGCTATCCTAATGGTAGCATGGAAAAAAGCAGTCTTAAGCTAAACTAAAGAGGGCATGTGAAGCCAGCTGTTTTACCATATGCAATCCTTTTAACATCAAATGAAAGGACACCACACAAGTTATATATTATAAAATATATGTATTTATTACTAGAATAATCCCCTGTACTCTTTATGAGGACAGAAGCACAAGCGTTAAACAAAGAACTTCATATAACATACAAAAGTTGCACAAATATGGATAGGCCCTGGTGGCCACTCAAACCATATACTAAAATAGTGGTATAAGAACCACGTCATGAACAATGGAAAGGCCTAGGGCCTTGAGAATCGCTGGGGCTACACTGGACTAATGAAGGATAGGTCGGGGGAGGCCCACAGGATGCGGGTGCAGTGTCTATAGGCACACGAGTTTACCAATAGAAGTCAAGGGTGCGTAAAAGTTAGAAAGTTACAGATTTGGGAGTCTTCCGACTGGACTAGAACGTAACCACTTAAAACTCGGACACTAGAGGTGTAAACCACTACAGGAGCACCGGAGTACTCTTGTTACTTCACACACAGGAAGCGGGTGCATAGGTCTCAAAGTACGTCGGGTTTCGTCGTGGAGTTCTATGGAGCCTGGAGGAAAAGATGCTGCAGGCGACCAGGGGAGAAGAGTCCGGTTGGATCCAAGGGTGGATTGAAGATGTAGAGTACCTGAAAGCAGAGGGGACAGAGTCTGGGTCACTAGCTAGTGACCAGGATGGAACCAGGAAGGAACCAGGCGATGTCAGGTTGCGATCAGGAGATGTTGTGAAGCTTGTCTCCGCTGCCACTTGGACCAGGAGGTATCGACGACAACCAGGAGGTGGACACAGACTGTCCCACAAAAGCTCTCGCTGTCGGCGGTGTCGGTTCTCAAATCAGAGTCAACAGGCCTTGCCAAATGCAACCCACGCAGGAATCGAAGATGGCTTCTGGATCAGACCAGCAAGGTCTGATGGGCTGCTCCTTTTCAAGGGAGTAAGGGCCAGTCGGGAGCAACCACACCAGCAGTGAAAAATTGAAGGTTCGTTGTCACAGAGGCCACTAGCCAACGGGCAAGTGACTGGACAACGCGTCGAGCAGGAAAAATGCAAAAGGGCCCCACGCAGCACTCGGTGAGTGTGGAGAGGTGATCTTCAGTGCAAGAGCTGCTCAGGGCTGGGGCTTCTCAATCCTGAATGCACAGCTTAGATGATGCCTCCGGAGCTGCACAGGAAGCACTTTGCTGGCTTTCCAAGATGGCCGGTCCCACGTCTCACCTCGGCTCCACGGGTCTCAGCTTTGCTGGGACTGTGGATCGGGCTGTTGGAAGTCTGGGAGTCCAGGTCTAGTTGGTCTCTGTCGTTCGAGCTCCGGCGGGAGCAACAACAAATAAAACCTTTGAGCGCTGAAGGTGCCTGCTTGTGCAGGGTGGTCACTCCTTCACCACAAGGGAGATTCTTCAGTCTTCTACGTCGAGTATGATGTCAAAGGGTCCAGAGTTTTGTATCAAAGTTTCAGTCAGGATGATCTAAAGTCTATGGGCACAGCTCCTACCTTTATTCCAAATCAAGGGGCTGGATCACCTGCTAGGTCCCTCCTATGGGTGGGACCCAGGAAGGGGGTGGTTAAACCCCTTTCCCTTTGTCCAGTGTCACACCAGAGCTGGGGCTGGAGTGCCCCAGCACCGGTTTGAACTGGACTTTGCATGGGACACCTTGTGTGCCCCAGGCAGTGTCTAGTTGCATTCAGCCCTCCCTGCCCCAATCCACTATCTCCTGTCTGGGTGGTGCTAGCACCTACCTGTGAAAGGAAACCTTTTGTCCAGGCCTCGCTGCCGGAGTTTCGGTCAGTAGCAGGAGGCCAGACTTGTGTCTGTGGCAGCAGCATCCATTTTGTGATGCTGAGGCCCTGGTTAGATTTAACCGCGTTTAAGGAAAGTAACATGTCTTCTCCCTCTAGAAGGGTGGAATGCTACCCCCGTCGCCAGGACTGGTGAGGGGGTAGTATTCCAAAGCGTATGACACCTTACATGACATGTTTTGATAAAGCCAAACCAAAGATAGCATTGAACCGCGAGGTTCATAATGCACTTAAGAGTATATGGTATGGCAATATCCTAGAACAGCTATAAGGACATGGTTCCGAAAGCTGCAGACAGGCTCAGCTCATGCTAGAGCACCATCTCACATAAAACCAGGCTCTCTGCCTCCAGGATTATTAAGGCCTGCCATAGGAGTGACTTATAGGTACATATGTGTCCAGATATAGGTTTAGACATAGGTATACTATATCTAAGCAAGGGGTGATTACACCACCTTGCCCCAGCTGAGTGATCAGCCAGTTGTGTCAGTTTGGATGGCCAGCCAGGGGTGGCAAAAGATATGCTGCAGCCCCTGGTAGGCCTTGGATGCACCTATGCCCTGGGTACCTACAGTACTCTGTACAGGGGCTCACAATGTTACCCAATCCCAATTGGTGATGTACCTAAAGTACATGGTTGTGAATTTAGAGAGAGAACAGTAGGGCTGTGGGTCTGATTAGCAGGTCCACAGCCACATTAAGTCGAAAACCAGTGAAGCAAAAAGCAAAAAGTGGGGTGACCATAGGAAAGCAGACCCTACTCTCCTACATAACCCCCCCCCCCCCCAAACACAGGGACATTAAACTTAACCTTGACCAGTTAAGTCTTCATGTTCTAAGTGGAAATACCTGGAGAGACCATTTGCATTGCCATGGTCAGTCCCTGGCCTGTGCTCCACTGTAAAGTCCATCCCCTGTAGGGAAATGGACCACCCGAGTAGTTTGGGAGTTTCACCCTTCATCTTATTTAGCCACAAGAGGGGCTTATGGTCTGTCTGAATCTTGAAGTGAGTGCCAAACACGTATTGTTTCAACTTCTTCAGGGCCCAAACCACAGCAAAGGCCTCCCTCTCAATAGCTGACCAACGTTTCTCTCTAGGGGTCAGCCTTCTGCTAAAAAAAGCAATGGGCTGGTCTTGACCATCTACATTAAGTTGTGAAAGCACAGCTTCCATCCCCAATTCAGAAGCATCTGTTTGGACAATAAACTCTTTGGAGTAGTCAGGACTCTTTAAGATAGGTGCAGAGCACATGGCCTTCTCCAGGTCACCAAATGCCTTTTGACAGCCAACTGTCCACTGAACCTTTTTTGGCATCTTCTTGGATGTCAGATCATTGAGTGGTGTCACAATGGACCCATAATTCTTGACAAATGTTCTGTAGTACCCAGACAGGCCCAAGAAAGCTCTGACCTGTGTCTGGGTGGTTGGAGGAGCCCAGTCCTGTATGGTCTGGATGTTACTCTCCAGTGGTTGAACCTGACCCCCACCTACAAGGTGGCCCAGGTACACAACCTTACTCTGCCCTATCTGGCACATTGCTGCATCGATAGTTAGGCCTGCCTTTTGCAGGGCCTCCAAAACCTTCTTCAGGTGGATCAGGTGATCCTCCCAGGTGGAGCTGAAGACAGCAATATCATCCAGATAAGCTGCACAAAAGTCATACAACCCAGAAAGGACTTGGTTCACCAACCTTTGGAAAGTGGCAGGTGCATTCTTCAAACCAAAGGGTATCACCAAAAATTGATAATGACCTCCAGGGGTTGAGAAAGCTGTTTTGGCCTTGGACTCCTCAGCTAACCTGATTTGCCAATAGCCAGCTGTCTAATCAAATGTGCTCAGAAACTTGGCAGAAGCCAATCTATCAATGAGCTCATCTGCTCTTGGAATGGGGTGAGCATCTGTCCTAGTGACAGCATTGAGACCTCTATAGTCCACACAGAACCTCATCTCTCTCTTACCATCTTGGGTGTGAGGTTTTGGTACAAGGACTACTGGGCTGGCCCAGGGGCTCTCTGATGGCTCAATTACTCCAAGCTCAAGCATTTTCTGCACCTCAGTCTTTATACAGTCCCTGACATGGTCAGGTTGCCTGTAGATCTTACTCTTCACAGGCAGACTGTCACCAGTGTCCACCTCATGGGTGCACCAGTTAGTGTGACTAGGTGTCAATGAAAACATATGTCTAAAAGACTGTAGAACCTGTCTGCAGTCCTGTTGCTGCTGGTCAGTGAGGCTGCCAGCTAAGGCCACACCATCAACTGAACCATCATCAGGGTTGTGGGATAACAGGTCTGGGAGAGGGTCACTCTCTTCCTCTTGCTCCCGATCTGTAGCCATGAGCAAGCCCATGTCTGCCCTGTCCACATATGTCTTCAATCTGTTGACATGAAGCACCCTGTGGGGGCTCCTAGGGGTGCCAAGATCCACCAAGTAGGTGACCTCTCCCTTTTTCTCAAGTATGGTGTGGGGTCCAGACCATTTGTCTTGGAGGGCTGCTGGGGCCACTGGCTCCAGCACCCACACCTTCTGCCCTGGCTGGTACTCAGTCAGCACCGCCTTTTGGTCATGCCAAGCTTTTTGGAGTTCTTGGCTGGCCTCAAGGTTTTTGGAAGCCTTCCATGTATTCAGCCATCCTGGAGCGGAGACCAAGTACATAGTCCACTATGTCAAGTTTAGGCATTTTGAGAGGTAACTCCCATCCTTACTTTACAAGACACAGGGGTCCTCTTATAGGATGCCGAAACAAAAGCTCAAAAGGGCTGTAGCCAACCCCCTAATTTGGGACCTCTCTGTAAGCAAACAGAAGGCAGGGTAAAAGGATGTCCCATCTTCGCCTAAGCTTTTCAGGTAACCCTTTTATCATCCCTTTGAGGGTCTTGTTGAATCTTTCAATAAGCCCATTGCACTGTGGATAGTAGGGTATAGTAAACTTATAGTTAACACCACACTCTTTCCACATTGCTTTTAGATATCCAAACATGACGTTGGTACCTCTGTCTGTAAGTACCTCCTTTGGAAAGCCCACTCTGGAGCAAACTCCAAGTAGGGCCTTTGCCACAACAGGAGCTGTTGTGGTCCTCAGGGGAATAGCCTCTGGATACCTGGTGGCATGATCCACTACCACCAGTATAAATCTGTGCCCAGATGCTGTTTGGGGGTCCATTGGTCCAACAATGTATATCCCCACTCTCTCAAAGGGTACCCCCACCACAGGTAGTGGTATGATGGGGGCCTTTGTGGTGCCACCTGATTTGCCACTGGCTTGGCAGGTAGCACAGGAGCGACAACACTCCTTGGTGTCTTCTGACATATGGGGCCAGTGAAAGTGAGGGACAAGCCTGTCCCAAGTCTTGTTATGGCCTAAGTGTCCTGCTAGAGGAATATCATGGGCCAATGTTAGAAGGAAGCCCCAAAATTGCAGAGGTATGACCTACCTCCTGGAAGCACCAGGCTTGGGGTCTCTAGCCTCTGAATAAAGGAGTCCATCATCCCAATACACTTTATGGGTACCATGAGCATTCCCAGCATCCTCAGCAGCAGCCTGCTTTCTGAGGGGTTCAAGAGAAGGACAAGTTAACTGAGCCTGCCCCAGATCTGCCCTTGAGGGTCCCCCTGTCCCCAGAAACTCAACCTGATCAGGTTCAAGCTCTTCCAGGACAGTCTCCTCTTGGATCACAGAATCATCCTCCTGAGAGGGCTGATCCTCAACCTGGGGCAAGGGGGGAGGCACTGCCTTAACCCTCTTTCTCTTTCTCTTGGGTTGTGTCTGGTCTATAGTTTCAAGATCCAGCACAGGTTCAGGTAAGCACTTTTTGGCCTGTGACCTGGTCACAGCAAGGACATGTGCTAAAATACCTAGCATCTCTGCATGAGTCCTATACTCCACTTCTGACCATACTGAGTCCTCTAGATCATTGCCCAAAAGACATTCAACTGGGAGGTCTGCACTTACCACAACTCTTTTGAGGCCAGTTATCCCTCCCCAGGAGAAATTAACAACTGCCACACTATGGGGAGTAGTGACATTGCTAGCATTGGTCACTAGGTAATTATCACCCAGTACATTTTGTCCAGGGTCCACAAAGTTAGGTGTCACCATAGTGACACTGGCACATGTGTCCCTGTAGGCCTGAGCCACCTTATCATTAATCAAAGGCGTCTGCCTGTACTTGCCCAAAGTATTGGGACTCATAGTAGTGGACATAGCCATGTCCACCTCAAAGATCAAGACTGCCTGAGTTGGAATTCTGACTAAACCAGACTCCATCTCAGTACCCATGGTTAACCCCACTATAGCTTTAGTTTGGGGGCTGCCACTGCTGACTGTACTAGGGAGTGTAGTTGCCTTAGGGGCTGCAGTGGCAGGGGCTGTACCTTTCCTAGTGCACTCACTAAACCAGTGAGAAACTGACTTACAGTAATTACACCAAGGTTTCTTTGGGCCATCATTCTTCTTCTTTTTTTTCCATTTTGGGACCCCCCCCTCATTAGTAGTATTTTGGGGGCCTGAAGAAGACTTCTGGTCTTTTTGTTTTTGATCTCCACCCTTCTGGTCTGCCTTTTTCTGATCACCTCCATGGTTCTGGGGTTTCTGCTTAACCCTGGTTCTGACCCATTTGTCTGCCTTCTTTCCCAATTTTTGGGGAGAGGTCAGATCTGAGTCAATCAGGTGTTGGTGCAACAACTGGTTCTGACAGTTATTAAGGATTTGCTCTCTCATGATCAAATCATACAATCCTGTATAGTCCTTAACTTTACTATCAAGCAACCAACCTTCCAGAGCCTTAGTGGCACAATCAACAAAATCAGTCCAGTCCTGAGTCTGAGCTTTTTGGGTATCTCTGAACAACAACCTGTATTGCTCTGTGGTTAGGCCAAACCCCTCAATAAGAGCACTCTTCAGGA
This sequence comes from Lissotriton vulgaris, assembly GCF_964263255.1. Lineage (NCBI taxonomy): Eukaryota > Metazoa > Chordata > Amphibia > Caudata > Salamandridae > Lissotriton > Lissotriton vulgaris. The sequence goes on along the minus strand of NC_141698.1, from coordinate 275,037,285 downwards.
CAGTGTAGTTTTTAGCATCTTCAGGTCTAATAGTGAGGCGCTTGTCTCTTCCTTTCTCTGAGAAGGAGAGCCACACGATTGCTACCCACTGATCTTGGGGAACCTGCTGTACCATGCAGGCTCTCTCCAGAGCAGTCATCCATTTGTGGATGTCATCCCCATCTCTGTAGGGGGGCACACTCTTACTCAGGGTTCTATGATCATAGGACCTGTCTTTATCCTTGGGGATACTGCTGCCACCAGTGGAATCTAATCCACTTAATTTATGTCCCCTTGCTAAAGCAAGTTTAGCTTGGGCCAGGGCTGTTTCCTCTTTTTCTATCTGAAGTTGGACAGCTCTCATCCTAGCCTCATGCTCTCTTCTCTGGGGGGAAGTCATTCCCCTTTGAGAACCCCTTGAGGCATTAGAGTGGTTAGATTCCCTGGAAGGAGATCTGTCCCTTCAATTGCCTGGGTGAAGCCTACTATTAGGTCTGGGGGGGGGGGGGTGAAACCCTTCGCCATTCCCTTGTAAGCTTAGGTTAGCCTGGCTAAGCCTTCTGACCTGAACCTGACTATTCGCCTGATCATCTGACTCATCCCCATCTACCTCCTCAACCTCTGGAGTGATGGTATCATCATCTATGGGGGCCCCTTCTCCTGTAATACCTGAGGGACCTGCAGAGGCCTTCTCAATATCAGCTGTCTCTAGGACATGTATCAGGATTTGGATGGTAGGATTATGACCCATTTTCAGCCTCCTTGAGGTGCACAAGGCACTCAATTCTCTGAAGCTGAGTTTTTCATAGCTGGAGGGTGCCTTGTGAGGGTCACTTTCCACAGGTAGAGAACTGCCTGGTTCACCTGTGCCAGACATGACTAGTGAGGTGTGGGTGTGTGCACCTACCTACACTAAGTGTTTACCTACTTGAACCTCTCTAGGAGTTGTAGTCAGGGTGTGCTAAGCCCTTTGGTCTACAGCCCCTAAGTTCAGTAGAACTTAAGTATTTAAAGCTTTGTTTATATGTACCTATTGTACTTGATGTGATCTTTCAAATGATATTGTCAAAGATTACAATTGGTAAAACAATAGCAAGCTCAAATCCCAACCGCTGCACACCAATGTGAGATGATGGCTGGTATGTGATGTTCACTATTCTAGTGAGCACCTTGCACCAGTCCAAACGACCCTTATGGTGATTGGTTGTAAGTCAACCTTGTAGACCAGTTATCCTAATGGTAACATGGACAAAGGCAGTCTTAGGCTAAACTCAAGAGGGCATGTGAAGTCAGCTGTTTTACCATATGTAATCCTTTTAACATCAAATGAAAGGACACCACACAAGTTATATATTATAAAATATATGTATTTATTACTAGAATAATCCCCTGTACTCTTTATGAGGACAGAAGCACAAGCGTTAAACAAAGAACTTCATATAACATACAAAGTTTCACAAATATGGATAGGCCCTGGTGGCCACTCAAACCATATACTAAAATAGTGGTATAAGAACCACGCCACGAACAATGTAGGGCCTTGAGAATCGCTGGGGCTACACTGGACTAACGAAGGTTAGGTCGGGGGAGGCCGACAGGATGTGGGTGCAGTGTCTATAGGCATATGCGTTTACCAAGAGAAGTCAATGGTGCGTAAAAGTTAGAAAGTTACAGATTTGGGAGTCTTCCGACTGGACTAGAACTTAATCACTTAAAACTAGGACACTAGAGGTGTAAACCACTACAGGAGCACCAGAGTACTCCCGTTACCTCACCCACAGGAAGCGGGTGCATAGGTGTCAAAGTACGTCGGGTTTCGTCGTGGAGTTCTATGGAGCCTGGAGGAAAAGATGCTGCAGGTGACCAGGAGAGAAGAGTCGGCTGGATCCAAGGGTGGATAGAAGATGTAGAGTACCTGAAAGCAGAGGGGACAGAGTCTGGGTCACTAGCCAGTGACCAGGATGGAACCAGGAAGGAACCAGGCGATGTCGGGTTATGATCAGGTGATGTTGTGAAGCTTGTCTCCGCTGCCACGTGGACCAGGAGGTATCAACGACAACCAGGATGTGGACAATGACTGTCCCTCAAAGGCTCTTGCTGTCGGCGGTGTTGGTTCTCGAATCGGAGTCAACAGGACTTGGCAAATGCAACCCACGCAGGAATCAAAGATGGCTTCGAAATCAGACCGGCAAGGTCTGATGGGCTGCTCCTTTTCAGGGGAGCAAGGGCCAGTCTGGAGCAACCAGACCAGCAGTGAAAATTTGAAGGTTCGTCGTCACAGAGGCCACTAGCCAATGGGCAAGTGACCGGACAACGGGTCGAGCAGGAAAAATGCAAAAGGGCCCCACGCAGCACTCAGTGAGTGTGGAGAGGTGATCTTCGGTGCAAGAGCTGCTCTGGGCAGGGGCTTCTCAATCCCCAATGCACAGCTTCGAGGGTGCCTCGGAAGTTGCACAGGAAGCACTTTGCTGGCTTTCCAAGATGGCCGGTCCCTCTGATAGAATTCACTTTTCGATGCTCTAATTACCCTATGATGACGTGTGAGTTAGCATCATATGACTAACTAATGCATTTACGTAAACGCACTTATGCTGAATTCATATTCTTACCTATTACTTATATTCAAATGTATGTGTGACCATATTAGTTTCTTAGCTTAGCCTGTGTGCCACCATTTTGTGTAACTCTCTGTGCCTGCGGGCTCTGCTCGCTCATGCCCCTCCCGCAGGAATACAGAAATATACTAAGACAGCAGTTTTCGTTTCTCGGCTCACTGAGACCGAAACTAACAACTTGTGTTATCTGTAATGTTCTCATGCCCAGAGACGCCGAAGCCTAGCTCCATGGCCTTGAGCAGAGATAATAATGTATCCCTTGCAGGTGCAGATGCCTACTGTATGAGAGCATTGTCCACTGGGCTGAGGCTCGGTAATTTTCCACAAGGGGCGTACCCCATTTACCGTATTGCATTATAATGTATTGCTGTGGTGTAGAGAGTCAGTCCTCTCGTTCGCACTCCTAGGAGTGAGGTCGGACAGGGCCCTCTCATATGAGTGTTGTTTGGCCTAATAAAGACTTTTGTTTATACTTCTCCACTGTCCGGCTGACTTCCTATAAGGTAATTATAGGTGAGTGCTGTAAGTCACTCCAGTGGATTTGAGCCACGCTTATCAGATGGCGCCCGAATAGGGACCCCGCGATAAGGATCTTTCTCACCCGTAAGTGGGTAGCAGAAGACCGGGGACCCGCTGGTCGGCACGGTGGGCCCGGGATCCCATTTGATGCCGAGCTTGGTTCTCGCAGCGCTGCCCCACCCTGCTGATCGGGAGAGGTCCCGGTTCGGATCTTACGCCGGGGTCCAGAAGGCGGAACTTGAAGCTGACCGTGTTGGTCCTGGCAGCCGGAGGTGGAGAACGGTAGAGGTCGGTGCCGCCATCGGAAGGTGAGTGGTCCACCTGTGATTGTTGCAGGAACGGGAGTGTTCCGGGAGACTACAGTGTCTCCGATGGTTTGAGGAGCCGGTGTGCTCCTGGGGCTAGTGTGCTCCGGGGAACTCAGAGTACGAGTTGGTGCTCTGACAGACTTGACGGGGTTGGGGACGTATTTCCAGGTAATTGTTTGTAGCGATCCGACCGAATGGTACTGTGGTGAAGGCGTGGCTCATTGTGGGTAGACTCCGGTGCGCTTACCCTGAACTCCTAGTGTGGTGATTCAGTGGAGGTGTGATCCGGGTTTCCCGCGATAGAGTGCGCAGCGATCCATAGTGCCGCACGGGTGGCGGATCCGTTCCCCGTCCTCAGAACAGTTAGCGTACTGGTCGGTCTGCGGTAGAGTCCAGGTTCCCCAGGACTTGGTCGACGGGCCTTGTCCCATTTGGTAACACGTGTTTGGAGATATTGTATATGTGTACGTGGTTCTCTGGTGTCCGTCTATATGTTTGTGCGTGAATGAACTTGAGTTGTGATTCAAAATAAAGTAAAGATGCCCTGTTTTAGCAAGTTGCGATGTTTTGGATGCTGTTGTCGACCCTCAGATACTAGACTGGCCGAGAGCCAACCTGCACCCCCTGAAGGGACACCGAGTTTTGATATGTATGTTAAACATGGACTGGTCCCGATTTTGTTTGGTACTTTGTGGCATCGATACACTGCTGATAACGTGGATTTACAATGGCCCTTGACGGGTTCTTTTGATGAAGCTAAATTGGATTATTTGCAAGATAAACTGTTTGCTAGGCGTAGCCGCCAGAGTATGTTCGACTCTTTGCGAGTATGGCAGAAAGAGGCCAGGAAACGTAAGATGCGAGAGGAGAAAGAGGAGTATAAAAAGTCCACCCAGACTATGGCGCAGAAAGCGAGGGAACAGGTGGGGAATGAGAATGCACTACGCATGGAGCGCGCAGATAGACTTTGTAGGTTGAAAGAAAATAAAAGTTATGTGGTACGAGAAGATGACCCTGATGAGATGGAGGACATTTTGAATGCCCGACCCCCTCCCCCTTATGCCCCACAGCCCCTGTACCCCTCCCTGCCACTTTCGGCCCCTAGTAGCGCAGGTCCTTCAGCGAGTGCCCCCCAACAATCCCTACCCTCGACACCCCTCGTTTCTCTACTCCAGACCACTTCACCTGCCTCCTCACCATTTTCTTTAGCACTCCCTACTGTTTCAGCTAGTACCACCCCCAGCCAGGAAATGCTAACACCGAGTCGCGGCGCAGGTAGCGGATTGTTTTCACAGGTACGGAAGCTGCTTACACGTTCTACAGTTGGTTTAGATGAAAAAAGTATGGTGGCTAATCAGGCATGCCAATGGGCCAGGAATAATATTTATTCGTTCGAAGACATTTGGTCCACTATGAAAGATTTTGAGCCCTTGATGCAGCAGCACGCTTTGTGGCACATGGCTGGTGTATTGATATCGCTATGGGAGCAGGGATATGGAGGTGTGGCTCCGGCGGTTTTACGGGATATACAGGCTGGGGCGTACAGAACGAACACGGGGGTGAAGGAAGTGATGAGTAGTCTGCGCGCGCTATTGCAATACAGGAATGAATTGCCCTCTGTCGGTACACCCCACTTCCCAGGTCTCCACCCAATGCGAGAGGTGCACCCTATTTTTCATCCTGAGGTCCCTGAATTGTTAGACCCAGTCACGAAGGCTGTTACAAGGAACAGAATAGATGCGCATTTTCAGGAGCAATGGGTGTATACGCCATGGAAGAGAAGTGAGGTGTTGTCATTGAAGGCCCAGCTGCCGGATTCCAGAAAGAATCCGACCGCCTATTACAAAGAGCTTACGGAAGCGGCGTCTTCTACGGTGATGACGTTGGCCGATGTTGAATTATTTTTCGGCCTTTTGGTCCCAGTTGATGTGTGGCGGCAGGTGAAGGGTACGGATCATAGGGAGGAACTGGGAGGTACATGGCAGGAGTTGCAGGACTGGGACAAGGAGCGTAAGCCAGGGGAGAAGCCGAGGGCTGAAATATTAGCTTTACCGGGGCGCATAATAAAGTATATGCACTCCCTTATTCCCCCGAAAAAGGTGGATTGGGACAAGTTGACGGCTTGCAAGCAGAAGAAGGATGAGGCAGTCTCAGATTTCTTTACGAGGTTTGAGGAAACGTTCATGGATTTTAGTGGACAGGATGTGTCACAGGATGGAGGGTTGCGACTTTTTGTTAACAGGTTTGTCACAAATTTATTGCCTGAAATATCAGCTAGATTGCAAGCGTCGGAGAGCACGTGGACGACGTCCTCTCCTTCGGGAATACTAAGTATGGCGCAATATTACGAGCATAGGGAAAATGAGAACAAGGACAAGCAGGAGAAGAAGGCTAAAGATTTGAAGACGAGGGTTTTGTTGCAGCAGGTGGCAAGAGGCAGAGGAAGAGGTGCGGCGCTGAGTCGCGGAGGTGGTTTTGGGAGAGGTGAGAGTAGGGAAAGGCTGGGACCGAACCAGTGCGCCAAGTGTAAGCAGGAAGGGCATTGGTGGCGAGACTGCCCGCTGCTCCAGTCAGGTACTGGACCAGGCAGAGGACGAGGACGAGGTAGTGGTGATTTTGGGAGACAGGCTGGGCGATCAGAAGGAGGCGGGAGACCGGGAGGCAATTATTTTGACAACGGGACAGATAGACAACAGTCACAGAGGAGCGGGGGCCAGTATTACAACGATGATTATTCGGTGGATGATTTGACAGGGTTCTCCCACAACTAGGACAGCGTAGGACAGAGCATGGGACCAGTACTTATGGAAGTTGATCAGAGGGGACCTTATGTCGAAGCCGACTTACTAGGGTCTCAACAGAAATTTCTAGTGGATACGGGTGCAATGAAAAGTTCAGTGGCTCGTTCTCGGGTCCCAGGGGCGGCTCTGTCTGGCAAGAATAACATATCCGTGGGTTTCGCAGGAACTCCGGTGATTAGCCCCATTTCTAAACCTCTCACGTTAACGATTGGTCCCTTTACTGTTGATTCACCGTTTTTATTGACATCCAATTGTGGAGAAAATTTGCTGGGTTTAGATTTATTGAAGAGATTGCATGCCACCATTTATTGTTCTCCGGATGGCGTGTACCTTACTCTAGGCCCCAATGTTGCCCGCCCACTACAGTGCTTTTCAAAAGACGACCCGCTGCCACCTGAGTTTCGAGGCATACCCGACAGCTTGTGGGCTGTCAGTGATAATGATGTAGGGAGAATGGATATTGCCCCAGTGTCAATAAGAGTGAAGGTGGGAGCCAAATTGCCCAGAATTCCACAATACAGAATATCTAGAGAGGGTGAGAAGGCCTTGTTACAAATAATTCAAGATTTAATACAGTCTGGAGTAGTGGAAGAGACTGATTCGAATATATGTAACAGTCCTATTTTGCCTGTACTTAAAAGACGGTCACCTGATGCAACTGATAATACTCCTGATGTCTATAGATTTGTGATTGATTTGCGGCAGGTAAATAGAGTAGTGGAGCCACAGTATCCGGTGGTCTCGGACATCACTACGATATTGACCATGATTCCACCTTCGGCCAAATATTTCTCTGTCCTAGATTTGAAAAATGCTTTCTTCAGTATTCCAGTACATGAAGAAAGCAGGTATCTCTTCGGATTCTCATTGGCTGGCCGAAGCTTCCGCTTCAAGAGAATTCCTCAGGGGTACACTGAGAGTCCTAGTATATACAGTCAGGCTCTAAAGGCACAATTGGATGATCTGGAACTTCCACCTGGCAACGTAATGTTGCAGTACGTGGATGATATCCTAATAGCATCGGATGATGAGCAGGGTTGTCGGGATGCTACTGTAAAATTGTTACACCATTTGGCAAAAAGGGGGCATAAAGTATCCCTTCCGAAATTTCAATACTGTCGAACGGAGGTCACCTACCTCGGTCACCTCCTTTCGAAAGTGGGGAGGAGATTGACACCGGAGCGCATAAAAGCGTTCACTAACATGCGAATACCTAATACGCAGCGAGAGGTGCGCGCGTTCCTAGGCATAACATCGTATTGTCGTCAGTGGATACCTAACTATGCGCTACTAACAAAACCCCTATTGTATCTGACTACCAAAGAAGTGCGCGAACCCCTACCCTGGACCCCCGCATGTCAGGAAGCGTTTGAGTCACTAAAAACGTCTTTGTGTTCTGCGCCAGTTCTTGGAACACCTGATTACCAGAAGCCTTTTGTTCTTTACGTGCACGAGGCGGAAGGTTGCGCGTTGTCTGTCTTAACTCAGTGTTTTGGAGGGAAGCAGAGACCGTGTGCATACTTCTCTGCAATGCTCGATAATGTGGCAAGAGCGCTGCCGAGCTGTCTGAGAGCCACGGCGGCTGCTGCGGTCTCTATAAGACAATCGGCAGGGCTCGTGCTGGGATCAGATCTCACAGTAATGGTACCGCATGCTGTGGATATTTTACTGAACAGGACACAGACGCAGCATTTAACAAGCGCTCGTCTGACGGGTTATGAGATGACTCTTTTTGCGCCCCATGTAACAATTAAAAGGTGCGCCACATTGAACCCCGCCACCTTGTTACCTATCCCCACAGATACTGACACGAATGATGATGACATACATGACTGTTTGTATAGGACTGAGGAGGAGACAAAGGGGAGGGTGGATCTGACAGACAGGCCCATGGAAGAACCAGACGGGGAACTGTATGTCGATGGATCCTGTTTTAAATTACCAGACGGGACATCGACAGCAGCATACGCAATAACAACATTACAGACGGTGGTGGAGACTTCTAGAATACCTTACAATTCTGCTCAGGCTGCCGAGATTATTGCTTTACTAAGAGCATGTGAGTTGAGTGAGGGGTTGGATTTGAACATTTACACCGATAGCCAATACGCCTTTGGCGTGGTTCATAATTATGGGCGACTTTGGGCAGAACGGGGATTCTTGACCTCCCATGGACAACGCATCCAACATGGTCCACTGATATTACGACTGCTAACGGCACTGACATTACCCAAAAGATTGGCTGTGATAAAATGTAGCGCACACAAGACAATAGTGGACGATGTCGGGCGGGGCAACGCTTTTGCTGATGAGACAGCAAAAGAGACTGCTAGAGAAAAATTACCACGAATGTTTGTGGCAGGGCCAGCACGATGGGTCCCAGATATTCATATGTTCGCAGACACGGTACAGAGTGTCAAGAACATACAGGGCAAAGCGACGGATGAGGAATTGAGGGCATGGAAGGATGGGCAGGGACGACTGGATGCGGATGAATGCTGGACAGATGTGACAGATAAGAGACGATGGATGTTACCGAATGCGTATGTCCTTCCAGTAGTGACGATGGCACACGGACCTGCCCATGTGAGTGCCAAGGGCATTTGCAAATTGTTAGACCCGGTGTGGAGCAATAAGAATATCTCTAAGATGGCCACCAATTTGGTTCGACAGTGTATGGTGTGTTTGAGACACAATCCTGGAAAGGGTACCCCTGTCCCAACTGGAAATTTTGCAGCCCCCTCTTTCCCTTTTGAGGTGATTCAGATGGATTACATCGAAATGGAAAGAGTCAACAACTTGAAGTACGTCCTTGTAGTCGTATGCGCTTTTAGTAGGTGGGTGGAGGCGTTCCCAACGAAAGACTGCACGGCTATGTCTACTGCAAAAATGTTGATAAAGGAGTATTTCTCCCGCTTCGGATTACCTAGGGTGATCTGGAGTGATAATGGCACGTCCTTTAATGCTGAATTAGTGAAAAATATATGCAAAGGTCTACACATCACCCAGAAGTTCCACTCAGCCTTGCATCCTCAGGCGGCAGGACTGGTGGAGCGGTTTAATGGCACGCTCAAGTTAAAAATGGCCAAAATATGTGAGAGTACAGGTCTCCGTTGGCCAGACGCACTTCCCTTAGCTTTGCTTTCCACAAGAGTCACTGTAAATGCAAAAATGGGTGTCTCCCCGCACGAGGTGGTATTTGGCCGCCCGGCCAATATCTGGGGAGTGCCCCGACCTAAATGTTTTTCTGAAGTTCCTTACCCTCTGTTGACAGATTATCTGTATGCTTTGACTAAAGATCTTCGTTCTATTCATCAGCAGGTAGCAGACACTCTGAAGCCGTTGCCGGAGGGGCCTGGACACACCATTCACCCAGGGGATTGGGTCGTGGTGCGACGATACCAGCGGAAGTCCTGTTTGGAGCCGAGATGGTCAGAGCCTCGTCAGGTGCTCCTCACCACGCGCACAGCACTGCGGATTGACGGCAGAAAGGCGTGGACCCATGCCTCTCATGTGAAGAGGGTCCCACTCCCGTTGCCCTATGATCAATGGGTACAAGATGGCATCGCTGACCAGGAGTTCGAACATATCCCGAGGTATGTTCCTTTCTCGGATGCTTCACTGATTGGAGAAGAGCGAAGCGGAATTGAGAATACTGTGAGCTCTACCACTCCTTCTGTTGCTAGCAAAGAGATATCGGAAAGTTCAGCATCTGCCACTGATACACCTGCTTTGTTTTCTGACCCCGAAGTGCCAGGGAGCACTCGCTATAATTTGCGGCCCCGAAGAAAATAAGTACAGTGCTGGAATATGATGGACTAAATACTGGAAGAAGGGCTTAGTGGACATTCTGAAAAAGAAGATTTAGTGGTAGGGATGGACTTGTAAGAGCCCTGGTGTTTAGCCGAAGATTGTGTTCTTTGAGACTATAGAGTGGTGCGGGGCCCGAATTAAGTGTTTCCCTTATTTCAAAGTGTTGACCAGCGACGTGGGAGTAGGTATGAACGGTAAAAGCCTGCCTGTGAGGCTTTGAAGGACACAGGGAGAAGATCCCTTTTTAAGGGCTGAAGAACCCCTCTGGCCGGTTGAGGATTGTCTGGGACTATTTTCCTAGTAACAGTGTGATTTTTATTTTTTATTTTTGATACTTTTGAACGATTATTAGAAATGTATCCCTTTGGGCGGCCCATCCCTGATGAGGAGCAGCCTTTTGCAGCTCCCCCGAGACGTGAGCCTGATTCCCCTTGGTTGGCCCTTCCCCGAAAGGGAAAAATAGTAGTGATCATTATAGTTTTAATTGCCTTTCTGGTGACTCTTGGAATACTGTTCTTCCTAGATAAACATTATCCCGTTCATACATTTGCACCCACACCTACTGCTGTTCCGGAACATAAAATGATAACTGTAGATTATGGTGAGAGGATGATACGCAAAAATTATAAAGACAATGTTTTTATTAAGACTTTGCATCATGCACATGCCACTACCAACATGACAGATTGCTGGGTTTGTGGGCTCTTGCCTTCTGCTGCTTATAAGAAAGATAGATTTCTTGCACTTCCTTTGACTCCGGTAAATAGTTGTGTGGGATGGTACACCCTTATAGGTCTTGTTAAATATTTCCAACAGCCGGATTCCTTGACTCCACGTCTGCAGAATAGGGGGTGGACGATGACAATGCGAGTGCGGCCTTTGCCTTCAGCTTCCCTTGGACGAATATACACTGACGGACGTTTTGACCAGACTTTTATAGAGACATGTGAGAAAAAGTTGGGTCGATTCTTGACACCTAATGATACTGATCGACTCAGGGATAGTTTCATGAAATTGAACGCCACTTTGTCTTATAGGCACCCTCCTAAGAGTAATGACAGCTCCAAGTCTTTGATACCCCTGGCTGTGGTGGGTCCTCCTCCATTTTTCTGTATAGAGGGAAGGGGTCCCATCAAGGTTGGAAATAGCTCTTGTAATGTGACAGCTTCAATACGCCTGCCCATTAGCCCCTCTTTGATTGCCCCACCCAGTGTCTATTTTGTTTGCGGTGAAAATGGATACTTATGGTTGCCCGAGGGTTGGGGTGGTGTGTGCTACCTGGCTTATATGATTCCTCCCGTGTATGTGGCTCCCTCTGATTACCACAGAACTCATCGACGATTCCCCAGTCCTCAAGAGCAGCCGCAAGAGCAGCGTAAAAGGAGGGAACTTCAGGTAGAGGACGTTGATCAGACAGATACCTCGTATCAGCAATGGACGGATTTTTCTAAGGGTCTGCTTCCTTTCTGGGGTCCTATATTCAACAGTAGAGCTATTAGACGACTTTCTAGGGTAATGGAAAAGGTGGTTCTGGTTGAGGCTGATATTACGACTAACATCTCTGTTGAGGTTCAGGCTATGAGATTATTTACGATCCAGAATAGAATGGTCCTTGACGTCATACTAGCTGATAGGGGCGGGGCCTGTCGCGTCATCGGGACCTCTTGCTGTGTTTATATCCCTGACTCCGCCCCGACTGTTAACTTGGCAGTGCAAAAATTGCATAGATTAGCGACTGAACTGCACCAAGATAATGGGACATGGTCTCTCCAAGGGTGGCTCTGGGGTGCTTTTTCTTCCTGGGGTTGGAAAATACTGATGGGTTTGGTTGGAGTGGTGAGTGTAATTCTGTCATGCTGCCTTTGCATATATTGCCTCCCTCCATGTTGTTCAATGTGTGCTGCAAATATACGTCCGAAAAAGAAGTTACATGGTCAATATGCCACCTCTATGATTACTGAAATTCCTGCTGATGCAAGTTGGTTAATGTTTATTGCAGAAGATGTTCTAGACTGAAGTAATACAGGCCTGCCCCTAGAAATGGATGTCGGCACTACCTTTGGCAAATAAATGAGGCTATAGTTAGCCAATGATGCTAAAAGGAGGGTCTGATAGAATTCACTTTTCGATGCTCTAATTACCCTATGATGACGTGTGAGTTAGCATCATATGACTAACTAATGCATTTACGTAAACGCACTTATGCTGAATTCATATTCTTACCTATTACTTATATTCAAATGTATGTGTGACCATATTAGTTTCTTAGCTTAGCCTGTGTGCCACCATTTTGTGTAACTCTCTGTGCCTGCGGGCTCTGCTCGCTCATGCCCCTCCCGCAGGAATACAGAAATATACTAAGACAGCAGTTTTCGTTTCTCGGCTCACTGAGACCGAAACTAACAACTTGTGTTATCTGTAATGTTCTCATGCCCAGAGACGCCGAAGCCTAGCTCCATGGCCTTGAGCAGAGATAATAATGTATCCCTCGCAGGTGCAGATGCCTACTGTATGAGAGCATTGTCCACTGGGCTGAGGCTCGGTAATTTTCCACAAGGGGCGTACCCCATTTACCGTATTGCATTATAATGTATTGCTGTGGTGTAGAGAGTCAGTCCTCTCGTTCGCACTCCTAGGAGTGAGGTCGGACAGGGCCCTCTCATATGAGTGTTGTTTGGCCTAATAAAGACTTTTGTTTATACTTCTCCACTGTCCGGCTGACTTCCTATAAGGTAATTATAGGTGAGTGCTGTAAGTCACTCCAGTGGATTTGAGCCACGCTTATCACCACGTCTCATGTCGCCTCCACGGGTCTCAGCTTTGCTAGGACTGTGGATCAGGCTGTTGGAAGCATGGGAGTCCAGGTCTTGTCGGTCTCTGTTGTTCGAGCTCCGGCGGGAGCAACAACAAAGAAAAACTTTGAGCGCTGATGGTGCCTGCTTGTGCAGGGGGGTCATTCCTTGACCACAAGGGAGATTCTTCAGTCTTCTACATCGAGTAGGATGTCGAAGGGTCCAGAGTTTCATATCAAAGTTTCAGTCAGGATGATCTAAAGTCTATGGACTCAGCTCCTACCTTTATTCCAAATCAAGGGGCTGGATCACCTGCTAGGTCCCTCCTATGGGTGGTACCCAGGAAGGGGGTGGTTACACCCCTTTCCCTTTGTCCAGTTTTGCGCCAGAGCTGAGGCTGGAGTACCCCAGCACCGGTTTGAACTGGACTTTGCATGGGACACCTTGTGTGCCCCAGGCAGTGTTTAGTTTCATTCAGCCCTCCCTGCCCCAATCCACTATCTCCTGTCTGGGTGGTACTAGCACCTCCCTGTGACAGGAAACCTTTTGTCCTGGCCTCCCCTGCCGGAGTTTCGGTCAGCAGCAGGAGGCCAGACTTGTGTCTGTGGCAGCAGCATCCATTTTGTGATGCTGAGGCTCTGGTTAGATTTAACAGCGTTTAAGGAAAGTAACATGTCTTCTCCCTCTAGAAGGGTGGAATGCTACCCCCGTCGCCAGGACTGGGGAGGGGGTAGTATTCCAAAGCGTATGACACCTTACACAACATGTTTTGATAAATTCAAACCAAAGATGGCATTGAACCGCAAGGTTCATAATGCACTTAAGAGTATATGGTATGGCAATATCCTAGAAAAGCTATAAGGACATGGTTCCGAAAGCTACAGACAGGCTCAGCTCATGCTAGAGCATCATCTCACATAATACCAAGCACTCTGCCTCCAGGATTGTTAAGGCCTGCCATAGGAGTGACTTATAAGTGCATATGTGTCCAGATATAGGTTTAGACATAGGTATACTATATCTAAGCAAGGGGTGATTACACCACCTTGCCCCAGCTGAGTGATCAGCCAGTTGTGTCAGTTTGGATGGCCAGCCAGGGGTGGCAAAAGATATGCTGCAGCCCCTGGTAGGCCTTGGATGCACCTATGCCCTGGGTACCTATAGTATACTGTACAGGGGCTGATAAGGTGACCCAATCCCAATTGGTGATGTACCTAAAGTACATGGTTGTGAATTTAGAGAGAGAACAGCAGGGCTGTGGGTCTGATTAGCAGGCCCACAGCCACATCAAGTCGAAAACCAGTGAAGCAAAAAGCAAAAAGTGGGGTGACCATAGGAAAGCAGACCCTACTTTCCTACAAATCCCACATGGTAGTGTTGTTGTCCATGAGGACATGTACAAACCTCCATCTGATGGACTGTAGAAAGATCTGCTGCAGGCGAATGGTCCACAACTCCAATAGGGTGATGTGGAGTTGGTTTTCTGCCTATATGACACTCAACAGAAATGTTAATCCACAAAAATACTCCACGAGAGCGTGGACAAGGTCCACGATTCATCAGATGAACGAAAGAAAGGTACGATAGGAAAGCTACTCTGAGAAGTCATGAGCTGGTACCCTCTAAGGCAGAGTTCTTCAATCTGTGGGGCGCGCCCCACTGGGGGGGGGCGCAACACTGTCTCAGGGGGGGGGGGGGGGGGGCGTGCACTCCACCCTAAAATCCGACCTTTGTCCTCTACTGATTCTTCAAGCGGCAGAGTGGAGCTGTAGGGGCCCTAAGAAGGGGTGAAAACCATCAAAGCCTCATTAACAAGAACAAGGTCTTTTAAAGACCTGTGAAATACTTGGTGGGCGCTGGGAAGCTGTCTCATCAGGTTGCCACACACAGGGTTGGGGGGGGCTATCCTGGTTAATTCCTACAGCTGAAATGCTTTAGCCACAGTGGGAGGCATGGAGCCCCCTTTGCTAAAACTGAAAGCAACAATTTCATAGCAGATCTCCTTGTCTCACACTGCAGATGAAATTAATGTCTGTTACTTGCTTTCAGTTTTAGCAGAGAAGGCTTCCTGCCTCCCACTGCAGCTGAAGCATTTCAGCTCTCAGAATTTAACCCCGTCCAGGGAGGGACAGCTCTTCCCAGAATGGCAACAATGTTGCTTTTTAAATTACACCAGCAAGAGCGCAATGATTATAGGGCTAAATGGTTTTAAATTGCCAAAAGACAAATCCCAGTCAGGTGTTTAAACAGCCTGCAAATTGCTTCTCTTGACACTAAATATGGGTTATAAAGAAGTATGTATTCATTTATGATGTGACTTTTCTGTCTTTATTCACTTTTATTATCAGTCATATTGTTCAGGCAGTCCTAAAATCACAATTTAAATTGCTTTCTATTTATATTTGCTGTTCAGAGTATGCACAGATAAGTGCTGAAAATAGAGCTTTAGGTGACTGCTTGTTTATGTACCACCTGGGACATCAAAATAATGAGCTGGCAACCCTAATCATAAAACTGGAAGTTTGTTGCAAGATCAGCCCAGTATTTATTTCCTCCACCCTCGCTCTCTGATTAATGCAATAATTGCAATAGCAATATTTAACATTACTGAAACCCTGTGCTGCCCAATAGCATACTGAGTTACTGCAAGTGCCTGGGAATGCACCCTGCATTCAGACAACTCGCTCCTCATTCGCGCCCTTCACTTTCATGCTCACCCTGCACTCACAGCGATCACAATTCCCTCACACTGACCCCCATGCACTCACACCATTCACCCTGCACTCAGTGATCGCTCTGCTCTCACAAAGCACTTGCGCGGTTTTCCCTGTACCTCAACCTGCAGCCACACAAGCACACTACCAACCCTGAACTCATGTGACACTTCACTCACCTGTCCCCCTCACTGCTCAAACTGCAATCTCACTTAAAGAAGCCCATCACTAACCATGCATTCATTAGTCCCACTCTGCACTAACATGCACACCCAAATTCATATGGTCAACTTACTCAACCTGCTGTTACTCCACTTACCCTACTCTCACACTGTCGCATACCTCACTGTGCACTCACATGAGCACTCCTGCCACCCTCACAGCACAGAGGGTTAATGTGCCTGCTACAAAGAAGGTGTACCATGCAGATCAAAGAACTGAGGGGCATATGTTCAAGGAAGTTGCGGAGTGAGGCGTTAGCAGTCATGGGTTAAGGCCTCTCTCCGCCACTTCAGAAAAAGAAGGCTGCACCATATTTACAACAATATGGTGCAGCCTTGCGTTTCCCCTGTGCTGGCGCCACACTTAGCAGTGTAGCGCCAACGCAGACACCATTGCTCCATAGTGCAAGGATGTCTGGGTGCCGGGAAAAGATTGTTTATGTACATAAACAATCTTTAAATGCCATTTGTCCCACTTCCATGTGTGCTGCTTTATGCAGCACACACAAAAATCACAAAATGGATTTTTTTTTAACGATTACAAATACAAGGCACTTTGCTTTTTCCATGTGTGCTGCACAAGGCAGCACACATGGATGAAGCAAAAATGAGGAGAAATAATGCATTTCTCCTAGTTTCGCCAGCTTAAGACCAGGTGTCCCCTGTTCTTAATTTTAATGCTGCCTCACTTTTACGCTGCCCTTGTAAGTAGGGCGCAACATCAAAACCAGTGCCTCTTGCAGTGGAACACCCACTGCCCACCCTTTTACGCTAAGCATAGCATGAAAGAGGGGCCTTATTTACAAGGCAGCGTTAAGCTAAGTTTAGTGGCTTAACTCTGCTTTGTAAATACGGCAATGCCCCTATCGCCACCACAACGTTGTAAAAAGTGACAGTGTGGTGTCTATAGGGGCTTGTACATATACCCCTGAGTATGATGAAACTATGAGTAGCACTATAAAAAAATTATATGTTTGCCAGAAAGGTGCTATAGAGAGATGAGGTGCAATGTTTTGAGTGGTAGTGAGGGAATTCATGGAGAAGTAGGAAACACTCATTGTTTTGAACATTATTTGCCGGATATGGCCCGGGATATGCGGGTGGCGGTCGATTATGTAGCGTACCAGATTCCAGAAATTTCTGTCAGGTGGTGGGGGAGGCCCGACATTTAAAAAAATTCAGCTGGGGGGGCTCAACCTTCAAAAGTTTGAAGACCTCTGCTCTAAGGAGTGGGGAAGGAAAGAATTCCTTTTGTTTTAATTACCCACACACACCCTAGTGGTGTCATGCTTCATCATCGGGTCACCCTGACGCCTAGAAGTCAGGGTGGGCTCGACTGTATTTCAGGGAGCTCTTAGAGAGATTTTGGCCAGCTGACAGATCCCAGTATCCCTTTATTGGTGGATCTGTCAGGGATACTAAAAAAGAGAATGAAAAGGGTCAGTGGGAGTGTTATGGTCCTATGACCCTAATGCCAACATGTTTCAGTCCCGTAGAGGCCAGAATGGTACCGGACTTCCTTCAGAACAGTGAGACGAGTCCTCCCTGGATAAAGCGGAGGAAAGTGGAGGGGGTGTCCTATCCTGCTTTCATGTAAGGACAGAAAGCTGCTCCTTAGAAATGAGTAAACAGATGACCACACAGGTGCATTGAGAAGCACCCCACACATGGGAAGCCTAATGTTGTCAATATGACAATACACTATGATCTCTTTATTGTTTTTTTCTTCTCTCTTGTATTTACAGATGGAGAAAAAAATGGTTTAATCAGATAAATAATCTGTTCACTCATTTCTAAGGAGCAGCTTTCTGCCCTTGCATAAAAGCAGGATAGGGCACCCCCTCCCCTTTTCTCCGCTTTATCCAGGGAGGATTCGTCTCACTGCCCTGAAGAAAGTCCAGGACCGTTCTGGCCTCTACATTACTGAAATTTAAAATTCACAGAAAATGAATTCTACCTATTTCACTTTAACATATGCTATACGTCATATATTTAGTTGGACACTCTGGCTGGACCATTAACACAAATATAAAGACATTTAAGAGGGTGTACTCATTATTTGATTCATTATTTTATTTTCCTTTTTTTATTATATATTCTTTCAATACAAAAATATCAGTGCATTAATAAATACATACCCTAACTGCAGAATTTTAGAAAAAAAAACATTAGTAAAACATGTTGGCATTAGGGTCATTAGACCATAACACTCCCACGCAGCCCTTTTATTCTCTTTTCAGGTCTCGCGACCTATCAATGCGCGTAAGCGCATTGAGCGGAACGAGAATTCAAGTGCTCAAAATGCTCGTCAAACCAAGGGTTTCGTTCCTGTGGTTTTCTTTAAGTTCACGTGAATCACGTGACCAAACAAGCACGCGCATCAGCCTCCCTCCCTCCTAATCCGGCTTCCCTCCGGCCATTTGCCACACTCCTTGCCTCTGCCGCAAAGGACTCCTCCCCCCGTCGACACCCCCTACAGTCTCACCGTAAGCTCCTCGCTCACATTCCCGCCCCCCCACCAGGCTCTCCCGCCCCCATCCGGCTTCCCTCCGGCCATTTGCCACCCTCCTTGCCTCTGCCGCAAAGGACTCCTCCCCCCATCACTCTCCAAAACAGCTTTGTTTGCTCTTCTTTTCGCTTGTATTCCGTGAGCTCCTCGCTCACATTCCCGCCCCCCCCACCAGGCTCTCCCGCCCCCATCCAGCTTCCCTCCGGCCATTTGCCACACTCCTTGTTTCTCTCGTTTTCCTTCTCTCTCATTTCTATTCTCTGTAATTTTCTCCTTTCTGTTTCTCTTTCACAAAGTTTCATCTTTTTTCGGGTTTCCTTTTTTCTTTCTTCCCGCATGCTTTGCAAAATGTGTGGTAGATGGCCTTTACCTCTTCTCAGACAGCCAATTGCGGGTGGGAAATCGTAGTGCAGTGCAGCCCTACTGTACTGAACTTTGTTGTCTACAGGAGAGCCTTCCAACTATGTGGAAATGTAACAGAATACATGTGCTACCATTATAGTACTGATTCGTATTTTTCTACCGCAGATGTGGGACGAAAGTTCTCTTGTACCCTTAGTCATACATGCAAACCCTCCAGTGGGTGCGTTATAGAAATAGTGACTGATCACTATTGCGAACGTGTGATGAATGAAGACTGAACTTGATCACGTGCATCAATGTACACTGACGTCACCGACACCGACCATTCTATTGCGCGGACGGTCACGCAGGGTCACCGTTCTGAAACACATTATGTCGTCAGGTGCTTTGCATTGTGATGTCAGATGCTGCCGTATGGTCTCGAGATGCAGCAGCTCGGACCTTTTCATTCCACCGCTGCATGCCTGACTGCAAAGGGAGGTTAATATTTGCATCTAAGCGGTACGGTCCGTGTTTTGTTCTTTTTAACGAATTCATATTATTCCAGAGGTGTAAATATCTGTGCTGCAGCAGGTACAGTTCCACCGTGGCCCGGTACACCCCTATTGATGCGTTTTCCTATAAACTAGGGACAGTTGCTTGCATTAGGGCCCTTGGCATCTCTGCTATGCCACTGTATTTTTCAAAGCACGACTTCCCTGTGCTGTATGTAACAGGGACATGGCCAATGAGCACTTTTTTTGGGGCAGATGTGTTCTAGCGCCTGCGTTATTGCTTTTTTTATTACCGGTTTGACAAAAATAAATGCTCCAGGTGACCGATTTGAAGGCATGGGTATAACTATCCTTAGCGCAGCAGTTGCCGTGAAACCAGGGCCTACTGCACAAACAAGCACTGGCGTTGCCAATAGGTCTCGCAGTAGGAAAGTTGGAGCTATTACAATTACAAATAACAATGCCTTTTATTTTTGTTTTCATTTTAAAAACATAAAGGGCTTTGTCATTTACAAAACCAATAGCTCCAACTTTCCTACTGCGAGACCTATTGGCAACGCCAGTGCTTGTTTTAATATCCCTGACATATCCACCAATAAAGGGATACTGGGATCTGTCAGCAGGTTTTTAATCTTTAGCTCCCCCTGGCCAAAAATTATTCTAAGAGCTCCCAGTGTGAGGGTAATTAAAACAAAATAAATTCTTTCCTTCCCCACTCCTTAGTGGGTACCCACTCATGACTTCTCAGAGTAGCTTCCCTATCGTAACTTTCTTTGGTTCATCTTAGATGAATCGTGGACCTTGTCCACGCCCTCATGGAGTATTTTTGTGGATTAATGTTCATACACGGGAGGACATGCTCCTACGTGAGAGTCCCTCTCAGCCCTACGGCACAGGGTAAGTTGTCTTTCCCTGTTTGCCATAGTTATTGACTCAAATGAAATGGCTAACATGGCAAAGCAGCAGTGTTGCTGAATTCTGCTACGTGTGTGCACTACTGAATCTTTACTGTGTCTTAAAACGCTTAATTTATCAAACAATGGCATGCTGAGCTGTATAAACACTTCACTAAATAAGTTATTCAGTTATTAGAAGTAACAGTGATTAAATCAGTCTTTAACATGACGTCCCCATCCATACAGGCAATCTCTGTATCATTGTACTCTGAAGTCAGCCTTTCACTGAATGTGGTCTGCAGGGCTGCTCTGAGCCCCATATTGAACTTTACTGTCCATGCTTATTCCCTTGATATATCCCTTTCTTTGATAAAGTCCACCAGTATATCCTACTAACAACCGTGGCACCAGTTGGCATCCCAAGCTTGGTCACCTCTTACAGAGTACACTTTTGCAACTTTTGTGTCTTAGTACACCTCTAGTTCCATGCCCACATCTGCACTTGGAGGGAAGACAAAGCATCAGCTTTCTTCCTCCTGTCCTCCTACTACATTGCTGGTCTACCTTCTCCATTACCTTCTCCACTAGTTTCTCCTACCATAAATTTGCTAATGATGCCACTTCACCTCATCTGTGTCCCTATTTCTAAGACTGAAGCACCAATTGCCTAGTTATCATTGCTGGAAGCCACTGCAATGCCCGAAGGAGAGTATAGGCAATAACAAAATTCTGTTACTCAGTTTAATCACAACACCAAGAAAGATCTCCTTCCCATTCTCATTGGGCAATATAATCTCCTCCCCATCGCCCTGTCACCTTTGTGTCATCTTTTATAACCATGTGTGTTTTCCTACCTTCCTCACTTAACAGCATTGTGATCATATATCCTATTGTAAATTCATAACATCCAACCCAGAATTCCAAGCTGCACTCACCCGGATCAACATTTCAGTTTTCAGAAAACAAAATTACTGCAACCAATGACCACCTTCCTAATCCCAGAAAAGAACACCCAGCTTTCCCTCTGACACCCAGTTTATCCTAGAGCCCCACCACCTCCCCTTTCAAGCACAGGGCAGGCTCACAGTCCCTAAGACCCTATGGGATGTGTCCACCCTAGTATTGAAATCAGTCCAAGGCCTCAACCCCTCCATACCCAGCTCAAATCATCTGATTTTACAGCCCTTTCGTATCAAAATCCCAACTTCACAGACTACTCATGCTGCACTCCCTCCAGAATCGGTTTGTTCACCTTCTAGCACATATCCACTGCAATGGTCTCTCTCTTTGGACCTGCACACTATCAAACCTCTTTATACATAGAGGGGAGAAGTGGATGTGGACAGGCTAAAACGTGTATGGGTTTCCAAGCTGATACCTATTCCACGCAGCTGGAAGAAGGAATCTTTAAATGTTAGGAGCAGACTAGTGGAATATAGACACAAAGCATCCTAGACTGCCCTCTTCTTGTCTTACAAACAGATGAAGCATTATTTGAATAACTTCTATCACCTCGACACCTTACAACCAAGGCTCAATCACCTAACCCCTCCTCATAATGTATGTGTCAGTCCTCATAAAATCCTTTCGCCTCACATGTTATAACTGCCCTCAAGATACATTGATAATTGTACAACTGAAACAATTGAATGACCCCGAAGGTACACATCTAGGTCACTGACTCCTCACCATTCCTTACCATGTGGACATCACACGTTTTTTACCCAACTGTGATTCCCACAGAAGATTCAGGCAACCTTATTTCACAACTGGATTATGCTCATGCCTAGTAAAATGCAGTTTCTATTTCAGTTACAAGACACCTTCAAAGGCAGAATTTGATTACATGTAGTAGACACAGATCAACTGGATCATCAAAATCCATCGGCACAAATTCTAAATGTCCTTAAGTATAACATCAGATCATGAACTTAGTTCTAGTCATAATAGATCAATAGTCAGCAATCGAGCAGCACTGAGAGCGGTCCTTGCAGTAATCTCAGCACAGCAGCCCATTAACCCACCCTCCAACAAGTCGGCTCTTTCAGATAGAGGGAGATGGGTGCTCCTCAGTTTTTCATAGGACCTCTCGCTGGAACACTTCCGTGTCAACACTCCCATCAGCCTGTCTAAACCATGTATTATCTGAGAGGTCCACAGATATCGCTGGGTCTTGCCTGCTTTACCTGCATTGCTGCATGCGCCTCTGCTGTCTCGCTACTGTCCGCGGCATCTTTCAACCAAACTTTAATTTTCGAGTACGGTCCATCCATCAACGATTGCAGCGCCCTGCTCTTCGTTAGTGTAGTAGTTTATGGATACCAGTCTAGCTAAATCTCAGCTTCTCCTACCTCACAAAATGCTAGTTCCCATTTTTTAGGGCAATATTTGCCACTGTGAATGAATACTCAATATATGCACAATTTATAATCTTTAGTCTGGAGATCCATCTCCTCTTTCCAGGAGATCTGATCTTTTGGGTAATTGGGGAGAAATCCTCAGGTTCATTAGGGAAAGAGGACCATTTAGCTGACATCGCTTGCCGAATTCTATAGAAAGGAAATGTTAACGCTGTCATACTTCGACTTCAACAGAACTCCTCCAGTGACATAAACCTACCATCGATTAACAACTGGCCCAGTGCTGGAGACCCACTTTTCCCATAATGTTTATTTTATTTTTAAAGGTTTTATATAGCGCTGGCTAGACCCGGAGGTATCAGAGCGCTTTACATGAGCATCACATCATAGTTACAGGTTACATCGTTACAAAGGTTACACAGTTATAAGAGCATGGCAACATAGTTACTTGTAAGGTCGAGATAAAACAATAAGCATAAATACGTAAGGGGAAAAGCAGGCAAGGTGAAAGATTCAGGGGATGGGGGTAGGAGCTGGGGAAGTAGACAGGTAATGAAGGCGGGAGAGAGAAGGGGAAGGTTTAAGGACACAGCATGGAAAGAGGAGGGGAAGGGCGACGGGGACACAAACTGGTAGACGAGTCAAAGCAACGTCCAAAGTCCAGTAAGCTGTGATCCCAGGGGAAGTGGTATCACTTCTCTATCTCAGTTGTGGGAGGCTCCCTTTACACAGTGGACTCTCTCAGAGGGGTCTCTGAGATTCCAAGGCCTACATACTGGATCCTTCCCCAAAAAGGGGAGAGGGAGTGCTTTGGCAAGGGGTGCCATACCGTACCTCAGCTGTGAGTGGCTCCCTTGGCGCAGTGGACTCTCTCGGGTTTGCTGAGACTCCAGAGTATAAATATTAGATCTTTCCCCAACAAGGGGAGAAGGAGTGCTTTGTCAAAAGTAAGGGTGGGCGGGCGGCTACACTCCGTGCACGGAGTGTGCGTAGTGCCGGCTTCTACGCATTTTGCGTAGCAGGTGTAGAATCCGGCACTACGCACGCTCCGCAGACGGAGCGTAGCTGGCCGCCACCCGCCTCCCTCCCGCCCTCCCTAAATACTTTAAATTAATAGTGTAAAAGAATTAAAAGGCACTTACCTTGCCCGCCGCTGCCCGCCGCTGCCCGCCGCGTCCCCGGGGCTCGCTATCTTCATTGCTTCCGTCTTGTGTGCTAATGCGCATGCGCGGGCGGCCGCGCATGCGCATTTCTCACGAGAAATGCGCATGCGCGGTCGCCCGCGCATGCGCATTAGTACACGAGACGGAAGCAATGAAGATAGCGAGCCCCGGGGACGCGGCGGGCAGCGGCGGGCAAGGTAAGTGCCTTTTAATTCTTTTACACTTTTAATTTAAAGTATTTAGGGAGGGCGGGAGGGAGGGCGGGAGGGAGGCCTGCGGTGCGTAGTGGGGCTACGCGGAGTGCGGAGGTGGGCGTAGTTTCTCACCCACTTCACGTAGCTCCGCGAAGCCCCACTACGCCCACTACGCCCAGGGTTAGTCAAAAGCGCACAAAGGACAGGGGGCTAGGCAGACTAGCATGCAAGGTGAGAGATTCAGGGGGTGGAGGGATGGGGATAGGAGCTAGGGAAGTAGGAACAGAGAGAACGATTTCTAAATAGGAACAAATTTAATTAATGAGTTATTATATAGCGCTGACTAGACCCGAAGGAAACAGAGCGCATTACATGAGGAACAATAATGTTGCAATTTACATCAGTTAAAAGTTACATAACTATCAAGAAAAATATTTAAAGAGCATAGGGGACAAATGCTGCGCAGCGTGAAAAGGACAGAGGAGGAGAGTGCCAAATTTACTAAAATAAGGCACTTCTCTGCCCTCTCCCTAGTGCTGGTGCTGAAATCAGCCGATGTGCGCCACTGAGACACCTTTGAGCCATGGTGCAAGTGTGTCTCCATGAGTCTAGCATAGGTTTTGTGCTGGAATGGTACCCTTCCAGTACAAAACACTTTGCTGAGACTCACGTCAAACCTTTTGCCTCTTTGTATTCGTGCTGTACCGTGTATCACACTGGCAAAGAAAAGGAAGGAGAAATAAAAGCATTTATCCTTCCTTGTGCTTACTTTAAAAGGGCAAAATTTTCTGATGCTAAACCCAGTTTACTTTGTTTAGTAAATTGGGTTTAGCGTCAGAAACCTTGGGTGGTTGAAGGAGAACTCCCATGCTCCATCCATGGTACGCTCCCATGGCGCTAAGTAATGCAAAGCAGTGCCTACTTTAAAACGGCATTGTTTTCTGATGCTTAACCCAGTCTACTTTGTTTAGTAAATTGGGTTTAGCGTCAGAAACCTTGGGTGGCTGCACGGGAACGCCCATGGTACGCCCTTTGGCGCTAACTAATGCAGAGCAGCGCCTACGTTAAAACGGTGCAGTTTTCTGATGCTAAACCCAGTCTACTTTGTTTAGTAAAATGGGTTTAGCGTAAGAAGCCTTGGGTGGTTGCACGGGAATGCCCATGCTCCACCATGGTACGCCCCCCTTGGCGCTAAGTAATGTAATTACTTTCACTGTATTTCCAGAGCTAAACAAGTTAAGCGCTGCAAAGTAAATCGGGAAAAAAAGATTTTGCATCAATTTGCGTCACTTTTGTGACGCAAACATGGCATAAAATCTTAATAAATCTCCCCCACTGTTTTCAAGATAAACACCACAACTGATCATGGCAGATTAGAAGACAAAACTTTGGTGGCATCTCTTTACTGACCACCTGAAAGGGTTCGAGCCATTGATAACCACCTGGAATTCAAGAGGATGGTGAAAACATGGCCTTTTCTGACTTATAATATTGGAAATGGACTACTTGGAATCACCCTTCTACTTTTCCCTGTTCAGCTTCACCCTACTACCTGGCTCACCATAGTGAGAATATTTACTCTCAAGATACTCTGCACCGCATACAAGACAATCTTTGGAAGAATGCCAGTTTGTGAAATATGTGAAGTTTATGAATCTTTCCTAGAAAAATACTCTAGGCTCCAGGTCAGCACATAAACTAATTATATCATCCTACTAAAATAGAGCCATTGATGGTACGACTACTCTCTCCAAATGAGGTTCTGTAAAATTCTGCCTTGTCCTGTGATGTTATGGTTCCGTCACGATCTTGGTGATGTTGTACCGTATTTAGCAAGTATGGCTAATATAGAGTGAATTCGTCATGTTAACTAGCGAGTTCATTACGTATTCAGAGACTTTGTCTCGAATATGGGTTCCATTTTGTTTGTGCCTCCATTTTGGTGTTGCCATCACGTAGGCCTATGGAGGTAACTAGACGAACGAAGTTGCATGGCTTAGTTGTTCATGCACTTATTAACTAAGCCTTTTCTTGACTCTAAGGTGCATTGTAAGGAACTGACCTCTTTATCTGAAACTGACCCTTTGCGAGGCCAATTTCCTTAGTTGATTGCTATCTAAGATTGCAAGTCAAAGTTCAGGACATCGTTAACTTTTAGCTTTTCTACACATACCTTATCTTGCTCGTTATCTATCATTGTTTCCTTTTTATGTTCCTTCGTTACATGCATTGTGCTTTCAATTATGGGTTTGTCCGGGTTGTGGAAATTGAATTTGGGACATCCTAATAATTAACTTGTGGGGTTGGTACAATGTAAAGTGAGCCTTTTGGAATGTGATAATGTATAGAAATGTGCTTCTATTGGTCAGAATTTGCTGCAGTGGGTGTCCATTTGTAATGTGAATATTGTGTATAAATACTGATGTCTTGCTCTACAAAATTGAACAGTTTCTTGAGTTGTAGACAGTGTTGTATTGCTGGGATTACTGTTACTAGCTGCAGCTAATAAATTTGATCTCACTCTGACGCCACCTAGAAGTATTCCGTGTCTCTGTTTGCGAAGACAGGAGAACCCGAAGACTTTGAGCGTGTCCCTGGCGCCGCTGGGTTCTAAAAACACGGTTCTTCAGTTGGCGCCCAGCGGTGGGGCGACTTCAGCGGTACCGGTCCAAGCCCGAGGATCGTGAGGAGCCACGTGAGAAAATTCTGGAGGAAGGCCAACCACTTCATCGACCCCTGTATGTCGTCGTGGTCCGAAGGTTTTTGCTGCGAGGCTTCCCGCTTTCCGACGGCTTCGAAGGACTGCTGCCCTGACTGTCGCCCTGTCTTGGACCCTTGATTGATCCTTTGTAGAGCGAGACGATAGACGGTCTTCTGGTGGCGCGACAGATACCTTGGTTAAGTATAAGTGGGTCGCTCCCACGATCTTTGTTTTGGTCCTTGGTTTTGATTCAGATATTGCAATAGCTGAAGCCGAGGGGCTCGTATATTTGCGAGTGTATTGATAGTTGATAACCCCTTGAAGTTTGAAGCTAGATTAGTGAGCTATAAGATGCCTGGTCTTAGCAAATTTGGGAAATGGTTTGGTTGTGGTTGCAACAGGGATTCCCGATTGGAGGATTCGTGTCGGATACCTCCGGTTGGAACTCCGACTTACGAGCTCTACTCAAAACACGGAGTGGGCCCCATCACGTATAATGACATGTGGATCCACTATACTAGGAAAGATGGTGTTTTACGATGGCCCCAACATAGTAGCTTTGAATTAAATATTTTAGATAATCTGGAAGTTGCCCTATTT
Organism: Lissotriton vulgaris; assembly: GCF_964263255.1. Lineage (NCBI taxonomy): Eukaryota > Metazoa > Chordata > Amphibia > Caudata > Salamandridae > Lissotriton > Lissotriton vulgaris. The sequence goes on along the minus strand of NC_141698.1, from coordinate 275,010,243 downwards.
AAGAAGAAAGCCCGGCCGGCGATGTTTGACTCTTTCCGCCTTTGGCGAAAGGAAGCCAAACAGCAAGAAATTAAGCAAGCAAAGAGAGATAGTAAAGATAAGAATATGTCAGTGCTACAAGCTGCGAGGCAGTTTAAGGAAGATGGAGAAGAGCGTGCGAGTGAAGTCTTAGATAGACAGCGTTGCATGGCTATCGATAAATGTTATCCGGCCTTGCCGCTTTCCCTTTCAAAAGTGAATGAAGACCCTGAAAAAGATCCTTTGATCTCTCATTTACTGAGATTACCGCCTCCTTATGTACAGGGTGCTACTGCACCTCCATTACCCCCGGTTGTTGCACCTCTTGCTGTTCAGCCTCCTGCTGTTGTTCAGCCACCCGTTGCTGAACAGATGGTTCTCCCTCCTACGGCGCAACCCATTCTAGGGTCGCCAGCTTTGCTACCAGCTTTGCCTAAAACTCTTTTGCCTTCTGCTTCTGCATCTTTGACTTCTACTGTTCTTGTCCTTACACCTTCTTTGCCTCAGAATACTTATTCTCCTGTTCTTATGTCTACTTCTTCTCCTTCTGCTCGAAAACGAATGACTGAGACTGTTGTTAATCTGTTGTCACCATTGTTTGGGTCACTGAATATGACCCCTGTTTCGGAACGTAAGCAGAGTCGTAGTCAACTTCCTAGTTCCGAGGAACGGACAGTGTTCGATTTGTTGGCTCGTAGGTGGATTTTAAATGCTCTGAGGTATGATTTGCCAGCGGTTATGGATGTTTTCTTTCAGTGGGAACCGTCTAAGCAAAGGTATGTTTTTGATGTAATGTGTTCTTTTCTGCATCAGGAATGGGAAGATAATGAGTTGGGTCTGATTCCGCAGGATGTGCGTGATGTTCAGTCAGAGTTTGCTAAAGGGATGATAGTGGAATCTGATGTTACAGATGCCGTAGAGACGATACTTGCTTTCAGATCTAGGCTTTCGCCTCAAACATTGTATGAACCTGATTCCTCTGTTAGGAGGAAAGTGAAACAGTACCCTATGAGAGAAGTTCCTCCTGTATGGAAAGAAGTAGTTCAGGCTAATGTAAATCAGGGTATTGTAGCCGCTTCGGCTCATTTTCAGCGAGTATGGGTACATGTCCCTTGGAAGAGAGCAGAGGTCTTGGCTCTTAAGCAGACCTTATAATAGCAAGGGGAGCATAGAGGGAAAAATGGGTACTGTTAGGGAAAGCCCTCCACTCAATGAAATTCAATCCAAAAAAATTCCCTGTACCCAGGACTCAAGTTAGCAATTATCTAACGGGCATGAGAACATTCTCCACTAGAATTTTCTATAGTAAAATTCTGGATATACCTCTTCTTGATTCTATGTTTAGGTATTCATTGTCTCTAATGCCCCACTGTCCCAAACAAACACTTAGTTTGTGAATACTAATAAAAAAGGGGGGGTTCACTGTATATTCAACTTGGCGCAACCTATAATGTCAGCCCTAAATAGGACCATACATACACCCACATATACAAAATTAATACAGAAATAATGTGTGGCGGAGAGGAAGGCACCTCACGGGCGAACACCCTCGGGGCAATATGGTCAGATGTTTACCAGATACTTTGCCCCTTTCTCATCATAGGTGGCCATTCCTTTTCCAGAATTTGTGAACAAGTGAAGAAAAAGGATTAAAGAAAAGGTGCAGAGCAAGGAGCTTAGAGCATGGCTCCTAACAAAAACAAAACAGAGTGAAAGTAAAATCAACAGTCAAACCTCCTGAACCACTTTATTACTAACTGAGGTATAGACTGCTGAGTTAAAAAGGCTGGTAGCTTACTGTCGCATACCACTACCTGCAACCGACATGTTTCACTGCCCAATGGATATTATGGCAGATTCATCAGGGTTAACACTCTGTTGCTGCACCCACTTCAGACATCTTTAAAACAGGAAGCTGCCGAGTTGAAAAAACAATTTAAAATATAATTAGAGCCCATTCTGAACCAAAAAATTCTTAATATTTAATTTTTAAATTTTTTAATTTTTAACCCAAACACTATCCTCCACCAGTTTACTATAAGTAAAAAAGAGACTAAAGGGGAGCTTTACCCTGGATCAGCTATGCTCACTCGTACCAGCTGAAAAGGCAATTCTCCGCCTTGCTGTCGGTTGTAGTATCAACCTGTAGATCATTTAGGTGCAATAAGTACAGGAATAACATGCCCATATCGTCATATTTCAGTGATGAGCTATCCTTACTCAGCAGAGTCATAATCCCTCCAAAGTACAAATTTTACCCAGAAGAAACAAAAGGAGGAACCATGTTTCATTTCCACAGTATATATCCTATTAATGTCAGACCTATTTGTACACAGAAAAGGTATCTGACTTAACCAGATCCTGGCCGTGACTGATGTTTGTAACTTGGGTCCCAGACTGTTCCAGTCTGAAAAGGTGTAATATAAAGTAATAACACCCTTTCCAAATTGTTCCGTACCCAAACAGAATCACTCACAGTTCAAAACGATGTTTCAGCACATCGTAACATTGTGAACCCATCGCCCTTGCCAAAAATATTCGGATTGTACCTCAAGTAAGAAGGTGAGGAACCGAGGGACCGGCAACAAGAACAACAACCTCCACGGGCCCTCTCCTTACCGTACAGCCTTTGTTTAGGAACGTTAAATCATCCCAGGAACATTGCCGGGAGAGCGTTCGCGCGATTTAAACTCTACGTGCGATCGCCCAAACAGTAAACTCCCCGATCATGTGATCGGAAGACCCCCGTCACGTGGTCTGGATAATCGTAGCGTTAGTCCAGGTAGATCAAATAACAGACTAATGCGGGGGCCATTTTGAGTGGCGAGTTAGTTAAACGGCCACATAAATATTACCATGATCGTTCAAACGTGGAATATCATAGATCATTCAGGGTCGTTTTTCAAAAGATATCGCACTAATCACTAATAGGCATATGTTTGAGAGTTACCTAAACTTTGCCAAACTTATTGGTATTAAAAAGTTTCCTTATTGAGATACAAACAGGGAGGTGTTACCCCAGTTGCTGCCACCATCCGATTTTGGATATTAACGTGATGGAAGACAGTTAATCTTTTGGGATTTGATATACTATTGCAAATGATTGTTTATATTCAAAAGGGAAGCCTCAAATCACAATGGTGTGGAGCCATTTGTATTTTTATTTTATTTTATTCTATATACCCATGTTGCAAGGCAAAAATTTGATTCCCAGAAAAATAAATGCCAAGATTCACAGTATTTTGTTTCCAATATTTCTCATATTAGAGCCCTATGGTAGAGCACAATATGATTGTTTGTACCTTTCAGTATTGCAACTAAGGAGGGGAAAAGGACAGATTAGAGTCAGACTTATTAGGGTGGTAAGTAGGCTATTTAACTTTGTTCCACTCAATAATTTCATTCAAGCCCTGCTTGTCACTACCCTCTCTAAAAATCCATTTAGCTTCCTTTGTGATCAAGATTGATTCGGCATTGGTCGGGTTGCCCTTCACTGTCTCTAACACTGTCCATGTAAAGCTGTGTTTTTCTTGATGACAACGTTGAACCAGTTTGGTCGTAAGTTTTCCTGCCCTAATGGTACTAAGGTGTTCCTGTATGCGGACCTTTATTTTCCTTGTAGTGAGTCCAATGTATTGTAGGCCGCAACTACACAGTAACCTATAGACCACATTGGTGGTGTTACAGTTACTGAATTGGTTTAAAAACCATTCTTTTCCTGTGGATAACATGACACTGCTACATCTTTTGGTCAGTGGGCACACTGAACATGTACCACAAGGGTAGTGTCCCTCCGGTACCGTTGTGGAGTCATTTCATTTCATTTTTCAATCTTTATTTCGACCATTTGGTCATAAAAGATACACATAATTTAAAAATCACATAATTGTGTCAGATTTGATAAAACATCAGTGCATGATTTAAGATCCACATTAAACATTATTAACAATGTTAAAAATAAAGCAATTCAACAGTCTACCCAGCGTTTTTTAAAAGACGATTACGTGTATACCACACATTTGTAAAAAATTTGGCAAGCGCAAAAACAATTGGGCCGGAAACATCACATTTTAGAATCCTATACATAGGCATATATTCCCTGCCACCCAAGTTCTTGATCAATGGCAGCAGCCAGTACTTTCTGGCTGCCATATATGCTGGGCAGAAAAAAATCACATGCAAGTCATTTTCCTCTTTGTCAACGCAAAGGGGGCAGTACTTGGTGGAAGGGACTTGCGACCAGGTACTAGAAAAGGAGCGCAAAGGCAGTGTGCCGTATCTCCACTGAAGAAATAACTTTCTAGTGAGAACGGGATATATGGGATCAAAAGCCTTTTCAAATGCGTAAAGGTCCTTATTTTGCAGGAATTTAGAGGACAGGGACCCCTCTGTCTGGGTAGCTAATGCCCTTTCCCTTTTGTGTTCATGATTGTGGAGTCATTTCTCAAAGGTACCCGGTCCCGGGTATGGACAAGCCTGTCCTTAAGATTGCCTGACCGTTTAAAGGCAAATCTAGGAGGGGGCATGGAAAAGTCTTTATTGCTTAATAAATCCCAATGTTTTCTGATTGACTGCCTGATCTTGGTGGCCATAGGTTCATAAGTCATAACTACTGGTAGGCAGTCCTTTTTTTCTTTAGTACTATGCTCAAGCAGGGCACTACGAGGGGTATTGAGTGCCCTCTTTCTTGCGTTCTTGACAACCTTGTGGGGATAATTACGCTGTTCTAATCTCTTAGTAAGGTCACAAGACTGTTCAACAAACGTGTCAGTCTCAGAACAATTTCTTCGGTATCTTAGAAATTGACCCACCGGGAGGTTATCCCGAAGGGCCCTGGGATGGTATGAATTATACAGTAAGAGGGAATTTCTATCTGTAAGTTTTTGATGTACTCGTGTGCTCAAGATTCCATCTCCATTAGCCTCTATATCTAGATCTAGATAAGTGGCATTGGTGCGACTATAGGACCAAGTAAATTTCAAACTCTGATCTTGTGAGTTTAACCAGGTAAAAAACTCAAGTAATGACTCCTCTGAGCCGGACCAAATGCAGAGCACATCGTCTATATATCTCTTCCAGAGACAAATCTGACTCTGGAAGGGGTTGGTATCAGGATAGACGATGTGCTCCTCAAACTGGCCGACGTATATACAAGCCAGGCTGGGGGCCATAGTGGCCCCCATGGAAGTGCCAGAGGTCTGCAGGTAGAGCTGATTTTTGTACATGAAATAGTTGCGGGCCAAAGCCACCTCAACACATTCCATGACAAATGATTGTGGAACATCATAGAACCACTCGAGTTCCCCCAGGGTGCGCGCTGCTGCCACCAGCGTGGCCTCCTGGGGGATACTCGTGTACAAGGACTCAACGTCAATGGTTGCCAGCCATTGTACGTCTAGATCATAAGGGACATTCTCCAAGATGTTTAAGACATCAGTTGTATCCTTTATAAAGGATGATTGGTTAACCACTGCTTCACGCAGAAAAGAATCCGCATACTGCGAGAGGGGCTCAAGAATTGATTGTATCCCCGACACTATGGGCCTGCCGGGTGGTGGGCGGGTAGGCTTGTGTATCCTTGGTAAGATATACAGTGCAGGAGTCCTGGGGGTATCATTCACCAGAAACTCCGCTTCTTTCACAGAGATCCATCTGTTAGTTTTGGCTCTGCTTACCATTTCCTGAATCATTTTTGATAACTCATCAACAGGGTCCTTGTTTAGAGGGCGGTAATTGGCACGTATACTCAGCAACCGCTGTACCTCTGCATCATAATCCCTGGTATTTAATACAACGACCGCACCCCCTTTGTCTGCTGATTTTATAGTTAGCAGACTGTTCTGTTCCAATGACCTTACTGCCTTCCAATCATCTGTAGTCATATTGGTTTGTCTGAAATGTTCCTGGGATTTTTCAAATGTTTCGATTTCACCAGGACCCTTTCCTCAAAAAAAGCCACTTCCAAACCTATTGGGGCCATGGGAGGACAAAATGTCGAAGGTCTTTTTAGGTTGGTCCCTCGAAACGAGTCAGTGTTTTTTTCTTTATTCGCAACCGGGACCGGGTACCTTTGAGAAATGACTCCACAACGGTACCGAAGGGACACTACCCTTGTGGTACATGTTCAGTGTGCCCACTGACCAAAAGATGTAGCAGTGTCATGTTATCCACAGGAAAAGAAGGGTTTTTAAACCAATTCAGTAACTGTAACACCACCAATGTGGTCTATAGGTTACTGTGTAGTTGCGGCCTACAATACATTGGACTCAATACGAGGAAAATAAAGGTCCGCATACAGGAACACCTTAGTACCATTAGGGCAGGAAAACATACGACCAAACTGGTTCAACATTGTCATCAAGAAAAACACAGCTTTACATGGACAGTGTTAGAGACAGTGAAGGGCAACCCGACCAATGCCGAATCAATCTTGATCACAAAGGAAGCTAAATGGATTTTTAGAGAGGGTAGTGACAAGCAGGGCTTGAATGAAATTATTGAGTGGAACAAAGTTAAATAGCCTACTTACCACACTAATAAGTCTGACTCTAATCTGTCCTTTGCCCCTCCTTAGTTGCAATACTGAAAGGTACAAACAATCATATTGTGCTCTACCATAGGGCTCTAATATGAGAAATATTGGAAACAAAATACTGTGAATCTTGGCATTTATTTTTCTGGGAATCACATTTTTGCCTTGCAACATGGGTATATAGAATAAAATAAATAAAAATACAAATGGCTCCACACCATTGTGATTTGAGGCTTCTCTTTTGAACATAAACAATCATTTGCGATAGTATATCAAATCCCAAAAGATTAACTGTTTCCATCACGTTAATATCTAAAATCAGATGGTGGCAGCAACTGGGGTAAAACCTCCCTGTTTGTATCTCAATAATAAGGAAACTTTTTAATACCAATAAGTTTGGCAAAGTTTAGGTAACTCTCAAACATATGCCTATTAGTGATTAGTGCGATATCTTTTGAAAAACGACCCTGAATGATCTATGATATTCCATGTTTGAAGGATCATGGTAATATTTATGCGGCCGTTTAACTAACCCGCCACTTCAAAATGGCCCCCGCATTAGTCTGCTATTTGATCTCCAAGGACTAACGTTACGCTTGTCCAGACCACGTGACGGGGGTCTTCCGATCACATGATCGGGGAGTTTACTGTTTGGGCGATCGCGCGTAGAGTTTAAATCGCGCGAACGCTCTCCCGGCAATGTTCCTGGGATGATTTAACGTTCCTAAACAAAGGCTGTACGGTAAGGAGAGGGCCCGTGGAGGTTGTTGTTCTTGTTGCCGGTCCCTCGGTTCCTCACCTTCTTACTTGAGGTACAATCCGAATATTTTTGGCAAGGGCGATGGGTTCAAAATGTTACGATGCGCTGTAACATCGTTTTGAACTGTGAGTGATTCTGTTTGGGTACGGAACAATTTGGAAAGGGTGTTATTACTTTATATTACACCTTTTCAGACTGGAACAGTCTGGGACCCAAGTTACAAACATCAGTCACGGCCAGGTTCTGGTTAAGTCAGATACCTTTTTTGTGTACAAATAGGTCTGACATTAATAGGATATATACTGTGGAAATGAAACATGGTTCCTCCTTTTGTTTCTTCTGGGTAAAATTTGTACTTTGGAGGGATTATGACTCTGCTGAGTAAGGATAGCTCGTCACTGAAATATGACGATATGGGCATGTTATTCCTGTACTTATTTCACCTAAATGATCTACAGGTTGATACTACAACCGACAGCAAGGCGGAGAATTGCCTTTTCAGCTGGTACGAGTGAGCATAGCTGATCCAGGGTAAAGCTCCCCTTTAGTCTCTTTTTTACTTATAGTAAACTGGTGGAGGATAGTGTTTGGGTTAAAAATTTTAAAATTTTAAAATTAAAAATTAAGAATTTTTTGGTTCAGAATGGGCTCTAATTATATTTTAAATTGTTTTTTCAACTCAGCAGTTTCCTGTTTTAAAGATGTCTGAAGTGGGTGCAGCAACGGAATGTTAACCGTGATGAATCTGCCATAATATCTATTGGGCAGTGAAACATGTTGGTTGCAGGTAGTGGTATGCGGCAATAAGCTACCAGCCTTTTTAACTCAGCAGTCTATACCTCAGTTAGTAATAAAGTGGTTAAGGAGGTGTGACTGGTGATTTTACTTTCACTCTGTTTTGTTTTTGTTAGGAGCCATGCTCTAAGCTCCTTGCTCTGCACCTTTTCTTTAATCCTTTTTCTTCACTTGTTCACAAATTCTGGAAAAGGAATGGCCACCTATGATGAGAAAGGGGCAAAGTATTTGGTAAACATCTGACCAAATTGCCCCGAGGGTGTTCGCCCGTGAGGTGCCTTCCTCTCCGCCACACATTTTTTCTGTATTAATTTTGTATGTGTGGGTGTCTGTATGGTCCTATTTAGGGCTGACGTTATAGGTTGCGCCGAGTTGAATATACAGTGAACCCCCCCTTTTTTATTAGTATTCACAAACTAAGTTTTGTTTGGGACAGTAGGGCATTAGAGACAATGAATACCTAAACATAGAATCAAGAAGAGGTATATCCAGAATTTTACTATAGAAAATTCTAGTGGAGAATGTTCTCATGCCCGTTAGATAATTGCTAACTTGAGTCCTGGGTACAGGGAATTTTTTGGATTGAATCTTAAGCAGACCTTACCTGACCCTCGTAAGAATCCTGCTGGTTATTTCAAGGAGTTGTCCCAGACAGTTGAAGCGTGTATTATGAATTTAGCTGACATCGATATGTTGATGGGTAATGTAGTCCCTCAACCTTTGTGGGCGAAGATTCGTCATGAGAATCATGCTGCTGAATTACGTGATACCTGGGCGAATATTGTTGCTGCAGATGGTAGACAGGAGGGAGGTGCTAAACCTGAACCTTTAGTTTCAGAATTACCAGGTAGAATTAATAATTTGATGAAAATGATGATGCCCGCTTTACGAGTGAATTGGGATAAGTTAGCAGCATGTAAGCAGAAGAAAGACAAGAGTGTGTCTGATTTCTTCACTAGGTTTGAAGAAACGTTTATCGATCATAGTGGTCAGGATATGAGCACTGAAGGTGGTCAAAGGTTGTTCGTGGACAAATTTGTTTTTAATTTGCTTCCCGAACTTTCTAATAAGTTGAAGGATTCTGAGAGTTCATGGGCTGTTTCTTCGTGGCCCAAGATCTTGGCTACTGCACAATATTACGAGAATAGGGATAAAGATGAGAAGGATAAAGTAGAGAAGAAGACTAAAGAATTAAAGACGAAAGTTCTTTTGCAGCAAGCTTATCCGCCTCGTACGAATCAGCCTCAGTATCAGTAACCCCCACAGTTTCAGAGATTGTTACAGAAGCCTGAGTATTTTGCTCAGCGATTTTTGCCAGGCCCTAATCAGTGTGCTTATTGCAGAGAAGAAGGTCACTTTAAGCATAGTTGGCTGGTTCTGCTACAGCGTGCGAATGGTGTATCTAATCAGAGAGGTCGTGGTGGTTTTCAGCAAGCTCCTAGGGGTAGGGGACGTGGTGTGTTTCCTCAGAATGAGCGTTCCTTTCCCCCTCAGAATTCTGCGAATTTTTTTGACAGACAGAATGTTCCGACTGTTCAGTCTGCTCAGTACTATGCTGATGATTACTGTGTTGAGAGCGAGAGTGCTGGTTATAATGATTGCTAGGACAGCCATGGGCAAAGAGAGGGAGTAGTGTCAGTTCCAGTAGATCAGAGTGGACCCTATGTTAAAGTGGTTACATTAGGTGTGGCAGAACCTTTTCTTTTGGATACTGGTGCGACAAAGAGTTCTATTATGCACTCTAAACTTCCTGGCGCCCCTTTGTCTGGCTTGACCAATGTTTCAGTAGGATTTTCTGGCACCCTAGTTCGTAATCCGGTTTCCAGTCCTTTGCCTCTTTCTATCGGTCCTTGTGAATTGGAATCTCCTCTTATTTTAACGACTGGTTGTGGTGAGAATCTGTTGGGTTTGGACTTGCTGAAAAGATTGTATGCGACATTGCATTGCTCTCCTGAGGGAGTACATCTTACAGTGGGTAAGAAAGTGATTTCTCCAATGTATTTGTCTAAAGATTGTCTTCCATTGGAATTGCGTTCTCTTCCTGATACACTCTGGGCTACAGGTCCCAATGATGTTGATCTCTTGCAGATTCCACCCTATGTTGTTACTCTCAAGTCAAATGCTAGGCTACCTCGTATTCCGCAATATAAGATCTCGAGTGATGGCGAGAGAGCCTTTTTAGCGATCATCTATGATTTGGTTGAGAAGGGTGTGGTTGAAGAAACGAGAGGTAACGTGTGTAACAGTCCTGTTTTGCCTGTCCTTAAATGTACTGATGCTTCTCAGCCACCTGTGTATCGGTTTGTGATTGACCTTCTGAGGAACCGGAATCGATTTTCGGTTATACAGTATCTATAATCGATATCTCAAGATTAGCATGATGTATCTAAATGTTTTAGCATACGCACGCAAACATTAGCATAAATCCATATTGCAGTATTTTAGATTTCTAGCTTGCACCACTCTCCGCATTTTACACTCTCTTGACTCGACCGACGCCATTTTGTGGCCTCCCTCGAAGCCTTACATTAACAGACCCCATTCATTCCCTGCACCAAAGTCGTTCTCCTGAAAAATAGCCCAACTGTTGCAGAATTGCTGTTTCAGCTCGTTAGGCCCGTCAAGGTTGTAGGTAGCAGGAGAAGCCCTGATAAGCACATTCCAGGAGGGGTGCGGGGCGGACTGTCTCGGGGCTGGCAGAAGGGAGTCACCCGTTCGACCTTGCTAATCTAGGATGAGCTAAACCAAGAGTGCTTTGTGTGCCATATATGGCCTTTCCTTTCTGTCAAACTGTACCAGCTTGTATTTTTCCATCTTGGGCCATGATTCTGCAAATGCAACTGTATATATGTGATGTCCTGACAGTGTGACAGCAGTCTTCTTGGCGGACCTCGTGGGGTTAGGTCGCAAGGAGCTCCTCTGGCAGAGTTTTGTTTGTTATAATAAATGCTTGGACCTTCTACACTGCCAACCGACTGATTATTGGTAATGGGAAAGGGATTGGTTGTGAATATAACTATAGTTGGGAGGTGGTAAATAATTTTCGGTACTTCAGTTGGCGACTCCGCCGGGACTCCGCGTTGGGGTCGTCCCTCTGTATTTCAGACAACAACCGGGACATTAAAAGGGGTCCTCTCGATCGGGGGGGTTGCAGAATAGACCAACGAGAATTCGGGGTTTGCTCTGCTCTCCCGATCCCAAGAACCTCAGCTGCTAGTGGCCCCACGCCAGAGTCCTTCGGGTGTGACCCGAGAACTAGCCACGTTGGCCTTATCAAGAGTTGGCAGTGAAGAACGTGCAAACAGGCCTGTGTGCACCAGGTGAGTGTTTTGTCTCGTTTTGTGTTGGATTATGTTTTCGAAATTCTGGATTTTGGTACTTGGCATTTGGTGATCTATGGTCACGGAGAAACTCTGAGAAGGGGGTCTGACGGGGCAACGTTGAAATTGCACGTGCCGATGCCTCTGGTTTGATTTGTGCGGGAATACTGGAGATAGAGACTATACGCCTTTTGTGGGAACTGCGGTTCTCGTTCTGCCGGACTGTTCTCGGGAACGCCGACAGTTGAGATTGGGTAGCACTCGGACAGATCTGGAGCGGCGCTTGCAAAAGCGGGCTTAGCCAGCATAGTTTGGGAGGTGAACCATGAATACTGCCGAATGGCCTGTAGGTTGGTCTGTGGATTAGAAACCTGTGTAATCTATCTCCAGGCAGTCCAAGGACAAGACTGTTGTCAGAAGGTGATCTTTGCAGCTTAGGATATTTGGTTAAAGGGTTCTCCATAGGTGGGAGTCGACGGGCTCCACCTTCTGTTTGCAAAATATTGGTATTTCTTTTGTTTTGTCGTTTACAAAAAACTCTGTGTCTTGTTTTATGTCCAACTGAAAGTTTGTTTTACAAACGTGAGTATGACTTTGAATGAAAACATGGCCATGCGTATGGGAGAGTTGTGATTGATGAAATTTGATTCTGTTTTTGTTGAACAATAATCCTTGATTCCTTTTCAGCTCGAGTACAACAAAGATAGGGATATGCTGTGCCTTAGTAAATTATGCTTTGGCTGCATACACCGAGAGAGCGTGAGGTTAGATGAAAGTCAGCCGGCCCCTCCGGAAGGCATGCCTAGTCATGATATGTATTGCAAGCAAGGTATTGGCCCTCTTCTTTTTAATTCCTTCTGGCACAAATATACAAAAGATAATGTGGAACTACAGTGGCCAAAAACTGGATCTTTTGATGAGAAAAAGATTCAGTATTTGCAAGAGCGTCTCTTTGTTAAACGCAGCCGGCAGGCCATGTTTGACACTCTCAACAAATGGCAGAAAGAGGCAAAGAGAAGACGTATCCGGTCAGAAAAACTCCTCAAGATACAGCAAGGGCAAACTATAACACAGAAAGCTATTGCACATGACAAGAATAGAACAGAAAAGAGTATCGAGAATGAGGATAGACGGTTTAGGCTGCAAGTGGATAAGAGCTATGTAACGCGGAATAAAACTGAGGACGAGATAGAGGATCTGCTAGACAAAAGGCCTCCCCCGCCATATGCCCCGCAGCGCATATATCCTGCGGTCCCCGTTCAAACAACGGCTGCACCACAAGCCTCCGCACCGGAGGAACGAGGTGCCGTCACCCCCCAACGTGATGCTGGCGCTCCACTCCCTTCTGCAGGGGACCTGGCATCCCCACGCATGCAATTGAATGTCCCGAGTCCTGTATGGGCATCTAAATCGGCCAGCACCACACCCAGTATGTCAGAACAAACTCCAAGAGGGGAATCCGGAGGGTTGGAAGGTAAACGGCTATTAACTAGATCATCTGTGGCGTATGGTGAGAAGGAAGCATTAGCAGATCAAGCTGTTAAATGGATGCGGAGTGATGTGTATACCGTGACTGCCATATGGAGCACGGTAAAAGATTTGGAACCGGTAATGCAGCAACACGTGGTATTCCAGATGTCCAGTTCCCTCATTGGGTCTTGGGAAGTCAGTTTCGATAATGGGAGCACTCCTCAGATACTGTATGATATTCGAGACTGGACCCATAGATTTAATCTGACACCAGAGGAAGTATACAAAAACGTAGTCACCCTGGTCCAATATCGAGGCAGATTGTTCTTAAAAAGCCCTCTGTGGACTTCACAGCATCCCATGCGAGAGGTACATCCCATTTATCATCCCGAGGTTCCCGAACTACGCAATGATAACCAACAGATCACACGGGCACGGATAGACGCCCGGTTTCGGGAGCAATGGGTATACACCCCATGAAAAAGAAGTGAGGTCCTTGCTCTGAAATCCCAACTACCCGACCCCCGAAAGAATCCTACCGCCTACTATAAAGAACTGACCATAGCTGCGGCATCTGCCGTAATGACATTAGCAGATGTCGAGCTATTCTTTGGGTTACTTGTGCCTGTTGATATATGGCGACAGGTGCATGACTCTGATCACGCTGAACTAGGGGGGACATGGGATGAGTTAAGAGGGTGGGACCGGGATCGCAAACCGGGAGACAAACCAAAGGGTGAAATAACGTCTTTGCCAGCAAAAATTATAGCCTTTATGCACACTTTGATACCGCTGAGGAAGGTTGACTGGGATAAACTGACTGCTTGCCGACAGAAAAAGGATGAAAGCGTGTCTGACTTCTTCACTAGGTTCGAAGGAGTCTTCATTGACTTTAGCGGACAGGATTTGGCTACGGAAGGTGGAACTAGGTTGTTCGTGAACAGATTTGTTACGAATTTGGCTTCGGAAATTTCTGCACGATTACAGGCGGCAGAAAGTACTTGGACTACCTCCACCCCTTCTGTAATTTTGAGCATGGCCCAGTACTATGAGCATAGGGAGAATGAGAGTATGGAAAAGGTGGAGAAGAAGGCCAAAGACCTTAAAACACGGTTCTTGCTTCAGCAGGTAGTCCGGGGACAAGGAGGGGGAAGAGGAGTCAGAGGGCCCATGTCCAGAGGGGCGGGTGCAGGCCGAGGCACGGGCGGGGCTCCGACTGTGGGTTTAAACCAGTGTTCCTATTGTAGAGAGGAGGGGCATTGGAAAGCGCAGTGTCCGTTGTTGCTTGCCCAGAACGGAGCAGTCCGTGGGCGAGGTCGAGGACGAGGCGGCCCGACCGGAGTGATATGCGCAGAGAAGAAGGATCAGGCAAGTCTGAGCGAAATCATTTCGATAACCACCAAGGCAAGCAGTACTATCATGATGATTACGAATACGAAGATCAGGATGCATACATACAAGCATAGGACAGCCAGGGACAGAGTAGGGGCCAAGTGTCGATCCCGGTCAATTAAAAGGGACATTATGTAAAAGGGGAAGTGATGGGGACTTCTGAGAATTTCCTAATTGACACGGGAGCAATGAATAGTTCTGTTGCTCGATCATTGGTTCCAGGGGCGGCTCTGTCCGGGCAAAATAATGTCTCAGTGGGGTTCTCGGGAGTCCCAGTTGTCAGTCCCATCTCCAAACCTCTCCCCTTCTCGATCGGTCCCGCCACTATTGACACTCCTCTTTTGCTGACCTCCCATTGAGGGGAGAACTTGCTGGGCCTGGATATGTTAAAGAAACTTAACGCGACAATACATTGCTCTGCTGACGGGGTTTATTTAATGATACAACCCTACGCTGACCTCATGAAACAATGTTTTGCTAAAAATGAACCCCTTCCCCCAGAGTTTGATGGCATTCCAGCAACGCTTTGGGCAACAGGGGATGCTGATGTGGGTAAGTTGGATATTCCCCCGGTTCACATTACGCTGAAACAAGGCGCGAAAATGCAGCGGATCCCGCAGTACAAAATAGCACCCGCGGGAGAACAGGCTTTGCTGTCGATTATCCAAGACCTGATCGACAAAGGGGTGGTGGAAGAAACGGCTGCTAATATTTGCAATAGCCCGATTCTCCCGATTTTGAAAAGAAATTCTGATTCTGGTGAACAGGGCCATGGCGCTGCTTACCGCTTTGTGATCGACCTTGGAGCTGTTAACAAAATTGTGGTACCACATTATCCCGTGGTGACAGACATCACCACGATCCTTACGATGATTCCGTCAACTGCCCAGTACTTTTCTGTCATAGACCTGAAAAATGCCTTCTTCAGCATCCCTATCCATCCTGATAGCAGACAGATCTTCGGATTCTCGTTATCTGGACGAAGCTTCCGCTTCTGTCGCGCACCTCAAGGCTATACTGAAAGTCCGAGCATATATAGCCAAGCCCTTAAGGCTTTACTAGACGATCTGGACTTGCCAGAAGGCAATGTCCTTTTGCAGTATGTGGATGACTTGCTCATTGCCTCGGATACGGAAGAAGGCTGCAAAAAAGCCACTGTTAAATTGTTGCACCATTTGGCTGCTAAAGGGAACAAGGTATCACTGTCTAAATTCCAATACTGTCGACAGGAGGTGACCTACCTTGGTCATCTACTATCGAAGGAGGGTAGACGACTAACACCTGAACGTATTACTACTATTTCTAAAATGTCTGTTCCTTGCACGCAACGTGAAGTTTGCGCTTTTTTTGGCATTACCTCTTACTGTCGTCAATGGATACCTAATTTTTCCCTTCTTGCTAAACCTCTGTTGCATCTGACTACTAAGGAAGTGCATGAACCCCTCCCCTGGACGGATGAATGTCAGCACTCTTTTGACTCTTTAACCACATCGCTGCTGTGGTTATTTTTCCCCTGTGCTGGAAATTGCCATTTTGCTGGTGTCATGACGAGCTCAGCTCGTCATCAGCACAGCTCAACTGTGCCTCATGACGAGCTGAGCTCGTCATGAGCATGGAAGGGGTTAAAAACTGCTTTATGTTCTGCTCCTGTCTTGGGCACTCCTGACTACCGTAAACCTTTTGTACTATACGTGCATGAGGTCGACGGTTGCTCACTTTCAGTGTTAACGCAGGACTTTGGTGGTAAGCAAAGACCTTGCGCTTATCTGTCAGCCACACTGGATAATGTCGCCAGAGCACTTCCTAGCTGTCTGAGGGCCATAGCAGCTGTTGCAGTGGCGATCCGGCAGTCGGAAGGACTCGTCCTAAATTCCAATTTGACAGTGATGGTGCTGATGCTGTGGACACAGTACTAAACAAAACAAAAACACAGCATCTTACAAGTGCACGCCTCACTGAATATGAACTGACGTTGTTTGCACCACATATCACGATCACTCGCTGTGCAACACTAAATCCTGCCACATTGTTACCACTCCCTCCGAGGGAACTTACCAATGACACACATGATTGCATTTATCGCACCGAAGAAGAAACTAAGGGCAGGATTGACCTTACTGACACTCCTCTAGCTGACCCTCAAGGGGAGTTATTTGTGGATGGGTCTTGTTTTAAACTAACAGATGGAACAACAACAGCTGCATATGCAATTACCACTCTGAACACAGTAGTCGAAACATTCCGAGTACCTCACCGGTCAGCCCAAGCTGCTAAACTTATGGCCTTACTGCGAGCCTGTGAGTTGAGTGAGGGACTCGAAGTCAATATTTACACAGACAGCCAATATGCCTTCGGCGTGGCCCATAGCTTTGTGCGGCTGTGGAGGGAGCGGGGTTTTCTTACTTCCCATGGTCAGAAAATACAGAACGGTCCCCTGGTTTTGCGGCTGCTAGATGCCCTCACCTTGCTCAAGAAATTAGCCATCATCAAATGCAGTGCGCACAAAGCAATAGTGGATTAGGTGGGGGAGGGAATTGCTTTCGCAGAACAGACAGCACAGTCCCCAATGTCAACTATGTTCGTAAACTCCTCCGCAAGATGGGTGGAGGAATCTGAATTGTTTGATAACACCATGGAAAGTGTGAGAGTATTACAGAAGGAAGCTACACCCGCAGAATTAGAGAGATGGGAAAAGGAGGTAGGAAGACTGGATGAAAATAATTGTTGGGTTGATCTGACAGAAAAGCAAAGATGGTTACTGCTCAATGCACTAGTACAGGCCGTTGTGACTATGGCGACGGCCCTGCACACATAGGAGCAAAAGGTATCTGCGGGCTCCTGGACCCAGTTTGGAACAACCCTAATATCCAAAGGACGGCTGTCCGGTTGGCCCAATACTGCATGGTCTGTTTGCAACACAATCCGGGGAAGGGAGAAAGTGTCCTGAGTGGGAATTTTGCACCCCCAACGCTGCCTTTTGAGGTACTCCAAATGGATTACATTCATATGGAGCGTGTCAACAACTTGAAATACGTCCTGGTGGTGGTTTGCGCTTTCAGCAAATGGGTTGAGGCCTACCCCACTAAAGAAAATACTGCCATGGCCACAGCAAAGGCCCTTCTCAAAGATTTTGTACCCCGCTTTGGTTTGCCCCCCTTGATCTGGTCGGACAATGGGGGGCACTACCATGGGGCCCTCGTCAAGCATATCTGTGAGGGCCTACAGATTAAGCAAAAATTCCATGCTGCCCGGCATCTGCAATCAGCAGGGCTTGTGGAGTATAATGGTATTCTCAAGCTCAAGATGGTCAAAATACAGGAAAGCACAGGGTTGCAATGGCCTGACACCATGCCTCTAGCCCTTATGTCACTAAGCGTTACCCCACACTCCCGCTCTGGCCTTTCCCCGTATGAAATTATCTTCGGCAGGCCCGCGAATGTATGGGGGTACCCAGGCCACGATCCTTTTCAGACATTGAATAACCTATGTTGATTGATTACCTATATGCTTTGACTAAAGATCTTCGTTCTATTCATTAGCAGGTAGCCTCCGTACTGCAGCCCCTGCCAGAGGGCCCTGGACATCGACTACAACCCGGCCAGTGGGTTCTAGTCAAGAAGTTTGAATGTGACACCAGTTTGGCTCCAAGGTGGTCCGAGCCACGGCAGATTCTGCTCGCCACCCGGACGGCGGTTAAAGTGGTTGGGAGAAAACATTGGATCCATGTCTCCCATCTGAAGATGCTGCCGCTTCCACTTCCCTATGATCAGCAACGCCCAGGGGGAATTCTGACGCAGGAAACTGTGAGAGATGCTGCATTGAATCCTGTTTTCTGTACCCCGGCAAGCGAAAGTTCTCATGTTCGAAAGGTACCTGGTGTACTATTCTCTGATCAGGAAGTTCCGGGTCATGTGCGATACAACCTGCGGCCAAGGAAGACAAATAACGGTGCCTCAGACCCCACCACTAGGAGATAAGGAAAGACTCAAGTGAATAGACAGGGTTTGCTAGCTTGTCGGTCTGAGGTGCTGAGAGAGACACTGGACTGAACACGTTGAGAGCTGGAACTTTGATCGCTGTGCTCTGTTCAGAAAGAAGACCAGCTATTGTCAACGGCCAGGTTGCACGACAGAATAAAGTTTGACCACCACTCTTTTGTTTGCTTGGGATGAACGATAGGAGTCTACCTGTGAGGCTCTGACGGACACAGGGAGAAGAACCCTCTGGCAGGACGGACTGCTAGGCCCGAGCTTATTTTTTGGGGACTTTTAGCTAGGAATGTACCCTTTTGGCCGTATTGTTTTAGAAGAAGAATTTCCAATTGCACCACGACACGTACCATTCTATGAGCCTATGTTTTCCACATGGACCACGAGGGTCAAAGTAGCATTTGTAGCGGTTATAGCTGTTATTATTGCCGTGTTTATGGGCTTGTTTGTATACCTAGAACATCAATACCCTTTGCAGAATTTTCTACTGTCCACTGCTGCCCCATCTGAGCATTTGTTGTACACTTTAGCACCCCACAAAGAACGACATCGCCAGACTTATGCTAAAAATGTATTTGTTGAAATGCTTCATCAGACACACAGTGTTACCAACACTACTGATTGCTGGGTTTGTGGGCTTCTGCCATCCGTGGTGCACAATCATGATCTGTTTCTCTCACTACCCTTGTCCTATCTAGGAAGCTGTGAGGCCTGGTTCAAACTGTTCTCCGCCATATATCGTCACTGGGGTGATAATCACAGAGATTACGATATAAACTAATACAATATGATTTTAGCATATATTGACGAGCATGGGGGTTTTGACCAAAAAGGAAATGGGGGACGGCGGTCAATAGACCCACAGGCATGCATGAACAGGTATATGGTGGCTAGGAACGATACTTGGTTACAGGAAGAACTTAATGATTTTAGCCATTTCAATGCTTCTCAATATTTCCGAATTTTTGTTGCACGAAATGTTACAAGTGACCGTGTTGTACCCATTCCTATTTTGAATGTTTCTTCCGAATTTTGTGTGCAAGGAATAGGCCCTATACGGGTTGGAGACAGTATCTGCAATTATACCTATCGTATGAAGAAACGCATAAGCCCCCTGTTGATTACGCCACCCAATGTGTATTTCGTCTGTGGGGAAAATGCATATACCTGGTTACCACGTAATTGGGCCGGGCACTGTTATTTGTCCTTCTTATACCCACCTGTATACATAGCACCATCTGATTTTTTTTAATTTTTTTTTAATTAAATTTGTACTTTATTACACTTTTGCAATTGCACACAGCCCTCATCGCCTACAACCCGGAGGCCGGCGGCAACAGTAGTTCACACCCAAATCCCAGTGCAGAGGCCACAAACAAAGTTCGATGTGCAAGGGCAATGCAGTCAGTTCACATGTATAAAGTCAATCCTTAAAGACAGGAGGAGAAAGTCTCCTGGAAGGGAGAAAGAAAAGGTGCAGTAAACCACAATACCAATCCAAAGAAAAACCTAAACCCCCACCCCACAAACTAGCCAGCCTACCTATACCCGTGTCCACCCACCCACCTGCACTAACCTCCACGCCTATAGCCAAACGTAGAACCCACAGCCACGGACCCAAGGGCCCAAGGAAAACAAAAGTTGAGAAGGACTATGCAAATCACCATCCAGCACAGCTGTCATAGGCATACACACATCATACTGCACAGGTGAGACTCGGGCGGGGTCCCCCACCCACCTCCAACATGGAAGGTCTCAACCGCAATTCTCATCAAGTTCAACCATCGCCACTCCACTCTCCTGCAGTTCATCCAACTCCTCCCCCTCAGGATCTGACTCACCATCCCCCCGAGCGCTCCGGAATTCCTTATATAACCCCCAGAAGTTCTTAGGGTGACTTTTTGGGGGAAGCAGTTCACTATACACCTCCGATTGCGTGCAACAGTACAGCAGATCCGCCTCCCAGCGCTTCCTAGTAGGGACCGGTTGCCTCATCCAGCACAACGCAACCAGGCGCTTGGCCGTCAGCAACGCCATATCAGCAAGTCATCTCAATGCAACCGGCAGCGGTTTAGAGAAACCCAGCAACGCCAGCGCCGGGCAGGGCAGAATCTCCACACCCAGGATAGAACTAAGTTCCGTGAAGACCTCACTCCAGAACTTATGAATACTGGGGCAAGTCCAGGACATATGTAGAAAATCAGCTGTAGGGAAATGGCAACGCTCACATTCCGCAGACTCCCGCAGCCCATACCTGTATAGCCTGTCCGGCGTATAATATACCCGCTGCAAGTACTTAAAGTGAATCAAACGGTGCCTACTATTAAGTGAAATTTTCCTAGTGTTCGCGCAGCAATAGTGCCACATCTCGTCCGAGATCGGAGACTGAAGGTCGCATTGCCAGGCTAATCTAGCCTTGGAGGGGGGGCACTGCCGGTGCCCATCGCCAAGTTTCTTAAGAGTAGTCACCAATTTACGGGAAGAGGGGATTTTAATTACATACATGAGCTCAGGCACTTCCTGTGGCTCCGTCAAATCCGGGCCCAGTAATACCAGAGCAGCTCTACGAACCCTGTGGTATTGGAAGCTATGCAATAGTGTCGCCCCAGGGTGGGACTGGAGAGCCTGCTGCGGCGTCTTCATTGTGCCATTAAAGAAGAGGTCCCCCATCTTGTCGATGCCCAACTCCCGCAGCGCTTTCAGGACACCTTTTTCCGTTAGCGGGGCTAACCATACTGCCCACTCCAGTCGCAGTAGAGGAGAGTACAACAGCACACTTTCTCGGGAGCGGACCATTTCATGCCAAGCATGGTTCGTGGCTGCAATGGAATCCAAGATGCCGACCCTTCGATCGTCCGGATAGCATATCGTGGCCTGAAGAGGTGCTGGGTCTGCAAAGAGACGTTCCAGTTTCACATGCGGGATGCCAGGGTCCCCGTGGATCCATGTGTGGAGATGTTCCCCCTGCGCAATCCTATAGTACCTTTCCAGGTCCGGAGCCCCCAGACCCCCGCGCTCATAGGGAAGAAGGAGCGTTTGCCATTGAACCCTGGGCTGTTTGCCCCCCCACGCAAGTTTAATAAGTGTTTGGGTAAGCTGACGAAAAAAGGATTTAGAGAGGACTACAGGTATGTTCGTGAAGAGAAACAGGAATCTGGGAAGCACCACCATTTTCATAAGCGCTATCCTACCCATTAGGGACAGCGGGAGCCTGCACCACACCTCCACATCATCCACCAGTTTGGAATAGGCGACCCCGTAGTTCTCGCGTATCAGGATCTCAGGGTCAGTGTGAACGCGGATCCCCAAATAACGTATGGAGTCTGTAGTCCATTGCATAGCACCATCTGATTATCACAGGACACACCAGCTACACCCTGTAAGCACAGCACCCTCCGCGCTACCCAATAGACAACGACGACAGCTTGTCAAGACCGAAGTCGATCAGACCGACACCTCTTTGCAACAATTCACAGATTTTAGCAAGGGTTTAGTGCCGTTCTGGGGACCCATATTCAATAGCAGAGAAATAAGGAGATTGTCCAGGATAGTGGAAAATGTCATCAACATAACTACTGACATCCTAGCCAACCTAACTGTTGAGCTTTAGGCGACCAGGCTTGTTGCGCTCCAAAACCGTATGGTTTTGGACGTTATCTTGGCTGATCGAGGCGGAGTATGCCGCGTGATCGGCAGCTCTTGCTGCGTATATATTCCAGACTCCGCCCCCTCCGTTCATCTTGCCATTCAAAAACTGAATCGCATTGCCTCTGAAATGCATACTGATAATGGGTCCTGGTCACTGTCGGGTTGGTTCTGGGGGCTCCTGTCCACCTGGGGATGGAAGTTGCTATTGATTTTGGGCGGAGCAGTCGGTATCATCTTTACCTGCTGCGTCCTGATACAATGTGGCCCAGCCTGTTGCTCCTATTGTGCCTCCTGAGTTACTACACTGTGCGTGCCTACCCCAATCCCCGCGAAACTTCAGATGTTGCAAAAAGAGATTCATGAATTGATGGCCATTAACGAGGAGATTTTTAGAGACTAAATGCCTGAAATTGTATTTAGCTACACCACGCTAAAAGGAGGGTTTGAGGAACCGGAATCGATTTTCGGTTATACAGTATCTATAATCGATATCTCAAGATTAGCATTATGTATCTAAATGTTTTAGCATACGCACGCAAACATTAGCATAAATCCATATTGCAGTATTTTAGATTTCTTGCTTGTACCACTCTCCGCATTTTACACTCTCTTGACTCGACCGACGCCATTTTGTGGCCTCGCTCGAAACCTTACATTAACAGACCCCGTTCATACCCTGCACCAAAGTCGTTCTCCTGAGAAATAGCTCAACTGTTGCAGAATTGCTGTTTCAGCTCGTTAGGCCCGTCAAGGTTGTAGGTAGCAGGAGAAGGCCTGATAAGCACATTCCAGGAGGGGTGCGGGGCGGACTGTCTCGGGGCTGGCAGAAGGGAGTCACCCGTTCGACCTTGCTAATATTGGATGAGCTAAACCAAGAGTGCTTTGTGTGCCATATATGGCCTTTCCTTTCTGTACCAAATTTATTTATTTATTATTTATTTTGTCAATTTGTAGGGCGCGACAGCTACCCAAAAAGGGTTTCCCGGCGCCTAGACACAGCTAGAACGAAAGGACAAAAACGGAAGGAGGATTTGAGTGGTTACTGTTCGTACAGCCAGGTCTTTACAAGCTTTCTGAAACTATGGTAGTTATCTTCCTTCCGAATGTTTGGAGGAAGCGAGTTCCACAGGGACGGTCCGAGATAGGCAAAGGATCTGCCCCCTGATCTTGCACGTTTGAACCTAGGTATACAGAACCATGCTGCTGTCTGGGACCGGAGGTTTCTCTTTGGTGTGTAGAGGCAAGCAAGGGATTGGAGGTATTTTGGGGCTCCTCCAGTTTTTATTTTGAACATGTAGTTCAAGGCCTTGAAGCGAACTCTGTTCTCTGTACCAGCTTGTATTTTTCCATCTTGGGCCATGATTCTGCAAATGCAACTGTATATATGTGATGTCCTGACAGTGTGCCAGCAGTCTTCTTGGCGGACCTCGTGGGTTAGGTCGCAAGGAGCTCCTCTGGCAGAGTTTTGTTTGTTATAATAAATGCTTGGACATTCTACACTGCCAACCGACTGATTATTGGTAATGGGAAAGGGATTGGTTGGGAATATAACTATAGTTGGGAGGTGGTAAATAATGTTCGGTACTTCACTTTGAGAGGTCAACAAAATTGTCGTACCACAGTTTCCTGTTGTACCTGATATCACTGCTTTGTTTTTTTTTATTTTTTATTTTTTAAAACCTTTATTGTAGCATTCAAGGAAATACAAATATGGGCCTACAACCGCGGGGGCTGACCGCTAGATAGATTAAAACCACCGATATTACAGCACTACACAGCTCATCAGCCGACAACCCAGAGGTTCGGCAGCGATTCAAGACAAAACTGGTATAAGAATGCACAACTAAGTTTCAGAATGAGTCAGAGGTTTCGTTTTATATTATATGAGAGAGGATCAGGTGCTATACAATCAGACCAGATAGTGTGGGGGGCAGGATGAGAAACAGGATAGACACATAATAACCACTATGATGGAGAATCGGCGCCAAAGTATACAGATCGATGCAAATGAACACACAATATACATTCCATGTTGCGCCAATTCTCTGAGCTTGCCCACCCGGAAATCGGATATCATAAAAGCACGAGCACAAGAAACGAGCATAGGATAAAAGTCTGAATGATTCGTAGCTATACTGATCCTTAAGTAAGAAAGAAAAGGAAAAGAAAGGCCATAGAAAATAAAAAAGGCAAAATAAAAAAAAAACCCGTCCAGCCCCCCTACCCTGCAACCCTGCAGATGGCTACAGCCTAACCCCACTAGCCTGTCGCCCCTAATAACTAAAACCCTAAAGAAAGGAAAAAGAATGGAGGAGGGCATAGACATTTGGACTCCCAGCCCCTTTAGACCCCCCGCCAGATACAGCCACCCCCTATCAAGAAAAGAACACTTATGACAACACAATAGAAAAAAGTAGAGGGTACCAGAAAACACCGCCCAGCCTCTTAGAGCAAGCAGTTACAGGTCGAACACTTGTGAAAGCCACTCCAACCCTTCCCGACCTAGTCAATCTTAACCTTGGCCCTTCCGAACAAGAACACGGACCCCTCCCATCGAGACCCAAAGGCACACAAAGAGGTAATAAAGGAGAAAAGAGTCATCAAAAATCAATCCATGGCGACTCGCAGGCAGTGGGTCCACGGGAACTTTAGACGCTGAAGAACTCTCCCTCCTGGATGAACAGTCCCAATGTATCCTGCACAGGAGTCTTAGAGTCAACAAGAAAGGAGACGACGACCACAAAGTAAAAGGAAAGTCACAAACTGAAGTCTCCGGGAGGGGAACGCCTTTAGATATCTCCAGAGCCGATAGTGGCGGAAGGTTCGGTGATATCATGACATCCTCGGGAACATCGTCTCCCAGGGCACCATCCGATGGTTCCAATGCTTGTTTCCTCACGGGGCTCTCGCACTGAGTCAAAATGGCCACGTTTGGAATGGCTGCAGATTCCTGCTTCAACCGTAAGGCCGGGTCCGGGTCTACCAGGAGCATTGCAGATAGACGCGAGTCCAATTTGCTCAATAAGATATCCACTTGTGATCGAAACGCCCAAATTTCCGCCAGTACTGACCTCAGCGAGGGCTCATGCATCGTTCGATCAACGGTCTCATGCCCGATATCAATCCCAATCACCTCCCCGGGTGAATCCGGCATCTTCGGGGGGGACAAACAGGATCGCGAACGTGCAGATGCGGAGGGTGACCAGTCTTTGTTCGCAGCCACGGTCCACACCGTTAAGGCCGCAGGCCAGAGGCCCTGAACCACGAACCCCGGCGGCCCCGATACCGGGTCCGCGGGACGGGAACCCCCACTCACAGCCAGCAATAAGCAGAATCACTCCTCCATCGATAACAAGCAATAGAGACGATCGCCGCCAAATCGGGCTTAAACAAAGCCTCCACTCCGGTTGACCGGACCCAGCCTGGTTGTTCTGGCCGATGTTGTTGCACTGCAGCCCGGCTGTGAAAATACTCGAGGCCCCGGCTTCACCGCTGGAGCAGGCCGCAAACTTCAACACGACAGAACTTCATCCAACAAGCCGATAAAAGTTTCCGGATTTCCCCATCGGAGTGCGGAACAGTTCATGCACACAGAGACCAGGCGTAAAGTCAGGATAATGTACAGGATATCGCGGCGGGTTACGGAGGTCGGCGGAGCCGGGAGCCTAAGCAGCCATCTTGTTTGCTGACGTAGCTCCTCCTCTATCACTGCTTTGTTGACTCTGATTCCTGCTTCTGCAGCTTGGTTTTCGGTTATTGATTTGAAGAATGCTTTCTTCAGTATTCCGATTGCTGAGGAAAGCAGAGATATTTTTGGCTTCTCTTTAGGAGGCCGAAGCTTCCGGTTTAAGAGAGCTCCTCAAGGTTATTGTGAAAGTCCCGCAATCTAGAGTCAGGCGTTGAAAACTCAGCTTGATAATTTTGTGTTGCCTTCTGGTGCAACTCTTATCCAGTATGTTGACGATTTACTGATTGCTGCTGATGATGAAAAGATTTGTAAAGAAGCTACTCTTTCTTTGTTACGACATTTGTCTGACCTTCACCATAAAGTGTCTCCTTCTAAGCTACAGTATTGCCGCCAAGAAGTGACCTACTTAGGTCATCTCTTGTCGAAGGAGGGACGGCGATTGACCCCAGAACGAATTCAAGCAATTGCGAAAATGAGTGTGCCATCCACGCAGAGAGAAGTGCGTGCATTTTTAGGTATCACTTCATATTGTAGGCAATTGATCCCCAATTTTTCTTTGCTAGCAAAGCCTTTGTTGGCATTGACTCTTAAAGATACTCCGCATCCTCTCCTTTGGTCTGATGAATGTCAGAAAAGTTTTTCTGAATTACGTGACGCATTGTGTTCTGCTCCGGTGTTGGGTACTCCAGACTATAGTAAACCTTTTACATTGTATGTTCACGAGAGAGAAGGTTGTGCGTTGTCAGTTCTGACACAGCAATTCGGGGACAAGCAGCGTCCATGTGCGTATTTTTCATCGACGTTAGATCCGGTAGCTAGAGCATTGCCGAGTTGTCTGAGAGCTGCAGCGGCCGCTGCTGTTTCTATCCAACAGTCTGCTGGTTTGGTATTGGATAATACATTGATTGTGATGGTCCCACATGCAGTGGATATCTTATTGAATAGGACCAAGACACAGCACCTTATTAGTGCTCGTTTGTCAGGTTACGAGTTGACGCTTTTGGCTAGCCATGTACACATCAAAAGATGCAATGTGTTGAATCCAGCTACGTTGTTGCCGATTTCTGTAGAGACAGATGTTCAGGAACAGCATGATTGTTTTCTTATGACAGAGGAAGAAACAAAGGCTAGAGTCGATTTAAAGGATATTCCTCTTTCGGATGTTGATGGTACCCTATGGGTAGATGGTTCATGCTTTAAGCTTCCGAATGGAGAAACGACTGCAGCATATGCTGTCACAACTTTACATACAGTTGTTGAAACAGCACATATTGCACAGAGTTCAGCTCAAGCAGCAGAACTAATAGCATTGACGAGAGCGTGTGTGTTGTCAGAAGGAAAACGAGTGAATGTTTATACTGATAGCAAGTGGAGAAGTGTGGCTCACTGGTTAGAAGAGGCATACCCTGAAGCTGAGGTCAGACCCGGGACCAGGGTTCGATTCCCGACGCGGCAGGGTCCTGAACCCAATTGTCCACGGACTCAATAATTCTCGCTTTGGTGCCCACTCTAAGCACGAGTTCACACTATGCAGCTCAGGGCAACAAGCTTGCTTAATCTCCACAACGCCCCCACCCCGCGGAGGGATGCCTGGCTTTCACCTTGGGGATGCCCAGCTCGGGTGATCTCACAGGGAAAAACCAGGACAGGTTCCCAAGGCAAGTGCCGAGATGCCCAAGGGTAAAATCGAGTGCTATATAAGAACACACACACACACACAGTATGCGTTTGGTGTTGCCCATAGTTTTGGACGCTTGTGGAGAGAGAGAGGATTTTTGACATCGCATGGTACGAAAATTCAGCATGGGCAATTAGTGAATGAACTTCTTGAGTCACTTACGTTGCCAAAGCAGATTGCAATTGTGAAGTGTAGTGCGCATAAAAGGGTTGTGGACGATGTGGGTCAAGGAAATGCGTTTGCAGATGAAGTTGCGAAAGAGACAGCGAGGATTATGACGAGTCGAATGTATGTTGCAGGCCCCGCAAGATGGGTTGTGTAAAGCGGAATGTGTGAAGACACAATAGAAAGTGTGAAGTTGATTCAGGCTGAAGCTACTGAGAAGGAAGTGAGTACGTGGAGAGAAAGTACAGGTATGTTGGATTCGACAGGTTGTTGGGTTGAGTTGTCGGAGCACCAGCGATGGTTGTTACCTGATGCATATGTGCTCCCAGTGGTTACTATGGCTCATGGAATGGTTCACATAAGTTCAAAAGGAATATGTAAGTTGTAGGCTCCAGTATGGCAGAATGCTGGAATTCCTAAATGTGCTGAGAATGTGGTGAAGCATTGTATGATTTGTCTGATGTACAATCCTGGAAAGGGAACTCTAACTCCAGCTGGTCATTTTGCTCCTCCAACGTATCCATTTGAGGTGATACAGTTAGATTACATTCACATGGAGGGATGCAAAAATTTGAAGTATGTCCTTGTGGTTGTTTGCGCCTTTTCCAGATGGATAGAGGCCTACCCCCTAAAGGATAATACTGCCTTGTCTACAGCCAAGGTTTTGCTCAAAGAGTACTTCCCTGGGTTTGGATTGCAGAGAATTGTATGGAGTGACAATGGGAGTAAATTTGTGGGCCAGATCATGAAGAAAGTGTGTGCGGGATTGGGTATCCATCAGAAGTTCCACGCTGCGAATTACCCCCAGTCAGCTGGTCTTGTCGAGTGTTATAATGGCACGTTAAAGCTTAAACTGCTGGTCTTACATGGCCAGATGCCTTGCCATTGGCTCTTTTGTCAACAAGGACGACAGTACATTCTCGTATGGGACTTAGCCCCTATGAAATTGTGTTTGGTCGTCCGGCCAATGTTTGGGGTGTCCCCCGGCCCAAGAAGTACAGTGACATCGAGTACCCTATGTTGGTGGATTATTTACATGACTTGACTGCTAAATTACGTGTTCTCCACCAACAGGTCTATGACAGTTTGCCGGCAGCGTCTGCGGATCCAGGTCACAAGATTCAACCCGGCCACTATGTTCTGCTGAAAAATTTCCAGCGATCGAAATATTTGGAGCCGAGGTGGACTGGACCACACTTATTTTTGTTAGCAACTCAGACTGCTGTTAGAGTAGCTGGTAAAAAGAATTGGGTGCATGCCACCCACTGTAAGCTAGTCCCGCTACCCTTACCGTATGAAAAGTGGGTGAGGGGAGGTATTGGCGATTCTGAATGTGAAAGGACCCCCAGATTCGTGCCTTTTAGTGATGCACATTTGGAATGGACTCAATCAGAACGTGCAGACGACGACATCTTACAAGCTGCTGTGCCTCCTGAATTAAGACTAGATACGGCGGATCCAGGAACCCTGTTTCAAGACCAGACTGTGCCTGGCAAAGAGCGTTATAATTTTAGACCGAGAAAAGATAAAAAGGACTAATAAAGCAAACATTTTTTGACATGAGTTACACCTTTTCAGATCAAAAGACTTTTTTACTTTTTTTCTTTTTCGAGTCACCATCCGGACTCAGCTGCAGGGTCACGGTAGGAAGTTCTTAAGGGGTGAACCGCGAATTGACGAAAGGTCTGTGGTTCATGGTCGTTAGTACGATCTTGACGCACACTTAAGTGAAGAAGGTAATGGCCGTGAACAGCACGTTAGAGGATGGAGTCTTTTGGGTCTGATAAGAGTGTTGAGGAAAAAGGTTTCAAAATGAACATGTATATATTGACCGTAGGAAATGTTTTTTAATATTGTGTTTCTTAATACTTCTGAATATTATGCTGGGTTGTGTGGATTGGATTTTCTATACCATACAACATACGCCTACGTTTACGTCCCAACCTACTCTTTCTTCCTTTACTGATTCTCCACTTGAGTTTCATACTTTGCCTGAACATGAACAGACACGAAGATCAGAATTTGTTAACAACTCTTTTATACAGTTATTGCATCAGCATCAACTAGTTGTAAATACTACAAACTGCTGGGTATGTGGTCTTATGCCGCATACGACAGATAAAGGAATGCCTTATTTGGTTTTGCCCTTTTCGCCTAATGGGTCAGTTTGGGCGCTCCAGTCAATGTTTATTTATGCGAATGAAGCATCACCTGTACGTTCCGTCAAAGATAATGCGAGTAATAATGCCTTGATACGGGGGAATAGTAGATATGATCAGAGATATCGATGCATACAATGCTATCCCCAAGGATGAAGTACGAGCATATGTTGGTTGGAACAAGACAGAGTATAGCATTAGTCTGACAGAGAAGGAGAGACGAAAAAGGTCTCCTCCTATTTGGATCGTACCCCACCGAGGTCAACTATGTCTGCAAGGTAGTGGTCAGAATCCGAGAGCTCAGCTTGGTAAGAGTGTGTGTGTCCACACTTATGTCTATACGTCCCAGAATTCTATGTCAGGACCGGAGGCTTCGGATTATGCTTTTCTCTCTTCGCTGTTTATTCACATAAAACCACACAGCAGCCAGAAAAGCATCAAAACTTGAAAATTTTCCCTTTGTATTCCAAACACAGGAATAACCAGAAAAAACATCATAATAACATTTTCTTAGACCCACAACTCCCATCAGTCCAACATTTGGTAGTCCTTTCTTAGTGTTCATAGAGCCGAAGATAGGGCGTCCATCTTGTGAACTCCTCCTCTTTCTTCGCTGCTTCGCAGCCAGTTAAGTGCTATTTCTCCCTCTCTCTCACAGATTTGTGTGTGGGTTTTTTTTTCTTGTGTGGTGTGAATCCTATATTTGTATAGGTTGGTTATTTGTTATTTGGCGGGTTCTGTTGAGTTTTTCCTTCCACAGAGCCCCTTCATCGCGGGGACGCCTTCGCACCTTACGCGATGTCCCCGTGTGTACCGCGGTGCCTATTCTACCGCTAGAGGGCGCCGTAGCGTCTCGTCTGCCCTAGCGCGGTTCCGTCTCGCTGACTGGAGCCCGCTGGGGTGAAGGAGTCGCGCCGGAGCCCTGTTGCCGCCTAACCCTGACGCCCTTCTTGGGTTGTATTGTCCCGTGTCTGAACGCCCCGCTGGGGTCTGTATTGGTGGTTTCGACCGCGCTGGCGCCTACGGGCAGGTTTTGAGCACCTTTCTGCAGCTTTGCTGCCGCTGGGGTGGTACCCGCTTAAGCGCGCTGGGAGGCGGTGTGACCCGGTCTCTGTGAGAGGGTCGGCGCGCTGTTAAGGCTGGTGCTGCCTTCGTGACTGCCAGGTTCCGCCGGCATACAAACGTTGCTAGCCTCCGGTTAGCCCATATTTGGCAGGTTCTGCGCCAACAAAACCCTCAGCTTTCTGGTAATTGTAGCTGCGCATTAGGTGCGTCATGGATGAGGGGTATTACGTCGAGGAGGAAGAATCTCACCAGTACCTCCAAGACGATGAGTTTTATGCGGCTGTAGATCAGTCGATTTACCGTTGTGTACAGGAGATTGTAGGGCCCATGGAAGACAGGCTATCCGCCCGCATAGTGGAGGAGTGCGCTAAGTTGGCGCCAGGCCTTGCAGGGACGCCCGTTGCTGACCCTGGACAGCCACCGGCGGCCAAGAAGGTTTGTAGGGACGCAGGCCCTGGAGGCGCGCAGGGCGTGGACAAGGACGCCTTCGAGCGCCTACGGGACGCTTTTCTGGCTAAGGCGACCGTGCCTACCCCTGTGTCGCTCCCGCCTCAGGTCCCCTCAACATCGGCTGGCACTGCCCCTCCCCCCCCGGGAGGACTCTCCCCTGTGGATACTGATGAGGAGGACGAAGATTCCGTGCGGTCTTGGCGACCGTCCACATCCGCGGCGGAGTTACCCAGGGACACTTCGGGCATGCTCGACCCGGATGAGATAATTCATCCGCGGTCGGCTGCTTGGGCCCCTGGGGACAAGGTCGCACAGTTTGTGGCGGGCCGCCTCCGCAAGCCCTTAAAAAAGGGGGCGCGCAGTTGCCTGAGAGGAGAGTGTCCCAGTCCTACTCTGGAGGGTAAGGTAGCTATGACACCAGAGTTGGACGGGAAGATGGCCACTTTCATGGCCAAGTTTGTTAAGGATCCCCATAAAGGAATCGATCGTTCTTGGCGTTCATGCCAAGACAAGCTACTGGATGCCATAGGCCCGCTCACGAAGATTCTTGATATGGCCGAGGAGGCCAAGGTGTCGGGCACCCCCATATGCCCGGAGGTGTTGTCGAACTGGGCGCAGAGGGCGGTCATATTTTTGGGCAACGCGAACTGCGCCCTCTCTACGGAACGGCGACGTTCTCTTCTAATTAAGCTTGGACCCCAAATTGGGAGATTTGGCCTCCTCGGAGGCAGGCGCTGTCGCGCAAGGGGGTCTCTTTGGAGAACCTTTTATAAAGGAGCTGGGAAAATTCGTTTCTACGTTCACCTCATTGGACAAGGCCCAGTCCACTATCAAAAGGGTCTTCCACCAATGTTTTTCCGGAGGGGCTGGTCGTGGCCGGGGCCTCACGACCGGCCGTGGCGGTCAAAACCAACCCAATAAAGGGCAGGGCTCCGGCAGAGGAAACTACAACACCTCTGCGAACTACAACAATTTCTACCCGACAAGGGGTCAGCGCTTCCGAGGACGTGGAGGCTTCAGGAATGACTCCGGTGGCAACAATTCCCACGGTGAGTGTGATCCCTGCGGATCAAGTTGTGATTGGGGGAAGGTTGGCATGTTTCCCACAGGCTTGGGCGGCTATTACGGAGGATGCATGGGTCCTTCAGACCGTGCGGGGGTTCCGTATAGAGTTTTACGATCAGCTGCGCCAGCTGCAGCCGCCTCGTCCCATAATTTTCTCTCAGCCAGACAAACTGTTGATCGACGAGGAAGTCTCGGCGCTGTTGCGCAAAGGGGCTAATTGTTGAACAATGCGTCACCCCGGTGGTTTCCTAAGCAATATTTTTCTCGTGGAGAAAGTGGACGGAGGCAAGCGGCCAGTCATCAACCTCAAAGAGTTCAACGGCTGGGTAGTGTACAATCACTTCAAGATGGAGGGCATCCATCTGTTGAGGGACGTGCTGCTCCCGAACGATTGGATGGTTCGCCTAGACCTCAAGGATGCGTACTTGGTGGTCCCCATCCATCCGCCTCACCGCCGCTACCTCCAGTTTTGCTGGAAGGACATGGTCTTCGAGTTCAAGGCCCTTCCATTCGGGCTTTCCTCGGCCCCTTGGTGTTTCACCAAGATCTTGCATCCAGCGGTAGAGGTCCTGCGGAGTCAGGGGATTCGGTTGATCGTCTATTTGGACGACATTTTGCTGATGGCCCAGGACCCGAGTAAGTTGACCGCTCATCTATCCCAGACAGTCTCCCTGTTGCAGGGTCTGGTGTTTATTATCAACGAAGACAAGTCGGACTTCACGCCCGCCCAAACGATTGTGTTCTTGGGCTTCGTGGTGGATTCTTTACACACGACTCTCAGTCTTCCGTCCAGAAAGATGGCCAAAATCAAGCACGAACTGCGACAGACAATCTCCAAGTCGCACACCTCTCTCCGGCAGATTGCCAGAGTGGTGGGACTCCTCTCGTCGTCCATTCAGGCGATGTTTCCGGGCCCTCTTCATTACCGGGCCCTCCAACGTCTCAAAGCGCATCATTTGCGCAAAGGTCTGTCCTACGACCACCTAATACCTCTGTCAGTGGAAGTCAAGGAAGAGATGTCCTGGCGGCTCACCCACATGGAGGCGTGGAACGGCCGAGCAATCTTCAGGTCTGTTCCGGACTTGGTGATAGAGTCCGACGCCAGCAGGTCCGGTTGGTAAATGTAAAGAGAGGGTCCCCGTAAGGAGAACGTGTTAACACACAGTAACACAATTGCCAAATTAAACAAAGCAGATTCAAATAAAGGTAAAAATAATTCTTGTATGAATGTTGTCATTTATTTAACAACACTACGTTTGACTTAGTGAAGCATTTTACAATCACTTTAGAAAGATTGAAAAGTTGAAAAAGCCGCAAGTTGGGAGAGGAAGGGGAAGGAAGGAGTGGTGCTCAAAAGCTGTGAAAAAGTTAGGGAAAGTACACAGACTTAAACAGGAGGTAAGTAATTACAAACTTCAAATCAGGAATTGGAATTATTCCAAAAACCAACAGCCTATATAAATTATGGCAAATGTTGAAAATACAATTCGACTGGGGACATTCTACGGTCACATATATAGTTTAGTGTAATCCAAGGGATGTGCCGGACGTCCAAAATTAAGAGTCGTCGACGTTTCGACCCCTATATGTAGGCTAAATTAAGTCCTTTTCCGGGGTCTTCATCAGGACAATAGCAGTGGGGGAAGGGACGAAGTGGGGCCGTCCTGTCTTTAGTTTTGTAGACCTGACACCATAAAGATATATCAGCGAAGTCAAGTGCTGCCACGACTTGTGGGCGGCGTGCTAGTCTGCTTCTGATCTGTCTGGCGACTGCCAAATCTTTAATTGGCGACTTGATGCACAATGGGTATATCCACGAGGATGGTTGCAGTTAATTTAGGTGTAGTCACGTATGAGCGTTGTGTGGGTCCACGCAGCTCTTAGGTGGAAAGAAAACGGCAGGTCCCGGCGGCAACCGCCATGTTAAAAGTTGCCGACTTGGTGCTGTCACGAGCGAATCTTGCAGCAAGTTAACCGAGGCGCGATCCCTTCGATTGTGTTCTTGGGCTTCGTGGTGGATTCTTTACACACGACTCTCAGTCTTCCGTCCAGGAAGATGGCCAAAATCAAGCACGAACTGCGACAGACAATCTCCAAGTCGCACACCTCTCTCCGGCAGATTGCCAGAGTGGTGGGACTCCTCTCGTCGTCCATTCAGGCGATGTTTCCGGGCCCTCTTCATTACCGGGCCCTCCAACGTCTCAAAGCGCATCATTTGCGCAAAGGTCTGTCCTACGACCACCTAATACCTCTGTCAGTGGAAGTCAAGGAAGAGATGTCCTGGCGGCTCACCCACATGGAGGCGTGGAACGGCCGAGCAATATTCAGGTCTGTTCCGGACTTGGTGATAGAGTCCGACGCCAGCAGGTCCGGTTGGGGCGCCCGCTGCGGGGATTTCTCCACAGGCGGCGCTTGGTCATCCGACGAACAGCGGCTTCACATCAACTGCTTGGAACTTCTAGCAGGATCATTTGTTGTCCGTTGCTGGACCAGAGATTCGGTGAAGTCTTGTGTCCTTCTACGAATGGACAACGTTTCAGCGGTTCGGTATGTGAACCATTTGGGGGGTCCGCGGTCACGAGCGCTAGCGGATCTGGCGAAAGACTTTTGGGACTATTGTCTCGCCCATCAGATCTCGGTAACAACGGAATACTTCCGGGCGAGGCCAACGAAGTTGTGGATTGGCACTCGCGATATCTACGGGACTCCAGCCTGTGGAAGCTGGATGTTCGGGTGTTCCACTGGCTGACAACGTGTTGGGGTCCATTCTCCATAGACCTGTTTGCGTCCCGTCTGGACTTCCAGCTGCCGAGATTTTTCAGCTGGAGACCAGATCCTCTGGCGGAAGCGACGGATGCGTTCCTCCAGGATTGGAGTCAGGAAAGTCCGTATGCCTTCCCGCCTTTCTCCATGATAGTGCGGGCCGCGGCCCAGCTGCGCCGACAGATGGCGGGAGTGGTGATGGTGACGCCTGTGTGGAGGTCGCAAGTATGGTTTCCAGTTCTTCTGGAACTTTCCTGGGATTTTCCAATCCTACTCCCCCGGCTCCCTCGTCTTCTCCTCAATCCGGACGGGGACCCTCACCATCTCCTCCAAGGTTCTCTCCGCCTCATGGCATGGAGGCTTTCCGGCGACGCTGGTCGCTCCCAGGCCTTTCGGAATCGGCTGAGCACCTTTTGTCCAAAGCCTGGGCAGGTAGCACTGCGAAAAGGTATAGATCGGCTTGGACCAGGTGGGTTCGTTGGTGTTTTCGACGGGACTTGGATCCCATGGTCGCAGGCCTCGTTCCCAACCTGAATTTCCTTGCGGAATTATCTGCGGCCGGCTTAGCTTACCGGACTATTAACACGATACGGTCTGCCATATCAGCGGCTCATGAAAAGTTGGATGGAGTTGCGGTCTGGGAACACCCCCTCGTCTGTCGACTCCTCAGGGGAGTGCGGTTTGCCTTACCACCGGAACCGCGATATTCTGTCCTCTGGGACGTTAATGTGGTATTAAACCTTTTCCTTTCTTGGCAGCATAACAAGTATCTCTCATTAAAGGAATTGTCTGCCAAACTGGCTATGCTCCTCTGTTTGGTGTCGTGTCGCAGGGTGTCCGACGTGCGCGCCTTGGATATCACGGCGAGAGTGTTTTCTCCAGATGGGGTTACCTTCACCGTGGGCCGCCACACGAAGTCTGCTACAAGGTCTATTTCATACCCAGCCTTTGCGGACGTCCCTAAGTTGTGTGTGGTACAATGTTTAAAAACGTATGAGGATGTCACAACAGAACTTCGCCCTCCGGGCGAGCGGCAGCTCCTGATTGCGTTACGCAAACCTCACAAGGCGGTTTCTTCCCCCACTATAGCCCGTTGGGTGCGATGGGTGTTACAGGAGGCTGGTATTGATACAAAACAGTTCGGAGCTCACTCCGCAAGAGGGGCCATGGCCTCCAAAGCATTCGCCCTTGGGGCACGTTTAGAAGACCTAATGCGAGCTGCGGATTGGTCTTCAGATTCAACCTTCAAAAGGTTTTATTTCAAGCCAGTGGTGGATATTGCAAGTTTGGTGGTAAACAAGCTTTAAACAAGCATAATCCGAAGCCTCCGGTCCTGACATAGAATCGAAATTGCCTAGCTTAGTAACGGTAAGTTTCAATTCTATTAAGGACACGGATGCGAGGATTATCCCACCCATACCTCCTGCGGAGATCCCGCCCGTACTGGAGTAAGTAATCGTTTTTCTGGCTTGCATTCAGAGTATACTGTTCTCTTTGGTTACATTTCAATGACTTGTTGTAATGCTTCAGATGATTTGCCTTCAGGCTTGGCGGGTATGGCAAAGCTCACGTTGTTCTTTTTTCCGCCAGGTAATGATGGTGCGAAACAGGATCGTTGAGACTTTGGCTTGACTCGCAACGAAGAAAGAGGAGGAGTTCACAAGATGGACGCCCTATCTTCGGCTCTATGGACACTAAGAAAGGACTACCAAATGTTGGACTGATGGGAGTTGTGGTTCTAAGAAAATGTTATTATGATGTTTTTTCTGGTTATTCCTGTGTTTGGAATACAAAGGGAAAATGTTCAAGTTTTGATGCTTTTCTGGCTGCTGTATGGTTTTATGTGAATAAACAGCGAAGAGAGAAAAGCATAATCCTCGCCTCCGTGTCCTTAATAGAATTGAAACTTACTGTTACTAAGCTAGGCAAATTTCGATTCTCCACCGTTCGTGCCAGCAAAGGGCACGTATTTTGTTTGTCACGACAGAGCATACACGTGGTTGCCATCTGATTTTTCAGGCACATGTTATGTGGCATTTTTGCTTCCCCCACATACACTGCTGTTTTCGATTACCACAAGACAAGATATGGTAGAGGTGTTATCGATGCGGAAGATACTCTCGCACAAGAAGCTGGAGACTTCTTTAAGGGTTTTGTGCCCTTTTGGGGTCCTATGGCCAATACCTGGACTATTCGTCAGCTTACGAGAGTGGTCGAGGCCACTATTAATGAGACTGCTGGTGCCCTAAGCAATATTACAGCGGAGCTTCAGGCGGATCGTCTTATAACGTTATAAAATCATATGGTTTTAGACATCATACTTGCAGATAGAGGTGGGGTATGTAAATTGATCGGATCTAGTTGCTGCGTGTTCATACCAGATAATGCCCCGACAGTGTACCAAGGCATCTTTAGGTTACGTAAGTCCGCTGAGTCTATACATGTAGACAAAGGGGACTGGTCATTGACAGGATGGATTTGGGAATTGTTGTCCAAATGGGGATGGAAGGTTCTGATGTTCCTTGGTATGGCGTTAGCTATCCTTTTCTCGTGTTGCTTATGCATCCAATGTGGTCCCGCCATTTGTAGTCTCTGTCCTACGATCTGTGTGAGACCCGTTTCGTGAGAAGTTAAGGAGAATAGGATGATGTTACAGCAACACCTTGATGATCTGATGAGAATAGACATAGACTTGGATTCCGATTGATGTGAGTTTAGGTTATTGCCTACGAATGGCAAAAGGAGGGTCTGAGGTTCTCTAAAATTCTGCCTTGTCCTGTGATGTTATGGTTCTGTCATGATCTTGGTGATGTTGTATCGTATTTAGCAAGTATGGCTAATATGGAGTGAATTTGTCATGTTAACTAGAGAGTTCATTACGTATTCAGAGACTTTGTCTCGAATATGGGTTCCATTTTGTTTGTGCCTCCATTTTGGTGTTGCCATCACGTAGGCCTACGGAGGTAACTAGATGAACAAAGTTGCATGGGCTTAGTTGTTCATGCACTTATTAGCTAAGCCTTTTCTTGACTCTAAGGTGCATTGAAGGAACTGACCTCTTTATCTGAAACTGACCCTTTGCGAGGCCAATTTCCTTAGTTGATTGCTATCTGAGATTGCAAGTCAAAGTTCAGGACATCGTTAACTTTTAGCTTTTCTACACATGCCTAATCTTGCTCGTTATCTATCATTGTTTCCTTTTTATGTTCCTTCGTTACATGCATTGTGCTTTCAATTATGGGTTTGTCCGGCTTGTGGAAATTGAATTTGGACATCCTAATAATTAACTTGTGGGGTTGGTACAATGTAAAGTGAGCCTTTTGGAATGTGATAATGTATAGAAATGTGCTTCTATTGGTCAGAATTTGCTGCAGTGGGTGTCCATTTGTAATGTGAATATTGTGTATAAATACTGATGTCTTGCTCTACAAAATTGAACAGTTTCTTGAGTTGTACACCGTGTTGTATTGCTGGGATTACTGTTACTAGCTGCAGCTAATAAATTTGATCTCTGACGCCACCTAGAAGTATTCCGTGTCTCTGTTTGCCAAGACAGGAGAACCCGAAGACTTTGGGCGTGTCCCTGGCGCCGCTGGGTTCTAAAAACCCGGTTCTTCACAAGTCACCAATCTATAGAAACCACTTCTGGCAAGAATATGAGCCACTGACAGGCAACTAGAAGTCCCGTGGACATAGAAGAAAGCCTGGCTTCATCCTCTTCTGACCTGAATCCAACAGAGATGGACAGATTATGGCATCACACAACTAACTCAATGATTCAATAGGAAATTATCCAGCACAACCAGAAACATTAAAAACACAACTGAATAGAATGCCATATGATCTGATGACAAGTGATGACGGAAATTGCATATTGCCTTGAAAAAGGAAAATTAAAGCGAATAGGATTGAATAGAATTTGCTCCACCAACCAGACAAAAGGACCCAATAACTGATAACAAACAAGGAACCTTCATGAACATTAGCAGTATATTGTCAAAAGCCAATAAAACCCTTCCCATCAGCTACTACGTAACTATAAATTATTGTAAAAGTCTAACCCCTCCATGATTCGCAATCTAACTGAATGTATAACAAGTCTTCTGGAACTTGTTGGGGTTTCGGTCTCACCTTAAACCAAGGATCTCAGCCTTAACTTGACTACAAGTAACTGTTTTTACAACTCCAGTTAATGGCTTGATAGCTAAACTACAAAGAGCATAACAAAAGAAATTTGCCTAGCCTACAAGAAGGTAAGTTTTAATTCTATAAAGGACGCGGAGGCGAGGATTATGCTCATTCTCCCTCGCTTTTATTAACAATTTCCAAACAGCAGCTCATCACCATTATGCAACAAAACTACATTTCCCATAACACTAGGGAAAGAAAACAGTCTCTGCTGAAGTCCTTTCACAGTGTCCATTACTGTCAGCCCATAAATCCTTCTGTCACATCCCGCACTTCCTCTTTATCCGCTGGAGGATCTCTCCCAAGGTTAAACAGTCTGTTTGGCGTTTTCATTCCCTGAAAGAGATCACACCAATCAACCACGGTATTATCAACTGGAACGTCAAGTCAACCAAAGTACAGTTTTAATCATGAAAAATTGCTGCAAATATCATAGCAAGGTCAACTTTACATCCACAGACCATCGACATATGTCAAGAATTTCGAAATCGAAAATGATTAATTACATCCGTACGGCGTGGGACAGCAACCAACGTGCTTGCTGGGCGGGATAATCCTCGCCTCCGCGTCCTTAATAGAATTGAAACTTACCTTCTCGTAGGCTAGGCAAATTTCTATTCTATGTCAGGACCGGAGGCGAGTATTATGCTCCTTCAAAGCTTGTCCACCACCACTTGCGCCACATTCAGCAGTGGCTTAA
This sequence comes from Lissotriton vulgaris, assembly GCF_964263255.1. Taxonomy (NCBI): domain Eukaryota; kingdom Metazoa; phylum Chordata; class Amphibia; order Caudata; family Salamandridae; genus Lissotriton; species Lissotriton vulgaris. The sequence continues at coordinate 274,970,398 of NC_141698.1, read as the reverse complement.
AAGAGAACCTCTTGAAGGTAGAGTCAGATGACCAATCCGCCGCCTTCATAAGGTCCTCCAAACGCACACCGAGACTAAACGCCTTTGAGACCATCGCACCACGCGCTGAATGCGCACCAAAAGCTCTTGTTTTAATGCCCGCTTCCTGCATGATCCACCACACCCAATGGGCTATAGTGGGAGAGGAAACCGCTTTAAAAGGCTTCCTGAGGGCTATATGGAGTTGTCGCTTGACCTGAGGATAAACTTCCTCTGTTGCTTCCTCAAGCTTTTAAGCATTGCACTACACAGAGCTTAGGCGCCCCTACAAAAGCCGGATAGGAAATCGTGCGAGTATTGGACTTGGTACGTCTACTCACCGTGAAGGTAACCCCTACGGGGGAAAAGACTCTGACTGTAATGTCCAAAGCCCGGACATCTGAGACTCTCCTGGAGGACACCAAACATAACAACATGGCCAATTTAGCCGATAATTCCTTCCTAGAGAGAAACTGATTTGGCTGCCAGGATAATAAGAGATTCAAAACTTGGTTCACGTCCCAAAGGACAGAGTAACGGGGTTCTTGGGGTGGAGATAATCTAATACCCCTGAGAAGCTTGCACACAAATGGTTGCTCCCTTAAGGGCGCTCCATCCAAAGGAGCATGGCCTGCCAAAATCGCCGAACGAACCGTATTCACTAACCTCTATGCCAAACCCTTCTGAGCCAACTCTACTAGGTAATTCAAAACGTGGGTTAAATCTGTGACCACTGGCTCCACTTCCCGTCGCATACACCAACATACCCACCGGGTCCAGGCCGATTTGTATAGTTTGGATGTACTGTCTGCCCAAGCTCTGGACAACAGGAGCTCAGCGTGGCCCAAAAGACCCGGAAGTCTCCAGCGTTGCCTGTAATCCGCCAAGCCATAAGCTGGAGTGAGCCTTCCTCCACCAATGAGTGGGGACTCCCCTCTGGACTCAACAGGAGACGGGAGTTGGGAGGAGTCGGATTGGAGAATCCCAAGAAAGTTCCAGTAGAACTGGAAACCAAACTTGTGACTTCCAAAACGGCGTTATCAGAACCACGGATGCTCCCTGTCTGCGAACCTGGGCCGCAACCTGAGTGATCATGGAGAAGGGGGGACACACGTATCCGCTCTCCCGCCTCCAATCCTGGCTATCAGATGCCACCGCCAGAGGATCCGACCTCCAACTGAAGAACCGGGAAAGCTGACGATCGAGCCAGCACACAAAGAGGTAGATAGAGATAGGACCCCAACGTTCCTGCAGGTAACCGAAAATCTCCGGATCCAGCTTCCAAACGCTGGCATCCTGGAGATAGCGGGAGTGCCAATCCGCCACCAAATTCTCCTTCCCCAGAAGATACTCCACCATGACCGATACCTGATGAGAGAGGAAGAATTCCCAAAACTACTTTGCCATGTTCGCTAATGCCTTGGACCGTGTGCCGCCCAAGAGGTTGATGTATCTGACTGCCGACACATTGTCCATTTTTAGTAGGACTGAAGCTTGGACCCGGTCCTTGGTCCAGCACTGAACAGCAAAGGAGCCCGCCAAGAGCTCCAGACAATTGATGTGAAGCATTTGTTCTTGAGGAGACCAACTTCCGCCTGTGGAGAACTCCCCACACCGTGCTCCCCATCCTACCCGACTGGAATCCGACTCTATCACTAGATCGAGAGCGGAACCGAAGATTGCCTCCCGTTCCAGGCCTCCATGTGGGATAGCCACCACTCCAACTCCTCGCGAACCTCCTCCTTCAGCGGGACCACCTGTAATATATGAGGCCCTTCTGGAGGTGGTGCGCCTCTAAACGCTGAATGCAACGGGCCCGGAAAGATTGCCTGAATGGAAGCCGAGAAAAGGTCCACCAGGTGCGCAATCTGCCGCAAAGACATCCCTTGTTTGGCTAAAGTCTGCCGGATTTTGTGGCGGATCTTTGCCACCTTCCTGGAGGGAAGACTGAGCGTGGCCGAGACGGAGTCTATCACAAACCCTAGAAAGGAAGCTTTCTGAGTTGGAACCAGGAGGAATTTCTGGTCGTTGATAACGAACGCTAAAGACTGAAGGAGGGACACAGCCATCTGTAGATGGCCCTGCAGCTGCATGTAGCACTGGCTCAGAAGGAGCATATTGTCCAAGTAAACAATCAGGCGGACCCCATGCGCTTACAGGTATTCCACCGCTGGCTTGAGGACCTTGGTGAAACACAACGGGGCCGAGGAAAGCCCGTAAGGAAGACAACCGTAGACCTGACCCCGCCAAAGAAACTGGAGAAACCACCTGTGCGGTGGAAAGATCGGTACCACCAGGTACGCGTCCTTTAAATCCAGTCTCACCATCCAATTGAGTAGCAGGAGAACATCCCTGAGCAGGTGAATGCCCTCCATCTTGAAGTGCCTGTACACCAGCCACTCGTTGAATTCCCGAAGGTTGATGACCGGTTTCCGACCTCTGTCGGCCTTGTCCACCAACAAGATATTGCTGAGGACCCCGGGGGGAGATCCTCTGTCTGACATACACCGCACCTTTGCGGAGCAACTCGGCCACTTCCTCGTCAACCATAGCCGCATCTGTTGTGCAGAAAACTATTGGGCGGGGATGACAGTCTTGTCTGGGGAAGCCGTAAAACTCTATCTGGAACTCCCTAGCCACCTGGAGTACCCAAGCATCCGCAGTCAGCGCCTCCCAAGCGGGGAAAAACTGCGCTAGCCTGCCCCCAACTTGCACTTGCACAAAACACTTACCGTTGGCATTTCCGTTGTTGCCTCTGTAGCCGCGGCCGCGGAAGCGTTGTCCCCTGGTCGCGTAAAAGTTGTTGAACCTTTGGTCCGTCTGATATTGTCCATGCCCGGAGCCATGCCCCCTGCCCTGGGGCTGTTGGTTCTGGCCATGGCTGGGCGGGCGGCTCCTGCTCTGACCGACCCCACGGAAAACCCGAGGGCTGAAAACCCTCTTAATATTTGCCTGTGCCTTATCCAATGAGGTGAATGTGGCGACAAACTTTTCCAGTTACTTAATAAATGGTTCGCCAAACAAACCCCCTTGCGCTGATGCCCCCGCCTCTGAACATGCCAGGTCCCCAAGCTTGGGATCCACCTTAATAAAAAGTGACCGACGCCTCTCCGTTGAGAGTGCGCAGTTTGCGTTGCCCATAAAGCAGATAAAACTCAGGGGTCTATCAAGGAGCCCGAGCTACGGGCCTTCTCCGCCATGTCCAATATCTTATTCATTGGACCAACGGTGTCTAACAGTTTGTCCTGGCATGCCCACCACAAACGATCTATCACTTTCTTAGGGTGCTTAATAAATTTGGCCAAAAAGGTAGCCATTTTACCTTCAATTTCGGGGGTGAGTGACACTTTCCCATCCAGGGTAGGCCAGGAGCATTCAGCTTGCAATCTACTCCAAGCCTCTTTCTCCAAGGGCTTCCTGAGACGGGAAGCCACGTGCAAAGCCGCCTTTTCTGCGGGGACCCATTCCGCCGACCTAGGGTGAACTATATCATCTGGGTCCAACATGTCTGAGATGCCTGCCTTCGGAGGGTCAGTAGACCCCGACGGCCGCCACGATCTCGAAGAGCCTGCCTCATCATTCGAAGCATCCGGGGGCATTCAGCTCGAAATCTACTCCGAGCCTCATTCTCCAAGGGCTACTTGAGATGTGAAGCCACGTACAAAGCCGCCTTTTCTGCGGGGGCCCATTCCGACGACCTAGGGTGAACTATATCATCTGGGTCCAACATGTCTGAGATGCCTGCCTTCGGAGGGTCAGTAGACCCCGACGGCCGCCACGATCTCGAAGAGCCTGCCTCATCATTCTAAGCATCCGGGGGCATTCAGCTCGAAATCTACTCTGAGTCTCATTCTCCAAGGGCTACCTGAGATGTGAAGCCACGTACAAAGCTGCCTTTTCTGCGGGGGCCCATTCCGACGACCTAGGGTGAACTATATCATCTGGGTCCAACATGTCTGAGATGCCTGCCTTCGGAGGGTCAGTAGACCCCGACGGCCGCCACGATCTCGAAGAGCCTGCCTCATCATTCTAAGCATCCGGGGGCATTCAGCTCGAAATCTACTCTGAGTCTCATTCTCCAAGGGCTACCTGAGATGTGAAGCCACGTACAAAGCTGCCTTTTCTGCGGGGGCCCATTCCGACGACCTAGGGTGAACTATATCATCTGGGTCCAACATGTCTGAGATGCCTGCCTTCGGAGGGCCAGTAGACCCCGACGTCCGCCAAGATCTCGAAGAGCCCGCCTCATCATCCGAAGGATCCAGGATGTCCCCTTGCTGTGTTTCAGGGGAGGCCGGCTGCGGATCCTCGCCAGAAGGCATTGGGCCCTGAGGCAGAACTATTGGAGCCGTGTGTTCCAAATAGGCCTGCTTCAGGACCTCGAAAGCATCAGTGTCAACCCCCTTGTCGCATCTTTTCTTGGGGGGAGGGGGTCTCTGTCCGTCCGGTTGGGTCTATTCTGTCTCGCCCGATGGTACCGCTGCCCCACATTCGCACACAGCTGCTCAATCTTATCGGCCAACCTTTGCTCCATCGGGGTCATGAGCTCCGTGGCCACCTTATAAATCGAGTTGTCTACTTTGTTGTACAAATCATCGTCCCATTGTAAATAAGCCAAGGAGTCTTCCTCCTCACAGTATTCGTGCGCCATCCACCCAAAATAACTAGGAACAAGGACAATTGTCTGAGACCGGGCACTGGGCAACTCCAGGAAGTACACTCTCGCATAGCGCGGGGAATTAAAGCTGAGGATTTTTCAGAATTATTAGGAGGCCAGAGGCACAGGTTTAATGGGCATTCAGCTGTGGGACACCACAAACTCCCCGATACTCCACTGGGACAGCTGTCTGCCGGTGGTGTCCGTGTGGAGACTAGCGCGAGATACCGACCTGCCAGAGACAGGCGTGAAGAGCTCGAGCTCTACAAGTGCACCGCACCAACTTCCTACCCGCCGAGCGGGCGCTTCAAATCAATTTGGGGCACAATACAGACCCAGATACACTGGGCGTTTACCAATACCAGGCAGCAACGGGCGGACCTCAGGGTGACCGCAGAGCGTTCTGTCACTTTCTGACTGAAAATACGCCCCGGAGACCCGAGTCGCATCACCTCACATCGCCCTCTAGTGGGCAGAGGATGCACTGCGGTCCCCGTCGGAAAGGCACAAGCCGCGTAAGGAGCGCACAAGCGTTCCCGCGGCCGAGAAAGGGAATCTGCGGGGGGGAAAAACAATCAACCCACGATCCCCACAAGAATCAGCAAGAACTTAAGACCAGTAGTATACACATAAGAAAAAGCACTTAACTCTAGATGCCGAGCAGCGAAGAAAGAGAAAGTGCAGGATGTGACAGAAGGATTTATGGGCTGACAGTCATGGACACAGTGAAAGGACTTCAGCAGAGACTGTTTTCTTTCCCTAGTGTTATGGGAAATGTAGTTTTGTTGCATAATGGTGATGAGCTGCTGTTTGGAAATTGTTAATAAAAGCAAAGAAAGAATGAGCATAATCCTCGTCTCCGGTCCTGACATAGAACTATATGCAGACATGCATGCAATATCTCAAATAACAAAAACATGCTCTTTCCTAAAATATATCATTGCTCTCCTCACTTTTATATGGAACTTCCACAATAAAATCATGAATGAATAATACAAATGCATGACACTGTGTAAAACAGACTAACAAACCATAAGCATTAAGCCTCACTAAATCACTAACACGGGACTCCGCAGAGTAGCGTGTTACCCGTAAGTAAACGATTCAGTGTTTTTGAGGGATAGAAAATGCTAGCTACAAATCATGCCATTTCATATTCCAGTTTGCTGAGTAGCTGCAATAAACCAGGGGCTTGTCGGGGTAACGTGTGGTTTGGGGGAGATTTTGTAGATGCTGATCAAGTATAGGAAGTAGATTTTGATGAAGGTGGAAAGTTTATTGTCCTGTAAATTTAAACCATATTGGGATTTGAACCTAGTCAGATGTGAAAAGTGTTGCCAGGATCAGTACATGCCTGTTGGGCTGGAGTCCACTTCACAAAAAAAAGCACTTTGCAAACGGTGCCCCCTCTGTTTTCAAGATTATCAGACGGTTAAAGGATGGCATTGACATGAAGTGTGATCTACAGTCCCTGCTCCATTGCAGCCCAGGTGGGAAACAATTTGCTGTGTGGCGGTCACTCTCCAATGCTCTCAATGCAGAACTTTCAGAAGTACAACATATGAATCACTTGCCTTATGTAGCTCTTCGCACCACAATGCTGTAGTTTCTAAACACTGCAAATAACAGAGGTTACTCAATCATGGCACTCAATTTCCTGACCTTCGGGAGGATGGAAGGTTGGGTGGGATCATAACCTGTAAACTTGGAACCAGACAATTTGTGCTTTCATACGGTTTTAACGTTCAGCCCATTGAGCTAAGCCTCCACCCAACAAGTTTCGGCAAACAGCTAGAGGGAATTTGATTGGTCGCTTAAACAAAACCTCCCCCTCAATACCTGAAGATCAGTATCTCCCCAATTGAGTACCTGAGCAGAAATCTGTCGTAGGGCTGCCGGTATGCGAATCCTGCCCTCCTTACTCGCACGTTCTCCAGTAGTCCAAGGTATGCCACCTGGTGGCGGCATCGCTCGTCATCGAAGAGTAGCGGCGACTTCACCTCGTTGGGCTTCACGCAGCGCACGTAGAATGGCTCCTGAGAAGGAGAAAGAAGTGTCCAAAGTTTGCTTAGTGCAAACACAAAACCACAAAATGCTGACAACTATATGCTTATGATCATTTAGTGTTATACTGGCTGTTTTCAACTAAATATGGCGGAGGCCCAGAAGGGGTAGGAGTACACAGTACAGGATTCGGAACCCACTTGGGTGATATTTCCGAGGTATTTCTAGGAATATTTTTCGCACTCTAGTGACTTAATTTCTTACCTCTTCCATTTTTTGTTCTATAATTACAATTATTACTATTTTGCTAAAGGTTTTTTAGTGCCAGAATGGCTTTACCGTTTTTTTTCTTATTGTTTGTGATTACAACATAGATTTTATATGAGGATGCTGAGCATTGCATTATAAATTGCCCACTGGGGCGTGATCATTTAATCCCTCCATACTAATTCCCATAAAAGCATTTATGGTGTAATCGTATGCACAAAGTATACAGCCCACGCTGGCTCGATTTTGTTACCGTATCAGTTTTAATCAATATGAAAGAATAGATGTTGTACAATATAGCATGTTACTGGCAATTGTAAATGTTGCAGCATTGCCTAATGGTATATTTGGATCCTTCCATAATGGCACCTACACCATTACGGTTGTTTCTTGTCCGTTATTTGTGTATAGTGACTATAACTAGACCCTAATTGTAATTTTGGTTCATATGATCAAGGCTCTAAGAGGGATACCCTCTAGGGTCAAAGCGATGCCCTTCTGCAGTACTACTGCGAATCTTAACCCAGCCTCCGGTGAGGCGGGACCTTGGTGAGCTGCAAAACCTTAGGACTTGTCCAGCAACGGGGTGTTGGAGGCCGAAACGCATCTGGGGTCATAATTAAACACCTTGTTTCACTTCCCACCTTATGAGCACGTTACTTCATTATATTTTGTGTATATATATATAATCTGCAAGTTGAACTGCACTGTTTGTGAATAACACCTCTGGCACTGAAGAAGGTGGAGATAGCTGCCGAAATGCATTTGCCTACATGTGAGCCTCGAGATTAAATGCCTCCTTGAATCCCCGCAAGTGGTCTCTGTTTCTTCTTTTGGAAGAGCTGTTTGGACATTGTTTGCGTGATGGCCAGCATCGGGCAGAGAGACCCCCGCATTGCAAAGTTGGGTGCGGTGCTGCTGGCTTCTGTTTCGGCGGATTGCTTTTGTTCCAGGGTACTGGATGTTGGCCGCACCCCACCCCCAATCCAGGGAGAAGCCGGGGTGGTGTTGTCGCCATTGGCTGCACGTCGGGTCTGGAGGATTCATCCCCAAACCTCCCACCCCAAAGATCCCGTTCGGTTTTGGGGGTTAATGAGGTATAGGGGTCCAGAGGAGACATACAGTTTCGGAGGGCACACAGACTTGGTGAGTTTGTGAATTTCGTGACTTTACTTCCCCCCTCATATTACATCCCACACGACTGTGGCATTCTGGGACCTGTAGGCACTATTCAACTCGCCACAGTAAGACTCAATAGGGGCGGAGTCACCAATCACGTAACCGGATGCAGTGGGATATTTAAATCTGCAAGTTGAACTGCACTGTTTGTGAACAACACCTCTGGCACTGAAGAAGGCGGAGATAACTGCCTCCTTGAATCCCCGCACGTGGTCTCTGTTTCTTCTTTTGGAGGAGCTGTTTGGATATATATATATATATATATATATATATATATATATATATATATATATATATATATATATATATATATATATATATATATATATTTCACCACTTGTGCTCCTGCTACCTCGCCAGCTATCAATCCTCAGCCAACTCTCAAGCAAGAACACGGAAGACCCAAAGTGCAGGTGAGTTTTTATTTCGCAGCACACCACGCCAGGATAACGTTTCGCCCTACACAGAGGGCTTGGTCACATGGCACACTGAAAAAAGTTGCGTGAATTTAAAGTGCTAGTGCAGTAACAACGGCATCACTGATTGGTTGTATCTTAATTAATCAAAATTAACAACACCATTGTAAAAGACAATTTCTTTACAAGTGCAAAAAGGGCAAAGAATGGCAATTTTAGGCTAATGCATGATAATACCTGTATAAATACAGTTTTAAATATCCGGTAGAGTATATCAGAAGCTAGACAAGCGGAAAAACCACCAAGGTATTCCTACTGTACAAAGTGACAAAGTAAGGTTACAAATTTATCACCACATTTCATATATTTACAACTTGTGCAGAGACAGCCGCATTAATGTACGCACCCCGGCTATCGAGTAGTCACTGCATAAATGCAATAGCCCATTATGTACAATTTGAGAGTCCGCAAAACTTCTTAAAAACAAATATATACAAAATTTCATATATATACATCTATATACAATGGGTATTTTGCATACTATTATCAGTAGTCACCTTTAGGGCTTTAAATGGTAATGTTACACCAGATAACACGGGAAGGGCCTAAGATAATACATGCCCTACCACCTTCGCAAATGCCCTACTAAGAATATTAGTGCCAACTATGCCCATGACGCTTGTTACTAACACCTAAATAAACAAGTGAAGGTTAAAAAACACATAGTTTTAGATTTTTGCTGAGTATAAGATTATAAGATACAGCTAACTCAGCTTCGGAAGATCTAATACAGTAACTAATAGAGCAACATCAAGATATAAAGTACAGGCGTGCAGCCAGCAACATGCAGTATTTAACTGGGGGGTATTAATGAGGACTGGGGAGATAGATGGAGCTATAGACATGTATAAAAGTCCTCCGTGGAATTAAGACCATTGGGGCTTTTACTGTCCATCTCCAAGATGTACCTGGTCTCAAGAGCCCTCAAGATCCCTTCTCGGTTACCTCCCCTCCTAAGTGGACCTATAGCGTCAATTGCATAATATTTAAGGAGCCCACTGTTATTATTATGGAACTCCTTAAAATGCCTGGCTACAGGGTATGTGGCGTCATTCGTGTTGATTGCACGGATGTGCTGGAGCACCCTCTTGTGTACCTGCAATTTGGTGCTACCAATATATTGCAGGCCACACGGGCACTCCAGCACGTACACCACATATTCCGATTTACAGGTTAGTTGCTTGGTAATTTTACGGGGCACTGTAGAAAATGCTGTCAGGAACTCGGTTTTGTTGAGTCCCTGCGAGCAAGCCTTGCAACTGGAACATTTTCTGAACCCGCGGCTTGCTGCTAACCAGTTTTTAGGAGGGATCACTTCGGGGCTGGATTTAACCAGGGCGTTTTGCAACGAAAACGCCTTCCTGAAGGTGATCGCAGGTTTGTTGGGCATGTGTTCTCCTATAACTGGATCTAGTTTAATTAGATTCCAGTGCTGATTGATGATTTTCCTCAGTGCCCCATGTTGACTGTTATAGGCCCAAATGAGTCTGACTGGTTGTTCTCTGCTGGCTGCACTAGTTTTCTGAGGTTTCCGATGGGTCAGTGCTTCAATACGGGATAGGGCATTCGCTTTCCTGATCGCTGTATCAATAAGATGTTCTTCATAGCCCCTAGCAAGGAACCTTTGCTTACTAGCCGCTTGAGCCTCACTGCAGTGAGATTCTGTACTGCAGACCCGCCGGATTCTGAGCATCTCCCCGTAGGGGATACTATGAATTAGATGCGGGGGATGGTGGCTTTCAGCATGCAATATAGTATTGCCCGCAGTGGGCTTCCTATAAAGCTTGGTTTCTAGCTTGCCCTGTCTGACCTCCAGAGAAACATCAAGGAAATCTGCTGTGTCCTGACTGATATGCGATGTGAAAGACAGGTTAAATGAGTTGTTATTCAAAGCATCAATATATATATATATAGATATATATATATATATATATTACTTGCAAAGTCACTCCTACTGGCAATCCAGACGCTTAAAGAGGTGGCTCGTATCTGGCGGAGCAGCCGGAATAAATATCACAAGAAGAACGGCGTTCTGACAAGCACTCAGTAAACAACAACAGGAGTCAGGTATAGTGTACCAGAGCAAAAGGGTTTATTCCATCATAAACCTTGCGACGCGTTTCGCGCTTGAACAAGCGCTTTTCAAGCGCGAAACGCGGTGCAAGGTTTATGATGGAATAAACTCTTTTGCTCTGGTACACTATACCTGACTCCTGTTGTTGTTTACTGAGTGCTCGTCAGAACGCCGTTCTTCTTGTGATATATATATATATATATACATCCGAAAAAACTCCAAACTTCACTTCCAGGTCAACCAACGTCAGACCGGCGAGGGAACATAGGAGACGGACCACAGAATGCGCTGCACAGGATCTTTTATTTGCAGAGAAGCCGGTAAGCCAGAGGGCACTACGCGTTTCGGGCTGGAAAAGCCCTTGTTCACATGCAAATGAACCAGTTACAACTTTTTAATTTTATACTGCTGTGCACACCCAATTAGCCCGGCCTGTCACATGGTATACATCTGCATAGACATAAAAGACATTTTACTCCTACATTTTAAGGAGAGAGGTACTGCCGTATATTCTTTTTCCCTTGTTTTTAAACAAACCACATGATCGGCACAGTGGTCCTTAACTGGATCCAGTGGCAATGCTGGTTTTAATTGGGACACGTAATTTCCCAATTAAAACTGTGCCGATTTAACCCCTTGGTATGTTTTAACAATTTAATTCCTCCCTGACCTCTGTCTAGTCAACAAGTGGAACCACAACTGAAGGTTTCCACTCAGTGCTTTTTAATTTAATTTAATTATTTACATTTCTTTGCGTCCCTAGCTTGGCGTTTAGATCGTGAATTCAGCCAAACAAACCAAGGAGTGCATGAGACCTCCCACGTGAGGTTTCTCACCTCGAACAATAGAGGTACGGACCAAAATTCTCTTCCGAGAATTACAAAGCGGTTCACTCGTGGCCCCCCCCCCCCCCACCCCCCCACCCCACTCGTAGCTTCCCAAGTATTAGTACCACTCACAAGCATGTTTTAATTCATGGGCATCTCACGACCACTGCACAGTCAGAATGCCAAGTCACTGTCACTTCCTGAGCTGAACCGGAACAATCACTATCACAACACAGCCAAACGATATAGCCCATCACGCATGGCACTGCGATTCCGATTTTTGATAAAACAGTATTGCAATGTCTCCTTACCTGGCACGCCACCCTGCACTTATTCACTCACTGCGGATTCGATTGTGTTACAAAGCTGGCAGACATGTTTAAACTACTCCTTTTGGATGCTCTAAAAACTCCTCATTTCTTTTGTTTCTCCTAACAGGCTTTGTTACATTCAGGCATGTTTTCTTTTTATCGTTAAAGTCCTGATGATGATCCCATGCATTAAATGAGCAATAGGGATCGAAACGTCGACACCCAAAAGTGGGGTTACACTTACAATATTGTCAAATGAAAATGTGTATGCTCCGCTTCAGGAGACACTGTTATTGATCTCTAATTTATCTACAGTGCCCTGCTCTTGCTCCCTTCCTTTGCCTGAAAAACACCCCCTTCACTCTATTCCTATCCTTCCTCTTTCCTCTTGGTACGGCACAGGCTTGTGTCATGCTATTTCGATTTATATTGTATACTTGACAATGTGTCTTGGAAATAAATTCCTTTCCCGGCTGGGTCAGGAAACCTTAACCGTATAGTATTCCATTGTGTTCCTATACTGTATTGTATGTATGTTGAATAAGCTAAGCACCTTTGTTTCCTATAACGGGGATGCTGACTGGCGGCATGGAGGACTGTATTGCCTGCTGTATCCTTTCTGTGTAACCTAGTTTGCAATTGATGATTCTCAACATAAATTTGGACGTCAAGGAAGTTCACAGTGATTTCATCTACATGAGAGGTAAATTGTAGATTGTATGAGTTGATATTTAATTGTTCCACAAACTTCTCTGCATCAGATTTCACACCTTTCCAAACGAAGAAGAGGTCGTCGATGTATCTCAAATATAGTACAACATGTGAGTTCATAATGTCACCATATGTGCCCATGAGGACCCGCTCCTCCCACAGCCCCATATGTAGGCATGCAAAACTAGGGGAGAAGCAGACCCCCATAGCGACCCCTCTCAGCTGTATATATATATCCTTGCTCAGCAAAAACATGAACCCATGATATACACACACATCATCTACATACTCAGTTATACAGTTTTTTCTCATATACTTTTTTTAATGCATATATATTGTTATATCCTTATAAAAAGCATAAGGCCATATACATTAGCACAGGTACTTACCTATAATCATATATATGTACACATGATTCATAAACATGCAAGTCCTGTCTATCTATCTATCTATCTATCTATCTATCTATCTATCTATCTATCTATCTATCTATCTATCTATCTATCTATCTATCTATAATAATAATAATAATAATACTGAGTTTTATAAAGCGCACAGCTACCTCCGTAGGAAGTGTCCCGGCGCTGGCATGGGCAGTGAGAATCATAATGCAAGAGAGATGAGATTTATTGCGTGAAAAGCCATGTTTTCAGTAGGCTTCTGAAGCAAGGTTCGGAGGGTGCTTGTTGGATTTCCTGTGGCAAGGTGTTCCAAAGCCGTGCCGTACTTACGGAAAAAGTTCTTCCACCTAAGCGCGCCCTTTTCACTCGAGGAACGTGGAGATGGACCTTATAGTTAGACCTTAGGAGTCTGACCTGAGAATATCTAGGCAGTCGTTTTTTTAAGTAATTTGGGCAGGTCCCATGAAGGGCTCTGTAGGCCAGGGTGAGCGCCTTGAATTTTATGCGACTTGCCACAGGCAGCCAGTGTAGCATGCGCAAGTGGGGAGAAATGTGATGTCTGAAAGGGACCTGCCTGAGTAATCTAGCCGCTGAATTCTGAACGATTTGCATCTTTTGCAACAAAAACTTCGGCAGGCCTAAATAGAGGCCATTGGCATAGTCAAGCCTTGAAGTGATTGTGGCGTGGATAATCGTTTTGCGGCAGCTCACTGGGAGCAGTCGGAGAAATCTGCGTAGGCTCCTCAGTTTACCAATGCATCCTCCAACGACCTTCTGTATCTGGGGAGCAAAGGAGAGGCCATTATCCCATGTGACCCCCAAATTCTTTGCCTTTATGCTCGGAGATGGCGCGGGACCCATCTCTTCCGGCCACCAGAGCTCAGCGGGGGGGTGGTCGCTTGTGCCAAAGAAGATCACCTCCGTTTTGCCTGCGTTTAATTTCAGTTTGTTGGCATTCATCCAACAGGCCACGTCGCGAAGGCAGCCCTTACAGTTGGAAAATGCTGCCTCCGAAACCTCAGAGAATGGGAAGACCAGCTGGGTGTCATCAGCGTAGGAAATTGCAGTGACTCCCCAGTTGGCAATCAGTGTGAACAGCGGGGCCAAGTAAATATTAAAAAGCAATTATCAATCTATCTATCTATCTATCTATCTATCTATCTATCTATCTATCTATCTATCTATCTATCTATCTATCTATCTATCTATCTATATATCTATTTACCTATATATCTATATCTAGATAGATAGATAGATAGATAGATAGATAGATAGATAGATAGATAGATAGATAGATAGATATACAGACAACTATGGTTCAAAATTCATAGATATCTAACAATGGGGTACCTTCGCAGTACTTCATCAGAGTACCACAATACCACAAGCTTAAAACATGTGATCTGACTAGCTAGCACAGTAATCCCTCAGACCTACTTCAGTACTGCAAGGTCAAACGGAAATCTAACTTGTTTGGCTGCAACATAAAGAGAAGGTTGCGGCTACCATCTTATGACTCCGGGACTCAGTCCCTGTGTCATAGAAAACAAACTAAAATAAGCAATAAAAGGTCAGTGTAGGGGCATCCTGAACCCCTCACCCTTGTGGGAGACTCTAAGAGGGATACCCTCTTGGGTCAAATAAAAAAATATTTTTTTGCTGCTTTACGCTGTTCCAATACTACTGCAGATCCCAGTGCAGCCTCCCATGTAATTTTGCGGTAGTACTAAGGTACTGCAGAAAAAAAGATGGGACCTTGGTGCGCGGCAAGACCATGGGGGTTGTCCAGCAGCAGGGTGTTGGAGGTTTGTGGTGGGTGTTGGGCGCAGGTCCTAGCCACACACCAGACCCTGTGGCCAAACCTACGGTGCTGGAGGCCATGCGCTAGAGGCCATGCGCAGTAGGGGTTTGAGTGAAGGGGCTGGCCACAGGCCAGGTCCTACGCCCAACCCCACGCTGCACACCGCCAAAGCGCATACTAGATATGGAAATAAAATACTACTTTATATTAAAACAGAAACCCTGAAAATCCACTGAAAAAAAACAAAAGTTAAAGAGACATTATCGTTATGTCAAAATGTCAGTGAAAACATTATATTTTAAACTAAAAAAAACACTGATATTCACCAGTTACAGTTAACTGAAGTAACAATAACTTGCACTCTCGCTATGCCCTGTTTATTACCTCACATATCACATCACTTATGACATGTTCTATGGGGTAATTGATAACATCAATTCGATATTTGAAACAATATCATTGATGACAACACTGTACATGGCGAGGGCATACCAAACTGCAGATCGCTAAATTGGGCCCTTTTTAGATGGAAAAGAGTCAATGTCACAGAACAAGGAATGTTGGTAGTGTGGTATGGAAACTGAAGATAGATAAGACTATCCACCAGAAAGAGCATTACAAAAGGTAAGTAAGCTGTTCTGATGGATATTTCCAACTGCTCATTCTTCAACTTAAAAATGAATACCACAGCAATACTTCCCCCCGGTGATGGGTCTATGAAATGACTTAGACCAAAACGTCCTGTTGGATGAAACAGCCAAAATGCCCTCCTTGTTGGACCTGGTTGACAAGACAATAGTGCTTTGTGAACGTGGGCACTGATGTCCACGTGGTAGCCTGACAAATATCCAGGACAGGCACTCTGAGCCACAACTTTTGGTAGAACAGCGGCTCTAGTCCTCAGCATCAAATTGTCTGGAAATAAGGCAGTGCTGGGTGGCTGGACTGACAAAGCTTGACGCTCACTCATGTGATGTGCTGAGGTAATCTCTATGGAAAATACGATCTTCTGGGTCAGGTGACAAAGGGGACAGCTGTGTACCAGCTCAATCAGGGTGTAGATGAGGAAAGTACGACAAACGAAGGTCCTACTGCAGCATCATGAAAGTCTTCAAAGGACACATGTAGACCGAACCGTTGAGAAAATGCCTCACATAGGTGATTTGAACAAGGACAGAATGTAAACACAAAAAGGCAGAAAAGGCCAATAAGTAACCTTTAACAGTGCCCACTGCAAATCCTTAATGGTCCAAAGACAAAACAAACAGTAACACATTCAACAGTTTTTCATGCAACAGGTCATCGTTGTGGGTGCCACACCAAGTCACAAACTTGTTCCATCGTCCAGCGTAAACACAATTTGTAGAGGGACGCCCAGCTGCCAGGATTATTTCCACTACTTTAGGAGGTAGAGCAAATCCCAAAGCATCAGCATGATCCAAGGACAGATGCTCATGCCCAGAAGTTCCAGGTACCTCACTCTCTAGGCCCAGTTTAGAGTCACTAGAATGACTTGGGTCTAGCCATTCCAGATATTCTTAAGAACTCAAGATTGGAGCGGTAGCAGCAGGAGGCATACAAAAGTACAATGCCTCACTCTAGGCATGTTCTCAGTTGTGGCAAAGAGATTGAGTCAGGGTTCTCCCCACTGCAAGAAGATGCCAAGGGCCCCACCCTTGTGTAGCTGCCATTCATGATCTGCTAGGTGTCACTGGCTGACTTTGTACTGGCATTTAAAACTCCTGCCAGAAGGTGTGAGGTCAGGGAAATGCCCGATGATTCAATCAGGTGGAGGTTCTGGGCCACTTGGCACAGGACCCATCCTGCAGTTTGCACCACCACATGATGGTGGGGCTGTCTGTTAAGATCTGAACCAGCCTCCCATTGATGGATGGCAGGAAGGCTTTTAACCTCAAGCCAATGGCACGCCACTTCAACAAGTTGCTTTGCAGGTGGGACTCCACCAAAGACCAGAGTCCTTTGATCTCCAGCTCTCCCAGATGACCTTCTCAACCAAACCGTTGCTTCTGTCACCACTGTCAGCTCTGGGTGTGGTTGGAAGAGGGGTATGCCACTGCTCTTGATGCTGAGTGCACTGGAACTTCAGATACAACTGCAGGGTACACATGTGCCTTCTGGTGTGGTCAAAATGGATACAGGAGACCAACAAGCCAAGAAGCCTCGGGGCCATCCTCTATGAGACACAGGGCCGAGGCTGAAACATTGGGATTATAGCCCAAATGTTGTGGCCTCGTTGATCCAGAGGGAAGGCCCAAAACAGCACCATATCCACGATGGTTCAGATGAACGAGAACCTGTATGAAAGACTTGGGTGTGACTTCTGCACGTTCATTGTGAACCACAGCAGTGTGGGGAAATTTGATGTCACCTGGAAGTGCTCCATGACTGACTATGGTAAGCAATCCTTCAACAGACAGTCGTCGAGTTAGGGGTAGTCTGGTACCTTCGCCATCATCTTTGTGAACACTCAAAGGCATTGGTGAGGCCAAAGAAGAGCACAGTATACTGAAAAGAATTGTGATCCGCGCTGACTGCAAATTGCAACTGTGGGCCTACAGGACAGAGAAAATGAAATAGGCATCCTGAAGATACAATGTCACCATCCAGGCTCCTGGATCCATGGCAGCTAGAATCTGGCCCAGCGTGAGCATCATTAATTTGTTTTCCCACAGGGCAAAATTTAGGGCCGAAAGATCTAAATTTTTTTCAGCACAAGGAAATAACACGAGTAGCATCCAGTTCCGATCTCTGAGGCCAGGACCCTGCCTATGACTCCTTCGTCCAAAAGAGTGTGAACTTTCTGTGGAAAAATAGACAAATGGTCTTCAAAAATCTGTTCTGATGTGGGTAGAAGGTGTGGGACTGAAATGAATTGCACGGTGTAGCTTCATTGGACTATCTATCGAACCCACCTGTTGAATGTTATGTCTTGCCATCCGGGGAGAAAATTACTGATTCTGCGCCTAGAGGGCAGTTATGTGCAACTAAGGGAAAACTAAAGCAGATTAGAGGCTGCTGCAGAGGGGCTGAGGACTGGGAGGTTCACTGTCCTTGCAGGCTTGGAAGTTGTCTGCTTGATCCCCTACCCTGATCCCAAAAAGAAGTGGCATGCCTGTTGTTGGGTTGTAGGCCTTCACGATGTCTGTAGTCAAAACCCCTAGCAATGCCTCGAAAGGTGTGAAACCGTTGGGGATACTGGCTTGCGGAAGTGGAGAGACCGTGGTATGTGATCAGTGGCTCTACTCTCTTTGAAGCTCTCAAGGACAGAGTTAACCTTCTCGCCAAAGAATCAAGACTCATCAAAAGGCATATCTGTGAGCAACACTTGAATGTTGACGTTCAAACTTTGTTTCGTTTAATATCGAAGCGATGGCGGCTCTTTGATAGTGGTCTGCCTTTTAACTTAATTGTTACCTGAAATGTTTAAAAACCTTTACTGGTTATGCTGTCCCTTCATGGTATAAATGTACTCTATTCATTATCGAGTCAGTAACAAACGAGCCTAAAATGGCTGCTGCAGTGCCGTTTAGCTTTCAAGTGCAGTAGAACCCGATGTGAAGGCAATGGGACAAACTTTGTTTTGTATAATATCGAAGCGAGGGCGGCTCTTTGATAGTGGTCTGCTTATTAACTTCATTATTACCTGAAATGATTAAAAACCTTTACTGGTTATCCTCTCCCTTCATGGGATAAAAGTACTCTATTCATTATCGAGTCAGTAACAAACGCAGCCTAAAATGGCTGCTGCCGTGCCGCTTAGATTTCACGTGCAGTAGAACCCGATGTGAAGGCAATGGGGCAAACGAAATAGCCATTATCATGTGGAAATGTATTCTCGGCATATAAATAAAATGCAGAGATCATCCTTGTTTACTATCTTGTTTACTAATACATGATATTCTTATTTTTTAGATGTTGAACTCTCGAAAATTAGATTCTTATATTATAATACATTATGATACCTTGTGTCTCAGACATTATATATGAAGGTTCGCACCCCACTATAGAAAGACGATTTAAAGCAAGATAAGAGAAATCGTATTACAGACTGATTATATTTCTATTATATTGTGTATATAACTTGGATCCTGAAACATATTTTAAGATGGCCGCCATAGCGTGACATGGTGTTGTGAAAAGCACCCCTAGCTTTAAAACAGGAGCTATCTATTTTATACATTTGTTGACATTGATAGATTAAATGTGGTACAACTTAATATTTATAACACCAGTAGATGATATACAGATTACCTACCCTCTATAAGTTGTGACAAACTTGCGTTTTTAAATATAATAAAAAAATGGCCATCATAAAGTGATCCGGTATATTCTGTTTTAGGACACAAATTCAACATTGAATATTACTTGGAGCTTAAAATATATCCCTTTCCTAAGGCTTTGACTGTTCTCAAGTAAGTTAATAGTTAATAGTTTCTAGTATCTTTTACGCCTATTATCATAATTAAGAGACGCTATCATTTAAGCACATCTGACTATCAATACATGTTTTTATAAATGTGTGGAAATGTATATAAATATGTCTCTACACTTATCATCAAGAGACGTTACTTTTGAAGTACATTTGATCACTAATATGTGGTTTAATAAAATTACTAGAAATGTATATAAACAAACATGGACTGGTAAAAACTGTCATGATAGCGGATATAGGGCCCGATGTAGGTAAACGCGATTTTCCGATTTCAAAATACCGAGGCGGGCCGAATCGGTATTCTGAAATCGGAAAACGAGATGTAGGGAAAAAAAAACGAATGAATACCGAATCGGTCGGCATCGGTAATGAGAATCGGTACGTTCCGATTCGGCTCGGTCCGAATCGGAAAGTACCGAATCGGCTAACAACGAATCGGAAATTACCGAATCGGCTACCACCGAATCGGATAGTCCCGAATCGGCGAATACCGATTCGGTAAAAGCCGATTCGGTAAAATCCGATTCGGCAATCATAGATTCGTAGCCATGAAAACACACCCATGGCGAAAAAGCCCATAGGAATGCATTGAAGGAACCGATTCGGCTTTTACCGATTCGGATAATACCGAATCGGATTTCACCGATTCGGATATTACCGATTCGGTAAAAGCCGATTCGGCAATAGGCGATTCAGCCAATGAGGTGGCTCCCCCTCCCCCACCCAAACAGGGAGTGGCAACCCTGGCAGGTGCAGCTAATTAAGAAGTTTCTGGAAAGCCAGCCTGAGCTCAACACTCACAGTTAGCAGCAGTGGGAGAAGGAGGTTGCCAACTGAACTGGAGAACACGGCAGAGCAGTCAGAAAGCCAGAAGTCCTCCCAGAAGAGGAAGCCCAAGTTCACCACCACCGAACTTCAGGTGCTGGTCGAGGAGGTGGTGAGGGTGCACCGCCAGCTGTTTGGCAAGCTGTCCCTCAACGTGCCAGACAGCACCAAGAGGAGAATCTGGGCCGACATCGCCCAGAAGGTGAATGCTGCGGGTGTCACCCCCAGGTCCATAGAAGAACTGAAAAAGAGATTCTATGACATCCGCAGCCTCACTAAAAGGAAGTTGGGTGAGATACAGAGGCAGGCTGGACACACTGGAGGAGACACGAACCCGGCGCCACCCCTCACCGAGCTGGAGGAACTGGTCTCCAGCACCATTGAGAGGGAGAGTGTCGTTGGAATCGGGACCCTGGACAGCTCTGCGAGAGCTACAGCTACAGGTAAGAAGCATGCGCATCATGACACACCCTACCAGACACCTCCCCATTAGACACAATGCATAGGCAAACCCCAGCACAGTACTGTCACCAACATACAAGAGACAAGCATCATGGTACATGTAGTCAGCAGAAGTTAGCTAAATATGGCAGTGCAGAATCACAAGACAGGAAACAGTGTGACACAGTGTAAGGAGATGCAAGGACATGTGGAATGCCATAATTGTACTGACTGTAATACATCGGCACTCAGTTTACAAATGCTTCTTTGTACCTAGGGGCCCCATCAGGCGGAACAACAGTGACAGCAGAGGGAGCAGCACCGTCCAACACTGCAGTCGCAGGGCCGAGCACCAGCCAGGCTGGCCAGGAGGAGGATGAGGAAGGAGACACCCCAGGGCTAGGTATGGAGGGAGTCCTGGTCATTGACTTCCATGCAGTGCACTCCCCAGTACTGCCCAGCACACCCCCCTTGCAATTCTCCCCAGAGAACTCCCCTACAAGGGACACCATTCCGCCTACACCAGCTCCTGCCACAACCGTGGCCTTGCCACCTGTTCAACCTGTCCTGGGAGCAGGGGCTCAGGGCCCGGCCAGCACCACACCCCCACCAGTGGCACCCCAGCCCACTCAGCAGGCCGGCAGCAGCGGTACCCGGCGCCGTGCCATCACCACCACTGCTGCACCAGCACGGGAGGGCAGTGTATTCCTGGGCCTGGAGGGACAGATGGTGAAAATTCAGAGGCAGCAAGCAAGATCCACTATGGCCTGCCAACGCCAGCTCCTGCAGCACAACATGCAGATGGGAGAGTTGGTGAAGGGATTCCAGGCCGTGGTGGAATCGAACAAGGAGGTGGCAGCAGGGTTAGGCAGGCTAACCACTGCCATCACCCACTCATCAAGCAGACAGGAGGAGCATGAGCTGGTGCGCAGGCGGGATGCCCGGGTTTTGAACCGCGCCATGGGCCGCCTTGCAGCGGCGACGGCACAACTGTGCCATCGCAGCGCCAACCAGGAATCTGTCCTTAGTCAGCATACGGCTGAGCTTACTAGGGGGATGGCCCGGATCACCACTGCCATGGAGGCCATGATAATTTCAAACACCGCCTCCAATCCGGCCCTGGACCTGGGTGATGCTGGGGACAGCAGCAGCCGCAGCAGCCCGGCCAGCGCTGCGTCTGAGCCACGGAGGAGCACCAGGCGCTCCGCTGATGCTGCAGGGCATTCAGAGGGGGCTGAGGGACACCCCAGTGGGTCTGGCAAGCGGGCAAAGAAATAGCCTGGCAAGGGCGGGTGAGGCAACCAGTACCTTGGACTTTATTTTATTTACCATACTCCATTTTTTGTTGCACATCAGTGCTGTAACTGTGGTGCAACACTATTAAAATTTGTTTTTTCCAAGCAACATTTAGCTGTCTTTGCATCTGTACTCAGTCAGAAATAGTTCTCAGTGATCTCCTCACGTCTGTATCTGCCATCACTTGGCGTACACACCCCAGCTGGCTGTGTCAGTGGCACAGCTTCGTCGTCGTCATGGTCCTCGTAGTCAGACAACTCCACCTCAGTGCCCTTCTTCACCGCAAGGTTGTGTAACATTGCACATACAGCTATGATCTTGCAGCAGGTGATGGGGGTATACTGCCTTGCACCTCCACTCTTGTGCAGGCATCTGAATCTACTTTTCCAGATGCCAAAGGTCCGTTCGACAACATTCCTTGTGCGTATGTGGGCCCGGTTATACCTCCTTTGGCTGGGTGTGGAGGGGTTGAGGTAGGGGGTGAGTATGAATGAGCGGAGGGCATATGCACTGTCGCCTGGAAGAGAAAGGGGTCACATTAGACACATGCATACATGTATTCCACCTACCTACTATGTGTTATGGGGGTCTGATGATGTGTCTCACCTAGGAGGTATCCTTCTCCAAATTCGCCAGCCATCAGCCGTGCATAGATGCCGCTCTGTTGGAAAATATAGGAGTCATGGGTACTCCCTGGAAATTTTGCTACCAGGTCTGTGATGGTGCACTTTGCATTGCAGATCACCTGCACGTTGATGGTGTGTGTAGACTTGCGATTGCGGTATATGTATTCGGTGTCCGCTGGTGGGCAAATCGGAATGTGCGTGCCATCTATGCAACCGATGATTTGGGGAAATTGTGCCATCTGGTAGAAGTCAGCTTTGGTTTGTAGCAGTTCTGCGTGGGTTGCAGGGAAAGAGATGTATTGGTCCATCCTGTGTATCATGGCGTCAAGGAATGTGTGGAAGAACCTTGACAGGCTGCTCTGGCTCACCCCTCCTGCTGCTGCTACACCACTTTGATAGCTGCCAGACGCTAGCAGGTGTAGGCTGCATAGCACCTGGATGTGCGCAGGGATGGCGTGTGCCCTTGGGGTGTGGTGGTCCAAGAATGGCTTGAGATCCCTGATGAGCTCAAGTATGGTGTCAGAGTCCAGCCTGTATCTCTGTAGTATCTCTGCCTCTGTGAGCATGAACAGGGTTATCCTCTGTCTGTAGACCTGTTCATTTCTTAGCCATTCCCTCTGTCCTTCCTGCTGTAGCCGTAGCCGCCTCGCAATGACATAGAAAGCTGCCATCCTGCAAGTTGCAATGCATTTTGGGACTGTTTATATGGGTTGGAGTTGGTTACCACCTGATTGCAATCCATGGTAAATACCGAGTGAATTCTACCGATTCTGAGCCGATTTCGGTGTTTCTGTGCCTCCCTACATCTCCCCAACTGTCGGAATCGGGGAATTTCCCGATCGGCGATTGCTACGAATCGGCATGTTTTCCGATTCGGCTCATGTCCGAATCGGTCTTTCTACCGAATCGGTACATGGACCGAATCGGTGATTTTCCGAATCGGTGTCACTAACGAATCGGTACATGGACCGAATCGGTGAATTTCCGAATCGGTGTCACTAACGATTCGGTACATGGACCGAATCGGTGAATTTCCGATTCGGTGTCACTAACGAATCGGTACATGGACCGAATCGGTGAATTTCCGATTCGGTGTCACTAACGATTCGGTACATGGACCGAATCGGTCTTTGCATCCGATTCGGTGTTTTTCCGAATCGTTACATATCCGATTTTCGGTATGTACGTATCGGATTCTTTCCCATTCGGGACTCATTCCGATTCGGTTTTCACTCCGATTCTTTATGTTTTTCGTTCCCTACATCTCGATGGCTGTTTACCGATCGGTAAGGGCAAAAAATCGGTATTTTCGGCCGTTACCGATCGGTAACGCCCTACCTACATCGGGCCCATAGATACTTATATCTTGGGATCATATGAGAGTGAATCGATATAAACCAAGTGCCAATGATATGTAGTGAATTTTAATGAACTGTTGTATGTATGAAATAATAAATCCTGATGGGTTTGCTTTCTGTATTACTCTAATCCATTACAGATTAACTGGTTAAAACACGTTTGCAATAATCATACGAAAGTGCATCAAATACATACTGCAAGGTTTGTATATTCACAAATGTGTTGTGGAGATATGGCCATGGTTGCTAAATAGGAATAACATTGACTGAATTAGATCTTGTGACCTATGTATATAACTATACTTGGAACTATGTTTTTTGTTGATGTATGGAGTTGTTCCTCCCTTCTCCATATTTCTTTGAATGGGTTCAGTTTGGGTCAAAACCTTTCCCCATGAAGGAAATTAAATGCAATAAATTATATACACATTTAGCATAAACTTGTACAAAAAAAGTTATTTTCTTGTTAAGTACACTAAAGTAATGATGATAATGTCGATGTTCGTTGAAAATAACTAGTTTGGATTTGATTTTAAATGTTTGTCTGCAATATTGTAAATAGTGTTTTTTATGTACTTTTGTAGCCCTGAAGAAGTCCGTTTGTGGACGAAACGCGTTGGCGGTTTCAAAACGTTTTTAAAAACTGAAAAATAAAGGATGAAGATTAACATGACAACGTAACATCGACTCTTCTTTGAAAAATATTTGCATTTCAAGACTGTTTACTGTTTGACCTTTTAAAGTGTGCTGGGCTAATTTTATTTGCTGTGGTAACACACCACCTGCCTGTTCATCAGGTGGCATGAGTAGGGTTTAGCCCAAAGATTTTGATGGAGAGAGTATCCGTGAGTGCCTTGGGGCTGTTTTTAAATGGTTCCAGCTTAACAGCCTCAAGTGCAACTCAGATAAATCTGAGGTACTCTTCTTCGGCTGTCCATCTGACCCAGACTGGCAGGAATGGTGGCCTGTTAATATGTTTCCCCCTGCGCATTCGTCCCAGCTAGCAAAGAATTTGGGGATCAAGATTGATAATGGTCTGACGATAAGATCTCAGATCCTTGGTCTTACGGGAACATGTTTTGGCCTCCTCAGGATGCTCCGTAAGTTCCTTCCTTTGCTCTCTGAAGATCATAGGAAGACGAAGGTGCAGGCCTTAATTGGTTCAAGACTGGACTACTCCAACGTCCTATACCTTGGCCTGCCGGAATATCTCCTGCAGCGGTTGCAGGTGGTCCAGAATTCGGCCGCGTGGGCCATTTTTGGCCTGTATAGGCGAGCCAGAGTCTCTGGCCTTTTGCAGTCGCTCCACTGGCTGCCTATCCGGAAGCGGATAGTTTTCAAGGCCTTGACCTTGGCCCACAAGGCTCTCCACGCCTCGGGAGCAAAATATCTCCAAAGGAGGCTTGCCTTTTACCATCCGCCCGATTTCTGAGATCTGAATCATTGTTCCTTGCTGTGGTCCCTCGAGTAAAAAGAGCCCGCATTGGAGGTCGCTCTTTTAGGCTGTTGGCGCCACAGCTTTGGAATACTTTGCCTTTGGCATTACGCAGCACCTCTAATTTTCTGACTTTTAGGAAGGACCTTAAAACTTGGCTTTTTGTCCTTCAGTTCGCTCCTCTCTCTTTCTGCTGGGTCCGTTTTATTTTACTGTGTTGTGTTATTCTGCTACAGGCGTTCAATAAAAGCGCCGGGACACTCTATGGAGTAGCCGTGCGCTATAAAAGACTAAATTAACATAACATAACATAACATAACATAACATAACATAACATAACATAACATAACATGTTGGTGTCGGTTAGGGCTTTGTTGAATGGGAATAGGAGTTCAGATAAGGTCTGTCCATGTTGTATCACTTCAATGAGGATGTCGCTTTTGGTCTCAGCCGGAGGCAACTATACATATAGTACTTCAGCCAACCATCTAATGTCCACAGCATATGAAACTGACAATTCCATAGCAGGGCCAGGGGGAGATCTCAGCCCCATGTCAGTGGAAGTATCCAGTACACTAGCCTCTTTTAAGTCAAGACAAAAATTTCCATCATTTTATTGTGGGGAGAATGTGTTCCCACCGCTCATATTTATCACCATCATCACCATCAGCATGTTGACTCTGGTCAGAGTCCAACCTGAACAATTGTTGGAGCCCTGAAAAGCAGCTTCTTGGCAACAGCACTGTCTTATTATAGTCAGAGTGTATAGGGGCTGGGAGCATTGGAACTATTGTACATTTTGATGATTCTCTGTTCACACTAATTTATTACAATAAACAAAACTAATTAATGTTCATCTTGTGCTGCTCCATTAGTTGCCCTTTGTCAGGGTGATACAAATATACTAGAAATGATCCGGTCAGGTAGGTCCTTTCCTGAAGAATGTGCACACTTTTTCAGGGAACCTCTACGGGTCCGAAATCCATACTTAAAATGTCAATTAATTCAATGAAGATCGAAGACCATTCTTTTCAGTGTTTCATCTCTTCTTTATTTCCAAAAAATAATACATTTTTCGATTGACTCGAATCCACTGAACATTACGTGGACATCTTATTTTAATTATAATCCATGAGTTCAACAACCCAATACATTTCGGGTCGATCCAAGGACCCTTCTTCATGGGTTTGCTCAATCAGAATGATAGACCCGGGATCCGTTACCGAATCCAACCTCTCGAAAAAAACAAATATTTTTTTGCTTTTCATTTTATGTGTTCCTCCCCTTTCACCACAAGCTTCTCTATTGCCCCATCACTCACTCCCTGTTACCTTCGGGCCCTCATGTTGTGGTCTTCGAGTTGTATATCACAAAAAGGAAATAATGGTGTCTTTACATGCATATGTCAACACATTTGAAAGCATATGCCCAGTGCAATGATGCATACTTGTGCATGTGTGGTGATGCATACCTGTGCATATGGCATGGCACAGCTGGCATTTGTTTAATTTACTGCCCCAAGAGGGTGGAAGCAGGTCTTGGAGCAATACATTAAATAAATAATTTATAAGTGAGGGAAAGTGTATTTTGAAAAATAAAAATAAACGTGTTTTCCCCCTTTGCCGATATTTAACAGCATTAGCAAAAAGAATTGCCATTTGCCAGCAGATGCTGAGTGTGGTTACTTGCTAAAAAAATGCCTTTTTGGTTTGAAATCAAAAAAATCCTGCTTTTTACAGGGTAAACTCTCAGTCAAATGGTGATACGCTTATTGTATTTGACGCCCTCCTTTGGCGAAAAGATGCACATTTTACAAATCCCCAAAAAAAACATAGGCCTAAACTGCAAGCGTGTTCTCTAAAGAGAAGCTCTACTAGAATTTCACCCATTTACGGACATATGCAGAGTATCCAGGTCCCCTTTCAGACTTCCTTTGCGTTAGCCGCGCGACTTCATAAAACCAACCAGCCCATCAAGTCCTTCCGTATCTATATGGTTTAATATGGAGTGCATCTTTGCATATATTAAGTTGGATAGTGTGAGAGGCTAACCAACTTATGTATGAGAGGTTATAAATTAAAAATGAACAGTGCACTTTTAGATGTTTTTAATGAAGTATGGCTTTTCTGATAGAACAAAATGCCTATTGATAATGTGCTTATGATTTCCTGTATGATATGTGTCTGAACCTTTTGATTTGAAAAACCATTTGTAAATTTGTTGGTTAAAAATGTATACTTTTATGATTCTTTTGAATCGAATAAAGTTATTTATGATGATGGCATATGTGCTATTTCTCCTCAATAAACACATTAAAATAAAATTAGATTAAATTAAACTAAGCCTGACCGGCCGGCCTTTCCTTAACTCATGAATTCGTTAATATCCTGTCTCGTGCAAGGAACACAAAACAGACTATGCACTGAATGTGGCCTGACGAGGGCCTTGTGGTGAGCTGAGATGACAGCGCGCGCTGTCTTCGGAGACTGATTGCAATTTGCTCCAGTGCTGGGTTTTGAATCCGTGTCATTAGCTGCAGAAGGAGCGCTGGCGCGTGCTCTCGTTATCTCGGCCGGCAGCCCCCCGCACGGGAACCCGTGTGAGGACAAGGAGCAGGGGCACGCGCTCGGCAGCTCCCTGGACTGGTGCCAGCGGTCTACCAGGGGTTGCACCGCTGCCTCCTGTTATCTGCTCGCGCTCTGTCATATTGCTCCGTTCAGCTGTCCTGTACTACCGGCCTCAGGGGCTCGGGACTGTCCAGTGAATGTGCAATAATGACTCAGGTGATGAGGTGCGGTGCTGTTTTTTTCTTTTATAGATTTGTATAGCGTGAACTTGACACGAAAGTATTGGAGCCATTACATGAGCACCAGTTAAATTACACAAAGCACACATTCATTATTATTTTGGGTGGGCACAGGGAGATCAAATTATTTGCCCAGAATCACAGTATGTTGATTCATCCCGAGGCTCGAACCTTGGTTTCCCAGCTCCAAGGCCAATCTAGCCAACCACACCCTCTCCCTGATCTGTGAGAAACCGAGCGATTACTAGGGCTGGCCGGGATTTCAATTACGCAGGAGTAATTGGAGTAATGTCAGTAATTCCGCTTCCCAGGCACAGTAAATAACTCACCCTTAGCCCCCTCCCGCCTTGCAGGGCCTAATGAGTCTTCACATATACCATTGAACAGGGGTGGACTGGGGACCCAAGCATCCCCGGCAATTCTGTCGGACCAAACCAGGGGCTGGGGGGCGGGGTGATCACTTATTAGGATCCCCTTTGAAACATCTGAAGTTTAGCAGGTACAGCGTGTTGCTTTAGTTTCTGACATATAGGAGTTTTGATTAATAATCTGTTGCACATATAGGTGTTATATGCGGGGGGAGGCGGTGCACTAATTTATATATATATATATATATATACATATATATCTCGTCAGTAAACCACTCTACTACATGTGGTTGCAGCATTAATAATGGTACTGATTGTCATTTTTCCAGAGATCACCACTATAACCATGTACAGTCTTTGTAAAAGCAAATGCTATGATGTTAATAGCTTGGAATAATCATTAGTATAATATATGTAAAATAAAAAAATTAAACTTTGAAAATAACTTAGTAAATTGAAATTTAAAGAGGTGGTGGTTCAGGCTGTCACACAACTTGATCAATACGTTTGCTGTGTCTTTGCACTGGGAGCTTACAGCTGTAAATATATGTAAATAACCTTATTGTGTATACTACAACATTGGAATTTTTGTTATATTTTAGCCCTGAGGAATTTGCAAGGGTTATATTCCCACTGCGATTAAACACATTGGCGTATGGCTAAAAAGAAATAAAAGAACATACAGAAGAACAAGAATACCAGCATCATTTTGTGTCTAAAATAATAATTACTGGGAGCCGATATTTCAGCACCGCTGTAATACCACCCCCCAATAAAAAAAACACCCCCCACCACTGGAAACCATCTACCAACCCTTCCAGCCTTCCAGGGACACGCCCGATGCCTGCTACGACCAGTGCAATTGAAACAGGTAGAGTTCAAGCTATACAAATCTGCAAAAAAAACATATCACCCCACCTCATCACCTGAGTCATTATTGCACATTCACTGGACAGTCCCGAGCCCCTGAGGCCGGTAGTACAGGACAGCTGAACGGAGCAATATGACAGAGCGTGAGCAGATAACAGGAGGCAGCGGTGCAAGTGCAACCCCTGGTAGACCGCTGGCACCAGTCCAGGGAGCTGCTGAGCGCGTGCCCCTGCTCCTTGTCCTCACACGGGCTCCCGTGCGGGGGGCTGCCGGCCGAGATAACGAGAGCACGCACCAGCGCTCCTTCTGCAGCTAATGATACAGATTCTTCCTGGCTGTTCCTCTTGGTGGGCGCCTGTTTGCTTGTCCGGTACTGCCCTATTTCGTCTTTGCAACTCTGCTGGTAGCTTTCCCACATGTGTTGGGTTGGTCCTGTGGTTGGTCGTGTCTTGCCTCTGCTATGTTCCTTCCTAGGCCTTCGGCCCTGCCGCCCTGTGCGGTCTGTTCTCCTCTGCTCTTGGCCGTTGAGCGGGGTTGGCCTGTTTGGTTCTGGGTTGAGTGGCTGCCTGGTGGTGCCTGGGTCCTTGGGCTTCGCCCTTGGGGGTTTCTACCTGGTCAGTTGCCCTTTCTAGCTCAGTTTCTCCGCTAGGGCACGCCCGCCTCTCCTTTGGTCTTTTGGGGGAGAGGGGTGGCACTTGGTTTTGGCCCCTCTGGTTGCTCCTTTGGGGCTTGGCTCTACGTGTGTGGCCCCTTTCTGGCTTGCCTGAAGGGGGTTCTTTGGTTTTTCTCTGGTTGTCCCGTACTGGTTTTGGGGTCTCGGCTCTGTCCGCTTGGTTGGGGGCATGCTTGGTTGTGTGCTCCTGCCTGCGTTTTTCTCCTTCTTGTGGGCTTCTTTTTGCTTCTGTGGGGTGCCGTTTTACGGTCTGGTGCCCATGGCGTTGGTGGGTTTCCGGAAGGCCAGGTTCTCTGCTTTGGTATTCTCCACTTAGTTAAGGAATGGGACGAGGACAGGAGGGACCAGGGGGTAATGTCCTATTACTTACCGGTAATCTTCATTACTCCTGGTCCCGTTGTCCTCATCCCATTCCTTACAACCCTCCCTCCCTCCCTGGCGTCCGGCCTTTCGGTTGTTAGCTTGGTATTTTCAGGTTGCATGCTGGGCTGGTAGCTTATGTCCTCCCAGTGGGAGGGAATTGGTTGGGTATCCCAGCATGCGCCTGTTCTTTTTTTCTGTCGCGGAGATGGTCATCACCACTTAGTTAAGGAATGGGACGAGGACAACGGGATCAGGAGTAATGAAGATTACCAGTAAGTAATAGGAATTTTTCTTTAAAGCAGACCGCCGTTAAAGGGGCATGCGCTGTTTTACAAAACGTTTTCAGTTTGTGGAAACATTGGGGGGAGGATGCAATGGTCCTCTAGAACACTGTCTTCTACCCTCAAGGTCATCTGCGATGATTTACAAAGGAGAAACTAGTTTCTCCTTTGCAAATCCGACACCACCCCGACTAGGGCAAGTTTGGTGACAAACAATTCATACTTGTTATTGGAAATCGCATTTAAGAATGTACACCACCTTCGCACCCCTACATACTTTTAATCCAGAATGATTTGCTGAACCCTTTTTGCTAGTTGGAAAGACTTTTCTGACTTGTAAAAGTGTTTGGTACATAGAAAAATAGTAGCAAACCATGTGATTTTGCGACTGGTACGGTTTTCACATCTGGCCTCTTATCCGAATTACATTTGTGTGGCGGTGGTCTTGTCTCTAAGGGACATTGTGAGGTTCCTACACAGAAGAGTGCCAGCATAACTGATTTATCCCCAGACCTGCGGGTCATTTTGTGGTTTCAACTTGTCCAGTAATCTCGTGAGGTGGGCGTAACTTGTGGAATTCAGTGTAGCGTAATCCTCTCTGTCCATTAAAGAGGTTGATTGTATCTGGGTGGGTTTTAGGTGGGACACCTTTAAATACACTAAACCAAAAAATGTAACTTAATCTGATCAATTCTCTTTTAGGTTTAGTAACCCGCTTAGACCTATGAATTTAATACCAGTTATACTGAGCAGGGCTTTTCTATTATATATATATATATATATACATATATATTCTATGATGTTGAATCCTACCTATTAAGTACTTTTCCTTTTTATCTATATATAATCCTTTTGTTTTTATATATATTGTTGTATTTTTGTATTAGAACATGGATAACGTTTATGAGATATGTTTATTGATTTACTGTCAAACCCCTGCTGCTCTATTTAAGCCCACTATGTAAATGGAACTTATAACTTTACTTTTTGTATGACCATTTTTGAGAAAGAAAAAAAAATCAGTGAAGTGTAATCATGCGGAACTGCCTAAAAACTCAGCGAGATTACTCTTGAATTACACAAGAAGAGTAATTCTCCATTTTTTGCTATTTCTTTGCTCAAAAATGCCAACTCGTGTCCAAAATGATTGAGGTTGCATTTCACAGCAAGAAATAATGCTAAATGCAACAGAACACTAATTGCGAGGGCTGCTCACGTTTACTAAATGTGCTCCAGTGGTAGGATTTTTCCCTACCTAACTACTGCTGACATTTAGCGCTATTTTCTTAGTGCAAAATGCACCCTCACTTCCAAAATGGACACGATGATCCATTTTGCACTAAGAAGCAGCGCTAAAGATAGGAGAACGCAAATAGTGAGTGCTCGCTAAATATTCTCTTCTGTTAGGATTGTTTCCCCAAAGTGACTTTTAATTAGGTGACGAGTAATAATTGTGTAAATATCAGTATTTCTGCATCAAAGAGTAAATATTGATACCCAAGGGTGAGATATTAACCAGGTGCAGAAAACACCTCATATTCTAAATTTTCTCTGGAAAATGGGGACTTACCTTCTAAATCAGTTATTTCTTCACTGAAGTTCACATGTGTATGAATTTCCAGCATTCTTCTCCTTTATATTTCAGCGGGCTGTGAATGTCAAGTAATTCATTAATTATTCGTAATGCCGAACCCTCCACAAACTTTTGTTTGCAGTGGATTCAAATTTACTTCCCATCTCATAATCATGGCCTCTCAGTTGAGATGGACTAATGCATTATATATAATCATGGAGAAGAGGGGTATAGTTCGAATGAGGATTGGGGAACTCTGATTAGCCCTTGATAATCAGTAAATAAAGTTATTGTACAGTTTGAACTCTAATATTTGCAAACCAAATAAAAGAGTTAACTATCTAGTTAAAAATACATGTCATCCGTTGTAAAACATACATGGGAAAAACGTATAGAGCAATTCATCCATTGAATAATGGATACCTGATCCGGTAAAAAGCTCGAAGTTGGTACATGAAATGTCAACAAGGATAGTCTACTATCTGAAGGTAAATGGCCAGGAACTGGGGCTATATGTTAATGCAATTTGTTTAAAATATAAAGAAAACTACTTATTTCAATGCTGATTATTTTTCCTTGATTATATATTTTTCTCTTTGCCTGGTTTCTTTTTATTCTTAATTCTTATTAAAAGTAAATTCTTTGTTTTCATTTGTTTTCGTGTATGTTCCTTATTAATGCATTTGTTCCTTTTGGTTAATGTTTAGCTCTATATGTACTCAATCTTCCAAAAATTGCATATTTTTATGGTGAAAATAAAGAACGAAAATATGCATATCTCATGATGATGGAACACAGATAAGTCGGCGGTGAGATAACTCTTAGTTCAGTTTATTTTCACTAAGGAGCTAGCTGTTCACAAGATACAGATTTAACACAAAGTTCCACAGCAATAATACTGCTTCACAAGATCCATGCACCATGAAAGCCAATGTTATTTGTGAAACCTGCGGCACACAAAGCTGCATAGATTTTTGTGTTTGAAAAAGAACACATCTTACTGAAAATCTTTACACTGGCAAGAGTGGCGGGTTGTACATATGCCTACATCCTTGGATCGTTAAGAACTGGTGCTAATTGGGATTGAGACCTGTCAATGTACAAAAATAGGCAGCTCTTCTGACGTGTCACAAGGAAACTGAGAGAGAAAAGACACGTGCGTGCGAGAGCACGTGGCAGAGAGAGGCATGAATTGGAGACATATGACACTTTGTGTTGCGAGAGCCACTTGTCATAGCAGGTGATGGGAGTGAAAGACAGCGTGTTTTGTCTGTGCGAGGCTTAGGTCACTGTGTGTGTGTGTGAGTGCGTGCACATGTCATTGTGACAGTATGAGTGTATCTGTCTGTCTTTCTTTGTGTGTCTCCATGTGTGTCTGTGTGTGTCCCCATTTGGGCCTGTGATTGTGAACCACAGTAGCCAATGTCTGATACGGGCTGTCCAAAATCCCTTTTGTTTGCGTATATATGTGTGTGTGTCTTTGTGATATCCGAGTGTGTGTTTTTGTGTCGGTGTGTCTCTCTGTGAAAGTGTATCTGTCTGTTTGTGTCTTTAAGAGTTTATTTCTGTGTGTCTATCTCAGTGAACATGTTTGTTTTTTCTGTGTGGCTGTGGTTGTTGTGGTGTCTTGGGCCCTAGGCCCACATGCTGGATGAATGATCACACGGACGCTTGATATGGGTACTGGAACTGGCCCAGGGCACGTGCGCCCAACCCGTTTTATTTGTAGGGTCACCTGACTGGTGACGCCTGTGATGGGTGAGTGTTCAGAGTGGGTACAGCAGGAAGCTGAACACTAGAACGTGTCCAGCCGGACACTACATCCCTCCCAAACATTAATCGAAAAGTAACAACAAAAGTCCAACCTATGAAAGAACAAACAACAATACACAGTGTGAGAAGTTGGCCTGGTATATGATGTCAACTATTCTAGTGTGCACCTTGCACCAGTCCAAACGACCCTTATTGATGGTAGGTTTAAGACAACCTTTATAGAAAGCTATTGTAGTGGTAGCTGTGGATAGCAGCCTCCAGGCTAAGTCTAGAAGGAATGTAAAGTAGCTTGTTTTACCAGTCTATAATCTCTTGAATAATCAAAAGTACACCACACAAGGTATATATCAAATATATATGCATTTATTCTGAACACAACCCCTCTAGTCTCTTCATGAGGCTAGAGGCAAAAGTACAATACAAGACTTTAAATAGCACACAGTAAACTAGCACAGTATACGTTTTGCCCTAGGGGCATCACAAACCATATACTAAAAAAGTGGTATAAGAACCACATGAGAGTTAGAAGTGAGGCATCGGGCCTGTAGAACCGCTGGGGCAACCAGGAACCACCCAAGGTAGGGACGCAGGAGACCCACGGGGGACGCGTGCAGTATCTAAACACAGCAGCGAATCACCATTGACTTCTACAGAGAAAGTTTAAGTTAGAGTTTTAAAGTTTAAGGACACTTAGGAGTCTACTGCAGTGAAACCCCTTTAGACTTAGACACTTCGAGAGTCAAGACCCACGGGAGCACTGAAGTACTCGTGTTACCTCACCCAGGAAAGCTGGGTGCATAGGTGTCTTTTCGTGTCGGGTTTCGCCATCGATTCCAATGGAGAGCTGCGAAGAAGTGCTGCAGGCGACCAGAGAAAAAGTGTCCGGATGGATTCAAGGGCGGATCGGAGATCTGAAGAACCTGAAAGCAGAGGGGACAGAGTCTGGGTCACTAGCCAGTGACAAGGATGGCGACAGGAAGATGCCAGCCAATGTCGGGTGCTTTAAGGTGAAGTAGGTGAAGCTTAACTCTTTAGCCACTAGGACCAGGAGGTATTGACGACAACCAGGAGCTGGATTCGAGTTGTCCCATGAAGGATGTCGAGTGCTGCAATATTGGTATACGGATTGGACCCAACAAGTCT
The DNA here is from genome assembly GCF_964263255.1 of Lissotriton vulgaris. Taxonomy (NCBI): domain Eukaryota; kingdom Metazoa; phylum Chordata; class Amphibia; order Caudata; family Salamandridae; genus Lissotriton; species Lissotriton vulgaris. The sequence goes on along the minus strand of NC_141698.1, from coordinate 274,935,388 downwards.
TGGCAACAGCAACGCATGCAAGATGACAAGATTGGCTTTGGTGCTGACCAGCAAGGTCTGAGAGACTCACCCTTTGGAGGGGAGTCAGAGCACATCTGGAGCAACCAGGAAAGCCTTTGAAGCAAAGAATTGTCCTTCGTGCGGACCCACTAGCTAACAGACTAGAGATCGCAAAGGAGCCTCAAGCGGAAATGCAGGAAGAGGGCCCACGGAACACTCGTGGAGTGTAGCCCTCTGAGCTTCAGTGCAAAAGGTGCTCGGGGCAGGGGCTTCAAATACCCCAATGCACAACTTCAGGAAACTTCGGGAAGTAGGTGCAGTTGCAAAATTGCAGGATGTCCAGGAGTTCCCGTCCAACGTCTCTCGTGATAGCTACAGGTCTCATCTTTGCTGGGGACTCGTGTCAGCCTCGGAGATGTCTGGAAGTTCATGTCCTGTGTCGCAGATTCTTCGGGATCCGTTGGGAGCCTTGGAAATGCAGACCTGCAAGATGCTTATTTGGTGCCTGTTTGAACAGAGAGGTCACTCCTTGACCCCAAGGGAGATTTCTTCCGTCTTCCAGTTGATATGGAATGTCAAAGGTCCAAGATTTCATCTTCAGAGTTTCGTATAGGGTAATTTAAAGTCCTAGGGACTGGATTCCTATACTTATACTAAGTTTAGGGGTCGGACTAACTCTAGGGTCCCACCTATGGGAGGACCTGGGGAGGGGGTGGTTACACCCCTTACCCTTTGTCCAGTTTCGCGCCAGAGCTGGGGCTGAGTGCCCCAGCAACCGGCTTGAACTGGGAAATGCATGGAGCACCTTGTGTGCCCCAGGCAGTGTCTGAAAAGCATTCACTGAATGCAACCCACCCTGCCCCAATACACTAAAGCCTGTCTGGGGAGTTGCTGGCACCTCCCTGGACAGGAAACCTATTTTCCAGGCCTCCCCTGCCGGAGTTTCGTCCAGCAGCAGGAGGGCAGACTCGTGTCTGTGACAGCAGCATCCATTTTGTGATGCTGAGGCTCTTTTAAACATTTAAAAGTGTGGACATGTCTTCTCCCTCTAAAAGGGTGGAATTATACCCTTGCCGCCAGAACGGGTGGGTAGGGTAGGATTCCACAGAGTTTGACACCAAACATGACATGTTTTGATAAAGCCAACCCAAAGTTAGCATTAACCGCGAGGATTCTAATGCACTTAAGAGTATATGGTATGGCTATATCGTAGAACAGCTATAAGGAAGGGATTCTGAAAGCTGCAGATGGGCTCAGCTCATGCTAGGTCACCCTCTCACACAAAACCAAGCACTCTGCCTTCTGGATTGTCAAGGCCTGCCATAGGAGTGACTTATAGGTTAATATGTGTCTATATATATATATAGGTAGATATAGGTATACTATATCTAAGTAAGGGGTGCTTACACCACCTTACCCAGGCTGCAAGTGCAGACCTGTGGTGCCATTTTGGAAGGCTTCCCAGGGGTGGCATAATACATGCTTCAGCCCCTGGTAGGCCCTGGGGTACCTATGCCCTTGGTACCTAAGGTACCATATACTAGGGACTCATAAGGGTGACCCAGTAACCAATCTGGTATGTACCTAAAGTACATGCAATCAATTTAGAGAGAGATCATCTCGGCTGTTATCCTGATTAGCAGGGCCACAGCCAGACTAAAGTCGAAAAACCAGTGAAACACAGCCAAAAATGGGGGTAACCATAGGAAGCAGACCCTACTCTCCTACACACAGCACCAATGAGTCTCTTCAGGCCATCTGCCCGGCAGTTCTGGAGCTCTGGACCGCACGGTCAGGATGCTCTAGTTCACCTCGGCAATTTAGTTCAGAGCGGCCTGGTCTCGCAATGTTGGAGTCTATTTACACAGTTCAAATAGCGGTGCATCTGGAGCGGTGGTGGAGTCCGCTTTGGAGATCTTCTTGTAGGCACTCAGGCTCTAGTGGATGGCAAACCTGCAAATATTGACGATGACCTTGGTGGATGAGGGCCTTCCTTGGAGGCAACTGTGCTTGATGGTCTTTAGATGAACAGTCCCCATTTGCAACCTCTATGCTTCCCGGTGCCTGTTGTAGAGCTGCTGCAGACGCATCTCTCGGATTGGGATTCCCCTCTCACAGGAACTCTGTTGAGGCCCTTGCCCCTGGATTGCCATACGACTGGGTGGGCTGTGTGGGCCTCTCTTAGGCTATGCTCAGTGGTTGCTAAGGAACTCCCAACAGGGCCACGGCCAAGCCTCGAGTATCCCCAAGGGTGGATAGTCCAATGGTCAGTATGCTCTTCTTCGGCAGGCTTCAAGTTTACGGGGGCACACGGAAGGTTCCTGGGTGGTTAGCCTCCCACTGTGCCAGGAGTGCGTCATTGAACTCTGGATATCTTGAGCGTTTGGATCCACTCTGGTGGTGTGATGCTCCTTACATGTTCTTGGTGGAGATGATGCACCTGGCTAATGAACACAATAATTTTCTTTCAGTTGGTCAACAGGCAGCGATCTAATGCTTTAGGTGACCACATGGAGTGAGGACGACTGGAGGGACTTCGTGGACACTTACGGTTGTCTTCTGGCAGGTGCACTTGCTAGATGTGGTGCCATCGATACCAAACAGCCGGTGACAGGTGAGTGGGCGGTCGCACTGTGAAGCAATGGGCCTGGACGCAGATCGCGCTTGCTAGTGACTTACGGTTGGTCCACCTGCGAAGCTGTCTCCAGCGATGTCTCTGCGCCCAGATGGCTAGTTGTTCTGATGAACACCTTCTCCAGTGCTGGCACAAGTCCTCTGGCCTTTCGCCCTTCTCCTTTTCCCTCTTGCCAGCCTATGGTGGTTGTTCGCTCTGTGGTGTTGTGCCACTCTCCTCTCCTCCTCTGTGAAGTGGCATCCTGCCACACTCTTCTCCTTCGCTATGTGGCGTCCAGCCAAGCTCTTCTCCTCCTTCCGACCAGGTTACTCACTCAGATGTGGCATCCTGCCACATGTCTCATGTTCGCGCCAACTGGACATCTTGTTGGCTGCGCCTTGCTCTTAGGACTGTCTTTGCTTTGCTGCGGACCTGTCGCAGGTCTGTCCTGTCGGTAGGACTTGCTTCTTCTCCTTGAGGAGATTTCGCTGGCCCCATCCCTTCTCCAGGGATTTTAGCGGTGTTCCTCTGCCAGGATGTGAGGTTACCTCTTCGCTTGAGGGTGTTGTTCTGGTGCCTCAAGCCTGCACCGTAGTGGCACCTGCTTCTGCCTCCATGCAGGCATGATTGGTTGGGTCGGTCACTTCGTGCGACGTGCTCCTTCCTGCTTGCGGAGCGATGTGGCATCCTGCCATGTGTCGCAGGTCTTTAGAGAACATGTTGCTGTGGCAGCTTGCCACGTGGAGTGTGCAACTCTCCTCTTGCCTGTCCTGGGCCACTGGTGACTCCATCTTGAGGCAGTGTGAGGAAGCGCACTCTGTGCTGTCTTTGGCCCACTGCAGGGCTTCGCTGGTGCATTGGAGATGTGGATGCTCTCCTTGCTGCATTCATCAGTGCTTCTCTGGGGATGTCTGGGGATGTCTGCCAAGTTTGCCAGCACGGCCTTCTGCGCACCTCTGAACTACAGTGATCCGTCCTCTTCTTGGGCGCCCTATTCTGGCACTTGTATTGCCCTTTCTCCTGGCTTGCGGTGGTGTCCGTTTAGCACTGGGGACATGCAGTGCACTCTTCTCGCTTACATACCAGATTGGTTACTGGGTTACCTTTGTGAGTCCCTATATATAGTACCTTAGGTACTAAGGGCATAGGTACCCCAGAGGCCTACCAGGGGCTGAAGCATGTATTATGCCACCCCTGGACACCCTAGAACGTGTCCAGCTGGACACTACAGGTGTCTGTGCGTGTCTATGTAAGTGGCACAGATCAAAGTAGAACATGTTTGAATTCTAGTTTCATTTTACTGCTTATTAACAGACAACAGACAATAATACTTACATATAAAAGTAATAGTGCAGTTTGACATCCACTGTGTGACCCCATAAGGGAATTCCCCTGAGTTCATATTATTGCATAAACAATAGCCATCTACCGCAAAAGTCACGGAAAACGCCATCCAGGTCCTCCAAAGTTATTATGTTTCTCCGGACAGCACTGTGATGTATACACTGCTTGTCCTGCTACATGACAGTAGTCCATCACATGTGCCCATTCAAACAACAGTCCTGGGGGTTCCGATCTCCAGTGGTGTGCCTCATCCCTCTTAGCTATGAGGAGACCCATTGCCACTAGGAGCTGGAACACAATTACTAATCATCACACAAGTGTGACAAATCAGTCTATTCCAGGGACCTAAAGCTATAAGAATGGCTTGGGCAGCAGTCAATAGTCACATTTAATGTATATTGAATTAAAAAACATCTATTGTTGTGCTCATCTTTAAACTAAGCAAACACAAGGAGATGATGGACGGAGCGCTGAAACTTTCCAGACACTCACCCCCAGTCACAGATCTGGGATGAAACCATCATTGTTCTTTAGCTCACTTCGCCACCCCAGTTCAGACTCAGCCATATGCAAACCAGTCTTGACCCTGTGCCTCATGGGAACATTCCAGAACGAACTGCCAAGCCAGGTCATCCCTGGACTAGAAACAAGCATTTTGGGACCAGTTTCAGGGTAACACCCCTCATCAGCCAGTCTAGCTTAAATCCAGTGGCAAAGTGAGCAAGAGACCTACGTCAGGGCATACCCTGCCAGCTTAGGGTGAACAAAGCAAACACCTGTAGATGATCGGTTGAATCCATCATTGTTCTTTATCTCACCTCGCCACCCCAGTGCAGATCCAGCCATATGCAAATCGCTCTTGACCCTGTGCCTCATGGGAACAGTCCAGCCTGAACTGCCATATGTGTGTCTTTTGTTTTCTCACCCTAAGTGCGCTGGGTATACCCAGACGTGGGTCCCGGGCTCACTGTGCCACTGGATTCAAGTTAGCCAGTCGTTAATGGGTAGTATTTGGCTAGCCTAATAGTAGAGGTGGACATCTGCAATTCCCAGGCCCCCATCGCATGGTGACAGATCGCATTTCCAGTATGCAATTCGCAGTTGTCCTCTTGCCCATCAGAATTTCGCAATGGCAGCTTGAAAAGTATTGAAAAGGGTGGAGGTCATATCATAAGGGTAGTTCTGCAGTATCTAAAGTATTTTTGGGAGGGAGATCATCTTGTGCAGGGCTCCCCTTCACTACGGCAAGTGGGAAACTCTCCCACACATCCATATCTCTTCTCACTTTAACTACCAAGGCTTCAATGTTAAGGTCCCATGCCTGTTGTTTAGAGAGTGCAACAAGCAAAGCATATCAAGATATGTGAAGTGATGAGGCAGAAACTGCAGAGAGGTGGTGGCCTTTTTGTCATCTTGCGTGCCTGTCAGTGGGATAGAGGAAGATTTGGACCAATTTACCACTAGTCAAGGGTATATATGAATCATGGACATCAGCCATGGCTAGGAAGTTTTTGGGTTGCCAATGTACACCAGGAGGTCATCAGTATAATGATACTCTGTTTTCTAGACCACCTGACCAGTGAAACCCGAAGAGCTGTGCTTCTCTTCTGATAAAGGTAGCCAGAGGTTCAATGATCAAGGCAAAAAGGAGGAGTGACAGGGGCATCCCTGTCCAGTGCTTCGTTCTGTATTGACAGGGAATGCCCCTCCATTCAACCTGATTCTGGGCCATGGTTTAAAGTGAAGTACTGCAATGTGTCTGCAGATGAGTGGGCCAAAGTTCATACATTCCAGGAGGTGAAACATACATTTCCTTGGTACTGAGTCGAGTGCTTTTTCGAAATCTACTGGGACCATGGCTCTGTGTTCAGTTGCTGACTCGGCGAGTGATAGAATATTATTCAGGCAGCGAATGCAGTGGCAAATACTGCAGCCAGGTATGAGACCATTTTGGACTGGATGAACCAGAATCATCATTATTCACCAGCCTGTTCACAAGCACCTTTGCTAAGATTTTGGTCTTAATTAAGCCTGGGCGGACAACTACGCTACACTTGCGTAGTTTGCGAAGTTTGTGCTACTTCGCACTACGCAAATTGCACGTAGCACAGCGCAAACACGCATAACGTAGAGCAGCGGTCATTTTTTGCTTGTTCGCAGTCCTCAACATCAAGTTGGTGTCTGCGAGCGTGGAAAATAAACCTCCAAGCGAGATTCTCAACGCGGGGAGGTGAGGTTTCTCATTGCAAGTGGTCGCGTATGCTCGTGACCGTTCGCGATGAGAAACTACCAGCCAGTGAGGGATAAAAAATAGATTTTCCATACATAAGGAGTATCGGACCACATTATGTTCGCATGATGCATCTTTGCTTGATATATATATATATATATATATATATATATATATATATATATATATATATATATATATATATATATATATATATTGCTTTTGCAGGGAGGACAGCATTTATTCACTCCTTGCGTTAACACTGCTAACAGAGTAGGCCGAGAACCATACAGACGCCATTTTCCGAACCTATGCTCAAACACGGGCCGTGATCACATGTTAGTCTCCGGCAGTTGTCAAGCCCCAGTTCATCTGAATTACTGGGAGCAGCTGAAGGTAGGCTGTTTACTCGACTGTCCTGAGACTCAAGGTCGCATCTGGCTTAGGGTGCGATAAGCGCATTCTTGGAGGTGCCGTGCCTACACTCCCGGGCACCAAGACAAAAGGGAGTCACCCCTCCTGACCTTCCCAGTAATAAATAGTTAAGCTTTGAACTAATCATGTGTGCCATATATGGTCCTTCCTTGGAGCTCGAGGGCCAACTGGTGTTTTCCCTTTTACAGTGATTATATGTGTTGAACTGAAAAGTACATAACCTCATGTTTGAATACGAGCCAACATTCTTCTCTGCGCACCTGATGGGTGAGGGTTGGAGAGGCTCCTCTATAGAGTATTTTTGCTTAATAAATGATTGAACTTTCTTCACTGCCAACTGACTGATTATTTGGTAATGGGATTGGGGCTATTGGTAGATATAGCTCTTTATGTTATTTTTATGGTACTTTACCAGTCCGCGTTGAGAAAGCTGCCGCTCGGGTAAAAATCTACTCGAGCAGCAGAAAACGACAGCTCGCACTGTGCAAGATGCTGTTTTCAATGACTGCACAGTGTGGACAAGCATCCGGCACTGTGCAATCATCGCGAACAGCGCACTACGCAGTTCGCGTAGTGGTAGACGTAGCTCGCGAAGTGCACTTTGCGTAGCTACGAGTAGCGCTACTTCGCGTCCAGGGTTAGTCTTAATATTAAGTATAGAAATGGACTGGTAGGATTCACATCTGTCTGGCGGTTTTGTGGTTTTGATATCACCTATATAGTGGCTCCAAGGAGATCAGGGGAGGTCCCCAGTCTTCAGGGCTTCATTGAACATGGAAACCGGTGGGCGATCGCAATGTGTATTGTTTTACAGTTTCAGTGGGAAGCCGTTGGGCCAGGTGTTTTCCTAGTCAGGAGCAAGTGAATCACTTTTAGAATTTGAGCGAAGAGCTCTCTTTGGACCATATGTAGGTGGCCAAATATCGGTCGGTAACGGCCGATTTCGGCCGTTACCGACCGGTATTTGGAATTTGAGATGTAGGGGCCTTAAAAATTACAAATTCGGTAAATTTACCGATTCGGTAATTTACCGAATCGGTATTTACCGAATCTGTAATTTGAGATGTAGGTGGCACTGTAAACAGTGTCTCAGGGCCTTAAGGATTCGTTATTTACCACCAACTATTAGTTGGTGGTAAATAACGAATACCTGTGCATATGCAAATCTGAGCATGTACACCTGTGCCATGTGGCACACATACATGCCCTAAGGGCATGTATGTGTGTCACATGGCACACAAGCACTGATCAGGGGTGCAACAAGGTGTCAAAGTGACACCATGCCACCCTTGACTATTCGGTAATTTTACCGAATCGGTATTTACCAATTCGTTAATTGCCATTGATTCCTATGGGCCTCAAGGCCCATAGGAATCAATGGCAATTACCGAATCGGTAAATACCGATTCGGTAATTACCGAATCTTAACGATTCTGTAATTTCTACAGAATATTTACCTACATAGCATTTACCGATTTGTAAATACCGAATCTGTAAAATTCGGTACTTACGAATCGGTAAATACCATTTACCTACATGAGGCCCTTTATCACAAGCGTGGTCAGAGGGCATCTGCTGGTAGCCAAGTTTTCAGCCAGGCAGAGATGAAGATCTTGGAGTTGGATCCTTCTGCCCCTTCTGGCATATTAATAAAGCGTAGGTGGTTTTGGCATGAGTGACCCTACACATCCTCAATTCTGCACTCCAGCTGGTTCACTTTGGCCTGTAGTCGGGCCATGTTGGCTGTCAGTGTCTGGACTGTATCTTTGGTGGAGGAAATGCATTGTTCAGTCTCTGTGACCTGTTTGGCACCTCCGCACATCTTACCGCTGCAGCCCCACCTCCTGCCCCCCACCCCCATTTGGATTTTCATAGTGGCTCTCATGTCCGGTTTTGCCTGTAAAATTTAGTCAGGGGTGTCTTGGGGCTCTGTTATCGTCTTCAAGGACCCACTTCCTCTAAGAGAACAACACACTGGACCCGTCCCAATCAGGTTTCTGCAGCAACCACAGCACCGAAACCGGCCTCATCGTTACCATCGACAACATCAGGACCATGTTGGACAACGGCGAAACTGCTGCCCTCATCCTCCTGGACCTCTCGGCTGCCTTTGACACCGTCTGCCACCACACCCTACATACATGCCTCCTCGACGCAGGAATCTGTGACAAAGCCCAGGACTGGACCACCTCCTTCCTCACTGACAGAACCCAGAGAGTCCGCCTCCCTCCTTTCCGATCTGAAGCCACGAAGATCACCCAGGCCCTCGTCAGCAGAAGACTGGACTACGGCAATGCCCTCTACGCAGGAACCACAGCCAAATTCCTGAAAAGACTACAACGCATTCAGAACGCCTCCGCACGCTTCGTCCTCGACATCCCCCGCCGCACCCACATCACAGCTCACCTGAGAGACCTTCACTGGCTCCCAGTCAACAAGAGGATCATCTTTAAGCTCCTCATCCACGCTCATAAAGCACTCCACGACACTGGACCAATATACCTCAACAAACGACTCACCTTCTACACCCCAAACCTCCAGCTTTTCTCCGCTGACCTTGCCCTCGTCAACGTCCCACGCATCCATAGGTCGACCACCGGTGGCAGATCTTTCTCCCACCTCGCCGCCAAGACATGGAACACCCTCCCCACCCACCAGCGACAGACTCAGAACCTGCTGACCTTCAGAAGATGTCTCAAGGCCTGGCTGTTCGAGCAGTAGCTGTTCCCTCACTCCCCAACGCCTTGAGACCCTCGCGGGTGATTACTGCACTCTACAAATGCTTGATTGATTGATTGAGTCTCCAGGTGACTTTGAGGCGACTGTAGTGCATTTGTCCAGGGTGGTTTGCTGTTTGTGTCTTCCCCAAGGTGTCCCGTTTTTGGGGTGGAGGCCCGGAGGGAAGATTTCACTGCTACGATGTGCCAAGAGCAATGGGGCGTTGTCTGTTGAATTGCCAAACTTCTCGTCCCCTATGAGTTGGGGTCCCCGGCTTAGAAAAAGTAATGGATGCGCCGCAGGAGGCAGTCAGGGTGGCAGCTAGACCCCACTTCACCATACAGGAGGGGCGAAAGAGAGGGGGCCTAATCCCTATGCAGTCACCTCGTAGAGCTCCGCAACTGCCCCTCCACGGTCCTCAGAGTAGTGCAAGTGCTGTGAGGTCTGCGCCTTCAGTGTTTGCTGATCTGTGCCCTTGGCATGTCCCGGGGGGACCAGCCCTTCTGAAACTTCAACACAGCTTCTCCTTCGCAGGCTCCACATATGCCCCTGGTATGGTGAGTGCAGGAGAGGTCCTAGCAGTCTACCGCACTCACTTGGACGACGAAGGGGGGGGGGGGGTTATTCAGGCAGACCCGACAGTCCCAACCCCACTGTGCGTCCCCAGAGGGAAGTGGGGATCCAAATTATTGCGGGCCATCCTTCCTCTCGTCCTGCGGTCCCCGCTGCCTATGCTCCTGAACTCCAGGATTCAGTGGCCTCTCTCCCTTGATTTAGCACAGTCCCCGCCGCAGCCTGATCCATCGTGGCGATCTTGGGATTCCCGAGGAGCAGCCCATGTGAGCTCAGGGAAATGAGGTCTGCAGGGGCAATGTTTCCACCCTACAGGTTGTTGACTGCATAAGGCTTTTAGCGGATCAGTGAAGGTGTGATCAGCTCAAGCAGCCACCATTACGCTTGGCTAGCCAAGCAACCCAAGCTTATCTCTTTGCAAGACATTTTCCTTCCACTTTTCCAAACCAATGACCGAGTTGAAGCTTTGCTGTGGCTACCACCCCCCCCTAATAACTCAAATTGGGTTTTACCAGTAGTACTGTGTAGAGTCGTAGGACCATAATCTGGTTCGCAAGGCAGCCTGAAAAGGTACACAACATTTTTGAGTGTCCTGGGTGTTTTAATGTATCAACTTATTAGCCTCATTGCCTTGGAATAATATAAGGAGGACATGATATGCTAAATTTTCCCTATTTTTAGAAAACTTCATCATATCATTAGAAAAGAACTGCTTCCTGTTATCAGTAACCAAGTGGCCTCAAAAATCTTCTTTAGAAAACAGCTGTTTAAGGAACGCATTTCCCTATTTTGTATTTGGTTGGGACATAAATTTAATCTCTGTGTATTTACTGTAATAATCAATTAGTTCAAGGGTGGGAAACTCATTGGCCCTGTACAGTCAATATGATTTTTTTTCCAGGGGATTTCAGGTAGCACAACAGACGTTATAGAAACTTCTGCACTTTTATAACTTTGTCTGCACTCTGACATGCAACAGTGACTACAAAAATGTAAACATCTCAGTCCATGAATGGCCATCAACAAGCCATATGTAACAAGTTTTCTTCATTACAGTCATTCCCACATGACCATCACAGGCAAAGGAGATCAATTTCTCTCTTAATGAGCCAGGCATCACTAAAACATCACTTCACATAATTATGCTGTCATCAACTGTAAGTTCTTCCTTTACCTCCCAAAAAGACTGCAGGCTCTCATCAAACACTTCCTCTAGTGCCCAATCTTTAATAATCTACTCTTTAACCTTCCGCTGCTCATTATAGTGTTCCATTGCCAACGTCCATCTTTCTTCGTAACTGTTTCTTTTGTATAATCAGTCTCAGACAAAAATGCCACAGTTAACTCATCTTCATTATTTCATTAATCTCATCCAATGTCTCCACATATTGTGCTTAGGACAGTAAAGCTGCAGGTACATTTAAACAGCCAGAAATGTGTTCAGTTTTAAATTGGTCCTCCTGTACCTCATGTGTCCTGTAGCAGCACTACGTACTCCCAGGCACTCTACCAGTAGGTCTGTCAATCCTCAAATCCATCCTGTTTGTAGTTGATAACCTGTATCTCAGATGATCCAGCCAATGTCATGGGTGTGATCCGAGGCGACGACCCATCCTATGGGGCATCCTCTCGGGATTAGTCCTTATCTGGGGTATCAGGCACTACCTCCACCAGTGAGACCCATCTGTTCTCCGACTCTGGTTGGGAGGCCTGCTACAAGCCCACCACCACCTTCACCCTCTCTGACTACGCCAGTATCCTTGGCAGCATCATCTGTAGGGGCGCATTCCATCATTGATGTCTCAGTCGCTCCTGCCAGGGCTGGACCTCAGTGTTATCACCCCTGTCAGTCGGCAATTGAAATTCCCACGGCTCAAGACAGTTCCAGACCTCCACCATAGTGGCGAAGAAATGTGAACGCTCCTTATCAATGATCCTCAATTTTGCCAGGAACTACAAATTATAGTGGATATTCAGGGTTCTCAAGTGCTGTTTGACCCTCAGAAAGGTCTCTCTCTGTTGTTGGACCAACACTGTGTAATCTGGATAGATGTATCGCATTCCAATCTCAGAAGTTCAATCGTTGAGCTACAATTTCTTACAGAGGCTATCCGAGTGGGGGTGGTTGACCTGGCACTCTGTGTGCACGTTCCACACCAAACCAGTAGGAGGTTTTCCCAGCCAGTACCACCAAAGCCAGGCAATCTTCAAGAGAACTTGGACCCTCCGCCCTTTCTGGTACCCCAACCATCCGAATATTGTTACGACAAGAGGGGCTCTCTGCATCCTCCATTCTCTCCTGTATCTGGGTCATCTCCTACTCCATCTGCTGCAACCATGTAGAGTGTTCAGTCACTGTCGTCCGAGTAAGAGCTATTGTGGATTCCGTACCCACCATCTTGACCAATTTCCTATGATTAATCCATAGTAGATCCACCTCCTGGGTCACTGCATCGATTTTGAGTTTCGGGGCTGTTTTTGTATCCTTTATGGCCGCCAAAATGGTGTCTGTGTATGATTCAAAATCTAGGGCTGGTGTGCCCACCATGGGCGCTTGTTTCTCTCCCTTGCAGTGCGGTTGGTCTATCTGGGGGGCCTTGACCACTTTTGGCCTCACCGTGATCTTCCCATCGGTGTCTCGCTGTGGATCCCGGTTCCTCCCTGCCTGCTCAGCACCGCCTGCCTATCTAGGCCTGCCACTGTCAGGCTCTGCCTGTTTCAATCAGGGCAACGTGGTCCTAGATGCCCAGGTCCTCACCTTCACTTCAGACTCAGTCTTAACAGTCAGAGCCCGGGCACAAGAAACCCCCAATCAATGGTCCACGCACTAGCATCCCTAGAACACGGTACCAGACAAGAACCACCACTGCAGGAGGCTGTGCCTGCCCAGGTGTCACCATCAGGCATCATTTTTCTGGGTCCTCCACTGATGAAGCTTACGCCAGGCGGGTTGGGAAAAAAAGAAGAGTGGTGTAAGGAAGAGATCCTGACTCCGACTAATCCTCTCGTGAAGTCGATTGACTGCAGAAGGAAAGCAGGGTAGGTGGGGGCTACCACTGAGTGACTCCACAACTGTTGGATGTGTGAAGTCCAATAGCAGTAATTTGAAGGTCCATCAGCAGGATAGGAGGGAAGAGGAGGAGAAAACAGACACATAGTTAATGCTCTCTCGTCCTCCCACCACCACCTTCGCCCTCTCTGACTATGCCTGTATCCTTGGCGGAATCATCTGCCCTCCATCATTGCTCCTTCGCATGAGTGCTTCCTATCCAATGGGGCTGTAGGTATTTACACAACCCGCCGTGGGAGTGTTGTGTCTTTTACTCTGTTGTTTCCGGTTTATCAGAGTAGACGCTCCTCTCCTACTGGTATGGGAAATACTATTCTAAGAGGCGTCACACAGAGACCTCATCCCTCTTATCTGAGGTCTCTCCTCCACGCTCTGAGCACCATAAGAAGATGAAGGTGGATTCTTCCTTAGAAAAACTAATAAGAACCCTACTTCTGGGACCCCTGCTGCTCAACCCAGCTCTGAGGGTTCCAGTTATGGCTCCGAGGATGCACTAGATTATTTTCCTTCTAGACAGAGAGGGAAACATAGGAAAAGAACTGCTGCCCAAATTTTTTGAAAGGATCTAGGTGAACAGGGGCTTTCCAATTGCCGGGTACATCCTTTGAGCCCCTCTTAAAGTAATTTATCAATATCCCCTCCATAGACCTTCCCATTCATGCCTTCGTCAATGAGGTGATCCAAGGAGAGTGGAAGGATATCGACAAGATTTCCATTCCTCACTTCATGTCCAGACTTTACTCGCTTGATAAAATGGACAAGATTATGGTTGATTCTATTTCTGTTGGTTTACTGGTGGCCAGTTTGGTGGGTCACACTGCGAAGGCAGAAAACAGCATCTTAAAGATCAAACTGAATGAAAAATAGACGTATCACTAAGGAAAGCCTACTCAGGACCCCACCTAGCCCTGTGGACTGGCATTTATGCAGCTTACTGTACACAGTCTCTCATCACTGCCTTTAAATACTTATTTAAGACGGTTCAGGATGTACCAACTGCTCCCCCATTTTTGAAGCCAAAGAAAAACAAATGACATTTGTCTCTGACATATCCTTAGACAAGTGAGGGCTTCAGCCCTGGTTGAAGGTACAGTGGTGGCAGCCAGAAGAAATGTTTTTCTGTTTAAGTGGCATATAGCTACAGCCCAGAAATCTACCACCTTAGGAATGCCCTTTCAATTTGTGAAGCTATTTGGCTCAGAGTTGGATGACAACCTGCACAGGCTCTTTACAGAAAAGAAACATTTCTCCTCCTTACACGGGAAGGCCTCCATTTCTTCTGATAAGTCTTTTATTGCAAAGAAGGTCAGTCTAGACGATTTACTCAATAGCCTTCTTAATTTTCAAGGAGGTCACATGGTAAAGGTTTTAAGGGACAGGGAGAGCAAAAGAACAAAACCTTCTCACCCCTAAATAATCACTGTTCCTCACAATCAATAAAGTGGTGTTGGTGGCTAGATCGGCAGTCTCTACCATTAATGCCTGGGGGAAGCAAATAGTATCAGAAGGATACTGGATAGATTTCATCTCTCTCCCTCCTTCCACTGGTACCATATTATGCCCTTTCCGTAGAACCCAACCAAGAAAAAGGCTCTGAAGGAGGAAATTCTAAAGCTGCTGCAAAAGAAAGCCACTGCTCTTGCCGCTTTGTTAGAGAAGGATACCAAAATATTAAAGGTCATAGCTGGTGTACTTCAGAGATTGGACCTTGAATTGGGGCATACATCTGTTGAAGTTCTCAAGGAGACTTTCAATGCCAAAATAGTAAATTTGCTTCTGTATGGTTATGGGGTCCTCTTGGAGAAAAATATCAGTTGGCTTCCGATTACAAAGTTGAACATTTCGAAAAGATGGTTAGGCCTGCCAAGAGAAACAATTAATAGTGCTCTGAGGGGTGAGCTGGGCCTGACTGATATAGTTCTGGTATAGATCTGTGAGGTGTTGATGTTTAGGGTTAGAGTAAAGTGCTCTCTGATAACCACCCAGGCTCATTATCCATTTGTCCATCTGATATGCCGGTTCAGACGGTGGGGCGTAGACCCATTGGTTAATAACTGCCAGTTGGGAGGCCCAGTAGTATTGTTTGAGGTTGGGTAAGGCAATTCCTCTGTCGTACCACCCACTCGTTAATTTGTGTGTCGCAATACGTGGGTTGCTCCCGTCCCATAAGAAGAGCCCTAATTTCACTTTCTATACTAGTGAAATATGTATCTGGTACCCTGTTGAGGGCATTCTGCAACATGTGAAAAAATTGGGGCAGAGACAACATTTTAAACAGCGCTGCCGTGGCAAGGGCAGGGTCCTCCACTGGAGCACATCATTGCGGAGTCTCATCAGTGAGGCCTTAAGATTGATGACATAGAATTGGGAGGGCTGAGGGGTTATATATATACAATCTAACAACAAGGACCTGCTCTAATACTGGACCAATATGTTCAGAAACCCACAGGCGACTGTCAACAGTCAACTGTTGTACTAATGAAATAGCATCAAAAATGCTACTCAAAACTGTGTTTTGCTGTCCAATTTAAAAAAAAGGGTTTGTCTAACAACCCCACCTACAGCCCCATGTGCAAGTGCTCATTGGAAAAAATGTGTGAAGGTCTGAAAGTACCTCACGTAAGCACCACCAAAGGAGCTGCTGGTAGGTACTCACCAGTATCCTCACGTCTTTCTCATCATCGGTAACTTTCAAGACCAACATGAAATGTGTGAAAAATGTGAAACAATGAAAACCTAGTGATTTGTAGAGGGACGCAACACACATGTTAGTCATGTGCTATCCCACTGTGACCTCATGGTGAAAAGAAAAAGGATTTGTATTACTTCTCCAAGCTAAAAATGAGATAGGACCCACTGGCGACACTGCCAACTTTAATCAATGCCGTGGGTCTGCTCAGATTAAAAAACACACAATGTTGCAAACCACTTCAGTTAGGGAAGGCCAACATGTTTCATTGCCAAAGTACGTTACAGCAATTTCGTCAGGGTTCAGGGTCAGTCTTCACCACACTAGTGTTCCATAATGAGCCAGGTGGTTGCCCTTAATGATCCTACCGGCAACCCACCCTGTGGGGATATGTGTGTTTTCTGCAACAAATATATCACACCACCCTTGCGTACATCTGTGGTTGCTGCTTGTCAACCGGTATGCCTCCTGCGTCTGGTTCAAATTCCGTGCACCATCTCAGTGCCTCTGTGTTCTGAGAGCCTTCCCCTCGTGCCACTGGGAAGGCACGACCCACTAACTAATATATATATCAAGGTATCGGAATCCCTCAGTCACTATGGTAACATTAGTATCTTTAGGCATCCGAGGTGGGGGACCCTGAAGCATGAATAATATTGATTTTGTACAGTTAAAAGTATAGCCCGTGTGTTTACTAAACATTGCAAAGATTTGAAGAACCCTGTGAATCGAGGCATCATCTGCGTAGAGGGAGATTCTCTTTTCGTGATGTTCAGTCCATTTCAAACCTCTGATCATGGGGTCCCCTCTCACCCAGCAGCAGGCGGGTGGGACGTTGCACCAACGCCTACACACTTTGAGCGGAGTACTCCGACCCGCGGATACATTGACCACTGTACTGTATCGACTCAGGCTGAGGGCCTCCTGCCTTGAACACAGAACTGCCAAATAAAACCCTCCCCCCCTTCACACCCCTGTCTTGAGAAAGACCCGCCGTGACCACCGATTGGGGCACCATAGGGTCAAAACGTCTACGCTTGTCTTAGGTCCAGCATCACCAGGATACCACAAAGAAAAATAGGGATCCTTGGCTTAAAATCAATACCTGGCCACTGAAACACTTGTATATATCTGTATATATTTAATTGGTTCCACTGTATATATCTTTCACTTTTTGAGCACTACACACAAATGTCACTGAATTGCACTTTAACACTTATTTTGACAGTCTACTCATGTATTGTACGATATCAATGAATGACGAAATTCTGATAAAGAGAAGCAATACAACCAGTTGATCCTATTACATATTTGTTAAGCTCAAAACATTTTTTGTAAGCCCTGTATTTCAGAGCGTTCAACCCAGCGTTCACCCCAGAGTACATTAATAGCAGTGTTAAAGTAATTTTGCATCAATAGCAGTGTTACAGTAATTTTGCCTTATCCAACAGAACCACCTTTTTGTTTAACCATTAATTACCCAGGTTCTGAGGGACACAGGGTCACCCCTATCTTTAACGCCCTCTTCCCCAGGCTGCCAATGGTTCCAGCAGCAGGGCAAATATAAGGGGCGATAGGGGGCAACCCTGTCTGGTTTCCCTGTCTAGTCAGAACCGCAGGGATGTGTGTTGATTGACGACTATTTAGGCAGTTGGCTCTGCATTGAGTAGTTTTACCCACTTTATAAAGGTTAGAACGGAACCCATGCACTCAAGGACAGCAAATAGATAAAGCCATTCGATCGTATCCAATGCCATTTTCGCATCCAATGACAGCAGGGCGGCGTCTTCCTGAATGTTATTAATCCTCCCCATCACCAGATGTAATCTTCTAAGATTGAGGGCTGTGTTCCGGCTAGGCATAAAGCCTGATTGATCTGGATGTACGAGTTTACAGATGATAGGGAGTAATGGGTTGACTAGTACCTTGGAGAGGATTTTGGCTTCAGCGGTTAACGGTGATATTGGCCGATAAGATTTGCACCTCCTTGCTAGTTTATATATGACTACCACATAGGCAAGCCTCAGGTCACATGGAAGTGACCCTTATTTGCAGCTCTCTAGGTACATAGCCAGGAGAGCCAGTGTTATTTTAGAGGTCATAAGCTTGGGGAGCCCATTGGGTACCATGGCTTTCCCCGACTTTATTCCTCGTAAGGCAGTTGCTAATTCTTCCTCTGTTGGGTCACCCTCCAGTGATTCGCGATCTTCTTGGGTAAGAGTAGTAACTGGGATGGTGGCCAGGAGGTCTCTGGAGTCCGTGAGTGAAGTAGTGGCGGTGGAGGAATACACTCGAGCAAAGTGAGTTGCGAAAAGCCTCTGATCTTTTACGGGTCTCTCAACTGCTCTCCAGTCTCTCCCTCAATGAGGGGCACCCACCTCTGTGCAGTGTCCCGCCTCTCCAGCCATGAGAGCAACTTCCCAGTTTTATCACCCATCTCATTAGTGAGAGCGCGTGGCCCTTAATGACTGCCTCCCACAAGATCTGTTGGGAGTCCACCGTGTTCGCGTTGTCCGCGAAGCAGTGGTCTACCCTTTTTATAATGTCCATTTTAACGTGGGTGATTTTCATGCACCATAGGTTTATCGTCAGAGTTGCACATCTATTCACCTGTGGTAGTTCTATATGGGTGAGGACCAGAGAGTGGTCAGAGATGTCACGGGCCAAGCACCTAGCCTCTGTGAAGTTGGAAATATGAATGACAAATGTGAGTAGGTGAGTAGGTGATCTATTCTGGATTGACTAATATCAATCACTCAATCAATCAATCAATAAGGGAATTGTAAGTGCTCTACTCACCCGTGAGGGTCGCAAGGTGCTGAGGGCGGGCGGGTCCAGCACCAGCAAAAGGTCCCAAATTATTTAGCCTCTCTTTTTACTCGACTGATGGGTCATTGAGGCAATTGGTTAAATCTTAGTTACAGCTAAATGAAACAGCACTGTGGACTGCAAATATCCATAATAATATGGGCAGCCTGGATATATTAAAATCACCAGTTACCCAAAGCATGTCAGTGGTCCGAAGGAAGTCAGTAGTAAAACGGGTGATTAAATAACTAATGAGAAATTGTGATTTAGAAGATGTGGGGAGAAGAACCAATCTGTTTTATCTGTTAGACACAGATCATGGTGATGACCTACAACCCTATTTCCATGACATTAAAAGCACTAATATTAGAAGGTGGACCTGAACGTAAGAGTTGGTCCGATGACAGCCTTCATACGCAGGAAGATGCTTAATCAGGATGTAGTTGATGCTTCTTCTTGTCCCTTCTGTAAACTCTTTCCATTGACACGGTCTCATGTAATTGTTTCTTGCACATCTTTTGTGATAGAAAGGAGAGGTTTGTTACTTTCAGTTTTTATTAAAGCTTTACAGGTTGGCCGTGTCCATGTTCTTGTGAAAACAATGTTTAAGTTTAACAATATGAGATTATGCCATGTTGTAGGGAACTTTGTATCCATTGTATCTTATTGGTTTGACAATCTGCCTTCAATGCTTTTATCACTGGAAAATTCAATTTCTTCTTTGCAATATGGTGTTATTATTTGACCACAAGACATTATAGCTTTCCTGTTGACTGTTATGCCAGATACTGCTTTTGGTGTTGCCCTATTATATGATGCATGGTTGCTATCTTTCCCGGAGTGTAAATAGTAAAATGCACGCTTTTTGGGTTTTTGCTTAGATGTTTTGCTGTGATGAACAGTCGATTGAGGATATTTTAGACACAGGTCAGGAAAATGGTAGCTATTGTTAACGATATTAAATTTAAGAATAATTGTGTATGTGTTCTGATAAGGTATTGATATTTATAAGTATTTTATGGTACTTTAATAAGAATCACTTGAATTAGAATGTATTTTGTGTTTATGAGTTTGGGACGGTTCTGGGGTAAAATAAGAATTTGCCATTAGTTTTATTGAATCGTGTTTTAAGTAAGGAAATGTATGCAGTGGTTCTATGGAGTTTAATGTTTTGAGGGCGTTGATGGGTATTGCCTATTTTGCTTTGTCGGCAAAACATCAAACTAATACATAAATACAATACTATACTGAATTATAATAGACCTTCGGCATCTGAACAAATGAATCAAAATGATCCCTTTTCAAAATGAAGACTCTCCAAAGTATCATTCATTTGGGTCGAAACTACACATACCTCATTATGATATATCTGATGAACACTTATCTCCATAATATCATATGGAAGAACACTGGAGGTTTTTGAGTTTCACAATGCAGAACAACCATTATCAATTCAAGGTGATCCTATTTAGCATCAAACTGCTCCAGGAGTCTTCATCAAACTGATAGCTTCTGTGATAGCCAACTTACATCTTTAGGTGTGGGATGTCTTCCCCTACCTGGACTACTGGTTACTACAGGCGGACTCAAACAGGGAAGCTCTAAGGGAATAGGATTAATGAAGAGGCCCCTGGATCTACATCGCCTTTTAATAAACATCAAGAAATGTAACCAACTCTCTGAACAGGACAAGATTGACCTTTTAACATTTTTCAGACTGGGACTCGGGATGATTTTTCTCCAGGAACAGAGAGCCCAGAGATAAGATCCTCTTTGGAACATCTATTGGCACAGGGTCAGGCAACAGCTTGCACTTTGACTTCGGGTACAAGGATACATGGCAGCATGCATGTTCCTCGTGCCCTGGGATAGGTTGCACCTCACGGCTCTTCTGCTGCATCTTCTCAAACACTGGAAACTGTCCTTGTTGAACTGGGATTATCCTGTTCTAGTACCTACAGGAATCAGTTAGCAGTTACAGGGGTGGTTGAATCCATATTCTATGTCAAGAGGGTTCTCTCTTTATCCATCCTCCCTCTTTGTGATAACTATGTATGCCAGCAAGGAGGGTTGGGGAGCTATCTGCTCATCCAGAACAACTGAGTGCAGATGGTCTGCCCTAGACAGACTCAGGTCTTCGAATTGGCAAGAACTGTCTGCCAATAACAAAGCTCTACTACGTTTCCAGAGTCTGATGAGAAAAGTGTAAAATAATAACTCAAGGTTATTATCATTTTATTTTTTCTTGTTGCAGGTGCGGCAGCTATGGAAAGCAGGTGGGGCTGCTCTGCTGAACGAGCAGGGGAGGAGTGATTTTCACTCCCTACGTGCACATGAATGATTGGACGGCCGTCTTGGGCAGTTCAAACATTCATGCGAACATAGCATGCTCTCCGCCCAAGCTGCACTACAGCCTGGGTGGAAAACATGCCCGGGCCCCCATTCCCTGTCTAAGCACTGAACAACGGCACTCAGACCAAATCACAATGCTGCATTGTAGTGTTGTGACTGGCTAGGGGAGCCTGGGTGTTTCCGGTGTCCTTCTTGTTCCGGCCGGAGGAAGGAGTGGAGTGGCGCGACGAGGACGACCTGGGACACGGACAGGAGGTACGTTTTTAATTTGTTATTTACCCGCTTCCCCCACTCCCCGCCTCTCGTCCCCTGCCACCCTGCCGCACCCCCACGGATCAGTGCCAACCACCACTGTCTGAGACACCTTTGAAATGCTACTTTTGCGGGTGTACAACCAGTTCTGCAAGCCCGCTAGTAGCATCTGATCTACGGACCCTGGGCGCACACAGTGCACTGTACTATGGACTTACTAGTAAATCAAATATCCCAATCATGGAAACACCAACCCATCAACACAATTTACAGTAGAAGCATTTGCACTTTAGTACTGATCAGCATTATTAAAGTGTGAAGAAACACTAATCCAGCAAAAATAAAATCCAGAGTACCACAAAAAAACAAAGATGCCAGAAGCAAAAAGACAGGGGAAACATGCAAAAGATGCCAGATCTAACAGTGACATTTTATAGAGCCGGCTGCGTGTGTCTGAGCAGCACCTTGGGCACCAGCCCTTATTATTTTACGGATAGAGGATAGTGTGGTTTTAAGACCTAATCCAGCTTTTTCCATAAGATCTCCCCTTCCTTTCCTTTCATAGGCAGCATGACATTTTCCTTCCTTCTTTTTTCATTTTTCTTCTTCTGAGGAAGTGCTAAAACTCACTTCTTGGATGTCAAACGGCCTGTGACTATCTACCTAGACAGAACTAAGACTTCCAAGAAGTCCGAACATTTAGTGACATTCGGGAAAGCTAATCAAAGAGCCAAGGCTTCCAATATGACTATAACCAGGTGGATCTGTTTCACCATTTCCTTAGCTTATTCCATCACCAGTCTTCCAATAACTGAGGGTATTCATGGTCGTTCAACCCAAGGAATGGTTACTTCTTGGGCATAGTGTCAGAGTGTCCCATTGACAGAGATGTGTAGAGCAGCCTGCTAGACTGAAATTGATACCTTCTTTAAACATTACAGGACTCAGAATGTTAGACAAGATGGTCATTAATTAGCCTCAGTCACGAAAGTACTTGTCAAAATCATTACGAAACACCCACCTCTCCCTGTATTATTGGCTTTCAGTTTTTGACTTGGTATTTCAGGAAGTGAAATGGGGTAATGTAAGCCTTATACGCCCTAGGACGGGTGGGCCCCATTTTACTTTCTGTTTCTTTCTCCTGTGATGAGTGGGGCCACTCATGGGACTGAGGGTAATGAAGACTCCTGGTAAGTGGCATGGCATTCGTGAAGTCTGCACTCCTCGGAAGCCAGCTGTCCTTTGAGTGAAACATTGCACTAGTACCTGGATCGCCTTTAGGGTATTTTGTTATTAGCAAGCCGCAAAGCAAATAAAATGCATCCACGAACTCAAAAACAATATGTTGTGTTAGGGAAGGGACTTCTTATGGCATGTGCAGGTGGTAGCTCTGGGATACCCAGGGGGACACAGCCTGGTTTCTAACACTTCTCTCATGTGATTGGTAACCACCCCTATTCCACCCTATTGGTTGCCTGGTCGCTGACTGAATTCCGCTGGCTGATTCAGCCATGACGTCACCTGCCTGTATCCAGGCTTTTTAGAAACCACATTTAGATGAGTGCGTAGGCCGCAAATTGCCTTAGAAACGTTATCTCGTTCTGAAGTCTAAATATAACGTCGTTGAATAAGGTCTATCCGAACAAGGCTGAGTCACAAGCTGTCTGTGAGGGAACAATTGACTCCTCGCTGTAGTGTTACATGGCAGAGCATTAAAACAGAATATCATTAACAATGTTACCTTTATACTCGCATTTATTAACAGTTACCTTTACTTTCGCATATTTCTCGAAATCCCACTCGAAATGTCTTTTTTGCAAACGTCTACCTAGTTCATCGTCGTTCCAAGGTGAGGCTTTGTTAAACATTAGGAGCACAGGACGGAATCCCAGGGGGCCGTTTGCAGCTTTTTCACCACTTCCGGATCAATAACACGAGGTTTATCGTGGGCTGTTCGTTAACGGGAGGGATTTGACCTTGTGCTTAGCAGGTTTACAAAAGCATTGCTGCTTGGTGAGAGGTCTGCGGATGTTTCCCGCTCTGTCGGTCCCTATAATTAAAGTAATTTACATATTTGTATTCGGTCTGTTCATCAAAAGGGGAATAGGTGGGGAGTGGTGGAAGGCGATTGTGGATCTTTGCTCTGTTGATTAAAGTGGAATGTTCCAGGTGAGAGTTGGGGGGATGTACCACAGGGTACCAGTTGGCAACCAGTCCTGGTCATTAGCTGGTGCCATTTCAGGCTATATAGTACTACGTTTACTTTGACCGCATGAGCCTCACCCTCCAATGGTGCCCCTCATCTTCACATAGACCCTCTCTCAAGTGTATTTAATTTTTTCTATAGTGCTACTCATACCAAGTATGTGGGCAGAGTGTTGAAGTGCGTTACAACACACACATATTATATAGGGACAATCACTCATATAAATGTGAAAGTCAATGTATAGGAAATGTTGCTTAAGATAATGGGGCTTACAATGTGTAATGATACTTTCATCCATCATTCAGTCTTTCACCATTTATTCTGTTCTTCCATCTGTGTGCCCATCCATGTCCATATTCAACCATTTACAAACCCATCCATCACGTATCCTCCCATCCATCATTTCACTCATCCATCCCTCCATCCACACTTTTACTCATTCATCCACTCTTTCACCCTATCCATCAGTGCACTCATCCAGTGACTCTTCCACCCATCCATCCATTCACTCATCCATCGAGCCATTCGCCTATCCAGCCATCCTTTCACTTACTTATTCATCCACCCAGTCACTCATCCTTCCACCCATTCACCAGTTCAGTCATCCTTACCCATCCTCCCTTTCTCTTTCAATTCCCCTTTCATTTAGCCATCCATCCTTCCATCCACCCACCCATCCATCTACTCATCCACTCATGAATCCATCCATTGAACTTATCACTCATCCATATTTTCACTCATCCATCCATCCATCCTTTCTCTCATCCATCCACCCTTTCACTCCTTCACTCATCTATCCATCCTTTTGTCCATCTACCAGCCCTTTCACTCATTCATCCAGCCTTACATCCACCCTTTCACTCATCCATCCATCCATTCACCCTTTCACTTATCAATTCATCAATCCAGCCTTTCACTTATAAATTCATCAATCCATCCATCATTTCACTCATCATTCCACCCATTCACTCCCCCATCATCCACCCTTTCACTTATCCATCCATCCATCATTTCACTCACCCATCCAGCCTTCCATCCACCCATCGCTTCACTTACTCACTCGCCCGCCTTTTCACAATAATTATGAGCTGGGCCTTTGTCTGTAGAGTTGCAGACAGAAGAGGCCCATAAAGAACTCCAACCTCGCTGTCGTTCCTAATGCAAGGGGTGGGGTGGGGGAGGGTTCACTGTGCCCCTGCACATAGGCAATCTGAAAACGTGGAAGGCATGATTCATGCATGATGCACAGTGCCTGGACGTGGGGCGACTGTGACATCGTGTTGTTTCCAGAGCTTTAAGTGGGATGAAAAAACTATGGGGGTCTCTCCAAAAGGGTGTTCGATGTAATTAAGAGCGTGGCTTAAAAACACATAGGCTAAAAATCTGTTCTTAGTATAATGTGCCTCCCGACTGGTATTTTTGTTTGCATCCAGATATATATTACAGCAAGTAACGTTACACCTACAAGTCAGAACTATTGTCTTTGTCAATGGTTGGTAGTTGTATAAAATATAAAAGCAGCAACCATGGCTTCCTTGAATATAATATTGAAAATGCGTCAGTTCTAAAATGATGAGACTGAGAGACCGATAATCCTTTCCTTTGAACTTCTTTAACCCCTTCCTTTGATTAACAAGATTCTCCACCTAGTGTCATGCCCCGAGGTCCCAATCGAGGCGCCTGGTGTTCCTTTAAACGCTGGTGGCCTTGGTTTCTATTTAAGGCACAACGATTCACCAGAACGCCGCTTTGCGTTCTAGCGTTTGGCTCACTTCCTGTTCTTCCGTCCCTGTGGCGTTTGCCTGGCTTCCGGTTGTGTTTGTGGTGTTTCCATCCTATGTGCCGGTGATCTGCTCCACCGTTTCCCGTACAATCTCTGGCGGTTCTAATTTACAGCGTTTTGTTTGGGGCACTTAGTGATTCCTTCGAGGCTTCCTTAGAACACGTTTGCTGTAATTCATGTTCGTTCGCATCATTTCTTTTTTCCCCTTTCCTGGTGCTCCGCCCGGCGGCCGGGTCTTTCCCTGTCGCCCGGCCGGGTGCTGCTTTCTCCACACTACCCTATCCTGGTACTCCGCCCGGCGGCCGGGTCTTTCCCCGTCGCCGGGCCGGGTTCTGCTTACTGCACATTCGTATCAGGTTCACTGGCCGGAGCTGTCTCCCGTTGGGTGAACCACCCTCTTCAGCCTTCCGTTTGGCAGTTTGCTATAATCCTTCCTTTGGGGCACTTGCGTGGACCAGTGTTTGGTGTGTTGTGCTTCTCAGCTACCAGAATCACGGTAACAGCGCGTAGCGCTGCCTCTCTTATATTCTTGTTTGTGGTTATTGATGGATGTAACAAGGTTGTGACACTTTTGGCAGATTACACTTTGTACATACGTCAGACGAAAGACTCGTGCAAGCACATAATAACTTGGAATAGGGTGAGGTACTAGCCAAGCATTCCTCAAATCTGCGTGGTGAGATTTACAGAATATCTTCTTATACGTACAAACATAAGTTTGGGGTAGAATGTTATAATCTATGTCTTTTTATTGCACAGGGAGTCAACACCAGAATTACCCACCATTGATATTCCAAAGCTCTGACTATTACTGTGGTAGGTGACACATATGTATTGGAGATATACACAAGCTTGTAGTAGAGTATAGGTTGTAACCTTATCCTTCCCTTACAGCCTGCCTCCTCATCCAGAATCCACGCTGAGGTGCAACATTCAGGATCTGCTATCTTCTTCCCCAACCTTTCCTTGTTTTGTTTCCCTGTTTTCTCCTGGCGTGCCCTCCGATATTTTAGAGTCTGATAGAGTCGGAGGGCCGTAGGGGCCGACTGAGGACTACTCTCCAAGTTTCTGACGCTCCTGCGGAACAAGCCTGAAACCATTACAGAACGCAAAGCCCAAGTGGTGTGTTCTGCCCGAGCGTCATGGAATTGGGAACGGTCACCCTGGTGGATCTCGCTGGTATGATAGGTAACCTGCAGGCAGAGACACAGGCCTTAGCTAACAGAATGGATGCTCTCCAGCTCCAACAGTCGACAGGAGCGTCGGGTGGACGATCTAATGTTGCGCCGCCAGTAGTACAGGTCACTACACCTCCATCCATTCCGTTAGCACCCCCTGAGAGGTTTTCGGGGGACGCGGCTCGATGTGCGGCTTTCCTTAGTCAATGCCAGCTGCATTTTTCTTGTAAAGCTGCTTGTTTTCCTTCTGACCAGTCTCGAGTAGCTTTTGTTCTGTCATACCTTAGCGGTCCTGCAGCCGATTGGGCCATTCCTTTGGTAGACAGAGACGACCCACTGTTGCGTAGTTTCCCAGCTTTTAAGAGGGAATTCCGTAAACTATTTGACAGGCATATGTATACCTATTCCTCTGATACTGAGCTATTAGGACTTAAACAGGGTACTCAAGATCTTGTTACATACATAACATCATTTAGGAGACTGGTGGTAGAATCCAACTGCCCCGAAGAGAAACGTAGTACTCTATTTTACAGGGGACTGAGGGACGATTTAAAAGATGCCTTATCCCAGATAGTCGATTTACCTGAGTCCTGCACAGATCTCATTGATCTAGTGGTTAAGATAGAACATCGGTTACAAGAAAGAAAGAGAGAGAAAGGGAAGTTCGAACCTAGGTATGTCAGTACCAGGGATAAAAAGAGTGATCCAGAGAAGGTACTTGAGGTAAGCGAGCATATGCAGATAGGCATAGTAAGGGGTCCACTGACGCCCGAAGAGAGACAACGAAGAAGAACACATAGACTATGCCTATATTGTGGCAAGGCGGGTCACTTTTTGAGGTCCTGTCCGATCAAACCAAACCAACCAAAGAGCTTGGGAAACTAGAATGCCCGGGGTCCTGTGAGACGAGAATCCTGGGTAGGTCTGGACTTACGGTCTCTTCTGATTTTATGATAGGTCCCACTAATCATTTTTATGTTTCGGCATACCTTACATATGGGCAACTTGGGCTACATGTTTCTGTGATGATAGATTCTGGTGCCTCTGGTAATCACATGGATACGGATTGGGCAAAAGAAAACATGATACCCTGTATTGAAAAAGAGGTAGTCAGTAATGTCACCACTATAGACGGCAGCTCTCTTGTCTCTGGGCCTGTAACCCATAGTACAGTACAGCTTCACATGAAAATAGACCCTAATCATCATGAAGAAATAAACTTCAATCTAATCTGTTCTCCGCAATTCCCGGTACTTCTGGGCATCCCATGGTTGAGACTTCACAATCCCAACATTGATTGGGAAAATTCTACTGTGACGTTTCATCAGACTATCTGTCCAAAGCCTTTAGTGGTGGTGGTTGAAGTAGTAACCAACACCGAGAAGGATGATAATCTTGTGTCAGTATTACCGTCCTGTTATCAAGATCTACAGTCAGTCTTTGATGCCAAGGAAGCTGAAGTTCTTCCTCCACATAGGGTCTACGACTGTCGCATTGACCTTGAGAAAGGAGCAAGAATCCCATGCAGTAGGGTTTATGCTCTCACTGAGAAGGAAAATTTGTATTATAGGGACTACTTAGACACCATGCTTGAGAAAGGCTTTATTAGACCTTCACGCTCCCCAGCTTCTTCTTCATTGTTCTTTATTCCCAAACGAGAAGGGGGACTTCGCTGTTGTACTGACTACAGAAGATTGAATGATGTCACCATCAAGAACCGTTATCCTTTGCCTCTTATCGCCTCCCTCCTTGACAGAGTGCGCAATGCCCAGGTTTTTACGAAACTGGACCTGCGAGATGCCTATCATCTTGTACGTGTCAAGGAGGGAGACGAGTGGAAGACGACTTTTTGTACGAAGTACAGTCTTTTTGAGTACCTTGTGATGCCCTTTGGGCTTTGTAATGCCCCTGTGGCTTTTCAGTTCTTTATAAATGAAGTGCTCAAGGATATGCTTGATGTATATGTGATAGCGTAAATTGATGATCTGTTGATTTTCTCTTCTACTATGACGGAACATGTGCAACACGTGGGGAATGTGTTGGAACGCCTACTCGACAATCATCTGTATTGCAAATTGGAAAAGTGCACTTTTCATACACAAGAGGTCCCTTTTTTGGGTTTTGTTGTCTCTCCTTGGGGCCTCAGCATGGATCCCGCTAAGGTTAGGGCTGTTCTCTCATGGCCGGCGCCCCGTACTGTTAAAGAGATTCAGAGTTTCCTGGGTCTAGCCAATTTCTATAGGCGGTTTATCCAGGGTTTTTCGGACTTGGTTGCCCCCATTACTGCCTTGTCAAGGAAGGGTGTTCCTTTTGTATGGTCCTGTGAGGCCGATCGCTCTTTTCAGTTCCTGAGGGATGCCTTTACGCATGCACCTGTGTTGCCTCATCCAGATCCTGCCTTGCCTTTTGTGGTGGAAGTGGACGCCACTCAAGTGGCAGTGGGAGGCGTCTTATCGCAAGCGGATCCAGTGTCAGGAGAATGGCACCCTGTCGCCTACTACTCCCACAAGTTTACCCCGGCTGAATACAATTATGCAGTGGGTGACAAGGAGCTCCTAGCGATTGAAAAGGCTTTCGAGGAGTGGAGGCAAAACTTACTAGGCGCTCGATACCCTTCCTTAGTATATACTGACCATCGTAACCTCCAGTACATCAAGTCAGCTAAAGCTTTATCCATGATACAATTACGTTGGTCCCAATTCTTTAGCGAGTACGACTTTACCGTCCACTACAGGCCAGGGTGAAGAAACGGAAAGGCGGACGCGTTGTCTCGACTGGGTTTTGAACCTTCGGTGGAATTCGTAGATCCACCCAATATCATTCCTAGGGAGAAGGTCATAGGAGGGATACTCACCGAGGAGGGTTCTTTGGATCAGGTCAGGACAAGCCAAGCCTCAGTGGACATGCATGACATGATGGGCTCTCAAGATACAACAGCCAAAGAGGGGTATGTTTGCGTGCAGGGTTGAGTGGTGTTGCCTACCCGTGAATTGCAAGAGTAGGTATTAGATTGGTATCATGCACATCCCGTGGCAAGGCCATCCAGGAATTAAAAGGACAATTAAAGCAGTGCGTGAATGAATCTGGTGTCCTACTATGCTTAAAGGCATAGAATCCTTTGTGAAAACTTGTCATGTGTGTGCACAAAGCAAAGTATCTCACCAAAACCCAGTAGGGTTACTTATGGCCCTACCTTCTCCACCAGGCCCTTGGCATACAGTGTCACTTGACTTTATAGTGGAGTTACCACTTACCACGAAGAAAAACAATACCTTGTTAGTTATTGTCGACTTGTTCACGAAAACGGCTCAATTTGTTCCTTTGAGGGGGTTACCCACAGCTGTTGCAGTGTTTCTGCAGCAGGTAGTCCGCCTCCATGGGTTACCTTCTGTCTTGATTTTGGATGGGGGGCCCAATTTGTGTCTCGTTTCTGGAGGTGTTTATGTTCTTTACTCCAGATAGATGTTAGACTGTCCACTAGCCACCACCCTCAATCAGATGGGCAGACAGAGAGGGTTAATCAATGTTCCGAACAGTACATCAGGAACCAATTCTTACATTCCCTTGTAGACTGGGATGAGCTAGTCTGGGTGGCTGAAATTTTGTACAACAACAGCCCGCATTCCTCCATTGACACCACACCTTTCTTTTGTTCCTACGGTTTTCACCCTAAATTACTACCATCAGGGATCCCAGCGAACAGTCCAACACCAGCTGCAGCTGACATGGTGGAGAGATTACAGGAGGTACATAAAGGGCCCTTCGACACCTAGAGATGGCTAAAGTAAGATACACGGAGGGGGCGAATTTACACAGGAGATTGGAACCTATCTATACACCCGGGGATAAGGTGTGGCTGTCCACAAAATACATATCACTTAGTGGTCCACGCAAGTTCAACCCCAGATATATAGGTCCTTACAGGGTGATAAAGATGATTAACCCAGTGGCCATGAAGCTGGAGTTACCAGCTTCTTTCCGAATTCACCCTGTATTCCATGTTTCATTGTTAAAACCGTTTGAACCAGGCACCAAACTGCCAAAGAAACCCGCTCCCATAACCATCCAGGATACTGAGGAATACGAGGTTGAGTCTATATTGGATTCACGTAGAGTGAGGAGAGACCTTCAGTATTTTGTACATTGGAAGGGTTATGGAGTCGAGGAACGCACCTGGGAACCCGCTAGTAACGTACACGCCCCTCGGTTGGTCCGTTTGTTTCATCAGAAGCATCCAGACACACCCAAACCAAGGGGGGAACATTGTGGGGGGAGTGTGCTGTCATGTCCCGAGGTCTCAATCGAGGCGCCTGGTGTTCCTTTAAACGCTGGTGGCCTTGGTTTCTATTTAAGTCACACCGATTCACCAGAACGCCGCTTTGCGTTCTAGCGTTTGGCTCACTTCCTGTTCTTCCGTCCCTGTGGCGTTTGCCTGACTTCCGGTTTTGTTTGTGGTGTTTCCGGCCCTGAGCGTTCCATTCTACGTGGCGGTGATCTGCTCCACCATTTCCCGTACAATCTCTGGCGGTTCTAATTTACCGCGTTTTGTTTGGGGCACTTAGTGATTCCTTCGAGGCTTCCTTAGAACACGTTTGCTGTAATTCGTGTTCGTTCGCATCATTTCTTTTTTCCCCTATCCTGGTGCTCCGCCCGGCGGCCGGGTCTTTCCCCGTCGCCCGGCCGGGTGCTGCTTTCTCCACACTCCCCTATCCTGGTACTCCGCCCGGCGGCCGGGTCTTTCCCCGTCGCCCGGCCGGGTGCTGCTTACTGCACATTCGTATCAGGTTCACTGACCGGAGCTGTCTCCCGTTGGGTGAACCACCCTCTTCAGCCTTCCCTTTGGCAGTTTGCTATAATCCTTCCTTTGGGGCACTTGCGTGGACCAGTGTTTGGTGTGCTGGGCTTCTCAGCTACCAGAATCACGGTAACAGCGCGTAGCACTGCCTCTCTTATATTCTTGTTTGTGGTTATTGATGGATGTAACAAGGTTGTGACATTTTTGGCAGATTACACTTTGTACATACATCAGACGATAGACTCGTGCAAGCACATTATAACTTGGAATAGGGTGAGGTACAAGCCAAGCATTCCTCAAATCCGCGTGGTGAGATTTACAGAATATCTTCTTATACATACTAGCATGAGTTTGGGGTAGAATGTTATAATCTATGTCTTTTTATTGCACAGGGAGTCAACACCAGAATTACCCACCATTGGTATTCCAAAGCTCTGACTATTACTGTGGTAGGTGACACATATGTATTGGAGATATACACAAGCTTGTAGTAGAGTATAGGTTGTAACCTTATCCTTCCCTTACAGCCTGCCTCCTCATCCAGAATCCACGCTGAGGTGCCACATTCAGGATCTGCTATCTTCTTCCCCAATCTTTCCTTGTTTTGTTTCCCTGTTTCCCCCTGGCGTGCCATCCGATACTCTAGAGTCTGATAGAGTCGGAGGGCCGTAGGGGACGGCTGAGGACTATTCTCCAAGTTCCTGTCGCTCCTGCGGAACAATCCTGAAACATTATACCTAGCAGCAGCATGGGCGTTTTTAGGTCTCGCTGAGCCATTGCGTTAGCAATGCCTGTGAGATATAAAGTAAGGGCTTTGAAAAGTGCCCCTAAAATGCGGATTGGGTACAGTGCATGTGAGCACAACCACGCGCATTGTGCACAGATTCCATTTGCCCCCAGACACTTCGGGCACGCGCCGCACTCCGCCTCTGCTGCCACACGCATTCAGCTCACCAGGCTGCAAACCCCCTCACCCCCGTATGCTCACTCGCCAATGTCCCTCCCACCCTTCCTTTGATCTCCGCTTTTCTTTGAACTTTCAGCGCGAGTTCTCACAGGCTCGGCCCCCTTCCTTTAATGGCCCTCCCCCTCCTCCAGCACAGAGCGTGCACCGCTTGTTGTTTTCTCCCTGCCTGCTTCTACACAGCCCCTGTTATTGCCTTTCGTTCACTCAGGTGGTCACTCCTCACCACTTTTCTCTAACACATGTTCTTTTCGGTGAGTGTCCAGAGCTCAGATTCTATAATACTGTGCTTGAATCCGGACCCCTGCTCAGTCCCCAGTGTGCTTAAATGCTTGAAGTTTTACACGGTTTCTAAATTTCTGTGCTGCTACTTATATCAATAACTTTCCAGTGCTGGACTTCACTAATTGCTTGTTTTTTTTTTGCACATTATTTAAGCCACTCCCTTTATTACATTACCCACGCTGCTGGCGTTATCCTTTCAATCCACTTTTTGCTGCTGTACTGTCCCTCACATTTGAGCAAATTAAGGCGTTATGTGGGGCTGTTAGGGCAGGACGATGGTAGCTGGTATTGCAAGTTATTTAACCCTTCACCCCCTCTCAACCCATTGTAACCTCCTTCAGCGCTGTGCACCCCTTCACACACTCGCACATAGCTGATCATCGCTGTGTGCTCTCTTCAGAGAGACCAGGTATTGTATGGACATACATCAGCCGTGTGATGTGCCTACAGGGCAGGTAATGTCCCCCAAGTGACTTGTGTTCCCACTATCTTTCCGCAGCTTGCGCCTGTTTAGTCCCCCCATGCACCCAAATGTGCTACATTATACCGCATAATTTGGCCTCTTTTTTATAGGCAACTGTGCCGCATACTATAGCCCAAGCCATCATTGCTGCTTATTTATCTTATGCATCTAACAACCATTGACAAAGCCAATAGACCCGACTTATTGTCAGTATGCTGCTACTCGTTGTCTCATATATCTGGATGCAATGACAGAAACAGTCAAAATACAAGTGGGCAGCCTCCTTCAGCGCTGTGCACCCTTTCACACACTCGTACATAGCTGACCATCGCCGCGTGCTCTCTTCAGAGAGGGCAGATATTGGATGGGCGTGTCTTCTGTTGAGGGGTGTCATTCATTCCAGTTACCTTACATGACGAGGTGACATTCATTTTTATTGTCCTGGGAATATTAGCTTATTCGTCCAGAACTATAGGATGTTGAGCGACTCCGTGACTCGAACTCGATTCCCAGTTCTAAAGTCAGCAGGTCTGGCCATTACACCGCATCCTGGGGTAAGGGGAGAGGGGCAGGCAATGCCACATGGAGGCTCAGCTCGTCATGGGCTCGAGGTGCCAACAGGACCTCGGGCTGACCCAGAGCCAGGCATCTCCCCCCCCTCCAGTATTCAGAGAGCTGAGCCGAGCCTTCCAGGACCTTTCTACAGGCCTCTGCTCTGCTGATGTGGACGGCATTAAACGAAGAGTGTACTGTAAGGTGATGCCACGAGTCCTCACTTCCTTCCTGATGGCTCTGCGCACAAGGCGTCTCTTCTTCTCTGTACATCTATCTCCCGTAGCTCCTCACTCTGCACACAGCTGCTTTCTCCTAGCGCTGCATGCTTCTAGCTCAATAAAGCCTCACTAAAGCTTGATGATGAGTTCAAGCGCAGTGGAAGACCTTTTACAATAGTTGACTAGTTATCTTTCATTTGTTTATTGGTGTATTTGGATGTTAAACAGGTACTGCTAATAAGGTGAAATCTTTGGCCAGATGGTGTTACCTTCAGTAAAAAAGACAAAATAGTTAAGTAATATAACAAAATGTGTTGCATTATGCCGCATAATTTGCCTTTTCTTGCCATATAATTTAGTGGCATACTTTGGTCCATCACTGCCACATAATTCCAGTGGTCCTAGATATAATGTTCTAGTTAGACCACTATTTCTATATGAGGAGAGTTTAAAAGCTCAGAAATAGGCATGTGCATACTTTTGTAATCGTCTAGCGTAGGGACGGCGTGTCAGGGTTTCGCACATGACCTATTTTGCATCTATTTTCTCACATTTCGGTAGTTTTTGTAAATACAGTTAGGTAATTTAGGTGGCTCCTGGACATGTCACAGCAGCTTCTTTTGCCGTCACAGGTATAATCACCCTTGGATCTCAAGAGGCTAACTCTCGGGTCTCACCGGAGGGTCACTTTATTATCTCACGTAAAGGTCATTTGAGGATATATTGTGAGGGTCACTTTAAGAGCTAACATGAGGGTTACTTTAGTAAATGCTTTAGATTTCACAGGAGGGTCTCCATCAGCCGGCCAATTAATCAATGTACTGGTACACTGCTTTTTCCCAGTGGCGATAGATGTAAAGCGGAAGTGTGCCAGGGATTTATTGAGGCTTGACAGCAGTGCAAGGTATAACTCGGACTGACCGTCAAGGGGGAGCAGGGAGTTTGGAAGCACATGCTTCAGAATATGAGCATAAACTGTTTGCTCCTCAGAGCTGACAACATTACGCTTAACTGCCCCCTCACCCGCCCCACACGCACACAGCCCCACACACACACACAACCACACACACACACAACCACACACACAACCACACATACAGCCACACATACAACTACACACAACCTCACACAACACACACACACAACCACACACAGAACCAACCGTCAGTGTACACTTTCACCAAGCACAGACACCATTAGTCATCAGTGCACGCTTTCACTGGGCACAAACACCACCAGCCATCAGTGCACGCTTCCACCGGACACAAACACCACCAGCCATTAGTGCACACTCCCACCAGGCATACATCACCAGAGGTCAGTTTGCGTTTTTACTAGGACCCACACACCATCAGCCGTCAGTGCACGCTTTCACCAGGCACACACACCACCAGCCGTCAGTGCATGCTTTCACCAGGCACACACACCACCAGCTGTCAGTGCACGATTTCACCAGGCACTCACACACCACCAGCCGTCAGTGCACGCTTTCACCAAGCACACACACACACCACCAGCAGTCAGTGCACGCTTTCACCAGGCACACACACACCACCAGCCGTCAGTGCACGCTTTCACCAAGCACACACACAGACACCACCAGCCATCAGTGCATGCATTCATCAGACACACACCGCCAGCCGTCAGTGCACGCTTTCACCAGGCCCACACACCATCAGCCGTCAGTGCACGCTTCCATCAGGCACACACACCACCAGGTGGCAGTGCACACTTCCACCAGGCACACACACTACCAGCCATCAGTGCAGAATTTCTACAGACACACACACCACCAGCTATCAGTGCACACATCAATTGTTAACGCATCCACAATTAACTATTGTAACAATAGCAGTATGGCACACTTTATTTTTAAACATATTCATTTAAAGCGCAGCATGCCACCATTGCTACAAAAAGAAATACACATTTTTTTGGCCTACAATTTATAGACTTTTGTTGCAATTGGTGTTGCAATATTTAGCAATGCCAAAAGCTCAAACTTAATTAATGCAAGACCTATTTCATTGTAAATGCTTGTTATTACACTTCCATGTGACTAAATACCCTTCCCTGGACTGAGGCTGGAGGAGGCCACTACATGCTGTGCCAGCCCAGACTGACCCATTGTCATTCTGTACGTGGCAATCAGCCCCACACAGAATGATAATGGGCGGGTGGGGCTGCTCTCCTGCTCCCAGGAGGAGTGCGAGGTGGCCCCACCAGGGAGCTGAGGCCTTTCGCAGGGGAACAGCTCTGTTCCCTGAAGGGTCCATAATTATGGACAAAATGCAAATGCATCCATAAATGGGATCCTCACGGACAACGGACGTGAGGTCCACTTTACGGACGGTCCGTGAAATTTACGGACGGTTGGTCACCCCTACCAACTCCACGTTACTCTTGTAACGCGTAATTACTTGATTAATTGAATTCCGCCACTCCGCTGGTGGAATTTAAGTATGCGGTTAAACCACTGCATACTTCTGTGTACCATTGAATATTCTGCAATAATTAACTTTTAATCACTACAAAGCATTGTAAGGTCACCAAGCGATATAGGCAGTGATTTCTAAACTTTAGTGAGTGGGTAAAGGTGCGCCCTTCACAATCTGCAGTGATTAAAAGTTGTAATTACTGCAGGGTATGTAAGGGGCAGGTGCCAAGTGATATGCAGTGGTTTCTAAAGTTTAGAAACCACTGCATACCACTCATATGTTTGACTGTGCTTTTTTCATAGTTGAAAATGCTACCTCGCATCCATTTTTGGACACAAGGGTGTATTTAGCACTATGAAAATAACACCAAATGCCCACTTCAACCTGTAGCTGAATTCCATGGAATCTCGCATAATTTTAATGAGATTCTGAGTGATTCTGTGGACTAAAACTCCACCAATTCCTCCCACCCTCAGTCTAAATCTCTTTTTCATGGTAGACACTGATATACCACTAGCACAACATGTGTGATTCCCAACACCTGTAATTTGTATACACAGCAAATTTAACTTAAATAAATCATCAAAATATAAGTCTCATTACTTTCTGTAGTGAGAACTGGCAAGTATATTATGCCAGCAAGGGATTCCTAGTTTTCCATAGTGAAGTCAAGAAACCTACCATAGTCCCAAATTATAATTACCTGGGAGTATGTTTCCATGCAGATGAACAAGTTACGTACCTTTAGTAACAAACTTTCTATCTAACCTTAGATTTCTCACCTTATGAATATTACTGAGGTGTCAGACTGGATCTGGAAACTTTGAAGAAGTACTCCTGTGTACTGGTAGGTGGCGTTGTGTGGCTCCACTCTGGCGTTGTTCCGGAAGTGACTAAAGGAGCAACATGTAAGCATCACCCTTCCTTGCAGACGTCTGCTGCTTTCTTGGACTGTCAGTGCCCCAGAGATCTGAGTCTATTGGCAGATTGGCATAGCCACTGTGCAGATCCCTAAATTGGGACCTTTTTGGATGGAAAAGAGTCCAGTTCACAGATCAGGGAGGCGGCCGCGGGAGGGTTAGTGATAAATTGGTGATTAGATAGAGTATCCACCAGAAACATCTATACCGAAGGTAAGTAACTTGTTCTTCTGCTGCATACTTTTAATGTAAATGTGTGTAAATGTATGAAACTTATATAGCGCAGGACTTACCCTGGGGCATCTCCGCGCTTGCTTAGGGAACCCGTCCTGGTATTCCCCTGTGAGATAGCCCTGGAAGGGTATCCACAAGGTGAAAGCCAGGCATCCCGCCGCGAAGGGCCAATGTGGAGATTAAGCAAGCTATTGCCCAGAGTCGCAGAGTGTGAACCCATGAGTCGAGAAGGCACCGGAGCGAGAATTATCGAGTCCGTGGGATTATTGAGCCCAAGACCCGCCGAGGCGGGGAATTTGAACCCTGGTCCAGGGCCGAAACTCAAGCTCCAGGTCTGCCGCCTCGAACCCCTGAGCCACACTTCTCCACAGATTCCTCACCTTGGGAATAGATACCTAAGCAATACCACCCCAGGTAGCAGGTCTGTGAACTCGCTCAAACCAAAAGGTCCTCCAGGATTGAATGGGCAAAATGCCCCTCTCGACGGACCTGACTGTCAAGGCATTAGTTTTTTTCTGAACATGTGGACTGATGCCCACGACTAACAAATGTCCAGTACAGATACTCCCCTGTGCTTAGCGGAGTGGTAGCAGCCTTAGCTTTTGTGGATTGAGCATATATTCTTTCTTGAGGCTGCTTCTTCACCAGTGGGTAGCAGGTCTTTATGCAGAGGGCAATCGATTGGGAGATGGTTTGTTTTTGCATTGTCTTGTTTGGCCCAGAGAACCCCACAAACAGCTAATTGTACAACCACAGTTCTTTGGTGCAATCTGAATAAAAGCTTAGTTCTCTTACAGGGTCTAAATAATGGGGTCAGTCTTCCTCATTAGAGGGATGAGGTGGAGCAAAGAATTACAGAAGGGAGATAGCATGACCAACATAAAATGGAGTGACAACTTTTGGTCCTCTGTTTCGAGGGTAGGTGCGACAACCAGTTTGCACTCAGAAACCTTTAGCATGACTGAGTGTGGCACCTCTGCCACATCCTAGGGAGTACTTTTTTCTACAGTTGGAGGTTGGAAAGCCAACATCAGAAAAGTAGGTACCACTGAAGGGGCACCACTTTTGACACATTTGTGTGGTAGGAAGATTCACTCACTATTACTCTCCTGACAAAGCTCCACGGATCCTCCTGACCGTTAGGTGCGTGAAACATGTTGACTGACCAGAATTGGACCCTAAAGAGGGAACTCACATCAGACGATGAGGGCACTTTATAACCCCATTGGTAGCATTTACCTATACAAGTTTTTAATCTGACAGGGCGGTCCTGACAAAGCACCACGGATCCTCCTGACCGTTAGGTGCGTGAAACATGTTGACTGACCAGAATTGGACCCTAAAGAGGGAACTCACATCAGACGATGAGGGCACTTTATAACCTCATTGGTAGCATTTACCTATACAACTTTTTAATCTGACATGGCGGTCCAGTTATTAAAAGTAGTTGGTGGCCTCCCAACCAGTTTTAACCCACATCATCACACATGAGATACCACCCCACCTAGACTCTACCTTGCATTCATCATACGGCATACCAATAAAAGATCTCCGCCAAAGTGAACCTTCGGGGGAACCGTTGGGCATTGCGGCGCCAGCCGAACGAGGAGCAATAGCCCCATGATGAAGCATGAGATCCCTTTGGGATGTGTGAGGGCAACATGAAACAGTCCTGATGACTGCCACCGTGCATATGCCTGAGTCCTGCACAACCTGTCAATATCTCCTCTTTCTCTTTAGGAACAGTAGCCCTTCCTAATCTTCTTCAGAACTCAGGGCAGAAGAGGAAACAGCAGAATGGCTAGGAGTCCTGAGCTCTACTCCAGTCAGAATGCGTCTTCAAGAGAGAGCCTTATTGGGGACTCCAATGAACAGAAATGTTTGCATTGCATATTCTCATTGGTGGTGAAGAGATCGAGCCAGGATTCTCCCCATTAAAGTAAGACACCCTGAGCTAACTCCTGGTGTAGCTGCCGTTTGTGGTCCACTAAGCGTTGGCATTTGAGTTCATCCACCCTGGCATTTAGAGATCCCACCATGTGGTTCACCGCTAGAGAATTCACCTAGTAGTTCAGCCACTTCTAGAGGTGCCAAGCTTCCTGGCACAGTACCCAAGACCCCTTCCCACTTGACTTGTTGCAGGTCCACAAGGCCTTCCTGCCCACCATCAGAGTCTTCCTCTGATGATCGGCAGGAAGGCCTTCAATGCCCAGCGAATCCCCCTCAACTCCAACAACTTGATTTGAGTTAAACTTCCATTGGAGACCTGGGACCTCTGATCTCCATCTCTCCCAGACGGCCTTCGCTCTTTCCAAACCTAGAAGGGATTCATCAGTGTCCGCTATCAGATGTGGGTGGGGTAAGGAGAGGGGATCTGACCCAATTGTGGTCCACCAGCCACTACTGTAGATCCTCTGCAGTCTTGGTATAAGTCAGCAGATTTCCCAGATGCTCTGCCCACTGGGACTTTGGGTCCCATAGCAGAGCCCACATATGTCTGCCATGTTTCCAAAGTAGACTGCAGGACATCAAAAATCCCAACAGCTCCAAAGACATCTTCAGTGAGACCCAGGACAGAAGCTAAAACATCAAGATCATAGCCTGATTGTCCTTGACTCTATGCTTCCTGGGAAAGGCACAAAACATAGCGTATCCAGAATGGATCCGATAAAAGGTGAAAGGGAGCATCTGAGAAGGAGGCAGGCATGACCGGCACGGTGATAGTGAACCTCAACGATATGAGAAGATTCACCACCTTCTGGAGGTGGCTGACAATTTTCTGAGGCGAGAGACACTTCAACAACCAGTCATTGACATAGGGGAAGAAAGATACCCCCTAACCTCTGAAGGTGTGCTGCGACCATTACCATCACTTTTGTGAACACCTAAGGGATAGAGGTGAGGCTAAAAGAGAGCATTGTGAGCTGAACCACAGGTAGGACTTGTGGGCTTGAAGGACGGAGATATGGAAAAAGACATACCCTAGGTCCAGCTCCATCATCCAGTCTCTGAAGTATAGAGCAGACAAGACTTAGGCATTGACCTTCAACACAAAAATGTAGCAGGAATAACACCCAGCTCCTACTTCCAATGCTGAAACCTTTCTTTGGTTCCTTGGTTCCTTTGGCCAAAAGGGCCTACACTTACTTCTGAAAGATGGGCAGGTTGTCCTCTGTCAGCTGCCCTGACGGTGGTGGAAAGAAATGGGGGTAAGGGCATAGCTCCATCGTACAATTTGGAGGACCCACTTGTCTGAAGTGATAGCATGCCACCATTGGAAAAAATATCAGATCTTGTCTCCAACAGGGTGGCTGTGCTGACCCACTAAAGTGGTTTAGCAGCTGTGAATGCTTGAGGAGCTGGGACCGGAATGCAAATTGTCCATGATGTCTTGGGTCTACCCTTTGCAAGCCACATCCTCAGCCGGGAAAAGGTTGGGAGACCTTTTTGGCAGGCAGCAGGGTCTGATGTTGGCAGTGCTGGAAACTCCTACCTTAGCCTCAAAAGGGGTGAAATTATTGATGGAACTGTCTGGCTGGAGCAAACAGGCCCAATGAATTTGCAGTGACCCTGCTTTCTTTAAAATGTTCCAGGGTGGGGTCCCAGTGAGAACCATCAAATGCCATATCCATCAGGGATGTTTGGCCATCACCTGAGAACCCTGTCGACCTCATCTGGGCATGGCGCTAAAGTGCCACACTAGTGCCTATAACCTGACCTAAGTAGTTGGTCCTGTCCACAGCCATTCTGGATAGTTTGGTCAAGGTCACGCGGTGGCTGCCTAGAATTGCCATTACGATTTGGGCCACTGTGTACCATCAGGCATGGGAGTAGGAAACTAGGAGTCAGCTGGCATTCACTTATCGCAGAGCAAGACATGTGAAGGAAAACATGTGCTTGCCAAATAACTCTGTTTACCTAGACTCACAAAAGGCAGGCAGGTGGGGAAGAGATTCCCCTTGCTGATAGACACTTGTGCAACCAAGCTTTCTGGCCTGGGAGGTTGGGTAAGAAAGTCAGGATCATTTGGGGCTTCTCAATGATACTGAATGACCTGCTGATTAACTGGTGGTCCCGAACAAGGATTCACCCAAGTACTGAAAGTGTGTCTGTAAGGGCCTCGTTTATTGGTAATAGAGATTCTGTGGGAGCTTGATCAGGCTGGAGTACCTCTATTAGAGCATTAGCGCCAGGAGGAGAAACAAGGCCAGTACCCGGAAAAGATATCCAGGCCACTGGCCTCTCGTCAGATAGGGGCACAAAATCATCCCCTTCCTCATCATTGCCATTGACCAAGGCAGTACCGAAAAGATGTTATAAAGTCTGAGGCCTACCACGTGGTTAGGGCATGGTATGTGAATCAGAGGAGTTTCTGGCTGGCTGCGCTTTGGTGGGAGCAGGGCATGGCCTCGGTCGTTGTGGATTCTGCTTAGGGCCGAAAAGCAGAACAAGCTGCAAACCATCCTCATGTGTCAACACTGATGTGAAGGAAACCAGCACAGTGGATGGTGCCAAACTCAGCACTGGAGCCTGTGTGCAGTGTCATTTTAAGGACTTTTGGGGCCCATGGCAAAACATATTTTTGGGGCCCCTGTTCGGAGCAACTTTAAATTGTATTTCCCACTTTCAGCTAATTCAGGCATGTGTAATGCCGACCAAACGTTCAGAATTGTGGGTCACTCAAAAAACGGTAAAAATTGACCTTGTGCATAAAAGGATGCATACCATTCATATTGCCAATAAGTTAAAGGCAATAAAAAAGAAAGATGGCTTGCCACGAGCTCGAACATTCTTGAGCTGACCCTGAAAAAAACAGAAAGATGTAGAGGTAGGCAGAGAGAACAGGGTGTTGCATGCAGAAATAGATAGACATAAGAATGACAGGTCCCCTGGGAAGGTAGGGGCACTGAGCAATTGCCCAATTTGCTGATGTCTAAAACTTTTCAGCCGGTGTGGAAGCCAAGGAGACCAGCACAGTGGATGGCGCTGGAACCAAAGTCGACACTAGGGCTGGTGTGGAAGCCAAGGTTAGGATGAGAGGATTGTAGTCAGAGCTGAAGGCAGATCGGCCAAGATGAACTAGAGGGCCTTGCGGATCCTTGGGTCGTAAAGGCACGCCAGAGGAGCCAATGAAGTGTTGAAAATGAGTAGCATGGCCTTCCAGATGTCTACCACTTGCTGTGATGTCATTGACAGAGCTGGAAACTTGGGGTGCAT
Source organism: Lissotriton vulgaris (assembly GCF_964263255.1). Lineage (NCBI taxonomy): Eukaryota > Metazoa > Chordata > Amphibia > Caudata > Salamandridae > Lissotriton > Lissotriton vulgaris. The sequence goes on along the minus strand of NC_141698.1, from coordinate 274,893,047 downwards.
CTGGAATGGACTCGAATAATGGTCAATGGAGATTTGGAATGAGACCAGGAGGCACGCCGACACCCCCAAGCCCTTTCTAGAGTGGTAGGAAGGGGCCAAGTCCCACTTTGACTTCTTATATTTCTTCTTGGACCTACCCGAACATTTTGACAGCAACAATTATATGCTGCAGGAACACATTTGGGAACAAGACCTTCTTTTTGACTTCGACCGGTCATGGCATGGGGTCTTCCAATGTGTGGTGACATACAACTTCCCCTCACTGCCCTGCATGGCTAATGGATTCATCTGGTCACATTCATCACAGGCTCTGGACCCGTGCCCTGCCCCCAGACATCATAGACATTCGTGAGGATCTGTCATAAACACCTGTTTGCGACAGTCTTGACACAGTTTAAACCCTGTTGTTGTAGGAGGTGATATTTTCGTTTGCACACTTGTAAAATGCTCAAAAAAAGGATCTTGAAAAGACCAAGGAGTATCTTCGGAACTATGCCTGAAGGCCTGAAGGCACAGAAAGAAGGGAACTGACATAGGTGGCAGTTATATATGGCTCTGTTCATCACTTGCAGAGCAGAATGACAACACACAAAGCAACATGACTCCGCATACCGGCGCGCAGAAGTACCCATTGTATAGATCAAGTTTGACACCTGGGGATAGTCACAAGGTGAGGAATCTGCAGTTACACGACACCATCAGAAAATACTTTTTTGGTAAATTGACACCCAACTTTGTGGAAGGACAGACGAATTTTTTTTACACCACAATTAGAGTTTTTTAAAAAAAACTTTCTTTAAGAAAAGTCCCCTGCTCAGTGCCTTTAACAGTGACCCCACTTGCTGTGTTGTTGGTGACTTGTTATGATTTCCACAGGTAAAAAGCAGGAGCCTTACTGTATTCAGTGAGGCACAGGAACAGTGCCCACTGACTGCAGGAACTAACATCAGCTTCCCTTAGCAGGTAGCATATTGGAATATTAGAAACAAAAATATCCTTAACAAACATATTGTTCCATTGCGTGAAACTTTTCTATTGATAATTCCAATGGGGCGATCATTTTGTATACAATATTCCAGACACATTATTTGTGTCAGATGATATTTTGTCCAAGATCTTCTGGTACAATAACCCCTTAGCATTGCTCCACCCACATCGAGAGCAGAGTGCCATCTGTGGAAAGGAAGAGGGGGTCCTTTCATTGTTATTTCCCCCAGTTTCTACCAGGAAATGCAAGGGGGGCCCCATGCTCCTCTGATGGAAGTTCAATAGCTGTAGTAAGGAGTAGCACCTAGCCCTTTGGTACTCTTGCTACTCTCCTTGCTACCCCCATTAATTATGAAGGAATTGTAGGTAACTGGTGCTCCCACACTACCTTCTGGAGAGTTCAATCCTTACTATTGACCGAGCCCTCGGTAGAGGCTTCTGAGCAGCTAGGGGGGATACAAGAGCCACTGGGCGCCTGATCTCAGGCACTTTGGTAAACTGAAACCGTTGGACTTGGGGAACATCCTTTACGACGCAACTTTTACCACGCGGTGCTTTTACAACGCAGGCATTACAACGAATACTATTACAACGCATTACACTGGGGGGCGCTCTAGGATAAGGAATAGTTTAATTTACTATCCAACACCTTCCCTAGTGTCCACGGGGACTGGTGTTGGAATAGTAAATTATACTATTCACTATCCAGCACCCCAAAGTGTAATGCGTTGTAAAGGTATGCGTTGTAATACTTGCGTCGTAACCGCATGCGTGGTAAAAGCATGCGTTGTAATGTCATACATCCGTTGGACTTCTCTCACCCTCTGGTAGATAATCGGCATTCAATTAGAATGTTGCATTTTGATGCAGCATTTTTAAGCTGTTATAAAATATATAATTTTTTTTATTGGATAGAAACACATTTAATAGTGTACTCACTTTTAAAGTACCCCCATTAAGAAGGATTTAAGGTGGTCTCAGTGACTCCCTTCCACATACCTCTGGAGAAAGCATGGCTGTTTTGTCTGCATTTCCCGTCACGTTGCATAATTATTGACAGGCACTTAATCCTATAAAATGCTTGTCTAATGCACCAGTTTATTTCTGCTAATTTTAGCCTCACATAATCGGTCCAATTCTATAGCTTCCTTATTACCTTCAAGCAATATATGCCTTGTGACCCTTCCACGTTATTATTCAGTCTGTTTACAAGGCCTGTCTCTGCTGCAGTCTTGTGATCTTGCTCATAAATCAACCTCATGAATACCTCCGAGCGAACAAGAGAGGACATATGTAAAATTATTGTTGTGTTTACAACTAGCAGAAGTCCTAAAAAAATGTATGAGCTCAGCTACCCAGGACAGATGTCATCCTTAGGCCGGGTTGAAACTTTTATTGCCTGGGCGAAATGTTGCGAATTTTGTAAATCTCATGCTACGTGAAACGTGCACATTTTTTTTGCCATTTATACTTTCACGCAATGTCACATCATTTCCGCTGTGGTAAGTTACTTGAAGGCGTAATTGTCTTGAGGGAACAACAAAACAGCGGCAGAGAGATTTTCTTATTAACCCCATGCATGCCGCGGTAGGCGTGTGCGTCAGAAGGCTGGGAGCCGTCCGATCTGCGCACGCGTGGAATGTCGCCGGCGAAATTCCGGCCGCGCCCAAGGGGTTAAACTAGTCCAATGTTCGTATCTTGCATGAATTTTGCGTATGCAAGGTGGCTCACAAACTATTTAAATAAGAGATACCAGCCAATTTAATTTGGCAAAATATGCATACTTTTATGTCATTTTTAAATTATGCATATTTTGTGGGGAAGAAAATCTCAATTTTGATCGACTTTACCCAGAACGCCATGCAGTACGGCAACCGCTTAAACAGCAGTTTTGCTACACTTACTGTGGCGACTCCCAAAGACTTGCAACAGTATGCGAATGCAACATCATGTAAAGGGGGACTCCTGTAGTACTATTCAATGCCCTCATAAATGCTTTTTTTAAGTGGCCAGACTACGTCTATGTCTGCCTTTTGAGGTTTAGCCCTAGATACTGTGCTACCCACAATGGAAACGCTGTTGGTACGGAAGATTAAGAACTAAGGAGTGTGTAATCTGTATGGTAAACAACAGGGCTTGCCAGAAGTTTACCTCACATGCGGATCTCCCAGTGTAGTGTCTATGTGTGGCCCTGAATCCCTTTGCTTTCTGGGAGAAGCCTAGTAACAAAAGTGCCACATTTTTCTCTCAGTAGATCATAGGAACTCACAACGCTCAAAAACGAAGACTCCCTATCTAAGACACATTGCCATTTTATTATAGGACTAGCAGAAACCATTTAAATACATTTTGTGAGAGGTATTGTGTGACATCCCAAGTGAGACCCTTGGTGCCTCTATGCCCTGTGTACCTTAGACCCAAATACTAGGGATTTACAAGGGTGCACCAGTAGCCAATCTGGAGTGTGCCTAAGTACTCACCATGTCCATTTTAGGGAAGAAGCACAGAGACTGGGGTCGTGAGTAGCAGGATCCCAGTCAGACTAGTCAGAAAAACATAATTACACCAGCAAAAAGTGGGGGTGACCATGAAAGCAGATCTTACTTTCCTACACACATCCCCCCCAAACGTAAGGAGATGAGACTAACCTTGCCCAGGTGAGTCTTCATTTTCTAAGTGGAAATATCTAGAGAGTCTATCTGTGTTGGCATGGTTACTCCCAGGCCTATATTCGGCTGAATGGCCCATCCCCTGTAGGGAATTGGACAACTTCAAAAGTTTGGGCTTTTCACCCTTCATTTGTTTTAGCCATATGAGGGGCTTATGGTCTGTCTGAACAATGAAGTGAGTACCAAACAGGTATGGCCTCAACTTCTCCAAGGCCCAGACCACAGCAAAGGCTTCCTTCTCTATAGCTGACCAACGTTTCTCCCTGGGGGGTCAACCTTCTGATTATAAAAGCCACTGACAAAACTGCTCCTACCCCTATCTCAGATGCATGTTTTGGAATAGTCAGGACTTTGCAGAATGGGAACAGTGCACATGGCCTGCTTCAGGTCATCACATGCTTTTTGACAGCTAACTGTCCACTGAAATTTCTTTGGCATTTTCTTGGAGGTGAGATAATTAAGGGGAGTCACTATGGACCCATATCCCTTATAAAAACCTGTAGTACCCAGTCAGGCCCAAGAAAGCTCTGATCTGGGTCTGGGTAGCGGGAGAAACTCAGTCCATGATAGTCTGGATTTCACTCTCTCATGGTTGAACTTGGCCTCCACCTACCAGGTGACCCAAGTATATTACCTTGGTCTGCTCTATATGGCACTTGGTAGCCTTGATAGTCAGGCCTGCCTTTTGCAGTGCCTCCAGAACATTTCTTAGGTGGACCAGGTGATCCTCCCAGGTGGAGCTAAAGACAGCAATATCATCTAGATAGTCACACTTTACCTAGACTATACCTATACTAGACCTGTGAGAACTTTGTTCACCAACCTCTGAAATGTGGCAGTTGTATTTTTCAGAACAAAGGGCATTACAATAAATTAATAGTTCCCACTAGGGTTTGAAAATGCTGTTTTTGGCTTGGCATCTTCAGCTAGTATGATTGGCCAGCATCCTGCAGTAAGGGTAAATGTACTCCAAAACGTAGCGGAGGCAAAAGTATCTATGAACTCATCTGCCCTTGTAATGGGGTGGACATCAGTCCCAGTGACTGCATTGAGGCCTCTGTGGTCCACATAAAACCTCATCTCTCTTTTTTCCACTCTTGGTATGAGGTTGTGGTACTAGGAAAACTGGGCTAGCCCAGGGCCTGTCTGAAGGCCCAATGACCCCCAATTCCAGCATCCTTTGGACCTCTGACCAGATGCAGTCTCTGACATGGTCAGCCTTTCTGTAAATGTTGTTCTTTACTTGCAGATTGCCACCTGTGTCCACTTAATGGGTACATCAGGTGGTTTGAATGGGTGTCAAAGAACACATATGCTTGTACTGCTTGAGAACCTTCCTGCAATCAGCTTTCTGCTGATCAGTGAGGCTGCTTGCCATGGCTACTCCATCAACTGACCCATCAGCAGGGTTTTGAGAGAGGAGATCGGGAGAGGCTCACGCTCTTCCTCCTGTCCCTCATCAGTTGCCATGAGCAAGCGCATGTCAGCCATGTTCACAAAAGGTTTTGGGCAGTTCACAAGAATTCCCCCGTGGGGACTTCTTGGAGTGCCTATGCCGACCAAGTAGGGACCTTACCTTTCTTTTCAAGGATGGTGTGGGGGCCACTCCATTTTTCTTGGAGAGCTGCTAAGGTCACAAGCTCCAACACCCACACTTTCTGGCCTGGCTGATAAACAGTCGGGACAGCCTTTTGGTCATGCCAGGCTTTCTTAAGCTCCTGGCTGGCCTTAAGGTGTTTGCTTGTCTTCTTCATGTACTCAGCCAATCATGAACGCAGGTCAAGGACATAGTCCACAATATCCAGTTTATAAGGTTTGAGAAGTTACCCCTATCTCTCCTTAACTAGACACAATGGACCCCTAACTGGATGTCCACACAGAAGTTCAAATGGACTGTAGCCAACCCCCTACTGAGGAACCTGTCTGTCTGCAAAGAGAAGGCAGGGTAATAAGAAATCACACTTTCGCCTGAGCGTTTCTGGGAGTCCCATGATAATACCCTTAAGGGTCTTGTTGAACCTTTTAACAAGCCTTTGGCACTGTGGCACTGTGGATGGTAGGGTGTGGTAAATGTATAGTTTACTCCACACTCTTTCCACATAGAAGTTATTTACCTAGACCTGAAGTTTCTACATCTGTCTGTTAAGACCTCCTTAGGTAAGCCCACTCTGGAAAAGATTCCGAGGAGTATGCTGGCCACTACAGGAGCTGTAGTGGCTCTAAGGGGAATTTCTTCTGGATACCTAGTGACATGGTCTACCACCACCAGGCTATAACTGTGTCCAGATGCAGTTGGAAGGTTCAAGGGACCAACAATGTCAATCTCCACCCTCTTAAAGGGAACCTCAACCACTGGAAGTAGAATTAAGGGGTCCTTTGTAGTACCACCTGACTTACCACTGGCTTGGAAAGTGACACAAGAGCGACAAAACTCCTTGATATGGTGTCTTCAGACATATTGGGTCAGTGAAAATGAGGGACAATCCTGTCCCAAGTGTTGCTTTGCCCAAGGTGTGCTGCAAGGAGAATGACATGTGCTAGGGAGAGAAGAAAAACCCAGAACTTCTGAAGTATTACCAGTCTCCTAGTGGCCCAAGGCTTGGGGTCTCTACCTTCAGAATACAGAAGCCCATCTTTTCAATAGATCCTATGACACCCACTGACATTCCCTGCTTCCTCAGCAGCAGCTTTCTGTCTGAGGGGTTCAAGAGAGGGGCAGGATTGCTGTTCCAAACTCAAGTCTGCCCTGGAAGGACCCCAGGCCCCCAAGAACTCTACCTGATCAGGCGCAAGTGCCTCTGGGACAGTTCATTCACAGAGACTGAAATCATCTCCTTCATGAGACCGATCCCCACTGTCAAGGATCTCAAGTACCTGTCCAAACTGTAGCTTCCACAGGAGCTGATGTAAATTCCTCTATTCCCAACTTCCCTACCAGCGAGTATCAACTCACGTGTAGGAGAGAGGGGGAAAGGAGAGTTGGAGTGAGAAAAAGAGAGACCGCACTACTTCTTGTTCTTCGGACTGGATTCTACCTTCTTCTTGTGAGGAACCCTGCAATAAACACAGTCATGCATTCACAGTAACCAAATCTTAAAACTAACTCTATCTAAATACTGTTACGATGTATACCTGTCTTCCACAGCGCTATTGCCGCTCTCTTGTAGATGTAGGTCATGTGTCTAAGACCCTTCTCTATTCTATCATGGAACGGGTGTCTTGTTGTCTTGAAGTATTCTGTAAAATAGATAACATGTAATCTCTGTCTAGTAATATTCCCTTCCTTCCTCTGTACGCTAGTTACCTTGCTACACCTGTTCCATGTATATAATATTCCGAGAAGATTTATTCTTGTCCTTTACTGAAGTAGTAGAACTAAATGTTTTTTCTTTTTTCTTTCTTTTCTCGCAGCAAAGGAAACTTGAACACGTGTTGGTAAGTTCAATTACATATATAATTATATCTACTCTTCCTGCTGTCTTCAATCTTGTTGGTCTGAAGTCCACTAACTTTTCTTACTGAATATACAACTAATAGTCTCTCTCAAGTATCTTGGAAAATTATAGATTTCTTCTCTTCCTGGTTATTTCAGTTCATAACCTTCTTGAATTCCATCTGTAACTTCACTCTTGTCTACACTCTTATTCTTCTCCTTACAGAATTTGAGTGTCAAAAGTATTGCCTGAAACTATGTTGCCTAAACTGTCATAGATAGTTTAACTCACTTTCTAAGACGGCTAAATGTTCAAATATGCAGCTCAAAAGAGATTTATTGCCTTCACTTAGCTGTCTGCTTCGAATACTCTCCAGAAGTTCCAAAACACGAATTTCACCAAATGTCTACAGCGCTGAGGAATGCACTGTTGTCTCCTCAGTATCCCCTTTGAAGTGCGCAGTTGATAGTGCGAGCGAAAGATCAACTAGACCGCTAACTTCAAACGAGATCGTGTGGCGGTCATCATGGAATACAGCGGCCGACCACCCGATAATAACTGCAAGGCCAGGCTGACCAAGGTCAGCGAAATGACTCTCCTTAGGTTACTGTAGCGAAGTAAGGTGGGTAGAGGTCTAGAGTGGCCCGAACCTTGTCTAAGCCTTAGTTTGATACCTTCACTCCTAACACCCACTGGGAATTGGGGAGGAGGATAATTCCTTACCCTTCCTGCTCCTTCTCTGAGGAGCAATCTGGTCCATTAGTCCAGGATACAGTACTCCCTCAGTACTGAGCAGTTTGGCCTGAGCCCTAGTTACAGCAAAGACACTGCCAGATAATGCCCATCATTTTTGCATGAGTCCCGAACTCTACCACAGACCAGGTGGAAGTTTCTAAATCATTCCCCAACAGACAATCTACAGGTAGGTCTGAAGATACCACAACTCTCTTAGGTCCAGTTAGCCCTCCCCAGCAGACATTCAAAACAGCTAAGGAATGTTCAGTCATGGCATTGCTAGCGTTGGGTAATTCATACGTTTGTCCAAGTAGGATTTGTTCAGGGGACACATGTTTCTCTGTCACCATGGTGACACTGGTCCCTGTGTCCCTGAAAGCTATTGCTTCCTTTCCATTGATCAAAGGCAGTTGTCTATACTTGGCCAAGTTAGTGGGACCTACTAGTAAGGTGGCAGGATCAATGCCACCATCACAAACTAGAACAACCTGAGCTGGAGTGATGACTGGACCAGAACGACCTCTGACCCCAGGGTTAGCCCAACTAATCCCTTGGTTGCTGTGCTACCACTTATACTGGTGCTGGGGGCACAGTTGCCTTAGGGACAAGGGTAGCAGGTTCCTTGGCCTTTGGACAATCAACATCTCTTGTCCAGTGGGTCTTTACTTTACATAAATAACACCAAGGTTTCTTTTTGCCTTTCTTTGAGTTTTGGGACTCACCCCGAGATGCAGGTTTTTGGGGACCTTGAGAAGATTTCTCTTTGTCTGTTTCCCCACCCTTTTCCAGGGTTTTAGAAGAATCTTGCTTTTTCTGCTCACCTTCACTACCATTGTTCTTCTGCTTAACCCTGGGGGGGACCCAGTTGGTTGCATTCTTTCCAAATTCTTGGGGAGAAGTCAGATCAGAGTCCACCAGGTACTGGTGCAAAAGTTGGTTCTGACAGTTATAAAGGATGTGCTCCCTCATTACCTGATTGTACAATCCCTCATAGCCCTGTACCTTGCTTCCATGAAGCCAGCCTTCCAGAGCCTTACTAGCACTATCAATGAAATCCACCCAGTCTTGCATGTGTGCCTACTGGGTCTCTTCGAACTTAATCCTGTATTGTTCAGTGGCTAAGCCAAACCCATCAATGAATAATTGTCAGCATCCTCCTCTCTAACAATGAAGAGATTATCTCTTCCTTTGTTAGCAAAGAAGAGCCACAGGATAGCTGCCCACTGCCCTTAAGGGACCTTCTGAACTTTACAGGCCCTCTCTAAAGCAGACATTCATTGCAGAATCTCATCAGACTATCCTGCTGAGGTTCCTAGTGTCAAAGGATGGTTCCCTGATTCTAGGAACACTTGGGCTGCCACCATGGGTTTTTGGACTTTCGGGACCTCTTTGTCAAGAGCCAACTGATCTAGCCTGAGCTTGAGTTTAACTCTCTCAAATTTGATCAGGTGGTATTCCTTCTCCAAGGACTCTTCTCTCTGGCTAGAGACTGAGGTCCATATGGAATATCCTGAAGCATTCGATTTAGCAGAATGAGCTCTAAATCCTGTTTGCCTGCTCTGAACGCTCCCAGGAGCAATAAAGCAGAACCTACTTCTAGGGACACCATCTGTTCCATCTGCACTATTCCCTGAATCAGGGTCCTCAGACTCCTCTTGGTCATGCTCAGAATTAGGGCCACTGGGTGTTCCCCCTCCTGCCTCTTCTTCTGCAGCATCCCCACCCACTTTGTCCTGGTTCCCTAACCTGTCAGGGTTCTGGAGATCAACCTGTAAAAGGAGCTCAAAGAGATGCTTAGTGGTTGGATTGCGATCTGTCTTTAACTTCCTAGAAGTACACAAGGTCCTTAGTACCTGGATTTTAAGACCACAATATCTAACACTGGGCCCCATTGAGGTCCATTACTCTAGACATGTCTAGGTGTAGTGTGGTGTTGCACCTACGTACCCTAGTGGAAACTAAACTGTCTAAGATTGGAACAAGGGTTATACTAGCCCCTTATCAATCAATCTATATGTTGAGTGGAACTCACTTAGTCTATCTAAATATTATGCGCCTAATTCTAGTGACAATATTTCAATTAATCCACACCTAGATTAGCTAGTAAAACAAAGCAGTCTTGAATCCCAACTACTGCACACCAATTTGAGAGGCTAGTATATGGCACTCACGTATGTAAGTGTAGCACCCTTTACTAAACCAGACAACCCTCATGATGATTTTAGTAGACTTAGACAACCTTAGAAAGCTCTCTAAGAGGTAGCTGTGGAGAGCAGCCTTTAGGTTTAGTCCAGAAGGAGTGTAAAGCAGCTTGATGTGCCAGTACCTAATCTTATAGTATGGGTTAAGTGAAAAAGAATCACACGCTGTAGTTATAAAAATATGTATTTTACTACAAACACCCACTAGCACATTATATTATCTCCTACCCAGAGATACAAACACAATCATACACAATACCTAGGAAATAGAACTCACAAGTAGCACAAATACACAGTGGTCTCCAGGGGAAGACCAAACCATGTACTAAAATAGTGAAATGCGAACCACGACCTAAGTCAAGATTGGACCCAGTAGACGTAGAAGTGTTAGGGACCGAAGGAACCACCGAAGGTAAGTACCCTCTGTGAAAGGATACCTATTGTCCTGCCTTCCTTTGCTCAAGCTTGGCTCAGCAGTAGGAGGGCAGAATTGTGTCTTTGGTCCGCAGCAGCCCTAGCTAGCAGTCTGCTTCTAAAAGATTGGTACTGGGAGCACTGAGGGCCTCCTGAAGAAGCTTTACAGTAGATGGAATCATACTTCCCACATCAGTATGATTCAAACATGTTTGATACCAAACATGACAGGGGTTGTTACAGCCAGTTCAAAGATGGCCACTGTGTTATGATGCATGGCCACTTTATATGTCATAATGGTTTATGCACTTAGAACCCGGGAGAATGGACTCTGAATGTTGTAGGGGGACCCCTATTAGGGTTTCCCCCTCATGCGGTGCTCCCTCACACTTAGGACACAGCACCTTGCCTTCAGGATTGAACGGCCTGCTTTTGGGGTGACTTATAGGTTTTAAGTGTAGGGAACTGAGATATAAGATAACTTATATCTGTTGTATGTGGTGCTAGCACCAGTTTACACAGCCTTCAATGGTAGGGCTGGAGTCACCATTTGAGTGGTCTCTCATGGGTGGCATAATACATGATTCAGCCCATGGAAGACCTCTGTTGTACCTATGCCCTGGGTACCTTAGTACCATATACTAGGGACTTCCAAGAGTACACCAGTAGCCAATCTGGAGTGTACCTAAGTACTCACCATGTCCATTTTAGGGAAGAAGCACAGAGAGTGGGGTCCTGATTAGCAGGATCCCAGTCAAGACTAGTCAGAAAAACATAATGACACCAGCAAAAAGTGCAGGTGACCATGAAAGCAGATTTTACTTTTCTATACATTTTGAAAATGGAATTTTGGGATATTTAACTGATGTATAGGATGCTTGAAAATGTTATATAAAACTCGATTATTGAAAATCATCTGACTTTTTAAACTACTTTTCTTTTTTTTTTTTTTTTAAATTTTTGGAGGACCTTTATTTAGAAAAGGGTGCACACAGTTATTCAGCCAAATATCCCGGAGGCATGGCAGCAAAAATATAGAAAATCGGACTGTCTCGGCACACCCAGGAGAGCATCTCAGGATTAGAGAGGTCAATTTTTAAAAATAAAACAGGATATACACGGTAAATACGTAATACAGTTCCATATGTTAACGAGACGGAAAAAGAGAAAAGAGAACAGGAGGGGGCCGGCAACGGGATCTAAAGTAGATACAATCACCGGGTGGGCAGGGAAGCATGTCCAACTGCAGAGACGACAACATTTTGAAGCGAACAATATAAGCAAGCATACATTTCTGAAAACTCCCGACTAATGCCCCACCCGATGAATCCAATGACAGGAGAGACTGAGCAGCCACAGTCCCAGCACCGCCCAGAAAGTCCAAACAGTAACCCGATAAACTGACCCCCAACCCAGGGAGAGAGAAAAAAGGAAGTCCAGTCAAACTAAAAGAAGAGAAAAAGGCCATAGAAACAGAGAACGGAAAAACAAAAATACCCCACCCCCTACCCCCCACCCTGCACCCCTGCAGATGGCTACGGCCTACCCTCCTAGCAGCGTGCCTATCACCCAGCGACCAAAAACCCGAAATATAGTTGAAAAGAGATTTATAAAGGAAGGAAACACAGAAAAAGAAAGAAACGAAAAGTTAAGGGAGGAGGAGAACCACGCATCCCCGGTCGCACTACCCCCCTCCTGCGACGTACAGTCCTGGTCATTAAACAATCAGCAGCAAAGCAAAGTAAATTCGGTAGAACCCAGGAAAGACGTCATACACCGCCCCGCCCCCTGATACAGCAAAATGGCGGATCCCGGGTCCCTCACAAACCCTTAGCATCCGAGTCGAACACCAGTCTCACCCTTGACCTCTACGAGTGTTCACCATGAGTCCCGCACATCGCACCCGCATATTCACAGGATAAATCAAAAGTTCAGCCAGTCCACAAATCTGTGCGGCGAGTCCAACGGATATCCACCGTCCACCACAATCCTCAGCCGCCATGACACTCGCCACGGTACGACCAGATCCCAACCGTACCATACTCCACCACACTGCACAGCTCACACGATCGATAGATGTTCGCTGTTTCCGGCGGGTCACAGTTTCAATAAAGTCATAGGGGGACGAGCACATGAATACGACCACAGGTGGACTCGCCAACGTGGGCGGGCGATACACCATGGCGGCGGGTTCAGCCGCACACAGCGGTACAGACATTGCCATCCAGGCTTCGACACTAGATGGGCCTGGAGTCGTAGATTCCGGGATCAAAGTGGGAGAAACGGCTCGCTTAGGGGGACCAGACAGATCAGAGTCCTTATGCGATCGGGCAGTTTCGGTGTCATCCACGATCGACTTATGTGAAAGAGCAACCATGTAGGAGCACAGACCCTTAATGGCGGCCATCACGGTTCGCAATGATGGCTCTTCTTCACCCCGCACCACCGCGAACTGATCGACTCCAGACATCAATACGCCCTTCGGGTCACCCGATTCCCCCAGGGACCGAAGTGCGATGAGGGCAGGCGGGGGCAGGAGGCACACAGTCAAGCAACGATAGGGCCTCTCGGAAGGGGGCCCCACCCCGGCGGGAAGGGAACGCCGAGAAGGGGACCCCCGACCTCTCAGCCACTCACAGGATCATTACACCTCCACAATGCGGGTAGAACCGCAGGCTCTCCACCAATCCAGGGGCAGGTTGCTCTCCACTTCTATCGACCGGACCGTGTCTGGATCCCCCGGCCGCCGTTGTTGCACTGCAACCCGGCAGAGTCAGTACTCGAGGTCCCGGCTCTCGGTCAGCGTTAGGCCAAGAACTTCCACTCTATGTAACTCTGGCCATCCGGGCCGTACGTTTCCCAGGACCACACCGCCAGTATCAGCAACGGGTCACCCACACGGGGGTGAGGCGAAAAAGCAGGATTTGTAGCCGGATATTCAAGCAGCAGGAGGAGGTCGACGGAGCCGAGAGCTTATGCGGCCATCTTCGTTCGTTGCTAGGCTCCTCCCCCTTAAACTACTTTTCTGATTAAAGGAAATAATCAAATATGTTGGGCACCACAAGACAGTACCTGCCAGTATGGTGCGTCATACACTTTAGCCTATTGTGAAGAAAGACATGTTATGTTTAGAGCTGGCTACTTTCCTTCCTTTAGGAGGGACGTGAGATGACGGGGCCATCATCGAAGGATATAGAGTCATCCAATTAATTAATTTGTCAAGACCAGTAAAATACTTTTTTGTAAATTAAATTTGTGATGTTTTGGTCCATATTGTCAATAGGGTTATTGAAAACTGAATAAGCAGCTGAGGTATTGACAATCGTTTAAATTAAGGAGTTAGCTTCACATAGAAATGCACTGTTCCACTAAAATACCTGCCAGAGGAGAAGAAGGCAGAATATGGTTTCCATCGCTATCATAGCACTTCAGCTGCATTTGGTTAACTCGTGTTAGAAATGTTAATTAGCTGCTTGGAATTTAAAGTGCACACGTATCCTGTGCTGTCAAGTAACAGGCTGTTTCCTGCTGAATGACTGAGGGAGATTTATACATAAGGTGCACCTGACGCCCTTCATTTTCTTTCTAATTAATTTGTAATAACTTTTTAAACATGTTCATCAATCAGAATCCTTTCCATTAACATATTGCGTATCTTTCTTCATAACTGTACAAATGCAACCTTATGTGTGTGACAATAACAAGTATAATCTCCCACAGTGGGGATGACCTATCACCTTATGTCTTGGAGTCCCATGTTTGCTAAGGTTTCCCGCACCTCCCTGAAGGCTATTCGTGAAGAGTTTGCCTGTAGGCCTGAATTTGCGAAAGCTTTGTCCACCATCTGATTGAAATCCCTGTTAGGACTGTAGACCCTACAGCGAAGCCACATAATTTTGTGAAGTTTTATGTATAAAGATGTCTAGACCATAGCTCAGCGGTACAAAAGGGGGTGGTGATGGACGGAGCATCTGAATCAATTAAACACTCACACCCAGTCAAAAGATCTGGGTTTAATCCATCACCGTTCTTTAGCCCACTCTGCCACCCCAGTTCAGACATGGCTATATGCAAATTAGTCTGCCCCTGTGCCTCATGGGAACAGTCCAGCCCGAACTGCCAAGCCATGTCTGCCCTGGACCGGAAACAAGCTTCCGAGGACCGGTTTCTGGCATTCCAGCCGTCTTCAGCCCGGATTGCTTGAATCCAGTGGCAAAGCAAGGGACTCACGTCTGAGCATACCCTGCCACACTTATGGCTGCCAAAAGCGGTACAAAAGGGGGTGGTGAAGGACGGAGCATCTGAATCAATCAAACACTCAGACCATAGCTCAGGGCGTGTATATGTTTCAAAGTCTCACTGCCAATCCTGCCTTTCACAAATATATAATGTCCATTTCTATTAGCCATGTTTTTTTGATACCACTATGGTTTAAGTAGGCAGCATTACTACTTCCATATTTCCTTTATCTAATGGATGAGGTGGTTACTCTCCTCACCAGTTCGCCCCCCACCCTCCAATTGAAATCCCTCACCCCTCAACTCTCTTCCCCTCCGGGTGGATAGAACCCTCCGTTCGTGTGACTACAAAAAACTATGCGAATTTCTTCTAACCAGAATCACAATTCCTTAACACACGTACCTGAGGCTTGCTCATATTGCACCCTAGGTCTGTGAACCTCCCATTTCATGCTTCTGTTATTAGGATTATTTTATTCCCCATTAAATATTAACAGGATTTTTTTGTGCGCGGCTCGTAGCATTAGATCTCTCTGCAGGTATGATGATAGTTTTGCCAATATGCCACTCGGCCTTTTACCTTAGATTAGTGTTCTCCTGCCCAGTCTTATCAGGTTTACCATCTGAGTGAAGTCTTCTTCTGCCAGGTTATTTTCTTCCTGTGCTAGGGTCACGGTTTTCTCTGCCAATGTTTCCACTACTTGTCTCAACAGGTCTACATCCATTAGTGCATGTCCGAGATCTTCCATCCATTGCTGGTACAATTCCCTTAGAATGCCCTTAAGATCATATTTCGTGGATGATGTGATTCCAGCGTGTGTGATATCTCTGTAGTTCCTTCAGAAACTGCAGAAGCTGGTGAGAACCTTCCACGTGTCCTGGTGAGATCCTTCCATGTGCCAGGCATTGTGTACTGAAGGCCCACATTTCTTTTTGACCCTTAGGTTCTGGCTTAGGATGCATCTAGCCCGCATCCCCTCAGCGGATTTCCCTTGATGTTTGTCTTTTGCTATCAGTGTCTCTGTACTATATTTGTCCCATAGGGCATCTCAAGCAGGCTACTTCAAGTCACCAGAGGAGTCTGGCTTCGTCTCCCGCTCTGCTTTCTAATTCAGGACTCAGTTTTTGTCCACCTCAGTGGGTAGTTTCACTCTTTATTTTCGCTGAGAAGCCGACTGCTTGGACCCTTGCTGCCTCCAGCAACCCCTCGATCTGGAGAGCCTTCACGGTGGGGTCTGATGCCGAGGGCTGGCCTTATTACCCGTCAGGTCTCAGGCCTATTCTGCGCTCCACTGCCTCATGACTTTACCTCTTGACTCTGGCCATGGGAGGAGGGATGTTCCCACCTGGGCAGGTACGGCTGCCCAAAATTCCCACTGAGAGGCCAACTTATTAAACTAGTTTAATTTCCAGCATTTCCTCTCTCCTCAGTCTGGTTGGCCTTTATCCTGGAGTGCATTCCCAGGGCTGACCTCCCTCTCGGTCACGTCACTGACCTAGTCCATACTTCTTCGCCGTGCAACTTCACCTCTGTCTCTGGGGGCATGGGTACTCACCTTGCGCTTTCCAAGACCCAGTGTTATTTAACTATTTATTCCACATTGTTACGCTCACACTTCACAATCACTCCATCAATATTACTGTTTGTCTCCACCTGTTGTGTTCCATGCTTCAGTGGCTTTTAGAGAGGCCCTGAAAATTCTTTAAAAAATGTAAAGGGGAACTGGGTTACTCTATTGGTGATGATCATGTTTGGTAACCATGCAATCTGTAGACCTGGCTCGAGAATAGACAAGCAGACTCTGCCAGAGGGTATTTTGGCAGATGGCCATAATGGGGCAGTAATCCACGATTACAGACACAACTATTACTTGTTCAGATGATGGCAGGTCTGTAATGAAATCAATGTATACTTGCAGCTATGAATGATTGGGTACTAGAATATGTTTTATATGGCCAGTAGTTATTATGTTATGTTTTGTCATACAGACTCAACACAGATTTCTATTTTTAAATCTAACACCAGACATAATATTGTACTGAATCTTTTACCGTAATGGTCAGCACTGAGAAGTTCATGACACCACAATGTTATCTTCTCTCCGATAGCAACCCATAGAACATTTTGAATCCATAACATTACCCAAACCAATTTGGATGTCTTTTACGTAGTAAAATGAGTTTATCATCCCTCTTCAGTGAAGTAGCAGAGCCTCCCCTTTTCTTTAGTTGTAGATAACCATCTGCCTACTTTGTTGTGAAAATGGCAGAAGTTTCTAGATAATGGGAGGACTTTGTCACATAGCATCGGCTCATTGATTAGGTATTCTGGGCGTGCATATGGTTGAAAATTCAAGATGGTGAGGAAATATAAATTTTATGGTCAAGTTGTGTTCCCTAGCGTGTACCCCACTGTCTCCATGTACCAGCTTAAAGTGCATGTAACTTCCCTCCTGTGCCAGCTATGAAGACGCAAATACATTTGCGTCCAACGTTAACATGTCCTCTTTCAGACCCACCCTGAATGGGTTGAATAGTCTGTTCCTAAGTATGCTATGCCAACGTCTTTTTGTGGTGTACTTTACACGTTTTTCAGCTCTGGCAAAGTAGGCCCTGAATTCTGCCATCGAGCCTTTTTTCCTGCCTTCTGACTCTGAGAGCCTCAGCCCAGGCAGCCTCTGTACCCGTGACCTCTGCCTTACTCCCTGTGCGGCTCATGGCGCTTAGCTCAGCCTGCTGCCTGCCAAGACTGACTTCAACCTTCGAATTATCTGTTCCGCTCCTCGAAAATACATTCCTGCCTACTAGTTTAAGTAAACATCCCCCCAGCTGCAGAGCAAAGGGCCCGGCCTCACTGTCTCCGTGCAAGTAATTCATAGCCCCTGTTACCATGGAAGGCCCATACCCCTCGCATTCTCATGCAGACACTTTGGCGCTTATACACGCACTCACAGTCAGTATAGAATAGTTTCTGCCCCAGAGACCTTTTCCGTTTAGATAATATGGTTCCCAAACATCAGATATCAGATATGATAGAAGTACGAGTTGATCTGACATGCCAGACTTCTGTCTCTTTCCGCCAGTGTAAATGTCAAGTCCCCTGCACCCTCTGGTTTCACGTCAATCTCACGTCATGCAGCTGCGCGCGCATCCAAGCCTCAGATTTCTGCTGACATTGCAACATTTCTGCTTTGTGCCACCCACTTGTGACACCTACCTGTGACGTTTCTAGCACACACCTCTATGTTCACGCCTAGTTCACGCCTTCTAATTACGTATCACTACCACGGGTGTGCTCTTATCTTGCTTCTCTCAGCTGTTACGCCTACTGTATTGGTTTCTACTGTACGATTTAAGTATATAAGCTATGTATTGTCAATAAAATATTGCTCTATCCCTTCCTGAACCCCCGTGGTTGCAGGAACATGATATCCAGTTCTAGAACCATTCCTTTTTAAGGAATAAAACCCCAAAGAACTCGAACACCACGGACTCTGCCTCTTTCTTTCCGATTGAGTTATTATTGATTAAGTACTTACCTGCATAGAAATTAGGACGGTAAATCAAATATTTACCACATTATTTTGGCGCCCGAACAGGTGTGTTGGTGACGGGGGTGGCAACCCGCCTCCAGACCATATCCCGCCATTACCGCAACCAGGTTTCCCCGTTCGACAGCCCATCGTTCCTCCACCTCCACCACTTCCCGCACCTAAAATTGATATACCAAAACCGCTTCTACCTGATCCTACTAAAAGACAAGTTCAAGTACAGATACAGACTCCACAGAGAGATAATGTCCAAGCTTCCGCCTCAGGAGGTGCGACCGGGGGTTACCGGACCCCGCCACCAACACACAGATTACACCTTAGGGATATGCAGAATCCTTTTACGCTCCAATCACCCCGTCTCGACATACTCAAAGAACCGCTTCAAGTTTGCAGATATGATCCAGTACCCGGCAAAGACGATAGAATGATGATAGCATCACTACGCTTACGACATGCTACAGATTATCTACTGTTTTTCTCAGGAATGAAAGAGCACCTAGATAGAATATATCATTTTGTCCAGACTGGGGAAGACCCTGACAGTATTAAGGAGGCCATGGCACATCAGAAAGTTGACACTCAAGCATATATACTACGTTTTTTCATAAATTGTTTAATAAGAGAACGAGACAGGCCTGAGACAGAACAGGAGGAATTAGATGGACTCAACAAGTGGGGTCAAAATATATCCGAAGGAAAACATGATAAAGGGGGTTGCATAGCCAGTATGTACAAGAGAATAAGAAAAGCAGTGATAGAAATACACGAAAAAGAGAAAGAAAAAGCTTCCGAGGAGGAGGAGGAAGAACCTGAAGAACAAGAAAAGACTACAGATACGATAGCGTATGTAGGTAAGGGAACTTACCTTAGGAAAGGCATTCGTCCGGAAAGCAAGAGAGTTTTTCTCTCTGGCATAACAAAACCGAATTCTCCTGAACATCAGTTCCAGGAGACTGATAAAAGGCTTCGAGAACGAATGGGGTACCATGTACTCAATTCTATGGATGAACAAGAACTAGCCCGGTCAGCAGTATTATGGGCTGACAATCCGAACATATACAATGATGACACAGTAGCGCAGACATTCCTGAACCTATCCCCAGACGAACAGAAATTAGCAGGTGTATACATGGTTCAGCACCTCCTCACGTTATACAGAAATCAACATTCTGATCCAGGTCCCTTACACGATACATTAGAAGCACTACTCATGGATAGATGGAGAGGTCTAAGTACCAAGTTAATACAAATAATTCTAGAACAACGACATAGATACAACACTTTCTTAAGTGCCGAATATGTTCCCGCTCCGCCCCCAGAAAGAAAAATGTATCATATGGACGTCTGCATGGCATTGAAAGTCAGAACCCCTTACGAGAAGTACATCCGGTTATGGGTACCGATAATAACTTGAAACGTGTGTATGTACACACGCCTCTGACCAAGTTGGAACTGTTAGAAATGAAGAAACTAGTACCCTGTCACGACAAAGACCCTGCAGGTTTTCACAGAGAACTTAAAGACATGTTACTGATGGGGGATTACACATATGAAGATATCATGAAAATGTTAAAGGTACTGCTGCCCACCGGCATCTACGAGAAACTAAAGGAAAAAGAATGGGAGGTGGGAGACAAAAAGATTGTATGGGCAGAAGTAGAAGACGAGGAGGAAAAACGTACCCCAGGGCTAGGCCTTGGGGAGAAAACTAAAGCGTTACCAGGTTTGATAGTACAGGTTCTGCCAAGATTACTGACAACTAGAAAGGAAGATTGGGACGCAATTTCGGCCTGTAAACAGAAACCAGATGAAGATACTAGTGACTTCTATTCAAGATTCGAGAAATGTTTCATTATTAATAGTGGTCTTAAACCCAGTAGCGAGTCGTACCCGCACCTTTTCGTATCAAAGTTAGTCGAGAATTCCCTGTTAGCAGTTAAAAACCGTGTATACAAGGTTGAGAGTACATGGCAAGCAAATACGCCATCACAGATGTTACAGATGTTACAATACCATCAGAACAGAATTAGAGAAGAACAGGATCATGAACAGAAACGCATGAAAGACACGAAAATGAAAATGTTAGTGGCCCAATCAGTTCCAGCCGACAGCCAGAGAAAGGGTACGACCCAGACAGGTCACGCCGCAGCTCCCGTTAAAGGGACATGCAACTATTGCAAGCAGCCAGGTCACTATGTACATGAATGTCCAGTTCTGAAACATAATATAGCAACAGGTAAGACTAAGGAAAGACCGCATCCGCCTAGACAAGACCAGGCCCAGCAACAGACTTCACAGAATGTACAGCCCATGCAGAATACACAGCCTACGCATGTTTCATCACATACAGCACAGACAGTAGCGGTATCACAGCCACAGCCCATTGCCGCGACTCAGCAAGTTTCACAACAGATGTACCAGTATGCCCAATCTGCTTACCCCGATTATCCACGATACACATGAAACAGCCTAGAGAGGGAGGTTGGCTTGCCTCTTATTGAAATTCCTGTAGATCAAGAGGGTCCTTATGTACACAGTCAAGTATTGGGAAAAGACAGAAAGTTTTTAATTGACACAGGGGCAAGTCGCACTACAATCAGCCATGATGAAGTCCCAGGGGCACCCCTCTCAGGCTCACAGAATGTTTCCCTTGGTTTTTCAGGACAGCCTATTGTAAACGAGGTATCGAAACCCGTCCCCCTGGCTGTGAGTCCGTTATCACGTGTTACAGACCTGTTACTTACGAAATCATGTCGAGAAAATCTGTTAGGTATCAAAACATTGAAGGCTCTAGGAGCAGTGATATGTTGTTCCCCGGAAGGAGTTAGACTCTTTCTGCGAGATTTCAAGGGTCACTATGTATTACGAGAGTTTGATGTCAGATTGAAAAATGTACCAGATCACTTGTGGGCACAAGGCCCAACCGATGTAGGCTGCATGCACATTACACCTTACCGTGTTACACTGAAACCAGGTGTTGTTTTACCACGAATCAGACAATACAAGTTACCACCCGATGCTGTAGTGGCTTTACTGGAAATCATTGAAGAGCTCATTGCCCAGGGAGTGGTCGTAGAGACCGACTCCAATATCTGTAATTCCCCTATCATTCCGATTCTTAAACGTACTGATCCCAATGCACCGCCAGTATATCGGCTGGTGATTGATTTACGAGAACTGAATAAATGCATTGTACCACAGTACCCTGTGGTCCCCGACATCTCTTCCCTATTGACTGCTATTGATTCAGAAGCAACGTTCTTTACTGTAATTGACCTCAAGAACGCCTTCTTTAGTGTACCTATTGATCCAGAGAGCCAATATCTCTTCGGATTCAGTTTAAATGGACGAAGTTTCAAATTTTCACGCGCACCTCAAGGATTCACAGAAAGCCCCAGCATCTATAGTCAAGCACTGAAAAGACAACTCGATTGTATTCAAATGCCAGTTAACACCGCTTTACTGCAATACGTCGATGATCTGCTGATCACCGCACGAAGTGACCCCGAATGTGAACAAGCATCACTGACAGTTTTACATTTTCTGGCCGACAAGGGACACAAGGTGTCTCCTTCGAAGCTACAATTCTGTGTTCAGCAAGTTGTGTACTTGGGTCACTTGCTGTCCAAAGTGGGGAGACAGCTCACTCCTGATCGCATTCAGTTAATTGTAAATATGCCACAACCCCAGACACAAAAGGAAGTGCGGGCCTTTATAGGCCTCACCTCGTACTGCAGACAATGGATTCCTCAATATGCATTTCTAGCTAAACCACTCATTCAGTTGACAACACAGGAGGCAGCGACTTCGACTGTCCTCCCTTGGACTCAGGAACACACACAAGCCTTTGAAGAATTAAAGAAAGCTTTATGCCAAGCACCAGTTTTAGCGACACCATGTTACAGCAAACCTTTTACACTTTTTGTTACAGAACGTGATGGCACAGCGTTGTCTGTCCTCACTCAAGACCAAGCAGGTTCACATAAGCCTTGCGCTTATTTTTCAAGTACATTGGATTCAGTAGCCCAGGCACTCCCTGCGTGCTTGAAGTCAGTAGCAGCGACAGCTTTAGCAATCAGACAGAGCGACTCAATTGTTTTAGGACATCAATTAACAGTACAAGTTCCACATTCTGTAGAGGTTCTTTTAAACAGAACTCAGACTCAACACTTGACTATAGCACGACTGACAGGTTATGAATTAACGCTATTCCAGCCACACATAGAAATCAGACGCTGCAGCATTCTAAACCCCGCAACATTGTTACCCTCAATTATGACAGATCCAGCCCCGCATGATTGTATAGAGATCATTAATGCAGTAACAAAGCCCCGACGAGACTTAACAGATGTTCCATTGACAAATCCAGACCTGACACTTTACGTGGATGGTTCATGTATGAGAACAAGTACAGGAGAATTAGTGGCCGCGTATGCAGTGACCACTGAAACTGAAGTAAAAGAAACATATCGTATCGATACACTGTCTGCTCAAGCGGCAGAGCTCATTGCTCTGACCCGAGCCTGTATACTAGCCAAGAACAGAAATGTTAACATATACACTGATTCCCGTTATGCCTTCGGAGTTGTACACGACTTCGGAATGTTATGGCAAGAACGAGGTTTCTTGACCTCTCATGGTGCCAAGATTCAACACGGTCCCCTCATTCAAGCACTACTAGAAGCAATACATCTGCCTTCAGGCATATCCGTCATGAAGTGTAAAGCACATACTAAAGTTACAGATTCTGTTTCCCAGGGTAACGACCTGGCAGACCAAACAGCAAAACATACAGCATTGACTCACACCCAGACAACTGATGTGACAAAGACAATAGTACCGACACATTGTATGACAGTTAGGGATCCCACACTAGATGTAATCGATATTCAGACACATGCTACGCCAGATGAAATAAAGAAATGGACTGAACTAGGAGGGATTCAGACGGATCAAGGTTGGATGACGAAGGGAAAATCTACATGGTTTCTCCCCGACTCTATGGTTCAAGTCATAATCAATACAGCACATAGTCCTGCACATCTAGGAGAGAAAGCGATGTTAGACAGTTTACAGAATCTCTGGTACAACAAACACTTACGAGCAGCAGCAAAACAGAAAGTGCGTACTTGCATGATCTGTTGTCAGTTCAATCCAGGTAAAAGCGTCCCCGTAGAGCAAGGTGGATTTCATCCTCCCGATCACCCTTTTGAAGTACTCCAGATGGATTACATCCAGATGGACCGTTGTCGAGGATTCAAATATGTCCTCGTAATTGTTTGTGCACTTTCCCGTTGGACCGAAGCATATCCAGTCCCAGATTACACTGCTCCGACCACTGCCAGGCAGCTGGTTCGAGAATTCTTCCCACGGTACGGCTTGCCTCGTGTCGTGTACTCAGATAACGGACAGCCATTCTCTTCCGAACTTATGAGACAGGTTTCCCTGCTGCTAGGATATCAGTGGAAATTCCATTGTGTCCGACATCCCGAAGCCGCTGGCCTTGTAGAGAGGCATAACCAGACACTAAAGACCCGCCTTGCAAAAGTTTGTAAAGAGAAAGGGGTCGACTGGATAGTCGCCCTGCCAGTTGCATTGTTCTACATGAGAATGGTTGCCCACTTGAGATCAGGACTATCCCCGTATGAAGTGGTCTTTGGCAGACCACCGAATATGTGGGGGACGCCCATACCTAAGAAAATTACCGATGTTGATTGTAATATGTTGACAGATTACCTTGCCTCCTTGATGTCTGCACTCCAATCATGTCGTTCACAGGTTGCCGCAGCTTTCCCCGACAACACTGATGTAAAGCCGCATGATGTCCGTCCCGGTGACACAGTCCTAATTAGGAACTTCGACAGGAAAAGTCCGCTGGAGCCCCGCTGGAAAGAGCCGAAGACCGTCCTTCTTACAACGAGGACCGCCATCAAAGTGGAAGGCCGAAAGGGGTGGATCCATACCAGCCATATTAAAAAGTGTAACGAACTGATGCCAGAAAAAGACTCGTCCACCCCCTCCAAAGACTGTATCGAACCTAGTGACTTTAAAGTTCCGAAACAAGAGAAAACTCCCCGAGAAGAGTACCGCATGAAACTCCGATCTAGCAAGTCAGACAGTTTAATTGTTTAAGTCCTCCCCTAGGTGAATCGGTTAAATAGTTTCTGACATGTATCCCCTAGATCGAGATAGAGAGAGAGAGAGACAACTCAAGAAACGTACATATTGCAAATCACTCCGCAGTCACTGTATAGTGACATTATTGATTATGTTTTTTCTAAGTCTTCTGATTATTGTTGCGAGTATATTGCTTCCTATATACTACCCTATTTTCAAGCGTGAACAATCTGCTTACAATGTCACTGCTGAACATTCTTTTAGTGAATTACCTCCCCACGAACTTTCTTACAGACTTGCGCTGCGCAACAACACATTCATTAGTATGTTACATCACTCCCATCAGACTAACAATGCTACAAACTGCTGGATATGTGGCCGACTCCCTCCCTACCAGAAATACAAGGGAGTTCTGCCCCTCTTTCCGTACCCGTTCACTCATAATGGCTCCTGTGGTGCATGGTTTAGAATAATTAATTCCTTAGATCCTGATATTGCTGTTTACAAAGGAAGCTGGGTTTGGGGAAACTTGAACTTAGTTCTGCTTAATGCCTGTTACCCTGACAAGAAGGGACTTCCCACTAGAATAGGAACTGATCTAGAAAATGAAGTATATGGATTAGGTAATTATACAATTAACCTTATGATTCTCACTGTCGAATCCGAAGCTGCACCAGTTCTCCCCGCTATGTCAGTATTACCAGTAACTGGTGATTTATGTGTCAGTAAGAAAGGTTCAGTACACTTAGGTCATAGTAAATGTACTACTGTGGTCGAATTCAGTGATCAAGGCAAATCTTCTTTTAGAGCTACCCGTCATTCCTACTTTGTTTGTGGTCATACCGCATACATACGCTTACCTCCAGATTGGGATGGTACCTGTTACATTGCATTCCTTCTGCCACCTGTTTTTCTAGCCCCTCCTGATTATCACAGAAATACAAATCTAGTAAAGAATAGGCTCCGAAGAGATCTCCCGATTGTCGACTATACTGAAACGGCATGGGAGCAGTACACAGATTTCAATAAAGGATTCTTTTTCTTCACAGGCCCCGTCCAAAATAGTAAATTAATACGCAGATTAACCAGAACACTTGAAGCAGTAGTGAATGAAACTGCCTCCGCCCTAGGTAACTTAACAGAGGAGCAGTCCGCCATGCGGGTTGTTGTTCTTCAGAATCGTCTTGTTATTGACGTCATCTTGGCAGATAGAGGCGGAGCTTGTAAGGTCATCGGGTCAAGTTGCTGTGTTTTCATCCCAGAAAACGCGCCAACGGTATACCAAGCTATTACACGTCTTCATAAAATTGCAAGTCAGATACATCAGAATCCAGGCACCTGGACTTGGTCCGGTTGGTTCTGGACAACGTTAACTGCTTGGGGATGGAAGATCCTATCCTTCCTAGGCATTGGCCTAGTCATAGTATTCAGTTGCTGCCTGTGCCTACAGTGTGGGCCAGCGATTTGTGGACTGTGTGTCACATCATGCATTGAACATTCCAGTTTTCTCTCAAAACGTGAGAGGAAGAAAGAAGAGCAAATGATGTTACAAGAACAAACTGATCGATTCATGAGTATCGATATATCATGAAGGGTCCGTAGGGAACAAGGAGGGAATGAGGAAATATAAATTTTATGGTCAAGTTGTGTTCCCTAGCGTGTACCCCACTGTCTCCATGTACCAACTTAAAGTGCATGTAACTTCCCTCCTGTGCCAGCTATGAAGACGCAAATACATTTGCGTCCAACGTTAACATGTCCTCTTTCAGACCCACCCTGAATGGGTTGAATAGTCCGTTCCTAAGTATGCTATGCCAATGTCTTTTTGTGGTGTACTTTACACGTTTTTCAGCTCTGGCAAAGTAGGCCCTGAATTCTGCCATCGAGCCTTTTTTCCTGCCTTCTGACTCTGAGAGCCTCAGCCCAGGCAGCCTCTGTACCCGTGACCTCTGCCTTACTCCCTGTGCGGCTCATGGCGCTTAGCTCAGCCTGCTGCCTGCCAAGACTGACTTCAACCTTCGAATTATCTGTTCCGCTCCTCGAAAATACATTCCTGCCTACTAGTTTAAGTAAACATCCCCCCAGCTGCAGAGCAAAGGGCCCGGCCTCACTGTCTCCGTGCAAGTAATTCATAGCCCCTGTTACCATGGAAGGCCCATGCCCCTCGCATTCTCATGCAGACACTTTGGCGCTTATACACGCACTCACAGTCAGTATAGAATAGTTTCTGCCCTAGAGACCTTTTCCGTTTAGATAATATGGTTCCCAAACATCAGATATCAGATATGATAGAAGTACGAGTTGATCTGACATGCCAGACTTCTGTCTCTTTCCGCCAGTGTAAATGTCAAGTCCCCTGCACCCTCTGGTTTCACGTCAATCTCACGTCATGCAGCTGCGCGCGCATCCAAGCCTCAGATTTCTGCTGACATTGCAACATTTCTGCTTTGTGCCACCCACTTGTGACACCTACCTGTGACGTTTCTAGCACACACCTCTATGTTCACGCCTAGTTCACGCCTTCTAATTACGTATCACTACCACGTGTGTGCTCTTATCTTGCTTCTCTCAGCTGTTACGCCTACTGTATTGGTTTCTACTGTACGATTTAAGTATATAAGCTATGTATTGTCAATAAAATATTGCTCTATCCCTTCCTGAACCCCCGTGGTTGCAGGAACATGATATCCAGTTCTAGAACCATTCCTTTTTAAGGAATAAAACCCCAAAGAACTCGAACACCACGGACTCTGCCTCTTTCTTTCCGATTGAGTTATTATTGATTAAGTACTTACCTGCATAGAAATTAGGACGGTAAATCAAATATTTACCACAATGGGATAAGTAGAGGATCCGTCTTATCAGCCATTGGTTGAGAAACCTTAAGGTTCACATATATTGTAGATGTTTGTGGTCCTTGAGATCATGAGGGGAGGGGAACTTTCAAGAAAATATCACCACTAAAGAAATGAGGCTCATATATCTCATTGCTTTCACCAAGATGATATAATTTGTTCTCCAGAGGGAAGATGACAGGACTAGTAGGCCAGTGATCTTAGTTTGTGGTCTGTATTCATTACAGACTGTAGACTCCCTTTCCGTTTCTTCACTCAGAATCAAAGTGCTCCTGCGTGTGATTGAACTCCCCACCTGTGTGAAAACTGTGATCAATTTAGGTCTGTAAGACCTCCTTCTCAGGCCAAGACTACGGATAAATTGTTCATGTGTGATGGGGACATCATATGCAGACCAATGTAACTATTGTTTGGACAATCCGGTGGAAGCTTGGCATACTTCATCTTGCGGAATACATTAGAAAAATCCTGATATCTAGATGATAAATGGACAGCAGCAATCAGTTGAACCTTCAGATCAGTTATCACCCCAAAACCTGCTCCCTATCAGGTATTGGGATCATTCCACCACCTATGAATCTTTAGGGTCCAAAATAAGTCTGAAGGAGATAGAGGTAGCTATAAACAGGCTCCCAGTAGGTAAGGCGCCTGGCCTTGATAAAATCTCTGGCGAACTTTATAAAGATCAACTGGGATATGGGTCCCTTACCTCTATCTGCTATTTAATGCTATTTTACAGGGCACCAAATTACCTGCCACATGGTTCGGAGCCGAGATCATACCAGTCTTCAAAACAGGTTCCCCTCTTCTTCCGCTCAATTATCGTCCGATTAGTCTGATTGATGTGAGCCAAAAATGATTCTCACTTATCATTCTTGATCGGCTCCAGAATTGGATGGAAGAACGGCAGATTCTCAGCCCCTTTCAGGTGGGTTTAGGGAAAAGACGTCCACGATCGACCAGCTATTAAGTCTCCAATTACTTTACTGGAAGACCGTGAGAGTAGAGGGTGGCAGCCTCTACTTAATTTTCGTCGACCTCAAAACGGCCTTTGATCTGGTGCCCCGTAAAATCTTGTGGGATGTTTTGGAGGACATGGGGGTACCTATTGATCTCCTTAACATCATTAGGAGACTCCATTCAGATAACTTTGCCCAAGTCAGGAGTGGTAAATGGGGCAGTCTTACATCTAAAATCCCAGTCAATAGAGGAGTCAGACAAGGGTGCGTACTGGCACCTACTTTATTTTGTCTCTTCATTAATGCTTTGATTGCCCACCTTAAAGGTGTAAAAGACATTGACGCCCCAAAAATGAGAGGAGAACAGGTGGTGGCATTAATGTTTGCAGACGACACTCTTCTGTTGTCAAAATCTCCCATGGGAATTCAACGTGCCCTGGATAGCTTTGCAAACTTTTGTCATATAAGGGGGTTGGAGATCAATACACAGAAAACCAAATTCATAGTCTGCAATCCAACTAAGACCCGCTGTCCCAATCCCTCTTTGAATGGCGTAGCTTTAGACAGGGTCACTGTTTTTGACTACCTGGGCATCACTCTTACGGACAAAATGGATTGGGCCCCTCAATTGGAAAAGGCTAAACTGAGACTAGCCCAGATTACGGGTGGTATTTTAAAATTACACCGAGAGTCCTCTTCTAAGCCAGTAGCATCGATTATTGAAATTCATAAAGCCCAAGCCAGGGGAGCAATCCTATATGGAGCTGAATTGTGGGGCCATTGAGAGGTGGGTGGTATTAGTAAGACCGTGAACCAATTCCTAAGATCTTTGTTAGCCCTCCCATCTAGTACTCCCCTCACCCCGTTGAGAATGGACCTGGGTATTAGACCTTTAGAAGAGGAAGTTGCTTTACGCCCTATTGTTTATTGGCGAAGGTTGTGGGTGACCCCTGAACTATTTCATTTTAGAACAGCTTTAGAAGAGTTATTCATTCTTCCTGGGTCAAAGAGAATACCTTGGCTTGTTTTTATAAAAAAGGAATGTCTGAGATTAGACTTGCCTGGCCTCTGGTATAATCCTGTTGTTGTCTGCGCCCAGCTGTCTCGTCTTGAATTGATCAAGTTGGACCGCAATAAAAGACTAGAGGCCATCCTTGGTAATTCTTCTCTGGGCCCACTTACAGTTCAGTTTCTTAATCTTATAGATGCTTATATAGAGGAACCATTCTCAGATGAAATCTTCCCTCCTACAGCGAGGAAATATTATCTTCAATTTAGATCTGGAACACTTCCGGTAAGGACCTTCGCCAACAAATGGTCGACTACCAAAATGATAGAATGTCCAGCAGGCGCGCAACACCAATTGGGCTCACCGGGCTTCAGCCCCCCCGTCGTCTTCTTCAGCCCGGGCTAATTTGACACGCACTGAAATGACTGCGCATCGGAGCTGAGAATGTCATTTTTATTGATGCAGCCCGAGCCAGCCAGCCTCTAAACAGTGTCAGTGAACCCCCAGCCCCCACCTCTTGTTTTCCTTTACTGGCGCCGAGGTGATATCCTTGCCTGAAGGCAGGGATTTCACCTAAGTACTTGATGTGTTCAGCATGGGGTGGGAGTGGGAAGATGCACACAGCAGGGGGAAAGGGACGGCCAGTGCAGGTGATGCTTTTCCTTTGTAAAGGAATACTCGTAGCCCAGGGTTTGCTGTCTGTGCACTTGTATGGATGTGTATTCCATACAAGTGCACAGACATCAAGCCCTGGGCTATGACGCCAGCAGGAATTAATTTACAAAGGAAAAGCTTCACCTGCACTGGACATCCCTTTCCCCCTGCTGTCCGTGCACTTGTAGGGAATTCACATCCACAGCGCAGCTCACCAGGGGCCATATGTATCAAGCCTTTTGCGAATCACAAAGGCCGAAAGTCGTAGAATTTCGGCCTTTGCGAATCGCAAACGGTCTTTTTGCATGTTTTGGCATGTATCAAAAATTCGCTAAATAAGGAATCGCAAAGATTTGCGATTCCTTATTTTGCCATAGCATTTAAGGAATCGCAATTTTGCGATTCCTTAAATGCTATGTATGTAGCATTTTTGGTTTGCGAATTTTGGTTAAGAATTCGCAAATTACCTTCAACTTGTAGTTGATGGTAATTTGCGAAATCTTTAAAAAATGCACAATTTGGCATTTTTGAAGGTGGCATGTGATGCACACACACGCCCATAGGGCATGTATGTGCACCATATACACACACATGTACATTTCAGGGGTGCAGCAGGGTGTCTTTGAGACAAGCCTCCACCCTTGAAATAATTCTCAAATTGCGATTAGCAAATTGCGAATTCGCAATTTGAGAATTACTTCACAGTCATTCCTATGGGCCTCCTGGCCCATAGGAATGAATGGGAAATTATTCCTTTACATGAGATTAGCAATTTGCTAATGGCAATTAAGGAATTTTAAGGAATCGCTAAAATATAGCGAATTTCTACATACATACCATTTTGCGATTTCTAAATAGCGATTCCTTAAAAAATCGCTATTTAGGAATCGCAAAAGGGTTTGTTGATACATATGGCCCCAGATAAATGGTGAACAGGGCCATGGATCTTTCTCTAAAGAGGAGAGTCCCCTCCGAATATGCAAATGTAGTGTAAGTTTGTAGTGTTCATTTTTTGGGGTGCTAGTGGGTAACTTTAGGGTTCAGGGTGAGTGTGGGTTTTAGGGTGCCAGAGAGTAATTTTAGGGTTCAGGGTGGGTTACGGATTGGGGTGTCAGGGGGTAATTTTAGGGTTCTGAGTGGGTATGGGTTTTAGGGTGCCAGGGGTAATTTTAGGGTTCAGGGTAGTAATGGGTTTTGGTGTGCCAGGGGGCAATTTTAGGGTTCAGGACGGGTATGGGGGCCAGGAGGGTAATTTAGGGGTTCAGGGTGGGTGTGGGTTTTGGGGTGCCAGGGGTAATTTTAGGCTTCAGGGTGGGTATAGGTTTTGGGGAACCAGGGGTAATATTAGGGTTCAGCGTGGGTATGGGTTTTGGGGTGCCAGGGGTAATTTTAGGGTTCAGGGTGGGTATGGGTTTTGTGGGGCAAGGGTGTAATTTTAGGGTACCGGGGGAAATTTTGGGGGTCCGAGTGGTAATGGGTTTTGGGGTGCCAGGTGTAATTTTAGGGTTCAGGGAGGGCATGGGTTTTGGGGTTCCAGGGGGAATTTTAGGGTTCAGGGTGGGTATGGGATTTGGGGTGCCAGGGGGTAATTTTAGGGTTTAGGGTGGGTATGGGTTTTAGGGTGTGAGGGGGGTAATTTTGGGGTTCAGGGTGGTAATGGATTTGAGGGGGCAAGGGTGTAATTTTAGCAATCAGTGTGGGTATGGGTTTTGGGGTGCCAGAGGTAATTTTAGGGTTCATGGTGGGTATGGGTTTTTGGGGGGTAAGGGTGTAATTTTAGGGATCAGCGCGGGTATGGGGTTTGTGGTTCTAGGGGGATGATTTCAGGGTTCAGGGTGGTAATGGGTTTTGGGGTGCGAGGGGGTAATTTTAGGGTTGCATGTTTTCTCCGCTTGACCTGAGCATTAATCGATCCTGATTATCTGCCATTTTAGCCCCGCCCCATTGATTAACATTAGCCACGCCCCTTCATTTGCCATGTTAGCCCCCCCCCCCCGAAATTAAGACCTTGTTGCGCCCCTGATGTCCAGCGTGCGGGGCAAATGAAGAATCTGAGGCCCATGTTTTCTTTTTTTGCCCGACTTACAAATCCATACGGCAACGTTGGCTTATCCAACTCTGTAAAAACTTGGGATTCAGACATTACAAAGAGGCCCTCAGAAGAACACTTAAGAGTAATACTTCTACCCCAGTCGTATTCTCAGTTTCACGCTTTATTGACACCATGTGGCAAAGGAGAAGAGCTTATCTGTAGAAGGAAATGATTTATGTACAGTACCTAACTCTTTTTAATGTTGTACAGTTTTTTTTATTTTTACATTTGTATTTATTATTAGTACTCCTTGTACAGTGTTCTTAAGAAATGTTTAGGTTGGTTACTTACAATGTATCTTTTATGATCTTTTGATCGAAATAAAGATCAATTGACTGACTGCAATACTGGATGTAATGAAATTGCAGACCTAAAAAAGTAGAGTCAGAGTTAATGGGCTTTTGACAATGGTGCATTGCCCTATATGGGGTTGTTTGCCAAAAGGCACACCCGCTCCACGATAAGGGATGTAGGCTAGAATCTTTCAAAACTGCCAAGTAGTCATATGTCACGTGGGACTTATTCAGCCAGACTTGACTCTTCATTCATCTGTGCTCTGCATTCTGGGAGTTAGCTATTTACATTTTATATAAAGAACTGGAGGGCCCGGATTGCCAGTGATAGTTCTAATAAGCCAAGACTGGATGACGCTTTCCTATCTGACATGGGCCCATTTGGCAGCCACGGCGCGCCCACAATTGTGGTTACGAACATTGATATAATACTGACATGACAATTGAGGTGAGCACACTTTGTAAACTAGAAGTGACTGTGACAGACAGCTTCCACTTTTAGAATGCCAGCTGCGGGTAAAGGGGGGGGCAGACAGTGGTTCAAGGGGCCACTGTATGCTCCCCTGACCTCCTCTTAAAGCACATCGGGGCAGATTTACAAGCCCCTTGCGACACATTTACGCCGCCGTAGCGTCACTTTTGTGAACAATGCGCCGCGTTGCGACTTATTTACAATGTGACGCATCTAGGCAGATGCGTCACGTTGCAAAGCACTGCGCCACATGAAACCTGCATCAGGTTTCATGTGGGCGTTCTGTCGCAGGGTGGGCGTTCCCTCGCAGGAATGCCCCGTAAAACTGACGCAGTGAAATCTACAAGATTTCACTGAGTCAGTTTTATGACGCTGCTGTGTCAAATCCTTACGCCTGCTTGAAGCAGGCATAAGGAGTGACGCACCACGTTGAGTATGGGTGGCCCCTGTGCATTGCAGGAGTTGTGTCGCGCTTGCGACGCGACTCCAGCAATGCGCCGCCCATACGCCACAAGATGCGTCACGCATCTTCCCTTCCTTGTACCATGGTGCGCCGCATTGTAAATGCGGCGCATCTGTGGTGGCGGAAGGAGGGGATTGCGTGACGCATCTGTTCTGGCGCATCCCTGCTGATTTGCAGAGATGCGCCAGAACATGTAAATATGCCCTATCATGCCTTGTTTGCTGAATGCAGCCCCAGCCCTATTAGGGTCCGCAGCTGCATTCTGAAATAAATGACATTATGAGCTCATGCTGCACGGATGGGGGGTCTTCCTCCCTCACAGATCTCCACTCCCTCATTTACAGGCATTCCATGGGGTTCGCGAACCTAATTCCTCCCTCTTATTAATCCTGTGAACCCTACAAAATGCTCACTTTGCGCTTTGACAAATGTGTAAATATGTTCCGGCGCAAAATGTAGACGAATATATGATGATACAACGAATTCCGTTGCAACGCATGCCTTTACCACGCATGCGTTACAACGGAATTCGTTTAGCACGCATAAACCTTTCACCGACTATTTGCGTGGTGACGTCATACGTCGTTAAAAAAAACTGCATTTTTTTACCGATTTCTCTTAATCGACTCTGATGCCGACGTGACTTATGGTGAGTTGTTTTATTTGGGGGGGAAACCCCCCCAAGCCCCCTCTTTTTTTTTTTTTACTTTTACCACATATGCCTTTACTACAAACATCGTAGTAAAGGCATGCGTGGTAAAGGCATTAGTTGTAACCACGCATGCGTTGTACTGCATGCGTGGTTAAAGATTTCGTGGAAACGGCTTCGTTGTAAAAGCCGTTTCCCCCCTTATTTCTTCGCTTCTGATGAGTACTTAATTTAGCCAATCCTGCTGCTTTTTTTTAATCCTGTATTCCGAGGAAAAGGAATTAACGAGAGAAACTGCAGCAAAAAAAATCCGTCTTTCTATTTTTGGTGGCAAGATGTGTCCTAGTTTTAACATGAGATAATGAGGTGTCGGGAGCTGGCGCCCAGGGCCGCCTCGCGCACGGTGCTTTCAGACGTGGCTCTGTCACTTTCACGCCCCATTATGCTGCTGCGGGTCCTCTCTCAGACTGACATGGGAGACACCTTCCCGCGTGGCGGGAAAAATAATGCCTGGTTTACAAATGGCTGGATGAAAACCCTTTCCACTTAAGGCCAAAAAGTGCTGACGCGCGTAGAATCGAAAGCGGCGATCTTCTTTCTCATTCCCGCCATCCTCGGACTTCTAGTAGAAAGGGCTCGGGTTCGGTATGTCATGTTTACCTCTAATGTGGCTCAACGTGGGAGCATGTCACGCTAGAAGCGGGCAGAAGGGTGCGCAGCCCGGTGCCTCCACACAGGCACGGAGGCACGTGAGCAGACAGGCTGATAATCTGGGAGTGTGGCTGGCCTTTAGGAGGCAGGGTCGCAACACCCATTGGGCTGAAAGGGGTTTAGCCTCCCCCCTTCCCTTCTGTCAGCAGCGTAAGAGGGGATGGTCGGCTGCAGCCGACGGGCAAAAGGTCACCCAAATCCTCCTTGAAGCAGAGAGCCATTTATAGTTTTGCTGCCATCCGTTTTTTTATTTTATTTGTTCCTGGTTTTCTAAACAGTCACCTGGGCTACATAAGGTGTCCTGGGGCTAGGTTTCAAATAGCAGTGACCCCAAATGTCAAATAAACAGCAGGTGTAGGTAGCCATCCAGGGACTGGCCTATGTATCGTGCCTTGCATGCTCCCATTAAAACAAATTATACAAAAAACAAAAGCAGAAAAGGGAGCCACGATGAGTATGAAACTCTGGAAAAGCGAGAGAATATTCTGAAAAGAGGTTTGTTTTCGAAAGCCAAAGAAAAGTGCATGTCACAGTAGAAAATACATATTAATAGTACTCTCTATGTTTTCCTTTTTTTTTGTTAATAATGCAAGGACAATCATAATGCATGGCACTATTTTGACTTGCACTGTGCAAAATATATTTCACATCCTGGCATTGGGTTGTATTTAGTATCTGTAGTATGATGTTACATATGGGGTCTTGAGTCCTAAAATGTCCATGACTCGACAATTCTCGCTCCGGTGCCTACTCGACTCACGGGTTCACACTCTGCGACTCTGGGCAATAGCTTCTTAATCTCCACAACGGCCCCTCGCGGCGGGATACCTGGCTTTCACCTTGCAGATACCCTGCCGGGGTTATCTCACAGGGGAATACCAGGACGGGTTCCCTAAGCAAGCGCTTAGAGACCGATTGGTGATTTGCGCTATATAAATTCCTGTACATTTACATTTACATTTACATATGGGTTAGGAGTGGCCACAATTGCATTTTTTTCAAAATACAAGTAATGTTTGCCCATAGGTGGCCCGCTATCTTGAGGAAAAATTGGAAGTGAGGGCATGCCTTGTGTACAAGAGCCGCACGAGAATCCAGTAGGTGCCAGGTTTGAGGTATCTCTATTGTGGTTTTGCTGTCCCTGTAAGACGTGCTATGTTCAGACTAGTGTCCTGTGGGCACAAATTAAGAACAAATGTTCACTCATTAAATGGGAAGAAATTTTGCAAAATTTGCTTAACCCATTGCCCCATGCTCTGAGCAATAGTGACCGGAAGAAATGAGAATGAAATAACTGATCAATAGATGAAGAGAGACGTCTGAAAGCCCCTACAAACAAGTGTATTTATTATTGGTTAACGCCAGAAATGAAAAAAAAAGAAAACTTTTCATAAGAATTTAAATATATTATAAAAGTGCATTTAAAAAAATGTGCATGGTCAAGTCATGTTTTTCTGGTGTACTGGTGAACATTGAAAATTAGGGCTTCGGAGAGCACTATTATAAGTGTATAATAAAAATGGCCTAGACCATGGTGGGATTTAAAAAAAAGAGAGGTTGATAGACCGGGGAGAAAGAAAAAACAGGAAGAGACTCAAAAGAGGGTGACAGAAGAAAGAGTTGACGGTACATAGAAAAGATAGACAGGGGGAGAAAGATGGAAAAATAATGAGGTAAGTCATGGGATGTGGAGAAATAAGGAGAGTGAGAGAAAAAAATAAGAGAAGGAGGCATACAGAAAAGAGCAGACAAGGACAGATAACCGAATATGTCGGAGAGAGGAGGAAATTAGGGTAAAACCAGAAAGGCAACAAACACATTTGTAAGTGTAAGATGTAGGAAGGCGGATACCTGACTATGGTTACCCCCAACTTTTTGCCTGGTGTTTTGCTGGTTTTTCGACTTAGTTGACCTGGGACCCTGCTATTCAGGGCCCCAGGCCTACTGCTCTCTCTGTAAAATGGATTCCATGTACCTTAGGTGCATACCCAATTGGATACTGAGTCACCTTATCAGTCTCTGTACAGTGTACCTTAGGTACCCAGGGCATAGGTGTACCCAGGGCCTACCAGGGGCTGCAGCATGTATTATGCCACCCCTGGCTGGCCATCCAAATCTGACACAACTGGCTGCACGACAGCTGGGGCAAGGTGGTGTAGTCACCCTTTGCTTTAGATATAGTATCCCTATATCTAACCCTAAAATGGACACATGTATTCCTATCAGTCACTCCTATGGCAGGCCTTAACAATCCTGAAGACAGAGTGCTTGGAATTATGTGAGATGGTGCTCTGGCATGAGCTGAGCCCGTCTGCAGCTTGCGGAACCAAGTCCTAATAGCTGTTCCATGATAACGCGTACCATATACTCTTAAGTGCATTATAATCCTCGCGGTTATTTGCTATCTTTGGTACCGCTTTATCAAAACATGTCGAGTAAGGTGTCATACGAATTGGAATACTAACCCCTCGCCAATTCTGGCGACGGGGTTAGCATTCCACCCTTCTAGAGGGACACGACATGTATGTAACTGTGAACCCCGGTTAAAGCTAACTCGAGCCTCAGCATCACAAAATGGATGCTGCCACCACAGACACAAGTCTGACCTCCGGCTGCTGGGAGTCCTTCCAGCGAGGAGAGCTTGGACAAAGGGTTTCCTGTCAGGGGCGGTGCTAGCACCATCCCAGACAGGGTTTTGTGTATCCCAGGTAGGCAGGGCGGAGAGGAAGGTGACTGCAAGTGGCACCCCGGTGCTCACTATGCATCTGCCGGTTTGAACCAGTTCCAGGGGCACACCAACCCCTGAGCTGGGGAAAGTCCGGACAAGGGAGAGGGGTGTAACCACCCCCCTCCTGGTCCCACCCATGGGCAGGACCTAGTCGCGTGCCAGCCCCTTTCTTTAGTATAAAGGTAGGAGCTGGCCCCCTTCCCAAATGGGATAATTCTGAATCTTGATGACTTTCCACGAAAGAACTCTTGAACCTTTCTGAAGACTCTCCCTTGTGGCTAAGGAGTAGCCACCCTGCACCAGCGGGCACCATCTAAGCGCATGCGGTTTGCTGCACGTCCATCCTCCGGATCAAGACTGCCCAGCTCGACGAGACCCGGCTTCCCTGGCACCTCTGACCTCTACCTACATCATCAGCCCAGCTGAGATTCGTGGGTGTGACGAGACCTCGAGGGACCGGCCATCTTCAGTACTGCACGACGCTTATCCAGCACGACCGCTGAGGGATCCTCGAGTGAGTGCTTTGGGGTTTGCGAAGCCCTAACCCTGAGCAGCTCCAGCACCGAAGTCCAGCCCCCCAGCATCCACGAGTTCTGCGTGGGGCCCTTCTGCTCTTTGCTGCTCACCGTGTTGTCCGGCTACTTGCCTGCTGGCTTGTGGCCCTCCTGACGACGAACCACGACACTTCCATCGCTGGTCTGGTTGCTCCAGACTGGCCCTTGCTCCCCTCCAACAGAGGAGCGCCCCGGACCCTCCTGGTCCACTCCAGACGCCATCTTGAGTCCACCGCGTGGGCTTGACTTTGCCAAGGCTTGTTGCTCCAATCCTGGTTTCAGCAGCGCCGACAGCAGACACCGTCGTGGGACAGCTCGCACCTCCATCCTGGTCGCCGACAACGCCTCCTGGTCCGAGAGACTGCAGAGCCCAGCGTCGCCCACTCACCTGGTCGAGGTGACTTCAGCAGGTGCCATCCTGGTGCCCACCTAATCACTGGCTAGTGATTAAGAACTGAGTCCCCTCTGCTTTCAGGTCGTCTCCATCTTCGATCCAGGCTTGGATCATTCCGGACATCATCACTGGTTGCCTGCCAGCAACTTCTTCTTTCAGGCTCCATAGACTGTAACGAGGATTCCCGACGTCTTTTGAACCCTATGCAGCCGCAGCCCCTGGGCTAGGTAACTTGAGCATTTCAGTGCTCCAACGTAGGTTCACTATCTAAGTGTCCAGATCCTTTTTCGTTTTCAGCCTAACTAGTCGGATTCGTCCGATAACATTAACTTTACGAAATCTAGCATCCATAGACTTTGTCCCGCATCCCGCGTGAGAGTGCACACTCTGCACCCGATCCCCCTAGGCCTCCTGCTCCTAACCTGAAGGTTCAGTAGTGTAGTCCTAGCGATCCTAAAGCCTCTGGATCTTGTTACTTTCCTGCTAGTATTTCTCATTCCACTTTTGTAGTATATGGTTTTTCGTGCCCCTCGGGCATTTGTGTAAATTGTGCAACTTAAAGTATTTTCGTAAGAGTTTTGTTGTGTGCTTAGCTCCCTGACTCATAAAGAGATCAGGGTAGACTTGTTATAAATAAATATCCTTTTATTTTCATAACAACTTGTGTGGTGTCCTTTCACTTAGTGTTCAAGGGGTATATGTGATGGTATAACAGCTGGCTTAACACGCCCTCTAGAGTTTAGCCTAAAGACTGCTCTTGTCCATGCTACTAGGATAGCTGGTCTATAAGGTTGACTTACAACCAATCATCAATAAGGGTCGTTTGGAATGATACACAGTGATCACTAGAATAGTGAGCACTACATATCTGACCAACTTCTCACTATGGAGGACATACAGAAAGTGGAAGAGAGAGAGAGAAAAGGAGAGAGAACAAGTCAGAGAAGGAAGGGGAAGAGAAAAGAAAAAATATAGAACTACGGGCAAAAATGTTGGCTAGAAAGAGAAGAAAGAGAATAATGAGACCGCCAGCCCAGAGGAAGAGGGACAGAAATAGCGAAGAGAAAATTAAAGAGGAAGAGAAGAGGAGGTGTAAGGAAGAAGAAGTAGTAGAAACAGAAGGTAAAGAAAGGGGAGGGAGAAAATGGAGGAAAACAGGGATACAGAAACAGTTTTAGCAAGACAGACTCGCTAGAGAAGGTGAGAAAGGAGGCACAAAGAAGAAAAGAGACTCAGAACTGAGATATATTCAGGTTAAGAGAGTAAGAAAATTAAGAGGAGGGAGAGATAAAAAAGGGAGAAAGAGAAGGAAGAGAAGACAGAGAGAATGCCAATGAGATATAATCTGTCTAGCTGAGGAGAAAGGAACAGTCTTTTAGCCAAGACGCACTGTAAACTACACATCTGGTCTATATTGGGGCAATACATGCAAAAAGTAAGTAGCTTAAATCTCGGTCAGTTTTATAGTACAGAGGCATGCCAAAAGTACTGTAAAAACAAGCATTTTGTACCAACGAGAAATAGTTTGCTTCTGTGTGTGCTTTAAGATCTGACACACACTATGATTAGAAGATCAGTATTTCTGGCCAAATTTGCCTTAAAGGGACGAACTTGTACTCCAGTGTGGGTAGTTGTCTTTTTACTGGGCATGTGTGCTTTCAAATACACAGTTCATCCCCACACTATTACACATTGGCCCAGAACAGAGAAAGAAGGCCCCATAAGTATATTTCAATACCATTCTGAAAGGCCTGCTGCCACTGTTCGATGTTCTACATACGCGTACCTACTTTGATGTAGTGGTCGACGATATTACTGCAGGTCGCTATTGGTTTACATTGTCACATACAAGCATCTAACGGGCAAGGAAAGTAGCAAGTTCTTCTTGGCAGGCTGCAGTGTGCACCAGACCAGTGTTTAGGGTCATCATGGCCCAGGCCTCACAACACACAATCTGGACACAAGAAAGGTGCTTGAGGAGAAGACCTTTGGAGTGTAACATCCACACAAAAGCGCACCATGACTCGACATCCCAGCCACTGAGAAGGCTCCCAGGACCGGTGTCATAACACAACAGCACCACTCAGAGGGGCGCTAGGCGAAGGGTCCCCTACTCATAAGTAGCCGCAAGGCAGACCCTCTGCATAGCTCCAGGCGATGTTCATGGTTTAGAATGGCGAATCCCATGCGAACACGCGTGCAGGGTCGCTGTATAACTATATCTGCCTCTTCTGCATGTGATTGGGTATTCAGAGTTGTTCCTGCTCAGAACTACTGTGGGCCAATGTGCTATTATTTCCTCGGTACAAGCCCATCTGTCTTTTGGTGTAGCCTAGATAACAAGTGTTGTTATTACCCCTCTCAATAGGCCTCAGAAGACCGCCCACTCTATGGCCCTGCTATGACTGGAATCTGGAAACACTCAGGATGCACACAGGTTGCTCTAGTTGATGCTCAAACGGCAGGGCTACCTCACCAGAGAGTGACAGTCCGATTTGTATTTGTTTACATAGAAATTTAGCCGCCATCATCGTTACATCACATCCTTATGCGGAGGGGCCCTTTAGCAAAAGCAGTTTTTAGGGCAGGGGTGCTGGTACCATAGGGCTTTACATACATTAGATGAAAGTATCCCTGAGCATTGCAAAAGAAGATCATTCTCTACATCTTGGAGGAAATTTAGTAGAGGCATCAAAGACCAACAAAAAGCTGTGGGTTCTAGTTGCGAGTTGTTTCCTCAGATTAAAGGCCGAGCACGAAGCGGATCACGAAAAAACAACAAAAATGAATACGTTGATAATGCAAGGCAAAATCTGTTGTACATATGACATTTTGAATGCCTTGAAACTAGAAACAGAGCAAGATGAAATCATTGCTCATACAGACGCAAAGTGCTAGTGGTCAGTGCTCCAAAAGGGGAAAGAGGGGGAGGAGGAAGTCTGTGTGAACGTGGTCAGGCAAATTAAATGGAAGGATGAAAGTTCATACCCTCTTTGAGGTGGCATGCCTCATAATAGGCCCCTCCTCACCCCGCAGCCCAGAGAGACTGTGGTGTGGGCAGTGTCAGTTAGTCGGGTGGATGCCCTTTGTAGTGGAGGTGTGGGTTTTCAAATAATGAAATGGCAACAGAGGTAAGAGACTGTTAAAAGCTACCTTACCTTTGCCATTTTATTCCTGTCTCCAATGAGTAGGGGTTAAAAAATGGAGTGTAATTTGACCCACTATAAACGGAAATAAAAACACCACACCTTCCACTACAAAAGGACCTCCCCCCAACTTACTGACAGACACCTCAAGTGCTACTATCGGCAGAGTTTTTTTTCCTTGAGATCTATATAGCGCAAACTCGACCCAAATGTATCAGAGCGCTTTACAAGAGCCCCAGTTGCGTTACAGACGGACACATTCATTCAGTTAGGCATGGGGAGACTAAGGGCCAGATGTAGGTAATTCTAATTTACCACTTCTTAAATACCGAATCATACCGATTCGGTATTTAAGAAGTGGTAAATTAGAGGGGGGAAATGTAGGTAAATCAGAATCGGTAAATACCGAATCGGTAAGATTCGGTATTTACCGATTCTGTAAATACCGAATCGGTATCCCCCATTAAATCCTATGGGCCTTGAAGCCCATATGAATCAATGTGGAATACCGAATCGGTATTTACTGATTCGGTAAATTCCGATTGTTGCAAGGGTGCAGGGGGTGTCACTTTGACACCCTCTGGCACCCCAATTCCGGACTTGTGTGCC
The DNA here is from genome assembly GCF_964263255.1 of Lissotriton vulgaris. NCBI lineage: Eukaryota > Metazoa > Chordata > Amphibia > Caudata > Salamandridae > Lissotriton > Lissotriton vulgaris. The sequence goes on along the minus strand of NC_141698.1, from coordinate 274,851,113 downwards.
ATGTGGCACACAGACATGCCCTAAGGGCATGTCTGTGTGTCACATTGCACAGGTGTGCATGCACATGTGCATGCACACCTGTATTCGGTATTTTACCACCCAATAGGATTGGGTGGTAAAATACCGATTCGGTAAGGCCTGTGGGACTCAGAAGAGTCCCACCTACATCTCAAGGTTACCGAATCGGTAAAAATACAGATTCGGCATTTTACCGATTCAGTAAATTTACTGAATCGGTAAAATAGGGCCCCTACATCAGGAATGACCATTTACCGGTCGGTAACGGCCGAAATCGGCCGTTACCGGTAAATGCCCCAGACTGCCTCTTTTGGAAAACAGGCTACTAAGACTTTTTGTGTGTATTAGGATGTGTAGTAGGCCATGCTTTGTGGTTCCATTATCATTCTCATTTCCTGGCTGTGCTGTTATAAAAATATTACTAAAATAGATTGGAAGCTGATATTAATAAATACTGTGAAATGTTCCAAAAATGTACAACTGGTATTGTTTTTGATGATTAACATTTGCATAACGCACCATCTGCCAATTACTATGGCACATGCAGCAAATGATAAAGTAGCAACTCTACTGGTAGCCTGGAGAAACTGCTAGAGCTCCACTGAATCCACTCACAGAACAATTGGAAATGTGAATGGTCTTGGGGTGGTTATGTCAGCATGCTTCTTGAATGCTTCACAGCAAAAGTGAGTTTACCCGTATATGTGCCTTAATGCATATATGCTTACTGTCAAAATGTTGATGCTTATGTGTGCTGTAACATACCCTGTGCTTTTATTAATCAATTCAAACAAACTTTATTCGGTTTCACGTCAGAAACCATAAAAGTTACAAAGGTTACAAGTACATAAAAACAGTAATACGTTAAAACATAGTAAAAAAAATTAGACCCTATACACAATTTATGGATAAAACCCAATATCCAACCTCCACATTTGATCAGAACCTTTAAAGTGCAATGTGCCCGGAAAACATAACTTCCTATTTTATTTACTTAATGGCGCACGCTAGGCCTAATAGATCCTACATAGATCATCCATTGTTTAAACATCCATGCAGTCCCTGAATTTCATGGTAGCTTTTAAAAACCCCACTATAAAATGAATACAGTCCTCTTTCAGCAATTGCAGATACATTAACGCAGGACGGGCCTGAATAAGATTCATTCTTTTTAAAATGGGAACCAAAAAATACCTTCGAAGGGTTTCATAGCACTTCCAAAAAACATAAAATGCAGCAAATCCTGTGGAGACTGTTCGTCTCAGACACAGGGAGCTAGCACAGGACCTCTACTGTATCCCTTAGGCCTGGCTAGCAAGAGATGAAAACCATTCATCTGCTATGTTCATCTCTTGTATCAGCTTGAACGCCACTAAAATCTCAGCATTCTTGCACATGTACAAAGACTTGAATTGTACTGTGGCCATTTCACTCCATGCTGTACAATGCACTTTTACGGAACTGTGTTAGTAAAGTGTAGCTTCGTTCTGAGGTTGCCACAATGAAGTGAGGGCTTTAGAAAGCAGTGAAGTCAGGCAGGGCAGCATTATAGGCCCTAGGCAAAGCATTGCACTGGGCCCTGTCTACACCAACACTCACAGAAATAAAAATGTTTAATGGAAAATTACTGTTAAACTCTGGTCTGCATGGGGCTCTTGCAGACCAGGGGCCCCATGCAGGGGTTCTCGCATTTTTTCCTATAAGAAGATGCTGCACTTGCTCAATACTCAATAGTTTTCTTCGAGTTTCTACATTATCACATGGTCTTGCTTCTTGAATTAAGATAAAATGTGTAAACATTGAATAGATGTTGCCATTATGTGCTCCAAATGATCAAGGACGAAGCTTTTGTCCATGGAAAAGCAATTGACTTGAATTACTTTTGACTGCTCATGTACTCTTTAGTTGTAAATGCATGGTAGACTGTATAGGCCATCCCAAGTGTTGTATCTTCATTTATAATACAATCCCTAATTTTGGCAACGCTTCAAAGAAACAGTTTTCATTATAGCGATCGTCATTCTGTATTTAATAAAAAAAGTCTCTTTTTTTTCAATCTTTAATGCTTTGCCTAGAATTGAGACCATCTTTGTCAGAAGTGTACTGATGAATACAATGATACTCCTGAGAATTTGGACGACTCCCAAAAATTCCAAATCAAAGGATTAGCCCTAATCAATGTCAAACTATAGTTCATTTGATATGGAGCCTTATAGCCATTATTTATTTCTGCACTTCTATAAAGCACACATAGCCATGTAGAGTAGGGATCACTGACAGAGCATCAGAAACACAAATATCGTGTGGACAGAATATCGTTTCAAAAATATTGAGGACCACGATATTGTGAAGTAAAGTGCAAATAGGTAAGTATAGATAAACTATTCTTAACTCCACATCTACGTCCCTAGAAGATGTACATGTCATCAAGGTACACATATGTGGAAATATATATAGTAAATCTTTGCATACCTATAGAAACTTAACTTCACAATATTTTTGTCCTTGATACTCTTGACACAATATTTTGTCCACACAATATTTTTTGTCTGATTCTTTTGTCTGCAAAACCTATAGCGCCTGCAACACCTATAGTATACATCACCAGCACTCTGTACATGTGAACAACAGAGATGTATGGTATTTTTATTAGAAACAAGAACATTTAGATAAAACTATCAAACCACCTGAGATATATGGCCTTATTACGATGTTGGTGGTCCTGCCACTGACAGGCCATCAGTGGCGTGCCCACTGACATCCATCATAGTGGTCCGACTGCTGCATTACGATGCAGTCGATCAGACCGCAGCTTACGGAGGGACTGGACCGAAGCATCCGACAGGCTCAAGGAGCCGGTCGGAACGTCGTTCCGACCACAATCCCTACAATAGGGGAGGTGCTTGTGGAGGAGCCCCGTAGGTATAATGATGTCCCTCTTCTCCCTGCTTTTACATGGTGGTCCGACCGCCATGTAAAGGCAGACGGAATTGGACTTTGCAGGCCCCTAGCAGGGTCGCCACATGGTGCCCGGCACACGGTGCATGGATGCTTCAAAACTGCTCTTTTGTATTGTGGCTTTTGCTGCAGCTCTTTTCTAGGGCCGCAGCACAAGCCGCAATGCAAAAGAGCAGGTTGCCGACTGCCTGCATGGCCGTTGCATTTAATTGGGCAGGAGGAACCCTCAACATGTAGTCTGTTGTACACCTGCCTGATACGATGGAGGGTCGGACGCTTTCCGACCACCGTCGTGATGACGCCCTTAGTGTTAACAACATCAGAGCACGTTGTGACCCCCCCTAAAGTAGAGGAAGCGGAGAGAGACGTAAGCATAGTGAGGGGGAGCAGAAAACAAGGAGAGAGAAAGGCAGAAGGCCAGAAAAGAACTAGGAAGAGACAAAGGTAGTTCTTGAAACATAAGGGAAGAGGAGAATGTATAGAAGGTGAAGTAAAGGGTGACTGGCAGTAGATGAATGGCATAGGAAAAGGTTATTTACTTGTAGTCCTAGTTCAGCATCAGGAAGTCATAAACACTTAATTTTATGGTGAGTGTATGGACCCCGGAGCACTTCTCCATATATATGTATATATATATATATATATATATATATATATATTGCAGCTCACAGCATCCACTGGTATTGTCCCTGTAAAAGGATCGCAGCACGCGTGGGGGTGGTTTACAGTAAGATTTATTTCATGTAAACCTCACAGCATAGCAAAGACGCGTTTCGGCATCAACCTTCGTCAATTTGTTATACAAATGCGCGAGGCATACATCATTCATTTATAATCAGTTGCATGTGAACATTTCATCATAATAGACAAAGGACACTAGGGCACCCATTACAGGAGCCGCCATCTTGTAACGTGCAAGTACAAATGAATTTACACGAAAAAGTCTCTAATGTTTATCTGAGACCTTAAATGAACTACCTAAGGTTCAATAATATCTCGCCTTGGATGAGCTATAGCCACATGTGTGTCCCACCTGTCTTAAAATCAAGCCCTGAATGGGCCATGCAATCCACTATACTTTATACTAGCATACATTTCAGATATAAGAAACATTAAGTTTAAATTTCATTCCAACCTCCATGACCATCCGGTCATATGCACCTGGCAAGACATTTTTACATCAATTCAACATCAGTCAATAAAGTTATTGTGCAGGTCAGCCGACCCCACTACATGTGCATATCTGAGACATTGCATAAAATATACGTTATCCCAAATGTACAGCCAAGTCCTCATGCATGTTCAACCCCAGCGGTGTTTTACTCTGCAGGTCTATAATGTAGCGCGATTCCAATCGCCTCAACTTTTGCAATCTGTCTCCTCCCCTTATGTTAGCTGGTACACTATCTAGACAGAAATACGTCAATAGATCCCTATTACGTTTGTGTTCTCTGTCAAAGTGTCTGGCTACGGGATACGACTCATCATTATTATTTATAGCACGCATGCGCTCTAAGATTCTCATTTTTACGGGGTGAGTCGTACTGCCAATATATCTAAGCCCGCAAGGACAGTTTAAACAATATATGGCATAAGGTGTGGAGCAAGTGAGGAATTTCTGTATGTGTCTGGGTGCCACAAGTCCTGGAACTCTGTACGTCAACGTCCGTTTGCTGTACTTACAGGCTTTGCACCGTCCACACAGGTAAAAACCATTTAAAGGTGGAAGTTTAGGTTGTGCTGTATGTGCTACATAGTGACTTTTGACTAGATGGTCCTTTAGGCTTTTCGCTTTTTTGAAAGTGACTAGGGGATTGGTGGGTAAATCCTCTCTAATTATGGGTCAGTCTGTAATATATTCCAGCTCTTTCTCAATATTCTTTTTACTTTGCCAGCATTCTCTGAAAACGTGGTAATCACTCGCAAAGCCCTGTTATTTTTCTCTTCTTTGCGGGATACAAGTAAGTCCTGCCTACAGAGTTTACTTACTTTATTCAGAGCTTGAGAAAGAATGCCCTCATTATAGCCCCTAATTCTGAATCGTTCAATGCTTAGTTTGGCAGCTCTGCGAAATTCAGTGTCATTAGAGTTGTTTCTTCTAATACGCAAGAGTTCACCATAAGGTATACTGTCTATGAGTTTTTGGGGATGACCACTGGTGGCGTGAAGTGTCGAATTCCCAGCAGTAACCTTCCTATAAAGTTTAGTCTGGATTTTCCCTTCCTCATCTATATACACTGTCAAATCTAGATAATTGACTGATGTTTTGCTGATTTCTCCTGAAAACCTTAGATTGATATTGTTGCTATTCAGTATTTCAATGTAGGTGGCTGCCATATCTAAGGGGTACTCTAGGATAATAAAAAGATCGTCAATATAACAATGCCAATCTATGATTCTGCTGTTCCGATTGCAAAAGTTGAGGCGATTGGAATCGCGCTACATTATAGACCTGCAGAGTAAAACACCGCCGGGGTTGAACATACATGAGGAATTGGCTGTACATTTGGGATAACGTATATTTTATGCAATGTCTCAAATATGCACATGTAGTGGGGTCGGCCGACCTGCACAATAACTTTATTGACTGATGTTGAATTGATGTAAAGATGTCTTGCCAGGTGCATATGACCGGATGGTCATGGAGGTTGGAATGAAATTTAAACTTAATGTTTCTTATATCTGAAATGTATGCTAGTATAAAGTATAGTGGATTGCATGGCCCATTCAGTGCTTGATTTTAAGACAGGTGGGACACACATGTGGCTATAGCCCATCCAGGGCGAGATATTATTGAACCTTAGGTAGTTCATTTAAGGTCTCAGATAAACATTAGAGACTTTTTCGTGTAAATTCATTTGTACTTGCACGTTACAAGATGGCGGCTCCTGTAATGGGTGCCCTAGTGTCCTTTGTCTATTATGATGAAATGTTCACATGCAACTGATTATAAATGAATGATGTATGCCTCGCGCATTTGTATAACAAATTGACGAAGGCCAATGCCGAAACGCGTCTTTGCTATGCTGTGAGGTTTACATGAAATAAATCTTACTGTAAACCACCCCCACGAGTGCTGCGATCCTTTTACAGGGACAATACCTGTGGATGCTGTGAGCTGCAATATGTTTTGACGGGTACACCCCCGTTACGCAAGCACCCGCTCGAGAGTGCGGAAGGCTGGTGTTGTGGGAGCTGCGATATATATATATATATATATATATATATATATATATATATATATATATATATATATATATATATATATATAGTCCATGAATATGCATATACAGCGCAAGTGTCCACATGTCAATATAATGAAAAGCTCTTTTTGTGGCCTTTCAAAAGTCAAATTTTTTCCGTAGTGTCTTCTTTATAATTGAAATAACACTGATTTCAAGTAAGCAGTAAGTAACACCTTAGTTCCAAAAGGGGTTGAAAGTGTATAACATGAAGGAAAAAATGCAAACCTGTAGGCCTGCACCAAAAGCTGTGAAAATGTATTCTGTCCCTTCTAGGCGATTCCCCTACCCATACTGCAATGTATTGATGGTTGCCTCATAAAGCCAGTTTTCTTTATGGAAAAGTGTCATTGGTAGTTTTCAATGCCTAACCACATCCAGCAGGGGAGGTGGGCTGGTTGTTTACGATCTAACTATAACTTGCGCCCCCGCATGCACATAGTACATCACTCATGACATGGTTAGTGACATCACTGATGACATCTCAAATTACATTACTCATGACATCATCCAGTGACTGTGAGTGTTTTAAAAAAAGTTTATGAGTGTTAAATATGTATATCAAGGTGTACTGGTGAAACAGTGGGTCTATGAGTGCCTGTATGGATGATTCAGTGGGTGCCTGACTGACTGTATAAGTGAGTGATCAGGCATCTCAGTGAATGTATGGGTGAGTGACTAGGTTGTGTGAATGTCTATATCAGCCTGCCAGTTGTTCAAGTGGCTCTATGGGTTAGTGAGTGGGTACCTGAGTGGCTGAATGGGTGATTGATTGGTTGTCAGAGTACCTGTAGGGTTGTATAAGTGTCTGTGTGGGTGGGTGAGGGTGTGTGTGACTGTCTGCATGGATGAGTGAGTGGGTGGGTCAGTGGCTGTATGGGTTTGTGAGTACGGCTGTGAGGGGCTGTATGGGTGACTGAATGTCTGTATGGCTGTGTCAGTGAGTGGATGGATGTATCAGTGGTATGTAGGTGAGCAACTGTATATGTGAAAGGCAGTATAGGTGAGTGTTGGAGAATATGAGTGACTGTATGTGTGAGTGAGTGATTGTGAGAGTGGCTGTATGGGTAAGTGTGTGCGTGTGTCAGTGACTGTATAGGTGAGTGATTATGTGTTAGTATCTGTCTGAATAAGTGCGTGGGTGTGTGTATAACTGTATAGGCGAGTAAGTGGCTTTGTGATTGACTCTATGGGTGCATGAGTAGGTGTGTGAGTAGCTCTATGGCTGACTGACAGTGTGTGAGTGGCTGTATGGGTGTGTGAGTGGATATATCAGCGGCTGTATTAGTGAGTGGGCTGGTGTAGGAGTGGCTGTATGGGTGACTGAGCGAATGTGTGTTTAGACTAATGAATCAGTGAGTGGGTATGTAAGTACTGGTATGGTTGTGTCAATGGTTTTGAAAATGGTATTGTGGAAGTTATAGTGGGTGTATGAAATATTATATTGGGGTGTGAGTGGATGCATCAGAGATTCTGTGGTTGATGTCATCAGTGATGTCATTTGAGCTGTCATCAGTGAGGTCACTGACCATGTCTTGAGTGATGTAATATGTGGGGGTGATAAGCAGTGCATTGTGGGGTGCGAGTTATAGTTAGCTCAGCTAACTATAACTGCTGAATTTCTCTGGTTTTGTACGCGTGAAACCTGAGCCTAACTATAATGTGTAGGAGAGTAGGGTCTGCTTTCCTATGGTCACCCCACTTTTTGCTTTTTGCTTCACTGGTTTTCGACTTAATGTGGCTGTGGGCCTGCTAACCAGACCCACAGCCCTGCTGTTCTCTCTCTAAATTCACAACCATGTACTTTAGGTACATCACCAATTCGGATTGGGTCACTTTGTGAGCCCCTGTACAGAGTACTATAGGTACCCAGGGCATAGGTGCATCCAAGGCCTACCAGGGGCTGCAGCATATCTTTTGCCACCCCTGGCTGGCCATCCAAACTGACACAACTGGCTGATGACTCAGCTGGGGCAAGGCTGTGTAAACACCCCTTGCTTAGATATAGAATGCCTATGTCTAAACCTATATCTGGACACATATGCACCTATAAGTCACTCCTATGGCAGGCCTTAACAATCCTGGAGGCAGAGTGCTTGGTTTTATGTGAGATGGTGCTCTAGCATGAGCTGAGCCTGTCTGCAGCTTTCGGAACCATGTCCTTATAGCTGCCTCGCCGAGGGAACCCCAGTGTGTGTCCCGCATCCCTGGCCAGTCGTCCCCCGAGGTGTGCTGCACCAACTCCCCCGCCGCTCGTTGGATTGTCGAGAGCGGGCGGGAGAGCAGAGGGGACCGGCCGGGGCTGAGAGCGAGTGTGCTCTGATCGGCACGGTGCGCCTGAGGTGCGAGGACACGCTGATTGGCATCAAGGAGTCCCCAGTGAATCTGGTGAGGCGCGCATCCCACGCTTGGGGACCATTACTTGTGGGCTGATTCTCTTGGATAAATCATCTACTGGCATTGTTTTTACTGCTTGTTTTGAAAGCCCATTGAGATAAGTCAGTATTACTAGTTTTTTGATACTGATTTACAAGAGACTTGAGACAATTCATATGAGAACTTCCTGAAACTAACAAGTGCAACCATAAGATTAAGTGCAACAGTTACCTGAAGAAGAAATTAATGTATATTGTTGATTCTTACTGCTACAAACTAGATAAAGATATATTTTTATAAATATACTTACCTGTGTGGTTTCAGTTTGTGGTGGATTGGGGATCATTGTTTGTGTTAAGTGCAACTATTATACACATTGCCTTGGGGATAAGCCTGCCTGCTCGCGCCAAGCTACCTAGAGGGAGAGCGGAGGTTATCTACTGTGTGTATTCCTTCACCCTGACTAGAAGCAAGGGTCCCTACTTGGTCTAAGGTACTTACCTCTGCCAATTAGAGACCCCCAGATCTAACACATACCATATACTCTTAAGTGCATTATGAACCTCGCGGTTCAATGCTATCTTTGGTTTGGCTTTATCAAAACATGTTGTATAAGGTGCCATACGCTTTGGAATACTACCCCCTCGCCAGTCCTGGTGACGGGGGTAGCATTCCACCCTTCTAGAGGGAGAAGACATGTTACTTTCCTTAAACGCGGTTAAAATCAACCAGAGCCTCAGCATAAATGGATGCTGCTGCCGCAGACACAAGTCTGGCCTCCTGCTGCTGACCGAAACTCCGGCAGGGGAGGCCTGGACAAAAGGTTGCCTGTCACAGGGAAGTGCTAGCACCACCCAAGACAGGAGATAGTGGATTGGGGCAGGGAGGGCTGAATGAAACTAGACACTGCCCAGTTCAAACCGGTGCTGGGGCACTCCAGCCCCAGCTCTGGCGCGAAACTGGACAAAGGGAAAGGGGTGTAACCACCCCCTTCCTGGGTCCCACCCATAGGAGGGACCTAGCAGGTAATCCAGCCCCTTCATTTGTAATAAAGGTAGGAGCTGTGTCCTTAGACTTTAGATAATCCTGACTGAAACTTTGAAACGGAACTCTGGACCCTTCAACATCCTACTCGACGTAGAAGACTGAAGAATCTCCCTTGTGGTCAAGGAGTGACCACCCTGCACAAGCATGCACCATCAGCGCTCAAAGGTTTTCTTTGTTGTTGATCCCGCCGGAGCTCGAGCGACAGAGACTGACAAGAACCGGACTTCCAGACATCCAACAGCCCGATCCACAGCCACAGCAAAGCTGAGACCCGTGGAGGCAACGTGAGACGTGGGACAGGCCATCTTGGAAAGCCAGCAAAGTGCTTCCTGTGCAGCTCCAGAGGCACCCTCGAAGCTGTGCATTGGGGATTGAGAAGCCCCAGCCCTGAGCAGATTTTGCACCAAAGATCACCTCTCCACACTCACCGAGTGCTTCGTGGGGCCCTTTTGCATTTTCCTGCTCGACGCATCTGTCCGGTCACTTGCCCGTTGGCTAGTGGCCTCTGTGACGACGAACCTACAAATTTTCACTGCTGGTCTGGTTGCTCCAGACTGGCCCTTGCTCCCCTGAAAAGGAGCAGCCCATCAGACCTTGCTGGTCTGATCCAGAAACCATCTCCGATTCCTGCGTGGGTTGCATTTGCCAAGGCCTGTTGACTCCGAATCGAGAACCGACACCGCCAACAGCGAGAGCCTTCGTGGGAGAGTGTATGAGTAGCTGTGTGGATCTGTAAGTGGGTGTGTGAGTGGTTATTTGGGTCTGTGAGTGGGTATGTGAGGGGCTGTGTGGGTTTGTGAGTGGCTGTGTGGGTTTGTGATTGGCTGTGTGAGTTGCTGTATGGATGTATGCTCGGGTGTGTGAGTGGCTGTATGTGACTACATATGTCAGTGCTGGTGTGGGCATGTTGGTCTTTGAGTGGGTGCGTGAGTGCTTGTGGGGTGTGTAAGTGTGGTTTTGTGGGTCTGTGATTATGTGTGTGAGTGTTTCTGTAGGGGTGTTAGAGAATGTGTGAGTGTATGCATGTTTTTTAATTGAGCGCTGGATCTGCAGATCCATCACAGATTCACATGGGGGGCCGGGCTGAGACCAACGGTGAATCTGCGATCCTTGTGCACCCTAAAAATGTTTTTGGGTAATTTCTTGCCTATGAGGGGTCCCTCACAGACGCCTCCATCACTCCTGTTGGGTCAGGGTAACTCTACCCTAGTTGGATAAGGGTACCTTTACCTTGACCCTTTCATACAATTTTCTGGGGTATTTTCCCCTTACCTGGGACCAAGTCCTGATATACAAAATGGCGGCAGCAACATTCCTCTCAGGTTGCGGCCACCCAATCAATGCATTGCTGATGGTGCTTTGATCCGCGGGTCCACCTAGGTGGATATGCGTCTCTAGAAATATATAAATCTTTTTTCTTTAATAACTCAAAATTCCTGACCAGTTCCATCTAATGGCACCAATACTGTTAGGAAATAAACACATTTTAGACCCCCTTTTACTTGTGTCTTGCTTGACAAATCCAGATAGAACTCAAGATACCAAGAGCAAGGCAAATTAACCGCACTGTATGCCAAATTTCTGTTGATCCATCAAATGCCAGCAAAATTATTAGAAAATCAAAGACTCTCCCCTTTAAATTTAACCCCCACCAATTTGATCTGCATGCAATATAATATTCTTGCGATAAGCTTAATTTGTCAACTGTCATCCCAGTTTCATGCAGACCATTTATTTGTGCCCTACCTCCTTTTGACAGATATGCACAAAACTGGACCTACCAACAGAAAGCTAAACCTGCTAAACGTCAGCCAATTTTCATGGAGATTCACCAAACAGTAAAAGACACACAATTGATGGACGAAATGCAGAACAAATCATAACATTCACCCCAGTCAAGAGATCTTGGTTAAATCCATCATTCTTTTGCTCACCATGCCACCCCAGTTTAGACCAGGCCATATGCAAATCAGTCTTGACCCTGTGCCTCATGGGAACAGTCTAGCCCGAACTGCCAAGCCAGGTCCTCCCTGGACCGGAAACAAGCATCCTAGGAAGGGTTTCAGCCCTCATCAGCCAGGATAGCTTGAATCCAGTGGCGGTGTCTGGCCATACCTGGCGCACTTAGGGTGATGAAGCAAAAGACACACAATTGATGGACGAAATGGAGAACAAATCAAAACATTCACCCCCAGTTAAGAGATCTGGATTAAATCCATCATTCTTATGCTCACCATGCCACCCCAGTTTAGACCTGACCATATTCAAATCAGTCTTGACCCTGTGCCTCAAGGGAACAGTCCAGCCCGAACTGCCAAACCAGGTCCTCTCTGGACCAGAAACAAGCCTCCTAGGACCGGTTTCGGGGTTTCAACCCTCATCAGCCTGGATAGCTTGAATCCAGTGTCACAGTGATCGCCCGGGACCCACGCGTGGGTATACCGAGTGTACTTAAGGCAATAAAGCAAAAGACACAAAATTGATGGACGGAATGCAGAACAAATCATAACATTCACCCCCAGTCAAGAGATCTGGGTTAAATCCATCATTCTTTTGCTCACTCAGGCCTAGATGTATCAAGCATTTTGCGATTCGTTAAGGCCGAAATTCTGCGAATTTCAGCCTTAACGAATCGCAAACAGACATTTTGCATCTTTTGGGATGTATGTGAAATTAGCAAAATATTGCGAATTCAGGTTAAGGAATAGCAAATTAACACCAACTTGAGGTTCGTGTTAATTTGGGAAATCCTTTCAAAAACCAAAATTTGGCAATTTTGAGGGTGGCATGTGACACACATACATGCCCATAGGGCATGTATGTGTGCCATATGTACACACATGGAAGTTTCAGGGTTGCAGCAGGGTGTCCATGAGACACCCCTGCACCCTTGCAATAATTCTCAAATTGCGATTAGCAAATTGCGAATTCGCAATTTGAGAATTATTTCGCAATCATTCCTATGGGCCTCCTGGCCCATAGGAATGAATGGGAAATTATTCCTTACTTGCAAATTCGCAACTTGCGAATTCGCAAATTAGGAATATTAAGGAATCGCAAAAAAATAGCGATTTAAAACATACATCCCATTTTGCGATTTCTTAATAGCGATTCGGTAAAAATCGCTTTTAAGAAATCGCAAATAGGAACGATGATACATCTAGGCCCATGACACCCCAGTTTAGACCCGGCCATATGCAAATCAGGTTTCACCCTGTGCTTCATGGGAAAAGTTCAACCCGAACTGCCAAGACAGGTCCTCCCTTGACCCGAAACGAGCATCCTAGGACAGGTTTTGGGGTTAGTGACATTTATTAGCATAAAAACACTTCATTAACACGCTTAAAGGTGCCCACTTGATGTAACTGCATGAAACTGCACGAAACTTTAGAAACAAAACGTAAACTCAACATGCTAAGTCTATTGCAAATTTCATGCAGATCCATGAAACAGTCCTAAAGTTCTTAGCAAATCAAAAATGTTTTCACCCCTCTTTAACTTTGCCCTCCCACATTGGATCTGCACTACAGTAAATACACTAAGAGTAGCTTGGAATGGACGCAACACAGCCATGATGTTACCAGCAGATTAATGAGCCTGAATAAGACAAAATGAAGGCGACGAGGTCTGGAGCTTCTGAAAAGACACAGGACCTTATGCACTTCCCTCCACGGTGATTTGATGACTTCCAAGAATTTGCACAGGGTAGTCTATTGAAAATGAAGGCACGTCTAGAGTCATTGGATAACGAGAGAACTGTGAGTACAAGGCATCCTTCCATCTTTACCTGCTAGTGCAGGGCAGAAATTGGCGAGAGAGATCGTCCATGAACTGGGTGGAGAGCAGAAGCAAAGTTTGCAAGCTGAAGTGGTGGGAGTCTTTGGACTCTGGACTAGGAGCCTATACTGGGGTGGAAAAGGAGATGTCAGGGTGAGGTAGGTGAGACCACATTCTATGTGTGGCTGTGCAGCAAACGTTAGTGAGATCATACACTCAGCTTAACCCTATTGTTTTGCAAATTGGACCTTGAAACTTTACTAACGAAAATGGAGCAGAATGAGTGGAAAACATTATAGGTACATGCCACTCTGCCAGACCGAGGACCCAGTACTGGAACAAGGCATTTATTTTCACAGAGGAGGAAGTATGCAGATCGTCCCTGGAAGAGGTAAAGTGCAATGGGAATGGGAACTTAAGGCACTTTTGGTTATAGTGTGACTTCAGCAGCACTATGTTCAGTGGTGTGCCAGGACTCTCTCTCATGGTGGGTGGAAGTTTAGCCCCGGAGTAGTGTTTGGCCGCGACTTGGACCTGGACCAGAGTTTGGTATTTCGTTTTGATATTCCATATATTCACCTTATCGAAACCCACTTTCAATCAATAACTTTCTTTGAAGACGACTGAAAGCTTGACTAGTTCACAAATTCCAGAATTTTGATACAGGAAGTCTTGTCTTGATGGTTTGATGCTGGACCGTGATGGACCAGAACTTGGGTTTATCGTGGTGGGTACCTCAACTCTATATTTTCAATAATAAATATTAAACCAAAAAATAAATCAGATGTATAATAGGGCTCCCACAATGACTGACATATCATTATGGAAGGGTAAGTGGCCAAGGAAATCCCCGGGCTTGAGGGCCCTAAAAGGCCGATGAGACTGAAGTGGCTCATCTTTTGATTTCTCGCAGGTCGGGTTCACCCCTGGACCACTTGACCCCAAAGCTTGCTGCTGCCCCGTACCCTGCAGAAGGCTGGCGCGTGGCTGGTGTCAAGCACACCGCTTTATATATAGATTTGTTTGTCTGCAGAGGCTCTCGTCTTCCGGGTGCCTGTTCTCTCTTGATGGCTGCCAAAAGTAATCCTCTTCCTACAGGATGCTAATTTAAGCCACTGCTTCTGAGAGGAAGGTAAAGATCATAAATCGGAGAAAATAACAAATTATTCAGAGCTACTTACTGCCAAGTGTTTCCAAGGCAGCTGCTGCCCCCAGGCTTTCTCATCCACTGCAGCCCCGCTTTAACTCTCGCAGTCCCGGAGGCGCGTTTCCCACCTTTGCCTTCCTGCCAGGAACTCTTGTCGATATCGTTTCCTAATGACTGTACATTCTTTGAGGCCCAATGCACGTGCCCCATTCATTCGCACAGTGAAGGTTTCCAGTGGCTCTCTGAAAACCTCCACGTCTTTTCTTTTGGACAATGCTCTGTGCCGAGGACTTGGATCACATTTATAACACGAGTGCGTGAAATTCCCATAATTTGCTTTTGCGTAAATACGCAAAATTTTGGAAAACTTACATAAAGAGCAAATTTGGCATTTTGCTTTTTTATTTTAGTGTGAAATGCATTATCATGCCAGTTTTGGACACGAGGAATGCACTATGTGCTAAAAAGAAGATAGGATAAATAACACAAATGGTGCAAACAAGAGCCGCTTGTGCCATTCTGTTTTTTACAGTACTTCCGCAATTGGATTTTTACCCAAGCGCCCTTCAATTACGCCAAGTGCATAGTGACGTAATTTTGCATTAACAGTGTGACGTTGGCCCTTATCGCACAATTAATATTTTCTTAGAAATGATTCAAGTTTTTTTCGTTTCAAATTAACGGGAGTGAATCGATTTTACCTCGCTAGACATCATGGACCAATGCGATGGCATTAGGTGCCCACTGAGAAGCCTATACTGCTTCAAATATCTGGGTTTATTTGATATGACTGACGAAAACAGGCTTTATTGAGCAAAACTTGAATAGAGTCCTCGAGCAGTTGAGATTGGCTAGCCAGGCTTGGCATAGGCTTCGCTTCTCCATACACGCCCCACACCCTGCGCTACCTGCGTTCAAACTGACGTCAGCTTTTTGGCCTCTCAGCCATCATTACAGCGAGCCCATTTCCATGCAATGAGTCCCAGTTTGAGTTACCCCAATAGTTGAGTTATGTTCCTTACAGTCTTTAGGCACAACTCGAGGTGGTTTACAGCACCAATACAATAGGGCGGCACTACAGGGACACAACATCACACAGATTGACTGTGACTTAAAATCGGATGGAGCTCAACAACATATCAAAAGTGTACTGTTCATCTGTATTAATGTATGTTTTTAAGTCTGTATTTTTTTGTATTTATTTAATACTGAAACACCCAATAAAAACCTATTTGAATAAAAAAAAAAGACTTTTAAAGTGGTCGGATGTATGTTCATTCCTACTGTCACAATCTCTCCGAAATGTAAAGAATGTGGAATCTGTATTGAAGTGTTTCTCACTAAACTGTTAAGCTGTAAAGTACCCTGCATAACAATAAAATGGCAATAAAAAGAGTTTAAAATTAAAAAAAGGCGATGCTGGACCTCACATTTATTTATCTTGAGGGCGTAGCTCGACCACCAAGGGAATCCTCCGTGTGTATAGCGACAGGATACTTGGATGCTAGGTACAGGGGAGGAGTCTGAGAACCTCCCGGTAGTGACGTGACGGACATCCAAGGATGGAAGGCATTAACGCAGTTCTGAAATGTGACAGACCATTCCTAAAAAGAAATCCGATGGTGCGCTGCTCTTATCCCCGATGCTGCAAAACAGTAGGAATGTATAGGACAGGATAGGGATCTCAACACTAGGATCATTTAAGCGGGCTGAGGTCTTTTAAAGAGTTTCAATAGGAGTTTGAATTGGCAAGGGCTGGGAGTTTCAAGTTTATTTTTAATTCAAGTGCGCAGTTAAATGAAACCTTCACACTAAAGTACATTCATAAAAAACTATGTAAAAGAAGCTTTTAAAAGACAGAAACCCCGTGCAAGATGTCAACGTACAAGTGCAAATGAACAAAGTGTGCAGAATAGAGTCCATTTAAAGTGCATAATGTACCATGTTTGTCCATATAAAAATTAAACAGCAAGGACAGAGAGGAATAGATAAATAGGATTTAGGCGCACATTGTGCCACTCAGGTGGCTAAGAATTTGGGGATCAAAATTGACAACGGCCTGACTTTAAGATCTCAGATCCTTGCCCTCACCGGCTCCTGTTTTGGCCTCCTCCGTATGCTTCGGAAGTTTTTCCCTTTGCTATCTGAGGACCATAGGAGGTACGGTACAGGCCTTGATTGGTTCAAGATTGGACTATCCAACGTCCTATATCTTGGCCTGCCGGATTATCTCCTGCAAAGGATGCAGGTGGTCCAGAATGCGGCAGCGCGAGCCATTTTCGGCCTGCACAGGCGGGTCAGAGTCTCTGGTCTGCTGCAGTCTCTTCATTGGCTGACTATCCGGAAGCGGATAGTTTTTAAAGCCTTAACTCTTGCACACAAGGCCCTCTATGCCTCAGGGGCTAAATACCTCCAAAGAAGGCTCGCCTTCTATCGTCCGTCACGATCTCTGAGATCAGAGGCGCTGTTTCTTGCTACTGTCCCTCGCGTGAAAAAGGCCCGTATTGGAGGCCGCTCCTTTATGTCTCGGGCTACACAGCTTTGGAATTCTCTGCCCCTGGCACTGCGTAGTACCTCAAATCTGTTGGCCTTCAGGAAAGGCTTGAAAACTTGGCTTTTTGCCTCTTAGACTCCCTTTCCCTACTGACCCCGTTTCTTTTATATCTGTGTTGTATTTGTCTTTTTCTGGCTATCAATAAAGCGCCGGGACACTCTTTTGAGTAGCCGAGCGCTATAAAAGACATAAGGAACATAACATAACATAACGCTATGTGCCACATCTGGGTGATGTGCCTGACAACACCTGTCTGGAGAACAGACTTCGTCACTCAGCTGATGGGCAAACTGGGTTCTGCTGTGTAAATTGGGCAGTAGAACACATGCCTGAAGCGCTGCAATAAATGACGGTCTCTACACCATACCTCGTGGTAGAGTCCCCAAATAGTAGGGCTGTGGAAGTTGGTACATGACGCCTTGACTGGAGTGTCGGAGACATCTGTACAGATACAGAGGATGTAACAACTTGGATTATTATTTGGGGTGGGAGACTACCCACCTCAAGGAATAATCACAACCCTTCTCGGGGTGAACCCTCAAAGGTACCAGATTAACCAGAGCTCTACCCCAAGTAGCTATGGCACAGAGCAGATAGGCTTAACTTAGGACAATGTGTAAAGTATTTATGCAGTACCAAAACTGTGCTGAAGTCAAAATACAAAACAATAAAAATAGGAAATCGATTTAGAAATATAGAGTAAAATGTAATAAACCATATTATACCAAAAGGACAACAAAAAAGTGAACCGGAGATATGATTTTTAACAGTTCTAAGCAGAAATAGTACCAAAAAGCACAAACTGCACACCATAGTCACTGTAGACTGGGACCAGGGTGCAATTTGAGTTTGGCCGCAATGGAACATAGGTTGGATACACCAACCAGGTTTATTCTGGTCAAAGATTTTACCTTCTGAAGTGGTCTCTCAAGTCCAAATCTATCATAGTCCACTTCTAAAGCCACCCATGACCTCAGGAAAGGCACTTTGAGATATACTATCACATGTTATGGAGTTATGGGGCTCAAGCCTGCCCTTACTAGCTCAAACGAACACAAAAGTTGACGAGATACCCTCAGACAAATACTGTTTGCTTAATCAGCAAAATAGCAATTCTGTACCTGAGACTCAATGAGTTCTCTGTATGCTGCTGCTAGTTTGTTACCTAGATTCAAGGCAATTCCAAGAATTGGACGAGGATAGCTCACTCACATAAGGTGACATGCTTCATCATTTGCCACCTTGTCCTACCCTGGCAAGATGTTACTACCAGGAAGGACTCGACCTCAGAATGGGGCTTTTCTGAGGGAGTTCTTAGATATTACTTCTCACAGCACAATGATTAAGGTACAGATTATTACTTTCAAAATATGGCATAATCCACTAATGTATCCTTTAATATGGTGGTATCCCTGGTTGATCAAAAGGTTACCAAGAAGTAAACACAGGAGGCACGATTAGGTGTAATGACCTCACTGCGTCACTGTATATATATTTTTTTATGCCAACATGTTTCTGCCTCTAATCAGCCGTGGGTCTAAGACATTTGTCAGGGCAGTGTCTATGCCCACTACACTACAAATAGTAAGTGCCTAGTGGTCTTAGGTATGGGAAGAGAACCTACCTTTCAACTGGTATCCTAATTAGTGATAACCTAATAGACCCCTCCCTCCAAATGTTCATAGCCAAATCCTGTTTGCCCGTAGAGTAAGTTGGGTGGGCAGGAGGAAGAAAGATATACCAGGAAACTGTATAGTGGTAAATTTTAGAGACAGACGGGTAGTTCGCCATATCTGCGAGGGGTTAAGCCAAAACTCGAGAACTTCTATACAGCCACTGGCCCTTAGTTATTTTCACAAGTTGTTTGGACATCAGGAAAGGATGTGGGAGGGGCGACCTCCATCAGGAATCCCTAGCAATAGTGACGAGCCGGATGGTTTTGGATTTGTCTCGAGTATCCCTTTAAGAAACAGATATAGTGCCCTGGATATGGTTGACTGACTAGCGCCAAACTTTATATCCTACCAGACCTGCCCGACCTTTTGGGTGATTTCACTGTGTCTAGGGGGGTTGAGTCTTTAGAACAACTCTTAGAACGAAGGGGTAAATTAGGGCGCAGAGAAATAAAGAGAAATAGTGCATTCGGGATATGTGAGGGTGTGGGTAACACGGCTGCTGAGTATAAATCTAATAGTGCAAGAACTGGTGAGAAGGGCTTATACTCTCAATTCCCCATGACTATTGTTAATAACTCAGGATCAACAGCAAATCTAGGTGGGCGAGAAGTGGATCCGATCCTTTAGGGAGAGTTGGAAGTAAGCCCAAAAGGTCTTAAGTTTATGTCATGGAACATAGTTGGATTACTGGGTAAACTAGAACAGCCGGATTGGGGTAATTTTGTGGGCGCCCATGAGATCTGCCTTTTTCAGGAAACCTGGGCCCTAAACTCCCTACACAGAGTAGGTTTTGCAACATATAGTGAGCCAGCAGTAAAAGGTGTAAGAGGCAGACCATCAGGGGGCTTATGTATCTGGGTGGGTATACATTTAGGGTATACTGTTAAGCGAATAGACACCAACACACCGGATATTCTATGTATTCTTATTTCTAATGGGGATCTACCCGATCTAGCCATTATCAATGTATACTCCAGGCCAGTTAAACATGGGCATACATCACTCACCCTGGATCACTTGGCAGCCCTACTTGCTTCACTCCCGGGGAAAGTGCCTCTAATTATAGGTGGCGATTTCAATTGCCACTTTGAACCCCTTAATGGGTTGTCGTTACCGATCACCTCCGATGATGATACAACACTGTCATTTCCTGCGGTAAATGTCTATCCAATAAAGGGATGGACCCCTCTGGTCCTTCAATTGACCTCCCTAACACTCACTCACTCATTGAGGGCTTATAACGGACGGTTCCCAGACGATAATCCGGGGCACTATACATTCAACAAAGCTGCCCAAGAATCTATAATAGAATATATTTTAGTAAGCACCGAAATTTGGCATAAAGCTGTTAAGTTTTGCGTCTTCTCACGGGCAGAAAGTGATCAAAATACTCTGGTTCTGACAATAGAAGCACAAGTATTAGAACCGGGGCAAGCTATAGCCAATTACCAACATGGCAAATTAACAGTGGTAGATGGAGGTCGGCGCATCTGTTGGGGCACAGTAACCCGGTCCCCATACACGATAACGATCATGTATTCTTGTGTCATTCCCATGTTGGAAAGGGCAAGCCTTCTTACAGGAACTGGATCCTGTGAGGCAGATGATGTAGAGATGGGAAAAGTTCACAAGGAACTGGTTGCAACTTTGGCACCTTTCTTTTTTAACAACAACCCTATTGAGAATCACCGTCCAAGAGGAAAAAACCCCTGGTTTACCTTGGCATGTAGGGATGCTAAAAGAGCACTCCTGACATGTGTAAAAAAGGGTGATAGTACAAGTATTAGGTATAGGAGGTCTTTTTAAAAAAAACAATTCTACATGCGAAATCAGAGTGGGAAATGGAAAGATGGCAGGCAATAAAAAATGCTTTAGATCATAAAGACTCATAGGCCTTTTGGAACTTAGTCCATACTGGACGAGCGGAGGGCAAAACCACGATTGAGCCCAATATTAGTGAGGAAGCCTGGCGTCTTCATTTTAAGGAACTGTACTCAAGCCCAAAAGAAGATCAAAATATGAATGAGAAAATATCTACTGCCCATATTTTATCCCACGCCGGGGATTCGCCGACTTTCACCTTGGTAGAGGTGCTCGCTGCCATTACAAAGGTATTACCGAGCAAGGCCCCTGGGTTAGATAGAATCCCCGGGGAATTGTATAGAAGCGAACAGGTAGTGTGGGCCCCATATCTACAATCGCTTTATAATGCAACCCTTAATGGGCTGTCGCCCCCCCTACAGGGGCTGGGGCAGAGATCATTCCCATTTATAAAAAGGGATCCCCAATTGACCCTTTAAATTATAGGTCTATCAGCCTCATCGATGTGTACCAAAAAATATATGCTAGAATGTTGCTGGGCAGACTCCATGAATGGATGGAGGACCATGATATTTTAACTCCCCTCCAAGCTGGCTTTAGAAGCAAAATATTGACTATTGACCAGTTGTTCAGGTTGCAACTGATATACTGGAAGCATATAGTCTTGGAGGGTGGAAGTTTGTACCTCACGTTCGTGGATTTAAAATCCGCTTTTGATATGGTGGACCACGACCAGTTGTGGGGAATCTTGTTAGATATGGGGGCCCCACCGTATTTATGTCACCAGTTCAGGCGCCTCCATGAGGGAACATTTGCAAGGGTGAGGTTTGGCAAGAATGGGAAATTGACATCTCCCTTTCCCGTTGAGAAGGCGGTGAGACAGGGGTGTGTCCTTGCACCAACCCTTTTCTCCCTCTTTCTCAACGGGTTAATCGAAGATCTTCTTGCCGTCAAAGATATCGACCCCCCCTAAAGTGGCGAATCGCAAAATTCCGGCATTAATGTTCGCAGACGACACTCTGCTCCTCTCGAAATCACCAATGGGGATGCAGCGTGTCCTAGACGAACTTAGTCAATTCTGTAAGAGGAGGAATCTGGTGATCAACATCAAAAAGACCAAATATATGGTTTTTAACGCAAACTCCACCAACTGCCCACATCCTAGAATGGATGGTAGAACCCTAGATAGGGTCTCCATCTTTGAATTTTTAGGACTTACCCTCAATGATAAAATGGGTTGGGGCTCACAAATTAACAAGGCCAATTTAAAACTAATCCAGGCCATTGGAGGGATCCTAAAACTCCAGAAAACCTCTGCCCTAAAGGCCATAAGCCCGCCAGTAGAAATTTTCAAAGTACAGGCTAGGGTTTCTACCCTATATTGGGCAGAACTGTGGGGTCATTGTTCAGCGAATGCCCTCACAGTAACTGAAAACAATTTTATGAGACAGATCTTAACTCTGCCCAAAAATACACCCTAGTCCCATTGAGAATGGACTTGGGCATTTGCCCTATAGCGGATTTAATATCTTCACGCCCATTGATGTACTGGCGACGGCTGTGGAGTACGCCAGGATTGGCCCATTATAGGGATGAACTTAAAGCGGTACTTCCCTTATTGGGGGTGGGCAGAATCCCCTGGTTGGCTTTTATATGGGGTACTTTTAGAGCTATGGGCAGGGAAGATTTATGGACTGCACCTGAAACAACATGCCCTGAAATTTAAAAAAAAATTCTAGCTAGCGCCATGAAGGAACACAACCTGTCGCGTATAGTCCAGACGGTTGATTCCTCTAGTCTAACATATGGGTTTCTTGATTTTAAGTGCCAATACAAGTTTGAGCAAGTGGTAGATACCATACAACCTGTCTTGGCTAAAAAACTGTTTCTTCAATTTAGATATGGGACCCTTCCACTAAACGCCCGAACCAACAAGTGGGCAGGTAGCATTGGTCGCCCCTGTCCCGGGTGTCTAGAGGAGGAGGAAACCGTGATCCACGTTTTTCTATTCTGCCCGGCTTACAAGAGCCCTAGATCTAGGTGGGTGATTCAACTTTGCAGAAACCTGTGCATTAGGAACTATGCAGAAATCTTTAGGATTTTAAAAACGGATACTGACCCGGTTTTTGTTGTTGTGCTCTCTAAGTTTTTGTTTGCAATGTGGATTAAGCGTAGGCGCTTGCTTGATAATTGTAATGTGAATATATAACATCTGTAGCACACATACCTTTTCCTGAAAGATTAGGCAAGATTCATGGCCTCCCTCTTAGGCACTTGTTAATCATTTGATTGTAACATACCCATTGGTTGCTAGCTGAGGATGGGCTTTAGTCAAGTTTTTATATGAATTTTATATTGGTTTTATTATTCAGATGTTAATTTATATTTTTAAGATATTTATAGTAATTACATTTCTCATTTTGGTGTATATTTATTGACCAACGCCCCCAAAAAGTGAACTCATAAATATTTGTGTACTTTGTATCTTTGAACTTCCATATTGATTATTTTCCCGATTTTTTAAAGAGATTGATAAAAAATTTATTTTGCAAATGTTTTTTATGGCTCTAATAGCCGCAATAAAGTTTCAAAATGAATGATAACCTAAAACTATTTAGCTAGTAGCTTCATGGTCTGTTCGGGGTGGGTCTCTCCTATAGTCACACTTTTGTCATGGTCGAGAAACCACATAGCACCTAAATTGCTCGATTGCTCGAACAGCCGTCTGGCAGACAGACAAACAAGCAGCAGCATACAGAGAGATCATTGAGTCTCAGGTACAGACATGCTATTTTGCTGATTAAGTTAACAGCATTTGTCTAAGGGTATCCCGCCAACTTTTGTGTTTGTTTAATGCACTTTGAGACTCATAGGTTGTCAGGCAGACGCCAACAGCAGGGTTCCCAGTGGTCAGCTGGGTACTTCCAGGGAATGGCCAGTTGTTGTTGTATCCATGTAGCTTGAACAAGAGGTCAGCCTATAGCCCTTAGAGTCTACTTCTATGTCCTGGGTACAAGAGGGAGCAGGCCAATTCCTGTAGGGCTTCTCTCAGCTCACAGACAACAGGTCCAGTCCTCTTCTGAATTTTTGCAGGTCCAGGAAGAGTTCAGAAGTGGGTGTCTTGAGATGCCACATTTATACATGGCACTAGCTAGCAGTTGGGAATGACACCTTGGGACCCCCTTACCAATGGGGTAAAAGATCCCAGGGTCACCCCTACTCACTTTGGTCTTTATCAAGAGGCCAAAAGTTTTCGGCCACACTAAAAGTAGGCTCTGTGGGCTGTGAGTGTGGCGGGAGTGTACCAGGGTTATTCTAGTGTCCTTCCATGTCTACCACCAAAATCCAGGTTGAGGCATCCACTGTGCCAACAATAAATCCAGAGGCAGAAGTCTGTTAGGACAAAATCAAAGTCCTTCCCCAACCAAATGATTGACCTGCAAGAATGGTCTTGGCATCTTGTTCTCTCCCCCTTCAAGCAGGAGTGCCCCGTGCAGATATGAGCCGTGGGGCGGGGAGTCGACAGACGACTACGAGGTGAACCACCCACCTCTCTTACCTGCATGGGCCACTCCTGATTTCAAGTGTGGCCCAAGTGTTATATGTGAACCCAGCAGACCAGGCCTGTCAAGCAGGCTTTGCCACTGTAGTGTCAAAAAGAATGTCCACAGTCTCCAATCTGCATATTCGGTGGAGTTCAGATGAGTCATCTTTGTCCATTCAGGTTAGCCTATTGTTTGCTCCTGGGAATCATTCCACCCCAATTCACACCTAGTCAAGGCTAACTACTAGTTGAGAGAAGCAAGAGAGTGAATACAAATTATCCTCCTTGAACATCAGGCAGGGACAAACTAAGCTGCTAAAAGTTACCTTTCTGTAATATGTATTGAAAATATGACTTCACCATAAAATAGAATTTTTAATAGCTATTATAAATAGTTGTTTATTTCTGTAGCAGGACCATCCTCGAGATACAGTATTAGTATTTTAATCTGTACTCTGGTTTTCTACATAGGATACCAAGGCCAGCCACAGTGAAAATAGCTTTTGGGTGCTAGTCCCTGTAAGGACATATTAGCATTACATTTCTTTTTGTTATACTTTTAAATACCATGCACCCTGCCTTGTGGGCTATAAGGCCTACATAGTGGTGACTTACTACTATATAAAACAGTGGTTTTAACCTGTCGAAAATGTGTTTATTTTGACATGTTGCATTGCAGCTTTTTACGCAGCTACAGTCAGTCTATAATGATAGGCCTGAAACCATGTCTGTCTGCCACTGAGGTGGATGGCACAAAGGGCGGCCTTTAACTTCCGTGCTCTGATTGCACTTGGAACAAATCACGATGGACTTCTAGGCAAATTAATCACCCCCATTCAGAGTAAGTCAATTCAAACTTGTTTAAAGAGGGAACACAGGCACTTTACAACTTAGTGGCAGGGATAAAGTACACAGAATTCTAAAGACTGAAAAATATATTGGGTCTATCAGAAGCCGAAAGGCGAAACATCCAGGGTACCCACTCAGAAAATGCTGTTTTCTCACAGGGGAGAATGATGATCCTGGAATATGGGAAGACAACCCCTGCTGAAAAATTCTAAAATACTCTGGAATGTAGGGATAACTGTTTCAAGGCAAGGGAAGGCATGCTATTGCAAAGCTATGGGGTATTCATGAGGTACCAGAATTCATCACATGGTGTAGTAACATGACCTGCTGGCAGGGGACAGAAAGGAATACATATAGTACACTAAATATATTGTTTATATCTTTGCTGGGTGGTAGCCTTAGTGGTTCTGCCAATACAAGTACAGACCCAATAATGTTTTTAAAATAATGAAAATACAAAAATTCATGAAAAAGAATGCTTTTTGAGTGTTAGTAGGTTTCATTTGAGACCAAATCATAGAAACCAGGATGTGATGCAAAATGGAAGTGGGAAGAAGCAAGTTACTTATTTGCATCTACAGTTCTCCAGCATTGGTGTCTTTCATAGATTCCCTGTTTAAAACAGCAATGAATAATGCTAAAAGAGGCATAGGCTTAAGAACAGTGTTTGCCTAGTAGTACAATCACTTTATATCATAGCACTCAAACTCTTGCTAATAAGGTGAATACCCTGAGCACTATTATCAACCTTGGAGGCCACCAGACCAACATTTATGTTACACCTGAACCTCATAGGAATTGCGACGCTTTTCAGTGAAACATTTTAAAATATCAGGGTACATTGAAAGTGTGGGAGGAGGAAACACGTACTAGTCATTAAACACATGTTTTGAACATTTAAGAGAGAGCATATGAGGATATAATTCATTAGATTTGTGTAATACAATCAGAGTAGCATTGTACAAAGAAGTGAGCCTTCAGTTGTTTCCGGTGGGATAAAGGGGTGGATTTTTATATGTATGAAGAAGAAAGATTGGAGCTTTCACTGTATTGCTGATAGGAGGGGTACAGTTAAGGGCAATGTCAAGTATGAAACCAAAAGATTTGGAAAGAAGAGAGCTTTTGGTTGTTTCTGGAAAGGATAAGTGGGTGGATTCTTTTTTTATGTATGGTATGAAGATGACATTTGGAGCTTTCTCCATATTGCTGATAAGAGGGGTAAAGCTAAGAGCAATGTCAAGCATGAAACCAAAAGATTTGATAGTCGAGGTTGGGGCAGACGCATAGACTTTGGCTTCAAAGAGTTGAGAAACGTGGGACCAAATCACTTTTGATATAAAAAGAAAAAAAGAGGAATTATGTATTGAAGAGGTTCAAAAGAAGGAAGCTCTAGTGCATTTATAACTGAATCTGAGGCAGAGAGTTTCTGAGGAGGAAAGTGTAATCTATCTTTAGACAGAGCTGAGGGTCTTAAGTGTACTGATGAAGGGCGGCGCCAGCATTGTGTCTGATCAGGCTTAGTGGCTCCATGTAGAGATTAACTTAAGTGTGTGTTAGAGTGGAGCCTCAAGGAATCCTGCAACACATGTTGGTCGTGGGGAAAAAGTGGTAACCTATTTTCACCAGTTGAGAGCTATCAGTTAACAAAGATTTGAAACAACTCAGAACTTTGCCTCACAATCTAATGCAGTATTCAGCAATCTGAAGAAGTATTTTGTGGTTACTAGTGTAAAAGGCAGCTGAGAGGTTTAGAAGAACAATTAAGCAGGAATTGTCAAGTGTAGTCTAGGCCTTTCAACAGTAGATTGTCTGAGATGAGAGTAGTAAGTTAGTTCACAAAGATTTTCTCTATTTTCTTATTGGGCCATGGTAAGTAGGAAACTAGGAGGGAGTTTGCCTTTAAAGAGGGGTCGGGGTTGAATTTTTAAAGATAGTGATCTGGCCAATTTTCAATGATGATGCAAAGACGTCTTGACAAAGAGAGGTGTTTATCAGCTCGTACCAAGCGCCTTTGAAGATGGAAAAATTGGCTTTGTGTATATTAGCTGGATGGGGTCAAGAAAGTATTTGATAGGTTTCAGATTCTTGATGGAATCAGATTTTCCTCAGAGGTGAAAGGGGTGAAGTAGTCCCAGGTTAGTGGAGATTTTGGAGGAGGAGATGGTGGTAACAAAGCTATAATGAAACTGAGTCTAATCAGATACCTTTTCTGAGAAAACTGTCAGAGGAATTTCTCAAATTTCTCTCTCGAGGCAGCAATTGAAAGTCTTCTGGTGTGCCAGTAGAGGGATCTTGTGGAATTAGGGGAAGATTCTGTTTGATTTGGGATGTTGAAAGATTTAGATGACATGATAAGGATTTTTTATGATTTTCTTAATTTTATAATCTTGGGTTGAAGATGGACTGTTTTGTTTTTCCTCCATTCATTCTGTTGCATAATTACATACTCTGTGATAACATGTTTAAACCAGGATTATAACTCAGGGTACTCAGGTTCCTAATGGATCTAATTTAATAATCTCACTGGCTTTATAGAAGTAGATGTTTGTTCCTTACAAGAGTTTCTGAATAGTCAAGCGATTGGTTACTTTTGGAGAGGGACTGTTACAGGATTATTCCTCTGAAGCAGCAAACAGGCTAAATCACAGAATAATCTACGGATCCTTTCTAAAAATGGATAAAATGTACAAGTGCCAAGACACACGTCTTTTTGTAGTGTGTCTGTCTACTTGCCAAATATTTAATTCTCTAGGTTACCATTACTTGCCTAGTCAAAGGAAAAAGTAAATAAGAGCATGTAACGTTATTTGTGTATGTTTTTCAAGAAGCATCATAATCATGGATTACATTTCTGTCTGTCTATGAGTGGCTTATTTATCCCCAGTCCTGGCTGGGCACATTCATTAGCAAGAAGAATGAAGCAAGGCTGGTGCTATGGAGCCAGTCATTTACCTTACATGCCAGGTTCTCAACCAAGGCTATCATGGAGTTCTTGAAGAGGGTGGCAGCAGTCAGAGGTCGCTTGGTGACCTCTGCGATGTGCAGCTTCCCCTCTGGCCACATCTCCTGCAGGACAGGGTCCCTGCTATAAAGTGAAAGAAAATCTGGTGAGGATATGTCACAAAGCAGCACACTGTTCTGAACAGGTTTGGGTTGCTCATATGGTATCAGAGAGGGACTGGCATACAGCAGGGAAATGGGGAGATTTCACATTCTTAGTGGACCAACAGTCATGAACTAAAAGCGGTCACTGGATATGCACAGCCTTATATCTAGATCTGGTGCAACTGTTTTGGTGGCACAAGATGTGTCACAATCCTGGAATAAAACTCTGGCGATGCACCCAACCAGCCTTACCAGATCTGGGGCCAGGAGTACCGGCACAATGGGCCCATTGTCATCAGAACTTTGGCCGTAACAGCATAATCAATGACAGTCAACCTATCATAGATATTTTCTCAAAGGGCTTTAGACTATATGGTGTTAGAGGGAGGGAATAAAACATGATGCAGTGACAAATTATTATTTGCAACTTCTCAGTAGGTTGCACAGGTCTTATGAAGAGGTCCAAAAGCCTAAGTAATGAGTGAGCCCCCCAAAGACGTACGTGTCTAATGCCATGAGATGTACATTTAGATGAATTTGTTTCCCTGAAGGCATTTCTGAGAAAGGAGACGCAACAGACCCTATTATAGTGAAGTCAACGACTCAAACTCACTATGTTTGATGCTCATTTTTTAACACATAATTTCAAACGCTCTCATTTCACTCAGAACCCAGCATGTTTTTCTTCAAGCTCACATCACCAGTCTTTCTCACTAGTTTACACTCCGACATATTTTTTGGTTGAGGCTAGGGGGCGCATGTGCTGTCTCTTCAAGACATGCTGTATTCACTCTGTGAGCTTACAGCCCGCCCATTTTTGTTTTATTCATCCCTTCAATTGTTGTTCAAAATTGTTTGCTTGCTAGTGTTTAATCATTCCTCTTTGTCCCTCCTCTTTGTGTTTGGTTTCCTCTCATAGAGCAGTGCCCAATTACTGTTATATTTCTGTATTTATGTGTTCCTTTAGTGTACAATTTCTTTCTTTGATTCCTGCTCGTGTCACTGTTTGCCCATTTTTGGTGTTTCAGCTTCAGTGGCCATCACCTAATCTGCCCGTCCCAATCAAATACCGCTGAAATGTCAGACGCTTCTGCGCTGTTTTTGAAATCGCTTCTTTAATTGTCTCTCACTTCAAAGCGTGAGGATTAAACCCCTACTGCTTCGCTGCTTGCTGCTTTAGCAAACCTCGGTCACCGGACCGTCAGCAGCCCAGACTTGAAGCACAGTTAAGGGCAAGTCTTGGACAACTCCTATCGCATTTTCTCTGATGCTTGTTTATATAATGTGAACTTGAGAGACTCAATAGTGTTGGAGCACTTTACATGAGCGCTAGTTGGATTACACAATATCAGGCTAATTTGTGGGAGCATTTTTTAGAGCGCAAATTCGAGTGACCCAATGGTATTGGAGTGCTTTACAAAAGTGTCAATTACATTACACAAGGCGGAGATTAAGTGATGCCGACGCCGCCCCTGTTTAATCATTATTTCTCCTCTACCTGATAAATGGAGCAGCATTCGTCCTTCCCACCTCCTCCCATGTCGCTGCATCCCCTCTGCTACCTCTTTCTGTCATCCTCCAACTCTCACTGCTTTAATTTCAAAGCCCATTCACAGAAGCTCCTTGTAGCATACTTGCAGCATTGCAGTGATGCTGAAATACAACTCGAGCAACAGTGGTTCAATGAGTGGCCTTCAAAACTGGCCACACCCGATTCACACAGGCTTTTGATTAACTCTCTGATGCAGATGTCAGACTGCACCACCTTAACCTCTTTGGGCAATCACAATCATTATTTTGCTCTCAGTGACAGGCCATGAAGTGATCTCAAATGGTAGGCTGAACTTGCCACCAGGATGGAGGTCTCCACTAGAACCTTGTCTTTGAAAGTTCTTGGTTTGGTTCAACGTTTCTGTGAGGAATAGTCATTGCTGTGGGCTCTTCTAGAGTCCGAAAGGTTCGGTGGATTTGGTAGGTCAGCCCATACAGGATGATGGGGGATTATTTCAGTCATTGTCCTTCCAAAGCACAGCTTGATCAGGGGAATTGCTGAACAGGGTGTGAGTATGTAGTCTCGCAAGAAGCTGTATATGGCTCGATCTATGTTGGTATTATCTGCCACTGCAATTCAGATCACTTTTGTAAGGGTCCTTATCATGCGCTCCACCTCCCCATTGGCTTGGAACCATTTGGGTGTGATGCAACAGTGTTTGCTGTTCCTGGAGCACAGATGTTCAGCCCATTTGTGGCTGCTGAAGGGAGGCCCATTGTCAGTGTGGATTTCTTCAAACAGGCCATGGGTGGCCATTAACCTTTTAAGTTTTGGGATTACTTCAGATGCGGACGTTGTTGATACAATTTCGACCTGTGGGTAACAGGAGAAATTGTGCAGGACAACCAGCATGTGGAAGCCGTTGGAAAGGCTACCAAAGTCCACACTGACTTTTTGCCATGGGGCACCCAGACTGTCTTTGGTGATGGCCTGTGCTGGGAGGTCGGGCTGGCTGGTGGCTAGATGGTCCTGCACAAAGGCTTCTACAATCTGGTCAAGCCTGGGAACCAGACCTTAGTTCTCAGTCTGTTCTTTCATTTGATGATGCCTTGATGTGCTCGGTGTGCTAGAAGGACAGTTTTTTGTCTTAGGCTTTCTGAAAGCACCAGGTGTGGACCTCTTAATAGGCAGCCTGAATTGGCTCCTTGCTGATGTTGTGTAACTCCCTGAATGTTGATTTTGCTACATCAGCATGGTAGGGGGCTGGGAACTGAAGAAGTTGCCAGTCACCTGTCAAGGCTGCTTTGATGGCGATCTTCAGACAGTTGTCGTGCTTGGTGTCTTCGACTACTTCCGCTAGGGACATAGAGAGAGGTTTGGAGCACTCCACCACCAGGGAGACATATTCTTCAGTTTCCTGAGCTTCTGCAGTCTCTGGCAGGGTGGCTGGGTGAGTGTGGAGGGAGAAGAAGTTCCCTGCATTTCGAGTGCCTGTCCAGTACTGTGAAATTGAAGTCCTACAGTTTCAGGATCCACTTCTTAATCCTCGGGGGGAGGGTTTTAGAGGACCCATGAAATATAGGGATCAGCGGCTTGTCATATGTGAAGATGGTGAATGGGTGACCATATAAATATATGTAGAAGTGCTGCAGCCTCACAGTATGGCAATTACTTCTCATTCAATTTGAGGATAACATTGTTTTGTTGGTGTGTTCCTCTCCCCACACCCAGGGGCTGGATGCCTGTGAGTTTCCTAAGAGAACCAGAGATGTCCGCCAGGTTCTGCATGAAGCATCTGCAGTACGTCACCATGCCAAGGAAGCTACGGACTCAGAGGAGGGAGCTGTGTGTTCTGTATGTCTTTTATCTTGTCTGGGTCTGGGCTGATTGCTTTGCCTGAGAACTGGCATCCGAAGAAATGTATGTTGTTTTGTAGGAAGTCACATTTTTCCTGATGGAGGATTAGACCATGCTCTTTAAGTCAGGTAAAGGCAGCTTCCTCCTGAGGGCAGCATGCTAACCGGACAGGTTCTCCAATGATGTCATCAATAGTTGGTGTGAGATGATGTTCCCACTAGATTGGGTTTAGTCCACCCAAATGCATACAGCGTCAGGCTTTTTTTTTTTACCACCACAATCAGAGGGGCTCACAGGGTTGGGCTTTTCACTCGTTCGATGATGCCAGCTTTATTCTAGAGCTTCAGTTCTTTTTCCACATTGGGAGAGAGGTGGAAGGCAATCCTCTGGTGTTTAAGAGCTACTGGAGTGGCAGATTAATCAATCAATTAATCATATGGTTTTTTCGGGATGTCTTCAGAGGGTATCAAGGTGCTGGGCTGCGGGTTTCTCAGTCAAAGAGCCAGGTCTTGAGCTTCTTCCTGAAGTCTAGCGACAAGGGTGATATTCAGAGGTGGAGGGTAAGAGCATTCCAAGACTTGGCAGCAATGTGGGAGAAGGAGCATGCTCTGGTGCGGCAGCGGCAGATGCACAGTGTTGTGCAAGGGTGAGGTAGGTGGAGCAGAGGTTTCTAACTGATTGGCAGTTGTTCATGTATGCAGGTCCTTTGTCGTAGAAGGCTATGTGGGAGTGGGTCAGTAGTTTGAAATGGAATCTTTTTTGGATGGGGAGACAGTGGAGGCCTCTCAGGTGCTGGGTGATGTGGGTCCTTTTGGGCAGGTTGAGGTTCAATCTGGGTGCTATATTCTGTATCGTCTGGAGTCTTCTCATAAGTTCGCTAGAGGTGCCTGTATAGAATGTGTTGCCGTAGTCTAGGCGGTTGGTGATGAGGGCCTGCTGATGGGGAGCCACTTGAAGAGCATGCATAGTGTGGATGCAGGCTGAGGAGTCAGCTTTGACCTGTTGTTTCATGGAGTGTTTGCTATCTAGGATGATGCTGAGGTTGTGGATGCGACCTCTAGGACCATAAATCCTTGGATTACTCATTACCATGGATCTTGCCATTTTCCACGGCAGGTTCAATAGATGAACAGTATAATTCCCAACATTTAGGGTAGGCTCACAACAATACAATTACTCTTTTCTTAACCAATAATAAACAACACAAATCAACCTTTTCTCTTCAAGTATTCTATTTATCTTTCGTGTTTTTTCCTAAATTAGGTGTCATTCAATTTCACAACAAAGCACATTTTGATTACTTTTTGTATTCTATTTGTACATAAAATCTTCCTGAGAAAATACATTTTGATCATTTGCGAAGGAATTATGAACAATATTCAAAAACAGTGCATGTCAATATATACAGTGAATTCCACATCTAGCTTGTTTGGTCATAATCCTATGTTTTATCTTTACCAGGGTACGCCAGAATAGTACTCCTTGGTAATATTTAATAAGTGGTCCTTAAGAAAGCTAGTCTCAGAGAGTCATTGTAATAGTGTTCCAAGTTTAGACCATTCGACTTTTTTGCTAAACTTATTGAGTCCTTAGTAATACTCCTATTTGCTACTGATACTCTGAGTCCTGTGAAATTGGAAAGTGAATGTGTGGGTGTGCCAACGCGTTTCGACCTTTGTGCTGGGGACCAGAACGATTTCGAAGAAGGTCTTCCTCAGGGCTGGGGCTGTGGGTGTCGGATTATTGTGATCTAAAATTCGTGAGGGGGAAAAAAAAGACATGTGCATAAGTGCCTAATACTACACATTAAATGTTTTAGCTTAACCTAATGGCTATTGCTGGCATACCTAGTGTAATTGGGGTGCATGGATTTCGAAGTTCTCCTTCTGGTCATCGGAGTCTTGCATCTTGGGACATATTGGATCTTTATTTCTGAGGAGTCAAAAAACATTTGGTGGCTCACTTCCCAGTCATCGTGAGGATGTCTCATTATGTTTTAGACTGACCGAAAATGAACAGGCACATTCTAAAGGCACATGCAGTGTTTAAATGGCTAAGCTTCCCCTCTGGGAGCGTGATCTTATTGTGCGTAGATGTGAGCATATTATCTCTGTTCCTTCTAGTTCCGTTGCTCTTTTGGGGTTGGTTAGTTATCTCTTTATGTGACTCGAGGTTTCATGAGACGTGAGACACCATCCTCGCTTCCAATTATTTTTGAATCGTGCTTGTGTTCTTAATGACTTATACCATTCATTGTGGCATGCCAAGTGGTTCTTCACTATTTCCCCTTTATCCCAGTTGCATGCTCTTATCATGCTGAATTTTAAATACCTTTAGTTCTTCTGTTCGTAGTTGATTTTTCAGAGCGGCGGTGTGGAATGGCAATCACTCGTTTCGTTACTTCCTTCGGCGTCTTTCCTGTTTTGTCAGTTTCTTGTGGCGTGCTGCTCATTGGCTGCATATGTCAAATCTCTGTAGTGCGTCATTTTCAAAATATCCGCCTGACTTCCTCTTGTGCCTCCTGCAAGTCGGCACACTTTAGACCGCCTGACTTCCTGTTTGAGTATCGCCATGGCAGAAAACTTTATTTAGTGATATCTGAACGTTCCGGGTTTGTTAAACGTTCTGCAACGTTCGCCTGGCTATCTGTTGTCTCATTGCCAAGGACATACCCCTTATGATGGTTTATAAACACGCCTGGCTTCCATGTTAATCTTTTATCGCTTAGGCAGCTATCTTTATTTAGTGGTTTCTTGATTTTCTTGGTTTTTAATGTTCTAGATCGGACGCCCAACTTGTTGATGTCTCATTGTTAAGGACGCACCCTTTATTCATAATTGTCTGAACACGCCACATTCTTGGTGTTTAGGAGCACCGTTCGTGCTTATGTTATTATACACTGCTTCATTTCTTTTGCTATGCTGTCCCAGTGAGGAACACCTTCATGAAACGGTTCTGAATAGGATGTTTCTTGAGCCTTGTAGTTTTCATCTCGGTGTACACCAGGGGGTTTAGGGTAACAAAACTCTGCTTGATCAGGAGAGTTCCTAATCCTATCCACGTTCTGTACTAGTGTGTTTTCTGGTGTTCATCTGTACTCAGAGTTGTTTGATGTTGCTGGCTATATACAGTACACGATCTCTGAAAATTCGTTTAGGCCATTTTCTGTAGTGCCAAGTCTCAAAATCATTTTGGCTTCTTCATTCAGCAGTCGTTTCTCTAGCAATCTTACTTCGATTTGTCTAAGGACTGTCCATTTCATTTCGTTTATGGTATGATTCTGCTCCATCCAATGTTTGACCATTGGTGCTGTCCATACTTTGAGCTTTATCCTGGATTTGTGTTGCTTTATTCTTGTTTTAACTTGCTGTGTCGTCTTACCAACGTATGCCATGCCACAGGGGCATACAATGCAGTATACCACATTTGAAGTAATACAGTTAGTAAACTCCTCATGGCGAATGGTTTTGTTGCCATACGTGAATTATGTTCCTTCCATGGTGATGCCACAGACCGCACAATTCCAGCATCTATGATGTCCTTTAACTGGTGGGAGAGATAACATTGAATGTATAGATGGTTGCACTCTTTTCTTGTTGGTGTTGGCTCTCACCAACATTTCTTTGATACTTTGACTTTTCTTCAATGCGGATATTAGTTGTTCTTTAAACTCAGTTAAGCCTTTGACACTTTGCCAGTTCCGTCTAATTATCATTTTTACTTCATTTCTGGATCCTGAATAGGTGGTAACGCAGACCAATGGCATGTCTTTGTTCTTATCTTTGGGTGTCAATAGATATTTCCTCGGGGTATACCAAGCCCTCTTCATTGCTCGTTTAGTCAGTTTTCTTGGATAGTTCCGGTGCACCAGTTTTTCCAATAGAAGTTTTGCATTCTTGAAATAATACTTTTGTTCGAATAATTTCTTCTTATACGAAGAAATTGTCCATATGGCAGATTATCTTTCAAATTTCTCTGGTGGAAACTAGAATAGTGTTGTAGGGTATTCCGGTCTGTATCCTTTGTGAAGAGTGTGGTAAATAGCTTCCCATTCTCCTGTTGGATTTTCAAGTCTAGAAAATGTTTCTCCGATTTGCTCGATGTCAAAGTAAACTGTATGTGTGGACTGCGTTGGTTTAGCCAGGTGTAAAATTCATTCAGTGATTCTGATGACCCCCTCCGGAGCATTATGATGTCATAAATATATCAATGCCAATATTTTATTTGGCCATCGAAGGGGTTGTTACTGTAGATCCACCATTATTCATACAGTGCCATGGAAATTATGGCCGTTTCCGGCGCAAAAGGACATCCCATTGCAGTACCTTTCATCTGAAGGTACTGCTGCCCATTAAATACGAAGAAATTGTAGTTCAAACAAATCTTTCCAATTTCTATTATGTATGACGTGGGAATTTTGTGTGGTCTTGTCCTTTTCTCCAGGAAGTATTCCATTGCTTCTAGTCCCTCTTCTTGTGGAATATTAGTATATAAACTAATGATGTCTAAGGTGACTAGGAATTCATTCTCTTGATCAAATGGTTGCTCTTCCAAAGTGTTGATGGCTTGCATTGTGTCTTTTATGTAACTGGTTGTCAGATTTATTAATGGTTTGAGAAAAGTGTCAATATATTTTGCGGACCTTTCCAGGATTGAATTTACTCCCGATATTATTGGGCGGCCTGGGGGGTGTTCTGCATTTTTGTGGATTTTGGGCAAAATATACAGAAGTGGGGTTCTTGGATTTTGGTTGAGAAGATATTTTGCCTTATGTTTAAATAACCATTCGTTTTCTTTCCTGATCCAAATATATATCATCAATTTTTCCGTGATTATCCTTTCCATTTCATGATCGATTTTTTTGTAGTGCTCATCATTTTCGAGCTGTCTTGGTATTTCAGTCTCCTATTCTTCTCTCTCCATGAGCACCACCCCTCTGCCTTTATCGGCGGGTTTAACTATGATGTCTTGATTGTCTTTTCAGATCTTCCAGGGCTTTTTGTTCCTCTCTAGATAGGAAAGACGCCGAAGGAAGTAACGAAGCCGAGTGATTGCCATTCCGCACCGCCGCTCTGAAAAATCAACTACGAACAGAAGAACTAAAGGTATTTACAATTCGGCATGATAAGAGCATGGAACTGGGATAAAGGGGAAATAGTGAAGAACCACTTGGCATGTCACAATGAATGGTATAAGTCATTAAGAACACGAGCACTATTCAAAAATAATTGGAAGCGAGGATGGTGTCTTACGTCTCATGAAACCTCGAGTCACATAAAGAGATAATTAACCACACCCAAAAGAGCCACGAAACTAGAAGGAACAGAGATAATATGCTCACATCTACGCACAATAAGATCACGCTCCCAGAGGAGAAGCTTAGCCATTTAAACACTTCATGTGCCTTTAAAATGTGCCTGCTCATTTTCGGTCAGTCTAAAACATAATGAGACATCCTCACGATGACTACGAAGTGAGCCACCAAATGTTTTTTAATTCCTCAGAAATAAAGATCCAATATGTCCCAAGATGAAAGACTCTGATGACCAGAAGGAGAAATTCGAAATCCATGCACCCCAATTACACTAGGTATGCCAGCAATAACCATTAGGTTAAGCTAAAACATTTAATGTATAGTATTAGGCACTTATGCACATTTCTTTTTCTTTCCCCCTCACAAATTTTAGATCACAATAAACCTACTCCCACAGCCCCAGCCCTGAGGAAGACCTTCTCCGAAATCCTCCTGGTCCCCAGCACGAAGGTCGAAATGCGTCGGCACACCCACACATTCACTTTCCACTTTCACAGGACTCAGAGTATCAGTAGCAAATAGGAGTATTACTAAGGACTCAATAAGTTTAGCAATAAAGTCGATTGGTCTAAACTTGGAACACTATTACAATGATTCTCTGAGCCTAGCTTTCTTAAGGACCGCTTAGTAAATATTACCAAGGAGTACTATGCTGGCGTACCCCGGTAGAGATAAAACATAGGATTAGGACCAAACAAGCTAGATGTGGAATTCACTGTATATATTGACATGCACTGTTTTTGAAAATTGTTTATAATTCCTTCGCAAACAATCAACATTTCTTTTCGCAGGAAGATTGTATGTACAAATAGAATACAAAAAGTAATCAAAATGTGCTTTGTTGTGAAATTGAATGACACTTCATTTATGAAAAAACACAAAAGATAAATAGAATACTTGAAGAGAAAAGGTCAATTTGTGTTGTTTATTAATGGTTAAGAAAAGAGTAATTGTATTGTTGTGTGCCTACCCAAAATGTTGTGAATTATACTGTTCATCTACTGAACCTGCCATGGAAAATAGCGAGATCCATGGTAATGAGTAATCCAAGGATTTATGGTCCTAGAGGTATTATGTTGTGTTAATATAAGGTTATAGATTCCAACCACTATGGTCCTGAACTGAATCTACCCCCTCATTGTAAGCGTTTTGAGAGTAGGTGTCAACCTACGATGGAATCGTTTCTAGACACCAGCCGGTCTTAAGCGGTGTTTACGCAGTCCCTGAGCACTGCCTATTTCCCTAAAAAAAGATAGGGTACACAACGATGTAGCCATTCACCATTTGTACTTTAGATAACACTTCAAAACCAGAGGTCAGTTGTAGTGACAACAAAACCGCAGAGATCAGCTGTTTAGTCTACACACTACTACTTAAGAATCAGTAGTCACATTCACTTTTTGTTATTTATTTATTTTTCAAGCATACCTAATGTCAGAACCGAAAACATTGAGCTACTGGGAAGAAGACATTGAGGAGTTACTTAAAAAACCACCGAAACTGAACATTGGGAATACCACGTCAAATCCCAAATTCCAATCTGAAATAGAAAAGATCACAAGATTGAAGAAAAAATAAATCCGCACGGCATTACACGGGGAGGTACTGCTCGAGCATCTGAGGGCTGGTTCAATCCCTATTAGACCAGGTAAAAAATGTGCCTGTAATTTTTGTAGATCAACCTCCATACCTGGGAGACTTCAGTCAAATTGGCACAAAATGTTCCAGAGACTGGATGTTCTTGTCAATAAAAACTGTTGAAAGACTGAGTCTAGAAGAGTTGGAACTCATAAAAGAATTGGAGGAAGCCCTATTGCTCAACGAAGCAATAGAAAATGCTAAAGATCTATTAAGCAAAGTAGAAAAAGAAAACGCAATTTTAAAAAAAAACAACGGAAGACTTCAAAAGATCGAATCTAGTTAAAGACATTCCGAACTTCAGTGAAGCAAGGGCTTACTCATATCTAGATAAAGACTACTATAAACAACAGAATAATACAGGAATCTTAAGAACATACGGAGCCAGAAGCCAAAGACGTTTCACAATTTTCTCGGACGATTCTTCATATTCAGACAACTCCAACGAGTCAGAACCCTCAACAAGTGCCAGGAGCAATCAACAGGTCTGTTTTTTCCAAGGACCCCAGCCTTTTTTAGGAAGAGGCAATACAGGGCAGAGAACCAGAAACAGAAGGGGAAGATGGTACAATTCCAATACCAATCCACTCCAGTACCAGGGAGAGATAACCACCAGGAAGAACACTTACAGGTGGTGATGAAGAATCCAATATACAACCTGACCAAACTTGAGTTAAGCCCAGCAGAAGTCCAGGTCTTAACCAAAGGATTATCATTCATTCCATCGCGACAGAATTACATCAGCCAAACCAAATTGGAAATACTGCAATTGTTTACAAAGATGAGATTAAAATCCTTCTTCGCAGACAACAGTACAATCAGGATAAGAGCTACTCAGGCCTTAAAAAACCCTCCACCTTCTTCCCACCATCAGGGGAAATTCTGATGGAGATCCTGGTCTTTGAAAAAAATGTCTTGAAAGATCTAGACATATTGGATAACAAAAGGAAATTTACCAAATGGAACCTATCTAGAGAAGAACAAAAAGCCCTGGAAGATCTAAAAAACAATCAAGCCATCAAAGTTAAACCCGCCGATAAAGGCGTAGGGGTGGCCCTCATGGAGAGAGAAGAAAACGAGACTTAAATACGAAGACAGCTCGAAAATGAAGAGCACTACAAAAAAATCGATCATGAAATGGAAAGGATAATCACGGAAAAAATGATGACATTGATTCGGATCGGTGAAGAAAATGGATAGTTATTTAAACATGAGGCAAAATATCTTCGCAACCAAAATCCAAGAACCCCACTTCTGTATATTTTGCCCAAAATCCACAAAAATGCAGAACACCCCCCAGGCCGCCCAATAATATCGGGAGTAAATTCAATCCTGGAAAGGCCGGCAAAATATATTGACACTTTTCTCAAACCATTAATAAGTCTGACAACCAGTTACATAAAAGACACAATGCAAGCCATCATTACTTTGGAAGAGCAACCATTTGATCAAGAGAATGAATTCCTAGTCACCTTAGACATCATTAGTTTATATACTAATATTCCACAAGAAGAGGGACTGGAAGCAATGGAATACTTCCTGGAGAAAAGGACAAGACCACACGAAATTCCCACGTCATACATAATTGAAATTGGAAAGATTTGTTTGAACTACAAATTCTTCGAATTTAATGGGCAGCAGTACCTTCAGACGAAAGGTACTGCAATGGGATGTCCTCTTGCGCCGGAAACGGCCATAATGTTCATGGCACTGTATGAAGAAAGGTGGATCGACAGTAACAACCCCTTCGATGGCCATATAAAATCTTGGCATCGATATATTGATGACATCATAATGCTCTGGAGGGGTTCATCAGAATCACTGAATTAATTTTACACATGGTTAAACCAACGCAGTCCACACATACAGTTTACTTTGACATCGAGCAAATTGGAGATTAATTTTCTAGACTTGAAAATCCAACACAAGAATGGGAAGCTATTTACCACATTCTTCACAAAGGATACAGACTGGAATACCCTACTACACTATTCTAGTTTCCACCAGAGAAATTTGAAAGATAACCTGCCATATGGAAAATGTCTTCGTATAAGAAGAAATTGTTCAAAAAAAGAGGATTATTTCAAGAATGCGAAAATTCTATTGGAAAAACTAGTGCAACAGAACTATCCAAGAAAACTGACCAAAAGAGCAATGAAGAGGGCTTGGTATACCCCCAGGGTATGTCTATTGACACCCATAGATAAGAACAAAGACATGCCATTGATCTGCGTTACCACCTATTCAGGATCCACAAATGAAGTAAAAAAGATAATTAGACGGAACTGGCAAAGTGTCAAAGGCTTAACTGAGTTTAAAGAACTACCAATATTCGCATTGAAGAAAAATAGAAGTATCAAAGAAATTTTGGTGAGAGCAAACCCCAACAAGAAAAGAGTGCAACCATCTATGCATTCGATGTTATCTCTCCCACCAGTTAAAGGACATCATCGATGCGGGAATTGTGCGGTCTGTGGCATCACCATGGAAGGAACAGAATTTACGTATGGCAACAAAACCATTTGCCATGAGGAGTTTACTAACTGTAATACTCCAAATGTGGTATACTGCATTGTATGCCCCTGTGGCGTGGCATACGTTGGTAAGACGACACAGCAAGTTAAAACAAGAATAATGCAACACAAATCCAGGATAAAGTGCAAAGTATGGACAGCACCAACGGTCAAACATTGGATGGAGCAGAGTCATACCATAAACGAAATGAAATGAAGAGTCCTCAGACAAATCAATGGAAGATTGCCAGAGAAACTACTGCTGAATGAAGAAGCCACAATGATTTTGAGACTTGGCACTACAGAAAATGGCCTAAACGAATTATCAGAGATCGTGCACTGTATATAGCCAGCAACATCAAACAACTCTGGGGCAGATTTATGTTAACTGGCGCATCCCCAGGGATGCGCCAGTTAACGTGCGCCACAGTGCGCCACAGCTCCGCCACCCATGGTGCGCCGCATTATAAATGCGGCGCACCATGGTGCAAAAACGGCACAGATGCGTGACGCATCTGTGCCGGAAATGTGGCGCATTGCTGGAGTTGCGTCGCAAGCGCGACGCAGCTCCAGCAAGGCTCGGGGGTGCCCCATCTACACAATGCTGCGTCAAGACCTACGCCTGCTTCAAGCAGGCGCAGGGTTTTGACGCAGCATTGCCCTGAAAGTGACTGAGTGAAATCTCAGGAGGCGTTCCTGCGCAGGAACGCCCCCCCCTGCGCAGGAACGCCTCCTTATGGCGCAGTGCTTTACAACATGACGCATCTCCTAGATGCGTCACGTTGTAAATAGGGCGCATTGTTTGCGCCGCAGTTGCGTCAAATAAAGTGACGCAATTGCGGCGCAAAGAGGCGCAACGGCCTCATAAATCTGCCCCAAAGAGTACAAATGAACACCAGGAAGCACACTAGTACAGAACGTGGATAGGATTAGGAACTCTCCTGATCAAGCAGAGTTTTGTTACCCTAAACCCGTAGTGTACATCGAGTTGAAAACTACAAGGCTCAAGAAACATCCTACTCAGAACCGCTTCATGATGG
Organism: Lissotriton vulgaris; assembly: GCF_964263255.1. Lineage (NCBI taxonomy): Eukaryota > Metazoa > Chordata > Amphibia > Caudata > Salamandridae > Lissotriton > Lissotriton vulgaris. Next base: position 274,809,145 of record NC_141698.1, on the reverse strand, counting down.
TGGTCCTCACTGGGACAGCATAGCTAAAGAAATGAAGCAGTGTATAATAACATAAGCACAAACTGTGCTCCTAAACACCAAGAATGTGGCGTGTTCAGACAATTATGAATAAAGGGTGCGTCCTTAACAATGAGACATCAACAAGTTGGGCGTACGATCGAGAACATCAAAAACCGAGAAAATCAAGAAACCACTAAATAAAGATAGCTGCCTAAGCGATACAAGAATAACATGGAAGCCAGGCGTGTTTATAAACCATCTTTGGCAACGAGACAACAGATAGCCAGGCGTACGTTGGGGAACGTTTAACAAACCCGGAACGTCCAGATATCACTAAATAAAGTTTGCTGCCATGGTGATACTCAAACAGGAAGTCAGATGGTCTAAAGTGTGCTGACTTGCAAGAGGCACAAGAGGAAGTCAGGAGGACGTTTTGCAAATGAAGCACTACGGAGATTTGACATATGCAGCCAATGAGCAGCACGCCACAAGAAACTGACGAAACAGGAAAGACGCTGAAGGAAGTAACGAAGCCGAGTGATTGCCATTCCACACCGCACCTTTGAAAAATGAACTACGAACAGAAGAACTAACGGTATTTACAATTCGGCATGATAAGAGCATGTCTTATGAAACCTCGAGTCGCATAAAGAGATAACTAATCACGCCCAAAAGAGCCACAAAACTAGAAGGAACAGAGATAATATACTCACATCTACGCACAATAAGATCACGCTCCCAGAGGGGAAGCTTAGCCATTTCAACACTGCATGTGCCTTTAAAATGTGCCTGCTCATTTTCGGTCAGTCTAAAACATAATGAGATAACCTCACGATAAATGCGAAGTGAGCCACCAAATGTTTTTGAATTCCTCAGAAATAAAGATCCAATATGTCCCAAGATGCAAGACTCCGATGACCAGAAAAAGAAATTCGAAATCCATGCACCCCAATTACCCTAGGTATGCCAGCAATAACCATTAGGTTAAGCTAAAACATTTAATGTATAGTATTAGGCACTTAAGCACTTTTCTTTTTCTTTTCCACTCACGAATTTTAGATCACAATAATCCTACTCCCACAGCCCCAGCCCTGAGGAAGACCTTCTTCGAAATCCTCCTGGTCCCCAGCACGAAGGTCGAAACGCGTCGGCACACCCACACATTCACTTTCCAATTTCACAGGACTCAGAGTATCAGTAGCAAATAGGAGTATTACTAAGGACTCAATAAGTTTAGCAATAAAGTCGAATGGTCTAAACTTGGAACATTATTACAATGACTCTACGAGCCTAACTTTCTTAAGGACTGCTTAGAAAATATTACCAAGCAGTACTATTCTGGCGTACCCTGGTAGAGATAAAACGTAGGATTATGACCAGACAAGCTAGATGTGGAATTCACTGTATATATTGACATGCATTGTTTTTGAATATTGTTTATAATTCCTTCGCAAACGATCAACATTTCTTTTCGCAGGAAGATTGTTTGTACAAATAGAATACAAAAAGTAATCAAAATGTGTTTTGTTGTGAAATTGAATGGCACCTCATTTATGAAAAAACACAAAAGATAAATAGAATACTTGAAGAGAAAAGGTCGATTTGTGTTGTTTATTAATGGTTAAGAAAAGAGTCATTGTATTGTCGTGTGCCTACTCTAAATGTTGTAAATTATACTGTTCATCTATTGAACCTGCCGTGGAAAATAGCGAGATCCATGGAAATGAGTAATCCAAGGATTTATGGTCCTAGAGGTATTATGTTGTGTTAATATAAGGTAATAGATTCCAACCTCTATGGTCCTGAACTGAATCTACCCCCTGATTGTAAGAGGTTGTGGATGCGGCCATTCATTGTGGGGGTGGGTCCAAATTCCGATCACCACCAGGTGTCATTTCAGAGGGAGGTGTAGCTGCAGAAAATCATCACTTCAGTTTTTTCCATGTTGAGCTTCAGGAAGTTGTCCTTCATCCAGGCTGAGACGTACTTCATGCGGTTTTGGAATATGGATTTCATAGTGGTGGGTTAAGCTGAGAGTGTGAGAACGAGCTGGGTGTCGTCGGCGCAGGAAGTGATGCTGATGTTGTGGGTTCTCATAATGCCCATAGTGGCTTCATGTAGATATTGAAGAGGGTTGGACTGAGTGATGGACCTTGAGGGACACCCCAGATGGTGCACTTGAGTTGTGAGGTGAAGAGAGGTAGACAATTCTTTGGGTGTGTCACATGAGGAAGCTGCAAAGAGGTTGAGCAGGATCAGGGCGTCCGATTCTCCTTTGTCGAGTAGAGTGCATATGTCTTCTGTGGCAGAGATTAGGGCCGTCTCAGTGCTGTGGTTTGCTCTGAATCCTGATTGGGAGGGGTTTAGCACAGTATTTCTCTCCAGGTGTTTAGTGAGTTGAAGGCTGATGGCTTTCTCCAGGACTTTGGTGGGAAACGAGAGCAGGCAGATGGGCAGTAGTTCTGGAGCTCTCTGGGGTCTGATGAGGGTTTCTTGAGGAGAGGTCTGACCTCTGAGAGTTTCCAGGCTTCTGGAAAGGTGGCTGCAGTGATGGAGGCATTGAGGATGGTGGTGAGCTGGTGGCTGATCTCGTCCCTTCCGAGGTTGAAAAGTCGATGAAGGCATGGATTGGAGGGTGCTCCCGAGTGGATGGAGTTCATTAAGGTGGTGATGTTCGGTGTGCTGAGCTGTTCCCATGTGGTGGTAAGCGGGTGGTCAATGGTGGTCTTCGTGGGCATGGGGAGGGTGAGGAGGTTGGTGGGTTCAGGGTCGAAGTTTCTGAATATGGTGGCTATCTTAAAGTGGAAGTGGTCTGCTAGTGTGTCACAGAGTTCCTGTGAGGGGGGATCGAGTTTTCAGTGGCTGATGGGCAGGTTAACTCTCTGACTATGGTAACAAGTTCTTTTGTCTGGTCTGTCCTCAATGTGGTTTGCCAGTGCCTCCTTTTCCTCATCTTTTAGTTGGTGGGGGTAGTTGTTGAGGGCGGACTTGAAGGTGACTCGGTCATCGTCATTTCTGCTGTTGCGTCATCATCTTTCCAGTTGTTTACATCTGGGTTTCGCTGCACTGAGTTCTGGCGTGCACCAGCTGGCTCATTTGGTGGATCTGTGACTTTACACTGGTTTGGTGGGGGCAACTTGGTCAGCGGCGCTGGTGATCCAGGCGCTGAAGTTCTCTACTGCCCGGTTCAGGCTGGTGGATATGTTGGACTGGGTGATGCTGAGGGCGTTAGTCCATTGGTGGTGCATGTCTTTGGTTCAGCTGAAGAAGGGGGAAGAGCAGCTTGTTGGGAGTGTTGCGGGGTGGTCCAGAAATATTGAAGTGGATGATGAAATGGTCAGACCAGGTGCGTTCTGTGGTGTGGCTGAATCTGACTGTTGCTTGACGTGAAGATAGGGTTCAGTGTGTGTCCTGCTCTGTGCATGGGGTCTGAAACCAGCTGCGTGAGGCCGATGTTGTCCATCTGTTCCAGGAAGTCGGTGGAGTTAGTGTGTGTCTGTGGGGTTGTCCAGGTGGAAGTTGATATCTCCCAGGAAGACGTAGTGTTGGTATTCGATGGCGAGTGGGGCGATATACTCTGTGATGGCGCCGCTGAGGCCGGTTCTTGGTCCTGGTTGTCTGTATGCAAGGGTGCCTTTGATTGTGGTTTTGTCATTGGTGTGGAGTTGGAAGTTAAGGTGCTTCATGAATGGCGTGGTTTCATCTATGGTGGAGGTGCAGATGATTGATTCCTTGTGTACCATGGCGATGCCACCTTCATGTCTACTGGTGCAGTTCCAGTCTTTCATCTTGTAGCCATTGGGTTTGTGGTGGTGAAGTCAGGGGCTAATTCAGGGGTGAGCCAGTTCTCTGTGATGAAGGTCACATCGGGGCGAGGGAGGAGATGGTGTCCTAGACTTCTGTGGCGTATTTGGAGTGCGATCTGGCATTGATCAGGAGGCATTGGAGTAGTTCCAGAGAGGTGAAGGCAGGTGGGGAGGGCTTGGCGTGGGTTCCTGCAAGGGAGGTCTGTATTGGGATAGGGGTGAATCAGCAGCGGAGGTCAGTGAACGGTCTCGCTGTGGAGTGAGGAGATGCGAGGCAGCAGTTGTTGTTGCGTCTGGGGTCCAGGGCACGGAGCTCTGCAGTGGAGTACCTGTGGGAGTTTGTGACAAGGAACTCTAAGGGCTGAACTGAGGCTTGACTGTCTGGCTGGCTATTCTTGCTCACAAGCAGGAGCAGCCTAGCAGTGTTCAGCGTGAGGCCGACAGCGGGAGGAGGCGAAGACCAGTAGCAACACCGGCAGCAGGGAGAGCTGGTGAGGACCTGCATCAATGTGTGTTTGATTGGTTCAGATGCTCCGTCCATCACCACCCCCTTTTGTACTGCTTTGATCACCCATATGGCTATGTCTGAACTGGGGTGGCAGAGTATGCTAAAGAACGGTGATGGATTAAACACAGATCTGTTGACTGGGTGTGAGTGTTTGATTGGTTCAGATGCTCCGTCCATCACCACCCCCTTTTGTACTGCTGCATCAATGTGTAGCTGGATGGCTGGGCCTACCAGGCAGCCTATGCCGTTGATAAGTGTGGCAATCACTCTGTTTAATTTCAAGGGTATATTAATATATCGTCCTCCGGGTTCAAAAACAACCTTCCTGTCTAACATAAATACCATGATGGAATCTGTAGCCACAGAAAGCAGTTTCACGGTTCTAGGTGACCTGAACTTTCACTTAGATCTAGACCATCTAGCCGATTCTGCCGCCCTCATCGCTGATCTAGGTAACCTAGGGCTAAAACAACTTGTCACATCCTCCACCCATCAAGCAGGCCATATTTTAGACCCTATTTTTTCCAACCTAGAAGGACTGCAAATCACCCATATTCTGCCCATGCCTTGGACAGACCACTTTGCAATTTTTGCTAATATTGCCACCAACAATCACTGCAATAACAAGCCTCAACCTACACCTAAACAATCTTTTAAAGATTGGAAAAATATAAATTTAGAAGATCTGAATTTCATACTGGAACAAACCCATCCATTGTTCGCATCAGATCCTAATTTAGCGCTCCAGCAATTATACGATTGGATTGGCCAGGCAACACACCAATCAGCCCCTTCCAAGGAACACTCTAGTAACAGAGCTAAACCCACCGCACCGTGGTATAATGATAAACTAAGGACACAGAAACAGATAAACCGTAGCAAGGAAAGAACTTGGAGGAAAGACTACGATGTTAGCAGTAAGTCCGCCTATAAGGAATCCTTAGCATTATACAAAAACATGATAGCGGAAGCAAAAAGAGAATACTACAGTGATCAAATTGAGAAAGCCAAGAACTCCAGCAAACAATTATTTTTAATCACCAAAGCATTATCAGGCAACTCCCCAGACCTCACTCCCCCCCCCGTCACAATTTTTGTGTGACTCTCTCACCTCTTTTTTCTACACTAAAGTAGATGACATCTACCAAGCATTCTCCTCCAAATCACCTCCGGGTTTAATTTCATCTACCACCCCCCCTCCAGCTAATACCTTCCCTTGCTTCCAACCAGTCACGCAGGACCAAATAAAAAACACACTATCAACCATCAAATCAGGTTCACCCCTGGACCCTTGCCCACTATCTGTACTCAGACCAGTCATGGATGTGATCATACCGGCACTCACACAGGTCTGCAATTTAATATTGCAGTCAGGCAATTATCCGGATCCTCTCAAAAACACTTTACTAAAACCTCTGTTAAAAAAACCCTCACTGGACAAAAGTGAGTTAAAAAACTATCGACCAATTGCCAGTCTACCCTTCATGGCTAAGATGATTGAAAAAATCATGAATACCCAGATTTCTGAGTTTATCGAAGAACATCAGCTGCTCGACAACACGCAGTTTGGGTTCCGAAAACATCACGGGACCGAGACAGCCTTGATCAAAGCCGCTGATGATATCAGGGTCATCAGGGACCAGGGTGGCACTGCCATACTGGTTCTCCTAGATTTATCGGCGGCTTTCGACGCAGTCGACCACAACACCTTGGTCGACCGTGTCCAAGGACTTGGCATTTGCCACACTGCCAAAAATCTAATAGCTTCCTTCCTTGCCAAAAGAACGCAGGCTGTCATTCTGGGACCCTTCCAATCAGCTCAACTCTCTGCCCCCTGCGGAGTTCCTCAAGGCTCATCCCTCAGTCCGACACTTTTTAACATCTATGTGTCGGACCTAGCTAAAACCATCAAAGCACATGGGATGAGCCTTACCTCGTACGCCGACGACACCCAACTAGTGTTGGCGATTAAAGGCGACGGAGAGCAAGTAGCTGAAAAATTTAAGAAAGGGCTCCTAGACATAGTAGATTGGATGGCTACAAACTGCTTAAAGCTGAACTCAGAAAAAAACGAGGTACTCATCTTTGGTCCACTCTCCCCAGCCTGGTCCACCTGCTGGTGGCCAGAGACCTTCAGTACTTCTCCTACGCCGGCCTCGAAGGTCAGGAACCTGGGGGTCACATTTGATGATGGACTTAATTTCATGAACCATGCTAACAAAACAGTATCTACAGCGCACATGAAATTAAAAATGATCCGCAAAATACGCCCTTTTCTTCCTGACTCCGCCTTGAAGACACTGGTTTCTGCCCGCGTCCTCTCATCCCTGGATTATTGTAATGGTTTATTTCTCAATGCTCAAATCAGAGTAATTGCAAAACTTCAAACTATACAAAATGCAGCAGCTCGTCTCCTTACCGGCAAAACAAAGTTTGAACCCATCTCCAAAAACATAAAAGACCTTCATTGGCTGACGGTACAAAAAAGAATTCAGTTCAAAGCACTCTGCATAGTTTTCAAATCAATCAATAATCAAGGACCACATTTCCTAAGAGATCAACTACAGTCCTACAAACCCACAAGAGCTCTACGATCAGCCACTCTCAGCCAACTGGTTGTCCCTCGCACCAAAACAGTCTCCTGGGGTGACCGACGCTTTTTGGTGGCGGCCCCCAGACTCTGGAACACCTTGCCTCTCAATATCAGACAAAGTGTCACACTGCTCCGGTTCCGTAAACTCTTGAAAACCTGGCTGTTCTCTCAGTAATCTCTTTTCCATACCATCATATCTGCTCTATCCAACATATGCTCTCACATCTCCATAGTCAATATTGGTTTTAGCGCCTTGACGCCCACGGGTATAAGTAGCGCTTTATAAATATTAAAAATAAATAAATAAATAAATAAATAAATAAACAAAGTCTCACAGGAGTTGGTCCCGGTTGTAGGCATACACGCTGAATGCAAATTGTACTATGTTGAATTCCTCAGGAGTTTGGCAGCTCAGGAGGAATCCAAACCCTTCCTGGGACACGTAGATCTTAGCCTCCATGCAATTGGAGTCATAAGTGAAGTCTGCTTGCTACTTGCCTTGGATTCCTAGTGGTGAGTTGTTGCCCAAGGCGTACACCTGTACTGTTGCGTGGCAGAGGGTGGGGTGGTTGAAAAGACTGGGGTATAATTCAGCTGCCATCAGATTAATGGGGGCGCCTGTGTCAATGAGCGCCGAGACTAAATTGGCCTAGAACTCCACAAGGCACATGGGGGATGCTTGGTGGGTGGTCTGGAGCGGGTCGATCGCTCTCACTACGTGGACAACTTTTGAGTTGGTGTTGCCCATGTAACTTCCCGCTTTTTCATCCGAGTGTGGTTCCACAGAGCTGACCGCTTTCTTTGGGGGAGCGGCTCATTATTTCTAGGATGAGCAGCACACTTTAGAAAAGTGATTTGGCTTGCCTTAGGCACTGCAGGACTTTCTTTGGGCGGGGCAGACACCACCGTGGGGCTAGGGGCCACAGTAACACCCACGTGTGCAAGCCGGCGATTTCGTTTGGTGGACTCCGGCTTTGATTTGCCCACTTCCTTGCGCACAGCATTTACGGGCTCTTCTTTAACGGGGGAAGGTTTGTTTTGGATCCATGTGGGTGGCACAGGCTTTAGAGAGTTCCTTGGAGTGCCCCAATGTCAGGATATCTCTTACGGACATATTGGCCTCTCGGAGGATTCGCTGTCAAAGTTTGGACGAAGCACATCCCTGGATGAACTGGGCTTGCACCTCGTCATCCTCATCTGGAAGCGTGCATGTACTCGCGAGTTCCTTCAGGCAGCTGTGGAACACATCGACAGATTCGTCAGGCCATTATCCAACTCTTTGTGGTTGCAGTTGGCGTACGGCTCAAAGCGCGCTGTGATGGCACTCTTCAGGGTGGTGTAGTTGCGCAGGGCCCCTGCCTCAATGACTGTCTTCGAGATCTTGTGGATGTTGGCACCAAGAGATGGAGGAGCATGGCATGTTTCCAGTCCGCGGCTGTCTCAACAGTTTCAAAATAGTTTTCCTGAGGCCTCATTTACGAGGCCCTAGCAGCACTTTTGTGACACCGGAGCGCCACTTTTTTTGATGTTCCGGTTGCACAATGTGCCGCAGCATATTGATAAGGCCATGCTAAGCCACTTTACATGACTTTTCATGGTTTTTCAAATATGTGCTTCTTTCACGCAGAACACTATGTGAAAGGGGCGTTCTATGGATGTGGATGTGGGTGTTCCCACGCAACACCCATGGAATTTGAAGCATTCCCAGATTTACGAGAAATCATAAACCTGGGAATGCATCAGATTCCTACGCCGCCTCCCCAGTGGAGGCGTAGGAGTGGCCCAATGAGAAATACTTTTATTTTTCCTTGTTTTTTCCTTTTTCTATGTGTGCTGCATTCTACAGCATGCATAGAAAGAGGAAAATGCCAACAATGATAGATTTTGTGCAGAAAAGTGCCCCTTCCTGCAGGGACCCTTGCAACATGGTGCAAGGGTGCAAGGGCATCTGCGTTGGTGCACAGCATCTGTTTGTGTGCCAGCGCAGGGGAGAAGGACAGGTATGAGCCCTATGTTGTAGATACGCCACATTCATGCCCTTTTATTTTGACGCAAGGGAGCGCAAAAGGAAGGCTTGCTGCGCTGCTGTGCATCACGTTTGTAAATGAGGCCCTAGGTGTTCAACCCATGCTTTCCAGCGTGCAGCCTGGGATGGCGGGGCCCACTTGACCGTGAAGGGCTCCAGGGCCAGGATGAAGTACATTGTGAGGCAATGTGAGGAGTCAGGTAGGTGTTAACACTGGGAGTGTCTTCACAGGAGCTAGGTGCGGCAGCAGAATGGGCAGCTGGTGAGTGGGTACACAGCAGCAGATGATACTTTAATCAGGTATTTATGGGCCCGGGGGTGAGGCACAGGAAGGTAGCTGGGGTCTATGATGCCTCAGGGCAATGCTGGCCTGGAGGGCATCATGTACCTGCGTGAATCTTGAAGTCTCAGATGGCCGTGAACTGCACAGGCCTCAGCCTCAGGAGTACCTCATAGGGTGGTGGTAAATGCAGCAAAAAGTGTTGGAGGAGCTGCCACCAGTGAGGGCTCATGGTGGCCATTGAGTGAGTGGGCCCCTGGATCACCTCTTTTGGCAAGCTTGATGCACAGCAGGATGGGGCCAGGGCCACTACTGGGCCTGCTGGGGTCACTGACCTTCCAGTAAAGAAAAGGTGGTGGGGCAGATCAGTAGCGCCATGGTGCCATGTGCTCTGGTGCACAGGGAGCGGTATGGTAGTAGCTGGAGTGCAGGCCGGGCCGGCATCACCGGATCAGTGCTCCACTTGGAGAAGCCAGGAGAATGTGGCCAAAGCTAATGGGCGGGAGCACGAGGAGAAAAGTGCTGTGGGTGCCAGTGGCAGTGTGGGCCACTGCGCGAGGCTGACAGGAGCTTTTCAGCATCAGGAGTGTAGTGGGCAGCCGATGGCAGTGCAGGCCTCTTTTCCAAGCTGGCAGATGCACTTCGGTGCTGTGAGTGCAGCAGGCCACCAATGGCAGTGCAGTCGAGGCATCAGCACACATGGGGGGAGCTAGGCCTACTGGTCGCCAGTGTAGCGTAGTGGTAGCCTGCCAGCAACGCTGAAATAAGATGCACACACCAGATGTTCAATGAGTAGTCTTCAAAACTAGCCACACCAGATTCACATGGTCTTTTTATGAACTCTCTGACGTATACGTCAGACTCCACCACCATAACGTATGCCCACAGGGATTCTTTTAGTTTCCCCTTTCCTCAGACGTCTCACTTGGTGTTGCCATAAATGACACAACACTACACTCCCAGGGGCTGTGAGTCATTTTTTATTATATAATGTGAACTTGAATGGCCCGAAATTGTTGAAGCTCTTTACATGAGCTGTGGTTACAATACACTATGTAAGATTAACTTTTGGGGCATTTTTATAGAGAGCGAACTCGACTGACCCAAAAGTATTGAAGCACTTTACAAAAGTGCCAGTTACATTACACAAGATCAGGTATTGTTTTTGGTTTTAGGTGTGCAGAGCTTAAGTAATGCCGGCGCCATCCCAGTTTATTCATTATTTCCCCTCTACCTAACAAATGGAGCATTTTATTGTTGTTGCTATGTCCAGTGCTCCTATAACGAGAGGGAGGGGACAGAAAGCGGGGCTGGGAGCTTGCTGGTTAATGGATGGCCCAGGCGTGCCTTCGATTGAAAACTCTGGAGAAGGGTGCCTGGTGAACAAAAGCCTAGGGGTGGAGGGATGTGAAGTCTCCTCCAAGTACTTCCCTGCTTTTTTCATAGGTTGTTCAATACTCTAGTGGTGCAGTCACACGCAGAATGTTAGAGTGCTGTTGACTTGCATCGTGGCACTTGTCTTTCTGTCTGTGCGTTAAAAAGCCTTGGAATGAGTACATAAATGTTTCCTGAGGCAAGAATGAGAATCACACTGCAAGACCCAGTGTGTAGTAACTGTATAGCTTTTCAATCCCTGGTAGCACAGCACCCAGGATAATGTGCTGCATGTCTAAACACTTATAAGGTGACAAAGGCGAGATCTATTGGCTACACCAATGTCATTTGTTCTCTTGTGGCTCATACTAAAATCTGAAGTGGAATGATTTCCGGCTCACTGATTACCATTTGTTGATTTTCTTGTCACAATTTTTTGCTTGCTTCAATAGCTTTCTTTCCTCTTCTTGTATTTGTCTCTACCTGGAGCACTGCTTCTTCCCGATCCATCGAGGGATGACATGTATCATTCCACCGCTCGCATTCAGAGAATAGCTTTTTTTCTTTTCCTCCAAGCACTCGATTACATATTTTTTTGCTCTCTCCCTGGTGTGGTGCTTTACTTCTCATAAACCACCTCAATCAACGCACTCTTTGTTGTTCCTTCTTCCATCCTCATCCACATACCCCACCCCCCCCGGGTCACCCACTCCTCTCCCAGCACGAGGAGTCCCAAGCATGCAGCTGGGGAGGGGGCAGGCTGGTGTGATGTCACGTCCGGTGCAGCAGGCAGGGCGAGGGGTGATTAAGTCCCCCTCGCAATTTTCCCTGCCTCTTTGATGCACCGGACGCGTGGTTGTGACCTCGGCTGGAGGACACACATTTTTCAGGCCCTCATCCCGGACCTCGCGGTGAGTGAGGGTTGCCTGGGGCGTCCCCCTCCCTCCCCCTCTGCCTATTCCCTCCACTAGGGAGGTGGAGCGGGCTGGGCGGCCTGGTTAGTGATGGGCCGCTGAGGGGGCAGGGGTCTGAGAGTATCAGCAGGAGAGCCTGCCGGACGTCGGAACGATCGACGGCAGTCGGGGGCGGAGGAGAGGGCCCCAACGAGGGTAAGTGAGTGGCTTTGCCTCAACCCCTTCCCCACCCCCCCCTGTTCCTAGCTAGATTCCCCTCATTGCTCTCTCCCTCCCCCACAGGGGGGGGGGGGGGTACGGGTCGGACTACATGCTGTTGTGTAGCCCGTGGAGGGGTTTGCTAGGTCCCCGGCACAGCGCGGGTCCAGGGCTCCGCAGGCGGCTATGCGGCCTTTGGGCGGTCGCGGCCTTCATTAACCGTGATGCCCGCTGATTAGACTGGGAAGCTGAGCCATCTTGCGTTAGCGGTAGGGTCAGTGCGATGTCTGGCCCTGTTTGCTGGGAGCCGCCAACCATGTTCCCTGTTAACGCGACAAGGCAATGCTGCAGGCACTCACACGGGACGAAACGCAGGCGGTCTATTCCCCGGGGATGGTGGGCCGGTGGAGGTTGCCGGGACCGTCGCCGACATGCACAAGCGACCGCCCCCTCCCGGGCTGCCATCTTTAAAATTCAGCGAGCCGGAGATCGGTGCGTGGGTCGGCGGGAGTGACGTATTCCCCCCCCTCCACCGCCTACGCAGAATGCCAGCCAAGTATGTTGCCCCCCCCGGCCTCTGCCGATGACAGCCAGCTTTACCGCAGTCGGCTCCCTTCTCAATGCATACTACGAGCGCGGCTTGCCTGAGCACAGGTGCGGTATAGGTGGCCTGGGAGTGTGGGAAGGGCCACGCCGGGGGTCATTTTCACTCGATAGGGAAGGAAGAGCAGGGTGCCACAAGAGGGTGTGGACGGTGCGTGCTCATGGACGGTGCGTGCTCCGAATCTCTTCGTGGCGACAAGGGAAATTAAACAAATGGTACAGCTCTTGCTTGGCAGGCTAGAGTCATCGATCGATGCCAGTATTCTTCATCAGTGCTGGTTGGGATGCCTTTTTAAACGATGCGTTAGACAGGAATTTTGCTGGCTGGGCGGTGTCAAGGAACCTCGGTCCACCCACGTGGTCCCTCCCTGTGCAGGCGAAGTTGTTGGCTAGACCGAGGCAGCAGTCTCTCATGTAACACAAATATTTATGGTGTATATTGCTTTGTCACATTCAAGGTTAACCCGCTAGTCACTAAATGCATCAAATAAATAAATAATGGACCAAGTCCTGGGGTTGAGCGACAGACGGGCCGGTAGGCTCAAGAAAGAATGTATGAGGAAGTCGCCACCAGGGCTTGTGGGTAGCAAAGGAAGGTGGCATCGCCCCTTCTTCCACCGCCCACCCCGACTCCCACCAAAAAAGAGTCACAACAGGTGTAGAGCACAACAGGGCCCACTAGCAGTATGGGGCTTTTACGGGGTAGGTTTTGTGTGCACTCACCCTATCATCTTTTGCAGGTCAAGGAAGGGTTCATCCAAGTGCAGCGAGGAACAGCACCGAGTGCAGGGTCCAGGTAATTTTGGGGCGAATGTGAATTGGTAGGCACCCCAGGTGGCCGTTGGGAGTTCGGGGCACCGCCAATTGTTGTCAAAAGTTTAGTATGGAAACACAGAAGGCAATGCGACCGGGCCAGCTGGGGGTGGAACAAGGCTAACCCCCCCCCGGTCCCTGGCCCAGGTACAACATTCATGTGTCTGTTTCCCTTTCAGCCCGCCCTCGTGCCCGTATCTCTGTCGCCAGGGCAGCTTAGCGGACCCCATTGCAAACGCATACAACGTCTACGCCCGGCACCACAGTACTAAGGTAATGTACAGGGGCGAGGGGACAGGCGGAGGACGGTGAAAGGGAGGGTGCCCAGCCTTGGCTTGGTGATTGAAAAAGGGGTTTAGGGCACAATGGAGAGAAGAAGGGGTCCCCATGCGGACACTCACCGTCCTGAGTTCGCTGGCTCACAGTTACATTTCTTTTTCAGGATCGCAGTCAGTGAAGTGCTGCCATGACTAGCCAGGGATCCCCCCCGCTATTTTCCCAGACGTCACAGGTGGAGGATTCCCTCCCCGGAACCTCCCACGATGCACAGCTGGCGGCCGTGATGGACATGATACGAGCCCTTTCTCACTGCTCCATCAGGATTCAAGCAAGCCGGGCCGAAGAGGCTGAAATGCCAGAAACCGGTCCCCGGTAGCTTGTCTCCTTTCTGGTAAAGAATTGGCTTGGTAGTTTAGTCTGCCCTGTTCCCATGATGCACTGGGCCAGGGACAGACTGATTTGCATATAGCCATGTTCTGAGCTGGGATGGGGCAGTGAGATAAATAACGGTGATGGATCAAGCCCTGATCTTTGGACTGGGTAAGAGTGGTCTGCTCAATTCAGACACTCTGTTCATCACCACCCCCTTTTGTAAATCGATTTTGGCCACTATAGGTGTGGCAGGGTATACTCAGACATGAGTCCCTTTCTCACTGCTCCATCAGGATTCAAGCAAGCCGGGCCGAAGAGGCTGAAATGCCAGAAACCGGTCCCCGGTAGCTTGTCTCCTTTCTGGTAAAGAATTGGCTTGGTAGTTTAGTCTGCCCTGTTCCCATGATGCACTGGGCCAGGGACAGACTGATTTGCATATAGCCATGTTCTGAGCTGGGATGGGGCAGTGAGATAAATAACGGTGATGGATCAAGCCCTGATCTTTGGACTGGGTAAGAGTGGTCTGCTCAATTCAGACACTCTGTTCATCACCACCCCCTTTTGTAAAACGAGCCAAAGGCGTGGCATGGGCCAGCAAGCTTCTGAGTGCCAATAACCCAGGGGATTCTGGTATCACAATGTCGGCACCCCCAGCGGGGCAGGAGATAGTGGAAGAATCCAGGCCCACCAGGTCCAAGAGGGTGCGGAAACCTACGGTCAGGGACTTCCCAGCAGAACCACTGCCGGCCAGAGCTCGGGCCATTGGAACTGTATTGGTGCATTTGGCCGCCTCCCCACACCCGGCTGATAGGGCAGCGACCCCCCCGGCGGCAGCGGGGTTTTCCTGCCCGACCGCTCACCCTGTGTGTCTGGTTTGGGGGGAGAAAGTTGAACTTTTTAATGTGTTAATTTTCGTTGCAGGCGGAGTTACAGGGCGATCCGGAAGCAGAGAGGTGCAGCACGGTACCTCAGCGGGCACATAGGGGTGCCAGAGCCTAAGACCAGGGGCCTCAGGGGAGGTTCCTGGAACCTGTGTCGGCGCCCCAGTAGTCCTTCAGGCGGTTGTGGGCCTGTGCAACCGGGGGCTTGCCTAGCTACGCTCCACCCCGCGAGCGGCGGAGTATATAATCATTACCATAAGGGGCAGCACGGAAGTGGTTCGCCACAGTGCTGCCTGGCTCATCAGGCGGGCAAGTGGCGAGAATGTGGCCTGCCCTTGGATCGCCCGTAAGATAACCCACTATGATTAAATAATGTGTATGTAAATAAAACCTGCAGCAGCTTTTCCCAAACTAATAACACTTGTGTCTAGTGTGTTATTTGCGGGACGCATGCTTATGTTGCGGGGTGGGGGGCCTGTTGCCATGATGTTACTATGAAACTGCAGTTGCAGCACCAGGGAGGAGGGGGGAGTGATGGGCACTGGCAAGTGCTTATGACGGCTTGGTTGGCCCTCTAGGTGTGGTAAATAAAATTACTGGGACTATTTTTCTATACATTAAATGACAATAAGGATAGCTCAATCAAATGAGAGGCAGAGTCCGTGGTATCAGAGTCATACGGGCTTTAATTAAGTATCTCGAGACACTGGACATCGGGTTCCATCACCACTAAGGTTTAGGAAGGGATATTCAACATTTTATTAACATCACACATTATATATAGTAAAACTGTACAATTGAAATGAATACAGTAGGTGTAACAAGTGAAATAAGAGCGATAAGAGCACATGTGCGTAACAGGAGGCGTGTAAAGAAGGCGTAC
Source organism: Lissotriton vulgaris (assembly GCF_964263255.1). Taxonomy (NCBI): domain Eukaryota; kingdom Metazoa; phylum Chordata; class Amphibia; order Caudata; family Salamandridae; genus Lissotriton; species Lissotriton vulgaris. The sequence goes on along the minus strand of NC_141698.1, from coordinate 274,793,615 downwards.
ACATAGGCGTGCACTTGACGAGTCAGAGAAACGTCACAAGTGGGTGGATGCTTAGAGAAAACTTGCAGGGTCAGCTGAAACCTTGGCCACGGATGCGCGCGCAACTGAGCATGACGTGGTGTAGACGTGTAGCTGGGGAGAACTGGGGGCTTGACTTTAGCACTAGTAGAGGAGACTGGTGTCTGGGATGTCAGAACGACCTGTACCTATAGCATATCTGGTATCTTGTGTTTAGAGGATGTATTATCTGAAGTAAAAGGTCTCTCGGGCAGAGGACGTTCAATACTGAATGCTAGTGCGTGCATATGGTTCTTCATGCAATGTACGGGGGCCATGGGCCTACCATGGTAACGGGTGCAGTAAATCACTTGCATGGAGACAGGAAGGCAGGGCCCTTTGCTCTGCAGCCGGGAATATGTTTACCTATTTCACTAGACTGGAATGTGTTTTTGCGGAGGCTGAGCAGATAACTGTAGGCAAAATACCATCTTGGCAGGCAGGCCAGGCCGAGCCGGGCACTGCTCGTCTGGGCAGGATGTAAGGTAGAGGTCAGGGATGCATACCTAAACTGCAGCTTTCAGAGACAGAAGAGACTCGGAGCCTCAATTAAGGGCCTGGCTCGGCTGAGCCAGAAAAACGTGGAGAACGTGTGTCTTGCAATATTTAAAAGTGCACCATGTAAAGACGTTGGCACCATAGGCCTAAAAGCCAAATTAACGTGGATTTCGGGGGGACTGAATAACTGGCATGTTAACGTTGGACGCAAATGCATATGCGTCTTCCTGGCAGACACGGAAAAGGAATTACATGACATACATGGAACATGAGTGCATGGATGGGGTGTGAGTGGGGGACACATTGGCTACCTAAAAAAATCTATTTCCTCATTCCCTCCTTGGCCCCTACTTCACCCTTCAGGATATGTCTATTTTCATGAGACCATCTATTTGTTCGTATAACATCATTTGCTCTTCTTTCTTCATTCGGGAACGGGAACGTGAACTTGGACGGGGAATACAAGCTGTGGCGCACAAGCCGCAAATCGCTGGCCCACATTGCAGACAGAGACAACAACTGAATAGGATAAGCAGTATTATTCCTAGGAATGACAACACTTTCCATCCCCAGGCGGATATCACACTCCAGAGCCAACCGGACCAAGTCCAGGTGCCTGGATTCTGGTGTATCAGGTGAGCTATTTCATGAAGCCTTGTTTTTGCTTTATACACTGATGGCGCGTTATTAGGAATAAACACGCAGCAACTGGATCCGATCACTCTACAAGCCCCGCCCCTATCGGCCAGGATGACGTCAAGAACAAGACGGTTTTGAAGAACAACAAGTCTCATAGCAGACTGCTCTTCGGTCAGGTTACCTAAAGCAAAAGTAGTCTCATTCACTACTGCTTCCAAAGTTCTGGTTAATCTACGTATTATTTTACTATTCTGGACAGGACCTATGAACCAGAAGTATCCTTTGATGTAATCCTTATACTGATCCCATGCTGATTCGGAATAATCGATAACAGGAGGAAGGTCTCTCTTGTGACTGACATGCATAAGGCGTGAATTTCGATGAGAATCAGGTGGGGCTAGAAAAACAGGTGGCAAAAGGAACGCAATATAACACGTTCCATCCCAATCAAGGGGCAGGTGAACATAAGCTGTCTGGCCACAAATAAAATAGGAATGGCGAGAGGCTTTGAAAGTAGACTTTCCTTTATCGCTGAATTCGACCACAGTATTACAATCACTGTGTCCTAGATGTACTGAACCATTATTTCTAACACATAACTCGCCTTTCACCGGTAAAACTGTTATAAACGGCAAGTCCGAATTAGTCTCGGACTGGACGTTCAGAATCATGAGATTGATGGTAAAATTACCTAATTCATACACTTCATTTTCTAGATCGGTTCCTTTCCTTTGGGGAAGACCGTCTGCGTCTGGGAAACATGCTTTATTCATGACTGTATTCAGGTTTCCCCATATCCAATTGCCTTGGGAAACTTTGGACTTACTGTCTAAGGAGGACATTAAAGCAAACCATGCTCCGCACGAACCATTATGTGTAAACGGGTAGGGAAAGAGGGGCAGAGCTCCCTTATATTTCTGATAAGGTGGGAGTCGGCCACATACCCAGCAATTTGTGGCATTGCTGGTCTGGTGAGTATGGTGTAACATACGAATGAAAGTGTTGTTGCGCATTGCTAGTCGATAGGACAGCTCGTGAGGGGCAGGTCACTGAAAGTGTGCTCTATGGTGTTATCATAAGAAGTATGTACATGTGAACCAAGAGGAGGAAAGAAAACATGTAGCATCAAGCTTATGCATATAATCGAGATACTCAGAACAAAAAAAATGATTAAAGTAATGACGCATCTGCTGTGCAGGTTTTTGCAATATTTTTCTCTCTTTTCGATTCGCCTATCTCTCTGACTACTTGGGTCTATCTTATACATGTCAGAAACCTGTCTAACCGCTTCACCCGAGGGGGACTTAAACAATTAAACGCTGTCTGACTTACTAGACCTCAGCTTAGCTCGGTACTCCTGTTGCGGAGTTTTCTCTAACAGTGGGAGTTTAGAGTCAGTATCGGGGCAGTCCTTGGAGAAAGTTTCTGGATACAGTCCATGAAAACGCTTGATGTGGCTGGAGTGGAGCCACCCTTTTCTTCCCTCCACCTTCACAGCGGTCCTCGTGGTCATCAACACCAGTTTCGGTTGCTCCCACCTGGGCTCCAGAGGGCTTTTGCGATCAAAATTGCGGACGCATACCAGGTTTCCTGGAACGATTTCATGCGGTTTCACTTGGGTGTTGTCTGGGAAGGCAGCCGCGACCTGTGAACGACAAGAGAGTAGTGCAGACATCAAGGAAGCCAGGTAATCTGTCAGCATGTTACTATCAACATCAGTAATTTTTCGGGGCATAGGCGTACCCCACATGTTTGGAGGTCTGCCGAAGACTACCTCATAGGGAGATAGTCCGGTTCTGGAATGAGCTACCATACGCATGTAAAAGAGGGCAACCGGCAGGGCTACCATCCAATCTACGCCTTTTTCTGCACAGACCTTCGCTAACCGTGTTTTCAGAGTCTGATTATGTCTCTCCACAAGACCAGCTGCTTCGGGGTGTCGTACACAGTGAAATTTCCACTGGTAACCTAACAGGAGTGATACTTGTTTCATGAGTTCGGACGGGAATGGCTGTCCATTATCTGAGTACACGACACGGGGCAAGCCGTATCGCGGGAAAAATTCACGGACCAACTGTTTGGCAGTGGTCACGGCAGTATAATCTGGGACTGGGTACGCTTCTGTCCATCTGGATAGGGCACATACAACTACGAGGACATACTTGAATCCCCGACATCGGTCCATCTGGATATAATCCATCTGGAGGACTTCGAAAGGATGGTCAGGAGGATGGAATCCACCTTGTTCCACGGGAATGCCTTTGCCTGGATTGAACTGACAACAGATCATGCAGGTACGCACTTTCTGTTTTGCTGCTGCACGTAAATGTTTGTTGAACCATATATTCTGAATGCTGTCTAACATGGCTTTTTCTCCTAAGTGTGCTGGACTATGTGCTGTATTTATGATAACTTGAACCATAGAGTCGGGGAGGAACCATGTGGCTCTTCCCTTCGTCATCCATCCCTGGTCTGTCTGGATCCCTCCTTGTTCAGTCCATTTCTTGATTTCGTCTGGAGTGGCATGTGTCTGTATGTCAAGTACATCTAGTATGGGATCCTTAACTGTCATACAATGTGTCTGTGATAATACGTCAGTCTTTGTCGGGTCAGTCGGTATGTCTGTTGGAGTCTGAGCTGTGAGTTTAGCTGTTCGATCTGCCAGGTCGTTACCCTGGGAAATAATGTCAGTAATTTTCGTATGTGCTTTGCACTTCATGATAGCAATGGATGCAGGTAAGTGTATTGCCTCTAACAGAGCTTGAATGAGGTGACCATGTTGTATCTTAGCGCCGTGAGAAGTTAAAAAACCTCTTTCTTGCCAGAGGATACCGAAGTCGTGAACGACTCCGAATGCGTACTGTGAATCTGTGTATATGTTTACTTTCAGGTTCTTGGCTCGTATGCAGGCTTGGGTCAGAGCGATGAGCTCTGCTGCTTGGGCAGACAAGGTGTCAATACGATGTGTTTCTATGACTTCAGTTTCAGTGGTCACTGCATATGCGGCCACTAACTCTCCTGTGCTTGTTCTCATACATGAACCATCCACATAAAGTGTCAGGTCCGGGTCGGGCAATGCAATGTCTGTCAAGTCTTGTCTTGGTTTTGTTACAGTATTAATGACTTCCACACAGTCATGTGGTGTAGGGTCAGTTGTGTTCGAGGGTAACAATGTGGCAGGGTTTAAAGTGTTGCCACGTCTGATCTCTATGTGTGGCTGAAACAGTGTCAATTCATATCCTGTCAGTCTTGCTATGGTCAGGTGCTGTGTCTGGGTTCGGTTCAGAAGAACTTCCACGGAGTGTGGAACTTGTACTGTCAGGGGATGTCCTAACACTATTGAGTCGCTTTGTCTGATTGCTAGAGCTGTTGCTGCAACTGATTTTAGGCACGCAGGCAGAGCCTGGGCTACTGGATCCAATGTACTAGAAAAATAAGCACAAGGCTTGTGGTTTCCTGCTTGATCTTGTGTGAGAACAGATAATGCTGTGCCATCGCGTTCAGTGACAAAAAGTGTAAAAGGTTTGCTGTAACATGGTGTCGCTAAAACAGGTGCTTGACATAAGGCTTTCTTCAGTTCGTCAAAAGCTTGTGTGTGTTCCTGAGTCCAAGGGAGGACAGTCGAAGTCGCTGCCTCCTGTGTTGTCAACTGTATGAGTGATTTGGCTAGATATGCATACTGGGGAATCCATTGTCGACAGTAAGAAGTGAGGCCAATGAAGGCCCGTACTTCCTTTTGTGTCTTGGGTTGTGGAAGATGTGCAATTAACTGGATGCGGTCTGGTGTCAACTGTCTCCCCCACTTGGACAGCAAGTGCTCAAGGTATACCACTTGCTGGGCACAGAATTGCAACTTAGAAGGGGACACCTTGTGCCCCTTCTCGGCCAGGAAGTACAAGACAGTCAGTGACGCACGCTCGCAGTCACGTTCGGTCCGTGCTGTTATCAACAGATCGTCAACGTATTGGAGCAGGGCAGTGTCAGTAGGCATGTGAATACTGTCTAGTTGTCGTTTCAGGGCTTGGCTGTAAATACTAGGACTTTCCGTGAACCCTTGAGGAGCACGTGCAAATTTGAAGCTTCGGCCATTTAAACAGAATCCGAAAAGATACTGGCTTTCCGGATGTATGGGAACACTAAAAAAGGCGTTCTTGAGATCGATAACAGTGAAGAACGCTGCTTCGGAATCAATGGCAGTTAACAGAGAGGAAATATCTGGGACCACTGGGTACTGGGGTATGATGCATTTATTTAATTCTCGAAGATCAATCACCAATCGGTAAACCGGTGGTGCATTTGGGTCAGTTCGTTTATGAATCGGAATGATCGGAGAATTACATACATTGGAGTCGGTTTCTACAACCACTCCTTGTGCAATCAGTTCGTCAATAATTTTCAGTAAGGCTGTTACAGCCTCAGGTGGTAATTTGTATTGTCTGATTCGGGGCAGTACGACTCCTTGCTTGAGTGTAACACGATAAGGTGTAATGTGCATACAACCTACATCAGTCCGACCTTGTGTCCATAAATGCTGTGGAACATTCTGCAATCTTGGATCAAAATCTCTGAACACATAATGTCCTTTAAAATCACGTAAAAACAATCTCACTCCTTCCGGAGAACAACATATTACTGCTCCTAGTGCCTTCAACGTTTTAATACCAAGCAGATTTTCAGGACATGCTTTCGTAAGTAACAAGTCTGTAGTACGGGACAATGGACCAACTTCCAGGGAAACTGGCTTTGACACTTCATTAACAATAGCTTTCCTGAAAAACCCAGGGAAACATTCTGTGAGCCTGAGAGGGGTGCCCCTGGAACCTCGTCATGACTGATGGTAGTTCTGCTCGCCCCTGTGTCAATCAAAAATGTTCTGTCTTTCCCCAATACCTGACTATGTACATAGGGACCCTCTTGATCTACAGGAACCTCGATAAGGGGCAAGCCAACCTCCCTCTCTAGGCTGTTTCATGAGTACTGCTGATAATCTGGGTAGTCTGACTGTGCATACTGGTACATTTGTTGCGTGACATGTTGTGTGGCAGCAATGGGTTGGGGTTGGGGTACAGCTACTGTCTGTTGTGTATTCTGTGGAATATTTTGTGGAACATGTTCTTGTCTAGGAGGACGCAGTCTTTCTTTCGTCCTGCCTGTAGCAATATTGTATTTCAGAACGGTACATTCGTTTATATAGTGACCTGGCTGTTTACAATAATTGCAGTTCCCTTTAACGGGAGCTGAAGAGTGACCTGGCGGTGCCGTACCCTTCTTCTGACCATCAGCTGGGACAGACTGAGCGACTAGTACTTTCATTTTCGTGTCTTTAATACGTCTCTGTTCGTGTTCGTGTTCCTCTCTAATTCGGTTCTGGTGATACTGTAACATCTGTAACATTTGAGAAGGGCTATTTGCTTGCCATGTACTCTCGACTTTCAGTACTCTGTTTTTAACTTGTGGTAAGGAATTCTCTACTAATTTGGTCACAAAAAGATGTGGGTATGATTCACTACTTGTTTTCAGGCCGCTATTAATAATGAAACATTTCTCGAATCTAGAATAAAAATCACTAGTGTCTTCGTCCTGTTTCTGTTTGCAGGCTGAGATTGCATCCCAGTCTTCCTTTTTCATAGTTAGTAATCTTGGCAAAACCTGTATTAACAACTCGGGTAATGCTTTGGCTTTTTCCCCGAGACCAGTACCAGGAACTCGGGTATTGTCTTCGTTTTCTAATGCTGCCCAATCAATCTTTTTCTCTCCCACCTCCCATTCTTTTTCCTTCAGTTTTTCGTAAATGCCTGCTGGCAACAGTACCTTTAACATTTTAATAATATCGGGATACGTATACTCCCCCATGCGGAGCATATCTTTTAATTCACGGTGGAACCCTGCTGGATCTTTATCGTGACAGGGTACTAATTTTTTCATTTCCAATAGTTCTATTTTCGATAAAGGGGTGTAAACAAATACTCGTTCAAGCTCACCGTCTGTCTTCCGGACGGGATGAACTTCTCGTAAGGGATTCTGTCTGTCTATGTAAAAGGTTTTCCTTACTGGGGGTGGAACGGGAACAAAATGTGGAGTCAGGAAAGTTCTGTATTTGTGTCGTTGTTCTAGAATGATATTAATTAAATCGGTACCTAGGCCTCTCCATCTACCTAGGAGTAACTCTTCCAATATATTATATAGGGGACCTGGTTCAGAATGCTGACTCTCATACTCTCATATAGTGTAATGAGATGCTGGATCATGTACATACCAGCTAATCACTGTTCGTCTGGGGAAAGATTAAAAAATGTTTGCGCTACTGAATCATCTTTGTATACAGTAGAATTCCCAGACCATTGTACTGCTGACCGTGCTAGTTCTTGTTCACGCATGGTACTAAGTTCACTGTAACCTATTCGTTGTTTCAGTACTTTATCAGTAGCTTGGAATAGATGCTCAAGAGAACATTGTTCTGGTATGGGAGAAAGAAAACGTTTCTTGCATTCTGGGCGAATGGGTCTATCAAAAGATCTTGCTCTACCTACATATGCTACTCTATCTGGGTTCTCGGTTTCTATATCTTCTATATCTTCGTCCTCTGAGACGTTATCCTCCGCTTTCTCGGCTTCCCTCGCTGCTTTTTCCTTTGCGTGTATGTCTAGAATTTCTTTACGAATCTTCCTATACATGGATTCTATACAACTTTGTTTACTATGTTTACCATCAGCTATGTTGTCACTCCATTTTATCAGGACTTTCATCTCTTCTTTGCTTTTACCTGGCCGATCTTGTTCCCTTATCAAACAATTTATCAAAAACTGTAAGATCATATTTTGCGTCTCCACCTTGTTGTGTGCCATGGCCTCGTGAATACTTTCTGGTCTCTCCCCCGTTCTAATAAAGTGATATATGTTATCTAAATGTCGTCTCATTTCTGGAAAAATAGTCAAATAGTTTGTAACCCGTCGTAAACGTATTGAATATAGTATCATCTGGTCTTCGCCTGGTACTGGATCATATCTGCAATCAGTAAGGTACTGTTTGAGGGCTGCGTATGTAGTTACTTTTGGTGTGCGTTGTAATGCTGCTTCTCTAAGTGTTGCTCGTTTTACTTGAGGCGGGGTGATAGGGGGACCTCCTACTGCTCCTCCTGAAACGTGATCGTCAACTATTACTGGTTGTGCTGTCGCTGGTGGTGTCATAGCTGGTAATGTAGGTGTAGGTAATGTAGGCAGACTCTGGGTTGCAGGCGGAATAAAAGGATTTCCAGGACCAATGACAGGAGGGACAGTAGGGGAGGAAACAATGGGGGGAATCGTGTCAAGAACAGGGGGCTGAAGATTATTATTAGTAGGTGGTACACGTGCATTGGAATACTCTGGAGCAACGTCATCTAAATAGGAAGAAAGGAAAATGTCCGCTGCGGTCTGTTTGTGACGGAGTTTAGTCGGGACCAATGGTGGCGGTAGGTTACGGGGTACTTCCGGGGTCGCCTTAGGTAGGCCCTCGGCGAAAACAGGATACAGACCTGTAATAAGGGCATTTCTTTGTCTGTCTAATTGTTCTGATTTAATCCGTTCACCTTCTTCTAGTAGTTCTCTTTCTCTAGCTTTTTCGGATTCTTCTCTACTTCTCTCTGCTTTCCTGATTTCTTTCTCTGTTCTTCTATGCGCTTCTTTACGCCATAATTCTATGGCATCTTTCTGGGACTGTCTGGCTTTCTTTTTCCATAGTGCTTCTTCTACTCTCATGATGCATTCAGCATCCCATGTCCCTGAGACAGGCCATCTATACTTCTCTTCCAGATCCTTGGTGTAGTCAACCCATAAATCTAAATACAGTATGGCATCTAAGCCATGTTTCTGGTACATAAAATGTCCGGGAGTGTCCCTAGGCGGGACAGGAACTGCTTCTTCGAGTATCCCTTTCCTGGTTCCTATCTGACGTAATTTCGAGAACAGTGGCATATTTGAACTGGCTTGAACGTGAACACAATAAACACAGTAATAGATTGCAAACAATCATTCATACCACGACATTAAACACATTAAAACATTTTCGAACAGATGCTATCTAGTACATAGAAAACACACAATTCTGAAAATCTCGAGATCAACACTAGAATACTGAATTACTAGATGCACTGCTAGAACAGTACAGACATACCGGTCCCATAAAGAGACACGTCATACCGTATCCACCTAAGTGAACACGTCTGGACCAGGTCTGTGTACCCAGACCTGTCTTGACCGGGCACAAATTAATGAACCCGTCTATATGCGTCCCCCGCAACGGTACTCACCGGGAAGCAGAAACTGAAGGCCTCGGAAACTTGATACTGGACTGGACTGGACTGTTACGACTTCTACGCATGCGCTTCGGAACAGGTGGGCCTCCGGATACCTCGGACCTTGCTCTCTCGGCTTGGGGCTCTGGTCGGGATCCTCCGCATTCCTCACCGCCTCGTCTGGATGCCGGGTCGCAGTCTCCGTCTCCTCCGTGGGCCTGAGGGAGATAGCAGGAAAACCCGCAGGTGTGCACTGGAGTCCGTCACGGCTGTAGAAGGGGTCAGGGGCCTGCGTTACATCGCCGGCGCGTGGGGAAGGGGAGGGGTTCCTGTTCGGGCGCCAGATCATGTGGTAAATAAAATTACCGGGACTATTTTTCTATACATTAAATGACAATAAGGATAGCTCAATCAAATGAGAGGCAGAGTCCGTGGTATCAGAGTCATACGGGCTTTAATTAAGTATCTCGAGACACTGGACATCGGGTTCCATCACCACTAAGGTTTAGGAAGGGATATTCAACATTTTATTAACATCACACATTATATATAGTAAAACTGTACAATTGAAATTAATACAGTAGGCGTAACAAGTGAAATAAGAGAGATAAGAGCACATGTGCGTAACAGGAGGCGTGTAAAGAAGGCGTACACGTAGGCGTGCACTTGACGAGTCAGAGAAACGTCACAAGTGGGTGGATGCTTAGAGAAAACTTGCAGGGTCAGCTGAAACCTTGGCCACGGATGCGCGCTGTTGGACCCGGCCCATTAGGCAGGTTCACCCCTAGACTTTTTGCGTTTTCCTAGCCTATTTATGGAACCTGGTATTGGTGATTTTAGGCCTCTGCGCACTTTTTCACTGTGGTACAGTGTAAAGTGCTTGAGCTCTCTGTGGATGAATGGTGAGTGACCTGCCCTCCCATAGGAATGAATGGGGAATATGTATGCCCATGGTAGTTCCTGATGTGTGGGGAGTGCAGGGGCGAGTTTGGTATGTATCAACTCGTGAGAGTGAATGCTGCAAAATGATGTATGCGACATGGCTGTGTCTAGTCTAGAAGTCCTACTTTTGGAAGTTGGCATATTTGTGTAAGTGGGTGCTAGCGTGTGATTGGCTGGTGAGCCTGGCCCAGAGTGCATGGGCCTGCTTGTGGATTGACTGTCTGGTTTGAGGATGACAGGGGCTGGAGAGCCCAGGAGGTTGTCTGAGTCAGCCCATGGATGAAAGGCAGCATCTGCTGCCAGGGAAGTGGGAGGAGATGGCACCTGATAGTGAAGGGCTGTTCCTGTGTAACTACAAAGCTGGCTCCACCTCCCGCTGGGCGACTGACACCTCTGTCCCTGATACTGAAGGGGACTTCCCTCTAAACCAGTCCAGCTGGTTCTCACACTGCCTGCTTCAAAGGACTTCAAAGAACTTCAAAGGTTTTGCACTGTATAAGAAGGGGTTGTATCCCCTTCCAAATTGTTCTTGTTTTCAACTTGAATCTGCCAGGGGCATGCTGCTGCTGGGGCTCAGGGGGATCCCTGGGCCCTGCCCAGCTCCTGGACACTTGATGGACTGCTGGGGGACTCTTCCTGGCTGTCCCCCTGCCTGGCTGCATCTTTAAGGACTTTTGCTGGGCTTCTTGAGCTTTCTAGGGACCCTTCTTGCTGTAGGGGTCTGCTCTGGGGACCTTTGGCGCCTGGGAGCGCTGTGCTGTGATCCTAGCGCTTGAGAGCGCTCCTGGCGGCATTTTGAGCGTTTCGTTGCACGCATTTTGCGTGAGGATTGGCGGGTGCTACCCCGCTTATTGGATTATTTACTTTGCGAGTGCCCACCTCGCTTATTGCCAAGTTTGCTTTTAGTTCGGCTGCCCACGCCGATATCTTTAATGCCTGCCCGCCTGCCTGCCTGAATCGGGCCGCCGCGCTGCCCGCGGCGACCCGGAAGTACCTGGCCGGCCGGCCAATCCCAGCGCGGCCGGCCGGAAGTCCCGCCCCCGCAGCCCGGGTGCCGAGGAATGGCGACCGCGAGCCCGGGGAAGGAAGGGAGAGAAGAGGACGTATTGCGGCGGGTCGGCCGGGCTCCCGTGAGCTGAGGGAGCCCGGCGGCATCTGAGGAGGAGGCCGGAGTGAGGAGAGGAGCGGCGGGGGCGCGAGGCACATTGTCGGTGCCTGCCCCCCCCCCCCTGCCAGCAGAGAAGAGCCGCCGTCCGGAGCAGCCGCCCCCGAGGCCCGGTGAGTCTGGGCTGGGGCCGGGCGGAGTGGGGCAGAGCAGGGGAGGGGCGCCGGGACACGTTGTCGGTGTCCGCCCCTCCCCCGCAGTAGCGCGAGCTCGCGCTCGATGAAGAGAAGCCACGAAGGCTTCAGGGGCGGCCCCAGATGGCAGTGGGCCGCCCCAACGTTGCAGAGTGCCAGCAGGAAGCCATGAAGGCTTCATGGGCGGCCCCGGTTGGCAGTGGGTCGCCCCAACGTGCCCGGAGCCCGGAGAGGCTCCCCGCCCCATTTTTCGTATTTAGAGCCCTGAGAGGCTCTGGGGGCAGTTTGAGAAATTAGAGTCCCCCGTAGGGGACTCCAACGTGAACGGCGCAGAGTCAGGGCGGCCCCAGTTGGCAGCGGGTCGCCCCAACGTTGTCCAGAGCCAGGAGAAGGCTCGAAGGGGCATTGTTTGCAGAGCCTGAGGGCTCCAACGTTTGGCCACAGTGTTTGTTTTAGAGCCTGTGTGGCTCCAGCATGGCGCAGTTTGCGCCCAAGGGTCAGTGAGGACCCTGTCGCAGTTTATTTTATTGCGATGCCCAGGTGCCCAGCACTTTGTGGGCACCTGCCACGTTTAGGCTTTTTGTACTTTGGACTGGCGCTGCATGGCAGCGCGCCCTGACTTTGGACCCAGGGCATCCTTGCCCCATCAAGGCCAGTTGGCCTAGGGACTGCCACAGGTGGTGGCTTATGTAAGTGTTGGTGCAATGTGATTTCTATGCTTTTTAATAGTTATTGCTATTGTGAGTTTTTGCGCTATTGATTTATTATGCACCTCTGAATGTGTTACTGCATCATGTGTCTTTCTTTCCATGCGCTGCACCTCTGAATGTTTAGTCATCATGTGTCTTCTTGCGCTGCACCCCTGAATGTGATCTTATTGCATCATGTGCTCTATTCTTAACACCTCTGAATGTTTAGTCATCATGTGTTCTTCTTTATTACTCCTCTGAATGTAGGTTTATTGCATCATGAGTAATGTATTCTTTCTTAGACCCCTAAATGCTGAGTGATACTTAGGTGGTTGTCTTTTCTACTCCTCTGAATGTAAGTTTATTACATCATGAGTAATGTATTCTTTCTTAGACCCCTAAATGCTGTGTGATACTTAGGTGGTTCTTCTTTTTCTAGTACAGGTGGTCCTAGTAAGGTCCAGGTTCCTGTTACCAGTGGTTACTGGTTGTTATCTTTGATTATTATTTTATGTTACATTTATTCTTTATTCTAGAAGTGATTTTATATTCTACATTTTATCTAGAAGTGCTATATCTGAATATGACAGTGGCCCTTGTGGCCCTGTCTGGTGTACATAATCCCTGTGAATATTGCCCGTGCCAGTTGGCACAATGTATATGTGTGATTTTATCTGATATGTTTTTACAATACAAAAGTTATTTTTATAATAACCTTGTGTGGAGTCTCTTTTGTGGTGTACCTAGTATGTTGTTGCTGTTGTGCGCTGGCGCAAATGCTTTACACATTGCCTCCGAGTTTAGCCATACTGCTTGTGCCAAGCTACCAAGGGGGTGAGCAGAGGTTATCTTGGCGTGTGACTTCCTTGCCCTGACTAGAATGGTGGTTTCTGCCTGGCTTTGGCGTCAGCCTTAGCCTACCAGAAAAAGCCAGTTCTAACACGCGCGCAACTGAGCATGACGTGGTGTAGACGTGTAGCTGGGGAGAACTGGGGGCTTGACTTTAGCACTAGTAGAGGAGACTGGTGTCTGGGATGTCAGAACGACCTGTACCTATAGCATATCTGGTATCTTGTGTTTAGAGGATGTATTATCTGAAGTAAAAGGTCTCTCGGGCAGAGGACGTTCAATACTGAATGCTAGTGCGTGCATATGGTTCTTCATGCAATGCACGGGGGCCATGGGCCTACCATGGTAACGGGTGCAGTAAATCACTTGCATAGAGACAGGAAGGCAGGACCCTTTGCTCTGCAGCCGGGAATATGTTTACCTATTTCACTAGACTGGAATGTGTTTTTGCGGAGGCTGAGCAGATAACTGTAGGCAAAATACCATCTTGGCAGGCAGGCCAGGCCGAGCCGGGCACCGCTCGTCTTGGCAGGATGTAAGGTAGAGGTCAGGGATGCATACCTAAACTGCAGCTTTCAGAGACAGAAGAGACTCGGAGCCTCAATTAAGGGCCTGGCTCGGCTGAGCCAGAAAAACGTGGAGAACGTGTGTCTTGCAATATTTAAAAGTGCACCATGTAAAGACGTTGGCACCATAGGCCTAAAAGCCAAATTAACGTGGATTTCGGGGGGACTGAATAACTGACATGTTAACGTTGGACGCAAATGCATATGCGTCTTCCTGGCAGACACGGAAAAGGAATTACATGACATACATGGAACATGAGTGCATGGATGGGGTGCGAGTGGGGGACACATTGGCTACCTAAAAATTTCTATTTCCTCATAGGGCAGGCCAAACCGTCATCCGCACTTGGCCTTTCTCCACCTAGCTACATTGTACAGCTGGGTGGAGAAACCATCACAGAATCCCAGTCTAAGTCTAAACGCCAAACTGAGGCGCTCAGACCAATCCCAGAATGTAAGCAGCGCTAGGATTGGGAGCCTGCGCAGTGTGCTGCAGTTCCTGGACGTCCGGGCGGCGAGGATCGGGAGCAAGGCGGCAGCCGTTAGAGCAGATAAGTGCATTTTTCTTTCAATCTTTATATATATATATTTTTTTTATTCTGTTCCCTCCGCCTCACCACTTTGTAATACGAGTGGCCTCTCCTGCTACTTCCTCATTGTGACATCTAACCCAATTCGCTCCACTGTACTGCCTCAACTTCTCCTGCTGAGGTCCTCTACACAATACATATTTTAAAACTTTTTGGGGAGGGCCAAGCAGCTGGAATTTACTGCCGGGAAGTTCCATTTTTAAACTCACTTTTACTTGTTTTACTAACTGCTTCAAGTGGAGTCTTCCTTCTTGGAACGGTAAGTAAAAAAATTAAACCACTTCGCAGCCATATCATGCAGCAAGTGCATGTAAACGTTATCATGCTGAGCCACCATAACATCATGACATGCATGCACGCATGCATGAGTACGCGTATTGAGCTCTATTAATATTATTATTATTATTATTGCTACTATCAATATGTGCAGCATTGACAAAAAACATTGATACATGCAACAGGTACAAAATCCGCAACCTATTCTCTTTGTCAATGTTTATTTCATGCATGCGCCACATTCACACATATTTGTACACATATACCAACTGATCTATGTTCTACATAGATGCAAGTACTCACTTGCATGCATTCATGTCCTCACAACTGCTCAGCGCACCCCAAGTTGGGTTTCCGCTCGATGTAGCATCAGCAGTAGGCAGCTCACCTGTTGTACATTAAACGCTTGAAGTCCTGAAACAAGGTATCCTTGTTCTTATGAATGAATCCCTCCACCGAGTACCTGCATGTGTAAGACAAAAAAGAAGTGGTGTTCAACAGTATTTCAGTAATTCCAAAAACAAAACTTGTCACACCATCTGCATCTCAAGGAAAACTACCAGTTGTCCTTTAAAAGGACTGAACTGCAAGGGCTGATGGCCGAATAACACATCCAGCACAGAGTCATCACTCTTGTCTAGAAGACCCTTAATGTAAAGTTGCAAAATATCCGTCTGATCTGTTTTCTGCGCACCGAACGGTCACATTTCTTCTCCTTCATTATGACCAAAGACTGGTCATGGATGTATGTCGTTACTACGCATGCTTTTACAACGCATGTCTTTACCACGCAACTTTTACAACGCAAGTCGTTACAACGACTTGCATTGGGGGGCGCTGGATAGTGAATAGTTTAATTCACTATTCCAACTCCAGTCCCCGTGGATAGTAGGAAAGGTTTTGGATAGTAAATAAAACCATTCCCTATCCTACAGCGCCCCCCAGCGCAAGTCGTTGTAACGACTTGCGTTGTAAAAGTTGCGTGGTAAAGGTAGTGCGTGGTAAAAGTTGCGTTGTAAACGCTGTTCCCCCTGGTCATCCCAAAATGGCACCTGACTACAGTTGGAGACAGATCTTTGAAGATTGCAGGTACTAAACTGCAGCAAAACCCCCACCAAGGCTCAAACAGTGTTTTGTTTTTTTTAAAGGTTTTTTTCACCCTTGTTCTCACGCCTTCCACCATTGAGCAGTAATCCAGCTACTTTATGAAGCTTTTAACAAGTTAAGTATCTCTATATTGTTTTGGTTTGGTTTTACGTAGGTATATGTATGTAATTGTAACTGTAATTATACTAATATATAGCGCTTTCTACTTTTGATTGAGGTGCTGAAGCGCTTTTCGGAAAGTAACATGCTACTCTGTAACTCAAAAAGGATTAGTGGTGGATTAGTATAGGGAAGCATAAATTGTTAATTTGAGTGGTGGACATGTGAGTCTGTTAGTTTGACTGAATAGGATAAGGAGGGATAGAGGTTGGAAGAGTATAGAAAGTGTTATTTGGGAGATGATGGTATTAAGATGAGTTTGGGATGAGTCAAAGGAGGGACAAGTCTAGACCAGGTTATTTGGGAACTCATAGTATTAAAATAAGGTTTAGGGTGAGCCAAGTTGGGATAGAGGAGGGAAGAGTCTAGAGAGGTTTTTTTGGGGATCATAGTAGAAGAATGAGGTTTAGGATGAGTCAGAGAATGGAGGTAGAGCATATTTTGACAAAGGTATAGGCTGAGACCTGGAGTAGTGCATTGGAGAGAGTCGAAGTTTGTTTTCACCCTACACTTGGAGTAAAGCAAGCAATATATAGATATATAACCACATAGAAAGGGTAAATATGTATAAGGAAAATAATATGTCAAGATGTAAAGTTGTATTGTACAAAGTCCTGTATGTGCAAGGGTTGCTGTATGTGAAGCTAGTTAATTGTGTATTTTTATAACAATAAACTGTAATCATTTCAGTTTGATATTTTCCTCAATAATTCAATAGTGAAGCACTTATAGATACAATTGTTATGATCATGTTTACATTCTGTGATAGATAAAATAAAAATAAAACAGAGAACATCTACCCAAATAAATGAAACAAAAACCATGCAGTGACCTGTATACATGTTATACGCAAACAAATGATGGATGGAATGATGAGTAAATCATACATTCACCACCAGTCAAAAGATCTGGGTTAAATCCATTGTTCTTCTGCTCACTACGCCACCCCAGTTTGGACCCAGCATCATTTGTTTACGTAGCACTGTTCCCATGAGGCACAGGGTCAAGACTGATTTGACAAGTTTGGACCCAGCTATATGCAAGGCAATCTTGACCCTGTGCCTCATGGGAACAGTCCAGCACGAACTGCCAAGCCAGGTCCTCCCTGGACTGGAAACAAGCATCCTGGGACCGGTTTCTGGGTAGTACCCTTCATCCTCCAGGCTAGCTTGAATCCAGTGGCAAAGTGAGCAAGGGACCCATGTCTGGGCATACCAATCCCACTTAGGGTGAAAAGTGATACGCAAACATATGATGTACGAAATGCTGAATAAATCATACATTCACCCCCAGTCAAAAGATCTGGGTTAAATCTATTGTTCTTCTGCTCACTACGCCACCCCAGTTTGGACCCAGCATCATTTGTTTATGTAGCACTGTTCCCATGAGGCACAGCGTCAAGACTGATTTGCATATAGCTGGGTCTAAACTGGGGTGGCAAGGTGAGCAAAAGAACAATGGATTTAACCCAGATCTCTTAACTGGGGGTGAACGTATGATTTATTCAGCATTCCATCCATTATTTGTTTGCGTAGCACTTTTCATCCTAAGTGGGATGGGTATGAGTACTTATTTGAATAAAATCTTTTTAAACTATAACTTTAGATGTGATTTGTAGCATACTGTGATACCGACAACATCGTGATAAGAGTTGAAACTCGTGACTGAGAGGGATTGAACTTGTGTACAGCACGTTAAGTACATTGGTTTAGAGAAAGAGTATATATTGTTGCCAAAGAGGCCACCATACAGCAGGGTTTGTCCTTTTGCTTGTTTTGATTACCCCCTCCCTGTCAACTGTATAGGGGTACCTTCCTCCTTTTTGATTGTTATTCTGTATTTTCTTCATATTTGGACTGAACATGATTTCAACTGAAACAAATTTCTTAAGATGTACAGAAATTAAGTTAGTAATGTGTTTTAGTTAGGCCCCATATCTGTGTAAAACTCCAATTTGAACAAGATGGCTGTCATCTCTGTCACTCACTCCTGTTTCCTCCCCCTGTGTACATCTTCTCCCCACTAGCTCTGCAGATCACAGTCAAGCTGATGACAAAAAGGTTTATTTCCACGGCTCTATCTTTCTGTTAGTGCTGAATCTTCTATGATGTGGAAATTGTAACACGTTCCTTCACTGACTGTACTAATTCAGAAAGAGTCTTGTTGTTGAACTTTCATATTTTTAGACAATCTCCAGATGATATTAGCATAGAGGGTGTTCAATAATAATAAATACAAATGGGATAGTGCCTTTGTGGTAAGGTAATGAGGTCTATTACTCTGGTGTTAGGATTTGCAAAAGAAATTATACTTTTGCTCACACCATGATGATTTTGCTAAATTGCTCATATTCTATGCAATAATTGTATGTAAAAACACCTTGATTTGGGTGTATTTTATTTTATTTTTATTTTATGTGCTTGTATAGCGCCTGAATAGACCCCCGAAGGGGTATCTCCGCGCTTTTGCTAGCTGAAAGGAACATAAAATTTTCCAGGTCTGTCCAGAAGTAACCAAGGCAGAGGGAGGATTAGCCGCTGGTGAAAAGGTAGGTCTTAAGAGTTTTGCGGAAAGCTAGATGGTTAGTAATACATTTTAGTGAAGGGGGAAGTGAATTCCAGAGAGCGGGACCAGTATGTGCCAGAGCACGCCCTCCCTGACGGGACCTTTTTATTTTAGGGACCTGTAGTAGATGGAGATTACTGGACCGTAAAGAACGAACTGGGACATAGGGTGGAAAGGCACTTGTGAGGTATTTGGGGCCCTTGCCTATCAGGCATTTATGGATGGTGCACAAGATTTTAAACTTAGTGCGTTGCCGCACAGGCAACCAGTGGAGTTCCGCTAGTAGGGGTCGGGAGGGGGTCCTAGATGGAGCATTAAGGACTAACCTCGCCGCCGTATTTTGGACTACTTGCAGTTTGTTCATTTGGCCTTCATTAGTTGACAAAAGAAGGCCATTGCAGTAGTCCAATCTACTGATCACTAGTGCCTGGACTAGTGTCTTCCTGTGGTTGTGGGGTAGCTAGGGGAACACCCTTTTCAGCAGACCAATAGCCCTGAAGCAAGTGCCGGCGACTTGGTTGACGTGATGTTCAAATGTCAGTGCATGGTCGAATAATACTCCCAAGTTTTTCACGGTCTGCTTTGGAGTGGGAACTGGGCCCAGTTCTGCAGGCCACCAGTCACCGGACCACAGTGTCACCGCCTCTCCAAACAGTAGGACCTCTGTTTTTCCCCCATTGCATTGTAACCAATTCTCAGCCATCCATCTAGAGACAACCCTCATACCTTCTGCAAAAGATTTTTGCAGATCCGGTGTGTATGCCTGAAGACTTTTTTTATTCTACATGGGAAGCTACTGACTATTTACTGATGTTGCTGCTCATTT
Source organism: Lissotriton vulgaris (assembly GCF_964263255.1). NCBI lineage: Eukaryota > Metazoa > Chordata > Amphibia > Caudata > Salamandridae > Lissotriton > Lissotriton vulgaris. Next base: position 274,774,281 of record NC_141698.1, on the reverse strand, counting down.
GGGTCTGCGAATAATTTCCAAATTTTGCATACTCTGTATAACTTCTTCTGAGAGCCTTAATGGTATTTACTCTGTATCGCTTATTTTTGAATGTTGTTATAAAACCCTTTAACTTCCCATCAACCATTGAGTTGTCCCCATTGCTTTTTTATCAGTTGTACTCTGCTAATTTGATGTTCAGGGAGGTGCCTTAACACAGGGACACATTGCTTCATGAAATTGATGTTTAACTCCATCTCCGATCCACTAATCTGTGGTAGAACTGCATGAGGTAAATTTGGGGTGTCTACACTTTGGGCTACTGCTTTACTCACAAGAGAATGGTTGCATGTTAATTGAGTACCTATGTTTGCCAAGAGACACCTTTGAGGTTTCTTTCTTACCACTTAGGCCTAGTATGGGGAGATAGTGGTTTTTCTGGTAGAGTTCACGGTGTCAAGAATTTGCAGAGAAGTCTAACCTGGAGTGCTGTTCCTGAACGTTTTGAGTGTAAGTATGAACAGGGCGGAATGCTTCTGTGAGTTATGTATGCTTTTTAAGAATTTATGATGTACTGCTGAAATTTCGAGCTTGTGAAATGGATTGTCATTCTGTATGTGAGGTGTTTAGTAATGCAATGCCGATTCTGGGTTCAATTGGTGGTTTGATCGCTGATTTTGATGTATTTTTCTTATTTGTGGAACTTTATAGAAGATTTTATTTTATTATTTTTTTAAAACATTTATTATTATTTTATTAATCAGCACAAACTCAAGCACAGTATTATAATAGATTGTCAACACTGTCATCATATATTGAGATGAAGCGGGATTATAGGGCCATCTATGAGTCTCGGAAAACATCTCTATGATGGGTTTCACCCTATATCTCTGAAGTCTTTCCATGGTCCCAACATCTTGCTGAACTTCTGTGGACAACCTTGAGCCTTAAATACTGTGTCTTCGGCCTGCATGCACCAGTCTAGGGTGGTTTTCCAAAGCACAAGGGTTGGAGGCTCTCTGCATCCCCAAAGACAGGCAATGTCTCTTCTGGACACTTCCAGTGTCACATTACAAACTAACCTAGCATATTTGAACCTTGTATGCACCTCCCAGATGCCCAGTATGGCCACCATCGCCTCAATGTCCATTTTCTCTTAAAGAACCACAGAGGAGCCACTCTGAGAGGTGGCGATCACAACACATTTCCGGCTGCTTCAGCGGTGCCTATTACACAGATTCTACAAAACAAGGGTGCTCATACACCAGATGGGACATGCACAAGATGGTTGTGCTAGGTGATGTGGGCTGCATGGGGATTTTCTACATACTCTCTGGGACTGTCCAAGGCTTGAGGGCTTCTGGGCGGGAGTCAAGGAGGGTCTTCGGCTTGGAGCTGACCTATGCACAAAGATCTCAGTCAAGACGATCCTAATGAGCATTTGGAGGGAAGAGAGATGCGACAAATACCCTAGACTGTTGCCGACCCTGTGATTTGCGGTGGCCAAGCGTAATATTGTCCGCATGTGGGGATCATTGGATCCACCTAGTGTAGAGGAGTTTAAAATCGACATGGATTGGTGCAGGACCGCTGAGTAAAAAGTATATGAAGGCAGAGGCTTCCCCCACAAATGAGGGTGGATATGGAAAATGTGGGGAAGTCATCAGGGCCTCACTGATTACTCACTGGGACTGAAGTAAAAATGCCTGGTGGGTTGTAGCTCATATGTGAAGTGTACCTCTAGTCTCTGAGGGGAGTATTTGGGGTGGAGGGACGGAATCTGTTGGTTTAAATGCTGCATTGTTGTGGTATCCTGTAAGATACTGTGTGCTGACATGGCTTTTTGGTTGCGCTCTCTAACAAAATAAAAACTGTTTAAATAAAAAAACCTTAGAGACGCACTGGCCAGAACTCCTACAGCTCATGGCAATCCCACAAGGTATGTATCACTGTCCCTCATTGACTGCAACCCCTCAGCCACCTATCGTGCTCAGTCTTCCCTATGATTTCATTACTGATTGGTTTGGTAATCGGATTAGTCGAAATCCAAGACCTCAAGATATTATCGCTTACTTGTCTACATAAGGTAGTGTGTAGAACGAGGTGCAGCATTCACGAAGAATGAACACGTTTTACTTGATTTTGTATCTAATCTAGGTTGGTGTCTTTCCTAACACATGCACGGAGTGATTGCATTAGCCAGGGTAGATTGCCACTGGATGGGAGGTGTGTCTATCAAGAATTGTGGTTTAAAACGGTACAGTGAAGTATGGAGTTCTTGTTGCTCTTGCATCTATTATTTGTGAGGTTTGTCTTACTTTAACTTGCTGATTTTATTCCTATTTTTGGTTGAACAAACAGTGTTTATTTAGTTTATTTAGTAGGTATGTTGAGAAAGGTTTTCGAAGTGCTTTCCCTGAAAAGTCACGCTGCAATTGGTCAGTCAGTCAAAGCTGCGCTGTCATTGATTGGTTGTTGATAGAGCCATGCTGTGATGGGTTGAGCTTTAACAGAGATGCACTGGGATTGTTTGTTGTTCTCTAGTTTGGTTAGTGTGAATTGTAGATTGTTTTAAAGCAAAAATAATGGGCTCTGTGTTGAAAATATCAAAGGTTTCTGATGTTCTTTCTACTGATGGTCATAAATTATCGGCTGAGGGAACAACTGCATACCAAATGATGATATACACTGGGTTTTATATGTCTGCCTGGATTTCTGAATGGCATGAATATATCACTCTTGATAAAACCTCACAGTTTCCTTTAGAGGATACCTTTATTATTAGAAAGTTAGATATCCTGTGACAAACGATGAATGGCAGTAAGCCGTTACCTAGACCTACACAGTTTGAGGCGTTGACCAAATGGGATCAAATGGCCACAGAGAAGGAACAAAAGAAAGTGACAAAGCAAGCGAAGGGCTTGTTAGACAGTGGTTAAAAAACAAGTGGGATCAACAAGAGAAATGTTGGAGGGACGATATGATAAAAGGTGTGATTTTTTCTAGTAATATTCAAAGAAATATGATGAGAAAAAGTAACCTAATGAGGAAGAAAAATAGAAACATAATTCAGAAAAGGAGGATAATTTTCTAATTGATCTTTTGAGGCGCTACCTCCTCAATATATTGATCGGGCAAATGGATAGGAAATTGGACCTGGTGGTAGTGAAGTGCCAGATACCTTGTAGTAGATATGGGTGCAGCAGGAGATAGCACAGTGGTACAAATACAGAGTCCATTCACATCTGTGCTTGTAACTAAAGTAGCAAGTGACCCACCAGAGTTTGCAATGGCATTACTTCCTAATACTAACCGAGATATACAAGGTGCCTCTCAAGCTCAAATTGATTCACCTGTTAATAAAATGGCAGTTAAGGAACCTCTTAAGGACAGAGCTATTAATGTTAGACTTTTAAAAACTGAATTTGGAGAGAATTTAAGAGTCACAATTGATTTAACCCCTTGGGCGCGGGTGGAATTTTGCCGCGGTGCGGCAAAATTCCACTGGTGAGCAGATTGGACGGCTACTGGCTGTCCGGCACACACGCTCAACGCGGCATTGGACGGCCGGGAGCCGTCCGATGCATGTAAGGGGTTAAACAGATTATTGACTTATAATGTTGATGACGTACCTGATCAAAGTAAAGTAGCTGATGACTGTGACGTTTACATCAGTAAAATGAAAAATGTGAGAAAGAAATACAAAGTAGATTTGACTCAAGACTAAACAAAGGAATTGGGTTTTATGACTTTAAAAGCTCACATTAAAGATTTAATTGAAAAGACAATTAAGTGGAGTGATTTAAAGAAATACAAAGTCTGGTGCAAGAAAGAGACAGCAAGTAAGAAAGAAAGTCAAAGAGTAAGACAGGAGGGCGTCGGGATCAGCTAGTGATATAGAGGTAGGAACAGGAAGGATTTTAGAATTTCCATTAAGGGTAGTACTTGGAGGGAATTTATTGCATCTACCTTGGATGAAGCGGATCTTTATGCTTTTACTATAAACTTTTCAAAACTGCAACACAAACCTGGAAGGTGGTTAATGGAGGTTTATAGGTTAACTACGATTTCACAAATGCTGTGGACTCATTTGATATTGTTTAAAATTATAGTTCCTAGTGACTTGTGGTCTGAATGTAAGGTTGCTGTTGCTTGGCTAACTGAAGAACTGGCTAGGGTTGCTCCTAATAATGCTCTTTCTGAGGCAGTGGCTAACCAATATTATATCAACAGAGGATTGAACATCTGAAAAAGAAGTACAAAATTATATTAATTGGGCAAAGACCTTGAGAAATTCGCGGGAGTTGAAATAGTCAGTGATTGCTTACTATGAGAGGCTTATGCAGATTTTCCAGAGGCATAGCAAAGTCGATGATACCCAAAAAATTGTGCCAGTGGTTAATTTGTGCTTTTATTACGGGTTTATGTCCATAACGTAGTAATCACATACAACAAAGTAAAATGTGCTGGCAGAGTGTAGATTAGAATTTGAAGATGGATAAATGCGATGGTGTACTTTGATGCAAAGCAAAAGAAATTCAAAGAAAAGCTCATGGTTGCCCAAACAAAGCAATCTGAGAGACTTGCCCAAAGTCAGATGGTGGGTTTGGGTTTTTGGTCATGTGCAATATGGAACTGCTAAGATAAATGGGAGGACTCAAATGCAAGGTGTGAGAATGGCAAATGAATCAATAAAAGGCAAGTTGGTAGAAGAGGGATAATGAACAATTCCGAAATTAATGCAAATGTTAAAATGCTGAATCAGAACACTGCTTGTGACTTCTATGGTACAATTGTGCACTGTAAACAAGAATGTAGACTAAATCCAGATAAAATCCAGGATGAACTTGTTCCTCAGAAGTAGAAAAATACCCTGTAAATGGTCCCAACCGACTTCTGTGCAGAGTGGTGCATGATCAGAAACCGCTTTCGCATGAGAATGCCTTCAGCCCCAGTGTTGTAGCACGAGATTGAAAACAAAAGGCTATATATTCCAGGGTACCAATAGAATCCATTGATTTTGTGATTCTGCTCAGATTTCTTCAAGAAATAATTCACAATGACGCTGCCTAAGAGAGGAGGAGGATTGACGACTTAGAGAAGTCCTAGATGTAGACCAACGTGGCCCATTCGTTGAAGGTGAAGTCAATGGCAACTCTGTTTCATTTTTGATTGATACAAGGGATATCCATTCTACAGTTCTTTCTATGGAAATTCTAAACCTACCTGTCTCAGAAAGAGAAGTCTGAGTTGTAGGGATCAGTAATAAACTAATTGTTAACCAGGTTACAGCAGAAGTCTGAGATAAAATAGGGTACATGGAAATTATACATCAGTTCAATTTGTGCAATTTGAGTCCTGTAAATTTGTTGGGCAGAGACTTGCTTTGCAAAATTATTTGTGTGATTTACTGCATATTGAATGGCGTTATGATTGAAACACAAGATGAAGAATCAGAGTTTAACCCCTTAAGTGCTGCACACGTTCACCGGCCGACGGCACCACTACCTCCGTAGTGCGGCCGTCGGCCGTTGAACGTTCGAACTGCACCTGCGCAATGGAACGTCCAGCACTGGAGCTGGACGTTCCATAGCAGTTAAGAGGTTAAAATTAAATCACAAGATTCAAGGGTTCTGTTGTTTTCAGCCTTAATTAAAGAGTATGTGCTACTGGATTTAAGACATGCTGTCAAAGAAGAACTGTAGGATTTCTCTTGTAGAGAGACAGGACTGATAAAAATTGGTGAAACAGTTAAGATTAAAGTGAAGCCTGATGCTCTTTTCCCACGATTTAAACAATATCAACTTTCAAGTGAGGCAGAAGAAAAAATTAAACCTGTCATTGCGAAAATGACTGAGCAAGGAATCCTTTGGGAAGTGCTTGGTAGCCGTTGCAGCTCACTCGTGATGGGGATAAAGAAACCCAGTGAGAAATGGCATGCAAGATCTAAGAAAAAAATAATAAAATTACTATTCCATGTTCTCCAGTGGTATCGAATTCATCAGTAATTATGTTCCAAATGTCTTTGCATGCAGAATGGTATACATTTATTGGCTTACGCCAAACATTCTTCTCCATTTCTCTCTGTGAGTACTTCCAATTGTTTTTACGTATCAATTCCAAAATAATGTTCTGGTTTGGTGAAGGACCCAACAAGGGTATACTAAAAGTCCTTTAATCTGTAGTCAAATCCTAAGGAAAGATCTTGAAAATGTGAAGCTTCCCTGTATCTCAGTCTTGGTACAGTATATAGATAAACTGCTGGTTGAATCAAAAACAAAAGAGGAATCTGAACTTGACACAATTGCTTTGCTGAATCATTTAGCGTACAGTCGTCATGAGGATTCTCCCCAAAAATGCAGTACTGTAAAAAACAAGTAATTTATCCTGGTCAACACTTTGAAAAAAAGGTGCAAGAAAAGTCTCAAAAGAGCACGTTTATGCAATTCTGAAAATGATTCCTCCTACTACCCAGAGGGAGGTAAGGATGTTTGTTTAGGGATTGTTGGCTTCTGTTGTCAGTGGATTCTAAATTGTTTCTTCATTGCAAAACCTTTAATAAGGTTGACTCACACTGATATAAAGGACCCAGAATGTTTAGAGGCATTCCAAGTATTGAGAGAGAGATTATGCCACGCATGAGCCCTTAGAATGCTTGTCTTTATTTTGACCATCTTTTTGTACTGCTATGAGAGAAGTGTGAGTGCATTATCATTTCTTCCCCAGAAGTGTGTGGTGTGGTGTGGTGCAGGGTAGCGTGTTGTGGTGTGGTGTGGGGTGGAGTGGGGTGGAGTGGGCTGGTTGGGGTGTAGTGGGAAGGGATGCGATGAGTTTCGTTGCATTGCATTACGTTATGTTAGCTTGCTTGTGACCAGGGTGTGTGTGACGGTTTTTCAAATGTTGATGTCATTTGAAAATCTTCCTCAGCATCTTCAGGGTATGGAAACATGAGGCGGTGATGGCATTGACTTGGGCGGTCATTTTGAGTTTACTGTCACTGATGATCCCGAGGTTCTTGGTGTGGGTGGTGTGGGTGTGTGTCAGTCCTGGCTTTGTTTGCCACTAGGTGGAGTTCAACAGTGATATGCTCTTCACAAAGATTACAATTTTGGTCTTGTCTTTGTTCAGCTTTAGACAATTGGCTTTCATCCAGTGGGTGATTTCAGTCATGCACGCATTGAACCTTATTCAGGTACTGGGAGTCTTGTCCATGTGGGAGAGAATGAATTTCATGTTGGCAGCTTAGTAGTGGACTTGGATATTGCGAGATGGGATAATGTTAGCTAGAGGGGATCAGGTATGCATTGAAGAGGATAAGGAAAATTAGCCAGTATGAATTGGTAATGACAAGGATGGTTAATCACTGAAGTGTTCGGAGCTAGAAAATACCCCAGAAATATTTACCCAAGCCTATCTCCCTGAAGTAGATGGTTCAATTCAGAGTATCTGCGGTGTCCGCCATTTTTGAAAGCATTTGCAGTGTCCTAGGAGTGAGTATAAGCATTGCTATTTGTCACTAATTGTGTTTTGTCAAGCTGTATGGTGCCTGTACTGACGTTGTGTGTCTCGTAGTGAGATGCCCACTCTGAAGTTGGGCAACAGAATTAACCGCTTGCGTGCTGGTGACGGCTCCCGTTCGTCATGGCACACAGTGCTCGTGTGCTGATGACAGATGGGAGCCATCACGACCACGCCCGCGATCGGAATGTGCCTCACAGGAGTGGAATTCCGGCCGCGGGCAAGGGGTTAATGTGCTTCTCTCTGTATATTGATTATTCACATAAATGCAAATGCGCTTGTTGTTAGGAAGCTGAAGTTGGTTATCATACTCACTGCAGTCTAAAATCCTGGGACAGATATTTAGAATACTGCGGTTTAACTTGAGTGTTAAGGTTTGTGGTGTTAGTTCATGAGGTACCATTGGCTGCATTATTGAGACAGGAAACTACTAAACTACTGTGTGGGAGTGAACTAATAGTGATTGGTACTTATACATTATTTTGGCAGAGGATAAGCTGCACTAATCAGGGTGAATTTTCGCTGGTCAAAATTTCACTTGCGTGTGTGTGATAAAATCTGGAAAGTGTTATTCCCAGTTTATTTCCTTGAGTGAGTGATAACTTTTAACTTCTTTAGAAGGAGATACAAGACTTATTTGTTTTATGTTTAGTGTTTACAAAATATAGTGTGTGCTGTGCTGGAATTGTACACTGATATTGTTACTTGTTACATTGTGATTTGCTGAGAAATGCTGCTTGTTTAAATTGAAGCTGTTGCTTTTGAGATGCTGAACTTGAAGTAAAATTAAATGCTTTAAGATGTCGAGAGATTTCCTTAGAGGTGATGTAAGGGTGCCTGCCCGTGAGGTTGAGGAAGCTCCTCCATAGGGAACACACTGCCATTACTTGGCGACAAATGTTGGGCTCCACACATGTATTCGGCTAAAACAATGGAACAATATCACTGAGAAAAGAGGATCAATTTTCTAAATATGTCACCTTTAACCTGCATCTAATAGAGAATTTGAGGTGAGTATTGTATGACATAAAGCCCCTCACCCAGACCAGCTCAGTATGAGGATTTAAATGCATGGGAGCATGCTGCACATGCACAAACAATGAGAAATATCATACCTGAGCTAAAAATACAGTTTGTAGTTGGATGGGTGTAAAGTAGGATGCTGAATAACAAGAAGGAAAATATTGAGGGAGTTAGGCTGTACCCTGCATTAATGAGTAATAAAGTGGGGAATTGAAAAACACAAGAAGATGGTGACAGACAAGCACAGACAGAGGCAAGCATTGATAGTGATTATAGTAGTGAGTTTTTGGAAGAATTGCAGGCTTCATGGCCACCCCCATATAATGTATTTCAACCAGCTGGAGGGAATCAACCAGCTGTTGCCAATAATGTAACTGCACCTACTAACCAGGGTTAACCTCAAACAGGACGACTACCTACTGTTATCCCAGTCATGACCAGACAAAACCCCAGTTATCACTACTACCATGACAACCCCAGATTCACAACAGATTGTACAGGTTCCATGTCCACAAGAAGGTGCTACTGCACCAGATATATCCATAGGTTTCTCCACCCCTGGCACACAGGGTCTTACTGGATTTCTGGAATCAGGAGCCTGACCCCATTAGAGGGCACAGCAAGTTGCAGTGGAACCACAGAGATGATAGTCACATAGCAGAAGTCGCCCCAAGACCTCTAGATGCTGCTAGGCTAAATGTTGACTTGGACACGTTTATCAAAGGAAACATAGATGCCTGTTATGTGGATGAGTACCATGAAGAGTAACATTTAATCCTATGTAAAGAAGTTACTTGATGTGCTTTCAAAGCCTATGCAAAGTCAGAAGGGGCAGGTACTAAATATACTGCCGACTTATTTAAGAGTCAGACCTTGCAGAATAATTTTAGGGTACACATAAAAGACAATACACTAAATAGAATGAAAACTCCTTGGTTGAAGGCACAGCTGATGGAGCTAGTCATTAGTATACGGGAATTGAGTAATCTGGAGTAAATTAAGGATAAGTGGGCTCAAAGGGAAAAGAGAAAAAAGGAGACGATTTGAGGGGCACACTGAAAAAGGGTAATCAGAGTGACTCTAGTATTTAGGCTTATCCCCTGAGTGATATGCATGAAGAGGGGTACATGCATGTGTTCTGAAGTGGTGGTGATCTGGCTACATTTGCAAATCAATGGTACACACAAGTTGAGTGGTTTGTGAAAAATTTGAAAGCGTTGTGGAAAGATTTGAATTCCTTCTTCGATATTGTGGTTCCTTGTGATTTGTGGGCTGAATGCAAAGTGCTGATACAGTGGCCAAATCCAGAACCTCAGAGAGTATCCCAGGCAAATGCCCTAACTGCTGGTGTCATGTTAAAGTATGATCAGGTAATACATTTATTTGAAACTAAGGTCCTGTAAATAGAGATTTTTTGGTTAAAGATAAATTGAACCACTCAGGAAGCTAAGGATTCCATGCATACCTATTATCAACAGCTCCTACAGGTAATGCACTCATAGCGTTGGTGATGGGATGCAGGGAGTCAGGTTTCAAGGTGGAGGACACATGATGCATAATGGGAACAGTGTTCTACAAGGAAGAGATGGTTGTGTGCCGATTGATCCTAATACTGGAATATATGTGACAACACTCAAATGGTCTAATCCATGTCATTATTGTAATCGATTGGGCCATTGGAAAAGCGAGTTTTTGCTTAACTGTGATAGAATATCATTTGATGATCAAATGAAAAATGTAAATGTGATACCAGAACATAGCATGCAGATGCAGAGATCTCAGAACCCTAGTATGTCCCAAGCCCCAATTATGCAGATGCCCCGAGCTCCTTTTGCACCACAAAACCTGGAGAGCCCGAGGTTCAATGCAAACTCAGCTCCTAGAGTGAACCCCAATTTCACTAAGAATCATGGCAGTTTTCAACAATTCACAGTCTTCGATACATCCTGAGATTATGGGTTTGACCAATTACAATGACAGTGCCTGAAAGGGGAGGAAGATTACGTTTTCGGAACAGTCTTGGAGGTAGATCCGGTGCCCATTTGTAGATGGTGAGGGGAATGGCCACCATCTCTCATTTTTGAGCGCTTGTGCTCTGATTGCGCTTGCTGTTAACTCGCTGCATTTTCATTGTCTGTGTTGCCCCTGCCTGCCTTCCCTCGGACCCTCCATTTTGTTGTTGTTGTTCTCCCCTGACCCGCCCCTCAGCCACACTACCGCCTCCCTCCTGCCCCTCCCACCCACGGTCATCGAGCCTTCCTCTCTCCCAGCCTAACTGTGACCACCTGGACCTGCTTCCGGACGGTCGCTCCACCAAGCTCCTCCTGTGCCTCAGCTGCTATCGTTTTCTGTGCCTCCCTGGTATCGTTTTCAGCGCGCTGATCACTGAACTGCCGCTGCCTATTATTCTAGCACCTCACTCGCATAGCGCTTTAATTAATTACCTGCCTCTCGCAGCGCGACCTCGCTCAGGCTATTGGGTTCACTGTTGGCTTGTCTGTGCATGTATTATCCTGACTACTGCTCAATTTATCATCAGTGTTTGGGTTTGTTTCACCAGCGCTTGTGCTCTGATTGCGCTTGCTGTTAACTCGCTGCATTTTCATTGTCTGTGTTGCCCCTGCCTGCCTTCCCTCGGACCCTCCATTTTGTTGTTGTTGTTCTCCCCTGACCCGCCCCTCAGCCACACTACCGCCTCCCTGCTGCCCCTCCCACGCTCCGCCCCCTCCACACTTCATTTATGCCTGATGCCCCCACGCGCAGCGTCCACGCCGAAGGTGCGCCAAAGGTAAGCCCGTCTACGCCCGTCCGCGCCTGGACCGCGCCCAGTGCCAGACCCCCTGGCCCCCGTCCCTCCCAGCCCTCCCGCATTACCTACGATGCCGCCACCCTCCTAGCCCTTGACCCCGGTCTCGCCCCCAACTGCGTCCAAGCCGCTCCTGGACACACCCATGGACCTTTCTCTTGCCACTCCTGCAAATTCTTCGGCACCGACAACATCTCCGCTACGACCACACCACAGATCCCCGACCCTAATCACCTACAATGCATCCTTCTCAACACCCGATCAGTCCACAGGCACGCCATTGACCTATGGAATCTACTAGACACCATTTCTCCGGACATCGCCTTCCTTACGGAAACATGGATGAATGCTTCCTCCGCACCAGACATCACCATTGCCATCCCTGAAGACTATAAGATCACTCGCAAAGACCGTACCAGCCACACAGGAGGAGGAATCGCTATCGTCCATAAGAAATCAATCCGCATCTCAACCAGCTCTGATGCCAACCTCGCCAACTCCGAACACCTTCACTTCCAGATCCACATCGACCCCAAAACCACACTCAGAGGCACCCTCCTCTACAGACCACCAGGACCCCGCGCAAAATTCAGTGAAGACATCACAGACTTCATCACTCCACACGCGCTCCCCTCCAAAGACTACATCCTTCTGGGAGACCTCAACTTTCACCTTGAAAAGATCAACGACCGCAACACCGCCACCCTCGTGGACAACCTCGCCAACCTCGGACTTAAACAACTGGTCACTTCCCCCACCCACATCGCAGGTCACACTCTCGACCCCATCTTCACATCCAGCAATCATGTCTCCTTCAGCCACACCACGGACCTCCTCTGGACTGACCACAGCTGCGTTCACTTCACCTACAACAAACCAAAACCCAACATCCACCTCCAACCTACCCTGCAAAGAAACTGGAACAAAATCACCACGGACCAAATCTCCGCATCGCTCCTCCGAAACTCCCCAGCCCTCTCTTCTAACGCTAACGAAGCCGCCGCCAACCTCACCCTATGGTTATCCAACACCGCCGACACCCTAGCACCACTGAAAAAACGTCAAAGCAAACCTGGCAGCAAGAAGGCCTCATGGTTCAACGATGATCTCAAGAAGTCCAAGAAACTCTGCCGCTCCCTTGAAAAGGCCTGGAAAAAAGACCCAACCACCAGCACCAAGGACGCCTTCAAAAGCGCCACCCGCACTCACCACCAACTGATCCGAAAAGCCAAGAAAACAGCATTCAAGGATCGACTTGACAACAACGCCCACAACAGCAAGGAACTTTTCAACATCGTCAAGGATTTTTCCAATCCCTCGGCCAACTCCAACGACATCACCCCCTCTCAAGCCCTCTGCGACTCCCTAGCCTCATTTTTCCACAACAAGATTGCAGACATCCACAACAGCTTTGACAACCAACCCGGAAACCAACCCACCCTACCATTTGCTGATCATCTTCCCCCCGTGAACACCCTTAACGACTGGAACCCAATCTCCACTGAGGACACCATCCGCCTGATGAATTCCATCCACTCAGGATCCCCCACAGACCCATGTCCTCACCACATCTTCAACAAAGCAGACTCCATCATAGCACCGCACCTCCGAGACGTCATCAACTGCTCCTTCAACTCCGCCACCTTCCCGGAAGACTGGAAACACGCTGAACTCACCGCCCTTCTGAAAAAACCAACAGCGGACCCCACCGAACTCAAAAATTACCGCCCCATCTCGCTTCTTCCATTCCCGGCCAAAGTCATCGAGAAAGCTGTCAACAACCAACTCGCCGCCTTCCTCGAAGCCAACAAATCCCTCGACCCCTCACAATCTGGCTTCCGAGCAAAACACAGCACTGAGACCGCCCTCATCGCAGCAACAGACGACATTCGAACTCTACTGGACAATGGAGACACAGTCGCCCTCATCCTCCTTGACCTCTCTGCAGCTTTCGACACAGTCTGCCACAGCACCCTTTTACAACGCCTCAATAACATCGGAATCCAAGGAAAAGCACTTGAATGGATCACCTCGTTCCTCACCGGAAGATCCCAGAGAGTCCGCCTTCCTCCATTCAAGTCCGAGGCCTCTGAAGTCATCTGCGGCGTACCACAAGGATCCTCACTCAGTCCCACCCTCTTCAACTTATACATGAGCCCCCTCGCGGCCATCGCACGCCAACACAACCTCAACATCATCTCTTACGCGGACGACACTCAACTGATCCTTTCTCTCACCAATGACCCCAGCACCGCCAAAACTAACCTACACGAAGGAATGAAAGAAGTTGCCGAATGGATGAAACAAAGCCGTCTGAAACTGAACTCAGACAAACAGAAGTCCTCATCTTAGGTACATCCCCCTCTGCTTGGGACGACTCCTGGTGTCCGGAAGCCCTCGGAAAAGCACCCATCCCAACAGACCACGCACGGAACCTAGGCGTCATCCTGGATTCTTCACTCTCAATGAACAGACAAGTCAGCGCCGTCTCCTCTTCCTGCTTCAACATTCTTCGCATGCTCAGAAAAACATTTCGCTGGATCCCCTCCGAAACAAGGAAAACAGTCACCCACGCTCTGGTCACGAGCCGACTGGACTACGGAAACACCCTCTACGCAGGTACTACCGCAAAACTCCAGAAGAAACTCCAACGAATCCAAAACGCCTCAGCCAGGCTCATATTAGACATCCCACGCAACAAACACATCTCTGGTCACCTTAAAGACCTCCACTGGCTACCCGTCAATAAGAGGATCACTTTCCGACTGCTTACCCACGCACACAAATCACTCTACGACATCGAACCAGATTGCCTCACCTCACGACTGTCCTTCTACACCCCCTCCCGCCAACTACGTTCTTCCAGCCAAGCCCTCGCCACTGTACCTCGCATCAACAAAACCACCATGGGAGGCAGATCCTTTTCATACCTGGCTGCTAAAACATGGAACTCACTCCCCGCTTACCTTCGTCTTACCCAGAACCACCTAGCATTCAGAAAGCAACTTAAAACGTGGATATTTGACAAGTAATCCTCCTCCCCTTCCTAAGCGCCTTGAAACCCTCTGGGTATGTAGTGCGCTGTACAAATTCTATGACTTGACTTGACTTGACTCTCAGGAAAATAAGTCCAAGTTGTGGGCGTTGCTAATGAACAGCTTCTAAACACAGTGTCAGCAAGGGTTCCTGTAAAAATAGGTCCCTTTGAAGAGGATCGTCAGTTTGTAGTGCATGATTCAAGTCCAGTAAATCTATTGGGCAGGGATCAAATATGTAAACTCAGTTGTGTATTGTCCACCAGTCGGTGTTGAGCTTTAGACATATGATGAAGGTGGAGACTTTAAACTGACCAAACAGGGAGCGACCACTGGGGTGTTTCTGTGATGACCACTGTTGATTTACCTCTTGATCTCAAAGACTTCCTGTGAGAAGCTGGCCTGGTATATGATGTCCACTAATGTAAGTGGGCACCTTGCACCAGTCAAGACAAACCTTATGGTGATTTATGTGGTCTTAGACAACCTTAGAAAGCTCTCTGAGTGGTAGCTGTGTAGAACAACCTTCAGGCTTAGTTCAGAAGGAGTGTAAAGCAGCTTGTTTTACCAGAATGCAATCTTATAGTATAGATTCAGTGAAAAAGGACCACACAAGGTATTTATAAAAATATGTATTTATTATATAATACACTCTAACACATTTAGATATCTCCTACCCGGAGATAATCACAATGCACACAATACTTTGCAAAGAAACACAGCAAATAGCATAGAATACACAGTGAACCCCGGTGGAGACCAAACCATATACTAAGAAAGAGGTATAGAAATCACGACTCAGGTCAAGACAGTATCAAGCGGACGTTAAAGTGCTGGGGACCCAAGGTGAGTAGATAGGGACCCCATGGAGAGTGTGTGCAGTGTGGGAACACGACTGCGTGCTCCATACAACTCTACAGGTAAGTCGAAGTTGGATTTTTAAAGACTAAGGACCCTTCCCAGTGGACCCTGAAGAAACCCCATGGAAGACAGAAGGTTGGAGAGCCCCATCATCCATGGATACCCTAATACCCATGTTACCTACACCAAGGAAACTGTGTGCATAGGTGTGAAGTGGTGTCGGAAACCGCTGTCTAACCTAATGGAGGACTTCAGGAAAGTGCAGCTGCTGAAGAAGGAGAAAGTGTCCGGTCTAATCCGAAGGTGGATCCTAGTTGAGAGGTACCTGCAAGCAGAGGGTACAGAGTCTTGCCACTCAAGAGTGACCAGGTAAATTGGAAGACGAATGCCCTCCGATGTTGGGTGTTGCAGGAGAGGTGACATTGACCTTGAGTCTGCAGCTGTGAGGACCGGGCGATGCTGAAGAAGACCAGGCGCTGTGCACGAGCTGTTCCAGGTCAGATGTCGAGTGCTAAGGGGTTGGTATCCGGCGGTAGCTCCAATAAGCCATAGCAAATGCAACCAGTGCAGAAGTTGAAAGAAGGTGCAATGTCGGGACCAACAAGGTCCAGGGGGCTTACCACAAGCAGGGAAGTCAGGGAAGGCCACAAGAAATCAAGAGAGCCCAAAAGAATCGAAGGTGACCCTCAAATGGACCCATAGGCCGGAGGCACTGGAGTTGCGAGTGGACCTCGAGCCGCTCACCAAAGACGCAGGGTACGATGCAAAATGATGCGGTGTGGCCAAAGATTCTGGTTACTGGAGATGCTCAACGTTGGGGGCTACTTGGAGCCCAAAGATCTTCTTGGAAGAAAGCCAACAAGTCTTTGCAACTGCAAGTTTACGCAGGGGTTTGGTTATTGCAGTCCCCACAAGAGATACAGGCCTCAAACTTGGTAGGAGGGCAGGGCAGGCTTAAAGGACTGTGGAAAACCATCAACTGTGTTGCAGAACCTTACGGAGTCTGGAGGAGGTCAAGATCAGAAGACCAGTCGACATAGTTGCGGTGCCTGCGAAAGCAGGGTTGTGACTACTTCACTTCAAGGGAGATTCCTTCCGGTGTCTTTGCTGCTCACAGGCCTTGGTAGGTTCCTGTATGGTGCACAGGCACAGACGATGCAGCAGACTAGAAGGGAGATGTAGTTGAGCCCAAACCAAGTCCAGTGAAGTCCAGAGTGCCCAGACGGTATAAGAAGAAGTGGTGTCTGATCTGAATCTTGTCCGACGACGAATCTAGGAACCCACCCACAGGTAAGCCCTTAAGTACCCTAAGGAAGGGTTGGGACGATTCAGGGGACCCTACCAGGGGAGGGTCTGGACAGGGGGGCGGTTACTCGCATGTCCTTTATCCAGTTTTGCGCCAGAGCAGGAGCCAACGGCTCTTAGAGCTGGTTTGAACTGGACTATGCATTGGGACACCAAATGTGCCCCTCATGCAGACTGAGTGGTGCTGGCAAGTGCAACCACCTTACCCCAATACACTAAATCCTGTGTGGGGGGTGTTCACACCTCCCTGTGACAGGATGTCTATTGTTCTGCCTTCCTCTGCTCAAGATTGACTCAGCAGCAGAAGGACAGAATCGTGTCTCTGGTCGGCAGCAACCATTTTGTGATGTCCGAGTCTAGAACGATGGTACCGGGAACAGTGAGAACCTAACGAAGGGCTCTTCCAGTGCTTGGAATCATACCTCCCACACCGTTTACGGTGTGGGGTATTAATACAACATGTTTGCTTAGAATCATACCTTCCACACCGTTTGGTACCAAACATGATATGATTCGTTGCAGCCAGTTTCGAGATGGTCATTGCGTAAATACGCAGTGCCCCTCTATATCAGAGGTCTTCAATCTGTGGGGCGCGACCCCCAGGGGGGGCGTGGGGTCACAGGAAGGGGGGCGCGCATTCCCCAGCCGAGCGTTGTGCCACAGAGAGCCTCGCACTGGGAGCTGCTCTAAAGAGCAATCCTATTGTGCACACTTCACACCAGCTGATGAAGGAGGATGGGTCTTGGCGACAACAACCATTAGGAGGCAGTCAGGCTCTGCAGGAGGCCAGTACTAGCTTATCTGACCTCATGCTGGCTGGGCCTGTTCATGCACAGCGTCTACAAGGGAAGGTGCGATCTGGGCTTGGAGGGAGGGGTGTGGGGGGGAGGGGGGTCGGAGGCTGGAGCAGGCCGTTCTCAGCGAGGGGAAAATGGGATGGAAATCAGAGGCCAGAATCACCCAACTTTCCATAACTTCTGCTATTTCGAAATTTGTCATTTTTCCTGTTTCTTTTTCACCTAGTCTACCCAAATAATTTCGATTTTCGAATTTTTTATTGTGGTGCATAAAAAAACCTGTACTGGAAAGGCACTTGACACCTGGTACTAATATATTTCTATTTCCGTTCAAATACATGTTTGAAGATTATGACAGTTATGTAAAAAAAATATGTACAATCTGGGTATTACTAAAATGCAAGTTTTAAATATTGACTTACATATTCACAGTGCTTTCTGTAAAAAGCTGTAACCTAGCACAAAAAATGCACACGTGACTATTCTCCACTGCACCATCAAAGAATAAATTATGTGGGTCCCTGGTTACACATAGACCTCTGAAGTGCATTAAACCAATATAGGTGTCAATGCATTATTGTGCATTTCCCACTGAGTAACAACTTTTTAAATGTATTTTTCACTTAAACTACCAGTTATTTAAACGTAGCTACCTGGCAGTGAAAAACCTTAACATTTTTACAGAATACACGGTTTAATAACATTTCCCCACCGTAAAAATGATTTGCCACAGGAATTAAGGGCGTTTATGGTTATTGATAGAGAGTAACAGGTTCTAGAATATTTTGCCAGGAGGGGGTCCTTACACCTAAAAACTTTTGAGGAGGGGGTCACGGCAGCAAAAAGTTTGAAGACCTCTGCTCTATATAGTACATGGCTGCTTCACTTACCACATGGGAGAATGGACTCCTTAGGCTGTAGGGGTGTCCTGCTTATGCGGGGGCACCCTCACACTTAGAACCAAGCACCCTGCCATCAGGATTGATAAGGCCTGCTATAGGGGTGACTTATAGGTTTTAAGTGCAGGGGTCATAGTCAACTTGTTTTACCTGTTTGCTGACTGCCACAAGCTACCATTTTTGGATCTGCGCTGGTGTTCCACTCTCCCTCCGCTGCTGCATCCTGTCAGCAGCCGCTGAATAGGGGAGAGCGAGAGGGTTCAACAAAAATTACCCTTCTCAGCTGCCCCTGCCCCATGACCGGAAGCTGTATCCCGAATGAGCGCGCCAGGTGGCGCATAAAAACCAGGCTCTACATCGTTGGAGCGGGGGTCATAGTCAACCTGTTTTAGCTGCTTGCTGACTGCCACAAGCTACCGTTTTTGGATCTGCGCTGGTGTTCCACTCTCCCTCCGCCGCTGCATCCTGTCAGCAGCCGCTGAGTGGGGGAGAGCGAGAGGGTTCAACAAAAACTACCCTTCCCAGCTGCCCCTGCCCCTGGACCGGAAGGTGTATCCCGAATGAGCGCGCCAGGTGGCGCATAAAAACCAGGCTCTACATCCGCGTTGCTGGCGCGCGCGGGAGCGCCGGGCTAAGCCCGGGCAAAGGGCGGGCCCTCTTAGGCCCTCACAGGCCAGAGGAGGCTGGGCTGGCCCCCCCCCCCCCCCACTTTTTGATGTGAAACCAACGGCGAGGACTGACTGTTTGTACATGTACATGACTCTAGTAAGCAGACTCACCTAAACCTTTTTATTTTATCTCCTTGATTATAGATGAATGTATGTTTACAGATTGGTCCGAGATAACATTAAAAGTTAAGTGTGTTCTAACTAGGTATTCACAGCGTTAAGTAGGTACCATGACCTCGCCTGTCTCCAAAGAAAAATCCTTAGTGGGTGGAGGAGTAAAACGAGGGACATTAGACAATTATGTCATCAGGGCCGCCATAGGAACTGACAGGGACATCGTACTCGCTGAGCGAAGGGCCGAGAGACGTTGCTCAGTTGAGCTTATTAAGAACAAACGCTCATCTCTGGGCCCGCTACAGCTAGCCATGTCACCACACACCAGCACGCATTGAGAAAACGAGGGTCCTGATGCATCTTTTGGTGATAGCATACCGTTACTCCTCCGAGATAGAACCCCTCCACTCAATCCAAATAATGATTCGATCATAAATCTTTCTGCTTCCTTAGGTAACACGATACGAGAGGCAGAAGCCTTGGCAGACACACCGCCATCATTGGTAGAGCCTGCCCATAAACCTAATAAACCTAATAAAACTTCTATAAACCCTCGAGCACAAGGCCCTCCTCCGAAAAAAAGGAGAGAGAGGGGGAGTGGACCCCAGAGAAACAAGATCAGTCATATTGATCCTGTCAAATCTAAGAGCTCCTCATTCGATCCACCTACATTACCCGCACCAGCTATTCAACCACCCTTCCCAATACTAGAAACATCTGGCACTGACCTAATGGGAAGTATTGAAAAACTGGTTAGATCTCTCACATTGCCTCTAGTAGAGAGACTAAAAAGAATAGCCCAGCAGTTGGGGAACTTAGAACAGGTTATCGAGGAAATTAAAGAGGGAATTAAGGGTGTACCAAGGCCCCCACTAGTGCCCGTAACTACTGCATCATCCCCAATCATTATTGTCCAAAAGGAGGTAAAAACTACAAATCAAATTAAATCGAAAACCCCGAAACCAATTTCCCCCAAAACAACTCGGCAAAATGTGAAAAATAGAGATAAAGAGGCTCGGGTGGGTGGAAAACCTAATCCCCCAGGAAGTGCCCAAAAACCTATTGGCTATGATGATTCTGCGAGGACATCCTTCCCTAAGAGGCACAATGCGGAGCTGCCTCCGGAAGCAGCTCCGCTTGTGGTGGTCCTCACTGGAGTCCCGGTTCTGGAGGATGGTAAGAGAGAAGACCAAAACCAGCTAAAAAATAAAGTCATATTTTGGCTCAGGCAGAACTGACCACTTCCTCCTAACGTAAATGGCAAAATTTTAAACGTCAGGCGTCTTTCCTGGTTAGGACCCAGTATAAAGAACATAATGGGGGATATCATCATAATAAATTTTAGAGACAAAAGGGCAGTCAGACATATTCTAAATTGGTTTCCTCTTAATGGTAGTAATGCAATTTCAGCTCGTGAATTGCCCTACTTTTATCCCAGAAATTTGATAACCCCTGTTACTAATCCCAGGCCTCTAGTCCATCATCAGGACGATCGCATCAGACCCTTATTCCAACATCAGGATGATCACTTTAGGCCCGAATTTAAACACCAAGATGATCGCCTTAGACCTCTACTTCAATATCAGGATGCCTGCTATAGGTCCCCACCCCTACATCAGATTGATCACTTCCCACCCTCACTTCAATATCAGAATGATCACTTCAGGCTCCAGGCTATTTTTATCCCTCACTGTGGAATAACCCTCCTACTCAGGAACGCAGGTTTAACTACCAACTGTCTACAAGACCATTTTTGATCCCCACCCAGAACCGATATAACATTCTGTCAGGAATAGACGATATAGAATGACTAGCAGCTACTCCAACTTCTTTAGGTAATTCTAACCTGCACATCCTAGACAAACTGATCGCACCCCAAAAGGTTTCTCCATCTGAGGATTACTTTCACAGTTTTTCTCGCTCAAGCAATCTTCCTAATAAGGCCCCGGGAAACAGTATTTTGAATGAAGGGCCTTGGAATTTAACACAAGATCTTTCCCCGTCGACCCAAGGTCAAACTGCGGAAATTCACTTTAAACAGCCCCATCTCCCTTCCAAGGTACAACCATCCAGTAGCTCGACCCTTTCTATCATATTCTGGAACGTAGCAGGCCTGCGTCCTAAAGTCGACCAACTTAACTGACTAGAAACAATTAGAAATCATAACGTAGTATGCTGCCAGGAAACATGGTCGGTTGGTAGACCAAAGGGAGGTCTATCAGTATATCTATCCAATACCCTCCCACTTAAGGAAATCGTTGAATTAAAAACTGAAGAGAACTATCAGATCCTCAAACTTTCAGTGAACCAAGGGCACACATACTTTTTGGTGAATTTTTATAATAATTTGCCACCACTGGAATTTGTCCAAGTCCTAAATAGGATAACCTTTGTTTTAGATGAGCAAAGGAGTAGATTCTCCTTTTCGCCTTTTAAGTTGATATGGGGTGGAGATTTTAATATTACTTTATGTAAAGAATACAATAAGACTAACTGTGGCATTGTAGATGAAGTCGGGAGACCTCTAACACATTTCGCTCACTCCAGTACTGGGAATATCCTAAACGAAAAGCTCTTTACCCTAGGACTGGGATACGCGAATGAATTAGTTGAGCCTTCAATCGACTTCTCCCCCACTTTTCACGGTAGGGGTTGTAACAGCATAATTGATTTCATCTTGATCTCCAACTATATGAAGGACCAGCTGCTCACATTTTTATCTGGAGATGATATTAGTAGCGACCATTTTCCCAACAGTGTTACCATCTTAGCGCAGAACGCACGTAACACACCTGGTAATCTTGGATTATTAAACCAAAAAGCCATAAGCATAGTCAAAATAAACGGCTATTCGGTTAAATGGTCCAAAGTAGATCCGGATGTCATAACAACAAAGGTTATAACCAGAGCCCTTCCTATGCTGGAAACATGTTTAAATCTGCATTCTTCTGCAGAGCAGATTCTGAGCAGTTTCATTAATATCACTAAGGTAATTAGCGAGGAGTTGCTTCGTAAGCAAAAGCAGAACTTCTCGCAAGATAAAGATTGGTTTAATTCTGAATGTCGTAAGGCTCTTTCGACCCTAAAAATAGCTCTACGCAAACCTGTGAGGGATCAAGTTGAAATTAGGAAGCTGAGAAAGCTTTATAATTTGGCCATAAAAAAATGTAGGCAAGAAATCAAAAAAGATCTGTGGGTGAAGCTTCATGAGAGCTGTAATAGAAAGGATAGTTCCATGTTCTGGAAAGTGGTTAAATCACCCTTCTTGACTGATATGAACCCTGGCCCCAGTATTGAGGTAGCAATCACTGCAGAGGGATGGGTCTCTCACTTCTCGAAAATATTCTCAGCTGAAAGTCTGTACTCAGACGAAAGTGGGGAGGGAGTATTTCCCAACGAATCAACCTTCCCAATCGAACTATCCTTCAGTCATGATGAATTAGTTAACGCCTGTCATCCTCGAAGTCTGGTAAGGCCCCCGGGCCGGACGGAGTCCCTTTGGATATTTACACCCATATGCAGGAGCTCTGGTCGCCGGTACTGACCCGGGTAATTGAAGCCGCTCTGAAAGGGGGCCTTATAAAATCTTGGTCAACCTCTACCCTGCTGCCCATTTTCAAGAGGGGAGACCGTAACAATACTGCATGTTACAGGCCCATCTCCCTCCTGGATTCCCTTGGTAAAGTTGCTGGTCGGCTGATCCTAGATAGATTGCGGGTCTGGTCTGAGGTCAATAACATCTTGACAGACCTGCAATACGGCTTCCGGGAGGGCCTGGGCACTGTGGAGCAGGCGTTAAATCTCTCCCTTCTTATTGGGAAATATGTAGGGGCTAAGAAAGGTAACCTCCACTTAGTTTATGTGGATTTGACCGCAGCTTTTGATTGTGTTTCACACTCAAGGCTGTGGTCAATCCTACTAGAACTAGGCGTAGACCCCCCGATAATATCCTTCCTACGCGAGCTGTATTCTGAAGCATCGGCCAGGGCTAGATTTTGGGTGAACAGTGAGCTTACACCCCCCTTTGCAGTCACTAAGGGAGTCAGACAGGGGTGTGTCCTGGCTCCCTTTTTATTTAATCTCTACACGAATGGTCTTGAGAAGGCCATGCTAGAGGGGAGTCAGGACTTACCAGCTATCGCCCGTCATCCCATTCCCGCGTTGCTCTATGCGGACGACGCAGTGATCATGGCACGAACCCCAATACAACTTCAGTTTTTGTTAAATTGCTACTGCAAATTTATTGCCTTATTGGAACTTAAGGTTAATATCAAAAAAAAGTTTGCTATGCATTTTGGTAAAAAGACAGCCAAGACAAAACCGATATTCATTGAAAAAGCCAAGTTGGATTGTACTAACACCTATCCATACTTAGGTATTTTATTTGATAATAATTCTTCTTGGAAACAGGCCATTAGTAGTAGGCACCTTCTATTCTTGAGAGCTACTTCTGCCCTTATTGCTTTTGCGCGTAAATTAGGGAAGCCTCCCCAAAAGAACTTATGCAAATATACCATGCAAAATGCCATAGTGTAGCTGTTTACGGTGCTGGGGTGTGGGGCCATGTACCCGTGGACATCTTAAAGAGGGTGGAGAACAACTTTACTTGTTTTTTGTTGGCCGTCCCGCAGTGCTCTCCAACGTTTGGTTGCCATATCGAACTGGGCATGGATTACATTGTCGACTACATCAAAATTCAGCCAATACTACTATGGCACCGCATTTGGTCAACTGAGCAGTGTAGTTTAACACATGCAATAATTTTAGACTGTTTGTGCCTAGATAATTGGTCAGATATCCCGTGGCTGTCCTTTGTACACAACTTTCTTAAGGATTTGGACCTTTTAACATACTTTAAAGAACCTTTCACCTTATCCACTATTACAAGAAAGACTTTAAAAATGTTATGTTTGTCACATCTAAGGGAATTGCGTATAGCCCAAGAAATGAACAAAGTCTCAAATCGACAAATTTTAACTATTCAATGTGCACAGGGCATTCAACCGTATCTCACCTTTTGTCTGACCACTTACGAAAATTACCTGTTGACTCGGTTCAGGTTCAATATATTTTTTCGTTTGGTTACATTTCCAAAGAAACAAGACTGGTCCACTTCATCTACCTGGTGTCTTTGTGATGGTATTTCCGAACAGTCCACTATCCATGTAATATTGTTTTGCAAATTTTATGAATCAGCCCACAAACGTTGGATCACTCCAATATTGTTATCCTTGGGTTTGAGAAGATGCCGTCCTGCCCTTTTGGTGTTACAACACTTAGAATCAGTATTCAGTGCTAAATGTATTGCCATGTTTCTTAAAATATGTTTAAAAATTCGTTGCAATCATGATTAATTGTAGTCCCAGTGTTTTATAAATTTTACAGTTATTTATCCTTTTATATTTTTGTAACGAACTCCAGTTCTTTTTTAAACTATGTATGTTGATTCTCATTTGTACTTTTTATGGTTCCTTTAAAATTTGGAAACCGAATAAAAGTTATTTACAACAACAAAGTGCAGTGACGATAGATATAGGAAACCCATAGCTTTAGTATTTGGTGCTAGCACCAGCTTACACAGGCTGCAATGGCAGGTCTGTAGTTCCATTTTTAATGGTCTCCCATGGGTGGCATAATGCATGCTTCAGCCCATGGGGGAACTCTGGGGTACCTATGTCCTAGGTACCTTAGTACCATATATTAGGGACTGATAAGGGTACTCCAGTATCCAATCTGGGATGTACCTAAGTATTAACCACAACAATTTAAGGGAGAAAGCAGATAGACTGGAGCCCTGATTAGAAGGATCCCAGTCAGAGTAGTTAATAACAGCTTAGCACCTGGAAAAAATTGGGGGTAACCATAAAAGCAGATCCTACTTTCCTACATTCCCTTAAACCTGAAGTCGAATACTTCTCTGATGAGGATATTGTAGTCATTAGTGGCGTAGAACCAATGAAAAGAACAGTCAAACCAAATGCACAGTGTCCCCAAATGCCCCAGTACAATCTCTCACCAGAAACGGTGGCTGAAATAACTCCAGTGATTGAGTCCTTGGTAGAACAGGGAATTTTGGAAGAGATTCTGTAGAGTCCATATAATTCCCCGATCATGGGCCTGCAGAAACCTAATGGCAAATATGGAATAAGTCTAGACTTAAGAAAGATCAACAGTATTGCTTTCCCATGGTACGCTTGCTTGCCATAATACTGTGCCAGATAACCTGTGAAGCCGAGTGGTTCACAGTGATTGATTTGTGTCAAGCATTTTTTTCCTTCCTATTGCACAAAGAGAGCCAGTTTCTCCTTTTGTTCCAGTTCCAAAATAGCGTTCTGGAATGGTGCTGAGCTCTACAAGGGTATACAGAGAGGCCTCGATCTTCAACCAGATCTTGAAAAAAAGTCTGGAGACCCTGAAGTTCCCATGCAATTTAATCTTAGTATAACATAGTGATGACCTATTAGTAACGTCGACGTCACAAGAAGCTTGCAAACAAGACACTATTGCTCTGTGAAAACATTTGGCTGAGAACAGATAAAGTGCCCCCCAAACAAGTTACAATACTGTCAGAAGTATGTCCTGTACCTAGGACATAATATTGAGAAAGGAGCAAGTAAGGTGTTGCAGGAAAGAATATATTCTATTCTGAAAATTAACACTCCAAATATGCAGAGAGAGGTATGGATGTTTCTGGGAATGATGGGATACTGTTGCCAGTGGATACCTAACTTTTCCCTAGTGGAAAGCCTCTACAGAGGCTTACATATAAAGATGTGTCTTATTCGCTACATTAGGGCAACAAAGCATGAACGCATTCCTCATGCTGTGAGAAATTAGCTGTCTAGGCCCAAATACTGGTAATACCAGGTTACAGTAAAGAGTTAATTTTGTGTTAGAATGAGAGAGAAGGGTGCGCTCTCTCACTGCTCACACAAACCGATAGTGATTCAAGGAGACCTGTAGTGTATTTTTCAGCCACTCTTGAACCAGTAGCCTCAGGGCTGTTGGTTGCCTAAAGGTGGTGGCAACAGTTGGTGCCAGCATCCAGCAGTGTGAAGGTATTGTTATGAGATACCCTCTCATCGTATTGGTACCTCATTCTGTGGAGATCCTTTTAATGTGTACTAAGACAAAGCACATGACCAATTATCGCCTCTCCAGATATGAACAAGTCACACTGGAAGTGGGCAATATTTCACTAAAGGGGTGTTTGTGCCTTAATCCCGATACATTATTACATTTGCCTGAAGCTGAAGTGGATGGGGAGACTGTTGACCATGGCTGCCTAGACATCACTGAGATGGGCACCAAACCAAGGCCTGACGTCTGAGATGACCTCCTTGCAGAGCCATATTATGTGTTATTCATGGATGGCTCTTGTTTAAGTGATGATAGAAAATATGCACGTTGCTTATGCCATTTGCAACTTAGAAAGTGTGGTGGAAGCCTCCTAGTTGGTTGATGTAACCTCTGCCCCGGTGGCTTAATTGGTCCCTTTTACTAGAGCTTGCTGCGTTTCAGATTTGGTGTGGTCCATGACTTAGGGCAATTGCGGTCACAAAGAGGGTTTATGACATCTTCTGGGTCCCCAATAAGAAACTGAAGTATATTATGAGACTGCTCAAAGCCTTACAAATGCCTATTAAGATAGCAATAGTGCAGTGCATGTACACAGAAGCAGAAATGATTATGGCCCTGCTGGAAACCGGTATGCTGACTAAGTTACCCAGTATTGCGCTCATGGGTCCTGTGCCTTCAATGGAGAATATTCAAATGAAGGTGAAAATGAGACTGCTATGAATATGTTGTTATCTGTTGCTGATATGTTTGAAGAGGTCAAGAGATCGCAGGAAGAGGCAACAGAGTGTGAGTAACAGCGATGGGTCAGAGGAGGATGAGTGAAGAATGAGGTTGAGATTTGGGTTTCTAGTGATGGAAGGACTATATGTGAGACAGCTTGTAGTGACCTTTAGTAGAACATTTCCATGGTCCCTCTCACCTAGGGGGGACGGGATGAGGTGGTTGTTTAAGGAGAAATAGCTTTCCCATGTTAGGGTGATAGCTTAGAATCTGTGACACTGGTGCATGACTTGTCAACAGTTGAATATAGGAAGGAGAACAGCAGTAAAACTGTGGTCTCGAACCGGAGCCAATTCCCCCCGTGGGCCCCGCCATCTTGAGTGAGGAGCTGGGCGAGCAGACTAGTGCTCTGCCCCTCCCGCCCCTACGTGCATAAAAATCCCCGCTCCACTCGCACCCCCACTGATTGACTTGTGTGTGTGGTGTGACTGCACGGTCCTGAGGCGGAAGCCGGGACTAGAAGCTTGAGACTGCGATATTACTGTTATTTCCTATTTGTTTTAAAACTCCACATTACTGCTGCTGATTTTAATAGCGATTTTGCACATTGTGTTTTAATATTGATAGACTACTCACGGTGGTCTCGAACCGGAGCCAATTCCCCCCGTGGCCCCCCCATCTTGAGTGAGGAGCTGGGCGAGCAGACTACTGCTCTGCCCCTCCCGCCCCTACGTGCATAAAATGGCACCCTTTCCTAGGAAGCGCAGCGGACGAGCGCAGCGGGCGCTCCGGCGGCGTTCCGAAGGCTCGCCATAGGCGAGCCCGTCTGCGCCCGTCCGCGCCGGGCCCGTGCTTAGCGCCATAACCCCTGGTCCGCAACACTTGGACCATGCCGGTTCATTCCTATAACCGAGATACTCTGTTGGCCCTACGTGACTACGACAAATCCTCTAACTGTATTACATTGGAATTGCGGGAAGATCTGCAGACCACTCCCCACTTTTGTTTTAATTGTAAGCAGGCTCTCCCCAAACCTCTATGGCATACCAGTACCCATATCACGGCCCCATTTAAATCCCTGGAAAAGAAAACACCAATTGCGGTAAAATGTATGCTACTTAATGCCAGATCGCTGGTGAAACACAGCACTGAATTGGCGGAATTAATACAGGAATCCGAGGTGAAGATAGCCTTCATTACGGAATCCTGGACAGATGCGGCCTCAGGCCCAGATATTGTCATAGCCACCCCTCCGGATTATGAGTGCTTTGTCCAAAACAGAGTAAAGAAGAGAGGCGGAGGGTTTGCCATAATCTATCACAAATCGGTTAAAGGGTCCTTTCAGTCTGGCACCACCGACCTATTTGAATCACTTGATTTTAATTTCACACTTTCTAACCATCAAACCCTCAAAGGCTGTCTCATGTACAGGCCCCCTGGACCTAAAGCCCCTTTTCTCTCAGGACTCGCCAACCTGTTCGAAAAAGCAGTAGGCGTCAACACTTTTACTCTGCTAGGTGACTTTAATTTTCATCTGGAGAGTGATTCAGACCCAGATACTCTAGGTCTTATTGATTTGCTGCACGGGTTAGAACTAAATCAATGGGTCAGCGGTTCGACCCTCAGGGCAGGACATACACTAGATGGCATTTTTTCTAACCATCCCTACCTAGAGATGACTGGCAATCACCAGGTCTCCTGATCGGACCATGCAGCTATCCACTTTGAAATTAGGCTAGTCCCCATACCAGATCGGACAAGGTCAAAAACCCACCCAGAGTAATCAGAAAGTGGAAAAGCATAGAAGGAAAGGTACTGGAGAATCTGCTCAGATCCGCTATGGTGCCTCCCCCAGTAGAGGTGGAGGAAGCTGCCACAAATTACACGAACTGGCTGAAGGCAGCCTGCCTTCACGTAGCCCCTCCAAAAACATATCATTCCACACATTTAAGTCCCTCAGCCCCCTGGTTCTCGGAGCAGATCAGGGACCATAAAATATGCTGCAAAAAACTTGAAAGATCATGGCGGAAAAACTATAGAGAGGAGGATAGAAAACTACTGAATGCTGAGCTGAGAGGGTACAAACAGAGAATCCAAAATGCGAAACACGACTACTTTTCTAAACGCATTAAGGAAGCCAGCAACTCCCCCAAGGAACTTTTCCAGGCAGTATCATCCCTGGTAGCCCCTAAGCCAGCGGAGATTCCCCCAAGTCACGAATTATGCGAAGACCTGGCCAAGTTCTTCCAGAACAAGGTAGGAAAGATATTTCTCCCGCTAGACAAGCAAGTTAAAATTGGGTCCACCGAAACCGACACTGAAATAAACAGTATCAAAATGACGCTACTCAATTTTGCCACGATCAATGAGAAGGAGGTCGGGAACAGATTACTAAGGATAAAATCGGGCTCCCTGTCAGACCCCTGCCCAGCCACAGTGGCTAAATTAGCCCCCGTGGCCATGGCCGCAGGTCTTACCCCATTGTTCAACGCTATGCTGGACAAAGGGGAATTTCCATCACGATGGAAACAAGCCTCCATACTCCCATTACTCAAAAAACCTAACCTAGACATGACCGATTTGAATAACTTCCGGCCTATTGCCAGACTACCCCTTCCAGCAAAAATCATGGAGGGTATTCTAAACACACAGCTGAGTGCCTTCCTGGGGTCAGGTCAATGTCTAGACCCTTCACAACATGGATTCAGGGCGGGACATAGACCAAATCCGCACTGACTAAATCTGTAGAGAACATAAGAACAGTGATGGATGCAGGAGGCAGAGCTGCCCTGATCCTGCTAGACCTGTCTGCGGCCTTCGACACGGTCCACCATAAATTATTGGTGGACCGTTTGAGGGCCTGTGGGATACAAGGAAAGGCCCTTAAAATCTTGCATGCTTTCCTTTCCGGAAGGACTCAGAAAGTGTCTTTAGGCGCCTTTGAGTCCAACCCTTTTGTGCTCCCCTGCGGAGTTCCTCAGGAGTCCTCCCTGAGTCCTAATGTGTACGTTTCTACCCTGGCGCCAGTGATTAGATCTTTTGGCTTCCACCTAACATCATACGCAGATGACACACAGATAGTGGTGTCACTGCTACCGGGAGAAACTGACAACACAGCAGATAGGTTTAGAGGCTGCATGCATGAAGTTAGCAATTGGATGGCAGGAAACTGCCTTAAATTGAATTCAGCAAAAACTGAAGTTTTGCTATTTCGTTCCAGAGACAACTTCTAGTCCCCACGCTGGTGGCCAGAGGAAATGGGGATCCCTCCATCGCCGGTCACGAAAGTTAAAAATCTGGGCATTCAGATGGATGGCTATTTATCCTTCAGGCCTCAAATAAATGCCCTCTCCTCAACCATCCACTATGTGCTTAAAATTATCCGGAAAGTTCTGCCGGTTCTTGCGGAGAGCACAACAAGACTGTGGTTACAAGTCTGGTGATGTCCCGCTTGGATTATTGCAACAGCCTGCTCCTAAATGCGCAGCAGGGAATTCTTAATAAACTCAACATTTTGCAAAACGCAGCTGCTCGTCTGATCACAGGCACATCCAAACGCGCCTCGGCTGCACGGGACCTGGTGAAGCTACACTGGCTTCCTGTTCGGAAAAGAATAATTTTCAAATCATTGTGCGTGGTCTTCAAGGCACTTAATGGCCTTGGCCCTCAGTGCATGACTATGCTTTTCCACTGGTACAAACCAGTAAGATCCCTCAGGTCTTCTGAGCAAAGACTGGTGGCAGTCCCCAGAGCCAGGAAAGCTCGTTGGGGGGCAGGAGCTTCTCCTTGGGAGCGGCGAAAGCATGGAATGCTCTGCCGCTTAACCTCAGACACATGCCTGACCTTTTATCATTCAGAAGAGCTTTAAAGACCTGGCTTTTTACAAACTAATTTCTCTGATTTCTCGCACGTATTCTCAGTCAGTCAGCGCCAGGACACCTCTGGGTAACATCGCGCTCTAAAAATGTGAAAAATAAATAAATAAAACTGAGTCACACAGGGAGATCAGGAGGTCCTTTCAATCACATGCAGTTAGGTGTCATTGAGATGCCTGTTTGCAATGGGCTACAATATGTTTTAGTTGTGGTATGCATCTTCTCCAGCTGGGTAGAGTTGTACCCACTAGGAGAAATGACAGTCTTACTGTAGCCAAACTATTGCTGCACGAGTTAATCCCTTGTTTTTGATTCCAAGTTTCTCTTCAGTCAGACCGTAGAACTCATTTCAATAATAAGGTTGTGAAAATTATGTGTGTAGCCTTACGAGTTGAGCAAAGATTGCACTGTAGTTTCCAGCCTGAATTATCAGGGATTGTTGAACAGATCAACAGGACACTGAAATCCAGTCTTGCCAAACTGTTTGGTTCTACATCTCTTAAGTGTCTGGCTGCTTTATCTCTGGTATTTGAATCTCAGAAGTACCCCTGATCAGTGAACAGGACTGTCACCACATACGATTCTCATGGGGAGAGCCATGCAGCTTGCTGCTTTGCCTCCTAATGTGCATGTGAATATTTCAGATGATATGGTCTTGACTACTGCAAAGGACTGGGTGATGTGGTGCATTCTATCTCTTGCCAGGTCCAGGTCGAAAGAGCAACTACTGTTCTGAGCCATAAGGAATGCCATAAACTTAGTCCACAAGACTGGGTCTTGGTGAAGAAGCATGTCAGAAAACCATGCCTTGAACCTCGTTGGTTTGGCCCCTTCCAGGTTATTTTGATCACCAACACAGCAGTCAAGTGTGGCGGACTACCCCTCTGGGTGCATGCATCCTACACTCAACGAGTAAGACACAGAGGTGAGGAAGTGGTGACAAGAACCACTGGTTTGGGGAATTGAGCATCTGATGACCTGAAGGGGAGAGGGAGGAGAAGCGTGCACCCAAGTGTCTCAAAGTTAACTAGAGCCTCATAGCCATGCAGTGCCAAGTTGAGGCATTTGCTGAGCCTGTGTTGAATATGCTGAGAGTAGCCACAGAGCACCAACCCAGTGAAGCAGAGAATGACAGTTCTAATCCAGGACAAGGGCCAAGCAATGTGACCAGGGGTGACTACAGAAGAGAAACGTGGCCAAGGAGTCATGAGAAACTGAAAGCAAGTGTATCTGACTAACACATTCCACAAACTGTCAATGAGGAGACTGAATCAAGAGAAGAAAGTGATAACGAAGATGAACATTCAGTAGTCAGAAGATCAAAGAGAACAAGGGTGCCTAGTCAAAGGTACCCAGCTGCTGAGCGGACATGCTTTGCTGAAATTGAACAGGATGAACAAGTCACTTACCTTCAGTAGTGGTTTTTATGGTGGATACATTTTCTGCTTGTGGATTCCTCACCTTTTGAATTACCCCTTACGCAGCATTCCACGAAAACTTTTCTCCATAGCTCTACTAAGTTGACGAGGACGTCACAATGGAACGGCTTTGCTCGCGACCCTGCGCAACGTCATCGAGACCTCGTTGGGGTGTTGGTGTCAGTTCCACCCATTTTTTACGTGACTTCGAGGCGAATAGGTGAACCGACAACATTTCCACAAGTATACACAGTAAACAATTTAAAGAAAAAAGCTGGAAATTTTAAAATATAGACATTTCCTAGAGACAAGCATCATATTATTTCAAATAACAATACCATTTCAATGAATTTCATGCCAATTAATATTAGTATTTTTTACAGTATAAGCAGGCAGGCAATGCGGAAGTGGGTGTGTCAGTGAGGAATCCACAGGCAGATACTGTATCCACCAGGTAAAGAGCTACAGAAGGTAAGTAACTTGTTCTTCGGATGGATACATCTGTCTGTGGCTTCCTCACTTTTTGAATTGAATCCTCAAGCAGTCCCGCTCTCGGAGGAGTGTGCCTGCCTACCTATACTAATAAAACTTGCAGTACAGAACGTTCAAAGTGGCCGTTCTCATCTCAGATTCTAAGCAGTAATGCTTTGCGAAAGTGTGGAGGGAGGCCCAAGTTCCCTCCTTACAGATGTCTGCAACAGGGACACCTCTAGCCAAAGCCAAAGAAGAAGACTTAGCTCCAGTAGAATGAGCTCCTTCTTGGCCAAGAAGTGCAGATCTTGATGCAGAGGATGATCCATCTAACATTGTTCTCTTGCGGACAGCCTTGCCCTTCATCTTGCTCAAATATCCAATGAAGAGTTGGTCGTCCAATCTGAAGTCTTTAGTGCTGTCCAGGTAGAAGCTGACTGCCCTCTTAGGGTCCAGGCGGTAATGTCTCTCCTCCTCCTTGGAAGGGTAAGGGGGAGGATAGAAAGTGAGTAAGGTGGAAGGGAGTGACCACCTTACGCTGAAAAGTAGCTCTGGTCCTAAGAACCATCTTATCCTCATGAATTGAGGTAAATGGGGTCTTAGAGTGAAGGGCCTGCAGCTCACTAACCCTCCTGCAAGAAGTAAATGCAATCAGAAATATTGTCTTAAAAGCTAAAAATCTCTATGGAAAGCTATAGGGGCTCAAAGGACGACTCCATCAAACAAGTAAGGACTACATTCAAATCCCACTGAGGCATGATAAATGTAGTGGGAGGAAACCTATTAGTGAGACCCTTAATGAATCTCATAACTATGGGAGATTTAAACAAAGAGGGTTGGTCCGGTAAGCAAAGAAAGGCCAATAAGGCAGACAAGTAGCATTTGACCGTTGCTACCGCAAAACCCTTTTGTGCTAGGCAAAGAGAGAAACTGAGAATATCAGACAAATGAGTTCGTAAAGGATCAATCGAACTCTTTCCACACCATTTTACAAACATGGCCCACCTACCGGAGAAAACAGATTTGGTGGAGTGTCTTCTGGCCGATAAAATAACATCCACCACATCTGGTGGGAGAAAGAATGAGCTCAGATTGCCCTGTTCAGTCTCTAGGCATGAAGGCGCAGGCACTGGAGGTGGGGGTGTAGAACCTGCCCCTGCGAGCAGAGGTCTGCCCTGAGAGGGGGACAGAGAGGAGGGTGTGACCAGAAGTAAATGAGGTCTGTGCACCACTCCCTTAATGGCCAGTCCAGGACGATCAATATGACTTGGGCCCGGTCTTGGCGAATCTTCCTCAGAACTTGAGGAATCAAGGGTATGAGAGGAAGCACGTAAAGAATCTGTGAGATCTAGTCTAACTCAAACGCCTCCCCCAATGCTCCCTACATCGAATAATGGAGACTGCAGAACAACGGGCAGTGTACGTTCTCGTGAGTGGCAGACAGGTCCAACCAAGGAAACCCCCACATCCCAAAAATGTGATGGACTACCTGGGATGGAGACGCCACTCATGATCAGCCGAGTATTGACGACTGAGACTGTCTGCACGCACATTCAGCACTCTGGCCAGATGTTTTGCAGTCACACAACTCCGATGGTCCTGAGCCCTGGTCCAGAGTTGAAAAGCTTCTCTGCAGAGACAATACAACCCTACTCCTCCCTGATTGTTTACGTACCACATCGCTGTAGTGTTGTCCATCAGGACCTGAACTGACTGACTGCGAAGGGAGGGAAGAAAGGCCTTGAGAGCCAAACATATCACCCGCAATTGTAGAAGATTGATGTGAAGCAACCTTTCGTCTGGAGACCAAAGACCCTTGACCTCCAGATCCCCCAGATGAGCTCCCCACCCTAGAGTGGAGGTATCTGTTATCACTATGGCTACCGGAGAAGGAGGTTGAAACGGCTTCCCCTGAGAGAGGTTGTCCGAAGCACTCCACAATAAAAGATCCACTGCAGTGTCTCTGGAGATTCTGACTACCTCCTTGAGATCTCCATTGTGTTGAAACCACTGCCTATGAAAGCACCACTGGAGTGCCCTCATGTGCCAGCATGCATTGTTAACCAACAGTATGCGGAAAGTGAACAGACCAAGCAGGTGTTAGACCTTCAGGACTGGAACAACGGCCCCATCTTGAAAAATTGGAATCATAGCCTGGATGTCTAGAATCTTCTGTCGAGGAGGGAAAGCATGACTCACAGTAGTGTCTAGTACTGCCCCGATAAACAGGTTGCGCTGAGAGGTCACCAGGTGAGATTTGGATACATTTATCGAAAAAACCCAGGTCGAACAACAGATCCTTTGTTACTTGCAAAGGATGCAGCACCATCTCTGGCAACTTTGCTTTGAGGAGCCAGTCATCCAGGTAGGGAAAAACAAGAATCCCTGACCTTCTGAGTTGTGCTGCTACCGCCGTCATCACCTTTGTGAAGACCCATGGAGCGGATGTAAGAACGAACGGAAGGACCGCTAACTGGTAGTGTTGAAATCCCACTGTAAAACTGAGATATTTCTGATGCGACTTCAGGATGGGAATGTGAAAATACGCATCCTGTAAACTGATTGACATCATCCAGTCTTCCCATAGCAGCACCAAAAGAACCTGAGCTAGGGTCAACATCTTGAATTTCTCTTGGTTGAGGTAAAAAATCAAGATCCTGAGGTCTAGGGTCGGTCTCAATCGCCCACCCTTTTTGGGGATCAGGAAATACTGGGAGTAGCATCCCTGACCCCTTTCCTACTCTAGAACAACTTCTATCACATCCTTCTGTAGTAAAGATAGAACCTCTTGTTGCAGGAGCAACAGAAGGTCCTCCGAGCACAAGCCCTGGAAAGGGGGTAAAGGAGGGGGAAACTCCTGGAAAGGAAGGACGTAACCATTTTCCAACATCCAGAGATCAGAAGTAACATCTTGAATTCCGTAGAAAATGAGACAACCGACCTCCCATGGGACCAACCTGCTCTAAGATGAGGGATCTAGAGCTGCTTCCCTTCAGCACCAGTTGGGGAAATATGAGAGGAGGAGGAGGAGACTTGCTGGAGAGCTGAGCCTTGCAGGCGACCTCTACCCTACACTCTGTATGATCTATACAAAGGGTTCTCCTGTTGTTGCTGCTGTTTCTGCTGGGTCAGAAAGGGTGTAGCCTTGCCAAACCCTCCAAATCTACGGTAGTCAAAACCTCTAGGCTGCGACTCCAGGCCTAATAATCTAGCTGTGGCCTTGCTATCCTTATAGCGCTGCAGCGCTGAGTCAGCTTTGGTACCAAAGAGCTGAGAGCCATCAAAAGGCAAGTCCCAAAGGGTCAATCAATCAATCAGGCGTTTGTTATGTGCGACTACTCACCTGTAAGGGTCTCAAGGCACTGGGGGGTGATTTAGCAGGCTCCAGTCCATCAAGAGGGAGGTCTGTCGAAGAGCCAGGTTTTGAGGTTTTTTGCGACGATGGGGAGCAATGTTGTCTGTCTGAGGTGGATTGGCAGGGCGTTCCAGGCTCGGGCCGCGAGGAAGGAGAAGGAGCGGCCTCCCGATCTGGTCTTTCTGGTGCAGGGGACCACAGCGTAGGAGAGCTGCGCAGATCGTAGGGTACTCTGGGGTGCGTGGAATTTGAGTCTGCTGTTCAGGTATGCTGGTCCGGTGTCATGGAGGGCCTTGTGGGCGTGGGCGAGCATCTTGAAGGTGACTCTAGCTTCGATGGGGAGCCAGTGGAGTGTGCACATGTGCTGGGAGATGTGGCAGTGTCTTGGCAGGTCGAGGACCAGTCTTCCGGTGTCGTTCTGGATGTTCTGTAGCTTGTGGGTGAGGTTTTTATTTATTCCTGCGTAGAGTGCGTTGCCATAGTCAAGTCTGCTGGTGACCAGGGTGTGAGTTACTGCCTTTCTATTTTCGGGTAGGCGGGCTTCCGAGGGCCGGAGGCCTCTGGATGTTGTTCCATGCGCCGGGGTTTGGGCCCATGATGAGTTCTTTTGTTTTTTTGGTGTTTAGTTGTAGGCAGCTGTTTTTCATCCGTTTGGCAACAGCTTCCATGCCTTCTCAAAAATTGTGTCTGGCGGTATTGGGTTCGTTGAATAGGGAGAGGATGAGTTTGGTGTCGTCTGCGTACGACACAATATTGAGTCCAAAGGTTCTGACAATGGGGGCGAGGGGAGCCATGTAGAGGAAGGGTAGCCTGCTCGTCTTGAGAAAAACCAGACCCCCTGAGCCAGGCTTGCCTCCTAGTTGTCACTGAGGACCCCATCACCCCATCAACAAAGTCAGCTGTGTTAAGCCCAGATTGAATGACCTGAAGGGCCTTGAGCTTCAGTGCCCGATGGAACCTCCGCAAAATGGCCCTAAACGTCCTCTGGAAGCTTAGGGATCACATCCTTAGCTGAATCCATCAAAGTGTGAATGTAGGGACCCACTAGGCACGTTGCATTGATGATTTTAAAGCCATACTGGCTGAGGAAAACACCTTCTTAGCTGATTGCTCCATCCTCTTAGATTCCCTATCTCAAGGAGTTGATGGAAAAGAACCAGAGGACTGCTTTGTAGAGCATGACGCCTGAACTACTAAGCTCCCAGGGATTGGATGTGCAGATAAGAAAGATGGATCCCCAGCGCTACTTTCTACCATAGGCTTCTGCCCCACCTCTAAGATGGGCTTCGTCAAAACCTAATTAAATGGTAGCAGAGGCTCTGTCACAAGAGCCTCTTGCAGCATGTTTGACTTGATATCCGCAGTGGGCAACTGCAAGTCCAGTAGGACCGCCGCCTTCCTTATGATTGAGTGGTAAGATGAGACCTCCTGCAAAGGAAGGCCTTTGGGAGAAGAGAGTTCCCACTCCGGGACGTATATAAACCACTGACCTCCTGATGCCCTTCAAAGTCTTGCACAGGATCAATAATTTCCCCCTCTTCCTGTTTATCCTGGAATTATTCCTCCTCCGGATGCCTCTGCGCCTCCCCTTGGGATCTCAATTTGGGTTTTGACGGCGGCAGACACGGCGCCAGTGACTTCGGGGCTGGAGTTGATAACGGCTCCACAGGGATAACTGAAGGAGCTGGGCGAGGCCGAGATGGCACCAGGCTGGAGCCAGATAGCACCAGAGAATACTCCATTCTTCCCTCTAGGGATTACACCTGCGTTGAGTACCTCTGCGTTGGGAAGGCTAACCTCCCGGGGTCATTGGCAAAAACGTCATGAAAGGTACGTGTACATAATGAGATGGTAAAACTGCCAGGTTGAAAGATAGCGGTCCCATCGGGCCAACAGGTGCACCAGTAGGGTTAGCCACCCTGCCGAACATGCCATACATCGCATTCAAGAAATGTGAAGTATCCGTACCTGGATCTGGTACTGCCTGCTCAGGAAAAGCTTGAGGCTGTAAGTGTAAGACTGGTTCCGGCTGCGGAGCCGGAAATACTGGATGCGGAGAGGCTGGAGGCGAAGGTATCGCTTCCCTGGGAGTCGGAGAGTGTCTCGGAGCCAGAGAGTGTACCGGAGTCACCTGAGGCGAAGGGGATGGTGAGACTTCATCCTTTCTGAGACGTTGTGATACCGGGGACCCCGACTTCAGTGACTTATCTTCAGATGAGCGACGCCTGGAACCATGACACTGCTTCTTCTTATGCTTCCTCGATTACTTTGAGGTGAGCGGAGTTGGGGACTTAGACTTTCATCTCATCCTTCTTCGGCCACTCTTCTGCTTCTTCGCCCTGGCCATGAACAACTTGGCCTCCCTCTCCTTGAGGGCCTTCGGATTCATGCATCAGCATGATGAACAGCCCACGACGTCGCGGTCCGACGACAGGCACCAAAAACAGTCATCATGGGGGTCCGTGATGGACATATGACCCCAGCATTCCCTACAAGGCTTGAAACCAGATTTCTTCTGAGTAGCCATTGCACTGCTACAATTTTCAGGAGAACCTGTAAAAATGAAACACACAAAAATGGAGAGCCCTGGAAAAACCATTACACATCAACTGTGTGGAAAAAAAGGGAACTGACGTCAGAACGCCAAAGAGGTCTTCTTTAAACCTGGGCTGAGTTGGTGGAGTGCCACTATGTGGAGTTGCATGGAGTTGAAAAAAAACTCTGCGGAACTCCTCTCCACCTTCCCTAACAAAAACAGGAAAAAAAATCACTTACCTGCTCTGGCGTCTCCCGGCTGACCTCCTCCTCGCCATGGTCTCTCCTCCTGGCCTTCCTTGTCCTTGCCGGCCGCAAACCCCTACGTTGTAAGTCTTGCGAGGACAGCACATGTGCGCGTGTGCGAAGTCTTTGCAATACATACAACGTAGGGCTTTGCGACCGGCGAGGATGGCAAGGAGGAGGGCAGCCCGGAGGCGCCAGAGCAGGCAAGTGATTTTTTTTCCTGTTTTTGGGCGTGGGCAGGGACTAACTCCGCTCCGCCGTGGAGTCGGAGTTTTGCCTGAACTCCGCAGTCCCAATGGAATGTGGAGTTGACAAAACTCTAAAACTCCGCTGGCAGAGCGGAGTTCGCCAATCGGCTTCGATGAAGTTGCGCAGGGTTGCGAGTGGAGCCGTGCCATTGTGATGTCCACGTCGACATGGGAGAGCTATAGGGAAAAGTTTCAGTGGAATGCTGCACAAGGGTTATTTCAACCATAAATAAGGCTACCACAGTGAAGGTTGATTGATTTTTTTTTTTCTGATCAGTGCAGCTGCACGTGAACTGCATCTATGAACTGTACTTTATTGAATTCTGAAATTCCCTGGGGCCAAGGATCCCGCAGAAGAGTAGGGTTAACCTTTTAGAAGAAGATAAAGTAGGGCTAGGGATGACTCATGAAGGCAACTGTACACAAAATATTAATCAGAAATTACACAGTTTTGCAAATGTGCACAAGTAGAAACAACAAGTAGTAATCTTTCGTTTGCTTTCAGCTTCACTTTTTCTGGGGTTTGACAATAGAGAAACAATGGGAATGCTTTTAAAAAACCAACGTAGAGTATTGGTGGCTATAGTGTTGATTGGCATTATCATTTTCATGATTAATCTGCTAATAAGTTTAAGTTCCCCTGCAGGAACTAGTCCTATTAGATAACCCCAATCCCACTCCTACTGCTTCACAACTAAGAGTGCAGCATAGCTATCATTTTAAGATTTTGCATAAGGATGCTTGGCATGAGTACATTAGTACAATGCAGGCTAAATAATGCTATGTCTGCTCTCACTTACTTGCATCCATGGTGGAAGATATGACCTACCACCACATTCTATTTAACTATGGTATTTCATGCGGCATAGTTCTTAGATTGCTGTGTCGCCAAGGTTACTTTGAGCAGTATTTAATTAGTTATGACTTGGTCCTGTCGAAGTGCCCATGTACAATCATTTGAATCCCCATTCTAATGCAAAAGACATGGATACTGTGTGGCATGTCTTCAAATCCCCAGCTAAGCTTGACTCTGCCCTTGCCCATAGGCAAAACGTAACTTGTCTATTAAGCCTGATTGAAAGGATCTTAATTGATGACCTGGAGGGTAGGAGAGCAGAGATTAAGAAGAGGACACAAACTGGGAGAGCTATTGAGAAAGATATATGAGGATAGTAGGAGGAGAAATACAAAACGCTTAGAATACAACCCAAACTGAGTTTAGACTGGGAAGTTCTGTTTTATTAGGAGAGAGGCAAATGTTCATACTTTTCAAAGAATGGGATTAAGTCAATGTCCTCACAAGTTTGAAATTTTGGTTTATACAGATCAGATATTTGCAAGGAATTATCCTTATCCTATCATTATTGGAATTTTGTATGTGTGTGGAAAGAATGCCTACTTTAAACCCCCTGTCACGATTTGCTCCCTGCACTCTCGTGCCCACCACCAGAGGGGTGCATAGTGCGACTTTCCTGTGTTCTAATATGCTTCCAGACCCTTCCCTTCATGTACTTACTGACTTCCAGCTATTTGGACACTATTTGAGAATTGACATCTATTGCCAATCCATGCCGGTTTTTGTGGAAGCCATCCTGCTCATGCCTGAAACTCCATTACCTAGAATTCCCTGCTCACTATTTCATCTCCACCCCTGCAGGCCAAGGATGGGTGGAGGAATTGAGCTCACCTGTGGCTGGCTGCTGCTAGCTTGCTTACACCTGATGCATGTGAATACTATGAGCTATTTTAAGCCCCAGCTCCCTTCAGTACAGTGTTAGTCATTGTAGCTGTGTACCAGTGAGACCGACCCTTGTTTCCAGGGTTTCTTGAGCTTTTGATATCCTTATTTCCAGAATTCCTGAGCTATAGCTATTCCTTGTGCCTAAATTAGCACTGCCTACAGTGCAACCTTGTATCCTGAGTTCCTGAGCTATAGTTATTCTTTGTTCCTGAGCTTCAGCTATTTCTTGTTCCTGATTTGCACTGCTTCCAATGCTCTCTTGACTCCTTTTCCTTTTCCCTTGAACTAGCACTGCCTGCAGTGCTACCTTGACTCCTGAGCTATAATAATTTCCTGTTCCTGAACTTGCACTACCTGCAGTGCTACCTTGACTCCTGAGCTATAGTCATTTCCTGTTCCTGACCTAGCACTGTCTGCAGTGCTACCTTGACTCCTGAGCCTTGGCTCAATTCTTGTTCCTGCCCCAGCACTGCCTTCAATGCTACTTTGATTTCTTGGTTCCTGGACCTGTACTAATTTACTATACCCTTGTAGCCCCCCCTTCTGTATATCTTTTTCCAGTTCCTGCCTTTCTTCCCATTTCCTTGTTTCCAGTTCATAGTTTCCTGTCTTTCTATTCCTGCTGTTTGCTTCTGATTACCTTGTATGTTTACTTGCTTTCTGCCAAGGGTGTCCTGTGATTTCCTTCTTTTCCTATTAAGCACTCCTCCTTGCTAGCTCCTTGTCTATTGTGCTTGTGTTTAGTTCTACCCCCTTGCTGTTACTGCCTTGCATGTTCCTGTTTGATCGCCAGAATCCGTGGGCACAGTTGGCTACCTAGGTGGTGTTTGTTGTTCACTGTGAGTATTGTCTTTGAGTTACATTTACAACATCACTATAGGTATCAGCTCCACAGACCCTGCTTTTGCATTCATATCCAATTTGTGGGTATTTGCAGTCAGTATCTGTCACAGCAATTGTGGGTGAGGAACGTACTGAGCTTCAGTCTTACCCTGTGGAGCTCCTGAGTGCTTTACCCCACACTCCCTTTATTGGTAATGTTGTGTCATATATATGTCTTGCACATTCGTCCTGTGTGCAGTTTTTTTCTGAATGCTAAATCACCTCCGAGGGCCTGTCCTTTCTGAGCCTTACCTCTCTTATTCTCTTGTACAGAGCTTCTTTGGATTCCCTTTCTCCTTCGACTCGCTGTGTGATCTTGGGCAGCTCTGTACCTAGTATTCTGCCTACTTTGTCTTCACTAGCACCAGTTGTTGCCAGCGTCCCTGACACATGCCATTGTTCTGGACTGAGTCCTAACAGCCCCTGCCAATTGGGTAAGAACATGCTATGTAGCACTAGTATTTCTTAAAGCATATCATGTTGATAATATGTCAAAAAGGTAGAATTCATGGTAGAACTAATCGTAGTGGTGCTTCACAGATAGTGGGAGACATCTTTGGCGCAATATTTCTATCTGGAGTTGTTTTCTGAATGACTTAAAGATCAGAAAAGCTTTC
The DNA here is from genome assembly GCF_964263255.1 of Lissotriton vulgaris. Taxonomy (NCBI): domain Eukaryota; kingdom Metazoa; phylum Chordata; class Amphibia; order Caudata; family Salamandridae; genus Lissotriton; species Lissotriton vulgaris. The sequence continues at coordinate 274,732,088 of NC_141698.1, read as the reverse complement.
TACCTTGGTTGATAAACTTGCAACCAGCAACACTGGAGCTTTGTTAGCTATTGACAAAGAATTTATAGCCATTAGGGCTATGGTTTTACAAAATAGGCTTACTGTAGATATTTTGCTCGCAAAAGAGGGATTAGTCTGCAGGATGCTAAAAGTGCGGCAGTGCTGCACATACATCCAAAACAAGAGCAAAGTGGTCAGAAAGTATGTGAAGAATATTACAGGAGTGTCATAAAACTTGGAAGAATTGGAAGCAACAGGTGCCAGGGAAGCAGTTGGGAAAGGATATTCTGCTATAGATGCTATATTAAGGCCTATTTTGATTATTGGTGTTTGAATGAATTGCTTATTTGCTATGGTGAAGAGATTTAGATGGATGTGGACAAATAAAGCACCCTCAGAGTGTAAAGGCACTGACAGGAAGCAGGTGGAAATAGAGTTGAAGGATGTGCAATGTAAGATTTATGATGAGTTGAGGAAGACGGAGAACTATAAGCATAAACAGCAGCGGGTAACAAAGTTCTAATGCAGTCATGGGATGTATATTTACATTAACCAAATGTGCAGTCTGAAAGCAGCTAAACAATAATGTTGATTTTGAAATGTGCTTTCATGTTTTCCTTCTTGTTGCAGAAGCAAGATAATATTCGCTAGTTAGAACTGGCTCATTGTTTTGCTTTTAGAAATGTTAGAGCAGATATGATTAACTGGACGTTTGCTGTGAATTGCACCATGCGATCCTCCTGTAGCATGCAGTCTGTATTAAAGGTCCATCCAAGGTTGTGTAGCTGTGTGCACCTTTGTGAGATGATGGTAATGAGGGGAGTTTACTTGTTCCAAGGAGACGGTGCAACCTGATTGGTCCCAGTTTGGAGTAGTTGCTGGGAAAAAGTTCTGAGGAGAGAGTGCAATGCATTCAATTGTGTGTCTTAGAATAGTTGTTAGGAGATCCTGTCCTGACTGCCAGAGGGAAGACCTTTCCCTAACTCTGCTGAAGTTCCAAATACTAAGCTCTTCAGTTAGACTCTTGAACTCTTATGCCTTTTACTTACCCTGACTTTAACTTGGTTCACTTCAGACTGACACCTTAAGGCTTAGGGTTTCCCCGGCCACTCTTAGACACCTTATTTAGGGGATTGTAGCTTCACGCTTCTCAATATAAGTCCAGGTATGCTAGGTGAAGCTGGCTTGAAGACCCAGGCCTTGCTGAAAAGCAACCTCATGACATGATGCCAGGTCATAGCTTTGCATGTGGTTTCTGAGATTGTTACCTATCAGTCTTTTAAAGAACTACATTTTCTGGCCTCCCACCTTTTGTAAGCCAGTGGTTACTCCTAGAGCTGAACACATGTTCTTATAATGCTGCTGGAACAGGTAAGCCAATTTTATGGTGTAAAATTCATATTACAAGCCCCCACCAAGCATTATGCTAATGAAATGCTTATAACTTGCTGGCCCTAGACAACTATGTACTTGCTCGAACGGAGGAAGAGGAAGAGGGGGAAAAGAAAGGGAAGAAAGATGTAGTTTCAAGTTTCAATTAGTATATTGAATTATTAATTTCAAGCAGAAGAAAGGTAAGAGGTTTGACCACACTGTGAATGGTGCATTGATCACAAAAGTGGATACATTTAATTTTTTTGTAAAAGAGCAAAAATTGACCTACGATCTTACAGAGATAATAACTATACAAGGCTAACACATAATCACAGCGGTGGCTTCACCAAATATTACATGGTTCCCTTCCTCAGACAGTACAAGATGAGAATGTCCTGTTTTTACCATGACACACAATGCTGGTATTTTCCCTGTGTCTAGGAACTTTCACTTTTGGCACGATGGAAACGCATGGAGCTGAACTGCTTTGCCCGGGGTGACACATTTCAATCACCCATGAGAAAGACAAGATGAAAATTCACACCCTGTCTCACACGTGACAATATAAAGAAAATTAACAAAATTGTCCTCTGACAGAGGACGAGGGACTGCTTAGAATGCCCCCACTTCCTTGCCAGAGATGCCTTAACTTTGCTCAAGAATATTATGGTTCAGAAGAGGATATGGCGTGGAAGTTTTCAGCATCCTTGCTCATTTGAAGCTATACCTTCTAAGTGGGTCCATGTCATGTGTGACACCTTCGGCCACTCGTGGCTTTTTATCCAAACGCCCTTTGTATTCAAGGGCTTGTAATTGTACACTCTGAAGTTTGCCAAGTCAATGCATGAGTTGCTTATCCAGTCACAGTTCAACCTTTGCATTCTGGGATTTGCAGCCTTGTTTATCCGATTATTAAATCAGAACTACAAGTCCCATAATGCAACGCAAAATCCTAGACAACTCATGTATGTACCTGTGAAACGTAATAGATATGTGCGCCAAGTAATTTTGTTCATACCAAGCTCATTTAAAAAAAGCTTCATTTTTTGTTATGAAATACAATCATAGCACAGATGTGAAGTGCTCTGCTCAGATTCAGCTGCTTAGAGAGTAAAGCGCTGCACTGTAGGTGGGGTTTTTACTACATTTGGGTTACGTTTCGCCGCTAACATTCATCTTTTTATTTATTTGCTTATTGATTTATTTATTTATTTATTTATTCTTTCTGGAGTGATGAGTCATGAAGTTTATTATATTGGGAAGTGGCATTGAAACAGTATCTTGGCTGCCATCCTGAGATTGTTTCACATGTTTGCCTTCTTGAAAGCTGGGTTTTCTAATATGGAAGTCCCTGAACCTGTGAGAGTTTGCTGACCACCAGGGATTATGGATTTGCAGGCCAGCTATTATGGAGTTCATATATGGAGAGCTATGTGAGTTATAAAAGCTAGTCTGAACTGGCTCCTAGCGTCTATTGGCAGTGATCATAAGAGGAGTTATTTGATTGGATGATCTCACCCACCCAGGAGATGTCTCACAGCGGCATGAATTATTCACTTGAAAGAGGCCAGGTGGGTTTTAGTGGTACCGCAGAGAATGAAGCTGCCGTTATCCATTCAGAACAACGAACGGGGTCACTTGTTTGGAGTCATCTTCTGAGATTAAGTGTTTGTTACCTCTCGGTAGTCTCAATTGATACTGTGCAAGCTTAGCTGGTGCATTGATGTGAGATTGAGGGATAAGTTCCTTGTCCAGTAAGGAGCCAAAAAATGTAGCGCATTTTACAATTTACAGATTCAGGTCTAGCATGGAGAATTTGTTGGTCAATTGTGAGCTGGAATTGTGACATTTCGGGGTGAGAGGGGCGTGTGTGATCAGAAACTCTGTATGAGTGAGTTAAGATTAAGGTGATGGTGAGACATACTTGGATGAGTGCATTAGCTAAGTCATTAGGTGATAAGACTTTCATGTAGAGCTGCATCTAGAAAGCGTTAAAATGGTATGCAATTTTTGAGCTTTAGAACAGTGTGAGAGTTTGAATGAACTGCTGCACAAAAGTAAAGTAAAAGTGTCCACTACGGAGTGGTGGATGGTGTGTATTTTTAGGGACTTTGGCTTGCCTGCTCTTAAATTCACCAGAATGCTCCTGAAGGTTGAAAATTGTTTATTTTCAATGTTCTTGCATTCTATTTGATCTCTATTTATCGCTGCTGTCTATCTTACAGTTTTACCTATTCTGTCCGGTCTAATGATGGAGCAGCCTGGTGGAAGGAGCACGTCAATCACTGGCTGAGATGATTCACTCAATCGAATCTCAGGAGAAACAGAAGGTCAATATCACACTCCTTAATCAAATCTCTGATCTCAAGGCAGGTTTTGGCCACTGCCTGCAATTGTGTAAAAAATATCGCAGGTGGTGGCTATGTGGAGTTTATAATAGAGGAGGTAGAGGTTCATTCTGTTAGACTGTCTCTGTAGACAGCTTTGCCTTGTGGCTTTCAAACATTTTACCTGGGGTTCACCATGATTTGGATGCTTTGCACCATTTAGGGATTGCAAAACCTCTTCAGTAGGTTTTGTGTGAAGAGATGTTGTGGCTTTTCTTGTTCTGTGTTCTCCATTGCATTCTCGTCTAGAAATGATGCTAAATGAGACTTGTATTTATACGCGATCTGACTGAGTTTTCAAGTTTGTGCGATGAGCTACAACCTATACATATACTTACAATAAGGCTTCCAGCTGACTCCATATCTTTGGCAACAGAACTTTCCAGTTGTGTTTTTCTGTCTACAAACCTATTGTAATCAAAAGCTTTAATCGAACTGGTCCAACTGACGTGAACAAGGACTACAATACCCAAACTGCATTGGGATGTCAAATGAAAGACCATAACATGGTGTAATTGATTACATGAAGTCACCTTGTATCCTGTGTACATTTCACAATTAGATTGCATGTCAGGTAGTCTTAAACTGTTAGTGGAAAATGGCTCGTTGAGTGAGATGTTGCAAGCCCTACGAAGGCATGGGGAGCATAATAAAGAGGACTCACGTGACATCACCAGCATAGTGGAGAATTCGAAAATCACGGTTAAACTCCATGGACTTGTCAATGGCACGAAGCTGTGGAACAGAAAAAAAGACTCTGACACTTAATAATTTTTTTGTGGACATTTCCACCAACTAGGATTTTACACATTGAATGGTCTAAAATAAAAACATTCTGAGAATCATTCTGTAATTAATTTTATTTTGTCTAATGTCACTTCTAGCCAATAACAGCTGGAAGACTACACTAGAACTCGATACAGCCAGCATCCTTCTCTTTTCTTGCTATTTTCGGACAAAATTCAAAGATGGAATAAAGTAATTCTGAAAAAATTAAATTACTTTTTTAACTGGGATTTTGCACTGTGGTCTGCTCAATGCCCAAAGAAACATTTAGGGGAAGCTTGGAAATATAAGGCAAAGACCCCTTGAAGGCCGTGTCAAAAATAATTCGCCGACTGAAATGCACAACAGAGACAAAAGTAGTGCTGCATTTACCCAGGTTGCCTCTGAACTTGAGCCACGATACCCCTGAGTAAGAAGTGGTTCCTGTTTTGGTGTATCGGTTCCAAATCCAACAGCTGTATAAACTCAAAAGTCTTCTTTTAATATGAGTTTATTAGTAGAGGAAAGAAAATCCATGGAATAGGTGACACACAGGTGGCGTGAGCTCCTAAGAAATCATCACCTAGACATCCTCCTTCACCAGAGCAGGCTGCCCCCTCTACCCCTAAGAACATTGTAGAAAAAAATTTAGGCCAAACGTGCACTGTATAGCACTATTTCTTTTCATATGAATTGGCTTAAAAACCATGGGTTCTTAAGACAATTCTGAAGAGGAACTAATGAAGTATTCTAGCATTCCAATATTCCAGAGTCTAACACTGTACTTAGGAGCACTTCACAAAAGCAGAAATCATGCACATACTCAGGGGAACATTTTGTGTACGAAATAAGACACCAAATGCCAAGTAGGCCCACATTGGTCAAAATCAGCAAGCATATACATTATCCAGTGCATATGCCCATTAAAAGACTTAGGGGTCTATTAGATTGGCGGGCGGATCGCCACAGCCCGTCTGGCCGTGGTGATCGGTCCTCCATTTCCCACCGCTTGCTCACCAATTCCCCCGCCAAAATATGATGGCGGTGGGGACCCTGGTGGACGGAAAGACCATCCGCCGGTTTTCCGCTGGTCAAACAGGCGACAGGGTGGAAAAGGGCTCAGATATGGTGGCGGTGTCTGCAAGACACCGCCATTCACATTATGATGGGCGGCGGTGCAGGGCTTACATTGGCGGAGACTCCGCCATGGAAAACTAGGTGGAGAGCACTTTTGGGTGCACATTGCGGGCCCCCAGGGGTTGGGGGATGGGGGGGGAACTTGGGGGGTACTCCCCTCCATTTGCATGCACAATGTGGCAGTCACTGCGCGGTGCCTGCCATGTTGTGCATGCAAATGTGCGACATGAATGTATTGCTTTGTGGCGAGTGCTGCTTGCAGCACCACCCGCCCTAATGCAATATATGCGGGATGCCACCCCCACCGTGGCATCCTAATTTCCATGACGGGACCACCACACCTATTGAGGTCGGTCCCACTTCCCGGTACGGTCCGCTCGCCATCCTAATAGGCCCCTTAAAGTATACAAAAAAGTGAAGGATGGAATGCTTAAAGTAACCTCAGCTCTTTGGGCTGTATCCCAATCCATCTCTATTTTGCACACCATGTCACCTCAGTTTGGACCCACCTATTTGCAAATCAGTGAATCAGTGTTTACCCTGCTCCAATCGGAACAGTCCATCCCGAACTTTTAGGTCTAAACTGGGGTGGCATGGTGAGCAAAAGAAAGATGGATTTAACCCAGATCTCTTGAATGGGGTGAATATTCTGATTTTGTTCTGCATTCCGCCCATCAATTGTGGGTCTTTTGCACCCTGAACTTCCAAGCCAGGTCCTCCCTGAACCAGAACACAATCAACCCAGGATGGGTTTCGCCTTAGTTATGGACTCATCAGCCGGAGTACAGCTTGGTGCCAGTGACACACTGTGCACGGGACCCACATCTGAGCATACCTGTTCTACTTAGGGCGACACATTAAAGTATTCATAAAAGTGATGGATGAAATGCTTGAATTATTCTAAGCAACTGGTAATTACTCTGGGTCGCATCCCAATCCATCGTTATTTTGTACACCATGTCACCTCAGTTTTTGGACCTATCTATATGCAAATCAGACTTGACCATGCTCCAATTGGAAAAGTAAGGATGTTCCATAATTTGGGAGCAAGGTAGTGTTGATCGTGACCACCCACCGCTTATCCTTAGGAACATAGGGCCATATTTATGAAATTTGTGGCGCAAATTGCTGCGTTGCCCTGCATCACAGGGAAAGGGCAGGAATGTGCCATATTTATCGAATACGGCACAATCCTGTCCTTTCTCCCTGTGCTGCCAGCCTAGCGCCAACGCTGGCACCCTTGCACCATGGTGCATTGGTGCCTACGTTGTAGACAGGGTTGTTTTTGTGCAGGAAGTGGAACCTTCCTACACAAAAACAATTTTACTCTTTCTGTGTGTGCTGCAGAATGCAGGAAGCAGCATAAATAGAAAGAGGAAAAAAGAGTAAAGATATTTCTGCTTGTTATGCCTCTCCTGGGGAGGCGTATCTTTTTTGCGCATTCCCAGGTTTGGGAAATCAGGGAATGTGTCAAAAATCATGGAGTTGCATGGGAACACCCGCCGCAATGCTCATGGAATGCCTCCCTTGTCCAGAGATTAGGGAAACACAGCGATTTGTGCTGCCTTGCCTTACTCCAGATTTTTTAAGCCATTCAAAGCCACACAAAGTGGCTTTGCATGGCTTCATAAATCTGATTTAGCAGTCTTCATTACGCATCTACCACATTGCATGGTGCAAGCATGACGCAAAGCTCTCACAAATATGCCCCGTAGTTCCTAGTGGTGAAACGCAGAGTTCAGGGAGATTGGAATTTTAGAAATTTCTCCTGGAGTCCTGTGTTGTCAGCTTGGTGCGAAATTTTGTGCATGAGGCATACATTTTTAGGGATCGCCCCTCGTGTTGCACTGCGCAGCAGTGCTCGTGCAGGCGAGCCGTTTAGTAGGGGTTTTTAAAATGGACCTGGAAATTCCACACTTTTTGTGCGTGTTCATTTCCTAGGTCCATTTTGATTGGGCTTTGCACGCAATACACGCAATAGGCCATAGGCGGTCGCGTAGCTCCGCCTATGGCTTATTGGTGTCTGTTACGCGCACCAAAGCCCATATATTTTCAATTATCGTTGCCAGACACGGGCGCGATAATTGAAAACATATGCTTGCAGTGGCCCGCGCGCACCACTCGCGGGCTTTTTTTATTACAATAGCGATCGCGAAAGCGATCGCTTTTAGTGCTGCTTTTTTGCCCTGTCATGTCCAATCTGCTTTTGTCTCGTGCCTCCGCTGGTGGTCCGTGGCAAGAAGATCATTGCACTGGATGCTAGGCATTGCAAGGATTAAGTCCAAACTTTGTCTGCTTCGTGAAGTGCTCCTGGAAAATCGTCCTACTTGCCTCACTTACATGATCAACTGTTTCCCTCTACGTGACAAGACCCTACCCTGCTGGGCAGAAAAGCGTGGTGTGCATTCTAAAAGTGAACCGTAAAAATCATTTGGAGACAAACTATTCTGCCTCTGTGTGGCAGAGCTGTGGAGTTTACATCCAGTAGATCTGCGCACAGGAGCTGCTCTCTAAAATTCAGGAAGTCTTTTAGAAAGTTCCTGTTTTGTTAATCCGGTCTGTGCAGCCCAGAGTTAGGGGGACAGGTGGTTAGGGACATTTAAAACGTTAACACTCACTCACAAATATGTTCAACTTCAAAACAGAACAACAAAAGAAACACAATGGCAAGATTTTCGGAAACATCATTGAGTGACTGACTTAAGTTCAAATCTGGAGATTTCCAAACAGGCCAGTCAGTGCCTTCGTGGCTGATAGAGTTTAGGGAAAAAAATACAACCAGGCACACAAATGGGCCAACAGACAGGTAGTGGTTACAACCTCCAGTGGCCCGTGCATGTGCCTTCCATCCGTTACTGTGCAATGAAGCTCCTGGCTATCACTATTGGTGCTGGAAGGTGTATTGAACAGTGAGGGATTGAACAGTGAGTGACTAGAGGCAGTGAACACGCTGATGTAACAGAAATCAGCAGAAAGCACCTTCTTTCCCTCGGGTCCCTGTACCTCCAGTGTTTGGTCTGCTGAGAGTGCGGGAGGCTGCGATTGACCCTACCTCCTTCGAAGCACTTTGAGTGACCGTGCCCCCTCCCAGGTCCCCGTGCGTGCTGTTGCTGTGTTAGAGGGGGGCGTGCAGCCTTGGAGCCGCCTCCTCATTGGCTGCTGGGAGTGAGTGATGCCACCCGGCGGAGAGGCAGGCAGAGGGAGCACGCACTGAAGTGCTGCAGTCCCCGGTGCTTTGCAGGCTGCACTGGACCTCAGCCGCTCAGCGGGGGAGTGACATCCGCCTCCCAGGAGTGCTCACACCGGTAAGAATCGGATCTGGGGGCTGTCTCTCTGGGGAGAACAAGCTAGGCAGCAGGACCAAGGGCTGGCAGACCAGGGTGGGTTCACAGTTCTAGGTCTGGCGCCCTGAGTACTGGGAACTACTGCAAAAGTGCATCCTGTTCGGTAGAGCCCCGAAGCCCGCTCATGGTGGCATGGGGTCCACAGGGTGTGAGAGGGCAGCTGGAGAGGAGATGCCATTTCAACAGCCTCTCGGCTTACCCCCCACTAGATTATTTTGTAAGGGAGGGGTTCATTCCCCACTGACTCTCCCCACTTGAAAGATTTGCAGGGTCAACATACGGTGATAGTTTCTGTTTGATAAGTTCCCCTGATATGTGAGATTCATATGTTATGTTATATATGATTTGTAGCGCGCACAATTACTCAGGAGTATCCTGGCGCGGATGGGCTAAGGCCGAGAGAGCACAAATTAATTCGATGGAGGGATTGAAGAGATGAGTTTTTAGAAGTTTCTTGAAAATGCGGAGGTCCTGAGTGTGTCGCAAAAGGTCGGGAAGGCTGTTCTATAGAGTGGCCACCTTTACTGACCACGACTGGCCGCCCATCCTAGAGCGACGAAACCGAGGAATGGCCAATAGGCGAAGAGAGTAGGAGCGAAGCGAGTGGCCAGGCCTGTAAAAGGCCACACGCTTCCTAATGTACCAAGGTCCAGAGTCATGCATGGCTTTATGGGACATGGTCAAGATTTTAAATTTAACCCGCTGGGCCACAGGTAACCAGTGAAGGCCACGTAGAAGTAGCCTTGCACTGGATCATTTGGCGATGTTAAATAAGAGTCTGGCCACCGCATTTTGAATCAGTTGGAGTTTCTTCATGAGATAGCCAGGGATGCCGATAAATAAGGCATTAGCATAGCCAAGCCTGGAAAGGATAAGTGCCCGAGCCACCATTTCCTTTGCTTGCTGCGGTAGCAGAGGGAAAAACTTCCTAAAAGTCTTAAGAGTGCCGAAGCAGATACTAGTACGTTTTTTAATATGTTCGGCGAACCGAAGATCATCCCCGAACCATATCCCTAAGTTCTTGGCCGGGCTGCCCACTGACCGTGGGCATGGGAAGTCCGGTGGCCACAAGGCCTCTCTGAACAGCGGGGTAAATTTGCCATACAGCAATATCTCCGATTTTTCTTCATTACACTTGAGATGCGCATTGGCCAGCCAGTTAAACACAGCAGATAAGCACCTCTGCGCAGCCCCGGTGCACAATTCAGAACCTTTCCATGTAAGTAGAAGCTGTGTATCATCGGCATATGCCATCATTTTGGCACCCAGCCCCTCCGCCAGGGCAATCAAAGGAGTCATGTAGATATTAAAGAGTAGCGGGCTCAAAGTGGAGCCCTGCGGGACTCCAGTTGATAGCTTCCTGGCAGAGGATGAGAAGGGGGGCATCCAGACCTGTTGGGAGCGCTCCTCCAAAAAGGATCTCAGCCAATCCCACACCGCACCAGAGACGCCGACAGATGAGAGCCGATCGAGGAGAAGCTGGTGAGGTACCATGTCGAAGGCAGCAGAGAGGTCCAGTAAAATCAGAGCCGCTCTGCCGCCCCCCTCCAGGCACTCCCTAATTGCTTCAGCTACCTCAACCAATGCCGTCTCCGTGCTGAAAGATGTTCTAAAACCAGACTGGGCTGGGTGAAGCGCCCCAGATGTTTCAACAAATGTCTCAAGTTGACGGAATACCACCTTTTCACAGACTTTGGCCAGTGCCGGCTGTAAGGAGATGGGACGATAGTCAGAAGGCAGCAGGGGATCACCAGTGGATTTTTTAAGAAGGGGGAGAAGTTAAGCCTGTTTCAATTGAGCGGCAACCATTGCAGAGTGAAGTGAGGAGTTGATAATAGAAGTGACTTCAAGATAGGCACTCCCAACTACCCCCGCTAAAGCTCTAGCTGGACATGGGTCCGATGGAGAGCCCGACTTTAGAGATTTGAGGATAGCAAGAATGTTGGAGTCTTCTGCTGGCAAGAAGTGGGAGTATAGGAGGGGGGTAGAGTGGTTAGAGTGGAAAGCTGTAGGTGATGAGGTCGGCTGTTCCCTTACGTCCGACCCTAAGCTGTCTTGAATAGATTGAATTTTGCTGATAAAAAAGGAGGAGAGCTCCTTACGCCACTGAGGGGAGGTTGGGAGAGGTTTTTGTTCCACACAGGGAGACATAAAACTTCTGACGATTGAAAAGATCTCCTTACTATTATTATTAGCTTTCAAAATTCGCTCTGCATAGAAATCACTTTTAGCTTTCTTGACAGCAGCATAATAATATGTAATGTGTAGAAGGGAGACCTCTGATTTGTGGCACATAAGGGGCGGTGTATTTGTGTTTAGGGAGCCAGACCACAGTCTCACTACTTTGTTGATGGGCAGGCGGGAGTGGCGGGGGTGTTTTGGGGAGGGCGTGCGCCCACACCCATCGGACATCTCCATGATCAGCGAGGGCCTGGCCCCTGCTTTGCAGCGCCCTCCCAGGCTCTGCCTGGCTTGAGAGCTGTTTGTGTCATGTTTAGCAGGCGCACTGCCAGAGGCCATTCACTTATGGGACTCCTAGTGTAGGGTTCTGGTGTGTGATGATGGTGGACACGACCTGTCTGGCCTGCTGGTCGGTGGCGGATTGGGTTCTCTTCCTGCGGGAAGTACTTTCACAGCCCCCCGCGGAGGTTCCGCTTTGAATAATGTATTCATCTTCGATTAATTACAATCATTATATGTAAAAAAAAACTGCAAAAAAATAGAACAATTGATGTAGCAGTCACGTGAATCTTATAAGGAGTTTCTAAAAAACAATTCAAATTGATTACCTGATGGAGGTGCAGAGAGGGGTGGTGTGGTGTTTCTGTACAGGCAGGTGGGACAGTCCGTACTTTCCGCACCCTGCTGTTCAGTGTACTTCAGCACACCTCCCTCTTACTAGGGTATATTTTGGTCTGCTTAGGTATTTCCCTCTATTTTCTTTACTCCTATCAGAAAGAAAGCACCAATAGGATCATCCGACGATGTGCCATGTTCCAGACGTCCAGATCCAACCACCATAATCAGTTCAACCAACATCAGATGCCAAGAACGATGAAGTGAAGATACTAAGGAGCAACAGAACTCAGTTTCCTTGGAAGTGCAGTAGAAGAGACATAAGGAACATACTGACCACTGACATGCATATGTATGTGTATGCAGCTGTTTTAGTGCAAACACAGGCAGTCAAAAAACTCTGTCAGACACTTGAGGTGGCCTAAATCCAGGCCCAGCTTAGCTGTATATGACGGTAAACTGCATGTCGAGGGCCCTAAAGTGAACACTAAGTGAAAGGTGTCACCTAAACACCCACCTGGCCACAACTGGTTTAAGATGTGGCTGGTGAGATATCACACTTCTAGACGCATAGATCTTTAGGCAGTCATTTTGTATGGAGTTCTAGAATTCACAAAGCCAGATCAGGCTGGGCGGTCTTTCTCTATATGCGCCCCCAGGCTATGGAATGCTTTACCTATTATTTACACAGGCCGAACCATCGCTGATGAAGTTTAGATGTGGCCTTAAAATCTAGCTCTTTGGCTTAGCGTCCTGTTAGGAGGGTTGTCTGTTTGTTGTGAATCGTAGTGCGTGTTTGGTATTTGCCGTCCTCCTCCGCCTTGCTGGTGTTGGCCATTCCTGATGAAAGTTCACCTCCTGTAGAATAAGCCATGAATGGAAATAGAAGCAGTTATAGAAACAAGTATGTACAATGCAATAGTTCTCGCATTATTAAGTGTGAGCTATTGGCATTATAAATGACAATGCCTTTTTTTTATTTCATTTGCATCAGTCCGTAAACAAGCACTTTGTACTTATAGTCCATGCTTATGAGAAGCAAGGCTGGCAGTCTCTTTTACTGCCAGCCTTGCTCATTGTAAGCAAGGACTATACATTCAAAGTGCGTGTTTATGCACCAATAGCAGGTTCTAAAAACAAATGAATAAAAGGCATTGTCATTTACAATGCCAATAGCTCGAACTTTAATAATGCGAGACCTATTGCATTGTAAATGCTTGTTTAAAGTGCACCCTTTCCTTCACAGGAAGCCAGTGTAATTTATTTCTGGCTTCAGAGACTGGCTGGAATTCCTTAAACGCAGTGTCAGCTATAACAGTCAGATTTTTAGAGGGGGGTTGCGAATCACCCAATCGTTCAGGTCTGGGGACTGTAACCCCTGTTGTGCTGAAGCCTACCATGATGCCTGAATATGGAGAGGCTATGGGGAATGCTATCCCCTGTCCCCTGATAACAGTATCTTTCACTCACTGATCGGATATGCAGAAATCCTAACCCTCTGAGAAGAAAAAAAGCTTACAAAATTTCCAAATACAAGAATTTATTTTCTATTTCTATGTATGAATAGTCACGTTCGCTGTAGATTTCAAGGTGCAGGAATGGATCAGCTTTTCCCTGTTTTCCTACCCAAACCCACATACTTGAAATGATTCTTCTTTTTTTTTTTTATTTGAAAAGTTTTTATTGAAAAATATAAGTGGAGTATACATTTGGCAGCTCTTATGGGTGGAGCAAGTTCTGGAGAGGCAGGAGTATGAAGTCAGGTAGAGCGCATACTTTCTTTCTGGATCAAGAAGCAGAAGTCTTGTAACTAATCATGAATCAAAGCGTGTGCTAACCTAAAAGCTTGACACATGAGCATTATTAGAGTCTTTGCATGTGAAGTTGGGCACAGTTGGGACTATGTTAACAAATTTGCTCATGCATAGTTATTTTTAAATATATATTTATTGGTTCAACAAATCCGCACTTCTGGATAAAAACACAGTCCTAAATAATTTTTCCTCTGCATGTGCTGCGCTTCAATGTAGTCTCTACATTTACAATTAAAATTATTGCTGGAACACCCAGCACGTCTGATAATCATCAGCATGTGCTATGACTGCCTTCGAAACATTTTCTAAACAGACTTTGAAAATTGCAACCTGAAAATAGGATCAGCCCAGTTATAGCCAAGTTCTGTTCTGGTAGGCGGTTACTTTACGCAAATTGACCAAAACCTTCCTGTGATATTCCTGGGGGACTGTTAGACATGACATCCTCAGTTTGGTATTCCCCCAAACATTTCCCTTCACTCCAGTTGTGCTGACCTTAGGGCTCTCGGCACTTTACTACTGCTAACCAGTGCTAGAGTGCATACGCCTAATTAGCCCATTTAATTTACTTGTAAGTCACTAGTAATTGGTACTACGTGCACCCAGGGCCAATATATTAAATGCTGCTAGTGGGTCTGCACCTATTTTGCCACCCAATAAAATAGCCATAGAAAATGTGTCTCTGGGTCTTCCACTGCAGCCTGTAGTTCAGTTTTAAACTGCAATTTTCAACTGCCTGAAGCAATAAACATTTTATCAGTGCGAAACCTTCCTTCCTAATACATATAAGTCACCTCTAAGGTAGGTCCTAAAGGGTCATTGGGAGGGTGCATTGTATTTACAAAGTAGGATATGTGTGCTAAGTTTTACATGTCCTGGCAGTAAAAGACTACCAAAGTAGTTTTTCACTGTTGTAAGGCTTATCTCTCCCATTGACTAACACTGGATTGCCTTATTACATTTAATAAGTGATAACTTTGTATTGTGTGAAGATAGAGATATGCTGTTTGCACTCAACTAAATTGTAACTCAAAACCAGCTTTAATGGCATTGTCAGGTCAGAATTCTGAAAGTTCACATTTTCTTGTGATAACCATTTGTGCCTTCTGCCAGTGTCCTGGGTCATATGACTATGAATAGCTCTGCTGTTGAGGTGTGTATATTGCTTCCAGACAGTAACACAAAGGCGGCCTGGGTGTCGCAGGATGGGCCATCCTGGCAGGATGAGTGGGAGGGGATGTACTGAGGCCCACTTACATTTTGAGGGGCTTTTGCCGGCTGTACACACAAAGGAATCTCACACCAGGCATGCCATGTATTTGTCACCCCAGAGAGTTTGCAGCCTTGACAGTGGAAGGGGAAGAACTTTCCAAAACAAGATATGGGGTAGTGTAGGGCATCCCTCCACAGAAAGGTTGGCACCAGGGATAACTATTGGACCTCCAGAGCCATTCTTCAGAACACTCCTGGAACAGTGGAATTTACAACTGAAGGACTGCCCTGCTGCCAGAGGACTGCCTTGCTGTCTCAGAAGAAAGACTGGACCTGCTTACCTTCATCCCAGGCTAACCCACAGTGACTCGAACAGTCAATTGGCTGACCTCTTGTGTGAGCTACCTGGGCATAACAAGCTCCAAGGGCTTCCCTGCAACTGCCCCACTGACCTGCTGCAACTGGACCTCCGTCAGCCCTGCTGGCCTCTGCTTGAGTGAGTCCCTAATCCCATAGATCTGACTCCCAAGGTCCAAGACCCGTGGCTGGCCTCACAATGAACTTCCTGACAAACTACCTTGGTTCGGATGGTGGGTACCATCCTAACCCAACACAGCATGACGCGATTCGACACAGGGCCTTGCATCGAAGCTCTCAAAACTCCTGATGGGTGACTTCATCAGAAGTGACGCAGCGTGATGCAACTCGACTCAGGACCTCACATCGCAGCTCCTGACTAGCAGCCTCATCTGAACCGATGCTTCCCAACAAATTTGAGACAGGTCCTCTAATTGTAGTCCTTGCAGTTCCTGATCGGAGCAGATGCAGCGCCAAGTAACTCAACGCAGGACTTTGCATCGCAGAACCATGCAGCCCCTCAGCAAAACTGATACCAAGAGATGCCAAGAGATGAGAAGCCTGACATCAAGGACATATGGTACAATTCACAGTAACCCCACAACAAAAGAATTGGGCATAGTGAAAGCTATATCATTGAAAACCGACATCATATGTACAAAAGCAGACAACGGTGGCGCGCTAGTCATCTTAAATACCAGCTATTACAATGAGCAATTAGCTACACACCTACTGGATTCAGACACCTATATGAAACTGGATGCAAACCCCACGGAACAGGTTGCAGCTGCCTTACAGGGCATTGTCCAGAAAGCTCTTGATGATGGGACCGTTAATGATAAAGTCAAGAAATACTTGATACAACCCAATCCAAAGAGTCCAACGTTATTTATGGTACCAAAAATACATAAAGACCCGGTTAGACCACCATGTAGACCTATAGTTACAACACAAGGGAGCTTACATGAACCGGTGGGAAAGTTCCTAGACCGACATTTACAACCATGTGACACAGCTATGAGAACATTCATAAAGGGCACTACTGATTTTCTCCACAAGCTCAATCAAGTCGTCATCGCAGAGGATGAAGACATTTTACTATGTACAGTGGATGTTAATTCACTGTACATGACCATCCCTCATCAACTAGGAATAGAGGCGGTTGAACACGCACTATTACAAAAGGATTATGAAGATAACTTAAAGGTTTTCCTTATGGAACTCATGGAATTCACCTTACTACATAGCTACTTCAAGTGGAATAACGACTGGTTTCAACAAAAAACTGGCACTTCCAAGGAAAATTGTGCCACGCCGGCATACGCTAATATCTTTATGAACCGCTTCGAGGAAGACAACATCTTAACGGTACAAGCATGAACAACCCATACCAAACTATTCCTAAGATTCATAGACAACATTTTCATCCTATGGAAAATTCCAGCAACTACCCTATGTGAACAATTGTACAAACTTAATCAGATTGACAGACACATACAATACACTTATGAGATACAGGAACAATCCATCACATTCTTGGATGTCCACATAACCAGAACACCAACAGGTTTTGAAACTGATTTATGTAGGAAGGACACCGACATAAACAACACCCTACATTATCAGAGTTTCCACCCAAAACCTCTCAAACAGCATCTACCACACACACAGATGTTAAGAGTCAAAAGGAAAGTTTCCAACCCAGAGAAAGCCACATCACAACTTGGAAAGATGGCCCGGAGATTCAAATCCCATGGATACCCCGACCAGGTACTAGAGAAAGCCAGTCACCGCTGTTCGCTCAAACCTAGAGAAGAATTACTCCTAACACAAAAGAAACTCACCAAGGATCGGCTTACTGGTGTTTCCAAATTTTCCCTAATGAGCGCCTCTTACAAACGGATTATTAAGAAGCATTGGCAAATATTGAAATTGGTGCAGGATTTTAACCACATCTTTGAACAAGAACCAATCTTTGCAAACACCAGAAGTAAAAACATTGGTGAAAGACTAAAACATCCTCGTCCATCATCATTGGAAATCACATATAAAGGCACAAAACCATGCTGGAACTGCAACAACTGCAACAGCATCATCAAAGGATCATACATTACCCATCCTATGAAAGGACATAAGATTAAAGTGAAGGCAACAGCTACATGTGATACTGCGAATGTGGTCTATATGTTAAAGTGTCCCTGTGGGAAAATTTACACCGTTCAAACAGAAATAAAAATAAAAATACGGTTGAATGAGCATAAATCCAATAGCAGAACCAAACAGATAAAATCAACAGTATCCCACCACTTTTTAGAAGCCGGCCACAACATCAGTCAATTGAAATTTTGTGTTTTAGAAACTATCGAAAAACGAGAAGGAAGAGACAATAATAATTTTCTGTTACAGCGTGAAAATTATTGGATTAACCTCCTATGTTTCATGAAACCTCATGGTATAAATGATCGTATGGAGTTTCTATGTTACCTTTAGGAACAAGATCTGGACTGCGTTTTGGACCTTCACCATGTTACCCACTTTTTAATGTTCTCTAAATCTAAAATGTATATATATTTTCTTTTAGATAATCCTCTATCCTGTGCCCCCCACCCCCCTCACCCACTTCCGCCCTGATGAAGGTGTAGCCCCGGCGGGGGCTTGGCACCGAAACACGCGTTGGCGTTCTTACCATCTGGGGATTAAGCAAGAGATTTGGACTATATTCCAACTGTTCCTCCCTGACCGCTTATCTAAAACAACTTTGCGAAGTGAAGCTTGAATGTATCTGGTATATGTGTTTTCTATGTGATAAGTATGCATGTGTAAGCTTGTGTGATTTGAGAGTGTGGTATGATGTGTGGGCCATGGTGAGGATGAATTTTTGTGTGTATTTATATGTGATGTAATTTATTCTATTGAATTGTTATCAATCAGGTGTAATCAAATATATCAATGATCTAAAAATGCATTGCTCTATAAAACAATAAAAAGAGATACATTTACATATTTGTGTACCTTTATCCTATGGTTTGAGAATGTATTTCATTGTGGTTTAAGGCTAACCCAAATATTATTGGACCTTATGTAAGGCCTTTGTTTGAATTTTGCGGGCAGGTTATTTCCTTTGCTCTGATTTACCCACTTTTTACACTTCTTACACTATTCATAATTATTTTCCACAAACATTTTTATGACCAAGTTCATGATTTATTTATATTGGTATGGACTTTTCAATTTACTGTATTTTTATTCACTGTATTACGATCATTGATTGAAGTACTTGATGTGGTTTATAATTAGGCCCTCTGTGGCACTATATTTTGTGCACCAGCCACCATTTTCGTAATTGACTGCATCTTTACACACTACTCACTAGCCGTTTTCTATGCCTATCACTCTATCACATAAACGTCATAAGAACCGCCTTTTTCTGGTAACCGGTACACCCAGACACACCGCAATAGATTGCTACACACTGGGAGACCCCCGCGTCTTTTCACCCATTACACTCTGTAAGCAACGATGATTAATGCCGTATTTCTATGAAAACGTTACGCTAATGATTGTTATATGAACATGCTGTTCATATAAACTAACAGCATCTCCTAAGTTGATTGTTAGCTAATCGTGCCCATCATTTAACCGGCATGACATTTTGTGTCTAACGCGTTTCATTCTCTCCTGATTCGGCACCTTAGCGTTTTAAACTCAGGCGCCAATTTAACATAACACTTTGTTGCACTCTTGTCGTTGTTACTGTTTGAGCACCGAGCACATATTAGTCTCGCTTTGAAAAATTCACGAAAACACGTTATGTTCACCTTTTCGGCACCTAATAAAATGCCAATCATCTTCTTTTGAACCCCACGTTCACCAACGATTCACCATTTTGTGGGTAAAGTTATCTCACCCTTCTTTGTGACTTACTTCATGTACATATGTGGAGTACTTACCAAAATACAATCTGTTATTGTTACAGAATATCCCCAGATGAAGGCAACCATGCCGAAATGCATTGGGATGACTAAAAGTTATGTAACAACTATAATGCATTCTGGGAGTTGAAGTGTACACCGTTTGGAAATTGGAATAACATAATTGTGATGCAACAGTTCTAATAAAAACTTCATCTTTATGAACAAAGAACCTCTTCAATACGTTTTTTGATCAAACAAAGAAACTTTCATAGAAAGGACTTTAGACTCAGTGCCCGGGGGACATACTCCACTTGTATGGGGATGCACCCAGATTGACAATTCTCAGCTGGACCTAAACTGGTCCCTATATCGGTTCTCCATCACTGTCAGCATGAAATTGTAGTTTTGTTGCAGTTTGACACAACCAGATAATCACAGTTGGCACTTTGTGCTTTTGGTGCTATTATTACCAAACACTTTCATCATCAATATCTCCGGTTCTATTGATTAGACGTTAGTTATTCTGGTATCAATTTATTTATTAAAATGTCCTCTATTGTTCTAAATGTGTTTGATATTTTTCTTGTGTCATGTTTTCACTTTATTACTGTTCCCGTGCACCATAAATACTTTATACATTTCCTCTAAGTTAAGCCTAACTGCTTCTGTGCCAAGCTACCAGAGGGTTAAGCATAGGTTTAATTTTAAATTAAACCTATGCTTAACCCTCTGGTAGCTTGGCACAGAAGCAGTTAGGCTTAACTTTTGGAGACCCCTGATTTAGTGTCTTTCATGGTTCACCCAACAAAGATTGTCGTTGTCGCCTGAGTGGGGCTTCCACCCACCTCAACCATTAATCCAATTACTTACAGGGAGCGCTGTGGGAATTAGCACCACTGTGGGGATGCAGCATCTCTCACTTAGTGGGGTGGGCACTCCTTGATCATGTCTAATGCTTGTATCAATGTTATAATTGTGTCCCATGCTCTCACAATCTTCCTCTTTTTGACCTCTTCACTTCTTTAAGTAGCAGGTATTCTCATATTATGCTCCTTTCATCAGTTCCCTATGTCGATTCTGGATACTATGGTCTTTTTCCGCCTTCCAGCTTCTGGCAATTTGTTTTTTAGACAAGATCATTTCCAGAGCATAGTTATTATGTCCTGACTGCCACAGTAGGATTTTCGCCTGCTACATGTTCCATGGGAGGGATATCCTATGGTAGGAAATCCTATTGCTCATTGGTGGCCTCCGGAAAGTAACATAGCTTGGAGGCCATTGGTAAAAGCATGAGGTGGAGCTGCCAGCTAAACTCTACACAGAAAAAATTCTAAATATCACTCTGCCAGAATATTATGGCAAAACATTGTGATGGCAATAATATTGTGATACTGTAACAAAGTGCCCGTCCGTATCAACGAAGAGTCCCCCTTTAATGACTGGTGGAAGGCTAACGTTGGTTCCCCTCCCTCTTTACACCGTTACCAGAGCGAGTGGAACACCGAAGGGGACTACCCATGGCCGGACACAGAGACGCAGGAAGACTATCCCTTTAACTGGAGAATCCCCGCTCCTTGAGGACGTAGACAGCCCCGGATTGGGTAAAGGTCCGGAAACACAGTGTTTGGTGTGCGACGACACCCAGGTGGAGGAAGGCGATGGTGTTTGGCACAGCGGAGGAGCGGCCGGAGAACTACGGGAGAAGGCGAGCCGAGAGGACGAGGAAAGTAAGCCAGGAGGCCAACGGTTTCGCGGAGCGCCGTGCCACACTCCCGAGGGAGGAGTGTGGCTGCAGCAGGTACGGCGGCGGTTTGCGGGGTGAGTCGGGAGACGGGGAACCTCGACTCCATAGTCTCGCTCTATTTGTGATATATGTCCATGGTTACCCTTATCCTCCTAGTGTAAATAGCCCTTCACGAATTTCCCCCACCCATGAGCCTCGCACTGGTACCTGATTATACAGCACAGACTCGCTGGTGTCCCCCTCACTACCCCGGGTAACCTTTGGGTTAGCAGACATAGGACAACGACTCTGACGGGCTGTCTCTTTATCTTTCATTGCTCCGGGACCCACCTGAGGAGAAAGCCAGATGATCACCCAGTGCCTGAGTCCAACAACTGAGAAGACTACTACGCTAAGAGCCTGAAGAGCCTGAGGGTGCCTCGGTTGCAAGACGGATCCCGCCGGATTTCAGAGAGACAGACTGAGTACCCGTTACAAAAAGACCCTAACCAAAATAAAACTCTACCTTCCTAGATCGAGTCTCAGGCCCCTTATTGATACCACGCCACAGATACATAATAACAAAAATAAATGTATACTTTTTTCTGTTTATCAATAGTATAGATGTTAAAAATGTGTTGATCAAAAATATAACTTAATATAGTTTGCATTAATATTATGATCTGTAAGTTTATTTTTACATTTTGTTTATCCAAAGATGTGTTTTGCTGTGAGTTAGTTTTTTAAATTATCATTTTATGTTTTTCACAGTTTTCGGTTATTTGGGTGGGAGGTGGAATGGGTAGTGTTTGATTTTTAAATTGTTATAACTGTTTTCAAGTGACATTTTTTTGTAAGTGTGAAATTATTTGGTGCTCATTTCTATCCAATTTAATTGTTATGTTTTTAGTTATTGTGGTTTATGTACTTTGTTTTATTAAATATTTTGTTATAAAATATTTGACCAGTTGTGGGGTTCACTTGCGTATTGGGTGAGAAGTATTTTAATATTAAAGTCATTTTATTTTTTTGATGGGGCTTGAAGTGTAATTAATGGGTTTGATGCTTAAGACAATATATTATGGGGAGATTGACCTTATAATCTAATTAAAAAAATATTTTTGAAATGCTTTTAGAATAAATATGCTTGGAAAAATTGGGATTGATAGATTTAGTAATTTAAAATTATTGTAACAAATAGTTTGTGGTTCTGCTTTAATTTATAAGAATAGTCTAATTGAACACTGACGTGTTTCAGAATATTTAAAATGCATTTGGGTGGGTATACAGTTACAATAGTACATATGGTACCACGTAATTTATACAATTTACTACATTTGCCACCCTCAGACATATTGACTTTTAAGTTTGAATAGTAAATCTCAGACACACACCAACATTTGCACTTTCTCCAATGTTTGTGGAACTGGAGTTAGAACAGTAAATCACACACCAAGTTTTGCATCTTCATCAATGTTTGTGAAATTGGAGTTAAAAAAGTATATTTGCCCCCACCCTAAATGTATGCATTTTTTCCAATATTTGTGGGATTGGAGTTAGAATAGTAAAGCGTACACCACTCGAACTGGAGTATGAATAGTTTATCTGCACCTAATTAATATACTTTTCCCATTATTTGTGGGATTGGAGTAACAGTAGCATATTTGCCCTTCACCTGAACCAGTATAGTGAAAATATTTAAGAGAAAAACATTTATATGCAATATTAAAATAACATGTTACAAGTACCATAGGTACCCACAGGCCCAAATACGGAGGGCCAGGGGGAAGGGGGCTCTGTTAGGGGCCCCCAAAGTAAGTTTCAGACAGCCAATCCATGTCGGAAAGGCCGATATGGATTGGTTGTCGGAAACCGATATCATAATCCCAACGGCAGAAACACAGTCCTTAAGGGATTATAAGCGCTTTCCGACAGGCCGACGGGGCTCTTTGAGCCCGTCAGAACCATGTCGGAATACCACGCCGGTTTAAACTCTGACCGCTGACATCATTATACGGGGGTCAGACTTTAAACCTACCATGTCAGTCGGAAAGTCTCTGATCAGCAGTCAGAGGCTTTCCGACCGACATCGTAATCAGGCTCTCTGTCTCTAAGCACAGAAACATACACACATTACACACTATATTCCAAAAAACGTAAACACCATTTCAAAATATATATATGAAAGCGCTTATGTCTGATGCTGTAGAAAATCCAGGCACACCATTCTTCCGCTGCAGATATTCCAAAATGTATACCACCCCCACTAAATAAAGTCCAAAAAACATTTAAGAAATCCGAATCCATATCAAATCTATTGATACCCATCAAACAACGAAAAATTATTTGACTAAAAAGCCCGAAATAGAAGAACATTTTTATATATAGACGAAAATCAAAGCATTCCATTGCATTTTCTTCAAAACCCCCATACAAATATTAGTACATGCAACTCCAAAAGGAAAGATCTTTGGTACTTGTAACATAAAAACAATAAATATTCCTACTCTTACCTGAAAACACCAAAATGCACATTAATTATTAAGCAATCCCCATATACACCCTACACTAATGCAGCAAACAAGAGTGCCACAGTATTCTGCAGGTCTTGTAATTTGTTTAAAATACACTGCTGCAAGTTAATGAATAAAACATTACAATAATTGAGTTTCGACAGCACAAGGGCGGTGACAACTATTTTCCGCATATCATGAGGAATGAACGGAAAGAACTTCCTCCAAATCTTTAGTACAAAGAAAGAAGAGGAGGTAACAGCATTGACTTGCTTTTCAAATGACAGTTTGTCATAGAAAATGATCCCTAAATGTTTTACTTTAGAGACCAGTGTTGGTAACGTTCCTAATCCCTTTGGCCACCAGGCTGGAGACCAAAACTAAGTATTGTTGTCCAACAAGAGCACTTTAATTTCCAGGAATTACATTTTAAACAGCTGTTGGATATCCAGTTGTTGATCTGCAGCATGCAGCTATGGAATTTGCTTGCTAAATCCTCTGGGTTCCCTGACACTGAGACTACAATCCGGGTATCACCTGCGTAGATGATCACTACAAATCCAAACTTTTTAGGCAAGCCAGGTCGGTCACATAAAGATTATAAAGAGTAGGGCTCAGAGACGAGCCTTGAGGCACCCCACATGACAGAGAGAAAAAGCTGGATGAGAAGCCATCCATAGCCATAAATTGTTCTCTCTCAGATAGAAATGATTTCAGAAGAGCACGTCCTCTGATGCCTAGGGAATAGAGACAGTCAATCAATATGATATGATTGACCGTATCAAATGCAGCCGAGAGATCCAGCAAGATCAGGGCTGAATTACTTCCTTGATCGAATGGGGAACCTCTGCTGGTCAAACGCTCTTGCTGCCCTGACGACCCTGTGTCCTGCTGGAGCCTTTGTTTTCTGCTGCTTGCCCTCCCGCCTCCCGCTGCCCGACTCCACTGACACCTCGGAGTACGGAGGTGGCCGAGAGGAGTGCGGTCGAGGGAATCGGGAACTACATTTCCCAGAAGTCCAAGCGGCGCACGCCGCGTCACCAGCGCGCCTGGAGGCGCTGAAATAGCGCATCACCCCGGTCGAGGGGGGGAACCTCTGCTGGTCAAACGCTCTTGCTGCCCTGACGACCCTGTGTCCTGCTGGAGCCTTTGTTTTCTGCTGCTTGCCCTCCCGCCTCCCGCTGCCCGACTCCACTGACACCTCGGAGTACGGAGGTGGCCGAGAGGAGTGCGGTCGAGGGAATCGGGAACTACATTTCCCAGAAGTCCAAGCGGCGCACGCCGCGTCACCAGCGCGCCTGGAGGCGCTGAAATAGCGCATCACCCCGGTCGAGGGGGGGAACCTCTGCTGGTCAAACGCTCTTGCTGCCCTGACGATCCTGTGTCCTGCTGGAGCCTTTGTTTTCTGCTGCTTGCCCTCCCGCCTCCCGCTGCCCGACTCCACTGACACCTCGGAGTACGGAGGTGGCCGAGAGGAGTGCGGTCGAGGGAATCGGGAACTACATTTCCCAGAAGTCCAAGCGGCGCACGCCGCGTCACCAGCGCGCCTGGAGGCGCTGAAATAGCGCATCACCCCGGTCGAGGGGGGGAACCTCTGCTGGTCAAACGCTCTTGCTGCCCTGATGACCCTGTGTCCTGCTGGAGCCTTTGTTTTCTGCTGCTTGCCCTCCCGCCTCCCGCTGCCCGACTCCACTGACACCTCGGAGTACGGAGGTGGCCGAGAGGAGTGCGGTCGAGGGAATCGGGAACTACATTTCCCAGAAGTCCAAGCGGCGCACGCCGCGTCACCAGCGCGCCTGGAGGCGCTGAAATAGCGCATCACCCCCGTCTCGCGGGACGCCGGGCGAAGCCCGGGCAAAGGGCGGGCCGTCTGAGGCCGTCCGAGGTTGGCCAAGGTTGGGTTGGGCCTGGTCTCTTGGCTTGCTGCTTTAGAACTGACGCCTCTGCATATCAACACTTCTCTGCAGATTGCTACGTAAGTTTCTTTTTACTTTGGTTGTGTACAAAGAGTATTATGCCTCCTAAAAAGTTAACCACTCCTAGCAACTCTATTGAGAACTATCTGGTACAAGTTGTTGAAAAAATTAACAACGACAGAAGAGCTTCTTTGGGAATAGACTCATCTACCCAATCCCCCTTTATTGACATCGAGGCAGATGATCCCTTTGGCCTTCAAATCAACACTAGCACTAATAGTGCTACACCTGACTCGTTTCCGGATACTATCATTATACAGCCCAGTGGTACTGTTGCTGGACCTGAAGACCTTAGTGTCAACGAAGTACTGACTGATATAACTATTAGTCATGATCCTTCCACTTCCCCTCCAGCACCCGTTCCGGGTAAACGGGAGTGTCTCAGGTCAGCTAAGAATAAAGTTGCAAACCCCCCGAGGAAACACTCTGAGGAAGAGGAGCCTGACCTGACTAATGAGGCGTATGTCACACTTTCAAATGCTCAATTTAATAAACTACTGACTCTGATGGACACTAAAATCAAAGGTGTGGTCAAACCCCTGGTTAGTAAAATAGATAAGTTAACTTCCGAGGTTAACCGACTGGAATGTCTATTACAGAAAACCATGGGAGAGATAGTGAAACTTCCGGAAAATGTCTCTGCCAAGTTAGAGGAATCTCTAAACAAATCAGTAACTACAGCTATCAGTGGACTCATCCCTCCCCCTGTATCAAACCCCCCAATGGCAAGTAATAGTACTCTCCCTGGTGATTCCCATATTGCCCCGATCCCTGCTCCTGTTGTTGAAGACCCATTCACTGAAAAAGGGACTTTCGAGCTTGTGGTTGAAGCATCCCCATTGGTACTTGTCCTGGCTAACGTTCCTCCCTTGGCTCAAGGTGAGCGGGAAACAACATCTTCTCTAATAAACAAATCCTTATCATGGCTAACCAACAACATGGTAATCACTCCCTGGGGAAAGCAGCAACTCTCTGAAGAGCTCGTCAATGCAAGAAGGGTACAGTGGATCGGGGACAGGGTGAAAAAGTTCAAAGGGGAGTGCGTCGTTCTCCACTTCTCTGACCCTGGGGTCCTGCCTAACATCTTACCTAACATTTTACCACCACAAAGGCGAACAACTTCAATCGTTCCATTGACTTTGGACTTCTTCTATCCTAGAAAGGGAAGTGGTCCAAACTCAAGTATTTTAAGAACCAAATGGAACATTGTGACCAAGAGGGGGAGAAAGGATGTTGCTTCAGTGGACTGGGGCTTGGGGTTGGAAAATCGTTTTTTCTGCACTTTCTAACTTAAACGATTGCGATTGACAACCATCCACTTGTAATTCTATCCCCTTGCCCCTCTGTGACAAAAGTTCTTCTGATTTAGACTGTAATTTAATAACAAATAGCCCCCAGGGGTTTCTGATTGATGATCCACCAGGGCTACCTAACGTTATATCCATAAATCAGGTTACTGGGGGTAGGACGTCACACAAGCCTATTATAAACCCCTGTACTCTTATGACATCTAATTCAGGGAATCTTTTGTCATGGAATGTGGCTGGAATATCTTCCAAAATGGACAGCGCTGACTGGTTTGAATTTATTAACAAGTACGACCTTTGTATTTTTCAAGAGACTTGGGCGTGTGAACCTACTTTTGCATTGGGGTACGTAAATTTTCATGTTTCTGCTATCAAGGGACCAAAAGGGCGGCCGATGGGGGGCCTTATCATATGGATTAGGCAGTCTTTAAAAATTGCTGTAAAATGTGTGGAACTTGACCAAAAAGATATCCAGCTTATCAGATTGACTAGTGATCTACCCATCTCCATAGACATTTATAACATCTATGTAAGAGGTGGCAGCAAAGGCAAATCTGAGGTTCTTATGTGTCTTTTTACACTTCTTGAGACACAATCTGCAGGGAAAAACATACTAATTGCAGGTGATTTGAACCGGACATTCTAACCTCTCATCACTGGTGATTCTCCTCTGGGAGCAGAGGAAGATAAGCTTTGGGACATTCCCACACTAGATTCCCCACCGATAACTCGGTGGACGGCTGACATCCTAGGTCTAAACGCTATGTGTTTGGAGCATGGGCTACGAGCCTTGAATGGCCGAACCCAATCAGACCGTGTTCCCGCCATGACGTTTAACAATGGGCGTAGTAAAAGTCGCATTGACTATGTCATCTGTAGTATATCGATTTGGTCATCTCTCAGTGACATGGTAGTAACAGCTAGGATAGAAAGCGACCATGACCCGTTATGTGTTTCACATAATTGGTGGACAACTAACGTAATTGATCCAAACCCTTGTGACCAA
This sequence comes from Lissotriton vulgaris, assembly GCF_964263255.1. NCBI lineage: Eukaryota > Metazoa > Chordata > Amphibia > Caudata > Salamandridae > Lissotriton > Lissotriton vulgaris. The sequence goes on along the minus strand of NC_141698.1, from coordinate 274,704,463 downwards.
CTTGTGCCCCCAACGATCACGCCATCCAATAACATGCGTAGGCTAAGGTGGTCTGGTGTTAAGACTGACCAGCAGGCCCTGGAAAAGATAGGAGCAGCGGCAGACAAGGCCATTCTGGCATTGGAAAATATTGCTGGATATGCACAGGGACATGAAGACATTACCATAGTTCATATGACTCTTTTTAATGAAGTCAAAAATTTCTTCTTAAAACCCGCACGAAATAATAGGGCTCGTCCATTTAAATTAGCAAAGTGGTACAATCAAGATTGCAGGGCAGCAAGATTTAAATTAGGAGCCACAATCAAAAGTAATAATTTGAGTGAGATTCGGTCTGCCAGGAAGCACTATAAAAACTGCATTGCCAGGGCAAAAAGAGATTGGGACGAAGACCACTGGCAGAAACTGAGATGTGCAAGTGAAAGTAAACACTCTAGACAATTTTGGCATATTGTCAAATGGGGCCACGATAGATCTCCAGAGACTCCCAACAATAATGTCCCTCATGATGCTTGGGTTAAATTTTTCAGCGAGCAGTACTCTTCCAGGGATCAGCTCGTTGATAACTCTAGCCCAATATATCTGTTCGCAGACGAAGACATCTTTATGCAGAGCGAAGTCCTGACTGTCCTGAAATCTGTGCACAGGGGCCGTGCCCCGGGTAATGACGGAGTACCGGCGGATGTCTTTTTAAATGACACCGACAGGTGGAGCAAGTACATCTGCCTTCTATTAAACCATATTGCCAGGGGCGCAGAAATCCCGGTATCCTGGCGGGGTGCTGTCATTATCCCAGTATATAAAAAGGGGGATCGTGCCCAACCCTGTAATTACCGCCCAATCAGCCTAATAGACACGGTTCAAAAAGTGGTAGGACGTGTAATTATTAATAACTTGCTTGATTGGGCTGAGGAGCAGAACGTCTTATCTCCTTTTCAGGCTGGGTTTCGAAGAGCAACCAGCACTGTGGACCAGGTCTTCCGTTTCCAATTGATACAATGGCGGACCGTGGTCCTGGGCGGATGCAGTCTCTACGCAGCTTTTGTTGACCTACGGGCTGCATTCGACCTGGTGCCGAGGGCAAAATTGTGGGAGGTGTTGGCAGCTCTGGGGGTCCCGATGACTATTTTAACTTTGATCATGAGACTCCATGAGGGCACTTATGCTAAGATCCAATGGGGTGGTTACGGCAACGATACTATTGACTTCCCTGTCGAGCGTGGGGTTCGACAGGGCTGTTCAATGGCACCGACATTGTTTACTCTTTTTATAAACGGAATTGTCCCCCGTATGCAAGCTGAGCCCGTAGATGCTCCCTCACTTGCAGGTGCAAAAGTTCCTATTTTAATGTTCGCAGACGACACCTTAATTTTATCAAAATCCCCTAGCGGTCTGCAAAAGGCATTGGTAATTTTTGACAAATTTTGTAGTGACCATGGCTTGGAGGTAAACGCAGCTAAAACAAAACTCATGGCTTTTAATCCTTGCAGGAATTTCAAATCCAAAATATCCATGAGTGGGCGTTGCCTTGAAGTAGTTAATTCTTTTACTTACTTGGGGATACACATTTCAAATGATAACAGATGGAACCACCACTTAAATCTTGCAGTATTAAGACATAAACAACTGGCTGGTACCATCATTAAGGAGCACAGGAAATCCTTAACTAAACCAATCAAACCGCCATTAATCATATACGAGGCTAAGGCAATAGGGTCAGCACTGTACGGGGCAGAGCTGTGGGGGCAAGAAAACCTCCAGGAGCTACAGATGTCAGAGAATAACTTCCTCCGAAAACTAACTGGCACCCCACAGAGCAGCCCCCTCTTGCCACTCAGATATGACCTTGGCAGGAAGGAAATCTCGGCAATGTGTAAACTCCGACCGATATTATATTGGCGTAGAATCTGGACCTCCCCTGAGCTGTCACAATATGCAGAAGGATTTGCTGATGTGATCAAAGCAGACCGATTTCATAAGATCAGATGGTTTAGATCATTAAAAATAGCATTAAGTGAACTAGGGTTAAGCGAACTCTGGTCTGATCCAACCGGGTCATCCTTCCCATCCAAGTTGTTCATAAAAAACCTTTTCTGGGAACAGGCAGAGAACAAGAGTCTCCTTAGCAATAATAACGGGTCTATGACTACTGCCTTCCTTGAAGCTAAACTGTTTCCGATGTTTGAAATTTACTGGGATATTATAACTAAACCCATGGATAGGAAACTGTTTTTCCAAATGAGGGCTGGCTCTTTACCTCTGAGTAGTTTAACATCAAAATGGAGAAATGGAGGTCCAGCTATTTGCCCAGTCTGTGGGGAAGGAAAAGAAACGTTGGGTCACTTCTTGTTTGCCTGTCATGCATATTCTGTTCCTAGACGTGTTTGGTTGGCTCCCATGTGTAGAAATCTGGGTACTAAAAGTAGCATGGTAGCTCTACGCATTGTTAAATCTACCTCCTTAAACTGGATTATTATAGCGACTGCCAAGTACTTGGGGTGGGCGTGGGTAACTAGGCAGAGATTGCTAGCAGGGTGACTACTCTCTGCCTAGCCGAACAGAGACTGCTAGTTTATCTATTCTCTGCTCCCATGCTAGGTGTCTATCTGACGAAAACATTTTTATATTGATTTTTAACTGTGAAATAGGATTTCTTCTAAATATGACTTTTTACTATATGAACTTTGCACCTTTGATTGTAAATAACAGGATGAAATGTTATTTTAAAACTGTCTTTTTAACGTGTATTGTGCTTAAGTCATGTCCGACTTTGTAATTTAATTGTATTTTATTATGTGTTTGTTTGTCTGCTTTTATGAGTAATACTCGAATAAAGCACTTTTTGAATTGAATTGAATGTGGCTCTCAGCTCTTCTGAGGCAAAGTTCAAAGCTGATTCCATGCCATGTTCACCCCTGAAACCAAATAAATTGTGATGGGTCCAGGAGGTGATTTAACTCAAGAAAGAGAGTCAGTTCTTTATGTAGTACCTTTCCAATGATCTTAGCTGGAACAGGGAGATGTGATATTGGCTGAAAGTTGTTAGGGCCCAATGGTTAAGGTTAGATCTCTTTAGTAAAGGCAGAATGGAAGCAATTTTCAACACCTTAGGGAAATAGCCTTGGGTGAGCATTACATTAGAAATGTTCACCCACTGGTAGGATATTACTTTTAGGGTTAAATGGGATTGTTTATAATTATGCCTATTTATCTTATTATGTTTAATTAGATGTAATAGATATGTGCATTTTTTTGTATAATGTTCTTAACCTTTGTAAACACATTACTTTTTAATGGATATACATGTATTAAAATGGACTTTTTAAGTTTTGTATAAAGGACTTTTTAAGTTTTGTATAAAAAAATATATTTTTGAAATACAGATTTATTCATGTTTTTAAACATAGTTTGTAAATATTTTTGATCTTTACACTTTTTTGTCAGCATTTTACTTCATTTAAAAAACAATATTTAGTTTTCTACATTTGTGTCATTAGTGAATATTTTTTAGTTGATATTTATGTTGCTGATATCAGTGTGTTTTGTAGTAGATATTAGGAAATGCTATTTTTCTATCTAATGTTATGTCATAGAACCGTGCACTGGGAATGACTCCTAAGCACCCGCTGCATCTCTCGCCTCAGAATTATGATACGGTAGAACAAGAGGAAGAAAAGTGAGATCCAGAACCCATTGACAATTAAATCATGAATTGCATTTTCAAACCCATCACAGCAACAGTAGGAATTTCCTGCTACAGAAAGTGACAGCTGAAGCTGCACCTTTTGTTTTAAACTCAGAAAAATTACCACATAGAGAATTATGTTATCCAGGAATGGGAGCTTGACTACATCATTTCTGCGGATGCCTTTCAATTTCCAATCTCTAGCACCATCTTTAAGCCTGGGCATCAGTAAAGAACTTGCCATACTATGTACCACTCTTGGGCCATCAAAGTCAACATCAGAGACAAAAAGTACCTGCAACTTGAATTTGCTCAGCAATTCTATACAATCCTGACCTTTTCAAGGAGTCAAAGATAACTTCAGTAAGTCCTTGAGGTGGATCATAAGAACCTTAAGTACCTTCCCTGTAGCGAGGTTCAAACCTGTCTAGGATTTATGAAGCACTGTGCCAATCTTCTTATCAATGTAGTCTAACGTGAATGCATCCTCCACTCTTGTGACAAGTCACCCCTCCAAATATGCAACATGAAATGTACCTTCACAGTCTGTGGAAACACGGACCCTACTTCTCAGCAGACTTTAGTCTTTTGCTCCAGGATGGAAACTATGCCGGTCATTTTATTCACACTAGAATAACATTCTTCACAGTCAGGTACGTGGAGAGCTTAAATGAGGAAGAGCAATTAAACTGGGGAAAGAAATCCGCACTTGTGGCACCCGGGTCCCTGCTTCTGGAGGACCCATATTCTCTCTGAGATTGGATAACACTGCTTGAAAATTCTATTTTTGATTTAATTGCCCTTGGGTTCTGGATCTCACATTTCTTCCTCTTGTTCTACCGTATCATAATTCTGAGAGGACCATGATAATGTGGACAATGAATTCCTCTTTTTACTGTATATACTGTAGATCCCCTTGTCTTCTTGCAGCTCTTTTATAGTCTCATTCATCAGCACCTTGAGGGTAAATACCCTCCATAAATATTTAAATGACCAGCACAATACCTGTCTCAATACCTAAAGTCTGCCATAAAATTCTTAAATGGAACACAAAAAAAGTCTGTGAATAGGATCCTCAGTCTAAGCATTATTGAAGGTAGCTTTAAATTACAACAGTTGTGTAAAGCGCAGTTGTGTAAACCCTGGAGTGCCATACGGTGGTGTTAGTGTCATCCACAGTACATTCCAAGTTGGTTTATGGCAATGTCCTTGTGGATGGAATTTGTGGGCTAGGTTATTAGGCCTTCATCTGCTTGGACGCTGTCGCTTTTAGACTGAGAAATTGGGATATTGCCCCAGATCTTTGATGCTTGATTCAGTGGCATTCACTGCAGAACAGGATATTCATCAAATGTCTGACTTTAGTGTTCACATACCTTTGTGTATCCCGGTTTTCCAGAAGAGAAATGATTTGCTATCTCATCCTGCTTTAGCAGGAGCTCTATGAAGATAAGCCGCTGTTGGGGGTCTGCCAAGCTAACTATAAAACTAGTTATGATGAGAAATAAGTGCGTCATGTCCTAAAAGCGTGAGATTTGATTTCTGTTTATATCTGTTGTATCCAAGCTCTTTTGACTTGTTAGGTGGCTCCACTGAATCTATTCTGCACAAGAGGTCAATAAGGTAGACTGCTGGAAGTGTTGCAGGAAAAGCTATGTTAGCTCTGTGGCAACATTATAAAATAGGTTTAAGGAAAGAGTAGACAAAGTGCTTCCCTGGTGTCCCCCTTAAGAAACATCCGCTTCCATGGGTAATATGTCTGGGCTTTCTCCTACATAGTCTACCTAGTATCTGGTGTGCTTCGAGTCCCAAACTTGAAAGTAGCAAGTACCTAGGTGAGGGTCCAGTCTTCAAAAGGGCCAAACCCCATGTCTAGTTAGCAGAAGTCCTACTTATCATACCTCTCCCACCAGGGTTGGCATCTTTAACAATGGTGAAGAAGAGAGCATTCCTTACTTACTGCCAACAAAAGAAGCCTTTAAATCTAGATTCGTTTCCACCTCCTGAAGACGAGGGGAGACACTGATGGCCCAGGGGAATCTACATGATGGAAAATTGGACCTGGCCTTGTGCCATACCCTCTAACCCTTGGGTTCCCAAAAGTTGAGCTTTCCCTGTTGCATCAGGGTCCTCCAGAAGAGAGCTCTTCCTTCTTCTACCCACCAAATTGCAGTTGCAAAGCCAAGGCCCCACGGGGCTGCCCTGAAGGCAGCAAGTCCCCAAGGTCCCAGGTGCTATGGTACCCCTCAGCAGGTAAATGATCACAGGGTTGATTCTTCCCCAGGAGCCTCACCTTTCTGCTGGTGTAGTGGGGATGCTTGCAAAGCTTGATGTTCATGGAGTCCAGGAACATGGCGTCTGTGATCTCTCCGACCGTCAAACATGCCTCATCCAGGATAGAGATGATCCCCCGATGTTGCTGCTCCACCAAGTCCACGATGATCTGGTTGTCAAAGTACTCAATCTGTGGGTAGCACAAGGAGAGTAGATCAGAGACCCATGAAACAGTAAAGCTAGGTATAGTCTGTTTAAGTTTCCAGAAAGGGCACAGCAGCGAACTGCTATATCTCTCTCTTAAAGACTGTTATATTAAGAAAAGGCAGGAGAGACCTCATCTAGTCTGTACCCTTCCTTTTGCAGATAGAACACTTCAAGTCCCCATATACTTAAGGCTCTCCTCTCACCACCTGTATCTAGTCAGAACTGTTAATGGGTATCAAAACTACAACTTGAAGTACTGTCATTATCAGGTATCAACCTCTTCCCATCTAGCTTACTGAGTTTCGACACCACGAAAGCTAGCCTGCCTTAAATTTGCATGGAAAGGCTAAAGACCCAGCCCTGGCTTGAAGAGTTCTTAATACCTGAAAAAATAACTAAAGTCTTGACTGGAATGTAACCTTGGTTGATGCCACTGATTACAAGAAGCTATTTTCTTCCAGAAACAAGTACCCATCATCAGCTCTTGAATTATGATCAGCCAACTAGCTTTGGATAGCTGATAATCACAATTCTTGTCATACTTTTGTCTTGCATCTAAGATGTTTTATCATAACAGTGTCATTTTAACCCTCAATGCTCTTTCTTATAAGGGACAGGTGAAATCTGAGATGGGAGCAAGACGGTAAATGAATGGATAGCCTGTTAAGGTACATGGATGGAGCAGTGGGAAGAAAACATGGGCAGAAATTAAGAGTATTAAAAAATATTTTCACTGAAGATGGTCAATTAGTACATTGGGCTTCTATTTAGAAATATAATTACTTATCCTAAATATACACAAGGCTGAAAACAAACAGTGCAAAATCAGAGAAACTCCACACGGTGAATAAAGACAGACAACTATATGTATCATGTGAAACTATTTTACGCTGCAAAGTTAGATACTTGCTTCCCCTACTTCCAGCCACAGAAGGAGGCATCTTATAGATTCATCTCGTTACTGGGAAGAAAGTCCTTAAATCTGAACCACTACTTTATGTGCGCTCAGTTGATGGGGGTCAAAACTTTGTGGCTAGATGAGGCCCTACCTTGCAGAGGGTGCACGTCTGCAATTTATTTTTAAATAGAGGGTTTATCACATCCACCTTTTCTTATCTACCTTTAACAGTATCTAATGCCATGGAAATTCTAGAAATCAAGGCTCCATTCAGCAAAAAATGGACCCAACTCCATCTGTATTCTTTGGGCATTGATGCAGTCAAAGTTAAGGCCTCTTGGGCTTGGAAAAAAAAAGTTACTTACTTGTAACTATTTTTCCAGTGCTCATAGCTTTCTTGTTCACGCCAAAGGGAAGAAGATCCCTTCAATGTTCTTTGCTCCAATATAGTATTGCTGATACACTTCTGAAATGCAGCGAAGTGAAAATCATGCTATACCTCCATGCAACACTAACATCCAGGCAAGATCCAAAGCATCTGTTGGACAGGCAGGGCTATCGAAGCTACTGTGGATGCAGGGGCTGCTAGAAAGCCGGCATAGCAATGGTGCGACCAAACAAAGGGGATCGGGGACAGTGTTAACTTCAAAGTCTATGAGATAATGTGCCCCTGAGATAAGATTTAAAACAGCATTTCAAAATACAGTCAGTAAGAAAGGACTGAATCAAAAAGGAAGTTTGAAGTCAGAAATTTAGTAAAACCGTTAAGGTTTATTAAAATATTAAAGTACAATACAAAATTAGGGCACCAGCACTTAGCCGCACCACTTCTCACAGAGGTCTGTGGGGGGCCAGGGAGCCCTGTAAGTCAAACAACTGCCATCTATTTACCTGCAGATTCCTCACCTGAGAACGATTCCAGATGTCACACTGGATCTCGACACACCAGTAGAGAGCGTTCGCTTCATATTGACGCCGGAAGTGATGTCTGATGATGTTACCGAAACCAAATACCACTCAACCAGGTGCACTGTCAGTTTCCATCCATTTTTTCCAAGCCTTTGAGGTCGTTAAGATAGAGTGGCATCGAAAAGAGGTCATGGAGTAACAAACTCAGATTGGGATCTTATTAAATCTTTCCCTATTAAACTTCAATCAGATGGGGAGGATGGTGAAGGAAGCTGCAAGCAGATAGAGTATCCACCACAACGTTTGCTACCAAAGGTATATAGCTTTTTCTACTGATAGATACATATATCTGCCTGCTCCTCACCTGTTGAACAGATTCACAAGCAACACAGTTACTCAGAGTGCAACGGATGGATCAGTAAATGAGGAAGTCTTGCATGATGGATCTAGCATAGTCGTCAATCTTAGGCACTTTCAAATCCAGTCAGTAATGCTTAGCATTGTGTGTAATGTAACTACCTTGCAAATTTCTGTGATCAGAACAACTCTGGCAAGAGCAGAAGAAGATGGCTTGGCTCTGGTTGAATGAGCTTGAATTCGATCAGGCTGTTCCATCTTAGTAAGAGCATAACAGATCTTGATACAGCGGACGATCCATCTGGACAATTTCAGCTTCAGGACACTTTCTCTTTCCTGGAAACACAGTACCCAGTGAAAATGTGGTCATCCTATCATATATCTATTGTGCAGTCCAGGTAGAAACTGACCCCCACCTAGGATCCTTTAAGGGATGGGGTGGGGGAACAAAGGTGGGCATGGTGATGCACTGGCTAGGTGGAAAAGGGTCACCACCTTAGCAAGGAAGACAGCTCTGGTTTGCAACACCAACTTATCAGGGAAAAAAAGAAGTAAACGGCAGGTGAGCCCTTAGAGCCTGCATATCACTGACCCGCCTCGCCGATAAAATCACCTCTAGAAAATCTGTTTTCACAGTCAACAACCATTACTGAGAACTGTGAAGGTGGTTCAAACGATGATCCCATCTAAAAGATTACAACATTGTTAAGGCCCTTCTGGTACATAACACAAAATGAGGTGGAGGGTAAAGTTGGTCAACCCCCTGTGAAACCACATTACAATGGCGGATTTAAAGAAGGAGGGATGATCTGTGAGGCAGAGGAATGCTGACAATGCAGCCAAATATCCCTTTAAAGTTCTCACTGCACCCCTCTTCCCCTTTATGCCAGGGAGAGTGCAAACTGAGCGACCTGTGAAAACCAGGCTTGCAAAGGGTTCTACATTGTTGCCTGTGCACCATGCTACAAAGCTGTTCCACCTGCCAGGGTAAACAGATTTTGTGGAGGTGTGATGAGCAGACAAAATTAGGTCTACCTCCTCTGATAGCAGCTGAAAGGAGCTTCAGTGTCCCTGATTAATCTCCAAGCATGAAGGTAGAGGTCTCGAAGAGTGAGATGCAGCACCATTCCCCCACCTATCCCTGACTGGCAGAGGTGGTCCAGTCTGAATGGCAATCTGAGCAGGGGACATACGGGAAAGAGGCATAGGTCTGCATTACACACCCTCTTTGGCAAGTGAGGGGCAATTAAAATTACTTGGGTCCTGTCTTTGCGAATCTTCCTCAGAACTCTAGGGATCAAGAGTATGGGGGAAAACATGGTGCAGCTGAAAGTTTCACTTCAACTGAAACGCACACCCCAAGGTTCTTCTCAACAGATACCGAGAGCTCAGATCTGCTGGTACTGAGTGTTTTCTGAGGAGTCAAACAAGTCCACCCTAGGAGTTCCCCACTTGGCGAACATACCCTGGAGTACGTCTGGCAGAAGACGCCACTCATAATCAGTAAGATAACGTTGGCTCAAGCTGTTGCCTCTGGCGTTTAGAGACCCGCTGTTCTGACCGACTTTTTCGGCCCTCCTTAGAGGGAGAATGATTGAAAGTGACTCCAGCCTATTACCCTCCTAGTGCAGGGATTAGAACTATAAACAGGGCCTATTCATAAGACACAGTAGTGCATTTTCGTACCCTTTTCCTTAGATCAGGGCTTATAAACTTAAGTTAGGGGATAGATTCATTAGTATTAGTGATAATCCGTCCTTTTGCAAGAGTGTTAGTATACCTTCTATGGAGTTATGCTTATTTCGGGCCTTGTAGGCCTCAAACGGGAGAGACTCCATCTTGCTTTCTGCCCGGCAGCTTGAGAGGCTTCTAGGTCAAGTGTAATGTTTTAGTTTCGAAGTGTTGTTCGCTTGGAGAGAACCGGTTCAGGCTGGCCCTTATCAAAAGACTGTATTTTTCTCCACTCCGAAGACACAACTTCAGGCCGGCCGGCTGGGAACGTGTCCTTGGTACGGGGAGGTACAAGAATTTGGTGGGCGGCAGGTTACTGGCCGTAACTTTCCATGAAAGGACAAGCTTCCATATTAGCGAAAGTGTTAGGCAGTGAGTCAGTCAGTCTGTAGGCGGCAGCTAGCCGTTAGCATCAATGCTATTAATTATTTCCAGGCAGACAGTCGCCATTTTGAAGTCTGAGAAAGCTCATGAAACTGAGACTCTCTGAGAAAGATTGAAGGAGAAGGAGAAGTAGCGCAGAACGCTCAGAGACAGAGAGAGAGAGACAGCAGCTAATAACGAGGAAGGTTCCAGTGACTTGGAGGGAAGCAGAGGAGACAGAACATAGCGGTGCAGACGTGTACTCATGACTGCTAAGGTGTGATTCCGAGACGAGCCAAGGCACAGACGAGACGGGAACCTAGATGACTGCTGAACCCAGACTCCACATTACTAAGGTGATGCCGACCCTTTCCCCTATAGTGTGCACATTCTAACCTTTCACTTTTCTTTGCAGAATATATGTTATCGTATAGTATTGTGTTTATAATCATTGTAATAAAATACCCCAGTTCTTAGTGAACCGACATGTGCCTTGTATTCTTGTTCAATCAGGGTAACCTGGTCTTCTAGTCAGACATTGTTTGCATGAACGGATGTGAATCCCGGTCAGGTAAGAGGTGACTGAATAATGAGGGAGAGAGGGAACGTTTGATGCCAAGAGCAGAAGGTACATATTTTAATTTGGAAAGCCGTGCTAACTCCTATTATTGTAAACACAACAGGTGATGGACCGAATGTGGATCAATGTCACACACTCAACCCAGTCCAAAGATCTGGGCTCAAATCCATCGTTATTTTGCACTCCACACCACCCTGGGTTAGACAATGGCGATATGCAAATCAGCTCTGACCCTGTGCCCCATGGGAACAGTCCAGTCCGAACTACAAAAGCCATGTCCTTCCCAGAACGGAATCAAGCATCCGAGGACCGGACCGGTTTCGAGGTAACACCTCTCATCAGCCCGGCTAGCTTGACTCCAGTGGTGTGGAGTGCCTGGGACCCACGTCTGGGCATCCCCAGCGCACTTAGGGCGGAATATGCAAACACAACAGGTGATGGACCGAATGTGGATCAATGTCACACACTCAACCCAGTCCAAAGATCTGGGCTCAAATCCATCGTTATTTTGCACTCCACACCACCCTGGGTTAGACAATGGCGATATGCAAATCAGCTCTGACCCTGTGCCCCATGGGAACAGTCCAGTCCGAACTACAAAAGCCATGTCCTTCCCAGAACGGAATCAAGCATCCGAGGACCGGACCGGTTTCGAGGTAACACCTCTCATCAGCCCGGCTAGCTTGACTCCAGTGGTGTGGAGTGCCTGGGACCCACGTCTGGGCATCCCCAGCGCACTTAGGGCGGAATATGCAAACACAACGGGTGATGGACCGAATGTGGATCAATGTCACACACTCAACCCAGTCCAAAGATCTGGGCTCAAATCCATCGTTATTTTGCACTCCACACCACCCTGGGTTAGACAATGGCGATATGCAAATCAGCTCTGACCCTGTGCCCCATGGGAACAGTCCAGTCCGAACTACAAAAGCCATGTCCTTCCCAGAACGGAATCAAGCATCCGAGGACCGGACCGGTTTCGAGGTAACACCTCTCATCAGCCCGGCTAGCTTGACTCCAGTGGTGTGGAGTGCCTGGGACCCACGTCTGGGCATCCCCAGCGCACTTAGGGCGGAATATGCAAACACAACAGGTGATGGACCGAATGTGGATCAATGTCACACACTCAACCCAGTCCAAAGATCTGGGCTCAAATCCATCGTTATTTTGCACTCCACACCACCCTGGGTTAGACAATGGCGATATGCAAATCAGCTCTGACCCTGTGCCCCATGGGAACAGTCCAGTCCGAACTACAAAAGCCATGTCCTTCCCAGAACGGAATCAAGCATCCGAGGACCGGACCGGTTTCGAGGTAACACCTCTCATCAGCCCGGCTAGCTTGACTCCAGTGGTGTGGAGTGCCTGGGACCCACGTCTGGGCATCCCCAGCGCACTTAGGGCGGAATATGCAAACACAACAGGTGATGGACCGAATGTGGATCAATGTCACACACTCAACCCAGTCCAAAGATCTGGGCTCAAATCCATCGTTATTTTGCACTCCACACCACCCTGGGTTAGACAATGGCGATATGCAAATCAGCTCTGACCCTGTGCCCCATGGGAACAGTCCAGTCCGAACTACAAAAGCCATGTCCTTCCCAGAACGGAATCAAGCATCCGAGGACCGGACCGGTTTCGAGGTAACACCTCTCATCAGCCCGGCTAGCTTGACTCCAGTGGTGTGGAGTGCCTGGGACCCACGTCTGGGCATCCCCAGCGCACTTAGGGCGGAATATGCAAACACAACAGGTGATGGACCGAATGTGGATCAATGTCACACACTCAACCCAGTCCAAAGATCTGGGCGCAAATCCATCGTTATTTTGCACTCCACACCACCCTGGGTTAGACAATGGCGATATGCAAATCAGCTCTGACCCTGTGCCCCATGGGAACAGTCCAGTCCGAACTACAAAAGCCATGTCCTTCCCAGAACGGAATCAAGCATCCGAGGACCGGACCGGTTTCGAGGTAACACCTCTCATCAGCCCGGCTAGCTTGACTCCAGTGGTGTGGAGTGCCTGGGACCCACGTCTGGGCATCCCCAGCGCACTTAGGGCGGAATATGCAAACACAACAGGTGATGGACCGAATGTGGATCAATGTCACACACTCAACCCAGTCCAAAGATCTGGGCTCAAATCCATCGTTATTTTGCACTCCACACCACCCTGGGTTAGACAATGGCGATATGCAAATCAGCTCTGACCCTGTGCCCCATGGGAACAGTCCAGTCCGAACTACAAAAGCCATGTCCTTCCCAGAACGGAATCAAGCATCCGAGGACCGGACCGGTTTCGAGGTAACACCTCTCATCAGCCCGGCTAGCTTGACTCCAGTGGTGTGGAGTGCCTGGGACCCACGTCTGGGCATCCCCAGCGCACTTAGGGCGGAATATGCAAACACAACAGGTGATGGACCGAATGTGGATCAATGTCACACACTCAACCCAGTCCAAAGATCTGGGCTCAAATCCATCGTTATTTTGCACTCCACACCACCCTGGGTTAGACAATGGCGATATGCAAATCAGCTCTGACCCTGTGCCCCATGGGAACAGTCCAGTCCGAACTACAAAAGCCATGTCCTTCCCAGAACGGAATCAAGCATCCGAGGACCGGACCGGTTTCGAGGTAACACCTCTCATCAGCCCGGCTAGCTTGACTCCAGTGGTGTGGAGTGCCTGGGACCCACGTCTGGGCATCCCCAGCGCACTTAGGGCGGAATATGCAAACACAACAGGTGATGGACCGAATGTGGATCAATGTCACACACTCAACCCAGTCCAAAGATCTGGGCTCAAATCCATCGTTATTTTGCACTCCACACCACCCTGGGTTAGACAATGGCGATATGCAAATCAGCTCTGACCCTGTGCCCCATGGGAACAGTCCAGTCCGAACTACAAAAGCCATGTCCTTCCCAGAACGGAATCAAGCATCCGAGGACCGGACCGGTTTCGAGGTAACACCTCTCATCAGCCCGGCTAGCTTGACTCCAGTGGTGTGGAGTGCCTGGGACCCACGTCTGGGCATCCCCAGCGCACTTAGGGCGGAATATGCAAACACAACAGGTGATGGACCGAATGTGGATCAATGTCACACACTCAACCCAGTCCAAAGATCTGGGCTCAAATCCATCGTTATTTTGCACTCCACACCACCCTGGGTTAGACAATGGCGATATGCAAATCAGCTCTGACCCTGTGCCCCATGGGAACAGTCCAGTCCGAACTACAAAAGCCATGTCCTTCCCAGAACGGAATCAAGCATCCGAGGACCGGACCGGTTTCGAGGCAACACCTCTCATCAGCCCGGCTAGCTTGACTCCAGTGGTGTGGAGTGCCTGGGACCCACGTCTGGGCATCCCCAGCGCACTTAGGGCGGAATATGCAAACACAACAGGTGATGGACCGAATGTGGATCAATGTCACACACTCAACCCAGTCCAAAGATCTGGGCTCAAATCCATCGTTATTTTGCACTCCAGGTGGTGTGGAGTGCAAAAAAACGATGGATTTGGGCCCAGATCTTTTGACTGGGGGAGTGTGTGACATTGATCCACATTCAGTCCATCACTTGTTGTTTTTGCAACTCCTATTATTGTAGTATCATCCCGAGTAGACAATGAGAGATTTCTTCCACAGGTGTTCATAGGAAAGGGATCGTCGTTGGTACGCGGCGTTAATGAGAGCACCGGAGATAGACGGTGTGTAGATCCGCCGGATTGTGGATCATGTTGTAAGTGAGTGAGCACCGGAGGGAGACGGTGTATAGACCCGCCGGATTGTGGATCATGTTGTAAGTGAGCGAGCACCGGGAGGATACGGTGTGTAGGCCCGCCGGATTGTGGACCGGATAAACAGAGAGAGAGCACTGGAGCTGCAGCCTAGTGTGTAGACACGCCGGATTGCGTGTCGAGTGAGCACTGAGGGAGATCAGTGTGTAAGGGTACATAATCAGACCTGCCCCAGGGTAGATTAGTCTGGGCCTAAGTGGCCGTGAGACTAGTTGGTATGAATAGGATATTGTAGAAAACCTATGCATGTTTATTGCTATTTTCCCCATCCTTAGGTACGAGATGTACATACATATATCTATACCCATTGTAAATACATTCTAAGGAGGGAGGTGATTACGTTCCGACTGGGTTAGAGGGGCTCCTAGGAGCTGATTCCATCTGGTCCGAGAATCCGGTCGTTACACCCGCTAAGTAATTTGCTTTCAAACCAATCCCTTGATTGAGTGGCCCACACCACAGTTTCAATGCCGCTCGACAGAAGAGTTGAGACCCTACTTCCTCCTTCTTGCTCACATACCACATCCCAGCTGAATTGTCCATCAAGATTTGGACAGACCAACATTGGATGGAAGGGAAGAAGGCCAGAAGCATCAACTGGATTGCCTGCAGCTCTTGCAGGTTGGTATAAGCCACCCACTTCTCTGAACATGAGAGGTCCCTGACCTCTAGATCTTCCATATGATACCACCCACCCTAGGGTGGAGGCCCCAGTAATTACTGTGACCAAGGTCAGAGTTGTGAAGGTTCACCTTGTTACCCTACCAAGCCACATCTACAGCAGCACTCCAGGAGACAATAGTGTTCAACAGGTCCCACCACTGTGTTGGTACCAATTCCTGTGGAAGCACCACAGCAGAGCCCTCCTCTACCAACATGCATGCGTGAACATTATTATGCAGGAAGTTAGCAGACCTAGCAGGCATAAGACGGTCAGAGCTGGGAATCAAGCATCTTCTGGAATGGATGAAACCATCTTCTGGATGTCGCTGATCTTCTGAGGAGGAGGGAAGGTGAGGAAGAGTGGTATCCAGAATGAACAATATGAACATGAAACTTTGGAAAGGCTCCAGATGAGATTATGGCCTGTTGATTGAAAATCCCACGTTGAACAGTAGCGAGACTGTTGACTGTAGATGGCGTTTCACCATCTGCGGGGACCATGCTTTGAGCATCCAGTCATTTAGGGAAAGAAAGATGGAAATCCCTGACCTCCTCAGATGGGCAGGAATCACTGCCCTTAACTTGGTGCAGACCTAAGGTGCTGATGTCAAGTCAAAGGGAAGCACTGCAAATTGGTAATGAGTAGGACGTACCACAAAGCGCAAGAACTTCCAATGGGACCATAGAATTGGAATGTAAAAATAAGCATCCTGCAGGTCAAGAGACAGCATCCTGTCTCCAGTTTCCAATGCTGATAAAACTAAGGCAAGGTCAGCATCTTGAATTTCATCCTGTGACAAAAATTCAAGGCCCTGAGATGTAGAATTGGGTGGAGATTACTGCTGTCCTTCTTGGGAACAAAAAGAATCAGCAATAACATCCTTGTCCAATTTCCTACTCTGGACTAACTACACAGCTCCTTTCAAGAGAAGCACTGCTTCCTCTTGAAGCGGGATATAAAGATGACCTTCTGGCAGGGCGGATGTTAGTGAAAGACAGGGGGGCGGTGCTAGAAGGAAGGGCAGGGTATTCCTCCTTTCTATAATCTGAAGGACTCACTGGTCTGAAGTAATTGTCTTCCTGGCTGGTAAAAAAGGAGGACACCAGCCCAACCACAGACTCCATGTGAACTTATAGAAGCAAACTAGATCTACTTTCTTGGTGATTCAGGGGAGGAGGAGGAAACTTGATGGAGGGATAAACAGCCTTTACCTCTGGCTCTACCCATATACTATTTAACTAGGAGATTCTGGAGTTGTTGAGCCTGAGATTAGAAGAGTTGATGCTGTAGTAAAGACAATCCAGATGAGAAGACCTGAAAGCCTCAAAACTGCTAGTAGTCTGTTAATGGATGAGGCTGTTAGAGGTTCAAAGATTTGTCTGTGATCTTGCTCGCTTTAAAACCCTTCAACGTGGTGTCAGCTTTGAGGCAAAACAAAAGTACTCTATCAAAAGGAAGGTCCAACAAGTTAGCCTGTAAGTCTTAAGGAAAGCCTAATGTCTGCAGTCAGGCATGGTGACGTATTGCATTTGAGGTCCCCATGGCGCTACAGTCCTGGAAGTGCATCTACATGTCCTGCGGGACATGTGCAGAAATCAGCCTGGCCATGTCTCGTGGTATATTTGTGATCCACACAATAGTAATAATAGGCAGGTGGCGTTTAGAGACTTCATTCCCATGGTGACCGGTGAAAACATCCTTTTGCCCAAGCCTCCAAATGTTTAGATCTCTATGTGAGGAAACAGACGGAGCAGCCCAGCTACCTCTCCCAAGAAGCAGGAAGACTAGATAACAATATTTTCTGGAGTTGGATGCGTTGAAACGAAGGCATTGTCTCCTGGAGCAGGACGTTAGCGCCTTGCCATGAATCAGTTCACCGCCGATGCTGAGGTGGGAATCTCCCAAGCCGCCTTTACCGCATTCAATCAGGCACCATTAAAAGAAAGCAGGGGTTCTGACCTCTGTGAGGAGGTTGTTTTTTATGTCCACAAAGGGAACTTGTAAATTCAAGACCTCTTTCTTCAGCCTTCTTCACCATGAAGGAAAGGGCAGCACCTCTGGTAGCTGTGCGGAAATGTCCATATCCACGTCAGGAGAAGTATCCAGATCGCTAGCCGAGGATAGGCCTGCCAGCTCATGTGATTGCTGGCCATTAGGAGAGTCTCTGTAGACATAAAGATTGAGGGGATCAAATCTGATCCAAGTAGCTCATAGATCCTCTGTTTGTACTCAACTTCTTCCAGAAACCTCTGATCCTCTCTTCTGGGCCTGTGCTGAGGCAAGGGCACCATACCAGGGAGGGGACTCCGGAGGAGGTGGCGATCATAGCGTTAGCAGCTCCTGAGGGGGGCCAGCCACAGCTACAGTGCTTGAGGTGGAGTAATGTACCTCTGCACCAGATTAAAGGAAGTGGGAACAGGGCAGGATCCAAGGGTATGGTGCCAAACAGTGTGGGTGTTAGAGTCAAGGGCATAAACATCGGTATGCCGAACAGCCTCGCAGTGATCAAATGCACATCAGATTAAGCTATGGCCAGGGCAAAAATATTAAATAATGTTCTGAGGTACATCGCTGGTTACGTACACAGTGCCAGGAACTCGAGGTATGATGGAGCAGGCCCCGGAAAATCCAGGTATACTGGAGCTGACACGAAAAAATCAAGATATGTTGGACACATCAATAGATTTTTTTTATTTATTTGGTGTTTTATATAGCGTGAACATGACCCTGAGTAGGGTATAGGAACATATCAATAAACAGTTATGTTACCAAGTCATCAGTAGTTGTACAATGATTTTGAGAAAAACTTTAAAGCTTAATATACATACATATATATATATATATATATATATATATATATATATATATATATATATATATATATATATATATATATATATATTTAAACACACTGACAGGAATCCCTTCGGAAATTGAGGCCACAGAGAGAAAAGTTTTAAATTCAGCTTTTAATGTCAGCATGCCGGCAAGTGGCAGCACGGGGCCCGTGCTTCACAGATATCCAAACGCCAGACGCGTTTCAGGATAGGAAATCCCTTCTTCAATGGCGTGATGTTCTTGAAAGAATGAACAGCGCTGCTGCTTGGCGCACCTTTAATCTGCAACACCTGACCACTTGGGCGTGACCGAAGCTACGGCCTCCTGGGTGTTGTAGTGCTCTGCATGTCTTTCCCAAAGTGGGCGCGCTGATCACCTTCAAATGAAACGAGTACAGTCCCAAGTGGGTGGAGGCGGGCATCCGCTGTCACTTGCCCCGCTTTGCTGCTGGCATTGTGAATGAGCTGGCACTTCCCTGCTTAGATACCAGCCAATCTCTCTTCCATGTACACAAGCGCTGAATGCGCACTTGCAGGACCCGCCTGGACCAGCGGTGAGCCTCCTTCCACGGCCGGAAAAAGCCGTTATTCAATTAAACACACTGACAGGAATCCCTTCGGAAATTGAGGCCACAGAGAGAAAAGTTTTAAATTCAGCTTTTAATGTCAGCATGCCGGCAAGTGGCAGCACGGGGCCCGTGCTTCACAGATATCCAAACGCCAGACGCGTTTCGGGATAGGAAATCCCTTCTTCAATGGCGTGATGTTCTTGAAAGAATGAACAGCGCTGCTGCTTGGCGCACCTTTAATCTGCAACACCTGCCCACGTGGGCGTGACCGAAGCTACGGCCTCCTGGGTGTTGTAGTGCTCTGCATGTCTTTCCCAAAGTGGGCGCGCTGATCACCTTCAAATGAAACGAGTACAGTCCCAAGTGGGTGGAGGCGGGCATCCGCTGTCACTTGCCCCGCTTTGCTGCTGGCATTGTGAATGAGCTGGCACTTCCCTGCTTAGATACCAGCCAATCTCTCTTCCATGTACACAAGCGCTGAATGCGCACTTGCAGGACCCGCCTGGACCAGCGGTGAGCCTCCTTCCACGGCCGGAAAAAGCCGTTATTCAATTAAACACACTGACAGGAATCCCTTCGGAAATTGAGGCCACAGAGAGAAAAGTTTTAAATTCAGCTTTTAATGTCAGCATGCCGGCAAGTGGCAGCACGGGGCCCGTGCTTCACAGATATCCAAACGCCAGACGCGTTTCGGGATAGGAAATCCCTTCTTCAATGGCGTGATGTTCTTGAAAGAATGAACAGCGCTGCTGCTTGGCGCACCTTTAATCTGCAACACCTGCCCACGTGGGCGTGACCGAAGCTACGGCCTCCTGGGTGTTGTAGTGCTCTGCATGTCTTTCCCAAAGTGGGCGCGCTGATCACCTTCAAATGAAACAAGTACAGTCCCAAGTGGGTGGAGGCGGGCATCCGCTGTCACTTGCCCCGCTTTGCTGCTGGTGTGGGGAATGAGCTGGCACTTCCCTGCTTAGATACCAGCCAATCTCTCTTCCATGTACACAAGCGTTGAATGCGCACTTGCAGGACCCGCCTGGACCAGCGGTGAGCCTCCTTCCACGGCCGGAAAAAGCCGTTATTCAATTAAACACACTGACAGGAATCCCTTCGGAAATTGAGGCCACAGAGAGAAAAGTTTTAAATTCAGCTTTTAATGTCAGCATGCCGGCAAGTGGCAGCACGGGGCCCGTGCTTCACAGATATCCAAACGCCAGACGCGTTTCGGGATAGGAAATCCCTTCTTCAATGGCGTGATGTTCTTGAAAGAATGAACAGCGCTGCTGCTTGGCGCACCTTTAATCTGCAACACCTGCCCACGTGGGCATGACCGAAGCTACGGCCTCCTGGGTGTTGTAGTGCTCTGCATGTCTTTCCCAAAGTGGGCGCGCTGATCACCTTCAAATGAAACGAGTACAGTCCCAAGTGGGTGGAGGCGGGCATCCGCTGTCACTTGCCCCGCTTTGCTGCTGGCATTGTGAATGAGCTGGCACTTCCCTGCTTAGATACCAGCCAATCTCTCTTCCATGTACACAAGCGCTGAATGCGCACTTGCAGGACCCGCCTGGACCAGCGGTGAGCCTCCTTCCATGGCCGGAAAAAGCCGTTATTCAATTAAACACACTGACAGGAATCCCTTCGGAAATTGAGGCCACAGAGAGAAAAGTTTTAAATTCAGCTTTTAATGTCAGCATGCCGGCAAGTGGCAGCACGGGGCCCGTGCTTCACAGATATCCAAACGCCAGACGCGTTTCGGGATAGGAAATCCCTTCTTCAATGGCGTGATGTTCTTGAAAGAATGAACAGCGCTGCTGCTTGGCGCACCTTTAATCTGCAACACCTGCCCACGTGGGCGTGACCGAAGCTACGGCCTCCTGGGTGTTGTAGTGCTCTGCATGTCTTTCCCAAAGTGGGCGCGCTGATCACCTTCAAATGAAACGAGTACAGTCCCAAGTGGGTGGAGGCGGGCATCCGCTGTCACTTGCCCCGCTTTGCTGCTGGCATTGTGAATGAGCTGGCACTTCCCTGCTTAGATACCAGCCAATCTCTCTTCCATGTACACAAGCGCTGAATGCGCACTTGCAGGACCCGCCTGGACCAGCGGTGAGCCTCCTTCCACGGCCGGAAAAAGCCGTTATTCAATTAAACACACTGACAGGAATCCCTTCGGAAATTGAGGCCACAGAGAGAAAAGTTTTAAATTCAGCTTTTAATGTCAGCATGCCGGCAAGTGGCAGCACGGGGCCCGTGCTTCACAGATATCCAAACGCCAGACGCGTTTCGGGATAGGAAATCCCTTCTTCAATGGCGTGATGTTCTTGAAAGAATGAACAGCGCTGCTGCTTGGCGCACCTTTAATCTGCAACACCTGCCCACGTGGGCGTGACCGAAGCTACGGCCTCCTCGTGCTGCCACTTGCCGGCATGCTGACATTAAAAGCTGAATTTAAAACTTTTCTCTCTGTGGCCTCAATTTCCGAAGGGATTCCTGTCAGTGTGTTTAATTGAATAACGGCTTTTTCCGGCCGTGGAAGGAGGCTCACCGCTGGTCCAGGCGGGTCCTGCAAGTGCGCATTCAGCGCTTGTGTACATGGAGGAAGAGAGATTGGCTGGTATCTAAGCAGGGAAGTGCCAGCTCATTCACAATGCCAGCAGCAAAGCGGGGCAAGTGACAGCGGATGCCCGCCTCCACCCACTTGGGATTGTACTCGTTTCATTTGAAGGTGATCAGCGCGCCCACTTTGGGAAAGACATGCAGAGCACTACAACACCCAGGAGGCCGTAGCTTCGGTCACGCCCACGTGGGCAGGTGTTGCAGATTAAAGGTGCGCCAAGCAGCAGCGCTGTTCATTCTTTCAAGAACATCACACCATTGAAGAAGGGATTTCCTATCCCGAAACGCGTCTGGCGTTTGGACATCTGTGAAGCACGGGCCCCGTGCTGCCACTTGCCGGCATGCTGACATTAAAAGCTGAATTTAAAACTTTTCTCTCTGTGGCCTCAATTTCCGAAGGGATTCCTGTCAGTGTGTTTAATTGAATAACGGCTTTTTCCGGCCGTGGAAGGAGGCTCACCGCTGGTCCAGGCGGTTCCTGCAAGTGCGCATTCAGCGCTTGTGTACATGGAAGAGAGATTGGCTGGTATCTAAGCAGGGAAGTGCCAGCTCATTCACAATGCCAGCAGCAAAGCGGGGCAAGTGACAGCGGATGCCCGCCTCCACCCACTTGGGATTGTACTCGTTTCATTTGAAGGTGATCAGCGCGCCCACTTTGGGAAAGACATGCAGAGCACTACAACACCCAGGAGGCCGTAGCTTCGGTCACGCCCACGTGGGCAGGTGTTGCAGATTAAAGGTGCGCCAAGCAGCAGCGCTGTTCGTTCTTTCAAGAACATCACGCCATTGAAGAAGGGATTTCCTATCCCGAAACGCGTCTGGCGTTTGGACATCTGTGAAGCACGGGCCCCGTGCTGCCACTTGCCGGCATGCTGACATTAAAAGCTGAATTTAAAACTTTTCTCTCTGTGGCCTCAATTTCCGAAGGGATTCCTGTCAGTGTGTTTAATATATATATATATATATATATATATATATATATATATATATATATATATACACAAGACCCCAAAGAGGTTATTGTCCGATGAGAGGTAGCATGTGTATGATCATGGAGGATCAATGATAATGGCGAGTCAGCTGAGATTATGGGAGACATTTACTCATGTAAAAAGATTTGGCTTCATTTTTGAATGCAGAGAATGACAAAATTCTTCTAATGTTAGGGGGAGAGCGTTCCAAATTCTAGGAGCTGCACCAGAGCAAGCTCGGTCATAAGTTCTTTTCTTACGGAATCGGTCCGTTTTCAGTAATAGATCTCCATGACTCCAGGAGACATGACATCCTCCTGATAGTGTGATTTTCTGAGATAGGTACACTGGTGTTTTGTAGTGTATCGCTTTGTGAGAGATACATGCCATTTTTTGTTGTATTCTCACTTTGTAAGGCAGCCAGGTAAGAGCTTTTAGATGAGGGGTGATGTGGTCAAATTTTCTGGAGCCATTTATAAATCTTGTGGCCACATGAGACAGGCTTTCAGTGGGGCTGTTGAAATCTTGGGGAGACCAGCTAGAGTTGTGCAACCGTACTCGATCCTTGATATTACTAGTGACTGGACTGCTGTTTTAAGGTCTTACTTATTTAAGAAAGGTTTCAGTTTTCTGAGGTAGCTTAAATGGAACAGGGCATTTTTTGCCATTGTGTTAATATGAGATAGCATGTTCAAGTTTTTGTCTAGTATCATTCACAGGGATTTGGTAGAATCAACAATCCTCGGAGTACAGTTTAGTGCCGTGATCAGATTGGTCCACTCTAGGATGTTCGTAGCACTTTTCTGGGGGGAAATCAGCAGAATTTTGGTTCTCTTTAGTGCTTGGTTCATGATACCTATCTTCTGTCAATGTGATCTTGATGTACAGCTGTGTGTCATCTGCGTACATGTGGTAAGAGATGTTTGCTCATTGTAAGGTTTCTGTGAGTGGCTCTACGTACAGATTGAATAACGCCGGGATATTGTTGAACCCTGAGGAACTCCAATTGCATTTCTGGAAGAAGCTGATACTGTTTGGTTGACTGTGAATTTTTGTGTTCTGTTCTCTAAGAACGTTCTAAACCATTTTAGGACTGTACCCTCTAATCCCATCCTATTTTTCATGCGATCTAGTATTTTAGCATGGTTAACCGTGTTGAATGCTAAAGAGTGGTCGAGCAGGATTAGGAGACAGGTTACGTTGCGGTCGAGGGCAAGTAGAGCATCATCCACAATGTGCTGAATTGCTGTTTCTATTGTTTGGTCTAAATCCTGATTGGAAGTCATTCAACAGATTGAATTTAGAGATATGTTGGCTCAATTGTTGTTGTACGCATTTTTCCAGGACTTTGGATAGCATGGGAATGTTTATACTGGTCTGAAATTGTTAGGGTCAGAGAGGTTCTCTGTTGTTTTTTTTAAATATTGGAGTGACTTGCCCTGTTTTTAGGTAGTCCGGTATTGAGCCTTGTGCCAGCGAAGCGTTAATGATCTTTGTCTATGGGGGAATGAGCAGATGGTTTATTGTAGACCACCACTTTGCAGGTAAAGGATCATTGTAATGATTGTTTGGTTTAATTGTCAAGATGATTTTTGCAATGTCTAGATCACTGAAAAGCTTGAATTCTGACCATCCAGCATTATTTTTAGGCGTTTCCAGATCTGGTTGAAATTGAAGCTCATCTTAGGTGCTATTAGTGATACAAGGGTATTCAGCTGCTTTTTTGTGCTCCACCTCCATCGATTTTGCTTTGGCTGTGAAGAAGGAGGAGAAATCTTCACTGCTTATATTCAAATTTGTAGTAGTTGGTGCAGATTCGGCTGTTTTATTGGATTGATCTTTTAGCAGATCCAATAGTTTCCTCTGTCAGTTTTTTGCATTGTCCAGTTCTTTCCTGAAGTAGCCTTTTTTTGAGTTTAGAATGTTTTTATTGTAGGCTTTCCTGGCCTGTCTTAGTTGTATTAAATGGGGTGTGGAAGGGTGTTGTCACCATTTCCGCTCTGTGGATCTTAGTGAACGTCTTTCTTCGTTGAGGGCACCATTAAACCAAGGGTTTTTATCTTTGTCAGGGATCCTTTTGAATTTTAGCAGGGCTATGTCCTCAATAATACTTGACTTTGTATTATTGTAATACTCTGTGAGGTCACTGATGTCAACGATATTATTAGGAGGTTGCAATTCTATCTCACAGCGTGCTGAGACAATATCCATATTGAGCCCTCTGGTGTCACAAATCCATTTTCTGGGTTTTATTGATTACGAGGAAGCTTTTGTTTTTGTGAAGGGTATTTGGAAGGTAATGATGTGATGGTCAGACCAATCGCAGGGGGTGATTTCAATTTTATCTATAGCTTTTTCTTTAGCTATTATCCAGTCTAAGGTAGAGCCTTTGGAGTAGGTTGGTAGATGACATTCTTGGAGCAGTGATTGATCTTTAAGGAAGTCTTTGAGTAGATTGTTCTGATTGTCAGTATGATCCTCCCAATGAAGATTGAAGTCTCCTAAGAAAATATCATTGGAATGAGGAGTAGAGTTCGCTGTGATGATTTTTATCAGCTGGTCTATGAACCGGGTATTTTTGCCTGGGGGGGGTGGTAGAATGTATGAAGTTTACAAATTCGATTATCAGAGGATCTTAAGGACATACCGGGATACTCACAAGACTCTAGGGATTCAAATTGTATTTTCGCAATGGCAATGTCAGATCTATGTATACAGGCGATGCTTCCTCCCTTTTTGATTGGCCTGTCTAGTCTCATAATGCAATAGTTCAGGGGGACTAATAGATCTAGGCATGGGGAAGAAGAGTCAGATAGCCATGATTCTATTAGTATAGATACGTCGATTTCCTGGCTTAATAGGAGGTCGGTTACGTCTGCAACATGTTTCTTTGCTGACCGACAATTGAGTAGTATACACCTAATGTGTTTCTGTGGTTTGATCGTTGATGAGTCTAGCTTTTTGGGAATTAAATAAGCATTTTGTAGGTTGTTAAAATGTAGTATTCTATTGCTAGTCTTTGCAATTCTGCATGCATTAGTTGGGACTGACTGAATACTATGTTCATCTAACTTAGTAGAAGGAATGGGGCTGGATCATAGGATCGTAAAAGGGTTTGTATTTCGTTGTCTGTCAGATAACTAAGGCGATTACGGGGACGGAGTAGTCTGTGTGTCGCTACCATTGGGACAGATTTTAGTTTCTTCTGGGTTTCGTGAGTGGATTTTTGTATGATCACCAATTTTGATAGACATTTTTGTGATAAGCGTAGAAGGTTTTTCATGTCTCTGATAGCAAATTGCATGGCTTTATAGGTCTTGATGGTTTGCGAGCTGAGATTATCGAGCTCCATATTAGGGTGGGGGGCACTGCGATTCTCAGACTCTGTTCTAGGTGTGGCTGTTACTCATAGCTATGGAGCTACTGGAATCCTGTTTCGACTGTTGTTGCGTATTAGCAGTGAAGTTATCTATCACATCAGATTGATTCAACTGTTGGGGCACATTAGCAATGATGTTTACTATCAAAGCAGATTGTTTTCAGTGTGGGGAGTTGGCTTGTGAGTTATTTGGTCGGATTCTAGAGGGACGGCTGTTGAGGACATGTTCTTTTAAGGTTGAAAAATATTCGTCGAATCGTTCCAGATCTTTGTTTGTGGCTTGAATGGGTATCATGCCGATTGTTTAAGATGTACCTGACGGCATAAAAGAAAAAAAAAAAAAGAGAATCGTGCTGTTTTTGTAGCATGTTATACTTAGAGTTGCTCTTAGTTTTTGAGAGGGTGTTATTAGCATCCTTGTGCCATAAGGTATGTTTCTCAATTCCTGTACCTTCAACAAATTATTTAGGGAATTGCACCATTTAGACATTTTAGAAGTCAAGAATATAAGGTCATTAATAATAGTGCCTTTTTTATGTTGAAGGAGGGGTCTAAGATTAAGGTTTCAGGGTTTCTTCTAAATAGGTTATGCTTAAAAGCTTTGGAAGCATTTTTAGAAAGATTAAGGGGGTACGAGATTGAATGGGAATTCCTTCCTTCGCCGCAACAGACGACATCCGCACCTTACTGGACAAAGGAGAAACAGTAGCCCTCATCCTCCTCGACCTATCAGCAGCGTTCGACACAGTCTCCCACCGCACCCTAATACGCAGACTCTACGATGCAGGAATCCAGGACAAGGCCCTCGACTGGATCTGCTCCTTCCTCTCCGGCAGGACACAGCGGGTCAGATTCCCCCCTTTCCTCTCGGACCCCACACCTACCACCTGCGGAGTCCCCCAGGGCTCCTCCCTCAGCCCGACGCTCTTCAACATCTACATGGCTCCACTTGCCCCCATCGTCAGAACCTACGGACTCAACATCGTGTCATATGCAGACGACACCCAGCTCATCCTCTCCCTATCCAACGAGCCCAACACCGCCAGACGCAACTTTTGAGAAGGCATGGAAGCCGTCGCCAAATGGATGAAAAACAGCTGCCTACAACTAAACACCAACAAAACAGAATTACTCATCATGAGCCCAAACCCCGATACCTGGAGCGACACCTGGTGGCCCACCGCCCTCGGAAACCCGCCAACCCCCACAGACCACGCACGCAACCTGGGAATCATCCTGGACTCCAAGCTCAAAATGGACCGCCAGATCACCTCTGTCTCATCTTCCTGCTTCCACACTGTGCTGACCTGGTTTTTGGCTCTATTTCTGAGTGATGGTGACTTTAAGCTTGCTACCATCCTGGATCCCTATTCTTAGCTTGTTTTGGTCCTTTTAGGCCTCTTTTTAGACCTAGAAGCATAAACTAGAGGATAGCTGCTTTATATGATCATAGATCCCTTATTCTTGACTCTAATCCATCTATTGCCTATTGGCTTTATCATTATTATGTGTCCTTTCATCATCCTACCTATAGTAGAGGATGGATCCTGTAGTCCTGACTTTATATTACATGTTGGTATGGCTTGTGTATGTACTCTGATAGAGTTAAGTGTCTATTTCATCCTTTTCGGGCCTACAAGGCCCAGAACCAGAGAGACTCCATTTTGATTTCTGCCTCTGCAGACTGAGATGCTTGCAGGGTAAAGGTGATGTTTATAGTTAATCCTGTTGTGTGCTAGGGGAAAGCCAGCGGAGACTGGATCTTATCGAAAGAATGTATTTGTCTCTTGGGCCCAGACGTAACATGTAGATGGTCACTGCGTTTGCGCGGAGAGCCTTGGAGCTGGCACAGGAATTCGGTGGGAGGCAGCTCTCTGTTGGAAATTTCCATGAGGAGAGAGCATTCTATATTAGCGAAGTGCAGAAGAGGCGGCGGAGCGGTCAGTTGGAGCTGGAGAGAGAAGTGAGTTGGTGTTTTGGAATGGTAGAGAAGGCAGATGGTGTTTGGAGCTGAAGAGAGAAGTCAGATGATTTTTGGAGCTGAAGAAAGCAGTCAGAAGCAGTTACTTATCAGAAGGAGTTGTGATCAGTTGGAGCAGGCGGTTAACAGCTGGAGTTTGGAGTGATGCCTTTTGGAAGAGACTGAAGTTATATCGTGGATTAGTCTGTGGGAGCAGCTGGAGTGAGTTGGACATTGGAGCTGGAGCAATCAGACAGAGTGAAGAAGCTAGTGGAGCGAACGGTTATCAGAGCGGCAGAAACTATATCATTAGACTGAAGTTGGAAGGTGAAGACAGTTCGTGGGGGAGAGGAATCCAGTGCTGAGTGATCAGCGCAGATGTGTGTCCAAGAGTGCAGGGGAGAATCTGAGATGAGCCAAGGCACAGACGAGAGAGGAACCCAGATGACAGCTAGAACAAGACTTCATACTAATCAGGTGATATCTGTCCTGTTATATTAGTGCCCATATACATTAATCTTGTCTTTTATTTCCTAGGCTAGATTCCCTACTGTATTGCTAATCCTTTTTCTTTCAGCGGTGTGCAGTCTGTTATAATCCATTTCCCTTTTTATGTGTTAGTAATAAAGCTTTCCATTATAATAAAGAGACCCCGCAGATCTGTGTATGTGTCTATTCCCCTTTACTTTTCAGGCTATGTCTAGATTGCTAGTTATTGTGATGTTATAATAATAAAGGAACCCCAGTTCTTAGTTAACAATTGTGTAAGTATTATTATTCATAATAAGGTTAACCTTTCTTCTAGTCAGATGCTGTTATGTGAACGGATGCATCTCCCGTCCAGGTAAATGGTAACTGAGCAAGGGAGTAGAGGAGCACTTGTATTTGATAATAACCTTTGCATATTGTGATTTGGCCATTCTTGTGTACCACATAAAATATAACAATTGCATATGAGACATCCCCAGTAGATATTAGATATATATAGAGAAACTTCCCAACAGAGAGAGAGAGAGCTGAAGGTATTCATAGGAAAGTGATCGTCGTTGTGTTGCGGCGTTAATGAGAGCATTGATTGTGGTCAATGTGTATACCCACAGGATTGTGGCTTGAGTGAGCACTGAGTGTGATCAGTGTGTAATGAGATCGCTGCTAGGGACAGTGGCGTTAATGAGAGCATTGATTGTGGTCAATGTGTATACCCACAGGATTGTGGCTTGAGTGAGCACTGAGTGTGATCAGTGTGTAATGAGATCGCTGCTAGGGACAGTGGCGTTAATGAGAGCGTTGACTGTGGTCAATGTGTATACCCACAGGATTGTGGCTTGTGTATGTATGAAATAGTGAGAGCACTGATTGTGGTCAGTGTGTATACTCACAGGATTGTGGCTTGAGCGAGCACTGATTGTGGTCAGTGTATAATGGTAAGTAATCGGAACTGCCTCAGGGTAGTCTAGTCTGGGCCTATGTTGCCATGAGACTATAAGGTATGAGTGTGGTGTGGAATAGTCAGTGAGTATTCCTAGTAATCCCTATAGATTTAGTGGTGTTTTTGATGATATGAGCTTGTATATTGCTAATTCCCCATCCTCAGCTAGGTACCCAGGTGCCTGGATAAATAGGTCCTGAGGAGGGAGATGGTTACGTTTCGTCTGGATTGGTGGTGTTTAGTGAGCTGATTCTATCTGGTCCGAAAATCCGGTCATCACACACACCCTCTGCCTCCTTCGTAAGACCTTCAAATGGATCCCCCTCGAACACCGAAAGACAGTCACTCACGCCCTGGTCACCAGCAGACTCGACTACGGCAACGCACTCTACGCCGGAATAAACAAAAACCTCATCCGCAAGCTACAGAACATCCAGAACGCTGCCGCAAGACTGGTCCTCAACCTGCCAAAACACTGCCACATCTCCCAGCACCTGCGCACACTCCATGGGCATACAGAGAGAGTCGGAGTGAGAGATAGAGGGCGCTGTGGAGCACACGGGCCGCGGAGCACACGAGCTGTGGCGAGGAGGGCAATGAGGAGACGCCGACTCCAGCCGCTACCTTTTGCTCTCTGCCGGGCATCCCAGGCTCGGCTGCATTGTCCTGTGCCCCCGGACGCGGCTGGTGCACGACGAGTCCCGTGACTGGCGAGCAGTCTGCGGCTGGCGGCTGGAGCCGCGTGTCAGCGGC
Source organism: Lissotriton vulgaris (assembly GCF_964263255.1). NCBI lineage: Eukaryota > Metazoa > Chordata > Amphibia > Caudata > Salamandridae > Lissotriton > Lissotriton vulgaris. The sequence continues at coordinate 274,674,483 of NC_141698.1, read as the reverse complement.
GGCTGGAGCTGGAGCTTGGGGTGCAGTAGTAACTGCGGCTGGGTCCGCGAGCCCTAGCAGGAGGGTGCGGCAACTACCGCGATTGCCGCCCTGGCCCCGGGTGCGGCCGGAGCCGCCAGCACCCGCCAGATGCGGCAATAGCCGCGAGTGGTCTTTGTGTGTGTGGCTGGAGCTGCGAGGTCCCCCTGGACGCAGTAGGCACTGCGAGAGGCGTTTTGGGTAGCCACAGGGGACTGCTGGACATAAGGCTGGAAGCGGAGCCGAGGAGTGAGTAGGCTCTACGGGGGTTTATGAGAGAGCCACCTGTCCGCTGCTCTGCCTGTTTGCTCTGTTTGTTGCTTACTCTGTCTACTGGCCCGAACTTCGCCTGAACTTGGCCGGACTTGCATCCCAATCCTGCCCCTCGGACTCAGCTGCAGACGATGATGACACGGTGAGGAGGCAGGTGGGAGGGGGAGCGGGCTGCCACGGCAGTCGGAGCAAGTTGAAAAGCGAGATTGCCCGGGTGTGCATTTGGCGTGCCTCAGAGTGGTCAAAGCCTCGGGTGGGGCATTGAGACAGGCATCGAGCCAGTACAGCCAGTATAGCTGCCACCCCGGCAAATAAAAACATTCAAATATTCAAACACTCTGCAAAACCTCCGCAAAAACATTAAATAGCCTTAAGGAAACGTTAAATGTGCGGTAGGCAGGCGTGGTGCTCCGAGCGCTGTGATAACAACGCTGACATCGACACTGATCAACTTAACCATCTGGGCCAGCCAACTATTGAGAAAAGCTTTTAACCTCAAGTGAACCAGAGCATAGGAGGCCTTCGAATTAAAGGGACACTGAGTGGTCGCGGGTACGTTGCCCCCCTCTTCACCATCCTGACGGCCCTTGAGGGGACAACGCTACGCCGCAGTAAAGCATTGGGAAATCGCAGGGGAAATAATGAGGACTAGAAACTCGACCCTAATGCAGGCCCAGACACAGGTAAACCCCCGCCCTCATAGATCTGCTAGAAGACGGAAGGCTAAACTCTTCTACCCCTCGGGCGTGGGGGAGCTCTACCCCGGGCCTGCGCTCTTGGATTCATCTGGAGCCACAGGTACCACACCAACGCTCCCAGGCTCCCTTTCTGGAGCTCCAGCATTGACAGTTTCATCAAATACCGTAGTGCCGCAATCAGGGGAAGAGGGGAAGTGCTACAACCGAGCTAAACTAATCCCCACCTTACCCATCTGCTCCGGTGCCACCTCTGGGCCCCTGGGTAGTAGAGATATAAGATCTTTCATGCATCCCTTGGCAGCAAGTCCCGCCGTACTTTTCAGGTCACAGAGCTGCACATTGTCTAACATATCTCCAGAGGACGACCCGAGCTCAAGCTCCATTGCGGTTCAGGCACCAGGCATTCCCCTATCACCAATAATAACTACGCTTCAGGGGGGTGATATGCTCAAGTTAGAGCCATCTGACAGCGCCGCTTCGAGGTTTGATCACAATAGAAGAAGATCTCCGCCCCCTCTAGCGTCAAAAAATCTTCAAATAAGAAACTTGCCCTCATTGGTCAATGTTTGCACTGGACAAAGCCGTCGCGCATCAGGAAACGGAGAACACTCGCCTGATGCGCCCGGTAGCAGCAAATGTCCCGTTGAACGGGAGAAGGACACTACGGAGTCGTTGGCCCGGCACATCCAGTCCCCGATCTTGTTGTGCTGGAGTCCTCCGGACCAAGACAAAATGACGCCACCATCTTGCACAAGGAGTAGAAGGGGGGACAGCCCCCCTGTACTAGTTGACCATCTAACTTTGATCAATGAGACCTTGATCTCCATGACTGGAGCCGCAATCATGCATGCCGACAAGCTCGATGCCCAGATAAACATTTTACAAACAGTGGCAAACTTAATCTCAGGGGTTGATGCGAAATTGGATCATCTGAACTCTCTGATCCGTAGAGCACAGGACGGCACAGACTTTAAACCCGAACCTTGTAGTTGCGGCCCCATCCTGAGAAATCTAGAAAAGCTTCCGCATATTATGGCTACACTGGTCGAGGATCTTAAGATAGAAGCTGGCAAGAACAAGGTCTCAAACGCAAGGGCTTCAGCGCCTGACCCTTCAAAAAAAGAAGACTTGAAAATCCCTCAACTAGACAGTATAGAAATCGGCAAGACAAATAAACTCGACAGGGTGGAACCCGCCTTATTGATCAATGCAAACTTAGTAGAGGTCTCATCGACAACAATAAAAACCCAAGACCGGCAGCAGATCCCTATATCGACCAGCCCAGAACTCCAAAAACACCTTTCGAGGAAAAATAAGAAAAAATTTAAAAAACTGAACAAAGCGAACAAAAACAAATCTATAAGGGAATGGCTTCGTCCTGGAACCCACACGCATGGACATAAAGAGACACCGGAAATGATAGAACCAGATGCAATCCCCACAATACTAGAAAGCTCGGCACAAAAGCATGAAGCTCTCTTTCTCGCTGATGCAGCAACCATTCCAGGGCCGGATGTCCCTCCAGTAACGTCCCCGTCAGTTCCACCAGCACCAATTACAAGCCTAGTAAATGAATCACAAGGCCAAGACGCCGTTGAAGCGATTCAAACATGCACCATTGAACATAATGCTGGCTCACACGATCCGTTGGTCACGGTCTCGGCAATGTCGACGACGCATGGTGCGCCTCAAGTGCCACGGGCTGTCTCAAATACCAAGAACACCGTAAACTCCTTGTTTAACAATTGCCTTCCTAGAATTCCATTCATGGCGGCCCCTCAACGAGCCACGAGCACAAGAGGTCAGGCAAGCCCCCTTTCACCTGGCTGTCCACAGTCAGTACAAACTGGCGGTCAGGCAGCGCTCCTTGCTGGTTATTTAAAGTACGACCAATCTCAAGACCGGGAAATTGGGCTGTACCCAGACTATGTCTCGCAGGGGAGGTGGGACATCCTCAATCGCAGTAACCTTCTGACCCTCTGTGCGAACCTTCCAGGGCTGGAGGGAATAAAATCTACGGACATCGAAACCGTCTCTTTCCTACCGCCAGAAGCGGAAGAGAAAAATGAAACAACGGAGTTAACCTTTACGAACCCGGCCTTGACAGAGGCCTTGAAAAGCCAGCATAAGCTCCTGGAAAGTTGGGGCATAAAGATAAAACCTAAGCGTCTACAAAAATACCCTCTTATATTAAAACCACAGTTGGTATACCCCCTGACGGGAAATATGGCCCATCCAGCTGGAGAGCTTTCATGCCCACAGGCGCATTCCACACACGCCCCAAAAACGGCGGCTACCCTTCAGGGCTCCAAAGGGGGCATTAACACTGGCCATTCCATCAGAACCCCAATAACGATAACCCTGAACCCAATCCAGGGTTCACGCACATGTGCCACACTGGGACCTGTGAACAAAGATTGGTCCTGGTTGCCGCTGGCTCTAAACTCCAAGACCTAATGTCCACTGCCCTAATGCCTGGGGCCACCTCCACCGACGCACGGTAAACACGTACCTAAAGACTTCAGAGAAGGAACAGCCTCCAGTGAGTCTGAAAATCATGTCTTGGAATGTTGCTGGGCTCAGGAGGCTGCTCCTTAAACAAACTGCGGTGTCATTTATGAAGGATGCAGACATTATCTGTACACAAGAAATCTGGCAAATGCACCCCCTCTCCTTGAGAGGATATGCTGAGTATGGAAAACCTGCTAAAAAGCTCAACATTTTCGGCAGACCGGCCGGTGGGTTATGCACTTACATTAAACATTCACTTAATCTGGAATTTGCAGAAATATCTAACCTGCCGGACACTCTCCAGGCAGGCATCCTGAAAGGCTGTCGGACGGCAAACAGTACTTTTTCATTCTTATTAGTTAATCTTTATCATAACCCTCACGGGCCCAACTCTAACATGACCACGCTGATTCACCATATTGAGCGTCTAATGCTTCAATTCGCGGGCCTTGAATGCATTATTCTTGGTGATTTTAACTCTCATAACATAGGAGTCTCAACCACACGCAGGTGCCAGGCAGGGGCTACCAAGGCCCTGAACGACCTTTTAAAAACCTATAATCTGCTGACGGCGCACTCACTCCTTCTAAAGACTACTCCTGGGCTGATTGTAGCTCCCACATTCAATAATCAAACCACGGTCGATTATATAATCCTAAGTGGCAAACTCCAACTTTTAATGTCAAATTTCTCAGTCCAACCGCGTAGTGACAGCGATCACGCCGCCCTAATCGTCACTTTGAACCTCACAGCGGACCACAACCACAAGCTCGAATTCATCGGGGAAGCCGATGGGGAAGAACTAATAAAGCTGCCCAGAAGGATCAAATGGGAACAGACTGCAATTAACAGATTCAATAGCTGGGCTAATCGCTGGACAGGGTGGTCACTTAGCGATCAGAAAAAAGACGCCATAGAAATTTGGAGTGTCACAATAGAGACCCTTGCGGTGACTCTTCGCGGGAAGTTGAACATTACATCGCACAGGCGCACCTCACTTACATATGGATATAACTCTGAAATTAAAAAAGCGCCAAAAATCTAAATAAAAAACGAAAACTTTTCCGCAAAATTGGGACAAGTTTAAACAACATTGAACTACAAGAAGCCAAAAAAAGCCACGCAAAGAAGGTTTGGGCAGCAAAACGGGCCCATTGTGAAGCACAATGGCTAATAATTTTTGACTTGTTGAGCCCGGGAAAATCACAGGAGTTTTGGAAGTACATATGTAACCTGGGCAGAGACATAAATCACAGAGAAAACTCCCTTGAAGCCTCTACTTGGGTTGCCCACGTAAAAGCACTATACACTAATAATGGCGCTGCTAACATGCAAATTGACACACCTAAGGTTGGAGACAATCTAGGCACACGCACCGAGCTGATGGATCCACCGGGGAAGTTGCTTGTCTCTAAAATCATTACAAACATCAGACAAAACGCTGCTCCAGGTCCTAATGGTCTCCCTGGACATCTATTCAAGGTAAATATCGACTTTTGGTCCACTAATCTGACCCACTTGTACTCTGAATGCTGGTTTCGGGGGGAAGTACCAGACTCTTGGAGAGGCTCGCTTTTACAACCTATCCACAAAAAAGGCCCAAAAACTGAACCTACCAACTACCGCTTGATCGCCCTGCTCGATATTGAGGGAAAAGCTTATGCCAGTACTATCTTGAGGGCCCTCGTAGACTGGACGAGCGCAGAAGGCATCCTTCCATTTTGTCAAACCGGTTTCAGACCAGGGTCTGCCACAGTCGACAACATCATCGCTCTTTCTTTTCTGGCACATCGCGCTCGGAAAAGCAAAAGCCTTCCCCTTTTCGCATGCTTCATTGATTACTCGGCGGCTTTCGATGGGGTAGACCGTGCAATTCTGTGGAACAAGCTGGTCCAATGGAACATCAACCCGGTACTACTAAGAGCGATACAGTCCCTTTATCAAAATACATGGGTGCGAATTAAACTCTCGAGGGACCATGCATCAGCTAAGATCAACACAGACAGAGGCTTAAAACAAGGGTGTGTGTTAGCCCAACTATTGTTCAATTTATACTCAGCGGACATGGAGAAGGCTCTGACTGGGGCTGCCCTGGCCACCCCAAAGATTGGTGGAAAAAAAATTATTTTCATGCAATATGCTGATGACTTGGTTCTTTTTGACCACACGAGAATGGGGCTACAGAAGGTGCTTACAGCTCTTGCCAAGTATAACAACAAAAACAGGCTTGTAGCAAACCCAAGCAAGTCAAAAGTAATTATTTTTGGTCACTACCCTAGGAAGAAAGCAATAAAATGGAGACTAGGCAACCTCCTTCTGGACTCCACGCAGCGGTACACCTATTTGGGCATTTGTTTCCAGGAATCGGGGCTTGCAAGCGCCCACCTTAAGTCTATCCAAGCCAAAGGTAAATCCATCACCTATGCCATTTGCAAGTTGCAAGCATCCTTACATAGCCCGTCCACCACGGCCATTAATAGAGTTCTCAAAGCCAAACTTATGCCGGCACTCAACTATGCTCTACAGGCATTTCCGGGCAAACTGAGCAACGAATTGGAAAAAATTCAGTGCAGAGCATACAAGAAAGTCTTCCATCTTCCAAGGTGTACTAGAAACACCCTTGTTCGCCTGGAGTTTTCGCTCAACCAACAAAAACCTGGAAGAGTTGGCTGCTCTAAGTAAATACTACTTTTTAACAACGGCGGCACAGGAGAACACATTAAAGGCAGTCTTGAAATTTATTTTCACAGAGCTTGAGAACCCCTGGTCGGCCACCCTCCAAGTGGCTATTACCCAGCTCAAACTTGCAACGGACTCATGGAACCCTGAATATGTCAAATATTTTGCCATCAAGAATGCAATAAAAAAACAAGTGCGTGCGCGGTCACGGGAACTGGATCTGGACTCCCTGAGTAGAAAAGACTTGCATAAGACCTTGTGCCTTCCCCACACCCAGCATACTCCCAAACATCATCTCACGCAGGCGGTGGGCCGTGCAGCCCTCCATAAGATTTTGGCTTACAGACTACACCCACTGCCCCTTAAAGAACTATATTCCTGCGGTCAGGCCAGCTTTGAAGTCCAGGTTTGCAGGCTTTGCAAGTATAAACGTGAGTCCTTGGCCCACCTTCTGTTCTGCTGCCCGGCCCTACGCCTGGCCCGTAGTCTTTACCTCAGGCCAGTATTAAGACAATCGGGGTTACGCACCGCAGAGGAAGGGATTACTCATCTGTATACCCTTGCCACGGTAAAGCACATGGCGGCCTTTGGAAAGTTCATCTTTCAAGCTCGGGCTAGGTTGATGGCTTCCACAGGCCGATCTCCAGAGCCTTCGGTCGGCCTATGAAGCCTTGCCCTGCTTGCTCTGCACCTATGGACCTTTGCAATTTCCTTGATTTTAACTTTTGTAATGTTTTTACCTTTGTATTTTGGTTTTATGTAATGGTTTTTAGTAACCAAACAAATAAATTCATTCATTCATTCATTCATTCACTCCACTGGCTCCCCGTCGAGGCGAGAATCACCTTTAAGATGCTCACCCACGCACACAAGGCTCTCCACGGCACCGGACCAGCATACCTGAACAGCCGACTCAAATTCCACGCACCCCAAAGGACCCTACGATCAGCCCAGCTTTCCTACGCCGTGGTCCCCCGCACCAGAAAGACCAGATCAGGAGGCCGCTCCTTCTCCTTCCTCGCGGCCAAAGCATGGAACGCCCTTCCGCTCCACCTCAGACAGACAACATCGCTCCCCATCTTCGCAAGAAACCTCAAAACCTGGCTCTTCGACAGACCCCCTCCTTGATGGAATGGAACCTGCAACCCCCCCCCCCCCCCCCCACCCACCCCACCCCTAGCGCCTTGAGACCCTTACGGGTGAGTAGTCGCGCTTCAACAAACTCCTGATTGATTGATTGCTTCCTTCAGGTTTCAGATGGGACCCTGTCATGATTATGAGTAATGATTTTAGATCTTATCATTAGTGATAATCCTCTATTGTTATGTCAACCTAGTAGCAGGAGGATGAATATAGCGGTATCTTAGCTTGTGTGATTTCTAGCGAACCTACTTCCCCCTTGTCGCTTCAGCTTAAAAGTAGGGACTGTCAGAAGTTGGAGGTGAGCCGAGCGAAGGTTACGTGAGAGGGAGTACCGTGCGCTTAGGCTGTCTATAAATCCAGGACCCTTGCCTTGCAGGGACTTAAACACAAGACAACCAACCTTGAAGGCGCAACGTTGAGGAATGGGAAGCCAATGCAGCTTCCTAAGAAGGGGAGAGGCATAATGCCACCTAGGTTGATGATAAATCAGTTTGGCTGCTTGGTTCTGAACCATCTGTAACCGTTTTGTGAGCCCAAGTGGTAGGCCCAGGTAGATTGCATTGGAGTAGTCCTATAACTCTTTCACTGTACCAGGCTTCTCTGGGACGTAGTCCTCTTTCACTTTCCCTGAAAAAATTTCAAAGGTTGGCTTTTTTTGTAATGAGCCTTGAATCGTAGTCCTATGTCTCTTCCCTATATTGGTGATGAGTGAGTAGTCGTTGTTAAGCCAGCCATTTTGCGGTAGGGCACTGGTGATGTTTTTCGAGCAAGCCTAAAATGGAGAACTTACCCTGCCCGGTCAACAAAAGCAACAATTGTGCAAGAGAAGTAAATAAATATGCCTGTAGGAGTGGGCTACCTAAGGAAGAACCAGTAGAAATGTCAGATCCAAAGGTCTGGCTCTCCAGACCCCAATTTAGTGCTCAAGTTAATGATGTTGCCACACACAAGTTAATCTTACTTGGCAGTTTATTCCCATGGGGTCCTCATCTGCCGACCGGGGTAGCCTCCCGAAGACCAGCGATCCTCTCCTGTGCCCACTATCCTGATGATTGCTACGAGGAAATGCCACAGATAGACTGGGTAAAGGGTCAATGAACCCAGCGACTGCTCCAAATGACGGGTTGTTCCCGCCATGAACTCTGTCTGCCGTGAGCTCGCGAACGCTCCCAAACCAAGCGGTGATGATCAACCGTGGAGCTGCTCTCCGCCACCGAGCAAAGGGCTCATCCAACCACAAGCTCTGGTGTTTGTGAGCGAGGGAGGTAGAGAGGGAGGGTCGCCACCCGCCACAAACAGATTTCCTGCAGCAGTGATCTCCCGGGGATTTGCACTCCTCCTCCGAGCGACGGGTGCATCCAGCCATGAACTCTGACTCCTGGTAGTTCACAAAGGAGGTAGGGAGGGATGGTCTCTACCTGCCTCTGACACAGCCCCAGCAGTGGTGCACTTCCCGGGACCTGTTCACCTCCTCCAGCAATGCGGCTGAGCCTGGATCGAGGGCAGATTACCGCCTCTGATGACCAAGTCCCTGTAGTGGTGCACTCCCGGGGACCTGCACACCTCCTCCAGGGATGTGGTTGATCCTGGATCGATGGCAGATCCGCACCTCCGATGACCATGTCCCTGCTGGGGTGGACTCCAGGGGACCCACGGTCCGCTTTCTGCAATGCGGAAAAGACTGCGTAGTGGCGAGGTCAGATACCTCTCCAATAGTGTCAACCTCGTTCTTGAGCAGTGCCCACCCACCAGACCGCTGAAAACTTGACCAGCAAGGCCGCTGGAAAGTGTCTCTACGATGTCTCTGTCTCTGCTGAAAATGACGCTTCCTTTTGTGTTCGTAAAGTTCCTTAGTTCCTTTGTTGAATTGCCTTGTAGAATTGCCTTGAGGAGGCGAAGGCTAACAGGCATAATGTAACATATTTTCTATCCCTAGCCAGCGGAGCTCATCCCTTGAGTTCCTCACCATCCGGCAGATGGCTGGGTGTTTTGGTAGACAGATCTGGCTGCGGCATCAGAGCGGTGCCACTTGGGGAGCTGGGTGGTCCAGTTCAGAGGATGAAAATACTGTAGGAAATGGAGAATGATGGGTGACTTACCTTTCCCATGTTTGCCTGTGCTTCTTGTGCTTTCATTTCCTAATGGAGGAATGTGAGGAAGGTGACCTTGAGCATGGCTTTGCAGGGTGATGGCTGAGCTTGTCATCATGGGCTAAACAGCTTGGCCTATCGCTCCTTGATCACCATAGGGTGAATACTAAGGTATGAGTCATAGGTCTTGGGAGTCATGGTCCGACTCAAGGTACCAAGGGCAAATCAAATCGGGGTCCATAATAGATATCTGCCCCTAAAAATCCCTACAGGGCTTGAGGCCTGATCGTTTCAGTGAAGACGTGACTGCACTACAAGAATTTGGTCTGTGAGGAAAACTTACCATTTCTCAAAGAGATCAAGCTCCAGATCCTCCTTGAAGACATAGGAAAAGGGAAACTGATTGTTTTGCATCTGAGCAGGCACTATGTGGCTTTGGTGATGTCATCCGACACCACTCCTGGTGTTGATATGAAGCCACTGCCCTCTCTTGGCATCTTAGGAGCTTTGAAGTTTCAGGATCGTCTGATATCTGGGATTAGTTTACAGGTGCGGAATCTACAGGTAGATGTATCCATCAGAAATCCTTGTCTTTAATAGTGTTCTGTGCTAGCACTTCCTTTCGTGACCCAGAAGAGCTTTTGTTCCTTTCATTGGAAGTCCATAATAAGCCTTCATACAAAACTTGCGCTAAGAACATTACAGTTGGTAGCCAGAAAGTGTCACTCCTGGCCATGAACTAAAATAGCACGAATAGAACTTTTCTTGGTTTTTATTGTAGTTTGTGCCAGACACCATACCCTAAACGGACGAGAGGAAATTTGGGAATGAACCCATTAACTGGTAAATCTTCGCCTGCCTGAATGCGGCCCTTGAGAGGACATGCATTTAACTTGTAGTCTGGGCGAGTCAAGCATGAAAAACACCACAATTTTAGCAAGAGGCTGTTTACCCACGAAACCTGCCCGGAGGCTACTGAAACCGTTCTTCTTCCAGAGCCACACAGACCATTTACTCACCACTTCTTTCATTGTATTCATGGGGGCTCCATCAGTAACAAAAAGCCTCAAACCTATCTCCATCACTTCTGCTGCTCGCCAGATGTGCCTGGTGAGCCAACACAGCTCCTAGACTGCACCAACAGTCGACTCGGCAACGCTGGCCCAAAGTGCTAGAAGAAGTGCTGTGATTCTGCTCAACGTTGGCTCAGCCTCCTAACCTTTTATTTTCTTTCTCCGTTATATATTCCTTTTCATTTCTTTATATTTACTCATACCAAACATCTCATTACAACCTTCAGAAGAGTGACAGAAGCGCCTTTTACCTGTCCACCATCCGAGATTTTACTTTCCACCAAAACTCTGTAATTACGGTGCAGTTGAACTATGCAATGCATTTTAAGCTGATATTACTTTCCCCGAAGGTCCTGCTACTGGGACATCACCCCAAAAGAAGCACTTCTGTCTCCATGGATCCAGCTTTATCTGCTCATGTTGGAGCTTGATGTTTTTCATCACTGTCACTACTTTGTCCACTTTCATAAGTTGTGGGCTTCCTTGCTTGCTATTTTACAGGCCTCTTTACTAGAGAAACGCAATCGTCATGTGACAAGGCTGTCCTCTCCTTCAGGGACTGCATAAAAGATGACCGCCTTGAATAAATATATCCTTCTGTACCAATACAGGCTTTCAGATGCACTTCCATTTAGGACCTCTTCTACCTTATGATCACCCATCCTCTTCCCCAGCCCTCCTTGCCCCTTCACCTACTGTGTGGTGATTGACCGCTCAGCGCACCACCTCTGCTTGCACTTAATGTGAGATGCTTCCACTACTCACTGGGACCACATGTGCCACAGTTATCACTGTTGTTACTGTTCTTGTTCACCTCAATGGAGATATATACTCCTTTACTCACCAAATGATTTATGAATGTGACCGCTCAATACTCTGCGCTGCTATGTATTTCTGTTCATATCAATGAGCACACTTTATGTCTTAAAATTCTTCCAGCCGAGAAGGTGATTTGTTACGAAAGAGGGCCTTCATGACACATGCCAACCCTCAGTGCTTGGACCCACCCAGCCCTCTCAGCATGCTTCGTTCTGCCAGGCCTCATTTGGTTAGACCTTGGCACATATGTCTTAACTCACCAAGCCAGATACAGATATGAACATTATGAAATATTCTAATAAATCAGGGAACTGTCATGGACCTCTGGGATGTCTATTCTCTGAAACAGTCTATGGTGTAGTTGCTGAAGACAAAATTATGCAACTCCATCAATACTCTTTTTGGGGCTAAAGCTCTATATTCATTCCACTTTGAAAAAAGTTCACTGTTCGCCAGCTTGGAAGGATTTTCCCTAAGACCCCTATGGCCAGTATACCCCGTTAATCTTGTCAATTATTTGCAGTAATGTCCCAGTCTGTTCACATAAACATAACATTTCCCAAAAGAAATGGCCGCTCTCTTGTGAGATCTTGAATTTTAGAAACTTGGAATGCTTTTTCCCATGCCATTGTGAGTGCACAGTCCCCTCTTCACATGTGTTTGCTGGATTCAGCTTCTTCAAGAAGAGCAAACTCTCAGGATTCAAAGCATTGAGAATGAGTGGGCAGCCATGCAGTCTGTTCCTGTATAATGCTCCAGTGCACAGCCTTTCTTCTAGTATCAATGTAGAGCATTATGCCAGTTAACGTTATCTTTGTAGTGTTCCACAAGGGAAATGCCAGTGCATTTATCAATATTTTGTACAAAATAAACCTGCAAGTGTTCCGTTCCTTCAAGTACTCACATTGATTCTAGAATTGTTTTCTGTTTTAGCCTACAAATCTCTCAAAATCTGACTTTTCAGATATTCGGACTTTGTGCACTCTTCGAACCTGCACACTCAGCTGTGCTCACACTTTGGGAGAAGCCGGCAGGATCGTTGCAGGGAACAGGAGTGGCTGGATGACCCTCACTAGGGAAGCTAAAGCCCGGGCAGGACATGAGGCAACCTGGGGTGCAGCTCGGTCCGCACTGCCCCATGACAGTCATCCAGGGTCTCACTGGTCCAAAAAGCCCACTAACCAAAATGTAGCAGAGGAAACCACCCACAAAACAACGCAATCCTTGGGAAGTGATGGAGGCCTGCCTTGAACTTACAAAAGAAGGTAGAGAGTTGGTCCTGGCTTTTGAGTCTTTAACCCAGGTGGTTGACGGTTTGTTAAAAACTAAGCATCCGGTAAAGGACTCACCAAATCCACGCTGGTTTGACTCTAACTGCTCGCGGGCTGTGAGAGAGCTAAAATTGTGCCTAAAGACGCTTCCAAGAGATAAAAACAAAGTAGCCTGGTGTAGGCACAACTATAAAATGCAGGTTAAACAAAGAAAGATCACGCTCCAAAAGGAAGTCTGGGCCGACTTACGGGAAGCAGGTGAAAATAGGGATTATACCCAATTTTGGAGAATTATCAATAGTCCCTGCTTTCAAGATTCTAGTTCCCCTGTTATCAGCACTAATATTCTTCCTGAACAATGGGTCGCCCACTATGAAAGTTTAAATAATCACCAGGGCGAAATAGCCAAGACCGGTCCATGGGTGGGAGCGAGACCCAAGGAATTGGAATTTTCTCTATCGGAAATCACTAAAGCAATCCAAGGTCTCACCAAAAATAAGGCACCAGGACCGGACGGTACCCCCCCCGATCTCTACCTAAGCACATCGAATTATGGGCGCCGATCATGACCAGAGTACTAAATGCAGCGATTAGAACTGGGCTCCCACGATCTTGGTCTACAGCACAGATTGTCCCTATTTACAAGAAAGGGTGCAGGGACAACCCGCAATGCTATAGACCAATTTCGCTGATAGACGTGTTAGCCAAATTATTAGGCAGGGCAGTCTTAAATCGCCTTGCTGAGTGGACTGAAGCACACCACACCCTAGCAGACACACCAATACGTATTTAGATCCGGCAAATCAACTAGTGACCAATGTCGCAATCTCTACCTCCTAGTTGCCAAATATACTAAAGCCAGTAATGGAACTCTGTATATGGGGTTTATGGACTTGGCGGCTGCATTTGATAACGTAAACAGAAGTAAACTCTGGGCCCTCATGTTCAAACTGAGAATTGACCCTGAACTTATAAACATCTTAAAAGAACTACACTGGAACACCACTGCCAAGGTCCGCTATAGTGCGGGGGGGTGAGTACCGATCCCTTCCCGTGCACCAGCGGAGTGAGGCAGGGGTGTATCCTGGCCCCCTTACTGTTTTCTCTTTACATAAACGACCTAGAAAGCTCCCTGTTGGACCTGAAGACTAACTGCCCTAAAGCAGGATCGCGCCATATACCAGTTCTGCTGTACGCGGATGACGCGGTCCTGCTGGCACGAACAGCAATGAGCCTACAACGGTATACAACGTTTACAACAGAATTTTTACAACGCACTACCATTAGAACGCAGGCATTACCACGCATACCATTACAACGCATTGCGCTGGGGGGCGCTCTAGGATAGGGAATAAGTATAATTTTATATCCAACACCTTCCCTAGTGTCCACGGGGACTGGAGTTGGAATATAAAATTATACTTACCACTATCCAGCACCTCTAAGCGCTATGCGTTGTAACGGTATTCGTTGTAAATACCGCGTTGTAAAGGTATGCGTGGTAACAGTATGCGTTGTCACGTCATACATCCGCCTACAACATCTGGTGAATGGATTTGTAAAGTTCATGGAGAATCTGGACCTCTCTGTGAACTTGACCAAATCGTTTGTTATGGTGGCAGGGAAAAAACCTACCAAAAGATTTGGATTTAAAATAGGAACGCATGTCCTTGAAACTGTTAATACATTCTCGTACTTGGGCCTTCTGTTTGATGGAGAGATTAGGTTTGCCCACTTGTTGGAGGAAAGATGCAGGAAATTGATCTCAGCAAATGGCGCTATTTTAAATTTTGCACGTAGACTGGGTTGATGGTCTCCAGAGCAAGTGATGACGCTGTATAGAGCTGTCAGCACCGCCAAAGTCACGTATGGGGCAGAGGTGTGGGGTTTTAGGGACGCACACCAGCTGCAAGTAGAGGAAGATAAATTCCTACGTAAGATGCTGAAGACACCACAGTGCATCCCAGCAGCGATTGTACATACGGAACTTGGCATTCCATACATTACAGACCAGATAAAAGTAAGACCTATTCTGACCTGGCTTCGAATCTGGGAAAACCCAGAAGCAGAACTTAGTAGACAAATAATCAAAGATTGCCTTCAGAGAGATAGGTGGCTACAAATTCCCTAGCTTAAATATGTCAAAGAAACTCTAGGGTGTATAGATCATCAAATACTATTCACAGATCCATCTCTGATTGATCCATTCTGCAAAAATCGGATCCAGAAAATGTTACTGGGCAAATATGACTCGAGCAGGAAACAACTTGATTCTACCAAAATATCTGTAATATCACATTCTCTAGTCAGTAACGGAGAGGGTATGGAACCATATTTATTTTTAATGTATAATCAGCAAGACAGATTTTTAATGTGTCGTTTTAGGCTCAATTTGTTACCCAACATTTTAGCTTACCCATCTGGTTTTACCCTAACAATTGAGCAGAAGGGTGCCTGCGGCTGCGACAATAGGTCTCCGCAGGACGCCCTTCATTTTGTATTATTATGTTCATTTTATCACACCCCCGTCGTAGATTCCTTGTAAATATTTTAAAAGAGTCAAAACTGCGTCACGCTAAACCTGCCCTATCATTCCTACAGAGAGCAACTGACACACGCACTTTGTGCTCCATCTTGAGCTTTGTAAAACTTGCTGTTAAATTAAGAAATACAAGGGGCTGACTCAGGCTGTATTGAATGTTTTTAATCAATCTTGTTTTTAACACTGTACGGTTCAGAAATGTAATGTTATTGATGATTCAGATGATGTGTATTATGTACTATGTATTTTTATGATGGTTTTTAATCATCGAAATAAAAATGTACTGAACTGACCGCCTTGAATAAATATATCCTTCTGTACCAATACAGGCTTTCGGATGCACTTCCATTTAGGACCCCTCCTACCTTATGATCACCCCCTCCTCTTCCCAACCCTCCTTGCCCCTTCACCTACTGTGTGGTGATTGACCGCTCAGCGCACCACCTCTGCATGCACATAATATGAGATGCTTCCACACACATCCACTACTCACTGGGACCACATATGCCACAATTACCTCTGTTGTTACTGTTCTTGTTCACCTCAATGGAGATATATACTCCTTTACTCACCAAATGATTTATGAACGTGACCGCTCAATACTCTGCGCTGCTATGTATTTCTGTTCATATCAATGAGCACACTTTATTGTAACCTGACTTACACTCATTGGGGGATTTATCCCTCCCCTGTTAGCTTGCTGCCATGCAGCACTTGATGTACCCATCCAATTTATGTAAAATAGAAAAACCTAATTTGATTTGATTTAAATATTTGTAAAGCGCAGCTGTCACTTCGGAGGGGGCATCCTGGTTCTATGCGGAAAAGGCAAAGGTGAATGAGTAGGTATGAGAAATTATCCTGTTTATACAAGTGAGGAGCAGAATGCATTCGTGACCCCAAATATCCAGGTTTTCAGTGATTTTCTTAATAGGGTCTCCGATTCTATCGCCCTTAGATGTGCGGGCATGAGATTCTATGCTTTTGTTCCTAAGGCCTCAAGGGACTTCCCTCCTTTTGGTTTTGTATCTAAAGGCGGGAGGCTTAAGAAGGTTCGCTGTGGCGGATCTGAGAGTCCTAGCCGTGATGTAATGAGTGAATTTAGCTGCCAGGTATTTGGGTCCAGAGTCTCTAAAGGCTCTGAAGGTGATTGTCAAGATCTTAAATACAATTATTTCCTGTATGGGCAGCCAATGCAGAGTATTAAGAGCTGAGGTAACAGTTGTTCAAAATAGAAATTACTGGACAAACCTAAAAATGAATTGCAAGGTCACATCTTTCTACAATGCCTCTTCTTCCTAGCCACCAAAAGTAGCCACTCTTTTTTTAGCTTCAACAAAGTTTTCTCTAGTCCAGCTTTAATGTTTCCTATGGACTTTCTTCTGGTGTTGATTCTGTAGACATTCTATCAAGAATCTGTTGTGTTGTATCTACAAATGAGCTCTGCAGTTTCTGCATCACTACCGCCCTAGGGGGTCAACCACGGCTCGTCTTCCATGGTTTTCTTGATTCAGGTTTAACAATGAAACAAAGAGCCATCATGGCTGTCACTGGTTGAGTTGTCTCCTACATCAAGCAGGGCAAGGTTGTCAAGTGGGCTAAACCAAAGTTTACAGGGTTGCGGGTCTGCTTATCTCATACATCATCCTAGTGTGAGAAGATCGTGTAGCAGTAGTTTTGCATATTGCCCATCTTCAATGATACCGTCTTCTATGTCTTAAAATTCTTCCAGCTGAGAAGGTGATTTGTTGCGAAAGAGGGACTTCATGACACATACCAACCCTCAGTGCTTGGACCCACAGAGCCCTCTCAGCATGCTTGGTTCTGCCAGGCCTCATTTGGTTAGACCTTGGCACATATGTCTTAACTCACCAAGCCAGATACAGATATGAACATTATGAAATATTCTAATATTTCAGAGAACTGTCATGGACCTCTGGGATGTCTATTCTCTGAAACAGTCTATGGTGTAGTTGCTGAAGAGAAAATTATGCAACTCCATCAATACTCTTTTTGGGGCTAAAGCTCTATATTCATTCCACTTTGAAAAAAGTTCACTGTTCGCCAGCTTGGAAGGATTTTCCCTAAGACCCCTATGGCCAGTATACCCCGTTAATCTTGTCAATTATTTGCAGTAATGTCCCAGTCTGTTCACATAAACATAACATTTCCCAAAAGAAATGGCCGCTCTCTTGTGAGATCTTGAATTTTAGAAACTTGTAATGCTTTTTCCCATGCCATTGTGAGTGCACAGTCCCCTCTTCACATGTGTTTGCTGGATTCAGCTTCTTCAAGAAGAGCAAACTCTCAGGATTCAAAGCATTGAGAATGAGTGGGCAGCCATGCAGTCTGTTCCTGTATAATGCTCCAGTGCACAGCCTTTCTTATAGTATCAATGTAGAGCATTATGCCAGTTAACGTTATCTTTTTAGTGTTCCACAAGGGAAATGCCAGTGCATTTATCAATATTTTGTACAGAATAAACCTGCAAGTGTTCAGTTCCTTCAAGTACTCACATTGATTCTAGAATTGTTTTCTGTTTTAGCCTACAAATCTCTCAAAATGTGACTTTTCAGATATCCGGACTTTGCGCACTCTTCGAACCTGCACACTCAGCTGTGCACACACTTTGGGAGATGCCGGCAGGATCGTTGCAGGGAACAGGAGTGGCTGGATGACCCTCACTAGGGAAGCTAAAGCCCGGGCAGGACATGAGGCATCCTGGGGTGCAGCTCGGTCCGCACTGCCCCATGACAGTCATCCAGGGTCTCACTGGTCCAAAAAGCCCACTAACCAAAATGTAGCAGAAGAAACCACCCACAAAACAACGCAATCCTTGGGAATGCCATGTCTTAACCCAAGAACGACAGACACACTTCTTTATATTGTAAGGGGCTTTATTCAGTACATCCTCCTCTTTCCCTGTCCCTATTCTATCTGCCCTTTCCTGCCCTAGCTCCTCCCTTTCCTCTGGCCCCGGCTAACTCCACACATCCCACTACTAGACCGCTAACCCTGTCACATCTCCCCCTTTCTTAACAAACGAACAAAATAGCAAAAGGGCTCAAATTTCTTCAATAAGTCTTCTTGGTCGTTGAATGTCTCGGCGGGGTCGCAGGGACCCGACCCCTGTATCAGTCTCAGAGTTCACCGGAGGATCCCTTGTTCGACTCACGCCCTCTTGATCAGTTCGATCATGTCCTTCAGTGACTGGAGTTCCTGTCATCTTTGTGAGAGCTTCTCTCATGTCCGGAGTGCACTTCTTAAAATGTGACACATTCTTGGTGATTCGTCGATGGTCAGATTCCGCCGTTATCATGGTGCCTTTCTGCTGGGTGACTAGTAGCGGTTCAGCTCGGAAGCGACAATCAGTCTTTCTTTGTTGGTCTTGTTTGACAACAACACAGTCTCCTTCATGCAAAGATGGTGATCTCGCTCTCCTCCTTGCATCTGCATATGATTTCATTTTGTCTTTGCCATGGCGGTCTGCCGCCATCACCTCTTGATGAACACGGAGAGGCGACACTGCTCACAGGGCTCCTTCCCAGGTCGGTATGCGTATCCGTATGGGTTGTCCCAGCATCAGCGTGGCAGGACACTTTCCAGTGGTGGCATGAGGGGTCGTTCTGTAGGCCCTGAGGACCTCGTTCAGAGCCACCTGCAAATCTTTCTTCTCCGTGGTGGCTTGTTGAAAAGTTTTTTGGAGTGTGGCCATGAATCGTTCGATGGTGCCATTTGCCTGTGGCCACAGGGGTGTAACTTTCCTATGTTTGAAATTCAAATGTTTCGCAAAGGCACTGAACTCGTGCCCATTGAAAGGAGGTCCATTATCTGTTTTTAGTTCTTTGGGAACACCCCAGGCTGAAAATACTTCATCCAGCACGGAGAGGGTGCTAGAAGCACTTGTGGATGACACAAATTGAGCAATGGGGAACCGAGAGTATTCGTCGATTATGGCCAAGACGTATTTGCCTGATTGCAGAGGTCCAGAAAAATCCATGGCCAATTCTTGCCACTCCCCGCTAGGTAGTGTGGTCATTTGCAGGGGAGCAGGGGGATCTCCACGACTTACCAGCTGACACTGGGGGCAGTCCTTTCAAGGTTAGCTCAACCATTTGATCGAGGAGGGGAAACCACACTCGTTCCCGGAGGGCTCGTTTTGTTGACACCACTCCTCTGTGGCCTTCATGAGCGAGGTTGACAACACCCTGTCGTAGTTGCTTGGGGATCACAATTCGCTGACCACGCAGTATCAACCCATCGGTAGTAGCTGAAAGCTCATCACAGACATGTCGAAAAACTTGTATTTCCTGCTTGACAGCCAGATCACCAGCTTCATCTTCACTTTCATGTCTCCACCTGTTCGACTGGAGCCGACGTAGCACTTTCTGTAAGATGACATCCTGTGTGGTGGCTTCCTGAATGACTTCCACAGGAATGGCAGGTGGCTGTGCTTGATCCACCACGAAGTGGATATACTCCTCTGCAATGGAGGACCTGGACGCAGATGATGCTTGCGGGTGTCGCGAAATGTAGTCCGCTGGGTTCTCTGATTTCCCAGGCTTATGTATGATTGTACAGGTATATTCTTGTAGCCTCAGACCCCATTGTTCAATCCTCGGTGGCATCTTGGATCTTGGGTTGCCAAAAATAGTGACTAGCGCCTGGTGATCAGTGATCATAATGAAGTGCTTGCCATAAATGAGAACATGGAAATGTTCACACGCCCATACCACCGCAAGGCTCTCCTTCTTGGGATGAGAATATGCTTTTTCTGGATCTGACAAGCTGCGACTGGCATAGGCAGCAATACGTCTCTGATCAGAGTCATTTTCATACTGCGCCAGAATCACACCCAAGCCCACGGGGCTGGCATGTACTGTTATTTCTGTTTTCCTGTGAGGACTGAAGTATGAAAGGTTATCAGCAGACTCCACTGCCTGCTTGATTTCTCGGAAGGCCTGTTCACACTGGGGGGACCACACAAACGGTTGACCTTGTTTTGTGAGAGTTCGAAGTGGATGGCTAATGGTTGCATAGTCTTTTATGTAGCGAGCGCAATAGCTGGCCATGCCCAGGAATGACCTCAGTTCGCTAACATCTTGAGGGCTCTTGGTTTCATTCAGAGCAGTTATCTTTTCTGGGTCGGGTTTCATCCCGGCGCCAGAGAATATGTGTCTGAAAAACTTTAGGGTGGATTGGTGGAACTCACACTTGTCTTTATTAAGTGTCAAATTGGCTTCTAGCAGGGCATGACACACTTGATCTAGAGCCTTGTCATGCTCTTGAATGTTAGATCCATACACCAGTATGTCGTCACTGTAATTCAAAGTGTTGGGAATATGTTGAATGATCTGTCGAATTGCCTCCTGAAAGATTTCTGCTGCTGAGGAGACACCAAAGCTTAGTCGTTTGTACCTAAATAGTCCAAGGTGCATTGCGAATGTAGTGATGTAGCGAGATTTGGCATGCAACTGCAGCTGGTGGTACCCCTTGTTCAAATCAAGCTTTGAGAACACCCTCGCTCCATTCAATGCAGAAATCATGTCGCTGAGATGTGGTCCAGGATGTCGCTCCCTCTCAATGGCTGTGTTGGGGAGCCGCATGTCGACACACAACCTCACCTTGCCAGGAGTGCCTTTCTTCGGTACAATGACCACCGGTGATACCCATGGAGTTGGACCGTCAGTCCTTTCAATGATGTCTGCTGTTAAGAGTTCTTGAAGTTCATCCTCTACAGCTTGCTGGAGGTGAAACGGTACACGTCGGGGATGTTGTGCTACTGGTTTGATCTGTTCATTTATGTGAAGACGAATTTGGCACCCCTTCATCTTTCCTAATCCGTGGAATCATTTGGGGAATTTGTGGATAATGTCTGGATCATCGCTGACCCTGTAGAGGATCTCG
Organism: Lissotriton vulgaris; assembly: GCF_964263255.1. Lineage (NCBI taxonomy): Eukaryota > Metazoa > Chordata > Amphibia > Caudata > Salamandridae > Lissotriton > Lissotriton vulgaris. The sequence continues at coordinate 274,653,459 of NC_141698.1, read as the reverse complement.
ACAAGTCTGAGTCGCTCTGCGGTCGGTAGACTGAGAAGGCAGTCGGCCTCTGGTCCTTCAATAACATGAATGACTGCTGGTATGGATACAGTTTTGTGTCTGAGTGTGGTTGGAAACTTCCCCAAGCATGGGAGTGGCTTCTTGTACATCCAGGTGTATACCCGGACATGCGCCGGGGTCAAGGGTGGCTGGGGCCTCATCCTTTCATATTCAGTGACCGGAATATAATTTAGTGAAGCTCCGCTGTCTAGCACAAACTTGGTTTCGTGGTTCCCCACGCTGATGTCTAAGCGTGGATATTTCTTGAGTTGATCAGGGTCCGCAATCATGTTTGCATATTCAACTGTATATTCAGAATCTCTGGATGTTGATCTCGACTCTCGGGACGGTGATCTCCGTTCCCATTGGGACCTTCGTGATTCCCGACTGGAGTGTGACGAGCCTGAGGACAACTTCGGCCTGTCCTGAACTGCTCTTACATGATGTTTTCTGGCATCAGAGCAAGATGGCCTCGTTGTTCCACTCCGTCTCTCCTTTTGATATTCCCCACACATCACCTCGAAGTGGTTAGTTCGCCCACATCTTCGGCATCGCTGACCCATGGCCGGGCACGTGTCGACGTGTGGATAATCATATCCGCATCTATAGCATCTTCTTGTTCTCTCTGGCTTCCTTTCCCTTCGACCTGGATCACGCTTCCTATGTTCAGTGTGCCGTTGGCGGGACGACGGCCGAGGTCTCCATTGTTTCTCTCTTGAGCTTCGACGGCTGCTGCTGCTGGCTTGTACTCGACACACCTGTTCTCGGCCTGCGCTCCGTCCAGTTTCAATGCTCTTGGCATGTTCTTCCGGCTGACCATAGACGCGAGTCATTTCTTCAATCTCATCTAACTCATGATGTTTTCTCAGCAGCCTCCTCCGGAGTGTCTCAGAGTGGCATCCATCTATGATTTGTGATTTAATGGCAGCATCTGTTGAAAAGGTGTCGAACTCGCAGTGTCTCGATAATCGCCGCAGTCTGGTAATGAATGTGCTCATTGCTTCTTCCTTTCCTTGACGGGCCTGATGGAACAAATGTCGCTCATAGTCAACATTCTTTTTGTGGAGAAATTTCTTGTTCAGGGCTTCACGCACCTTGTTATATGTTCCTACGTCCGCAGGAGGGAGGTCTTTGATTATCTTGCTGATTTCTCGGCCCGCCAGATTGCGGAGGGCAATCAATTTTTCCTCATCTGCTATCACTTTCGATCCCTTAATATAGTCTTCAAACTCCTCCAGCCATTCCTGTCGTCTGGGGCCCATGCTTCCTCCAGTGGTCAGAGTTAGAGATTCTGGAGGCCGCAAATGCGACACCCCCGTGATGATTGGTTTGACTTCATTCCGTTGTGGGGAGATGTCCTGAGTCACCATCGTGAGAGCACGTCTTTTCTTCTTGTCCTTTTCTTTTAACTCGTGTTGACTTTATTATTTCTTATTTGCAGACACTGGGGCCAATTTGTTGCTTCTTGCTTACTCTGTCTTATCATTCGATGTTTGCATTAACTTGTGCTTGTTTGTTTTCAACTGCTCATGTGCACCAATGCTTGTTTGTCGCTGGGGCGCCTGACTTAAAAATGGCCGCTCCCAAATTGCACAGTAATGTCCCTTTAGGTTGCCTGACTCCAAGATGGCCGCCCACTTGAAACTCTCATACACCACGAGGTTTGGGTCTGCATTGGACTTCCAGGCTCACGCGGCACACACCGGCAGCTCTCCTGGCGGGCAACAGGCCTCCCTCGGTCTCTCTTGTGCTTCTTGTCCACTTGCACTCTCAGGTAAGCTCGGGGTCAGCTCCCGATTTTTTTCACTTGCCCATATGCGCCGTTCTTCACGCATTAGGGGTGAGCTCCAACCTTTGGCAATCTCGACGCGGGGTTTCTAGGCTTCCCAACCGCTCTTCATACCTCTCCAGACGGTCTCAGTCTTCGGAGTACTTCAGGACATCTGGGGTGGGCTCCCAGTTTCTTCAGTCGCCTCGCACGGCTCTCAGGGTCACATCCACTTTTAGGCGCGAAATGGCACCGAGTTTGAATTTTCGTTCGGCGCTCGACCACGCTCCTCTCACACGGCTCCACGGGATCGCTGAGTCGCGGAGTGGGGACACTGGCTGCTGGCCTCTTCCTTCAGGCAGCAGTTTCTTTGGGGGCACCTCTTTCGCGACCGCGCCTATTCTTCGGACGATGCCCCAGGGACAGGACGCTGTTTCCAGGGTTCAGAGTGAGCAGGCTGCTCATCCCAACCTCGTCGCCAGTTGTCGTGTCTTAACCCAAGAACGACAGACACACTTATTTATATTGTAAGGAGCTTTATTCAGTACATCCTTCTCTGTCCCTGTCCCTATTCTATCTGCCCTTTCCTGCCCTAGCTCCTCCCTTTCCTCTGGGCCCGGCTAACTCCACCCATCCCACTACTAGACCGCTAACCCTGTTACAGGGAAGTGATGGGGGACTGTGGTCCACACCTAAGGGCACAAGGGGGGAATCCATTGAGGGCTACTCTTGTCACTTAGTGCTCTTACACCTGGATAACAAGGCAGGGAATGCCTGATGGTCCCAAATGGTTCCAAATGAAAGGGCGAACTACCACATTCCTTAATTCTTGACTGTGGTGCAGGAGGGAGTTTCTGAGGTGCTCCTAGACAAGCTTCAATTAATGAAATCCCTGCAGCCACTTGGCTTATGGGGTTAAAGTGGTTCGATACTTGGCCACCCAAATGATATTCTTTTAGGTAAAAGGGAGTAGAGAGACAAAACGGGGCTCCACGGCCCTAATGGGCCCAAGGAAGATTCCAATGTCTGGATTGGGCAACTAGGAGGCACATACTTGATGAGGGTCAATGGCGGCTTACCTGCTGGGGCTTAGAAGCTGGGCAGGACAATTCCCCCCTGCGCCCTATGTAGCTCTAGATGTGGTACAGCTTGGTAGTCACTACTACATAGCTACTCTTCTCCAGGACAATGAGTTAATAGATGTTTATGTCAGTCAGTGTACTCCATTGTGATAGCTCCAGTACTGCCCTCTCACTTCACCAAAGAGGCTCATTTATTTTTTTTAAAACCTCTTTTTATTGCAAGGTGCTCAGCATACAATACATCCAACGAACAGTTGAGTATGTATGTCTAGGCCATGTTATCCATATAAAACAATCATTACATCTGGATTAATGATTCATCTGAAAGGCAATTTTAATTTGCTAAGTAATCAAAAGTATTATGCAGGAAGCCAAGGGTTTTCAAGGCCCTACAGACTTTACTCTCTGAGCACAGACTTACTTGATGTCTGGCACAGGCATAAAAAAGAGGAGGACGGCTTTACATATTACTCTGCTCCTCACAACAAGATGGTCTGTTTGGATTATCTCTTTATGTCTGATCAGTTGGCAGGTGGGGCTCTGGTCGAGGTTTCCCCGAGAACACTCTCTGATCATAATGTGGTGATTGTTGAGTGCCCCTGGGGAAGCTCAGTTAAAGACCCCAGATCGTGGACATTTGAGAGAAAACTTCTCCTTGATCAGTCTTATCGGGATCATATGACCAAATGGATAGGGGAATTTTCCAGTATAAATAGAAATAGTGCATCAGACATCATAGTGTGGGACACTTTTAAAGCTGCGGCGCGCGGGGAGACTAAGAGCTTCGCAGACTATCATTGGAGGTCTATTCAGGAGCATATTAAGGGGCGTGTAGAACAGCTATGCGTTGCAGAGATGGAATTGATGCAGAATATTAAGGATGGTTTTGATAATAATCTTAGTTATCAGAAGGTTGCTCTGGTCAAAGCGACGCTACTAGAATACCTCGGGAAGGACTTAGCTGCAAAATATACTCAATATCGGGGCATGATGTATGAATTTAGCGAAAACTGTGGCAGTGTTCTTGCCAAACGGCATCAGCAGAGAAGCATTGCTAACAGAATTATCAGGGTGTTAGATCAGATGGGGGCAGGTCCAGGATACTCAGGAGGGGATTATGGGTGTTTTTGCGAAGTTCTATACTCAGCAATATAGGAAAGAGATAGACATGACATGTATTGAGTCGCTTTCAGAAGGATTTCTGCAGGGAATTGATACCTCCAAAGTGACAATGGATCAGAATGAAGTCCTTTCAGCCCCAATCACATGGGAGGAGGTTGAATTGGCCATAATATCTCTGTCTAATGGGAAGGCCGCAGGCCCATATGCCATTCCACTAGAATTTTATAAGGCCTTTGCCCAAGAAGTTCAACAGGATTTGTTATCAGTCTTTAGGGATGCCCAAAAGGGCATTATACCCGAATCATGGAGGCAAACAACTATTGTGCTTTTTAAAAAGAAAGATAAGCCTGAGCTAAATCCGTCATCTTATCATCCTATATCATTAATTAATACTCATAGTAAAATCAATTCGAAAATTTTAGCTTCTAGGCTTGCCGAAGTCATCACTCCACTAGTCTCAATGCGCCAACATGGTTTTATCCCTGGCAGGGATAAGGCCGATCATGTTAGGCGGGTTATTGCCCTGCTGGATTGGGCACAGGCCACGGAGTCTGCCCTTGGGGTGATCCTGTTGGACGCCGAGAAGGCATTCGACAGGGTCTCCTGGGGCTATCTTGCGGCAGTGCTGCGCTGGAAGGGATTTAGTGTGGAATTTATACAGGCACTTCAAGCATTGTATATCTTTCCAGTGGCAACAATTCGTACCTCAGGTCAGGAAAGTGGTCTATTCAACATTGGTAGGGGCAACAGACAAGGCTGCCCGTGTTCGCCTTTCCTCTTTGCTCTGTACATTGACCCTTTCCTTATTAAAATCAAAGGGAATTTAAATATCTTACCTGTTAGGGTCAATGGTACAGACTATAAGACGCTGGCTTATGCTATGATATTATGGCTTTAACAGGTGATGTCGTGGTGGCATTTGCGACCTAAAAGAGCCTTGCTGAGCAATTTGGAGCATTATCGGGGAATAAGCTGAATGTAGATAAGACACAAATCTTACACTCAGCTTATATGCGTCCCCTTGACGTTCCTCTTATTACAGAAGCAACATATCTAGGGGTTAAAATAACAGCTTCCGTAGCTAGTATTCCTGATTTTAATATTCTTTCAGTTGACAAAGCAATCAATATTAAACTAGAAAGGCTAGACCATTTGCATCTTTCTTTGTATGGCCGATGCAACATCCTTAAAATGCTAGTCCTCCCGAAACTAATGTATTTGTTTAGAAACATCCCGTTAGGATTTTCTCATTCTTCTCTCAGTAGTGCTGAGAGGGCCTGTTTTAGATTTCTCTGGGGGAATCATCGATCGCGAAGGGCGGCTAAATAGATGTGTCTCCCTAGAGATCATGGGGGCTGGGCCGTTCCCAATATCATAGTATATTACTGGTCAGCTATGCTACAACATTTTGGGATACTATTGGTAGGAGACCGGGGCGAGGTCCAGCTGGCTAGTAAACCAACTATCTATGAAATTGGCTTAGGTTATGGGGCCAAGGGTATTTTACTCAGAATACTTGAACCAAGCTATTTTAAAAAGACTAGGTTCAAAGTTATTCAGGCGGTAGTCCCAATTTGGCGGATGATCCGGCGTAAGTGTCAAATCTCGAATATTAATATGTATACACCCTTCTTTGCTGCCGGAACGTTGCCATTGATTTTCCAGGATCAGGTTACTTTTAGATGGCAGCAATTGGGTCTCCAGGTTATTGGTGATTTGTGTTCTGGAGGGCAATTAGCTTCCTTCTCTTTTCTTCGGAAGAAGTTTAATTTATATGCTCATGATTTTTTTTAAATATCTCCAGATAAGAAGCTTTTTTGATAAACCTCATAACAAGACGGCTATAGAGTTCGGCAAGATGCCTATTATTGAGTTGGTCAAAAGGAAAGTAAGAATAGGAGTAGTGTATCAATACGTTCTAACATATTTACCGGATGATTGGATACTCAGAATATTAAATGGGAGGGGAAATTTGGCAAGGCTGGGGTTCATATTAGGTCTGCATTAGAATTTGCGATTCAGATTTTTGTTTCGGGCAGCTTACAGATGGAATGCTATATGGCAATTTTCGATCTGTATTACACACCTGCAAATATTGCAAAATGGGGGGTTTGTAGAAGGGTGGGAGTTGTATTAGGTGCAGTCTGCAAAGTGTTCATATGTTTTTTTTGTGCCCAAGGTTGAGGGAATTTATTCATGATGTTGTGCATTTCATTAATGAAGTGTTAAAGATCCTGGTTAAAATATCCCCAGAACTAGTGATAATGGGCTCTGATTGTACAGGGCAGGAGGGGGGATCCAGATATATTGCTGCCTGTCTTTTCGTAGCAATGGCAATGATTCGATTATGCATTACTTCTCAATGGATCAGCCCAGAAGCACCAACATTTTTTAACTGGAGAGCTAGGATACTGGCATTATATAATCTAGAGTCATCTTCTTATCTTTTAAGGGGAAAGAAAAGGCGGGAGAGGCGTACTAGAATATGGGCTCCCATTAAGGAGTGGTCCAATGGCCGATGGAGATATCGTAATGGGCCTAATTATCGGTTGGATGTTCCACAGATGTGTGTCATGTGCTGTATATTTTTCTTTGTCAGAGTATCTCCTCAGCTCATTTGTTTGTTTTATCTCTTACAGTATAAGTATCTGACTGCTAATTTCGACTGACTTTCCTGGATTTGTCTTGCAATCGTGCTTACTTTAATCTGTCTCATGTTTTGGCTGCCTTCTCTCATTTTCATTTTGGTATTTTGCTATGCTATATTAGGATTGTCATGACTTGTGTACTAAATTAAAAATAAAAATAAAAATAAAGTTTAAAAAAAAAGACAACAAAAAAACATCTGGATTAAGGAAGTTATAAACACAGTGAGGTAACATCCTCGTCTCGATCCCGCTCTTGCTCCCTATACCCTCGGTAGGCCAGCCAATACCCTCAAATCATCTCCCATTTTCATGGGCAACTCCTACTCAGGTATATCGTGTGTTCCGTTTGCCAACAGCAGTCCAAGTAAACCTTCCACTCAGTCACTGTAGTGGGCAGCCGCTCCCCAGCTCTTCGTGATATTACTTTTTGATAGCACCACGGCTAACCTTAACTATATTCTCATATATCTGGGCCAAACTTTCTCCCCCGTAATAAGTAACGAGAACCACTTGGGACCTCCAATCCCACCACCGTGGCCATAATTCTCCCAATCTCGAGCCAGTAGGATTGTATTACCAGACATTCCCATAGCAAGTGGTAGAAGGTACCCTCCTGCCCTAACCCACTTTGACATAGCACATTGTCAGCATGGCCTAGTCGATGTAACACAGTCCTAGCATAGTAGATCTGGGGCCCGATGTAGGTGGCCATTTACCGTCCGATAACGGCCGATTTCAGACGTTACCGACCGGTAAATGGGTTTTTGGGATGTAGGGGGCCAATTTTACCGATTTGGTAAATTTACCGAATCGGTAAATTTACTGAATCGGTAAAATACAGAATCAGTATTTTTACTGATTCAGTAACTTCCAGATGTAGGTGGGACTCTTCTGAGTCCCAAAGGCCTTTCAGATTCGGTATTTTACCACCCAATCCAATTGGGTGGTAAAATACAGAATCCAGGTGTGCATCACATGTGTGCATGCACACCTATGCCATGTGCAGACAGACATGCCCTTAGGGCATGTCTGTGTGCCACATGGCACACATGCCTGTATTTGGGGTGCTAGAGGGTGTCAAAGTGACACCTCCTGCACCCTTGCTGGAATCGGTATTTACCGAATCGGTAAATACCGATTCGGTAATGACAATTGATTCCTATGGGCTTCAATGCCCATAGGAATCAATGGGCATTACCGATTCGGTATTTACAGAATCGGTAAATACCGAATCTTAACGATTCGGTATTTACCGATTCTGTAATACCTACATCCCCCCCCCCTCTATTTTACCACTTCTAAATACCGAATCGGTAACATTCGGTATTTAAGAAGTAGTAAAATACAATTACCTACATCTAGCCCTAGGTGTAAGACAACCAGTTGGATCAGTCAAAATCTGGAGCGTATCGCTAGCTCTCTTGGGCCCTTTATCGTCTCCTCCCAGTCCTCGTTATCTAAATAGCTCAGATAATCCTCCCATGCCAACCTCAGTGGTCCTAGAAGGCATGGGGAGTTATTATTTTCCTATTTATTAACAATATTGCTTTCGTAGCCAATGGGTCCGTCAACAGGCGATCTTCTAAAGGGAGGCCTCTTCTAGTTCTTCCCCCTCACTAATATATCCCTGAAGGGTATGCCCCAGTTGCAAATATTTCAACCATTCACCCTACCCATGTCATATTCTTGATGTAGTGTATTGAATGTGATATATGTCTGCCCTCGCCTCACGTCGCCAAGTCTCTCCAGACCCACAACTTTCATTTGCTGAAATTACAACTCACCCACTTTTCGAAGTTGGTCACAATCCCAAAGTGGGGTCATCTTCATTAATTTCCTCTCCCTACCCAGATTTTTTGGTGCTGCGCACCACACCTTTAACACTGTCTGTGTGTGAATTGGGAGCCCTTGGAACATTCCCTTGTTGTATAGAAGGGGGAGATACCCACCCACTCTCCTGGCTGCTCTTTCTACTTTCCGTGCTGGGTTTTCTCGATCTCTAAACGCCCAGTAATTTACCATAACTAGCTGTGAGGCCCATTAATAAGCTTCAATTTCAGGAATTGCTAGACACCCTTCATTAAGCCCTCTCTGAAATCTGTGTAGTGCTATACGTGGGGCTCCTCCGCTCCACAACAAGGAGTGTAATTCAGTTTCCAACCTTTGAAAAAAAGGGGCGGGATCTCATAGAGTGTTTTTTGCAAATCATCATCTTAAATAGGGCTACTCGACCCAATAGTGTAAGTAGCAGTGTCTGGCAGCGCTTTACATCCCCTATGAATCTGTCTAGTTGGAGCCCTATATTTTGTTGATAAAACTCCTGAACAGCAGGGATTTATCCCAATTAATGTGGTATCCCGAATAATCCCCATAATTACAGAAAATCTGCACAATTCCATTAATTGACTGACTTGGTCTTCTGACAAAGATAACATGTCGTCTGCATAGAGGTCAATGTGTTCATCCCATTCCCCTCCCACTGGGCTACCCCGTATCAAGGTGTATTGTCGTGTCCAGGCCGGCAGTGGCTCCAGTGCCAAGGCAAACAGTATAGGGGACAGGGGACAACCTTGCCTCGTCGCTTCCTGCTGAGAAAATACCCTAGACACTGTGGTGTTAACTCGCACCCTTGCCAATCTTTGGTGATAGAGAAGTTTAACCCAACCGATACATTTCGATCCGAAGCCCAGGCGTCCCATTACGGGGAAGAGATTACTCCACTCCATGTTATCAAAAGCCATTCTTGCATCTAAGGACAAAAGGGCTGCAGGATCAGGCAGACTTGCGTTTGTCCTTTGGAGGACCCCCAACAGTCATCTTAAATCCAGTCGGGTGCCTCTAAGAGGCATAAATCTGGATTGGTCTGGATGGATGAGATAGGTAATCGCTTTGAATAAAAGTATGGCTAGGGCCTTAGCTAACACTTTGACTTCGTAATTAAGTAGGGAGATTTGTCTGTAGGACCCACAATCTAATGGGGATTTACCTTCTTTCGGAACGACCACAATCACCGCCATACTTTGGTCCAGGGGTAGGGTACCTTTAGTTTTGGTTTCTGTGTACATACCAAAGAGGTGTTCCGCCATTTTATCCAGCATACCTTTAAATAGCTTCACCAGTAAGCTATGTGGTCCCACCCCTTTTCCTGATTGCAGGGACCGTGTTGTGGTTTGGATTTCCTCCACTTGCAGATCTCCCTCTATCATTTCCCTATCCTTAATGGATAGCCGTGGTAGGTTTATGTCCCGTAGAAAGTCTTTACAGTCCACTTCCATCTTCCCAGATGTAGAGGTCTACTGTGATTAGCAATAAGTGGCAAACACCTCTGCTATCTCTTTCCCAGTTTGAAAGTGTTGCCCTACACCATCTACTATCTCTGGGACCCATTTGCTACTCACGCTCCTCTTGTCTAGCCACACTAGGGGTTTGCTGGCCTTATCCTCCACCTCATATAATCTATGCTGGGTAGCCAATGCCTACGCTTTGGTGCTATCCTCTAGCAGCTCTTGTAATTCTCACAGTTTTAACTGGTATTTCACTTCCGACAACAACACTCTCTCTCTCTACCACCTGGATCTCTAAGTTGGATATCATTGTCTCTAGCGTTCCACACTTCGCCTCTTCTCTTTTTTCGATGCCCCCACTTGGACCTGAACTTGGCCCCTGATCACTGTTTTGAATGCCTCCCAGGGCATCACTTTTGAGGCCACAGAAGCTACATTGTCCATGAAGAATTGCTCAGCTCCCCTTCTAATGGGGAGGTAAACTTATTATCCTTATGATACCATGGATCTATCTTTGGGGGCAAGGTGTTGTCTCTCTGGGGACCCTACAGGGTAACATCGACTGGCAACTGATCAGACACCTACACTATATTTGAAGCCTTTCTAAAATTCTCCAAACTCCAGACGTGCATGATGAGGTAATCTAGCCTAGACAGACTCCCATGTGCCGCCGACATGTGAGTGCACTGTTTAGTGGTAGGATGTTGACGCCTCCATATGTCACACAAACCCAAGGCCTAGAGAAGGTCCCCCAGTGGGCCCACCCTTCTCCCCAATGATGCTCCCCTCAAAGCACCCATCTCAACTGAGACAATGTCATTCATGCCTCCACTATAATCAGTCAGCCATCTGGGAATTCGAGGAGCCTAGAACCCAGCATATCTAGTGTGGAGGTCTATGACCCTGGTGGGACGTATAACGAACATAAATTAAGCACTCCCCACCCTCCCACTGGCCACTCACTGCAACAAAACTTCCTAGGGAGTCAGTCAACGTCTGTCTTCTTCCGGATAAAAGGAAGCATGGCCCTACACAGTATGTCTCCCCCACTGGAGCCGGTGGTATAGCCTGAGTGCGCCAACATTGTATAGCCAAATCAATCCAATGCCCTAAAACAGTTACCTCCGAGATAGGTTGCTTTTAGCAAAATAACATCTGGGGGTTGTCTCTTAATAAACTGCATTACCACTGTCCATTTAATCCTACCATTAAGGCTGTTAACGTTCTAGGACCATGTTTTTATCGCCTTCACCTGGGCATCAGGGATTGTCATGATAAAAGTTCCCCCGTCACCATCTGAGCCCATGATAGTATCACCTCTACCAAGTTTTCTGTGCATTGTGTGATAACTGTTCCCTTGAGCACTTAACTTTGTACCTGTAATTTCACAATTGCAACTAGAACTACCCCAACAGTGTCCCCCAAGACTGCTACCCTGCTAAATCGGCTGTGCATTCCCCAATTTCCCAACCTGCAGAGTGCCTGTCACCCAACTAACAACTTACTCCAATTACAATAAAGGGGTGTCTCAGCCACACCGAGAATTTGCTAAAACAGTTACACATTCTGTACCCCTGCTGAGTCAATCATAATTTTACTGTCCCCCTCATAATAGGTCTCATGTCACGTCGCCGGAATATCTGATCACAGTTCCAGTGTCACCGATAATGCCGGATCACACCGCTTGGGCTGCTGTCATTAGTTCTTTTCAGCTCCAGCCCTCGGGTTATCTTACTTGCTGGGCTGGCGTATTAGTCCGTTTGCGGCACCCCCACCTGTACTGATGAGTCTCTGTAGCCTCCTCTGCCTCCTGCTGCTCCAACTGTGCCCGGATTTTCCTGTCTCAGTCTGAATCTCCCCTGGTGCACCTCAGTCTTTTGCCCCCATGTCGGTTGGCTGAACGCCACTCCTCCAGATACTCCCATGCCTCCTACGGGGAGACGAAGTGCCAGGTCTTATCGCCGAGAAGAGCATCATGTATTTGATTTCTCGTTCTTGGAGTTCCCGCTTCACGTCTGCTATCGTTGCACGTGAACAGTGAACTCCGGAAAAAAATGGATCTGAGTGTTCTCAAAGTGGATGTCTCCATTAGCTCTGGCTGCTTGGAGGATTGCATTGTGATGACTACAATTGAAAATCAACATGATTATTGTCCGTGGCGGAGACCCAAGTTTGAGCGTGGCACTGGGGCCCGATGCGCTCTCTCGACCGAGAAGAATTTGGACAGTCTCTTAGGCTGCAGCATGTTCACTATGAAGTCCTCCAGGAAGAGGTCTAAAGTTGGGCCCTCTGGGACCCCCACCACCCTGATATTATTCCTTCTCGCCCTCCCTTTCGTATCTTAAAGTTTGGCTATCATGGTCCTAGTTTGTTGAGTAAGGGATTGTACTTGCGTTTTCAGGCATTTTGTCGTGGACTGGAGCTGGATTATCTGGGTCTCGGCTGGCGTGATCTTCTTGCTTAATTTCTGAAGATCCACTCACAGTGTCCATCTTGGTCTCTAGTGTGCCCTTAATGTCTACTATGGCTGCCATGATAACTCCTAGGGGGAGGGGAAATGTCCTTTTGAACGAAGGCTTAAGACAAAAAGCTTTTAGAACAAAAGCGGCATCACAACAGCGTCATTAGTACGCCCATCTTTATGTCAAAGCGTTCACTTTCACGCAAAAAGAAAAGGCTAGCGGTTTCAAGGAAGGGGCGATTTCAGGGAAGTGGCAGTTTCAGGCAAAGGGAAGGGACGTTTTTAGGGTTAAGGGAAGGGGTAGTTTCATACTAATGGAAGGGGAGTTTTTAGGGTTAAGGGAAGGGGCGCTTTTAGGGTTAAGGGAAGGGACAGGTTTTAGGTTTAAGGGAAAGGTGCTGTATTAGGGATAAGGGAGGGGTAAGTTTTAGGGTTAAGGGAAGGTGGTGTTTTAGGGATAAGGTAAGGGATGGTTTAAGGGCTAAGGGAGTGCATTGTTAGAGGCCAGGTAAACAAGCAATGCATTGTTTTTGTATGGTAGGTAGCAACCTACGTGGCGGCGCAATGATGTACTCCAATCTAGAAACTAGTGTGAAAATGACAGCTTCTAAATAATGCTTTCGTTATTTGAGCTGTCGGCCTAATGGCATTCGTATTACAAACATATATTCCCTTGGGGAGGTCCCGCTGCCGCTTCCCCTTCTACTACATAGGGAGGCCTAGGGATAGCATAATTGTCCATTTTATTTGTTTATGAGGCTCCCGGCTCCTTCGTTTCACCATCTCTTCTCCGGTATCTTCGCTGTGGCCTTAGATCCCCTCGCCTTGTTGTGCCCGGCAGGATACATGTTCGTTGATGATCTCTGGTGATGGGCTACCTCACCCACGGGGGATCCGGCGGCAGCGGCCTCAATTACATTCTTCCCCACCTAGGATGGCCCGCCACGTCTCCGCCTCCTCTATGATGGTGTTTGAGTCGCCCACAGCCTCAACTGGCACTCGGAGACTCTTTATTTAACGTATCCTGCAAGCAGCACCTCTAACAGGATTTTGGGTTTGTTACCAACCTGGCAAGGCAGCTGACTGTTAAGGACACCAACCCTGGAATTCAATAAGATTTTCTACTCCAGATTGCATTCCAGAGCCTGGATACCGCTTCTGAGAAAATAATGTTTTCACTGCTTAAAATGTATATCTGACTAGCAGAATAACATGTGGATTGCAGAGCTCTGCTTTGGGGCTTCTGTAATCTCAGAGGATCAACATTCGAGGAACTAGTCAGCCATAAAATGTTAGATAAAGGGTCTGGCAGCAAAGGGGTGGAGAATGATATTCCCAATCAGGGGATCAAAACTATGAGACACAAGGGGCAGGGTATTCCGAACCTGGCTGCTAAACAAAATTGTCTGCCAAACATCTCTAGGGGAAGAATGAAGCACCTCAGAAGGGTCTCCTGTCTCTCGCCCTTCATACATAAGAGTCTATAGCACTTTAAAGAGCTTGGTGATGGTCCCTGGTTTTTAACCACATCATATTGAGATCAAGCAAGCTTGTTAAGAACCTCCAGCTTGTAAGCCACACACATACAGAAGTTCCTAAATGGATTGCTGATATGCACAGTAAAGCACAATGTACATACTCTAAGACCACTCTGCCTCTTACAAAAAGAGTAAATACATGAGTGCTACTCATATCCAGGATGGCTGGAGTAAAAGACCCGGCTGAAGGAAATGCAGAATGTTTAAACTAGGAGAGGCTGGTAGGCAACTGTCCAACTGAAACAACAGGAAAAAAGTCCTGCTTCTTCTACCATATTCAGCTGCTGCCTTCACTGCCCGTTCCTCTCAACTTGTGAGATGACAGTAGTAACGTTATAAATAAGTGGTAGATTCTGTTTGTGTTACCAGATGGCAAAGCCTCGTTCTGGATCTCCTGACATTTCAGAGAAGGCCCTCAGCCCCCACATGTAAACAAATCAAAGACCTACAGAGATGTATTGTGAGAAAAACTCAGGGCAAGGGTGCATGCTTTACACCGTAATCCAGGGGGACATTTTCATCCCAACAGAGGTCCTCACAGGTCACATGCTAGGATACAATGAACAACTCACCTGCTGCTATTTTTCAAGAAAATGATTGTTTCTTACTTACAATCCTAGTTATTCTTCGGGTGGAATCTCCAATGAAATCATAAGCATTGAATAAACCCACCCACCTGCGGAGATCCCCGAGCCCTTTTTCCAAAGTTGCATTTTGTGTAACATTTTCGCCTTACTTTGAAAGGCTTGGAAGAACATGTGATGCAAATGCATAATTTTGCAGCCTGTAAAAGGCTATATTTCCAAAGTTATTACCTTACTTTACAAGCTGGGAAAAATATCAAAAGAACCGAAATGTCACTAGAAAGGATTATATTTTAAAAACAACCTTCACAAACCCTTTTTATTTTCTTTGAAAAAAGAATGAAAGGGAAGGACAGGACAATGAAGCTCAGTAGGCTTCAGCTATGTTAGAGTGAAAATAGACATTGTGTCTTTAAGGGCCTCTACTACCTCCAGTGTCTCATCATGCCCTGTAGGTGGTAGTTACCTCAGTTCTTTCTAACGCTGTAAGTAAACCTTAAGTATAAGTCTAATTCAATCTCTTCCATTGGGGAGATGGGAGAGTTGCTTATGATTTCAACAGATATTCCCCTGGAGGAGAATTAGGTTTAAAGGTAAGAAACCATCCCTTCTCCTTCATGGCATTTCCATTGATAATCATTGCCACTGAATAGCATAGCTAGCTCATCCCATAGGTTGCAAAGGAAGAGAGAAGAAGAATAGACATCGGCACAGAGAATTGAAAATGTCCTAGCTATTGTAATGGAAAGTTTCAATTCTATTAAGGACTCGGAGGCAAGGATTGTGTCTTGTCTTTATGTTTTATGTTTCCCCTCCCTATGCTCCGCTCTGTGCGTGGCTACGCCAGGGCGTCTTAGCAAACCCGATGATGAAGCATGTCACACACATTTGTGTGTGAGTGAGGGCAGTTTTTCAAACATATGATTGTGTCACTGCTTATCTTCCCTGTCATTTGTGATTTTTCCTTTCCACCCCTTTATGTGTATATCATTTCCAAGACATAACATGCAAGAACATGGCTTAATCATCTGAAAATGTTGTACTTACTCGCGTAAACAGATCCAAGAACCTGGGTGGGTCATTATTTCTCCTAGGGTGGGCTAATCCTTGCTCTGAGCCCATAATTGAATTAACACTTCTGTTATGATAGCTAGGAAATGTTTAATTCTAAGGCAGGACCCAGAGCTGGGGATTATGCTACTTCAAAGCTTTTCCACCACCAGGGCAACAATGGAGGCAACTGATTTGAAATAAAACCTTTTAACGGTTGAGTCCGATGACCAGTCAGCTGCATTCAGAATATCCTCCAAGCGGGCTCCCAAAGCAAACGCTTTAGAGGCCATTGCCACTAGTATGGAGTGAACACCAAAACTTTTGGTGTCAATGCCCGCCTCGTACATTATCCTTCGCACCCAGCTGGCGATGGTTGGAAAGGAGACCTCCCTGAAAGGCTTCCTCAAGACAATCAAAAGCTGTCTCTCCTCGTGTGGATGAAGTTCCGCCGTTGCGGCCTCGTAAGGTTTGATGCATCTGACCACGCTCAATTTGAGCACAGCTGGAAAGGCTGGGTACGAGATCACTTTGGAATTACATTTGGTGCGTCTAGTAACATGGAACGTGACTCCTTCCGGAGTAAAAGACCTTCCTGAAATGTCTAAAGCCCGTACATAAGACACTCTCATGCAGAAGATCAGACACAAAAGAATGGCCAGTTTGTCCAACAACTGTTTCCTGGAAATATATCTATTGCCTGGTCAATCAGACCAGAGCTTCAAAACCTTATTCACGTCCCAAAGAGTCAAGTATCTTGGCTCTAGGGGAAGGGTCAGTAGAATGCCCCTACGCAATTTCTTAACTAAGGGGTATTCTCCCACCGGAAGCCCTGCAATCACAGCGTGACCTGACAAGATTGAAGATCGAAAGGTATTGACGGATCTGTAGGCCAGACCCTCCCCAGACAAAGACGCCAGGAAATTTAAGATGAGGAAAATGTCTACCCCCACGGGATCCAGACTCTGTTGCTGACACCAACCCACCGACCGAGATCAGGCTGATTGATATCTCTTGATTGTACCATCTGCCCAGGCCTTGGATAGGAAGTGCGCAGCATTGCACGTTCGACCCGGAACTTGCCATCGTGACCTAAACTGTAATTCTCCATGCCATGAGCTAGATGCTGCCAGCCGTCATCATCGTGTGAGGATTCCCAGGGGGATTGGTCAGGAGATGAGGATACTGGTGTAGACAGAATGGAGAACCCCAAGAAAGTTCCACCAGAACTGGAAACCAAACTTGCTACCTCCACGCTGGGGTAATCACCGCCATATCCGTCTGCCTCCTCTGTACTTGTGTGTCCAGGCACATAATCATAGAAAACAGGGAAAACACAAAACTCCGCTCCGTCAACCAAACCTGGAGTAAAGCATAGGTAGCTACCACTCCTGGGTTAAAGTCTTCAACTGAAGTACCGGGGAAGCTGATTGTCGAGCCGGGATGCAAAGAGGTCGATCGTGAATGGGCCCCAAAGGGAGGAGAGGGCCTGGAGCATGTCTGGGAAAAGCTTTCCAAGCTCGAATCCCATAGGTGACGAGACTGCCAATCTTCCACCTGGTTGGCTGACCACAGAAGGTGCTAAGCCTTCAAGGAGATGTGATTTTTCAGCACGTACTCCAAAAAGTTCTTTGCCAGGTTTGAAAGGGCTTTCGACCACATGCAATCCAGGTGATTGATATAACGGACTGCTACTACATTGTCCATCTGCAACAGGACACAAGAGTGCAACCAGTCCTTGGTCCAACATCTGACTGTGAAGGAAGCTGCCATCAGATCCAGGCGGTTGATGTGGAGGCCCTGTTCTGTAGCGGACCATATGCCTCCAGTAGTAAAATCCCCACAACAAGCCCCCCCCAGCCTGAACCACTGGCATCAGACTTGATCACTAGATCCAGCTGTGATCTGAAAATGGTGCGGCTGTTCCACGCCTCCATGTGGGAGAGACACCACTGGAGTACTTCCAGGGCCTCGTCTAACAGGGGAACACACTGGGAGTACATGAGACCCCGCCTTTGGTGGGAGGCCTTTAACCGTGGCAGGGCCCGGAAGTGCAGGGTCCCGCAAAAATAGCCAGAATCAAGGATGACAGCAGACCCACTACCCTGGCAATGAGGCGGAGGGAGTTTCTCTGCCTTGCCAGCATCCTTCGTACGTCGAGCCACATTTTGGACATTTTCCTGTTGGGCAGGCTCAGAGTCAATACCATTGAGTCGATTACAAACCCCAGGAAAGTGACTGTCCAGGAAGGAACTAGGGATGACTTCACTTGATTTATAACAAACCCCAAGGATTGCAGAAGTTCAACTGCCCTCTGGAGATGTTCTGACAGAGCTACTGGACACTGGTCCATCCTCAGTATGTCATCCATGTACATGATCATGCGAACGCCAGACACCCTCAAGTGTTCTACCACTGGTCTGAAGATCTTGGTGAAACCCCAAAGGCCAAAGGGTAGTGAGGTGAACTCGAACGTTTGGCCCTGCCACTGGACCTGGAGGAACTGCCGATGTGGTGGAAAGACGGGGACCACCTAGTAAACGTCCTTGAGGTCTAGTCGTACCATCTAATCTCTGGACCAAAGGAAGTCTCAAAGCAGGTGTATGCCCTCCATTTTGAAGTGGCGATACACCAATTACTTGTTACATTCACGGAGATTGATCGCCAGGTGCTGACTACCATCCTGTTTGTGAACTGGGAATAGATTGCTGGAAAACCCAGATGAGTGTGGAGTGGAAAGACAAACTGCTCCCTTCTCCAAGAGCTCTAGGATCTCCCGCTGTATAAGCGTGGTCTCCTGTCTGGAGAAGGAGATGGGTCGGGGGTATGGATAGAAAGGGTGACCCATGGAACTCTATATGGAACCCCTGAACCATTTGGAAAGCTCAGACGTCTGACATGAGGTGTTGCCAGTTGGGGATAAACTGCGCTAGGTGCCCTCCCCAAGGGTTTGCAAGAAGTGAAAGAAAAACTCACTGTGCATTTAGGGATTGCTGCCTCCTGCTCTGGGTCCATTTCTCTGACCTCTGCGGCGCGCCCGTCCTCAGGCGGGGTAGAACCAACAAATACGTGAAGAATCCTGCCACTGGCCGTGCTGAGATTGCTGGCCACTACTATGACCGGCCCCACGATAAACACGCATGTTAAAAATGCGCTTGACTGTTGACTGGGCTTTGTCCAGTGAATTAAACATGGAAACAAACTTCTCTAACTCGTTGACTCACGGGTCACCAAAGAGTCGCTCTTGTGCCACTTGGCCCGCATACACATGGCCAACTCCCCTAGTTTAGGGTCAATTTTGATCAACAATGACCTGCAACTCTCCATGGAGATGGCACAGTTCGGATTGCCTAAACAAATCATGGATCATTGGACCCAGCTGGATAGGACGTCAGGTGAGATTAAAGCTCCAGATTCCTTGGCGTTCTCCGCCATGTCGAAACTTTTTCCTAGAGGGCCTGTAATGCCCAGGAGCTTGTCTTGGCATGACTGCCAGGAACAGTTGATTCCCTTCTTGGGATCCTTGATGTATTTGCCTCTGGATCCTGGCATAGAATTCTCAAGAAGGTGTGCCCTACTTTGGCACCTGCTCTAGAATCTGAATCAAGACTAAAGCAACAGTAGCCTTTGGTTGAATGGGCTTTTGGTCTATTGGGTAACACTTTAGTAGTTTTCTGATAGCACAGGGGAATGAAAGAAACTATCCACCTATATCGAGATTGTTTGGATGTACCTCACCAGTTATTCCATAGGGAATTCCCCAATGTTCTTGGTTGGTAAAGCTTTGAGGTGAAAGTGGCCATTCGAGCGTCTATTGCCAGAGTAACAGACAATTTCCCATCCAAAGACCGGCGGGGGCACTCTGCCTGAAGGAGGTTCCTGACCTCTTGATCAATGGGCTTTTGGAGCCTAATGGCAACGTATTTGGCCACATTAGTGCTGGGAACCCACTCCGAAGAGAGTTCCTCTGGATCTAACAGGTCCGACTGGGAGTCAGTGGGATCTCCGGCAGTGGCACAAGGTTCCGCTGAGGGGTGAGACGAGGGTCTCCAAGACCTGTCATGATCAGAATCCCTCTCGAATCCCGTAGGGGAACCATTCAATGGGGGAGTTTGTGAGGGGGTCCCATCTAGCTGCGGAGTCAGCAGAGGGGAGAGCGCGCTCCTGTGGCGCAGGGGGATTAGCCCCAAGAAAGTATTTTTTAGCCTTATCTAAGGCATCCATATCCACTCTGGACTCGTGTGGGTGTTTGCATGGGTTATCAGGGGAGCAGTGGCTTGCCCTTGAGGTTGTGGAGCCGAGGGCACAGGTAGGTCTTCCCTCAGTGCGAGGGGTTGTAGGCACCTATGCACCATCTCCATTCATTATCTTCTCTAGAGGGGCCAATACATCTGAGAACGCATTAATAATGGATGCGTCTACCATGTCAAAGAAGCCATCTGTGACCGGAAAATACTGGTCGTCCTCCTCCTCTTTGTAATATTTGCTGTATTCCTCCATGAGATGAGGTAAGTATTAGCGCGCTACGGCTTTAATTGGGTGGCCATCCGCCGGGCCAGAATCTGCAATCCAGAATGAAATACAATGATGGCCCTTAGGAGTGGAGGGCTGCTTTCTAGCCCTGGGCACGAGGGTAATGGTCCAAACCTGCAAGGCCTACAATAGGCACACACAGCCCTCAAGAGACCTGATGAGGAGGCATCCATTACTATTGTTTGCATTGTGATGTCTTGAGAAAAGCTCATTCCACATTGCAGGTTTTCTGGAAGACACCACCTACTGAGCGGTTACTCTGCATGTGTTGTTAGAGTTAATTTGACTTCTCATTTGCCTGAGAACTGGTCTGACTGATCCTTCTTTCACACATTGTTGCAAGGGTCTCATATTCAGGCACGCCTTTAGTATTAGGAAGATGCAGAATGCCAATGAACCATGAAGAGGCGAAATTAGCCTTGTTGTTGGATAGGCTGCTTTCTTCAGATAGTGTCATTTCTGAAGGATAGATAATCATCTCTCCTCCAAAAGAAACACTTTTGTGATTGGAGTATCCAAAACAGATGCAAGATAATGAAGGGATTACACTGAGATTGCAATTGGTTTTTGTAATTGACATACAAGCCCAATTCAGTCGAGGGTGACTACCACAAACTGGTAGTGATGGCACACTAGCGGATATGCTGAAGTCTTGGTCAGCCAATCGTCTAAGTAGGGGAAGACTAAGGACCCAATTTATATGTTGTGGGTAGGCATACTCCATTGCAACAGTGATGGAGTATACTTACCGCCATGATAAAAGTGAGCCCGCCAAATTTAAAAGCAAACCTTAGATTAATTGCGGCGGAGACTACTACTTCTCCACCGTGATGACCACCCTCCGACTGTCCTGCAGATTAAGGGCCTTCAGAGGCAGACCTGTAATTCTGCCCACATAATTTAGATTGGTGGAATTAGAGGTCAATTTCACTGCCCATCACCACAAGGAAAACGCTGGCAGTAAGGCGTATTAAAAACTGCTAAATATTCCCCTCACCATGGGAGAGTACCTTCATAGTGATGGGAGCATTTTATTGTTTATTATCAAAAAGAAAATCCCACTTCGGGGTTTATTTTATGAAAATAAAAAAAATAAAACAGTTTGGTGCAGAACTCCATCATGTCCCCGGTGACAATCCTCGCAAAGTGAGACAGGAGCACTGGTAGAGGGAACAACCACTCCTAGCCCCTCAGATCTTTCAACAAAAGGAGATTCCTGCTGCTTTGTCTTTCTTGTTGGCTCTCTCAAAGTGCGCCAGTAGAAGGAGCTGCCGGGATGATGTCATCTGCAGTTCTGAGATTCTGGAAGGCAGAAGATGCAGATCCATTTGTTTGCCACATTCTGTACATTTCTCAAAAAGAAATGCCATTTTTGAGAAAAAATATATTTTTGTCTGTCAAAAATGAACTACTCTCAATAATAAAGGATGTAGAGTGAACCAATTCTAATTGGTTCTGAAACGTTTTTGTAAAGAAAAAAGCCTTAAGAAACACAGATCTCAGTGCTCCAAGATCCTCTCACTGGGAGATGGAAAAAAACTGAAGTAACTGTCACTTAAAGGTCATAACGCGACACTGGAGGTCTAGTTGCCCTTAAAGGCGCACTCTAACATAGCTCCATCCTAAAAAGCTATATTGATCTGTCCTTCCCTTTCATGCACTTTAAAATAAAATAAAAAGGGTTTGTGAAGGATGCTTCAAAATGTCACTTATCTTTCTTTCTAGTGCCATTTCATAACTTTATGTATTTTCCCAGCTTTTAAAGTAATTGAACAAAATTGGCAACATAGCCTTTTATGCATTTGTGTTACTTGTATTTACCAGCCTTTCCGAAGTAAGGTGAAGATGTTACACAAAATGTGGATTTGGAAAAACTGTTCCAGGATCCTCGCACATGGGAGGGACTATTCATTGCTCATGATCATCAATGAAGATCACCTGAAGAACTCAAATGATCCCTGGCAGAGAGATATTTGGAAGCTGAAACACAATCACACACATACATGAAACAAAGAACTCACATATTGTCTTGCAGTAAATTCATCAAACTCTCCTTCAAATTGTGTTATTTGTGCTGTCACAGGATGATACCCATACATCCTTTCATGCAATCAGGTCCTTAAAAGTTGCCACATGATGAGATACACTGGTGTCCTATGGTGTACCGCTCTGACCCTAGCTGAGGGGTTGAAGTATAGTGCCATGACCATGCGTTTAAAATTTTCACCCAAATTATATCTGTCAAGCGTAGCTTCTAAGTAGGCCCAGTCAACTTTGTTGAAAGCCTTTTCAGCATCCAAAGTAATGGTGACTGTCGGTGAGTCAGTAGATTTGGCTTTCTCTAGTACATGGGCAAGGATGCAATTGTTCTCACTAGATAGCCTATTTTTCTTTACAAAACAACCTGTGAGGGATGGATGAGTTTAGGTAAGAATTTTTGTAGGTGTTTAGCGAGGATCATAGCGTAAAGCTTGCAGTCTAAGTTAATTAGGGATATCGGTCTGTAATTCTTTGGGAGTGTTAGGTCCTTCCCTTCTTTGGGAATTACTGCTAGGATAGCTTCTGCGGGTGTCCCATTAATTTAGTCACTGAATTTGTTGAATAAGTTTAGGAGTTTAGTTTAGGAGTGGGATAGACAGTGTCGATGAGAAGCACTTATAAAATTTGGCGTTAAACCCATCCAGGCCCGGGGCCTTTCCAGTTTTTAGGGCCCTTATCGAGCCTTCAATTTCTGAGGCAGTAATTGGGCTGTTAATTTCAGTTTTTCTTTATCAGACATGGCAGGTAATGAGCATTTATTTAGATATTCCTATGTTTTTGTAGGATCCAAGTCTTTATATTTTCTATACAGAGTGCTATAGAAGTTCTTAAAAATTCCTGCTACCTTGTCGGGTTCAGAATGGGCCATACCTTTTTGGTGTATAAGATTTTTGATGGTGTTTTTTTGCATTTTAAACTTTATGTTTGAGGCTAGGGTTTTACCTGCCTAGTTGGATTCACAGTTTAATCCTTTTTTGTTCATTTATCCATATTCCTGCTCTTTTGCTGACTATTTTATTATACTCATATTTCTTTTTCATTATATAGTTTAAAAATATGGTTTCTCGGGAGATGACATGTTGTCCATGTAGCGTAGCTATCTCTTTTTATAGTTTGTCAAGGCTGCTATTGGAGTCCCTATTCATGGCAGTTCAAATTTTAATGATCTCTCCTCTGATGGTGCTCTTTAATGCCTCTCATCTTGTAAGGTCTGACGTCTCTCCAATTTTGTTATCTGTAAGATAGTTCTGGATCGCGTTCCCTATGACTTGTCTATGGGCTTCTTTTTCTAAGATTTCATTGTTGAGTCTCCAAATGGATTGTTTCTGAACAGAGCATCAGAGATAGACAGGGTATTGCAGGAGTGGTCTGAGATCACCCTTGGTTCAATCGAGGTCTGTTCGATCTTAGCTATGGCATTATCTGTGATTAATGTGCATTTTGAATCTCTCATAATTGATGTGGCTCTTGCTGTAAATTGTTGTTGTAATTATGTAACTTCCACACTTAGGTCTGGATAACTCATTTATGGACACGGCGACCTCTGAATATATATTCCTTTATCTAACTTGATATAACTTGCCATAAATTGTTGTTGTAATTGATGTAACTTCCACACTTAGATCTGAATAACTCCTTGACGGACATGACGACCTCTGGAACCTGTTCACAAACTTACAATTTCATTGAATCAACAAAGTCCAAATTGACATTGTCTGGACAGTACGCTGATACTCCCTCCTGCAGTGGTACTGCTAGGCCAATATAACCCATATGACCTGTACTGCACTCTAAATCACTCTACAGCACTCTCTACATACAGGGTTATACCTATTCAAACTCAGTTCATTATTAGTCCTCAGTTCACAGTCAGACTTTGAAGTTTATTAATACTTAGTCACAAATGTTTATTAATACCTAAGACACAACCTATATCATAAACTGGACTTATGCGTCGAGAAATCTTTGTTCTGGCTTCCATGGGAGGAGAGCTCTCTTCCTGTGTCACCATGCCACTTATTTACTGTTGGGGCGGGGAGGGAGGGAGGGCTAGGGTTGAGGAGGGTGGGTTGGGGTAGGGTTTTGCATCTTGTTTTCCTTATTTTATTCTCCTTTATTTACAGTTCCTTCCATGCTGATCATGTTTTTTTTTACACAAGAGCCTTGCCTCTTTCTTCAAGTGAGGACATTCACTGTGGTTTTTGCAGCGATATTCTTGTGCATGCAGGTTCTGCCTCGAGGGGTCTGTTCTACATACATAGCTTATCTTTTTATCCGAATGCCAGGTTTCACATTCAAGTGTAATGTGTATAATGTTATCTGTGTATATTCACAGACTGCTTCGACGTATGATATGTGCCATATGAGTAAGGTGTTGTTTTTCTGACATTCCAGGTATCTTTTTCCAAGTACCATACTCCGATGTGATACATTTTTGCATAAAAGGATCAATCCACTGCATTTTATGCTTTATGGTCTTCTCTCAAGCCGAATGTGCTGTGACATCCTTGTCTATATGTGTAGTACCTCCTCTAGTGGAAATCCTTGCATTCATGACATGTACACATCGCTATTCACCCCTATGCAACTGGACCCACTTCGCTCACTGCAAATACTAAATGAGGACACATCCCCTGCCCATATAGTGAATCAGCCGCACAAAAAGGGCTTCGGACTCAGATAATCACTGACAATTTTTATGTTGCACTTGTAACGCCACATCTTCCCCAGGGCTCATTAGACCATAACTATCTCAAGATTATATCACTGAATGTTAAGGCCTTAAACCACCCTATCAAGCGAAGAAAGATTCTTGACTATTTATATGAGCAGAAGGGTGACATATTCCTACTACAGGAAACAAAGATTGACTCCAAACAATTTAACACCCTTAGAAATAAGTTCTAGAGCAATGTTGCTGGCGCTATAGGCAAGAAAAACAGTGTCCTGACCTTGGTAGTTAAAAAATCTAATATAGAAATGGTGGCAAGCACATCTGACACTAAAGGGAGATGGGTCACAACAAAATTGACAAAAGACAACACAGAATTCTACATTACTAATATCTATGCCCCCAATAAGGATGAAGTGGACTTCAGGGAGGACCTAGGCAAACAAACAGACACAATTCCAAATAGTGCCATGCACGTAGTGGCAGGTGACTTTAACTTGCCACACGACCCGACCCTAGATAGAGACTCAAGATGTCCTTTCCGTATAAGCAAATCCCACAAAGTCTTTCCGAATCTTTACACACGATGCAACTTGATAGACACTTGGAGGTTACATAATCCTACAGGGAGGGAATACACTTTTTATTCATCTCCGCATAATTCTTATACACGCAGGATTTGACACTTTAATGTAAAAAAGGATGTTCACTGCCCCACCCTGCATATTCTCTCAGGTTTAGAGGGGTCATCGCTGCCTATTCAGGTCAGCCTAATGTTTGCTTCCGGGAGGGCACTTTACATCCACTTACACTTATGCAAATGCTGATTAGGGCTTGCGGAAATTGTGAGGAAATGCAAAGAGGCTTCCGGCAGGATGAAGGTAACTTTCTAAAAGTTACTTTTTAGTAAAACTCCAACTTCACCATTGAATTGGATTTTTTAATAACTTTTAAAAATAGGTGCGCAATTGTTTTTCTAGCTTGTCTCATTGCTGAGATACAGTATTAGTATTTAATATTTAATATTTAATTTAATATCTAGATAACAGCAACAAACAGAGGACTACTGCCTCTATCTCACCTTTGTGTCAGCCATTTTAGACTAGTCTCTCTCCTGGGCGGCCATCCTGGTCTAGTCATTTTCGTCATTTTCATCAGTTCTGAGTTCTCTGCTCAGTGATCTATCTACACCTCCCTGAGAAAGGATACCTGCTCACTATTGCAATTTTGTACTTCCACCTATATTTTGAACACTTGTGTACCTTTATTTTGAGCATTTGCAATGCACAGATGGATACCTCATATTTAAAAGAATGTCTGCCTATTATTGTAGTATTATAGTTCTGCCGGGATTTTGAACAGTTGTAATGCACGGATTGCTACCTCATATACCTATACCTATTACGCAGTAGTTCCTACTGGTAATGTACAGAGCGCTACCTCAAATTCTTCTGGCTGCTCGCTAATGTCATTTCTGCCTCACGCAGATTTCTGGCCGCATCGGCACCTAGTCTCAGTATTTCATTCCGGATTTGTTTAATGTACTTTTGTAAGTTGCACTATACCATGAGGTATACCTCGCACACATCATCATGCAACTTTGTGGTTGCACCGGTATCTTGTCTCAGTACATCATTAGTACCATTCTTGTATCTGTTTATTGTTCATTTGTAAGCTGCACCTATCTCACTTTTTCCTGGAATGCACCGATTGATTCCTCATATATTTACGTATATTACTGTAAACTGTATTGTGTGCCACCTCATATTTTTTCTTGCATCCCTCCCTTATATACTATCAGGATTACACCTACACTTACACCTTGTACCTTGTAGTTTACCGTATGCTACCTCATATCTATTTTTGTATCCTGCCCGTATATTATATATTATATCAGTTTTGTATCTACACTTACACTATGTACTCTGTAATTTACCATATGTATTTGCTCTACCGCACACGCTTATAGTCCTGGCTGTGTTGGGTCATCACTTGCACCACCTTGGTAATTTATAACTTATTAATGTGTAACCCACTGTACGCATTTGTCTTTCTGCATATCTGTACCACTGTAGTGCATTAGTGCACTCTCCCATTGTACCCTACCCTTATAGATTATCAGTTTTATGCACTCTCCCATTGTACCCTACCTTTATATATTATCAGTATTATGCCTACTCTTACACCTTATGTCTTAGAATTTACTGTTTGTACTTGCTCTATTGCTCACTCTTATATACTGGTATGCTGCTTGATTACTACTGACACTTTGGTAATCTATAACTTATTACTGTGTAACCTACTGTATGCACCTGTTGTTTTGCACATTTGTTTTTCCGCACATCTGTACCACTATAGTGCACTAGTGCACTCTCCCATACCCATCTAACCCTTCAACGCGACATGGACTCTATCGGCAAACACACATACAAAATCAACTACCCACCATCACTCACCAAAAAAGCCGCCAAACGCTTTAAACACAACTTCCTTAGGTCACACCCGGAAACGCCCTTTGCTGACAACTACTTCTCACCGGTCAATGGATCCCTGAACACTGATATCATCTTCCACACCACACGCAGAGCACAATGGAGAAAAGCGTTCTTCACCCTACTCACCGTCTCCTCCACCAGAAAATCCGCACATAGTCTAACTCTCTCCATCACACCATCCCAAGTCTTCCCAGGCAGAGCCACCATCACTATTTACAATAACGGGATTGTCCTATCACAATCGACAGACAGGAACCTGGAACTGCTAGACAACTTGTTCCCCACTTTCAAAGAACACCTCTCCAACTCACGGACAAACACTCACACCTCCCCCAGTCACACCAATCATGACCTCACAGCTACATACGCTTCAATCAGGGACATACCTACCACCCCTGACCTCCCATCCCCTACCCACAACCCTACTACCGCAACTCAGCACTCACACACAGAGACAGATCTCTCCCCCCCTTACACCGCTCTCTCCCCCGCCCCTTCTACCAACTCGCGGACCTCCACACATACCTTCAACACTCCTATCACACATACAGCGGGCATCAACACCCCGCTCGTCGCTGACAGCACAGCTCCCACCCATAACACACCTAACGTAGTCCAGCACCAGAATAACACGCACTCCGACAAGTCCCCCCATTTATCCCCCCCCATTCTCAGTCCTCAGTACCCTCCAACCAACTTCGCAGAACATACCCACCCTCTTAATTTAACTCCCCCCCCCTCAACAGGACCATCTCCAACCCCACTTCCCCTCCTACCCTCAGCCCCCATTACCCTCCCTACACCCCCACCACGGCTATCAGGCTCCCAGTCTACACCTTGACCCCCCCGCCTACCACCAATGCCCTCACCCATAACACCAACCTCCTCGCTACCTCATCCACACCCCTCATCCACACCAATGCCCTCACCCATAACACCAACCTCCTCCCTACCTCATCCACACCCCTACCGCCCAAAACCCCTTGCCCTCCTAACTCCATCCCTCACACCAACACAACGCAGACCTGCTCAAACACCAGCCCTCTCTCCCACTTGCACACGAATTCCCTGGTCAGCCATTCACCCTTGACGGTCACCCCCACCCCCATCACCTGCCCTTCGATGGAATACATCACGGCCACCCTCACTCAGATCAAAGAAGAGATACACGCCATCAAAGAACTACTCTCCAAACACCCCATACACCCCCCACCCACCTCCACCTCCCCTCCCAACTTGTCCCCTACTCCGCCGGCTGACTCCCACCCTAATCACGCCCCACACCAGGCGTCAATCCCGGCTCATAGGCACAGCAACTGCCCTCGTCCCCCGCATCGCCCCCGCAACCCCTCACACATCAACACATCCCCGCCCAACTTGTCCCCCACCCCTCCGACTAACTCTCGCGCTCAGCTAACCCACCCCAATCCGACCTCAATCCCAGTTCTTAATCGCAACAACCGCCCTCGCCGCACCCACAATTCTTCCTCTGACCTCGACACACTCGCCCTTCTCCGCTCCTATGACCCAACACCCGAACCTCACTCAACCACACCACACCGCAACATTCCCACAATACACCCAAATCCCCTTAGACCACCTACACTAAACAGCAGATCCTCTATCCCCAATAACCTTAGAAAAATCCCTCTCTCCATAGAACCATCTAACACCCTCTACACACCCAGCCTCAAATGCACTCTTCTCAACTGCAGATCGGCCACGAAACATTCCGCCGCCATTGCTGAACTACTCTTATCACAGGACCTTGATCTAATCGTCCTGACTGAAACGTGGCTAACTGAATCCTCGACACCCATAATGGACATTCTGGTCCCTCCCAACTATCACATTATCAGGCTCGACAGAAAAGGCCAAATAGGTGGTGGAATCGCATGCATCTACAGGGACAACCTCTCTGTTCAGAAAGTCAACTCCACATCCCTACCATCCCCAACATCCTGGGAATACATCTGCCTCGACATCATTAGTGAGGGCAAACCGATATGCTCTCTTCACAGCATCTACCACCCACCCAGGGACAATCTCACCTTTTCCCAAGAAATCATGGATATGATCTCAACCAATTCCGGACGGCAGCTCACCCAAATATACCTTGGTGACTTCAACCTCCACTGGAATGACCGCAACGACGCGGTGGTAAATGGTCTTAAAAATTTCCTCGCTGCCCTTAACCTCACCCAAATATGCAACAGCCCAACCCACAAGAAAGGCTCTACCCTCGACCTGATCATCTCCAAAGAGGAATCTATCCAACTCGAATCCATCCAACCCTGTGACTGGTCAGATCATTATATTATCACATTCTTTATCAATGAAAAAGTCAAAGTCATCCCGGCTCAACTCTCCAAGCCCAAAGTCTGGAAAAGAGACTTGAAAAAACTCAAACCAGGCTCTTTGCCCCCTAACAGTTGCAATCTCCTACTCCCACCTACAGGCGCCACGGACGTCCAAACTCTGACTGACCACTATATCAACGCTATGACCTCTATAATTAATGAGGTCGCACCTATGCAGCTAAAAAGAGTCTCTACTAAAATCTCCAAACCATGGTACGACGGGAGTCTCAACGAAGATAGACGAGACATGCGAATGGCAGAACGGACCTGGAGATCAGCCCCCTCTGCAATGCACCTAAAAGATCTGAAGAAAAAGAGAAACGCCTACTTCAGGAAAATAAAACGCTCAAAATTGGACTTCTTCAGCCTCCAACTCGACCAAGCAAAAAACCGCCCGAGAAAACTGTTCGAGCTAATCAAGTCACAATCAAAGGAGCAACCGCAACCACTAAACACTGGGCGTGAGGCACCCTCCTGTGAAGACTTCGCTGCTTTCTTTATCCAAAAAACCGACAAAATAAAAAGCGATCTCCTCATTGACGCAAGCCTCTACTCCAAACCCCAATGCCTAGCACCCACTGAACCAAAAAACAATGCTACATGGTCAACCTTCAGCATATACTCGGAAGAAGAAATTGGCAAACTGCTCAGCACCCTGAAACCATCCAATCACCTCACGGACCCCCTCCCTGCCTCCGCAGTAAAAGACTTTACCCCTTTTCTTCTCCCTCTCTGGACTAAAATTATCAACAGCTCTCTCCAACAAGGCAGCATACCTGACTCCCTCAAAGTTGGCCAGGTCACACCTCTACTAAAGAAACCTACAGCCGACCCCTCGGATCTCAACAATTACCGTCCCATCACCAATATCCCCACTCTCGCCAAACTGCTGGAAAAATGTGCACAACTACAATTGTCTAAACACATTGAGCAATTCGATCTCCTCAACCCTCACCAGTCAGGCTTCCGAGCAGGACACAGCACAGAAACTGCTATGACTCACATAATTGACGACGCACTTCAAATGCTAGACCAAAACGACACCTGCCTCCTCATCCTTCTTGATCTCTCCTCAGCATTCGACACCGTCAAACATGAGAATCTACTAGAACTACTAAACACAAGAATGGGCCTATCTGGAACTGTCCTCAAGTGGTTCACTTCCTTTCTTCACAACAGGTCGCAAAAATTCAAGAGCAACAACCTGATGTCCTCGCCAATACCTGTAACGCTAGGCGTCCCCCAAGGATCTTCTCTATCCCCAACTTTGTTCAACCTAGTCATGGAACCTCTCACCACCTTGCTACAAGCATCCAATGTACGCTTTCACATGTACGCTGATGACACCCAACTTTACCTCAAGTTATAATCACCCAATGACATCCTGCTCCTGAACTCAACGATCAGTTGCACCCAATCCTGGCTTGCCGATAACCACCTCAAACTCAATGCCCTGAAAACAGAGTTCCTTCTGATCTCACCTCCAGTTAAGATATCAACCACTCAACATTGGCTTAAACTCCTAACCGCACTCAATGTCCAACCCACCATCGTGGACTCAGCAAAATCTTTAGGCATAACACTCAACACTAATCTCAACATGCAGCAACATATCAGCAAGGCAACAAAGGGAGCGAACTTCCAGATCAATACTCTGAGGAAACTCAAACCCTACCTCCCGGCCAAAGACTTCCAAACTGCAGTACAAGCACTAGTCATCCCACGAATTGAATACGGCAGCACCGCCCTCTGCGGACTCCCCCTAACTACAACCGCACCACTAAAAGCTTCTCTAAATGCTGCAGCTAGACTCATCACTGGGTCAAAAAAGTACTCCCACATTACCCCTGACCTGAAATCCCTGAATTGGCTGCCTTTTGAAGGCAGAATACAGCTGAAAATCGCCTGCATGACACACAAGGCGGTACACCTAAACTCACCCGGCTACCTCGCTCAGAAGTTGACAATCTCTGGGGGAATTAGAAACACGAGAGGCACAAACAATCTCCTGCTGAAACCTCGAAGATTCCGGAAGGAAAAAACATACAAGCGCTCCTTCTCAGGAATGGCGCCTAGGATCTGGAACTCACTCCCTCCCGAAACCAGGCTGATCTCCTCCACTACACTCTTTAAAAAAGAAGTAAAAGCTATCCTCATGGCTAAATACACTTGAGCTACTATTTCGAATCCTATTAACACCTTGCACCGTTCTGTATTACATGTTTGACCCTTGACTTATTTGTATGAGCTGTTTTATCATCCACATGAGTGGTTTTGTCACTTAGTAGTACTATTATACTGTGATTTATTGAGTTACTCGTTTGAATATGCTCCCCCTTGCACCCTTCTATGTAAAGCTTGATTTGCCTGTTTGACTTTGCTCCCTCATGTACCCGTCTATGTAAAGCGCTCTGATATCTGTGAAGATCTTGTTTGCGCTATATAAAACTCTTTAAATAAAAAATAAATAAATAAATATTGAACCTCAGTGCCTTCCGATGTACTAGACAGACTTGCCTCTGTAAAAATAGCTTTTGCGGCCTTTTCACTATAAGGACATGTGTATCATTAAACGTTCACATCTTACTTGTAAATACCATGCACTCTGTCTTATGGTCTATAAGGCCTACTAAGGTGGGACTTATAGATATTAAAAAGGAAGATTTAGGCTTGTCAAAAGGGCTTATTTTGAAAGGTCGAATTTGCAGTTTAAAACTGTAACAGCTTGGCTACAAATGGTAGCCAAGCTGTAGTCATGTTTACACTGTCACTGTAGTGTATGGCACTATGAGTGGAGCAGTCCACAAGTGATAGTTATCTTTCAGGCCCTGCATACACTTTTTACCATATACTAGGGACCCATAGGTAAGTTAAATATGTCAATTATGAGTAGCCCAATGTTACTATGTTGAAAGGAGGAGCACAGGCACTTTAACACTTGTTAGCAGTGGTAATGTGCAAAGAGTTCTACAGTCAGCAAAAATATAGGGTCCAGCAAAAGGTGATAAATCCAGGACAAAAACACAGGGAATGTTTACTTCCTAAGGTGATGTTACAGAGAAGATATTCTTGTCCCACATTTGCCCTCAGATAGCAAGGGTATGCTGCTAGGCAAATGTCAAGCGAGGTGGCAGAGAAGGCTGCAACTGTCGGAAGAGTGCTAAACATCGAAGGTCCTTCAGCTGGGTACAGAAGAGGAGAAAGATGAAGGAAAGAAACAAACCACATATGAGCAAGACTAACCTGTATACAGCTGCAAATGCACCTTTGCACAGACAACAAATACAGTTGTTTTGGTAACCTGACACCCAGCTGTGAGGTATATATGGTGCCTAGAATTGTGATGGCTACCATATGCCCATGGGGTTAAGAGATGCAAGGTGACTGGTGGATATGGCAGCAAGGATTGCTGGATGCTGGAGTTTTAAGGGGACATAGTGCTCACCTCATGCATATATTAGCACATTTACTGCATGCTGGAGTGTACATGAATGATGCAGTGGTAAGTAACAGTAAGGACCTAACATATATCTCTCAATGGTCTTCAACCCTCCCGCTAAAACTTGAGGCGGATGTTGGGTGCGGATGTGCGGAGGCATTTATAACTGTTCTTCAGCTTTTTTTAGAAACTGTAACTTGCGCTGATTGCGAGCGCCTTTTAAAATAAACTTTTACTTTTTGTGCTGCATTGATTTGTTATCGCGCTGATTGCTAGCGCTTTTAGAATCTTCTAATGTTGTGTTTCCCTTACCTGACTGTGTGCTTCCCTCTTCTCTCCTCATTTTCTACACCTGAGGCGGAAAGCCGGGTGTCTTCTCGATCTCTGCCTTTCTTTGCCTCAATCTTTGTTTCTCCGCTTTGCTGGGTGGCAACTGCATCGCGGCTGACTTTTCCTTTACTTTCCCATACCCGCATGGCTGACGAGGTGCCGCAGGGTATTCTGGGACTAGTAGGCTGCCTACACTGTCAGCGGCCATCCTAGGAGGAGTCAGGCACGCTGGTCGGCGGACCAGTGATGCGGTCTTCTTCACTTTCGCCTGATAAGCTATAAAGCTAGAGGCACTCTCCTCCGCGCAGCGGACGCGCTGTGCGCGCGATCTTTTCGCGCCAAAGGAGCGCCTAAGGTAAGCCCGCCTGCGCCCGTCAGTGTCCCGGAGGCGGACGGGTGCGGGCGGGGCCATTACCTTTTTCCCGGCTACCAGACAGTATGCGCACATATACCACTTCGGAGCTTTTCTCCTTAAGGGGTGTGATGGGCAACTGTTGTAGCATCTTTCTAGGGAGGCATGCCCTGAAAAGGTGCTGTCCTGGCTGTGGCTGGCGCCTGGGCCGTACTCCTGTTGCACCTCCCTGTAACCGGCCTAAACAGTGCTCCTGTTTACTCCTTAATACAAGATCCTTAAGCAGGCACTCATTGGACATCTGCAATCTCCTGTCAGAGGTAAATCCTCTGTGTCTTTTTCTTACGGAGACCTGGTTGGGTGAGAGCTCGGGCCCTGACATAGCGACAGCCATCCCCTCTAACTATGTCATACTCAGGAAGGACAGAACGGGAAGGGGCGGAGGCATAGCCATGGTAGTGGACAAGCGCTTTCCCTGTGCCATTATTCCAACTGATGACATTTTGGGCTGTGAGTCCCTTGGGTTCACCCTATCCTTGTCTCCTCGCCAAGCATGTGCTGGGCTCTTAATATACAGACCCCCTGGACCCACAGGCTCTTTTTACGAAGAGCTCCAGGCTGTGGTCTCAGCACTATGTATGAAAACGGAGCATTGTTTGTTGTTGGGGGATTTTAACATACTTATGGATTCAAGCATCGATGCTGATGCCATTAAGATTCTGGATATTACATCCCCTCTAGGTCTGTCTCCTTTTATTACTGTTCCCACGCATAATAAAGGCCATACCCTTGACCAAGTGTTCTCGACCATCCCGATTGGAATGTCCCCCCGGGAACCTGTTTTATGGTCCGACCACTACCTAGTAAACTTTCAGATTCCTCTGATGGATAAAATATTACCTAGGCCTTTAGAACGCTCTCGACAGGCTTCACGAGCTTTCCATCAAGTGTCCCCTGACATGCTGGCGCATGCATTTTCCTCCCACCCTTGCCAGCTGTCAGGCAGTTTAGAGGCCGATCTTGACCTCCTGAATACTTGGCTGGTCGAAAGATTCGACAAGTTAGCTCCACAGACTGTCTCCTGTAAAGCCAGTAATCGGGCCTCTGCCCCATGGTTCTCTGCCTCCCTATCCGAGATGCGGAGAATGTGTAAGAAAGATGAAAGGGCCTGGCGCCGTCACTACGATCTATCGGACAAAAATGTGTATAGGGAATCCATCAAACTATACCATAGCAACATCTTGTCAGAGAAGAAAGCTTACTTTGCTAAAAGAATTGAGGCTGCCGTAGATACCAGCAAATAAATTTTCCTCATTTTCAAGGAATTTACCTCACCGAGCGCAGTTCTGCCCACACATTCTCACTCTGAACCTTGGGTCTTTTAACTCGCAAATTTTTTTGCTACCAAAATTAAGTCTATTGAAGACTCTTTCCCCCCTATTAGCTTGATGACTCGGTCAGACACTAGTGTCTGTCTGTCCATGTCCCAGCCCCATGATGGTCCTATTTTTTCTACTTTTCCTCCTCTCTCTTCTTCTTCCTCACTTGACCTTCTTATTAAATTAAAATCTGGCTCCCCTCAGGATCCTTGCCCAGCGAAATGTCTTGGAAGAATGGCCCCAGTGATCAACTCCTTGGTTAACCCAGTGCTTAATCTCTCTCTCAGTACGGGAGTAGTCCCCTGGGCCTGGAAGCACGCCCTGATCCTGCCGCTTTTGAAGAAGCCGAATCTGGACCCTCTGGTTCATGCCAACTACAGGCCCATCTCCCTCCTCCAGGCATTGGCTAAGGTGGTGGAGAAGCATGTCCACGTCTCTCTCTCCACTTTCCTCGAAAATAATAACATCTTACACGACACTCAGTCGGGCTTCCGTGCCAACATGAGCACGGAGACCGCGCTGTTAGAAGTCACCGAAGCCATAAGAGAGGTGCTAGATGCGGGTGGTAAGGCTATGCTGGTAATGTTGGACCTGTCGGCGGCCTTTGGCACCGTTCCCCATGGCGGTCTCCTTGTAAGACTCAGAGAGATCGGGCTACGGGGAGCGGTGTTCAGATGGTTTGAGTCCTTCCTGTCGGGCCGTCGTCAAACGATCTGGGCCCCTCCGTTCTCTGCCGAAGTGTCGCCTTTGGAGGTAGGGGTGCCTCAGGGCTTTATTTTGAGCCCTACTCTCTTTAACATCTATATCGCACTTCTGGCGGCACTGGCTGAGTTTTTTGGCGCCCAGATCGTTTCTTACGCTGATGACACCCAGCTCCTCTTCACCTGCAAGAAGGGCTCTGACTTCGATGGAGTGCAGATCAGAGGCTGCTTGGGGGCGGTGTTCGAGTGGTTTGAACTTAACAGCCTCAAATGCAACTCCGACAAATCAGAGCTGCTGTTTTTCGGCTGTCCACCCGATCCTAGGTGGCTGTCGTGGTGGCCCCCAGCCATGTTTCCTCCTGCGGCCACGTCTTCCAAGGCCAAGAATCTGGGAGTGCAGATCGACGATGATCTCACCTTGAAGCCACAGATTCTTGGCCTTGTTGGGAAGTGTTTTGGCATCCTGAAAATGCTTAGAAAATTCTTTCCGTTGCTATCTCATGACCACAGGAAAGTTACCGTACAGGCCCTGATAGGCTCCCGTTTGGATTACGCAAACGTGCTCTACCAGGGCCTGCCGGAATATCTCCTATCTCACCTGCAGGTAGTACAGAATTCTGCTGCCAGAGCCATCTACCGGAGATCCAGTGCCACGGATCTATTAAAAAAATTGCATTGGCTCCCTATTAAAAAACGGATTGCTTTTAAGGCGCTTACGCTTGCTGTTAAAGCACTCCATGACTCAGGTGCGAAATATATCAGGAAACAACTGACTTTCTACTTGCCATCAAGGGCGCTGAGGTCTGCCTCCCTGGCCTTGGCATCTGTTCCGCCAATCAGACGAGCCCGGATTGGAGGTCGCTCCTTTCGTCACCTGGCACCTCAACTTTGGAACTCCTTGCCAGTCCCTCTGAGAAAAAACTTTAATCTGCTAGTTTTCAGGAAGGAGCTGAAGTCCTGGCTGTTTGTTCAATAGTTGTTCTGCTCTGTTTCATTGCCCCTGACTTCTGCATCGGGTTTCTTGAAGCGCCAGGACACTCCTCGGAGTAGCTGAGCGCTATATAAACCGATTTCAACATAACATAACATAACACATAACAATTCTGACAGGAAAAAAGTCTGATTGTTGGTGTCTTTTATGTCTGCGTTTGTACTTCTTTTTAATAGCTCTTTATTAGTATTTCTTTGACAGTACGAAACAAACCGATATGTAGACATCTAGGTAAGTAGTGATATCTATATGTGTGTAAAGGTAACTGGACATTAAGCATTCATGTCTGGTTACAATTTTGAGGCTCAATCAGTCAGAGCAAACATTAATGAATGGGTATAACTCGCATCAACATTTTACACTATCTATTGTAGATAATAACAATTCCCACCTTAGAATGTTGCGTTTCTCCTCTTACATGTCTATACTGATGAGTCAGTATTCCACGCACTTGCCCAGGCTTGACAACAAAAGGCCTTGTAAGGTGATCAGTTTGCGTTAATCCTGTTGCCTAAATGAGAAGGGCAATGATAATCCAGGTCCACTACACTGCATGGGGCACACGGTCAGTAATGGCCAGATTGTGCACAAATGCGGCTATGTGTTACCACTCCTCCTGCGTGTTCACAATGGCTTTTCATCCAACCTATCCTGAATCACCAATAGTAGTGTGTCCCAGTCTGTGGTGGGCGTCCGCTCCCCATCTGTTGGTGTTTTTTGAGTCAGAAGGGTAATTTTCGCAGAGCACCATTTTATCAGTTCTTGGAACATTCCAGTTCATCACTGTTCTCTGTTTTCCCAGAAGCAGCACCAGGTCTAGGAATTTGTTTGTGTATTCGGCCAGTCTAGTAAATATCCCCAGTAAACATCCATCTGCTGTCATGTGCAAGGGTCTTCCTGTGAGGTCCTTCAAAAATCCAGTATCATCTTCCAATAAGCATGTATATGTACACAGTTCCATATCATATGGAAGAAGTCGGTGTCTGTCGCCTGGCTTCGTGGATATGTCGCTGGGAGTCCAGGGTAGATGCTAGCCAGTCTGGCTGGGGACAAATATTACTGCGTTTGTGCTTGATGCATTACCCATTACTTTCAACATTGGGTGAGGAACTCACAAGCTGCCATGCATTGAGAGACCCTTTACAAACTGGCATGTGATGAAAAACCCATTACAAATGTCCATGTGAAGAGAAACCCATTACAAACATCTATGTCACAAGGTACTCAAATGCTGCCACATTATGAGGTACCCATTGAAAACTGACATTCAACCATGATGTGTTGAGATACATATTACATACTGTCATGTGATGAGGTACTCACACTTGTCAAGGGATGATACACATTATATCCTGTCGTACAAGGAGGTGTCATATTGTAGTGGTATATAGAGCACTCTCCATGAAGCTGGAGCTGCCAAAAGCATTTTCTCTATTGTTGTGTTATCCCCACTTTTTGCTAAATGTGATACTGTTTTTGACTAGTCTGACTGGGATCCTGCTAATTAGGACCCTAAGCTAGCTGCTTTCTTCCTAAACTGTTTTGTCATGTACTTAGATACACTCCAGATTGGATACTGGGGTACCCTTGTCAGTCCCTAGTATATGGAACACATGTACCGAGGGCATAGGTACCCAAGAGGGCTTCAATGGGCTGAAGCATGTATTATGCCACCCATGAGATGCCATGCAAAATGGAACTACAGGACTGCCATTGCAGCCTGAGTAAGTTGGTGCATTCATAGGCATAGGGTTACTATCTCTAAGGGTCACTACACTTAAAACCTATACTTCACCCCTATAGCACGCCTTAATAATCCAGAAGGCAAGGTGCTTGGTTCTAAGTATGAGGGTGCCACTACTTGAGCAGGACACCCCTGCAGCCTATGGAGTCCATTCTCCTGGGTTATTAGTGCAGCAACCATTTACGACATATAGGGTGGCATTATGCGACTGCGTGATGACCAACTCTAAAACGGCTGAAAGTAACCCTATTGTGTTTGGTGTCAAACATTGTGGAATCATACCCCCACACCAGTAACCGGTGTGGAGGTATGATTCCACCCCTCAGAAGCGAGCTTTGTTGGGTCCCTGGTGTTCCAGGTACCAGCCTTCTAGTCCCAGACAGCACAAAATGGTTGCTGCCGACCAGAGAAACATTTCTGCCCGTCTGCTGCTGAGCCAAGCTCAAGCAGAGGCAGGTGTAACCATAGACATCCTGTGACAGGGAGGTGTGGCCACCTCCCAGACAAGATTTAGTGTATTAGGGCTGGGTGGGTGTGCTTGCCAGAGACCGAAAGTCTGCATGAGGGGGACATTTGGTGTCCCTGTGCATGGTCCAGTTCAAACCACTCCCGGGGGCCATTGGCTCCTGCTCTGGCAAGCAACTGGACAAAGGACATGGGAGTAACCTCCCCACAGTCCAGACCCTCCCCTGGGAGGGTCCCCTGAATCTGTCCAACCCTCTCCAAAGGGTACAAAAGGGCTTACCTGGCTGTAGGACCCTAGATTCAATGTGAACAAAATTCTGAAAAAGAAACCACTGAACTTCGACTGTCTGGACACTCTGGACTTCGTTTGGGCCCACTTCGTCTCCCTCTCAGTCTGAAGCATCGTCTGTGCCTTTGCATCATACAGGCTCCGTAACCTTCTTTGACCTTCTGTGTGGGTTGCCGTTGCCAAGGCTTGTTGGTGCTCCTTCCGTACACCGACCCCCTCAGCGTTCGACATCCTTCGTGGGACAGCTTGCATCCAGCTTCTGGTTGTCCTCGACATCTCCTGGTCCCCGTGGCTGCAGAGTCAAGAACTCCCTCAACGCACCTGAAGCACCCGACACCGGTGGGCATTTGTCTACCGAGCCCCTGGTCACTCCTGAGTGACCCAAACTCTGTCCTCTCTGCTTTCAGGTACTCTTCAACAAGAATCCACCTTTGGATTCCAACTGACACTTTTCTTCCTTCCAGCAGCGGCTCTTCTTCGAAGTCCTCCATTCGGTTTGACTGCGGTTTCCGACGCCACTTCAGACCTATGCACCTGACTTCCCTGGGATAAGTAACTCTGGTACTACGGTATCCACGGGTGAGGTGGCTCTCCAACCTCCTAACTTCGACGGGGTTTCTTCAAAGTCCACTGGGAAGGGTCCTTATACTTTAAAACTTCAACCACAACTTTCACATAGAATTGTACGGAGCACGCAGTCGTGTTCCCACACTGCACCCGTCCTCCGTGGGGTCCCTACTTACTCACCTTGGGTGGTTCCTTGGAGTTCCAGCGATTCTACATCCTCTAGACACTGTCTTGACTCGAGTCTTGGTTCTTATACCACTATTTTAGTATATGGTTTGGTCTCCCCATGGAGCACACTATGTATTAGTTCTATTTACTATTGTTTCTGTGCTGCAGTATTGTGTGCTTTGTGATTATCTCTGGGTAGGAGATAATGTGTCGTACTAGAGAGTGTTATAATAATAACTAAATATTTTTATAACTAATGTGTGGTTCCTCCTTCATTTAAGCAATACTATAAGGTTGCATTCTGGTAAAACAGGCTGCTTAACATTCCTTCAAGACTAAGCCAGAAGGCTGCTCTCCACAGCTACCACTTGGATAGCTTTATAAGATTATCTTTGACCTCTTAAATTACCATAAGGGTTGGGTTGTTTGGACTGGTGCAAGGTGCCCCCTTTAATTAGTGGACAGCATACACCAGGCCAACTTTTCCCATTATGTGCTGTCATGCCAAGAGAGATACCCATTATACCCTGCTTTTCAATAAGGTTCTCATGTGCTGCTATATAAATACCCTTCAAAGTGCCCCCATTTGTTTCCAATAAAGGATAAAACTGAGGATGTTTTTACACTTTTAGTGGGACCTAGTTGCCAAATGAACGTTGGCTGTAATTTAATTGTTTGCACTATTAAGTGGGATACCTGAGCAAAACTGAAATGTGACTTGGTCAATATGCTCAGAGCTGTCAATTTAGTAGAATAATAGTGAGAAACATGTTTCTAATTCTGGGGGCTGTAGGGATTTTTTTATATGAGGGGAAGGGAGCCATTCAAAGGTTTGAAGAACATTGCTTTACATCCTGCCTTGCAAAAGGTACCCATATTCTACTACACAGATGCTCATTACATCTTGCCATACAAGGAAGTGCTCGCGTCCTGCCACGAGGAGAGTGGGATGCATGCTCTATCTGATGAGATACTCACGTTCTGCCACACAAGGAAGTGCTCGCGCGCTGCCACGA
The DNA here is from genome assembly GCF_964263255.1 of Lissotriton vulgaris. Classification (NCBI taxonomy): domain Eukaryota; kingdom Metazoa; phylum Chordata; class Amphibia; order Caudata; family Salamandridae; genus Lissotriton; species Lissotriton vulgaris. Next base: position 274,612,343 of record NC_141698.1, on the reverse strand, counting down.
GGATAGATGATGACCGTTCTATCTGATGAGGTAGTCACGTACTTCACACAAGGAGGTGCTCGCGCGCTGCCGCGAGGAGAGATGCCCGTTCTATCTTGCCTTGTGACGAGGTACTCACGTGCTACCACGCAAGGAAGTGCTCGCGTGCTGCCATGAGGAGAGAGAGATGCCGTTTCAATCTGATGAGGTACTCACGTGCTGCCACTCGATGCCCTCCCGCTGGTACTCTTCCTGCTCCTGCTGCAAGATCAGCTCGATGAACAACTGCTGCAGCTTCTCGTTACAGTAATTGATGCAAAACTGCTCGAAGCTGCAATCAAACAAAGTCGTGCATTATTGTTATTAGCCGCCGAATATAATTATTATACTATTTATTCACAATTAGTCATATCTTTACGGTGCATGAGACGAGCATTATATAATTACACTGTGACACGTGGCTCTAAATGACAGACTCCTGTCTCGCTCAGCCTCAGAGTCTGTAAATATCACGGTCTCTCTTCTGGGTGAAATTATCTCCGACTCTCCGGATACATAAAATGGAAGCACACGTAGATGTGATTGATACTTTGGTAATGCGGTTGGGCCTAAAATATTTTTTCAGCTAGAATACAAACGAATATGCCCTAAACTTCGGGCACTTTAAGTGACTGCAGACTGGAGAATCAGATAACAATTCTAGCCCAAATCCTGGATGTTACAAAAGGGGAAAAATCGATGAACAGCCATAGATTTATTTGGCTGCTAATTGCTGGTTTTCAGTCGGCCGGAACTGTAAACAAATTGTTAGCACATCAAGCGCAAGCAGGAGTCTGGTGCCCAGAATGAGCTTCAAGGACCCTGCACCCAGACACTGGCTGAGTCAATCAATCAAAGCTTTATTTCGATATATAAAAAATATTTTAAAAGCACATACCGATTAAAATACAATACATTTTTTATTTAAAAAAACACTTCATAATTAATTAAAAACCAAGAATAAAAAAAAATTAAACCATTTACAGCTTTGAACATATTTTGTAAAAATAAAGGATGACCTAATGAAATTCATCATAAGACTTTATGTCTAATCACCCATGCCCAGCTGAGGAATTTAGCTACCCCACAGGCTAATGTAGTGTTTGGATCTGCCTGTAAAATTCTTAAAGCAGAGACATGGCTCCTGGTCTCGAGCTGCCGACAAACAGGTTTTAGCCATTTCGATCGGGGTTTGTTATAGGCGCTGCAAACGAAAAAAAAGTGCGGAATAGTTTCTAGTGCAACGTTACAGAACGGACAAGTGGCAAGTGTTTGGTGAGGGGGTTTCCATTTGGAAAGTGCGTTCACGAACCGGTAGGGTTCCCAACCTGAACTGGATGTATAAAGCCCTGTCTTTGGGTTTTCTGATGAAGTCCATATAAGGTTCAAGAAAGTGTACTGTCTTGTGCAGACGAAACTCGTCTGTGAGTCTACCCAGATTTTTAGCTCTAGCATCTTGGGCATCGACCCACAACCAATATGCTCGCTTGACCTCCAGTTTAGAAACCAATGCACCGGTCTCCCATGCAGCACTAAAACCAATAGCCGATAGCAGCTCCTTAACCTTTGATAGCCAAACAATTTTATGAGACCCCGGAATATTCATAACTTCTCTGAGGCCGTCTGCGTAGCTAGCTAGCTCAGGTGTACGCTACAGACCCAGTAGAGAAGCGGACGCAGGATTATAGGGTCTTTAATAGATCTGCGGCCAAGGTCTTGTTGAAGAGGTTTGTTAGGCGTGCCCCTAGGTAGGGACAGAAGCTCCCTAAAGAAATTATTTTCAGCCATGACAAGGGAATCAACATTATTGAAACCCCAAAGCTCCGCTCCGTACAGTGTGCTGCCGATAGATTTTGCGGAATAAATCTCAAATGCAGGGGCTATGGGCCCGATGTAGGTAAATGCCATTTACCGATTTTAAAATACCGAATCCTACCGATTCGGTATTTCAAAATCGGTAAATGGTATGTAGGTCCCAACATCTGGATTCGTTACCGAATCCTTAACAATTCTTTAATTACCGATTCGGTAAATACCGAATCGGTAATGCCCATTCATTCCTATGGGCTTTGAAGCCCATAGGAATGATTAGGCATTACCGATTCGGTATTTACCGAATCGGTAATTAAAGAATTCACAAGGGTGCAGGGGGTGTCACTTTGACACCCTCTGGCACCCCCAAAACAGGCACAGGTGCCATGTGGCAGGCATACCTGCCCTAAGGGCAGGTCTGCCTGTCACATGACATAGGTGTGCATGCACACATGTGCATGCACACCGGAATCGGTATTTTACCATGGATTTGTATTCCATGGTAAAATACCGATTCTGTAAGCCATGTGCAGAAGGTACATTGCCTACCTACATTGCATTTTCGGTAATTTTACCGAATCGGTAAATATTACCGAATCGGTAATTATTTTACCGATTCGGTACATATTACCGAATCGGTAAATTTACCGATTCGGTAATGATACCGATTCGGTAAAATTACCAAAAATGTGCCCCTACATCTCGGTAGCCCTTTACCGATCGGAAACGGCCGAAAATCGGTATTTTCGGCCGATTCGGATCGGTAAAGGGCTACCTACATCGGGCCCTATGTTTCTGGTTAATGAGTATCTGTGCTCCCTAGCGATGACGCCCACGACATGTTTATGGTTTAGGGCCATTTTTTCAATATGTGGGTTCCATTTGAGTTGATCGGATATCCTAATCCCTAAGTAGTCAAACATTTTAACATTTTAACACGCTCTAGTAGCTCCTTGTTTAAAGTGAGCGTACGGTTTGCTTTCCTGCTGGGGTTAAAGTAAAGGAGCTTTGTTTTGGAGGTGTTAATAACCAAGCCCCTTAAGTTGCAGAAAACACAAAACCGATCCAAAAGCTTTTGGAGCCCCATGGGCGTTTTTTGAGACCAATAGCGTGCCGTCAGCAAAGAGCATAGCGGGGACTTTAACTCCGGACAAGTTGGGGGCATCAGCATCGATATCAGATAAAAAGGAGACAACCCCGTTTACAAACAGAGAAAAGAGAGTCGGCGCCAGGACGCATCCTTGCCGAACACCTCTGTTTACTGGGATTTTAGCCGTTTTCTGCTCCTGCGTGCCCCACCGGATGCATCCATACGTTCCATCGTGCATGCAGGCCAACAGGTTCAGAATGGGCAATGGAAGCCCCATCTCCTGCAGAACCACCCAGAGGCGATCTCGAGGGACCAGACCGAACGCGGTCTTCAGGTCAATAAAGGCCAGGTACAGACCGCCTTTACCAATGGATACTGTCTTCCAGTGGAGTAGTACCAGCCTAAATGCCTGATCGATGGTGCCTGTACAAGCTCTAAAGCCTGCCTGGAAATGAGAGATGATGTTATTCTCTTCCGCCCAGAAGAGGATCCTTTCCAAGAGAACCCCTTGACCCCTTCTTATAAATAGTTATCACCTCCGCCCCCTTCCATGAGCTTGGGACTGGGGACCCATGGAGAAGGGCGTTGATCAAAAGGGAGAAGAACTTGGCCCACTGGCTGAGTCGCCATCAAACGTGCGATGCAGCTCAGACGTGAGCGCGTGCAAAAGATGGCGTTTGGCTCTTGGTTTTGATGCTCGCGTAACTATGCACAGGGTTGAGTCACACCTCCCCCACCCCTCCCCCCCGGTCCCACTTGAAGCTTCACAGGGTGCCTACCACCCAGGGAAGTAAACTGAGACTTCATGCTCATTTATGTATTGGCTTTTGGGCTGGAAGTACTTATAGGTCGCCAATCTGCGAGGAAAACAATGGCATGGACGTCAGTTGAGGTGGGCATTGCAAGCCAGAGAGTTAAAGAGAAGAGTCGAGAGAAAGGTCCGGCTCGGCTCTAAGAGCCAAAACAAGAGCCGAGTCAGAAAAAATTGTCATGTGGATTCTCTTGCGTTCCCTGATTCTCCTGGCATCTTGCTATTGACTTCATATTTCTCCCTCCCTCCATCTCTTGCGACCTCTCTCTCTGTTTCTCTTTCACGCGCTGTCCTCTGGTTCTTTCTGGCTGCTATTCCACCCCCCCTTTCTCTTTTCTCCTCTCCATGTAACTCTTTTTCTTTCAACATGTCTCGCACCCTATGCCATACTATCTCTCTCTTTCTTCCCTCTTTCTTTCTGATTCTGCTTCCCTCTTTCTTGTTCTCACTTCCTCTCTCCTCCTCCTAAACGCTGCCCTTTTGTTTTGAGATACACAGAAAGGAATGAGCGAATACATGCATTATTATTACTCTCTTTTCTGGGCCAAATCCTATGCTAGCTGGTCATAGGGGGGACGCCTGCTAAGAAACGTGCTACTGTATGAAGAAGCAGCTGATGTAGTAAAGAAACTTCATGACACGCAGGATGCATTATGTAATTTGGAGAAGTGTGGCTCAATGATTATAGCGGCAGACTCTGATGCAGAGGTCTAGCCCGGGACCAGGGTTCAATTCCCCGCCTCGGTGGGTCTTGGGCTCAAAAATTCCACGGACCTGACAATTCTCGCCTCAGTGCCTATTCCAATCATGGAGTCACACTCTGCAACTCTGGGCAATAGCTTGCTTAATCTCCACAACGGCCCCCACAACGCTAAGGATGCCTGCCCTCCACCTTTGGGGTGCCCAGGAGTGGACACCTCACAGGGTAAGCCAGGATGGGTTCCACAGCGGTATTCGTACAAGCGCCTTGAGACCCTTGCGGGTGAGCTATACAAGTATCAATTTACATTTACAGTTCACACGATGAATGAAGTTTATTTTACATTGTTGGGCCATGCCTTTGGTATGTTGTGTTTATTTGAAAACCAGCGTAAGGCATTTGAAGAATTGATTTTTACCAAGCATGTGTGCCTATTTATCCGATAGCAGTGTGGGGGCCGTGTTCCTGCTGGGTATGTGTGAGAGTTGCACACAGCGCCTTCATTTTCTGCGCAGTGTACACTGTTCTAGTGTATATTTTAAGTTGGGGAATGGTTGAGCATAGCTCGATATATTCCATTAAATGTGGTTGCAGTGGACTGTACAGGTGATATTGCCAAGTATGAAGCCTTGTTTTGGCTTCACAAGTTCCATGCTTTATCTTGACATGTAAGCAGTAGAAATAAAAGTTGAATTTAGTGATACTGGGGTTTTATATGAGCGAATGCAACTTCCATGGGCATGCTTTTCAGACCATCACATTGTAAAAGCTAACAATACAAGTTTTTGGTACAGCACTTTCTGGGACGACATCAATTCTGGAGGCATTCATATGGACAGTAACATTTATTGCCACAATGCTGACACCAGTTTTTATCTGTGAACCTGCTGGCCAATACACAATAATATACAGTGAGCTGAAACCACCTGAGGTGGAAAATCATAGCATGAGGTTGCCGTGCACACCCTTTTTTTTGCTGTTTAAACGGTTGTAGTCTTTGTTTAACATTTTTAAACCGCTTTGCGTGCTCCCTGGATAACGTGGTCCACCCTTAGCCACGTGTAGGTTAACAATACGATAAAATGAATGGGGCGTCACTACACCCCAAATCCAGACGCACAGTGGTGATAATTGAAAGTTGCACATTCTTTTGCTTGCTTATCTTCAATTACTTTCGCTAATAAATCCATTTTACTCCATGTTTTGAGTTGTATCAGTTTTTTAATTCCAATGTAACGTCCACACATGATTAGCCAATGTTTTAAAGACACTTCTCATACCACGGATATGCCACAACAGGCCTTTTTCCGGGCACGCGTCGAACATATAATATCCTCAATATACAATGTTGATGTCACCCAATGCATTTCAAACTTTTCAAAGTCCTTCCTCAGGGGTTCACTGTAAAATTAAAAAAACGTTGCTATAAACATTTTGTGTAAGTGACAACTAATGAATACAATTCATTACCCAATAACATGACTGTGCTGCTTTTAAAATCTCCCCGTGATTATAAACGTTTTAAGCACTGCCCTCAGGAAACGGGGCAAAAATGCCACCGTGATTAGATTGAAAAGAATCCTCTAAATACACTCCCTTGTTATGATGTTTAACCCTCCACAACCTTGCGAACGGGGCCCAATGTGCCACCCCAGTGATCTACATTTTTTCGCTATTCACCCAAAGATTACTACCCCTCCATACCTGTAGTGTTAAGCTTCATTTGTACACACGATGGCGGCGTTTAACTGCACGCCGTCTTCTTCCACTAATTTAACTACTTAGCTGATGCCCCACCTTCTCTCCCTCATGTGTCACAACCTATCAATGACCTCCACGCTATCATCCTACAACCCCCAGAATATCTCTGTACACAAACCCGATGAGTGCGCCCGTGCGTGATGGTTCCAACTGATTCTTTACTATCCCCCGCCCACCCAGTTGATGTTATCATGTGCGCTGAAAACGTTAACTTATTCATACAGTTTATACATTTTATATTAGACAGGTAAACTAATCCAAAAGATAAACAAATAACCACGTCCAAAGCAGAAGTTCGTAATGTTCATGTTCATCTTTTGTGAACACGAAAATAAAATGTTCCCGAGCAAGTTTCTCCGGCATTAAAGATATGCTTTTCACATGTGTTTTTCGGAACAAAGTCTAGTTGATCGGTGATTTGACTGGTTCCTTCTTTTCGTGGGTGCTACGTGCGGATGGGCAGTAGTTTAGAAAATCATAGCATGAGGTTGCCGTGCACACCCTTTTTTTTGCTGTTTAAACGGTTGTAGTCTTTGTTTAACATTTTTAAACCTCTTTGCGTGCTCCCTGGATAACGTGGTCCACCCTTAGCCACGTGTAGGTTAACAATACGATAAAGTGAATGGGGCGTCACTACACCCCAAATCCAGACGCACAGCGGTGATAATTGAAAGTTGCACATTTTTTTGCTTGCTTATCTTCAATTACTTTCGCTAATAAATCCATTTTACTCCATGTTTTGAGTTGTATCAGTTTTTTAATTCCAATGTAACGTCCACACATGATTAGCCAATGTTTTAAAGACACTTCTCATACCACGGATATGCCACAACAGGCCTTTTTCCGGGCACGCGTCGAACATATAATATCCTCAATATACAATGTTGATGTCACCCAATGCATTTCAAACTTTTCAAAGTCCTTCCTCAGGGGTTCACTGTAAAATTAAAAAAACGTTGCTATAAACATTTTGTGTAAGTGACAACTAATGAATACAATTCATTACCCAATAACATGACTGTGCTGCTTTTAAAATCTCCCCGTGATTATAAACGTTTTAAGCACTGCCCTCAGGAAACGGGGCAAAAATGCCACCGTGATTAGATTGAAAAGAATCCTCTAAATACACTCCCTTGTTATGATGTTTAACCCTCCACAACCTTGCGAACGGGGCCCAATGTGCCACCCCAGTTATCTACATTTTTTCGCTATTCACCCAAAGATTACTACCCCTCCATACCTGTAGCGTTAAGCTTCATTTGTACACACGATGGCGGCGTTTAACTGCACGCCGTCTTCTTCCACTAATTTAACTACTTAGCTGATGCCCCACCTTCTCTCCCTCATGTGTCACAACCTATCAATGACCTCCACGCTATCATCCTACAACCCCCAGAATACCTCTGTACACAAACCCGGTGAGTGCGCCCGTGCGTGATGGTTCCAACTGATTCTTTACTATCCCCCGCCCACCCAGTTGATGTTATCATGTGCGCTGAAAACGTTAACTTATTCATACAGTTTATACATTTTATATTAGACAGGTAAACTAATCCAAAAGATAAACAAATAACCACGTCCAAAGCAGAAGTTCGTAATGTTCATGTTCATATTTTGTGAACACGAAAACAAAATGTTCCCGAGCAAGTTTCTCCGGCATTAAAGATATGCTTTTCACATGTGTTTTTCAGAACAAAGTCTAGTTTACTCCATGTTTTGAGTTGTATCAGTTTTTTAATTCCAATGTAGCGACGCCCGCAAAGTGGTTTAAAAATGTTAAACAAAGACTACAACCGTTTAAACAGCAAAAAAAAGGGTGTGCACGGCAACCTCATGCTATGATTTTCTAAACTACTGCCCATCCGCACGTAGCACCCACGAAAAGAAGGAACCAGTCAAATCACCGATCAACTAGACTTTGTTCTGAAAAACACATGTGAAAAGCATATCTTTAATGCCGGAGAAACTTGCTCGGGAACATTTTGTTTTAGTGTTCACAAAATATGAACATGAACATTACGAACTTCTGCTTTGGACGTGGTTATTTGTTTATCTTTTGGATTAGTTTACCTGTCTAATATAAAATGTATAAACTGTATGAATAAGTTAACGTTTTCAGCGCACATGATAACATCAACTGGGTGGGCGGGGGATAGTAAAGAATCAGTTGGAACCATCACGCACGGGCGCACTCACCGGGTTTGTGTACAGAGGTATTCTGGGGGTTGTAGGATGATAGCGTGGAGGTCATTGATAGGTTGTGACACATGAGGGAGAGAAGGTGGGGCATCAGCTAAGTAGTTAAATTAGTGGAAGAAGACGGCGTGCAGTTAAACGCCGCCATCGTGTGTACAAATGAAGCTTAACGCTACAGGTATGGAGGGGTAGTAATCTTTGGGTGAATAGCGAAAAAATGTAGATCACTGGGGTGGCACATTGGGCCCCGTTCGCAAGGTTGTGGAGGGTTAAACATCATAACAAGGGAGTGTATTTAGAGGATTCTTTTCAATCTAATCACAGTGGCATTTTTGCCCCGTTTCCTGAGGGCAGTGCTTAAAACGTTTATAATCACGGGGAGATTTTAAAAGCAGCACAGTTATGTTATTGGGTAATGAATTGTATTCATTAGTTGTCACTTACACAAAATGTTTATAGCAACGTTTTTTTAATTTTACAGTGAACCCCTGAGGAAGGACTTTGAAAAGTTTGAAATGCATTGGGTGACATCAACATTGTATATTGAGGATATTATATGTTTGACGCGTGCCCGGAAAAAGGCCTGTTGTGGCATTTATCACTTTATCGTATTGTTAACCTACACGTGGCTAAGGGTGGACCACGTTATCCAGGGAGCACGCAAAGAGGTTAAAAAATGTTAAACAAAGACTACAACCGTTTAAACAGCAAAAAAAAGGGTGTGCACGGCAACCTCATGCTATGATTTTCTAAACTACTGGCCATCCGCACGTAGCACCCACGAAAAGAAGGAACCAGTCAAATCACCGATCAACTAGACTTTGTTCTGAAAAACACATGTGAAAAGCATATCTTTAATGCCGGAGAAACTTGCTCGGGAACATTTTGTTTTCGTGTTCACAAAATATGAACATGAACATTACGAACTTCTGCTTTGGACGTGGTTATTTGTTTATCTTTTGGATTAGTTTACCTGCCTAATATAAAATGTATAAACTGTATGAATAAGTTAACGTTTTCAGAGCACATGATAACATCAACTGGGTGGGCGGGGGATAGTAAAGAATCAGTTGGAACCATCACGCACGGGCGCACTCACCGGGTTTGTGTACAGAGGTATTCTGGGGGTTGTAGGATGATAGCGTGGAGGTCATTGATAGGTTGTGACACATGAGGGAGAGAAGGTGGGGCATCAGCTAAGTAGTTAAATTAGTGGAAGAAGACGGCGTGCAGTTAAACGCTGCCATCGTGTGTACAAATGAAGCTTAACGCTACAGGTATGGAGGGGTAGTAATCTTTGGGTGAATAGCGAAAAAATGTAGATCACTGGGGTGGCACATTGGGCCCCGTTCGCAAGGTTGTGGAGGGTTAAACACCATAACAAGGGAGTGTATTTAGAGGATTCTTTTCAATCTAATCACGGTGGCATTTTTGCCCCGTTTCCTGAGGGCAGTGCTTAAAACGTTTATAATCACGGGGAGATTTTAAAAGCAGTACAGTCATGTTATTGGGAAATGAATTGTATTCATTAGTTGTCACTTACACAAAATGTTTATAGCAAAGTTTTTTTAATTTTACAGTGAACCCCTGAGGAAGGACTTTGAAAAGTTTGAAATGCATTGGGTGACATCAACATTGTATATTGAGGATATTATATGTCCGGAAAAAGGCCTGTTGTGGCATATCCGTGGTATGAGAAGTGTCTTTAAAACATTGGCTAATCGTGTGTGGACGTTACATTGGAATTAAAAAACTGATACAACTCAAAACATGGAGTAAAATGGATTTATTAGCGAAAGTAATTGAAGATAAGCAAGCAAAAAAATGTGCAACTTTCAATTATCACCGCTGTGCGTCTGGATTTGGGGTGTAGTGACGCCCCATTCACTTTATCGTATTGTTAACCTACACATGGCTAAGGGTGGACCACGTTATCCAGGGAGCAGGCAAAGAGGTTTAAAAATGTTAAACAAAGACTACAACCGTTTAAACAGCAAAAAAAAGGGTGTGCACGGCAACCTCATGCTATGATTTTCTAAACTACTGCCCATCCGCACGTAGCACCCACGAAAAGAAGGAACCAGTCAAATCACAAACAACTAGACTTTGTTCTGAAAAACACATGTGAAAAGCATATCTTTAATGCCGGAGTAACTTGCTCGGGAACATTTTGTTTTCGTGTTCACAAAATATGAACATGAACATTACGAACTTCTGCTTTGGACGTGGTTATTTGTTTATCTTTTGGATTAGTTTACCTGTCTAATATAAAATGTATAAACTGTATGAATAAGTTAACGTTTTCAGCGCACATGATAACATCAACTGGGTGGGCGGGGGATAGTAAAGAATCAGTTGGAACCATCACGCACGGGCGCACTCACCGGGTTTGTGTACAGAGGTATTCTGGGGGTTGTAGGATGATAGCGTGGAGGTCATTGATAGGTTGTGACACATGAGGGAGAGAAGGTGGGGCATCAGCTAAGTAGTTAAATTAGTGGAAGAAGACGGCGTGCAGTTAAACGCCGCCATCGTGTGTACAAATGAAGCTTAACGCTACAGGTATGGAGGGGTAGTAATCTTTGGGTGAATAGCGAAAAAATGTAGATCACTGGGGTGGCACATTGGGCCCCGTTCGCAAGGTTGTGGAGGGTTAAACATCATAACAAGGGAGTGTATTTAGAGGATTCTTTTCAATCTAATCACGGTGGCATTTTTGCCCCGTTTCCTGACGGCAGTGCTTAAAACGTTTATAATCACGGGGAGATTTTAAAAGCAGCACAGTCATGTTATTGGGTAATTAATTGTATTCATTAGTTGTCACTTACACAAAATGTTTATAGCAACGTTTTTTTAATTTTACAGTGAACCCCTGAGGAAGGACTTTGAAAAGTTTGAAATGCATTGGGTGACATCAACATTGTATATTGAGGATATTATATGTTCGACGCGTGCCCGGAAAAAGGCCTGTTGTGGCATATCCGTGGTATGAGAAGTGTCTTTAAAACATTGGCTAATCATGTGTGGACGTTACATTGGAATTAAAAAACTGATACAACTCAAAACATGGAGTAAAATGGATTTATTAGCGAAAGTAATTGAAGATAAGCAAGCAAAAAAATGTGCAACTTTCAATTATCACCGCTGTGCGTCTGGATTTGGGGTGTAGTGACGCCCCATTCACTTTATCGTATTGTTAACCTACACGTGGCTAAGGGTGGACCACGTTATCCAGGGAGCACCCAAAGAGGTTTAAAAATGTTAAACAAAGACTACAACCGTTTAAACAGCAAAAAAAAGGGTGTGCACGGCAACCTCATGCTATGATTTTCTAAACTACTGCCCATCCGCACGTAGCACCCACGAAAAGAAGGAACCAGTCAAATCTCCGATCAACTAGACTTTGTTCTGAAAAACACATGTGAAAAGCATATCTTTAATGGCGGAGAAACTTGCTCGGAAACATTTTGTTTTCGTGTTCACAAAATATGAACATGAACATTACGAACTTCTGCTTTGGACGTGGTTATTTGTTTATCTTTTGGATTAGTTTACCTGTCTAATATAAAATGTATAAACTGTATGAATAAGTTAACGTTTTCAGCGCACATGATAACATCAACTGGGTGGGCGGGGGATAGTAAAGAATCAGTTGGAACCATCACGCACGGGCGCACTCACCGGGTTTGTGTACAGAGGTATTCTGGGGGTTGTAGGATGATAGCGTGGAGGTCATTGATAGGTTGTGACACATGAGGGAGAGAAGTGGGGCATCAGCTAAGTAGTTAAATTAGTGCAAGAAGACGGCGTGCAGTTAAACGCCGCCATCGTGTGTACAAATGAAGCTTAACGCTACAGTTATGGAGGGGTAGTAATCTTTGCGTGAATAGCGAAAAAATGTAGATCACTGGGGTGGCACATTGGGCCCCGTTCGCAAGGTTTTGGAGGGTTAAACATTATAACAAGGGAGTGTATTTAGAGGATTCTTTTCAATCTAATCACGGTGGCATTTTTGCCCCGTTTCCTGAGGGCAGTGCTTAAAACGTTTATAATCACGGGGAGATTTTAAAAGCAGCACAGTCATGTTATTGGGTAATGAATTGTATTCATTAGTTGTCACTTACACAAAATGTTTATAGCAACGTTTTTTTAATTTTACAGTGAACCCCTGAGGAAGGACTTTGAAAAGTTTGAAATGCATTGGGTGACATCAACATTGTATATTGAGGATATTATATGTTCAACGCGTGCCCGGAAAAAGGCCTGTTGTGGCATATCCGTGGTATGAGAAGTGTCTTTAAAACATTGGCTAATCATGTGTGGACGTTACATTGGAATTAAAAAACTGATACAACTCAAAACATGGAGTAAAATGGATTTATTAGCGAAAGTAATTGAAGATAAGCAAGCAAAAAAATGTGCAACTTTCAATTATCACCACCTGAGGTGGGCCATACTCCCAAAATGGGTGGAAGTCCTCAGGGCTCAGGCTTCCTGTGGATGGCCCGAAACAGGATTGTTAGGTCAAGATTCGTTTTCCTATATTTTTTATGGAAAAATTCCAATCACACATTGGTTCATTTTGTAGCTTTTTTATAATGGTGTTGTCACTCTATCCGTGATAGTGAGTGAAAGAGCAGCCAACACGTGTTTCACCTCTTTACATGGCCATTCGGCCTGGGGCTTCCTCAGCACAGTTTAAAAGATTATATTTGTAGATCAGGTCATCTTGGTCAATGGATTTCTTAAGGATTCTCTAAATTTCTGGCGTAATGCGACTCTAGGTCGTTGCAGTCAGCGACCTGGAGTCGCATTACCCCAGCCCTCCAGGACTCTGTGCCTTTAACCCCGTCTGCTTCCCAGGTGTAGCTCTCCTCCTGCCTGACCTCTGCTGCTGGGGCCCTTGGCCCCCTGGCAGGACTGGGACCTATGCTCCTATGGGCCCCCAGCACTACTGCAATTCCACTGTTCCTTACAGTGGACCCCCACATGCATTGTGACATGCCGCACATTCTACTTGCACCCCTTTGCTGCAAGCACATCACGCCAGTACCCTGAGATCATCTTCTCATCAGCACTCTGCGCAACTCCCCTTTCAACTAGTGGCCCCGATATACATCATCCACGCCCGCCCCTCGCAAGCACCTCACTGGACACACACACCAAATTTGACATGAAGAGAGGTGACCAATGCAAAAGAAACTCTCTTTTGAGCAGCCCAGTAGAGCGCCACGAAAAGACGCACCTTTTGACTCTGATGAGGTCCCGCCTGAGGACTAAATGTCCATGCCCTTGGATGAGGCTGCAGCCATCATGGTGAAGCTCATGGCTGGGCTCAAGTGCATTGATGCCCGTTTTGACATCCTTACCAATCTGCTGGATTGCATCGGTGAACACTTGTACCGACATGAGGTCAGGCTTGATGGCGCAGAGCGACAAATATCTGAAATGGAGGATGGGGCTAATAATGCAACAAAACGCATGGAAATGATTTAGAAACTGCTTAAGTTGACAGTTGCCAAGAACAAAGACCCTGAGGCACGGTCCTGTCACAATAACCTAAGAATCATGAGGTACTGGAATCTATGAACATGGGTCATACAGACACCTTTATAGAACGCCTCCTTATACACCTTCTCACCAGGCAAGACTTTACTGATACATTAATTGTGGAGAGAGCCCACAGGTCTCTTGGCCCGAGACCTCAGCCAGGATCACCACCTCGCCCACTCATAGCCTGCTACCTAACCACAGGGATAATGACATGGTACTGTGCCTGGAGAGCGAAAATAGACATTTTTCAGTATCAAGGCTCTACCATCTCCCTTTATCCTGATCATACTGTCTCCATGCAGTAAGCCAGGTGCAATTTCTCCAACGTCAAGAACACACTTCAGAAGCAGGGTCTCAAATAGCACATGCTCTACCCGGCCAGACGGCCAATATCATACTTTTGACACACCGCCTGAAGCTGTTGCCTTTTGTAAGCAGCATGGCACAGGGACTGTACAGTCTGGCCCACCTGATTGAACTTTGTCCCTTGCAGCTGAGCTGACCCAGTATAACCCATTGCACATTGCTTTCCCATATATTCACCATGACTTCTTGGCATTTTGTTCTCATTAACCAACTATTACTTTTATCACCATATTATTGATCATGAGGGCACCGACCCTCGCAGTGCTGCAAACCGTCAGTGGTGTATACCTCCTTGATTTCCTGATTTCCATTCAAATGTTGTTCTGTTTGTTTGGGTTTTGCCAGAGCTCCTTGACTCTGGTGTGGATGGGGAATGGGTGTTTTTGATTGCATTTTGTTATAGTTTATATATCATTTTTCTCACACATGTCACCCGTGAGCGACTTTTTGCACATTCTCCAGGCTTCCCCCTCACCCGATGGGTTCCCGATCTAGAGAGCTTCCGATAACAGAACTGACCTCCACTGAACATTTGAGGTCTTAATATCCCTAGGAAACGTAAACAAGTGCTTTCATATTTGACCTGGCATGGCGTTAAACTGTCATACCTTCTCAAGTCCTATCTCTCCCCCAGGGACTCATGCACCTTCGCCTCCACATGGGGGTACAACTGTTATTTTTCTTACTGCAACTCATACTTCCGGGGAGTTTGTTCATTGATCATCCATAAAAGTATCCCCTTTACTCACTACACTACCTTTATTGACAGAGAGGGTAGGTATGCACTCGTCTCTGGCGTCCTGACAGACAAATCTCTACTTTAGTTAACATTTATGCTCCCAACCTGGACTCCCCTTCCTTTTTCCACAAGCTCTCAGCACTTATGGGGCTTATCGAAGCAGATCTGGCAATCTTAGGGGGCAACTTGAATATGGCTTATAATCCCACGTCGACTCCACGGGCTCCAATGTTACTGACAAACCCTGTGTTATATGTGCCTTTCATGACATAGTCAACATGTTCTAAATGATCGCCACGTGGCGGTCGCGCAATAGTGCTGCTTCTGCCTACACTTTTTACTCTGCACCACATGCTCTTTGGACCAGTATTGATTACTCATTTGTGTCCAAGGATGTGGCCCTATGGCTAGCGGACATTTCTCACCTCCCCTGCAAACTGTCTGACCATGTGCCAGGTAAAATGGTCTTGAATATCCCATTTGGGATTGGGCCATTGCTCAATATGAGCTGGTAGTTTCCTGTGCTCGGCACCGGTCCTTCATTGTGGGCAACAGCACTTAATTGTTGACACTGCCACTTATGACAGCTGCCACAATTTCTGGCTGCGCCCTTCATCTGTGAGAAAATTGTCCAAGCGATTGATGCTCTGGATGGTTCCAAAGCTTCAGGTTTGGATGGCCTCAATGGTAGCTTTTACAAGATTTAAAAGCATGTCCTTGCCCCCCACCTTCTGGAGGTCCATGAGGAGTCTCTTGATTCTGGCATTCCCCCCCCCACCCTCAGAGAGGCTGCAATAACATTGCTACTCAAATCCGGTAAGCTGCCCCATCTTTGCACATCTTTAAGGCCGCTCTCCCTCCTTATCCATGACAATAAGATTGTAGTTAAAGTGATAGCAACACTCCTTGCGCTATTACTGAAACATGCTATCTCCCCGATAAAAAACAGCTTTGTTCTGCCAGGTCCACCACCATCAGGCACCATTTTCACAGTGCTGAATCACATCTCACCTGACCTCCCTGTTGCAGTTGCTCTCCTAGATGCTGAAAAGGCATTAATGTCCCTGGAATGGCCCTTCTTGAAGGCAAGACTTGCCTCTCAGGCAATCTTTCGTTTTTTGCTCGCTACGGATACCTTGCATATGATATGTGTAGCTATGGGTGCTCAATGTGTGACATATAACTGGATATTTTATCTTGTTTTTTATGTCTCCTTGGAAAAAGAAAATAAAGTTAAAAAAATAATAATCTATGGCAAATCTCACTGGGTGAAGTCAATAGGTTCATGGTTTAAAGTGTCACTATTATTGCCAAAAGCAGTAGGCCAACACTATTGATTGTGAGACAAACTACCAATGGTTAGGTGTAACTTTTCATTCATTATTCAGTTTTAAAATAGTCTGGGTATAACTGTATTTTTGTATATATTTGTGGGTCTATTGTATTAAGAATTGTATGCATTAAAGTACTTTTCCTTTTCAAAAGTAAAAACACAGACTGGTCATGATTTATTGAGTGTAAGTATGTGTGTTACTCTGTCTCCATATCCTGAAGTTAAAACAAAATTAAGACATTAGCGGCAGGTAGTGGTACCCTGACCCATTGGGGTGTGGTGGGGGGTCCCAGAGACACACAAGAGACCTAATTTAAAAACTTCACCTGGACCCAGTGAGACACCCCAGTATTCTCGAGTGGCCCAGCGGAGCCCTCCTGTGTGGTCCAGCAAAAAAATGAGGAAGTCATGACTGTTGGGGGTTGCGCGACCAAGGAAGGTTGGCCAGCAATGGGTCATTGGTAGGTTGCGTGCCAGTCTGTAAGTGGTGGGTTGGATGTAGGTCCTGGCCGCAGGCCGGGCCCCACAGCCAAACCCACAGAGCGCACAGTCGAAGGCCATGCAGGGAAGAAGGATGGCTGCCAGCGGGGAGTCGGTAGAATGCTGTGCGCAGCAAGAGGTTGGCCACCTGCAGGGAGAGGAGCATGCTCCTGCAATTAACCCCATGCCGCAAATGGCAGAAGGACGTGTGTGACAGGGTTAAGCTGACAGCAGAGAATTTGTGGCAGGATTTTGCAGAAAACCAGGCCCTGCGACAACCCCACGGCTGTGTGCAGCGGTGTGTTGGGTGTCCACCGCGGGTTGTGTGTGCTGCCAATCCCTCACCACGCATAGACTTTGGCCCAGCCATAGGTACGCACACATGGCCTTTGGCCCAGCCATATGTTCACACCTGTAGTATGTAGAAATATTTCAAGGTCAAACCCAATTGGATGGTGTCGCAATGATGGCATGATGATATTTGAGATGCCATTAATGATGTCATCAATGATGGAACCTAAAATGTCATTAGCAACATAATATGTGAGATCATAAGCAGTGCATGATGGGAGCACAAGTTATAGTAAGCTCAGTATTTGATTTGATTTGATTGTAAGATTTATATAGCGCACGAATGCCCATGGGCGTCTAGGCACTTTTTGCGGAGGAGAGTGCCAGAATTCCATCTGAGGGTGGTTTAAGTTAATTTGAAAAGAGCCAGGTCTTTATTAGCTTCCTGAATCTGAGCAGAGTTGGGCAACTTTTGATGTTTATAGGAAGCAAGTTCCGTACAGTAAACTGTAGCTGGTGAATATCAGTGAATCTTTTTTTTTGCTTATAATGATAGTTTTTATATATTACCATAGCTACCTATTCAGTCACTTTAACATTTGAGTTTCTCATTGAAGTTCTAAGTTTTTTAACGTAAAAGAATATCTTATTAGCATACCTAACCATAGCGTGACTTTAACTTTTGTTTTATCATTGAATATATATATATATATATGTATATATATATATATATATATATATATATATATATATATATATATATATACACATATATATATTCACTGTAAAAAAACACAGGTTACAGGAACGTTATACTTATGCTGACATTTCACTTATACAAAACTTGTGAAATTCAGCTGTTATAGTTAGCTGAGCTAACTATAACTCGTGCCTCCGCAATGCACTGCTGCTGATGTCACATATTACATCACTTATGACATGGTTAGTGTCATCACTGATGACATCACTGAGGACATCTCAAATGACCTCTCTGATGACACCATCCAGTGATTGTGAGTGTTTCCAAAAAGTTTAAGAATGTGAATATATGTATATATATATATATATATATATATATATATATATATATATATATACGCCAAGGTTTATTGAATGAGTGGGTGTATGAGTGCCTGTATGGATTATTTAGTGGGTGCGTGACTGACTGTATAAGTGAGTGACTATACATGTCTCAGTGAATATATGGGTGAGTGACTAATCTGTCTGTCAGTTGGTGTGTAAGTTACTGCATGAGTTGGTAAGTAGCTACATGAGTGTCTATATGGGTTATTGATTGGTTGTCTGAGTAGGTTTATGGGTGCCTGAGTGTCTGTGTGGGTGGGTCAGGGGGTGTCTGACTCCCTGCATGGATGTGTGAGTGGATGATTAACTGGGTGTATGGGTTCATCAGTGTAAGTGGGCGTATGGCTGTCAAAGAGTGAATGGATGTCTCAGTGGTATATGGGTGAGTAGCTACATATGTGAAAGGCAGTATATGTGAGTGTTGGAGTATGTATGTGATTGTGACAGTGGTTATATAGATGAGTGTGTGCTTGTGTCAGTGATTGTAGAAGAGAGAAAGTATGTGTTAGTATCTTTATGAATAAGTGAGGTGGTGTGTGTATAACTGTATATGTAAGTAAGTGGCAGTGTGAAGCACTCTTGGGTGAGTGACTACGTGTGTGAGTAGCTCTATGTGAGTGTCTGTACGGGTGTAGGAGTGGAAATATCAAGCCTGTATTGGTGAGTGACTTGGTGTATGAGGGGCTGTATGGATGAGTGATTGGATGTGTGTGTATACCTATGAATCAGTGACTGGGTATGTACTTACTGGTATTGGTGTGTCTATGGGTTCCAGAATGGTAGTCTGAAATTTGGAGTTTGTGTTTGAAAGGTTATATTGGGGTGTGAGGAAGTGCATCAGAGGTTATGTGGATGAAGTCATCAGTGATGTAATCAACGATGTAATCTGAGATGTAATCAGTGATGTCATCAGTGATATCACTGACGATGTAATATGTGACGTTATCAGCAGTGCATTGCGGGGGTGTGAGTTATAGTTAACTCAGCTACCTATAACGGCTGAATTTCACAGGTTTTGTACTAGTGAAATGTCAGCCTAACTATAACGTTCCTGTAACCTGTGTTTTTTTCCGTGAAATTATAAGGTTTTTTAAATGCTAATTCCTAACTATAATGTCCCTAAAACCTGTGTTTTTTTTCAGTGAATTTCTAAGGTTTTCAAATGCTAATTTCTAACTATAATATCCCTGTAACCTTTGTTTTTTGTGTGAATTTCTAAGGTTTTTTAACTAGCAGTCACGTTTGCAGAGTGGTGGAGAAGGGGGGCTGAGCCTCTGACCATCTCTCAGGCATTCCGCTGCGTGCGACTTACAGAATGTATCAGGAGGGCTTCTTGGCCCCAAAGGTCCCATTGGAGCCAAGGGGACTTTATCCCCAAACTAGTAGTGCGCCAGTAGGCACATTTGCAGAGTGGTGGAGAAAAGGTGTGTGGCCTCTAACAACTTCTCAGCAATCCTGCTGTGTGGGACCTACTGGAGGTAACAGGAGGGGTGGTTGGCCCCCAAGACGTCCTTGTGGGCCACCTACACCTCCTGTTACCTTCAGTAGGACCCACACAGCAGGAATGCTGAGTTCTGATAGAAGGCCATGACCCCTTTCTCCACCAGTCTACAAATGCAGCTCCTGGCATGCTCTTGGTTGGGGGGGTTGAAGTCCCCTTCACTGCTGGAGGTCCTTAGGGGCCAACTAGCCTACCTGTTACTTCCAGTAAGCCCCACACAGTGGAATTTCTGAGAGGCGGTCGCAGTCCACACCCTCTTTTTCCACCACTCTGCAAACGCGCCTCCTGGTGTGCTTTTGGTTGGGCGATGATGTCCCCTTGCCTCTTGAGGGTCACTGAGGGCCAATTAGTCCTACTGTTACCTCTAGTAAGCCCCACACAGCTGGATTGCTGAGAGGTGGTCAGAGGCCATGCCTCCTTTCTCCACCACTCTGCAAACACGCCTCCTGGTGCACTGCTACTTGGGAGATGAAGTCTACTTTACTCCTGAGGCCCTCAGGAGGCAAGGTGACCTCATCACCCACCAGCAGTGCGCCAAGAGGCTTGTTTGCAGAGTGGTGGGAAAAGGGGCATGGCCTCTAACCACCTCTCAGCAATTCCACTGTGTGGGGCTTACTGGGGGTAACAGGTAGGCTAGTTGGCCCCTAAGGACCCTCAGCAGTGAAGGGGACTTCAACCCCCAACCAAGGGCACGCTCCTTTGTTCAAATTTGCCCCGGGATGTGATCGTCCATGGGCCTGGGAGCCGCAACGGACCCCCTTAATTATAGTATTTTAGCCCCGGGACGTGGCTGCAGGATCTATGACCTCCCCTCATTTTTTGGGGGGATAAAGTGTGTGCCCCGGGGAGGTGGCAGTTCCTGGGGCAGCTGGTGTAGACCAGACGGCCTCCCCCGCATTAATTTAAAAAAAGGTTTGCCCTGGAAAGGTGGCGGTCCCTGGGGCAGGGGGGCCCACGAGGCCCCCCCACATAATTTTGTTTAGCCCCGGGGAGATGGCACCCCCCTAGGTGGGTGGTTACACGAGGGCCCCCCTCACATAACTGCAAATAGCCCCGAGGAGGTGGCGGTGCCCTGGACTGTGGGTCGGCCCAATTAAAAATGCACCAGAGAGGTGGCAGTCCCTGGGGCTTTGTTAAGCCCAAGGAGGGAGGCCCTGAGAGCCCCGTCTATATTTATCATATGCCGCCAGGACCAGGCCCACCTGGGGGTTATATA
Organism: Lissotriton vulgaris; assembly: GCF_964263255.1. Classification (NCBI taxonomy): domain Eukaryota; kingdom Metazoa; phylum Chordata; class Amphibia; order Caudata; family Salamandridae; genus Lissotriton; species Lissotriton vulgaris. The sequence goes on along the minus strand of NC_141698.1, from coordinate 274,591,393 downwards.
AAGCAAGCGATTTTGCTGCAATTAAAAAAATACTTTTCTGCTGTGGCATACCTTGGGGGTGAGGGTATTCCTTCACTACAGCCTTTTCCTTATTTTCACTTTTTGTTTTTTGGACTCAGTGAAGCCGAGTCCTAAGATGGCTGTCAACACTTCCTGGTTGAAGTGTTGGCAGGCAATCAGAGCTGTGCATTTCCCTGCACAAGCTTGTCTTTTTTCACTCATATGAAACCAGTAAAATTCAGCAGTTATATTTACCTGAGCTAGCTATAACTTATGCACTGCTTTTGACCTCACATATTACATCACTCATGGCATGGTCAGTCACATCACTGATGACATCACTTATGACATCTCAAATTACATTGCTGATGACATCATCCACAGAACCACTCACACACCCACTCACACCCCATACGTCCTCTTGTACGCCCACTCACACCCCGACACAACCACTCCCATACCCATTCACAGACCCATGCCAGTACTCACACACCCACTCACTCCCCCATAGAGGCACTCGCTCACAAAATCCCTTGTACAGCCTCTAGGGGTAGGCAGAGCTCAGAGAGTTGTACACCATGGAATTCCACTGAGTTACACAAAATTATAATAATAATAATTAAATTTATAATGTACATAGCTAGGGTATCAGTCTTATAATGAAGGCTCCCTGTTTTCCGTTTTTACTGATTTTTACAGATAAATACAGACAGAAAAACATTTATTTTCTTGTCTGTATTTATTTTTAAATGTGGATAAAAACGAAATTGGATGCTTTTTTTGAGTCATTCTAAATATACTTTGCTATGACTGCAAGCCCAATAATTGTGTGAATTCATAGGTAAGGGGGTTAAAAAAGAAAGCCATTTTAGTAAAGAGGCCTAAACAGCAGTAGATATGCACAAGGCTGATTCCGAATTGTGCATATTATCATATAAGTGATTTGATTTAGCTTCTGCGTGTGTTCATATTACTGAAACCTGGCAGGCATTCAAGCATGACTTCATATTTATTGGTTAAATAAATGTGGAAATATACCAGTTTCAGGTATATTTTTCCCCAAAACCCATAATAAATATGCATAAATACAGATAAAGTTGACAAAAAATAAATATGGATAAATACAGACGGAAATGTCAAAAAAAGAAATGCCATAAAACCAGGAGCCCTACTTATAAAGCAAAGCAGGAATGTAAGAGCTCTATTCTAAGTTGACCTGAAAAAACATGCTTTTAAATTCTTGTGAAAAACTGTTTCAGATTTTTCTTGCCTAGGCCAAAGCGGAAGTGAGTGCCACATCTAGGCTGCCAAGTAGTTGAAGGAGCGATCTCCAATAGGGGCTCTTTTAATTCTGGGGATGCATGCAAGAGAAGGACCAGCTGATCTCAGATTTCTTTTAGGAGAGTAAGGTGTAATCAGAATGTGAAGATATTCAGGGCCTTCATAGTTTCGAATTTTGTGGCAACAGCACGTGGCTTTAAAAGTACACCCGATGCCTTACCGAAGCCAGTGCAACATTGATAGATCTGGGGCCGATGGTGAGCGACTAGGCAGATTTAATAGCAGGCTAACTGCCATGTTGTGCACTCTCTGTAGTCTTCGTAATCTTGCCTGCGACACCCCAAGATACAGACATTTCAGTAATCCAGTCTCTACATGATTAAAGACTGGACCACTGTAATCCTGGCTGCTTCTGGCCAAAAAACAAGGATTTTTCTCAAGGTCTTCAAAATCCCAACGCACTGTCCTGCAAGTCTCGTAATTTGATTATCAAAAGATAAATCAGAGTCAAATTGGATGCCTAGGTTTTTCACTTTCGGCTTAGGTACATGTAGCTTGCACAGAGATTCTGTCCAGCAGGCCGTTGACCAGATTGTATTTTGTTTGCCAAGGTTGAGGACCTCTGTCTTTCCAACGTTAAGCTTCAGACAGCATAGGTTCATCCATTCGGCCACTTCTGACAGACAGGAACAGAACTTCCCCGCAGCATTAGAAGAATCTTGAGACAGCGTGATTATCAGCTGTGTACTGTCTGCGTACAGCACTATGGAGAAGTTGTGGCACTCAATGATATCAGCCAGTGGGCATATTTACAATTTGAATAGTGCAAGGTCTGAAGGTGCACCTGATTTAATGGAAGACATATTCAAAGTAAGTTCCTCTGATGTGATAACCTTGAAGCTAGACAGTGCTTCACTATCCTGCGAGGGTTCAAACCATACTTTAAGGCATATAACATTTCTGACCTCTTCGGCAAATGGAGGTGTAGCTAGAGACAACCTTGTCAAAGAAGTACTGAGCAAGAATGTTACAACGGTCTTCGGTCAGAGGGACTAATGCCGAGACCCAGTCTAAAGAGGAGAGTGACTTGACTATGGAAAATAGTTCACAAGAAGAATTTCGTCCTAAAGCTCACAATTTTGTTTTCTGTCTATTTTCCTTTTCTTTTTCTTACCTTTCCTTCTCCTTATGGCATATTGATTGGTATATTTGTATACTGTTACATAGGAAACAACGGGCCATATGTATGAAGGCCAAATGGGTTCGCAAACACCGAAATTCGCAGAATTTCGGCGTTTGCGAACCCATTTTCGCAAAATGGTATGTATCAAACAATTTAGGTGCAAAATTTGCCGTTCCTTATTTTGCGATTGCATTTAAGGAATCTCAAATTTTGCGATTCCTTAAATGCAATGTATCAAGGAAAAAAAAAATCCAAAATGCCCTTAAGGAATCGCAAATTACCACCAACTTCTAGTTGGTGGTAAGTTGCGAATTCTTTTAAAAAAGGCATTTTTTTGAAAATCCAATGGTGCCATGTGATGCTCATACATGCCCTTAGGGCATGTATGTGCGCCATATGCGCACACATGTCATTTTTAGGGGTGCAGCAGGGTGTTCTTGAGACACCCCTGCACCCTTGAAATTATTCTCAATTTGCAATTAGCAAATTGCGAATCGTAAATTGAGAATAATTTCCTATTCATTCCTATGGGCCTCCTGGCCCATAGAAATGAATGTGAAATTATTCCGTAATTGCTATTAGCAATTTGCTAATCGCAATTAAGGAATTTTAAGGAATCCCTTAAAAATAGCGAATTTCTTCATACATGCCATTTTGCGATTTCTAAATAGCGATTCCTTAAAAATCGCTATTAAGGAATCGCAAAAGGTATGTTGATACATATGGCCCAACGTGCGTTATGAGTAATAGTGCAAGGATGTTTCTGTCAGAAAGGAATTTCTTTCAATCATAAAATTTAAATTATGTATTTGTATTTTATATGTACGTGTTGTGCAGATTTGTAAGAAGATGTGTGTGTTTTATCTTTTGCTTTGGGTCTATATGTATGTTTTATAATGTTTAATCATATATTTTTTGTGATAGTCCATTCTGTATTTTGTATACACGTTCTGTATGTGTTTATATTTATGTTTGTGTATTTTACGATTGTTAGAGCCCTGATGAAGTTCCCATGGCACTAGGGGAACGAAACGCATTGGCTGTGCCTCTTTTATGAAAAGACGAATACGAATAAAAAGAAGAATTCTCAAAAAAGTTTCTTCGTAATTGACTTTATTGACTCTGCTTGGAGTGCACCTTCCTTTTCTATGGACATTTGAACTTTTGTGCATCCCTTGGCAGCGGGTGTTGGGAGTAGCTGCACCACCGTTTAATTTAAACTACAGGAACGTATGTGCTTGACCCTGGTCTGCTGCTATGTCTCTTGTGCCTTTTATGGAAAATGGTTCACAGGAAGAATTTAGCAGTTTCTATTTTTACGGCATAGAAATGACACCGCAGAATCTTAATCTGTCTGAGATACTCCTCCAGACCAGAGCGGTAACTAGCTTTCTCAGCAGGATTAACATTTTTGCACTAATTGAGCTCTAAGTGCCTGCATTTCTTCTTCATAATAGCCAACTCCTCATTGAACCATAGAGCTGACTGCTTTATCCTTCTAGGGACATATTAAGTGAGGGCTGGTGCTATCTGATCGAATGCACCTTAATCGAATTTGTCACTTGGGAATCGGCTGAATCAATGTAATACTCAAGAATAGGACAGTCCTCTTTCACAGCTTGCATAAAAGCCGCCAACGTCACTTTGGCCCATTTATGAACCTTGAAAGGCTCATGAGCGAAAGATGTAGGTATCAATAAGCGTATTGGAACACGAAAAGGTGCAGCAAAATGGTATGACCAAGGTAGCGGAATGGAAGGGTCCACCACTAGATTGGTGAGATTAGAAAAAACTGATCCATAGTGTGCCCCAATTTATGGGTTGCTGTACTGACCATTCGCACTAATTGAAGCGCTTTTAAATCTGCAACTAGAGCTGCAGCCACCTGGCAATCAGGATCCACAACAAGGAGATTAATGTCTCAGAGTACTGTGAAATTAGAGTACCTTGAAACATAGTTTGGCAATATATTGGCTAAGGAGGCGATAGACATTGAGGACGAACCAGGAGACATATATATTTGAAACCTGTTAGGGTAAAGTTGCCCGCTATTGCAAGCAAGAAGAACGCCGCCTCACAACCTAAGATAACAATCTCCGAAAAGGAGCACTGATGCTTATAAATAATGGCAATCCCACCTCCCCTATGCACAGGTCTATCCAGTCTGACAATGGCATCTCCCTGCGGTATTGCTGTAAGAACATCTGGGGCTAAGATTTCTGACAGCCAAGTTTCAGTTAAAAAAATAGCGTCTGGGGAGAATTCAATTAGTAAATCATGCAGTTCCATTTTGTGTTTGGCTAGTGAGTGGCAGTTCACTGAGTAGGAATGTGTCAGCGAGTGCTGAGATTGTGTTGAGTTATGCTCCATTAATATCCTGAACAAGAAACCACACTCAGCACAGCCCGAAGTCGCCTGCATGGGATTTAAAGGCACACAGAAGCGACGTGGACAAAACTCAGTGAAATTCAGCTGAGTTCCGCTCACCTTTAGTTCATCTTGCATAGTAACCCCCAAAGGTTTTACAAGCCTTGGACTATACACCTAGTGAGTCCCAAGCCTCAGGACAGACCAAACACCTATGCTCACCTCTGCACACACATTTTAACACAGAGTTTTACTAGTTTGTTTCGAGGTTGCAGCTCTGAGTCCGACTCATTTACCTCTGCATGTTTTGGCCATTGCTATGCATGGAGCCTGAAGGGAGAACAATGCCAATAGGATTCATAGCACCCCCCTCCAAGCCATGAATGGAGGGACAGGATTGCCCACCTTGCCAGTGTGCTCTGGGCACTTCACTAGATACAGTCACATGGTGGCCTATGGGGGCGCATAGGCAGGCGGCCAGGGTCTCGCTGCTACCGGTAGAGGAGTGCAAATCGAACATATTGCTCTCTGCGGACAGCTGCCTCTCCTTCACTTTCACTCCCGAGGATGTACGAGACAAGTTAACTGCTTCCTGCCATTTTGGCAGCCTAAAAAAAACATGGCGCTGAATATAATATTTTATTCTCCTGAACCTGTTGCCCCCGGCTTGTGATTAGAGTGGAAAGAAAGGAAATCTCCGCTCCGACCGCGTATGGTAGGAGAGTATTAATTGCCTGTTTCTTCAGGGTTCCATTGATTAGGCCATCGGTTTGTGGCTGACAGAGGCCTGTGATGCGCTGTGCCTCCGACTCCGGCCTGAACTGTCTCATCAGCTGGTCCCACCCTCAGCAAACCAGCCATGTTATTGTTGACCATTGCTTGTCAGGATGCTTTGAAATCAAGAGTACCTGTAAAACTCTGCTACCTGGCAGAGTGCAGAGTTTTTGCTGAACTCCACGCTCCAAGCGCAGTGCGGAGTAGCAAAAGCTCTGTGAACTCCACCGGCAGAGAGAATTTTACCACCCACCCCTAACAGCCACTCACACGACCATTCACTCACTCATACAGCCACTCATACAACCAGTCACTCACCCGTACAGCCACTCACATAGCCACACACTCATCCATAAAACTACTCACACACCCACTTTTTTACCTAGTCACTCACATACCCACTAACTCACACATACAGCCTCTCAACACAGCCACCTACTCACCTAAACAAGCACTCACACACACACCAACACAACTTACATATCCATACAAACATTCACACATCTGCTCACTCACCCATACAGCCATTTACACAGACACATACTCTCCAATATAGCCATTCACACAGACACATACTCTCCAATACAGCCACTCACACACCGTCTCACTTAACCAAACACCCACTCAAACAGCCTCTTACACACTGAGTCGCTCACTCATACAGCCATTCAGACACTCATTCACTCACCCATACAGTCACTACACACCCACCCACCCATAGAGCCACTCAATCACCCATACAGCCATTGACACACCCACTCACTCACCAATACAGCCACTCGAACAGCATCTCACTCATCCACATAGCTATTTACATACCTACTTATACACTCATACAGCCTCTCACACCCCCACTCTCACACTCATACAGCCACTTACACACCCATACACGCAAGGATACATACAGCCACACAGCCACTCACATAATATCTGTCAGAAGTAGTATCACTCAGTAGTAGTGTACCTAGTATACCACTTTAACTTTTGTAGTAGCTTAGTGTGTTGAACACCCATAAACTCTTAAAAACTCTTACACTCACATGATTATGTCATGAGTGATGTCACTGACCATGTAATGAGTGATGTAATATGTGAGGTCATAAGCAGTGCATTGCAGGACGTAAGTTATAGTTAGGTCAGGTAACTGAAACTGCTGAATTTAACTGGTTTTGTAGGAGTTAAACCTGAGCTTAACTATACCCTCTCTGTAACCTCCATTTATTTCAGTGAAAATACATCTATCTATATATATTTATCTCTCTCTCTCTATATATATATATATATATATATATATATATATATATATATAGAGAGAGAGAGAGAGAGAGAGAGAGAGAGACAGAGACAGAGACAGAGACAGAGACAGAGACTGAGACAGAGAGAGAGAGAGAGAGAGAGAGAGAGAGAGACAGTCAGTCAGTCATGATGTTTCTCAGGGCACCCAACCATAAATCTTTTCCTATTCTGCCCATTAATTCTCCTGGTAGATAGTTTCTTTGAGAATTTTCATACAATCAGGTGATAGATTTAAGTATCCATACTGTATGGCCTCAGGAGTCAATCTGCCAAATTCAACGATTATATGTCCATCCAACCCTTGACAGTAGATTGTGGCTGCATGGCAGTCTCTTGGGGGATTTTAATGATAGATGAAGTCAGGGGCGGCTCTAGGCTCATGGCGACCCTGAGCAGGGAGCGTAGGTAGGGGGCCCCGGAAGAGGGGGTCCGGGCGGGACGGAGCCCCCTGGAGCTCAGGAGGGGGGGTCAGGGTGTTAGGAAGTGGAACAAAGCCGGAGCCCACCAAATCCCTGCCAGGGGCCACCACGCAAATATGTATCCATCCTCAGAGGATATATTGAGGCTATATATTGGCATGGTGGCCCCTGGGGTTTGGTGGCCCTGTGCAGCTTGCACATGCTTAAGGCCGCCCCTGATGAAGTAGATCTGGGAACCACCACTGTCTTGGCCATTCTGGAGTAATCAGGATCATGGTTGAGGGAAACCTTTTGTACTTAATGAGCAATGGCAGTATGAATGGTATTGGATAAAAAGCATACATATATCTGTTCGAACAATTCATCAAAAGAGCATTGCCCACTGCACTGATTGAGGGTCCAACATTCTGGATCCATAGTTGTGGTATTTCACATTTTGTTTGGTAGCAAATAAGTAAATTTCTGGGAAACCCCATTCTTGAAAGGTAAACTTCAAAACGTCGCTGTTGAGTTCTCATTTATGTTTTTTTAAAACTATCTGCTCAGTAAGTCTGCTCGGTGACTTTGGAGACCTGGCTGATTTACTGCTTGAAGAGATGAAGTTTTCAAGGACTACCAATGCCAGGTTGCCCGAGCCTCTGACAATAGTGTTCTCAATCTAGTTCTTCCCTGGTTGTTTGAAGAGTACATTTTTGTGTTATTGTCCGCCTGTGCTGGAACTCTGTCTATGAACAGTGCTGTTGAAAAGCTCTGAGGATGAGGTGAACTATCTTGAGCTTGAGAACACTGAAGTGGTAAAGCTGTTGTTGTGGAGACTACTGACATTTAGTTGTAAGATTGACTATGTGAGCTTCTCATTTGCTGACAGAAGCATTGGACAGGATAGTCTGAGGTGGAAGATAATGGAGGTATTGAATTCCTTTTTGAAGATTTTTTAGGTCGAGCCTGGGAACACGCATCCGAAGGATGCGGTCCAGGTGGAGAACTATAGCTAGCTGACACGGGGGAATGACGGACAAGAAACTGCCACGCGCTTCTCCCCAGCTGGATTCAGCTGCGTGCATACACAGCCACACGCATACACAGGCACACCCCCTCCCCCGCCCCCACACCTACACACACACTAGCGCACCTACACCCACACACAGAGACCCCCCACACACACACCGGCGCACCTACACACACGCACGCACACATACAAAGACCCCCCTCCCTCCCCCCGCCGCCGCCGCCATCGTACACATACACACACATACACACACACACACACACACCAGCACCGGACCCCACTCACCGGCTACGCAGGATTTCTCTTATCTGGGGAGGCCCGGGGCTCTCCGTAGCTCGCGGGATGACTCTGCTTCTTTGCTCCATCCCGGCGGGCTGCCAATCATAGTCCAGCAGCAGGCGGGACTTCCTTCTTTCTTCTGGCCCGGCCTACGTCTTCTCTCCCGTTGCCTGGCTTCCTGCCTCAGGGGTCCGCCAATGGCAGCGCGGCCCCGAGCAGGGAGGCGGGCACAGCGTTTCCTCTGGAATCCCGGGCCCGTCGGCGGTGATATTTTTAAAGTCACTACCCAGCCACATGCTGCCTTGTTATTTAATTCACTGCAAAGCGATCCGCATATTTGTAATGGGCTTTGTTTTCATTTTTTTTTATCAAACGTCTTTACGTTGAGCTGAGATGTCTGTTCAGTTTGAAGCAAATCCAGCTAAGGGATTAACGTGTATCTGCGATCTATAATGCGAACCGAGTGTGCATTTTTTTGGCTGTTTGTCGGACTGATTTATCGCGGGCTGGGCCTGATTTTAGAGTTGATTTCCCCGATATTAAACATGCTTTGTGTGCAACAAGCTCAAGCGCATGCAGTTTTCACACCTGCAAAACACTTGTACAATTTTTGGGTCACTCTTTTAGCTTTGAAATTCACTTACAGGGTCACTTTTGTTTATGGCCCGGGCATATTTAATGTCCCAGTCCGAGCCTGAACAGCGACATGGGCATTGACACCGGGGGACGCGAGTACCTACGCTGCAATTTTACGTCCGATACCCCACACAAGCCCAACATTTTAGATGCACAGGGCGTCCCCCACGCACTGTACGTACACTGGAAGCATCGTCAGTACGTCCTGAACATGGAAACTAAAGTCCCTTCTGCGGCAGGGCGGTGGTTCATATAAAAAGCCTCATCCTTCGAGCCTATTGCCCCCTTGCTTTGTAATGCGCAGTAAAGGCACACAGGGAGCCTCCTTGCCTATGTAAGCAAGAGGAGCGACATGGTAAGCCAGCTGTTCTGAGCAGCTACCCCCAGCCCGACTAATATCGGACACGGCGCTGTAAGTGTATACTCGGTGCGCCCCTGGCACCTGAACCCTTCGGTGCGCCCCTGGTACCTGAACCCTTCGGTGCGCCCCTGGCACGGACCACGCCTTGGCCCGTCGCTGCTCGCCCCTGGCACAGACCACGCCTGACCCCGTGGCAGCTGTCCCTGGCACCCGAACCCCAGCAGCTTACCTGGGCCGCGCTTGGTGGAGTGGATCATTTACGCGGGTGAGACAGGCGCCCCCCGGAGGCGGGTTCAGGATCCCGAGGGCCTCACGCAGAGAGGGGCAGATAAGGAGCCATGCACAGCCAGTCCCAGGCCAGAGTCGTCGTCGTCACTGTGCAGCACTCTGGACCTGCGGACGCTGCCGTCCCTTCTCGAGACACTCACCCAGAAGTGAGAGGAGAGCGCTCTGCTCCCACAAGATCGGCGCAGGATGAAGCCAGGGCTGGGAAAACAGGTTCAAAGGCGAGCAGAAGCCAAAGTGTGCCCGTTCACGTGCGCGTTGTCAAGGTGCACGAGGCCTTCCTAAAACAAACGTCGACCTGCGCCTGGTGACGCGATTGTTTCATATCACTCCGTGCTGTCCAGATAAACTCGTGGAACTTGACCCGCGCCCGTCAATTATTAACCCTCCTCTCCTGGTACTGCATTCCGCAATCAGAGCCAGCAGATAACCGCGAAGCACGCGCACCACTGGAGCCTGTCACAATAATGCATTTAGCAAGAGGCAGGTGACGACACCGGGCACCATGCCCACAGGTGCATCGGGCTCCAGACCTGCTCATTCACCCCAATGCACCGTGGGATGTGTGATTCTGGCGCACGCGCACCCCAATTGCACTATTCCAGATCAGATTTTTTCCTTTTTCCCTGATGAATTTCAGCAGGTTTGGCATACCTGAATCTCTCAGGGGATCCAACTGTGACGGTGTGACAATTATGACACAACTCGTAATTCTAATCCATGAACATATTCTGATCCCTTAATTTGTAATGAGGGCCTGGGTGTCTGAGTGAGGTCATCGGACGTTCATGAGAGGGCACGATTAAGAGCTCCAGAGTTGATGCTGAAGGCAGTGAAAGTTTTTCACAGTGAGTGTTAGGGGGTCAAGCAGGTGTCCAGACTATATGCTCATCCAATCATTGGCCTCTCTGTAGAGCGCACAGGGTGATGGTTACATACATGCAAATTGTAAACGCCTTTTTGTGTGAAAGGAAGTATGCACAGCTGTTGGAATAGTGATTGCGACGAAGGGAACCAAAATGCTAAGTTTACAAGTGAGAAACATGCCATGGATGTGCAATTATGAGAGAGCGCCTGGCGAAGGGGAAGTGACCCGGGGTCCACACGCAGAAGAACACAGGAGAGGACAGTAACGAAGAGGAAGGAGGTGGTGTGTGACATAGGCAGATGGACATATTCAGAAAGACCACTGCCGCTTCCACGTCATAACATTAAAATTAGTGTCTCATATTTGTTGAACTGAAACATTTTCAAATATAATTATTCACAACAAAATTGTTCTTATTTTTATCTTATACTGTTAACAAGCGTTGGCAAAGCCAATATGTTTTGTTTTAGGCGTGTGTTTGTTTAATGCTATGGGTTATGTCCGGATGCAATAACTTAGGGAGGCACATATTCTGGCCAGGTGGGCACGCTGTGTACCACACCAGATATGACTTCACATGTTTTAGGCAACATAATTAAAAAGGCAACTGATGTCACAAAAGATTCCTAGTTTCAGTTTTATTTTGGCTAAACCCCTTTTAGAGACCCCCCCTCACACCCCCCTCACACACACACACCTTTTTAATACCACTTAAAGCCCTGGATGGCCGTAAGAACATTAAATCACCAGTAGCTTTACCAACATGTAAACTTTCAAACCACCCCTCCCCACCCCTTCTTGCAGGGTGAAATACAAAATAACATTTACTTATTTATTTTGAAAGTTTTATTAGCGCGAACAAGACCCTTGCGGGTATCAGTGCGCTTTATAGGGCAGATGTAAGACACGGATACATTCGTCACTGATTTCCGCATTACCAACGAGAACAGATTCTATGAAAGAATACGGGCATCCATCAGGTCCTGGTAGTTACCCTGGCAGTCTCTAAAGCAGCAGACCACGACTTCATTCCATCTATTGCCCTCACTCACTCTATCTATCTAGCGTTCTATCTATCTATCTAGCGTTCTATCTAGCGTTCTATCTATCTATCTATCTATCTATCTATCTATCTATCTATCTATCTATCTATCTATCTATCGCCCATACTCCATCTATCTATCGCCCTCACTCTATCACCCTCACTCTCTATCTATCTATCGCACTCACTCTGTCTATCTATCGCACTCACTCTGTCTATCTATCGCCATCTATCTATCTATCTATCTATCTATCTATCTATCTATCTATCTATCTATCTATCTATCTATCTATCTATCTATCTATCTATCTATCACCCTCACTCTCTATATCTGTCTATCTATCACCCTCACTCTATCTATCTATCGCCCTCACTCTATCTATCGCCCTCACTATCTATCTATTGACCTCACTCTATCTATCTATAGCCCACCCTCTATCTATCGCCCTCCCTCTATCTATCGCCCTCACTCTCTCTATCACCCTCACTCTCTCTATCACCCTCACTCTCTATCTATCTATCGCACTCACTCTATCTTTCGCACTCACTCTATCTATCGCAATCACTCTATCTATCGCACTCACTCTATCTATCGCCATCTATCTATCTATCTATCACCCTCACTCTCTCTGTCTATCTATCACCCTCACTCTATCTATCTATCGCCCTCACTCTCTCTATCTATCGCCCTCACTCTCTATCTATCTATCGCACTCTATCTATCTATCTCACTCGCTCTATTTATCGCATCACCACAGCATCACACAGGGGCACCACAACATCACTATGCGCTGCCACTGCATCACTCATCGCCACCACAACATCACTCAGCGCCACCACAGCATCAATATGTGCAACCATTCAACAACAACTGGTTCAAATATGTTCTCACAATGTTTCAAGCTTTATTACAAATGTCACAAAAAGATGTTAATATTTCACTTCCGATCTTGGATTTTCGTCAAAATAAAATACACTGAGCTTAATCTTCACAAAAGTTATTTACAAAAGTTTAAGCTATTGCTATTATAAATTACAATAACTTTTATTTAGTATTAATTATTTAAAAAACATTAAAAGCCATTGTTATTTGTAATAGCAATACATCTAAGTGACATAAATACAACACATATTGCATTACAAATGCTATAGGTGTCAAATTTGCGAAAGTTATAACTATTGGCATTGTAAATGACAAAGCTATTAATTTCGCTATTTTCAAAACCAACACAGAAATAAAAAATGTGTCATTTACAATACCAATAGCTCAAACTTTCCTAATGCGAGACCTATTGCATTGCAAATGCTTGTCTTGTTGAGCCACCACTCAAAAGACTGTTAATTTAATTAGTCTGTTGTCCCAATCTCCTTGATCCTGCGTCCAGTGATCTTCCAAGCATTATTGTAGAGGTCTCATGTGGAGCAACGCGTTGCGTACGAGCAAAATGCAGGAGGTTGTGCATCCAGAGAGCTGACTTTTCTATCTGTTGGTTTTGCGCCATGTAATACCTAATCACGCTTTGAAAAACTGAAGACACTCTTTCCCACAAAGGAGACACTTCTTTTCCTTTGTTGGTATTCAGAGATGCTACCAGATAGGTGAAGATTTGAACCAGAGATGTGGCTGATTTTCCATGTTCACATGTAGCCTTAAGTGGTCTATCAACTCGACAGAGTATTCAATGTCTAGGCGTGCTTGAAGAAGTAGACTGTGATCTCCTGTGCTTACACATACGCCCACTGTGTTTGTTCTCCTTGGATTTCCCTCTTTGGAGGATCTTTTCATTAGAGGAAGCTGGAACTGTAGAGGTGCCCTCCTCTTTTCTTCTTTGGTTTTCCTTTCCTCCTCCTCCTCTCTTAGTTCCTCCAATTTCTCTCTTAGGTGAATTCTCCCTCTGTACTTGAGTACTCTCTTATCATTTTTTGACAAAAAGGACATTCTTTTACAGTATGGGATGGACATAAGCAGACCACATATAAGGCACGTGGGTTGGAAGTGGGCTTCTTTCTCCCACAGTAGGGGCACTTCACAAAAAGTGAACTCTTTTCTGAAGGAAAAAATACTAAAGGTATTGAAAAACAGTAAAGATGTTTCTTTTTTCAAGAGACGTTGAATACATTTTTCAAAAATATTTTTCTGTGTACCGCCAATGCAGAACTAGGATTAAAAGTAAGTAACATTCACTTTTTTCCATTACTATCCCCTCTTTATTTTGCACAGTGCTCGGTTTGTAAACGTCTTGTGTTATTTGTTCTAATGTTCTTGCACAAAAGAAATTCTTTGAAGAAAATGCTTAAATATAAAAAAAAACACGAATATTAGCATGGTAGTGCAAGTAATTTCAAAATGAATTGAAACTTCAGTCCATAACAGAGAGATTTTAAAAAGATAGATCCGTTTGTACAAAATATTATGCCTTATTATGCGAAACTAATGAGACCTTATAGCATGATAGCCCTGCTTCCACATCCTCACAAGCTTTAACTAAATTACTATACATTTCTAGACCAAATAATCGCTGTGCAGTTTCAAAGTCAATTCATGGCTCGCTCTATCCACTGTGATTGAACCATTGAACCTCTTACACACAGTGACACACTCACTCTGCCCTTGAGTTGAGTAGGTTGAAACAGGGGGTGTAGTTTGAATCATCTAGTAAATGCTAGTATCGAAGGGTAAGGTGTTTACTCATTGCTGTAAATATCTCCTGTTCTGAGTTCTAAAGCATTAAAAGCAATGTAAAGTATGCAGATGTGCTGTTCACCGCAAAAAAGTCTGGCCGCTTTTCCTTCATGCCATACATTTTCCCCCAATAAATTTGAGCACATTTGACATGTTGTCTCAGCGCAGACAGAAACTGAAAATTGAGTGGAACAGGCTGGGGACCCGGACCTGTAGACAGGCAATTATTGCAGCTCTGAATCCAGAAAATACAATTTTAAACATAGGTCTTATAATTTTTATACGCAATGCATACCGCAAATTCGCTCTATAATCGGAAGGGCCTGTCAACGTTTTTAGGTTTCGCCTGGCGAACAGCTGCGCAGCAGCGTTTCGCGCAGGCGAAATCTTTTGAAAACAGTCTGGGGCTTTGTTCCACCTCTCTGTTCCATTGGCTAGCTCCATAAATGGAGGCTAGCCATTGGAACAGAGATACGTCACTCATTCCCCAAGCAGATTCGTGGGCGTTCCGGCAATTTTTACTCATCCCGCCCATTTTCGTGCGTCATGCGGCGGTGGGCGGTTGCTTTTTTTTTTTTCAGCAAAGGCGTGTTTTTGTCATTCCGCTGAAGATGGCGGCCGGGCAGTAGCTTACTGCGAAGCTCCGTCTTGAAACTTTCGAGTTCGTATATGTAATGTACCTTTTGCTACCTCCCCCGTTCCGGGGGTGTGCAGGGATGCAGTCACCTTGCAATGCTGCAGTCTCCCTCGGTGATGAGGCGCTGGGCCGTCCATGGAGGGGGTGTGTGACCACTGCTGACCTCCAGTCTGAGATCACTGCTGATCTTGATACAAACTCTTCTCAGGTTTCATTTGGTGGAAGTTATCTTTCAAGGACGCAGCAAAGCTGCACGGTGAGGCGCGCGGCGGAGCGCTAGGAAGCGCTGCTCCAAACTTCACATCAGGGCTTTGTATTCCGTTTTGCATCGATAACCGCAAGGGGGCGCCAGACACAAACATTTTACTCACTGGGCAAGAGGAGTTCAAATTGATTATTGCCTTATCAGGTGAGTTTAAGGGTGGTGATCGATCAGTGAAAGGGCCGATAATGCTCGACATTATTGGACTGAAGACTCCTGCAGCCGAGCACAGTATCCCGGGAGGCACAGTCTGCAGGCGGCCCCTCCCACTCAGCAGGTTTCTGACACTTTTTCAGACACAGAGTCCTAGGGCAACCCCCCCTCCCCCTCCCACCGCCAACAAAGAAACCAGGTGAAGGGATTCCCAGAATTTCAATGTCCGCTTGAAAAGCACTTACCTGCACAGGGGGCGGGGCTTGCAATACTGGTGGACGCAGTGTGTCACGGACCCTGCCCAATGCAAAGAAGGAAAGACACCCCGCCCCCCGGCCACTGTGTGAACTGTTACATGCAAAAAATATCAGGGATCTGTGGTCCACTCATGCCTCTGGGACCCGGTGCCACTGCACCCGCTACACCGATGGAAGCTCCGCCCCTGATGTGGTGGCTTTGGGTATGGGCGGCCTGGTCTCTGTTACTCACCCCGAGCTCCTCTGTGACTCTCGTGACCCGGCGGACATAGATTGGCTCCCGCCTGGGGTGAGTGGTCCCGTCTGCCGCTGTCTTGTAATGATGCACTGGGGGTTGCAGCTCTGAGGGAGCCGGGTCAGACTGACCGCTGAGAGCGGCCCAGAGTCCGTGAATCACACTCTGCAATTCAGGAGCAAGGACTTTTCTTTCTGGTAACGGACCTTAGAGTGGCAGCCAGGCTGATCCCAGAGACCCCCACAGTCTCCCACCCCCTCAAACACCGGTCATCCGCACAGTGTTTACATCTTGCAAGTGCAAGGTTCATGCAGAGCCGCCCCTCAGCTCTGTGCTGTGAGCGCAGCCCCATCCATATATAAGGCATCCCAGCGCACCCTCTGCTGCTGGTGTGATCTCGGATCCTGGGAGCCTGTCCCCAGGGGGCCCTCGAGTCTCAGTCGGTTTGTGTGATTCTTGGCACCGAGGGGCCCTGTTTACACTTAACGATGGGGCACGTGGAGCCATCATAGGCGTCCTGCGCACATTGCACTGAGAGAGGGCACGTATTCACTCAGACCTCCCTGAGCCCATCACAGAGCGCCTCCTTCACCTTTGACACCTATTGTGATTTGTGACACAAAGTAAGTGCTCTCCATAGTGCCAGGCATAAATGGCTTCAATAGTTGACTCATTCTGGGCTGTGCAGAGTTCAGTTTTCAGTGCTTCACGCGTCATTAGGCAGATGACACTCGTGCACCACCTGGGGAGGGGTGGGTGGTTTCACAAAGACAGATGTGTAGGGTCGAAACAAAAAACTCTGCATGCTGAAAGATGTGCAGACCTGCCTGAATTCCCAAATATACTGTTGTCTAATGATGATTTGTGTTTTCATAAGCAAACATGGATCGCGTGTGAGTACTATGAGATAGTCCTGTCTCGAGGATTGCCCTGTTGTTGGTGCCGGAGAGGCGCCCTGAGCATTATTCTCTTAGTGGAAGGCTAGCACCTTCCCCAAGTAGCACACGCATTCTATGTGGTGAATAACATGTGAATTCCATGTGGTGCTTTTTAGGTTTCGCATGGCATTTACAATGCCAATAGCTCTAACTTTTTCAAAGGCGAAACAGTTGCATTGTAAATGCTTGTTACTTTTAAGGAATACAGTCTATACTAAACTGCACCTCATTTTATGCTGCTAAGATTGTTTACATCTGACTGCACTTTACCATAAATTGCTGCTAGTTGTTGAACACTTGACTGTATCCATTAGCATAACATTGCTATTGTCATGCCTACAAACCTTTTTCGCCTAAATGCCATTGTTGACACTGTTGTTTTGCATATCTTGCTTTTTTTAACATATGTATGCTATTGAAGCCCTTTAATGCACTTTGGAAGTTTTTATCTATTCACTGTTTTTATGTCTTGCTCTTTTATAATAATTTGTACTGTCGCTGGCACTTTTGATGTGTACTTTTATGGATATTTTATATCCAAATAAAGTTTCTTCTTACAGACATGTTGTCTCATGGTGTTGGCGAACATATTGGTGCTGATGGCCTTGACGCCACCTGATGCTCCCGTAAATGGTGGGAGTCTTCCTCTCAGATCTCCCCTCTGAAGGGGTCATTTTCATGAGGGAAAGCTGGAACTGTAGAGCCCCCACTTCTAAATCTCAGGTGGGACTACTGCACATTTATGAGAGAATCCTACGATGCAGAATGACATACATGTGATCCTAGTTCTGCAAAAGAGAAATTTAAAGAAGTAAGAAGGAATATTACTTGGAATGCACAATGTATCACTCCAGGGGGTCATGAAAACTCCTTCGAAGACTTACGGTGTGAGTAACTGTTCAATTTTAGGTTGGTCTGGCTGTGCTGTGACAGTATGTCTTGGTAGGCCTTGCTGCTTTCTTTGGCCCTCTGCTTTGAGCGAGTTGGATTGTTTTATGGTTTACAGGCTTTGCATGAGCGGTTGTTTCTCTTGATTGGTGGGACTTCCATGTCCTGATTTTCACAACTTACATTACGAGTTATGATGTTGCTCTGGATGCTTACTCAGTTCACTTAGAAGGAAGTCAGTTTTGATATACATACTATCATATAACACTGTCAATGTTACAGTGACATATTTATCTTGAGAACCCAAGCCATCTTCCAATTCTTGAGCTGACAGTTCAATGATACTTTGCAATCTTAGGTATTTGTAATTTTGATTCCTTTAACGAAGCAGGATGTTCTGGTTTGACTGACTGAATTTGCTGATTTCAATTTTTATAGTGCATGGTTAAATATTACTGCTCCCTGCCACTGTGGCTGACAAGGACCATGGGAAGCGGTCAGACTGGATTAGAGAAGTGGCACATTTTCAAATCCTTCCAGAAAAGGAGAGTTGGTCCCTGTCTTTGCCAGCCAAACATGAAAATCAACGACCACCATGCTGGCCCTTCTGAGTACCTGGGTCGTGCAGAAGGTTAGCGTTTGCAGATGGCAGAGGGTCAGAGGGAAGGGAAGCCACAATGAGATGTTGAAGAAAGTTGAGTGCCTTCCTGAAGACCTCTGTGACAGATGCACTGATAATATAATGTGCTTCCTGATCGAAGCCTATGGAGGTTCAAAAGGCGAGGAGTGACTGCAGGTCAAGGCTCAGACATGAAACATGATTTGCAAACAGAAAATAAGGTAGCTAGAAAGACCTAAATCGAGTTGCCGCAACCGGGCATGAAAGAATGAAGGATTGCACCAACATTTCCCGAACTCTCCAAAGTACAGGTAATGCCCTAAGAAGGAGCAAAGGCATTTGAAACACAGCGTGTCCCAGAATTTGCTATTTTTAACTGCTAGTGACTGCTCAAAGAAGAAAAGATCTGATGTTGCTGAGACGAATGCTACCTGCACAGATTGTGCAAAACACGAGAAACAATTTACATTCATTCCAAGCAGGGCTGCGGCTTATCCGCCAGCAGATCTGAAGCTAGGTGTGTAGATGTAGGATGGTTGGAGTCCTACACTCATACAAACAAGCACTGCTCACATTCTTTTTCTTCATGCAGGACTTGGGGTTTTCAGCATTGGTGATGTCACTACTGATGTATAGATGACATATTGTGCTCCGTACGCTTGAAATAATTCCTGGAATGCTGTTCTCTTTCACGTTTTGGAAGTTTTGACCTGGATTTAACCCCTTGCATTCTGTTTAAATACATTTCTTTAGGACTTCTATACAATAAAAAGAACAGCATGGCATAAAACACAAGAACTCCATATTATATGTATCACCATTGTTGAGGAGTGGGTATCATGACACACTTGAGGTATCGCCTCTCTTACCTTGATTTATGGCACCTCCCCACCCTCCGCATTGATAATAAACTGCATATTACACTTTGCACATACATTATATACACACATTGTATATGTTTCAGTGTGTCTGCCTGCAGGGGCGGCTCTAGGCTCATGGCGGCCCTGGGCAGGGAGCGTAGGTATTGGGCCCCTGAGGACGGGGTCCGGGCGGGACAGAGCGCGGAGGCCAGAGAAGAGTGGGGAGGGGGTCAGGGTGTATGGAAGTGGAACAGAGCTGGAGGCCGCCAAATCCCTGCAATGGCCACCACGCAAATATGTATCCATCCTCAGAGGTTTATTATATTAAGGATATATATTGGCATGGTGGCCCCTGGGGTTTGGTGGCCCTGTGCAGGTGCACAGCTTGCACATGCCTAAGGCCGCCCCTGCTGCCTGTTTGTATGCCTGACTTTCCATCCCTGTCTCTTCATCATAAGAGCCAAGCTCGCCCCCATTAAAGAGCGCATCATACATGGCACGTTGCACATCTTCCCCCACATATAAAGTACCAGCATGACTGACAGAGACAAGTTAATAAACAGCTGCCCACACTGCCACTTCTCAGCAGCGAGGATGAGCCGATGAGTGCTCGCAGAGTGAGCCTTTTAGAAGCAGGAGAAAAAGAAAACATCAACTGGTGTTTTCACGGGGTCCACAAGTCTATTTATTTATCTTCCTGACTCTTTCTGCGTATGTCTTTGTTCCCAGATTTCACAGCACCCTCTCTTTCGCCTCCTTTCAATACATTTATTGACTGACCCCCCCCCACATGCTCTCCAGGCCATTAACCACACAAGTGAATCCCTCTGAGATGTTTTTCAAAGGTCTGCAGCGTACAGTGAGTCACCAGGGCTTTTTTTAGCCGTATTCTCTGGTGAATCGCTGTTGCTACCTACCCTTAATCAGATGCCACTCTCATCCCCTTAACTCTTCCCTGACTCCAGTCTCTCGCCACATTCGCGTACATCCCTTAGCGTACTTGGCTCTCCCTCCCTATCTTACCTATTATTGTCGAAGATCTCAAAGCCATAGATATCCAGCACTCCAATGACGGTGTTCTTCCCATGGACCCGGGCGTCGTAGTTTTTCACCTCGATGACGCTGTTGATGCGCCCCACAATCCAGCAGAAAAGGCGCTCGTAGATGGCCTGTGAAACAGGAAGACGGAAGACATGAGGCGGTCCTCCTCCAAGTGTGATGTCCTTGTCTGCACACGCACAGTAGTTACAAAAGCACAAGTTTGATAGAGAGAGTGAGCATGGATTAGCTGCCATCTTTCTGGATCTCTGTATACAGTGGGGCTTATTTATGAGCCCTTGCGTCACTTTTACGCCACTGGTGCGTTACTTTTTGATGACACACTAGCGGAGTAAAAAATGTGCCTTGTTGCACCGTATTTACAAAGTGACGCATCTAGGTAGATGCGTCACTTTGTAAACCCCTGCGCCACAATATACCTGCACCAGGTATAATATATGCAAGGGGTGCGTTTTGACGCAAGAAAGAGTCATAGAAGTGACGCAGTGAAATCTATAAGATTTCACTGCGCCATTACTTGGACGCTAATGCGTCAAAATCTTACGCCTGCCTCATGTAAAAGTACACAATGCTGTAGTTGCGTCACTTTTGTGACACACTCCAGCAATGCGTTACTTTTGCGCCTACAGATACGTCAAAAATACTCACGTATCTATAACTTCTTGCAAAATGATGCATCATACTGTAAATATGACGCATCGTTAGTGTCGCAGGCAGAGAGCAGTGAAAACTGACGTATCACTGTTTTCATGCAGCGATGCGTCACTTTTCATAAATGAGGCCCAGTGTGTAATCATATATGTCTGTGTGTGAGACAGAGCGAGAGGTCAGATCTTAAGATCTCAGACGGTAAGTAATTGACGTTTCTGCATTCTTGATCTGAAATTGAAACGGAGAACCCCTGTCCTTTGCTGCTCTACTTGACTCAGCGACTGTGCTGAGAAAATCAGCAAATGCTCTGATGCAAATCTGTTTGGGAAAGCCAAAATCTCAAAACTGTTTCTGGGAGGTTGGGGGGAGGGGGGGGGTCTCCTCTATCACTGACCCTTAACTTTGGAACACTCACAAAGATTGAACATAAATATCTGATATGACTTACCTGGCTTGAATGTACTTTCTTGGGCAGTAACGGGGTTTGTGTGCTGAATCGAATTAGTAGCAAGAGATAATGTCTGTCAAAGCACCTCATTCGGAATGAACGGAATACAATTATAGACCTCTTGAGCTGCATCGCCCACATCTCTTACCTTGGCACAGGCATCCTTTCCATAGTTGGCTTCCTTGAAGTTGTGTCCCTTCTCGATCACCTCCCCTCCACCCGTGGCCACCATCCGGTACAGCAAGGTTTTTAACACTTCCTCGCGTGACGTGGCAGTCAGCTCTGCAATGTAGGAGACCAGAGCACCGTTTTCCACCCCCACTGTGTCCCCCTGACAGACAAAGCACAGATTTCCCTGTGGAAAAAAAATATATACATCACACGCTGAATTCAGAGAACATTAATTATTTTTTGAGTGACAAATTAAGTGGGAAACATAACTATAAAACACTTTTATTTCCTAAGGTTCCCATTCCTTATCAGATACACCGACTTTCAAGTGGCCAAATATACATGTACCTTTGTGGCATCATTCAAGCCTAGCTGCAAAGCATCTGAGAACTGTACACAGTAGGGATGTAACAGCTGATAGTGACAGGAAAGTGAGAGAATTGTCATCTTGCTATAAAACCTTTAGTTTGTTTATAAATCGCATTTCTTGCCATAAGTCCTTTATGAGCCACCAGTAGGAACACAATCAGTTTACAAGCTGCTTCCTTTTAAATTAGAAAGATACAAGTTTTGAATCTTCACTAATTTTCATCAGGATTTGCAAATATATAGTGGCTGTTAACATGTTTTATATTGAGGGAAATTCAGTGCTATTGGTTGTTGTTAGTTATTTGGATTAGTTCCAGAGCTCAGCAAACCATTCCATGCATTGATTCCAGTTTCTTTGGAATAGATGAACAAGTTACTTACCTTCGGTAATGATGTATCTGTAAGAGACATGCATTAGTTATAGATTCCTTACCTTAGAATTACCCCAAGGTGTCAGACTGGATCCGGAGCAATTTTTTTGTAGCGGTACCCATGCGGTCAGTAGGTGGCATAGGTCGACTCCGCGTTCGTCGGCGTGGTCACCGGGATGACGTCGCAGTGTCTACTTAGATGCCGCACCTGCACGCTGACATCAGTTCTGAAACGACTAACCATGCCAGAAGCGCAGATCCCTGCAAGACACTGACCACTGGTGCACAAAACGAGGGCCCTGTAAGAAAGTCCCCATCCTAAAAAGTCAGTTCCCAGAAACAGGAGGATGGGTGGGGCGGTAAGGAATATACAACTATATAATCTATAATGTATGTCTCTTACAGATACATCTTTACCAAAGGTAAGTAACTTTTTCATTTGAAAGCGACCATTAGTTATAGATTCCTTACCTTAGAAGAGATACCCCAGCAAAACCAACCCCGGAGGTGGGTCTGCGAACTAAGTTCACACCAGGAAGTCCTGGAGAACAGTACGGACGAAAAAGCCATCTCTCCGGACTTGGCTGTCCAGGCGGTAGTGCTTAGTAAACGTGTGCAGGGATGCCCACATGGTTGCCTGGCAGATGTCAACCCACGGAACTCCACGACCCAAAGCAGTATTAGCTGCTGTCGCCCTGGTAAGGTGGGCACGCAGTCTTACTGGAGATTCCTTTTTAGCCAAAGAATAACAGATCTTAATGCATAGAACGACCCATCGAGAGATGGTATGTTTGTGCACTGCCCAACCATTCTTGGCACCCACATAACTCACAATGAGTTGATCGTCCACCCGGAAGTCTTTAGTGTGGTCAAGGTAGAAAGACAGCCCAAGTTTTGGGTCCAGACGGTGGAGTCTCTCCTCTTTGGAAGGGAGCCGAGGCGGGATGAAGGTGGACAATGTGATGGTCTGACCTATGTGAAAAGAGGTAACCACTTTGGGCAAAAAAGGGGGCATAGTGCGGAGGACTACTTTTTCCGGATGGACAGCAAGAAAGGGAGGTCTAGAAGATAAGGATTGAAGCTCACTCACCCCGCGAGCAGAGGTGATGGCAAGCAAGAAAGCAGTCATCAAAGTGAGGAGACGAAGAGGACAAATATATAGTGGCTCAAAGGGAGCACACATAAGATAAGTGAGGGCAAGATGCAAGCCCCACTGGGGCTTTACGAAAGGAGAAGGAGAAAAGAAATGAGTAATGCCCTTCAGAAATCTTTTCACAATAGGGGACTTGAAAAGAGAAGGTTGATCAGGTAGGCGAATGAAAGGCCGAAATGGCCGACAGATATCCTTTAAGAGTAGAACCCTGCTGGGCCAAAGAAAGAATGAAGAGGAGAACCTCCGAAAGAGGGGCAGAAAGGGGATCCACAGCCTTTGCTGAGCACCGAGCCACAAATTTGCTCCATCTACAGGCATATACTGTTTTAGTGGAGGGACGCCTGGCTACCAAGATGACATTACAGACTTCTGGAGGAAGGTGAAAAGCTGTCAACTGTTGCCGCTCAATCTCCACGCAAGGAGGTGGCAGCTGAACAGGTTTGGGTGAAGGACCGCCCCCTGCTGCTGCGACAGTAGAGCCTCCCGAAGAGGCAGTCTGATTGGAGGCTCGATGGCCATGCTCAAGACCTCGGGTACCAGACTCTTCGTGCCCAGTCCGGGGCCACAAGAAGTACTTGGGCCCGGTCGCACTTGATCTTTTTCAGCACTCTGGGTCGAACTTGTACAGGCAGAAAGGTGTACAGGAGGCCGCAATTCCACTCATGATGAAAAGAGTTGCTGAGCCTTGGAAACTCCAACAGGCAGAACTACTGACAATGCACGTTCTCTTCGGTGGGGAACAGATTTAACCAACAAGTTTGTCTCTGATCTGACGTTCAGGGAACCTGCCAGGTGTTGAGCCACCAGGGGTATGCCCTGATGTTCCAGCCATGTCGAAGGGCGAAGAGCCTCTTGACATAGGGCCCACCCGCCCTTTTTGTTGCAGTACCACATGGCGGTGGTGTTGTCCGTGAACACCTGTACTACTCTTCCTCTGGCAGAAGGAAGGAATGCCTTCAGTGCAAGACGGTTTGCCCGAAGCTCCAGAAGGATGATGTGCAGTCCGAACTCTGCCAGAGACCAGAGAACCCTGTTCTCCGCCTCCCCCATGTTGCAATCCCATACCAGGAATGACGCATCTGTCACCACTGTGAACTCTGGTTGGGGAAGGGAGAGAAATCTGCTGTTGACCCAATCCTGGTTTGTGAGCTACCACTGCAACTGATGAGCAGTCCCCTCCGAGATCTGGACGACATGGGAAAGATTCCCCATATGCTGCACCCACAGAAACTTCAGGTCCCACTGCAGAGCACACAGGTGTCATCTGGCATGATCCACCAGCAGGATGCAGGTGGCCATGAGGCCCAGCAGCCTCAGGGTCATTCTTCGGAAATCCCGAAACATCAGTATCATAGCCCGAATATCCGAGAATCGCTGCTTGAAAGGATAGACCCGAAACTGCGCTGTGTCCAGAACTGCTCCGATGAAAAGGAGCTTCTGGGAGGTATTCAGGTGTGACTTAGACACGTTGATAGTGAACCCCTACGAATGCAGGAGGTCGCCCTTAGTCTGGAGTTGGAATACAACAGCCTGGGGTTAGCCTGCCTTCAATAGCCAACGTCGAGATAGGGGAAGCCTGGAACCCCTGATCTGCGCAGATGAGCTGCGACCACCGCCATCACTTTCAAGAACACCCGAGGGGCGCTGGTAAGACCAAAGGGGAGCATGGTATACTGAAAGTGCTCGTTTCCTACTGTAAACCGTAGGTAACACCGGCGGACAGGCAGGATGGGAATGTGAAAGTAAGCGTCCTGTAAGTCCAACGCTACTATACAGTCTTCGGGGTTGAGGGCAGCCAAGACCTGAGTCAAGGTTAACATCTTGAACTTCTCCTTCTGGAGGAAGTGGTTGACAACTCTGAGGTCTAAGATAGGATGCAGGCCTTTGTCCTTCTTGGGTACCAGAAAGTAGTGGGAGTAGCAACCACAACCTACTTCTGGCACAGGGACGTGTTTGATAGCTCCCTTGGCCAAGAGAGCCGTAACTTCCTGACAAATAAGGGCCAAATGATCCTCCGACATGCTTTGGAATGTTGGTGGAATGGAGGGAGGGGTAGACTTGAAGGGGAGGGAATAGCCCCTTCGGACTCTTTGCAAAACCCACCTGTCCGACACGATGCTGCGCCAGTGGGGGAGGTTATGGTGGATCCTGGCACCCACTGGCAACTGGTGGCCCTGAAAGGTTGGACTAGGAAGGCTTGGAGGCTGCTGCGGGGGGGGGCATTGGTGGACTGGCCCACCCGCTGGCCTCCAGACCCACGACGCTGGGTCCCACGTCCCCAGCCGCGCAGAGGCTAGGTAGCTTGCTCAGGTCTGTGGCTCTGGGTGGAACGTGGTGGGTTACCTCTTCCGTAGCCACAAAAGGGGCGAAAGGCAGACTGCATGGGGCGAGAGGTGGCATCGAGGCCCAAAGATATGGCCATAGCCCTAGAGTCCTTGAAACGCTCAAGTGCGTTGTCCTTGTCGCCAAACAGACAACGGCCATCAAAAGGCATGTCCAGAAGAGTCGATTGAACATCCCCAGAGAAGCCAGTGGACCTCAGCCAGGTGTAGCACCTCAGGGCTACTGACGTCGGAATTTTTCTACCCAGTGAGTCAGCGGTATCCAGCTCACACCAGATGGTGAACTTCGCTGCATCTCGACCCTCTGCAACAGGGCGGGTGAGCACGGCCTGGGCCTCCTCCAGGCACAGTGGCAGCACTTATAAAATAGTGTCCCACACAGTGTATGTGTAATGGCCCAAGTGACATGCAGTGTTCACCGATCACAGTCCTAAGCTGGCGGAAGAAAACATCTTCTTCCCAAGATGGTCCAGCTTCTTGGATTCCCTGTCTGGGGGAGCTGTAGGGAATTTGCCTTTTGAGGTTTATGCTTGACCACCAAGCTCTCGGGTGTAGGGTGATGGGAGAGGAAAAGCGGGACGCCGGGGGCAGGGTAGTGGCGTCGGGCAATCATCCTGTCCACAGGAACCCCTGTGCTGGGCTTGAACCAAGTGCACAGAAGGATGTCAGTGAGGGCCTCATTTAGGCAGCAGGGTATCCAAAGAGGTTGCCGCTGGCTAAAGCACCTCAGTCAGGAGGTTAGTTCTGACAGCCACCGTAGGAAGCTTGAGGTCCAGGGTCTCAGCCGCCCAACACAACACCACAGCATAGGAGGCTCCCTCCTCCGTAGCCACGGTAGGGGGAGAAAGCATACCAAGGTCTGGGGAGGTATCCAGACCACTGGCATCACCCAACTCCTCTCTCCAGTCCGGCTCTTCAAGTTGGTCTGCAAGAGGGCCAACCGACCCCTCCCAGTCCTCCTCACCCTCTACTGGCTGCCACTCAGAGAGGTATTGGACGCAAGGGATGAACAGTGGGACAAATGTACCCTCCGGCGCCAGTACCGACATTGGTCAACATCGGTCCGGCGCCGTTTCCACGTTGGGGGTGAGGTGGGGTCAAGATCAGCTGGAGGCGCAGCCCGCATCAGGGGCGTCGCCACTGGAATCGGCACCATGGAAGGTACAGTGAGGTTGACCAGCACCGATCCGGATCCAGGCCTAGATCCATGGGGGCCTTGCGGTGCTGAGGCTGGAGCTGCCGGCATCGAGGCCTAGAGCCCTAAGCTGAGTCTGCGGGGCCCAAAGGTGCACCGGCAGAGTCTGGCTGCCCACAGATGGAGTGGAGGCTTCGTAAAATGCACGTAGCTGGGCAGGGGATGCTCCGGGAATGCAACGAAGCGCTGAGTCGTCCCAGCGGACTCCGAGGATGGAGCCGGGGAGTGGCAATGCTCTCAGACCTGTGTCACATCGGCTGACGGGCAGGGAGAAGGCTAAAAGCGATGGTGATTCTTCGCCTTCTTCTTGTGCTTTGACTTACCCAATGAGTGGGAAGACTTTGATGATGAATGGTGATGGCCCCGCAACTGGTTCCGCAACCTTCCCCTCGACCCGGACATCGAACAGCGTGGCCTCCAAAAGCTTTCAGGACCCTTCCTGGAAAGACTTTGGGCTCAGGGCCCGGCAGTGGGAGCACAACTTTGGGTTGTGGTCCCGCTCCAGGTACCAAAGGCACACGGGGTGCCGATCGGTGACTGACATCAACTTGTGACAGGAGTCACAGACTTGAAACCGGATGACAACTGGACATTCCTCGTGCACCAGGAGTCGCAAGACTCAAAAGAGATGTCGACAAAAGTTATAAAAAAGTTAGTCAAAAAGTGACTAGGGGCACTCTCACTCTAGATCTGAGCTGGCTGGTGTGGAAAAGGAAGAACTGAATTCAGCATGCAGGGGCGGCTACTAAGTAGACACCGCCACGTCATACTGGCAACCACGACGACGAAAGCAGAGTCGACCGACGCCACCTACCGACGTGCAGGGGTACTGCTATGAAAACTTTCTCCGGATACAGTCTGACGTCTGGGGGTAATTCTAAGGTAAAGAATCCATAACTAATGGTCTCTTTCAGATTACATTAACAGGAGTTAGGTGAGATTATTAGTGGTGTGACAGTATCTGAGTTCATATAGATGGTCTGTGGGGTTAGTAGATGAGTTTGAGAATTTAGGCTATGACTTTGAAAGAAGGAAAGAAGGAGCAGGTTGTGCTCGGAGGGAGGAGGCATGCAGAGGATGGAAAGAAATTAGAGGGACATTTGAAAAGAAAAAAGAGGCCACAGTCAGAAGTTAGATCAGTTTTCATGCCAGATTTAGAAATATAGATATTGCTTTTTGAGATGGCATGCAATTTGAGAATGTACCCTTGTTCCTCCTTGTTTGGTGATGTAAAACATTGACCTTCATCTGACCATAATCCTTTGGTCGAGAGTTCCAGCTTGTGAGCTCCTCAGCCTTCCATGGAGGCATCTGTTGTAAGTATCACTCTGTCCAATGTAGGATGGAAGGAAAGCCCTGTGTTGTGATTAGTCGAGATCCACCACCATACTAGTACATGCTCCAAACATCCTATGACGTGGACTATGTCGTCCCATGAGCAATTCATTTTTTTCCATTGGCTTTCCAGTTTTTTTGTTGGATGGGCCTCCTCCATAGCCTGCAATAGGGTATATGACCTATTCATGAAGACATTAGACCCAGCAGAGATTTAGATTGTCTTACCGTGACCGATGTTTGGTAGAGAATGTCTTTGTCATGGAGTGGAGCTTTCTTAATGTTTCTGCTGAGGGGAAATCTTTTCCCAGCTGCATGGCCAGTTTGCTCTTAAGCACTGTAGTCTTGTTTGAGGTTCTATGGATGACTTGTTGATGTTCAGTCTAATGTCAATCTGCAAAAGAGAGTGATGCAAGCAACCATCATAATGTTTGCTTTTTGTCTTGATGGAGTTTTGACCAGCAACTCATCCAAGCAGGGGACACTTGATGACTCCGACTTCTGAGGTAAGCAGAAGCAAGTGCTACAATATTTGTTGAAATATGCAGTGCCAATTTGAGGCCAAGGAGGAGTGCTTTGAATTGCTAATCCTGCATTGCCACTGCAAAGCAAATATAATTTCTGGGCTTCCAATGTATTTTGGATGTGTAAATATACATCACGAAGATCCAGGCTCATCAGGTAGCTGCTCTCCTTGAGCGTCATTGCGATTTATTGAAGCGTTTTATGCAGAAGGTCTGCTTTCTGAAATAATTGTTGAGTTCTGTGAGATCCCTGATCGATCTCCAGCGACCTGTCTTCTTTTCTAAAAGGATGAATCTGGAGTAGAATCCTTAATTCCTCTGGGCCTTTTGAATTGCTTTGGTTGCTGCTCCTTTGAGGAGGAGAAAGAGAATTTCCCATTGTAGCTCTCTCAAATAAAGATAATGTTCCTTCCGAAGAAGGTAGACTGGAGGTTTTGGAAGAAACTCTAAAGTATACCATGAGCGAACTACTGCCTCACACAGCAGTCTGTTTTTATATTCTCCCATGTGGGGGCAAAGAGGGAAATTCTGCCCTCTGTCGGTTGATGTGGGGTTTTGTTGGGGGCAGCTGCGAGAAGTCAGGCAACTTTTTGATTTTCTGGGTGCATGATTCGAAGACTCGCCTCTTTCGTCCCAGTATCAGCTCAACATCCTGTGATCCAGGGCAAATCACTTAATCTCCCCATGGCTAAAGCTGAATGTGACCTTGCGTAATGTAATGGGTGCACATGTAAAGCGCTCTAGTTTCCTTGGGTTGAGTTTGCACCATATAAAACTGGACAAAATAAAAATGAACACCTGCCGTAGTTTGTCCCTTGTTTGTGTTGGATTTCAAGCCCTGGTAGTACCCAGGTTATTGTGGAGGGTAATGTGGATACTTTTGCTCGTCCGTACTGGTGAAAACCTTTATGCGTCTGAGATCTTCTTGAACCAGGAAAAGGCATGAAACCTGAACAGCGATACTAAAGAGCTCCAAAAGAATTTGCTGTATCAGTATCTGTAACAGTATTCTGCAAAGCGTCATCAACATGCTTGCCGAAAAGGTTGGCTGCATCAAAAGGCTTGTCCAGTATCTATGCTTGAATTCAGTGCGAATAGCAGTTTCCCGTAACCCACCCTGCTGTCTCAAAACCACCACTCATCCTAATTGTCAAAAACCTGCATTGGATACATACATAGCTGCATCACCAATAGCCACTGAAACTGTTGCACCTACTTTGTCTATGCGTAACAATTTCCCCTCTTATCCTCTGGTATGAGGTCAAATAGTGATGAGATGTCATGCCACATCTGGCAGTCATAGATGCTTAGAATTGTTAAGGCATTTGTGGCGTTGATGAATGTAGCCACTTCGGAACCAACTTTATGACCCAGATTATCAATGTGTCTCCCATGCCTATCCATGTTTAGGGAAGAAGGCGTGATGGAGTTTTTCGACCTTCGCTGAGCTGCGGAGGCTATGACACAGTCCGACTTTGGATGGCCTGTGAGGGAAGCTGGGGCCATGTCAGTCTGAATGAAGCACCATTGCTAGTACTGTGGCCAGTGCTTTCATTACCTTCAGACCTTCTGATCAGATAAATTCTAGTATAGGAATTGATTTTTTAGTGATACGTGGTTGTTTCTTAAAATCACATAGGAAGCACTGCTGTTCCATGGAAGTTATTGGCAGGTTGAATTAGTTAGCCACTCTCTCCATCAATTCATAGAAATGCGCTCTGTCATCTGCAGAATCCGGTTGGACGGGGGACTTGTCACCTTTCTTAGGTGTCACATAATCATTCCATTCGTCGCCACCTTCATCCTGAGGTAATTTGCCCTCTTCCTTCACGTCTGAATAGTGCCATTAAGATCTTTGTTTCGCACATCCTTAGGAGTTGGTGGCACCAGTTTTCATGTTACTGTATTTGGAAGTTGATCTCTTAGAGGGGCAGAGGGTGGAGGTTGCGTTGGGGTGGCAAAGGTGGGGGCGGTGGAGGTTATGAAGGACAGACATGAACTGCCCCACAGGTTGCTGAGGTAGAAGTCTCTGAAGGATTTCCACCATCTGCTGCTTTGTTGTTAGAGGTGCAAGAGGTAACTGACATATCTCAGATTGCACATAGCCGTAAGGACAGATATAGGGTTAACAAGGATGATGGCACACACAGTCCTGTGGCTGATAATCATACTTGCGGTAAGCGTCGTCTTCATCTAAAGCATCCTCCTCAAATTCACCTTCCAATTCAGAACCCAGAATTTGCATAGGAAGACTCATAGTCGCTTGAATAGGTGTAAAGTGGTTGTTGACGATATTGACATTGAGGTTGGCGTTGACATGGTAGATGGAGTTGATGTAGGAAGCAAGGACATTCTGAGTGTTTTCATCAACTGTGCCTCTGTCAAAGTAGCCGTCGTACACGACATTGGTCTTAAAGTCAATGAGGTCTACTTGACGTCTATGACGGTGGCATAGGTGATAATGGCAGTGGCATTGACAGTGGATTTTTCCACTGTGACAATGAAACCTCCGGCAGAGATTGTAAGCCGGCCTCAAAGGTACAAAGAACTTACATTTCTTACAGTTTTGTGAGCAGACTTGTGTTCTTCATGTTTGGAGCATTTCCCTGAGGAAACCCCAGTGTTGTTTGCTGAGGAGATGGTTGCATGCGCTTTAGGTTGTCCAGCTGAGAAAAGATGCTTCTTTTTTTTTGCACAGCCTTCGTCAAAGTGCTTGAAGGAGCACTTTTCACAGAATAATCAACTGAAGAGGGGCATCCACCTAGACAGGAGGGTATTCCTTCTTCTCTAACACATAAAGGGTGAATGTCCTTCAGGAATTTTAGTGTAATAGTGCTACACGGTTCACAGCAGGTAGACTTGTGCGTTGGGTAAAGGCAATAAATAAATTGCTCATGTGGGTCATAAGTATGGACATTCTTTTGACCACAAGTAGTGCAAGCCTGAAAAAGAGATTTCTTATTGACTTTGTCAGACACAGTGACCATTGGTGACAGCTGGTAGCTCAAATGTTTTTCCTGACAGGAAAGAGACATGTTCTATAAAAAACAACTTACAAAAGTCTGAAAACTGAAGTTAGGCCTGGTTCAGTCCCAGAGCAGACCAGAAAAGTTAACAGGCTGAGGTCACTGAAAGGTTAGAGCAGAGGTCTGCCTGGGGACTCCCTCATACATGACATGCAGTAGAAATCTGAGCTATGGTGGCCCCTAGGGTGAGTATGAGAGCTGGCTGGGCTTCAACCTAATTGGCTGACGTTCAGGTTGATTTACATGATGTGGATGTGCTACAAAACAAACACTGTTGTTGAGGCCTATGGCCATTTTAATACTGTTTACTGCTATTTAAGTTTACATGAGATTCCCAGCCTAATGACCCGAAGATCCATTGTTGGATAAATATAAGATTCAAATTGATACAATACACTAGACGCACCTGAGACTACAATACCTACACCATATGTTCCCAACAATACCAGACACTTGTCTGGGATGCACAATAACCAATGAAGACTTTTATCATACATTGCGGACATACCACTCAACAGGAACTATTGGCAAACGTTACAGGCAGAGCCCGCATTTTCAAACCAGAAGGTTGTCTGCCTTGGTCTGATGTCCAGAACAAAAAAAATGAATATTAGAATTCGTAAAGCTGGCAATATTATTGCCCCAAAGGCACAAAGCGATGAACTGTAAATCTCTTTGCTCCCACCTCTCCACATATGGAGGAGAGAAATACAGGAATGGGTAGTCATGAAAATGATGCCATTCTCTAATAACAGAAAAGTGAGTGGGGTGGTTTATTATTGACAGTGTGCCCAATGCTAATCACCGCAGCTGGTAAGAATGACAATTAACACAGAAAAACGAATGACTAGCCTATTGTAGGTCCCCAATCAACAGTCTCACATTCAGGACTGAACTTCCCAAAACACAGTTAACTCCAGATGTAATGATAATACTGGAATCTGAACAATGAATCCAGGGCTATTGAATGATTATAATGGGCGACACAGATCAGTACATGTTAAATGTTATTTTGTTTTTGTAATCCCCCACTTCTCGGGATCGAGGACTAATGGCAAAACAAACCACGGAAACAATTGTTTGTCTATCTTCTTGTTTAATAAGCACAAGTACACATAGAAATAAGGAATACAAAATAATAGAAAGTGCGATTAAGTCTCGTAACACAAGATCTCTCATACGTTACCCATCAGCCGTTGGCTTCTAATATAAGAGCCGAGATCCAACCGTCCTCTGCATGGACACCGGTCCCGGTGTCCAGCCAACAGAGGACACTGTGCAGAGAAACGGCCTAAAATGCCGTTCGAATACGACTGATGGGGGGGAGCACGATGAGGAGTCCTCCGTACAACTAGAGCCTCGGGAACACCTGTCCAGGTGCTCTACCGGGATGGTACAAGAAGCAATGAGTAACCCCAAAATAGAGACGCAGCAACCACCTCCTTTGGTGGGCGTCTCTATTCCTGTCCGTCTCGGGAGCGTAAAAACCAACGCTCGACCGAGACTCACAACTGCAAAGTACAACGAGCAGCCGCTCGTTTCTTTTCCAGACTTTACCGTAGTTCCAAACTGCGATACCTACTCCAACGTCGATCTGGACACAGCTCCTTGGTCCTGTGAACACGGAACAAACGGGACACAACGGACAGCCGATCAGGAATCAAAATATTCGACAATGTCCCTACGGCCCAAGCGCTTTATATACTCATTTCCGGGTGTGACGCACCCGCTTGGCATGCCGGATCTTGTAGTTCCTGAACTTCCCGGCTGTATCCTTCTTCTGTACTGAGGTAGTGTTCAGCGCTCTCCCGCGCCACGTAGATCATGACAGTACATCCCCCCTTATCCACCTCTCCGAACAGGCCCCGCGCTGTTCGGGTGTTTCTTGTGGAATGCCGCGACCAGTCGTGGTGCGTTGATGCCAGCCTCGGGTTCCCATGATTGTTCTTCTGGGCCGTATCCCTTCCAGGCCACCAGATACCACAGCTTACCTCCCCGCCATTTGGAGCCACGAATCCCTTCGACTTCATACTCCACATCGGCGTCAACTGACACAGGGGCTGAGGACATTCAGTCGCCCTTAGCGGCCGGTTTCAGGAGGGATACGTGGAACACCGGATGGATCCTCAAGTGGCTAGGTAAACACAGGCGTACATTCACAGGGCTGAGGCACTTTGTAATGCGATACGGTCCGATGAATTTAGGGTGGAACATGCTTCGCTTCCTGAAATGAAGATTCCTAGTGGACACCCACACATAATCCCCCACCATATACAGAGGTCCCGGTCTCCGCTTCTTGTCCGCCGCAGCCTTGTATGACCTCTTAGCTGCCTCCAGACATGCACGAGATCGCAGAAGAGCATCCTTGATGCGCGCCACTCTCCTCACAGCTTCTGGCACCTGCAGGTTTCTTGTTGGGTGAACAAAAGGCAGAAACCTGGGATGGTGACCATAATTGGAGTAGAAAGGGGACGACTTGGTGGAGCTGTGGGTAGCGTTGTTGTAGGCGATTTCGGCCAGCCATAGGTGATCTACCCATTCCTCCTTTCCTTGATCCACAAAACATCGTAGATATTGTTTGAGGGACTGGTTAAGGCGTTCTGTCTGACTGTCCGTTTGCGGGTGGTAGCTGGTAGACAAAGCCGATTTGACGTGCAGCGCCGAACACCACTTCCTCCAGAATTGTGCAGTGAACTGCGAGCCTCTGTCTGATATGATAGTGGTGGGTAATCCATGTAGCCGTACTACATTCTTCAGGAGGAGCAGTGCTAGTTGACCTGCCGAGGGTACTTGCTTGCAGGCAATGAAGTGCCCCATCTTAGTGAGGTAGTCCACTACCACCATCACCGCCGTACAGTCCTGATCCTTGGGCAACCCCACTATAAAATCCACTGAAATGCTTTCCCATGGTTTGTTGGGCGATGGAAGAGGCTGCAGCAGGCCCTGTGGTTTGCGGTGGTCCTGTTTCGCTGTGGCACACACGGTGCACTCCATTCCCCATCGACGGACATCTGACCGCATCGATGGCCACCAGAAGTGTCTATCCAGACTGGACACTGTTTTCTCGAACCCCAAATGGCCCGCGCATGGCGACGTGTGGCACCAAGCAAACGCCTGCTTTCTCAAACGGTGAGTGGGTATCAGTAAACGGTTGCCATGCATTGGCATGCCATCTACCATCTTCCATTCTTTGTGGCATGATAGCCATTGTTTCCATGCGAAGGTACAGATTCCTTTCTGGACCCCTTTTAGGAACTGGTCTGGTTGTACCGCTCCTATCACGGCACCCGGCGGGATGATAGAGTGCACCGGAGCAGGGGGTGCATCAATCGCAGATGATTGACGTGACAAGGCGTCCGCTTTCTTGTTTTCCGAGCCTGGCCTGTAGGTGATGTGGAAACGAAATCCGGAAAAAAAAGCATCCACCGCATTTGCCGCGGTGATAGGTGTTTTGCTGCCGTCATAAACTGCAGGTTGCGGTGGTCCGTGTACACCGTCACCTCATGTCTGGCCCCCATCAACCAGTGTCTCCACTCCGCAAAAGCGTCCCTTATGGCAAGGAGTTCCTTCTCTGCAATATGGTAATTTCTTTCAGCAGGGTTCAGCTTTCGGGACATAAACGCCACAGGGTGCAACACTCCCGAGTGTTGGTGTCTTTGAGACAATATGGCTCCTATGGCCACCTCGGAAGCGTCTGCTTCCACCACATACGGTAAGTCAGGATTCGGATGAGCCAAGATAGGCGCAGAAATAAAGGCTTTCTTAAGTTTTTTAAAGGCATTCTGTGCTTCTGCGGTCCATATGAAGGGCTGCACCTTCCGCAACAACTGTGTAATAGGGGCCACCAATCCTGAAAACCCATCAATGAAACAACGATAAAAA
This sequence comes from Lissotriton vulgaris, assembly GCF_964263255.1. Lineage (NCBI taxonomy): Eukaryota > Metazoa > Chordata > Amphibia > Caudata > Salamandridae > Lissotriton > Lissotriton vulgaris. Next base: position 274,555,535 of record NC_141698.1, on the reverse strand, counting down.
TTGGCGAACCCAATGAAGCACTGTACGTCTTTCACCCCTTGTGGTGTTGGCCATTCTTCCACAGCCTTAACCTTACGTTCCGCCATTTCCTGTCCTGCTGGGCTCAGCATCACTCCCAAGAATTCCACAGATGTTACGTGGAAGTCGCATTTGCTTAGTTTGCAAAACAGCTGGTGTTCTCTGAGCCTCTGGAGTACGGTGGCCACGTGGTGTACATGGTCCTCCTCATTGTTGGAATAGATGAGGATATCATCAATGTACACCACTACGTACTCATCCATGATGTCTCTGAACACTTCATTTAAGAAGTACTGGAAGGCCGCAGGGGCGTTGCAGAGCCCGAACGGCATGACCAGGTATTCGAAGAGACCGAAGCGGGTCTTAAACGCCGTCTTCCATTCGTCGCCATCGCGCATCCGCACCAGATGATATGCCCCTTTGAGATCCAGTTTCGTGTACACTTGAGCCTGTTTCACCTGTTCCAGTAGGACACTTATGAGTGGCAGAGGATACCGATTCTTCACGGAGATAGCGTTCAGCTCCCGGAAGTCCACGCAGGCCCTTAACTCACCATTGGCCTTCGGGATGAAGAAAAGGGGTGAAGCGGAGGGAGACTTTGAGGGTCTGATGAACCCTAACCCCAGGAGTTTATCCAGATATGAGCGCAAATGGAGATTCTCCGGTTCCGTCAGGGCGTACAATCTTCCGCTAGGGATGCTGGCACCGGGGACCAAATCAATCTGGCAATCGTAGACCCGGTGCGGGGGCAGCACTTCAGCCCTAGCCTCATCGAAGACGTCCTGAAAGGTATGGTAGACTTCGGGCAACACAACTGCTTTCTCGGCCTCTGTGGCCACCATGTATTCTCTTGCCGTTCCTGATGTGGGCACCGTTTGCACTCTACAGTGTTGGCTGCAATACGGTGATGTCATCCTGATCTGGTGGGTTGCCCATTCCACTATCGGGTTGTGTTTTACCAGCCAGGGAAGGCCCAAGATGATCCGATACTTTGGGGCTCGAATGTCGCTAAAATCGATGCCCTCTTCATGCTCCTCTCCATACCTCACCGGTAGTACACCGGTGTGATGCCCGATGGGGCCTGTGATAAGCCGTCTTCCATCCACCGCATACACCTCCTCAGGGCGCTCCTTGGGTACCAGGCTGAACCCCAGTCGCTCAGCCTCCTCCTGGTCCATAAAAACACCAGTGGCCCCGGAGTCCACCATGGCTTCTACCGCCTTCCACCTGGCGTCTACACAGATGTGGACTGTGATGTAGATGTGTTGTGGCAGGGATTCAGAAGACCTCAACAAAGAAGGGATGACAGTGCGACTCCGAGAGGTCCCTTCGTCTCTCAGGGAGTCAGGGAGTTTTCAGACGGTACATCGATAGCAGCGGTCACAAGCCTACCAGCCCTGTTGCGGTTAGTCTTTGGTTTGGCCGGACATTCACGAACGTAATGTCCCTTTTTGCCGCAATACAGGAATAGGCCCTGTTTACGTCGGGTTTCTTTTTCTGTGGCGGTGAGACTGGCCCGAACTGCCCCAATATCCATGGGCTCGGCTTTATTAGAGACACTGCTTTCTGAAGCCCCCGACGTCCCCGGAGAGGGCAAGGTTTTCACTCTCTTTTTGTGATCTCCTCTGCGTTCTCCTAACCGATGATCCAATCGTAGGACCAATGCTATTAGCCCTTCACAGGTCTTGGGCTGGGGGTCGATTTGTGCTACAACATCCTTGAGATCTTCACTCAGACCTTGGTGGAACACAGCTATTTGTTTAGACACAGGCCATTTCGTTTCCGCAACTAGCCGACGAAAGGTATTTAAATAATGTACTACGTCGTGGTTGCCCTGACGTAATTCGAGTAATTCACGATCAGCGGTGTAGGTATCCGCCCGTCTGTCGAACACTTTCATGAATTCCTCACGAAACGCACCCCAATCACATAGGATGGGGTCATCCCTGCTCACCAGGGGCACTGCCCATTGAGCCGCGTTTCCAGCGAGGTACGAGATGAGAAAGGCCACTCTGGTCTGACTTGTGGGAAACGCCTTGGGCTTGCAGGATAAATGTAAAGCCACCTGCGTCATGAACACTTGAACAGTTTCGGGGTCTCCGCTGTATCGTTCCGGATTGGCTAGAGGAACAGCCACAGGCATCTCTACAACCACTGCAGGGTCGGTAGTCCCAGTGGCGTTTCCTGCATCAAAGGGATTCCTCTGAGCTGCGTCAAACCTGGCCTTTAAGTCCGCATTCTCTTGCCTGGACGCGGCAAGCTCTACTTGAACTGCTGCCAAGGCTGCCACCACATCGTCCAGTGTGGCCATGTTCTGTCTGCCTCGATCGGGAGACGATTGAAATGTAAGGTCGAATATTATGTAATCCCCCACTTCTCGGGATCGAGGACTAATGGCAAAACAAACCACGGAAACAATTGTTTGTCTATGTTCTTGTTTAATAAGCACAAGTACACATAGAAATAAGGAATACAAAATATTAGAAAGCGCGATTAAGTCTCGTAACACAAGGTCTCTCATACGTTACCCATCAGCCGTTGGCTTCTAATATAAGAGCCGAGATCCAACCGTCCTCTGCATGGACACCGGTCCCGGTGTCCGGTCAACAGAGGACACTGTGCAGAGAAACGGCCGAAAATGCCGTTCGAATACGACTGATGGGGGGGAGCACGATGAGGAGTCCTCCGTACAACTAGAGCCTCGGGAACACCTGTCCAGGTGCTCTACCGGGATGGTACAAGAAGCAATGAGTAACCCCAAAATAGAGATGCAGCAACCACCTCCTTTGGTGGGCGTCTCTATTCCTGTCCATCTCGGGAGCGTAAAAACCAACGCTCGACCGAGACTCACAACTGCAAAGTACAACGAGCAGCCGCTCGTTTCTTGGAGACTTTACCGTAGTTCCAAACTGCGATACCTTCTCCAACGTCGATCTGGACACAGCTCCTTGTTCCCGTGAACACGGAACAAACGGGACACAACGGACAGCCGATCAGGAATCAAAATATTCGACAATGTCCCAACGGCCCAAGCGCTTTATATACTCATTTCCGGGTGTGACGCACCCGCTTGGCATGCCGGATCTTGTAGTTCCTGAACTTCCCGGCTGTATCCTTCTTCTGTACTGAGGTAGTGTTCAGCGCTCTCCCGCGCCACGTAGATCATGACAGTTTTACATTGACGTGCCATTCATTTTGTTAGATATGAGCGGATACTATTTTCAAGAATATTCATCTGCATTATTGAATAAACATGAAAATCAATAAAAACATTAACAAAATAAATCCTTAAACGACATTAAACATCGCCAAAAATTAAAGATTTTTTCCAAATCCGTTAAATGAAATGAAACTAAATTAAGCTTAATTAACCCTTAGACGAGTCCATGGTGCTTGATTTAAAGGAAATGGGGTAATGGAATTGTCCAGGTACACAATAACAAGCCAGGCAAAGATCATATGAGGTAATCTAGGCCAGTGCTTGGTTCAGTTGTATCCAGTAATGTTTATCATGAAAAAAATCTCTGTATGTCACAATTCGCGTGCTTGAAATTTGATCCAGAAATATCTTTCTTATGGAATTCTCTGCTTTTCGCTTGAAAAAGTGGAGGCACTGCAATCTGTTTTCTCTCAAAGGGTGAAGCTGTGAACCATGTAGGGAATCCAGGGCACCTGACAGTGACCATATGACCTACACTCGCTGCCCAGTATGCATGGAATGTAGATGCGAGCTCTCTTCCCTTTATCCATTCATATGAGCTCACCTTTGCTGCCCATAGGCAGAAAAAGTAGTTAAGGCCAGCCATGCGGGCCAACTGGTCGCTGAGGGTAAGGAACTCTGAAGAGTTACATTGACTGACAGTTCTCTCATTTGGCTCGTTCAAAAATGATCTCGAAATTGTACATAGATGTGGGCGATAACAACCTATAAGTCCATCAAGTCTATCCACACCCCTCATTGTGAAATAGCTTTCAATCTCCTTAGTCTCAAGACTTGTTCAAGGATTTTTAGTTCATCAGGCAAAGTAACATTTTGCCATACATTTCTCCTTCCATCCCATTGGCTAGCAATGGGACTCCATTTGATGCCAATAGAGAAATCTGGCGGTCCTTGCTGGTGGTGTTATAGGAAGCTACTTAGTCTTGACTTGCTGTAGCATTGACTGTGTTTAGCCTTTAGCTCTGTCTTTTCTTCATGCTATGATCACCCCATAGGGGGCCCGATTCATAAAGGTAAACTTAGACCTGAAGTCTAACTTTGGACCTGTAGACTAACTTTAGACTCAAAGTCTAACTTTACACCTGAAGTCTAAGGGCCCGATTCACAAAGGTAAAGTTAGGCCAAAGGGCTAATGTAGACCAAAAGTCCAACGTTACTACTTTTCGGTATTCACAAATGTAAGTTACTACTAGTAACTTTACTACTAATCATTTTAATAGTAGTAACTTTACTACTAGTAAGTTTACTAGTGGTTAGGTTACTAGTAGTAACTAAGCTTTGTCAATACCAAAAAAGTAGTAAAGTTAGACTTTTGGTCTAACATTACCCTTGTGAATCAGGCCTTAGACTTCAGGTCTAAAGTTAGACTGCAGGCCTAGGTTTGCCTTTGTGAATTGGGCCTTTGTCTTTCCTAGGCTCTTTCAAGTTCTGTTATGGCAATTGCATCTATCAGCAGTCATTAAATACTGTTTCGTGAAGTAAACCCAATTTCTGTGTAGTATTTTTGACTCCTTAACTGCTTGAATCAGAAAGATGGTACCTCATACAGGCATAGACTGTGTTTGGGTTTGGTTCTTCTGCTCAGAGAGAACATCTGCCTCATTGTAGCCTAATGTTTTTTCATATATATCATTATTGGAACTGGCTCAAAAGAAAGCTACAACTGTATTCTAGAACCCCAGTTCAAATTATTCAACTGCTATGCTAAGCTGTTTCCGACTCAGCCACCAAACTCTAGATTTCAATACTTTGACCACCAATGTATTTTTTTTTCAATTCATTTTTATATTTGGAAATGCCGAACAAACAGTCAATGGTTGTCTCAGAGTGCTACGGGAGGTAGGGGGTAACAAAAGGTAATGCTGGCTCAGCAACAGATGAAACTGGTGGAGTCCAGAGGTGTAAGGGTCCCAGTGTGCTGGACAAAGCATTTTGTAGAGGGGCTAGGCCAACCAGGGAGCAGTGGGTGAGGGTTGGCTCAATAATAAGGTGAGACATGACTAGGTCACAGTGTATACACGCTTGGCTTCATTGAGAAAGGCTAACACAGGGTTTCAGGTCCCTCATAATACAGGGCAGGTGGCATGTTGGAGACTTCATCATGTTTTTTTAACTACACCTGAGCCAAGAAGAAAATAAACTGAAATGGCACACGCTTCAACTCTAGTTCTCACAAATTTCTCTGTCAGCCATACTGGGAGATGGCCAATGGCAAGACCATTAGTCTTTCCTGTCACTCTACAATTAAAGTTTATTTAATGAAAAATGCTGGCTCAAACTAATCTTAACCGAAAAGAGACTCAAACTGATCATGATACCATGCCCAACGCAATAGAGTCAGACCCCAAAAAAGAAAGACCAGTCACTCTCCCAAACCTGCCCTCAACAGAAGGTTTAAAAGAAAGTATGCTCCATTTTCCCCATATTGACGGCATGTTTTAAATGGGAGAAAGCACCTCTGGTACCCAAATTTCAGGGTGGTAACTCCTTTAACATGCATCAATGTCTTAAGCAGGAGAAAGCTAAAAATGAGACCATTGCTGACTCAAAAATCCAGAGTGCTGGCACTGATGCACATTCGCACAAAAAAACACTACAACCACACCCTACGCACACACTCTATCCACATCTTTGCACAGACGGTGACGACAGACCTAGCAGCTATATTAAACCCACTCTACACTAATCTCCCACTCTAGCACACAGACATGTGCTCTTGACCAACACCAGTAACCTATTTCTTGCTATGCCCCCAATCGACCCCTCCTGGCTCCGAAGCCTTGTAGTCCTCTCAAACCTCTAGAATGCCAAACAATACAACAGGCATTCAAATATCCAAACTAAGGGGCATATGTCCTCAGAGCTTATCTATACAATACTCAGCAGCCTTAATCTCCAAATGTCCAAGAAAAAGACTCAACAAAACCACTTTGAGATCAAACCATAAACTGCCATTGCTGACCTTTATACAAACCTTAAGACTTAAATGACCAAAGGCGACCTTCTCTTCTTCACACCCACCCTCAGGTCATCACCAAAAGCGGCCTTCTCTTCTTCACACCAGCCCTCAAGTCATCACCAAAAGCGGCCTTCTCTTCTTCACAACCACCCTAAAGTCATCACTGAAAATGACCTTCTCTTCTTCACATCCACCCTCGGGTCATCAGCAAAAGTGGCCTTCTCTTCTTCACAATCACCCTCAAGTCATCACTAAAAATGACCTTCTCTTCTTCACACCCACCCTCAATTCATCACTGAAAGCGATCTTCTTTTGTTCAAACCCACCCTCAATTCATTACCGAAAGCTGCCTTCTCTTCAAACCCACACTCAAATCATCACTGAAAGCGACCTTCTGTTCTTCCAACCCACCCTCAAGTCATCACTGAAAGTGACCTTCTCTTCTTCAAACCCACCCTCAAGTCAACACCAAAAGCGACCTTCTCTTCTTCTCACCCACCCTCTAGTCATCACCAAAAGCGACCTTCTCTTCTTCACACCCACCCTCAAGTCATCACCAAAAGCGAGCTCCTCTTCTTCACACCCACCCTCAAGTCATCACCAAAAGCGACCTTCTCTTCTTCACACCCACCCACCACCCACCCTCAAGTCATTACCAAAAGTGGTCTTCTCTTCTTTAAACACACCCTTAAGTCATCACCGAAAACAACCTTCTTTTCTTCACACTCACCCTCAGTCATCACCGAAAGCGACCTTCTCTTCTTTAAACCCAGCCTCAAGTCATCACCAAAAGCGGCCTTCTCTTCTTCACACCCAACCTCGAATTATCACCAAAAGCGACCTTCTCTTCTTCAAACCCACATTCAAGTCATCACTGAAAGCGACCATCGCTTCTACACATCCACCCTCAAGTTATCACAAAAAGCGACCTTCCCTTCTTCTCACCCACCCTCAAGTCATCACCAAAAGCGGCCTTCTCTTCTTCACACCCACCCTCAAGTCATCCCCAAAAGCTTACGTTCTCTTCTTCACATCCAACCTCAGGTCATCACCAAAAGCGACCTTCTCTTCTTCAAACCCACCCTCAAGTCATCACTGAAAGCGACCGTCTCTTCTTCACATCCACCCTCAAGTTATCACCAAAAGCGACCTTCTCTTCTTCAAACCCACCCTCAAGTCATCATCAAAAGCGGCCTTCTCTTCTTCACACCCACCCTCAAGTCATCATCAAAAGCGGCCTTCTCTTCTTCACACCCACCCACAAGTCATCACTGAAAATGACCTTCTCTTCTTCACATCCACCATCAGGTGATCACCAAAAGCGACCTTCACTTCTTCAAACCTACCCTCAAGTCATCACTGAAAGTGACCGTCTCTTCTTCACATCCACCATCAATTTATCACCAAAAGCGATCTTCTCTTCTTCACACCCACCCACCACCCACCCTCAAGTCATCACCAAAAGCGACCTTCTCTTCCTCACATCCACCCTCAAGTCATCACCAAAAGCAGCCTTCTCTTCTTCACATCCACCTTCAGGTCATCACAAAAAGCGACCTTCTCTTCTTCACACCCACCCTAAAGTCATCACTGAAAATGACCTTCTCTTCTTCAAACCCACCATCAAGTCATCGGTGAAAGCGACCGTCTCTTCTTCACATTCACCCTCAAGTTATCACCAAAAGAGACCATCTCTTCTTCTCACCCACCCTCAAGTCATCACCAAAAGCGACCTTAACTTCTTCTCACCCACCCTCAAGTCATCAACAAAAGCGGCCTTCTCTTCTTCACAATCACCCTAAAGTCATCACTGAAAATGACCGTCTCTTCTTCAAACCCACCCTCAAGTCATCACTGAAAGTGACCTTCTCTTCTTCAAACCCACCCTCAAGTCATCACCAAAAGTGACCATCTCTTCTTCACACCCACCCTCAAGTCATCACCAAAAGCGAACTTCTCTTCTTCACACCCACCCACAAGTCATCACCAAAAGCGACCTTCTCTTCTTCACACCCACCCTCAAGTCATCACCAAAAGCGACCTTCTCTTCTTCACACCCACCCACCACCCACCCTCAAGTCATTACCAATAGCGGCCTTCTCTTCTTTAAACACACCCTTAAGTCATCACCGAAAACAACCTTCTTTTCTTCACACTCACCCTCAGTCATCACCGAAAACGACCTTCTCTTCTTCAAACCCACCTTCAAGTCATCACCAAAAGCGGCCTTCTCTTCTTCACACCCACCCTCAAATTATCACCAAAGCGACCTTCTCTTCTTCAAACCCACATTCAAGTCATCACTGAAAGCGGCCATCGCTTCTTCACATCCACCCTCAAGTTATCGCAAAAAGCGACATTCCCTTCTTCTCACCCACCTTCAAGTCATCACCAAAAGCGGCCTTCTCTTCTTCACACCCACCCTCAAGTCATCACCAAAAGCGGCCTTCTCTTCTTCACAACCACCCTCAAGTCATCACCAAAAGTGGCCTTCTCTTCTTCACACCCACTCTCAAGTCATCACTGAAAATTACGTTCTCTTCTTCACATCCACCTTCAGGTCATCACCAAAAGCTACTTTCTCTTCTTCAAACCCACCCTCAAGTCATCATCAAAAGTGGCCTTCTCTTCTTCACACCCACCCTCAAGTCATCACCAAAAGCGGCCTTCTCTTCTTCACAACCACCCTCAAGTCATCACCAAAAGTGGCCTTCTCGTCTTCACACCAACTCTCAAGTCATCACTGAAAATTACGTTCTCTTCTTCACATCCACCTTCAGGTCATCACCAAAAGCGACCTTCTCTTCTTCAAACCCACCCTCAAGTCATCATCAAAAGCGGCCTTCTCTTCTTCACATCCACCCTCAGGTCATCACCAAAAGAGACCTTCTCTTCTTCAAACCCACCCTCAAGTCATCACTGAAAGCGACCGTCTCTTCTTCACATCCACCCTCAAGTTATCACCAAAAGCGCCCTTCTCTTCTTCAAACCCACCCTCAAGTCATCATCAAAAGCAGCCTTCTCTTCTTCACACCCACCCTCAAGTCATCACCAAAAGCGGCCTTCTCTTATTCACACCCACCCACAAGTCATCACTGAAAATGACCTTCTCTTCTTCACATCCACCCTCAGGTGATCACCAAAAGCGACCTTCACTTCTTCAAACCTACCCTCAAGACATCACTGAAAGTGACTGTCTCTTCTTCACATCCACCCTCAATTTATCACCAAAAGCGACCTTCTCTTCTTCACACCCACCCACCACCCACCCTCAAATCATCACCAAAAGCGACCTTCCCTTCTTCTCACCCACCCTCAAGTCATCACCAAAAGCGACCTTCTCTTCTTCAAACCCACCCTCAAGTCATCACCAAAGGCGACCTTCTCTTCTTCAAACCCACCCTCAAGTCATCACCGAAAACGGCCTTCTCTTCTTCACACCCACCCTCAAGTCATCACCAAAGTGACCTTCTCTTCTTCACACCCACATACCACCCACCCTCAAGTCATTACCAAAATTAGCCTTCTCTTCTTCAAACCCACCCTCAAGTCATCACCGAAAACGGCCTTCTCTACTTCACACCTACCCTCAAGTCATCACCAAAGCGACCTCTTCTTCACACCCACTGTCAAGTCAGCACCAAAAGCGACCTTCTCTTCTTCACCCCACCCTCAAGTTATCTCTAAAAACGACCATCTCTTCTTCAAACCCACCCTTAAGTAATCACCAAAAGCGGACTTATCTTCAAACCCACCCTCAAGTCATCACTGAAAGCGACCTTCTCTTCTTCACACCCACCCACCACCCACCCTCGTCATCACCAATAGTGATGTTATCTTTTTCACACCCACCCTCTAGTCATCACCAAAAGCGACCTTCCCTTCTTCTCACCCACCCTCAAGTCATCACCAAAAGCGGCCTTCTCTTCTTCACACCCACTCTCAAGTCATCACTGAAAATTACGTTCTCTTCTTCACATCCCCCTTCAGGTCATCACCAAAAGTGACCTTCTCTTCTTTAAACCCACCCTCAAGTCATCATCAAAAGCGGCCTTCTCTTCTTCACACCCACCCTCAAGTTATCACCAAAAGCGGCCTTCTCTTCTTCACAACCACCCTCAAGTCATCACCAAAAGCGACCTTCTCTTCTTCAAACCCACCCTCAAGTCATCACTGAAAGCGACCGTCTCTTCTTCACATCCACCCTCAAGTTATCACCAAAAGCGACCTTCTCTTCTTCAAGCCCACCCTCAAGTCATCATCAAAAGCAGCCTTCTCTTCTTCACACCCACCCTCAAGTCATCACCAAAAGCGGCCTTCTCTTATTCACACCCACCCACAAGTCATCACTGAAAATGACCTTCTCTTCTTCACATCCACCCTCAGGTGATCACCAAAAGCGACCTTCACTTCTTCAAACCTACCCTCAAGACATCACTGAAAGTGACCGTCTCTTCTTCACATCCACCCTCAATTTATCACCAAAAGTGACCTTCTCTTCTTCACACCCACCCACCACCCACCCTCAAGTCATCACCAAAAGCGACCTTCCCTTCTTCACATCCACCCTCAGGTGATCACCAAAAGCGACCTTCACTTCTTCAAACCTACCCTCAAGACATCACTGAAAGTGACCGTCTCTTCTTCACATCCACCCTCAATTTATCACCAAAAGCGACCTTCTCTTCTTCACACCCACCCACCACCCACCCTCAAGTCATCACCAAAAGCGACCTTCCCTTCTTCTCACCCACCCTCAAGTCATCACCAAAAGCGACCTTCTCTTCTTCAAACCCACCCTCAAGTCATCACCGAAAACGGCCTTCTCTTCTTCACACCCACCCTCAAGTCATCACCAAAGTGACCTTCTCTTCTTCACACCCACATACCACCCACCCTCAAGTCATTACCAAAAGCAGCCTTCCCTTCTTCAAACCCACCCTCAAGTCATCACCGAAAACGGCCTTCTCTACTTCACACCCACCCTCAAGTCATCACCAAAGCGACCTCTTCTTCACACCCACCGTCAAGTCAGCACCAAAAGCGACCTTCTCTTCTTCACCCCACCCTCAAGTTATCTCTAAAAACGACCTTCTCTTCTTCAAACCCACCCTCAAGTAATCACTGAAAGCAACCATCTCTTCTTCACACCCACCCTCAAGTCATCACCAAAAGCGGACTTATCTTCAAACCTACCCTCAAGTCATCACTGAAAGCGACCTTCTCTTCTTCACACCCACCCACCACCAACCCACGTCATCACCAATAGTGATCTTATCTTTTTCACACCACCCTCTAGTCATCACCAAAAGCGACCTTCCCTTCTTCTCACCCACCCTCAAGTCATCACCAAAAGCGGCCTTCTCTTCTTCACACCCACCCTCAAGTCATCACCAAAAGCAGCCTTCTCTTCTTCAAACCCACCCTCAAGTCATCACGAAAACGGCCTTCTCTTCTTCACACCCCCCTCAAGTCATCACCAAAGCGACCTTCTCTTCTTCACACCCACTGTCAAGTCAGCACCAAAAGCGACCTTCTCTTCTTCAAACCCACCCTCAAGTTACCTCTAAAAACGACCTTCTCGTCTTCAAACCCACCCTCAAGTAATCACTGAAAGCGACCATCTCTTCTTCACACCCACCCTCAAGTCATCACCAAAAGCGGACTTATCTTCATACCCACCCTCAACTCATCACTGAAAGCGACCTTCTCTTCTTCACACCCACCCACCACCCACCCTCAAGTCATTACCAATAGTGATCTTTTCCTTTTTCACATCCTCCCTCATGTCATCACCAAAAGCGTCCTTCTCTTCTTCACACCCACCCTCAAGTCATCCCAAAAAGGGACCTTCTCTTCTTCACATCCACTGTCAAGTCATCACCAAAAGCAGCCTTCTCTTCTTCACATCCACCTTCAGGTCATCACAAAAAGCGACCTTCTCTTCTTCACACCCACCCTAAAGTCATCACTGAAAATGACCTTCTCTTCTTCAAACCCACCCTCAAGTCATCGGGGAAAGCGACCGTCTCTTCTTCACATCCACCCTCAAGTTATCACCAAAAGCGACCATCTCTTCTTCTCATCCACCCTCAAGTCATCATCAAACGCGACCTTAACTTCTTCAAACCCACCCTCAAGTCATCACCAAAAGCGGCTTTCTCTTCTTCACAACCACCCTCGAGTCATCACTGAAAATTACCTTCTCTTCTTCACATCTACCCTCAGGTCATCACCAAAAGCGACCTTCTCTTCTTCACTCCCACCCTCAAGTCATCACCAAAAGTGGCCTTCTCTTCTTCACATCCACCCTCAGGTCATCACCAGAAGCGCCCTTTTCTTCTTCACACCCACCCAACACCCACCCTCAAGTCATCACCAAAAGTGATCTCCTCTTCTTTACACCCTCCCTCAAGACATCACTGAAACCGACCTTCTCTTCTTCACAACCACCCTCAAGTCATCACCAAAAGCGACCTTCTCTTCTTCACACCCACCCTCACGTCATCATCAAAAGTGACCTTCTCTTCTTCTAACCCACCCTCAAGGCATCACCAAAAGCGACTTTCTCTTCTTCATATCCACACTCAGGTCATCACCAAAAGCGACCTTCTGTACTTCAAACACACCTTCAAGTCATAACCAAAGGCGACCTTCTCGTCTTCAAACCCACCCTCAAATCATCACTAAAAGCGGCCTTCTCTTCTTCCCACCCACCCTCAAGTCATCACCAAAAGCGATCTTCTCTTCTTCACACCCACCCTCACGTCATCACCAAAAGCAACCTTCTCTTCTTCAAACTCACCCTCAAGTCATAGCCAAAAGCGGCCTTCTCTTCTTCAAACCCACCCTCAGGTCATCACCAAAAGCGGCCTTCTCTTCTTCACACCCACCCTCAAGCCATCACTGAAAGCGACCGTCTCTTCTTCACATCCACCCTTAAGTTATCACCAAAAGCGACCTTCTCTTCTCACCCACCCTCAGGTCATCACCAAAAGAGACATTCTCTTCTTCACACCCACCCTCAAGTCATCACCAAAAGCGCCCTTTTCTTCTTCACACCCACACACCACCCACTCTCAAGTCATCACCAAAAGTGATCTCCTCTTCTTCACACCCACCCTCAAGTTATCACTGAAACCGACCTTCTCTTTTTCACAATCACCCTCAAGTCATCACCAAAAGCGACCTTCTCTTCTTCACACCCACCCTCACGTCATCACCAAAAGCGATCTTCTCTTCTTCACACCCACCCTCAAAGCATCACCAAAAGCGACCTTCTCTTCTTCACATCCACCCTCAGGACATCACCAAAAGCAACCTTCTCTTCTTCAAACCCACCCTCAAGTCATCACCAAAAGCGGCCTTCTCTTCTTCACATCCACCCTCAAGTCATCCAGCGGCCTTCTATTCAAACCCACCCTCAAATCATCACTGAAAGCGACCTTTTCTTCTTCAACCCACCCTCAAATCATCACTGAAAGCGACCTACTCTTCTTCAAACCCACCCTCAAGTCATCACTGAAAGCGACCTTCTCTTCTTCACATCCACCCTCAGGACATCACCAAAAGCGACCTTCTCTTCTTCAAACCCACCCTCAAGTCATCACCAAAAGCGGCCTTCTCTTCTTCACATCCACCCTCAAGTCATCCCAAAAGCGGCCTTCTCTTCAAACCCACCCTCAAATCATCACTGAAAGCGACCTACTCTGCTTCAAACCCACCCTCAAGTCATCACTGAAAGCGACCGCCTCTTCTTCACATTCACCCGCAAGTTAGCACCAAAGCGACCTTCTCTTCTTCACATCCACCCTCAGGTCATCACCAAAAGCGGCATTCTTTTCTTCACACCCACCCTCAAGTTATCACCAAAAACAAACTTTTCTTCTCACCCACCCTCAAGTCATCACAAAAAGCGACCTTCTCTTCTTCACATCCACCCTCAAGTCATCACCAAAAGCGACCGTCTCTTCTTCACATCCACCCTCAAGTTATCACCAAAAGCGACCTTCTCTTCTTCACATCAGCCCTCAGGTCATCACCAAAAGCGACCGTCTCTTCTTCACACCCACCCTCAAGTCATCACCAAAATCGACCTTCTCTTCTTCAAACCCACCCTCAAGTCATCTACAAAATCGACCTTCTCTTCTTCAAACCCACCCTCAAGTCATCACTGAAAGCGACCTCCTCTTTTTCACACCCAACCACCACCCACCCTCAAGTCATTACGAAAAGCAGGCTTCTCTTCTTCACACCCACCCTCAAGTCATCACTGAAAGCGACCTTCTCTTCTTCCTAACCACCCTCAAGTCATCACTAAAAGTGACCCTATAGCCATGGTTTGACATGTTCCCGTCGAAATTCACCTCAAGAAGCTCTCAAAATTGAAAGAGGTCACAGAATCAACACTACAGCTTTATATGGAATCTCACTATTAAAATCTAGGGCGACGCCCCTATTATGATTGAAGCCAATGACAGCGATCTGCCACCATCTGATCTTCCAAAGCCTGAAAAATACAAATAACCCACGATACCCACTGACTGGCAAACCAACACGAAGCAGCTCCCTCACTTTCTGCCTCTACTACTCCCATCAAACTCCATTCCACTAACAACTGAGGCCCAGATGGTGCCCCTGCCTAAAATCATTGTTACTGTTGTCAATGCGCCCCCTACAATGTTGACTCTGCCTAACCTTCAAGCTTCTGATGACTTCGAGCTCCGTCAAGCTCTGAATTCTGATAAAAAATGTGGCCTAATTAACATTCAATCAGCCCTCAGCTAGTATAAAAACACCGTTGACCTCTTGGATGAATCAGGCAGAAGTTTAGCTGGGCTCCCAGTGGCGTGGTTTGATGTCAACGTCTGAACAACAGAACAATCTCCTTGCTTGAAATCAAACAAATCCTACTTATGAATAGAGAGGGTAAACCTGAGGATTTGGTAACAGTGCATATACATGAATGAATGAATGAATACATTTATTGTGGTTACTCAAAAAAATAATAGAGCAATTAAATAATTAAAAACATTCGCATTGTAAAAATCTAAAGTGCATTATCTATATATCATATACATTAGAACTTACATGCATTATAGTACCAGCACCACATTACCATCCTTTTAGTGCCTAGCAGCCAGAT
This sequence comes from Lissotriton vulgaris, assembly GCF_964263255.1. NCBI lineage: Eukaryota > Metazoa > Chordata > Amphibia > Caudata > Salamandridae > Lissotriton > Lissotriton vulgaris. The sequence continues at coordinate 274,540,193 of NC_141698.1, read as the reverse complement.
GCATTATCGGTGGAATATACCCCAGACCATTTGCATGAGTTTCTTTAACTCACACGCTAGCTACAGATTATCATCATCTTAAACCCAACATAGAAACTAACCACCAGAAGCAGAAATGATTTCCATCCCCATCCAAAGCAGACAATTAGGAAATATAAGTCCTGAGTAATTGAATAATCCTACAATGCCGACAAAATCAACTCGCAACAAATGACCTCAATGTTCTTCTTCATCTTCTTCTCAATCATTACCTTAAACTAACCACTTCTCCAGATTCACTAGCTCCCACTAAACCCAGATAAACCAAGATGGTCATGAACCCCACCAACAAGAGATTTGGTAGGGCTCATGCAGAACCGCAACACGCCAAATGAACGTTTGCAAGATCTTTTCTGTATTTGAATATATGACAGAAGTCTGTATGAGTGCTGAGGTGCAGTGATGCTCTAGCATCAGCAAGCGTTTGGAGCACGTGTGATGTCATCAATAGAATGTTGGTGCTGAGGCAAAAAGAACGTAAGGCATTTGGAAGTAGGAGGCTGAGGAGGCAGGAGCTATAGCAGAGAAAGTGTGGAGGGCAAGAGCCGGTGTTTTTATAGCTATCCCTGATAGGCGCGTTGTACAACTACCCCTTGGGTCAACTTACATTTGGAGTGTTACCAAAGGAGGTTTTCAGTATTATCTTGAAAGAGATCCCAGGTCCCTGAAAGCACAGATGGGCTTCAAGAACCAACCTACCTTTCTTGGTATGGATCGCCGCAACCTACCTTTCTTGGTAGGATCGCCGCAACCTACCTTTCTTGGTATGGATCGCCGCAACCTACCTTTCTTGGTAGGATCGCCGCAACCTACCTTTCTTGGAAGGATTGCCGCAGATGAGAGGGAGACCAGAAGGTAAGGAGGCATTCCCATGTTTTCTTGTAGTACAGCAAAGGATTGCTCAGGTTTGAGTAAAAGTATCGTGTGGGATGGATGTGTGAAATTATGGGGATCCAGAACTAGCCCATTCACCAGTAAATGCATCAAGGCCATAGAGAACTATAATTTATTCAAGATGAAAATAGGTTGGTCTTCATAACCTGGTAAGCGACGTGTAATTTGAAGTGAAACAATAGCAGACAATGGTTCAGCACTCAAAATGTGTATATATATTATATAAAATGCATATGAAATTCAGAAAAAGTGTTTTTCATTAACAATCAAGTAATCACGGTGCATATGTATGCAACTAACAAACAAAGTAGATGTCATGAAACAATGTATAAGATGCAAACTCCATGCACTTTAGTCTTAAGTGCCATGAGTATTTAGGTTTCACGTAGAACAGAGAGCTCTGTAAGTTATGTTAGGCCCCGGAAAGACTACGGCCTCTATGTTGAGCTGTAAACAAGTCGTAAATAAAAGGAGCCTTTTCACACAAGGATATGGTCTGGGCAGTTGCTTATTGGAGAGCACTGCAATACCACTGTGTTAGAATTGGGGGTCTCTGGTTGGCGCAAGTATTCACTTGTGACAAGCAGGGACCCTCTCCTCTAAGTCAGGGCGAAGGATGATCCCTTAGATTTACCCTTGCTCACCCTCTAGGTGCGTGGCGTGAGCAGCCAAGGCTATTCTTCAGGCGTTGATTAGTTAAGCATTTGTAATAACACATAAGTAACATAGGCTAATCCTCCCACAAATGGACACCAGGCAGGTATTGTAAAAATACGTTCCTTTATGTAAAATATATATATATTTGAGCAGTCAGACTTATCACAAGACTGATAACGTTTTTGGTTGGGCCACAGATTAAAATAGGCAAGCTTTTCTTCAGTTTACAGTTCAAATGTAAAAGGTTTCTTGTTACTTCAGATTACTTTCAAATTAAATATCCTTCTCACAGTTCTCTTAGTTCTTTTATGATTCTCCAGCCAACAGGGCTCCCTTCATGCTCTATTAGGAACACCCGGCCAGTCTTTGGTCGTTCTAGCGCTTCGCAGCGCTTCTGAGTCCTCAGCGCGGTGAAAAGTGAAAACACCCTATCACGGCTCACGCATCCGGCGTGAGCGCTCGTACGCCGCGTACACTACGTTAGCCAGAAGAGGAGCGTACCGGTGCTAGACTCGGCCCGAGGCGCACAGGTCCCGCTTGGTCAGGGAAGGGCCCCGGTCGCTCTCTCACCTGCGCTGTGCTTCTGGCAGGGGGCGGGTGACTGGGGGCCAGCACACCCGAGTGGGAGCGCTCAGCTTTACTCACGTATTGGCAGGAGCGGAGGCGGCTGGCGCGGGGAAGGGGAAATCAAACATTGCGGGCCCCTAGCCCGATGTCACCGATTTGGAAAATGTTGCGGTTGCTTGGTGAGAGTCGGCACGGATCAGTGCGACTCAGGTGATTGGGGGCACTTCTGGATCCTGACGTCAGCGGGCATATGCAATCAGGCAGGCGCGGCCCACGACCCTCAGCACGGAGGTGCAGGGGTCTCCACAGCGGGGGCGGCGCGGCCTGATCAGTCTCTACGATAGCGAAGCGGGGTCACAGGGCACGGCCCGTGCAGCTGTCAACCCGGCACAATTCACGATCGACAGAGAGGAATTCCGGCGGGAGGGGTGAGAGCGCTTCAGCGCACTCCAGTAGCAGGCATGGGGCAGAGGAGCAGGAAGCCTAGCCCGGGGGCAGAGAGCGACTCTGATTGGAGCGAGGCTCCCACAGGGACAAAGGCAGGCAAGCTCCCGAGTGCCACAGCCCTAGGATAGGCGATGAGGGGCGCAGTCTGGTTCCGGCGGGATGCACATACGGCTCGAATGTCAGGACGAGCAAAAGCACCAAGAACCCACTAGTCCTGGGGTTCAGTTCAGGGGGCAAGCTCAATCAAGCCCTTGGAGAATGTTTCAAAGCACAAGTCAGCAAAGTCTTTTTCAAAAGTCTTCTCCTCTCCTTTCTCAGCAAGGCAAGCAGCAGGCCAGTCCTTCCAGCGTCTTCTTCTCCTTCTAGTCGGGCAGAGGTTCTTTGTGGGAAACAGGATTCTGATTTACAAGGAGCAGGGCTCCTACTTTTATACACCATTTTCTTTGTTCTTACAGGCCAGGGGGGCCTCTGCATAACTTCATTCAGTCTCTGAGCACTTTGTTGGGTGTAATCTGGCTTCTGCTTTCAGTGTGAGGGGCAGGCACATCAGACGCTCCACAGGAGGTGGAGCCAGCATTGTGGGGACAGGGGCAGCCAGGAGTACCTTGTTGACAGTGCTTCGCCCTTCCTGGGCCAGGTGTAGGCTGAGTCATCAGTCGCTCCCCAGGGGGCGGAGCCAGCATTGTGGTGGCAGAGCACAGACCCATCTAGAGTCCAGGGGCACTCCTACCTCCCACTAAGGTGTAATCCTTGCATTCACAACCTGTCATCCCCCAGCTTTGTCACTCACATAACCCAGACAGTCAGATACACATCCTAGCAGAGGCGGGCTGAAATGGTTAGGCAAGCAAATGCTAGCTTTCTAAAAGTAGCATTTGCAAACACAGGATATTAAAATAAACTTTACTAAAAGATGTATTTTATTATTCTGAGTTCAGGCATACTAAACATGACTCTCTACCATGTTCCCTGAGCCTGCTGGGATTATAGGGTGTAATAATTCCAGCAGCTCATCTGGCCTAAAGGGAACAGGTAGCCTTAAAATAGTGAAAAACGAATTTGGCAGTAATTCACTATTAGGACATGCCACACACATCAGAGCATGTCCTACCCTACACTTACAATGCACCCTGCCCTTGGGCCTACCAGAGGGGTGACTAATATGAAGTTAAGGGAAGGTTTAGGGGCTGGCAAGTGTGTGCACTTGCCCAGCTAGCGTGACAGTACCAGACTGCACGCAGGTTCTGCAATGGCAGACCATAGACACATTTTAAAAGGCTGCTTCTGTTGGTGGCGCAACCAGCGCTGCAGGCCCTCCAGCAGCATTGGCATTTACAAGCCCTGGCACTCCTGGTGCACTTTACTGGGGACTGACAGTAAATCCAATGAACCAATCATGGAAATCAATCACAGTTACATTTTACATTGGGAGAGCATATGCACTTTAGCACTGGTCAGCAGTGGTAAAGTTCCCAGAGTCATTAAACCAACAAAAACAGGTCAGAGAGAATATTGGAGGAAGGCAAAAAGTTCAAGGATGACCCTGCCAAGAGGGCCAAGTCCAACACACTGTCTATGATCACTTTGCACAGAGCGACACACACTCTATATAATTAGTTAGAACTAGGCAGTGTTAAGGCAAATAAACTACTTATTCTAGAAAAGCACTTCATTCATCAGCTCATGTGAAATGTTTTCTTTCTTTATTAATTTCAGAGAATTCTGGTCGATTTTGCCTCAGCCATATTGCTCAAAAAGTGAAACCAATTCTCTTGATCATCACGGGTCAGAGTCAATAAAGATGGAGGGAAGGTTCTGTTCCACAGTCATTTTACATAATCACTCTCAGAACACCCTCGGTTGTGAATGAAAGCCTGGGGCTGGAACACGGTCTCCCTGATGACGCACAGTCAGCTGCTAACTCTGTAACACGTCCACATGCGTTTCGAGCAAGTGGATATGAGACATGTCTCTTCGACACAGACACTGTGCAATGGGGGAAGACTGAGGGCCAGATATACGACCCTCAGTCTCTGCCACTCGTAATTTGCATTTTTTTTGCAAATGGCAAATAGAGAGTCGAAAACACTGATGTACAACAGTGTCAGAGACACTGTTTGCGATTCCCAAATGGGTCGCAAAGAACCTCCTCATTAATATTCATGAGGCAGATCGCATTTTGCGACCCCTTGGTAATGGCCGGCACTCTCTGGGATGGTGGCCTGCTGAGGTCAGCCGACCACCATGTCTGTGACTGCTTTGTCAATAAAGCAGTTTTTTTTTTAATGCAGCCTGTTTTCCTGAAAGGAAAACAGGGTGCATTTAACAAATAAAAATGAAATGTATCAATTTCATTTTTTAAGAGTGGTCAATGGGAACACTGCCTGCTCTTAAAAAACATTTTCGCTGCCAATCACAAAGGGGAAGGGGTTCCCCTGGGAACCCCTCTCCGTTTGCGAGTGGCTTACCACCAGTTTGAAATTGGTGGTAAATGCAATTGTTTTGCAACCACATTTGCGATTGCAAAACAATCTTACATCCCCCTGCGACTCACTATTAAGAAGGGATGCCCTTGGCACGCCCCCTACTAATAGCGACGAGCAAACCCTATTTCGCGAGTCGTTAACAGGTTACTGACTCACACAATAGGTTTGGTACATGCTAAAAACCTTTATATCTGACCCTAAGAGCCTGATCTAGAGTTTGGTGGATGGCTTCCTCCGTCACTAATGTGACAGCTATCGCCTCCACCTTATTACAAGTGCATTATATCCTATGACACTTGTGGTACGGCGAAGGGATATCTGTCACATTGGTGACAGAGCTACCCATCTGCCGAACTCTAAATCAGGCCCCAAGTGTCTGTCTGTGGTAAATGTAAATGTACAGGAATTTATATAGCGCAAATCACCGAGCGGTTTCTAAGCGCTTGCTTAGGGAACCCGTCCTGGTATTCCCCTGTGAGATAACCCCGGCAGGGTATCCGCAAGGTGAAAGCCAGGCATCCCGCCGCAAGGGGCCGTTGTGGAGATTAAGCAAGCTATTGCCCAGAGTCGCAGAGTGTGAACCCGTGAATCGAGTAGGCACCGGAGCGAGAATTGTCGAGTCCATGGACATTTTTAGGACCCAAGACCCCGCCGAGCCGGGTATTGAACCCTGGTCCCGGGATGACCTCTGCTTCCAGGTCTGCCTCCTCTAACCAGTGAGCCACACTTCTAACGCATGCCTAGCTCTGTAACTCCAGCTGAGCAGCAGACTGGCACACCCTGTTAGCACAACAGCATCTGTTGAAGTCTTGCCCTTCCACTTGTGTTGAGCTCCAGCTGGCTTCTGTTGGAGGGTCCTGAAATATCATGCCAGAGGAATATTCCATCAATATTAGCCCCCAGCCCTCAAGAGCCTCCAAGGCACTTGCTCCTGACTGTGCTTGTCAACAAGAACTTACATCATGACCTCTACAGTAATCCATGTTCAGGGTCACAAGGGAAGGTCCAAGATTACACTTTTTAAAGGTACACATTTTGCTAGGTAAAACCTGGCATAAAATGTCAGGGGGCAAATCCCCATACTGAGATACATAATTCAGAACAAAGAGGTAAGTAATATCACACACAGTAAACAAAGGATGAACGGCAAACTAACCACAAAATATCTTTGGAGGAGTGTGGCTCAATGGTTAGAGCGGCAGACCCTGATGCAGAGTTCTGGCCCGGGACCAGGGCTCAATTCCTGCCTCGGCGGGTCCTGGGCTCAATTTCCTGGGACCTGACAATTCTCGCCTCGGTGCCTATTCTAATCATGGGTCCCACTCTGCAACTCTGGGCAATAGCTTGCTTAACCTCCACACTGGCCCCAACAGCGCTAGGATGCCTGGCTTCACCTTGGGGGTGCCCAGGAGTGGACACTTCACAGGGAAAGCCAGGAAGGGTTCCACAGCGGTATGAGTAATAGCGCCAGGAAACCGCTTGGTGACAGTGCGCTCTACAAATACCTTGACATTTACAAAAGGCCATGTCATCATCATTTAAAAAAATGATAAAAGAATGGCACATATTTTAAAACTATTATTCTGAAACCGAGCTTCGGTCTTCTAACTAGGAAGCTTCTCTGCTCACCCTCCATCTTCTGAATTCTATCTAAAAACGGTCTTAAGTTAAGACATGGTTCTATACATTTTTATATGTTTATATTTATTTCTGTATTTATTTGGGAGCTAAGTATAGCATTGGAAGCACCATGCAGCTCCAAAGCATTTACAATTTGATGAAAGGTAAAAAGCAGGGCTATGCCTGTGCAGTCTTGCAACTTGAGACTTGGATGTGGAAAGACTGCCCAGCAGAAGCCAGACCTGGAGATGGGACTCTAGCCAAAATAGGTGTTATTTAATTGCTCAGTCGAACCACGGAAAGTAATCTGAGAAAAAAGTGGCTGTACCAATGAACCAGAAGTTTGACCGTCAGCATCTGGTACCAAGACCTTGGCCAAGAGCTGCTACTGTAGAATTGCAACCACAAGTCTGTTCCTGGTTGGGATATGAAAAGCCCTAAATATGGGACAGATAAGACTTGTGGTCAGATAGTTAACTGGTGTAATCCTCATGAACCAGCTGCCAAGGGGCTCTGCGCTTCTCAGAGGTGGAGATATCTCCAGTCAACTCATCTGGGATTAGAGCTTCTGCCTCAGTAGCAGCATTAGAAAGTCGCCACTCTGTGGGTTGCATCATAGCGTATTCCAAAAAACACTAACACCTATTTATTAGATTGTATGGATTTGTCATCAACTACGTTGTTAAGCACTCTATAAAATAACTTATTCATAACATACACACATGTGAGAGGAGGGGAATACGTAGTAAGGATTTCCTTAATTTTTCCAACTTACCAGGTGTAAAATGGTAGCCAGGATCTTGTAGACAGAGTTGATCTCTCCTGGGCTAAAACCAATCACCTTCATAGCATTCGCCACAGCTTTGAAATTGGAGCTGTCATTACTCTAAAAGTGAAATAAAAAGAACAGTGGTGAGCAGTTAGCCAGGGAAGCAGAGACATAGACAGTAGCCTCCTTGGCTATGGTTTCGATTCATCGTGAGCCAGACCACGGCAGCCTTCTTCCAATCCACGACTGAGAAGTGTGGACATTTAACACGGCCATTGTTATTGTTATTGTTATTTTATATTTGTAGAGCGCCAATCACCATAGGTCTCTAGGCGCTAGTAGCATGGACCGAGGTCCATTGGTCCCAGGAGTAGTCAGCGCACTGTGTGGATTTAGCCCAAAGCCTCAGTAAACAAGATGGTTTTGAGTTTTTTCCTAAATGGCAGTAACATAGTTTCCGTTCGTATATTAACCGGGAGTTTATTCAAGGCCTGGGGGATTACGACAGAAATGGCCCGTCCTCCCATGGTGGTTCTATTAAAACGCGGGCAGGCCAGCAAGCTGGCCACCGATGACCGAAGGTGCATACTAGGAACATAGGGCTTCAGGCGGTCTGTGATATATTTTGGTGCCATTCCATATTTGGCTTTGTGCGCAATGACCCTTGAACCTGATCCTCTGCCTAACAGGGAGCCAGTGCAACTGTTTCAGCAGGGGGTGGCATATGTTCTTCTTGGAGATTTAAAGATCAGCCTTGCTGTATCATTTAAGACTAACTGAAGTTTCCCCAGAGGTTTTCAGGGAGCCCTCTGTATATTGCATTACCATAATGTTGTGATATAAATAAGTCCATTAGATGCCGAGGTGTAGAAAACATGAAGGTGATTTATTGAAGGATATATAGATGTTTATAATCAAGAATCCAGTATCCTGTAGATCTTAGTGCGAGCCCCACCAGGAGCAGCTCCCTTGCTGCTCAGACCCATACTTTCAACTGACACTCATCTCACCAGGCATCCCAAACATTCCATTACATCACAAGCACCAGCATTCCAACACATCCACTCACAACACATGCATTCTGGCTGAGCAGCAAGGCAGGGAAATGGGAAGGATGTATGGCACAGAATACTAGATACCACACATAGTCCAAGCGTGACAGTATTAGGGCTGTCACAACGGTACGCATGGTAGAAAATGACAGCAGGGCACCCGGCTTTCGAAGTTGTCGCAGCAGATTTGTACAGCTCCCCACCACTGCCGACACCTGATTGCTGAGGGTAAGTTTAGCATCTAATTTAATGCCGAGACTCTTTACAACTGGTACTGGTGTTTGGGTGGAACTGAGCTCTAGGGGCCAGAAAAGGTTTGATGAGGGTGAGGCCTCTGTAGTTAGGGCCAGCACCTCTGTCTTATCACAATTCACTTTTAGTGAGTTCAAGGTCATCCAGTTAATGATGAACCGTAGTATATTCTGGACATTGAGCTGAGCTTGGGGACAATTATTGATTCGGACTATTAGCTGGGTGTCGTCAGCATACTTGAACACCTGGCAATCTAGTTTTGCCAGTGATTCGACCAGAGGTTGAAGATAGATGTTAAATAGCAGGGGAGATAGCGCTGAGCCTTGTGGGACCCCCCAAGGTAGGACACCCTGCCTAGACCTGCAGTCTCCAAGTTGGGTTCTTTGAGATCGATTTTCCAAAAAGGAAGTAATCCATTGAAGTACCCTCCCACCGACTCCCAGCCGCTGGACACGGGCTAGCAGCTGCGCATGGTCCACCGTGTCAAACGCGGCTGAGAGGTCAAGTAGGATCCGCGCCGAGGGGATCCTCTTGTCAGCTGCTAGCCTCAATTCATCCAGCACTGAGAGCATCACCAGCTCAGTGTTGTTGTGGGCCCTGAAACCTGCTTGTCGTTATGTGCCATTACGTGTTGCAAATGAGATTGGGCATGAAAAACAGACTGTAAGATGGCATTAACTGGTTGCATCATTAGAGAGAGTCTGGGTTTAGTACGGGGCAGACTGTAGAAATGTTTGGACAGCGCAATTAATATTTCTTGATAAATGTGTAATAAATGGCGGTGAGGACTTATGAAAGGAAAGAGACTAGACTATGATGAAATTGGAAGATTCCTCTGTAGGCTGGTCTCCTTGTGAAAATGGACCCGATAAGCACAAGTAACTAACTGACCAGTCGAAACCACACCGTGTTATGTCAACGATACAAACCCCTTTATCTTCAGTCCTTATCTTTTAGAAAGGAATCCTATTTCTAACAGAAAGAAGAGTATATGGCCGGACCAGATTACTGTTTCCCATGTGATCCTCCCTATGTCTCAATCCTATATGTCTGATACTCATAGCCAGTGTTCCTACTCAATTACATTAAATTGATACTGCTCCCATCAAGGTCATCGGCTGTTCTTTTCTCAGAAGGACATTTGTCTTGACTTGTTGTATTAATCTACAGCTTCTTACTCCGTTTATTTATTTTATTTTTATCTTATTAATTATTGTTCACCTTAAGAAGCTAGCAACTCTTAAATATTCCTTTTTAATATTTTTCCCAATCTTGGACTCTCCGTCGATTTCATGACACCCTTGACATACTTAAACAGACCGTAATCAAATCTTTGCATATTCATTAGATCCTTTAACAAGCTACAGTCAATATATGAAATGCTTGTGTGTCAAAACTGAATGTACAGAGCTCTGAAAACCGTGCCTTAGAAAATAATGCATTAAGAAAATAAATAACCATCATCCAATGGAAGAGAAGCTACTAAAAAAGGACAGAAGTGAGATCCAGGACCTTAACACACCACCTTTAAAGTGGAGTCAGACAAAGGCACAATGAAAAGGAAGGGGGTATGAATGCACAGATGCCGGGTTCTTGTAATGCTTTGGCATAAAGGGAATGAAGATTTTGATTGTCTGGTCGATTCCCAGGTTTAATGTCAAAAACATCATCAGCATTGCCTCGTCCTAATTATTAGGGTGCGCTTGTGACCTTCATGCAAATCAGAAGCCGTAGATCTCATAAGAACCAAGGGGCATATTGCCAAGGTGGGGCGATAGGCAATTATCGCCGATTTAGCGGCCGTTTTCGGCCGCTAAGCGGCGATAATTCTATCGCCCTATTAGCAAGCTGTCGCTAACTGATGTTAGCGACAGCTTTTAGGCGATAGCGAGCGGTTTGGGGCCCGCTTTGCATGTCAGCGATGTTTATCGCTAATGCCATGCAAAGTGGGCGTATCCAACCAGTTAGAGACTGAAAGCAGTCGCTAACGTCGCTATCGCCTATCAGCAAGGCAGGCGTAGCGTTGGAAATATTCACGCTAAGCGCAAATATTTCCAAATACTAACACCTGTCCAGACCAGTTCTTAGCCATGTTATCCAATGGGAGGTGGATAACATGGCTAAGAGCATTTCGTCGCTAATGCGTGAATATCGCTGTATTCTCAGCGATATTCACGCATTTCGCCGCTATCGCTGGATATTTTAGCACAATGGAGAAAAACGTTGCTAATAGCATGTTTTCTCCGCTAACATATCCAGCGATAGACAGCGATAAAAAAATCGTCGCTAAGTCTATTTAGCGATAAATATCGCTACTTGTTGGTAATATGCCCCTAGGATCGCAAGAAAGCAATCCTCGTCGGTTTTGTGGGTGGGGCTGGACTTGGATACAGATGCTGTTGCTAACATATGACGTGTGTATCACAAGTTACGGTGGGAGAAGAAGCAGGGGAGCGTGAGACTGGCTTTCAAGGATGATTGTGCTCAAAGACTGGGGGCCTCACTTATGAGGTTTTTACGCAGGGCAGCGCTGCAAGGAATATTGCGGCGCTGCCCTACGCCTAAATAAAAGGGCAGGAATGAGCTGTACTTATGTGATATGGCGAATTCCTGTCCTTTTCCCCAGCGCCGGCGCACAATGGGCTGCCCTACCCCAATGCAGGTACACTTGCTCCATGGTGCAAGGGTGCCTGTGTTGCGGGGCTGTTTGATTTTGTGCAGGAAGGGATACTTTCCTGCACAAAATCAATCAAAAGAGACGGTTACCCTTTTCTATGTGTGCAGCAGAATGCAGCGCATATAGAAAAAGGAAAGCACAAGGAGAAATAAAAACATTTCTCCTCTTTGCTCCTCCCTAATGCCACCCCTGGGGTGCAGTTAGATTCTGACATATTCCCAGGTTCACGATTTTTTGTAAATCTGAGCTGGGAGTAGGTTCCATGGGGGTTGTGTGGAAACACCTTCAGCAACACCCGTGGAACACCCCTTTCATGTAGTTTTCTGCATGAAAGGGGCACATATTTATAAGGCCATGAAAAGCCACGTAAAGTGGCTTTACGTGGCCTTATAAAGATGACGTGGCACATTGCGCCACCGGAACGTCAAAAAAGTGACGTTCTGGTGGCGCAAAAGTGCCAGTATAGGAGGCCCTGTTTTTTTTTTTGTTTGTTTTTGTTGTCCGTCTTCCTATTTTTTTTCTCTTGGAATAAAAAGGCGAACCTGAAGTGTTACTAACACTTTACAGGTGTTAGACTAACAGACTAACAAACGTATTACCACTCAGTAGAGCCTGGGGTTGTTTGCAACCCCCCCTAAAAAAAACAGGAGCTAGAGGTATTTATGTTCATCTCCTAATGCGCACAACTGCTTTAATGGGTGCAAAAACTGTTGCCATAGATTTTATCAGATTTTATCACTTGCATCTGAGTCTAAATGACCATGCAGCCAGGTTCCTATAGGGTTGGAGGATACATTTAGTTTAACATCTTGTAGTGCAGTGGTGCTTACCCTGGGGTCCACGGATCCCTAAGCGCTGCCATATCTACTCAGGAAAACTTTTTAGTATATTGAGTAACATGAGCAGATTAATATAGGTATATATACATAAAGAGCAAAATAAAAAAAAATGGTCGTAAATGTAAAGGGCTTTGAACTTGAAAGCTGAACATATAGTGGGTATCATTTTCTAGATTAATGGGACCATCATAAGAGCAGAAAATTGATTCTAGTATGGATGGCGGGCGGCCTTACTTAAAGCACTGGTACCCACTGACAAAAAAAAGAGCATGCTTTAGGACCAAAAAAGAAAATGTTCTATCCTACCATTAAATATCATTTTTGATTTTTGCATTTTTTAAAAGAAATTCTGAATGAAACTAAACATTTCATAATGTGGTATCTGTTTGATGTATATTTGTTTCTGTATCTTCTCATATAGCTTTTAGGTTCAACTTAGAAATTGGTTAGGCGGCTTCCCAGACGCCAGTAGTGATTCAGTGGGGGCCCACACAAGTAAAAGATTTCAGGATTGCTACTGTAGTGTATATCATTATAAGCCAAGTCTGGTGTTTTACTTGATACGCCTAAATTCGGCGTTTAAGAAATATATGTGAAAAATATTGTAGTCAGGAAATGTGCGAAGAATTTCAGCACTCCAAAGAAAATAGCTTTTTGCCTCTAGAGTGCTCCCCACACACTCACAAAAAAGGCAATTTTACTGGACCTCTGTTGGAAATTGATGACATCTAGAGAGGCCCTAATGCTGCAGCCAGCTAAGCAATAATGGTCTGATTTCAAGAAAATATTTTTAACCATTGTTGTAAAAATTGGAGAACTGTCCTTCGCTTTTGGTCTGTAATTGATTGTGAGCCAGCTGCCCTTTCGGAGGCTGTGGTGCAAAAAAGTTGAGCAGAAGGTGTTGTGTTATTCTTTTATACTTGGAATAAGACTTGTTATTACCATAGGCGCTGGAGGTAGGGGTACTGTGGATGCTGCAACACCCCCGAAATAACCATGCTGGAGAAGTAGCGGCTCATGCAGGTAAGAGCGGTGGTGCAGGTTTGGGGGAGGGGGGGGGGGAGATTTTGACAGACAACGACACAGGAAAATGAACCCCTTGAATGCTCATGACGAGCTGAGCTCGTCATGAGCCACGGCGCTCCGGTGCTCATGACGAGCTCAGCTCGTCATGAGCCGTGGAACGCTCGCGTGCGGGGATAATTCCCCTGCTGTGCTGAGCGTTCCACGGCAACGGGTGTGGCCGTGATGAGCTGAGCTCGTCATGAGCACAGGAGCGCCGTGCCTCATGACGAGCTCAGCTCGTCATGAGCATGTGAGCGCTGTGCGCGCCCCCCTACCCCCCCCCCCCAGCACAGCAGGGGAATATCCCCCGCAGCGAAGGGGTTAATAAATATTACATTTTCCCTCATGGTCGACTGTTGAATCCCCATCCCCCCAACCAGGCCCCATTGCTCGTACCTGCACAGTCTGCTCCTGTGCTGGAGTTCAGAAGGTGAATGAGCAAAAAATCACTGATACTATGGCAAAAACCAACTGGCTCTGTGAGGCAACTGTCAGTATACATTAATTCAGTGATACTGCAAAGTAAAGCCCGGGGCTGCATGCAGCCCTCCTGACCCTTACAAGCGGCCCCCAAGTCAACAGCATCACTGGACTCAGCTCAGTATGAACATTAATTTTTTTTTAATAAATAGGCAAGCATTTATTTAAAGGTGTATTTAAGTTAAAGAAAGGAAGTATCTAAGGTGTCTTGCACTGCTTAAATTCGAGACATCTTAAACCAAAATGGAAATGTATGACAAAGTCTGTTCAAAATTCAAAAAGTGGATATCATTATTGATTATCATTAGCATGCAGAACTGTTTCACCTTACTAAATCAGATTACATAAGTGCATTGAGACGTAATTATTTTTGAAAGTGATAGTTTCAAACATGATTTTAGAAACTTTTATTCTTCCACATCTCCCCCCTCACCCCTATACTGACAACAATGCCAATAGTGAAATAAGAGGCAAGTCAGTTATTACGTGCACTCTTTGGGTAGCCTGGGTTTATATTATACATGAACAACATTATGGCTTATTAAATCAAACACAGGAGATGTTTTTGTGCAGCTCAAATCCTGAAGTTATGTATTTCAAGATCCTCATATGTGATAATGAAAAATCACACAATTCAGTTAAGTGGAGAAGCCAGGATTATTCTCAAGTTTTTGGTTTCACAATTCAGACAATATATATATATATATATATATATATATATATATATATATATATATATATATATATATATATATATATATATATATATATATATATATATATATATATATATATATATATATATATATATTACCTACTGGCGGTAGCCAGTAGGTATATATAGTTAGGACCTAGTTTCCATAGGAAATCCCCAACATTCTATTGGGAATAACTGTGGTGCTGGTTGATGAATCTTCGCAAATTTCTCAAAGAAGATGGCTCGCTCCGCTCCGCTCCTTCCCTGAAAGTTTGGGGGGGATTCGTCAAGTGGGGGCTGAGAAAAAAGGGGGGTCCCAAAACGTGTTTTCCTCATGTTAATTTCCATAGGACCTTTAGACTCGGCTACAGCTTGAACCGCTGAAGGGAATTACACCAAACTTGTCAAAATGGTAGTGTCTGGTACGCAGATCACACTTTTGGTAAAATAGTGTAAATCCCTCCAGTGGTTCCTGAAAAAAGTAAAAGAGAAACAAATTATATATCTGCGCGCACCCCCGTGAATTTTCGGAATTTTTTTTGGGGGGGGGGGGGGCTTGGGGGGCTTCTGTCTTATATTTTATTGTGTTTTATTTTAATTTCGAGGGTGCCCACCCCTCGTTTTACTCCCGAGATCACCGCCGCGGCCCGAGCCGCCTCAAGATGGCCGCCGCCGCCGCCTGGTTGTGGGCGGGGCCGGGAGGACGTGGTTTCCGCTTCCCCCTGCCTGGGGGAAGCCTTTGTCCTTTTATCTATGTAGATTTGTCTTCTGACCGATTCTTTTACATTTTTTGGTGTTGTCGGTCCCTACACTAGGTATACTGTATATTTTCCCTTGGTATCAAGCTACTCTTCACATGACGCCCGCTGCTTGTTATTTTTAGTCCCTCGTTTAATTTTCTTTATTGCGCATGTGTTGTTTCTTGGCTTATCATACTTGATCATCTAGACACCCTCAACATGGCGCCCGTGATTTTTTCAGCTTGAGTCCGTCGTTTATCTTCCTGGTGCGCGTGACTCCACAGCTGTTCACTCTCCGGACCAGTAAGGGCAGACGATTTAAAACCAGGTGGGATCCTTCCACAGTTCCGATTCCTTGGCGTTCGCCTCGATGGACTACACGTTGTATTCAAAGGTACGTTACTTAGGTCGGGGCAGAGGAGATCGTCTGTGATGTATTCTGTAGATTTTCCGGTTATGGGTCCCACAGCACCGCTATTTCTGCAGTAGGGCGGTGGAGCGTATGTCTCTGTTGTTAATGAGGCGGTTCTCAGCGACATCGGGACATTTATTCCGGCGCTGTGATATTTTGCCTCACTCTTGTTAGGTTATCTGCCACTATGGGTTAGTGGACGCTCACTTTGTGTCCGTTTTGTTCTCTCTCGCCCCCAGCATTGAAGCTATTTATATGACTAAGGGCTGTTTTCGCATTCGCCCGGATCCACGGACGTTGTTGGTGGGACGCCCGAATTGTCCCGGAGGGCCCGCCCACTGTGGTCGTACATTTGCCCGACTCCATCATTACTGAGGTAAGTGTCTGTTAGGGTATGGCCACATTCATCTCGTAGCCCCATACTGGCTTGGTGTGGATCAACTTTCTATTTTAAGTTCTGACTCGTACACCGTCATTACGAGAGTCCCAGTAATAGGTTCTATTGGATGTTTGCTACGCATTTCTTTCTCCTAACTTAGTGTTCTAAGGGGCCTGCCATTTCTTTTCTTACAGGCAATGCGCTCCTAATGCCTGGTAGGGTGTTATTTACACCTGACTATCCCATATCAGGACGGGCATAACCTGTGGCTCATGACCTGTTGCCCTTGATTTATTTCTTGTGGGTAGGTTTGATACTTAAACAGTCTGTATGACAGCCTCTATAATCTCTATATTTGTTTTTTGACTATTGTCTCACTATGGGTTGGACTTTCGGGAGCCTATGGAGATTATTTGTGTTTTCTTTAGCTCGATTTTGTTTTCATCCTGTGTCATGCGACCATGTTCTTGGTAGGCGCGAGAAACAGGAATTTTATGTTTCCAACACACTTTTTTGATTTCCATTGGTGCGTTGGGTCTTTTATGTTAATATATCTGGTCACTGTGTGTTTGGTCTCTATCCTTTATTACATATATATATATTAGCTTTTAAAAAACCAATGAAATTCACTGAAAAAACCATAGGTTATAGACTATATATAGTTAGGAATTAGCCTCTAAAAAACCTTGGAAATTCACTGAAAAAACCATAGGTTTTAGGCCTTATATAGTTAGGAATTAACATATAAAAAAACCATTGAAATTCCTCCTATATAGTTAGCTGGACATTTTATTGATATAAAACCAATGAAATTCCACATATAGTTAGTTGCACTAACTATATATTTCGCGCATCCGCAATCCAATGCTGATGATGTCACATATTACATCATTCATGACATGGTCAGTGACATCACTGATGACATCACTGATGACAGCTCATTTAACATCAATGATCACACCACTGATGATATACTTCATGTGATAATACAATGCACCTCCTTACACTCTAATATAACCTCTGTTACACCTAGTGTAAAATACAGAGTATCATTTTTGAAACTATTGACACACCAATACCATTTACTACATACGCACTCACTGATTCCTACGTCTACATGCACATTCATTCATTCACCCATAAGGTCACTCGTACATACAGTCACTCATCATTACAACACTATCATATGCGCTCATACACCTATGCAGACACTCACACACTGCCACTCAGCCATGGAGCTACTCACACACCTAGTCAGTCCTGTAAAGAATCAATCACACTTTGATTTCTTCATCTATACAGTTAAACACAGAACAGCTTACATTTTCACAGATATACTAACACATACTTACTCACTTATACAATCAAATCCTTCATCCATACTCTTATTCATCCACTCATTCTTCAATATGTAAAACATATTTAAACTTTACAAAAACACATAGACACTGGATGATGTCATCAGTGATGTCATTTGAGATGTCATCAGTGATGTCATCAGTCATGTCACTGACCATGTCATGAATGATGTAATATATGACATCATCAGCATTGGATTGCGGATGCGCGAAATATATAGTTAGTGCTACTAACTATATGTGGAATTTCATTGGTTTTATATCAATAAAATGTCCAGCTAACTATATAGGAGGAATTTCAATGGTTTTTTATATGTTAATTCCTAACTATATAAGGCCTAAAACCTATGGTTTTTTCAGTGAATTTCCAAGGTTTTTTAAAGGCTAATTCCTAACTATATATAGTCTATAACCTATGGTTTTTTCAGTGAATATATATATATATATATATATATATATATATATATATATATATATATATATACTTCGCTTCACTTACCCAGACCTTACTGCCAACTCTCCCAACCTCGGACCACCACCCTGCTGGCATCAATGCAGCCCTGCGTCACAGACCAAACTTTGTGACCCCTGGGAAAATGTTTCCGAGTACCCATGCTTTAATGTATACCTTTAAATGTTGCTTTTTCTGGTAACATTTGTTGCGCTTCAAAGACAGAGGTCTAATGTCAGCCAATAACACATGGCTTTTTAGTTTTTTAATATTGGAGATTGGTGTCTACATTTTCTAACTGGAAAGCGGCGGCAAGTACATTGATTTTGTAAAGGGAACCATGTACCATCTTGTAGGGGCACAGTAGATGTCATTTTATCTAACACATAATAAAATGTAAAATACGTGTAAATGAACTGTGCAAGTGTTTCAGGCTGTATCAGCAGTTCGGAAAGCACAAATAAAGCACAATGGGGCATATTACCAAGCAATAGTGCTAAATATTGCTATGCATGGTTAGCGGGTAAAATTATATCGCCGAGCACCGAGGATTTTTACCGCTGAGATACCTTGATATTATCAAGGTTTATCTCAAAAGCGGTAGAAATCCTGCGAAATGCATAAACATCGCTGAAAAATCAGCGATTTTCATGCATTATCGTGACAATGCTCTTAGCCATGTTATCCACCTTCCATTGGATAACATGGCTAAGAACTGCTTTTGGCAGGCGTTAGCTTTTGGAGATATTCGCGCTTAGCGCGAATATTTCCAAAAGTAGATATTAGGAGATAGCGATGTTAGCGACTGTTTCCAGTCGCTAACATCTTGGCACGCCCACTTTGCATGTCATTAGCGATAATTATCGCTGACATGCAAAGTGGGCCCCAAGATGATCGCTATCTCCTTAAAGCTGTCGCTAACTGGTGTTAGCGACAGCTAGGTAATAGGGCGATAAAATGATTGCGGCTTTAGCGGGAAAAATTCCCGCTAAAGCGGCGATAAGGCCCTTGGTAATATGCCTCATTCTTATTTTCTGAACGCCGATTTCCACACATTATCGTTTGTGTGATTTTAATCATTCTCTGAGCAAACTTAGTGGCTCTTTCAATGAAAAATGCACTGTCTGTTAATGATACTATGCTACCATGCTTTAATGACATATGTGTGACGGTGTTCTTTCTGTGAAAAGCAATAACCGCCACAGCCTACTACAACACCTTCCCCACAGTGCTGCTCTACACGTTCTTTGCGCGCCACTTGCAATTCTCACAATCCCTTTGACTTCCGTGACGCAACACTGATGGCAGCACCTCCACTCCGAAAATTTTCCAGCACCACTGGTTATTATATTATAATATAATACATTTAATCGGGTCTTTTAGTCAGTCTCTCAGCGTTTGCCTCCAGCTAAAAGACCGGTTTGAACCTGACCAAACCATTGTTGTTGAAACAGTGACATCCAGTGGCAAAAATCAAAACTGCACATTGATGGTGAGCCGAGGAGCTCCTCACACGGATTTCTGAAAGGGCTATGTGTGAACCGTACCCACATTCCAGAGAAGCACTCAAAATAAGAAAAGGGTACGAGCTTTATCTGTGGCAAAGTCAAGCACTTGTTTCCATATTAACAAAAGTATTACTTTGCCTACTTTCTTTCCCACCTCTTCCTCTCCTACAGAACGTGCTTCTACACCACTAGATATTAGAACAGTTCTTGTTTTTTTGAGTAGAAGATACAAAGACCAAGGAGATAAAGAGACTAGACTAGTCTTTGTTAACTATGGTCAAACCAGACACGGTCTAGGCACGTCCAAGTATCCACTGCTAGATGAGAGCATCATGCATCAAGTTATCCTACCGGCTGGGTGGCCAGAGACTCATTCTATCAGAGGAAAAACAGCCATCAGAGCTAGGATAGGAATATACTAATTTCCGACCATTATAAATCAACTACATGGAAATAAGTGCACACGTTCTTAAGACCCTCTTGCTTGGAATCAGACTCAAGCGGACGCTAGGATGGGCCGGAAACTCATAAATGACCCACCCGGCCTCCTCCTCTGGATTGAATAGGGCATTAAAAAAATAAAAAAATTCTATCCCTGAGATGACCCTAAAAAAGAACTGGCTCTGTGATGCAAATCTACGTATAGTGTGTTATGAGAACAGGAAGCTCTTGGGCTCAGACACAGTGGCGGCTCCTCTGCCAAGGCGGAGAAGCATTGCCCCACAGGAAAAATAAAATGATAATAACAATGTTACTATCATTTTATTTTTCACTATGAGCTGACGCAGTGAAGGTGCGGGCGGGAAGGGGCTGTGCTGGACATAGTGTAGGAGGAGGGGTGGTGGGCACTCTGTAAAAGTGTGCTTGACAGTTTCGCTGATCGTCTTGGGCCAGCCAAACCGTCATGTGCACTTTGCAAGATCCTCATCAGGCGGTAATAAACAGCCTGGTGGAGAACATGCCTACGATCCCAGTCGCCGTCTGAGCAGGGGCGTAACACAGGCCCCTGCAGCCCATGCAGTGCAGGGGGCCCCTAGCTCCAAGGGGCGCCCTCAGCACTGCACTCTGGCCGGCGAGCTCCTGATTGAGCCCGAAGGGGGCCCCCCTTAGTACCGTGCAGGGAGGCTGTAATGACGGACTTTTTCCGGCCCTTTTTGGAGGGAGAATGATGGAGAATGACTCCAGTCTATCAGTCTTATAGTGTAGGGATTAGGACTATAAGTAGGACCTCTCTGGGAGACATGGTAGGGTATATTCGTACCCCTTTCCTTAGAGTAGGGCTTACGAATTCAAGCTAGGGAGTAGATATATAAGTATTAGTCATGATCCACCCTTTTTCCAGTGTGTTAGGATATTTTCCATGGAGTTATACGTATTCTGGGCCCTGTAGGCCTTAAACGGGACAGACTCCATCTTGCTCTCTGCCTGGTAGCTTGAGAGGCTTTCTAGGTCAAGTGTAATATTTTAGTTTCAAGGTGTTGTTCGCTTGGAGAGAACCGGCTCAGGCTGGCCCTTATCGAAGGAATGTATTTTTCTCCACTCCGAAGACACAACTTCAGGCCGGCCGGCTGGGAACGTGTCCTTGGTACGGGGAGGTACAAGAATTTGGTAGGGCGGCAGGTTACTGGCCGTAACTTTCCATGAAGGAACAGGCTTTGATATTAGCGAAGGTGTTAGAGAGAGAGAGAGTGAGTTAGTTCATAGGCGGCAGCTAGCCGTTAGCATCTCTGCCATTAATTATTTTCTTCGGCGGACAGTCGCCATCTTTGAAGTCTGAGAAAGATTTACCACCGAGACTCTCTGAGAAAGTTTGAAGGAGAAATAGCGCGGAGCGCATAGAAACAGAGAGAGAGAGAGACACGGTAGCCAATAACCAGCAAGGTTCCAGTGACTTGGAGGGAAGCAGACGAGTTTGAGCCTAGCGGTGCAGACGTGTACTTGTGACGGCTGGGGTGTGACTCTGAGACGAGCCAAGACACAGAGACGAGAAGGGAACCTAGATGACTGCCGAGCCCCGACTTCATATTAACCAGGTGATCTCCGCCCTTTCTTTAATTCATTCTAACCTTTACCTTTCCTTTGCAGAATATATATTGCATAGTATTGTGTTTGTGATTATTGTCAATAAATACCCTGGTTTATCGTGAACCGACATGTGCCTGGTGTTCCTATTCAATCGCGGTAACTGATCTTTATTGTCTGGCATTGTTTGCATGAACGGATGTGAAATCCCGATCAGGTAAGTAGTGATCAAGCCAATGGGAAGTGAGGGGACCTTTGATGTCGGGAACAGAAGGTACATATTTTAATTAGAAGAAACGTACTAAATTCACATTGTCCTAGTTTTATCCCAAGTAGATAAATGAGAAGTTTCTCCCATAGGTGTTCATAGGAAAGTGGTCGTCGTTGATATGCGGCATTAATGAGAGCGTTGGGGGGGAGACCAACGTGGAGGTTCGCAGGACTGTGAACCGAGTGTAAGTGAGAGCGTTGGGAGGGAGACCAACGTGGAGGTTCGCCGGATTGTGAACCGAGTGTAAGTGAGAGCATTGGGACTGCAGGCCCATGTGTAGGCACGCCAGATTGTGTGCCATATCTGCCCTAGGGTAGATTAGTCTGGGTCGGAGTGGCCGCGAGACTAGCTGATGTGAATAAGATATAATAGAAAACCTATGCATGTTTATTGCTATTCCCCTATCCTTAGGTGTGAGATATACATATATGTATCTATATCCATTGTAAATACGTTCTAAGGAGAGAGGTGGTTGCGTTCTGACTGGGTTGGAGGGGCCCCTAGGGGCGGATTCCATCTAAGCGGAAAATCCGGTCATTACAGAGGCCCCCTCACTTTTCGTTACGCCAGTGCATCTGAGCACCGCACCACAGCACTCAGACCAATCACAGTGCTGTTGTAAGGCAGTGTTGTGATTGGCTAGGGTAGTCTGGGAGCCTGGGTGTTTTCTGTTCCTGCGTCATGGATGAAGAGGACAGAGGAGAGCCGTACGCCAGGAAGATACGTGCATTTTTCTTTCTTTTTTCCCCTTCCTTTCTTTTTTTAACATACCTCCCCTCCCCGCCCTACCACTTATCCCCAGTAGCAGTCGCTACTGCTCAGACAGCATTTTTTTTCAATTAGTTTTTCAGCTTTCAGTGCAAGCCTACCAGGCTGCATTTTTTCTTCCCTTTCATACACTTTAATGCTTTCCTGTACACTGGACGCTGCAATGCAGGCTTGAAACTATACTATTCTTTAAGGTTCGTCATAGGATTTTTCAGGTGAAAAATGAGCGACTGACAGGGTGCGGCTCATCATGAAGGCAGATGAACACTGACACCCAGTGTCTTTTTAATGCACAATATATCTAAGATAAGTACTCTGGAGCAATCATAATGCCTTAGAATTATCACTGTCAGGCAACTTCCTTTGCGATCTTTCAGCCCCATTTGTGCAGTCTTTACCCTCTTCAATTGTCGCAAACAATAGAAGGCCCATCAAATGGCCCACTGTAAAAAATAATCACAAATTGTTGGCTGAAATGTATACTCTTTTTCTGGCTAAATTTGATAATGACAAATTTTCTTCTTGCCCTAAAAATTTGATGTTAGCTAATTCTTCTTCTTTTTTTCAGTCTCTCAAAGACTTCTTCTTAACACCTTCGCTGCTAAGGGTTTTCCCGTTCTGCGCTGAGAATTTGGAAAGCCCATCGTGTATGACGAGTTACCCTTGTCATCCGCACAGGGCAGGTAAGCTCCATGACGAGCCCAGCTCGTCATTAGCTTCGAAGGGGTTAAGGCCATATAAACCTTATAAGAATAAACTGCTTAAATCATCTCCTTGGTACGACCAAGATTGCCGCAAGGCCAAAACGCACCTCTTAAGGGTGATTAAAGATCATAATCCAGTTGCAGTCCAAACTGCTCTCCAACTTTATAAGAAGCCCCTTAAAGCCTAACAATGAAAACAGGACCTGCTTGATGCTGCCCTGGGCAAGCAGGAAGCCTTATTCTGGCGGATCATTGCTCATGGCCATTCTGGGACCACTACCCAGACTGATCACTTTATGCCACCAGCATTCTAGATAGAGCATTTATCAACTCTTTATGCTGACCCTCCACAGGATCATTTTTCTCTTGCCACTCCCCAGGCATATTTTCCTGTCTGCAAAGATTTGTTTCTTTCCCTGACAGACACGAAATTGCCAATTGACAATTTACAACGAGGTAAGGCTCCTGGACCAGACGCCATTCCAGGCGACTTATTCAACTCTGAGGTTGACATTTGGGCCCCTTACTTTAATTCTCTTTCTAATGAAATCCTTAAAGGGGCCGATCTTCCTTCAACTTGGGTCAGGCCCATATTATCCCCATTTTCAAAAAGGGAGACAGAAGAAAACCTAAAATCTACAGGCCAATTAATCTTCTAGACCATCTCCCAAAAATATTTTTGTTCTCAGCTTTCTACAAAGCTCCAGGATTGGCTAGATAATGCTAATGTTGTGTTCCCTTTTCAGGTTGGGTTACGGTGCAAGATTAGAACCTTAGACCAAGTGCTGCAATTTCTTCTCATTGTTTGGCAGTATACCATTGTATTCAATGACTGTTGACTTAAGGGCAGCGTTTGATCTGGTCCTCAAGCGTATCCTATGGGAGGTCCTTAGTAATGAGTTCCCCCTGATATTCTAAACATCCTTGTCAGACTAAACATCCTTGTCAGACTCCATCAATCAGATTTTGAGAGTTTGAGATGGGGCCCGAGGGTGAACTGACAGTCTCCATACCCATTTGTGGGGGAGTTTGACAGGGGTGCATATTGGCACCTAATCTCTTCTCTCTCTTTATCAATGAGGTCATTGATCAATTTAATGTCGAAAAGGCTGATGTCCCAAATTTGAATGAGCTAAGATCCCCATGCTCCTCTTTGCGGACAACAACCTTCTCCTCTCTATAACTCCATGAAATCTGCAAAACCTTTTAATTCAATTTAAGGACTTTTGTCTTTCAAGAGGTTTGGAAATCAACACGCAAAAAACCAAACTTGTGGCCTTTGGAACCCATGTAAGACTTGGCAATCACCTCACCCTAGGATTGACTCCCCTGCAATTCGTCCAAACTTTTGACTATCTTGGGTTAAGGATCCTCAGTTCCCCTTTCCTGATTGCCCCAGATTCTCAACAGCAGCCTGATTTTTCATCACACCTTGTTCGGCATTCTAAAAATGCATACAACCTCACAACTGCAAGCAACCTCCCAGGCACTGGAGGTCTACAGTTCTATAACTCAATCTGCTGCACTTTATGGTGCTGAGTTATGGGGACATACAAATTCCAATCTGCTAAAATCTAAGGAGCTTTAGTTCCTTAAGTCCCTGCTGAAACTCCCCATTATACCCCTACCCTACCTATTATTGTAGATACCACTCATAAAGGTATAGACCATCTCGCTGCCTTAAGACCCTTTTATAGGATCAAACTTTGGTCCAATCAGGGACTGGATTTGTTTAGAAGTAATGTGCTTGAAATCAGGAGCTTAGATCCAGCAATAAGATCAAGTGGCTCACCCACCGCAAGGATAGGCTTGCAAAAATATCTCATTTTTACATTTCCACCAAACGTATCACTTCTAACTCGAAGACCATCCTAAAGAAAGCTTATTGGAACTTTATATTGGCCCAGTGGCATCAATCACCCAATCTAGGCTTTTTATCACTTCAATTCCTGCTTTGCAAACCTGCTCCTAAATTCGAGGGTTACCTTGATGAAATTACCCCTCCAATGGTAAAAAGTCTGTATATCAAATTCCGCTTCAGCATCTTGCTAAAAGGGCCTCTATCAGAAAATGGTCTCGGGATCTTCTTGTGATGACAGATTGTAAATTGTGTGGGCATAAATGCGAAGACATTGAACACTTCTTGTTTTTCTGTCCATTCTACTTGCCGCCATGAAGCAAATGGATTCACCCTTTGTGTTTCATTTTGGGCATTGATAGATTCCTGATGACTCATGGGCTCTTTACAACTGACTCTTCAAGGATTATAGTTTTCACCATCAGTAGACACCTTTTTGCGGGTTGGTCCATGCGATCCAGGATCCTCCCCATTGATCTTAAGAATTTGTGTTACATTTTTGGACTTCATTTGATTTCGGTATTTTTTTTTTTGAGCATGCAAAGATAGGCATCCTGTTGGGCTTGTATTCTACATCTACATACATTATTAATCCCTAAAGGACAGACCAGAGTACTTAGGCTTCCTTTAGATCTCAATGAACCCCTTATCTCCAAACATCACAGCCTCTCAGCCCACCTTACCCCTTAGTTGAGACAAGTTAGTCCCTTCCTTTTACTATTTCTGGAGGTGGACAGGATGGTTTCAAATCTTTAGCTGCTGGAACTAACTATTTTCCAGCTTGTTTATGTAGTGGTTATAATGGGTCCCTGGCCTTCTCCTATGTGTGTTTTAAGAATTTAACTATAACTACTTCATTTTAGGAGCACATAGCGGACACTTAATTAAGGCTTTTGTCCTCCTCCTTCTTCTTTTTCTTTTACTTGAATACATTACTTACTCAGACCCAATGTTCTGGACCTCAGGCATGTCAACTCATACTAACATCTTCATTAGGTTTTTTCTTCTTTTTTTATGCAATGTTACAGATAAATTTTGTTAGCAACTATATGTTTTAGCTTAGCAGGTATTTTGGTGTCGCATTTCTCCATCCAACTGAGTTCTGTATAGACACAAGCCATTTTGTTATCATGTACTGGCACACATAAACTATTTAGTCTCAAGGTCCGGGTTCTCAGGTGTGCTAACTTACACATACGTTTTCATATGTTTTATTTTTTTTTCACCTAATGCTCTAGATACATTTGGTTAGCAACAGTTTTTTAAATATTTGTGGGATTTTTTTTATAGTATGCTTTTATTCAACCGTATACTGTATACACACATGTTCCAATGTCACAATGCACATTATCTGAATGCTCTTTTTCCCTTAATGCATTCGTCACCTGTAAATTGTGCTTTCCAATCATTGCAACATTTTTATGCTCTGTGGTTGCTGCTAAGTATGTGTACTCTATTTTATTCTGTACTTTTTTGGCCTTTCGGCCGAAATAAAGTTTTACTACTACTATTCTAATATTTCTGACTATCAATGAAGATCGGATGTATGACGGTACGACGCAGGCTATTACCACGCGTACCATTACAACGCGTGTTTTACAACGCAAGTCGTTACCACGACTTGCGCTGTACGGTGCGGACTTAGGAATAGTTTAATTTACTATTCCAACACCAGTCCCCGTGGATAGAAGGGAAGGTGTTGGAATAGTAAATGAACTATTCCTTGTCCTTGAGCGCCCTCCAGCGCAAGTCGTGGTTACGACTTGCGTTGTAAGAGACGCGTCGTAATGGTAGCGCAGGGTAACATCCGCGTCGTAAAGGATGTTCCCCATGAAGATCATACAATGCAGAACTGAAGTTCACAAACGTCTCACAATGTGAGAGCAGGGCCCGTTTTTAATTTGCACTTTTTTGATTGTAGTGTCATGAAACCATTTCAGCAGCAGTCCGTGCCATTCAGTATTTCTATTTTTTTTCCCGACAAGGCAGGTGATAGCAGTCACAAACTTAACGATGCACATATAAAAGCAGCCATTGGAGCACTGTGGGAGGGAGGAGCTAAAGACAGATGGACAGAGAGGCGCGTTTAGAGGGCATTGCTGACACCTTTTGTAAAAGCACTAACAATCAAACGTTCTTTCCAGAGCGCAGAGAACTGTCCCCAACTGGCAGTGGACATTTACTACACACCTCAGACAATGCACATCTATCCTGTAATATGTTGCCACAGCCAGCACAACAAAAAGAGCTTACCCAGCTACCTCAATCTGCAGCACAACGTTACTAAAAACAGTTTGAGGGTCCCACGACGCAGTGGGCAGTGCCAGTGGCGGTAATGTACCCCCATTTTTCAGCAGAGGCGGTCTGGTGGCACTGCCACTCAGGGTCGTACCTTAGTCCCTAAGATTGGGGGGGGGAGCTTCAGATTTCTCAACAATCACACTTGGATATCTTGTTAGAACACGTAATATAAGAAACACAATATAACAGGGGCTTAGGGGGCAGTGGGAAGAGAGGAGGGCGGATTGTTAGGAGAACTTAAAAAATAACTTTTTTTTCAACTAATCAGCATTTTCAAGGACTTCAAAACAGAAACGAAATAGAATGTGTGTGAGAATTTGTATTAGTTTTGGCACGTAAAAAACCGAGATGAAGTCCGTAAGACTCTTTATGATAACGACTAAAAATCCCAAACACCCCCAAGAAAAGCCCTTAATAGCTACCTTTTTTGGTACAAATTAGGCACAGCAAGGGGCGTTTTTGGCGGGGGAGGCCAGAAAATATGGTGTGTCCTCCTACTGAACAGCAACAAGTATGGCTGTTTTCTCCCTTTGCCAGCTTCTCCCTGCCCTCATCCTACAACTCTCTCCCCATACACCACACACCCACCTTGTCTTTTCCATTTCTGCCACCAGATCTATCCTTCATAACTATTTTTGACTTGCAGTAGGGGGTCCCAGAAAAGGCTAAGATTAGTTTTAAACAATTCTTAAATAGAAAGATTAAAACTTTCTCGTTTATTGAGGATAAAGAGGCCTTAATGGCAACAAAAACATGCCTGGACACGGATTAATTCTCATCAGACTTTGTGAGACCAGCTCTATTTGACTACTTATTTTCCGGCACATATGAGGGATCTATTTCTAACATTAAGACTTGGTAGGTACCCCACTAAGGAGGGCACACCGATTTGGATACAACACTGGCCAACCAGTGAATGTAGACGGTGTGGGTGATCACATGAAACTTTATTGCATATTGGCTGTGCCTGCCCTAAACTGCTTAATGTATGTCATATATTTTTAAAACCTTAATTTCTTAAAGCTGGGGTGAGATCGCTTCGTCAGGCTCTCATTCTATGTTTATCTGGAGTTTCTATTCCATTCATTCGTCGGATGATAAGGTTTCTAACAATTGCAGAAAAATGCTTGCATCTGTAGCTTAGCCTTGTTGTCTTATATCCTTCTGAAGGGGTTTTTATAGGATCAGATAATAGAAGGTCACTTGTTTTTAAGCAACTAGCACTTTGAAGTCTTACACACTCATTTGTTGGTTTTTCAAATTCCATGCATTGAATCTTTTTCTTATTCAGAGATTTTAGCTCAATATTTGCATGCTTTTGTCCCAAGTAATGCATTTTAGTGAAATTTTATGATTATATGAATTTGTACAAGTATATTCTTATGTATATGTGAATTTGATGTGTTTTTTGTATGTACTGTGAAGTCCTGTTTTGTGATGATTTTTATTAATCAGACAATAAATGTATTACACACTTCATAAAATTGCCTTCCCCATTGCTAACAAACTAACTCTCATTATTGCCCAGTCAGTCACTCAATTACTTTATTCGATACTTCTAGTGTAAGATCATAAAAATGCAGATGAATACAGTTTAAAAACAGCAAAAGACAAATAAATACAATTTAAAATACATCAATCAATCAGTGCAGAAACAGAGTGCTATACATATCACTGTAAGTAAAAATGGCAAAGTAATAACAGTAGTAATTAAAAACTATTTGGAATTCATTCAGGGCCGGACTGGGAACCACAACCGGCCCTGACAAAGTGCTCGGCCGGCCCCCCTCCCCACTCGGGGGGGGGGGGGGGGGGGGGGGGTGGAGGTGCCGCTGAGCTCTTTGCCAGGGCTGGTTTTCGGACGATTTTGGTACAGGGCCGATTTTGCAGCTAAATCGGCCCTGTACCAAAATCGGCCCACAGGGGCCCAAAACGGACCCCCACCCGTGCGGCGCACCGGGGGATTGCCCGGTGCCCGCTGTGGCCAGTCCGGGCCTGAATTCATTTAGTGATATTGTACTGCCGCCTAATCTTCCATGATTGAGTTAAAAAAGACATTACTAACAAACAAACCATTGGGTTAGGCAGGGATTGTAAAAAGAACATTGCTACTCTACAATGTTTAAAACGAAATTTGCACATCAGAGGGAGAATTAATCTTTTACAGGGGTCCAATGACATTTACAGAAGAAAAAAATATGTAAATTTGATTGTACAGATGAACTGTCACAGGGATAGCATGGTAAGTCATTTATGGAGTAAATACCTGCAGGATGCGCCAACATGCACGGAATAAGATTTAATCGAAATCTGATTAGGAGGAATCTATGACGTGCATTTGATACAGTGCATAGGTATGACATTATCCCTTCCTCGGGCTTCGGACCTTCAAGATATAGTTTCACCAATACCTTTGTACAGTTTGTTTGTAATCTGGCGTCTGATCTTTGTTTAAAAAAACGGGCTTTTACCTCCCGCCTTGAGATGCTCATGCAATCCCTGGGGTTAGCAAATAGGCGTTCTGATGTAATCAGAAAGAAGATGGATACTTCAAGATAGATTATTAAGTTACTTTATTACGTTAAGATGTTAAAATACAATGATAACCCCATCAGGAGCAACTATCCTGCTGCTCAGCCCTCACCCAACTGACATTCACAAACCACTAACATTCCATTCATCCAACATTCCACATCACATGCATTCTAGCTGAGCAGCAGGAAGATATAAGATACAACATATCTCCCTTCGTTGGGGAATTTAAAATTTTAAACACAGCACAAATAAAATAAAATGTGCAATATAATCAATAAACTGACACAAGAAGACACATCCTGTCACTTCCCATACTGATACACACACACTACAGTCTGAACAGGCATCACATTACTTCCTGAAATAAACCACAATCCTACGGCCAAAATCCATGTGCCACAAATCATACTAGTTGGCCAGACCAGAACAACAAGCAGCACCCACAGGAACAAACCATAACACCAAATATAACAGGAATCAAAGTGTACGCTATAGACAAATGACAACGCTCTTACATAACTCATTCATACACCAGAACGAGCACTTACATAACCCATTCATACACCAGAACGAGCATTTACATAACTCATTCATACACCAGAACAAGCACTTACATAAAGAACGAGCATTTACATAACTCATTCATACACCAGAACAAGCACTTACATAACTCATTCATACAACAGAATAAGCACTTACAAAAACTCATCCAATGGGTGACCATACCCAACACAGTCACCTCATACACGAGCTGGTGAGTGGCCTAACACCCGGACAACACTCACACCCAACACTAGTTGTGGAACAGCTCTTCTTGAATTAAACAACTTCCCAAACCAAACTAAAAATGAGACCAGACCCTACAGCAGTCACCTCATACATAACACCAACCAAAGAGTGACCTAACATCACAACATCGCGACAAGTGTCCAAAGTGTCCACGTGGGCTCCTCGATCTTCTTCCATCGCCGGGACATTTGTCCAGTTACAACTTCCTCTTGCCACAAAGAACTTCCATGAGTGGAACTTTTCCCAGCATCAACAGTGCTTTCATATGTTTGCTTTTGTCTATTGACAACACCAAAAAAACTCTGTCCAATTAGATCTTCTTCCAGCCTCTA
The DNA here is from genome assembly GCF_964263255.1 of Lissotriton vulgaris. Classification (NCBI taxonomy): domain Eukaryota; kingdom Metazoa; phylum Chordata; class Amphibia; order Caudata; family Salamandridae; genus Lissotriton; species Lissotriton vulgaris. Next base: position 274,509,224 of record NC_141698.1, on the reverse strand, counting down.
AACGATCTAATTACAGGAACTCAGAACCAACTGCCAATATTACCTGGCAGTAATCCATACTTTCTTTTGTTTCGCTGCACTTCACTGAATAACTACGCATTTCATGCAAGCACAATCAGGTCTGACTTCCTTGAGTGTAAGTTAGAACAAAGACAGTACCTGGTACGCTGATTATTGCAGAAACATTTACGGCAAACCTCACATTGACCACAACCATCTCCATAACGCGGCTTTTCCGATGTGTACCTCTCATCCTATTTCCCAAGATGGAGGCACGCACAACGACGTAGGCTCGGCTGGATCACGGCATAAACCTGCACCAAATAATGCCGTGCCACACCTGCATCAGACATATATGGAGTGCTGTTCCGTCACAGAGGGCACAAGTGAGGTAAACCTTAAATAATTTATTCAGTCTCGTCTCGTGCTGATTTTAAATGGATTCTTCGACCGTTATCTCCCACACATAAATTAACGGTCCAAAACCAACCAAACAAAGGACATAAATTTCTTTTTTTCCTCTTTTGGTTTCCAATTATAATACATCAAAACAACGAAAGTAAAAAAAAAAAAAACGTATTGACTTTTTTTTTTTTGTTTCGAACTCCTTTTATCTTGCCAAGAACCACACAGCGGCCGGTAATCATGTGCCTGCCTCTCCGAGGCTCGTTTTCCACCTCCGAACACACTTAAACCACGTAGCTGCTGATAATCATGTATTTCACACTCCTCAGCTCGATTTTACAACGGCAGCGCATAGCGGCAGGTAAACATCCTTCACACACCGAGGCTTGACTTACTGCCCCCGAAACACAAACAAACCAGACCGCAGCTGGCAGTGGTGTACTTCACTCTCCTTTACTCGATTTTACATCAGCACAACACAGCAGCTGTTGATCATCCTACACTCTATATATGGTCGTAAATCTCTGTGAGGCCCGATTTTTGCCCCCGATAACAAATAAACAACAGAGCGGCAGTTATTAATCCTTCACTTTCCACAGAGGCTCAACTTATCCTTGCCCCCGAGTTTCATTTAAACTACAAATCAGCTGATCTTAAGCCCTTGATTAACACTGTTCTGGCACCTCTGGGTATTAGGGCGACCGATGGTAGGGTAACTGATAGGGTTTTTTCCTTATGTGCCAGACAACGTTTAAGCCATCCTAAAAGTCATTTACCTCCAAGTTATCTTTTCTTCATTTTCCAGTTACAGTCCAGTTTCACTTCTTTCAACTTGGACCTCTCTTCACCATTTCATTCTGTTTTCTTTAAAGTTGCACGTGTAGATTCTTGTTCTCAATAATCGCCAAATGATGTAATCAGAAAGAAGATGGATACTTCAAGATAGATTATTAAGTTACTTTATTAAGTTAAGATGTTAAGATATAATGTAACCCCATCAGGAGCAGCTGTCCTGCTGCTCAGCCCTCATCCAACTGACATTCACAAACCACTAATATTCCATTCATCCAACATTCCACATCACATGCATTCTAGCTGAGCAGCAGGAAGATATAAGATACAACACGTTCCAAACCTAAAGCGGAGAAGGTTGATTTAATAGATGAAATCCATGGAATTCTATGTACATTTTCCATGGATAAACAATCTCCAATTAGGTTTTGGGTAGTCTGAATAGACTCCCTTCTCCAGATGGAATGCCACAGAATTATTGGTGCCACAGAGATTGTGTCAGACAGATATGGAACCTCCAATTCTGTATGGGTATTAAAATTGGAGCAGCTTACGGGAAGACCCATTAGCTTTTTCCAAAAAGTGTCCTCTATTACATGTAGGGGAGATGGATTAGTGTGACCCCAGATACCTGCCCCATAAGATGCTACCGATGTTGATGTAGCTGCATAGACCTTTCTTACCATGTCAATAGGCTTTGCCCTCAATTTTTTTATGAAACAATGGAGAGCAATAATGCTTTTCTCTAATGATAGCCCCCTAATGGCGCGCATATGGGACCATGATAGCTACCTATTAAGTGTTACACCTAGGTATGAAAAAGTATTGGTGTGGGCTGATTTTTTCCCGGAAATATAAAAACTTGGAACCTTCCTATCCTTCCTTCCAGGAGTTAAAATAAAAGATTTTAACTCATAAGTTTTTAGCCCTAATTTTTGCATATAAGTTACATAGGTGTTTAGTAACTTTTGTAGGGCCAGGCATATACTGGCAATTAACACTGCATTGTCAGCATATAGGAGGATCGGTGTGCGAACATTGTTAATTTTTGGGACGTCTAGTGTAGAATCCGTCTGGGGTGCTTCTACCCCATTAGTATAAATAGAAAAAAGAAATGGGGCACGTATGCAACCCTGACGGACTCCTCTGCTGATTGAGAACGCCCTGGTGCACTCTCCTTCTCTACTGTATCTGACGCAGACATAGTGGACTTAACAACCACCATGTTTTTCAGATAAGGGGTACTGTGTCAGCACCAATGCAATAACTTTAGATTTTTTAAATCACTTTAATCTGGTGGCTTAAAATGTCCTTGGAATGTATTATATTATTTTCTTCCTGTACAAAATGTATGATGCTAAGTGGGAGGGCGAATGCTGCTTCCTGACCCTCTGACCTGTTCATTACAGGACATGGAAAGTCGGCAAGTAACTGGAAATTTGCCGTTAAGGCTCTCATTACAAGTTAAGATTCCTGTGAAAACTCTTTTTTGCACCTAGTCAGAATTTTGGGCCAGGTGTACAAAGCATGTTACCGGTCGCAGATCTAAGTAAAATGCAATATGCCATGTACAGAAGACAAAATGCGACTTGGTAACTTGCTACCAAGGAAAACAGCCACTACAACACAGCCATTTCCATGCATACACTTATCCACGCATGCTTGACAAAGCATACGTGGTTACCACGAATAGCCTTTATCACGCATTCCTTTACTACGAGATACGTAGTAGAGGCATGTGTGTTAAAGGTAAAATTAAAAAGGGGACTGTCTCCCCCCTCCAAAAAAAAACTGCACCTGTTTCCGTCGTTTTCTGATTCTGAAGAAAAAAGATGTTGAGGCAATCGGCGTCATTAGAGGAAACGGAAAGACACTTCCGCTTCCACTTTACGACATGCAACGCAAATCGGAAGTGCTTGGAATGGAGAGGACGTGGAGAGGTAAGGAGGATTTAAGTGTGGAGGGTCGCACAGGGGAACAGGAAAGGGGTATTATAAAAAAGGAGGGCGCAAGGGAACATGTAAGGAATTAGGGCAGGGATCTGAGAAATCCTTTACCAGGAAAATGCCATTATCATGCATAGTTTTACAATGAAAATCGTTGTAAAAGTATGCGTGGTAAAGGCATTTTCGTAGTAAACGATATGCGTGGCAATGGCATTCGCGTTGTATCGCATGCGTGGAAAAGGAATGCGTTTCAACCGAATGCTTTGTAATGTCATACAACCGTTACCGAATCACATTTTGCATTTGTGTCTCGGTATTAGCAAAGTGTGTGTTTATGGCGTCCCTTTCTAATACCGAATAACACTAGTATGTAGGAATGTTTTGTGACTGGGAATGCGGTTGCAAAACATTCACAGTTACCGACAACATCAGGTTTGTGGTAACCCATTAGCAAGCGGGAAGGGTTCCCTAAGGGACTCCTTCCTCTTTGTGAATGTGGGCACCAACATTTTTTAGGAGCAGGCAGTGGCCCCACAGACCTCTGCCTGCTCTTAAAAAATAAAAAGGTAGCTTTTCATTTTTATTTTTGAAATGCATCCCATTTTTCGCTAAGGAAAACGGGCTGCATTACAAAAAAAGAATATATTGCTTTATTTAACAAGCATTAACAACAAGCATTCGCATAGCCAATAGTTTGCGCCTTTGGGACATTATAAGTGTTTAGCCATGCAACAGTTGATGTTGCACCAAGGATGTTGTGCTGCAGAGTGAAATACTTATAAGGTCCCAAAGGCGAAACCTATTGGCTATGCCAATGCTTGTAGTTATTCCTAGTTATTCTGTGCATTTCAACTTATCACACCGTTCTTCAGCCAAATGAGGAAAGCAAATTGAAACCTGGTCCCTGGGGAGCAGTACTGTGAATGTGATTGATTAGCCGGTTACAGGTTGAGACAAACAACAATAACTGAAGCATTCTGTTCATGCTGGTAGCAATCAAAAAGTTGACCGGGCATTTGAAAAACTCATTTGTTTTGGCTTTGTCTGGTGGAACTGTTTTCTCAAGTTTCAGTGAGATAAACAGTCCATTCACCACACAAACAGCAAAAGTGCAAGCTCATATTCTGCGGAAGGGCACTCGTTGTGTGATGCTGAACTGCAACTTTACAGGTAGTGCTGCCTGGCTCTGGTATCTACCCCTTGCCCTCCTCACGTCTCCTGTGCTTGAGTATGAAAAGATTGCCTGCCCATTGAAAAATGTACACTGAAGACAGATTTTTATAAACATGAATTTCCATCACTTTTTCTTGTTTATTAGGTTGCTGATTATTTGTATATATTAAACTACAATGAACTACATTGAACGTTTTATTTGAGTGATGCTGGGGGATAATTGGAAGCAGTTTTGAAGTGTGCACCTGTTACTGTTTCACATGCTGTGTATTAATCCGACATCTAGTGGTTTTGTCCAGTAATTATATGGCAAACGTTTTCTTTTTGGTGTCTACACGCATCATTTGTAATGTTTACCATAGTCCCAAAATGGCTCTATGCGTCTCGTTCAGATGCTTATTTCAGCCATTTGGTTTGGAAGAGGCATTGACGGTTCGTATACTACATTGATATTCAACACTACGGGGCAGATTTACAATAACTGGCGCAACCACTAGGGATGCGCCAGTTATTGTGCGCCGCAGCTCCGCCACCCATGGTGCGCCGCATTTACAATGCGGCGCACCATGGGGCAAAAACGGCACAGATGCGTGACGCATATGTGCCGTAAAGGCGGCGCTTTGCTGGAGTTGCGCCGCAAGCGCAACGCAGCTCCAGCAATGCTCTGAGGGGCCCTATCTGTCCAATGCTGCGTCAAGCCTTACGCCTGCTTCAAGCAGGCTCAGGGTTTTGATGCAGCAATGGCATAAAAGTGACTGAGTGAAATCTTGTAGATTTCACTCAGCCACTTTCAGGAGGCGTTCCTGCGCAGGAACGCCCCCCCCCTGTGCCGGAACGCCTCCTTATGGCGCAGGGCTTTACAACGTGACGCATCTCCCAGATGCGTCACGTTGTAAATACCCCGCACCATGGCGCATCTTTTGCGCCGCATCTGCGTCACAAAAGTGATGCAACTGCGGCATAAAAGAGGCGCAAGGAGCTTGTAAATCTGCCCCTACGTGAGAGAGGCGTTTAGGACCGAGGATACGTATACTCACCAAAGAAGATGTCTAAGCTAGAAGCAACACTGAGAAAAATAGGCTTCTCATAATAACTTCAAACTTAGGAGGGTCAGAGAATGTACATTTTCATGGTCTGGCTTGACAACACAGATGTCGCCAGATAGTTATGTGAGAATCGCGAGGAGACGGGCTTTGGCGCCACCCACATTATGGGAGACGGAAGTAGTGCTGATGGGAGGAGTTCAGTCATTAACCTGCACAGATGTTTAGGCCTGGCTTGTCAATGCAGCTGTCACCTCCACCAATATCATTCTACAGTTCTTTGCTTACACACAAATACATATCTGTCTACATGCAATACATCACATTACCATACAACAGTGTTTTAAAGTCATGGTACCACCAATGCTTGTTGTTTTTTTAGGTGCTCATTTGGTCCCTTTGATTAATGCACAGTGAGAGATGTGGAAAATACACCATTTACATTTTGCACGTTCAATATGAAAATAGTCTGATGGTTACAAAGCCTGTGACCTCTACCTACCCAAGAGCCATAGCAGTAGGAACTCTGTGTCATGGCGCAGACAGAAAAAGCATAGTATAGCTGGTTTGGGACTGCCTGATGGAAGGCTTGGGCACACCGAAGGGTACGAAGAAGGTACAAAATGTATAGCACCAGGAGTTGTGCATCAATATGGAGGTGGAGGGTGCTGAACCACTACTGAAAGATTTTTATTGTTTTTCGAAAAGCTGCAGCTTATGCTACCTCACGAGCTTTAAGCCTTTGGAGGAAAGCCTCAGACTCTAAGACAAAACCAATGCCTTTGTCATCAGACACCAGTTCTTGAAATGCATGTTGAAACACCAAATGGATCAGAAATGAGATATCAGTCTGATATCAAGCCTGATGTGTATCTTAATCGAAATATGATTGAGACTGGAGAAGATTAGGGGCAACGACTCCAATACACCCCCACGCAAAGGCAAGCAGAGGGCTATTATAATCAAGACCATGGTCTGGGTTCGAAAATGAGAACTTTAGTTTGAAACGGAGCTGGCTGCTGCCCATCTGACAACAGATGAATTCAACACCATGTGTCTTCTTTGAAAGTATGAGAGAGTGTGAGGGAGGGCATGTGAGGGAGGACGTATGCGTGTGTGGGCGTGTGCGGGCGTGTGTGTGCATGTGTGTGAGTGTGTGTGTGCATGTGTGTGCGTGTGGGTGAGTGTGCGTGTGTGAGTTTGTGCATGTGTGTGAGAGTGTGTGTGTGCGTGGGTGTGTGTGCGTATGTGAGTGTGTGCGTGTGCGCGTGAGAGAGAGAGAAAAAAAAGCTTGCCTGAACCAGTGGTCGAAGTGGGGGGAAAAAAGTAGGGGAACTGTGGGTGGAGATATGGGGGGTGGGAATAACTGAAGATTGGATCAGTGGGCAGAGTCAGGGACATGGCTAGAAATAGCAAAACATACCAATTTTTAGTATGTTTAGCATTTCACTGACCAGTTACAGCTTATAACGTTATTTAATTCAAACAATGGATAAACATGTTTATTTGAGGTTTAATTCAGAAAAAAGCAAACACTCATAGGGAATACAGGTTTATGTAAAGAGTGCAAAATATAAGCAGGAACAACATGTTACCTTATTACTTTTACTCTCATTGTTCAGAAATCCGTGAGTATTTTTTGTCTCAAACATTGAGGACATGAATACAGTGCTCCTCCTGTACACATGTGTTGAACAGGGCCCAGAAGAGAAAGGGACACTTCAGGAGTATCTAGACTCCCGGAAACCCACAAAGTCTCCTTCATATTCATGTCAGCGAGCTAGCTGCTCAATCATAATATATCAAAAAGAATAACTGGTGGACAGAATGCAGAACAATGTCATACATTCACCCCAGTACAGAGATCTGGCCCTAAATCAATCGTTTTTTTGCTCACCATGTCATTCCAGTTTGTACCCAGCCATATGCAAATCAGTCTTGATCCTGCACCCAATGGGAACATTCCAGCCCGAACAGCCTAGCCAGGTCCTCTCTGGTCTGAAAACAAGCTTCCTAGGTTATGGGGTTTCACCCTTCATCAGCCAGGATAGCTTGATTTCAGTGGCATGGAGAGCACGGGACCCACGTCTGGGCATACCTGTCCCACTCGGGGTGACAAAAGCAAAAAGAAAAACTGATGGACAGAATGCAAAACAATGTCATACATTCACCCCAGTACAGAGATCTGGCCCTAGATCCATAGTTTGTTTGTTCACCGCTCCTGTCCGTTCACCTCTCCTGTCCGTTCACCGCTCCTGTCCGTTCACTGCTCCTGCAGTTCACTGCTCCTGCCCTGTTCACCACTCCTGCCCGTTCACCACTCCTGCCCGTTCACCGCTCCTGTCCGTTTATGGCTCCTGTCCGCTCACCGCTCCTGTCCTTTCACCGCTCCTGTCCGTTCACTGCTCCTGTCCGTTCACTGCTCCTGTAATTCCACCGCTCCTGCCCGGTCACTGCTCCTGCCTAATCACTGCTTCTGCCCCGTCACCTCTCCTGCCCTGTCACTTCTCCTGCCCCGTCACTTCGCATGCACCGTCACCTCAACTTTCCTGTCGCCTCTCCTGTTCCGTCACTTCTCCTGCCCGTTACTTCCCGTTACTTCTCCTGCCTCGTCACCTCTCCTGTCCCATCACCTTTCCTTTCCTGTCGCCTCTCCTGTCCCGTCACTGCTCCTGCCCCGTCACCTCTCCTGCCCCATCATCTCTACGACCCTCTCACTTTTCCTGCCCCATCACATCTCCTGCCTGTTACTTCTCTTGCTCGGTCACCTCTCCAGCCCCATCAACTCTCCTTTCCTTTCGACTCTTCTGCCCCGTCACTGCTCCTGTCCTGTCATTGCTCCTGCCCGTCACTTCTACTGCCCCATCACTTCTCCTTTCCTGTCACCTCTCCTGTCCCGTCACTGCTCCTGACCATCACCTCTCCTGCCCTATCACTTCTCCTGCCCCGTCACTTCTCCTGCCTGTTACTTCTCCTGCCCGGTCACCTTTCCTGCCCCATCACCTCTCTTTTCCTGTCGCCTCTTTTGTCCCGTCACTGCTCCTGCCCTGTTCACTCTGTGTACAACATTGACAAATTACACAAGGGGGCAAGTTCCCCACAGTACTCTGGTTAGGGCATGGGTACTCACAAACTTTCTCTCGGGGGCCAAATTTACAGTGTGGTTTGTGTCCGAGGGCCGCACCGGTGGGGGCCAGGGAGGGGGCGGGGCTAGAGCAACAAAAAAAAAACTGTTACCATGAGGTTGATCACAGGTCCCTGCAGCAGACACCTTCGTCCACTGAGCCACCAGACACACATCTCTCTCTCTCTCTTTCTCTATCTTTATCTCTCTCTCGGTCTACCTTCCTCTCTTTAGTTCTCTCTCTCTCCCTCCCTCCATGTCTCACTCACTCTGACTGTCTCACTCCCTCTCACTCCCTCTCTCTCTCTCTCTGTCTCCCTTTGTCTCACTCACACTGACTGTCTCACTCCCTCTCCATCTCCCTCTCTCTGTCTCCCTCTCTCCCTCCCTATGTCTCCCTTCCTCTGTCTCCCTCTCTCTGTCTCCCTCGCTCTGTCCCCCTCCCTTCCTCTGTCTCCCCCTCTCTCCCTCTCTTAGTCTCCCTCCTCCCTCTGTCTGTCTCCCTCCTCCCTGTCTCCATCCCTCCATCTCCCTCTCCCTCCCTCCATCTGTCTGACTCCCTCCCTCTGTCACTCTCTGTCTGTCACCCTCTGTCTCCCTCTGTCTGTCACCCTCTGCCCACTCATCTAACATTACGTGTTTTTATTATTTACACTTTTCCATTCGAGAAATGTGAGGACCACGAGAGGGACCATGCACCTGTCAACTCACCCGCTTTTTAATTATGTTCATCCACTTGGCAAGCAAAGGGGCCTCTGTAAACATTAATGCAGTCCCCAACTTTTCACACCCATATCACCCTCCAAAAAAGTGTTAAATTCCCCGTGAAACTTAATCGGATCACCTCTTAAACCTCATTTTGCGACAAGCGGCTGGCAGGTACAGAGATATTTTTTAAGTAATATAGTGAGCAAGAGTTATTTGTGCTGTGTAAAGTAGTATTGTTAATGCAGGAAGAGGCAGCAATTCAACTTGTTGAAAAGGCTTATAAAGTTGTTCATCTGCCCACGCAGCAGACGGTCGAGCCAGGAGACTTGGACTCGTAGCCCTTGTCCCCAAATTCAGTTCCTGGAAACTAACTTCTTTTCACCTGCTGCTGCTCCTTTATTTAAACCGGGGTCACACAGAGGCGTTTGTTTTCCCAATGTTATATTGGGGGGGGGGGGTTGGGGAAATAATTTCGTTTTTTACTAAAACTGGATTTGTTGCAGAGTGTAGCGATAAACTACATGCAAAGTTACAAGCAAGGCTGGCTCCTCAGTTACCAGTAGTAAAAGTTTGCAAGATCCTCACCTCCTCCCAAAAAAATCGAATATAGGGAAAGCTTTTCTGAAATCCCTAACTACGATCTCACTGGCGCATGATATGCTAAAGGCAGGTGGCAGGGCGCATTGTCATTCGAAAGGGGGTAATCAGCCTCAATCAGAATTACAATGGGCCTGCCCTCGGTCTGTGTGAGCTCTGGGAGGGGCTGCCGCAGCCTCTGGAGTTCAAGAGAAGTGCGAGCAGCCCCTGGAAGCTGAATGAAAAAGTTGTCATTTTGTAAGTAGGACTATTCTTGCCGTCCCGGGACGCTTTTTTGAAAGTAAGAAGTAGGGGAACGGACTGAAATAATTGTGCCCTTCCGATCCCCCCCCACTTCTACCACTGGCCTGAACCCAAACTAATTAATGACTGCATAAAATGAGGAAGTCCTTAGGGATCCTATAGGTACTGAAGAAAGCTTGTTGACCTAATAGGCTTTCTGGCTGTATGGGAAGATCTGAGCCAATATTTTTCACAGGCTTCCCCTTTTTCCAAAGGCTAGTGAACATTGCTGTGGTAAATGTCTTAGGGGATACCTTGCCTCCTAATAACACACTATAAATAATAGCTAATATGCTACATAGTTGTTCTCTAAATACTTTGTAAAACTCTGCCAGCCCATCACTCCCGGATGCTTTGGCGTACAGGAATTAGTTATTTGCTGATTCAGGCTCTGCCGCAGTTATACGAAGGATAGAAGCTTGCTGTTGTGCCTTCAATAAAGCTGGCATCTCAATAGATTTCAGAAATGTTTTGACACTTTCAGGTGCCGGGCAATCTGCAACCTAATAAAGGTGGGAGTAATGCTTGAGGGACACCTCTCCAATTTGACCCAGTTGAGTTACCAGATTGTTCGAAGCTTAATCATAAATAGACTTAATGTTGTTGATGTTGTTCTTCTTTCTCACAGACCAGCCTAGGTAGCGACCAACGTGCTCACTCTTCTCATAGCTCATTTGAAAGCAAGTCTTCTCGTTCACCATCTCTGCCATTGTAAAATGATCTTTAAGGCTTTTTTGGGCTTTAATAAGCGGATCTCGAGCTTCATATGTGTTGAATACAGTGGCGGTTCCTCCATGGGGGCGTTTGGGCGCCGCCCCCCTGCTTTCTCGCCGTGCGAGAAGGCAGAAACAAATGGTAGTTATTGCCGTAATATAACTACCATTTGTGATTTGTTTCTGCCTTCTCGCACGGCGAGAAAGCAGAACTTCCTGGTTTAGAGTGGGCGGTGTGTTCCTCAAGGGCAGGGGGGAGTAGCTTGGGGGAGTGGCTTGCCCACCATTGTTAATACTGACTGTTTGGGCAGCCTGAGGTCGCCCCAACAGACACTTTTAACCGGCCGCACCAATCAAAAACGCGGCGGTGGAGAAGGAGGCTGTCTGCCGCGCCGCCTTCCTGATGACGTGCTGCAGGACTTGAAAACGAGGACGGCGGGAGTCGGGACGGAGTCTCCGCCCGGTAAGTTTAGTTTACTTTATTTTATATATGTTTTGTTTACAAATCCCTCCCGCCTCCCCCATCTTTTCCGTGTTAATAAACGCGGTACACGCTGTCTTTTCCTGCAATAGTCTTTCTCGAGCCACGCCGATCATGAATATTTACCGGCGGGCCTACGTTTAATGTAATCACCATGCCAGGGTATAAATCCACTGTGATATAATTGCATCAGGCTGCGCTTTGAAAGAGGGATCATAGGAAGTTTGGGTGCCCTGATTGAGATGTACTTAACGTTGGTATTGCATTTGCTGCCCTGGCAGAGAAGCTTGCTTTAAGTAGACATTCATTACTCTGCTTTCGTGGACTGAGTTCTGAGCGAGAGAATATTGACGTTGATGCTGTGAGTGGACAGCGGCTTTTAGGTAGACATCGGTGTTTAACCTGTGACTAAATGGGGGAAGGGGCTGAGGCCTGGGTGTGTTTATGTGTGGAGGGGCCCTGAACATATAAATGCAAAACAACAGTTGATGGATAGAATGCAGAATAATGTCATACATTCACCACAGTACAGAGATCTGGGCCTAAATCCATCGTTTTTTTGCACTCAACACCACCCCAGTTCAGACATGGCCATATGCAACTCAGCCTTGACCCTGTGCCTCATGGGAACAGTCCAGCCCGAACTGCCAAGCCATGTCTTTACTGGACCGGAATCAAGCATCCTAGGACCGGTTTCTGGCTATCAGCCGTCTTCAGCCAGGAAAGCTTGACTCCAGTGGTGTGGAGAGAATGGGACTCACGTCTGAGCATACCCATCCCACTCGGAGTGACAAATGCAAAACAACAGTTGATGGACAGAATGCAGAACAATGTCATACATGCACCACAGCACAGAGCTCTGGGCCTAAATCCATCGTTTTTTTGTACTCAACACCACCCCTGAACATATAAGTCGCTTTTGTCAAATACTCAGGTTGCTGTGGCAGGCAGAGTCTTTAAAACCTGCTGATCTCTGAGCATGACCCTTTTTTGGAGGGGTGGGGGTCTAGTGATGCTCTTGCTGGTGAACTGAGCCCGAAAGTTGAGGGGATGGTCATTGCTATTGCTGCTGTCAGAGATCAGCCTACTTGGAAGAGCTACGAATATTCTGGTACCAGGTCCTGAAGCCGGGAATTGTTATTGCACTTGCTGTTTCCAGGGGCTTCGAGTTGTGTACTGAATAAGCTTCTATCGGGTGCTGAGCCTAGTTGGCAAAGTCACTGATGGGATCAGAAAATCCTCCCGAAGTGTGAGAAGATGAGAATTTGGATGCTAAAAGCTGCGGGGGCTGACAGTGTACCGCATTTTCTGATAGACCAGGTCACGTTTAACAGAACCCTGCTACATGTCCATGTCTTGAACGATAACGCTGCAGCGCTGCTCTATGGTAGTCATTATTTCATGCAATGTAGCTCGGCATATCTTCCTGCAAACTGTTTACCTGTTTACACACGAGGCAGAAAAGATCGACGTTATTTGCTCATCTGCTATCCAGCTCCCATACGTAATTGATGGAACATTACCACTGTTCGGTGTTCTTTGCAAAAATCGGTATAGAAAATGGTATAGTGTTACAACTGGGTTATACTTGCTGTATTGATTGTGGAATACACTGCGGCTCAATGTCTACACCGTTCACCACAAGGAGCTGTTGTTTACTTGGGACCAGGAGCCGACATGCAATGCTGGCAATGTCTAAACACCTTCAGCCAATCCCTATAGTATGAGCAAAGCATTGCTTACTCACGCTTGCATGAATACCAATAAGGAGGGATCCGCTCATCAGCCAATTCCAATGTGCTAACGCTGGCTGACACATGCTTGCAAGAATACCCATAAAGAGGGATCCACTCATCAGCCAATCCTAACGAGCTAAAGCTTGGCTGACTCACGCCTATGTTATATGACAGCTCTTTAATAATGTAATACCTGCACTTTCACAATGCTTTATTAACCTTCCTGCTTTCTCAAATTTGCTTCAAAATGCACAATTTTTCCACTATTTTTTCAAAATTTTCTCGGGGGGTTCGGGCTCACCCGCTACGCTTGCTTGCTTGGGTGCAGTATGATTATCAGTTATCAGTTTCCGCTCACCACTTTCAAATGTCACCAGCCGCCACTGATTGAATACAATAACAGTGGCAGCTTCTAAGGCACACTGCAGAGACGTTACTTTAGCCTCACTCGTTTTCAGAAGCTTACCTTTATTAGAGATTGCTTCACCACAAAAAAACCTTCCAAGAGCCCCAAAACAGAACAAGTCACCAACATGCGAGCTGCATGGTGCGCGCGCACTTGTGTGACATCTGACAGATAACAGATGGCACACTGTGCGCCCCGGCTCGTAACTGCAAGCCGTAGTCCTGTGCGGATACATTTCTGGGGAAATGCAGGACATGGACCCGCCTTTGCCCATTTGCATGCAGTCTTTGCACGCAAAGCCGAATAGGAAAAATGCAACAACAAAAAAACACACGCACAAGTGTGTGAAAAGTACTGAGTAAAGCTTGAAGCTCATACAAAAAGTGTTGCAGAGCAGCACATGCATGCTGGCTCAGTCGAGACCAAAAAAGCAATCAGAAAGATGGTGGTCTGCTGACCCCAGCAGGTCACCATCCCTGTGATTGTAGCCATTCACAATGGGTCGCAAATTGCGACCTGCCTCATGAATATTGATGAGGCAGGTCGATTTGCAACCCACTGCGAATCGCTAACAGTGTCAAGCACACTGTTGTATATCGCAGTTTGTGATTTCCTAATAGTGAATCGCTAAAATTTGCTATTAGGAAATCGCAAACACGCGATTTTGTACATCTAGCCCTTTGAGTTGAGTCGTAATTATCAGACCTTCAAACTTTTTCTCCTGATAAATTGCTTCAAATCAAACTTGACTTTGGGGTAAAATGCCCTGTAACAAGCAAAACATGCATAATTCAGTGTGTAACAGTTCTTCCTTTTATGGCTCAATTGTGATAATTATGACACCCTTGCAGATTTCCCCTGATAGATTCCAGTAGGTCAAAAATGGCGAAATTTATGGGGGAGAAGGTCATAAAAAGGTCAAACAGGCAGAGTTTGCTGCATTAAACTGCACATGTTTTTTCCTGTCCACTCTCAATGACCCACAGGCCTCATTGTAGCAATTTCCTGTCTCGTTAGATGTCACCGAGCCCCTGAATTGCAACCTGTACCCTCCTCTCCTCCCAGGTCACTTCCATCATATTCCAATCTATTCCACACCACGTGCATCAAGGCTCTGACTTTCCCATAAGGTAAGCCCATTCTTGATCACAAGTGGAGCTTAGGAATCAGTTCTCCATGGGTCAATGAGATTTGAGCAGCTGCCAGTTGGCAGGGATTGTGGGTTCCCCACTTCATGTAATAGCAGAAAATGAGGGCCCGATTCACAAAGGGTACGACTCGTAAAGTTACGAGTGCGCCGTCTCCACGCTTGGTGGAATATCCGCACTCTGGGCGGAATCACTGCAGCGCTCAGTACGGAGACTCTGCCCAGAGTGTGAAGACCCCACACTCATAACTTTACGAGTCGTAAATCACTTTCTGAATCATGGCCTGAATTTCTGAAATAATCAACCTATTTTTTCTCCAGGTTTAGGAAAACTAATAGCAGGCCATTCCTCTAATACTGAAAACAAGTAAGAAAATACCATAAGGAGTCATTTGATTCAGTTTTTGTGGGAAGATTCAGTGGGAAGAGGATGCAGTCACTCTGAATGTGGAAGCCCAAGGAGAACCATCCTAAAAGTAATTCCTGGCAGCCATTTTGTAGCCCTGGGCAACCACTCAGCGCTTTTGTGCAACTCTCAGGCACAGAATGACCCGAATGAAAGCACACACCAGAACAAGAACGGACCGTAATGGTATAACGTAACACCTAGATCAACACCTCGTGTTACGAGGAGAGCAGCCCAATTTGTCCAGAAGAGGTGAGGGTAACTTGAACCGGCTCTCCCCACAACCCTTCCTCTCCTCCCTGGAACCTGGCACATGCGCCCAATCCTCCTTTTGTCGTATCAAGGCACATCTCAGCAAGTTCAAAGCATTGCATTGGCCACATTGGCAAGACAACGTCGCTTTTATCAGCCATGCTTGTCACCAAAGAGGCAGACGCAAAGGAGCCACTCAACCATGCATGCCCACATGCTTCTCTAACCCTAGAGGGGGACATGTAACCCAGCCTCAAAATCAGTCAGCATGATGGGACAGGTTACCCAGGAAAACAGACTCATCCTTTTCAAATGCTCAGTCACTATACCCTACCCCTTCCAGGCGACACAATCCTTCTACAGACCCTCTTGCCACTTCCTCACATTCCCAAAGCCCATATCTAAGCACAATGCTTCATCTCTTGGACTCATGCCAGCACTAACTGTGCTTCATACCCCTCAAATGCACCCACACCCACACCCACTCATCTACACTGCCCAGTCACCAAACTTTTAGGTGGCCAAGATCAACAAACATCAATCCAGATGAGTTACTTATTATTGACCCCCGAGATTTACATCTCTTCTGCCTCTGTCAAAACCAAACCCATGCCATTCTAATGCATCCAACCCGCCGCAGCGCAGGCTGGCTTCTAACCCGACTGCCCCCCCCGCCCTTTGGATGTCTGCCACAGTCAAACCCACACCCCTGCCATCTAATGTATTCCATTCGCCGCAGCGCATGCTGACTATCAACCCCTCAGTCCCCCACTGATGTCTGCCACTGTTAAACCCACACCCATCCCATGCTAATGCATCCAACCCACCGCAGCACATGCTGGCTTCTAGCCTGCCAACCCCTCACCGATGTCTGCAACTGTCTTTTAGCCCCATCAGAAGCATCCCACACGCTCCCACCTGTCACCGTGTAGCGGATCTAGCGCTGACACATTATCTTGCGCATACACAGAACACCCCGCCGCCATCACCGGCGAGGCCGCTGGCCTCGCCCCTTTCGAGGCCACGCCCCCTGCCCATTGTATTTAATTGACGCTGACTATGAGCGCCATTAGAAACCATTTCTCCTGAGGCGGAAAGCCGGGAGTAGGCTAAGCTCGCGATCATTTTTAAATAGTGTGTGTTGTACTTTTAAAACCTACCTGATTTGGATCTTGCCTCACTTGGGGTCACACGCTCCCACCTGTCACCGTGCAGCGGATCTAGCGCTGACACGGGATCATGCGCATACACACAACACCCCGCCGCCATCACCGGCGAGGCCGCTGGCCACGCCCCTTTCGAGGCCATGCCCCCCCCCTAACCGTCCTCCGGCACATATAAAAATGTTCAACTTCAGGAAGCGCAGCGGGCGCGCCTATGGCAAGCCCGTCTGCGCCCGTCCGCGACGGGCCGGGACTAGGGGCTACGACCCCTGGTACCAGACTCTCTGGTATACCTCATACTTATTCTAGGGAGGCTCTCCTTAGCCTCAGGCCATCGCATTGTTCACACTGCACTACTATGAATCCTCATTGTGTTCCTTTAACCTTCCCGGTTTGCTTTTTCCCCCTTACATCCTTTCCCTCCCTAACCAACATAGCCTCATCTGATTTTCCTCCATCACGCCCAAAACCTACATTTATAGACCTGCCTCAGGCTCAGACGCTGATCAGCTTAAACTGTAGATCATTAGTTAAACCTAAGAGAGAGATCTTTGATCTACTCATCTCGGTGGAACCTGCAGCTTTATTCCTCACTGAGACATGGCTAAAAGACTACTCTGGCCCGGATATTGCTGCTGCTCTCCCTGATAACTACACATATGTTGGAAAAAACAGATTAATGAAAGATGGTGGAGGGATAGCCATAATTTATAATAGACTGTACTCCTGCAAATGGGAAGACTTTGAACTACCGAACAGCGAAGCCAGTCTTTTCAAACTTTCGCTATCTCCCAACTTTACTCTTTCTGGGATGCTCATTTATCGCCCCCCTGGCCCAGCGAGTTCCTGGGCCTCCACCTTTCCTGAGTACGTAGCACCTCTAATTCAGAATTCAACAAACTTTTCAATTATTGGTGATCTGAACCTGCACTTGAATGATCTTTCCTGTTCCACCAGCATCAATCTTTTACAGGACTTGGCTGCTCTAAAAATTATTTTACATAATTCTGGTCCTACTCATAAAGTAGGGAACCTTCTGGACCCCATTCTTTCTAATTTAGAAACCATTATATGTGAGGCTCCTTTACCTATTGTATGGTCCGATCACTATATGGTGACTTTCTCTGTTACCATTGGTTGTCTACCAAACACCCTCTCTACTTCTACAGAATCTAGGCCATCCAGAAATTGGAATAAGTTGGACTTTAAGAAACTCAACTCTTGTCTTGAGAATTCTAGACCTTTCAAGGAAGTCACTAGTATTGAAGCAGCTGATGTTGTAAATGCCTGGCTTGTACATGCTGCCGATGCATGCATACCGCAGCGCATGCAAAAGCACAACCTTCACCACCCGCCTGCGCCCTGGTTTACAGCTGCATTAAAAAAAGAAAAAACCATCTGCAAAAACCTCGAGCGCAAATGGCGCATAAAATATGATCTGTATTCCAAGCAAATTTACAAAGCTGCCTTAACTAAAGATCATTCTCTGTGCAAAACTGCAAAAGTTGAACATGTCAACTTAACTATTCTTGAGTCACAAAATCGTCCTAAAGCACTTTTTAAGGCAGTACAAAAGCTCTCGGGCACATTGTGTCAGCCCAAACCACCTGTCTAGATACTGCACAGTGCAACTCTCTGGCTGAATTTTTTATCGCCAAAATTGACACCATTTATTCTGATTTTGATTCTGATTTTGAAAAACCTGCCCCTCCCCCTTCTCTGCTCCACCCACCAGCCCCAATCACATTTTGTGATCGAGTGACTTTAGAAGATAGGTCCCTTACCCCTGCACAGCAGACCCCTCCCACAGGATCCAACCCTACGATCTCCTGTGTTTCAGGGGTCCCAAGGGATACCATTCCTCCTGCTTCACAGTTGATCGACACATGGGATTCTCTTAATATCAATACTCTCTCTGATATTATCAGTAAAATCAAATCCGGCTCCCCATTGGATCCTCTTCCCCCTCAAATATTAAAAATGCTGGACAATTCCTCCCTTGAACTCATTGTGGATCTTCTTAACTCCTCCCTTAGAGAAGCTACAGTACCCTGTGCATGGAAACATGCAATGATAGTACCTCTGCTAAAAAAGGCTAACGCTGACCATTGCATTCCATCTAACTTCCGCCCTATTTCACTTTGCCGGTCTTTTAAAAAATTTGGGGAAAGCATATCACAGCTATGGAGGTAGCTATCAGAGGGACCCTTACCAAAACTCCCTTTCAAACAAAGCTAGCGGAGATAAATCAAGAAATTGCTGATAGCCAAGAGTTCCTGCTAAAGCAAAAGATGACAAAACTTCAAAAGGAAGTGGAAAGATTTGACAAAGAAAAGGTGTATCCATATCTCAAAAACGGATATACCAACAAAAAATCGACCTACTCTTCCGTTGAGAACTCGGACACTGGGAGCCGCAGGGGCTCTTCTAGCAGTGACGCGAGTGGAAGTTACCCCACCAAGAATAATCGTAATCAACGACGGGGAAACTGGAACCAAGGCTATCACAATGGACCGCAATTCCATGGTCCACCACAGATGTTGCCACCATGGCAATATCCATTCTACCCACAGGCCCCACCGCAATTCTATCCTATTAACCCTCCTTTTTTAGACAGAGGTTGGGGCAGAGGAAGAGGGTGCAACAAAAGAGGAACGCAGAAAGGCGTGAATTGGCAAGACGAGCAAACCACAACCCCCTCAATGGAGACGAGGAGCACGACCAGAGGAAGGAGAGTTTGATAGTTAATTTATCTGAAAGATCACTCACCCCAATCAAAACCAAGATCCTTGAGAAGGGCTTAGGATTTGTACCAACGCCTATTCCTGACAGTTTCACGGAGATGTGTGAATTAAAACAACTCTTCAGGAAGATACGCTTACGAGCCTTCTTCGGGGACAAACCTATCACTGAAAGTACCGATACAGGTCTACGTAAACCCTCCACTTTTACTCCCACTGACAGCATCTTAACACAGACCCCACCAAGAGACTTGTCACTTCCATCACTAGCCTTGTCATGGAAGGGGAGACGAACGGTTAGATCACCAAAAATGAAGCAGAGTTCCTGATAACCACCGATCCAGTGATCCCTTATTTCTACACCCTCCCGAAGATCCATAAAGGACAAAATCCGGTCCCGGGAAGACCAATCGTCTCTGGGATTGGCTCCCTCCTTGAGCCAATGTCTAAGTTCTGCGATTCCTTTTTACAACCGGTGGTGAGGAAGATACCGTCTTTTCTCCAAGACACCAGGGATGTGCTCCGTCTTATAGACAACATCAAGGGGAGAGAGGGTGTTGATCTCCTCCTCACATTAGACGTTGAAGCTTTATACACCAACATCCCCCAACAAGCCACCCTGGAAGCTGTTGAGACTACTCTACTACAGGAAGAATGGTGCTCACCCACACATATCTCCTTCATACTAGCATGCGCCACCATAGCCCTAACTGAAAACTTTTTCCAGTACGGTACCCAGCTTTACCATCAAGTTAGTGGCACTTCGATGGGTTCCACTTTTACGCCGAGCTTGGCATGTACCTACATGTCTACCTTCGAGGAGGATGTTATCAGCTCCACTAACAACCCCTCCAGAGACAATCTGACCTTGTGGCGAAGGTATATAGACGACATTCTCGTATTATGGAGAGGAGACCGCATCACCTGTGAGTCCTTCTGTACATGGATCAACCTGCAGAATCCCTTTCTTAAATTCACAGGCACCATATCAGAATCCACCATTCCCTTCCTTGACCTGAATATCAATCTCAACCAGGACGGGTTGAAGACTACCCTATACCGCAAAAGCACCGATAGGAACAGTCTCCTCCTCTATGAGAGGCACCACCCGAGAGCTCTGAGGGACATCCTACCTTTCGGACAATTCCTCCGGGTTCGCAGAAATTGTACAGAGAGATCCGATTTCAATCATGAAGCAAAAATCCTACAACACAAGTTGCAGGACAGAGGGTACCCGGCTCGTCTTATATACAATTCTCGGAAAAGAGCTCTTAACAACCCCAGAGAGGTATTACTTGAACCTAATCCCAAAGAGTCCGATGACTTGATCATCTGTGTCACCTGCTTCACGAAAAATTCTGGCAATATCAAAAAGATCATCAACAGAAAATGGCACATCATAAACTCTAGTGGTCTCAATATCCCACTTCCCAGGTTTGCGTTCAAACGAACAGCTAACCTTAAGGACTCGTTGATACACACACAGCCCAAGAAACAAAATATCAGCAATCAAAGCACTCTGTGGGGCCTCCCTCCATAGCTGGGCATTTCCCTTGCGGGGGTTGCGCGGTTTGCCCCAAACCCGGCCTACCAAGGAAATTATCCTCACTGAGACCTTCAAGTGGCAACTACGCAAACATACCAACTGCAACAGTACCAGATGCATATATCTCATCACATGCCCCTGCAACAAACACTATCTTGGGATGACCATGAGACAAGTGAAACTACGCATCATGGAGCACAAAAGCAATATTAGGTGCCTCAAGACACATACCAGGTTGTACGAACATTACACCCAGCAGGGCCACCAGGCAGATAACATACGCTGGCTTGTCTTAGAGTCCCATCCCCTCATCTCACAACGGGCATTGTTCAGAATCGAACCGAGATGGGTACACCGCCTCCAACTTGACACATGTGGCCTCAACGACTCAGTACCTTGGTCGGCACTGACATAACTATTCTGACCATACAGATACCATAGCCTTACTTCCCCCTGTGATTTACATCCCTAAGATGGCCGACTCACTTGGATGTATGCCTAAATTGACCGCTCCGCTATAGTGCTCTGAAGCCTTCCACTCAGACGCATGCGCAGGTTTCCGACGACGCCCCGCCCCCCGCGGACTCGGCGTGACAGGAGCTACTTATACTCCTCATGGACGCTGGTCTCATTACCAGCTGCTCTGTCCTGACCAGACGGTGGGGGTAGGTGTTAGCGGCGCTGACCGCACGCTATCCGGGTAAGTTTGCTTTGATTTCCTATAACGGTTTCACCGTCTCTGTAACCCAGCCGGCCTCAGTTCATGCCGGGTGAGGTTTTGCCGATGGGACAGATGATAATCCCACATCCCCGTGTGATCGACGCTGTCCCTGGGACGTGCTTGTTACCATTCTGGGCGCCACTACACGTGTGGTTCTGTTGTGACCTGAATACGGTTTTGACCGGGTCTGGGACCCGCTCCCCGTTCGGGAATGCGGTTACAGCCTGTGTTGATTCAGTGTTTGGGTGCTCACGTTAGCTTACGTGTTGCCTTTTGGTTCATACGGTTCCCTATGGTTACGTAGACTCACATTAGGTCTATTCGATTTCCACCCACCCTGTCGGCAATTTCCACTCTGTGAGTGCTGACCCACGTCGGGTAACCACTGTTGAGCATTATTCATTGCTCTTCACTCCATCTCCTCCCAGGTTCCTGACCTTTACGTGCAGGTCCCACTGGAGCAGACTGCGAGGCACCTTAGGATCTCCTTTAGGGTAAGATCGGTTGTTGTGTGCCTCTACTTCTGTGCCTCTCATTTAGCGTCTCTTTTACAATTTTAAATTTTTATCTCAAATCAAACTTTCCACTTGGAAAGGCACTTACCATTAATTGTGCAGTCACTATCCCCTCTTTTTACTCACAAGTATGTCATCGATCTTTGTTGTGTGTGACCTTTCAACATATACAGAACTGCCACACTGCCTTCTCTGTTTTGTATTTTTTCTAGGTCACCCTTATTCAGCAGGACTTCTTTGCCTGCCCTCATACGACCTCAAGGGACAAGGTTGTATGAACACTAAATTTTCTCACTGTGAAGTACGTCTCACTAAGGTCCTGACGAATCGCCACCCAGGCAAGAAACATGTTGACCTGTCCAGAGGGTTGTAGATATACAGCTTAAATACTCCCCATAGCCTATATCTCCCCTCCCACTATTTTAACCAAGGGAGTCAGCCACGCCAATAAATTCCATTGTGGACTGGCTTACCTTTTTTAACCTTCACCACTTTTTTCACGACTACACCCTTTTTCTTCCCACACACCCGCATGCATCATATGGCCGGGACAAAAGATCTCCGATAAAGAGCCCCTTTACGGGTGCCCGTCAGACATTGCAGCGCCAGTCTGACGAGGAGCAGAACCCATATGATGAAGCATGACATCTAGCTTGCTAGGTGTGTGAGGGTTTTAGTTCCAACAAGGGTATTCCCCTTCTCTGGCTTTTCTCTACCTCTCTTTTCACGCTTCACTTGACATACTCTAGCTTTCCACTATTCCACCCCGGGAACTTTATACATTGCTTTGTGACCATTCCCTCGGACACGTACACTGGACCCCGTTAAAAATTGTCCTTTTATGGTTCCTTTGTTGTCATAATACTTTGCGCGGGATTCGTCCCGCGGGACCTTCGTTAGGTTACCTACAGTACACCCATTACTGTTAGGCCCACTTGATCCCCTGGTGCTAATACCAAGCATAGGTGGACCCCTCACTTTCTCCCACATCTTTAGCTCACACAACACTCCTGGCCGTTCCCACCTATCATGGAGGACGTCCGGGTCTGAGCTTTGATGAAGACGCTATTGCCGAGGCTCTAAGACTAGCCCCCCGCACTTTGGGTCGGGGGGAGCTTCTGCATCTAACACAACTATTAATGACGACTGGGCAAGCCTAACCGCCATGAAAAAAGAATGGCTCAGGATTACCGTCCACGGGTCCATGATGATGACCGAATACTTACGAGCAAACATCGCTCCACAGGGTCTCATAGTCAACATCATGCCCAGACTCTTTTTAGAGGATGGGCAATTCAAAATAGATTGGTGCCATGTTTCATGGAAATGCACTAAAGATCTCCTTTTCCTAATAGTTAAAACAGCTAAGAGACTAGCAGATGCCTTACTGGTTAAAATCACAGCTATGGAGGCAGCTATCAGAGGGACCCTTACCAAAACTCCCTTTCAAACAAAGCTAGCGGAGATAAATCAAGAAATTGCTGATAGCCAAGAGTTCCTGCTAAAGCAAAAGATGACAAAACTTCAAAAGGAAGTGGAAAGATTTGACAAAGAAAAGGTGTATCCATATCTCAAAAACGGATATACCAACAAAAAATCGACCTACTCTTCCGATGAGAACTCGGACACTGGGAGCCGCAGGGGCTCTTCTAGTGACTCGAGTGGAAGTTACCCCACCAAGAATAATCGTAATCAACGACGGGGAAACTGGAACCAAGGCTATCACAATGGACCGCAATTCCATGGTCCACCACAGATGTTGCCACCATGGCAATATCCATTCTACCCACAGGCCCCACCGCAATTCTATCCTATTAACCCTCCTTTTTTAGACAGAGGTTGGGGCAGAGGAAGAGGGCGCAACAAAAGAGGAACGCAGAAAGGCGTGAATTGGCAAGACGAGCAAACCACAACCCCCTCAATGGAGACGAGGAGCACGACCAGAGGAAGGAGAGTTTGATTGTTAATCTATCTGAAAGATCACTCACCCCAATCGAAACCAAGATCCTTGAGAAGGGCTTAGGATTTGTACCAACGCCTATTCCCGACAGTTTCACGGAGATGTGTGAATTAAAACAACTCTTCAGGAAGATACGCTTACGAGCCTTCTTCGGGGACAAACCCATCACTGAAAGTACCGATACAGGTCTACGTAAACCCTCCACTTTTACTCCCACCGACAGCATGGTCCCCCCTGAAGTCTTAGCCTTTGAAAAGGCTGTCCTCAAAGGTCTCAAAACCATACCTGTCACTAACATTTTCAACAATTTGAGCAAAGCTGAAAGACAAGCGATTCAGGATCTATCTAATGATACCTCCATCGTCATCAAACAGGCGGACAAGGGTGGGGCAACTGTAATTCAAAACAGTGGTGATTATGACACGGAATGCAAACGCCAGCTGGCGAACACCACCCACTACAGACCTCTTAACACAGACCCCACCAAGAGACTTGTCACTTCCATCACTAGCCTTGTCATGGAAGGGGAGACGAATGGTTGGATCACCAAAAATGAAGCAGAGTTCCTGATAACCACCGATCCAGTGATCCCTTATTTCTACACCCTCCCGAAGATCCATAAAGGACAAAATCCGGTCCCGGGAAGACCAATCGTCTCTGGGATTGGCTCCCTCCTTGAGCCATTCTCTAAGTTCTGCGATTCCTTTTTACAACCGGTGGTGAGGAAGATACCGTCTTTTCTCCAAGACACCAGGGATGTGCTCCGTCTTATAGACAACATCGAGGGGAGAGAGGGTGTTGATCTCCACCTCACATTAGACGTTGAAGCTTTATACACCAACATCCCCCAACAAGCCACCCTGGAAGCTGTTGAGACTACTCTACTACAGGAAGAATGGTGCTCACCCACACCTATCTCCTTCATACTAGCATGCGCCACCATAGCCCTAACTGAAAACTTTTTCCAGTACGGTACCCAGCTTTACCATCAAGTTAGTGGCACTTCGATGGGTTCCACTTTTGCGCCGAGCTTGGCATGTGTCTACATGTCTACCTTCGAGGAGGATGTTATCAGCTCCACTAACAACCCCTTCAGAGACAATCTGACCTTGTGGCGAAGGTAAATAGACGACATTCTCGTATTATGGAGAGGAGACCGCTTCACCTGTGAGTCCTTCTGTACATGGATCAACCTGCAGAATCCCTTTCTTAAATTCACAGGCACCATATCAGAATCCACCATTCCCTTCCTTGACCTGAATATCAATCTCAACCAGGACGGGTTGAAGTCTACCTTATACCGCAAAAGCACCGATAGGAACAGTCTCCTCCTCTATGAGAGCCACCACCCGAGAGCTCTGAGGGACAACCTACCTTTCGGACAATTCCTCCGGGTTCGCAGAAATTGTACAGAGAGATCCGATTTCAATCATGAAGCGAAAATCCTACAACACAAGTTGCAGGACAGAGGGTACCCGGCTCGCCTTATATACAATTCCCGGAAAAGAGCTCTTAACAACCCTAGAGAGGTATTACTTGAACCTAATCCCAAAGAGTCCGATGACTTGATCACCTGTTTCACCTGCTTCACGAAAAATTCTGGCAATATCAAAAAGATCATCAACAGAAATGGGCACATCATAAACTCTAGTGGTCTCAATATCCCACTTCCCAGGTTTGCGTTCAAACGAACAGCTAACCTTAAAGACTCGTTGATACACACACGGCCCAAGAAACAAAATATCAGCAATCAAAGCACTCTGTGGGGCCTCCCTCCAGTGACTGGGCATTTCCCTTGCGGGGGTTGCGCGGTGTGTCCCCAAACCCGGCCTACCAAGGAAATTATGCTCACTGAGACCTTCAAGTGGCAACTACGCAAACATACCAACTGCAACAGTACCAGATGCATATATCTCATCACATGCCCCTGCAACAAACACTATCCTGGGATGACCATGAGACAAGTGAAACTACGCATCATGGAGCACAAAAGCAATATTAGGTGCCTCAAGACACATACCAGGTTGTACGAACATTACACCCAGCAGGGCCACCAGGCAGATAACATACGCTGGCTTGTCTTAGAGTCCCATCCCCTCATCTCACAACGGGCATTGTTCAGAATCGAACAGAGATGGGTACACCGCCTCCAACTTGACACATGTGGCCTCAACGACTCAGTACCTTGGTCGGCACTGACATAACTATTCTGACCATACAGATACCATAGCCTTACTTCCCCCTGTGATTTACACCCCTAAGATGGCCGACTCACTTGGATGTATGCCTAAATTGACCACTCCGCTATGGTGCTCTGAAGCCTTCCACTCAGACGCATGCGCAGGTTTCCGACGACGCTCCGCCCCCACGCGGACTCGGCGTGACAGGAGCTACTTATCTTATACTCCACATGGACGCTGGTCTCATTACCAGCTGCTCTGTCCTGACCAGACGGTGGGGGTAGGTGTTAGCGGCGCTGACCGCACGCTATCCGGGTAAGTTTGCTTTGATTTCCTATAACGGTTTCACTGTCTCGGAAACCCAGCCGGCCTCAGTTCATGCCGGGTGAGGTCTTGCCGATGGGACAGATGGTAATCCCACATCCCCGTGTGATCGACGCTGCCCCTGGGACGTGCTTGTTACCATTCTGGGCGCCACTACACGTGTGCTTCTGTTGTGGCCTGAATACAGTTTTGACCGGGTCTGGGACCCGCTCCCCGTTTGGGTATGCGGTTACAGCCTGTGTTGATGCAGTGTTTGGGTGCTCACGTTAGCTTACGTGTTGCCTTTTGGTTCATACGGTTCCCTATGGTTACGTCGACTAACATTAGGTCTATTCGATTTCCACTCACCCTGTCGGCAATTTCC
This sequence comes from Lissotriton vulgaris, assembly GCF_964263255.1. NCBI lineage: Eukaryota > Metazoa > Chordata > Amphibia > Caudata > Salamandridae > Lissotriton > Lissotriton vulgaris. The sequence continues at coordinate 274,482,499 of NC_141698.1, read as the reverse complement.
ACTCTGTGAGTGCTGACCCACGTCGGGTAACCACTGTTGAGCATTATTCATTGCTCTTCACTCCATCTCCTCCCAGGTTCCTGACCTTTACGTGCAGGTCCCACTGGAGCAGACTGCGGGGCACCTTAGGATCTCCTTTAGGGTAAGATCGGTTGTTGTGTGCCTCTACTTCTGTGCCTCTCATTTAGCGTCTCTTTTACAATTTTAAATTTGTATCTCAAATCAAACTTTCCACTTGGAAAGGCACTTACCATTAATTGTGCAGTCACTATCCCCTCTTTTTACTCACAAGTATGTCATCGATCTTTGTTGTGTGTGACCTTTCAACATATACAGAACTGCCACACTGCCTTCTCTGTTTTGTATTTTTTCTAGGTCAACCTTATTCAGCAGGACTTCTTTGCCTGCCCTCATACGACCTCAAGGGACAAGGTTGTATGAACACTAAATTTTCTCACTGTGTAGTACGTCTCACTAAGGTCCTGACGAATCGCCACTCAGGCGAGAAACATGTTGACCTGTCCAGAGGGTTGTGGATATCCAGCTTCAATACTCCCCATAGCCTATATCTCCCCTCCCACTATTTTAAACAAGGGAGTCAGCCACGCCAATAAATTCCATTGTGGACTGGCTTACCTTTTTTAACCTTCACCACTGTTTTCACGACTACACCTTTTTTCTTCCCACACACCCGCATGCATCATATGGCCGGGACAAAAGATCTCCGATAAAGAGCCCCTTTACGGGTGCCCGTCAGACGTTTCAGCGACAGTCTGACGAGGAGCAGAACCCATCTAAAACAGCACGCAACCTCGGCGTCATTTTTGATGACCAGTTATCTATGAAGAACCACGTGGTTAAAACTTCCTCAACTTGTATTACCATCATTAAGTGGTTGCGTAAGATCATCTGGATGCTCCCCCAGGATACTCAGAAAACCGTGGTCCAGGCCTTAATCACCTCTAGACTGGACTACGGGAACATTCTTCTCCTGGGAGCCTTCAAAGAGGTGATTCGTAAATTACAGACAGTCCAGAATATGGCGGCGCGACTGCTCTGTAAACTCCCCAATACATCCTTTACCTCCAATTCTCTACGCACTCTGCACTGTCTCCGCATTGAAAGTCGCACAAAATTTAAGGCCCTTTGCTTCATGCACAGAATAAATGCTGGCCTGGCCCCACTCTATCTTAACTCTTTGGTTCAGCACTACTGTCCCTCCCGCACTCTTCGATCATCTAATCAGCACTTGTTCTCGGTTCCTAGAATCAAAAGATCCAGAATGGGTGGCCCCTCCTTCGCCTGGCTGGCCCCCTCACTTTGGAATTCCCTTCCTCTTCTGTTGCGAACTGAACCCTGCTACCTTAAGTTTCGCAGACAGGTAAAAACTTGGTTATTTAACCTGTAACAGCCTTCCTTTCTGACTCTCCCCCTCTCATTTGGTTTTAGCGCCGGGAAACCTACGGGTAGCTGAGCGCTTTATAAACTTAAATATAATAATAATAATATAATAATAATAATAATCCCCAGACCAAAATGGTTCTCAGCCCTGCAATCACTGCAGTCCGCGCACCATATCAAAACGACCCCTCGGATGTACCACTTTCCGAGCTCTCAAGCCCCCACATCCATGACCCTGCTCCCTTTAGCAACTGCGCCTCCCCATGGTCGATTTTCACTGGTCAACCTTTGAACTTTAGGTTTCAATTCAAACTTTGCTGGAAAGCTTTCAAGACCCTTTCTCTTGGTAAGTGCATGCATAATAAATATCTGAATGAAATAAGGATCAAGAGTTTAAGAAAAATCATAAGAGTCCAAGTTAAAGTTGTTTAACAGGCTAGAGATCCACTCTCGCCTGATCCCTCCCTGACACAGTCAGCATGTCTGAACACCTTGGGCCAATTCGCAGACGGCCTCTGCAGTCAGCGGAGTCTCCGCACTACAGTTTCTGATGGTGGAGAGTCAGTCGCTAGTGCAGAGACAGAGTGCACCCCATCTGGACAGTATTAGGCTTTTAAGGACTTTTCGTTTTGACTATTTTTTTTGTTGCTATTTAGCAAAGCATTTGGGGGATTTTTAATAATCCCGTAAATTGTTATCCCTCTTTGATTAAACCAGTTACGTTGATGTTCTTCATGATTTTTCTTATTTTCATCTGAAAATTTGTAGTGGGATTTATTTACTACATTTATACTATTTTATATACACATTTGTTTGTTCCTTAACATATTTATCTCTTAATTGTCTTGCACTGGGATTGTTGATTCCCGCATTACACAGCACTCTCAACCAGCTCCAATAATGGCTCAATCCTCAGTACCGTTTTGATCTTATTGTCTATGAGATGTTTGTTTTGACTCTTCTGCAGGGCCATAAGATCTCTGGCCACTTCCGGAAGTCTTGGGGGCATCAGTCCTCTATAAAGCGCAGTCTAGCACAAATATTAAAATCCCAAAGGTCTTCCTCCTGTGTATCAGAAATGCTGTGCATCTGATTTTCCTGGCTAGAGCCTTCTATATGTGCCACCCATCTTAAGGCATGTTTGCTGCTCTCTGGACTGCCTATCCCTGCTTGATCTGTGTTATTTTTGGGAATGGGAAAGAGATGTGTAAAAAAGCCTGATGGGAGCAGAAAGGATGGTATGAAGATTTTTATGGAGAATATTTTTCCTACAGCAGGACAGCAGTATTACTGTTAAAGGGAGGCAAGCATGGCAGAAGCGGGAGCAGTGGCAGGCTGTAGATTGTCCTGATTTAGAAGCAAGGTGTGCCTGCCCATGGCAAATAAGAGCAGGACGAATTGGAGCTTTAAACCACTAACATTGGGCAAAATGCAGTTGAGGCAATTTGCAACAGGTTCCTACAAGTGCCTTGTTTGGCCCCAAGTTGAGTCTTCTGAATCTGGGCTCTGGAAGGGCGCAGAAACATCATGTTTTTCAAAGTGCAGCAAGTGCACTCGCGAAGTGCTGAATGTGTGTGCTGTTGCAACACGCAGCCTTGCACACACACTTTGCAGTCTGCTTTCTGAAGCAACCAAGGTTACACTTTGCACCTTATAAAATTACTAAACCAGGGCCGGACTGACTACCGGGCAGTTTGGAATGCTGCCGAGCTGGGGGATGATTTCACTGCGATGGGGGCTGATTTCGTTCATGGAGACCTGCGTGTGCTCAGGGCCGGACTGACTACCGGGCAGTTTGGAATGCTGCCGAGCTGGGGGCTGATTTCACTGCGATGGGGGCTGATTTCGTTCATGGAGACCTGCGTGTGCTCAGGGCCGGACTGACTACCGGGCAGTTTGGAATCCTGCCGAGCTGGGGGCTGATTTCACTGCGATGGGGGCTGATTTCGTTCATGGAGACCTGCGTGTGCTTTGAAATAATTAAAGCAAAACGAATTTCGTTTAGCACACGCAGGTCTCCATGAACGAAATCAACCACCAGCTCAGCAGCAATCCAAACTGCCCGGTAGCCAGTCCAGCCCTGCGTGTGCTTTGAAATAATTAAAGCATAACCAATTTCGTTTAGCACACGCAGGTCTCCATGAACGAAATCACCCCCCAGCCCAGCAGCATTCCAAACTGCCCGGAAGCCAGTCCGGCCCTGTACTAAACAAAATAAATAGTAGTGCGGAGGCAGAATGCCTCCTCTCCCTCCCTATAACTAGGATCTGGTAACAGTAGATTTGTTTTCCATTATTTGTGCTATGACATATCATCAGGGTTTCTCTACTAGCCTCTGTTTGGATCTTTTTACACTCAAAGTAGGGTTTTTAGGGTTCAGTGATGGGTAACATTTAGGGGCAATAAGGGGTAGTACGGGGGTTTCTGTGTTCAGCTGTAGTACAGGCAGGGCCGGACTGACTACCGGGCAGTTTGGAATGCTGCCGAGCTGGGGACTGATTTCACTGCGATGGGGGCTGATTTCGTTCATGGAGACCTGCGTGCGCTTTGAAATAATTAAAGCAAAACAAATGTTGTTTAGCACACGCAGGTCTCCATGAACGAAATCAACCCCCAGCTCAGCAGGGTTTTTATGAAGTTGGGAACCATACTGCTTGGGCTAGTAAGGGATTTTTAGGGTTCAGGGAAACGTAATTTAAAAGTACTATATATCAATTATTTGAATTAGTATATAAAAAGTAAATTTGAAGTAAATGGACTTTAAACATTTCACATTTTTAAAAATTAAAAGTAAATTAAAATGAATAATTAAATCATCTTTTGGGAATTTAAATATATAAAGCTAGGAATAATACTTGCAAAATTACCTGCAGCGTGAAGGCACCACAGATGTAAAAAACTGTGGTGTAAAGGTACTCCTGATGTACTTACCTTAAATGTAATGTCTGCTAATGTAAATGTTAATGAGGTCACAACTGACAGGAGCTCTGGCAGGAATGTAGAGAGAGGAATAAGCAAAGAGTAGCCAAATAACCCATACAAGCCTATAGATACATGCCATTCACACCCATAACCCTTTAAATGAGGAATTACAAAGAAAAAACACCATTCTCTGAAGGAGTGCCGTGTTGATGATGGAAAGGGAAGGAGAGGGGCTGGGACTGCGGTGCAGGAACACATTTCTCCTGACTGCCCTCCTCTCACCCGTGCTGCTTCCAGAGAAGAGCTACAGTGACATGTGTGTGCCCTTAAGGGCTCTAGGTCAAGCTCCTGTTGTAACACAATAGCCTAGCTCGATGCAGAGCCCTTGCTCACACAGCTTGATGAATGAGCATAGATAGATGCTTGGAAGTTAAGCACTCTTTTCTGTGGAAGCACACAGCTTTGGCCAATCAAAAGCTTTATTCAGATGAACCAACATATGGACAGCGCCACTGTCCCTCTCTGTTGCGCCCGTGGAAGCTCTTTTTTTATCATATCATGTCCAGCGACAGCTGCCCAGTTGAGCCAGACTTAAAAATAGAGGCCACGTTTTGCTATAAAAATAAGAGTTCTTGAATTACGACGGTGACGCAGTGAGCAGATTACCTATCCTCACCAGAAGGCCACTCTTCTCTGGAGAAGGTAAATTGAAGCCAAATTAAGCGTTTGCGCCGCCAAAGAACATCAAAGAAGAAGCGACTGTCGACCCTCGAGGGTTAAATCATCCGTTTAAAATAAACCACTCAGAGCTGTTTCCGAGTTTAGCAAGGACGTTCTCTTTATAAATAGAAAACCGCACTGTTTATCAATTAAAGACTGTGGCTGCAAATGAGGAGATGTGTCTAGTTGCCTGCCTGGGGTGGGGGTAGGGGGGTATAGGGGGTTGCGGGTGGGAAACACCGATGCAGCTCTTGTTACAGGGGGGTGATATTGTAGCACTGCTGCACAACCAGCCCCCAGTAACAAAAAATGCCCCCCACTGCTCCAAAATCGGCCCCTACCCTTCCGGCCCACCAGGAAAATACCCGGTGCCCCCTACGGCCAGTCCGGCCCTGGGGTGCAACCTTTTCTAATTGAAGAAATGAAGCAAACTGCCCAACCTAAAGCATTGCCGACAGCAGAAAGGCATCTGGGCCAGATGTTCAAAGACACAGGTTGCAAATGCTGCTTGAAAATTGCGCACCAACTATTTGCGACTGGTGTCTAATTTTGTGAGGCGACCCATGTGTTAAAAGGTTCCAGTTGCAAGGGGTCACATACCGGCCTGCCTAATGATTATTAATTGGTACAGCCATTATATGAGATCCCCAGTGATTGGCTACAAACACAGGCAGGGTGACCTGCAAGAAAGCAGAACACCACCATTCATGTGTTTGCATTTCCCAAAGAGAATACCTATAAAAAAGAAAAGTAGCCCGTGTTCCTTAAAGGAAATAGTGCTGCTGTAAAAAAGAAATGTTTCCCGTTTGGGAAAACAGTGAGAGAACGGGCAGTGGTCTCTCGAGGATCACCAAAAACGATTTACAAAGAGATAGCTGTTCATTTGGGGCAGCTTATCCTTTACAATACCTTTGAGGAGTCTGCACCATTTCAGTGATGTGCAGCTGCAATTGCATCCTCAAACCACTAATCCATTTCATTGTGATTTGCAATTAGGATTGGAGGCCCCTTTCACTTCCTCTCCTAATTGAGTTTGGGAATGAGTGGCAAATTCCCCTTTATGATTCAGAATGACATTTCTCTAACACAAAAGGGGTTTAGTGAATTCTTAAACGCGATTTTGCAGCAACAAACCCCTTGAGTTTTCAAAACTCAGGGTTTGTGACTACAGAATGCTTGAGCCCATCTTGCCCCTAATTCCCTCTCTGAAAAGAATGAATACCCTGGTTGCAATAAAAGTGGAGAATGTCTAAGTCTCCAATTACAACCTCAAACAAATTAACAGATGGTAATTTGATCCTAGGGTAAATTCAATACCAAAACCTTTTGATTTTACCTCGGGGAGAAACTAATGCAATAATGTTATACCCATATCTGGTATATTTGTGAAACGTTTAATGGGAGCATTTAGAGTGAGGCTTAAAACTAAACCTCTAGTTTTCAAATATAATGTATATTTGTACGTGTTAAGCACCTTCTTGATCCTACTTGGATGTGAAGGCTACCTTTAGACGGTAAGTAAATGTGGCCATAGCACAATTTCTCTAAAAGAGGGATGTTCAATGTAGGTGCAAGAGGGCCAGCCACAAGCAATATTTTCAGAACAACTACTGCCTATACAAATTAATTCCATTTAAATTTATTTCTATAGTAATTTTCTCTTCCACGAATAGCTTGAAAATCTTTCATGGATCTGGTTCTCCAAGAGCTATGTTTGTCAACCCTGTTATAATGTAAATTTAAGTAGCAATAAACATATTCCTTAAAAGTAAGGAAATATTACCTCAAAGATACTTCTTCGAATTAAAGAAATCTGACTCTAACCTCTTCAACGTGGCGCAAATTCCACCGCGGTGCGGAGGAATTTGATACGTGCGGAGTTCGGACGGCCCCGGGCCATCCGAGGCACACGAGCACCGTGACGGCGGACATCCAGGGGCCATCCGATGCATCGAAGAAGATAAAGGCAGTCTTTCTCAAAATAAAAGTATCTCTTCAGAGTAAACAAGTGTGCCCACAAAAATACTCCTTTGAGGTAGCGAATGTGTCCATGAAGTATTCCTATGAAGTATACAAACATGATCTTACAAAGAAGAGTAAAAACATAGAATTATTTTGCATAACCAAGGCAACTGAACAGATATTCCTTCTAAACCACATAATATAGGAATCCCTTTTAACTAAGTGTATGTTATCGGACAGGAATACCCTTACAATAAGCAAATGTGAATCAGCAGATATTAAATCTTAGCCCGGGATTGTGATTATACGTGTGTTTATTTTAAGTAAGTATATGTGGCCATAAAGGGAACAAGCATTTACAATGCAATGGTTTCGCCTTTGTAAAAGTTAGAGCTATTGGCATTGCTCACACACAGAGCCCCACACACAAATACACACACACACACACACACACACACACACACAGAGCCGGACACACACACACAGAGCCAGACACACACACAGAGCCAGACACACACACACAGAGCCAGACACACACACACACAGAGCCAGACACACACACACAGAGCCAGACACACACACACAGAGCCAGACACCCACACAGAGCCAGATACCCACACAGAGCCAGACGCCCACACACACAGAGCCCCAGAGCATAATTCCAAGAGCCGCACGTGGGGTCAGTTATGTCATAGCATACTTAGTAACATAGTAAGGTTCATCCATCACAGTAAGAGACAGTGTGTTATACAGTCTACATAGTAAGGATACACAGGTGGGGAGGACAAGTTGAAAACGGGAGGGGGCCAAACATGGCTGGTTAACAACACACAAATGAAGAGTACTGTCGTTAGGCCTGACTTACCCAGAGCAAGAGGTGCGCTTACTCCTGTCGTCTCCCCGTCGTAGGACACCTCAAGGTGGTTGTCATAGGGAAAGGGAGAGAGAAAGACATGGAGATGCACCTACAAACAAAAGTAGTGGGGGAGGAGGAGTGGCCTACTTGGTAAGGGAGAGAGTCGTGAGACCCTAAAGGTCAACTCACCGGACCCTGTGAGGTCAGGGGAAGGAAAAGGCAAGGAGGTGCCAAGCCCAAAGGGGTCACCTGCGTGTGGCTCAATCACTCGCCACAGTATCCAAAGGGCGTGGTTCCTTACACCAAGTAAGGGTAGTCTAAAAAAATACCGACATCGAGACCGGCACACCGGAGCCGGATCAGGCCAATGCCCGTCAGGAACAGCTGCACTGGAGTGGGGTCTGCAGAAAAACTCAGTCTTATGCCACTCCTGATCTGACACCGGATCCAAGGGGGCTGTTTGGCACTGAGGGAAAACACACTAGGGGTCATCCAGCGTGGGCTCCGTACAAATCCATGGGGCCCACAGGTGCTCCAGAGGGGTCGGGCTGCCCAAATATGAGGTGCCTGACCTCATAGAAATCTTTGAGTTGGGCTGGGATCGCTCCAGCTCTGGGAAACTCTGGGAGGCATAGAGCAGACCTGGGCAGTGGCTCCATGGGGTACATGTGGGAGTGGGGCCTTGACTTGTGTCATCATTCCCGTGACTCATCCGAAGACCAGCGCAATGATGTCAAACGGCACGACTTGTAATGTTCTTACCAGTTCTGCCATGTTAGAGAGGTTCTCGACTTCGGTACTTGAGGGTTCTGGTCTGTTCAAGCTAAGGGCAACCCTTTCTGGTAGCCCCAGTGCTGCCGACAATGAAAAGCAAGAGCAGGCTGTGCCTTCCAAAAGGAGTCCCAAGAGAAAAAAACCCATAGGGAATAATCTCAATTGAAGGCAGAGACTCAAGGAACGGATAGGAAGGAAAGAACCCACAAATAAGAGCAAACACCAGCAAGGAGTGGAGAATATAAGGCAAGATTTCCAAAGAATTCCAAATAGGAGTGGAGGGTTAAAAGGAATCTAAACTAGAACAGGAAGCACCAACCGGAAACAAAAGTGCGCCAACAGGAATCAAAAATACACCAAGCAGGAGCAAAGGTCGCCAACAGAAGCGAGGACACACCAGCAGGAGCAAGGAGAGTTGCAATGCGAAGCAATGAAAGATTCAGTCTCTTAAATACCCATAGGCAGGAAGTGATGAAATAGGAAGTGATGTAACAGGAAAGAAGCAGTTGCAATCTTGGGTAGGGAAAAGGAAATATAAGGAATAGAAAAGGTTGCCATCTTGGAAACAGGTCTGAGTACTCATGGGAAGAAGAAGTAACAAGATGTCACCAGGAGAATATACTGGAAGCCGCAGTGAAATGGGCAAAACAAAAGGTGAGTGAAAATATGCCCCATAGAAGTACTGGAAGCTGCAGCTACAAAATTGGAGCTGCGATGTTCCTACTGTATTTTAATGAGCATTAACGGGCCGCCGTGTAGTGCTGCGCAATGCCCGACTAGGCATAAGTGTCGCTTGAGTGTAACCGTGATGCTAAAACAACAGGCAGCCTCGCAGCACTGCGACGCACCTGAGAAGAAGGAGGCGCTGTGGGGGGCATCGCAGGCTGCATTGCCGCCCGCAATGATAAAGCGGGCAGTGCCATCGTCTGCGCCATTGCCCACGGCTCAACAGTCAAAGAGAGAGTGCTTCTACTTCTTGGAATTTTTCTTTTTATGGGACTTATCCAACGACTTCGACTGAGACAAATTTCGAGAACGGCTCCACAAGTGGTCCTAGGAGCTTCCACGCAACTGGGATCTTGATCGTTGTGGGGCTGTCCAATGCTAGGTGGCGAGGAGAATCAAGGAGTGCTCCTGCAATGCCTTCGGGTGAATGGTACGGCAGTCCTCATAGGCTTTGGAGTTGTGGTCCTGCTCTAAGCACCATTAGCAAAACAGGGGTGGGCTGTCACAGACATCTGCCTGTGACAGGCACCACAAGGTTGAAAATCCACTGGTTTCTTAGGGGACATCCCCAGCGCACTAGAAGACAAAAATATCCCAAAAAAGGCTTCAACAAAACATCAAGTAAATTCTGTCAAAAATTGACTGGAGGTAGCTTTCTCCAGATTTGCGCTGACGGGAGCCTATATAGGCACCATGCACATCACTTCTGGTAACTCTGACGCAGAGCTATATTACGTCACCTACTGACCCGCAGAGGTACTTCTTGAAAAGTTTCTGCATCCCGTCTGAAGCCTGGCAATAGTTCTAAAGTAAGGAATCTGGAGCTAGAAGTCTGTATCAGATCAGGGGGACCTCATATGGGGCAAACCAATTTCTGAGCTTACCTTTTGGTAGCTTGGCTGAGCCCAAAGACTGTTCTTTCAGAGAAATATGTGGAGAGCCATGGTAATAAAACTTAAAATAACAATAAAGATACCAAAGAGAGAACTTAACAGTCCAAACTAATGGGCCATTCAGAAATTGTGCATGTGGAGTTAGAGTCTGATTTACTGTTGAGTCACAATGGAAAAATCTCAGATTTTGGGGAACTCCAAATCCAGGGGGGAATCCACTGGTGGAAGTTCCTATACCGGAAAAGGTTTACTGGCCCAGACAGAGTAGGGTGCAACAGCAGTCGCAGCTGGCACAGGTAGGAGCTGTGTGGCAAAAGGCAGGACTGGGGCGGGGGATGGGGATGGGGAAGTCGACAAACAATAGGATAAGTAAAATGTATTAAAAAAATAAAGCACACGACTTAACCTGCACTTGCCGCATTAACGAGCGCAAAGTAAGTGGTTTTATTATTTTTTTGATGTAATTTTACTTATTCCATCATCTGTCGACTTCGGACCCCCCCCGCCCCGTCTCTGCCCTACTTCCCACCCCACCAGCCTAACCTGTGCCGGCCGCCACTGTCCAACAGCAGACTGAGCAGATGCGACCTGCAATGCACGTGTAAAATATGTACCAGTCAAACTCAGCCATTCTTTATATTGACAGAAGGGTTTTACTCTGTATGATTATTGTGTCATACTGAGGTCGAAATGTGTACCTCCTCCTTTGGTAAGTGATGAGTGCTCAACCAAGGTCCCGTTGCAGAATCAAGAACTCAGAAGTATTTAGTTATCCATATTGCAGTAGAACACAAGGGCCAGAGACAATAATGGTACCATCAAGCGAACTGTCAAATAACTCCCGAGATATCTAGACCCAGGATCCAGAGAAAAGGCCTGAACTCATTGCAAGCTGTGTGGATCAGGAATCAGGCTTCAATAGGCACTTTAATAGCCGACAATAAAATTCAGTTTTACTATCAGAGCTAATGAAAAGATGTATTTATTGAATGTATTTATCAGAAGTTTTAAGTGATGCAAACAAGACCCACTGCATGGCAGTGCACTTTAAACGAGGGCAGTTTTACAATAGGAGTTTAGGATTTTAGGATGTTTTTGATCTGTTACAAAGGTTACAATATCACAGGGTGGATGATTCAAATGATTCAAACTGGCAACATTTTATGATGAAAAAAAATGAATATAAAGGGTTAGAGAGCTTAAAACTAGCAGTAATACACATAGCTGATGAAATAATAGAGAACTTGCATGAATGTTAGCACCAGCGAAGTAATCAAAAATATAAAAGATACATATAGCCGTTAATTAATAATAATAGTAACAGAAATCAAGGCAACAAAATCTACCAACCTCTCAGTAGCATAAAAAGTCCCCATGGCAAAAAATATAATTTCAGAAGTACTAGTTCAGCTCATCCAGAGAGTGCAATGGCTTGAGCCAGTAGCCGAACCCGATCATGAGTTATTTTTCAGAGAAGTGACAATGGACAAGAAGCCCTTCAATGCTCTTTTGAGTATTTCATATGGTGAGGTTGCTGTAATGGCAGGGGAACCCTTGTTGTAACTTCTGGGGTTGGACAGGGAATTGACCCCACTTATCCAGGTATGACTGGAACCAACTGAGGTGTAACTATGTAATTGTCGTTAATCTCGTGTTAAAAGAGTATTGCGAAATTACGAAAATTACTCTGATTACTCCAGTGTAATTACAAATTCGCGCATGCCTACTAATTAACATATTAACAACATCACTAGAAATTATATTACAAGATCATTTTGCCCAAAAAGGACGTCACATTAAATCGCATGACATGAAAATGGATCTCGATTGGATTTCAAAGCAAATGCACAGGTGTCTGAGGACTGGGGGAAATACACAGATAACAGGGGCATCCCTATGCATCACCAGCACAAAAGTATCAGGGACATAGATACCAGGGACATCACAAATAGTTTTTTAGTAAGAGGGACCTTTATATACAGTACAAATAATCAAATCAGTAGGAGATATTGTGGCTTCTCACCCAGAAGATATCATCAAACAAAATGACATGCCATAAGTGAGTGAACTTTGATTGCTGTGGCCAACCTTAAGCTTCCTAACACTTGCTCAGTTAGTAACTCCAGCAGCAACTGCAAGATTGTCAAATCTGTTATTGCATTCTTAAAATATCCAGAAGAAAGAATCCCCAAATGGTTGACTTTGACAGTTAAATTGTTCTTCATGCCTCTTTTTTGAAATCATACTAAAATAAAATATGTAATAAAAATAAAATAAAATAAATGTAATATGACACAAAAAAAACTACTTTCTATAAAAGTCCTTCTTCTTAGCTGAAAGATTGGCAGCTCTTGCTTGAAAGGCAGTGGTATCTGATCTGATCTAACCACAGACCAGCAGCGGGCATTAAATAGCTGTAGAAATGCGCAGAAAATTGGTAGGGGTTAGGAATGGTTATTCAAAAAAGTAGTTTACCACCTAAATCAGTAGGGTGAACAAGTGTTAAGCCTGCCTTATGCTCCTCCCTGGAACCCACGACCATTCATTCTGTCACAAAATTCAAAACTCTCAGGTGACTGCCATGAGTGCTCTGTTTCTCTTCATTAAATATGCTTCTGCCATAGAATGCTGAGCCATGAGGATAGCTCTTCTTGCTGTCACTCCACTGCCATGACGTATTTAAGTTCTCTCTCTTCTTCGCCAATGACCCTGCCTGCTGGAAACAGGCTCTAGTTCTCTCCCTCCTTAAAAAACCAGTAGGCGGGCCCTTCGTTTTCACTGCGTTTTTGGGCAGTCCTTTCCTACATTCCTTTCTAAAGTCTTTGAAACTGCTCTTGATCTATAACTGCCTTGTTTCAGGAGACTCATCACCTTTTAGATTCCGCACACTCGGGATTTCACCTGGCACAGGGAACTGAGCGCGCACATATTGCAGCCTAGAACGTTTGCGCGACCCTAGATTAAAGGGTAGGCGGCCTTTGTCCTTCTTGACGATTGAGAGCCTTTCAGAGTCCCCTACACTAAATTATTATCTCGTTTAAGGGAGACTGTGTGGTGGAAGAACCAGTCTTGGATGGGCTGTCTTCTCTGTAATCTGTCCGAGAGGGAGCTGTCTCCCTTCCCTCTTTCAGGAGCATTGTGTCTGCTGCCATGTGGGCTCCACTGGGTGCCTCCTTAGCCCTACGCGCTTTAGCATCTATAAAACCCCTTTGGTAGCCTGATCAGATTCTTTGGCATCCTGTTTTAGTTCTATAAAGATGATACACAGATGAGCGTCCCGCAGCCCCCTCCATCCAGAAGTGTCCACTAATGCTGACAGGCTGTTTAACAGCCATCTCTAACACAATACAGGTGGATAGGAGGAGCTGCTACTTTCTGGTGGGCCTGGGACCGCTTGGTCTAACTCCTGGTGGTCCATGGCTACTAGAGACCTTCCAGGTCCCTCTAATAAAGCCATAAATCATGAGGCTACCTTTGATTCATCCTTCTCCTTCAAATCTCAAATTGCTTAAGTAGCCACTTCTTGCTTTTAAGCTTTTAGACTTCCATCTCTTATGCCTCCATAAGGGAATGTTAGTCAAACCATCATATTCTCATTCATCGAGTATGGAGATGCCACCTACTCGGGCTTTCCTAATATCTGCTACAGAGCTTCAGCTGACCCCAACCAAGTGGCCAGCTGTCTTGTAGATCTACTACACAGGGAGCATCTCTCTGCCCACGTGACCAGGGCCCACTGACCCCTGGGGCAAAACACATTTTATTTAAGAGCCTTTGCATCCATCACAAAGCGTTTCATTATATAAGCCCCTCCTTTCACGGCTCATGCTTTCACCATTATGAGCCTATTTGCAACGTCACATCCTCTTCCTCTGATTGGGTCAGGCATGGACTCAGGGTAGACTATTGTCTTAAATTACAACCACGCTGTGGAACACTCCCCAGTCTCCCAGTTTCTATCTTCACCAGACGAACAAACATCTACAGTTTGTAACAATTCAAAACATGACTCTTTCCCACTTGTCTAGATTAAGATTGTCTCTTCCCTTGCTGCTGATAATCAGGCATCCGTGCTGGAACAGATGTTTCAAACACAGCATGTTTATGGAAATGCTGATTAGTTATTTAGTCAAACGCTGCAACCGAAAGATATCAAATACCGCTGGGGCATCAGGAGATACTCCAAGCACTCAATGCACATTACAAATGAAGAGATCAGAGTGTTAGTAGCATATATTACACATTCTTCACCAACATCAAGACTTACAAAATATAAATACTTAGATGACGTAGTTAGAGATGCACAAGACAAATGCAAAGCTAACTGGGGATTTATATATATATATATATATTGGAAATAACCAGGTAACGGGAAAACATACACACATCACCAGCACAAAGATATCAGGGAGAAAGATTCCAGGGGCACTATAAATACTTTAATAAGAGACATATCAATATACAGCACAATCATCAAATAACTAAGGTATCAGTACTCATTACAAACACACAGATCACAGGGCCATTGAGACACATTACAAATGCTTAAATAACTGGAAAACAACACATACTATTAACAAATAAATAGCAGGCATCAACAAACATTGCAAGTAGACGGGTAGCACCGCATATGATGAACATTACAAATGCATAGCTTAAGTCTAGTGTTGGCTCCCTGGTGGTTAAAAGTAACAGTCTTGAACCAAATTAAAGTAAAGTGGATGAAGTGAACTTACAACCGCTCACACCATCCACCAAGGCGCCTCCCTGTTGTGAGGGCTAGAAATGTATGGGAAAGCGCTTGCATCCCAATAGGTTTCTTTTTGAACTGTATTGCACCTACAAGACACTGCCCTGATTGCCCCTTGATGTTGTTTTCATGCTCCTTATCTCAGCCAGCTTGGCTGTGCATGGATGAAAGGAGTGATATATACTCACATTATTGCTGGCGCCTTCGCTGGTAAACCTGTAGAGTCCCGGGTCTTTGCGAAGGTGAAGGGAGCTCAGGAGAGCTTCTGGAGCCCCCAAAATCAGCTGTGAGAAATGGAAGACAATGACAATAAGGAGCTTTCCTTAGCATATGCTAGGACATTTTAAATCAATAACATAGTCTGACGTCCAATGTCGAAGGGAATTTTCTAAATTGTGAAGGAAGCGATCCGCCTTCTGCTCAACAATTTTCGGTTGTTGAGGCGGCTTCTCTGATATTACCTAGTCTGTACTATTCTATGGTAGGGGCAATTATGCTGGAGGACTCTCCAATGCTAAATCAGAATATTTTCCTTCAACATCCTACTCTAAATCAAGGATCTGGTGTCTGCAATTTTTCCTGGTTTTATCAGTTTTTCACATAAATACAGAAGATAAATCAACCCTTTTTTCCTATTAGTATTCATCAGTATTTATCTGAAAAAATGGATATCCTGACCTCTTAGCAGTAGAGCTAATTTTTAGAAACTTTCCGCAAAAATAAGATGGAGTTAGGAAGATCAAGCTACCATTTTCTATAAGGGTTTTACCGCCTGATTCATCATGCTCCCGTTTTGCGAGGCCCTAATAGCGAATCATAGCGAATCGCTATTAAGGACTCGCAAAACGGGATTCATGTAGGAATATGCAATAAAAATGCGATTCCTTACAATTCCTTATTTGCGATTAGCTAATTGCTTATCGCAAATAAGGAATAACTCGCCATTCATTCCCATGGGCCAAAAGGCCCATAGGAATGAATGGGGAGTATTCCTTATTTGCGATTAGCAATTAGCAAATCGCAAATAAGATTGCGATTTGAAGGGTGCCAGGGGTGTCCACAGGACACCCTGTAGCACCCCTCAAATGAAATTTCACACAGGTGTTGCACACACACATGTCCAAAGGACATGTGTGTGCGCAACATGCAACTTAGAAAAATGCTTTTAAAAGCATTTTTCTAAGTTTTTGCTATTTACCGAGAGGTCTGACCTCTCGGTAAATAGCGGCCCGAAATTGCGAATTAGCAATTTAAAAATGGTTGATGAATTGCATTTAAGGAATCTCAAATAGAGATTCCTTAAATGTAATTCCTCGCAATTTAGCTAATTAGCAATTACCGATTTTTGCATTTGGGATGATGAATCCCAAATGCAAAAATAGCGCTCGCAAAGGGCCAGATTCTCAGAATCTGACCCTTTGCGAGCCGATTTCAGCTTGATGAATCAGGCTGTAAGGTCCCAGATCTTCTACTCCCCTTGTGATACGGAAGGGTTAATTCACTTAACACTGCTAGTTGAACAAAAAGAGGGAGATAGAAGAATGGAGAAACAAGTTTTGCAATGTATATGATGTACCTGTTACCTTTGTTAAAACATACACTCCTCTCCAAGTGAGGCTGTAAGGCTGATGGTCCTTGGCACAGTTGCACTGTGCAGCCCTATTCCTCATGTCACCATTTGCTGATGCACAGAAGATGTTTCCAAACCAGGAGAATCACAGTCTGAGTAGAGAGACAAGTGAGCGTCAAGATTTTGGGCAAACAAGTTGCTTATCAGCAGAGACCTTAACCCTGTTGGAGACAGGGTCTCCAGCAGGAGTGCTCTTTTCGTGTGGTAGACTAATGCCATATGCCTGAATACGACTTACTGTTGGGGGCAACTGTTAAGGAGGATGCCTACTGGCCCTCTCTAGACCTGTCATGTCTAGATCCTCCCACATCCCCGTCCACTGAGAGAATGAGAGTACATAAGTATAGCTTGGAGTGAGTACCCCAGCCTGAAAGGCCCTCAATGTATGTGGAACTTCTTAAATGTGGGTTGCTATCATATGTCAGTATAGGCATAGAAATCGCTGTCTCCCTTGTCCCCTGGATGCCACTGTCTCTGCAGCCCTCTCTCCACCCAGGGCTTCCTAGTTAGGTTTTTAATGCCTGGTTCGGGCTATTGAAAGTCACATTGCACATCATCTTTGCAAAGACTGGGGCCAAGGACACACTTTCAGCAATACCCGGCTACAAAAGATTTTCTAAACGCCTATCCTCACCTCCTGTGGTCAGCTCCTACAGATGGACGATCAAGATTCAGCAAATTGCACGTCCACCATTCATCCAATAAACATTATCACGTTATGGTACCTAGACTTTGAGAACATTCAGAAATGTTTGTTCCTAGGAGATAACTTGAACTTGATTGAGTCCTACAAAAGTGAAAGTGTTGTATCATAAATGTGCTTTTGTATATGTTTTGTGAAAAGAGAGGGTTGATTATATAAGTATAAAACACATTTGTGTGGCATACTGCTAGGTAACGACTAATGGGAAACATTAGAATGGTGGGAGGTAAACAGAATGGGTTTCATTACTATAATTAACATGGATTTTTGTTTGTTTCTATGATAGTTCCGAATGTGGCCTGTGAGGCCTAGTGAGAAAATGGCCGGTCTGAGCTACTGCGAGTGGGTATTGGTCTGCGCAGGCGTGTCAAAGATTTCTGCCAGCGCAAGTGAGCTGACTGCTTGAGGGAGAGTTCAAGGTTGCCTCACACGGAACCTAGGATGAGTGACAAACCCGAATGATCGGATGCCCAAACCATGGGAAAGAAGGGCAATGTTGCTAAGATGCAATGTGCCTAGGCCACCGACTGCTTAAACAGTAGACTTTTATAATATTAGCTGAATCATGTGAATAAAAAATGCTGTAATGGTGAGGAAGTGCACATCCACCCGAATTTGTCCAATCAGAACACAAGATGGTGATGTTAGTTACTTTTCTAGATAGATTAAGTTCAGAAATAAGGTATAAAAACCCCTGGACTTGTAAGGTTGGGGTTGCTTTTTCAAATTCTATCGGAGATGCTGCCCGTTTGCTGACCGATTCCTGGATGTAAGAACTCTTATTTTTTTCCTTATTTGTTTGCTCTGCAGGACTGTTAGGATAAGATGAGGGGGATAGGCAGGGATGCTAGGAGAGATTGAATTTGGAACTATCTGTTCTTTGCTAAACTTTACTGAATTCTATAATAAAGCGATTTTTCTGAGCTCATAATAAAACGATCATGTTTTTGAAATAATGTTTAAGAATTTTTGAATAAAGAATAAATAAATGCATAATGTCGGACATACTAAAAGTTTGCTCTGAATAAAAATTAGATGAATGAAGAATTAAAAGCTGGTCTTTGTTTCTTCCTACGCCTAATTTTCGTTCTAGCAGATTCATTGCCATTATGGTGGTGTGTCTGAATATAAATGTTTAATATGAAACCATGGTAAACTGTTTTTGAACTTTTAGTGTAAATATTAAATAGGTTTTAGACGCTCCACAAAATGTTACAGCATTTCTCCATTATGATTCACCAGAAGCCTTGAAGCCAAGTGTAAGTGAACAGGGTAAATGCACAGTGTTATGGGCCCCACTGGTGCATGTTTTGAGTGTTTAAAGGTTTCAGGGAAATGGTGAGTGATGATTAGAAATAATTTCTGGAGCGGCGCTGTTGCAGTAATAACTTGGTAGCAGAGTAGTGGTTGCTAAGGAAATTAGCTAGGGTTATGTATAAAGTGCTATATACAATTTGATGTACAGAATTATCACTAACATCTGTTGAGTTTGTACTATGTTAAATGTGGTCTTGGAAAGGCTTCATAGAGTAGGGTGAAGTCAGTGCCTCCGACTGCAGGTGGACGAAGTTTGGCAAGATTAAGTCACGCAGTGCATTAGTCTGTTTCAAAGAAGTAGTATTGTCATATACTGCGGTGGTATCGGCGTATATCACTGTTTAGGGACCTTAGGTGTGAAAGGATAAATGTATAGTGAGGACAGTCTATAACATTTCAGCCTTCAAGTATTGGGATCATTCTGTGCTTCCCGACTAAAACTTACTGCTGGGAGAGTAATAGGTCTTAACCCGAGCTTGATTAAAGGGAAAAGGGAGTTTTGTCTCTCTTTTGCTAACAATAGAGGAATTTTGTGGTGGGTTAGTGGACGTGCTGACTACTAGTAACACAGAGTTTATGTATATATGAATAGGGGTTTCTGTATGAACGTGTGTAAATGTAATTGCAATACGCGTTCAAGCAAAACTTTGGGATTGTCTCTAAGGAGGTGTAAAAGATCTCTGTATGTGCTTTCCTAGAGAAGCGAGATCGTTATTGCCTGATAGAAGGGTAAAGCCAGTAGTGTTGCCTTATCGGTGAGTTAAAAAAATTCTGAGGAGATAAGCGTTGTCTACTCTGGTTACAGAATACTTGTGTGATTGAGAACATTCTATCCCTTTAATAGTGAAACAGATTAGTGGAATTGTTTTGTGTAAGTTACTAACTGATTTTTGTAAAATATCTTGTAAATACGGCTTTTCTGAAAAAACCCTGTAAAGGAGGGATCAGTCGGCGCTGCAGAAGCCGAAGCGCTGGTGACGTCAAAAGTGTTGCGCTGGGATTGGTCCGCGTGACCAAGTCAGAGTAGAAGCTGATTGGTTCATCACAGAAACAGCAGAAGCTATTGGTTAAGCACTATAGTGACGCATCATGTTCTTACTGGTGCATTAGTGTGAACCGCGCTGTGATAGGTTGGTGTTACGGAATCAGTAACAGAATAGTGCGCGATCTTTTGAGAGAAGGGAAAGTTTTTCGAAAATGTCATATTATTATTATGATGATGACAAGAAGAAACCTTCATGGTTTAAAAGAATGAAAAATGTGTTTGTAAAAGACAAGGAGGTAGTTACAAGAGAGGGAAAAATACTTCCTTCGCCGAAAACACCTGCTTCTTACATGTTGGCGAAATATGGATATCATAAGTGTGTTTGGTTGGATAATTGGATACAGTATACCAAGGATGATGGTGTGTTAGCCTTTCCAGAAGGAGGATCATTTGATTTGGCAATTTTGAAGAATCTGAGAGACAAAATGATGAAACTTGAACCGAGACCTAGACCAACTCAGTTTGAAGCAGTGGTTGAGTGGGAAGATGAGATGCATCAAATGGAAAGTGAGAGGTTGAGCAGGCATCTTAGACCGAGAGGTAGAGGTAGAGATTTGTGGGGAGAGACCCATGAGACTAGGATGCGGAGATGGACAGACAGATATGTGCGATGGCATGTATCCGGTCAGAGTAGTAGAAGAATATGAGGGATGAAAAAGTGTAGAGAAAAGAAGGAATATTGATTCAAGGAATCAAGGCTATGGTGATAGTGAATTAGAGGACGCTGTATTAGAGGAAATATTAAATAGAAGACCGCCACCATATCAACCAAGTCCTTTACGGACTACTCCGAATGCCCCAATGATAGAAGAAAAAGTTAAAGAAACACCAGAACAGCCATCAAATTTTAGAGATTTTCCTGAAAGAGTAGAAATGAGATATGTCCCGAGTACACCAATAGGAGAAGCTAGAATTACAGGTACCCCTGTGCGAAGTAATGATTTACACAAGATTGTTCTAAGCCCAGAAAGACAAAACAATGAGCACCCAAGTATGTCTGAATACGAACGATCTGCACATGAGTTGGTTCAGAATCTAACTAGAAATATGGAAGCTGTAACTGTCCCAGTAACGATAGGACCTGTGATGCCAGTATTTGATAATCAGACAATAAGAGAACCAAGACTAACAATCCCATTACAACAAAGCCTGCAGAGAGCAAGAGAAAGTACTTATCCAGATTTATCAGAAATAAGGCAGAATACAAGTGTAAATCCACCAGAATTAAATTGTAATAAAAAGTTGACATGCGCATTCCCGACAGGAGCAGAATCTGACTCTGCAACTCCAGAGAGAAGTACAGAACAAATAGATTTAACACAAACGCCGAGAGATCCAACAGACAGAGAATTGAGTGAATGGATTAAAACGTTAAAAATAAAAGAGCAGGAATCAAAAGTGTTGGATGTGGCCAAACTAAAAGTAGATATGGAGGAATTAATAATTGGAACGATTGGGACAGATAGATAAAAAAATTATCAGGATGATGAGCTCATGTTTTTATGTAAAAGTATAACATGGAGAGCGAAAACAATGTATGATCAATTGGAAGAAGTGGCAAGTGAATATGGAGTTTGCAAAAATAAAATAATTGCAGAAAACTTATAGAGTGGATTTTGCAGAAAGAGATATTTAAAACATGAATACTGCTGGAAGATTAATTCAGATAAAAGATTTAATTGTGCTTTTGCAAAAATGGGGTGATGTACGCAAATGGGGAGTCAAGTGGGCAAAGAAGAAAGAAGAGAATAGTGATAAATCAACATTAGCTTTTCCAGTTAGAGAAAAAGAAACAGAGGTAACTGAATTCCCTATGAGAGAAGTTCCTGGAGGAGGCTATGTACCTGTTCCCTGGAGCAGACAAGATATATTGTCATTTACAAATGATTTCCCTAGATTAAGAGAAAAACCAGTAGAATGGTACCGACAAGTTGACAGATTTGTAAAGGTGTCAAAGGTATTGTGGATCGATTTAGAAGGATTATTTGACATAGTGGTGCCAGTAGATTTGTGGACAGAATGTAAAATATCTGTGGATTGGCCAAGGGAGGAGTATCCTAGGGATCCAAAGACAGGAGCTCCATCACCGGATGTGATGAGAAAGTATGAGCAAGTGATAGTATGGTTGAAAAACAAAATACCTCCAAAAGAGACTGATTGGGTAAAGATAGATAGGACCACTCAGGAGCCGAAAGAAACTGTGCATTCTTTTTATGAAAGGTTGTTGTTGGTTTTCAAACAGTACAGGGGTTATAAGGAATTAAGGGCCCGATGTAGGTCGGGCGTTACCGATCGGTAACGGCCGAAAATACCGATTTTTGGCCCTTACCGATCGGTAAACAGCCATCGAGATGTAGGGAACCAAAAACAGAAAGAATCGGATAGAAAACCGAATCGGAATGAGTACCGAATGGGAAAGAATCCGATACGTACATACCGAAAATAGGATATGGAACGAATCGGAAAAACACCGAATCGGATGCAAAGACCGAATCGGTCCAATTACCGATTCGTTAGTGACACCGAATCGGGAAATCACCGATTCGGTCCAATTACCGATTCGTTAGTGACACCGATTCGGAAAATCACCGATTCGGTCCAATTACCGATTCGTAAGTGACACCGAATCGGAAAATCACAGATTCGGTCCAATTACCGATTCGTTAGTGACACCGATTCGGAAATTCACCGATTCGCTCCAATTACCGATTTGGTACAAATACCGAATCGGACATGATCCGAATCGGAAAACATGCCGATTCGTATGAATCTCCGATCGGGAAATTCCCCGATTCCGACAGTTGGGGAGATGTAGGGAGGCACAGAAACACCGAAATCGGCTCAAAATCGGTAGAATTCACTCGGTATTTACCATGGATTGCAATCAGGTGGTAACCAACTCCAACCCATATAAACAGTCCCAAAATGCATTGCAACTTGCAGGATGGCAGCTTTCTATGTCATTGCGAGGCGGCTACGGCTACAGCAGGAAGGACAGAGGGAATGGCTAAGAAATGAACAGGTCTACAGACAGAGGATAACCCTGTTCATGCTCACTGAGGCTGAGATCCTACAGAGATACAGGCTGGACTCTGACACCATAATTGAGCTCATCAGGGACCTTAAGCCATTCTTGGACCACCACACCCCAAGGGCACACGCCATCCCTGCGCACGTCCAGGTGCTATGCAGCCTACACCTGCTAGCGTCTGGCAGCTATCAAAGTGGAGTAGCAGCAGCAGGAGGGGTGAGCCAGAGCAGCCTGTCAAGGTTCTTCCACATATTCCTTGACGCCATGATAGACAGGATGGACCAATACATCTCTTTCCCTGCAACCCACGCAGAACTGCTACAAACTAAAGCTGACTTCTACCAGATGGCACAATTTCCCCAAATCATCGGTTGCATAGATGGCACGCACATTCCGATTTGCCCACCAGCGGACACCGAATACATATACCGCAATCGGAAATCTACACACACCATCAACGTGCAGGTGATCTGCAATGCCAAGTGCACCATCACAGACCTGGTAGCAAAATTTCCAGGGAGTACCCATGACTCCTATATATTCCAACAGAGCGGCATATATGCACGGCTGATGGCTGGCGAATTTGGAGAAGGATACCTCCTAGGTGAGACACATCATCAGACCCCCATAACACATAGTAGGTAGGTGGAATACATGTATGCATGTGTCTAATGTGACCCCTTTCTCTTCCAGGCGACAGTGCATATGCCCTCCGCTCATTCATACTCACCCCCTACCTCAACCCCTCCACACCCAGCCAAAGGAGGTATAACCGGGCCCACATACGCACAAGGAATGTAGTTGAACGGACCTTTGGCATCTGGAAAAGTAGATTCAGATGCCTGCACAAGAGTGGAGGTGCAAGGCAGTATACCCCCATCACCTGCTGCAAGATCATAGCTGTATGTGCAATGTTACACAACCTTGCGGTCAAGAAGGGCACTGAGGTGGAGTTGTCTGACTACGAGGACTATGACGACGAAGAAGCTGTGCCACTGACACAGCCAGCTGGGGTGTGTACGCCAAGTGATGGCAGATACAGACGTGAGGAGATCACTGAGAACTATTTCTGACTGAGTACAGATGCAAAGACAGCTAAATGTTGCTTGCAAAAAACAAATTTTAATAGTGATGCACCACAGTTACAGCACTGATGTGCATCAAAAAATGGAGTATGTAAGATCAAATAAAGTCCAGGGTTCTGGTTTGCTCATCCCCCCTTGCCAGGCTATTTTTTTGCCCGCTTGCCAGACCCACTGGGGTGTCCCTCGGCCCCCTCCGAATGCCCAGCAGCATCAGCGGATCGCCTGGTGCTCCTCCGTGGCACAGATGCAGCTCTGGCCGGGCTGCTGCGGCTGCTGCTGTCTCCAGCATCACCCAGGTCCAGGGCAGGATTGGAGGCGGTGTTTGATATTATCATGGCCTCCATGGCCGTGGTGATCCTGGCCATCCCCCTAGTGAGCTCAGCCGTATGCTGACTGAGCACAGATTCTTGGTTGGAGCTGCGATGGCACAGTTGTGCGGTCGCCGCTGCAAGGCGGGCCATGGCCCGGTTCAGCACCCGGGCATCCCTCCTGCGCGCAACCTCATGCTCCTCCTGTCTGGCAGATGAGTGGGTGATGGCAGTGGTCAGCCTGCCTAACCCTGCTGCCACCTCCTTGTTGCTGTCCACAACAGCCTGGAAACCCTTCACCAACTCCCCCATCTGCATGTTGTGCTGCAGGAGCTGGCGTTGGCAGGCCATGGTGGATCTGGCCTGTTGGCGCTGGATTTTAACCATCTGTCCCTCCAGGCCCAGGAACACACTGCCCTCCTGTGCTGGTGCAGCAGTGGTGGTGGTGGCACGGCGTCGGGCACTGCTGCTTCCGGCCTGCTGAGTGGGCTGGGGTGCCACTGGTGGGGGTGTGGTGCTGGCCGGTCCCTGAGCCCCTGCTCCCAGGACAGGTCGGACAGGTGGCAAGGCCACGGTTGTGGCAGGAGCTGGTGTAGGCGGAATGGTCTGCCTTGTAGGGGAGTTTTCTGGTGAGAATTGCAAGGGGGGTGTGCTGGCCAGTACTGGGGAGTGCACTGCTTGGAAGTCAATGACCAGGACTCCCTCCATTCCTAGCCCTGGGGTGTCTCCTTCCTCATCCTCCTCCTCCTCCTGGCCAGCCTGGCTGGTGCTCGGCCCTGCGACTGCAGTGTTGGACGTTGCTGCTCCCTCTGCTGTCACAGTTGTTCCGCCTGATGGGGCCCCTAGGTACAAAGAAGCATTTGTAAACTGAGTGCCGATGTATTACAGTCAGTACAATTATGGCATTCCACATGTCCTTGCATCTCCTTACACCGTGTCACACTGTTTCCTGTCTTGTGATTCTGCACTGACATATTTGGCTAACTTCTGCTGACTACATGTACCATGATGCTTGTCTCTTGTATGTTGGTGACAGTACAGTGCTGGGGTTTGCCTATGCATTGTGTCTAATGGGGAGGTGTCTGGTAGGGTGTGTCATGATGCGCATGCTTCTTACCTGTAGCTGTGGCTCTCGCAGAGCTGTCCAGGGTCCCGATTCCTACGATACTCTCCCTCTCGATGGTGCTGGAGACAATTTCCTCCAGCTCGGTGAGGGGTGGCGCCGGGTTGTTGCCTCCTCCAGTGTGTCCAGCCTGCCTTTGAATGTCAGCCAGCTTCCTCTTCGTGAGGCTGCGGATGTTGTAAAACCTTTTTTTCAGTTCCTCTATGGACCTGGGGGTGACACCCGCAGCATTCACCTTCTGGGCGATGTCGGCCCAGATTCTCCTCTTGGTGCTGTCTGGCACGTTGAGGGACAGCTTGCCAAACAGCTGGCGGTGCACCCTCACCACCTCCTCAACCAGCACCTGAAGTTCGGTGGTGGTGAACTTGGGCTTCCTCTTCTGGGAGGACTTCTGGCTTCCTGACTGATCTGCCATTTTCTCCTGTTCAGTTTGCAACCTCCTTCTCCCACTGCTGCTAACTGTGTGTGTTGGGCTCAGGCAGGCTTTCCAGAAACTTCTTAATTAGCTGCACCTGCCAGGGTTGCCACTCCCTGTTTGGGTGGGGGAGGGGGAGCCACCTCATTGGCTGAATCGCCTATTGCCGAATCGGCTTTTACCGATTCGGTAATATCCGAATCGGTAAAATCCGATTCGGTATTATCCGAATCGGTAAAAGCCGAATCGGTTCATTCAATGCATTCCTATGGGCTTTTTCGCCATGGGTCTGTTTTCATGGCTACGAATCTATGATTGCCGAATCGGATTTTACCGATTCAGCTTTTACCGATTCGGTATTCGCCGAATCGGGAATATCCGAATCGGTGGTAGCCGATTCGGTGATTTCCGATTCGTTGTTGGCCGATTCGGTACTTTCCGATTCGGACCGAGCAGAATCGGAACGTACCGAATCTCATTACCGATGCCGACCGAATCGGTATTCATTCGTTTTTTTTTTCCTACATCTCGTTTTCCGATTTCAGAATACCGATTCGGCCCACCTCGGTATTTTGAAATCGGAAAATCGCGTTTACCTACATCGGGCCCTTTGTGAGAAAGACATGAGTCATTTTGTGTATAGATTTATATATGGATTAAGGCCAGAAATTTCAGATATGATTAGACATAGCATGATGGATTGGCAATCAAATTCTGTAGACAAGGTATTGAGACAAGCAAAATATTGTAGTGAAGTGATTGATGCGAAACAAAAGAAATTAAAAGAGAAAGCTATGTGGGCACAAGTGAAAGTAGCAGAAAAACAAGTAGCACAAATGGAGAGCAAGAATGTGGGGGATCAGAGTGGGTTGAAAGGCAAACCTAAATTGGTGGGGAACATTGATGAAATGAAAAAGAAAATGCAATTTTTTAATTGCGGCAATGTAGGGCATTGGAAACAAGAGTGTAAATGTCTGCCTAGAGTTAATGGGGAACATACATCATTGAATCCGCAGGTGTAGTTTGAGGTAAATCAGCAGCAGTCACAGCAACAGCAGATAGCAAATCAGCAAAGTCAGGTGCCACAACTGCCACTGCCAAATAATGGAAATCAGCAGAAATACAGTGCAGAGACAGGATTCAGTGGAGGTGAGCAGGTAAAAAGACAGCAAAGAGTAAATGCGTGTCCGCAATATTGGTTGCAAGAAGAGAATGGCAGTGAGCCGGATGAAAGTTTCTGACGGTGCCTGAGGGAGGAAGAAGAGTGTATGTTTGGAGCCACTCTTGAGGTAGACCAGACAGTTCTATTTGTGAGCGGAAAGGTGAATGATGTGGAAATAACTTTTCTAGTGGACACTGGTGCTACCCGTTCTACTGTTAGATCAGTGGAAGTTCAAAATCTTCCTCTCTCGGGTGAAACAATCCAGGTTATAGGTGTAGCCAACAGACAAATAAATTCTCCTTTGACAAAACCAGTTGAAATAGAGATTGGGACATACAAGGATATGCATCGGTTTGTGGTGTGCGACAGTAGTCCTGTTAATTTGCTAGGAAGAGATATATTGTGAAGGATGAACTGTGCCATATACTGTTCACCAGATGGCATAGAATTGCAGACTCCAGACGAAGATAGCTTGTATAAATTGACAATGCTCATGATTGAGGCAGAACAGGATATATTGTTTCCTGTGTTTGATAAAGAGATAATTCCTATTGAACTAAAAGAGGCAGTAAAAGAAAGTGTGTGGGATTTCACTGGAAAGGATATAGGTTTAATGAAAGGGGTTGATCCTGTGAAAGTGACCATAAAAGAAGGTGCTAGCTATCTGAATACACCACAGTACAAAATGACTGCAGAAGTGATTGAATGAATTACTCCAGTAATTGACAAAATGATTAACCAGGGAATTTTAAGAGAAATTGAGAGCAGTCCATGTAATTCACCGATTATTGGACTGAAAAAGCCAAACGGAACATTTAGGATTGTGCAGCATTTGAGAAAAATAATAAGATTGTTGTTCCGTGTTGTCCGATTGTTCCGAATCCAGCAGTGATTTTGTATCAGATTCCTCATGATGCAGAATGGTACACAGTGATTGATTTGTGCAATGCGTTCTTTACTGTTCCATTGCATCCAGAAAGTCAGCCAATTTTTGCATTTCGATTCCAAAATCGTATTTTAGCATGGTGTAGAATTCCACAAGGGTACACCGAAAGTCCATCAATTTTTAATCAGCTGTTGAAGAAATCAGTAGAAACTTTGAGCATGCCTGGAGAGTCTGTGTTAGTGCAGTATATTGATGACCTACTGGTCGCATAAAAAACAAAGGATGCCTGTGTAACTGATACAGTGGCATTGTTGAATCATTTGGCTGAAGAGGGACATAAAGTGTCCCCTTCGAAATTACAGTTCTGTCAGAAAGAGGTACAATATTTAGGTCACAAGATTGCTAAAGGAATCAGACAAGTTACCATTGAAAGAATTAAAATGATACAAGGAATGCAACCCCCAAAAACTCAAAGACAGGTAAGAATGTTCCTGGGAATGGTAGGTTATTGTAGACAATGGATAAGTGGATTTTCATTAATTGCAAAACCATTGCAGAGACTGACAAAGGCAGATATCAGAGATCCAATTGTTCTGGCCAAAACAGAGATCGAGGCATTTGAGAAAAAAAAAAAAACTATGTGAAGCACCAGCATTAGGAATGCCTGATTATGAAAAAGAGTTTGAACTGCACTGCAGTGAGCGGGAAGGATGTGCTTTATCATTATTGATCCAAAGACATGGGAGAATGAGAAAACCGATTGCGTATTTCTCAGCTGTTTTGGACCCTGTTGCAAAAGCTTTGCCAGGATGTCTGAAGGCAGTAGCAGCAACAAGTGTAAGTCTGGAACAAAGTGAAGGAATTGTGTTGGGATTTCCTGTGAGGGTGTATGTACCTCATTCAGTAGAGATTCTCCTCACAAGAGCAAAAACACAATACATGACTAACAGCAGATTGACCCATTATGAGAAAGTGATTTTAGGAGCTGAAAATGTGACAATTGCAAGATGTGTGAATGTAAACCCATCTACATTGTTACCTGAAACCATTGAAGCAGACGTGAAAGGTGAGCTTGATCACAAGGGTTTGGATGTTTTGGAATACTGTACCAAACCTCGCCCTGATATTAAAGATGAGCCCTTGATTGAATCAGATTTTGTAATGTTTGTGGATGAATCATGTTTAAGAACAGAGAGTGGTGTTCTAAGTGCTGCATATGCTGTTTGCACAGTAGCAGAAGTGTTGGAAACATCTTGTCTGAAAGGAATTCATTCTGCTCAGATAGCGGAATTGATTGCTTTGATACGAGCATGTGAGTTGGGAAAAGAGGTGAGAGTAACCATAGTGACAGATAGTCAATATGGTTATGGAGTTGTTCATGATTATGGACAGCTCTGGTCCCAAAGAGGTTATTTGACCTCTGCAGGAACACCTATACGGAATGCAGAATTCGTGAAGACATTGATAGATGTGATACAATTGCCTAAGAAATTGGCTGTGGTGAAATGTTCTGCTCATAAAAAAGGTGATGATTATATTACCCGAGGTAATAACTATGCAGATGAAATTGCCAAGCATTGTGCTAAAAACCAAATTTCAATAAATCGGGGAAAAACTGAAGAACATGTTCCAAGTCCTTTGATGCTAACCACTGTAGTTGAGACCTGGCAGGAAGTGAAACAGATGCAGGAAGAGGCAGGAACAGAGGAGAAAGATGTCTGGATAAAATCAGGATGTAGACAGAGGGAAGAAGATGAAATTTGGGTTTACAAAGATGAAAGACCAGTAATGCCCGATAGCATGATTTCAGATATGGCCCGAATGTACCATGGTCAGACCCATATTGGAAGAGATAACATGATCCGTCTTTTTAGACAGACTTTGTATAATCCCAAATTTAGAATTATTGCTGAAAGCTTGTGCCAAAGGTGTTTAGTATGCCAACAATTTAACCCAAACAGAAAAACTGTTGTAAGCCTGGGAACCATAGTACGGGAGGGTGGCCCATTCACAAGAGTTCAGATGGATTTTATTGAGATACCTCCATGTAACAGACTTAGATATGTTCTTGTGACAATCTGTTTGTTTTCACGATGGATTGAAGCTTTTCCAACACTGAGAAATGATGGAATTACTGTTGCAAAACTGTTCTTACGTGACATAATACCACGTTTCGGGTTTCCGGTCACGATTGAATCGGACAGAGGCCCGCATTTCCAGAATGAACTTCTGCAGATGATCTGCGAAGCTCTGGATATTCACCAGAAGCTGCACTGTGCATATAGACCTGAGGCTTCAGGGGTAGTTGAGCAAGTGAATGGAACAGTTAAGAATAGAATTGCAAAAATATGCTGGGCAACAGCAATGAAATGGCCTGACGCATTGCCGCTTGTATTGATGATATTGAGGAGCATAACTGACAAAAAAACTGGATTAATCCCTCATGAGATCTTGATGGGGAGGGTGATGAGACAGGCTTATGTACCAGTTAATAAGCTATTAGCCATTAATGATGACATCATACTGGATTACCGCAAGAATCTGCCTGATGTGGTAACTTCTGTGCTCCACCAGGTGGGAACTGAAGCAAATTCCAAAGAGAAAAATCCAGCTCATGACTTAGTCCCGGGGGGGGGGGGGGGGGGGGGGGGGGGCGTGGCTTGGATGCCGAGGAGGTAGGCAGCGTGAGCCCGGAGCTCCGCGCCCAATCCCAAATATCATCCTGATTCTTCAAGCGGATTCCAGTAAAACTGGGATAATCCGTACTCTGAAGGCGTCGCGGAGGGTGCGGCGTTCAAAGTGGACGACCTGGAGCAGTTCCTTGCCCTGAAATTTGACTTTGAAGACCAGCATCGGTTGTGATGCTGTCGATCTAAGATGGCGCCCTGAGGCCTGGACAAAGCAGCGACGGGAGCGTGAGGCCGGATTCATCTGCTGCTCTATCACTGGCGGTGTTTGCTGGACTGAAGGACCCCTCTTGACTTTCTCGGCGGGCACGGGTGCCCTTCCCTCACGCTGATGTGAACTGTTGGGAATCGTGACCATAATTACGCTCGCCGACGAAGCACTAAAATGGCGGCGGCTCCGTGACGACGGTCCCGATTGTCCGAGCACAAGCTAGCATCCTAAGGCTCAACGGCAACAGTGGACCCTAGAGTACTGCATTATCTAGTGCGATCGGAGCGGAGTCCACTGCCCTAAGTGCATCCAAGGTCTCTGATCCTATTGCCCGGGGAGTTCTCTAGTAGTGGAGCTCTGCAGTGCGGAGTCAGTGAGGGTGACAAAGGGACTCTAGAGAGATCGCTATCAGTTGCAGCCAAAATGGTGAAACCGAACGGGAAGGGGGACGGAGCGACCGACACGGAGGCGGCGGATGGAGCGGATCGTGATCAGTCTGCATTCCAAGGCATGCAGGACCGTATATTGGAGGCCATCGCGACCACGAAAGATGCCCTGCAGCAGGACATCGCCCAGGTGGCGACGGGCTTGGGTCTCCTGAAAGCAGATCATGATAAACTTAAGGACAGAGTCAAATCCGTGGAGATCACTGTTCAGGAGTTGGCCCCGGACCACGCAGCTGTGAAAGCGCAGATGATGGATGCCCTAGAGAGGCTGAAGGTGCTGGAGAGGAGGGCCGAGGATGCGGAAAACAGAAGTAGGCTCAATAATGTTCGCCTCGTGGGCCTACCGGAGAAAATTGAGGGCGACGATATGGTGGGCTACCTCGACAACTGGCTACGCACTGAGGTGGCGCCGGAAGGACTGTCTCCTTTCTTCTCCTTGGAACGGGCCCACAGGGTTCCGGCTCGACCGCCTTCCCCGGGCCTTCCTCCTCGCCCAGTGGTGATCAAGTTGCTCCATTACAGGGACCGGGACTGGCTACTGCAGAGGGCGAGGGAAGCGGGACCCTTTCAAGTTGACAACAACAGAGTCACCATGTTCCCGAACGACACTTTTGAGACCCAGAGACTCAGGGCCAACTTCTTGTCCCTCAAACGTGAGCTCCGTGGAGAGGGCATAAAATACTCTCTGCTCTTCCCAGCAAAGCTGAGAGTGATGGTGGATGAAAAATCGCTCTTTTTCGCGACCTCGGCGGATGCTTGGGCCTGGTGGGACACTTATAAAGCTGGAACGGACGGTGCTAAAGCCAGGGCGGAGGAGGCTAGAGAGGCGCAGCCGATCAGGAAGTCGCAACGGATTCGTAAAAACCGCCGGAGAACTGGTAAGCCATCCGTGTCACAAACAGAGACGGAGAGGAAGGCGGCCTTGCAGGCAGTTGTGGACCTATCTAGCGCGCCCAGAAGCCAGTCCGGGAAGGGCACGGACTCTGATGAGCCGGGCACGGGTTCGGAGACGGGGCTCTCGGAATTTGGTGGAGCCAAAGGCCCTATAGTGACACCGCAGACATCTGGGGAGATACTCGAGGCATGACACGCTGGACAAGAGGAGCGGCCTACCGGTCGGACACTGAGGCGCTGCGCCCGTGAGCGCTGTTTAGTGTTCTATGGGGATTCGTTATTCTATCATGGGGGGATCATGGGGCGGGATATACGGGACTGATTTGTTTTGACGAACCCTCTCGACATCGGTCCGCGCCCTACTGGCCCTTACGGTCATCGCAGTGGAGACTGCGAATACTAGTGCCTTCTTTTGAGGGGTAGTTGGGTGTGATAGTTTGGATGGGTTTGCTTCCAATTGTGGGGGGGGCCTGTCCTGGGGGGGTGGGAACCGAGAGTAGTTGGGGTTGCTCAGGTTGTTTTGGGGGGGGGGGTTGCACTTGTTTGGAGTGGGAGGGAGGGGCAGTACGCTGTTGGCAAAAGCGCATGGTCGATGACTTTTATTGTTCTGTCTATGTGTGCAAGGGGACATGGCTAGTACGGGGGCTCTGAAATGTGTGACCTGGAATGGGCGGGGTCTCCAGACCATGGTGCGTAGACACAAGGTTCAAGCGTATCTCAAGCGTAGGGGTGTGCATATAGCTTTCCTACAAGAGACGCATCTCAACAAGCAGGAGGGAATTGCGCTGCAAAGAAGGTGGAGGGGGCAACTGTTTAACACGACATATTCGGCCTTTGCGAGAGGGACGTTGATCTGGATACGGGCGGGGGTCCCTTTCCAGGTCACCAAGACAATGGTGGACCCGGAGGGTAGGTTTGTAGCGGTGGAGGGGAGATTGAGGGGCCGGGTGGTATCTCTCTGCAGCGTGTACGCCCTCAATGTGGATTTGCCCGCTTTTCTAACGACACTCTCGGGCAAACTGGCGAGTTATTTGGCAGGGCCGGTGATCATGGGGGGGATTTCAACTCGGTGGTGGATGTCGAATTGGATAGATCTCATCCCCCGCTGCGCGCATCCCCAGCACACAGGGTAGCGAAACGCAGACTGGAATGGCAGGAGAGCTGGGCCCTGGGGGACGCCTGGAGGACGCTACACCCCACCACTAGGGACTATTCCTTTCACTCACATTTACATGACCTGCATGTTAGATTAGATGTGTTTCTGTGCTCATCACATATGCTCTCCGCAGTGGGTAGTGCGGAGTATTTGGCTCGCACGATGTCGGACCACAACCCTTTGTTGTTGTCCCTGAACTGGATGGTGGAAGTTAACTGTGTACCAACATGGCGACTGCAACCGGACACCTTGGATGACTTGCTCTTCAGGGAGGCCTTGGGGGAGCGAATAGCGCGCTACTTTGAGGAAAACAGTGGCTCCGCCTCCACTAGGGCTGTGGAGTGGGACGCGTTTAAGGTGGTGGTCAGGGGGCACTGTATTGGGAACACTGCAGGGGCTCATAAAACTTTGCTAGATGATCTTGAGAAGGCAGAGAAACGGTTGAGGGAGAAAGAGAGGGAACGCCCGAATCACCCGAGCTTCAGGAGGGGCTTAGTGGAGCCAGGGAAGCACTAGCGGTGGAATTGGAACGGCTGCGCAGCTTCGACTATAAGGCGTATATGACAAAGGCGCATGCGGAAGGTGATAAGGCGGGGTCGATGCTGGCGTGGCTTGCCAATCCGATCAGATGGGGCGCGCCGATCATGGCGATTCAGGCGGAGGGGGAGGGGTTGTGCCACACCCAAGCCGGGATTCTGGATAGGTTCAGGACATACTACGAGGGTTTGTATGAGAGCGGACAGACGGGTGGGGCGGATGAGCTGGGCACCTTTCTGGAAGGGTTACAGCTGCCACAATTGGAGGACTCGGAAGCAGAGGAGTTGGGTTGGCCCATTACGATCGGGGAGATAGGGAGTGCAGTGAAGCAGATGGCTAGGAACAAGACTCCGGGGCTAGACGGTCTCCCGATAGAGTTTTATAGTAAATATTTGGATTACCTAGCTCCGCAACTGCAATTGGTGTATAATTATTATTATTATTAAAGGGGTTTGTAAAGCGCCTGGTGACGCCTCCCGGCGTGTCCCCGCGCTGTGGAGAGAGAGTCTTAGGAGGGCGGAGACAGAAAAAAACAGGCAGCTAGAGAGTGAAAAGATAAGTTTTCAGTAATTTTCTGAAGGAAGCCTCATTCTTATCTAGTCTGATGTTAATGGGGAGGGTGTTCCATTTATTAGCTGCAAGCGTGCGGAAGGACCTACCTCCCATTCTAGCTTTTTTAGTGAGCGAGGTTTTAAGCAGACCCATTCCCTTGGAACGAAGGGATCTGTTAGGCTCGTACGGTATAGCTAGATCGGACATGTAGGAAGGGGCTTTCTGATGGATAATCCTGTGGCACCAGAGGAGTGCTTTGAATAGTATCCTCTTTCCGATAGGCAACCAGTGGAGGGTAGCCAGGGAAGGTCTGGAAGGAGCTCTGCGGGGGAGTCTTAACACTAGGCCTGCGGCTGAGTTTTGCAAGACTTGTAATCTTCTGATGTTTTTTTCAGAAGTGCCCAGCAGCAGCACGTTGCCATAGACTATTCGGGAGGTAATGAGTGCCTGAGTCATGGTGCGCCTGGAGTTCAGAGGGAGCAAGTCCAGGGTGCGATTAAGAGTTTTCATGACTCCAAAGCACTTACCTACCGTTTTTTTGACATGGCTGTCATAGGAGAGCTTGTTGTCTATCCAGACACCCAAGTTCTTAGCTTCCTGACTGGGAGTTGGTAGAGGTCCCAGACAGGTAGGCCACCAGTCTTTAGTCCATTTTGTGTCTTTTCCTCCTATTATAAGTACCTCAGTTTTTGTACCATTTAATTTGAGGCAGTGTTCGGTCATCCAAGCTGCCAGCTTGTTCATGCAGGATTTAAAGTTGTCGGCCTCGGAGGAGGGAGCTTGGGACAGGGAGATCAGAAGTTGAGTATCGTCGGCGTAAGAGACAAGCTCTACGCCGAACGATTGGACCACCTCTGCCAACGGTGCCATGTACAGGTTGAATAGGGTGGGACTCAGGGCAGAGCCCTGAGGTACCCCCTGTTCTAATGTCATGCTGTCCGAGAGGAAAGTCTCTCTCTGGACCTGAAAACTCCTGGTGGTAAGGAAGGCCTTCAGCCATCCCAGAGCCTCTTTGGTGACCCCCGCTCTGTTTAGACACTGTAGCAAGATGGAGTGTGCTACAGTGTCAAACGCGGCGCTGAGGTCCAGCATGATGAGAGCCATGGTCTTGCCCTCGTCGGCTCCTTCCCGCAGAGTTTCAGTCGCTCTCAGGAGTGCTGTCTCTGTGGAGATTGCAAAAACAACAGGTGATGGACCGAATGAGGATCAATGTCACACATTCAACCCAGTCAAAAGATCTGGGTCCTAATCCATCGTTTTTTTGCACTCCACACCACCCTGGGTTAGACAATGGCGATATGCAAATCAGCTCTGACCCTGTGCCCCATGGGAACAGTCCAGTCCGAACTACAAAAGCCATGTCCTTCCCAGAACGGAATCAAGCATCCGAGGACCGGACCGGTTTCGAGGTAACACCTCTCATCAGCCCGGCTAGCTTGACTCCAGTGGTGTGGAGTGCCTGGGACCCACGTCTGGGCATCCCCAGTACACTTATAGCGAGATTGCAAAAACAACAGGTGATGGACCGAATGAGGATCAATGTCACACATTCAACCCAGTCAAAAGATCTGGGTCCTAATCCATCGTTTTTTTGCACTCCACACCACCCTGGGTTAGACAATGGCGATATGCAAATCAGCTCTGACCCTGTGCCCCATGGGAACAGTCCAGTCCGAACTACAAAAGCCATGTCCTTCCCAGAACGGAATCAAGCATCCGAGGACCGGACCGGTTTCGAGGTAACACCTCTCATCAGCCCGGCTAGCTTGACTCCAGTGGTGTGGAGTGCCTGGGACCCACGTCTGGGCATCCCCAGTACACTTATAGCGAGATTGCAAAAACAACAGGTGATGGACCGAATGAGGATCAATGTCACACATTCAACCCAGTCAAAAGATCTGGGTCCTAATCCATCGTTTTTTTGCACTCCACACCACCCTGGGTTAGACAATGGCGATATGCAAATCAGCTCTGACCCTGTGCCCCATGGGAACAGTCCAGTCCGAACTACAAAAGCCATGTCCTTCCCAGAACGGAATCAAGCATCCGAGGACCGGACCGGTTTCGAGGTAACACCTCTCATCAGCCCGGCTAGCTTGACTCCAGTGGTGTGGAGTGCCTGGGACCCACGTCTGGGCATCCCCAGTACACTTATAGCGAGATTGCAAAAACAACAGGTGATGGACCGAATGAGGATCAATGTCACACATTCAACCCAGTCAAAAGATCTGGGTCCTAATCCATCGTTTTTTTGCACTCCACACCACCCTGGGTTAGACAATGGCGATATGCAAATCAGCTCTGACCCTGTGCCCCATGGGAACAGTCCAGTCCGAACTACAAAAGCCATGTCCTTCCCAGAACGGAATCAAGCATCCGAGGACCGGACCGGTTTCGAGGTAACACCTCTCATCAGCCCGGCTAGCTTGACTCCAGTGGTGTGGAGTGCCTGGGACCCACGTCTGGGCATCCCCAGTACACTTATAGCGAGATTGCAAAAACAACAGGTGATGGACCGAATGAGGATCAATGTCACACATTCAACCCAGTCAAAAGATCTGGGTCCTAATCCATCGTTTTTTTGCACTCCACACCACCCTGGGTTAGACAATGGCGATATGCAAATCAGCTCTGACCCTGTGCCCCATGGGAACAGTCCAGTCCGAACTACAAAAGCCATGTCCTTCCCAGAACGGAATCAAGCATCCGAGGACCGGACCGGTTTCGAGGTAACACCTCTCATCAGCCCGGCTAGCTTGACTCCAGTGGTGTGGAGTGCCTGGGACCCACGTCTGGGCATCCCCAGTACACTTATAGCGAGATTGCAAAAACAACAGGTGATGGACCGAATGAGGATCAATGTCACACATTCAACCCAGTCAAAAGATCTGGGTCCTAATCCATCGTTTTTTTGCACTCCACACCACCCTGGGTTAGACAATGGCGATATGCAAATCAGCTCTGACCCTGTGCCCCATGGGAACAGTCCAGTCCGAACTACAAAAGCCATGTCCTTCCCAGAACGGAATCAAGCATCCGAGGACCGGACCGGTTTCGAGGTAACACCTCTCATCAGCCCGGCTAGCTTGACTCCAGTGGTGTGGAGTGCCTGGGACCCACGTCTGGGCATCCCCAGTACACTTATAGCGAGATTGCAAAAACAACAGGTGATGGACCGAATGAGGATCAATGTCACACATTCAACCCAGTCAAAAGATCTGGGTCCTAATCCATCGTTTTTTTGCACTCCACACCACCCTGGGTTAGACAATGGCGATATGCAAATCAGCTCTGACCCTGTGCCCCATGGGAACAGTCCAGTCCGAACTACAAAAGCCATGTCCTTCCCAGAACGGAATCAAGCATCCGAGGACCGGACCGGTTTCGAGGTAACACCTCTCATCAGCCCGGCTAGCTTGACTCCAGTGGTGTGGAGTGCCTGGGACCCACGTCTGGGCATCCCCAGTACACTTATAGCGAGATTGCAAAAACAACAGGTGATGGACCGAATGAGGATCAATGTCACACATTCAACCCAGTCAAAAGATCTGGGTCCTAATCCATCGTTTTTTTGCACTCCACACCACCCTGGGTTAGACAATGGCGATATGCAAATCAGCTCTGACCCTGTGCCCCATGGGAACAGTCCAGTCCGAACTACAAAAGCCATGTCCTTCCCAGAACGGAATCAAGCATCCGAGGACCGGACCGGTTTCGAGGTAACACCTCTCATCAGCCCGGCTAGCTTGACTCCAGTGGTGTGGAGTGCCTGGGACCCACGTCTGGGCATCCCCAGTACGGTCCGGTCCTCGGATGCTTGATTCCGTTCTGGGAAGGACATGGCTTTTGTAGTTCGGACTGGACTGTTCCCATGGGGCACAGGGTCAGAGCTGATTTGCATATCGCCATTGTCTAACCCAGGGTGGTGTGGAGTGCAAAAAAACGATGGATTAGGACCCAGATCTTTTGACTGGGTTGAATGTGTGACATTGATCCTCATTCGGTCCATCACCTGTTGTTTTTGCAAACTCGCTATAAGTGTACTGGGGATGCCCAGACGTGGGTCCCAGGCACTCCACACCACTGGAGTCAAGCTAGCCGGGCTGATGAGAGGTGTTACCTCGAAACCGGTCCGGTCCTCGGATGCTTGATTCCGTTCTGGGAAGGACATGGCTTTTGTAGTTCGGACTGGACTGTTCCCATGGGGCACAGGGTCAGAGCTGATTTGCATATCGCCATTGTCTAACCCAGGGTGGTGTGGAGTGCAAAAAAACGATGGATTAGGACCCAGATCTTTTGACTGGGTTGAATGTGTGACATTGATCCTCATTCGGTCCATCACCTGTTGTTTTTGCAAACTCGCTATAAGTGTACTGGGGATGCCCAGACGTGGGTCCCAGGCACTCCACACCACTGGAGTCAAGCTAGCCGGGCTGATGAGAGGTGTTACCTCGAAACCGGTCCGGTCCTCGGATGCTTGATTCCGTTCTGGGAAGGACATGGCTTTTGTAGTTCGGACTGGACTGTTCCCATGGGGCACAGGGTCAGAGCTGATTTGCATATCGCCATTGTCTAACCCAGGGTGGTGTGGAGTGCAAAAAAACGATGGATTAGGACCCAGATCTTTTGACTGGGTTGAATGTGTGACATTGATCCTCATTCGGTCCATCACCTGTTGTTTTTGCAAACTCGCTATAAGTGTACTGGGGATGCCCAGACGTGGGTCCCAGGCACTCCACACCACTGGAGTCAAGCTAGCCGGGCTGATGAGAGGTGTTACCTCGAAACCGGTCCGGTCCTCGGATGCTTGATTCCGTTCTGGGAAGGACATGGCTTTTGTAGTTCGGACTGGACTGTTCCCATGGGGCACAGGGTCAGAGCTGATTTGCATATCGCCATTGTCTAACCCAGGGTGGTGTGGAGTGCAAAAAAACGATGGATTAGGACCCAGATCTTTTGACTGGGTTGAATGTGTGACATTGATCCTCATTCGGTCCATCACCTGTTGTTTTTGCAAACTCGCTATAAGTGTACTGGGGATGCCCAGACGTGGGTCCCAGGCACTCCACACCACTGGAGTCAAGCTAGCCGGGCTGATGAGAGGTGTTACCTCGAAACCGGTCCGGTCCTCGGATGCTTGATTCCGTTCTGGGAAGGACATGGCTTTTGTAGTTCGGACTGGACTGTTCCCATGGGGCACAGGGTCAGAGCTGATTTGCATATCGCCATTGTCTAACCCAGGGTGGTGTGGAGTGCAAAAAAACGATGGATTAGGACCCAGATCTTTTGACTGGGTTGAATGTGTGACATTGATCCTCATTCGGTCCATCA
This sequence comes from Lissotriton vulgaris, assembly GCF_964263255.1. Taxonomy (NCBI): domain Eukaryota; kingdom Metazoa; phylum Chordata; class Amphibia; order Caudata; family Salamandridae; genus Lissotriton; species Lissotriton vulgaris. The sequence continues at coordinate 274,442,976 of NC_141698.1, read as the reverse complement.
CCTGTTGTTTTTGCAATCTCGCTATAAGTGTACTGGGGATGCCCAGACGTGGGTCCCAGGCACTCCACACCACTGGAGTCAAGCTAGCCGGGCTGATGAGAGGTGTTACCTCGAAACCGGTCCGGTCCTCGGATGCTTGATTCCGTTCTGGGAAGGACATGGCTTTTGTAGTTCGGACTGGACTGTTCCCATGGGGCACAGGGTCAGAGCTGATTTGCATATCGCCATTGTCTAACCCAGGGTGGTGTGGAGTGCAAAAAAACGATGGATTAGGACCCAGATCTTTTGACTGGGTTGAATGTGTGACATTGATCCTCATTCGGTCCATCACCTGTTGTTTTTGCAGTCTCTGTGGAGAAGCTCGATCTGAAACCCGACTACGATGTATGAAAGGCATTTTGGGCTTCAAGGTGGGCCATAAGTTGGACATTAGCTACTTTCTCTGCCAGTTTTGCTAGATAGGGTAGCAGGGAGATCGGGCGTAGGTTCTCCAATATGTCCTGACTCATGTTAGGTTTTTTTTTTTATAGGGAGCACTATTGCTTTCTTCCATTCTGCAGGTAAACAGGCAGTGGAGAAAGATATTTGGAGCATGTATCTGAAGTGGGGCTCTAAGACCGAAAGGCTGGCTGCTAAGATTTTAGGTGGAGCGGGATCTCGTGGAGAGCCGGATTTGATGCTTTTGCAAGTTTTCACTAGGTTTTCAGCGGGAGGAACGGAAAAAGCACATAGGCAAGATTGTGTACGTATATGGTCTTCACTCTCAACAAAGTCAGTACCAGGTTTTATGTTGCTGGAGAAATTAGCATATATGTTCGTGTTTTGCCAGAGAAATACTTAGCAATTTTATTACAGGTTTCCACTGAGTCATTATGGGAGGTGGAATTGGAGTCTATTATTGAGATTTCCTTGAAAATCTGGAAGAGCTCCTTCGAGGAGTTTTCAGCTTCCAAGATCCGGTTATTATAGTGAGATGCCTTGGACACGCGTATCTTTTTATTATATTCTTTTTGCGCTGCTTTATACCGGGCTTTGATTTCAGGGCAGAAGTTGTGACGCCATTCTCTTTCGAGCTTTTTACAAGCAGTTTTGGCTAGCTGGAGCTCCTGACTGAACCACGGGGCCGTTTTTTTAGTCCTCGTGGCGTTAGTTACGGTGCGATTAGGGGCAGTAATGTCCAGAGCTTTTGTGATGCATTCTTGTAGGTGTTCATATGCAGTCTCACAGTCGGATCCTCTAGGAGGCCCCGCGTCTTTGAGGATTTTTGTGAAGGAGTCTAAAGAGAAGTTTTTCCATTTCCTGCGTTTATATCGCTGTGTGCTTTGTTTGTGATGCTTAGTTCCATCTAGTTGGAGTTGTATAGGGATAACGAAATGATCAGACCAGGGTACTGGCTGGGGAGATAGGGTCTGAACTCCCTTCCAGTTCCCAAATACAGGGTCCAATAAATGTCCTAGTTGGTGTGACGGATCGTTATTTTTTAACTCTAGTTGTAGGGAGAGTAACTCGGATTTGATGTCTACCGCCTCCTTATCGAGGGGGTCGTCAAAATGGACATTTAAGTCACCTAGTACTAATATTCGAGTTTTTCTAAGTGCTAGATGGGTTAAGGCTTCCATAAGAGTAGGAGTAAAATCATAGAGGCTTCCAGGGGGACGGTACACGAGGATACCTGAGAGAGAGTGGTTCGGTCCAGTAGTGATGGTAAAAGAGCCGGCTTCACTATGGTCAACCGAGATGGGAGAGAGGGTGCATTCTAGAGGAGCTTTAGTAGCAATGACAATACCCCCGCCCCTGCCATCCTTCCTATCAAGTCTGGAGAGGGAGTAGCCGGGAGGTAGGGCCTGAATGATGTCGGGGTCTGAGTATTCGTCCAGCCATGTTTCCGTGAGAAACAGGATGTTAATATTGTCGTCTTCGAGTAGGTGAAAGATTTCTGTACAGTGTTTTCGAAGGGATCTGCAAATAAGCAGGGCTACTTTTACTGTGCTTATCGCACTGTTGGTTGTTACATTATTATCTGGGGCAAATGTGCATATAGTACAGTTCTTTAATGATAGAGCATTCATAGAGTGTTTGCAGCATGAGGGAGTATTGGGCTGGATATCCAACAATTCTTGTCTGCCATACCTTATAAAGGCGGGTGTGGGAGAGCCAGGGTTTATGGCCCCGCGCCCCGTCCGGCCGCGGACGGGCGCAGACGGGCTTGACTTTGGCTCGACTTCGGCACGCTTCCGGCGCGCCCGCTGCATGAGTCCGCTGCGTGGTCGCTGACCAAAGCACATTTATAGCGTAGGGAGGGGTCGCTAGAGCGCTGATCTGTGATCCCTGAGCCCGGAAGTGCAAGGCTCCTCCTCACCCTCCGCATCAAACGCCCATGATTGGACGCGGCGGACCGGGGCGGGAGTGGGCGGAATACAAACAGTCTGAAGGTGTGGTGCAGTGATACAAGTGCAATCAGGTAAACACACACTGAACGTTTTTTTAAAAATAGCCTTAGTCGCTAAATTAAAACAAACCGCTATGAGAACAGCGCGAGCAGTGTGACTAGCAGCAGTTTAGCGCTAAGTGGATAGAGCCCGCCTCTGCCACCGGCAACACTCTTCTCCACAGCGCGAGATAACACAGCTGACCTTTAATTAGACTTCCACTCACAGCGTCGCTAGAGCGCTGACCTGTGATCCCTGAGCCCGGAAGTGCAAGGCTCCTCCTCACCCTCCGCATCAAACGCCCATGATTGGACGCGGCGGACCGGGGCGGGAGTGGGCGGAATACAAACAGTCTGAAGGTGTGGTGCAATGATACAAGTGCAATCAGGTAAACACACACTGAACGTTTTTTTTAAAATAGCCTTAGTCGCTAAATTAAAACAAACCGCTATGAGAACAGCGCGAGCAGTGTGACTAGCAGCAGTTAAGCGCTAAGTGGATAGAGCCCGCCTCTGCCACCGGCAACACTCTTCTCCACAGCGCGAGATAACACAGCTGACCTTTAAGTAGACTTCCACTCACAGCGTCGCTAGAGCGCTGACCTGTGATCCCTGAGCCCGGAAGTGCAAGGCTCCTCCTCACCCTCCGCATCAAACGCCCATGATTGGACGCGGCGGACCGGGGCGGGAGTGGGCGGAATACAAACAGTCTGAAGGTGTGGTGCAGTGATACAAGTGCAATCAGGTAAACACACACTGAACGTTTTTTAAAAATAGCCTTAGTCGCTAAATTAAAACAAACCGCTATGAGAACAGCGCGCGAGGTAGGCTCCCGAGCTCCATGTGTGAGGCCCTTATGATCCCATTGTTGAAGCCTGGCAGAGAGGGCGCCGCCCTTTCATCCTACCGTCCACTGTCCATGCTCACGACGGATTACAAGATCCTGAGCAAAATCCTGGCGAATAGATTACTGACCCACATGACCGGTCTGATTCATAGGGATCAGTGCGGCTTTATCCCGACTCGTAATACTACCCACAATATCCGCAGGCTTACAAGGTTGATGGGGGCCCGGTGGTTGGACGCCAATACCCCATTCGTGCTCTCAATAGATATCGAGAAGGCCTTCGATAGTCTTGAGTGGGACTATTTGTACGAGGTGATGAGGCGTTTCGGGCTGGGGGACGGATATATCAACTGGACCAGAGTCCTGTATACGGAAGCCACTGCCAGGGTCAGGGTGGGTTCACTGATTTCGAAGCAATACCCCGTTCGACGAGGTACTAGGCAGGGATGCTCCCTTTCTCCCCTCTTGTTTGCTTTAGCAATGGAACCATTTGCAGCGGAAGCCAGTTCTGGCCGCCATTATGCGGGACTGATGTAGAGGGACAGGCCGCATGTCATCTCATTATATGCAGATGACCTACTGATGTTCTTGGCTGATGCGGAAGCAGAGTTACTGGGGGCGAGACGTCTGTTGGAGCGGTTTGGGAGAATGTCGGGCCTGAGGGTCAATTGGCCCAAATCTTGTCTATTCCCTCTGAAACAAGGAGAGCCGTACCCTCTCACGGCGCAGGAACTCCGGTGGGAACCGCGTTGTCTGCACTATCTTGGCGTTTACATCTACCATACCCCAACAGATATGCCGGATGGCAATATTAACCGTTGTATCACTGCCCTGAGAGGGTATATGGACTTTTGGTCCACTCTTCCACTCTCACTGGCTGGTCGGGTCTCCCTATTTAAGATGGTGGCTCTGCCCAGGCTGTTGTACTACTTTAGGACTCTCCCGTTTTGGATACCGGGCTCCGTTTTCCGGCGCCTGAGGTCATTGACCATAGCGTCTCTCTGGGGCACGGGCAGGCGGCGAATAGCACTAGATACCCTCTTGCAGCCCAAGGATGAGGGAGGCATGGCGGTGCCTGATTTCGAAGGTTATTATCTGGCGGCTCAGTTGCAGGCTTTCACTCAGGAGGTCGCGAGGGTATATCGAGGCCCGGAGCATTCTAGGGATGAGGGCACCCCGAGGCATGTGCTGGCATACGTCATGCTGCATCAGAGGCTCTTGGTTAGAGATTTGACGGTAGAGGACCAGACATTTCGACTCTGCTGGAATCGGGCGCGCAAACGAGCGGGGGTCCGCCTTATGTATGCTCCTGAAATTCCGCTGGGGATGGTTGCAGCCCTCCCTCATGGAGGGGACTGGTAGCGATTGCTAGGCTGGGAAGAGGCTGGGGTCCAAATGCAGGGCGACTTGTATGAGGATGGTGCGTTGCTTCCGTTTCAGGAATTGCAGGAGCGGTTCGACCTCCCGCGGGGTGATTACTTGCTACATGCGGCGGTAACAGGCGCCATGCAAGATCACTGGGGAGTGGGTTTGCAGGAACCGGCGACCTCCATGGCGTGCCAATATACGATGATGGCAGCCGGGACCTTTAAAGCGGTAACCTGCCTATACTCCAGAATGTTGCGGGAGGCCTTGCAGCCGCTCGCAGCTCTGAAGGCTAAATGGGAGTTGGACCTCCAAATGGAGATCCCTGATGCAACTTGGGGTCAGTTGCTACGACGGGCGCGGAAAAGCTCAAGGAACGCCAGGTTCCAGCTCATACACTTTTATATTATTCATCGGGCATACCTCACGCCTGGGAAAATACGGCAATACTTTGGGGTGGAACAGGCGGCCTGTCCCAGGTGTAACACAGTTGGGGCGGATCTGGGTCACATGCTGTGGGACTGCCCTGCCTTGGGGGATTACTGGCAGGAAATCGGGAGGGCTCTGAATAATGCTACAGATAGGGACATACAGTACACCAAGGCAGTGGGGGTCCTGCATTGGTTTCCACACACGGCTAAAAACAAAAATACCAGCCGGTTTATAGACTTGGGGCTGGTCCTTGCAAAGAGGGAGATAACGAGGAACTGGAAGTCGAAAGTGGGACCCACGTATAAACGGTGGTATGGTGAATGTCTGCGGTGGGCAACGTGTGAAAGTACTTTGAGGTACCAGATGGCTAGGAGGACGGATGATGAGAAGGCTATGGAGAGGGCAACGGCATGGGAAATGATGGTGCAGGCGCTCCGAGATGATAATGATGAGGAGGATGAGGAGGAGGAGGACTTGATGGCAGATGACCCCACTAACACACCTAGGAACACACCTTAGTGGATGTATAGGACCTTCTTGCACACTCCAGACCTTACTCTGACTGGGATTTTCACAAAGCGCTGCCACGGGGGGGGGGGGGGTAGTTCAGGACTGACGAGCGGTGGGGGGAGGGTGGTTGTTGGGGGTGGGGGAGGGGCGAAAACCACAAAAGCAGCCCACTTTTTCTTGTAAATGTGATGTCGGACATTGAATTATGCAGCGAGGAATGGACTCAGCACGATGGCAGTTTAGTCTTCTTTCTGGAGATGTGCCGGACATGATGGGTGGAGAGTATTGATAAAGTGTCCTCTTGCTATGTTTCCTACATATGTCAGGAAGTTACTGTCTGTACAACTATTTTGGTGCTGCAATAAAAACGATGTTACAAAAAAAATGACTTAGTCCCTGGGGACTGTGTAAGAGTGAAAGTTCATCGTAGGAGGAATTGTTTGGTACCAAGGTGGCAAAGACCACGTCCAGTTATCTTGGTCAGTACTACTGCAGTCAAGTGTGCTGGACTGAAGAGGTGGGCTCATGCGAGTCACACAATCCGTGTGCCAGAACCTGAATACCCATACGACGGTGAAAGTACAACTGACTCTGATTCTGAAGGTGAACCAGATATGGATTCAGATACTGAAGATCGACAAGAACGTCGATATATGGAAGTATAAGAAACAAGTTCTGCATCTGAAGGTGAAGGTGACAGGGAGATTGTTAAAATACCAGATTCAGTAGATCAACTTGAAGATTGAGAATCGGTAGAAGCAAGCACCAGTAAAGACGCAAAAGAAAGTGAAAAGAAAGTTTTTTTTCTTTTCTTTTTTTTATTGCACAAACTCAATTGACACAGCTTCAGGCCTACAACCTCTTGGGCCGGCCGCGGCACAAGCAAATCAGGCAGGACTAGATCTTATATTACACAGCCCATCGGCCGACAACCCGGGGGTCCGGCGGCGTACATCAAATAATAGTTGGCCAACAATCAGTTGTAATCCCCAGCATTGCCGGTTGCCTTTTATATGTGCATTTTCTAGCTTTTCTCCCTCTGTGATATCAATTGCTTCCCCGCTGTGTGGCCCATCCGACTAACAACAATATCTGAAGGCTGGTGTCTAAATAAACTAGTATAAACCCAATAATGCCGACAGCCTCCCGCCCCCCTCCCACCCCAGCCTCAGAAGGACCTCCCGCGTCACTCCAATTTGTCTGAAAGTGTGGTAGCCTAACCTGTCTCCTGATTCCCCACGCATCCTCTCATGTATTCCCTAGGGAAACGAACCCCTGGCACATTCAGGCCATTTGTCTATCTAGCCTTATGCAATGTCTAGACTTGACTGTGCGTGCAGTGTGTTACCAATAGTGTCACCTCGCCAATTCGCCCTTCACTCTGTTCGCTCCCCCCCTCTTCCTCGCCAATGGTAGAACTCCCTTATCCCCTCCCGTCCCATCACAAGTGAAAAGAAAGTTGCTGAAACGAGGAAAACTGAACCGCAAACTGAAGACTCTGAAAGCAGGAACGGAAATCCTGAAACAGGGGAAGAGGAAGTAACTCATGTTGAAAATGAGATTCCAAGTACTAGTTATGAAGGTGTTCCTAACAGAGTAACAGTAGAGAAAAATAAATCTAATGAAGACCAAGACATTGTGAAAATCATAATTAATGATACAGTAGAAGATACTGAAAGTGAAACTGATGACAGTACAGACGAGTCTCCATTAAGAAAAAGTACAAGAAAAAGAGCTTGGAGAGTGGAGCATAATATAATAGAGCCGAAGACTAAGAAAGTCTGCAAAGGAGACAACTGGCCTAAAGGAGCTGGAGGATTGAAATTCAAAATAGTGAATACAGCAAAAGAGCAAGAAGATCAAGTAAATGAGATTACCAGTCAAAAAGAAACACTGAGAAAGAAAATAGAGACTATTCAAAGGCCAAAGAGAGTGAGACGTCCAAATCAGAAGTACAAATCACCTGAATGGGCATACATTATCCTGCCACCAATTGTTGAAGTAAATAGCAGTCAAGAAAATCTGTACGACCCAAAGCCAATTGGGAAGAGTGAGTAAGAAGGTTGATTAAGAAATAAAAGTTAGGTGCTCAAAGTATATGATATTAAAGTAAAAAGCCTGAAGTCCTGTGAGACGGATTTGTAAATATAGAAGAGGTCAGAGTTGACACAAGGTCGAAGAAAACTTGTTAGAAAAACTTAAATATAACCTAATTTAGAATAGAAATTGACACAAGGTCAAAGAAAATTTTGTTAAAGTGCTGAGTAGTGTGAAACGTATAGGTGACATAAGGTCGAAGAAACACTGTTAGGGAAAAATGACAATGAATAATCATAGAACAAAATGCTCTATTTTTAGAAAATGGTGTAGATGTTTTACTATTTGTATGAGTTTGTTAGTAGTTTTATGGACAATATTAGCCATTGTGATTCCTTTTCAAACTAATCTAACAAAATTAAAACCGAATGCAAGCTCAAGTAAGCAAGTTGAGAAAGGAAAGGTACCTGAGACTCATGTATATAATCCAGAATTGCATGAAGATAGATCTATTAGTGATTATAGTAAAAACAGTTTTTCAAAATTACTGCTTGAATATATTAAAACTATGAATGTAGATGATTGCTATGTGTGTATAAAATTACCAGCGTCAGTGCCAGAAGGGGTGACCTATCACCACCTTCCTCTTACATATGGAGTAACCTGTAGTGTAATTGCAAGTTTGTTTTATAAAACAGGAAAGCTGGAATATCATCATTACAATGTGGATGAAATATTTGCAAAATTAAAGATTGACAATAAATTGAATAAGGGAAAGCATGCAGAGGTAATGGGAGAATATTTCTTAGAAGTAAAATGAGAGTTGAAGAGAAAACGTTTTTAGGCATGGTTGAGGAAAGAAGAATTGCGTATAAACGTAAAGAGAAAATGGAACACGAAAAATCAAAATATTATGTTTGATGATGAGAATATTGAGGATAAAAATGTGAATGTAGCAATAAATATAGATGCGCCAATGATGGGAACATTTTGTATTAGAAGAGACAATACCATGTACGACAATTATTTTGTGGGTGCAAGTCAATGTGAAGATACCTATAGAATTTTAGGGGGTTGGGGATTTAAAGGAGGAAATGATCCTGTTTTTCCAGGAATTTATGTTATTGTGGGAACAGAGCTTATTATAGGTTACCTAACCACTGGTATGGGACATGTTATGTGGGTTTGGTCTTTCCTAAAATTTTTCATGTAGATAGAGGTACTAATGGAAAGCATGAGATAGGTAACGTTTTAAGTCGAAAAAGAAGAGAAACTGTGTTAGAAATAATAGGTGATGTCTTTGGAGCACTGATACCAGCAGTGGGAATTTCGTTCAATGCAAATAGAATTAGAAAATTGTCCACAATTGTTGATCTATTATCAACAGACACTGCAGGAGGATTCCTGATGGTGAATACTGAAATGATTGCTATGAGAACTATGGTTTTGCAAAATAGACTTGCTCTTGATATAATTTTAGCAAAAGAGGGAGGAGTCTGTGGGATTCTGAAGGTGCAACATTGTTGTACTTATATCCCAGATAAAAGTCAGAATATTGAAAAGTATATTATAAACATTACAGATTTGCATGGAGAAATTGATCCACTGGAGGTTGAGGGTGTCCTCGAAAAGCTGGGTAAAAGTTTATCAGCAATTAAACATTGGTTTCAAGAAATAGGTAGTTCAATAATAGGCAATATACTAATTCCAATAACAGTCTTAGTAATAGTGATTTTTATGATAAGATTGTGTTGTATAAATAAAGGTAGACAAGATTTTAGAAGGTCAATAAAGAAAAGAAATGAAGCACAGCAGGCAAGAATGAGAGAAAGGAATGAAATAGAAATGGAAGAAATAAAAGAAAAGTTTTTCAAAGATTCAAAAGAGAAAGAGACAAAGATATAGATGATATTAATAAGAAAGGGAACTGAAACATGTTCAAGTAAATTTTACAAAATTTTGGGAGGTATTTGGTGATAAAATCACCAGATGAGGGAATTGATGGAGCGAGGTGGCAAACACAAAATTTTGTGTACCCCTCATGAAGTCAATGTCCCATACCAATAATGTTTACTAATTGCATGTTTTGTGAAAATAATCAACCATAGAGTATGTATGTATGTATTTGAGCTTATAGAGTAAGATGCACACGTTATTTTTTTATTTTAAATTACACACGGGGAATACTAATTTTGCTTATATGTTGCAATAAAACTAGCTAATATGTATTGTTGTTGTGTTGTGGACTAATGCATAGCTTCAACATAAACAAAATGCTATTTAAATGTGCTTTTGTATATGTTTTGTGAAAAGAGAGGGTCAATTATATAAGTATAAAACGCATTTGTGTGGCATACTGCTAGGTAACGACTAATGGGAAACATTAGAATGGTGGGAGGTAAACAGAATGGGTTTCATTACTGTAATTAACATGGATTTTTGTTTGTTTCTATGATAGTTCCGAATGTGGCCTGTGAGGCCTAGTGAGAAAATGGCTGCTCTGAGCTACTGCGAGTGGGTATTGGTCTGCGCAGGCGCGTCAAAGATTTCTGCCAGCGCAAGTGAACTGACTGTGCTTGAGGGAGAGTTCAAGGTTGCCTCACCTGGAATCTAGGATGAGTGCCAAGCCCGAATGATCGGATGCCCAAACCATGGGAAAGAAGGGCAATGTTGCTAAGATGCAATGTGCCTAGGCCACGGACTGCTTAAACAATAGACTTTTATAATATTATCTGAATCATGTGAATAACAAATGCTGTAATGGTGAGGAAGTGCACATCCACCCGAATTTATCCAATCAGAACACAAGATGGTGATGTTAGTTACTTTTCTAGATAGATTAAGTTGAGAAATAAGGTATAAAAACCCCTGGACTTGTAAGGTTGGGGTCGCTTTTTCCATTTCTATCGGAGATGCTGCCCATTTGCTGACCGATTCCTGGATGTAAGAACTCTAATGTTTTTCCTTATTTGTTTGCTTTGCAGGACTGTTAGGATAAGATGAGGGTGATAGTCAGGGATGCTAGGAGAGATTGAATTTGGAACTATCTGTTCTTTGCTAAACTTTACTGAATTCTATAATAAAGCAATTTTTCTGAGCTCATAGTAAAATGATCATGTTTTTGAAATAAACTTTAAGAATTTTTGAATAAAGAATAAATAAATGCATAATGCCGGACATACTAAAAGTTTGCTCTGAATAAAAATTAGATAAATGAAGAATTAAAAGCTGGTCTTTGTTTCTTCCTACGCCTAATTTTCGTTCTAGCAGATCCATTACCATTATGGTGGTATGTCTGAATATACATGTTTAATATGAAACCATGGTAAACTGTTTTTGAACTTTTAGTGTAAATATTAAATAGGTTTTAGACACTCCACCAAATGTTACATCATTTCTCCATTATGATTCACCAGAAGACTTGAAGCCAAGTGTAAGTGAACAGGGTAAATGCGCAGTGTTATGGGCCCCACTGGTGCATGTTTTGAGTGTTTAAAGGTTTCAGGGGAATGGTGAGTGATGATTAGAAATAATTACTGGAGCGGCGCTGTAGCAGTTCAATCTGTCACCAACTTGAACTTTTCCTGTGAAAGATACTAGATTATTGATGGGACACACCTGACCTGGACCTAAACACAAGAGACAGCACATCTGAGCTAGTTTCATGATGGCTCCAAAACACAGCGCACAACACATCTGAGCTAAATTCATGATGGCTCCAAAATACAGCGCACAACACATCTGAGCTAATTTCATGGTGGCTCCAAAACACAGCGCACAACACATCTGAGCTAATTTCACGATGGCGCCAAAACACAGCGCACAACCCATTTGAGCTAGTTTCATGATGGCTCCAAAACACAGCGCACAACCCATTTGAGCTAGTTCCATGATGGCTCCAAAACACAGCGCACAACCCATTTGAGCTAATTTCATGATGGCTCCAAAACACAGCGCACAACCCATTTGAGCTAGTTTCATGATGGCTCCAAAACACAGCGCACAACCCATTTGAGCTAGTTTCATGATGGCTCCAAAACACAGGGCACAGCACATTTGAGCTAGTTTCATGATGGCTTTCTTGAGGTGTTGGGCTGAGAGAAGCTTGAACCAGAGGATACAATGGTCCACCCATGGCACTCAGAAGCTATTCCCCAGATGCACTGTCACATGATGCTTATATGAGTGTCTTTGGGCTTTGTAGCCCTGAACCTCAAAGGCTCCCTCTAATGTTCAGCCTGCGTGGGGGAGCTTTTTGTGATATTAAGAAGGTGATATCAACTGGTTATCGGTGCCTGCCCCCAAACATAAACCGAGGGGAGACTCTTTGTACTGTGTCTAAGTCTGCCTTTCACACGGAAGGGATTGGAAGCAAATGACGTTCTTTCTGGTTGGATTCTGTCTGCATTTCGGTTTCTTGAAGGTCCTAAGAGATTAATAGCACCTTCCTCTAGGTGACATGGGCTATAATGAGGATATTTTTCAGGTGCTTGGATTTACTCTCATCAACGTTCAGCACTGTCCCTGTGGTACTGGGAATTCTGTATAAGATACACCAGGCAATATCTGCACAGAGAACAGGTCCCTTAACCAGTGTTTGGGTGGGAGGAATGTCAAACCGTCCTGAAGGAGTAACCAGGGGAATGAATTGCGAAGCCTTATCAACCTTAGGGCATATAGGCGTCTTTATTTTATTTTCGGTGCTGAGACCCTTCTTTAGGCTTGGAGACCTCAGAATTCCCCTTGTGCAGTGCAAGAGTGAGCCACCAGGGATGGAATGAACTGACCTGTGGTTGAGGGTTGAAACAAACCTACATGTTCTAGTACCACATAACTTATCTCAGGACTGCAGCCCTTACCTGTGCTGATCCCAGACCCTCTTAAGTCACTGTAACACTTTTTCAAACCTGTCACTAATTTAATGTGGTTCATGCCTGATGGAGCATCATGAATCTGCGAGAAAAACCACTAGGAGCTGCCAAGTTGTCAAAGCCCCCAAAAGTGTGCACAGGCCTTGTATTTTATTTATTTATTTGAAAAGTTTTATATAGCGCTAGCTAGACCCAGAGGTATCAGAGCGCTTTACATGAGAATGGACATAGTTTCAGAACATTGTTACATGAGTTACAGTTGCAGTTACAGGTATATACTTGGGAGAAAAAAAACGTGATCTTACACAATTATAAAAAGATATTAGTGAGTAGCATATCCAAGACACACGTCTTATGAGGTGTGGAAGGTAGTGGGGGGAAATGGTAAACAGGGGAGAGGAAAGCAGACAGAGTCGAGAAGACCTGAAGGGGAAAAGTACTCGAGGGGAACAAAGCAGTAAGGTAGAGACAGATAAAACAGTGAAGAACCATGAAAAACAATGTCCGATTTCCGGCTGGGTAGGTGACTGCCGAGGGGGAGACCCAGAGCCAGACTCCTCTATAACTGCATAGGACAGCTCCACTGGGCAGCGGCCAAAGGGTACTCGGGCTCCGTGGTAAGTACAAACAGTTTTAGTTTCAGCCTGAGGTGGCATCGTCATAGTTCTAAAGAAAGGCATCAGTCCCGGTGTTACTGGGAGGCATCGTCTGCCTCGTCTTCAAGCTCGCCCCCAGGTCTGAGGATGTAGGGAGGGATCATTGGTGATTGTAGTGGTTCAGACACAAAGACTAAACTTCCAAATAGACTGCAAGCTTGAAGCCTGGCTTTTCTACGCTAGACGAGTGTTAAAATTAGCTACAAATGTAAAGGGTGGCAGAAAAATAAATAATTCCAGTGCTGCAAAAGTTCTGTAGAAATAAACAGTTTTGGCCACTGCCTAATGTGAGCCGGTGGTTGCAGAAATTGTGTTGAAGCATTTATATAGAGCGGCATACCCCATTATAGGCTGCCGAAGTACAGTCTCAGATGGGAGTCACACTACACCATGCCATGAGGGAGCACGTGGCTGGCAAAGTGTTGTATTTGCTGTGATTCTATGTGGGAGGTGTTTGGTGCTGTGGGTGAGTGACCAGAGGAGCTCTTATCCTGTCTTGGGGCGCTGCACCTAGCAATGTGAAGGAGGACGAGGAGAGGAAAGAGATGAACAGGCAAAGGAGGAAGGAAAGGAGAAAGAGACAGGTGGAAGAGACAGGAACAGTGCTTAATTGGAGCCGGTGTTTTCCGGTGCTCGGCACTGGCATTTAAATGTTAATATCAGCACTTATGACTGCTCACACATGGTGGCGCTGTTTGTGTAATTTACAGATATGCTGAACAACAGTTGTTTATTAATTCAATACATTAAAAACAACTAATATCTGCCGCACAAGCCACTCTCATACCTTTGGGGACCTCGAAGAGCCTGAATTGTCACTCTTTTAGCAGTGTAATGGTTAGTAGTTGTATTTGTGCCGTCATTAGCAGCACTGGCAGTGGCAGTGCGAGGTGGCCTCCTGACGAGAGCCCTGGCACTTATTTTCTTCCAAATTAAGCACTGGGCAGGAATCTACCTGGATGGCCTGAGGTAGAGGTTGTTTAGTCTGGGGGATGTAAGACTACACCATACTGGAAGCTACACAGCATCAATCTAGTGAGACTAGCAGTAGGGTGAAGCTTATCTAGCCCCAAAAAATACATCTAGTGTAATTACTCTGAACAGTTTCAAGTTACACTTAAATGATTACCTGGAAGAAGGAGTGAAAGTTTCGCTCGCCGTGATGTTGCTTTAAGACTCGAGACTGTCAAGGAAAAAACAGACATTGAGTTGGCAGTGGTGAGTGCAGTAAGTATATTATTACATTTAGGAAGTATCAATGCGAGTACATATGACCAATACATGATTTTATCCCAAAAAAAAGGACTTCACTGACCGGGTAAGGGAGAAAGCGCAAGTAAGTCCTTAATGCGCTGTAATGTAGTTAATGCCCGTTAGGACTCAGCTGCTTACAGGCAGAAATGAGCACAGCTTTTTTATGCATGATGTGTCCTGATGAGGGATGAGTGAAGGGCATAGATGCTGTACTGCAACATTGTTCACCTGCAGTGAGCCCTATTACTGGCCCTGGGGCAGTTTGTCCCCGTCCATGCATTCCCTGTATTATCTGATTCTGCAATAGCTTTGATTCCCTCATTTCCTGCTTTTCCCACCCCCACATAGGAAGTGGTGTCCAAAGTCCTGCTAGTATCACCAGGGTCAGAGTGCCCCCACAACCTGACATCTCCCCCCTTCTTTAAGAGTAATGAGACATCTTCAGCACGACAGTGTACTCCTGGTTCACCCATACCTCTCACCTCAAACTCATTTGGGGACTGTCAACCACCATGGAATAATCACTCTTTCGATATGTTCAAGCATCCCATAGATTTCAGTGGGGTCACCTGCCTTGTGACTTTCTTCACCCGCCAAATGTTCACCACCATTGACTTTGATGGGATCACCCGTCAAAAACACCTGTCTTCACCCTCAGTGGAGACAGCATGTTTGGCCCTCCCTCTTTTGGGTGAAATTACAGATTGAACAGTACCAGTATGATGAGCCTGGACTAATGATCCCCAGCCTCGTGTTTTTCCAAAACAAAGAAAAACTTATTTTTTAAATTTTTTTTAAGATTGTTATAAAATGAATGAACCAGTATGAATTCTTGGTTTAGTGATTGCAGAAGAAATCTTCTAACAATTTCTGAAAGATTAGGGAGCAGGAGGAGGGAAGGACACGGGGTCTGTTATAAGAGTGCAGCGCATAGGAAATCAGGCAATGTGGTTGGGGATTCGATGGGGAAACTTTGGAGAGGAAATAGAAGGGAGGGAAGAGAGGGACAGAGAGTTAAAGAGGTTTAAAAAAAGAGGAAATTGTAAAGGGAATCGGCAGTATAGGGGTCTTGCCTGAAACAGGAATGAAAAATCTATGTGATCCAAACCAAAAAGAGACTCATAAAAATGTTTGCAAATGTAAGAGGTTCTACAAATTCGGTTTGACAACCTGGTGAATGGTATCATTTTTTAAAAATTAGTGGAAATAAGTTTATTGGAAAAGTTTCGCAGAACAAATTCTCCTGAACAAGCTTTCCCAAGTTAGTTTTTTTGGCTGCAACACATGCTTTCACTGGCTTAGTGTTAGATATTTTAGCCGAGCTCAGGGCTTAAACCTTGGAGAAGAACAGGGTGTGCGAGGCTTAGTGAAATACAATTAATCACACAGACACAGGCGTAAAGCACTAACAGCCAGGTCATCATTGAAAAATGGGCTCGCAAAGGGCCAGATTCTGAGAATCTGGCCCTTTGCGAGCGCAATTTTTGCATTTGGGATTCATCATCCCAAATGCAAAAATCGCTAATTGCGAAATCGCTAAATTGCGAGGAATTGCATTTAAGGAATCTCTATTTGAGATTCCTTAAATGCAATTCATTCACCATTTTTAAATTGCGAATTCGCTATTTTTGGCCGCCATTTACCGCGAAGTCTGACTTCACGGTAAATTGCGAAAACTTCGAAAAATGCACTTTAGTGAATTTTTCTAAGTGTATGTTACACACACACATGTCCTTTGGACATGTGTGTGCGCAACATCAGTCTACATTGACATACCAGGGGTGCTACAGGGTGTCCTTTGGACACCCCTGGCACCCTTGAAATCGCATCCTTATTTGCGATTAGCAATTTGCTAATCGCAAATAAGGAAGCTGTAGGAATCACAAATAATATTGCGATTCCTACATGAATCCCGTTTTGCGAGTCATTAATAGCGATTCCTTAATAATCGCTATTAAGGACTCGCAAATCGGGACATTGATGAATCTGGTGGTAAGATAATATTAGTGGACACTAATCTTGGTAAAACTATTCAATTATTCAAAAGATGTCCAAGGCAGCAACAAAATTAACAAGTCATCGGGTACTAATTATTTTGTACTAAGTGGAATTTAAAGCTTATTTCAGAAGTCTGTTAAAGTCATTTGATAACAGAAAAAGGTCTCCAGAATTGGCTTTGGCCCGTTTTAGCGACTAGGTGGATGGTATCAGTTCCAACCTATCTAATCTCTCTAACACGTGAGGGGGTGTTCCCTGGCATGTTGGGCATTCATCACTTGCCCGTTGGTAAAGGTTCCTCGCCACTACTCGGAGCCTTTTTACAATTACCTCCACCAGGAACAGGGTGTATCAGTTACTCAAGGCCAGACAGCCGAGACTGGCAGAGATGCAGCCCACCCTGGTGGAGTGGATTGAGGACATTGTATTATCTGTCAAAAAACAACGCCAACCTCAAACCAGGTGGCCATCACACCCTAGGCGTGACAGGTAATGTGCTGACCTTCTTGACACATTTTTGTTACAGCCTTTCTGTAAGTCAGGCGATTCGATTCTTAGAAGCCTTAAGTGGAAGCGGATGTCTGAGGCCTGCCCCTCTGCTTCTGTTCACCACTTCCTAGTGCACACCACAGACTACTAAACTGCCTTCCCTTGCTTTTACCTGACCACTTCCAGGGGCTTGGCTTTAGGAGAATGAAATTGGTAACCCACATTTGGTTAGTCTCATTAGTGAGATCTAAAAACAAAGTTTCAAAAGTAAAATACTGTCCAGTTTGTGTTTTGAGACTTCAGACGAGCCATCAGCTGGAATTTGGATACACATTGGTGTACCTTCCAGTGTAGTCATCCGCTACAATAGATTTAAAAGTAGTTTAGAAGGTATTATGGTAAGAGGCGGACCACATTTACAGATTTTCTTTTTTTAACGCTTAATTACTCAGTGGTCCCCCACTCACTCCACTAGAAGCGTTTTTACAAGCAGAAGCCTGCTTCCTAAGTAACACTACAATCAACAAAATAATAGTGCCTCGGGATAGAGTAAATTATCTCTTCCTATGGACACAATTCCCTTGAGAACTCTATACATTTCAACCATCTATAGTCAAAGGCAATTCAGGTTAGACACAAGTGCTCCTTATTAAAGCATACTTTGCTATATTTATTCCATAAATTCAGTGAGAAATCAAAAGAAAATGATATTTTTTCTGTTTTTACATATATATACAAATATACATCACGTAAACATATATATACAGATATTTACATTTAAACATACAAACACAAAGTGTATATTTTCTTTTTGCTCCCTTCGCCCTTTTCATCAATAAGGATGCTCCTCAAATTATTCTACATTGAGCATTCACTTGAATACTAGATCACCATGCTGGAGCAACTCAGAGGTTTATTACTCCAACCTCTATTTTGTAGTACTCCTAATTTATTTCCTATTGTTTTCGTTTTTTTCGGGTATCTTGAATTATCTGTTGACGCGTTTCAGCCCCATTACTCGCGGGCCTCATCAGGACTAGGGCAGTTGAGTGCATAATTTCCAAATCCACCTAATGGATCAAGATACACCCTATTTAACTACAAATGTTTGAGATCACTATTATGTACACATATATACATCTATACACAGGAGCATACAGTCCACATGCATTATACTATTTTATAAAGTCTAATGATTCCTGGAGTGGCGGACCATAAAACTTCGAAGATGTTCAACAAAATTTATATATACTCCCTCGTTTGCGTGCAAGCTTATCTACCATTGCATTGTGTCTCACACGAACACTGATTAAAAAAATGAGAAAAGAGTCAAAATATAAAAGAAACCTTTTGACCCAATGGGTCTTCATTACTAAATAACCCGCTAAATAGGTAGTCCGATAAGCAAGAAGGGTTATATATATATGTACCAGTTCCCCATCGTATTTCAATGACTAGCCGGCATCCATTTCTTATATCTGTAGATTAAGGGAACTAAGAACACAGAAACCTCTAATGAGTATAGGTACCTTACAAAGGCAGCTTCTTATATTCTCGTCGGTACTAAAAAAAACACTAGCTTGCATAGCAGAGTCATAATAGACTTACTCTGACGGGTGGGAAGTTCTCAAAACCACGGACTTTCCTGGTGACTCTTAAGAATATAACGTCCACTCTGTAAGAGAAAATTAGCAGAACTTCTCTATGAATATTTATAGTTAGAATGACCAGCTCTTGGAATATTGGGCATTTAAACGGGGTTCCTACCTTAGTGTGGGAGTCTCTTCACTTAACGAAACAGTCTATCGCCGTATCACGTCCTGAGCGTGCGTAGTGTCACGTGATGCGGAAGGCTGTTTATACCCACGCAAGCACCGAAACTAAAGAGGTGCCTAACTCTATTGGTCATGAAACTCGAGAGAGGACTCTCATTTTATTCGATAAATGCCTGGGGAACGGAACTTTTTCTACATCTCAATGATACAATAAATGAGGTGTCTTCGTACTGTGGCCATAAAGGTTATTTGACTACATCAAATACAAAAAAGGAATAAAAATACCAACGAATGATAATGCTACCAAATTAATGGTTGCAACATAGTCAATATTATCTAGGATTCTTAAACAAAATCCGATAAACGTGGTTATGTACTAAAGTGTCTTGCTAATAAATCTGACTAACTAAACACTATGAAACAAAGAAAGAGTACGCAGTACCTAGGTGAAATATTAATCACCGGAACCTACCAGGACAAGCATGTCCGGTGGGTTAAGTTAAACAAGGGTCTTAAAAAGAGAGGAGGGGAATTCCTCCTTTTGGAACTAGGGCTCTCACACACCCAGCAAGCTAGGTGTCATGCTTCATCATTTGAGCCTGCTCCTCGTTGGGCCGGCGCTGCAATGCCCAACGGGCACCCTTAAAGGGGCTCTTTATCAGAGATCTTTTGTTCCTTGCCGTAAGGGTGCAGTGGGGGTGAGGGGGCCTAGTCAGATGTAGATGTAAGTGTAGTGTATTCAAATAGGTTAAGGATTCCTCTGCAAGACTTTATTCTGTTGGGTACCTTACCTAAATAAAATAGAAAAGGAGGGTAGTGTGTAAACACCACCTGTTTCCCAAACATAAATTAGTGCTGCCACTCCTTACAATCTTTTCAAACTATGTAACAAAACTGTCCATAGTTATCCACATCAATATTTACAAAATGTCCAAATACAGAGTCTAGCTACATTTGAACCAGTAATATACACTTGTCTTTTTCACCCCCTCTCATGGTTAAAGACACAAGCGTTTCACTGTAACATTGCCCAGACTTCATCTTTATCATTGAGGCCCATCGTAGCAGTGCGGTATTTCGCAATCAATCTGGCTTCTAATCTGTTCAATTTGGATTGAAGTTCTACTCCACACGCATTACCAATCACACATAGTACCGACCATTTTAAGTCATTCTCTGAATGATTCTGATGTTGGAAATGTTATACTAAAGGAGCTCTTGTACATTACACTTAATCCTTGATTTATGTTGCAGAATCCGCTTTTTTATGGGTAGTGTTGTTTGGCCGATGTAAAATTTATTACATAGGCATTTTATACAATATAGCACATTTTTGGAATTACAATTTGAGAATCCTTTCTGATAGTGTATCTGTCCATCAATATCTAAATGTTTAGAATAATCTGTTAGCCTACAGGCCACACAATTGTGACATTGAAAGTGTCCTATCACGGGAGGTAAGCTCAGTAAGCCTCTATGGTCTTTTTTGGGCAATTCGGTCTCTCTCGCTGCTCTCACCAACTGTTGCCGAATATTCTTTCCCTTTTTAAAGGCAAACAGAGGTTTGGGGATTCCTAATGGTTCGACAAGTCTCCAGTTTTATTTAGCAATTTTTTTAAACTCGATTTGCTTTGGGGTCATACGTCAATACACATGTCAATGGAGTATTCTTGTCATGTTCTTTAGGACTAAGTAACGTTTCTCTAGGTGTGTACCACGCTTCTTAAGAGCCACTTTCACCAATATTTTAGGATAGCCACGGGCTATTAGTTTATCCTTCAGATTGTTGGTATTAATGAAGTAGTCTTCTTTATTGGCACAATTCCTCCTCACGCGGGGGAATTGTCCATATGGCAGATTTTCCTTCAGCGTACAAGGATGACTACTGGTGAAATGTAATAGTGTATTGCAATCTGTGGGCTTGGTGTATAAATTAACCTCTAAAAGACCGCTCTTGAGTTGGATGTATACATGTAGAAAATTAATCTTTTCAGGATCCTTTGACATAGTGAAGTTAAATTCTACAGTTCTTGAATTTAACCAATTGTGGAAGTCAATAAGCTGTGGTTCTTCTCCGTCCCAAATCATAAAAATGACGTCTTTATAACAACATCAAAACCCCACTTGATTTTGAAGGGTTTGGTGTCACTTTATATCCATTTGAACTCAAATTCTGCCATCACCAGGTTAGCAATCTCAGACGAAAAACTACACCCCATTGCTACTCCTGATACTTGTAGGTACAGCGTTTCTTTAAATGTAAGTAACACTAAGCACTCAATGGCAAAGCTAGTAGGTTATCGCCTTTGCAACTGGGCCCTGGGTATAGCAGATACCTACTTAGCAGTATAATGGTGTTGTTTTACCATATGCTATATCTCTCTGCCTTTCGCACATATTAGACTGAGGACACTATACAACTGACTAAGACACTAACTAATGACAAGCCAGTCCACAAAGAACTCAGGATTTATGGTACTGAACTAAGACAAGAAGCGTGTTTGTGCAGAAAGAATGGGGTTGAGAGAGAGAGCAAGAAAGAAAGAATTATCTTAAGTTGTCATGAATGCATTATTAACCTGGTCGGAAGACATTCAATAAAAATATATATATATTTTTTTTTAAAAGAAAGAAAGAAGAAGCGAAGGAATGCAAGTGAGGAAGGAAGGAAGCTCCAAGGAAAAGTAAAGACAAAAATAATACAAACAAGCAATGTCAAAGCCAATAGTTTTCTCCTATGCAAGAGCTAGTAGCTTTGCCAATGCTTTTTAGTCATGTAGAGGAGAAAAGCTCCTGTGCAACATGGCTAAAAGTTAGACAAAAATCACTATGGCGCAGCCAGCCCTGGTCACATAACTGCACTTGTTTTTCTTATGGTGGGAAAGCAACATGGACAAAGGGAGGGAGGGTGAGTAGAGGCAATGGGTTACATGGATCATGGACATGAGGCGGCGGGAACAAGCAACACAAACAACTGGAGAATATAAAAACTTTAATGACACGGCCAGTACTGATGTGTAATGGCGTTTCTTTTTCTATGGAGGGTGGGGGAGGGGCAACACAGACAACTTGGGAGCAACATGGACAAAGGAAGGGTCAGTGGTTAAAGGATTAGAGCAACATGGACACTTTGGGAAGATGCAACATGGACAACGGGTGCTATGACGTAGCCAGTGCTGGCTGCATTATAGTGCTTTTTAGGTCTCGCCTATGCAGCGCGCATGTGCTGCATAGGCAAAAAGACCTTTGGATATCGGTTTGGCTTTTTAGCCAAAAACGTGCACGCATTCCATTGCCTTCAATGGCAACGCGTGCACGTGTGGAGATTTACTTGTGGGAGCTAGCGGCTGGCGTCATATATTAACAATTATCTTGGCGCCAGCCGCTGGCTCCCGCAAGTGAATCGCGCAGGTCCCCTCCTCTCTCCCCCCACCCCGCGGTCGCGCGAGGCGTGCACTTGTGCTTGTTTCTCCCTGTCACCCCCAATGAATTCACGCCTTTGCGTGACGCCCCATCATTCTATTCTGCCAGCCACACCGGTAAAAGTCATTTTAGTCCCTGCACTTTAACCCTTCATCTTGACACTCGGAAGACACAATGGGGTGGCTTTTAATTCCATTTATTGATTTTCAAGGATGCTCAGAACTGTAGAAAAGGTAAAGAATGGAGACGTCACACCCGTCTCTTCCCTGAGAGCCTAAACACATGAGCCACAATTAAGCGGCCTTGTACCTGCTCTGGCGATGCAGCGGACGACCGCCCACAAGCAGCCATTCAGCTTAGCTTTGATGGTCCTTTTTCGGGTTTTATATAGCATAAAGTAGATACCCCACCATATAGCATACAAGGAGGCTCACAAAAGGCGTTCTCGATGTGTTGATAAATTGCTATTCACAAAGCCTTTTTACAAATATATATCCTAGTATATAGGTTAAGTACAGGAGAAAAAAGCAGAACTGAAAATCTATGTCAGTAACGAAAGGAAAAGGAAAAACATTTTTCAGCCGGTAGAAAATAGAAAGATGAAAAGTTGAAAGGTCAGAGCGGATAAGATACAAGTTAAGGAAGGAAGTCAGGCAGGAAGGGTCAGAGAGGTTTGCTTAATTACAGGGCTTTTATTGGGATGAAAAAAGATGGGGGCCCTAAAAGGGGTGTGGCCTATGTAAGTAAAGGCCTGGCCTTAACATGTAAACACGAATTCTGTTCTTCCCATAGAGTGCCATCCAAAAGGCACTTTAGTGCCTTTGTGAAATTTCTGGTATTGCACACAAATACATCACACATCTGACATTCACCTAAAAACCCAGAATTGTTGGTTTTGACAATGGTTGTTAGCTGTGATGGTGCTTCTCTCTGTCAATTTAAAGCACCTCTGGTGATCCAGGAGCTGTGGTAATTGTCTAAGAATTTTGTTGCTGCTCAACAAAATTATAATGCAAGCTGTAAAGGTTTTAGAATGAACATGACACATATGGTATATTAAAACCATAAAGGTTTATTTATGTCTAAAATCAGTACAGAAGGCAACATTGAATGGTTGGAAGGCAGTCAATTAGTCATTTTTATCAAGAAAAAGCATGAAGCACAGAATAAAATGCAAGAAATAATTTTATAGAGCCAGATAATAGTTCAGATCTGCTGAATAAATCAAAGTCATAAGTCAAAGGTCATTGGGCTCAGACTCCCTTAAATCTTAGGTGGCATTGTATAATCGTCCGGGACGGTTTTCGCTCGCGGGCCCCACCTCGCATGCGGTGAAGGTCTGGCATGCGGCTAACAGGAGTCTGGGATGGGAAGGGAGATTGTCTCTCGCGACCCCTCTCTTTAGCTCCGCCAAATTGGGCAATCTGTGGACCACCAAAGGATTTGACAAGTGGGAGTTGATTGGTATTGGCCAGATTAAAGATGTCTGGGGGAAAGGGGAAATACTGTCCTTCGAAGCGCTCCAGCAGAGACATCACCTTCATAACAATGAGCGGTTTCGTTATCTGCAGGTCAGGCATGCCCTTCTCTCCCATGTGCTACCGGGAGAAACCCTCCCCGAGGCCTCCCCTCTTGAGGACCGTGTATTGGATGGGCATATACTAGAGAAAACCATTTCATTGATCTATCGAAAGTTGATTAATCACATGGAAGACCCGTTGGGGTCTCTCAGGGTTGCGTGGGTTGCTGATGGTTTGGAGATAGACGATGAGGATTGGGTTGAAGCTGTGTCCTCCCCTAGAGTAGTGGCGATACAGATGAGGTTGCGTCTGGTGCAATTAAAGATCTTACATAGATCGTATGTCACGGGTCCGGGTCTGGTGAGGATGGGATGGAGTACGAATGGCGAATGCAAGAGAGGCTGTGGAGAGGTTGCAACGTTTTTGCACATACTGTGGCACTGCGATAGTGTTCAGAATTATTGGCGCGCCACTCACGACACATTGAACGAGGTCCTGGGCTATGAGGTGCGATTGGAAGCTCGCAGATGTCTCTTGAATATCTGGGAACCCACGGATCTCAATCAATACCTAAAGCAATGGGTTACACTGGCCTGCATGATTGCGAAGCATAATATAGCACAGCTTTGTGGAGCAACTCAACCACCGCAGCACACTAAATGGGCCGAGGATCTGGACTGGTGTATGTTCCTGGAGCGTGCCGTGTATGTTGTGAGGGGCTGCCCTGAAAAGTGGATAAAGGTTTGGGGGCCGTGGAATGCTTACCATGGCGACATTTGTGCTCCCCAAGCTGGGCGGTCTGATTCGGACACTCAGGGTTCCCCTTGATTCTATGTTCTATACCATTCTGTGTATCATATTCTGTTTGTGAGACTTCCTCTGCTCCGAGCACTGCCGAAATGACGTCGATCTACCCCAATGCATTTGTTAATTTTGTTTCATTGTTTGTTATATATTAATAAAAAAAATAAAAAAATAAAAAAATCTCAGGTGGCAGCACCACACTGGCACTGCCTCCTGAAACTTAAGGGAGACTGAGTCCAGAAACCCTAAGAACGAGTGTCTTCTTTTGTAATGCATTATAGAATGTAAGCCACTCAGTTAATACAATTGTGCAAAAGTCACTCAGTTTGGACCAATCACATTAGAGAGAGAACAATACCATTTCTTAGCTCACACACTCAACATTATCTCACATGTTCATGCAGTTCTCATCCATGGTGCCTTTCAGATGCCTAAATTTTTAACACAAACGTTGTGACTTAGCATACAAGGAGAAAGTCCTGATGAAGAATCACACTGTGGTTCCAAAAGGCGAGGCCTTTGGACATTTCTCTCCCTGGAACAATGTCCTTAAAGGAAAGAAGCATCTTTCTGTTCATGTGAAAGTGACAATATATCTCAAAACATTGTTTACAAAGTTGCTTGTGCATAAATTGTCTGTGCACAGGGGGAGACAGAGACCGGCCGCATCATAAAGAGAAATGTGGCGCCTGCCATTTCAGGGCACAGTGACTCGGTCTTCTTGTCCTGAAAATTACAAAAAAAAGATATAAGTGGATCAGGGTAACGTGGTACCTGACTCCCTGGAGCTTGTGGGTGGCCCTAGAGGGACTCCCCGCATGGCCACATTTTAAAATATATATATATTTCTGGATTTCCATGATTCTGGGAGTCTCTTGCAGGAGCCTGCATGTCCCTGTAGACTCCTGCAGGGGGATGTGCTGGTTCCCGTGAGGCACTTATGGGATAAGAATTTTTTGTTTGGTAAAATAAGGTGGTGGAGCCTAAGTGTCTGCTGTAGGTTGCCGCAAACAGACGAAGGATGTGTGCCGTTGGGAGGTCGGTTGCCTGAGTATGTGGGGTAAGGCACAGGGGGTTGGACCACAGGCCAAGCACTGTGGTCAATCCCACGCCGCACACATCCTTTAGCTGTGCGCAACAGGGGTTTGGTGGCTGCAGACTGTTGGATAAGGGACCTGACCGCGGGCTAGGCCAGTTGGAAACCCCACACCACACATGGCCTCATAGCATGCGTCATGGGGGTTGGCATTACGTATGGTAATTTGTGAAAATATGGTTAATGATACAATATCATAACCCTACTGAACGCACAGCGAGTCTCTGTGTTTAACTACTATTCTCGTTTTCAAGAACCACTTTATAACATTTTTAAATTCGTTATCAATTCATTCTCTGTTTATTTGAATTTTTTCTTTATTTTTTTTGATTGCTTTCAAATTTGCAACAAAAATCATCATAATCAATTCATAATTGTGGTAGGGAGGACGGTGGCAGTGTCTTCCTAACCCGCTTGGAGCTCAGTGGTAGAATTGTTGGTCTTCCCTTCTAACTATTGACACTGTTAGCATACCTATGTTCTGCATGAAATTTTAAAACGCTTTTAACATTTTGAAGTGCCTTTTTATTTTCGCCGCATTTTTAATTGTGTGCAACCTAGTATTGCTAGCTAAAATACCGATTATTAGACTTCGCTCGCTGAAGGTGTTTCGAGGTTCTCACTTACTTAAGGAAGCCTGTGCTCGTCTTTGCAGCCTGCCCGCCCCGGTCCGACTCGGTAACCAGTACCGTAGAGCGGAGGGCGGGACAGGCAGAGCCAGGGACCTCCCCCTACACGAGCGGTTAGCGCTCTATACTTCTGACTGTCAGGGCTATTTAGACCGGAAGGAACTGCGGGCCCAGCGCGGTAGGGAGGACGGTGGCAGTGTCTTCCTAACCCGTTTGGAGCTCAGTGGTAGAATTGTCTGTCTTCCCTTCTAACTATTGACACTGTTAGCATACCTATGTTCTGCATGAAATTTTAAAACGCTTTTAAAATTTTGAAGTGCCTTTTTATTTTCGCCGCATTTTTAATTGTGTGCAACCTAGTATTGCTAGCTAAAATACCGATTATTAGACTTCGCTTGCTGAAGGTGTTTCGAGGTTTCCACTTACTTAAGGAAGCCTGTGCTCGTCTTTGCAGCCTGCCTGCCCCGGTCCGACTCGGTAACCAGTACCGTAGAGCGGAGGGCGGGACAGGCAGAGCCAGGGACCTCCCCCTACACAAGCGGTTAGTGCTCTAGCCTTCTGACTGTCAGGGCTATTTAGCCTTCCTATTAGAGTGAGCGCGCAGCGATCGCGCGCAGGGGAGCGCCAAAGAGCGCGCCAAAGACAAGCCTAAGAGAAGCCTGTCTGCGCCTGTCCGCGACAGGACGGGGCCAGGGGCTATGGCTCTAAATATAAGGAAAGGAAGCCACACACTCAGAGACAGGGTGAGTTATACCTCCCAAGTGCTACATGACATAGGGGTCAACATAAAGAATACATGTAGGACTAAGGAGCACACAACCCCAGAGGGGCCTTTTTCATGCAGACGCTGGTATTTTCAAGCTCTAATAGACTGTCCTTCCAGCACTAAAGTACCCCCTACATTATTCCAGAAGCCATTGTAGATACTGGACCGGTTTGGAGAAATTTGCTGTGCAATGTCAGATCTCTACCTAAACACTATACAGAGGTCTGGGATGTTATTTCCACCTACCAACCTGATCTCTGTTTTCTTACCGAGACCTGGCTTAAACCCCACTCTATCCCGGTCATTACCCTGGGGATTCCGGAAGGGTATAAGATAGTTAGAATGGATCGGCCCACCAAAGGAGGAGGGGGCATAGCTATTGTTCATAAATGCAGCATTGCCATTTCTATTTTGGATCAATATAGGAACCCGGATCTAGAAATGATGATTTTTAAGATGGGCACCTCTACCAAGACCTCTAGGAGGGGCGTTAGTTTATCGCCCCCCGGGCCCCACCCTAAGAGTTACCAGTACCTTAGTGGAAGTACTAGCTCCCTATGTTAACTTGGATGAAGACTTCCTACTGCTTGGAGATTTTAATATTCATAGCGAGATAAAAGATAATGTGGAAGCACAATCCCTTCTAAATGATTTTTCTCTACTTGGTCTGAAACAGTGTAATATCGGACCCACCCATCAGGCAGGGCATACTTTAGACCTGATTCTTTCTAATTCCACTCTGATCAAATGTTTCCAGCCAAAACAGGTCAGTTGGACAGATCATTTTATTCTTGAATTTTCTACACCTATACAAGATGCCTTTTTTAACCGTTCTCTGCAGATTCCGCTGCAGCGGAGACATTGGCACAGGTATCGCTGGAAGTTTTTAAGGAGAAATATGTTGCCCCTTAATTCGAGTTCACGGATGACATTGACTCGGCCCTATGTAAATATGAACAGGCCATCCATACAGCGGTAGAGTCGATTGCTCCGCTTAAACTGTTTAAAAAACGGCCTGCTCAAAAACAGGAAGCCTGGTTTTCTGAAGATTTATGGGTTCTTAAACAAACCGCCAGAAAATTTGAGAAAGCCTGGAGAACGTCACATCTAGAAGCGGACAAATCTAGATATCAGATAGCACTGAGCAATTACCATAAAGCCATCAAAGTTGCTCGTAAGAATTACATAATTTTGCAACTCAAAGAGGCAGCAATGCTCCTAAAGCACTATACCAGATTTTAAACACCTTTCTGAAACCTGTGGCATGTGAAAGTATAGATGTATCGTCACAACAACTGTGTGACAACATCTCAGGCTTTTTTACTGAGAAGATTGACAATATTTATGGGAAAATCTTGGCGTCCAATCCATCAATAGACCCACGTACAGTCTCTTCACGGGTGAAAGGAGGTGCTGATCAGCTCACTCTCCCCACATTCCCCAAGATGACGGAAGTGGAGGGGTTGATTGACCACATAAAAAGCGGAAACCCGTCCGATCAGACCCCTGCTCGAATTATGGGTGTAGTAGGCAGAGTGCTGGGTCTTGAAATCCAGAGCCTGTCAATCTCTCGCTTGACACGGGTTGTGTTCCTCGGGAGTGGAAAAAGGCCTTGGTTAGACCCATTAGGAAGAACACCTCAGTCCCTTGGACTAATCTGTCCAATCTTAGACCCATCTCCCTTCTCCCGTTTCTGGGTAAGCTCATCGAAAAGCACGTAAACAAACATCTCTCCAACTTCCTGGAACAATCTGGAAGTTTGGATCCCTCTTAGTCTGGTTTTAGGCCAAATTACAGTACTGAATCGGCCCTGCTGTCGATAACAGACAATCTCCGCATGTACCAGGACAGGGGAGTCTCAGCTGTCCTGGTGCTGCTGGATTTGTCGGCAGCGTTCGACACTGTATCTCATACCATCTTGATCAAACGACTAGCTGAGAGTGGACTGGAGGACGTGGCACTGGAATGGCTGAAGAGCTTTCTCTCTGAACACTCCCAGTGTGTTAGCATGGGTGGGTTCCAGTCATCTGAGGTTATGATCTCCAAGGGGGTGCCACAGGGCTCTTGTTTGAGCCCCACTCTTTTTAACATCTACGTGGCCCCCCTAGCAAAGATCATGAGAGCCTTCGGTTTCAGTCCAGTATCATACGCTGATGACACCCAGCTGCTTTTTCCATTTACATCTATGACCGCGGAGGTCAAACGTTCCTTCTCTGAAGAGATGAAAGCAGTTTCTAAATGGATGTCCTAAAATTTTCTCCAGTGTAATGTCAACAAAACTGAAGTCATGCTTTTCGGTGAGGCTAAGATTTTATGGGCCCCGGACTGGTGGCCCATAGACCTGGGCCCAGTACCTGAACCAAAACAAGTAATCAAGAACCTTGGGGTTCGTTTGGAGCAGGAGTTATCGTTAAAACAACAGGGAAATAATATTGTGGGGTCCTGCTTCCACATGATAGGCCTTCCCCGTAAGGTATTTATGCTTCTCCCTGATTCTACAAGAAAGACTTTGGTACAGGCGCTAGTATTGAGTCGGATCGACTATTGTAATGGTCTACTAGCATCTGCCAATGAAGAAGTACTAGACAGATTCCAAGTGGTACAGAACACCGCTGCCAGATTGGTCCTGAGCGTTCCGCCCAGGACCCCTTCTAAGCCACTGTTGGTAAAACTTAATTGGTTGTCTGTTCACCAAAAAATCAAGTTTAAGGTGTGCTGTATAGTCCATAAGGGACTACATGGCCTAGGACCTTCCTATTTAGCAGAAAAATGTGTCCCGTACGTTCCCACGCGCTCCCTACGATCTAGCAACCAGTTGCTTTTGAAGGTGCCCAGGATTAAAAAGGCTAGACAGGGAGGTAAAGCTCTGTCCGTGGTCGGTCCCACACTCTGGAACGGACTTCCACATTTGCTTAGACAATGCGTGGACCACTCTAGTTTTAGGAATAAATTGAAAACCTTCCTGTTTCAATCCTAATTGGATTTGTCAAACTCTCTATTCAGATTTTGTGTTTTCCTAAGAATTATGTGATCTTGTCCTTTCTTGGATCTTTCTGCCCTTCTTTCTTCCTTTTCTACCATTAGTGCTTCGGCAGCGCGGAGATACTCCCCTGGGAGTTGATTCAAGCGCTTTACAAACCCGCTAATAATAATAATAATAATAATTATCAGGATGATGCTGATCATACATTGTATTTTACATCATACAAGTATTAATAACATTTTTCGGCGATTGTAGGGAACTGTTGGCCCGATGCATTTCGGGACCGATGTCCCTTCTTCAGGGGCCTCTGTTGAAAAATGGTTGACATTAGTATAATGAAACTGAATGTTACAATTCATTAAATCTTATAAACTGTTGCATATGAAAGCCACATAATGGTTTTGGGTGCACCACCTTTGCTGCTAAATTCTTTCAAATCATTACTTCTTCATTACAGTTCTGTTTAGTCTCTACATACAAAACAACTTCATCATGCGCTCATGTATAACGTTTCTGTGAAATTCACATGGCATTATTCAATATGTAACCCATCATAAATCAATACGTGTAAAGCCTCTGCCTTATCAAAAAATGTCGTGCTAATGACATTGCTAGTTAACACTGCAGAAATCTAAAATGTGTTAAGCGGTTATGTAATGCTGATTAGGCCTGAGAAAATACGTTAATACTTCTTGAAACTTCTGACCGGTGCGACAAAATAAGTTTGAATAAATCACTCACCTATTTTATTATTGTGAACCCTCTTGTTAAAAATTGCCTTGGCTGCAGCCTTACTCGTATCTGTGAATGAAAAGAATCATGGACTGGTGAGGTGAAGCTAACGTGAACACCATGATTTACTGTGTGTAAACCGGCAGTAATGGGATTAAAACAACCGTAAAGTACCTTGCAATGTGCAGGTCAAACGAGATCTGAAAGAAAAAAATAAACTGGCCGTTACTACGGGGAGAACCGCTGATATAAAGAGCTCAATATCGCCGAAGTTTTTTGATGAAAACACTCACCTTTGAAAGGGTCTAAGAATTGCTTTGTACAACGCATATCGCCAGTGTTCGATTTCCGGGATTCTGAAAAGAACATCCAATGGAACTCATGTACTACCCATTTATAAACTGATCAATACCGCACACATTTTTTTTTTTGGAGGCATATCCAACATCCTTTATATCCCTTTTTAACCTCTCATTAGGGGTGTCACATATTTCGTCTTATCTGGATCAACTTTTTAAATTCACGATTATGTCACAACATAAATACAGAATTTTGCAAACCCAGTTTCTAGTACATCTAAAAATGTTACCCACAGTTGTAACAGTCGCCCAGCCTTTTCTAGAGCTTCTTTGAAGCAATAAACTCTAAGACACGCGTTTTATTCTATTTTTGTGATCGTTTCATTAGTATCTTTAACATTCTAATATGGCCGACGCATTGTCTGGCGCACCGCGATCGCTAATCTCTAAGCGTTGTAGTTCCCATCAGGCTTGATAACTTGCGAGAATTCGGGTTCTGACTTTTCAGAATCCCAGAAATCGAACACTGGCGATATGCGTTGTACAACGTAATTCTTAGACCCTTTCAAAGGTGAGTGTTTTCATCAAGAAACGTCGGCGATATGGAGCTCTTTATATCAGCAGTTCTCCCCGTAGTAACTGCCCGTTTATTTTTTTGTTTCAGATCACGTTTGACCTGCACATTGCAAGGTACTTTACGGTTGTTTTAATCCCATTACTGCCGGTTTACACACCGTAAATCATGGAGTTCACGTTAGCTTCACCTCACCAGCCCATGATTCTTTTCATTCACAGATACGAGTAAGGCTGCAGCCAAGGCAATTTTTAACAAGAGGGTTCACGATAATAAAATAACTGAGTGATTTATTCAAACTTATTTTGTCGCACCGGTCAGAAGTTTCAAGAAGTATTAACGTATTTTCTCAGGCCTAATCAGCATTACATAACCCCTTAACACATTTTAGATTTCTGCAGTGTTAACTAGCAATGTCATTAGCACGAAATTTTTTGATAAGGCAGAGGCTTTACACGTATTGATTTATGATGGGTTACATATTGAATAATGCCATGTGAATTTCACAGAAGCGTTATACATGAGCGCATGATGAAGTTGTTTTGTATGTAGAGACTAAACAGAACTGTAATGAAGAAGTAATGATTTGAAAGAATTTAGCAGCAAAGGTGGTGCACCCAAAACCTTTTTTTGTGGCTTTCATATGCAACAGTTTATAAGAATTAATGAATTGTAACATGTCAGTTTCATTATACTAATGTCAACCATTTTTCAACAGAGGCCCCTGAAGAAGGGACATCGTCCCGAAATACATCGGGCCAACAGTTCACAACAATCGCCGAAAATTTTTATTAATACTTGTATGATGTAAAAAACAATGTATGATCAGCATCATCTTGATAATTATGAATTGATTATGATGATTTTTGTTGCAAATTGAAAAGCATTCAAAAAAACTAAAGAAAAAATTCAAATAAACAGAGAATGAATTGATAACGAATTTAAAAATGTTATAAAGTGGTTCTTGAAAACGAGAATAGTAGTTGAACACAGAGACTCGCTGTGCGTTCGGTAGGGTTATGATATTCTATCATTAACCATATTTTCACAAATCTATTACGTACTTAGGGAAAGGCAGCCCTATTATACCGAACAGCACGCTCAAGTAAGAGTACCTAAACAAATTGCATCCAAAAAAGTGCAAAGAGATTTTATAACGGTGTGCCAGTGGCCATCATTCACTTTCAGTATTACGTATGGTAATAAAATATTGCTTAACAATAAAAACAAGCATTGGCGTAGCCAATAGCTCTCGCTTTTGGGACCTTAGGTTGCTAGGCTAAACACTTATATGTGTTAACTGCTGTTGAAATATGCCTAGAGACAAACTATATTCAGCATCTTCCACTTCGCACATGCCCAGAAGGGCCTAGCTAGTAGAATGCACCTGCTTCTCTAGTATAACTGTTAGGCTATTTTTGCTGCTGTATGGAGAAGTAACTCTCCTCCCACTTTGTTGGGCAAGTAGATCTTGTATGCCCATCTTAGTCATTTTGCATGCTTACATGAGCCAGGACTGCCCCTTGCATTTATGCTTACTATGTAACCCTAAGCATATATAAAGCCTCAGCTTTCTGTACTCCTTAGACTGCCTCATTCAGTTGCTAAGGCTTCTGTGTGACCTAGTCTCACCTTATTTGAGGTTAATAAATATGCTCTTTTATATTTCAGCTTCTGTGCCAATTTCCTATTTGTTGGTTTAAAAGGACCAAGTATCAGTGAAACCCCTGAGAAGGATTTTTGAATACTTCAAAATGGCGCCCAACGCGGGGCTCAGCAGAAGTGGATATCTAAGGAGTGATCTTGTCAGGAGACAGAAATCTACTGAGGAGGACAGGACAGGACTCTACTAAGGAGGTACTCTGTGCATGGAGATTCTGGGGATTCTCTGTCTCTGCAGCCCAGTATATTTCTGATCTTCCTGATTTTTGATCCTCCACATGATGTCACCCCTGACTGAGAACCTTTTTGGCGTGAGTATTTTAAAACAACCGTTAGGTCATTCAGAACTTGGCAGTTAGAATTTGGACAACCATTTGTTTGGTAAGAGCCGTTTTACGGCACTTGTTTTAAGTTTGAAGCCTTGGATTGGTAAGGTAGTTTAGAAATGCTTACTGTGGCATTTGTATGGGCCAAATATTGAACTCGTCCTATGAATATGTAAATGTATGTGTTGCAATACATATAGGCAGGTAATGAGGAGATTTTTCTCTACTTCTAAGAATATTTGAACGTCTCAACGTACAAAGAGTACTTTAAGAGCTGCTTTGATTATAATACCGCATATTTTGCACTATTTCTGGCATGCCTGTTTCAAGCACACATCGAAGAATATGTTGCTTTTTGGAAGTACCATAGTGAGATGTGAATTAAATTAGCCGGCTCCCTTGAGGGAATATCTAAATATGTTTAGGTATAAAAACATATTTCTTCCTTGGTGATTCTGTATCCCATGGAATTCAAATATGTACAAAAATACATACAAGGATCCTTTTCTGCGCAATTTTATGAATGGAGATATGCAGAACGATTTTTTTTGGTGTTCTGCCAGACAAAGCTAGTGAATTGAGTGTATTTTGGCTTCTTTTAAATAAAACAGTCTGTTGGGCTGTTTTTGCAGTCTTTTGGAATACTATTGAGAAGCGCTTCTTGTAAATATGACTTACAACAAGTATTTGCAAATGGTTTGGTTTAAGTACAGTCTGTGGCCTGTCTTTTGTTTCTGTTTTAAGTGTTGATCTGTGGGTTAAATGTGTGTTTAAATTCTATGTGGTTTGTGGTTTTCCCATTAGTGCAACTTCTGTAAGTAAATAGCGATTGCGCTATTTATGAAATAATGGCTATTAAGCGCACTGTATAATGTGTCCTGAGTGTTTGACACCTTCTGTATATGTCTAAAATGAGCTCAATGCATGTGTTTGTGGTTGTTGTTGTTGTCTTCAGTCTCTTATGCAAAATATCATTTAATTAATAATAAATAAAAATTAAATAAAGATCCAGAAATGAACCATATGATATGCTAAAATAACTATATGTTACTATTTAATTTATAAAGTAAGCAATTATGCACATGTACAAACTGCTAAATGCTTAAAAGATAAAATTAGGATTCACGCTCAATAGGAATAAAAAAGGCCTCAAAAACGAAATTGTGTGTTTTTAAGTAAATAAATAATTATAAAGCATTTTCCTTAGATACATTGTATTAGATATTAACAGGCAAACACATCATCTGAATAAATTGGATTTTGCTGAACCGCACACACATTTTAAAACAAGAAATGTCTCAGTTTTAAATAGACTGCCACCGTGCTTAAGTTTCAACACTGAGAACAGCTTTTAGTGCCGCTAAGCAAACAGCTGTCGTTTTTGTAGGCCACGAATAGACAGGAATGTTCACTCAGCCAGGACTTCGTCAGTTAAATACGGGTGAAACTCTGCATTTCAGATTGTTGTTTTAAAAAAGGTTACAAAAATCAGTTTCATTATTTTGTATAACAGGAAAACATTTCAAGTGAGGATTTCCTTTCTTAAAGTTTTTTTATAAGCATATTCTTGGTTCTGTTGCTAAATAATAATTATCCTTTTAAAAAAAAAAGTGGCACAAAAATGTGTCATGTTTCAAGTTAGGCTTCTGTGCTTAGGCTTATGAATGAATGCGTCTAAATATGATAGGCAAGAGATGCAGCTTGCCTTTCCTATGTGGAATTATCAAAATGATTGCTTTTATTAAAAAATATATATATATATTAATTATGAAAAATTATTTAATAAATTAGTGCTTTTAAATTTATTTTTTAATATTTATAAACCTTAATACTCATACTGTGACCTCCTAGCATTAAAATTTAATTTAAGTTGGAGTCGCGTGAGCGCGTTGACAAGATGGCCGCCGCCACCGGAGCTCCGTAACTTCTTCAGCCCAATGAGCTGAATTACAATGATTTTCCTGTCAAGGTTTGCTTAATTTGGTCAGCGCTTGCCTCTTATGCCAACCCCCTACCTTACCTGTGTTTTTTTGGCGTTTTCCTCGCACGGGGGTCCCTCTGCCTGCTTCCTGGCTCCTCTCCCCTGCCTCTGCTCCAGCTCTGCCGATTTCCTCAGCACAGGGGGCGGTGCAT
The DNA here is from genome assembly GCF_964263255.1 of Lissotriton vulgaris. NCBI lineage: Eukaryota > Metazoa > Chordata > Amphibia > Caudata > Salamandridae > Lissotriton > Lissotriton vulgaris. The sequence continues at coordinate 274,407,367 of NC_141698.1, read as the reverse complement.
TTACAAAGAAAGGGCCTGGCTTGGGCCTAGCCACTCCCACGTCCCATCTTAACTCTTGCACTGCCTTTTTTCAAGAGCTTCTGGAGTTTTATATACCCTTTTCCCTCATATTTATTAAATTTTGAGGTGGATTCTGACTATCTGCATTTTTCTGACGCAAAAAGTTATTTTTTCTCCTCAAAGATGGAAAACAAAAATTCTGCTAATAACAAAAGGAAGCAGCAGGTGTCTCCTCCCCCAAATAAATCTAAGGTTGTTGAAACTTCTGAGCCCTCACTTACTTTGATACTGGAAGAAATTAAAGCGCTGCGCATGAACACTGATACTATAGCAAATGAAGTGAAAAATTTTCGCAAAGATATGGCGTCCATGTCCATGAAAGTTTCAGATAATACTATTAAAATTCAGGACAATAAAACTAAACTCAACGCTTTTACACCTTTGATGGCTCAGATAGTACCAATGCATAACCAATTACTGGAATTGGAGAACCGTAATAGACAATATAATCTCCGCATTTTCAATCTGCCTGAAGAAGTTGAGGGCTCCGACTGTCGCTTGTACTTGGAATCTTTGCTTCCTGGTCTTCTAAATATCAAATTTCCGGCAAAATTTAAGGTGGATAAAGCGCATAGAATTCCCTCACACAGGAATCCACGCCACACCAAACCCAGGCAAATGATTTTCAAGGTCTTGCGTCACCATCACTTGGTCCTCATAAGGAAAGCTGCCAGAGACATTCCTTCGCTTCTGGTGAATGGTTCCAAAATATTTATCCATCAAGACTTTGCTAAGGAAACGGTTGCTATTCGCAAGGAATTTTCCTCTCTTCGTCCACAATTGAGAGGCCTTGGTTTTAAGTATGGTCTATTTGATCTGTCTACAATGCGAGTTTGGAAAGATACCTTCTCCAAATCTTTTCATCGTCCTGAAGACTTAAGACTTTTTCTGGATCAACAAGCTTCGTCATCAACGGATACTCAAGCTCCTATTACCTGACTGCATTTAATTTGAGCACTCCTGGCGATTCTTCTTTTTTCATGGGCTCCAACGGTTTCCGGCCATGCTTGTGGAACGGGTGTGCGTCTCTGTGTCCTTATTTATGTGCCCTATTTGTAGCTTTTTCTCCCTTTTCTGTTTCTTCCTTTTGTGTCTCTCCCTACCTTTTCTGGCTTTCTACGTAGAGTTACTTTTCTTCCATGGCTGTTCTTCCTCTTCTCTTTCTTTAACTCCTTTCTTCCTCTTCATTTTATCTCTTCATGGCTGCTACTCATGATGTTAAAATTGTTTCTCTTAATGTTAAAGGTCTGCGACATCCAGTTAAAAGAACACAAATTGTAGACTACTTGGGTGCTTCTAAAGCTGACATATGTTTTCTTCAGGAAACGCATGTTGATGACAACATTTTACAATATATGAAGAAAAAGTGGGTGGACAATATTGTCTCATCGCCTGCCCTTGGTAAGAAAAATGGGGTTGCGATTTTCTTTGCAAAGAGATTACACTGCCAGATTATTAGTAAATTTACAGATACAGAAGGTAGATTTATTGTTGTTAACGTTAAGATTCATGACTCCACCTTCTTTTTGCTTAATATCTATGGCCCCACGGCCGATGACCCATCGTTTTGGTCTAACTTATCTACAGAAGTTCTAAAGTTGGGACAAGTTCCTTTGATTGTTGGAGGGGATTTTAATGTGATCATTGATCCGCTACTTGATAGACTTTCTACTTCCAAGTTTAGACCCCCTAAAGTTTTTCATGCTTTTAAATCTTTCCTTAGTACAACCAAACTGGCTGATATATGGAGACTACACTTTCCTACTGAAAAATGGTTTTCTTTTTTCTCTAATCCCCATAATTCTCATTCAAGGATTGATTATTTTTTGATTTCACCTTCCCTACTTCAGTCAGCTACTAATCCTGTTATAGGTACTATAGACATTTCAGACCATGCTTTAATTTCATTTGTCTTAAATATCTCTTCTACTTTTACTAAACAAAATAGGTGGCGTATGAACTCGAGCATTGTCCTTACTGACAAGCATAAACCTAAATTATTGCAGGCTATACAAGACTATTTTTTGTTCAACCCTGAAAATTCCACATCAATTGTCACCAGATGGGATGCATTTAATGCCTACATTAGAGGTACCACTATTTCTATTATGGCTCATGAGAACAAACAATTTAACGCTAACATTAAACATTTGGAAAAGCAAATTGCTAAATTTGAGCGTTTGTTTATCTCTTCTAATGACCCTCAGTACAAACTTACACTTCAAAAACTCCGCTATGAATTTAATACCATCCTTAGTCAGAGAGCAGGAGTCCAACTTACAAAATCCAATGCTAAATTTCGTTTTAATTCCAATAGATCTGGAAAACTCCTTGCTAACTACTTACGGATTAAAAGAGATAAGACTCAGATTACCTCAATACGAGGATCTCAAGGCCAAGTGGCTATTTCCCATAACAATATTGTACAAGAATTTTTACGTTTTTATTCTACCCTTTATAGTAAACCTGACACCTGCCCTGAATCTTTAATTGATTCTTTTTTAAATAAGTGCAATTTACCCTATATTTCTTTATCAGATAGAACAGGTCTAGATTCACCAATTACTTCTGAGGAAATTTTGCTTGCCATCAAGTCACTTCCCAAGAATAAATCCCCAGGTCCAGATGGTATCCCAGCAGAATTTTACAAAGAATTTCAATCTCATCTCCTCCCTTATTTGAATACACTTTTCTCTCATTTTGGCTCCTCTGGTACTATCTCCGGCTCTTTTACAGACGCCTTAATCGTTGTTCTGCCCAAGCCTGATAAAGATCCTACCTTGGTATCTAATTATCGCCCCATCTCCCTAATAAACCAGGATTGTAAGCTTTATGCGAAAGTCCTTGCTACCAGATAAGCTCCTGTCCTCCATTCCATTATTCACCAAGATCAATCTGGTTTCATGAAAAATAGATATTCTGCTAATAATACTAGAACTCTACTACACATTATTGAACAAAGTTCTCACCTTACTTCTCCTGCGGGAGTGATGGCCTTAGATGCAGAAAAAGCATTTGACAAGATTCACTGGCAATTTTTATTTAAAACTTTATTGTCCTTTGATTTTGGTGCCCCTTTTATTCGTATGATTTCTGCTTTATATTTTGCCCCTACTGCTCGTTTGTTTATTAATGGTCAAATTTCTAGTCAATTTCCTCTCTTTAGAGGTACTAGGCAAGGTTGTCCCCTTTCCCCACTGTTATTTCTCTTAGGTATGAGCCTTTTCTTAAATATATTCGCCTTTGTGATGACATTCAGGGTATTGTGATCAATGATGTAACTGTTAAAACTTTAGCCTATGCAGATGATGTTTTATTATTTATTAATAACCCTCTTTCTTCTGTTCCTTCCCTATTAGACATTATTGCTCAACACTCTATGGTTTCAGGTTACAAATTGAATGTAAGCCAGACTGAATTTTTTCCTTTGAATATGTTTTGTACCTCGGAGATGCTTCCGAACACAGATATTCTTTGGCAAACAACTAAAATTAAGTACTTGGGTATTCTATTTGCTTCATCGCTGCCAGCTACATTAAAACTTAACTCTGGTTTTATAATTGACTACATTAAAAACAAAACGTCCAAGTGGTCTGCCCTTCATCTCACATGGTGGGGAAGAATGGAATCTATAAAAATGAATATAGCACCTAAAGTCTTTTACTCTTTACCTATGATCCCCACCCAATTTCCTCTCAGATTTTATAAAACTGTTGACACTCTCTTATCTAAATTCCTTTGGTCTAACAAAGTCCCCCGTATTGCTTACAAGAAGTTAAAAATTCCTAAGTCCCAGGCTGGTTTTTCCCTTCCAGACTTTCACCTTTACCATAAAGCTTTTATCTTAAAGCAGAGTGCCCTTTGGTTTAATACTTCACATATGGTAAAACCTCCAATTTGGTTGGATATTGAAGCATCCATTGTGCGGCCCTTTTCTTTACCCTCCCTGATGTCGATGTCATCCACAGCGAAGGTTGTTCATCTTTCCTCTATCATTAAGTCCTCCAGATTGATAATTAATGATTTAGATTCTAATTTTGAATTACCCCTACTCTCCACAGTCCACTTGTCTTTATGGCTCAGTGCACTACTTAAATTGAACAGAAACATTACCTTCTGGTCCTCTTGGATTTCAAGAGGGATTTTATATCTTAAAGATGTATTTAATGGTAATGCTTTTATTCCTTTTGAACAGCTACAGTTAAAGTTTGGTATACCAGCTACTGACCTTTTGAAATATCAATTTTTATGTAACTCTATTTTGTATTCCTTCCCCAACGGTATTCCCTCTTCCACCACAAATGACTTATTAATTTACCTTACAGCTGTAACATCGTCCCCAAAAGCTGTCTCTGTTTTTTATAGAAAACTTACCACCTCACAGGGCTCCAATGTTCAGATTATTTCATAGTTTTGGAACAATAAACTTTCCATCTCCCTGTCAGATGACTCCTGGTCCTCTATATGGCTTAACAGTATCTCTGGCTGGCTCCCAGTGTCCCTTTTCCAAACCAATGCTTATATTTTATTTAACGCTTTGTGGACTCCATCACGTCTATGTCGTGCAAAATTGTTACCTTCTGATGTTTGTTGGCACTGCAACGCTAGCCCTGGTTCACTTCGCCATATGTTATTTGATTGTCCAGTTATTATGAAATTTTGGTTGGAAGTATGGAGTGTAATTTTGAAAATTTTACCTTTACAAGATGATATTTCCTTTACCTTGTTAATTTGCAAATCGATTGCCCTAACTTATCCCCTTACTGAGCCAGAGGCAAAATTGTTTAATTTTCTAATCACAGCTGCCTTAAAATCCATTACTTTCTGTTGGAAAGATGCTTCTTCTCTTTCAGTCCATGCTTGGTGGTCATGGATCACCTTTACGAGAAGAGGTGCACAGCTATCTCTTAAAGGCGTCACTCATAATTCACAATCATTTCAGTCGTTTTGGTCTCCTATTGATTCATATGTTCTGCAATAATATTGTTATATATTTTCTTATGTTCTCTTTTTACATTACATTTTCACTGTAACTCTGTAATTTATGAATTTATGATCCTATGACATGTTATTTCCCTCCCCTCTCCCCCATTTTTTCCTCCTTCTCCTTCCTCTTTAATTGCGATTCTCTTTTTTGTTACTATGTATCACTATTGCGTATTTTGGTTTAATGCATTTCATATTGATTATTTGATCACTTACGCTTGTAACTTCCTTCCTCTTTTTTGTATTGTACTTGTTCTTTTTCATTTTGTCTTAAAATTTAATAAAATCTTTCTGAACAAAAATGTAATTTAAGTTGTGTTGTACCGCATAATGAGGACATTTGCATGTGGAATATCACTCTGCGCAGGCGTAAAACACTCATTTTTATAAAGGTATAAATGATCACTTTCAATTTCTAACTCCTGGGCTATGTAATGAACATTCTGATAATGAATATTATGCAACAAAATTATAGGCTATTCATTTTTAAGTGCCCCAAATATCAAAGTCGAAATTGGGTAAATTGTACTATTTAAACAGCATTTCTTTTCATTTAGAATAGCTTTTAAAGTGCCTTAGGCTTCAGTAAATGCATACAATTAGGTATAAAACAAATAGCTGACCTTTATTTACAAGATCATATTGCACACTGCTTATAATTGAAAAATGTATAAAAAACCAGCAGAAGTTATTCTTTTAACTACAAACAGGCGGATTAGTGCTTTACAGATTTTTGTCTCTAGATTGACTTTAAATAGGGAAAGCTGCATTCACTCACAGAATAGGATAGCTGGGAAGAGTTAAATGTCAGCTCTATATTTAGAAGCCTGGTAGGGCTCCCACAGTAAAGTTCTGCTTTGACATTTTGACATCTGAATTTTTTTGAAAGACAAGTTGGCAGCATATTGAGGAGCCATGTGCTACCATTTTTTTTTTGTCAAAGCAAGTTTTATGCACTTATGTGATAGAAAGTGATATAATGGTATATGTGAACTTTGATTAACAGATAAGCTTTGCCATATTTATACAGCACTAATGCTTAAAATCTGAGGCAATGCAATTTGTACATTTGACAAAAGGCTTCTGTGTGACGTAGTCTCACCTCATTTGAGGTTAATAAATATGATCTTTTATATTTCAGCTTATGTGCCAATTTCTTCTTTGTTGGTTTGAAAGGACCAAGTATCAGTGAGACCGCTGAGAAGGATTTTTGAATACTTCAACTAATCAAAATGAAACAATCAGTTCTTGGACCATGCTCCATATGAAAGAAGAGAAAGTGAAACTGGCATGTGCTGGCCAATTATAAGGCAGCAAATAAGAGAAACAATGAAGCCAACAAATGATAAGCACTTGGTGGGTTCCAAGATACTTACAGTAAATTACATTGCTTGCAAGCAACAGCTCATGCACACTTTCTTAGGCGAGACCTAATAAATAGCTAAAGAAAGAGAGACTTAGGAAAGAGGCCCAAACATCAGAAATAAACTGGTTGCCAATTCTTTCAGCGAATCTAGAAAACCTTGCCTTAGATCCTAGTTAGTGTGCCCTTGTACTTAGTTAATGATGTTTTGAAATACAAGCATTGGCAAAGCCGAAAGGTCTCAAAGATGAAATCTACAGGTCTTGCCAATGTTTGTTTTTAAATATAGATGGCCATTGGTACGTGTGCATCCAAGTTGGCCATCTTTGAATGGGATTCATTAAAATATAATAAAATGGTTTTAAAGACAGCTATCATGGATTTAAACATATTCCCGGCAGCCGTATTTAAATGCATTTTTTTATATTTTAACAAATCCTGTTGAAAGATGAATGTTATAAATGCGTGTACATCCACAGCACACATCATTGACTGTATTTTGTTATACTTTGACAAATACTTTTCAAAGATGGCGGCTCTAGATGCTTGTGAATCTGCAGTGGGCCATCTAAGTGTCAGAAAAAACCTATTTTACAATGGCTGTTGTCCAATAGTGTGGCGGGAGGAACACGATGAGGCAGTGACTTTATAAGCCAGTGGCCTTGGGGTCAAGCGGGCGCTGGGAAGGAGGAGATAGGAATGGGTTTAATGAGTGGGGGATGGGTGATGAGGGAGAGAGACAGGGAGAGAAAATAGCCTCTTAATTGCACTGTGATGCAAAGTCTCATGTACATACTGGAAAAATAAATTATCCAGTCAAAACAGTGAGAATGAAATGCTCTTGGGAAGGACAACCACACGAACAGGGACAGAAGCTATAGAAACTATAACAGGGAAGTGAGATAGCCAACACAGCCAAATAATCATGAGAAAAGGGCTGAACAAAGCCCTCTCTAAGTATATGTAATGTATTTGAAACAATAGATCCCAAAGGGTACGGGGAGGAAGTGGCCAATCGATTCACAAGAGGAATGATGGCAATAGGTGACTGGATGGCCACGAATTGTCTAAAACTCAATTCAAAAAAATCTGAAGTGGTCATCTGCGATCACCTCTCCCCGGGCTGGTCACCTGTCTGGTGGCCACCATCTTTCGGTCCCCCGCCGAGTCCAGCTAGCAAAGTGAGAAATCTAGGCGTCATCTTCGATGCTGGCCTCAATTTTATGGCACATGCGAATAAAACTGCGGCGTCAGCTCATATGAAATTGAGAATGATTAGGAAAATACTACCTTTCCTACCGAACACGGCCGGGAAAACACTGGTCAGCTCACTAGTCCTGTCCTCCTTGGACTATTGTAACGCTCTATTCTTAAATGCCCAAGTCCGAGTGACAAATAAGATGCAGTCAATCCAAAATGCAGCCGCACGAATGCTGGCTGGGATCCCCAACTTCGCACCAGTTACAAACATCATTAGGGATCTCCATTGGCTCCCGATACGCAGCCGTATCAAATTCAAATCGCTGTGTATTGTTTACAAGTCACTCAATAATCAAGGTCCCCACTTTCTCAAACAGAATCTTCTCCATCATGTCCCAACCCGATCTCTTCGTTCCTCTATTCAGAACTTCTTGGCTGTGCCTCGCACTAGAACAGTCACCTGGGGCGACAGGCGTTTCCTGGTTGCCACCCCTAGACTCTGGAACACCCTTCCTGCACATATCCGAGCAAGTCCCTCCCTGTTCACATTCCGCAAACAGCTAAAGACGTGGTTATTTGACCAATAGCCTTGTATATCTTCTTTACCCCAGTTGCTGATCCATCCCTTAATTAGCGCCGAGACGCCCACGGGTATTCGCCGCGCTCTACAAATGTCAATAAATAAATAAATAAATAAATAAAGCTGTCTGTAGTTGAAACCTAAAAAGAAGACATCACACCTGCCATATCAGGCCAGAGCTGATTGCCTTTTGAAGCCAGATTCAGTCTCAAAACAGCCTGCTAAACTTACAAAATGCTTCACCCCAACATCCCCAAAAGAAATCCAAATTCTCAATAATATCTAGTACTCTCAGAAGAAAACTCCTATAAGGCCCACCACTGGTCAGAATAAGAACACCATTCAGATCCTTCTCTGGTCATGCTACCAAGATTTGTAACACCATCCCAGTTCAAATCCGTAACACCATCTGTCCTCACCTTCTAATAACTACTGAAAAACCTCCTCTAAAGCATATCTGAAAAGCTGATCCATTACGGAACACCTACAGCCTTCTACTTTACAAGACTAGCATACCACTACCAGTGTGATGCTCCTACTTTCTGAAAAACATACAGGGATAGTAGGAAAATTGTCCTGTATTTAGAATGACCTGCTGCAGGTCATGTTACAAATGAAAGATTACATTGTACATAAGTAAAATCAAACCCTTAACGTAATAATAAAGATTTACTGCAAATTGCATTATAAAATTATCCTCAAAGCGTATGAAAGATGACGAGAGTGTGCATAATTGTGACTGAAAGCACCTGGGCTCCCTAAGCAATGACAATGCTGCAATGCAGCATTGTACTTGGTTTCCCTAAGTCCCTCTAAGCCAATCACAACACTTCATTGCAGCATTGTGATTGGTCTGAGCGCCGTGGTTCGGCATTCTGGGGACAGGGTGTAGGAGAGTAGGGTCTACTTCCTATGGTCACCCCCACTTTTTGCTGTGATACTCTGTTTTTTTTTTACTTTAGTGTGGCTGTGGGCCTGCTAATCAGACCCACAGCCCAGCTGTTCTATCTCTAAATTCATACCAGGTACTTTAGGTACATACCTAATTGGGTATTGGGTCACCTTTGTGAGCCCATGTATAGTGTACCATAGGTACCCAGGGCATAGGTGCATCCAAGGCCTACCAGGGGCTGCAGCATGAATTATGCCACCCCTGGCTGGCCATCCAAACTAACACCACAGGCTGAATACTCAGCTTGGGCAAGGTGGTGTAATCACCCCTTGCTTAGATATAGTATTCCTATATCTACCCTTATATATAGACACATACATACCTATAAGTCACTCCTATGGCAGGCCTTGACAATCCTGTAGGCAGAGTGCTTGGTTTTATGTGAGATGTTGCTCTAGCATGATCTAAGCCTGTCTGCAGCTTTCGGAACCATGTCCTTATAGCTTTTCTACGATATAGCCATACCATATACTCTTAAGTGCATTATAATCCTTGCGGTTAATGCTAACTTTGGTTTGGCTTTATCAAAATATGTTGTGTAAGGTGTCAAACACTTTGGAATACTACCCCCCCCCCCCACCAGTCCTGGCGGCGGGGGTAGCATTCCACCCTTCAAGAGGGAGAAGACATGTAGTTACTGCTTTAACCGGTTAAAGTTAAACAGCCGCAGCATCACAAAATGGATGCTGCTGCCACAGACAAGAGTCTGACCTCCTGCTGCTGGACTAAACTCCGGCAGGGGAGGCCTGGAGAATAGATTTCCTGTCAAGGGAGGTGCTGGCACCTCCCTAGACAGCCTGTAGTGGATTGGGGCAGGGTGGGTTCAATGGAAACTGCTGTTTCCAGACCCTGCCTGGGGCACACAAGGTGCTCCATGCATAGCCCGGTTCAAACCAGTTGCTGGGGCACTCCAGCCCCAGCTCTGGTGCCAAACTGGACAAAGAGAAAGGGGTGTAACCACCCCCTTCTCAGGTTCCACCCACAGGAGGGACCTAGCAGGTAATCCAGCCCCTTAGTTTGGTATAAAGTTAGGAGCTGTATCTAGAGACATTAGATTATCCTGGAAAGAAACTCTGAAACAAAACTCTTGGACCTTTGACATTCCATATCGACTGTAAGACTGAAGACATCTCCCTTGTGGTCAAGGAGTGACCACCCTGTGCAACCAGGCACCACCAGTAACTTGCCGGTTTGCTTTGTTGATGCTCCTGCCGGAACCTGAAGACTTAGCGACGCAGAATCTGGACTTCCAGACTTCGCTGACTCCAACCCACATCCACAGCAAAGCTGAGACCCGTGGCACACACGAGATACATTGTACCGGATATCCTGGACTACCTGCATTTTGCTACCTGTGTAGCTTCTGAGGCACCCTCGACGTTGGGCATTGGGGTTTGAGAAGCCCCAGACCTGAGCAGCATTTGCACTGAAGCACAGCCCACCACACTCCAAGAGTGCTGCGTGGGGCCTGCGCCTGCATTGCAGCTCATTGCATCTTCGCGGTTGCTAGCCCATTGGCTAGTGGCCCCTCTGAAGACATCCTTTTGAAACAACACTGCTTGCCAGGTTGCTCTAGGCTTGATCCTGCTTCCCTGCAAAAGAGAAGTGCCCCAGACCTTGCTGGTCTCAACGGAAGCCAATCTTCTAATCCTGTGTGGATTGCATTTGCCAAGGTTTGTTGGGTCCAATCCGGATACCGACACCGCCAACAGCTAGATCTGCCGTGGGATAGCTCGACTCCAGCTCCTGGTTGTCGTCGACACCTCCTGGACCTCGTGGCTGCGGAGACAAGCTTCACCTCTTCACCTGATTGCATCTCGACATCGCCTGGTTCCTTCCTGGTTCCTTCCTGGTCACTGGCTAGTGACCTAGACTCTGTCCCCTCTGCTTTCAGGTTCTTCACTGCTCTGATCCACCCTTGGATCCATCCGGACACTTTCCTCCTGGTCGCCTGCAGCTCTCCATAGGATTCAGTGACGAAACCCGATACGAAAAGACACCTATGCACCCGGCCTCCCTGGGTAAGGTAACTTGAGTACTCCGGTGCTCCTGTGGGTAATAACTATCCAAGTGTCCTAGTTTAACAGGGTTTTCCCGTAGTCCACCCGGAAGTGTCCGAAATCTACTACTTTGTAACTTGTACGTTCCCATTGAGACTCTATGGTAACTCGCGTGTGTGTTTAGACACTGCACACGCATACTGTGGGACTCCTACTTCCTAACCTTTAGTTGTCCAGTGTAGCCCCAGTGATTCTCTAGGCCCTAGGCCTATTCACCTTTCCTGAAGTGGTTCTTATACCACTTACTCAGTATATGGTTCGTGAGGCCCCTAGGGCAGAATTGTATTTGTGCAACTTATAGTATGCTTATTGAGTAACTTGTGCTGTATCTCGAACTCTGACCTCATAAAGAGTGCAGAGGGGTTGTGTTAGTAATAAATACATATATATTTGATATGTACCTTGTGTGGTGTCCTTTCATTTGATATTCAAGGGACTATTATTGGTAAAACAGCTGGCTTCACATGCTCTCTGAAGTTTTAGCCTAAGACTGCTTTGCCCATGCTACCACTAGGATAGCTGGTCTGTAAGATTGACTTTACAACCATCACCATAAGGGTTGTTTGGACTGGTGCAAGGTGCCCACTAGAATAGTGGACATCATATACCAGGCCAACTTCTCACATTGGTGTGCAGCGGTTGGGATAAGAGCTTGCTGATTGTTTTACCATAATATCTTGAGATATCATTTGAAAGATCACATTAAGGTACCTAGAGGTACATATAAATCAAGTCTTAAATACTTAAGTTCTACTGAACTAAATTGTTGTAGAGCAAAGGGCCTAGCACACCCTGACTACAACTCCTAGAGAGGTTTAGTAGATAACACTTAGTTTAGGTAGGTGCACACACCACACCTCACTAGATCATGTCTCTGAGATCAGAACCTAGTGGATCTCTCCCAGTGGAAGTAGACCCTTTCAGGATACCTTCCAGATATGATACCTTTAGCTTCCATGAGTTGAGGCACTTGTGCACAACTAGGAAGTTAAAACAAGATCAAACCCTACCCTCAAGCAACTGATAGAGATCCTAGAGGAGTTTGATGTTAAGAAAGCAGCTAACCCAGGTCCTTCAGGTAGTGCAGAAGAGGGTCAGCCCTCAGCAGAAGATTCCCCTAATCACAATCTAGTTGATGATAGTGAAGTGGATGAGGATGCTGAAGAGGAGGATGACAATGACCTGGTACAAGTAGGAGTACTTAGCTAGGCCAACCTAAGCCTACATGGGGCTGGAGGGAGCATAGCCCCATACAGACCCCCAAGCAGGCTTAACACTGAGCACAGAAGGAGGAGGTCCCTTTCCAGGGAATCTCACCTCTCTGGTGTCTCAAAAGGGTCAGATGCTCTCAGGAGGATGAGTTCCCCTGAGAGGAAAGAGCATCAAGCAAGGATGAGAGGAGTCAAGCTTAGAATCCAGAGGCAAGAACTTGCCCTGGCCAAAGAGACCCTGGCTTTCGCAAGAGAGTAACAGTTAAGTGGGTTAGAACCCACTGGTGGTAGCAATACCCCTAGGAATAGGGAAGGGTCATATGACCATAGAAACCTAAGTAAGATTGTCCCTCCCTACAAGAGTGGGGATGCCATCCACAAATGGATAAATGCTTTGGTGAGGGCCTGCAAAGTACAGCAGGTACCCCAAAGTCAGTGGGCAGCAATCTTATGGCTCTCTTTTTCAGAAAAAGGAAGAGTCAAGCTCCTCACAGTTAGTGATGAGGATGCTAACAACTACCAAGTCCTGAAGAGTGCTCTGATAGATAGGTTTGGCTTAAGCACTGACCAATATAGGTTGTTGTTCAGAGACACTCAGAAGACACAGACTCAGGACTGGACAGACTTTGTTGATTGTGCCACTAAGGCTCTGGAAGGCTGTTTGCTGGGCAGTAAAGTTAATGACTATACAGGATTGTATAATTTGATCATGAGAGAGTAAATACTTAACAACTGTCAAAACCAGTTATTGCATCAGCACCTCGTTGACTCTGATCTGACCTCTCCCCAAGAATTGGGAAAGAAGGCAGACAAATGGGTCAGAACCAGGGTGAGGCAGAAGGTCCAGAACCAAGGTGGTGATCAATCAATCAATCAATCAAGGCATTTATAGAGCGCACTACTTACCCGGAGGGTCTCAAGGCGCTTGGGGGGCGGGGGGGTGGGGTGCCGCTACTGCTCGAACATCCAGGTCTTGAGTTTCTTCCTGAAGGAGAGGTGGTCTTGGGTCAGGCGAAGGTCGGTCGGGAGGGTGTTCCAGGTCTTGGCGGCCAGGTAGGAGAAGGACCTTCCTCCTGTTGTCTCTCTTCGGATGCGGGGGACGGCGGCGAGGGCGTGGTTGGTCGATCGGAGGTGGCGTTTGTGAGCGTAGAAGTTGAGGCGGTTGTTGAGGTAGCTCGGGCCTTGGTCGTGTAGGGCTTTGTGTGCGTGGGTGAGGAGACGGAAGGTGATTCTCTTGTTGACGGGTAGCCAGTGCTGGTCTCTCAGATGTCCGGAGATGTGGCTGCTCCGGGGGATGTCGAGGATGAGTCTGGCTGAGGCATTGTGGATCCGCTGGAGTCTCTTCTGGAGCTTGGCGGTGGTTCCGGCGTAGAGGGCGTTGCCGTAGTCCAGTCTGTTGGTGACGAGGGCCTGGGTGACCGTCTTCCTGGTCTCGGTGGGGATCCACCGGAAGATCTTCTGTAGCATGCGCAGGATGTTGAAGCACGACGAGGAGACGGCGTTGACTTGTCTGGTCATGGAGAGGGAGGAGTCCAGGATGAAGCCCAGGTTGCGTGCGTGGTCTGTCGGTTTGGGTGCGGTGCCCAGGGCGGGGGGCCACCAGGAGTCATCCCAGGCGGAGGGCGAGGAGCCCAGGATGAGGACTTCCGTCTTGTCTGAGTTCAGTTTCAGGCGGCTGGTCGTCATCCACTCGGCTACGTCTTTCATCCCTTCGTGGAGGTTGGTTCTGGCGGCGGCGGGGTCGTTGGTCAGGGAGAGGATCAGCTGGGTGTCGTCGGCGTAGGAGATGATGTTGAGGTTGTGTTGGCGTGCGATGGCCGCAAGGGGGCTCATGTAGACGTTGAAGAGGGTGGGGCTGAGCGAGGAGCCCTGAGGAACGCCGCAGATGACTTCCGTGGCTGCAGATCTGAACAGTGGTAGGCGGACTCTCTGTGTCCTTCCAGCGAGGAAGGAGATGATCCACTCCAGTGCCTTCTCCTGGATTCCGGTGTTGCTGAGGCGCTGCACTAGTGTGCGGTGGCAGACAGTGTCGAACGCCGCGGAGAGGTCTAGGAGGATGAGGGCCGCTGTTTCACCGTTGTCCAGCAGGGCTCGGATGTCATCGGTGGCAGCGATGAGGGCGGTCTCGGTGCTGTGGTTGGCTCGGAAGCCAGACTGCGAGGGGTCGAGGGATCCATTCGTCTCGAGGAAGGCGGCCAGCTGCTTGTTGGCGGTCTTCTCGATGACTTTGGCTGGGAACGGGAGGTGCGAGATGGGGCGGTAATTCTTGAGTTCGGTGGGGTCCGCTGTTGGTTTCTTTAGTAGAGCGCTGAGTTCGGCGTGCTTCCAGCTCTCAGGGAGGTGGCGGTGTCGAAGGAGGAGTTGATGATGTCCCGCAGGTGGGGTGCGATGACAGCGTCGGCCTTGTTGAAGACGTGGTGGGGGCACGGGTCGGTCGGGGATCCGGAGTGGATAGAGTTCATCGTGCGGATGGTGTCTTCTGTGTTGATCTGGGTCCAGGCGCTGAGGGTGGTGGTCGGGGGCGTTGGTGCGGTCGTTGGGAGCGTTGTTTGTGGGCTGAAGCTGTTGTGTATGTCTGCGATCTTGTTGTGGAAGTAGGAGGCGAGGGAGTTGCAGAGGTCTTGCGACGGGGTGATGTCGTTGTTTCCGGCGTTGGGGTTGGAGAGCTCTTTCACAATGTTGAAAAGTTCCTTGCAGTTGTAGTTGTGTGCGTTGTTGTCCGGCCGGTCCTTGAATGCTGTTTTCTTGGTGGCGCGGATCAGTTGATGGTGCTTCCGGGTGGCGAGCTTGAGGGTGGTCATGTTGTCCGGTGTTGGCTCCCTTCTCCAGGCTTTCTCGAGGGCTCGGCAGTTCTTCTTGGAGCTCTTGAGTTCGTGGGTGAACCATGGGGCCTTCTTGCTGCCGGGTCTGCTAGGCGGGGTCCTCAGTGGGGCGAGGACGTCTGCGCAGTTGCTGATCCACTTTGTGAGGTTGTCGGCGGCCTGGCTGGGGTTCGCTGAGCTGGCGGGAGGGTGCTGGCTCAGGGAAGCGGCGAGCTGGTCTGCTGTGATCTTTTTCCAGTTTCTTCGAGCAACCTGTTGCTGTTGGTGGTGGATCGTGGATCTTCTGAAAGTGAAGTGGACGCAGCTGTGGTCCGTCCAGTGGAGTCCGGTGGCGTGGCTGAAGATGATGTCCTTGCTGGATGAGAAGACAGCGTCGAGTGTGTGTCCGGCGAGGTGGGTGGGGGTGGTCACCAGCTGCTTGAGTCCGAGGTTGGCGAGGTTGTCAAGCAGGGTGGTGGTGTTGCGATCGTTGTTGTTCTCCAGGTGGAAGTTGATGTCCCCCAGGAGGATGTAGTCAGCGGATGGGAGGGCGTGCGGGCTGATGAAGTCGGCGATGTCTTCGCTGAATTGTGTGCGTGGTCCCGGGGGTCGGTAGATGAGGGTGCCTCTGAGGGTGGTTCTGGGGTCCGTGTGGATCTGGAAGTGCAGGTGTTCGGCGGTTGTCAGGGTGTCGTCGGTGTTGGTCGTGATGCGGATGGTGTCCCTGTAGATGATGGCGATGCCTCCTCCCGTCTGGTTGCCTCGGTCTATTCGGGTGATCTTGTAGCCCTCTGGTATGGCGATGGCGATGTCGGGCGCTGAGGAGTCGTTCATCCAGGTTTCCGTGAGGAAGGCGACGTCAGGATCTGTGGTGTCGAGGAGGTTCCAGAGTTCGATGATGTGTCTGTGGACGGAGCGGGTGTTGAGTAGGATGCACTTGAGGTGGTTGCTGCTGGTGATTGGCTTGGCGGGTGCTGGTGCGGGGCAGGTCCAGATGCAGGAGAACTTGCAGGCATGACAGCTGTAGGGTCCGTGGGTTTGTCTCGGGGTGGCTCGGTAGCATCCCGGGATTCGGCCGGTGTTGAGTGCACTGAGGGTGGCGGCGTCGTACGTCCTGCGGGTGGGCTGGGGTCCTCGGGGGCCAGGGGTCCTGGCACTGGGTGCGGTCCAGGCGCGGACGGGCGCAGACGGGCTTACCTTTGGCGCACCTTCGGCGCTCAGTCGGTGCTCCCGCTGCGCGCGTCCGCTGCGCGGTCGCTCAGGGGGCGTCATAAGAAGGGGGACGGGAGGGCGGGTCTGCTGGGCTGGGCGAGCGGCTGGGCCAATGGGCCGGTGGTGGGCGGGGCCTGCAGGGGGCCAGCGGTGGGAAAAAGTGGCGAGCGGCGGGAAAAAGTGGCGAGCGGCCGGCTCAGCTGTGGCTGGGCCGCTCGGGGGTGCTGGGGGGCGACGGAGTCGGCAGGCAGGATCAGCAGGCGAGGCGGCAGGCAGGATCAGCAGGCGAGCAGGTGAGGGGGCAAGGGGGTGACCCGGCCTCGAGAGGCACAGTGGTCACTCCGTGATCAGAAGAAGCAAAGCCGAAAGGGTGGGGATCAGAAAGTTAAAGACCAGAAGTCTTCACCAGGTCCCCAAAAAGCTTCTAATGAGGGGGGTTCCAAGAAATCCAAGAAGAAAGAAGTTCAAAGAAAACCCTGGTGCAATGGTTGTAAAAGTAATACTCACTGGATCAGTGATTGCACCAAAAAGGAGGCAGCTCCAGCCACCATTGCCCCTAAGGCAACTGTACCCCCTAGTGCAGCTAATAGTGGTGGTTCTCAACAGAAGGGTGTAGTAGGGTTAACCCTGGGAACTGAGATGGACTCTGGCCTAGTGAGAGTGCCAGCTCAAGCTATCCTTATCTGTGATGTGGACATGGCTATGTCCTCTACTGTGAGCCCCAGTAACCTGGGCAAGTACAGACACCTTTAATCAATAATAAAGTGGCTCAGGCCTACAGGGACAAATGTGCCAGTGTCAACATGGTGATGCCTAACTTTGTGGACCCTGGACAGATTATACTAGGTGAGAATTACCTAGTGACCAATGCTAGCAATGCCACTACCACCCATAGTATGGAAATTGTTAATTTCTCCTGGGGAGGGGTAACTGGCCTCAAAAGAGTTGTTATAAGTTCAGACCTCCCTGTAGAATGTTTATTGGGCAATGATCTAGAATCTTCAGTCTGGTCTGAATATAGGACTCATGCAGAGATGCTGGGCAAATCAACACATGTCCTTGCTGTGACCAGGTCACAGGTCAAAAAGTGCCAAACTGAACAGACCTTGGATCCTGAAACTATGGACCAGTTGCCTTCCAAGAAAAAGAGCAGAAGGGTTAAGGCAGTGCCTTCCCCCTTGCCTCAGGATGAGGATCAGACTTCACAGGAAGCAGAGGGTGAGACCCAAGAGGGAACTGTCCTAGAAGAACTTGAGCCTGATCAGGGTAAGTTTCTTGGGACAGGGGGACCCTCAAGGGCAGACCTGAGGCAGGCGCAACTGGACTGCTCCTCTCTTGAACCCCTCAGACAGCAAGCTGCTGCTGAGGCTGCTGGGAATGCTACAGGTACCCATAGAGTGTATTGGGATGAAGGGCTCCTTTATTCAGAGGCTAGAGACCCCAAGCCTGGTGCTTCCAGGAGGTTGGTCATACCTTTGGCATTCAGGGGCTTCCTTATTACCTTAGTCCATGATATTCCCTTAGCAGGACGTGTTGGCCAGAATAAGACTTGGGACAGGCTTGTCCCTCACTTTCACTGGCCCCACGTCATAAGATTCCAAGGAGTTTTGTCGCTCCTGTGTCACCTGCCAAGCCAGTGGCAAATCAGGTGGCACCACAAAGGCCCCCCTTATACCACTACCTGTTATGGGGGTCCCCCTTGAAAGAGTTGGGATAGACATTGTTGGACCAATGGATCCCCAAACAGCATCTGGGCACAGGTTTATTCTGGTGGTAGTGGATCATGCCACCAGATACCCAGAAGCTATTCCCCTAAGGACCACAACAGCACCTGTTGTGGCAAGAGCCCTCCTGGGAGTTTTCTCAAGAATGGGTTTTCCGAAGGAGGTTGTCTCAGATAGAGGTGCAAACCTCATGTCTGGGTACCTAACTGCTATGTGGAAAGAGTGTGGATGAACTATAAGTTCACCACGCCCTACCATCCACAGTGCAATGGTCTGATTAGATGATTTAACAAGACCTTAAAGGGCATGATCAAGGGTTTACCTGAAAAGCTTAGGCGAAGATGGGACATCCTTCTGCCCTGCCTTCTGTTTGCTTACAGAGAGGTCCCACAGAAGGGGGTTGGCTACAGCCCTTTTGAACTTCTGTTTGGGCATCCTGTGAGGGGAACCCTATGTCTGGTGAAGGAAGGATGGGAGTTACCTCTCAAAAAGCCTAAACAAGACATAGTGGACTATGTACTTGGTCTCCGCTCCAGGATGGCCGAATACATGAAGAAGGCTTCTAAAAACCTTGAGGCTAGCCAGGAACTTCAAAAAGCCTGTCATGACCAAAAGGCTGTGCTGACTGTGTACCAGCCAGGACAGAAAGTGTGGGTGTTGGAGCCAGTGGCCCCAGCAGCACTCCAAGACAAATGGTCTGGACCCCACACTATTGTTGAGCAAAAGGGAGAGGTAACCTACTTGGTTGATCTTTGGACTCCCAGAAGTCCCCACAGGGTGCTTCATGTCAACAGATTGAAGGCATATGTTGAAAGGGCAGACATAGGCTTGCTCACGGCTACAGATGAGGGACAGGAGGAGGAGAGTGACCCTCTCCCAGACCTGCTTTCTGAGAACCCTGATGATGGTTCAGTTGATGGAGTAGCCTTGGCAGGCAGCCTCACTGACCAGCAGCAACAGGACTGCAGGCAAGTTCTACAGGCCTATGGGCATACGTTTTAACTGACCACAAGTCAGACAAACTGGTGCACCCATGAGGTGGACACTGGAGACAGTCTTCCTGTGAAGAGTAAAATCTACAGGCAACCTGACCATGTCAGGGACTGTATTAGGACAGAGGTCCAAAAGATGTTGGAGTTGGGAGTTATTGAGCCCTCAGAGAGCCCTTGGGCCAGTCCAATAGTCCTTGTGCCAAAGCCTCACACCCAAGATTGTAAGAGAGAGATGAGGTTTTGTGTGGACTACAGAGGTCTCAATGCCGTCACTAGGACAGATGCCCACCCAATACCCAGGGCAGATGAGCTCATTGACAGATTGGCTTCTGCCAAGTTTTTGAGCACATTTGACCTGACAGCAGGCTACTGGCAAATCAGGCTAGCTGATGATGCAGAAGCCAAAACAGCATTTTCGACCCCAGGAGGTCATTGCCAATGTGTGGGGATGCCCTTTGGTTAAAATAATGCACCTGCCAATTCCCAAAGGTTGGTGAACCAATTTCTCTCAGGTCTGGATGACTGTTGTGCAGCTTATCTAGATGATTTTGCTGTATTTAGCTCCACTTGGGAGGATCACCTGATCCACCTGAGGAATGTTTTGGAGGCCTTGCAAAAGGCATGCCTAACTATCAAGGCTACTAAGTGCCAGATAGGGCAGGGTAAGGTTGTGTACCTGGCCACCTTGTAGGTGGAGGTCAGGTTCAACCACTGGAAAGCAAGATCCAGACCATAAATGGCTGGACTCCTCCAACTAACCAGACACAGGTCAGAGCTTTCTTGGGCCTGTCTGGTTACTACAGAAAGCTTGTTAAGAACTATGGGTCCATTGTGACACCACTTAATGACTTAACCTCTAAGAAAATGCCAAAAAAGGTTCAGTGGACAGTAAGCTGTCAGAAGGCATTTGATGACCTGAAGCAAGCCATGTGCTCTGCACCTATTCTGAAAAGTCCAGATTA
Source organism: Lissotriton vulgaris (assembly GCF_964263255.1). NCBI lineage: Eukaryota > Metazoa > Chordata > Amphibia > Caudata > Salamandridae > Lissotriton > Lissotriton vulgaris. The sequence continues at coordinate 274,387,264 of NC_141698.1, read as the reverse complement.
CTCCAAAGAATTCATTGTCAAAACAGATGCTTCTGAGTTGGGTGTGGGAGCTGTTCTTTCACAATTGAATAAAGATGGTCAAGACCAGCCCTTTGCTTTTATTAGCAGAAGGCTGACCCCTAGAGAGAAACGTTGGTCAGCTATTGAGAGGGAGGCCTTTGCTGTGGTTTGGGCCCTGAAGAAGCTGAGGCCATACTTGTTTGGTACTCACTTCAAGATTCAGACAGACCATAAGCCCCTCTTGTGGCTAAATCAGATGAAGGGTGAAAATCCCAAACTACTCAGGTGGTCCATTTCCCTACAGGGTATGGCCTTTACAGTGGAACATAGACCTGGAACTGACCATGGCAATGGAGATGGACTCTCCAGATATTTCCACTTAGAACATGAAGACTCAACTGGTCAAGGTTTGTTTCATGTCCCTGTCAAGTTTTGTCAAGTTTATTTTATTATGTTTTGGAACTCCAAAGAGGTCCACATAAAAAGATACACAATACAGAATACTCGTTCAAAAGCAAAAGACATTTACAAATTTTACCAAAATACAAGATAATCAGCACAATATAGTTAGTAGGACCATCTAATAAATATCTAAGAAACTTTAAAAAAAGTTAAAAATGCTAAAACAAAACATTTCATTGGGAGGATTATATAAAGCGTGTAAGAAGGAATTGGCAGTAAGAATGTTTAATTTCGAGCATATTTGTCTCAGCCACTTACGCCGAAATGATCGAAGTACAGGACATATAAAAAGAACGTGTATACAGTCCTGGGTAAACAAATTACAAAAATTACAAATTGCCGAACAACCATACCACCTAGCCATAAGATTATTTAGGGGTAACAGATCCCGCTCAGGAAAAGCCAAAACAGCCGTATGACGTGGGTTAGGTTCCAGGCGACATAGGGTTGCATATGTTTTAATACGTAAGTATCAGTGAGAGGAGAGACTCCCTTCTTTGCAAGAATGGACTCCCTGTCCAACCTTAAACTGAGATCCCACGAGGCTTGTTTCAAAAGTAATTTTAACTGGCCGGCAGACAGAGTAAAAAGCGTACTCTCCTCCAATTGTAGGAGGGCAACAGCCCTTCTAAAGTTCTTTACAATTAAGGAGAACTCCCTTAGGGTGCCCAGCAATTCATTCTTCATCAAGTGTCTCAGAGTCCCCACTTCCCCTCTAGCCAGACTGGCTACTCAACTCACTAACCCTGCCAAGCCCTGCACCCAACTACTACGGATGCCGAATTCAAGTCTCAGGGCTGCCACTGTACAGGCGGTGTTAGTAGAGGCTAATAACCGTAGAATTTTTCCTTCTGCGACGTGTAAAAAACCCCATTGCCCTGAATCGATTATTTCAATTCCGTACAACAGGGATGACAGGATTTTCACCCGAAAGACCTCTAGCAAGTAAGAGAAATGTCTTCTCCCAGTGGCAGAGTATAATGTGCTCAAACTTTTACCCTGAGACAGGGCCTTCCGGGTATTATTATCAATGTGGGCCTTGTCACTTAGGTTATCAGATATTATTTTCCCCAGGAAGACATAAGACTTTACCACCTCTAGCTTATGACCTCCTACTGACCAACCAAAGTTCTCATATTTTGATTTTTTCCTCCCTGAAATACACATAATTTTACTTTTAGCAGCGCTTATCTTCAAGTGGTGGGATTCTGCAAAAAGTTGCAGACGATTATTTAACCCTTTGGGCGTTAAGTCCAATATAAGGATATCGTCCGCATATAGCAAACAGGAGATTGGAGTTCCCCCCAATATAGGGGCGATACCATCACAAGCAGATAAAGACATAGGGAGATCTGAGATGTACAGGGAAAAAAGCAGAGGAGCCAAAAGACAGCCCTGCTTTAGTCCGTTGATGGTAGGAATGACTTGAGATAACCCCCTTTCCCCACCTTGTAGGACTTGGCACCATGTGTCTGAGTGGAGAGCCTGAACCAAATCTAACAGGAGATGGGGCATGCCTAGGGCAGATAACTTTCTCCACAGCAAGGACCAATCCACTTTATCAAACGCTGTGGAGAAATCTATAAACGCCGCAAAGACTCTTCCCCCACGAACCCTTACATATTTATCAGAGATTATCTGAAGTGCGGAAAGGATGTCAAGGGTGCCATGTCTCTTACGAAAGCCTGTCTGTTCTAAGGGTAATATATGATTCCTATCAACCCAATCATTAATCGAGTATAAGAGACATTTGGAGAAGATTTTACCAATTGCGTCGAGCAGGGCGATTTGGCGATAATTCTTGGGTACATTCCTGTCGCCCTTCTTAAACAAAGGCACCAATATGCTCCCTTTCCAGGACAAGGGAATAGTTTTACTCATGAAGCAAAACTTAAATATGAAAAAAAGAATTTTGCTCCAGGCGACTGAGTCCTGTTTCAAAACGGATACCGGGAGCTCATCAGGCCCCATTGCACCAGAAGGGCGCAGTTCCTTTATGGCCAGTTGAATAGTTTTTTCTGAAGGGAAATCTATTGGAAAATTACTATCATTACAGGATCCCTCATACTCGGCCACCGGCCCATTACTAGCATATAAATTAACAATATAATTGACCCAAAATTGTTCAGATATGGGGATTGGACAGGGACTGACTCTTGTACCACAGCCCTCCCCGATTAGAAACCAGAATAATCTTGCGTGACCGTTAACTACGGCCTCTCGCAAATTGATCCATAAAGAATCCTCTTTTTCTTTTTTTATTTTAATCTTGGCCCTACGTCTCCTTCTTTTTAAGAGGACTATTTTACGGTATCTTTCAGGGGATCTGTACAAATATTGTTCCCTCACCAGCTTATTTATTTCCTTATTTAGGAGGATGATCGATTTGAGGAGTATGGTCTTTTTTGTGGTTAAATTAGATTTTTCTTGCGGCTAAAGTGATCTCCTTCATAAAGTCCTCAAAATGAAGTAATTCAGCCCCTTGCCAGTTATGAAGATCTTTTACTGTTTTTTCCAGGATGTGCTCCAGGCCCTTCATGGCTTTTGAGGTCCAAAAACATCTTCCTGTTTTATTACTAAAGTTGACCGAGTCACCATTGAGGGACCAAGGGTCAGCATTGGGAGGGTTTATGGAGAGGGTTATAGTGATCACCTTATGGTCACTGAAAAAAGTCTGAGAGACCGCCAGATCTCTCAGGAGGTAAAAGAAGCAATGTTCAATGATTACGTAATCCAAGATCGACTCACTTTGATTGGATTTGTGCGTAAAGTTTGCCGGTGTATTAGAAGGAAGCCTTCCATTTGCTATAATACCCTCTGTTTCGGACAGTTCTTCCAGGAGCAGTTTCCCTCTCTTATTTGTTCTAATTTTAACTGGGAAAAGAGCTTGTGGAATCTGAAAGGATTCCTCTTTGAACTTGTTTCTAAATAGATCCAAGCTTGAGTTAGAGAATTTGCAGTTAAGATCTCCCAATAAGATTACATGGGGGGTGGGAACTGTATCCTTGATTTGTTTAATAAAAGCAAAGACTTGTTTTAATACTACATTAAAACAATCATCGGGCGGATATAAGCATTTATTATTACCAGGGGGTTCTTCTTTTCCACATTGTCGAGACTAAACAGTGTCACTGCCTGGAAAAGGTTGCTAGGATCTAAGTGGTGGGAATAATTCCACTTTATCCGATTAAAGAGCAGACACACAATTCCCCCTTTAGCGTGCCCTCTCTTAGAGGGGGAAGCCCCTCCTTCCAGGACAAAATAATCCCTCCCCACTATCATTTTGTCCACACACCACGTCTCTTGAATGCAGATCACACTAGCCTTCAGGGAATAGAGATACTGCAACTTTTCGGGACTGTTATTGATTCCAGCAGCGTTCCAAGAGAGAATTTTTAGGCTGCTGCTAAAGATGAGAAAATAGTTTCGGGTTGTCAGTTGATTTACTTGATAGAGCACCAGGCAACCAATACCATTGCTGACTGTCCTCTACTTTATTACTGTTTGTGGATAAAGAGGGAGGAGTAACATGTGTCACTAGCCGTTTAGATTTAGAAATGCAGATCTTTAAATCCTCAAAAATGATAGGAGGACTGGCTTGTCTCGAGCCCATAGACCTCCTATCTGAGGAGCCGTCTCTACAGTTGGAGAAAAGAGGCATTATGTCAATCCCATGACTCTGAAAGCTCTCAGCTTGCTTCAAAATAAGGTTCACAATAAGTTTGGAATAGAACCTTACCCTGATGCACGACCCAGCCTCAACTCTCAAAATAGAGACCAAATCAATGCCATTAGATTGGATTAACTTCAAACTCTCCATCTCTTTAAAGCATTTAAGAAGCAAAGTTCTATTCAGTATTAAGTCAGGATCAAAGAGAGGGAGGAAGTCTAACGTCAGCGTGTCTATACTTTCCTCTGTGAGATTTACCTAGGATTTTTTAGAGCATGCTGCACCTTCTACCGAGGCGTAAAAAGAGGGAGCCGTTGGATTAAGGGCAGATGCTACGCTAGGAGCAGGTTTTATCATCTTCACTATCGGAATAAGATTCATTGACCTCCCCAAACCTATATTAGGACTTCCTAAATTGGGATTCGTACAACTGGGGATGATGTCATTGTACTCTAAGGGAGGAACTGGATCGTCGTCTATTTGCGTATTTGAACCCTGCCTCAGATTTCCATCTTCAATCACAGCAGTAATGGGCAGAGAGTTATTTACATCACTCTTAATATGCGAGTCTTGAAAATCCTCAAAAATTATTTGTCTCTGCATCTTTTTTCTATATCTGCGGATAGGTTTTCTCTTTTTTCCTCTAATCGTTTTAGACTTTTCCATTTTTACTTTTTCCCCCTTCTCCTTTGTCTCTTGGACATAAATAGGGAAGAGCTCTTTATCAGGTTTTAAATCAACTGCTTCACCGGTTTCCTCTACAACTTCAAGATCAGATTCCACAATACAATTATAAGCAGAAGATTTAGGGGCTGATAGTAGCTCGTTTCTAACAGAAACAGCCGGAGCATTCTGGGCTGAGTTATGCCAAGAGTCTAAGGGCTTAGTTCCTGGCGAGATATCTGTACAGGATTTGGGCCCTAGCAAACCGACATGAAGATCTAAACAAGGTACCTTTTCCAAAGATTTATTTAATGGGACCTTCAGTATCTGGGTAACTGTTTCCAGGACACAGTCAGAACTACCCACAAATTTACCCAACAACAATAATATAGAGGACAGCAGATGTTCTAAAGCAATCAGGGACTCGGAGATGGGTTTGTCAGGTCTATCTGGACAGGGGAAGGAAGTTGGATGAATACCTAATATGTTCAGCTCGGGACTCTTTGAGATGTTGGACTGCATGGATATGTCTTGGGGATTTAACAGAAGGGGTACTACTATAGAGTTGAAGGCCTGACGGAGTAGAGATGAACGGTGTCTTAGTGGCCTCAAATAATTTCAAAGATCCATCTACTAAGTACCGCCCACAAAGCTCCAAATCAATATCTAGCAGTTGAGAGTCCTCATTACCTCCTTCCATTGGGTGGAAACCACCTGCTAGTTCTTGTATCAAGTCGATCTCAGACCTTGAAGAAATATTATGCTGCTGCACACACTCAGCTCTGAGAGCGGGCGACTTATCGTTATGGGAAGCAGTAAATTGTGTTGGATTAATTCCCTCACAGACTTGTGAGTTAATCACTGACTGACCTTTTGCCGTCTGTGCGAGCAAGCGAGAACGAGAACGAGGGAGAGCGAGATCACGTGACCGCGAGTCGGGAGCCGCAAGCAGGAGCGATGCGGTGGTGGCGGCGTCTCCAACAGTCTGTGACTCTGTGGTTCCGTGGGGGGGGGTCTGTGCATCGTGCCGCGCTCGTGGTGGTGGCTGGCAACGGCAGCCGAGCGGAGAAGAAAAAACGATAAAAACGGCAGCAGCAGAGACGGCGGTAGTGGAGCTCTGAAAAGCTCGGGGAAGGAAAGCGACCGGGCAGCGGATTTGAACGGTGAGCCCCCTGCATACCCAGCGCTGTTGCTACTTAAACCTGAAAGTCCCCTGTTAACTCATCTCTCATTACGCATTTAGTCTGCATTCAGTCTGCATAGAAGCAATAGAAGCAAAACCAAACACAAAACTTTGGGGGCAATCACTTCTACCTGGCCGAGAAGAACTCTGCATCTCCTGCATTGCTGGTCCCCTCGCCGCGGCACACCACAATCGTTAGCGGCCGCCGAGGAGGGGACAGCAGGACTTCATCTACCAGGCTCCTTTGCGGTCCCTGATTGGGGGAACGCCGCCACGTCAGCCTTGCGCCCCGAGGCGCTTTTCACGGACCTTCCCGGCAGAGTGGGTGTTAGCACAAAACTTTGAGGGCAATCACTTGTACCTGGCCGACAAGAACTCCGCATCTCCCGCATTGCTGGGCCCCTCGCCGCCGCACTCCACAATCGTTAGCGGCCGCCGAGGAGGGGACAGCAGGACTTCATCTACCAGGCTCCTTTGCGGTCCCTGATTGGCGGAACGCCGCCACGTCAGCCTTGCGCCCGGAGGCGCTTTAAATCCCGGACCTTCCCCGCGTCGCGGGAGCGCGCGGGAGCCGCGCCGGGCTAAGCCCGGGCAAAGGGCGGGCCCTCTGAGGCCGAAGTAGGCTGGGCTGGGCCCACTTATTTACATTTTCTTATTCGTCTGTTCTATTATATTGTTTGTTTCCTCGTTTTGGCATAGACATTGACTCTTTTTTAGGATACTTTCAGCTCCTTATAGTTTTTTATGCTTAAACTTTTATAGTGTTATTTTATTTATTTATCAGCCTGTATTTAGTATTGTACTCAACTTCTCCCTGTTTTCAAAATAAACATGACAGCTAAAAAGCTTCGTTCAGGAAGACTTTTGGTAGGAAGGCGTGTGCAAAGACAAAATCTAACCCACTTCGAAACAAGGATGTCCAAAACTTGCAACTAAAGGGCCAGTGTCAGTTATTCCATTTATGGGAAAAGTCTAAAGATAAGAATACGACAACGGGGGCTGGCTCGGAGCAACGTACTGTAAATAAGGATATTGGTGTCGTCACTTCCCCTGTGGGGACGCCTAGGCTGGCACTGGAGGGTCCGAATATGGAAACTAATTTAGCCGAGAACAAACATAGTGGGTGTCACACTGGATGCATATCTCATATATTAAGGGAGTATACATAGAAATGCCGAAGAGAAAGTATAGCATTTAATTTGCACGTTAACAATAGAAGTTATCAAGTGAGATAGAATGGAACCTTATGATTACAAAGTGTGTTATTTGTTTAATTTTCAGGCGTTCCCTGATGAAGGTGCCTGAATGCACCGAAATGCATTGGAATGAGGAATGATTTATACTTACGCCTAACATGATCAAATAAGAATTAAATGTGAATTAACATGTGGATATAAGAATAAAAGAACTTTGATTAATCGAACTACTGAATGAACAATATCATTTAATAGAGCTGGTTGTGCCTAGGGTGATACACCTGTGATGTAACAGGCGTGCTACCAGTGGAGATTATGGCTTTACCATTCACTATTGTGCTTCTTTGCACAGCCAGTGGCCACCAGGTATTTGTGAGTAATAACAAACAAACTAATGCAGTTTGCGTATGTGATTCCATATTCTTTTGGACATACTAATCTGAGCCCTCATGTACAAATATTCTATTTAAGAAATCATAAATTGCAACAAATAAGGAATTGCAATTTACGATTTCTTAAATGGAATGTACTAAAATGCATTTGGTGGAAGTGGTCGCAATTTGGGTGCCGATATTTACCGAATACATTGGTATTTTTAAAACTGACCTAATAGGTCGGGTCACAATATACTGAATTGTAGTGGGTTGCAATTCAACCGACCTCATAAATATGCATGAGGGAGGTTGCAAACTGTGATCCACTACGATTGGCTACATTCACAGGCATAGTGGACTGCAGGGGTCAGCAGACTACCATGTCTGTGATTTGTTTTTTAATAACACATATATTGGTTTTAATTAAGGCAGGCCATTAGCCACAAAGTTTTAAAGAATGGAAAATTGCACCTTTTTTATGAGTATCAGGCATGTGGTCCAGGGGACCCCTTTGTGTTAGTCAATGACTTACCACCTATTCTGAGAAGTTGGTAAAATATTAATGATTTGCGATCGGATCTAGGCTGTAAAACATACATACCTGAAGGAATCGGTATCTGTAAGGTACGCCCTTAATACCCCCCTGCATGTATCCCCAAACTGGGATTCAGTGACTAGTTGCCAAACTTCAATTTGGGCTCGGTGAATACCAAAATGACATTTTGCAGCACAAAAGGCTCTGATTTCACGAACTGGAGCCTTTCCGATCGTAAAATAGCTTAATACATGAGGGCCCTGGTGCAAAGCCCCGAGAAAGGCGGGCCGGTATCGGCCTGTCCGCAAGTATGGCGGGGCATTGGCCCCCCTTCCCCCGCCTGCTCTCCGTGGTGGGGCGCGCCCCGTCACCTCATTATGACGCGGTGGGCGCACCTCATCACCGATTGCCACAAGGGCTCCAAAGTGGCCCGGAAGCAATTGAATCGCTTCCGGGAGCAGAGGTCAGGCCGGTTAGAACCGGCCTGGCTAGTAAGGGGGTTTAATAGGCTGGGGAGCAGGAGTCGGCCTCTTTTACCGGCGCTCCCCGGTCTGCCCCACCAGCTTCCAGGAGGCTGTAATCTTTTTTCTTGTTTTGTTTTCTAGGTCCTGGAACACGGTTCATGCCTGGAGCCTGGCATCAGCATTGTGAGGAGGATTTCACACCGAGGACACAGTGGTGACCCACCATCGCCGATCCTGAGTTCGTGGAGGATCGATCGGCGCTGGGGGCGGCCTCGCATCGAGGCTTTACAACACCCTGTGTTTTTTCTTTTTTTTAGGCAAGTGAGAGATATGTCTGTGGTCACACATTACTGACGACTTTAGGCCTGAACAACTAAGCAGGTATTCATGTTGTGCCACACTGGAACACCTCCCTCTGGGGCTGGTGCACATTTGGGGTTTCTGGGGGGCCTATGGTGTCAAACCGATTGGATACAGGTGTAGTAGCGCGCAGTATCAATGCATCTGTCGGCCGGCGAATTATGGGGCATGGTGGTGTACCAGCTAAAACAGGTGTAGTATCACGCAGTATCAATACATCGGTTGGCTGGCTAAATATGTGGCCGGGTGGAGTCACAACAGTACCTATGCACCCTAAAGCTGGGGGTGTTGGTGAAAAAGGGGGTACAGTCTCACGAAGTAGCGCTGACTAGTGACATTTTTGGTCATATAAAAGCAAGGTACTAATCATATATCTTTGATTTTCATTTTTTGTATGACTGGATTCACGCCTGACGCCTGGGAAGTGCTCCACATCGCTATGACTGCAAAATGGTGGACAACCAAGGAGACAGGTAGATCCGGAATGTGAGTGGCAAGCGACGGCATCAAGTGTGATGGGCGATCAATTCAAAGGCTCAAGCGGTGCCAGCATGAGAAGGTGCTCCCCATGCATTATAGTTGAAGTGTATAGTTGTCACCCATTTGTGTTGCCAGGTGTGGTAAATTAGCAGTACACTGCATTACAGGTGTATACCGTGACAGCTTGACCGGAGCACAGGTATTACGGGCGGAGGCGACACAACAACACCCTTGTTGTGAAACGGTTATCTGCTATGACGGCGCCTGTGCTCGCGGGCGCCTTCATAACGGACACTGCGTAGTTTTGGGAGGCTCCGTGGTAGGAGGGTAGGCTTGCACAGAGCCTACCCCAGAACATAGTGGTCAGGATAGGTAGTTCACGGTGTCCATGACATGCTTATAGGAGAGCGACAGGCCTTTGGGGCATTCCTTGGGTAGCCTTACAATGGTACAGTTGCACCAGCAATGATTAGCATTGGCAGGGGTGACGTGAATATCCGGTGCACCGTGATGCTACTGATTGAGGCCAAGTAGTGGCTCCAAGACGGTGTGTCAAGTCCCTATGAGTAGGCCAGCCCTAGCATTAGGATCCTGCAACTTGAGCAGGACTGGGTAGAAGGGGGGGTTGGTCAGGACCACTAATCACTGAAGTAGGGTTGGCTGTCCACGTTTGGGGAATGACTGGGTGGAAGGGGTTGGTCAGGAACACTAACCTCTGAAGTGGGTTGGTTTTTGCCACGTCTGGCGCCGACGTCTCTGAATGCACAGAGCCACGCTGTTAAATAACTAATAACAGATGAGTGAGGCTATCTAATGCGCCCTGGCACAGACTCCAGGTATGCCAAAGGGGGGAAACTGTCTCTGGGAGGGCATTGAGCCACTCTGTGGAATACCTAGTAACAAACTAGTGAGGCTATCTAGGGCTTTACACCAGCAGTCTATAGTCCTTGGGTGAATCTGAGGAGTCGGGCTTCTTAAAAAGATGGCGTCTGTCTGTCCAGAGTAGGGAATGAAATCGTCAGGAGGATCCTTAGGTCTAGTTAGTTGTGTATAGGGACAGGGCATGACCAGTCAGTGAGTTTTTTGGGGGGGCCTGATAGTCGGGCTAGAAAAAATAATGGCTTGGCTAATGGGTTTTTAAGGCAGGGCATGACCTTTCAGTGTAGGAGGGTAGGGGGGCCAGATAGTCGGTCAACTACGCTGGCCTGTAGGGGTAAGGTCATGATTGGTGAGCAGTAAATCTAAGGTCCCTAGAGGGCAGCGCCATTCTTGAATTGGGTCGCCCAAGGGGAGGGACAAGTGGTCTTTCCTAGAACTCCAGGGGCGGTACAGCCGGGTGGCTGGATGTGTGCGGGGGAGGGGGAGTCACGCTTTCTTTAGGCTGGTTGGCCACCCCGCACGTGCACAATGACGTCACTAAACGGTGCAGAGTACAAGGGCCCCCTTTAATGGAGTTAATAGAGCGTACAGGGTAACCAGGGGGGAAGTACCCTCACGGTAAACGGGCCCTCTGCGTATGCGCACACCTACGGGAGGGCGTGGCTAATTGATAAGGATCCGACACCTGTTAGAGACCTTGCTGTAGGCCCAAATAGGATACGCAGAAAAGTAATTAATGTATGATTATGATTCAGATGTTAGATTCGGATAGGAAATACCTTGTACTAGAAGTATGTTAAGATTAGCCATCTGATATCTGTATATATTAATTGTAATCAAATGTCTTGCTATGTTTTCTGCGTAAAAATGTGTAAATATTGTTTATTTCAATTTTTATTTGATTTTATGTTTTAAAAAATACGGATGGGGGTTGTACGACCCCCGCCTCCAAAGAAATCCCTCCCATGTCCATCTTTAATAAATGTTGGTTAAACACAAGGCGGGGGAGGGGGATGTTCGGTAGTCCCTGGCCATAGAGAAAGGCGGGGCCGGTATCAGCCTCGCCACACATATGGCGGGGCACCCGCCCCCCTTCCCCCACCTGCTCTTCGTGGTGGGGCGTGCCCCGTCGCCTCATTAAGACGCGGTGGGCGTGCCTCATCACGGATTGGCCACAAGGGCTCCAAAGTGGCCCTGAAGCAATAGAATTGCTTCTGGGTCACTGGGGAGCAGAGGTCAGGCCAGTTAGAACCGGCCTGGACAGTAAGGGGGTTTAAAAGGCCGTGGAGCGCAGGAGTCGGCCTCTTTCACCTGTGCTCCCCGGTCTGCCCCACCCAGCCTCTAGGAGGCTGTAATCTTTTTCCCCACCCACCATCCCCTAAGGCAGATGTTGGTTATTGTGTTATGAAAGTTGTACATATATTTTTCCCAAGGTAAATGGATGACGTGTGTTTCGTACGATTATTTTTGTTCCTTCGAACTTTTTCCCGTTTACAGGTCATCAATCATCGTATTTATTGCTATTCCTTGGTCAGACGGTAAGGTCATGATTGGTGAGCAGTAAATTTAAGGTCCTTAGAGGGCGGCGTCATTCTTGAATGGGGTCGCCCAAGGGGAGAGACAGGCGGTCTCTCCTAGACTCCAGGGGCGGTACAGCCGGTTGGCTGGATGGGTGCGGGAGAGGGGGGAGTCAATCTTTCTTTAGGCTGGTTGGCCACCCCGCACGTGCACAATGACGTCACTAAACATCGCAGAGTGCAAGGGCCCCTTGTTTATTTCAATTTTTATTTGATTTTATGTTTAATAAATACAGCCGGGGGTTTTACAACCCCCGCCTCCAAAGAAGTCCCTCTCGTGTCCATCTTTAATAAATTTTGGTTAAACACAAGGCGGGGGGAGGGGATGTTTGGTAGTCCCTGACCATATGGGCAGATGTTATCCACAGCGGTTCAGGTGTTTTCACAGTTTGCGTCTGAATGAGCCTTCTAGTGTCACAGCGAAGGCGACAGTCTGCGCCTCTGCTTTGCTTCATTTCCAGCTGCTCATGGCCCCGCACAGGCCCATGCTGCACATAGGTATTTCCAGCCTGGGCAGATAAATTGAGGTAGAACATCCCATTGGCTTAATTTCTATTTGCATGCCACTTTTGTGTTGTGTCTAAAGCACTGTGAAGAAACGTGACGCCGTGCTGCATGGGTGTTACAACTGCGGCGCTGCAGGTATATTTAACCCTCGGTTTCTGTTGTGAACTCCCTGAGAGCTTAGAGTGCACATTTCTGACTCACTGCCTCCGCTGAAGATGCCCAAATGGAGTCAGACTGCAAGTGTAGTCACTGCAGCAACTTCCCAAACTAAGCCTTAATATCAGAGACACATAAACAGTAATACAGCTCTGGGTCAAAAAAGAGGAAGGGGCAACAGAATTTTTTAGCAGATGGACACCCGAAGACCAAACTAATTTGCCCATTTGCTCTTGATACCCAGACCGTACATGGTCTCCAGCTTCATCATGCCTTATATAGGGCTGTTACTACCCACATCGACGCTGCAGATGTGTCAAAAGATGAAGCTTCTTCAATCATAGCAGGAGCCTCAAATCAAGGCTCACAGTTCTGCTAGCGTCTCTCGTCCACCCCCTCCCACTGAAGCCTTGGAACTGTCCAATGTGTTGACCAGTGTTCTCAAAGGGCAGATGCTACAAGGCCTAGAGTACGGGATGTTAAACGAAGCAAAGGTGGCACTTCTCAGCAGAATCTGCCCTTCTCAGTAGCAGTGCTCTTACTGACAGACAGTAAACAAGTTAACCTCTAAATTGTATGTTTGAAATAATATGCTCCGATCTACCCCCCTTTAATCAGGGACATGTGAGGGAGAGCGTGAATTGGGCAGTGGCGGCTGCTGCAAAACTCAAGTGGAAGGCCGGGGAGAGGGTGACGGAACGGGGGATTAGAGAAATAATTGTAACTTTTTTTTTAATGTACATGTTCTGCCTCTGTCGGCTACCTCAGTGTTCATCTTCTCTTCTGATAGTGTCCCAGCAGTCCTTGGGAAACCAGCACAGGCTCCCCACCCAATCCCGGTGCTGCTCTCAATAGCATGAGTTGTTACAAAAAACAAGGGAACCCAAAAGGTATAGTATAGGGACCTTGGGCAGTATCATGTTATAGAAAACAATGGTTCCTATTTTCAGAGGAAGCATCACTTATATACAATAATCATACTCTAAATAGGTAGTATGTCTTTTGTCCAGCCGGACAAGAATTTATTTTGCAAATATATATAAAATTAAATTATTAGAAACATTCAATAACAAGTGGGCACAGCCGTGACCCACGAAACAGTGAGACAACAAAACGAAGCACAGAATGGCCAAAGGGCAAAGTGAAATACGTCTGTACACTCCTATTTGACAGTGACACCAAAAAACGCCATATGCAATATGACTATGCAATATTGTAATGTGCAATGGTGTATAAGAAAACGATCTTAGCCTGTTAAAACTTTCAAATAGGAGTGTACAGACGTATTTCACTTTGTATTTCACTTTGTGCTTCGTTTTGTTCTCTCACTGTTTCGTGGGTCACGGCTGTGCCCACTTGTCATTGAATGTTTCTAATAATTTAATTTTATATATATTTGCAAAATAAATTCTTGTCCGGCTGGACAAAAGACATACTACCTATTTAGAGTATGATTTTTGTATATAAGTGATGCTTCCTCTGAAAATAGGGACCATTGCTTTCTATAACTCAATAGCATGAGAGCAGCACCAGGATTGGTCTGAGCTGTATGGTTTGCCGCACAGACAGTGCCTGGGAGTCTGTGATGTTTCTCCAACTCGGATGTGCAACACAGCTCGGTTGGAGAAACCTACATTCGCATGATGGTTTGGTCGGCCTACACTTTAACAGCATTTTAAGGAGCAGGAGATTAAGAAAGTGTTTCAGGAGCGTGTTTCTGGAATGGCCATGAGACCAAGGAGTCGGTTCCCTGGCCGTGTTCAAGGTATCACAAGAGGCTCCTTTACTCGAGGATTTAGAGGCTATCAGGGACAGCAATCTTACTGCAGAGGTGCATTCCCTGGATGCAGCCAGGGGGGGGGACTGGGAACCGAAACCGGCCCTGGAAAACTGCTTGGCCGGGACCCCCTGGGGGGAGGGAGGTGCAGCCAAGCGGTTTACTAGAGCCGGTTTTGGCCGATTTAGATACAGGGGGCCGATTTATCCAGCCCTTGGTAAAATAAATGCCCTCAGGGGCCCCCACCCTGGCGGACAACCGGGGAAATGCTCGTTGCCTGCTATGGCCAGTCCGGCCCTGGATGCAGCCTTCGGTGAATTAGAAATAATCCAAAACATGTTACATGAAGGAGGGTGTGACAGGGATTTGCTTTATAACTACTAGTGGGCCAACCTTAATGGGGGGGTGCCATTGCTTCTGAATGTCGTACACCTTTGTATGTGTAGTGTTAGAAATAAAACACTTCTTTTATTAGAAAAGTGAGTATTGTCTAGACATTGATTTATTGTTCGCACTGTTTGCCTTCTGATTTATGAGCTTCATTGACTGGTATCTACATACCCGAGGGAGCCTTGACTGCTCGGCCACAGCTACCACTAAGAGTCAAGTGCAGGTGTACTTGACCTTGTTGATCAGGCACCTTAGTAGTTCGAACCCCAGGATGTCAGGGGTAAAAGGCCTCAACCACCACGGTTGGGCCTTTAACCCCTGCATGCCCCATGGCCCTCTGAAAGGGGTTCTAACAAGGTAAAGTGTAGTCTCTTCTGCTGTGCATCCGGCCTCAGTGTAGTAAGTAAGCATAATAAGGCTGGCATGAAACTCATTGACTGATCTAGATTTAGCAGCATCTGTAACTTGACTGGGGACAACGCCGCCTCCTCTTCCAATTTTCAAAAGCTCCTCCCTCCAATCCCTGCAAAGAAAGTCAGCAATGTGCTCCACATATCTGCACAGAGAAAGGTAGCTCCCTAAAAGTCTTAAGGTAAAAATACTCTTGTTGCATCTGCTGTCCTTGATATTAATGTGCACGAAATATCATGGGATGATAGAAGGTTCAACACAAGCACTCCCTGTTTGGCCACTTACTGCTGCAAAAAGGGGGTAATGTGCTGGATGAGCTACTAAATCAAAACTGCTATAGGCACAAATATGCAGCGCACATGAAGAAGAAAAATATTCAAAGTGCATGTTAATTATGAAGGTCCCATAGGTGGACAAAAAATTCAAATGTAGGAGTAGGAGTAGGAGTGGGAGAAATTAGTGATTGCAATGTACAATATTTGGAATATAATATAGGGATGGGCGTCAACAGACTATATTCAAATCTAGTTTTTATTCTCTTGCAATTTTACGAAGTTACTGTACATTTGAAATTTTTAGCATTATTTAATGAAGTTGTTTTTGAACACATGTTTTATTTGTTTGCAAAGGTTTTAATTAATCATGCAATAAAGCGATTATTATTATATTCAAATCTTTATTTTGCTATGGATTATTTAAAAAGGAAGAACAATATAGGGAAGGGTCAAGGTCAATAGACACTGACCAGCGTATGATGGCATAGGCGCTGGAAGTGGAGGTCTGGGGGTCTTACAGGACCCCCAGAAATAACTGTGCTGGAGTTAAGAAGGTGAATGCTTGATAAAGATGCATTTAAATGTTCTTTTTATCTTGTCATGTTTGCTGGGCATACAAACACAGAGGTCAACTGCCAGGGTACTTCTTCTAAGAAAATGCTGCTTATTGTTCAACATATGGGTTGGTGTTTACTTTTTATTCTCTGACAATAAAGTGAGAGGATTTTGTTTAGAGAACTATATGACAATCTTTCTGGAGTACAAGGAGTGTGAAAGAAAAGACTGTAGGATGTTATTTTTCGGTAATGCAACACATTTTAAATACCTGTAAAGGAACTGAACGAATGTTTCAAAATAGTCAGCAGTTAAAAAAGCACACATGATGCATTTTTTGTAATTCTGAAGTGTAATGGAAACAAACATTTTTAATAGGATCAAAACACTTAAGAATGTTCAAATTATAATTACTCACAGAAACCTGATTTCCACACATTGTCGCTTGTGCTCTACATAGTTGTATCAGTGATAATGCATATCCGTGCAAATGGCCTTTCCAGTGAAAAATATATTTGTGAAAGCGTGCTCCAAAATACACCACATACCACATCCTTATCACTCTCCTGTTAAAATGGTGTACCTCTTGCTTCAATGCTTGGAATGTGCACATTCCCTGTGCTTTAGGTGATGTAAATCTGGTGGCAGTACCCCAGCTCTGAAACATGTGCCAATACCACTGTATGTTTGAACTAAAACATATCTAGTATATGCATAGTGGAGAAGAGGGTTGAAGGCCAAAATACAGAGGTTTGATATCAACCTACAGAAATATCAAATATAGAATGTCAACCGCTACTATGTCATGAAGATAAGTGTATACAGATAATTATAGATGTGTTATTCTTAACTCCACACCTACTTACCATGATGATATATAAACCAAAACCTACAACTGAATAATATCTATAAGACTGTCATGAGTTAGTGCAGGAGTGTGTAATCAGGACCGGTTTTGTGTTTTACCTGCACTAATTACTACAGTGTAGCATGTTCTTTCTTTGGAGCACTGGATTAAGTTTAGGATGACATGCACATATTGAGAGAGCCTGGTGTGGCTTTGACTTACTTTCTCGAGTAGGTAATTGTTGATGTGCCCGCCTGTGGGGTCCCCCTTGAAGTCAAAGTTGATGTCCATGTACTTGCCGAAGCGGCTGGAGTTGTCATTGCGGTTGGTCTTGGCATTGCCGAAGGCTTCCAGAACGCAGTTAGATTTCAACAGCACATTCTTCACTCTGGGACCAGAAGCAAAAATAAACAAGATGGAATGAGAAAGAAGAACACATGTAGTTTTGGTGATGGGACGCATGCCCATCAACCTGGACAGTCCAACATCAGAAATATACTCAATCGGCCTTTGTAACGCCAGCAATGCATCAGAAGAGCCTTTGAACACCAGGGGCCATATTGCAGTATGTGCCCCGGTTGTGCAATGGGAGTTTGCGCCCGCTTTGCACACCCTGGGGAACTTTGGTATTACAGGAGAGGGTGCTGACGCTTGTGTGTCTCATTCAGTGATACCGATAGCGCTGGGGCACTTAAATCACCAGCGCTGCCTTCAGGGGGCAACCCTTCATTTGCATAGGGGCGTGCCCTATGCAAATGAGGGAATTCCTTTGCCTCTGCGTCAATGCCATTTTACAGACGCGAGCGCGGAGGCAAAGAAGCTCTCAGGGGGGTGCACTGTGAGTGCGCCCTCTGAGAGCAACCCTCTGGAGGGGAGAAAGTGGGTCCTCTGGGCTGTCCAGACATCCCCTTGCAGGCGGGTGCTGTCACTGACTGCACCCGTGATCTCTAATCCCCTTCAAAAGTGCAGGCGGGTTGCCACCTGCACTGTGACAACACGGGGTGCCTGCTAGCAGCCGCTCCGTGTTTTCACATGAATGAGTTTGCGGCTGCCTTGGGGGCAGTGCATACATCGTAGTAGGGTGCAGTGTCATTGTTTGTGCTGGGCGCACCTTTTAAAAGGTGCGCCTGGTGCAAACAATGACAATGCCTAATACGGTCCCAGGGAGACATTTTGAAAATCTGCCTAAAATACCCATTTGTTTGGCATAGATTGTCTGTCTTCAGCCCTGATTTGCCATTACACATCCACTGCCCATGATACCAAGACAGTGATGTACTCGTGCAACGACTGTCAAACTGGACAGAAGAACAGACTATAGCAATCAAGGGGCCCATTATTACTTCGTAACAAGTCAACAAATGAGCACATTCTAACCAACAGAAGTAGAGTCAACATGTGGAGCTTGGTCATAGTTCATCTTATTATTCTCATGTGTCCTTAGCATATGTAATCAGTCAACACAAAGCACAGTTTCAGATGGAAGTATGTAATACCCGGACCATTTCTGCTTGGATGGTCCAAGAAACCACACCAAAATCTTGGATTGCCTAACCACACTGAATGGCGTTCATCTTCTTCTGCCTACATTTGTCCGAAGACGAACATGCTCCTGTTAAAGGTGACACCAAGGAACATCTTCATTTTTCCATAGTTCAATCGTAGGCTACGCTACTGACATACTCCCAACCCAGGAAGAGAATGAATGTATGGAAACAAACCTATTAAGTAAGAGACAGAGAATATGAGGACACGGTCTGCTTTCATAATTCATTGCCTGATACTGATACTGATAGCTCCTAAGGCAAGCCCATAATGGAACAGGGGAATGACAAAAAATGTTGGGTACCCCTTGTGAATTACGTTCCCATAACCATAACATGTATTAATTGTGTGAAGTGTTATAACTAACCAACAAAAAAGAAAAGCACACACAGAAAAAGTACACGTGGGAAACTAATTTGCTTATTTTTGCAGTCTTAATGTATTAATTATGTAAAGATGTCATATTAATATAGTGCAATTACGCTTCTAGTTAAATAGAGCTATGCATTTGTGCATATTGTGAGTGTTTTCGTGGCAAAACGAACACATTTGCTAAGTAAACAATGCATTTGTGTTGCTTTCCGCTAGGTAACCTTTAACAGGGTAAACTTAGAATGTTGGGAGGTAAACAGAAGGGCTTTAATTCTAAAATCTAACGTCTATTGTGTTTGTTTTCATATTATTTCCAATTTCGGCCTGTGAGGCCTAGCCAGAAAATGGCTGATTTGCGAGACTTCGAGAAAGTATGGCTCTACGCATGCGCGACTGTGCTCGAGAGATGTATGAACGCCTGTGACTGGGCTACTGGTGTCAAGGTCAGCCTGGCCTGGAAAAACGGACTGATGCCAAAGAGTTGCTCGAGTTTGTGAGCCTGGGAAAATTGAGTGAAGTAACTACATGATGTATAAACAATACAAGGACAGGATGATGAGTACCAAAATGGACAATTTTGACCACATGAGAAATGTGGAAATGACAGTGCAAAATTTGGACAATAACGAGATGAGGTGATCTTCACCACCCCTCTAATGGACCAATGAGGGATGAGTATGGACCCTAAAGTTTCAAATTTTAGTTAGATAGTTAGTGGAAAAGGGTATAAAAAAGCCAGTACGAGAGAGAAAAAAAAAAGCTGTTCCTGAAATTATTACTCGCACCACGACATGCTGTCGGACTGAATGATTTTTGGGTGCAAAAGACTTTGACATTTTTCCTGACTTTAACTTTTGATGGGGTATAGAATTGAATACGGAGTCCGGATAGGAGGTAGACATCGAGGAAGATAGAGAGTGAGTTTTTTGGGAACTTTTGTTGTTTATTCCTGTCTTTTTCTTCGACAAACCTGGTAATATGTTATTCAAATTTCTTATTTGTAAAATGTGTTTTATTAATAAATGTCAAATGTATTGAATTCATTTTTCTTCTTGAATAAATCTATAGAAATGTTTTAATCAGAAATTTTACGAATTAAAATGTTAAAATTTAATAAATGAAGTCATGACATAATAGTGGAAATATTAAGAGAAATAATGATAAATGAGAAATAGTAAATTAAGCTGGTCTTGATTTCCATTAACTGACTTCTACTAGCTGGTCCATCGACCAAAACAGTGGGGTGCCTTGGTGTTATTTCTTATGAATCTAAAGACAATGGAGACGTCCATATATGCATATGTATATAATGTATAGAAGTTATATTTTTACATTAATAGGGTACTCCGCTGCCCAGCAGCTCACCTTCTAGTCTCACTGATTTTGGGAGCGGTGTGATTTGCGTGAATGAGTGACTCGCGGTGCTATGGGCTCCACAGACGAGTAAAGTGTGATAGCTCCTAAGTATTTTGTGATAGTTTGAGGGGTTGTTTGAGAGCAGCACTGGATCACCCACATGCAGAAGTGTGAGGGGCAAAGAAAAAGGTCATCTAACCAAGTGGGCCAGAAACTCTGTAAATTGTGGAAAGTAATTTTCAATGAAAAGAGAAATTCTGCATAGCTAGCTCATTGCATCTGTTTTTAGGTCTGGTGTTAACAAAGACAATTTAATTTTATAAAAATCATATGTATAATATACTTACTTACAGGGGCTTTTAGTCAGCTCTTTTCATCCATTGGTCATTCGTATTTTGGTTACACCAACTACAGCATACAGCTTGAGGCAGTGGGTAGGCCTACTTTAGCCACTAGCTAACTTTACTTTGATTGACTGCATTTTGCTCTTTCACAAATAGCACATTCACACAAAAGGTAGTTCCCCTCAGTGTCAGAGTTTATTTTTGTACATAATTATTACTTTAGTGCTGTCTTTGCGTTTAGAACCTGATGTGATAGCAGGACACTTTCTACCCATTCGTCACAGCACAGGACACATGCCAGCTTTATCAGTACCTACTTCCTGCAAACAATGTTTTAAATTCCTTTTGGAGCTGTATCTTTATTTACCTGATTGCTACTATTTAAGAGTATACACGATTGTGCCCATTTGAGTCTATTCTTTCTAAAGTAATTCTGTTTTTAGAATGCACACAATGAAATGCATGTATAACTGCACTCCTATATGTATTTTAGTTGAGGGCTACAGCTATACTGAAAAAGTGCTCCAACGCCTCTTCAGGGGTAGTAAGAACTATATAATGCAATTACAATATAATACAATACAATACTTGTAAAGCAATTTAGTCTGTATGTCCTGCTTGTATGTCTTTCTAGTTTCCTTTCAGTGCTCTTGTAAGTTATGCTTATATATTTAACTATTATATTACTATTTGAATTTGTGCTGTGCTGTCTATCTATCTATCTATCTATCTATCTATCTATCTATCTATCTATCTATCTATCTATCTATCTATCTATCTATCTATCTATCTCTGTCTGTCTGTCTGTCTATATTACCCTCTCCTCCCTTTAACAAGGAGCACATGCACACACACGCAAAGTAGTTCTCTTTTGTGCCAGGAATTGCTATGGTAGTGTGTGCCTTTTAGGACCAAAAATATTTTTTCCTTTACTCCATTTTTTTGGAATGATGAGGGCCCAGCAGCTTCACAAACAGTAGTGTTTTGCAATAACCATGACAGAACTAAAAAGTAAAAACGGCATCTTGACTTTGCCGAGGCTTGTTTTGAGTGTGATATTATACAGCAAAAGACAGTGCTTTAGACGGGCCTCCAAATATGACACTCTTTTCAGCATGTATCAAAGTATATGAACTTGTATCACCACATTCAGGCATATATGATCCAATTGTTATGGTTACCTCAAATCTTTTGTACTTGGTTAATGCACTCCTAAGAGCAATGTAAGTCATGGTAGTTGTTATGACTGAGTAAAAATTACAACCCAATGTATTCCACTGGTTATGAATGTTACCCTGATCTCTGTTCCTATCACAATCGATAGAGGAACCTGACAAGGATGCTCACTGTTTCCCCTACTCTTTTCCCTGGCCATTGGACCTATAGCAGCCGCCCTTTGTGTGCAAGAGCAAGCCTGGAGAGTCCCGCTAGGAGATGGGTTGCACTCGGTCTCACTCTATGCCGACAACTTATTCCTATACCTACGGGACATACACGCAATTCCCCCGGATACAGCACCCATATTTGACCGGTTTTGTGACATGCCTCCACGTCTTTGATGCTGCTGTCCCAGAACCTGCCTACCATCTCGGATGCGCCAACCTGACCTAACAACCCATAACATTCTGAAACTTAGGTATCCGGGTTTACCGCAAACCTGTTGACTTGTTTGATGGTAACCCTACCTGAACAGTGTCCTCAACGTTTTGAAAATCATTCCCACGTTACGTTGCAGGGCAGAAAGACCTTATCAAAATGTTTAGAGTATTATTTTGCCAATCTTCTACATCCTTAAATCTTTCTTTCATACACTTGAGAAGCTCATGAGAGAACTTTTCTGGCACAACATGCGCTGTAGGGTGGCACTCCAAAAACTTCACTTGGCGACAACTGAAGGAGGGACACTGCCATGACAGATCCAGCCTGGAGCCTGCACCGCATTGTCGCTTACCCCTTTGTACAAAGACACTGGAGTCGGAGCTTCAGGGTAACACTTCTTTATTGCCCTGCTACCAGCTTTCAACTAACTTAACTTCCCCAGTTCCGGTTCCTGTTTCCTGTTCCCCCGCCCCTTCCTACTTGCCTGCCCTGTCCCTGGACAGAGGTCAGGCATAACGATATGACACCTCCCCCTTTTGTACAAAGTCTTACTGTCTCTCATATCTCTTCGATGAGTCGTGCTGGCCTTTTAACTTGTCGTCTCGGGCGGTTCAGTTGCTCTGGTGCCCTGGCGTGATGATCTGTGTTGTTGTCAGATCTCTCGGGGCTGTAGTGACTGCGGTCACTGTTGTCACTTTGACCCGTCGAGTCGGTCGAGGTTTCACGTGACTGGGTCTCGTGGTGACTATTGAGGTTGCATTTCTTGAAGTGTGATATGTTTCTAGTGATTTGCTTGTGGCCAGCTTTTGCCGTGATCATAGTCCCTTTTCGTCTGCTTACCCGGAGAGGGAGATCGAGATAGCGACTGTCTGCTTTGGTTCTCCGGTCGCTCCGGACTATCACCCAGTCTCCTTCCTGGATGTCAGTGTCTCTGGCTCGTCTACGCCGATCAGCGTATGCTTTCATTTTCAGCTTCTTTTCATGGTCTATCTTGACCAGTGTGTCATGGTCGATATTTACAGTCCGTGGTTGAAGTGTGCTGTTCATCATGGGCAGTCGAGTGCGGGGGGTTCTTCCTAGCATCACAGTGGCTGGACACTGGTTGGTGGTGCTGTGCGGCGTGGTGCGATATGCCCGCAGTACTTCATTCAGGGTTTGCTGGATGTCTCGGTGAGTTAACTCAGCTTGCTGAATTGCCTTTTTCAGAGTTCCCATAAAGCGTTCCACCATGCCGTTGGCTTGGGGCCATAGCGGTGTGACTTTCTGGTGCTTGAAATTGAGATGTTCTGCAAACTCTGTAAATTCATGGCCGTTGAATGGGGGCCCGTTGTCGGATTTGACTCGCAGCGGGATACCCCATGCTGCAAAGATTTCGTCAAGCACTAGAATCACTGTGGTTGCTCTGGTGGATGACAGTAGATGTGCAAATGGAAATCGGGAGTATTCATCCATTACGACAATGATGTATTGGCCTGATCTTAATGGACCAAAGAAGTCGACGGCGACTTGCTGCCATACTCCTTCGGGCAGTTCTGACATTTGGAGTGGAGCCGGCGGTTCTTCACGACTCACTAGTTGGCATGTCATACAGTCTTTGAGAGTTGTCTCCACCATTTGATCCAATGTGGGGAACCAAACACGTTCTCGCAGGGCCTGCTTTGTGGCACTTGTGCCTCTGTGACCTTCATGGGCGAGATTGATCACCCCTTGACGTAGCCTTTGTAGTATTACAATCCTCCCCGCTCTCAAGAGTAGGCCATCGTCACTGATGGACAGTTCGTCTTGTACATGTTTAAATGCTATCAGGTCACGGGCGTGCTGAGTGGATTCTTGAGAAACGTCCTTTACATGGCGCCAGGAATTGTTGCGTATGCGGTCCATGACATCTTGCAGAATTGGGTCTTGTGCTGATGCTTCCCGAATGGCTTCCAGCTGGACTGTAGGTGGGCAAGCGGTGCCAACAACAAAATTAATATATTCTTCCGCCAGGGAGTGCGCGACACCGGTGATTGGTTGGGGGTGTCAGGACATATAGTCGGCTGGGTTTTCTGCTTTCCCTGGTTTGTGGATAATAGTGTAGATGTAATCCTGGAGGCGTAGTCCCCATCGTTCGATACGTGGTGGGATCTTGGCGTTGGGATTGCCGAAGATGGTGACGAGTGCTTGGTGGTCTGTGATGATCATAAAATGTTTCCCATAGACAAACAGATGGAAATGCTCACATGCCCACACCACTGCCAGGCTCTCCTTCTCTGGTTGAGAGTATGCTTTTTCGGGGTCTGTGAGGCTGCGGCTGGCATATGCGATGATGTGCCGCTGATCCGAGTCCTCTCGATATTGTGCCAGGATGGCGCCTAGACCTACCGGGCTGGCATCAACAGTGATTTCTGTTCTTTTCTTGGTGTCAAAATAGGCGAGGTTTATGGCTAAGCTTACAGCCTGTTTGATCTCGACGAACGCTCGTTCACACGTAGTAGACCATGCAAATGGTTGACCCTGATGTGTGAGCTCTCTTAGCGGGTAGCTGATGGTAGCGAAAAGGTACCTTCCTATGATGCTGAGCAACGGGTGTCACACGTTCGTCGATGTGCAGTTTCACTTTGAAATGGTTAAGTTTCCCTAGTCCCTTGAAGAGGTTTGGAAATTTCGCGACAATGTCAGGAGCATCCTCGGTCATGTAGAGGAGTTCTACTTGTTTTAGCCTTTCCGCAGTCGGCAGGCTGAGCAAACAGTCAGCCAGATCCGGTCCTTCTACGACATGGATGTAGGCTGGGATCTTCCGGTCTTTGAACGACAGTGTCGTGTGGAAACGACCTAGGCATGGCAATGGTTTTCTTGACATCCACGTAAGTATGCGGACGGCTGCTGGCTCCAACTTGGGTCATGGTTTCATGTTTTGGTATTCAAGCGCTCAGATGTAGTTTAGTGATGCCCCTGAGTCAAGGACGAATTTGGCTGGATGATCTCCGATCTTGATGTCTAGCTTCGGGTATCTTTTCAGGCGGTCAGGGTCCGACACCATACAGATGTACTCGTCACTGTCTTGTGACACTAGTGTGTGTGAGAGTGATTCACTGGACGTTGATCTCTGGGACCGATATGAGTTTGTGGACCGACTTTGAGAGTGGTATGAGCTTGCTGATTGGCCTCGTGGTCGGTATGGGCTTGTTGACCGAGCACTTGACCTCGATGAGCTGGAGGAGCGTCCTTCCCTCCCTTTTACTGCTCGAACATGGTGTCGCGTGGCATGCCGGGATTTTCTGCACCCTGGTGTTCACTTCGCGATGCTGGTCGTTTTCGGCACCTGCGTCCTCTTCGCGCCGTTTCTGGAGCCTGAAATCTGCTTGGTGAGGAGAAATCGAAGCTGCTTGTCTCTACTGCAGTCTTCGCTTTCCTGGCGCTTTCTCGCCGGCTCGCCCGCTCTCTTTTTCGCGCTCTTTTGCGCTGTCGGATGGCGGGCTGTCGACTCGGCTGGGGCTGCGCTTTATTTCAGTGGGTATGCAGGAATCCCACCCTCGTCGCCATTGTTGCTTACCCCTTTGTACAAAGACACTGTAGTCGGAGCTTCAGGGTAACACTTCTTTATTGCCCTGCTACCAGCTTTCAACTAACTTAACTTCCCCAGTTCCGGTTCCTGTTTCCTGTTCCCCCGCCCCTTCCTACTTGCCTGCCCTGTCCCTGGACAGAGGTCAGGCATAACGATATGACACGCATATTACATCTATTTCACCCCGGCACCAAAATGACATCCCTGTCCCCGGCACTGTTACATGTAGCACACTGGTGCTATAAATGGGGTTTACTGATCACTAAAGCTACTCAGCCATATGCCCCTGCATTTCCACTACTGGGCACCCCTAGGGAAGACCAGACCACCTGTGAACGGAAACTTGCTGCCTGGCCTGAGGTAGGCTTATACCATTGAGATCCTAGTGGCAGATGAGGAACTCCCACCTGGTCCTTTTCTACTACACAATTCCATAGTTGGGACCTTTAATGCATGCTGGGGCATCATGCAAAACGAATGCCCAATGCACATCACTGGCCAATATCTTCACACCATGGGCACGGTCCACCATTTGATGCAGTGGTTTGCTGAATTGTTGCTTGCGCACACTTCACTTCCATTGACCGGTCTACACTGCCACTGGTAAATAGACCTGGGCTGCCCTTGCACAGATAAAGAGTGCAGGGCCATTATTGGATAACCAACGATTGTTCAACGCAATGGGCGATTCCGTCTTATACCATATTACTTACTCAACAGGGCTTATCTCACTTCTGATAAGATAAATCGTTATTACCACTGTACTGACGCTGTCTGCTCCTGCTGCTCGCTAACTGGCGCTGGCCTGAAACACATGCTCTGAGAACGTCCCACCCTTCACTAATTCTGGCCAGGCATGACCTCTCGCTTGGAAAACTGCATGGAGCAACCCGTAATTCACACTTGGAAGGTCTGCTTGTTAGGCCTTAATATTAGGGACAAGAAACATAGAGCCACCACCCGGTTCATAGACCTTGGACTTCTCCTAGAGAAGCAATTGATCACCTGTAGATGGAGGTCACAGGCGCACCCTGCGATCACGGTCTGGGAGCTCTCCGTGCAGACCTGGGCCCAGGGCTTTAAGTGGGCCGGGTCTCACCGGTGCAGAGCACCAGTAGTTTTTTAAAGGGGGCCTCGAAACGGGTCTCTATCGAGCTCTGTTTTGTGCCCTGACACAGGTGGTCAGTTTTTTTCCGGACTGCAGTGACAGCAGGCACATCGATGTGCGCAGTGCACACTGCTCACTTCTTACTAGTGGAGAAGTTACGGCATGCCGTCATGCCAGGTGAGTCTTGTAGGGGAAGGGACATCTTTTAAATAGAGAGGAAAGGCGGGCCGACATCGGCACCGCCGCAGGTATGGCGGGGCGCACCGGCCCCCACCCGCTACCCGCTATAGCTGTTGGGGCGCTCCCCCCAACGCGTCACCATGACGCGGCAGGCGTGCCTCCAACGTAGATTGGACCTCGGGTCCCAGAGTGACCTGGAAGTGAGTGAATCACTTCCGTGTCACTTTGAGACAAAGGCCAGGCCAGTTAGATCCGGCCTGGCCGAAGAGGGGTTAAAAGGCCGTGGAGCGCGGGAGTCTGCCTCTTTCACTCCGCGCGCCACAGCCTGCCCCTTCAGCCTCTAGGAGGCTGTAATTCTTTTTCTTCTTTGTTCCCCTGCAGGTTTGTCGCCAAGACGATTGTCGAATGTTGCACAGCTACATATAGCACAAGTGGCCCGATGGAGACGACAGGAGCTTTCGTATAAACAAGGATTGCAAGTCGGGACCCATTTAAAGTGGCCAGGTTGCCGACGGGGCCGGCGTGCCGAGGATGGTTGGCAGTGCTTGGGGGGGACTCCGGATCAGCATTGGTGTTCGACCAGGGACAACGGCGGCAAGGCAGGCCAACATGGGATTTTGTCGCGGCTGGGAAGGTTTGGTGAGCACAGCTGAGTGACTCGTATTGGTATGCCCGGGGCAGCAGAGAGGCTCCGGCGGGCATGGCTCTGGCAGTGAGGTGGGTGGCCCAGTGTGCGGATGCTTCGAGTGTGTTGATCTTGTGACCAAGGTTGGCCGGCGTGGCCCGCGTGGTTGAAGCGTTGTGCTGATGGCGCCGAAGTCGGGAGCCCCGTATGGACTTGGTAGAACTGGACACGGGGCGGCACAATGCCATTGTTTGAGGGCCTGAGAACAACCAAGGGTTGGCTCTAATCAGTATGGCTGAGCCGTAATCATAAATAACAAAAAGAGTTTGCCAGTACTGATATCAATGAGTAATATGCATGAAATTCAAACGCAGTACATGAAACAGCATTCAAGACTGGGAGCTAGTCAATAGCTTTTTATTATTTTTTCACTTTGTTAGCAAAGAGACATATTTTTTCAAATATATTCAAAAACAAACATATAATACATGGTAAATAGAAACTCAAGTTCGGGGATCATTCATCATATCAGACATATCACAAGCAAACGACATACAGCCATTCAAGGGGGAAAGAGATACAATGATTACAAAAACTGTACAAAAGGGTGCACTATTTACAATATAATAACAGACACAAGACAAGAAGAAAAAGAAAGAAAAGCCAACGTCTGCGGAGCAATTGAAAGGTAATATCACTTCAAAAATATTCTAACACGGGGTACATTCCTATATTAAATCTGAATATCCGAGATACTTTGTTAATCGTTAGGTGAAGGTAATGTACACAACAAAATGATAAGCAACAAGAATCCTTTCATTTCAAGCTTATCACTCTTGCAGACAGCGATATGGCTGGGGCCTACGCGTTTCGAATCCCGCTGATTTCTGGGGATTCTCTTCAGGGCCTTCGGTGAACTCTATATAAAGATACAGAAAAGAGGAGGAACAAAGTATGAGAAACTCAAAACACCAAAGTTTTTTTTAAAAAAATTGCGGATCAGCATCAGGCACACAACTCAGCAACAGCCCACCTCTCCACAGGCTTACCGGAAAGCAAAGATGCCGATTAACGGAGGTCTGAAGGTTGTGACGGGGTGGACTGAGCCAAAGTCTGAAAAATTAGTTCAAGGGAAGTCAGTGGACTAAAAATTTTTTTTTAATTAACAGGAGATCAAAAATGGGGGGCTAGTTTTGACTTACCTTATCTATCAGAAGAGGAGTTTTTTGAAGGAGAAGCTTGGTGACAGAATTTAGCAAACGAGAACCTGTGTGGAGGTAAACGTAGGAAATATCAGAGAGGGGCTCTAATAACGCTGGATGATTACTACTCTACAGATTCATTATACCTCCCACCTAGTTAATATGGTCCGAGGGTTGTAATGGGTGCAGCCTTTGGAGAGTGAGTTAGCCGCGAAAAGGTCTAAAGAAAATGGAAAGGAACATCAGTGTACATAACCTGCAGAGCTACGCATTTATCTAAGTCAGACTCACGAAAAAATGTCGACATCTGGAAGAAAATCTTACCGATAGAACAACAAGTCAGGTAAGGTATTTAAAATAGTATGGCGATTTCTTTAGGTTGGCGCTTTATTAATCTTGAGCGATATCTTTAAGTAGGCGTTTTCTTAATCTAAAAGCAAGCCAACAATGAATATAGTTAGCAACGACCAAACATGGATTTATAAGTTTGGTACTGTTCATGGAGGCGGCTTACCGCAATAGTAGATAACACGAGTTGAACCGCGCAGGGCGGGTCGCGGGAACAGTGAAGTTCAAGGCGCCTGAAACAACCGTGAAAACAAATGATTAAATGTTTGTAATTGTTCTCGGTTGTAACGGCTCAAGCTTAAAAGTTTTAAGGGGCTTACCAACATCTTTGCAATGCAGGGCCGACGGGAATTAATTATTAACCGAAACCAAAGAAGACAATGCGAGCGTTAGTCTAACAGGAAGGAAAGACCGGCTAGCGGTAAAGGAAAGGGTTCTGGAAGAATGTACTTACGATCGATTAATCTGACGGGACCTTTAGCTCGGCGGCGTCTGCACCAGCACTGAACAATGGCTCAAGCGCAGTAGCAGGCCGGGGCAGAACTGGTGACTAAATACCTAAACCAGGTGGACAGTCACGCCCTCTCAGTGGCTGAAGTTGCAAGAAAAAAGCGGACCGGAGCAACCATGAGACGGACCGGAATATTTAACCAGGGAAGCGAGTTTTAACAACTCGCTTGGGATTAAAGTTTGAAAATTTCGCTCAATTCATTGAGCCCAGATACTGCTGTATCGAACTTAACAATGAGAAATGCTTCTCTTTTGGATAAAGCCAAGTTCTGATCACCTCCTCGAGGGTTTTTTTCCATTTTAGAAATCACTGTCCATTTCAAATCACTGACCGAGTGTTGCAATCGCGTCCAGTGTTGCACCAAAGGGGCATTTTCAACTTTCCTTTTTATGCTAGACTTATGTTGCGAAATCCGTTGACGGACTTCTTGGTTCGTTTTGCCTATGTATAGCAAATGGCATGGGCATATGATGCCGTAAACAACAAACTTGCTCTTACAGTTGCTTACGGTATCATGCTTCCAGTAGATTCCATTATGTTGGAATAAGGAACCCTCCATAGTGGAATCGCAGCATAGACAGGTGCCACATTTGTGGTGTCCGAGGATGGGAGGCATCCCCATCATTTGACGTAACGTCGGGGGTTTAGACACAGGCATAGCCGCTCGGACTATATGATTGCCAATATTGTTTTCTTTTTTAAAGGCAAATAGGGGCACATTTACCAAACTGTCATCAAGATCCTTTACTAAATGCCAATTCTGTTTTATGATTTTTTTCAAATGGTTGGCATTAGGGCAATAGGTAGTGACACATACCTGCCGTTTTAACTCGGGTTTAGTTTTGCGTTCCAAAAGTGTCTCTCGTGGGGTCCATTGAGCTCTCTTCATACATGTCTTGACAAGTTTTTTAGGGTACCCCCTCTCACACAGCTTTGATGTTAAATTTTCTGAATGTTGTTGGAAATCCTCTTTAAACGTGCAGTTCCTGCGTACTCGCAGAAACTGCCCATATGGGAGGTTTTCTTTTAGATTTCTAGGATGATTGCTGTTAAACATCAGAGACTTATTCCGGTCTGTGGGTTTGGTATATAGTGTGGTCGCTAGTTTCCCTTCTGATGCCCCTTAAAACTTTTAAGCTTGAGCCGTTACAACCGAGAACAATTACAAACATTTAATCATTTGTTTTCACAGTTGTTTCAGGCGCCTTGAACTTCACTGTTCCCGCGACCCGCCCTGCGCGGTTCAACTCGTGTTATCTACTATTGCGGTAAGCCGCCTCCATGAACAGTACCAAACTTATAAATCCATGTTTGGTCGTTGCTAACTATATTCATTGTTGGCTTGCTTTTAGATTAAGAAAACGCCTACTTAAAGATATCGCTCAAGATTAATAAAGCGCCAACCTAAAGAACTCGCCATACTATTTTAAATACCTTACCTGACTTGTTGTTCTATCGGTAAGATTTTCTTCCAGATGTCGACATTTTTTCGTGAGTCTGACTTAGATAAATGCGTAGCTCTGCAGGTTATGTACACTGATGTTCCTTTCCATTTTCTTTAGACCTTTTCGCGGCTAACTCACTCTCCAAAGGCTGCACCCATTACAACCCTCGGACCATATTAACTAGGTGAGAGGTATAATGAATCTGTAGAGTAGTAATCATCCAGCGTTATTAGAGCCCCTCTCTGATATTTCCTACGTTTACCTCCACACAGGTTCTCGTTTGCTAAATTCTGTCACCAAGCTTCTCCTTCAAAAAACTCCTCTTCTGATAGATAAGGTAAGTAAAAACTAGCCCCCCATTTTTGATCTCCTGTTAATTAAAAAAAGATTTTTAGTCCACTGACTTCCCTTGAACTAATTTTTCAGACGTTGGCTCAGTCCACCCCGTCACAACCTTCAGACCTCCGTTAATCTGCATCTCTGCTTTCCGGTAAGCCTGTGGAGAGGTGGGCTGTTGCTGAGTTGTGTGCCTGATGCTGATCCGCAATTAAAAAAAAAAAAACGTTGGTGTTTTGAGTTTCTCATACTTTGTTCCTCCTCTTTTCTGTATCTTTATATAGAGTTCACCGAAGGCCCTGAAGAGAATCCCCAGAAATCAGGGGGATTCGAAACGCGTAGGCCCCAGCCATATCGCTGTCTGCAAGAGTGATAAGCTTGAAATGAAAGGATTCTTGTTGCTTATCATTTTGTTGTGTACATTACCTTCACCTAACGATTAACAAAGTATCTCGGATATTCAGATTTAATATAGGAATGTACCCCGTGTTAGAATATTTTTGAAGTGATATTACCTTTCAATTGCTCCGCAGACGTTGGCTTTTCTTTCTTTTTCTTCTTGTCTTGTGTCTGTTATTATATTGTAAATAGTGCACCCTTTTGTACAGTTTTTGTAATCATTGTATCTCTTTCCCCCTTGAATGGCTGTATGTCGTTTGCTTGTGATATGTCTGATATGATGAATGATCCCCGAACTTGAGTTTCTATTTAGCATGTATTATATGTTTGTTTTTGAATATATATTTGAAAAAATATGTCTCTTTGCTAACAAAGTGAAAAAATAATAAAAAGCTATTGACTAGCTCCCAGTCTTGAATGCTGTTTCATGTACTGCGTTTGAATTTCATGCATATTACTCATTGATATCAGTACTGGCAAACTCTTTTTGTTATTTATTGTTTGAGGGCTGCATGTGGAGTTGTGCAGAGGGTGTGCCCTAGTGGCCGGCGGATGATCCTAGGCGAAGCGGGTGGTCTCCCTGTTGATCAAATGGTGTTGTCTCCACTGTAGGTCAGTGCCCTCGGTGCCCTGCTCCTGATGTTTGGGTTTCAGTTCTTGGGGCGAGTGTATAATGTAGTGGGTGCTCATGCAGATGGAGCGCTACTTCGGGGCTAGATAACTCGCGATAGACCAGGGATTATGGTCTGGTCAGCGGCCGCACATCTGGTAGCTTGAAAGGGACTCCACAGATTTAACCGTGTGTTGAAAGCCGGTGGCGGAGCCAGTATGTCCGAAGCCTTAATGCAGGGAAGAAAGTGGACCCTCGGGCTCCTGTGTAAATTAAAAACAAATATGTGCACGTTTTTGGTTTCTCCATAATTGGATTTATCGTGAGTGTAACATCCGGGATCGGTTTCCGAACCAGCCAGAGTTGGTTGTCAAGGGAGCATGCAACTATATATGGGTGCAACAACAGTCCAGGGGATACTACTTATTATTGGAGGGGTAGGTGTTCACTTAAGGAGGTTTTTTACTCAATATTGGTCCATTTTGTTTGGGCTGAAGTCCGGACTCCACGTAATCGTGACCCTCCGACTGTTTTTTTAGTTTTTTTTAGCATGCAATTGCCTAGCGGTTTTCCTTCTGGGTCCACTTCCTACCTTTAGTTTAACCACTGAGAAACCCTTATCTGTATCCCATGCAATTGCAGACGCAATGATAGGATTAGATCCCTCACTGTGGTACTCTGATTTATAATCCCAGGGACGCTGATGGGAAGGGAAATAGCGGAAATGGGTTACCAGTTGATTGCTAATTAATTAGCAGCACCATGCAGTCACCCAACAATGTTCTTACTGGACAAAACGTCCCAACAATGTTCTTACTTGACAAAACGGCCCACGATAGTGTAACTGGCGCTATGGTAAGCACTCATCAATGCATATGCCCGCTACGGAAATTATGGTAGGGGGCCAGGTGTCTTATGGTTGACCTAGCCGATTTACTGATAAATCTCTTGGAACTACACCTATGTGTGTCAGGGCCAGTAAGCTAAATTCTGCTAGTGGGCTTGCATCAACGGTTTGTTTCACCCGCAGGGGGAGCCATGTAATTATGGCAGACCTATCGGGCGGCACACTATGCGATGCACATATCTTTAGCTTACTTGTTTTTAAGCTATGCCCTTATTTACATTGGCCACACCCCTTTCAGAGACACCCCCCCCCCCCGTTTTTCCATCCCTCTTAAAGCCCTGCCTGGGTCTGAGCTTAGGTTATTTTCAACAAACAAGGGGACCCGATGACTAGCTAAGGACCCCGGGTATCAATTATTTTAAAGAACAATTGTCCTTAGGTAAAATATACAAAGAACAGATAAGAAATAGACCTTGATGGGTACTATAAACATTCAATGTCCGCCAGACAGAGATTTTTTAATGTGCAATATAATCAAAAATTAGTATACATAAAGAGCGACATGAAATCAGACGGGACGCAGTCCAGCACCAGAACTAGGAAAAGGAGTGTACAAAACACAAAACATATAAACATGAAGGGTTTCAGGCAAAAATAGAGCTTTGGTAGCTTGGGCTGATCATGAAATAAAACAAGCCAACCAACATAGTGACCACATTTTTCATACAAATAGCAAAGTAGTGGCACTGTTTCATTTGTCAACGACGTTTCGATCCCAGGCCCTTAGATTACAGGGATCATCATCAGGACTAACTATGGGGCCGATTATGATTGCGGTTAATCCGCATCCGCCGGGCCGGCGGAAGCCACCGCCGGCCCGGAGGATGCGGATTAACCGCTGCGGACTGAAAAAGCCCCCCGCCAGATTAGGATGGCTGGGGGATCTTTTTTCTGTGCGACCGCAGCGGAAAAGCTCTAACATGGCTGACGGTGTCTATCAGACACCGCCAGCCATATTAGGATGTCAGCGGTCCTATGCCTTTCCACGGCGGCATTTCCGCTGTGGAAAGGCATTCGGACTTTTCTTTGGGGGCCCGTTGCGGGGCCCCAGGGGTGAAGGGGGGTGGTGGGTGCACATGGGGGGTTACCTATGGTACCCCCCCTGCCTTTGCGTGCACAAAGTGGCAGGTACCACGCGGTGCCTGCCGCTTCGTGCATGCAAAGGAAATCATGCACTTTTAACCTTGCGGCGGGTGCTGCTTGAAGCAGCATCCACCGCAATGTTAAAGGTAGGGGATGTGACCGCCAGGGTGGCGGTCACATCCTAATTGGGATGGAGGGAACGCCGTAGCCCCTGCGGACGGTCCCTCCACCTCGGGGGTGGCGGACGGACGCAAGTCCGTCCGCCATCCTAATCGGCCCCATAATGATTTGTCTGGTTAATTAACACAATGCCTCGTAAGAAGGTCGGATGGATACGTGGAACCGATGCGATCAATAGAGTAGGGGTCGGAGCTGGTGCTATTGGTAACGCAACCAAGGAGCTGAATGGTGGGGGCGAGCCGTGGGATCGGCTTCTGCCGTGAAAATCCAATTTAGGGAGCGTGTGCGGGGATCGGCACAGGGCTCCACGAATCTTGATTGTGGATTGCGGTGATATGCTTGTCGTTCTCGTGCACGATGGCAGGAACTGAGCTTAGGGCGCTGCTTTACACAGAAAAGACACACAACCCTGCATAAGCAGGCGCGGTGTGTCCATTAGGGCGTGGGGGCATAGCCCCCCCCCCCGCCCGCAGCCGCCCGCAGCTCCAACGTTTCTGAACTTAAGTAAACTGAATAGTTTACTTAAGTTCAAAGACCGACGCCGAGGGAGAACTGACAATGCATGCCAGCCAGCATGACGTCAGACCGCCCACCCCCTGGGCGGTCTGGCGTCATGTTGCCTGACATGCATTGTCAGACATGGGGGCAGTAGGCAGCAGCACAACACAAGTGCGCATGAGTGGGGACGGAGGGCGAATTTTCGCACCATGCCCACTCATGCGCACTTGTGTTTTAACTTGTTAGCGCATGCCCATTAGGAGCCCCTCGGTCTCCTAATGGGCGTGCTGATGGCGAGGATTAACTGTGCCCTGGCGCTGCAGATTGGCTTAGGGGTTGCCACTCAGTGCTGCTGTTCCTCTTCCTGTTCCTGTTTGAAGATGAGGAGCCAGCGCGGACCAGAAGCAGAGGCGGTCAGGTAAGTTTTCTTAATGTTATTCTCCCTTGGCGCACCCCCCACCGCGCCCCCCTCCCCGCCACCCCCCCTCGCGAGTACTGCATTGATTTGTCAGTTTGTTAAAGAAGATGAAGATAAGGCGTGTAACCACTGTTCAGGAGACCGCTTCCAGGCACAAATGGAAGATCAGTGCTTAGTTGAGTCTGTGTATGAGAGACGGCAGGCCTCAACACTCACTATCACTCCCACATGTTATTGAGGCTTTTGGATACAACGCAAGGGTGGGCAAAGGGACTAAAGTGATGAGCTCAAGAAAAAGGCCAGATACCAAGGAACAGGAAAAAGTGGCTGAATGCCAGCACGGTCCCACTTTCCTTTGCAGTGTAGGGTGTTGCAGTGACGAACAGCCTACAATAACACCAGTGTCTGTGGGGGGGGGGGGCTGCTTGCATTCTTGGGTCTGTGCTGAGCACCCCCAGCTGCTCAGAGGCCCCAGCTGACGTGGTGTTATGTACTGGAGTCTGTCACCAGGCAATGTCGGGCCTAGATAGGCTGAAAGACATGAAACCTATTGAGTGCAGTGCATTGAAGGGTGAGTGATGCCTGTGTGAGTGCAGGGTGAGCAGTGTGCCTGTGTGAGTCCAGGGTGAGTGGTGTCTGTGTGAGTATAGGGTGAGCAGTGTGCCTGTGTGAGTCCTGGGTGAGTGATGTCTGTGTGAGCGCAGGGCGAGCAGTGTGCCTGTGTGAGTCCAGGGTGAGTGATGTCTGTGACAGTGCAGGGTTGGTGATTGGTGATGTCTGTGTAAGCGCAGGGTGAGCAGTGTGCCTGTGTGAGTCCAGGGTGAGTGATGTCTGTGTGAGTGCAGGTTGAGCAGTGTGCCTGTGTGAGTCCAGAGTGAGTGATGTGGATGGGTGAATGCTGGCTTAGTGATGTGTCAGGGCAGGGTGAGTAATGGGTCTATGAGTGCAGGGTGACTGTGCCTATGCGAATGCAGGGAGAGAGATGTATCTGTGCAAGTGCAAAGAGACTTGTCTGGCTACTCCCAGAGATGTATTGGCCAAGATACCTCTTTCTCAAATGTGCTTAAGAATGCACCGTTTGCCCTCTCTTTTTTCAAAATGTTCTTGTGGGAGAAACCCCGAATCCCTCATAGGTGTTTGGCCTTGCTCGCTGCGCGCGCTCGTCACAGTGCAGTATTTACGCCTCACCACTTTCAAATGTCAACAGCCGCCCCTGTGCATAAGTACCTGTTGGCAGCTAGCTATGATGCCATCCTGGTTCATTTCCAGACTGCCCTGCCGCCTGCCCATGAACCGCCTGGGGAGACCTCGTCTCCAGCGGCTGCCGACACCCCCGCCCACCCCCGGACTACTATCCTATCTCCAGGAACGCCTGTAGCTCTCTCCTGAACACGTTGCCTCCCAATATAAGACCTGTCGTTTCTTCCTTCATTCACACTGCTTCTCTGTAATGGTGCTCTTTTACCCTCTCCTCCGCTTATAAGTGACGTGGACCTGATGTTGATGCTCCTTGTTTGGTTAAAAAACATATTTTTGTTTCATAAATTGCTTCTTGAATCTTCTAACTGTTGCAAAGATGCTCACTGCTGTTACTAGATATTTTGTGTCCCACATCTGTTACAGCAATATGTAATCTTTGTACACCCAAAAATACAATACAACGATTCAAACAAAAAACGAATGTTACCCTGATGGGAGACAAAAAACCACACAGTGCCAGCGCTGATTCTCACAGAACCGAAAAGCTTACACCTTCTTGCATACATTAGCACGTCGCTGACGTACATTTGTTAACACTGTTTTTTAAGTATTTCAGACAGGCGGCTCTAACAAGAGCGAAAAAAGGCATGAACAGTTCTCAATGCGAGCCCAGGCCTTTCAGAAAACCCAGAGGCACTGGAGTCCAACGCCTGCAAATAAGAAAAGCCCTAAAATAAGCGAATTGCTACCTGCAGTGACCCCTGAACTCCAGGTGCACAGGTGCCGTTCCGCTCCCTCTTATCTGTTTGTTAAATCAGAACAAATGAGAGATATTAACAGAAAAGGCTCCCCTTACCTAAGCACTGCTCAAGAATGACATTTTGACAAATTATACATATATAGGGTCAGACTGTATTAAAACGTGGTACTTGTATTGCTCGAACAAAGGGGCATATTACCAACAACTAGCGATAATTATCGCTATGTTGGCTTAGTGGCAATATTTTTATCGCCGAGCTGCGGCGATTTTTATCGCTTAGGAACCTTGCTATTATCAAGGTTTATCTCCTAAGCGATAAAAATAGGCCGAAATGTATGAATATCGCTGCAAAGTCAGCGATATTCATGCATTACCAAGCTAATGCTCTTAGCCATGTTATCCACCTACCATTGGATAACATGGCTAAGAACTGCTCAGGGCAGGGGTTAGCTTTTGGAGATAATCGTGCTTAGCGCGAATTTCTCCAAAAGTTGGTAATAGGAGATAGCGATGTTAGCAACAGTTTCCAGTCGCTAACATCTTGGCACGCCCACTTTGCATGTCATTAGTGATAAATTTCACTGACATGCAAAGCGGGGCCCAAGATGGTCGCTATCTCCTACTAGCTGTCGCTAACTGGTGTTAGCGACAGCTAGGTAATAGGGAGATAATTTTATCTCCGCTTTCTTGGCTTTTAAAGCCAAAAAAGCGGAGATAAACCCCCTTGATAATATGCCCCAAAGTGTGCTCACTTAGCACAGGAAATAACAGAACACAAAGCACTGTCCTTTGGTGGTGAAGGGGCCGAGACGAAGACGTTCATTCTGTAGCTGAATAGCATAATGTCCCCACTTTACCAAACTGCGTGAACCTGTGCGAAGCACTTTACATCATTCTGCCGCCTTCGACTCAAGTGGCAGATCTGAGGCCACCTGAAACAAATTCAGCCCAAGATGAATGCTACTTAAAAACTTCTCTTATTTATATTTTAGTACACAATAATGTTGCTCCACACCCAGTAATAATACTGGCCAAATATACAGTCAGCATGACAGGCTGATGTCTCTTCGTTCACTTGTGGCAGTGGTGTCAGGGCACTCCCAGAGGGAA
Source organism: Lissotriton vulgaris (assembly GCF_964263255.1). Taxonomy (NCBI): domain Eukaryota; kingdom Metazoa; phylum Chordata; class Amphibia; order Caudata; family Salamandridae; genus Lissotriton; species Lissotriton vulgaris. Next base: position 274,348,820 of record NC_141698.1, on the reverse strand, counting down.
AAGTTCTTGTTTAAAAACTCTAACCTCTAACAGATGTCAATGCAATGATATCATGAAGTGGAACACAAGGGTTCAAGAAATAGCCTATTTTTAGTTTGAAAAAGGACAATATCATATTTGACATGACCTCAGCTGTGTTGTTCACATGCAGATTCTTTCGATGGTTCAGCTCGTGCTTCGGCTCGAGGAACCGAGCCAGTCGCCTTGGTTCGGCAGTGTCTGGGTTCTCCCTGTGGCTTACCCACTTCTACCCCTAATTCCTGAGCACAGAATGCACTGAGCATCTCTAAGCTATTATTCATTATTATTAGGAGGTGTTGCTCCAATTGGAATTGGAATTGGAAGTGGATTTGTAGAGCGCGTAGCTACCCGTGGGCGTCCCAGCGCTGGACTCGTAAGATTATATCTGGAACAGAGTGACCTAGGGGAACAGCCAAGTTTTCAATAGCCTGCGGAATTTTAGTAGATTGGTCTCCCCACGGATGTTGAGGGATAGGGAGTTCCAAAGCTTGGAGGCGTATGAAAATAGGCGTCCCCCTGAACGTGCTCTCTTGATTCTGGGGACGCTTGCCAGGGAGAGGAGGTCGGATCTTAGCTTCCTGTTAGCTTTGTATGGTTTGACCAGGGATCTCAAGATTGGGGGTCCCTTGTCTTGAAGGATTTTGTGTGTGATGCAGAGGGTTTTAAAAGTGATTCTTTCAGGGTTTGGGAGCCAGTGTAGGGAGTTTAGGGCAGGCTTCGCAGAGCATCGGTGTTTTGTGGCTGTTAGCAGCCTGGCTGCTGCGTTCTGGACATGTTGAAGTTTGCTGACGACCGATTTCGGAGCGCCATGGTATAGAGCATTTCCGTAATCTAGTCTGGACATAATAAGGCCCTGAATGAGGAGTTTCCTGAAGTGAGGTGGTAAGAGGGGGAGGATTTTGCGTGCAGTGCGTAAGAGGCCAAAGCAGGTTCCAGCGGTTTTCCTCGCTTGTGTTTGGAAGTTAAGATCCTGGTCGAGCCAGTCACTTAGGCTCTTTATTTCTTTTTTTGGGGTGGGGGTTGGTCCCATGCATGATGGCCACAAAAGTTTGGTGGGGAGTTTGGATTGATTGCCTAGCAATAGGATCTCTGATTTCTCACTATTGAGTTTGAGGAGAGATTCGCTCATCCACTTGGAGATGTTTTTGAGGCACAAGGATAAGTTTTCCTGGCAATGGGCCGACTGGTTTAGGGAAACTATGAGTTGGGTGTCGTCGGCATACATAATTAAATTTATGCCAAAGGGGGCTACAGTTTTCTCCAGGGGGACATATATACGTTAAAAAGTGTGGGGCTTAAGGATGAGCCCTGGGGAACCCCACATTGGAGAGGAACAGCTCTGGATCGTGTGTTTCCTTCGGCGACCTCAAAGGTTCTGTGTTCTAAGAAGGATTTGAGCCAGGACAGGGCAAGACCAGTGACTACAATTCTGCTTAGACGGTGGACGAGGATGGCATGGTCCACCGTGTCGGAGGCAGCACTGAGGTCCAGGAGGATCACTGCTGTTGATCCCCCTGCGTCCAAGATCGTTCTTGCTTCTTCAACCACTGCTATCAGGGCGGTGTAAGTGCCCTGTCCTGGCCGGAATCCTGTCTGAGAAGGATGTAGGAGTCTGTTGGTTTCAAGGAAGGTGGAGAGCTGTTGATTGACAAATTTCTCCGCCACCTTGCTGATTCCAGGTAGAAGAGAAATGGGTCGGTAGTTGCCCAGCTCTAGGGGGTCAAGGTGAGGTTTTTTTAGTAGTGCTCTAACTATGGCCCTTTTCCAGTTGGGGGAGACGATGCCTTTTCCTAGGGAGGAGTTTATTAGGTTAATAATGAGAGGGGTCACGGTGGGAGTCACGAGTTTTAGTTTGTTGAGGGGTGCAGGGTGAATAGGAGAGCCACTCTTGATGGAATTTAAGATGGTTGAGAGTTTCTCCTTTGTCAGTGGGGAGAAAGAGTCCAGGCGGGTGGCATTGATTGCCGGGATTGGGGGGAGGAGATCTGGGAGGTGGTCGGGAGTGGGGAGGGTTTTTAAGATGTTTAGGATTTTAGTGGAGAAAAAATCTGCCAGTTTGTTGCATCTTCGGCCTGAGGGGTCGTTGGCAGGTTGTGGGTCAGGGACTTTCCTCAGTGTTCTGATGATGCAAAATGTGTCCCTAGATGAGTTGGCGGAGGCTTGGATTTTATCTTCAAAGAAGGTCGCCTGGGTAATTTTTAAGCTGGCTTTATAGGATCTAATGGCTGTTTTGTATTCGATTTTATTCTTGTAGGACCAGTCCTTCCTCCATAGGCGTTCAAGTTTTTTACATTGTTTTTTTAAGTCGCTGAGTCCCGGGGTAAACCAGGGAGATTTAAAGTTTCCCTTTTTGTTAGGGAGAGTTTTTCTTGGCCGAGTTAGATCTAGTGACTTTTCGATCCAGGTGGAGAATTGCTCATCAGCTAAGACTGGGTCTGGTTCGAGTACTGGTGTCGAGGTTTTGAGTTCAAGTTTCCAGTTTTCAATGACTAGTTTTGACCATGGGCAAACTGGAAGGTGGGGAGAAGGTCTGCAAGGGGTTCAGTGTGGATTTGCCACTTGAATGGGATTAGGCAGTGATCTTACCAGGGGATGGGGAGGGGCTCGTCCGTGCATAGCTCGGAGATATTTGAAAAGATGGGATCATGGAGATGGCCTTTAGCATGAGTGGACAGGTGAATTTTCAGATGGAGGTGGTAGGAAGCTAAGTCCAGTGTTAAGTCTCCTGCCACTTTGTCTGCTGGGTCATCGAAGTGGAGATTTAGATCTCCCAGTATTGTGAAGTTGGGAGATGAGCAGGCCCGAGAGATGGTGGCTTCCATCAAGGAGCTACAGAACTGTCCCTGTGCTCCTGGAGGGCGGTATTTGAGGATGCCTGAGAGTGATTTTAACAGGGAGGTTTGGATGGCAAAGTGGGCGTTTTCACAGTCCTGGAGAGGGCTGTCTAGAAGATGGCAGGAGAGGTGATTTTTGTAAATAACTGCAATTCCACCGCCTATTCCGGAGGACCTGTCGTGGCGTTGGATTAAGGAGCCTAGCGGGAGGGTAGCCACATTTCTGTCAGGAACAGAACCTCTAGCTCTATGTCTTGGAGGAGCATATTTATTTCCACACAGTGTTTAGGAAGGGACCTGCAGTTGAGTAGGGCCATCTTGATCGACCGCTCAGTGGGCGGTGGAGTTGTTTTTGGTGGTGTTAGGGTGTAGGGGCAGTGAGTGCAGTTGCTTTGTCGATCTTCCATGGAGAGCGAGTGGAGACATGGTGTGTGTGTGGTCTGTCTAAGTTGGAGAAGTGTCTCACGAGTGTAGCATTTGGGAGCTATGGGGAGGGGGACAGAGGTTCCTGGCCCTTGGCCCGGTCTGGCACGGATGGGCGTAGACGGGCTTGCCTTTGGCGTGCCTACGGCGCACTGCCGGCACTCCCGCTGCACGCATCTGCTGCGCAACTGGAATGGCATTGGTGTTTTATGGTTAACAGGGTAGAGCAACTAGCCTGCTAACCTGCGCCGCAAGCGAGGGAAGTTGTAATCACTTCCGGGCCCGCCTTCCCTCCACAACAATCTGACGCCATCAGTGGTGGACCGGGGAAGGAGGGTGATTGACAGGTGAGCGTTGGTGCCTAAGCAGCTTGGCAAGGTGAAGTTTAAAAATGATTAGTGAACGAGGGATTGCTCTACAAGTGGTGTTATCTTTTTTTAAAAATCAGGAGAGCTCTTGCCATACACTCCAGCAATGTGACAATCAGCGTCTGTTACCTGAGGCGAGTCTGCCGCCGCGAGTGAAGCACAGGTCTTTGTAGTCAGGGTGGGCAGAACAACTAGCCTGCTAACCTGCTCCGCAAGCGAGGGAAGTTGTAATCTCTTCCGGGCCCGCCTTCCCTCCACAACAATCTGACGCCATCAATGGTGGACCGGGGAAGGAGGGTGATTGACAGGTGAGCGTTGGTGCCTAAGCAGCTTGGCAAGGTGAAGTTTAAAAATGATTAGTGAACGAGGGATTGCTCTACAAGTGGTGTTATCTTTTTTTAAAAATCAGGAGAGCTCTTGCCATACACTCCAGCAATGCGACAATCAGCGTCTGTTACCTGAGGCGAGTCTGCCGCCGCGAGTGAAGCACAGGTCTTTGTAGTCAGGGTGGGCAGAACAACTAGCCTGCTACCCTGCTCCGCAAGCGAGGGAAGTTGTAATCACTTCCGGGCCCACCTTCCCTCCACAACAATCTGACACCGTCAGTGGTGGACCGGGGAAGGAGGGTGATTGTGATTGACAGGTGAGAGCTGGTGCCTAAGCAGCTTCGCAAGGTGAAGTTTAAAAATTATTAGTGAACAAGGGATTGCTGTACAAGTGGTTTTATCTTTTTAAATAAATCAGGAGAGCTCTTGCCACACGCTCCAGCAATGTGACAATCAGCGTCTGTTACCTGAGGCCTTCTTCAGCGGCCTGGGAAGCGCCATTGAATTGTTGGCCAACACTCAACACCGCTTGTTGGATGCACTCTACAAAAGGTGGTAGGATAGTAGATGGAGGCTCACATGGAAGTCAGCTCTCTTGTTAAGATTTGGCCGCCTTGTTCTCGACCATGAAGGGGTATGGAAACTGCCCTTCTGGATGTGAGGAATGAGCTGTGAGAAGGAAATAATCAAGAAAGTTCAGTTAAGTAGACTCCAACCACATCTTTGACACCCTATATCATGACATCACACTTGAGAAACTGGTGCCAATCAGAGTGCCAGCAGGAGCTCTATCCTGGTGCTCATCTTTTGCTCAGTATAGGCCAATTTAGACATACCAAAGGGTCATAATGGCACTGACACTACAAGGTGGAGTATCACATAGTCACCCATTTTTCCCATCTGTTTAAGGTTCACTGTAAGCCTCATGTATTCGAGAATGTTATATAGTTAGTGCACATTGGTGTAGGCAGTGCTTAATTTGAGCCATAGTTTCCGGTCCTCACCACAAACCTTTTCCTAAAACACCAGTTAAGGACACACTCATTTATGGCAGGCACTGGGAGATTAAGTGATTTGCCTAGAATCACAGGATGTTGAGCCGACACCAAGACTCGAACCTGGTTCCGTAGCTCCAACGTTAGTAGCGCTAGCCATTACGTCACACCCCCTTCCAGCTCGTTTGGTTAATTTTTAGGTGGTTCTAACAAGAGCTGTTGCAAGCCGCCTCCTGACCAGAGCCCCGGCACCTTTTTTCCTTTCTTTCTTTTTTTTTACAAATTTACCACTGGGTGTAGGGTTTCACTCTTGCATGGATCATACAAAGCTTTGCATGAAACTCTCCGACAACCTGAAATTCGACAATGAAAAAGAAAATTCTATCCTCGTTACTCCAAAGAATCGATGAATGCCAACTGGATCCATCTGTCTAGCCTCAAGTTCAAGCCGAGTGTTGTGGGTACATTTGTTGCTCCAAACTGTGACCATTTCTGAAGGCTAAGGCACAAACGAAAATACAATGCGTTAGAAAACAACCCTCTTTTATCGATGAACCATCAATTCAATCCACTGTCGATCCACTGAGCATAGGCAGTGTAAGCATCTTAAACTCCTGCAGGTGAAGGAACTGGCTAACAAACTAAAGATCCCGGGTCTAAATGTGCTTTCGACCATCACTCACGAAAAGGAATCAGTGAGGCTAATGCCCTGCCTGTTTCAAGCACTTTTGCCTCACACTGGGTCATTCATACACTGAGTAATGCTAATCAGCATTGTATTGTACTGTATTGTATTGTATTGGGTTCTTATATAGCGCAAACTGCCACCCTACGGGTATCCTGGCACTTGTCAAGAGTAATGCTAATCAGTGAAATAGCAATGCAAGAGGGGATACTTGATGGAAACCATTTGAAATAAAGACAAGTTTTTTTAAATCACATGTGACATTATATTGAACTCCTTTGCGGTGCACACACTGCGGTACCAGCGCCTAAAGCCTGGGGACCTGTTGCCTCAACTGGCTTCACTGTTCTTAGTGGTCATCGTTGCCTGTTGCTCTTCATCACGGGAAGGGAAGCAAACAAAACAGTGATAATGTGTAGGAGAAGCATAGAGTTCCAGTGTCCTTTGGATTACAGGCATGTTGTTAGATTAGATTTATGATTACGGTGTCCTGGGGTTTACATTTGGACAAGAGCCTGGTTTGTTTGTTTTCAGTTACAGCACATCCCAGGGCTAGTCAGAGCTGCAGTGTCTGTGATGTCCTCACAAATAAAACTAGAATTGAATGAGAGCTGTGTGTGAGACACTGGTGAGAAAGACTAGGATTTAGCTGAAGGTTAGGATTGAGCTTTTAAATTTGATCTGGTAGTAGGTAGAGGTTTAATTTTAGAAATGTTCCCGGGACTCATCTCATTCTGAAGAGGGCTGCGGCTCCTACACTTTTTACCCATATTAAGTTGAGCTAAACTCTTATATTGTTGTGGCACTGTGAGGGAAGAGGTGGACCCTGATCATAGGATCTAAGGCGAACCACCAGGCTCCTCAAACATGCGCGTTAATTGCATGTATGATCTCCATGACTGACTGTTGAGCCAGCAGTTAGGCCTGCATGAAGGGTTAAATGGATGTAATCTGTATTTATCTTTTGTAGAACACATTGTCCTCAGTACCCAGATTGTTTCGGTAAGCTGCAGTCTCAGTACAGTGGATGCGAGAGCAGACACAGGGTCTGGTTCACATTAAAGAAAGGATTTTACCTTCCATAAAATCCCCTTTTACTGTGTTCGTGGAGATGGTAACTATACAGCCAAACCATCTTGCAGAACTGCTATAGATTATAAGGTCCTAAATGCTGTTGAAGTGTTCTTTTACTGGCCTGATTAGCAATGAGGCTTGCAAAGAGAAGCATGATGGCAATAAGACACCATGCCAGAATACTGTCTAATATAAATGCTGTCTGCTAATGCCATCAACAAAAATATATCCCTATTAGAGGTATTAGTAAAAAATCTATACCCAACTGGATGAAACGTTTGTTAACAATATTTGGGGCACTTTATTTATGTCAGATCATATTTCTGGATATGATATGCTGATGTAAAACATCTTCAAATACTGAAAAGCTGCATAATAAGGCACTAGGGCTTAGCTAACAGAATAGTGTATCTCAGGACACCTAAGTGTTAGGTTCTCAGGCCGGCGTGGCCACGCTGGTGACCGAGATGACCACACAGCGATGAATCTCTGATGAACTAAGCCCTGTGAACAGAACTGATGGGTCGGAAAATACTATCTTGTGCATCCTAAGTGCTCCTTTATAACCCCTAATCATCCGGGGCAGAGAATGCAGCAAAATCCAGGGAGCTGAATGCCAAGACAGGGCCACACAGCGGGGAGCACTCAATGAGCAACAAGCGCCTCAGATGCCCCTGGCGACAGGGGTCTGCAGGTTGGCCCGAGGCGCGTGGTCATTGGGCCACTCTGAACTGCCTGAGCTGACCTATTACTTGTCCGTGGCAATCCGGTTCTTCCAGCCATTCACGGCGTGGGGGCGCTACTGAACTAGACAAAACGCTGATACCTAAACTGGGACTGCGCATGCCACAGTAGTGGCCGACTCGGACAGAAGCGGCCGGACGATGCAGCCTGCCCCCTCGCCCAATCCAGGGACAATGCTGCTGACACAGTGAATCGCAGTGGTGGCAGACTGGTAGGGCAGCATGTTTTCACTCTGTAGTACGGGCCCTTTACGATCCACTGACGCCTCTCTAGGCCCATTGAAAACCTACCACATCAGCTTGATAACTCTGATCTCCCTGCTGCCGCAACATCGTAGGTACTACTGTCCCTTGTTGTCTACCTTGTGGGACCTCCTCTTCTGCCTCTCAGGCCTGGAGCTCACCCAGAGGTGATGAACTACCCACACCACCCCGCGGGCAACCACCCCGCGGGCAGGACACACAGGGTTCCCCTCCTTATTGTTCTCTATCTCCCGTCGATAGAAGGCATAGAAACCCCCCCCTCACCCAGCATGGCTGGGACAACTCTACCTTCACCCTGCTCTGCATTGCTGGCCCCAGGCCACATACTACCACCAGACTCCCTGGACATACAGCAGCCTGGGCAACAAACTCTAGGCAATAACAATGGGCTCCACCTACCTCTGCTTTGTCCATCTTGGCGCAGGGACTCACCCACTGCACACACCCCAGACATGGTGTGCAGTGACCAGAAGCAATGCAAACTACCCTTTGAAAAGGCTAAGCGTCCGACGCTCCTGAAACAGCATCAATAATGAGACTAAAGTAGCGGGGAGACCTGACACCAGAGAGTTGTCCAGCATAGATGTCATCATGGTCAAACTCCGAGCTGGCTGCTGTACTATTGACGCAAGTGTGATACCCTTACTGGCTGCCTTGACCGAATGGAGGAATGACTTGACCGGCAGAGGACGTAGCTCGATGTCGCAGAGAAACATATATCTGGACTAGAAGACGAAGCCACCACAACAGCAAAACAACAAGAGAAATTAGAGTTTCGCCTCAAAACATTAGTTATAAAAAATGAAGACCTAGAAACCCGCGGACATCGCAACAATGTCTGCATTCTGGGAATTTTCGAGTCCACAGACACGGGCCGACTCGATCTGTTCATAGAACGCCTCCTCTCTGAGATGATGGGTCGCCAAAACTTCACATCCACCTTTGTTTGGGAGTGGGCAGATAGATCCCTTGGCCCATGTCCTGCTCCAGGCACTCCACCACGAACGATCATCACCAGGTTTCGCAATATAAAGAACGCGACAAAGAGCTCTGCGATAGGCAAGGCAGCTGGGCCAACTTCAGTACCAAGGACCTTTGATCTCCCTTTTTCTGGGCTTTACAATAGTGGTAAAGGAGGCTTGCCACAAGTGCAACATGAAATGGATCCGCGCTATGGCATGCTATACCCGGCCCGGCTTCAGGTGGACGTAAATGGCAATCCCTGCTTTTTTGATACCCTAGTGGACACCCTTGCATTCTGTAAACAGCATGCCAGGGAAAGAGCCTCCCTCAAGCGCAGTACACCGGATCGCTGTCCTCCAGACTCTCAGGCCACTGCTAACATAGATCTGTTTCCCCCGGATTGATGTACTTTCACGGATACAAGTCTCCTACACATGGCCCACCTGCACCACCCTGTATGACTTTTTTAAAAGGCGCCGCCTGACTATTTTTGGATGCCACAACCCTAAACTCCATACCACTGATTATAACATATGACCCATCTTCACTTTCATCTTTATTGGATACTCCTGCAAACAGGGTCCTTCCCGCCATTGCATTACTATCGCCCCAAAGGTGTACATTTCACTGGACTTATTGAGGAATTTTTGTTGGTTAGATGCTACTTTTGGGATTCACCAGACATGTCCATGAAAGAGCAGATCATTTCCGTCTGCGGTACTTGCTTTGGTTTACTACGCCTTCTTAGGAAAGTCTTTCAGTGGCCTCCTCTGAGTTCTCTGAAGACACTAATGCAGGCATTAGTCATCAGCCACCTGTATTACGGCAATGTTCTGTTCCTTGCCATCAATGAATCTCTGGTAGCTAAAATGCAGGTTGTTCAAAACACTGCTGCCCGATAGGTTAACAACCTGCCTCCACATACTCCACCAGCCCCCACACTAAGAGCACTCCACTCGCCCCACCATTACAAAAAGAGCACTGATCAAACTTCTTTACCTCCCTTATAAATCTAGGTCAGGGCTAGGACCAAAATACCTCCAGGACAGACTTACCCCATACCTCCCTGACAGGAATCTAAGATCAAAGAATCAATTTCTCCTACACCCATGACGCATTTGCATCTCGAAATATGGAGGCCAATCATTTTCTTATCTCACCCCGCTTCACTGGAATAAGCTCCTCTCTTTATTTGTGCATGTTCTACCTTTTCCGGCGTAAAAAAAAAGTCTCACAACATGGCTGTTCTAACAAGCTGCTCTCACAGTGCTCTCTCATCTCCTGCCTGCTAAAGCGCCGACTTGCACCTTCGGGGACGAGTTGTGCGCTATATCAAAACTCAAATAACATAACATAATATAACATAACATACAGCCGCGGTCGGTAGTAGGTGTACCTGCAGGTCGGTGACGTGGGGAGGGGGAGGGGCAGGGTGGGGGGTAGTAATGTATGGATTACGGATCTTTACAGGTAAGTAAACATATAAATAAATAAAACGAATTCTGTTGCGCGCACTGCATCGCATTCGGGGATGCAGTGCACGCAACGAAATTCGTTTTATTTATTTATATGTTTACTTACCTGTAAAGCTCCGTAATCCATAATATACTACCTCTAAGTCATCTGTGACACCTATAAGAGTAGATTGAGTGAAATGCTTTTGTCTGAAACCAGACTGTGATGAATCTAGGCAGCAATGGAATTCTATGTACTTTTTAAGTTTTGTATTAATATATCCTTCCAGGAGTTTACTCATAAGCGGAAGAAGTGAGATAGGGTGAAATTCGCCAAATCCACTGCAGGTACATTTGCATTCTTACAGATTGGAAGCACTTATGCCGCCTTTCATTCATGTGGACATTTCCATTCACTCAAAGATAAATTTAATTTAGTGCAAATGGAGGGAGCTAGTTGCGTAGCTAATACGGCGAACAGATTGACTGGCATAATATCTAGGGGCGAGCCAGATTTGACTGTTTTCAGCATCTCTTCTTCTTTTGATACCTGCAGAGCATGGCAACTCTCTAAGAAGGCATCTTTCTCCCTGAGAGGTGTAAAAAGTAAGGCAGTAATATCCAGTAATATCCTGTGTGTCAGAGTCCTTGGGAAATTAAGCATATATTTTATTATGTTTCTCTTCAAAATAGTTGGCAATATTGTCACATAAAACTGGAAAGGGAGAGATCTAGTTAGTACAGGCAGTAGGGTTGGTAAAAGATTTAAGAACTTTATAGAGTTCCTTAGTAGAGTTACCTGCTTGGCTTAATCTAAAGGTAATATGGTCTTTCCATGCTTTTTTAATATTGTTGCAGTAAAGTGGTAAGGCATTTTTATACATTTATTTCTCCTTCAGAGTTTGTGATTTCCACCATATCTTTTCCATTTTGTTCCCTATTAGACTTTTCCCTACGAAGTCCAGAAGTTTTCCAAGCTGCATGCTTTCGCTGGGAATTAGAATGCTGTTGATTTAACAGCACAAGGGTATCTGTGACTGATTTTAAGGGTACTATAAAATTACTGTGGGGAGGGTCAAGAGGGCATATTTAACGACCAAAACCACTTGCGCCCTTACTGTAACTATCAAAACACAAGGAAGTGGCCTGGTCCAAAAAGATTGTAAGTGTGCCGTAACTGAACTAGAACCCTAAAACCATTAGTAACACTAGAAGTGATAACCCAGGGCTGGTAGAGAAATTCCCATCAGCCCACCCACCTCTCGGACGCTGGTGTAGAGGTACCGACGGACAGAGCGGGGCCTCCTTCTTCCCGAGTGGGTGCCGGGTGAGGTGAGGCGTACTCCCACACAATGCTGGGAGATATTGCGAGTTTTGGATTCCCTCCAGTATACATCTGGGCTCAGAGGAACTGGTAGGATGTATCCAGCATACAGCGTGTACAGTCATATTTGCATAGCAGCTTGTAGTTCAAACCAGGCCCACTAGTATGTTTTCTGTATGCAGATGACATTTTGTTGGGAAACATCCTTTACAACGCAACTTTTACCACGCAGTGCCTTTACGACGCAACTATTACACCGCAAACCATTACAACGCATTGCGCTGGGGGGCGCTCTAGGATAGGGAATAGATTTAATTTACTATCCAACACCTTCCCTAGTGTCCACGGGGACTGGAGTTGGAATAGTAAATTAAACTATTCACTATCCAGCACCCCAAAGCACTATGCGTTGTAAAGGTTTGCGTTGTAATACTTACGTTGTAAAAGCATGCGTGGTAAAAGCTTGCGTTGTAATGTCATACATCCCATTTTGTTATTTATACGACAACCTTCCGACAACTTGGCACTGATCCCTCATGAGATTGTCAGATTCAGAGAATTCTGTGGTCTTCACATAAATGGGGCTAAGTCTGAGTTGTTCCCTCTCACAGATGCAAGCGAACTAGTGCGGTGCGAATTTCCCCTGACGTGGTGTGATGGACCCAGTAAAGTATCTCGGTATTCATGTACACCGTGACAGAACACAGAAAGGCTGAACTACGGTCTGCTGTGGACACCCAAGTGGAAAGATGGATCTGCCTGCCCCTCTTGATGGCAGGCCGCAACACCATCATAAAAATGGTGGTTCTTCCTCGGTTTTTATATCTTTTTCTGAACATATCCATCCCACTCACCAACTCCTTCTTCACCATCCTCAGGAGTCTGTTATTGTGGCTTATCTGGGCAGATAGACAGCTTTGAATTGGAAGGGACATTCGTGTACTCCCATACAAGCGCAGTGCGTTTGGGGTTCCTCACTTTCACATGTATTATTTAGATGCTTAGTGTTGGTTTGCCTACCACTGGTATCCACGCAGATGCACGCCTTCTTTACTCAGAACCTGGAATGGACCAAGCCGCACCAACACCATTGCATTCGATACTCCATGTGGGGCTGCCACAAGACTCGAAGGATGTCCCCACTCTATCCAGCACTAACCGGTGGAAAATTACTCAGCTTATTGGTGGTGAGATTCTTTATTCCTCTGCATTGCCATCAGCAAAAAATCATTGGCTCCCCATAACACAAGAGAAGTTGGTTCAGCGCACATTGACACAGCATACTCTACACACTTTCAGAGACCTATACCCAGACGAAGTATTTTCCCGAACAGTAGATGTCAGATTTACCAATGCAACTTACATGGACCACTTTGTGCTGCGAAGCCTCCAAAGTGCCCTTTGAGTCCAGATCTCATTGTATCGGCTAGCCCCTGAGAAATTCACTCCGCTGACACTAGTGATTACAGATAGTGATGTGGTAGAATAATTTCAAAATTACACCACACCTGCATTGGTCTTCTGCCGACGCACGACGCGAAGCTTAGAGGCACCTGGGAAACAGATTTAGGACAGTCCCATATCTGACAAGATTTGGCATGCTTGCTGTGCTTACACACTGTTAATCTGCCCCAACCACCACCACAAGCCACAAGCTCAGGCATGATATGTTTCTATGCAGAGCTTACATCACACCCACCACACTGATGTGATTTGCCCCCACGCGATCGTCTAGCTGCAGGAGGGATGTATGTTTTTACTACGCATGCTTTTACAACGCATGCCTTTACCACGCAGGTTTTACAATGCAAGTCGTTACAACAACTTGCGTTGGGGGGCGCTGGATAGTGAATAGTTTAATTTACTATTCCAACTCCAGTCCCCGTGGATAGTAGGGAAGGTTTTGGATAGTAAATTAAACTATTCCCTATCCTACAGCGCCCCCCAGCGTAAGTCGTTGTAACGACTTGCGTTGTAAAAGTTGTGTGGTAAAGGTACTGCGTGGTAAAAGTTGTGTTGTAAACGCTGTTCACCCTGCAGGAGTCACATTGCTGGGGCCGACATTGCCCATATGACGTGGACATGTAGTCATGTTGCACCGTTTTGGAGAGATGTATTCAGCCGCCTAGCCTTGATGATAAACATCACACTTGAACGTGATCCCTTGTTAGTATTACTGGGCTGTGTTCAAGACATACCTAAAAGCGTGTGATGATTCGAATCCCCTGCCCTGCTAAAACGCCAATCGTCCTTCACTGGGGGAGGCATGTACCCCCCTACGACTATGTCTTGGTTAATGAGTCTTATGTACTGTGACACCACCAGCAAACTGGATGCAGAGCTCCACCTCCAACCTCCAGACCAAAAGACATTTGGCCGCCACTGAGAGACTACCTGCTGACCTTGGAAACCCTGGAGCTAGACTCCTGACTCTGAGTGTGTCTTCAAATCCCTTGAAGACATCATCGACTTCAGCCCATAAGGGCTACCAATGCTCTACAGCACTAGCCTCAGTGGCTAGAAAGTTACATACACTTCCCTTCCATTTGTCAGAACTAATTGCCATCACCATATCACGCGCTGTTTTTCAATTTCCCTGCAATTAATAATTATGTTACGCGATTTATATGACTCCCTGGGTTCAGGGCTGCTGTTGCTCTGTGCATGTGATGTTTTTTTTTTTTTAAGTCTTAGGGTTTCATATTATCTAGTGGCATATTCTGCCAAATCAATAACTCAGAAGAAGACTTGGTTTAGAGATAAGTGTGGTCTGTGGCTCAGGCATATCAGTGTTTTCAAAGAACCACAGATTGCTTTATTTTATTAATCGGAGTATCATCGGCACTGCAGGAAATCACCGAGATGTTGGCATTTATTAATAAAACCGGCCACAAGTGAGATGCTCAGCCTCCCCCAGGCATGTTTCATGAGAAAGACAGGACGCCCACGAGTATTTCCAGCTCATTGTGAAGAAGCGTTACTTCAATATGTGGATGAAGTTCAGGTAACAATAGATTGAATGTTTTGCAGCTGAGGTAAATAGTCTGGGTAGAATTTTGAATTAATCGTGTACCTACCTAAACTATCCTAGACCTGTCTGTCTGCCTTGTTGGCACCTACATTACTGTTCAGACTGGATGCCCTTGCGGTTTCATCACTATATTTTCCGAGTACAAAAACGCAATATCTGTAATTGAGGATAACTGGTGCTCATATGTTTTATTGTATGTTCTCCTGCTAGAAGAGTGCAAGGGCTCAGGCGACTCAGGGCTAAATGTGCAACCCACGAATTTGCGAGTCGCAAATAGCATCGCATTTGTGACTTGCAATTTGCGACTCGCAAATTGGGATGCACAACAGTGTCTGAGACACAGTTTGCGATTTAAAATGGGGTCGCAAATTGCATGCCTCATGCATATTAATGAGGCTGTCACAATTTGCGGCCCCATCGGGAATGGCTAGCACTCCCTGGGATGATGGACTGCTGGGGTCAGCAGACCACCATGTCTGGGACTTCTTTTACATAAAGCAGTTTTTTTTTTTAAATGCAGCCCGTTTTTTGATGCATTTAAGAAATAAAAATGAAACTTTTCAGTTTCATTTTGTAAGGGCAGGCAGTGGTCCCTGGAAATACTGACTGTCCTTAAAAAATATTTTGAGAGCCACTCACAAAGGGGAGAGGGTCCCCTGGGACCCCTTACCATTTGCGAGTGGTTTATCACCCTTTTGTGAAAGATGGTATAATGCAACTATTTTGCAACTGCAATTGTGGTCACAAAAAAGTCATACATAGCTTCAGGAGTTGCTATTAGGAAGGGACGCCCTTAGAACGCCCCTTCCTAATAGTGAGTCGCTAATCTTATTTTGGGAGTCGCAAATTGATTTGCGACTCGCAAAATAGGATTAGTAAATGAGCCACACGTTTTTTGCGGTCGCGAATGGGTCTAAACCCCATTTACACCCGCTGAAAGTTTAGTACATCTGGCCCTCAGATTCTGGAAACTGAGAGAGTGAGAACCCCTCTGCTTTTAATGTACAGTGCAGTGTCACCTGTATGAAAGCAAGCACTGGCAACACCAATAGGTCTGGCTTGCATGTGGAGTCCTGACTAAAAAGACTGCGGCAGAGGAAAAAACAAAACAGTGTTTTCTATCTGCAAACCATATATGAGAAAAATAATTCATGTGTGATGATTTTGTGTACATGTACAGTACATTTTAAAGCAAGCACTAGATGGGAGAAAGAATTATGTCCAAAACTGTCAACAGAATGAGGTGGGGGAGAACTACTCCCCCGGATAGAGCCACGGCCCACAATGTGTATATTTTAAAGAGTCGGTAACCATAAGCCTAACAGACCTAAAATGGAAGACTGCGTCTGTAATAATAGGTTATGCTCTACATAGTCCATCAGGCCCAATTAACGACATGAACACAAACGTGCACAGTACGTTAGATAACACTGGACATCTCCAGACAACCCTGTACTTTGTCTTCAACACCAAATTAAACACATAAAGGCAAGCCTACACGTAGTCAGCTGCCACGTAAAATGAACTATACTCGTCTGTATACAGAAAACCATGCACCTTTTCCAACCCACGGGCTGTTTTTGTGCAAGAATGCACTTTTTTTTCTCCTAGGTGTACTGTTCACACTAGTAAATTTCATTTAGATTCTTCAGAGGCGGCGCAAAGCCAGCGCCATGCTGCGGGGTATTTACAACGTGATGCATCTGGGAGATGCGTCACGTTGTAAAGCCCTGCGCCACATGTGGGCGGGCCGGCACAGGGGGGGCGTTCGGGCGCAGGAACGCCTCGGAAAAAAGTGGCTGAGTGAAATCTACAAGATTTCACTCAGTCACTTTTACAGCCATGCTGCGTCAAAACCCTGCGCCTGCTTGAAGCAGGCGTAAGGATTGAAGTAGCATGTTAGGCAAAGAGGCACCCCAGGCCTTGCTGGAGGTGCGTCGCGCTTGCGACGCAACTCCAGCAATGCACTACCTTTCCACCGGGGGATGCGACACGCATCTGCCCATCTGTGTGCCACGGTGCGCCGCATTGTAAATGCGGAGCATCAGTTGTGGTGCACCGGTGGTTTGGTGTGTCGCAACTGTTTTGGCGCATCCCTGCTGATTAGCAGAGATAAGCCAGCAGTTGTAAATCTGCCCCTAAATATATATCAATACAAATGAATGCCAGATATAAATTGTCATTCTGGGCGCCTCTGAGTAAAGAGAATGGTGCACAAACACCTGAACACAACTGCGATTCTCACAGTCACTTGACATTATGGAGGATCCATGATTTTTCCCAATACATATTTCACGGGGTAGTTACATTCAAAGGCCCACAGACAGCTAAATCAAATTACCATGTGCAGGCAGGCTTATATTTAGTCTTCTGAAGTAATGTATGACAGTTTCATACACAGGCCCTCATCACATGGCGTTTGGGTAAACGTTCTAATAAACAAAAGAAGGAGTATCACCGTAGAGAATCGTGGATTCTTAATAGGATATGTGTTGTAAAAAAGGAAATGTTTTTCCTTTTGTAAAAAAACCCTCACTCACCAGCCTGGTGGTGACATGCTTCATTATTGGGGTCCACCCTGATGACCGTGTGCCATCAAGGTGTGCTGCGACACCTGGAATACAGGGGAGCTGGTTATAGTGAGTGATAAGTGCAAAAAAAGTGTTAAAAATTGTCCTGGTTTAACTGAATGGAAAAAAATGTATTCTTAAGTAACTGGACAATATTAAAAAGTGTGTGAAGATACTTTGTGGGTGATTATGACCAAGAGTATCTATGTGGGTGGTCTACATGTTTCAACCTATGTGTGGGAGCTACCAGGTTTTCTTCAGGACCAAAGTGCAAGAAAATGGACAGTCTACACCCCCTAAAAGGCGTACCCAACCCTAGATTCTTGGTGCCAGAATAGCAAAAATTCTGCTACTGGTGAAGCCAGGGGAATAGGAGTACTCTCCGTTCACACTTTGCAAACTCAATCCCTTACTCTCCCTTTTTGTTATTACGTATGGGTAAACGAACCAGGAATTCCCCATCCGGAAATACCGGTACAGCGGGGTACAGCAATTACAAAGTGTGCCATTAGTGCCACTACAAGATTTTTATAAGAAAATTAGGATATTACCGCAGGTATCCATGTTTAGACACTTCTTCCTGCAAGTATTTTACAGACTTTTGGCTTTTTTTTTGCATACAAATTCCACCTGATTTTACCAGGTGAAATGTGTAAACAGAAAAAGAGAAAGGAACGGGTTTCCAATTTGTAATTTCAGTTGGGAAGTAACTTCCAATACGAGCAGCATTGAGATTGTCTCTAAAAATATATAATGAGGACCCTAATGCGTAAGATCAAATCAACCTTATGCAGATGAACCTATACATCATTTCCTAAATAAAATTCAAAACATGTAGATAAATTACTGAATAGCAGCTAGAAAACAAGCAGAAACATAGGGCCGTTGGTGGCGGCCCCACCGCTATCTGCCTTACAGGTCCCCCCTCTGCATTACAAGGGCGGGTGGATGGTGAGCAGGCGGAAAGACTGTTCGCCACGCATCCGACGGGCTCAAGGAACCTTGAGCCCGTCGGACCATTGGAGGTACTGCAATCCCTACAACAGTGGCAGTGCCTGCTCAGGCACGGCGGTAGACATTACAATGTCCCTGTCCGCTGGTCGTTTCATGATAGTTAACCCACCTTGAAAAGACTGGCCGAAAGTGACTTTGGGGCCCCCAGCAGGCCCCCTTCCCCCCAGGCTCTTTGCTATGGGCCCTGTGCCCCCCTAAACATCCCTGCACCATGTGGCAGGCACTGCATGGTGCCTGTCACATAGTGCAGAGTTATTCACAAACATGCCTTGTAGCATTGAGGTTTGTGCTGCAGCCCTTTTTCGGGCAGCAGCACAGACATCAATGCTATGAGGCATGTTTACAACCGCCTACATGGCGGTCGGATCGTAATCTGTCTGGCGGGACCGCCGGCTCCCTGTCAGCCGGTCCCGTTCCCGACAGGATGACGGTATGACTGCCATCATAATGAGGCCCATAGTGCACTGAATTAAATTATCTATATAGACACAAACATATTCACAGCCTGCTAGAATTAAATTAGGCAGAGGTAGAAAAATGAATAGCTATGCAAGATCGAATTAAAAATCACTCAGCGGAGTTGTTTGGTGTTAACAACGTCTACTTTTTGGAGCTGTAGCAATGCAGTTTATTGACTAAAAAAAGCTTCCTCTGAAATTTTTACAGGATTCTGCCATAAAAAAGTAGGCTTTAGGTTATTATCTTCACTTAAACCCAAGCTTTACCAGGATTTTCAAGCAGTTTTCATTTAAAACTTCACCAACGTCATGAAGTGATTGGAGTTGCCATGGTTGAAGTTTCAAAATTTTAAAAATAACTTTTCGAAGTTGTTGGATGCAACGTTTCACAACTTCATACATCCCAAAGGTACACAAATGTATGCATAGTCTGTGGATCAAAGTAAGTATGTATGCATTATTACCTTCTGGAGTCATTTATTTTTAGACAGTTAAATATATACATATTGCACCAGTTCAAATATATATGAACAAAGTACACATAGTCTGCTAATAAGCCAAATCAAGCCACATTAGACATAGATAAGAGAAGTTATCTATTGTGTGATACATTATTTTATTGACATATAAATATATATGTACAGGGTAACCTACATAAAATTAACTAGAAGGTATAAACAGATTTCTAATATTCGGCTAGATGTAGGTAATTTGGATTTACCGATTCATAAATACCGAATTTTACCAATTCGGTATTTATGAATCGGTAAATCCAATGTAGGTAATTATTCGGTATAAAATACTGAATCGGTAGTATTCAGTATTTACCGAATCGGTATTTACCGATTCGGTATTTGCCATTGATTCCTATGGGCCTGTAGGCCCATAGGAATCAATGTTAATTACCAAATCGGTAATTACCGATTCGGTAAATACCGAAAAATTCAAGGGTGGCAGGGTGTCAGTTTGACACCCTGTTGCACCCCTGATTAGGGCTTGTGTGCCATGTGGCAAACATACATGCCCTAAGGGCATGTATGTGTGCCACATGGCACAGGTGTACATGCACAGATTTGCATCTACACAGGTATTCGTTATTTACCACTAACTAATAGTTGGTGGTAAATAACGAATCCTTAAAGCCCTGTGGCACTGTTTACAGTGCCACCTACATCTCAAAATACAGATTCGGTATTTTTACCGATTCGGTAATTTTATCGAACTTTATTTTGAGATGCCCTACATCTCAGTATCCAAATACCAATCGGTAACGGCCGAAAATCGGTATTTTCGGCCGTTACTGACCGGTATTTGGATACCTCCATCTGGCCCCTAGTATATTATTTCAACCAGTGCTTTAAATGGGGGGAAAATAGTACAGGTACTCATTTAAATATGGCGAGTTGGCGGGGCTAGGGGTGGAGCTTAGGGCAAGACATGCCAATACTTATTGACTTCGATACTACTTGCAGCACATACCAAAACACGAGAAATGTCTTTCAATAAACAACGCAGGTTGGTTTACTCATTACACACAACGAAAGCCAAACACAGCGATATATTAAAGTTTCCTTGTTTTGTAATGTATGCAACATCAATACTGTTAATTGCTGTTGCTTGGCACAATTCTATATATTCTCTAATGACACAAAGAAACAAGCAGACATGCACATACAAAGCATTCCAAACATTTCATTTAATATAACTTCTAATATAGCGTCTCTGTTCTCCCCGCTCCCCCCCTCTTTTTCTCTCGTTTTTGTCGCACACAAAAACAATCATAGGCAAGCACACAGGCAAGCAGACAAACATAAACAGACAGTTAACAAAAGAAGCAGGTGGGATTAAAGCCATTCGAACCTAGTTACCTCCCACGGCTTTCTTAATTACGTTGTCACCACCGGGCTGCTTCGATGTCTGTGTTTGCAGCACAGCATGATGGTGAATACCCCGATGGTATGCAAATGAACCCACACTGAATTGTTCAGCTGGGCTCGGGTCAGGTCTACACAATGAAAGGCCGCCAGCACCAGCGTTTCATGAGTACCAGTACTCTCCTCTGCAATAGAGAAGTGCCGGTACTCAGAGGGATATATGTAAGAAGTGCCGGTACTCAGTACCAGTGAGTACCGGCCCATTGAAAGCACAGATTTCAACCACAGGAAGCCAAGCTCAACATCTCCTTCAATATCACATAACCACCCCAGGCATTAACAAATGAGGAAGCATGACAGTTTCGCTCCTTCTCTACATCAAAACAAACTCAGGGAAACACAACTTACGAAAAAAGGTGAACAGAGAACGAACATTGCATTCCATTGGGACCCTGGGCGAAGTTTGGGCGCGGTAGACAGATGACCGGGTTGGCTGCTGCAATTGAAGAAAGTCAGGATCCATCTCCTATTCGGATTCATTTTGATCATTTGCAGAATCAGCCTACTCCACTCGACTAATTACCACCTTCCACCCATCTGTGACCGAAAATGTCGACCAAACTATTGTGTTTTTATCTAGGAACCTAAATCGATTTTTCTATTTTATGCCCTTGTACGGTTATAATCAATAATATCCCTATAATGGCATAGGAAGCATATCCATATTTAGTTGTAGCCCATGCAGTCACATTAAGCAAGGCTACTTCCCCGGACTCCTAGAAAGCACAACGAGTTCTCTAAACAAACCAAACCTCCAGCAACCTGGGTAATCCTCGTTTGCTTTTGTTTTAATTTCGTCCTAGAACTCCTGTGAAGCACTGTTAGAACGGACAGTTCTTAGTGACATCTTTATTGACGTCTTATGTCCAACCTTACCTCAAACCCAGCACCTTTCAGGTACAAATATACCCACGTTGCCTTAAGCAAACACACGGTGGTGGTTTTGGAGCCGAGCAGCTATCTACTTGCCCGAGAGCCCAGCTGATGCGAGAGCCCACGGACGCTGCCCCTCCCTTTTGATGCACTGAGAGAGACGCTGTCTTTTCTCCTGCCGAGAAATCCATCTCCGGTGTTCTCAGCCACCTTCGCGGGCTGCTGGGATATCGAGTCCTGAAAGAGAGATGCCAGACCTCCTGCTTTCTATTACCCAGATACGGAACTGACTAAACCCTTAAAGAGAATTCTTGAGTCAGATTCTTGGCAAAACCAACTTAACTTAAACTGCTACTTACTTACTCCTTCCCACATATTAGGCTTAGGTCAGGTACACCGGGGTAGGCGTATTTAGAAGCACCAGTTGAGTACGTTAGTCAATATATATATGTATGTGTATATTTTATCCATTTTAAAGTATCTAATGGCTAAAAAACCATATCAATGCTTTTACAGTATTATTTCATAATACTCCTTTTACTGTACGCACTTTACTTTACATTAAGTATTGCAATTATGGCAATTCATTTCTCTTGCATGAGAAAGAAGACTGCTCAATAAATTACACCTTTTATTGAAAACGCCCTTCTCTCTTTTCTCTGCACTCTGGTGAAACTAAGTACGCACGATTGACTGAGTGAAATAGCTGTCTATTGTTTTCACACGACTCTAGAGATACACTCTTATTCTGAGGGAGCAAAGCTGTCATGTTATATGGTTGTCAGAAGCTAATCCCTTCTTGTCTATCCAGGGAGGTTAAACTCCTCCTCGTTTATTCGAGAAAGTTTCTAGTGACCTCTGAGCTAGATGGCAAACCTTAAGTCTAATATAGTCAGTAGAGCCCTAGTCGATCTCAGTCCTACGTCTACATTGCTGAATATATTATTCCAATGCGCAGAGCCTATTGGGAATATAGGAACTACACTACAAAACCAAGTCTGAATCCTCCTGTGATTCTATGCTCTGAGTATTGAGTTGTGGCATGGTTTTGGTTGGGTTATGTGATATGTACAATGAGCTGTGGTTGTGTGGTTGTTTGTGTCTGATAGGTCTGCCACAGGGCTTTTATCCATTGCTTATGCGTCTCCTAGGCTAGTACCAAACCCTTTAACTGGCAATTGCACTTGATCTAGACCTGGTGGTGCTGGCTGCGTAAATGTTTTAGGTTGATGTGCCTTGATGTGCTGTTGTGAACAATGCGATAACCCACTTAAGAGAATATCGAATCTGTTGGATTTTTATGGGATTTATAGGGGAAACCTGAAATGTCTAATGCGTGGGCAGTGTCTTGGCAGCAAGTGTTTGAATTTCTCCTATTGGGCTTACCAACCTAGTTGTTGCATTTTTAGTTAGGATGGGTTTTCAAACTCAAAACCATTTTACATTGCACAAATTAAGTTGCAAGAGCAATGTTTTGCTGCAAGTGTTTGTGCTACAGGAACACAGTTAGAGTTGGTGAAACCCATTAATCCACATTGTGACCTTAGTCGAACCCTATGAAAACGTTTCAGCGTACTGTCCCACATTTACACTAAACGCCCATGATTACAAGTAGAACAGCAATTAAAGTTGGTGAGAGGAGTACAGATTACCAAACTATGTAAAGGTGCCCACTTTGTATATTACGCCTGTGATGAGTGTGCAATTTGTAACGGGGATTAGCACCTAAGTCCACTCTCATGCTGCCAGAGGGCCCCAAAGGTGGACACGGATTGAGGAAGTGACCATTTACCATCATCCTATGCATCAGCAAAGTCAAGTGTAAATGCTTTAATTTGGCCCTGTTATGGAAGATTTGTGGTTTCATGCGGTGGAGATCTTAGGTGGAAGGCTGGGTATGTGAAATCCTGGAAATCTGTACACTGGAGAGGGGAACGAGTGAGGACGGTCACCTTTCGCCAATACTGGTTGTCCACCTGGTTAAACAGGTTTGCCCAGACGTGGGTCCCTTGCTCACTTTGCCACTGGATTCAAGATAGCCTGGCTGATGAGGGATGTTAGCCCGAAACCGGTCCCAGGATGCTTGTTTCCGGTCCTGGGAAGACATGGCTTGGCAGTTCAGGCTGGACTGTTCCCATCAGGCACAAGGTCAAGACTGATTTGCATGTAGCTCTGTCTGAACTGGGGTGGTGGAGGCAGCTAAAGAATTATGATGGATTAAACCCAGATCAGTTGACTGTGGGTGAGTGCTTGCAATGTTCAACACTCCGTCCATCAGCCCCTTTGGTTTTGCTAAACAGCTGAGCTGCCATTTAGGAATCACTCCCTAAGTTTGAAGCATATACTGGCGATATGAGAGATATTATTTTAATGCTCCTGGGTGTCACCCTTATCTAATTGACAGACCTATTGTAGTTCTTGCCAATTCAGACCTATCCAGATGTGGGGAGATGCCAGGGTTGCGCACCAACTGGGACAAATCAAAAGTGTTCCTACTGGGAGGGCTTAAAGACTACAAGAGGACAGATATCCAAATCGGGAAGTCAAATTGGCAATCCCAGGGGTTTGATACATGGGCTTGAAATCAAGCATGACGCTGGAACACAGCACAAACGTAGACTGAATAAAATGGAAGAAGGGTTGAAGCACACCACTGAATTCTGGAATGGACAACGCGGAGCCTGTCTTGCAAAAATGTTTTTTTTGCCTCACCATCTTTACGTTTTTCAGGGCTCCATGTTTTCCATCATGAAAAACAAATTCAGAGAATTAGACCTATGGTTGGTAGCCTTGGTATGGGCTGGGAAACAGTAGAGTATTTGGAGCTCCCAGACAGGGAGCTACAGGATGTATAATCAAACTATAGCAAGCCATTCACAGGCTGGATGAAGACAGTAACAGGGAGAAGCGTCTCTTACAGAGAATACATGAAAACATATAAATCCCAGAACTATTATTGATGGAGAGGTATGTCCAAGAGCTCTCTCCATACGTAGTTAAACAAGTCGGACTAATCTAAGGGAAAACGATGAAAGAAATAATGAGGCACCAACTATTGGCAGCTGAGATGCAACTGTGGAGTATATGTCCTTTCAGTCAAATTATTCAGATATGAATGTGACAAAATGGTGGGAGGCAGGATGTGAGGGCCTGGGTTACCTGTACAAGAAAACTACATTTATAACATATATGGAGGCACAAGAATGCTTTGGTATTAACCGAGGACAATTCCTACTGAACCCATGCATATTACAGACGACCAGAGAAATCTGACAAACCTTCCTAATGCTACAGATTTTACAAATACTGGAAATGATGTTAACATGGTTGGAGGAAAAAGCAGTGCAGGTGAGTAAATGAGCGCTTTATTAAACATGTTCCTCAAACTCTGCTCTTCTGTCACTGACTGACAAAACCTAGCATCTCACACCAACATTCTATTCAGGCTTAGCCTTAACATTCTAAAAAGAATAACTGTAAATGGAGATACTAAGAAGGGAACAGAGGGGTGGGTAGAACTATAGGACCTCCTATCTGCCCTTGGGCAGGGAGGACGAAAGATGGGCAGAGCAGGGTCATTTTGTGGGATGAGGCTTGGGTACAAGCCTGGGCAGGCAACCCCACCCCAGAAAAAAATCTCCCTGGTGTCTAATGGGCGTTTTGCCCTCCTCACGGGATGGTGGGAAGATTGAAGGTAAGGACCTCCTATCTGTCCCCAAGGAGGTTGGTGGGCAGAAAGACCATTGGAATATTTGTTGGAGTGGTGGTTTGGCCCAATACCTGTGTGGACCACCCCACCCCCTTTTAAAAATTATAAAAAAACCTCCCTGACATCTAGCAGGCTTTCTGCCGCTTACCCACGGGGGCAGAGAGGAGGTAATGACCCAGGAGTGTCAGAAAGACTGTTGCCTTATTTTTCAGCATGGAGGTTTGGCCCAATGCATAGGTGAAACACCCCAACCCCTTTATATTATAAAACACTAAATCCCTGGTGTCTAGTGGGTTTCCTGCTCTGCCAGGGCAGATTGGAGACAACTATCTCCTATCAGCCCACGGAAAGGCAGAAAGAGGGAGAGGGGGGAGTACTAGCCCATAGCTGGGGGGGCACCCCCCAAAAAACCTTTCTGGCGTCCTTTCTGTCAGGATTCCCCGGCCGCTGGTAGATCACTGCCTGCAGCCCGAGTCTGTAATGGGCTTGAAAACTACAATACCCATGATTCCAAGCGCTGCGCGTCAGAATGACGCTACGCGACCGGAAAGGGGATATCACGGCACTCGCGGAGAGACGCGCTGCCGATTATTCCTCCCGGCGAGCAAGAGTGATTGCTCGAGTTACCAGTTCTTTTCGGTGCTTGGTGCTGTGGGCTGAGGTTTCCAGTTCCAGTCGCCCAGATGTTCCCATCCGGACCTATCTTTTTTCCCCCGCTTGATCTCCTTAATAGTCTGCGAAACTGATAGCCAGACTTGGGATGATCTAGAGGAGGGCCCCCTTTATAGCATCAATCCAATCCTGAGGATCAACAACGAAAGCCCTGACAGAATAATCGGCCCACGAGTTCTTATCCTCCTGGTTGTATTGATTAAAGGGATGGCCTCCTTAGATGATGTATTTATTTATTTTATTTATTTATTTATTGACATTTATTGAGCGTGGCGAATACCCGTAGGCATCTCGGCGCTGAAAGCACTGGCAGCGTTAGGCCTAGTGCAAGCGGAATTAGCTTCCTCTCGTCAGGAAACAGCCGCGCTGCAAGCTCGGGTTGACGCCTTACAGCGAAACTCTTTTGACGTAGGTGCCCCTCAACCTGCCTCAGTAGTGGTAGAAATGCCTTCCCCTGTTCCATTGGCTCCCCCTGAACGATTTATGGGAGATAGAAAAAAGGTGCAAGTATTCATGACCCAGGTGCTGCTACATTTCACATGTAAACCCAAATGTTTCTTAACCAACCAAGCCAGGGTTTCTTTTCTGATTTCATATCCGGGTGGAGAGGCAGCTCAGTGGGCGGTCCCTATAGTCAAGAGTAATGACGCAATCCTTTATGATTGGGATCTGTTTCGAACAGAATTCGAAAAGACCTTTGACCGGAGGGCTGAAACCTTTTCAGCCGATAAGGAATTGCTTGTCCTCAAACAGGGTACTTCCGATTTAGTCACATACTTGAATCACTTTAGGAGGTTGATAGCGGAAACTGATTGGCCTGAGGCAAAGCAAACAGTCCTGTTCTACCAGGGACTCACAGAAAATCTAAAAGATGTCATAGCCCAGGTTGAACCCCAACCTACGACGTGTGCTGCTCTTATTGATTTGGCCTTGCGTTTGGACCACAGAGTACGTGAAAGAAAAGGAGAGCAAGGAAGAAAAGACAGACCGCTACTCTTAGGTGACAAACCGGCCAGTGGGGAAAAGCATGAGGGAAAGACAGAACCAATGGAAATCGGAGTGGTACGAGCATCCCTAACCCCGAGCGAAAGAGATCATCGCCGCAAATTTGGGCTCTGTCTTTATTGTGGGAAAAAAGGACACTTCTTACGTGAATGCCCAGTAAAGCCTAAGGGAGGTCGCTATCGTTCAGGACAAGTAGCAGTGTCCGCAGTTGAAAAGGGGTTGGAAAACTCCAGCGCTTGAGTTTGCTGGAAGGGAGGAACTCGAGCACACATTTCATCCCTTCAGTAACGGAAGAGGACTTCGTGGGAAACCACCTATTCTTTCTGGACATGGAATTGTGGATAGACCAAACCCCCAAGAACATCAGAGCCATGGTAGACTCAGGAGCCACAGGCTGTTTTATGGATTTAGCGGAAGCTCGTCGATTGGGGGTGAATCCTGTCACAAAACCTGTCCCTGAGTGTGTCTTCGCTGTAGACGGACATGAACTGGAATCTGGCCCTATCAACCAACATACGCCTGAGTACGAGCTGTGGTATGGGGGTTATCATACAGAACGTCTTTCGTTTAACCTTATACATGCCCCCAATTATGGGGTGATTCTGGGACTCTCATGGTTGAAGAAACATGAACCCACCATTAGGTGGACGGATCAGTCTTTTGATTTCATCTCCGCTTATTGTCAAGAACAATGCCTCAGAGATAATCCCCGACCTTCCACAGTTTTGGCCACTACACATCTCATTTCTACCGCAGCAGAAAAAGATGTAGCATTACCTTGTTGTTACCAGGAATATGGGGAGGTTTTCAGTAAAATAAAGGCCAAGGTGCTCCCTCCACATCGTGAATACGACTGCCGTATCGAGTTAACTCCAGGGTCTGTGATTCCCTGTGGCAGGATATACGCTCTATCACAACCCGAAACTTAACATCTCCGGGAATACTTGGACAACCTCCTTAAATTGGGATTAATTCGACCTTCCAGGTCTCCAGCGGCTTCCCCGCTTTTCTTTATCCCTAAAGCTAATGGGGAATTACGCTGCTGCATTGATTACAGGGCATTAAATGCCATAACTATAAAGAACCAATACCCGCTCCCCTTGATACCAGTGTTATTGGAGCAAGTGAGATCAGCCAACATCTACACAAAGTTGGACCTTCGAGGGGCCTATCATTTAGTACGCATGCAAAGTGGCGACGAGTGGAAGACCGCCTTTAAGACGCGGTATGGGCTCTTCGAGTACCTGGTGATGCCCTTTGGGCTCTGTAACGCCCCAGCCTCTTTCCAATTTTTCTTGAATGAGGTTTTAAGAGACTTCTTAGACATCTTTGTAGTAGTCTACATAGATGATATCCTGATCTATTACGACGATGAAATAGAACACCAAAGACATGTATGTCAAGTGCTTCACGCCTTACAACAGAACCATCTGTACTGCAAATTAACAAAGTGCGAATTCCATGTTACCACTGTTGAATTCTTAGGAGTCATGCTCACTCCATCAGGTCAAGTGATGGCAGAACGAAAGATACGCGCAATTGTGGAGTGGACTAGACCTCACAGCGTTAAGGACATTCAAAGACTCCTTGGATTCGCAAACTTCTATAGGAGATTCATCTCACACTTCTCTGACATGGTAACTCCACTCACTAAGTTGACCAGGAAGAACACTCCCTTTGTGTGGGGCCTAGCCGAACAAACCGCCTTTGACCGATTGAAAATCGCGTTCACTTCTGCACCGGTACTAACCCATGCCAATCCGAAACTCCCCTTTGTGGTGGAAGCTGATGCTTCAGAGCTGGCAGTCGGGGCGGTCCTTTCCCAAAGGAACGAGAGCACAGGTCATCTTCATCCCATTGCCTTCATGTCTCGCAAATTGAACATCGCGGAACGCAACTACACCATTGCGGAAAAAGAACTGTTAGCAATCAAGGACGCCTTCACTTAATGGAGGCATTGGTTGATGGGCGCCTCTCAGCAAATCACGGTGTACACAGACCATTGTAACCTGCAGTTTATGCGAGCATCACGTCACCTCACCCCCAGACAACTGCGGTGGATGCTGTTTTTTGCTGAATTCAATTTCGTGGTTACATTTCGTCCAGGATGTGACAACCGGAAGGCGGATGCTCTCACGCGTCAGGAAAATAACCCAGTGGTAACGGTAACACCAGAGAAAAGCATCATTGAACCCAAGAAAGTGGTGGGAGTGATACACACTGAGGAGTTTCTTCACAAGGTTAAGAGGGGTATACAAACCTTTGCATGGAAAACATGGATCCGTCTACATCCAGAGTGGAGAATTCGACAAAGGTTGCCAAGAAAAGGCACGCAGCTGCTCCTTCCTACGCTAGCCTTGAGACAACAGGCTTTCAAATGGTGTCACGATCTGCCATGTGCTGGACACACTGGAGGAAAGAAAACCCTAGAAAAGATGCTACGCACTTACTGGTGGCCTACTATCCGCCCTGATATGTTTGCATGGGTACAACGGTGTGCC
This sequence comes from Lissotriton vulgaris, assembly GCF_964263255.1. Taxonomy (NCBI): domain Eukaryota; kingdom Metazoa; phylum Chordata; class Amphibia; order Caudata; family Salamandridae; genus Lissotriton; species Lissotriton vulgaris. The sequence continues at coordinate 274,319,579 of NC_141698.1, read as the reverse complement.
ACTTGTTCTCAGGCCAAGAGCGATCATCGTCCTGCGCAAGGGCTTCTGCAAAGTATGCCCACTCCTGTGAGTCCTTGGGAGAGCTTTTCTGTGGACTTCGTAGTGGGTCTTCCTAAAGATCAAGGCATGATAGCTATTGTGGTAGCAGTGGACTACTTAACAAAAATGGGACACTTCATAGCTTGTAAAGGGGTTCCAACAGCTAGCCAGCTTGCCCATTTATTGCTCCATCATATAGTCAGGCTGCATGGACTTCCAAGGGTCATTGTTTCAGACAGGGGAGCCCAGTTCACCCCTATGTTTTGGAAGGTCTGGTGTGACAGGTTAGGCATTGCTTCTTCCTTATCCACCAGCTTTCATCCCCAAATGGACGGTCAAACTGAAAGGTTAAATCAAACACTCAAACAATACCTGAGATGTTTTGTAGATACCACTACTGAGGCATGGGTTGAATGGTTGTGGACTGCTGAGGTAGCATATAACGATGCTACGCATTCCTCTACCTCGTACACCCCGTTTTTCTGCACCTACGGGTTTCACCCTAGATTTGCCCCTTTGAGTGTCCCATCCACAGAAGTTCAGATTCCTCAGTTGCAGTCTCGATTGGTACAGTTAAGGAAAACTGTACTGCTAGCAAGAAAGAAACTTGAGAAAGCTAAACAGAAATATAAGGCACAGGCTGATAAACATCGCAGGTCTTGTCCTGAATATAGTAAAGGGGATTGGGTATGGTTGTCCACTCGAAACATCCGTTTCCGCAAGTATAGTGTCTTCAACCCTAGGTTTATTGGCCCATACCAAGTGATTCGCCACATCAACGCTGTGGCTGTGAAACTGAGTCTTCCAGCACATTTCAGAATACATCCAGTGTTCCATGTATCGCTGCTCAAGCCGGCGAAGTGTCCACGTTCTAAAACCCCTACGCCTGTGAGAGTACAACAGGATGTGGAGTACGAAGTACGGTGCATCTTGGATGCACGTAGAGTGCGGGGCAAACTCCAGTACTTGGTGTCATGGAAAGGATATGGACCGGAAGAGGACTCCTGGGAGCCTGTAGGTGCTGTACATGCCCCTAGACTGGTGCGGAAGTTCCACCTGTCTAAGCATGAGCGGATTTTGCGGATTGGCAATCCGCGAATTTTGCGGATTTGCGGATTCGCAATCCGCAAAATCCGCGAATTCCCGCGAATTTGCGGATTTTTTTTTTTTTTGTGTTCGCCCGTGTTTCTGCCAGTTCGCGAGGGTTTTTACAATTTCGCAATTTGCGAACTTACCTGTCGGGTCGCAAGTTTTGCGAACTTGTTGTTTCTACGTGTCCAGCCTGTTTGGGACACTCTTCTTCATCACTGCCACTCTCTGTCACCACTGCCACTCTCTGACTACTCATGCCACCCTCTGGCCCACCCATGCCACCCTCTGTTTCATCACCACACCCTCTGGTTGTCCAGTGTACATTATTTTCGGCAAAGCAAAGCACACCTTCCCTGCCTCAAGTGACCTGAATTAATTTGGGGCTGATTAATGTGTCACAGAATATTTTTTTAGCTGGCACCTGCTTCCTTAGTGCGCCCTGATTAGTGATCTTTTGCACTTGCTAAGTGCTTTCATTGTTGCAAAATTAGTTACAACACCTGCCCTGCCCCAACTGACAATAATGAATTAGGGGCTGATTAATGGATTTTAACTTCCAGCCTGGCTCCTGCTTGTCTCCCTTAGCTGTAATTCAGGACCTTTGTGGCATATGTGTAACTATTCTGAGGTTCAGAGCAGGGTCACATAATAGTTTCAACTGGCAACTGAACTCTGGAGGGGCCCCTCAGGAAGCACTACAGGAAATGGCTACTAATGATGTGCCTGAACTTTTGAACCTGGTAAGTAGTTACTTTCAGTTTTGCTAAGATCGTATTTCTGCAATTTTGCACTTATTCGCGGGGCGCGAACTCACGCGAACAGTGCGAGCAGCGCGAGCAAAATCCGCTGCTCGCGGATTTGCGGATTTTGCGGGAAATTCGCAAATCTCGCGGATTGCGGATTTCCCGAAAATCCGCAAAATCCGCGAGCGGAACGGATTTTCCGCCCATGCTTACACCTGTCTCATCCTGGCAAACCTGGTGGCAGTCAGTGAATTTTGCAAGGGGGGGGGGGTGTTCTGTCAGGATTCCCCGGCCATTGGTAGATTACTGCATGCAGCCCGAGTCTGTAATGGGCTTGAAAACTACAATACCCATGATTCCAAGCGCTGCACGTCGGAATTACGCTACGCGACCGGAAAGGGGATATCACGGCACTCGCGGAGAGACGCGCTGCCGATTATTCCTCCCGGCGAGCAAGAGTGATTGCTCGAGTTACCAGTTCTTTTCGGTGCTTGGTGCTGTGGGCTGAGGTTTCCAGTTCCAGTCGCCCAGCTGTTCCCATCCGGACCTATCTTTTTTCCCCCGCTTGATCTCCTTAATAGTCTGCGAAACTGATAGCCAGACTTGGGATGATCTAGAGGAGGGCCCCCTTTATAGCATCAATCCAATCCTGAGGATCAACAACGAAAGCCCTGACACTTTCTGTTCCCCCAGGGGCATATTAAAACTAATTATCTCTAATCTGCCCCCGGGGAGGCAGAAACACTTATGGGGCTGGAGGGGAAGCATTATCCCATAGCTGGGGGGAAGACACTCCCCTCCTCCAATCTGCCCGAAAGACTTTTGGAGGTAATTTCAGGTGGTGGGGACTTAGCTCCATGCCTGGGTGGGCTGCCCACACCCATTTGTGTAAATAAACAGAATCCCTGGTGTCTAGTGGGCTTTCTGACCCAACCCCAGGCAGAGCAGAGGTTACTTAGAGGACTGTTTCAAGACAGCTGCCATTCTGCTGCGAGACTCTGCGGCCATCTTGGGTTAGGCTTCCTATATACAGAAGTCTCACTCGCTCCTCCATTTCCTCACGCTTGAACGATTTGTCACAACAAGCCATATTGCCATGAACCATTACCAGAATGTAGTTAAAAGTCTCCTAGCTAGAAGCAAGTGCTGTACAACAGAGTATTGATAGGTTATATCACAGACCTCTTTGTTCTGTGCTGTTTCCATCCCTACTGGTCTCCTTCCCTGCAGTACCCTCCCGAAATCCATTACCCCTGTCTAGCCACTCTGAGAGTCTGTGCAATTGCAACCAGAGTCGGAGCTGCTAGATGGTGGGCTATGGGGAGTACCATTCCAGAGGATCCTGGTTCTTGACAATCTCTGACGTCAACACTCATTCGTTTGCTGTTGTCTCTGCCCTTGGAGGTGATCAGTATAGAAGCCAACCAATGTTCCCTATAAATATTTTCCTCTGCAGGTGACAACAATATGTTGTGGGCACACTATTCTCTACTGGTTGCAAGATCAAGAGTCGTGATGATTCACATAGCAAATTAATGGGGTGAGTAAGCTATTGCATCTGAGGCGGGGGGTAAGCATGAGCTAATAGCGGTAGTGGGCTGAAGAGGCTCAGCCAAAATGATTCAGCGAAAGTGAAGCAAGTATGTCCTCGATTGCTTCTGATAGGGATCTAGTTCTAAAATGTAGACTCTTTATTTGCTCCCTGGGGAACCTGGCATTCTAGGAAGAGTGTGGCAAAATTATCTTTTTTGCCAATTTGAAAGAGACACCTGCCCCTTAAAGGAAAGTAATGAACCTCCTAAAATGGGGCAATCACTAAAAAAGCTTAGTGCTGAGCTCTGGCTGATTGGCACAAAAGGCCCTTACTGAATGGGAATTGTAGTAACCAAAGGGTGTAGGCGGGTCACCTCTCACAATTAAAGAGTCCTTCTGGTCCTAGCTGTAGCCCAGGCAATCCTTATCCAATTGAGAAGGTATATGAGAGAACAAAAGAGTAAAGGCTGTTTTGTGAGTTATTCACCTTTATTTTTGGGGGAATGGTCGGGCCACTGGCAACATAAATACAATTCCTAAAAGCAAAGAAAATTTTGTCTTAAAAAGCACACATAACCTTTCCCTAGCACTGAAGGGAACTACTATGAATGTGGATATGCTCCTTGTGAAAGAGCAAAGGCTGTCCCTCACGGTGAAATTAGCCAAAGTTTGAAATGGTCCCAATCACTACCATATGCTCTAGCTTTAGTGGGCGGAAGAAGAATATGCATGTCGCAACAGACCAATGGATAAAGAGTGCTGGTGGAAAGCCCCTCTATGCATGCGTATTACATCCATTACTTAACTGAAATCAAAAGGTCAAGGCAAGCACTAGACCTAAAATTTTGCCCATTGTATTCTAAACATTACAATTATACGAGCCACAGGGTGATATCCTCAAAATTGGGGCATGGTGGGGAATGAAAGTAAACATATCTCCAGAAGTTCATACTGTCCCTGCCATTTAACCAATGCCATTATTAGTGGAGAAGTGTGGCTCAATGGTTAGAGCGGCAGACCCTGATGCAGAGGTCTGGTCTGGGACCAGGGTTCAATACCCACCTCGGCGGGTCTTGGGCTCAATTTCCTCCGACCTGATAATTCTCGCCTCGGTGCCTATTCTAATCATGGGTCCCACTCTGCAACCCTGGGCAATAGCTTGCTTAATCGCTCCAACAGTGCTGGGATTTCTGGCTTCACCTTGGGGGTGACCAGGAGTGTACATTCCACAGGGAAAAAACAGGAAGGGTTCCTAAGCGGTATATGGACAGCGCTGGGACACCGCCAATGGAGGTAGCTGTCCGCTTTACAAATGGCATTTACATTTACATTTATTTTATCCCTAAAATGCAGTCGGTCTAATGGTGCAACTCTAGTTAGCTCCTTACCCGTCCACTTACATCTCTACTAAAACAGAGTAATAGGATTTTTTTCAAAAGGGATCTAGAAGAACGGTTTATCAGTTGCTTTATTACATTCTCAAAGCGCAGACATAGCTCATGAGCTATTAATAATTTGAAAAATGCAAAGTGCCAGCTTAACTTGATTAATATCGCCATTCAATTTGCGAAAATAACTTATTGGATTAATTAAATAGACATTTCACCACTGGCACATTAATAGATTACTATTTACAGATCAGGAGGGTTGCACTTAATGTGCAAACATCAAATCTAGAAGTTATGAATCTGACAATATATATTGCAATAAACTCATCAACAGGCTTATTCCTAGGATCAGTAGCGATACAAATCAGTCTCACAAACTTCCATTGTTAACAATTCTAATCCCAGAAACTCAGAAACAAAAGTCTCACATTCCATTCTGAATGAGAATGAGAAGGCCTATGTTGATATAGTCAGAAGTCCCTGAGTAGAACACTCCTTGCAGGCTGTGAGCATATGGAGCAACGCCTGGTCAGGGGTAGTAAGCGATATATAAATAAATGCATGAAGTTGTTTCAGTTACTTGGTATTTTTTTTATCTGGGAAATCGGGCTGCCGGAGAAGTGTCATACAACAGGCAGCACATTTGCAATACTTATTTTTTTTGTAATGCTGATTTGGAGAAATTCAGTGCTGAAGTCTAACACGGCAGGAAAGTGTTTCTGCCGCCCTGAGTCATTACAATTGGCCTTAAAAAGATAACAGTAATGCTCCCTAGCAAGTGAAGATTGGTGTCTGCACACTTTCGGTCTTTCTCAGCGTGGCACCTAGGCAGAGGCTGAGCGGGAACTTAGGAGCCAACCATTCTGAACATTCGATCTTTTTCTATGAATACTTACAATTCAAATTTAACCATTTCATTCATCAGTGGTATTTTTTTTTAAGTAAAGGGATAGGCCTTTCCTTGTGTTCCATAGGAAATGCATTATGTTTTAGTTCAATTCTATGTAAGACATTTTTTAGTAGTCCTAATTCTTCTCAGAACGCTGCAGGGAATTCTTTTCACACTTATACACTCGCGACAGACTTGTCCACCAGTAAAATGTGTTCTTCATTATTGGGAACAAGGTTGATTCATAGGTGCGTCTGATGTTTCCAGCCCAACATACTAGAACCTTTTTTAGTCATATACATTTTAGCTACAATCATTCTGTCTTTAAAGGTGATATGCATTTCAACATGCCAACCAATGGGTCTTTGTTATACTACCTGGGTTTATGTCTAGTAAGTCGCATTTGTAACCAACCCTTCTCCTCTAATTTCTCCTTGAGTATTTTTTCTTCTATTAAAATGTAAGGTGAACATGAGTCTGCAAATACTTCTATAGTTACCCCATCTATATTAATATTGCATGTTGGATATTTAATTTAAAACTGTATTGATTTGCAACACAAATTTGTCGTTCTCTACTTCTTCCGTTTTGACCAGGTGTACCATTTTGTTAACTGTGTGTGCAAACTTCTGCAAAATGACCTTTCCTACTACATTGTCAGCACATCACACCACTTGCTGGACACTTTGGATTAAAGGCTAAATGACTGTTATTTCCACATCAAACACATCTTAATGTTTCCAACTTTTTTGACTTTGATTTCTGTTTATTTACTTGTATCCCCTTTAATTTCTATATATCATCAGAGGTGCTCGTTACATTATTACCATCAGTGTTGACTTTGTGCAATTCACTCAACACATTCAACTCTCTGATATATGTTGCAGTGTTTTCAATACTTTGGGCTATGTTTATAACTTCTCCTAATTCTGGATTTTCTGCTAATAACTTGTCTTGCTCTTTAATATCATTCATACATTTGGCAAGCTGACCTCGAATTAAGGAGTCTGTCAAAGATCCTAACTCACACATGCCAGCTAAGCCTTTTAACACAGAAATATAACACCATCTTTTCATTTTTTTTGTGATGTACAGATAAATGTGTGCCTCTCAAGTACTATATCGGTGGTTTTCACAAAAATATTCTTTTATTTTTTAAGTGGTTAGATATATGTTTAAATTATGTCACCTCCATCTCCTTCCCCTGCTTTCCTCCCACCACTATCAGGTTCTGGTAAATCATCCCAATTTTTTTCCCTTGCATTCCTAAATTATGCCAGAAAATGTAGGGCTGATTCAGTAAGGTAAACTTACACTTTTGTGTAAGTTTACAATTGTTTGATATTTGCAAAGGCATTTTACTAGTAGTATCTTTTCGACTGCAGAGTCTAAACAGATAAAAAGATAGTCCCATATATTTACGTGAGACTCCACAGTCGTAAAGATACTACTACTAAAATACCTTTGTGAATAGCAAACAATTGTAGACTTACATAAAAGTGTACGTTTACTGTTGTGAATCAGGTCCCATGTTATTTGCTTAGTGAGGAAAATCTATCTCCCCTGATAGCTATTAAATACAGTTTCACCCACACTTTCCACGGTAACAAGGGTTCTCTTACTTCCTTCAGGAATAATGGTGGTTGTGATATATAAGACATAGTCATTCTAAAATATAAAGGTGGGGTGAGGATAAAAGACAAGGTAGAGAATAAAAAATGGGTTTAACCAATGTTAGGTACAAATTCTCCTTCACCAGATGTAAACTGATCTCCTTAAATGACCTGATAGCTACAACTCTGACTAGGTTGTGACTAGGCTGTATAGAATTGTTTTATTTTTAACTTCACTGTACACTACAATTCAACATTCTGACATTTAAATAATACGACAATCACTTAAGATAAATGTCTCTTTTCTTTGACCGTAACAGTTAACTTAGCTAGTTTTTGGGAAATGGCAGTATGTGAGTTCTCTCAGATATGGAAATTGTCACACAACGTGTATGGAAACAAAAAATAGTAAACTGTACCTGTAAAATCCCCCTTATTATTTTGCATATGACATCTCTATCAGCAAAGCGGATAACAGAAATGCTTAAAAAGGCTGCACCGTCTTCCTGATTTTTTTTAAAGGGTGCTCTCATAGGCCGGCTTCCTATGTCTGTCATCACAGTCGACAATAGGAGTGCCTTGCACTTCCCCACTTAGTAAGAAAAGCTGAGGCATCTTTCCGTCTGTGTTAAAAGAGTGCTTCTCATAGGCCCACCTCCAGAGGGACGTTGAGAGGTTTCCTGCAACCTGCTCTGACGAATGTTTTTAAGTATCACGATTACTGTAAATAGATTTGCCTAGAGATGAGATTGTTTTTATTGTGTGTACTTTTATGAATTTTATGAAATTCGAATAAAGGTCTATTGAATTGAATTGAATTGAGTGTTGCGTTCAAACCCGCCTTCCGAGGCACTGTGGAAAACGTCCTCTGTCTGCATCGCAAAGATGAATTTTGTCCATCTTTTCAGATAGAAAGGAACAGGGCTTCCTTGACTTTAGCTCCAGTAGTCCTCACAACGGACTGTTCTCTTCTACCTATACTGAACAGTGCATACAGCTCCAGTCCACTGTGGACCAGAATGCTTTACAGAACTCCTATCACCGAAACTGAGCAGGTGGTGGACTCTGTCCCTGTCTTGACACAGCCAATGTTGACAGATGTCATCAAGCACTCAGTATGTTGGCTAGTGAATATGTTGTGGCGAACACCACTTCTCCTGCGACTGCCAAGCTTGTATAACTTCACCAGAACATCTTTTCCAACACCAGATGAAAGAATATCCAGGTAGACAGCATGGCATCAGAGGTGGAGTCACAGGCTGTCGCCTGCACAGCATGATCCCATCTTCGTCGCCAAATTTAAAGAAAAAACAGGCGAGTGTAGGTGAGTAAATGAGAGCTTTATTGAATATGTGCCTCCAACTCTGCTCTTCAGTCACCAATTGACAATACCTAGTAACTCACACCAACATTCTATTCAGGCTTTGCCTTAACCAGAGGCGTAGCTTGGTCAGTAAGATTGGGGGACAGGGGAGGGTGTGAGCTTCAGATTTTCTGACAGTCAGGCTGGCATGTAATGTTAAAATACATTATCTGACAAGCAGAGAACATGAGAGAGGCCTAAGCAGCATTGGAAAGGGAGAGGAAGGCGAATTGGTAGGAGTATTAGGAGAGACAACAGAATATTTTTTTAAATAACCAATAATTTTGAGAACTTTCAAAACAGAGCGGGAGAGAGCGTGTGAGCGTTTGTCTGTGTGTATGTAAACATTCCTGGTGAAATCCGACAGACACCTCACCATACCCGACTGAAAACACCTGTACACAACTATTTTTCGGAAAATACATTTATTAGGTGCGGGGAGGTATAACATCCCAAACACCCCGCCCCCCTTGAAGCTACACCCCTGGCTTTAACATTCTAAAATAAACTGTCAAGGGAGATACCAAGAAGGGCAAAAAGGGGTTGGGTAGAACTATGGAATATAAAGGGGCATAGCTTCATGGGGAGTGTTTGGGATGTTACACCCTCCTAACAAATGCATTATCTCATAAATACTAGTGTACAGGTGCTTTCAGTCGGGTATGGTGAGATGTCTTTCGGATTTCCCCAGTAATTTTAACATAAACACGGACAGGAAAGCACACACACAAACACACGCACACACACGCACCCACGCACACACACCCACACACACACACACACACACACCCACACACTCACACACACACACACACACACACACATACACACCCACACGCACACACACACTTTCGCCACTTTGATTTGAAAGTCTTCAAAAATGTTGGTTATTTTGCAAAATTTCCTGTATTCTTTCAATTACTACCCATGCAAATTCGCATTCGTCTCTCTTTCTAGTCCCGCTTTAGCACCTCTCATGTGCCCTGCTTGTGGTATAATGTATTTTAACATTATATGCCAGAGTGATTGTTGAAAATGTTGAAGCTTAACCCTAAAATAAACTGACCAAGCTATGCATTATGTGAATGTATTTACATAAGTAATTTAGAGTTTACAAATGCTGGTGACAATATTAAGGTGGTGTAATGGATGGTGGCCAATCCGTATAGGACACTTCAGAGTCATAAGGGTGATCAGGCTAAAGCCAGGGCAAGATTTCGAGGAACCGCTAACTGGGTTGGAATGGGACAAAGCATGTAGTCATGTTAAAGGGCATATCCCGAAATGCAAGGTTCAAATGAATCCACGTCAGTTCTCTCCACATGAGTTACATGACCTGCTTAAACTAAGTAAGATCTACGCTGAGTGAAATTTGCGGTGCCAAGGTTCCGCGAGCCCAAAGCTGACTTTAATCATATGATGTGGAGCTGCCCACGGGTGCACTAGACTTCTGGTGCTAAAATCATGTGCACCTGGCTGTTGATTCACTTCGTATTACTACATGGTCTAAATGTCACTCAACAGAACGAGGAATCCACAGGTGAGTTTTGCCTTTTGTGACAGGTAATCCATTCTAAAATACGGGGAAAACGCACTAGGATGGAAACACGTGCCCAAGTCTCACCTTTCCACCTCTGCTCTTTGGGAGGGGTTTGTAATGGCGGCGATGTACTGCATGATGTATTTGCTGGCTTCGGTCTTCCCAGCACCGCTCTCACCTGAAACAGAAAACAAATGACATGACTGGAGGATGCCAGGGTGAAGCTGGCAGCCTGAGGCTATCTGCCACTGACACGTATTAACCGAGCCCCTCATGACCCTTGTAAATATAAGTTGATGATCTGCACACACCCAACCTCTGCCCCAGACTGAAGATGTCCTTCCTTTTTTTTTTTTTTTTTAGTTTTTTATTGAAGTTATATAGTGTCATTGCATGTCATTGATAATACAAAATGAAATAAATCAGATTTTATCAAAACACATATCCAGCGGCCAGAGCTGTCCTTCCTTGAAATGATATTGTATTTGGGAGAACATACCCCCTATTGTACATTAAACAGATCCTGCAAGGCAATGAGACATTCTGGGGCCTGGGTTCCTCTTGAAAAGCTTCTTTCTAAGTAGGTCAAGGAACTCGAAGGCAACATGCCAAGCCATTACGCCTTATCGTGAATGGTCGCACCCTCATCGTCACCACCCATCTGTTCAATCTTTGGTCCTTCGCTCTTCTCATGAAAGAAATCATGCGGGTGTTGGCAGTGAAATAGCATTGGAGTCTGTTCTGTAAAGGAGACATGCCAATGTGCAGGTTATAACTGGGCTCCTGTCTGAGCACAAACCTCCACAAGCCTTTCTGGACTGCTGTCTGGGCACAGAATGAAACTCCTGTTATTTTACCTTATCAATTTCAGTTAATGTATGTATAGCGTGTAGAGAATTTGCAATTAGTTTTTGTTTATCATCAGCAACTAATGTATTTCGAAGCTCATGCAGTAGGGCTGTTTTAGGGGATGGCATTTATTCAGGGGGGCATCTGGGGTGAGAGGTTGAGGAATGGTGAGAAATTATAGTTATTTTTGCTTCAAGAGCCGAGGTGACTAATTTAGTGACTGAAAGGGAGACATCGGTATATTGTTAGGCTGTGCATTTAATTGTTTAGGGTTTTCCTAGACAGGGCATGCGCTGTCTCCACAAGACTTTTGTTTATGTTTACAGTCTGCCCATTGCTAACCATTTGTTATCTTCAGGGCCCCTCTCTCATTTCCTTTGTCCCTGTTTGTCACGGCATGTGTGGGTCATGTCCTTTTCTTGTGTTTGGCCTTACCCTGGAGCATGGACCAAGTACTTGTGTCCATCTACTGCTCCCATTTTTAGAGCTACTTTGTTGTGTTCAAGGACTCTATATGAGTGCTTGTGTTTTCAGTCTCCCACAACCCAGTCCATGTAGCTTCTATTCTCGGCCCCATTCCATGTTGCTTCTTTTCCCTCCTGACACCCTCACCATGTACTCTACGTCACTGTACTCTATGCCACTGCACTCTACAACCTCTTTACTCTATTCTACACCACCCTACTGTATGCCACTGCACTCTACTCTGAAGCACTGTATACTATGCCACTGCACTCTATGCCACTGCACTCTGCTCAGCACCACTCTACTCTATGCCACTACACTCTACTCTATCTTGTACCACTCTACTCTATGCCACTGCACTCTACACCTTTCTACTTTGCACCACACCACTGCACTCTACTCTGCGTCATTCTACTGTACGCCACTGCACTATGCCACTCTACTCAACTCTGCACCACTACATTCTACGCCACTGCACTCAATGGCACTGGACTCTATGTCGCTGCACTCTATGCTACTGCATTCTGTACCATTGTTCTCTATTTTATTGCAACGTACACCACTCCACTCTATGATATTGCACTCTACGTCACTATACTCTAAGCCACTGCATTCTACTCTGCACCACTGTCTCTATGTCACTGCACTCTACACCACACTACTCTGCACTGTACCACTGCAATCTACACCACGCTACTCCACTCTGTACCACTGTACTCTATGCCACAGCACTCTACACAACATCACTCTATGCCACTGCACTCTAGGCCTCTCTACCCTGTGCCACTGCACTGTATGTCACTTCTCTACTCTGCACTACTGTACTGTACATCACTACACTCTATACCAATGCACTCTACGCCACTCTACTCTACTCTGCACCTCTCTACGCCACTGCAATCTATGCCGCTTTGCTCAACTCTGTACCACTGCATTCTACACTACTGCACTCTATGCCACTCTAATCTACTCTGCACCACTCTACTCTATGCCACTGAACTCTACGCCATTCTAATCTACTCAGCACCACTTTACTCTTTGCCACTGCAGTCTATGACACTGTACTCTGTGCCACTGAACTCTACGTCACTCTACTCTACTCTGCACCACTGTACTGCACATCAATGCACTCAACGCCACTGCACTGTACATCACTCTAATCTATGCCACTATATTCTAATCAGCACCACTCTACTCTGCTACACTCTACACCACTGAACTCTACGCTACTGTACTCTACACTACTCTACTCTGTACATTTGCACTCTACCCCACTGCACTCTATGCCACTGCACTCAACACCGCCATACTCTGCACCACTCTACTCTATGCCACAGCACTCTATGCTACTGCACTCTATGCCACTCTACTCTGCATCACTTTACTCCATGCCACAGTGGTCTTCACCACATCACTCTACTCTGCATCGCTCTGCTCTACACCACTGCAGTATATGCCACTGCACTCTACCCCACCCTTCTTTGTACCACTCTACTCTATGCCAATGCACTCTATGCAACGGAACAGTACATCACTGCACTCTACACCACTCTACTGTACGCAACTGCACTCTACACCAGGCTCCTCTATGCTGCTGCATTCTACACCAGTGCACAATATGCCACTGTACTCTACTCTATTTTATGCTACTGCACTCAATGCTACTCTGCACCTCTCTTCTCTACGCCACTGCACTGTACTCCAGTCCACTCTGCTCTACTCTTCTCCACTCTTCTCTATGCGACTCCACTGAATGCAATTCTACGCTTCTCCACTCTATGCCACACCAATCCACTATCCCCAATCTAAATTACTTTACTCTGTGCTTTACCATTCCACTCCATACAGTGCCACTCTACCCACTCTACCCCACTCCACTCCACACAATGCCAGTCTACTCTACACTACTCTACTCTGCGCCACTTCACTGTAGGCCACTTCACTCTACCCAACTTTACTCTATGCCACTCTACTCAACTCTACGTCACTCTACTCCTCTCCACTCCACTCCATGCCCCTCCAAACCACTCAACATCATTCCACTCCACTGAACTCTACACTGCTCCAGGCCACTCTACGCCATTCTAGTCTACCCCACTCCACTCCACACCACTCTAATCAACTCTACTGAATGCCACGCCACTCCAAGCCACTGCACTCTACACTACTCTACATTATGCCACTCCACTGAACTCTACACTGCTCCATTCCACTCCACTCAGCCCTAATAAAAGACGCAATAGAAAAGGCAGAGCCCGAGATGCTTTGGGAAGGAATTAGAATAGTAAAAAGGGAGGAGGTGTTACTGGACAAAATAGGGAACTCCTTCCTCAGGAACCATGCAGCCCTGGGTGAAAGACAAATAAAAATGATTAGCCTGGGGAGAGGCAAGAAAGACGCCCTTTAAATTACGATAAAACCAAAAGATCAGAGGTGGGATGTTGAAGATGTCCTTGCTGGGAATAGATATAGAGAACTGGCATACATGAACGGTGAGGAAGATAGTTTAGTTATATGAGTAACATTGATTAGGAAGTAGGGCCGTCGCACAGCCTATCCATTCTGCCCTGGAATGTAAACTGATACAATAGAATAGTGTCACAGGAAGATTTTAAAAACATCTTGAGGAAAAATGATATTGCATGCTTCCAGGAAACTTGGCTGTGCGACGAAACCCCTGTAACGGAAGGCTTCACTCACCACATAAAATCTGCAAAAAAGAACATATCAGGTAGACCTTCTGGCGGCCAGATGACGCTGGTCTCAACAAGGATAGCCAAAGACATGGAACCCCTCGATCTCAAGTGTAATTGGGCTTTGGGTAGTAGAGTGCGAACCCTAAACAATATGTCAGGGGTCGAAAACCTATGTATTATAAATGTGTATATACAGAAAGGGAAAACAAATGAGTATAAGATTGACCTGGAACGTTTAAAATCAGACCTAGAATATCTATGTGATTGTTATCCAAGAGATGTGCTCATGATACTGGGGGACTTTATTCATAGATTAAATCCCAGTAAAACGGACCCCTGGCTGAGTGATCTGCTAGGAGTATATAAAATAGAGCTTGCACAATTCCCCCGTTGTGACATCTCAACTCAAGATGATGAGCTTGGGCAACTGTTGGGGGCCATGGGTCTGGTCTGCGTGAATGGAAGAAAGGAAGCAGACTGGCCCGCATATCGTACTTTTAAAGTAGGGCGACAAATGTGCCCAATAGATTAAACATTCATACAGGCCTGGAATTTTTATCTAATTAAACAATTTGAAATTCTCAGGGTGGAGGGTAGTGATCATTATCCTCTGCAGGTAGAACTCCAGGTACATAGCTCCCCGCATAGACAAAAAGTGCTTCTAGTAGAGGTGGAATACCCCAAGCGACTCACTACGAGAATTACCGAGGAATACATAAAAAAACTGAGTGCACACCAGTTAACCGTGAATTTAGACAACCTAGCACCAGAAGAGGGCATAACCTGGTATGAGGATACAATAAGGCAACTGGTGGAATGCCTCAGGATAAAATGTAAGCATGTTAAACATAAATCAGTAAATAATGTGAAATCATAACCCAATAATACCAAACATTGGTTTGATGATGAATGCCGGAAAGTAAAGGCCGGTATTAGAAAACAGGAGAGACGCCTAAGAGGTAATTATAGTGATGAAGCGGTAATAGAACTTAGGAAATTAAAAATAAAATATAAGGTTACTATTAGAGATAAAAAAAGGATTTTCAAGGACAAATGTTGGGGGAATCTAGTTGAAGCAATTGAAGAAAAAAATGTGAGAGGCTTTTGGAAGTTAATACAGGAATGCACGGGGACAGTCTTAGGAACTCTACACTGCTCGGTGCCAGAGGACAAGTGGGTGACCTATCTGGAAAAAATCTATGGTAAATGGCCAAACAGGGAGGGAAGAACGGGCAATGTCTGGCCTGGAATAAGGGAAGAAACAAAAGTACACTTCTCCCCAGATGCCATTAGAGGTATAATAAACAGATTAAACCTAACACGGGCAGCAGGCCCAGATAATTTACCAGCTATCATAATAAAAACGAACATAGAATGGTGGGCGGAGTTTTTCTCTAATATGTTCCAAGGGATTTTAAATACTGACAATTTCCCAGATAATTGTAAAGGGGCGATTGTCAAGCCAATACATAAAAAAGGCGATGTAAACTCCCCAAAAAATTACCGCCTAATAAACCTTTTGGACATAGGCGAAAAGGTTTTCTCTAAAGCAATTTTAGGTTTACTAAAGGAACGAGTGGATGACAAACAGATAGTTCCACCAGAACAGGCGGGGTTCAAAGAAGGCCACTCAACGGTTGACCACTGCTTTACTCTCTGGTCCATTGCACGGAAGTCGATCGATCAGAGGGGTAATTTATTCTGCTGTTTCGTGGACTTCCGTGCAGCTTTCGATCTGGTGGACAGGGAGCAACTGTGGTCAACATTGGTAGGGTATGAAATACAGGGTGACCTGCTAGCCCTAATCCAAGCACTGCATACAGAAAATTGGGCACAGATAATTCTGGATAAGGAGGGAGGATTGACGAAGAGAATCCCAATTGGGAACGGTCTAAGGCAGGGGTGTGTACATGCCCCTTACTATTCTCTCTGTTCCTAGCAGACCTACCCCAAAAATTAAGAGAGGTCAGAGGGGCGAACCCAAAACTGGGAGGAAACTAGATATCGTGCCTCCTATATGCTGATGATCTGGTAATCATGGATCAGACAGAGATAGGCCTCCAAAGAAAATTAAATCGATTTAAAGAATACTGCACAGTAAAAAATTAGTAGTAAACATGGAGAAGACAAAAATTGTATGCTTTGGCAGGAGGAACACAAAGTTCTCTTGGTACCTGGGCACAGTATTGCTTGAGAGGGTAGCTGATTATAGATATTTGGGAATGTGGTTTTCTGGTACCCTGAAATGGTATACTCATTTACAAGCATTAAAAATTAGGGCATTGGCGTCTGTGAAAGGCTTAAAAAGATTCAATAATACCTATGGAGAAATGTTGGATAGACCGGTCCTAAAATCACCTCGTGGGCAATAACTGCTTGTATGGCCCTTGTAGGATTCTGGCAGCGATTGGGAGCAGAGGAGTTTTTCAAAATCTCTCAGTGGGCCAAAGAGGAAATTGCCACGAGCGAGCTACCCTGGGCAAAACAGACTAGAGCATCAATAAGTAATGCATATAGGGTGCTCGATCTGAAGGTTTGTTCGCTGCAAGACCACATAATAATAGGTAAGAAAGAACTAAGGCTTCAAGGGACTGATATGTCCCGTACTTATGATCGGGAGTACCTTTTACAAAAAAGCTCGATAGCCCACATGACATCGGCCTGGGAGCTAGATCAACACTTTCCCTATGTGGACCGGCTACCAAGTCATAGCGTAAGGCAAGAAGTCCTAAAAATGCGAATTGGAATAAACCCATGTTACGCTAATAATGGAGCTCGAAATCATATGTTAGGATGTAATGGGAATTGCACTTGCACTTAAGGTACTATTTGCAATATTATACATATTTTACTAGATTGTATGTGGTTTTTAGATATACGAAAGGAGTTTTTATGTCTGATTTTTAAAATTTATATTATTACGAACAGGATGCAAGCCGTTAATCTGTTGGTGGAAATGGGGAATTTAGATATAGCCTGTGCCTTGGGGAAATATATGAATAAAGTCAAGGTGTTCCTCAAATGCACAGAGTAAGCACTAATAATGCAATTCCTTGGAATTATATAAGAGTGAAACAATTAGTGTTCATAGTAGTAAGTGCTGCATAATTAAGGAGGTGTAAAGGCATGAATTAGGTGATTTTAATAATTTAACTGTTAAAATACTCCGATTTTAAAAATGATAGTCAAACTATATGTATATCGAGAAGTAATATGTTTTGTGATACCGCCGTGCTATGTATCTGTTGCTGTTTTTTTTTCTTCTTTTTTAGTAGAATAAGAGGTAAATTGTACTTTTATGGTTGTAACAAACCAAATAAAGTTTGTTTTGACTGACCATCCCACTCTACACCGCTCTAGTCTACCCCACTTCATTCTAAACAACTTTACTGAATGCCATACCACTCCAAGCCACCGCACTCTACACCACTCTACATCATGCCACCCCACTGAACTCTACACTGCTCCATGCCACTCTACGCCACTCTAGCCTACCCCACTCCACTCTAATCAACTCTACTGAATGCCACGCCACTCCAAGCCACTGCACTCTACACCACACTACTCTATACCAGTCCCCTCCACTCTACGCCCCTCCACTCTACTCTATGAAATTCCACTCTACGCCACTCTACCCCACTGTAAGCCCCTGGACGCTACTCCTTACCACTCTACTCTATGCCACTCCACACTACAACCCTTCTCTCTACGCCACACCACATTACTCTACTCCACTTCACATTACACTACTCTACGACATGCCACACCATTCCACTCTATTCCATTCTACACTGCTGTACAATGTGGCTACAAGACACTGAAAAAGCCAATAGCTCTTGCGTAGGCACAACATATTGACTTTGCCAATGATTGTTACTTCTGGGAATTGTACTGTTATATCGGACAATAAAGCCTTGGAATATACGTCCCAGAGGAAGGTTTTAAATAACACAAATCCAAATATAGTCAGATGGACACTGGGTTTGATAAAGAGAAATATGGATGTGTTCATTTGACTGAATTCCAAAATAATGCAGCTGGATACTGGCCACAGCTCCCAGTCAACAGCATGGAGGATGAGTGAAGGAAGGAGATCTGGAGGTAGTTTAGTGAAGTGGTGCAAGGATTGGCAATTGATGCTGCAGAATGTCGTGGGAGTATTAGATCAGAAAAGGTCAGTGGCGTAACAAAACCTGAGGGGGCCCCCTGCAAAGTACTGGCATGGGGTTCCCCACGGGAGCCCATCAGAGCTCAGGGGCTTCCCCGCACCGCGGGTGGTGCGTGGGCTTTTGTTACGCCACTGAAGAAGGTAATGCATTATGTTAAGAGATGTATTCAGTGAGTGTATCCCAAAAGGTTCGGGCCGAGATGAGGACGGGTAAGTTTCAGAGGGTCAAGCTTAACGAGGTTAGTGGCTGGTTCAGTAGAGGGATGAAGTTAGTGTGTTTGGCTGAGTTTAGAGGACAATTGTTCTGCTGGTATATGAGGGGAAGCTTGGAAGAGTCTCCGAAAGGGATTTGCCAGCAGTATTGATGGCTGGCCATGAAACTAAGGGCTTAGTGCGTAAATGTGCTCCCCTTGACCTACCAGCAACACTTGTGTAATTCTCATGCCTCCATTCTGTCCTGTCCAGATACTAGCCACAGCTTGAGAGAAGATGTCCATTAGATGTCCTGTGTCCTTTAAAAACCTTCTTACATGGTATATTTTTATTCTCAGTGAATTAAAGAAGCTGTTCGGAGGTCCTGTGGGAAGCAGCATTTTACTGACCCCAACTGTGGCGATTTAGGGCCTTTTACCTCTGTGGTCCTGGGGTCTGATCTATTATGATCCTGAAGACTGAAAACCAAGTACATCCCTTAAGCACTTAACACTCAGTGGTAGCAAGCAGTAAAAAGCTTTTCAGGGAAGTGGTGGGATGGAGATTCAGAACCTAACAATTAGGCAACAGACACAATCATTACTGTCCACCCCAGAGGTCTATTTATGGTTAGGAAGTAGTATAAAACAATACAAAACACAATACCAACAGCAGGAATAATGAAGGCAAAAAGTTCTACACACACACTGCGTGGATTTCAATATAGAAGTTAATCAGGTTAACATAAGCGCAAGTGGAGGCTCACAACCGAGGGTACTAGAAGCATCCCTGGTTGTGTGACCCATTGGGAAGACCTTAAATGTCCCAGCATGGAGTCTTTTTCCTGATCCATTTTAGTTGCATGTGTGAGGTAGCAATGTGAGTTCCCAGCTTTACCTGGGTTTTTAACTCTTGGATGCGGTGAGTGTGTGTCTGGGGTTCTTGAGTTAGACGCAGGGGCTACGCTGCCATCTCCAGGTTCTCTCAAAGTATCTGTGTGCACTGATCAACAGTTCACAGGGCTGCCCTTGATCTACCTATGAACCTCATAAGCATGTGGGCACGTTAAAAAAAGACTACACGGATCAGCAGAGTCAGTTCAAGGCACTTTGGCACTTGCGGTAACATCTTCGGGGAGCATCAAAGCAGTAATTTGTAGCTGGTAGTGCTTAAGTTCACAGCTGTTTGCACCTGGATGTACCTCAAGGGATTGTCGCTCTTAGCTGCAAGTACTTCAGATCATTTATGGATGCAGAACACTCGAGAATCTCATCCCAACAGTTGTTGCTCTTGCTGAAGTTGACTTGACTTGAAGTTTGGTCGGGGTGGACTGGAGACACACCCCAGACTCAGACCACCACCGGTTACATCCTTCAGTGCCAAATCCAATTTCTGAGGCTGCCTCAATGCTCTTGGACACAGAGGCTGGGCTTCTCCTTCTTGGCAGTAGGTTCGCTGCGGGGCTCAAGTGCTCCTTCTCCTCTTTCAGCAGGATGGCATCTCCAAGGTCACATGCCGACCCAGAACTCCTCTCAGCAATATGGCAGGTGTCAGGTGATGTTCCCTACCCTCTGGAAGACTG
Source organism: Lissotriton vulgaris (assembly GCF_964263255.1). NCBI lineage: Eukaryota > Metazoa > Chordata > Amphibia > Caudata > Salamandridae > Lissotriton > Lissotriton vulgaris. The sequence goes on along the minus strand of NC_141698.1, from coordinate 274,299,427 downwards.
GCTTGATCTCTGAATTTCTTTAAGTACTTTATGGGGAAACGCCTCCCTTGATCAATGAAGAAACTTGAACCATGTGGGAAATATTGGTCTCACTTTGGGGCCGATTCCGATCCGGTAAAAAGCGCTCCGAATAGCCGTTCGGAGCGTTTTTTCCCGTACGAATCGTACCCTGCAACATCCCCCGTACGTACGACGAAGTATGATTCGTACCAGGAGCTGGACTCCGTACGAATCGTACAGAGACCGTACGAATCAAATCCCCGTACGAGTCTCACTCGGAACCTGCTGTACACAACATCTGTACCGTTCGCGGCTGGATTATACGACCCAGCTAGTACGATACGTGTCGGGTACACACCGTACGACCCTTATTCTACGGGAGCTGAAAACAGTCGTAAAAGCAGAGTTCGCCCCAAAACAGGTACGGTACGGCCCCCCGTGTATGGCGCCTACCCCCCATGATTGCAGAGGTACGGTGCGGACCCCTGCGATCATTGGGGGGTATGCGCCGTATACCCAGCATACATGGGGTACGCACCGTACCCCGTGCACGCAGGGTGTATGGCACGTACCCCATGTACGCTGGGTGTACGGGGCGTACCCCCCATGATCGCAGGGGTATGCGCAGTACCCCTGCGGTCATGGGGGGTACGCGCCATACGGTGTGTATGTGATTGTGCGCTTTTCCGTACGAATCGCCCTTACCTGATGATGACCGTGCGACTCGCGTCCTAATACCCTGGTCTGTATCGTACTCGTCGGGTCATACTGTACAGCGTGTGTACGAGTCGTACGGAGACGGCTCTGGAAGCGATTCGGACGGACGGTAATTTTACCGGATCGGAATCGGGCCCTTGGTGAATACCGGACAGGATTGGTAGATGGTAATGGGGATGGGAACCACAGGATTGGTAGATCGCCACAGGTTAACATCATTTTTGGCTGATGCCCCACATCAGAAAATTAATAAATATCAGCCTTAAGGTCTGATTAAGAGCATCACTGGTAAAGAAAAATGGCCCGATTTCATGAGGAAATTCTAAATCTGAAGTAGAGTTAACATAGGAATTTCCTCCACATACTATTTCAGTGACAGAAAAAACTTTCCCAATGGATTCACCTTTTGTTTTAACACATGCTTCAGAAAATCGAGCATTGTCTAATACCACCTAACTCTAAATCAGGATGTTAATCTGCCAGGGATGATGGTGGGCAAATAGATGTGTGGACAACACATCATCCAAATGTGAATTAAAATACTTATCTTGCACTACAATCTAAAAGCTATAATAAGATCAAGCAAAAAGTACTGACAAGGGGATTGCCTAACAATATTCTGGACTTCATAATACCGTACCAGTCCCAACTCTCTCCAAATAGACTTTTTGAGTACGAGAATTTAGCTTCTGAATTGTCGAATAGATCACAGCATAGAAAATATTGGTACTATGTGGCAAATTTATTAAAGATACCATCAAATAAAGAAGTCCCCATGAAGAACAAGTTACTTATCTTCAGTAACTCCTTACGTAGTAAAGGCGGTATCTAGTCCCAGATTCCTTACCATAGATTTTCCCTAGGCATCAGACTGAATCCAGAAAATTTCAAGTAGTACTTCTACCTGCCAGTAGGTGGCGTTGATCTGCTCTGCATCAGCATGGTCTGCATCATATGCGCTTGATGTGAAGTGTGTGGTGCCTATATAGGCAACACCCAAGCGTGATGACATCAGATTCTATTCATGATATTTCCTTGTCAGAAGCACGGAGCCATGACAGAATGCTAATGCACCAGTGTTCAGACACTAAGGGCCTACAGGTGCCATACTAGTTGGGAAAATCTGTTCACATAAACAGCGGATGAGAGGGTTGGTAAAGAATCTGCAGTCAGAGAAGACGATACGGAAGGTAAGTAGCTTGTTCATCTGGTAGAGTCTCCTAACCCCAGTTTCCTTACCTTAAAATAGATCCCCAAGCAATACCTTCCTGGAGGTAGGTCTGCAAACAAATTCAGACTAGGAAGACCTCAGGGACCGAATGGGCAAAAAGCCCATCATGACTGACTTGCCTGTCCAGGCAGTAGTGTTTGGTAAATATGTGCAAAGATGCCCTGACAGATGCCCAGGACAGGGACTCTGTGAGCCAACTCAGTCGATCGTAGCCTTGGCTCTGGTGGAATGAGCCCACAAGTCTTCAGGTGGTTGCTTTTTGGCCAGTGCATAGCAGATCTTAATGCTGAGTACAATCCATCTGGAGATCATCCGTTTCTTCACAGCTTTCCTTTTCTTTGCTCCAGCGAACCCAATGAAGAGTTGATTGTTTACATGGTGTTCTTCAGTACGATCTATGTAGAACAACAAAGATCTTTTTGGGTCTAGGCAAGGGAATCTCTTGTCCTCTTTAGAAGGATGAGGCAGAGAAAAGAAGGTCGGCAATATGATTGTCTGGCTGATGTGGAAGAATGTCAACACTTCCGGCAGGAATGAGAAACGTATTCTCAGAACAAGCTTGTCCAAAACAAAATTGGCGTATGGAGGGTACTTTCAGTGTTCCAGCCCTCCAGTGTGATGTGAAGGCCACTAGAAAGACTGTTTTGATGGTTAAGAGCTGCAGAGGACAGTTCTGCATGAGCTTGAAGGGCGAGCACATCAAAAATGTCAAGACTAAGTTCAGGTTCCATTAGGGCATGATGAAGGGCTGTGGAGGGAACATGTGTTGGAGTCCTTTTGGAAAACGAATCACAATAGTTGACTTGAACAGGAAGGGCTGATCTAACAACTGCAAGAAAGCCAAAAAGGCATAAGATAACCTTTACCTGAGCTCAAAGCAAAGCCTTGCCGGATTGACGATAGAACAAATATAAACACCCGAGACAAAGCTGCTAAGAGAGGATCAACATTTTTGTTTCACCAAGATATAAACGTGTCTCAATGACAGGCATATTCTGCCTTGGTTGAGGGAAGACTGGCTGCCAGAATTACATCAAATACTTCTGAAGGGAGTTCAAAGGCTGTCAGTTGCTCAATCTCCATGTATGAAGGGGGAGTGTATGCAGGTTCAGGACCCTTCTCAGTTGCTGTGAATGGAGATCCTCCCTAAAGGGCAGCATGATCGGGAGACCAATGCAAAAGCTCAGGAGGAGGAGCCCCGGAGCCAAAAGAATGACTTGGGCCTGGTTGTTTCCAATCTTCTTGAGTACTCTGGGCAGTAGTGGTAGTAGCAGGAAGACATTCAGGAGTCCTGAAGTCCACTCGAAACAAAATACATCTCATGGTGATAGCCGCCTTGGAGACTCCAGCGCACAGAAGTGCTGATAATGTGCATTCTTAGAGAGCGCTAATAAATCTATTCAACGTTCTTACCCCTTTGCTCAAGAGATTGCACCACATCTGGGTGCAGACGCCATTCATGATTAACGAGGCATCGATGGCTGAGTTTGTTCGCCCAGGCGCTCAGAGATCCCACCAGTGTTGTATTACGAGGAAGCTGTCCTGACATTCCAGCCATGTCCAGGGATGCAGGCCCTCTTGACAGGGTCCAAGACCCCACCCAACCCTGCTTGTTGCAATACCATATGGAGGTGGTGTTGTCCTTAAACACCTAAACTAGCACTTCCCTTGAAGGAAGGGAGGCTTTCAATGCCAGGCAAATCGCTCTCAAATCCAGCAGGTTGATGTGGAGCTGAAACTCCGCAGGAGACCAGGGTCCTCTAATCTCCATCTCTCCACGATGGCTGCCCCAACCCATGATTGATACATCTGTTACCCTAGTCTGCTCAACGTGGTGAAAGGAGAGGGGTCTGGCACTGGCCCAATTGTGGTTCATCAACCACCACTGCAGATCTTTTGCAGTTCCCTCTGATTTTCTGGACCAGGTCAGATAGATTCACCTGATGCTGCACCCACTGGGATTTCAGGTCCCACAGCAGGACCTACATATGCCAGCAGACATGTATTACCAGTAGGATACAGGAGGCCATGAGGCCCAGCAGCCTCAGAGTCAGTCTCAGAGAAATCCAAGATAGAGTCTGAAATATCACAATCATAGCCTGAATATCCTGGCCTCGCCACTCCAGAGGATATGCTAGAAATTGCACTGTGTACAGAATAGCTCAGATGAGAGGGGGTGTCTGAGAGGGAGTCAGGTGTAACTCTAGCACGTTGATATCCCAGCAAAAGCAGGAGGTCCGCTGTAGTCTGGAGGTTGGAGATTACTGGCGAGAGGAGCCTGCCTTCAACAGCCACTTCTCTATCATCAACAAAAGAGCGCCAGTGGAACACGAGTGAAACCCTATATCACAGTGAACACAAGGTGAAATCTACCTAAATGTAAATGGTCATTAAATAATATGAGAGGGAATGGAAAATTAATTATTTTCTAAAAGAACCCTCACTCACCCTAGAGGTGACATGCTTCATCATGGGGTTCAGTCACAGGGGGGGCCGACTATCCCCACCTGTGTGCTACCACGCCTGCAAGTGCAGCGGAGCTGGTGTGTGTGAAGGAAGTGATCAGTGCAAAGGTGTGTGTTAAAAGATCACAACTGTGCCTCAACAAACTTTATTAGGGGCCAGTTGTTCACATTAAAAACTGTGAAGTCACTGGACTTTTTAATTTGTATCCAGGGACCTGAGAGAGACCACAGGCAGCACTTGCTCAGCCAAATCCCAAATCCCAAAAGGCACGTGGTATTCACCAACAGCAGTGCAAGGCTGGCAGAAGAGAACATTCTCTTGCTGAAGCTGTACCTTATTTGTAGTGTGGTAGGGAAAGCACCAGGGTTGACTTTGGATGTGGAAGTGGGGATGACAAGGCCTGGATGACCAGGCTCTAGAGGGTTGTGTGGGAAGAAAGCTAGGGCCCCAGGAGTGGGGCAGTGATGGTGATCAATGTTCCTGTACACTTGGGCCCCTGTGGGGGACTTAGCCCATGTCACGAGAAGGACATTTGTGAGGACTTTGTTAAAGTGGAGGAGACGTTCTGTGGGGATACTCCTGTCTGAAACACCTATGTAAGGATGTTTCACTTGACTGCCACCAAGGGCAGCGTAAGGTCCAGGAAAATCAGCCACCCTCCTCACCACCATGGCAAGTGAAGCCCCTCATTCTGTAGCCAAACTAGGGGAGAGACTAAGCCAAAGTCTGGGGAGTGGTCCAACCCACTAACATGTACTAAATCCTCATATCTTCCGTCTCTTCCATGGGCTTGGGGTAGCTATAAGGATCCTCAGATTCCTCCCAATTGTACTCGCTACAGGGCCTATCAAAGAAATGAGAACCAGGTTCTGACTTGGACGGTCGAGTTCCAGACGGCCCCCCAGTCAATATCGGGCGAGACCAGTCTGGCTCTATATTGGAGTCGGTATAATGATGGGGTCATCGCTGCCATGAGGCGTTGTGGTGCCAGGAAGGATGGCATTGGTGTGGGCTTCGAGGAAGGTCACGGTCTCGCAACTTGAGCCGATCCGGACTCAGGAACAGATCCATGGGGTCCGACTGGTGCGGAGGTTGAACCCGGTGGGAATCCAGTGGGGCCAGCAGCTGAACCCATTGTGCCCAGAGGCACTCCAGAAGGGTCGGCCCAGCCAATATGAGGTGCAAGGTCTCATAAACTCTTTTAATTGGGTAAAGGTGGATCCAGCTCTGGGAATTTCTGGGTGGCATGGAGCAGACCCAGTCTCTGCAACTGATGCATGGGAGTTGAGCCTAGAAGGGTAGTGTTGCTCCTGGGCCTCGTCCAAAGAATTGGACCAGTGCGGTGAAGTTGAAGAGCACTTCAACTTCTTAGATGCTTTCGATTTTTGGTGGGACTTACCTGACGATGACTTTGAGTGTGATGAAGAGCACCAGGAAGTACTCCATAGGCGAGCCCAGGGCATTCCGCACAACCAGGGCTTGGAACTTCGCAGAGTTGACTATAGCCGGGTGGCCAGAAGCTTCAAAGATTGCTCTCGAACCACCTTTGTATTCATTGCAAAGTAATCAAGACAGGCCTGGGAGTGGTGTCCCGGTTCCAGGCACCAGAAGCAAACCAATTGGAGGTCTGTCATAGACATCAGTTTGTGACAAGAACCACAGAGTGTAAACCCCATAGGTGTTCTTAGGTCACATCCTTACGCACACTGGGAGGGAAAATCTCAAAAAGGGTCGAAAAAAGATTTAAAAAATAGTCCAAAAATTGGACTGAGGTAGCTCTTTCCAGATCTTATCTGATGGCAGAGAAAGAAAAGAACTGATGTCAGCGCGCTGGGGAGGCAACAATATAGGCACCACGAATGTCACAACCGGCGCTGATCACCCAACACGGCGCTGATCCATGCTACCTACCAGCGCGTAGAGGTTCTGTTTGAAAATGTCCAGATCCAGTCTGATGCCTGCAGAATATTCTAAGGTAAGAAATCTGCAGCTAGAAGTCCCTCTCAGATTCTCATGTATCTTCATCATATTGTAAATACAGGCACAAGTAAGGCTGATCTCATGTTCATTTAACAAATATTAATAACATCAAAATAAAAGACAATAAGGCATTTATTTGATCTAAAATATCCTATTCCATCAGAATTCATAAACAATAGTACAATTTGAAAACTTGGAAGATACCGCCACAAAACATTGTCAACTAGGAATCATCATAATGATAAATTGTGATTTTGTTTCATGATAAATAAGAACATGATGAATAAAAGTTTCAATCCTGTTCAGGTGTTTAAAACCTGTAATGGTCAGAGTTTGCATTGAAAGTATTACCTTTGGATGGGTAACACATCCATTACCCCTAACATACACTTTATGTGCAGAATTTCAGAAAAACATGAAAAGGTGTGAGGGTGGTCCCCACTCTCTGTACCTGAGATCACAATGCAAGTGTCCTTGGCTCTGCGCTTCATGGCCTTGTAGGCGGCATCGGCGATGGCATAGAGGTGAGGCGGCCGCTCGTACAGCTCTCGTCCCCGGTACTGATCGATGACATCTTTCCCATAGAGGTCCATCTCCCTGTAGGGGTTCACGGACACCACCACCTCCCCAATGTAGGTGTAGATCCTGCCCTTCTGGAATCTAGAATTGAAAATGGCAATGAAATGAAATGAAATGAGATTTCTAACGCCCACTAATACCCGAGGGTGTGAAATTATTTATAAAAAACAACACCACGAAGTGAGTTTTTTTTTTACAGTGGTGAGGCTGACTGCTACAATAATTACCCATGTTGATGGAGACCATCTGAGCCATCTTGGAAGGTTGAATGGTTGAGTTATGCTATCAGTGTGCAATATTACAACCAGGGATGTGGTATGCCTTTCTCATCTTATCTCTCGCTGCCGTTATCCAACATAAGCATATTAAATAAGCAGCAAAGATATATGTTTAATGTGGGACAGCAAAGATCCCCTGCATGGCCTGCGAGAGCATGCACCATTGCCTTTAGGTTCTGGGTGTTTGTGTGTATATTGATGGCCCAAAGCTGGGCTCTAAGGTCTGGTGGGGCACACTATGTGCACCTTGCTTTGATTCAGTGTGACTACAATAGGCTCACTGGGCTGTGAAGGACTGAGATTGGTGGCAGGGACTGAATATACTTGCTGTCCTTTTTACCTATTGCTGCAAAGAGAGAACTGCCTACTGCTCTCTCTGTTTAAAATGATCTACTTGTCTCCTACAACTAGGTCCTTCGCTCCACCCATTTACAACATGGCTGTTGTATGCTAGGTTAACCTATGTATGTGTAGTAGGATAAGCGTTGTACTGGGCTATTGCAGACCAGGAAGCCATGTTGGATCTCTGTGAGTGGTACATAAGATAGAGGTTGGAGGGAGGCTCTGAGAGACAGTGAACACAGGGCGTCTCCAAAGCATTCCTAACATCCTTTCAACGTAGCCAGACTCTAGAGTGTGTTGGATATGAGATGGATAGAAGATGAGGGACATCTTAAATATGATATGATGCTGGTCGATATTGTAACGATTTACTAATTCCTGCAATAAAAATATATTTAAAAAAAAATAAAAAATGAGGGACATCTTAAAAGTGAAGAAATAACTTGTCCCTTTGCTCCATTCTTGGGCAGAGGTGTTACCTCAAACAGGTTAAGAATTAGCTCAGTGAGGAAGGTTCTCCCTCTTTTGTGCCTTTGATTTGAGCCTCTCTGACAGGCACTTCACAGTCCCACTCCCCTTCTTTCTGACACCATAGGAAAAAGAAAGTCCGAGAAATAGACAAAAGTCCACAACTGCCTGAGACCAGTTCCACAGTAGGACCTGTGGCATGCACCTACCTACCTGCAGAAAACCATAGTCAAAGTGCCATGATTTCTGACTAAGTCTGACCAGTGCCACCTTCCCAAACCAGTGGAGACTAACAGCCCAATTCATCATCGGCATGTTTTGCGAGTCTGTAATAGCGAATAATAAGGAATCGCTATTAAAGACTCGCAAAATGGGATTCATGTAGGAATCGCAAAATAAATTGCCATTTCTACACATTCCTTATTTGCGATTAGCAAATTGCTAATCGCAAATAAGGAATAACTCCCCATTCATTCCTATGGGCCTAAAGGCCCATAGGAATGAATGGGGAGTATTCCTTATGTGCGATTAGCAATTAGCTAATCGTAAATAAGATAGCGATTTCAAGGGTGCCAGGGGTGTCCAAAGGACACCCTGTAGCACCCCTGAAATGCAAATTTACACAGGTGTTGCGCACACACATGTCCAAAGGACATGTGTGTGTGTAACATGCAACAGAGAAAAATGCACTAAAGTGCTTTTTTCTATTTTTTCGCTATTTACCACGAAGTCAGACTTCGTGGTAAATAGCGACCAAATATTGCGAATTCGCAATTTCAAATTGGTTAATGAATTGCATTTAAGGAATCTTTAATAGAGATTCCTTAAATCCAATTCCTCGCAAATATGCGATTTCGCAAATAGCGATTGTTGCATTTGGGATGATGAATCCCAAATGCAAAAATTGCACTCGCAAAGGGCCAGATTCTCAGAATCTGGCCCTTTGCGAGCGCAATTTAGCTTGATGAATCTAGCTGTTAGAAAGACATTTGAGCTCCAGGTTTGGGTTTGATGATACCAGCTCTCCTTTGTCACGCTTGGGAACAGGAACCTGCAAGTCTTACACATTGCTAGGAGAAGCTGCTTGAACCACTGCCCATTGACTGCTGAAGAAGGGTTCTTGAGTTATATTTGAAGAGGGGAAAGGCTGCCTGAAAAAGGAGGGCTTTGAGGAGCGGTGCAGGGAGAAATGGGCGTAGGCCCGCTGTAGCCTAGGGAAATATCCTCAAAGCTAGGCCCTGTGATGTGCTCCTGTAACAGTGGTGAGCCTTCAGCATGCGCTGGAGAGAAGTGACTCGCTCCCTGAAACTGTGCTTGCGTATGCTACACCGACCTCCCACAGGCTAGTCTGTGGACCTTTGTAGGTGACCAGATATGGTGAAAGTTAATACAAAGAACAGGATCAACTAAGAACTGACTGTGACAACTTGGTGCGGAAGAAAACTGCCACCCCGTCAGCAGTTTCATCCCAGAAGAAGCAGTATTTGTGGCCTTAAGTAAGATCCCCACCTCTTTTGGAAAACCATGATAATCTCTGCAATCCGGTGTGGATTTTCACTTAGATAGGTAGTGAATTTGAGGTTTCGGCTAGAGGAAGATCCAGAGAGAATGAACTCCCATCGCCAAGCAGGGGAAAACCAAATGCAGTCTCTGCCTACCTATGCCAGTACAGCCTTTCCACTCCCGACTCAGAAGAATAAGCACTTTTGCAGGGACCAGAGGCATCACAGACAGGGCTGGTTCTGGGCATGGGCAGTGTGGGCCGCAGTCCAGGGCCCCACATTCAGCCCTCCAACTTGGGGCCACGCACCAATGCGACACAGTCAGGCCACGGCATGAAAGGTGCCACCTTGCAAGCTCGCCACCTTAGTGGGCCTCCTCCACTGGCCTCACTGCTATGTTGTACAGAGGTGGACCCTGGGGTGGGGGGCAGTCAGAGTTGCAAGAAGGTACAATCCTCACTTTTGTTCTGCAATTAGGTCTCCTCCCCCAACCCACGCAGAGGCACAGCAAGAAGAGGACTGTTGCCCTGCTGTTTAGCTCCCTTGCAGCCTTAACCCTCTCTGGAGATAAGTGTAGTGACTTAATTCTCCCTAGTGCTTCCTCTTCTTAGTTGCTAAGCCAGAATGAATATGATGTCTGCGTGGAATGTTGGAATGCCTGATGACAGTGTGGTTAGAATGTGAGTGTGCATGTTGATATGTGAGGAATGACAGTTGAAGAGTGTAGGCTGAGCAACAACCATCTAGCTCCTGGTGGGATTCCCTTTACCATCTAAGTTATCTCCTTGAGACCTACCAAGGACTTCCATGGAACTTACAATGGATTACAAATAAACCTTTACACTGTAATACTTCATGGCTACCTTTTGTCATCCTTCAAATCTACTTATAACAATAAGCAACCCTCACACCTTCAGCCCTTTATAAGCTGTTGAGAGGTACTTGTACGCAGCTGAAGGGGGGGGGGCAGCAGAGTCAGGAGCCGGGGCATCTATTGAGATGGATGCAGCCCTGATTAGGTCAAGTTTATACAAATTAGAGGGCCTCGCACATTCCCCTTCTGCCCAGGGACCCAAAAAGCCTAGAACCGACCCTGATCACAGTAGTCAGAGCCAGGGTAGCACTAATGTGGCCACTTTCCATGCCACACCTGCATCAGTCTTGGGCTGAGAACGCACTTGATATCTTTAATGTACAGCTGTAAGACTTAAATATTGTGAGAATGCTTACAGTAACAGACACTGTGTCGTAATTTGACGGTGATCGGGTTAGCGTTAAGCTTTGCTACACGTATTTTCCTCTTATCTTGACTATACTTGTCGGACACCATTTTGTATGTATCGGCGGCCATTTTAGAGAATGCGTTGCCTCGTGGTCAGCATGCCCTTTGTCCTTCCTCTGTACCACTGGCCACTCGAGTTTGCCCAGCAACAGGCTATTTTTAGTAATGGTCAAGCTCACACATGCGTAGTTTAGATTGACCAGTCATCACTTAGGAATGTTCCGCCAAACTGACCAGTGTTGTTATAGCTCCTCCCACGAGTTGGCTGTGTTCCAAAAAATGACCATATATGTACCTAAAACTCTGTAACTGTGTACCACCTACTTTTTATTACTGTAAAACTGTATAAAAGAAGGACTTGCACCGATGTTCGGGGTGATACTTCTTGCATTACCGAAGGGTGCTGTAGGAATGTACCACCACCCCATGGGGTCTTAATAAACTTGTCTTTTGCATTTTCTAGTTTCCGTGCCAACAGTTCTTATGGTGTAGAGGGTATTCTGCGGAGTATATAGGGGTATTCTGCGGAGTATGTAGGCCTGGAGAACCCAATACCACAAATTGGCGACCACGAAGGGACTCATCGGCGACTTGGATGCCCGAAGGAGAGGTAGTGACGAAGGATTGGAAACTCACCATGGACGCGTACGCTGCCTCTAAGTGACCCGAGTCTTGGCACCCACGGTGTTTTCTTCCTTTCCTTCTGATCTGACCTTCCAGGTGGCGCCGGTCCTCGACTGAGATCCTACTCGTTCGAGTTGTCGTACAGTGCCGATTTGGCTGATTTGATCACAGACCTTGGCAGTTGGAACCTGGATATCTGAGATTTTGGTAAGCTTGTGATTGGTAAGGTACTCTGCGGACGCTTACTGTAGTTCTATGAATATGTTTTGAGTTAGCTAACATTTGATCCTATGATTTGAACTATATGTGCAGTGCACTTCACATAGGCAGGCATGTAGAGATATTTCTCTAACTTTGTTTGTGTTTGAGCGGCACATTTGTGTGAAGTATAGTAAGTGCCATTTTTGTGGTATCACGTTTCCGTGATACCTTTTGAACATGCCTGTTTTAAGCACACTTCGAGGAATGTGCTGTCTTGGAAATGGTACCACTTATCGATTAAATGAATCCCAGCCGGCTCCCCCAGAGGGGACTCCCAATCGAGAGATGTACATAAAATTTGGCCTTCCCCCTATATTGTACAGTAAATTATGGAATAAATACACCAAATCTGATCCCGAGTTGCAATGGCCACTACATGGGTCGTTTGATTTACGAAAGGTTCAGTTCGTGGAGCAATGTTTGTTTCAGCGCAGGTCTAGACAAGATATGTTTGATTGTGTACGAATGTGGGAGAAAGCAGTGCGTGAACGAATGAAGCGTGAGATAGCCTTGGTGGAAAAAGAGCAGCGCAAGGCTGCTCGAGATAAGGCTTTACAGCTGGAGGAGAAGGAGTTGCAGGAAAAGAAAGAGAGGGAGGCACGGGAACGCAATTTGCAAACGAGCGGTCAATTTCCTATTCGGCGTCCGCTTTATCCTGTCCTTACTAATGAAGTTGATGATTTTTGATTACTAGGTCGGTGCCCGCCTCCGTATGTTTCGCCTACGGCCCCGGACGTGGACTCGGACGACGATGGTCGAGGGAGTAAGAGTATGAGGTTAACTGCTGGTGAAGCTGCGGAGTTGCGCAGTTGTGCTCGCAAACTTAATTTGAATAAAATGACTATGTCAGAGATTAAAACTGAAAGGAATAAGTGGTCAGAGCGAGAACAGTTGTATTTTTTAAGCGTTTTCGGGGATGAAGTTGTAGAACGATTTAGGAAATATTCGACTGATCTAGAGCCTAAGGATATATCAGTTCATCGTGAGAATATGCATAAAGGTTTATTTGTTATTTCAGATGCGGATGAGTTTTTTCAGCGGTTGGTCCAGCTACGGGATGAGGCGTCCAGATTGCGGGAAGCACAAAAAGAATCAGACGTGCCTGCACCGGGGTCGACGGAGCAATCCAAAGAGTGTTCTATCTTTGGAGCAGATAAGAGTTCTAAAGTTCATGTTATGCCTATGCGTGAAGCCGCACCTTTGTATGTTCCCCCCAAAGGGCAAGGTACCAGTGATGATAAATCGTCCGGGGATGCAAAAGGGTATTTTATATATAATTGGGTGTATACGCCTTGGAATAGAGCAGATGTTATGGCATTGAAAAACGCTTTACCTGATCCATGTAAAAATCTGGCAGCTTTCTATGAAGGAGTGGAGGGGGCTATTTCTTCATGTGTTATGACACTAGTTGATATCAATCTTTTCTTTGGGTTAATACTGCCCCCTGATATGTGGAGAGCAATTCGTAAGTTTGATGACCAAGCGATTTTAGGAGCGGATTGGAAAGCTATAGCTCAAGCTGATTTAGACAGGGAGCCTGCATGTAAGCCTTGCCAGTTAATTCTAGATCTCCCAACAGCTATTTTGAATAAATTAAAAACGCTTGTTCCCCCTAAAAAGATTGATTGGACTATGTTAGCCTCTTGCAAACAGAAACAGGACGAGTCGGTATCTGACTTCTTTTCACGTTTCGAAGAAGCGTTTCATGATTATAGTGGGCAATTATTAACGGATGATAAGGGTAGGCATTTGTTTGTCGATAAGTATGTGGCTAATCTCCTACCGGAGATTGCAAAGCGATTGAAAACTAGTAAAAGTTCCTGGACCACGGCGACCCCTGCGTCCTTGTTAACTATGGCTCAGTATTATGAGCGACATGAATTAGAGGCTAAAGAAAGTACCGATAAGAAAGCGAAGGAGTTAAAGACGAAGGTGATGTTGGCTCAGGTTCGTGCTACGCAGCCAAGAGGGAATGATAGAGGCAGGCGAGGAGGGTATGGTACGTCTTATGTAAGCATGGGCGAATTTTGCGAATCTTGCGTTCGCGAATTTTGCGGATTTGCGAACTCGCAATCCGCAAAATCCGCGAATTCTCGCGAATTTGCGGATTTTTTTTTTGTGTTCGCACGGGTTTCTGCCAGTTCGCGAGGGTTTTGTACAATTTCGCAAACGCGAACTTACCTGTCGGGTCGCAAGTTTTGCGAACTTGTTGTTTCTACGTGTCCAGCCTGTTTGGGACACTCTTCTTCATCACTGCCACTCTCTGTCACCACTGCCACTCTCTGACTACTCATGCCACCCTCTGGCCCACCCATGCCACCCTCTGTTTCATCACAGCACCCTCTGGTTGTCCAGTCAGTGTACATTATTGTGGCAAAGCAAAGCACACCTTCCCTGCCTCAAGTGACCTGAATTCATTTGGGGCTGATTAATGTGTCACAGAATATTTTTTTAGCTGGCACCTGCTTCCTTAGTGCTTCCTGATTAGTGATCTTTTGCACTTGCTAAGTGCTTTCATTGTTGCAAAATTAGTTACAACACCTGCCCTGCCCCAACTGACAATAATGAATTAGGGGCTGATTAATGGATTTGAACTTCCAGCCTGGCTCCTGCTTGTCTCCCTTAGCTGTAATTCAGGACCTTTGTGGCATATGTGTAACTATTCTGAGGTTCAGAGCAGGGTCACATAATAGTTGCAACTGGCAACTGAACTCTGGAGGGGCCCCTCAGGAAGCACTACAGGAAATGGCTACTAATGATGAGCCTGAACTTTTGAACCTGGTAAGTAGTTTCAGTTTTGCTAAGATCGTATTTCTGCAATTTAGCGCTTATTCGCGGGGCGCGAAGTTGTACTGGGAAGCTGCGAACTCACGCGAACAGTGCGAGCAAGCCATAAAATCCGCTGCTCGCGGATTTGCGGATTTTGCGGGAGATTCGCGAATCTCGCGGATTGCGAATTTACCGAAAATCCGCAAAATCCGCAAGCGAAACGGATTTTCCGCCCATGCTTAGTCTTATGGTCGTATCGACATTGCTGAGGACCAATGTGCATACTGTAAAGAGTTTGGGCATTGGGCTGAAGATTGTCCGGTGCTTCGTGAGCAACGTAGTCAGCGTGGTCGAGGAGGTGGAAGGACACGGAATAGTTATTCGGGGGCGAGAGGTGGAGCAAGTGATCGTGGTAGGTTTGAGGCGAGAGGTCGTGGTCAGGATGATCGTAATACTTTTGATCGACGGAACCAGTACCAGATATCGGAGGGTGAGAATGTGGAGTTTCAGGATTATGTGCACGCATAGGATTGCGTAGGATGGGGTGTGGAATCGGTTGAAGTGCCAGTAGATCAAAGAGGTCCATATGTATCAGCGGGCGTTTTGGGTTCTACTGATCAGTTTTTGGTTGATACAGGAGCTAATCGCAGTGCTCTGTCTAAAAACTTGGTTCCAAGGGCTCCCCTGTCTGGCGAAATGATTACATGCATAGGGTTTGATGGCACACCCTCTCCAAACCCACTGTCACAACCTCTTACATTTTGCATTGACAGATTCTTTGGTCTGTGCCCATTCTTATTGTCGCCACATACCCCAGACAATATTATGGGCATAGATTTGCTTAAATATTTTCGAGCAACAATACGCTGCGCTCCTGAAGGAGTGCGGGTTATTTTGAACGACAATTATCCGGATGTAGGAAGACTATGTACTATGCAAGAAATTGAAGCATTAGCCTCTCTCCCACACACGCTATGGGCTACATCAGACACGGCTGTGGGACAGATGCTCATTCCGCCTATTCGAATAACTGTTAAGGAGGGAGTGTCTTTGCCACGTGTACCCCAGTATAAGATATCTAGGGAAGGTGAAATTGCCCTGACGAACATTGTTCAGGATTTGATTATTGCGGGAGTAGTGGAGGAAGTTCCCTACAATGTTTGTAACAGCCCGATTCTTCCGATCCTAAAGAAAGACACTGATGACAAAGTCTATCAAATTATTATTGATTTGAGAGAAATAAACAAAATTGTAGTGCCCCAGTACCCGGTGGTGTCTGATATCACCACCTTACTTACTTTGGTCCCCCCCACTGCTACCGCGTTTTCTGTAATTGATCTTAAAAATGCCTTCTTTTCCATTCCCATCCATCCCGATAGCAGATATCTATTTGGCTTCACGTTAAATAATAAATCGTATAGATTCTGTCGAGTTCCTCAAGGCTATACAGAAAGTCCTAGCATTTATAGCCAGGCTTTAAAAAGACAGCTTGATTCTTTTGATTTGCAGTCTGGAGTAGCTCTTATCCAGTACGTGGATGATCTTTTACTGGCTGCAGACACATATGCGCAGTGTGAGGAGAGTACTCTTGCTTTGCTCTCCTTTCTTGCTCAGAACAATCACAAAGTTTCTAGGAAAAAATTACAATATTGTAGACCAAAGGTGACCTACCTTGGTCATCTTTTGTCTAAGGAGGGACGTGCATTAACATCTGATCAAATTCAAGCAATTTTAGATACACCAGTCCCCCGCACTCAGAGAGATGTGCGTGCCTTTATAGGTTTAACGTCCTTTTGTAGACAGTGGATAATGGGGTTTTCACACATTATAAAACCCTTGTTAGCATTATTGTCCAAAACTACACCAATGCCTCTTGAATGGACAGATGAATGTCAGACTGCTTTTGAACAATTGAGACAAGACCTTTGTTCTGCACCAGTGTTAGGTACACCAGATTACACAAAGATTTTTACGTTGTATGTGCACGAGAAAGATGGGTGTGCATTGTCGGTGTTAGTGCAGACACACGGGGATAAGCAGAGGCCCTGTGCATACTTTTCGGCAATACTTGATCCTGTGGCACGAGGTTTACCTGGGTGTTTCCGAGCAGTTGCAGCAACAGCAGTGGCTATACGGCAGAGTGAGGGAATAGTTTTGTCACACAAACTGTTGGTGTTAGTTCCCCATGCGGTAGATGCTTTGCTAAATCAAACGAAGACCCAGTATCTCACGAGTGCACGTTTAACAGGATATGAGCTCACACTGTTGGCGCCACACATCAAACTAAAGAGATGTGCTACCATGAACCCTGCCACTTTATTGCCGTATCCGGTTGCTGAGGGCCAGGAGGAAGAATACCATGATTGTGTTTTCCTGACTGAAGAACAAACAAAGGGTCGGGTTGACTTACAGGATACGCCACTTCCAGATGTGGATGGGGAACTGTGGGTTGATGGATCGTGTTTAAGGCTGCCAGATGGCACAACTTCTGCAGCATATGCAATCACAACACTTAAGACAGTGGTAGAAACAGCACGAATACCACAGAAATCGGCCCAAGCAGCGGAGCTAATAGCTTTGACAAGAGCCTGCGAATTGAGTGCTGGCTTATGTGTGAACATCTACACAGACAGCCGGTACGCCTTCGGAGTAGCGCATGATTTTGGCCTACTCTGGAGAGATCGTGGGTTTTTGACTTCGCATGGAGTACACATTATGCACGGAGAACTAGTGCGTGATCTTTTGAATGCGTTACTTTGTCCAAAGAAAGTGGCGATAATCAAATGCAGTGCACATAAAAAGGTCACTGACAAAGTGGGACAAGGTAACGCTTTTGCAGACAGTATAGCAAGACAAACGGCTATGTTACGAAATGACTCACCAATGTATGTGGTGAAATCACAGGCTGAGCGGTGGCATGATGCTAGAGAAGAGATACTAGACATTCAGAAATCAGCGTCTGAAGCAGAACTCGCAACCTAGGCAGCAGAGGGAGTGCTGGATGATGAGGGTTGTTGGTGAAGTAAAGATATGGAAAGATGGAAATTGCCTGCAGCTTACTTGCAGGCGATGGTCCAAATGACACATGGATTGGCACATGTTGGAGCTCTTGCAATTACTCGATTGCTAATGCGAGTTTGGGAGCATCCTGAGATTGCCAATACGGCCAAGAGAGTAGTGCAGACCTGTCTGATATGTTTACAGCACAATCCTGCGAAAGGGACGCATACTCCGAAAGGAGGGTTTGTTCCACCTACTGCACCGTTTGAAGTACTGCAAATGGATTACATCCAGCTTGAGCATTGTAATAACCTTAAGTATGTCTTAGTGGTGGTGTGTGCTTTCAGTAAATGGATTGAGGCCTTCCCCACGAAGGATAATACAGTGTTGACAACAGCTAAGGTTTTGCTCAAAGAGTACTTCCCTAGATACGGCGTTTGTAAATTTTTGTGGAGTGACAATGGTCCTCATTTTGTTGGGAAAATTGTGGAGTATGTGATGAAGGGATTGGGAATTCAGCAGAAATGTCATGCTGTGTTCCATCCTCAGTCAGCAGGTCTTGTTGAACGATATAATGCTACTCTGAAATTAAAGCTAGCAAAGATTGTGGCATCCACGTCTTTGAAATGGCCAGATGCCCTGCCATTGGCGTTACTATCTATTAGATCAGTGCCCCATTCCCGAACTGGCCTCACACCTTATGAAGTGGTGTTTGGAAGGCCTATGAATATATGGGGAGTTCCTAAGCCTCGATTGTTACATGATGTGCCTTGTATAATGATGAACGATTATTTGGCACGATTAACAAATGATTTACTTTCCATTCATCAACAGGTTCGAGAAGCGCTCCCCGACAATTCCATTGGAGAAGCTCACAATCTTCGTCCTGGGGATCATGTTATGATCCGTTCTTTCGAGAGAACAAGCAGCCTGGAACCGAGGTGGCGTGGCCCTGAGCAGGTATTGCTTGCAACTCGTACGGCTGTGCGAGTCACTAACAGGAAGCGGTGGGTGCATTCTACTCACTGCCGCCGTGTCTCTCCGGATCTGGTGAGCCCAACTGTGCTGTCTGATTATCGAGACATCTTGGACGAGGAGAAGAGCCCAGCTGTTACGTCTGCCGAATCGGAGGGAGCCTTCCCGGACCACACTGTTTCTGGAAGAGAGAGATACAACTTACGACCACGATAAGCAGTTTTTTTTTTGTGCAAGACTGGTTGAGTTACCGCTCCAGGTTTGTGAAACGGAAGCCGGGAATATCAAGGGGGGGGGGATCTGTTCTGCCAAGTGTAGCGACACCCGTCTTGAATCTCGGAGAAGAAACCAACGGCTGCCTCGGAGCTCAGCACTCATATTTTTATTTTTTTAGTTGTGTTTTTGAGACATTTTGAACTTTGAACTATGGCGTCTTCTGCAGTGCGAGACAAGAGAATTCTTGGTGCAGTATTATTTGTACTGACAATTGTTGTGATAGCTGTGATAGCCTGGGTAGTAGAACTTGTGGTACCGGTGCGAGAACATTTGGTGCCAACTACCCCGATGCCATCTGAACATTTCCATTTTACTCTGCCTTATCATGAAGAGCGACACTGACAAACTTATTTGAACAATAGTTTTATTCAGATTCTGCATCACACCCATAATATGACTAACACTTCTAACTGCAGGGTATGTGGGATGTTGCCTGGACATCAAAAGAAAGGAGGCACACCGCTTATTCCACTCCCGTTTTCCCATAATGGCTCTTGCAATGCCTGGTACACACTTTTATTCACTTTGCGATGGCCAACAAAAGGGGGGCTGCTCTTTCGACTCAACAAGATATGCTACAATGATCGAGATGGCTATCCGCAAGCTGAAGGAACTAAGTTTGAATGGGAGGAGTACCGCCCCGACAACGTGTCAGCACCACGAGTTTATAATAACCAACGGAGTGTCAATATGTCTAGTTCACATGTGATTACTGTTATTGATACCAAAGCTGATCTCTGTGTTCGTAATAAAGGTACAATCCCAGTTGGCAGAAGTGAATGTAACACCACTCTTACCTTTGACACTCCAAATGGCATTTCATTTGTGGCCTCCCGAAATACGTATTTTATATGTGGAAATAAAGGCTATCATCGTCTCCCTATAGGATGGTTAGGAACATGTTATATATCTTTTGTATTACCCCCTGTGTTTATTGCCCCACCTATGTATCATAACAATTACATCCTTTATCACGATTTCATATTGAATAGGGTAAAGAGAGCATTAGTCCTTGAGGACATAGACCAAACCGACACTGCGTTGCAACAATATGTTGATTTTAATTTGGGTCTCTTTTCATTTGTTGGAGCTGCTTTGAATAGTCGAAAAATAAGACGGTTAACTCGTGTTGTAGAAGCTGTTGCTGATGACAACGCTTTTGCTTTAGGAAACTTAACTGAGGAGCTTCAGATAACTAGAATTGTAACGCTCCAAAACAGAATGGTATTAGATGTAGTATTAGCTGATCGTGGAGGAGCATGCCGCATTATCGGAAGTAGTTGTTGTGTATATGTGCCAGATAACTCACCATCTGTGTATGATGCCATATCCAAATTACATAAAATTGCTGCTGAGATACATCCTGATAATGGTACATGGACATTTTCGGGGTGGTTTTGGTCAATACTTAGTATATGGGGTTGGAAGTTGCTGACGATTCTATGTGTAATAATTGGGATACTATTCTTTTTATGCCTTTGTAGCCAGTGCGGCCCTGTATTATGCTCTATGTGCCTTTCTGCTTGTATTCCATCCAAACGAGCTTTTGCTAAACATGAACAAATGATTCATAAAGAAGTAGCACAAATTATGTCTATTGATATTGAAGATGAGTACCCCGACTATGTTCACTATGAGGTAGCTTCAGCTACACGCTAAAAGGGTTGTCTGTCGTAATTTGACGGTGATCGGGTTAGCGTTAAGCTTTGCTACACGTATTTTCCTCTTATCTTGACTATAGTTGTCGGACACCATTTTGTATGTATCGGCGGCCATTTTAGAGAATGCGTTGCCTCGTGGTCAGCAGGCCCTTTGTCCTTCCTCTGTACCACTGGCCACTCGAGTTTGCCCAGCAACAGGCTATTTTTAGTAATGGTCAAGCTCACACATGCGTAGTTTAGATTGACCAGTCATCACTTAGGAATGTTCCGCCAAACTGAACAGTGGTGTTATAGCTCCTCCCACGAGTTGGCTGTGTTCCAAAAAATGACCATATATGTACCTAAAACTCTGTAACTGTGTACCACCTACTTTTTGTTACTGTAAAACTGTATAAAAGAAGGACTTGCACCGATGTTCGGGGTGATACTTCTTGCATTACCGAAGGGTGCTGTAGGAATGTACCACCACCCCATGGGGTCTTAATAAACTTGTCTTTTGCATTTTCTAGTTTCCGTGCCAACAGTTCTTATGGTGTAGAGGGTATTCTGCAGAGTATGTAGGCCTGGAGAACCCAATACCACAAATGGAGCAGCGACATTACATTTTAAGAACAGTCATATTGGCGTTAGCTAAAGCCCTAGCGAAGCGACTGAAATGTGTATCCTGTAAGGCCATAGACGACCATTTATTATGCCTCGCACTGATTGGTATACTTATTTATAAGAATCTGCATGCAGCCTAAAGATATTATTGGCGGACTTCCCCATACAGTGAATCCATGTATAACGTTGCTGCATTGGAGCCTCTGCAGTTAACTGTGTAGAGTTTTGCAGCATTTATGCCCACATGCATCAAAGTCAATTGCATTCGCAAACGGTGCGAATCGCAATTTTTGGCCGTTTGCGAATGCAATTGACTAATTTGGAATGCATCATGCATTTCGCAATTTTAGGAATCGCAACCATGTTGCGATTTCTAAAATTGCGATTGCATTTAAGAAATCGCAATTTCAGATTTCTTAAATGCAATGCATGATTTTTTTTAAATAGCGAATTCGCACTTTGGAAGGAGTAAATTAGCATGAAGTTGAACTGCATGCTAATTTACTGAAAACTTTCAAACATGCACTAGTTGTATATTTGAAAGTTTTAATTTGCACACACACATGTCCTTGGTTCATGTGTGTGTGTAAATTGCACTTAAAGTTACATTTCAGGGGTGCAGGGAGGGGTTCTTTGGACCCCCCCTGCATCCTTGAAATTGCATTCACATTTTGCGATTCGCAAAATGAAATTCGCAAAATGTGAATGCCTTCCCATTGATTCCTATGGGCCTTTTGGCCCATAGGAATCAATGGGAAGGGTTTTCCTTAATTGTGATTCGCAAATAGTGAATCGCAATTAAGGAAAATACTGAATCGCAAAAATAAATGCGAATTTTTGATGCATTGCCGTTTGCGATTTCTAAATTGCGATTCCTTAATTTTCGCAATTTAGGAATCGCAAACGGCAACAATGATGCATGTGGCCGTTAGTGATTAAAGTAGCTTTTCTTTTCGGTAGGGCAATGAATTATTAATTGTTGTGTCCTGCTTAGCTTAGTTCTTAAGCTCCATGCAACACCACCTCCCTGAGTAAGCCTTGGACCTTTATACCTACCTACTCTTAATGAAAAGTGCTCAATGGGTGTACTTACTGATTAGTCATCAGGTTCAATAGTAAGGTATTCCCTCGGATGGGAAATGGCCACTACAACGCGGCCGTTTCCACGAAAGCCTTTACCAGGCATGCATTAGAACACATGCGTGGTTACCACATACCTTTACTACGAGATGCGTAGTAAAGGCATGTGTGGAAAAGGCAAAAAAAGAGAGCTTTTTAGGGGTCCCCCCCAAAAAGCATGAGAATAAAAAGTGGGGTTGGGGGATCTTCCCCCCATTTTTTTTTAAAAACGAAAATGAAGTGACAAAGAGAGTGGAGGTAATCGGCGTTGTTAGAGAGGAAACGGAAAGAAACTTCTGCTTCCTCTTTACGACGTAGGACGTCATCAAGGAAGATGAAGGAGAAGAGACGACGACGTGAAGAGGTATGGGGAGTTTTAATTTAAAAAAAAGAGATTGAGGGTTAAGGGCAGGGGTAATTAGACAAAGGTTTGGGGGCTGGGGGGACACCTAAGGGTACAGGGGAGGAGTATAACCTTTCCCAAGAGTATGCCCTTACCATGCATAAATTTACAATGAAAATCGTTGTAAATCTATGCGTGGTAAAGGAATATTCGTGGAAAAGGTTATGTGTGAAAAAAGCATTCCATTGTAACGCATGCGTGGTAAAGGCATGCGTTGCAACGGAATGCGTTGTAACAACATACAACCCCCTATGATACTAAGTGTAAAAGCCTCTTCTTGTCATAGTTTGAGCACCAGTCACCCATGACGGCCCCAGACTCCCAAAAAGTGTCCTACATAAAGGGCTTGATTTAGAGTTTGGTGGACAGGATACTCCCTCACAACTTGGCATATATACCCTCTGCCTTAATACAAGTTCCACAGGATATAATAGACTTGTAGTAGGGCAGACGGGGCACCCGTTACATGACGGAGTAACCTGTTAGACAAACTCTGCCTGAAAATAGACAAAGCTCCTCGGTCGTTGGATTTTTTGCTTTGTATTATAAGTTAATGTCCTCTTTCTTAGCCCATACCCGAGCATTTTAATGAGGTTCGAAAAACTTAGAATGTCGAACAGTCGATGTAAGAAGCTATTGTATCAGTTATCCATAAACGAGATAAAGATATAACCATTGGTTCTGCCTATCGCCCTGTATCCTTGCTAGATATTGGTGTTAAGATGTTCACTGGGGTCTTCGTTGATGAGGATAGACAAAGTAGTGCAGCACTAATATATCCTAATTGAGCAGGCTTTATCGGAAACCCAAACTGCAGCAACAAAACGAAGAAAAAGCCTTGCACATAACTGATATTCCTCAGCGGTACGGGTGAGACTCAGTACTTCTCTCCTCGACTTTGAAAAAGCTTTTGGCATTATTGATTAGGGCTTACTGACAGATGTACTTAAAAAGGTAGAAATCAGTCATAGATTTACAAAATGGGTTCTAGCCTGCAACTACAATCTGAAAGCGAAGATCAGGGTGAATGAATCAGTGGCGGCTCCTCCACTATGGCAAAGGATTGTCGCCTCCCTGCTTCCAAGCAGTGTGAGAAGCAAAAACATGAAACAATAAAAACTTTCAGTCATTATTATTTTATGTGTTTTGTGGTGCTTTGCGGGCGGGCAGGTGGGTGGGGCTGATCTGCGAGCTGGGCAGTGGAGGAGTGGTTTGACCACTCCTAAGTGTGCAGTGACTGGTTGGCCATCTCAGGCCGCCCAAACCAGTCAAGCACACTTTCCCCTGCCTCGGATATCATGACCTGCATACACTACTATAAGCGGAAATAAAATATATTGGCAGCAAGAGGCAGGTGCAATAACCTTTGAGGGAGCCAATATGGCTCTTCAAGGACTTGTCGTCGGTCACCCTGCAGAAACGCTGCTTTCTCCAACCAGCGACCAGATTTTTAAGGGAGAAAGGAGTCAAATATAAATGGAGCTTATGTTCCCAAGGGATGGTAGATTTCACCAAACATGCTCACCTGCTGAGGTCTTTGTATTTTGGGGCTGAATGAAGTTTCAGAGGTGGAAGAAACATCAATCAAGAGTTCCCCTTAGAGGGCTGCAAACCTGGAAGATGGAATAACGCGAACTAGAAGAAAAGTGCCCTGAAACCTACAGCAGAAAAAGTGCTGAGGGGAAGCAGAGCTGTTGTCAACAAACTCCAAGTCAGCACCGATAGATGTGAGAGGTACTGTGTTCATCAAAGGAAGACATCCCTAGAACATCTTGTTGTGAGATTGTCACTTATCAGGGAAATAGTGGCAACCGCCAAGGGTGGGTTTTGGTCACACTAGAGTTAGTTCGACAAGGAAAGGGTGGGGCTTGATGTATAGATCACATAGATCGAATTCAGCAGGGAGAGAATGAGCAGGCGCCCCCCCGGGCCTAGAGTAGGGGTGCCCTTAGTTGTGCCACGGGACCGAACAACCCAATGGGAGGCTTATGTGAGGAGGGGGCTGGCTAGTGACGTTCAGGTTGTAGGATCGGTTAGGGATGAAATGAAACCGAATCCTGATAGATAAGCTATTTAAGGCAGTGCTTCAAATGGATCGCCGTCTTTGTCTCTCTGGACCCTAGCCGCAGAGCGTCGGAGAACCACCCACCCACCCAGCGTTGAAGTAAAGCGGAGCGCTGACAGTTAACAACAAAGGGGCATGCTCAACAAGGGAGGTTGAGCGACTGTATGGTCCCCAGGACGGGGTAGAATTGTAGTGAGCAGTGGATGGGCGGTGAAGGGGACCAGCCTGCTGGTTGTCCTCAACTCTACTGCCCTAACACGTCACTTAAGGACTGAGATGAATCGTGGGGAGGCTGCCTGTGTTCAGGTACCTCGGAGGGCCGGTGCGCTATGCGGTGGCCTGGGTTTCAAGCAAGGTAACTGTTTGTTATACCACATTGTGGCCTGCCAGCACAATGTGCGCAGCAGAGGGTTCCCAACTATGAATGACTTAATGCGATGCTCACCTGTGACGACAATTATAATTTCATGGTGCCTTTGGTATGTATATGCTGGAAGGTTTTGCCATTGTTCAGGTACCACTGATGGCCGGTGCGTTAGCGGTGCCCTGGTTCAGGTAAAGCAACTCTTTGCTGTAGCGCGTTGTGTCCTACCGGCATATTGTGCGCAATACAGTGTTCAAGCGAATGGTCAACTTAATACTATGCTGAAATGTAATAACTAGTTTAACTTATTAGTGCCTTTGACATGTGAATGTCGCTAGAGTGTGAAGTACGTATATCTTTTATGTACCCAAGTAGGATACTTATACTCAGGTAGTGGTTATGCTGAATTACCCTGTTTGATGTGAATAAAAATCTACGCCATGGACAATATAACCACATTATGAGAATTCATGGGCATGGCAGGGGTGTGGGTTGGGATGGATGTTGGCAGTGGTGGAGAAGTGAGAGTGTCACGTTGTGCGCACACTATAGTATATATATAGTTGCGAGGCAGCATCCAGCTAGATGTTTGATGATTCCCCGAGCGGGGAAAGAGCAATTGGCGTGCAAGTCAGCGCTGTTCAAACAGGGAACCCAATGCCAGGAAACTCTATTAATGCTTAGAAAAGCTCATGAAAGCACAGCAATCAAAATGGTGGTAGCACAAGTCCATTTCAAGGTACCTAGAGGTGGGGAGAATCCCTAGGGGATTACGGATTATGCTGGCACCTAGTTATGAGAACCCGGATCCGGGGATGCTTGCTGAATGACCGAGTGTAACCTTGAATTCTCACGGAAATTAGTCCAAATCTTTGTTAAATATGCTGAAAGTGACCGCGCAGCACTGCAAGTTAAAATTGATGCGCTAAATGATGAAATCAGTAAAATAGAAATCATGGCTGTGATTAACCCTTTCGATGCTGATGACGAGCTCAGCTCGTCATCACCCACGGGTGTCGTGTGCTGATGACGAGCTGAGCTCGTCATGGAAACAGCAAAATGGCATTTTCCAGCACAGGGGGGGAAAATGGCCAGCAGTCATGTGGTTAAGAAATATCGTGAGGAAATGCTGGCTCGATTGCAAAAGGCGGAATAAGTGATAAACAACGCAAAGCTTTTAAATTCCAACAGGCTAAGTTGGATTATGAACATGGCCAGGTGTTCACTTTCTCTAAAAAGTATGATTCAGTCAAGGCATCAAGAAAGGCTGTATCACTCCCCAGCACACAACAAAGCACATGCAGCAATGCACCGATATCCACCTCGGCCTCATACCTTAGTTCGGTGCCAGAAAGCGAATCGGACAATGAACAAGCTAGATCGGAAAGGTCGGGTCTTTCAAGCTTTCTTTAGCCCAAGAAGTGGACTGGCGTTGTCAGGACAGAAGGCAAACACTGTGTCCCCGTGCACAAGATGCAAACACCAACAGAGATGCAGCCAAAAGCGTCGGGAGAGACGACAGCGGAGCCACCAGCGGCAAGCAAAACAACAAGAAGCCTGTAAATTACAGATGGAAGCGCAATTAAAATCACAGGCAAGCAGCGCGGACTCCCAAACAGTCATGAAAGTATCCGACACAACACTAAGGGGTCCATTACCATGTTGGGCGGATCGCCACCGCCATGGTGGCGATGGCGCTCCGCCCGACAGAAATGCCCGCCCGGCACCCTTTTCCCCCTGCCACATTACAATGGCGAGGGGGACCCCAGCGGAGGCAAACACTGCCGCCACTTTTCCACCCCGGTTGCCTTGCGGCCGGGGCGGAAAAGGGTTCATATGGTGGCGGTGTCTATCAGTCAACTCCAGCCATATTTGGATGCGTGCAAATAGGTGCCTTTCCGCGACGGAAAGGCAGGCGGTCTTTGCTTTGGGGGGCCCCTGCGGGCCCCCTGGTGAAGGCCGAGGTGGGGTGCACAGGGGGGGTACCTATGGTACCCCCCTTCATTTGCATGTACAAAGCGGCAGGCACCGCGCGGTGCCTGCCACTTTGTATATGCAAATGCGAAAATGCATTTTTAGCATTGTGGCGGGCGGTGCCGAGTACACCGCCCGCCACAATGCTAAAAATGAAAGATGTGCCTGCCACTGTGGCGGGCACATCCTAATTCCCCCAACGGGACCCCCGCCCTTATGGCGGGCGGTCCAGAATACTGATAGGGTGGCGGGCGGACAAAGTCCCCCTGTCATCCTAATGAGACCCTAAGTGAGGCAGAACAACAGATACTGGCGCTAGGGCTTTTGCATAGCCCAGAGTGTAATTTTGACTATGCAATATCTGTACATATCAATGCGTGTTTGGGCATGTACACACCCACTGGGCGGGACTATCAATTGGCAAACTACAAGTATCACCTGCGAGCTGCCCCTCCTTATTGCCATCCCTGTGAACAAGGGCGAGATGAGCCTGAAATGCTTCGGGATATATGGCTAAAGCATGTTGTTCCTACCATACTCCAATCTGATGCTGCCTTGCTGAATAAAAATGTAAACACGCTTTGAGTGGGCCTCCAAGTGTCGGGTGCTTTCATTTGGAATATATATATTGATATATCAGGTCAGGTTTGGACACTGTGCCGACCTTAAACTCTATGGACTCGTGCTGTGGCAGGTTATGATGCATGCAGTGACCCAGGGAAGCCAGAGGACTGAATTTACACCTGCATCAGCACTCTCCGTTCTGCAGCGCCCCACAGCCACAAGGACTTTCACCATTCATTTCCCTCGCAGCACCTACCCAGAGATGATGTATTCTGGGAGCTGTAGGATGACCAACACTACAGCAGGTGAGCGTCCACACGGCAGGGGAGGTGCTTCCCATCGAGTGTGGGAGGTCTGCAGAGGCATTTAAAGCGGAGAGTTGGGACTGTTATGCAGAGCAGCAGGGGCATCTGAAGAAGACGAGTGTGTCGAAATGCATCATGCCTTACCTGCTTATTTGTCCAATTAAAGGCTTTTCCGGAATTCCCTGTGTGGCTTCTTCCTACAGTTCGTCTGGAGGGTCTGTGGATATATGTATATATTGCCTGTTTCTAGATCAAGTTTTTCCCAAGAAGAGTGTTTGGGGGGAGATAAAGAAACTAATAATTGTTTTCAAATGTTAAAGGGTAAGGCATCTTAGTCCTGGTTTCTTATATGAGGAGGCAGCTATCCTTTATTGTATGCCTGTGCACAAACAACTCACAAAGGCTCACAGCGATAGCCATCACCTGACGACAGGCCAAACTATGAGCCTACAACTATTCTTTGAATAGTGATCCTAAATGTCTGTGGCCTTGATGTCCTGGTTAATATACTGGCTACACTGATCATGCTGAAGGGGGAAACATCCTTTACGACGCAACTTTTACCACGCAGTACCTTTACAACGCAGGTTTTTCAACGGAAGTCATTACAACGACTTGCGCTGGGGGGCGCTCTAGGATAGGTAATAGTTTAATTTACTATCCAACACCTTCCCTACTATCCACGGGGACTGGAGTTGGAATAGTAAATTAAACTATTCCCTATCCAGCACCCCCCAACGCAAGTCGTTGTAACGACTTGCATTGAAAAACCTGCTTTGTAAAGGCATGCGTGGTAAAAGCATGCGTTGTAACAACGTACATCCTGCTGAAGGCCACGGGATGTGACATCTGCCTGTATCAAGAGATACACCTTCTCAGGAGTAACTGTGCTGGCTCCTCTCAAGATGGTTCCCTAAACGTTATCTTTCATTGGTCCCAGTGCATCAGGCGGAGTCCTACTGGCTAAATGTGCTTGTTGAGAATGTACTAATACTACAATGTACGCTGAATGAAGGGATGCCCTGCAATAGTATTATCCATCTCAAATAGGGGCATCATCATGGGACGCAACCTGTATACTGTCATGGTTGCCATACTAGAGAGATTGCTCAGGGTACAGGACAAATACCATGTCGCAAGAGGGGTTGACCTGGTTGGAAGAGACAGGCTTGACAGATGTTTGGCATTCAATACATCAGAAGGATAATGATTACAAGTTTTCTCAAACATGTATCAGACATATACTAGACTAGATTACTTTTTGAACACATCACAAATACTCAATAAGTCTGAATCAGTGGAGACAGAGTCCACTGCACTCTCAGATCACATCCTCAAGGTGTACAGGCCCTCTAACAGCTCGATGCTAAATAACAATAGACTCAAAAAGAGCATTTCAAGGCTGAAATTCTGGAAGAGAATAATTTATTTCCCCTGGATAACTACTGAGATAGCCTTAATATAGCCTCCCTATGGGACATATTCTAAGTTGCAGTGAGGAAGCCCATTATAGCAATTGGGCTGAAGATTACAAAAGTTAGGAAGGGGATGAGGGTGGACTAGGAAAAGCAGGTAACAGAAATAAAGGTGCTGCAATAGCAATCGGGGCACGCTGCATATGGCAGCTGTTGCCTGTAGCTAGGGCGCAGGTTAAATAATTAGCTATGGACAAAGCTGAATGTGTGATACTTCACACATGTCAAAAAGTCTACAAAGTGGGCAACAAAGCAGGTTGACTAATGGCCTCAGAGCAAAGATATATAGGGAGGACAAAGTCATTGAAATCATAGATTGCGTCACAGGCACGGTCAGGGAGGACAAGGAAACTACCAGGTCCTTTCAGGAATGTTACAGGGGTCTCTACACAGCGAGGACGCTCCAAGAGAGGTAATGGACTCATACCTTAACAATGTTGCATTTCCAATACTACTACCGCACTAGAAGCAAATGCTGGATCCAACCCTATCAACAGAAGAGGTGATCTCAAGCATTGCAAATTACAAATTAATCAAATTAATAAAGTCCCAGGCCCCAATGGTTTAATGTGCCTGTTTTATAGAACACATTGCCACGTTATAACCCTACTACTAAATTGTCTCTTCAACTCATCAACAAAAATAGACATTTATACAATAAAAATGTATACGTCAAAGAAAATTTAAAACATATGTAATTACTAGAAAAATTATTTCATTGTGTAGGTAAGTAAATCTCTCCTAACATCTCAGACTCTACAGTACTTACAGCTTTAAGATACATACTTCATACGTACAAGTTCTGAAATTGTTTCAACGCAGAGAAAACCAACACAACATGAGGAATGTCTTGAATATCTTTTCCAAACAAATCACACACTAATCATATTTCATTTTATTCCAGATTTCCAAATCACATATCCTGTCCATTGGGTCATATATCTCCCAATTGTAAAGCATATGGGAAAAGTAAAATAAAATGTTTATTAAACATGTAACACATTTGTAAAAATAGTTGTAAGTTAGATATTAATGTTTCTTAATATTATATATTTATTTTAAATGCAGGACAGAATAAACAAGCTACAGCACTATTAACTCAATTTTGAATTCAATATTTAATTAATTTAAATATAATGAATACATGAACCTGAGTTTTTAAAGATTTATTTAAAAGATATCCTATTTAAAGTAAAATGTTTATATGTATTTATTATATATCAAACGTTTAAAGAAAAATATGTATAAAATCAATTTATAATGTTATCTTTTAAAATCAAAGTTACATTTATTTTTAAATTAACAAAGGTAATTAAAAGTGTTATCATAAAAGGATATTCACTATTTTTTAACTATGTTTAAAATCTTTAACATGTCATTTTACATTTACTTTTAAAAAGTCGAAATAAATTAAATTAATTTAACATTATTTACTGTGGTGTTTTATTTTAAGTCTGTGCCTCGATTCTTTTCAGTGGGAGGGTGTTGCAGTATCAGTGAATGGCCATGTGTGGTGCTGGACTTACCATGTCTCTTTTTTGGCAGTAATGACTTACACTCATAAATGTGGTACCACCTCATGTTTCAGGCTGTGAAGATATGTACATCTACACTTTTGAGTAACTTTTAATTCTTAAATCGGAAATAGCCAAAGAAAGTGGTCACTCAAAACTGTAAGAGAAAATTTCACATGTAACTTACTCATAAGTGTACGTTACCTGTGTAATTAGCCCCAGAAATACCTACAAGAAGGCACAGAAGATGCAGATCTAGAGACCTTCATGGTGGGTCAGTTCTTGGCCATCCTAGGGGAAGAGTCTCTGGGGTCTTACTGGAGAGGGCACATTGAGTGAGGCCAATGACAAATAGTCCACACAAAAATACAAGACTAGTAAATTCCACAGCTTTAAAGATTAAGGAGAAGTCTTCAGAGTGGTGGGATCGAAAGATGCAGTCTTGTTTCAGGGCTTTAAATGCACTACATTTCAAGGCATTCCCCAGCCACTGTGCAGCAGAGACAAGAATTAGGTCAATCACTGACAAACTGAGAGCAGTCAATAGGGGCGAGGAGTTGGCCTAACGGCTAGGGCTGTCGCCCTTGAATCTGGGTAACTAGGGTTGAGTCTCGGCAATGACAGATGAACATCCTGTGATTCTGGGCAAATCACTTAATGTCCCCTTGCCTCACAAAAATGAATGTGTCCTCATGTAAGGCAACTGGTGCTAGGTAAAGCGCTCTGATACCCGATCTGGGTCAAGTTGACGCTATATAAAACTCAGTAAAAAGAAACAAAATTGAAATATAGATGGACATTTCCTTTAAGCCTTGCAAAAAAACACTGCACTATCATCCCAAAGGGGAAGCAGTGGATTTATTGGGTATCCAGGTCGGAATAAACATGAAGGGCAGTGGCAACCACTCAACTAGAAGCTTCCCAGGTGAACCATCAAACCTCTGGGTAAAAAGGGATCACAGCGCCACAGGGATAATCGGAAAGACTCAAGCAGAGGAGAAATGGAAGATTTACATTCTGAACTCATATGAAACATTCATGTGATGAGGAACATAGTGGGCAGCTAGTGTAATGGGTCAGGAGCTTGGCTCCACGGTTCGGAAATGTTTTTGAGTGTTTTTTCCTCTGTGACTTAATAACATGGATTCCCTCTTTGGACAGCAATATACTGAACAGGATGGTGGAATACTGCATGGAAAATCTGTAATGCTGTCACAAGAACTTCATGGGGTCGCAAACTGAATTTGGTAAAGCCAGGAAGGATCCCCCGGGATTCATGGGTGCCAATTTACCAAAATACCAGGGGTAACAGAAGAGACATCTCCTTCCCTTTGCACTTAATGATATCACAGAAAGTGACATCATATGACTCCTGATCCCGGCTCTTTTCAGGAAGACATGTCACAAGACCCTAACATAACAGCAATTGAGGATTGGGAATTTGCACTGGATAGTATCGTAAAGTAGCGCAAATTGTGCTATGTGCTGCACCGTGTTAGTTTGTATTAAGGGGGTGTTATATGGGTGGTACATGAGCGTTCCCATGCCCCCACCCATGGGTTTTGACAGAAATTCCTATTTTCAAACATTGGTAGACAGAAATATGCACCAAGATCTTACGCCTACTTGAGGCAGGCATAACGAGGAGAATCTTTTTCATTTCTCCTTGTTTTCGCAACTTTGCATTTGTGCTGCATTGCACACCATACATACAAAGAGGAAAAAGCCTTAAAGCATAGTTTCTGTACTAGAAGGGAGACTCTCAGTACAAAAATTATACTTTAGAGAATGCACACAACCTTGCACTATGGAACAACAGTGTGAGCATTGGCACATGGCTGCCAAAAGTGTGCCAGTCAGGGGGAAATCATATTTACTTACATCTGCCACCAAAGGTCTTAGGTGTGCTCCATTTTTTATTACAATAATAGCGAATAATAAAATAATATTATTAGAATAATTAAATTGGACAGACTGTAAGGAATGCAGAGTTGGCCCAGTGCTCTTGGCACTGATGTTGCCACCTCTGAGGCCAGGGGTCACAAGGCACTGCCAGGGGTTGCAAGGGGCACGTCAAAAGTCACGGCTGCGACCCCCGGCAACCCCTAAATGTCATCCATGGGCATGTTTTAGGACTCACTATAGCAAGCGAAATATTTTCAGCCACCCACAACACAGAAGCTCGGGGAGAATTGAGAAACAAACATATCCGATAGAAGAACAAAAAAGCCTGAGATAAAAAAAAATAACATCAAAATACATTCAGAAAACAACAGGTAACGTCTCAAACAAGGGAGGGCGAGGGACGAGAAAGCAATAAATAAACACATCAGAAATATACCAATTACGCCTTCACTAAAGTCCTTTTTAAAAGTACAAATAGGCTGTAACATTCTGTGATCTACAATGGTTGAACAAGTAATGAGCTTGGAATGAAGCAGGGAGGGTGGCAATTTGTGCTAACAATAAAGCCGCTGCCGCTGCTGAGTCAACTGGCAAGTCAGTTGGAGGGCTCTGAGCCACCAGCAACATGTCAGCTCTGAAATAGCTTTAACAACAGATTTGAGTGCATGACTACAGAAGAGTTACCTAATAACAGAGATCTACACTCTGAAAATGAAAGGTGTAGAGTCCAACAGAATAGTGGAAAAATAAAGGGATTGAGGATAAAGATAATCCTCAGGCTCTTGAGATTGTTAAGAAAATGCTGTTAGACAGAGAAAGCCCAGGGTCCACCAAGGACCCCCTCACTCTCAGGCAGATTCTGCAAACTGAATACCGACATCCAGCACAAGAGGGGAAAAGAAACAAATGCTGGCCACACTGCACAGCCTGTATGAAACAAGCGATATAGGGGGTAAACTCCTGGCGTGGTTGGGCAGGAGGGAAATGGAGACCCGATGTGTGCGGAATTTTACGGACCAGGCAATGGGGGAAACTACCATCACAACGCAACTTTCACGACGCACTACCATTACAACAAAACTTTTATAACGCAAGATCCATTACAACGCATGCCATTACAAGGCAGATGCTATTACAACGCATGTCATTACAACGTAAGTTTGGGTAAGTATTTAATTTAAATAATATTAATTACATTTTAATTTTATTTTCTTAAATTAATTTAATTATTTTAATATTTTAAATTAAAATTTTATTTACTAAAATTAATTTTAACCCATACACTATCCAACACTTACCCTACTATTACACCCCCTGGAGTTAGAAT
The DNA here is from genome assembly GCF_964263255.1 of Lissotriton vulgaris. Taxonomy (NCBI): domain Eukaryota; kingdom Metazoa; phylum Chordata; class Amphibia; order Caudata; family Salamandridae; genus Lissotriton; species Lissotriton vulgaris. The sequence continues at coordinate 274,265,398 of NC_141698.1, read as the reverse complement.
AGTAATTTCAACCCCTACACTATCCAACACTTACCCTACTATTACACCCCCCTGGAGTTAGAATAGTGATTTTAACCCCTACACTATCCAACATTTACCCTACCTTACACCCCTCTGGAGATAGAATAAATAATTAAAATATATTGAATAAAATTAAAAATTAATTTAAAAAACATGAACACATTTTTTTTAAATTAAGTTAAAATTAAATTAATATTAATAACATTATATACTTACCTATACTTACGGTGTAATGGCATACGTTGTAATAACATTTGCGTTGTAATGGCATGCGTTGTAATGGATCTTGCATTGTAAAAGTTGCGTTGTGATGGTATGCGTTGTGAATGTATGCGTTGTAACGTCATATATTCGGCAAGGGTGTCCTGCAATATGGAGGAGCACATAGCGGAGGCATTTGCCCAATACTACAGGTCATTCTATAAGGCCCGACCACTGCAGGACACAACCCACATAGGACAATACTTGGCCAAAGTGGTCACCTCGGTGCTAGATGCAGAGGCTCGAGAGGGCCTTGAGAGGGACATCATACTGAGTGAGGTCCAGACAACCATTGTAAAACTGAGGACAGGTAAATCCCTGGGGCCAATGGTATCCCGGCGGAGTTTTATAAGCACTATGCCGGACTCTTGGGGCCTCATTTATTGAACCAATTTAGGGAAGCGGGGGAACAGAGACATCTGCCACTGGATCTCCGACGAGCCACCATCACAGTGATACCCAAAGACTGTAAACCCAGGAAGTGGTGAAAGTCAAATTGCTCAATATCCCTACCTAATATCAAAGTTAAAATTATTGCCAGGATACTTGCTGGGCTGCTTCTACAAGTCATCACACCTTTCATACACAGAGACCAGTTAGGCTTCATGCCTGACAGAACAACACAGTCTGATCAACAGCACACTCACAACTGGCTGGCAGAGGTGATGGACCGGCCAGTGGCGTATATGTCTTTCTCTCACTAGATGCAGAGAAGGCATTTGATGCGGTACACTGGCCCTTCCTTAAGCAAACGTTACAGATTTTGGGTTCAGTCCTCAATACAGGAAATAGGTGGCAGTGAAGTAGCAGGCCCCAATTGCAGCTGTGAGTGTTAATGGGGTGTTGTCATCGGAATTCCCGATCACACAGGGAACCGGACCGGGGTGCCCCCTGTCCCCTCTCTTTTTTGCACTTACTATAGAGTTCCTGACATGCGTAGTGGAAGATCATCCCAGGGTTAGGGGGTTAAAACTATCAGCCGCCTGTGAGGATGAGGAGAACATTTTGCTCTAAGCATCCTCTTTTATATTACCGAACACGCTATGACGGTCCCATCGGTTTTTCAGATCTTCAAGGGAAATGGTGAACCTTCAGTTACAGGATAAGCTGAGAGAAGTCGGTGTTATATCAACACCATGGCGGGTAGATCTGTTCTTGCTCCCGCAAAGACTAGTAGTGGCACCAGAGGGCTTCATCTTTATGATGCCACAGAGAGAGCTTTGCCTCCAAAGAAACCTCAGGAGGGTGGTACTGAATATTTGGGAAGATGCTGACAGATGGATAGGGCTACCCCTCATAGGCAGGCGGGCATCTACAAAAGGATCACGCTCCCTAAGCTGTTCTATGTTCTTCAGAACACATACAATCATATTCCACAACAAGTGTTTACAAAATAGAGGGTAGGGGGTGCAGTCTCTGCCTTGGAATAAGGAGCACCCTAGAATTGCATTAAAAACACTACAGTGCAACCCATATAACGGGAGGTCGCTCTCCCTGATGTAGCGGCATTTCACTGGGTGGTGCACTTAACTAGTATAAATGATTGGATCTTAATAACTCAGGACCATTCGACCTTCCAGCTGGAATGGGCAAAGCTTGAGGCACAATCACACCTGCACCATCTCTACGGTGGGAAAGGGACCCAGCAGTTGCTGCCCGCAACCCAGGTGGCCCTGGTAACATGTAGTGAAGCTACTAAACGTATTGGCTCGGCATGCAAGACACTAAGGAATGGGAGGGTGTGTGGCTCAGTGAATTGGGGAAATAGCAGGGGTTTGGGGCATGGGTCACTATTGGAATCTCCAAAGTGGGGGGCCTGCTGGAAAATGGAGGCATCATGCTGTTTGTTTTCTCCCCCCAGCAGAAGGACAACCTACACCCGGAGACACAGATCCCAGCATATGTGCCTTTAGAAGCAGGGCTGGCGTTAGGCATGGGCAACGTGGGCAGCTGTCCAGGGCCCTGCACCTGCTCTCAGCCCTGGGGCCTTGCTCTTTTATAGACTCCAGAGATCCGAGGCCCAGGGGTCCCCGTAAGAGTTTATATTTTTTCTATTTTTATCAATTTCCCCAGCTGGTCCCTCTCTCTGGGCCTAATGACTGCATCTGCATGATGATAACAGCAATTAGACAGGTAATCAAAGTGGCCTTACGTGTGAAGTGCGCCCTGCCCCTGTATGAATAAAAAGCAGGATAACCTGCAGGGCGCACAACAAAGGATAGAAGGGAAACTACTCACCTAGGATGAGGGCAAAGGGAGCAGAGAGGTTAATAAAAGGGGTAAGACATACGGAATAAAGTGAGAGGAGGGGGGAGCAGATAGGTGTGAGACAAAAGGTGCACGCAGAGGAGCAGAGTCAGCATGTAAAAGTGGCTGGAGCAGGGCTTTAAGTGTGATGGGTCCCTCGAGTCTTGGAATCGTTAGTAAATTAAAATGGACATTGGTGCCCATTGGCGAAAGGGGGGGGGGGGGGAGAAAGCACCGACCCGAGACTCAATGTAAGTGTGATAAAGGCCGCTTTATTGGAAGCAGGTGCATTCTACACAATAACATCCTTGGCCTGTGCCGCACAATCTAAACCTCATGAATATGTAATTTCCTGCCTCACCCCCACCCCTTCCCCTAACTGATTCCCACAATCCACAAACAGTAACAATTAGCATAACGTCAATTTGCCTCTCCACCTGGCTAAATACTTTATTGTGCTTGACCTACCCCCCGATAATCCAAACAGTTCTCCTGCTCTTCCCCCATATATTAGGAAGAACCGCCACTCGAGGGACGTGCTAACGGTCCTCGACCCCCCCCCTAGGACTCCCCCTCCCTTAACCCGGGACGTGCCGCATGACCCAGTCGGCAGGACCACCCCCTAACTATATGGCGTGCCACGGACCCCCCTCAAGCCCCGTGCTGTCCGGTCCATGCCTTCGAACCGCCGGCAGGTCCTCCCCCGTAACCACAGGGCCATGCCCTCCGTCCCAAGTATAGGGTCATGCTCTCCGTCACCACGTATAGGGCCATGCCCTCCGCCACCACGTATAGGGCCATGCCCTCCGTCACCAATGTATAGGGCCATGCCCTCCGTCAGCAATGTATAGGGCCATGCCCTCCGTCACCAACGTATAGGGCCATGCCCTCCGTCACCAAACGTATATGGCCATGCCCTCCGTCACCAACGTATAGGGCCATGCCCTCCGTCACCAACGTATCGGGCCATGCCCTCTGTACCCAAAGTATAGGGCCATGCCCTCCGTCACCAATGCCTAGGGCCATGCCATCCCTTACCCATGCATAGGGCCATGCCCTCCGTCGCCAATGCAGAAAGTCATGCCCTCCGTCCCCGATGCCTCGAGCCATGTCCTCCGACACCAACGCCTAGGGCCATGCCCTCCGTCCCCAATGTACAGGGCCATGCCCCCCCACAAAGCAGAGGGCCCTGCCCTCGTCACCAACGCATCAGGCCATGCCCTCCATTACCCATGCACAGGGCCGTGCCCTCCGTCACCAATGCATAGGGCCATGCCCTCCGTCGCCAATGCATAGGGCCATGCCCTCCGTCACCCATGCATAGGGCCATGCCCTCCGTCACTAACTGTATAGGGCCATGCCCTCAGTCGACGTCACCCCCGGGGCGTGCTTCCTGGCCGCGGAATCGAGCTCCCTACAGGCATGCCGCACTAAAACGGGGCCGTGCCCCCTCTCTGGCGCCCAGGGCCCCCCCTGTCAACACCAGGCCCGAGAAGCCGCTCAGCGCCTGCAGGCAGTCCGCCGAAGCCGGCCGTCCCACCAGAGAGAAGCCCTCCGGATGCGTGTCCCACACCTGCGCCCGTCCGCCAGGAAGAAACCCCTGCTGCAACGCCCCTAACCCCCCCCCCGTCACCTACCATACCCCGCATCCCCCGAAATGGCAGCGGCACCGTTCGGCGTCAGACCCCACTGCGCATTGCGACCCCCCTGTCCTCCGGCGGGCGTGCTCCCTGGCCATGGAGTCGAGCTCACTACGGAGAATGACCACACTGACATGGGACCGTGCTTCCTCTCCGGCGCCCAGAAAGAAGTCCTCCACACAGTGCGTCACCCCCAGAGCCTGTCCGCCAGGAAAAAGCCCACTGCAAAGAACGTACCCCTCACCCACGCGCGACTGCGACCTCGTTGCGACCCCCCTGTCCTCCGGCGGGCGTGCTCCCTGGCCATGGAGTTGAGCTCACTACGGAGAATGACCACACTGACATGGGACCGTGCTTCCTCTCTGGCGCCCCAGAAAGAAGTCCTCCACACAGTGCGTCACCCCCAGAGCCTGTCCGCCAGGAAAAAGCCCACTGCAAAGAACGTACCCCTCACCCACGCGCGACTGGAAACGCCCGCGGCCCATTGAAACAGTAATTTTGTTCGCCGTATTCACAAGTGCATTTTCAGATATTTGGTAAGGTTTTCCACTCTAGGACTTCAACTGTGAAAAATGTCACTTTTGTAAATTTTACGCGCTTGCCTCCTTGTTTCATACTAATAAAATGGAAGAACGTACCTCTCACCCACGCAAAATGTCACATTTAGAAACTCTATGCGCTTGCCTCCTTGTTTCATACTAATAAAAAGGGTTCTACAGAAGACATCAGCGTGGTACTCCGCAATGCCCCCTTGCATAGACAAGATCAGCAATATTTCAACTGTAAAGAAAAGTATGAATATATTTCAGAGCTTGGGATTCTAACACAGAATGCAAGAACAGTAACCTGGGCCCAGATTTAATATATTTCACTGAAACGGAGGCGCAAAGTGCAACTCCGCATTGCTCTATAGAAAAACCGTGTAGCACCAAATGTACCACGAGTCACCTTTCAATTAGGTCTTCGCTGGCACTCGTGCTAAAACAGACTGGTCCCCCGCAAATTACTTTCATATTTCACTATACGAATCCTTTATAAGTTCCGGAGCAGCAAGCTACCCCACTGAAAAGCGCTTCGGCACCTCGTCAGGGTAGTAAGCGCTATTTAAAAGTACTTACAATACAATCCTTGGCACTATAAGGCAGTGACCAACGTCTGCGATGTGATGGGGGGGCGCACTGTGTACGAAACCACTGGCCTAAATATCCGATATATAAATCTCCATTTTTGATTTTACCATGAGATAACATTTGAACGGGGAATTAAGTCGTTTGTGACATGACCCTTCACACTCCAAATGCCTACACATATATTTTCTACAGAGTATTCCCGATAAAACCTGGTTTGTAGAATACATTTGTCCCCTAATCCATGGGGCCCCATCCTCTTTTTGTCACACTGGTTTCCAAGGATTTAAATTAAAGGCAATGCTACAACGGCATATGGCAAACGTACAAATAGCTTGAGACTTTATTGCACACATCTTTCTGTCCTGCGCTGCTCCCTACGCACTGTTACTTGCTGAGCAATGTGGTCACATTGTTGACATACAGCGACATTATGGAGACATGTTATATTAACAATACCGCATGAACATGAAATAAGTGAAATGCTGAGCAGCACATGCTATGTGCAATATGTCTTAGCACCCAGAGTCCAGAGACCCATGGGCACATGACGCGCTTTCTTAAGCAGCTTTTACCGTACATATAACCCATAATGCTATTACTGTACAACTGGTTGGTTTATAATGTAACGCCGCACAGGCGTCCGATAACTCGAAAGCACACGAGGAACGCCTTTAACTTCAATCCAATTCATTGTGGAAAGGTTGTGCCTCACGTGCTCGCCCTTAAAGCCCCTACCAATAAAAGTTCCTAGTCTGCAGCCCGCCACTTCCCCTGCCATAACTTAGTTAGTATCCAGCGCATTGATTGTGAAAGGAGACAGCAAATTCATAATGTGTGTCAATTTACCTGCATCAGCTGTCCTTTGAAGTCAGAAAGCATCACAAAATGTGCTGCGTCATAAAAAACGGAGGTGGTGAGGGGGGCAGAAACTGGCTTTTTAATGACATAGACAGCGTTCAATAGGCGCATCCTCTTATTAACTCTGTGAAAACGTGTTCTTAATTCAGGGAATACAACATAGAGAAAGACTGGGGTCCTGGGGGGTGGGGGGGGGGCGACCAAAGGGAGGCCTGCCCCGCCCGGGGGAAAACCGGGCCTTCACCTCCCGAAATGCTCGGCTGCGCAGCACTGCCGCCCCTCCCCCCCCCAGTCACCCAGAGGCACACGCCACCGCCGCCCGAAATGCAGTCGGGCAGGTGGCAACAGTCATCAACCTATGACCCCTCACGTGAGAAAGGTTCCTCAGAGGCCTGTATCATACGCCCCAACTGCCCCACAGGCGCTGCACCGCCATGATTGTGGGCGGTCCTGCAGGACAGTGACGCACGCCAAGCCGTGCCCGTGAGGAAAGGCGCGAACTGTGCCCGTGTCAGCGGAGCGCCGCTCATTTGCCCTCAGATCGAATGTGCATCGGGAAGTTATCCTTTGTGTAGACTGCACAACACGAAGGGCTGCATATCTGTTTATGACAGAAATGGGTAACAGGCAGGGTCAAATGAAGTCACCAGCATGGACCCAGACCACCCCTGTGAAAAGAAACAAACCTTTCTAAAATAATGTTCAACCCCAAAAACCACGCAGAAGCAAAAATTTAGTTGCCAATTAGGCAAGTGGCAAACCGCGCCCCCGCCGATCCATGTTCCCGCTCCGGGAGCCGCTGAAGCCACGGACCACCGCTCCCCCATTGTGAGGAGCAGGCAGGCCCCTCTGAAACCCGCAACACATCGCACTGAGAAACGCCACGGTACCGTAACGCCCATTCCTCCACCTCGAACACCACTAGAAGTCCCTACCCCCAGCGTACACTCCCAAACATTTTCACCCCCCAAGAAGAACCTCAGCAAAAAGTATCTGGATAACAATAAGCCACATTTGTAAACCGCCAACAATATCTTAATAACAACAATCCACCTTTGCCACCGCAAACATTCACTCATAGGGTCTTTACCCCCCCTGCCCCCACGTAGCACCCCGGCGGCCGTATGGACCCTTCGGGTAGGGGGCAGAAGGGACTCACCTAGTCCCACGTGGGAGCCTGACCGCCCGCACTAGCCAGAACAGGCCCATCCGCTCGGTCTCGTGGAGCCGCATGCTGCTCTCCCGAGCTCCTCCCACGTCCAGCGATGTGTCCCGCGCCGTGAAAATCTCGTTCCAAGCCTGAAATGTCCCATCGTAAAGCCCGCAATGTCCCATCGTACACACACAATCGTGAAGTCCACTCCTCTGCAGGCCCTCCGCTCGTGCCGCTAGCAACCATGAAGACTTGAAACGTTTGTCCATCCAAAATTTTTGTCCAACTGAAAGTCCAAAAAATTGTCCAACCGCCACCCCCCGCCCGGCGGCCGAGACACCTCACTTACAATGGTGTCTCTGCCGCGTGGCCGGGCGGATATCACAGCCCAGCCCAAAAGAAGCCCAACCAAGCCCCGCCCCCCAGCCCAAAAACTACCAAAACCTAAAACCTGTCCCCGGGAGGCGCCATCTCTACCCCCTTCCCCCCCTTTCCCCGGCCCCAAATTCCCCCGGGCGGGGCAGGCCTCCCTTTGGTCGGCCCCCCCCCCCAGGACCCCATTGAAACGTTCCTATCAGCCCTATATTCATGTCCTTAACTTTACCTGACAAGACAATGATCCAGTGTCTGCACAATGAATGTATAACACGTTAGCGGGTTCGACTGACCTATAGGGCAATCAGTGAGTGCCCGACACTGTAATTTGCCAGGTCAGAATGTAGGCCATATTTTTGGCTGTTTGTTGGCCTGCTTTATGGTCTGGTGAGACAGGTTTTTACTGTCGATTTTCATAATATTAAAACAAACATTGCCTATAGCAAAACCAGATCTAGGTAGTCTTCCATACCTTACAAAAACGCATACAGCATGTCTTTACAAGTTAAAAACGGTCCTAATTTGCAAACATGGAACACCTTTCTTGCTATCAAATTCACTAATGGGGCCCACTTTTATTTTGGTGCTGGGGCATATTTTCTGTCCTAGCCTGACACTGCATGTTAGGGAAATCTATGAAAGCGATTTAGCTAATGTTTATATTTCACATGCTTTACTTAATCTTGCATTCCCCAGGAGCGTTAGCTATTTCCAGGATGTGTGTTTCTGTATTTCATTTTAACAGCATATTACTCTTGTATGGTGCACAGTGTGTACTGAGTCGCCTCCAGGTGTTTATAACAGGCTACAGTTGAGCGCTTTGGAGCTGAGCCTGAAGGCAGTACACATTTCTCTCTGTGCCTGTCTGTGGGTCAAAAAGGCATCCAGCATACATGATCATTCAATACATGGCCTCTCAATAGAGCACACAGAGCAACAGTCCCATATTCCAGTTGCAATTGTGATTCTGTGCACAGGTGTGTGAAGTTGGTACTCATTGGTCAAACCTGTGACGTGGTGAAAGTAAAATAATGTATTGTTGTTACTCATTTATCTTAAACCGCTAACAACCATTGACAGAACCAATATTCCTGGCTGTTTTTAGGTGTAAAGTCAGTTATTGTGTTATATTTCTGGATTCAATCACAGATAGGAACCAAAGTACCAGTAGTCAGATGAACACTATGGGAATCACAGAAATGTGGATTATGTGTTTAAGCTAAGCCCTTATTTACTTAGACCACACCCCTTTAAGAGACCCACCCATTCTTTCCAGCCCACTTAAAGCACTGTGCTGGTGGAAAGGGAGACAGTGGAAGGTGAGAGATGGATGTAATGGGCAGAATCCATGCAAGCTGGCTGGTAGAGAGATGAGGAGAGGAGGTGAAGGGTATTGTATGCAAAAGTGAATGGTGTAAGAGGGGTAGAATCCACTCAAAAAGGTAAGAGACAGGGAGACTGGTGAACTTTGAAATGCAGAGGTTCCTAATGAAACATATAATGATTTGTGGTGTGCCAGGCAAGCCTCACCCTTCCCAGTGGTTTTGGGGTTTCACCTGCCCAAAGAATACTTTGAAAAATGGCAGATAGTATTTTTAGCCTATTTTCTATAGAAAGTGGTCAAGAAGCCACGTGTGATCCATTCTAACCAGTCTTCACCACTCTTCTGTGCCTCATTCTCATGTAAGAACTGCAGTACTGTCTTTTCGCTTCTCCCTTTTGTGATCCCCACTTTCCCATGTGCTCCATTTTACACTTTCAATCAACACACTTTCCTGTCTGAAAGAAGGGTGTATACTCATGGAAGACGTGGGGAAGGGTGCAATCGCCCTCACAGACAAGACATTGAACAATAATATACAAGAAATCCTAGGTCAGCTGAGAGCAAGACTGAAGTGAGATGGAGGGGAGATGGAGGACATAGATTGGGAGGCGGCACTGATGCACCCAAGGAAAGTGACAATAAAGTCTAGACTGCAGTTGCTACAGTTTAAGATCTTACATAGGGTCTACTATGATTGACACAGACTACATGATGTGGGTAGGTTGGCACTGTAACAAGGTCAGGTGGACCTTCCAGCCTATGCTCAGGGTCTGCCTGTCTGTTCAAGCATACTGGGCCACAAGTACTCATGAGCACAATGCCATCCCAGAAGTCACCATACGTCTCAAACCAAATTATGTTATCCTGGGGATCCACAATGACAGAAATGTCCTGTGTGCCAAGGTTTTATTCAGTTGCCTGGGTTTGGTGGTTTGGTAGGCCTCCCTCCGATTACCCCAGTGCATAATATTTGAGCCAGCTGCTTCACACCTTATAAAATTGACTGGGACAACCACTGATGTTCACACCGTATACAATTGACTGGGAAAACCCCTGCTCTTATATATGATGTTCTCTGCTGCCATGTACATTTCCATCCTTCGCCTCCAATCTTTGTATATTTTGGATCTCCTGTGCCCCCCCAGAACCTGCCCACGTCCCATTTGGCCAGGTTCTGGGGGGGCACAGGAGATCCAAAATATACAAAGATTAGAGGCGAAGGATGGAAATGTACATGGCAGCAGAGAACATCATATATAAGAGCAGGGGTTTTCCCAGTCAATTTTATACGGTGTGAACATCAGTGGTTGTCCCAGTCAATTTTATAAGGTGGGAAGTGGCTGGCTCCAATATTATGCACTGGGGTCATCGGCGGGAAGCCTCCACCAAATTCAAGGACTACGAAAGACCACCCGAACTTGGGGATAAAATGCTAATATCTGTTTGTTTTTTCTTTCCTTTAAATATTTTACGGATGTCCTACACTCTGTATACTACAACAATGTCACTGTGGTTAACTCCCTTTGAGTGTGTATTGATACAGGTGCATGTTGGGCACCACTGTAAGCTGTTATTTTTCAAAATAAAAATACATTTAAAAAACAAAATGCTATTAGACTTGGCAGCTGAAATTAGAAATGTACTTGCTACCTATCAGACTAATCGAAAAGGGATATGTGAGCCTGCATCAAGCTGGAGAAACAGATAGACTGCTTAGCCTTGTGCACTGAAGTTTTGGAAAAGACATTAACACCACTACAATAGAGATCCAAAAGCTAAAGCAAAAAGATAAAGAAATATTGAACAAAATGTAAAGATCTAAAAGCCATGCAAAGTGAAAAAATACCAGAATCCTAAACGTTGTGGAAGGTGCTGAAGGGAGCGATTTGAATAGTTATATATTAAATTTGCTAATGGAAGCCTTATGTCAGATTGACACTATGACTGATTTTATGTAAGAAATCCAAGGAATACACAGAGACCCTTTTAAGTTAAACCCGAATTGGAAGAAGCAATAAATGGTTCTTAGAGAATTTCCTGTCATATTTTGTAAAACAACACATTTTAATGGCCACTTTCAAAGCAAAAGCCCTACAAGCACAGAAGCTATCTTTTCTATTTAGGTCTGATATCTCTCGTTCTACTGAAGATAGACAATAGGATCTAGGGAAGAGTCTTGAGGAAATGAAAAAAATGGTGCTAAATTGCAAGTCAAATTCCCGGCTATGCTCATAATAATGTGGGACAGAAGCATACACCATTGCACTGAACCTGAAGATGTGGATGAGTTGGTATGGCATCTGAAGCCAGAATCATCCTAAATTGGGGGAAACTGAAATGTGTAGTTTGTGAAAAGATCATAGGGGGAGCTCAAATGGGGCATTATGTCTATGCCTAAAAAAAACAAGGTAAATCCCCCAGGGTGGGGGACAGTATGCTGGGAGCAGATGGGGAAAAAAGAGCATTTTGTAAGGAAAGCCTTGAGTTTTGTAGAAGATGCCACTCGTGATTGGCAAGATAACACTGGCACTGACAATCAGAGCCCTCGTTATGTGTTGGTGATTGGCGGTCCACCAGATCCCTTGGAGGTAAAGACAGTCTCAACCCTTCCAGGTAAAGGAAGTGATATCCTACTACCCACACCACTATTGTCTTGTCCGTCAAGATCTGGACAGATCAGCCTTGGCTAGAGAGGAGCAAGGCATTGAGAGTCAGCCAAATCACCCAAAGTTCTAACAGGTTGATTTGAAGCCCTATTCCTCTGGAGACCAAAGGCCTCTGATCTCCAGATCCTCTAGATGAGCTCCCAATCCTAATGTAGAGGTATCTGATACAACTTTAGCCACAGTCGGAGAGGAAGTGAAGGCTATCCCACCCTGTAGTTCCCCTTATTCATGCAGGTTTTTCTTAATCACCCCTTCTGCTGCAACTCTTGGGAAGGTTACGATGGAGTACAACAGGTCTTGCCTCTACTGTATCTGCTGCCTGTGGAGGCACCACTGCAGGGCCATTTTGTGCCAACGTACATGCATGACTTGAAGAATGCAGTAAGCCAGCACACCCAGGAATCGTAGGTCCTTCATGACAGAAACCCTTGGGCCCTGTTGGAAGAATAGAACAATTTTGTGCATGGCTGCAATACTCTGAGGTGGAGGAAAGGTGTCTAACAGGTCGGTGTACTATACAGACCCTATCAACTGGAGTCATTGGGAGGGCCTCAGGTGAGATGTGGGCTGTTGATCAAAAATCCCAGGCCAAACAGCAGTGAAACAGTCGACTACAGATCACGTGTCACTGCCACTGGCACCCGATTTCGATCAGCCAGTCGTCAGGTAGGGAAAAATTGGGATGCACAACCTCCTGAGAGGGGCCATAACCAGTGCAATCACCTTTGTCAAGACTCAAGGTGCAAATGTTAATCCAAAGTGGAGCACTGCAAACAGGTAGTGTGTACAACCCACTACAATTCACAAATAATTCTGATATGGTATGTTGAAATACGCATCCTGCAGGCCAAGTGACACCTTCAAGTCTCCAGCTTCCAATACCAGTAACACTTGAACTAGGGATAGAATATTGAGCTTTTCTGTTTTGAGTAAGAAATTCAATTCACTGAGGTCCAGGATCAGATGCAGACCACCATCCTTCTTCGGAATAAGGAAATAGTGGAAGTAACGTCCTTATCCCACGTCCTACTCCAGCACTAATTCTACAGATATTTTCCGTAGGATTGCTGCCACCTCTTGCTGCATGATAGAAAAATGGTCTGGAGGTGGGTGAGGAAGTTGTAGGGTTGAGAAGGGTGGAACCTGAAGGAAGGGAAGGGTATAATCTCATCTATGATTTTGAGGACCCATTGGTTCGCAGTAATGCTTATCCAGGATGGTAGAAAGGAGGACACCGGCCTTTCCAGGGGCTAGCTGTGGGTTTGGGGAAGCCAACTAGGCCTGCTCTCCTAATGGTGCAGGGGAGGAAAATGGGTAGGAAAAGGAGGAGGATTGTTGGAGGGGTCCAGAGATGCACCTCTGTCTCTACCCCTGTATAGGCAAACCAGGGGGTTCTGGGGCTGCTGGCCCTTGGAAGGGTAGGGTTGGTGCTACTGGGCATAGAAACCCCTGAAGAAACCCTGATAGCATTAAACTTGACAACATTCTCTTTCAGGCTGCAGTTGTTGAAGACTCAGAGATCAGGCAACTGCTTTGCTGGTCTTGGAGTAGCTTGATAGCGCCTGCGACCAGCCTATTCACTGCTGGTGCTGTGATGGACATTTCGCCTGCTGCAAAGACAGGTTCTGCTGGGGCTTCATTGAATGGAAGCAGAGGTGCTGAAGGTGGAGCTGAATGAAAGAGAACCTCCTTGAGGACATTAGTTTTTAGACTCACTGATGAAAGCTGCAGGTTAAGCACTTCTGCTGCCTTCCTGACCAGAGAGTGGATTTGGGGCCCAGAAGGAAACTCCATCTCTGGTGTAAAAAGGGAACCAAAGTCATTCTGCCAGGGTGGGTGCTTTATGGCTTTGGTGACTTAGGGCCAGATGTAGGTGAGGGACATTTACCGATTCTAAAATACCGAATTTTACAGATTCAGAATTTTAGAATTGGTAAATGCTATGTACTTAAAAATTCAGTAAGTATTACCGAATCTTTAAGATTCGGTATTTACCGACTCGGTATTTACAGATTCTGTATTCCCCATTCATTCCTATGGGGGGTCCATAGGAATGAATGGGAATTACCGAATCGGTAAATATTCGGTAAAAGGGTGAAAACATTGAAGGGTGGCAGGGTGTCACTTTGACACCGTGTTGCACCCCTCAATTGTGTATGGGTGCACATGTGGCACACATACATGCCCTAAGGGCATGTATGTCTTCCACATGGCACTGAAATAATTTGCATGAAATTGTTTTTTGGGGGTTTTTCGTTATTTACCACCAACTTGTAGTTGTTGGTAAATAACGAATCCTAACATGGGAAAAGCACTCATTTAAGTGCTCCCTACATTAGGAATTTGGTAATTTACCGAATCTGTATTTAAGAATTCGGTAATTTACTGATTCCTTAAATTACCGATTCGGTGAATTACTGAATCCTTAGATTAGGCCCCTACATCAGAAAAACCTAATACCGGTCGGTAACGGCCGAAATTCGGTAATTTCGGCCGTTACTGACCGTATTAGGCTTCCTACATCAGGCCCATGATCTTATGCCACTTCTGGCATCAATACAGAGCCAAGGCCCATTACTGGCAACGTGAGAATTTTGAAGTTTACGGATCCAGAATGACACCTGGGATTATTGTACAGGGGAGGAATCCGCAGATAGGTGTATCCATCGGAAATTTCTAAAGTTGGGTATCTGCAAAGCTATTCTGTAAATGCAATAAAAACAGCAGCCATAATTTGGAATTCGACATGGGATGTTTGTGAGAGGAAAGAAAAAACATAAGATACTTGGGAGTAAAAAGTTGTTCAAAACCTTGGATGAAGAAAAGGCTTTCAGCAGCGTCAATTCGTGATTTCTCTCCAAACATATGCACAAACTGGCCCCAGGTTGAAAGTTTCTCTTCATGGCCTTAGCTGTATACCATAAACCTACATCCAAGGTCGGTGTGAATGGAAACGTGTCTTGTACATTTCCTTTATGTAGAAGTACCAGACAGGTATCTTCCCCACTCCCTATCTTATCTGCTTTCAGCATAAAACTTCTGGCTAATCAAATACTGTTGGAGGTGACAATGAGGTGATTCACTTGAGCCCAGTCACTCACAAACTATCACAGTTTGAGGACAATATTTTTTTTTACTCTTTTCATCCCTGAAACATCACCACTGGTCCTAATGGTGCACTTGTGTAGTGTTCATCAAGAGGCAGGCTTTAGAGTAGATTTGAGCAAATCTGAAATCCCCAACCTAACCCTTAGCCGGACATTTGTTACACTTTGAAGGAATCAAACCCATTTTGATTCTGGTGCACACATCAATCAATTACCTAAGTATCCATAGCACCCCCAAACTACCTGCACTTTATGACAACCGTGAAACACTGCAATGTGGTCTCAGAAAAAGGACACTTCTATACATTTCATGGGTGGGACAAATTAACGTTATTAAAATGAATGTTTGTCAGAAGGCATTTAAGAAGTGATGGATTACCTATAAAGGTTCTGTAGGCATGGCGGAATGATACTTTTCACCTGCCTGCCCAGAATCCACCTGATAGGATGAAAGGCTGGTGCTCCTCACAGAGTGTCAGCTCTGTCTGGTGTGTGTCTCTGCGTGTGTGAAGAACGCGCTGTGCAGTGACACTCAGCCAACAAACCACATCTCCAAGCAGTCTCTAAACTCTGACATTGATTGGAGATGGTAGTAGCAATCTTGGAACATTGGGTGTGACTTCCCTTGTGTATCATGGCGTTCTTGCCAGGCAATCATGATACAATGTGACTGGAGAAATGACCTTACTACATAGAGTAGGATTCCCTTTTGCAAAGAATAGTTGCTTTCTTTGGAGTTTGCTGGGGACATTTGGGAATACAAGAAATATTCTGTGTTGCGAAAACAGACGCTGAACTATTTTGAACATTTAACTGTGAGCATTTGTTAAAGACTGTAAATATTTTGCATTACATTGGGTGGTTGGTCCGGTGAAGGGAGAGGAAGAAGTTTCAAACAAGACAATGAAATGAGACACACAATATGTATATTTGGTTATGCATAAGGACTGCTAAGATAAGAACCACAAAATAATAATACAGGTTCATTACCTTTGCAGTGGCACAAAGAGTCTAGTGAGAACTAAACTCATCTTCCAAAGAGAGTGTATAGAAATGTTATTTTACTACTAGGGCAGAGGTTCATGAATGTATACCTAAGGCACTCATCTCTTGTAAGTTTTCGTTTCAGGAATAATAAGTTTCACATCAGAGCACAGAGAGTGTTTACACAGACATACCGGTAATAAATAACCATTGACTGTTACAGTTAGATGAAGGACTTTCTTGGACTTTAGATATCCATTTAACCTTGCTGACATCAGTGACCAGGAGGAGCATTGCCAAGACAGAGCAGTGGTGTCTGATGTCTGTTTCTCTCTTATCCAAGTTTCCTTTCTCATTTCTACTACTGGTCCTCATATTCTGGTGGCAGGCCTCTATGGGACCCCTAAAGGAAATGGAGGCCTAAATCTACTGGACCTTGTTATTTATTATGAAGTGGCTCACTTAAGGACACTTGTAGATTGGTCCCTAAGGGCAATAGACAAAGGACCTGATCTTGGTGTTGGTGGGGAAGGTGTTCCATTGCGGCACCAATGGAGTCCTCTTTCTGCCCACATAGTGGTCCGCCTGCCTAATTTAATGATGGGCGGACCTTAAATTTGGCCATGGCGGAGGCTACTCCATCTCTGCCGCAGCTAAACTTCTCTGAGAGCCCTGGGGAGCAACGGCCACTAGAGAAATGGCTTTTTGGATTTTCTTTTTGTAAAGCTAAACAAATAGCCCTGTCGGACAGAGTTAAATACGTTGACGGTAGTTCCTGCCAATGCTTTTATAAAAGACTACCTACTAGGCAGTCATTTTTAAATTAGGTGGACAACCCCTCTATAATGTGGAGGCGGAGTAATTTACTCCATTACCCTGAGGGAACGGCGGGCAGTCCGCAGATAACTAATCAGGCCCACAATGTGGCCGCATATGGAGGGTACCTTAATGAGATTCCCTATGTCGCATTTACTTTGGAAACCTATGACGCAACGTCGTTCCGATGCACCAGACCAATCCCACAGGCATAGTGCTCAATATATGGGACATAGCAGCAAGGCATCATAACCGGACCACTTCCCCGCCCCATACATTCCAAATGATGAGACTCCAGACTTCAATCAACGGTGAAAATGCTTGGGGCGGAATGGCATATGTACTGTTTACCTGAGGAGAAAGCCAAGTGGACATACACCCTAGCCACTCAAGCAATCTAAAAAGTCTCCAGTGGAATAGATTTCTACTGAAATAAGATCCTATAAAAGATGTCCCCAGTGACCTTGCAGGAGGTCTTTCTATAGAATCCATCTGCCAGATCCAGGACTCACCCCTGCTACAAGAAGTGGTCTATGATTTCCATACCATGAGATGAATGTACATATTTGTTTTAAATGGTGGGTCAGCTAGCATTTAGTTTAGTTAAAGTTGTTGTGTTGGGGTGAATTTGGAGGAGGATGGAAGGTAGGATAGGGCAGCAACGATGAATTATGTCCAGTTTGTTCTAGTTAAGATCATACAATCAGTTAAAACAATAGACTAGTCCACTGCACCCCAGACTCAGTATGATGTATGAGATGAGGTCATTAGTAAAATATGGCACAACATGGTCTAAATTCACATTGAAATCCAGGCCTTCATGTAGGGTTTTATGGGGTCTGCCTGTTTAAGTGCTCATTTGCACAAGTCCATCTAATCCATCTACGCGTGCACATGCCACTCTGGCACTTTCTTATATAGCACCTGAATGAATTAAAGAATGAGATGTGTAGACGCACAGTTGCTAAGTTTGATTTAACCATGTCAGCAATATCCTCGTTTTGTATTAGCTATTTTAATGGACTTAATTGTCTAAATTAATTAAATTAAATCATACTCAATTATAATTATAAATTCTATATTACGTTTCAAAAATGTTTCAATTCAAGAATGCCGACAGTGAGGCAGTTTTAGTCAACAGAATTCACAATGTTAATGTTAATGTTAAGCTACACTTGTAAAGCGCACTGACACCGAAGGTTTCCTGGCGCTGAGATTGGGGTTGAAGGTGATGGCAGAGGGCTAGTGGGAGTTCGAGAAGAGCCAGGTCTTTAAGCTCTTTCTGAAGCTCAGCAGGGTGTCAGAGGTTTTGATTCGTAAGGGGAGGGAGTTCCACAGTTTGGGTGCCAGATAGCTGAATCTGCGGCCACCCAGTTTCTTTAGTTTAACCACCGGGGTGGTAAGGAGGTGGAGATGGGCAGATCGGAGGTTACGGGCCGGACAAGGCGAGTTGATGAGAGATTTCAAGAAGGCCGGGCACTTGGTCTGCCGGGCCTTGTAAGTTAGGCAGCCAATTTTAAAAGCAGCCCTTTGTTCGATAGGCAGACAATGCACTTTACGTGCTAGCGACAGCTTTTAATTTAACATTGTCTAAAAAGTAAGAACAGGGTTTGAGCTTATCTTGCTTTTTTTACACATTGAATCAACTTTTAGACGAGGTACTCATTATGCTGCAATATAAAAATGAAGGTTGAGCAATAGCTCTAGTTAGCAAATGCACTTTATGGTTACCATCAACCAGGCCAGTGTTTCCATTGCTCAATTTGCACCGCCTAACCTTGTACACCTAATTAACTTCAGGGGAAATTTAAATATGTTCGGTCTTAAAAATGGAGTTTGCACTGTAGCTATGGTCAGTTGTATGATTAAACCACTACCCCATTAACAACGAACGCCTAAACCACGAAATATAAACCACTACCCAAGCCAAACCACTACATCCTGTACAACGAATTACTAAACCACAAAAATTAATCATTTATCATATTTGCTGAATCTACCAGTCAAGGTGTAAATTGAAACAGCCTGTGGAAGATGGTCACTCTTAATTCTTGTTCAATGTAAGATTCAACAGTTCAGTGAAAAGAGAGATATAGACCTGAGGGAATATTCAAGTACTGCTTTTCCTAAAGGTAATACATGCATATATTGAATTTATTTCTTTATCACTATTTGATGTCCAATGAAGCTCTGTCAATGATTAAGATTATAGTTTGATCAAAGTTTTCCTCGACTATCCTTTTGGATAATAACTGTTGTCTTGGGTGTTCCACAAAATCCCCCCTCTCTTATTTCAGTTCTGCTTTGAAATGGGGTCAGCCAGACTGAATCAAGGTTTACGGCGTATTCAATTTTCACAGCTGACACTGTCATGTGCAGCCTGCTATTTTTCAGATTGTATTTTCAACTCTCTTCTAATGGATATCCCTAGATCTCTGTACAAACTCCTGTGTTTTGCTGCAATGTCTTTTTTCAACTCAATAACTGAGATCACTCGCATCGAGGGCTGATCTTAATCACATCACTTAAAAAGAAACCGACACTGCCATCTACTGGCCTAATACGCTAAATAAAAACAAATTAATATTTCTACCTCGTAATTAAAATCAGGAAATGTCAAATACATTTTTAAATATTACACATTCCTAATTTTTTTAATATATCCAAAAATCAACATCCCGTTACAAATTATTTTATTATTATTGCACTTGTTTTTAAGATTCATTATTAACATTTTGATACTCCCTCGACCCAGTTCCACTCCACATTATTTTGGATGTCCTCAACTCCTCCCTGGCAGAAGCGACTGTCCCTAAGGAATGGAAGCACGCTATGGTGGTTCCATTATTAAAGAAGGCCAATGCGGACCCCAACAATCCTTCCAACTTTCGCCCCATTTCACTGCTTTCTTGCTTCTCCAAGATTTTGGAGAAACATGTGAATTCTTTACTTAGTTCTTTTGTTGAATCCACCAATTTTCTCCACTGCTCTCAATCCGGGTTCAGGGCTGGTTTCTCCACGGAAACTACCCTCCTTGGGGTGTCAGAAACCATCAGACGCCAAGTGGATAATGGCGAGACGGTGGCACTCATCTTGCTTGACTTGAGTGCCGCTTTTGACACCGTCTCCCACTCCATCTTACTATCCACCCTGGAGGCAGTAGGTGTCGGTGGTACCGCCCTGGCCTGGATTGCTAACTTTTTGTCTGATCGCACGTTTCAGGTTTTTTCCTCTTCTTCTGCTTCATCCATCCTCCCTTCCTCTCACGGTGTTCCCCAGGGTTCCATCCTTAGTCCCCTTTTTTTCAACCTATACGTAAGGCCTCTTGCGTTCCTGGCTGAACAGGCTGGCCTCACAATTTATTCCTACGCCGATGACACCCAAGTCATCTATTCCCTATCTACTAATAAAAACCTCCCTTCCTCCTCTCTCCAAATTGGACTGAAGCATATATCGGACTGGATGCTAAAGCACAAACTGAAGCTTAACGGGGATAAAACAGAGCTGCTCCTGTTTGGCCCCGACACCTCTCTCTGGGGCCCACACCATTGGCCTCCGGAGATGGGTCCTCTACCCACTCCATCAGTGTCTGCTCGCAATCTCGGTGTGATCTTCGACAACCAACTCACCTTCAAACATCATGTTGTGAAAGTTGCAGCCACCTGTACGACCATCATCAGGTGGCTGAGAAAGATCACTTGGATGCTGCCTACAGACACCTTGAGGACCGTCGTCCAGGCCCTTGTCATCTCACGCCTGGACTATGGGAACATCCTGCTCTTAGGTGCTGCCAAAGAGGTAACCAGAAAATACCAGGTGGTTCAGAATATGGCAGTCCGCCTGATTTGTCAACTTCCTGCCAGGTCCTCGGTCACCCACCACAGGCGGAACCTGCACTGGTTGCGCATTGAAAGCAGAGTGCACTTTGAAGCACTCTGCTACATGCATAAAATCATGACTGATAGAGCCCCGCGCTATCTTGCTGCTCTAGTTCAGCAATATGTTCCCCCCCGCACACTTAGGTCCTCATCGCATAACAAATTTCAAATTCCGCGCATCAACAGAGCTAAAATGGGTGGCCGCTCGTTTGCTCTGTTAGCCCCATCCTTATGGAATTCTCTTCCTCAGTCCTTGCGCACGGAATCGTGCTTTCTGAAATTCCGTAAAGGAATAAAGACCTGGCTTTTTAACAACTAATGTCCCTTCCTCCTATCACTGATCAGTTTGCTCTAGCGCCGGGAAACCTCCGGGTAGCTGTGCGCTTAATTAAGTGTAATAATAAATAAATAAATAAATAAATACTGACCTCTGGTTTAGTAAGTCGTGGTTTAGGTGGTCGTTGTTCGTGTACAGTAGTAGTTAATGAGGTCGTGGTTCTGGTAAAGGTCATGGTTAAGGATTTGTTGTTTAATACACTCATTGTTAAGGATTCGTTGTTCAGGCTGTTTCCCTACTTTCAGTGCTACATTTTATTTCACAGCAAACATCAAGGAGATGATGGGCAGAGCGCTGAAACTTTTCAGACACTCACCCCCAGTCACAGATCTGGGTTTAAACCATTTTTTTGTAAACAGATTTTTATTGATTTTCAGAACAATAGTCAAGCATCATACACGTACACTTATACATTCCCCTCCCCCTTAATAACAACCCACTGTTCCAAGTCTGTGATACAGTCTCTCACTGGAATATCCAGAACAGAACCCTTCCTGGAGATTATTAACAATATCTGCGTACCACCAGCACCTGATGTCAATCAGCACTGTGTGGTAAAGAGGAAGCGGTGACGATAGTTTAATTACTTTATTTAGTTAAGCATAACATAAGGATGCCGTCAGCTTATCAACATGGGGCTCAGCTGCTATCTCAACATTCGATAGCGAGCGCCTGAGCTGTCAGAGTGGACCATACCAAAGCGAGTGGAAAGGAAGGGGGAGATGGGAAGGGAAGGGGAGGCATACCAAGTTACAACGCACTGTTTATATTATACTTAACCAACTAATCCAACGAGAATCCCCCCTTCCTTTTCTCCCCTCCCCCTCCCCATCACCGGTGTGTCCCTTAAGATAGGTAAGTGTATGAGGTCTTCATATGAGTAACTCAGGAATTTTCCTCTCGGGTCGACAACTACCCTGGAGTCCCTCCTGTCCATTAACGCTAGTACATGTACAGATGAGGCCTTGCCATGAGTGAATCAGAAGATTCCTCTCAGTTTGTCAACTACTCCGGTATTCCCCCATCCTCCTGTTCCACCCCCTGCTCAGTTTTATTGGTAATCAGAGCCTGAACCAACTCTTCCCAAGCCCTCGCCACTTCCATCGCCTTTTCATTATTCTGTCGCAATGCCATCTGGTATCTAACTGCTCCCTCACTACCAGCCCGTTTAAGCAGTTCCCCCCTCCATCTTCTACCACTGGGGCCTTCTTTTGATTTCCAGCGCATCGTGATCTCCCGTTTCGCCAATATGAGGCCCATATCCACAAACTTACTAGTCACCTTAGTTCTGGAGGTATGAGGAAACCAGTGCAACATGCAAGTGGCCATATCAAAAACCAGTTGGCGCTCTGTAATTAGGTTCAGGAGATCCCCCAGTTTGGACCAATAAGTCCCCAGAGTTGGACAGTTGGACAGTTCCACATCATGTGGTCCAGGTCTGCCCCCACTGCTGCGCATCGAGGGCTCATCACACTGCTAGCATTATAATACTCCACAATCTTCCCCGGTGTCAAATAGGCTCTATGTAAAATAAAGAAATGGACTAGCTGAAACAGGGCATTCCTTGTTCCCTTCCACGTCCTATACTGTATGTGCCCCCACGTGGTCTCTGGTATGGGTCTTCCAACGCTCCCCTCCCATTTAAGGTGCAGTTCATCCAATGGGACCAAACCCTCATTCAGCATCCTTGAATATAAGCACATAACTGCTTTAAAAGTTCCAGCTGCCATCATCGCATACTGACACGCCATTGTAGTTTTTGGTTCGGCCAGTCCCTCTTTCCAATGTCTTTCTATCGCTCGCACTAGGGCCGTATGCATCTGGAAAGCACCCCTAGGTAGATCGCACCTCTCCTGCAACACCTGATATGACAGCAACTCCCCATCCTCATATAAGTCTCCCAGGACCTGGATCCCTGCCTGTTACCAATCCCTCAATGAGGACCGATCCCCTCCATGTGGCAATGCCGTCAGCATCCCCAATGGTATCTCCGACGCGTAAGGGTGCTGTACCCCTGCCCTTCTCTGGGATCTATTCCAACATAGTCTCAGCGTTTTTTATTCCAATGTGAGGTCTCTGAGGTCCAACCTCTGCTGCAGTGCTATAAAGGACAGGACATGTCTCTGGATGGTTCTCCCTCTGGCTGAGTCTGGGGCCCTAAACTCCAAGGCCACCGCCTGCGTAAAGACCTGGAGTTGCGCTGCTATATAATACAATTCAAAATCAGGCACTGCTAAACCGCCTTCCGCTCTTGGCCTCATCAATGTTTTGATTGCCACTCTACATCTCCCCGACCCCCAGATGAACCCCACCATCATAGACTTCAAGTTAGTAAACACCGAACACGGTACCCATATAGGCAGTGTTCTAAAAAGGTATAGCAGTCGGGAGAGAGCCACCATCTTCAGTAACGCTATCCTCCCCATCACGGACAAAGGAAGAGCACCCCAAAACGCCATACACCCTTTTAGGGCCCGGATGCATCTCCCTATATTCCCTTCCAGCATATCACTAGCGCTATGGTAAATATTAACTCCAAGGTACGCTAAACAAGAGGGTTCCCATCTCACGGCCTGCGGCATCTCAGGAATCCCCCTCCCTGGTTGCACTGGGAACAAACAGGTTTTATTCCAGTTAACTTTCAGTCCTGAAACCGCCCCAAAGCCTGATAGCAGGCGTGCTGCTCCAGCCAGCGCCTCACCTGTGTCCGCCAAAATCAGCAATAAGTCATCTGCATAAAGGGAGATGTACTGATGATCCCCCCTGAAGGTTAGGCCCCCGTACCACCGTCCAAGTCGGGTTCGAGCCGCCAGTGGCTCTATTGCTAAAGCAAATAATAACGGAGAAAAAGGGCAACCCTGCCGGGTCCCGCGAGCTACAGAAAACCTGGGTGGAAATCATTTGTCCCACTTTAACTCGCGCCACTGCTGCAGTATATAATACTGCCATCCATCTCACGAATTCCTCACCCAGCCCAAAACAGCCCAATGTCTTGAACAAATATGGCCATTCAAGGCTATCAAAGACCTTCTCTATGTCCACCGAAAGGATTGCCGCCCCGGGGGAACTCTAGCTTACTTCCGCCAGGACCGTTAGCAATCTCCACACATTAGTTGCTGTGTTCCTGGTAGAGATAAACCCCGCCTGATTGACATGCACCAGGCTCGTCATATGCTGCGTGTAATACAATAAGGAGCCAAGAGGGAAATAAGGATACTGTAGGGATAGCCCTCCACTCAATAAGCATCAAAACCACAAGATCCCAGTACCCTGGATGTGGGTTAACATTCGTCTAATGGGGCATCCTAATTTTGTTTACTGGAAAATATACTATTAGATTCCAGACAACACACCTACTCTGCATGAAGTTGGGTGTGTTCTTCAAGTGCCTCTCCGTCCAAAACAAATCATTATTTGTAACCATAAAAAGGGGGGAGAATACGGGCTACTTTCAACTCGACCCATCCACCTATGACTGCTCAACTGAGACAGTACATAAACCCAGACTTAGAATAAGACAATCATAAAAAATGTGTGGTGAAGAAGAAGGCGCCTCAAGGGCGAACACCCTCGGGGCACTTGGCAGATGTATACCAGTTTCTTACCCCTTTCTCATCATTGGTCGCCATTCCTTTTCAAAATAAAACCAAGTGTCCAAAACAAAACCATGCATGTTTGTGCAAAAAATAGACAGGTGCAAGACAAGAACATCCAAGGAATCGCTCCTTGATATGACAAAAATAGAGTGATTAAAATCAGCAGTCACACCAATGTTACAATTTTATTACTGGGTATGGTGTGTACTGGTGAATTAAGAAGGCTGGTAGCTTAACATCGCATACCAATACCCATAGTCAACATGTTTCACTGCCCTACAAACTTATTGGAAGATTCATCAGGGCTCAACACTTGGTCACTGCACCAGTGTTGGACATCCTCATAGTGGAAACCTTATCCAGCCATGTCCTCTCATACCAGCCGGAGGAGGAAAAGACTCTCAGTCTTATCGTCGATTGTCTCATCAATCGTACGTATGGTACAACGGGACCATAAATCATCCCGATGATTTATGGTAAACTGGTACACATCTGCCAAGTGCCCCGAGGGTGTTCGCCCGTGAGGCGCCTTCCTCTTCACCACACATTTTTTATGTTTGTCTTGTTCTAAGTGTGGGTTTACGTACTGTCTCAGTTGAGCAGTCATAGGTGGATGGGTCGAGTTGAAAGTAGCCCGGATTCTCCCCCCTTTTTATGGTTACAAATAATGATTTGTTTTGGACGGATAGGCACTTGAAGAACACACCCAACTTAATGCAGAGTAGGTGTGTGGTCTGGAATCTAATAGTATATTTTCCAGCAAACAAAATTAGGATGCCCCATTAGACGAATGTTAACCCACGTCCAGGGTACTGGGATCTTGTGGTATTGATCGTCATATGCTGCATCAAACGCGATGCCAGGATTTTACTAAGGATTTTATAATCCGTTGACATCATTGATAGGGGGCGGTACGCCGCCGTGTCTGAGCTATCCCTCCCTGGTTTCAATAAGGGAGCCATAAGGGCCTCCTGCATCGTCCCTGGCAGTTGACCCACCTCCCACGCCTCCTGATAGACCTCTAAGAGTCTCTGAGCCAATATATCCATAAAGTACAAGTAGAATTCAACCGGCAGTCCATCTACCCCCGGAGTCTTATTACGCGTCATCTGTTTGATGGCGCCTCTTATTTCCCCTAGAGTAATGCCCTGTCCCAAGTGCTTCGCCTGTTCCTCTTCTAGGCGTGGAAGTGTCACCTCCCCCAGGAAAGACTCAATTTTGGTTTCATCTGCCATTGATGTAATCTTGTACAATTGCTCATAATACCCCCGAAACTCCTGCATGATCTCCCTTTGGGTGTAGACCGAGGCCCCCTCACTCGTGTCCAGGGCCAAGATCGTCGAGCCCCACGGTATCTGATTCGCCAGCCATGCCAGCAATGTCCCCGCCTTATCACGCTCTGCATGTGCCTTCTCCACATACTTTCTATAATCGAAGCAGCAGAGCCTTTCTACCTCCTCGGCCAATTTCTCCTTTCCCTCTATAACTTCAGACTGTAGATATGGATGCTCTGGTCTTGCTTGCTCCTCCATCCGCAACCGGCCCTCTGCCGTTTCAACTTCCTGTAGAAGGGTTTTCTTACCCCAACATGTTTACTGATACACAACCTCCACACTACCACTTTAAAGGCATCCCACTCCACCGCCCTAGTAGTAGCCGTTCCCGCATTCTCTGAGAAATAGTTTACTATCCCCGTCTCCACCTCATTACGAAACACTGGATCCCCAGTGTCTCTGGGCACAACCGCCATGTGGGGATCGCAGCTTTATCCCTCGTCCAACGTAACATGATCATCAATGGGTTATGATCCGACAGAGTCCTCATGAGGTATTCCAAATGGGACACCGAGGTCACTACTGATGTTGAGCACAGAATAGCGTCAAGCCGAACATGAAGTTCGTGCAATGAGGAGAAATAGGAATAGTCCCTATCCTGCTGGTGTTGCAACCTCCACACATCTACTAAATGCCATCTAGTCTGCCATTCAACCCTGTACTAAGACAGCCTATGAACTGGTGAATCTGTCAATGGGGGATGAGACCTATCCAGAAGTGTGTCTGCAATCGAGTTGAAATCCCCCCCCATTATCATTGGGCCTGCTAGAAACTGTGCAAGGGTGCCCGACATCCGGTCCATAAATCGCGCCTGGTCCACATTAGGAGCATAGACACTATACAAGGTCACCTCTCTGCCATATAGGCGCCCCTCAACCGCTACAAACCTGCCCTCCCCGTCTACCGTATGTTTAAGCACATGAAAGGGGACCCCCGCCCTGATCCAGACTAGTGCCCCCCTTGCAAATGCTGAATAAGTTGTGTGAAAAACCTGGCCCCTCCATCTACGCTGCAGCGCTAGGCCCTCCGTCTTCGTGAGGTGTGTTTCCTGGAGCAATGCTATGTGTACCCCCGTCTAACCAAATATGCATGAACCTTATGTCTTCGTGTCATCGTGTGTAAACCCCGAACATTCCAGGTAATACATTTTAAGTCAGGTATTGTCCCTATTATCACATTTCGATTCCTTCCTCATTCCATTGACATCATGAACCACTCCGGTGACCCTCAGAACCAAACCCCATCCCCAACTCACCCCTTCCCCACCCCACCAAGAACAGGACCTAAAAAAAAACTGTTAGTCCCCATCCAATCCATACCCACACACACCACACTCCTAGGCCCAGCGGTAGTCACCGCAGGCTCGCCTTAAGGGCTAAAAGGGGGGGTCTGGTGCCGACGAGTGCGCGCCCGCTCCCGCCTGTGTACTCGGCTGAGGCCCCCTCATTACTCCCCCTGATTACCCCGCCGACGCACCAGACTTACAAATAACAAAGTACCACAATCTGTGAGCATTCTCCCGGCCCTAGGCCGCCACCCAGCATCCCTATCCCTGCTGCCACTCACCACTAGCCCGTCAGCCCCCTTCATATGTACGTTCATTCGCAGGCCCCCACTATCACAATTCAGTAGCCGGGGTCACCTTTGGCATCTGAACACTCCCATCCTCCGATGCTTCTGTGTCCGATCGTGATTTTTCACCCTCGGTGTCCGTGTCCTCCGGAGACTGCGTAACTTGATTGCTAGATATCGCCGACACCGCCTCCAACGCGTTCTGCTTCCCTAGGTCAGTCTGAGCCCGAGACGGTTTCTGTACCATAAGCCGTTTACTGCAGAGGCACTGTGATTTATGCTGGGGCAGCCCCTCGAAGAGTTGCTGTTCTTGCCTCTCCGCTCGGTCCGCACCAGCTCTATACATCTCCACCATGCCCATGCATCCTCTGGTGAGTCATGAAAAAGAGTGTTCCCATCAAGCGTGATTTTCAATTTCGCAGGGAACAATAGTGAATACTGGATGCCTTCCGACCGCAACTCCCTCTTCACTGATAGGAATGACGTACAACGACGCTGGATCTCCAAGGTGTAATCCGGGAATATATTCACTCTACTATTATCAACCTCGAAGGGTCCTGCCGTACGCGCTCTCTGGAGTAGCAGATCTCTGTCTTTGTAATGTAAGAGCCTAGCCACCACTGGTCGGGGAGGCCGTCCCGGCAGAAGGGGGCTTGGTAGGCACCCTATGCGCCAGTTCCAGCGTGAAAAAGGAAGATAAGCCCTTGGGTGCCACTGTATGTATGTATGTGTGTTCTTATATAGCGCTCGACTTACCCTTGGGCATCTCGGCGCTTGCATTGGGAACCCGTCCTGCCTTTTCCCTGTGAGATAACCTGTACTGGGCATCCCCAAGGTGAAAGCCAGGCATCCCGCCGCGGGGGGCCGTAGTGGAGATTAAGCAAGCTATTGCCCAGAGTTGCAGAGTGTGAACCTGTGATTCGAGTAGGCACCGAAGTGAGAATTATCGAGTCCGTGGACACTTGGGCTCAGACCCTGCCGCGTCGGGAATTGAACCCTGGTCCCGGGTCTGACCTCTGCTTCAGGGTATGCCTACTCTAACCAGTGAGCCACACTTCTCCACTGCTGTCCGCAGCCAATGCTCCAGATACTGCACGATATCTGTCCCCTCCACTTTCTCCGGCAGCCCCACCACGCGGATGTTATTCCTCCGATTGCGACTTTCAGCATCCTCTGCCCGCTTCTTCAGCGCTTGAAGTCGATCCAGCACGTTCACCATCTTGTTCTCCAATACCTTTTGGGCTGGCTCTACCTCCTTCAATGATCCCTCTACTTGTTTCACCCTGTCCACCAGCTTGGAGTGATCTTCCTTCAGGAGCCCCAGCCCCGTTTCTACTTGCGCAATGTCCTGCTGCAGGGCTGTGCGGGATTCCGCTATCGCAGTTAGGATACGTTCAAGCTGTCTCTGTAGTTGCGGATACTGGGCCTCCTCTGCTCCTTCCAAGTCGCCCTGGGCCTGCTGGTCGCCCTCAGGCTGTTGGGTGGCCCCTCCTTGCTTTCCTTTTGGCTTCCCCATGGTCCCTGTTGTGAAACGCCAGCAGAGGTGATTCTGTCACGTTACCGGTACTCGGGCGCCCAGATTCACACCTTCTTCGTCCGTGGTCCACTAGAACTCAGGTGTGTCGCCCGTTAGAAAGGGCTTCTCTCAGTCACCTAGGGGCATGAGGTGGCAACAGACCGCCCCCCCCCTCTCCAGAACACCGCAGCAACCTGGGCCACAGTCACAGTTCCTCGCTCGCTGGATCCCAGGTATACTCCACCTCGTGGTCAACCGCCCTTCTCAGCGCTCTCACCTCTCCCGGGCTCTGATGCAGTCCAGTCCCTAGTGGCCCCCTCAGTGCAGGCAGTGGTTGCCGGTCAGGACCTCCTCACCCCTTCAGTTCAGATGCCACTTGTGTCCGCTTTAACAGTGACCCTCTCTCCAGATCTTCCAATCATGATGATAGCTTTGGTCCCCTTCCATCGTGTGCCGCTGCCGCTGTTCTGCTTATCCCAGCCCCCTGGGCTCTTCTCCCAATCTGTGTCCGCGCGGCCAGCACTCCTCCTGCAGCGTTCCCCAGGCAGCCGTCCCCCAGCCTTGCTCCAATGGGCACTATCCTCCATCTCACGCCCACCCCTTCTTTGGCCCCCATTCGTGGAGCACCTCCGTCCCTCTGACTCCTAGCCGCCAGGCACTCCGTGTCTTCAGCTCGCCTTTCCCTCCACCCGCTGGGCCGCTCACCTCTGGTCCAATGCGCTCTTCCTGGGCTGGGGCCGGCTCTCCTCACCTCCGCCCGAAGACCTGGGCACCGCTCCCCCAGAGTCCCGGCAATAGCAGCGCCGGGCAGTCAGCAGCTCCGGGCCCAGGCGCTACTACCCGATCCGCCGCCATTTTGTCTCTCCACCCTCGGCGGCGTCACGAGTCTCTCTGGTGCTCTGAGGCCCTCGCTGGGGGTCCCCGGTCGCTACTCCCCATGAGTGCCGGCCACCGCTAACAGTAGGGGATCTTGTCCCGAGCCTCCAGGTTGTCGGGCATCCCCCCCACAGGAGTCGCCACTTCCGCACTCGCCGGGTCTCTCATCCTCGGACCACCTGCGGAATGCCGCGTCCCCGGCACACTCTGAACGACTCCGCAGCTCTGCGCGGTCGTCTCAGGAACCGGTCGCCACTCCTGCCGAGGTACAGCTGCTGCAGCACCGGGCAGACCAGGGTTTCACCACTCTGTCTCTGGGTATCCAGGAGCTCCCCCTCCGCTCTCCGCCATCTTGAGCCGCCTCCTACTCTGCAGACTCGGGTCAGCCAGATGTCCACGAGCCCTCAACGCGCCTCCTAATATCCACCGGGCAGCTCCCCAGGTCGGGAACTCCACAGTCCACGAGTCCCGGCGTCGGCGGCGGTCAGCCATGGCACTTTAATTCAGGATTCTGTGGGGGCCGATGCAGAGCTCGGCGCTCACACAGCCAGCTCCATCGGCCTCCAAGCCACGCCCCCCATCTGGGTTTCAACCATCATCGTTCTTTAGCTCACTTAGTCACCCCAGTTCAGACCCAGCTATATGCAAATCAGTCTTGATCCTGTGCCTCATGAGAACAGTCCAGCTCGAACTTCCAAGCCAGGTCTTCCCTGGACCGTAAACAAACATCCTGGAACCGGTTTCGGGGTAACACACCTCATCAGCTAGGCTAGCTTGAATCCAGTGGCAAAGTGAGCAAGGGACCCACGTCTGGGCATACCCTGCCAACATAGGGCGAACAAAGCAAACACAAGGAGATGATGGACGGAGCGTTGAAACTTTTCAGACACTCACCCCCAGTCACAGATCTGGCTTTAATCCATCATCGTTCTTTAGCTCACTTCGCCACCCCAGTTCAGACCCAGCTATATGCAAATCAGTCTTGCCCCTGTGCCTCAGGAGTTCTGAGTTCTCAAATAATGTATACTGCTTTGACTATTTCCACACAATGAATCAACATTTGATGATATGTTAAATCAAGTGTCTTTTAATTATGAAACTAGCTGTACCATGTTTTATTATGCTAAAATTGTTATGGTTTTAATTAACTAACCAAAACAAATGTACAGAGAGAGTTTAGCACCTAGGATTGTAGTGAACTATTTGTGCCACTTCTGTAGCCCTACCTGGTGTGTCATTAGCATGCTTCTATGGCTTCCAGGAGGGTGACCTATTTGGATATATATGGATGTATACTTGCAGTGCTACATTTGTGCCGGTGCTCGGCACTGACCCCAATCCTTAACACTTGTTTATGACAGTCCACCACATGTTGGCGCTGTCTATTTTAGAACACAGGACATGAGCAGAAGGTTTCTCAGTTACATTTTTTAACTAAATAGTCTTACAAATGTAAGTGGCCTGGAATAGACCAAAAGGTCACAGTTGCAGCAGTGTGACGCCATCTGGGCGCGCTGGCGGGGGCACTGGATGGTGCAATCTTCTGTAGCCTCCTGCAGAGTATGTGTTGCTGTGTTATGCATATCCACATCAACCGCAACTTGCACTTGGGCGCTGGAAGTCACTAAAAGATGCTAGAATGGTTGACGTTGACCTGTGCAATGCAGGGTCAGAGTGGCATATAGGGCAGGCTGGCAGTGTCAGAAGGACTGGTCTGACAGGTCGGAATGTGGGCCTTTTTTTGGCTGTTCATGGACCTGTTTCATTGTGTGGGCGGTAGGTTTCTCCGCTGATTTTCCTGATATTGACTTGCAGCAAACAGAAAGTCATGCAGACTCTCATACCTTGCAAAGCACTATCAGAGTGTCTTTGCCGCTCAAAACTGCCCCGATGTGCGGAGCGTGGGTCACTTCCTGGCTTACTGATTCACTAATGGGGGACTTCTTTAATCATGGTGCCGGAATTGTTTCGGTCCGACCCTGGTGCAATGTCCTATCGATGTACATTTTTTTCCCCTATATTTTGCCATATTTGTTTCTTCACGTGACACATTTGAATTCATATAATTAGTTGGTGCTTTTATGAAGATTTTGAGTTGTAACTTTCATGTTGTACTTTGGCAGGACACCTGCTCTGAGACGGCAACGGATGTGGGCGCTATTTCTGCCTATCCTCTGCAGCAGGGAAATTGGCTTTCCACGTGGGCTTTTGGTACGTGTGATCTTTCACTCAAAGGCACCAGGCGGCACTTTCGTACATGGCAGAGCCGGGGGAAATATCGCATGTGGTCCAATCAAGTTTAGAAAAACTTGCACTCGGGCAGAGCTTAATTAACACAAGAAAACAACCGACATTTCAGCTCTGCCCAGCTCCTAATAGGGATAAACGTATTGATGGGTGCTGCCTCTGGGTTCTCCTTGTCTTATCTATCATGATCTCGTCTATTCACCCTTTGCAGGTGGTTCTGCAGCCTTACTGTAACATATCTGCAGTGCTTAATTTGCCAAAAAACATAGTGCTGGGGCTCTAGACAGGAGGACACTAGAGCTTGCACCATCCTTTGCCCCTGGCAGCACTGCCAATGACAGCACCAACACACTACTAATCATCACACTCTTAAAAGTGTGATCATTCATACTATCACAGGCCCCCAAAGCTATAAGAATTGCCTTTGAGGCAAATATTTAGAAATTGAAATGGAAATAATAAACAGAAGTTGTTGTGCGCATACCTAAATTGGCAGACACCCCTACCATTTGGTAGACAGTCATGAGGCCCGTTGCTGGCAGTTAAGCGCAGGTGCTGAGCACCGGAAAGCATCGGCACAAATTAAGCACTGCATATCCGGGTTTTCTTCCATACCCTTTGTCTGACAGCCACGCTGCTGTGGCTATAATGAGGGGTGTTCTCTGATCCCATTTGATAGAGAACTGACTTTTGGTCCTTCTACCACTGGGTAAACAAAGCTAAAAACACCACTCATAATGTCATGACATAAACTCTCCCACTGCCTTCTGTGCAGGTCTTGGCTGAACAAGTAGAAAAATACAGACACCACAGCCGGACACTGGACTTTGTTCCAAATGCTGTACCAGAACCCGACCCGGGGACTGGCGGGCACCCTAGTTGCTCTCCGTTGGTTGCATGTTTTTGCTAATTTTGCACTTCTGTGACAAGAAAAGCTGGAGCTGAAAGTACCATAAATGCTTGGAAGTGAGCTCGGTGTGATGATAGCCAGACCAGGCACAGATCTGGAAGGATGTAAATGTAAATTGATACATGTATAGCGCACTACTCACTTGCAAGGGTCTCAAGGCGCTTGTATGAATACCGCTGTGGAACCCATCCTGGCTTTCCCTGTGAGGCGTCCACTCCTGGGCACCCCCAAGGTGAAGCCAGGCATCCTTAGCGTTGTGGGGGCCATTGTGGAGATTAAGCAAGCTATTTGCCCAGAGTTGCACTCCATGATTGGAATAGGCACTAAGGTCAGAATTATCAGGTCCGTGGAATTTTGAGCCCAAGACCTACCGAGGCAGGGAATTGAACCCTGGTCCCGGGCCAGACCTCTGCATCAGGGTCTGCCGCTCTAATCACTGAGCCACACTTCTCAGGTAAAAGTAACACTCTGTCAATGAGCAGCAGGATATTTGCTGTATCAAGGTTGGAATAGAGGTTTTGGGGGTGCGGCCGACCACCGGGAGGCTTGCCCTCTCTCCGGGGTTTTTTTTGGGACTTACTGCAGCCCAGAGCCCAATTTGGCTCTTTGGGCTACATTTGGGCTAGTTGAAATAAAACCAGCCATTTTAGGGTGCTGTATCACCATTTTAGAAAGGTGACACGTCGGCTGGTTGGGTTTTATCTGGTTGCCTGGGTGGGAAAGTTTTTTCTCCCACCCCCCCTCCCTGTTTGTGGGGGGGGGGGGGAATTCTGCCCCCTTTTCAGGAGGGGGTTTTTCATTGGACATGTGCGCAGGAGGGATTTCTACATTGGGTGTCGCTTGAAGCAGGCGCTGACGTTTTTCTTGGTAACTAGTTGTTTATATTGTTTACAGGTTAAGTTTAGGTTTGGAAAAAGTTACTCCGGGAGGCAGGGAGGAAGGGGAAGGTACAGGCCCGGCTCCAGGAATTTTTGTTTGGGTGGGCCATGGGCGCATTTGGGTGGGCCACTGCGGGCTCAATGTGTCGCTTCTGGAGGTAGCCTACAAATAAAAAAAACTGTACTCCTGCGTGTGATAGAAGGGGATAACAGGAGATTCAGGGCCCTCCATTATTTTCCAAATCTCTTTCTAATCGTTAAGACTCTCAAAAAGTGTTTTGATCCCATGTAAGGTCCTTTTGATGGGCAGAGGAGGTTTCTGAGGTGGGAGTATCAGGCAAGTAACACTACTCAGCCTGCCTCGTTGCCAGCCTTCAGAGGGAATCTCTCTTCATTATTACCTCCATCTGACCCCAGACTCTGCTGTACACTCCCTTCCAGGCCTGATCATCAATTTTCTACAATCTCTCTACCGTGCACCTTAACTCACAGCTAACCTTGGTCCCCAGCCCCATATCAGGCACCACCTGGTTTCATTCTCCATAATCCCACTAAAAAGATTTGTAAAATCACCTTCAAACTGAAAACCCTGAATATAAGAGTAAATATAATTAGCACACACTTTAAACTATGTTACACAGTGGCCCTGATGACCCAACTGCTAATTAAATAAGCAAAAACATTACAGGGTCTATTATAGCGCCGGTGCAAAATTATTTATTGGTGTCCCACCACTGACCTCTTACTCGATAGACAACTTTACTACCACCCTCCAACAGTGCACTTCATCTCTCCTTAGCCCCTTTCAGTCATGACCTCCTCATCAGACTCCCTCCCTACCTGCCCCCCACCAGTGTCCCTCATCACTCCAAAGCCCCTCCCCATGACCACCTCCTCAGACTCCCACACAAATACCCTCCACCAGTGCCCCTCATCGCTCCATAACCCCTCCCCCCATTGACCTCCTCCTGAGTCCCTCACTGCCACCCTCACCAGTGTCCCTCATCGCTCCAAAGCACCTCCCCCATGACCTCATCGGATTCCCTCATTGCCACCCTCCTCCCAGACTCCCCCACTACCACCCTCCACCAGTGCCCCTCATCACTCCGTAGCTCGTCCCCATGACCTCCCCCTCCTCGGATTCCCTCATTGCCATCCTCCAACACTGGCCTTCATCTCTCCGTAGCCTCTTCCCCTCATGACCTCCTCCTCAGACTTCCTCCCTACCACCCTCCACCAGTGCCCCTCAGCGCTCCATAGCCCCTCCCCATTACCTCCTCCTCAGACTCCCTCCCTACCACCCTTCACCAGTGCCCCTCATCACTCCAAAGCTCCTCTGCCTCATGACCTCCTCCTTAGACTCCCTCCCTACCACCCTCCACCAGTGCCCATCACTCCAAAGCAACCCCCCTCATGACCGCCTCCTCAGACTCCCCCACTACCACCCTCCACCAGTGCCCCTCATGACCTCCTCCCAGACTCCCCCACTACCACCCTCCACCAGTGCCCCTCATCTCTCCGTAGCTCCTCCCCATGACCTCCCCCTCCTCGGATTCCCTCATTGCCATCCTCCAACACTGGCCTTCATCTCTCCGTAGCCTCTTCCCCTCATGACCTCCTCCTCAGACTCCCTCCCTACTACCCTCCACCAGTGCCCCTCAGCGCTCCATAGCCCCTCTCCATTACCTCCTCCTCAGACTCCCTCCCTACCACCCTCCACCAGTGCCCCTCATCACTCCAAAGCCCCTCTGCCTCATGACCTCCTCCTCAGACTCCCTACCTACCACCCTCCACCAGTGCCCATCACTCCAAAGCAATCCCCTCATGACCGCCTTCTCAGACTCCCTCCCTACCACCCTCCGCCAGTGCCCCTCATGCCCTCCTCCTCAGACTCCCTCCCTACCACCCTCCACCAGTGCCCATCCCTCAAAAGCAACCCCCCATCATGACCGCCTCCTCAGAGTCCCTCCCTACCACCCTCCACCAGTGCCCATCATCACTCCAAGCAACACCCCCTCATGATCTCCTCCTCAGACTCCCTTCCTACCCCTCCACCAGTGCCCCTCATCACTCCAAAGCAACTCCCCCTTATGACCTCCTCCTCAGAATCCCTTCCTACCACCCTCCACCAGTGCCTCTCATCACTCCAAAGCCCCTCCCCCATGACCTCCTCTTCAGACTCCCTCACAAACAACCTCCACCAGTGCCTTCCATCTCTCCGTATCTCCACCCCTCATGATGCCCCCTCGGATTCCCTCATTGCCACCCTCCAACAGAGCCCATCATCACTCCATAGCCCCTCTCTCATATGCATTTTATTTCTTGTATAGCGCTACTCGTAGTGTAGGGTATCACAGTACTGTACATCACACACACATTATGCAGACACAATGATTCATAAAAGTATCCAAATCAGCCTATAGGGAATGTCACATAAACTAATGAAGATTACCAGGTGTAGGAATCAAATCTCATCCATGCTGCTGGTGGCAATATGTATTAAGAGGGTTGGGTCTGGAGAACCACAAACACAGGATTTAAAGCATACCCCAGTGGTTGGCTGTACTGATTAGAAATTATATCTGCCCAAACTCTGTATTGCAACATTAGAATAATGAAATACTGGGAAAATTCAAACTAACTCGCAATACAAACACAAAATCTAATTATACCACTCTGGTTTGTATACACGTCTTCGATCACACTGTCCTATGTATCAAAGGATCTCTGTGACAAAGGCAGTAACCCACTGAGCTATCCACGTTAACTACAGTTCTATAGCATTTAAATACTACAAACCAAAAAAAGAACGCTCTCCAGGAAGATCAACAATCCCCAAGGTTATCTGGACATTTAGTTGTCGTGCATCCGTGCAGAAACACTCATGAATGATACCAACGATTTAAACACACGATGTAAATGAAACTGAAATAAACACGGCGTTCTAAGTATGTCTTTCTCACAGATTTAAAAAACACAATAGCCACACATTCTCTTACCTGCTCCTTATGAACTCTGTCACAGCCGGATCGGGTAAACAAACAGCTCAAGGGGTCAGGAAGGTCAGGAAAACGAAACGGCAAAACAAACTCCTCTTTACCAGCAGAAAAGAATTAATTATCCACAAATCCAGTTCCAACGAAAGGCTTTGTCCCCTTGCAGTGCCCCTAATGTACCTGCACGAGTCGGCGGGGACACAGCCCACCTGCCTAATAGGAGATGCGTGATTGGGGGTGCGAGCCCAGGCCCAATCACGCAACTCCTAAAGAAAGATAACGAAGAACGTTTTAACTTGCAGTGGCCATATTCTGCTGGCTTTGCTGACGTCACTGCCAGGGCCAAGGGTTATGTTTGGGTGGGCCAGGCCAAAGTTTGGGTGGGCCCGGCCCACCCGGCCCACCCTCTAGAACCGGGCCTGGGAAGGTAGCATAGGAAATGTTTAGTTAGATAGTTATCTTAGGAAGTAGGAAGTAGGAAGAGGTTGCAGGGTTGTGGCAGCATGGAATCTCCCAGTTGGGGGTTACAAATTGTTGCAAAGGAAGGGAAAAGTGGAAATGTTAGAGGTGGGAGGCAAGGTAGGAAGAAAAATATTTCGTGAGGTTTAATTTTGCACGGCAAAGGCCAAGGGAAATGTTTGTTGTAAGGTGCACCTGTTTTCAAGAAAGCGGCCTTTTCCACACATATAGAGCTTTTTTTGTGGTCTGTGCTGTGCCCCTTAAGGCCCAAGAGGGAGTTGTGAATTTATGAAAAGCTCTCACCGCCTTCTGTGCGCTGTGTGACCAAATCTTCACTAAGAGGAGTGGCCTCCATAAGATTGGCTCAGCTCACGACACTCACCCCTGATGGGGCGGAGGGCATTACCCTGCTGTCAAGCGTCACAAGGTTTTTATCCACAGAGGGCGGGGTGAGATAGCCGACTGACTTTGCCCCAACGCTACAAGGGTTTCAGACTACTAGCCTATGTGACTGTTTCTTCCCCAACAGAAGTGGCCACGACAACTGACCCGACTGGCCTTTCCACGGAACCAGCTTAACATGAGACTCGTACCTGATTTCATACTAGTCTTTCAATCCTAACGCCTTGGCCGGACTCCCGCCTCTCAGAGGTACAGGTGTGACCACCTGTGATACAATGTGCCTCAGCTCCACCGAGTGTTTTGTGCCTTCCTGACGGGTGACTGATTCTGCCAGGGAGCTGACAACCTTTCAGAGGTCCCAGACTGGTAGATTGTTGACTCCGCCGCGGCCGGTCTCTGCTAAGAGTCTCTGTAAAAACACAGTACGGACGGAGCTCTAACAAAACAAAAACTCAATTACACCGTTTTTAATTTAACTTTTTATTTTCACAGGACAGAGATCAGATGAGGCAGCCCTGCCTATTTCTTTGGCAGACCCCATCCACCCAGAAGGGCCCAGAACTAGGGTGACTAGATTCAGAGAACCAAAAACTGGGACAATCCACAAAAATAGAAGTCGGACTATCATTTTGCATTGACTAGAAAAAGGCTGCAGGTGCACAAGGCTCGATAAAAAAAAATATCTGTATTTCATGCAATTTTGAACCTTTAACCAATGCCAATGGAATTATGCGGCAGTAGAGGGCCAAATTATGTGACAGGGTTGAGTAAATTATGCAGCAAGAAAAGGCAAATTATGCAGCATAATACGGCACATTTTGTAATAGTTACGTCATTAATTTGTCTTTTTAAAACTTAGTAACACTGTACGGGCATTGTTTGCACATCATTGGTACCAGTTTAGCACCCAAATATAGCAATAAGCAACAGAAATGTAACCAGCCCTGCCTTGCAAATAGCCTTCCATTGCGCAGCAACACGCGTTGCTGCATATTTACTAACTTTTGGCCTGTCTGAGTTAGAGACAATTTTTTAGTTAAAATGTCCAGATCATGCAGCAGATGATGAATTATGTGACAAAATGTAGCACACCTATAATTATGTGAAAATCAACACACAATCGCGTAATTCCAGTGGACCTGCCCATAAGAAAACATAAAGGCCTTTCTCTAAAAGTGATATAGCATTAAAGTTTGCCAACTTTTGTTTGCAAAACAGTGCAATAAGCACTTTTCTTCTCTGCCACAATTTGTGCTGAAGCTAAGGGGGAAGCTTGGGTATCGGACGAGGGCCTTCTGAAACGCTGATTGGCTCTTCTAAACATTCTGCTGGGTGCTTTACCGAGGCACTACATAAAGCACAGCAGGAGAGTCTTTGTGGTAATTTAACAGGAGAGGGGCCTATGAACTGTGAGCCTGCACTCTATTTTAAAGCTAACATGCACGCTCACAGACCGTCTCCGCAAAACCGGAACATTAATTCGTTTTAATTAAAACTGTCGAGACTGAGCATGACAAACCCGGACTGACTGTCCAGAGAAATCACCATCCCCTGACCTCATTCTATAGATCTAAAATTCAAAACTGGATTTCCTGATTAGCTAATAACTGGGCAGCGTTGGTAAAGGCCTTGATATGGAAGACAATGCCAGATGTGTATATAAGGCTGGTTGTGCAAGGCAGTCCCTCTTCCGGGTGACAAATGTCTGTATTGGAAACACGTCATAAACAAACGAGTCGCGCGAGAGATAAACCACGCGCCAGGAAGGGTGGAGCCCGCGAGACTGATGCAGCTGCCTCTGATATTGATTCATTTTGGGCAAAAACAGGAGGCTCGCTGCGGTTTTCGGTAACCGCCCCCGTGTTCTTGAGTCGCTGTAAATATCATATCGGAAATGAGGGGTACTCATTCTATCAACAAATTGGGATTCCAAACTGGGACAGCCAGGTTACCGACAGATCGCTGCAGCAGGTGCACTGTTCCACTGAGCTCCACCCAGGCCAGTCTCTCTTTCTCCCAGTTCCATGACAACACAGGGCTTGCTGCCTTATCCAGGTCAGTCCTGCACCACGGGGGACTGGCATGAAAACGCAAAGCTTAGGAACCACCACACCACAGACATGTCTATCTAACTAACTTTCGCAACTTCCCCAAGTGTATCTGAGTAGTAACTCGAATGCTGTCATATCCGTTTTACTCAAACGTGCTTCATTTATTGTGAAATAAGTCCAAAGGATCAGAACGCACAAGACTCGAGATGCGAGTGATGTCAGCCTCACATCTCAGCAGATGGTGTGTATCCGGGCTGAGCATTATCTTTCCACAGAACCATTTCTAAACTCTGCCCAATGAACGGAATCAATGAAGGGGCAAAGTTTCTCCTGCCCCCAAGCAAGCCTTCATCACCCTCCTCAAAAGACTGGTCTAAACCTCGCCAGATTCTCCTTTGTTCCACTCTCTGAAAGCCTGAAGCTGCAGTCTAGCACATAAAGGGGTCCAGTCTTAGACACCCTTCGACACACCGGCGGGCCTCTTTCTGGGCACTCCTAGCTTTGGCAAACAGAGCTGGAATGTAGGTCTCCAGGCGCCATAGCTGAAACCTGTCACTAAGCACTTCCCCTCACGTGTCGACCCTACAACTGCTCTCCAGGCATTACTACGAAACAAATTCTTCGGCTCTATGGGCCAGATGTAGGTAGGCCAATACCGGTCGGTAAAGGCCGATTTTACCGAATTTCGTCCGTTACCGACCGGTATAGGCCTTTTGGGATGTAGGGGACAGAAAAACATCAGAATCGGTAAATTTACCGAATCGGTAAAGTTACCGATTCAGTAAAGTCACCGATTCGGTAAAGTTACCGAATCGGAAAATTTACCGAATCGGTAAAGTTACCGATTCTGTAAAGTTACAGATTCTGTAAAGTTACCGAATCGGAAAATATACCGAATCGTTAATTTTACGGAATCGATAAAGTTACCGAATCGGTAAAATTACCGAATTTGAAAATAACAAATGGTAAAAATTAGTATTTGAGATGTAGGGAACCTCTGAAATACCGATTTTGACTGAAAATCGGTATTTAAGAGTCTGTAATTACCATGGAAACAAATCAGGTGGTAAACATGTGCAAGGTATAAAAAAGGCCCAAAATGCAACATTTTCTCAACAATGGCGGCATTCTATGTCATTGCGAGGCGGCTACGCCTACAGGCAGAAGGTGAGAGGGTCTGGAGGAGGGAGGAGCAGGTGTACAGACAGAGGATCACTCTATTCCAGCTAACTGACCCAGAGATCCTGCAGAGGTACAGGCTGGATCCCCAAACCATCCTGGACCTAATCAGGGACCTCCACCCACTATTGGAACATCCAACCACAAGGGCCCACGCCATCCCCCCCTTGTCCAGGTGCTGTGCAGCCTACACCTGCTCGCATCTGGAAGTTACCAGAGTGTGGCTGCTGCGGTAGGTGGGGTGTCCCAGAGCTGTCTGTCACGTTTTTTTCAAAAATTCCTTGATGCAATGTTGCAGAGAATGCATTTATACATCCGCTTTCCAGCAACGCATGCAGAACTGCTAAGGACAAAGACAGACTTTTACCAGGTGGCGCATTTCCCACACATCATAGGCTGTATTGATGGTACCCACGTACCAATATGCCCACCAGCTGCCACAGAGTACATCTATTGGACCCGCAAGTCCACCCTCACCATCAACGTTCAGGTGATCTGTGATGCAAAATACATGATCACTGACATAGTAGCCAAATTTCCAGGGTGTACCCACAACTCCTACATATCCCAAACAGTGGGATCTATGCACGCCTGACTGCGGGGGAGTTTGGCGAAGGATACTTGCTAGGTGAGACACTGTGTGGAAATCACTTGAATCGTATTACAGGTGGATGTGTGTGAGCATGTGAATAATGTCAATTTCTCCTTACTAATAGGGGACAGCGCATATGCCCTCCCGTCCTTCATCCTCACACCCTACCTCAACCCAACAACACCAAGTCAGAGGCGATACAACCGGGCACACAAAACAACTAGAAACATCGTGGAGCGCACCTTTGGTATGTGGAAAAGCAGGTTTCGCTGCCTCCATAAAAGTGGAGGAGCCCGCCAGTACACACCAATCACCTGCTGCAAAATGATTGCAGCCTGTGCAATGCTGCACAACCTGGGGGTCAAGAAGGGGACAGAAGTGGAACTCTCAGATTTTGAGGACCATGACGACGAGGATGCCGTCCCTGAACCACACACATCTGGTGGAGCAACAGCAACTGATGGCAGACACAGACGGGAAGAGGTCACACGCAACCATTTTTAAGTAAGTAAGGTGACAAAGACAGGCATAGTATGCTACAACACTGGTTTAATTTTCAAATCACTTTTGTTATTAAATCACAAAAGTGTAACAAAAACACATTTAACGGCAATGCTCTGAGTAATGTAGAATTACACCTTGAACTATGTAAGTCATTTCCTAGCTCGCTTCCCAGTAACACTAGGAGGTTGTTCAACCTGCTCACTGTCTTGTTGGCCTGCGGCCTCAGCATGGCGCCTGCTCCTCCTAGTTTCTGTTACAGGGGTGCTTCCAATGCTGCTCCTGCTCGTGCTCTCCTCACTGATAGGCACATCCATTGCAGCTGTGTGCGCAGTTTGGGCATTCAACAGTGCCTCCAGAGCACTGGTCACCCTGCCCATGCCCCTAGTGACCTCATTAGTGTTTTGCATCATGGCCTCCTGCATGTTGGAGCTCCTCCTGCATAACAGGGATGCGGCAGTGGCCAGGCGGTTGATGGCAGTACTTCGGACATGTGCACGACGCCTATCCCTGTCCCTTGCAGCAAAGTCATTGTCAAGTTTTGTGCATAGTAGCTGCACCGAGTTGTTTATTCCTCGCATCCCTGCAGCCATCTCCTTGTTTACCTGCACCATCTCCTTGTTGACCTGCATCATCTCCTTGTTGTCCTGTACCATCTCACTGATGCCCTTTCCTATCTCTCCAATGTTACTATTCAAGGACCTCAGCTGTCGTTGGCATGCCTGGATGGCTCTCCCCTGCATCCTCTGTATCCGGACCATGCTCCCCTCCAGACCAAGGAACACACTTCGACCCTCAACTGGTGCATCTCCTGGCATTTCCTGCACTCTGCAGCGTCTTCCACTACTATGGGCCATCCCTGCACTGGAGTGTGTTGTGCCAGGGCTCGCTGGTACAGGCAAGTTCTGTTATCCATCACCCTCCATGTCAGCTGCCACAGACTCAAAATCGGGGAGTGGACCCATGACATGTCTCCTGCCTGGTTGTGTTGGGGGTATCACATCATGCTGTGATGCAGGCATATCTGGTGATGAGAGCAGGAGTGGGGACTGAGATCTGCTAGGGGTTGCCAGCAATTCTTGGGCCATTTCTGTGTCTTGGCCAGTTGGATGGCTACTTGATGCAGCTTTCTCCTGTGGTACGTTGGGGGTACTTTCTCCTGCATCCTGACTCTCCTCCCTCTCAGGTGGTGTCCCTTCAGCCTCCTGCGAGCGCCTACGAGATGTTTCACCTGTGGACATATGAGCGTACAGTAGCTAAGCGCTACTGTCTCACAGTCACTACAATAAAATAATTTTCACTTTGGCCATGTTCTGTATGCAGTCATTACATGTACTAGTTGGTTGGTGTGCTCTATGACATGGCCTAACATTTTCTGTCTACATATCGCATCATGCATTGGCCCAGTGTATTGCTAGCAGTACTGGAATTGGGTTTACTTGCCCACTAAGGGTACAGGTAAGGGGAATGGTATGGGGGGAATGCTGTGCATTTCTCTTACCTTTTTTGCTTGCAGCTCTGGCCGAGCTGTCTACGTCTCCCAGTCGGAAGACGCTCTCCGTTTCAAGGGTTGAGGCCACCATCTCCTCCAGGTCAGTCAGGGGGGGGTGCTGGGTTCTTGCCTCTAATTGTTTTCTTTGCCTGCTTGTGTAGTTCTGCCATTTTTTTGGGTTTGGCTCCTCAGGTCATAAAACCATTTTTTGAGGTCCTCTGTATCCCTGCTG
Organism: Lissotriton vulgaris; assembly: GCF_964263255.1. Taxonomy (NCBI): domain Eukaryota; kingdom Metazoa; phylum Chordata; class Amphibia; order Caudata; family Salamandridae; genus Lissotriton; species Lissotriton vulgaris. The sequence goes on along the minus strand of NC_141698.1, from coordinate 274,221,768 downwards.
GTGACCCCCACAGCATTCACTTTCTCCATGATGTCCAGCCAGATTTTTCTTTTGGCTGATTCAGCCACAGTCAGGGACTGCCTGCCAAACAATTTGTGGTGCACCCTGACCACCTCCTCCACAAGGACCTGCAGCTCCATGCTGCTGAATTTTAGTTTCCTCCTCCTCTCAGGCTGCTCTTTCTCTTGGCTGCTTGTCATTTTTCACTTTTAAAAGTGCTCCAAACCCTTTCTGCTGCTCCTGCACTCTGCACTGCTCCAACTGCCTTTCCAGAAGGTTCTGATTAGTTGCAGCTGCCTGTGTAGCCACTTCCTGGTAGGGAGGGGGAGGGTGGTGGCACATGATTGGCTGCCTACTTGAGTTTCACTTTGGTTAGGTTTCCGATTCTGTATTTACCCAATCGGTATTTACAGAATCGGTAAATACCGATTCGGTATTCCCCATTCATTCCTGTGGGCCTTTTGGCCCATAGGAATGAATGGGGGATACCGATTCGGTATTTACCGATTCGGTAAATACTGATTCGGTAGATTCCGATTGTCATATACCGAACTTTACCGAATCTGTATTTTTTACAGATTTTTTTCCTACATCCCATTTTCCGATCCTAAAATACCGATTCGGTAAAATTCGGTATTTTAAGATCGGTAAAATCCATTTACCTACATCTGGCCCTTAGTGCCTTAATGTTTGAGAACGAAGCTGCAATACTCAGGCTCATTTAATGACCTTAAACAAAAATATTCTCTGTGTATTTGTGTTTTCAAATCCTTCTCACACGCGAACCAATTGAGGTAAATCAAACTGGGCAGGGACATAGGTCACTGCCATGTCCACCACAATCCATACGCTACACAAGGACAAAGATGATCATCTACTCGGTCGAAATGTGTGGTCACAAACATGACTAACTAGGGTCATAACTTGTTGACTATTGGTAAACCATGGCTAACCACGGTCTGTCCTATCTTTTTATTTGTTGAGACTCTACACTCTTAAATATTCTACTTGTAAATCCCTTTGTGAATAGGAAACAATCGTAAACTTACACAAAGTGTATGTTTACCATTGTGAAATGAGGCCCATAGTAATTAGGACAAGGCCATCTTCTGATGTTAAAAGTTGCAGGCTATGGTATATCTGGTATAATACAGCCATTGCAATCATGAAAGACTAGTGGTCTTAAGTGGTGCTACCTCTAAATCAGGGATACCCATAACTTTATCCTCTTCTTTCAATTTATCTTGAATAATATGGATTGGTGAAAATCCCCTTTATAAGGGTGAGAAGTTGGCCTGCTATATGCTGTCTACTAATTAAAGTGGGCACCTTTTACCAGTCCAAAAGACCCTTATGGTGATTAGGTTTAAGACAATCTTTATGAAAGCTATCCTAGTGGTAGCTATGGAGAGCAGCCTTCAGGCTTAATCTTGAAGGAATGTAAAGCATCTTGTTTTACCAGATCAGAACCTCCTAAGTGACCAAATGAAAGGAAAACCACACAAGTGTTATATAAAATATATGTATTTATTACTAAACACTCTCTACTAATCTCTATACGAGATTAGAGCACAAAGCACACAATATTTAATCAATAGAACAACATTAAATAGCAAAATACACAGCGGGCTCCAGGGGGAGACCGAACCATATACAAAAAAAATGGTATAACAACGACTTTACTAGATACAGGGCCTAGAGCACGTAGAATCGCTGGGACCCAAAGGAGTGACACAGGGAGCCCACGGAGGACGGGTGCAGTGTGGGAACACAGACGCGAGCGCCGTACAACTCTATGGGAAAGTCGCGGTTGGAAAATTATAGTTTAAAGACACTTCGGAAAAGAATTCAAGCAAACCCTTTGGAACATAAAAGGTTCTAAGGCCCGCACCTTTGTGAGTACCGAGGTACCACTGTTACCTATCCCAGAGAAGCCGGGTACATAGGGGTCAAGTGGTGTCGGAAACCCTCATCGTTTTCAGTGGCGTGATGCGAGAAAGTGCTGCTGCCGGGAAGATGAAAAGTGGCCGGTGTAATCTAAGCCTGGATATGAGGTGAGAAGAACCTGAAAGCAGAGGGGACACAGTCTGGGTCACTTCAGGGTGACCAGAGGCTCGATAGACGAATGCCCACCGATGTCAGGTGCTTCAGGTGTAAAGATAGGATGCTTGACTCTGCAGCCACTGGGACCAAGAAATGTTGACGACAACCAAAGTCTGGGGATGAGCTGTCTCATGAAGGATGTAGAGTGCTGAGGGGTCAGTGTCCAGATTGAACACCAACAAGACTTGGCAAAAGCAACCCACACAAGCAGAGGAAACAAGTTACAGTGAGGACCAGCAAGGTCCTGGGGACTCTAAAAAGCTATGGGGAGTCAGGGCACATCTGGCGTAACTAGGTAAGCCCAAGAAAAGTTAAAGTGACCCTCGCTAGGACCCACAGGCCAACGGATCAGGGATCGCGAAGGGACCTCGAGCTAAATCAGAAAGCACCAGCCCACAGACCACTCATGGAGTGGAGGCCGGAGATCTTCAGTGGAAATACTGCTCAGGGTCGCGACTACACGTAGTCCAAAGCAAAGCCTCAGGGATTGCCAAAAAGGATATGCTGCTGCAAAATTACACGGTACGCAGGGGTGCGGGTTGCACGATCCCCACAGGAAATACTGGTCTCAGGATTGCTGAGAGAGCAGATCGACCTCAGAGACGCTCAGGAACCCACCTCCTGTGCTTCAGAAATCTTCAAAGTCCTCAGGAGCTTGGGAGATGCAAACTGGTCAGATGCGTTTAGGTGCCTACGGCTGCAGGGGAGTAACTCCTTTACTCCAAGGGAGATTCTTCTGTCGTCCAGTGAAGTGTAGATCATCAAAGAACTTGGTTTCTGCTTGCAGAGTTTAGCCCAGGTAAAATACAAAGTCCTGGAGTCAGGTTTCCTATTTTATATCAAAGGAAGGAGTTAGACTAACTCTGGGGACCCACCTAGACGAGGGTCAGGACAATGTCGTGTCAGAGCAGGAGCAAATGGCTCCTGCAACCAGTTTGTGCTGGACTATGAGGCGACACGGAATATGCCCCCAGTGCAGACTTTCTGGCACTTTAAGAGTGCACCCACCCAGCCCCAGTCCACTATACCCTGTCTGGGAGGTGGTCACATCTCCATGTGACAGGAAACCTATTGTCAGGCCTTCCTCTGCTTGAGCTTGGCTCAGCAGCAGAAGGGCAGACTCGTGTCTGTGGCTGGCAGCATCCATTTTGTGATGCCCAGGTCGAGAAAGTTGGTGCCGGGTGTACAGGTGTTTCACATAAGTCCCTCTAGAAGGGTGGAATCATAGCTTCCCACCAGTTACTGGCGGGGAGATATGATTACAAGGTGTTTGACACCAAACACTACATGTTTTTAAGCAGCTTTTTTAAAGTTAGCATTTACCATGAGGTTATAATGCACTTAAGTATATATAGATGGCTGCATCACAGACAACCCTGGAAAATAGGTTCCGAAGGCTACAGAGGGGCTCTGCTCATGCAGGGGCACCCTCTCACATAAAACCCAGTACCCTGCGTTCAAGATCGATAAGGCCTGCCATAGGGGTGACTGATAGGTTTATATGTGCAGAGATTTCGAATAGATATAGGTAAGCTATATCTAAGTAAGGGTTGCATGCACCACCTTACACAGGCTGCAGTAGCAGACCTGTGGGGTCATTTTGAAAGGCCTCTCAGGGGTGGCACAATACATGCCTCAGCCCCTGGGAGATCTCTGGGGTACCTATGCCCTGAGTACATGGAGTACCATATACTAGGGACTGATAAGGGTACTCCAGTATACAATCTGGAGTATACCTAAAGTATATGTAATCAAGTTGGAGGAGAAAGCAGTTACACCGGGTTCCTGAATAGCCGTATCCCAGTCAGTCTAAGTCTAAAACAGTGATAGATCAGCAAAAAGTGGGGGTAACTATAAGAAGCAGATCCTACCCTCCTACAATAGGGACAGTGTTATTTTTCTTGTTCTTTAAAGTTAGATCTTCAAGGAGCTATATTGTAGAAGTATGTTCACATCACCATCACCTCTTTTGTACACATTATGTAAAGTCAACTCTTCTCCCATCTGGAAATTTTTCCTCAAAATTTGAATGCCATCATTGCCAATATCCTTAACTATCACTACACAAGCTGAGTCTACTTTTTTCCAAACAGTTAACCTCTCCAGAAGGGCAACCTTGATTCACATTTGGTGAATTATACAGCACCGTTGTTCATGCCATTAGCAAGAATAATCTTGTCAGGCTACCTGTAAACCTCAAGCAGCCCATTGCATTCAACACACAGGTCTTTACCTGCTTAACATGCATGTAGTAAATTCTGTTTGCCACAGGTTCAATGTAAAGGAAGCCATTAACCCTTCATCCGTCTACCTCCTAACAATCTTTACCACAAGACTCCACTTCCTAGCCAAAGATACCACAATATCTGGGAAGAAAGAAAAAGACCTACATATTAGAACTCTAATCTGTCTTTCCTTTCTATATGTAAACCCACCTTTTTTCTGTCCCCCATTTCCTCCTCTCAAACGTCCTGCCTTCATTTCTTTCTCCTTTGGAGACACTACCCATACTTTAATGAGAATGTGACATGTAAGGTAGCAAGCATATTTATTTTCGTCTTGTATCAACTAAATTTATGCAGTTTCACTTGGAGAATTGAGGATTACTTTGGCCTCCTCAGCTCAGTCCTCCACCCAGGGTCAGCAAGGATTTTTGAAGAGCCTGCTCTGCTGTAGGGAGCGTGGCCAAAGTCAGTGGTCCCAGTCCCCTGAGTGTTCAGAAATGTGTGCATGAAGAACATTAGGTTTGGTGAGTTCTGAGAATGAACCCAGCAAATGCCTAAGGTGAATTTAATATATTCCAGTATGGCGTCTTCTTCATGATTAGCTTCAGAAGAAACAAAGCTATCGGATCCAGTGGATAAGAAAGTGGAGCTGCTATGTGTCTTATAGTTTTGCAATCATTACTGGGACATATGCTGCCCAAAACATTATTAAAAGACTTCCAGGCCTTGCTTGACTGTCTACAGGAAGAGACCAATCCTGCCTCCATTCTAGACAATATGGGGTTAAGAGCCTCATTTTTGGCTGACACTACATTTAATAAGTTCTGGTTTCCTGCAGCCTCTTCTGATCCTTCAATAGTTGGTGAAAAGCTCCTCTGGTTGAAATTGTGGATGTTAGTTGCTATATAAAGGGCGCTGATCCATTGCTTGCTGTGGTTTCATCCAAAAGGCTGCTGAAGAAAAGCAGAGAGTCCAGCCTTTCCGAGCCCCATAATCCCAAAACTCCTATTTAACTCATTGTACCCCACACGTTTCTCAAAAGCCTTGTTATGATTTGAGAGTGGGGGTAGAATAAGCTATTACTGCCCAATTTGGAAACAATTAAGGACAAATGGGGGCTGGCTGTATGCAAGAAGGGTATTTTATAGAATTTTAAAATCCTCCCCTGCACCTTTGATTTATCCTGCACCTTTTTGGCGATTAGAAGTTGGAAAACAAACTTTTCTCCGATGGGTTCAATCACTTCTCGAATATGTGTGGTAAATAAAATATTACCCTGTCGGAATTTCTATACTTTAAACAATGGGTCATGCATATAATGAGAGGCAGAGTCCGTGGTGTCCGATTCAAAAGGGCTTTATTTCAGTAACTCGAGTTAAGGGAGAATCGGGTTCCATCACCACTCAGGTTCAGGAAGGGTCTTCTGAACTTTATTCACAGAGTACATTATTTATACATTAACATACGTTACATTGCATAGAGAAGGAGGAGCGCTCCAGGCGGAGCAAGAGAAAGAGAGAGATAAGAGCATATGGGCGTGCAAGAGGGCGTGTAAGAAGGCGTTCACTTGAGGAGTCATAGGTGAGTCATAGGTGGGTGGATACATGGAGGGGGTCTGCGTGGTCAGCTGGAACCTTTACCCTACTTGTGTGCGCCACTTGGTCATGACGTGCAACTGACGTGTAACTGGGGGAAGCTGGAGGGAGCCGACTTTCGTTCTAGTAGAGAAGCCTTGAGTGTCAGGACAACCTGCACGTCTGGTATTATCTGATATCTTAAGTTTGGAGGATGTATTATCTGAAGTAAAGGTCGCTTGAGCAAAGGTTGCTCATCACTAAGAGCCAGTGTGTGCATATATTTCTTCGTGCATTGCGTAGGGGCCATGGGCTTTCTATGGATGCGAGCTCTGTAAATCACTTAAACGGAGACAGGAAGGCTGGGCTCTATCTCTGTAGACGGGTTCTGTTTACCTTCTTCACTAAGCAGGAATGTGTTTCTGTGGAGCAAGTAGATAACTGTGAGCAAAATACTGTCTTGGCAGGCCGGACTGGGCCCCTCTCGGCTGAGCAGAAAGTATGCGAGAGGTCAGGGATACTGCTGAGCTGCAGCTTTCAGAGTGTCTGGAGGCATGGAGCCTGAATTCGGGTCCTGGCTCAGGCTGAGCCACAAACGGGTTCATCTCGACTTTTAAACGTGCACAATGCAAATACATTGGCAACATAGGCAACATAGGCCTCAGTGCAGAAATAACGTTTCTTTCATGGAAGGCTTGGTAACTGACATTCTAACATGGGACGGAAATGCAGAGGCATTAATATTACAGGCATGAGAAGGAAAATGCATGGGTGACATGAACATACACTAAACGTGGGGTACACGCAGGGGACACATTGGCCACGTAAAATTTCTATTTCCTCATATGAAGCAGTCATGCCAGCACCACCAAGTGAGAGGTATTACATTTTCAGGACCAAACTCTGTCCTTTTATTGGTCTTAAAGTCAGACAGGCAGTTCGTTCAGTTGTGGACCCGAAATAGGTTCATCATTATGGGCCAGATGTGCGACCCATTTTTGCAGCCGCAAACAGGAGATCCACCCATTTGCTGCAGCAAAAAAGGGTAACAGCATGTACAAATGCTATTTTACGAGTCACTAACTCACAATATAGCATTTACGACTCTCGCTATCAGGAAGAGATGTACCTTCCTGATAGCGAGTCAACATGCTATGTACTAATATTTTGCGGCCACAAAACCCTTGCAGTTTACCACCTACTTCAAGAAGGTGGTAAACCACTCGCATAGGGGAAGGGGTCCCCAGGGGACCCCTTACCCTTTGTGAGTATGTGGGAAAAATGTTTTTAATAGCAGGCAGTGCTCCCAGAGACCATTGCCTGCCCTTACAAAAAAGAAACGGAAAAGTTTCATTTTTCTTTTTTAAATGCATCTGGTTTTCCTTTAAAGAAAACAGGATGCATTTGAGAAAAAAAACTGCTTTATTGAACAAGCATTGGCATAGCCAATAGGTCTCGCTTTTGGGACCTTATACGTGTTTAGTTATCCAGCACAATATCCTTTGTGCAACAAAATTAACTGTTGCATGGTTATACATTTATAAGGTTCCTAAGGCAAGACCTATTGGCTATGCCAATGTTTGTTTAATGTGATATGGATTTATATCAATTATTTAAATATTATTGAAACTAAATCTAATTATGCTGTTTTACATATTTTGCAATGTCTTTAACCCAATCTCTGCGGGGTTATTTCCCCCGCCAGGCGGGGGTCCATGGCGCTGCTGTGATCGTGACGAGCTCAGCTCGTCATGACTCATAGTGGAGCTGTGCTTATGACGGGCTGAGCTCGTCACAGCCCCGCCCACTGATTAATTCTCCTGCACAGGCGGGGAATTAACGCATGTGGGCTGACTGCGGCCGTTATGACGAGCTCAGCTCGTCATGAGCACAGCTCCACTGTGACGCACCGAAGGAGTTAATTAGTTGAGCAAAATAAAATAAAGGTGAGAGCTCAAGTGGGTAGGCAGGGGTGAGGATAGGCAGGTGAGAGCTCAGTGGGCAGGCAGGGGTGAGGGCAGGCAGGTGAGACCTCAAGTGGGCAGGCAGGGGTGAGGACAGGCAGGTGAGAGCTCAAGTGGGTAGGCAGGGGTGAGGACAGGCAGGTGAGAGATCAGTGGGCTGGCAGGGGTGAGGACAGGCAGGTGAGACCTCACGTGGGCAGGCAGGGGTGAGGACAGGCAGGTGAGAGCTCAAGTGGGTAGGCAGGGGTGAACACAGGCAGGTGAGAGCTGAAGTACCTGCTGAAGTGGGCAGGCAGGGGTGAGGACAGGCAGGTGAGAGCTCAGTGGGCAGGCAGGGGTGAGGACAGGCAGGTGAGAGCTCAAGTGGGCAAGCAGGGGTGAGGACAGGCAGGTGAGAGTTCAGTGGGAAGGCAGGTGTGAGGACAGGCAGGTGAGAGCTCAGTGGGAAGGCAGGGGTGAGGACAGACAGGTGAGAGCTGAAGTGGGCAGGCAGGGGTGAGGACAGGCATGTGAGAGGCTCAAGAGGGCAGCAGGGGTGAGGACAAGCAGGTGAGGGCTCAAGTGGGTAGGCAGGGGGGACAGGCAGGTGAGAGCTCAAGTGAGCGGGCAGGGGTGAGGACAGGCAGGTGAGACCTCAAGAGGTCAGACAGGGGTGAGGACAGGCAGGTGAGAGGTCAGTGGGCAGGCAGGGGTGAGGACAGGCAGGTGAGAACTCAAGTGGGCAGGCAGGGGTGAGGACAGGCAGGTGAGAGCTCAAGTGGGCAGGCAGGGGTGAGGACAGGCAGGTGAGAGCTCAGTGGGCAGGCAGGGGTGAGGACAGGCAGGTGAGAGCTCAGTGGGCAGGCAGGAGTGTGGACAGGCAGGTGAGAGCTCAAGTGGGCAAGCAGGGGTGAGGACAGGCAGGTGAGAGTTCAGTGGGAAGGCAGGTGTGAGGACAGGCAGGTGAGAGCTCAGTCGGAAGGCAGGGGTGAGGACAGGCAGGTGAGAGCTGAAGTGGGCAGACAGGGGTGAGGACAGGCAGGTGAGAGCTCAAGTGGGTAGGCAGGGGTGAAGACAGGCAGGTGAGAGCTCAGTGGGCAGGCAGGGGTGAGGACAGGCAGGTGAGAGCTGAAGTGGGCAGACGGAGGTGGGCACAGTAAGAGCAGGCAGGTGAGGGTAGCCAGAACGTGGGCACTGCAAGTGTAGAAATGACGACACACAGAGGCGAGGACACATGTGACGCAAATCGGAGGTGGGCACACAGGTAGGGTGATGCACCTCAGGCGAGGACCCTCAAAGGTGGGGACATACATAGGGCAGGGCAGAGGTTAGGACAGGCAGAGGTCAGCGCAACCAGGGCAGACAGGTAAGACTGACCAGAGGTGAGAACAGACACGGCACTGGCATGCATAGGCACGGATATCACAATGCCATGCTGCACGGGGGAGCACTCCGAGGTACTTACCAGGACCAGCCAGCGAGGTCAGGCAGTGTTCAGCTCCGGGGAGCCAGGGCCTCGTGGGGGTGCAAAGGGTGTGTGTCTGCCCGCATCTCCAGGACTGGCTGGGGTGTTTACACAGAAGGCGTAGTATGCCCACAACTGACTCAAACTTCATCACAAGTAAAGCCCAGAGGGGTGTCCACTTTAAGCCATGATCAGCCCAGAAACTAGAGCCGGTGGGGCCCTTCCCCCGCCCAAGCCAGCAGAGGGGCAGCATGGGGGGGCAAGGCAACATGGGACAAGAAGAGGGGCTCCAGGAACAAGAGGAGGAGCAAATAGAAAAAAATAGGGGAGGGGGAGTAACGGGGTGGCGAGGTAGGGAGAAGGAGAGAGAGGGGAGGAGGAAACGTGGGCGGGGCTCAGGAGAAGGAAATCAGGGGAGAAAGAGGATTGGATGGGGAGGGCAGAGAGTGGGGTGGAATGGGGAAATGCAGGAGGGATAATGAACGAGGGGGAACGAGACTAGACTAAAGTAAGGGGAGAAATGGGGAGGAGGCGGGAAGAAGAATAGAAGAGAGATGGGAGGTAGACGCAACGTAACCAGTTTAGACAGCAGGTGCCAATGAGTGCAGACTGCGTGCGCCGTATCACGCAAGGCCGAGCTCACGACAAAGGGAAAACGTGATGGGGTGGATAAATGAATGATAGGGAACTGAATAAGAGCTAGAACTAGAACTGGCCATGCCTATCACGAGCCAATTTTCTGTAACACTGTCAAACAAACAATTAAACAGTGATTTAAAATGAATGGTATTATTTTAAGCCTGCGCCTTGTATGTTTACTTTCCCACAAATTTCGAGTCTATGGGGACCGAAGTGTAATGCCAAGCCTACTGCATAAACACACGCTTAGCAGGAGAAATCCATTTTTCTTTTACACCGGAGCTGCTTTCAGAAGAAACTGCCAAAAGCGAGAACACTGGATCTCCTCTCAGATTCTACGATAAGGGTCTGACCTGAGGAGACGTGGCAGTTGAGGAACCTGGAGGGGAGTGAAAGAAAAGACACGTTGTGACTTTTTCAGCACGCGCCTCGCGCTAAAAGTAATAAGCCCGGCAGGGAGTGGTGTGCGCGCACGTGCTTGTGTTGCTGGTCTAAGTGGTGCGAGCTGAAAGTGCTGTAGCCCGGTGACTGACGAGGAGGGAGGGGGAGAAGGGAGGGGGTAGTGAGAGCAGAGAGCAGGGGGTGGAGTAGCATGGAAATAAAAGTGATTCACGCACTGTCAGGGTTGTAAGGCTTAATGATCCATGACAGAAAGTCAGATGGCGGCTGTGCGCGTGCATGCATGAGTAACCGCAAGCTTGAGGCAAGCAAAAGCGCGTGGGAGGACTTTTAAAAGCCCACTCATTAAATGTCTCGCCAGAGCAACGCATGCGCTGGCTCAGGTGAGACCTATAAAGCAGTCTCAGACATGGTGGTCTGATGACCCCAGCAGGCCACCATCCCTGTGAATACTATCCATTCCTAAAGGGGTCGCAAATTGTGCCTGCCTCAGTAATATTAATGAGGCATGCAATTTGCGAAACAATTAAGAATCGCAAACAGTGTCTGAGACACTGTTGTGCATTCCAATCAGCGAGTCACAAATGCAACGCAATTTGCAACTCGCTAATTTGCAGGTCGTACATCTGGCCCTAAGTGATTTACACTACATTGAAAATGGTGATATTGCAGGTGGTGATTCCAGCTTGTGCCCAAAGGAGATACTACATCTCCAAGGTGCTTAATAACATCTACCCACTCATCTTCAGAGTCAGCAGTTTCTTCGTGGTACAACACAAGATTAACACTATCAGTTCCAGGCCCTTCTGATTGTCCTGTCTTCTTCTAGGTTATTCCTAAAGTATTAGCACCAGTGGCCGCTTCTCTTCAATTAGAAGGAATCCAATTTTCCCTTACCATAGCAATTGGTTAATTTCTGCTCCTTCTGTTTTTAAGGCAGAGAGCAAAGTGAAAAGTCTGCAAGAATTTGAAAAGCCTGTGTTCTTTTACTACATGCCTCCAAATCTCATCTCCAGCTGATCCAAGAAACACTTTGCACTGGAGTCTTGTTCAGTACCAAATTGAGTGATGTCTTTCTCCTGGAAGCGAGTAAAGTTGTATTGCAGAGTCAACTGAGTCGGTTATTGGAAGTTCTATCAGCCCAAGCCATGATTTCTCTGAGTAGTCAATGTTTGAAGGCGGCCATAATAGTGGTCATTCCGTGGGCCGTAATCACCTGAACATTCTATTCCATCACATTTTGTCCTTTTCATCTCTAGAGGAGCAGGATTATGAGGACGATTCCTTTAACAGATACCACTAAGCTTTCAGTGGCGGTTGAACCCAGAAAAGTTACAGAAATTACTTTCTTTTTTCTCTCCAGTACTACTCCAAATAACCACAGATGCCAGTCAGTGGGGATGGGGAGGAACCAGAGAGGGGTTGGAGCTTGGAGTGAAGAACCGGGTTTTTAGAACCCAGCGTCGCCAGGGACACGCCCAAAGTCTTCGGGTTCTCCTGTCTTGGCAAACAGAGACACAGAATACTTCTAGGTGGCGTCAGAGATCAAATTTATTAGCTGCAGCTAGTAGCAGTAATCCCAGCAACACAACACGGTGTACAACTCAAGAAACTGCTCAATTTTGTAGAGCAAGACATCAGTATTTATACACAATATTCACATTACAAATGGACACCCACTGCAGCAAATTCTGACCAATAGAAACCCATTTCTATACATTATCACATTCCAAAAAGGCTCACTTTACATTGTACCAACCCCACAAGTTATTTATTAGGATGTTCCAAATTCAATCTCCACAAGCCGGACAAACCCATAATTGAAAGCACAATGCATGTAACGAAGGAACATAAAAAGGAAACAGTGATAGATAACGAGCAAGATAAGGCATGTGTAGAAAAGCTAACGGTTGACAATGTCCTGAACTTTGACTTGCAATCTCAGACAAGGATCAACTAAGGAAATTGGCCTCGCAAAGGGTCAGTTTCAGATAAAGAGGTCAGTTCCTTACAATGCACCTTAGAGTCAAGAAAAGGCTTAGTTAATAAGTACATGAACAACGAAGTCCATTGAACTTCGTTCGTCTAGTTACCTCCATGGGCCCACGTGATGGCAACACCAAAATGGAGGCACGAACAAAATGGAACCCATATTCGAGACAAAGTCTCTGAATACGTAATGAACTTGCTAGTTAACATGACAAATTCACTCCATATTAGCCGTACTTGCTAAATACGGTACAACATCACCAAAATCGTGACAGAACCATAACATAACAGGACAAGGCAGATTTTACAGAACCTCAGGAGGCAGTTAATCACTTTCGGAGATACACCAAACTTCCAGCTGGATAGAGCTGTCCGCAATCCGGAGAAGTATGTCAGTGAATCTCTTAGCATATATTAGGAAGAGCAGTGATGGTCCGAATGGCCAATGTGTAAATGAATTGAAAAGAGGGTACACACCGTCCAGCCTAGACCCAGTTGCTCTTTGGCTGAAACTCATATTTTATCCTCAAAGACAGTACACCTTCCAGGAAGGGAAAATGTGCGAGTGGACACGCTCAGTTGCACTCTTCCTTAGGGGATTGATGCCCTACCTCTGCCTTTGCTCCGGATCCCGTTTATGTTCTTTTGTTTCCTTAGAAACAGCATATTTTCTTGGCTTTTGGCTAAAGTAGTGTTCATGGCTGCAATAATTTCCACTAGAAGACTAAAAGAAATGTGAGCTCCTGTTATTACTGATAGCTCCTTCTAATTTTTCCAGGTGCGGTGGTGTTAAATCAAAGGCTGGGTTTACCTAAACAAACAAACCTAAATTCCGTATTACTCAGGATATTGTTCCGCCAGTTTCTGATTCAGAATATAGGGGTGCAATTAACTTGTCACAAGATGCCAGAAGAGCATTCTTCATCTAATGTGAGAGAACAAAAGATTTCCATTGTTCAAACTCCTCGTGTGCTTCTTATGGTCTTGCCAATAAGGGAAAAAACTGCCAAGGTAACCCTAAGTTGGTGCATTCGTCAAGCCATTTCTCAGACTTATTCGCCTTTGCGAGAGGTCATTCCACTAAGGGAGCGGCTACTTACTCGGTAGAAGCAAGTGGGACTTGCATATTTGTAGAGCAGTTTCTTGGGTTAGTCCTCAAACATTTGTTTCACATTATCCCTCGGATATTGAAAAATAACAAAATTGTTTAAGGTTCTGGAGTGTTAAGAGTTGCATCACAATAGAATGCTGTATTAATTGCGTCTTTCATGCATGCTCTTGGGAGCCCTGTACATACTCTAGTGCAGTCAGTCAATGACTATTGTGTACAACCTCATGTGGTAAGACCGGAACTAGGAAAGTGGCCGAAGCGGTAATGTTTCTATTACATACCACTTATGTCCATTACTCTGAGTTCCTTCCTCACTGCTTCCCCATTGGTTCCTAGTTCCTTCTTGCCTTCCTCATTTACTGTGGCAGCTGGGGACCCACATTTTTCCCTTGGTACTTACAGAACTTTTGAGAGAAGAAGGTGGGGATATAGGAGGTAAGGGTGGGCATAATTATAGCAAGGGAATGTATTTTCTTCTTCCTATTTAGGCTTATAGGGGTATATATCTCTGGGAAATGGATCCTCAGGTGGCAAGGACTGTAAAGAGGAAGACTATGACCCAGAGTAATACAACTTACTGGTAAAAATGAAAACAATATTAACAAACTAACACACAATTGTTGTACCAAAGCCCAACACATGGTGGGAACTGTACATTTGCGAAGCAACCTACACACGCTGGACAGTTATTTCCACCTACTCAGTTATCTAAACCAGGAAATATCCTGTTAAGTTTTCAAAACGCAACAACAGGAGGTAGTTGTCACCCACCTGTCCAGGATTAAAAAAATAGAGCAGCCATCAACCTTAGCCTGATACATTTAGTCACAACTAAATACTAGAAATAGAGACAATCAATGTCCCCTGAAATGACAGTGGCTGCCACACACATTGAACACAGCAAGCATCTCCCGTCTTACATGGACATAAGTCCTCGCCCGCTTCTGTCGCAGACATGCTCCTCCTCTCTGGTGGCTCTACGCACACCCGCAGCCAGGACACCATCAGGCTGGAGATATTGAGGGGTAAAAAAGACAAAACAAGGTAGCAGGCCTCTTCCATATATACACTCAGGATCTTGAACAACATCTTTGTAACCAACAGGACCATCCGAAGGGTGCTCCAATTTAGCACACAGTGGAAGACGAGCATCTCCATGAACGCTACATCACAATGCAGTAACGGTACACTTCTGCTCCCAGAATCCAGCTGCCTCTCCTATCACTCGTTGACTGTATGCTTGCTTTTTGGTTGGGTTCGCTCTACACAAATAGGACACGCATACATATATACACTCACATAGCAGCGGCCCGTGCAGGTAAGAGCGGTGGGGCCTGGTGGGGGCGGGATTTTGACCGACGAACAGGGAAAATCAATTATTTATTTAATTTTCCCTCATGGCCGTCTGTTGAAATCCCCCCACCCGCCCCACCGCTCTTACCTGCACTCACAGTTAGGAGTACAAAAAACAAGGCCCAGTAGCCTGGCTAACACAGCTAAACTTGTGCCCTCATCTTAACATTAGTAATTATCCAGAACTTTTCAGAATTACTTCGAGAAGATTCTAGGCTGGGGGCTTCAGTACTTATAACATTAACGGAGTGAAATATGAAGAGGGGTGCTCAGAGTTCTGAATTTGACCTCTGCACTGCAGTGCTTAATTTGAGCGGGTGGGGGGCACTGGCACTCATTTTTGGGGACCATCACTTTCTTTCCCTCTTCAGACATTTCCCGAGGGCATGAGAGGGAAAACACACACAAAGCAGAAAGACAGAAGAAGAGAAAGGCGGAAAAACTGTCACAGAGGAAGAAAGAAGGAACCAGAAAGAGAGGTAAAGGGGCAGGGAGTGGCAGTGATTTAAGAAGCCTGAGGTGGATTCAAGACCTTGCAGCCCTGGTACCCGGCACTCTGACATTTAATAGTCCCAGCTATGGGCTTCTGAGCACTGCTTGGGCACCCACACTTATTCTATTACAAATTAAGCACTGGTGTTGCCACCTAGCAGGCGTGTCACAGTATATTACGAACCTCCTCTTCTGGGTAACCATAACACTAGTGCCCAGATTTGACGGCTCCGAGGTGTAAAATACCCACTCATAGGCAGTTCAGATATTGCTACATTCCCTGTAGTTCTTCCCCCACCACCGAGCTCTCAACTTTTAAAACTTATCAAGAGTGAGCACTCATTCATATATCTGAGAAATCGTAGGCAGTGGCCAAACACACTTTCACATCAAAGAGACTACAAGAAGTGACTTCAGAAAAATGATATTTAAATCACAAGACCCATAACTCAGCATCGACACTTCACTGAAGTGTAGTAGGGGTGCTTCAAAGTAATGGAGCTGTACTTTTCTTTCCTTCTATCAAGTGAAATGGCCTGTCCCAGGGCCACACCCGGAAGTGGGCTTCATTCCTGGCGCCTCTTCCTGCAGCGGCTCTGCCCACAGAGAAGCTCCGATGAGAGACAAAAGGTCCGATTCCAGCTCTGCCTCCCAGGTGTAATGAGGGTGGGTTCCACCCAAGCTCCAAACTGAGTGAGTTTCACTTGCAATGAGTGAGACTTGGGGTTTCTGCCACCTGCCCAATAAGACCAGAGCCCGGCGCCACCCATGAGGATCTGTCCATGGTCCTGATCTTGACCTGATCTTGTTTTCGTTCCGGGTCCCTGCGCGTGGTGGTGACTGGGGGCAAAAGAAACCATGGCAGGCTCAGCCCTGCCTGTCCCAGTCTATAATACTCAGTACAGGGCGGGACAGTACTGGCAGTCGGTGCTACAGTCAGCTCCTCACCACCTCCAATCGACCAGGTGAGGTTAGTAAGTGAGAACAGAAATACGTTGACCAGAAGGTACTCAGCTCATCCATTGCATTGTGCTGTTCAGACACAACCATGCGCTTGAAGGAATATTTTACGTCTCCCCTTCTTCCGTTCAAGGCCATTTAGTAAGCGTAGGAGGTCTGCTGTCCCTCCTGCTTCCGGTTTGTAAAAATACACACCGTTCGCAGCGATAGTCAAATACTTGATTTGAGGTCATTGTGAATGACAGGCCCTGTGTCACTTCGCTCCACAACTGATTTCGGCTCAAAAGAGAGAAGCAGGGAATGCCCATGTGACTAGTTTCCTAAAGAGTAGTGTTTCAATACCAACAACAACAATTCTTGAGAACCAGGTACTAAGAAAATGTGCCAAAAGGAGCAGTCCTGTGGCAAGCAAGAAGACACAAGGAGGAAGCCAACACGAAAGTTAGGTGTAGTTCCAAGGCAGGCAGAGTGGTAAATGATCCTATTTCCTATAGGATTTAATTCTGATCTATTTATTAAGTGTTTAAACTGTCATTCAATGAGATTATACCCTATGTCATGTTTTCAGTCCTCGTTGTATGGCTAGCTACGTACATTTTTGGGAGTTGAAGTGTTGGTTGAACTAACACTTCTGAAAACAATGATTCGTAAAAGGAAACCCCATGACTCGGAAAACAGAGGCCCTGTGACAAGCAGGTGCATGGACCCCTCAGACTAGACCATGTGGACACCTGACTTAAAAATGGCTCCGATGAGTCCCACTGGGCTTTCAGAGCGACAGACTTGTTGAGGATGGTCCAGGTTTCCCTGCTGGGGAAGCCGGGGTGTGTCTGACTTGGCCCAAGGTGTAAAAGATGCACAAACCTGCCTTATATCTACCCAATTTACTTTGAAACAAATGTGGCAACCTACTTTAGGTTTATCTCATTTGTTTGTTTTGAGGTTCTGGAAGGCCAGGAGCTAGTTCTTGAATACGTTGCTTTGCCAAATTATTTGAACTGTCTTCAAAATTCCAATTACAGCGCCCTTTATTTACTAATCATTAAATAATAAATTGGACAGCTATAAAATACGTTTAAGTTTGTTTTTCTTGTATTTCATGTTTTGGGGCTTTGTTTTAAAGAGTATAAATACAGTTTTCCCTGTTTTTTACAAGATATTTTTAATGACAAACAGCCAGATGCATCAAGCATCCATTTTGCGATTCCTTATTAGCGAAAAATAAGGATTCGCTAATAAGAAATAGCAAAATGCTATTCATGAAGGAATTGCATAAAAAATAGCGATTTCTTAGAATTCCTTAATTGCGACTCGCAAATTGCGACTTGCAATTAAGGAATACCTCCCCATTCATTCCTATGGGCCTAGAGGCCCATAGGAATGAATGGGAAGACAATCTCAATTTGCGATTCTCAATTAGCGATTCGCAAATTGAGATTGCGATTTCAATGGTCCAGGGGTGTCCAAAGGACACCCTGTTGCACCCCTGAAATTGATATGTGCACATATGTTGCGCACACACATGCCCTTAGGGCATGTGTGTGCGCAACATGAAACGTTGAAAAATGCACTTTAGTGTATTTTTCAAAGTTTTTGCAAATTACCATGAAGTTGTACTTCGTGGTAATTTGCGTACCCTATTAGCGAATTCGCTATTTTTGGAACTTTCATGCATTGCATTTAAGGAATCTCAATTTGAGATTCCTTAAATGCAAACAATCGCAATTTAGCGAGTTCTCAATTTGCGATTTTTACATTTGGGATGATGCATCCCAAATGCAAAATTACCGGCCGCAAAGGGGCAGATTCTGAGAATCTGCCCCTTTGCGACCGGTTTTTAGCTTGATGCATCGGGCTGTGTGTCCTTAAATGATGAGTGCCATGGAAGTTTACGATTCATGTGCAAATACCTGCTTGCTCAGGGCTCACAATTACGACTGTTTCAGAATTTACCACACACAGTAATTACCAGGTGTGAAAAGAGATGCAATCCAGGATAAACTTTGACAGGTCAAACCTGCTGAGATTTAATAGGAAACAGACCCAGCATTATTCTACCTGGTGCCTTGTTCTCTGGAGATCATAATCAGGGTCGGGTGCTGGAAGTGGAGTGTACAGTTACTAGGTGTCAGGGCTCGCCAAGTCTACAGGCCTTGAAAACCTTGAAGTAGTAAGGAGTACATAAAAAGTAGAACTTAAAAAGTTCTCAAAGGGTTCAAAGGCCAGAATTATGAGAGGAACAAGGCGGGTCACAGTTCCACTGTCTCATGGCAGACATGAGATACAGATGCAGGAAACAAAATGCGCACGCCCTGATGGCTGCAGCCTCGTTCAGGGAGGCTTTTCAGGTCTTTTCTAGACCAGGAAATGACACATTTCTTGGCTGCTCTTGTCTGCATCAAAGTTCTGAAATTGAGTCAGGAGCTGGTATCCGAAGTGGTGGTTGGGGCTTGCGGGCCCTGCCATGTGAGGCTGCGATCAGAGTGTCAGCCCTGCGCCAACCCTGAAATAAAGGGCCGTGATACACCAGGATCACCGACCTGACAGGGCGGCTGGATCCAAGGGAACCGCGAGACGGTGGGCCTCACTGAGCCACCAATGGGCATATCTCTCTGAAGTGGTCCATGCTGAGCATCCCGTTACCATGAGGAGCAAGGACAGGCAGAAGTCAGAGAGCAGTTCTGGTATCTGGGTCCGCGGGTCCTTGTGTAGGCCGTAAGTGTGTGACGCGCACTGGTTCATCACTGAGGGCCGCCAAGTCCTTGGTGGGAGCCCTGGGGTGAGCTTGGATTCCTGAGGGATTTTCTTCCTGTAAACATGGCGGTCATTGCCCAATGCCTAAACATTGGGAGACTTTATGATGCTTGGATGGACCCGAGAGGGAAAATGAGAAACAGGTTCCTCCCATCCTCATAAGATGTTATAACCTCAGCAATACTGATCTAAAACCACTGTGAAAAATTAGTACAAGCTTGGTGAACATTATCTGCGCCATCTTGCCCCTTTTCGAGCCCATTTGTGCGCGTAAGCAACAACCATTTTGAGCACCATGGCCTCCCTGCCCCTCGCTGATAGCCAGCGCGTCTCTCTCTCTCCTAACCTCGCAAACATCCCCCCCCCACCCCGCACGTTGACAACCCCCGCTCTCTCATGCCTTGGGTCATAAACCCCTCTTCAGCGCAGCTCCGCCACAGAACCCCATCCTGTTCCCAGCGCGACACCTCCCCTCATTCCTTTCATGGCCTCAGATCCTTTTGATACAAACCCCCTTTTTCCTGTATCCCCGTTTGTCTTCCTTGTTCCCAGGCCGCCACCTGGCCTTGCGGATACTGTTTATTACCCCGTACAGTAGGAAGCTTCCCCTCCCCATCAAAGGACCCACGAACCGATCAAAGCCCCCACCCTATGAGATCCGATCAACTCCACGCATTCCGTGAATCGGCGGAATGCCCTGCTGCGCGACAACCACCACCTGTTGTGACCGGGGTGGGGAATCCAACTGTAAATGTATGTGGGAACGGGCCTGATGGGGAGATTCCGAGGATGTTCTTTCAAGTGTCATAGTATTGCGAGAATGTGTTATGTGCAATAAAGGTCATAAACTCTAGTATAAGAGGCCAGGCCTCAGAGATGTGGTTAGAGCACCTCGTGATGATACTTGCTGTCTGAATTGATGTGTTCTCCTCCGGAGAGAATAAAATCCTCGTTTCCTGCCTTCCAGTCTCCAGCGCCCGCTTCTTCATTGATTAACATTGGTGGGTCATAGAGGCGATACCGCCGGGCAACATAAAAAGGGTCTTTGGTTACTGGTTGTCTTTGGAACCCTTTTTTACAATTGGCGCCCAACGTGGGGCCCATCAGCGACTCGTGGATCCAGTGGGAGAGGTCCTGACGACAGAGTGAACGACTGCAACGATCGGAAGGTACCCTGTCCGATAGACCCTCGTCTGACAGCCGATCACCCGAACTTCACTGGTTCCGAACAGACCTCTCTCGAGTGATCTGCGGTCCTGACTGGGAACCATCAGGAGTGCCACGAGAAGAACGGAGAGAAGAGGACGATCGGGCGCTGGATTCGGAAGACAAGAAACTGTCCATGCGGTCCGGGTAAGGTCGTGTAAACACGACGAATTGCGAAAGTGATAGATAATTGAAAGTGATCGATAATTGTTGAGAAAATACTAGTATTACTTTTTGTTAATTTATTGGAGATTCACTGTCTACAAACGGAGAAACAACAGGCTCTCCCTTTATAAACAGCGAAGGATAGGTACGCACCCGTCGGACCTATTTTTCTCCCCTACTGAACAATTGCCCCTTCCCCCCATTGATTAACTGTTATAGATTGTTTTCTGGAGATTCTCTGTCTGAAAACATGGAAGATTAGGTCCCCTCTTTACAGATAGTGAAAGGGTAGGTGACGCGAACCTTAGCGAGCTTACTTATTCTCCCCATTGACCATATTGATTTTTTATTTTTGACCTAACATTGATTGATCGAAATTGATTCATGAGGTATTCACTACGTGCAAACAACGTA
Organism: Lissotriton vulgaris; assembly: GCF_964263255.1. Taxonomy (NCBI): domain Eukaryota; kingdom Metazoa; phylum Chordata; class Amphibia; order Caudata; family Salamandridae; genus Lissotriton; species Lissotriton vulgaris. The sequence goes on along the minus strand of NC_141698.1, from coordinate 274,200,976 downwards.
GAATAGAAATATTCTGTCTAGTCTTTGCACGCAGTGATAAGATAGGTAGTGCAGACTATTATCCCATTGTGATCCGTCATGCCTGTCTTCTCCCCACTGGTTAGTAGCCTGTTTAACCCGGACCGCTTATTAGAGATGAACCATCCGGCTCCGCTGAAAGGCACCCCTAATAAGGACATGTTCATGAAGCATGGATTGATCGCTATAGCCTATAGTGAGCTGTGGCATAAATATACGAAAAGGGATCGAGAAAGTCAGTGGCCACTGAGAGGATCCTTTGATCTTGACAAAATAGAGACGGTAGAAACAGCCCTTCGTAGGAATGAAACAACACCTATTATGCTCGATAGTCTCGGTATGTGGCGCAAAGAAGCCACCCGACGAAGGGAAGACGACGAATTTAGGAAAGGTGAAGGGCCAGCGATGGCGCAGTCCCGAGGAGTAGATATGAAAGGAGAACGGTGTAAAGGGGTGTGCCGACAAATCAACCCCGGAACACAACGACCCGAAGGTAATCCCCCGACACTACGCACAGGACGAATAGATTTAAAACAGAACCAATGTGCTTTCTGTAAACGTCTCGGGCACTGGAAAGCCCAATGCCCGACTTTGCAGAGCATAGGTAAGAACGGAGGGTCGACAGAAAGGACGGACCGACAGAAAGGGAAAAGACGCGAAATAAAAACCAATCAGACTAGTGCGGACAGGACAGATAGAACCACACCGTTTGATTATGCTCGATGGCACAGATTTCGTCAGACCAATTTTAACGACATGTTAGAGTTTTGGGACTGATTGCTCTCTGTTGCTCCCCCACTCTGAAAACCAAACACAATTGCAGATCAGTGTAAACAACCCCCATTAGAGAAAGGACTCAAGGAAACCAAGCGTCTATTATATAACTTAGGATTTAATTACGGATAAGAAAAACACACAACCAACAGTAAATAGAATAACTAGTAGAACTCTCTAAAAAGCAAACTTGACTAATAGAAAAAATTACAAAACGTTATGCTCACTCCGGAAGTCCTCGAAATGTAACAGTTCGATGGTCCCGCCCATCCGAAACACATAGCACGTGTGGGGCGGGGCCTGCCAGCAACCATGGGCCAAAAAGGAGATTGCTGGCGAGAAGGTCCTGGAGGCTCCACCAAGCAGGCAATGAAATGGTCTTCCCATACTGCCCTTCCAGGGATGGCGTCCCCCGGGCCGCGAATAGGGAGGGGGCGGCTGCAAATGACCCCCTCCCTCGTATCTCCTGGTCCGGCCATCACGAATTCCTCCAGCGAACGGATGCAGGGTGGGCAGGGAGGAAGAGGCGACGCGGACGAGCCTCTTCCACCTCCACAGATAGGAGGCTTCCCTGCCCTGGTCCGGCGCCGATGTCCTCCAGCCGGGCGACGGCCTGGTATATTTTCTCAGAACAGGACATGCAAGGCCCGTCTGGTATATTTCCTTAGCACGGGACATACAAGACCCGACTGGTATACTTGCATAACACAGGACACACAATGTCCGACGGGCATATTTACGGAGCACCGGATGTACAGTGGTCCCCCAAGAGTCGGAATCAGGGGTGTAGGGTGGTCATCATGTGCGCTCCTGATTCCAAGGGGCAGCGTGGGATGCGCCGGGAGAGGAAGGCGGCCCGGACGAGCCTCTCTCACCTCCCCAGACGAAGGCTCCATTGCTGCAACCTGGCGCCCTGAACCAAAATGTCCTGCTCCAGCAGCATGATGCTCTGTCCTTCGCCATCACAAGAAGTTTCTTCCACTCCCGATGGATGCGACAAAGGTGGCTGCCACAGGGTCTCAAAATGGCGTCTGGGCCCTCGAAAGGCGGGTCCAGGCCGCTGGAGTAACTTTGTCCGGAATTGCAACTCGGGCACTTGCCCACCTGGGCGCAAGCCCCCACCATCGACAAACATCCCCTCGACTTTGAAGATTCTACCAAAGTCCCACGAGCCCTCAGCCCCTTCAGGCTTCCGGAGGGGAACAGCTGCATTGATCACTAATGAAATAACCACGGCACAGCAACAAGATGGCGGTGCTCTCATGTCTGCATCAGCTTCCGTCTGAACCACCCAGGAACATTATGGGCTAACGAACTCGAGTAAGTTCCGGCTGAGCATCAACGTGACCCGGTAAGAAAGACTCTACCTCCTCCCTCTCTTGATTGACGGTCCACACCACCAGCCCCTCTGTTAGCACAATTTTCTTTTGAACTGCCGAAAGGGACCCTGGTCCAACCGCCAATCGTTGAGGATATTTTTCCTCTGGTACTACTTCCGGACTAAGCCGGCCTCGCCCAAGATGGCGCCGGTATCAATGGAAACTAACGGACGCCTCGTGGTGTTCCTTAACTAATGAAACTTGATGTAACTAAGATATATATACGAACCATTGTGCACTCGAGGGGAAAGGGAGGAAGGTTCACTTGGCGAACGTTTGAGAGGGGTTCCGTAAAAATGTTGATTTCAATGAACGATTTATTTTTGATATTTATTGTAACTGGTACATGACGTCGCCTATGATGCACACCCACGGTTTACATCTAGAAAATACAATTCCTATGAGCTTGACTGTGTTTCCATTTATGAACTAAATTGCCCCTGGTCCCCTCGTCACGCAATGAAATGTTTTTAGTTACTTGCAAATAATAAATTAGGCCTTTTTTTCATGTTCTTGTGTTATAAAATAACCCCCTACTGTATGTGCCTCCATCAACGACATATCAGGCTAAATTATGATTGTGCTCTCACATTTTACGTACTGAATGACTATACAAATAAAAGTCTTGAAAACTATGAATAGGCATCGCATACTTTTTGTAAATATGGGTATCGGCGGGAGGGTTTTTCTGCGCGCAACCGTTCTGCTCTTTTTTTAAGGTTATCCGAGAAATGATTGTCCGGCCCCGGATTGATGATCGGATCCCAGGTATGATACGTTGCCTCCAAAATATGCAACTAAGCTCAGGGGCTCACATATGAAGAAGGACCTCGACGTCTGAGAATGGGTAAAGTAAAGCGGCGTGATTGATGAAATGTTATAAAGATATGGTGGTCGAAGGTACTGAAGTACCGGGTTGAATGAAGAACTGATATGCCTTAGGACCTCACAGCTTTGGGAATGATTTAAGGATCCCGATGGCCAGATACATCTACAAAACCGCGTACCTCACGCTAGACACCTCTGATTCCTTTTTAGCGTCCCCCTACTCACGATCCTTCATGCCATCCTCGAACCCCCCCATGAACCACCTATCACATTGCCCGCCCCCCTTGACTGCAGAGACAGAGACCCTAAGGATTATATCCCGAAGAAATAAGTACGAATATGCAGTAAGTAAAGGACTTTCGTGCCCGTACATTTGATGTGTTCGAATGTTGTTCCCCCACCCCCCCCTTTTTTTCCCTCCTTTTCCCCCCTGCAGATTACATTGGGGTCCCGATTAGGGTACCGTAAGGGATCTGGAGCCACGTCACGCCCGATGCATGAAAACGGACTACCGCTGCAAGACGACACAAAAAGGACGCCCTACCCAATGCACGACCTTTTTTATACCAGATCTAATGCTCTTCTGTCCCAAAACTGCATGCTCTCTACATCCTAACACAGACCCGAAACGTCTAACGTTGGGTGACGCACTGAATAGCCCAAACAATACACGGCCATTCTCCATGTCCTATGTGTACTGTTTGGCCTATCGTCTCTCTCTCTCTCTCTCTCTCTCTCTCTCTCTCCCTCTCTTTTTCTCTCTCTCTCTCTCTCTCCCTCTCACTCTTTCACCCCTCCACACTTTCCCTCTTCCTAGCGACTGGCACCTAATTGACGAACCTGGTGCACCTCCTGATTGGCCCCAAATACCACAAGTATTTGCACAAATTTGCCCTAAATGAAATTGTATCGGTACCACGTTACTACCTCTCCTTTTCTGCTAAAAATGGATGAAATTTAAATTGGCCAAAAGGAAAGGGACAGGTAAGACGACTGAGGTTCCCTAAAATTTGACCCACAGCCAGGGAACCATTTGTCAGTGGCTTCTATGATAAAATATGTCTGTGGTAATGCGACCATCCCCATTCCAAATTGCCTCTACACCCCGAACAGTAAGAAATGATCGAGACACCTCCGTCTTCCCAAAATGCCCCCAGTTTGGTGTCAGCTGCCCTGAACGAGAGCCTGAAAAACGCCCCCTGCTCTAATTCACTGTGTCCCTAATTGTTTTCCATAAGATCCCTCCTTCCCCGAGGATAAGTTCAATAATTATTGCCAACCACCCCCCCGAGTTTTTATAGTAACCAGGTTGCGAGGATTTATATAGAAAGTTAGAAAGATGTGTGCAGAGTTGAAATTTAGATCGAAAATCGAAAGAACTTGTTGAAGTAAGCCTTGTTGTAAATAAGATGTTTTTATGTAATGCAGACTTGTTTAGCCTATGTTCACCCCTCAGGAGGATGCCTATCAGACTATAGTGAATAGCACGTTGCACTTTTTAAAATACGAAGCCCTGAAGGCCAGCCTAGCCTTGCAAGACTCGTACTAGGGAAATGGGTCTCTACCAGAAGAACTGACATCTACTATAATAGACGTATGCAATAAATGAGTACCAGACCTCGCACCTATTGCAAATGAACGTAATAACCATCAAAGCGCCAAAGAATTAGCCAGCAAAGGGAAGTTGTAAGGAATCCAGCAAACCCATCATCAATTGTTTATACGTTAGCCGCAAGAATCTCCAATGTAGCGAGTGCTTACCCCAGTTGCTTGGTGTTGGGAGAGAAATAGATTTATGTAAATACCTTCTTCTGGAAAAACTCTAAAAACTGTTTCTTTCAAAACTCATTTAAGGGTATCACTGTCGGAGGAGTAAGAGACCGGATGTGGGAGCACGCGGCCTGACTGCGGATTGTGGAACATCAGCGACGGAGGCCGAGGCGAGACCGCAGCAGTAAGGAGACGCAGGACGGGGCACTGTCTCAGACAAAGTTAAGGAAAGGGCTGACCTGAAGCCCCTGCTCTATGACCAACGTGTGCCATAAAGTCCCCGCCCTCTGAACATGGTTACGGACCCGCCTGTCGCAAACTCTCCGTCCCCCTGATCTGTTCCCGACTTGGCCTTGCTCCATCCCCTCCTCCTCCGACCTACCATAAGGACTGTTCACACCCGCACCTTTCCACCCGAACTCCCAAGTTCCTCCAAATCCTACTGAGCTACCCAGAGAAGAGTACTCCCTGCGTCAGAAGGGAGGGAGCTCCGATCAAGTAGACCACGAACTATGTTAATCTTAGGACGGTGACCTAGAACTCCACCAAGGGTCGCCTCCAAAGAAAAGATGAACGAAGTATGTGGTTCTGCCCGCTGCTGAACGCCTTGAAGATGATGGAAGCAACTGGAAATGCTCACCACACAGATTCAAGAGACAAACAGATTTCACAATTCTGGAACAGTTGCATTTTCCATTGCAAATCTATGCTCTGCATTAAGGAAGAAGATGCGCCTGCTCCAAAACCGTAACGCATTGCTCCTATGAGGTCTGGCGAAACAAGACAAAATGTACCCCTGCCCGCAGACCTCCAACGACTCAATCCACATGAACATTCCTGTTGACAGAACAAATTGCAATCCAGGTGCTTAACAGTGCCAACAGAAGACGACAAAGTCACCGAGAACTCTGACATTTTTACTTTTTTCTATATCTCCTTTCTCTCCCGATCACCATTGGACTGACTATGCTCCCACCGAATACAAAAAAGGACTTACTTATATGGTAACTTACCAGCTCCTATTCCGAATGACTATAAATATCTATGATCTGTACCCAACGCCCTCGCTACGTAATTCTAGTCTGATGTTGCATTACGATGATTTTTCCTACAACCAACTTAACAATGAACCCGTTTACTAGACGATGAGATTCTTTCAATGTGATGTTTATAATATGATGTATATGCACAGTTCCTTTGCCTAAGTCCCCTCTCCCTTACTTATGACCGCTGCAATAGGTATAGATAGGAAATAGGCCAGCAAGATGTCTTGGAAATGTTAAAGGGAGGACTGTGAAAAATTAGTACAAGCTTGGTGAACATTATCTGCGCCATCTTGCCCCTTTTCGAGCCCATTTGTGCGCGTAAGCAACAACCATTTTGAGCACCATGGCCTCCCTGCCCCTCGCTGATAGCCAGCGCGTCTCTCTCTCTCCTAACCTCGCAAACATCCCCCCCCCACCCCGCACGTTGACAACCCCCGCTCTCTCATGCCTTGGGTCATAAACCCCTCTTCAGCGCAGCTCCGCCACAGAACCCCATCCTGTTCCCAGCGCGACACCTCCCCTCATTCCTTTCATGGCCTCAGATCCTTTTGATACAAACCCCCTTTTTCCTGTATCCCCGTTTGTCTTCCTTGTTCCCAGGCCGCCACCTGGCCTTGCGGATACTGTTTATTACCCCGTACAGTAGGAAGCTTCCCCTCCCCATCAAAGGACCCACGAACCGATCAAAGCCCCCACCCTATGAGATCCGATCAACTCCACGCATTCCGTGAATCGGCGGAATGCCCTGCTGCGCGACAACCACCACCTGTTGTGACCGGGGTGGGGAATCCAACTGTAAATGTATGTGGGAACGGGCCTGATGGGGAGATTCCGAGGATGTTCTTTCAAGTGTCATAGTATTGCGAGAATGTGTTATGTGCAATAAAGGTCATAAACTCTAGTATAAGAGGCCAGGCCTCAGAGATGTGGTTAGAGCACCTCGTGATGATACTTGCTGTCTGAATTGATGTGTTCTCCTCCGGAGAGAATAAAATCCTCGTTTCCTGCCTTCCAGTCTCCAGCGCCCGCTTCTTCATTGATTAACATTGGTGGGTCATAGAGGCGATACCGCCGGGCAACATAAAAAGGGTCTTTGGTTACTGGTTGTCTTTGGAACCCCTTTTTTACACCTTAAGAGGCGTCAACACTTCGGAGAGCTATACCACCACCTGGGAGGGACGAGGAGCCCCTGCCGAGCACAGACATAGAAGAAAGAAGAGATGTAACCTCACTAGTGAGAACCACTAGGAAGAAAGGGTGAGGAGCTGGCGGCACTGCTGAAAGAATAGAACGATGGTCTGGAACAAGTTGCTATTACAACCAACAACTTTCCTTTGTTCTTACTTTTAGGCACCAAAAGAAAGCTTTTTCTCCTTATACAGAGTAAGTTAAGGGTTTCCTGTCGGGCACAAAATTAGGTGTGCACCACACTGCACCAGATGTTGTTTGGAGACCTTTCATTTGAGAGTTTGGTCGAACGCCCACCCCTCCAATCCCACCCCGCACAATGCATGCGTTAATCTGCACGACAATAGTGTTGCATCCAATGCATCGGCCTGGCCTCTACGATGCAAGGTAAGTATGTAATTGCTATTCTCAACTCACCCTAAACTTATCCCCAGTGTAAGTGCAGGTAGAAGTAGGCGATGATATTTGATACAACCTGAGTTTCCATTGCAGCCATCAAGTGGAGCCACCGCTTTTGGATTATGCATCCTGGGGTTTACAGCACTTTACAGGACAGCTGTTCACGAATGAGCTCTCTGTTTTGATATTATTGGGATATTACACTGTAAGCGCTCAGTAGAGAGTGGACAAGTGTACATTATGTTATGTATTACTTATACAGTGCAGATACAGCATAGTTTCATGGCGCCATAGAGAGACACACAGCAACAGATATACAAGACACACTAACTGTGTGTTAATTATCATTTGTAGTTGGGCAGTGTGTAAAACCGAGGAGTGTCCCTTGCCAAGCAGGAGTTCACACAGGCCTAGGTGCACCGAGGCTTTAGTCCAGAAGTAGATACTGGTGGGTAGTGAGAATGCCCCACCAGGATCAGTGCCTAACCTGCTCACTCTGCCTCTCTGCTCTGATCTCTGTGCACACACCATGACCTCCCCAGCCTGGCACCTGTAGGCAGATACCTATGGAACGCTAAAGCTTTCGCCCCAAGAAGAGGTCTCTTAGTCCAATGGGAGCCGAACTAGAGCTGCTGAAACTTAAACCAGAACTTACAGCCTGATTCATCAAAGACCGTTTTGCGAGTCTCCAATAGCGATTCATAAGGAATCGCCATTAGAGACTCGCAAAACGGGATTCATGTAGGAATCGCAAAATAAAATGCGATTCCTACACATTCCTTATTTGCGATTAGCAATTTGCTAATCGCAAATAAGATAGCAATTTGAAGGGTGCCAGGGGTGTCCAAAGGACACCCTGTAGCACCCCTTAAATGCACATTTGAACAGGTGTTGCGCACACACATGTCCAAAGGACATGTGTGTGCGCAACTCCAATTTACCACCAAGTCAGACTTGGTGGTAAATTGCGACCAAATATTGCGATTTCGCAATTTCTAATTGGTTGATGAGTTGCATTTAAGGAATCTCAAATAGAGATTCCTTAAATGTAATTCCTCGCAAAATAGCGAAATCGCTATTACCGATTTTTGCATTTGGGATGATGAATCCCAAATGCAAAAATAGCGCTCGCAAAGGGCCAGATTCTCAGAATCTGGCCCTTTGCGAGCCGATTTCGGCTTGATGAATCAGGCTGATAGATCCTTATGTCAAATAGCCATGTTTTAAAAGCTTCCTAAATTTGGACAGGCCATCTTCAATTTTCAGGCACCCAGGAGGTTGATTCCACAATTTATCAACTCCATCTGGCAGGTTGAGTTTGGGAATTATGGAATGTTTACTTTAAGCTGTCCTTAATTCAATTCGGGCCACAGAAAAGCGCTTTTCTGTGGCCCGAATTGAATTAAGGACACGATTTTCATGTTTATGTTGTTCCTTTATTCCCATATGTAATGGTTTTGTTTGCCACTTGTCTAGTTTTGTGATATATGTTTTCTTTTATGTACACCAGCACTCTTGTCTTGAGCATATCTGTTTTAGAACTATTTTTGTATTATATGTAATAAATATGGAATTTTGATATCAGTAATACTGTTTAAAAGGGCTTCTTTAACCACGGTTTCTTTCTTTTTTCGTTTTCTTTTCATTCTTTGATTGAATATGTGGGACTGTGTATAGTTTTTATTGATTTCTCCCCCTGAACCTTGTGTTAGATGTATTGATCTACTGTCCCGGGTTCGGGGTTTTTGGACAGCCCCTGTGGTTGTTAGTCGTTCCCTCTCAGAAGAGCATTTTGAAGACGTGCGACTGACTGGCACCAATACAACAAAATCACTCTAAAAGACATTATGGCACCTTGGGGCTTCGACTCTATTCTTTTGTCCTAATGAAAACAATAATTGTCGCACTGTCAAAAGTGGGGCAAAAACGGACAATAAACGAGGTCCAATAATCAATACATGTGATCAGATTCTGATATATTCGGCTCCTTTTGGTAGATTCATTATTGTTCCTACAGCCACTCTTTTTTGTGTGTTTATACTTTTTCCACTTTGCTGGTTTCATTATGTGATCACTCGAACACTGAGAATCCTGGTAAATTATATTAAATGTATCTCATCTATATGACCTAAGCAAGTTTTATGATGACACTGTTAGTGATTGCGTAATTGTTGGGGAATAACTGTGAATCCCCTATACTACTTTATTGTTTTCAAGCGATACCGCTGTGAGTCCCTGTGGTTGGCATGTACTATTGCTCAAGGCTCCTGTTCAGTTCAATAGGGCTGCTCCTTTCGTTGTTACACATTGTTCACCAGAATGCGCAAAAGAATCGCCAACTACAGGCCCCTTCTGGGCATGACATCAATAACGGCGCAGCGAGAGTACTAGAGTGACATATGCATGCAAAGAAAATGGGCTATTCCCACCCCAAGGGTGCATAAACAGAGCCACCATTGCATTGCAGTGGGCCCATCACCCCCTAAAACACCGGTGTCAGTACATCGGCTGAACCTAGGATAATAATGTCCTTAGACAGGGCTATAAGTGGGCCGGGTCTCAAGGGGTCTGAGCACCGGCAGTTTTTTAAAGGGGGCCTCGAAACGGGTCTTTATCGGGCTCTGTTTTGTGACCTGGCACAGGCGGTCCGTTTTTTCCAGACTGTGCAGTGCTCACACTGGAAATCCTTTAAAGCTAATCATTCTCTCTCTGGATTACCCTTCTCTTTTTGAAACTCAGGAGCAACATCGTTGTTGTGTCACCAGTGCTTTTTCAATATTTTATACAACAAGCCATAGTTGCTGCTTATTTATCGTATGCAAATAACAACCATTGGCAAAACCAAAAGTCCTGATTTCTTGTAGGTATGATGTTACTTGTTGTATCAAATATCTGGATGCAATGACAGAAACCACAAAATACACTTTTAGCTTCCGTGTTTTTAATCCCGCCCTTAATTACATTGCCCACACCCCTTTGAGAGACCCCCCAAGTTTTTTCATCCCACTCAAAGCCCTGTCCTTAGACACTGACCGCATGAAGGATGACCTCACTATGGTTTGCCAGGTTCTGCCTGAAAAGGAATGCCATGCTTTCCCTCCTCCCTGTTGTTGCTCAGTACACTGAACAAGGACTGTCTCGTGCAAACTTACCCCTAATCCCTTCCACCTGCCACATCTGCACACATGCACGATTCAGGGGTGCAACAGGGTGTCAAAGTGACACCCTGGCACCCTTGAATGTGTCCCCCATTTTACTGAATCAGTATTTACCGATTCGGTAATTGCCATTCATTCCCATGGGCCTCCAGGCCCATAGAAATGAATGGCAATTACCGAATTGGTAAATACCGATTCGGTAAATACCGAATCTTACCGATTCGGTAATGTTTATCGATTTTTTTGCTACATACCATTTACCGATTCTAAATACCGAACCGGTAAAATTCGGTATTTTAGATTCAGTAAATATACTTTACCTACATCTGGCGGTAAATGCCTCAACTCTGCTCTCATCTATTCCAATAGGCAAGAATGTCCCATTACTTATCGGTAATCTTCATTACTCTGGGTCCCGTTGTCCTTGTCCCCTTCATACTTAACAAGTGAGATAATCTATCTCACCAACAGAAAAAAAAGAAGGAATGCTGGTACCACCCCTTCCCCTCCCACTGGGAGTACATAACTGTACTCTACCCAGCATTCCTCCTGAACAACTAAGCCCCAGATGAGGGCCGGCAAGTCCGGGAGGGAGGGAGAGATGCTATGAAGGGGACGAGGACAATGGGACCTGGAGTAATGAAGATGACCGGTAAGTAATAGGACTTTGCCCTCAGGTCCCTCCTGTCCTCGTCCCCTTCATACTTAACAAGTGAAAATGCCCAAGCAGCAACCGGCCATCATCCCGAAACACACCACCAGGACACAGAACAAGAGTAAACCCAGTGATTTATTGAAACACAGAACAGAAAGAAAGGAGAGTCGGGAACACAGCCTGAAGCACCCCCAGACCAACATCATCCCCCAGAATATTCTGAATATGATAATGCTTAACAAAGGTGTTGGCAGAAGCCCAAGTGGCCACCCTACAAATCTCAGACAGGGGCACCCCACGAACTTCCACCCAAGAGGCTGCCACCCCACGAGTAGTACAACCCTGAACCCCAGCCGGAGGAAGGGAGCCCGAAAGGGAGTAGGCCAACATGATAACCTGCTTCAGCCAGCGACCAATGGAGGAAGTGGAAGCCCTGCACCCCTGAGAGGAAACACCAAAACAAACAAACATGGGGTCAGACTGTCGTAAAGGACGAGTATGGTCCACATAGATCAACAACGCCCGGCAAACATCCAACAAAGCCCAAGGAAGATCGCCCCCCACCACCTGCTCCACACACAAAGCAGGCAAGAGCAGTTCCTGGGAGCGATGGAGCTGAGAAGGAACTTTGGGAACAAAGAATGAATCCAAACGCAGAACCACGCCATTGTCCCAAAAGCACAGAAAAGGCTCCCGAGCCATCAAAGCTCCCAACTCCCCAAGGCTCCTAGCCGAAGTAATGGCCACCAAAAAAAAACAACTTTGAAAGTAACAAATTTCAGATCAACCTCCTACAAAAGCTCAAAAGGAGCAGTCATCAAAGCCCACAACATCAAAGGGAGGTCCCAAAGAGGAAAAGAATGCCGAACCACAGGACTGGACAAGGAAAAACTGTGCAGCAAACGAGAAACCAGGTCGTCAACATCAGACAAATTCCCCCAGGGGGAACAGAAAGCCCGAACAGCAGTCAACTGGGCCCTCAAAGTGGACACAGATAATACCTTCTCAAATCCCTCCCAGAGAAACTGAAGGACATCAGGCAAGGGACAAACCAGAGGAGACAACGCCAGACCCTGACACCAACACTCGAAGTTACCCCAATGACGACGGTAGGACTTAAGAGTAGATGGCTTCCTGGACTGCTGAATCGCCAAAGCTAAATGCTAGGGGAGACTCCGGTTCCTCCACCCCTGCCTCTCAACCTTCAGACCGACAGATGAAGCCGCCAGAGGGACAACATTGGAGAGGACCGCAAGGGAGACGGAGGGATTGGGAAGAACCAAGGACCTTAAACAGCTAACAACCACAGAGTGAGAAACCAGGACTGGAGGGGCCAGGATGGCACCACTACCTCCAGATCCTCCACCACCAGGCAAGACAGAACCCAGAGCAAGGGAAGGAAATGAATACAGCAGCTGAGAAGGCCAAGGAATGGTCAGAGCATCCACCCTCCAAGACCACGCCTGAGGGACCCGGAAGCAGAAGCGGGGAAGCTGAGCATTGAGCCTGGAAGCAAAAAGGTCGAGATAAAGAAGACCAAACCACATGAGCACCAGACAAAAGGCTCCTGGAGTCAAAGCAACTCCTGGGAGGTGGGAAACACTGACTGAAGACATCCGCTACCCCATTGTCCAGTCCCCTAATATGAACAGCTGCCTGAGACAAGAGGTGCCCCTCTGCCCAGTAAAACAACAGGGGCACTAAAGCGTTCAGGGACTTGGACCTGATAACCCTGTGGTGATTCAGGTAGGCCCCTGTCACCATGCTGTCCGAAAGAACCAGCACATTGCGGTTCGACAACAGATCCTGGAACCCCATTACCGCCGGAACACAGCAGACAACTTGCGCCAATTCAAAGACCGCGACCCTCCAGAAGGGTCCAGTGACCCTGAACGGAGTCTGACCCCAAAGTCACCCCCCACCCCACTGCACTGGTATCCATTGTGAGAAGAACCAGAGGGGAGGGCTGCGGAGGTAGACCCCTGGCAAGATTGCCTGACACCGTCCACTAGCGTAGAGCACGGAGGATTGAGAGGGACACCGGAACCAAGAGGGACAAACTGCGAGACAACAGATCCCACTGAGGCAACAGGAATAACCAAAGAGGTCGCAGATGGAACTGTGCCCAAGGCACCTTGAACACCGAAGCCACCATCAGACCCAGAAGTCGCAACCAGAGATGGTCCGGAAAGGAACAACCCCCCAGAAACGACGAGCAAGGGAGCACAAGGTCACCGCTCGAAACACAGGCAGGAAAACCCAATTCAGTGCAGGAACGAGCCCCTATGAACGTCAAATCCTGGGAAGGCACAAGCTGACACTTGGGGAGATTCCGCAGAAACTCATGGGCTCCCAACGCCGAACACACCAACTCCTGATCAGCAACAACAGGAAGGAGCATGAAGGAGCCAATCCTCTAAGTAAGGGTAAATTAGGACACTCTGAAGATGAAACAAAGCCACAAACGGTGCCACCACCTTGGTGAACACCCTGGGGGCTGACCTCAAGCCGAAGGGCAGAACCTGAAACTGATAATGCGCACCTGAAGACAAAACCTCAGGAACCAACAAGACTGGGGGTGAACAGAGACATGAAGATAAGCGTCCTGAAGATCCAAGGTGCACATGAAATGACCCGGGAGAACCAGGGGAATCACCCGTTGGAGAGTCTCCATCTTGAACGCCAGATGTAACGCAAATTTGTTCAGGGCCTTCAAATTCAAGACAAGACGGAACCCCCCGTCACCTTGGGCACCAGGAAAATTATGGAATAAAACCCCCTTCCCCTCTCCACAGGACAGACCTCCTGCACCGCCTCCTTGTCCAGCAGAGCTTGGTTCCCCAGACACAGCTCCGATATCTTGGACGGACAAGATGGCCAGTTTTGGTTGTAAAAAACACTTCCTTTTTATTCTTTAAGCCATAATGATGTCCAGAACGCGGACGCACAGGGCTCTATCGGTACTGGAGTTATTTACACTTTATTTGTTGGGTGCTCGCATTTCTCCAAATTTGGGAACCTGACACCATGTCATGATTTGGGGAGAATTGCCTATTTACTTACTAAATATAGTATCAATCTGACTACTTATATGATTGCTATACTTCAAAGAACTTCTGACACATATTATTGTCCTATTAAACCCTGAAGAAGTCCTCAGGAGGACGAAACGCGTCAGCAGTCTTGTCCATTGTGTGCTGTGTTTTAAGAGATTTTCTATGGCTTAAAGAATAAAAAGGAACTGTTTTCTACAATCAAAACAACCAATGTTCTTTTCATTTGGGAAGACGCCTACTTACTTCTTGCTGTTTCATTGTGGACAATAATTTACCTTCATTAATAATAACATTTCTACTGTTTTGAGTGCAGGGCCATTTGTGCTTACACCATGATTCCTGCAGCCGCAAGAACAGGGTATCTACTTGCTTCACCAGTTGCTAGTGTTCTTGATGATATTTTAGAACACATTTTAAGAAAAGGGTGAGAGAGTGTTTTTCCGTGTGCTACATATTGCTATTTAATCGACTCATTTTATTTGTATGTCCATGCTAGATTATTCGCTTTTTTTCCAATAATTCACGGGCATACTAAATATTGGTGTAGAGTCAGATTTACGCACCCGAGTGGACCCCTGCAACCACGTTGTGTCTTTTATATATACAGCTGTGGATGTTTACGTAACCAGAAGTGATATACAGTCATGGTCCTTCGATGAACAAGTGAGACAACAAGCGTTTTGCCAATCGGTGTGTGTCAGGCTGTTTCAGCCTTTAAGCCTAATTCGTGTCTGATTTAGGGAATTTTTATAATTTTTTACGTTGCTTTCGGGTTCTTATTTCTGAAACACTGGGTGATCTTTTTCTTTGTATTATTCTTCAGAATTACCTTGAGATGACTCTTTGGTTCTTTGCTTCTTTTTCCATGATCTTTTCCTTTCAGGCCATTATATCGATATGAGCTGTGCTTCTAAAACTGATTTTGAAATGTCATAATATTGAAATTAATGAGGATGTGCCAGTTGGGACACTTAGGTGTCGGATAACAGGGACAATTATGCCACTCCTGGCTTCTTTATTATTGGGCTCAAATTTGTCAAATACTTAAATTCTTTAAATCAGTTAGAAGTATGATTTGGTTTACGTTTTTGGTTGTACATTTGGTTTAGGCTGTTGAAAACCACTAGGGATATTTGTCAAGAATGTAATCACAAAAATGTTTAATAATCTTTTGTTCCAGCCTTGATAAAGTCTAAGGGGAGACGAAACACGTGTTGGAATAATTGCAGTCTTTCATGATGGATGTATCGACAACGCAGTTAAAATAACATCAAATTGATGAAACTGAACAGTGTGGACTCTGTATATCTTGTGTGACTCGGAACATTGAAGGATCTTCATTGAGCAGTAGCATTGTCTAAGGGACACATTTTTATTTGCGTTTTGAAGCAAATTAATCAATCCAAAACTTGGGAATACTGTACTACTGGAGGGTGTGCTTAACAGTGCTCTTTTTTCAATAAGCACACAATAGACATACCTTCCTACACCTTAGCTTGGAAATCCGGACCCAAAGCCATAAAGCTGGTAAATGGATGCCCCCCCCCCACCCCCAGCAGTACAATCCACATCCATAAAACATAACAGTTCTCAGAGCCAATAGAACACATATCTCAGACAATCACACACCTTCATAAACATAACACAGAACAAAAGCAATATAGTTGGCACAGAATGCCAACGGTACAACACTCAGGTCACACATCAATCGCTCACAGAGCAAACAGAACACACTGGCCAGCCAAGCGTGCCCCTTTCGCGTACACAAAGCAACAACAAAGTAATGTAGTCAGCAATATTGTACCTCTCGAATAAAAAACACACAAAGGCCGACAGTCCGGCCTTGTGGAACGACATAAATGTCTAAGTAACAAGGCTTGGGCAATGAAACTGTAAAACACTCAACACTAAGGTTCGAGTCAATCTGAGACATAAGATATCCACACAGGAGGCTTCCTTTTAAACCTGTAGCCACAGGCACTGCACTCTACACTGAACAAGCACACCACTGTACAGACCGGACACAGAGATACTAGGCCACTGTGATTCTGATCAGAGCAAGAGCAGAACTGTGATGGGAGGCACCGTTTGGACAGCAGCGAGCGACATGAGCTACAGCGACAGAAGTCAAGGACCAGCACTGCCATCCAGGACCAGCACTGCCATCCAGGACCAGCACTGCCATCCAGGACCAGCGCACTGCCGTCAAGGACCAGCACTGCCATCAAGGACCAACACTGCCATCAAGGACCAGCGCACTGCCGTCAAGGACCAGCACTGCAATCAAGGACCAGCACTGCCATCAAGGACCAGCACTGCCATCAAGGACCAGCACTGCCATCAAGGACCAGCGCACTGCCGTCAAGGACCAGCACTGCCATCAAGGACCAGCACTGCCATCAAGGACCAGCACTGCCATCAAGGACCAGCGCACTGCTGTCAAGGACCAGCGCACTGCCGTCAAGGACCAGCACTGCCATCAAGGACCAGCACTGCCATCAAGGACCAGCGCACTGCCGTCAAGGACCAGCGCACTGCCGTCAAGGACCAGCACTGCCATCAAGGACCAGCACTGCCATCAAGGACCAGCGCACTGCTGTCAAGGACCAGCGCACTGCCGTCAAGGACCAGCACTGCCATCAAGGACCAGCGCACTGCTGTCAAGGACCAGCACTGCCGTCAAGGACCAGCACTGCCGTCAAGGACCAGCACTGCCATCAAGGACCAGCGCACTGCCGTCAAGGACCAGCACTGCCATCAAGCACCAGCAGTGCCATCAAGCACTAGCACTGCCATCAAGGACCAGCACTGCCATCAAGGACCAGCACTGCCATCAAGGACCAGCGCACTGCTGTCAAGGACCAGCGCACTGCCGTCAAGGACCAGCACTGCCATCAAGGACCAGCGCACTGCTGTCAAGGACCAGCACTGCCGTCAAGGACCAGCACTGCCATCCAGGACCAGCACTGCCATCCAGGACCAGCGCACTGCCGTCAAGGACCAGCACTGCCATCAAGGACCAACACTGCCATCAAGGACCAGCGCACTGCCGTCAAGGACCAGCACTGCAATCAAGGACCAGCACTGCCATCAAGGACCAGCACTGCCATCAAGGACCAGCACTGCCATCAAGGACCAGCGCACTGCCGTCAAGGACCAGCACTGCCATCAAGGACCAGCACTGCCATCAAGGACCAGCACTGCCATCAAGGACCAGCGCACTGCTGTCAAGGACCAGCGCACTGCCGTCAAGGACCAGCACTGCCATCAAGGACCAGCACTGCCATCAAGGACCAGCGCACTGCCGTCAAGGACCAGCGCACTGCCGTCAAGGACCAGCACTGCCATCAAGGACCAGCACTGCCATCAAGGACCAGCGCACTGCTGTCAAGGACCAGCGCACTGCCGTCAAGGACCAGCACTGCCATCAAGGACCAGCGCACTGCTGTCAAGGACCAGCACTGCCGTCAAGGACCAGCACTGCCGTCAAGGACCAGCACTGCCATCAAGGACCAGCGCACTGCCGTCAAGGACCAGCACTGCCATCAAGCACCAGCAGTGCCATCAAGCACTAGCACTGCCATCAAGGACCCGCACTGCCATTCTGTCATCCCTGTCATGTTTCCTTTCTCTTAAGCTGGTCCCTCTTTTTTTTTATTTTTGGAAGAGTTCATGAGTTCCCAATCCCTAGAGCCCTTTCAAACAGCAGATACAGGACTCCTCAGGGGCACGCCTTTTAGGTGATCTCTGTAAGGAGAGACTCCCGTTAATATCTCGACACTTTGACCCTCTTCCCCCCATCGGAGGCCTGGCTGGCGGAAGATGAACTGTAGACTGTTGGGATGCAAAGGTGCCCCCTAGAGGAAACTGCCTAGTGCCCCCCCCCCCCACCCCCCAGTCCCAGGGCAGGGTTGACAGAGGCCCCTCTGGGTAACGGCATATATTTTTTTATCAAATATATCTCTTGTGAACATTGTCTACAGCCATCACTGATGCCACCTTTTAGACGCCTCGGGTGTATGAATTATGACATGTGATGCTCAGCATTACTTGTATCCCTGAGTCGGGATAACCTGTAGATGTTTGCAACCTTTTCTCATAATGTAAGAATGGAGTTTGCAATTGGGAGGATCTGCGATGCCCAAAGCAACCTCGTCCCCTTCTTGCTCTTCCTCACCCCGCACACTCTCCACTGAGGCAAGCTTTAGAGCGCTCGCCCATGTCTACCCAGAGCGTCAAGGCGCTTAAGTGACCGATGCCATCAGCTGTGTATTGGAGTGCTGGTCGTTAGAGACCCTTGGGTTTGTCTCCTGTGGGGAGCACCGGGCCCCATGTATGTACCCTCTCCAGGGAATCTGGCCAAATGGGCAAACCACTGAGATGCACTAGACAGGTGCTAATAACACAACACAACAACTACTGTATGGAAATGGTGCTCTATAGCAGACCTAAAACACAAAGGTTCTTCTATCCTGCTTTTTTCCAAATGGAAGACCCCACTGGTACTACTATTACCACCTGGACCCACTTCCCCTCTTGTTGTGTGTGTTGGCTCATCTTCTCCCACGGTGCGCCTCGCTACACTTCCTCTTCCTCCCAGGACTCTTTGCTTCTCTGATGTTGAGCTCAGTCTGCTGGAATAGATTTCAGTAACCTTGCTGCACCTCAGTTCCCATTCTGAAGTGATACCATGTAATAATTCTTATGGGTCATCTGTTTTAGCTGTTTCCCCGCCACACTTATTATTCACAGTCATTTCACTCAGGCTGGTCCATGTCAACCCCTATCCTGTCTATTCTCCTATGTGCCAAGACTACTCTAGGGTACATTTCACTTCGAAATGATTTTTTATCTAAATAAGTAAATACATGTATAACTTTCTAATATGATAACCAATAGCCATCAACTTTTTTTTTAAACTTCAGTAATCTCTTTATTTGAATTGTTTGTAGTGTCCTTGATAGTGGCACTCTGGGACACTTCCCATGAACTCCCAGCTTTCACATAGCCAGATAGATGGAAGATTACTGTGATAACAAGCATAACCAGTAAGACAAGAATAGACAACCATGGGGAAGTGTATTTTGATTTTAGGAAACAATACAACAAGGTGACAAAGTGCAGAAATGAGAACTGGGGTCTTGTTTTAGAGACTGTGTAGCTTCTGTACTGAGCTCCACAAATTGCTTTCGTTTTCATGACCTCAGATGTACAATTGGTTAATAGCCATTTTTAGTCCTATGTTTTTTTTTCCAGGGAACGCTTTCTGAAACTGATATTATATATTGTAAATTAGGGCAGTGTGATGTTTCTGCATGCATTTTGGTATATGTATGTATTGAACTGAAAAGTAATTAACATTTCAGCGCTTTGACGCCTCATCAGGGGTAGTAAGAGCTATATAAATACAATTACAATGTGTAAGAATCGATCTCAAATCAGATGGAACTGTGCTTACAGTTAAGGGGCCAAGTAGAAAAGCAGACATCATTAAAAGCACTACACTAATTTAGGGGCATGTCTTATGGTCCCATTAATAAACGTGATAAACAGTTGGTCATTTAATGGCCACATAAAGTACAGCTCCACAGGGTGTGAAATCTCCACCCTCTGGTTCCATAATGGGATTGCTGTACTATTTGGTAAACACTCGTTGTCTTACCCTTTGTGGGTTCTGCTTTTAATCGTGGGGTTCTCAAAGCGCTCATTCTGTGAAGGTGGGAATGAAGCAACAATATGGTGTAGGGGGTTGTGCGCCTGCTGCTGAGCTCAATGGGTAACATACAAGTCACTGATTCAGACCCTGGAAGAGACAACACAGGCTTTCATCCTACTGCTGTCCCTAGACTGAGTAGTATTGAGATGGGTAATGTTTGCGCCTGGCATTAAGAGGCAAGAACAGTTCTACTTGTAGTGTGGTCGGTTTCGCATCAGTTTCACATCAGCATTTATCTGTGCAAAGGGGCAAGTCAGGTCATGTATAAAGCACAAGGCGCTAACATGTGCCAACTGTGCACAAAGCTAATTGCAGTGGTGGTGACAAGTGGGCCTATGCACACAGTGGCATGGTGTTTAGAGGTGCCAGGTGATGACTCCATGTTCCTGGAGACACAACCATCTCGTTCTGCCCTTTTCTTTTCACAGTCCTTTGTAAAGTGGCACGGAATTATAGGGCATCTTTTAGGAAACCTAATTTCTATGGGCAAAGGCATTAAGCGGCGGGGGGTGTGCGGCAGGATTATTCGTTTGACATCTAGATTCAGCAGTTAGCACCTGTAAGATGGCCTGCCTCCGTGCAACAGGCTTGTCTGCCACTTCGCGGCAACATGCGTGGTATCGGTTTTAGTAACTTTTGATCCGTTTGAGCTAGAAACTATTTTTGTGTCATCTCAAGTGAAAAATGTACGGATGATGGATTATGTGGCAAGAGCAACACATCCATACTCACGAGGACACCACCAGGGCCGCATAATTGCATCTTCCGAGCGGCCCTGCCTGTAACATACCTCTTGCAGGCACTTACCTGAGCCTTATGTTATTCATGAAATCCTCCATGGTCACTCGGTCGAGAAGGACGAAATCCGCCTTCCCAAACTCCAGGCTCTCCTGCTCGGCCATCCCCACGACCAGGCCCAGAAGTTGGTGAGCAATGATTATAAACCGAAGAGAGCCGAGGACGCCCGTGAGTGCAGAGGCGAGGGCGGCTTCAGAGTGAGCCTGTGGAGTCGGGGCGCGGAAGGAGCCTTGCAGAAGCAGCAGTGAGCCGAGGCTGGCTTCCGGAGCGGAGGGCCTGTGTGTAACCATAGGGTGCGTCACCGTGGGCGCTGTCACCGTGTGGGGAAGGAGAAGTGCGCCAGGCTCCTGCGGTTTCGCTGATGAGCTGTCATTAAAACAGACGACGGCTCAGAGGGCCACGGCGACCAGGCAAAGGGCTACAGAGAGCCAAGGCGACCAGGCACAGGGCTGCAGATGGCCACTGCGACCAGACACAGGGCTGCAGAGGCCCACAGCGACCAGGCACAGGGCTGCAGAGGCCCACGGCGACCAGGCACAGGGCTGCAGAGGCCCACGGCGACCAGGCAAAGGGCTACAGAGAGCCAAGGCGACCAGGCACAGGGCTGCAGAGGCCCACAGCGACCAGGCACAGGGCTGCAGAGGCCCACGGCGACCAGGCACAGGGCTACAGAGAGCCAAGGCGACCAGGCACAGGGCTGCAGAGGCCCACAGCGACCAGGCACAGGGCTGCAGAGGCCCACGGCGACCAGGCACAGGGCTGCAGAGGCCCACGGCGACCAGGCAAAGGGCTACAGAGAGCCAAGGCGACCAGGCACAGGGCTGCAGAGGCCCACAGCGACCAGGCACAGGGCTGCAGAGGCCCACGGCGACCAGGCACAGGGCTGCAGAGGCCCACGGCGACCAGGCACAGGGCTGCAGAGGCCCACGGCGACCAGGCAAAGGGCTACAGAGAGCCAAGGCGACCAGGCACAGGGCTGCAGAGGGCCACTGCGACCAGACACAGGGCTGCAGAGGGCCACTGCGACCAAGCACAGGCCTGTAGAGGGCCACGGCTACCAGGCACAGGGCTACAGAGGCCCACAGCGACCAGGCGCAGGGCTGCAGAGGCCCACGGCGACCAGACACAGGGCTGCAGAAGGCCACAGCAACAAGGCGCAGGGCTGCAGAGGCCCCCGGACACCAAAGGCCCACGACGACCAGGCGCAGAGCAACGGAGGGCCACTGCGACCAGGCACAGGGCTGCAGAGGCCCACGGCGACCAGGCTCAGGGCTGCAGAGGCCCACTGCGACCAGACACAGGGCTGCAGAGGGCCACTGCGACCAAGCACAGGCCTGTAGAGGGCCACGGCTACCAGGCACAGGGCTACAGAGGCCCACAGCGACCAGGCGCAGGGCTGCAGAGGCCCACGGCGGCCAGACACAGGGCTGCAGAAGGCCACAGCAACAAGGCGCAGGGCTGCAGAGGCCCCCGGACACCAAAGGCCCACGACGACCAGGCGCAGAGCAACAGAGGGCCACTGCGACCAGGCACAGGGCTGCAGAGGCCCACGGCGACCAGGCTCAGGGCTGCAGAGGCCCACGGCGACCAGGCTCAGGGCTGCAGAGGGCTACGGCGACCAGGGACAGGGCTGCCGAGGGCCACAGCAACAAGGCGCAGGGCTGCAGAGGCCCACGGCGACCAGGGACAGGGCTGCAGAGGCCCACGGCGACCAGGCAGAGGGCCATGGCGACCAGGCACAGGGCTGCAGAGGCCCATGGCGACCAGGCATAGGGCTGCAGAGCCCCACGGCGACCAGGGACAGGGTGCAGAGGGCCAATGCGACCAGGCACAGGGCTGCAGAGGCCCACGGCGACCAAGCACAGGGCTGCCGAGGGCCATGGCGACCAGGCACAGGGCTGCAGAGGGCCATGGCAACCAGGCACAGGGCTGCAGAGGCCCACGGTGAACAGGGACAGGGCTGCAGAGGGCCACGGCGACCAGGCACAGGGCTACAGAGGGCCACTGCGACCAGGCACAGGGCTGCAGAGGCCCACGGCGACCAGGCTCAGGGCTGCAGAGGGCTACGGCGACCTGGGACAGGGCTGCCGAGGGGCACAGCAACAAGGCGCAGGGCTGCAGAGGCCCACGGCGACCAGGGACAGGGCTGCAGAGGCCCACGGCGACCAGGCAGAGGCCCACGGCGACCAGGGACAGGGCTGCAGAGGCCCACGGCGACCAGGCAGAGGGCCATGGCGACCAGGCACAGGGCTGCAGAGGCCCATGGCGACCAGGCAGAGGGCTGCAGAGCCCCACGGCGACCAGGGACAGGGTGCAGAGGGCCAATACGACCAGGCACAGGGCTGCAGAGGCCCACGGCGACCAAGCACAGGGCTGCCGAGGGCCATGGCGACCAGGCACAGGGCTGCAGAGGGCCATGGCAACCAGGCACAGGGCTGCAGAGGCCCACGGCGAACAGGGACAGGGCTGCAGAGGGCCACGGCGACCAGGCACAGGGCTACAGAGGGCCACGGCAACCAGGCACAGGGCAAAGATGCAGCACTGGACGTGACCGCGGCCAACCCAAAGTTCTCGGCCTCTGGAAAACCACAGGGGCTGGGGTAGAGTCACTCCAGAAGACACGTATTGAGGATTATGTTCTGCCACCAATTGCTGTTTGTCTACAATGGTTTATAAGCCTACGTATGCCCACGTTTCTGTTTTCTGACAGATAGGGAACGCTGAAGGGGCTGGTAGTTCTGGACAGAGTCAGTCACATAACAGGCAGGCCAGCTGCCGAACACAGGCTCTCACTTCCGTGCACACATGCTGCAACACACAGGCCCATAAGAGGCTGAGGCCGCTGCTACAACATACCATTCACACCAGACACAAAGCCCACAGACCACCCTGAGGGCGGTGGCGGACAACTGTAGAACTGAAACGAACGCCCGGCACCAAGAGTCCGCAGCAGTGCCCTTTACACACCCCTCAACACTGTATATCATGGATGAGAGTCCATCCTTCATGGGCCTTGCCTCTGATGTACTGAAGCAGGGTAACAGGAGAGCCAGCGAACACATAACCTGTGCAATTAGGAACAAACTGACAGTATCAGAGTAGTCAAAGTCAAAAGAAACTTTATTTCGATTGAGTTTTCAATCATAAAAGTACATTGTAGAAAAATATTTACAACAGTTTATAAAAAGTTTTCATTTGAGCAATATTGACTGATAGATACATAGAACATTGAATTAATCATAAAAAAAAATCGTCTATACAATGTCGCACTGTACGGCAATGAAATAACAAGTTGTTCACATAACAAGAATAAAATTTTACAATGCAGTAACCATTAGTTGAGAATGAATTTTCAGACATGCCTTAAGGAAGCAAGCTATAGATTTGGCAGCAAACGGGGTATCTAAGAACTGAAGTGCCAAAGAGCAGGTCTGCATCTTCTCAGACCTGTTTGTCGGAGAAGTGGGACCAGACAGCGTTTACGCGGGGTCTCGTAAAAGCTACAAAATAAAGTTACATGCAAGGTAGACTGGGAAGAACAGCCATCACAAGGACAACTAGCTAGTTCACGTGACCAATCAGAGGGCTCAGGGAACGAAACAAGACGATAAAATGAATCAAACCGAAATCTAGTTAAAACATATCTATCATAATTTGACAGGTAAAAAGACAGATAAGGTTGTATGCCATAGGAGGATTGTATCATCACTAAGTGAGTGTTTGACTGTTTGCCAATTTCAGAACACATGCGTAGGTCTCTTAAATGAGCGACACACAGATTCTTCAAGGTCTTTCTGGGTATAGCCGTTAGTGAGACAGGGTCGGTGAAAAACGCTGGACAATTCAGATCATTCAGAAATTTAAAAACATATAATAGCCGGGGGATCCTTTTCCAGTGGGTCAATGTAAGGCAATCAGTTATTAACGACCTAGTAAGGAGACATTGCTCCTGAGTCCATATACGAAGCCAAAGGAGGATCGGTTGGTATCTAATGGTGTCCGATAGATACTCCCAACCGAGCTCAATATGGGTACCGTAGTTAGGAGCACTTCGGGGGAGGGCTAATATATATTTCAAGAAATTGTTTTCGATTACTTGAAGCTCAGTAGCAGGCGTGTAGCCCCATACACCCGCTCCATAAGTAGCCACACTCAAACATTTGGCTTGGTAGATTTTCAGAATCACGGCAGGGGCAGGCTTGCCCAGCTTCCTTGAAAAAGAGGTCAGCGCCGATGTTGTGCGCTGAAACTGCAATTTCTTGCTGGAGGTGGCAGGTTTCCAGGACAAATGATTGTCGATAAGGATCCCTAAGTAAGGATATGTTTTAGCGTTTTCTAGCCTAGTGTTTTCGATATAAAGAGATTTGCATTTCTGGGCTTTCTTGCCAATATGCATAACAAAAGTCTTGGATTTATTTACTTTTAGTCCAAGAGAAAGCATATATTGGCAGTACTTGTCCAGTTGGAGCTGGAGCTGATTAGGTGTTCTTGCTAAAATGACGGAATCGTCAGCATATAGTAATGCGGGGATTGGCCGGGTGTTTATGCAGGGGAGGTCTTTGTTGTCTACCAGCATCGCTTGTTCCAATCCGTTTGTATAAATATTAAATAAAAATGGAGCAAGGACGCACCCCTGTCTGACGCCTTTTGCAATGCCAAATGATTCCGAAAGCTCTCCATTGATTCCATACCTCACACATGCTTTGGCATCCGAGTAAAGCTCTCGAAGAAATTTCAGGAGTGGAGAATCTACGCCCAAGTTACTCAAGATCTCCCACAGCTTGGAGTGGATTACGCAGTCAAATGCGGAACTTAGGTCCACATAGACCAGGTAGAGATTACCGCCTTTGGCCCAAGCATATTTACCCATGAGCAATGTCAGATTAAGGGCCTGTTCTACAGTGCCCAATCCCTCCTGGAAACCGAACTGTAGGTCGGTTATGATCTTATTCTCTGTGGCCCAGTCCTGGAGACGTTCCAAGATTAGTCTCCCAGCGACCTTGCCCAGCGAATCCAAGAGGGAAATGGGTCTGTAGCAAGCTGGGTTTTCGCGTTCTCCCTTTTTGAAAATGGGTAGGAGCACAGAAGTAGACCAAGAGTCGATAAGGCCAATCTGTGAAGCGGCGACCAGGCAGAGGGCCATGGCGACCAGGCACAGGGCTGCAGAGGCCCATGGCGACCAGGCATAGGGCTGCAGAGGCCCACAGCGACCAGGGACAGGGTGCAGAGGGCCAATGCGACCAGGCACAGGGCTGCAGAGGCCCACGGCGACCAAGCACAGGGCTGCCGAGGGCCATGGCGACCAGGCACAGGGCTGCAGAGGGCCATGGCAACCAGGCACAGGGCTGCAGAGGCCCATGGCGACCAGGGACAGGGCTGCAGAGGGCCACGGCGACCAGGCACAGGGCTACAGAGGGCCACGGCAACCAGGCACTGGGCAAAGACGCAGCACTGGACGTGACCGCGGCCCACCCAAAGTTCTCGGCCTCTGGAAAACCACAGGGGCTGGGGTAGAGTCACTCCAGAAGACACGTATTGAGGATTATGTTCTGCCACCAATTGCTGTTTGTCTACAATGGTTTATAAGCCTACGTATGCCCACGTTTCTGTTTTCTGACAGATAGGGAACGCTGAAGGGGCTGGTAGTTCTGGACAGAGTCAGTCACATAACAGGCAGGCCAGCTGCCGAACACAGGCTCTCACTTCCGTGCACACATGCTGCAACACACAGGCCCATAAGAGGCTAAGGCCGCTGCTACAACATACCATTCACACCAGACACAAAGCCCACAGACCACCCTGAGGGCGGTGGCGGACAACTGTAGAACTGAAACGAACGCCCGGCACCAGGAGTCCGCAGCAGTGCCCTTTACACACCCCTCAACACTGTATATCATGGATGAGAGTCCATCCTTCATGGGCCTTGCCTCTGATGTACTGAAGCAGGGTAACAGGAGAGCCAGCGAACACATAACCTGTGCAAGTAGGAACAAACTGACAGTATCAGAGTAGTCAAAGTCAAAAGAAACTTTATTTCGATTGAGTTTTCAATCATAAAAGTACATTGTAGAAAAATATTTACAACAGTTTATAAAAAGTTTTCATTTGAGCAATATTGACTGATAGATACATAGAACATTGAATTAATCATAAAAAAAAATCGTCTATACAATGTCGCACTGTACGGCAATGAAATAACAAGTTGTTCACATAACAAGAATAAAATTTTACAATGCAGTAACCATTAGTTGAGAATGAATTTTCAGACATGCCTTAAGGAAGCAAGCTATAGATTTGGCAGCAAACGGGGTATCTAAGAACTGAAGTGCCAAAAGAGCAGGTCTGCATCTTCTCAGACCTGCTTGTCGGAGAAGTGGGACCAGCCAGCGTTTACGCGGGGTCTCGTAAAAGCTACAAAATAAAGTTACATGCAAGGTAGACTGGGAAGAACAGCCATCACAAGGACAACTAGCTAGTTCACGTGACCAATCAGAGGGCTCAGAGAACGAAACAAGACGATAAAATGAATCAAACCGAAATCTAGTTAAAACATATCTATCATAATTTGACAGGTAAAAAGACAGATAAGGTTGTATGCCATAGGAGGATTGTATCATCACTAAGTGAGTGTTTGACTGTTTGCCAATTTCAGAACACATGCGTAGGTCTCTTAAATGAGCGACACACAGATTCTTCAAGGTCTTTCTGGGTATAGCCGTTAGTGAGACAGGGTCGGTGAAAAACGCTGGACAATTCAGATCATTCAGAAATTTAAAAACATATAATAGCCGGGGGATCCTTTTCCAGTGGGTCAATGTAAGGCAATCAGTTATTAACGACCTAGTAAGGAGACATTGCTCCTGAGTCCATATACGATGCCAAAGGAGGATCGGTTGGTATCTAATGGTGTCCGATAGATACTCCCAACCGAGCTCAATATGGGTACCGTAGTTAGGAGCACTTCGGGGGAGGGCTAATATATATTTCAAGAAATTGTTTTCGATTACTTGAAGCTCAGTAGCAGGCGTGTAGCCCCATACACCCGCTCCATAAGTAGCCACACTCAAACATTTGGCTTGGTAGATTTTCAGAATCACGGCAGGGGAAGGCTTGCCCAGCTTCCTTGAAAAAGAGGTCAGCGCCGATGTTGTGCGCTGAAACTGCAATTTCTTGCTGGAGGTGGCAGGTTTCCAGGACAAATGATTGTCGATAAGGATCCCTAAGTAAGGATATGTTTTAGCGTTTTCTAGCCTAGTGTTTTCGATATAAAGAGATTTGCATTTCTGGGCTTTCTTGCCAATATGCATAACAAAAGTCTTGGATTTATTTACTTTTAGTCCAAGAGAAAGCATATATTGGCAGTACTTGTCCAGTTGGAGCTGGAGCTGATTAGGTGTTCTCGCTAAAATGACGGAATCGTCAGCATATAGTAATGCGGGGATTGGCCGGGTGTTTATGCAGGGGAGGTCTTTGTTGTCTACCAGCATCGCTTGTTCCAATCCGTTTGTATAAATATTAAATAAAAATGGAGCAAGGACGCACCCCTGTCTGACGCCTTTTGCAATGCCAAATGATTCCGAAAGCTCTCCATTGATTCCATACCTCACACATGCTTTGGCATCCGAGTAAAGCTCTCGAAGAAATTTCAGGAGTGGAGAATCTACGCCCAAGTTACTCAAGATCTCCCACAGCTTGGAGTGGATTACGCAGTCAAATGCGGAACTTAGGTCCACATAGACCAGGTAGAGATTACCGCCTTTGGCCCAAGCATATTTACCCATGAGCAATGTCAGATTAAGGGCCTGTTCTACAGTGCCCAATCCCTCCTGGAAACCGAACTGTAGGTCGGTTATGATCTTATTCTCTGTGGCCCAGTCCTGGAGACGTTCCAAGATTAGTCTCCCAGCGACCTTGCCCAGCGAATCCAAGAGGGAAATGGGTCTGTAGCAAGCTGGGTTTTCGCGTTCTCCCTTTTTGAAAATGGGTAGGAGCACAGAAGTAGACCAAGAGTCGATAAGGCCAATCTGTGAAGCGGCGACCAGGCAGAGGGCCATGGCGACCAGGCACAGGGCTGCAGAAGCCCATGGCGACCAGGCATAGGGCTGCAGAGGCCCACAGCGACCAGGGACAGGGTACAGAGGGCCAATGCGACCAGGCACAGGGCTGCAGAGGCCCACGGCGACCAAGCACAGGGCTGCCGAGGGCCATGGCGACCAGGCACAGGGCTGCAGAGGGCCATGGCAACCAGGCACAGGGCTGCAGAGGCCCATGGCGACCAGGGACAGGGCTGCAGAGGGCCACGGCGACCAGGCACAGGGCTACAGAGGGCCACGGCAACCAGGCACTGGGCAAAGACGCAGCACTGGACGTGACCGCGGCCCACCCAAAGTTCTCGGCCTCTGGAAAACCACAGGGGCTGGGGTAGAGTCACTCCAGAAGACACGTATTGAGGATTATGTTCTGCCACCAATTGCTGTTTGTCTACAATGGTTTATAAGCCTACGTATGCCCACGTTTCTGTTTTCTGACAGATAGGGAACGCTGAAGGGGCTGGTAGTTCTGGACAGAGTCAGTCACATAACAGGCAGGCCAGCTGCCGAACACAGGCTCTCACTTCCGTGCACACATGCTGCAACACACAGGCCCATAAGAGGCTGAGGCCGCTGCTACAACATACCATTCACACCAGACACAAAGCCCACAGACCACCCTGAGGGCGGTGGCGGACAACTGTAGAACTGAAACGAACGCCCGGCACCAGGAGTCCGCAGCAGTGCCCTTTACACACCCCTCAACACTGTATATCATGGACGAGAGTCCATCCTTCATGGGCCTTGCCTCTGATGTACTGAAGCAGGGTAACAGGGGAGCCAGCGAACACATAACCTGTGCAAGTAGGAACAAACTGACAGTATCAGAGTAAAATGGAAAGCAGACTGGAGGGAACATGCAGGCTGGGGGAGTCTGACGGTCTTTATCTGAATCAAACTACCTTTGACCGTAAAACACGTGAACATCTGTTTTTTAACAAGGCACGCTGTCTGCTCCCTTTGTTTCCGCTGTTCTTGGAAATCAGGGGCTCGATTCACAGAACTAACTTAAGACAAAATCCTAAACTTACTACCATTTTGGTGTTCACAGAAGGCGCTTACTCATTTTGGTATTCACAGAAGGCACTTACTAATTTTGGTACTCACAGAAGGCACTTAAGTGCCTTTGTGAATACCAAAATGAGTAAGTTACTCAAAATGAGTAAGTTACTCAACATGAGTAAGTTACTTATTCTGGTATTCACAGAAGGCACTTGCTCATCAATGAGTGAGTGTCTTCTGTGAATACCAAAATGAGTAAGTTACTCAAAATGAGTAAGTTACTCAAAATGAGTAAGTTACTCATTCTAGTATTCACAGAAGGCACTTACTCATCAATGAGCAAGTGCCTTCTGTGAATACCAAAATGAGTAAGTGCCTTCTGTGAATACCAAAATGGTAGTAAGTTTAGGATTTTGTCTTAAGTTATTTCTGTGACTCGGGCCCCAGGTTCCTCCATTCTTTATCAGCCCCCTCAGCCCGTGCCGCCATGTTCATCGCGCCACAGACACGACCTTCCCTTAGCTCTGCTGCGAGTAGATAACCTGGTGTAAAAATATCGCCGCAGGCTTGGAAGACAGTCTGCCTGAAGCCGCAGAGCCGGACAGCGGCCTGCAGATTCTACAGCTGACAAGGTCAATAGGTCTGGCAGCGTGTTTCTAATTCTTTATGGGTTCAGTAGGACGACGTGTTTTCTGCCGTGAGACTAACGCAGTGTAAAGTTCAAAGTTGTGACAGTACACATTTTGTAACTCTAATATTAACAACCCGTAAACTATATAAATGAATGATTGCAGGCACGCCCACACGCAACACGTAACACGTAACCATTGGGGACTTTTCTTAACCTGTGTTTCGAAGCCGAACCTGCCACCCGCTGGCCCACATCCCTGCCAAGGATCACACCAGCTACACACCACGGGGCGGCATAATCGAGGGGCATGGAAATACAGTCAGGATGCAGCGTGGTTACTCACCTCCTTTTATGCTGTCATTTGGGACATATTTTGCAATTCTGCAGGTGCCACATTTTTTTCGCATAACTATACATTTGCCGCACGCAATCCATCAGCTGGTCTATAATTTGCTGATTTTTGGAAAACACGTGTTTCTAGAAAGGGATCAAAATTTACTAACGACGCTGTCACCCGTGCAGAGACAGCGCCTGCGCGGGTCACTTTTCTGGTCTTAGGTCTTAAACTGACACTAATGGTTTAGACCTTTGCGCAGACAGGGTTAACGTGCAAAAATAACAAAACCCTGAATTCACAATGCCACAAAATTAGCCACATCAAACACACCTGTTCTTGGTTGAGTACTACTGGGAATGTCACGTGACGTATTCTCCATGCTCCCAACTCCCCACACAGTGAAACTGAAACGAATGCAGGCCCATGTGCAAATGTACATTTTGTTTCATTTTTCTTCACCGTGGAAAAAAGCATTGTGCCCCGAATAGAAACCCATTCCTCTGCACCCCACCAAGTTTGGTAGTTAACCAATCCCTTGCCCGCCCTGCAATGGGAGTTACCTCAGCTCTTAGCTGGAGTAAAACTCGGACTATTTACGCTTGTCAGGAATCCCTCTGTGAAATCATGCTAGGCATTCTTAGTTTATTTCCAGGCATAAAGTACAGATATCTGCAGCAATAATGACTTATGAATCATGCCTGTTAGTCTGTGGGATGTGTGGTTGGGCGTTCGCTCAAGCGTTATTCTTTCCCTCCATCACAAAGGTAAAGTGGTCAGTGATGAGATTACGAGACTTCTTCAAAGGCTATACTTCGTCCAAGACCCAGCAGTCACTCAGAGGTAAGGGCATATGTAAACAAGCATTGGAAATGCAATAGGTCTCGCAATAGAAAAGTGTGAGTTTTTGGTGTGGTAAATTTAAATATTATTGACATTTTTTATGTTGTGCAAATTATAAAAGTATTTTTTTTTGTTATTATAAATGCCAATAGTTATAAAATTATCAAATGTTACATCTATAGCATTAGTAAAGGTACATGTTTAGTTTCCCCCTGTCTTACATGTATTGATCTGACAAATCACAATGTTTCAAAAATGTGTGAGGTTGTGGTTGTGTGTGTGGTGTTGTGGTTGCGTGTGAGTGTGTTTGTGTGTGTGTGGTTGTTTTGGATTGTGTGTGTGGTTGTGTGTGTGGTTGTGTGTGTGGTTGGGTGTGGTTGTGTGTGTGTGTTGTGTGTGTGGTTGTCTGTGTGGTTGTCTGTGTGATGTGTGTGTGTGGTTGTCTGTGTGTGGTTGTCTGTGTGGTTGTCTGTGTGGTTGTCTGTGCGGTTGTGTGTGTGTGTGATTGTGTGTGTGTGGTTGTGTGTGTGTGGTTGTATGTCTGGTTGTGGCTTTGTTTGTGGTGTTGTGGTTGCGGTGGTGTGTGTTTGTGTGTGTGTGGTTGTGGTTGTGTGTGTCTCCACAGCATTTAATCTGGCACTGGGTGCAAAGGGTTCCACCACTAAAGACTCTTCTGTGTTAGCCCCTTACATGTCATGTTATTCTGGCCCTGAACATCAGCACTCTTTTTGATTTGAAAAAAGAACGGGAACAAATTTTTGATAGACATTTCTTGGTTCATTGTAAGAAACCTGCAAATTAAACACAAATACAATTGATGTGTGAGCACACAGACTAGGGGCCAGATGTAGGTAATCCAGATTTATCGATTCTAAAATACCGAAATTTACCGATTCGGTATTTTAGAATCGGTAAATGGGATGTATGTATTAGTTCGGTATTTTTTAACAAATCTGTAATCGGTATTTACCGATTTGGTATTTCCCATTCATCCCTATGGGCCTCCAGGCCCATAGGAATGAATGGGAATTACTGAATCGGTAAATACCGATTCAGTAAAATGGGGAACACATTCAAGGGCGGCAGGGTGTCACTTTGACACCCTGTTGCACCCCTGAATAGTGCATGGGTGCACATGTGGCACACATACATGCCCTAAGGGCATGTATGTCTGCCACATGGCACTGTTAAAAAAAAGCACAAAATTGCTTTTTAACAGTTTTTGTTATTTACCACCAACTTGTAGTTGGTGGTAAATAACAACTCCTTACAAGTGAAAAGCACTCACTTGAGTGCTTCCCACATTAAGGATTCAGTAATTTACCGAATCGGTATTTAAGAATTCGGTAATTTACCGATTCCTTAAATTATCAATTCGGTAAATTACTGAATCCTTAAATAAGGCCCCTACATCTAAAATGCCTAATACCGGTCGGTAACGGCCGAAATTCGGTAATTTCGGCCGTTACCGACCGATATTAGGCTTCCTACATCTGGCCCTAGATCTGTTTACAGTCGCAAGCATTTTTTTAATAGAGATGTGTCTTGTTTTTTGCAACAACAAAAACGCAACACTCATTTTCCTGAGCGGATTCTGAGGCCTTCTTTCCCCCATTTGCATCCATGCTCCTCTGCAAGAAGCACTAACTAGGACTGCCAACCTAGCTGATGTTTATTCTTTTATGCGAAAGATATACGCAGTGTTTCTAAAACGCACAGCAGTGGCTTGTTAAAGTTATTACTTGAATAAA
This sequence comes from Lissotriton vulgaris, assembly GCF_964263255.1. Classification (NCBI taxonomy): domain Eukaryota; kingdom Metazoa; phylum Chordata; class Amphibia; order Caudata; family Salamandridae; genus Lissotriton; species Lissotriton vulgaris. The sequence continues at coordinate 274,167,540 of NC_141698.1, read as the reverse complement.
AGAAACCTGTTTTCAAGTTGTTGTTTAAACGTGCTCACTCCTCGAGAAATATACACAACACAAGAACTAAAACACTACAAAAAGTAAGAAACGTCATGTCCTGTTGTAAGTGTGCTAGCGGACAAGCTGGTGTCTGTCTAGCAGAGCACGCCTAATTCTCAGAGTTCTCCGAGGTACGAACGTTAACAGGATGTTTATAGCCGAAATAATGCTAAAATGAAATCCTATTTCACTCTGGGTGCTCAGAAAAGTCAAGATTTGCAATTGAGAATCACTTTCGCCAAGCAGCTTATGAACAAGGAAATGGAGGACAAAGGGCAAGCAGCGACATTGTAGGTCCTTTATCTGAAACAAACATCGTTGGAGTGCATTTCGACCACATGAACTCTCTCAGATCTGGGATGTTAGCATTCCTGTAGGGCATTGAGCAAAGAGCGCTATGGGGCAGGGAGAGGCAAGCAATCCAGTAAGGTGGGGGGGGGATTCTTTATAATACACGGCTACCGTTTCGGTTAAATATTATTCGGCACCACATTTGCCTGAGTGATACCAGACACAACGAGGGTCCAAGATATGTATGTGCCTAAGCGAGACGCTTGGGAGAGCGAGGCTGACCAGGAGGGAGGGGACAAGGGAGGGGTTACGGCAAGCAGAGGAGCCTGATTACGGCCACAGCTTACAAATAAGGTAGGGAGAAACCTGTTTTTATGAGCTCTGTGCTGGGGGAGTGGGAGGGACATTAAAGCATTAAAGGAAGGGGGCGGAGAGGAGCCTGTGAGAACTCGTGGTCCAATCGATTCAAGGAAAAAACCCAGAGTTTAAAGAAATTTACCCGAGATGTTGGAAGCTACGAATTTTTATGTGTAAGTGTGGCTCACTACTTCAGAACAATTGTGGAAATATGCGACGGGAAACAAGTGAAGTACCGAAAATTATTTACCACCTCCCAATTATAGTTATATCCGCAAGCAATCCCATGCCCATTACCAATAATCAGTCAGTTGGCAGTGTAGAAGGTCCAAGCGTTTATTATAACAAACAAACTCTGCCAGAGGAGCTCCTTGCGACCTAACCCCACGAGGTCTGCCAAGAAGACTGCTGGCACATTGTCAGGACATCACATATATACAGTTGCATTCTCGAAACCGTTGCCTAAGATGGAAAAATACAAGTTGGTACAGGTTGGTGCAAAAGGAAAGACCATATATGGCAGACAAAGCGCTCTTGGTTCAGCTCATCCTAGCAAGGTCGGACGGGTGACTCCCTTCTGCCAACTCCGAGACAGTCCGCCCCGCACCCCTCCCGGAATGTGCCTATCAGGCCTCCTCCTGCTACCTACAACCTTGACGGGCCTAACGAGCTGAAACAGCAGTTTTGCAACAGTTGGGGCTATTTCTCAGGAGAACGACTTCGGTGCAAGAAATGAATGGGGTGTACTAATGTAAGGCTTCGAGCGAGGCCACAAAATGGCGTCGGTCAAGTCAAGCAAGTGTAAAACGTGCAAAGCGGTGCAGGTTAGAAATATAAAATACTGCAATACGAATTTGTGCTAATGTTCGCGTATGTGTGCTAAGTAATTTAGATACATCATGCTAACTCTAAATATCGATTATATGCTTTGCATAACCGAAAATCGATTCCGGTTCCTCAAACCCTCCTTTTAGCGTGGTGTAGCTAAATACAAAGGCAGGCATTAATCTCTGAAAACCTCCTCATTAAGGGCCATTAATTCATGAATTTCCTGTTGTAGCATCTGAACTTTGGCGGGGACTGGGGCAGGCACGCACAGGGCTGTAACTCTGGAAGCACAATAGGAGCAAAAGGCTGGACCACATTGTATCAGGACGCAGCAGGTAAAAATGACACCGGCTGCTCCACCCAAAATCAATAACAACTTCCATCCCCAGGTGGACAGGAGCCCCCAGAACCAGCCGGACAGTGACCAGGACCCATTGTCATTATGCATTTCGGATGCAAAGCGATGCAACTTTTGAATGGCTAGATGAACAGTGGGGGCGGAGTCTGGAATATACACGCAGCAAGAGCTGCCAATCACTCGGCATGCTCCGCCTCGATCAGCCAAGATAACGTCCAAAACCATACGGTTTTGGAGCGCAACAAGCCTGGTCGCCTGAAGCTCAACAATAAGGTTGGCCAAGATGTCAGTAGTTATATTAATGACATTTTCCACTATCCTGGACAATCTTCTTATTTCTCTGCTATTAAATATGGGTCCCCAGAATGGGACCAAGCTTTTGCTAAAATCCGTGAATTGCTGCAAAAAGGTGTCGGTCTGATCGACTTCTGTTGTGATGAGCTGCCTACGTTGCCTATTGGGTACTGCGCTTACTGGGTGTAGCTGGTGTGTTCTGTGATAGTCAGATGGTGCTATGTATACAGGCGGGTATAGGAAGGACAAATAACAGTGCCCAGCCCAATCACGTGGCAACCAGGTATATGCATTTTCTCCGCATACAAAGTACACATTGGGTGGCGTTAACAACGGGGGGCTGCTGACTTTCTTCATACGATAGGTATAATTGCAGATACTGTCACCAACCTGTACATGCCCTATTCCTTGTACACAGAAATTGGAAGAAGCATTTAAAATAGGAATGGGTACAATACGGTCGCTTGTAACATTTCGTTCAACAAAAAGCTGAAAGTATTGAGAAGCATTAAAATGGCTAAAATCATAGAGATCTTCCTGCATACAGGTATCGTTCCTAACCTTCATGTACCTGTTCATGCATGCCAGAGGGTCTATCGACCCCCGTCCCCCATTTCCTTTTTGGTCAAACCCCCGATGCTCCTCGACATATGCTAAAATCATGTTATAATCGTTCACATCATAATGTCTGCGATTATCTATATAGTGATGGTACATGGCGGAAAACAGTTTGAACCATGCTTCACAGCTCCCTAGATAGGACACGGGTAGTGAGAGGAACAGATCATGATTATGCATAACGGAAGGCAGAAGTCAACAAACCCAGCAATCAGTAGTGTTGGTAACACTGTGTGTCGGATGAAGCATTTCAACAAATACATTTTTCGCATAGGTCTGGCGATGTCGTTCTTTGTGGGGTGCTAGAGTGAACAGCAAATGCTCAGATGGTGCAGCAGTAGACGGTAAAAACTTCTGCAAAGGGTATTTATGTTCTAGGTATACAAATAAGCCCATGAAAACAGCAATTATAACAGTCATAACCAATACAAAGGCTACCTTGACCCTAGTGGTCCATGTTGAGAACATCGGTTCATAGAATGGTACGTGTCGTGGTGGAATGGGAAATTCTTCTTCTAAGACAATACGGCCAAAAGGGTACATTCCTAGCTAAAAGTCCAAAAAATAAGCTCGGGCCTAACAGTCCGTCCTGTGTCTCACAGGTAGACTCCTATCGTTCATCTCAAGCAACCAAAGAGTGGTGGTCAAAATGTATTCTGTTGTGCAACCTGGCCGTCCACAATAGCTGGTCTTCTTTCTGAACAGAGCACAGTGATCAAAGTTCCAGCTCTCAACGGGTTCAGTCCAGTGTCTCGCTCAGTACCTCAGACCAACAAACTAGCAAGCCCTATCTATTCAATCGAGTCTTTCCTTATCTCCTAGTGGTGGGGTCTGAGGCACCGTGGTGTTTTCTTGGCCGTAGGTTGTACCGCACATGACCCGGAACTTCCTGATCAGAAAATAGTACTGCAGGTACTTCTCTTGCATGAGAACTTTCGCTTGCCGGGGTACTCAAAACAGGATTCAAAGCAATTGCAGATTCAGCAGAGACCGGTTCACCTGATCTCCTCACTCCCTCCTCTTGCCTTTGTTCAATCTCGCAGGCGTCGGAGAAGGGTACGAATGCAGCAGCTCTCTCAGTTTCCTGTGTCAGAATTCCCCCTGGGCGTTGCTGATCATATGGAAGTGGAAGCGGCAGCTTCTTCAGATGGGAGACGTGGATCCAGTGTTTCCTCCTATCCACTTTGACCGCCGTCCGGGTGGCAAGCAGAATCTGCCGTGGCTCAGACCTCCTCGGAGCCAAGCTGGTGTCTCGTTCAAACTCCTTGACTAGAACCCACTGACCGGGTTGTAGTCGATGTCCGGGGCCCTCTGGCAGAGGCTGCAGTACAGAAGCTACCTGCTGATGAATAGAACGGAGATCTTTAGTCAAAGCATATAGGTAGTCAATCAACATAGGATATTCAATATCAGAAAAGGATCGTGGTCTGGGTACCCCCCATACATTAGCGGGCCTGCCAAAGATAATCTCATATGAAGAAAGGCCAGAGCGAGAGTGTGGGGTAACCCGTAGTGACATGAGGGCTAAGGGCAAGGTGTCCGGCCATTTCAAACCTGTGCTTTCCTGAATTTTGGCCATCTTGAGCTTGAGAATCCCATTATACTTCTCCACAAGCCCTGCTGATTGTGGATGTCGGGCAGCGTGGAATTTCTGTTTTATCTGTAAACCCTCACAAATATGCTTAACAAGGGCCCCATGGAAGTGCCCCCCATTGTCTGACCAGATCAAACGGGGCAAACTGAAGCGTGGCACAAACTCCTTGAGAAGGGCCTTTGCTGTGGCCATAGCAGTGTTTTCCTTAGTAGGGTAGGCCTCAACCCATTTGCTAAAAGCACACACCACCACCAGGACGTACTTTAAGTTATTAACACGCTCATCGTGGATGTAATCCATCTGGAGTACTTCAAAAGGCAGCGTTGGAGGTGCAAAATTCCCGCTCAGGACATTCTCTCCCTTCCCCGGGTTGTGTTGCAAACAGACCATGCAGTATTGGACCAACCGGACAGCAGTCCTTTGGATGTTAGTGTTGTTCCAAACTGGGTCCATGAGCCCGCAAATACCTTTTGCTCCTATGTGGGCAGGGCCGTGTGCCATAGTCACAACGGCCTGCACTAATGCATTGGGCAGTAACCACCTTTGTTTGTCTGTTAGATCAACCCAACAATTATTTTCATCCAGTCTTCCTACCTCTTTTTTCCATTTCTCTAATTCTGTGGGGGTAGCTTTCTTCTGTAATTCTCTCACACTTTCCATAGTATTATCAAACAATTCAGATTCCTCCACCGATCTCACGGAGGAGGTCACAAACATAGCGGACATTGGGGATTGGGCTGTCTGTTTGACCACCTGATCTGCAAAAGCATTTCCTTCCCCCACTTCATCCACTATTGCTTTGTGTGCACTGCATTTGATGATGGCTAATTTCTTGGGCAGAGTGAGGGCATCTAACAGTCGTAGAACCAGGGGGCCATTCTGTATTTTCTGACCATGGGAAGTAAGGAAACCCCGCTCCCTCCACAGCGGCCCAAAGCTATGGGCCACGCCGAAGGCGTATTGGCTGTCTGTGTAAATGTTAACTTCGAGTCCTTCACTCAATTTGCAGGCTCGTAGTAAGGCCATAAGTTCAGCAGCCTGGGCTGATCGGTGAGGCATTCGGAATGTTTCGACTACTGTCTTCAAGGTCGTAATTGCATATGCAGCTGTTGTTGTTCAATCTGCTAGTTTAAAACAGGACCCATCCACATATAACTCCCCTTGAGGGTCAGATAGAGGAATGTCAGTAAGGTCAATTCTGCCTTTAGTTTCTTCTTCAGTGCGATAAATGCAATCATGTGTGTCATTGGTAAGTTCACTCGGAGGGAGTGGTAAAAGTGTAGCCGGATTTAGTGTTGCACATCGTGTGATCGTGATGTGTGGTGCAAACAATGTCAATTCATATCCAGTGAGGCGCGCACTTGTAAGATGCTGTGTCTTGGTCTTATTTAACAATGTGTCCACAGCATGCGGCACCATCACCGTCAGATTGGAATTTAGAACGAGTCCTTCGGACTGCCGGATAGCTACCACGACAGCTGTTGTGGCCCTCAGACAGCTAGGAAGTGCATTGGCGACATTATCCAGTGTGGCTGACAGATAAGCGCAAGGTCTTTGCTTACCACCAAAGTCCTGCGTTAACACTGAAAGTGAGCAACCGTCGACCTCGTGCACGTATAGTACAAAAGGTTTACGGTAGTCAGGAGTGCCCAAGACAGGAGCAGAACATAAAGCAGTTTTTAAAGAGTCAAAAGAGTGCTGACATTCATTCGTCCAGGGGAGGGGTTCATGCACTTCCTTAGTAGTCAGATGCAACAGAGGTTTATCAAGAAGAGAAAACTTAGGTATCCGTTGGCGACAGTAAGAGGTGATGCCAAGAAAAGCACGAACTTCGCGCTGCGTGCAAAGAACAAACATTTTAGAAATGGTAGTAATACGTTCAGGTGTTAGTCATCTACCCTCCTTCGACAGTAGATGACCTAAGTAGGTTACTTCCTGTCGACAGTATTGGAATTTAGATAAAGATACCTTGTTCCCTTTAGCAGCCAAATGGTGTAGCAATTTAACAGTGTCCGCTTTGCAGCCGTCTTCTGTGTCCGAAGCAATGAGCAAGTCGTCCACATATTGCGAAAGAGACGTTGCCTTCCGGCAAGTCTAGATCGTCCAGCAAAGCCTTAAGGGCTTGGCTATATATGCTCGGGCTTTCAGTATAGCCTTGAGGTGCCAGATAACGAGAATCCGAAAATCTGTCTGCTATCAGGATGGATAGGGATGCTGAAGAAGGCATTTTTCAGGTCTATGACCGAAAAGTACTGGGCAGTTGGCGGAATCATCGTGAGGATCGTGGTGATGTCCGTCACCACAGGATACTGTGGTATAACAATCTTGTTAACAGCTCTAAGGTCAATCACAAAATGGTAAGCATCACCATGCCCCTGCGCACCGGAGTCAGAATTCCTTTTCAGAATCTGGAGAATCGGGCTATTGCAAACATTAGCAGCCGTTTCTTCCACCACCCCTTTGTCGATGAGATCTTGGATAATGGACAGCAGAGCCCGTTCGCCCGCTGGTGCTATTTTGTACTGCGGGATATGTGGCATTTTTGAGCCTTGTTTCAGCGTAATGTGAACCGGTGGAATATCCAACTTACCCACGTCAGCATCCCCTGTTGCCCATAGAGTCGCGGGAATGCCGTCAAACTCAGGTGAAAGAGGTTCATTTTTAGCAAAACATTGTTTCATGTGGTCAGCGTAGGGTTGTATTGTTAAATAAACCCCGTCAGCAGAGCAATGTAGTGTTGCATTTAATTTCTTTAACATATCCAAGCCCAGCAAGTTCTCCCCACAATGTGAGGTTAGCAAAAGAGGTGTGTCAATAGTGGCGGGACCGATCGTGAAGGGGAGAGGTTTTTAGATGGGACTGACAACTGGGACTCCCGAGAATCCCACTGAGACATTATTTTGCCCGGACAGAGCCGCCCCTGGAACCAATGATCGAGCAACTGAACTATTCATTGCTCCCGTGTCAATTAGGAAATTCTCAGAAGTCCCCATCACTTCCCCTTTTACATAAGGTCCCTTTTGATTGACCGGGATCGACACTTGGCCCCCACTCTGTCCCTGGCTGTCCTATGCGTGGTCATACGCATCTTAATCCTCATATGCGTAATCCTCGTGATAGTACTGCTTGCCTTGGTGATTATCGAAATGATTTCGTTAAGACTTGCCTGATCCTTCCTCTCTGCGCATATCACTCCGATCGGGGCCACCTCGTCCACGCCCTCGCCCTCTGACTGCACCGTTCTGGGCAAGCAACAACGGACACTGTGCTTTCCAATGCCCCTCCTCCCTACAATAGGAACATTGGTTTAAACCCACAGTCGGAGCCCCGCCCGTGCCTCGGCCTGCACCCGCCCCTCTGGACATGGGCCCTCTGGCTCCTCTCCCTCCTCCTTGTCCCCGGACTACTTGCTGAAGCAACACTCGAGTTTTGAGGTCTTTGGCCTTCTTCTCTACCTTTTCCTTGCTCTCGTTCTCTCTATGTTCATAATACTGGGCCATGCTCAAAATTACAGAAGGGGTGGACGTAGTCCAGGTACTTTCTGCTGCCTGTAGTTGTGCTTAAATTTCCGGAGCCGGGTTCATAACAAACCTGTTCACAAACAACCTAGTTCCACCCTTGGTAGCCAAATCCTGTCCGCTAAAGTCAATAAAGACTCCTTCGAACCTCGTGAAGAAGTTTGATACGCTTTCATCGTTTTTCTCTCTGCAAGCCGTCAATTTATCCCAGTCAACCTTCTGCGGGGGTATCAAAGTGTGCATAAATGCAATTATCTTCGCCGGCAGAGATGTTATTTAGTTCCTAGGCTTATCTCCTGGTTTACGATCCCGGTCCCAACCTTTCAAGTCATCCCAGGTCCCCCCTAGTTCAGCGTGGTCAGCATCAAGAACTTGCCGCCATATATCAACAGGCCCCAGTAACCCAAAGAATAACTCGACATCCGCCAGGGTCATAACGGCAGATGCCACAGCTTCGGTCAGTTCCTTATAGTAGGCAGTAGGATTCTTTCGGGGGTCAGGTAGTTGGGATTTCAGAGCAAGGACCTCACTTCTTTTCCACGGAGTGTATACCCATTGCTCCTGAAACGAGCGTCTATCCGAGCCCGTACTATCTGTTGGTTATCATCGCGTAGTTCGGGAACCTCGGGGTGATAAATAGGGTGTACTTCTCGCATGGGATGCTGGGAAGTCCAAAGGGGGCTCTTCAGAAACATCCTGCCTCGGTATTGAACCAGCGTGACTATGTTCTTGTACACCTCCTCCGGTATCATGTTAAATTTATGGGTACAATCTCGATTGTTATGCAGTATCTGAGGAGCTCTTCCATTATCGAAGCTGACCTCCCAAGACCCTATGAGGGAATTGGACATTTAGAACAACACGTGTTGCTGCATTACTGGTTCTAAATCTTTTACGGTACTCCATATGTCAGCCACAGTGTATACATCACTCCCCATCCATCTGACGGTCTGATCTGCTAAGGCTTCCTTCTCACCATATGCCACGGATGATCTGGTGAATAGTCGTTTACCATCCAACCCTCCTGATTCCCCTTTTGGCGTCTGTTCTGACGTTCCGGATGTTGTGCCGGCCGATTGGGATGTCCATACGGGACTCGGGACGCTTAACTGTATACGGGGTGATTCTAGAGCCTGCCTAGGGTCAGGGACAAGGGTGACCAGGTCCCTCACTGAGGTAGATGGGGCACTGGCATTTCCCTGGGGGTGAGGGACCCACGTTCCTCCTGCGTGGAGGCTCGGAGCGCAGCCATCACCTGCACGGGCACCTGCACAGGCACCGCGGGGTAAATGCGCTGCGGGGCATATGGTGGGGGAGGTCTTTTATCTAACAAATCTTCTATCTCATCTTCAGCCACATCTCGTGTTACATAGCTTTTATCCACCTGCAACCTGAATTGTCTATCTGCATACTCAATATTCTTCTCTGTCCTGTTTTTGTCATGTGCAACGGCTTTCTGAGTTACAGTCTGCTCTTGCTGTATTTTGAGAAGTTTCTCTGACTGAATGCGTCTTCTCTTTGCCTCTTTCTGCCATTTGTTAAGAGTGTCAAACATGGCCTGTCTGCTGCGTTTAGCAAACAGACGCTCTTGTAAATACTGAATCTTTTTCTCATCAAAAGACCCAGTTTTCGGCCACTGTAGTTCCACATTATCCTTTGTATATTTGTGCTACAAAGAAATGAAAATAAGGGGGCCTATACCGTGCTTGCAATACATACCGTGACTGGGTGTTCCTTCCGGAGGGGCTGGCTGGCTTTCGTCCAACCTCGTGCTCTCTCGGTAAACGCAGCCAAAGTATAATTTACTAAGACACGGCATTGCCCTTTCTCTACCCCACTCGAGCTGAAAAGGAATCAGGTATTATTATACACAAGAATAGCATAATCAATGTTTATTTAATCACAACCCTCTCATACACATGGCCATGTTTTCATTCAAAATCACTCTTGCGTTGCAAAAACAAACCTTCAATTTGACATGAAAACGAAAACACAGATATTTGTAAACATAAAACGAAAATCACAGATATTTGCAAACAAGAGGTGGAGCCCGTCGACTTCCATCTATGGAGAACCCTTTTTCAAATATTCAAAGCTGCAAAGAACGCCTTCTGACAAAAGTCTTGTCCTTAGACTGCCTAGAGATAGCTACACAGGTTTTAAACCACAGACCAACCTACAGGCCACCCGACAGCATTTATGGTTTATCTCCCGAACTATGCTGTCTAAGCCCGCTTTTTCAATCGCCACTCCAGATCTGTTCGAGTGCTACCCAATCTCAACTGCCGGCATTCCCGAGAACAGTCTGGCCGAGTGAGAGCCGCAGCTCCCACAAAGGTGTCTAGACTCTATCTCTAGTGATCCCACACAAATCAAACAAGAGGCATCTGCACGTGCAATTTCAATGTTGCCCTGTCAGACCCTCTATTCAGAGTTTCTCCATGACCACAGGTCACCAAATGCCAAGTACCAAATCCAAAGTTTCAAACGTGATCCAACACAAAACGAGACAAGACACTCACCTGGTGCACGCAGTTCAGATTGCACGTTCTTCACTGCCTACTCTTGTTAAGGCCAACGTGGCTGGTTCTCGGGTCACACCCGAAGGACTCCGGCGTGGGGCCACTAGCAGCTGAGGTTCTTGGGATCGGGAGAGCGGAGCAAACCCCGAATTCTCGTTGGTCTATTCTGCAACCCCCCCGATCGAGATCACCGCTTTCAATGTCCCGTTTGTCATCTGAATACAGAGGGACGACCCCAACACGGAGTCCCGGCGGAGTCGCCAACTGAAGTACCGAAAATTATTTACCACCTCTCAATTATAGTTATATCCGCAAGCAATCCCATTCCCATTACCAATAATCAGTCAGTTGGCAGTGTAGAAGGTCCAAGCGTTTATTATAACAAACAAACTCTGCCAGAGAAGCTCCTTGCGACCTAACCCCACAAGGTCTGCCAAGAAGACTGCTGGCACATTGTCAGAACATCACATATATACAGTGGCATTCTCGAAACCGTTGCCTAAGATGGAAAAATACAAGTTGGTACAGGTTGGTGCAAAAGGAAAGACCATATATGGCAGACAAAGCGCTCTTGGTTCAGCTCATCCTAGATTAGCAAGGTCGGACGGGTGACTCCCTTCTGCCAACTCCGAGACAGTCCGCCCCGCACCCCTCCTGGAATGTGCCTATCAGGCCTCCTCCTGCTACCTACAACCTTGACGGGCCTAACGAGCAGTTTTGCAACAGTTGGGCTATTTCTCAGGAGAACGACTTCGGTGCAAGAAATGAATGGGGTCTACTAATGTAAGGTTTCGAGCGAGGCCACAAAATGGCATCGGTCAAGTCAAGCAAGTGTAAAACGGTCAAAGCGGTGCAGGTTAGAAATATAAAATACTCCAATACGAATTTGTGCTAATGTTCGCGTATGTGTGCTAAGTCATTTAGATACATCATGCTAACTCTAAAATATCGATTATATGCTTTGTATAACCGAAAATCAATTCCGGTTCCTCACAAGGACTGGGCGAGAAGGGAGGGGGAAATGCCAGCAGGAAGGGAGGGGGGAAGGACTACGTGGTAGTTGTTCAAAGTAAACGAAAGACAAGGGAAACAAGTAAAAAAAAAATGAAACTGAAAGTACGGCCGGCCGGCCGTGAAAAAGCCTTTGATGCCGCAGGGGGCAATTAGAGGAGGAGAATGGCTGGGCTGAGGCAGAGCGCAAAGCCTTTGATGAAGCAGGGGCCGGAGCGGGAAGAGCTGCTGGCGGCACCAAGCTGTCGATTTGATGCTGTGCACGCGCATTTTAACTCATTGCGCTTGCGCATTGAGCAAAAAGCGCACATGCACTGCATCAAAACGCCAGTCTGGTTAAACTCTGGGTAAGCCCCTTAATCTGTCGCCAGCTCGAATGCGCAAGCGCATCGGCAGGCGAGACCTAAAAAGACCCTTCCTTTCTGGCCCAAGGCTTGTTGATGAGAATCCAATTATAATGTGAAGTTTTTTTTAGGGTGAAGGTTCACAGTGTAATTGACAATTTTATATGTATATCTGGGTAGGGTACTTTCACTAATACAACATCTTTTGATTACATTCACAACCAAGTCTCACATACAGATATAAAAAAAAAATTGCAATCCACCTGTACTGCATGTTTAATAGATGACTGGAGTTCATGCTCCTGTGAGAGTTGATTTTTCACTAATAAAGAGCATCCCAAACTCACTTACGCTAACATTAGGTTATTTTGATGCTGTTCTTCTTCTTGCCTGAACGTCCCAGTATACCACGTGACGACTACTGCTGGTTGTTTTCTAAATAAAGTATTACTAATGTCAGGGCTTTAAGTGGGATGAAAAAACTGGGGGGTCTCTCAAAGGGGCGAGACCAGTGTAATTAGGGGCGTGGCTTTAAAACACGCTAAAAATCTGTGTTTAGCATAGTGTGCAGCCCGACTTGTATTTTGCTGTTTCTGTCATTGCATCCAGATATGTCATACAACAAGTAACATCATCCCTACAAGAAGTCAGGACTATTGGCTTTGTCAATGGTTATTAGTTGCATAAGATAAATAAGCTGCTATGGCTTGTTACATATAACATTGAAAAAGCTTCCAGTTAAAGCACTAGTGACACCACAATTTTGCTGCTCTTGCGTTTCGGAAAGAGAAGGGAAATCCAGAAAAAAATGACTCTTTAAAGGATTTCCCTTCCCCCAGAACGCTCACCTGGCATGACATCATGCCGTAACTTCTCCACTAGTCAGAAGTGAGCAGTGTGAGCAGTGCACATCGATGTGCTTGCTGTCTCGAAACAGGTGTCTATCGGGCTTTTTTGCGCCCTGGCACTTTTTTCCGGACTACAGTCCGGGAAAAAAAAAACGCAACACCTGTGCCAGGGCTCAAAACAGAGCCCGATAGAGACCAGTTTCGAGGCCCCCTTTAAAAAACTGCCGGTGCTCAGACCTGATGAGACCCGGCCCACTTAAAGCCCTGACTAATGTGTGCATGACTATGCAGAAAGTCTTCCCAGAGATGTTTCTCACCGTACTGTGTAAAGGACTATCCAATCATCTCATACTCTTGTCAAACAATGTATCTTTTCACTATTCACCTGCAAGCTGTGAGAAGGACTGAATCTCAATATATTCCTAACCTGAACAATTCTCAAATGTATTTTGAAATACGTTTTTTCTTCTAGCTTGTTTCCTATTGTCTAAAGCCCAAGAAAGGAAGTAGGTTTCTGTAACCGAGGGAGAGCCTTTTTCCCTAATCCCTTTATGTCGGATCTCACTTAGAACTGTACTGAGTTCTTTGAACTTATGATTGTATGTTTTGCTGCTAACTTTACTTAACGCATGCTCATGGTAATTTGTCTAATTCTTTACATAAAGCATTTAAACACCAACTTTTGTCTGTAATATTTAAGAGAATGTTTCGGCGTACCCATGTGAATTTTACCTAAACATATTAAGAGACGGCTTCAGGTGGGGAGTCCCAAAGTCTGTATCGGGACTATGCCACTCCTGATCCAAGTTGTTAGCGTGCCCCATGAGTTAGAGGATGGGGCTTGTTTTATGTGCCAACAAATCTGGTAGCAGATGACGGTTTCTGATTGGAGCGGATCCATAAAACTGATAAATTAATTGAATGTAGAATTGAACGGTTCCTTTATAGTCTGAATTGTAAGCCCTGAGATATAAAATGACCTAGTCTCAATCTGATCCTGGATCCTGAAAGAGAGAACATGAGTGAAGGAGAACAATAATGTGAATAGCAATAGCGACTGCATAAGAGGTACCTGTGGAGCAGTGTATGTTGGGAGTTGCAGTAAGCGAGGGAATGATGTGGACGATAATTGAGAACATATATTATGCAGCTCTGGTTGTTGGGTTTGTTGGAGTGTTAATTAATGTAGTTCTGATGATGCTCTTAAACTTTTGACAAGAGGTACCCCGTGCTGAGTATTGAACTAGTGAACATGCCTGCTCTAAGAGGTGTGCTATGAGGCACTCTCAGTCACACCAAAGTAGAAATGTAATCCTTTCTTCTACAGGTGTATTAACTAGACTTAGAGGCAGTTCACTCCTAGTGCACAGGAGGCGGACACGCTGAATGTACAGTGACTTTTGCAGGTCGTAGGCTTGCTATTGTATGAAAGGTTGTAGCGTTCTTGTTATTGCAGAAACCATTTGTGTAGTTGAAGCAGGCAAATGATGAAAAACTTGTCAGAGTGTTTCCGAAGCAGTCTGTTGGCAGTGAAGCATTGCGTCCCCAAGGTGGCGCACAGTGATTGGCTAACCCAGAGTTCTTCAATCTGTGGGGCGCGCCCCCCTGGGGGGGCGCGACACCGTCTCAGGGGCGCACTCCACCCTAAAATCTCACCTTTGTCCTCTACTGATTCTTCAAACAAACGGCAGAGTGGAGCTGCAGGGGCCTTAAGAAGGGATGAAAACCACCAAAGCCTCATTAACAAGAAAAAGTTATTTTAAAGACCTGTGAAATACTCGGGTGGGCTGTGTGCGCGCTGGGTAGCTGTCTCATCAGCCTGCCACACACGGGGTTTGGGGGGAGGGGGGCTATCCTGGTTAATTCCTACAGCTGAAATGCCTTAGCTGCAGTGGGAGGCAAGGAGCCCCCTTTGCTAAAACTCAAAGCAACGATTTCATAGCAGAGGAGACTCCTTGCCTCACACTGCAGATGAAATGAATGTCTGTTACTTGCTTTCAGTTTTAGCAGAGAAGGCTTCCTGCCTCCCACTGCAGCTGAAGCATTTCAGCTCTTGGGATGTCCAGGGAGGGACAGTTCTTCCCAGAAAGGCGACAATGTTGCTTTCAGCTCTTCCCAGAAAGGCGACAATGTTGCTTTTTAAATTACACCGGTGTTCTGAGAATCATTGGGTCCCCGTGAGTGGCTGCCCCCCCCTACGTCACAGGGTACAATGATTCTCAGAACCAAGCTATTATCCGTCGCTCCCCCATGGCGGTTTGCCCCCCCTACGTCACGGGGGCGGAGCCGTTCTGGCGCTTTAGTGTAGGGCGGAGCGGCCCCCGCGCGGTGTACTCCGCAGAGCGTTGCCTATATTGACAGTGCGGCCCCTTCGACCAGGTTTAACTCCCCCCATGGCCTGCTTGCGTGGTGGAGTGCTCCGGGGAAGCGGCGTACTGGTGTTGCGCCTTCTCCCGCTGCAGAGTCTGTGGAGGGCTCGGTGCACGAGGCTTCATGGCGGAGCCAGACAAGTGCAGGCGTGAGTCGTCACAATTTAAGCACGCTTCAATAGCTCAGTTGGGAGAGCGTTTGACTGCAGAGCTGGAGGACCCGGGTTCAATCCTGGGTTCGGCATAGTTGTAATTTCGGCTTTTATTTTTATTTTATTTATGTATGTATTTATTTATTTATGCGATTTTATATAGCGCGGACTTTACCCGAAGGTGTCAGAGCGCTTCACTTTAGGACCAGTAATGATACAAGAGGAAACAATTGCAAATTAACAAATTACAAAAGCAAACGTTAACTTACATGATAAAAAATGACAATAGTGAGCAACCAAAATACATGAGGTAGCAATCGGTACATTACAGGAGAAACAAGCACTGGCGTTGCCAATAGGTTTCGCCTTTGGAAAGTTGGAGCTATTGGTTTTGTAAATGACATTTTATATTTATATATTGTTATTGACAATGCCAATAACGATATATAAATATAAAATGTCATTTACAAAACCAATAGCTCCAAATTTCCAAATGCGAAACCTATTGGCAACGCCAGCGCTTGTTTTAAATGACGCGGCATGGCACAGCTAAATTGGCCGCAACACCCCGCTGCGCCATTTCCTTGTAATTATAGCCCCCTGTTCCTTCCTTCCCTCCCAGGTGAGGGTCGTCCCCTGCTGATCCTGGCGAGTGCGCGGGGTCAAAGGTTGCGTTTCACTCAGTGAAAGGCAGTAAATAAACTGGAACAGCCTCTAAATCAGCTCCCACCAAGAGGTGAGTGACGGGGGGGAGGGGCTCAGAAGGAGGGGGCCAGCCCCGGCAGGGAGCCCACGGAGCGCTGCAGGACAGGCCTTCCGGATGGAGGCCGGAGCCAGGTGGGCAGGGCGAAGATCGTGGTGTCAAGGTGCATTATGGTATATTTAGTGGATTGCATTGTTTGGTTCATATTTTGTAAACGGCCCGTGAGATCCCCGGGGCCAGTGTGGCGGGAGGAAGCCAGGCAGGACTTGCAGTTAAAGTTCACCATCAGGCATCCGATCTCTAAACAGAAACAGCAGGAAAGCCCGTCGGCATAGCTCAGTGGGTTAATGCGCCTGAAAGTGAGATGTATCTGCAACCTGCAGCTTACACGCTGGAGGAGCCACTTGGGCCTTTCATCCTTCTGAGGCTAATAAAATGCTGCGCTCCAAGTTTGTATTATAAGATGACTCGCTCTTTGCAGCATTTCAAAGATAAAACTTGTAGCTGCGAGCACTACATACAAAACCTTCCATGCTGCACCCAATTACCCCACAGAGGCCAATGTACAAGCAACAGGCTACGAATCCTGCACCACGAAAAGCGCCCAGGGGGTCAGTGAAAACGGTAGCGCTTCCGTGACCAGGACAGGGCCAGGAAGCGCTAGACATACACGGAGTAGCCACTTAAGAAGTGAGGAAGCGCTTCAGGCCACAAGGGGGTACGGGTAGCGCTATGTAAATAATATTAAAAATGCATCTGATGCTCTGACGAACGGGGCAGACTTGGGGGGCAGGTGGGGGATGACTCCGCCTCCTTAACGTGGCACTGGGGGCAGTCGGTAGGTAGGCGCCAAGGGATGTGCTGAGAGCCTCCCGGGCACTGTGGCCCTCACGTGGGCACCGGCTGCTGCATGGTGTTCGGGCACAACAGAACGGAAGCCACGCCAGTGCAGAGTCGACTCTAGTTTATTGTAGGCAGAAGGGGAGACTGGCCCTGCAGAGGGGGAGTGGGGGTACAGACAGGAGGATGCTCATGTACCGGCATGATGGTGGCGGGGTAAGAAGAGGGGTGACGGGCACGAGAGATGCAGGATAATCAAAATCAAAAGGAGCACCGCCAGCTGGACACAGGAGGAGAGGGTGACAACACCCGCAGACAGACAGCGGGACAGCCAGAGATAGGTGGGGTGAGAAGGGCACAGAGTAAAGCAGAGGGGTGAGAGGCACGGGCGCCCTCAGGGACCCAATCACTCACCACGTAGGAGGACCCGCCCTCCCCGCTGTGGGTCTCGGTCTCTGGGATGGAGAAGTGCATGTCCCCCGGTCTCGCGCACCACGCTCCTCTCTCCAGGCACGGCACGCGCCGTCTCGCGCCTGCCCCTCCCACACACCTTCCCCTCTCCTCACAGCATCACAGACAGTGGGTGGGAGGGTGGGAGGTGGCACGGACAGTGGGTGGGCGGGGGGTGGCACGGACAGCGGGCGGGAGGGAGAAGGCAGGACAACGGGAGGGAGGGGGATTTTATTTATGAAGGCATCGGAAACGGACAGTGGGCGGGCGGGAGGGAGGAGGCACGGACAGTGGGCGGGCGGGAGGGAGAAGGCAGGACAACGGGAGGGAGGGGGATTTTATTTATTTCTTTTATTTATGAAGGCATCGAACACGGACAGTGGGCGGGCGGGAGGGAGGAGGCACGGACAGTGGGCGGGCGGGAGAGAGACGGCTAAAAAAACAAGGCCAAGGGAGAGAGGAAAATCCCTGAACATCGTGAAAGAAACAGGAGCCAGTAGTTGATGTATCTAGGATGTTTCTGTTTTGCATGTACTACACTAAGGGGATACTCTCATCCATCACTCTGCCAGGTTTGTAGGAGGATATTGGGTGGTGGTGTATAAAACAACTGAGAGGGATAGGGAAGGTTCAAGGTTCTATAGATGAGTTATAGGGCCGAAGGGAATGGGATAATATGACTGGGAAACTACACAAAAAGTGCCTTTGAAAAATCATGTGCTGACTGGCTCAAAGTAGCGGGCAGAGCGGAGCAACAACGTGAGTGTGTACAGGAAACAATTCTCCAAAACGTAGTGTGCTGGCCGGCTCAGCTTGAGTACGTGAGCGGAGCAGCAAAACATACGATAAAAAGAAATGATGTGAACTCTGAGGAGTGACACCTATGACACGGCGTGCTGACCGGCTCAGGAATTAGGAGCGTAGCAGCAATGCGCATGCAGGCAGAGCTCACGAGCAAAGAAATATGAGGCTGGGGGGGGTCGCGTGCTGGCCGGCTCCAAGTTCACAGGAGCGGAGCAGCAACTCGAATAAAGGCGAAAGGGAGATGCCAAAATTAAAGGTGTGGTGCACTGACCGGCTTAGAAGCGGGCGGAGCGGAACAGCGACGTGCACACCAACAGGAATGTACCTCTCTTGAAAGGGGGCCAAGGAGGTCCGCAGGAGTCCGGGGCCAAGGCTGGATAAACCCATAATTAAAGACGGGACGGAGAGCTGGACAATACACCAAACGCGCAGCAACCAGGAACCAAAATGAAACAAGGCGGGCGTGGTCACGTGTCAAGAACAGTAAGCCAAGCAATGGCTTACGTAGGAGATGGCCTGTTACGAGCCTCAGGGACCATCTCAAAAGTACTCGCATCAGTGGATTTCACAATCCCTGGCCATGCATTAATGTTCTACCAGTTTGTAGTCCTCTGGAGGCATGGCGCTAAACCTAGTTCCTAACACACTAGAGATGTGTCATAAGTGTAAGGTGGTCCTGCTTTGGTGAGGGGGCGAGATAATAAAACAAGTCAGGTCCCGGGCCGTGCTGTGATTGGCTGACGTCACGGGGGTGTCCCGGACCGGCAGCCAATCACAGCGCTGCCCGGGAAATGACGTCACGGGGGTGTCCCGGGCCGGCAGCCAATCACAGCGCGGCCCGGGACAAAGGGGCGGGACTTAAAAAAAGCCCGAGAAACGCCCCCGAATCGCGTTTTCCCGAGAAAGCGTGATTGACAGCCTCTGTCTCCCAATGGCTAGCCTCCATTTATGGAGCTAGCCAATGGGAAACAGAGGCGGTCCGAACATCCCTACTGTAGACAAAAGTTTTCGATCTGGGAGGGGCACTGTGTGCCCCTCGCCAGGTCAAGTCAAGTCAAGTCATAAAATGTGTATAGCGCACTACATACCCAGAGGGTTTCAAGGCGCTTAGGGAGGGGAGGATGATTATTTGTCAAATATCCACGTTTTAAGCTGCTTTCTGAACGCTAGGTGATTCTGGGTGAGGCGAAGGTAAGCGGGGAGTGAGTTCCATGTTTTGGCAGCCAGGTATGAAAAGGATCTGCCTCCCATGGTGGTCTTGTTGATGCGAGGTACAGTGGCAAAGGCTTGGCTGGAAGAGCGAAGTTGGCGGGAGGGGGTGTAGAAGGACAGACGAGAGTTGAGGCAATCTGGTCCGATGTCGTAGAGTGATTTGTGTGCGTGGGTAAGCAGTCGGAAAGTGATCCTCTTATTGACGGGTAGCCAGTGGAGGTCTTTAAGGTGACCAGAGATGTGTTCGTTGCGTGGGATGTCTAATATGAGCCTTGCTGAGGCGTTTTGGATTCGTTGTAGTTTCTTCTGGAGTTTAGCGGTGGTACCTGCGTAGAGGGTGTTTCCGTAGTCCAGTCGGCTCGTGACTAGAGCGTGGGTGACTGTTTTCCTTGTTTCGGATGGGATCCAGCGAAATGTTTTTCTGAGCATGCGAAGAATGTTGAAGCAGGAAGAGGATACGGCGTTGACTTGTCTGGTCATTGAGAGTGAGGAGTCCAGGATGACGCCCAGGTTCCGTGCGTGGTCTGTCGGGATGGGTGCTTTTCCGAGGGCTTCCGGCCACCAGGAGTCGTCCCATGCAGAGGGGGATGTACCTAAGATGAGGACTTCTGTTTTGTCTGAGTTCAGTTTCAGACGGCTTTGTTTCATCCATTCGGCGACTTCTTTCATTCCTTCGTGTAAGTTAGTTTTGGCGGTGCTGGGGTCCTTGGTGAGAGAAAGGATCAGCTGAGTGTCATCCGCGTAAGAGATGATGTTGAGGTTGTGTTGGCGGGCGATGGCCGCGAGGGGGCTCATGTATACGTTGAAGAGGGTGGGACTGAGTGAGGATCCTTGAGGTACGCCGCAGATGATTTCAGAGGCCTCGGACTTGAATGGTGGGAGGCGGACTCTCTGGGTTCTTCCGGTGAGGAATGAGGTGATCCATTCCAGTGCTTTTCCTTGGATTCCGATGTTTCTGAGGCGTTGTAAAAGGGTGCTGTGGCAGACTGTGTCGAAGGCTGCAGAGAGGTCGAGGAGGATGAGGGCGACTGTGTCTCCATTGTCCAGTAGAGTTCGAATGTCGTCTGTTGCTGCGATGAGGGCGGTCTCAGTGCTGTGTTTGGCTCGGAAGCCAGATTGTGAGGGGTCGAGTGATTTGTTGGCTTCGAGGAAGGCGGCGAGCTGGTTGTTGACGGCTTTCTCGATGACTTTGGCCGGGAATGGAAGAAGTGAGATGGGGCGGTAATTTTTGAGTTCGGTGGGGTCTGCTGTTGGTTTTTTCAGAAGGGCGGTGAGTTCAGCGTGTTTCCAGTCTTCTGGGAAGGTAGCGGAGTTAAGGAGCAGTTGATGACGTCTCGGAGGTGCGGTGCTATGACGGAGTCTGCTTTGTTGAAGATGTGGTGAGGGCATGGGTCCGTGGGGGATCCAGAGTGGATGGAATTCATCAGGCGGATGGTGTCCTCAGTGGAGATTGGGTTCCAGGCGTTAAGGGTGTTTACGGGGGGAAGATGGTCAGCAGATGGTAGGGTGGGTTGGCTTCCGGGTTGGTTGTCAAAGCTGTTGTGGATGTCAGCAATCTTGTTGTGGAAAAAAGAGGCTAGGGAGTCGCAGAGGGTTTGAGAGGGGGTGATGTCGTTGGAGTTGGCCGATGGGTTGGAAAATTCCTTGACGATGTTGAAAAGTTCCTTGCTGTTGTGGGCGTTGTTGTCAAGTCGATCCTTGAATGCTGTTTTCTTGGCTTTTCGGATCAGTTGGTGGTGAGTACGGGTGGCACTTTTGAAGGCGTCCTTGTTGCTGGTGGATGGGTCTTTTTTCCAGGCCTTTTCAAGGGAGCGGCACAGTTTCTTGGACTTCTTGAGATCATCGTTGAACCATGAGGCCTTCTTGTTGCCAAGTTTGTGTTGACGTTTTTTCAGTGGTGCTAAGGTGTTGGCGGTGTTGGATAACCAAAGGGTGAGGTTTGAGGCGGCTTCGTTGGCGTTAGAAGAGAGGGCTGGGGAGGTTCGAAGGAGCGATGTGGAGATCTGATCCGTGGTGATTTTGTTCCAGTTTCTTTGTAGAGTTGGTTGGAGGTGGATGATGGGTTTCGGCTTGTTGTAGGTGAAGTGAACGCAGCTGTGGTCAGTCCAGAGGAGATCCGTAGTGTGGCTGAAGGAGACGTGATTGCTGGAGGTGAAGATGGGGTCGAGTGTGTGACCTGCGATGTGGGTGGGGGAAGTGACCAGTTGTTTAAGTCCGAGGTTGGCGAGGTTGTCTAAGAGGGTGGCGGTGTTGCGGTCGTTGATCTTTTCAAGGTGAAAGTTGAGGTCTCCCAGAAGGATGTAGTCTTTGGAGGGGAGTGCGTGTGGAGTGATGAAGTCCGTAATGTCTTCACTGAATTTTGCGCGGGGTCCTGGTGGTCTGTAGAGGAGGGTGCCTCTAAGGGTTGTCTTGGGGTCGATGTGGATCTGGAAGTGAAGGTGTTCGGAGTTAGCGAGGTTGGCGTCGGAGCTGGTAGAGATGCGGATGGATTTCTTATGGACGATGGCGATTCCTCCTCCTGTGTGGTCGGTGCGGTCCTTGCGTGTGATCTTATAGTCATCAGGGATAGCGATGGCGGTGTCAGGGGCGGAGGAAGCGTTCATCCAAGTTTCCGTTAGGAAGGCGACGTCTGGAGAGATGGTGTCTAGTAGATTCCATAGGTCAATGGCGTGTCTGTGGATCGAGCGGGTGTTGAGGAGGATGCATTGTAGGAGGTTGGGGTCGGGAATCTGTGGTGTGGTCGTGGCGGAGATGTTGTCGGTGCCGCTAAATTTGCAGGAGAAGCAGGAGAACGGTCCATGAGTGCGTCCAGGAGCGGCTAGGACGCAGTTGGGGGCGCGACCGGGGTTAAGGGCTAGGAGGGTGGCGGCATCGTAAGTAATGCGGGAGGAGTGGGAGGGACGGGGGCCAGGGGGTCTGGCGCTGGGCGCGGTCCAGGCGCGGACGGGCGTAGACGGGCTTACCTTTGGCGCACCTTCGGCGCAAATGGGGCGCGATCGCTGCGCGTAAACGCTGCGCGCGGGAACTCCTGTCATAAATGGATGGTGGAGGGGGAGGGGCGAGGGCGCTTCAGCTGGGAGGCGGGGCGGGCTAAGGAGGACGACAACAACACCAAAATGGAGGTGGAGGGGTCAGGGCGGCAGGAGAGCTTGGGGGGGAAACGCAAGTACTGCAACAGGGTCGCGCTGGTCAACAGAATGCAAATTAGCAAAAGCGGCGATATATAAATAAATTAAACAGCAGAGTCACGCTGGCAGTAACACACTGCGAGTGGGCAGATCGGCAAATTCAGCAGATAAAATAGGCAAAGCAGCAAACAGAATGGTCAGAGCGGCAGTTCCAACACGCAATTATTTCCAGCCAAGATTTGAGCAAAAGCGCTGCACAGACGATACCTTAGCAGCAGGGGAGCGACCACTCAGCTCGGAAGCGTAGAGCGAGTCACGGCGCTTCTAGGTGTGTGAGCGCTGTTTGTTGTCTGTGGGAGGGCGCTTCAGCTGGGAGGCGGGGCGGGCTAAGGAGGACGACAACAACACCAAAAGTGATATGTGTGCAGGCTACAAAAGCATACAAAGTACAAGTAGAGGTATAATACTGCAATAAATGGCAGACACTCCAGCACAAGAACAAACGTTACGTAGGCAATGGTGGCACTTGTGCAAGTATCTAAAGCAAACAAAATGTGAGAGGTAGCAAACAGTGTGTTACAAGAGAAAAGTGACATGTGCAAGTTACAAAAGGGTACCATACACCGGTACAAGGATAATACTGGAAAAAATGGTAAACATTCAAACTACCAGAACACACTCGGAAGGAACTTCCATAGTCCAGGACAATAGACTTTTCGATAATGGGAGGTCTTCCTTCAGAAGATAGCGAGGGTGTGAATTAGATTTGGAGGTGTCTTTGGAGGAGCAGTCAGTCTTAAGTCAAAATCAAAATCAAATTAAGATCAAAATACGGCGGTCTATCCTCAACGCGGGTGGCCTTATTAGACTTAGTTTTTATACCCGTTTTACACCCCTTTTACAATAAAGGCCTGACGGATCTCTGTTTTATGTGTTCATATGTATTTCCACCTGTAATAGAAGGGACCATGCAGCTTTTCTGTGTTATTTACTGTCCCTTGGTTTCTCACGCTTACTAAGTGTTCCCGACAGGAATTGTTTTCGCCCACGGGCGGGATACTTGAAATGTTCCTTGACCGGTGGGGTTTTACCAATGTGCGCTTCTAGTTGCAATGCCTGTGCAATTTGCATTATAAGCTTCATGCCTCAACTGCCTAGACGATGTCTTTGTGTCATAACACGAAATGGTTAACACTTCCAGTCACGCAGCCTTAAGACGCTCACGTTGGTGTGGAGATGGCGTGCTCTCATGTTATAGATTGACTCTACATACGATGGCCCAACTGGACGCTAAATCCAGACGGGGCTGGGAGAGCTTGGCCCCGCTCTGGGGTTCCAGCGTTACTACTACACCACTGTCGGGTGATGGTAAGGTATCTTACTAATGCCAAGGGTTACGTATTCAGTGCAGGTAGGTACTATATATTGTCCCAAACTAGTACCTTCACAATGTACTTCCATGAGTACATCGGGGACTACTTCCTATCATGGCGCAGTTTCTCGCTTATCCGCGACAGGCCTTCCCAAGTGGCTGAGTGCGGATTAGAGACGATTACGAGCCGGGGGGCGTAACCCAATCAGGTTCCACTTATACCAGTTTGGATTACGCCCTTCGCTCGTGTTCCCAAATTGCTCCTAGGCTCCTAATGCTTCAAGTTCAGACGGAGCAATTTTTTGACTTACGCCTTACCGGCTGTAACAACAGGAGGGCCCTCGGAGTGCGCACACGCTCCTTATAACTAGACATGGCTCTTACGCCCTTGTGGGCTGCAATGATTTCGACTACAGCTCTGCTGAGGAGCCGGTTATATTATTAATTTCACTTCTGGTGTGCAAAGGGTTGGCTCCCCCTCTTACTCCTCCGTGATTGGTGCCTTGCACTACAATATTACATTCTGACACCCTTACACGGGCGTGATTGGTGCTTGGCACTACAATATTACATTCGGACACCCTTACAAGGCTGGGTGAGTTACAAGGAGGATGAAACGTACATTAAAGGAGCATTCGCCCCAGAATGCACTTGGTGCCAATCGGGATTTTTCCATCCCAGTGTCGGTCACCAGGGCCCCAGGTATACAGTCCTCAACACGGTGTGGTAAGCCCTATGACCGCCCATCATTATTATTTACGCATATCCTTTGGGCGTTGTTGTTTTGTCTTGTTTCTTATCCTTTTTCTTTTTTCCTATTTCATTTCTCCTACCGCCAAGGTCGGTCTTCTTCCTACCATTGACATCCACTCCCGCCTGATTCTAGATCTTAAATACGATGGATTTATCCAGCACTGTCGTACTAGATAGTTCGGTCTCTCTGGGGACTCCGCGGGTTGCAGGGTCCACGATACGGTTTTGGGTACGTTTTTCACCCCTTCTCCTCCAAGAGATGTAAATCCCTTTTCTGGGAAATGGATGATTTATCCATGCCACATGGGGGGTCGTTCACCATTAACTTTGTGGCAAGGTATCTGGAGTTTTTGGGGCAAGTTTAGCCTTCCCCTAGACCCCCGGGGATACGTCATAATAACGGTCCTTTATGTTTGCACCTTCTTATCGCCATTTTCGCCTATAACCCCTTATGCTTCAGGGTTTCTGCTTCCGGTCCCTTTTCGGGAATACACAATATCAGGGCCGGTTCCAGCTGCACTTCCGTTCCCCTATGCCTCAGGGGGTTCATCCATTATCTCGTTCTCTGGCATTGTCTGAGGGTGCAATCCTTCACATACTTCCCCTTGAAGCTCACTCTGGAGCTCTCCATGCAAGGGTTCCTTCAGGCGCTTTGGTGTGCTGGTATTATTACCTTTGTTCCCATTAGCCTCTTTGGCTCTTTCCAATATATTGTAAACGGAGCTACCGCCAACTTAGGAGGTTCCTGTTCCTCCTACTAAAGGAGGGGTTGACTCCTTTTCCCTTAGACACCCTTCTAAGGCCTTATATTGGAAAGGGGTGTGGCGTTAAGGCGACTGACGCTGGAATCTGGGGATCACGGTTCGATCCTCGGCGCCAGATTAGCCTGGCACCATGTGACTCTGGCAATAGCTTGCTTAATCTTCCTGACGACCCCTACAGTGGAGGGGTGGAGTGGAGAAGCGTGGCTCAGTGGTTAGAGGCGGCAGACCTAGAAGCTGAGATCAGCCGTGGACCAGGCTTCGATTCCCCGCCTCGGCGGGTCTCGGGCTCAAAAAAAAAAATTCCACGGAGTCGACAATTCTCTAAGCATGGGCGGAAAATCCGTTTCGCTCGCGGATTTTGTGGATTTTCGGTAAATTCGCAATCCGCGAGATTCGCGAATCTCCCGTAAAATCCGCGAGCAGCGGATTTTGCTCGCACTGTTCGCGTGAGTTCGCGGCTTCCCAGTACAACTTCGCGCCCCGCGAATAAGCGCTAAATTGCAGAAATACGATCTTAGCAAAACTGAAACTACTTACCAGGTTCAAAAGTTCAGGCTCATCATTAGTAGCCATTTCCTGTATTGCTTCCTGAGGGGCCCCTCCAGAGTTCAGTTGCCTACTTGCAACTATTATGTGACCCTGCTCTGAACCTCAGAATAGTTACACATATGCCACAAAGGTCCTGAATTACAGCTAAGGGAGACAAGCAGGAGCCAGGCTGGAAGTTCAAATCCATTAATCAGCCCCTAATTCATTATTGTCAGTTGTGGCAGGGCAGGTGTTGTAACTAATTTTGCAACAATGAAAGCACTTAGCAAGTGCAAAAGATCACTAATCAGGAAGCACTAAGGAAGCAGGTGCCAGCTAAAAAAATATTCTGTGACACATTAATCAGCCCCAAATTAATTCAGGTCACTTGAGGCAGGGAAGGTGTGCTTTGCTTTGCCACAATAATGTACACTGACTGGACAACCAGAGGGTGCTGTGATGAAACCGAGGGTGGCATGGGTGGGCCAGAGGGTGGCATGAGTAGTCAGAGAGTGGCAGTGGTGACAGAGAGTGGCAGTGATGAAGAAGAGTGTCCCAAACAGGCTGGACACGTAGAAACAACAAGTTCGCAAAACTTGCGAGCCGACAGGTAAGTTCGCGTTTGCGAAATTGTACAAAACCCTCACGAACTGGCAGAAACCCGCGCGAACACACAAAAAAAATCCGCAAATTCGCGAGAATTCGCAGATTTTGCGAATTGCGAGTTCGCAAATCCGCAAAATTCGCCCGTGCTTACAATTCTCGCTCTGGTGCCTACTCGACTCACGGGGTCACACTCTGCGACTCTGGGTAATAGCTTGCTTAATCTCCACTACGGCCCCTCGCGGCGGGATGCCTGGCTTTCACCTTGTGGATACCCGGCTGGGGTATCTCACAGGGGAATACCAGGACGGGTTCCCTAAGCAAGCGCCTTGAGGCCCCTGGGTTAAAGTGCGCTATATAAATCGAAACACATTTACATTTACATTTACAGCTCGAGACCCTTACGGGTGATCGTTTGCGCTTTGCCAATGTGAATTATTATTACACCTTCACTGTCAGCAGAAACAGATCCTAGCATTTCTGATGTATGAAGACCTCCATGCCGACTTCAACACCCATGGCCAAGGGTTGTGTCCTGATTACCAAGGTTTCTGGCATGTCCGCCGTCAAGTAAGCAATCACCTTTTTTGGGTTCAGGGTTTCCGATAACAACTGAAAATTGTCAGGCGCTTAACTGCGTTGCTGGCGCTCCCCTATAACTCCAGGTTCTTCAGTCCCTTGCGATTCATTCAACGTGGGAGGGTCAGATTAGCTGGTGGATATATGACACGGGACTCTGCTGTGGGGTTAATTTTCCCCACATGGCGGGCGCTCTTATACCAAATGTGTGCATATTGATTTTTCGCTCGGTTTTTCCAATGGACCGGGTTTTAGACTATTATTTTCCAACAGAGGGTGAATGGATAGGCTTGAGCCAATATTTCTCGTTAGGTATTCCGTTCACTCCCTCCCAAATCAGAATATTCCTCAGGGGAAGGCTTTTTCCCTACTTTCCCTTATTGATAATGGCCTTTTCATACATACTATCCAGTGATGATAGGCCTAATCTACTTTGCCAGTGTGCGTTGTGTACGGTTTGGCTGGCGTGGATGGGGAGCAGGTAGTATTTATGCTCCCCGTGGTTTTCTGTACCCCCTAAGTCAAAAGGGAGTTTATACATGCCTGTTTAAGTTGTTTGTTGTGCGTTGGCTAGGGTTCGGCTGGCGTTGATGGGGAGCAGGTAGTATTTCTGCTCCCCGTGGTTTTGTGTACCCCCTAACTCAAAAGGGAGCTTATACAGGCCTAATCTACTTTGCCAGTGTGTGTTGTCTAGGGTTTGGCTGGCGTAGTATTTCTGCTCACTGTTGTTTCCTGTACCCCCTAACTCAAAAGGGAGCTTATACAGGCCTGTTCTAGTTTGCCAGTGTGCGTTGACTAGGGTTTTGCTGGCGTTGATGGGTAGCAGGTAGTATTTCTGCTCCCCGTTGTTTTGTGTACTCCCTAAGTCAAAAGGGAACTTATACAGGCCTAATCTTGGTTGACAGTGTGTGTTGACTAGGGTGATGGTGTTTGTATACCCTCTTTGCAGCTCCTTAATCATTCTAACATATAATTTCTGCACTATCTTTTCAGTTTTGGACAAAAGAGTGTTACCCCAGTGTCTTCTCATCAGGTACGATATCTTTTTCACCTTTTTAGGGCTTGCAAGCGAAGCGAGCGAAAAGCACTTTTACTAGGGTTTCAAAAATGGACCTTGAAATTCCACATAGGTCGTGCATGTGCATTTCAAGGTCCATTGTGATTGGGCTTTGCATGCGTGCTGTTATATAACAAAACACGCAATAGGCCATAGGCGGTCGCTTAACTCCGCCTACGGCCTATTGGTGTTTGTTATGCGCACCAAAGCCCATGTGTCTTCAATTATGGCAGCCAGACACGGCGCCACTCAGGAGCTTATTTGTTCTGTTTGGGATCCATTTCACTGTCGAAGCAACTAAACGCTGGATGGTGCCTGGTTGCCCAGGGTGGTCACTCCTTGGCCACAAGGGAGAGTCTTCAGTCTTCAGCTCAGGTGAATGTCGAAGGGCAAGGGACTGAAGGGCAAGGGACTGTGGGAAGTAGTGCTGTCAGAACCATTCGGGAACATGAAATGCCCCGTGTAGATAATCCAACCCTCTACAGTGCGTGGGCACAAGATAACATTTTACCTGGTAGTACTCATGCCCACGCTCTGATACCCACAGATCAGCCTGATCCGATTTCAATATCTTCTGCCTCACATAATCAGGAACTAACACAATCACAAGGCTCCTCTGTTGCGCAAGTGGTCACTCATCACGCTAAAATTAGGTCATTGGCCTCCAAATCTAAAACTCTACCCCTGCCCCCACCACATCTTCAACAGAGCCGCCAACACCATCGCACCCATGCTCCGCCAAACCATCAACCGCTCCCTGGCGATCGTCTCGTTCCCCGACGACTGGAAACACGCCGAGGTCAACCCCCTCCTAAAGAAACCCTCAGCGGACCCCTCCGACCTCAAAAACTACAGACCCATCTCCCTGCTCCCGTTCCCAGCGAAAGTCATCGAGAAAGCCATCAACAGCCAACTTGCCACATTCATTGAAGAACACAACATCCTCGACTCCTCCCAATCCGGCTTCAGAAAAAACCACAGTACGGAAACCGCCCTCCTCGCCGCAACAGACGACATCCGCACCTTACTGGACAAAGGAGAAACAGTAGCCCTCATCCTCCTCGACCTATCAGCGGCGTTCGACACAGTCTCCCACCGCACCCTAATACGCAGACTCTACGTTGCAGGAATCCAGGACAAGGCCCTCGACTGGATCTGCTCCTTCCTCTCCGGCAGGACGCAGCGGGTCAGACTCCCCCCTTTCCTCTCGGACCCCACACCGATCACCTGCGGAGTCCCCCAGGGCTCCTCCCTCAGCCCGACGCTCTTCAACGTCTACATGGCTCCACTTGCTCCCATCATCAGAACCTACGGACTCAACATCGTGTCATATGCAGACTACACCCAGCTCATCCTCTCCCTATCCAACGAGCCCAACACCGCCAGACGCAACTTTCGAGAAGGCATGGAAGCCGTCGCCAAATGGATGAAAAACAGCTGCCTTCAACTAAACACCAACAAAACAGAAGTACTCATCATGGGCCCAAACCCCGACGCCTGGAGCGACACCTGGTGGCCCACCGCCCTCGGAAACCCGCCAACCCCCACAGACCACGCACGCAACCTGGGAATCATCCTGGACTCCGAGCTCAAAATGGACCGCCAGATCAACTTTGTCTCATCTTCCTGCTTCCACACCCTCCGTAAGACCTTCAAATGGATCCCCCTCGAACACCGAAAGACAGTCACTCACGCCCTGGTCACCAGCAGACTCGACTATGGAAACGCACTCTACGCCGGAATAAACAAAAACCTCATCCGCAAGCTACAGAACATCCAGAACGCCGCCGCAAGACTGGTCCTCAACCTGCCAAAACACTGCCACATCTCCCAGCACCTGCGCACACTCCACTGGCTCCCCGTTGAGGCGAGAATCACCTTTAAGATGCTCACCCACGCACACAAGGCCCTCCACGGCACCGGACCAGCATACCTGAACAGCAGACTCAAATTCCACGCACCACAAAGGACCCTACGATCAGCCCAGCTTTCCTACGCCGTGGTCCCCCGCACCAGAAAGACCAGATCGGGAGACCGCTCCTTCTCCTTCCTCGCGGCCAAAGCATGGAACGCCCTTCCGCTCCACCTCAGACAGACAACATCGCTCCCCATCTTCGCAAGAAACCTCAAAACCTGGCTCTTCGACAGACCCCCTCCTTGATGGAATGGAACCTGCACCCCCCCCACCCACCCCTAGCGCCTTGAGACCCTTACGGGTGAGTAGTCGCGCTTTAACAAACTCCTGATTGATTGATATGGGTGGGACCAGGAAGGGCGGTGGTTACACCCCCTTTCCTTCGTCCAGTTTTGGCGCCAGAGCTGGGGCTATGCATGGAGCACCTAGTTTGCTCCAGGCAGTGTCTGTTTCTTGTCAACCCTCCTTGTCCCAATACAGAAAGTCCAGTCTGGGGTGGTGCTCCCACCTCTCCAGGCAGGAATCCTATTGTCCAGGCCTCCCTTGCACTCACCCCCTCACTTTGTTTCTCTCTGCCTCTCCCTAACGCTTATCTCTCTTGCTCTACTCCACTTTTCAGTTTCTCGGTCTTTGCTTATCTGGCTGTCTCTCTGCCTTCTCTCATGTTCTTGTTCTTTCTCTGCCCCTATCCCTCTACCTCGGTTATTGGCTACTTGACTTGATTTGTTCTGTATTGCAGAATTAATGTAGCACTTTATACCACTAGCGATGATGTAAGATGCCCTCTGATTGCCAACACGGTCTAGGGAGGCTCTTTCTGTGTGCATGGCTGAAAGAATGTGGGATGTAATCTGGCTTTTACGGGAAGTACTGAGCGTGATTTGTGTGAGAATCAGAGACATTGTAAAATCATTGTGCGGCAAATATGTACCTGCCCTTAAATCTGAAATTCTGGAGAAAGATGTGAGTACAGATAGGGTCGTGCATGCAACTGCACAGGGACGTACCTTCAGGAGGAGGGGTGTTTGTGGTGCTACAGCTCCCTAATAAATGCATTTTCTGGTAAATAGTTGGGTACAGATGCTTTAAGTCTGGTATGGTGAGGTGTCGGTCGGATTTCACCAGGAATGTTTGCATACATGCAGACAAACAATACACTGTCTCCCTCTCTGTTTTAAAAGTCTTCATAAATGTTGGTTATTTTACAAAATATTGTGTTTTCTCTCCCTTAGTACCGCTACCCATCCTCATTTGTCTCCCTTTCCACTGCCACTTTAGCCCCTCTCATGCACCCTGCTTGTTGTATAATGTATTATAACATTAAATGCCAGCGCAATTGTTGGGAAATCTGAAGCTCACACCCCCAATCTTACTGACCAAACTACACCTCTGTGACTGAAAACCCGTGCCCCCTGTGCTTCAGCAGCATGCTGTCTCACAGCTTCAAGGAACTTTAACACCATCGATGCTAGTGTTATTTTCCTCCTGTGCTGAGTTATATTGGATCCCATTGTTCATGACGAGCTCAGCTCGTCATGAGTGTATGGAGGTGTACACCATGACGAGCTGAGCTCGTCATGAGCGTCGAAGGAGATAAACAGCCAGGTTTGAAGGCTTTCACAATTTGAGGTGGTTGTCAATTCTTCTTGCAAGAATTGAGTTTCAGAGGTGCCGCCCTGGACTGAGGAGCTTGCAGCAGTGCAGGACATCCTGAAGGAAGTCATCCTGTGTGAAGTTTATACATTTGTGGGTGGGGGGGTGTGAACTAGACCTGAAGGCATCAGAGCGCTTTACATGAGCACCAGTTGTGTTACAGACGAACACATTAATTGTTAGGTCTCGCTAAACCAATGCGTAAGCATTGTTCGGCGAGATTATAGTAAGGCTTCCGAAAAGTCTCCCCAAACTGCGGATTCAATTCAGTTCATGTGAGCCAGGCGCGTGCGCATCGCCAGCCACATCCCACACCATGCCTCGGCATCAGACTTGAAAGGAAGCCGCTCCCCCGCCCCACTCCGCGCAATGCCAGAGCTAGTTTTTCTCGCTTTTTTTTTGGTGTTCTTTGCGGCCCATGCTTCATTCCACCTACCACTTTACACCGACTTGTTCACTTTCCTCCCATTTCTATCTCCTTCTCTCAGTCTCCTCCTTCATGTATTCCTCTGTCAATCTCCCTGTCTCCCATTCTTCATCTTCGATGCATCTCTTATTTTCTTACATGCTTTGGTGTACTTTCTCCTTTCTTCCCCTTCCTCCATATTTTCTACAACTTCATCACCTGTATTCTCATATCTTCTTTATTACTGCCTTCCGTATTTGATTTCCTCTTCTTCATTCCACCTTCCTTGTTCTCGCTCCGGTTTTCTCTTTCTTACCTCATTCCTCGTTCTTTCCAACATTGCCCCATCCTCTTCAGTCTCTTTCTCTGTCCGTCTGCCTTTCTCCATCTCTACTTCTGCTCATTATTTCTTCTGTCCCCAATGTGCAGCTTCCAGTCTTTATTCCTTCCATTCTCTTCGTTCTATCCTGTTGATCTTTCCCCTCTACTCCTTCCACCCTGCATGCCCGCCTCTACTGCTTCCTTCGTTTTCGCGCTTTACTTCCGTAGTCTTTATTCTGTCAATCCACTTCTGTTCTCCTCCCTCATAACCCCCTCCTTCGTTTATCCCTGTCTTCGCCCCTCTTCCTTCTTCCTTATCATATTATTTTCTTCCTCCTCTCCTTTCCTCCCTCGTCTTCCCCGCTCTTTCTTGCTTCCTTGGTTCCTCCGTTCCTGTGTGTCCAGCCCCCTCTCCCTGGCACCTCTGACCTTTCCTGCTGCTTCCGGACCACCCTGACATTCGGGAGCTGGTGCCTGTGGGTGCAGAGTCTGGCTCGGCGTGATTTATGCCATTGGTATAACAGCAGACACACTGCAGTCCATCACTGCAGTCCCCCCTGATTAAAATTCAGCTCCGGCCCCGACTGCAGCACTCCACAAATGGAATATTCTACATAATTTCCGAAAATGCTTGTTTTTCTTGTTTAAAAAGTGACCTTGTGTGATGTAAGTAGTGTTCATTTAAAGCGCTGCAATACCTTCAGATAGAGTTCGCGCTAAATAAAAGTGCAGAAAAAACACAAGACAAATCGAACGCTTTAAAGCAAGAAAGGAACACCTCGGTGGGTGAATCACCCAGCTGGTGTCACAAGGCCCCCATAGGCAGAGCGGATGTTTCTTGCCATTCCCACCTCTGCTGATTATCTAGAGGCTACCAGGCCTTACAGTGACACCTCGTCACCCAGAATACCCTCGGCACCCTCTCCAATCTCACACCTCAGCAAAGAGCCTTTGATCAGCATTAAACAGGCGAGTGCTCCCCCCTGGGGCGCTACCTCCGGGCATAAAACACCACCTTGAGTGTACCCGTTCTTTGAGGTAGACAGTACCATATAGGAGAGGTGCAAAATAAGTGTATAATCTTGTTGTAAGCCTTTATTACTGCAGGACATAATCAGGGTTTCTTTGCTACAACAGCTTGAATTATATACAACACTACATTGGGCGCTAAAAACTGGAAAAATTCACATTGGAATGTTTAGAACTCCAACTGCTCAAAATTACTCAAAACGTAACCATGAACAAATCAATTTACACTGGAAGAATACTGAAGCATTTGCTGTGCGTAATATACTAAAAAAACAAAACATAAAACCGGTTTGCCCATAGGCAATTAAAACAGAAGTGGAATGCATGCAGGGTGAACGAACTGCTCAACTTTGCGGAAAATTGTTCTTTAAGTCCACCAATGCAGTGTGCTAAAGTGTTTGGTCTTTCAGGGCAGTTTCTCAACTAGTTTTCATCAGTGGTGGTTAAGTCCCCAGAGTAATCATTTGGGTCAGCAGCATCATCCGCATCTGCACTTTCTGCCTCCACATTATCTGCTCCTCATTTTCATCGTTTTCACCATCAATGTCCTCCTTTTCGTTTTGCTCATTGTCTTCATCATTCGCATCAGTTGTTTCCTCAACTACCGATTCTCCTGTTTGTTCAACGATTTCAAAGGGATTCTCACCCTAAAAGTAAACACAAGTTTTAAACCATCTTTAGCAGAATTTTGCAGAACAAATGCACACTAACTATTACAAAAGTAACAGCAAAAGTCTTGTGTACAGTGCAAGTAAAGAACTCAGATTTCATATCACAAAAAAGCAGAAAGAATGTATTATTAGAAAAGGCATCTTACAACGGGGAGAACATATGCAGGACTTCTAAATTTTAGAGTATGTCCAGACAGGCCATAGGATGGAAAAATCCATGCCAGGTCTATGAACGCCCATGAGCTCCGAGGAGTCCTTGTACAGAGGGGGCGATGACTGGAATATTGAGGGTGGGCATCACATTTCCAAGAAATTAATTTCCTGCGAAACTACAATTTTTTTGGTGAAACTCAGTACGGAAGAAGTGTTATTTGCAAAGCTGAGTTAGGAGTAAACAGATCTGAACATTCAATATGCAGTGTGAGCCCTGGAGGCAGGAAGGGTGGAAGTGCATCCACAGCATTACAGGCTGCAAGCTAATTGTTGATGGTAATTAACTTATCAGTTTGCAGCATGTGTACCTGTTTGATTTAATTAATGATTTTATTTAATTTGTATAGCTCTTGAATCACCCCCAGGGGGGTATCTCAGCGCTTGGAAGCACAGCATAGGTCATGGGTACTCACAAACGTTCTCTCAGGGGCCAAATTTACACTGTGGTTTGTGTCAGAGGGCCGCACCAGTGGGGGCGGGGTCAGTGGGGGAGGTGGCAGGGCTAGAGCAACAAAAAAAAACAACTGACCATGAGGTTGATCACTGGTCTCTGCAGCGGACACCTTCGTCCACTCAGCCACCAGACCCGGGATACACACATCTCTTGCTCTCTCTTTGTCTCCCTCCCTCACTCTCCCTACCTCTCCCATACTCTGTTCCCCTCCCTCTGTCTTCCTCCCCCTGTCTCCCTTTCCCTCTCTCACTCCCTCCCCCCTTTCCCTCTCACTCTGTCTCCCTTTCCCTCTCTCACTCCCTCACTCTGTCTCCCTTTCCCTCACTCACTTTCCCTCCCTTCCTTTCCCTCTCACTGTCTCCCTTTCCCCCTGTCACTCCCTCACTCTGTCACTCCTTTTCCCTCCTTTCCCTCTCACTCCCTCACTGTCTCCCTTTCCCACTCTCACTCCCTCACTCTGTCAGGGCAGTTTTCAGGAGTCTTCCGAATTTAAGATGGTCCAGACACTGTCTTAGGGCCAGCTGTAGTTGATTCCAGATGAAGGGTGCGAGAAGGACTTGCCTCCGGGTCTAGCCTTTTTTATGTTGGGGCTTTTGAGGAGCGATTGGGAGCTGGCGCGCAGAGTCCGAGCCGGGTAATAGCGGCGAAGTTTCTCTACTACATCGGGAGGGCCATTGCTCCAGATAGCTTTGTGTGTGAGACAGCAGATCTAGAATTTCACGCGCTGTCGTATGGGCAGCCAGTGTAGCTGATGAGGGAGGGGAGAGGAAGCTGATCTGGGGGGAGCATTCAGAACCGTGCAGGCGGCTGTGTTTGGTATCATTTGCAATTGGTTTAAGGAGGACTCATTTGCTGCAATCAATAGGGCGTTGCAATAGTCCAGCTTGCTTGGTATCAGGGCCTGTGTTAGAGTTTTCCTTGTTGTGTCGGGGACATAAGTAAAAGCTTTCCTTAGTAAGCCATGGGTGTGGAAGCAGGATCAGACTGTGTGAGTAACGTGTTTCTTCATGTTTAGGGACTGTTGAAGGTGAACACAGAGGTTTTTGACTGTGGTTGCCGGGGTCGGGGGTGTGCCTAGTTCTGGGGGCCACCAGGAAGGTGACCAGAGGAGGGGGCATCTCCAAAGAGCAGAACCTCAGTTTTTGCAGCGTTCAGCTGGAGGAAATTGCTTTCCATCCAGTGAGATTTCCAGCATTCCTAAAGAGAAGGTAGATTGGGCAGATTGAGAAGTTTTATTGAAAGAGAAGGTAAGCTGTTGATGCTTTTATGCCTGTGGCTGAAGGGTTACCCATGTGTGGTGTGAAATTCGCTTTTAAGTAGAACTGCAGAATGGCCATATTTCTGGTTGAATACAAGACTGCAACAGAAATATACTTACTAGAAATACCAATAAAGAATTTGCTGGATTACATTTATATTTAAAGCAGACATCTCCAACGGATAGCTCTGAATCTACTGGCAGCTCACCAATACCCTGGAAGATTGGGGGTTTGACAGTGTGAAAACACGAGTCAGGATACAGGTATCCTGAACCTATAGGACACATGGAGGGACCCCCTCATGGGCAATTGCTTTTTTTTAAAAACCTATTAAAATTTTAAGTGCTGACTTTTCTATGGTTGTGTGGGTAAAAATGAAACTAACGCCCCTGGAACCGTTGGCATTTTCAGTGGGTTGTAAAACTTTAATTGTGACAGACATCTGAGTAGTCAGAACAATAATTCTGGAAGGCATGGTCACTCACCATTGTGGTAACTCTCATAGAAAAAGTTGGACTGCCGATTTAACTGGCCAAGCAATTATTCAACTTGAGTCAATAGGTTCTATGTCTTCAGATATGGCTCCTAAAAATCTTACCGTTGCATACTGTTCGTACCGGGACTTGACTGTTGGGTTGTTTAGGATACTTGTAGCAGTGAGTACGCTCTCCCTTTTTATTTGTTCCTTGTAAGCCTGGAATTTTTTTTAGATAAATAAACGTTAATTTATACACATACTGCTAGTTCAACTACAATAACTTGGTTGGAACCTAGAAGAGAAGGCATTCAATGTGGACAGAAACCCTTTTGAAACTACTCTGCCACCAGGGTGTGCCAGGTAAGCGTTTAAAAAATACCAGGGACTCTTATTAGGGAATGACCCGCAATCTCGCTCCCTCCACAAGCAAGCAATCAAACCCCACCAAGCAGGCCGTGACCTGAAACCCCCAAGGGGAAAAGAGCACAGCCAAGAGACCAGGCGAGCAGATAATGTGCTTTAATGTAAGCTGGGACTCCGATGTCTGTGCTCTTTTCAGGACATGCCCTTTGAAGGACACAGATTGGTCAATGAGAGAGCCCAAGGATTTGGAAAAAAATGAAATAGGGAGAAGAGGCCATCCAATTTCAAAGACATGCCCTTCACATTGACAAAGCCTTTATTTGAGATACCCATAATTAATATTATAACCACCACACTGCCCAATTATTTCAACTATCAAACCAATGCCAAGGTGTTGGCGATGTGAAGGTCTGTAATTGTTAATGACGTGATGGGTTGCACTGACATTCATATAGAGCCACTCTCACACAGACAGAGCCACCCACACACAGAGCCGACAAAAGAAGCTATCCACACAGAGCGCTACACACAGAGCGCTATGCGCCACACACAGACAGAGAGCCACACACAGACAGAGCGCCACACACACACAGACAGACAGAGCGCCACACACACACACACACAGACAGAGCGCCACACACACACACACACAGACAGAGCGCCACACACACACACAGACAGAGCGCCACACACACACAGACAGAGCGCCACACACACAGACAGAGTCACACACACAGACAGAGCCACACACACAGACAGAGCCACACACACAGACAGAGCCACACACACAGACAGAGCCACACACACAGACAGAGCCACACACACAGACAGAGCCACACACACAGACAGATCTTCTCACCTGCACAAAGGAAAGGACAAAAATGCACACAGGCTTCGATCAAACACCTTCCAGATTAACTGCCAAGAATGCAGCAGCACGCACAGCTTCAGACCCAGCACTTACCCACCAAATACACTTCCGCCACAGAAGCAGCACTGGCTGGTGAGACTAGCCAGCCACCAGGGTAAAACCAGACAGAGCAGATGTTCTGAAGAGGCAGCTACCCACAAGACAAGGGCGCCACCAATTTCCAGGACATGGCTCACCAAGACTAACTATTAGTCAGTCAAAGCTCTAGCCTGTAGAATGGGCAATCCAAAAACCACTTGTAACCCAACCATGTCCCCGTCCTCCCTCGCCCCAAAAGAATGTACAGTTAAATGAGATTGATAGGACACTTTGTAAGGCTGAAACAGGGCACATTAACTGTAATATCCAGACGCGGGTAGAAATCTAAGCTCGGAATCAGAAAGGGGGGCCCTGAATACTGCAGGGGGGCTGGGGAGTTCAGCAGTCAATTACTCTCTGCCTTGAAAATAGTACTGTGCCAAAATGGCCTCTTACCCAGAGTGACTAGTACATGTCGCAGCTCAGCGCCCATCACAGAGCCATTGGCTTCTTTGTCGAAGACCCTCAGCCCCTCCACAAAGTCATCGTAGGTACCCTGGTCCTTGTTCTTCGCAATTGTCTGCAGCATGGGCAAGAACTCGTCAAAGCCAAGCTTCTTGGTGTTAAGCTCTGGGAAGGAGAGAAGAGTTCAGAGGAGCAGTCACCGGCTGCAGCAGCGTGCCAGGCTGGAGAGTACACATTAACAGTGACAATGTGATCGTCCAAGTTCCCCAAAAAACCCCAACCACCTCCAGTCAGGTTTTTGTCCCATCCCAGACTGCCAATGAATATTACTGATATGGTCCATCTAGCAACTGTGAACGAGGCAGAGATCTCCAATTCAATGTGTGGCACAGGGCAGGGTCAGAGCTGAGGGCACAGGTGTAAGAGCTGAGGGCACAGGTGTAAGAGCTGAGGGCACAGGGGTAAGAGCTGAGGGCACAGGGGTAAGAGCTGAGGGCACAGGGGTAAGAGCTGAGGGCACAGGGGTAAGAGCTGAGGGCACAGGGGTAAGAGCTGAGGGCACAGGGGTAAGGGGTAAGAGCTGAGGGCAAAGGGCAAAGGGGTAAGAGCTGAGGGCAAAGGGGTAAGAGCTGAGGGTGAAAGGTGAGTAGAAATCTGGCGTGTTGGGAATGAGTAGAGCACAGGATACAGATTGCTTAGTGGGTGTGTGTGTGTATTCAAAGGATAAGAAGTATGTGCGGACTTCTGTGAGCTCCCCATTCCTATCGCAATACATAATGCCTTACATACTAGAGTCACATTTTCTACAGCGTGTTCCTCCTGTCACAAATCAATATTTCAACTATTTATTAAACAATTATTGCTTGAAATAGCCTGGAGGTAGGACAGCAAACGCGCATATATACCTAATTTACGAGACGGTTTCCAGTTTCCCTTTGCTGCTGGGGGGGAAGAGTTGCATCATAAATACCAGAAATCATGTTTCCACAATTTAATCGCCAGTAACTCCTGAAATATTTAACAATGTTAATACCAGATCTGCCACGATTGTCACATTTTATGTAATATCCTAAATCAGATACAAGCAACACGTTGCGTCCAAGTGAAAGAGGCCCATTAGACTCTAATGCAAGCCTAAGGTTTAGTAATAATAGCCAACGAGGATATAGTGAGCACTTCTGACTTGCCCCCTAGGTTCAATGCACCACAGACATAATGAGCCCCTGGGTCTCATCGTAACAGACTGTGCACTCTGAAATACACCTTAAAATGTAGCTCCTTCAGATTCACCCAAGTTAATTTTCAACTGGGGGGTGCTCTGGTCCACGGATGAGTGGCGTATGCTCAGATCCAGGGGTGAGTGGCGGGTGCTCTGGTCCAGGGGTGAGTAGCGGGTGCTCAGATCTAGGGGTGAGTAGGGGTGCTCTGGTCCAGGGGTGAGAGGCAGTTGCTCTGGTTTAGGGGTGAGTGGCGGGTGCTCTGGTCCAGGGGTGAGTAGCGGGTGCTCAGATCTAGGGGTGAGTAGGGGTACTCTGGTCCAGGGGTGAGAGGCAGGTGCTCTGGTCCAGGGGTGAGTGGCGGGTGCTCAGATCTAGGGGTGAGTAGGGGTACTCTGGTCCAGGGGTGAGAGGCAGGTGCTCTGGTCCAGGGGGTGAGTGGCGCGTGCTCTGGTCCAGGGGTAAGTGGTGGGTGTTCTGGTCCAGGGGTGAGTGGCGGGTGCTCTGGTCCAGGGGTGAGTGGCGGGTGCTCTGGTCCAGGGGCGAGTAGCAGGTGCTCAGATCCAGGGGTGAGTGGGGGTGTTCAGATCCAGTGTTTAGTGGCGGGAGGCAGACACGGTGTAGTTGTGAGTGATTCCTGCAGAGGTCCTGTGGTGATGGCAATGTCCAGTGTAGGGGTGAATGACTGGTGCCGAGGACCAGTGTGGGGGTGAATAACATGCGCGGGGGTGCATAACGTGTGCGGGGGTGCATAACGTGTGCGGGGGTGAATGAGGGGTGCTCGGGTCCAGTGTGAGTGACGGGTGCCGTTATCCAGTGTGAGTGACGGGTGTGGAGGTCCAGTGCAGGGTGAGAGATTCAGGTTCATCCCAGCCACTCGTTCGTCTAAACCTCGCTCTCATCCAGCACCGACTCCGCTTCTCACCCGCCCAGTATTACAAAATAATCCAGCGCCCACCTGTTCGTGAGCCGAAGGGGTGGCAGCGAGGGGGTGAGCTCTCCGTCCGCCATATCCCGGCTCAGGACGCCTCCGACAGACAAACACTCACTGAGTAATTACAACACCTGGCTGCTGCGCTCCATCACAACAAACTTCGCCCAACCGGAAGTTGCATTCTGAAGGAATCAGAGCTCGGAGCCGGCCCGGCCGGGTCTGGCTCCTCTGGAATGCGGCTCCACCGGCGTAGCCTCGGCCCAGGCCTCGGGGGGATGGATGCGGGCGGGCCACGGGCGCCTGCTCTGGGCACCAGGTTCAGGCAGAAAAGGGAATGGCTGGTTCCGTCTGAACTCAACAGGAGGCAGTTCAGAGAGCAGCCGCTGGGCGGCGTGCCTGGCGTTTACAAGAGAGCGCCAACCTGCCAACCACTCCCAAAAGACAATGAGGCATTGCCCTGGCTGCCGTAGCCTGCCAGGGAGAAGAGCGCAGAAGAGCATGGCAGGCAGGGGGTGCACAATAATAGAGTGAAAGCCACAGACGTATGCCAGCTGCACCCTGGCCATCAGACCCCATCTCTGCCCGCCAGCGACATAATCTTCGAACGTCGCCCTCTGGTAGCAGCGCACACACCCGGTCTACCCAGCCCGTCATCATCCCAGGCTGTGCGCCTCACCCATCGGTGCCATAGATAGAGGTAGGGCGATAGATAGAGGGAGGGAGGGCGATAGATAGATAGAGGGCGATAGATAGAAGGAGGGCAATAACAGACAGATGTCCCTTCCAATGGCTAGCCTCCATTTACGGAGCTAGCCAATGGAAGAGCAGGCGGGACAAAGCACCCATACTGCTAAACAAAAGGTTTCGCCTGCGCGAACGCTGCT
Source organism: Lissotriton vulgaris (assembly GCF_964263255.1). Taxonomy (NCBI): domain Eukaryota; kingdom Metazoa; phylum Chordata; class Amphibia; order Caudata; family Salamandridae; genus Lissotriton; species Lissotriton vulgaris. The sequence continues at coordinate 274,126,390 of NC_141698.1, read as the reverse complement.
GCGCAGCAGATCGCCAGGCGAAACCTAAAAAACAGAAGCTGTCTATCTAGAAACATACCTTTTTTTGACCGCATTGCCATTTGATCCAGGTTTTCTCAATTTAGGTTTTTTGCCGACAAACGCCCCTCCAATGGGTTTATTAAGCGATTGCATCATCTTTCTTTTCATCCACCTTCCAGCAGGCCCACCAAATACTAGACTTTTCTGGTAGTCGACAACAATTCCAGGTCTCTGCATACCGCCATAATCCTGCAAATTGATAACATAAAATTAGCAGAGAGTATGCAGATAAGGCAAGTTACATGGTGTGCAAAAATGTGTTAACAGTTTTATAATAATGGCAGGCATAATCCAAGAACCAATGTTGGGTGGTCAAGGAATTCGTAGGCTAAGCAGCAGTTGTTGCCATTCTGGTAGGTGTAGATACTTCTTGGCTACAATTATGAAAACTGCAGTAAGGACACTGCTGTACAGGTTTTCATTTGCATTAGTGAGTTGAGAAATAAAGAAGATAAAATGCTTATAAACATGTGTGTGGTTGGGTCTGGTAGCGCGTGTGGTTTGGTTGTGTGTGGTGTGGTTGTGTGTGAGAGAACAGGGAGTTAGAGAAGGAGGCGGGGTGAAAGAACAGCAGATCAGCACAGTAAAAGAACAGGGAGTTAAAGAAGGAGGTAGGGTGGAAGAGAGCAGCAGATCAGCACGTGAGAAGACAAGAGAACAGGGAGTTAGAGGAGGAGGTAGGGTGGAAGAGAGCAGCAGATCAGCACGTGAGAAGACAAGAGAACAGGGAGTTAGAGAAGGAGGCAGGGTGGAAGAGAGCAGCAGATCAGCACGTGAGAAGAGAAGAGAACAGGGCGATAAATAGAGGGAGGGCGATAGATAGAGGGAGGGAGGGCGATAGATAGAGGGAGGGAGGGCGATAGAGTAAGGGAGGGGCGATAGTGTAAGGGAGGGGCGATAGAGTAAGGGAGGGGCGATAGAGTAAGGGAGGGGCGATAGAGTAAGGGAGGGGCGATAGAGTAAGGGAGGGGCGATAGAGTAAGGGAGGGGCGATAGAGTAAGGGAGGGGCGATAGAGTAAGGGAGGGGCGATAGAGTAAGGGGGGGCGATAGAGTAAGGGAGGGCAATAGAGTAAGGGAGGGCAATAGAGTAAGGGAGGGCAATAGAGTAAGGGAGGGCAATAGAGTAAGGGAGGGCAATAGAGTAAGGGAGGGCAATAGAGTAAGGGAGGGCAATAGAGTAAGGGAGGGCAATAGATAGACAGATAGATAGATAGAGGGAGGGTGATAGATAGAGAGGGAGGGCGATAGATAGATACAGAGGGAGGGCGATAGATAGATAGAGTGAAGGAGGGCGATAGAGGGAGTGTGATAGATAGAGGGAGTGCGATAGATAGAGGGAGTGCGATAGATAGAGAGAGGGAGGGCGATAGATAGAGAGAGGGAGGGCGATAGAGAGAGGGAGGGCGATAGATAGAGAGAGGGAGGGCGATAGATAGAGAGAGGGAGGGCGATAGATAGAGAGAGGGAGTGCGATAGATAGAGGGAGTGCGATAGATAGAGGGAGGGAGGGCGATAGATAGAGAGAGGGAAGGCGATAGATAGAGAGAGGGAAGGCGATAGAGAGAGGGAAGGCGATAGAGAGAGGGAAGGCGATAGAGAGAGGGAAGGCGATCGATAGAGAGAGGGAAGGCGATCGATAGAGAGAGGGAGGGCGATAGAGGGAGTGCGATAGATAGAGGGAGGGCGATAGATAGAGAGAGGGAGGGCGATAGATAGAGAGAGGGAGGGCGATAGATAGAGAGAGGGAGGGCGATAGATAGAGAGAGGGAGGGCGATAGATAGAGAGAGGGAGGGCGATAGAGAGAGGGAGTGCGATAGATAGAGGGAGTGCGATAGATAGAGGGAGGGAGTGCGAGAGATAGAGGGAGGGAGTGCGAGAGATAGAGGGAGGGAAGGCGATAGAGAGAGGGAAGGCGATAGAGAGAGGGAAGGCGATAGATAGAGGGAGTGCGAGAGATAGAGGGAGGGAGTGCGAGAGATAGAGGGAGGGAGTGCGAGAGATAGAGGGAGGGAGTGCGAGAGATAGAGGGAGGGAGTGCGAGAGATAGAGGGAGGGAGTGCGAGAGATAGAGGGAGGGAGTGCGAGAGATAGAGGGAGGGAAGGCGATAGATAGAGGGAGGGCGATAGATAGAGGGAGGGAAGGCGATAGATAGAGGGAGGGAGTGCGATAGATAGAGGGAGTGCGATAGATAGAGGGAGTGCGATAGATAGAGGGAGGGAGGGAGGGCGATAGATAGAGAGAGGGAGGGCGATAGATAGAGAGAGGGAGGGCGATAGATAGAGAGAGGGAGGGCGATAGATAGAGAGAGGGAAGGCGATAGATAGAGAGAGGGAGTGCGATAGATAGAGGGAGGGAGGGAGGGCGATAGATAGAGAGAGGGAGGGCGATAGATAGAGAGAGGGAGTGCGAGAGATTGAGGGAGGGAGTGCGAGAGATAGAGGGAGGGAAGGCGAGAGATAGAGGGAGGGAAGGCGATAGATAGAGGGAGGGAGTGCGAGAGATAGAGGGAGGGAGTGCGAGAGATAGAGGGAGGGAGTGCGAGAGATGGAGGGAGTGCGATAGATAGAGGGAGGGAAGGCGATAGATAGAGGGAGGGCGATAGATAGATAGAGGGAGGGCGATAGATAGAGGGAGGGAAGGCGATAGATAGAGGGAGGGAGTGCGATAGATAGAGGGAGGGCGATAGATAGAGGGAGGGCGATAGATAGAGAGAGGGAGGGCGATAGATAGAGAGAGGGAGGGCGATAGATAGAGAGAGGGAGGGCGATAGATAGAGAGAGGGAGGGCGATAGATAGAGGGAGGGAGGGCGATAGATAGAGGGAGGGCGATAGAAAGAGGGAGGGCGATAGAAAGAGGGAGGGCGATAGATAGAGGGAGGGCGATAGATAGAGGGAGGGCGATAGATAGAGGGAGGGAGTACGAGAGATGATTGAGGGAGTGCGAGAGATAGATTGAGGGAGTGCGAGAGATAGAGGGAGGGAGTGCGAGAGATAGATTGGAGGGCAATAACAGACAGATGTCCCTTTCAATGGCTAGCCTCCATTTATGGAGCTAGCCAATGGAAGAGCAGGCGGGACAAAGCACCCATACTGCTAAACAAAAGTTTTCGCCTGCGCGAACACTGCTATGCAGCGGATCGCCAGGCGAAACCTAAAAAACAGAAGCTGTCTATCTAGAAACATACCTTCTTTGACCGCATTGCCATTTGATCCAGGTTTTCTCAATTTAGGTTTTTTGCCGACAAACGCCCCTCCAATGGGTTTATTAAGCGATTGCATCATCTTTCTTTTCATCCACCTTCCAGCAGGCCCACCAAATACCAGACTTTTCTGGTAGTCGACAACAATTCCAGGTCTCTGAATACCGCCATAATCCTGCAAATTGATAACATAAAATTAGCAGAGAGTATGCAGATAAGGCAAGTTACATGGTGTCCAAAAATGTGTTAACAGTTTTATAATAATGGCAGGCATAATCCAAGAACCAATGTTGGGTGGTCAAGGAATTCGTAGGCTAAGCAGCAGTTGTTGCCATTCTGGTAGGTGTAGATACTTCTTGGCTACAATTATGAAAACTGCAGTAAGGACACTGCTGTACAGGTTTTCATTTGCATTAGTGAGTTGAGAAATAAAGAAGATAAAATGCTTATAAACATGTGTGTGGTTGGGTCTGGTAGCGCGTGTGGTTTGGTTGTGTGTGGTGTGGTTGTGCGTGAGAGAACAGGGAGTTAGAGAAGGAGGCGGGGTGAAAGAACAGCAGATCAGCACAGTAAAAGAACAGGGAGTTAAAGAAGGAGGTAGGGTGGAAGAGAGCAGCAGATCAGCACGTGAGAAGACAAGAGAACAGGGAGTTAGAGGAGGAGGTAGGGTGGAAGAGAGCAGCAGATCAGCACGTGAGAAGACAAGAGAACAGGGAGTTAGAGAAGGAGGCAGGGTGGAAGAGAGCAGCAGATCAGCACGTGAGAAGAGAAGAGAACAGGGCGATAAATAGAGGGAGGGCGATAGATAGAGGGAGGGAGGGCGATAGAGTAAGGGAGGGGCGATAGAGTAAGGGAGGGGCGATAGAGTAAGGGAGGTGCGATAGAGTAAGGGAGGGGCGATAGAGTAAGGGAGGGGCGATAGAGTAAGGGAGGGCAATAGAGTAAGGGAGGGCAATAGAGTAAGGGAGGGCAATAGAGTAAGGGAGGGCAATAGAGTAAGGGAGGGCAATAGAGTAAGGGAGGGCAATAGAGTAAGGGAGGGCAATAGAGTAAGGGAGGGCAATAGAGTAAGGGAGGGCAATAGAGTAAGGGAGGGCAATAGAGTAAGGGAGGGCAATAGATAGACAGATAGATAGATAGAGGGAGGGTGATAGATAGAGAGGGAGGGCGATAGATAGATACAGAGGGAGGGCGATAGATAGATAGAGTGAAGGAGGGCGATAGAGGGAGTGTGATAGATAGAGGGAGTGCGATAGATAGAGGGAGTGCGATAGATAGAGAGAGGGAGGGCGATAGATAGAGAGAGGGAGGGCGATAGAGAGAGGGAGGGAGGGCGATAGATAGAGAGAGGGAGGGCGATAGATAGAGAGAGGGAGGGCGATAGATAGAGAGAGGGAGTGCGATAGATAGAGGGAGTGCGATAGATAGAGGGAGGGAGGGCGATAGATAGAGAGAGGGAAGGCGATAGATAGAGAGAGGGAAGGCGATAGAGAGAGGGAAGGCGATAGAGAGAGGGAAGGCGATCGATAGAGAGAGGGAAGGCGATCGATAGAGAGAGGGAGGGCGATAGAGGGAGTGCGATAGATAGAGGGAGGGCGATAGATAGAGAGAGGGAGGGCGATAGATAGAGAGAGGGAGGGCGATAGATAGAGAGAGGGAGGGCGATAGATAGAGAGAGGGAGGGCGATAGAGAGAGGGAGTGCGATAGATAGAGGGAGTGCGATAGATAGAGGGAGGGAGGGAGGGCGATCGATAGAGAGAGGGAGGGCGATAGATAGAGAGAGGGAGGGCGATAGATAGAGAGAGGGAGTGCGAGAGATTGAGGGAGGGAGTGCGAGAGATAGAGGGAGGGAGTGCGAGAGATAGAGGGAGGGAAGGCGATAGAGGGAGGGAAGGCGATAGAGAGAGGGAAGGCGATAGATAGAGAGAGGGAGTGCGAGAGATAGAGGGAGGGAGTGCGAGAGATAGAGGGAGGGAGTGCGAGAGATAGAGGGAAGAAGGCGATAGATAGAGGGAGGGCGATAGATAGAGGGAGGGAAGGCGATAGATAGAGGGAGGGAGGGCGATAGATAGAGGGAGGGAGTGCGATAGATAGAGGGAGTGCGATAGATAGAGGGAGTGCGATAGATAGAGGGAGGGAGGGCGATAGATAGAGAGAGGGAGGGCGATAGATAGAGAGAGGGAGGGCGATAGATAGAGGGAGGGAGTGCGATAGATAGAGGGAGTGCGATAGATAGAGGGAGTGCGATAGATAGAGGGAGGGAGGGCGATAGATAGAGAGAGGGAGGGCGATAGATAGAGAGAGGGAGGGCGATAGATAGAGAGAAGGAGTGCGAGAGATTGAGGGAGGGAGTGCGAGAGATAGAGGGAGGGAGTGCGAGAGATAGAGGGAGGGAGTGCGAGAGATAGAGGGAGGGAGTGCGAGAGATAGAGGGAGGGAAGGCGAGAGATAGAGGGAGGGAAGGCGATAGATAGAGGGAAGGCGATAGATAGAGGGAGGGCGATAGATAGAGGGAGGGCGATAGATAGAGGGAGGGAAGGCGATAGATAGAGGGAGGGAGGGAGTGCGGGAGTGCGATAGATAGAGGGAGTGCGATAGATAGAGGGAGGGAGGGAGGGCGATAGATAGAGAGAGGGAAGGCGATAGATAGAGAGAGGGAAGGCGATAGATAGAGAGAGGGAGGGCGATAGAGGGAGGGAAGGCGATAGATAGAGAGAGGGAAGGCGATAGATAGAGAGAGGGAAGGCGATAGAGAGAGGGAAGGCAATAGATAGAGAGAGGGAAGGCGATAGATAGAGAGAGGGAAGGCGATAGAGAGAGAGAGGGAAGGCGATAGAGAGAGGGAAGGCGATAGATAGAGAGAGGGAAGGCGATAGAGAGAGGGAAGGCGATAGAGAGAGGGAAGGCGATAGAGAGAGGGAAGGCGATAGAGAGAGGGAGGGCGATAGAGAGAGGGAGGGCGATAGAGAGAGGGAGAGCGATAGATAGAGAGAGGGAGGGCGATAGATAGAGAGAGGGAGGGCGATAGATAGAGAGAGGGAGGGCGATAGATAGAGAGAGGGAGGGCGATAGATAGAGAGAGGGAGGGCGATAGATAGAGAGAGGGAGGGCGATAGATAGAGAGAGGGAGTGCGATAGATAGAGGGAGTGCGATAGATAGAGGGAGGGAGGGAGGGCGATAGATAGAGGGAGGGAGGGAGGGCGATAGATAGAGAGAGGGAGGGCGATAGATAGAGAGAGGGAGGGCGATAGATAGAGAGAGGGAGGGCGATAGATAGAGAGAGGGAGGGCGATAGATAGAGAGAGGGAGGGCGATAGATAGAGAGAGGGAGGGCGATAGATAGAGGGAGTGCGATAGATAGAGGGAGGGAGGGAGGGCGATAGATAGAGAGAGGGAAGGCGATAGATAGAGAGAGGGAAGGCGATAGATAGAGAGAGGGAAGGCGATCGAGAGAGAGAGGGAAGGCGATCGAGAGAGAGAGGGAAGGCGATCGAGAGAGAGAGGGAAGGCGATAGAGAGAGGGAAGGCGATAGAGAGAGGGAAGGCGATCGAGAGAGAGAGGGAAGGCGATCGAGAGAGAGAGGGAGGGCGATAGAGGGAGTGCGATAGATAGAGGGAGGGCGATAGATAGAGAGAGGGAGGGCGATAGATAGAGAGAGGGAGGGCGATAGATAGAGAGAGGGAGTGCGATAGATAGAGAGAGGGAGGGCGATAGATAGAGAGAGGGAGGGCGATAGAGAGAGGGAGTGCGATAGATAGAGGGAGTGCGATAGATAGAGGGAGGGAGGGAGGGCGATAGATAGAGAGAGGGAGGGCGATAGATAGAGAGAGGGAGGGCGATAGATAGAGAGAGGAAGGGCGAGAGATTGAGGGAGGGAGTGCGAGAGATAGAGGGAGGGAGTGCGAGAGATAGAGGGAGGGAAGGCGATAGAGAGAGGGAAGGCGATAGATAGAGAGAGGGAGTGCGAGAGATAGAGGGAGGGAGTGCGAGAGATAGAGGGAGGGAGTGCGAGAGATAGAGGGAGGGAGTGCGAGAGATAGAGGGAAGAAGGCGATAGATAGAGGGAGGGCGATAGATAGAGGGAGGGAAGGCGATAGATAGAGGGAGGGAGTGCGATAGATAGAGGGAGGGAGTGCGATAGATAGAGGGAGTGCGATAGATAGAGGGAGTGCGATAGATAGAGGGAGGGAGGGCGATAGATAGAGAGAGGGAGGGCGATAGATAGAGAGAGGGAGTGCGAGAGATAGAGGGAGGGAGTGCGAGAGATAGAGGGAGGGAGTGCGAGAGATAGAGGGAGGGAGTGCGAGAGATAGAGGGAGGGAAGGCGAGAGATAGAGGGAGGGAAGGCGAGAGATAGAGGGAGGGAAGGCGATAGATAGAGGGAAGGCGATAGATAGAGGGAGGGCGATAGATAGAGGGAGGGAAGGCGATAGATAGAGGGAGGGAGGGAGTGCGATAGATAGAGGGAGTGCGATAGATAGAGGGAGTGCGATAGATAGAGAGAGGGAGGGCGATAGATAGAGAGAGGGAGGGCGATAGAGAGAGGGAGGGCGATAGATAGAGAGAGGGAGGGCGATAGATAGAGAGAGGGCGGGCGATAGATAGAGAGAGGGAGGGCGATAGATAGAGAGAGGGAGGGCGATAGATAGAGGGAGTGCGATAGATAGAGGGAGTGCGATAGATAGAGGGAGGGAGGGAGGGCGATAGATAGAGAGAGGGAAGGCGATAGATAGAGAGAGGGAAGGCGATAGAGAGAGGGAAGGCGATCGATAGAGAGAGGGAAGGCGATCGATAGAGAGAGGGAGGGCGATCGATAGAGAGAGGGAGGGCGATAGAGGGAGTGCGATAGATAGAGGGAGGGCGATAGATAGAGAGAGGGAGGGCGATAGATAGAGAGAGGGAGGGCGATAGATAGAGAGAGGGAGGGCGATAGATAGAGAGAGGGAGGGCGATAGAGAGAGGGAGTGCGATAGATAGAGGGAGGGAGGGAGGGCGATCGATAGAGAGAGGGAGGGCGATAGATAGAGAGAGGGAGGGCGATAGATAGAGAGGGAGTGCGAGAGATAGAGGGAGGGAGTGCGAGAGATAGAGGGAGGGAAGGCGATAGAGAGAGGGAAGGCGATAGATAGAGAGAGGGAGTGCGAGAGATAGAGGGAGGGAGTGCGAGAGATAGAGGGAGGGAGTGCGAGAGATAGAGGGAAGAAGGCGATAGATAGAGGGAAGAAGGCGATAGATAGAGGGAGGGCGATAGATAGAGGGAGGGAAGGCGATAGATAGAGGGAGGGAGGGCGATAGATAGAGGGAGGGAGTGCGATAGATAGAGGGAGTGCGATAGATAGAGGGAGTGCGAGAGATAGAGGGAGGGAGTGCGAGAGATAGAGGGAGGGAAGGCGAGAGATAGAGGGAGGGAAGGCGATAGATAGAGGGAAGGCGATAGATAGAGGGAGGGCGATAGATAGAGGGAGGGAAGGCGATAGATAGAGGGAGGGAGGGAGTGCGATAGATAGAGGGAGTGCGATAGATAGAGGGAGTGCGATAGATAGAGGGAGGGAGGGAGGGCGATAGATAGAGAGAGGGAAGGCGATAGATAGAGAGAGGGAAGGCGATAGATAGAGAGAGGGAGGGCGATAGATAGAGGGAGGGCGATAGATAGAGGGAGGGAAGGCGATAGATAGAGGGAGGGAAGGCGATAGATAGAGAGAGGGAAGGCGATAGATAGAGAGAGGGAAGGCGATAGAGAGAGGGAAGGCGATAGATAGAGGGAAGGCGATAGATAGAGAGAGGGAAGGCGATAGAGAGAGGGAAGGCGATAGAGAGAGGGAAGGCGATAGAGAGAGGGAGGGCGATAGATAGAGGGAGGGAAGGCGATAGATAGAGGGAGGGAGTGCGATAGAGAGAGGGAGTGCGATAGATAGAGGGAGTGCGATAGATAGAGGGAGGGAGGGAGGGCGATAGATAGAGAGAGGGAAGGCGATAGATAGAGAGAGGGAAGGCGATAGATAGAGAGAGGGAGGGCGATAGATAGAGGGAGGGAGGGCGATAGATAGAGGGAGGGAGGGCGATAGATAGAGGGAGGGCGATAGATAGAGGGAGGGCGATAGATAGAGAGAGGGAAGGCGATAGATAGAGAGAGGGAAGGCGATAGATAGAGAGAGGGAAGGCGATAGAGAGAGGGAAGGCGATAGAGAGAGGGAAGGCGATAGAGAGAGGGAAGGCGATAGAGAGAGGGAGGGCGATAGAGGGAGTGCGATAGATAGAGGGAGGGCGATAGATAGAGAGAGGGAGGGCGATAGATAGAGAGAGGGAGGGCGATAGATAGAGAGAGGGAGGGCGATAGATAGAGAGAGGGAGTGCGAGAGATTGAGGGAGGGAGTGCGAGAGATAGAGGGAGGGAGTGCGAGAGATAGAGGGAGGGAGTGCGAGAGATAGAGGGAGGGAAGGCGATAGAGAGAGGGAAGGCGATAGATAGAGAGAGGGAGTGCGAGAGATAGAGGGAGGGAGTGCGAGAGATAGAGGGAGGGAAGGCGATAGAGAGAGGGAAGGCGATAGAGAGAGGGAAGGCGATAGATAGAGGGAGTGCGAGAGATAGAGGGAGGGAGTGCGAGAGATAGAGGGAGGGAGTGCGAGAGATAGAGGGAGGGAGTGCGAGAGATAGAGGGAGGGAGTGCGAGAGATAGAGGGAGGGAGTGCGAGAGATAGAGGGAGAGAGTGCGAGAGATAGAGGGAGGGAAGGCGATAGATAGAGGGAGGGCGATAGATAGAGGGAGGGAAGGCGATAGATAGAGGGAGGGAGTGCGATAGATAGAGGGAGTGCGATAGATAGAGGGAGTGCGATAGATAGAGGGAGGGAGGGAGGGCGATAGATAGAGAGAGGGAGGGCGATAGATAGAGAGAGGGAGGGCGATAGATAGAGAGAGGGAGGGCGATAGATAGAGAGAGGGAGGGCGATAGATAGAGAGAGGGAGGGCGATAGATAGAGAGAGGGAAGGCGATAGATAGAGAGAGGGAGTGCGATAGATAGAGGGAGGGAGGGAGGGCGATAGATAGAGAGAGGGAGTGCGAGAGATTGAGGGAGGGAGTGCGAGAGATAGAGGGAGGGAAGGCGAGAGATAGAGGGAGGGAAGGCGATAGATAGAGGGAGGGAGTGCGAGAGATAGAGGGAGGGAGTGCGAGAGATAGAGGGAGGGAGTGCGAGAGATGGAGGGAGTGCGATAGATAGAGGGAGGGAAGGCGATAGATAGAGGGAGGGAGGGCGATAGATAGACGGAGTGCGATAGATAGAGGGAGGGCGATAGATAGAGAGAGGGAGGGCGATAGATAGAGAGAGGGAGGGCGATAGATAGAGAGAGGGAGGGCGATAGATAGAGGGAGGGCGATAGAAAGAGGGAGGGCGATAGAAAGAGGGAGGGCGATAGATAGAGGGAGGGCGATAGATAGAGGGAGGGAGTGCGAGAGATAGATTGAGGGAGTGCGAGAGATAGAGGGAGGGAGTGCGAGAGATAGATTGGAGGGCAATAACAGACAGATGTCCCTTTCAATGGCTAGCCTCCATTTATGGAGCTAGCCAATGGAAGAGCAGGCGGGACAAAGCACCCATACTGCTAAACAAAAGTTTTCGCCTGCGCGAACACTGCTATGCAGCGGATCGCCAGGCGAAACCTAAAAAACAGAAGCTGTCTATCTAGAAACATACCTTCTTTGACCGCATTGCCATTTGATCCAGGTTTTCTCAATTTAGGTTTTTTGCCGACAAACGCCCCTCCAATGGGTTTATTAAGCGATTGCATCATCTTTCTTTTCATCCACCTTCCAGCAGGCCCACCAAATACCAGACTTTTCTGGTAGTCGACAACAATTCCAGGTCTCTGAATACCGCCATAATCCTGCAAATTGATAACATAAAATTAGCAGAGAGTATGCAGATAAGGCAAGTTACATGGTGTCCAAAAATGTGTTAACAGTTTTATAATAATGGCAGGCATAATCCAAGAACCAATGTTGGGTGGTCAAGGAATTCGTAGGCTAAGCAGCAGTTGTTGCCATTCTGGTAGGTGTAGATACTTCTTGGGTACAATTATGAAAACTGCAGCAAGGACACTGCTGTACAGGTTTTCATTTGCATTAGTGAGTTGAGAAATAAAGAAGATAAAATGCTTATAAACATGTGTGTGGTTGGGTCTGGTTGTGCGTGTGGTTTGGTTGTGTGTGGTGTGGTTGTGTGTGAGAGAACAGGGAGTTAGAGAAGGAGGCGGGGTGAAAGAACAGCAGATCAGCACAGTAAAAGAACAGGGAGTTAAAGAAGGAGGTGGGGTGGAAGAGAGCAGCAGATCAGCACGTGAGAAGAGAAGAGAACAGGGCGATAAATAGAGGGAGGGCGATAGATAGAGTGAGGGCGATAGATAAGATAGGGAAGGAGGGCGATAGAGTAAGGGAGGACTTTATTTTTCTGACACCGAATCCGACATTGAATTTCCTGCCACCCCTGGGGACGGGAGCGATTAAGGTACACATGAAAACACCCAGCGAGCGGACCGTTCTGTTCCGTCATCCAGACCTGCAGGCGCAAGGCGCAGACTACCTGTCGTTCCAACCCATGACGGGGCGAGACCGGTGGACATTAGCAGGACCGGCAGACTGTTAGGACCGCCAGCTAAACTTAAGGACTACATTTGTGGATAGTGGAACCTTATGTTCTCTATCTGTTTCTACTGTTCCCATCACCCCCAAAGGAGGGGGATGTGTTGTGTTTATAATACTTGTGTCCCTCCTAGGACACCTTACTAGACGTGCTTCCCAGTGTCCCTGCGAGGACACCGTTTAGCAATGAGGTCACCAGCTGATAACTGTCACATATGACAGTTACCAGCTGATCGCCGAGCTGACTGCCGCTTCGCTCCATGTTAGGAGCAAACGTGTTGGTCGGAATAAAGAAGTTAAGAACACTCAATAGTTTTGTATTCTTAACACACTTTGCCAGGGCCGGTTCTGGTTCCCAGTCCGGCCCTGCAAGAGCATCGCCAATACCTGCTTAAAATATGCACTAGATGCAGTGGAAACATCAGACCGACATTATGATAGGAATCACTGAGAGAGCTATGCCTCGTTAAGAATTTCAGGTTTTAAGTTCTTAGGCGCTAGGTGGTACACTGGTGAATGGCCGCCATTAAGTTAGGCTCTCACCGTCCGGAGATCTAAATCCAGCATTTATCCTTTCAAATCGGAGTATGCTTGCTTTGTCATGGGCAGGAGAGCATCAGAGCAGTACCACCGTTGAGGAGTATGTATCCTCCTGGGCGCGAGAATGTCTGGGCAATAGTACTATCGAAGAGTATGCAGCCTGCTAGTGGGAGAACATCTGGTACTACTGCTATTGACGAGTGTGCAATTTAATGGGCAGGGGCATGTTCTCGCAGTACCACCATTGAAGAGTATACATCTGTTAAGGTGGGACAGCATCTGAGCAGTATAAATCCTCATGGACACGAGAGCAGTAACAGGGTACCACGGGTGGTTATGCGTGTGTCCCTCCCCAATCCCACTTGCATCGCTACTATTTTCTTGAATGTCTCCGCAATTCCTAGGTATTATAAGTTGAGAGCAGTAGAGGTGGGATCAAATGCCTCCTTTAAAAAACAGAGCAAATGCTCATTAACCACATCAGATGAGACTTGCCTTTTTAATACGCAAATCTTTACCCATGTGGACAGCAGACTCCTTAATCCAAGTATATGCAGGGACAGATGGACAGTGACCTGGGCATGACCTGGGCAGCCCTCTGGGCCTGGTAGATGGACCAAGGGCTGAGTGGAGCATTATCGGGGAGTGTTTATATCAGGGAGGGATGTAAGAAATGGCGACAGGCTCAGTGGTTCTCGCAAGGTACTAAAATGGACGGCCTTGCAACCGACCGAGCAAAGAGACTTATGATTGACTGAGGAGCAGAGTGTGGACCCTAATACCCTGGTCTTCATTGCTTGAATTTGCTCGCGAGAAAGAGTGGCCGAATCGTGTCACTCATAATTACACTGAAATTTAAAAAAATTCACACATAAGCATTCTGAAACTTGGCATCTATCTGATGTAAATATTATTTCTCTCTGGTCTCACAGTCGTCCCTGGCATCCCAAATTCGAAGGCGAATTGCGACGCGATATCACAGAGAAGAAGGTGGTGGCCTCTGTCTGATGTCGTCGTAGGTATTGTGTTTCACCACTGCGGCGCACGCACGGTCTCCGCGACCTCAGTCCACTCCCTGGAGGGCGCGTGACCGCGCTGTGATGAGTCAGAGAGCAGGTGCCTTTCTCTTGAGCTTCAATTGCAACACCGTTCACCGCTCAGATTCCATATCATTTACCGCCCGCCTTGTAGCAGTAGCTCTTCGTTTATAGAAGATCTCAAAGACTTCATCAGCTACCAATAATCTCAAAGTGACAATCAGACCATCGTGGGTGACTTCAATCTCCACTGGGGCGCACCACAAGACTCCTCTGCGAACTCACTGGCCACCTTCCTCTCGGCAAATGATCTTATCCAACACTGCACTGAACCAACCCACTCTAAGGGCGCAATCCTGGACCTTGTTATTTCTAAAGCAGGCATGCTTTCTACTACTACCCCTATTCATGTAGATTGGTCTGACCACCACCTCATCCCATTCTCTCTTCAACTTTCACACTCTATAACTCTTGGCCAACCCAAGAGGGCCATCTCCTGGTTCTGTGATGCCAAAAACATTGATGTCGGTCCCCTCTGTGAATCAGCTTTGCTTTCACTTCCAAGGCTAGACCCGAACATAGCTGTTGACGATCTCACCTCCCAATGCCTCACAGTTCTTGAAGCTGAAATTAATAACGTCGCTCCACTCAAAAGCAAAAGGATAAGGCCCACTCCCTCAGCACCTTGGTTCAACAAATCCCTTTATGAGGAAAGGAAGCAGCTAAGATTCCTGGAGAAGCAATGGAGGCAATTGCCTTCCACTGACAATTTAGCCTTGCTTCGCACAGCAAGATCCAAATACCACAAGCACATCTTCCTTGAGAAAGCGACGCACTTCAAAACCCTCCTTGATTCCGCCAAAAATAGACCCAAAAAACTATTCGATCTCATCAAGACTCCGAGCTGCTCTCCCCCAACCTCCAAGGTGGAGGATTCTACAAAGAGAGCAGCGGATTTCGCTACTTTCTTCGATGGAAAGGTGAAATCACTTGTGGATCAGGTTGCTCATCCTACACCTCCAGAGGAGCGCAAATCCTTAGCCATTTGGCAGAGCTTTGACCCCATATCTGAAGATGCCCTTCTCAAATGCATACGCGAAACAAAGCCCTCCAACCACTCGCTTGACCCTATCCCCAGTGCCATTGCCTTTGACTTCTATGCCCATTCCCTCCCCTGTTGGACCACTCTGATCAACCTCTCCCTCTGGCAAGGCTCCCTTCCTGTCCCCTTCAAAACTGGGCAGGTCACCCCTCTGCTGAAAAAGCCCACTGCTGATGCGAATGACCTTTACTACCTCATGTATTGGTTGCATCATTCTTAAAATGCGTAATCAAATGAAGAAAAGCTATTTGTATATGAATTGTGTAAAGTAAACTGGTCGTAACTGTCTTAATAGCCTTTTTTAACCTAAATTTGTATAATTGAACATCTTATAATTAATATTAACTATGTACTGTATATGTGTTTTTAACTGTACACTTTTATGTTTTTTTCATGCAAAAATCGAATAAAGCTTAATTGAGTTGAATACACTTTGTACAAAAGATTACCAACTGTGGGGCAGATATGGAGATTTGCTAAATGATAGAAAGATTCACATTTGTAAGATGCAGATGATTTGCCAGCTTGTTATTTGAAACAATACCTGGATTTGGTGTTTTGCCCTACAGGCATTTTCATTTTTTAGCAAGAGTTATTGGCCCCAATTCATAAACTGCATTTTGTTAAAAGTAAAGTAGTACTACTTACTACAATGCAATTCTCAAACCTGCGAGTAGAGATCTTCACCTCTTCCGGCTTTTTCTGTGGAGAGATCTCCACACATGTAAGATTACTACTTGGTAGTAAATGTGGGAGGGATGGGGTGGGTGGGAAGATGGGGATTAACTACCGCAAAAATGTAAATAAGGGGTTTGGGGGCAGGCTACTTCAAACAGTCACCCACATAAGAGTAAACCCACTGCTGTTCAGAAACGACACATCTAAAGTTACTACTAAATAGTATTAAATGTACTCTGACACAGCCTTGTAGCAAGTCAAATACCACACATGCCATTCACAGGTATTGTTTCACACTCCTTTAGAAAATAACAGGCTGGGACTTAAAATAACACCCAATAGAAATAATGTTAACTAGATAAAATTTATTTGATTTTTAAAATGTATGTATATTTTGTTTAACGTTAAACAACTCTAGCCTAAATCTGTGGCCATCAAGAGAGCCAGATATGCATTAAAGGTTGCAAACCCTGGTGGGAGGATTACAGGTGGATATGTTGCTGTAAGTCCATTAGTAATGCCAAGTGTACTATATAATTCACCACACATTATGTCAAAGACTATCTGATATCTGCAAAATAAAAAACAAATGTTGTGGAATATTCCACTTTAAAGGCTTATATACAGATCTGACAAAGGGAAATGCTGAATGGAGCAATTAGCTTTGTGAAGGAAGTCTGGGAATCACTGCCCATGTGTGTGTAGAATAGTTTCCTCTCTTAGTGTGCAGAGTTGTAGTTGTGAGAGTAGATATTGTCACTGTAGGCCGAACACAAGTGGCACTATGGAGAATTCAACAATAGGTAATACAGACAAAAAGGTGGCGTTGTCTGTCAGACGTAAATAATCACAAGGTTAGTGAATATCAGGAGGCAGCAGGTGGCACTGCCGGAAGTGAAAGTGTGCATACATACGCACTTAAGGCCACCAGAGAAGATAACAGGTGGTTGCTAGAGGCGTGCCTTATACAGGTTCCTTTAACTTAAGGATTACTAATTGAATGTCAAATTGCAAAATATGGTATAGCTAACCGTAACTATTAATTGATGTCCATACTCTGACGTGTAATTGGGAATGTTTCAAAGCATGATAGATTGGCCCCAGACATAAACTACTCGTCTCTTCTGTACCACCTAGGGACGCATTTTAATGCTCTGGTCCAAATCTAATATTTACAAACCCAGGGATCCCATGAAGGCACAAGACAGTAGTTTGTTAGTTGAAATCTGTAATTTTAATGAGGCACAACAGGTTTACAAAGCATACCGCCATCAGCCGGGGAACCCAGTGACTACAAAACCTGTATCTGCCAATCCCAAAATAGTGATCTGCGCTGATGCAGCGGAGTTCTCTGATGTGTGAGCCTCACATAACACAATTCACCACAAAATGTGGCAAGCGCAAATGGGGTGGAGGTATATCCAGCAGAAAAAAAGTTGTTTTTGCACAGTGCGTTGTTCGCATGACTTTTAAGGGCTGACCACAGTATCTTCCCCAGTTCATTGGCCTCACCTGTTTTGTAAAGTCCGCGCTATATAAAAATGCATAAATAAATTTAGGACATCTAAGTAACTAGCTCCGCACCCCCGCACCACCCTAGTGACGCCACTGTGGCGTCTTCCCACGGAGCGCGACCTGCGAGCCTGTCGGATCTGCCACCCACGAGAGGCACCCCCGCACCACCCTAGTGACGCCACTGTGGCGTCTTCCCACGGAGCGCGACCTGCGAGCCTGTTGGATCTGCCACCCACGAGAGGCCGCGGCACTGCCTAGGGAAACGGGCCGCATAAGTACAAGGCCTGGAGGGGAGACCATCCTTACCTAGGCTGCCGCATTCACGGAGGAGCGTCCACCTCCTGGCAACGTAGAAAATGAATGTGCGCATGCGCATGTGCGCACAAACCTTAATGTGCGCATGCGCATGTGCGCACAAACCGGGGGTGCAGTCCCTGATGGGCGGGGTATTGAAACGTCATGAAACGTCATAAAATTAATGTGCGCATGCGCACCATTGGTGCGCATGCGCACAATGACAAGGGGGGCGCTCAGTCATGGGAGCAGCGGATTATAGAACACCGGCACCAGCGCAATGATCACAGGGCTAAAAGGGTTTTAAGTTGCCAAAAGACAAATCCCAGTCAGGTGTTTAAACAGCCTGCAAATTGCTTCTCTTGACACTAAATATGGTTAATAAATAAAGAACTATGTATTCATTTATGATATGACTTTTCTGTCTTTGTTCCCTTTTATTATCAGTCATATCATTCAGGCAGCCCTAAAACACAATTTAAAGTGCTTTCTATGTATATTTGCTGTTCAGAGTATGCACAGATAAGGGCTGAAAATAGAGCTTTAGGTGACTGCTTATTTTTGTACCACCTGGGACATCAAAATAATGATCTGGCAACCCTAATCATAAAACTGGAAGTTTGTTGCAAGATCAGTCCAATATTTATTTCCTCCACCCTCGATCCCTGGTTAATGCCATAATTGCAATAGCAATAGTTTAAGATATTTGAAACCCTGCCATGCGGTCAATAGCATGCTGAGTTACTGCAAGTGTCTGGGAATGCACCCTGCATTCAGACAACTTGCTCCTCATTCTCGCCCTTCACATTCATGCTCACCCTGCACTCACAGCGATCACAATTCCCTCACACTGACCCCCATGCACTCGCACCATTCACCCTGCACTCAGTGATCACTCTGCTCTCACAATGCACTTGCACGGTTTTCCCTGTACCTCAACCTCAGCCACACAAGCACACTACCAACCCTGACCTGATGTGACACTTCACTCACCTGTCCCCCTTACTGTTCAAACTGCAATCTCACTTAAAAAAGCCCATCACTAACCATGCATTCATTAGTCCCACTCTGCACTAACATGCCCACCCAAATTCATATGGTCACCTCACTCACCCTGCAGTCACTCCACTTACCCTACTCTCACACTGTCGCATACCTCACTGTGCACTCACATGAGCACTCCTGCCACCCTCACAGCACAGAGGGTTAATGTGCCTGATACAAAGAAAGTGTACCATGCAGATCAAAGAACTGAGGGGCATATGTTCAAGGAAGTTGCAGAGTGAGGCGTTAGCAGTCATGGGTTAAGGCCTCTCTCCTCCACTTCAGAAACAGAAGGCTGGACAATATATACATCAACAACATACGATAGGAAGTGGGCCCCAGGGCATATTTATAGACCTGCACAACGACACAGCCCCCAATCAGAAAAATAAATCAACAAAAGGTGCCTGTGGGTCTGAGATAATCCTGTCTAAGGCATGAAATCAACAAGTATTAAACTATAAGGGAGGAAGAAAAACTATCCTATGTGAGTATGGCACAATAAGATGTCTCTAGGGCATGAAGTGTACCCATCAATTACCGTCCGATACCGCCCTTGTCATCATCTGGGTCTCCTCACACCAATGAGAATATGATTGTAGCCACTATGTGTAGAAGTGGGTACCAATAGACCAGTGATATTGGATGAGTGTGGGGGTATCTGAACAAATATGGAAAGGTAACTGATTTGCAGTGCGTGAGGACGTAGTGAGAAAGAGGTGATATATATTAGATGATGTGAATAAAATTGGAGAGTGACGTAAATAATTAATTTACTCTCTTAATTTCTATGCAGGTAAGTACTTAATTAATAATAACTCAATCAGAATGAAGGAAAACAGAGTCCGTGGTGTAAGAGTTTCTAAGGGTTTTATTCCTCATAAAGGAATCAGGATATCATGTTCTGACCACCACACAGGGTGTCAGAAGGGATAGATGAGCGCGCTCTCGTTTATTGACAATACATAGCTTATATACTTGATTTACATCATAATGTTCAATGTAAGAGGCGTAACAGCTGAGAGAAGACAAGATAACAGTATACACGTGGTGCTAGTACATCATCAAGAGGCGTAAACTAGGCGTGAACTAGGGGTGTGTGCTAGAAACGTCACTGATAGGTGACGCAAGTGGGTGGCACCAAGGGGTGGTGCTAACAGAATGTTGCAATGTCAGCAGAAATCGGAAGCTTGGATGTGCGCGCAGCTGCATGACGTGTGATAGACGGGGTGCAGGGGACTTGACATTTACACTGACGGAAAGAGACAGAAGTCTGGCATGTCAGATCAACTTGTGCTTCTATCATATCTGATATCTGATGTTTAGGAACTAAGCTATCTGGGCAGAAAGGTCTCTAGAGCAGAAGCTATTCTGTACTTGCTGTGAGTGCGTGTATAAGCGCCTGAGTGTCTGTATGAGAAGCGTGGGGCATGGGGCCTTCCAGGGAAGCATGGCAACAGAGGCTATGAATTACTTGCATAAAGACAGGTCGGCCCTTTAGCCCTGTAGCTGAAGAAGGATGTTTACTGAAACTAGCAGGCTGGAATGCATCTTCGGGGAGGAAAACAGATAACTCGAAGGTTATAGTCAATCTTGGCAGGCAGCAGGCTGAGCTGAGCACGGAGGGCCGCGCTAGAAGTAAGTCAGAGTTCACGGGTACGGGGGCTGCTTGGGCAGGGGCCCTCGCAGTCAGAAGCCAGAAAAGAGGCTCGGTGGCAGAGATTCAGGGCCTACTCTCAGCCAGGCGGAAAAACGTAGGAGTACACTTCAAAAAGACGTTGGCATAGCATACTTAGGAACGGACCATCAAACCCATTCATGGTGGGTCTGGAAGAGGACAAGTTAACGTTGGACGCAAATGTATTTGCGTCTTCATAGCTGGTACAGGAGGGAAGTTACATGCACTTTAACTCGTACATGGAGTCGGTGGGGTACGCGCTAGGGAACACAACATGGCCATAAAATTTATATTACCTCATTCCCTCCTTGTTCCCTACGGACCCTTCATGATATATCGATCCTCATAAATCGATCGGTTTGTTCTTGTAACATTATATGTTCATCTTTCTTTCTCTGACTGTTTGAAAGACAACTGGAATGCTCAATGCAGGATGTGGCACACAGTCCACATATCGCTGGCCCACACTGCAGGCACAGGCAACAACTGAATACTATAACAAGGCCAATGCCTAGGAAGGATAAGATCTTCCATCCCCAAGCTGTTAACGTAGTCCAGAACCAACCGGACCAAGTCCAGGTGCCTGGATTCTGATGTATCTGATTTGCAATTTTATGTAGGCGGGTAATAGCTTGATAGACAGATGGTGCATTTTGTGGAATGAAAACACAGCAACTTGACCCGATGACCTTACAGGCTCCACCTCTATCCGCCAAGATAACGTCAATTACAAGACGATTTTGAAGGACAACAGTCCGTATAGCAGACTGCTCCTCTGTTAAGTTACCTAGAGCGGAGGCAGTTTCATTCACTACTGCTTCAAGTGTTCTCGTTAATCTGCGTATTAATTTACTGTTTTGGACAGGTCCTAGGAAGAAAAAGAATCCTTTATTAAAATCAGTGTACTGTTCCCATGCCGTTTCTGTGTAGTCGACAAGGGGAATATCTCTTTTGGGTCTATTCGGTGTTAGATTCGTATTTCTATGGTAATCAGGGGGGGCTAGAAAAACAGGTGGCAGAAGGAATGCAATGTAACAGGTACCATCCCAATCTGGAGGCAAACGTATGTATGCGGTATGACCACAAACAAAGTAGGAATGACTGGTAGCTTTAAAGGACGATTTACCATGGTCACTGAACTCGACCACAGTAGTGCATTTACTATGACCTACGTGTACTGAACCTTTCTTGCTAACACATAATTCACCTGTGACTGGTAATACTAACATATGGGGCAAAACTGGAGCAGTTTCAGATTCAACAGTAAGGATCATAAGGCTAATTGTGTAATTACCTAATCCATATACTTCATTTTCTAGATCAGTTCCTATTCGAGTGGGAAGCCCCTCTTTATCAGGGTAACAGACGTTGAGCAGGACTAAGTTCAAGTTTCCCCAAACCCAGCCCCCATCGAAAACAGCAATATCAGGATCTAAGGAATTGATTATTTTAAACCATGCTCCACAGGAGCCATTGTGAGTGAATGGGTACGGAAAGAGAGGCAGAGCTCCCTTATAATTCTGGTAGGGAGGGAGTCGACCACATATCCAGCAGTCGGTAGCATTATTTGTCTGATGAGAATGGTGTAACATACTAATGAATGTATTGTTGCGCAGCGCAAGTCTGTAAGAGAGTTCATGTGCAGGAAGTTCACTAAAAGTGTGTTCGGCAGAAACATTGTAAGCAGATTGTTCACGCCTGAAAATAGGCCAGTACATGGGTAACAGAATGCTGGCAATAATGAGTAGTATACTGAGAATAAACAGGATTATTAGTGTCACTATGCAGTGACTACGAAGTGATTTGCAATATGTTCTTTTCTTTTCCTCTCTCTCTCTAACTCGATCTAGGGGATACATGTCAGAAACTATTTAACCGATTCACCTAGGGGAGGACTTAAACAATTAAACTGTCTGACTTGCTAGATCGAAGCTTCATACGGTAGAGTTCTTGAGGAGTCTTTTCTCTTTTAGGCACAGTAACGTCTTGTGCTTCAACACAGTCTTTGGTGGGGGTGGACGAGTCAGAGTCCTGTTTCAGTCCGTTTTTTAGTTCATTGCATAGTTTGATGTGACTCGTGTGGACCCACCCCTTTCTCCCCTCGATTTTCACAGCGGTCCTGGTGGTAAGCAGAACGGTCTTTGGAGACTTCCAGCGGGGCTCCAGCGGACTTTTCCGGTCGAAATTCCGGACGAGTACCAGGTCCCCTGGACGGACCTCATGCGCCTTTACATCGGTGTTGTCAGGGAAGGCTGCGGCAACCTGTGAACGACATGATTGGAGTGCAGACATCAAGGAGGCAAGGTAATCTGTCAACATGTTACAATCAACATCAGTGATCTTTTTCGGAACGGGCGTCCCCCACATATTCGGTGGTCTGCCAAAGACCACTTCGTACGGGGATAGCCCTGATCTTGAGTGGGCGACCATTCTCATGTAGAATAGTGCCACGGGCAGGGCGACTATCCAGTTGACCCCTTTTTCCTGACAGATCTTGGCAAGACGGATTTTTAGTGTCTGATTATGCCTTTCTACAAGGCCAGCTGCTTCGGGATGTCGGACACAGTGGAACCTCCACTGATATCCTAGCAAGAGGGAAACTTGTCTCATCAACTCGGACGAGAACGGCTGTCCGTTATCTGAATACACGACACGGGGCAAACCGTACCGTGGGAAGAATTCACGAACCAACTGTCTGGCAGTGGTCGGAGCAGTGTAGTCTGGGACTGGGTATGCTTCGGTCCAGCGGGACAGAGCACAAACAATTACAAGGACATACTTAAATCCTCTACAGCTATTCATCTGGATATAATCCATCTGGAGGACTTCAAAAGGGTGATCGGGAGGATGGAATCCACCTTGCTCAACAGGGACACTTTTACCTGGATTGAACTGACAACAGATCATGCAAGTACGCACTTTCTGTTTTGCTGCTGCTCGTAAGTGTTTGTTGTACCAGAGATTCTGTAAACTGTCTAACATGGCTTTCTCTCCAAGATGGGCAGGACTATGTGCTGTATTTATCATGACTTGAACCATTGAGTCGGGGAGAAACCATATAGATTTTCCCTTCGTCACCCAACCTTGATCTGTCTGAATCCCTCCTAGTTCAGTCCATTTCTTTATCTCCTCTGGAGTAGCATGTGTCTGGATATCAATTACATCTAGGGCGGGATCTCTAACTGCCATACACTGTGTCTGTACTATTGTCTTTGTCACATCAGTAGTCTGGGTGTGAGTCAGTGCTGTATGTTTTGCTGTCTGGTCTGCCAGGTCGTTACCCTGGGAAACGGAATCTGTGACTTTAGTATGTGCCTTACACTTCATGACTGATATGCCCGAGGGCAAATGTATTGCTTCTAACAGTGCTTGAATGAGGGGGCCATGTTGTATCTTGGCCCCATGGGAAGTCAGAAAACCTCGTTCTTGCCAGAGGACTCCGAAGTCGTGTACAACTCCGAAGGCATAGCGGGAATCTGTGTATATGTTAACATTTCTGTTCTTGGCTAGAATACAGGCTCGGGTCAGAGCGATGAGCTCTGCTGCTTGAGCAGACAGTGTGTCAATACGATGTGTTTCTTTAATTTCAGTTTCAGTGGTCACGGCGTACGCGGCCACTAATTCTCCTGTACTTGTTCTCATGCATGAACCATCCACATAAAGTGTCAGGTCTGGATTTGTCAATGGGACATCTGTTAAGTCTCGTCTAGGCTTAGTTACTGCATTAATTATTTCTATACAATCATGCGGAGCTGGATCTGTCATAACTGTAGGTAACAGTGTTGCTGGGTTCAGGATGCTGCAACGTCTGATTTCTATGTGTGGCTGGAATAGTGTTAATTCATAACCTGTCAGTCGTGCTATAGTTAAGTGTTGAGTCTGGGTTCTGTTTAACAAAACCTCTACAGAATGTGGTACTTGAACTGTTAACTGATGACCTAAAACAATCGAATCACTTTGTCTTATTGCTAACGCTGTTGCTGCTACTGACTTTAAGCACGCAGGGAGTGCTTGAGCTACTGAATCCAATGTACTAGAAAAATAAGCACAAGGCTTATGTGAACCTGCTTGGTCTTGAGTGAGGACAGACAACGCCGTGCCATCACGTTCTGTAACAAAAAGTGTAAACGGTTTGCTGTAACATGGTGTCGCTAAAACTGGTGCTTGGCATAAAACTTTCTTTAATTCTTCAAAAGCTTGTGTGTGTTCCTGAGTCCAAGGGAGGGCAGTCGAAGTCGCTGCCTCCTGTGTCGTTAACTGGATGAGTGGTTTAGCTAGAAATGCATACTGGGGAATCCATTGTCTGCAGTACGAGGTGAGGCCTATGAAGGCCCGCACTTCCTTTTGTGTCTTGGGTTGCGGCATGTTCACAATTAACTGAATGCGATCGGGAGTGAGCTGTCTCCCCACTTTGGACAGCAAGTGACCCAAGTACACAACTTGCTGAACACAGAATTGTAGCTTCGAAGGAGACACCTTGTGTCCCTTGTCAGCCAGGAAATGTAAAACTGTCAGTGATGCTTTTTCACATTCGGGCTCACTTCGTGCGGTGATCAGCAGATCATCGACGTATTGTAGTAAAGCGGTGTTAACTGGCATTTGAATACAATCTAGTTGTCTTTTCAGTGCTTGACTATAGATGCTAGGGCTTTCTGTGAATCCTTGAGGTGCGCGTGAAAATTTGAAACTGCGTCCATTTACACAGAATCCGAAGAGATATTGGCTCTCTGGATCAATAGGCACGCTGAAGAAGGCGTTCTTGAGATCAATTACAGTAAAGAACGTTGCTTCTGAATCAATAGCAGTCAAGAGAGAGGATATATCGGGAACCACAGGATACTGTGGGATAATGCATTTATTCAATTCTCGAAGATCAATCACCAGCCGATATACTGGCGGTGCATTGGGATCAGTACGTTTAAGAATCGGAATGATGGGTGAATTACAGATATTGGAGTCGGTTTCGACGACCACTCCTTGGGCAATGAGCTCTTCAATGATTTTCAGTAAAGCCGCTACAGCATCGGGTGGTAACTTGTATTGTCTGATTCTGGGTAATACAACACCTGCCTTGAGTGTAACGCGGTATGGTGTAATGTGCATACATCCTACATCAGTTGGGCCTTTTGCCCACAAGTAATCAGGTACATTTTTCAATCTGACGTCAAACTCACGAAGAACGTAATGACCCTTGAAATCCCGCAGAAAGAGTCTAACTCCCTCCGGGGAGCAGCATATTATAGCTCCTAGAGCCTTCAATGTTTTAATTCCTAATAGATTTTCCGGACATGATTTTGTTAGTAACAGGTCTGTAACGCGTGATAATGGACCCACAGCCAGGGGAACTGGTTCTGATACTTCATTTACAATAGGTTGTCCTGAAAAACCAAGGGAAACATTTTGTGAGCCTGAGAGGGGTGCCCCTGGAACTTCGTCATGACTTATTGTAGTGCGACTTGCCCCTGTGTCAATTAAAAACTTTCTATCTTTCCCCAATACTTGACTGTGTACATAAGGACCTTCTTGATCTACAGGAATCTCGATAAGAGGCAAGCCACCTTCCCTCTCTAGGCTGTTTCATGTATATCGGGAATATTCGGGGTAAGCAGACTGGGCATACTGGTACATCTGTTGTGAGACTTGCTGAGTTGCAGCAATGGGCTGTGGCTGTGGTACTGCTACGGTCTGTGCTGTCTGTGCAGATGCATGCATAGGCTGTGTATTCTGTGTAGACTGATGCTGGTTATGGTCTTGTCTAGGCGGATGCGGTCTTTCTTTAGTTTTACCTGTCGCTATGTTATGTTTCAGAACTGAACATTCGTGTACGTAGTGACCTGGCTGCTTGCAATAATTGCATGTCCCTTTAACAGGAGCTGCAGTGTGACTTGTCTGGGTCGTACCTTTCCTGTGACTGTCGGATGGGACCGTCTGGGCTACTAACATTTTCATTTTCGTGTCTTTCATACGCTTCTGTTCCTGATCTTGTTCTTCCCTAATTCTATTCTGGTGATATTGTAACATTTGTAACATCTGGGATGGCGTATTTGCTTGCCATGTACTCTCGACCTTATACACTCTATTTTTAACTAACGGTAGGGAATTCTCGACTAACTTTGATACAAAAAGATGTGGGTACGACTCGCTACTTGGCTGGAGGCCACTATTGATAATAAAACATTTCTCGAATCTTGAATAGAAGTCGCTAGTATCTTCATCATGTTTCTGTTTACAGGACGAGATGGCATCCCAATCCTCCTTTCTAGTTGTCAATAATCTGGGCAGGACCTGTACTATTAAACCTGGTAATGCTTTCGTTTTGTCCCCAAGGCCTAACCCTGGAACCCGTTTCTTTTCTTCATCCTCTATTTCTGCCCAGGCAATCTTTGTGTTTCCCACCTCCCATTCCTTTTCCTTTAATTTCTCGAATATACCCGTGGGCAATAATACCTTCAACATTTTCATAATATCATCATATGTGTAGTCCCCCATTAGTAACATGTCTTTGAGCTCTCTATGAAAACCCGCAGGGTCTTTATCATGGCATGGTACTAATTTCTTCATTTCTAACAGTTCTAATTTAGTCAGAGGCGTGTGCACATACACGCGTTTCAAAGTTTTATCCTCACCCATAACAGGGTGCACCTCTCGCAAGGGGTTCTGACTTTCAATACCCCCGCACTGCATATGGTACATTTTTCTTTCTGGAGGTGGGGCGGGGACATATTCAGAGCTTACAAAGGTATCGTATCTGTGCCGTTGTTCTAGAATTATTTGAATTAATTTAGTGCTTAGACCTCTCCATCTATCCATCAATAGTGCTTCTAGTGTCTCGTGTAAGGGACCTGGATCGGAATAATGTTTTCTGTACTTAATGAGAAGGTGCTGAATCATATATACCCCTGCTAATTTCTGTTCGTCGGGGGAGAGGTTCAGAAATGTCTGTGCTACGGTGTCATCATTATATATATCTGCATTTTCGGCCCATGATACCGCGGATCGGGCTAGTTCTTGTTCATCCATAGAATTGAGTACATGGTACCCAACTCGATCTCGAAGCCGTTTATCAGTTTCCTGGAACTGATGCTCAGCAGAATTCGGATTCGTTAAGGCAGAGAAGAAAACTCTCTTGCTTTCTGGACGGATACCCTTCCTTAGATAAGTTCCCTTACCTACATATGCTATAGTGCTTGTAGTCTGTTCTGATTCTTCAGATTCTTCTTCCTCCTCGGAGGGAGCCTTTTCTTTCTCTTTCTCGTGTACTGCTATCACTGCTTTCTTAATCTTTTTATACATAGCCTCTATGCAATTTTGTCTGTCATGTTTTCCATCAGCTATATTTTGGCCCCACTTGTTCAATGCATCTAATTCACTCTGATCTGTTCCGGGCCTGTCTCGTTCTCTTATTAGACAATTTATGAAAAATCGTAGTATCAGTGCTTGCATGTTAACTTTCTGTTTCTCCAGGGCATCCTTAATACTGTCGGGGTCCTTTCCCGTTTGAACGAACTCATATATTCTATCTAGGCGCTCCTTCATTCCTGCATAACATAACAAACTATCAGTAGCAGATCTTAACCGTAATGACGCTAATATCATTAAGTCGTCCTGTCCGGGTTCTGGATCATATCTACAAACTGACATATTTTCTTTTAATGCGCCAAGGCGGGATGAATTAGAAGAACGGGGGGATCTGTGCGTAAGAGGACTCTGCATACCTCTGAGATTTAATCTGTGAGTCGGTGGCGGGGTCTGGAGACCCGCGGTCGCACCTCCTGAAGCGGAAGCTTGGGCATTATCTCTGTGTGTAGTCAGTATCTGAATTTGTCTTTTAGTAGGATCTGATTGAAGTGGTTTCGGCAAATCAGTTTTAGGTGAGGGAAGTGGCGGAGCTGGCGGAACGGAACTAGTCTTTTTCGGTGTCGGCTGAGCGTGATCTTGGGGAGCAGTACCACCCCCGGCCCTGTCAGTAGGCAGGGCACGAACAGGCAGATTGGTGTAAGCTGGCGCTACATCTTCGAGGTATGAATTTAGGAATATGTCTTTAGTAGTCTTATGCATTACTTTAGTTGGAACTAATGGTGACGGCAAATTTTTCGGTATTTCTGAAATGGCGTCAGGGGTACCATCGGCCAAAAGATACATGTTGTTCACTTTGCCATTTTGGATACGATCTATTTGTTCTACTTTTACTCGAATTCCCTCAGTAACTAATTCGTTTTCTTGGGCCTTTTCTGATTCTTTAAGCCTGTCTTCTCTACGGAGTGCTCTATCAGCACGCTTACGTGATTCCTTACGCCAAAATTCTATGGCGTCTTTCTGAGATTGTCTAGCTTTCTTTTTCCGTAATATTTCTTCTACCTTTATGATGCACTCGGCATCCCATGTTCCGTTAACTGGCCATCGGTATCTTTCCTCTAGGTGCTTGGTATAATCTGTCCATAACTCTAGATACAAGATGGCGTCTATGCCATGCTTATTATACATGAAATTACCTGGAGTGTCCCTAGGGGGAATTGGAATCTCTTCCTCTAACATCCCTTTCCTAGTTCCTATCTGCTTTAATTTGTTGAAAAACGGCATTGTGCCTACTTGATACTGAAATGCTTGATCCTTAATACTTAATTTCGCCTGTAACTATTTAAACAAGAAAAACACAATAATGCACAAAAACAATCACATTCATACCACGACATTAATCACATGAAACATTTAAAGACATCTTTAACTTCCCCCTACTCTGAATGTACCGCTCAACGATACAGATACACTGCTGTAACAGTGCAGAAATTCGGAATACTTTATATACTGCTAAACAGTACAGATACACTGCCTAAAAACAGTGCAGACCGGACTTGCGTACCCAAACCCGTCTAGATACGACCCAGCAATGGTACTCACCGGGAAGCACGGAAAACAGAAGGCCTCGGAAAACTCGACTGGACTCGACTCGGAACTTTGGGAAACTTCGGAAAACTTCGGAAAACTTCGGAAAACTGGTGGGCCTCTTCACACCTCGGACCTTGCTTCTTTCGGCTGGGCTCTGGTCGGGATCCTCCGCACTCCTCACCGCCTCGTCTGGGCACTGATCGCAGTCTTCGTCACCTCCGTGTGTCAGAGGGGGATGCAGGAAATCCTGCCAGTACACGTGTAGTCCGTCTAACTGATGGCAGGGGACACGGATTGCAACGCACCTTCCGGCGCGTGAGGTGGGGGAGGGGTCCCTATTCGGGCGCCAAATGACGTAAATAATTAATTTACTCTCTTAATTTCTATGCAGGTAAGTACTTAATTAATAATAACTCAATCAGAATGAAGGAAAACAGAGTCCGTGGTGTAAGAGTTTCTAAGGGTTTTATTCCTCATAAAGGAATCAGGATATCATGTTCTGACCACCACACAGGGTGTCAGAAGGGATAGATGAGCGCGCTCTCGTTTATTGACAATACATAGCTTATATACTTGATTTACATCATAATGTTCAATGTAAGAGGCGTAACAGCTGAGAGAAGACAAGATAACAGTATACACGTGGTGCTAGTACATCATCAAGAGGCGTAAACTAGGCGTGAACTAGGGGTGTGTGCTAGAAACGTCACTGATAGGTGACGCAAGTGGGTGGCACCAAGGGGTGGTGCTAACAGAATGTTGCAATGTCAGCAGAAATCGGAAGCTTGGATGCGCGCGCAGCTGCATGACGTGTGATAGACGGGGTGCAGGGGACTTGACATTTACACTGACGGAAAGAGACAGAAGTCTGGCATGTCAGATCAACTTGTGCTTCTATCATATCTGATATCTGATGTTTAGGAACTAAGCTATCTGGGCAGAAAGGTCTCTAGAGCAGAAGCTATTCTGTACTTGCTGTGAGTGCGTGTATAAGCGCCTGAGTGTCTGTATGAGAAGCGTGGGGCATGGGGCCTTCCAGGGAAGCATGGCAACAGAGGCTATGAATTACTTGCATAAAGACAGGTCGGCCCTTTAGCCCTGTAGCTGAAGAAGGATGTTTACTGAAACTAGCAGGCTGGAATGCATCTTCGGGGAGGAAAACAGATAACTCGAAGGTTATAGTCAATCTTGGCAGGCAGCAGGCTGAGCTGAGCACGGAGGGCCGCGCTAGAAGTAAGTCAGAGTTCACGGGTACGGGGGCTGCTTGGGCAGGGGCCCTCGCAGTCAGAAGCCAGAAAAGAGGCTCGGTGGCAGAGATTCAGGGCCTACTCTCAGCCAGGCGGAAAAACGTAGGAGTACACTTCAAAAAGACGTTGGCATAGCATACTTAGGAACGGACCATCAAACCCATTCATGGTGGGTCTGGAAGAGGACAAGTTAACGTTGGACGCAAATGTATTTGCGTCTTCATAGCTGGTACAGGAGGGAAGTTACATGCACTTTAACTCGTACATGGAGTCGGTGGGGTACGCGCTAGGGAACACAACATGGCCATAAAATTTATATTACCTCAAGAGATAAGAGGGAAAAATAATTTTAATGATGTCCTTCTGTCTTCCAATATAAAAAACAGAGCAGAGAATTAAGCAGGTTTAACAAATATCTGCTAGTAAGAACTAGAGGTCCACATGTTTCAGCAGTCATGGGACTGGAATTGTCTGCTGCCTTCTTCTACCCCTCTACCCCTCTACTACACCTCTACTACCCCTCTACTACCCCTCTACCCCTCTACTACCCTTCTACCCCTCTACCCCTCTTCTACCCCTCTATACCTCTTCTACCCCTCTACCCTATTACCCCTCTACTACCCCTCTACTATCCCTCTACTACCCCTCTACCCCTCTACCCCTCTACCCCTCTACTATTCCTCTATCCATCTATTTATTTATTTATTTAGCACATTTATTGAGTGCTCTGATACCCGGAGGTGTCCTGGCGCTGGTTTGATAGGGCAAACGTGAGAGCCCAGGCTTACTGAGTGAAGAGCCAAGTCTTGAGTCCTTTTCTAAAGGCCATCAGATTCTGAGTTTGTCTGAGCATAAGTGGAAGTTTATTCCCGGCCTCTGCCGCCCTAAGGGAGAAGCTCCTACCTCCCCATCGAGCTCTTTTGATTCTGGGGACCATAACCAGGGCCAATTCTCCTGACCTCAGGGTTCGTGCTGGTTTATACCAGCGAAAGAGCAGTTTCATGTGTCTGGGGCCCATATCATGAAGGGCTTTAAAGACCATACACAAAGCCTTGAATGCAATTCTCTTACGAATTGGCAGCCAGTGTAGTGCCACCAGGTCCTGGGATACCGAAGCAAATTTGGGAGTGTCGGTGATCAGGCGGGCGGCTGCATTTTGCAACAGTTGGAGTTTGTTGAGTACACTCTGCTGGGCGTTTAACATCAGGCTGTTACAGTAGTCTAGGCGAGAGAGCACTAGACCAGTAACAATAGTTTTCCTGTGTTTCTTCTCCAGGTACGGGAGAATTTTTCTGATGGTTTTAAGGGTGTAATGGAGGGAGGAAGAGAGTGCGTTAGTCTGAGGTTTAAAGGACAGTGAGCTGTCCACAAGTATGCCCAGGTTTTTCACTTTGTCAACCGGCACGGGGAGTGGTCCCATTTCATCTGGCCACCACCTCGGGGACCAAAAGTTCTCTCTAGCTCCAAAGAGCAGGACCTCTGTCTTCGAGGAGTTCAGTTTGAGGCAGCTTTGTGCCATCCAGCACCCCACTTCGTGCATACAGTTTTTGAATCTGTCTGCTGTGTTGTCAGTGTTGCCGGGTAGCAGGGACACCACAATCTGTGTGTCGTCGGCATAGGCCGTGAGTTGAAAACCGAACGATCTAATCACCGGGGCGAGGGTAGACACATAAACATTAAAAAGGGTAGAGCTAAGCGAAGATCCCTGGGGGACTCCACAGGGCAGTACAAATGACTGCGATTCATAGTCTCCTAGCGCCACTGATTGTGTTCTATCGGACAGGAACGCCTGAAGGATTTTTAGTGCTTTTCCCTGGATTCCACAGGCCCTCAACCGGTCCACCAGTAAGTTATGGTGGACCGTGTCGAAGGCCGCAGAAAGATCCAACAGAATCAGGGCCGCTCTGCCTCCTATATCCATCACTTGCCTTATGTCTTCCATTGATTTGATCAGAGCGGATTCCGTGCTGTGTTCCGCACGGAAACCGTGCTGGGAAGAGTCAAGATGATCCCCTGTTTTTAGAAAGGTGCTTAGTTGTGCATTCAGGCTACCTTCTATTATTTTGGCAGGAAGGGGGAGTCGGGCGATCGGGCGATAGTTGTTCATTTCCGTGATGTCTAACTTAGGTTTTTTTAGCAGGGGCAGGATGGAGGCTCGTTTCCATCTGGAAGGATATTCCCCTTTCTCCAGCATCTGATTTAAAAGGGGAGTGAGTCCCCTAGCGATGGCATCTGGTGCTAGTTTGGCTATTGCAGTGGGACAAGGGTCATGAGGGGAGCCTGATTTGATTTTTTGTATGCGACTCATCACATCCTTTTCCATGATGGGTTCGAAATGTTGAAGACTAACCGCAGGTCTGAGGGAATCTGGGTCCTCAATCGAGGAGGAAATCTTCACCTGGCTATCTAAGGAAAAGACAATGATCTCGACCTTTTCACAAAAAAAGGTGGCCAAGCTTTCACATAGTGAGAGACTGGAGGGAATTTCTATGGTTTTTGGGTTTGCTAGGGAAGAGACCGTCTGGAAAAGTTCTTTGGGGGTATTGCTGGCATCTTCTATCTGTTTGGAAAGAAAGGCCTTTTTTGCATGTAGGATTCTTTCTTTATAGCGTCTTTGCTCGGAATTGAGAATTTGTTTGTCCAGCTCGCTATAATTCATTCGCCAGACCTTTTCGAGCTTTTTACATCGTATTTTGTGTTCCCTCTACTACCCCTCTACCCCTCTTCTAACCCTCTTCTACCCTTCTACCCCTCTTCTACCCTTCTACCCCTCTACCCCTCTTCTACCCCTCTACCCCTCTACTACCCCTCTACCCCACTACCCCTCTACTACCCCTCTACTACTGAAGAACGGGATTTTTGAACCCAGCGGCGCCAGGGAAAACGCCCGATGTCTTCGGATTCCCATGCCTTGGCAAACAGAGACACGGGACACTTCTCGGTGACGTCAAAGACAAAATTTATTGGCTGCAACCAGGAACAGAGGTCTACGAAGCACAACACGGGTGGTTCGCTAGAGACTGCACAAATTCATAGAGCGGAGCATCGTCTTTTATGCTAAAATTCACATTCCAGGCTAGCATCAATTACATACAAACGGACCAATCGGAGGATGACATTTCAAACATATCTCATAACGACAAACCCACTTTCCGTTGTCCAGCCCACCAGAAATGACCAAGCAAAATCCAACATTCCTGCTCGAACAGGCCGGACGGACCCATCATAAAGACCTCAACCCAAATCAGTAATTAAGCCATAAAGGAAGGACCAGAAGCAGATGAGAAGCAAGATAGAAGGGTGTGTGCATGTACCATAAACTCAGCAATGTCCTGCTCTTTGATCTCTATCTGACCAGCTGCCTAACAAGGAACTGGCTCAACAAGGTCAGCCTCGGGCATGGGAGTCAGCTCGTTCAGGTCACACAAAAGTCAGCTAAAGGTGTACGTGTCCCAAGGACTCGTTCGGCCGTAGTCATCGGCCTTTTATGAGGGCAACCACACAAAATGGCTGCCGTTCACAAAATTGAACCGAAGGTTCAAACGAAATCTCTGAATACGTAGTGTTCTCATTGATCGATTATGACGAAAACACTCATACATACCGCACTCGTCATTTGCGGTCCGCTGATTCCAAAATCGTCTAGATACGACGACTTTTATTGAACGAGTTCAGAATCACGGAACCTCAGATCCTCCTTTTGCCCTTACATAGGCAACAAACCCAAACCCATGTCAGTCTGAATCCAGGTCTATATTCATCATATCATCAAGATGTTGCTGTAGCATCATCCTAGTACTTAGCATCTCTCTCTGGACAGGTCTCCTTGCACACGAAGTAGCACAAAGGCCACATATGGCAGGAGCACACTGTACACAAAGACAGAACAGGAAAAGGATAGCTAAGATCATCCCAACGACCATCAGAATCTTCCACCCCCACGTGGCTAACAATCCCCAAAACCATCCCATCAACGACCAATCTCCTTCGTCTATATGTACAGACTTGGAGATCTTATGTAGCCTGGAAATGGCCTGGAAGACTGTCGGAGCGTTGTCTGGAATGAAAACGCAGAAGCTCGATTGAATCAATTTACATACCCCACCTCTATCTGCAAGTATGACATCTAATGCAACTCTGTTCTGAAGAGTCATAAGGCGATCCAATTGGAGCTCAGCAGTCAAGTTACTAAGGGCACCGGCAGTTTCGACTATGGTGAACTCAACCACTCTCGTCAAATGTCGAATGTTCCTGCTATTAGCCATAGGTCCCCAGAATGGCTGAAAACCCTTAAAGAAATCTCCCAATTCTTGTCCTGTGGTATATTCCTAACTGAAGACACCTCTAGCAACTCTCGTCTTATGGTAATCTGCCGCAGCTGTAAATGTGGGAGGCAACAGGAACAAAACAAAACATGTGCCCGAGAAGTCAGGGGGCAACCATGTATACGCTTTATCGTAACAGATGAAATAGGTACCCTTGGCTGCTAGAAACGCTGGGGAAGTCTGGGACGCAAAAACATACGTCTCAGTACAGACGCTCTTCCCTAACTGAGCTCTCGGATTCTTGCCATTACCTTGCAGACAATGATGACCCTGATGGGGCACTATCCAAATCGGAGGGGATTTCTTCGCTTGCTGGTTAACACTCAGACTAACTCCGTATTCAGTAACGTTCCATCCAATGTATGCTTGTGTCTCATCTCTCGGGATAGTCTCATAGGAACTAATTCCCCATATCATGTCAACTATACCCTTGACCAGAGCACTAGTCTTTGGACCATCTTTCACGGAACGTTGGGGATAGACTCCATGAGCATAAATGAACATCATTCTGTATGCCCAAATAGAACCATTGTAGCTAAAAGGCAAAACCAGGTAAGGAATACCTTTATCGGTAGTATGGGGCATGAGGCCACAAACCCAACAATTTGTCGTGTTCATTACTAGCTGGTGTTGGTGCAGAAGCTGAACAAAGGAATTGTTAGCAAATTCCAATCTTCTAACAGTTTCATGTTCGGGCAGAGGGTGAAAAGAATGTGAAGAAACAGTAGGAGGAGGCATAGGTTGCATAGTGGGCATGAACGTCACTTGAAAAGAGAATGTCACATAGCCAATTAAAAACATCATTAGGCTAAACAGCATAAACAAACACAATAATAAAAACGTTTTCTGCTCATTAATTTACAAATTTTGCTCTTAAAGCTTATTCTTTCAACAGGTCTCTCCATCTCGAAAAACTCCATCCTCTCTATCTGCTGCTCGCGGCGGTAGGATGTTCTATGCTAAGGAATGCGTCTGTCAGTCCATGGAAACTCCCTTAGACCAACCAGAACCGTCGACCTAACGTCTTCGGCTTGCACTCCAAAGACTTGACACCGCGACCCTACAGCTGAACCCGGATGGTGATTCGAAAAACAAAAATCAAAATAGTTCCTCGGAGGAGAGCTAAACCTTCAAAATCAATAAAGAAAGAATTTCACTTTATTTGTCCAGCGACTCTCGGTCGCAAATTATGACGCTCTTTGCCGGGCAATGTCTGTTCACGGAATAGGAGCTCAGGTTCAGAAGTGTTCAAACGATTTGACGGAGGCACAGCTTCTTGTAAACGATCATTACTTTCTTGCTCAGAGTTCGTTCTAATCAAACGAGCATCGCTGAAAGGCAGAAAACGAGGCACGGTCTTCGTCTCAGAATCAGGAAGTCCTTTCTGGACCCACCGGTCGTACGGCAGAGGCAAAGGGGCCCTCTTACAATGTACGCCGTGGATCCAGTTCTTTTTACCGTGCACTCGTACTGCAGAACGGGTGGCCAAAAGGACTAAATAGGGGCCGTTCCAGCGGGGCTGCTTGTTCTTGGTCCGCTGGAAATTCTTTACCAGCACCCAGGTACCAGGTTCGATGGCGTGTCCTGGATCTTCAGAAGCTTGTGGCAGTGTATCATGAACCTGTTGATGCAAACACGCAATTTAGCCATCAATTCATACAGGTAGTCAAGTAATACCGGATGCTCTATTTCACAAAACTTTGTCGGCCTCTGCACTCCCCAAACATTCGCCGGGCGACCAAACACCACCTCGTATGGACTAAGTCCCATTCAAGAATGCACAGTCATCCTAGTGGACAGAAGGGCTAATGGCAAGGTGTCTGGCCATTGTAAACCAGAACTCGCCTGAATCTTGGCTAATTTCAATTTAAGAGTGCCATTATAGCATTCCACTAAGTCAGCTGATTGGGGGTGATTTGCAGCGTGGAACTTCTGCTTAATTCCTAATCCATCACACACTCTCTTCATCACTTGACCCATAAATTCACTCCCATTGTCACTCCAGATCATTCTCGGCAAACCATACCTAGGGAAAAATTCCTTAATAAGGGCTTTAGCTGTGGACAAAGCAGTGTTATCTTTCAAATGGTAGGCTTCCACCCATCTCGAAAAAGAGCAAACAACCACTAACACGTACTTCAGGTTGTTGCACCTCTCCATATGGATGAAATCTAGCTGCAAAGCCTCAAATGGATACTTTGGAGGAGCAAAATGACCAGCTGGAGTTGGAGTTCCCGTACCAGGATTGTACATCAAACAAACCATACAGTTCTTAACCAGATTCTCTGCACACTTAGGAATACCAGCATTCTACCATACTGGAGCTAACAACTTGCAAATCCCTTTCACGCTAATATGAGCCAATCCATGAGCCATCGTAACCACTGGAAGTACATACGCATCGGGTAACAACCATCTCTGATGCTCTGACAACTCAATCCAACAACCATTCGAATCAAATTTACCCTTACTTTCTCTCCATTCATTCAACTCTTTCTCTGTAGCTTCAGCTTGGATGGATTTCACACTCTCAATCGTGTCTTCACACATACTTCTATCCGGAACCCATCTCGCCGGACCCGCAACATACATTCGACTCATCACATCTCTCGCAGTTTCTTTCGCAACTTCATCTGCAAACGCATTACCACGACCAACATCATCAGTAACTTTCTTATGCGCACTGCATTTCACGATCGCAACTTGCAACGGCAAAGTAAGAGATTCAAGAAGTTCATTCACCAACTGACCATGCTGAATCTTAGCTCCATGCGAAGTCAGGAACCCACGCTCTTTTCACAAACGTCCAAAACTATAAGCCACACCAAACGCGTACTGGCTATTGGTATACACAGTCATTCGTTTTCCTTTCGACAACACACACGCTCTTGTCAATGCAATCAACTTTAGTGCTTGCGCTGAATTATGTGGGATACGTGCAGCTTCAACAATCGTATGCAAAGTCGTAACAGCATATGCCGCAGTCATATCACCATTCGGAAGCTTGAAGCACGAACCATCAACCCATAAGGTACCATCACACTCTGGAAGAGGTGTATCCCTAAGGTCTATCCTCCCTTTCGTTTCTTCCTCTGTCCTAAGGAAGCAATCATGCTGTTCAGTAACATCTGTCTCAGCTGAAATCGGCAACAACGTAGCTGGATTCAATGTGTTGCATCTCTTTATATGCACATGACTCGCTGACAAGGTCAATTCGTAACCCGACAACCGAGCACTAGTTAAGTGCTGTGTCTTGGTACGATTCAACAAGGTATCCACTGCATGTGGAACCATCACAATCAGTGTATTGTCCATAACCAAACCAGCAGACTGTCGAATCGAAACAGCCGCTGCTGCTGTAGCTCTCAAACAACTCGGCAACGCTCTAGCTACCGGATCCAAAGTCGACGAGAAATAAGCACATGAACGCTGCTTATCGCCAAACTGTTGAGTCAAAACTGACAATGCACATGCCTCTCTCTCGTGGACATACAATGTAAACGGCTTACTGTAGTCGGGAGTACCCAACACAGGAGCCGAACACAACGCATCGCGCAATTCTGAAAAGCTCTTCTGACATTCGTCAGTCCAAGGAATAGGATTTGGAGTATCCTTAACAGTAAGAGCTATCAAAGGTCTCGCAAGCAATGAAAAATTAGGGATCCACTGTCTACAGTACGATGTAATACCCAGAAAAGCACGTACTTCTCTCTGTGTCGTAGGCACACTCATTTTCGCAATAGCTTGAATTCTTTCTGGGGTCAGTTTCCTTCCCTCCCTTGATAAGAGGTGACCTAAGTAGGTAACTTCTTGTCGACAATATTGCAACTTCGAAAGAGAAACCTTATGATGGAAATCAGACAAATGGCGTAACAACGGCAAGGTAGCCTCTCTACAGATCTCTTCATTGTCAGCAGCAACTAACATAACGTCGATGTACTGGATAAGAGCAGCACCATCAGGTAAAACAAGCAAATCAAGTTGTGTTTTCAAAGCCTGACTATAGATCGATGGACTCTCACAATAGCCTTGAGGAGCGTGCTAAAAACCAGAATCTTTGTCCTCCTAAAGAGAAGCCAAAAATATCTCTACTCACCACGGCAATCGGGATGCTGAAGAAGACATTCTTCAAGTCAATCACCTAAAACCACGTGGCTGTAGCCGGGATCAAAGTCAGTAAAGCGGTGATATCAGGCACAACAGGAAATTGCGAGACAACGATCTTATTCACCTTTCGAAGATCGATCACAAACCTATATACAGGAGGCTGTGAAGAATCAGTTCTTTTCAGAACAGGCAAAACCGGACTATTGCACACATTACCTCTCGTTTCCTCAATCACACCTTTCTCAATCAGATCATAGATGATCGCCAGAAGTGCTCTTTCACCATCACTGGAAATTCGATATTGTGGAATACGTGGCAATCTAGCATTCGCTTTCAACGTCACAACATATGGCGGAATCTCTAAGAGACCCACATCATTAGGACCAGTAGCCCAAAGAGAATCAGGGAGAGAAGACAATTCAGGTGGAAGTCGATCTTTAGATAAATGCATCGGAGAGATCACTCTCATACCCAATGTAAGGTGTACTCCTGAAGGAGAACAATATAGTGTCGCATACAATCTCTTCAACAAATCCAATCCCAACAAATTCTCACCACAACCTTTCGTCAAAATGAGGGGTGCTTCGAATTCACGAGGTCCAACAGAAATAGACAACGGACTAGAAATCGGATTCGTAACCGGGGCGCCAGAAAAACCTACTGAAACATTCGTTAAGCCAGACAAAGGTGCGCCGGGGAGTTTAGAGTGCATAATCAAACTCTTTGCAGCACCAGTATCCAACAAAAAATTCTCTGACACACCTGATGCAATCACTTCAACATAAGGTCCACTCTGATCTACTGGAACTGAAACAACTCCCTCTCTGTGTCTATGGCTGTCCTAGCAATCATTACCATCCACATTCTCACCTTCGACATAGTAATCGTCCACATAGTACTGAGCCGTCCTACCAGACCCACCATTCTGCTGATCAAAGCTATTCATAGAATTCTGTGGAGGCAAAGGACGCGCATTCTGACCACGACCTCTACCTCTAGGAGCTTGTTGAACACCCCGACCTCTCACACCCGGAGCACCATTCGTACGCTGTAACAGAACAGGACAACTACTCTTGAAATGACCCTCTTCTTTGCAATACGCACACTGATTAGGGCCTACAGGAAAACGCTGTTGAGAAGACTCGAACCTTTGCGAGTTTCTCTGATATTGCTGAGGTTGCCGATAATCGCGCTGATTATTACGAGGCGGATAAGCTTGCTGTAGAAGAACTTTGGTCTTCAATTCCTATCCGCTTTCTCTTTCTCATCCTTATCTCTATTTTTGTAGTACTGGGCAGTAGCCAAAATCTGCGCTGACGTAGAAACAGCCCAAGCACTCTCAGAATCCTTCAACTTATTGCATAATTCTGGAAGCAAATTATGCACAAATTTGTCAACGAACAACCGTTGACCACCTTCTGTACTCATATCCTGACCACTGTGATCGATGAACGTCTCTTCGAACCTAGTAAAAAAGTCAGACAGGCTTTCATCTTTCTTCTGTTTGCACGCAGACATCTTGTCCTAATTAACACGCATAGCAGGCATCATAGTCTTCATATAATTAATAATCCTACCAGGGAGGTCAGCAATCACATCCTCTGGTTTAGCACCACCAACTTGCCTAGCATCTGCGGCTCTAAAATTATTCCACGTATCACCTAATTCCTGTGCATGATTCGTATGACGAATCAATCCCCATAAAGGCTGTGGAACAACATTCCCAAACAACATGCCTTTATCAGCCAAATTCATAATGCATGAATCCGCAGTCTGAGATAATTCCTTATAATACCCTGCAGGATTTTTACGTGGATCAGGCGAAGTCTGCTTAAGGGCTAAAACTTCAGCAAGTTTCCATGGAACATGTACCCAAACACGCTGAAAGTGAGGCTGAATAGCTGGATTAGCAGCTGCATCACCTGGCCTCGAAACTGGGGGAACCTCTCTCATCGGATATTGTCGCGCCTTTCTCCTAACTGAAAAATCAGGTTAAAAAAGTTGCTGAGAAGGAGATTCATTCCTAAACGACAACAACGTAGCAACTGCTTTCTCAACATCAATACCCACTAGAGTTCCCTTTGCAAACTCAGACCGTATACGGAACAACTCAGACGGATCTTGTCCTAACTCACCATCTTCCCATTGTTCACGAAGGAAGGAACACATCATATCAAAAACATATTGCTGTGTCGGTGCTCCCCATTGACTGAAAACATCCATAACACACTCGAGACTATAGTGCGAAGGATAAGTAACCCATTTGCGCGCTAAGTGATCCAACACTGTCCGCTCAGACGGACCAGGCAATTAACTACGCAATTGCTTACGCTCTGCAACAGGAGACATACCCAATGAACCAAGCAGAGGAGAAAAGAAACCAGCAACAGTGTCAGTCACTCTCTGTCGAACAAAAGGAGAAGTAGTCAAAAGAACAGGAGGAAAAACAGGGTGAGCAGAAGCATGCATTGGAGCAGTAATAGAAGGAGTAGACAATACAGGCGTAGGAGTAGCAGACGAAGGAGGTAGAAAGGGGGTGGACCTTGAGAAGGCTGCGCCAAAGGAACAGAAGCCAACGGAAGAGGAGCTGGCTGTTGAGGAACCACAGGAGGCAAAGCAACCGGAGGTTGCGCAACTTTAGGTTGTGAAGGTGCTGTAGCACTCTGCACATAAGGAGGTGGCGAACTCAATAGGTGCGACAGTAAAGGATCTTTCACAAGATCGTTCTTTTCTTCCTGCTTTTGAGGCGGCAAAGCTGGATAGCACTTGTCTACCGCCAATTTACACTGCCTAAGCATCTGTTCGCTTTCTTGTTCTTCTTCATTATCCCTAAACTGTTTAGCAGCTTGCACCATTGACACACCTCGTTCTCGTTTATTTCACTTCGCTAACTTAATTTCTTTCTGTTTGGCTTCCTTTCGCGGAAAGAGTCAAACATCGCCGGCCGGACTTTCATCTTGAACAGTTTAACTTCGAGATTATCTAAAATCTCTGTTTCAAAGCTACCGTAACGGGGCCATTGTAGGATACCGTCTTTTCGGGTATACCTAATCCATACTTCATTATACGTGATGGGGCCCACTCCATGTTTTACGTAGAGCTCACAGGTCGGAGTTCCAATCGGAGAAACCGGACACGAGTCCTCCAATCGGGAATCCCTATTACAACCACAACAAAATATCTTTCCAAGTCTGCTAAGACCAGGCATCTGCGCTCTCTAGTCTAGCTTCAAACTTCAAGGGGATATCAAAAACGATAGTCTCGCGAATACACGAGTCCCTCGGCTTTGAGGCCTGCAGGTACCAAATCAAAGAATCCCTATGGGATACCAAACAAATCTAAGGACTGGGAGACGCTCCACTCATACTTAACTGAAATGTCGATGGCGTCGCCAGAAGACCCGTCTATTGTCTCGCTCTACAAATCGTCTAATGGCTCCAAGACAGGGCGTCAGGCAAGGCAGCAGTCCTTCGTAGCCGTCGGAAAGTGCGGAACCTCGCAGCAAAGACTTTCGGACCATGACGACATACAGGGGTCGATGAAGTGGCAGGCCTTCCTCCTGAATTTTCACACAAAGCTCCTCACGATCTTCAGGCTTGG
Organism: Lissotriton vulgaris; assembly: GCF_964263255.1. Taxonomy (NCBI): domain Eukaryota; kingdom Metazoa; phylum Chordata; class Amphibia; order Caudata; family Salamandridae; genus Lissotriton; species Lissotriton vulgaris. Next base: position 274,084,433 of record NC_141698.1, on the reverse strand, counting down.
ACCGGTACCGCTGAAGTCGCCCCACGTGGGCGCCAACTGAAGAACCGGGTTTTTTAACCCAGCGGCGCCAGGGAAAACGCCCGATGTCTTCGGATTCCCCTGCCTTGGCAAACAGAGACACGGGACACTTCTCGGTGACGTCAAATACCAAATTTATTGGCTGCAACCAGGAACAGAGGTCTACGAAGCACAACACGGTGGTTCGCTAGAGACTGCACAAATTCATAGAGCGGAGCATCGTTTTTTATGCTAAAATTCACATTCCTGGCTAGCATCAATTACGTACAAACTGACCAATCGGAGGATGACATTTCAAACATATTGCATAACAACAAACCCACTTTCTGTTGTCCAGCCCACCAGAAATGACCAAGCAAAATCCAACATTCCTGCTCGAACAGGCCGGACGGACCCGTCATAAAGACCTCAACCCAAATCAGTAATTAAGCCATAAAGGAAGGAACAGAAGCAGATGAGAAGCAAGATAGAAGGGTGTGCATGTACCATAAACTCAGCAATGTCCTTCTCTTTGATCTCTATCTGACCAGCTGCCTAACACGGAACTGGCTCAACGAGGTCAGCCTCAGGCAAGGGAGTCAGCTCGTTCAGGTCACACAAAAGTCAGCTAAAGGTGTACGTGCCCCAAGGACTCGTTCGGCTGTAGTCATCGGCCTATGTGAGGGCAACCACACAAAATGGCTGCCGTACACAAAATGGAACCCGAAGGTTCAAACGAAATCCCTGAATGCGTAGTGTTCTCATTGATCGATTGTGACGAAAACACTCGTACATACCGCACTCGCCATTTGCGGTCCGCTGATACCAAAATCGTCTAGATACGACGACTTTTATTGAACGGGTTCAGAATCACTGAACCTCACTACCCCTCTACCCCTCTTTTACCCTTATACCCCTCTTCTATCCTTCGACCCCTCTTCTACCCCTCTACCCCTCTTCTATCCCTCTACCCCACTACCCCTCTACCCCTCTTCTACCGTCTTCTACCCTTCTACCCCTTGTCTACCCCTCTACCCCTCTTCTACCCCCTATACCCCTTTACTACCCCTCTACCCCTCTTCTACCATTCAACCCCTCTACTACCCCTCTACCCCTCAGTGCCGTCAATGTCTATGTAGCCTTTACAAGCTGTGAAGGGGGTGGCAGCTACAGCATGGTGGCTCAGAGGTTGGATAGTCCTCCATTTATGTTTATGTGGACAGACATAAGCACAAAGTTAAGTCCTGACTTGGAAGCAGCAGTTGGCTGCAGAGAGGTGGGATCTGGGGATAATTCTCCATTGTATTTGAGGTTGATGGAGCATCTCTGCGTACGGGTTATGGGACAGGATTAGCCCAGAGGCTTGTATCTGCGACAGGCTGTATCTCAATAGAGAGACGCATTTCAGTCTCACTCAGTGCAGGAGAGCCTCGAGCAGGACCTCTGCACAGACGCTGTTGTAGGCTCTGGCTTGTTGATGGGCGGGTTCATGGTCTGCACTTTTGTCATTTTTCATTCTTCATTTCAAGACTGGCCATAGGATGGCTTTGTGTTGGCCATCTGAGATCTAACTTTCTGACGGGTTTGGGTATACTCTCTTGTAGATGAGACACCAAGCCTTGCAGATAAATCCATCCTGTAGAAGTTCCATCAGGTGTAAGTGCTGTGCTCATAGGACCTTTGTTGAACAGGTACAGAATGTTTGTGACTGAGGCGGCATAAAGGAGGGAGGGACCACCATCCAAGTGGGAGAAGGCTAGGGCATGTGAGGCGGTTCTGCAGTCTGCTTCACAAGGCAGAGGGCTTGTTTTGCAAAGGAGAGATAGGTGGTCCATGCTGTTTTGGCTTTGTGTGTTCCCAGGGAGATGTTGGAGCCTGTTAAATCCAATTGTGATGACTCTGCTTCTTGATGCTTGGTGATCTGGCAGATTTTGTGTCCGGAGTACAGTAGTCTCGTCCATGCTGGATGACCCGTGGACAGTCCTGGGTGGCAGTTCTGTCAGGTGCTCATATTTTGAAGTCTCTCTGCTACTCCATGTAGGAAGGTGGATACCTGACTATGGTTACCCCAGATTTTTTGCCTAGTGATTAGCTGGTTTTCGACTTAGTTGGCCTGGGATCCTGCTAATCAGGGCCCCAGGCTATCTGCTCTCTCTTTAAAATGGGCTCCATGTACCCTAGGTACATCTCCAATTGGATACTGGGTCACCTTATAAGCCCCTGTACAGTGTACTGAGTAAGATGGTACCCCCCTACAAAGTTGGGGATGACATCCACAAATGGATAACTTTTGGAGAGGGCCTGTAAAGAACAGCAGGTACCCCAAAGACAGTGGGCAGCAATCTTGTGGCTCTCCTTTTCTAAAAAAGGTAGAGATAAGCTCCTCACAGTTAGTGATGATGATGCTAACAATTACACTGTCCTGACGAGTGCTCTGATTGATGCGTTTGGCTTAACCACTGAACAGTACAGGTTGATACTCAGGGATACCCAGAAGACACAGACTCAGGACTGGACTGATTTTGTAGATTGTGCTACTAAGGCTCTGGAGGGCTGGTTATTGGGCAGCAAAGTACAGGACTGTACAGGATTGTATAATTTGATTATGAGGGAGCAGATCCTTAGTAATTGTCAAAAGCAGCTTCTACACCAGCACCTGGTGGACTCAGATCTGACCTCTCCCCAAGAATTGGGTAAGAGGGCAGATAAATGGGTCAGAACCAGGATTAGGCCTAGAAATCAGGTTAATGGCCAGAAGAAAGATTCTACCAAGCCTCAAGAGAAAGGTGGGGATAAATCTAAAGACAAGACTTCCCCAGGGCCCCAAAACTCCAAGGATGGGGGTGGGTCCCAAAACACTTCCTCTAACCAGAAGAAACCTTATTGCCATGACTGTAAAAAGCCTGGCCACTGGAAGACTGACAGAAGTTGCCCCAAGGCCAGCAATAAGGAGAATATCCCTCCAAGTAATACTCCAACACCTCCTGTTACTACTAGTAGTAATCCCCCAGGTGGTGGGAGTGCCCCCAAGAATTTGGCTGGGTTTACTTGGGGAACTCAGTGAACTCTGGCCTAACCAGGTCCCCTACCACAGGTACTCTTGTCTGTGAAAATGGCATGGGGTTTGCCAACTTCACTGCTTGTCCCAACACTTTGGGAAAGTACAGACAGGAGCCCCTCATCAATGGCCAGAAAGTTGAAGCCTATAGAGTCACAGGGGCTAGCATCACTATGGTGACTGACAGTCTAGTTCCCTCAGGACAACTTTTACCTGGGTTCACCTATCAGGTGATCAACATTGATGGAGTGCAGAAAGATCATCCCATGGCAGTAGTAAATCTCAGCCTGGGAGGTGTCACTGGCCCCAAGAGAGTGGCAGTGTATTCAAACTTGCCCGTAGATTTTCTTCTGGGGAATGATCTAGAGATCTCAGCCTGGGCTGAGGTAGAACAAGAAACCCATTCCAAAATGGTAGGCCTTCCCGAAAAGGTTAGTGGGGCTGTGATGGCCACAGCCCCAGCCCAAGCAGAATTCCTTCCTGAAGAGGTTGGAAGGGCTGTGATGGTCACAGCCCAAGCTCATGCAGACTTCCCTGAAAAGGTTGGCAGGGCTGTGATGGTCACAGCCCACACCCAAACAGAGTTCCTTCCTGAAAAGGTTGGTAGTGCTGTGATGGTCACAGACCAAACTCAAACAGATTTTAGTGTTGTGAAGCCTGAAGTTATGGATCACTCCACTCAAACAGAGAGCATTGGGGAGGAAGAAAAGTCTCCCTCTCACCAGACATTAGGTGAGAGTCAGCCTCCTCAAGGAACTGACCCTACCCCTTGTGAAGGAACTGCCCCAGAGGTAGTCAGGCCTAGCCATTTGTAGGAAGTAAACCTCAGCTTGGCCTACTTAGTGCAAGGGGTTCGCCCTTCTCTGCACGGAGTCCTCAGACCATAAGAAGAAGTTGGCAATGAAACTGGAAAATAAAAAAGCAAAGTTTATTAAACCTTTAAAGGTGGTACTACAGTCCACACAACACCCTTCAGTATTGTATAGAGTAGCACACCGAACTAAAGCACATGGCCCCTTTTATACGCAATAAGGGGGCTAAAAAGAAGGCGGTCCAGAACGCAAGAGCAGTTTCATGACCATACAAGGACATATTGGATGGCACAATCAATAAGTGGGCGGAGTTAACAGTCTTCGGAAACTAGTAAACACATTCCTATCTGGAACTAATTAGTAACAGCCGTAGACCCTACTGAGCATGTCTGGACATGCTGGAAGTGGGGGATGCTAAATATAGCCTGTTGCCGGGCAGACTTCAAGCGCAGTTAACAAGGAGGTAGGACAAAGCACATGATGAGCACATGGCGATGTATGGCATACAAAATGGCCGCTACGATAATGGTCAAATACAGCATGTCTTCAGCTAATGCTTAACCCAATCGCCGTTGATTTACAACAGACGACCCTTTCAGCATTAGCTGAAGACATTCGACTTCCTGGGATAAGCCAGATACTCATCCCTTATACCAATGACCATCATATCAGCTATCTCCTTGTTCAAGTTATTCTGCATTTTAACTTCTGCAACATTTCTTTTGGTCGGTATGCAAGCAGTAATACACATAGACCATATCATCGGACTACACTGGATACACATACAACAAGTGAAGACTATTGCAATTATTATACATAGAGCAGTCAGTACTTTCCAGCCCCAGGTAGAAATTAGAGTCCAAAACCACCCTGTAAAAGTCCATGTACCATTTTCTGTATGGAGATCTGCAGCGATTTTATGAAGTTTATTAATTGCTTTATACACTGATGGTGTGTGATCTGGAATGAACATGCAGCAACTGCTACCTATAACACGACATGCACCACCTCTATCTGCTAGCATGACGTCCAGAAACATTCGGTTCTGTAAAGCCACAATTCTAGCAATTTGCAATTCTTCTGTGAGGTTTCCTAGAGCTGCAGCTGTTTGATCTGTGACAGCTTCTACAGCTCTAGTTAATCGTCGCACTTTTTTGCTATTTAATGCAGCACCCACAAAAAAGAACAATCCTAAATTAAAATCTATATATTGTTGTAGACTAGTATCAGTTTGGTCTACATTATCAGTATTCAAGGTCCTCTTATATCAATTTACAGTCATATTGTTGAACATTTTAAGATTTCGATGATACAATGGAGGTGCCAGAAACACAGGGGGCAGCAAGAATGATACGTAACAGATTCCTGTCCACCCAGCTGGCAATCAATAATATCCACGATTCCCACACACAAAATAGGTGTTATGTGAAGCTAAAAAGGTACTATTATTCAAACCATCTATATTCAAAACAGTAATGCAATCACTGATACCAACAGGGATATGTCCAATGCTCTGTACACATAATTCCGCTTGTGTTTGAGTAACAGAAATAACAACATTTTCAGCATTAACCCCTTTGCTGCGGCGGCTATTCCACCGCAGCGCTAAGGGGGTAGGGCGGCCGCGCGGCGGTCACGTGCTTGTGACAGAACCTCTCCGTCACGGCACGTAGGTGAGCTGTGCTTGTGACGTAATGGTTCCGTCACGAACGCGCCCGCTCAATGGAACGCGCCGCGCAGGCGCGCCGAGCGGGCCGTGACGGAACCGTTCCGTCACAAGCACAGCTCACCCGTGGCTTGTGACGGAGCGGCTCCGTCACAAGCACACAAGGGGTTAACGGAGTGTCTTGTGTTGGTGAAGATATATGGTGTTGAAATATTGTCCGGTCGATATTCCTCCCACTCCCATTTAGTTCCATTCGCTTGGGGATACCCATCTTTGTCTTGACGACACTCTTTATTCAACCGTAAAAGCAGTCTGCCCACTGTAGGCTTCCTAGTCGCAAAAAGCAAAGAATACCAGGCTCGACAGGAGCCATTATGCGAAAAAGGGAGAGGTATAAATGGTGTACCTCCTTTCTTTTGATGTGCAGGCATCACCCCACAAATCCAACAGTTCGTGGCATTCGTAGCAATGTGGGTATGATGTAACATCTCAATAAAAGTGTCATTGAGGTAAGATTGTCGATGCTTCAATTCTTAATATGGGAGCGTAAAGAAATAATGCTCCTCTGGTGTCGGTGTAGTAACAACAAACAACTCACGAGCAGGAGTTGTCTCCTCAACAGACCATGTTATCATTGCCGCAATAAACCCTACAGCGCAAAAAATCTTCTTCTTTTCCATTTTAATCAAAGCACAAAACAATTCTTCCTGAAAATAAAGTAGTTGTCAGAGCTCTTACCCCTGGGTAGCCGTTGATTTCTTCACCACGGGCCAAGACGGGTGTCACTACTCAAATGCAGGGCTGATCCCCCCCCTTGCCACATTGGCTCTCCGTTTCACTGACCCAGGGAATGCTCAAACAACTTTCACAAGCGCTGCAGATTTTTCTCTCGGTCTCAAATTATATCTCGTTGCTCCAGGGACTGTCTTGTCCGGGAAGAACTCCTCAAATCCGTCAGGTGTCACAGCACGGCCTTTCTCCTCAGTCAGAACCTTTCGATGGTCGGTCAGCACAGCAGGCTCCACCAGGGTAGGAAGTACCCGCCGACAATGGGTGCTGTGAATCCAATTTTTCCAGTTCGTGACTCGAACTGCTGTCCTCGTGGCAAGTAGCACTTGCTCTGGCCCACGCCACCTTGGCTCCAAACTGCTCGATCTCGTGAAGGACTTCAGGAGAACGAAATCACGAGGTCGGAGATTGTGGCCTTCACCTGTGGATCTATCAGGAAGTGCTTCTCGAACCTGTTGATGAATAGAAACCAAGTTATCAGTTAATTGTGCCAAATAGTCATTCATTAAGACACAAGGTACATCATACACAGAACTTGGTTTAGGAATTCCCCAGATATTCATGGGCCTACCAAACAGGATCTCATAAGGTGTGAGACGTGTTCGAGAATGAGGCACTGATCTAATAGACAACAATGCCAGTGGCAACGCATCTGGCCAAGTCAGAGAAGTAGAGACCTGTATCTTGGCTAATTTCAGCTTCAGAGTAGCATTGTATCTTTCCACCAATCCTGCTGATTATGGGTGGAACACTGCATGAAACTTTTGTTTGATCCCTAATCCTTTCAGGACATACTTGATAACGTCCCCTATAAAATGAGGACCGTTATCACTTCACAAAAATCTACAAACACCATAGCGAGGGAAGAATTCCTTAAAAAAGCACCTTTGCCGTAGTAATTGCAGTGTTGTCCTTTGTGGGGTACGCCTCAATCCATTTACTGAAGGCACATACCACCACCAGGACATACTTCAGATTGTTACAGAGTTCAAGCTGAATATAATCCATCTGCAAAACTTTAAAAGGTGCAGTTGGTGTAGCAAATCCTCCTGCTGGAGTTCGTGTCCCTTTTCCAGGATTAAATTGTAGGCAGATCATGCAGGACTGTACTACTCTTTTAGCTGTGCTAGCAATTTCTGGATGCTCCCAAACTTGAGTAAGCAATTTCACTATTGCTGAAGCTCCAACATGTGCTAGCCCATGTGCCATCTGAACCATAGGTTGTACAAAAGCTATAGACAACTTCCATCTATCCATCTGTATGTTAATGCAGTCAGAAGACTATGCACTAGTTCTCCGTGCATTATCTGCATCCTATGTGATGTCAGAAAACCTCTTTCCTTCCAGAGCAGGCCAAAATCATGCGCCACTCCGAAAGCATAGCGGCTATCTGTATAAATGTTCACACGCAAACCTGTACTAAGCTCACACGCTCGGGTCAAAGCTATTAGTTCCGCTGCTTGAGCTGACTTCTGTGGTATGCGAGCTGTCTCCACTATTGTGTGAAGCGTAGTAATTGCATATGCGGCTGAAGTTGTACCATCCGGTAGCTTCAGACAAGACCCATCAACCCACAATTCCCCATCTACATCTGGAAGGGCGTATCTTGCAAATCAATACGACCCTTTGTCTGTTCCTCAGTCAAGAAAATGCAATCATCTGTTTCCTGCACCTCAGGCTGAGTTGCCGGAAATGCAACAACATGGCTGGGTTTAGTGTTGCACATCTCTTCAGTGTAATATGAGGAGCTAACAGCGTCAACTCATATCCTGTCAGACTAGCGCTAGTTAAATGCTGCATCTTTGTTTGATTCAAAAGGGCATCAGCAGCATGGGGTACCAGCACCAATAGTTTATGTGAAAGACTATCCCTTCACTTTGGCGTATTGACACAGCTGTTGCTGCAACCGAGCGAAAACATCCAGGCAACACTCGAGCAACAGGATCAAGTACTGCTGAAAAATATGCACAAGGGCGTTGCTTATCACCATGTGTCTGTACTAAAACTGACAATGCACATCCATCTCTCTCGTGCACATACAATGTAAAGAGCTTCGTGTAATCTGGAGTACCTAACACTGGTGCTGAACAAAGGACTTGTCGTAACTGTCGAAAAGCATTCTCACATTCATCTGTCCAAAGAAGAGGTGTTGGAGTATCTTTTGTCAAAAGTGCTAACAAAGGTTTAGCAATGTATGAAAAGCCCAATATCCATTGCCTACAAAAAGAAATAAGACCTAAAAATGCTCGAACCTCTTTCTGTGTAGAAGGTACTGGTGTGTCTAAAATTGCCTGAATGCGATCTGATGTGAGTGCACGCCCCTCCTTAGACAAAATGTGACCTAAGTAGGTCACCTTTCGTCTAAAATACTGCAATTTCTTTTTCAATACTTTGGGATGATGTGAAGCAAGGAAGGAAAGCAAAGACAGGGTACACTTTTCACATTGTTCAGGGTTATCGGCTGCCAACAAAATATCACCAACATATTGTATGACCGCCACACCTTCGGGTAGAACAAAAGAATCAAGTTGTCTTTTCAATGTTTGGCTGTAAATAGTAGGACTCTCAGTATACTAACAAACAAACGTATGGAGGGTCAAATGGGGATATAATTTAATGACCTGTCAACTTATGCCCCAATGATTAATGCAAAACACAGAAAAGAGACCAGGTCAATTGATGGTGTGCTGTCCTAGATGGAGGGCAGGAATCACCAGGACACCCGTGTAAGTAGGTATGTTAGGTCACAGTGGGGTGAAAAAGTCCCATCAGACCACCCTCTTGGCGGCATATCATCATCTGGGAGAGGCAGTAATTCCATTACCCGCCTACGTGATAGTGCGGGAAAAGGACTCAGTGTGTTATGCCATAGTAGTGCTCAGAATAAAGTGTGAAAAAGAAAAATGCAGTGCTGTGAAAGGAGACTTAAAAATTACTACCTAAACTCAAGAAATGACTTGTCAACATAAGTGTAGGTGTCATGATTAAAAACACGCCTGGTAGCGAATAAGTGGAGCTACGTTATGGCGCTGCGTAGAATGGTCAACTAGTTTCAGCTAGATGGAGTAGTGCTCCAGCTTTCATCAGGACCTTGGAAATTGATACGCTACTGTCCGTCGGTGCCTCCGCTCGATTTCGAGCAGAGGCACCGACGGACAGAGCGGGGCATCAATTTCCCGAGCGGTTGCCGGGCAAAGGTGAGGTTTTCACCCACACAAAGCTGGGTAGAACAATTCCTTCCTGTCTTCAGAGGACATAGAGGTTCCAAGTATTGGGTGATACTTCTTCCTTTATAAAGTATTTTGATGAAAATTATGCTGTCTTATACTTGTACACCCTTGAGTTCATGTTGCAGTAGCGTATCAATTTCCAAGGTCCTGATGAAAGCTGGAGCACTACTCCATCTAGCTGAAACTAGTTGACCATTCTACGCAGCGCCATAACGTAGCTCCACTTATTCGCTACCAGGCGTGTTTTTAATCATGACATCTACACTTATGTTGACAAGTCATTTCTTGAGTTTAGGTAGTCATTTTTAAGTCTCCTTTCACAGCACTGCATTTTTCTTTTTCACACTTTATTCTGGGCACTACTATGGCATAACACACTGAGTCCTTTTCCCGCACTATCACGTAGGCGGGTAATGGAATTACTGCCTCTCCCAGATGATGATATGCCGCCAAGAGGGTGGTCTGATGGGACTTTTTCACCCCACTGTGACCTAACATACTTCCGGACTCTCAGTATAGCCTTGAGGAACTCTACAAAATCTATACGATCGATTATTCAAAGTGAAACCGAACAGATATCGGCTATCAGGATGAATAGGGATCGAAAAGAAGGCGTACTTCAAGTCTATAACCGAGAACGTAGTTGCAGTAGGTGGAACTAAAGTAAGAAGTGTCGTGATGTCAGAAACCACTGGATATTGTGGCACCACTATCTTATTCACCTCCCGTAGGTCAATTATAAAACGATAAATCCTAGTATCAGTATCTTTCTTCAAAATTGGGAGGATCGGACTGTTACAAACGTTAAATGGAACTTCTTCAACAACCCCAACTTCAATAAGATCTTGTACAATTCGTGTAAGTGCTTCCTCACCCTCCTGTGAAATTGGATATTGAGGCAAACGTGGCAACACAGCTCCCTCCTTTACACTAATATGCGCCAGTGGAATAACCATCTGTCCAACATCAGTATCTGAAGTAGCCCACAAAGTTTTAGGTAGGGAGGCTAATGCAGTATCCTCTTTAACAATGCAAACTCTGTCCGTTACTGGATAATTGTCATTCAAAATCACACACACTCCTTCAGGGGAACATCTTATTGTGGCTCTGAAATACTTGAGCATATCAAGACCCACAATATTGTCTGGTGTATTTGGGGAGAGCAAAAACGGGCATGGAGCAGCAAACTTATCAACATGAAATGCAAGTGGTTGTGACAATGGGCTAGGGGAAGGTGTTCCATCTAACCCTATCAATGTAATCATTAAGCCAGACAGGGGAGTCCTCGGAACCAATTGTTTAGACAAAGAGCTATGAGTAGCTCCTGTATCAACCAGAAACTGATCAGTAGAACCCAAAACATGTGCTGTAACATAAGGACCCCTCTGTTCTACTGGAACTTCAACTGATTCCTTACCCATCCTACGCAATCCTATGCATAGGCAGAATAATGCAAATCAGGCTGCACATAATCAGACATCTGGTATTGGTTGCGCCTATCAAAAGTATTGAACCCATTTTGTACCCGCACATTAGAATCACACCTAGCACGATTGTTTGTAGTGCCTCTGGGTCCTAAATTTCCTGCGCGATTCCTCATTGATCCTCGTCCACGGACATAGCGCTGTGAGCTTAGTGGACAATGAGACAGGGCGTAACCATGCTATTGCAGGTACTTCCTTATATGGCCACTTAGGCAATATAGGCTTACCTGGTCAAGGATAGCCTTATCTCCTTTCGTTTGGGGGGGGGGTTGTATAGGAAGGTGGATACCTGACTATGGTTACCCCAGATTTTCTGCCTAGTGTTTAGGTGGTTTTCGACTTAGTTGACCTGAGATCCTGCTAATCAGGGCTCCAGGCTATCTGCTCTCTCTTTAAAATGGACTCCATGTACCCTAGGCACATCTCCAATTGGATACTGGGTTCCCTTATAAGCCCCTGTACAGTGTACTATAGGTACCCAGGGCATAGGTGCATCCAAGGCCTACCAGGGGCTGCAGCATGTATTATGCCACCCCAGGCTGGCCACCCAAATTGACACAACTGGCTGATCACTCAGCTGGGGCAAGGTGGTGTAATCACACGTTGCTTTAGATATAGTATACCTATATCTAACCTTATATCTAGACACGTGTACACCTATAAGTCACTCCTATGGCAGGCCTTAACAATCCTGGAGGCAGAGTGCTTGGTTTTATGTGAGATGGTGCTCTAGCATGAGCTGAGCCTGTCTGCAGCTTTCTGAACCATGTCCTTATAGCTGTTCTAGGATATTGCCATACCATATACTCTTAAGTGCATTATGAACCTCCAGGTTAAATGCTAACTATGGTTTGGCATTATTAAAACATGTCGAGTAAGGTGTCATACGATTTGGAATACAACCCCCTCACCAGTCCTGGCAACGGGGGTAGCATTCCACCCTTCTAGAGGGAGAAGACATGTTGTTCCTACTATTCCCGGTTAAAGTTAACCAGAGCCTCAGCATCACAAAATGGATGCTGCTGCCACAGACACAAGTCTGACCTCCTGCTGCTGGAAGTCCTTCCAGCGAGGGAGGCTTGGACAATAGGTTTCCTGCCTTGGGAGGTGCTAGCACCACCCCAGACAGGACTTTGTGTATTGGGACAGGGAGGGCTGAAAGGATTGAGACACTGCCTGGGGCACACAAGTTGTCCCATGCATAGGCCAGTTCAAACCGGTGCTGGGGCACTCCAGCCCCAGCTCTGGCACAAAACTGGACAAAGGCAAAGGGGTGTAACTGCCCCTTCCCTGGTCCCACCCATAGGAAGGACCTAGCAGGTAATCCAGCCCCTAAGATTCGTATATAGGTAAGAGCTGAGTCACAGGACTTTAGATTATCCTGACTGAAACTTTGAAATAAAACTCTGGACCTTCATCACTCTACTTTGGAAGAAGATGACTGAAGAATCTCCCTTGTGGTCAAGGAGTGACCACCCTGCACAAGCAGGCACCATCAAGCGATCAACAACTTGCTTTGCCACTGCCTCCCGCCAGAGCCCGAGCCCAGAGCCTGACAAGAACTGGATTTCCAGCCATCCAACAGCCCGATTCACAGTCCCTGCAAAGCTGAGACCCGTGGAGGTGACGAGAGACGTGGGACGGGCCATCTTGAAAAGTCTGCGCCCTGATAACTGTGCAGCCCCTGAGGTGTCCATGAAGCTGTGCATTGGAGATTGAGAAGCACCAGCCCTGAGCAGCATCTGGACCAAAGAACAGCCCTGCACACTCCACAAGTTCTGCGTAGGGCACTTTTGCATTTTCCTGCTCAATGCCTCTGCCCGGTCACTTGCCCGTTGGCTAGTGGCCATATTGGCAACAATTCTGTAAAACTACACCACTGGTCTAGTTGCTCTAGACTGGCCCTTGCTTCCCTCAAAAGAAGCAGCCCCTCAGACCTTGCTGGTCGGAGTAAGAAGCCTACATGGTCTCCTGCGTGGGTTGCCTTTGCCAAGGCTTGTTGACTCCAACCTTGAAGCTGACACTGCCGACAGAGAGAGCTTTTATGGGTCAGTCCGTGGCTGCCTCCTGTTTGTCGTCGACACCTCCTGGTCCACGTGGCTGCGGAGCCTGCTTCCCATCAGCACCTGATTGCAACGCCACATCACCTGGTTCCATCCTGGTCACTGGCTAGTGACCAAAACTCTGTCCCATCTCCTTTCAGGTCCTCTACATCTTCGATCCACCCTTGGATCCACCCGGACTCTTCTCTTCTGGCCGCCTGCAGCATCTTTTCTCCAAGGCTCCATTGATCTCCACGTCGAAACCCGACACACTTTGGGACCTATGCACCCGCTTCCTGTGGGTTAGGTAACGCGAGTACTACGGTGCTCCTGTAAAGGTTTACACTCCTAGTGTCCTAGTTTCAAGTGGTTAAGTTCTAGTCCAGTCGGAAGACTCCCAAACCTTTAACTTTCTATTTTAACGCACCCTTTGACTTCTATGTGTGCACATGTGTGCCTTTAGACACTGCACACGCATCCTGTGGGCCTCCTGTTCCCTAACTGTTGTTAGTCCAGTGTAGCCCCAGCGATTCCCAAGACCCTAGGCCTTACCATTGTTCGTGACGTGGTACTTATACCACTTTTTTAGTATATGGTTTAGCGGGCCACCCGGGCCTATCCATATTTGTGCAACTTTTGTATGTCATATTAAGTTACTTGTTATGAGCTTGTGCTTCTGTGCTTGTAAAGTGTTCAGGGGATTTCTTTAGAAATAAATACATATATATTTTGAATATATATCCTGTGTGGTGTCCTTTCATTTGATATTAAAGGGATTGCATATGGTAAAACAGCTGGCTTCACATGCCCTCTTGAGTTTGGCCTAAGACTGCTTTGTCCATGCTACCTCTAGGATAGCTGGTCTATAAGGATGACTTTACAACCATCACCGTAAGGGTTGTTTGGACTGGTGCAAGGTGCTCACTAGAATAGTGAACATCATATACCAGGCCAACTTCTCACACTCCATTCGGCCTTGTGATTAGGTGGCTAGATTCCTTTTTGTACGGTGGAAGACAATCTGGTTCTCTTCCTCCCTTTAACTCCAGGCCCCAGAAGAATTAGCTGTGCTGTGGTCTATATGCGACCCTCAGCTACGTTTTATGTCTTGCCTATGCAGCGCGCATGCGCAGCTTATGAGACCTTTAGCCATCGTGCAGCTCTTTTTCAAAGCACATACTCGTGCTTGTGGTGGCAAACAGCTTGCGGGAGTGCGCAGTAGCGCGCCACAATCATGAGTATGTGCTTTGAAAAAGAGCAGGCTGAACGCGCATGCACGCACCTTCAACATGCTTTTATTTAAAATTCCTTTTAGCGCACGCACCACTCCCGTGCTTGTTCTGTTTGTAGATGCACTTCATGAGAGTGCAATCAGTGCACGTGTTTTCACAAACGCTGATAGTTGCCTTTCTCAATGCCCGCACCTCTTTGTCTTCGTTTTCCACTTCAAATCTGCACAGTCTCCCTGACCCAAACCAAGGCTTCATTTAACTTTATTATATCACAAAAAAGAGGGGGGACCAGTGAGCTAATTAAGGTCCAGTGTCCATGCTCTCTATAACATCATGTACACCCATAGAGGACACTGTTCCTATGGCCAGGTGCAAAAAGTCACCCTTGCCCAAGGAGAGAAAGAGGAAGAGAGAAGAGTGAAAGAAATCCTAGGTGAAGGACCCACTCAGCTAATGGAAGACCACTCTTTGTCCTCTGTTGCCCTCACACACCCAGTAGGATGTCATGCTTCATCATCGGGCGGTGCTCCTCGTAGGGCCGGCGCTGCAATCCCCTACGGGCCCCCCGAAGGGTCACTTTGTCGGAGATCTTTTAAGGACTGCCGGATGATGCATGCGGGTGTGTGGAGAGTGGGTCCTCTGTGGAGGGTGAAGGTAGTGCGTGCAATAGTGTAGAAGATTAATAAAGGGTCATCATGCAGCCAGTGTGAAACCGATGTACCCTTAGCATAATCTAACTGCTCAAATAAAATGTTCCCCTTGTGGCATATTATGCCCGGGTGTCATTGGTCATAGGTCGACATATTTCGCGCCTCTGTCGCCATAAGGGTCGTATGCGCTTCTTCAGGACCAGAACTAAAATTGAGGTGCACGTGAGACAGAACATAAAATATACCCTCCATGTAGATCAGGGCAGTACCCTGTATACCCTCACTGTAGTTACAGCGTAATGTGGAGGCCGCTCTTGATCAGTACCTAGAAAAGAAAAAACAGGATAGGTAACAGGCATGTGCATCAGTAAAACTTGATGCATCATTAGTGTGCCACAGCTGTGTGCACAACAACCACATGTGAAAAGAATGGAGAGGTAGATACACAATTAACACTATTACATAGGTGGTGCTTGATGGAATGACATCCCTGAAAGGTGAGGTTGTTCTGCCTAAAATTAGAATAGAAAATGAAGGTAAATGATAGTGAGAGGTGAAAGGTAAAGTGCAGGCCAAGCAACCTCTACCCAGAGTGAGTACAACCCTAAGATAGATACCACAATGGGGGGGCGTCGAGTTTTCACCAAACAGTACCAGACAACTTCTCCGCAAGCTTGCAGTGTAAACTGCCCGAGAGTTACCGGGCTAGAATGATAATGGAGAAGACAGGAATTCTGTCAATTACATTGCCCCAGTAAACGAGTAGTAAACAGATAAGGCTCCGTATATAAAAGCCTCAGAGTTCGTAATCAACTCACGGTTCTGCCCCGGTAATAGCCCGTGCGAGCCTACCCCGTCCACGTAACTGCCAAAAAACAATTCGAAATGGCAGCAAACGCGGTTAAAAATAGTGAAGGGGGCAGGCCCCTGGGCGGAAACCTGTTCCGGGGATACCGGAAACATTAGAAGCCGAGTGCGCATGTGTGCTCCTTGGGCATGGGTGACTTTTTGCACCTGGCCATAGGAACAGTGTCCTCTATGGGTGTACTTCATTTAACTTTAAACAGGACCCACGGAGCCCACTGCCTACCTGCACTAGGACCATCACACCCCGCCTTCTCCACCATGGACTGCCACACAGTTGTGTATTTTGTTCCCTTTTTAACTTCAAAGTTTCCTATTTCACGCCTGTGCTATGATAACACCAACACATCGCCCTTCTCGCTGCATCCCATCCCCAACACACCTCTCTGTATTCCACTCCCGCGTACAGCTAACACAACTACACTTACTGGCTATTACCTTTTGTGTGCAGCAGGTGCAGTGGCACCGTGCCCCCCACACACCCATTAACCACACACTACTGCTTTATTTCACCCATAAACATACTTCTCTCCCGTCTCTAGAGTTTTCTCCTCATTTCCATGTGCCTGGCTTCCAGTGGTGCAGCAGGTGCAGTGGCACCGTGCCCACACAAACCCATTAACGATACACTACTGCTTTATTTCACCCATAAGCGTTTGCCTCTCCTGTCCCTAGAGTTTTACCAGCATTTCCATGTGTATGGCTTCCATTGGAGCAGCAGGGGCAGTGGTACTGTGCCCCGCACAAACCCATTAACCACACACTACTGCTTTATTTCACCCATAAGCATTTTCCTCTCCCGTCCCTAGAGTTTGCACCGCATTTCCATGTGCATGATTTCCTTTGGTGCAGCAGGTGCAGTGGTGTCACAACACTTTTCACTCTCACGTGTGCTTTTGATCTTGAACCACACATGTTGTGCTTGTCCACACAGTGTTACTTCAGAATAGTGATAACCAACGATCGTTGTCCTTCGCTTAGCCCAGGGGTTTCCAAACCAGTCCTGGAGGGCCGGATCCGTGCCAGATTTTTAAAATTACTACATGTATCTCAATGGGGATATCCAAAAAATCTGGTATGGATCCGGCCCTCCAGGACCGGTTTGGAGACCCCTGGCTTAGCCCCTTGAACCCCACTGCACCATCTTCCTTTTCCTTTTCCAAGCTTCGAAACCTCCTCTGTAGTATTAGCCATTCGCTGCCACCACATTCAACGACGTTTCCACAATATTCACGCGCTTGCTAGACTCCTTCAGTTACTTTCACCATTTCCTGAATTATGTTCTCTACCAGTTAGACTCTTTCCTACAGACCTTCCAGTGCATTCAAACTTTGCTCTGTCACTCACCCTGTCATTTTCATACAAAACCATCTAACAAGATATGTTGTTCCCTGCCCCCCCCCCCTTACACAACAACCAGGCCTATACCTCTTCCTTTCCCATCCCTAGCTTACACAGCTACACTCAGTGGAACATAGCCTCATTTTAGGCCAAAGATGCAGGAACACTGTGCCCCAAAAACCCACACCCCTTTGATGAGTGCTTACTTACATAGTTGAAACAGGAGTCGATGCACTGAACTGCTTACATGTACTCCAGCCCCAAACACCCTGCCTGCACCGCTGGCACTTTGTAAAACATTCGATGGGTGCTTCGTTGTGACCTAGAAATGATGGGAACATGTACGTCTGAAACAACACACCATCACTCTTCTAGGTCGCTTTAACACACCACTCCCTCTCCCATCCATGCCATTTGCGCACACACACACACAGACACGCATTCACGCATTCACGCACACACGTATGCATTAACGTGCACGCACACACACACACACACAGTTACACACACTTCATGCAGCAGGGGCAGTTGCACCAGGGCCTTGAGGCTTCTGGGAGCTATCGAGCACCTATTAGAAAAATGTCAAATGGGAATGCCGCAGGACCCGATGGGGTCCTGAATGAGTTTTATTGGTTAGTCATGGAGAGCATAGTGCCGTTGTTGAAAATTTTGTTTAATACAATCTTTATTGGTGGCGAAAACCCCCCAGCCTCATGGGCAGAAGCTACCTTCACACTAACCTTAAAACCCAATAAGGATGAAACAATCAATTGAATCTTTCGGACCTATATCACTATTAAATTCTGATTATAAATTGTTTACTGGTGTTCTGGCGGTGAGGGTGGCAAAGGTTATTAAGACGGTAGTCCATTCAGATCAACGTGGTTTAATACCTGGGTGGCAACTTAATGAGTTGACCTTTCAGGGAGCCATCGACACTGCTGTAGTAAATAAAGCCCAATTGACTATAGTAGCCATAGACGCTGCCAAAGCGTTTGATCAGGTTAGGTGGTCATACCTCTGACAAACTCTAAATAGATTTGGATTCCCTGAAAACTTCGTTCAAGCTCTCAAAAAGGTGTATCTCGGTCCTAAAGCTAACGTATTGGTAAATGGAGTGTTGTCTGATTGGTTTAATGTAGGGAGAGGCACAAGACAGGGGTGCCCCCTGTCACCGTTGTTATTCAACCTTTATATTGAACCTTTTGTCTGTAAGCTAAGGCAGGACACCGCCATAGGTTCTTATTGGTTGAGAGATTTAGAACTGAAAACCGCTCTTTATGCAGACGACTTGCTTTTATATACATCTAACCCCACAGAAACTATACCACAGCTGTTTGAGATGGCGGAAGAATTCGATCAGTCTCAGGATATGTAATTAATAAAGATAAAACTGAAATAATGGAGTGGAATAAAGTTAACAGGTATCCAGGGGCAAAATCTAAAATGAGATACTTAGGGGTACACCTAGTGCAGAACTTAGAGGATATCCCAAAAGTAAACTGGAAGAAGGCCTCGAAGGAAGTCGCTGGTTTATGAACTAAGTGGGCAAATCTCCCCTTAAACATCTAGGGGAGAGTACACCTCGTAAAAATGATTATTTTGCCAAAAGTAACCTTCCTTTATAACACAATACCTTTAATTTTTAAGAGAGGAGATATTGCCAAATTGCAAGGTAAAATTAGTACTTTTATATGGGCAACAAAAGGTTGCAGGGTAGCCTGGAAAAAATTGAGAAGAGGTCTCAAAGTGGGGGGTTTAGCCTTACCAGACTTATTATTTTATTGTTATGCTTTTCATTTTAAAAACTTCAGGATCCTGATAAACAACCCAGATTCTTCATCTATGGGGCTTTTGTTTAAAGCTATGTTACTTGACATGCCTCAGGGCCAGGTCTCTTTCCTGTTCAAGTATGGCAGTCCAAAGTTTTACAAAAAAGTATGATTAGAAATATTAAGGACCGCCTTGAAAACATGGATGTTTATAAGGAAAAAAGTGGGTATCCCATACTATGCGGCACAGGCTCCAGTCTGGGATTCCCCCGGCACTCCTCAGTGCCTGCAAGATCAATTGAGTGTACCTCTTAAAAGAGGTGGAATAAAGAAGTGGGGAGACCTACAAGATGTTTGTAATTTAATGAGCAGGGAGGCACTGATTAGGTTAACTTTAGGATCTTTGACTAGGTTTAAATATTATCAGATTTCATCCTGGTGGTCAACACAGACTTGGCAGGCTGAGGAAGCCTATCCAGAGGTATTAGACCAAATTGTCAGACTTGGTACTTGGAAGAAGGAAGTTGCACACTGGTATGGAACGTTGCAGAATACAGAGGACCAGGGAAAGTTGGATGTAACCAGACTGTGTGGTGAGGAATATTGGGAGAACGGGGAGAATAGCAGAGATGTTTATAGAGTTTGATCTGATTCTTTTGCAATGTTACAAGAACTTGTAAAACCTGCTGCACTGAAGAGAAATCATCTCTACACAGCGCATAAAGTATACTGGTCTCCAGAAATGTTAACTAAGGTAACAGGGATAGTATACAGCTGTCCAAGATGTAATTTCCCCGGTGCTGACGATGTCCATATATTTAAGGAGTGTACAAAAATTAAACCATGCTGGAATGAGGTATATGCTTTTTTGGAAACTGTTTTGGAGAGACGAATTGTTATAAGTACAAGTCTGATATTATTTGGCCTACCAAACGATTATCGTCTTAACACACCCATGTATAATTTCATCTTTTTTGTGATCATTTTGGCTAGGAGAGAGATCTGTAGGCTCTGGAAATCAGAAGATCCCCCAGCATTTTCAGAATTGGTACGAAATGTGATATATACCAGTGAGAGCGACATGGCTTGTGATTTAAAAAGTAAGGTGAAGATATGGGCAAATATGTTAAATTGGAGAGAAAAAGAAACTGGGTCCAATGATTAAGCCAAAACACCGTTGGTCCAAATCTCCCAAGTAACTAGGGCGGAAATAAACGGACAAAGTGAACAGGAGTGGAGAAGGTATTGGTGATATCAATAATGGAACGGCCTATCTTTTCTCCATGGCCTATCTGGATGGTTGGCATAGTATGGCGTGAAGCAGGAGGAGGTAATCCATTTTGATTTTTCCTTTTGGCACTATGAGGACAACAACAAAAAAAACAATATTCACGAGCTGGCTAGACTCTGTCAGTTACTTTCACCATTTCCTGAATTATGTTCTCTGCCAGTTACACTCTTTCCTTCAGACCTTCCAGTGCATTCAAACTTTGGCCTGTCACTCACCCTGTCATTTTCATACAAAACCATCTAAGAAGATATGTTGTTCCCTGCCCCCCCCCCCTTACACAACAACCAGGCCTATACCTCTTCCTTTCCCATCCCCAGCTTACACAGCTACACTCAGTGGAACATAGCCTCATTTTAAGCCACAGATGCAGGAACACTGTACCCCAAAATCCACACCCCTCTGATGAATGCTTACTTACATAGTTGAAACAGGAGTCGATGCACTCAACTGCTTACATGTACTCCAGCCCCAAACACCCTGCCTGCACCGCTGGCACTTTGTAAAACATTCGATGGGTGCTGCGTTGTGACCTGGAAATGATGGGAACATGTCAGTCTGAAACAACACACCATCTCTCTTTTAGGTCCCTTTAACACACCACTCCCTCTCCCATCCATGCCCTTTGTGCACACACACACAGGCACGCATTCACGCACACACGCATGCATTAACGTGCACGCACGCACACACACACACAAACACAGATACACACACTTCATGCAGCAGGGGCAGTTGCACCAGGGCCTTGAGGCTTCTGGGAACTATCGAGTGCCTATTACTGCTTCATTTAAGATTTCTTACATTAGCCAAGGAGTCTATCTCCCTGTAGCACTACAGGCCATCTCACGCTGCTTACCCCGCTGCACACTATCATGCACTTTACACCAGGTTCAGTGACTAACTACAAAATAGGCTTGGTGCCTGTGCTGTTGTAACACCTCCATCTATCACCTCCTTCACAAGGCAACATCCCTGAACCCACCTCTCCCCCCGTAGCCAATGAAACTACACTTACTAAACCACACCTTCCTTTTATGCACCCGGTTCAGTGGCACCGGGCCCCACACAAACCCACTCAACCAAAATCACTGCTGTATTCAACCCATTCACTTAGGCCTTTCCCACCACAAGTCTTTGCCCCACACTTCCAAGTGCGCAGATACCACTGGTACAAGAGGTGCGATGGCTCCGCAACACCCTTCTTTCTGCGCATTTGACCCCACCCGCATATGAGGTGCTATTTACCCCATTAATACTTATTAACAACCAAAAAAACATCGCAGTCTCCCATTTACACTTCCAAGCTTTACAATTTCCCTTCATGTTCTTTTAATGTGGACAACATGGCTGAAATGCTTTTCAATGTTTCTTTATCCATGTTGCACAGCAGCAGTGCTGCTGTGCAATATGACTGAAAGTTTAAGACAAACAAGCATTGGCATAGCCAATAGGTCTCGCCTTTGGGACCTTATAAGTGTTTAGTTATCCAGCACAATATCCTTGGTGCAACACCATCAACTGTTGCATGGCTAAACACTTATAAGTTCCCAAAGGTGAGATCTATTGGTAATGCCAATACTTGTTAAAATTGCCAAAGGCCCATCAATAAAGTAACCACCTAAGGGTAGTGGGACCCCAGGACAGTCTTTTAATCTACACACGCACATCACCACTGCACTCTCACTTACGAATACCCGCTCCGCTGTAAACAGACATCGTAGCACACCCAGGGCACTCTGGGTACCACTGGGTGGGACCCGATGATGAAGCCTGCCACCAACTAGGTTGGTGGGTGAGGGCTTCCATTAAAAACAGATGTTTCCTCTAGCATAGAAAACACACACCTTTGCTTTCATTCAGAGACTAGTTCTTTTTGATTATCCATATAATCAAATGTTGTCTGAATATGTAAAGTTCATGGAAGTAGAGGATTGCTAAGTATGCTCATATCTTCCTGCCTCAGCAGTTGAGGGAGCAGCATACTTTCATTTGCCAATTTCATATGCATTCTCCTTCTCTGTCCTGAATTTATTTAACCATCAGAATTCTATTACACTGTTTTATTCTGATTTTAATAATCCTTTGGAAAACGTGCCAGTCGTTTGTGGGAACATTTGTATTTGTGGGCTACTAAAAACATTTCTTGTTTTCACCAAGGGTAAAAAATGAAGGGATCAGCATGAGCATATGATGACATTCTTTATCCCTGTGACTAACATAAGCAGCACCAACCATAGCCTACATGATGTAACTTGAAGCTGTTTATAGATGAATTGAAGGAAAGGGTAAGAATAGACGAGGAAAGGGGAGAAAGAAAGACAAAAACAGAACTTATTATTGGGAAAGTCAAGGAGACTTGAAGGACCCGCCTCCAAAATTAAGTATTGAAGTCACCAAGAAGGGATCTTTATGCATAATGCAACAGGCAGAGGGGAATGAGACAGTCGTGAAATTGGGATGAAGTGAGTGTGAGCATAACTATTTGGTGAAAGGGAGAACCTTTTCAAATTTATAAGTTAGCATAAAGTGCATATTATATGTATGGGCAGTCAGCTTATTTTCGGCTAAAACACAATTGGGTGGGTAGATCCTATGCAGCATAAGTTTTCACCAGCATCTACCGTACTAATGAGTTAGATTTCGCTCTTGAACAATACATTAGGTGTAGCAAGCGACGCTTTAAGCAGACTCTTAGCAATATCTTTGGAGCGCTTATTCCCAGTGGCGTAACGAAATTTGAGGTGGCCCCCTGCAAGGTACATTGAGGGTTCCCTGCTCAGGATTTAATCCGGAGCTCTCAGGTCTGAGTACTGTGCTGAGGGGGCCATCTGCAGCTCGGGCACCCCCGCACCACCGGGCTTGTGTTATGCCACTGTTCTGGTAGCTAGGTCTGTACAGGAATCGTTACAAGGATTGAAACTGATGGAGAACTGTCTGAAAACTCATGGGCTAGAGTATTTTTCCCTTTGAAGATTCAATGAAGCTTCTCTTCAAGTTCAGGACCAAACAATTTAACCCCTCAAACTGTATTCGCAGGGCTGCATTTTGCTGTGTTTAATTAGTGTGCCAATCTCTTATAAAACCTTTCTTCTCACAGTAATTGTTGCGCTTTCTGATAAAGGTTCTGCTCTCACAACATCCAAAGAGATGTCGGATAAATCTTCAGTTTGTTTCTCCAGACTCAATAAAGGCAGAACATTCTTCTCCCTCTTGAACAGCTTTGGAAATTTGTTTGGAATCCGAAAGCATAGATTGATTCGTATATATTCTATAAATACTAACCTGCACAGCAAAATTGGCCCCTGCATAATCCTTCTTTAGCGTGGAATCAGTCTTTATCAGAAGAGTCCTTAATTATATTTTCCTTGGCCATCGAAGTGCACTCCACTAGACTGTTAACCAATAAATGTACTCATGCAGATTAAGGAAACTTCTTGTCAACACCCTCCAACAGGTTAAGCTTAGACATGAAGCTATAAATAAATAATTTGTCTGGATCCCTCCATTTCTTTGAACTACATCCCAGATATGGTGATAAATCATCAAGGCTGCAGTGTCCAGCAGTAGAGGTTGTACATTTTTGTAGCACAGGTTCTTTAGAAGTGGAACATCTGTCAGATGGAAGGAAGGCCATATTAGATCATATTCTGAAAAGGATTTCAGGCAAAATGTCCTTATCAGTGTATTTACGATGTATGTTCTTAATACATGAAACCTCAATAAAATCTGTTTAAAAATAAAATCAGTGAATTTGACATTTGGATCAGAAGACTTAAATAACTTCCCCTCCTCAACATCATCATCACTTCCAGAAGAGGAGAAATCCACACAATGTTTTGTTTTGATTCTTAGGGCCATCTTGGATACCCACTAAAGTCTGCAGAAGAATTTTCTTAACTCTCCCCACAAAAGTAGTATCTTCAGTGTCAGACAGAGGCTCTCCTGGATTTCATTCAAATCGGAGTCCTAGACCTATATCTTGAAATGTTAGAGGACTATTCTAAATGCCTGGATTTCTTATGCTGTTTCCCTATAACCGCAAATCACAGGTGAGGAAAATCAGGAAAGGAATCGCTAAATGTTAGTAATCAAGAAGGTATAACCCTATTAGTCTAAAAAACTACTCACCTACATCCAGGGCTCCTTTAAATACACTTAGAAGGGTGTTGAAAGAAAATAAATGTAGGAGAATGAGAATGGACTAATTTAATACAGAGTCCATAACCGGCTTTATGACAGTAATTCCTCACATGCATGCGAATTGTGTGCTCAAATCAGTAAATGTAGAAACCCATAAACGATAACTGTCATGCTGCATACAGCGATCAGTACACAGAGGAGTCACTTAGGACCCATCTTCGAAGAACTCTGTTTGCTCAAGGAAGGTACCCCACATCTACGCTCCACCAACCTCAGAGCAGCAGGGAGGGCTTGAATGGGCCCACAACCAGAAGGACTACCACATGCCTTCTGTTTGGGAGTGGTGCTCCCTCCTTGCACAGGGATATCTCACCAAAGCCAAGCAAGGCAAGCTCATACAGGCAAGATTGTGACCATCACTCGTAGACCCCATGCCCGGCGATCTCGTTCCAAACATCCTGGTCTAAGTCTTGAGAGAGGAACAAAATCAGGAAGGGTGGGCTTGGCCATGACTTTTACTACTCTTAAGGGGTGGGTTTTTGTCATGACCACTCCTACTTCCTGGTTCCTGACTGAGTCACAGTAAATGTATAGGACGAGGACACTAAGATATAGGAATAAAGATATATATTTTTTGTTGGGTCATTAATGTTGACAGCCAGGAGGCGAGAGTCATGATATTTCTGGGTGCAGTTCCAGTGTCAACGTATGGGATGCAAATATATCGGGGACCATGCTCCTGTTATCACATTATATTGGCAATGGCCTAGGAAGGTGTTAAAGATGCATAAAGTACACTGATGTGACTGAAGGTTTGCTTCCTCCTTTAGCAGTATTCACCCAGTCTACCCAACTTTACTTGGTTCACCTACCCCATTCTCTCCCTCTTCGCATCTCTATTTTGAAACTTTAACCTGCCCCTGTCTCCTACACTGCCCTAATCTTTACGTCCACACCAAACCAATAGTGTTTGCTCTCTTTACTTTGTTTGGCTCGCGCCTTTTCTTCCTTTTTCCAGCGCCTGGAAGCGCTCAAATTGGCTGGCATGACAGATGGCAAGCAAACACACTATACAAAACACAGTAAATAAACACGAAAGGGAATAAAATAACTTGAAACTATTAGGGACACTATATTTCAATCCAGTTGCCGAACACAATTGGTTTGATTAA
This sequence comes from Lissotriton vulgaris, assembly GCF_964263255.1. Taxonomy (NCBI): domain Eukaryota; kingdom Metazoa; phylum Chordata; class Amphibia; order Caudata; family Salamandridae; genus Lissotriton; species Lissotriton vulgaris. The sequence continues at coordinate 274,058,893 of NC_141698.1, read as the reverse complement.
AACAATCAAAGGACTACAATTTCGAAACTTCATGATTTCTTTACAATTAAAGCCCAGGACGTGTGATGCTAAACTCTGTGTGGGTGAGGCAAGCCAAGCCAGACAGCATTGGCAGATATCAGATCCAAAGCAGGGCACGAGTCTGGTATACACGCGGGTGGACAGCATCCCCCCACTATTTTTACAGGGTTATCACAGTCCACCCTGCTAATTAAAATGCCGTCCACCCTGGTCATCAAAATCGTGATAAGAGCGCACCAACCAAGCTTTTCCAAGTGATTCTAGCTGAATCTGGAAATTTCTCAGACTGCCGGTCACCGTCCATCTCCACTCCCGTCTCGATGTCTCTTCATATCCCTGCTTTTCAATCACCCGCCCCACCTCCCTCACCTTCGCCTCTCTCGAATCCCTCCTCAACTCCCTCTCTCCCCTGTACTTCCACTCTCCCAATACGCCTCAGCGCATGTTTTGGGCCGTTTCTTGATGAGTGGAGTGAAGAGGATGGAGGGAAAGGGGGGGGGGACGTGTACAGTGACTAAGAGAGAGCGGCAGTAGTAGAGGAGGTGAGTGACTCTAAGCAGAAAATATTATGTGAGTTGGAGAGTAAGGGGGTGCGACTGATTAACCATGTGAACGAAAAGGTGAGGAGTTCCAGTGTGTGTCTGACAGAGGGTATCAGCGAGCTGGACCAAGCAAGAGATTTAGTTGGTGGGAGAGCTAAGTCACTCAAAGGGCGTTTTGCCGGTGCTCTGCCCCTACAATCATTGGCCTCTCTGCTGAGACTGCATGCCTGTGATGTCACTTCCTGTGATGTGATGTCACGCGCCGTGATGTCATGCGCCGTGATGTCACTTCGTATAATACTACCTAACTTGGAGAGTCCCCCCACTTCTTTTTTTTTAGGACTTGTGCCCTGATCCGAAGCATTTCTTTTTCCTGTCCAATTAAAATGTCATCTTAAAATAAATGCATAAAGAGAAAGTGAGAACATGTCTAGAGACCGCAGAGGCACTAAACTCACTGCACCCGAGTACTTCACAGGTCTTTGAAAGACTATTTACTTGTTAACAAGACTTTGTTGTATTTCACCCCTTCTTAAGCCCCTGCATCTACACTCTGCATATTGCTGGAAAAGTAATTCCCCCCCCCCCAAAAAAAAAATGGCTCTAGTTGTGCCTCTGACCTGAGGTACTGTTCAGTAATCTCATTATTTTGTAAATCCTGTTTTTTGGTCTCTAATGAGATACAAGCCCCCTTCGGAAATAGTTTTGTTTGCTAAGTTAAGGCAGACCAGTGTCGTGAGAGTTACTAATACACTGATTATTCTGCTTTTTATGGAGTACCTGGTACCTCTCGGTGCCACTAATTGGAAGGGGGCAGCAGGTTGGGTCCAATTCAGAAGAGGGTCCCAACCTGTGAAGTAACGTGTGGGTCTAACATGAGCGTGCGGCCAGACGTTTGTAGAAATATATGCAATGCAAGGGCGTTCCCGGAGCTCTCAATCCTAAATACTGTGCTGAGGGGGCCCCCTGCAACTCAGGGGCCCCTTTCACCGCAGGGGCTTTGGGTCTGTGTTACGGCCCTGCTTATACCATCTCTAATAGTAGCATTCAAAGACGCAATAATTTGAAAACTGTCTACCTTAGTTGATCGTCTTGCAACTAATACTGCAGGCGTACTGACTTTGATTAATAGTGAATTACTTGCAGTGAGAGCTATGATTATGCAAAATCACCTTTTGTTGGATTTTCTCCTCGCAAAGGAGAGCAGAGCTTGCAAAGTCATTCATGCTTGGAAATGTGCACACATTCCTCGGATAGATAAGTAGCTTGACAGGTATATTATTATGATTATGAGCTTAACACTTGAAGTAACCAAATTGAAAGAATCAGATTACTTGGAAGGATTAGGATCATTCTTTGGATCCACAGGTAAAGGGTTTGCTAAAATATGAGAATGGTTTTGCAGTGTAGGTGGCAGTGTCCTTAAGCTGCTGCTAACTCCACTTTTGATTATACTATTTGGAATTGATTGTGTGTTTATTTCATTGTAGTTTTGCAAGAGAAGTTAAGCACAGAAGGGGTTGAATTGTGGGTATAAGAAGCTGTCTGCCACACGAGGAAGAAAGCAGAAAATACTTGATTTCAAGGTTGTAGAGATGCAAAGTGTACTCTACGACACTCTGAAGGAGTGAAGAATGCAAAGATGATGACTGATGTGTTGTAATAAAAACTTTAAGTGATGATTAAAATCATCAGAGGGGGAACTGTGAGAGTTGATTTGCCATAAATAAACAACATTGCTTACTCGCTTATGCTAACATTAGCTTATGTTTACAATATTCTCCTTCTTGCCTCAATGTCATATTATACCACATGATGACTAATCCTGATTTCTATTCTAAATAAAGTATTACTAATGTTTGCATGATTAGGGAAGAAGTGTTCCCAGATAGGTTTCTCACCATACTGTATAAGGAATGTACCCGATCATCTACAGCTCTAGTCCAAAGAATGTATCTATTCACTTGTTCAACTGCTGGCTGTGAGACAACTGAACCTCAATGTATTACTAACCTAAGAAAATTCCTGAATGTATTTTATGGTAAATGTGTCTTCTGACCTGTTCCCTATTGGTACAAAATCCTGAGAACCATGTATTCCTGAAGAAAGTCTTCGTCTGAAGCCCTCTGAAAGGACGTGGATTTCTGTAACCGAGAGAAAGCCTTTTCCCTGATCTTTAGAAGGCAAACGTATGTCAGATTTCACTTTGAACTATACTGAGTTTTGTTGTACCTATGATTGAATGCTTTGCTGCTAACTTTACTGATAGCATGTTCATTGAAACTTGCCTTTTAATTATTTACATAAAGTCTTTAAATGCCCAATTTTGTCTGTCGTTCTTAAGAGAATGTTTCGGCATACCCATGTGAATTTTACCTAAAAGTACTAGGAGACGGCTTCAGTCGGGGAGTACCAAAGTCCATATCTGGACTACGCCACTCCTGATCCAAGTCGTTTGGTGTCCCACATTAGTTAGAGGTCGGGAATCGATTTAGGCGCAGATACTTCATCAATCGTTTGCCTTCTACTAGACTGGTAAAAGACTTTAGATAGGTGTGACAGTTCTGAATCTCACCAAGCTGATAACTCAAACAAAAGGGCAAGTGATGTTCACTAAGCAAACTTATGGTGAAATTATTACCATACAAATTTGCAGTGCACATATACATTTCCTTGCACACATCACAAATTGAATTGTTCATAGTTAAACGGTACTATTATCGTAATCCCATGGTACTCATCTTATCAAACATTGTAGAATCAAAGACTGAGTTAACCATACCGGATTTCAACCCCAAGCACAACAAACACCTTATTTGGTGATCAATCCACTGAGTTTTCTTACTGACTTTGACTCTTAGGCTCAATCTACGACATCCGCTCCCCAGCCATCCCCCTCCAATGCGGAGTGCCGCAGGGCTCTTCACTAAGCCCGACATTATTTAATGTCTACATGTCCCCATTGGAGGAGGTAGTCACCCCGTTTGGAGTGAAAATCATCAGCTACGCGGATGACACCCAGTTAGTGGTGTCCCTATCCCATCCCAACCAAGAACCATCTAACCTCCACAACTGCCTTTCAAAATCCAGGGGTGGATGAACAATTCAGCGCTGAAACTCAACGGGTCCAAGACAGAAATCCTACTCCTTGGTCAAAAGGGCTCTCCCTTCCCCCTAACATCTGGCCCTCCTGTCTGGGTGAACCCCCGGTCCCCAAAACCGAGATCAAGAGCCTGGGAATCTGGCTAGAGACAGACCTGTCCTTCAAAACCCAAGCCAAAAAAACCGCTGGGATTTGTTTCGGGCTCCTTAGATCAGTCAGGAAAATCCTGTCCTTACTCCCTCCCATCTCCCAGAAATTGCTTATCCAAGGCTTCATTCTTTCTAGGCTGGATTACAGCAATGCCATCTATCTGGGAGCCCCTGAAGCCACCTTCAATAAATTACAAAGGATTCAGAACGCCGCTGCCCGGCTTCTCACCAACACCCCGGCTAGATCCTCGGCCAAACCAGCTCTGAAGCATCTTCACTGGCTCCCAGTAAGAGAACGAGTTAAATTCAAGGCTCTCTGTCTGGCCCATAAACTGCTGCATGATAAAGGCCCCCCCCCATCCTTAAAAACGTCATCAGGCCTTACAAAGCCACAAGATCCCTCCGCTCTGACCATGAACACCTCATCACAGTCCACAGAGTGAAGAAGGCGCGCACAGGCGGACGGCGATTCTCCGTGAACGCAGCCCGCCTTTGGACCACCCTCCCCCGCAATCTAAGGATGGAATCTGATCACCTCCAGTTCAGGAAACTTCTGAAAACGTACCTCTTCCCCTGATCCCTCTTCCCCACTTCTTCCCGCTGTTCCACCCTCTTGACTGTCCTGGTATCAAGGCTGGGATGCTTCCGGGTTACTATGCGCTCTACAAAACCCTAATAATAATAATAATAATGATAATAATAATAATAATCTGTCTTGTGCGGCTTGAATGGCAGTTCATCAAACTGTCTGGAATAGTGGCAGTGACATCATGAACCATTTAACCCCTGATTGCCTAACAGGGTTGACCACTCATTCCACCTTGAACTCCTCAAATGCTTCCTTTCTTGCTTCGGGGTCTAGAAGAATGGCAAATAGTTGAACATTCATAAGGTAACAAAGAAGTGCAAGACCTCTGCACCTGGCGGTCATCTGCCTTTCTGAAGAAACAATCAGGGTCAGACAACAAGACAGGCTGTACCTAGAAATGTATACCATGTACCAAATGGCAGTGCTCAGAAATAATTAATCTGCATCCTTTGTTAACAAGGGCCTCATTGAATTTCTAAGGGAAGCCCTGACTCAGTCCTCATCAGTGGTTGGATCTCCACTCTCCAGTGACAGAGATGCAAACAATACACTTCACTGAAGAAGCCATCCTCATCCTCCATCTTGTGCCATGAGAAACCAGGAGCATCCAAAATGGACCCCTACACACTGAGTCCTACTACCAGACATGTGCTACACACTTTCTGCACATACATGAACTCAGCATGAACTATGAACACAGTACAATGTTCAGGCATTCGCATATCAGCTGAACATTATATGAAAAATGCACCAGCCACCTTCCAACAGTTGGTGAATCACGTTCTCACTGGGCTGGATGACTTCTGTGCGGCGTATCTTGACGATATTGCTGTCTTTAGCTCCACCTGGGAGGATCACCTGGTCCACCTGCGGAAAGTGTTAGAGGCTCTGCAAGCAGCAGGCCTCACTATCAAGGCCACCAAGTGCCAGATAGGGCAGACACAGGTTGTATACTTGGGCCACCTTGTCGGTGGAGGTCAAGTTCAACCACTGGAGAGCAAAATACAGTCAATCAGGGACTGGGCTCCTCCAACCACCCAGACTCAGGTTCGAGCATTCTTGGGCCTGACTGGTTACTACCGGAAGTTCGTCAGAAATTACGGATTGATTGTGACTCTGCTTAATGAATTGAGGAGTAAGAAAATGCCAAAAAAGGTTCAGTGGACAGCGAGCTGTCAAAAAGCATTCGATGACCTAAAACAGGCCATGTGCACGGCACCTATCCTCAAGAGTCCAGACTACTCCAAACCATTCATTGTCCAAACAGATGCTTCTGAGTTGGGTGTGGGAGCTGTTCTATCTCAACTGAATTTTGATGGTAATGACCAGCCCATTGCTTTTATAAGCAGACGGCTGACCCCCAGAGAGAAAAACTGGTCAGCTATAGAGAGGGAGGCCTTCGTTGTGGCGTGGGCCCTGAAGAAACTGAGGCCATAGTTGTTTGGCACTCATTTCAAGATTCAGACCGACCACAAGCCCCTCCTATGGCTAAATCAGATGAAGGATGAAAACCCCAAACTGCTTAGGTGGTCCATTTCCCTACAGGGGATGGACTTCACAGTGGAGCATAGACCTGGCACTGATCATGGCAATGCAGATGGGCTCTCCAGGTATTTCCACTTAGAACAAGAAGACTCACCTGGTCAAGGTTAGCTTATTGTCCCAACGTTTGGGGGGGGTCATGTAGGAGAGTAGGGTCTGCAATCCTATGATCACCCGGACTTTTTGCTTTTGTTTCACTGGTTTACGACTTTCTCGGGCCGTGGGCCTGCTAATCAGACCCACGGCCTAGCTGTTCTCTCACTAAATTGATGCGTGTACCTTAGGTGCATTACCCAATTGGAACTGGGCCACCCTGCCAGACCCTGTAACTCAGGGCATCGGTGAACCCAGGGCCTACCAGGGGCTGAAGCATGTATTATGCCACCCCTGGCTGGCCACCTAAATCTGACACAACTGGCTGAATGACAGCTGGGGCAACGTGGCGTACTCGCTCGTTGCTGTAGGTATAGTATCCCTATATCTAAACTCAAAATGGACACCCGAGTTCCTATCAGCCACTCCTATGGCAGGCCTTAACAATCCTGAAGGCAGAGTGCGTGGAATCGTGTGAACTGGGCTCTGGCACGAGCCGAGCCCGGTTGCAGCTTGCGGAACCAAGACCCAATAGCTGTTCCATGATAACGCGTATCATATCGGTAACTTCGGTATAGCGTTATGAAGACATGTCGAGTAAGGTGTCATACGAATCGGGATGCTGCCCCCTCACCAATTCTGGCGACGAGGTTAGCATTCCGCCCTTCTAGAGGGACACGACATGTACGTAACTGTGAACCCCGGTTAAAGTTAACTGAAGCCTCAGCTCCACAAAATGGATGCTGCCACCACAGACACGAGTCTGACCTCCTGCTGCTGGGAGTCCTTCCAGCGAGGAGAGCTTGGACAAAGGGTTTCCTGTCAAGGGCGGTGTTCGCACCGTCCCAGACAGGGTTTGTGTATTCTGGGTAGGTAGGGCTTTACAAGAAGGTGACTGCGGAGTGGCACCCCGGTGCTCACTACGCATCTGCCGGCTAGAACCAGTTCCAGGGGCGCGCGGCCCCTGGCCTGGGGAAAGTCCGGCGGGGGAGAGGGGTGTAACTACCCCCCTTCCTGGTCCCACCCCTAGGGCAGGACCTAGTCATGTAACCACCTCTTTCTTTAGGATAAAGGCCGGAGCGGGGACCCTTCCAAATTAGATCATCTTTGAATCAAGAACTACTTTCTACGAAAGGACATTCGAGACTCTTCTCAAGATTTCTCCCTTGTGGCTAAGGAGTAGTCACCCGGCACCAGCGGGCACCATCTAAGAACTCTGCGGTTTGCTGCAAGTCCTTCCTCAGGAATCCGACGACCCAGCTCGACGAGAACCGGCTTCCCTGGCACCTCTGACCTCTACCCACATCGTCAGCTCAGCTGAGATCTGTGGGTGCGACGAGACCTCGAGGGACCGCCCATCATCAAAACCTGCACGCTTTCTTAACCAGCACGACCACCGAAGGAATTCTCTGGTGAGTGCTCTGGGGTCCGAGAAGCCCTGACCCTGAGCAGCTCCAGCACCGAAGTGCAGTCTCCCAGCATCTCCACGATCTGCGTGGGGCCCTTCTGCCGCTGCTCAGCACGTTGTCCGATCACTAGCCGCTGGCTTGTGACCCTTTGACGACGAACGACAACCAACACTGCTGGTCTGGTTGCTCCAGACCGGCCTTTGCTCCCTTTGTGCCCTGGAATTTCCTCTACAAAACAAACACAAGGAGATGATGGATGGAGAGCTGAAACTTTTCAGACACTCACCCACAGTTACAGATCTGGGTTGAATCCATCATCGTTCTTTAGCTCACTTCGCCACCCCAGTTCAGACACAGCTATATGCAAATCAGTCTTGACCCTGTGCCTTATGGGAACAGTACAGCCCGAACTGCCAAGCCATGTCTTCCCTGGACCAGAAACAAGCATCCTGGGACTGGTTTCGGGCTAACAGCCCTCATCAGCCAGGCTAGCTTGAATCCAGTGGCAAGGTGAGCCAGGGACCCACGTCTGGGCATACCCTCCCAACTTAGGGTGATCAAAGCAAACACAAAGAGATGATGGATGGAGCGCTGAAACATTTCAGACACTCACCCCCAGTTACAGATCTGGGTTGAATCCATCATCATTCTTTAGCTCACTTCGCCACCCCAGTTCAGACACAGCTATATGCAAATCAGTCTTGACCCTGTGCCTTATGGGAACAGTACAGCCCGAACTGCCAAGCCATACCTTCCCTGGACCGGAAACAAGCATCCTGGGACCGGTTTCGGGCTAACAGCCCTCAACAGCCAGGCTAGCTTGAATCCAGTGGCAAAGGGAGCAAGGGACCCACGTCTGGGCATACCCTGCCAACTTAGGGCGAACAAAGCAAACACAAGGAGATGATGGACGGAGCCCTGCAACTTTTACTCTACACCCATCTTGTGCTGTCTAGTGGGGTGGTAATAAACTAGGTGTAAGTTTCATAATTAGACCAATCTGAGGCAAACAGGTACTGCAAGGACTCGAGGGCCCATCTACGTCTAAGTCCATTCATTGTCATGCAAAGGGCCTACGTCCTGTGTCCACCTATCTAAGAGGTGCTGAAGTGTATCCGGAGTATTAAGCACCAATGAATGATAAGGTTGAAGTATCCTTCAACGTCCCACTGCTTAAAGCATCAGGTGGGCCTCCAAGGGAGTGTTGTGGGCATCTAAGGCAATGCACAAGTGGAGTTAGCTATAGAATTGAGACTATTTCATGTCACAGACTTCCAACAGGTGTGAAAGGAAACAATGGCACATGCTTGCCTTCCTATATATCCCCCAGCTAGGAGATTCCTATGTTATCTCAACCACAAAAGCCACCAAGGGAGACTGCATGTTAGAGACATATTCCCCACCACCAGGATCCCCTCCCAACTAAGTGCTTGATGCCAAAATGTCAGGGACATGTTCGTCATGTCGAGAAGATTCCTATGTCTCTGTGGCTCTATGGACTATACAGTAAATAGAGGACCAGATATGGTTCATTGCATTCTAACTCCGGGGATACCGACGGATCGTCCCGGTCTGCGAATAGCCAATCATTGATAGGTATAATTTGGCTTGCTAAATTCTACATTTAACATCAGCTAGGGCCCGGCCCGCTGTACTTAGAAGAGAAGACACGTTTACGAAAGGAATTCGGCCATGTCTGTCCCCCACAGAAAGGATCAAATGGACCAAAAAGAACCAAAATACGGTATCCAGTATTGAATATTCTTCTATGGCTATGTAAGCTGGGCAAAGCAAACCCTTTCAAGCTTAATTCTCAGTTTACTGAGGATGAGCCATCAGAGGCTCCTCAAAGAGTGTGTGTGGGTACAAGACCTCAAAACTCAACAATCAACCAACATACACAATTAGATAATGTTCAGCCTAGTAACTATCTTCTAGTTAAAAGAGAGTACTTTAATCTCATAGTAAAACTATATACTACCCAGCTGAATAGGAATTAAAATTAAAAGGGAGAAATCCTGGTTTTCATATTTAGTAAGGTGCTGTACCCCCCCCCATCTTTCCCACATATAGGATATTTCCAAGGACTACAGTCCTCGGTATACCTGTGGGCATAGGTATCAATTAAGCACAGATGCAGATTACTTCAAGGTACCACACTGATCAGATGTGCAAGTCTGTTTAATGTCTTTTTACACTTTGCTTTCACACAGGCATAAATATGCTATACAATGCAGCAAACTATTCTCATTTTAATCTCTCAATCCAGTAGCAGACTAAGCACCACTTTCCCCTGCCTGATGGTGCTGTAGTTCTAGCAGTGTGGCTTGGGTGGTTTGCATACCCGCCCTCAGAGCAGCAGGTTCCCTTGAGGGTGATTACAGCGACCTTGCAGGGAAAGTGACAGTGACAGTTGGATGTATTGTCTGTGGCAGGACTGCACAGCAGTCTTGTCTTTGGTAGTGGCGGCTTCCATGGCTGGATGTAGACAGGCGCTCAGAGTAGGGTCTAAGTCATCCATCGTTGTGAGTTTTCAGCTGTTGCAGCCTTCAGTCTGCTTGGGTCTTCCTGCTATGGCAGCGACACAGCTCTTCTTCCTAACATCAGCAGCTATAGTCTTTCGGGCTCACAGCAGATTGCTGGACTACACAGTGATATTGAATTGGTTCTGGCAAAGTTTTAATGCAGTTCATAGCAGAAACCATACAGAGCGACCTAGGGGGCACCCTCACAGCACGGGTCGCTCCAAGGCTTCCCTCTTTACTGCCTTTTAGCTTTCCTTGGGTGCTCCTCACATAGGGAACATGATAGACCTTTGCACCTGGAAAGTCTCTTCTCCTGCAGAGTTAGGATAACTCATTCCATCTCTCACCATAAAACGGCCTCTAGGCACCAGCAGAGATTGTCTGTCAGACTGACACTAGCCCTGGTCACACAGCACCCCTATAAGTACTCTGTGGATCACTCACTCACTCTTTGGTTGAGAAGAGCTTGGAACTGAAACAAAGAGGGGTGGTTTGGATCCCACTTGTATACATTTTCCAGAAAGGGAATGTAAATTCACTGGCTGAGGATTCATAATTTTTTTTCAAATACCATTTTCAGGCTGCTCCTGAAACACAAAATTGTTGGAAGGTGATGACTCCCACAGCTTGTAGAAATGGAGATAGCTCCAAGCAGGAGTGTCCAAAACAAGGGCACAAAGAAGTGCAAGACCTCTGCACCTGGCGGTCATCTGCCTTTCTGAAGAAACAATCAGGGTCAGACAACAAGACAGGCTGTACCTAGAAATGTATACCATGTACCAAATGGCAGTGCTCAGAAATAATTAATCGGCATCCTTTGTTAACAAGGGCCTCATTGAATTTCTAAGGGAAGCCCTAACTCAGTCCTCATCAGTGGTTGGATCTCCACTCTCCAGTGACAGAGATGCAAACAATACACTTCACTGAATTAGAGGTTCAGGAGATTAGAGATAAGGTAGAGGAAAATAGCAAAGAATTGGAAGAAGTTAGATCCAGGGAGAGGGCGTATGAAGACAGACTGGAAAGATTGGAGAATATGCAACGGAGGAACAATTTAAAAATTATGAAACTGCCAGAAGGAAAAGAAGGTGAAAATATAAAGGGGTACATTGTTCATTTATTGAAAACAGAACTGCAGGTAGCAGAAACGGAGGTGGAGATCTCTCTGGATATTCAGAGGATACATAGAGATCCCTTCAGATTGAATTCAAATCGCTCAAAACCCAGAAGGATCTTGATTAACTTCCTGACATATAGTCTAAAGGAAAAACTTCTGGCCGCGGCCTTGAAGAAAGGAGCCTTGATGGTAGATAACGCTAGAGTTGAGGTCAGGTCAGACTTGTCGGTGGTAACAGCGAACAGACAATGGGAGCTGGGCAAAAGTATCGAGCCATTAAGAAGTATGGGAGCTACTGTGCAATTGAAATTTCCGGCTTTTTTAAAAGTAATGTGGAAGAATAGAATGCATACTTTTAGGTTTGTCGAGGATGTTGATGCCTTTTTGGATCAATGTCAGGCCGGAAATGTGTAATTGGAAAAGGCTCTAGAAGAATGGGTATAGCACTGGACGCATAGAGGCTTATTATTTGTGTATAAGTAAGATTGTGAAGGAAAACGCCGCACCTCCCATAACAGGTACTCGAAAGGCCTTGGAAGAGCCTTAGGAAGCTGGTTGGGTTTTCCAGGGAGGGGGGAATGGGGGTCAGGGGTCAGGGGGGGGGGGGGAAGCTGGGGGAGGGGGTTGGGAAGGGAAGGGGGGAGAAGGGAAGAAAAAGTTAAAAAATGTTCTCGTAAGCTATTCTCTCACCTGGGTGTTAGTGAGTTCCGAGAGGATATGTGACGATGGGGGGTAGTGTTGCGGAATTGACCTTGACTTCGTGGAATGTGGATGGTTTAAGAGTAAAGTCTAGGAGGGACATGATAATGAAATACCTAAGGGATCTCTCAGTACATATTATGATTCTACAGGAGACTAATTTAACTGGGGAGGAGAGCAAGAAATATTTTTCATCGCAGCGATGGATGAAGCATGTCTTTTATACTCCTCAATCGGCCGTAACAAAAGAGATTGCATTGTTGGTCAGACAGGGGGTAGACTGTACTATTGAGGGGGAGGTAGCTGACACTAAAGGAAGATGGCTGATTGTTACTATGAAAATTAGTGACCTCCTATATAACATCATAGGATATTATGGTCCAAATCAGGACGATGTGGGGCCTTTAGATGAACTAATCAAAGAGATGGTAGGTTTTACAGGTAATATTATTCTTGCTGGAGACTTTAATACGGTATTGGATCTTAAATTGGATAGATCCTCAAACAGCAGGGCACAGGTTAATAACAAGATGTCAAATAGGGTGAAGGGGGTAATAGATCAGTTTGGTTTATGCGATGTGTGGAGACACAGGTCAGGTCAAACATTAGGCTATACCTAGTACAATAAAAAATACCGTCACAGATCATGGATTGATTATATTTTAATAGATTTAAGACTGTTGGAGAGAGCGAAACAGATTTTTCACGTTGGGGTACACCTCTCAGACCATTCAGCAGTTACTTAAGTGGTTAAGATAGGGGTGAGCGGTTTGCGTTCGGTCTGGAGGCTGGATCGCACCGTATTGTATGACTCTGAGTTGATAGAGAATCTCAGGCAGGAAATAGATGGATTTGTAGAGCATAACGTGGGGTCAACGGGAATTGATGTTGTCTGGGAGGCCTGTAAAGCTTTTCTCCGAGGGAATTGGGAGCTCTGGCGGCTAGTAAAAGAAGAGCATACTTTAGTAGGGTAGAATCTTTGGAAAAAGAAGTTCGTCAAAAGGAGGGAGCGCTAGTGGAGGCAGAGAGCAGTGAGATTAAAAAAAAGATTGTTCAAGATTTGGAAGAATTAAAAAGAGAAATTGCTATAGTGGTCTCTAATAGGGTTAGGGAAAAATATGAGGCTAGTCAATTAGCGCATTTCGAATATGGTGAAGCTACAAGTAAACTATTAGCTTGGAAAACCAGGAATGAGCGGGTACGTAGCACAATTAAAGAAGTAAAAGATGGTGAACTAGGACAATTTGTTACTGGCACAAAGGATATTGCAGAGGCATTTTATAGATATTTTGAAGAGGAGTATAGGGAGGATCTCGCTCCGGCTAAACAGGCAATAGATAGTTGGGTAAAGTGTTTAAAACCATTGACGGAAGAGCTTCAGGAATCATTAGATCAAGAGATAACGTTGGGAGAAGTAGAGATGGCTATAAGAAGTGTCAAGAAAGGGAAGGCTCCAGGACCAAACGGGCTTCCTGCCGAGGTCTATAAGGCAGTGGCAGGGAGCGTGGTACCCTTATTAACGAAACTTTTTAATGATATCTTCTTAGGTGTTGCGGTCCTCCCAGCGTTATGGAACGAGGCAAACATTATTGTTATCCCTAAACCCGGGAAATCACCGAAATATATGGACTCCTATAGGCCGATCTCGTTGTTAAACAGCGATTATAAGTTGTTTGCCAAGATCTTGGCAGATAGGTTGGCTAGAGTTGTCCCACATCTAATACATAAGGATCAGAAGGGGTTTATTAAAGGAAGGTATCTAAAGGAGTTAACGTTTTCCCTTATATGTTGTATAGATGCAGCAGCTACATATAACCTTCCCTTGGCAGTGGTTGCCCTGGTGGCCGCCAAGGCATTTGATCGGGTTAACTGGGTGTATTTGAAAGAGTTGATAGCTCATATACGGATGGGGGTCAATTTTGGCTCGGTATTGACACAGCTATATCAGTCACCCACTTCGAGGGTTTTAGTAAACAGGAATTTAACACCACCAATAAAAGTAATGAGGGGTCAAGGCAGGGATGCCCTTTATCTCCTCTCTTGTTTAATCTTTTTATAGACCCTTTAGCGTGTCGAATAAGAGAGGCAGAGTTGATTCCTCCTTTTGAGTTTCAAGGTTGGGCCAGAAAGATTGGGCTATATGCGGACGATATAGTCATTTTTACCCCTAAATTACATCAATCATTGAGATGTATAGAAACTATAACGAAGGAATTTGGTGAGGTTTCTGGATATCTTTTAAATAGGGATAAAACTGAGATTATGTCCTGGAACTTAAATGGAGGAGTTACAGCATGTAAAACAGAGATAAGATATCTAGAGGTACAAATAACACAGAACATTAAGGAACTTTCTAAAATAAATTTGGTTAAAGCAAGGAAAGAAATCTCCCAGGTCATGAGAGGTTGGGCGCATTTGCCGTTAACGCTATACGGCCGAGTTAATTTGGTGAAAGTGATGGTTCTACCCAAGTTAACCTTTCTTTTTGACTCTATTCCACTTATGTTTGAGAAGGAGGAGATTAGAAAGTTGCAAAGCGAGATTGGGTCTTTTATTTGGGCATCTAAGGGATCACGTTTATCTTGGAAAAAAATCCGGAGAAAACTCTTGAAAGGAGGTTTGGCAGCTCCGGATCTACAGATTTACTCTTGGGCTTTTTTGTTAAGGAACTGCAGAATGCTTTTGGGAACCCCAGGGAGTTCAGACATTGGCATACTACTCTCAGAACTGTTAAGAACGGAGAAGATTAATCAAAGTGCGTTGATGTACAAATTTGCCGACCCGAAATACTTTAAGAAAATAAGGTTAAAGGTTTTGAAAGATCTAGCTATGTTATGGTACAGAGTCAGGAGGGCAACAAAGATACCGTACTTTAGTGCAATGGCACCAATTTGGGATACACCAGGAGCTCCGAGTCGGACTGATCATGCTTTGGCAACACTATTAAAAACAGTAGGACCTCAGAGATGGGGGGACCTGTTTTTAGAAGGGAGCTTAGCACCGTGGAGGTACTGCGAACAGGAGTGGGGCCATAACTTCTCTAAATTCAAGTACCTCCAGATACAAAGCTGGGCTGTCGGGAAGGAAAATTTATTCGGGCACTATAATGTTTTTGAAGAGAAACTAACTTTGGAGACTCCAATTAAAAAAGAGGTGGCGACGTGGTACTGGTCGATTGTGGATCTAGAAGATGGACCCTTTGTATTGCCGGAGACCCTGTGGGGAGAGTGCTTGCCGAGGATTGCGACAGAGGATATATGGCAACTATCTATGTTGATTCTATACAAGGTGGTTAAACCTGCAAACTTAAGGATAAACCACTTGTTCACTCTCCACAGGGCGTATTGGACTCCAAAAAAACTGGCGAAATTCAGAGACGGCGGTACAGTGAGGTGTTCCAAATGCAATAGCCAGAATGAAGACGATATACATATGTTTGTTACATGCCCAGAGATAGAAGATTTCTGGAAAGCAGTGAGTAAATGCTTGTCCACTGTACTGGGCCAACAATTGGAGGTAAGCCCTGAACTTGTTATGATGGGAAAAGCAGATTTACAAGGTAAGGGCTACAACGATAAAGTGAAATTGGTGTTTTATGGTATCTTGGTTGCTCGAAGGGAAATTTGCAGAATGTGGATATCTGCGGACCCTCCGTCTGAAATGACTTGGTTAAGAGCTATGAGAGTTATGGCAAAGCTAGATATGGCTGGTCGGAATAAGAAGAGATGCAAATTTTGGACTCCGTTCTTACAGCACTATGGGTGATGGTGAGGGGGACCTAGATGAGATAAAGTCCTATGATTAAGCTTCTCTAGAATCTCGGTGGAAGTTTGTTGTAAGGAGGAAGGGCGAACGAGGTATATTTTACTCCTAAACAACACTTCGACCGCTATATGAGATAGATTAACCCCAGGGTGGATCCGCAACAGTATGGAGTGAGGAGAGGCGTATGAGGACAAAAAAAAAAAATACACTTCACTGAAGAAACCATCCTCATCCTCCATCTTGTGCCTTGAGAAACCAGGAGCATCCAAAATGGACCCCATTATCCGGCTACTCTGACGCATACTACACACTGAGTCCTACTACCAGACATGTGCTACACACTTTCTGCACATACATACACTCAGCATGCACTATGAATACAATACAATGTTCAGGCATTCGCATATCAGCTGAACATTACATGACAGGGCTCAGTATACCCTACTACTAATGAAAAAGAGGTGTGGTTAAACTGAAGATTAAAAAACACGGTAAGCAGCCACCACTCTTTTATGTGATTTCTCCAGATCAAGGACAGTAGCCTTAAGTCCAATATGAGCACACATCTGGTGCACCTCCTCAGGCTGCAAAACAGGTTCTCAGCCTCACATTTACAGGAGCATGTCTAGGCCTCTGCCCACAAACTAGAGTAGTGTGATGCCAGGGCCAAACAAAAAATCGCAATATCAGTTTTCCTCACAGCCAGGCATTAGGGTAGCTTACACACCTATTTACCATGCAGAGAACATTCCTGTCCCAACTGTACAAATGTTGAGTTCACTGTGTTGGACAATCAAATGTGCACTTCTGCCTTGGAGGCTGTCTCATGAAACAAGCAGTGCAGGAGAGAAGGTGCTGTTGCTGGCAAGCCTTACTTCCTGTGTCGGTGCCACATCATGAGTTTGTCTGGTATCATCATATCCTGTGATTTGTCGGATCAAGAAGTCTGTTCAACTAACAGGAAAAGGCCTAGCTGCCGACCAGTTTGCAAACAAGGAGGAAATCACAATAACAACCTACTAAAGGTTATTAAGATAACAAAGAAGCCTAAAAGCTGCTCATCGAAAAAAGGCCTGGAAGAGGAGTGCAGACCTTAAATCCTTTCAAAGGTTCTAAGAGACATGAAGTCAATATACTTTCTTTACAAAGCCCATCTGCAATTTCTTTTGCATTAGCTCCAGATTTTTTTTTCAGATCCACATCTGTTTCAGCATTAAGGGCACATCTTCACTCTAGTACAGCCACACTGGTATTACAAACAGGGCTGAACAAGGAACTAAATACAGCTCTGGCAAAAAGTTCCATAACATCCCAATATTGTAGCATGCAAGCAAGCCTTGTTTCCTAGCTTTACTAGAGAGGTAGTTCTCTCACAAAGATAATGTGCAGAACAATTATACCTACTAGTTCATTTTAATGAACATTTTTTTCAAATAAACTGGCTAAACAGACATAGGTTTTACAGACAGCTCTGATATGGAACTAATTGAATATTTCATTAATGTAAAGTCTGAGTCTTTCACAAAATTAAAAAGCAAACATTTCCCTGTAGCTACAAATCAGGTGTGGTAAGAAAACTCAATGACCTTTAAAAAAAAAAACTAGATTCACAGCAAGCAAGAAATTAATTACTTGCCAGGCACTTCAGTTCTTCCCCATTAGTATTTTTGTAGACTCACAAGCTTTAATAATTCCCTGTTGCCATTCTGGGAATCCCCGCACTGTTAAAAATAGCAATACTCAGGGTTGAAATGGCCAATTTGTCCAACAATAGTGTATGTTTGGTAGCACACCCACACCATTTCAAACAACCCAACTTAAGCTCATGAGGTGGAAGTGCTGAGCACCCTACTCCTTGAAGAGGACACCCTAGCTCCAATGTCACTGCACAAGAGAAACATATATTACGAGTATTTAGATAGTACCTAACTGGGGAGGACAGAGGGTCACATGTGACTCTATGAAGGATACCAATGCTAAAGAATGAAAGTTAATATAAATAATGAATGTCTTCTCCAGCATTGGATCTTTCATTGAATAATATGCTTACAAATAATTTCAAAATAAACTGGAAGTAGACGTATCTTTAATGAAGCATGCTGTGTAGGGATGCCTTGCTCACGGAGGAGCCAACTGCTGCATTCAAGTCCAGGCTGTAGTGCTTGGTGAATGTGTTTGATTTTCTATATAACCGCTTGGAGCTGTCCAGGAGTGGCACTCACACAAAGAGTGCAGCTCATGTGGATATGTTTCTCATGCAGTGTGTTTTCACTCTGCAGACTGCAGTTTTCATAAACTGATGATCATTTGAACAAACAGGGTTGGAGCATTGTTAGATTTCCTGAACTTGATATAGCTGCTATTTGGACCCTTAGGAGAAGAACACTTCAGGCCTTCCAGTGAAAAAAGTAAGGCAGTATTTTCTGTGGTAGTACAGATGCTGCTTTTTAGGCGAGCCTTGGCAGCGTTGCGAGGCATGATGTCTGGTTAGAGTATGCTAATCCTATTGGGTGGTAAAATACCGAATTCAGGTGTGCATGCACATCTGTGCATGCACACCTGTGCAATGTGACACACAGACATGCCCTTAGGGCATGTCTGTGTGCCACATGGCACACAAGTCCGGAATTGGGGTGCTAGAGGGTGTCAAAGTGACACCCACTGCACCCTTGCAACATTCGGTATTTACCGATTCGGTAAATACCGAATCGGTATTGCCCATTGATTCCTATGGGCTTCGAATCGGTAAATACTGAATGTTACCGATTTGGTAAATCAGATTTTTGATTTACCTACATCTCCCTCCTTCTAATTTACAGATTCATAAATACCGAATCGATAAAATTCGGTATTTATGAATCAGTAAATTAGAGTTACCTACATCTAGCCCTAGGTGTTGTGTGCAAAATGAAGCAAAAGGAAAAATGGCGTTTAAACATTTAATAAGCTCATGCTAACTTAACACAGTATATAGAAAAGAAGTAGCTATATGACACCCCCCCAATGATCCGAGCACGGTCAAGACAAGACAAGGTAAGACCAGAATAGGGGCATAACATGAAAGCAGAGTTCAATAATAATGAGCTAAGGTAATTTCCAAAAGCAGATGCGATGGCCTCACTGCGGTCAAACTAAAAAGTTCTAAACTTTTTCACTTCAAATTATTCACTTTCACTCAAGTCAATAGGCCTGGGGTTTGAGGAAAAAATTTGTACGCAAAAAGGACCCAAAAACAATGCAACCAGGAACGTGCTATTAGCAAAAGTTCAGAAGGATTCTCAGGATAGGACTGAATATGTAAAATATGCAGCAACAGCCTCCAGCATGAAATCACTGTCATCATCCGAAAACAGTTCAGCCATCCAATTTATTAGTGGGAAAGAACATACGTGCTCCTCCAGCACTGGATCCTCTAGCATCATCAGAGGACAACTCGTGGGTTCTCAAGAAAGCTCTGTGCCAAGAACTCATGCGCTGCTGCGAGTATGTCCCAATGACCCATTAGTCCATGCATCGCTGCCAAGGCCATAATCCTGTCGCCAGAACAAATCAACTCGTGAGCAACTACGGGACTCATCAGGTGATTAAAATCGACGTCAGGAGACACCGTCTTGCAGAGATACAAATCAATGGCCCAGTCAAAATCGCAGCTCAGGCAATGAAACACAGGCTGGACACATGTGAAATAGGAAAACCGAAACGATAATCCAAATGCCGTGCTTAAAGTCGCAAGCGGCAGTGCGCCATAGTAATCAAGCATCCGGTTGCGAAACAGTGGCAGGAGGGGCTGTGCGGCTTCTAACGCAGGTCGGGCATCCATGTTTAATAAAACAAAATATCACCAGAACGCCTGCAGCCAACGCTAGCAAAACAGGGAAGCCACCAAACAGGCTTGAAAATATAGAATGAAAAAATGCAGGGATGACTCCAAATATTTTCTCGAAGGAAGTCACAAGACCACTGCTAACTAATTTAAAAAAGTGTGCGAGGCCAGAAGTGGAGGAGGCATTTGATGAACCAGCTCGCTGAAATGTAATGGCAAGTCAGTATTCAAAAGCGCCTGCACCTCTGTGTGAGTGTTAGCTATGTGAAGGACAAATGTTTCTCGGGCCGAACTCAGGGCCACCTCTTTTTGAGACAAAAGGGCTTTTATTCTACTCATACCATTCAATCAATCAATCAATCAAAAAACACTTGTATAGCGCGCTACTCACCCGAAGGGGAGCCAGTGCAGGTTCCTCAGGTGGCTGGAGATGTGGCTGCGTCGAGGGATGTCCAGGATGAGTCGGGCGGAGGCGTTCTGGATGCGTTGTAGTCTTTTCTGTAGCTTGGCTGTGGTTCCGGCATAGAGGGTGTTTCCGTAGTCCAGCCGGCTGGTGACGAGGGCCTGGGTGACCGTCTTCCTGGTTTCAAGGTTGGGATGCGCGGCAAGACGGAAACATCTGAATTCCCATGTGTAGGAGGATACAGAACGTTTTTGTAACACACCACACGTTCTGATACTGTTACCACATAAGCGATACCTTTAATTAACCCACAACAATCTTCGTTATTCAACAGTAAATAACTGCAGTTTCCCAGTAAAGTGAAAGTTGGAACGATTGCGGGAACCAGAGTACCCTTCAAAACACAGGCTAAATTCGGCCGGTCCTGGTTACAAGAACTGTGCAACTGGATGTGTCTGCATATCAATCAATGATCAGGTGTCTCTGTGCATTCCTCCCCTTCAAGATAAACTTCTTTCTCGTCTTTCAGGCACCTATAAGTGAATGGAAGCCACCATGCAACATGGAGAAACGAGCTACCTAATGGTTCATATCTTCCTATCGCAATATATTGCATACAATTTGTAAATTTGTACAATGCAAATGGTAATGTGATTAACCCGTGGATAAGCCATGTTGCAGCAGTGGCCTCAGCCACAGAGAACGGTAAAGATTCCAACCTCTCAATGTGGAACATGGAAAAGGATGCATCACGCATTGAAAGCATGTGCTGTTTGTCTGTCAAATTAAAAGGGGCAAAGAGGGAGGACACGTTCATGTAATTCCAAGGCACTCTACCAGCCTTAAGCGTCTGTAGGGTCCACGCAAATTGCATAATGGAACGCAATTGATTTTGACCATGATATAACACAGAAACGTCATCATGTACAATATCTACAACAGAAGATACAATATTATTCAACGTGTAAATGCGTGAAGAAAGCATGTTAATACTGTTATCCACAACTGCAAGCACCTTTTCCAAATTAGCTTGATCAATTGCTCTAAGGCGCTTAGCAGCTTCAACCTGTGAAGTTTTCCAGATTTCATTGTAAATCGCATAAATCCATCTTTTAGATCTACCACTAGCCGGGCCTTTTATGAAATCATTTTAATCCACATCATCAGTCAGCTTGGATAGATGTAATTTAACTGCAGACAATGTAGAATGTTGAAGCCAATTCTGACACAATTTGCCTACAGAGTAAGTGGTGACAGAAAGGTCAGTACCAAAACGGGGATCAGGCCTGACTTGTGTAAATCCTTCAGCTAAACCCAGAAAGCGACGTTGGCAAGAACCAGAACTTCTGTGCTACATCAGCCAACCTTTCGGATCCAAACTGGACACATTAAAGGATGAATTGTGCAACAGTGTTTGCAGTTCTCTAATGGAAAACTGTGTAAAATTAACCCAACCGGAATATTCTTCCAAATCAGGGATAGTAGGGGTATTTAATTTTTTAGAAGTAGCCAATCCAAAGCATGTTGTCTGGAAAATAGTAGAATTTAAAAACAACATATGATTTGGGATGAGACATGCATGGTGCAAAGCCTCAACGCCTTGTACCTGCCAACTTTTAGCACCCCAAACTGATTTAAGGTCAATGGTTTCCTTCCATAACTCGTAGCCCTCTACAGCTAATTTGTCTAGAAAGGACTTCGAATACAACAATTTAGTATCAGTAAGTCTAACTTTGGACACGGACTTTTGTATCATTTTAAAATAAAAGGACTCAGGACTTGATTGATTAAAGTCGGTAAAATAAGTGTACTTTTTGAAAAATGTACTAGAGCTGCCTTGTAATGGTGCTGGGCAATGTACCCACTGTGTATAATTTACAGTACCCCTACTGGAACTCGTTTTATGCAGATAATGGTTACCAAAATGTTGAAAGCAAAATAATTCACCATAATTAGCAGAATCTAAATATAAATCTTTAGCATCAAAGGCAGCATAAAATTTCAAATCAGAGAATAATGATTCTACGGCCTGAATATCCCAATCATCAGTACGTATGTTTTGTTTCACCACATTCCCCATGTTCACCCTGAGCACATTAGGAACATTAACCACTTCAGTAGGGCCATGGATTTGAAATTTAACCGCATCCCACACAATCCCATCAAGAACAGGCCAAGCAGTGATGTTAACAAAACTCAAGTCTCTCTTCAGTCTGTGTGCTGAATGTGACGAGGAAAGGGGGGCCAAAGTTCCATTAAGATGCCGAATGCATGTTCTCTCCTCGACAGAGTGTCCATCGATAAAACGAAAAAAATAAAACACAAAACCAATTGACATAAAAAGGTAAACTGAAAAAAATACCAGCCAAATATATGTCCAAGGGGGGATCAAAAAATGATTTTTAAATAAAGAGGCATAAATTGCAAAACGTGAGGGTTTTTTCGAATTCACTGAAACAGAGTCAAATGAGAATCTGGATTCTGTGGCAAAACGTGTTTGCAAATCAGGCATCGATAAATCAGCTGGATAGGTGTAATCTAGGTCATCAATTTTATTAACAGGTAAAGTACTCAATAAAGGATTGGAAACAGCAGGCATCTCAAGGGCCACTCCAGGGTCAGCATTAGAAGTAGTGGCCAAAACAGAATTTCTCACAATCGAAGGACAGGAGACCGCCGGTGTCATACTATGAAGAATCGGCCAACCTGTGTATCTTGACATTGTCAATTGAGATAAACCTGTTTTCCTTACGACCTGGAAGGGGTGGTAAAATGACTGTTTTTGTACCCTTCACTCCAAGAACGGGAACCGGAGCTCGGTAGGAAGGACCAAATTCTTTCTTGTTATCGATCTTCTCTCGAACCAGTTCTCCAACTTGGGGTATCCAGCCAACTACCGGGATCTGCAACGCAACATCCGATGTGGAGGGCAAATGTTCCTTTGCAAGACTGTCTGTGGTCTTTTGTAGATCCTGTAAAACATTGCAATGTTCATCTACGTCAAAGGCCGTGGCTTGGGCCACGCAGTCTAGACCGTCGAGGTCAGGGACATACATCTTGATACCAAAGAGCATTTCGTACGGGGTCCGCCCACCCAGAGACCTTCTAGGGAGATTATTAAGAGCACGCTGCACGCCATTGAGATGGGCCAACCAGTTTCTGCCAGTGCCTATAACTCGTGCTGTCAAAGATTGCTTTGAGTCACGGTTCATTCGTTCCGCTACACTGTTACCCTCAGGTCTGTATGGAGACGAAAACTTGACTTGGACCCCCAACGACATCATAGCATCCTTATACGCCTTAGAGGCGAAAGCCGGACCCTGATCCGAATGGAAGGTACCACAGGCAAAAATCCCTACAAAGACACGCAAATCTCTTATGACAGTCCGTGAATCAGCACTTTGATGGGGCCAGACCCACACAAAGCGTGTACATGAATCAACTGCTACTAAGATGTACTTATACGCAGTATCAGAAGAAAAAGGACCGCAGTGATCTAAATAAATGCAACCCAGTGGTTTATTAGATATGTACAACTGTGTCTGAGGCGGACGCGCAGCAGTCGAAGGCTTAATCTGCTGGCAAATGTCACATTGAAGGACATAGTCCAGCGTCTGTTTGTACAGTCCCCGCCACCAGAAACATTGTTGTAGCTGAGTTACAGTGGCCGAGACGCCCGCATGCGCAGACGCCACACCTTCATGTGCCGCTGTAATCAACGTAGCCCTGCGATCCAAGTTGGGAATCAAACGTTCCCCAACATCAGGTATTTTCACATAAGGAACCTTATCTGGACTTAAGTGGTATGTGTACTTCGAAGGGAACCCCGCAGGATATTTACCTCCCTTCTCAGTGGCAGCTACAGCCGCCAAGATGTCTTCATCTATCTTACTTTTGGACCGTGTAACTGCTGCAACGAAATATTTCGATACCGCTGATTTCGCCGCTTCATCAGCAAGCGAGTTACCAAGAGCGTGGACTCCAACACGCTGATGGCCAAGAGTATGAATCATAAACACAAGTGGCAACTTCTCCTTAAGTTCAGCCACCCGGACCCAGATCATCTTATGTTTTATTGTGCTACCCTTGGAATCACGAAAGTCATTCTGAATCCAAAAGAACAAGTTCTCATTGTAAGACTGGACACAGTAGTAAGAATCACTTACAACCAAAGTCGTCACACTAGGATCAGCGTACTCCAATGCAAGCATCAGAGCACGAAGTTCTGCTAATTGTGCGGTGCAGTCCCCTAGTGTCTGCGTGTGCACGACACTGGACTTGAACTCATCGTTCACCATGGCACCGACCACAATGGCGCATGCGGAAACGTAGGCATGTTTAGAGCCATGCGCAACCTGCGCCGAACCATCAGTGTAAATGATGCAATGGAAATCCTCCAAAGGTCGCATTGCTAAAGGAGCTGGATGAACGAATTCATACTGTAAGTACTCCTGCGACCGTAATGAGGCGTCAAAAATAAACGTGACATCCTGGGACGTCAAGGATGCAGCCCATTGAATCCACTGAGGGTGAAAAGCTTTGGAATTAGGTACACTGGCTTTCGTAATAGCCTCCAAGGCAGGACACGGGGTAACAACCAACATGCGTTTTCCCTGTGACAGGGCACGTTCTTTAAGAATTGCCATCTGTACAGCCGTTAAAACCTTCTCCACAGTAGAAAATCGCATTGACGTGTAAGCAATAGGTACTGTGTCTCCCTCATTAAAAGTCATGTACGTGAAACCGACCGTCCCAGGGATAATTCTTATCACCAGGTTGGTTTGGTTATCACGAGTCAGTAGGAATTTAGAAGCAAGCAGATCAGCTTGCAAAGATTGCAGTATAGCCGAATGCTCAGGCAGCCAGCATGATTTGGAAAAAGTTGGTTGTATCAAAGCATACAAAGGCTTGATATGCTGGGCTTGTTTACAGTAAAAAGAGGGTTATTCATCGGTGACACACATGTTTCAATTACACCTTGATATTCCAATTGTTCAAGTATTGCCGCGACGGAAGCTTTGGCTTCACGTCGTATGGGATATTGAGGTTGAGGCTGCGGCTGAGACCGTAAAGGAATTTCGTGGCTCGGGGACAATTTATCCCAACCACATTGATTGCGGTACACAGCCGGTGCTAGAGCCAGAGCCCACTCTTCTGCAAAATGCAGCGCATCCTCTTTCGAGACTGTGCTCGCAAAACTGGGGAGGATTACCTCCTCCCATCGCGGTGCTGCGAGAACAAAAGGTGGGAGTCAGTCAGCCTCAGAAAGCAAAATGTCATACGAAGACGAAATATTTTCCCAAAATACCCCTTTCATGGTTCGCTGTATGACACCTTCGATTAACAGGACAATTTCAAAAAGTCTGTCAGGGGGAGCAACTCTTGTATCAGCTGTTTCTATCACAACATAAATATTAGTCACTGTCTCCTTCAGTAGTGGACGCAGGGCCTCTCTCACTATGGTAATCTCCGCTGTGCTGTCCAGCAAGGTCAGAGCCCACGTCAGATTCCGAAGCCGCGTTCTCACTATCTGTGGCATATCGATGCGCTGTTAAAGCCACAACTTTCTTCTTGGCAAAATGCGGTCTCTTCGGCGTCGAGCCTTCCTGCTTTCCTGCACTGTCTTTCGAGCGGGGCTGGTCATGTCCTTGTTGACCACCCCGACCCTGCCTCCCCCTCCACCACCGGTCGTCGATGCCGATGAGTCCTGAAAGGAACGAGGAGAGCGTTGATCAGAAACCTGAAATCGATCAGGAGTTTTGATCATCCCGCGATCGCGCAGGTCATAAACACGTTCCGATTGCGCAGGCAACGGAGACGCAGGGCAAGAAACCTGTGTTTGTTGTTGTAGCTGTTGCCATCCCTGTCTTTGTTTCTTAGGCCAATTCTGTTTCTTGGACTTGGGCTGAACGTCTGTTTCCGAAGTTTGACCCTGGGGCTGCTTTTTCTCCTTAACAGAAAAAGGTTTAAGACCCTTACTATTGCGACCCACGGTTTTATAAGCCGCCACAAAAATCCTCGCTAACTGTCGGGGTTTTTCGGCCTTGGGAATCGCAGCCAAAGCGTTAGCAAACTGAAAGTTCACTGCATCCCCCTTGACATTAGCAAGGATCAGATCGCAAACCACATCAAAGTTGCCACACAGGCGCATACCCAACTTAACCGCAGACTCCGGTCCGTGATCAGCTTGAACACCTTTAAGGACCGTAGTCAGGACAGACATAGACGAAGTGCCGTAGCACCTTGCATAGACCGCTGCAAAAGTCTTACCCCAGGTCTCACAGTCAACGAGTTCAGGGACCAAATCTTTCGGTAAACTAAGCGTCAGAATCCTGCGTTTTTCACCAGGGGTCGTATTAGGAAATACAGCTTCCAGCTGGTCAAATTTCTCGGCAAGCCAGAAAGGAAAATCATCCTTATCCTGGGGTTTCTTGCCCATTACAGTATTGACCATCACAGGACTGAGTTTCAAACTACCCTGTCCGGCCGGAAGCGCCGCACCCCCCGGGGTTCCACCCGGAAGAATACGGCCAATGTAGTACACTAAGGCTCCAATCACGGCAATAGAGACCACATGTAGTCTACGAAGTTAGGCTAGGTTACAATTGCCGTGTAGAGGATGAGGAGTAAATCCAGCCAAAACAGGCCAACTTGCGCCTGGTATGGACAAAGAACCTAACCTCGGAGCGGTCAAAGAATGGGTTAGGGCGCCACCAAACCAAACTCAATGCTGCCAAACATCAATAGGAACTTCCTTTGCCCTGTACGGAGTATATTCATTCGGTACAGCAGAGGGAGTGTATGTGTGGAACACACCAGAAATGTCACCCACGAATAAAACAGTTCGCATGGGTAAGCAGCATCTGCACTCACCACCATTATCACAGCCAAACCTTCCACGGGTACATTGTAATTCAGCAAATGATTACGCACCGCGATGCGACTATGCTGCGGAATGTCCACAGGATTGGCCATGGCAGCACAGGAACTTAGAAAAACAAAGTAAACTTTGTAGCACAAACTGGGTAGTAATTCAAGGAAACCGTTTTAGAAAGATTCAAGCTTGAAAAGACCTATTTCACAAATAAGTAGGTTTGTTCCGACACCACCGTTTTCCGGAAACGACAGCGAAGGGGTTAAGGAATGAATGATATACTACTCGAGTGTCACGATATGAGGCCAACAACGTATGGGCGCCATGTAGCGGGAATTCCGTTCTCCTACAGAACTGTGCATAGAGATTGGGAACCTCAGTGAATTAGGATGGCCCAAAACTCACCTCAGTACCCAAAATCCCCTTACCGAGCTAGCTACAGTGTCTCATTGGTCATAACAAACTCCCAATGTTTAGACAAACCAGAACATGAACTTAGAATACCTCAGGTATCGTGGAACACATGAACACTCTTTCCCTATATAATCATTTCAAACCAGAACGTGGAGTAAATGAGGACACATGCATATTTGAAATATTTATTTACTAATGCAGGGTGCTCAAATGCAGTATCTTATATATTACAAGCAAACATATTATAAGAAACAAAGTTATCAACATAGTTACTAGTCCATAAAAAGCAAACGGTGACAGCATACTAAGATGCTGAAATGAATAGGAATTAACAACACCTATTTCTCACCCTCCCTAATTAGCATAGTGTATTATATCTATGAAGGTCTCTTTTGGGTTTTGGCAGGGCGGGCACATACCTCAAAATCTCAGTGGCAGAGGATCACATCTTCTTCCACCAGCTCTCTGCATGCGAAGCACCATCAAGTGTGTGTTACGTGTGTTTTCAGCAAAGCAATATAAAACCCGCTTAAAGCCAGATTTTGGCATCAGCTGCATTTGTGTTATGTCTAGGAAGGTGCGAAGATCAGACCTCACAACAACACTGTGTCGAGTTATCCTTGGAGGCTTCAGCACTCACTGTGCAGACAGTGTACCAAGCAACACTGATATCAGAGTAATAACATATTATTCTCAAGTAAATCACAACGCTCTTCTAGGTTGAAAGCTAAAATAACAATTATGTGTCGTGTGCAAAATGAAGCAAAAGGAAAAATGGCGTTTAAACATTTAATAAGCTCATGCTAACTTAACACAGTATATAGAAAAGAAGTAGCTATATGACAATATGTACCAACATTAACAAGGCCAGGCTGTGGCTCTCAGTATCAGCAAACATGGCTCTGTCTCAATCTTCCAAGTAACCCTGGGAAATGAAGAGAGGATGTAAGTGAAGATGTACCATTGAATTGTCATGAAGGCATTGCATCTTCTGGACTTCTCAACTTTAGTAGAGCTTGTTTGAGGTGAGCAATGGCCGACAGAACTGTCCCACAACCTTCTCGCTGACTGCTACTGGAATCCCAGCACCATTTGAAGCTTCATCCTGTCCATCTGCAAAATGAGGCCCATGATTTTAAAGTGTGCTCAGTCACACCATGCTCACTTTAAAACCATGAACATTTGCATTTTGTTGCCTCCTGCATGATTGCAATGAGCAGCGCTGACCTCTGCTTTTAAGGCTCTGATCATTGCACAGGGGGCTGGGTACAGAGGGCGAGGAGTGAGGAACAGAGGGTGAGGGGCCTGAGAAGAAGGTGAGGGGACAGAGGGTGAGGGGCTGGAAACAGGGGGACAGGGTCAGAGGGTGAGGTGCCGGAGACAGAGGGTGAGGGGCCGGGGACAGAGGGTGAGGGGCCGGGGACAGAGGGTGAGGGGCTGTGGACAGAGGGTGAGGGGCCGGGGACGGAGGGTGAGGGGCTGTGGACAGAGGGTGAGGGGCTGTGGACAGAGGGTGAGGGGCTGGGGACAGAGGGTGAGGGGCCAGAGAGAGAGGGTGAGGGTCCAGGGACAGAGGGTGAGAGTTTGGGGACAGAGGGATAGGGGCTGGGGACAGAGGGTGAGGGGTGGGGACAGGGGGTGTGAGGCCGGGGTCAGAGGATGAGGGGCTGGGCACAGAGAGTGAGAAGCCCGGGACAGAGGGAGAGGGGCCAGGGTCAGAGGGTGAGGAGCCGGGGGACAGAGGGTGAGGGGCCCGGACAGAGGGAGAGGTGCCGGTGAGAGAGGGTGGGGGGCCGGAGACAGAGGGAGAGGGGCCAGGGTCAGAGGGTGAGGGGCGAGGGACAGAGGGTGAGGGGCTGTGGACTGAGGGTGAGGGGCAGGGGACAAAGGGTGAGGGGCCAGGGACAGAGGGAGAGGGGCCGGAGACAGAGGGTGAGTGGCCAGGGACAGAGGGTGAGGAGCCGGGGACAGAGGGTGAGGGGCCGGTGACAGAGGGTGAGGGGACAGGGACAGAGGGAGAGGGGCTGGGGACAGAGGGTGAGTGCCCAGGGACAGAGGGTGATGGGCCGGAGATAGAGGATGAGGGGCTGTGGACAGAGGGTGAGGGGCCGAACAGAGGGTGAGAGGCCAGGCACAGAGGGAGAGGGGCCAGGGTCAGAGGGTGAGGGCCCGGGGACACAGGGTGAGGGGCCAGGGACAGAGGCTGTGGGGCCTGGGACAGAGGGTGAGGGGCCAGGGTCAGAGGGTGAGGGGCCATGGACAGAGTGTAAGGGTCAGAGGGTGAGGAGCCAGGAACAGAGGGCGAGGGTCAGAGGGTGAGGGGCTGGGGACAGAGGCTGAGGAGGCCAGGGACAGAGGGTGAGGGACTGTGAACATAGGGTGAGGGGCCAGAGACAGAGGGTGAGGGGCAGGGGGACAGAGAGTGAGAGGCCCGGGACTGAGGGAGAGGGGCCAGGGTCAGAGGGTGAGGGGCCGGGGACAGAGGGTAAGGGTCAGAGGGTGAGGGGCCAGGAACAGAGGGCGAGGGTCAGAGGGTGAGGGGCTGGGGACAGAGGCTGAGGAGGCCGGGGACAGAGAGTAAGGGACTGTGGACAGAGGGTGAGGGGCCAGAGACAGAGGGTGAGGGGCAGTGGGACAGAAAGTGAGAGGCCCGGGACAGAGGGAGAGGGGCCAGGGTCAGAGGGTGAGGGGCCGAGGGACAGAGGGATAGGGGCCGGGGACAGAGGGTGAGGGGTGGGGACAAGGGGTGTGAGGCTGGGGTCAGAGGATGAGGGGCTGGGCACAGAGAGTTAGTGGCCCAAGACAGAGGGAGAGGGGCCAGGGTCAGAGGGTGAGGGCCAGTGACAGAGGGTGAGGGGCCCGGACAGAGGGAGAGGTGCCGGTGACAGAGGGTGAGAGGCCGAAGACAGAGGGAGAGGGGCCAGGGTCAGAGGGTGAGGGGCAGTGGACAGAGGGTAAGGAGCAGGGGACAGAGGGTGAGGGGCCAGGGACAGAGGGAGAGGGGCCGGGGACAGAGGGTGAGTGGCCAGGGACAGAGGGTGAGGAGCCGTGGACAGAGGGTGAGGGACCGGTGACAGAGGATGAGGGGCTGGGGACAGAGGGAGAGGGGCCGGGGACAGAGGGTGAGTGGCCAGGGACAGAGGGCGATGGGACGGAGATAGAGGATTAGGGGCTGTGGACAGAGGGTGGGGGCCAACAGAGGGTGAGAGGCCAGGGACAGAGGGAGAGGGACCAGGGTCAGAAGTGAGGGCCCGGGGACAGAGAGTGAGGGGACAGGGACAGAGGGTTTGGGGCCCAGGACAGAGGGAGAGGGGCCAGGGTAAGAGGGTAAGGGGCCAGGGACAGAGGGTAAGGGTCAGAGGGTGAGGGGCAAGGAACAGAGGGCCAGAGGGTGAAGGGCTGTGGACAGAGGCTGAGGAGGCCGGGGACAGAGGTGATGGAGCAGATTTCATCTGAAGTCAGGCATTGCTTTATTTTTGTGGTTCAGACAGACTGCATTTAAATTGCCACGCACATTTTGGTGCAAATTAAAAACATGGCACATGAAAATTATGAAAGTGAGGCCTAAGTCAGTCTAAAATGCTTGTGCTGAATTAACATGTGTTTTTTTTGTAGTGTAGAGAAAAGTTGCCTTTTTAGCTTTGAAGATTAATAGAATGTGTTTCTCTCTTCCCAGCTCATCCCTTGCAATCTAAATTCACTATTCCTGTCTTAAAGGACTTTGGCTTGTTGCATATTTTGATAAACATGTTTAGTTTAAAACACCTCTTTTTATAATGTGTGTGAATTAATAATGCACCAAACACTACACATGGGGCTAAATGCTTTTTGCATGAAAATCTATCTAAAACACTAAAGCATGTTGCTGTGTGCGCTGTATTAAATGTGTGTGCTTTATTAACTGTGTGTGCTTTTAAATGTTACACTAAAGCATAAAAATGCTATGTTGCACATTGCACATTTATTTTGCATGTTGTCATAAATAATAGAAAAGCTGCTTGAAACTAATAGCTTGGCTAGGTAAACATTTATAAGGGGTATTAGTATGGAGTTGGGAAACATAATGGGCTGATTTACATAAAATTAATATTCTCCTTGTGTTTTTTTTTGGGGCCTAAGAAAAATGGCTGCCTGTGAATCCAGCAAGGCTATGACTTGCATTTTCAGAGAAGAGTGCATGCGCTGATCTGTTTGACACAAACCACGAAAAAGTCAAGGCCTCTTTGTACTTTGAAACATTCTTGTGATTGTGCCAATGTACCAGTTAGATAAAGTATCCTTCCTGACTGCGCTGTGAAAGGAGGAATTAGAATGAAACATTTTTCCTAGTTAAAGTTGCAAACATATAAAATGTAATAAATAATTTGCGCTTCTTTTGTTAAAACTGGTATGCTCTAGAATTTTCAATGAGTAAGTAAGGTTAGACCTCATGCCATTGTGGCTGACAATCACGTACAAGTTTTCCTGAAGATGCAACATTTTTGTGTAGTCTGCCAAGAATTATAGTATAAATAATGACCTCTCTAGAGGCGGGGTTGGCTTTTTGCTCACTGGCTGGCTTCTTGCTCATTTTGGCTACCAGGCTCATTAGGCTTCAGGGGGGCGTGTGAGCTCTTGAGAGAAGGAACAGATTAGACCAGACATTCTATGGGTTAGGTACGAGATCGTCATGGGTGCAGCCTTGGGCGTCCGAGGAGAGTCAGGTGGGGGGTTCCCTGGTGATTTTTTCTTCCAAAGTCCTGGCACGTCATATTTTGGCACTGCAGGCCACATTCCTTTGAGGCCTTGTGAAGGGCGGGCTGTTTTGCTCTTTAGACACAGACAGGAGCAGAGAATGCAGTGGATCAGGATAGAATCAGATGCTAAACTTTAAGTTTATGCTTTGACTAATTAATTAGGTCTAAAACGATTTATTTGACTTATGCATTTATTTCTCTTAATGGGAGATTTTTATTTTTGTTTACTTTTATTTTTGATTCACCAGGCAGCAGTATATACATACACCAACAATATAGTCTCAGATACAACATCTCGTCTCTCTGCACAATCTTACATTACATAAAGCAGTAATAATCATAAGATAGTGATGCAGCATGTCGACATATTACTTGTGGAGGAGGCTACAATGGACAGTGCACATTATACGTGTATCGAGCATATACGTCATTTTGGTGGGCCTCATATTACATTTTCCCAATCTGTAGCTTGGTTTACAAGTGCGCCACCTATTACAGCGCCTCCCAATTCCACTCCATTGTCCGATGATCCAGCCTCCGATTGTTTCTGTAAGTATTCCATAAGGGGCTGCCAAAAATCTTTCGGCCTAAATGCCTGTGGCAATTTTTCTTCGTAGGTTCCCAGTGTTTCCTTGCAATATACCATATCAGACACCCACTCCTTAAACCTAGGCGGGCGCTTACTGCCCAACTTCATAGCTATGCGTCTTTTTGCCAGGAGGAGCGCCACTGCCAGCAGTTTGCGCTGCCTAGTCAGTTTGAGCCTATAAGCGCCTAGAAGACATGTGATGGGTGTGTTGGGGATGGGGTCTGACAACATCCCAGCCAGTGCTTCCACCACCTCACGCCAGTACATTTCCAGTACAGGGCATGCCCACGTTCAGCGTAAGTAGATGCAACTGTGTACAGCTGTAGTTCCATTCCTCCTCAGACATAGGTGCCCCAACTGCCTCCTCCCACTGTGCCATTGCCCTATTTGTGTCTGTATATTGCTCATTTTGTGATGTTGTGTATAATTTTGTGACCAGTGCTGCCCTGGTCGGCACCGTGAGTAGCGTCTGTAGTGCTTGCAATGGGATCGCTGCAGTCGGGAAATCATCATATAGTTCTCTCATTGTCGCCAGAAATAGAAAGTAGGCAAACCGTTTCAATGGCATTTGGTTCGCACTCAGAGACGGGTCCTGGCAGGAAATGAATTTGTTATGTGGGAATAGTGCACCCATTGTCTGAAGACCCATCTCCCAAGAATCTTTCTCATATTCTGTTCTTGTGTGACCGACAGTTTGGGATGATGCGCCAGTGGCATCGCCGGTGAGTAAATTGGTAATTTATGTGCTCGCATTGCTAACACATGCCAAGCTCTCGAGGTGCACTTGACAGGGTGTACTATGTCATTTGGATAATTCCCTACTGGGTCTACTATGTGTTGTATCAGTTTATGCGGGTGGATGCTGTCAGTCTCTACAGCTGTATGCGGGATATGTGAGTGTGGCTGCGTCCAGTAGAGTGCATGATGTGCTTGTGCACAGTAGTAGTATAGTTGCAGGTCTGGGGCGGCAAAGCCTCCTTGGTAGTACGGTTTTGTGAGGACCCTCCAGCTCACCCTGGGCTGCTTTCTGGCCCACGTGAGTCTTTGCAGCGTAGTTCGCAATTTTGTAAAGAAGGCCTGTAGGAGCCAAATAGGAACATTCTAAAACAGGTAGAGGAATCGGGGCAATACTATCATTTTTTGCAGTGCAATACGATCTGCCATTTATAGCGGCATTTTAATGCATCGTTCAATTTGGTCCTCTAGTTTGCTCACTGCCACTCCATAATTTGCTCTGATCACCATCTCCGGATCGCGGTGTATCCAGATCCCCAGATATTTCTCCGGTTCAGTACTCCATGTCAATGGATAATCTAGTTGGGGTTCTAGGGTTCCCGCCGTCAAAGGTATCACTACCGATTTGTCCCAGTTTATACTTAGACCTGAATATTGCTCAAACTTTATGTATTCCCTGATCAGCGGGTTGAGGTTCTTTTCGGGGTATCTAGTGTACAGTACCATGTCATCTGCATATAAGGATATGCTCACAGGGCGAAGACTAAATTGGAGTGCAGCTTCTGGGTGGTGTTGTCTTATTTTACATGCCAGCGGCTCCAGCGTGAGCGCAAATAGTATGGGCGACAACGGGCATCCCTGCCACGGCTGATCCTGAATGGTTGGGAGGTTAGCCCATTGATACGTACTCTGGCCCTGGGTTCATCGTATAGTAATGCGATCCATTTCAAGACGGCGGGCAGGAACCCCATCTTGGAAAGGACGGTCATCATAAAATCCCATTGATACGTACTCTGGCCCTGGGTTCATCGTATAGTAATGCGATCCATTTCAAGACGGCGGGCGGGAACCCCATCTTGGAAAGGACGGTCATCATAAAATCCCACTCAACTGAATCGAAGGCTTTCGCCGCATCAAGTAATGCAGCCGCTGCCGGCAATTCTGGGTTCAAGCTGTGGTAGATCGTAAATATAGTGCGTATGTTTTGGGTTGTGGACCTCGTGGGTATAAATCCCGCTTGATCTGGGAGTACCAGTAGGTTAAGGAGCGGTTGTATTCTGTTCGCTAATATTTCGCCAATATTTTAACGTCTATATAGATAAGGGACAGGTGGCGATATGATTCACAGCGTGTGGGGTCTTTGCCAGGTTTTGGAAGTGCTATTAGCAGCGCCTCTCTCAGTGTGGGTGGGAGTGCACCCTCCTCATAAGCCTCCCCAAACATCTGTGTTAGTTGTGGAATCAGCAGGTCTTTGTATTCTTTATAGAACTCCCCCGGTAGCCCATCTATCCCTGGGGCCTTGTTATTAGGTAGCGAGTTGACCGCATCTTTAAATTCGTCCTCAATAATATGGTGTCCTAGGAATTCCCTATGAGTATCTGTTAGCCAGGCCAGTCCTATATCGTCTAGATACTCGTGAATCTCGGATTGTGAGTGTTGTATCTTCGTGGTGTATAGCGCGGAGTAGTATGTTCTGAATTGATCCAGAATGGATGGGGTGTCGTATACCTGCCCTGCCTGCTCATCCTCTATTTGTGTTATTAGGGATGCTCCCTGCATTGGTTTAATTTTGTGTGACAGTGCTCGACCTGGGGCCTCCCTCACCATAAGCTCTACTCTATATTGTTTGGAGAGGTATTTAATTTCTGTGTCCGCATATTCATGATATGTGTTCACCTTACTCCTTATGTCTGCTAGAATGCAGTCCTACAGGGTATCGGCATAGTCATTCTCTAACATCTGAATGTCCTTTTCTACCATTGTCAGCTGTTGTCTAATATCTCTGAGAATTCCTGCGTGTTTACTTATACAGTGACCTCTTATAGTTAGATTGAAAGCCTCCCACACTGCCCTAGGGCTCTCCACTGACCCTGTGTTTATCTGGAAAAAGTCCTCTATGGCTTGTCGCAGTTCCACGCGGAACACCTGGTCTTTTAAAACATCGGGTCGGAGTCTCCATGTGAATTGTCTCGGAGTGTGAGTGGGTACCTCCCACACAAGTCTACCGGAGAATGGTCCGATAGAGTTTTAGGCAGATGGTCCACTGCCGTGGTCCACGTGCTTACCTCTTTTGTAGTGAGCCAGTAATCTAATCTCGACCACGTGATATGTGTCAATGATGTGCATGTACCTTCCCTACGCCCCGGATGCCTCTGTTGCCACACATCCACCATGTCCCATTACTGCATTCCATCTACTATGGCCTTGGCCACGCGTCTCCCGTGTCTGTCCACCCCTGCGGCTCTATCGAGTAGTGGGTCCAAGCATGTGTTGAAGCCCCCCCTCCCCCATATAATTGATTTTGGATTCGTTTCCCGGATCTTAGACCAGATAGTGTCATAAAAAAGTGGCTCGTCCGTGTTGGGTCCATATGTCGTGATGATTGTGATGTCCGTGCCTCCGAAGTTCCCCCTGAGTATGATGTATCTCCCCTGGTTGTCCGTGATTGTGTTAATTAGGGTAAAAGGGGTGCTGCGCTTGACCAAGATAAACACTCCTCTGGCATAGTTCGAGTACGAAGACGCCACTCGGAACTGCGCCCATCGGTAGCTGATTCTGCACTCTCTTTGAGGTGCAATGTGTTTTTCTTGAATGCATGCTACGTCAACTTTATGCCTGTCTAAATACGCTAAGACTTTTCTGATTTTTCGCGGGTCCTGTAAGCCTCTTACAATCCATGACAAAAGAGTCATTGTTCTAACCTGCTGCATCATGTCTACCACAATGTACATTTAAACAGTTAGCTGCATCTGTGTTCGTCATACATTTCGATCCTGTAATAAAATGTAAACAACACGTGGTGTCTCTATATGCCGCCTGGTGATTTTCAACATTATCCCCCCTCCCTTCCCCCTCCCACTTCGCTTAAGACTCCCTGACGAAGTCAACACCCACAACTTCGCTATGAATCTCCTTCCCCTTCCTGCGTGCATAGCATCGAACATTTCCCCTTTTTTGAAACTTTGTGAAGTCCACAGGTGGGCAGAAGTAGCCCGGCCAGAACCCCCTCTACCGAAGCGCCCAGAGGGGTGGCCTTCCTATTAACATGGGAGTGCACTGTATCTGTGGACCCTGCATCTCCTTTTTCACAATCTTAACTTGTATCCCATAATAGTTCGTACAGTTTATCATATAGACAGTTATGGTTCGTCTGTTTCCCCAACTTATCTGAACCAACACGGCCACTCCTCGGAGCCTCTGGCATGCGTGTGCCTCAAAGTAGTGCGGTCTCCAAACGTTCTAAGGTGGTAGTTGTTCCCATGCACCATCCAGCTGCAGAGAATTCCAATGTCTACCCCAGTAGTGGGGGTATCAGCAACTGTGTTCCTCTGTGGTTTGTTCATCAGGTCTGACCAGGCATCTTATTCCACATCAGACATCGGCTCTTGATCTTGCTGTCTGTCTCTAGGCAAAAGTCTGCGTTCTCCCTTCGGTTTCCTGAGCTGCAAGTATTTGTGGAGATCTTTAGGGTCATTGAACACCTTCACTGATCTTTCACCTGTGATCTTTGGCCTGGCAGGGTACAGCATTGCGTATTGGATTTGCAGTTCTCGTAGTTTCTGCTTCCCTTGTATGTATTTTTTCCTCACTTCCTGAACAGACTGGGTGAAGTCGGGATAGAGAGCTATATCCATGCCCTCGTGTCGCAGGGCCCCCCGTTCCCGGGCTTTCCGTAATGCTGCGTCACGGTCGCGATAGTTCAGTATTTTTGCTATAATGGGCCTTGGCCTGGAGCCTACCGGTGGCTTCAGGGCGAGGGACCTATGTGCTCTTTCAATCAGGAAGACCTTCGAGAATGTTTCACTGCCCAGCAGTGTTGTCAAGAGCTGTTCCACATACTTTTCCATAGGGCCAGTATTTGTGGTTTCCGCAATGCCCATAATCCGGACGTTACTCCGCCTAGAACGGGCCTCCAAATCTTCTGTCTTAGCAATCAGCGCGGCAAGTTGTTTGTCTACCCCGGATTGCTTTGTGGTAATTTGAGTATTCATATCCTCCACATCTGAAATCCTGCGTTCAGCCATGTCTATTTGTTCTGTGTGCCTGTCCAGCCGCTCCGACATGCGATCAACCCTGTTTGTAAGGTTGTCTATTTTGCCATCTATGTTCATCAATGCTGTTTGGATGGTGACGAACATCGACTGTACACTGTCCGTCGCATGTCCGGCCGCAGCGTGCGTTGACTGCGTAGCTGTCTGGGCGTCGTCGCCATCTCGTTCCTGTACTTTTTTGGACTGTTCAAAATTGATTTTTGGCTGATTTTTGTCAGGTTTGCCCATCTTGGTTCTGCGCTGACTCGCTGCTTCCGATGTGCTCGATATCTGCCTTAGCACCGTGTATAATGGTGATTACTCTGATGGCAGTTCCAATTGCTATGTCCGGCTTGATAGTGTCTGCTGTTTGCTATCGCCCGATTTTGTTTGTCCGTACCAGACCTCTTGTGCGGGCTGTTTTCGGAGAAGCCGATCGAGGCCTACTCGTCGGTATGACCGTCAGCTCACCGCTAGCGTGTCTTAATTGCCCCACCACTCCTTGGCCGACGCCTCACCATGTAGGCCGTCTCTCCACCTTGTCGTATCCCCTATGCTGCAGCTCTTGTCGGAGCACTACGGGCAGCCGGCTAGTTCTTCCGTGTGCGCCGGCCGGCGTGAGAAATGGCGGCTATCTGTCGCTTGTGTGCATGCGGTGGTATGACGACTCATCACACCCTCACAATCGTCACGTCTTCCTCAACTGTAGTGCCCTAGGGTATGGTGCCAATCTTGTTGTCTATGCTCGAGCTTACCACCACAGTTCGCCGCCCTTCTTGGTCCGCAGCGGTCGGCGGGGCCTCCGCTGCCCGAGTTGCGTGCTGTGCGTCTCGGCTCGGCCTCCCACTATAGCCCGGTGCCGCTCCTGGGGTATCTCGGCGTAGGCCGCGGCAAGTCGCCTGCTCTAATGGCGCGGTACCTTCCATCAAAATCTGTCCATTTCTTCGCCGATTGTTGGAGACATATCAAGTGATGTGTGCCTTGCAATTATTTAGCGCAGTTTCCACGTTTTCAGTGCAGGATGAGGATGATGTTGGCGGGCCCCCGGAGGAGCTCGTTCACCGTGTGGCTATTTCGTTCCGCGTCTAGCTCCGCCCCCTCTTAATGGGAGATTTTTGCCAACCATTTAATTATTGATTAGCTTTGCAAGACTATTTTTCTTAGAAACTCTTTAAGAATTTTGACTGATACTTTGCGCCACATTTTCTTTCCTACATGTAATGCTTATATGCAAACTATAATGTGTTCTGTATTAATGCTATTTTTCCTGTTTTCCAAATTCTGTAACCTGATTGATATTTTACTAATGAATAAAGGGTCAGAGAAAAATTAAATTTTGACTAGAAAATAACACCCTTTAAAATACTCAACAACTCTCTTTATTGGCTTAAAATAATAAATGCATTTTTGACTGTTCATCTTTATTTAAAGTCTCCTGAAGGTAATACATGGTGTGAAGGGCCCAGTACCTTTTTCAGCGGTAAATTAGAGGTGGCATGAGGGTTTTGCATTGAGAAATTACCAGAAGTAATTACCGCTTCATCAGTTTTTGGTAATCAGAGGATGGTCATTATTGATTAGTTTTGTAATTAAGGAATCTCGATTTCACCATCAACTATTCAACTAATGGATTATTGACCTAAGAGGGAAGTAAAATAATTGCCCAAGTTAGATAAAATTTCCAAGTCCTGATTCCTGACTCCAATGCTCAGAACCTGAAGACTGGCAAAGCAGTACTGGAAGGTGCTGCAAGAAGTGGTGTGAGTATCAATAGGGCTGTGAAATGTTGTTAATATGCTAGCATGTATTTTTGAAGTGTTGTAAATATTAAGGGTTGTTTTTTACTGTTTGGTGACATTTTGCTCACTTTGAATTGATGGTGTGCTTTTCAAGACTCTGCCTTGCGGGGAGATCTGCCATTAGAACGACTGCTGCTTTTCCCTGACTGCTGCTTTCCCTGCTTTCCCTGCTTTTCCCTGGTTTCCCTGACCTCGCCGCACCCGCTCCGTGGATGCCGCATCGCGCTCCGAGCGTGAGCTAATTGGAAGTCTTAAGGGAGCTGTGAACTGCGAGGAACTTGCTGGGGGCGTGCAACAGGGCTGCGAGCGTAGCAGGGACTCCATCTCCCAGGAGTCCCTGCCTGACCAACAGCTACCACCTGGTCCGCTCTCCTTGTTGCCCCGCCCACAGCCCACTGGAGAGAACTTAAACAGCCAGCTGAACTTACTTCGTGGGTGTGCTTTTCAAGACTCTGCCTTGAGGGGAGATTACCGCCGTTGGAACGACTGCTGCTTTTCCCTGACTGCTGCTTTCCCTGCTTTCCCTGACCTCGCCGCTCCCGCTCCGCGGGTGCCGCATCGCGCTCCGAGCGTGAGCTAATTGGAAGTCTTAAGGGAGCTGTGAGCTGAGAGGAACTTGCTGGGGGCGTGCAACAGGGCTGCGAGCGTAGCAGGGACTCCATCTCCCAGGAGTCCCTGCCTGACCAACAGCTACCACCTGGTCCGCTCTCCTTGTTGCCCCGCCCACAGCCCACTGGAGAGAACTTAAACAGCCAGTTGAACTTACTTCGTAGGTGTGCTTTTCAAGACTCTGCCTTGCGGGGAGATTACCGCCGTTGGAACGACTGCTGCTTTTCCCTGACTGCTGCTTTCCCTGCTTTCCCTGACCTCGCCGCACACGCTCCGCGGGTGCCGCATCGCGCTCCGAGCGTGAGCTAATTGGAAGTCTTAAGGGAGCTGTGAACTGCGAGGAACTTGCTGGGGGCGTGCAACAGGGCTGCGAGCGGAGCAGGGACTCCATCTCCCAGGAGTCCCTGCCTGACCAACAGCTACCACCTGGTCCGCTCTCCTTGTTGCCCCGCCCACAGCCCACTGAAGAGAACTTAAACAGCCAGCTGAACTTACTTCGTAGGTGTGCTTTTCAAGACTCTGCCTTGCGGGGAGATTACCGCCGTTGGAACGACTGCTGCTTTTCCCTGACTGCTGCTTTCCCTGCTTTCCCCGACCTCGCCGCACCCGCTCCGCGGGTGCCGCATCGCGCTCCGAGCATGAGCTAATTGGAAGTCTTAAGGGAGCTGTGAACTGCGAGGAACTTGCTGGGGGCGTGCAACAGGGCTGCGAGCGTAGCAAGGACTCCATCTCCCAGGAGTCCCTGCCTGACCAACAGCTACCACCTGGTCCGCTCTCCTTGTTGCCCCGCCCACAGCCTGTCACCACCCCTATATATTGGCTGTTGAGACCCACTGCGCGGGAGTGCGCGGGAGCGTCGCCGGGCGAAGACCGGGCCAAGAGCGGGCCCGTTTGTGCCGTTCATAACAGTTCGTGGCCGGGTCGGGCCCCCCCCTTTGCTTTTACTCCCTCCTGTACATCTATAGTGTGGGGAGTAGTCCTGTCGAGAAACTAGGAGCATGTCATCCACAGGGGGATCAGATATTACTGGAGGTATGGAGAAATTACTGGTAAGAGCCAATACACTCATTGATACCGAAATAAACGCACTGGAGAAGCGCTTATCAAAGGAACTTCTATCCAACAAAAGATCCTCCCTTGGTACCTTGGCTTGTGCCAAAACTCCGGACCGGCATAAAGAGACTAGCAATAATGCCACGACGAACTCCTCTCTAAAATCAGTAGAGATTAATTCTGAGCCATCTGATCTGGACATTCTGATTAATGAAATTCTCCCTAAAATCGATTTGGTTCTTGACAGCAATAAGCCCACTCTCCCTGATACAGTTGTTATTTGTGATTCTAACCTACATGGGGTGAATAAGGGGGCTGTATCCAAACGTAAAAGGCCATATAATTCAAAATCGGGAGGCAAATCTAAATCTGCCAAACACCGACATGAAACCATCGACCCCACACCAGGACCATCTCACTCCCTACCTAATACAGACCACTTTATAGAAACTCTGGGAGCCCTTTTTAAAACCCTTTTATTCCCCCTAGAGTCTAAATTGGAACGCATTGAACTGCGTTTATCTAATATCGAGAAAACCTCGGCTGATATTTTAGCCGGACTCTCTGTGTCTAATTCTCCCTCTAATCCTCCTAACTCTCAAATCCCCCCAACTAATTTAGGTCCCTTTCCTACTGATTACTACTGCCCCTCCTCTGCAACCCCCTATGGGCAATCCAGCCCCAATACAGATTAGCAATTCTATTATCCCACCGTTGCTACCAGTAGGTCCTGTTCACCCTGCGACCGCTATTAATGGGGCCATATCTAATGATCATATAGCTCCCCCTCCCCCTGAAAAGTTTGTTCCTAGACCACGTAGACCCGACCTGCCCCCTGAAGCTAATCGCTTCATGGTAGTCATGGCTGGTGTCCCCCCCCTTGAGGAAGGTGAAGGTGAGAATTTTCATTCACTTAAAAGTAAAGTCATTAAATGGTTGAACTGGAATAGACCCCTCCCGGCCCATTTCAATAATGAAATTATCATGGTGAGAAGGGTACCTTGGCTGGGCAAGACCAGAAAGTCTATAACTGGGGA
Source organism: Lissotriton vulgaris (assembly GCF_964263255.1). Lineage (NCBI taxonomy): Eukaryota > Metazoa > Chordata > Amphibia > Caudata > Salamandridae > Lissotriton > Lissotriton vulgaris. Next base: position 274,017,017 of record NC_141698.1, on the reverse strand, counting down.
TTGTATCACGGTGAGTTTTCGAGACCCTAGGACAGTCCTACACATATGTGCTGGGTTTAATAGATCTCCCGATTCCACCATTCAGACACTGCCAGTGTCTTTCTTTTTCCCCCCTATCCATTTGCACCATGACCAAGTCCGAGGTAACTGGACGAGGGTTGAGCGAAGGGGTAGACCACGTGGGTATGAAGCAAGACTGGTTTTTCTGCCCCCGGAGACCCCCTTCTGTGATTATAATCGATTCAACTGTCTTAACGGGCTGGACGGTGTTGATTGACTGCCCCCAGCCCCAGTTCCTACCCCTCCCTCTACTGGTAAAGGTTTAGCTGTAACACTGGGCACTAGTCCACCTCTTATTCCTCCACTTGTAATGCCCCTTACCGCTGTCCCGGTGCACTCACTTTCCCAGGGAACTGTAACTGTTGATAACAATTTAGTCGCAGTCCTGGGCCAATGTCTAGTACCCGTAACACCTTCCATTCCTACTCTGGTGCATACATCTCCCCAGGGAGCTAAACCCCCTGTCCCTGCCCATTTTCCCATTTCGATGGTTCCCCTAGTTGCCAATAAGCCCCCAATCTCAAATGTACCTGAGACTATTGAACCAGCCCCCTGCATTCCTGGCTTTAAATTTGCCAGTTGGAATGTTGCTGGCTGGAACCGGCAAACAATGTCCCTGGGCTGGAGCGAAATCCTTTCTGATTTTGATGTCCTATGTCTGCAAGAGACCTGGGTAACCACTGATATCATCCTCGATGGATTTGTGTCATATAACAGCCCGGCACAAAAGTCTAACATGGGCAGGGCCAAAGGAGGGTAGTAATTTTACTTTCTGTGAATCTCCCAGTTTGTATGAAATTACACCAGACTGTGGGTCTCCATTCACAAATTTTAGTTCTGGAACATATAAGGGGCCATGTAACTATGTTGATTAATCATTATAACAATTTGTTTGATGCCTCTAATACTACTGTGGTGAATGAATTGGGTCTAGCCGTGAGTAATATTCGTAAAGGCATTCATAAATCTTTTGATATCATCTGGGGAGGGGATTTTAATATTCGTACCTGCCCTCATTCATTCACCAGAATTTGTGGGTATGATGGGGATAATGGGGAAAACCGGGCACATTTTATTCACTCACCCTACGGTGATTCTCTTAATTCTTTTTACGTTAAACATGGACCTTTTGATTCACCCTCCGGCCGCTGATGCTGATGGTAACCCTATACCAACTTTTGTAGGACTGAATTCGGCCTCTGTTATTGATCACTTATTAGTTTCCACACATTTTGTCCCATTTTGCACGGTTCCCATTGTTGCCGACCTTGGAAGTAGCGATCACAATGCTATTACCATGTTGATTTCTGTTTGGGGGGCTCCAGCTAACATTCAACGTTTGATAATTGAAGATGTAACCCCTTGTAGGCAGAATGGTATCCGTATCAAGTGGAGTATGGATAACTCCGAGAAGCTGCAGCTTAAAATAATTGAAGCGGGGTCTGTGGCAATATTTAAATGTTTGGATTCTGATGCATCCCCTGTGTGCATTATAGCCGATTTTGTGGAATTAGGTACAATTATAAAAAGATCCCTTACCATCACTAAAGGCCTAACTAAGAAGTAAAATGTCGAATGGTTTGATAGTATGTGTACTAAACCTCTCCGGGAACTCAAGTGGGCACTCTCTAAACAACCCAGAGATAGGGAGGCTATTATATCCCCTAGACTGACTTACAAAAAGCACTTAGTACGCAGAAAACAAGAGCTAAGGGAACAAGCTTGGGATGCTCTTAAAAAAGCTGCTATATTGCATGATAGCAAGCTCTTTTGGAACACGGTTAACAGCCCTTTTCTTGTAAAAGAAGACTTCCCCATATTGTCAGCTCAGGTTAGTGAAGCGAATTGGGTTGCACATTTCTCTGAAATTTTTGACCCGACTAGGGAGGATTGTGCTAGTTCCCCCACCCCCATGCTTGAGTTGAAACTATCCTTGGATATTACCCACCAAGAAGTGGAAACTGCCATCAGCCAGAGTAAAGGGGGAAAGGCACCGGGACCTGATGGGGTCCCGGTTGACCTGTATAAATCCAACCCGAAACTCTGGAGTCCACTTTTAACTCAGGTGTTTAACGCCTCAGTCAGGGAGAGTACATCACCTACCTGGAGTGAATCCATAATCCTACCCATCTATAAGAAGGGAGATAGAGGAGAGGCCAAGAACTACCGCCCTATCTCCCTTCTGGATTCCTCCCTTAAGATCATGAGTAGGGTCCTACTGATGCGTTTAGAAGAATGGGCGGAGGACAATAAAATTCTAGCCGAATCACAATACGGCTTCCGCAAAGGCCTTGGGACTACAGAGCAATGTATTAATCTCGACCTCCTCATCGGGAAGTACACCAAAGCGAAACAGGGCTCTTTATTTCTCTGTTTCGCTGACCTCTCGAGTGCCTTTGATTTAGTGGACCATACTTTGTTATGGTCCACTTTAATGGAAATGGGAGCACCTTCAGCAATTATTTACTTCTTGGCCAGACTCTTCAACAAATTATCAGCCCAGATCCGTTATGGTCAGGCAGGGGAATGCACTGAGAAAATTAGGGTTAACTCAGGCATAAGGCAAGGCTGTGTGCTGGCCCCATTGCTTTTCTCCCTTTTTATTAATTCAATGGAGTCCGAATTGAAGAGGGTACAGGCAGATTCCCCGCAGGTTGGTGGTTATCCTGTGCCGGTCCTGCTATATGCCAATGACACGGTTCTACTTTCACGTACCCCAAACGGGCTCCAAAACCTAATGAACTATTTGTACGATTTTACTCAGGGGAGAAAACTGAAAATCAACAATTCTAAGAACTACATTATGGCCTGTGGGAAACGGATGAAACTTTCCAAGCCGTTTCATTTTAATAATCACAGAATAGAGGTTGTGGACAGATTCTGTTATCTTGGTGTAACTTTTAATAACAGAGGGACTTCGGCACCCGAGATTTTAAATGTGAATGCTAGGATGGGCAAAAGCTCCTCTGGAGTATTTCGTTTTGCATCTAAGCTAGGTAGTCGCCGCATTGCAGACATGTTAAATATCTATAGGCACAGATGTGTATCCATCGCTCTATATGGTTCTGGTATATGGGGCTATTGTAATCATAGAGAACTGCAAGTCACTGAGAATCAGTTCCTTAAGAGACTCCTTTGTCTACCTTCCTCGGCATCCAATGAACTGTGCCACAGAGAGGTGGGCATGAATCATCTTACAGACCTTATGGGAATGAGACCTCTAATGGTCTGGAGGTCAATCTGGGTTAAGGATGAGACTGACTTTACCAGGCGAATTATTCTAGACTGTTTTCGTTTGGATAACGCCCACAAGATTCCCTGGTTAAAATATGTTTCATCCTCCTACAGTGACATTTTTAACCTTGATATTGTCAATGACCCCCATAGTGCTGTTACTGTACCAAAAAAGGAAGTTAAAAATGTCTTTTTAGGGACCAAATCCAAATTGCGTAGGGCTGAATGTAGCCACATGTCAACCCATGTATTTTATCATTCTAATATGCTGGAAGACAGGGGCATGCCTATGTACCTCAAAACTATTACCAAGCAATCCCATCAGTTTGTTCTCACTAGGTTGAGACTTGGTATTGTACATAATTTAGTGGCTTTCCCACAGATGAAAAGTTATAGCCAATCCCCTTGCCCCTGTGATGGCCTAACTAGGCAAAGCACTTTGCACTTTATGCTTATTTGCCCTTTTTACATGCACCTCCGCCGTTATTATCTTAGACCTGTTTTTAAGAAATATTCTGTGTATACTACTGCCCAAGCATTGAAACTGTTATTTGCACTAGAAACCTTGGATATCTGTTTTTTTACTGCTACCTTTTTACTAAAAGCTGTTTCTCATAGGAAAAGCCTGGTGTTTTAACCCTACTATTGATGAGTTGTTCTGTACTGAAATGTCTGTTACCTGTTTTTTATATATTGTATGCTTTTGTGATTGTTTTTAATAATCAAATAAAGCTTTGAAATTGAATTGAATTGAATTGATGGTGTTATTGATTATATTGGTAATTTCATAGGACATAATTTGTTTGGTTATTGATTACATGTTTTAACTCTTCATGTTAAGTTAGTGTCTTGTTCTATGTTGTCTGGAAACACAGGTAAGCACACCTGTGGGAGAATCCCGGGAAGGAATAGCGGGTGGTAAATGGAAGCCACACTGCACTGAGGTTACTCGTCTGTTGGAATAAAACTGAGAAGCTAGGTAGGGCTGGCAGTGTTAAATTAGGGACTATTTTCTGTGTGAGTGATTGATAGCAAAGAGTTCACTGTTAGAATTTGGTGTGATATCACCTAGAAAGGGTCACACTGAAGGAGTAGCAGGTTCTTCTGAGGTTGAGTGACAGCAAAGAGTTCGATGGTGAAACTTTGGTCTGATATCACCTAGAAAGGGTCACACTGAAGGAGTAGCAGGTTCTTCTGAGCTTGATTGACAGCAAAAGGGTTCGCTGGTGAAACTTTGACCTTAGTGTATATCCCGGAGTGGATAAAGGTTAAGAGGAGTAGCAGGTTCTTCTGAGCTTGAGTGAAAGGGAAGCGGAAGGGATTTACTTGTAGTGTTTGAAGAGTAAACGGAAGGTCTTACTTTGCGAAGGGTAAGCGGAATGTGTTACTCGCAGTGAATATAAATCTATCCTTTATTTAGTGGAACAGACAGAGTAGCGAATGTATTTATGTTGTTAATAACAGAGTTATTGATTAAGAGAAATATTGCAGTAAGATTTTGTGGAGGGTCAGTGGTAGGAGTAAAACTGATTGATATTGAGACTTACAGTTTTGGAGAAAAGAAATTGCATTGAACTATTGCAAAAATGAAAATGTTTGAAGGTTTAAAGAAGTTAGGAGGTAAAGTAAAAAATTAGTTTTTTATTGGTGATGCACCTGAAGGAACACCTGTGCATTTTATGTCTACCAATTTGGAACACAACATATGTATGTGGGTTCACCAATGGTGCAAGATTACTGAAAAAGAGGGTGCTTTGAGGTTTCCAAAAGATGGTACTTTTGAATTGCAAATTATTGACAAATTAAGGGAAGTGTTATGTGAAATAAAGACACCATCTAAAGCTACACAATTTGAGGCCTTAAGCTTGTGCGAAAAGACAGCAAGAGAGAAAGCAAATTAGGATAAAAAGGTAAAGCACCAAATTCAGGAGAAGGGAATTAGTGATGATAAAGAGCTTCAAATAAATAATAATTCAGGGGATGAAATAATGGATGAATTGTTAACTGAGTGTCCACCACTTTATGTGGTTCCCATGAAAATAGTGCACCAGTAAATACTACAGGGGCTACTGCTTCTGTTGAACAGAGAGAATTATAGACTGAGAGAACTGTGCAGACATTTTATATTGACCCATCACCTTTTAATTCAGTACTGACAGTGTGTAACCGCGGGACGAGGAAGGGGAAGTAAACGGGTTTTTGTTGCAGTGGTTTTTATTCTGGCAAACAAGTCATCAGTACACTTTTTTCTAATGTTTCCTTTTCTGGGAGACCGGCTCCTCTCCTGGCGGGTCTTTCGGATCACTCCCTCCTCCTTTCTCCTGACGGGGCTCCTCCTCCTGCTGCTGGGCTCCGGAGGCTCCGTAGTGCTCACCCTCGCCGGCCGCCGAGAAGGGAAACAGAAGAGAGGAACCGTAAGTAATCTTGTTCTCGGTCACGGTGTTTGAGAGGGAGGGGTGCGTGGGGGAAAGTGAAGGTGACACACAGTGCACGACTATCTGGAAAGGTGAGAGTGCAATTAAAGTGTTCTGATATTCGGAGGGCGTGTTACAACTAGGCGTTACAACAAAGGCTAAGTCAGGCGTCTGCCTCTCCTCCTCCACCACCCCAGGACCCGTTCACGTACCTCGGCTAGCCGTACACCTCCTGGCGCACGGCTGGGCGGCTCGCGGTGTTGGCCTCCCGGCTTTGCAGCTCCCGTCTCTCCTTTCTCAGTTCTCCCTGCCGACGTCCCTGGGTCGGGTTACGCTACCTCTTGGTCCGATGACGCTGAGTCCGGATCTCTCCTTACAGGCTCTTCCTCCTCCGCAAGGTCTTCTTCGCTTAGCCAGCTCGATCCTCCTCTCCACTCCGTCTCGTCGAACTCCCTCGCTCCGCCGTTCCACTCCGCTTCGCTTAACCAATTCTCTCCTCCACTCCGCTCCGTCTCGCTGCTTCCCGCCTCTCCGCTCTCCTGCACTCTGTCCGCTCCTCCGGTGAAATAACACACCTGGGGACTGTTGTTGCTGCCTTTTACGTTCTCTCCAGGCGCCGCCTCTTCAATTAGGCTTGCAGTCCACTTAAAGGGACCCCATCCTTCTTCGTCCTCTACGTCACAGCTATATCTTTCAGCAGGCGACCATCCAGGGGTTTGATGGGGCTGTGGAGACAAGAGGGGGGGGTCGTACATCGTTAAAGGGGGCCCCTCTGTAGGGCGAGACCCCGTGCCCATGTTACACAGTGATACCTCCAGGTGTTACTGCTTCAAATGTGACTGATTCAGTTCAAGAATTGCAAACTGCAGATACACAGATACTGCCTAGAAGAATTATGACTGTCCCAATTAATATGGTCCCTACTGAAAAGGTGCAAAGAGCTGCAGAAGGATTTATTTCAGAAACTCAGAATACACAGATTATTGAACAGAAATTACCCCAAGCACTGAAAGATGAGGAAAAATTGTATTTACAACATCTGCAGCCCAGGATAAAATGAATGTAATTGAAAATGGTATTTTTCAAACCTGCTTAGAGGAAGCAGCAGTGATGAAAAAGATAGAAAACATGGGAGAACATATTAACACAGGCCCTGAAAAAGAGAGACAGCTTAGTGTTTTAAATTCAACATGTGAACATGAAGGAATTAACAGTCCCTGCTGTTTAAATCATGAACATTTGAACCAGTGTCAGGAAAAATAATTAATTTCCCTGAGTAAGGAAACAGGTGCATGTGCAATAACTACACATAATGGACTGACAGATTTGGCTAAAAAATATGAAACTGATGTTTTTGGAAGTTTTCCATTTCAGAAAAGTGTCAGGGTACACATGGATGATGAAGCAAATGAGAAAATGTGTTATTCAGGAATGCATTTGCACATTGAAGAAATAAAATATAGTTTTAAATGCAATGGGCTTGAGAAATTAGGAGACAAGTGGGCAAGAAAACATGAGAAGAAAAAGAAACCACTAGATATAGAAAGGAAACTGGATAAGGAAAAGAAGCCACCAGATCTAGTTGGGAAAATAATAAACAGACTGAGGGAGACGCTTTTGCTTGCTCATTGAGAGAAAAGGTGGGAGAAATGTATTTGCATATGCCACAGAATAAAAGTGAACTTGAGGCATTTCTGAACACATTCCCACAATTGAGAGACAAAATGATGCTGTGGTACCCACAAATTGATGGATTTGTTGACATTTTAAAGGAGTTGTGCATAAATTTGGAACTGTTCTTTTACATTGCCATGCAGACTAAATTGTGGTTTGAATCTAAAGTTGTTGTGAAAAAGCCAGGTGAAGAGAAAATGAAAAGGGTTTGCATGAATGCACCATCATTTTCTGTTGTTATGGAGGAAAATATAGCAGTGATTACTTTCCTGAAGGGCAGAGTGCCGGCAAAGGATGTTGATTGGGTACAGATTAAAAGAACACAGGAAGGAAGTAAAGGTGTTTTGGTTTGTGCGCATTCAGGTATGGATGTTGTACTGCTGGAAAATGTGTCCTTTTGCCATCTTTATAACAGATTTCAGCAGTGGAAGAAGAAATATAAATTTAAACATGATGCACCAAAACATGGAGAAATGCAGATGCAAAATACGCCAGTTAAGCAAATGCAAATGTCAGTTCAGAAACAGGTACCAATGGCAGGAATCTTTCAAGCGCAGATGGCCCCACAAAATATGGATAATGCTAACATTCATTTAAATAGGTTGCCTAGAGCAAATGGGAATTATTTCCAGAGACAAAATGAGAACCCAGTTCAACAGGTTGCTGTGTTTGTAAATGAGATTTTGAACCCTCACAATTCAGAATTTCCCAATTCCATTGTGAAGGCAGTGGAAAGCCCAGATTTAGTTGCAGGAGTTTTAAACAAAGAAATTACAAACCCAGTGTTAGAAAATTTTGAAGCAAAAATAGGCCCACTTGAGGAAAATTGCAAAACTGTTGTCTGACTCTGGCCTAGCACGAAAACCATTGTTTTGCAAATTAAGCAGCACAGAATACTGTACACCAGATAATGTTCATTTTCCGATTCCTGATGAGGATGTACATTTTAAAATGGCACAACGAGAGACAGCTGTAGCATTATTTTCAGAAAAGACAGTTGAAAAATTAACTTTTGCTTTTGAAAAAATAATAAACACAGAGTCAGAGTCAGAGTCAAAAATACTTTATTCGATTAATTAAAATCATAAAAGTATACTACAAACACATACACATTTAAAAAATAGAAAAGACATACATGCATTTCATTCATTTATCAAGCAATACTATTCAATACATTGCATGCATTTGTAAAGACGTTAAAAACGGTAAAAAAGGTTAAGAACATTTGTGCAGGGAAAGGTCGGGTTCAATTATTACTTTTTTTTTTCTTGTATACGATTGATCATGTACCTTAATTAACCTATCACTTTTGATTCTATAGGTAATTTCATTGCCATATTCAAATTACTTTGATTCTACACGGAAAAAATGTACAGCTCATAAGGAAATAGGTTGAGCTAAACCTTGTTATTTACATAATACATTCAGTGGTTGGGGTATTCAATAATCTAAGCCGTTTCGCTCTCATCGCTGCGACCAAAAAGCTTGCAACCCCAAACATTACAATAGGGGTCTCCATGAGTTGTAAAAACAACAGGGCGGGTTTCACTTGCATAAATCCCCTGTTCCTCAAGAGTGGTAGTATATATTTTTCTCTCCCCTCCGCAAAAAAAGGACAAAAAAATACAAAATGAGTTAGGTCCTGGTCAGTAAATGCATCACATTTGCATGGAACATGATCCCTTGGCTTATTCCATTTCGGGTATTCACCCAAAAGGAGGTGCATCTCATTGAAACGGAATTTTGTGAGTAGCCACCGGTGATATGGCCTATTCACTAGCATCAAATAAGGCTGAATGGACATGGTTGATAGTACAGTGTAGTGAGCCCTTACAGTTGTTTTCTCAATTTCCTGGGCTTCGTGATGCATAATTCTAGTTTTTAAAAATTGAGCTTTAATCCATGTGACATCCTCTTTACACAGCCTTTCCGGATTACTATACAGGTCAGCGCGACCCAGTTGAGTAGCAACAGATTTGATATAGTTCAGCCATTTTATGTCTTTAACTCTGTCTCTCCCCATACAGTCACTAATGATTTGACGATTTAAAGTCAAGCTGGGGTTCAGCCATAGTTTCACCCAGAGGAGCAGTGGGGCCAGGTTAAGGGTATCCTCAATATAACCTTGCCCTAATTCCGACAGGACAGAGAAAGTGGGTGTAGACTGTGGTAGACCCAATAAAGAGCGCATGGACCTATTCTTTTCTTTCTGTATCGGGACTAAGTCCCTAAATCCCCAAATTCCAGCCCCGTATCTAGCCAGGGCCAGGGTTTTGGCTCTATACCGGGTGAGTATGGCTTCAGTAGGTTTCCCCCCCAATCTCTTTGCAAAACCCAATATCGCTGCAAATGACCTCCGTATAGCCATTGCTTTATTTACAATCTGTGGGGTCCAGGTGCCCAAATCATCAAAAATGACACCAAGGTATGTAAATGTTTTAACTTTGGTCAAAATCACTCCATTACATCGCAGGGTTTTTGTGGTTTTCTTTCCTTTCCCAATAGACATAACGTGTGACTTTTCCATATTTACAACCAGGTCTAATTTTTGCATAAAAGCCCCAAAAGAGTCAAGGAGCTACTGTAGACCATTAGGGGTTCTGGCAATGAGGACAGTGTCATCGGCGTACATCAGTACAGGCAGAGGCGACCCACCCATGTTAGGTATATCTGGGGTAGCTGTTGATAAAACTGAATATAAAGAGTTGATATACAATGAAAATAACATGGGGGCCAAAATGCACCCCTGTCTGACCCCTCTTGCTGATCTAAACCCAGCGGTGCATTTACCATCCATTGTCATACGGACTGATGCAGTCAAGTCACTGTGCAGGTAGGCTAAAAAGTTTACCAATGCAGGGTCCAAACCCAACTCCGAGAGAATCGTCCACAACTTCGACCTATTTACTAGGTCGAACGCTGTGGACAAGTCCATAAAAGCCAGATGGACCGACCCCCTAGCAGCGACGGTATATTTACAAATGGTCATGTATAAATTAAGACACTGTTCCTCAGTACCCCTCCCTGTTCTAAATCCATATTGGGTATTGCATAAAATTTCATTTTCCTTTTCCCACATATTAATTTTATTTAAGATGACCTTACCGAGAATCTTAAATGACGAGTCAAGTAACGATATCTGTCTATAACACCTAGGATCTCCCCTTTGCCCCTTCTTAAAAATTGGGATGATGACCGAGTGTGACCAAGAAATCGGTATGTCAGACGTGTTCATACATGCTAAATTAAAAACATTTGCAAGTACTATGGACCATATATAAGGATGTTTTAGACTTTCCAGAATGGGTGGCAGAGGGTTCGGTGTCATCGCGGCAAAATTATGGAACGCGATGCCAGTCGACCTCAGATTCTGTCCCTCTGAATCCTTCTTCCGGGCCAGACTTAAAACTTGGCTTTTCTCTAGACCCTGATTTACTCCCCTACCTCCCCTTCATGCTCCTTCTCCTCTCCTCTGGAGGTTCAGGTTTTAGCGCCGGGACACCCCTTCGGGGGTAGCTGTGCGCTCTATAAACTACATAAAATAAAATAAAAATGTGCTTTGTACATATCAGCGGGAACCCCATCCGGGCCAGGGGTTTTCCCGCCAGCAGTATTTTCTATGGCATTTAGTACTTCTTTAACCGTTACCCTTAAAGGAGTATCCGTGGTTAAGGAATATATAGGGATAAAAGGAGTAGTGGTGATCTTACTACCATAGATGGTTTCAAAGTGGTCTAACCATTGTTTCTCGGTGATATTCACCTCTAGTGCTTCATTCTCTCTACCATTAAACAAAGGATAATTCACTATAGACCAAAATTTTGCACTATCCCTTAATGTTAGATTGTCATATAGTGCTTCCCAGGCTTTATCTTTTATTTCTCTTTTTCGAGCCTCTGTCGTACTCTTATATTCTTTCCTTATTTGGGACACTTCTATTTGATTACGTGGCTTGCATTTTAGGGCTTCTAGAAGGTTTTTATGGGCCTTGCTACAATCGGCATTAAACCATCCCTGTACTTTGCATAACATATTAGTGGGTTTGCATGTAAGTGTCACTGCAACATTTTTACATATAGTTTCGAAAGCTTTAATAACATTCCCTCCTGTGGTCATTGGGTTCCGGCATATATTAAGTTCAACACTTAGTTTATCACACAAGTTATTAAAAAAGTCCTCAACGTTAATCCTAGACCATTTAACTCGTCTACCTTGGTCATGAGCCCGGATTGCAGTGGGATAGATTGACTGTTGACCATAGTTTATTATGGTAGGGTTAAAATTGGTCAGTTCCATAATAACCGGATTATGGTCACTAAATGCCGTCAAAATGGCGTTATATGAGATGACATTTTTAAGAATGCTAGGTGACCCAAAGATAAAATCAATGATAGTATTACTACCTCTAGCACTGTAAGTTACCACTCTGTCTTTTGGATTTGCAAAAGCGGGTTCTGACATATCCAAATTTATCAGCAGTTCTTCTAGGGCACCCCCTTTTGCAGAGTGTTCAAAGTGCGGATGGGTCAAATATTCATCTTCCTGGGGACCCCTGTTATAACAGTTTAGTTGACAAGGGTGTGTGTTAAAATCACCAAAAAGTATATAGTGAACAAAAGTAGATTGACTCTTTTTATAATGGTTTAAAAAATCAGCCAGCATTAGGATATTTTCATTTCCTTGTGACCCTTCTGTTGAATTATAAAAATTTACATAGAGGATTTTTTCCCCCGTATTCATCAAAACCTCTAGAATTAAACAGTTAGGAGAGTTGACATTTATAATTTTCATCGCCCCCATGTGGCTTACCGAAATTAAGAGTGCTAAGCCTCCCTTGCTTCTGCCCCTGTTCGACTTTTGTGCTGATACAAAGAAGGATACATATCCTTCTACCCAAAAGTTACATTCGGTGTCCCAGGTTTCTTGTAGTGTAACCACATCCTGTTGTTTAATGATTTCAAGCCATAGTGTATCATCCCTTTTGGCTTGTAAACCAGAGATATTCCATGTCATTAGCTTCACAGTTCTGTTGACCACATTATTTCCTGGCTGTTCCTTCACCCCCTCCTGGGTGGTCAGTCAGATAAAAACACAGAAATAAGAGAGTTCACAGAGAAGGATGCCAGATTAATAACATGTACAGAACATGTCTTATTAAAATTAGAACCAGATGGCATGTATCCAGGAATACCATCAGTTGCAGGAATTTTACCAATAAAAGGATTTTTGATGGAATTGATTGAAAGTTTATGTAACTTTCTGATCACAGGTTCACAGAAAATAAATGAAAAGAACAGAATAGTGTAGGAGATTAAAAGCATATTTTTCCCATGTTGTCCTGTGGTACCAAATCCAGCCAATATATTTTTTCACATTCCATGTGCTGAAGAATGGCTTACTTTTATTGATTTTTGCAAAGCTCATGTCACAGTGCCATTGCATGAGAATAGTCAGGAGTACTGTCAAAACGAAGATGAATACCTGGGACACAAAATTGGAAAGGGAGGTAGAAAGGTGTCACCAGAGAGGGTGGAAATAATTTCCAAGAAAAATCCACCTCAAATTCAGAAAGAAGTCAGGAACTTTTTGGGAATGGTTAGCTGCTGTAGAGAGTGGTTACTAAACCTTTCCCTAGTGGCTAAGCTTTTACTGAGGCTGACACACAAGGGCGTGTCTGATCCGTTTCCATTGGCCAACAATTGCACAAAAGCACTCCTAGAGTTGAAAGAGAAAGAATGTCGAGCACTAGGAATGAAAGTTTCTTTGAATAAAAAGACACCACTTTTCAGTGGGAGGGTGGGCTGCGCTCTCTCATTGCCTATTCAAAAAGATGAATGTTTTCAAGGGTCTGTAATGGATTGCCCAATGACCTTTGACCCTAACTTCACAGAAATGTCAGCACATGAATTGGATTGTGATGAAACTGAATATGAGTGTCTAAATATCATGAAAATATGCATAAAGCCAAATTCAGACTTTAAGGATGAACGTCTGAGTCAGCCCAACAATGTCCATTTTGTAGATGGCCCATGTTTAAAAGGTGACACATTAAAAGCAGCACATGCTGTGCTCCTTATACATTATGCAGTCAAAGTGTCATGGCTCTCAGTAGTTACCTCAACCCAAAATTTGAAATTGATTGCCTTTACCAAAATAAGCGTGGCTCAAATCCACCCGAGTGACTTACCGCACTCACCTATAGTCGCTATACAGGAAGTCAGCCGGACAGTGGAGAAGAATAAACAAAGTCTTTATTAGGCCAAACAACACTCATATGAGAGGGCCCTGTACGACCTCACTCCTAGGAGTGCGAACGAGAGGACTGACTCTCTGCATCACAGCAATACATTATAATGCAATACAGTAACAAAGGGTACGCCCCTTGTGGAAATTTACCGAGCCCCGGACCATGAAACAATGCTCTCATAGAGCAGGCATCTGCACCTGCGAGGGATACATTATTATCTCTACTCAAGGCCATGGAACTGGGTTTCGGCGTCTCCGGGCATGAGAATATTACTGATAAGGGGGCTCGTTAGTTTCGGTCACAGTAAGCTAAGAAGTGAAAACTGCTGTCTTAGTGCTTTTCTGTATTCCTGCGGGAGGGGCATGAGCGAGCAGAGCCCGCAGGCACCGAGAGTTACACAAGATGGTGGCACACAAGCTAAGCTAAGAAACTAATATGGTCACACATACATTTGAATATAAGCATTGAGGGAGAAGGTAAAGTCAGCATAAGTGCATATACGAACCGCATTAGTTAGTCATATGATGCTAACTCGCACATCATCATAGGGTAATCAGAGCATCGAAAAGTGAATTCTATCAGCCCCTCCTTTTAGCATCATTGGCTAACTATAGCCTCATTTATTTGCAAAAGGCAGTGTCGACATCCATTCTAGGGGCTGGAATTTAAGTCATTAATCTAGAACATCTTCAGCAATAAACATTAACCAACTTGCATCAGCAGGAATTTCAGTAACCATAGAAGTGGCATATTGACCATGTAACTTCTTTTTCGGACGTATATTTGCAGCACACATCGAGCAACATGGAGGGAGGCAATATATGCAAAGGCAGCAAGACAGAATTACACTCACCACTCCAACCAAGCCCATCAATATTTTCCAACCCCAGGAAGAAAAGGCGCCCCAGAGCCACCCTTGTAGAGACCATGTCCCATTATCTTGGTGCAGTTCAGTCGCTAATCTATGCAATTTTTGTACTGCCAAGTTAACAGTCGGGGCGGAGTCAGGGATATAAACACAGCAAGATGTCCCGATGACGCGGCAGGCCCCGCCCCTATCAGCTAGTATGACGTCAAGGACCATCCTGTTCTGGATCGTGAATAATCTCATAGCCTGAATTTCAACAGATATATTAGTCGTTATGTCAGCCTCAGTCAGAACCACTTTTTCCATGACCCTAGACAGTCGTCTAATAGCTCTACTGTTAAATATCGGGCCCCAGAAAGGTAGCAAACCCTTAGAGAAATCAGTCCATTGCTGATACGAGGTGTCCGTCTGGTCGACGTCATCTACCTGAAGTTCCCTCCTTTTACGCTGCTCTAGCGGCTGCTCCTGAGGACTGGGAAATCGACGATGAGTTTTGTGGTAATCAGAGGGAGCCACATAAACAGGGGGAATCATGTAAGCTAGATAGCACACCCCACCCCAACCCTCAGGTAACCACAGGTATCCATTATCACCGCAAATGAAATAGATACTTGGTGGAGCAATCAAAGAGGGGCTCAGGGGCAGGCGAATGGAAGCAGTGACATTACAAGAGCTATTACCAACCTTTATGGGACCCCTTCCCTCTATACAGAAAAATGGGGAAGGACCCACCACAGCCAGAGGTATCAAGGACTTAGAACTGTCATTACTCTGTGGAGGGTGTCTGTAAGATAGGGTGGCGTTCAATTTAAGGAAACTGTCCCTCAGTCTGTCAGTATCATTTGGTATCAGGAATCGGCCCAACCTTTTCTCACATGTCTCTATGAAAGTCTGATCAAAACGCCCATCAGTATATATTCGTCCAAGGGAAGCGGAGGGCAGAGGGCGTACTCGCATTGTCATTGTCCACCCTCTATTCTGTAGTCGAGGAGTCAGGGAATCTGGCTGCTGGAAGTATTTAACAAGACCTATAAGAGTATACCACCCCACACAACTATTCACTGGCGTCAAAGGAAGAGCAAGGAATCTGTCTTTCTTATAGGCAGCAGAGGGTAAGAGCCCGCAAACCCAACAGTCAGTCAAGTTGGTAGTGGCATGTGCATGATGCAAAGTCTTAATAAAAACATTTTCTTTGTAATTCTTGCGTAACATTCTCTCTCCATAATCGACAGTCACCATAACATGTTCAGGAGCAGCAGTGGGCGTGGGTGCGAAAACATGGACAGGGTAAGCCTTGTCTAGAAAAAACAATATTCCGAGAGTCACTAAAAAGGCAATCAAAACAATTATTATGACTACAATCTTTCCTTTCCGTGGAAGGGCCAACCAAGGGGAATCAGGCACAGGTCTCGGAGGAGCCGCAAAAGGCTGCTCCTCATCAGGGATGGGACGCCCAAAGGGATACATTGTAGTACAGTCTTTCAAAAATATCGGAAATCAAAAAATAAAAAATCACACTACTACTAGAAAAATAGTCCCAGACAATCCTCAACCGGCCAGAGGGGTTCTTCAACCCTTAAAAGGGATCTTCTCCCTGTGTCCTTCAAAGCCTCACAGGCAGGCTTTTACCGTCCATACCTATTTCCCACGATGCTCTTCAACAATACAGAAACAAGGGAAGCACTTAATTCAGGCCCTGCACCACTCTATAGTCCCAAGGAACACAATCTTCGGCTAAACACCAGGGCTCTTATAAGTCCATCCCTACCACTAAATCTTCTTATTTAGGAAATCCACTAAGCCCTTCTTCCGGTGTCTAGTCCATCAATTTCAGCACTATTACTTGTTAACTTTTTTTCGGGGCCTGAAATTATAACGAGTGCTCCCTGGCACTTCAGGATCCGTGAACAAGGCAGGTGTATCTGTGGCAAACGCTGGTCTTTCTGATATCTCTTCACTAGTAACAAGGGGAGTAGTAGAGCTCACTGAAGCCTCAATTCCGCTACGCTCTTCTCCAATCAGTGAAGCATCCGAGAAAGGAGTATACCTCGGGATATATTCACACTCTTGATCAGCGATGCCATCCTGGACCCATTGGTCATAGGGCAACGGGAGCGGGACTCTCTTTACATGAGAAGCGTGAGTCCACGCTTTCCTGCCCTCGATCCGAAGTGCAGTACGGGTGGTGAGGAGCACCTGGCGTGGCTCTGACCACCTTGGCTCCAAGCACGACTTCCGCTGATATCTTCGGACGACGACCCAGTCCCCTGGTTGGATGGCGTGTCCAGGCCCCTCCGGCAACGGCTTCAGAGTGTCTGCTACCTGCTGATGAATAGAACGAAGATCTTTAGTCAAGGCATACAGATAATCTGTCAACAAAGGGTAAGGTACTTCAGTGAAACATTTAGGCCTGGGCACTCCCCAGATATTGGCCGGGCGGCCGAATACCACTTCGTGGGGGGAGACGCCCATTTTTGCATTTACAGTCACTCTCGTCGAAAGCAAAGCTAAGGGAAGGGCGTCTGGCCAACGGAGACCTGTACTCTCACATATTTTGGCCATCTTGAGCTTGAGCGTGCCGTTAAACCGCTCCACGAGTCCTGCTGCCTGAGGATGTAAGGCTGAATGGAATTTCTGCGATATGTGCAGACCTTTACATATTTGTTTCACTAATTCTGCGTTAAAGGACGTGCCATTATCACTCCAGATCACCCTAGGTAATCCGAAGCGGGAGAAATACTCCTTTATCAACATTTTTGCAGTAGACATGGCCGTGCAGTCTTTCGTTGGGTACGCCTCCACCCACCTACTAAAGGCACATACGACTACAAGGACGTACTTCAAGTTGTTTACTCTTTCCATTTCAATGTAATCCATCTGAATCACCTCGAAAGGGAAAGAAGGTGGTGCAAAATTTCCAGTTGGGACAGGGGTACCCTTTCCAGGATTGTGTCTCAAACACACCATACATTGAAGGACCAGGTGAGTGGCCAATTTAGAAATATTCTTATTGCTCCACACTGGGTCTAACAGTTTGCATATGCCCTTTGCACTAACATGGGCAGGCCCGTGTGCCATCGTCACCACTGGAAGGACATACGCATTCGGGAGCATCCATCGTCTTTTGTCTGTCACATCCGTCCAGCATTCATCCGCATCTAGTCGTCCCTGCCCATCCTTCCATGCTCTCAATTCCTCATCTGTCGCTTTACTCTGTATGTTCTTGACACTCTGTACAGTGTCTGCGAACATATGAACATCTGGGACCCATCTAGCTGGTCCTGCCACAAACATTCGTGGTAATTTCTCTCTAGCAGTCTCTTTTGCTGTTTCGTCGGCGAAAGCGTTGCCTCGCCCTACATCATCCACTATTGTCTTGTGTGCGCTACATTTTATCACAGCCAATCTTTTGGGTAGTGTCAGGGCCGTTAACAGTCGTAATATCAGTGGGCCATGCTGGATGCGTTGTCCGTGAGAGGTCAGGAATCCCCGTTCTGCCCAAAGCCTCCCATAATTATGAGCCACGCCGAAGGCGTATTGGCTATCAGTATAAATGTTCACATCCAACCCCTCACTCAACTCACATGCTCTCAGTAAGGCAATAATCTCGGCAGCCTGAGCAGAATTGTAAGGTATTCTAGAAGTCTCCACCACCGTCTGCAATGTTGTTATTGCATATGCTGCTGTCGATGTACCATCTGGTAATTTAAAACATGACCCATCCACATACAACTCCCCATCTGGTTCGTCCAAGGGCCTGTCTGTCAGATCCACCCTCCCCTTTGTCTTCTCTTCAGTCCTGAACAAACAATCATGTATGTCATCGTCTTTGGTATCTGTATCTGTGGGGATCGGTAACAAGGTGGCAGGATTCAGTGTAGCACACCTTTTTATCGTAACATGGGGTGCAAAAAGAGTCATCTCATAACCCGTAAGACGAGCACTAGTTAAGTGCTGCGTCTGTGTCCTGTTCAGCAAAATGTCCACAGCATGCGGTACCATTACTGTGAGGTCTGATCCCAGTACGAGCCCTGCCGACTGTCTTATAGAAACCGCAGCAGCCGCCGTGGCTCTCAGACAACTCGGCAGCGCTCTTGCCACATTATCGAGCATGGCAGAGAAGTAAGCACAAGGTCTCTGCTTCCCCCCGAAACACTGAGTTAAGACAGACAACGCGCAACCTTCCGCCTCGTGCACGTAGAGAACAAAAGGCTTCTGGTAATCAGGTGTTCCAAGAACTGGCGCAGAACACAAAGACGTTTTTAGTGACTCAAACGCTTCTTGACATGCGGGGGTCCAGGGTAGGGGCTCGCGCACTTCCTTGGTAGTCAGATACAATAGGGGTTTTGTTAGTAACGCGTAGTTAGGTATCCACTGGCGACAATACGATGTTATGCCCAAAAACGCGCGCACCTCTCGCTGCGTGTTAGGTACCTGCATGTTAGTGATCGCTTTTATGCGCTCTGGCGTCAATCTCCTCCCCACTTTCGAAAGGAGGTGACCGAGGTAGGTGACCTCCGTTCGACAGTATTGAAATTTCGGAAGGGACACTTTATGCCCCCTTGTAGCCAAATGGTGCAACAATTTCACAGTAGCATCCCGACAACCTTGCTCGTCGTCTGATGCTATTAGGATATCATCCACATATTGCAACATGACGTTGCCAGGTGGAAGTTCTAGTTCATCCAATTGCGCCTTCAGAGCCTGACTGTATATGCTCGGACTTTCAGTGTACCCCTGAGGAATTCTTTTAAAGCGGAAACTGCGGCCAGCCAATGAGAATCCGAAAAGATATCTGCTCTCTTCATGCACTGGTATACTGAAGAAAGCATTTTTTAAATCTAGGACAGAAAAATATTTAGCCGAAGGGGGTATCATTGTCAATATTGTGGTAATGTCCGAGACCACCGGGTACTGTGGCTCCACTACTCTATTCACCTGTCGCAAATCAATCACAAATCTATAAACATCAGGAGTATTATCAGTAGCATCAGGTGAACGTCTTTTGAGTATAGGTAAAATAGGACTGTTGCATATGTTCGAATCAGTCTCTTCCACTACACCAGACCGTACTAAATCTTGTATTATTTGCAGCAAGGCCTTTTCTCCCTCCCTAGGAATTCTGTATTGTGGAACTCTGGGCAATTTGGCTCCCACCTTCACTCTAATGGACACCGGGGCAATATCCATTTCACCAACATCAGTATCACTAACAGCCCACAAGCTGTCGGGTATGCCTCGGAATTCAGGTGGTAATTTGTCATCCTTTGAAAAACACTGCAATGGGCGGGCAACATTCGGTCCTAGAGTAAGGTACACGCCATCCGGAGAACAATAAATGGTGGCATGCAATCTCTTCAATAAGTCTAAACCCAGTAAATTTTCTCCACAATTCGATGTCAATAGAAATGGTGAATCAACAGTAAAAGGGCCAATTGTCAACGTGAGAGGTTTAGAAATGGGGCTAATCACCGGAGTTCCCGCGAAACCCACGGATATATTATTCTTGCCAGACAGAGCCGCCCCTGGGACCCGAGAACGAGCCACCGAACTTTTCATTGCACCCGTATCCACTAGAAATTTTTGTTGAGACCCCATTAAGTCAGCTTCGACGTAAGGTCCCCTTTGATCAACTTCCATAAGTACTGGTCCCAGGCTCTGTCCTACGCTGTCCTAGTTGTGGGAGAACCCTGTCAGGTCATCAACTGAGTAATCATCATTATAGTACTGGCCACCCCCACTCTGTAACTGTTGCCTGTTTGTATTATTGTCAAAATAATTTCCACCCGGTCTCCCGCCTCCTTCCGATCGTGCCACCTGCCTTCCGGTATCACTACCACCTCTTCCTCGTCCTCGCCCTACACCAGTACTCGACTGAAACAGGGGGCAATCCCTCCACCAATGCCCCTCCTGCTTGCACTTCGCGCACTGATTCGGTCCCAGCCTTTCCCTGCTCTCACCTCTCCCAAATCCGCCTCCGCGGCTCGGCGCCGCACCCCTGCCTCTGCCTCTTGCCACCTGCTGCAACAAAACCCTTGTCTTTAAATCCTTAGCCTTCTTTTCCTGCTTGACCTTATTCTCATTTTCCCTATGCTCGTAATATTGCGCCATACTGAGTATTCCCGAAGGAGAGGACGTTGTCCACGTGCTCTCCGACGCCTGCAGTCTAGCTGATATTTCAGGCAATAAGTTCGTGACAAACCTGTTAACAAAGAGCCGCAACCCTCCATCCTGTGACACATCCTGTCCACTGAAATCCATAAATGTTTCCTCAAACCTCGTAAAGAAATCAGATACCGCCTCATCCTTTTTCTGCTTACAGGCCGTTAACTTATCCCAATCTACCTTTTTCGGGGGAATGAGAGAATGCATATACTTAATAATACGCCCTGGTAATGCTAGTATCTCAGCCTTCGGCTTCTCCCCTGGCTTGCGCTCCTTATCCCAGTCCTGCAGTTCCTGCCACGTACCCCCTAACTCCTCCACGTGATCAGTACCTTTCACTTGTCGCCACACATCAACCGGGACCAAAAGCCCGAAAAACAATTCAACATCAGCCAACGTCATCACAGTGGAAGACGCCGCTTCCGTAAGCTCTTTGTAATAGGCGGTCGGATTCTTTCTGGAATCCGGCAGCTGAGCCTTTAATGACAACACCTCACTTCTCTTCCATGGCGTATACACCCATTGCTCCTGGAAATGTGCATCAATTCTGTTCCTTGTAACAGCTCTCGTGACCGGGTCTAACAACTCGGGGACCTCGGGATGAAAAATAGGGTGCACCTCGCGCATTGGGTGGAGACCTGGGAAGTGGGGTGTACCAGCAGAGGGTAATTCATTCCTGTATTGCAATAGCGCGCGCAGACTACTCATAACTTCTTTCACTCCAGTGTTCGTTCTATATGCTCCAGCCTGTATATCTCGTAAAACCGCCGGAGCCACACCTCCATATCCCTGCTCCCATAGCGGTATCAATACATTAGACATGTGCCACAAAACGTGTTGTTGCATCAAGGGCTCAAAATCCTTCATGGTGGACCAAATATCCTCGAACGAATAAATATTATTCCTGGCCCATTGACACGCCTGATTAGCCACCATACTTTTTTCATCTAAACCAACTGTAGAGCGCGTAAGCAGCTTCCGTACCTGTGAAAACAATCCGCTACCTGCGCCGCGACTCGGTGTGAGCATCTCCTGACTGGGGGTGGTACTAGCTGAAACAGTAGGGAGTGCTAAAGAAAATGGTGAGGGTGCAGGTGAAGTGGTCTGGAGTAGAGAAACGAGGGGTGTCGAGGGCAGAGATAGTTGGGGGGCACTCGCTGAAGGACCTGGAACGGCACTACTAGGGGCCGAAAGTGGCAAGGAGGGGTACAAGGGTTGTGGGGCATAAGGGGGAGGGGGTCGGGCATTCAAAATGTCCTCCATCTCATCTGGGTCGTCCTCTCGCACTACATAACTTTTATTTTCTTTCAACCTACAAAGTCTATCTGAGCGCTCCATACGTAGCGCGTTCTCATTCCCCATCTGCTCACTCGCCTTCTGCGCCATAGTCTTGTTGGACCTTCTATACTCCTCTTTCTCCTCTCGCATCTTACGTTTCCTGGCCTCTTTCTGCCACACTCGCAAAGAGTCGAACATACTCTGACGGCTACGCTTAGCAAACAATTTGTCCTGCAAGTAGTCCAATTTAGCCTCATCAAAGGAACCCGTCAAAGGCCATTGTAAATCTACATTATCAGCAGTGTACCGGTGCCACAAAGTTCCAAACAAAAGCGGGACCAGTCCATGTTTGACATACATGTCAAAGCTCGGAGTCCCTTCAGGGGGTGCAGGTTGGCTCTCGGCCAGTCTAGTATCTGAGGGTCGACAACAGCATCCAAAGCATCGCAACTTACTAAAACAGGGCATCTTTACTTCGGTGCGAAAGAAAACACTTCACCACAAACCAGTCACTAGCTCGAGCACATTCACACACACATATAGACATACATTAGAAAACCGCGCACACACATATACAATACCTCCAAACACGTGTTACCGTATGAGACAAGGCCCGTCGACCAAGTCCTGGGGAACCTGGACTCTACCGCAGACCGAACAGTACACTAACTGTCCTGAGGGCGGGGAACAGATCCGCCACCCGTGCGGCACTATGGATTGCTGCGCTCTTTACCGCGGGAAACCCAGATCTCACCTCCACTGAACCACCACACTAGGAGTTCAGGGTAAGCACCGGAGTCTTCCCACAGTGAGCCACGCCTTCACCACAGTACCACCCGGTCGGATCACTAATACCAATGACATCTAATACGTCCCCACCCTCGTCAAGTCTGTCAGAGCACCAACTCGTACTCTGAGTTCCCCGGAGCACACTAGCCCCAGGAGCGCACCGGCTCCTCTAACCACTGGAGACACCCTAGTCTCCCGGAACACTCCCGTTCCTGAAACAATCAAAGGTGGACCACTCACCTTCCGTAGGCGGCACCGACCTCTACCGTTCTCCACCTCCGGCTGCCAGGACCAACACGGTCAGCTTCAAGTTCCGCCTTCTGGACCCCGGCGTAAGATCCGAACCGGGACCTCTCCCGATCAGCAGGGTGGGGCAGCGCTGCGAGAACCAAGCTCGGCATCAGATGGGTACCCGGACCCACCGTGCCGACCAGCGGGTCCCCGGTCTTCTGCTACCCCCTTACGGGTGAGAAAGATCCTTATCGCGGGGTCCCTATTCGGGCGCCATCTGATAAGCGTGGCTCAAATCCACCCGAGTGACTTACCGCACTCACCTATAGTCGCTATACAGGAAGTCAGCCGGACAGTGGAGAAGAATAAACAAAGTCTTTATTAGGCCAAACAACACTCATATGAGAGGGCCCTGTACGACCTCACTCCTAGGAGTGCGAACGAGAGGACTGACTCTCTGCATCACAGCAATACATTATAATGCAATACAGTAACAAAGGGTACGCCCCTTGTGGAAATTTACCGAGCCCCGGACCATGAAACAATGCTCTCATAGAGCAGGCATCTGCACCTGCGAGGGATACATTATTATCTCTACTCAAGGCCATGGAACTGGGTTTCGGCGTCTCCGGGCATGAGAATATTACTGATAAGGGGGCTCGTTAGTTTCGGTCACAGTAAGCTAAGAAGTGAAAACTGCTGTCTTAGTGCTTTTCTGTATTCCTGCGGGAGGGGCATGAGCGAGCAGAGCCCGCAGGCACCGAGAGTTACACAAGATGGTGGCACACAAGCTAAGCTAAGAAACTAATATGGTCACACATACATTTGAATATAAGCATTGAGGGAGAAGGTAAAGTCAGCATAAGTGCATATACGAACCGCATTAGTTAGTCATATGATGCTAACTCGCACATCATCATAGGGTAATCAGAGCATCGAAAAGTGAATTCTATCAGTCATACGGACTGATGCAGTCAAGTCACTGTGCAGGTAGGCTAAAAAGTTTACCAATGCAGGGTCCAAACCCAACTCCGAGAGAATCGTCCACAACTTCGACCTATTTACTAGGTCGAACGCTGTGGACAAGTCCATAAAAGCCAGATGGACCGACCCCCTAGCAGCGACGGTATATTTACAAATGGTCATGTATAAATTAAGACACTGTTCCTCAGTACCCCTCCCTGTTCTAAATCCATATTGGGTATTGCATAAAATTTCATTTTCCTTTTCCCACATATTAATTTTATTTAAGATGACCTTACTGAGAATCTTAAATGACGAGTCAAGTAACGATATCTGTCTATAACACCTAGGATCTCCCCTTTGCCCCTTCTTAAAAATTGGGATGATGACCGAGTGTGACCAAGAAATCGGTATGTCAGACGTGTTCATACATGCTAAATTAAAAACATTTGCAAGTACTATGGACCATATATAAGGATGTGCTTTGTACATATCAGCGGGAACCCCATCCGGGCCAGGGGTTTTCCCGCCAGCAGTATTTTCTATGGCATTTAGTACTTCTTTAACCGTTACCCTTAAAGGAGTATCCGTGGTTAAGGAATCTATAGGGATAAAAGGAGTAGTGGTGATCTTACTACCATAGATGGTTTCAAAGTGGTCTAACCATTGTTTCTCGGTGATATTCACCTCTAGTGCTTCATTCTCTCTACCATTAAACAAAGGATAATTCACTATAGACCAAAATTTTGCACTATCCCTTAATGTTAGATTGTCATATAGTGCTTCCCAGGCTTTATCTTTTATTTCTCTTTTTCGAGCCTCTGTCGTACTCTTATATTCTTTCCTTATTTGGGACACTTCTATTTGATTACGTGGCTTGCATTTTAGGGCTTCTAGAAGGTTTTTATGGGCCTTGCTACAATCGGCATTAAACCATCCCTGTACTTTGCATAACATATTAGTGGGTTTGCATGTAAGTGTCACTGCAACATTTTTACATATAGTTTCGAAAGCTTTAATAACATTCCCTCCTGTGGTCATTGGGTTCCGGCATATATTAAGTTCAACACTTAGTTTATCACACAAGTTATTAAAAAAGTCCTCAACGTTAATCCTAGACCATTTAACTCGTCTACCTTGGTCATGAGCCCGGATTGCAGTGGGATAGATTGACTGTTGACCATAGTTTATTATGGTAGGGTTAAAATTGGTCATTTCCATAATAACCGGATTATGGTCACTAAATGCCGTCAAAATGGCGTTATATGAGATGACATTTTTAAGAATGCTAGGTGACCCAAAGATAAAATCAATGATAGTATTACTACCTCTAGCACTGTAAGTTACCACTCTGTCTTTTGGATTTGCAAAAGCGGGTTCTGACATATCCAAATTTATCAGCAGTTCTTCTAGGGCACCCCCTTTTGCAGAGTGTTCAAAGTGCGGATGGGTCAAATATTCATCTTCCTGGGGACCCCTGTTATAACAGTTTAGTTGACAAGGGTGTGTGTTAAAATCACCAAAAAGTATATAGTGAACAAAAGTAGATTGACTCTTTTTATAATTGTTTAAAAAATCAGCCAGCATTAGGATATTTTCATTTCCTTGTGACCCTTCTGTTGAATTATAAAAATTTACATAGAGGATTTTTTCCCCCGTATTCATCAAAACCTCTAGAATTAAACAGTTAGGAGAGTTGACATTTATAATTTTCATCGCCCCCATGTGGCTTACCGAAATTAAGAGTGCTAAGCCTCCCTTGCTTCTGCCCCTGTTCGACTTTTGTGCTGATACAAAGAAGGATACATATCCTTCTACCCAAAAGTTACATTCGGTGTCCCAGGTTTCTTGTAGTGTAACCACATCCTGTTGTTTAATGATTTCAAGCCATAGTGTATCATCCCTTTTGGCTTGTAAACCAGAGATATTCCATGTCATTAGCTTCACAGTTCTGTTGACCACATTATTTCCTGGCTGTTCCTTCACCCCCTCCTGGGTGGTCAGTCAGATAAAAACACAGAAATAAGAGAGTTCACAGAGAAGGATGCCAGATTAATAACATGTACAGAACATGTCTTATTAAAATTAGAACCAGATGGCATGTATCCAGGAATACCATCAGTTGCAGGAATTTTACCAATAAAAGGATTTTTGATGGAATTGATTGAAAGTTTATGTAACTTTCTGATCACAGGTTCACAGAAAATAAATGAAAAGAACAGAATAGTGTAGGAGATTAAAAGCATATTTTTCCCATGTTGTCCTGTGGTACCAAATCCAGCCAATATATTTTTTCACATTCCATGTGCTGAAG
Source organism: Lissotriton vulgaris (assembly GCF_964263255.1). NCBI lineage: Eukaryota > Metazoa > Chordata > Amphibia > Caudata > Salamandridae > Lissotriton > Lissotriton vulgaris. The sequence goes on along the minus strand of NC_141698.1, from coordinate 273,990,780 downwards.
AATGGCTTACTTTTATTGATTTTTGCAAAGCTCATGTCACAGTGCCATTGCATGAGAATAGTCAGGAGTACTGTCAAAACGAAGATGAATACCTGGGACACAAAATTGGAAAGGGAGGTAGAAAGGTGTCACCAGAGAGGGTGGAAATAATTTCCAAGAAAAATCCACCTCAAATTCAGAAAGAAGTCAGGAACTTTTTGGGAATGGTTAGCTGCTGTAGAGAGTGGTTACTAAACCTTTCCCTAGTGGCTAAGCTTTTACTGAGGCTGACACACAAGGGCGTGTCTGATCCGTTTCCATTGGCCAACAATTGCACAAAAGCATTCCTAGAGTTGAAAGAGAAAGAATGTCGAGCACTAGGAATGAAAGTTTCTTTGAATAAAAAGACACCACTTTTCAGTGGGAGGGTGGGCTGCGCTCTCTCATTGCCTATTCAAAAAGATGAATGTTTTCAAGGGTCTGTAATGGATTGCCCAATGACCTTTGACCCTAACTTCACAGAAATGTCAGCACATGAATTGGATTGTGATGAAACTGAATATGAGTGTCTAAATATCATGAAAATATGCATAAAGCCAAATTCAGACTTTAAGGATGAACGTCTGAGTCAGCCCAACAATGTCCATTTTGTAGATGGCCCATGTTTAAAAGGTGACACATTAAAAGCAGCACATGCTGTGCTCCTTATACATTATGCAGTCAAAGTGTCATGGCTCTCAGTAGTTACCTCAACCCAAAATTTGAAATTGATTGCCTTTACCAAAACATGCAGTATATCTGCTAAATTGGAAGTCACTGTTTTCATGGGAGAGAGAAATGCTAATTCAGTTGCACAAAATTGTGTTCTGTTAACATATACATTCAATGGAATCTTCACAGTTGAATTAAAAGAGGTTCAAGAAAATGTTTTCAGAAGCAGAACTACAGGGTTGTATCAGAACTGTTTTTGAGAAAAGTGACAACTGCAAAGTGGCAAATGTGTTATTGCAAAAACTGATGCCCAGGTATAGATTGCCAGTTTCTCTGAAATCAGATCATAATGGGGTCTCAAAGATGATGAGTGCAGAACAACAGATTGGACAAGGAGTGGATTGTAGCTAACTGCCTGAAGTGTGTAGTATTCTCACATGATATTTCTTTCCCTATGTTTCTTCACACTAGCTGCTCAGCCTGTGTGTGTGTCTACTCTGTATGGAATGTTAGTGAGTGGACATTCACTAGAATGCCTGGGTGACTGGAGGAGGTGTGACAGTTGGTCAGAGGGGCTGAGCAGCTAGCAGGCTGCTCCTGGTGCGGTTGTGTATTATCTGTGAATTACCATCGATAAGACTTTTACCACCTGTTAACTTACTTGTAAATAAACTTACTTGGTTTACATCATACCAGCGTAGCGTGCTTACTACAAAGTGTTAAGCATAATAAAGCAACGCAATGGCAGCACAGAGTTACCTTTTACAAAGGACTGTGTTTCAGCATTACCAAAGTGGCTTGAAAATACATATGCAAATGCATTTGTGGAAAACACTGATGAGAACACTAGCCATTGCTGTGTAGGTCTGGTTGATGTGCAGTGTGCAGTTTCTCCCCAGATTGCAGCTGCTACACAAGATCTGCATAATGGATGGTGCAACAGTTTTGGTCTGAGAGATGCTGTGGTGAAACATCTGAATTTGATCAAAGTGAAAATAAGAATGAAAGGCCTTGGTTGAAAAAAGAGCTAAGGATTGATGGTGCTCTGTCAGAGTTTCTCAGCATCTAAGTAGTCTAATTTGCATGGAAAAGTACAGAATGCCACACTGTATGAGCCATTCTGATGGCAATCTGATGACAAAGAGCAAAGAAATGCTGAATTCTCTTTTTTTTATTTTAGTTACTTATTTTAGAGAAGACTAACTGTTCCAAGAAGCTACTTACAGAACTCTGCACTAAAACATTTGAGCTTGGCTATATATAATCTGATTACAGAAGACTTGTGTTTACCTTAGAAATAGAAGTAAAATTGTTATATGCTCAGCTTTTGCAATATGAAATGTCACTAGTGAAATTAAATATGTGTGATGAATTATAAATCATTTGATTATGATTTGATATTATCAGAAGAGTGGATTGATGGAGTAGATTTCACCTGGAGTCAGGCATTGGTTTTTTTGTGTGCTTCAGACAGACTGCATTTAAATTGCCAAGCACAGTTTGGTGCAAGTAAAAAATATGGCACATGAAAAAATATGAAAGTGAGGCCTAAATCAGTCTTAAATGATTGTGCTGAATTAACATGTGTTTTTGCAGTGTAGAGAAAAGTGGCCTTTTTAGCTTTGAAGATTAATAGAATGTGTTTCTCTCTTCCCGGCTCATCCCTTGTAATCTAAATTCACTATTTCTGTCTTAAAAGACTTTGACTTCTTGCATATTTGAATAAACATGTTTAGTTCAATAACACCTCTTTTAATAATGTGTGTGAATTAATAATGCACCAAACACTGCACATGGGGCTAAATGCTTTTTTTGCATGAAAAGTTATCTAAAATATTAAAGCATGTTGCTGTGTGTGCTGTATTAAATAAATAAATAATAAAAAAGCTGCTTGAAACTAATAGCTTGGCTAGGTAAACATTTATAAGGGGTATTAGTATGAGGGAGGGAAACATAATGGGCTGATTTACATGAAATTAATATTCTTTGTGTTTGCTTTGTTTTTTGGGCCTAAGAGAACATGGCTGCCTGTGAATCCATCAAGGCTATGACTTGCAAATCAGCTTTCCTCAAGCCACAAGGGAGTCAAGGCTATCTTGAACTTTGTACATTCTTGTGATTGTGCCAATGTACCAGTTAGTTAAAATATCCATCCTACTGCGCTGTGAAAGGAAGGAAGAAAATTAGAATGAAACATTTTTCCTAGCAAATGTTGCAAACGTATAAAATATAGTTACTCATGTATGCTTCTTTTGTTAAGACTGGCATGCTCTAGAATTTTCAATGAGTCAGGATAGTGAGATTTCATGCCATCATGACGGACCAATCACGGACAAGTTTTGCTGAAGATGAAACATTTTTGTGTAGTCTGCCAAGAATTAGAGTATAAATAATGACCTCTCTGGAGACGTGGTTGGCTTCATGCTCATTTTGGCTACTAGGCTCATTAGGCTTCAGGGGGGCATGTGAGCTCCTGAGAGAAGGAACAGATTAGACCAGACATTCTATGGGTTAAGTACGAGATTGTCGCGGGTGCAGCCTTGGGCGTCCGAGGAGAGTCAGGTGGGGGGGTTCCGTGGTGTTTTTTTTCAAAGAGTCCTTGCACGTCATATTTTGGCACGGCAGGCCACATTCCTTTGAGGTCTTGTGAAGGGGGGGCTGTTTTGCTCTTTAGACACAGACAAGAACAGCGAGTGCAGCTGATTAAGATAGAATTAGATGCTAAACTTTAAGTTTATGCTTTGCCTAATTAATTAGGTCTGAAAAGATTTATTTGTCTTATGCATTTATTTCTCTTTATGGAAGATTTTTGCCAACTATTTAATTATTGATTAGCCTTGCAAGACTGTTTTTCTTAGAATCTTTTTAAGAATTTTGTGCCACATTTTCTTTCCTACATGTAATGCTTATATTTAGACTGTAATATGTTTTATATTAATGCTATTTTTCCTGTTTTCCAAATTCTGTAACCTGATTGATATTTTACTAATGAATAAAGGGTCAGAGAAAAACTTACCTTTTGACTAGAAAATAAAATCCTTTAAAATACTCAACAACCCTCTTTATTGGCTTGAAATAATAATTGTGTTTTTGACTGTTCATGTTTATTTAAATCTCCTGAAGGTAATACATGGTGTGACGGGCCCAACACCTTTTCAGTGGTAAATTAGAGGTAGCATGAGGGTTTTGCATTGAGAAATTACCAGAAGAAATTACCGCTCCATCAATACAATTGCTATTTTTAACTGTATATGCCCGTATGGGTTTCATGGCTGTGCACTGAGGGACATCCCCTAATCAGGAGATGCATCTTGAGTTTACATATTCAACACTCTACAGGATCGGAGAGTGATACCCCAGGAGCACGCGACAAAGTGCTTTAATTTTGGAATAGTCAGGCTGTTGTGCCATACTTATTACTGTCTATGTAGACCACACAAAACAGATCAAGGAACTCCCTCAGCACTTCATTGATGAAGTACTGCAAAGCAGGTGGAGCGTTGCAGAGTCCGAAAGGAATGACCTGGTACTCAAAGAGGCCGCTTTTGGTTCTGAATGCAGTTTTCCATTCGTCACCCTTCCGGACTCTGACGAGGTGGTAAGCGCCGCACAGGTCCAACTTGGTATTTATGTTGGCGTCCTTCACCTGGTCCAGCAGATTGGATAGTAAGGGGTATCCATTTTTTAACGTAATGGCATTCATTGCCCTAAAATCGATGCACGTTCATAGATCCCCCTCCTTCTTAGCCACAAAGGAGAGAGGAGATGACACAGGTGATCTGGAATGGTGTACAAACCCGGTAAGCAGGTATTCGTCTAGGTAGTAGCGGTGGTGCTTGTTTTCCTTTTCTGTAAGGGAATAAATACGGCTACAAGGAAGCGTGGAGCATGGTATTAAATCGATCCTGGAGTCAAAGCTGTGATGCGGAGGAAGTGTGTTTGCTCCCTTTTTATCTAACACAATAGCAAGGTCCAAGGTCCATGGGAAGAGGTGTGGCGCCGCGGCTAGGGCGACTGACTCCCGAATCTGGGGATCACGGTTCGATCCCCGGCACCGGCGGCAGATTAGCCCAGCACCATGTGACTCTGGGCAATAGCTTGGTTAATCTTCCCGACGGCCCCCAGCGCCCAAAGACCCAGGTGATTGTGCGCTTTACAAATGTGGATTATTAAGTAGTCTTCAGGCACTGCTTGGGAGACCATGCCCATTCCAGTCAGGGGTAAGGCATGGGCCTGTACCTCCATGGTGCCCGGAAAGTTTGTCTGCGGGTAACAGGATGCAGAACAGTGAGCCAAATGCAGTGACATAACCCTGGATGCCCAATCGATACGGGGTTGTGATACACCAACCAAGGAAGGCCTAATATCAACCAAAACTGGGGTGCATTGATCACGTCGAATGCGATAACTTCCGTGTGGTCGTTATCAAACGTCATCCTCAATTCCTCAGTCTGAAAGCTGATAAGACCAGATGTAAGGTCCGTGCCATCAACAGCTTTTACTGTTTCGGCTTCTCCTTGTGTACCGTGGCCATACCCAGATCCGTCATGTATTGAGTGTCAATGAAATTACCGGTGGTTCCTGAGTCGATAAGGGCTGTCACCTGCCATCTCTGGCCTGAAAGAGTTTGTATAGTGACGTTCACACCCAAATGATGGTTGTTGACACACAAGGAAGGGGTCAGGGTTTTGGAATGTGAAGAAGCCAGGACCCCGCAGTCTACCGGGTTTCCTCATTTCCTGATCTGTCTCCTTTGGTGATTGGAAGCGCAAACGTTTTCCTCTCTCTTGGTCTGTTTTGTTTTACTGGGCATTCTCAGATGAAGTGCCCACTTTTGCCACAATACAATCACTGGTACTGTTTCCTTATTTTTTCCCGTTCTTCCCTGGAAAGGGGCCCCCGGATACCACCGATCTGCATTGGTTCAGGGGTTTCAGGAGACAAAGCCGCTTCCTTGTTGTTTCTTACTTTGTACGCTAGGAGTCGGGAGTCGCTTCCTTTGGTTTTTTCAGTCTTGCGCTCTTGCACACGGAAATTGAGCTCAACCATCAGATCAATAAAGGAACCATGTTCATCTGGGGGTTCTGGCATCTGAGAAAGCAGGTCCTTAAGTTCATCGTGTAGGAATCTATAGAATACGGACACCTTTTTGGTTTCTGGTCAATGCACTTCGATGACCAACCTACTGAAAACATTGTTGTAGTGCAGCAGGTCTGAGTTGCCCTGTCTCAAACCAAGGAGTTTGTTGTCTACTGATTGCACGAAGGTATGACAGGCGAACATCCTTCGCATGGTCTCCTTGAACACCGGCAGGTTGTACAGCATAGGGTCATTGTTCTCCACTAAGGATATGGATCACTGGGAAGCATCACCATCCAAGTAGGACAGTATTAACGCTACCTTGGATGCATCATCTGAAAAGGCGGATGCTTGGGCCATGAAGTGCAAGTGACACTAATGCAGGAAAACACTGTATTTGGTGCTATCCCCATAAAAGAGCTCTGGTGGTGCTAATTCTACACTGTGAGGTGCTATCACCTGTATGGGTGCAACATGGGAGGCATGTGAGGCAGGACTCCCCGTATTAAACAAAGGTGGTCTTAGTAGCCCTTCCTGCCTAACCCTCATGGAAGGAGACGGACCCCAAGGCCCTGTTATACCGCCTGCCACCTGGTTCTTTAACACTGTTATGTCCTGCCGTAAGCTAAGGTTTTCTGCCTGCTTGCTAGTAAGCATGGCCGCTATGTCCTGGAGGGTGATCTCGGGATCGCTCATGTCACCCGGGCGATATAATCAACTTGGGCTTTGGATTCTGTCAAGGAACTCACTAGTCTGACAGTAGTCTGGCGGGGCGATCTCGCAGAGATGACATGAGCATCCACCACCGTCTCCACCTACCCCTAGTAGAGGCTGACACTAACAAGGATGTAGATGGGACCGGGGAAAGATGTCAGGAAAACAAAGGGTGGGTTGTGGACTGAATGGAAAGGTGACCTCTAGTTCCTTATGACCCCTGGAGAGATGCCACCTGGAATGGGAGAGCAGGGAAGGATTAGTACCAATGAAACATACACACCCTCACTCTCTTCCGGAACACAAGCTACAGATTCATCAGCATAATCACCTTGTGACAGGCACTCGGGAATATCATAGCAAGATCAGCAGGTCATCAACTTAGACTGTAAAGCATATAGCGCTCCTGCGCGTGGACCACCAGAAAACAAGCAAGCGCTCCTGCTCGCAGTAGACCTGGAAGCCCAGCAAGCGCTCTTGCGCAATGGAATAATCAAAGAAACAAGCAAAGTAACTTAGCGCTCCTGCGCATGAAAGGACAAGAAAACTAAGCAAGTGTTCCTGCAATTTGAAAACCCCCAAAAGTAACTTAGCGCTCCTACGCATGTAAGGACAAGAAAACCAAGCAAGTGCTCCTGCAATTTGAAAACCCCCAAAAGTAACTTAGCGCTCCTGCGCATGTAAGGACAAGAAAACCAAGCAAGTGCTCCTGCACTTTGAAAACCCACCCAAAAGTATCTTTAGCGCTCCTGCACGCCCTGGCACCCAGCAAGTGCTCCGGTCAGAGGAAACCACAGAGTGACCAAGCGTTCCTGCGCTGAGCTCTAGGTCGCGGGGTCCGATAACAGTGAGTAGCAGGAAGTATAAGAATACCAAAGTACCTTATGAAGCAGAGACGTGCCGTGCGCGAGTCTCAGTCAGGAAATGTCACGGAAGCAGAGGTTCAGGAACGTCCTGAGTCAAAGGAATTAATCCAAAGCACAAATGCAACGAGAACCCATAGTGACCCCTTTGAATGATCTAACTTCCAAAAGAATACCTAAGAAAGTTCAGTGGACAGTTAGCTGTCAACAGCCATTTGATGACCTGAAGCAGGCCATGTGTACTGCTCCAAATCGGCAAAGTCCTGATTATTCCAAACAATTCATTGTTCAAACAGATGCATCTGAATTGGGGTAGGAGCTGTATTACCACAATTGAATGCAGAGGGTCAGGATCAGCCAGTAGCTTTCATTAGCAGAAGGCTGAACCCCAGAGAGAAACGTTGGTCAGCAATGGAGATGGAAGCCTTTGCTGTGGTTTGGGCTCTGAGGAAGTTGAGGCCATATCTGTTTGGTACTCACTTCATTGTTCAGACAGACCATAAGCCCCTCTTGTGGCTAAAACAGATGAAGGGTGAAAACCTCAAACTCTTGAGGTGGTCCATTTCCCTACAGGGGATGGACTATACAGTGGAACATAGACCTGGGAGTAATCATGCCAATGCAGATGGACTCTCCAGATATTTCCACTTAGAACATTAAGACTCAACTGGGCAAGGTTAGTTTAATGTCCTTGCATTTGGAGGGTTGTGTAGGAAAGTAGTATCTGCTTCTTATGGTTACCCTCACTTTTTTCTGATGTCACACTTTGGACTAGTCTGACTGGAATCCTGCTATTAAAGACCTCAGTCTATATGATTTCTCCCTTAAATTGATATGCATGTACTTTAGGTACACTCCAGATTGGATTCCGGGGTACCCTTATCAATCCCTAGTATATGGTATACAATGTACCCAGGGCATAGGTTCCCCAGAGGCCTCCCATGGGATGAAACATGTATTATGCCACCCCTGAGAGGCCATCCACATTGACACGACAAGCCTGCTGCAGCAGACTGTGTAAGCTGGTGCTTGCACCACTTACTTAGGATATAGGTTCAATATATCTATCTAAATCACTACACTTAAATGCTTATCAGTCTCCCCTATGGCAGGCCTTGACAATCCTGAAGGCAGGGTGCTGGGTTTTATGTGAGAGGGTACCCATGCATGAGCAGATCCCCTCTGCAGCCTTCGGAGATCATTCTCCGGGGTTGTCTGTGATGCAGCCAGACATATATGTTTAAGTGCATTATAATCTCACTGTAAATGCTAACTTTAAAACGGCTGCATAGAAGCATGTTGTGTTTGGTGTCAAACACCTTGGAATCATACCTCCACACCAGTAAGTGGTGCAGGAGGTATGATTCCACCCTTCCAAAGGGACATATGTGGGTCACCGGTCTACCCGATACCAGTTTTCTCGACCTGAGCAGCACAAAATGGATGCTGCCAGCCCCAGACACGATTCTCCTCTCCTGCTGCTGAGCCAAGATCAAGCAGAGGAAGGCATGACAATAGGCATCCTGTCACAGGGAGGTGTAACCACCTCCCAGACAGGGTTTACTGTATTGGGGCTGGGTGGGTGCACTCTGAGAGTGCCCGAAAGTCTACATTGGGGGCACATTTGGTGTCCCTGTGCATAGTCCAGCTCAAACCAGTTCTGGGAGCCATTTGCTCCTGCTCTGGCGTGAAACTGGACAAAGGACATGGGTGTTGCCACCCCTCTGTCCTGCTCCTCCCCTAGGTGGGTCCATATAATCTTTCCAACCCCTTCTCATGGGTATACAGTGGGTTACCTGACTACAGGACTTTAGTTAGATTTTACCTGGACAAGATTCTGCTAAGAAGAAACCAAGTACTTCGACTGCCTGCATGACGCTGGATGACTGAAGATTCTCCCTTGGAGTAAAAGAGTTAATCCCCTGCAAAAGCAGGCCCCTAAACCCATCTGACTGGTTGGCTTCGCCCAAGCTCCTGAGGACTCCAAAGATTTCAGCAACACAGAGCATGGGTCACCGAAGGTTCCTGAGGTCGATGTGCCCTCTCAGTGATTTTGACACCAGCATCCCTCGTGGGGACCGTGCAACCTGAAACCCTGTGCACCATGTACTTTTGCAGTTGCATATGCTTGTTGACAATTCCTAAGCTTGTGCATTGGTCTCAGTATAGTCCTGACCCCGAGAAGTATTTACACTGAAGATTTCCGGCCTCCACTCCTCAAGTGTCCTGTGGGCTGCTACTTTGCAAATTTGCTTGAGGTCTCCTTGCGATTCCTGGTCTGTTGGCCTGTGGGTCTGGCGAGGGTCACCTGGTTTGTTCTTGGGCTTACCTGGTTGCTCCAGATGTGCCCTGACTCTCCTGTGCTTGGAGAGTCCCCTGGACCTTGCTGGTCCACACCGTAACCTGTTTCCTATGACGGCGTGGGTTGTATTTAGCAAGGCTTGTTGCTGCTCTAGCCAGACATCGACCCCTCAGCACTCGACATCCATCCTCGACATTTCCTGGTCCCCGTGGCAGCAGAGTCAAGAAACTCTTCTTCACTCCTGAAGCACTCAACATCGGTGGGCATTCGACTACCAGCATCTGGACACCCTGAAGTGACCCAGACTCTGTCTCGGGTAGCCCAAATAATAATAATAATAATAATAATGTAATTTGTTAAGCGCGACGCTACCCCCAACACAGGGGTGTCCCGGCGCTGAAAATTACACTAGGTGAAAGGCAATGAAGGGGAGCGGACAGTGTTTAGATCTGCAGTGCTGCTGTCTTAAACAGCCATGTCTTCAGAGATTTTTGAAAGCAGGCTTTGGACTTGGCACTGCGCAGCTGGGCAGGGAGGGAGTTCCACAGAGTAGCTGTTTTAACTGTGAAGGCTCGCCCGCCCAGCCGTGCTTTCTCAAAGCGTGGTATCTGTAACCAGTTGTAGGAATTGGAGCGCAGCACTCAATACTGTTTATAAGGATAGAGTCTCTCTTTCAGATAATTGGGGAAATTTCCATTCAGAGCCCGATAAGCCAATGTCATGGCTTTAAAAATGATTCTTTTCTCCACTGGCAACCAGTGTAGTTTACACAAATGCGGAGAGACATGATGTCGAAAAGGAATCCCGCAAATCAATCTCGCACCCGCATTTTGAATCATCTGCAGGCGATGAATAGCGTATTTCGGGAGGCCAAGATATAGAGCGTTGGCATAATCCAGCCTGGACGTAACTGTAGCATGTACCACTGTTTTGCGGCAGTCATTTGGTAAGAGGTGCAACATTTTCCGGAGGTTTTTCAGTTTACTGAAACAGGTCGCCGAGACTTGTTGTATTTGGGCTGAGAAGGTCAGGTTTGCTTCCCATTTCACTCCTAGATTGCGGATTGAGGTAGCTGGAATGGGTGGAATGCCCATTTCGACTGGCCACCAGAGCTCTGACTTTGGCACATTACCTTGGCCGAAGAACAGCACCTCAGTTTTTTCCGCATTCAACTTTAATTTGTTAGCATTCATCCACCTAGCTATGTCACGTAGGCACCCCTTAAAATTTTTAAAACCATCCACTGTCTGCTCTTTAAAAGAGAACACCAACTGGGTGTCGTCAGTATAAGTAATAGCTATCACCCCCCAGTTGGCGATCCACGAAAACAAAGGAGCTAGGTAGAGGTTAAAAAGTAAGGGACTCAATGCAGAGCCTTGGGGTACTCCGCACCATAGCTGTTTTGACTTAGATTCATATGGCATAAAGGCAACTCTCTGCGTGCGTCCACTTAAGTAAGAGGACAGCCATGTAAGCGCTCTGCCTTCCAGGCCACTCTCTTTTAAGCGCTTGCCAAGAATGGTGTGGCCCACAGTGTCAAAAGCTGCAGACAGATCCAGGAGCACCAGCAATGCCGGTGCTCCTGAATCCAGTGACCACCTAATAGACTCTGCCACCTCCAAAAGAGCAGTTTCTGTACTAAAACCGTCTCGGAAGCCTGATTGCGTATCGTGCAGGATTCCATTCTGCTCAATAAAGCTTGTCAATTGGCGTTGCACCAGTTTTTCTAGCATTTTTCCTGGCGCAGGCAGCAGTGATATAGGACGCAAATTTTTTAAATCGTTCGGATCTCCATTTTGTTTTTTTTTTAGTGGGAGAAGCGTAGCATGCTTCCACTTATCCGGAAAGATGCCCAATCTCAAAGAGGAGTTCCAAATCTTTAACATCTCATCCACCACAAAAGGTGCAATTACCTTCCATAATTTCGGAGGGCATGGATCGTCAGGAGCTCCCGACTGGCATTTTAACATTTCGCTAAGGGCGTCCTGTCGTAAAATAGGAGAGAATTCACTCATCTTAAACATTTCTCCCTGAGGGACAGAATGGTCCTTTTTCATAGTACATTGAAAGGAAGCAACTCAATGCTCCACCGGCCGCACTGTTACTTAATGCCTTTTGGCAGTCAAATTGTTCACCATACTAGTATAATCCAATTATTTCCATTATCAAACTATTCATCATGCTTTTAATCTCAAAACTACAACTTTGTCCATTAGTCCACAGACGGGTGATTATGCCATTTTCTAGATTCCAATGTACATGCTGTGCCCATCCAGGCCTCTTGCATAAACATGACAGATGCAGGGGGTTCATCCAAAAACAGCGTTTATTAAAACCAATGCATTTCGAGCATCAAGTGCTCTTCATCAGGGTTCGCTGAAATCAATACAGAAATACATTTCCATTAGTATCATATACTGTTGTTAATGTATTTAATCATTATTCTATAATGACACCAAATGCGTGCATATTCATTTGTAGCGTAACTCTCTTTCAACTAAACTCCTGTTATGACACCCTCAAGCGCCACATCGCATTTCTCACTAATTCTCCAATATTTACACAAGCTGAGAAATGACCTCTTATTTCAAAAATGATCTGTGCATTAACATTCATCACTGTTCTCCTGTGCCTCTCAAAAATACCATTTTTTACGTTTCCAATATCCCCTTCCAAGTTAACATCCCTCCTGCTCCCGGTCGTGGTTATAATAATCTGCCATCACTGCATCTTGCACTGACTGAATTAATCACGGTCATCCGCTCTTTCAACTCTTAAACCTAGTTGGCCACTTCATCCCTCGCTTTCATGCAAATAGTACCGAGCCCGTGTTTAACACAATCTCACACGGTGCTTAAAACGAATGAACCCTCATACCTGTTCCATGCGCTCTCGCTACTCGTCAGCCAAGTGCTTTTCTCACAGTGACCCATTCGCCTCCCTTGTTTTCAACCCTCGCTCACGACCCTCCCCTTTCTAATTACAATGCTAATTGCCTGCTAATACTCTCCCGCTGTTAAGGTGTTTCATGAGACAACAAATATATTAGAACTACATGACCCATAATGCTGGTGGTTAAATCATCAAATACTGCACATTCACATAAATTCTGAAAGGAATATTCTCATGCGTGCTACTTCTGAAATGTCCCAAAATACTCTGTTGATCGCCAGCCTGTCCATTCACAGTAAACTCCGCTTTATACAAGACCCCATATGATTGTTCCGACGTGTGAACAGTTTTTAAAAACATCTTTGTTTCTATTCTTCGTTTTTGATCTGCGGGTGCTACTCCACCAATGGGTTTCAGTGAAATACAAAAATTGGGGGGTGTGGGGTGCACTCCAAGTTTCAACATTCTCAGACGTTTTGGCTGGCGATCAACAGAGTATTTTGGGACATTTCAGAAGTAGCACGCATGAGAATATTCCTTTCAGAATTTATGTGAATGTGCAGTATTTGATGATTTAAGAGTTGAAAGAGCGGATGACCGTGATTAATTCAGTCAGTGCAAGATGCAGTGATGGCAGATTATTATAACCACGACCGGGAGCAGGAGGGATGTTAACTTGGAAGGGGATATTGGAAACGTAAAAAATGGTATTTTTGAGAGGCACAGGAGAACAGTGATGAATGTTAATGCACAGATCATTTTTGAAATAAGAGGTCATTTCTCAGCTTGTGTAAATATTGGAGAATTAGTGAGAAATGCGATGTGGCGCTTGAGGGTGTCATAACAGGAGTTTAGTTGAAAGAGAGTTACGCTACAAATGAATATGCACGCATTTGGTGTCATTATAGAATAATGATTAAATACATTAACAACAGTATATGATACTAATGGAAATGTATTTCTGTATTGATTTCAGCGAACCCTGATGAAGAGCACTTGATGCTCGAAATGCATTGGTTTTTAATAAACGCTGTTTTTGGATGAACCCCCTGCATCTGTCATGTTTATGCAAGAGGCCTGGATGGGCACAGCATGTACATTGGAATCTAGAAAATGGCATAATCACCCGTCTGTGGACTAATGGACAAAGTTGTAGTTTTGAGATTAAAAGCATGATGAATAGTTTGATAATGGAAATAATTGGATTATACTAGTATGGTGAACAATTTGACTGCCAAAAGGCATTAAGTAACAGTGCGGCCGGTGGAGCATTGAGTTGCTTCCTTTCAATGTCTTATTCACATGTGCCTTTTGGGTTTGGCACAATACCGACCTGCACGCAAATGTGGAACAAGGACAAAACGTCTGAGAATGTTGAAACTTGGAGTGCACCCCACACCCCCCAATTTTTCCTTTTTCATAGTAGCCTCCGGGGCCTGAAACGGCTCATAGACCTTAGTAATTTTACCGTCAAAGTGGTGTGCAATTTTATCACACAGGTCTGGGGATGCAACTACTTCTATCTCCAATGCTTTGGGTTTAAAAAAGGATTGAACAATCTTAAAAATCTTGCTATTTGATTGCTTCTCGTTTCGTATGCTTGACGCAATATAATTTTGTCTAGCTTTTTTTAGCTCCTTATGAAAGACTTTCAAGGCTTCTTTATAGTTAGCCTTACTTTCTTCGCAGTAACCCGCCCTCCATTTGCGTTCCAGCTTTTTACATCTACTCTTATGCTCCCGAAGTGCATTAGAGAACCATGGAGCAGTGGGGGATAATCTATTTGATTTTCGCAGTCTGCCTGGAGCAACCAGCTCTACTGCCGAGGCGATCCAGTGATGTAACGATATCGCATCGTCGTCTGGATTGGCCAGAAGACGAGGAGGATTATCTAGCAAAATGGGGCTTAGTGCAGTTTCAGTTAGATTTCTCCAATTTCTCTTAAGCGTAAGGCGAGTTCCTTTTGTTTGCCCGGAGCTTAATAAAGAAATGGAAAAAGGGACTAAATAATGATCTGGCCATGTTAGGGGAACGTCCGGCTCCATATCAATAATAGTACAATTTGAGAAGACTAAGTCCAAGGTATTGCCCGCTACATGTGTGGGGCAAGAAACCCATTGTTTAAGATTGGCCACTGCTAGTAATGAAATTAGCTGCATGGCTTGCGGGCAGCTCAGATCATTTACATGTAGATTAAAATCTCCTAGGGCCAGCAAATTTGTGTACATAATTGATTTTTGTGTAGTAAGTTACAAATTTTTCACCCCTTATCACCCACAATGCAATGGGTTAGTTGAGAGATTCAACAAAACCCTCAAGGGCATGATTACGGGTCTCCCTGAAAAGCTCATGTGTAGATGGGACATCCTTTTGCCTTGCCTTCTCTTTGTCTACAGAGAGGTTCCTCAGAAGGGGGTTGGTTACAGCCCTTCTGAACTTCTGTTTGGTCATCCAGTTAGGGGTTCTTTATGTCTAGTGAAGAAGGGATGGGAGTTACCTCTCAAACCCCCTAAACAGGATATTTTGGACTATGTACTTGGTCTCCGTTCCAGGATGGCTGAGTACATGAAGAAGGCACCCAAAAACCTTAAGGCAAGCCAGGAATTGCAAAAGGCCTAGCAGGACCCAAAGGATGTTGTGACTGTTTATCAGCCAGGACAGAAAGTATGTGTGTTGGAGCCCCAGCAGCCATCCAAGACAAGTGGTGTGGCCCTCAGACAATCATTGAGCAAAAGGGAGAGGCTACCTACCTGGTGGACCTTGGAACTCCCAGGAGCCCCCAAAGGGTGCTCTATGTGAACAGGTTCAATCCCTATGTGGACAGGGCAGACATGAGCTTGGTCATGGCTACTGATGAGGGACAGAAGGAAGAGAGTGATCCACTCCCTGACCTACTCTGACAGAACCTTCATGATGGGTTAGTTGATGGTGTAACCTTGGCAGACAGCCTTACTGACCAGCAGCAAACTGATTGTAGGCAAGTCCTGAATCAGTTTAGGCATATGTTTTCACTAACTCTAAGTCAGACTACCTGGTGCACTCATGAAGTGGACACAGGTGACAGTCTGCCGGCTAAAAATAAGATTTACAGGCAACCTGACCATGTCACGGACTATATCAGGACTGGAGTCGAGAAAATGTTGGCGCTGGGAGTAATTGAGCCCTCAGATAGCCCTTGGGCTAGTCCAATAGTCTTGGTACCAAAAACTCACACCCAGGGTGGTAAGAAAGAGATGAGGTTCTGTGTTTACTACAGGGGCCTCAATGCAATAACTAGGACTGATGCCCATTGTTGGACTTGGCCCTTTCCCTTTTAGCAGGGTCAACCCTGAACTTTTTGCCTTCCTCCTATATTTTTTCTGACCTGTTGTTGGCTATTTTATGACTCTGGGCACTTTACCGCTGCTCATAAGTGCTAAAGTGCATATGCTCTCCCTATTGTAAATGAATGTATTAATTGGTGAATCCATGTTTGGCTATTTGGTTTACTTGTGAGACCCTAGTACAGTGTACTGAGTGTGCCCAGGGCGTGCAACTCCAAATGCTGCTAATGGGCTTGCAGCACTGGTTGTGCCACCCACAGAAGCGGACTTGTAAAACGTGTCTAAGGTCTGCCATTGCAGAGCCTGCGAGCAGTCTGGTACTGCCATGGTGACTGGGCAAGTGCACCCACTTGCCAGTCCCTAAACCTTCCCATGACTTCATATTAGTCACCCCTATGGTAGGGCCAATGGGCAGGGTGCATTGTAAGTATAAGGTAGGACAAGCCCTGATGTGTGTGGCATGTCCTAATAGTGAATTACAGCCATTTTCGTTTTTCACTATTGCAAGGCTACCTGTTCTCCATAGGCCAGAATGGGCTGTTAGAATTATTACACTTTATAATCCTAGCAGACTCAGAGAACATGGTAGAAATTCGAGTTTAGTATGCCTGGACTCAGAATAATAAAATACATATTTTAGTAAAGTTTATTTTAATATTCTGTGTTTGCAAATACCACTTTTAGAAAGTAGGTATTTGCTCGCCTAACCATTTGAGCCCGCCTCTGTGAGGTTGTGTATTCCATGTCTGGGTTAGTGTGTGACAGGACTGGGGAATTCCAGGAGACAGACTGGGGCTGCCCGGTGGTGAATAGAGAGATCTGCATCTAGATGGGAGAGAGGAGTTGCACCTGGGACCTGAATAGGGCTGGGCCTTCCCTCTACAATGCTGGCTCCACCCCCTGTGGTGTGTCTGATGTCTCTGCCCTGCACACTGAAAGAAGAGATGGAAGACTGTCAACAAAGTGCTCCAGGACTGTACTTGCCTTCCACAATGCTGGCTCCACCTCCTGTGGGGCGCCTGATGTGCCTGCCCTGCGTTGTGAAAGGAAAGGAGAAGTCTGGTAAACAGAGTGCTTCAGAACTGGCTTGAACTGGGCACAGGCCTCTCTCCCCTCAGAAAACAAAGCATTTTGGGGTATAAGTATTGGGACCCTAATCACATGATATTAGATCACTTCTGGACTTACAAGACGAAACCTCTGCTGAGGAGAAGAAACCTGAGGAAACTGAGGAGAGACTATTCCTTAAGCTGAAGTGCTGCTTGGGGGATTGGTCTGCAGTGGTTGCCTTCCTGCCAAAGGGAGGAGAAAGACTTTGTGGACTTTTCTTTCAACTTGTGCTAAGATTTCCAAGGGCTTGAAAGAGAGCTTGCCATCCGGCCGAAGTCCCAGGAACAGTGGACTTCATCAGCCTTTGTAAATTGCTGCTGTAAACAAGTGGCTAGAGGCAGGGAGCTGTGACCGACTCTCACGAACTGCCCGGTGTCCTGTAGGCACCGCACCAAGCAACGTCCGCCTCGAACAACGCAAGCTCTGCGCTCATCGACTCCATCAATGAGCCGTAGCCTGCACCCCGACTGGAAGGACACCGCGAAGTGCAACGCCTCGCTACACCAAATCAAACTGGTCTGACCGACACAGTCACTGCTGCTGACTTTGAGTCCTGTGACCGCACCGGAGTTGGGCAACGCCTCGCACACTTCGCGACGCACACCGCCCGACTCGCACCGCTGTCCGGACTGACCTACGCCAGCTCCCGAACTCTGGCTCTGTCGCCACACCATAAAGCTGTTAGCACCGCAACGAGCAACGTCCACCTCGAACAACGCAAGCTCTGAGCTCACCGACTCCGCCTCGACGCCGTCAACGAGCCGTAGTCTGCACCGCGACTGGAAGGACACCGTGACCTGCAATGCTTTCTTTTTATACACCGCGATGAACCCCGGAACCGGCTCGCACATCCGTGCCGGCCGCCTCAAGGAAAAGGTACTGTGACTGAGTCTGTCGACATTTGAGTGGGCCCGGACCGCCGCGGTCCGCTGGATTTGTTAGACTCTGTGTTCTTTTCAGCAACGTTGTAACCGGATAAGGCTACCGACTCGCACAGAACTTTTGTGGTCGTGGGGGTGTCGCGGGCCGGAAAATCAGGCAAGGAGGCCGAATGTAGTGGGCTATAGTGGGGTTTTATTGTCACAAGAGTCAACAGAAGAGTCAGTACAGAGTATTCCAGATGGGTCGGGTAGTTCTTCCGGGTCGGCTAGCCTCCACTCGAATGGTCCACGGCTGGGCTCTGTCTCCGTTGCTGGGGAGGTACCTCGGAGGGCAACAAGAGAAAGAAGGGACCGTTAGTCCGAACAGGGACTCAGTACGTATGCCGCCACCGACACCGGGACGTGAGTGGGACAGAGAGGAACGAATAGTGAGGGAGGGAGGTACGGGGAGGAGGGAAAAACGGATGGTTAAAGAACTAGAATATGGCAAGGGTGTCAGGGTGAGCGTGACGGGAAGAAGGGCATCTTATGGTGAGAGTGCTTTACGATATTCACAGTGTTTCTAATACGTGATAAGTGCCTAAGAGTAAGAGATCTATACAGTATGTACACTGAGCACCTAGCGTGCTCACAGGGAGGTTTACGCTACTCACGCGGTCCGCCGTAGCTCTCCAGTGAGCCACGGCCACTCTTCAGCCACCTCCTTAAGGACTCCACCAGTCCTCCGACCACTCGTCTTCTTCGGGTTGTTCCTCTTCTCGCTCTCCAACACCAGTCTGAGTATCCTGCCACAATGCTCCGACCATGTCCTCGATGTTGCTTCCGCTTTTCACTTGTTCTGCCGCTGCCTCCGGGGTGGGACTTCTGGGGTCACGGCGAAGTGCTTCCGGTTGCTGCTGGTCGCTGATTGGCTCCTGGAATAGAGAGAGGGGCGGGGAACTGTGGGTCATGGTTCTCGCTCCGGCAATGTCACGGACCCGAGGAGGTTGGAGGAAAGTGCTTGGGCGTGACGCCCCTGACAGCGGTAAGGTTTCAGGGGGGCACAGTCCTGGCGGGGGTGACAACGGGACCAGATCACAACCTTGAATTAAGCCTTTCTAACTTGAGATATTGAAACTTAATAGTACTGTGAATTCTTTTTGTCATGTATTGGTCTTGTGATAACTCTATATAAAGTATACTTATTTTTAAAATAAAACCTTGTGTGGTGTCCATTTGTAGTGTTGTCTCTGGGTTACTGTATGTGGTCACAAAGGCTCACCTCTGAAATAAGCCTTGACTGCTCGTGCCACACCGCCTAGAGGGTGAGCAGGGGTTATTTTGAGAGAGTAATTCCCTTGCCCTGACTAGAGGAGAGGGTCCCTACTTGTCACAAGTACATACCTGTGCCAACCAGAGACCCCCAATTCTAACACCCATCCAATACCCAGGGCAGATGAACTTATAGATACATTGGCCTAGGCCAAGTTTCTGAGTACATTTGACCTGACCAATGTTTACTGGCAAATCCGATTAGCTGAGGATGCAAAACCAAAAACAGCATTCTCAACCCATAGTGGGCATTAACAATTTGTGGTGATTACCTTTGGCTTGAAGAATGCACCTGCCACTTTTCAAAGGTTGGTGAACAAAGTCCTTACAGGCCTGGAAGCCTATAGTGCACTGTCTAGTCGATATTGCTGTCTTTAGCTCCACCTGGGAGGATCACCTGGTACACCTGAGAATGTTTTAGGTGCTCTGCAATAAGCAGGCCTCACTATCAAGGCCACCAAGTGCCAGATAGGGCAGAGTAAGGTTGTATAACTAGGCCACCTTGTGGGTGGAGGTCAGGTTCAACAATTGCAGAGCAAAATCCAGACCATCATGGACTGGGTTGCTCCAACTACCCAAACTCAGGTCAGAGCTTTCTTGGGCCTGACTGGGTATTACAGGAGGTTTGTCAAAGGAAATGGATCTATAGTGATCCCTTTGAATGGTATAACTTCCAAAAGAATGCCTAAGAAAGTTCAGTGGACATTTAGCTGTCAAAAGGCATTTGATGACCTGAAGCAGGCCATGTGCACTGCTCCCATTCTGCAAAGTCCTGACTATTCCAAACAATTAATTGTTCAAACTGATGCATCTAAGTTGGGGGTAGTGGTGTGTTATGACAACTGAATGAAGAGGGTCATGATCAGCCAGTAGCTTTTATTAGCAGAAGGTTGACCCCCAAAGAGAACAGTTGGTCTGCTATTGAGAGGGATGCCTTTGCTGTGGGTTGGGCCCTGAAGAAGCTGAGGCCATACTTGTTTGGCACTCACTTCACTGTTCAGACAGATCACAGACCCCTCCTATGAACAGATGCAGGGTGAAACCCCCAAACTTTTGAAGTAGTCCATTTCCCTACAGGGGATGGACTATACAGTGGAACATAGACGTGGGAGTACCCATGCCATTGCAGATGGACTCTCAAGATATTTCCACTTAGAACATGAAGACTCAACAGGTCAAGGTTAGTTTAATGTCCCTACATTTGGGGGGGGGGGGGGTTGTGTAGGAGAGTAGAATCTGCCACTTATTGTAACCCGCAACTTTTTGCTGAAGTATCAATGTTTTTGATTTAGACTGACTGGGATCCTACTATTCAGGACCCTAGTTTTTCTGCTTTCTCCTGTAAATTGATTGCATGTCCTTTAGGTACACTCCAGATTGGGTTCTGCGATACCCTTATCAGTCCCTAGTATATGGTACACCATGTACCCAGGGCATAGGTACCCCATAGGCCTCCCAGGGGCTGAAGCATGTATTGTGCCACCCTTGAGAGACCATTCAAACTGACACCACAGGTCTGCTACTGCAGCCTGTGTAAGGAGGTACATACAACCCTTATTTAGATATAGGTTCCCTATATCTCTTCTAAATCACTACACACATAAACCTATCAGTCACCCCTATGGCAGGCCTTAACAATCC
The DNA here is from genome assembly GCF_964263255.1 of Lissotriton vulgaris. NCBI lineage: Eukaryota > Metazoa > Chordata > Amphibia > Caudata > Salamandridae > Lissotriton > Lissotriton vulgaris. The sequence continues at coordinate 273,969,974 of NC_141698.1, read as the reverse complement.
TGAAGGCAGGGTGCTGGATTTTGTGTGAGAGGGTACCCCCGCATGAGTAGGACCCCTCTGCAGCCTTCAGAACCTATTTTCCGGGGTTGTCTGTGATGCAGCCAACCATATATACTTAAGTGCATTATAACCTCGCGGTAAATGCTAACTTTAAGACGGCTGCTTAGAAACATGTCGTGTTTGGTGTCAAACATCTTGGAATCATACCTCCCTGCTAGTAACTGGCAGGGAGGTATGATTTCACCCTCCTAGAGGGATTTATGTAGAACACTAGTATACCGGTACCAGCTTTCTCGACCTGGCCACCACGAAATGGATACTGACAGACACAAGTCTGCCCTCCTGCTGCTGAGCCAACCTTGAGCAGAGGAAGGCCTGACAATAGGTTTCCTGTCACAGGGAGGTGTGACCACCTCCCAGACAGGCTTTAGTGTATTGGGGCGGGGTGGCTGCACTCTGAGAGTGCCAGAAAGTCTGCACTGGGGGCACATCTGGTGCCCCCATGCATAGTCCAGCTCAAACCAGTCCCAGGAGCCATTTGCTCCTGCTCTGGCGCGAGACTGGACAAAGGACATGGGTGTAGGCACCACTCTGTCCTGCCCCGCCCCTAGGAGGGTCCCTAGACTCAGTCCAACCCTTTCCCTGGGTATAAAGTGGGAAACCTGATTACACAACTTTGGATTTTACCTGTACAGAAGAATCTCCCTTGGAGTAAAGGAGTTACTCCCCTGCAGTAGCAGGCACCTAAACGCATCTGACCAGTTTGCATCTCCAGAGCTTCTGAAGACTCTGAAGGTTTCTGCAACACAGAAGGTGAGTTCCAGAGCTTCCCTGAGGTCGATCTGCTCTCACAGTAATCCTGAGACCAGTATCCCTTGTGGGGACCGTGCAACCTGAACCCCTGTGCACCATGTACCTTTGCAGCAGCATATGCTTTTTGGCAATCCTTGAGGCTGCGCTTTTGACTACATATAGTCCTGACCCCTAGCTGCATTTCCACCAAAGATCTCCGCCCTCAACTCCACGAGTGCTCTGTGGGCTGGTGCTTAGTGATTCCGCTTGAGCTCCCCTCGGGATCCCTTGTCTGTTGGCCTGTGGGTCATGGTGAGGGTCACTTTGATTTTCCTTGTGCTTCAAACGTGTCCTGACTCCCCATAGCTCAGAGAGTATCCTGGACCTTGCTGGTCTACACCGTAACCTGTTTCCTCTGCCTACGTGGGCTGCTTTTGCCAAGGCTTGTTGGTGTTCAATCCGGACACTGACCCCTCAGTATTCAACATCCTTTGTGGGACAGCTCACATCCGGAATTGGTCATCGTCAACGTATCCTGGTTCCCGTGGCTGCAGAGTCAAGCATCCTATCTTCACACCTGAAGCACCCGACATCGGTGGGCATTTATCTATTGAGCCCCTCGTCACCCTGAAGTGACCCAGACTCTGTACCCTCTGCTTTCAGGTTCTTCTCACCGCTGATCTAGGCTTGGATTCCAACGGACACTTTTCATCGTCCCAGCAGCAGCACTTCTTCGCATCAGGCCATTGAAAACAGAGAGGGTTTCTTCCGACACCACTTAACCCCTATGCCACCGGCTCCTCTGGGATAGGTAACACAGGTACCTTTGTACTCACAAGGGTGCTGGCATTAGATACTTCTATGTTCCAAAGTGTTTGCTTGAAGTCCTCTCCAAAGTGTCCTTAAACTGTGATTTTCCAAACTGACTTTCCCATAGAGTTGTACGGAGCACGCGTCTGTGTTCCCACACTGCACCCGTCCTCCGTGGGCACCCTGTGTCACTCCTTTGAGTGGTTCCTTGGGGTCTCAGCAATTGTACGTGCTCTAGGCACTGTGTCTATTGAAATTGTTGTTGTTATACCATTTTCTTAGTATATGGTTCTGTCTCCCCCTGGAGCCTGCTGTGTATTGTGTGATTTACTGTTGTTCTATTGATTATGTATTGTGTGCTTTGTGCTCATATAGAGATTAGTAAAGAGTGTTTGGTAATAAATACATATTTTTTATATAACACTTGTGTGGTTCTCCTTTTATTTGATAACTCAGGAGGTTCTGTTCAGGTAAAACAAGTTGCTTTACATTCCTTCAAGACTTAGCCTGAAGGCTGCTCTCCATAGCTAACACTAGGGTCGCTTTCTATAAAGGTTATCTTTAACCTAATCACCATAAGGGTCGTATGGACTTGTGCAAGGTGCCCACTTTAACTAGTGGACAGCATATACCAGGCCAACTTCTCAGACTGTGGTGGCACTGAGTGAAGCTGTAGTGGTGATGAGTGATGCTGTGGTGACAGTGAGTGATGCTGAGGTGGCGCTGAGCGATACTTAGGTGGCACTGTGTGATGCCGTGGTGGCACTGAGTAATGCTGTGGTGGCCCTGAGGGTGCACTGAATGATGCTGATGTTGTGCTGAGTGATGTTGTGGTGATGCTGAGTGATGTTCTGGTCATGATTATTGATGCTCTGGGGGTGCCTAGTGATGCAGAGCTATGCTGTGGTGGCACTGAATGATGCTGAGGTGGCACTGAGGTATGGGTTGAATGATGGTCATGATGAGTGATGCTCTGGTGGTGCTTAGTGGTGCTGAGTGATGCTGTAGTGTTCCTGAGTGATGATGCTGTGGCACTGAGTGATGCTGTGGTGATGCTGAGTGATGCTGAGGTGGTGCTGAGTAATGCTAGGGTGGCACTGAGTGATTCTGAGGTAGTGCTGAGTGATGCTTTTGATGCGCTGAGTGATCCTGAAGTAGCGCTGAGTGATATTGTGGTGGTGCTGAGTGATGCTGCGGTATCCCTGAGCGATGCTGTGGTGATGTTAAGTGATGCTGCTGTGGCACAGAATGAGTCTGAGGTGGCGCTGAGGTGGTGAGTAATGCTGAGGTGGCACTGAGGGATGCTAAGGTAGTGCTGAGTGATGTTGTGGTGGCACTGAGTTATGCTGTGGTGGTGCTGAGTGATGCTGAGGTGGTACTGAGGTGGTGTTGATCAATGCTGAGGTGATGCTGAGTGATGCTGAGGTGTTTCTGAGTGATACTGTTGTGGCGTTGAGTGATGCTTATGTGGTGCTGAGTGATGCTAGGGTGGTGTTGAGTGATGCTGTGGTGGTGCTGAGTGATGCTGAGGTAGTGCTGAGGTGGTGCTGAGTGATTCTGTTGCGGTGCTGAGTGATGCTGAGGTGGTGCTGAGTGATACTTTGGTGGTGCTTAGTGATGCTGCTGTGGCACTGAGGTTGAGGTTGCACTGAGTGATGCTGAGGTGGCACTGAGGTAGCACAGAGTGATGCTGCATTGGCACTGAGTGATGCTGTGGGGGCGCTGAGTGATGCTGCGGTGGCGCTGAGTAATTCTGTTGTGGCACTGTGTGATATTGTAGTGGTGCTGAGTGATGCTGTGGTGGTGCTGAGTGATGCTGTGGTGACACTGAGTTATGCTAAGGTGGCACTGGGGTGGTGCTGAGTGATACTGAGGTAGCACTAAGTGATGCTGCAGTTACACTTAGCAATCTGTGGTGGTGTTGAGTGATGCTGTTGTAGCACTGAGTGAGTCTGAGATGGCGCTGAAGTGGCACTGAGTGATGCTGACGTGGCACTGAGTGATGCTAAGGTAGAGCTGAGGTGACACTGAGTAATGCTGAGGTGATGCTGAGTGATGCTGAGGTGGCACTGATTGATGCTGTGGGGGCGCTGAGTGATGCTGAGGTGGCGCTGAGTGATGATGAGGTAGCTCTGAGGTGGCGCTAAGTGATGCTGAGGTGATGCTGAGTGATGCCATGGTGGGCAAGAGTGATGCTGTGGTGGCACTGAGTGATGCTTTGGTGGCGCTGAGTGATTCTGTGGTGGTGCTGAGTGATGCGCTGGTCATGCTGAGTGATGCTCTGGTGGTGCCTAGTGATGCAGAGTGATGCTGTGCTGGCAATGAGTGATGCTGTGGTGACACTGAGTGATCTTGCGGTGGCACTAAATGATGCTGTGGTGGTGCTGTGTGATGCTGTGGTGAGGCAGAGTGATGATGAGGTGGCGCTAAGTGATGCTGAGGTGATGCTGAGTGATGCCATGGTGACGCAGAGTGATGCTGTGGTGGCGGTGAGTGATGCTTTGGTGACGCTGTGTGATTCTATGGTGGTGCTCAATGATGCGCTGGTCATGGTGAGTGATGCTCTGGTGGTGCCTAGTGATGCAGAGTGATGCTGTGCTGGCACTGAGTGATGCTGTGGTGGTGCTGAGTGATGCTGTGGTGAGGCTGAGTGAGGCTGAAGTTGTGCTGAGGTGGTGCTGAATGAGCGCTCTGGTGAATAGTGACGCTGTAGTGTCTCTGAGTTTGCTGGGTGATGCTGTAGTGATGCTGTAGAGATGCTGTGGTCCGCTGAGTGATGCTGAGGTTGTGCTGTGTGATGCTTTGGTAGCACTGAGTGATGCTCTTGTGGCGCTGAGTGATGCTGAAGTGGTGCTCAGTGATGCTGAGGTGGCACTGAGTGATGCTGTGGTGGCGCTTAGTGATGCTGAAGTGGCACTGAGTGATGCTGTGGTGGCATGAAGTGATGCTGTGGTAGCGCTGAGTGATGCTGTGGTGGTGCTGAGTGATGCAGTGGTATGCTGAGTTATGCTGTGGTCATGCTGAGTGATGCTTTGGTAGCGCTGAGTGATGCTGTTGTGGCGCTGAGTGATGCTGAAGTGGCGCTTAGTGATGCTGAGGTGGCACTGAGTGATGCTGAAGTGGTGCTTAGTGATGCTGAGGTGGCACTGAGTGATGCTGTGGTGGTGCTTAGTGATGCTGAAGTGGTGTTGAGTGATGCTGTGATGGCACAAAGTGATGCTGTGGTATCGCTAAGTGATGCTGTGGGGACGTTAAATTATGCTGAGGTGGCCCTGAGTGATGCTGTGGTAGCGTTGAGTAATGCTGTGGGGACATTAAATTATGCTGAGGTGGCCCTGAGTGATGCTGTGGTAGCTCTGTGGTGATGCTGAGTTGGAGGTGCTGCACTGATAGTATCTAATAGATACTTGTAAGCCCTTGTTGAGTTCAGGAGCTTAAGCCATGGCAATGATTAGCGCAGCACTACACTGAAGCAGTTTCGAATAAAGACAGAAGCAAGGGTATTTAATCAAGAAAACATTGTATTACTTCTAATCTTTTTTAATTAAGGACTTCCAAAAACAGTAAGCGCTGCACGGATTAAAAAAAACCTTGTAATGCTACTAAAAGATGAACGTCGGTGCATTAGAAACATCATTAGTCAGTCATGACACAGCAAACAATACTTTCAGCGGTGGTTTATGAAGCATAGCATCGCAACCTCTCCTCATTCCAAGCCTCGTCTTGGCTCAATGCCAGTCCTGAACTGACCCACTGGTGAACTGGGAAAGCACACAGGTGTGCACAGTAACACAGACATACGCACCTCTTCTGTCCATGGTAGAGGGTTCCAAACCCTTTATGGGTTTTTCGCTGATCTTCTGATTTACCTTAATAGTCTTGGCGGCTATTCCAGGGCTGCATATAAGGGCTCACACAATGTGATCAGTGTAGGAAATTAGGATCTGCTTACTGTGATTACCCACACTTTTTGCTGTGTTTCACTGTTTTTTACTTTAGTCTGGCTGGGGCCTTGCCATCCAGGACCCCAGCCTAGCTGCTTCCTCTGTAAATTGACGTCAACTGGTGGGTCCCCATGAAGGCAACTCTGATTTTCCTTGGGCTTCCCAATTTGCTTTAGATGTGCCCTGACTCTCCACCGGGTAGTGAGTCCCTCAGACCTTGCTGGTCCACACCAAAGCATTTCTTTCATTTCTGTGTGGGTTGCTGTTGCCAAGGCTTGTTAAATCCAATTCAGGCACCGACACCGCAGCACTGGACATCCTTTGTGGCACAGCTTGATTCCTCCTGGTCCTCGTGGCTGAAGAGTCAAGCTTCATCTCTTTTACCTGAAATCACCCGATATCGGTGGACATTCGACTATTGTGCCCCTGGTCACTGGCAAGTGACCCAGACTCTGTCCCTTCTGCTTTCAGGTTCTTCTATGTTTGATCCAGGCTTGGATCACACCGGACAACTTCTACTTCGATGGCAGCAGCACTTTGATGCAGATCGTCAGTGAAAACGACGACGATTCCCGACACCAAAAGACACCTATGCACACGGCTTCCCTGGGTGAGGTAACTCTAGTATTCTGGTTCTCCCATGGGTGTTGGCCCTAGAACCCCTTAAGTCTAAAGAGGTTTGCTCAAAGTCCTCTCCTAAGCGTCCTTTATCTTTAAATTTCCAACCGCGACTTTCCCCATAGAAGCTAGAGGTGATTCGCTGCTGTGTTCTCACGCTGCACGCATCCTCCGTGGGTCTCCTGTGTCACTAGCTTTGGTGGTTCCTTGTGGCCCCAGCGATTCTACAGGCTCTAGGCCTTGTGTCTAGTCAAGTGGTGGTTCTTATACCACTTTCTTAATATATGGTTTGGTACGCCTCTAGGGCTCAACGTATATTGTGCTAATTTACTCTGTAATATTAAGTTTACTGTATGTACTTTTGCCTCTAGTCTCATAAAGAGACTAGTGGGATGTATTTAGAATAAATACATATATTTTATATATATACCTGGCGTGGTTCTTTTTTCATTTGGTCATTCGTGAGATTATAGACTGGTAAAACATGCTGCTTTACATTCCTCCAAGCCTTAGCCTAAAGGCTGATCTCTATAGCTACCACTAGGCTAGCTTTCAATAAAGGTTGGTTGTCTTTAACCTATTATCAATAAGGTTCATTTGGACTGGTGCAAGGTGCCCGCTAGAATAGTGGAAAGCATATGCCATGCCAACTTCTCACATTGGTGTGCAGCGTGTGGGATTCCAGCTTGCTATTGTTTTATCAGATAATCTCAAGTGATTGACTAAATTAAAACCACTAAAGGTACCAGAGATAAATATAGTACAGAGTAAAATACAGTAAGTTCTACTGAACTTAGAGTTGTGTGTCAAGGGCTTAGCACAATTTTTCTACAACTCAAGAGTTTAGTAGGCTCACTAGAGTAGGTAGGTGCATACACCATACCACACTAGTAATGTCTTCAAGGCCAGGAACCAGTGGGTCCCTGCCAGATGTCAGTATGTTACAGGCATTCAAGTATGACACATTCTCATTCTTATTGAAGACAGGCAAGAGTGCCAACACCCAACGCCTCAAGCAGGTACTACTGTTAGATGATCTTAGAAGGGCTTCAGAGTCTGAAAGGTCAGACAGTGGGGATTGGGCAGCAGAGGAGGCAGAGCCCAGTGGTACAAACCACCAGGACTCAGACACTCTGAAGCTAACCAGGAAGGTAAGTGACAATGACCTTGACCTGGACCATGCAGCTCCTACTAGAAATGAGGAGAAAGGCAGGGTGGCCCTATCTTTGTCCCCCCAGGAATAGTTGGAGGTACACCTAGAAGGCCCAGATCTCCTTATGTGGAGCTTGATAATTCTGGTGTATCTATAGGGACCTCTGTCTCTTCTCATAGGAGGGAATCCTCCCAGGAGAAGAGAGAAAGTCAGCTCAAGTTTGAGGAAGCCCAGCTGGGGATTAACAGACAGCCGGTAACCTGAGAAAGGTAGTCCCTAGAGCTTGAAAGAGCTAGAAAAAAGATTGGACTAGAGTCCCATGGTGGCAGCAACTGCCCTAGTGGTAGCGAAAGATCTCATGACCATAGGAATTTAAACAAGATTGTCCCTCCCTACCCGAGTGGGGATGACATCCACAAATGGATAACTGCTTTGGAAAGGGCCTGTAAAGTTCACAGGGTCCCCAGGAGCAGTGGGCAGCTATCTTGTGGCTCTCATTTGCAGACAAAGGGAGAGACAAGCTCCTCATTGTTAGAGAAGAAGATGCTGATGATTATACAGTCCTGAAGAGTTCTCTGATTGAAGGGTTTGGCCTAACCACTGAACAATACAGGATAAAGTTCAGAGATACCCAAAAGGCTCCGACTCAGCACTGGGTTGACTTTGTTGATTGTGCTACTAAGGCTCTGGAGGGGTGGTTACTTGGAAGTAAGGTTTGTGATTATACAAGATTGTTCAACCTAATTATGAGGGAGCAGATCCTTAATAATTGTCAAAGCAGCTGTTACATCAGCACCTGGTAGACTCTGATCTGACCTCTGAGGTTCTGTGATTTTCGACTTCGCTTCGTATCTAGCCGCCATTTTGTATCCGGTGCCATTTTGTGTTGCCTTTTACTCAGACAGCATGGCGCACGGAGTATTTTTGTTTTTTCAGCTGCTCTGCGTCTCCCTAGTTAAAATGTAAACCCTTGTCCTTCTTTACGAAACCGATGTCAGGGTCTGGCCGAGTTCGTTAATCCATGTCTAGACTGATTAATCCTTGGCTTACTCCACTGTTTGGGTTCCACCATTCTTTCTTACTTTATCTTATTTAACTGGCCTTCACTATTCTCTTCATGTATTCTCTTATTACACAAACTATCCTTTGAAACACGCAAACATGTTCTACCACCTGCAAATTGAATTACAGGCACTAGTGTTGATTAACTTGAGGAGAGGAGAGCACACGGGGTCTGAAAAGAGGGCGTGTTTAAGATACTCAATAGCTTGTTTTCGAACTTTTCTTATTTGTCAGTTTTGTATGTTTTGGGAGTAGCCATTGTAAATATGTGTACTATAAGAGACTGTGAGCCACGGAGTTAAGTGGCAGTCTCCTGAGAATTTACCATTGGTGAACTTCTGGGACAACTGTGCTTAGCTGCAGCTAATAAACTTGATTTTTTACGCCTAACAGAGTGTCTCGTGTCTCTGTCTGACAAGGCAGGTGACCCCGAGGATTTTAGGCGTGCCCTGCGCCGCTGGGCCCATAAGGCCCGGTTCTCCAATTGGCATCCCAACATGTGGGCGGCTTCGGTGGTAGCGGTTCAGCCTGAGGATCGAGAGGAGCTTCGCAAGAAATTTCTGGAGGAATCGCGAGCCACGTCAAGTGACCCCTGTATGTCGAAGAGGACTGAAAGTCTTTTGAAGCGCGGCTACTCCTTTCCAACGGCTGCAGACGACTGCTGCCCTGACTGCCGCCCTGCCTTGGCCCTCTGGTGATGATTGGTATCGCGAGACGTTAGACGAACACCTGTTGGCGTACGAAAACATTTAGTTAAGTATTTGTGGGTAGCGCCCACTCTTTTGTCTTGTTTTTTGTTATTCGACAAATGCATTAGTCGAATCCAAGGGGTAAGTACGTTTGTGCTGTGCTCCTTGCTTTAAACCCCCTTGAAGTTTGTGAATAGTCCAGTTCGTTACGAAATGCCTGGGCTTAGTAAATTTAGGAAGTTCTGCTGTTTTGACTGTTATAGGGATTCCCGGCTAGAGGATTCTTGTCCGATTCCTCCGGTTGGAAATCCCACTTATGAGCTCTATTCGAAACATGGTCTTGGTCCCATTATTTTTTCATGAAACATGGATCCGATATACACAGAAAGATGGTGTTCTGCAGTGGCCACAAAATGGTAGCTTTGAGCCTGATATATTAGATAATTTAGAAACAATTTTGTTTAAGAGAAAAGCCCGGCCGGCAATGTTTGACTCTTTCCGCCTGTGGCGTAAGGAAGCCAAACAAAAAGAAATTAAACAGGCTAAAAAATATAAGAAAATGCAAGATATGACGATTCTACAGGCTGCTCAACAGTTTAAGAATAATGAGACAAATCAGATGATTGAAGTCTCCGACAGACAGCATCGTATGGCGATAGATAAATGTTATCCCGTGTTGCCTACTTCCCCACATGTTAAAGATCTTGACGAAGATCCCTTAATGTCTCATTTGTTGAGATTACCTCCGCCTTATGTATTGGGTGCTAATGCACCCCCATTACTACCTATTGTTCAGCCGCCAGTTGCTCAACCAGTTGTTCCGATTCTTCCACAATTGCCTCTGCCAGTGATTCCACCTCCTTTGCCACCGGTTTCTGTACCTCAGTCTCCCTTACCGTCTGTTCCTCTTCTATCTACTAGCCCTTCTCCTGCCTGGCATAATATATTGTCTCCTATTTTATTGACAGATTCTCCTACAGCTCGTAAATGACTAGTCAATACTGTTTCTGGTTTTCTCTCACCTCTCTTTGGGTCTCTTAATTTCACTCCTGGTCCATCCCGAAGGCAATCCCGTAGTCATATTCCAGATTCTGACGAGCGAGTTAGGTTAGACTCTCTTACTCATAAATGGATCATGTGTGGTCCACAATATAGTGTGTGTGATATTTTGGATACTTTTCTTCAGTGGAATGCGCCCACGCAGAGATATGGTTTTAATGCTATGTGCCATGTTCTTGCTAAAGGATGGGGAGATATGGGTTCAGATTTACCTCCCAGGGTTTGTTTGATATGCAGGATAAATTTGATAAAGGACTTATTGTGGGCTCCGATGTTGAGGATGCTGTCCAGACACTTGTTCATTTTAGGTCTTCCTTTTTCTCTCAAGCTTCCCTCGAACCTGATCCTGCGGTTCGGCGTAAAATGAAACACTATCCTATGCAAGAAGTTCCTCCGGTATGGAGAGATGCGGTTCCAGCCCAGGATGGTAATCAGCCTATCCCAGCTCATTTTCAGCGTATATGGGTACATGTCCCCTGGAAACGATTGGAAGTTTTAGTGCTTAAACAGTCTTTACCGGACCCTCGTAAGAATCCTGCTGGGTATTATAAGGAGCTGTCCCAGACTGTTGATGCATGTATCATGAATTTAGCAGATATTGATTTGCTGATGGGAAATGTGGTCCCTCAAGCGCTGTGGGCTCGGATTCGTAGGGAAAATCATGATCAAGATTTAGGTGGTAATTGGGCTGCGATTGTTGCTGCAGATGCAGCACAAGTAGGTGGTGCTAAACCTGATCCTTTGATTACAGAATTGCCTGGTAGGATCATTACTTTAATGAAAACGTTGATGCCTGCCTTGCGTGTTAACTGGGATAAGTTGGCCGCGTGTAAACAGAAGAAAGACGAGAGTGTCTCCGATTTCTTTACGCGTTTCGACGAGACGTTCATCGACCATAGTGGTCAAGATATGAGTACTGAAGGTGGACAGCGGTTATTTGTGGATACATTTTTATTTAATTTACTTCCAGAATTATCGCATAAATTAAAAGATTCTGAAAGTGCGTGGGACGTTTCTTTGTCCGCCCAGATATTAGCCACTGCTCAGTACTATGAGAATGGGAATAAGGAAGAAAAGGATAGAGTGGAGAAAAAGACTAAAGAATTGAAAACGAAGGTTCTTTTACAACAAGCTTATCCCCCTCGTTCTGCTCAGCGTCAAATGCATCAGCCTCCGCAGTTCCAAAGATTGTTACAGAAATCTACACCTTTTGTTCCGCGACCTTTGTTGGGTCCTAATCAATGTGCCTATTGTAAAGAGGAAGGTCATTTTAAAAGTAGTCGTCCGGTTTTATTGCAGCGTAATGGTGGACTGCCAGGGTCACGAGGCTGTGGTGGTTTTCAGTCAGCACCTAGGGGTAGAGGACGAGGTGCGTTGTCTCAGGAACAGAGTTCTTTTCCCCCTCAGAATACTATGAATTATTTTGATCAACAGCATTCACAGTCTGCACAATATTACAATGACGATTATTGTACTGAAGGTGAAAATCAGGATTTTCATACTAGCTAGGACAGCCATGGACAAAGCAAGGGAGTGGTATCAGTTCCTGTTAATCAGAATGGGCCTTATATTAACGTTGTTGCTTTGGGTGTTTCAGAGCCATTTCTTTTGGATACTGGTGCGATGAGGAGTTCTATTATTCACTCCAAACTTACTGGGGCACCTTTGTCTGGCTTAACAAATGTTTCTGTAGAATTCTCTGGCGCCCCAGTTCGCAACCCGGTTTCTTCTCCTTTGCCTATTTCCATTGGTCCTTATGACTTGGAAGCCCCGCTCATTTTAACGACTGGTTGCGGCGAGAATTTGTTGGGTTTGGATTTATTGAAATGTCTACATGCAACACTTTATTGTTCCCCCTCTGTTGTACATCTCACTTTGGGTGACAAGTTGGTTTCTCCCATGTATTTGTCTAAAGATCAGCTGCCACTTGAGTTGCGTTCACTTCCTGCTACGCTCTGGGATGCGGGTCCGAATGATGTTGGTTTGCCTAACATTCCACCTTATGTGATTACTGTCAAGCCTGATGTAAAGTTGCCTCGCATTCCTCAATATAAGATCTCTAACAATGGCGAAAGAGCTTTGTTGGCTATTGTTCATGATTTAGTTCAGAAGGATGTGATTGAAGAAACAAGAGGAAATGTTTTCAATAGTCCTGTTTTGCCTGTTCTTAAACGTACTGATCCTTCTAAGCCTCCTGTATATCGTTTTGTGATTGATCTTCGAGAGGTCAACAAAATTGTTGTCCCTCAGTTTCCTGTTGTTCCGGATATTACTGCCTTGCTCACAATGATCCGTGCTTCAGCTGTTTGGTTCTCAGTTATCGATCTCAAAAATGCTTTCTTTAGCATTCCTATTGCTGAGGAGAGTAGGGATCTCTTTGGTTTCTCTCTCTGAGGCCGAAGTTTTCGATTTAAGCGTGCACCTCAAGGCTATTGTGAGAGCCCCTCCATTTATAGTCAGGCTTTGAAATCTCAGCTTGATGCTTTTTCTGTGCCTCCTGGTGCTACTCTTATTCAGTATGTGGACGATCTGTTAGTGGCTGCTGATTCAGAGGATGTTTGTAAAAATGCAACTGTTTCGCTTTTATGTCATTTGTCTGATTTACATCATAAGGTGTCACCTTCTAAATTACAATATTGCCGCAGAGAGGTTACCTATTTAGGTCATCTCTTGTCGAAGGATGGAAGGCGATTGACCCCAGAACGTATTCATGCAATTGCACGAATGTCTGTACCATCCACACAAAGGGAGGTGCGTGCCTTTTTGGGCATTACCTCTTATTGTAGACAGTGGATTCCGAATTTTTCCTTGTTGGCTAAACCTTTGTTGGCACTTACTCTGAAAGACACACCCCAACCTCTCCCATGGACAGATGAATGTCAGAGAAGTTTTTCAGATTTAGTAAATGCTTTGTGTTCTGCTCCTGTGTTGGGTACTCCAGATTATAGTAAGCCTTTCACACTCTATGTACATGAAAGAGAAGGTTGCGCGTTGTCAGTTTTGACACAACTTTTTGGAGACAAACAAAGGCCATGTGCCTATTTTTCGGCTACATTGGATCCAGTAGCCAAGGCATTGCCTAGTTGTCTCAGAGCAGTAGCAGCAGCAGCGATCTCCATTGTCAATCTGCTGGATTGGTGTTGGATCATACTCTTGTTGTCATGGTACCACATGCAGTGGATACTCTCTTGAAAAGAACCAAAACGCAACATCTCACGAGTGCTCGCTTGTCTGGGTATGAGATGACGCTTTTGGCTAGTCACATACATATCAAGCGATGTAATATTTTAAATCCAGCAACTTTGTTACCCATTCCAGAAGAGAAAAATACATAGGAACAGCATGATTGTTTTCTTCGTACAGAAGAGGAAACAAAAGGCAGAATAGATTTAAAAGATACACCACTCGTGGACCAGGATGGGATCCTATGGGTAGATGGGCCTTGTTTCAAGCTTCCTAATGGCAAAACAACTGCAGCTTATGCTGTTACTACTTTGCATACAGTAGTGGAAACTGCACGCATTACACAGAATTCAGCACAAGCAGCTGAGTTGATTGCACTGACGAGAGCGTGTGTGTTGGCAAAGAGAAAGAGAGTGACTGTTTACACTGATAGCCAATACGCCTTTGGCGTGGCTCATGGTTTTGGTCGCTTGTGGAAGGAAAGAGGATTCTTTACTTCCCATGGGACTAAAATACAGCATGGTCAGTTGGTGACTGACCTTCTTGAATCACTTGCTTTGCCTACTCAGATAGCGATTGTGAAGTGTAGTGCACACAAAAGGATTACTGATGATGTGGGTCGCGGGAATGCTTTTGCGGACGAGGTAGCAAAAAAAACAGCGAAAGATGTCAAGAGTCATATGTATGTTGCAGGTCCTGAAAGATGGATCAGAGAAGCAGGTATGTGTGAGGACACAGTAGAAAGTGTGAAAATGATTCAAGAAGAAGCAACAGAGAAGGAATTGAGTAAGTGGAGAGAGAGTACAGGAATGTTGGATGCGACAGGATGTTGGACAGAATTATCAGAACACCAACGTTGGTTGTTACTGGATGCCTATGTACTGCCTGTAGTTACTATGGCGCATGGTCCAGCTCACATCACTGTGAAAGGAATATGCAAGCTTCTGGCTCCAGTGCGGCAGAATGAAGGCATCCCTAAATGCGCGGAAAATGTGGTAAAGCATTGCATTGTTTGTTTAATGCATAATCCAGGAAAGGGAACCCCAACTCCGGCAGGTCATTTTGCTCCCCCTACGTATCCTTTTGAGGTATTACAAATTGATTTAATTCATATGGAACGTTGTAATAACCTCAAGTATGTCCTGGTGGTGGTCTGTGCCTTTTCCAGATGGATAGAGGCCTACCCCCTAAAGGACAATACTGCTTTGTCCACGGCCAAAGTCCTCTTGAAGGAATTCTTCCCGAGGTTTGGTTTGCCGCGCATTGTCTGGAGTGACAATGGAAGTGAATTTGTAGGCCAAATTATGCAGAAGGTGTGTGCGTGTCTTGGTATTAGGCAGAAATTCCATGCGGCAAACCTACCCCAGTCAGTGGGTTTGGTAGAGTGTTATAATGGCACTCTCAAGCTCAAATTAGCAAAGATTCAGGCCAGCACAGGCCTTTCTTAGCCTGATGCTTTGCCTTTGGCACTTTTCTCAACAAGAATGACTGTCCATTCTCGTTTAGGACTTAGTCCTTATGAGTTCGTTTTTGGACACCCAACCAATGTTTGGGGAGTCCCTCGACCTAAAAAGTATTCTGATATTCCATATCCATTGTTGGTTGATTACCTGCATGACCTCCCCCCTAAATTACGTGTTATTCATCAACAGGTCCAAAACGCTTTGATTACCTGCATGACCTCACCCCTAAATTATGTGTTATTCATCAACAGGTCCAAAACGCGTGTTATTCATCAACAGATCCAAAACGCTTCCTCAGATCTAGGTCATTCCATCCAAACTGGTGATTTTGTTTGCGTCCAAAAACTTCCAGAGGAAAAAGAATTTGGAACCTCGCTGGGGACCACCGCGACAAGTGCTTTTGACAACACATACAGCTGTGAAGGTCGTCGGGAAGAAAAACTGGGTCCACGGCGTGTACTGTAAAAGGGTACCATTACCTTTAACTTATGACCAGTGGGTCCGAGAAGGTGTTGGTGATAGTGAATGTGAGAAAGTACCCCGATTTGTGCCATTCAGTAGTGCACGCCTGGACCGGACAAGTTCTGAGAAAGAAGACGACGATGTGTTGCAGGAAGCTGTACCACCACATCTGCGCCTGAATACGACGAATCCAGAGACTTTGTTTCAAGACCAAACGATACCTGGCAAGACACAGTACAACCTAAGACCTAGGTTGTTAAAGGACAATTGAACTTTTTGTGTTTTCCTTTTTCCTTTTTGATTACTCTTATTAAAAGATATTTCCTTTTCCACTATCCATCAAGTTGCAGGGTCATGGTATGAGTCTTAGGCTGTGACTTGAATAGTGACTAGGTCAAAATGACTTGCAGTATCATAGGAGGGCTAATAATCACACATAGGTGATCCAGGAAGATTATCGTGAGCAACACCTTTAGAGAATGGGTAGCCAAGTGGAAGGGGATGACATTACAATTGTAAAAAGAAATAAGTATAAAAAGTTATTATTTAATCGATGTGGCGTAGCATTATGTAGTCTAGTAAGTCTATGTAGTCTATTAGCTTGTGTAGGATGGATTGTCCACACTATGCAGCAAGCACCTGTTCCTACTTCTGTTTCTTTGCTTTCTCCTACTACTGTTTCTCCGCATGTATTCTATGCACTCCCAAACCATGAGCAAATTAGGAGAACAGAATATCTCAACAATTCGTTCATCCAGTTGTTACATCAGCATCAACTGATAGTCAACACTACCGACTGTTGGGTTTGTGGGCTCATGCCCCATAACACAGAAAGAGGGATGCCATATTTAGTCCTTCCGTTTTCATATGAAGGTTCTGCTTGGGCTTATCTAGCTATGTTTTCTAATGCATACCAGAACCAAATTCGATATCCTCCTGGTGGTCAATATAATGGTGAAGCAGACTTTAGTCATAGTCCGTTAATAAAGGGAATAGTGACAATGGCTAAAATTGCCGACATTAGTAAGATTCCCATCGATGAGAAACGAGCATATGATGGTTGGAATGTGACTCGTTACGTTACCAGTCTCACTGATAAGGCTAGACAAAGAAGAGCTTCACCAATTTGGACCCTACCTCATAAAGGTAACCTATGTCTGCAAATAAATGGTCAGAACACTAAGAATAAACAGGAAAAGAGTGTTTGCTCCCATATATACATCTATACACCCCTGATTTCTTCACCACTGGTACCATCTCAAGGTACATATTTTATCTGCCACGATAGAGCCTACACATGGCTTCCCACCTATTTTTCTGGAACATGTTATGTGGCTTTACTTCTTCCCCGACATACACTGCTCCTTCAGATCACCACAGAAAAAGATATGGTAGAGGGCTTATCGACTCTAGAGACACAGCTGGACAAGAGGGAGGAGATTTTCTAAAAGGGCTTCTTCCTTTTTGGGGTCCAATGGTCAATAGTAGAAACATTAGACAACTAGTTTGTGTGGTCGACGCTATGATAAATGTGACTTCTGGAGCCCTGACTGATCTGACAGCTGAACTTCAGGCGGATCGTCTTATGACTTTGCAGAACCGAATGGTTTTAGACATTGTCCTTGCAGACAGAGGAGGAGTCTGTAAATTGATTGGGTCTAGTTGCTGCGTTTATGTCCCTGATAATGCCCCTACAGTATACCAAGCCATCTCTAAGTTACATGTGATTTCCGAGTCTATTCATCAGGACACCGGAGATTGGTCTGTAATGGGATGGTTTTGGGGACTAGTGTCCACATAGGGATGGAAAGTGTTAACTTTCCTTGGAGCGATTCTAGTGATCATCTTTTCTTGTTGTCTCTGTTTGCAGTGTGGGCCCGCTATCTGTGGACTTTGTGCCACCTTGTGTGTCCCAAAGCCAGTGTCGCAGCAAACGGAGAACATTAAAATGATGTTGCAGCAACAACTCAATGACCTCATGACCATTGACATCGACTCAGACTAACATGCGTTCTTTGTGCTTTGCCTGAGTAATGGCAAAAGGAGGGTCTGAGGTTCTGTGATTTTTGACTTTGCTTCGTATCTAGCCGCCATTTTGTATCCAGCGCCATTTTGTGTTGCCTTTTACTCAGACAGCACGGCGCACGGAGTATTTTTGCTTTTTCAGCTGCTCTGCGTCTCCCTAGTTAAAAAGTAAACCCTTGTCCTTGTTTACGAAACCGATGTCAGGGTCTGGCCAAGTTCGTTAATCCATGTCTAGACTGATTAATCCTTGTCTTACTCCACTGTTTGGGTCCCACCATTCTTTCTTACTTTATCTTATTTGACTGGCCTTCGCTATTCTCTTCATGTATTCTCTTATTACACAAACTATCCTTTGAAACACGCAAACATGTTCTACCACCTGCAAATTGAATTACGGGCACTAGTGTTGATTAACTTGAGGGGAGGAGAGCACACGGGGTCTGAAAGGAGGGCGTGTTTAAGAAACTCAATAGCTTGTTTTCGAACTTTTCTTATTTGTCAGTTTTGTATGTTTTGGGAGTAGCCATTGTAAATATGTGTACTATAAGAGACTGTAAGCCACGGAGTTAAGTGGCAGTCTCCTGAGAATTTACCATTGGTGTACTTCTGGAACAGCTGTGCTTAGCTGCAGCTAATAAACTTGATTTTCTACGCCTGACAGAGTGTCTCGTGTCTCTGTCTGACAAGGCAGGTGAACCCGGGGATTTTAGGCGTGCCCTACGCCGCTGGGCCCATAAGGCCCGGTTCTCCACCCCTCCCCAAGAATTGGGAAAGAAGGCAGACAAATGGGTCAGAACCAGAGTGAAGCAGAAGGTTCAGAACCAAGGTGGTGACCAGAAGAAGCAAGATTCTAATAAGGTTGGGGAAAAGGGTAAAGACCAGAAGTCTTCTCAAGGTCCCTAAAAATCTGCATCTGGTGGGGAATCCGAATCATCCAAAAAGAAAGGCCAAAAGAAACCATGGTGTAAAATCTGTAACCAGAATACCCATTGGACTAGTGATTGTGATAGGACCAAAAACTCAACTCCAGCCACCATTGCCCCTAAGGTAACTGTTCCCCCTTGTTCAGCTCAAAATGGTGGTACACAAAGTAAGGGTGTAGTAGGGTTAACCCTGGGTTCTGAGATTGACTCTGTCCCAGTCAGAGTTCCAACTCAGGCTGTTCTAATCTGTGATGGAGGCATGGATATGTCCTCCTTTGTGAGTCCCAGTAATCTGGGCAAGTACAGACAGCAGCCTTTGATCAATGGAAAGGAGGCTTTGGCATACAGGTACACAGGGGCAAGTGTCACAATGGTGACAGAAGACCTTGTGGCTACTGGGCTGATCATAATTGGTGAACTCTACCAAGTGATGAATGCTAGCAATGTCAGGACCATCAATACCCTGGCAGTTGTTAATTCCTCCTGGGGAGTGGTAACTGGCCTCAAGAAGGTTGTGGTAAGTGCAGACCTCCCTGTTGAATGCTTGCTTGGCAATGATTTGGAAACTTCAGTTTGGGCTGAAGTGGATCTCAGGACCCATTCAGAAATGTTAGGAATCTCTCCACATTTGTTTGCTGTTACTAGGTCACAGGTAAAAATGTCTCACACTGAACAGGCCCTGGATTCTGGAAGAATGGACCAGGTGTCTTCCAAGAAAAGGAGCAGTAGGGTTAAGGCAGTGACTTCCCCCTGACTCAGAATAGAGACCAGTCTCTTGAGGGAGATAATTGTAGTCCTGAAGAAGGAACTGTCCCAGGTGAGCTTGAGCCTGACCAGGTTGAGTTCTTGGGGACAGGGGGCCCTTCCAGGGCAGATCTGAGTCAGGAGCAGCTGTGCTGGTCTTCTCTTGAACTCCTCAGACAGCAAGCTGCTGCTGAGGCTGCTGGGAATGCTAGTGGAACCCATAAGATATATTGGGATGAGGGACTCCTGTACTCAGAGAGTAGAGACCCCAAACCTGGTGCAGTCAGGATGATGGTTATACCTTTGAAGTTCAGGGGCTTCCTATTGACACTAGCCCATGATATTCCCCTAGCAGGTAATCTGGGCTAAAACAAGACTTGGGACAGGCTTGTCTCTCACTTTAATTGGCCCTACATGTCTGAAGACACCAAGGAGTTTTGTCGCTCCTGTGTCACCTATCAAGCCAGTGGTTAGGCAGGCGGTACAGCAAAGGCCCCCCTGATACCACTACATGTGGTGGGGGTTCCCTTTGAACGAGTGGGGATTGACATAGTTGGTCCCATGGATTCTCAGACAGCATCCGGGTGCTCGGATTTATCCTGGATGGTGGTGGACCATGCCACTAAATACCCAGAAGCCATTCTCCTTAGGACCACTACAGCACATGTGGTGGCAAGGGCCCTCTTGGGAGTATTCTCAAGAGTGGGTTTCCCTAAGGAGGTAGTTTCAGACAGAGGTACAACCATTATGTCTAGTTACTCGACTGCAATGTGAAAGGAGTGTGAAGTGAATTACAAATTCACCACACTCTATCACAAACAATGCAGTGGTTTAGTTGAAAGGTTCAACAAAACCTTAAAGGGTATGATCAAGGGTCTCCCAGAAAGGCTTAGGCAGAGATGGGACACCAATCTGCCCTGCCTTTTGTTTGCATACAGGCAGGTTCCTCAGAAGGGTGTTGGTTACAGCCCTTTCGAACTTCTGTTTGGGCATCCTGTAAGTGGTCCATTGTGTCTGGTGAAGGAGGGATAGGAGTTACCTCTCAAACCCCCTAAACAGGACATAGTGGACTATGTACTTGGTCTCCGCTACAGGATGGCTGAGTATATGAAAAAGGCAACCAAAAACCTTGAGGCT
This sequence comes from Lissotriton vulgaris, assembly GCF_964263255.1. Taxonomy (NCBI): domain Eukaryota; kingdom Metazoa; phylum Chordata; class Amphibia; order Caudata; family Salamandridae; genus Lissotriton; species Lissotriton vulgaris. The sequence goes on along the minus strand of NC_141698.1, from coordinate 273,949,910 downwards.
AGCCAGGAATTGCAAAAGACCTGGCATGACCAAAAGGCTGTACTGACTGTTTACCAGCCAGGACAGAAAGTGTGGGTGTTGGAGCCTGTGGCCCCAGCAGCCCTCCAAGACAAGCGGAGTGGCACCCATACAATTGTTGAATAGAAGGGAGAGGTTACCTTTTTGGTCGACCTTGGAACTCCCAGGAGCACCCATAGAATGCTTCATGTCAACAGACTGAAACCTTATGTTGACAGGGCAGACATGGGCTTGTTCATGGCTACTGATGAGGGACAGGAGGAAGAGAGTGATCCACTCCCTGACCTGCTCTCACAGAACCCTGATGATGGGTCAGTTGATGGTGCAGCCTTGGTAGGCAGCCTCGCTGCTCAGCAACAAGCCGATTGTGGACAGGTGCTCAATCAGTATAGTACATGTTCTCTCGAACTCCAAGTCAGACAACCTGGTGCAGTCATGAAGTAGACACTAGGGACAGGCTGTCTGTTAAAAATAAGATTTACAGGCAACCTGACCATGTCAAGGACTGTTATCAGGACTGAAGTCCAGATGATGTTGAATTTGGGAGTTATTGAGCCCTCAGATAGCCCTAGGGTTAATCCAGTAGTCTTGGTACCTAAACCTCACACCCAGGGTGGTAAGAGAGAGATGAGATTTTCTGTAGACTACATGGGTCTCAATGCACTCACTAGAATGGATGCCCATCCAATCCCAAGAGCAGATGACCTTATAGATACTTTGGCCTCAGTCAAGTTTCTGAGCACATTTGATCTTACAGCTGGCTATTGGCAGATCAGATTAGCTGATGATCCAAAGCCCAAGACAACATTTTCTACCCCTAGTGGGCACTATCAATTTGTGGTAATGCCCTTTGGTTTTAAAAATGCATCTGACACTTTTCAAAGGTTGGTGAACAAAGTCCTAACAGGCCTGGAAGACTATAGTGCAGCATATCTAGATGATTTTGCTGCCTTTAGCTCCACCTGGGAGGATCACCTGGTCCACCTGAGAAATGTTTTGGAGGCTCTGCAGAAAGCAGGCCTAACTATCATGGCTACTAAGTGCCAGATAGGGCAAAGTCAGGTTGTGTACCTGGGCCACCGTGTAGGTGGAGGCCAGGTTCAACCATTTCAAAGCAAAATCCAGACCAACATGGACTTGGTTGCTCCAACTACCCAGACTCAGGTCAGAGCTTTCTTGGGCCTGACTGGATACTACAGAAGATTTGTTAAGGGGGAATGGATCCATTGTGACACCCCTGAATGACTTAACTTCCAAAAGAATGCCTAAGAACGTTCATTGGACAGTTATCTGTCAAAAGGCATTTGATGACCTGAAGCAGGCTATGTGCACTGCACCAATTCTGCAAAGTCCTAACTACTCCAAAGAATTCATTGTCCAAACAGATGCATCTGAGTTGGTGGTAGGGGCTATGCTGTCACAATTGAATGGTGAAGGTCAGGACCAGCCAGTAGCTTTTATTAGCAGAAGGCTGACCCCTACAGAGAAACGTTGGTCAGCAATTGAGAGGGAGGCCTTTGCTGTGGTTTGGACTCCGAAGAAGCCATGACCATACTTGTTTGGTACTCACTTCAATGTTCAGACTGACCATAAGCCCCTCTTATGGCTAAAAGATGAAGGGTGAAAACCCCAAACTTTTGAGGTGGTCCATTTCCCTACAGGGGATGGACTATACAGTGGAACATAGACCTGGGAGTAACCATGCCAATGCAGATGGACTCTCCAGATAGTTCCACTTAGAACATGAAGACTCAAATGGTCAAGGTTAGTTTAATGTCCCTGCTTTTAGGGGGGGTTGTGTAGGAGAGTAGGATTTGCTTACTATGGTTACCCCCACGTTTTGCTGGTGTTTCACTGTTTTTCGACTTTAGTCAGGCCGGGGCCTCAGCCTAGCTGCTTCCTCTCTAAATTGATTGCATGTACTTTAGGTACACTGCAGTTTGGTTACTGGGGTACTTTTGTGAGTCCCTAGTATATGGTACACTAGGTAATAAGGGCATAGGTACCCCAGAGGCCTATCAGGGGCTGAAGCATGTATTATGCCACCCCTGGGATGCCTTCCAAAATGACACAACAGGACTGCTACTGCAGCCTGGGTAAGGTGGTGCATGCACCCCTTTCTAAGATATAGGTTACCTATATCTACCTTAAATCACTGCACAGAGAAAACAATCAGTCACCCCTATGTCAGGCCTTATCAATCCTGTAGGCAGGATGCTTGGTTTGTTGTGAGAGGGTGCTCATGCATGAGCTGGGCCCCTCTGCAGCATTCGGAGCCTATTCTCTGAGGCTGTTCTGTGATGCAGCCAGACCATATGCTCTTAAGTGCATTATAACCTCGCGGCAAATGCTAACTTTGGAATGGATGCATGGAAACATGTTGTGTTTGGGGTCAAACACTTTGGAATCCTACCTCCCCGTCAGTCCTGGTGGCGGGGGTAGAATTCCACCCTTCTAGAGAGAAAGATATGTACACACTGGCCTAACCGGTAACAGTTTAAAAGAGCCCTGGCATCACAAAACGGATGCTGCAGCCACAGACACAAGTCTAGCCTCCTGCTGCTGACTGAAAGTCCAGCAGGGGAGGCCTGGACAATAGGTTTCCTGTCTCAGAGAGTTGCAACCACCTCCCAGATACTTCAAAACACAAAATGTCTGCCCCTTGTAATTAATAAGATGGCTCAGCTAGAGCCCAACATTTTAGTAACATGCAGAGATGGGCTCAATGGGACCGACAACCAGACAACATAATCAATGTCACAACATGTTCGAGAAATATATTAAAAAAAAGTATTTATTCATTTTATCCAGTTTAAATTTATCATTTCATAGCACAATAAATATTGTAGGACCAAGGAATAATTACAAAAATTACAAAAATACCCCACACAACCCTACAGTCATTCATTCAAACTAAACAACTAGCATACTAATTCTACAAACTCACAAATATTGTACTTTCAGTCATACCCACACATTCATCACGTGTTCCCAACTCATCATTCTTCACAATTCAGATGTAACAAAACGGTCCTGTCCTGGAGGATCTTCCCGACTCAGAGAGGGAGATCAGATGACATAATGACAGAACAGACTAGAAAACGCCAAACCACCTCCCAGACAGGATTTAGTTTATTGGGGATGGGTGGGTGCACTTTGAAAGTGCTTTGGAGTCTGCACTGGGGGCACATTTGCTGTCCCTGTGTATAGCCAAGTTCAAACTGGTTGCAGGGGCTACCAGCCCCTGCTGTGGCATGAAACTGGACAAAGGAAATGTGTGTAGCCACCCCTTTTTCCAGACCCTGCCACTGGTGGGTCCCCAGAGTATGTCCAACCCCTTTCTTAGGTATAAGTAAGGAACCCCTGGCAAACGGACTTTAGATTACACCTGGTCAAAACTCTGAAACTGAATCCTGGTACTTCGATGCGCTACTAAAGACTAGAGGGCGGAAGAATCTCCCTTGGGCCCAAGGAGTGACTCCCCTGCTTTGCAGGCACCAATGAAGCATCTTGCTGGTCTGCATTTCTGAAGCTCTCGCCAGACTATGAAGTATTTGCAAAACAGGAAGAGGATTTCCAGACTTATCAGAGGCTGACCCGAGTCCCCAGCAAAGCTGAGACCCGTAGCCCTCATGAGTGACATGGAACTGGAACCCCTGGACACCATGCACATTTGCTAGTGCATTAGCTTCTCGACGTTTCTTGAAGTTGTGCTTTGGGTTACTCGTAGCCCAAGCCCCGAGTACCATTTGCCCCAAAGATTGTGGGCCTACACTCCACGAGTGTTCCGTGAAGCCGCTTCTTGCATTTCAGCTTGAGGCTCCTTTACGATCTCTGTTACGTCAACTGGTGGGTCCCCACTAAGGCAACTCTGATTTTCCTTGGGTTTCCCCGGTTGCTCCAGAGGGGCCCTGACTCTCCTTCATGTGGTGAGTCTCTTGACCTTGCTGGTCCACACCAAAGCATTTCTTTGATTCCAGCATGGGTTGCTGTTGCCAAGGCTTGTTGGTTTCAATCTGGGCACCAACACGGCAGCACTCGACATCCTTTGTGGGACAGCTTGATTCCAGAACCTGGTCATCGTCAACACCTCCTGGTCCTCGTGGCTGAAGAGTCAATCTTCCCCTCTTTTACCTGAAATCATCCGACATCGGTGGGCATTCAACTATCGTGACCCAGACTCTGTCCCCTCTGCTTTCAGGTTCTTCTCATCTTCAATCCATGATTAGATCACAGTGGACACTTTCCACTTGGATGGCAGCAGCACTTTGAAGCAGATCGCCAATGAAAACGACGACGATTCCCGACACCAAAAGACACCTATGCATCCGGCTTCCCTGGGTCGGGTAACTCGAGTACTCCGGTGCTCCCTTGGGTGTTGGCCCTAGAACCCCTTAAGTCTAAAGGGGTTTGCTCAAAGTCCTCTCCTAAGTGTCCTTTATCTTTAAATTTCCAACCGCGACTTTCCCCATAGAAGCTAGAGGTGATTCGCTGCTGTGTTCTCACACTGCACGCATCCTCCGTGGGTCTCCTGTGTCACTAACTTGGGTGGTTCCTTGTGGCCCCAGCGATTCTACAAGCTCTAGGCCTTGTGTCTAGTCAAGTCGTGGTTCTTATACCACTTTCTTAATATATGGTTTGGTACGCCTCTAGGGCTCAACGTATATTGTGCTAATTTACTGTGTGATATTAAGTTTACCATATGTACTTTTGCCTCATAAAGAGACTAGTGGGATTTGTTTAGAATAAATACATATATTTTATATATATACCTGGTGTGGTTCTTCTTTCATTTGTTCATTCACAAGATTATGGACTGGTAAAACAAGCTGCTTTACATTCCTCCAAGACTTAGCCTGAAGGCTGCTCTCTATAGCTATCACTAGGATAACGTTCAATAAAGGTTGTCTTTAACCTACCATCAATAAGGGTCGTTTGGACTGGTGCAAGGCGCTAGAATAGTGGAAAGCATATGCCATGCCAACTTCTCACATTGATGTGCAGCGTGTGGGATTCCAGCTTGCTATTGTTTTATCAGATAATCTAAAGTGATCGACTAAATTAAAACCACTAAAGGTACCAGAGGTAAATATAGTACAAGCGTAAAATACAGTAAGTTCTACTGAACTTAGAGTTGTGTGTCAAGGGCTTAGCACACTATTTCTACAACTCGAGAGTTTAGTAGGCCCCACTAGAGTAGGTAGATGCATACACCACGCCACACTAGTAATGTCTTCAAGGCCAGGAACCAGTGGGTCCCTGCCAGATGTCAGTATGTTACAGGTATCCAAGTATGACACATTCCCATTCTTATTGAAGACAGGCAAGAGTGCCAACACCCATCGCCTCAAGCAGGTACTACTGTTAGATGATCTTAGAAGGGCTTCAGAGTGGGGGTTGGGCAGCAGAGGAGGCAGAGCCCAGTGGTACAAACCACCAAGACTCAGACACTCTGAAGCTAACCAGGAAGGTGAGTGACAATGACCTTGACCTGGACCACGCAGCTCCTACTAGAGATGAGGAGGAAGGCAGGGTGGCCCTATCTTTGTCCCCCCAGGAATAGTTGGAGGTACACCTAGAAGTCCCAGATCTCCTTATGTGGAGTTTGACCATTCTGGTGTATCTATAGGTACCTCTGTCTCTTCTCATAGGAGGGAATCCTGCCAGGAGAAGAGAGAAATACAGCTCAAGTTTGAGGAAGCCCAGCTGGGGATTAACAGACAGCAGGTAGCCTTAGAAAGGTAGTCCCTAGAGCTTGAAAGAGATAGAAAAAAGATTGGACTAGAGTCCCATGGTGGCAGCAACTGCCCTAGTGGTAGCGAAAGATCTCATGACCATAGAAATTTAAACAAGATTGTCCCTCCCTACCCGAGTGGGGATGACATCCACAAATGGATAACTGCTTTGGAAAGGGCCTGTAAAGTTCACAGGGTCCCCAGAAGCAGTGGGCAGCTATCTTGTGGCTCTCATTTGCAGACAAAGGGAGAGACAAGCTCCTCATTGTTAGAGAAGAAGATGCTGATGATTATACAGTCCTGAAGAGTTCTCTGATTGAAGGGTTTGGCCTAACCACTGAACAATACAGGATAAAGTTCAGAGATACCCAAAAGGCTCCGACTCAGCACTGGGTTGACTTTGTTGATTGTGCTACTAAGGCTCTGGAGGGGTGGTTACTTGGAAGTAAGGTTTGTGATTATACAAGATTGTTCAACCTAATTATGAGGGAGCAGATCCTTAATAATTGTCAAATCAGCTGTTACATCAGCACCTGGCAGACTCTGATCTGACCTCTTCCCAAGAATTGGGAAAGAAGGCAGACAAATGGGTCAGAACCAGAGTGAAACAGAAGGTTCAGAACCAAGGTGGTGACCAGAAGAGGCAAGATTTTAATAAGGTTGGGGAAAAGGGTAAAGACCAGAAGTCTTCTCAAGGTCCCCAAAAATCTGCATCTGGTGGGGAATCCGAATCATCCAAAAAGAAAGGTCAAAAGAAACCATGGTGTAAAATCTGTAAACAGAATACTCATTGGACTAGTGATTGTGATAGGCCCAAAAACTCAACTCCAGCCACCATTGCCACTAAGGTAACTGTTCCCCCTAGTTCAGCTCAAAATGGTGGTACACAAAGTAAGGGTGTAGTAGAGTTAACCCTGGGTTCTGAGATGGACTCTGTCCTAGTCAGAGTTCCAACTCAGGCTGTACTAATCTGTGATGGAGGCATGGATATGTCCTCCTTTGTGAGTCCCAGTAATCTGGGCAAGTACAGACAGCAGCCTTTGATCAATGGAAAGGAGGCTTTGGCATACAGGTACCCAGGGGCAAGTGTCACAATGGTGACAGAAGACCTTGTGGCCCCTGGGCTGATCATACTTGGTGAACTCTACCAAGTGATGAATGCTAGCAATGTCAGGACCATCCATGCCCTCGCAGTTGTTAATTTCTCCTGGGGAGTGGTAACTGGACTCAAGAAGGTTGCGGTAAGTGCAGACCTCCCTATTGAATGCTTGCTTGGCAATGATTTGGAAACTTCAGTTTGGGCTGAAGTGGATCTCAGGACCCATTCAGAAATGTTAGGAATCTCTCCACATTTGTTTGCTGTGACTAGGTCACAGGTCAAAATGTCTCACACTGAACAGGCTCTGGATTCTGGAAGAATGGACCAGGTGTCTTCTAAGAAAAGGAGCAGTAGGGTTAAGGCAGTGCCTTCCCCCTGACTCGGAATACAGACCAGTCTCTTGAGGGAGATAATTGTAGTCCTGAAGAAGGAACTGTCCCAGGTGAGCTTGAGCTTGATCAGGTTGAGTTCTTGGGGACAGGGGGCCCTTCCATGGCAGATCTGAGTCAGGAGCAGCTGAGCTGCTCTTCTCCTGAACTCCTCAGACAGCAAGCTGCTGCTGAGGCTGCTGGGAATGCTAGTGGAACCCATAAGATTTATTGGGATGAGGGACTCCTGTACTCAGAGAGTAGAGACCCCAAACCTGGTACAGTCAGGATGATGGTTATACCTTTGATGTTCAGGGGCTTCCTATTGACACTAGCCCATGATATTCCCCTAGCAGGTAATCTGAGCTAAAACCAGACTTGGGACAGGCTTGTCTCTCACTTTAATTGGCCCTACATGTCTGAAGACACCAAGAAGTTTTGTCGCTCCTGTGTCACCTATCAAGCCAGTGGTTAGGCAGGCGGTACAGCAAAGGCCCCCCTGATACCACTACATGTGGTGGGGGTTCCCTTTGAACGAGTGGGGATTGACATAGTTGGTCCCATGGATCCTCAGACAGCATCCGGGTGCTCAGATTTATCCTGGATAGTGGTGGACCATGCCACTAAATACCCAGAAGCCATTCCCCTTAGGACCACTACAGCACATGTGGTGGCAAGGGCCCTCTTGGGAGTATTCTCAAGAGTGGGTTTCCCTAAGGAGGTAGTTTCAGACAGAGGTACAAACATTATGTCTAGTTACTTGACTGCAATGTGAAAGGAGTGTGGAGTGAATTACAAATTCACCACACCCTATCACAAACAATGCAGTGGTTTAGTTGAAAAGTTCAACAAAACCTTAAAGGGTATAATCAAAGGTCTCCCAGAAAAGCTTAGGCAGAGATGGGACATCATTCTGCCCTGCCTTTTGTTTGCATACAGGCAGGTTCCTCATAAGGGTGTTGCTTACAGCCCTTTCGAACTTCTGTTTGGGCATCCTGTAAGTGGTCCATTGTGTCTGGTGAAGGAGGGATAGGAGTTACCTCTCAAACCCCCTAAACAGGACATAGTGGACTATGTACTTGGTCTCCGCTCCAAGATGGCTGAGTATATGAAAAAGGCAACCAAAAACCTTGAGGCTAGCCAGGAATTGCAAAAGACCCGGAATAACCAAAAGGCTGTACTGACTGTTTACCAGCCAGGACAGAAAGTGTGGGTGTTGGAGCCTGTGGCCCCAGCAGCCCTCCAAGACAAGTGGAGTGGCACCCATACAATTGTTGAACAGAAGGGAGAGGTTACCTTTTTGGTGGACCTTGGAACTCCTAGGAGCACCCATAGAATGCTTCATGTCAACAGACTGAAACCTTTTGTTGACAGGGCAGACATGGGCTTGTTCATGGCTACTGATGAGGGACAGGAGGAAGAGAGTGATCCACTCCCTGACCTGCTCTCACAGAACTCTGATGATGGGTCAGTTGATGGTGCAGCCTTGGTAGGCAGCCTCGCTGCTCAGCAACAAGCCGATTGTGGACAGGTGCTCAATCAGTATAGTACATGTTCTCTCTGACTCCAAGTCAGAAAACCTGGTGCAGTCATGAAGTAGACACTAGGGTCTGTTAAAAATAAGATTTACAGGCAACCTGACCATGTCAAGGACTGTTATCAGGACTGAAGTCCAGATGATATTGAATTTGGGAGTTATTGAGCCCTCAGATAGCCCTAAGGTTAATCCAGTAGTCTTGGTACCTAAACCTCACACCCAGGATGGTAAGAGAGAGATGAGATTTTCTGTAGACTGCAGGGGTCTCAATGCACTCACTAGAACGGATGCCCATCCAATCCCAAGAGCAGATGACCTTATAGATACTTTGGCCTCAGCCAAGTTTCTGAGCACATTTGAATTTACAGCTGGCTATTGGCAGATCAGATTAGCTGATGATCCAAAGCCCAAGACAACATTTTCTACCCCTAGTGGGCACTATCAATTTGTGGTAGTGCCCTTTGGTTTTAAAAATGCACCTGACACTTTTCAAAGGTTGGTGAACAAAGCCCTAACAGGCCTGAAAGACTATAGTGCAGCATATCTAGATGATATTGCTGCCTTTAGCTCCACCTGGGAGGATCACCTGGTCTACCTGAGAAATGTTTTGGAGGCTCTGCAGAAAGCAGGCCTAACTATCAAGGCTACTAAGTGCCAGATAGGGCAAAGTCAGGTTGTGTACCTGAGCCACCTTGTAGGTGGAGGCCAGATTCAACCATTTCAAAGCAAAATCCAGACCAACATGGACTGGGTTGCTCCAACTACCCAGACTCAGGTCGGAGATTTCTTGAGCCTGACTGGATACTACAGAAGATTTGTCAAGGGGGAATGGATCCATTGTGACACCCCTGAATGACTTAACCTCCAAAAGAATGCCTAAGAACGTTCAGTGGACAGTTAGCTGTCAAAAGGCATTTGATGACCTGAAGCAGGCCATGTGCACTTCACCAATTCTGCAAAGTCCTAACTACTCCAAAGAATTCATTGTCCAAACAGATGTATCTGAGTTGGTGGTAGGGGCTGTGCTGTTACAATTGAATGGTGAAGGTCAGGACCAGCCAGTAGCTTTTATTAGCAGAAGGCTGACCCCTAGAGAGAAACGTTGGTCAGCAATTGAGAGGGAGGCCTTTGCTGTGGTTTGGACTCTGAAGAAGCTATGACCATACTTGTTTGGTACTCACTTCAATGTTCAGACTGACCATAAGCCCCTCTTATGGCTAAAAGATGAAGGGTGAAAACCCCAAACTTTTGAGGTGGTCCATTTCCCTACACGGGATGGACTATACAGTGGAACATAGACCTGGGAGTAACCACGCCAATGCAGATGGACTCTCCAGATAGTTCCACTTAGAACATGAAGACTCAAATGGTCAAGGTTAGTGTAATGTCCCTGTTTTTGGGGGGGGGTTATATAGGAGAGTAGGATTCGCTTACTATGGTTACCCCCACGTTTTGCTGGTGTTTTACTGTTTTTTTGGACTTTAGTCAGGCCGGGGCCTCAGCCTAGCTGCTTCCTCACTAAATTGATTGCCTGTACTTTAGGTACACTGCAGTTTGGTTACTGTGGTACTCTTGTGAGTCCCTAGTATATGGTACACTAGGTACTAAGGGAATAGGTACCCCAGAGGCCTACGAGGGGCTGAAGCACGTATTATGCCACCCCTGGGAAGCTTTCCAAAATGACACCACAGGACTGCTACTGCAGCCTGGGTAAGGTGGTGCATGCACCCCTTTCTCAGATATAGGTTACCTATATCTACAGTAAATCCCTGCACATAGAAAACAATCAGTCACCCCTATGTCAGGCCTTATCAATCCTGTAGGCAGGGTGCTTGGTTTGGTGTGAGAGGGTGCCCATGCATGAGCTGGGCCCCTCTGCAGCATTCGGAGCCTATTCTCTGAGGCTGTTCTGTGATGCAGCCAGACCATATGCTCTTAAGTACATTATAACCTCGCGGCAAATGCTAACTTTGGAATGGCTGCATGGAAACATGTCTGTTTGGGGTCAAACACTTTGGAATCCTACCTCCCCACCAGTCCTGGTGGCGGGGGTAGACTTCCACCCTTCTAGAGGGAGAGATATGTACACACTGGCCTAACCGGTAACAGTTTTAAAGAGCCCTGGCATCACAAAACGGATGCTGCAGCCACAGACACAAGTCTTGCCTCCTGCTGCTGACTGAAACTCCAGCAGGGGAGGCCTGGACAATAGGTTTCCTGTCACAGGGAGTTGCAACCACCTCCCAGATACTTCAAAACACAAAATGTCTGCCCCAGTCCAGAATTTTAGTAACATTCAGAGATGGGCTCACTGGGACCGACAACCAGACAACATAATCAATGTCACAACATGTTCTAGAAATATATCAAAAACATTTTTTATTCATTTTATCCAGTTTAAATGTATCATTTCATAGCACAATAAATAATGTAGGACCAAGGAATAATTACAAAAATTACAAAAATACCCCACACAACCCTACAGTCATTCAATCAATCTAAACAACTAACATACTAATTCTACAAACTCACAAATATCGTACTTTCAGTCTTACCCACACATTCATCACGTGTTCCCAACTCATCATTCTTCACAATTCAGATGTAACAAAACTGTTCTGTCCTGGAGGATCGTCCCGGCTCAGAGAGGGATATCAGATGACAAAATGACAGGACAGACTAGAAAACGACAAACCATCTCCCAGACAGGATTTAGTGTATTGGGGATGGGTGGGTGCACTTTGAAAGTGCTTTGAAGTCTGCACTGGGGGCACATTTGCTGTCCCTGTGTATAGCCCAGTTCAAACTGGTTGCAGGGGCTACCAGCCCCTGCTGTGGCATGAAACTGGACAAAGGAAATGTGTGTAGCTACCCCTCTTTCCAGACCCTGCCACTGGTGGGTCCCCAGAGTATGTCCAACCCCTTTCTTATGTATAAGTAAGGAACCCCTGGCAAAAGGACTTTAGATTACACCTGGTCGAAACTCTGAAACTGAATCCTGGTACTTCGATGCACTACTAAAGACTAGAGGGCGGAAGAATCTTTCTTGGGCTCAAGGAGTGACTCCCCTGCTTTGCAGGCACCAATGAAGCATCTTGCCGGTCTGCATTTCTGAAGCTCTCGCCAGACTCTGAAGTATTTGCAAAACAGGAAGAGGATTTCCAGACTTATCAGAGGCTGACCCGAGTCCCCAGCAAAGCTGAAACCCGCAGCCCTCATGAGTGACATGGAACTGGAACGCCTGGACACCATGCACATTTGCTAGTTCATTGGCTTCTCGACGTTTCTTGAAGTTGTGCTTTGGGTTACTTGTAGCCCAAGCCCCAAGCACTATTTGCCCCAAAGATTGTGGGCCTACACTCCACAAGTGTTCCGTGAGGCTGCTTCTTGCATTTCGGCTTGAGGTTCCTTTACGATCCCTGGTACGTCAACTGGTTGGTCCCCACTAAGGCAACTCTGATTTTCCTTGGGCTTCCCTGGTTGCTCCAGAGGGGCCCTGACTCTCCTTCACGTGGTGAGTCTCTTGGACCTTGCTGGTCCACACAAAGCATTTCCTTGATTCCAGCATGGGTTGCTGTTGACAAGGCTTGTTGGGTCCAATCTGGGCACCAACACTGCAGCACTCGACATCTTTTGTGGGACAGCTTGATTACAGAACCTGGTCATCGTCAACACCTCCTGGTCCTCGTGGCATAAGAGTCAAGCTTCCCCTCTTTTACCTGAAATCATCCGACATCGGTGGGCATTCAACTATCGTGACCCGAGCTCTGTCCCCTCTGCTTTCAGGTTCTTCTCATCTTCAATCCTCGATTGGATCACAGCGGACAATTTCCACTTGGATGGCAACAGCACTTTGAAGCAGATCGCCAATGAAAACAACGACGATTCCCGACACCAAAAGACACCTATGCATCCGGCTTCCCTGGGTCGGGTAACTCGAGTACTCCGGTGCTCCCTTGGGTGTTGGCCCTAGAACCCCTTAAGTCTATAGGGGTTTGCGCAAAGTCCTCTCCTAAGTGTCCTTTATCTTTAAATTTCCAAACGCGACTTTCCCCATAGAAGCTACTGGGGATTTGCAGCTATCTTCTCACACTGCACACATCCTCCGTGGGTCCCCTGTGTCACTACCTTGGGTGGGTCCTTGTGGCCCCAGCGATTCTACAGGCTTTAGGCCTTGTGTCTAGTCAAGTCATGGTTCTTATACCACCTTCTTAATATATGGTTTGGTACCCCCCATGACTCAATGCATATTGTGCTAATTTACTGTGTGATATTAAGTTTACCATATGTACTTTTGCCTCATAAAGAGACTAGTGGGATGTGCTTAGAATAAATACATATATTATATATATATACCTGGTGTGGTTCTTCTTTCATTTGTTCATTCACAAGATTATGGACTGGTAAAACAAGCTGCTTTACAATCCTCCTAGACTTAGCCTGAAGGCTGCTCTCTATAGCTATCACTAGGATAACGTTCAATAAAGGTTGTCTTTAACCTACCATCAATAAGGGTCGTTTGGACTGGTGCAAGGTGCCCACTAGAATAGTGGACAGCATATGCCAGGCCAACTTCTCAGAATCAGCCCATATATAGTATCCCAGAAACAAGATTTATGTGTTATTCCTTTCTTAAACTGCATAATTAAAGATGTTTAATGATGCAAAGTGAAACACTGCATGTGTTTCTGATGTGAATGGTTTCACCGGCGTGCACCAGGTGGAATGCCCCATTCCTACCTAAATCACCTTATTTCGCTCTGGTGCATTTCCAGCACTACGGAGCGCTTCGATTTTTGCAGCTCTGGCACCCCTTTCTTGATGTTAACCGCTTAACCGCGGCGGCAATTCAGCCGCGGTGCGGCGGCTTTGAAGAGTGGGCGGGGCTGCGTCAGACAACTAGCGTGCACGGCACTACGAAGGTAGTGCTCGCGATGGCCGTTGGCCGAATGGAAGGGATTAAATACCATTGAGCCAGCTGACAACTTGACACACACTTTGACCGTACTGAAATACTAGCTGGAGGTCGCTAACCCAATTACACACAGTATTGCTCCAACAATTACTCCTAATGTAGAGCACTCTGTTTTGAAGCAGATATTGTGCATGCTTGCCATCATGGCCACCGCACCAGGTTAGGGTGCAAGCACTCTTTCACGTTGTTTAGAATGTACATTGTTATTTTGTAAATATGAACGTTATGTTGTTTCCCTCTAACTTGCATTATGCTATTTACAAGTTGTGAGAAGTTGGCCTGATATATGATGTTTCCAATTCTGGAACCACCTTGTATCAGTCCAAACAATCCCTTATGGTGTCTGGTTGTAAGTCAACCTTAGAGACAAGTTATCCTAGGGGTAGCATGGACTAAGCAGCCTGAAAGGCTAAACTCAAGAGTTCGTGTTAAGCGAGCTGCTTTACCAATCACAATCCTGTAATATCAAATGAAAGGACACCACACAAATATATATTATAAAAATACATGTGTTTATTACTAAAATAATCCCCAGTACTCTTTATGAGCAAAGGGGCACAAGCGTTAAAACAAAAGCACAGTTAAACACATGAAAGTTGCACAATTATTGATGAGGGCGGGTGGCCACTCAAACCATATATTAAGAAAGAAGTATAAGAGATACCAATCGAACAGTGGTTAGGTCTAGGGCCTAGGGAATCGCTGGGAGTAGTCAGGACTAGCAATGCTGAAGTCGGGAAAAGCCCACGGGATTCGGGTGCAGTGCTTAAAGCACACGCATGCACCAATGCAAAGTCAATGGTGCGTAAAAGTTATAAAGTTACTGTTTAAGGAGACTTCTGCTTAACCTAGAAGGACGAAATTTAAGACACATACACTAGAGGTGTGTACCAGTGTGGGAACATTGGCGTTGTTGAGTTACCTCACCCACAGGAAGCGGGTGCATAGGGTCGAAGTTGTGTCGGGTTTCGTCACGCAGGTTGTTGGTGCTTGAAGATGAAGATGCTGCAGGCGATGTGAAGGAGAAGTGTCCGGTGTGATCCAAGGGTGGATCAGAGTTGTAGAGTTCCTGAAAGCAGAGGGGACAGAGTCTGGGTCACTCAGCAGTGATCAGGGTGGAACCAGGACAGAACCAGGCAATATCGGGCGCAATCAGGTGGTTGTTGAGGAGCTTCTCTCTGCTGCCATGTGGGCTCTAGGGCATCTGCCATGTCCAGGAGCAGGTCACAAGCTGGCCCACAAAGGCTCTCGCCGTCAGCGCAGTTGGCTTCAAGATTGGAGCAATCAATACTTGGCAAGAGCAATCCACGCAGGACTGGAAGATTGCTTTTCACTCGGACCAGGAGGGTCAGAGCGGGTGCTCCTTTTCAGAGGAGTGGGAGCAAGTCTGGAGCAACCAGAATCAAAAGTTAGATTTTGTAGTTCGTCGGCACAGGGGCCACAAGCCAGCGGGCAAGTGACCGGGCCAACGCGTTGAGCCAAAAGAAGCAGAAGGGCCCCACGCAGCACTCGGTGAGTGTAGAGGGGTGAGTTTCGGTGCAAAAGAGGCTCAGGGCTGGGGCTTCTCAAACCCCGGTGTACAGCTTCGAGGGTCACTCGTGGACTGCACAGTCAGCGTCTCGTGGTTTCTCCAAGATGGCGGGCCCCACGCTTTCGGTCACCTTCACGGGTCTGCAGGGACTGTGGATCGGGCTGTTAGAATGCAGCCACGTTTGGTCTTGTTGGTCTCTGTTGCTCGAGTTCCGGCGGGAACTGCAACAAAGCAAACGTCGAGGTGCTGGATGGTGCCTGTTTGCACAGGGTGGTCTCTCCTTGACCACAAGAGAGATTCTTCAGTCTTCTACGTCGAGTAGGATGTTGAAGGGTCCAGAGTTTCAATTCTTCTGTTTCATCAGGATAATCTGAGTGCGTTGGCACTGCTCCCATTCTTATACCAATCTAGGTGGCTGGATTACCTGCTAGGTCCCCTCCTATGGGTGGGACCCAGGAAGGGGGTGGTTACACCCCTTTCCCTTTGTCCAGGGTCATGCTGGGACTGGGGCTGGGATGCCCCAGAACCGGTTTGACCGGATTATGCAAGGGGAAGCCTTGTGCTCCCCAGGCAGTGTATGGTTTCTTTCAAACCTCCCTGCTACAATCCACTATCTCCTGTCTGGGGTGGTGTGACACCTCCCCGCGACAGGAAAGCCTTTGTCCAGGCCTCCTCGGCTGAGTTTCGGTCAGCAGCAGGAGGTCAGACTCGTGTCTGTGGCAGAAGCATCCATTTTGTGGATCTGAGGCTCTTTTAAAATCAACCGCGTTTCAGTAAAGTAACATGTCTTCTCCCTCTAGAAGGGTGGAATGATATCCCCGTCAACAGGACTGTCGAGGAGATAGTATTCCAAATCGTATGACACCTTACACGACATGTTTTGATAAAGCCAAACCAAAGTTGACATATAACCGCGAGGATTATAATGCACTTAATAGTATATGGTATGGCATTATCCTGGAACAGTTTAGGGAGTTGTAACCGACAGCTGCAGACAGGCCCAGCTCATGCTCGAGCTCCATCTCACATTAAACCACGCACTCTGCCTCCAGGATTGATAAGGCCTTCCATAGGAGTGACTCACAGGTTTATATGTGTCCAGATATAGGTTTAGATTTAGGGATACTATATCTAAGCAAGGGGTGATTACACCAACTTGCCCCAGCTGAGTGATCAGCCAGTTGTGTCAATTTAAGAACCAGCCAGGGTGGCAAAAGCTATGCTGCAGCCCCTGGTAGGCCTTGGTGGCACCTATGCCCTGAGCACCTATAGTGCATGGTACAGGGGCTGACAAGGAGTCCAGTTCCAATTGGGTTATGTACCTATAGTACATGTATGTGAATTTAGAGCGAGAACAGCAGGCTGGGGGTCTGATTAGCAGGCCCACAGCCTCATTAAGTCGAAAACCAGTGAAGCAAAAAGCAAAAATTGGGGTGCCCATAGGATAGCAGAACCTACTCTCCTACACAAGTGCAATATGGGATCCAACTAATTGTTTTCCTCAGGTATGTTTCACAAACACAAATGGTGTAGGAGAGTCAGATGTCTCATACCTAATAAGTCACTTTCTTTGAGCAATAACTTTGATATAATGAAATGTCTACACTGCCTTTTAGTTAGCTAGTTAGTTGTTCTTGACCTCGATGTATAGAGTAGCCTTAACATGATATTGTAAGTCTCATGTTTCTGTGATATGATATTTTTAAATAATTGAGCGCTGTTTAGATATAATTTTGCAGAAGAGATTGTAAAAGTAAAGTATTCTTTATTGTTTGATTATTTAAAATCTTACAATATTACAAATTCATAAAATTTGCTGGAGTAATTAAAACCAATTAGTAAAAACCGTTACCCCATAAAATTCATTTGATTTCATAAAAAATTACATTTTAAAAGTTTACTCTCCTAGTTTTCTTTTCGCTATTAGTAGGAACCTTACAAAGGTAGCGTTCAAGGTTATATCATTCGAATGGAGACAGCGTGTCAAGGCCTGCCTACATGTCCTTATTCCACATGCATTAAGCGGTAATTTGGGTAAGGATCTTCTTTCATTTTGGAGTTCAGAACAAATACATAAAAGGTGGACAATATTCTACTCACCCTTATTACAGAGTCTGCATAGTGTGCAACTTTCAATGTTTTTCCACGGGGGAAGATGACGAAGTCCCGGCAAAATTCCAAATCTCGCTTTTTTTTCTGACCAGGGTGTTTCTAAGTATTGTTGTATTTCCTTTTTTTTGTAACCATTTATTATTGTCCGAGCATGTTTTCTTTTTGTCAGGTTATCTTTGTCATTTACAAGGGACAGTTGGTTTGTAGTTCTATTGATTATTTTTTTGAACGATGCATTAGTTATGGTATTTTCCCAGATTGTAATAACCGCAAACTCATCTATCACTTCCTTAAGATAATTCAATGCAGTTGACTTTACATTATTATTTATTTATTTCCATAATAGCAGTGATATCTGGTATCATGGTAATTTTTTATCCGATTCCAGGTTTTAATAAAATGTCCCTGTCTCGCATAGTATTGCTTGGTTAATCCTAACTCCAGTCTAATTTTTGCAGACGAGGCATTCGGTGGGAGATGAAATAATGCCTTATATGTTTTAGATAGGGCCTTATTTATTATTTCGGTATCCTTTCCCATTAATGCTTCACTGCCATAGGTGATGGTTGGTAGCAGTCTTGCCCCTATAATCTTCAGAAGGGGCCCATATATGAGGATGCTAAGAGACTTCTGTAAGATTCTAAACGCTGCAGTCAATGCTTTGTCTTCCGTTGTATATCCCTTTTTTGTGGCTTAGTAGTAACCCTTCTCATCAAAAAGCACATTTGCATTTTTTTGTTTGCTTGCGTGGAATACTTTTGCCCATAATACCTGTTTTGCTGAGTTTTTCTCATTCCACATTAATTTCTTCAAATTTTGATTTAGCAGAAGAGATTGGATCTATGATAAAGTTGGCCTCGGAGGTATGTGGATGGTGTGGCAAGTAACTATGTCCTTATTAAAATAAAATCATATTATGAGCACATTCCTAGTACTAACCATAACAACTCTGCGTTAAATACTGACACACTCCATCAAGCCAATGTTCCATTACTGCAAATTGTTCCCTATTTTCCCTTCTTTCGTTTGTGCACTCACATTTGCCTTTTTGGCCTTTTCGGTTTTACTTTCCTCACTATTTTCCAGGTCTATCTTTACCATTCATGTTAATGATCAGAACAGTTTTGGAGCACCTATTTACTTTACTCGGCCAGCACCTATGAACATAGGTTTCTCTTTCCCCTTCCCCTCCCCCCCCCCCTCTCCCTTACCTCCTCCTGGTTCCACCAATCCTTACCGCATGAACTTTAGCAAGCTGTAACAACACCATGATGGATTAACCAAGGGATATATCCTGGCATTTTAAAAGACAAAAAACTTTTGCACATGCAGATACGGGTACAAACAAGACTTATGAACATGGAGTCTTTCTTGCTCTCCCCGTCTCTCGATGCCACCTCTGTCTTTGTCTCTCCCCAGTGGTGATGCAATGGTGACTTGTTTTTACCACTTTCTGAACTCTTAATTTTTTTCCTAATGTAATAGCGTTTTGGGCCTCACAAGAACTGGGAAGGCGCTATAAAAATGACAACATAACGATCTTGCTCAATTACATTTTAAAACAAAGGTATGCAGGTCAGTTCTCCTTTTTATGTTAGGCTGTGACTAGTTACTGCTGCAGTGTTTTGTCAATGGGAGGAGTGAAGAAATATGCAAATGAGACCATACACATTTATTTATTTTTGCAGGTTAACATAATAGGAATTAGACCAAAAGGTTTCACAGCGGTG
The DNA here is from genome assembly GCF_964263255.1 of Lissotriton vulgaris. Lineage (NCBI taxonomy): Eukaryota > Metazoa > Chordata > Amphibia > Caudata > Salamandridae > Lissotriton > Lissotriton vulgaris. Next base: position 273,930,805 of record NC_141698.1, on the reverse strand, counting down.
AACATGATCACCAGCTGAATTAGACGAGGGATACTCATTTATATGAACAGGAAGATTAAGCCTGACCGACCTCCTGCCAGATTCGAACCTGGTTGCACACCTTCACAGTCGTCCGCCCTAACGGCTGAGCTACATCTGACAGGTGGGCTGAGAAAAGGCACACGAATGATTGGTTTTCAAAAATAAAGCCGCTTCCACTTTTCAAAGGGGTTTGGACGGCCTGAAAAGTACAATAGCCCCGGCAGCCGGGGCAACAGAGCACGACGGGGAGGGGGCGCTATTTCCCTTTTCAGCTAAATGGGCGTTGGTGTATCGATCAAGTAGCCATCAATGACAGTGTGAATGCTTGCATATAGATTACACGCCCGCCGCCCCTCCCCCTTGGTAGCGTTGAATCCTCAGGTGAAGGAAGTCTACTAATAGATGTAGGTATGGCCCCGCCCCCAACTAGTCAGAGTTGAGCAGAATGCGGAGTCCACGCTCGGTGTGCGTCAGACAATGGATATTCGAGCGTTTTTCATCTCAGTGACATGGCGGTGTGAAAGAAAACGTCTCCTCTGGTATCTGGCTGTACTGCCGAGAAAGATAAAGAGGATTTGCCTTGACTCTCATTGGTGCCCCATTCCGAGACTCCCCCGCATGATATGCCTGGGACCCCCTCAGGACCCCCCACGTCCAGCGCCTGGGCATTTCGGCGGCGGGTCACCTACTGTTTAGCCTCTTGGTTCCCCCCGCCGGCAGAGGCGCAACGAGAGTGAAATTTCAGGCGGGGTGGGAGCTCTAATGCTTCCAGCAATATGGAGAGTGGGGAAAGGGATCCAGGAGCTCTAAGGAGTGAAAGGACAACAAAACCTCGTTAAAAAGTAAATGGTCGTTAAAAGACGTGTGAAGTACTCTGGTGCGGCTGTGTGTGTGCACAGGAAGTTGTCTCAGCCCAGGCTGACACACAGGGAGGGGAGGGGGGAATGAAGCCCTGTGAGTCCAATGGGCGTTGCACGCCTGTACACAGCACCATATACTGCCGTCATCTGGTTTGTACAGACACAGATTGATAAAGCAATGTGACCTGCATCAGAAGTTACGTGGTAGAAATTATATAGCACTAGTTTCTTGTATAATGAGCAGCTTTCAGTGTCAAGATAATGCCAGTGATCACTGTACCTGCTGGAGAGGGATGAGAGTTTTGTTCAGTGGCAGCTCCGACTTAACTAATGTAGCACAGAGGGTTAATGTGCCTACTGCAAAGAACGTGTAACATGCATTTTAAAAAGCAGTATTTTATGTGCATAGGTCCGTGGTTACTGCTTTTGTCACAGAGATTCTTTTGTTACTGTGCACTTCATAAGTGACAATCATAATCTAGCAGAGGCACCTATAATCTGTCATCAAAGAGCTGCTTGCAAACTGCTTGGTAGCAGTTAGTAACTTTTGTTTTTTCCCAGTCATTCATTATCCTGATGCTGCTAAAAAGATTTATTTGGGCGGAGATACATTTTTAATGCTAAAGCCAGTGCAAGCCACTGTGTTATGTTCTGAGTCCTGAGTTTGTTCTTTTCCAGACCAAGCACTATTTAAAAAATCCTACCAGTATGAATGACCTGTGAATACTACACCTTGTAGTCCCCTTTACCTTATGTAACATTTTCTATACACTGATTTACATGTATGATTTATTGTCTCTATATATATGTGATGTAAAGTGCTCTGACATCCTACAATGGTATGAGAGATGCTATAAAACAAATGAAATGCATGTGACAGAGGGGCTATTCCTTCAAAATAAAATACTATGGGCCAGCTGTGCGACCCGTTTTTGTATGTGCAAACAGGTTCGCGAACCCGTTTGAGCATGCAAAAACCTATTGGGCCATGTACATAGCCTATCGCAATTTTTTGGTTTTGCAACTTGCTATTTGGAAGGGGCATTCCCTTCCAAATAGCGAGTCTCAAAACCATGTACACATTTTTTGCGACTGCAATTGCGGTCGCAAAACACTCTCAATTACCACCTACTTCAAGTAGATGGTAATGCATTCGCAAATGGAAAGGGGTCCCCAGGGGACCCCCTTCCCTTTGCAAATGCATGCAAAATTGTTTTTAAGACCAGGCAGTGATCCCAGGGACCACTCCCTGCTCTTAAAAAATAATACAAAAACGTTTCATTTTCTATTTTTTTAAATGCATGGAAAAAGGGCTGTATTTTTTTAAAAAGAAAACTGCTTTATTTAAAAGCAGTTCCAGACATGGTGGTCTGCTGAGCCTAGCAGGCCACCATCCCTGGGAGGGCTGGTATTCCCAATAGGATGGCAAATTGCGAGAGGCTCATTAATATTAATGAGCCTTGCCATTTGCGACCCCATTGGGAATCCCAAATATTGTTAAACACACTGTTGTACATTTCATTAAGCGACTTGCAATGTGTCGCCAATTGCGAGGCTCTAAATGAAATAGTTGTACATCTGGCCCCAAAATTCTTAGTACGTTGAGTATTTGGTTTGTGTGCACATGTGTTTTTTTTGAATTACTGTTTTAATATTTGAAATGTAACTCATACAAATTGCTTGGGGGTCCCCGGCTTCCAGTGGTGACTCAATGGGGGTCCTCAGGAGTCAAAGGTTTGGGAACCACTGTTCTAGGTGATAGTTGGATGTATGGCAGCAACACAATGAAGGGTATGGGTGAAATGCGATAAAACGCTAAAAAATACGACATTTTTCCTTGATCCGAACTTGAGTTTTAGATAAAACTGGTAATGTTTTTTTTATTTTTTTTAGCTAATTTCGAAATGAGGGGCCGCATTTTAACATGAGTGCAAATCCTGAGACCATAGTTTAAAGCATGTATATAATTATTGTTAGAGAAATGGCATATACCCTTTTCCTTCCTGAACCGTTGCTTACACGGATGTGTGCGGTGCACTACGTTTTCCTGTGCGATTGCAGATAAAGTACCACATTGAATACCAATCCATGTTTTATTACTTTTATGAAGGAAGGACGTTGTTCAGTTGTTTTCTTTTATATTGGATTAATTTCCTTTTAATGATGGCAATTTGAGCACTTTCCTTAGAACTCTTTATTTGTATTCCAAGTGCTAGTCGAAATGTGACTTCAGCGTCTTAAAAATTACTCGTTATTTCGTTTTTTTAAAATTGTGTTTCACATTGACTTGGCCCTGCGTTGATTTATTCTGTTGGTTTGTTCTGTAGACGTATTTCCTTTGACACTATTTATGTAAGCCAGTGAGTTGGTTTATCATCCTCCTTTAGAGGGGTAGGGGGTGTAGCCTGGCCAGCTCTTGAACATGTGTTGTGTTTGTGTCATTCTTAATTGCATATTGTAGTGAGCATGTTCTTTGTGTTACATTACTGATGACACTTGAAGGTTCCAAGTGTCATCGGTGATCAGTTGAGCAGCCGTCGTCCTTGGAGTAGCTGTGCAGAGCTGTCTATGCTGTGTTGGCCTTGTTTTCAGGAATTTAATAAATACCTCCAATTTGCCCATTGAGAGGGCAGCTCGAAGGTGGGAGGCTGCTGCGAAGGAGCTAACGGCTGTGGCTCTAGCGCTAAAATGATTTTTAAACTATTTATTTTATTTGGATATTACTTTGGGGCATTTTAGCAGCTCATCGGAGCTTTCTTAAATAAAATCCACTGGACACTGTAAATAGTCCCCTTTATGTTCTACACTCACCTATACGAAGAGGGAGTCCGGGCGAACCGCGCTTGACATCTACTGCTCTCCTCAAGTGGGGGTCCATCCGTGCGAGCGGACCCACCATCTTGGGAGTAGCAGAGTGGCGGTCTAGTCTCCAGGACGCTTGGGGCACAAAAACAGACGCTGGCGCGAGCGCGCTACATTGAGAGGGCAGCTCGAAGGTGGGAGGCTGCTGCGAAGGAGCTAATGGCTGTGGCTCTAGTGCTAACATTATTTTAAAACTATTTCGTTATTTGGATATTACTTTGGGGCATTTTAGCAGCTCATCGGAGCTTACTTAAATAAAATCTACTGGACACTCTGAATAGTCCCCTTTATGTTCTGCACTCACCTGTACGCAGAGGGGGTCCGGGCTAACCGAGCTTGACATCTACTGCTCTCCTCAAGTGCGGGTCCGTCCCTGCGAGCGTACCCGCCATCTTGGGAGTAGCAGAGTGGCGGTCTAGTCTCCAGGACGCTCGGGGCACAAAAACAGACGCTGGCGCAAACGTGTGCAGCGGGCTCGCTGATGGCGCGCCGAAGGTGCAACAACGGCAAGCCCGTCTGCGCCCGTCCGCGCCAAGAACGCGCTCAGTGCCAGCCATGTTGCCCCTCTTGGCCTGGGACAGGGGCCAGTGGAAGACGGTGATCTTAGGTGTTATACCAACAAACAACTTAACATTATTGGTGAGAGGGGGCATGAAAAAGGGACCCTTATCTAACACTGCCTTCCCTGTGTCTGACTTTTTGAGGAGTGATACTATAGTCGGTGGGCTTTTGAATGTGAGGTCTCTCCTCAACCACTGTGTTGAGATACAACTGGTGCTGCAGACTCATGAACTTGATTTCTTGTGTATGACCGAAACATGGACTGCGCCGGAGTGCGACGTTGATGCTAGGAATGCTTGCCCGTTAGGATTTAAAATTCACCATAAGCCTACAACCAATGGTAGGGGGGTGGGGTGGGGGTGATTTTTAGAGACACAATGGACTTGAATGTCATTGAAATGGAGGAGTGTAATGGCTGTGAATTATTTGGCTTTTCTCTTGAAAATGCACAGAGGCTTATTTTAGTGGGCATTATCCGTTATAGACCCCCGGAGGTCTTCACTTTAGCCCAACAGCAGTCGTTACTGGAATTGTTTTTCAATATGGCAGTTACTCATAGCCACTTGGTGATTCTTGGAGATTTTAACTTGTGGCTGAACGGCACTAAGAATATAGGTTTTAATAACAGGATTAAATCATGTGAGGCCCTTGGCCTCTCCTAGCGAGTCTCACAAGCAACCCACATAGGAGGCCATCGGTTGGACCTGATCTTTTCTGAGACCAACCTCCTTACTGTTGTAGATGTTTTACCTATGGCCTGGACTGACCATTTTTTGATTAAATTCTATGTGAAGTCAGGCATGTTTATTGCTGGGACAACTGGTCATGTGAGGGAGTACGCTTGCAGGGATTGGAAGTACCTTGCTCGAAAAAAAGGTGCCTTTACCTATGTTCAGGGTTGAGGAGTGCTTTGCCTCTTAATTGCAGAGTGAGGTGAACTACGCTGCTCTCTGCTCAAAGATCACCTCGGTCTTGGATATTTTGCTCCTATTAAACAACATAGGAGTTGGGGAGACCCTCAGCTCCTTGGTTTACGGACAGCCTAAAAAATCTGAGGCTGGAATGTAAACAAGCAGAGAGGAGGTGGAGGAGCGCATATCTAGATAGGGACAGGCTTGCTTGGAAAGATAAGCGGGCGGATTACAAAAAGGAGATCCATAGAGTCAAGGCAGCATACTTCTCCAGGGTGATTCTTGATGCCCCGAATAGCTCTCGCAGCATTTTTAATATTGTGAAAAGTCTCATTAGCCCACACTGTGCCAAGAATGAGTTCCCTCCCTCCCAGGAGCTCTGCGATAATCTAGCCAAGTTTTTTCAGGACAAAATTAAACTGATTATTGATGATCTGGGGGTGGAGCAGCAACAAATCCTGGCAGCAGCTGATGGCGACAGTCTGGCTACTCTTGGGGCTGTTTATGAACAAGGAGGAGTTGAGCCCCTCGTGAAATTTGCGCAGCTGTCTGCGGAGGAGTTCAGGAAGTGGCTTTTGGTATCACTTCTGGGTCTCCGCCTGATCCGATTCCACTAAAAATATGGAAGGAGTTTGAGACTGAGCTCTTCCCTGTACTTCGGCTGTTATGTAACCAGTCGCTCACTACTGCTATGGCCAGTCCGGCCCTGTAGGCATGCCTGTATCACTAGCACTGCTCAATAAAGGGGGTCAGTAATGAAATTAGCGGATGCAATTGGCACCTACTGAATCCCCCCCCTTAAACCATTATGCAAAGATCAGCGCACACCAAAAGTTAAATACATACATCCCCCAGGGGAGCAAGTTCAACCCTCTCCTACCTGCATTTAACGGCATGCAACCCTTTCCCATAAAGTAATTCCTGTGACAACAGGTTATGCTGTATAAAAGGCCACAGTTTAATCAACACATGGATTTACACATTTCACAACTTATTGGTTGGTCATTCATAAACATCCTTGTCAATTTACGCCTGCATTACTTCCATGCTTGATGTTGTCATTTTGCTGCCCACTTTAACTGCTCCCCAGTTTCCCTGCCATGTGGCATCCCAAGGGCACTGTTCGAGCCTTTCTTCTACACTGCCTGTGCAGTGTATTGTCATTTGCTCACCCCGTGTCACTGCTGTGAGGCATCGCAAGGGCAATGTGTAAGCAGCTCCTCTACCCATGGTACTTTCCCCTCTGGATCTTTGCACGGGTTTCTTCCGCCCTCCCTTTCAGTGACTCCACAGCTGCGATGAACGCTTCTTTTTTTATGTGGCTGGGAGGGATTCCAATGTGACTGGGGGTTTCTGTGCTCCAAAGGGAAACCCTACACCCCTTTTTAACCCCCCAGCCACTTTACTTTCCTGGACCTGATTAGCCACCAGGCCTTATCTCTGGGTCACCCAATCATTTGTGCCCCAACTTTCCATGGGCTTGAAGGTTGATTCCCATCCTAGGGGTGTTTCTTACAGGGCCATATTGGGTCTGGCTTAGCCTTCCTGGCCCATTTCCCAACACCTCGCAGGGAAGGCGACTTCACCCCTTTCCTCCTCGCCTTTACTCTAATGCGACCTGAGAGAAGTTGGCCTGGCACATAATGTCCACTAGTTAAAGGGGGCACCTTCCACCTGTCCAAACAACCCATATGGTGATTTAGGGAGTCAAAGATAACCTTAGAAAGCTATCCAAGTGGTGCTGCAGCGTGACGCTGGGGTGGCGCTGCAGCATGACTCTGGGGTGGCGCTGCAGCGTGACGCTGGGGTGCACTGCAGAGTGATGCTGGGGTGGCACCACAGAGTGACGCTGGGGTGGCGCCGCAGAGTGAATCTGAGTAACTGTGAGGTGATGCTGTGGGGAGCTGAGTGATGTTCTGGCGGTGCCTATTGATGCAGAGTGATGCTGAGGTGGTGCTGAGTGACGCCAAGTGGTGATGCTGAGGTGACACGGAGGTGGCGCATAGTGAGACTCAGGTGGCACTGAGTAACTGGGAGGTGGTGCTGCGGGGGTGCTGAGTGATGCTGCAGGGGCGCTGAGTGATGCTGCAGGGGCGCTATGTGATGCTGCGGAGGCACTGAGTGATGCTGCGGGGGTGCTGAGTGATGCGGGGGTGCTGAGTAATGCTGCGGGGGCCCTGATTAATGCTGGTGGGGCCCTGAGTGATGCTGCGAGGATGCTGAGCGATGCTGTGGGGGTGCTGAGCTATCCTGTGGGGGTGGTGAGTGATGCTGCGGGGGTGCTGAGCGATGCTGTGGGTGCACTGAGCGATGCTGTGGGTGTGCTGCGTGATGCTATGGTGTTTTTGAGTGATACTGTGGTGGCGTTGAGATGCTGGGGTGGTAATTAGTTAGACTGAGATGGCTATGAGGTGGCGCTGAGTGATAGGTGGCACTGAGTAATTCTGAGGTGATGCTGAGGTGGCACTGAGGTGGTGCTGAGTAAGTCTGAGGTGGCGCTGATTGATGCTGAGTGGTGGCGCTGCAGAGTGGTGCTGTGTTGGTGCAGCAGAGTGGTGCTGTGGTGGCGTAGCAGAGTGGTGCTGTGGTGGCTCAGAAGAGTGGTGCTGTGGTGCCGCTTTGGCATTATTAGCTAATAGGGATGTGCTAAAATGAAGATGTTAGAATCTGTTATTCATAGGTTTTATTATTCCCTCTAACTGTAGCATGAAACATCCTCCCTCAACTTATCAGATCACTTAATTGCCATTGGTGTACCATAACCTAAAAGAATTCCAGCAAGAAGAGTCTGCTGTCACTTGGCTGGCCATGAGATCTTTTATCCAAGTCCTAATATAGGTGCTAGAGTTGTCAAGAGTGGAAGCAAATAAAACATGATTGAGAGAAGTATGCTAGGTTGAAAAATAAATTGAGATTTGAATTTGTATTGCGCTGTGAATTTTCACAATATTACAGAATCCATAGTACTAATTATTAATGCTTTAGAAAAACAGTTTTTTGTTTAGTTGCATTATTTTGGAAATATTCAAGTTCTAATAATGGACTAACAGTGGACTTTTCCATCTGCAAAATATATTGACTGACCAGCAGAGGCATTGTGCAGAAGAGAATCTCTCTCCGTTGCTGAGACAAAGAAAAAAAAAAGTTCATCAGTTTTATCTACGGAATATATTGACTGCCCCAGCACAGGCATTGGGCAGAAGAGAATCTCTCTCCGTTGCTGAGACAAAGAAAAAAAACGTTAATCAGCCTTTCATCTGCGGAATATATTGACTGACCAGACGAGTCAGTTTTGCAGCAGAGAAATTCTGTGCATTGCTGAGGCAAAAATACAACCCGTTCCTCAGCCTGCTGCACTTCATCATTTTATATGGTAAGTCCAACTCATATTTAATCATTTTGCTTGTCATTAAAAGAAGTTCATAGCATCTGACAGCTCCTAGTACCTTAGTGGGGTCTTTCGTATAAATGTCAAAGTGGTAGCAATGTGTGACGCTATGAGTGTCATGATAGTTTATCAAAGATTTTGACTGTCTACAAGGCTGACCCATGTTTCTTTAGATACTTTTGCTAGCAATATTCCCTCAGAGGAAATTACTCTTTGAGGCTGGAATGAGTTTTCCTAAGTTAGAGTGATTGACTTTCACATGGACATTAAACTGTTTCCCTGCACTCGTATGCGGGACCCTGATACTCAAGATGTATTACTGTTTAGAATACTCTGTGTTCTTGTAACTCTAGCCAACTTTGAAAAGGAACCCAATGCTTGCAATGGTGCAAAGTACTTTACCATTATGCCTACGACTTGCCTTGCATTGATAATTACAGAGAATTACCTAGTGAGTAATTGCTGATGTCTCGTCCTCCGGTGTAATAGTCCCCCGGAGCGATTGGTCAAGTGGTGCCCTAATGTGATAAAGCTACAGGAGGATGTCATCTGACATGAGGGCCAATAAATTGCCTAGCAAGCAATGGGATATATTTCTCATGGTATTGAAATGGGTAGCAGGGTAGACAGGATGCCCAGATGAAGACTAAGATGTTGAGATGAAAGAAATTCAGGCATTATTTGAGGCATATACATTTGTTTGAAGGTGTGGTTGATATTCATGTTCTTGCGTTCTCTATAGAGTTAGCTGATAGGGATGTGCTAAAAGGAAGATGTTAGAATCTGTTATTCATAGTTTATATTATTCCCACTAACTGTGGCTTGAACCTTCCTCCCTCAACTTATCGGATCACTTAATTGCCACTGGTGTACCATAACCTAAAAGAATTGCAGCGAGAATGGTCTGCTGTCACTTGGCTGGCCATGAAATCTTTTTATCCAAGTCCGAATATAGGTGCTAGAGTTGTCGAGAGTGATAGCAAATAAGACAGGATTAAGAGAAGAATGCTAGGTTGAAAATAATGTATATTTAAATTTGTATTGAGCTGTGAATTTTCACAATATTACAGACTCCATAGTACTAAATATTAATGCTTAGTAAAAATCAGTTTTTTGTTTAGTTGCATTATTTTAGAAATATTCTAGTTCTAATAATGAACTAACAGTGGACTTTTCCATTTGCAGAATATACTGAGTGACCAGCAAAGGCAGTGTGCAGAAGAGAATTTCTCTGGGTTGCTGAGACAAAAAAAAGAGGTTCTTCGGCCTGCTGCACTTCATCATTTTATATGGTAAGTCTGTTTGAACCGGGACTACCGGTCCACTTAGGGTAGCATGGCACTGAGTGGGTAGGCTAAATCCAGAAGGCTTTGGCGACGTACTTGCACAACACACACTACAGCACCCCAGCGCAAGCCCACCAAAAATGACACCACACCGTCTGTGTTAAATAGAAAATAGTGAGGCTTTATCTCTGTGTATTAAAAAGGAGGAATGAAGGTTCCAATGTATAATAGATTAGGACTTAGACATTTCACTTTGGGAAATACTTACATTAGTTAAACAATACATCACATTTCCTCACAGTTGTCAAAGCACCAGGTTTCTGAATACATTCAGCTAGACAATTAGCTGGGTAGTATATTACCCATAAATCAATAGGAGCGTGTGACAGGTTAAACCAGTTGGATAAGTACATTAATTTCTACTTTAGTGGGTGTATATATCCACTTGGGTCAAGCATTTTAATAATTGACATTACGTTTTAGCAGGCTTCTGAATCAATTTGAGTTTAGCTGGAAAATATATTAAGATGAGAGTATTGACAATTTCTTATTCTGAGGGCGCTGTTTTTTCCTCACTCCTGCGCAAAGATCGAATCATGGAGGCTTTACTTCAGAGGGAGAAATTGAAGTCTGGGACCTACTCTCTGAAAAAGAGCAAGTCACGATGTTCTTAGAGGGAATTTACTTAGGGCAAGTTCGTGGCACCCACAATCACCAGAGTTCGCCCCCTCCTTGCATGTTCCTTTTTCTTCAGCCCCTCCCTCCTTTGTACCGCCCCAGATACCTGTGCGCCCGATCGGTGCCTTTGTTATTCCTTCCTTGAGGCAAGCTGGTGAGGCCCCATTTTCCCGCCCTCTCACTCAGGTCTTCTGTCGTTTCACCTGAGGTGGGCGGGGGCCACAGCTGAGCCGTGACGTGTAGACTCCCGAGGCCCCAAAGCGGATGGGCCTCCGTGCACCCGCTCCTGTCCACTGGAGTGGCAGACGGTGAGTCAATCTGACCTTCTAATGGTCGCGGCAGCCTCTGCTCCTAGGAGGAGCACCAACTTCACTGAGCGAGGTCCGGTTACCCAGCGACCCCGCCCAGCGTCTCTCAAGGCCTCGCTCCGCTCCCCCTCTCACACCTGACGCTGGGACCGCTTGGCTCTCCTCAGCACCTAGGCCAGCGGCGCTCTAACGCCTGACCGCCTCGGCACCACAGTGCTTCAGGAAGGCGGATAGGAAGAGGACGGAAGGGGGGCTCGAGTTTTATAGCGCTGGCAGTGTTAGGCAACATAAGGCGCAGGTATGACCAGTGCGCTTTACCATGGCAAAACAGGGCGAGGGCAAAAGTCAAGGCCCCGCTTCTCTTCAGGGGGCAAAAGTCTCTTGTTCCGCATTGCCCTATAAGCCCACTGCAACACCCTCCAAGGTTTCTGAGGTTGGGACAAAGTCATTCTCACCAGTAGTTGAAATAAGTTAGTTTTCTTGATGGATGGCCTCACTGTGATGTGATGCTCGCAGATCTTCCCTCATAGGCAGGGCCAGATCAACAGGAAGGAAGGCAGCACCCACAACTAACTCGCATCCCCTAGGAGCAGTCAGATTAGCCTGAGACACAATCCCCCTGACGCAGTTGTCTACACTCCAGCGAGCCCAGCATTGACAAAATGGCCGCCCAGTGAATGAATGAATGAAGGATGTCTTGTATTGCACAAACTTAACCACGGGGGCATCAAGGCGCATGCAACATACAAACATATAGTAACAAAACGGCTGATACCACAAAAACTAGTAACCCTGGGAGAAGAGCCAGGTCTTCAGAAGTTTACGAAAGATCGCCAAAGATGGTTGGCTGGAATGTTCCAGGGGGAGCAAGTTCCATAACTTAGGTGCCAAGGTGGAGAAGGCTCTTCCTCCCCATTTCGTCCTCCTGAATCTAGGGACAGTGATTAGATTTCTGGAGGCTGAGCGGAGCGTTCTGTTAGGGGTATAAAGGCTAATTAGGGACCTGATCCCTTCCGAGCCTGAACCATAGACTGCCCTGTGAGCCAGACATAGGAGCTTAAAAGAGATCCTGGCTTGAATCTGCAGCCAGTGTAGATTTTTCCTGGCCTTTGTTGCAGATGATCGCCTAGGTAGGTTTAAGACCATCCTGGCTGCGGCGTTCTGGACCACCTGGAGACGCTGAAGTGATTTCTTGTTTATGCCTGCGTATAACGCATTAAAATAATCAAGTCTGGAGCCAACCAGGGCAACCGTTGATTGTCTACGGGCATAATGTGTGATAGATAAGGGGCGATCTTTTTTAGCATCCGAATGATGGCGCAGCATGTGGACACTGTTTTGTTAACTTGGAGGTCGAAAGAGAGGTCAGGGTCTATAAGTACTTCCAGCTTCCTGGCCAAGAGGGTTGGCTGGGGACAGTCCTCCAAGGAAGCAGACCACCAGTCCCCAGACCAGGGTTCGTGACCCCTCCAAAGACCAAGACTTCCGTCTTTTCTCCATTCAACTTCAGGTAGTTGCAAATCATCCATTGCGCAACTGCCTCCATGCAGGATGTAAATTTAAGAGTGGAATCTTTTATTGACCCGATGGTAGAGACGGTAATCTGGGTGTCGTCGGCATACGACAGAACCTGATACCCAAAAGATCGTACAATTTCGGCAAGTGGGGTCATGTAAATGTTGAACAAAAGAGGACTCAATGCAGAGCCCTGCGGGACCCCACATTGCACCACCTGGGAAGATGACAGAAATTTGCCCAGTTTTACTCTCTGCCGTCTCTGATGTAAAAAGGAGGAAAGCAGATTCAAGGCACTGCCCTCCACACCTATCCCCTTTAGCCAGTCAACCAGAATTGAAGGTGACAGGGTGTCGAAAGCTGCCATTAAGCCCAGCAGCGTGGTCTGTCCTCTGTCTAACTCTGATCTGATATTATTGATCACGACAGTGAGGGCAGACTCGGTGCTGTGGGCAGCACGAAACCCATGTTGGGACCAGCCCAGCAGATTCGCACTCTCCAAATGCGCGGCCAAGTGGCGATTTAAGTGGGCCTCAAGAATTTTAGCAGGGGCTGGGAGCAGAGAAATGGGTTGAAATTTTTTTAAGACTTCCGGATTCAGAGAAGCTTTTTTTAGAAGGGGTTTCACCACTGCTGTTTTCCAGGATTGTGGAAAGATCCCTTCTGTAATGGCTTTATTCCTCACCTCCAGCAGAGGGGGGAGAACCACCTCTCTGCATGCCTTGAGCATTTTTAACGGGCAGGGGTCAACGGGCGAACAGGACTTAGTAGCGTCAAAAAGATGGTTAATCTCTTCTCGTGACAGCAGAGGGAAGCTTGCTAAGCAAGGGCAGGAGCCAGGTTCGAAAACCTCAACCTCAGGGACAGAGACTGAAGATTGAGGCGGAGATGCCTGAATGGTATCCAACTCCAGATTTAGGGATTCAAGGGAGCTGTGTATATCAGCAATTTTAATGAGAAAGAAGCTCGCAATGTTGTCACAAAGCTCTTGAGTCTCGACAACAGAGTTAGCCGTTTTGGGAGTTACAGAGTATTCATGATTTTAAAAAGCGAGGCGGTGATAGTGCTGAAATAGTCCATCTTTTCCTCTGCTATCGCCTTTTTATATTCCTTTATTGCCGGTTTATCCCCTTCGATGCTCATGACGAGCTCAGTTCGTCATGAGGCACGGTTGAGCTGTGCTGATGACGAGCTGAGCTCGTCTTGAACAATGGGAATAGAGGAGCGTTAGCACAGGAGGGGAATACCATCAGCAACGATGGTGTTATGATGGATTTTCCTGGAGGTGTCTGGATTGGCCATCCAGGATCTTTCCGTTTGTCTACACTTTTGTCGTAGAAGTCTCAAACGGTCAGAGTACCATGGTGAGGAGGGACGTTCCTGGCAGAATAGTATTTTTTAGGTGCTGCAAGAGTGTCTATAGCATTACCAAGGGCTTTGGACAAACAACATGCAGCGGCATTGGGCTCTGACTGTAGGGAGAGATCGGCCTCCGCTAGATATGGAGCTAGAGAGCTGTTACAGACTGCTCTATAATTTCTTCTAGTTTCCCATGTGTTTCTACTAGCTTGGTTAGGGGCAGGCGAGGTGATGATGTTTAGGTGGAAAGGGACTGCCCGGTGATCTGACCAGGATAGAGGAATCAAAATTCCGGTCACTAATCTGGAATCGTTAGAGAAGATGCCATCAAGCATATGTCCGGCTAGGTGTGTAGGGCCGACAACAGTTGGCTAAATCCACAGGCAGTCAGACCATCAACCAGCGCCATCGTATCTCTATCATCTGTCGCTTCCAAATGAAAGTTAAAATCGCCAAGAAGGGTTAAATTGGGCATGTTAATAAAAGAGTGCCTCAAATTTGTCCGAAGGTGAAGAGAGGGGGTCAATGCGACATGGCAAGCCATCTCTACACAGAATTCCCAGCCCTCCCCCTCTGCGCCCAACTCGATCCATTCTAACCAGGGCATAGCCCTCGGGGACAACATCGACCAGATCAGGGCCAGCGGACTCCGACCCCCAGGTCTCCGTGATGTAGACCCAGGGGGGACTCCTCTGTGATACGAAATCATTTAGGGCTACGTTATTCTTAATCGGTGACCTGGCATTAATAAGAAATCCAGCCTCCATTAGCAAACTGTCTGGCACCCTAACTGCTGATGCTCTAGTCCGATATTTCCTGGACTTTCGTGTACCAATAGGTATATTACAACCACAGGAGGTATTATCAGGAGGTCTGGTGTTGTGGCATGGTAACGGGAGGGGTCTGACCGAGAGTAGGGAAAAACGGGAATATATCTCACAATCGAAAGGAAGTAGAAAACGAGGTTCAGCCTTCCTGGGCCCTCGCGCATCCTTGGCGCTGACGGGCGCAGACCGGCAGGACTCAGGCACGACTCCGGCGCAGGTCCGGCGCGTCCACTGATCGCGTCCGCAGCGCGGAGGCATGCCCGTCCCCTTTCATGCTCTGAGCTAGACTGCGCCAATGTCTTCCTCCCAACCCAAGATGGCCGCTCCAAATCTATCCCCGCGACCGGCCGACTCAGCACCTAAATCGTCTGAGAGCTTGCCCAAAATGCGGGGGATGCGGGAGTGCTAGCTCCAATATTGTGAGGGCTCAATATAGGAAGCAAAGTGCAAGTGCACGGGATGATTAAAATTACAAAAGTACGTTTTAAAATTCGTGGCACAACAGGGGAAGGGTACACAAAGATAGGCAATTAGACAACAGAGCAACCTCCCGGCTTCCGCCTCAGGAGGGGAGACAAACAAACAGCAAGGATTACGCCCGGCCGGAAATGCCCCTTTTATGCTCCGAGCTAGACTGCGCCAATGTCTTCCTCCCAAACCAAGATGGCCGCTCCAAATCTATCCCGGAGACCGGCCGACTCAGCACCTAAATCGTCTGAGAACTGGCCCAAAATGCGGGGGATGCGGGAGTGCTAGCTCCAATATTATGAGGGATCAATATAGGAAGCAAAATGCAAGTGCACGGGATGATTACAATTACAAAAGTAAGTTTTAAAATTTGTGGCACAACAGGGGAAGGGTACACAAAGATAGGCAATTAGACAACAGAGCAACTTCCCTGCTTCCACCTCAGGAGGGGAGACAAACAAAACAGCAAGGATTACGCCCAGCCGGAAATGCCCCTTTTATGCTCCGAGCTAGACTGCGCCAATCTCTTCCTCCCAACCCAAGATGGCCGCTCCAAATCTATCCCCGAGAGCGGGCGACTCAGCACCTAAATCGTCATAGAGCTGGCCCAAAATGCGGGGGATGCGGGAGTGCTAGCTCCAATATTGTGAGGGCTCAATATAGGAAGCAAAGTGCAAGTGCACGGGATGATTAAAATTACAAAAGTAAGTTTTAAAATTCGTGGCACAACAGGGGAAGGGTACACAAAGATAGGCAATTAGACAACAGAGCAACCTCCCGGCTTCCGCCTCAGGAGGGGAGACAAACAAACAGCAACACATTGCCCTTTTATGCTCCGAGCTAGACTGCGCCAATGTCTTCCTCCCAACCCAAGATGGCTATATATGGGAGCCCAGTGTCTTCCCTTATATAGCCTGGGCCCAGGTCACTAGAGTGGACCGGAAGTTTCTGGAACCCCTCTAATGTTATCCTATGGCCAGAGCTCTGAGGTAATTTCTAGCAGGCTTCCATCTTAGGAACTCCCTCTACCCACCATTTTAGGAAGGCACACCTGTGCCTCAGCACTGATTAGCAGTGGTGGGGCTCTGAGACCTAAGGCCACACAAAAAGAGTTGGTGGAAAAAGAAATGTGAGGCAGAAATGGAAAAAAAATCAGGGGAGACCATCCAAAAGCTGACCGGTTTAACACGCGTCCCCCCCAGCTGAAAGTGGAGAGAGATACCCAATCCCTTGAGAGTTCTCTTCACTAAGGTGGAAAAAACTTGAGAGACCGTCAGCATTGGCATGGTCCACTCCAGGCTGATGATCCACCCTAAAGTCCATTTCCTGTAGGGTGATGGACCACCTTAGCAACTGAGGTTTCTCACCCCTCATTTGCATGAGCCATCGGAGGGGCCGGTGGTCAATCTGAACAAGGAAGTGCGAACCAAACAGGTATGGCCACAACTTCTTCAGGGCCCAAACCACCGCAAAGGCTTCCGCCTTCATCGCACTCCACCTCTGTTCCGGTGGAGTAATCTCCTGGAAAGGAAAACCACAGGTTCGTCTAGACCCTCTTTGTTGAGTTGCGACAGCACTGCCCCAATGCAATGTTCAGACGCGTCTGTTTGGACAATGAATTCTTTGGAAACGTCTGGGGTCCTGAGCACAGGAGCCGTGCACATGGCTTGCTTTAAGGTGTCAAAGGCTCGTTGGCATGCCTCGGTCCAGATTACCTGTTGAGGGTGTTTTTTGGATGTAAGCTCAGTTAAGGGAGCCACGATGGTACCATATCCCTTGACAAAGCGGTGGTAGTAGCCAGTGAGGCCCAGAAAAGCTAGGACCTCAGTCTGTGTCTTGGGGGGTTCCCAGGCCATGATGGCTTCAATTTTGGCCTGGAGGGGCTGCACCTTACCCCGACTCACCAAGTGGCCTAGGTACACTACCGACCCCTGCCCGATCTGGCACGTGCTGGCCTTGATCGTCAGGCCTGCCCGCTGCAGTGCTGGAGTACTTCCCGAAGGTTACACAGATGGTCCTCCCAGCTGCTGCTGAAGACAGCGATGTCATCAAGATAGGCAGCAGAAAAGGCCTCCAAACCAGAGAGGGCATGATTCACCAGCTGCTGGAAGGTAGCAGGGGCATTCTTGAGCCCAAAGGGCATCATTCAGAACCGGTAGTGTCCCTCAGGGGTGGAGAAGGCAGACCTCTCCTTCGCCCCATCTGTCGGGGAGATGTGCCAGTACCCCGACGTGAGGTCGAAGGTACTTCGGTATTGGGCAGCTCCCAGCAGGTCAATGAGCTCATCCGCCCTTGGGATGGGATAGCGTCAGTCTTAGTCACTGAGTTCAGTCCCCGGTAATCCACACAGTACCTGAGTTCCGGCGTGGTACCAGGTGGGGCAGCTTTTGGTACCAGTACCACCGGACTGGACCAGGGGCTGTCGGAAGGTTCAATCACTCCCAACTCCAGCATCTTGGTGACTTCACTGTGGATGCTGGCCTTCACCTTATCTGACAGCCGGTAGGACTTGGACTTCACAGGTGAGCTGTCCCCTGTGTCCACATCGTGGGTAGACAGGTGGGTCCTCCCCGGGATAAGGAAGAACAGCGAGGAGTACTGCTCCAAGATTTGGCGGCAATCCCTCTGCTTCTCGGAAGTCAGGGATGGTGAGAGGACCACTCCTTCCATTGAACCATCCTTATCCTGGGATGCAACAAGGTCAGGGAGAGGCTCACTTTCCTCTTCCCCTGCCCCATCAGTCTCCATCATCAAGGTGACTTCAGACCTCTCATGGTGGGGCTTGAGGCGGTTGACATGGAGCACCCGGTGGGGCTGCCTGGGGGTCTTAAGGTCCACCAAGTAAGTGACCTTGCCCTTCTTCTCAACCACTTCAAAGGGGCCTGTCCAGTGATCCTGTAGGGCACTAAGCTCCCAGGCTCCATAACCCACACCTTCTGTCCAGACTCCAGCTCCACAGGGTGAGCGTTGTGGTCATACCACTCTTTCATGACTGCCTGACTGGCTTCGAGGTTGTCAGAAGCTTGCTTCCACAACTTAGCCATTTGGCTGCGGAAGGCCAGCATGTATCTCACCACATCCTGGGGAAGCCTCCTAGGGGTCTTTTCCCATCCATCTTTCACCAGGCTGAGAGGTCCTCTAACAGGGTGCCCATACAGAAGCTCATAGGGGGTGAAGCCCAACCACTCTAGTGGCACTTCCCTGTAGGAGAACAACAAGCAGGGTAGGTGGATGTCCCATTTCCTCCGCAGGCTCTCAGGCAGACTTCTGATCATGCCCTTCAGGGTTTTGTTAAACCTTTCCACAAGACCCACCAGACCATTTGTCTGGGGGGTGGTAAGGGGTGGAAAACCTGTAAGTAACACCACACTCCTTCCACAAAGCCTGCATTTATGCCGACATGAAGTTGGCACCCCTGTCGGACACAACTTCTTTGGGGAAACCCACCCGGGTAAAAATCCCCATCAGGGCCCGGGCCACCGCAGGTGCAGTGATGGTCCTCAGAGGAATAGCCTCTGGGTACCGGGTAGCATGATCCACCAAAACCAGGAAAAACCTGTGACCGGTAGAAGTTGGTGGATCCAATGACCCAACAATGCCGATGCCCACCCTCTCAAAGGGGGTGCGAACGACAGGTAGTGGTTCCAGGGGAGCCTTCAGCTTAATCCCTGTTTTCCCACTGGCTTGACAGGACACACACATCGTGCAAAAAGTGTCTGATGCGACCCTCATCTGAGGCCAATAAAAGTCAGGAACAAGCCGGGCAAAGGTCTTGTCCTGGCCCAGGTGTCCTGCCAAAGGAATTTTGTGAGCCAACTCCAAAAGGAAGGCTTGGTAATGCTGGGGAACTACCAAGGCCCGGGACGAACCGTGCACCATAGCCTTGGGCTCACTGTAGAGGAGGCCATCCTCCCAGTAGATATGAAAGTTCACTGAAGCATTACCTGCTGCCTGGACTTCGGCCTGTCGCCTCAGGCCCTCAACGGTACGGTACTCCTTCTGCGCCTGACAAAACTCCTCCCTGGTAGGTCCTGCCTCCACCTTCTACTCCGCAGGGGTAGGTAAGTCCTCCAGTGAGACAACATCCCCCTCCGGGATCACCACCTCAGATGCCCCATCCATCTCACCGAGTGTGGATGCCGAGGCAGGTTTCCCCCGTCCCTGGATCTTCCCCTTTTTGGTAGCTGGCTGGTCCTTTGTTCCAAGCTCCAGCCCTTGTGAACTCCCCCCTCCGGGCATTCACGGACCGTGTGTTCGCACAGGTCCAGACAGGTGATCCCAACATTTCCGTATGTGTCTGGAACTCTACCTCTTTCCAAGCATTGTGCTCAAGGTCGTTTCCCAACAGACAGTCTACTGGCAAGGCATGGCTTACTGCAACTCTTAGAAGGCCCGTGACCCCTCCCCACTCAAAGGGAACTTCAGCCACGGGATAGTGACCCACCCTACCATCGGCCATCACAACTGGGTGGAGTACGTTGGGAATCACCTGCTCTGGGGACACCAGCTGTCTTCTTACCATAGTCATACTGGCACCTGTGTCCCTCAGAGCCTCCCCCCTCTGGCCGTTGATGGTGACCCATTGCCTATACTTGGTGGTATTTGGGGGCACATGGATCTTAGGAACCATCTCACTGTCTCCCAGGGACACTAGGTTCAGCCCTGCCCACTCACCCCCCTTGTCTAGGGGCAGCTCCTCCCCAAGCACTACACTCGCCATCCTGGGGGTTTTTCCTCCAGTGGGAGGATGCGCTCTCTTTGGACACTTGGAATCTCCTTTATAGTGTCCAACGTCGCCGTACTCCTAGCACCAGACAATTCTGGGCTGCTGACTAAGGTCGGGATAAGTGGGTTTTTGTTGGCCAGATTTGGCTGGGGAACCTGATTCCTTCCCATGTGAGCTATTTTGGGGGCCTTTGTGGAACTCTGTCTTTTTATCTCCCCCCTCTCACTTCTGGGAAGAACCCTGTCCAGTTCTTTGGAAGTCTCAGATCCCTTAGAAGACACCCTGGTACTAGCCCAGGTGTCCGCCTCCTCTGCAAGCTTCCTAGGGTTAGTCTGCTTGTTATCCACCAGGTGATGGCGCATCTCTAGAAAACATTTTTCGAGAAGGTGCTCCTTTAGGAACAGATATTACATGCTTGTTTCCGGTCCAGGGAAGACATGGCTTGGCAGTTCGGGCTGGACTGTTCCCATAAGGCACAGGGTCAGACTGATTTGCATATGGCCATGTCTGAATTGGGGTGGCGGAGTGAGCCAAAGAATGGTGATGGATTAAACCCAGATCAGTTGACTGGGGGTAAGTGTTTGGTTGTCTCAAACACTCTGCCCATCATCCCATTTTGTATCGCTTTGTTCACCCGAAGTTGGCAGGGTATGCTCAGATGTGAGTGCCTTGCTCACTTTGCCACTGGATTCAAGATAGCCTGGCTGATAAGGGTTATGAACCCGAAACCGTTCCCAGGATGCTTGTTTCCGGTCCAGGGAAGACATGGCTTGTCACTTCGGGCTGGACTGTTCCCATGAGGCACAGGGTCAGACTGATTTGCATATGGCCATGTCTGAACTGGAGTGGCGGAGTGAGCTAAAGAATGGTGATGGATTAAACCCAGATCAGTTGACTGGGGGTGAGTGTTTGATTTGCTCAAACACTCCATCCATCATCCCCTTTTGTATCGCTTTGTTCACCCTACTTTGGCAGGGTATACTCAGACGTGAGTCCCTTTCTCACTTTGCCACTGGATTCCAGATAGACTGGCTGATGAGGGTTATGAACCCGAAACCGGTCCCAGGATGCTTGTTTCCGGGCCAGGGAAGACATGGCTTGGCAGTTCGGGCTGGACTGTTCCCATGAGGCACAGGGTCAGACTGATTTGCATATGGCCATGTCTGAACTGGGGCGGCGGAGTGAGCTAAAGAATGGTAATGGATTAAACCCTGATCATTTGACTGGGGGTGAGTGTTTGAATTGCTCAAATGCTCCGTCCATCATCCCTTTTTGCATCGCTATAAGCCCACAGCGATACCCTCCAAGGTTTCTGAGGTTGGGACAAAGTCACTCTCCCCAGTAGTTGAAATAAGTTAGTTTTCTTGATGGATGGCCACACTGGAACGTGATGCGCGCAGATCTTCCCTCATAGGTAGGGCCAGATCAACAGGAAGGAGGGCAGTACCCACAACTAACTCGCAGCCCCTAGGAGCAGTCAGATTAGCCTGAGACCCAAGCCCCCTGACGCAGTTGTCTACACTCCAGCCAGCCCAGCAGTGACAAAATGGCTGCCTAGTGTCCTCGCTTATATAGCCTGGGCCCAGGTCACTATAGTGGACCGGTAGGTTCTGGAACCCCTAATGTTATCCTAAGGGCCAGAGCTCTGAGGTAATTTCTAGCAGGCGTCCATCTTAGGAACTCTTTCTACCCACCATTTTAGGAAGGTGCACCTGTGCCTCAGCACTGATTAGCAGAGGTAGGGCACTCGGAGACCTAAGGCCACACAAAAAGATTTGGTGGAAAAAGAAATGTGAGGCAGAAAGGGAAAAAAAATAAGGTGAGACCATCCAAAAGCTGACAGGTCTAACAAAGTCCAACTCCTATTTAATCATTTTGCTTGTCATTAAAAGAAGTTCATAGCATCTGACAGCTCCTAGTACCTTAGTGCGGTCTTGCGTGTAAATGTCAAGGGGGTAGCAATGTGTGACGCTATGAGTGTCATGATAGTATATCACATATTTTGACTGTCTACAAGGCTGACCCATCTTTCTTTAGATAGTTTTGCTAGCAATATTCCCTCAGAGGAAATTACTCTTTGAGGCTGGAGTGAGTATTCTTAAGTTAGAGCGATTGACTTTCACATGGAAGAAAGCTCGTTTAACCTGTTTCCCTGCACTCTGTATGTGGGACTCTGATACTCAAGATGTACTACTGTTTAGAATACTCTGTGTTCTTGTAACTCTATCCAACGTTGAAAAGGAACCCAATGCTTGCAATGGTGCAAAGTACTTTACCATTGTACCTACTACTTGCCTTGCATTGGTAATTACAGAGAATTACCTAGTGAGTAATTGCTGCTGTCTCGTCCTCCAGTGTAATAGTCCCCCAGAGAGATTGGTCAAGTGGTGCCCTAACGTGATAAAGTTACAGGAGGATGTCAGCTGACATGAGGGCCAATAAATTGCCTAGCAAGCAATGGGATATATTTCTCATGGTATTGAAATGGGTAGCAGGGTAGACCGGATGCCCAGATGAAGACTAAGATGTTAAGATGAAAGAAATTTGGGAATTATTTGAGGCATATACATTTGTTTGAAGGTGTGGTTGATATTAATGTTCTTGCATTCTCTATAGAGTTAGCTGATATGGATGTGCTAAAAGGAAGATGTTAGAATTTGTAGTCCTAGTTTTTATTATTCCCACTAACTGTAGCATGAACCTTCCTCCCTCAACTTATCAGATCACGTAATTGCCAGTGGTGTACCATAACCTAAAAGAATTGCAGCGAGAAGGGTCTGCAGTCACTTGGCTGACCATGAGATCTTTTTATCCAAGACCTAATATAGGTGGTAGAGTTGTTGAGAGTGTTAGCATTCTTCTCTCAATCCCGTCTTATTTGCTATTTTGAAAATAATTGAGATTTGAATTTGAATTGAACTGTGAATTTTCACAATATTACAGACTCCAAAGTACTATTTATTAATGCTTAGTAAAAATCAGTTTTTTGTTTAGTTGCATTATTTTAGAAATATTCAAGTACTAATAATGAATTACCAGTGGACTTTTCCATGTGCAGAATATACTGAATGAGCAGCAGAGGCAGTGTGCAGAAGAGAATTTCTCTGAGTTGCTGAGACAAAACAAAAAGTTCATCAGCCTTTTATCTGCAGAATATATTGACTGACCAGCACAGGCAGTGTGCAAAAAAGAATTTCTCTGCGTTGCTGAGACAAAGAAAAAAAGTTCATCAGCCTTTCATCTTCGGAATATATTGACTGACCAGCAGAGTCAGTTTTGCAGTGGAGAAATTCTGTGCATTGCTGAGGCAAAAAAACAACCCGTTCCTCAGCCTGCTGCACTGCATCTTTTTATATGGTAGGTCTAACTCATATTTTATCTTTTTGCTTGTCATTAAAAGAAGTTCATAGCATCTGACAGCTCCTAGTACCTTGGTGGTGTCTTTCGTGTAAAAGCCAAGATGGCAGCAATATGTGACGCTATGAGTGTCATGATAGTTTAACAAAGATTTTGACCGTCTACAAGGCTGACCCATCTTTCTTTAGATAGTTTTGCTAGCAATATTCCCGCAGAGGAAATTACTCTTTGAGGCTGGAATTAGTTTTTTTAAGTTTGAGCGATTGACTTTCACATGGGAGAAAGCTCATTTAACCTGTTTCCCTGCACTCTGTATGTGGGACTCTGATACTCAAGATGTATTACTGTCTAGAATACTCTGTGTTCTTGTAACTCTAGCCAGCCTTTGAAAAGGAACTCAATGCTTGCAAGGGTGCAAAGTACTTTACCATTATACCAACTACTTGCCTTGCATTGATAATTACAGAGAATTACCTAGTCAATAACTGCTGTTGTCTCGACCTCTGGTGTAATAGTCCCCCAGAGCGATTGGTCAAGTGGTGCCCTAACTTGATAAAGCTACAGGAGGATGTCATCTGACATGAGGGCCAATAAATTGCCTAGCAAGCAATGGGATATATTTCTAATGGTATTGAAATGGATAGCAGGGTAGACATGATGCCCAGATGAAGACTAAGATGTTGAGATGAAAGAAATGTGGGCATTATTTGAGATATATACATTTGTTTGAAGGTGTGGTTGATATTAATGTTCTTGCGTTCTCTATAGGTTAGCTGATAGGGATGTGCTAAAATTAAGATGTTGGAATCTGTTATTCATAGTTTTTATTATTCCCACAAACCGTAGCGTAAACCTTCCTCCCTTAACATATCAGATCACTGAATTGCTATGGTGTACCATAACCTATAATAATTCCTGTGAGAAGCACACACTATCTCTTGTCTGCCAAAGAGATCTTTCTATCGAAGTCCTCATATAGGTGCTAGAGTTGTGTAGAGAGTACCAGCAAATAAGGCATAGGATGGAAAGAAGTCTGCTAGGTTGAAATCTAAATTGAGATTATAATTTTTAGTGAGCTTTGGATTGTCACAATATTAGACACACCATAGTACTAATAATTGATGCTTTATAAAAATCTTTTTTTGGTAGTGTTGCATTTGGTTTGGAAATATTCAAGTTCTAAAAATTGACTAACAGTGGACTTTTCCATATGTAGATTATACTGAATGGCCAACAGCGACAGTGTTGCAGAGGAATATTTCTCTGCTTGCTGAGAGAAAAAAAAAGAAAAGTCATTCCTCAGCCTTCTCCATTCCTCGATAAATATACATGGTAAGTCAAACTCTCATTTAATAATTTTGCCATTAATAAAAAGTTCATACCATCTGATGGCTCTCAGTGCCTTTTAGTGGGGTCTTCCGCATTTATATAATCTTCTAAGACGGTAGAAATATGGGTGACGCTACGGCCATCATGATAGTTTATCAGACTTTGACTGTCTATATGGCTGACAAAATATTCTTTAGATACTTGTGCAGGCAATTTCTCCTCCGAGTTAATTACCATCTTTCAGGCTGGAATGAGGTTTCTTAAGTTAGAGCAAATGACTTACTTTCAGATTGAGGGAAGCTATTTAACCTGTTTCCCTGCTCTCTGTGAGTGGGACTCTGATACTCAGGATGGACTGGTATTTAGAAACTGTGCTCTTCTAACTCTAGCCCTCTTTAAATAGGAGCCCAATGCTTTCAATGGTGCAGAGTACTTTCCCATTACACCTCCTACTTGCTGTGCAGTCTTAATCCCAGATACTTCCCTAGTGTGTAATTGCTGATGTCTGGTCCTCCGGTGTAATCGTCACCCAGGACGATTGATCAAGTGGTGCCATTACATCACAAAGCTACAGCAGGATGTCATCTCACATGAGGGCCAATCAGTTGCCTCTTCTAACTCTAGCCCTCTTTAAATAGGAGCACAATGCTTTTAATGGTTCAGTGTACTTACCCATTACACCTCCTACTTGCTGTGCAGTCATATTTACAGGTAGTTACCTAGTGTGTAATTGTTGATGTCTGGTCCTCCGGTGTATTCGTCACCCAGGGCGATTGGTCAAGTGGTGCCATTACATCACAAAGATACAGCAGGATATCATCTAACATGAGGGCCAATCAGTTGCCTAGTACGCAATAGGATACATGTATCATGGTATAGCAAAGGGAGCAATGTAGACAGGATGCCCAGCTGAGGACTAAGGTGGTGAGATGAAATTACCTAGGCCATTATTTGAAACGTATACATTTGATTGAAGGAGTGGTTGATCATAACATTCTGGAGTACTCTATAGGTTAGCTGATAGGGATGTGCTAAAATTAAGATGTTGGAATCTGTTATTCATAGTTTTTATTATTCCCACAAACCGTAACGTAAACCTTCCTCCCTTAACACATCAGATCACTGAATTGCTATGGTGTTCCATAACCTATAATAATTCCTGTGAGAAGGGCACACTATCTCTTGTCTGCAAAAGAGATCTCTCTATCGAAGTCCTCATATAGGTGCTAGAGTTGTGTAGAGAGTACCAGCAAATGAGGCATAGGATGGAAAGAAGTCTGCTAGGTTGAAATCTAAATTGAGATTATAATTTTTAGTGAGCTTTGGATTGTCACAATATTAGACACACCATAGTACTAATAATTGATGCTTTATAAAAATCTTTTTTTGGTAGTGTTGCATTTGGTTTGGAAATATTCAAGTTCTAAAAATTGACTAACAGTGGACTTTTCCACCTGCAGATTATACTGAATGGCCAACAGCGGCAGTGTTGCAGAGGAATATTTCTCTGCTTGCTGAGAGAAAAAAAAAAGAAAAGTAATTCCTCAGCCTTCTCCATGCCTCGATAAATATACATGGTAAGTCAAACTCTTATTTAATAATTTTGCCATTAATAAAAAGTTCATACCATCTGATGGCTCTCAGTGCCTTTTAGTGGGGTCTTCCGCATTTATATAATCTTCTAAGACGGTAGCAATATGGGTGACGCTATGGCTATCATGATAGTTTATCAAAGACTTTGACTGTCTATGTGGCTGACAAAATCTTCTTTAGATACTTGTGCAGACAATTTCTCCCCTGAGTTAATTACCATCTTTCAGGCTGGAATGAGGTTTCTTAGGTTAGAGCAATTGACTTACTTTCAGATGGAGGGAAGCTATTTAACCTGTTTCCCTGCTCTCTGTGAGTGGGACTCTGATACTCAAGATGGACTGGTATTTAGAAACTGTGATCTTCTAAATCTAGCCCTCTTTAAATAGGAGCCCAATGCTTTCAATTGTGCAGAGTACTTTCCCATTATACCTCCTACTTGCTGTGCAGTCTTAATCCCAGATACTTCCCTAGTGTGTAATTGATGATGTCTGGTCCTCCGGTGTAATCGTCACCCAGGGCGATTGATCAAGTGGTGCCATTAATTAACAAAGCTACAGCAGGATGTCATCTCACATGAGGGCCAATCAGTTGCCTCTTCTAACTCTAGCCCTCTTTAAATAGGAGCACAATGCTTTTAATGGTTCAGTGTACTTACCCATTACACCTCCTACTTGCTGTGCAGTCACATTTACAGGTAGTTACCTAGTGTGTAATTGTTGATGTCTGGTCCTCCGGTGTATTCGTCACCCAGGGCGATTGGTCAAGTGGTGCCATTACATCACAAAGATACAGCAGGATATCATGTAACATGAGGGCCAATCAGTTGCCTAGTACGCAATATGATACATGTATCATGGTATAGCAAAGGGAGCAATGTAGACAGGATGCCCAGCTGAAGACTAAGGTGGTGAGATGAAATGACCTAGGCCATTATTTGAAACGTATACATTTGTTTGAAGGAGTGGTTGATCATACTATTCTGGAGTACTCTATAGGTTAGCTGATAGGGATGTGCTAAAATTAAGATGTTGGAATCTGTTATTCATAGTTTTTATTATTCCCACAAACCGTAACGTAAACCTTCCTCCCTTAACACATCAGATCACTGAATTGCTATGGTGTTCCATAACCTATAATAATTCCTGTGAGAAGGGCACACTATCTCTTGTCTGCAAAAGAGATCTCTCTATCGAAGTCCTCATATAGGTGCTAGAGTTGTGTAGAGAGTACCAGCAAATAAGGCATAGGATGGAAAGAAGTCTGCTAGGTTGAAATCTAAATTGAGATTATAATTTTTAGTGAGCTTTGGATTGTCACAATATTAGACACACCATAGTACTAATAATTGATGCTTTATAAAAATCTTTTTTTGGTAGTGTTGCATTTGGTTTGGAAATATTCAAGTTCTAAAAATTGACTAACAGTGGACTTTTCCATATGTAGATTATACTGAATGGCCAACAGCGACAGTGTTGCAGAGGAATATTTCTCTGCTTGCTGAGAGAAAAAAAAAGAAAAGTCATTCCTCAGCCTTCTCCATTCCTCGATAAATATACATGGTAAGTCAAACTCTCATTTAATAATTTTGCCATTAATAAAAAGTTCATACCATCTGATGGCTCTCAGTGCCTTTTAGTGGGGTCTTCCGCATTTATATAATCTTCTAAGACGGTAGAAATATGGGTGACGCTACGGCCATCATGATAGTTTATCAGACTTTGACTGTCTATATGGCTGACAAAATATTCTTTAGATACTTGTGCAGGCAATTTCTCCTCCGAGTTAATTACCATCTTTCAGGCTGGAATGAGGTTTCTTAAGTTGGAGCAAATGACTTACTTTCAGATTGAGGGAAGCTATTTAACCTGTTTCCCTGCTCTCTGTGAGTGGGACTCTGATACTCAGGATGGACTGGTATTTAGAAACTGTGCTCTTCTAACTCTAGCCCTCTTTAAATAGGAGCCCAATGCTTTCAATGGTGCAGAGTACTTTCCCATTACACCTCCTACTTGCTGTGCAGTCTTAATCCCAGATACTTCCCTAGTGTGTAATTGCTGATGTCTGGTCCTCCGGTGTAATCGTCATCCAGGACGATTGATCAAGTGGTGCCATTACATCACAAAGCTACAGCAGGATGTCATCTCACATGAGGGCCAATCAGTTGCCTCTTCTAACTCTAGCCCTCTTTAAATAGGAGCACAATGCTTTTAATGGTTCAGTGTACTTACCCATTACACCTCCTACTTGCTGTGCAGTCATATTTACAGGTAGTTACCTAGTGTGTAATTGTTGATGTCTGGTCCTCCGGTGTATTCGTCACCCAGGGCGATTGGTCAAGTGGTGCCATTACATCACAAAGATACAGCAGGATATCATCTAACATGAGGGCCAATCAGTTGCCTAGTACGCAATAGGATACATGTATCATGGTATAGCAAAGGGAGCAATGTAGACAGGATGCCCAGCTGAAGACTAAGGTGGTGAGATGAAATGACCTAGGCCATTATTTGAAACGTATACATTTGTTTGAAGGAGTGGTTGATCATAAAATTCTGGAGTACTCTATAGGTTAGCTGATAGGGATGTGCTAAAATTAAGATGTTGGAATCTGTTATTCATAGTTTTTATTATTCCCACAAACCGTAACGTAAACCTTCCTCCCTTAACACATCAGATCACTGAATTGCTATGGTGTTCCATAACCTATAATAATTCCTGTGAGAAGGGCACACTATCTCTTGTCTGCAAAAGAGATCTCTCTATCGAAGTCCTCATATAGGTGCTAGAGTTGTGTAGAGAGTACCAGCAAATGAGGCATAGGATGGAAAGAAGTCTGCTAGGTTGAAATCTAAATTGAGATTATAATTTTTAGTGAGCTTTGGATTGTCACAATATTAGACACACCATAGTACTAATAATTGATGCTTTATAAAAATCTTTTTTTGGTAGTGTTGCATTTGGTTTGGAAATATTCAAGTTCTAAAAATTGACTAACAGTGGACTTTTCCACCTGCAGATTATACTGAATGGCCAACAGCGGCAGTGTTGCAGAGGAATATTTCTCTGCTTGCTGAGAGAAAAATAAAAAAAGAAAAGTCATTCATCAGCCTTCTCCATTCCTCGATAAATATACATGGTAAGTCAAACTCTCATTTAATAATTTTGCCATTAATAAAAAGTTCATACCATCTGATGGCTCTCAGTGCCTTTTAGTGGGGTCTTCCGAAATTTATATAATCTTCTAAGACGGTAGCAATATGGGTGACGCTATGGCTATCATGATAGTTTATCAAAGACTTTGACTGTCTATGTGGCTGACAAAATCTTCTTTAGATACTTGTGCAGACAATTTCTCCCCTGAGTTAATTACCATCTTTCAGGCTGGAATGAGGTTTCTTAGGTTAGAGCAATTGACTTACTTTCAGATGGAGGGAAGCTATTTAACCTGTTTCCCTGCTCTCTGTGAGTGGGACTCTGATACTCAAGATGGACTTGTATTTAGAAACTGTGATCTTCTAAATCTAGCCCTCTTTAAATAGGAGCCCAATGCTTTCAATTGTGCAGAGTACTTTCCCATTATACCTCCTACTTGCTGTGCAGTCTTAATCCCAGATACTTCCCTAGTGTGTAATTGATGATGTCTGGTCCTCCGGTGTAATTGTCACCCAGGGCGATTGATCAAGTGGTGCCATTAAATCACAAAGCTACAGCAGGATGTCATCTCACATGAGGGCCAATCCGTTGCCTCTTCTAACTCTAGCCCTCTTTAAATAGGAGCACAATGCTTTTAATGGTTCAGTGTACTTACCCATTACACCTCCTACTTGCTGTGCAGTCACATTTACAGGTAGTTACCTAGTGTGTAATTGTTGATGTCTGGTCCTCCGGTGTATTCGTCACCCAGGGCGATTGGTCAAGTGGTGCCATTACATCACAAAGATACAGCAGGATATCATGTAACATGAGGGCCAATCAGTTGCCTAGTACGCAATAGGATACATGTATCATGGTATAGCAAAGGGAGCAATGTAGACAGGATGCCCAGCTGAAGACTAAGGTGGTGAGATGAAATGACCTAGGCCATTATTTGAAACGTATACATTTGTTTGAAGGAGTGGTTGATCATACTATTCTGGAGTACTCTATAGGTTAGCTGATAGGGATGTGCTAAAATTAAGATGTTGGAATCTGTTATTCATAGTTTTTATTATTCCCACAAACCGTAACGTAAACCTTCCTCCCTTAACACATCAGATCACTGAATTGCTATGGTGTTCCATAACCTATAATAATTCCTGTGAGAAGGGCACACTATCTCTTGTCTGCAAAAGAGATCTCTCTATCGAAGTCCTCATATAGGTGCTAGAGTTGTGTAGAGAGTACCAGCAAATGAGGCATAGGATGGAAAGAAGTCTGCTAGGTTGAAATCTAAATTGAGATTATAATTTTTAGTGAGCTTTGGATTGTCACAATATTAGACACACCATAGTACTAATAATTGATGCTTTATAAAAATCTTTTTTTGGTAGTGTTGCATTTGGTTTGGAAATATTCAAGTTCTAAAAATTGACTAACAGTGGACTTTTCCACCTGCAGATTATACTGAATGGCCAACAGCGGCAGTGTTGCAGAGGAATATTTCTCTGCTTGCTGAGAGAAAAAAAAAAGAAAAGTCATTCCTCAGCCTTCTCCATGCCTCGATAAATATACATGGTAAGTCAAACTCTCATTTAATAATTTTGCCATTAATAAAAAGTTCATACCATCTGATGGCTCTCTGTGCCTTTTAGTGGGGTCTTCCGCATTTATATAATCTTCTAAGACGGTAGAAATATGGGTGACGCTACGGCCATCATGATAGTTTATCAGACTTTGACTGTCTAGATGGCTGACAAAATCTTCTTTAGATACTTGTGCAGGCAATTTCTCCTCCGAGTTAATTACCATCTTTCAGGATGGAATGAGGTTTCTTAGGTTAGAGCAATTGACTTACTTTCAGATGGAGGGAAGCTATTTAACCTATTTCCCTGCTCTCTGTGAGTGGGACTCTGATACTCAAGATGGACTGGTATTTAGAAACTGTGTTCTTCTAACTCTAGCCCTCTTTAAATAGGAGCCCAATGCTTTCAATGGTGCAGAGTACTTTCCATTTACACCTCCTACTTGCTGTGCAGTCTTAATCCCAGATACTTCCCTAGTGTGTAATTGCTGATGTCTGGTCCTCCGGTGTAATTGTCACCCAGGACGATTGATCAAGTGGTGCCATTACATCACAAAGCTACAGCAGGATGTCATCTCACATGAGGGCCAATCAGTTGCCTCTTCTAACTCTAGCCCTCTTTAAATAGGAGCACAATGCTTTTAATGGTTCAGTGTACTTT
Organism: Lissotriton vulgaris; assembly: GCF_964263255.1. Lineage (NCBI taxonomy): Eukaryota > Metazoa > Chordata > Amphibia > Caudata > Salamandridae > Lissotriton > Lissotriton vulgaris. Next base: position 273,899,375 of record NC_141698.1, on the reverse strand, counting down.
CCCATTACACCTCCTACTTGCTGTGCAGTCTTAATCCCAGATACTTCCCTAGTGTGTAATTGATGATGTCTGGTCCTCCGGTGTAATCGTCACCCAGGGCGATTGATCAAGTGGTGCCATTACATCATAAAGCTACAGCAGGATGTCATCTCACATGAGGGCCAATCAGTTACCTCTTCTAACTCTAGCCCTCTTTAAATAGGAGCGCAATGCTTTTAATGGTTCAGTGTACTTTCCCATTACACCTCCTACTTGCTGTGCAGTCATATTTACAGGTAGTTACCTAGTGTGTAATTGTTGATGTCTGGTCCTCCGGTGTAATCGTCACCCAGGACGATTGGTGAAGTGGTGCCATTACATCACAAAGCTACAGCAGGATATCATCTAACATGAGGGCCAATCAGTTGCCTAGTACGCAATAGGATACATGTATCATGGTATAGCAAAGGGAGCAATGTAGACAGGATGCCCAGCTGAAGACTAAGGTGGTGAGATGAAATGACCTAGGCCATTATTTGAAACGTATACATTTGTTTGAAGGAGTGGTTGATCATAACATTCTGGAGTACTCTATAGGTTAGCTGATAGGGATGTGCTAAAATTAAGATGTTGGAATCTGTTATTCATAGTTTTTATTATTCCCACAAACCGTAACGTAAACCTTCCTCCCTTAACACATCAGATCACTGAATTGCTATGGTGTTCCATAACCTATAATAATTCCTGTGAGAAGGGCACACTATCTCTTGTCTGCCAAAGAGATCTCTCTATCAAAGTCCTCATATAGGTGCTAGAGTTGTGTAGAGAGTACCAGCAAATGAGGCATAGGATGGAAAGAAGTCTGCTAGGTTGAAATCTAAATTGAGATTATAATTTTTAGTGAGCTTTGGATTGTCACAATATTAGACCCGCCATAGTACTAATAAGTGATGCTTTATAAAAATCTTTTTTTGGTAGTGTTGCATTTGGTTTGGAAATATACAAGTTCTAAAAATTGACGAACAGTGGACTTTTCCATCTGCAGATTATACTGAATGGCCAACAGAGGCAGTGTTGCAGAGGAATATTTCTCTGCTTGCTGAGAGAAAAAAAAAGAAAAGTCATTCCTCAGCCTTCTCCATTCCTCGATAAATATACATGGTAAGTCAAACTCTCATTTAATAATTTTGCCATTAATAAAAAGTTCATACCATCTGATGGCTCTCAGTGCCTTTTAGTGGGGTCTTCCGCATTTATATAATCTTCTAAGACGGTAGAAATATGGGTGACGCTACGGCCATCATGATAGTTTATCAGACTTTGACTGTCTATATGGCTGACAAAATATTCTTTAGATACTTGTGCAGGCAATTTCTCCTCCGAGTTAATTACCATCTTTCAGGCTGGAATGAGGTTTCTTAAGTTGGAGCAAATGACTTACTTTCAGATTGAGGGAAGCTATTTAACCTGTTTCCCTGCTCTCTGTGAGTGGGACTCTGATACTCAGGATGGACTGGTATTTAGAAACTGTGCTCTTCTAACTCTAGCCCTCTTTAAATAGGAGCCCAATGCTTTCAATGGTGCAGAGTACTTTCCCATTACACCTCCTACTTGCTGTGCAGTCTTAATCCCAGATACTTCCCTAGTGTGTAATTGCTGATGTCTGGTCCTCCGGTGTAATCGTCATCCAGGACGATTGATCAAGTGGTGCCATTACATCACAAAGCTACAGCAGGATGTCATCTCACATGAGGGCCAATCAGTTGCCTCTTCTAACTCTAGCCCTCTTTAAATAGGAGCACAATGCTTTTAATGGTTCAGTGTACTTACCCATTACACCTCCTACTTGCTGTGCAGTCATATTTACAGGTAGTTACCTAGTGTGTAATTGTTGATGTCTGGTCCTCCGGTGTATTCGTCACCCAGGGCGATTGGTCAAGTGGTGCCATTACATCACAAAGATACAGCAGGATATCATCTAACATGAGGGCCAATCAGTTGCCTAGTACGCAATAGGATACATGTATCATGGTATAGCAAAGGGAGCAATGTAGACAGGATGCCCAGCTGAAGACTAAGGTGGTGAGATGAAATGACCTAGGCCATTATTTGAAACGTATACATTTGTTTGAAGGAGTGGTTGATCATAAAATTCTGGAGTACTCTATAGGTTAGCTGATAGGGATGTGCTAAAATTAAGATGTTGGAATCTGTTATTCATAGTTTTTATTATTCCCACAAACCGTAACGTAAACCTTCCTCCCTTAACACATCAGATCACTGAATTGCTATGGTGTTCCATAACCTATAATAATTCCTGTGAGAAGGGCACACTATCTCTTGTCTGCAAAAGAGATCTCTCTATCGAAGTCCTCATATAGGTGCTAGAGTTGTGTAGAGAGTACCAGCAAATGAGGCATAGGATGGAAAGAAGTCTGCTAGGTTGAAATCTAAATTGAGATTATAATTTTTAGTGAGCTTTGGATTGTCACAATATTAGACACACCATAGTACTAATAATTGATGCTTTATAAAAATCTTTTTTTGGTAGTGTTGCATTTGGTTTGGAAATATTCAAGTTCTAAAAATTGACTAACAGTGGACTTTTCCACCTGCAGATTATACTGAATGGCCAACAGCGGCAGTGTTGCAGAGGAATATTTCTCTGCTTGCTGAGAGAAAAATAAAAAAAGAAAAGTCATTCCTCAGCCTTCTCCATTCCTCGATAAATATACATGGTAAGTCAAACTCTCATTTAATAATTTTGCCATTAATAAAAAGTTCATACCATCTGATGGCTCTCAGTGCCTTTTAGTGGGGTCTTCCGCATTTATATAATCTTCTAAGACGGTAGCAATATGGGTGACGCTATGGCTATCATGATAGTTTATCAAAGACTTTGACTGTCTATGTGGCTGACAAAATCTTCTTTAGATTCTTGTGCAGACAATTTCTCCCCTGAGTTAATTACCATCTTTCAGGCTGGAATGAGGTTTCTTAGGTTAGAGCAATTGACTTACTTTCAGATGGAGGGAAGCTATTTAACCTGTTTCCCTGCTCTCTGTGAGTGGGACTCTGATACTCAAGATGGACTTGTATTTAGAAACTGTGATCTTCTAAATCTAGCCCTCTTTAAATAGGAGCCCAATGCTTTCAATTGTGCAGAGTACTTTCCCATTATACCTCCTACTTGCTGTGCAGTCTTAATCCCAGATACTTCCCTAGTGTGTAATTGATGATGTCTGGTCCTCCGGTGTAATTGTCACCCAGGGCGATTGATCAAGTGGTGCCATTAAATCACAAAGCTACAGCAGGATGTCATCTCACATGAGGGCCAATCAGTTGCCTCTTCTAACTCTAGCCCTCTTTAAATAGGAGCACAATGCTTTTAATGGTTCAGTACTTACCCATTACACCTCCTACTTGCTGTGCAGTCACATTTACAGGTAGTTACCTAGTGTGTAATTGTTGATGTCTGGTCCTCCGGTGTATTCGTCACCCAGGGCGATTGGTCAAGTGGTGCCATTACATCACAAAGATACAGCAGGATATCATGTAACATGAGGGCCAATCAGTTGCCTAGTACGCAATAGGATACATGTATCATGGTATAGCAAAGGGAGCAATGTAGACAGGATGCCCAGCTGAAGACTAAGGTGGTGAGATGAAATGACCTAGGCCATTATTTGAAACGTATACATTTGTTTGAAGGAGTGGTTGATCATACTATTCTGGAGTACTCTATAGGTTAGCTGATAGGGATGTGCTAAAATTAAGATGTTGGAATCTGTTATTCATAGTTTTTATTATTCCCACAAACCGTAACGTAAACCTTCCTCCCTTAACACATCAGATCACTGAATTGCTATGGTGTTCCATAACCTATAATAATTCCTGTGAGAAGGGCACACTATCTCTTGTCTGCAAAAGAGATCTCTCTATCGAAGTCCTCATATAGGTGCTAGAGTTGTGTAGAGAGTACCAGCAAATGAGGCATAGGATGGAAAGAAGTCTGCTAGGTTGAAATCTAAATTGAGATTATAATTTTTAGTGAGCTTTGGATTGTCACAATATTAGACACACCATAGTACTAATAATTGATGCTTTATAAAAATCTTTTTTTGGTAGTGTTGCATTTGGTTTGGAAATATTCAAGTTCTAAAAATTGACTAACAGTGGACTTTTCCACCTGCAGATTATACTGAATGGCCAACAGCGGCAGTGTTGCAGAGGAATATTTCTCTGCTTGCTGAGAGAAAAAAAAAAGAAAAGTCATTCCTCAGCCTTCTCCATGCCTCGATAAATATACATGGTAAGTCAAACTCTCATTTAATAATTTTGCCATTAATAAAAAGTTCATACCATCTGATGGCTCTCTGTGCCTTTTAGTGGGGTCTTCCGCATTTATATAATCTTCTAAGACGGTAGAAATATGGGTGACGCTACGGCCATCATGATAGTTTATCAGACTTTGACTGTCTAGATGGCTGACAAAATCTTCTTTAGATACTTGTGCAGGCAATTTCTCCTCCGAGTTAATTACCATCTTTCAGGATGGAATGAGGTTTCTTAGGTTAGAGCAATTGACTTACTTTCAGATGGAGGGAAGCTATTTAACCTATTTCCCTGCTCTCTGTGAGTGGGACTCTGATACTCAAGATGGACTGGTATTTAGAAACTGTGTTCTTCTAACTCTAGCCCTCTTTAAATAGGAGCCCAATGCTTTCAATGGTGCAGAGTACTTTCCATTTACACCTCCTACTTGCTGTGCAGTCTTAATCCCAGATACTTCCCTAGTGTGTAATTGCTGATGTCTGGTCCTCCGGTGTAATTGTCACCCAGGACGATTGATCAAGTGGTGCCATTACATCACAAAGCTACAGCAGGATGTCATCTCACATGAGGGCCAATCAGTTGCCTCTTCTAACTCTAGCCCTCTTTAAATAGGAGCACAATGCTTTTAATGGTTCAGTGTACTTTCCCATTACACCTCCTACTTGCTGTGCAGTCTTAATCCCAGATACTTCCCTAGTGTGTAATTGATGATGTCTGGTCCTCCGGTGTAATCGTCACCCAGGGCGATTGATCAAGTGGTGCCATTACATCATAAAGCTACAGCAGGATGTCATCTCACATGAGGGCCAATCAGTTACCTCTTCTAACTCTAGCCCTCTTTAAATAGGAGCGCAATGCTTTTAATGGTTCAGTGTACTTTCCCATTACACCTCCTACTTGCTGTGCAGTCATATTTACAGGTAGTTACCTAGTGTGTAATTGTTGATGTCTGGTCCTCCGGTGTAATCGTCACCCAGGACGATTGGTCAAGTGGTGCCATTACATCACAAAGCTACAGCAGGATATCATCTAACATGAGGGCCAATCAGTTGCCTAGTACGCAATAGGATACATGTATCATGGTATAGCAAAGGGAGCAATGTAGACAGGATGCCCAGCTGAAGACTAAGGTGGTGAGATGAAATGACCTAGGCCATTATTTGAAACGTATACATTTGTTTGAAGGAGTGATTGATCATAACATTCTGGAGTACTCTATAGGTTAGCTGATAGGGATGTGCTAAAATTAAGATGTTGGAATCTGTTATTCATAGTTTTTATTATTCCCACAAACCGTAACGTAAACCTTCCTCCCTTAACACGTCAGATCACTGAATTGCTATGGTGTTCCATAACCTATAATAATTCCTGTGAGAAGGGCACACTATCTCTTGTCTGCCAAAGAGATCTCTCTATCGAAGTCTTCATATAGGTGCTAGAGTTGTGTAGAGAGTACCAGCAAATGAGGCATAGGATGGAAAGAAGTCTGCTAGGTTGAAATCTAAATTGAGATTATAATTTTTAGTGAGCTTTGGATTGTCACAATATTAGACCCGCCATAGTACTAATAAGTGATGCTTTATAAAAATCTTTTTTTGGTAGCGTTGCATTTGGTTTGGAAATATTCAAGTTCTAAAAATTGACTAACGGTGGACTTTTCCATCTGCAGATTATACTGAATGGCCAACAGAGGCAGTGTTGCAGAGGAATATTTCTCTGCTTGCTGAGAGAAAAATAAAAAAAGAAAAGTCATTCCTCAGCCTTCTCCATTCCTCGATAAATATACATGGTAAGTCAAACTCTCATTTAATAATTTTGCCATTAATAAAAAGTTCATACCATCTGATGGCTCTCTGTGCCTTTTAGTGGGGTCTTCCGCATTTATATAATCTTCTAAGACGGTAGCAATATGGGTGACGCTACGGCCATCATGATAGTTTATCAAAGACTTTGACTGTCTATGTGGCTGACAAAATCTTCTTTAGATACTTGTGCAGACAATTTCTCCCCTGAGTTAATTACCATCTTTCAGGCTGGAATGAGGTTTCTTAGGTTAGAGCAATTGACTTACTTTCAGATGGAGGGAAGCTATTTAACCTATTTCCCTGCTCTCTGTGAGTGGGACTCTGATACTCAAGATGGACTGGTATTTAGAAACTGTGTTCTTCTAACTCTAGCCCTCTTTAAATAGGAGCCCAATGCTTTCAATGGTGCAGAGTACTTTCCATTTACACCTCCTACTTGCTGTGCAGTCTTAATCCCAGATACTTCCCTAGTGTGTAATTGCTGATGTCTGGTCCTCCGGTGTAATCGTCACCCAGGACGATTGATCAAGTGGTGCCATTACATCACAAAGCTACAGCAGGATGTCATCTCACATAAGGGCCAATCAGTTGCCTCTTCTAACTCTAGCCCTCTTTAAATAGGAGCGCAATGCTTTTAATGGTTCAGTGTACTTTCCCATTACACCTCCTACTTGCTGTGCAGTCATATTTACAGGTAGTTACCTAGTGTGTAATTGTTGATGTCTGGTCCTCCGGTGTAATCGTCACCCAGGACGATTGGTCAAGTGGTGCCATTACATCACAAAGCTACAGCAGGATATCATCTAACATGAGGGCCAATCAGTTGCCTAGTACGCAATAGGATACATGTATCATGGTATAGCAAAGGGAGCAATGTAGACAGGATGCCCAGCTGAAGACTAAGGTGGTGAGATGAAATGACCTAGGCCATTATTTGAAACGTATACATTTGTTTGAAGGAGTGGTTGATCATAAAATTCTGGAGTACTCTATAGGTTAGCTGATAGGGATGTGCTAAAATTAAGATGTTGGAATCTGTTATTCATAGTTTTTATTATTCCCACAAACCGTAACGTAAACCTTCCTCCCTTAACACATCAGATCACTGAATTGCTATGGTGTTCCATAACCTATAATAATTCCTGTGAGAAGGGCACACTATCTCTTGTCTGCAAAAGAGATCTCTCTATCGAAGTCCTCATATAGGTGCTAGAGTTGTGTAGAGAGTACCAGCAAATGAGGCATAGGATGGAAAGAAGTCTGCTAGGTTGAAATCTAAATTGAGATTATAATTTTTAGTGAGCTTTGGATTGTCACAATATTAGACACACCATAGTACTAATAATTGATGCTTTATAAAAATCTTTTTTTGGTAGTGTTGCATTTGGTTTGGAAATATTCAAGTTCTAAAAATTGACTAACAGTGGACTTTTCCACCTGCAGATTATACTGAATGGCCAACAGCGGCAGTGTTGCAGAGGAATATTTCTCTGCTTGCTGAGAGAAAAATAAAAAAAGAAAAGTCATTCCTCAGCCTTCTCCATTCCTCGATAAATATACATGGTAAGTCAAACTCTCATTTAATAATTTTGCCATTAATAAAAAGTTCATACCATCTGATGGCTCTCAGTGCCTTTTAGTGGGGTCTTCCGCATTTATATAATCTTCTAAGACGGTAGCAATATGGGTGACGCTATGGCTATCATGATAGTTTATCAAAGACTTTGACTGTCTATGTGGCTGACAAAATCTTCTTTAGATTCTTGTGCAGACAATTTCTCCCCTGAGTTAATTACCATCTTTCAGGCTGGAATGAGGTTTCTTAGGTTAGAGCAATTGACTTACTTTCAGATGGAGGGAAGCTATTTAACCTGTTTCCCTGCTCTCTGTGAGTGGGACTCTGATACTCAAGATGGACTTGTATTTAGAAACTGTGATCTTCTAAATCTAGCCCTCTTTAAATAGGAGCCCAATGCTTTCAATTGTGCAGAGTACTTTCCCATTATACCTCCTACTTGCTGTGCAGTCTTAATCCCAGATACTTCCCTAGTGTGTAATTGATGATGTCTGGTCCTCCGGTGTAATTGTCACCCAGGGCGATTGATCAAGTGGTGCCATTAAATCACAAAGCTACAGCAGGATGTCATCTCACATGAGGGCCAATCAGTTGCCTCTTCTAACTCTAGCCCTCTTTAAATAGGAGCACAATGCTTTTAATGGTTCAGTACTTACCCATTACACCTCCTACTTGCTGTGCAGTCACATTTACAGGTAGTTACCTAGTGTGTAATTGTTGATGTCTGGTCCTCCGGTGTATTCGTCACCCAGGGCGATTGGTCAAGTGGTGCCATTACATCACAAAGATACAGCAGGATATCATGTAACATGAGGGCCAATCAGTTGCCTAGTACGCAATAGGATACATGTATCATGGTATAGCAAAGGGAGCAATGTAGACAGGATGCCCAGCTGAAGACTAAGGTGGTGAGATGAAATGACCTAGGCCATTATTTGAAACGTATACATTTGTTTGAAGGAGTGGTTGATCATACTATTCTGGAGTACTCTATAGGTTAGCTGATAGGGATGTGCTAAAATTAAGATGTTGGAATCTGTTATTCATAGTTTTTATTATTCCCACAAACCGTAACGTAAACCTTCCTCCCTTAACACATCAGATCACTGAATTGCTATGGTGTTCCATAACCTATAATAATTCCTGTGAGAAGGGCACACTATCTCTTGTCTGCAAAAGAGATCTCTCTATCGAAGTCCTCATATAGGTGCTAGAGTTGTGTAGAGAGTACCAGCAAATGAGGCATAGGATGGAAAGAAGTCTGCTAGGTTGAAATCTAAATTGAGATTATAATTTTTAGTGAGCTTTGGATTGTCACAATATTAGACACACCATAGTACTAATAATTGATGCTTTATAAAAATCTTTTTTGGGTAGTGTTGCATTTGGTTTGGAAATATTCAAGTTCTAAAAATTGACTAACAGTGGACTTTTCCACCTGCAGATTATACTGAATGGCCAACAGCGGCAGTGTTGCAGAGGAATATTTCTCTGCTTGCTGAGAGAAAAAAAAAAGAAAAGTCATTCCTCAGCCTTCTCCATGCCTCGATAAATATACATGGTAAGTCAAACTCTCATTTAATAATTTTGCCATTAATAAAAAGTTCATACCATCTGATGGCTCTCAGTGCCTTTTAGTGGGGTCTTCCGCATTTATATAATCTTCTAAGACGGTAGCAATATGGGTGACGCTATGGCTATCATGATAGTTTATCAAAGACTTTGACTGTCTATGTGGCTGACAAAATCTTCTTTAGATACTTGTGCAGACAATTTCTCCCCTGAGTTAATTACCATCTTTCAGGCTGGAATGAGGTTTCTTAGGTTAGAGCAATTGAATTACTTTCAGATGGAGGGAAGCTATTTAACCTATTTCCCTGCTCTCTGTGAGTGGGACTCTGATACTCAAGATGGACTGGTATTTAGAAACTGTGTTCTTCTAACTCTAGCCCTCTTTAAATGGGAGCCCAATGCTTTCAATGGTGCAGAGTACTTTCCATTTACACCTCCTACTTGCTGTGCAGTCTTAATCCCAGATACTTCCCTAATGTGTAATTGCTGATGTCTGGTCCTCCGGTGTAATCGTCACCCAGGACGATTGATCAAGTGGTGCCATTACATCACAAAGCTACAGCAGGATGTCATCTCACATGAGGGCCAATCAGTTGCCTCTTCTAACTCTAGCCCTCTTTAAATAGGAGCACAATGCTTTTAATGGTTCAGTGTACTTTCCCATTACACCTCCTACTTGCTGTGCAGTCTTAATCCCAGATACTTCCCTAGTGTGTAATTGATGATGTCTCGTCCTCCGGTGTAATCGTCACCCAGGGCGATTGATCAAGTGGTGCCATTACATCATAAAGCTACAGCAGGATGTCATCTCACATGAGGGCCAATCAGTTACCTCTTCTAACTCTAGCCCTCTTTAAATAGGAGTGCAATGCTTTTAATGGTTCAGTGTACTTTCCCATTACACCTCCTACTTGCTGTGCAGTCATATTTACAGGTAGTTACCTAGTGTGTAATTGTTGATGTCTGGTCCTCCGGTGTAATCGTCACCCAGGACGATTGGTCAAGTGGTGCCATTACATCACAAAGCTACAGCAGGATATCATCTAACATGAGGGCCAATCAGTTGCCTAGTACGCAATAGGATACATATATCATGGTATAGCAAAGGGAGCAATGTAGACAGGATGCCCAGCTGAAGACTAAGGTGGTGAGATGAAATGACCTAGGCCATTATTTGAAACGTATACATTTGTTTGAAGGAGTGGTTGATCATAACATTCTGGAGTACTCTATAGGTTAGCTGATAGGGATGTGCTAAAATTAAGATGTTGGAATCTGTTATTCATAGTTTTTATTATTCCCACAAACCGTAACGTAAACCTTCCTCCCTTAACACATCAGATCACTGAATTGCTATGGTGTTCCATAACCTATAATAATTCCTGTGAGAAGGGCACACTATCTCTTGTCTGCCAAAGAGATCTCTCTATCAAAGTCCTCATATAGGTGCTAGAGTTGTGTAGAGAGTACCAGAAAATGAGGCATAGGATGGAAAGAAGTCTGCTAGGTTGAAATCTAAATTGAGATTATAATTTTTAGTGAGCTTTGGATTGTCACAATATTAGACCCGCCATAGTACTAATAAGTGATGCTTTATAAAAATCTTTTTTTGGTAGTGTTGCATTTGGTTTGGAAATATACAAGTTCTAAAAATTGACGAACAGTGGACTTTTCCATCTGCAGATTATACTGAATGGCCAACAGAGGCAGTGTTGCAGAGGAATATTTCTCTGCCTTCTCCATGCCTCGATCAATATACATGGTAAGTCAAACTCTCATTTAATAATTTTGCCATTAATAAAAAGTTCATACCATCTGATGGCTCTCTGTGCCTTTTAGTGGGGTCTTCCGCATTTATATAATCTTCTAAGACGGTAGAAATATGGGTGACGCTACGGCCATCATGATAGTTTATCAGACTTTGACTGTCTAGATGGCTGACAAAATCTTCTTTAGATACTTGTGCAGGCAATTTCTCCTCCGAGTTAATTACCATCTTTCAGGATGGAATGAGGTTTCTTAGGTTAGAGCAATTGACTTACTTTCAGATGGAGGGAAGCTATTTAACCTATTTCCCTGCTCTCTGTGAGTGGGACTCTGATACTCAAGATGGACTGGTATTTAGAAACTGTGTTCTTCTAACTCTAGCCCTCTTTAAATAGGAGCCCAATGCTTTCAATGGTGCAGAGTACTTTCCATTTACACCTCCTACTTGCTGTGCAGTCTTAATCCCAGATACTTCCCTAGTGTGTAATTGCTGATGTCTGGTCCTCCGGTGTAATTGTCACCCAGGACGATTGATCAAGTGGTGCCATTACATCACAAAGCTACAGCAGGATGTCATCTCACATGAGGGCCAATCAGTTGCCTCTTCTAACTCTAGCCCTCTTTAAATAGGAGCACAATGCTTTTAATGGTTCAGTGTACTTTCCCATTACACCTCCTACTTGCTGTGCAGTCTTAATCCCAGATACTTCCCTAGTGTGTAATTGATGATGTCTGGTCCTCCGGTGTAATCGTCACCCAGGGCGATTGATCAAGTGGTGCCATTACATCATAAAGCTACAGCAGGATGTCATCTCACATGAGGGCCAATCAGTTACCTCTTCTAACTCTAGCCCTCTTTAAATAGGAGCGCAATGCTTTTAATGGTTCAGTGTACTTTCCCATTACACCTCCTACTTGCTGTGCAGTCATATTTACAGGTAGTTACCTAGTGTGTAATTGTTGATGTCTGGTCCTCCGGTGTAATCGTCACCCAGGACGATTGGTCAAGTGGTGCCATTACATCACAAAGCTACAGCAGGATATCATCTAACATGAGGGCCAATCAGTTGCCTAGTACGCAATAGGATACATGTATCATGGTATAGCAAAGGGAGCAATGTAGACAGGATGCCCAGCTGAAGACTAAGGTGGTGAGATGAAATGACCTAGGCCATTATTTGAAACGTATACATTTGTTTGAAGGAGTGATTGATCATAACATTCTGGAGTACTCTATAGGTTAGCTGATAGGGATGTGCTAAAATTAAGATGTTGGAATTTGTTATTCATAGTTTTTATTATTCCCACAAACCGTAACGTAAACCTTCCTCCCTTAACACGTCAGATCACTGAATTGCTATGGTGTTCCATAACCTATAATAATTCCTGTGAGAAGGGCACACTATCTCTTGTCTGCCAAAGAGATCTCTCTATCGAAGTCTTCATATAGGTGCTAGAGTTGTGTAGAGAGTACCAGCAAATGAGGCATAGGATGGAAAGAAGTCTGCTAGGTTGAAATCTAAATTGAGATTATAATTTTTAGTGAGCTTTGGATTGTCACAATATTAGACCCGCCATAGTACTAATAAGTGATGCTTTATAAAAATCTTTTTTTGGTAGCGTTGCATTTGGTTTGGAAATATTCAAGTTCTAAAAATTGACTAACGGTGGACTTTTCCATCTGCAGATTATACTGAATGGCCAACAGAGGCAGTGTTGCAGAGGAATATTTCTCTGCTTGCTGAGAGAAAAATAAAAAAAGAAAAGTCATTCCTCAGCCTTCTCCATTCCTCGATAAATATACATGGTAAGTCAAACTCTCATTTAATAATTTTGCCATTAATAAAAAGTTCATACCATCTGATGGCTCTCTGTGCCTTTTAGTGGGGTCTTCCGCATTTATATAATCTTCTAAGACGGTAGCAATATGGGTGACGCTACGGCCATCATGATAGTTTATCAAAGACTTTGACTGTCTATGTGGCTGACAAAATCTTCTTTAGATACTTGTGCAGACAATTTCTCCCCTGAGTTAATTACCATCTTTCAGGCTGGAATGAGGTTTCTTAGGTTAGAGCAATTGACTTACTTTCAGATGGAGGGAAGCTATTTAACCTATTTCCCTGCTCTCTGTGAGTGGGACTCTGATACTCAAGATGGACTGGTATTTAGAAACTGTGTTCTTCTAACTCTAGCCCTCTTTAAATAGGAGCCCAATGCTTTCAATGGTGCAGAGTACTTTCCATTTACACCTCCTACTTGCTGTGCAGTCTTAATCCCAGATACTTCCCTAGTGTGTAATTGCTGATGTCTGGTCCTCCGGTGTAATCGTCACCCAGGACGATTGATCAAGTGGTGCCATTACATCACAAAGCTACAGCAGGATGTCATCTCACATAAGGGCCAATCAGTTGCCTCTTCTAACTCTAGCCCTCTTTAAATAGGAGCGCAATGCTTTTAATGGTTCAGTGTACTTTCCCATTACACCTCCTACTTGCTGTGCAGTCATATTTACAGGTAGTTACCTAGTGTGTAATTGTTGATGTCTGGTCCTCCGGTGTAATCGTCACCCAGGACGATTGGTCAAGTGGTGCCATTACATCACAAAGCTACAGCAGGATATCATCTAACATGAGGGCCAATCAGTTGCCTAGTACGCAATAGGATACATGTATCATGGTATAGCAAAGGGAGCAATGTAGACAGGATGCCCAGCTGAAGACTAAGGTGGTGAGATGAAATGACCTAGGCCATTATTTGAAACGTATACATTTGTTTGAAGGAGTGGTTGATCATAAAATTCTGGAGTACTCTATAGGTTAGCTGATAGGGATGTGCTAAAATTAAGATGTTGGAATCTGTTATTCATAGTTTTTATTATTCCCACAAACCGTAACGTAAACCTTCCTCCCTTAACACATCAGATCACTGAATTGCTATGGTGTTCCATAACCTATAATAATTCCTGTGAGAAGGGCACACTATCTCTTGTCTGCAAAAGAGATCTCTCTATCGAAGTCCTCATATAGGTGCTAGAGTTGTGTAGAGAGTACCAGCAAATGAGGCATAGGATGGAAAGAAGTCTGCTAGGTTGAAATCTAAATTGAGATTATAATTTTTAGTGAGCTTTGGATTGTCACAATATTAGACACACCATAGTACTAATAATTGATGCTTTATAAAAATCTTTTTTTGGTAGTGTTGCATTTGGTTTGGAAATATTCAAGTTCTAAAAATTGACTAACAGTGGACTTTTCCACCTGCAGATTATACTGAATGGCCAACAGCGGCAGTGTTGCAGAGGAATATTTCTCTGCTTGCTGAGAGAAAAATAAAAAAAGAAAAGTCATTCCTCAGCCTTCTCCATTCCTCGATAAATATACATGGTAAGTCAAACTCTCATTTAATAATTTTGCCATTAATAAAAAGTTCATACCATCTGATGGCTCTCAGTGCCTTTTAGTGGGGTCTTCCGCATTTATATAATCTTCTAAGACGGTAGCAATATGGGTGACGCTATGGCTATCATGATAGTTTATCAAAGACTTTGACTGTCTATGTGGCTGACAAAATCTTCTTTAGATTCTTGTGCAGACAATTTCTCCCCTGAGTTAATTACCATCTTTCAGGCTGGAATGAGGTTTCTTAGGTTAGAGCAATTGACTTACTTTCAGATGGAGGGAAGCTATTTAACCTGTTTCCCTGCTCTCTGTGAGTGGGACTCTGATACTCAAGATGGACTTGTATTTAGAAACTGTGATCTTCTAAATCTAGCCCTCTTTAAATAGGAGCCCAATGCTTTCAATTGTGCAGAGTACTTTCCCATTATACCTCCTACTTGCTGTGCAGTCTTAATCCCAGATACTTCCCTAGTGTGTAATTGATGATGTCTGGTCCTCCGGTGTAATTGTCACCCAGGGCGATTGATCAAGTGGTGCCATTAAATCACAAAGCTACAGCAGGATGTCATCTCACATGAGGGCCAATCAGTTGCCTCTTCTAACTCTAGCCCTCTTTAAATAGGAGCACAATGCTTTTAATGGTTCAGTACTTACCCATTACACCTCCTACTTGCTGTGCAGTCACATTTACAGGTAGTTACCTAGTGTGTAATTGTTGATGTCTGGTCCTCCGGTGTATTCGTCACCCAGGGCGATTGGTCAAGTGGTGCCATTACATCACAAAGATACAGCAGGATATCATGTAACATGAGGGCCAATCAGTTGCCTAGTACGCAATAGGATACATGTATCATGGTATAGCAAAGGGAGCAATGTAGACAGGATGCCCAGCTGAAGACTAAGGTGGTGAGATGAAATGACCTAGGCCATTATTTGAAACGTATACATTTGTTTGAAGGAGTGGTTGATCATACTATTCTGGAGTACTCTATAGGTTAGCTGATAGGGATGTGCTAAAATTAAGATGTTGGAATCTGTTATTCATAGTTTTTATTATTCCCACAAACCGTAACGTAAACCTTCCTCCCTTAACACATCAGATCACTGAATTGCTATGGTGTTCCATAACCTATAATAATTCCTGTGAGAAGGGCACACTATCTCTTGTCTGCAAAAGAGATCTCTCTATCGAAGTCCTCATATAGGTGCTAGAGTTGTGTAGAGAGTACCAGCAAATGAGGCATAGGATGGAAAGAAGTCTGCTAGGTTGAAATCTAAATTGAGATTATAATTTTTAGTGAGCTTTGGATTGTCACAATATTAGACACACCATAGTACTAATAATTGATGCTTTATAAAAATCTTTTTTGGGTAGTGTTGCATTTGGTTTGGAAATATTCAAGTTCTAAAAATTGACTAACAGTGGACTTTTCCACCTGCAGATTATACTGAATGGCCAACAGCGGCAGTGTTGCAGAGGAATATTTCTCTGCTTGCTGAGAGAAAAAAAAAAGAAAAGTCATTCCTCAGCCTTCTCCATGCCTCGATAAATATACATGGTAAGTCAAACTCTCATTTAATAATTTTGCCATTAATAAAAAGTTCATACCATCTGATGGCTCTCAGTGCCTTTTAGTGGGGTCTTCCGCATTTATATAATCTTCTAAGACGGTAGCAATATGGGTGACGCTATGGCTATCATGATAGTTTATCAAAGACTTTGACTGTCTATGTGGCTGACAAAATCTTCTTTAGATACTTGTGCAGACAATTTCTCCCCTGAGTTAATTACCATCTTTCAGGCTGGAATGAGGTTTCTTAGGTTAGAGCAATTGAATTACTTTCAGATGGAGGGAAGCTATTTAACCTATTTCCCTGCTCTCTGTGAGTGGGACTCTGATACTCAAGATGGACTGGTATTTAGAAACTGTGTTCTTCTAACTCTAGCCCTCTTTAAATGGGAGCCCAATGCTTTCAATGGTGCAGAGTACTTTCCATTTACACCTCCTACTTGCTGTGCAGTCTTAATCCCAGATACTTCCCTAATGTGTAATTGCTGATGTCTGGTCCTCCGGTGTAATCGTCACCCAGGACGATTGATCAAGTGGTGCCATTACATCACAAAGCTACAGCAGGATGTCATCTCACATGAGGGCCAATCAGTTGCCTCTTCTAACTCTAGCCCTCTTTAAATAGGAGCACAATGCTTTTAATGGTTCAGTGTACTTTCCCATTACACCTCCTACTTGCTGTGCAGTCTTAATCCCAGATACTTCCCTAGTGTGTAATTGATGATGTCTCGTCCTCCGGTGTAATCGTCACCCAGGGCGATTGATCAAGTGGTGCCATTACATCATAAAGCTACAGCAGGATGTCATCTCACATGAGGGCCAATCAGTTACCTCTTCTAACTCTAGCCCTCTTTAAATAGGAGTGCAATGCTTTTAATGGTTCAGTGTACTTTCCCATTACACCTCCTACTTGCTGTGCAGTCATATTTACAGGTAGTTACCTAGTGTGTAATTGTTGATGTCTGGTCCTCCGGTGTAATCGTCACCCAGGACGATTGGTCAAGTGGTGCCATTACATCACAAAGCTACAGCAGGATATCATCTAACATGAGGGCCAATCAGTTGCCTAGTACGCAATAGGATACATATATCATGGTATAGCAAAGGGAGCAATGTAGACAGGATGCCCAGCTGAAGACTAAGGTGGTGAGATGAAATGACCTAGGCCATTATTTGAAACGTATACATTTGTTTGAAGGAGTGGTTGATCATAACATTCTGGAGTACTCTATAGGTTAGCTGATAGGGATGTGCTAAAATTAAGATGTTGGAATCTGTTATTCATAGTTTTTATTATTCCCACAAACCGTAACGTAAACCTTCCTCCCTTAACACATCAGATCACTGAATTGCTATGGTGTTCCATAACCTATAATAATTCCTGTGAGAAGGGCACACTATCTCTTGTCTGCCAAAGAGATCTCTCTATCAAAGTCCTCATATAGGTGCTAGAGTTGTGTAGAGAGTACCAGAAAATGAGGCATAGGATGGAAAGAAGTCTGCTAGGTTGAAATCTAAATTGAGATTATAATTTTTAGTGAGCTTTGGATTGTCACAATATTAGACCCGCCATAGTACTAATAAGTGATGCTTTATAAAAATCTTTTTTTGGTAGTGTTGCATTTGGTTTGGAAATATACAAGTTCTAAAAATTGACGAACAGTGGACTTTTCCATCTGCAGATTATACTGAATGGCCAACAGAGGCAGTGTTGCAGAGGAATATTTCTCTGCCTTCTCCATGCCTCGATCAATATACATGGTAAGTCAAACTCTCATTTAATAATTTTGCCATTAATAAAAAGTTCATACCATCTGATGGCTCTCTGTGCCTTTTAGTGGGGTCTTCCGCATTTATATAATCTTCTAAGACGGTAGAAATATGGGTGACGCTACGGCCATCATGATAGTTTATCAGACTTTGACTGTCTAGATGGCTGACAAAATCTTCTTTAGATACTTGTGCAGGCAATTTCTCCTCCGAGTTGATTACCATCTTTCAGGATGGAATGAGGTTTCTTAGGTTAGAGCAATTGACTTACTTTCAGATGGAGGGAAGCTATTTAACCTATTTCCCTGCTCTCTGTGAGTGGGACTCTGATACTCAAGATGGACTGGTATTTAGAAACTGTGTTCTTCTAACTCTAGCCCTCTTTAAATAGGAGCCCAATGCTTTCAATGGTGCAGAGTACTTTCCATTTACACCTCCTACTTGCTGTGCAGTCTTAATCCCAGATACTTCCCTAGTGTGTAATTGCTGATGTCTGGTCCTCCGGTGTAATTGTCACCCAGGACGATTGATCAAGTGGTGCCATTACATCACAAAGCTACAGCAGGATGTCATCTCACATGAGGGCCAATCAGTTGCCTCTTCTAACTCTAGCCCTCTTTAAATAGGAGCACAATGCTTTTAATGGTTCAGTGTACTTTCCCATTACACCTCCTACTTGCTGTGCAGTCTTAATCCCAGATACTTCCCTAGTGTGTAATTGATGATGTCTGGTCCTCCGGTGTAATCGTCACCCAGGGCGATTGATCAAGTGGTGCCATTACATCATAAAGCTACAGCAGGATGTCATCTCACATGAGGGCCAATCAGTTACCTCTTCTAACTCTAGCCCTCTTTAAATAGGAGCGCAATGCTTTTAATGGTTCAGTGTACTTTCCCATTACACCTCCTACTTGCTGTGCAGTCATATTTACAGGTAGTTACCTAGTGTGTAATTGTTGATGTCTGGTCCTCCGGTGTAATCGTCACCCAGGACGATTGGTCAAGTGGTGCCATTACATCACAAAGCTACAGCAGGATATCATCTAACATGAGGGCCAATCAGTTGCCTAGTACGCAATAGGATACATGTATCATGGTATAGCAAAGGGAGCAATGTAGACAGGATGCCCAGCTGAAGACTAAGGTGGTGAGATGAAATGACCTAGGCCATTATTTGAAACGTATACATTTGTTTGAAGGAGTGATTGATCATAACATTCTGGAGTACTCTATAGGTTAGCTGATAGGGATGTGCTAAAATTAAGATGTTGGAATCTGTTATTCATAGTTTTTATTATTCCCACAAACCGTAACGTAAACCTTCCTCCCTTAACACGTCAGATCACTGAATTGCTATGGTGTTCCATAACCTATAATAATTCCTGTGAGAAGGGCACACTATCTCTTGTCTGCCAAAGAGATCTCTCTATCGAAGTCTTCATATAGGTGCTAGAGTTGTGTAGAGAGTACCAGCAAATGAGGCATAGGATGGAAAGAAGTCTGCTAGGTTGAAATCTAAATTGAGATTATAATTTTTAGTGAGCTTTGGATTGTCACAATATTAGACCCGCCATAGTACTAATAAGTGATGCTTTATAAAAATCTTTTTTTGGTAGCGTTGCATTTGGTTTGGAAATATTCAAGTTCTAAAAATTGACTAACGGTGGACTTTTCCATCTGCAGATTATACTGAATGGCCAACAGAGGCAGTGTTGCAGAGGAATATTTCTCTGCTTGCTGAGAGAAAAATAAAAAAAGAAAAGTCATTCCTCAGCCTTCTCCATTCCTCGATAAATATACATGGTAAGTCAAACTCTCATTTAATAATTTTGCCATTAATAAAAAGTTCATACCATCTGATGGCTCTCTGTGCCTTTTAGTGGGGTCTTCCGCTTTTATATAATCTTCTAAGACGGTAGCAATATGGGTGACGCTACGGCCATCATGATAGTTTATCAAAGACTTTGACTGTCTATGTGGCTGACAAAATCTTCTTTAGATACTTGTGCAGACAATTTCTCCCCTGAGTTAATTACCATCTTTCAGGCTGGAATGAGGTTTCTTAGGTTAGAGCAATTGACTTACTTTCAGATGGAGGGAAGCTATTTAACCTATTTCCCTGCTCTCTGTGAGTGGGACTCTGATACTCAAGATGGACTGGTATTTAGAAACTGTGTTCTTCTAACTCTAGCCCTCTTTAAATAGGAGCCCAATGCTTTCAATGGTGCAGAGTACTTTCCATTTACACCTCCTACTTGCTGTGCAGTCTTAATCCCAGATACTTCCCTAGTGTGTAATTGCTGATGTCTGGTCCTCCGGTGTAATCGTCACCCAGGACGATTGATCAAGTGGTGCCATTACATCACAAAGCTACAGCAGGATGTCATCTCACATAAGGGCCAATCAGTTGCCTCTTCTAACTCTAGCCCTCTTTAAATAGGAGCGCAATGCTTTTAATGGTTCAGTGTACTTTCCCATTACACCTCCTACTTGCTGTGCAGTCATATTTACAGGTAGTTACCTAGTGTGTAATTGTTGATGTCTGGTCCTCCGGTGTAATCGTCACCCAGGACGATTGGTCAAGTGGTGCCATTACATCACAAAGCTACAGCAGGATATCATCTAACATGAGGGCCAATCAGTTGCCTAGTACGCAATAGGATACATGTATCATGGTATAGCAAAGGGAGCAATGTAGACAGGATGCCCAGCTGAAGACTAAGGTGGTGAGATGAAATGACCTAGGCCATTATTTGAAACGTATACATTTGTTTGAAGGAGTGATTGATCATAACATTCTGGAGTACTCTATAGGTTAGCTGATAGGGATGTGCTAAAATTAAGATGTTGGAATCTGTTATTCATAGTTTTTATTATTCCCACAAACCGTAACGTAAACCTTCCTCCCTTAACACGTCAGATCACTGAATTGCTATGGTGTTCCATAACCTATAATAATTCCTGTGAGAAGGGCACACTATCTCTTGTCTGCCAAAGAGATCTCTCTATCGAAGTCTTCATATAGGTGCTAGAGTTGTGTAGAGAGTACCAGCAAATGAGGCATAGGATGGAAAGAAGTCTGCTAGGTTGAAATCTAAATTGAGATTATAATTTTTAGTGAGCTTTGGATTGTCACAATATTAGACCCGCCATAGTACTAATAAGTGATGCTTTATAAAAATCTTTTTTTGGTAGCGTTGCATTTGGTTTGGAAATATTCAAGTTCTAAAAATTGACTAACGGTGGACTTTTCCATCTGCAGATTATACTGAATGGCCAACAGAGGCAGTGTTGCAGAGGAATATTTCTCTGCTTGCTGAGAGAAAAATAAAAAAAGAAAAGTCATTCCTCAGCCTTCTCCATTCCTCGATAAATATACATGGTAAGTCAAACTCTCATTTAATAATTTTGCCATTAATAAAAAGTTCATACCATCTGATGGCTCTCTGTGCCTTTTAGTGGGGTCTTCCGCATTTATATAATCTTCTAAGACGGTAGCAATATGGGTGACGCTACGGCCATCATGATAGTTTATCAAAGACTTTGACTGTCTATGTGGCTGACAAAATCTTCTTTAGATACTTGTGCAGACAATTTCTCCCCTGAGTTAATTACCATCTTTCAGGCTGGAATGAGGTTTCTTAGGTTAGAGCAATTGACTTACTTTCAGATGTAGGGAAGCTATTTAACCTATTTCCCTGCTCTCTGTGAGTGGGACTCTGATACTCAAGATGGACTGGTATTTAGAAACTGTGTTCTTCTAACTCTAGCCCTCTTTAAATAGGAGCCCAATGCTTTTAATGGTGCAGAGTACTTTCCATTTACACCTCCTACTTGCTGTGCAGTCTTAATCCCAGATACTTCCCTAGTGTGTAATTGCTGATGTCTGGTCCTCCGGTGTAATCGTCACCCAGGACGATTGATCAAGTGGTGCCATTACATCACAAAGCTACAGCAGGATGTCATCTCACATAAGGGCCAATCAGTTGCCTCTTCTAACTCTAGCCCTCTTTAAATAGGAGCGCAATGCTTTTAATGGTTCAGTGTACTTTCCCATTACACCTCCTACTTGCTGTGCAGTCATATTTAGAGGTAGTTACCTAGTGTGTAATTGTTGATGTCTGGTCCTCCGGTGTAATCGTCACCCAGGACGATTGGTCAAGTGGTGCCATTACAACACAAAGCTACAGCAGGATATCATCTAACATGAGGGCCAATCAGTTGCCTAGTACGCAATAGGATACATGTATCATGGTATAGCAAAGGGAGCAATGTAGACAGGATGCCCAGCTGAAGACTAAGGTGGTGAGATGAAATGACCTAGGCCATTATTTGAAACGTATACATTTGTTTGAAGGAGTGGTTGATCATAAAATTCTGGAGTACTCTATAGGTTAGCTGATAGGGATGTGCTAAAATTAAGATGTTGGAATCTGTTATTCATAGTTTTTATTATTCCCACAAACCGTAACGTAAACCTTCCTCCCTTAACACATCAGATCACTGAATTGCTATGGTGTTCCATAACCTATAATAATTCCTGTGAGAAGGGCACACTATCTCTTGTCTGCAAAAGAGATCTCTCTATCGAAGTCCTCATATAGGTGCTAGAGTTGTGTAGAGAGTACCAGCAAATGAGGCATAGGATGGAAAGAAGTCTGCTAGGTTGAAATCTAAATTGAGATTATAATTTTTAGTGAGCTTTGGATTGTCACAATATTAGACACACCATAGTACTAATAATTGATGCTTTATAAAAATCTTTTTTTGGTAGTGTTGCATTTGGTTTGGAAATATTCAAGTTCTAAAAATTGACTAACAGTGGACTTTTCCACCTGCAGATTATACTGAATGGCCAACAGAGGCAGTGTTGCAGAGGAATATTTCTCTGCTTGCTGAGAGAAAAATAAAAAAAGAAAAGTCATTCCTCAGCCTTCTCCATTCCTCGATAAATATACATGGTAAGTCAAACTCTCATTTAATAATTTTGCCATTAATAAAAAGTTCATACCATCTGATGGCTCTCAGTGCCTTTTAGTGGGGTCTTCCGCATTTATATAATCTTCTAAGACGGTAGCAATATGGGTGACGCTATGGCTATCATGATAGTTTATCAAAGACTTTGACTGTCTATGTGGCTGACAAAATCTTCTTTAGATTCTTGTGCAGACAATTTCTCCCCTGAGTTAATTACCATCTTTCAGGCTGGAATGAGGTTTCTTAGGTTAGAGCAATTGACTTACTTTCAGATGGAGGGAAGCTATTTAACCTGTTTCCCTGCTCTCTGTGAGTGGGACTCTGATACTCAAGATGGACTTGTATTTAGAAACTGTGATCTTCTAAATCTAGCCCTCTTTAAATAGGAGCCCAATGCTTTCAATTGTGCAGAGTACTTTCCCATTATACCTCCTACTTGCTGTGCAGTCTTAATCCCAGATACTTCCCTAGTGTGTAATTGATGATGTCTGGTCCTCCGGTGTAATTGTCACCCAGGGCGATTGATCAAGTGGTGCCATTAAATCACAAAGCTACAGCAGGATGTCATCTCACATGAGGGCCAATCAGTTGCCTCTTCTAACTCTAGCCCTCTTTAAATAGGAGCACAATGCTTTTAATGGTTCAGTACTTACCCATTACACCTCCTACTTGCTGTGCAGTCACATTTACAGGTAGTTACCTAGTGTGTAATTGTTGATGTCTGGTCCTCCGGTGTATTCGTCACCCAGGGCGATTGGTCAAGTGGTGCCATTACATCACAAAGATACAGCAGGATATCATGTAACATGAGGGCCAATCAGTTGCCTAGTACGCAATAGGATACATGTATCATGGTATAGCAAAGGGAGCAATGTAGACAGGATGCCCAGCTGAAGACTAAGGTGGTGAGATGAAATGACCTAGGCCATTATTTGAAACGTATACATTTGTTTGAAGGAGTGGTTGATCATACTATTCTGGAGTACTCTATAGGTTAGCTGATAGGGATGTGCTAAAATTAAGATGTTGGAATCTGTTATTCATAGTTTTTATTATTCCCACAAACCGTAATGTAAACCTTCCTCCCTTAACACATCAGATCACTGAATTGCTATGGTGTTCCATAACCTATAATAATTCCTGTGAGAAGGGCACACTATCTCTTGTCTGCAAAAGAGATCTCTCTATCGAAGTCCTCATATAGGTGCTAGAGTTGTGTAGAGAGTACCAGCAAATGAGGCATAGGATGGAAAGAAGTCTGCTAGGTTGAAATCTAAATTGAGATTATAATTTTTAGTGAGCTTTGGATTGTCACAATATTAGACACACCATAGTACTAATAATTGATGCTTTATAAAAATCTTTTTTTGGTAGTGTTGCATTTGGTTTGGAAATATTCAAGTTCTAAAAATTGACTAACAGTGGACTTTTCCACCTGCAGATTATACTGAATGGCCAACAGCGGCAGTGTTGCAGAGGAATATTTCTCTGCTTGCTGAGAGAAAAAAAAAAGAAAAGTCATTCCTCAGCCTTCTCCATGCCTCGATAAATATACATGGTAAGTCAAACTCTCATTTAATAATTTTGCCATTAATAAAAAGTTCATACCATCTGATGGCTCTCAGTGCCTTTTAGTGGGGTCTTCCGCATTTATATAATCTTCTAAGACGGTAGCAATATGGGTGACGCTATGGCTATCATGATAGTTTATCAAAGACTTTGACTGTCTATGTGGCTGACAAAATCTTCTTTAGATACTTGTGCAGACAATTTCTCCCCTGAGTTAATTACCATCTTTCAGGCTGGAATGAGGTTTCTTAGGTTAGAGCAATTGAATTACTTTCAGATGGAGGGAAGCTATTTAACCTATTTCCCTGCTCTCTGTGAGTGGGACTCTGATACTCAAGATGGACTGGTATTTAGAAACTGTGTTCTTCTAACTCTAGCCCTCTTTAAATGGGAGCCCAATGCTTTCAATGGTGCAGAGTACTTTCCATTTACACCTCCTACTTGCTGTGCAGTCTTAATCCCAGATACTTCCCTAATGTGTAATTGCTGATGTCTGGTCCTCCGGTGTAATCGTCACCCAGGACGATTGATCAAGTGGTGCCATTACATCACAAAGCTACAGCAGGATGTCATCTCACATGAGGGCCAATCAGTTGCCTCTTCTAACTCTAGCCCTCTTTAAATAGGAGCACAATGCTTTTAATGGTTCAGTGTACTTTCCCATTACACCTCCTACTTGCTGTGCAGTCTTAATCCCAGATACTTCCCTAGTGTGTAATTGATGATGTCTCGTCCTCCGGTGTAATCGTCACCCAGGGCGATTGATCAAGTGGTGCCATTACATCATAAAGCTACAGCAGGATGTCATCTCACATGAGGGCCAATCAGTTACCTCTTCTAACTCTAGCCCTCTTTAAATAGGAGTGCAATGCTTTTAATGGTTCAGTGTACTTTCCCATTACACCTCCTACTTGCTGTGCAGTCATATTTACAGGTAGTTACCTAGTGTGTAATTGTTGATGTCTGGTCCTCCGGTGTAATCGTCACCCAGGACGATTGGTCAAGTGGTGCCATTACATCACAAAGCTACAGCAGGATATCATCTAACATGAGGGCCAATCAGTTGCCTAGTACGCAATAGGATACATATATCATGGTATAGCAAAGGGAGCAATGTAGACAGGATGCCCAGCTGAAGACTAAGGTGGTGAGATGAAATGACCTAGGCCATTATTTGAAACGTATACATTTGTTTGAAGGAGTGGTTGATCATAACATTCTGGAGTACTCTATAGGTTAGCTGATAGGGATGTGCTAAAATTAAGATGTTGGAATCTGTTATTCATAGTTTTTATTATTCCCACAAACCGTAACGTAAACCTTCCTCCCTTAACACATCAGATCACTGAATTGCTATGGTGTTCCATAACCTATAATAATTCCTGTGAGAAGGGCACACTATCTCTTGTCTGCCAAAGAGATCTCTCTATCAAAGTCCTCATATAGGTGCTAGAGTTGTGTAGAGAGTACCAGAAAATGAGGCATAGGATGGAAAGAAGTCTGCTAGGTTGAAATCTAAATTGAGATTATAATTTTTAGTGAGCTTTGGATTGTCACAATATTAGACCCGCCATAGTACTAATAAGTGATGCTTTATAAAAATCTTTTTTTGGTAGTGTTGCATTTGGTTTGGAAATATACAAGTTCTAAAAATTGACGAACAGTGGACTTTTCCATCTGCAGATTATACTGAATGGCCAACAGAGGCAGTGTTGCAGAGGAATATTTCTCTGCCTTCTCCATGCCTCGATCAATATACATGGTAAGTCAAACTCTCATTTAATAATTTTGCCATTAATAAAAAGTTCATACCATCTGATGGCTCTCTGTGCCTTTTAGTGGGGTCTTCCGCATTTATATAATCTTCTAAGACGGTAGAAATATGGGTGACGCTACGGCCATCATGATAGTTTATCAGACTTTGACTGTCTAGATGGCTGACAAAATCTTCTTTAGATACTTGTGCAGGCAATTTCTCCTCCGAGTTAATTACCATCTTTCAGGATGGAATGAGGTTTCTTAGGTTAGAGCAATTGACTTACTTTCAGATGGAGGGAAGCTATTTAACCTATTTCCCTGCTCTCTGTGAGTGGGACTCTGATACTCAAGATGGACTGGTATTTAGAAACTGTGTTCTTCTAACTCTAGCCCTCTTTAAATAGGAGCCCAATGCTTTCAATGGTGCAGAGTACTTTCCATTTACACCTCCTACTTGCTGTGCAGTCTTAATCCCAGATACTTCCCTAGTGTGTAATTGCTGATGTCTGGTCCTCCGGTGTAATTGTCACCCAGGACGATTGATCAAGTGGTGCCATTACATCACAAAGCTACAGCAGGATGTCATCTCACATGAGGGCCAATCAGTTGCCTCTTCTAACTCTAGCCCTCTTTAAATAGGAGCACAATGCTTTTAATGGTTCAGTGTACTTTCCCATTACACCTCCTACTTGCTGTGCAGTCTTAATCCCAGATACTTCCCTAGTGTGTAATTGATGATGTCTGGTCCTCCGGTGTAATCGTCACCCAGGGCGATTGATCAAGTGGTGCCATTACATCATAAAGCTACAGCAGGATGTCATCTCACATGAGGGCCAATCAGTTACCTCTTCTAACTCTAGCCCTCTTTAAATAGGAGCGCAATGCTTTTAATGGTTCAGTGTACTTTCCCATTACACCTCCTACTTGCTGTGCAGTCATATTTACAGGTAGTTACCTAGTGTGTAATTGTTGATGTCTGGTCCTCCGGTGTAATCGTCACCCAGGACGATTGGTCAAGTGGTGCCATTACATCACAAAGCTACAGCAGGATATCATCTAACATGAGGGCCAATCAGTTGCCTAGTACGCAATAGGATACATGTATCATGGTATAGCAAAGGGAGCAATGTAGACAGGATGCCCAGCTGAAGACTAAGGTGGTGAGATGAAATGACCTAGGCCATTATTTGAAACGTATACATTTGTTTGAAGGAGTGATTGATCATAACATTCTGGAGTACTCTATAGGTTAGCTGATAGGGATGTGCTAAAATTAAGATGTTGGAATCTGTTATTCATAGTTTTTATTATTCCCACAAACCGTAACGTAAACCTTCCTCCCTTAACACGTCAGATCACTGAATTGCTATGGTGTTCCATAACCTATAATAATTCCTGTGAGAAGGGCACACTATCTCTTGTCTGCCAAAGAGATCTCTCTATCGAAGTCTTCATATAGGTGCTAGAGTTGTGTAGAGAGTACCAGCAAATGAGGCATAGGATGGAAACAAGTCTGCTAGGTTGAAATCTAAATTGAGATTATAATTTTTAGTGAGCTTTGGATTGTCACAATATTAGACCCGCCATAGTACTAATAAGTGATGCTTTATAAAAATCTTTTTTTGGTAGCGTTGCATTTGGTTTGGAAATATTCAAGTTCTAAAAATTGACTAACGGTGGACTTTTCCATCTGCAGATTATACTGAATGGCCAACAGAGGCAGTGTTGCAGAGGAATATTTCTCTGCTTGCTGAGAGAAAAATAAAAAAAGAAAAGTCATTCCTCAGCCTTCTCCATTCCTCGATAAATATACATGGTAAGTCAAACTCTCATTTAATAATTTTGCCATTAATAAAAAGTTCATACCATCTGATGGCTCTCTGTGCCTTTTAGTGGGGTCTTCCGCATTTATATAATCTTCTAAGACGGTAGCAATATGGGTGACGCTACGGCCATCATGATAGTTTATCAAAGACTTTGACTGTCTATGTGGCTGACAAAATCTTCTTTAGATACTTGTGCAGACAATTTCTCCCCTGAGTTAATTACCATCTTTCAGGCTGGAATGAGGTTTCTTAGGTTAGAGCAATTGACTTACTTTCAGATGGAGGGAAGCTATTTAACCTATTTCCCTGCTCTCTGTGAGTGGGACTCTGATACTCAAGATGGACTGGTATTTAGAAACTGTGTTCTTCTAACTCTAGCCCTCTTTAAATAGGAGCCCAATGCTTTCAATGGTGCAGAGTACTTTCCATTTACACCTCCTACTTGCTGTGCAGTCTTAATCCCAGATACTTCCCTAGTGTGTAATTGCTGATGTCTGGTCCTCCGGTGTAATCGTCACCCAGGACGATTGATCAAGTGGTGCCATTACATCACAAAGCTACAGCAGGATGTCATCTCACATAAGGGCCAATCAGTTGCCTCTTTTAACTCTAGCCCTCTTTAAATAGGAGCGCAATGCTTTTAATGGTTCAGTGTACTTTCCCATTACACCTCCTACTTGCTGTGCAGTCATATTTACAGGTAGTTACCTAGTGTGTAATTGTTGATGTCTGGTCCTCCGGTGTAATCGTCACCCAGGACGATTGGTCAAGTGGTGCCATTACATCACAAAGCTACAGCAGGATATCATCTAACATGAGGGCCAATCAGTTGCCTAGTACGCAATAGGATACATGTATCATGGTATAGCAAAGGGAGCAATGTAGACAGGATGCCCAGCTGAAGACTAAGGTGGTGAGATGAAATGACCTAGGCCATTATTTGAAACGTATACATTTGTTTGAAGGAGTGATTGATCATAACATTCTGGAGTACTCTATAGGTTAGCTGATAGGGATGTGCTAAAATTAAGATGTTGGAATCTGTTATTCATAGTTTTTATTATTCCCACAAACCGTAACGTAAACCTTCCTCCCTTAACACGTCAGATCACTGAATTGCTATGGTGTTCCATAACCTATAATAATTCCTGTGAGAAGGGCACACTATCTCTTGTCTGCCAAAGAGATCTCTCTATCGAAGTCTTCATATAGGTGCTAGAGTTGTGTAGAGAGTACCAGCAAATGAGGCATAGGATGGAAAGAAGTCTGCTAGGTTGAAATCTAAATTGAGATTATAATTTTTAGTGAGCTTTGGATTGTCACAATATTAGACCCGCCATAGTACTAATAAGTGATGCTTTATAAAAATCTTTTTTTGGTAGTGTTGCATTTGGTTTGGAAATATTCAAGTTCTAAAAATTGACTAACGGTGGACTTTTCCATCTGCAGATTATACTGAATGGCCAACAGAGGCAGTGTTGCAGAGGAATATTTCTCTGCTTGCTGAGAGAAAAATAAAAAAAGAAAAGTCATTCCTCAGCCTTCTCCATTCCTCGATAAATATACATGGTAAGTCAAACTCTCATTTAATAATTTTGCCATTAATAAAAAGTTCATACCATCTGATGGCTCTCTGTGCCTTTTAGTGGGGTCTTCCGCATTTATATAATCTTCTAAGACGGTAGCAATATGGGTGACGCTACGGCCATCATGATAGTTTATCAAAGACTTTGACTGTCTATGTGGCTGACAAAATCTTCTTTAGATACTTGTGCAGACAATTTCTCCCCTGAGTTAATTACCATCTTTCAGGCTGGAATGAGGTTTCTTAGGTTAGAGCAATTGACTTACTTTCAGATGGAGGGAAGCTATTTAACCTATTTCCCTGCTCTCTGTGAGTGGGACTCTGATACTCAAGATGGACTGGTATTTAGAAACTGTGTTCTTCTAACTCTAGCCCTCTTTAAATAGGAGCCCAATGCTTTCAATGGTGCAGAGTACTTTCCATTTACACCTCCTACTTGCTGTGCAGTCTTAATCCCAGATACTTCCCTAGTGTGTAATTGCTGATGTCTGGTCCTCCGGTGTAATCGTCACCCAGGACGATTGATCAAGTGGTGCCATTACATCACAAAGCTACAGCAGGATGTCATCTCACATGAGGGCCAATCAGTTGCCTCTTCTAACTCTAGCCCTCTTTAAATAGGAGCACAATGCTTTTAATGGTTCAGTGTACTTACCCATTACACCTCCTACTTGCTGTGCAGTCACATTTACAGGTAGTTACCTAGTGTGTAATTGTTGATGTCTGGTCCTCCGGTGTATTCGTCACCCAGGGCGATTGGTCAAGTGGTGCCATTACATCACAAAGCTACAGCAGGATATCATCTAACATGAGGGCCAATCAGTTGCCTAGTACGCAATAGGATACATGTATCATGGTATAGCAAAGGGAGCAATGTAGACAGGATGCCCAGTTGAAGACTAAGGTGGTGAGATGAAATGACCTAGGCAATTATTTGAAACGTATACATTTGTTTGAAGGAGTGGTTGATCATAACATTCTGGAGTACTCTATAGGTTAGCTGATAGGGATGTGCTAAAATTAAGATGTTGGAATCTGTTATTCATAGTTTTTATTATTCCCACAAACCGTAACGTAAACCTTCCTCCCTTAACACATCAGATCACTGAATTGCTATGGTGTTCCATAACCTATAATAATTCCTGTGAGAAGGGCACACTATCTCTTGTCTGCCAAAGAGATCTCTCTATCGAAGTCCTCATATAGGTGCTAGAGTTGTGTAGAGAGTACCCACAAATGAGGCATAGGATGGAAAGAAGTCTGCTAGGTTGAAATCTAAATTGAGATTATAATTTTTAGTGAGCTTTGGATTGTCACAATATTAGACACACCATAGTACTAATAATTGATGCTTTATAAAAATCTTTTTTTGGTAGTGTTGCATTTGGTTTGGAAATATTCAAGTTCTAAAAATTGACTAACAGTGGAATTTTCCACCTGCAGATTATACTGAATGGCCAACAGAGGCAGTGTTGCAGAGGAATATTTCTCTGCTTGCTGAGAGAAAAATAAAAAAAGAAAAGTCATTCCTCAGCCTTCTCCATTCCTCGATAAATATACATGGTAAGTCAAACTCTCATTTAATAATTTTGCCATTAATAAAAAGTTCATACCATCTGATGGCTCTCTGTGCCTTTTAGTGGGGTCTTCCGCATTTATATAATCTTCTAAGACGGTAGCAATATGGGTGACGCTACGGCCATCATGATAGTTTATCAAAGACTTTGACTGTCTATGTGGCTGACAAAATCTTCTTTAGATACTTGTGCAGACAATTTCTCCCCTGAGTTAATTACCATCTTTCAGGCTGGAATGAGGTTTCTTAGGTTAGAGCAATTGACTTACTTTCAGATGGAGGGAAGCTATTTAACCTATTTCCCTGCTCTCTGTGAGTGGGACTCTGATACTCAAGATGGACTGGTATTTAGAAACTGTGTTCTTCTAACTCTAGCCCTCTTTAAATAGGAGCCCAATGCTTTCAATGGTGCAGAGTACTTTCCATTTACACCTCCTACTTGCTGTGCAGTCTTAATCCCAGATACTTCCCTAGTGTGTAATTGCTGATGTCTGGTCCTCCGGTGTAATCGTCACCCAGGACGATTGATCAAGTGGTGCCATTACATCACAAAGCTACAGCAGGATGTCATCTCACATGAGGGCCAATCAGTTGCCTCTTCTAACTCTAGCCCTCTTTAAATAGGAGCACAATGCTTTTAATGGTTCAGTGTACTTACCCATTACACCTCCTACTTGCTGTGCAGTCACATTTACAGGTAGTTACCTAGTGTGTAATTGTTGATGTCTGGTCCTCCGGTGTATTCGTCACCCAGGGCGATTGGTCAAGTGGTGCCATTACATCACAAAGCTACAGCAGGATATCATCTAACATGAGGGCCAATCAGTTGCCTAGTACGCAATAGGATACATGTATCATGGTATAGCAAAGGGAGCAATGTAGACAGGATGCCCAGTTGAAGACTAAGGTGGTGAGATGAAATGACCTAGGCAATTATTTGAAACGTATACATTTGTTTGAAGGAGTGGTTGATCATAACATTCTGGAGTACTCTATAGGTTAGCTGATAGGGATGTGCTAAAATTAAGATGTTGGAATCTGTTATTCATAGTTTTTATTATTCCCACAAACCGTAACGTAAACCTTCCTCCCTTAACACATCAGATCACTGAATTGCTATGGTGTTCCATAACCTATAATAATTCCTGTGAGAAGGGCACACTATCTCTTGTCTGCCAAAGAGATCTCTCTATCGAAGTCCTCATATAGGTGCTAGAGTTGTGTAGAGAGTACCCACAAATGAGGCATAGGATGGAAAGAAGTCTGCTAGGTTGAAATCTAAATTGAGATTATAATTTTTAGTGAGCTTTGGATTGTCACAATATTAGACACACCATAGTACTAATAATTGATGCTTTATAAAAATCTTTTTTTGGTAGTGTTGCATTTGGTTTGGAAATATTCAAGTTCTAAAAATTGACTAACAGTGGAATTTTCCACCTGCAGATTATACTGAATGGCCAACAGAGGCAGTGTTGCAGAGGAATATTTCTCTGCTTGCTGAGAGAAAAATAAAAATAAAAGTCATTCCTCAGCCTTCTCCATTCCTCGATAAATATACATGGTAAGTCAAACTCTCATTTAATAATTTTGCCATTAATAAAAAGTTCATACCATCTGATGGCTCTCTGTGCCTTTTAGTGGGGTCTTCCGCATTTATATAATCTTCTAAGACGGTAGCAATATGGGTGACGCTACGGCCATCATGATAGTTTATCAAAGACTTTGACTGTCTATGTGGCTGACAAAATCTTCTTTAGATACTTGTGCAGACAATTTCTCCCCTGAGTTAATTACCATCTTTCAGGCTGGAATGAGGTTTCTTAGGTTAGAGCAATTGACTTACTTTCAGATGGAGGGAAGCTATTTAACCTATTTCCCTGCTCTCTGTGAGTGGGACTCTGATACTCAAGATGGACTGGTATTTAGAAACTGTGTTCTTCTAACTCTAGCCCTCTTTAAATAGGAGCCCAATGCTTTCAATGGTGCAGAGTACTTTCCATTTACACCTCCTACTTGCTGTGCAGTCTTAATCCCAGATACTTCCCTAGTGTGTAATTGCTGATGTCTGGTCCTCCGGTGTAATCGTCACCCAGGACGATTGATCAAGTGGTGCCATTACATCACAAAGCTACAGCAGGATGTCATCTCACATGAGGGCCAATCAGTTGCCTCTTCTAACTCTAGCCCTCTTTAAATAGGAGCACAATGCTTTTAATGGTTCAGTGTACTTACCCATTACACCTCCTACTTGCTGTGCAGTCACATTTACAGGTAGTTACCTAGTGTGTAATTGTTGATGTCTGGTCCTCCGGTGTATTCGTCACCCAGGGCGATTGGTCAAGTGGTGCCATTACATCACAAAGCTACAGCAGGATATCATCTAACATGAGGGCCAATCAGTTGCCTAGTACGCAATAGGATACATGTATCATGGTATAGCAAAGGGAGCAATGTAGACAGGATGCCCAGTTGAAGACTAAGGTGGTGAGATGAAATGACCTAGGCAATTATTTGAAACGTATACATTTGTTTGAAGGAGTGGTTGATCATAACATTCTGGAGTACTCTATAGGTTAGCTGATAGGGATGTGCTAAAATTAAGATGTTGGAATCTGTTATTCATAGTTTTTATTATTCCCACAAACCGTAACGTAAACCTTCCTCCCTTAACACATCAGATCACTGAATTGCTATGGTGTTCCATAACCTATAATAATTCCTGTGAGAAGGGCACACTATCTCTTGTCTGCCAAAGAGATCTCTCTATCGAAGTCCTCATATAGGTGCTAGAGTTGTGTAGAGAGTACCCACAAATGAGGCATAGGATGGAAAGAAGTCTGCTAGGTTGAAATCTAAATTGAGATTATAATTTTTAGTGAGCTTTGGATTGTCACAATATTAGACACACCATAGTACTAATAATTGATGCTTTATAAAAATCTTTTTTTGGTAGTGTTGCATTTGGTTTGGAAATATTCAAGTTCTAAAAATTGACTAACAGTGGAATTTTCCACCTGCAGATTATACTGAATGGCCAACAGAGGCAGTGTTGCAGAGGAATATTTCTCTGCTTGCTGAGAGAAAAAAAAAAGAAAAGTAATTCCTCAGCCTTCTCCATGCCTCGATAAATATACATGGTAAGTCAAACTCTCATTTAATAATTTTGCCATTTATAAAAAGTTCATACCATCTGATGGCTCTCAGTGCCTTTTAGTGGGGTCTTCCGCATTTATATAATCTTCTAAGACGGTAGCAATATGGGTGACGCTATGGCTATCATGATAGTTTATCAAAGACTTTGACTGTCTATATGGCTGACAAATTCTTCTTTAGATACTTGTGCAAGCAATTTCTCCTCCGAGTTAATTACCATCTTTCAGGCTGGAATGAGGTTTCTTAGGTTAGAGCAATTGACTTACTTTCAGATGGAGGGAAGCTATTTAACCTATTTCCCTGCTCTCTGTGAGTGGGACTCTGATACTCAAGATGGACTGGTATTTAGAAACTGTGTTCTTCTAACTCTAGCCCTCTTTAAATAGGAGCCCAATGCTTTCAATGGTGCAGAGTACTTTCCATTTACACCTCCTACTTGCTGTGCAGTCTTAATCCCAGATACTTCCCTAGTGTGTAATTGCTGATGTCTGGTCCTCCGGTGTAATCGTCACCCAGGACGATTGATCAAGTGGTGCCATTACATCACAAAGCTACAGCAGGATGTCATCTCACATGAGGGCCAATCAGTTGCCTCTTCTAACTCTAGCCCTCTTTAAATAGGAGCATAATGCTTTTAATGGTTCAGTGTACTTACCCATTACACCTCCTACTTGCTGTGCAGTCACATTTACACGTAGTTACCTAGTGTGTAATTGTTGATGTCTGGTCCTCCGGTGTATTCGTCACCCAGGGCGATTGGTCAAGTGGTGCCATTACATCACAAAGATACAGCAGGATATCATCTAACATGAGGGCCAATCAGATGCCTAGTACGCAATAGGATACATGTATCATGGTATAGCAAAGGGAGCAATGTAGACAGGATGCCCAGCTGAAGACTAAGGTGGTGAGATGAAATGACCTAGGCCATTATTTGAAACGTATACATTTGTTTGAAGGAGTGGTTGATCATAACATTCTGGAGTACTCTATAGGTTAGCTGATAGGGATGTGCTAAAATTAAGATGTTGGAATCTGTTATTCATAGTTTTTATTATTCCCACAAACCGTAACGTAAACCTTCCTCCCTTAACACATCAGATCACTGAATTGCTATGGTGTTCCATAACCTATAATAATTCCTGTGAGAAGGGCACACTATCTCTTGTCTGCCAAAGAGATCTCTCTATCGAAGTCCTCATATAGGTGCTAGAGTTGTGTAGAGAGTACCAGCAAATGAGGCATAGGATGGAAAGAAGTCTGCTAGGTTGAAATCTAAATTGAGATTATAATTTTTAGTGAGCTTTGGATTGTCACAATATTAGATCCACCATAGTACTAATAATTGATGCTTTATAAAAATCTTTTTTTGGTAGTGTTGCATTTGGTTTGGAAATATTCAAGTTCTAAAAATTGACTAACGGTGGACTTTTCCATCTGCAGATTATACTGAATGGCCAACAGAGGCAGTGTTGCAGAGGAATATTTCTCTGCTTGCTGAGAGAAAAATAAAAAAAGAAAAGTCATTCCTCAGCCTTCTCCATTCCTCGATAAATATACATGGTAAGTCAAACTCTCATTTAATAATTTTGCCATTAATAAAAAGTTCATACCATCTGATGGCTCTCTGTGCCTTTTAGTGGGGTCTTCCGCATTTATATAATCTTCTAAGACGGTAGCAATATGGGTGACGCTACGGCCATCATGATAGTTTATCAAAGACTTTGACTGTCTATATGGCTGACAAAATCTTCTTTAGATACTTGTGCAGGCAATTTCTCCTCCGAGTTAATTACCATCTTTCAGGCTGGAATGAGGTTTCTTAGGTTAGAGCAAATGACTTACTTTCAGATTGAGGGAAGCTATTTAACCTGTTTCCCTGCTCTCTGTGAGTGGGACTCTGATACTCAAGATGGACTGGTATTTAGAAACTGTGCTCTTCTAACTCTAGCCCTCTTTAAATAGGAGCCCAATGCTTTCAATGGTGCAGAGTACTTTCCCATTACACCTCCTACTTGCTGTGCAGTCTTAATCCCAGATACTTCCCTATGGTGTAATTGCTGATGTCTGGTCCTCCGGTGTAATCGTCACCCAGGACGATTGATCAAGTGGTGCCATTACATCACAAAGCTACAGCAGGATGTCATCTCACATGAGGGCCAATCAGTTGCCTCTTCTAACTCTAGCCCTCTTTAAATAGGAGCACAATGCTTTTAATGGTTCAGTGTACTTTCCCATTACACCTCCTACTTGCTGTGCAGTCTTAATCCCAGATACTTCCCTAGTGTGTAATTGATGATGTCTGGTCCTCCGGTGTAATCGTCACCCAGGGCGATTGATCAAGTGGTGCCATTACATCATAAAGCTACAGCAGGATGTCATCTCACATGAGGGCCAATCAGTTACCTCTTCTAACTCTAGCCCTCTTTAAATAGGAGCGCAATGCTTTTAATGGTTCAGTGTACTTTCCCATTACACCTCCTACTTGCTGTGCAGTCATATTTACAGGTAGTTACCTAGTGTGTAATTGTTGATGTCTGGTCCTCCGGTGTAATCGTCACCCAGGACGATTGGTCAAGTGGTGCCATTACATCACAAAGCTACAGCAGGATATCATCTAACATGAGGGCCAATCAGTTGCCTAGTACGCAATAGGATACATGTATCATGGTATAGCAAAGGGAGCAATGTAGACAGGATGCCCAGCTGAAGACTAAGGTGGTGAGATGAAATGACCTAGGCCATTATTTGAAACGTATACATTTGTTTGAAGGAGTGATTGATCATAACATTCTGGAGTACTCTATAGGTTAGCTGATAGGGATGTGCTAAAATTAAGATGTTGGAATCTGTTATTCATAGTTTTTATTATTCCCACAAACCGTAACGTAAACCTTCCTCCCTTAACACGTCAGATCACTGAATTGCTATGGTGTTCCATAACCTATAATAATTCCTGTGAGAAGGGCACACTATCTCTTGTCTGCCAAAGAGATCTCTCTATCGAAGTCCTCATATAGGTGCTAGAGTTGTGTAGAGAGTACCAGCAAATGAGGCATAGGATGGAAAGAAGTCTGCTAGGTTGAAATCTAAATTGAGATTATAATTTTTAGTGAGCTTTGGATTGTCACAATATTAGACCCGCCATAGTACTAATAATTGATGCTTTATAAAAATCTGTTTTTGGTAGTGTTGCATTTGGTTTGGAAATATTCAAGTTCTAAAAATTGACTAACAGTGGAATTTTCCACCTGCAGATTATACTGAATGGCCAACAGAGGCAGTGTTGCAGAGGAATATTTCTCTGCTTGCTGAGAGAAAAATAAAAATAAAAGTCATTCCTCAGCCTTCTCCATGCCTCGATAAATATACATGGTAAGTCAAACTCTCATTTAATAATTTTGCCATTAATGAAAAGTTCATACCATCTGATGGCTCTCAGTGCCTTTTAGTGGGGTCTTCCGCATTTATATAATCTTCTAAGACGGTAGCAATATGGGTGACGCTATGGCTATCATGATAGTTTATCATAGACTTTGACTGTCTATGTGGCTGACAAAATCTTCTTTAGATACTTGTGCAGACAATTTCTCCCCTGAGTTAATTACCATCTTTCAGGCTGGAATGAGGTTTCTTAGGTTAGAGCAATTGACTTACTTTCAGATGGAGGGAAGCTATTTAACCTATTTCCCTGCTCTCTGTGAGTGGGACTCTGATACTCAAGATGGACTGGTATTTAGAAACTGTGTTCTTCTAACTCTAGCCCTCTTTAAATAGGAGCCCAATGCTTTCAATGGTGCAGAGTACTTTCCATTTACACCTCCTACTTGCTGTGCAGTCTTAATCCCAGATACTTCCCTAGTGTGTAATTGCTGATGTCTGGTCCTCCGGTGTAATCGTCACCCAGGACGATTGATCAAGTGGTGCCATTACATCACAAAGCTACAGCAGGATGTCATCTCACATGAGGGCCAATCAGTTGCCTCTTCTAACTCTAGCCCTCTTTAAATAGGAGCACAATGCTTTTAATGGTTCAGTGTACTTACCCATTACACCTCCTACTTGCTGTGCAGTCACATTTACAGGTAGTTACCTAGTGTGCAATTGTTGATGTCTGGTCCTCCGGTGTATTCGTCACCCAGGGCGATTGGTCAAGTGGTGCCATTACATCACAAAGATACAGCAGGATATCATCTAACATGAGGACCTATCAGTTGCCTAGTACGCAATAGGATACATGTATCATGGTATAGCAAAGGGAGCAATGTAGACAGGATGCCCAGCTGAAGACTAAGGTGGTGAGATGAAATGACCTAGGCCAATATTTGAAACGTATACATTTGTTTGAAGGAGTGGTTGATCATAACATTCTGGAGTTCTCTATAGGTTAGCTGATAGGGATGTGCTAAAATTAAGATGTTGGAATCTGTTATTCATAGTTTTTATTATTCCCACAAACCGTAGCGTAAACCTTCCTCCCTTAACATATCAGATCACTGAATTGCTATGGTGTACCATAACCTATAATAATTCCTGTGAGAAGCGCACACTATCTCTTGTCTGCCAAAGAGATCTTTCTATCGAAGTCCTCATATAGGTGCTAGAGTTGTATAGAGAGTACCAGCAAATGAGGCATAGGATGGAAAGAAGTCTGCTAGGTTGAAATCTAAATTGCGATTATAATTTTTAGTGAGCTTTGGATTGTCACAATATTAGACACACCATAGTACTAATAATTGATGCTTTATAAAAATCTTTTTTTGGTAGTGTTGCATTTGGTTTGGAAATATTCAAGTTCTAAAAATTGACTAACAGTGGACTTTTCCACCTGCAGATTATACTGAATGGCCAACAGAGGCAGTGTTGCAGAGGAATATTTCTCTGCTTGCTGAGAGAAAAATAAAAAGAAAAGTCATTCCTCAGCCTTCTCTATGCCTCGATAAATATACATGGTAAGTCAAACTCTCATTTAATAATTTTGCCATCAATAAAAAGTTCATACCATCTGATGGCTCTCAGTGCCTTTTAGTGGGGTCTTCCGCATTTATATAATCTTCTAAGACGGTAGCAATATGGGTGACGCTACGGCCATCATGATAGTTTATCAAAGACTTTGACTGTCTATATGGCTGACAAATTCTTCTTTAGATACTTGTGCAAGCAATTTCTCCTCCGAGTTAATTACCATCTTTCAGGCTGGAATGAGGTTTCTTAGGTTAGAGCAATTGACTTACTTTCAGATGGAGGGAAGCTATTTAACCTATTTCCCTGCTCTCTGTGAGTGGGACTCTGATACTCAAGATGGACTGGTATTTAGAAACTGTGTTCTTCTAACTCTAGCCCTCTTTAAATAGGAGCCCAATGCTTTCAATGGTGCAGAGTACTTTCCATTTACACCTCCTACTTGCTGTGCAGTCTTAATCCCAGATACTTCCCTAGTGTGTAATTGCTGATGTCTGGTCCTCCGGTGTAATCGTCACCCAGGACGATTGATCAAGTGGTGCCATTACATCACAAAGCTACAGCAGGATGTCATCTCACATGAGGGCCAATCAGTTGCCTCTTCTAACTCTAGCCCTCTTTAAATAGGAGCACAATGCTTTTAATGGTTCAGTGTACTTACCCATTACACCTCCTACTTGCTGTGCAGTCACATTTACAGGTAGTTACCTAGTGTGCAATTGTTGATGTCTGGTCCTCCGGTATATTCGTCACCCAGGGCGATTGGTCAAGTGGTGCCATTACATCACAAAGATACAGCAGGATATCATCTAACATGAGGACCTATCAGTTGCCTAGTACGCAATAGGATACATGTATCATGGTATAGCAAAGGGAGCAATGTAGACAGGATGCCCAGCTGAAGACTAAGGTGGTGAGATGAAATGACCTAGGCCATTATTTGAAACGTATACATTTGTTTGAAGGAGTGGTTGATCATAACATTCTGGAGTTCTCTATAGGTTAGCTGATAGGGATGTGCTAAAATTAAGATGTTGGAATCTGTTATTCATAGTTTTTATTATTCCCACAAACCGTAACGTAAACCTTCCTCCCTTAACACATCAGATCACTGAATTGCTATGGTGTTCCATAACCTATAATAATTCCTGTGAGAAGGGCACACTATCTCTTGTCTGCCAAAGAGATCTCTCTATCGAAGTCCTCATATAGGTGCTAGAGTTGTGTAGAGAGTACCAGCAAATGAGGCATAGGATGGAAAGGAGTCTGCTAGGTTGAAATCTAAATTGAGATTATAATTTTTAGTGAGCTTTGGATTGTCACAATATTAGACCCGCCATAGTACTAATAAGTGATGCTTTATAAAAATCTTTTTTTGGTAGTGTTGCATTTGGTTTGGAAATATACAAGTTCTAAAAATTGACGAACAGTGGACTTTTCCATCTGCAGATTATACTGAATGGCCAACAGAGGCAGTGTTGCAGAGGAATATTTCTCTGCCTTCTCCATGCCTCGATCAATATACATGGTAAGTCAAACTCTTATTTAATAATTTTGCCATTAATAAAAAGTTCATACCATCTGATGGCTCTCAGTGCCTTTTAGTGGGGTCTTCCGCATTTATATAATCTTCTAAGACGGTAGAAATATGGGTGACGCTACGGCCATCATGATAGTTTATCAAAGACTTTGACTGTCTATATGGCTGACAAAATCTTCTTTAGATACTTGTGCAGGCAATTTCTCCTCCGAGTTAATTACCATCTTTCAGGCTGGAATGAGGTTTCTTAGGTTAGAGCAAATGACTTACTTTCAGATTGAGGGAAGCTATTTAACCTGTTTCCCTGCTCTCTGTGAGTGGGACTCTGATACTCAAGATGGACTGGTATTTAGAAACTGTGCTCTTCTAACTCTAGCCCTCTTTAAATAGGAGCCCAATGCTTTCAATGGTGCAGAGTACTTTCCCATTACACCTCCTACTTGCTGTGCAGTCTTAATCCCAGATACTTCCCTAGTGTGTAATTGCTGATGTCTGGTCCTCCGGTGTAATCGTCACCCAGGACGATTGATCAAGTGGTGCCATTACATCACAAAGCTACAGCAGGATGTCATCTCACATGAGGGCCAATCAGTTGCCTCTTCTAACTCTAGCCCTCTTTAAATAGGAGCACAATGCTTTTAATGGTTCAGTGTACTTACCCATTACACATCCTACTTGCTGTGCAGTCATATTTACAGGTAGTTACCTAGTGTGTAATTGTTGATGTCTGGTCCTCCGGTGTATTCGTTACCCAGGGCGATTGGTCAAGTGGTGCCATTACATCACAAAGCTACAGCAGGATGTCATCTCACATGAGGGCCAATCAGTTGCCTCTTCTAACTCTAGCCCTCTTTAAATAGGAGCACAATGCTTTTAATGGTTCAGTGTACTTTCCCATTACACCTCCTACTTGCTGTGCAGTCTTAATCCCAGATACTTCCCTAGTGTGTAATTGATGATGTCTGGTCCTCCGGTATAATCGTCACCCAGGGCGATTGATCAAGTGGTGCCATTAAATCACAAAGCTACAGCAGGATGTCATCTCACATGAGGGCCAATCAGTTGCCTCTTCTAACTCTAGCCCTCTTTAAATAGGAGCACAATGCTTTTAATGGTTCAGTGTACTTTCCCATTACACCTCCTACTTGCTGTGCAGTCTTAATCCCAAATACTTCCCTAGTGTGTAATTGATGATGTCTGGTCCTCCGGTGTAATCGTCACCCAGGGCGATTGATCAAGTGGTGCCATTACATCATAAAGCTACAGCAGGATGTCATCTCACATGAGGGCCAATCAGTTACCTCTTCTAACTCTAGCCCTCTTTAAATAGGAGCGCAATGCTTTTAATGGTTCAGTGTACTTTCCCATTACACCTCCTACTTGCTGTGCAGTCATATTTACAGGTAGTTACCTAGTGTGTAATTGTTGATGTCTGGTCCTCCGGTGTAATCGTCACCCAGGAGGATTGGTCAAGTGGTGCCATTACATCACAAAGCTACAGCAGGATATCATCTAACATGAGGACCTATCAGTTGCCTAGTACGCAATAGGATACATGTATCATGGTATAGCAAAGGGAGCAATGTAGACAGGATGCCCAGCTGAAGACTAAGGTGGTGAGATGAAATGACCTAGGCCATTATTTGAAACGTATACATTTGTTTGAAGGAGTGGTTGATCATAACATTCTGGAGTACTCTATAGGTTAGCTGATAGGGATGTGCTAAAATTAAGATGTTGGAATCTGTTATTCATAGTTTTTATTATTCCCACAAACCGTAACGTAAACCTTCCTCCCTTAACACATCAGATCACTGAATTGCTATGGTGTTCCATAACCTATAATAATTCCTGTGAGAAGGGCACACTATCTCTTGTCTGCCAAAGAGATCTCTCTATCGAAGTCCTCATATAGGTGCTAGAGTTGTGTAGAGAGTACCAGCAAATGAGGCATAGGATGGAAAGAAGTCTGCTAGGTTGAAATCTAAATTGAGATTATAATTTTTAGTGAGCTTTGGATTGTCACAATATTAGACACACCATAGTACTAATAATTGATGCTTTATAAAAATCTGTTTTTGGTAGTGTTGCATTTGGTTTGGAAATATTCAAGTTCTAAAAATTGACTAACAGTGGAATTTTCCACCTGCAGATTATACTGAATGGCCAACAGAGGCAGTGTTGCAGAGGAATATTTCTCTGCTTGCTGAGAGAAAAATAAAAATAAAAGTCATTCCTCAGCCTTCTCCATGCCTCGATAAATATACATGGTAAGTCAAACTCTCATTTAATAATTTTGCCATTAATAAAAAGTTCATACCATCTGATGGCTCTCAGTGCCTTTTAGTGGGGTCTTCCGCATTTATATAATCTTCTAAGACGGTAGCAATATGGGTGACGCTATGGCTATCATGATAGTTTATCATAGACTTTGACTGTCTATGTGGCTGACAAAATCTTCTTTAGATACTTGTGCAGACAATTTCTCCCCTGAGTTAATTACCATCTTTCAGGCTGGAATGAGGTTTCTTAGGTTAGAGCAATTGACTTACTTTCAGATGGAGGGAAGCTATTTAACCTATTTCCCTGCTCTCTGTGAGTGGGACTCTGATACTCAAGATGGACTGGTATTTAGAAACTGTGTTCTTCTAACTCTAGCCCTCTTTAAATAGGAGCCCAATGCTTTCAATGGTGCAGAGTACTTTCCATTTACACCTCCTACTTGCTGTGCAGTCTTAATCCCAGATACTTCCCTAGTGTGTAATTGCTGATGTCTGGTCCTCCGGTGTAATCGTCACCCAGGACGATTGATCAAGTGGTGCCATTACATCACAAAGCTACAGCAGGATGTCATCTCACATGAGGGCCAATCAGTTGCCTCTTCTAACTCTAGCCCTCTTTAAATAGGAGCACAATGCTTTTAATGGTTCAGTGTACTTACCCATTACACCTCCTACTTGCTGTGCAGTCACATTTACAGGTAGTTACCTAGTGTGCAATTGTTGATGTCTGGTCCTCCGGTATATTCGTCACCCAGGGCGATTGGTCAAGTGGTGCCATTACATCACAAAGATACAGCAGGATATCATCTAACATGAGGACCTATCAGTTGCCTAGTACGCAATAGGATACATGTATCATGGTATAGCAAAGGGAGCAATGTAGACAGGATGCCCAGCTGAAGACTAAGGTGGTGAGATGAAATGACCTAGGCCATTATTTGAAACGTATACATTTGTTTGAAGGAGTGGTTGATCATAACATTCTGGAGTTCTCTATAGGTTAGCTGATAGGGATGTGCTAAAATTAAGATGTTGGAATCTGTTATTCATAGTTTTTATTATTCCCACAAACCGTAACGTAAACCTTCCTCCCTTAACACATCAGATCACTGAATTGCTATGGTGTTCCATAACCTATAATAATTCCTGTGAGAA
The DNA here is from genome assembly GCF_964263255.1 of Lissotriton vulgaris. Taxonomy (NCBI): domain Eukaryota; kingdom Metazoa; phylum Chordata; class Amphibia; order Caudata; family Salamandridae; genus Lissotriton; species Lissotriton vulgaris. Next base: position 273,855,213 of record NC_141698.1, on the reverse strand, counting down.
GGGCACACTATCTCTTGTCTGCCAAAGAGATCTCTCTATCGAAGTCCTCATATAGGTGCTAGAGTTGTGTAGAGAGTACCAGCAAATGAGGCATAGGATGGAAAGGAGTCTGCTAGGTTGAAATCTAAATTGAGATTATAATTTTTAGTGAGCTTTGGATTGTCACAATATTAGACCCGCCATAGTACTAATAAGTGATGCTTTATAAAAATCTTTTTTTGGTAGTGTTGCATTTGGTTTGGAAATATACAAGTTCTAAAAATTGACGAACAGTGGACTTTTCCATCTGCAGATTATACTGAATGGCCAACAGAGGCAGTGTTGCAGAGGAATATTTCTCTGCCTTCTCCATGCCTCGATCAATATACATGGTAAGTCAAACTCTCATTTAATAATTTTGCCATTAATAAAAAGTTCATACCATCTGATGGCTCTCAGTGCCTTTTAGTGGGGTCTTCCGCATTTATATAATCTTCTAAGACGGTAGAAATATGGGTGACGCTACGGCCATCATGATAGTTTAACAAAGACTTTGACTGTCTATATGGCTGACAAAATCTTCTTTAGATACTTGTGCAGGCAATTTCTCCTCCGAGTTAATTACCATCTTTCAGGCTGGAATGAGGTTTCTTAGGTTAGAGCAAATGACTTACTTTCAGATTGAGGGAAGCTATTTAACCTGTTTCCCTGCTCTCTGTGAGTGGGACTCTGATACTCAAGATGGACTGGTATTTAGAAACTGTGCTCTTCTAACTCTAGCCCTCTTTAAATAGGAGCCCAATGCTTTCAATGGTGCAGAGTACTTTCCCATTACACCTCCTACTTGCTGTGCAGTCTTAATCCCAGATACTTCCCTAGTGTGTAATTGCTGATGTCTGGTCCTCCGGTGTAATCGTCACCCAGGACGATTGATCAAGTGGTGCCATTACATCACAAAGCTACAGCAGGATGTCATCTCACATGAGGGCCAATCAGTTGCCTCTTCTAACTCTAGCCCTCTTTAAATAGGAGCACAATGCTTTTAATGGTTCAGTGTACTTACCCATTACACATCCTACTTGCTGTGCAGTCATATTTACAGGTAGTTACCTAGTGTGTAATTGTTGATGTCTGGTCCTCCGGTGTATTCGTTACCCAGGGCGATTGGTCAAGTGGTGCCATTACATCACAAAGCTACAGCAGGATGTCATCTCACATGAGGGCCAATCAGTTGCCTCTTCTAACTCTAGCCCTCTTTAAATAGGAGCACAATGCTTTTAATGGTTCAGTGTACTTTCCCATTACACCTCCTACTTGCTGTGCAGTCTTAATCCCAAATACTTCCCTAGTGTGTAATTGATGATGTCTGGTCCTCCGGTGTAATCGTCACCCAGGGCGATTGATCAAGTGGTGCCATTAAATCACAAAGCTACAGCAGGATGTCATCTCACATGAGGGCCAATCAGTTGCCTCTTCTAACTCTAGCCCTCTTTAAATAGGAGCACAGTGCTTTTAATGGTTCAGTGTACTTTCCCATTACACCTCCTACTTGCTGTGCAGTCTTAATCCCAAATACTTCCCTAGTGTGTAATTGATGATGTCTGGTCCTCCGGTGTAATCGTCACCCAGGGCGATTGATCAAGTGGTGCCATTACATCATAAAGCTACAGCAGGATGTCATCTCACATGAGGGCCAATCAGTTACCTCTTCTAACTCTAGCCCTCTTTAAATAGGAGCGCAATGCTTTTAATGGTTCAGTGTACTTTCCCATTACACCTCCTACTTGCTGTGCAGTCATATTTACAGGTAGTTACCTAGTGTGTAATTGTTGATGTCTGGTCCTCCGGTGTAATCGTCACCCAGGACGATTGGTCAAGTGGTGCCATTACATCACAAAGCTACAGCAGGATATCATCTAACATGAGGGCCAATCAGTTGCCTAGTACGCAATAGGATACATGTATCATGGTATAGCAAAGGGAGCAATGTAGACAGGATGCCCAGCTGAAGACTAAGGTGGTGAGATGAAATGACCTAGGCCATTATTTGAAACGTATACATTTGTTTGAAGGAGTGGTTGATCATAACATTCTGGAGTACTCTATAGGTTAGCTGATAGGGATGTGCTAAAATTAAGATGTTGGAATCTGTTATTCATAGTTTTTATTATTCCCACAAACCGTAACGTAAACCTTCCTCCCTTAACACATCAGATCACTGAATTGCTATGGTGTTCCATAACCTATAATAATTCCTGTGAGAAGGGCACACTATCTCTTGTCTGCCAAAGAGATCTCTCTATTGAAGTCCTCATATAGGTGCTAGAGTTGTGTAGAGAGTACCAGCAAATGAGGCATAGGATGGAAAGGAGTCTGCTAGGTTGAAATCTAAATTGAGATTATAATTTTTAGTGAGCTTTGGATTGTCACAATATTAGACCCGCCATAGTACTAATAAGTGATGCTTTATAAAAATCTTTTTTTGGTAGTGTTGCATTTGGTTTGGAAATATACAAGTTCTAAAAATTGACGAACAGTGGACTTTTCCATCTGCAGATTATACTGAATGGCCAACAGAGGCAGTGTTGCAGAGGTATATTTCTCTGCCTTCTCCATGCCTCGATCAATATACATGGTAAGTCAAACTCTCATTTAATAATTTTGCCATTAATAAAAAGTTCATACCATCTGATGGCTCTCAGTGCCTTTTAGTGGGGTCTTCCGCATTTATATAATCTTCTAAGACGGTAGAAATATGGGTGACGCTACGGCCATCATGATAGTTTATCAAAGACTTTGACTGTCTATATGGCTGACAAAATCTTCTTTAGATACTTGTGCAGGCAATTTCTCCTCCGAGTTAATTACCATCTTTCAGGCTGGAATGAGGTTTCTTAGGTTAGAGCAAATGACTTACTTTCAGATTGAGGGAAGCTATTTAACCTGTTTCCCTGCTCTCTGTGAGTGGGACTCTGATACTCAAGATGGACTGGTATTTAGAAACTGTGCTCTTCTAACTCTAGCCCTCTTTAAATAGGAGCCCAATGCTTTCAATGGTGCAGAGTACTTTCCCATTACACCTCCTACTTGCTGTGCAGTCTTAATCCCAGATACTTCCCTAGTGTGTAATTGCTGATGTCTGGTCCTCCGGTGTAATCGTCACCCAGGACGATTGATCAAGTGGTGCCATTACATCACAAAGCTACAGCAGGATGTCATTTCACATGAGGGCCAATCAGTTGCCTCTTCTAACTCTAGCCCTCTTTAAATAGGAGCACAATGCTTTTAATGGTTCAGTGTACTTACCCATTACACATCCTACTTGCTGTGCAGTCATATTTACAGGTAGTTACCTAGTGTGTAATTGTTGATGTCTGGTCCTCCGGTGTATTCGTTACCCAGGGCGATTGGTCAAGTGGTGCCATTACATCACAAAGCTACAGCAGGATATCATCTAACATGAGGACATATCAGTTGCCTAGTACGCAATAGGATACATGTATCATGGTATAGCAAAGGGAGCAAAGTAGACAGGATGCCCAGCTGAAGACTAAGGTGGTGAGATGAAATGACCTAGGCCATTATTTGAAACGTATACATTTGTTTGAAGGAGTGGTTGATCATAACATTCTGGAGTACTCTATAGGTTAGCTGATAGGGATGTGCTAAAATTAAGATGTTGGAATCTGTTATTCATAGTTTTTATTATTCCCACAAACCGTAACGTAAACCTTCCTCCCTTAACACATCAGATCACTGAATTGCTATGGTGTTCCATAACCTATAATAATTTCTGTGAAAAGGGCACACTATCTCTTGTCTGCCAAAGAGATCTCTCTATCGGAGTCCTCATATAGGTGCTAGAGTTGTGTAGAAAGTACTAGCAAATGAGGCATAGGATGGAAAGAAGTCTGCTAGGTTGAAATCTAAATTGCGATTATAATTTTTAGTGAGCTTTGGATTGTCACAATATTAGACACACCATAGTACTAATAATTGATGCTTTATAAAAATCTTTTTTTGGTAGTGTTGCATTTGGTTTGGAAATATTCAAGTTCTAAAAATTGACTAACAGTGGACTTTTCCACCTGCAGATTATACTGAATGGCCAACAGAGGCAGTGTTGCAGAGGAATATTTCTCTGCTTGCTGAGAGGAAAAAAAAAAGAAAAGTCATTCCTCAGCCTTCTCCATGCCTGGATAAATATACATGGTAAGTCAAACTCTCATTTAATAATTTTGCCATTAATAAAAAGTTCATACCATCTGATGGCTCTCAGTGCCTTTTAGTGGGGTCTTCCGCATTTATATAATCTTCTAAGACGGTAGCAATATGGGTGACGCTACGGCCATCATGATAGTTTATCAAAGACTTTGACTGTCTATATGGCTGACAAATTCTTCTTTAGATACTTGTGCAAGCAATTTCTCCTCCGAGTTAATTACCATCTTTCAGGCTGGAATGAGGTTTCTTAGGTTAGAGCAATTGACTTACTTTCAGATTGAGGGAAGCTATTTAACCTGTTTCCCTGCTCTCTGTGAGTGGGACTCTGATACTCAAGATGGACTGCTATTTAGAAACTGTAATCTTCTAAATCTAGCCCTCTTTAAATAGGAGCCCAATGCTTTCAATTGTGCAGAGTACTTTCCCATTATACCTCCTACTTGCTGTGCAGTCTTAATCCCAGATACTTCCCTAGTGTGTAATTGATGATGTCTGGTCCTCCGGTGTAATCGTCACCCAGGGCGATTGATCAAGTGGTGCCATTAAATCACAAAGCTACAGCAGGATGTCATCTCACATGAGGGCCAATCAGTTGCCTCTTCTAACTCTAGCCCTCTTTAAATAGGAGCACAATGCTTTTAATGGTTCAGTGTACTTTCCCATTACACCTCCTACTTGCTGTGCAGTCTTAATCCCAAATACTTCCCTAGTGTGTAATTGATGATGTCTGGTCCTCCGGTGTAATCGTCACCCAGGGCGATTGATCAAGTGGTGCCATTACATCATAAAGCTACAGCAGGATGTCATCTCACATGAGGGCCAATCAGTTACCTCATCTAACTCTAGCCCTCTTTAAATAGGAGCGCAATGCTTTTAATGGTTCAGTGACTTTCCCATTACACCTCCTACTTGCTGTGCAGTCATATTTACAGGTAGTTACCTAGTGTGTAATTGTTGATGTCTGGTCCTCCGGTGTAATCGTCACCCAGGAGGATTGGTCAAGTGGTGCCATTACATCACAAAGCTACAGCAGGATATCATCTAACATGAGGGCCAATCAGTTGCCTAGTACGCAATAGGATACATGTATCATGGTATAGCAAAGGGAGCAATGTAGACAGGATGCCCAGCTGAAGACTAAGGTGGTGAGATGAAATGACCTAGGCCATTATTTGAAACGTATACATTTGTTTGAAGGAGTGGTTGATCATAACATTCTGGAGTACTCTATAGGTTAGCTGATAGGGATGTGCTAAAATTAAGATGTTGGAATCTGTTATTCATAGTTTTTATTATTCCCACAAACCGTAACGTAAACCTTCCTCCCTTAACACATCAGATCACTGAATTGCTATGGTGTTCCATAACCTATAACAATTCCTGTGAGAAGGGCACACTATCTCTTGTCTGCCAAAGAGATCTCTCTATCGAAGTCCTCATATAGGTGCTAGAGTTGTGTAGAGAGTACCAGAAAATGAGGCATAGGATGGAAAGGAGTCTGCTAGGTTGAAATCTAAATTGAGATTATAATTTTTAGTGAGCTTTGGATTGTCACAATATTAGACCCGCCATAGTACTAATAAGTGATGCTTTATAAAAATCTTTTTTTGGTAGTGTTGCATTTGGTTTGGAAATATACAAGTTCTAAAAATTGACGAACAGTGGACTTTTCCATCTGCAGATTATACTGAATGGCCAACAGAGGCAGTGTTGCAGAGGAATATTTCTCTGCCTTCTCCATGCCTCGATCAATATACATGGTAAGTCAAACTCTCATTTAATAATTTTGCCATTAATAAAAAGTTCATACCATCTGATGGCTCTCAGTGCCTTTTAGTGGGGTCTTCCGCATTTATATAATCTTCTAAGACGGTAGAAATATGGGTGACGCTACGGCCATCATGATAGTTTATCAAAGACTTTGACTGTCTATATGGCTGACAAAATCTTCTTTAGATACTTGTGCAGGCAATTTCTCCTCCGAGTTAATTACCATCTTTCAGGCTGGAATGAGGTTTCTTAGGTTAGAGCAAATGACTTACTTTCAGATTGAGGGAAGCTATTTAACCTGTTTCCCTGCTCTCTGTGAGTGGGACTCTGATACTCAAGATGGACTGGTATTTAGAAACTGTGCTCTTCTAACTCTAGCCCTCTTTAAATAGGAGCCCAATGCTTTCAATGGTGCAGAGTACTTTCCCATTACACCTCCTACTTGCTGTGCAGTCTTAATCCCAGATACTTCGCTAGTGTGTAATTGCTGATGTCTGGTCCTCCGGTGTAATCGTCACCCAGGACGATTGATCAAGTGGTGCCATTACATCACAAAGCTACAGCAGGATGTCATCTCACATGAGGGCCAATCAGTTGCCTCTTCTAACTCTAGCCCTCTTTAAATAGGAGCACAATGCTTTTAATGGTTCAGTGTACTTACCCATTACACATCCTACTTGCTGTGCAGTCATATTTACAGGTAGTTACCTAGTGTGTAATTGTTGATGTCTGGTCCTCCGGTGTATTCGTTACCCAGGGCGATTGGTCAAGTGGTGCCATTACATCACAAAGCTACAGCAGGATGTCATCTCACATGAGGGCCAATCAGTTGCCTCTTCTAACTCTAGCCCTCTTTAAATAGGAGCACAATGCTTTTAATGGTTCAGTGTACTTTCCCATTACACCTCCTACTTGCTGTGCAGTCTTAATCCCAGATACTTCCCTAGTGTGTAATTGATGATGTCTGGTCCTCCGGTATAATCGTCACCCAGGGCGATTGATCAAGTGGTGCCATTAAATCACAAAGCTACAGCAGGATGTCATCTCACATGAGGGCCAATCAGTTGCCTCTTCTAACTCTAGCCCTCTTTAAATAGGAGCACAATGCTTTTAATGGTTCAGTGTACTTTCCCATTACACCTCCTACTTGCTGTGCAGTCTTAATCCCAAATACTTCCCTAGTGTGTAATTGATGATGTCTGGTCCTCCGGTGTAATCGTCACCCAGGGCGATTGATCAAGTGGTGCCATTACATCATAAAGCTACAGCAGGATGTCATCTCACATGAGGGCCAATCAGTTACCTCTTCTAACTCTAGCCCTCTTTAAATAGGAGCGCAATGCTTTTAATGGTTCAGTGTACTTTCCCATTACACCTCCTACTTGCTGTGCAGTCATATTTACAGGTAGTTACCTAGTGTGTAATTGTTGATGTCTGGTCCTCCGGTGTAATCGTCACCCAGGAGGATTGGTCAAGTGGTGCCATTACATCACAAAGCTACAGCAGGATATCATCTAACATGAGGGCCAATCAGTTGCCTAGTACGCAATAGGATACATGTATCATGGTATAGCAAAGGGAGCAATGTAGACAGGATGCCCAGCTGAAGACTAAGGTGGTGAGATGAAATGACCTAGGCCATTATTTGAAACGTATACATTTGTTTGAAGGAGTGGTTGATCATAACATTCTGGAGTACTCTATCGGTTAGCTGATAGGGATCTGCTAAAATTAAGATGTTGGAATCTGTTATTCATAGTTTTTATTATTCCCACAAACCGTAACGTAAACCTTCCTCCCTTAACACATCAGATCACTGAATTGCTATGGTGTTCCATAACCTATAATAATTCCTGTGAGAAGGGCACACTATCTCTTGTCTGCCAAAGAGATCTCTCTATCGAAGTCCTCATATAGGTTCTAGAGTTGTGTAGAGAGTACCAGCAAATGAGGCATAGGATGGAAAGAAGTCTGCTAGGTTGAAATCTAAATTGAGATTATAATTTTTAGTGAGCTTTGGATTGTCACAATATTAGACACACCATAGTACTAATAATTGATGCTTTATAAAAATCTTTTTTTGGTAGTGTTGCATTTGGTTTGGAAATATTCAAGTTCTAAAAATTGACTAACAGTGGACTTTTCCACCTGCAGATTATACTGAATGGCCAACAGCGGCAGTGTTGCAGAGGAATATTTCTCTGCTTGCTGAGAGAAAAACAAAAGAAAAGTCATTCCTCAGCCTTCTCCATGCCTCGATAAATATACATGGTAAGTCAAACTCTCATTTAATAATTTTGCCATTAATAAAAAGTTCATACCATCTGATGGCTCTCAGTGCCTTTTAGTGGGGTCTTCCGCATTTATATAATCTTCTAAGACGGTAGCAATATGGGTGACGCTATGGCTATCATGATAGTTTATCAAAGACTTTGACTGTCTATGTGGCTGACAAAATCTTCTTTAGATACTTGTGCAGACAATTTCTCCCCTGAGTTAATTACCATCTTTCAGGCTGGAATGAGGTTTCTTAGGTTAGAGCAATTGACTTACTTTCAGATGGAGGGAAGCTATTTAACCTATTTCCCTGCTCTCTGTGAGTGGGACTCTGATACTCAAGATGGACTGGTATTTAGAAACTGTGTTCTTCTAACTCTAGCCCTCTTTAAATAGGAGCCCAATGCTTTCAATGGCGCAGAGTACTTTCCATTTACACCTCCTACTTGCTGTGCAGTCTTAATCCCAGATACTTCCCTAGTGTGTAATTGCTGATGTCTGGTCCTCCGGTGTAATCGTCACCCAGGACGATTGATCAAGTGGTGCCATTACATCACAAAGCTACAGCAGGATGTCATCTCACATGAGGGCCAATCAGTTGCCTCTTCTAACTCTAGCCCTCTTTAAATAGGAGCACAATGCTTTTAATGGTTCAGTGTACTTACCCATTACACATCCTACTTGCTGTGCAGTCACATTTACAGGTAGTTACCTAGTGTGCAATTGTTGATGTCTGGTCCTCCGGTGTATTCGTCACCCAGGGCGATTGGTCAAGTGGTGCCATTACATCACAAAGATACAGCAGGATATCATCTAACATGAGGACCTATCAGTTGCCTAGTACGCAATAGGATACATGTATCATGGTATAGCAAAGGGAGCAATGTAGACAGGATGCCCAGCTGAAGACTAAGGTGGTGAGATGAAATGACCTAGGCCATTATTTGAAACGTATACATTTGTTGGAAGGAGTGGTTGATCATAACATTCTGGAGTTCTCTATAGGTTAGCTGATAGGGATGTGCTAAAATTAAGATGTTGGAATCTGTTATTCATAGTTTTTATTATTCCCACAAACCGTAGCGTAAACCTTCCCCCCTTAACATATCAGATCACTGAATTGCTATGGTGTACCATAACCTATAATAATTCCTGTGAGAAGCGCACACTATCTCTTGTCTGCCAAAGAGATCTTTCTATCGAAGTCCTCATATAGGTGCTAGAGTTGTATAGAGAGTACCAGCAAATGAGGCATAGGATGGAAAGAAGTCTGCTAGGTTGAAATCGAAATTGCGATTATAATTTGTAGTGAGCTTTGGATTGTCACAATATTAGACACACCATAGTACTAATAATTGATGCTTTATAAAAATCTTTTTTTGGTAGTGTTGCATTTGGTTTGGAAATATTCAAGTTCTAAAAATTGACTAACAGTGGACTTTTCCACCTGCAGATTATACTGAATGGCCAACAGAGGCAGTGTTGCAGAGGAATATTTCTCTGCTTGCTGAGAGAAAAATAAAAAGAAAAGTCATTCCTCAGCCTTCTCCATGCCTCGATAAATATACATGGTAAGTCAAACTCTCATTTAATAATTTTGCCATTAATAAAAAGTTCATACCATCTGATGGCTCTCAGTGCCTTTTAGTGGGGTCTTCCGCATTTATATAATCTTCTAAGACGGTAGCAATATGGGTGACGCTACGGCCATCATGATAGTTTATCAAAGACTTTGACTGTCTATATGGCTGACAAATTCTTCTTTAGATACTTGTGCAAGCAATTTCTCCTCCGAGTTAATTACCATCTTTCAGGCTGGAATGAGGTTTCTTAGGTTAGAGCAATTGACTTACTTTCAGATTGAGGGAAGCTATTTAACCTGTTTCCCTGCTCTCTGTGAGTGGGACTCTGATACTCAAGATGGACTGGTATTTAGAAACTGTGATCTTCTAAATCTAGCCCTCTTTAAATAGGAGCCCAATGCTTTCAATTGTGCAGAGTACTTTCCCATTATACCTCCTACTTGCTGTGCAGTCTTAATCCCAGATACTTCCCTAGTGTGTAATTGATGATGTCTGGTCCTCCGGTGTAATCGTCACCCAGGGCGATTGATCAAGTGGTGCCATTAAATCACAAAGCTACAGCAGGATGTCATCTCACATGAGGGCCAATCAGTTGCCTCTTCTAACTCTAGCCCTCTTTAAATAGGAGCACAATGCTTTTAATGGTTCAGTGTACTTTCCCATTACACCTCCTACTTGCTGTGCAGTCTTAATCCCAGATACTTCCCTAGTGTGTAATTGCTGATGTCTGGTCCTCCGGTTTAATCGTCAGCCAGGACGATTGATCAAGTGGTGCCATTACATCACAAAGCTACAGCAGGATGTCATCTCACATGAGGGCCAATCAGTTGCCTCTTCTAACTCTAGCCCTCTTTAAATAGGAGCACAATGCTTTTAATGGTTCAGTGTACTTACCCATTACACCTCCTACTTGCTGTGCAGTCACATTTACAGGTAGTTACCTAGTGTGTAATTGTTGATGTCTGGTCCTCCGGTGTATTCGTCACCCAGGGCGATTGGTCAAGTGGTGCCATTACATCACAAAGATACAGCAGGATATCATCTAACATGAGGGCCAATCAGTTGCCTAGTACGCAATAGGATACATGTATCATGGTATAGCAAAGGGAGCAATGTAGACAGGATGCCCAGCTGAAGACTAAGGTGGTGAGATGAAATGACCTAGGCCATTATTTGAAACGTATACATTTGTTTGAAGGAGTGGTTGATCATAACATTCTGGAGTACTCTATAGGTTAGCTGATAGGGATGTGCTAAAATTAAGATGTTGGAATCTGTTATTCATAGTTTTTATTATTCCCACAAACCGTAACGTAAACCTTCCTCCCTTAACACATCAGATCACTGAATTGCTATGGTGTTCCATAACCTATAATAATTCCTGTGAGAAGGGCACACTATCTCTTGTCTGCCAAAGAGATCTCTCTATCGAAGTCCTCATATAGGTGCTAGAGTTGTGTAGAGAGTACCAGCAAATGAGGCATAGGATGGAAAGAAGTCTGCTAGGTTGAAATCTAAATTGAGAATATAATTTTTAGTGAGCTTTGGATTGTCACAATATTAGACCCGCCATAGTACTAATAAGTGATGCTTTATAAAAATCTTTTTTTGGTAGTGTTGCATTTGGTTTGGAAATATACAAGTTCTAAAAATTGACGAACAGTGGACTTTTCCATCTGCAGATTATACTGAATGGCCAACAGAGGCAGTGTTGCAGAGGAATATTTCTCTGCCTTCTCCATGCCTCGATCAATATACATGGTAAGTCAAACTCTCATTTAATAATTTTGCCATTAATAAAAAGTTCATACCATCTGATGGCTCTCAGTGCCTTTTAGTGGGGTCTTCCGCATTTATATAATCTTCTAAGACGGTAGAAATATGGGTGACGCTACGGCCATCATGATAGTTTATCAAAGACTTTGACTGTCTATATGGCTGACAAAATCTTCTTTAGATACTTGTGCAGGCAATTTCTCCTCCGAGTTAATTACCATCTTTCAGGCTGGAATGAGGTTTCTTAGGTTAGAGCAAATGACTTACTTTCAGATTGAGGGAAGCTATTTAACCTGTTTCCCTGCTCTCTGTGAGTGGGACTCTGATACTCAAGATGGACTGGTATTTAGAAACTGTGCTCTTCTAACTCTAGCCCTCTTTAAATAGGAGCCCAATGCTTTCAATGGTGCAGAGTACTTTCCCATTACACCTCCTACTTGCTGTGCAGTCTTAATCCCAGATACTTCCCTAGTGTGTAATTGCTGATGTCTGGTCCTCCGGTGTAATCGTCACCCATGACGATTGATCAAGTGGTGCCATTACATCACAAAGCTACAGCAGGATGTCATCTCACATGAGGGCCAATCAGTTGCCTCTTCTAACTCTAGCCCTCTTTACATAGGAGCACAATGCTTTTAATTGTTCAGTGTACTTACCCATTACACATCCTACTTGCTGTGCAGTCATATTTACAGGTAGTTACCTAGTGTGTAATTGTTGATGTCTGGTCCTCCGGTGTATTCGTTACCCAGGGCGATTGGTCAAGTGGTGCCATTACATCACAAAGCTACAGCAGGATATCATCTAACATGAGGACATATCAGTTGCCTAGTACGCAATAGGATACATGTATCATGGTATAGCAAAGGGAGCAAAGTAGACAGGATGCCCAGCTGAAGACTAAGGTGGTGAGATGAAATGACCTAGGCCATTATTTGAAACGTATACATTTGTTTGAAGGAGTGGTTGATCATAACATTGTGGAGTACTCTATAGGTTAGCTGATAGGGATGTGCTAAAATTAAGATGTTGGAATCTGTTATTCATAGTTTTTATTATTCCCACAAACCGTAACGTAAACCTTCCTCCCTTAACACATCAGATCACTGAATTGCTATGGTGTTCCATAACCTATAATAATTCCTGTGAGAAGGGCACACTATCTCTTGTCTGCCAAAGAGATCTCTCTATCGGAGTCCTCATATAGGTGCTAGAGTTGTGTAGAGAGTACCAGCAAATGAGGCATAGGATGGAAAGAAGTCTGCTAGGTTGAAATCTAAATTGAGATTATAATTTTTAGTGAGCTTTGGATTGTCACAATATTAGACCCGCCATAGTACTAATAAGTGATGCTTTATAAAAATCTTTTTTTGGTAGTGTTGCATTTGGTTTGGAAATATACAAGTTCTAAAAATTGACGAACAGTGGACTTTTCCACCTGCAGATTATACTGAATGGCCAACAGAGGCAGTGTTGCAGAGGAATATTTCTCTGCTTGCTGAGAGAAAAATAAAAAGAAAAGTCATTCCTCAGCCTTCTCCATGCCTCGATAAATATACATGGTAAGTCAAACTCTCATTTAATAATTTTGCCATTAATAAAAAGTTCATACCATCTGATGGCTCTCAGTGCCTTTTAGTGGGGTCTTCCGCATTTATATAATCTTCTAAGACGGTAGCAATATGGGTGACGCTACGGCCATCATGATAGTTTATCAAAGACTTTGACTGTCTATATGGCTGACAAATTCTTCTTTAGATACTTGTGCAAGCAATTTCTCCTCCGAGTTAATGACCATCTTTCAGGCTGGAATGAGGTTTCTTAGGTTAGAGCAATTGACTTACTTTCAGATTGAAGGAAGCTATTTAACCTGTTTCCCTGCTCTCTGTGAGTGGGACTCTGATACTCAAGATGGACTGGTATTTAGAAACTGTGATCTTCTAAATCTAGACCTCTTTAAATAGGAGCCCAATGCTTTCAATTGTGCAGAGTACTTTCCCATTATACCTCCTACTTGCTGTGCAGTCTTAATCCCAGATACTTCCCTAGTGTGTAATTGATGATGTCTGGTCCTCCGGTTTAATCGTCACCCAGGACGATTGATCAAGTGGTGCCATTACATCACAAAGCTACAGCAGGATATCATCTAACATGAGGACATATCAGTTGCCTAGTACGCAATAGGATACATGTATCATGGTATAGCAAAGGGAGCAAAGTAGACAGGATGCCCAGCTGAAGACTAAGGTGGTGAGATGAAATGACCTAGGCCATTATTTGAAACGTATACATTTGTTTGAAGGAGTGGTTGATCATAACATTCTGGAGTACTCTATAGGTTAGCTGATAGGGATGTGCTAAAATTAAGATGTTGGAATCTGTTATTCATAGTTTTTATTATTCCCACAAACCGTAACGTAAACCTTCCTCCCTTAACACATCAGATCACTGAATTGCTATGGTGTTCCATAACCTATAATAATTCCTGTGAGAAGGGCACACTATCTCTTGTCTGCCAAAGAGATCTCTCTATCGGAGTCCTCATATAGGTGCTAGAGTTGTGTAGAGAGTACCAGCAAATGAGGCATAGGATGGAAAGAAGTCTGCTAGGTTGAAATCTAAATTGCGATTATAATTTTTAGTGAGCTTTGGATTGTCACAATATTAGACACACCATAGTACTAATAATTGATGCTTTATAAAAATCTTTTTTTGGTAGTGTTGCATTTGGTTTGGAAATATTCAAGTTCTAAAAATTGACTAACAGTGGACTTTTCCACCTGCAGATTATACTGAATGGCCAACAGAGGCAGTGTTGCAGAGGAATATTTCTCTGCTTGCTGAGAGAAAAAAACAAAAGAAAAGTCATTCCTCAGCCTTCTCCATGCCTCGATAAATATACATGGTAAGTCAAACTCTCATTTAATAATTTTGCCATTAATAAAAAGTTCATACCATCTGATGGCTCTCAGTGCCTTTTAGTGGGGTCTTCCGCATTTATATAATCTTCTAAGACGGTAGCAATATGGGTGACGCTACGGCCATCATGATAGTTTATCAAAGACTTTGACTGTCTATATGGCTGACAAATTCTTCTTTAGATACTTGTGCAAGCAATTTCTCCTCCGAGTTAATTACCATCTTTCAGGCTGGAATGAGGTTTCTTAGGTTAGAGCAATTGACTTACTTTCAGATTGAGGGAAGCTATTTAACCTGTTTCCCTGCTCTCTGTGAGTGGGACTCTGATACTCAAGATGGACTGGTATTTAGAAACTGTAATCTTCTAAATCTAGCCCTCTTTAAATAGGAGCCCAATGCTTTCAATTGTGCAGAGTACTTTCCCATTATACCTCCTACTTGCTGTGCAGTCTTAATCCCAGATACTTCCCTAGTGTGTAATTGATGATGTCTGGTCCTCCGGTGTAATCGTCACCCAGGGCGATTGATCAAGTGGTGCCATTAAATCACAAAGCTACAGCAGGATGTCATCTCACATGAGGGCCAATCAGTTGCCTCTTCTAACTCTAGCCCTCTTTAAATAGGAGCACAATGCTTTTAATGGTTCAGTGTACTTTCCCATTACACCTCCTACTTGCTGTGCAGTCTTAATCCCAAATACTTCCCTAGTGTGTAATTGATGATGTCTGGTCCTCCGGTGTAATCGTCACCCAGGGCGATTGATCAAGTGGTGCCATTACATCATAAAGCTACAGCAGGATGTCATCTCACATGAGGGCCAATCAGTTACCTCTTCTAACTCTAGCCCTCTTTAAATAGGAGCGCAATGCTTTTAATGGTTCAGTGTACTTTCCCATTACACCTCCTACTTGCTGTGCAGTCATATTTACAGGTAGTTACCTAGTGTGTAATTGTTGATGTCTGGTCCTCCGGTGTAATCGTCACTCAGGAGGATTGGTCAAGTGGTGCCATTACATCACAAAGCTACAGCAGGATATCATCTAACATGAGGGCCAATCAGTTGCCTAGTACGCAATAGGATACATGTATCATGGTATAGCAAAGGGAGCAATGTAGACAGGATGCCCAGCTGAAGACTAAGGTGGTGAGATGAAATGACCTAGGCCATTATTTGAAACGTATACATTTGTTTGAAGGAGTGGTTGATCATAACATTCTGGAGTACTCTATAGGTTAGCTGATAGGGATGTGCTAAAATTAAGATGTTGGAATCTGTTATTCATAGTTTTTATTATTCCCACAAACCGTAACGTAAACCTTCCTCCCTTAACACATCAGATCACTGAATTGCTATGGTGTTCCATAACCTATAATAATTCCTGTGAGAAGGGCACACTATCTCTTGTCTGCCAAAGAGATCTCTCGATCGAAGTCCTCATATAGGTGCTAGAGTTTAGTAGAGAGTACCAGCAAATGAGGCATAGGATGGAAAGGAGTCTGCTAGGTTGAAATCTAAATTGAGATTATAATTTTTAGTGAGCTTTGGATTGTCACAATATTAGACCCGCCATAGTACTAATAAGTGATGCTTTATAAAAATCTTTTTTTGGTAGTGTTGCATTTGGTTTGGAAATATACAAGTTCTAAAAATTGACGAACAGTGGACTTTTCCATCTGCAGATTATACTGAATGGCCAACAGAGGCAGTGTTGCAGAGGAATATTTCTCTGCCTTCTCCATGCCTCGATCAATATACATGGTAAGTCAAACTCTCATTTAATAATTTTGCCATTAATAAAAAGTTCATACCATCTGATGGCTCTCAGTGCCTTTTAGTGGGGTCTTCCGCATTTATATAATCTTCTAAGACGGTAGAAATATGGGTGACGCTACGGCCATCATGATAGTTTATCAAAGACTTTGACTGTCTATATGGCTGACAAAATCTTCTTTAGATACTTGTGCAGGCAATTTCTCCTCCGAGTTAATTACCATCTTTCAGGCTGGAATGAGGTTTCTTAGGTTAGAGCAAATGACTTACTTTCAGATTGAGGGAAGCTATTTAACCTGTTTCCCTGCTCTCTGTGAGTGGGACTCTGATACTCAAGATGGACTGGTATTTAGAAACTGTGCTCTTCTAACTCTAGCCCTCTTTAAATAGGAGCCCAATGCTTTCAATGGTGCAGAGTACTTTCCCATTACACCTCCTACTTGCTGTGCAGTCTTAATCCCAGATACTTCCCTAGTGTGTAATTGCTGATGTCTGGTCCTCCGGTGTAATCGTCACCCAGGACGATTGATCAAGTGGTGCCATTACATCACAAAGCTACAGCAGGATGTCATCTCACATGAGGGCCAATCAGTTGCCTCTTCTAACTCTAGCCCTCTTTAAATAGGAGCACAATGCTTTTAATGGTTCAGTGTACTTACCCATTACACATCCTACTTGCTGTGCAGTCATATTTACAGGTAGTTACCTAGTGTGTAATTGTTGATGTCTGGTCCTCCGGTGTATTCGTTACCCAGGGCGATTGGTCAAGTGGTGCCATTACATCACAAAGCTACAGCAGGATGTCATCTCACATGAGGGCCAATCAGTTGCCTCTTCTAACTCTAGCCCTCTTTAAATAGGAGCACAATGCTTTTAATGGTTCAGTGTACTTTCCCATTACACCTCCTACTTGCTGTGCAGTCTTAATCCCAGATACTTCCCTAGTGTGTAATTGATGATGTCTGGTCCTCCGGTATAATCGTCACCCAGGGCGATTGATCAAGTGGTGCCATTAAATCACAAAGCTACAGCAGGATGTCATCTCACATGAGGGCCAATCAGTTGCCTCTTCTAACTCTAGCCCTCTTTAAATAGGAGCACAATGCTTTTAATGGTTCAGTGTACTTTCCCATTACACCTCCTACTTGCTGTGCAGTCTTAATCCCAAATACTTCCCTAGTGTGTAATTGATGATGTCTGGTCCTCCGGTGTAATCGTCACCCAGGGCGATTGATCAAGTGGTGCCATTACATCATAAAGCTACAGCAGGATGTCATCTCACATGAGGGCCAATCAGTTACCTCTTCTAACTCTAGCCCTCTTTAAATAGGAGCGCAATGCTTTTAATGGTTCAGTGTACTTTCCCATTACACCTCCTACTTGCTGTGCAGTCATATTTACAGGAAGTTACCTAGTGTGTAATTGTTGATGTCTGGTCCTCCGGTGTAATCGTCACCCAGGAGGATTGGTCAAGTGGTGCCATTACATCACAAAGCTACAGCAGGATATCATCTAACATGAGGGCCAATCAGTTGCCTAGTACGCAATAGGATACATGTATCATGGTATAGCAAAGGGAGCAATGTAGACAGGATGCCCAGCTGAAGACTAAGGTGGTGAGATGAAATGACCTAGGCCATTATTTGAAACGTATACATTTGTTTGAAGGAGTGGTTGATCATAACATTCTGGAGTACTCTATAGGTTAGCTGATAGGGATGTGCTAAAATTAAGATGTTGGAATCTGTTATTCATAGTTTTTATTATTCCCACAAACCGTAACGTAAACCTTCCTCCCTTAACACATCAGATCACTGAATTGCTATGGTGTTCCATAACCTATAATAATTCCTGTGAGAAGGGCACACTATCTCTTGTCTGCCAAAGAGATCTCTCTATCGAAGTCCTCATATAGGTGCTAGAGTTGTGTAGAGAGTACCAGCAAATGAGGCATAGGATGGAAAGGAGTCTGCTAGGTTGAAATCTAAATTGAGATTATAATTTTTAGTGAGCTTTGGATTGTCACAATATTAGACCCGCCATAGTACTAATAAGTGATGCTTTATAAAAATCTTTTTTTGGTAGTGTTGCATTTGGTTTGGAAATATACAAGTTCTAAAAATTGACGAACAGTGGACTTTTCGATCTGCAGATTATACTGAATGGCCAACAGAGGCAGTGTTGCAGAGGAATATTTCTCTGCTTGCTGAGAGAAAAATAAAAAAAGAAAAGTCATTCCTCAGCCTTCTCCATTCCTCGATAAATATACATGGTAATTCAAACTCTCATTTAATAATTTTGCCATTAATAAAAAGTTCATACCATCTGATGGCTCTCTGTGCCTTTTAGTGGGGTCTTCCGCATTTATATAATCTTCTAAGACGGTAGCAATATGGGTGACGCTACGGCCATCATGATAGTTTATCAAAGACTTTGACTGTCTATATGGCTGACAAAATCTTCTTTAGATACTTGTGCAGGCAATTTCTCCTCCGAGTTAATTACCATCTTTCAGGCTGGAATGAGGTTTCTTAGGTTAGAGCAAATGACTTACTTTCAGATTGAGGGAAGCTATTTAACCTGTTTCCCTGCTCTCTGTGAGTGGGACTCTGATACTCAAGATGGACTGGTATTTAGAAACTGTGCTCTTCTAACTCTAGCCCTCTTTAAATAGGAGCCCAATGCTTTCAATGGTGCAGAGTACTTTCCCATTACACCTCCTACTTGCTGTGCAGTCTTAATCCCAGATACTTCCCTAGTGTGTAATTGCTGATGTCTGGTCCTCCGGTGTAATCGTCACCCAGGACGATTGATCAAGTGGTGCCATTACATCACAAAGCTACAGCAGGATGTCATCTCACATGAGGGCCAATCAGTTGCCTCTTCTAACTCTAGCCCTCTTTAAATAGGAGCACAATGCTTTTAATGGTTCAGTGTACTTACCCATCACACCTCCTACTTGCTGTGCAGTCACATTTACAGGTAGTTACCTAGTGTGCAATTGTTGATGTCTGGTCCTCCGGTGTATTCGTCACCCAGGGCGATTGGTCAAGTGGTGCCATTACATCACAAAGATACAGCAGGATATCATCTAACATGAGGACCTATCAGTTGCCTAGTACGCAATAGGATACATGTATCATGGTATAGCAAAGGGAGCAATGTAGACAGGATGCCCAGCTGAAGACTAAGGTGGTGAGATGAAATGACCTAGGCCATTATTTGAAACGTATACATTTGTTTGAAGGAGTGGTTGATCATAACATTCTGGAGTTCTCTATAGGTTAGCTGATAGGGATGTGCTAAAATTAAGATGTTGGAATCTGTTATTCATAGTTTTTATTATTCCCACAAACCGTAGCGTAAACCTTCCTCCCTTAACATATCAGATCACTGAATTGCTATGGTGTACCATAACCTATAATAATTCCTGTGAGAAGCGCACACTATCTCTTGTCTGCCAAAGAGATCTTTCTATCGAAGTCCTCATATAGGTGCTAGAGTTGTATAGAGAGTACCAGCAAATGAGGCATAGGATGGAAAGAAGTCTGCTAGGTTGAAATCTAAATTGCGATTATAATTTTTAGTGAGCTTTGGATTGTCACAATATTAGACACACCATAGTACTAATAATTGATGCTTTATAAAAATCTTTTTTTGGTAGTGTTGCATTTGGTTTGGAAATATTCAAGTTCTAAAAATTGACTAACAGTGGACTTTTCCACCTGCAGATTATACTGAATGGCCAACAGAGGCAGTGTTGCAGAGGAATATTTCTCTGCTTGCTGAGAGAAAAATAAAAAGAAAAGTCATTCCTCAGCCTTCTCCATGCCTCGATAAATATACATGGTAAGTCAAACTCTCATTTAATAATTTTGCCATTAATAAAAAGTTCATACCATCTGATGGCTCTCAGTGCCTTTTAGTGGGGTCTTCCGCATTTATATAATCTTCTAAGACGGTAGCAATATGGTTGACGCTACGGCCATCATGATAGTTTATCAAAGACTTTGACTGTCTATATGGCTGACAAATTCTTCTTTAGATACTTGTGCAAGCAATTTCTCCTCCGAGTTAATTACCATCTTTCAGGCTGGAATGAGGTTTCTTAGGTTAGAGCAATTGACTTACTTTCAGATGGAGGGAAGCTATTTAACCTATTTCCCTGCTCTCTGTGAGTGGGACTCTGATACTCAAGATGGACTGATATTTAGAAACTGTGTTCTTCTAACTCTAGCCCTCTTTAAATAGGAGCCCAATGCTTTCAATGGTGCAGAGTACTTTCCATTTACACCTCCTACTTGCTGTGCAGTCTTAATCCCAGATACTTCCCTAGTGTGTAATTGCTGATGTCTGGTCCTCCGGTGTAATCGTCACCCAGGACGATTGATCAAGTGGTGCCATTACATCACAAAGCTACAGCAGGATGTCATCTCACATGAGGGCCAATCAGTTGCCTCTTCTAACTCTAGCCCTCTTTAAATAGGAGCACAATGCTTTTAATGGTTCAGTGTACTTACCCATTACACCTCCTACTTGCTGTGCAGTCACATTTACAGGTAGTTACCTAGTGTGCAATTGTTGATGTCTGGTCCTCCGGTGTATTCGTCACCCAGGGCGATTGGTCAAGTGGTGCCATTACATCACAAAGATACAGCAGGATATCATCTAACATGAGGACCTATCAGTTGCCTAGTACGCAATAGGATACATGTATCATGGTATAGCAAAGGGAGCAATGTAGACAGGATGCCCAGCTGAAGACTAAGGTGGTGAGATGAAATGACCTAGGCCATTATTTGAAACGTATACATTTGTTTGAAGGAGTGGTTGATCATAACATTCTGGAGTTCTCTATAGGTTAGCTGATAGGGATGTGCTAAAATTAAGATGTTGGAATCTGTTATTCATAGTTTTTATTATTCCCACAAACCGTAGCGTAAACCTTCCCCCCTTAACATATCAGATCACTGAATTGCTATGGTGTACCATAACCTATAATAATTCCTGTGAGAAGCGCACACTATCTCTTGTCTGCCAAAGAGATCTTTCTATCGAAGTCCTCATATAGGTGCTAGAGTTGTATAGAGAGTACCAGCAAATGAGGCATAGGATGGAAAGAAGTCTGCTAGGTTGAAATCGAAATTGCGATTATAATTTGTAGTGAGCTTTGGATTGTCACAATATTAGACACACCATAGTACTAATAATTGATGCTTTATAAAAATCTTTTTTTGGTAGTGTTGCATTTGGTTTGGAAATATTCAAGTTCTAAAAATTGACTAACAGTGGACTTTTCCACCTGCAGATTATACTGAATGGCCAACAGAGGCAGTGTTGCAGAGGAATATTTCTCTGCTTGCTGAGAGAAAAATAAAAAGAAAAGTCATTCCTCAGCCTTCTCCATGCCTCGATAAATATACATGGTAAGTCAAACTCTCATTTAATAATTTTGCCATTAATAAAAAGTTCATACCATCTGATGGCTCTCAGTGCCTTTTAGTGGGGTCTTCCGCATTTATATAATCTTCTAAGACGGTAGCAATATGGGTGACGCTACGGCCATCATGATAGTTTATCAAAGACTTTGACTGTCTATATGGCTGACAAATTCTTATTAAGATACTTGTGCAAGCAATTTCTCCTCCGAGTTAATTACCATCTTTCAGGCTGGAATGAGGTTTCTTAGGTTAGAGCAATTGACTTACTTTCAGATTAAGGGAAGCTATTTAACCTGTTTCCCTGCTCTCTGTGAGTGGGACTCTGATACTCAAGATGGACTGGTATTTAGAAACTGTGATCTTCTAAATCTAGCCCTCTTTAAATAGGAGCCCAATGCTTTCAATTGTGCAGAGTACTTTCCCATTATACCTCCTACTTGCTGTGCAGTCTTAATCCCAGATACTTCCCTAGTGTGTAATTGATGATGTCTGGTCCTCCGGTGTAATCGTCACCCAGGGCGATTGATCAAGTGGTGCCATTAAATCACAAAGCTACAGCAGGATGTCATCTCACATGAGGGCCAATCAGTTGCCTCTTCTAACTCTAGCCCTCTTTAAATAGGAGCACAATGCTTTTAATGGTTCAGTGTACTTTCCCATTACACCTCCTACTTGCTGTGCAGTCTTAATCCCAGATACTTCCCTAGTGTGTAATTGCTGATGTCTGGTCCTCCGGTGTAATCGACACCCAGGACGATTGATCAAGTGGTGCCATTACATCACAAAGCTACAGCAGCATGTCATCTCACATGAGGGCCAATCAGTTGCCTCTTCTAACTCTAGCCCTCTTTACATAGGAGCACAATGCTTTTAATGGTTCAGTGTACTTACCCATTACACATCCTACTTGCTGTGCAGTCATATTTACAGGTAGTTACCTAGTGTGTAATTGTTGATGTCTGGTCCTCCGGTGTATTCGTTACCCAGGGCGATTGGTCAAGTGGTGCCATTACATCACAAAGCTACAGCAGGATATCATCTAACATGAGGACATATCAGTTGCCTAGTACGCAATAGGATACATGTATCATGGTATAGCAAAGGGAGCAAAGTAGACAGGATGCCCAGCTGAAGACTAAGGTGGTGAGATGAAATGACCTAGGCCATTATTTGAAACGTATACATTTGTTTGAAGGAGTGGTTGATCATAACATTCTGGAGTACTCTATAGGTTAGCTGATAGGGATGTGCTAAAATTAAGATGTTGGAATCTGTTATTCATAGTTTTTATTATTCCCACAAACCGTAACGTAAACCTTCCTCCCTTAACACATCAGATCACTGAATTGCTATGGTGTTCCATAACCTATAATAATTCCTGTGAGAAGGGCACACTATCTCTTGTCTGCCAAAGAGATCTCTCTATCGGAGTCCTCATATAGGTGCTAGAGTTGTGTAGAGAGTACCAGCAAATGAGGCATAGGATGGAAAGAAGTCTGCTAGGTTGAAATCTAAATTGAGATTATAATTTTTAGTGAGCTTTGGATTGTCACAATATTAGACCCGCCATAGTACTAATAAGTGATGCTTTATAAAAATCTTTTTTTGGTAGTGTTGCATTTGGTTTGGAAATATACAGGTTCTAAAAATTGATGAACAGTGGACTTTTCCATCTGCAGATTATACTGAATGGCCAACAGAGGCAGTGTTGCAGAGGAATATTTCTCTGCTTGCTGAGAGAAAAATAAAAAAAGAAAAGTCATTCCTCAGCCTTCTCCATTCCTCGATAAATATACATGGTAAGTCAAACTCTCATTTAATAATTTTGCCATTAATAAAAAGTTCATACCATCTGATGGCTCTCTGTGCCTTTTAGTGGGGTCTTCCGCATTTATATAATCTTCTAAGACGGTAGCAATATGGGTGACGCTACGGCCATCATGATAGTTCATCAAAGACTTTGACTGTCTATGTGGCTGACAAAATCTTCTTTAGATACTTGTGCAGACAATTTCTCCCCTGAGTTAATTACCATCTTTCAGGCTGGAATGAGGTTTCTTAGGTTAGAGCAATTGACTTACTTTCAGATGGAGGGAAGCTATTTAACCTATTTCCCTGCTCTCTGTGAGTGGGACTCTGATACTCAAGATGGACTGGTATTTAGAAACTGTGTTCTTCTAACTCTAGCCCTCTTTAAATAGGAGCCCAATGCTTTCAATGGTGCAGAGTACTTTCCATTTACACCTCCTACTTGCTGTGCAGTCTTAATCCCAGATACTTCCCTAGTGTGTAAATGCTGATGTCTGGTCCTCCGGTTTAATCGTCACCCAGGACGATTGATCAAGTGGTGCCATTACATCACAAAGCTACAGCAGGATGTCATCTCACATGAGGGCCAATCAGTTGCCTCTTCTAACTCTAGCCCTCTTTAAATAGGAGCACAATGCTTTTAATGGTTCAGTGTACTTACCCATTACACCTCCTACTTGCTGTGCAGTCACATTTACAGGTAGTTACCTAGTGTGTAATTGTTGATGTCTGGTCCTCCGGTGTATTCGTCACCCAGGGCGATTGGTCAAGTGGTGCCATTACATCACAAAGATACAGCAGGATATCATCTAACATGAGGGCCAATCAGTTGCCTAGTACGCAATAGGATACATGTATCATGGTATAGCAAAGGGAGCAATGTAGACAGGATGCCCAGCTGAAGACTAAGGTGGTGAGATGAAATGACCTAGGCCATTATTTGAAACGTATACATTTGTTTGAAGGAGTGGTTGATCATAACATTCTGGAGTACTCTATAGGTTAGCTGATAGGGATGTGCTAAAATTAAGATGTTGGAATCTGTTATTCATAGTTTTTATTATTCCCACAAACCGTAACGTAAACCTTCCTCCCTTAACACATCAGATCACTGAATTGCTATGGTGTTCCATAACCTATAATAATTCCTGTGAGAAGGGCACACTATCTCTTGTCTGCCAAAGAGATCTCTCTATCGAAGTCCTCATAAAGGTGCTAGAGTTGTGTAGAGAGTACCAGCAAATGAGGCATAGGATGGAAAGAAGTCTGCTAGGTTGAAATCTAAATTGAGAATATAATTTTTAGTGAGCTTTGGATTGTCACAATATTAGACCCGCCATAGTACTAATAAGTGATGCTTTATAAAAATCTTTTTTTGGTAGTGTTGCATTTGGTTTGGAAATATACAAGTTCTAAAAATTGACGAACAGTGGACTTTTCCATCTGCAGATTATACTGAATGGCCAACAGAGGCAGTGTTGCAGAGGAATATTTCTCTGCCTTCTCCATGCCTCGATCAATATACATGGTAAGTCAAACTCTCATTTAATAATTTTGCCATTAATAAAAAGTTCATACCATCTGATGGCTCTCAGTGCCTTTTAGTGGGGTCTTCCGCATTTATATAATCTTCTAAGACGGTAGAAATATGGGTGACGCTACGGCCATCATGATAGTTTATCAAAGACTTTGACTGTCTATATGGCTGACAAAATCTTCTTTAGATACTTGTGCAGGCAATTTCTCCTCCGAGTTAATTACCATCTTTCAGGCTGGAATGAGGTTTCTTAGGTTAGAGCAAATGACTTACTTTCAGATTGAGGGAAGCTATTTAACCTGTTTCCCTGCTCTCTGTGAGTGGGACTCTGATACTCAAGATGGACTGGTATTTAGAAACTGTGCTCTTCTAACTCTAGCCCTCTTTAAATAGGAGCCCAATGCTTTCAATGGTGCAGAGTACTTTCCCATTACACCTCCTACTTGCTGTGCAGTCTTAATCCCAGATACTTCCCTAGTGTGTAATTGCTGATGTCTGGTCCTCCGGTGTAATCGTCACCCATGACGATTGATCAAGTGGTGCCATTACATCACAAAGCTACAGCAGGATGTCATCTCACATGAGGGCCAATCAGTTGCCTCTTCTAACTCTAGCCCTCTTTACATAGGAGCACAATGCTTTTAATTGTTCAGTGTACTTACCCATTACACATCCTACTTGCTGTGCAGTCATATTTACAGGTAGTTACCTAGTGTGTAATTGTTGATGTCTGGTCCTCCGGTGTATTCGTTACCCAGGGCGATTGGTCAAGTGGTGCCATTACATCACAAAGCTACAGCAGGATATCATCTAACATGAGGACATATCAGTTGCCTAGTACGCAATAGGATACATGTATCATGGTATAGCAAAGGGAGCAAAGTAGACAGGATGCCCAGCTGAAGACTAAGGTGGTGAGATGAAATGACCTAGGCCATTATTTGAAACGTATACATTTGTTTGAAGGAGTGGTTGATCATAACATTGTGGAGTACTCTATAGGTTAGCTGATAGGGATGTGCTAAAATTAAGATGTTGGAATCTGTTATTCATAGTTTTTATTATTCCCACAAACCGTAACGTAAACCTTCCTCCCTTAACACATCAGATCACTGAATTGCTATGGTGTTCCATAACCTATAATAATTCCTGTGAGAAGGGCACACTATCTCTTGTCTGCCAAAGAGATCTCTCTATCGGAGTCCTCATATAGGTGCTAGAGTTGTGTAGAGAGTACCAGCAAATGAGGCATAGGATGGAAAGAAGTCTGCTAGGTTGAAATCTAAATTGAGATTATAATTTTTAGTGAGCTTTGGATTGTCACAATATTAGACCCGCCATAGTACTAATAAGTGATGCTTTATAAAAATCTTTTTTTGGTAGTGTTGCATTTGGTTTGGAAATATACAAGTTCTAAAAATTGACGAACAGTGGACTTTTCCACCTGCAGATTATACTGAATGGCCAACAGAGGCAGTGTTGCAGAGGAATATTTCTCTGCTTGCTGAGAGAAAAATAAAAAGAAAAGTCATTCCTCAGCCTTCTCCATGCCTCGATAAATATACATGGTAAGTCAAACTCTCATTTAATAATTTTGCCATTAATAAAAAGTTCATACCATCTGATGGCTCTCAGTGCCTTTTAGTGGGGTCTTCCGCATTTATATAATCTTCTAAGACGGTAGCAATATGGGTGACGCTACGGCCATCATGATAGTTTATCAAAGACTTTGACTGTCTATATGGCTGACAAATTCTTCTTTAGATACTTGTGCAAGCAATTTCTCCTCCGAGTTAATTACCATCTTTCAGGCTGGAATGAGGTTTCTTAGGTTAGAGCAATTGACTTACTTTCAGATTGAAGGAAGCTATTTAACCTGTTTCCCTGCTCTCTGTGAGTGGGACTCTGATACTCAAGATGGACTGGTATTTAGAAACTGTGATCTTCTAAATCTAGACCTCTTTAAATAGGAGCCCAATGCTTTCAATTGTGCAGAGTACTTTCCCATTATACCTCCTACTTGCTGTGCAGTCTTAATCCCAGATACTTCCCTAGTGTGTAATTGATGATGTCTGGTCCTCCGGTTTAATCGTCACCCAGGACGATTGATCAAGTGGTGGCATTACATCACAAAGCTACAGCAGGATGTCATCTCACATGAGGGCCAATCAGTTGCCTCTTCTAACTCTAGCCCTCTTTAAATAGGAGCACAATGCTTTTAATGGTTCAGTGTACTTTCCCATTACACCTCCTACTTGCTGTGCAGTCTTATTCCCAGATACTTCCCTAGTGTGTAATTGATGATGTCTGGTCCTCCGGTGTAATCGTCACCCAGGGCGATTGATCAAGTGGTGCCATTACATCATAAAGCTACAGCAGGATGTCATCTCACATGAGGGCCAATCAGTTACCTCTTCTAACTCTAGCCCTCTTTAAATAGGAGCGCAATGCTTTTAATGGTTCAGTGTACTTTCCCATTACACCTCCTACTTGCTGTGCAGTCATATTTACAGGTAGTTACCTAGTGTGTAATTGTTGATGTCTGGTCCTCCGGTGTAATCGTCACCCAGGACGATTGGTCAAGTGGTGCCATTACATCACAAAGCTACAGCAGGATATCATCTAACATGAGGGCCAATCAGTTGCCTAGTACGCAATAGGATACATGTATCATGGTATAGCAAAGGGAGCAATGTAGACAGGATGCCCAGCTGAAGACTAAGGTGGTGAGATGAAATGACCTAGGCCATTATTTGAAACGTATACATTTGTTTGAAGGAGTGGTTGATCATAACATTCTGGAGTACTCTATAGGTTAGCTGATAGGGATGTGCTAAAATTAAGATGTTGGAATCTGTTATTCATAGTTTTTATTATTCCCACAAACCATAACGTAAACCTTCCTCCCTTAACACATCAGATCACTGAATTGCTATGGTGTTCCATAACCTATAATAATTCCTGTGAGAAGGGCACACTATCTCTTGTCTGCCAAAGAGATCTCTCTATCGAAGTCCTCATATAGGTGCTAGAGTTGTGTAGAGAGTACCAGCAAATGAGGCATAGGATGGAAAGGAGTCTGCTAGGTTGAAATCTAAATTGAGATTATAATTTTTAGTGATCTTTGGATTGTCACAATATTAGACCCGCCATAGTACTAATAAGTGATGCTTTATAAAAATCTTTTTTTGGTAGTGTTGCATTTGGTTTGGAAATATACAAGTTCTAAAAATTGACGAACAGTGGACTTTTCCATCTGCAGATTATACTGAATGGCCAACAGAGGCAGTGTTGCAGAGGAATATTTCTCTGCCTTCTCCATGCCTCGATCAATATATATGGTAAGTCAAACTCTCATTTAATAATTTTGCCATTAATAAAAAGTTCATACCATCTGATGGCTCTCAGTGCCTTTTAGTGGGGTCTTCCGCATTTATATAATCTTCTAAGACGGTAGAAATATGGGTGACGCTACGGCCATCATGATAGTTTATCAAAGACTTTGACTGTCTATATGGCTGACAAAATCTTCTTTAGGTACTTGTGCAGGCAATTTCTCCTCCGAGTTAATTACCATCTTTCAGGCTGGAATGAGGTTTCTTAGGTTAGAGCAAATGACTTACTTTCAGATTGAGGGAAGCTATTTAACCTGTTTCCCTGCTCTCTGTGAGTGGGACTCTGATACTCAAGATGGACTGGTATTTAGAAACTGTGCTCTTCTAACTCTAGCCCTCTTTAAATAGGAGCCCAATGCTTTCAATGGTGCAGAGTACTTTCCCATTACACCTCCTACTTGCTGTGCAGTCTTAATCCCAGATACTTCCCTAGTGTGTAATTGCTGATGTCTGGTCCTCCGGTGTAATCGTCACCCAGGACGATTGATCAAGTGGTGCCATTACATCACAAAGCTACAGCAGGATGTCATCTCACATGAGGGCCAATCAGTTGCCTCTTCTAACTCTAGCCCTCTTTACATAGGAGCACAATGCTTTTAATGGTTCAGTGTACTTACCCATTACACATCCTACTTGCTGTGCAGTCATATTTACAGGTAGTTACCTAGTGTGTAATTGTTGATGTCTGGTCCTCCGGTGTATTCGTTACCCAGGGCGATTGGTCAAGTGGTGCCATTACATCACAAAGCTACAGCAGGATATCATCTAACATGAGGACATATCAGTTGCCTAGTACGCAATAGGATACATGTATCATGGTATAGCAAAGGGAGCAAAGTAGACAGGATGCCCAGCTGAAGACTAAGGTGGTGAGATGAAATGACCTAGGCCATTATTTGAAACGTATACATTTGTTTGAAGGAGTGGTTGATCATAACATTCTGGAGTACTCTATAGGTTAGCTGATAGGGATGTGCTAAAATTAAGATGTTGGAATCTGTTATTCATAGTTTTTATTATTCCCACAAACCGTAACGTAAACCTTCCTCCCTTAACACATCAGATCACTGAATTGCTATGGTGTTCCATAACCTATAATAATTCCTGTGAGAAGGGCACACTATCTCTTGTCTGCCAAAGAGATCTCTCTATCGGAGTCCTCATATAGGTGCTAGAGTTGTGTAGAGAGTACCAGCAAATGAGGCATAGGATGGAAAGAAGTCTGGCTATTTTGAAATCTAAATTGAGATTATAATTTTTAGTGAGCTTTGGATTGTCATAATGTTAGACCCGCCATAGTACTAATAATTGATGCTTCATAAAAATCTTTTTTTGGTAGTGTTGCATTTGGTTTGGAAATATACAAGTTCTAAAAATTGACGAACAGTGGACTTTTCCATCTGCAGATTATACTGAATGGCCAACAGAGGCAGTGTTGCAGAGGAATATTTCTCTGCTTGCTGAGAGAAAAATAAAAAAAGAAAAGTCATTCCTCAGCCTTCTCCATTCCTCGATAAATATACATGGTAAGTCAAACTCTCATTTAATAATTTTGCCATTAATAAAAAGTTCATACCATCTGATGGCTCTCTGTGCCTTTTAGTGGGGTCTTCCGCATTTATATAATCTTCTAAGACGGTAGCAATATGGGTGACGCTACGGCCATCATGATAGTTTATCAAAGACTTTGACTGTCTATGTGGCTGACAAAATCTTCTTTAGATACTTGTGCAGACAATTTCTCCCCTGAGTTAATTACCATCTTTCAGGCTGGAATGAGGTTTCTTAGGTTAGAGCAATTGACTTACTTTCAGATGGAGGGAAGCTATTTAACCTATTTCCCTGCTCTCTGTGAGTGGGACTCTGATACTCAAGATGGACTGGTATTTAGAAACTGTGTTCTTCTAACTCTAGCCCTCTTTAAATAGGAGCCCAATGCTTTCAATGGTGCAGAGTACTTTCCATTTACACCTCCTACTTGCTGTGCAGTCTTAATCCCAGATACTTCCCTAGTGTGTAATTGCTGATGTCTGGTCCTCCGGTTTAATCGTCACCCAGGACGATTGATCAAGTGGTGCCATTACATCACAAAGCTACAGCAGGATGTCATCTCACATGAGGGCCAATCAGTTGCCTCTTCTAACTCTAGCCCTCTTTAAATAGGAGCACAATGCTTTTAATGGTTCAGTGTACTTACCCATTACACCTCCTACTTGCTGTGCAGTCACATTTACAGGTAGTTACCTAGTGTGTAATTGTTGATGTCTGGTCCTCCGGTGTATTCGTCACCCAGGGCGATTGGTCAAGTGGTGCCATTACATCACAAAGATACAGCAGGATATCATCTAACATGAGGGCCAATCAGTTGCCTAGTACGCAATAGGATACATGTATCATGGTATAGCAAAGGGAGCAATGTAGACAGGATGCCCAGCTGAAGACTAAGGTGGTGAGATGAAATGACCTAGGCCATTATTTGAAACGTATACATTTGTTTGAAGGAGTGGTTGATCATAGCATTCTGGAGTACTCTATAGGTTAGCTGATAGGGATGTACTAAAATTAAGATGTTGGAATCTGTTATTCATAGTTTTTATTATTCCCACAAACCGTAACGTAAACCTTCCTCCCTTAACACATCAGATCACTGAATTGCTATGGTGTTCCATAACCTATAATAATTCCTGTGAGAAGGGCACACTATCTCTTGTCTGCCAAAGAGATCTCTCTATCGAAGTCCTCATAAAGGTGCTAGAGTTGTGTAGAGAGTACCAGCAAATGAGGCATAGGATGGAAAGAAGTCTGCTAGGTTGAAATCTAAATTGAGAATATAATTTTTAGTGAGCTTTGGATTGTCACAATATTAGACCCGCCATAGTACTAATAAGTGATGCTTTATAAAAATCTTTTTTTGGTAGTGTTGCATTTGGTTTGGAAATATACAAGTTCTAAAAATTGACGAACAGTGGACTTTTCCATCTGCAGATTATACTGAATGGCCAACAGAGGCAGTGTTGCAGAGGAATATTTCTCTGCTTGCTGAGAGAAAAATAAAAAAAGAAAAGTCATTCCTCAGCCTTCTCCATTCCTCGATAAATATACATGGTAAGTCAAACTCTCATTTAATAATTTTGCCATTAATAAAAAGTTCATACCATCTGATGGCTCTCTGTGCCTTTTAGTGGGGTCTTCCGCATTTATATAATCTTCTAAGACGGTAGCAATATGGGTGACGCTACGGCCATCATGATAGTTCATCAAAGACTTTGACTGTCTATGTGGCTGACAAAATCTTCTTTAGATACTTGTGCAGACAATTTCTCCCCTGAGTTAATTACCATCTTTCAGGCTGGAATGAGGTTTCTTAGGTTAGAGCAATTGACTTACTTTCAGATGGAGGGAAGCTATTTAACCTATTTCCCTGCTCTCTGTGAGTGGGACTCTGATACTCAAGATGGACTGGTATTTAGAAACTGTGTTCTTCTAACTCTAGCCCTCTTTAAATAGGAGCCCAATGCTTTCAATGGTGCAGAGTACTTTCCATTTACACCTCCTACTTGCTGTGCAGTCTTAATCCCAGATACTTCCCTAGTGTGTAATTGCTGATGTCTGGTCCTCCGGTGTAATCGTCACCCAGGACGATTGATCAAGTGGTGCCATTACATCACAAAGCTACAGCAGGATGTCATCTCACATGAGGGCCAATCAGTTGCCTCTTCTAACTCTAGCCCTCTTTAAATAGGAGCACAATGCTTTTAATGGTTCAGTGTACTTACCCATTACACCTCCTACTTGCTGTGCAGTCACATTTACAGGTAGTTACCTAGTGTGTAATTGTTGATGTCTGGTCCTCCGGTGTATTCGTCACCCAGGGCGATTGGTCAAGTGGTGCCATTACATCACAAAGATACAGCAGGATATCATCTAACATGAGGACCTATCAGTTGCCTAGTACGCAATAGGATACATGTATCATGGTATATCAAAGGGAGCAATGTAGACAGGATGCCCAGCTGAAGACTAAGGTGGTGAGATGAAATGACCTAGGCCATTATTTGAAACGTATACATTTGTTTGAAGGAGTGGTTGATCATAACATTCTGGAGTACTCTATAGGTTAGCTGATAGGGATGTGCTAAAATTAAGATGTTGGAATCTGTTATTCATAGTTTTTATTATTCCCACAAACCGTAACGTAAACCTTCCTCCCTTAACACATCAGATCACTGAATTGCTATGGTGTTCCATAACCTATAATAATTCCTGTGAGAAGGGCACACTATCTCTTGTCTGCCAAAGAGATCTCTCTATCGAAGTCCTCATATAGGTGCTAGAGTTGTGTAGAGAGTACCAGCAAATGAGGCATAGGATGGAAAGAAGTCTGCTAGGTTGAAATCTAAATTGAGATTATAATTTTTATTGAGCTTTGGATTGTCACAATATTAGACCCGCCATAGTACTAATAAGTGATGCTTTATAAAAATCTTTTTTTGGTAGTGTTGCATTTGGTTTGGAAATATACAAGTTCTAAAAATTGACGAACAGTGGACTTTTCCATCTGCAGATTATACTGAATGGCCAACAGAGGCAGTGTTGCAGAGGAATATTTCTCTGCTTGCTGAGAGAAAAATAAAAAAAGAAAAGTCCTTCCTCAGCCTTCTCCATTCTTCGATAAATATACATGGTAAGTCAAACTCTCATTTAATAATTTTGCCATTAATAAAACGTTCATACCATCTGATGGCTCTCTGTGCCTTTTAGTGGGGTCTTCCGCATTTATATAATCTTCTAAGATGGTAGCAATATGGGTGACGCTACGGCCATCATGATAGTTTATCAAAGACTTTGACTGTCTATGTGGCTGACAAAATCTTCTTTAGATACTTGTGCAGACAATTTCTCCCCTGAGTTAATTACCATCTTTCAGGCTGGAATGAGGTTTCTTAGGTTAGAGCAATTGACTTACTTTCAGATGGAGGGAAGCTATTTAACCTATTTCCCTGCTCTCTGTGAGTGGGACTCTGATACTCAAGATGGACTGGTATTTAGAAACTGTGTTCTTCTAACTCTAGCCCTCTTTAAATAGGAGCCCAATGCTTTCAATGGTGCAGAGTACTTTCCATTTACACCTCCTACTTGCTGTGCAGTCTTAATCCCAGATAATTCCCTAGTGTGTAATTGCTGATGTCTGGTCCTCCGGTGTAATCGTCACCCAGGACGATTGATCAAGTGGTGCCATTACATCACAAAGCTACAGCAGGATGTCATCTCACATGAGGGCCAATCAGTTGCCTCTTCTAACTCTAGCCCTCTTTAAATAGGAGCACAATGCTTTTAATGGTTCAGTGTACTTACCCATTACACCTCCTACTTGCTGTGCAGTCACATTTACAGGTAGTTACCTAGTGTGTAATTGTTGATGTCTGGTCCTCCGGTGTATTCGTCACCCAGGGCGATTGGTCAAGTGGTGCCATTACATCACAAAGCTACAGCAGGATATCATCTAACATGAGGGCCAATTAGTTGCCTAGTACGCAATAGGATACATATATCATGGTATAGCAAAGGGAGCAATGTAGACAGGATGCCCAGCTGAAGACTAAGGTGGTGAGATGAAATGACCTAGGCAATTATTTGAAACGTATACATTTGTTTGAAGGAGTGGTTGATCATAACATTCTGGAGTACTCTATAGGTTAGCTGATAGGGATGTGCTAAAATTAAGATGTTGGAATCTGTTATTCATAGTTTTTATTATTCCCACAAACCGTAACATAAACCTTCCTCCCTTAACACATCAGATCACTGAATTGCTATGGTGTTCCATAACCTATAATAATTCCTGTGAGAAGGGCACACTATCTCTTGTCTGCCAAAGAGATCTCTCTATCGAAGTCCTCATATAGGTGCTAGAGTTGTGTAGAGAGTACCAGCAAATGAGGCATAGGATGGAAAGAAGTCTGCTAGGTTGAAATCTAAATTGAGATTATAATTTTTAGTGAGCTTTGGATTGTCACAATATTAGACACACCATAGTACTAATAATTGATGCTTTATAAAAATCTTTTTTTGGTAGTGTTGCATTTGGTTTGGAAATATTCAAGTTCTAAAAATTGACTAACAGTGGACTTTTCCACCTGCAGATTATACTGAATGGCCAACAGCGGCAGTGTTGCAGAGGAATATTTCTCTGCTTGCTGAGAGAAAAAAAAAAGAAAAGTCATTCCTCAGCCTTCTCCATGCCTCGATAAATATACATGGTAAGTCAAACTCTCATTTAATAATTTTGCCATTAATAAAAAGTTCATACCATCTGATGGCTCTCAGTGCCTTTTAGTGGGGTCTTCCGCATTTATATAATCTTCTAAGACGGTAGCAATATGGGTGACGCTATGGCTATCATGATAGTTTATCAAAGACTTTGACTGTCTATGTGGCTGACAAAATCTTCTTTAGATACTTGTGCAGACAATTTCTCCCCTGAGTTAATTACCATCTTTCAGGCTGGAATGAGGTTTCTTAGGTTAGAGCAATTGACTTACTTTCAGATGGAGGGAAGCTATTTAACCTACTTCCCTGCTCTCTGTGAGTGGGACTCTGATACTCAAGATGGACTGGTATTTAGAAACTGTGTTCTTCTAACTCTAGCCCTCTTTAAATAGGAGCCCAATGCTTTCAATGGTGCAGAGTACTTTCCATTTACACCTCCTACTTGCTGTGCAGTCTTAATCCCAGATACTTCCCTAGTGTGTAATTGCTGATGTCTGGTCCTCCGGTGTAATCGTCACCCAGGACGATTGATCAAGTGGTGCCATTACATCACAAAGCTACAGCAGGATGTCATCTCACATGAGGGCCAATCAGTTGCCTCTTCTAACTCTAGCCCTCTTTAAATAGGAGCACAATGCTTTTAATGGTTCAGTGTACTTACACATTACACCTCCTACTTGCTGTGCAGTCACATTTACAGGTAGTTACCTAGTGTGCAATTGTTGATGTCTGGTCCTCCGGTGTATTCGTCACCCAGGGCGATTGGTCAAGTGGTGCCATTAAATCACAAAGCTACAGCAGGATGTCATCTCACATGAGGGACAATCAGTTGCCTCTTCTAACTCTAGCCCTCTTTAAATAGGAGCACAATGCTTTTAATGGTTCAGTGTACTTTCCCATTACACCTCCTACTTGCTGTGCAGTCTTAATCCCAGATACTTCCCTAGTGTGTAATTGATGATGTCTGGTCCTCCGGTGTAATCGTCACCCAGGGCGATTGATCAAGTGGTGCCATTACATCATAAAGCTACAGCAGGATGTCATCTCACATGAGGGCCAATCAGTTACCTCTTCTAACTCTAGCCCTCTTTAAATAGGAGCGCAATGCTTTTAATTGTTCAGTGTACTTTCCCATTACACCTCCTACTTGCTGTGCAGTCATATTTACAGGTAGTTACCTAGTGTGTAATTGTTGATGTCTGGTCCTCCGGTGTAATTGTCACCCAGGACGATTGGTCAAGTGGTGCCATTACATCACAAAGCTACAGCAGGATATCATCTAACATGAGGGCCAATCAGTTGCCTAGTACGCAATAGGATACATGTATCATGGTATAGCAAAGGGAGCAATGTAGACAGGATGCCCAGCTGAAGACTAAGGTGGTGAGATGAAATGACCTAGGCAATTATTTGAAACGTATACATTTGTTTGAAGGAGTGGTTGATCATAACATTCTGGAGTACTCTATAGGTTAGCTGATAGGGATGTGCTAAAATTAAGATGTTGGAATCTGTTATTCATAGTTTTTATTATTCCCACAAACCGTAACGTAAACCTTCCTCCCTTAACACATCAGATCACTGAATTGCTATGGTGTTCCATAACCTATAATAATTCCTGTGAGAAGTGCACACTATCTCTTGTCTGCCAAAGAGATCTCTCTATCGAAGTCCTCATATAGGTGCTAGAGTTGTGTAGAGAGTACCAGCAAATGAGGCATAGGATGGAAAGAAGTCTGCTAGGTTGAAATCTAAATTGAGATTATAATTTTTAGTGAGCTTTGGATTGTCACAATATTAGACACACCATAGTACTAATAATTGATGCTTTATAAAAATCTTTTTTTGGTAGTGTTGCATTTGGTTTGGAAATATTCAAGTTCTAAAAATTGACTAACAGTGGACTTTTCCACCTGCAGATTATACTGAATGGCCAACAGCGGCAGTGTTGCAGAGGAATATTTCTCTGCTTGCTGAGAGAAAAAAAAAAGAAAAGTCATTCCTCAGCCTTCTCCATGCCTCGATAAATATACATGGTAAGTCAAACTCTCATTTAATAATTTTGCCATTAATAAAAAGTTCATACCATCTGATGGCTCTCAGTGCCTTTTAGTGGGGTCTTCCGCATTTATATAATCTTCTAAGACGGTAGCAATATGGGTGACGCTATGGCTATCATGATAGTTTATCAAAGACTTTGACTGTCTATGTGGCTGACAAAATCTTCTTTAGATACTTGTGCAGACAATTTCTCCCCTGAGTTAATTACCATCTTTCAGGCTGGAATGAGGTTTCTTAGGTTAGAGCAATTGACTTACTTTCAGATGGAGGGAAGCTATTTAACCTACTTCCCTGCTCTCTGTGAGTGGGACTCTGATACTCAAGATGGACTGGTATTTAGAAACTGTGTTCTTCTAACTCTAGCCCTCTTTAAATAGGAGCCCAATGCTTTCAATGGTGCAGAGTACTTTCCATTTACACCTCCTACTTGCTGTGCAGTCTTAATCCCAGATACTTCCCTAGTGTGTAATTGCTGATGTCTGGTCCTCCGGTGTAATCGTCACCCAGGACGATTGATCAAGTGGTGCCATTACATCACAAAGCTACAGCAGGATGTCATCTCACATGAGGGCCAATCAGTTGCCTCTTCTAACTCTAGCCCTCTTTAAATAGGAGCACAATGCTTTTAATGGTTCAGTGTACTTACACATTACACCTCCTACTTGCTGTGCAGTCACATTTACAGGTAGTTACCTAGTGTGCAATTGTTGATGTCTGGTCCTCCGGTGTATTCGTCACCCAGGGCGATTGGTCAAGTGGTGCCATTAAATCACAAAGCTACAGCAGGATGTCATCTCACATGAGGGACAATCAGTTGCCTCTTCTAACTCTAGCCCTCTTTAAATAGGAGCACAATGCTTTTAATGGTTCAGTGTACTTTCCCATTACACCTCCTACTTGCTGTGCAGTCTTAATCCCAGATACTTCCCTAGTGTGTAATTGATGATGTCTGGTCCTCCGGTGTAATCGTCACCCAGGGCGATTGATCAAGTGGTGCCATTACATCATAAAGCTACAGCAGGATGTCATCTCACATGAGGGCCAATCAGTTACCTCTTCTAACTCTAGCCCTCTTTAAATAGGAGCGCAATGCTTTTAATTGTTCAGTGTACTTTCCCATTACACCTCCTACTTGCTGTGCAGTCATATTTACAGGTAGTTACCTAGTGTGTAATTGTTGATGTCTGGTCCTCCGGTGTAATTGTCACCCAGGACGATTGGTCAAGTGGTGCCATTACATCACAAAGCTACAGCAGGATATCATCTAACATGAGGGCCAATCAGTTGCCTAGTACGCAATAGGATACATGTATCATGGTATAGCAAAGGGAGCAATGTAGACAGGATGCCCAGCTGAAGACTAAGGTGGTGAGATGAAATGACCTAGGCAATTATTTGAAACGTATACATTTGTTTGAAGGAGTGGTTGATCATAACATTCTGGAGTACTCTATAGGTTAGCTGATAGGGATGTGCTAAAATTAAGATGTTGGAATCTGTTATTCATAGTTTTTATTATTCCCACAAACCGTAACGTAAACCTTCCTCCCTTAACACATCAGATCACTGAATTGCTATGGTGTTCCATAACCTATAATAATTCCTGTGAGAAGTGCACACTATCTCTTGTCTGCCAAAGAGATCTCTCTATCGAAGTCCTCATATAGGTGCTAGAGTTGTGTAGAGAGTACCAGCAAATGAGGCATAGGATGGAAAGAAGTCTGCTAGGTTGAAATCTAAATTGAGATTATAATTTTTAGTGAGCTTTGGATTGTCACAATATTAGACACACCATAGTACTAATAATTGATGCTTTATAAAAATCTTTTTTTGGTAGTGTTGCATTTGGTTTGGAAATATTCAAGTTCTAAAAATTGACTAACAGTGGACTTTTCCACCTGCAGATTATACTGAATGGCCAACAGCGGCAGTGTTGCAGAGGAATATTTCTCTGCTTGCTGAGAGAAAAAAAAAAGAAAAGTCATTCCTCAGCCTTCTCCATGCCTCGATAAATATACATGGTAAGTCAAACTCTCATTTAATAATTTTGCCATTAATAAAAAGTTCATACCATCTGATGGCTCTCAGTGCCTTTTAGTGGGGTCTTCCGCATTTATATAATCTTCTAAGACGGTAGCAATATGGGTGACGCTATGGCTATCATGATAGTTTATCAAAGACTTTGACTGTCTATGTGGCTGACAAAATCTTCTTTAGATACTTGTGCAGACAATTTCTCCCCTGAGTTAATTACCATCTTTCAGGCTGGAATGAGGTTTCTTAGGTTAGAGCAATTGACTTACTTTCAGATGGAGGGAAGCTATTTAACCTATTTCCCTGCTCTCTTGAGTGGGACTCTGATACTCAAGATGGACTGGTATTTAGAAACTGTGTTCTTCTAACTCTAGCCCTCTTTAAATAGGAGCCCAATGCTTTCAATGGTGCAGAGTACTTTCCATTTACACCTCCTACTTGCTGTGCAGTCTTAATCCCAGATACTTCCCTAGTGTGTAATTGCTGATGTCTGGTCCTCCGGTGTAATCGTCACCCAGGACGATTGATCAAGTGGCGCCATTACATCACAAAGCTACAGCAGGATGTCATCTCACATGAGGGCCAATCAGTTGCCTCTTCTAACTCTAGCCCTCTTTAAATAGGAGCACAATGCTTTTAATGGTTCAGTGTACTTACCCATTACACCTCCTAATTGCTGTGCAGTCATATTTACAGGTAGTTACCTAGTGTGTAATTGCTGATGTCTGGTCCTCCGGTGTAATGGTCACCCAGGGCGATTGGTCAAGTGGTGCCATTACATCACAAAGCTACAGCAGGATATCATCTAACATGAGGGCCAATCAGTTGCCTAGTACGCAATAGGATACATGTTTCATGGTATAGCAAAGGGAGCAATGTAGACAGGATGCCCAGCTGAAGACTAAGGTGGTGAGATGAAATGACCTAGGCCATTATTTGAAACGTATACATTTGTTAGAAGGAGTGGTTGATCATAACACTCTGGAGTTCTCTATAGGTTAGCTGATAGGGATGTGCTAAAATTAAGATGTTGGAATCTGTTATTCATAGTTTTTATTATTCCCACAAACCGTAGCGTAAACCTTCCTCCCTTAACATATCAGATCACTGAATTGCTATGGTGTACCATAACCTATAATAATTCCTGTGAGAAGCGCACACTATCTCTTGTCTGCCAAAGAGATCTTTCTATCGAAGTCCTCAAATAGGTGCTAGAGTTGTATAGAGAGTACCAGCAAATGAGGCATAGGATGGAAAGAAGTCTGCTAGGTTGAAATCTAAATTGCGATTATAATTTTTAGTGAGCTTTGGATTGTCACAATATTAGACACACCATAGTACTAATAATTGATGCTTTATAAAAATCTTTTTTTGGTAGTGTTGCATTTGGTTTGGAAATATTCAAGTTCTAAAAATTGACTAACAGTGGACTTTTCCACCTGCAGATTATACTGAATGGCCAACAGAGGGAGTGTTGCAGAGGAATATTTCTCTGCTTGCTGAGAGAAAAATAAAAAGAAAAGTCATTCCTCAGCCTTCTCCATGCCTCGATAAATATACATGGTAAGTCAAACTCTCATTTAATAATTTTGCCATTAATAAAAAGTTCATACCATCTGATGGCTCTCAGTGCCTTTTAGTGGAGTCTTCCGCATTTATATAATCTTCTAAGACGGTAGCAATATGGGTGACGCTACGGCCATCATGATAGTTTATCAAAGACTTTGACTGTCTATATGGCTGACAAATTCTTCTTTAGATACTTGTGCAAGCAATTTCTCCTCCGAGTTAATTACCATCTTTCAGGCTGGAATGAGGTTTCTTAGGTTAGAGCAATTGACTTACTTTCAGATTGAGGGAAGCTATTTAACCTGTTTCCCTGCTCTCTGTGAGTGGGACTCTGATACTCAAGATGGACTGGTATTTAGAAACTGTGATCTTCTAAATCTAGCCCTCTTTAAATAGGAGCCCAATGCTTTCAATTGTGCAGAGTACTTTCCCATTATACCTCCTACTTGCTGTGCAGTCCTAATCCCAGATACTTCCCTAGTGTGTAATTGATGATGTCTGGTCCTCCGGTGTAATCGTCACCCAGGGCGATTGATCAAGTGGTGCCATTAAATCACAAAGCTACAGCAGGATGTCATCTCACATGAGGGCCAATCAGTTGCCTCTTCTAACTCTAGCCCTCTTTAAATAGGTGCACAATGCTTTTAATGGTTCAGTGTACTTTCCCATTACACCTCCTACTTGCTGTGCAGTCTTAATCCCAGATACTTCCCTAGTGTGTAATTGCTGATGTCTGGTCCTCCGGTTTAATCGTCACCCAGGACGATTGATCAAGTGGTGCCATTACATCACAAAGCTACAGCAGGATGTCATCTCACATGAGGTCCAATCAGTTGCCTCTTCTTACTCTAGCCCTCTTTAAATAGGAGCACAATGCTTTTAATGGTTCAGTGTACTTACCCATTACACCTCCTACTTGCTGTGCAGTCACATTTACAGGTAGTTACCTAGTGTGTAATTGTTGATGTCTGGTCCTCCGGTGTATTCGTCACCCAGGGCGATTGGTCAAGTGGTGCCATTACATCACAAAGATACAGCAGGATATCATCTAACATGAGGGCCAATCAGTTGCCTAGTACGCAATAGGATACATGTATCATGGTATAGCAAAGGGAGCAATGTAGACAGGATGCCCAGCTGAAGACTAAGGTGGTGAGATGAAATGACCTAGGCCATTATTTGAAACGTATACATTTGTTTGAAGGAGTGGTTGATCATAACATTCTGGAGTACTCTATAGGTTAGCTGATAGGGATGTGCTAAAATTAAGATGTTGGAATCTGTTATTCATAGTTTTTATTATTCCCACAAACAGTAACGTAAACCTTCCTCCCTTAACACATCAGATCACTGAATTGCTATGGTGTTCCATAACCTATAATAATTCCTGTGAGAAGGGCACACTATCTCTTGTCTGCCAAAGAGATCTCTCTATCGAAGTCCTCATAAAGGTGCTAGAGTTGTGTAGAGAGTACCAGCAAATGAGGCATAGGATGGAAAGAAGTCTGCTAGGTTGAAATCTAAATTGAGAATATAGTTTTTAGTGAGCTTTGGATTGTCACAATATTAGACCCGCCATAGTACTAATAAGTGATGCTTTATAAAAATCTTTTTTTGGTAGTGTTGCATTTGGTTTGGAAATATACAAGTTCTAAAAATTGACGAACAGTGGACTTTTCCATCTGCAGATTATACTGAATGGCCAACAGAGGCAGTGTTGCAGAGGAATATTTCTCTGCTTGCTGAGAGAAAAATAAAAAAAGAAAAGTCATTCCTCAGCCTTCTCCATTCCTCGATAAATATACATGGTAAGTCAAACTCTCATTTAATAATTTTGCCATTAATAAAAAGTTCATACCATCTGATGGCTCTCAGTGCCTTTTAGTGGGGTCTTCCGCATTTATATAATCTTCTAAGACGGTAGCAATATGGGTGACGCTATGGCTATCATGATAGTTTATCAAAGACTTTGACTGTCTATGTGGCTGACAAAATCTTCTTTAGATACTTGTGCAGACAATTTCTCCCCTGAGTTAATTACCATCTTTCAGGCTGGAATGAGGTTTCTTAGGTTAGAGCAATTGACTTACTTTCAGATGGAGGGAAGCTATTTAACCTATTTCCCTGCTCTCTGTGAGTGGGACTCTGATACTCAAGATGGACTGGTATTTAGAAACTGTGTTCTTCTAACTCTAGCCCTCTTTAAATAGGAGCCCAATGCTTTCAATGGTGCAGAGTACTTTCCATTTACACCTCCTACTTGCTGTGCAGTCTTAATCCCAGATACTTCCCTAGTGTGTAATTGCTGATGTCTGGTCCTCCGGTGTAATCGTCACCCAGGACGATTGATCAAGTGGTGCCATTACATCACAAAGCTACAGCAGGATGTCATCTCACATGAGGGCCAATCAGTTGCCTCTTCTAACTCTAGCCCTCTTTAAATAGGAGCACAATGCTTTTAATGGTTCAGTGTACTTACCCATTACACCTCCTAATTGCTGTGCAGTCATATTTACAGGTAGTTACCTAGTGTGTAATTGCTGATGTCTGGTCCTCCGGTGTAATGGTCACCCAGGGCGATTGGTCAAGTGGTGCCATTACATCACAAAGCTACAGCAGGATATCATCTAACATGAGGGCCAATCAGTTGCCTAGTACGCAATAGGATACATGTTTCATGGTATAGCAAAGGGAGCAATGTAGACAGGATGCCCAGCTGAAGACTAAGGTGGTGAGATGAAATGACCTAGGCCATTATTTGAAACGTATACATTTGTTTGAAGGAGTGGTTGATCATAACATTCTGGAGTTCTCTATAGGTTAGCTGATAGGGATGTGCTAAAATTAAGATGTTGGAATCTGTTATTCATAGTTTTTATTATTCCCACAAACCGTAGCGTAAACCTTCCTCCCTTAACATATCAGATCACTGAATTGCTATGGTGTACCATAACCTATAATAATTCCTGTGAGAAGCGCACACTATCTCTTGTCTGCCAAAGAGATCTTTCTATCGAAGTCCTCATATTGGTGCTAGAGTTGTATAGAGAGTACCAGCAAATGAGGCATAGGATGGAAAGAAGTCTGCTAGGTTGAAATCTAAATTGCGATTATAATTTTTAGTGAGCTTTGGATTGTCACAATATTAGACACACCATAGTACTAATAATTGATGCTTTATAAAAATCTTTTTTTGGTAGTGTTGCATTTGGTTTGGAAATATTCAAGTTCTAAAAATTGACTAACAGTGGACTTTTCCACCTGCAGATTATACTGAATGGCCAACAGAGGCAGTGTTGCAGAGGAATATTTCTCTGCTTGCTGAGAGAAAAATAAAAAGAAAAGTCATTCCTCAGCCTTCTCCATGCCTCGATAAATATACATGGTAAGTCAAACTCTCATTTAATAATTTTGCCATTAACAAAAAGTTCATACCATCTGATGGCTCTCAGTGCCTTTTAGTGGGGTCTTCCGCATTTATATAATCTTCTAAGACGGTAGCAATATGGGTGACGCTACGCCCATCATGATAGTTTATCAAAGACTTTGACTGTCTATATGGCTGACAAATTCTTCTTTAGATACTTGTGCAAGCAATTTCTCCTCCGAGTTAATTACCATCTTTCAGGCTGGAATGAGGTTTCTTAGGTTAGAGCAATTGACTTACTTTCAGATTGAGGGAAGCTATTTAACCTGTTTCCCTGCTCTCTGTGAGTGGGACTCTGATACTCAAGATGGACTGGTATTTAGAAACTGTGATCTTCTAAATCTAGCCCTCTTTAAATAGGAGCCCAATGCTTTCAATTGTGCAGAGTACTTTCCCATTATACCTCCTACTTGCTGTGCAGTCCTAATCCCAGATACTTCCCTAGTGTGTAATTGATGATGTCTGGTCCTCCGGTGTAATCGTCACCCAGGGCGATTGATCAAGTGGTTAGTGGTGCCATTAAATCACAAAGCTACAGCAGGATGTCATCTCACATGAGGGCCAATCAGTTGCCTCTTCTAACTCTAGCCCTCTTTAAATAGGAGCCCAATGCTTTCAATGGTGCAGAGTACTTTCCATTTACACCTCCTACTTGCTGTGCAGTCTTAATCCCAGATACTTCCCTAGTGTGTAATTGCTGATGTCTGGTCCTCCGGTGTAATCGTCACCCAGGACGATTGATCAAGTGGTGCCATTACATCACAAAGCTACAGCAGGATGTCATCTCACATGAGGGCCAATCAGTTGCCTCTTCTAACTCTAGCCCTCTTTAAATAGGAGCACAATGCTTTTAATGGTTCAGTGTACTTACCCATTATACCTCCTACTTACTGTGCAGTCACATTTACAGGTAGTTACCTAGTGTGTAATTGTTGATGTCTGGTCCTCCGGTGTATTCGTCACCCAGGGCGATTGGTCAAGTGGTGCCATTACATCACAAAGATACAGCAGGATATCATCTAACATGAGGGCCAATCAGTTGCCTAGTACGCAATAGGAT
This sequence comes from Lissotriton vulgaris, assembly GCF_964263255.1. Classification (NCBI taxonomy): domain Eukaryota; kingdom Metazoa; phylum Chordata; class Amphibia; order Caudata; family Salamandridae; genus Lissotriton; species Lissotriton vulgaris. Next base: position 273,810,311 of record NC_141698.1, on the reverse strand, counting down.
ACATGTATCATGGTATAGCAAAAGGAGCAATGTAGACAGGATGCCCAGCTGAAGACTAAGGTGGTGAGATGAAATGACCTAGGCCATTATTTGAAACGTATACATTTGTTTGAAGGAGTGGTTGATCATAACATTCTGGAGTACTCTATAGGTTAGCTGATAAGGATGTGCTAAAATTAAGATGTTGGAATCTGTTATTCATAGTTTTTATTATTCCCACAAACCGTAACGTAAACCTTCCTCCCTTAACACATCAGATCACTGAATTGCTATGGTGTTCCATAACCTATAATAATTCCTGTGAGAAGGGCACACTATCTCTTGTCTGCCAAAGAGATCTCTCTATCGAAGTCCTCATATAGGTGCTAGAGTTGTGTAGAGAGTACCAGCAAATAAGGCATAGGATGGAAAGAAGTCTGCTAGGTTGAAATCTAAATTGAGATTATAATTTTTAGTGAGCTTTGGATTGTCACAATATTAGACCCGCCATAGTACTAATAAGTGATGCTTTATAAAAATCTTTTTTTGGTAGTGTTGCATTTGGTTTGGAAATATACAAGTTCTAAAAATTGACGAACAGTGGACTTTTCCATCTGCAGATTATACTGAATGGCCAACAGAGGCAGTGTTGCAGAGGAATATTTCTCTGCTTGCTGAGAGAAAAATAAAAAAAGAAAAGTCATTCCTCAGCCTTCTCCATTCCTCGATAAATATACATGGTAAGTCAAACTCTCATTTAATAATTTTGCCATTAATAAAAAGTTCATACCATCTGATGGCTCTCTGTGCCTTTTAGTGGGGTCTTCCGCATTTATATAATCTTCTAAGATGGTAGCAATATGGGTGACGCTACAGCCATCATGATAGTTTATCAAAGACTTTGACTGTCTATGTGGCTGACAAAATCTTCTTTAGATACTTGTGCAGACAATTTCTCCCCTGAGTTAATTACCATCTTTCAGGCTGGAATGAGGTTTCTTAGGTTAGAGCAATTGACTTGCTTTCAGATGGAGGGAAGCTATTTAACCTATTTCCCTGCTCTCTGTGAGTGGGACTCTGATACTCAAGATGGACTGGTATTTAGAAACTGTGTTCTTCTAACTCTAGCCCTCTTTAAATAGGAGCCCAATGCTTTCAATGGTGCAGAGTACTTTCCATTTACACCTCCTACTTGCTGTGCAGTCTTAATCCCAGATACTTCCCTAGTGTGTAATTGCTGATGTCTGGTCCTTCGGTGTAATCGTCACCCAGGACGATTGATCAAGTGGTGCCATTACATCACAAAGCTACAGCAGGATGTCATCTCACATGAGGGCCAATCAGTTGCCTCTTCTAACTCTAGCCCTCTTTAAATAGGAGCAAAATGCTTTTAATGGTTCAGTGTACTTTCCCATTACACCTCCTACTTGCTGTGCAGTCTTAATCCCAGATACTTCCCTAGTGTGTAATTGATGATGTCTGGTCCTCCGGTGTAATCGTCACCCAGGGCGATTGATCAAGTGGTGCCATTACATCATAAAGCTACAGCAGAATGTCATCTCACATGAGGGCCAATCAGTTACCTCTTCTAACTCTAGCCCTCTTTAAATAGGAGCGCAATGCTTTTAATGGTTCAGTGTACTTTCCCATTACACCTCCTACTTGCTGTGCAGTCATATTTACAGGTAGTTACCTAGTGTGTAATTGTTGATGTCTGGTCCTCTGGTGTAATCGTCACCCAGGACGATTGGTCAAGTGGTGCCATTACATCACAAAGCTACAGCAGGATATCATCTAACATGAGGGCCAATCAGTTGCCTAGTACGCAATAGGATACATGTATCATGGTATAGCAAAGGGAGCAATGTAGACAGGATGCCCAGCTGAAGACTAAGGTGGTGAGATGAAATGACCTAGGCCATTATTTGAAACGTATACATTTGTTTGAAGGAGTGGTTGATCATAACATTCTGGAGTACTCTATAGGTTAGCTGATAGGGATGTGCTAAAATTAAGATGTTGGAATCTGTTATTCATAGTTTTTATTATTCCCACAAACCGTAACGTAAACCTTCCTCCCTTAACACATCAGATCACTGAATTGCTATGGTGTTCCATAACCTATAATAATTCCTGTGAGAAGGGCACACTATCTCTTGTCTGCCAAAGAGATCTCTCTATCGAAGTCCTCATATAGGTGCTAGAGTTGTGTAGAGAGTACCAGCAAATAAGGCATAGGATGGAAAGAAGTCTGCTAGGTTGAAATCTAAATTGAGATTATAATTTTTAGTGAGCTTTGGATTGTCACAATATTAGACCCGCCATAGTACTAATAAGTGATGCTTTATAAAAATCTTTTTTTGGTAGTGTTGCATTTGGTTTGGAAATATACAAGTTCTAAAAATTGACGAACAGTGGACTTTTCCATCTGCAGATTATACTGAATGGCCAACAGAGGCAGTGTTGCAGAGGAATATTTCTCTGCTTGCTGAGAGAAAAATAAAAAAAGAAAAGTCATTCCTCAGCCTTCTCCATTCCTCGATAAATATACATGGTAAGTCAAACTCTCATTTAATAATTTTGCCATTAATAAAAAGTTCATACCATCTGATGGCTCTCTGTGCCTTTTAGTGGGGTCTTCCGCATTTATATAATCTTCTAAGATGGTAGCAATATGGGTGATGCTACAGCCATCATGATAGTTTATCAAAGACTTTGACTGTCTATGTGGCTGACAAAATCTTCTTTAGATACTTGTGCAGACAATTTCTCCCCTGAGTTAATTACCATCTTTCAGGCTGGAACGAGGTTTCTTAGGTTAGAGCAATTGACTTGCTTTCAGATGGAGGGAAGCTATTTAACCTATTTCCCTGCTCTCTGTGAGTGGGACTCTGATACTCAAGATGGACTGGTATTTAGAAACTGTGTTCTTCTAACTCTAGCCCTCTTTAAATAGGAGCCCAATGCTTTCAATGGTGCAGAGTACTTTCCATTTACACCTCCTACTTGCTGTGCAGTCTTAATCCCAGATACTTCCCTAGTGTGTAATTGCTGATGTCTGGTCCTTCGGTGTAATCGTCACCCAGGACGATTGATCAAGTGGTGCCATTACATCACAAAGCTACAGCAGGATGTCATCTCACATGAGGGCCAATCAGTTGCCTCTTCTAACTCTAGCCCTCTTTAAATAGGAGCAAAATGCTTTTAATGGTTCAGTGTACTTTCCCATTACACCTCCTACTTGCTGTGCAGTCTTAATCCCAGATACTTCCCTAGTGTGTAATTGATGATGTCTGGTCCTCCGGTGTAATCGTCACCCAGGGCGATTGATCAAGTGGTGCCATTACATCATAAAGCTACAGCAGAATGTCATCTCACATGAGGGCCAATCAGTTACCTCTTCTAACTCTAGCCCTCTTTAAATAGGAGCGCAATGCTTTTAATGGTTCAGTGTACTTTCCCATTACACCTCCTACTTGCTGTGCAGTCATATTTACAGGTAGTTACCTAGTGTGTAATTGTTGATGTCTGGTCCTCTGGTGTAATCGTCACCCAGGACGATTGGTCAAGTGGTGCCATTACATCACAAAGCTACAGCAGGATATCATCTAACATGAGGGCCAATCAGTTGCCTAGTACGCAATAGGATACATGTATCATGGTATAGCAAAGGGAGCAATGTAGACAGGATGCCCAGCTGAAGACTAAGGTGGTGAGATGAAATGACCTAGGCCATTATTTGAAACGTATACATTTGTTTGAAGGAGTGGTTGATCATAACATTCTGGAGTACTCTATAGGTTAGCTGATAGGGATGTGCTAAAATTAAGATGTTGGAATCTGTTATTCATAGTTTTTATTATTCCCACAAACCGTAACGTAAACCTTCCTCCCTTAACACATCAGATCACTGAATTGCTATGGTGTTCCATAACCTATAATAATTCCTGTGAGAAGGGCACACTATCTCTTGTCTGCCAAAGAGATCTCTCTATCGAAGTCCTCATATTGGTGCTAGAGTTGTGTAGAGAGTACCAGCAAATGAGGCATAGGATGGAAAGAAGTCTGCTAGGTTGAAATCTAAATTGAGATTATAATTTTTAGTGAGCTTTGGATTGTCACAATATTAGACCCGCCATAGTACTAATAAGTGATGCTTTATAAAAATCTTTTTTTGGTAGTGTTGCATTTGGTTTGGAAATATTCAAGTTCTAAAAATTGACTAACAGTGGACTTTTCCATCTGCAGATTATACTGAATGGCCAACAGAGGCAGTGTTGCAGAGGAATATTTCTCTGCCTTCTCCATGCCTCGATCAATATACATGGTAAGTCAAACTCTCATTTTATAATTTTGCCATTAATAAAAAGTTCATGCCATCTGATGGCTCTCAGTGCCTTTTAGTGGGGTCTTCCGCATTTATATAATCTTCTAAGACGGTAGCAATATGGGTGACGCTATGGCTATCATGATAGTTTATCAAAGACTTTGACTGTCTATGTGGCTGACAAAATCTTCTTTAGATACTTGTGCAGACAATTTCTCCCCTGAGTTAATTACCATCTTTCAGGCTGGAATGAGGTTTCTTAGGTTAGAGCAATTGACTTACTTTCAGATGGAGGGAAGCTATTTAACCTATTTCCCTGCTCTCTGTGAGTGGGACTCTGATACTCAAGATGGACTGGTATTTAGAAACTGTGTTCTTCTAACTCTAGCCCTCTTTAAATAGGAGCCCAATGCTTTCAATGGTGCAGAGTACTTTCCATTTACACCTCCTACCTGCTGTGCAGTCTTAATCCCAGATACTTCCCTAGTGTGTAATTGCTGATGTCTGGTCCTCCGGTGTAATCGTCACCCAGGACGATTGATCAAGTGGTGCCATTACATCACAAAGCTACAGCAGGATGTCATCTCACATGAGGGCCAATCAGTTGCCTCTTCTAACTCTAGCCCTCTTTAAATAGGAGCACAATGCTTTTAATGGCTCAGTGTACTTACCCATTATACCTCCTACTTGCTGTGCAGTCACATTTACAGGTAGTTACCTAGTGTGTAATTGTTGATGTCTGGTCCTCCGGTGTATTCGTCACCCAGGGCGATTGGTCAAGTGGTGCCATTACATCACAAAGATACAGCAGGATATCATCTAACATGAGGGCCAATCAGTTGCCTAGTACGCAATAGGATACATGTATCATGGTATAGCAAAGGGAGCAATGTAGACAGGATGCCCAGCTGAAGACTAAGGTGGTGAGATGAAATGACCTAGGCCATTATTTGAAACGTATACATTTGTTTGAAGGAGTGGTTGATCATAACATTCTGGAGTACTCTATAGGTTAGCTGATAGGGATGTGCTAAAATTAAGATGTTGGAATCTGTTATTCATAGTTTTTATTATTCCCACAAACCGTAACGTAAACCTTCCTCCCTTAACACATCAGATCACTGAATTGCTATGGTGTTCCATAACCTATCATAATTCCTGTGAGAAGGGCACACTATCTCTTGTCTGCCAAAGAGATCTCTCTATCGAAGTCCTCATAAAGGTGCTAGAGTTGTGTAGAGAGTACCAGCAAATGAGGCATAGGATGGAAAGAAGTCTGCTAGGTTGAAATCTAAATTGAGAATATAATTTTTAGTGAGCTTTGGATTGTCACAATATTAGACCCGCCATAGTACTAATAAGTGATGCTTTATAAAAATCTTTTTTTGGTAGTGTTGCATTTGGTTTGGAAATATACAAGTTCTAAAAATTGACGAACAGTGGACTTTTCCATCTGCAGATTATACTGAATGGCCAACAGAGGCAGTGTTGCAGAGGAATATTTCTCTGCTTGCTGAGAGAAAAATAAAAAAAGAAAAGTCATTCCTCAGCCTTCTCCATTCCTCGATAAATATACATGGTAAGTCAAACTCTCATTTAATAATTTTGCCATTAATAAAAAGTTCATACCATCTGATGGCTCTCAGTGCCTTTTAGTGGGGTCTTCCGCATTTATATAATCTTCTAAGACGGTAGCAATATGGGTGACGCTACGGCCATCATGATAGTTTATCAAAGACTTTGACTGTCTATGTGGCTGACAAAATCTTCTTTAGATACTTGTGCAGACAATTTCTCCCCTGAGTTAATTACCATCTTTCAGGCTGGAATGAGGTTTCTTAGGTTAGAGCAATTGACTTGCTTTCAGATGGAGGGAAGCTATTTAACCTATTTCCCTGCTCTCTGTGAGTGGGACTCTGATACTCAAGATGGACTGGTATTTAGAAACTGTGTTCTTCTAACTCTAGCCCTCTTTAAATAGGAGCCCAATGCTTTCAATGGTGCAGAGTACTTTCCATTTACACCTCCTACTTGCTGTGCAGTCTTAATCCCAGATACTTCCCTAGTGTGTAATTGCTGATGTCTGGTCCTCCGGTGTAATCGTCACCCAGGACGATTGATCAAGTGGTGCCATTACATCACAAAGCTACAGCAGGATGTCATCTCACATGAGGGCCAATCAGTTGCCTCTTCTAACTCTAGCCCTCTTTAAATAGGAGCAAAATGCTTTTAATGGTTCAGTGTACTTTCCCATTACACCTCCTACTTGCTGTGCAGTCTTAATCCCAGATACTTCCCTAGTGTGTAATTGATGATGTCTGGTCCTCCGGTGTAATCGTCACCCAGGGCGATTGATCAAGTGGTGCCATTACATCATAAAGCTACAGCAGAATGTCATCTCACATGAGTGCCAATCAGTTACCTCTTCTAACTCTAGCCCTCTTTAAATAGGAGCGCAATGCTTTTAATGGTTCAGTGTACTTTCCCATTACACCTCCTACTTGCTGTGCAGTCATATTTACAGGTAGTTACCTAGTGTGTAATTGTTGATGTCTGGTCCTCTGGTGTAATCGTCACCCAGGACGATTGGTCAAGTGGTGCCATTACATCACAAAGCTACAGCAGGATATCATCTAACATGAGGGCCAATCAGTTGCCTAGTACGCAATAGGATACATGTATCATGGTATAGCAAAGGGAGCAATGTAGACAGGATGCCCAGCTGAAGACTAAGGTGGTGAGATGAAATGACCTAGGCCATTATTTGAAACGTATACATTTGTTTGAAGGAGTGGTTGATCATAACATTCTGGAGTACTCTATAGGTTAGCTGATAGGGATGTGCTAAAATTAAGATGTTGGAATCTGTTATTCATAGTTTTTATTATTCCCACAAACCGTAACGTAAACCTTCCTCCCTTAACACATCAGATCACTGAATTGCTATGGTGTTCCATAACCTATAATAATTCCTGTGAGAAGGGCACACTATCTCTTGTCTGCCAAAGAGATCTCTCTATCGAAGTCCTCATATTGGTGCTAGAGTTGTGTAGAGAGTACCAGCAAATGAGGCATAGGATGGAAAGAAGTCTGCTAGGTTGAAATCTAAATTGAGATTATAATTTTTAGTGAGCTTTGGATTGTCACAATATTAGACCCGCCATAGTACTAATAAGTGATGCTTTATAAAAATCTTTTTTTGGTAGTGTTGCATTTGGTTTGGAAATATACAAGTTCTAAAAATTGACGAACAGTGGACTTTTCCATCTGCAGATTATACTGAATGGCCAACAGAGGCAGTGTTGCAGAGGAATATTTCTCTGCCTTCTCCATGCCTCGATCAATATACATGGTAAGTCAAACTCTCATTTAATAATTTTGCCATTAATAAAAAGTTCATGCCATCTGATGGCTCTCAGTGCCTTTTAGTGGGGTCTTCCGCATTTATATAATCTTCTAAGACGGTAGCAATATGGGTGACGCTATGGCTATCATGATAGTTTATCAAAGACTTTGACTGTCTATGTGGCTGACAAAATCTTCTTTAGATACTTGTGCAGACAATTTCTCCCCTGAGTTAATTACCATCTTTCAGGCTGGAATGAGGTTTCTTAGGTTAGAGCAATTGACTTACTTTCAGATGGAGGGAAGCTATTTAACCTATTTCCCTGCTCTCTGTGAGTGGGACTCTGATACTCAAGATGGACTGGTATTTAGAAACTGTGTTCTTCTAACTCTAGCCCTCTTTAAATAGGAGCCCAATGCTTTCAATGGTGCAGAGTACTTTCCATTTACACCTCCTACTTGCTGTGCAGTCTTAATCCCAGATACTTCCCTAGTGTGTAATTGCTGATGTCTGGTCCTCCGGTGTAATCGTCACCCAGGACGATTGATCAAGTGGTGCCATTACATCACAAAGCTACAGCAGGATGTCATCTCACATGAGGGCCAATCAGTTGCCTCTTCTAACTCTAGCCCTCTTTAAATAGGAGCACAATGCTTTTAATGGTTCAGTGTACTTACCCATTATACCTCCAACTTACTGTGCAGTCACATTTACAGGTAGTTACCTAGTGTGTAATTGTTGATGTCTGGTCCTCCGGTGTATTCGTCACCCAGGGCGATTGGTCAAGTGGTGCCATTACATCACAAAGATACAGCAGGATATCATCTAACATGAGGGCCAATCAGTTGCCTAGTACGCAATAGGATACATGTATCATGGTATAGCAAAAGGAGCAATGTAGACAGGATGCCCAGCTGAAGACTAAGGTGGTGAGATGAAATGACCTAGGCCATTATTTGAAACGTATACATTTGTTTGAAGGAGTGGTTGATCATAACATTCTGGAGTACTCTATAGGTTAGCTGATAAGGATGTGCTAAAATTAAGATGTAGGAATCTGTTATTCATAGTTTTTATTATTCCCACAAACCGTAACGTAAACCTTCCTCCCTTAACACATCAGATCACTGAATTGCTATGGTGTTCCATAACCTATAATAATTCCTGTGAGAAGGGCACACTATCTCTTGTCTGCCAAAGAGATCTCTCTATCGAAGTCCTCATATAGGTGCTAGAGTTGTGTAGAGAGTACCAGCAAATAAGGCATAGGATGGAAAGAAGTCTGCTAGGTTGAAATCTAAATTGAGATTATAATTTTTAGTGAGCTTTGGATTGTCACAATATTAGACCCGCCATAGTACTAATAAGTGATGCTTTATAAAAATCTTTTTTTGGTAGTGTTGCATTTGGTTTGGAAATATACAAGTTCTAAAAATTGACCAACAGTGGACTTTTCCATCTGCAGATTATACTGAATGGCCAACAGAGGCAGTGTTGCAGAGGAATATTTCTCTGCTTGCTGAGAGAAAAATAAAAAAAGAAAAGTCATTCCTCAGCCTTCTCCATTCCTCGATAAATATACATGGTAAGTCAAACTCTCATTTAATAATTTTGCCATTAATAAAAAGTTCATACCATCTGATGGCTCTCTGTGCCTTTTAGTGGGGTCTTCCGCATTTATATAATCTTCTAAGACGGTAGCAATATGGGTGACGCTACGGCCATCATGATAGTTTATCAAAGACTTTGACTGTCTATGTGGCTGACAAAATCTTCTTTAGATACTTGTGCAGACAATTTCTCCCCTGAGTTAATTACCATTTTTCAGGCTGGAATGAGGTTTCTTAAGTTAGAGCAATTGACTTGCTTTCAGATGGAGGGAAGCTATTTAACCTATTTCCCTGCTCTCTGTGAGTGGGACTCTGATACTCAAGATGGACTGGTATTTAGAAACTGTGTTCTTCTAACTCTAGCCCTCTTTAAATAGGAGCCCAATGCTTTCAATGGTGCAGAGTACTTTCCATTTACACCTCCTACTTGCTGTGCAGTCTTAATCCCAGATACTTCCCTAGTGTGTAATTGCTGATGTCTGGTCCTCCGGTGTAATCGTCACCCAGGACGATTGATCAAGTGGTGCCATTACATCACAAAGCTACAGCAGGATGTCATCTCACATGAGGGCCAATCAGTTGCCTCTTCTAACTCTAGCCCTCTTTAAATAGGAGCAAAATGCTTTTAATGGTTCAGTGTACTTTCCCATTACACCTCCTACTTGCTGTGCAGTCTTAATCCCAGATACTTCCCTAGTGTGTAATTGATGATGTCTGGTCCTCCGGTGTAATCGTCACCCAGGGCGATTGATCAAGTGGTGCCATTACATCATAAAGCTACAGCAGAATGTCATCTCACATGAGGGCCAATCAGTTACCTCTTCTAACTCTAGCCCTCTTCAAATAGGAGCGCAATGCTTTTAATGGTTCAGTGTACTTTCCCATTACACCTCCTACTTGCTGTGCAGTCATATTTACAGGTAGTTACCTAGTGTGTAATTGTTGATGTCTGGTCCTCTGGTGTAATCGTCACCCAGGACGATTGGTCAAGTGGTGCCATTACATCACAAAGCTACAGCAGGATATCATCTAACATGAGGGCCAATCAGTTGCCTAGTACGCAATAGGATACATGTATCATGGTATAGCAAAGGGAGCAATGTAGACAGGATGCCCAGCTGAAGACTAAGGTGGTGAGATGAAATGACCTAGGCCATTATTTGAAACGTATACATTTGTTTGAAGGAGTGGTTGATCATAACATTCTGGAGTACTCTATAGGTTAGCTGATAGGGATGTGCTAAAATTAAGATGTTGGAATCTGTTATTCATAGTTTTTATTATTCCCACAAACCGTAACGTAAACCTTCCTCCCTTAACACATCAGATCACTGAATTGCTATGGTGTTCCATAACCTATAATAATTCCTGTGAGAAGGGCACACTATCTCTTGTCTGCCAAAGAGATCTCTCTATCGAAGTCCTCATATTGGTGCTAGAGTTGTGTAGAGAGTACCAGCAAATGAGGCATAGGATGGAAAGAAGTCTGCTAGGTTGAAATCTAAATTGAGATTATAATTTTTAGTGAGCTTTGGATTGTCACAATATTAGACCCGCCATAGTACTAATAAGTGATGTTTTATAAAAATCTTTTTTTGGTAGTGTTGCATTTGGTTTGGAAATATACAAGTTCTAAAAATTGACGAACAGTGGACTTTTCCATCTGCAGATTATACTGAATGGCCAACAGAGGCAGTGTTGCAGAGGAATATTTCTCTGCCTTCTCCATGCCTCGATCAATATACATGGTAAGTCAAACTCTCATTTAATAATTTTGCCATTAATAAAAAGTTCATGCCATCTGATGGCTCTCAGTGCCTTTTAGTGGGGTCTTCCGCATTTATATAATCTTCTAAGACGGTAGCAATATGGGTGACGCTATGGCTATCATGATAGTTTATCAAAGACTTTGACTGTCTATGTGGCTGACAAAATCTTCTTTAGATACTTGTGCAGACAATTTCTCCCCTGAGTTAATTACCATCTTTCAGGCTGGAATGAGGTTTCTTAGGTTAGAGCAATTGACTTACTTTCAGATGGAGGGAAGCTATTTAACCTATTTCCCTGCTCTCTGTGAGTGGGACTCTGATACTCAAGATGGACTGGTATTTAGAAACTGTGTTCTTCTAACTCTAGCCCTCTTTAAATAGGAGCCCAATGCTTTCAATGGTGCAGAGTACTTTCCATTTACACCTCCTACTTGCTGTGCAGTCTTAATCCCAGATACTTCCCTAGTGTGTAATTGCTGATGTCTGGTCCTCCGGTGTAATCGTCACCCAGGACGATTGATCAAGTGGTGCCATTACATCACAAAGCTACAGCAGGATGTCATCTCACATGAGGGCCAATCAGTTGCCTCTTCTAACTCTAGCCCTCTTTAAATAGGAGCACAATGCTTTTAATGGTTCAGTGTACTTACCCATTATACCTCCTACTTACTGTGCAGTCACATTTACAGGTAGTTACCTAGTGTGTAATTGTTGATGTCTGGTCCTCCGGTGTATTCGTCACCCAGGGCGATTGGTCAAGTGGTGCCATTACATCACAAAGATACAGCAGGATATCATCTAACATGAGGGCCAATCAGTTGCCTAGTACGCAATAGGATACATGTATCATGGTATAGCAAAAGGAGCAATGTAGACAGGATGCCCAGCTGAAGACTAAGGTGGTGAGATGAAATGACCTAGGCCATTATTTGAAACGTATACATTTGTTTGAAGGAGTGGTTGATCATAACATTCTGGAGTGCTCTATAGGTTAGCTGATAAGGATGTGCTAAAATTAAGATGTTGGAATCTGTTATTCATAGTTTTTATTATTCCCACAAACCGTAACGTAAACCTTCCTCCCTTAACACATCAGATCACTGAATTGCTATGGTGTTCCATAACCTATAATAATTCCTGTGAGAAGGGCACACTATCTCTTGTCTGCCAAAGAGATCTCTCTATCGAAGTCCTCATATAGGTGCTAGAGTTGTGTAGAGAGTACCAGCAAATAAGGCATAGGATGGAAAGAAGTCTGCTAGGTTGAAATCTAAATTGAGATTATAATTTTTAGTGAGCTTTGGATTGTCACAATATTAGACCCGCCATAGTACTAATAAGTGATGCTTTATAAAAATCTTTTTTTGGTAGTGTTGCATTTGGTTTGGAAATATACAAGTTCTAAAAATTGACGAACAGTGGACTTTTCCATCTGCAGATTATACTGAATGGCCAACAGAGGCAGTGTTGCAGAGGAATATTTCTCTGCCTTCTCCATGCCTCGATCAATATACATGGTAAGTCAAACTCTCATTTAATAATTTTGCCATTAATAAAAAGTTCATGCCATCTGATGGCTCTCAGTGCCTTTTAGTGGGGTCTTCCGCATTTATATAATCTTCTAAGACGGTAGCAATATGGGTGACGCTATGGCTATCATGATAGTTTATCAAAGACTTTGACTGTCTATGTGGCTGACAAAATCTTCTTTAGATACTTGTGCAGAAAATTTCTCCCCTGAGTTAATTACCATCTTTCAGGCTGGAATGAGGTTTCTTAGGTTAGAGCAATTGACTTACTTTCAGATGGAGGGAAGCTATTTAACCTATTTCCCTGCTCTCTGTGAGTGGGACTCTGATACTCAAGATGGACTGGTATTTAGAAACTGTGTTCTTCTAACTCTAGCCCTCTTTAAATAGGAGCCCAATGCTTTCAATGGTGCAGAGTACTTTCCATTTACACCTCCTACTTGCTGTGCAGTCTTAATCCCAGATACTTCCCTAGTGTGTAATTGCTGATGTCTGGTCCTCCGGTGTAATCGTCACCCAGGACGATTGATCAAGTGGTGCCATTACATCACAAAGCTACAGCAGGATGTCATCTCACATGAGGGCCAATCAGTTGCCTCTTCTAACTCTAGCCCTCTTTAAATAGGAGCACAATGCTTTTAATGGTTCAGTGTACTTACCCATTATACCTCCTACTTACTGTGCAGTCACATTTACAGGTAGTTACCTAGTGTGTAATTGTTGATGTCTGGTCCTCCGGTGTATTCGTCACCCAGGGCGATTGGTCAAGTGGTGCCATTACATCACAAAGATACAGCAGGATATCATCTAACATGAGGGCCAATCAGTTGCCTAGTACGCAATAGGATACATGTATCATGGTATAGCAAAAGGAGCAATGTAGACAGGATGCCCAGCTGAAGACTAAGGTGGTGAGATGAAATGACCTAGGCCATTATTTGAAACGTATACATTTGTTTGAAGGAGTGGTTGATCATAACATTCTGGAGTACTCTATAGGTTAGCTGATAAGGATGTGCTAAAATTAAGATGTAGGAATCTGTTATTCATAGTTTTTATTATTCCCACAAACCGTAACGTAAACCTTCCTCCCTTAACACATCAGATCACTGAATTGCTATGGTGTTCCATAACCTATAATAATTCCTGTGAGAAGGGCACACTATCTCTTGTCTGCCAAAGAGATCTCTCTATCGAAGTCCTCATATAGGTGCTAGAGTTGTGTAGAGAGTACCAGCAAATAAGGCATAGGATGGAAAGAAGTCTGCTAGGTTGAAACCTAAATTGAGATTATAATTTTTAGTGAGCTTTGGATTGTCACAATATTAGACCCGCCATAGTACTAATAAGTGATGCTTTATAAAAATCTTTTTTTGGTAGTGTTGCATTTGGTTTGGAAATATACAAGTTCTAAAAATTGACGAACAGTGGACTTTTCCATCTGCAGATTATACTGAATGGCCAACAGAGGCAGTGTTGCAGAGGAATATTTCTCTGCTTGCTGAGAGAAAAATAAAAAAAGAAAAGTCATTCCTCAGCCTTCTCCATTCCTCGATAAATATACATGGTAAGTCAAACTCTCATTTAATAATTTTGCCATTAATAAAAAGTTCATACCATCTGATGGCTCTCTGTGCCTTTTAGTGGGGTCTTCCGCATTTATATAATCTTCTAAGACGGTAGCAATATGGGTGACGCTACGGCCATCATGATAGTTTATCAAAGACTTTGACTGTCTATGTGGCTGACAAAATCTTCTTTAGATACTTGTGCAGACAATTTCTCCCCTGAGTTAATTACCATCTTTCAGGCTGGAATGAGGTTTCTTAGGTTAGAGCAATTGACTTGCTTTCAGATGGAGGGAAGCTATTTAACCTATTTCCCTGCTCTCTGTGAGTGGGACTCTGATACTCAAGATGGACTGGTATTTAGAAACTGTGTTCTTCTAACTCTAGCCCTCTTTAAATAGGAGCCCAATGCTTTCAATGGTGCAGAGTACTTTCCATTTACACCTCCTACTTGCTGTGCAGTCTTAATCCCAGATACTTCCCTAGTGTGTAATTGCTGATGTCTGGTCCTCCGGTGTAATCGTCACCCAGGACGATTGATCAAGTGGTGCCATTACATCACAAAGCTACAGCAGGATGTCATCTCACATGAGGGCCAATCAGTTGCCTCTTCTAACTCTAGCCCTCTTTAAATAGGAGCAAAATGCTTTTAATGGTTCAGTGTACTTTCCCATTACACCTCCTACTTGCTGTGCAGTCTTAATCCCAGATACTTCCCTAGTGTGTAATTGATGATGTCTGGTCCTCCGGTGTAATCGTCACCCAGGGCGATTGATCAAGTGGTGCCATTACATCATAAAGCTACAGCAGAATGTCATCTCACATGAGGGCCAATCAGTTACCTCTTCTAACTCTAGCCCTCTTTAAATAGGAGCGCAATGCTTTTAATGGTTCAGTGTACTTTCCCATTACACCTCCTACTTGCTGTGCAGTCATATTTACAGGTAGTTACCTAGTGTGTAATTGTTGATGTCTGGTCCTCTGGTGTAATCGTCACCCAGGACGATTGGTCAAGTGGTGCCATTACATCACAAAGCTACAGCAGGATATCATCTAACATGAGGGCCAATCAGTTGCCTAGTACGCAATAGGATACATGTATCATGGTATAGCAAAGGGAGCAATGTAGACAGGATGCCCAGCTGAAGACTAAGGTGGTGAGATGAAATGACCTAGGCCATTATTTGAAACGTATACATTTGTTTGAAGGAGTGGTTGATCATAACATTCTGGAGTACTCTATAGGTTAGCTGATAGGGATGTGCTAAAATTAAGATGTTGGAATCTGTTATTCATAGTTTTTATTATTCCCACAAACCGTAACGTAAACCTTCCTCCCTTAACACATCAGATCACTGAATTGCTATGGTGTTCCATAACCTATAATAATTCCTGTGAGAAGGGCACACTATCTCTTGTCTGCCAAAGAGATCTCTCTATCGAAGTCCTCATATTGGTGCTAGAGTTGTGTAGAGAGTACCAGCAAATGAGGCATAGGATGGAAAGAAGTCTGCTAGGTTGAAATCTAAATTGAGATTATAATTTTTAGTGAGCTTTGGATTGTCACAATATTAGACCCGCCATAGTACTAATAAGTGATGCTTTATAAAAATCTTTTTTTGGTAGTGTTGCATTTGGTTTGGAAATATACAAGTTCTAAAAATTGACGAACAGTGGACTTTTCCATCTGCAGATTATACTGAATGGCCAACAGAGGCAGTGTTGCAGCGGAATATTTCTCTGCCTTCTCCATGCCTCGATCAATATACATGGTAAGTCAAACTCTCATTTAATAATTTTGCCATTAATAAAAAGTTCATGCCATCTGATGGCTCTCAGTGCCTTTTAGTGGGGTCTTCCGCATTTATATAATCTTCTAAGACGGTAGCAATATGGGTGACGCTATGGCTATCATGATAGTTTATCAAAGACTTTGACTGTCTATGTGGCTGACAAAATCTTCTTTAGATACTTGTGCAGACAATTTCTCCCCTGAGTTAATTACCATCTTTCAGGCTGGAATGAGGTTTCTTAGGTTAGAGCAATTGACTTACTTTCAGATGGAGGGAAGCTATTTAACCTATTTCCCTGCTCTCTGTGAGTGGGACTCTGATACTCAAGATGGACTGGTATTTAGAAACTGTGTTCTTCTAACTCTAGCCCTCTTTAAATAGGAGCCCAATGCTTTCAATGGTGCAGAGTACTTTCCATTTACACCTCCTACTTGCTGTGCAGTCTTAATCCCAGATACTTCCCTAGTGTGTAATTGCTGATGTCTGGTCCTCCGGTGTAATCGTCACCCAGGACGATTGATCAAGTGGTGCCATTACATCACAAAGCTACAGCAGGATGTCATCTCACATGAGGGCCAATCAGTTGCCTCTTCTAACTCTAGCCCTCTTTAAATAGGAGCACAATGCTTTTAATGGTTCAGTGTACTTACCCATTATACCTCCTACTTACTGTGCAGTCACATTTACAGGTAGTTACCTAGTGTGTAATTGTTGATGTCTGGTCCTCCGGTGTATTCGTCACCCAGGGCGATTGGTCAAGTGGTGCCATTACATCACAAAGATACAGCAGGATATCATCTAACATGAGGGCCAATCAGTTGCCTAGTACGCAATAGGATACATGTATCATGGTATAGCAAAAGGAGCAATGTAGACAGGATGCCCAGCTGAAGACTAAGGTGGTGAGATGAAATGACCTAGGCCATTATTTGAAACGTATACATTTGTTTGAAGGAGTGGTTGATCATAACATTCTGGAGTACTCTATAGGTTAGCTGATAAGGATGTGCTAAAATTAAGATGTTGGAAACTGTTATTCATAGTTTTTATTATTCCCACAAACCGTAACGTAAACCTTCCTCCCTTAACACATCAGATCACTGAATTGCTATGGTGTTCCATAACCTATAATAATTCCTGTGAGAAGGGCACACTATCTCTTGTCTGCCAAAGAGATCTCTCTATCGAAGTCCTCATATAGGTGCTAGAGTTGTGTAGAGAGTACCAGCAAATAAGGCATAGGATGGAAAGAAGTCTGCTAGGTTGAAATCTAAATTGAGATTATAATTTTTAGTGAGCTTTGGATTGTCACAATATTAGACCCGCCATAGTACTAATAAGTGATGCTTTATAAAAATCTTTTTTTGGTAGTGTTGCATTTGGTTTGGAAATATACAAGTTCTAAAAATTGACGAACAGTGGACTTTTCCATCTGCAGATTATACTGAATGGCCAACAGAGGCAGTGTTGCAGAGGAATATTTCTCTGCCTTCTCCATGCCTCGATCAATATACATGGTAAGTCAAACTCTCATTTAATAATTTTGCCATTAATAAAAAGTTCATGCCATCTGATGGCTCTCAGTGCCTTTTAGTGGGGTCTTCCGCATTTATATAATCTTCTAAGACGGTAGCAATATGGGTGACGCTATGGCTATCATGATAGTTTATCAAAGACTTTGACTGTCTATGTGGCTGACAAAATCTTCTTTAGATACTTGTGCAGAAAATTTCTCCCCTGAGTTAATTACCATCTTTCAGGCTGGAATGAGGTTTCTTAGGTTAGAGCAATTGACTTACTTTCAGATGGAGGGAAGCTATTTAACCTATTTCCCTGCTCTCTGTGAGTGGGACTCTGATACTCAAGATGGACTGGTATTTAGAAACTGTGTTCTTCTAACTCTAGCCCTCTTTAAATAGGAGCCCAATGCTTTCAATGGTGCAGAGTACTTTCCATTTACACCTCCTACTTGCTGTGCAGTCTTAATCCCAGATACTTCCCTAGTGTGTAATTGCTGATGTCTGGTCCTCCGGTGTAATCGTCACCCAGGACGATTGATCAAGTGGTGCCATTACATCACAAAGCTACAGCAGGATGTCATCTCACATGAGGGCCAATCAGTTGCCTCTTCTAACTCTAGCCCTCTTTAAATAGGAGCACAATGCTTTTAATGGTTCAGTGTACTTACCCATTATACCTCCTACTTACTGTGCAGTCACATTTACAGGTAGTTACCTAGTGTGTAATTGTTGATGTCTGGTCCTCCGGTGTATTCGTCACCCAGGGCGATTGGTCAAGTGGTGCCATTACATCACAAAGATACAGCAGGATATCATCTAACATGAGGGCCAATCAGTTGCCTAGTACGCAATAGGATACATGTATCATGGTATAGCAAAAGGAGCAATGTAGACAGGATGCCCAGCTGAAGACTAAGGTGGTGAGATGAAATGACCTAGGCCATTATTTGAAACGTATACATTTGTTTGAAGGAGTGGTTGATCATAACATTCTGGAGTACTCTATAGGTTAGCTGATAAGGATGTGCTAAAATTAAGATGTAGGAATCTGTTATTCATAGTTTTTATTATTCCCACAAACCGTAACGTAAACCTTCCTCCCTTAACACATCAGATCACTGAATTGCTATGGTGTTCCATAACCTATAATAATTCCTGTGAGAAGGGCACACTATCTCTTGTCTGCCAAAGAGATCTCTCTATCGAAGTCCTCATATAGGTGCTAGAGTTGTGTAGAGAGTACCAGCAAATAAGGCATAGGATGGAAAGAAGTCTGCTAGGTTGAAATCTAAATTGAGATTATAATTTTTAGTGAGCTTTGGATTGTCACAATATTAGACCCGCCATAGTACTAATAAGTGATGCTTTATAAAAATCTTTTTTTGGTAGTGTTGCATTTGGTTTGGAAATATACAAGTTCTAAAAATTGACCAACAGTGGACTTTTCCATCTGCAGATTATACTGAATGGCCAACAGAGGCAGTGTTGCAGAGGAATATTTCTCTGCTTGCTGAGAGAAAAATAAAAAAAGAAAAGTCATTCCTCAGCCTTCTCCATTCCTCGATAAATATACATGGTAAGTCAAACTCTCATTTAATAATTTTGCCATTAATAAAAAGTTCATACCATCTGATGGCTCTCTGTGCCTTTTAGTGGGGTCTTCCGCATTTATATAATCTTCTAAGACGGTAGCAATATGGGTGACGCTACGGCCATCATGATAGTTTATCAAAGACTTTGACTGTCTATGTGGCTGACAAAATCTTCTTTAGATACTTGTGCAGACAATTTCTCCCCTGAGTTAATTACCATCTTTCAGGCTGGAATGAGGTTTCTTAGGTTAGAGCAATTGACTTGCTTTCAGATGGAGGGAAGCTATTTAACCTATTTCCCTGCTCTCTGTGAGTGGGACTCTGATACTCAAGATGGACTGGTATTTAGAAACTGTGTTCTTCTAACTCTAGCCCTCTTTAAATAGGAGCCCAATGCTTTCAATGGTGCAGAGTACTTTCCATTTACACCTCCTACTTGCTGTGCAGTCTTAATCCCAGATACTTCCCTAGTGTGTAATTGCTGATGTCTGGTCCTCCGGTGTAATCGTCACCCAGGACGATTGATCAAGTGGTGCCATTACATCACAAAGCTACAGCAGGATGTCATCTCACATGAGGGCCAATCAGTTGCCTCTTCTAACTCTAGCCCTCTTTAAATAGGAGCAAAATGCTTTTAATGGTTCAGTGTACTTTCCCATTACACCTCCTACTTGCTGTGCAGTCTTAATCCCAGATACTTCCCTAGTGTGTAATTGATGATGTCTGGTCCTCCGGTGTAATCGTCACCCAGGGCGATTGATCAAGTGGTGCCATTACATCATAAAGCTACAGCAGAATGTCATCTCACATGAGGGCCAATCAGTTACCTCTTCTAACTCTAGCCCTCTTTAAATAGGAGCGCAATGCTTTTAATGGTTCAGTGTACTTTCCCATTACACCTCCTACTTGCTGTGCAGTCATATTTACAGGTAGTTACCTAGTGTGTAATTGTTGATGTCTGGTCCTCTGGTGTAATCGTCACCCAGGACGATTGGTCAAGTGGTGCCATTACATCACAAAGCTACAGCAGGATATCATCTAACATGAGGGCCAATCAGTTGCCTAGTACGCAATAGGATACATGTATCATGGTATAGCAAAGGGAGCAATGTAGACAGGATGCCCAGCTGAAGACTAAGGTGGTGAGATGAAATGACCTAGGCCATTATTTGAAACGTATACATTTGTTTGAAGGAGTGGTTGATCATAACATTCTGGAGTACTCTATAGGTTAGCTGATAGGGATGTGCTAAAATTAAGATGTTGGAATCTGTTATTCATAGTTTTTATTATTCCCACAAACCGTAACGTAAACCTTCCTCCCTTAACACATCAGATCACTGAATTGCTATGGTGTTCCATAACCTATAATAATTCCTGTGAGAAGGGCACACTATCTCTTGTCTGCCAAAGAGATCTCTCTATCGAAGTCCTCATATTGGTGCTAGAGTTGTGTAGAGAGTACCAGCAAATGAGGCATAGGATGGAAAGAAGTCTGCTAGGTTGAAATCTAAATTGAGATTATAATTTTTAGTGAGCTTTGGATTGTCACAATATTAGACCCGCCATAGTACTAATAAGTGATGCTTTATAAAAATCTTTTTTTGGTAGTGTTGCATTTGGTTTGGAAATATACAAGTTCTAAAAATTGACGAACAGTGGACTTTTCCATCTGCAGATTATACTGAATGGCCAACAGAGGCAGTGTTGCAGCGGAATATTTCTCTGCCTTCTCCATGCCTCGATCAATATACATGGTAAGTCAAACTCTCATTTAATAATTTTGCCATTAATAAAAAGTTCATGCCATCTGATGGCTCTCAGTGCCTTTTAGTGGGGTCTTCCGCATTTATATAATCTTCTAAGACGGTAGCAATATGGGTGACGCTATGGCTATCATGATAGTTTATCAAAGACTTTGACTGTCTATGTGGCTGACAAAATCTTCTTTAGATACTTGTGCAGACAATTTCTCCCCTGAGTTAATTACCATCTTTCAGGCTGGAATGAGGTTTCTTAGGTTAGAGCAATTGACTTACTTTCAGATGGAGGGAAGCTATTTAACCTATTTCCCTGCTCTCTGTGAGTGGGACTCTGATACTCAAGATGGACTGGTATTTAGAAACTGTGTTCTTCTAACTCTAGCCCTCTTTAAATAGGAGCCCAATGCTTTCAATGGTGCAGAGTACTTTCCATTTACACCTCCTACTTGCTGTGCAGTCTTAATCCCAGATACTTCCCTAGTGTGTAATTGCTGATGTCTGGTCCTCCGGTGTAATCGTCACCCAGGACGATTGATCAAGTGGTGCCATTACATCACAAAGCTACAGCAGGATGTCATCTCACATGAGGGCCAATCAGTTGCCTCTTCTAACTCTAGCCCTCTTTAAATAGGAGCACAATGCTTTTAATGGTTCAGTGTACTTACCCATTATACCTCCTACTTACTGTGCAGTCACATTTACAGGTAGTTACCTAGTGTGTAATTGTTGATGTCTGGTCCTCCGGTGTATTCGTCACCCAGGGCGATTGGTCAAGTGGTGCCATTACATCACAAAGATACAGCAGGATATCATCTAACATGAGGGCCAATCAGTTGCCTAGTACGCAATAGGATACATGTATCATGGTATAGCAAAAGGAGCAATGTAGACAGGATGCCCAGCTGAAGACTAAGGTGGTGAGATGAAATGACCTAGGCCATTATTTGAAACGTATACATTTGTTTGAAGGAGTGGTTGATCATAACATTCTGGAGTACTCTATAGGTTAGCTGATAAGGATGTGCTAAAATTAAGATGTTGGAATCTGTTATTCATAGTTTTTATTATTCCCACAAACCGTAACGTAAACCTTCCTCCCTTAACACATCAGATCACTGAATTGCTATGGTGTTCCATAACCTATAATAATTCCTGTGAGAAGGGCACACTATCTCTTGTCTGCCAAAGAGATCTCTCTATCGAAGTCCTCATATAGGTGCTAGAGTTGTGTAGAGAGTACCAGCAAATAAGGCATAGGATGGAAAGAAGTCTGCTAGGTTGAAATCTAAATTGAGATTATAATTTTTAGTGAGCTTTGGATTGTCACAATATTAGACCCGCCATAGTACTAATAAGTGATGCTTTATAAAAATCTTTTTTTGGTAGTGTTGCATTTGGTTTGGAAATATACAAGTTCTAAAAATTGACGAACAGTGGACTTTTCCATCTGCAGATTATACTGAATGGCCAACAGAGGCAGTGTTGCAGAGGAATATTTCTCTGCCTTCTCCATGCCTCGATCAATATACATGGTAAGTCAAACTCTCATTTAATAATTTTGCCATTAATAAAAAGTTCATGCCATCTGATGGCTCTCAGTGCCTTTTAGTGGGGTCTTCCGCATTTATATAATCTTCTAAGACGGTAGCAATATGGGTGACGCTATGGCTATCATGATAGTTTATCAAAGACTTTGACTGTCTATGTGGCTGACAAAATCTTCTTTAGATACTTGTGCAGAAAATTTCTCCCCTGAGTTAATTACCATCTTTCAGGCTGGAATGAGGTTTCTTAGGTTAGAGCAATTGACTTACTTTCAGATGGAGGGAAGCTATTTAACCTATTTCCCTGCTCTCTGTGAGTGGGACTCTGATACTCAAGATGGACTGGTATTTAGAAACTGTGTTCTTCTAACTCTAGCCCTCTTTAAATAGGAGCCCAATGCTTTCAATGGTGCAGAGTACTTTCCATTTACACCTCCTACTTGCTGTGCAGTCTTAATCCCAGATACTTCCCTAGTGTGTAATTGCTGATGTCTGGTCCTCCGGTGTAATCGTCACCCAGGACGATTGATCAAGTGGTGCCATTACATCACAAAGCTACAGCAGGATGTCATCTCACATGAGGGCCAATCAGTTGCCTCTTCTAACTCTAGCCCTCTTTAAATAGGAGCACAATGCTTTTAATGGTTCAGTGTACTTACCCATTATACCTCCTACTTACTGTGCAGTCACATTTACAGGTAGTTACCTAGTGTGTAATTGTTGATGTCTGGTCCTCCGGTGTATTCGTCACCCAGGGCGATTGGTCAAGTGGTGCCATTACATCACAAAGATACAGCAGGATATCATCTAACATGAGGGCCAATCAGTTGCCTAGTACGCAATAGGATACATGTATCATGGTATAGCAAAAGGAGCAATGTAGACAGGATGCCCAGCTGAAGACTAAGGTGGTGAGATGAAATGACCTAGGCCATTATTTGAAACGTATACATTTGTTTGAAGGAGTGGTTGATCATAACATTCTGGAGTACTCTATAGGTTAGCTGATAAGGATGTGCTAAAATTAAGATGTAGGAATCTGTTATTCATAGTTTTTATTATTCCCACAAACCGTAACGTAAACCTTCCTCCCTTAACACATCAGATCACTGAATTGCTATGGTGTTCCATAACCTATAATAATTCCTGTGAGAAGGGCACACTATCTCTTGTCTGCCAAAGAGATCTCTCTATCGAAGTCCTCATATAGGTGCTAGAGTTGTGTAGAGAGTACCAGCAAATAAGGCATAGGATGGAAAGAAGTCTGCTAGGTTGAAATCTAAATTGAGATTATAATTTTTAGTGAGCTTTGGATTGTCACAATATTAGACCCGCCATAGTACTAATAAGTGATGCTTTATAAAAATCTTTTTTTGGTAGTGTTGCATTTGGTTTGGAAATATACAAGTTCTAAAAATTGACCAACAGTGGACTTTTCCATCTGCAGATTATACTGAATGGCCAACAGAGGCAGTGTTGCAGAGGAATATTTCTCTGCTTGCTGAGAGAAAAATAAAAAAAGAAAAGTCATTCCTCAGCCTTCTCCATTCCTCGATAAATATACATGGTAAGTCAAACTCTCATTTAATAATTTTGCCATTAATAAAAAGTTCATACCATCTGATGGCTCTCTGTGCCTTTTAGTGGGGTCTTCCGCATTTATATAATCTACTAAGACGGTAGCAATATGGGTGACGCTACGGCCATCATGATAGTTTATCAAAGACTTTGACTGTCTATGTGGCTGACAAAATCTTCTTTAGATACTTGTGCAGACAATTTCTCCCCTGAGTTAATTACCATCTTTCAGGCTGGAATGAGGTTTCTTAGGTTAGAGCAATTGACTTGCTTTCAGATGGAGGGAAGCTATTTAACCTATTTCCCTGCTCTCTGTGAGTGGGACTCTGATACTCAAGATGGACTGGTATTTAGAAACTGTGTTCTTCTAACTCTAGCCCTCTTTAAATAGGAGCCCAATGCTTTCAATGGTGCAGAGTACTTTCCATTTACACCTCCTACTTGCTGTGCAGTCTTAATCCCAGATACTTCCCTAGTGTGTAATTGCTGATGTCTGGTCCTCCGGTGTAATCGTCACCCAGGACGATTGATCAAGTGGTGCCATTACATCACAAAGCTACAGCAGGATGTCATCTCACATGAGGGCCAATCAGTTGCCTCTTCTAACTCTAGCCCTCTTTAAATAGGAGCAAAATGCTTTTAATGGTTCAGTGTACTTTCCCATTACACCTCCTACTTGCTGTGCAGTCTTAATCCCAGATACTTCCCTAGTGTGTAATTGATGATGTCTGGTCCTCCGGTGTAATCGTCACCCAGGGCGATTGATCAAGTGGTGCCATTACATCATAAAGCTACAGCAGAATGTCATCTCACATGAGGGCCAATCAGTTACCTCTTCTAACTCTAGCCCTCTTTAAATAGGAGCGCAATGCTTTTAATGGTTCAGTGTACTTTCCCATTACACCTCCTACTTGCTGTGCAGTCATATTTACAGGTAGTTACCTAGTGTGTAATTGTTGATGTCTGGTCCTCTGGTGTAATCGTCACCCAGGACGATTGGTCAAGTGGTGCCATTACATCACAAAGCTACAGCAGGATATCATCTAACATGAGGGCCAATCAGTTGCCTAGTACGCAATAGGATACATGTATCATGGTATAGCAAAGGGAGCAATGTAGACAGGATGCCCAGCTGAAGACTAAGGTGGTGAGATGAAATGACCTAGGCCATTATTTGAAACGTATACATTTGTTTGAAGGAGTGGTTGATCATAACATTCTGGAGTACTCTATAGGTTAGCTGATAGGGATGTGCTAAAATTAAGATGTTGGAATCTGTTATTCATAGTTTTTATTATTCCCACAAACCGTAACGTAAACCTTCCTCCCTTAACACATCAGATCACTGAATTGCTATGGTGTTCCATAACCTATAATAATTCCTGTGAGAAGGGCACACTATCTCTTGTCTGCCAAAGAGATCTCTCTATCGAAGTCCTCATATTGGTGCTAGAGTTGTGTAGAGAGTACCAGCAAATGAGGCATAGGATGGAAAGAAGTCTGCTAGGTTGAAATCTAAATTGAGATTATAATTTTTAGTGAGCTTTGGATTGTCACAATATTAGACCCGCCATAGTACTAATAAGTGATGCTTTATAAAAATCTTTTTTTGGTAGTGTTGCATTTGGTTTGGAAATATACAAGTTCTAAAAATTGACGAACAGTGGACTTTTCCATCTGCAGATTATACTGAATGGCCAACAGAGGCAGTGTTGCAGAGGAATATTTCTCTGCCTTCTCCATGCCTCGATCAATATACATGGTAAGTCAAACTCTCATTTAATAATTTTGCCATTAATAAAAAGTTCATGCCATCTGATGGCTCTCAGTGCCTTTTAGTGGGGTCTTCCGCATTTATATAATCTTCTAAAACGGTAGCAATATGGGTGACGCTATGGCTATCATGATAGTTTATCAAAGACTTTGACTGTCTATGTGGCTGACAAAATCTTCTTTAGATACTTGTGCAGACAATTTCTCCCCTGAGTTAATTACCATCTTTCAGGCTGGAATGAGGTTTCTTAGGTTAGAGCAATTGACTTACTTTCAGATGGAGGGATGCTATTTAACCTATTTCCCTGCTCTCTGTGAGTGGGACTCTGATACTCAAGATGGACTGGTATTTAGAAACTGTGTTCTTCTAACTCTAGCCCTCTTTAAATTGGAGCCCAATGCTTTCAATGGTGCAGAGTACTTTCCATTTACACCTCCTACTTGCTGTGCAGTCTTAATCCCAGATACTTCCCTAGTGTGTAATTGCTGATGTCTGGTCCTCCGGTGTAATCGTCACCCAGGACGATTGATCAAGTGGTGCCATTACATCACAAAGCTACAGCAGGATGTCATCTCACATGAGGGCCAATCAGTTGCCTCTTCTAACTCTAGCCCTCTTTAAATAGGAGCACAATGCTTTTAATGGTTCAGTGTATTTACCCATTATACCTCCTACTTACTGTGCAGTCACATTTACAGGTAGTTACCTAGTGTGTAATTGTTGATGTCTGGTCCTCCGGTGTATTCGTCACCCAGGACGATTGGTCAAGTGGTGCCATTACATCACAAAGATACAACAGGATATCATCTAACATGAGGGCCAATCAGTTGCCTAGTACGCAATAGGATACATGTATCATGGTATAGCAAAGGGAGCAATGTAGACAGGATGCCCAGCTGAAGACTAAGGTGGTGAGATGAAATGACCTAGGCCATTATTTGAAACGTATACATTTGTTTGAAGGAGTGGTTGATCATAACATTCTGGAGTACTCTATAGGTTAGCTGATAGGGATGTGCTAAAATTAAGATGTTGGAATCTGTTATTCATAGTTTTTATTATTCCCACAAACCGTAACGTAAACCTTCCTCCCTTAACACATCAGATCACTGAATTGCTATGGTGTTCCATAACCTCTAATAATTCCTGTGAGAAGGGCACACTATCTCTTGTCTGCCAAAGAGATCTCTCTATCGAAGTCCTCATATAGGTGCTAGAGTTGTGTAGAGAGTACCAGCAAATGAGGCATAGGATGGAAAGAAGTCTGCTAGGTTGAAATCTAAATTGAGATTATAATTTTTAGTGAGCTTTGGATTGTCACAATATTAGACCCGCCATAGTACTAATAAGTGATGCTTTATAAAAATCTTTTTTTGGTAGTGTTGCATTTGGTTTGGAAATATACAAGTTCTAAAAATTGACGAACGGTGGACTTTTCCATCTGCAGATTATACTGAATGGCCAACAGAGGCAGTGTTGCAGAGGAATATTTCTCTGCTTGCTGAGAGAAAAATAAAAAAAGAAAAGTCATTCCTCAGCCTTCTCCATTCCTCGATAAATATACATGGTAAGTCAAACTCTCATTTAATAATTTTGCCATTAATAAAAAGTTCATACCATCTGATGGCTCTCTGTGCCTTTTAGTGGGGTCTTCCGCATTTATATAATCTTCTAAGACGGTAGCAATATGGGTGACGCTACGGCCATCATGATAGTTTATCAAAGACTTTGACTGTCTATGTGGCTGACAAAATCTTCTTTAGATACTTGTGCAGACAATTTCTCCCCTGAGTTAATGACCATATTTCAGGCTGGAATGAGGTTTCTTAGGTTAGAGCAATTGACTTACTTTCAGATGGAGGGAAGCTATTTAACCTATTTCCCTGCTCTCTGTGAGTGGGACTCTGATACTCAAGATGGACTGGTATTTAGAAACTGTGTTCTTCTAACTCTAGCCCTCTTTAAATAGGAGCCCAATGCTTTCAATGGTGCAGAGTACTTTCCATTTACACCTCCTACTTGCTGTGCAGTCTTAATCCCAGATACTTCCCTAGTGTGTAATTGATGAGGTCTGGTCCTCCGGTGTAATCGTCACCCAGGGCGATTGATCAAGTGGTGCCATTACATCATAAAGCTACAGCAGGATGTCATCTCACATGAGAGCCAATCAGTTACCTCTTCTAACTCTAGCCCTCTTTAAATAGGAGCGCAATGCTTTTAATGGTTCAGTATACTTTCCCATTACACCTCCTACTTGCTGTGCAGTCATATTTACAGGTAGTTACCTAGTGTGTAATTGTTGATGTCTGGTCCTCCGGCGTAATCGTCACCCAGGACGATTGGTCAAGTGGTGCCATTACATCACAAAGCTACAGCAGGATATCATCTAACATGAGGGCCAATCAGTTGCCTAGTACGCAATAGGATACATGTATCATGGTATAGCAAAGGGAGCAATGTAGACAGGATGCCCAGCTGAAGACTAAGGTGGTGAGATGAAATGACCTAGGCCATTATTTGAAACGTATACATTTGTTTGAAGGAGTGGTTGATCATAACATTCTGGAGTACTCTATAGGTTAGCTGATAGGGATGTGCTAAAATTAAGATGTTGGAATCTGTTATTCATAGTTTTTATTATTCCCACAAACCGTAACGTAAACCTTCCTCCCTTAACACATCAGATCACTGAATTGCTATGGTGTTCCATAACCTATAATAATTCCTGTGAGAAGGGCACACTATCTCTTGTCTGCCAAAGAGATCTCTCTATCGAAGTCCTCATATTGGTGCTAGAGTTGTGTAGAGAGTACCAGCAAATGAGGCATAGGATGGAAAGAAGTCTGCTAGGTTGAAATCTAAATTGAGATTATAATTTTTAGTGAGCTTTGGATTGTCACAATATTAGACCCGCCATAGTACTAATAAGTAATGCTTTATAAAAATCTTTTTTTGGTAGTGTTGCATTTGGTTTGGAAATATTCAAGTTCTAAAAATTGATTAACTGTGGACTTTTCCATCTGCAGATTATACTGAATGGCCAACAGAGGCAGTGTTGCAGAGGAATATTTCTCTGCTTGCTGAGAGAAAAATAAAAAAAGAAAAGTCATTCCCCAGCCTTCTCCATGCCTCGATCTATATACATGGTAAGTCAAACTCTCATTTAATAATTTTGCCATTAATAAAAAGTTCATACCATCTGATGGCTCGCAGTGCCTTTTAGTGGGGTCTTCCGCATTTATATAATCTTCTAAGACGGTAGCAATATGGGTGATGCTATGGCTATCATGATAGTTTATCAAAGACTTTGACTGTCTATGTGGCTGACAAAATCTTCTTTAGATACTTGTGCAGGCAATTTCTCCTCTGAGTTAATTACCATCTTTCAGGCTGGAATGAGGTTTCTTAGGTTAGAGCAATTGACTTACTTTCAGATGGAGGGAAGCTATTTAACCTGTTTCTCTGCTCTCTGTGAGTGGGACTCCGATACTCAAGATGGACTGGTATTTAGAAACTGTGTTCTTCTAACTCTAGCCCTCTTTAAATAGGAGCCCAATGCTTTCAATGGTGCAGAGTACTTTCCATTTACACCTCCTACTTGCTGTTCAGTCTTATTCCCAGAGACTTCCCTAGTGTGTAATTGCTGATGTCTGGTCCTCCGGTGTAATGGTCACCCAGGGCGATTGATCAAGTGGTGCCATTACATCACAAAGCTACAGCAGGATATCATCTAACATGAGGGCCAATCAGTTGCCTAGTACGCAACAGGATACAATCAATCAATCAATCAATCAGTGACACTTATAGAGCGCGCTACATACCCGTAGGGTCTCAAGGCGCTGGGGGGGGGGGGGTGCCGCTACTGCTCGAACAGCCAGGTCTCCAGCTTCTTCCTGAAGGAGAGGTGGTCTTGGGTCAGGCGCAGGTCGGGAGGGAGGGAGTTCCAGGTCTTGGCGGCCAGGTAGGAGAAGGACCTTCCTCCTGTAGTCGCTCTTCGGATGCGGGGGACGGCGGCGAGGGCGTGGTTGGCTGATCGGAGGTGGCGTTTGGGAGCGTAGAAGTTGATCCGGCTGTTGAGGTAGCTCGGGCCTTGGTCGTGTAGGGCTTTGTGTGCGTGGGTGAGGAGGCGGAAGGTGATTCTTTTGTTGACGGGGAGCCAGTGAAGGTCTCTCAGATGTCCGGTGATGTGGCTGGTTCGTGGGATGTCGAGGATGAGTCTGGCTGAGGCGTTCTGGATCCGCTGGAGTCTCTTCTGGAGCTTGGCGGTGGTACCGGCGTAGAGGGCGTTGCCGTAGTCCAGTCGGCTGGTGACGAGGGCCTGGGTGACGGTCTTCCTGGTCTCGGTGGGGATCCACCGGAAGATCTTCCGTAGCATGCGTAGGATGTTGAAGCACGCCGAGGAGACGTTGTTGACTTGCCTGGTCATGGAGAGGGAGGAGTCCAGGATGAAGCCCAGGTTGCGTGCATGGTCTGTCGGTTTGGGTGCGGTGCCCAGGGCGGGAGGCCACCAGGAGTCGTCCCAGGCGGAGGGGGAAGAGCCCAGGATGAGGACCTCCGTCTTGTCAGAGTTCAGTTTCAGGCGGCTGGTTGTCATCCACATGGCTACCTCTTTCATCCCTTCGTGCAGGTTGGCTCTGGCGGAGGCGGGGTCGTTGGTCAGGGAGAGGATCAGCTGGGTGTCGTCGGCGTAGGAGATTATGCTGAGGTTGTGTTTGCGTACGATGGCCACGAGGGGGCTCATGTAGACGTTGAAGAGGGTGGGGCTCAGAGATGATCCTTGAGGGACGCCGCAGATGACTTCGGAGGCCTCTGACTTGTACGGTGGTAGGCGGACTCTCTGTGTTCTTCCGTCGAGGAAGGAGATGATCCATTCCAGCGCCTTGTCCTGGATTCCGATGTTGCTGAGGCGCTGTACTAGGGTGCGGTGGCAGACCGTGTCGAATGCCGCGGAGAGGTCTAGGAGGATGAGGGCCGCTGTTTCTCCATTGTCCATCAGGGCTCGGATGTCATCGGTGGCGGCGATGAGGGCGGTCTCGGTGCTGTGATTGGCTCGGAAGCCGGACTGTGAGGGGTCGAGGGATCCGTTCGTCTCGAGGAAGGCGGCCATCTGCTTGTTGACGGTCTTCTCGATGACTTTGGCTGGAAACGGGAGGAGCGAGTAGGGCGGTAGTTCTTGAGTTCGGTGGGGTCCGCTGTTGGTTTCTTGAGTAGGGCGCTGAGTTCGGCGTGTTTCCAGCTCTCAGGGAAGGTGGCGGTGTCGAATGATGTGTTGATGATGTCTCGCAGGTGGGGTGCGATGACAGCGTCGGCCTTGTTGAAGACGTGGTGAGGGCAGGGGTCGGTCGGTGATCCGGAGTGGATGGAGTTCATCGTGCGGATGGTGTCTTCGGTGCTGATCGGGGTCCAGGCGTGGAGGGTGGTGGTGGGGGGTGATTGTTCGGTCATGGTGTGCGTTGGTTGGTTGTTGAAGCTGTTGTGTATGTCCGCGATCTTGTTGTGGAAGTATGAAGCGAGGGAGTTGCAGAGGTCTTGCGATGGGGTGATGTCGTTGTTTCCTGCGCTGGGGTTGGAAAGCTCTTTCACGATGTTGAAGAGTTCCTTGCAGTTGTGTGCGTTGTTGTCCAACCGTTCCTTGAATGCTGTTTTCTTGGCGGCGCGGATCAGCTGGTGGTGCTTCCGGGTGGCAAGCTTGAAGGAGGTCCTGTTGTCCGGTGTAGGTTCCCTTCTCCAGACTTTCTCGAGGGCTCGGCAGTTCTTCTTGGAGCTCTTGAGTTCGTCGGTGAACCACGGGGCTTTCTTGCTTCCGGGTCTGCTGGGCGGGGTCCTCAGCGGGGCGAGCTCGTCCGTGCAGATGCTGATCCACTTCGTGAGGTTGTCGGCGGCCTGGCTGGGGTTCGCTGAGCTGGCAGGAGGGTGCTGGCTCAGGGAGGTGGCGAGCTGGTCTGCTGTGATCTTGTTCCAGCTTCTGCGGGCGGCCTGTTGCTGGTGGGTCGTCGTTCTCTTGAAGGTGAAGTGGACGCAGCTGTGGTCCGTCCAGTGGAGTCCTGTGGCGTGGCTGAAGGCGATGTCTGTGCTGGAAGAGAAGACTGCGTCGAGTCTGTGTCCGGCGAGGTGGGTGGGGGTGGACACCAGTTGCTTGAGTCCCAGGTTGGCGAGGTTGTCCAGCAGGGTGGTGGTGTTGCGGTCGTTGTTGTTCTCCAGGTGGAAGTTGAGGTCCCCCAGGAGGATGTAGTCAGCGGAGGGGAGGGCATGCGGGCTGACGAAGTCGGCAATGTCCTCGCTGAATTGTGTGCGTGGTCCAGGGGGTCGGTAGATCAGGGTGCCTCTGAGGGTGGTGTTCGGGTTGGTGTGGATCTGGAAATGCAGGTGTTCGGCGGTGGTCAGGGTGTTGTCGGTGCTGGTCGTGAGACGGATGGTGTTCTTGTGGATGATGGCGATGCCTCCTCCCATCTGGTTGGCGTTGCGGTCCCTCCGGACGATCTTGTAGCCCTCTGGGATAGCGATGGCGATGTCGGGAGCTGATGAGGCGTTCATCCAGGTCTCCGTGAGGAAGGCAACGTCCGGGGCTGTGGCGTCTAGGAGGTTCCAGAGTTCGATGGCGTGTCTGTGGACGGAGCGGGTGTTGAGCAGGATGCACTTGAGGTGGGTGCTGCTGGTGTTCGACTTGGCGGGTGCTGGTGTGAGGCAGGTCCGGATGCAGGTGAATTTGCAGGCGTGGCAGCTGAAAGGTCCGTGGTTGCGTCGTGGTGTGGCTTGATGGCATTCTGGGAGTCGGCCGGAGTTGAGAGCGATGAGGGTACATGTATCATGGTATAGCAAAGGGAGCAATGTAGACAGGATGCCCAGCTGAAGACTAAGGTGGTGAGATGAAATGACCTAGGCCATTATTTGAAACGTATACATTTGTTTGAAGGAGTAGTTGATCATAACATTCTGGAGTACTCTATAGGTTAGCTAATAGGGATGTGCTAAAATTAGGATGTTGGAATCTGTTGTTCATAGTTTTTATTATTCCCACAAACCGTAGCGTAAACCTTCCTCCCTTAACACATCAGATCACTGAATTGCTATGGTGTTCCATAACCTATAATAATTCCTGTGAGAAGGGCTCACTATCTCTTGTCTGCCAAAGAGATCTCTCTATCGAAGTCCTCATATAGGTGCTAGAGTTGTGTAGAGAGTACCAGCAAATGAGGCATAGGATGGAAAGAAGTCTGCTATTTTGAAATCTAAATTGAGATTATAATTTTTAGTGAGCTTTGGATTGTCACAATGTTAGACCCGCCATAGTACTAATAATTGATGCTTCATAAAAATCTTTTTTTGGTAGTGTTGCATTTGGTTTGGAAATATTCAAGTTCTAAAAATTGACTAACAGTGGACTTTTCCATCTGCAGATTATACTGAATGGCCAACAGAGGCAGTGTTGCAGAGGAATATTTCTCTGCTTACTGAGAGAAAAATAAAAAAAAGAAAAGTCAATCCCCAGCCTTCTCCATGCCTCGATCAATATACATGGTAAGTCAAACTCTCATTTAATATTTTTGCCATTAATAAAAAGTTCATACCATCTGATGGCTCTCAGTGCCTTTTAGTGGGGTCTTCCGCATTTATATAATCTTCTAAGACGGTAGCAATATGGGTGACGCTATGGCTATCATGATAGTTTATCAAAGACTTTGACTGTCTATGTGGCTGACAAAATCTTCGTTAGATACTTGTGCAGGCAATTTCTCCTCTGAGTTAATTACCATCTTTCAGGCTGGAATGAGGTTTCTTAGGTTAGAGCAATTGACTTACTTTCAGATGGAGGGAAGCTATTTAACCTGTTTCCCTACTCTCTGTGAGTGGGACTCTGATACTCAAGATAGACTGGTATTTAGAAACTGTGTTCTTCTAACTCTAGCCCTCTTTAAATAGGAGCCCAATGCTGTCAATGGTGCAGAGTACTTTCCATTTACACCTCCTACTTGCTGTGCAGTCTTATTCCCAGAGACTTCCCTAGTGTGTAATTGCTGATGTCTGGTCCTCCGGTGTAATCGTCACCCAGGGAGATTGATCAAGTGGTGCCATTACATCACAAAGCTACAGCAGGATGTCATCTCACATGAGGGCCAATCAGTTGCCTCTTCTAACTCTAGCCCTCTTTAAATAGGAGCACAATAC
This sequence comes from Lissotriton vulgaris, assembly GCF_964263255.1. Classification (NCBI taxonomy): domain Eukaryota; kingdom Metazoa; phylum Chordata; class Amphibia; order Caudata; family Salamandridae; genus Lissotriton; species Lissotriton vulgaris. Next base: position 273,776,453 of record NC_141698.1, on the reverse strand, counting down.
TTTTAATGGTTCAGTGTACTTTCCCATTACACCTCCTACTTGCTGTTCAGTCTTATTCCCAGAGACTTCCCTAGTGTGTAATTGCTGATGTCTGGTCCTCCGGTGTAATCGTCACCCAGGGCGATTGATCAAGTGGTGCCATTACATCACAAAGCTACAGCAGGATATCATCTAACATGAGGGCCAATCAGTTGCCTAGTACGCAATAGGATACATGTATCATGGTATAGCAAAGGGAGCAATGTAGACAGGATACCCAGCTGAAGACTAAGGTGGTGAGATGAAATGACCTAGGCCATTATTTGAAACGTATACATTTGTTTGAAGGAGTGGTTGATCATAACATTCTGGAGTACTCTATAGGTTAGCTGATAGGGATGTGCTAAAATTAGGATGTTGGAATCTGTTATTCATAGTTTTTATTATTCCCACAAACCGTAGCGTAAACCTTCCTCCCTTAACACATCAGATCACTGAATTGCTATGGTGTTCCATAACCTATAATAATTCCTGTGAGAAGGGCACACTATCTCTTGTCTGCCAAAGAGATCTCTCTATCGAAGTCCTTATATAGGTGCTAGAGTTGTGTAGAGAGTACCAGCAAATGAGGCATAGGATGGAAAGAAGTCTGGCTATTTTGAAATCTAAATTGAGATTATAATTTTTAGTGAGCTTTGGATTGTCACAATGTTAGACCCGCCATAGTACTAATAATTGATGCTTCATAAAAATCTTTTTTTGGTAGTGTTGCATTTGGTTTGGAAATATTCAAGTTCTAAAAATTGACTAACAGTGGACTTTTCCATCTGCAGATTATACTGAATGGCCAACAGAGGCAGTGTTGCAGAGGAATATTTCTCTGCTTGCTGAGAGAAAAATAAAAAAAGAAAAGTCATTCCCCAGCCTTCTCCATGCCTCGATATATATACATGGTAAGTCAAACTCTCATTTAATAATTTTGCCATTAATAAAAAGTTCATACCATCTGATGGCTCGCAGTGCCTTTTAGTGGGGTCTTCCGCATTTATATAATCTTCTAAGACGGTAGCAATATGGGTGATGCTATGGCTATCATGATAGTTTATCAAAGACTTTGACTGTCTATGTGGCTGACAAAATCTTCTTTTGATACTTGTGCAGGCAATTTCTCCTGTGAGTTAATTACCATCTTTCAGGCTGGAATGAGGTTTCTTAGGTTAGAGCAATTGACTTACTTTCAGATGGAGGGAAGCTATTTAACCTGTTTCTCTGCTCTCTGTGAGTGGGACTCCGATACTCAAGATGGACTGGTATTTAGAAACTGTGTTCTTCTAACTCTAGCCCTCTTTAAATAGGAGCCCAATGCTTTCAATGGTGCAGAGTACTTTCCATTTACACCTCCTACTTGCTGTTCAGTCTTATTCCCAGAGACTTCCCTAGTGTGTAATTGCTGATGTCTGGTCCTCCGGTGTAATGGTCACCCAGGGCGATTGGTCAAGTGGTGCCATTACATCACAAAGCTACAGCAGGATATCATCTAACATGAGGGCGAATCAGTTGCCTAGTACACAATAGGATACATGTATCATGGTATAGCAAAGGGAGCAATGTAGACAGGATACCCAGCTGAAGACTAAGGTGGTGAGATGAAATGACCTAGGCCATTATTTGAAACGTATACATTTGTTTGAAGGAGTGGTTGATCATAACATTCTGGAGTACTCTATAGGTTAGCTGATAGGGATGTGCTAAAATTAGGATGTTGGAATCTGTTATTCATAGTTTTTATTATTCCCACAAACCGTAGCATAAACCTTCCTCCCTTAACACATCAGATCACTGAATTGCTATGGTGTTCCATAACCTATAATAATTCCTGTGAGAAGGGCACACTATCTCTTGTCTGCCAAAGAGATCTCTCTATCGAAGTCCTCATATAGGTGCTAGAGTTGTGTAGAGAGTACCAGCAAATGAGGCATAGGATGGAAAGAAGTCTGGCTATTTTGAAATCTAAATTGACATTATAATTTTTAGTGAGCTTTGGATTGTCACAATGTTAGACCCGCCATAGTACTAATAATTGATGCTTCATAAAAATCTTTTTTTGGTAGTGTTGCATTTGGTTTTGAAATATTCAAGTTCTAAAAATTGACTAACAGTGGACTTTTCCATCTGCAGATTATACTGAATGGCCAACAGAGGCAGTGTTGCAGAGGAATATTTCTCTGCTTGCTGAGAGAAAAATAAAAAAAGAAAAGTCATTCCCCAGCCTTCTCCATGCCTCGATCAATATACATGGTAAGTCAAACTCTCATTTAATAATTTTGCCATTAATAAAAAGTTCATACCATCTGATGGCTCGCAGTGCCTTTTAGTGGGGTCTTCCGCATTTATATAATCTTCTAAGACGGTAGCAATATGGGTGACGCTATGGCTATCATGATAGTTTATCACAGACTTTGACAGTCTATGTGGCTGACAAAATCTTCTTTAGATACTTGTGCAGGCAATTTCTCCTCTGAGTTAATTACCATCTTTCAGGCTGGAATGAGGTTTCTTAGGTTAGAGCAATTGACTTACTTTCAGATGGAGGGAAGCTATTTAACCTGTTTCTCTGCTCTCTGTGAGTGGGACTCCGATACTCAAGATGGACTGGTATTTAGAAACTGTGTTCTTCTAACTCTAGCCCTCTTTAAATAGGAGCCCAATGCTTTCAATGGTGCAGAGTACTTTCCATTTACACCTCCTACTTGCTGTTCAGTCTTATTCCCAGAGACTTCCCTAGTGTGTAATTGCTGATGTCTGGTCCTCCGGTGTAATCGCCACCCAGGGCGATTGATCAAGTGGTGCCATTACATCACAAAGCTACAGCAGGATATCATCTAACATGAGGGCCAATCAGTTGCCTAGTACGCAATAGGATACATGTATCATGGTAAAGCAAAGGGAGCAATGTAGACAGGATACCCAGCTGAAGACTAAGGTGGTGAGATGAAATGACCTAGGCCATTATTTGAAACGTATGCATTTGTTTGAAGGAGTGGTTGATCAAAACATTCTGGAGTACTCTATAGGTTAGCTGATAGGGATGTGCTAAAATTAGGATGTTGGAATCTGTTATTCATAGTTTTTATTATTCCCACAAACCGTAGCGTAAACCTTCCTCCCTTAACACATCAGATCACTGAATTGCTATGGTGTTCCATAACCTATAATAATTCCTGTGAGAAGGGCACACTATCTCTTGTCTGCCAAAGAGATCTCTCTATCGAAGTCCTTATATAGGTGCTAGAGTTGTGTAGAGAGTACCAGCAAATGAGGCATAGGATGGAAAGAAGTCTGGCTATTTTGAAATCTAAATTGAGATTATAATTTTTAGTGAGCTTTGGATTGTCACAATGTTAGACCCGCCATAGTACTAATAATTGATGCTTCATAAAAATCTTTTTTTGGTAGTGTTGCATTTGGTTTGGAAATATTCAAGTTCTAAAAATTGACTAACAGTGGACTTTTCCATCTGCAGATTATACTGAATGGCCAACAGAGGCAGTGTTGCAGAGGAATATTTCTCTGCTTGCTGAGAGAAAAATAAAAAAAGAAAAGTCATTCCCCAGCCTTCTCCATGCCTCGATATATATACATGGTAAGTCAAACTCTCATTTAATAATTTTGCCATTAATAAAAAGTTCATACCATCTGATGGCTCGCAGTGCCTTTTAGTGGGGTCTTCCGCATTTATATAATCTTCTAAGACGGTAGCAATATGGGTGACGCTACGGCCATCATGATAGTTTATCAAAGACTTTGACTGTCTATGTGGCTGACAAAATCTTCTTTAGATACTTGTGCAGACAATTTCTCCCCTGAGTTAATTACCATCTTTCAGGCTGGAATGAGGTTTCTTAGGTTAGAGCAAATGACTTGCTTTCAGATGGAGGGAAGCTATTTAACCTGTTTCTCTGCTCTCTGTGAGTGGGACTCCGATACTCAAGATGGACTGGTATTTAGAAACTGTGTTCTTCTAACTCTAGCCCTCTTTAAATAGGAGCCCAATGCTTTCAATGGTGCAGAGTACTTTCCATTTACACCTCCTACTTGCTGTTCAGTCTTATTCCCAGAGACTTCCCTAGTGTGTAATTGCTGATGTCTGGTCCTCCGGTGTAATGGTCACCCAGGGCGATTGGTCAAGTGGTGCCATTACATCACAAAGCTACAGCAGGATATCATCTAACATGAGGGCCAATCAGTTGCCTAGTACACAATAGGATACATGTATCATGGTATAGCAAAGGGAGCAATGTAGACAGGATACCCAGCTGAAGACTAAGGTGGTGAGATGAAATGACCTAGGCCATTATTTGAAACGTATACATTTGTTTGAAGGAGTGGTTGATCATAACATTCTGGAGTACTCTATAGGTTAGCTGATAGGGATGTGCTAAAATTAGGATGTTGGAATCTGTTATTCATAGTTTTTATTATTCCCACAAACCGTAGCATAAACCTTCCTCCCTTAACACATCAGATCACTGAATTGCTATGGTGTTCCATAACCTATAATAATTCCTGTGAGAAGGGCACACTATCTCTTGTCTGCCAAAGAGATCTCTCTATCGAAGTCCTCATATAGGTGCTAGAGTTGTGTAGAGAGTACCAGCAAATGAGGCATAGGATGAAAAGAAGTCTGGCTATTTTGAAATCTAAATTGAGATTATAATTTTTAGTGAGCTTTGGATTGTCACAATGTTAGACCCGCCATAGTACTAATAATTGATGCTTCATAAAAATCTTTTTTTGGTAGTGTTGCTTTTGGTTTGGAAATATTCAAGTTCTAAAAATTGACTAACAGTGGACTTTTCCATCTGCAGATTATACTGAATGGCCAACAGAGGCAGTGTTGCAGAGGAATATTTCTCTGCTTGCTGAGAGAAAAATAAAAAAAGAAAAGTCATTCCCCAGCCTTCTCCATGCCTCGATATATATACATGGTAAGTCAAACTCTCATTTAATAATTTTGCCATTAATAAAAAGTTCATACCATCTGATGGCTCGCAGTGCCTTTTAGTGGGGTCTTCCGCATTTATATAATCTTCTAAGACGGTAGCAATATGGGTGATGCTATGGCTATCATGATAGTTTATCAAAGACTTTGACTGTCTATGTGGCTGACAAAATCTTCTTTTGATACTTGTGCAGGCAATTTCTCCTCTGAGTTAATTACCATCTTTCAGGCTGGAATGAGGTTTCTTAGGTTAGAGCAATTGACTTACTTTCAGATGGAGGGAAGCTATTTAACCTGTTTCTCTGCTCTCTGTGAGTGGGACTCCGATACTCAAGATGGACTGGTATTTAGAAACTGTGTTCTTCTAACTCTAGCCCTCTTTAAATAGGAGCCCAATGCTTTCAATGGTGCAGAGTACTTTCCATTTACACCTCCTACTTGCTGTTCAGTCTTATTCCCAGAGACTTCCCTAGTGTGTAATTGCTGATGTCTGGTCCTCCGGTGTAATGGTCACCCAGGGCGATTGGTCAAGTGGTGCCATTACATCACAAAGCTACAGCAGGATATCATCTAACATGAGGACGAATCAGTTGCCTAGTACACAATAGGATACATGTATCATGGTATAGCAAAGGGAGCAATGTAGACAGGATACCCAGCTGAAGACTAAGGTGGTGAGATGAAATGACCTAGGCCATTATTTGAAACGTATACATTTGTTTGAAAGAGTGGTTGATCATAACATTCTGGAGTACTCTATAGGTTAGCTGATAGGGATGTGCTAAAATTAGAATGTTGGAATCTGTTATTCATAGTTTTTATTATTCCCACAAACCGTAGCATAAACCTTCCTCCCTTAACACATCAGATCACTGAATTGCTATGGTGTTCCATAACCTATAATAATTCCTGTGAGAAGGGCACACTATCTCTTGTCTGCCAAAGAGATCTCTCTATCGAAGTCCTCCTATAGGTGCTAGAGTTGTGTAGAGAGTACCAGCAAATGAGGCATAGGATGGAAAGAAGTCTGGCTATTTTGAAATCTAAATTGAGATTATAATTTTTAGTGAGCTTTGGATTGTCACAATGTTAGACCCGCCATAGTACTAATAATTGATGCTTCATAAAAATCTTTTTTTGGTAGTGTTGCATTTGGTTTGGAAATATTCAAGTTCTAAAAATTGACTAACAGTGGACTTTTCCATCTGCAGATTATACTGAATGGCCAACAGAGGCAGTGTTGCAGAGGAATATTTCTCTGCTTGCTGAGAGAAAAATAAAAAAAGAAAAGTCATTCCCCAGCCTTCTCCATGCCTCGATATATATACATGGTAAGTCAAACTCTCATTTAATAATTTTGCCATTAATAAAAAGTTCATACCATCTGATGGCTCGCAGTGCCTTTTAGTGGGGTCTTCCGCATTTATATAATCTTCTAAGACGGTAGCAATATGGGTGATGCTATGGCTATCATGATAGTTTATCAAAGACTTTGACTGTCTATGTGGCTGACAAAATCTTCTTTTGATACTTGTGCAGGCAATTTCTCCTGTGAGTTAATTACCATCTTTCAGGCTGGAATGAGGTTTCTTAGGTTAGAGCAATTGACTTACTTTCAGATGGAGGGAAGCTATTTAACCTGTTTCTCTGCTCTCTGTGAGTGGGACTCCGATACTCAAGATGGACTGGTATTTAGAAACTGTGTTCTTCTAACTCTAGCCCTCTTTAAATAGGAGCCCAATGCTTTCAATGGTGCAGAGTACTTTCCATTTACACCTCCTACTTGCTGTTCAGTCTTATTCCCAGAGACTTCCCTAGTGTGTAATTGCTGATGTCTGGTCCTCCGGTGTAATGGTCACCCAGGGCGATTGGTCAAGTGGTGCCATTACATCACAAAGCTACAGCAGGATATCATCTAACATGAGGGCGAATCAGTTGCCTAGTACACAATAGGATACATGTATCATGGTATAGCAAAGGGAGCAATGTAGACAGGATACCCAGCTGAAGACTAAGGTGGTGAGATGAAATGACCTAGGCCATTATTTGAAACGTATACATTTGTTTGAAGGAGTGGTTGATCATAACATTCTGGAGTACTCTATAGGTTAGCTGATAGGGATGTGCTAAAATTAGGATGTTGGAATCTGTTATTCATAGTTTTTATTATTCCCACAAACCGTAGCATAAACCTTCCTCCCTTAACACATCAGATCACTGAATTGCTATGGTGTTCCATAACCTATAATAATTCCTGTGAGAAGGGCACACTATCTCTTGTCTGCCAAAGAGATCTCTCTATCGAAGTCCTCATATAGGTGCTAGAGTTGTGTAGAGAGTACCAGCAAATGAGGCATAGGATGGAAAGAAGTCTGGCTATTTTGAAATCTAGATTGACATTATAATTTTTAGTGAGCTTTGGATTGTCACAATGTTAGACCCGCCATAGTACTAATAATTGATGCTTCATAAAAATCTTTTTTTGGTAGTGTTGCATTTGGTTTTGAAATATTCAAGTTCTAAAAATTGACTAACAGTGGACTTTTCCATCTGCAGATTATACTGAATGGCCAACAGAGGCAGTGTTGCAGAGGAATATTTCTCTGCTTGCTGAGAGAAAAATAAAAAAAGAAAAGTCATTCCCCAGCCTTCTCCATGCCTCGATCAATATACATGGTAAGTCAAACTCTCATTTAATAATTTTGCCATTAATAAAAAGTTCATACCATCTGATGGCTCGCAGTGCCTTTTAGTGGGGTCTTCCGCATTTATATAATCTTCTAAGACGGTAGCAATATGGGTGACGCTATGGCTATCATGATAGTTTATCACAGACTTTGACAGTCTATGTGGCTGACAAAATCTTCTTTAGATACTTGTGCAGGCAATTTCTCCTCTGAGTTAATTACCATCTTTCAGGCTGGAATGAGGTTTCTTAGGTTAGAGCAATTGACTTACTTTCAGATGGAGGGAAGCTATTTAACCTGTTTCTCTGCTCTCTGTGAGTGGGACTCCGATACTCAAGATGGACTGGTATTTAGAAACTGTGTTCTTCTAACTCTAGCCCTCTTTAAATAGGAGCCCAATGCTTTCAATGGTGCAGAGTACTTTCCATTTACACCTCCTACTTGCTGTTCAGTCTTATTCCCAGAGACTTCCCTAGTGTGTAATTGCTGATGTCTGGTCCTCCGGTGTAATCGCCACCCAGGGCGATTGATCAAGTGGTGCCATTACATCACAAAGCTACAGCAGGATATCATCTAACATGAGGGCCAATCAGTTGCCTAGTACGCAATAGGATACATGTATCATGGTAAAGCAAAGGGAGCAATGTAGACAGGATACCCAGCTGAAGACTAAGGTGGTGAGATGAAATGACCTAGGCCATTATTTGAAACGTATGCATTTGTTTGAAGGAGTGGTTGATCAAAACATTCTGGAGTACTCTATAGGTTAGCTGATAGGGATGTGCTAAAATTAGGATGTTGGAATCTGTTATTCATAGTTTTTATTATTCCCACAAACCGTAGCGTAAACCTTCCTCCCTTAACACATCAGATCACTGAATTGCTATGGTGTTCCATAACCTATAATAATTCATGTGAGAAGGGCACACTATCTCTTGTCTGCCAAAGAGATCTCTCTATCGAAGTCCTCATATAGGTGCTAGAGTTGTGTAGAGAGTACCAGCAAATGAGGCATAGGATGGAAAGAAGTCTGGCTATTTTGAAATCTAAATTGACATTATAATTTTTAGTGAGCTTTGGATTGTCACAATGTTAGACCCGCCATAGTACTAATAATTGATGCTTCATAAAAATCTTTTTTTGGTAGTGTTGCATTTGGTTTTGAAATATTCAAGTTCTAAAAATTGACTAACAGTGGACTTTTCCATCTGCAGATTATACTGAATGGCCAACAGAGGCAGTGTTGCAGAGGAATATTTCTCTGCTTGCTGAGAGAAAAATAAAAAAAGAAAAGTCATTCCCCAGCCTTCTCCATGCCTCGATCAATATACATGGTAAGTCAAACTCTCATTTAATAATTTTGCCATTAATAAAAAGTTCATACCATCTGATGGCTCGCAGTGCCTTTTAGTGGGGTCTTCCGCATTTATATAATCTTCTAAGACGGTAGCAATATGGGTGACGCTATGGCTATCATGATAGTTTATCACAGACTTTGACAGTCTATGTGGCTGACAAAATCTTCTTTAGATACTTGTGCAGGCAATTTCTCCTCTGAGTTAATTACCATCTTTCAGGCTGGAATGAGGTTTCTTAGGTTAGAGCAATTGACTTACTTTCAGATGGAGGGAAGCTATTTAACCTGTTTCTCTGCTCTCTGTGAGTGGGACTCCGATACTCAAGATGGACTGGTATTTAGAAACTGTGTTCTTCTAACTCTAGCCCTCTTTAAATAGGAGCCCAATGCTTTCAATGGTGCAGAGTACTTTCCATTTACACCTCCTACTTGCTGTTCAGTCTTATTCCCAGAGACTTCCCTAGTGTGTAATTGCTGATGTCTGGTCCTCCGGTGTAATGGTCACCCAGGGCGATTGGTCAAGTGGTGCCATTACATCACAAAGCTACAGCAGGATATCATCTAACATGAGGGCCAATCAGTTGCCTAGTACACAATAGGATACATGTATCATGGTATAGCAAAGGGAGCAATGTAGACAGGATACCCAGCTGAAGACTAAGGTGGTGAGATGAAATGACCTAGGCCATTATTTGAAACGTATACATTTGTTTGAAGGAGTGGTTGATCATAACATTCTGGAGTACTCTATAGGTTAGCTGATAGGGATGTGCTAAAATTAGGATGTTGGAATCTGTTATTCATAGTTTTTATTATTCCCACAAACCGTAGCATAAACCTTCCTCCCTTAACACATCAGATCACTGAATTGCTATGGTGTTCCATAACCTATAATAATTCCTGTGAGAAGGGCACACTATCTCTTGTCTGCCAAAGAGATCTCTCTATCGAAGTCCTCATATAGGTGCTAGAGTTGTGTAGAGAGTACCAGCAAATGAGGCATAGGATGAAAAGAAGTCTGGCTATTTTGAAATCTAAATTGAGATTATAATTTTTAGTGAGCTTTGGATTGTCACAATGTTAGACCCGCCATAGTACTAATAATTGATGCTTCATAAAAATCTTTTTTTGGTAGTGTTGCTTTTGGTTTGGAAATATTCAAGTTCTAAAAATTGACTAACAGTGGACTTTTCCATCTGCAGATTATACTGAATGGCCAACAGAGGCAGTGTTGCAGAGGAATATTTCTCTGCTTGCTGAGAGAAAAATAAAAAAAGAAAAGTCATTCCCCAGCCTTCTCCATGCCTCGATATATATACATGGTAAGTCAAACTCTCATTTAATAATTTTGCCATTAATAAAAAGTTCATACCATCTGATGGCTCGCAGTGCCTTTTAGTGGGGTCTTCCGCATTTATATAATCTTCTAAGACGGTAGCAATATGGGTGATGCTATGGCTATCATGATAGTTTATCAAAGACTTTGACTGTCTATGTGGCTGACAAAATCTTCTTTTGATACTTGTGCAGGCAATTTCTCCTCTGAGTTAATTACCATCTTTCAGGCTGGAATGAGGTTTCTTAGGTTAGAGCAATTGACTTACTTTCAGATGGAGGGAAGCTATTTAACCTGTTTCTCTGCTCTCTGTGAGTGGGACTCCGATACTCAAGATGGACTGGTATTTAGAAACTGTGTTCTTCTAACTCTAGCCCTCTTTAAATAGGAGCCCAATGCTTTCAATGGTGCAGAGTACTTTCCATTTACACCTCCTACTTGCTGTTCAGTCTTATTCCCAGAGACTTCCCTAGTGTGTAATTGCTGATGTCTGGTCCTCCGGTGTAATGGTCACCCAGGGCGATTGGTCAAGTGGTGCCATTACATCACAAAGCTACAGCAGGATATCATCTAACATGAGGACGAATCAGTTGCCTAGTACACAATAGGATACATGTATCATGGTATAGCAAAGGGAGCAATGTAGACAGGATACCCAGCTGAAGACTAAGGTGGTGAGATGAAATGACCTAGGCCATTATTTGAAACGTATACATTTGTTTGAAAGAGTGGTTGATCATAACATTCTGGAGTACTCTATAGGTTAGCTGATAGGGATGTGCTAAAATTAGGATGTTGGAATCTGTTATTCATAGTTTTTATTATTCCCACAAACCGTAGCATAAACCTTCCTCCCTTAACACATCAGATCACTGAATTGCTATGGTGTTCCATAACCTATAATAATTCCTGTGAGAAGGGCACACTATCTCTTGTCTGCCAAAGAGATCTCTCTATCGAAGTCCTCCTATAGGTGCTAGAGTTGTGTAGAGAGTACCAGCAAATGAGGCATAGGATGGAAAGAAGTCTGGCTATTTTGAAATCTAAATTGAGATTATAATTTTTAGTGAGCTTTGGATTGTCACAATGTTAGACCCGCCATAGTACTAATAATTGATGCTTCATAAAAATCTTTTTTTGGTAGTGTTGCTTTTGGTTTGGAAATATTCAAGTTCTAAAAATTGACTAACAGTGGACTTTTCCATCTGCAGATTATACTGAATGGCCAACAGAGGCAGTGTTGCAGAGGAATATTTCTCTGCTTGCTGAGAGAAAAATAAAAAAAGAAAAGTCATTCCCCAGCCTTCTCCATGCCTCGATATATATACATGGTAAGTCAAACTCTCATTTAATAATTTTGCCATTAATAAAAAGTTCATACCATCTGATGGCTCGCAGTGCCTTTTAGTGGGGTCTTCCGCATTTATATAATCTTCTAAGACGGTAGCAATATGGGTGATGCTATGGCTATCATGATAGTTTATCAAAGACTTTGACTGTCTATGTGGCTGACAAAATCTTCTTTTGATACTTGTGCAGGCAATTTCTCCTCTGAGTTAATTACCATCTTTCAGGCTGGAATGAGGTTTCTTAGGTTAGAGCAATTGACTTACTTTCAGATGGAGGGAAGCTATTTAACCTGTTTCTCTGCTCTCTGTGAGTGGGACTCCGATACTCAAGATGGACTGGTATTTAGAAACTGTGTTCTTCTAACTCTAGCCCTCTTTAAATAGGAGCCCAATGCTTTCAATGGTGCAGAGTACTTTCCATTTACACCTCCTACTTGCTGTTCAGTCTTATTCCCAGAGACTTCCCTAGTGTGTAATTGCTGATGTCTGGTCCTCCGGTGTAATGGTCACCCAGGGCGATTGGTCAAGTGGTGCCATTACATCACAAAGCTACAGCAGGATATCATCTAACATGAGGACGAATCAGTTGCCTAGTACACAATAGGATACATGTATCATGGTATAGCAAAGGGAGCAATGTAGACAGGATACCCAGCTGAAGACTAAGGTGGTGAGATGAAATGACCTAGGCCATTATTTGAAACGTATACATTTGTTTGAAAGAGTGGTTGATCATAACATTCTGGAGTACTCTATAGGTTAGCTGATAGGGATGTGCTAAAATTAGGATGTTGGAATCTGTTATTCATAGTTTTTATTATTCCCACAAACCGTAGCATAAACCTTCCTCCCTTAACACATCAGATCACTGAATTGCTATGGTGTTCCATAACCTATAATAATTCCTGTGAGAAGGGCACACTATCTCTTGTCTGCCAAAGAGATCTCTCTATCGAAGTCCTCCTATAGGTGCTAGAGTTGTGTAGAGAGTACCAGCAAATGAGGCATAGGATGGAAAGAAGTCTGGCTATTTTGAAATCTAAATTGAGATTATAATTTTTAGTGAGCTTTGGATTGTCACAATGTTAGACCCGCCATAGTACTAATAATTGATGCTTCATAAAAATCTTTTTTTGGTAGTGTTGCATTTGGTTTGGAAATATTCAAGTTCTAAAAATTGACTAACAGTGGACTTTTCCATCTGCAGATTATACTGAATGGCCAACAGAGGCAGTGTTGCAGAGGAATATTTCTCTGCTTGCTGAGAGAAAAATAAAAAAAGAAAAGTAATTCCCCAGCCTTCTCCATGCCTCGATATATATACATGGTAAGTCAAACTCTCATTTAATAATTTTGCCATTAATAAAAAGTTCATACCATCTGATGGCTCGCAGTGCCTTTTAGTGGGGTCTTCCGCATTTATATAATCTTCTAAGACGGTAGCAATATGGGTGATGCTATGGCTATCATGATAGTTTATCAAAGACTTTGACTGTCTATGTGGCTGACAAAATCTTCTTTTGATACTTGTGCAGGCAATTTCTCCTGTGAGTTAATTACCATCTTTCAGGCTGGAATGAGGTTTCTTAGGTTAGAGCAATTGACTTACTTTCAGATGGAGGGAAGCTATTTAACCTGTTTCTCTGCTCTCTGTGAGTGGGACTCCGATACTCAAGATGGACTGGTATTTAGAAACTGTGTTCTTCTAACTCTAGCCCTCTTTAAATAGGAGCCCAATGCTTTCAATGGTGCAGAGTACTTTCCATTTACACCTCCTACTTGCTGTTCAGTCTTATTCCCAGAGACTTCCCTAGTGTGTAATTGCTGATGTCTGGTCCTCCGGTGTAATGGTCACCCAGGGCGATTGGTCAAGTGGTGCCATTACATCACAAAGCTACAGCAGGATATCATCTAACATGAGGGCGAATCAGTTGCCTAGTACACAATAGGATACATGTATCATGGTATAGCAAAGGGAGCAATGTAGACAGGATACCCAGCTGAAGACTAAGGTGGTGAGATGAAATGACCTAGGCCATTATTTGAAACGTATACATTTGTTTGAAGGAGTGGTTGATCATAACATTCTGGAGTACTCTATAGGTTAGCTGATAGGGATGTGCTAAAATTAGGATGTTGGAATCTGTTATTCATAGTTTTTATTATTCCCACAAACCGTAGCATAAACCTTCCTCCCTTAACACATCAGATCACTGAATTGCTATGGTGTTCCATAACCTATAATAATTCCTGTGAGAAGGGCACACTATCTCTTGTCTGCCAAAGAGATCTCTCTATCGAAGTCCTCATATAGGTGCTAGAGTTGTGTAGAGAGTACCAGCAAATGAGGCATAGGATGGAAAGAAGTCTGGCTATTTTGAAATCTAGATTGACATTATAATTTTTAGTGAGCTTTGGATTGTCACAATGTTAGACCCGCCATAGTACTAATAATTGATGCTTCATAAAAATCTTTTTTTGGTAGTGTTGCATTTGGTTTTGAAATATTCAAGTTCTAAAAATTGACTAACAGTGGACTTTTCCATCTGCAGATTATACTGAATGGCCAACAGAGGCAGTGTTGCAGAGGAATATTTCTCTGCTTGCTGAGAGAAAAATAAAAAAAGAAAAGTCATTCCCCAGCCTTCTCCATGCCTCGATCAATATACATGGTAAGTCAAACTCTCATTTAATAATTTTGCCATTAATAAAAAGTTCATACCATCTGATGGCTCGCAGTGCCTTTTAGTGGGGTCTTCCGCATTTATATAATCTTCTAAGACGGTAGCAATATGGGTGACGCTATGGCTATCATGATAGTTTATCACAGACTTTGACAGTCTATGTGGCTGACAAAATCTTCTTTAGATACTTGTGCAGGCAATTTCTCCTCTGAGTTAATTACCATCTTTCAGGCTGGAATGAGGTTTCTTAGGTTAGAGCAATTGACTTACTTTCAGATGGAGGGAAGCTATTTAACCTGTTTCTCTGCTCTCTGTGAGTGGGACTCCGATACTCAAGATGGACTGGTATTTAGAAACTGTGTTCTTCTAACTCTAGCCCTCTTTAAATAGGAGCCCAATGCTTTCAATGGTGCAGAGTACTTTCCATTTACACCTCCTACTTGCTGTTCAGTCTTATTCCCAGAGACTTCCCTAGTGTGTAATTGCTGATGTCTGGTCCTCCGGTGTAATCGCCACCCAGGGCGATTGATCAAGTGGTGCCATTACATCACAAAGCTACAGCAGGATATCATCTAACATGAGGGCCAATCAGTTGCCTAGTACGCAATAGGATACATGTATCATGGTAAAGCAAAGGGAGCAATGTAGACAGGATACCCAGCTGAAGACTAAGGTGGTGAGATGAAATGACCTAGGCCATTATTTGAAACATATGCATTTGTTTGAAGGAGTGGTTGATCAAAACATTCTGGAGTACTCTATAGGTTAGCTGATAGGGATGTGCTAAAATTAGGATGTTGGAATCTGTTATTCATAGTTTTTATTATTCCCACAAACCGTAGCGTAAACCTTCCTCCCTTAACACATCAGATCACTGAATTGCTATGGTGTTCCATAACCTATAATAATTCCTGTGAGAAGGGCACACTATCTCTTGTCTGCCAAAGAGATCTCTCTATCGAAGTCCATATATAGGTGCTAGAGTTGTGTAGAGAGTACCAGCAAATGAGGCATAGGATGGAAAGAAGTCTGGCTATTTTGAAATCTAAATTGAGATTATAATTTTTAGTGAGCTTTGGATTGTCACAATGTTAGACCCGCCATAGTACTAATAATTGATGCTTCATAAAAATCTTTTTTTGGTAGTGTTGCATTTGGTTTGGAAATATTCAAGTTCTAAAAATTGACTAACAGTGGACTTTTCCATCTGCAGATTATACTGAATGGCCAACAGAGGCAGTGTTGCAGAGGAATATTTCTCTGCTTGCTGAGAGAAAAATAAAAAAAGACAAATCATTCCCCAGCCTTGTCCATGCCTCGATATATATACATGGTAAGTCAAACTCTCATTTAATAATTTTGCCATTAATAAAAAGTTCATACCATCTGATGGCTCGCAGTGCCTTTTAGTGGGGTCTTCCGCATTTATATAATCTTCTAAGACGGTAGCAATATGGGTGATGCTATGGCTATCATGATAGTTTATCAAAGACTTTGACTGTCTATGTGGCTGACAAAATCTTCTTTTGATACTTGTGCAGGCAATTTCTCCTCTGAGTTAATTACCATCTTTCAGGCTGGAATGAGGTTTCTTAGGTTAGAGCAATTGACTTACTTTCAGATGGAGGGAAGCTATTTAACCTGTTTCTCTGCTCTCTGTGAGTGGGACTCCGATACTCAAGATGGACTGGTATTTAGAAACTGTGTTCTTCTAACTCTAGCCCTCTTTAAATAGGAGCCCAATGCTTTCAATGGTGCAGAGTACTTTCCATTTACACCTCCTACTTGCTGTTCAGTCTTATTCCCAGAGACTTCCCTAGTGTGTAATTGCTGATGTCTGGTCCTCCGGTGTAATGGTCACCCAGGGCGATTGGTCAAGTGGTGCCATTACATCACAAAGCTACAGCAGGATATCATCTAACATGAGGGCGAATCAGTTGCCTAGTACACAATAGGATACATGTATCATGGTATAGCAAAGGGAGCAATGTAGACAGGATACCCAGCTGAAGACTAAGGTGGTGAGATGAAATGACCTAGGCCATTATTTGAAACGTATACATTTGTTTGAAAGAGTGGTTGATCATAACATTCTGGAGTACTCTATAGGTTAGCTGATAGGGATGTGCTAAAATTAGGATGTTGGAATCTGTTATTCATAGTTTTTATTATTCCCACAAACCGTAGCATAAACCTTCCTCCCTTAACACATCAGATCACTGAATTGCTATGGTGTTCCATAACCTATAATAATTCCTGTGAGAAGGGCACACTATCTCTTGTCTGCCAAAGAGATCTCTCTATCGAAGTCCTCCTATAGGTGCTAGAGTTGTGTAGAGAGTACCAGCAAATGAGGCATAGGATGGAAAGAAGTCTGGCTATTTTGAAATCTAAATTGAGATTATAATTTTTAGTGAGCTTTGGATTGTCACAATGTTAGACCCGCCATAGTACTAATAATTGATGCTTCATAAAAATCTTTTTTTGGTAGTGTTGCATTTGGTTTGGAAATATTCAAGTTCTAAAAATTGACTAACAGTGGACTTTTCCATCTGCAGATTATACTGAATGGCCAACAGAGGCAGTGTTGCAGAGGAATATTTCTCTGCTTGCTGAGAGAAAAATAAAAAAAGAAAAGTCATTCCCCAGCCTTCTCCATGCCTCGATCAATATACATGGTAAGTCAAACTCTCATTTAATAATTTTGCCATTAATAAAAAGTTCATACCATCTGATGGCTCGCAGTGCCTTTTAGTGGGGTCTTCCGCATTTATATAATCTTCTAAGACGGTAGCAATATGGGTGACGCTATGGCTATCATGATAGTTTATCACAGACTTTGACAGTCTATGTGGCTGACAAAATCTTCTTTAGATACTTGTGCAGGCAATTTCTCCTCTGAGTTAATTACCATCTTTCAGGCTGGAATGAGGTTTCTTAGGTTAGAGCAATTGACTTACTTTCAGATGGAGGGAAGCTATTTAACCTGTTTCTCTGCTCTCTGTGAGTGGGACTCCGATACTCAAGATGGACTGGTATTTAGAAACTGTGTTCTTCTAACTCTAGCCCTCTTTAAATAGGAGCCCAATGCTTTCAATGGTGCAGAGTACTTTCCATTTACACCTCCTACTTGCTGTTCAGTCTTATTCCCAGAGACTTCCCTAGTGTGTAATTGCTGATGTCTGGTCCTCCGGTGTAATCGCCACCCAGGGCGATTGATCAAGTGGTGCCATTACATCACAAAGCTACAGCAGGATATCATCTAACATGAGGGCCAATCAGTTGCCTAGTACACAATAGGATACATGTATCATGGTATAGCAAAGGGAGCAATGTAGACAGGATACCCAGCTGAAGACTAAGGTGGTGAGATGAAATGACCTAGGCCATTATTTGAAACGTATACATTTGTTTGAAGGAGTGGTTGATCATAACATTCTGGAGTACTCTATAGGTTAGCTGATAGGGATGTGCTAAAATTAGGATGTTGGAATCTGTTATTCATAGTTTTTATTATTCCCACAAACCGTAGCGTAAACCTTCCTCCCTTAACACATCCGATCACTGAATTGCTATGGTGTTCCATAACCTATAATAATTCCTGTGAGAAGGGCACACTATCTCTTGTCTGCCAAAGAGATCTCTCTATCGAAGTCCTTATATAGGTGCTAGAGTTGTGTAGAGAGTACCAGCAAATGAGGCATAGGATGGAAAGAAGTCTGGCTATTTTAAAATCTAAATTGAGATTATAATTTTTTGTGAGCTTTGGATTGTCACAATGTTAGACCCGCCATAGTACTAATAATTGATGCTTCATAAAAATCTTTTTTTGGTAGTGTTGCATTTGGTTTGGAAATATTCAAGTTCTAAAAATTGACTAACAGTGGACTTTTCCATCTGCAGATTATACTGAATGGCCAACAGAGGCAGTGTTGCAGAGGAATATTTCTCTGCTTGCTGAGAGAAAAATAAAAAAAGAAAAGTCATTCCCCAGCCTTCTCCATGCCTCGATCAATATACATGGTAAGTCAAACTCTCATTTAATAATTTTGCCATTAATAAAAAGTTCATACCATCTGATGGCTCGCAGTGCCTTTTAGTGGGGTCTTCCGCATTTATATAATCTTCTAAGACGGTAGCAATATGGGTGACGCTATGGCTATCATGATAGTTTATCACAGACTTTGACAGTCTATGTGGCTGACAAAATCTTCTTTAGATACTTGTGCAGGCAATTTCTCCTCTGAGTTAATTACCATCTTTCAGGCTGGAATGAGGTTTCTTAGGTTAGAGCAATTGACTTACTTTCAGATGGAGGGAAGCTATTTAACCTGTTTCTCTGCTCTCTGTGAGTGGGACTCCGATACTCAAGATGGACTGGTATTTAGAAACTGTGTTCTTCTAACTCTAGCCCTCTTTAAATAGGAGCCCAATGCTTTCAATGGTGCAGAGTACTTTCCATTTACACCTCCTACTTGCTGTTCAGTCTTATTCCCAGAGACTTCCCTAGTGTGTAATTGCTGATGTCTGGTCCTCCGGTGTAATCGCCACCCAGGGCGATTGATCAAGTGGTGCCATTACATCACAAAGCTACAGCAGGATATCATCTAACATGAGGGCCAATCAGTTGCCTAGTACACAATAGGATACATGTATCATGGTATAGCAAAGGGAGCAATGTAGACAGGATACCCAGCTGAAGACTAAGGTGGTGAGATGAAATGACCTAGGCCATTATTTGAAACGTATACATTTGTTTGAAGGAGTGGTTGATCATAACATTCTGGAGTACTCTATAGGTTAGCTGATAGGGATGTGCTAAAATTAGGATGTTGGAATCTGTTATTCATAGTTTTTATTATTCCCACAAACCGTAGCATAAACCTTCCTCCCTTAACACATCAGATCACTGAATTGCTATGGTGTTCCATAACCTATAATAATTCCTGTGAGAAGGGCACACTATCTCTTGTCTGCCAAAGAGATCTCTCTATCGAAGTCCTCATATAGGTGCTAGAGTTGTGTAGAGAGTACCAGCAAATGAGGCATAGGATGGAAAGAAGTCTGGCTATTTTGAAATCTAAATTGAGATTATAATTTTTAGTGAGCTTTGGATTGTCACAATGTTAGACCCGCCATAGTACTAATAATTGATGCTTCATAAAAATCTTTTTTTGGTAGTGTTGCATTTGGTTTGGAAATATTCAAGTTCTAAAAATTGACTAACAGTGGACTTTTCCATCTGCAGATTATACTGAATGGCCAACAGAGGCAGTGTTGCAGAGGAATATTTCTCTGCTTGCTGAGAGAAAAATAAAAAAAGAAAAGTCATTCCCCAGCCTTCTCCATGCCTCGATCAATATACATGGTAATTCAAACTCTCATTTAATAATTTTGCCATTAATAAAAAGTTCATACCATCTGATGGCTCGCAGTGCCTTTTAGTGGGGTCTTCCGCATTTATATAATCTTCTAAGACGGTAGCAATATGGGTGACGCTATGGCTATCATGATAGTTTATCACAGACTTTGACAGTCTATGTGGCTGACAACATTTTCTTTAGATACTTGTGCAGGCAATTTCTCCTCTGAGTTAATTACCATCTTTCAGGCTGGAATGAGGTTTCTTAGGTTAGAGCAATTGACTTACTTTCAGATGGAGGGAAGCTATTTAACCTGTTTCTCTGCTCTCTGTGAGTGGGACTCCGATACTCAAGATGGACTGGTATTTAGAAACTGTGTTCTTCTAACTCTAGCCCTCTTTAAATAGGAGCCCAATGCTTTCAATGGTGCAGAGTACTTTCCATTTACACCTCCTACTTGCTGTTCAGTCTTATTCCCAGAGACTTCCCTAGTGTGTAATTGCTGATGTCTGGTCCTCCGGTGTAATCGCCACCCAGGGCGATTGATCAAGTGGTGCCATTACATCACAAAGCTACAGCAGGATATCATCTAACATGAGGGCCAATCAGTTGCCTAGTACGCAATAGGATACATGTATCATGGTATAGCAAAGGGAGCAATGTAGACAGGATACCCAGCTGAAGACTAAGGTGGTGAGATGAAATGACCTAGGCCATTATTTGAAACGTATACATTTGTTTGAAGGAGTGGTTGATCATAACATTCTGGAGTACTCTATAGGTTAGCTGATAGGGATGTGCTAAAATTAGGATGTTGGAATCTGTTATTCATAGTTTTTATTATTCCCACAAACCGTAGCGTAAACCTTCCTCCCTTAACACATCAGATCACTGAATTGCTATGGTGTTCCATAACCTATAATAATTCCTGTGAGAAGGGCACACTATCTCTTGTCTGCCAAAGAGATCTCTCTATCGAAGTCCTTATATAGGTGCTAGAGTTGTGTAGAGAGTACCAGCAAATGAGGCATAGGATGGAAAGAAGTCTGGCTATTTTGAAATCTAAATTGAGATTATAATTTTTAGTGAGCTTTGGATTGTCACAATGTTAGACCCGCCATAGTACTAATAATTGATGCTTCATAAAAATCTTTTTTTGGTAGTGTTGCATTTGGTTTGGAAATATTCAAGTTCTAAAAATTGACTAACAGTGGACTTTTCCATCTGCAGATTATACTGAATGGCCAACAGAGGCAGTGTTGCAGAGGAATATTTCTCTGCTTGCTGAGAGAAAAATAAAAAAAGAAAAGTCATTCCCCAGCCTTCTCCATGCCTCGATATATATACATGGTAAGTCAAACTCTCATTTAATAATTTTGCCATTAATAAAAAGTTCATACCATCTGATGGCTCGCAGTGCCTTTTAGTGGGGTCTTCTGCATTTATATAATCTTCTAAGACGGTAGCAATATGGGTGACGCTACGGCCATCATGATAGTTTATCAAAGACTTTGACTGTCTATGTGGCTGACAAAATCTTCTTTAGATACTTGTGCAGACAATTTCTCCCCTGAGTTAATTACCATCTTTCAGGCTGGAATGAGGTTTCTTAGGTTAGAGCAAATGACTTGCTTTCAGATGGAGGGAAGCTATTTAACCTGTTTCTCTGCTCTCTGTGAGTGGGACTCCGATACTCAAGATGGACTGGTATTTAGAAACTGTGTTCTTCTAACTCTAGCCCTCTTTAAATAGGAGCCCAATGCTTTCAATGGTGCAGAGTACTTTCCATTTACACCTCCTACTTGCTGTTCAGTCTTATTCCCAGAGACTTCCCTAGTGTGTAATTGCTGATGTCTGGTCCTCCGGTGTAATGGTCACCCAGGGCGATTGGTCAAGTGGTGCCATTACATCACAAAGCTACAGCAGGATATCATCTAACATGAGGGCCAATCAGTTGCCTAGTACACAATAGGATACATGTATCATGGTATAGCAAAGGGAGCAATGTAGACAGGATACCCAGCTGAAGACTAAGGTGGTGAGATGAAATGACCTAGGCCATTATTTGAAACGTATACATTTGTTTGAAGGAGTGGTTGATCATAACATTCTGGAGTACTCTATAGGTTAGCTGATAGGGATGTGCTAAAATTAGGATGTTGGAATCTGTTATTCATAGTTTTTATTATTCCCACAAACCGTAGCATAAACCTTCCTCCCTTAACACATCAGATCACTGAATTGCTATGGTGTTCCATAACCTATAATAATTCCTGTGAGAAGGGCACACTATCTCTTGTCTGCCAAAGAGATCTCTCTATCGAAGTCCTCATATAGGTGCTAGAGTTGTGTAGAGAGTACCAGCAAATGAGGCATAGGATGAAAAGAAGTCTGGCTATTTTGAAATCTAAATTGAGATTATAATTTTTAGTGAGCTTTGGATTGTCACAATGTTAGACCCGCCATAGTACTAATAATTGATGCTTCATAAAAATCTTTTTTTGGTAGTGTTGCATTTGGTTTGGAAATATTCAAGTTCTAAAAATTGACTAACAGTGGACTTTTCCATCTGCAGATTATACTGAATGGCCAACAGAGGCAGTGTTGCAGAGGAATATTTCTCTGCTTGCTGAGAGAAAAATAAAAAAAGAAAAGTCATTCCCCAGCCTTCTCCATGCCTCGATATATATACATGGTAAGTCAAACTCTCATTTAATAATTTTGCCATTAATAAAAAGTTCATACCATCTGATGGCTCGCAGTGCCTTTTAGTGGGGTCTTCCGCATTTATATAATCTTCTAAGACGGTAGCAATATGGGTGATGCTATGGCTATCATGATAGTTTATCAAAGACTTTGACTGTCTATGTGGCTGACAAAATCTTCTTTTGATACTTGTGCAGGCAATTTCTCCTCTGAGTTAATTACCATCTTTCAGGCTGGAATGAGGTTTCTTAGGTTAGAGCAATTGACTTACTTTCAGATGGAGGGAAGCTATTTAACCTGTTTCTCTGCTCTCTGTGAGTGGGACTCCGATACTCAAGATGGACTGGTATTTAGAAACTGTGTTCTTCTAACTCTAGCCCTCTTTAAATAGGAGCCCAATGCTTTCAATGGTGCAGAGTACTTTCCATTTACACCTCCTACTTGCTGTTCAGTCTTATTCCCAGAGACTTCCCTAGTGTGTAATTGCTGATGTCTGGTCCTCCGGTGTAATGGTCACCCAGGGCGATTGGTCAAGTGGTGCCATTACATCACAAAGCTACAGCAGGATATCATCTAACATGAGGGCGAATCAGTTGCCTAGTACACAATAGGATACATGTATCATGGTATAGCAAAGGGAGCAATGTAGACAGGATACCCAGCTGAAGACTAAGGTGGTGAGATGAAATGACCTAGGCCATTATTTGAAACGTATACATTTGTTTGAAAGAGTGGTTGATCATAACATTCTGGAGTACTCTATAGGTTAGCTGAGAGGGATGTGCTAAAATTAGGATGTTGGAATCTGTTATTCATAGTTTTTATTATTCCCACAAACCGTAGCATAAACCTTCCTCCCTTAACACATCAGATCACTGAATTGCTATGGTGTTCCATAACCTATAATAATTCCTGTGAGAAGGGCACACTATCTCTTGTCTGCCAAAGAGATCTCTCTATCGAAGTCCTCCTATAGGTGCTAGAGTTGTGTAGAGAGTACCAGCAAATGAGGCATAGGATGGAAAGAAGTCTGGCTATTTTGAAATCTAAATTGAGATTATAATTTTTAGTGAGCTTTGGATTGTCACAATGTTAGACCCGCCATAGTACTAATAATTGATGCTTCATAAAAATCTTTTTTTGGTAGTGTTGCATTTGGTTTGGAAATATTCAAGTTCTAAAAATTGACTAACAGTGGACTTTTCCATCTGCAGATTATACTGAATGGCCAACAGAGGCAGTGTTGCAGAGGAATATTTCTCTGCTTGCTGAGAGAAAAATAAAAAAAGAAAAGTCATTCCCCAGCCTTCTCCATGCCTCGATATATATACATGGTAAGTCAAACTCTCATTTAATAATTTTGCCATTAATAAAAAGTTCATACCATCTGATGGCTCGCAGTGCCTTTTAGTGGGGTCTTCCGCATTTATATAATCTTCTAAGACGGTAGCAATATGGGTGATGCTATTGCTATCATGATAGTTTATCAAAGACTTTGACTGTCTATGTGGCTGACAAAATCTTCTTTTGATACTTGTGCAGGCAATTTCTCCTCTGAGTTAATTACCATCTTTCAGGCTGGAATGAGGTTTCTTAGGTTAGAGCAATTGACTTACTTTCAGATGGAGGGAAGCTATTTAACCTGTTTCTCTGCTCTCTGTGAGTGGGACTCCGATACTCAAGATGGACTGGTATTTAGAAACTGTGTTCTTCTAACTCTAGCCCTCTTTAAATAGGAGCCCAATGCTTTCAATGGTGCAGAGTACTTTCCATTTACACCTCCTACTTGCTGTTCAGTCTTATTCCCAGAGACTTCCCTAGTGTGTAATTGCTGATGTCTGGTCCTCCGGTGTAATGGTCACCCAGGGCGATTGGTCAAGTGGTGCCATTACATCACAAAGCTACAGCAGGATATCATCTAACATGAGGGCGAATCAGTTGCCTAGTACACAATAGGATACATGTATCATGGTATAGCAAAGGGAGCAATGTAGACAGGATACCCAGCTGAAGACTAAGGTGGTGAGATGAAATGACCTAGGCCATTATTTGAAACGTATACATTTGTTTGAAAGAGTGGTTGATCATAACATTCTGGAGTACTCTATAGGTTAGCTGATAGGGATGTGCTAAAATTAGGATGTTGGAATCTGTTATTCATAGTTTTTATTATTCCCACAAACCGTAGCATAAACCTTCCTCCCTTAACACATCAGATCACTGAATTGCTATGGTGTTCCATAACCTATAATAATTCCTGTGAGAAGGGCACACTATCTCTTGTCTGCCAAAGAGATCTCTCTATCGAAGTCCTCATATAGGTGCTAGAGTTGTGTAGAGAGTACCAGCAAATGAGGCATAGGATGGAAAGAAGTCTGGCTATTTTGAAATCTAAATTGACATTATAATTTTTAGTGAGCTTTGGATTGTCACAATGTTAGACCCGCCATAGTACTAATAATTGATGCTTCATAAAAATCTTTTTTTGGTAGTGTTGCATTTGGTTTTGAAATATTCAAGTTCTAAAAATTGACTAACAGTGGACTTTTCCATCTGCAGATTATACTGAATGGCCAACAGAGGCAGTGTTGCAGAGGAATATTTCTCTGCTTGCTGAGAGAAAAATAAAAAAAGAAAAGTCATTCCCCAGCCTTCTCCATGCCTCGATCAATATACATGGTAAGTCAAACTCTCATTTAATAATTTTGCCATTAATAAAAAGTTCATACCATCTGATGGCTCGCAGTGCCTTTTAGTGGGGTCTTCCGCATTTATATAATCTTCTAAGACGGTAGCAATATGGGTGACGCTATGGCTATCATGATAGTTTATCACAGACTTTGACAGTCTATGTGGCTGACAAAATCTTCTTTAGATACTTGTGCAGGCAATTTCTCCTCTGAGTTAATTACCATCTTTCAGGCTGGAATGAGGTTTCTTAGGTTAGAGCAATTGACTTACTTTCAGATGGAGGGAAGCTATTTAACCTGTTTCTCTGCTCTCTGTGAGTGGGACTCCGATACTCAAGATGGAC
This sequence comes from Lissotriton vulgaris, assembly GCF_964263255.1. Taxonomy (NCBI): domain Eukaryota; kingdom Metazoa; phylum Chordata; class Amphibia; order Caudata; family Salamandridae; genus Lissotriton; species Lissotriton vulgaris. The sequence continues at coordinate 273,750,956 of NC_141698.1, read as the reverse complement.
TGGTATTTAGAAACTGTGTTCTTCTAACTCTAGCCCTCTTTAAATAGGAGCCCAATGCTTTCAATGGTGCAGAGTACTTTCCATTTACACCTCCTACTTGCTGTTCAGTCTTATTCCCAGAGACTTCCCTAGTGTGTAATTGCTGATGTCTGGCCCTCCGGTGTAATCGCCACCCAGGGCGATTGATCAAGTGGTGCCATTACATCACAAAGCTACAGCAGGATATCATCTAACATGAGGGCCAATCAGTTGCCTAGTACGCAATAGGATACATGTATCATGGTAAAGCAAAGGGAGCAATGTAGACAGGATACCCAGCTGAAGACTAAGGTGGTGAGATGAAATGACCTAGGCCATTATTTGAAACGTATGCATTTGTTTGAAGGAGTGGTTGATCAAAACATTCTGGAGTACTCTATAGGTTAGCTGATAGGGATGTGCTAAAATTAGGATGTTGGAATCTGTTATTCATAGTTTTTATTATTCCCACAAACCGTAGCGTAAACCTTCCTCCCTTAACACATCAGATCACTGAATTGCTATGGTGTTCCATAACCTATAATAATTCCTGTGAGAAGGGCACACTATCTCTTGTCTGCCAAAGAGATCTCTCTATCGAAGTCCTTATATAGGTGCTAGAGTTGTGTAGAGAGTACCAGCAAATGAGGCATAGGATGGAAAGAAGTCTGGCTATTTTGAAATCTAAATTGAGATTATAATTTTTAGTGAGCTTTGGATTGTCACAATGTTAGACCCGCCATAGTACTAATAATTGATGCTTCATAAAAATCTTTTTTTGGTAGTGTTGCATTTGGTTTGGAAATATTCAAGTTCTAAAAATTGACTAACAGTGGACTTTTCCATCTGCAGATTATACTGAATGGCCAACAGAGGCAGTGTTGCAGAGGAATATTTCTCTGCTTGCTGAGAGAAAAATAAAAAAAGAAAAGTCATTCCCCAGCCTTCTCCATGCCTCGATATATATACATGGTAAGTCAAACTCTCATTTAATAATTTTGCCATTAATAAAAAGTTCATACCATCTGATGGCTCGCAGTGCCTTTTAGTGGGGTCTTCCGCATTTATATAATCTTCTAAGACGGTAGCAATATGGGTGACGCTACGGCCATCATGATAGTTTATCAAAGACTTTGACTGCCTATGTGGCTGACAAAATCTTCTTTAGATACTTGTGCAGACAATTTCTCCCCTGAGTTAATTACCATCTTTCAGGCTGGAATGAGGTTTCTTAGGTTAGAGCAAATGACTTGCTTTCAGATGGAGGGAAGCTATTTAACCTGTTTCTCTGCTCTCTGTGAGTGGGACTCCGATACTCAAGATGGACTGGTATTTAGAAACTGTGTTCTTCTAACTCTAGCCCTCTTTAAATAGGAGCCCAATGCTTTCAATGGTGCAGAGTACTTTCCATTTACACCTCCTACTTGCTGTTCAGTCTTATTCCCAGAGACTTCCCTAGTGTGTAATTGCTGATGTCTGGTCCTCCGGTGTAATGGTCACCCAGGGCGATTGGTCAAGTGGTGCCATTACATCACAAAGCTACAGCAGGATATCATCTAACATGAGGGCCAATCAGTTGCCTAGTACACAATAGGATACATGTATCATGGTATAGCAAAGGGAGCAATGTAGACAGGATACCCAGCTGAAGACTAAGGTGGTGAGATGAAATGACCTAGGCCATTATTTGAAACGTATACATTTGTTTGAAGGAGTGGTTGATCATAACATTCTGGAGTACTCTATAGGTTAGCTGATAGGGATGTGCTAAAATTAGGATGTTGGAATCTGTTATTCATAGTTTTTATTATTCCCACAAACCGTAGCATAAACCTTCCTCCCTTAACACATCAGATCACTGAATTGCTATGGTGTTCCATAACCTATAATAATTCCTGTGAGAAGGGCACACTATCTCTTGTCTGCCAAAGAGATCTCTCTATCGAAGTCCTCATATAGGTGCTAGAGTTGTGTAGAGAGTACCAGCAAATGAGGCATAGGATGAAAAGAAGTCTGGCTATTTTGAAATCTAAATTGAGATTATAATTTTTAGTGAGCTTTGGATTGTCACAATGTTAGACCCGCCATAGTACTAATAATTGATGCTTCATAAAAATCTTTTTTTGGTAGTGTTGCATTTGGTTTGGAAATATTCAAGTTCTAAAAATTGACTAACAGTGGACTTTTCCATCTGCAGATTATACTGAATGGCCAACAGAGGCAGTGTTGCAGAGGAATATTTCTCTGCTTGCTGAGAGAAAAATAAAAAAAGAAAAGTCATTCCCCAGCCTTCTTCATGCCTCGATCAATATACATGGTAAGTCAAACTCTCATTTAATAATTTTGCCATTAATAAAAAGTTCATACCATCTGATGGCTCGCAGTGCCTTTTAGTGGGGTCTTCCGCATTTATATAATCTTCTAAGACGGTAGCAATATGGGTGACGCTATGGCTATCATGATAGTTTATCACAGACTTTGACAGTCTATGTGGCTGACAAAATCTTCTTTAGATACTTGTGCAGGCAATTTCTCCTCTGAGTTAATTACCATCTTTCAGGCTGGAATGAGGTTTCTTAGGTTAGAGCAATTGACTTACTTTCAGATGGAGGGAAGCTATTTAACCTGTTTCTCTGCTCTCTGTGAGTGGGACTCCGATACTCAAGATGGACTGGTATTTAGAAACTGTGTTCTTCTAACTCTAGCCCTCTTTAAATAGGAGCCCAATGCTTTCAATGGTGCAGAGTACTTTCCATTTACACCTCCTACTTGCTGTTCAGTCTTATTCCCAGAGACTTCCCTAGTGTGTAATTGCTGATGTCTGGTCCTCCGGTGTAATGGTCACCCAGGGCGATTGGTCAAGTGGTGCCATTACATCACAAAGCTACAGCAGGATATCATCTAACATGAGGGCCAATCAGTTGCCTAGTACACAATAGGATACATGTATCATGGTATAGCAAAGGGAGCAATGTAGACAGGATGCCCAGCTGAAGACTAAGGTGGTGAGATGAAATGACCTAGGCCATTATTTGAAACGTATACATTTGTTTGAAGGAGTGGTTGATCATAACATTCTGGAGTACTCTATAGGTTAGCTGATAGGGATGTGCTAAAATTAAGAATTTGGAATCTGTTATTCATAGTTTTTATTATTCCCACAAACCGTAGCGTAAACCTTCCTCCCTTAACACATCAGATCACTGAATTGCTATGGTGTTCCATAACCTATAATAATTCCTGTGAGAAGGGCTCACTATCTCTTGTCTGCCAAGGAGATCTCTATATCGAAGTCCTCATATAGGTGCTAGAGTTGTGTAGAGAGTACCAGCAAATGAGGCATAGGATGGAAAGAAGTCTGGCTATTTTGAAATCTAAATTGAGATTATAATTTTTAGTGAGCTTTGGATTGTCACAATGTTAGACCCGCCATAGTACTAATAATTGATGCTTCATAAAAATCTTTTTTTGGTAGTGTTGCATTTGGTTTGGAAATATTCAAGTTCTAAAAATTGATTAACAGTGGACTTTTCCATCTGCAGATTATACTGAATGGCCAACAGAGGCAGTGTTGCAGAGGAATATTTCTCTGCTTGCTGAGAGAAAAATAAAAAAAGAAAAGTCATTCCCCAGCCTTCTCCATGCCTCGATATATATACATGGTAAGTCAAACTCTCATTTAATAATTTTGCCATTAATAAAAAGTTCATACCATCTGATGGCTCGCAGTGCCTTTTAGTGGGGTCTTCCGCATTTATATAATCTTCTAAGACGGTAGCAATATGGGTGATGCTATTGCTATCATGATAGTTTATCAAAGACTTTGACTGTCTATGTGGCTGACAAAATCTTCTTTTGATACTTGTGCAGGCAATTTCTCCTCTGAGTTAATTACCATCTTTCAGGCTGGAATGAGGTTTCTTAGGTTAGAGCAATTGACTTACTTTCAGATGGAGGGAAGCTATTTAACCTGTTTCTCTGCTCTCTGTGAGTGGGACTCCGATACTCAAGATGGACTGGTATTTAGAAACTGTGTTCTTCTAACTCTAGCCCTCTTTAAATAGGAGCCCAATGCTTTCAATGGTGCAGAGTACTTTCCATTTACACCTCCTACTTGCTGTTCAGTCTTATTCCCAGAGACTTCCCTAGTGTGTAATTGCTGATGTCTGGTCCTCCGGTGTAATGGTCACCCAGGGCGAATGGTCAAGTGGTGCCATTACATCACAAAGCTACAGCAGGATATCATCTAACATGAGGGCGAATCAGTTGCCTAGTACACAATAGGATACATGTATCATGGTATAGCAAAGGGAGCAATGTAGACAGGATACCCAGCTGAAGACTAAGGTGGTGAGATGAAATGACCTAGGCCATTATTTGAAACGTATACATTTGTTTGAAAGAGTGGTTGATCATAACATTCTGGAGTACTCTATAGGTTAGCTGATAGGGATGTGCTAAAATTAGGATGTTGGAATCTGTTATTCATAGTTTTTATTATTCCCACAAACCGTAGCATAAACCTTCCTCCCTTAACACATCAGATCACTGAATTGCTATGGTGTTCCATAACCTATAATAATTCCTGTGAGAAGGGCACACTATCTCTTGTCTGCCAAAGAGATCTCTCTATCGAAGTCCTCATATAGGTGCTAGAGTTGTGTAGAGAGTACCAGCAAATGAGGCATAGGATGGAAAGAAGTCTGGCTATTTTGAAATCTAAATTGACATTATAATTTTTAGTGAGCTTTGGATTGTCACAATGTTAGACCCGCCATAGTACTAATAATTGATGCTTCATAAAAATCTTTTTTTGGTAGTGTTGCATTTGGTTTTGAAATATTCAAGTTCTAAAAATTGACTAACAGTGGACTTTTCCATCTGCAGATTATACTGAATGGCCAACAGAGGCAGTGTTGCAGAGGAATATTTCTCTGCTTGCTGAGAGAAAAATAAAAAAAGAAAAGTCATTCCCCAGCCTTCTCCATGCCTCGATCAATATACATGGTAAGTCAAACTCTCATTTAATAATTTTGCCATTAATAAAAAGTTCATACCATCTGATGGCTCGCAGTGCCTTTTAGTGGGGTCTTCCGCATTTATATAATCTTCTAAGACGGTAGCAATATGGGTGACGCTATGGCTATCATGATAGTTTATCACAGACTTTGACAGTCTATGTGGCTGACAAAATCTTCTTTAGATACTTGTGCAGGCAATTTCTCCTCTGAGTTAATTACCATCTTTCAGGCTGGAATGAGGTTTCTTAGGTTAGAGCAATTGACTTACTTTCAGATGGAGGGAAGCTATTTAACCTGTTTCTCTGCTCTCTGTGAGTGGGACTCCGATACTCAAGATGGACTGGTATTTAGAAACTGTGTTCTTCTAACTCTAGCCCTCTTTAAATAGGAGCCCAATGCTTTCAATGGTGCAGAGTACTTTCCATTTACACCTCCTACTTGCTGTTCAGTCTTATTCCCAGAGACTTCCCTAGTGTGTAATTGCTGATGTCTGGTCCTCCGGTGTAATGGTCACCCAGGGCGATTGGTCAAGTGGTGCCATTACATCACAAAGCTACAGCAGGATATCATCTAACATGAGGGCCAATCAGTTGCCTAGTACACAATAGGATACATGTATCATGGTATAGCAAAGGGAGCAATGTAGACAGGATACCCAGCTGAAGACTAAGGTGGTGAGATGAAATGACCTAGGCCATTATTTGAAACGTATACATTTGTTTGAAGGAGTGGTTGATCATAACATTCTGGAGTACTCTATAGGTTAGCTGATAGGGATGTGCTAAAATTAGGATGTTGGAATCTGTTATTCATAGTTTTTATTATTCCCACAAACCGTAGCATAAACCTTCCTCCCTTAACACATCAGATCACTGAATTGCTATGGTGTTCCATAACCTATAATAATTCCTGTGAGAAGGGCACACTATCTCTTGTCTGCCAAAGAGATCTCTCTATCGAAGTCCTCATATAGGTGCTAGAGTTGTGTAGAGAGTACCAGCAAATGAGGCATAGGATGAAAAGAAGTCTGGCTATTTTGAAATCTAAATTGAGATTATAATTTTTAGTGAGCTTTGGATTGTCACAATGTTAGACCCGCCATAGTACTAATAATTGATGCTTCATAAAAATCTTTTTTTGGTAGTGTTGCATTTGGTTTGGAAATATTCAAGTTCTAAAAATTGACTAACAGTGGACTTTTCCATCTGCAGATTATACTGAATGGCCAACAGAGGCAGTGTTGCAGAGGAATATTTCTCTGCTTGCTGAGAGAAAAATAAAAAAAGAAAAGTCATTCCCCAGCCTTCTTCATGCCTCGATCAATATACATGGTAAGTCAAACTCTCATTTAATAATTTTGCCATTAATAAAAAGTTCATACCATCTGATGGCTCGCAGTGCCTTTTAGTGGGGTCTTCCGCATTTATATAATCTTCTAAGACGGTAGCAATATGGGTGACGCTATGGCTATCATGATAGTTTATCACAGACTTTGACAGTCTATGTGGCTGACAAAATCTTCTTTAGATACTTGTGCAGGCAATTTCTCCTCTGAGTTAATTACCATCTTTCAGGCTGGAATGAGGTTTCTTAGGTTAGAGCAATTGACTTACTTTCAGATGGAGGGAAGCTATTTAACCTGTTTCTCTGCTCTCTGTGAGTGGGACTCCGATACTCAAGATGGACTGGTATTTAGAAACTGTGTTCTTCTAACTCTAGCCCTCTTTAAATAGGAGCCCAATGCTTTCAATGGTGCAGAGTACTTTCCATTTACACCTCCTACTTGCTGTTCAGTCTTATTCCCAGAGACTTCCCTAGTGTGTAATTGCTGATGTCTGGTCCTCCGGTGTAATGGTCACCCAGGGCGATTGGTCAAGTGGTGCCATTACATCACAAAGCTACAGCAGGATATCATCTAACATGAGGGCCAATCAGTTGCCTAGTACACAATAGGATACATGTATCATGGTATAGCAAAGGGAGCAATGTAGACAGGATGCCCAGCTGAAGACTAAGGTGGTGAGATGAAATGACCTAGGCCATTATTTGAAACGTATACATTTGTTTGAAGGAGTGGTTGATCATAACATTCTGGAGTACTCTATAGGTTAGCTGATAGGGATGTGCTAAAATTAAGAATTTGGAATCTGTTATTCATAGTTTTTATTATTCCCACAAACCGTAGCGTAAACCTTCCTCCCTTAACACATCAGATCACTGAATTGCTATGGTGTTCCATAACCTATAATAATTCCTGTGAGAAGGGCTCACTATCTCTTGTCTGCCAAGGAGATCTCTATATCGAAGTCCTCATATAGGTGCTAGAGTTGTGTAGAGAGTACCAGCAAATGAGGCATAGGATGGAAAGAAGTCTGGCTATTTTGAAATCTAAATTGAGATTATAATTTTTAGTGAGCTTTGGATTGTCACAATGTTAGACCCGCCATAGTACTAATAATTGATGCTTCATAAAAATCTTTTTTTGGTAGTGTTGCATTTGGTTTGGAAATATTCAAGTTCTAAAAATTGATTAACAGTGGACTTTTCCATCTGCAGATTATACTGAATGGCCAACAGAGGCAGTGTTGCAGAGGAATATTTCTCTGCTTGCTGAGAGAAAAATAAAAAAAGAAAAGTCATTCCCCAGCCTTCTCCATGCCTCGATATATATACATGGTAAGTCAAACTCTCATTTAATAATTTTGCCATTAATAAAAAGTTCATACCATCTGATGGCTCGCAGTGCCTTTTAGTGGGGTCTTCCGCATTTATATAATCTTCTAAGACGGTAGCAATATGGGTGATGCTATTGCTATCATGATAGTTTATCAAAGACTTTGACTGTCTATGTGGCTGACAAAATCTTCTTTTGATACTTGTGCAGGCAATTTCTCCTCTGAGTTAATTACCATCTTTCAGGCTGGAATGAGGTTTCTTAGGTTAGAGCAATTGACTTACTTTCAGATGGAGGGAAGCTATTTAACCTGTTTCTCTGCTCTCTGTGAGTGGGACTCCGATACTCAAGATGGACTGGTATTTAGAAACTGTGTTCTTCTAACTCTAGCCCTCTTTAAATAGGAGCCCAATGCTTTCAATGGTGCAGAGTACTTTCCATTTACACCTCCTACTTGCTGTTCAGTCTTATTCCCAGAGACTTCCCTAGTGTGTAATTGCTGATGTCTGGTCCTCCGGTGTAATGGTCACCCAGGGCGAATGGTCAAGTGGTGCCATTACATCACAAAGCTACAGCAGGATATCATCTAACATGAGGGCGAATCAGTTGCCTAGTACACAATAGGATACATGTATCATGGTATAGCAAAGGGAGCAATGTAGACAGGATACCCAGCTGAAGACTAAGGTGGTGAGATGAAATGACCTAGGCCATTATTTGAAACGTATACATTTGTTTGAAAGAGTGGTTGATCATAACATTCTGGAGTACTCTATAGGTTAGCTGATAGGGATGTGCTAAAATTAGGATGTTGGAATCTGTTATTCATAGTTTTTATTATTCCCACAAACCGTAGCATAAACCTTCCTCCCTTAACACATCAGATCACTGAATTGCTATGGTGTTCCATAACCTATAATAATTCCTGTGAGAAGGGCACACTATCTCTTGTCTGCCAAAGAGATCTCTCTATCGAAGTCCTCATATAGGTGCTAGAGTTGTGTAGAGAGTACCAGCAAATGAGGCATAGGATGGAAAGAAGTCTGGCTATTTTGAAATCTAAATTGACATTATAATTTTTAGTGAGCTTTGGATTGTCACAATGTTAGACCCGCCATAGTACTAATAATTGATGCTTCATAAAAATCTTTTTTTGGTAGTGTTGCATTTGGTTTTGAAATATTCAAGTTCTAAAAATTGACTAACAGTGGACTTTTCCATCTGCAGATTATACTGAATGGCCAACAGAGGCAGTGTTGCAGAGGAATATTTCTCTGCTTGCTGAGAGAAAAATAAAAAAAGAAAAGTCATTCCCCAGCCTTCTCCATGCCTCGATCAATATACATGGTAAGTCAAACTCTCATTTAATAATTTTGCCATTAATAAAAAGTTCATACCATCTGATGGCTCGCAGTGCCTTTTAGTGGGGTCTTCCGCATTTATATAATCTTCTAAGACGGTAGCAATATGGGTGACGCTATGGCTATCATGATAGTTTATCACAGACTTTGACAGTCTATGTGGCTGACAAAATCTTCTTTAGATACTTGTGCAGGCAATTTCTCCTCTGAGTTAATTACCATCTTTCAGGCTGGAATGAGGTTTCTTAGGTTAGAGCAATTGACTTACTTTCAGATGGAGGGAAGCTATTTAACCTGTTTCTCTGCTCTCTGTGAGTGGGACTCCGATACTCAAGATGGACTGGTATTTAGAAACTGTGTTCTTCTAACTCTAGCCCTCTTTAAATAGGAGCCCAATGCTTTCAATGGTGCAGAGTACTTTCCATTTACACCTCCTACTTGCTGTTCAGTCTTATTCCCAGAGACTTCCCTAGTGTGTAATTGCTGATGTCTGGCCCTCCGGTGTAATCGCCACCCAGGGCGATTGATCAAGTGGTGCCATTACATCACAAAGCTACAGCAGGATATCATCTAACATGAGGGCCAATCAGTTGCCTAGTACGCAATAGGATACATGTATCATGGTAAAGCAAAGGGAGCAATGTAGACAGGATACCCAGCTGAAGACTAAGGTGGTGAGATGAAATGACCTAGGCCATTATTTGAAACGTATGCATTTGTTTGAAGGAGTGGTTGATCAAAACATTCTGGAGTACTCTATAGGTTAGCTGATAGGGATGTGCTAAAATTAGGATGTTGGAATCTGTTATTCATAGTTTTTATTATTCCCACAAACCGTAGCATAAACCTTCCTCCCTTAACACATCAGATCACTGAATTGCTATGGTGTTCCATAACCTATAATAATTCCTGTGAGAAGGGCACACTATCTCTTGTCTGCCAAAGAGATCTCTCTATCGAAGTCCTCCTATAGGTGCTAGAGTTGTGTAGAGAGTACCAGCAAATGAGGCATAGGATGGAAAGAAGTCTGGCTATTTTGAAATCTAAATTGAGATTATAATTTTTAGTGAGCTTTGGATTGTCACAATGTTAGACCCGCCATAGTACTAATAATTGATGCTTCATAAAAATCTTTTTTTGGTAGTGTTGCTTTTGGTTTGGAAATATTCAAGTTCTAAAAATTGACTAACAGTGGACTTTTCCATCTGCAGATTATACTGAATGGCCAACAGAGGCAGTGTTGCAGAGGAATATTTCTCTGCTTGCTGAGAGAAAAATAAAAAAAGAAAAGTCATTCCCCAGCCTTCTCCATGCCTCGATATATATACATGGTAAGTCAAACTCTCATTTAATAATTTTGCCATTAATAAAAAGTTCATACCATCTGATGGCTCGCAGTGCCTTTTAGTGGGGTCTTCCGCATTTATATAATCTTCTAAGACGGTAGCAATATGGGTGATGCTATGGCTATCATGATAGTTTATCAAAGACTTTGACTGTCTATGTGGCTGACAAAATCTTCTTTTGATACTTGTGCAGGCAATTTCTCCTCTGAGTTAATTACCATCTTTCAGGCTGGAATGAGGTTTCTTAGGTTAGAGCAATTGACTTACTTTCGGATGGAGGGAAGCTATTTAACCTGTTTCTCTGCTCTCTGTGAGTGGGACTCCGATACTCAAGATGGACTGGTATTTAGAAACTGTGTTCTTCTAACTCTAGCCCTCTTTAAATAGGAGCCCAATGCTTTCAATGGTGCAGAGTACTTTCCATTTACACCTCCTACTTGCTGTTCAGTCTTATTCCCAGAGACTTCCCTAGTGTGTAATTGCTGATGTCTGGTCCTCCGGTGTAATGGTCACCCAGGGCGATTGGTCAAGTGGTGCCATTACATCACAAAGCTACAGCAGGATATCATCTAACATGAGGACGAATCAGTTGCCTAGTACACAATAGGATACATGTATCATGGTATAGCAAAGGGAGCAATGTAGACAGGATACCCAGCTGAAGACTAAGGTGGTGAGATGAAATGACCTAGGCCATTATTTGAAACGTATACATTTGTTTGAAAGAGTGGTTGATCATAACATTCTGGAGTACTCTATAGGTTAGCTGATAGGGATGTGCTAAAATTAGGATGTTGGAATCTGTTATTCATAGTTTTTATTATTCCCACAAACCGTAGCATAAACCTTCCTCCCTTAACACATCAGATCACTGAATTGCTATGGTGTTCCATAACCTATAATAATTCCTGTGAGAAGGGCACACTATCTCTTGTCTGCCAAAGAGATCTCTCTATCGAAGTCCTCCTATAGGTGCTAGAGTTGTGTAGAGAGTACCAGCAAATGAGGCATAGGATGGAAAGAAGTCTGGCTATTTTGAAATCTAAATTGAGATTATAATTTTTAGTGAGCTTTGGATTGTCACAATGTTAGACCCGCCATAGTACTAATAATTGATGCTTCATAAAAATCTTTTTTTGGTAGTGTTGCATTTGGTTTGGAAATATTCAAGTTCTAAAAATTGACTAACAGTGGACTTTTCCATCTGCAGATTATACTGAATGGCCAACAGAGGCAGTGTTGCAGAGGAATATTTCTCTGCTTGCTGAGAGAAAAATAAAAAAAGAAAAGTCATTCCCCAGCCTTCTCCATGCCTCGATATATATACATGGTAAGTCAAACTCTCATTTAATAATTTTGCCATTAATAAAAAGTTCATACCATCTGATGGCTCGCAGTGCCTTTTAGTGGGGTCTTCCGCATTTATATAATCTTCTAAGACGGTAGCAATATGGGTGATGCTATGGCTATCATGATAGTTTATCAAAGACTTTGACTGTCTATGTGGCTGACAAAATCTTCTTTTGATACTTGTGCAGGCAATTTCTCCTGTGAGTTAATTACCATCTTTCAGGCTGGAATGAGGTTTCTTAGGTTAGAGCAATTGACTTACTTTCAGATGGAGGGAAGCTATTTAACCTGTTTCTCTGCTCTCTGTGAGTGGGACTCCGATACTCAAGATGGACTGGTATTTAGAAACTGTGTTCTTCTAACTCTAGCCCTCTTTAAATAGGAGCCCAATGCTTTCAATGGTGCAGAGTACTTTCCATTTACACCTCCTACTTGCTGTTCAGTCTTATTCCCAGAGACTTCCCTAGTGTGTAATTGCTGATGTCTGGTCCTCCGGTGTAATGGTCACCCAGGGCGATTGGTCAAGTGGTGCCATTACATCACAAAGCTACAGCAGGATATCATCTAACATGAGGGCGAATCAGTTGCCTAGTACACAATAGGATACATGTATCATGGTATAGCAAAGGGAGCAATGTAGACAGGATACCCAGCTGAAGACTAAGGTGGTGAGATGAAATGACCTAGGCCATTATTTGAAACGTATACATTTGTTTGAAGGAGTGGTTGATCATAACATTCTGGAGTACTCTATAGGTTAGCTGATAGGGATGTGCTAAAATTAGGATGTTGGAATCTGTTATTCATAGTTTTTATTATTCCCACAAACCGTAGCATAAACCTTCCTCCCTTAACACATCAGATCACTGAATTGCTATGGTGTTCCATAACCTATAATAATTCCTGTGAGAAGGGCACACTATCTCTTGTCTGCCAAAGAGATCTCTCTATCGAAGTCCTCATATAGGTGCTAGAGTTGTGTAGAGAGTACCAGCAAATGAGGCATAGGATGGAAAGAAGTCTGGCTATTTTGAAATCTAGATTGACATTATAATTTTTAGTGAGCTTTGGATTGTCACAATGTTAGACCCGCCATAGTACTAATAATTGATGCTTCATAAAAATCTTTTTTTGGTAGTGTTGCATTTGGTTTTGAAATATTCAAGTTCTAAAAATTGACTAACAGTGGACTTTTCCATCTGCAGATTATACTGAATGGCCAACAGAGGCAGTGTTGCAGAGGAATATTTCTCTGCTTGCTGAGAGAAAAATAAAAAAAGAAAAGTCATTCCCCAGCCTTCTCCATGCCTCGATCAATATACATGGTAAGTCAAACTCTCATTTAATAATTTTGCCATTAATAAAAAGTTCATACCATCTGATGGCTCGCAGTGCCTTTTAGTGGGGTCTTCCGCATTTATATAATCTTCTAAGACGGTAGCAATATGGGTGACGCTATGGCTATCATGATAGTTTATCACAGACTTTGACAGTCTATGTGGCTGACAAAATCTTCTTTAGATACTTGTGCAGGCAATTTCTCCTCTGAGTTAATTACCATCTTTCAGGCTGGAATGAGGTTTCTTAGGTTAGAGCAATTGACTTACTTTCAGATGGAGGGAAGCTATTTAACCTGTTTCTCTGCTCTCTGTGAGTGGGACTCCGATACTCAAGATGGACTGGTATTTAGAAACTGTGTTCTTCTAACTCTAGCCCTCTTTAAATAGGAGCCCAATGCTTTCAATGGTGCAGAGTACTTTCCATTTACACCTCCTACTTGCTGTTCAGTCTTATTCCCAGAGACTTCCCTAGTGTGTAATTGCTGATGTCTGGTCCTCCGGTGTAATCGCCACCCAGGGCGATTGATCAAGTGGTGCCATTACATCACAAAGCTACAGCAGGATATCATCTAACATGAGGGCCAATCAGTTGCCTAGTACGCAATAGGATACATGTATCATGGTAAAGCAAAGGGAGCAATGTAGACAGGATACCCAGCTGAAGACTAAGGTGGTGAGATGAAATGACCTAGGCCATTATTTGAAACGTATGCATTTGTTTGAAGGAGTGGTTGATCAAAACATTCTGGAGTACTCTATAGGTTAGCTGATAGGGATGTGCTAAAATTAGGATGTTGGAATCTGTTATTCATAGTTTTTATTATTCCCACAAACCGTAGCGTAAACCTTCCTCCCTTAACACATCAGATCACTGAATTGCTATGGTGTTCCATAACCTATAATAATTCCTGTGAGAAGGGCACACTATCTCTTGTCTGCCAAAGAGATCTCTCTATCGAAGTCCATATATAGGTGCTAGAGTTGTGTAGAGAGTACCAGCAAATGAGGCATAGGATGGAAAGAAGTCTGGCTATTTTGAAATCTAAATTGAGATTATAATTTTTAGTGAGCTTTGGATTGTCACAATGTTAGACCCGCCATAGTACTAATAATTGATGCTTCATAAAAATCTTTTTTTGGTAGTGTTGCATTTGGTTTGGAAATATTCAAGTTCTAAAAATTGACTAACAGTGGACTTTTCCATCTGCAGATTATACTGAATGGCCAACAGAGGCAGTGTTGCAGAGGAATATTTCTCTGCTTGCTGAGAGAAAAATAAAAAAAGACAAATCATTCCCCAGCCTTGTCCATGCCTCGATATATATACATGGTAAGTCAAACTCTCATTTAATAATTTTGCCATTAATAAAAAGTTCATACCATCTGATGGCTCGCAGTGCCTTTTAGTGGGGTCTTCCGCATTTATATAATCTTCTAAGACGGTAGCAATATGGGTGATGCTATGGCTATCATGATAGTTTATCAAAGACTTTGACTGTCTATGTGGCTGACAAAATCTTCTTTTGATACTTGTGCAGGCAATTTCTCCTCTGAGTTAATTACCATCTTTCAGGCTGGAATGAGGTTTCTTAGGTTAGAGCAATTGACTTACTTTCAGATGGAGGGAAGCTATTTAACCTGTTTCTCTGCTCTCTGTGAGTGGGACTCCGATACTCAAGATGGACTGGTATTTAGAAACTGTGTTCTTCTAACTCTAGCCCTCTTTAAATAGGAGCCCAATGCTTTCAATGGTGCAGAGTACTTTCCATTTACACCTCCTACTTGCTGTTCAGTCTTATTCCCAGAGACTTCCCTAGTGTGTAATTGCTGATGTCTGGTCCTCCGGTGTAATGGTCACCCAGGGCGATTGGTCAAGTGGTGCCATTACATCACAAAGCTACAGCAGGATATCATCTAACATGAGGGCGAATCAGTTGCCTAGTACACAATAGGATACATGTATCATGGTATAGCAAAGGGAGCAATGTAGACAGGATACCCAGCTGAAGACTAAGGTGGTGAGATGAAATGACCTAGGCCATTATTTGAAACGTATACATTTGTTTGAAAGAGTGGTTGATCATAACATTCTGGAGTACTCTATAGGTTAGCTGATAGGGATGTGCTAAAATTAGGATGTTGGAATCTGTTATTCATAGTTTTTATTATTCCCACAAACCGTAGCATAAACCTTCCTCCCTTAACACATCAGATCACTGAATTGCTATGGTGTTCCATAACCTATAATAATTCCTGTGAGAAGGGCACACTATCTCTTGTCTGCCAAAGAGATCTCTCTATCGAAGTCCTCCTATAGGTGCTAGAGTTGTGTAGAGAGTACCAGCAAATGAGGCATAGGATGGAAAGAAGTCTGGCTATTTTGAAATCTAAATTGAGATTATAATTTTTAGTGAGCTTTGGATTGTCACAATGTTAGACCCGCCATAGTACTAATAATTGATGCTTCATAAAAATCTTTTTTTGGTAGTGTTGCATTTGGTTTGGAAATATTCAAGTTCTAAAAATTGACTAACAGTGGACTTTTCCATCTGCAGATTATACTGAATGGCCAACAGAGGCAGTGTTGCAGAGGAATATTTCTCTGCTTGCTGAGAGAAAAATAAAAAAAGAAAAGTCATTCCCCAGCCTTCTCCATGCCTCGATCAATATACATGGTAAGTCAAACTCTCATTTAATAATTTTGCCATTAATAAAAAGTTCATACCATCTGATGGCTCGCAGTGCCTTTTAGTGGGGTCTTCCGCATTTATATAATCTTCTAAGACGGTAGCAATATGGGTGACGCTATGGCTATCATGATAGTTTATCACAGACTTTGACAGTCTATGTGGCTGACAAAATCTTCTTTAGATACTTGTGCAGGCAATTTCTCCTCTGAGTTAATTACCATCTTTCAGGCTGGAATGAGGTTTCTTAGGTTAGAGCAATTGACTTACTTTCAGATGGAGGGAAGCTATTTAACCTGTTTCTCTGCTCTCTGTGAGTGGGACTCCGATACTCAAGATGGACTGGTATTTAGAAACTGTGTTCTTCTAACTCTAGCCCTCTTTAAATAGGAGCCCAATGCTTTCAATGGTGCAGAGTACTTTCCATTTACACCTCCTACTTGCTGTTCAGTCTTATTCCCAGAGACTTCCCTAGTGTGTAATTGCTGATGTCTGGTCCTCCGGTGTAATCGCCACCCAGGGCGATTGATCAAGTGGTGCCATTACATCACAAAGCTACAGCAGGATATCATCTAACATGAGGGCCAATCAGTTGCCTAGTACACAATAGGATACATGTATCATGGTATAGCAAAGGGAGCAATGTAGACAGGATACCCAGCTGAAGACTAAGGTGGTGAGATGAAATGACCTAGGCCATTATTTGAAACGTATACATTTGTTTGAAGGAGTGGTTGATCATAACATTCTGGAGTACTCTATAGGTTAGCTGATAGGGATGTGCTAAAATTAGGATGTTGGAATCTGTTATTCATAGTTTTTATTATTCCCACAAACCGTAGCGTAAACCTTCCTCCCTTAACACATCCGATCACTGAATTGCTATGGTGTTCCATAACCTATAATAATTCCTGTGAGAAGGGCACACTATCTCTTGTCTGCCAAAGAGATCTCTCTATCGAAGTCCTTATATAGGTGCTAGAGTTGTGTAGAGAGTACCAGCAAATGAGGCATAGGATGGAAAGAAGTCTGGCTATTTTAAAATCTAAATTGAGATTATAATTTTTTGTGAGCTTTGGATTGTCACAATGTTAGACCCGCCATAGTACTAATAATTGATGCTTCATAAAAATCTTTTTTTGGTAGTGTTGCATTTGGTTTGGAAATATTCAAGTTCTAAAAATTGACTAACAGTGGACTTTTCCATCTGCAGATTATACTGAATGGCCAACAGAGGCAGTGTTGCAGAGGAATATTTCTCTGCTTGCTGAGAGAAAAATAAAAAAAGAAAAGTCATTCCCCAGCCTTCTCCATGCCTCGATCAATATACATGGTAAGTCAAACTCTCATTTAATAATTTTGCCATTAATAAAAAGTTCATACCATCTGATGGCTCGCAGTGCCTTTTAGTGGGGTCTTCCGCATTTATATAATCTTCTAAGACGGTAGCAATATGGGTGACGCTATGGCTATCATGATAGTTTATCACAGACTTTGACAGTCTATGTGGCTGACAAAATCTTCTTTAGATACTTGTGCAGGCAATTTCTCCTCTGAGTTAATTACCATCTTTCAGGCTGGAATGAGGTTTCTTAGGTTAGAGCAATTGACTTACTTTCAGATGGAGGGAAGCTATTTAACCTGTTTCTCTGCTCTCTGTGAGTGGGACTCCGATACTCAAGATGGACTGGTATTTAGAAACTGTGTTCTTCTAACTCTAGCCCTCTTTAAATAGGAGCCCAATGCTTTCAATGGTGCAGAGTACTTTCCATTTACACCTCCTACTTGCTGTTCAGTCTTATTCCCAGAGACTTCCCTAGTGTGTAATTGCTGATGTCTGGTCCTCCGGTGTAATCGCCACCCAGGGCGATTGATCAAGTGGTGCCATTACATCACAAAGCTACAGCAGGATATCATCTAACATGAGGGCCAATCAGTTGCCTAGTACACAATAGGATACATGTATCATGGTATAGCAAAGGGAGCAATGTAGACAGGATACCCAGCTGAAGACTAAGGTGGTGAGATGAAATGACCTAGGCCATTATTTGAAACGTATACATTTGTTTGAAGGAGTGGTTGATCATAACATTCTGGAGTACTCTATAGGTTAGCTGATAGGGATGTGCTAAAATTAGGATGTTGGAATCTGTTATTCATAGTTTTTATTATTCCCACAAACCGTAGCATAAACCTTCCTCCCTTAACACATCAGATCACTGAATTGCTATGGTGTTCCATAACCTATAATAATTCCTGTGAGAAGGGCACACTATCTCTTGTCTGCCAAAGAGATCTCTCTATCGAAGTCCTCATATAGGTGCTAGAGTTGTGTAGAGAGTACCAGCAAATGAGGCATAGGATGGAAAGAAGTCTGGCTATTTTGAAATCTAAATTGAGATTATAATTTTTAGTGAGCTTTGGATTGTCACAATGTTAGACCCGCCATAGTACTAATAATTGATGCTTCATAAAAATCTTTTTTTGGTAGTGTTGCATTTGGTTTGGAAATATTCAAGTTCTAAAAATTGACTAACAGTGGACTTTTCCATCTGCAGATTATACTGAATGGCCAACAGAGGCAGTGTTGCAGAGGAATATTTCTCTGCTTGCTGAGAGAAAAATAAAAAAAGAAAAGTCATTCCCCAGCCTTCTCCATGCCTCGATCAATATACATGGTAATTCAAACTCTCATTTAATAATTTTGCCATTAATAAAAAGTTCATACCATCTGATGGCTCGCAGTGCCTTTTAGTGGGGTCTTCCGCATTTATATAATCTTCTAAGACGGTAGCAATATGGGTGACGCTATGGCTATCATGATAGTTTATCACAGACTTTGACAGTCTATGTGGCTGACAACATTTTCTTTAGATACTTGTGCAGGCAATTTCTCCTCTGAGTTAATTACCATCTTTCAGGCTGGAATGAGGTTTCTTAGGTTAGAGCAATTGACTTACTTTCAGATGGAGGGAAGCTATTTAACCTGTTTCTCTGCTCTCTGTGAGTGGGACTCCGATACTCAAGATGGACTGGTATTTAGAAACTGTGTTCTTCTAACTCTAGCCCTCTTTAAATAGGAGCCCAATGCTTTCAATGGTGCAGAGTACTTTCCATTTACACCTCCTACTTGCTGTTCAGTCTTATTCCCAGAGACTTCCCTAGTGTGTAATTGCTGATGTCTGGTCCTCCGGTGTAATCGCCACCCAGGGCGATTGATCAAGTGGTGCCATTACATCACAAAGCTACAGCAGGATATCATCTAACATGAGGGCCAATCAGTTGCCTAGTACGCAATAGGATACATGTATCATGGTATAGCAAAGGGAGCAATGTAGACAGGATACCCAGCTGAAGACTAAGGTGGTGAGATGAAATGACCTAGGCCATTATTTGAAACGTATACATTTGTTTGAAGGAGTGGTTGATCATAACATTCTGGAGTACTCTATAGGTTAGCTGATAGGGATGTGCTAAAATTAGGATGTTGGAATCTGTTATTCATAGTTTTTATTATTCCCACAAACCGTAGCGTAAACCTTCCTCCCTTAACACATCAGATCACTGAATTGCTATGGTGTTCCATAACCTATAATAATTCCTGTGAGAAGGGCACACTATCTCTTGTCTGCCAAAGAGATCTCTCTATCGAAGTCCTTATATAGGTGCTAGAGTTGTGTAGAGAGTACCAGCAAATGAGGCATAGGATGGAAAGAAGTCTGGCTATTTTGAAATCTAAATTGAGATTATAATTTTTAGTGAGCTTTGGATTGTCACAATGTTAGACCCGCCATAGTACTAATAATTGATGCTTCATAAAAATCTTTTTTTGGTAGTGTTGCATTTGGTTTGGAAATATTCAAGTTCTAAAAATTGACTAACAGTGGACTTTTCCATCTGCAGATTATACTGAATGGCCAACAGAGGCAGTGTTGCAGAGGAATATTTCTCTGCTTGCTGAGAGAAAAATAAAAAAAGAAAAGTCATTCCCCAGCCTTCTCCATGCCTCGATATATATACATGGTAAGTCAAACTCTCATTTAATAATTTTGCCATTAATAAAAAGTTCATACCATCTGATGGCTCGCAGTGCCTTTTAGTGGGGTCTTCCGCATTTATATAATCTTCTAAGACGGTAGCAATATGGGTGACGCTACGGCCATCATGATAGTTTATCAAAGACTTTGACTGTCTATGTGGCTGACAAAATCTTCTTTAGATACTTGTGCAGACAATTTCTCCCCTGAGTTAATTACCATCTTTCAGGCTGGAATGAGGTTTCTTAGGTTAGAGCAAATGACTTGCTTTCAGATGGAGGGAAGCTATTTAACCTGTTTCTCTGCTCTCTGTGAGTGGGACTCCGATACTCAAGATGGACTGGTATTTAGAAACTGTGTTCTTCTAACTCTAGCCCTCTTTAAATAGGAGCCCAATGCTTTCAATGGTGCAGAGTACTTTCCATTTACACCTCCTACTTGCTGTTCAGTCTTATTCCCAGAGACTTCCCTAGTGTGTAATTGCTGATGTCTGGTCCTCCGGTGTAATGGTCACCCAGGGCGATTGGTCAAGTGGTGCCATTACATCACAAAGCTACAGCAGGATATCATCTAACATGAGGGCCAATCAGTTGCCTAGTACACAATAGGATACATGTATCATGGTATAGCAAAGGGAGCAATGTAGACAGGATACCCAGCTGAAGACTAAGGTGGTGAGATGAAATGACCTAGGCCATTATTTGAAACGTATACATTTGTTTGAAGGAGTGGTTGATCATAACATTCTGGAGTACTCTATAGGTTAGCTGATAGGGATGTGCTAAAATTAGGATGTTGGAATCTGTTATTCATAGTTTTTATTATTCCCACAAACCGTAGCATAAACCTTCCTCCCTTAACACATCAGATCACTGAATTGCTATGGTGTTCCATAACCTATAATAATTCCTGTGAGAAGGGCACACTATCTCTTGTCTGCCAAAGAGATCTCTCTATCGAAGTCCTCATATAGGTGCTAGAGTTGTGTAGAGAGTACCAGCAAATGAGGCATAGGATGAAAAGAAGTCTGGCTATTTTGAAATCTAAATTGAGATTATAATTTTTAGTGAGCTTTGGATTGTCACAATGTTAGACCCGCCATAGTACTAATAATTGATGCTTCATAAAAATCTTTTTTTGGTAGTGTTGCATTTGGTTTGGAAATATTCAAGTTCTAAAAATTGACTAACAGTGGACTTTTCCATCTGCAGATTATACTGAATGGCCAACAGAGGCAGTGTTGCAGAGGAATATTTCTCTGCTTGCTGAGAGAAAAATAAAAAAAGAAAAGTCATTCCCCAGCCTTCTCCATGCCTCGATATATATACATGGTAAGTCAAACTCTCATTTAATAATTTTGCCATTAATAAAAAGTTCATACCATCTGATGGCTCGCAGTGCCTTTTAGTGGGGTCTTCCGCATTTATATAATCTTCTAAGACGGTAGCAATATGGGTGATGCTATGGCTATCATGATAGTTTATCAAAGACTTTGACTGTCTATGTGGCTGACAAAATCTTCTTTTGATACTTGTGCAGGCAATTTCTCCTCTGAGTTAATTACCATCTTTCAGGCTGGAATGAGGTTTCTTAGGTTAGAGCAATTGACTTACTTTCAGATGGAGGGAAGCTATTTAACCTGTTTCTCTGCTCTCTGTGAGTGGGACTCCGATACTCAAGATGGACTGGTATTTAGAAACTGTGTTCTTCTAACTCTAGCCCTCTTTAAATAGGAGCCCAATGCTTTCAATGGTGCAGAGTACTTTCCATTTACACCTCCTACTTGCTGTTCAGTCTTATTCCCAGAGACTTCCCTAGTGTGTAATTGCTGATGTCTGGTCCTCCGGTGTAATGGTCACCCAGGGCGATTGGTCAAGTGGTGCCATTACATCACAAAGCTACAGCAGGATATCATCTAACATGAGGGCGAATCAGTTGCCTAGTACACAATAGGATACATGTATCATGGTATAGCAAAGGGAGCAATGTAGACAGGATACCCAGCTGAAGACTAAGGTGGTGAGATGAAATGACCTAGGCCATTATTTGAAACGTATACATTTGTTTGAAAGAGTGGTTGATCATAACATTCTGGAGTACTCTATAGGTTAGCTGAGAGGGATGTGCTAAAATTAGGATGTTGGAATCTGTTATTCATAGTTTTTATTATTCCCACAAACCGTAGCATAAACCTTCCTCCCTTAACACATCAGATCACTGAATTGCTATGGTGTTCCATAACCTATAATAATTCCTGTGAGAAGGGCACACTATCTCTTGTCTGCCAAAGAGATCTCTCTATCGAAGTCCTCCTATAGGTGCTAGAGTTGTGTAGAGAGTACCAGCAAATGAGGCATAGGATGGAAAGAAGTCTGGCTATTTTGAAATCTAAATTGAGATTATAATTTTTAGTGAGCTTTGGATTGTCACAATGTTAGACCCGCCATAGTACTAATAATTGATGCTTCATAAAAATCTTTTTTTGGTAGTGTTGCATTTGGTTTGGAAATATTCAAGTTCTAAAAATTGACTAACAGTGGACTTTTCCATCTGCAGATTATACTGAATGGCCAACAGAGGCAGTGTTGCAGAGGAATATTTCTCTGCTTGCTGAGAGAAAAATAAAAAAAGAAAAGTCATTCCCCAGCCTTCTCCATGCCTCGATATATATACATGGTAAGTCAAACTCTCATTTAATAATTTTGCCATTAATAAAAAGTTCATACCATCTGATGGCTCGCAGTGCCTTTTAGTGGGGTCTTCCGCATTTATATAATCTTCTAAGACGGTAGCAATATGGGTGATGCTATTGCTATCATGATAGTTTATCAAAGACTTTGACTGTCTATGTGGCTGACAAAATCTTCTTTTGATACTTGTGCAGGCAATTTCTCCTCTGAGTTAATTACCATCTTTCAGGCTGGAATGAGGTTTCTTAGGTTAGAGCAATTGACTTACTTTCAGATGGAGGGAAGCTATTTAACCTGTTTCTCTGCTCTCTGTGAGTGGGACTCCGATACTCAAGATGGACTGGTATTTAGAAACTGTGTTCTTCTAACTCTAGCCCTCTTTAAATAGGAGCCCAATGCTTTCAATGGTGCAGAGTACTTTCCATTTACACCTCCTACTTGCTGTTCAGTCTTATTCCCAGAGACTTCCCTAGTGTGTAATTGCTGATGTCCGGTCCTCCGGTGTAATGGTCACCCAGGGCGATTGGTCAAGTGGTGCCATTACATCACAAAGCTACAGCAGGATATCATCTAACATGAGGGCGAATCAGTTGCCTAGTACACAATAGGATACATGTATCATGGTATAGCAAAGGGAGCAATGTAGACAGGATACCCAGCTGAAGACTAAGGTGGTGAGATGAAATGACCTAGGCCATTATTTGAAACGTATACATTTGTTTGAAAGAGTGGTTGATCATAACATTCTGGAGTACTCTATAGGTTAGCTGATAGGGATGTGCTAAAATTAGGATGTTGGAATCTGTTATTCATAGTTTTTATTATTCCCACAAACCGTAGCATAAACCTTCCTCCCTTAACACATCAGATCACTGAATTGCTATGGTGTTCCATAACCTATAATAATTCCTGTGAGAAGGGCACACTATCTCTTGTCTGCCAAAGAGATCTCTCTATCGAAGTCCTCCTATAGGTGCTAGAGTTGTGTAGAGAGTACCAGCAAATGAGGCATAGGATGGAAAGAAGTCTGGCTATTTTGAAATCTAAATTGAGATCATAATTTTTAGTGAGCTTTGGATTGTCACAATGTTAGACCCGCCATAGTACTAATAATTGATGCTTCATAAAAATCTTTTTTTGGTAGTGTTGCATTTGGTTTGGAAATATTCAAGTTCTAAAAATTGACTAACAGTGGACTTTTCCATCTGCAGATTATACTGAATGGCCAACAGAGGCAGTGTTGCAGAGGAATATTTCTCTGCTTGCTGAGAGAAAAATAAAAAAAGAAAAGTCATTCCCCAGCCTTCTTCATGCCTCGATCAATATACATGGTAAGTCAAACTCTCATTTAATAATTTTGCCATTAATAAAAAGTTCATACCATCTGATGGCTCGCAGTGCCTTTTAGTGGGGTCTTCCGCATTTATATAATCTTCTAAGACGGTAGCAATATGGGTGATGCTATTGCTATCATGATAGTTTATCAAAGACTTTGACTGTCTATGTGGCTGACAAAATCTTCTTTTGATACTTGTGCAGGCAATTTCTCCTCTGAGTTAATTACCATCTTTCAGGCTGGAATGAGGTTTCTTAGGTTAGAGCAATTGACTTACTTTCAGATGGAGGGAAGCTATTTAACCTGTTTCTCTGCTCTCTGTGAGTGGGACTCCGATACTCAAGATGGACTGGTATTTAGAAACTGTGTTCTTCTAACTCTAGCCCTCTTTAAATAGGAGCCCAATGCTTTCAATGGTGCAGAGTACTTTCCATTTACACCTCCTACTTGCTGTTCAGTCTTATTCCCAGAGACTTCCCTAGTGTGTAATTGCTGATGTCTGGTCCTCCGGTGTAATGGTCACCCAGGGCGATTGGTCAAGTGGTGCCATTACATCACAAAGCTACAGCAGGATATCATCTAACATGAGGGCGAATCAGTTGCCTAGTACACAATAGGATACATGTATCATGGTATAGCAAAGGGAGCAATGTAGACAGGATACCCAGCTGAAGACTAAGGTGGTGAGATGAAATGACCTAGGCCATTATTTGAAACGTATACATTTGTTTGAAAGAGTGGTTGATCATAACATTCTGGAGTACTCTATAGGTTAGCTGATAGGGATGTGCTAAAATTAGGATGTTGGAATCTGTTATTCATAGTTTTTATTATTCCCACAAACCGTAGCATAAACCTTCCTCCCTTAACACATCAGATCACTGAATTGCTATGGTGTTCCATAACCTATAATAATTCCTGTGAGAAGGGCACACTATCTCTTGTCTGCCAAAGAGATCTCTCTATCGAAGTCCTCATATAGGTGCTAGAGTTGTGTAGAGAGTACCAGCAAATGAGGCATAGGATGGAAAGAAGTCTGGCTATTTTGAAATCTAAATTGACATTATAATTTTTAGTGAGCTTTGGATTGTCACAATGTTAGACCCGCCATAGTACTAATAATTGATGCTTCATAAAAATCTTTTTTTGGTAGTGTTGCATTTGGTTTTGAAATATTCAAGTTCTAAAAATTGACTAACAGTGGACTTTTCCATCTGCAGATTATACTGAATGGCCAACAGAGGCAGTGTTGCAGAGGAATATTTCTCTGCTTGCTGAGAGAAAAATAAAAAAAGAAAAGTCATTCCCCAGCCTTCTCCATGCCTCGATCAATATACATGGTAAGTCAAACTCTCATTTAATAATTTTGCCATTAATAAAAAGTTCATACCATCTGATGGCTCGCAGTGCCTTTTAGTGGGGTCTTCCGCATTTATATAATCTTCTAAGACGGTAGCAATATGGGTGACGCTATGGCTATCATGATAGTTTATCACAGACTTTGACAGTCTATGTGGCTGACAAAATCTTCTTTAGATACTTGTGCAGGCAATTTCTCCTCTGAGTTAATTACCATCTTTCAGGCTGGAATGAGGTTTCTTAGGTTAGAGCAATTGACTTACTTTCAGATGGAGGGAAGCTATTTAACCTGTTTCTCTGCTCTCTGTGAGTGGGACTCCGATACTCAAGATGGACTGGTATTTAGAAACTGTGTTCTTCTAACTCTAGCCCTCTTTAAATAGGAGCCCAATGCTTTCAATGGTGCAGAGTACTTTCCATTTACACCTCCTACTTGCTGTTCAGTCTTATTCCCAGAGACTTCCCTAGTGTGTAATTGCTGATGTCTGGCCCTCCGGTGTAATCGCCACCCAGGGCGATTGATCAAGTGGTGCCATTACATCACAAAGCTACAGCAGGATATCATCTAACATGAGGGCCAATCAGTTGCCTAGTACGCAATAGGATACATGTATCATGGTAAAGCAAAGGGAGCAATGTAGACAGGATACCCAGCTGAAGACTAAGGTGGTGAGATGAAATGACCTAGGCCATTATTTGAAACGTATGCATTTGTTTGAAGGAGTGGTTGATCAAAACATTCTGGAGTACTCTATAGGTTAGCTGATAGGGATGTGCTAAAATTAGGATGTTGGAATCTGTTATTCATAGTTTTTATTATTCCCACAAACCGTAGCGTAAACCTTCCTCCCTTAACACATCAGATCACTGAATTGCTATGGTGTTCCATAACCTATAATAATTCCTGTGAGAAGGGCACACTATCTCTTGTCTGCCAAAGAGATCTCTCTATCGAAGTCCTTATATAGGTGCTAGAGTTGTGTAGAGAGTACCAGCAAATGAGGCATAGGATGGAAAGAAGTCTGGCTATTTTGAAATCTAAATTGAGATTATAATTTTTAGTGAGCTTTGGATTGTCACAATGTTAGACCCGCCATAGTACTAATAATTGATGCTTCATAAAAATCTTTTTTTGGTAGTGTTGCATTTGGTTTGGAAATATTCAAGTTCTAAAAATTGACTAACAGTGGACTTTTCCATCTGCAGATTATACTGAATGGCCAACAGAGGCAGTGTTGCAGAGGAATATTTCTCTGCTTGCTGAGAGAAAAATAAAAAAAGAAAAGTCATTCCCCAGCCTTCTCCATGCCTCGATATATATACATGGTAAGTCAAACTCTCATTTAATAATTTTGCCATTAATAAAAAGTTCATACCATCTGATGGCTCGCAGTGCCTTTTAGTGGGGTCTTCCGCATTTATATAATCTTCTAAGACGGTAGCAATATGGGTGACGCTACGGCCATCATGATAGTTTATCAAAGACTTTGACTGCCTATGTGGCTGACAAAATCTTCTTTAGATACTTGTGCAGACAATTTCTCCCCTGAGTTAATTACCATCTTTCAGGCTGGAATGAGGTTTCTTAGGTTAGAGCAAATGACTTGCTTTCAGATGGAGGGAAGCTATTTAACCTGTTTCTCTGCTCTCTGTGAGTGGGACTCCGATACTCAAGATGGACTGGTATTTAGAAACTGTGTTCTTCTAACTCTAGCCCTCTTTAAATAGGAGCCCAATGCTTTCAATGGTGCAGAGTACTTTCCATTTACACCTCCTACTTGCTGTTCAGTCTTATTCCCAGAGACTTCCCTAGTGTGTAATTGCTGATGTCTGGTCCTCCGGTGTAATGGTCACCCAGGGCGATTGGTCAAGTGGTGCCATTACATCACAAAGCTACAGCAGGATATCATCTAACATGAGGGCCAATCAGTTGCCTAGTACACAATAGGATACATGTATCATGGTATAGCAAAGGGAGCAATGTAGACAGGATACCCAGCTGAAGACTAAGGTGGTGAGATGAAATGACCTAGGCCATTATTTGAAACGTATACATTTGTTTGAAGGAGTGGTTGATCATAACATTCTGGAGTACTCTATAGGTTAGCTGATAGGGATGTGCTAAAATTAGGATGTTGGAATCTGTTATTCATAGTTTTTATTATTCCCACAAACCGTAGCATAAACCTTCCTCCCTTAACACATCAGATCACTGAATTGCTATGGTGTTCCATAACCTATAATAATTCCTGTGAGAAGGGCACACTATCTCTTGTCTGCCAAAGAGATCTCTCTATCGAAGTCCTCATATAGGTGCTAGAGTTGTGTAGAGAGTACCAGCAAATGAGGCATAGGATGAAAAGAAGTCTGGCTATTTTGAAATCTAAATTGAGATTATAATTTTTAGTGAGCTTTGGATTGTCACAATGTTAGACCCGCCATAGTACTAATAATTGATGCTTCATAAAAATCTTTTTTTGGTAGTGTTGCATTTGGTTTGGAAATATTCAAGTTCTAAAAATTGACTAACAGTGGACTTTTCCATCTGCAGATTATACTGAATGGCCAACAGAGGCAGTGTTGCAGAGGAATATTTCTCTGCTTGCTGAGAGAAAAATAAAAAAAGAAAAGTCATTCCCCAGCCTTCTCCATGCCTCGATCAATATACATGGTAAGTCAAACTCTCATTTAATAATTTTGCCATTAATAAAAAGTTCATACCATCTGATGGCTCGCAGTGCCTTTTAGTGGGGTCTTCCGCATTTATATAATCTTCTAAGACGGTAGCAATATGGGTGACGCTATGGCTATCATGATAGTTTATCACAGACTTTGACAGTCTATGTGGCTGACAAAATCTTCTTTAGATACTTGTGCAGGCAATTTCTCCTCTGAGTTAATTACCATCTTTCAGGCTGGAATGAGGTTTCTTAGGTTAGAGCAATTGACTTACTTTCAGATGGAGGGAAGCTATTTAACCTGTTTCTCTGCTCTCTGTGAGTGGGACTCCGATACTCAAGATGGACTGGTATTTAGAAACTGTGTTCTTCTAACTCTAGCCCTCTTTAAATAGGAGCCCAATGCTTTCAATGGTGCAGAGTACTTTCCATTTACACCTCCTACTTGCTGTTCAGTCTTATTCCCAGAGACTTCCCTAGTGTGTAATTGCTGATGTCTGGTCCTCCGGTGTAATGGTCACCCAGGGCGATTGGTCAAGTGGTGCCATTACATCACAAAGCTACAGCAGGATATCATCTAACATGAGGGCCAATCAGTTGCCTAGTACACAATAGGATACATGTATCATGGTATAGCAAAGGGAGCAATGTAGACAGGATGCCCAGCTGAAGACTAAGGTGGTGAGATGAAATGACCTAGGCCATTATTTGAAACGTATACATTTGTTTGAAGGAGTGGTTGATCATAACATTCTGGAGTACTCTATAGGTTAGCTGATAGGGATGTGCTAAAATTAAGAATTTGGAATCTGTTATTCATAGTTTTTATTATTCCCACAAACCGTAGCGTAAACCTTCCTCCCTTAACACATCAGATCACTGAATTGCTATGGTGTTCCATAACCTATAATAATTCCTGTGAGAAGGGCTCACTATCTCTTGTCTGCCAAGGAGATCTCTATATCGAAGTCCTCATATAGGTGCTAGAGTTGTGTAGAGAGTACCAGCAAATGAGGCATAGGATGGAAAGAAGTCTGGCTATTTTGAAATCTAAATTGAGATTATAATTTTTAGTGAGCTTTGGATTGTCACAATGTTAGACCCGCCATAGTACTAATAATTGATGCTTCATAAAAATCTTTTTTTGGTAGTGTTGCATTTGGTTTGGAAATATTCAAGTTCTAAAAATTGATTAACAGTGGACTTTTCCATCTGCAGATTATACTGAATGGCCAACAGAGGCAGTGTTGCAGAGGAATATTTCTCTGCTTGCTGAGAGAAAAATAAAAAAAGAAAAGTCATTCCCCAGCCTTCTCCATGCCTCGATATATATACATGGTAAGTCAAACTCTCATTTAATAATTTTGCCATTAATAAAAAGTTCATACCATCTGATGGCTCGCAGTGCCTTTTAGTGGGGTCTTCCGCATTTATATAATCTTCTAAGACGGTAGCAATATGGGTGATGCTATTGCTATCATGATAGTTTATCAAAGACTTTGACTGTCTATGTGGCTGACAAAATCTTCTTTTGATACTTGTGCAGGCAATTTCTCCTCTGAGTTAATTACCATCTTTCAGGCTGGAATGAGGTTTCTTAGGTTAGAGCAATTGACTTACTTTCAGATGGAGGGAAGCTATTTAACCTGTTTCTCTGCTCTCTGTGAGTGGGACTCCGATACTCAAGATGGACTGGTATTTAGAAACTGTGTTCTTCTAACTCTAGCCCTCTTTAAATAGGAGCCCAATGCTTTCAATGGTGCAGAGTACTTTCCATTTACACCTCCTACTTGCTGTTCAGTCTTATTCCCAGAGACTTCCCTAGTGTGTAATTGCTGATGTCTGGTCCTCCGGTGTAATGGTCACCCAGGGCGAATGGTCAAGTGGTGCCATTACATCACAAAGCTACAGCAGGATATCATCTAACATGAGGGCGAATCAGTTGCCTAGTACACAATAGGATACATGTATCATGGTATAGCAAAGGGAGCAATGTAGACAGGATACCCAGCTGAAGACTAAGGTGGTGAGATGAAATGACCTAGGCCATTATTTGAAACGTATACATTTGTTTGAAAGAGTGGTTGATCATAACATTCTGGAGTACTCTATAGGTTAGCTGATAGGGATGTGCTAAAATTAGGATGTTGGAATCTGTTATTCATAGTTTTTATTATTCCCACAAACCGTAGCATAAACCTTCCTCCCTTAACACATCAGATCACTGAATTGCTATGGTGTTCCATAACCTATAATAATTCCTGTGAGAAGGGCACACTATCTCTTGTCTGCCAAAGAGATCTCTCTATCGAAGTCCTCATATAGGTGCTAGAGTTGTGTAGAGAGTACCAGCAAATGAGGCATAGGATGGAAAGAAGTCTGGCTATTTTGAAATCTAAATTGACATTATAATTTTTAGTGAGCTTTGGATTGTCACAATGTTAGACCCGCCATAGTACTAATAATTGATGCTTCATAAAAATCTTTTTTTGGTAGTGTTGCATTTGGTTTTGAAATATTCAAGTTCTAAAAATTGATTAACAGTGGACTTTTCCATCTGCAGATTATACTGAATGGCCAACAGAGGCAGTGTTGCAGAGGAATATTTCTCTGCTTGCTGAGAGAAAAATAAAAAAAGAAAAGTCATTCCCCAGCCTTCTCCATGCCTCGATATATATACATGGTAAGTCAAACTCTCATTTAATAATTTTGCCATTAATAAAAAGTTCATACCATCTGATGGCTCGCAGTGCCTTTTAGTGGGGTCTTCCGCATTTATATAATCTTCTAAGACGGTAGCAATATGGGTGATGCTATTGCTATCATGATAGTTTATCAAAGACTTTGACTGTCTATGTGGCTGACAAAATCTTCTTTTGATACTTGTGCAGGCAATTTCTCCTCTGAGTTAATTACCATCTTTCAGGCTGGAATGAGGTTTCTTAGGTTAGAGCAATTGACTTACTTTCAGATGGAGGGAAGCTATTTAACCTGTTTCTCTGCTCTCTGTGAGTGGGACTCCGATACTCAAGATGGACTGGTATTTAGAAACTGTGTTCTTCTAACTCTAGCCCTCTTTAAATAGGAGCCCAATGCTTTCAATGGTGCAGAGTACTTTCCATTTACACCTCCTACTTGCTGTTCAGTCTTATTCCCAGAGACTTCCCTAGTGTGTAATTGCTGATGTCTGGTCCTCCGGTGTAATGGTCACCCAGGGCGAATGGTCAAGTGGTGCCATTACATCACAAAGCTACAGCAGGATATCATCTAACATGAGGGCGAATCAGTTGCCTAGTACACAATAGGATACATGTATCATGGTATAGCAAAGGGAGCAATGTAGACAGGATACCCAGCTGAAGACTAAGGTGGTGAGATGAAATGACCTAGGCCATTATTTGAAACGTATACATTTGTTTGAAAGAGTGGTTGATCATAACATTCTGGAGTACTCTATAGGTTAGCTGATAGGGATGTGCTAAAATTAGGATGTTGGAATCTGTTATTCATAGTTTTTATTATTCCCACAAACCGTAGCATAAACCTTCCTCCCTTAACACATCAGATCACTGAATTGCTATGGTGTTCCATAACCTATAATAATTCCTGTGAGAAGGGCACACTATCTCTTGTCTGCCAAAGAGATCTCTCTATCGAAGTCCTCATATAGGTGCTAGAGTTGTGTAGAGAGTACCAGCAAATGAGGCATAGGATGGAAAGAAGTCTGGCTATTTTGAAATCTAAATTGACATTATAATTTTTAGTGAGCTTTGGATTGTCACAATGTTAGACCCGCCATAGTACTAATAATTGATGCTTCATAAAAATCTTTTTTTGGTAGTGTTGCATTTGGTTTTGAAATATTCAAGTTCTAAAAATTGACTAACAGTGGACTTTTCCATCTGCAGATTATACTGAATGGCCAACAGAGGCAGTGTTGCAGAGGAATATTTCTCTGCTTGCTGAGAGAAAAATAAAAAAAGAAAAGTCATTCCCCAGCCTTCTCCA
The DNA here is from genome assembly GCF_964263255.1 of Lissotriton vulgaris. Lineage (NCBI taxonomy): Eukaryota > Metazoa > Chordata > Amphibia > Caudata > Salamandridae > Lissotriton > Lissotriton vulgaris. The sequence goes on along the minus strand of NC_141698.1, from coordinate 273,719,051 downwards.
TGCCTCGATCAATATACATGGTAAGTCAAACTCTCATTTAATAATTTTGCCATTAATAAAAAGTTCATACCATCTGATGGCTCGCAGTGCCTTTTAGTGGGGTCTTCCGCATTTATATAATCTTCTAAGACGGTAGCAATATGGGTGACGCTATGGCTATCATGATAGTTTATCACAGACTTTGACAGTCTATGTGGCTGACAAAATCTTCTTTAGATACTTGTGCAGGCAATTTCTCCTCTGAGTTAATTACCATCTTTCAGGCTGGAATGAGGTTTCTTAGGTTAGAGCAATTGACTTACTTTCAGATGGAGGGAAGCTATTTAACCTGTTTCTCTGCTCTCTGTGAGTGGGACTCCGATACTCAAGATGGACTGGTATTTAGAAACTGTGTTCTTCTAACTCTAGCCCTCTTTAAATAGGAGCCCAATGCTTTCAATGGTGCAGAGTACTTTCCATTTACACCTCCTACTTGCTGTTCAGTCTTATTCCCAGAGACTTCCCTAGTGTGTAATTGCTGATGTCTGGCCCTCCGGTGTAATCGCCACCCAGGGCGATTGATCAAGTGGTGCCATTACATCACAAAGCTACAGCAGGATATCATCTAACATGAGGGCCAATCAGTTGCCTAGTACGCAATAGGATACATGTATCATGGTAAAGCAAAGGGAGCAATGTAGACAGGATACCCAGCTGAAGACTAAGGTGGTGAGATGAAATGACCTAGGCCATTATTTGAAACGTATGCATTTGTTTGAAGGAGTGGTTGATCAAAACATTCTGGAGTACTCTATAGGTTAGCTGATAGGGATGTGCTAAAATTAGGATGTTGGAATCTGTTATTCATAGTTTTTATTATTCCCACAAACCGTAGCGTAAACCTTCCTCCCTTAACACATCAGATCACTGAATTGCTATGGTGTTCCATAACCTATAATAATTCCTGTGAGAAGGGCACACTATCTCTTGTCTGCCAAAGAGATCTCTCTATCGAAGTCCTTATATAGGTGCTAGAGTTGTGTAGAGAGTACCAGCAAATGAGGCATAGGATGGAAAGAAGTCTGGCTATTTTGAAATCTAAATTGAGATTATAATTTTTAGTGAGCTTTGGATTGTCACAATGTTAGACCCGCCATAGTACTAATAATTGATGCTTCATAAAAATCTTTTTTTGGTAGTGTTGCATTTGGTTTGGAAATATTCAAGTTCTAAAAATTGACTAACAGTGGACTTTTCCATCTGCAGATTATACTGAATGGCCAACAGAGGCAGTGTTGCAGAGGAATATTTCTCTGCTTGCTGAGAGAAAAATAAAAAAAGAAAAGTCATTCCCCAGCCTTCTCCATGCCTCGATATATATACATGGTAAGTCAAACTCTCATTTAATAATTTTGCCATTAATAAAAAGTTCATACCATCTGATGGCTCGCAGTGCCTTTTAGTGGGGTCTTCCGCATTTATATAATCTTCTAAGACGGTAGCAATATGGGTGACGCTACGGCCATCATGATAGTTTATCAAAGACTTTGACTGCCTATGTGGCTGACAAAATCTTCTTTAGATACTTGTGCAGACAATTTCTCCCCTGAGTTAATTACCATCTTTCAGGCTGGAATGAGGTTTCTTAGGTTAGAGCAAATGACTTGCTTTCAGATGGAGGGAAGCTATTTAACCTGTTTCTCTGCTCTCTGTGAGTGGGACTCCGATACTCAAGATGGACTGGTATTTAGAAACTGTGTTCTTCTAACTCTAGCCCTCTTTAAATAGGAGCCCAATGCTTTCAATGGTGCAGAGTACTTTCCATTTACACCTCCTACTTGCTGTTCAGTCTTATTCCCAGAGACTTCCCTAGTGTGTAATTGCTGATGTCTGGTCCTCCGGTGTAATGGTCACCCAGGGCGATTGGTCAAGTGGTGCCATTACATCACAAAGCTACAGCAGGATATCATCTAACATGAGGGCGAATCAGTTGCCTAGTACACAATAGGATACATGTATCATGGTATAGCAAAGGGAGCAATGTAGACAGGATACCCAGCTGAAGACTAAGGTGGTGAGATGAAATGACCTAGGCCATTATTTGAAACGTATACATTTGTTTGAAAGAGTGGTTGATCATAACATTCTGGAGTACTCTATAGGTTAGCTGATAGGGATGTGCTAAAATTAGGATGTTGGAATCTGTTATTCATAGTTTTTATTATTCCCACAAACCGTAGCATAAACCTTCCTCCCTTAACACATCAGATCACTGAATTGCTATGGTGTTCCATAACCTATAATAATTCCTGTGAGAAGGGCACACTATCTCTTGTCTGCCAAAGAGATCTCTTTATCGAAGTCCTCATATAGGTGCTAGAGTTGTGTAGAGAGTACCAGCAAATGAGGCATAGGATGGAAAGAAGTCTGGCTATTTTGAAATCTAAATTGACATTATAATTTTTAGTGAGCTTTGGATTGTCACAATGTTAGACCCGCCATAGTACTAATAATTGATGCTTCATAAAAATCTTTTTTTGGTAGTGTTGCATTTGGTTTTGAAATATTCAAGTTCTAAAAATTGACTAACAGTGGACTTTTCCATCTGCAGATTATACTGAATGGCCAACAGAGGCAGTGTTGCAGAGGAATATTTCTCTGCTTGCTGAGAGAAAAATAAAAAAAGAAAAGTCATTCCCCAGCCTTCTCCATGCCTCGATCAATATACATGGTAAGTCAAACTCTCATTTAATAATTTTGCCATTAATAAAAAGTTCATACCATCTGATGGCTCGCAGTGCCTTTTAGTGGGGTCTTCCGCATTTATATAATCTTCTAAGACGGTAGCAATATGGGTGACGCTATGGCTATCATGATAGTTTATCACAGACTTTGACAGTCTATGTGGCTGACAAAATCTTCTTTAGATACTTGTGCAGGCAATTTCTCCTCTGAGTTAATTACCATCTTTCAGGCTGGAATGAGGTTTCTTAGGTTAGAGCAATTGACTTACTTTCAGATGGAGGGAAGCTATTTAACCTGTTTCTCTGCTCTCTGTGAGTGGGACTCCGATACTCAAGATGGACTGGTATTTAGAAACTGTGTTCTTCTAACTCTAGCCCTCTTTAAATAGGAGCCCAATGCTTTCAATGGTGCAGAGTACTTTCCATTTACACCTCCTACTTGCTGTTCAGTCTTATTCCCAGAGACTTCCCTAGTGTGTAATTGCTGATGTCTGGCCCTCCGGTGTAATCGCCACCCAGGGCGATTGATCAAGTGGTGCCATTACATCACAAAGCTACAGCAGGATATCATCTAACATGAGGGCCAATCAGTTGCCTAGTACGCAATAGGATACATGTATCATGGTAAAGCAAAGGGAGCAATGTAGACAGGATACCCAGCTGAAGACTAAGGTGGTGAGATGAAATGACCTAGGCCATTATTTGAAACGTATGCATTTGTTTGAAGGAGTGGTTGATCAAAACATTCTGGAGTACTCTATAGGTTAGCTGATAGGGATGTGCTAAAATTAGGATGTTGGAATCTGTTATTCATAGTTTTTATTATTCCCACAAACCGTAGCGTAAACCTTCCTCCCTTAACACATCAGATCACTGAATTGCTATGGTGTTCCATAACCTATAATAATTCCTGTGAGAAGGGCACACTATCTCTTGTCTGCCAAAGAGATCTCTCTATCGAAGTCCTTATATAGGTGCTAGAGTTGTGTAGAGAGTACCAGCAAATGAGGCATAGGATGGAAAGAAGTCTGGCTATTTTGAAATCTAAATTGAGATTATAATTTTTAGTGAGCTTTGGATTGTCACAATGTTAGACCCGCCATAGTACTAATAATTGATGCTTCATAAAAATCTTTTTTTGGTAGTGTTGCATTTGGTTTGGAAATATTCAAGTTCTAAAAATTGACTAACAGTGGACTTTTCCATCTGCAGATTATACTGAATGGCCAACAGAGGCAGTGTTGCAGAGGAATATTTCTCTGCTTGCTGAGAGAAAAATAAAAAAAGAAAAGTCATTCCCCAGCCTTCTCCATGCCTCGATATATATACATGGTAAGTCAAACTCTCATTTAATAATTTTGCCATTAATAAAAAGTTCATACCATCTGATGGCTCGCAGTGCCTTTTAGTGGGGTCTTCCGCATTTATATAATCTTCTAAGACGGTAGCAATATGGGTGACGCTACGGCCATCATGATAGTTTATCAAAGACTTTGACTGCCTATGTGGCTGACAAAATCTTCTTTAGATACTTGTGCAGACAATTTCTCCCCTGAGTTAATTACCATCTTTCAGGCTGGAATGAGGTTTCTTAGGTTAGAGCAAATGACTTGCATTCAGATGGAGGGAAGCTATTTAACCTGTTTCTCTGCTCTCTGTGAGTGGGACTCCGATACTCAAGATGGACTGGTATTTAGAAACTGTGTTCTTCTAACTCTAGCCCTCTTTAAATAGGAGCCCAATGCTTTCAATGGTGCAGAGTACTTTCCATTTACACCTCCTACTTGCTGTTCAGTCTTATTCCCAGAGACTTCCCTAGTGTGTAATTGCTGATGTCTGGTCCTCCGGTGTAATGGTCACCCAGGGCGATTGGTCAAGTGGTGCCATTACATCACAAAGCTACAGCAGGATATCATCTAACATGAGGGCCAATCAGTTGCCTAGTACACAATAGGATACATGTATCATGGTATAGCAAAGGGAGCAATGTAGACAGGATACCCAGCTGAAGACTAAGGTGGTGAGATGAAATGACCTAGGCCATTATTTGAAACGTATACATTTGTTTGAAGGAGTGGTTGATCATAACATTCTGGAGTACTCTATAGGTTAGCTGATAGGGATGTGCTAAAATTAGGATGTTGGAATCTGTTATTCATAGTTTTTATTATTCCCACAAACCGTAGCATAAACCTTCCTCCCTTAACACATCAGATCACTGAATTGCTATGGTGTTCGCTCCTCCCGTTTCCAGCCAAAGTCATCGAGAAGACCGTCAACAAGCAGATGGCCGCTTTCCTCGAGACTAACGGATCCCTCGACCCCTCACAGTCCGGCTTCCGAGCCAACCACAGCACCGAGACCGCCCTCATCGCCGCCACCGACGACATCCGAGCCCTGATGGACAATGGAGAAACAGCGGCCCTCATCCTCCTAGACCTCTCCGCGGCATTCGACACGGTCTGCCACCGCACCCTAGTACGGCGCCTCAGCAACGTCGGAATCCAGGACAAGGCGCTGGAGTGGATCACCTCCTTCCTCGACGGGAGAACACAGAGAGTCCGCCTACCACCGTACAAGTCAGAGGCCACCGAAGTCATCTGCGGCGTCCCCCAAGGATCATCTCTGAGCCCCACCCTCTTCAACGTCTACATGAGCCCCCTCGCGGCCATCGTACGCAAACACAACCTCAGCATAATCTCCTACGCCGACGACACCCAGCTGATCCTCTCCCTGACCAACGACCCCGCCGCCGCCAGAGCCAACCTGCACGAAGGGATGAAAGAGGTAGCCGAGTGGATGACGACCAGCCGCCTGAAACTGAACTCGGACAAGACGGAGGTCCTCATCCTGGGCTCCTCTCCCTCCGCCTGGGACGACTCCTGGTGGCCTCCCGCCCTGGGCACCGCACCCAAACCGACAGACCATGCACGCAACCTGGGCTTCATCCTGGACTCCTCCCTCTCCATGACCAGGCAAGTCAACAACGTCTCCTCGGCATGCTTCAACATCCTACGCATGCTACGGAAGATCTTCTGGTGGATCCCCACCGAGACCAGGAAGACCGTCACCCAGGCCCTCGTCACCAGCCGACTGGACTACGGCAACGCCCTCTACGCCGGGACCACCGCCAAGCTCCAGAAGAGACTCCAGCGGATCCAGAACGCCTCAGCCAGACTCATCCTCGACATCCCACGAACCAGCCACATCTCCGGACATCTGCGAGACCTTCACTGGCTCCCCGTCAACAAAAGAATCACCTTCCGCCTCCTCACCCACGCACACAAAGCCCTACACGACCAAGGCCCGAGCTACCTCAACAGCCGAGTCAACTTCTACGCTCCCAAACGCCACCTCCGATCAGCCAACCACGCCCTCGCCGCCGTCCCCCGCATCCGAAGAGCGACTACAGGAGGAAGGTCCTTCTCCCACCTGGCCGCCAAGACCTGGAACTCCCTCCCGACCGACCTGCGCCTGACCCAAGACCACCTCTCCTTCAGGAAGAAGCTGAAGACCTGGCTGTTCGAGCAGTAGCGGCTCCCCCCCCCCCAGCGCCTTGAGACCCCACGGGTATGTAGCGCGCTTTATAAGTGTCACTGATTGATTGATTGATTGATTCCATAACCTATAATAATTCCTGTGAGAAGGGCACACTATCTCTTGTCTGCCAAAGAGATCTCTCTATCGAAGTCCTCATATAGGTGCTAGAGTTGTGTAGAGAGTACCAGCAAATGAGGCATAGGATGAAAAGAAGTCTGGCTATTTTGAAATCTAAATTGAGATTATAATTTTTAGTGAGCTTTGGATTGTCACAATGTTAGACCCGCCATAGTACTAATAATTGATGCTTCATAAAAATCTTTTTTTGGTAGTGTTGCATTTGGTTTGGAAATATTCAAGTTCTAAAAATTGACTAACAGTGGACTTTTCCATCTGCAGATTATACTGAATGGCCAACAGAGGCAGTGTTGCAGAGGAATATTTCTCTGCTTGCTGAGAGAAAAATAAAAAAAGAAAAGTCATTCCCCAGCCTTCTTCATGCCTCGATCAATATACATGGTAAGTCAAACTCTCATTTAATAATTTTGCCATTAATAAAAAGTTCATACCATCTGATGGCTCGCAGTGCCTTTTAGTGGGGTCTTCCGCATTTATATAATCTTCTAAGACGGTAGCAATATGGGTGACGCTATGGCTATCATGATAGTTTATCACAGACTTTGACAGTCTATGTGGCTGACAAAATCTTCTTTAGATACTTGTGCAGGCAATTTCTCCTCTGAGTTAATTACCATCTTTCAGGCTGGAATGAGGTTTCTTAGGTTAGAGCAATTGACTTACTTTCAGATGGAGGGAAGCTATTTAACCTGTTTCTCTGCTCTCTGTGAGTGGGACTCCGATACTCAAGATGGACTGGTATTTAGAAACTGTGTTCTTCTAACTCTAGCCCTCTTTAAATAGGAGCCCAATGCTTTCAATGGTGCAGAGTACTTTCCATTTACACCTCCTACTTGCTGTTCAGTCTTATTCCCAGAGACTTCCCTAGTGTGTAATTGCTGATGTCTGGTCCTCCGGTGTAATGGTCACCCAGGGCGATTGGTCAAGTGGTGCCATTACATCACAAAGCTACAGCAGGATATCATCTAACATGAGGGCCAATCAGTTGCCTAGTACACAATAGGATACATGTATCATGGTATAGCAAAGGGAGCAATGTAGACAGGATGCCCAGCTGAAGACTAAGGTGGTGAGATGAAATGACCTAGGCCATTATTTGAAACGTATACATTTGTTTGAAGGAGTGGTTGATCATAACATTCTGGAGTACTCTATAGGTTAGCTGATAGGGATGTGCTAAAATTAAGAATTTGGAATCTGTTATTCATAGTTTTTATTATGCCCACAAACCGTAGCGTAAACCTTCCTCCCTTAACACATCAGATCACTGAATTGCTATGGTGTTCCATAACCTATAATAATTCCTGTGAGAAGGGCTCACTATCTCTTGTCTGCCAAGGAGATCTCTATATCGAAGTCCTCATATAGGTGCTAGAGTTGTGTAGAGAGTACCAGCAAATGAGGCATAGGATGGAAAGAAGTCTGGCTATTTTGAAATCTAAATTGAGATTATAATTTTTAGTGAGCTTTGGATTGTCACAATGTTAGACCCGCCATAGTACTAATAATTGATGCTTCATAAAAATCTTTTTTTGGTAGTGTTGCATTTGGTTTGGAAATATTCAAGTTCTAAAAATTGATTAACAGTGGACTTTTCCATCTGCAGATTATACTGAATGGCCAACAGAGGCAGTGTTGCAGAGGAATATTTCTCTGCTTGCTGAGAGAAAAATAAAAAAAGAAAAGTCATTCCCCAGCCTTCTCCATGCCTCGATATATATACATGGTAAGTCAAACTCTCATTTAATAATTTTGCCATTAATAAAAAGTTCATACCATCTGATGGCTCGCAGTGCCTTTTAGTGGGGTCTTCCGCATTTATATAATCTTCTAAGACGGTAGCAATATGGGTGATGCTATTGCTATCATGATAGTTTATCAAAGACTTTGACTGTCTATGTGGCTGACAAAATCTTCTTTTGATACTTGTGCAGGCAATTTCTCCTCTGAGTTAATTACCATCTTTCAGGCTGGAATGAGGTTTCTTAGGTTAGAGCAATTGACTTACTTTCAGATGGAGGGAAGCTATTTAACCTGTTTCTCTGCTCTCTGTGAGTGGGACTCCGATACTCAAGATGGACTGGTATTTAGAAACTGTGTTCTTCTAACTCTAGCCCTCTTTAAATAGGAGCCCAATGCTTTCAATGGTGCAGAGTACTTTCCATTTACACCTCCTACTTGCTGTTCAGTCTTATTCCCAGAGACTTCCCTAGTGTGTAATTGCTGATGTCTGGTCCTCCGGTGTAATGGTCACCCAGGGCGATTGGTCAAGTGGTGCCATTACATCACAAAGCTACAGCAGGATATCATCTAACATGAGGGCGAATCAGTTGCCTAGTACACAATAGGATACATGTATCATGGTATAGCAAAGGGAGCAATGTAGACAGGATACCCAGCTGAAGACTAAGGTGGTGAGATGAAATGACCTAGGCCATTATTTGAAACGTATACATTTGTTTGAAAGAGTGGTTGATCATAACATTCTGGAGTACTCTATAGGTTAGCTGATAGGGATGTGCTAAAATTAGGATGTTGGAATCTGTTATTCATAGTTTTTATTATTCCCACAAACCGTAGCATAAACCTTCCTCCCTTAACACATCAGATCACTGAATTGCTATGGTGTTCCATAACCTATAATAATTCCTGTGAGAAGGGCACACTATCTCTTGTCTGCCAAAGAGATCTCTCTATCGAAGTCCTCATATAGGTGCTAGAGTTGTGTAGAGAGTACCAGCAAATGAGGCATAGGATGGAAAGAAGTCTGGCTATTTTGAAATCTAAATTGACATTATAATTTTTAGTGAGCTTTGGATTGTCACAATGTTAGACCCGCCATAGTACTAATAATTGATGCTTCATAAAAATCTTTTTTTGGTAGTGTTGCATTTGGTTTTGAAATATTCAAGTTCTAAAAATTGACTAACAGTGGACTTTTCCATCTGCAGATTATACTGAATGGCCAACAGAGGCAGTGTTGCAGAGGAATATTTCTCTGCTTGCTGAGAGAAAAATAAAAAAAGAAAAGTCATTCCCCAGCCTTCTCCATGCCTCGATCAATATACATGGTAAGTCAAACTCTCATTTAATAATTTTGCCATTAATAAAAAGTTCATACCATCTGATGGCTCGCAGTGCCTTTTAGTGGGGTCTTCCGCATTTATATAATCTTCTAAGACGGTAGCAAAATGGGTGACGCTATGGCTATCATGATAGTTTATCACAGACTTTGACAGTCTATGTGGCTGACAAAATCTTCTTTAGATACTTGTGCAGGCAATTTCTCCTCTGAGTTAATTACCATCTTTCAGGCTGGAATGAGGTTTCTTAGGTTAGAGCAATTGACTTACTTTCAGATGGAGGGAAGCTATTTAACCTGTTTCTCTGCTCTCTGTGAGTGGGACTCCGATACTCAAGATGGACTGGTATTTAGAAACTGTGTTCTTCTAACTCTAGCCCTCTTTAAATAGGAGCCCAATGCTTTCAATGGTGCAGAGTACTTTCCATTTACACCTCCTACTTGCTGTTCAGTCTTATTCCCAGAGACTTCCCTAGTGTGTAATTGCTGATGTCTGGCCCTCCGGTGTAATCGCCACCCAGGGCAATTGATCAAGTGGTGCCATTACATCACAAAGCTACAGCAGGATATCATCTAACATGAGGGCCAATCAGTTGCCTAGTACGCAATAGGATACATGTATCATGGTAAAGCAAAGGGAGCAATGTAGACAGGATACCCAGCTGAAGACTAAGGTGGTGAGATGAAATGACCTAGGCCATTATTTGAAACGTATGCATTTGTTTGAAGGAGTGGTTGATCAAAACATTCTGGAGTACTCTATAGGTTAGCTGATAGGGATGTGCTAAAATTAGGATGTTGGAATCTGTTATTCATAGTTTTTATTATTCCCACAAACCGTAGCGTAAACCTTCCTCCCTTAACACATCAGATCACTGAATTGCTATGGTGTTCCATAACCTATAATAATTCCTGTGAGAAGGGCACACTATCTCTTGTCTGCCAAAGAGATCTCTCTATCGAAGTCCTTATATAGGTGCTAGAGTTGTGTAGAGAGTACCAGCAAATGAGGCATAGGATGGAAAGAAGTCTGGCTATTTTGAAATCTAAATTGAGATTATAATTTTTAGTGAGCTTTGGATTGTCACAATGTTAGACCCGCCATAGTACTAATAATTGATGCTTCATAAAAATCTTTTTTTGGTAGTGTTGCATTTGGTTTGGAAATATTCAAGTTCTAAAAATTGACTAACAGTGGACTTTTCCATCTGCAGATTATACTGAATGGCCAACAGAGGCAGTGTTGCAGAGGAATATTTCTCTGCTTGCTGAGAGAAAAATAAAAAAAGAAAAGTCATTCCCCAGCCTTCTCCATGCCTCGATATATATACATGGTAAGTCAAACTCTCATTTAATAATTTTGCCATTAATAAAAAGTTCATACCATCTGATGGCTCGCAGTGCCTTTTAGTGGGGTCTTCCGCATTTATATAATCTTCTAAGACGGTAGCAATATGGGTGACGCTACGGCCATCATGATAGTTTATCAAAGACTTTGACTGCCTATGTGGCTGACAAAATCTTCTTTAGATACTTGTGCAGACAATTTCTCCCCTGAGTTAATTACCATCTTTCAGGCTGGAATGAGGTTTCTTAGGTTAGAGCAAATGACTTGCTTTCAGATGGAGGGAAGCTATTTAACCTGTTTCTCTGCTCTCTGTGAGTGGGACTCCGATACTCAAGATGGACTGGTATTTAGAAACTGTGTTCTTCTAACTCTAGCCCTCTTTAAATAGGAGCCCAATGCTTTCAATGGTGCAGAGTACTTTCCATTTACACCTCCTACTTGCTGTTCAGTCTTATTCCCAGAGACTTCCCTAGTGTGTAATTGCTGATGTCTGGTCCTCCGGTGTAATGGTCACCCAGGGCGATTGGTCAAGTGGTGCCATTACATCACAAAGCTACAGCAGGATATCATCTAACATGAGGGCCAATCAGTTGCCTAGTACACAATAGGATACATGTATCATGGTATAGCAAAGGGAGCAATGTAGACAGGATACCCAGCTGAAGACTAAGGTGGTGAGATGAAATGACCTAGGCCATTATTTGAAACGTATACATTTGTTTGAAAGAGTGGTTGATCATAACATTCTGGAGTACTCTATAGGTTAGCTGATAGGGATGTGCTAAAATTAGGATGTTGGAATCTGTTATTCATAGTTTTTATTATTCCCGCAAACCGTAGCATAAACCTTCCTCCCTTAACACATCAGATCACTGAATTGCTATGGTGTTCCATAACCTATAATAATTCCTGTGAGAAGGGCACACTATCTCTTGTCTGCCAAAGAGATCTCTCTATCGAAGTCCTCCTATAGGTGCTAGAGTTGTGTAGAGAGTACCAGCAAATGAGGCATAGGATGGAAAGAAGTCTGGCTATTTTGAAATCTAAATTGAGATTATAATTTTTAGTGAGCTTTGGATTGTCACAATGTTAGACCCGCCATAGTACTAATAATTGATGCTTCATAAAAATCTTTTTTTGGTAGTGTTGCATTTGGTTTGGAAATATTCAAGTTCTAAAAATTGACTAACAGTGGACTTTTCCATCTGCAGATTATACTGAATGGCCAACAGAGGCAGTGTTGCAGAGGAATATTTCTCTGCTTGCTGAGAGAAAAATAAAAAAAGAAAAGTCATTCCCCAGCCTTCTCCATGCCTCGATCAATATACATGGTAAGTCAAACTCTCATTTAATAATTTTGCCATTAATAAAAAGTTCATACCATCTGATGGCTCGCAGTGCCTTTTAGTGGGGTCTTCCGCATTTATATAATCTTCTAAGACGGTAGCAATATGGGTGACGCTATGGCTATCATGATAGTTTATCACAGACTTTGACAGTCTATGTGGCTGACAAAATCTTCTTTAGATACTTGTGCAGGCAATTTCTCCTCTGAGTTAATTACCATCTTTCAGGCTGGAATGAGGTTTCTTAGGTTAGAGCAATTGACTTACTTTCAGATGGAGGGAAGCTATTTAACCTGTTTCTCTGCTCTCTGTGAGTGGGACTCCGATACTCAAGATGGACTGGTATTTAGAAACTGTGTTCTTCTAACTCTAGCCCTCTTTAAATAGGAGCCCAATGCTTTCAATGGTGCAGAGTACTTTCCATTTACACCTCCTACTTGCTGTTCAGTCTTATTCCCAGAGACTTCCCTAGTGTGTAATTGCTGATGTCTGGTCCTCCGGTGTAATCGCCACCCAGGGCGATTGATCAAGTGGTGCCATTACATCACAAAGCTACAGCAGGATATCATCTAACATGAGGGCCAATCAGTTGCCTAGTACACAATAGGATACATGTATCATGGTATAGCAAAGGGAGCAATGTAGACAGGATACCCAGCTGAAGACTAAGGTGGTGAGATGAAATGACCTAGGCCATTATTTGAAACGTATACATTTGTTTGAAGGAGTGGTTGATCATAACATTCTGGAGTACTCTATAGGTTAGCTGATAGGGATGTGCTAAAATTAGGATGTTGGAATCTGTTATTCATAGTTTTTATTATTCCCACAAACCGTAGCGTAAACCTTCCTCCCTTAACACATCAGATCACTGAATTGCTATGGTGTTCCATAACCTATAATAATTCCTGTGAGAAGGGCACACTATCTCTTGTCTGCCAAAGAGATCTCTCTATCGAAGTCCTTATATAGGTGCTAGAGTTGTGTAGAGAGTACCAGCAAATGAGGCATAGGATGGAAAGAAGTCTGGCTATTTTGAAATCTAAATTGAGATTATAATTTTTTGTGAGCTTTGGATTGTCACAATGTTAGACCCGCCATAGTACTAATAATTGATGCTTCATAAAAATCTTTTTTTGGTAGTGTTGCATTTGGTTTGGAAATATTCAAGTTCTAAAAATTGACTAACAGTGGACTTTTCCATCTGCAGATTATACTGAATGGCCAACAGAGGCAGTGTTGCAGAGGAATATTTCTCTGCTTGCTGAGAGAAAAATAAAAAAAGAAAAGTCATTCCCCAGCCTTCTCCATGCCTCGATCAATATACATGGTAAGTCAAACTCTCATTTAATAATTTTGCCATTAATAAAAAGTTCATACCATCTGATGGCTCGCAGTGCCTTTTAGTGGGGTCTTCCGCATTTATATAATCTTCTAGGACGGTAGCAATATGGGTGACGCTATGGCTATCATGATAGTTTATCACAGACTTTGACAGTCTATGTGGCTGACAAAATCTTCTTTAGATACTTGTGCAGGCAATTTCTCCTCTGAGTTAATTACCATCTTTCAGGCTGGAATGAGGTTTCTTAGGTTAGAGCAATTGACTTACTTTCAGATGGAGGGAAGCTATTTAACCTGTTTCTCTGCTCTCTGTGAGTGGGACTCCGATACTCAAGATGGACTGGTATTTAGAAACTGTGTTCTTCTAACTCTAGCCCTCTTTAAATAGGAGCCCAATGCTTTCAATGGTGCAGAGTACTTTCCATTTACACCTCCTACTTGCTGTTCAGTCTTATTCCCAGAGACTTCCCTAGTGTGTAATTGCTGATGTCTGGTCCTCCGGTGTAATCGCCACCCAGGGCGATTGATCAAGTGGTGCCATTACATCACAAAGCTACAGCAGGATATCATCTAACATGAGGGCCAATCAGTTGCCTAGTACACAATAGGATACATGTATCATGGTATAGCAAAGGGAGCAATGTAGACAGGATACCCAGCTGAAGACTAAGGTGGTGAGATGAAATGACCTAGGCCATTATTTGAAACGTATACATTTGTTTGAAGGAGTGGTTGATCATAACATTCTGGAGTACTCTATAGGTTAGCTGATAGGGATGTGCTAAAATTAGGATGTTGGAATCTGTTATTCATAGTTTTTATTATTCCCACAAACCGTAGCATAAACCTTCCTCCCTTAACACATCAGATCACTGAATTGCTATGGTGTTCCATAACCTATAATAATTCCTGTGAGAAGGGCACACTATCTCTTGTCTGCCAAAGAGATCTCTCTATCGAAGTCCTCATATAGGTGCTAGAGTTGTGTAGAGAGTACCAGCAAATGAGGCATAGGATGGAAAGAAGTCTGGCTATTTTGAAATCTAAATTGAGATTATAATTTTTAGTGAGCTTTGGATTGTCACAATGTTAGACCCGCCATAGTACTAATAATTGATGCTTCATAAAAATCTTTTTTTGGTAGTGTTGCATTTGGTTTGGAAATATTCAAGTTCTAAAAATTGACTAACAGTGGACTTTTCCATCTGCAGATTATACTGAATGGCCAACAGAGGCAGTGTTGCAGAGGAATATTTCTCTGCTTGCTGAGAGAAAAATAAAAAAAGAAAAGTCATTCCCCAGCCTTCTCCATGCCTCGATCAATATACATGGTAAGTCAAACTCTCATTTAATAATTTTGCCATTAATAAAAAGTTCATACCATCTGATGGCTCGCAGTGCCTTTTAGTGGGGTCTTCCGCATTTATATAATCTTCTAAGACGGTAGCAATATGGGTGACGCTATGGCTATCATGATAGTTTATCACAGACTTTGACAGTCTATGTGGCTGACAAAATCTTCTTTAGATACTTGTGCAGGCAATTTCTCCTCTGAGTTAATTACCATCTTTCAGGCTGGAATGAGGTTTCTTAGGTTAGAGCAATTGACTTACTTTCAGATGGAGGGAAGCTATTTAACCTGTTTCTCTGCTCTCTGTGAGTGGGACTCCGATACTCAAGATGGACTGGTATTTAGAAACTGTGTTCTTCTAACTCTAGCCCTCTTTAAATAGGAGCCCAATGCTTTCAATGGTGCAGAGTACTTTCCATTTACACCTCCTACTTGCTGTTCAGTCTTATTCCCAGAGACTTCCCTAGTGTGTAATTGCTGATGTCTGGTCCTCCGGTGTAATCGCCACCCAGGGCGATTGATCAAGTGGTGCCATTACATCACAAAGCTACAGCAGGATATCATCTAACATGAGGGCCAATCAGTTGCCTAGTACACAATAGGATACATGTATCATGGTATAGCAAAGGGAGCAATGTAGACAGGATACCCAGCTGAAGACTAAGGTGGTGAGATGAAATGACCTAGGCCATTATTTGAAACGTATACATTTGTTTGAAGGAGTGGTTGATCATAACATTCTGGAGTACTCTATAGGTTAGCTGATAGGGATGTGCTAAAATTAGGATGTTGGAATCTGTTATTCATAGTTTTTATTATTCCCACAAACCGTAGCGTAAACCTTCCTCCCTTAACACATCAGATCACTGAATTGCTATGGTGTTCCATAACCTATAATAATTCCTGTGAGAAGGGCACACTATCTCTTGTCTGCCAAAGAGATCTCTCTATCGAAGTCCTTATATAGGTGCTAGAGTTGTGTAGAGAGTACCAGCAAATGAGGCATAGGATGGAAAGAAGTCTGGCTATTTTGAAATCTAAATTGAGATTATAATTTTTTGTGAGCTTTGGATTGTCACAATGTTAGACCCGCCATAGTACTAATAATTGATGCTTCATAAAAATCTTTTTTTGGTAGTGTTGCATTTGGTTTGGAAATATTCAAGTTCTAAAAATTGACTAACAGTGGACTTTTCCATCTGCAGATTATACTGAATGGCCAACAGAGGCAGTGTTGCAGAGGAATATTTCTCTGCTTGCTGAGAGAAAAATAAAAAAAGAAAAGTCATTCCCCAGCCTTCTCCATGCCTCGATCAATATACATGGTAAGTCAAACTCTCATTTAATAATTTTGCCATTAATAAAAAGTTCATACCATCTGATGGCTCGCAGTGCCTTTTAGTGGGGTCTTCCGCATTTATATAATCTTCTAGGACGGTAGCAATATGGGTGACGCTATGGCTATCATGATAGTTTATCACAGACTTTGACAGTCTATGTGGCTGACAAAATCTTCTTTAGATACTTGTGCAGGCAATTTCTCCTCTGAGTTAATTACCATCTTTCAGGCTGGAATGAGGTTTCTTAGGTTAGAGCAATTGACTTACTTTCAGATGGAGGGAAGCTATTTAACCTGTTTCTCTGCTCTCTGTGAGTGGGACTCCGATACTCAAGATGGACTGGTATTTAGAAACTGTGTTCTTCTAACTCTAGCCCTCTTTAAATAGGAGCCCAATGCTTTCAATGGTGCAGAGTACTTTCCATTTACACCTCCTACTTGCTGTTCAGTCTTATTCCCAGAGACTTCCCTAGTGTGTAATTGCTGATGTCTGGTCCTCCGGTGTAATCGCCACCCAGGGCGATTGATCAAGTGGTGCCATTACATCACAAAGCTACAGCAGGATATCATCTAACATGAGGGCCAATCAGTTGCCTAGTACACAATAGGATACATGTATCATGGTATAGCAAAGGGAGCAATGTAGACAGGATACCCAGCTGAAGACTAAGGTGGTGAGATGAAATGACCTAGGCCATTATTTGAAACGTATACATTTGTTTGAAGGAGTGGTTGATCATAACATTCTGGAGTACTCTATAGGTTAGCTGATAGGGATGTGCTAAAATTAGGATGTTGGAATCTGTTATTCATAGTTTTTATTATTCCCACAAACCGTAGCATAAACCTTCCTCCCTTAACACATCAGATCACTGAATTGCTATGGTGTTCCATAACCTATAATAATTCCTGTGAGAAGGGCACACTATCTCTTGTCTGCCAAAGAGATCTCTCTATCGAAGTCCTCATATAGGTGCTAGAGTTGTGTAGAGAGTACCAGCAAATGAGGCATAGGATGGAAAGAAGTCTGGCTATTTTGAAATCTAAATTGAGATTATAATTTTTAGTGAGCTTTGGATTGTCACAATGTTAGACCCGCCATAGTACTAATAATTGATGCTTCATAAAAATCTTTTTTTGGTAGTGTTGCATTTGGTTTGGAAATATTCAAGTTCTAAAAATTGACTAACAGTGGACTTTTCCATCTGCAGATTATACTGAATGGCCAACAGAGGCAGTGTTGCAGAGGAATATTTCTCTGCTTGCTGAGAGAAAAATAAAAAAAGAAAAGTCATTCCCCAGCCTTCTCCATGCCTCGATCAATATACATGGTAAGTCAAACTCTCATTTAATAATTTTGCCATTAATAAAAAGTTCATACCATCTGATGGCTCGCAGTGCCTTTTAGTGGGGTCTTCCGCATTTATATAATCTTCTAAGACGGTAGCAATATGGGTGACGCTATGGCTATCATGATAGTTTATCACAGACTTTGACAGTCTATGTGGCTGACAAAATTTTCTTTAGATACTTGTGCAGGCAATTTCTCCTCTGAGTTAATTACCATCTTTCAGGCTGGAATGAGGTTTCTTAGGTTAGAGCAATTGACTTACTTTCAGATGGAGGGAAGCTATTTAACCTGTTTCTCTGCTCTCTGTGAGTGGGACTCCGATACTCAAGATGGACTGGTATTTAGAAACTGTGTTCTTCTAACTCTAGCCCTCTTTAAATAGGAGCCCAATGCTTTCAATGGTGCAGAGTACTTTCCATTTACACCTCCTACTTGCTGTTCAGTCTTATTCCCAGAGACTTCCCTAGTGTGTAATTGCTGATGTCTGGTCCTCCGGTGTAATCGCCACCCAGGGCGATTGATCAAGTGGTGCCATTACATCACAAAGCTACAGCAGGATATCATCTAACATGAGGGCCAATCAGTTGCCTAGTACGCAATAGGATACATGTATCATGGTATAGCAAAGGGAGCAATGTAGACAGGATACCCAGCTGAAGACTAAGGTGGTGAGATGAAATGACCTAGGCCATTATTTGAAACGTATACATTTGTTTGAAGGAGTGGTTGATCATAACATTCTGGAGTACTCTATAGGTTAGCTGATAGGGATGTGCTAAAATTAGGATGTTGGAATCTGTTATTCATAGTTTTTATTATTCCCACAAACCGTAGCGTAAACCTTCCTCCCTTAACACATCAGATCACTGAATTGCTATGGTGTTCCATAACCTATAATAATTCCTGTGAGAAGGGCACACTATCTCTTGTCTGCCAAAGAGATCTCTCTATCGAAGTCCTTATATAGGTTCTAGAGTTGTGTAGAGAGTACCAGCAAATGAGGCATAGGATGGAAAGAAGTCTGGCTATTTTGAAATCTAAATTGAGATTATAATTTTTAGTGAGCTTTGGATTGTCACAATGTTAGACCCGCCATAGTACTAATAATTGATGCTTCATAAAAATCTTTTTTTGGTAGTGTTGCATTTGGTTTGGAAATATTCAAGTTCTAAAAATTGACTAACAGTGGACTTTTCCATCTGCAGATTATACTGAATGGCCAACAGAGGCAGTGTTGCAGAGGAATATTTCTCTGCTTGCTGAGAGAAAAATAAAAAAAGAAAAGTCATTCCCCAGCCTTCTCCATGCCTCGATCAATATACATGGTAAGTCAAACTCTCATTTAATAATTTTGCCATTAATAAAAAGTTCATACCATCTGATGGCTCGCAGTGCCTTTTAGTGGGGTCTTCCGCATTTATATAATCTTCTAAGACGGTAGCAATATGGGTGACGCTATGGCTATCATGATAGTTTATCACAGACTTTGACAGTCTATGTGGCTGACAAAATCTTCTTTAGATACTTGTGCAGGCAATTTCTCCTCTGAGTTAATTACCATCTTTCAGGCTGGAATGAGGTTTCTTAGGTTAGAGCAATTGACTTACTTTCAGATGGAGGGAAGCTATTTAACCTGTTTCTCTGCTCTCTGTGAGTGGGACTCCGATACTCAAGATGGACTGGTATTTAGAAACTGTGTTCTTCTAACTCTAGCCCTCTTTAAATAGGAGCCCAATGCTTTCAATGGTGCAGAGTACTTTCCATTTACACCTCCTACTTGCTGTTCAGTCTTATTCCCAGAGACTTCCCTAGTGTGTAATTGCTGATGTCTGGTCCTCCGGTGTAATCGCCACCCAGGGCGATTGATCAAGTGGTGCCATTACATCACAAAGCTACAGCAGGATATCATCTAACATGAGGGCCAATCAGTTGCCTAGTACACAATAGGATACATGTATCATGGTATAGCAAAGGGAGCAATGTAGACAGGATACCCAGCTGAAGACTAAGGTGGTGAGATGAAATGACCTAGGCCATTATTTGAAACATATACATTTGTTTGAAGGAGTGGTTGATCATAACATTCTGGAGTACTCTATAGGTTAGCTGATAGGGATGTGCTAAAATTAGGATGTTGGAATCTGTTATTCATAGTTTTTATTATTCCCACAAACCGTAGCATAAACCTTCCTCCCTTAACACATCAGATCACTGAATTGCTATGGTGTTCCATAACCTATAATAATTCCTGTGAGAAGGGCACACTATCTCTTGTCTGCCAAAGAGATCTCTCTATCGAAGTCCTTATATAGGTTCTAGAGTTGTGTAGAGAGTACCAGCAAATGAGGCATAGGATGGAAAGAAGTCTGGCTATTTTGAAATCTAAATTGAGATTATAATTTTTAGTGAGCTTTGGATTGTCACAATGTTAGACCCGCCATAGTACTAATAATTGATGCTTCATAAAAATCTTTTTTTGGTAGTGTTGCATTTGGTTTGGAAATATTCAAGTTCTAAAAATTGACTAACAGTGGACTTTTCCATCTGCAGATTATACTGAATGGCCAACAGAGGCAGTGTTGCAGAGGAATATTTCTCTGCTTGCTGAGAGAAAAATAAAAAAAGAAAAGTCATTCCCCAGCCTTCTCCATGCCTCGATCAATATACATGGTAAGTCAAACTCTCATTTAATAATTTTGCCATTAATAAAAAGTTCATACCATCTGATGGCTCGCAGTGCCTTTTAGTGGGGTCTTCCGCATTTATATAATCTTCTAAGACGGTAGCAATATGGGTGACGCTATGGCTATCATGATAGTTTATCACAGACTTTGACAGTCTATGTGGCTGACAAAATCTTCTTTAGATACTTGTGCAGGCAATTTCTCCTCTGAGTTAATTACCATCTTTCAGGCTGGAATGAGGTTTCTTAGGTTAGAGCAATTGACTTACTTTCAGATGGAGGGAAGCTATTTAACCTGTTTCTCTGCTCTCTGTGAGTGGGACTCCGATACTCAAGATGGACTGGTATTTAGAAACTGTGTTCTTCTAACTCTAGCCCTCTTTAAATAGGAGCCCAATGCTTTCAATGGTGCAGAGTACTTTCCATTTACACCTCCTACTTGCTGTTCAGTCTTATTCCCAGAGACTTCCCTAGTGTGTAATTGCTGATGTCTGGTCCTCCGGTGTAATCGCCACCCAGGGCGATTGATCAAGTGGTGCCATTACATCACAAAGCTACAGCAGGATATCATCTAACATGAGGGCCAATCAGTTGCCTAGTACACAATAGGATACATGTATCATGGTATAGCAAAGGGAGCAATGTAGACAGGATACCCAGCTGAAGACTAAGGTGGTGAGATGAAATGACCTAGGCCATTATTTGAAACATATACATTTGTTTGAAGGAGTGGTTGATCATAACATTCTGGAGTACTCTATAGGTTAGCTGATAGGGATGTGCTAAAATTAGGATGTTGGAATCTGTTATTCATAGTTTTTATTATTCCCACAAACCGTAGCATAAACCTTCCTCCCTTAACACATCAGATCACTGAATTGCTATGGTGTTCCATAACCTATAATAATTCCTGTGAGAAGGGCACACTATCTCTTGTCGGCCAAAGAGATCTCTCTATCGAAGTCCTCATATAGGTGCTAGAGTTGTGTAGAGAGTACCAGCAAATGAGGCATAGGATGGAAAGAAGTCTGGCTATTTTGAAATCTAAATTGAGATTATAATTTTTAGTGAGCTTTGGATTGTCACAATGTTAGACCCGCCATAGTACTAATAATTGATGCTTCATAAAAATCTTTTTTTGGTAGTGTTGCATTTGGTTTGGAAATATTCAAGTTCTAAAAATTGACTAACAGTGGACTTTTCCATCTGCAGATTATACTGAATGGCCAACAGAGGCAGTGTTGCAGAGGAATATTTCTCTGCTTGCTGAGAGAAAAATAAAAAAAGAAAAGTCATTCCCCAGCCTTCTCCATGCCTCGATCAATATACATGGTAAGTCAAACTCTCATTTAATAATTTTGCCATTAATAAAAAGTTCATACCATCTGATGGCTCGCAGTGCCTTTTAGTGGGGTCTTCCGCATTTATATAATCTTCTAAAACGGTAGCAATATGGGTGACGCTATGGCTATCATGATAGTTTATCACAGACTTTGACAGTCTATGTGGCTGACAAAATTTTCTTTAGATACTTGTGCAGGCAATTTCTCCTCTGAGTTAATTACCATCTTTCAGGCTGGAATGAGGTTTCTTAGGTTAGAGCAATTGACTTACTTTCAGATGGAGGGAAGCTATTTAACCTGTTTCTCTGCTCTCTGTGAGTGGGACTCCGATACTCAAGATGGACTGGTATTTAGAAACTGTGTTCTTCTAACTCTAGCCCTCTTTAACCCCTTCGGGGCTATTGACGAGCTGGGCTCGTCATCGCGCTTACCTGTCCTGCGCGGATGACAAGGCCAGCTCGTCACGTAACGCGGTAATTTTGAAATTGCCGCGCACAGCGGGAAAAGCCGCCGCGGCGAAGCGGTTAAATAGGAGCCCAATGCTTTCAATGGTGCAGAGTACTTTCCATTTACACCTCCTACTTGCTGTTCAGTCTTATTCCCAGAGACTTCCCTAGTGTGTAATTGCTGATGTCTGGTCCTCCGGTGTAATCGCCACCCAGGGCGATTGATCAAGTGGTGCCATTACATCACAAAGCTACAGCAGGATATCATCTAACATGAGGGCCAATCAGTTGCCTAGTACGCAATAGGATACATGTATCATGGTATAGCAAAGGGAGCAATGTAGACAGGATACCCAGCTGAAGACTAAGGTGGTGAGATGAAATGACCTAGGCCATTATTTGAAACGTATACATTTGTTTGAAGGAGTGGTTGATCATAACATTCTGGAGTACTCTATAGGTTAGCTGATAGGGATGTGCTAAAATTAGGATGTTGGAATCTGTTATTCATAGTTTTTATTATTCCCACAAACCGTAGCGTAAACCTTCCTCCCTTAACACATCAGATCACTGAATTGCTATGGTGTTCCATAACCTATAATAATTCCTGTGAGAAGGGCACACTATCTCTTGTCTGCCAAAGAGATCTCTCTATCGAAGTCCTTATATAGGTGCTAGAGTTGTGTAGAGAGTACCAGCAAATGAGGCATAGGATGGAAAGAAGTCTGGCTATTTTGAAATCTAAATTGAGATTATAATTTTTAGTGAGCTTTGGATTGTCACAATGTTAGACCCGCCATAGTACTAATAATTGATGCTTCATAAAAATCTTTTTTTGGTAGTGTTGCATTTGGTTTGGAAATATTCAAGTTCTAAAAATTGACTAACAGTGGACTTTTCCATCTGCAGATTATACTGAATGGCCAACAGAGGCAGTGTTGCAGAGGAATATTTCTCTGCTTGCTGAGAGAAAAATAAAAAAAGAAAAGTCATTCCCCAGCCTTCTCCATGCCTCGATATATATACATGGTAAGTCAAACTCTCATTTAATAATTTTGCCATTAATAAAAAGTTCATACCATCTGATGGCTCGCAGTGCCTTTTAGTGGGGTCTTCCGCATTTATATAATCTTCTAAGACGGTAGCAATATGGGTGATGCTATTGCTATCATGATAGTTTATCAAAGACTTTGACTGTCTATGTGGCTGACAAAATCTTCTTTTGATACTTGTGCAGGCAATTTCTCCTCTGAGTTAATTACCATCTTTCAGGCTGGAATGAGGTTTCTTAGGTTAGAGCAATTGACTTACTTTCAGATGGAGGGAAGCTATTTAACCTGTTTCTCTGCTCTCTGTGAGTGGGACTCCGATACTCAAGATGGACTGGTATTTAGAAACTGTGTTCTTCTAACTCTAGCCCTCTTTAAATAGGAGCCCAATGCTTTCAATGGTGCAGAGTACTTTCCATTTACACCTCCTACTTGCTGTTCAGTCTTATTCCCAGAGACTTCCCTAGTGTGTAATTGCTGATGTCCGGTCCTCCGGTGTAATGGTCACCCAGGGCGATTGGTCAAGTGGTGCCATTACATCACAAAGCTACAGCAGGATATCATCTAACATGAGGGCGAATCAGTTGCCTAGTACACAATAGGATACATGTATCATGGTATAGCAAAGGGAGCAATGTAGACAGGATACCCAGCTGAAGACTAAGGTGGTGAGATGAAATGACCTAGGCCATTATTTGAAACGTATACATTTGTTTGAAAGAGTGGTTGATCATAACATTCTGGAGTACTCTATAGGTTAGCTGATAGGGATGTGCTAAAATTAGGATGTTGGAATCTGTTATTCATAGTTTTTATTATTCCCACAAACCGTAGCATAAACCTTCCTCCCTTAACACATCAGATCACTGAATTGCTATGGTGTTCCATAACCTATAATAATTCCTGTGAGAAGGGCACACTATCTCTTGTCTGCCAAAGAGATCTCTCTATCGAAGTCCTCCTATAGGTGCTAGAGTTGTGTAGAGAGTACCAGCAAATGAGGCATAGGATGGAAAGAAGTCTGGCTATTTTGAAATCTAAATTGAGATTATAATTTTTAGTGAGCTTTGGATTGTCACAATGTTAGACCCGCCATAGTACTAATAATTGATGCTTCATAAAAATCTTTTTTTGGTAGTGTTGCATTTGGTTTGGAAATATTCAAGTTCTAAAAATTGACTAACAGTGGACTTTTCCATCTGCAGATTATACTGAATGGCCAACAGAGGCAGTGTTGCAGAGGAATATTTCTCTGCTTGCTGAGAGAAAAATAAAAAAAGAAAAGTCATTCCCCAGCCTTCTTCATGCCTCGATCAATATACATGGTAAGTCAAACTCTCATTTAATAATTTTGCCATTAATAAAAAGTTCATACCATCTGATGGCTCGCAGTGCCTTTTAGTGGGGTCTTCCGCATTTATATAATCTTCTAAGACGGTAGCAATATGGGTGACGCTATGGCTATCATGATAGTTTATCACAGACTTTGACAGTCTATGTGGCTGACAAAATCTTCTTTAGATACTTGTGCAGGCAATTTCTCCTCTGAGTTAATTACCATCTTTCAGGCTGGAATGAGGTTTCTTAGGTTAGAGCAATTGACTTACTTTCAGATGGAGGGAAGCTATTTAACCTGTTTCTCTGCTCTCTGTGAGTGGGACTCCGATACTCAAGATGGACTGGTATTTAGAAACTGTGTTCTTCTAACTCTAGCCCTCTTTAAATAGGAGCCCAATGCTTTCAATGGTGCAGAGTACTTTCCATTTACACCTCCTACTTGCTGTTCAGTCTTATTCCCAGAGACTTCCCTAGTGTGTAATTGCTGGTGTCTGGTCCTCCGGTGTAATGGTCACCCAGGGCGATTGGTCAAGTGGTGCCATTACATCACAAAGCTACAGCAGGATATCATCTAACATGAGGGCGAATCAGTTGCCTAGTACACAATAGGATACATGTATCATGGTATAGCAAAGGGAGCAATGTAGACAGGATACCCAGCTGAAGACTAAGGTGGTGAGATGAAATGACCTAGGCCATTATTTGAAACGTATACATTTGTTTGAAGGAGTGGTTGATCATAACATTCTGGAGTACTCTATAGGTTAGCTGATAGGGATGTGCTAAAATTAGGATGTTGGAATCTGTTATTCATAGTTTTTATTATTCCCACAAACCGTAGCATAAACCTTCCTCCCTTAACACATCAGATCACTGAATTGCTATGGTGTTCCATAACCTATAATAATTCCTGTGAGAAGGGCACACTATCTCTTGTCTGCCAAAGAGATCTCTCTATCGAAGTCCTCCTATAGGTGCTAGAGTTGTGTAGAGAGTACCAGCAAATGAGGCATAGGATGGAAAGAAGTCTGGCTATTTTGAAATCTAAATTGAGATTATAATTTTTAGTGAGCTTTGGATTGTCACAATGTTAGACCCGCCATAGTACTAATAATTGATGCTTCATAAAAATCTTTTTTTGGTAGTGTTGCATTTGGTTTGGAAATATTCAAGTTCTAAAAATTGACTAACAGTGGACTTTTCCATCTGCAGATTATACTGAATGGCCAACAGAGGCAGTGTTGCAGAGGAATATTTCTCTGCTTGCTGAGAGAAAAATAAAAAAAGAAAAGTCATTCCCCAGCCTTCTTCATGCCTCGATCAATATACATGGTAAGTCAAACTCTCATTTAATAATTTTGCCATTAATAAAAAGTTCATACCATCTGATGGCTCGCAGTGCCTTTTAGTGGGGTCTTCCGCATTTATATAATCTTCTAAGACGGTAGCAATATGGGTGACGCTATGGCTATCATGATAGTTTATCACAGACTTTGACAGTCTATGTGGCTGACAAAATCTTCTTTAGATACTTGTGCAGGCAATTTCTCCTCTGAGTTAATTACCATCTTTCAGGCTGGAATGAGGTTTCTTAGGTTAGAGCAATTGACTTACTTTCAGATGGAGGGAAGCTATTTAACCTGTTTCTCTGCTCTCTGTGAGTGGGACTCCGATACTCAAGATGGACTGGTATTTAGAAACTGTGTTCTTCTAACTCTAGCCCTCTTTAAATAGGAGCCCAATGCTTTCAATGGTGCAGAGTACTTTCCATTTACACCTCCTACTTGCTGTTCAGTCTTATTCCCAGAGACTTCCCTAGTGTGTAATTGCTGGTGTCTGGTCCTCCGGTGTAATGGTCACCCAGGGCGATTGGTCAAGTGGTGCCATTACATCACAAAGCTACAGCAGGATATCATCTAACATGAGGGCGAATCAGTTGCCTAGTACACAATAGGATACATGTATCATGGTATAGCAAAGGGAGCAATGTAGACAGGATACCCAGCTGAAGACTAAGGTGGTGAGATGAAATGACCTAGGCCATTATTTGAAACGTATACATTTGTTTGAAGGAGTGGTTGATCATAACATTCTGGAGTACTCTATAGGTTAGCTGATAGGGATGTGCTAAAATTAGGATGTTGGAATCTGTTATTCATAGTTTTTATTATTCCCACAAACCGTAGCATAAACCTTCCTCCCTTAACACATCAGATCACTGAATTGCTATGGTGTTCCATAACCTATAATAATTCCTGTGAGAAGGGCACACTATCTCTTGTCTGCCAAAGAGATCTCTCTATCGAAGTCCTCATATAGGTGCTAAAGTTGTGTAGAGAGTACCAGCAAATGAGGCATAGGATGGAAAGAAGTCTGGCTATTTTGAAATCTAAATTGACATTATAATTTTTAGTGAGCTTTGGATTGTCACAATGTTAGACCCGCCATAGTACTAATAATTGATGCTTCATAAAAATCTTTTTTTGGTAGTGTTGCATTTGGTTTGGAAATGTTCAAGTTCTAAAAATTGACTAACAGTGGACTTTTCCATCTGCAGATTATACTGAATGGCCAACAGAGGCAGTGTTGCAGAGGAATATTTCTCTGCTTGCTGAGAGAAAAATAAAAAAAGAAAAGTCATTCCCCAGCCTTCTCCATGCCTCAATCAATATACATGGTAAGTCAAACTCTCATTTAATAATTTTGCCATTAATAAAAAGTTCATACCATCTGATGGCTCGCAGTGCCTTTTAGTGGGGTCTTCCGCATTTATATAATCTTCTAAGACGGTAGCAATATGGGTGACGCTATGGCTATCATGATAGTTTATCACAGACTTTGACAGTCTATGTGGCTGACAAAATCTTCTTTAGATACTTGTGCAGGCAATTTCTCCTCTGAGTTAATTACCATCTTTCAGGCTGGAATGAGGTTTCTTAGGTTAGAGCAATTGACTTACTTTCAGATGGAGGGAAGCTATTTAACCTGTTTCTCTGCTCTCTGTGAGTGGGACTCCGATACTCAAGATGGACTGGTATTTAGAAACTGTGTTCTTCTAACTCTAGCCCTCTTTAAATAGGAACCCAATGCTTTCAATGGTGCAGAGTACTTTCCATTTACACCTCCTACTTGCTGTTCAGTCTTATTCCCAGAGACTTCCCTAGTGTGTAATTGCTGATGTCTGGTCCTCCGGTGTAATGGTCACCCAGGGCGATTGGTCAAGTGGTGCCATTACATCACAAAGCTACAGCAGGATATCATCTAACATGAGGGCCAATCAGTTGCCTAGTACACAATAGGATACATGTATCATGGTATAGCAAAGGGAGCAATGTAGACAGGATACCCAGCTGAAGACTAAGGTGGTGAGATGAAATGACCTAGGCCATTATTTGAAACGTATACATTTGTTTGAAGGAGTGGTTGATCATAACATTCTGGAGTACTCTATAGGTTAGCTGATAGGGATGTGCTAAAATTAGGATGTTGGAATCTGTTATTCATAGTTTTTATTATTCCCACAAACCGTAGCATAAACCTTCCTCCCTTAACACATCAGATCACTGAATTGCTATGGTGTTCCATAACCTATAATAATTCCTGTGAGAAGGGCACACTATCTCTTGTCTGCCAAAGAGATCTCTCTATCGAAGTCCTCCTATAGGTGCTAGAGTTGTGTAGAGAGTACCAGCAAATGAGGCATAGGATGGAAAGAAGTCTGGCTATTTTG
Source organism: Lissotriton vulgaris (assembly GCF_964263255.1). Classification (NCBI taxonomy): domain Eukaryota; kingdom Metazoa; phylum Chordata; class Amphibia; order Caudata; family Salamandridae; genus Lissotriton; species Lissotriton vulgaris. Next base: position 273,690,900 of record NC_141698.1, on the reverse strand, counting down.
AAATCTAAATTGAGATTATAATTTTTAGTGAGCTTTGGATTGTCACAATGTTAGACCCGCCATAGTACTAATAATTGATGCTTCATAAAAATCTTTTTTTGGTAGTGTTGCATTTGGTTTGGAAATATTCAAGTTCTAAAAATTGACTAACAGTGGACTTTTCCATCTGCAGATTATACTGAATGGCCAACAGAGGCAGTGTTGCAGAGGAATATTTCTCTGCTTGCTGAGAGAAAAATAAAAAAAGAAAAGTCATTCCCCAGCCTTCTTCATGCCTCGATCAATATACATGGTAAGTCAAACTCTCATTTAATAATTTTGCCATTAATAAAAAGTTCATACCATCTGATGGCTCGCAGTGCCTTTTAGTGGGGTCTTCCGCATTTATATAATCTTCTAAGACGGTAGCAATATGGGTGACGCTATGGCTATCATGATAGTTTATCACAGACTTTGACAGTCTATGTGGCTGACAAAATCTTCTTTAGATACTTGTGCAGGCAATTTCTCCTCTGAGTTAATTACCATCTTTCAGGCTGGAATGAGGTTTCTTAGGTTAGAGCAATTGACTTACTTTCAGATGGAGGGAAGCTATTTAACCTGTTTCTCTGCTCTCTGTGAGTGGGACTCCGATACTCAAGATGGACTGGTATTTAGAAACTGTGTTCTTCTAACTCTAGCCCTCTTTAAATAGGAGCCCAATGCTTTCAATGGTGCAGAGTACTTTCCATTTACACCTCCTACTTGCTGTTCAGTCTTATTCCCAGAGACTTCCCTAGTGTGTAATTGCTGGTGTCTGGTCCTCCGGTGTAATGGTCACCCAGGGCGATTGGTCAAGTGGTGCCATTACATCACAAAGCTACAGCAGGATATCATCTAACATGAGGGCGAATCAGTTGCCTAGTACACAATAGGATACATGTATCATGGTATAGCAAAGGGAGCAATGTAGACAGGATACCCAGCTGAAGACTAAGGTGGTGAGATGAAATGACCTAGGCCATTATTTGAAACGTATACATTTGTTTGAAGGAGTGGTTGATCATAACATTCTGGAGTACTCTATAGGTTAGCTGATAGGGATGTGCTAAAATTAGGATGTTGGAATCTGTTATTCATAGTTTTTATTATTCCCACAAACCGTAGCATAAACCTTCCTCCCTTAACACATCAGATCACTGAATTGCTATGGTGTTCCATAACCTATAATAATTCCTGTGAGAAGGGCACACTATCTCTTGTCTGCCAAAGAGATCTCTCTATCGAAGTCCTCATATAGGTGCTAAAGTTGTGTAGAGAGTACCAGCAAATGAGGCATAGGATGGAAAGAAGTCTGGCTATTTTGAAATCTAAATTGACATTATAATTTTTAGTGAGCTTTGGATTGTCACAATGTTAGACCCGCCATAGTACTAATAATTGATGCTTCATAAAAATCTTTTTTTGGTAGTGTTGCATTTGGTTTGGAAATGTTCAAGTTCTAAAAATTGACTAACAGTGGACTTTTCCATCTGCAGATTATACTGAATGGCCAACAGAGGCAGTGTTGCAGAGGAATATTTCTCTGCTTGCTGAGAGAAAAATAAAAAAAGAAAAGTCATTCCCCAGCCTTCTCCATGCCTCAATCAATATACATGGTAAGTCAAACTCTCATTTAATAATTTTGCCATTAATAAAAAGTTCATACCATCTGATGGCTCGCAGTGCCTTTTAGTGGGGTCTTCCGCATTTATATAATCTTCTAAGACGGTAGCAATATGGGTGACGCTATGGCTATCATGATAGTTTATCACAGACTTTGACAGTCTATGTGGCTGACAAAATCTTCTTTAGATACTTGTGCAGGCAATTTCTCCTCTGAGTTAATTACCATCTTTCAGGCTGGAATGAGGTTTCTTAGGTTAGAGCAATTGACTTACTTTCAGATGGAGGGAAGCTATTTAACCTGTTTCTCTGCTCTCTGTGAGTGGGACTCCGATACTCAAGATGGACTGGTATTTAGAAACTGTGTTCTTCTAACTCTAGCCCTCTTTAAATAGGAACCCAATGCTTTCAATGGTGCAGAGTACTTTCCATTTACACCTCCTACTTGCTGTTCAGTCTTATTCCCAGAGACTTCCCTAGTGTGTAATTGCTGATGTCTGGTCCTCCGGTGTAATGGTCACCCAGGGCGATTGGTCAAGTGGTGCCATTACATCACAAAGCTACAGCAGGATATCATCTAACATGAGGGCCAATCAGTTGCCTAGTACACAATAGGATACATGTATCATGGTATAGCAAAGGGAGCAATGTAGACAGGATACCCAGCTGAAGACTAAGGTGGTGAGATGAAATGACCTAGGCCATTATTTGAAACGTATACATTTGTTTGAAGGAGTGGTTGATCATAACATTCTGGAGTACTCTATAGGTTAGCTGATAGGGATGTGCTAAAATTAGGATGTTGGAATCTGTTATTCATAGTTTTTATTATTCCCACAAACCGTAGCATAAACCTTCCTCCCTTAACACATCAGATCACTGAATTGCTATGGTGTTCCATAACCTATAATAATTCCTGTGAGTAGGGCACACTATCTCTTGTCTGCCAAAGAGATCTCTCTATCGAAGTCCTCATATAGGTGCTAGAGTTGTGTAGAGAGTACCAGCAAATGAGGCATAGGATGGAAAGAAGTCTGGCTATTTTGAAATCTAAATTGAGATTATAATTTTTAGTGAGCTTTGGATTGTCACAATGTTAGACCCGCCATAGTACTAATAATTGATGCTTCATAAAAATCTTTTTTTGGTAGTGTTGCATTTGGTTTGGAAATATTCAAGTTCTAAAAATTGACTAACAGTGGACTTTTCCATCTGCAGATTATACTGAATGGCCAACAGAGGCAGTGTTGCAGAGGAATATTTCTCTGCTTGATGAGAGAAAAATAAAAAAAGAAAAGTCATTCCCCAGCCTTCTCCATGCCTCGATCAATATACATGGTAAGTCAAACTCTCATTTAATAATTTTGCCATTAATAAAAAGTTCATACCATCTGATGGCTCGCAGTGCCTTTTAGTGGGGTCTTCCGCATTTATATAATCTTCTAAGACGGTAGCAATATGGGTGACGCTATGGCTATCATGATAGTTTATCACAGACTTTGACAGTCTATGTGGCTGACAAAATCTTCTTTAGATACTTGTGCAGGCAATTTCTCCTCTGAGTTAATTACCATCTTTCAGGCTGGAATGAGGTTTCTTAGGTTAGAGCAATTGACTTACTTTCAGATGGAGGGAAGCTATTTAACCTGTTTCTCTGCTCTCTGTGAGTGGGACTCCGATACTCAAGATGGACTGGTATTTAGAAACTGTGTTCTTCTAACTCTAGCCCTCTTTAAATAGGAGCCCAATGCTTTCAATGGTGCAGAGTACTTTCCATTTACACCTCCTACTTGCTGTTCAGTCTTATTCCCAGAGACTTCCCTAGTGTGTAATTGCTGATGTCTGGTCCTCCTGTGTAATCGCCACCCAGGGCGATTGATCAAGTGGTGCCATTACATCACAAAGCTACAGCAGGATATCATCTAACATGAGGGCCAATCAGTTGCCTAGTACGCAATAGGATACATGTATCATGGTATAGCAAAGGGAGCAATGTAGACAGGATACCCAGCTGAAGACTAAGGTGGTGAGATGAAATGACCTAGGCCATTATTTGAAACGTATACATTTGTTTGAAGGAGTGGTTGATCATAACATTCTGGAGTACTCTATAGGTTAGCTGATAGGGATGTGCTAAAATTAGGATGTTGGAATCTGTTATTCATAGTTTTTATTATTCCCACAAACCGTAGCGTAAACCTTCCTCCCTTAACACATCAGATCACTGAATTGCTATGGTGTTCCATAACCTATAATAATTCCTGTGAGAAGGGTACACTATCTCTTGTCTGCCAAAGAGATCTCTCTATCGAAGTCCTCATATAGGTGCTAGAGTTGTGTAGAGAGTACCAGCAAATGAGGCATAGGATGGAAAGAAGTCTGGCTATTTTGAAATCTAAATTGAGATTATAATTTTTAGTGAGCTTTGGATTGTCACAATGTTAGACCCGCCATAGTACTAATAATTGATGCTTCATAAAAATCTTTTTTTGGTAGTGTTGCATTTGGTTTTGAAATATTCAAGTTCTAAAAATTGACTAACAGTGGACTTTTCCATCTGCAGATTATACTGAATGGCCAACAGAGGCAGTGTTGCAGAGGAATATTTCTCTGCTTGCTGAGAGAAAAATAAAAAAAGAAAAGTCATTCCCCAGCCTTCTCCATGCCTCGATCAATATACATGGTAAGTCAAACTCTCATTTAATAATTTTGCCATTAATAAAAAGTTCATACCATCTGATGGCTCGCAGTGCCTTTTAGTGGGGTCTTCCGCATTTATATAATCTTCTAAGACGGTAGCAATATGGGTGATGCTATGGCTATCATGATAGTTTATCAAAGACTTTGACTGTCTATGTGGCTGACAAAATCTTCTTTAGATACTTGTGCAGGCAATTTCTCCTCTGAGTTAATTACCATCTTTCAGGCTGGAATGAGGTTTCTTAGGTTAGAGCAATTGACTTACTTTCAGATGGAGGGAAGCTATTTAACCTGTTTCTCTGCTCTCTGTGAGTGGGACTCCGATACTCAAGATGGACTGGTATTTAGAAACTGTGTTCTTCTAACTCTAGCCCTCTTTAAATAGGAGCCCAATGCTTTCAATGGTGCAGAGTACTTTCCATTTACACCTCCTACTTGCTGTGCAGTCTTATTCCCAGAGACTTCCCTAGTGTGTAATTGCTGATGTCTGGTCCTCCCGTGTAATCCTCACCCAGGGCGATTTATCAAGTGGTGCCATTACATCACAAATCTACAGCAGGATGTCATCTCACATGAGGGCCAATCAGTTGCCTCTTCTAACTCTAGCCCTCTTTAAATAGGAGCACAATGCTTTTAATGGTTCAGTGTACTTTCCCATTACACCTCCTACTTGCTGTGCAGTCATATTTACAGGTAGTTACCTAGTGTGTAATTGCTGATGTCTGGTCATCCGGTGTAATGGTCACCCAGGGCGATTGGTCAAGTGGTGCCATTACATCACAAAGCTACAGCAGGATATCATCTAACATGAGGGCCAATCAGTTGCCTAGTACACAATAGGATACATGTATCATGGTATAGCAAAGGGAGCAATGTAGACAGGATGCCCAGCTGAAGACTAAGGTGGTGAGATGAAATGACCTAGGCCATTATTTGAAACGTATACATTTGTTTGAAGGAGTGGTTGATCATAACATTCTGGAGTACTCTATAGGTTAGCTGATAGGGATGTGCTAAAATTAAGAATTTGGAATCTGTTATTCATAGTTTTTATTATTCCCACAAACCGTAGCGTAAACCTTCCTCCCTTAACACATCAGATCACTGAATTGCTATGGTGTTCCATAACCTATAATAATTCCTGTGAGAAGGGCTCACTATCTCTTGTCTGCCAAGGAGATCTCTATATCGAAGTCCTCATATAGGTGCTAGAGTTGTGTAGAGAGTACCAGCAAATGAGGCATAGGATGGAAAGAAGTCTGGCTATTTTGAAATCTAAATTGAGATTATAATTTTTAGTGAGCTTTGGATTGTCACAATGTTAGACCCGCCATAGTACTAATAATTGATGCTTCATAAAAATCTTTTTTTGGTAGTGTTGCATTTGGTTTGGAAATATTCAAGTTCTAAAAATTGACTAACAGTGGACTTTTCCATCTGCAGATTATACTGAATGGCCAACAGAGGCAGTGTTGCAGAGGAATATTTCTCTGCTTGCTGAGAGAAAAATAAAAAAAGAAAAGTCATTCCCCAGCCTTCTCCATGCCTCGATCAATATACATGGTAAGTCAAACTCTCATTTATTATTTTGCCATTAATAAAAAGTTCATACCATCTGATGGCTCGCAGTGCCTTTTAGTGGGGTCTTCCGCATTTATATAATCTTCTAAGACGGTAGCAATATGGGTGATGCTATGGCTATCATGATAGTTTATCAAAGACTTTGACTGTCTATGTGGCTGACAAAATCTTCTTTTGATACTTGTGCAGGCAATTTCTCCTCTGAGTTAATTACCATCTTTCAGGCTGGAATGAGGTTTCTTAGGTTAGAGCAATTGACTTACTTTCAGATGGAGGGAAGCTATTTAACCTGTTTCTCTGCTCTCTGTGAGTGGGACTCCGATACTCAAGATGGACTGGTATTTAGAACCTGTGTTCTTCTAACTCTAGCCCTCTTTAAATAGGAGCCCAATGCTTTCAATGGTGCAGAGTACTTTCCATTTACACCTCCTACTTGCTGTTCAGTCTTATTCCCAGAGACTTCCCTAGTGTGTAATTGCTGATGTCTGGTCCTCCGGTGTAATGGTCACCCAGGGCGATTGGTCAAGTGGTGCCATTACATCACAAAGCTACAGCAGGATATCATCTAACATGAGGGCGAATCAGTTGCCTAGTACACAATAGGATACATGTATCATGGTATAGCAAAGGGAGCAATGTAGACAGGATACCCAGCTGAAGACTAAGGTGGTGAGATGAAATGACCTAGGCCATTATTTGAAACGTATACATTTGTTTGAAGGAGTGGTTGATCATAACATTCTGGAGTACTCTATAGGTTAGCTGATAGGGATGTGCTAAAATTAGGATGTTGGAATCTGTTATTCATAGTTTTTATTATTCCCACAAACCGTAGCATAAACCTTCCTCCCTTAACACATCAGATCACTGAATTGCTATGGTGTTCCATAACCTATAATAATTCCTGTGAGAAGGGCACACTATCTCTTGTCTGCCAAAGAGATCTCTCTATCGAAGTCCTCATATAGGTGCTAGAGTTGTGTAGAGAGTACCAGCAAATGAGGCATAGGATGGAAAGAAGTCTGGCTATTTTGAAATCTAAATTGACATTATAATTTTTAGTGAGCTTTGGATTGTCACAATGTTAGACCCGCCATAGTACTAATAATTGATGCTTCATAAAAATCTTTTTTTGGTAGTGTTGCATTTGGTTTTGAAATATTCAAGTTCTAAAAATTGACTAACAGTGGACTTTTCCATCTGCAGATTATACTGAATGGCCAACAGAGGCAGTGTTGCAGAGGAATATTTCTCTGCTTGCTGAGAGAAAAATAAAAAAAGAAAAGTAATTCCCCAGCCTTCTCCATGCCTCGATCAATATACATGGTAAGTCAAACTCTCATTTAATAATTTTGCCATTAATAAAAAGTTCAAACCATCTGATGGCTCGCAGTGCCTTTTAGTGGGGTCTTCCGCATTTATATAATCTTCTAAGACGGTAGCAATATGGGTGATGCTATGGCTATCATGATAGTTTATCAAAGACTTTGACTGTCTATGTGGCTGACAAAATCTTCTTTAGATACTTGTGCAGGCAATTTCTCCTCTGAGTTAATTACCATCTTTCAGGCTGGAATGAGGTTTCTTAGGTTAGAGCAATTGACTTACTTTCAGATGGAGGGAAGCTATTTAACCTGTTTCTCTGCTCTCTGTGAGTGGGACTCCGATACTCAAGATGGACTGGTATTTAGAAACTGTGTTCTTCTAACTCTAGCCCTCTTTAAATAGGAGCCCAATGCTTTCAATGGTGCAGAGTACTTTCCATTTACACCTCCTACTTGCTGTGCAGTCTTATTCCCAGAGACTTCCCTAGTGTGTAATTGCTGATGTCTGGTCCTCCCGTGTAATCCTCACCCAGGGCGATTTATCAAGTGGTGCCATTACATCACAAATCTACAGCAGGATGTCATCTCACATGAGGGCCAATCAGTTGCCTCTTCTAACTCTAGCCCTCTTTAAATAGGAGCACAATGCTTTTAATGGTTCAGTGTACTTTCCCATTACACCTCCTACTTGCTGTGCAGTCATATTTACAGGTAGTTACCTAGTGTGTAATTGCTGATGTCTGGTCCTCCGGTGTAATGGTCACCCAGGGCGATTGGTCAAGTGGTGCCATTACATCACAAAGCTACAGCAGGATATCATCTAACATGAGGGCCAATCAGTTGCCTAGTACACAATAGGATACATGTATCATGGTATAGCAAAGGGAGCAATGTAGACAGGATGCCCAGCTGAAGACTAAGGTGGTGAGATGAAATGACCTAGGCCATTATTTGAAACGTATACGTTTGTTTGAAGGAGTGGTTGATCATAACATTCTGGAGTACTCTATAGGTTAGCTGATAGGGATGTGCTAAAATTAAGAATTTGGAATCTGTTATTCATAGTTTTTATTATTCCCACAAACCGTAGCGTAAACCTTCCTCCCTTAACACATCAGATCACTGAATTGCTATGGTGTTCCATAACCTATAATAATTCCTGTGAGAAGGGCTCACTATCTCTTGTCTGCCAAGGAGATCTCTATATCGAAGTCCTCATATAGGTGCTAGAGTTGTGTAGAGAGTACCAGCAAATGAGGCATAGGATGGAAAGAAGTCTGGCTATTTTGAAATCTAAATTGAGATTATAATTTTTAGTGAGCTTTGGATTGTCACAATGTTAGACCCGCCATAGTACTAATAATTGATGCTTCATAAAAATCTTTTTTTGGTAGTGTTGCATTTGGTTTGGAAATATTCAAGTTCTAAAAATTGACTAACAGTGGACTTTTCCATCTGCAGATTATACTGAATGGCCAACAGAGGCAGTGTTGCAGAGGAATATTTCTCTGCTTGCTGAGAGAAAAATAAAAAAAGAAAAGTCATTCCCCAGCCTTCTCCATGCCTCGATCAATATACATGGTAAGTCAAACTCTCATTTAATAATTTTGCCATTAATAAAAAGTTCATACCATCTGATGGCTCGCAGTGCCTTTTAGTGGGGTCTTCCGCATTTATATAATCTTCTAAGACGGTAGCAATATGGGTGATGCTATGGCTATCATGATAGTTTATCAAAGACTTTGACTGTCTATGTGGCTGACAAAATCTTCTTTTGATACTTGTGCAGGCAATTTCTCCTCTGAGTTAATTACCATCTTTCAGGCTGGAATGAGGTTTCTTAGGTTAGAGCAATTGACTTACTTTCAGATGGAGGGAAGCTATTTAACCTGTTTCTCTGCTCTCTGTGAGTGGGACTCCGATACTCAAGATGGACTGGTATTTAGAACCTGTGTTCTTCTAACTCTAGCCCTCTTTAAATAGGAGCCCAATGCTTTCAATGGTGCAGAGTACTTTCCATTTACACCTCCTACTTGCTGTTCAGTCTTATTCCCAGAGACTTCCCTAGTGTGTAATTGCTGATGTCTGGTCCTCCGGTGTAATGGTCACCCAGGGCGATTGGTCAAGTGGTGCCATTACATCACAAAGCTACAGCAGGATATCATCTAACATGAGGGCGAATCAGTTGCCTAGTACACAATAGGATACATGTATCATGGTATAGCAAAGGGAGCAATGTAGACAGGATACCCAGCTGAAGACTAAGGTGGTGAGATGAAATGACCTAGGCCATTATTTGAAACGTATACATTTGTTTGAAGGAGTGGTTGATCATAACATTCTGGAGTACTCTATAGGTTAGCTGATAGGGATGTGCTAAAATTAGGATGTTGGAATCTGTTATTCATAGTTTTTATTATTCCCACAAACCGTAGCATAAACCTTCCTCCCTTAACACATCAGATCACTGAATTGCTATGGTGTTCCATAACCTATAATAATTCCTGTGAGAAGGGCACACTATCTCTTGTCTGCCAAAGAGATCTCTCTATCGAAGTCCTCATATAGGTGCTAGAGTTGTGTAGAGAGTACCAGCAAATGAGGCATAGGATGGAAAGAAGTCTGGCTATTTTGAAATCTAAATTGACATTATAATTTTTAGTGAGCTTTGGATTGTCACAATGTTAGACCCGCCATAGTACTAATAATTGATGCTTCATAAAAATCTTTTTTTGGTAGTGTTGCATTTGGTTTTGAAATATTCAAGTTCTAAAAATTGACTAACAGTGGACTTTTCCATCTGCAGATTATACTGAATGGCCAACAGAGGCAGTGTTGCAGAGGAATATTTCTCTGCTTGCTGAGAGAAAAATAAAAAAAGAAAAGTAATTCCCCAGCCTTCTCCATGCCTCGATCAATATACATGGTAAGTCAAACTCTCATTTAATAATTTTGCCATTAATAAAAAGTTCAAACCATCTGATGGCTCGCAGTGCCTTTTAGTGGGGTCTTCCGCATTTATATAATCTTCTAAGACGGTAGCAATATGGGTGATGCTATGGCTATCATGATAGTTTATCAAAGACTTTGACTGTCTATGTGGCTGACAAAATCTTCTTTAGATACTTGTGCAGGCAATTTCTCCTCTGAGTTAATTACCATCTTTCAGGCTGGAATGAGGTTTCTTAGGTTAGAGCAATTGACTTACTTTCAGATGGAGGGAAGCTATTTAACCTGTTTCTCTGCTCTCTGTGAGTGGGACTCCGATACTCAAGATGGACTGGTATTTAGAAACTGTGTTCTTCTAACTCTAGCCCTCTTTAAATAGGAGCCCAATGCTTTCAATGGTGCAGAGTACTTTCCATTTACACCTCCTACTTGCTGTGCAGTCTTATTCCCAGAGACTTCCCTAGTGTGTAATTGCTGATGTCTGGTCCTCCCGTGTAATCCTCACCCAGGGCGATTTATCAAGTGGTGCCATTACATCACAAATCTACAGCAGGATGTCATCTCACATGAGGGCCAATCAGTTGCCTCTTCTAACTCTAGCCCTCTTTAAATAGGAGCACAATGCTTTTAATGGTTCAGTGTACTTTCCCATTACACCTCCTACTTGCTGTGCAGTCATATTTACAGGTAGTTACCTAGTGTGTAATTGCTGATGTCTGGTCCTCCGGTGTAATGGTCACCCAGGGCGATTGGTCAAGTGGTGCCATTACATCACAAAGCTACAGCAGGATATCATCTAACATGAGGGCCAATCAGTTGCCTAGTACACAATAGGATACATGTATCATGGTATAGCAAAGGGAGCAATGTAGACAGGATGCCCAGCTGAAGACTAAGGTGGTGAGATGAAATGACCTAGGCCATTATTTGAAACGTATACATTTGTTTGAAGGAGTGGTTGATCATAACATTCTGGAGTACTCTATAGGTTAGCTGATAGGGATGTGCTAAAATTAAGAATTTGGAATCTGTTATTCATAGTTTTTATTATTCCCACAAACCGTAGCGTAAACCTTCCTCCCTTAACACATCAGATCACTGAATTGCTATGGTGTTCCATAACCTATAATAATTCCTGTGAGAAGGGCTCACTATCTCTTGTCTGCCAAGGAGATCTCTATATCGAAGTCCTCATATAGGTGCTAGAGTTGTGTAGAGAGTACCAGCAAATGAGGCATAGGATGGAAAGAAGTCTGGCTATTTTGAAATCTAAATTGAGATTATAATTTTTAGTGAGCTTTGGATTGTCACAATGTTAGACCCGCCATAGTACTAATAATTGATGCTTCATAAAAATCTTTTTTTGGTAGTGTTGCATTTGGTTTGGAAATATTCAAGTTCTAAAAATTGACTAACAGTGGACTTTTCCATCTGCAGATTATACTGAATGGCCAACAGAGGCAGTGTTGCAGAGGAATATTTCTCTGCTTGCTGAGAGAAAAATAAAAAAAGAAAAGTCATTCCCCAGCCTTCTCCATGCCTCGATCAATATACATGGTAAGTCAAACTCTCATTTAATAATTTTGCCATTAATAAAAAGTTCATACCATCTGATGGCTCGCAGTGCCTTTTAGTGGGGTCTTCCGCATTTATATAATCTTCTAAGACGGTAGCAATATGGGTGATGCTATGGCTATCATGATAGTTTATCAAAGACTTTGACTGTCTATGTGGCTGACAAAATCTTCTTTTGATACTTGTGCAGGCAATTTCTCCTCTGAGTTAATTACCATCTTTCAGGCTGGAATGAGGTTTCTTAGGTTAGAGCAATTGACTTACTTTCAGATGGAGGGAAGCTATTTAACCTGTTTCTCTGCTCTCTGTGAGTGGGACTCCGATACTCAAGATGGACTGGTATTTAGAACCTGTGTTCTTCTAACTCTAGCCCTCTTTAAATAGGAGCCCAATGCTTTCAATGGTGCAGAGTACTTTCCATTTACACCTCCTACTTGCTGTTCAGTCTTATTCCCAGAGACTTCCCTAGTGTGTAATTGCTGATGTCTGGTCCTCCCGTGTAATGGTCACCCAGGGCGATTGGTCAAGTGGTGCCATTACATCACAAAGCTACAGCAGGACATCATCTAACATGAGGGCGAATCAGTTGCCTAGTACACAATAGGATACATGTATCATGGTATAGCAAAGGGAGCAATGTAGACAGGATACCCAGCTGAAGACTAAGGTGGTGAGATGAAATGACCTAGGCCATTATTTGAAACGTATACATTTGTTTGAAGGAGTGGTTGATCATAACATTCTGGAGTACTCTATAGGTTAGCTGATAGGGATGTGCTAAAATTAGGATGTTGGAATCTGTTATTCATAGTTTTTATTATTCCCACAAACCGTAGCATAAACCTTCCTCCCTTAACACATCAGATCACTGAATTGCTATGGTGTTCCATAACCTATAATAATTCCTGTGAGAAGGGCACACTATCTCTTGTCTGCCAAAGAGATCTCTCTATCGAAGTCCTCATATAGGTGCTAGAGTTGTGTAGAGAGTACCAGCAAATGAGGCATAGGATGGAAAGAAGTCTGGCTATTTTGAAATCTAAATTGACATTATAATTTTTAGTGAGCTTTGGATTGTCACAATGTTAGACCCGCCATAGTACTAATAATTGATGCTTCATAAAAATCTTTTTTTGGTAGTGTTGCATTTGGTTTTGAAATATTCAAGTTCTAAAAATTGACTAACAGTGGACTTTTCCATCTGCAGATTATACTGAATGGCCAACAGAGGCAGTGTTGCAGAGGAATATTTCTCTGCTTGCTGAGAGAAAAATAAAAAAAGAAAAGTCATTCCCCAGCCTTCTCCATGCCTCGATCAATATACATGGTAAGTCAAACTCTCATTTAATAATTTTGCCATTAATAAAAAGTTCATACCATCTGATGGCTCGCAGTGCCTTTTAGTGGGGTCTTCCGCATTTATATAATCTTCTAAGACGGTAGCAATATGGGTGATGCTATGGCTATCATGATAGTTTATCAAAGACTTTGACTGTCTATGTGGCTGACAAAATCTTCTTTAGATACTTGTGCAGGCAATTTCTCCTCTGAGTTAATTACCATCTTTCAGGCTGGAATGAGGTTTCTTAGGTTAGAGCAATTGACTTACTTTCAGATGGAGGGAAGCTATTTAACCTGTTTCTCTGCTCTCTGTGAGTGGGACTCCGATACTCAAGATGGACTGGTATTTAGAAACTGTGTTCTTCTAACTCTAGCCCTCTTTAAATAGGAGCCCAATGCTTTCAATGGTGCAGAGTACTTTCCATTTACACCTCCTACTTGCTGTGCAGTCTTATTCCCAGAGACTTCCCTAGTGTGTAATTGCTGATGTCTGGTCCTCCCGTGTAATCCTCACCCAGGGCGATTTATCAAGTGGTGCCATTACATCACAAATCTACAGCAGGATGTCATCTCACATGAGGGCCAATCAGTTGCCTCTTCTAACTCTAGCCCTCTTTAAATAGGAGCACAATGCTTTTAATGGTTCAGTGTACTTTCCCATTACACCTCCTACTTGCTGTGCAGTCATATTTACAGGTAGTTACCTAGTGTGTAATTGCTGATGTCTGGTCCTCCGGTGTAATGGTCACCCAGGGCGATTGGTCAAGTGGTGCCATTACATCACAAAGCTACAGCAGGATATCATCTAACATGAGGGCCAATCAGTTGCCTAGTACACAATAGGATACATGTATCATGGTATAGCAAAGGGAGCAATGTAGACAGGATGCCCAGCTGAAGACTAAGGTGGTGAGATGAAATGACCTAGGCCATTATTTGAAACGTATACATTTGTTTGAAGGAGTGGTTGATCATAACATTCTGGAGTACTCTATAGGTTAGCTGATAGGGATGTGCTAAAATTAAGAATTTGGAATCTGTTATTCATAGTTTTTATTATTCCCACAAACCGTAGCGTAAACCTTCCTCCCTTAACACATCAGATCACTGAATTGCTATGGTGTTCCATAACCTATAATAATTCCTGTGAGAAGGGCTCACTATCTCTTGTCTGCCAAGGAGATCTCTATATCGAAGTCCTCATATAGGTGCTAGAGTTGTGTAGAGAGTACCAGCAAATGAGGCATAGGATGGAAAGAAGTCTGGCTATTTTGAAATCTAAATTGAGATTATAATTTTTATTGAGCTTTGGATTGTCACAATGTTAGACCCGCCATAGTACTAATAATTGATGCTTCATAAAAATCTTTTTTTGGTAGTGTTGCATTTGGTTTGGAAATATTCAAGTTCTAAAAATTGACTAACAGTGGACTTTTCCATCTGCAGATTATACTGAATGGCCAACAGAGGCAGTGTTGCAGAGGAATATTTCTCTGCTTGCTGAGAGAAAAATAAAAAAAGAAAAGTCATTCCCCAGCCTTCTCCATGCCTCGATCAATATACATGGTAAGTCAAACTCTCATTTAATAATTTTGCCATTAATAAAAAGTTCATACCATCTGATGGCTCGCAGTGCCTTTTAGTGGGGTCTTCCGCATTTATATAATCTTCTAAGACGGTAGCAATATGGGTGATGCTATGGCTATCATGATAGTTTATCAAAGACTTTGACTGTCTATGTGGCTGACAAAATCTTCTTTTGATACTTGTGCAGGCAATTTCTCCTCTGAGTTAATTACCATCTTTCAGGCTGGAATGAGGTTTCTTAGGTTAGAGCAATTGACTTACTTTCAGATGGAGGGAAGCTATTTAACCTGTTTCTCTGCTCTCTGTGAGTGGGACTCCGATACTCAAGATGGACTGGTATTTAGAACCTGTGTTCTTCTAACTCTAGCCCTCTTTAAATAGGAGCCCAATGCTTTCAATGGTGCAGAGTACTTTCCATTTACACCTCCTACTTGCTGTTCAGTCTTATTCCCAGAGACTTCCCTAGTGTGTAATTGCTGATGTCTGGTCCTCCGGTGTAATGGTCACCCAGGGCGATTGGTCAAGTGGTGCCATTACATCACAAAGCTACAGCAGGATATCATCTAACATGAGGGCGAATCAGTTGCCTAGTACACAATAGGATACATGTATCATGGTATAGCAAAGGGAGCAATGTAGACAGGATACCCAGCTGAAGACTAAGGTGGTGAGATGAAATGACCTAGGCCATTATTTGAAACGTATACATTTGTTTGAAGGAGTGGTTGATCATAACATTCTGGAGTACTCTATAGGTTAGCTGATAGGGATGTGCTAAAATTAGGATGTTGGAATCTGTTATTCATAGTTTTTATTATTCCCACAAACCGTAGCATAAACCTTCCTCCCTTAACACATCAGATCACTGAATTGCTATGGTGATCCATAACCTATAATAATTCCTGTGAGAAGGGCACACTATCTCTTGTCTGCCAAAGAGATCTCTCTATCGAAGTCCTCATATAGGTGCTAGAGTTGTGTAGAGAGTACCAGCAAATGAGGCATAGGATGGAAAGAAGTCTGGCTATTTTGAAATCTAAATTGACATTATAATTTTTAGTGAGCTTTGGATTGTCACAATGTTAGACCCGCCATAGTACTAATAATTGATGCTTCATAAAAATCTTTTTTTGGTAGTGTTGCATTTGGTTTTGAAATATTCAAGTTCTAAAAATTGACTAACAGTGGACTTTTCCATCTGCAGATTATACTGAATGGCCAACAGAGGCAGTGTTGCAGAGGAATATTTCTCTGCTTGCTGAGAGAAAAATAAAAAAAGAAAAGTAATTCCCCAGCCTTCTCCATGCCTCGATCAATATACATGGTAAGTCAAACTCTCATTTAATAATTTTGCCATTAATAAAAAGTTCATACCATCTGATGGCTCGCAGTGCCTTTTAGTGGGGTCTTCCGCATTTATATAATCTTCTAAGACGGTAGCAATATGGGTGATGCTATGGCTATCATGATAGTTTATCAAAGACTTTGACTGTCTATGTGGCTGACAAAATCTTCTTTAGATACTTGTGCAGGCAATTTCTCCTCTGAGTTAATTACCATCTTTCAGGCTGGAATGAGGTTTCTTAGGTTAGAGCAATTGACTTACTTTCAGATGGAGGGAAGCTATTTAACCTGTTTCTCTGCTCTCTGTGAGTGGGACTCCGATACTCAAGATGGACTGGTATTTAGAAACTGTGTTCTTCTAACTCTAGCCCTCTTTAAATAGGAGCCCAATGCTTTCAATGGTGCAGAGTACTTTCCATTTACACCTCCTACTTGCTGTGCAGTCTTATTCCCAGAGACTTCCCTAGTGTGTAATTGCTGATGTCTGGTCCTCCCGTGTAATCCTCACCCAGGGCGATTTATCAAGTGGTGCCATTACATCACAAATCTACAGCAGGATGTCATCTCACATGAGGGCCAATCAGTTGCCTCTTCTAACTCTAGCCCTCTTTAAATAGGAGCACAATGCTTTTAATGGTTCAGTGTACTTTCCCATTACACCTCCTACTTGCTGTGCAGTCATATTTACAGGTAGTTACCTAGTGTGTAATTGCTGATGTCTGGTCCTCCGGTGTAATGGTCACCCAGGGCGATTGGTCAAGTGGTGCCATTACATCACAAAGCTACAGCAGGATATCATCTAACATGAGGGCCAATCAGTTGCCTAGTACACAATAGGATACATGTATCATGGTATAGCAAAGGGAGCAATGTAGACAGGATGCCCAGCTGAAGACTAAGGTGGTGAGATGAAATGACCTAGGCCATTATTTGAAACGTATACATTTGTTTGAAGGAGTGGTTGATCATAACATTCTGGAGTACTCTATAGGTTAGCTGATAGGGATGTGCTAAAATTAAGAATTTGGAATCTGTTATTCATAGTTTTTATTATTCCCACAAACCGTAGCGTAAACCTTCCTCCCTTAACACATCAGATCACTGAATTGCTATGGTGTTCCATAACCTATAATAATTCCTGTGAGAAGGGCTCACTATCTCTTGTCTGCCAAGGAGATCTCTATATCGAAGTCCTCATATAGGTGCTAGAGTTGTGTAGAGAGTACCAGCAAATGAGGCATAGGATGGAAAGAAGTCTGACTATTTTGAAATCTAAATTGAGATTATAATTTTTAGTGAGCTTTGGATTGTCACAATGTTAGACCCGCCATAGTACTAATAATTGATGCTTCATAAAAATCTTTTTTTGGTAGTGTTGCATTTGGTTTGGAAATATTCAAGTTCTAAAAATTGACTAACAGTGGACTTTTCCATCTGCAGATTATACTGAATGGCCAACAGAGGCAGTGTTGCAGAGGAATATTTCTCTGCTTGCTGAGAGAAAAATAAAAAAAGAAAAGTCATTCCCCAGCCTTCTCCATGCCTCGATCAATATACATGGTAAGTCAAACTCTCATTTAATAATTTTGCCATTAATAAAAAGTTCATACCATCTGATGGCTCGCAGTGCCTTTTAGTGGGGTCTTCCGCATTTATATAATCTTCTAAGACGGTAGCAATATGGGTGATGCTATGGCTATCATGATAGTTTATCAAAGACTTTGACTGTCTATGTGGCTGACAAAATCTTCTTTTGATACTTGTGCAGGCAATTTCTCCTCTGAGTTAATTACCATCTTTCAGGCTGGAATGAGGTTTCTTAGGTTAGAGCAATTGACTTACTTTCAGATGGAGGGAAGCTATTTAACCTGTTTCTCTGCTCTCTGTGAGTGGGACTCCGATACTCAAGATGGACTGGTATTTAGAACCTGTGTTCTTCTAACTCTAGCCCTCTTTAAATAGGAGCCCAATGCTTTCAATGGTGCAGAGTACTTTCCATTTACACCTCCTACTTGCTGTTCAGTCTTATTCCCAGAGACTTCCCTAGTGTGTAATTGCTGATGTCTGGTCCTCCCGTGTAATGGTCACCCAGGGCGATTGGTCAAGTGGTGCCATTACATCACAAAGCTACAGCAGGATATCATCTAACATGAGGGCCAATCAGTTGCCTAGTACACAATAGGATACATGTATCATGGTATAGCAAAGGGAGCAATGTAGACAGGATACCCAGCTGAAGACTAAGGTGGTGAGATGAAATGACCTAGGCCATTATTTGAAACGTATACATTTGTTTGAAGGAGTGGTTGATCATAACATTCTGGAGTACTCTATAGGTTAGCTGATAGGGATGTGCTAAAATTAGGATGTTGGAATCTGTTATTCATAGTTTTTATTATTCCCACAAACCGTAGCGTAAACCTTCCTCCCTTAACACATCAGATCACTGAATTGCTATGGTGTTCCATAACCTATAATAATTCCTGTGAGAAGGGTACACTATCTCTTGTCTGCCAAAGAGATCTCTCTATCGAAGTCCTCATATAGGTGCTAGAGTTGTGTAGAGAGTACCAGCAAATGAGGCATAGGATGGAAAGAAGTCTGGCTATTTTGAAATCTAAATTGAGATTATAATTTTTAGTGAGCTTTGGATTGTCACAATGTTAGACCCGCCATAGTACTAATAATTGATGCTTCATAAAAATCTTTTTTTGGTAGTGTTGCATTTGGTTTTGAAATATTCAAGTTCTAAAAATTGACTAACAGTGGACTTTTCCATCTGCAGATTATACTGAATGGCCAACAGAGGCAGTGTTGCAGAGGAATATTTCTCTGCTTGCTGAGAGAAAAATAAAAAAAGAAAAGTCATTCCCCAGCCTTCTCCATGCCTCGATCAATATACATGGTAAGTCAAACTCTCATTTAATAATTTTGCCATTAATAAAAAGTTCATACCATCTGATGGCTCGCAGTGCCTTTTAGTGGGGTCTTCCGCATTTATATAATCTTCTAAGACGGTAGCAATATGGGTGATGCTATGGCTATCATGATAGTTTATCAAAGACTTTGACTGTCTATGTGGCTGACAAAATCTTCTTTAGATACTTGTGCAGGCAATTTCTCCTCTGAGTTAATTACCATCTTTCAGGCTGGAATGAGGTTTCTTAGGTTAGAGCAATTGACTTACTTTCAGATGGAGGGAAGCTATTCAACCTGTTTCTCTGCTCTCTGTGAGTGGGACTCCGATACTCAAGATGGACTGGTATTTAGAAACTGTGTTCTTCTAACTCTAGCCCTCTTTAAATAGGAGCCCAATGCTTTCAATGGTGCAGAGTACTTTCCATTTACACCTCCTACTTGCTGTGCAGTCTTATTCCCAGAGACTTCCCTAGTGTGTAATTGCTGATGTCTGGTCCTCCCGTGTAATCCTCACCCAGGGCGATTTATCAAGTGGTGCCATTACATCACAAATCTACAGCAGGATGTCATCTCACATGAGGGCCAATCAGTTGCCTCTTCTAACTCTAGCCCTCTTTAAATAGGAGCACAATGCTTTTAATGGTTCAGTGTACTTTCCCATTACACCTCCTACTTGCTGTGCAGTCATATTTACAGGTAGTTACCTAGTGTGTAATTGCTGATGTCTGGTCCTCCGGTGTAATGGTCACCCAGGGCGATTGGTCAAGTGGTGCCATTACATCACAAAGCTACAGCAGGATATCATCTAACATGAGGGCCAATCAGTTGCCTAGTACACAATAGGATACATGTATCATGGTATAGCAAAGGGAGCAATGTAGACAGGATGCCCAGCTGAAGACTAAGGTGGTGAGATGAAATGACCTAGGCCATTATTTGAAACGTATACATTTGTTTGAAGGAGTGGTTGATCATAACATTCTGGAGTACTCTATAGGTTAGCTGATAGGGATGTGCTAAAATTAAGAATTTGGAATCTGTTATTCATAGTTTTTATTATTCCCACAAACCATAGCGTAAACCTTCCTCCCTTAACACATCAGATCACTGAATTGCTATGGTGTTCCATAACCTATAATAATTCCTGTGAGAAGGGCTCACTATCTCTTGTCTGCCAAGGAGATCTCTATATCGAAGTCCTCATATAGGTGCTAGAGTTGTGTAGAGAGTACCAGCAAATGAGGCATAGGATGGAAAGAAGTCTGGCTATTTTGAAATCTAAATTGAGATTATAATTTTTATTGAGCTTTGGATTGTCACAATGTTAGACCCGCCATAGTACTAATAATTGATGCTTCATAAAAATCTTTTTTTGGTAGTGTTGCATTTGGTTTGGAAATATTCAAGTTCTAAAAATTGACTAACAGTGGACTTTTCCATCTGCAGATTATACTGAATGGCCAACAGAGGCAGTGTTGCAGAGGAATATTTCTCTGCTTGCTGAGAGAAAAATAAAAAAAGAAAAGTCATTCCCCAGCCTTCTCCATGCCTCGATCAATATACATGGTAAGTCAAACTCTCATTTAATAATTTTGCCATTAATAAAAAGTTCATACCATCTGATGGCTCGCAGTGCCTTTTAGTGGGGTCTTCCGCATTTATATAATCTTCTAAGACGGTAGCAATATGGGTGATGCTATGGCTATCATGATAGTTTATCAAAGACTTTGACTGTCTATGTGGCTGACAAAATCTTCTTTTGATACTTGTGCAGGCAATTTCTCCTCTGAGTTAATTACCATCTTTCAGGCTGGAATGAGGTTTCTTAGGTTAGAGCAATTGACTTACTTTCAGATGGAGGGAAGCTATTTAACCTGTTTCTCTGCTCTCTGTGAGTGGGACTCCGATACTCAAGATGGACTGGTATTTAGAACCTGTGTTCTTCTAACTCTAGCCCTCTTTAAATAGGAGCCCAATGCTTTCAATGGTGCAGAGTACTTTCCATTTACACCTCCTACTTGCTGTTCAGTCTTATTCCCAGAGACTTCCCTAGTGTGTAATTGCTGATGTCTGGTCCTCCGGTGTAATGGTCACCCAGGGCGATTGGTCAAGTGGTGCCATTACATCACAAAGCTACAGCAGGATATCATCTAACATGAGGGCGAATCAGTTGCCTAGTACACAATAGGATACATGTATCATGGTATAGCAAAGGGAGCAATGTAGACAGGATACCCAGCTGAAGACTAAGGTGGTGAGATGAAATGACCTAGGCCATTATTTGAAACGTATACATTTGTTTGAAGGAGTGGTTGATCATAACATTCTGGAGTACTCTATAGGTTAGCTGATAGGGATGTGCTAAAATTAGGATGTTGGAATCTGTTATTCATAGTTTTTATTATTCCCACAAACCGTAGCATAAACCTTCCTCCCTTAACACATCAGATCACTGAATTGCTATGGTGTTCCATAACCTATAATAATTCCTGTGAGAAGGGCACACTATCTCTTGTCTGCCAAAGAGATCTCTCTATCGAAGTCCTCATATAGGTGCTAGAGTTGTGTAGAGAGTACCAGCAAATGAGGCATAGGATGGAAAGAAGTCTGGCTATTTTGAAATCTAAATTGACATTATAATTTTTAGTGAGCTTTGGATTGTCACAATGTTAGACCCGCCATAGTACTAATAATTGATGCTTCATAAAAATCTTTTTTTGGTAGTGTTGCATTTGGTTTGGAAATATTCAAGTTCTAAAAATTGACTAACAGTGGACTTTTCCATCTGCAGATTATACTGAATGGCCAACAGAGGCAGTGTTGCAGAGGAATATTTCTCTGCTTGCTGAGAGAAAAATAAAAAAAGAAAAGTCATTCCCCAGCCTTCTCCATGCCTCGATCAATATACATGGTAAGTCAAACTCTCATTTAATAATTTTGCCATTAATAAAAAGTTCATACCATCTGATGGCTCGCAGTGCCTTTTAGTGGGGTCTTCCGCATTTATATAATCTTCTAAGACGGTAGCAATATGGGTGATGCTATGGCTATCATGATAGTTTATCAAAGACTTTGACTGTCTATGTGGCTGACAAAATCTTCTTTTGATACTTGTGCAGGCAATTTCTCCTCTGAGTTAATTACCATCTTTCAGGCTGGAATGAGGTTTCTTAGGTTAGAGCAATTGACTTACTTTCAGATGGAGGGAAGCTATTTAACCTGTTTCTCTGCTCTCTGTGAGTGGGACTCCGATACTCAAGATGGACTGGTATTTAGAACCTGTGTTCTTCTAACTCTAGCCCTCTTTAAATAGGAGCCCAATGCTTTCAATGGTGCAGAGTACTTTCCATTTACACCTCCTACTTGCTGTTCAGTCTTATTCCCAGAGACTTCCCTAGTGTGTAATTGCTGATGTCTGGTCCTCCCGTGTAATGGTCACCCAGGGCGATTGGTCAAGTGGTGCCATTACATCACAAAGCTACAGCAGGATATCATCTAACATGAGGGCCAATCAGTTGCCTAGTACACAATAGGATACATGTATCATGGTATAGCAAAGGGAGCAATGTAGACAGGATACCCAGCTGAAGACTAAGGTGGTGAGATGAAATGACCTAGGCCATTATTTGAAACGTATACATTTGTTTGAAGGAGTGGTTGATCATAACATTCTGGAGTACTCTATAGGTTAGCTGATAGGGATGTGCTAAAATTAGGATGTTGGAATCTGTTATTCATAGTTTTTATTATTCCCACAAACCGTAGCATAAACCTTCCTCCCTTAACACATCAGATCACTGAATTGCTATGGTGTTCCATAACCTATAATAATTCCTGTGAGAAGGGCACACTATCTCTTGTCTGCCAAAGAGATCTCTCTATCGAAGTCCTCATATAGGTGCTAGAGTTGTGTAGAGAGTACCAGCAAATGAGGCATAGGATGGAAAGAAGTCTGGCTATTTTGAAATCTAAATTGACATTATAATTTTTAGTGAGCTTTGGATTGTCACAATGTTAGACCCGCCATAGTACTAATAATTGATGCTTCATAAAAATCTTTTTTTGGTAGTGTTGCATTTGGTTTGGAAATATTCAAGTTCTAAAAATTGACTAACAGTGGACTTTTCCATCTGCAGATTATACTGAATGGCCAACAGAGGCAGTGTTGCAGAGGAATATTTCTCTGCTTGCTGAGAGAAAAATAAAAAAAGAAAAGTCATTCCCCAGCCTTCTCCATGCCTCGATCAATATACATGGTAAGTCAAACTCTCATTTAATAATTTTGCCATTAATAAAAAGTTCATACCATCTGATGGCTCGCAGTGCCTTTTAGTGGGGTCTTCCGCATTTATATAATCTTCTAAGACGGTAGCAATATGGGTGACGCTATGGCTATCATGATAGTTTATCACAGACTTTGACAGTCTATGTGGCTGACAAAATCTTCTTTAGATACTTGTGCAGGCAATTTCTCCTCTGAGTTAATTACCATCTTTCAGGCTGGAATGAGGTTTCTTAGGTTAGAGCAATTGACTTACTTTCAGATGGAGGGAAGCTATTTAACCTGTTTCTCTGCTCTCTGTGAGTGGGACTCCGATACTCAAGATGGACTGGTATTTAGAAACTGTGTTCTTCTAACTCTAGCCCTCTTTAAATAGGAGCCCAATGCTTTCAATGGTGCAGAGTACTTTCCATTTACACCTCCTACTTGCTGTTCAGTCTTATTCCCAGAGACTTCCCTAGTGTGTAATTGCTGATGTCTGGTCCTCCGGTGTAATCGCCACCCAGGGCGATTGATCAAGTGGTGCCATTACATCACAAAGCTACAGCAGGATATCATCTAACATGAGGGCCAATCAGTTGCCTAGTACGCAATAGGATACATGTATCATGGTATAGCAAAGGGAGCAATGTAGACAGGATACCCAGCTGAAGACTAAGGTGGTGAGATGAAATGACCTAGGCCATTATTTGAAACGTATACATTTGTTTGAAGGAGTGGTTGATCATAACATTCTGGAGTACTCTATAGGTTAGCTGATAGGGATGTGCTAAAATTAGGATGTTGGAATCTGTTATTCATAGTTTTTATTATTCCCACAAATCGTAGCGTAAACCTTCCTCCCTTAACACATCAGATCACTGAATTGCTATGGTGTTCCATAACCTATAATAATTCCTGTGAGAAGGGTACACTATCTCTTGTCTGCCAAAGAGATCTCTCTATCGAAGTCCTTATATAGGTGCTAGAGTTGTGTAGAGAGTACCAGCAAATGAGGCATAGGATGGAAAGAAGTCTGGCTATTTTGAAATCTAAATTGAGATTATAATTTTTAGTGAGCTTTGGATTGTCACAATGTTAGACCCGCCATAGTACTAATAATTGATGCTTCATAAAAATCTTTTTTTGGTAGTGTTGCATTTGGTTTTGAAATATTCAAGTTCTAAAAATTGACTAACAGTGGACTTTTCCATCTGCAGATTATACTGAATGGCCAACAGAGGCAGTGTTGCAGAGGAATATTTCTCTGCTTGCTGAGAGAAAAATAAAAAAAGAAAAGTCATTCCCCAGCCTTCTCCATGCCTCGATCAATATACATGGTAAGTCAAACTCTCATTTAATAATTTTGCCATTAATAAAAAGTTCATACCATCTGATGGCTCGCAGTGCCTTTTAGTGGGGTCTTCCGCATTTATATAATCTTCTAAGACGGTAGCAATATGGGTGATGCTATGGCTATCATGATAGTTTATCAAAGACTTTGACTGTCTATGTGGCTGACAAAATCTTCTTTAGATACTTGTGCAGGCAATTTCTCCTCTGAGTTAATTACCATCTTTCAGGCTGGAATGAGGTTTCTTAGGTTAGAGCAATTGACTTACTTTCAGATGGAGGGAAGCTATTTAACCTGTTTCTCTGCTCTCTGTGAGTGGGACTCCGATACTCAAGATGGACTGGTATTTAGAAACTGTGTTCTTCTAACTCTAGCCCTCTTTAAATAGGAGCCCAATGCTTTCAATGGTGCAGAGTACTTTCCATTTACACCTCCTACTTGCTGTGCAGTCTTATTCCCAGAGACTTCCCTAGTGTGTAATTGCTGATGTCTGGTCCTCCCGTGTAATCCTCACCCAGGGCGATTTATCAAGTGGTGCCATTACATCACAAATCTACAGCAGGATGTCATCTCACATGAGGGCCAATCAGTTGCCTCTTCTAACTCTAGCCCTCTTTAAATAGGAGCACAATGCTTTTAATGGTTCAGTGTACTTTCCCATTACACCTCCTACTTGCTGTGCAGTCATATTTACAGGTAGTTACCTAGTGTGTAATTGCTGATGTCTGGTCCTCCGGTGTAATGGTCACCCAGGGCGATTGGTCAAGTGGTGCCATTACATCACAAAGCTACAGCAGGATATCATCTAACATGAGGGCCAATCAGTTGCCTAGTACACAATAGGATACATGTATCATGGTATAGCAAAGGGAGCAATGTAGACAGGATGCCCAGCTGAAGACTAAGGTGGTGAGATGAAATGACCTAGGCCATTATTTGAAACGTATACATTTGTTTGAAGGAGTGGTTGATCATAACATTCTGGAGTACTCTATAGGTTAGCTGATAGGGATGTGCTAAAATTAAGAATTTGGAATCTGTTATTCATAGTTTTTATTATTCCCACAAACCGTAGCGTAAACCTTCCTCCCTTAACACATCAGATCACTGAATTGCTATGGTGTTCCATAACCTATAATAATTCCTGTGAGAAGGGCTCACTATCTCTTGTCTGCCAAGGAGATCTCTATATCGAAGTCCTCATATAGGTGCTAGAGTTGTGTAGAGAGTACCAGCAAATGAGGCATAGGATGGAAAGAAGTCTGGCTATTTTGAAATCTAAATTGAGATTATAATTTTTATTGAGCTTTGGATTGTCACAATGTTAGACCCGCCATAGTACTAATAATTGATGCTTCATAAAAATCTTTTTTTGGTAGTGTTGCATTTGGTTTGGAAATATTCAAGTTCTAAAAATTGACTAACAGTGGACTTTTCCATCTGCAGATTATACTGAATGGCCAACAGAGGCAGTGTTGCAGAGGAATATTTCTCTGCTTGCTGAGAGAAAAATAAAAAAAGAAAAGTCATTCCCCAGCCTTCTCCATGCCTCGATCAATATACATGGTAAGTCAAACTCTCATTTAATAATTTTGCCATTAATAAAAAGTTCATACCATCTGATGGCTCGCAGTGCCTTTTAGTGGGGTCTTCCGCATTTATATAATCTTCTAAGACGGTAGCAATATGGGTGATGCTATGGCTATCATGATAGTTTATCAAAGACTTTGACTGTCTATGTGGCTGACAAAATCTTCTTTTGATACTTGTGCAGGCAATTTCTCCTCTGAGTTAATTACCATCTTTCAGGCTGGAATGAGGTTTCTTAGGTTAGAGCAATTGACTTACTTTCAGATGGAGGGAAGCTATTTAACCTGTTTCTCTGCTCTCTGTGAGTGGGACTCCGATACTCAAGATGGACTGGTATTTAGAACCTGTGTTCTTCTAACTCTAGCCCTCTTTAAATAGGAGCCCAATGCTTTCAATGGTGCAGAGTACTTTCCATTTACACCTCCTACTTGCTGTTCAGTCTTATTCCCAGAGACTTCCCTAGTGTGTAATTGCTGATGTCTGGTCCTCCGGTGTAATGGTCACCCAGGGCGATTGGTCAAGTGGTGCCATTACATCACAAAGCTACAGCAGGATATCATCTAACATGAGGGCGAATCAGTTGCCTAGTACACAATAGGATACATGTATCATGGTATAGCAAAGGGAGCAATGTAGACAGGATACCCAGCTGAAGACTAAGGTGGTGAGATGAAATGACCTAGGCCATTATTTGAAACGTATACATTTGTTTGAAGGAGTGGTTGATCATAACATTCTGGAGTACTCTATAGGTTAGCTGATAGGGATGTGCTAAAATTAGGATGTTGGAATCTGTTATTCATAGTTTTTATTATTCCCACAAACCGTAGCATAAACCTTCCTCCCTTAACACATCAGATCACTGAATTGCTATGGTGTTCCATAACCTATAATAATTCCTGTGAGAAGGGCACACTATCTCTTGTCTGCCAAAGAGATCTCTCTATCGAAGTCCTCATATAGGTGCTAGAGTTGTGTAGAGAGTACCAGCAAATGAGGCATAGGATGGAAAGAAGTCTGGCTATTTTGAAATCTAAATTGACATTATAATTTTTAGTGAGCTTTGGATTGTCACAATATTAGACCCGCCATAGTACTAATAATTGATGCTTCATAAAAATCTTTTTTTGGTAGTGTTGCATTTGGTTTTGAAATATTCAAGTTCTAAAAATTGACTAACAGTGGACTTTTCCATCTGCAGATTATACTGAATGGCCAACAGAGGCAGTGTTGCAGAGGAATATTTCTCTGCTTGCTGAGAGAAAAATAAAAAAAGAAAAGTAATTCCCCAGCCTTCTCCATGCCTCGATCAATATACATGGTAAGTCAAACTCTCATTTAATAATTTTGCCATTAATAAAAAGTTCATACCATCTGATGGCTCGCAGTGCCTTTTAGTGGGGTCTTCCGCATTTATATAATCTTCTAAGACGGTAGCAATATGGGTGATGCTATGGCTATCATGATAGTTTATCAAAGACTTTGACTGTCTATGTGGCTGACAAAATCTTCTTTAGATACTTGTGCAGGCAATTTCTCCTCTGAGTTAATTACCATCTTTCAGGCTGGAATGAGGTTTCTTAGGTTAGAGCAATTGACTTACTTTCAGATGGAGGGAAGCTATTTAACCTGTTTCTCTGCTCTCTGTGAGTGGGACTCCGATACTCAAGATGGACTGGTATTTAGAAACTGTGTTCTTCTAACTCTAGCCCTCTTTAAATAGGAGCCCAATGCTTTCAATGGTGCAGAGTACTTTCCATTTACACCTCCTACTTGCTGTGCAGTCTTATTCCCAGAGACTTCCCTAGTGTGTAATTGCTGATGTCTGGTCCTCCCGTGTAATCCTCACCCAGGGCGATTTATCAAGTGGTGCCATTACATCACAAATCTACAGCAGGATGTCATCTCACATGAGGGCCAATCAGTTGCCTCTTCTAACTCTAGCCCTCTTTAAATAGGAGCACAATGCTTTTAATGGTTCAGTGTACTTTCCCATTACACCTCCTACTTGCTGTGCAGTCATATTTACAGGTAGTTACCTAGTGTGTAATTGCTGATGTCTGGTCCTCCGGTGTAATGGTCACCCAGGGCGATTGGTCAAGTGGTGCCATTACATCACAAAGCTACAGCAGGATATCATCTAACATGAGGGCCAATCAGTTGCCTAGTACACAATAGGATACATGTATCATGGTATAGCAAAGGGAGCAATATAGACAGGATGCCCAGCTGAAGACTAAGGTGGTGAGATGAAATGACCTAGGCCATTATTTGAAACGTATACATTTGTTTGAAGGAGTGGTTGATCATAACATTCTGGAGTACTCTATAGGTTAGCTGATAGGGATGTGCTAAAATTAAGAATTTGGAATCTGTTATTCATAGTTTTTATTATTCCCACAAACCGTAGCGTAAACCTTCCTCCCTTAACACATCAGATCACTGAATTGCTATGGTGTTCCATAACCTATAATAATTCCTGTGAGAAGGGCTCACTATCTCTTGTCTGCCAAGGAGATCTCTATATCGAAGTCCTCATATAGGTGCTAGAGTTGTGTAGAGAGTACCAGCAAATGAGGCATAGGATGGAAAGAAGTCTGGCTATTTTGAAATCTAAATTGAGATTATAATTTGTAGTGAGCTTTGGATTGTCACAATGTTAGACCCGCCATAGTACTAATAATTGATGCTTCATAAAAATCTTTTTTTGGTAGTGTTGCATTTGGTTTGGAAATATTCAAGTTCTAAAAATTGACTAACAGTGGACTTTTCCATCTGCAGATTATACTGAATGGCCAACAGAGGCAGTGTTGCAGAGGAATATTTCTCTGCTTGCTGAGAGAAAAATAAAAAAAGAAAAGTCATTCCCCAGCCTTCTCCATGCCTCGATCAATATACATGGTAAGTCAAACTCTCATTTAATAATTTTGCCATTAATAAAAAGTTCATACCATCTGATGGCTCGCAGTGCCTTTTAGTGGGGTCTTCCGCATTTATATAATCTTCTAAGACGGTAGCAATATGGGTGATGCTATGGCTATCATGATAGTTTATCAAAGACTTTGACTGTCTATGTGGCTGACAAAATCTTCTTTTGATACTTGTGCAGGCAATTTCTCCTCTGAGTTAATTACCATCTTTCAGGCTGGAATGAGGTTTCTTAGGTTAGAGCAATTGACTTACTTTCAGATGGAGGGAAGCTATTTAACCTGTTTCTCTGCTCTCTGTGAGTGGGACTCCGATACTCAAGATGGACTGGTATTTAGAACCTGTGTTCTTCTAACTCTAGCCCTCTTTAAATAGGAGCCCAATGCTTTCAATGGTGCAGAGTACTTTCCATTTACACCTCCTACTTGCTGTTCAGTCTTATTCCCAGAGACTTCCCTAGTGTGTAATTGCTAATGTCTGGTCCTCCCGTGTAATGGTCACCCAGGGCGATTGGTCAAGTGGTGCCATTACATCACAAAGCTACAGCAGGATATCATCTAACATGAGGGCGAATCAGTTGCCTAGTACACAATAGGATACATGTATCATGGTATAGCAAAGGGAGCAATGTAGACAGGATACCCAGCTGAAGACTAAGGTGGTGAGATGAAATGACCTAGGCCATTATTTGAAACGTATACATTTGTTTGAAGGAGTGGTTGATCATAACATTCTGGAGTACTCTATAGGTTAGCTGATAGGGATGTGCTAAAATTAGGATGTTGGAATCTGTTATTCATAGTTTTTATTATTCCCACAAACCGTAGCATAAACCTTCCTCCCTTAACACATCAGATCACTGAATTGCTATGGTGTTCCATAACCTATAATAATTCCTGTGAGAAGGGCACACTATCTCTTGTCTGCCAAAGAGATCTCTCTATCGAAGTCCTCATATAGGTGCTAGAGTTGTGTAGAGAGTACCAGCAAATGAGGCATAGGATGGAAAGAAGTCTGGCTATTTTGAAATCTAAATTGACATTATAATTTTTAGTGAGCTTTGGATTGTCACAATGTTAGACCCGCCATAGTACTAATAATTGATGCTTCATAAAAATCTTTTTTTGGTAGTGTTGCATTTGGTTTGGAAATATTCAAGTTCTAAAAATTGACTAACAGTGGACTTTTCCATCTGCAGATTATACTGAATGGCCAACAGAGGCAGTGTTGCAGAGGAATATTTCTCTGCTTGCTGAGAGAAAAATAAAAAAAGAAAAGTCATTCCCCAGCCTTCTCCATGCCTCGATCAATATACATGGTAAGTCAAACTCTCATTTAATAATTTTGCCATTAATAAAAAGTTCATACCATCTGATGGCTCGCAGTGCCTTTTAGTGGGGTCTTCCGCATTTATATAATCTTCTAAGACGGTAGCAATATGGGTGACGCTATGGCTATCATGATAGTTTATCACAGACTTTGACAGTCTATGTGGCTGACAAAATCTTCTTTAGATACTTGTGCAGGCAATTTCTCCTCTGAGTTAATTACCATCTTTCAGGCTGGAATGAGGTTTCTTAGGTTAGAGCAATTGACTTACTTTCAGATGGAGGGAAGCTATTTAACCTGTTTCTCTGCTCTCTGTGAGTGGGACTCCGATACTCAAGATGGACTGGTATTTAGAAACTGTGTTCTTCTAACTCTAGCCCTCTTTAAATAGGAACCCAATGCTTTCAATGGTGCAGAGTACTTTCCATTTACACCTCCTACTTGCTGTTCAGTCTTATTCCCAGAGACTTCCCTAGTGTGTAATTGCTGATGTCTGGTCCTCCGGTGTAATGGTCACCCAGGGCGATTGGTCAAGTGGTGCCATTACATCACAAAGCTACAGCAGGATATCATCTAACATGAGGGCCAATCAGTTGCCTAGTACACAATAGGATACATGTATCATGGTATAGCAAAGGGAGCAATGTAGACAGGATACCCAGCTGAAGACTAAGGTGGTGAGATGAAATGACCTAGGCCATTATTTGAAACGTATACATTTGTTTGAAGGAGTGGTTGATCATAACATTCTGGAGTACTCTATAGGTTAGCTGATAGGGATGTGCTAAAATTAGGATGTTGGAATCTGTTATTCATAGTTTTTATTATTCCCACAAACCGTAGCATAAACCTTCCTCCCTTAACACATCAGATCACTGAATTGCTATGGTGTTCCATAACCTATAATAATTCCTGTGAGTAGGGCACACTATCTCTTGTCTGCCAAAGAGATCTCTCTATCGAAGTCCTCATATAGGTGCTAGAGTTGTGTAGAGAGTACCAGCAAATGAGGCATAGGATGGAAAGAAGTCTGGCTATTTTGAAATCTAAATTGAGATTATAATTTTTAGTGAGCTTTGGATTGTCACAATGTTAGACCCGCCATAGTACTAATAATTGATGCTTCATAAAAATCTTTTTTTGGTAGTGTTGCATTTGGTTTGGAAATATTCAAGTTCTAAAAATTGACTAACAGTGGACTTTTCCATCTGCAGATTATACTGAATGGCCAACAGAGGCAGTGTTGCAGAGGAATATTTCTCTGCTTGCTGAGAGAAAAAAAAAAAAGAAAAGTCATTCCCCAGCCTTCTCCATGCCTCGATCAATATACATGGTAAGTCAAACTCTCATTTAATAATTTTGCCATTAATAAAAAGTTCATACCATCTGATGGCTCGCAGTGCCTTTTAGTGGGGTCTTCCGCATTTATATAATCTTCTAAGACGGTAGCAATATGGGTGACGCTATGGCTATCATGATAGTTTATCACAGACTTTGACAGTCTATGTGGCTGACAAAATCTTCTTTAGATACTTGTGCAGGCAATTTCTCCTCTGAGTTAATTACCATCTTTCAGGCTGGAATGAGGTTTCTTAGGTTAGAGCAATTGACTTACTTTCAGATGGAGGGAAGCTATTTAACCTGTTTCTCTGCTCTCTGTGAGTGGGACTCCGATACTCAAGATGGACTGGTATTTAGAAACTGTGTTCTTCTAACTCTAGCCCTCTTTAAATAGGAGCCCAATGCTTTCAATGGTGCAGAGTACTTTCCATTTACACCTCCTACTTGCTGTTCAGTCTTATTCCCAGAGACTTCCCTAGTGTGTAATTGCTGATGTCTGGTCCTCCGGTGTAATCGCCACCCAGGGCGATTGATCAAGTGGTGCCATTACATCACAAAGCTACAGCAGGATATCATCTAACATGAGGGCCAATCAGTTGCCTAGTACGCAATAGGATACATGTATCATGGTATAGCAAAGGGAGCAATGTAGACAGGATACCCAGCTGAAGACTAAGGTGGTGAGATGAAATGACCTAGGCCATTATTTGAAACGTATACATTTGTTTGAAGGAGTGGTTGATCATAACATTCTGGAGTACTCTATAGGTTAGCTGATAGGGATGTGCTAAAATTAGGATGTTGGAATCTGTTATTCATAGTTTTTATTATTCCCACAAACCGTAGCGTAAACCTTCCTCCCTTAACACATCAGATCACTGAATTGCTATGGTGTTCCATAACCTATAATAATTCCTGTGAGAAGGGTACACTATCTCTTGTCTGCCAAAGAGATCTCTCTATCGAAGTCCTTATATAGGTGCTAGAGTTGTGTAGAGAGTACCAGCAAATGAGGCATAGGATGGAAAGAAGTCTGGCTATTTTGAAATCTAAATTGAGATTATAATTTTTAGTGAGCTTTGGATTGTCACAATGTTAGACCCGCCATAGTACTAATAATTGATGCTTCATAAAAATCTTTTTTTGGTAGTGTTGCATTTGGTTTTGAAATATTCAAGTTCTAAAAATTGACTAACAGTGGACTTTTCCATCTGCAGATTATACTGAATGGCCAACAGAGGCAGTGTTGCAGAGGAATATTTCTCTGCTTGCTGAGAGAAAAATAAAAAAAGAAAAGTCATTCCCCAGCCTTCTCCATGCCTCGATCAATATACATGGTAAGTCAAACTCTCATTTAATAATTTTGCCATTAATAAAAAGTTCATACCATCTGATGGCTCGCAGTGCCTTTTAGTGGGGTCTTCCGCATTTATATAATCTTCTAAGACGGTAGCAATATGGGTGATGCTATGGCTATCATGATAGTTTATCAAAGACTTTGACAGTCTATGTGGCTGACAAAATCTTCTTTAGATACTTGTGCAGGCAATTTCTCCTCTGAGTTAATTACCATCTTTCAGGCTGGAATGAGGTTTCTTAGGTTAGAGCAATTGACTTACTTTCAGATGGAGGGAAGCTATTTAACCTGTTTCTCTGCTCTCTGTGAGTGGGACTCCGATACTCAAGATGGACTGGTATTTAGAAACTGTGTTCTTCTAACTCTAGCCCTCTTTAAATAGGAGCCCAATGCTTTCAATGGTGCAGAGTACTTTCCATTTACACCTCCTACTTGCTGTTCAGTCTTATTCCCAGAGACTTCCCTAGTGTGTAATTGCTGATGTCTGGTCCTCCGGTGTAATGGTCACCCAGGGCGATTGGTCAAGTGGTGCCATTACATCACAAAGCTACAGCAGGATATCATCTAACATGAGGGCCAATCAGTTGCCTAGTACACAATAGGATACATGTATCATGGTATAGCAAAGGGAGCAATGTAGACAGGATACCCAGCTGAAGACTAAGGTGGTGAGATGAAATGACCTAGGCCATTATTTGAAACGTATACATTTGTTTGAAGGAGTGGTTGATCATAACATTCTGGAGTACTCTATAGGTTAGCTGATAGGGATGTGCTAAAATTAGGATGTTGGAATCTGTTATTCATAGTTTTTATTATTCCCACAAACCGTAGCATAAACCTTCCTCCCTTAACACATCAGATCACTGAATTGCTATGGTGTTCCATAACCTATAATAATTCCTGTGAGTAGGGCACACTATCTCTTGTCTGCCAAAGAGATCTCTCTATCGAAGTCCTCATATAGGTGCTAGAGTTGTGTAGAGAGTACCAGCAAATGAGGCATAGGATGGAAAGAAGTCTGGCTATTTTGAAATCTAAATTGAGATTATAATTTTTAGTGAGCTTTGGATTGTCACAATGTTAGACCCGCCATAGTACTAATAATTGATGCTTCATAAAAATCTTTTTTTGGTAGTGTTGCATTTGGTTTGGAAATATTCAAGTTCTAAAAATTGACTAACAGTGGACTTTTCCATCTGCAGATTATACTGAATGGCCAACAGAGGCAGTGTTGCAGAGGAATATTTCTCTGCTTGCTGAGAGAAAAAAAAAAAAGAAAAGTCATTCCCCAGCCTTCTCCATGCCTCGATCAATATACATGGTAAGTCAAACTCTCATTTAATAATTTTGCCATTAATAAAAAGTTCATACCATCTGATGGCTCGCAGTGCCTTTTAGTGGGGTCTTCCGCATTTATATAATCTTCTAAGACGGTAGCAATATGGGTGACGCTATGGCTATCATGATAGTTTATCACAGACTTTGACAGTCTATGTGGCTGACAAAATCTTCTTTAGATACTTGTGCAGGCAATTTCTCCTCTGAGTTAATTACCATCTTTCAGGCTGGAATGAGGTTTCTTAGGTTAGAGCAATTGACTTACTTTCAGATGGAGGGAAGCTATTTAACCTGTTTCTCTGCTCTCTGTGAGTGGGACTCCGATACTCAAGATGGACTGGTATTTAGAAACTGTGTTCTTCTAACTCTAGCCCTCTTTAAATAGGAGCCCAATGCTTTCAATGGTGCAGAGTACTTTCCATTTACACCTCCTACTTGCTGTTCAGTCTTATTCCCAGAGACTTCCCTAGTGTGTAATTGCTGATGTCTGGTCCTCCGGTGTAATCGCCACCCAGGGCGATTGATCAAGTGGTGCCATTACATCACAAAGCTACAGCAGGATATCATCTAACATGAGGGCCAATCAGTTGCCTAGTACGCAATAGGATACATGTATCATGGTATAGCAAAGGGAGCAATGTAGACAGGATACCCAGCTGAAGACTAAGGTGGTGAGATGAAATGACCTAGGCCATTATTTGAAACGTATACATTTGTTTGAAGGAGTGGTTGATCATAACATTCTGGAGTACTCTATAGGTTAGCTGATAGGGATGTGCTAAAATTAGGATGTTGGAATCTGTTATTCATAGTTTTTATTATTCCCACAAACCGTAGCGTAAACCTTCCTCCCTTAACACATCAGATCACTGAATTGCTATGGTGTTCCATAACCTATAATAATTCCTGTGAGAAGGGTACACTATCTCTTGTCTGCCAAAGAGATCTCTCTATCGAAGTCCTTATATAGGTGCTAGAGTTGTGTAGAGAGTACCAGCAAATGAGGCATAGGATGGAAAGAAGTCTGGCTATTTTGAAATCTAAATTGAGATTATAATTTTTAGTGAGCTTTGGATTGTCACAATGTTAGACCCGCCATAGTACTAATAATTGATGCTTCATAAAAATCTTTTTTTGGTAGTGTTGCATTTGGTTTTGAAATATTCAAGTTCTAAAAATTGACTAACAGTGGACTTTTCCATCTGCAGATTATACTGAATGGCCAACAGAGGCAGTGTTGCAGAGGAATATTTCTCTGCTTGCTGAGAGAAAAATAAAAAAAGAAAAGTCATTCCCCAGCCTTCTCCATGCCTCGATCAATATACATGGTAAGTCAAACTCTCATTTAATAATTTTGCCATTAATAAAAAGTTCATACCATCTGATGGCTCGCAGTGCCTTTTAGTGGGGTCTTCCGCATTTATATAATCTTCTAAGACGGTAGCAATATGGGTGATGCTATGGCTATCATGATAGTTTATCAAAGACTTTGACAGTCTATGTGGCTGACAAAATCTTCTTTAGATACTTGTGCAGGCAATTTCTCCTCTGAGTTAATTACCATCTTTCAGGCTGGAATGAGGTTTCTTAGGTTAGAGCAATTGACTTACTTTCAGATGGAGGGAAGCTATTTAACCTGTTTCTCTGCTCTCTGTGAGTGGGACTCCGATACTCAAGATGGACTGGTATTTAGAAACTGTGTTCTTCTAACTCTAGCCCTCTTTAAATAGGAGCCCAATGCTTTCAATGGTGCAGAGTACTTTCCATTTACACCTCCTACTTGCTGTTCAGTCTTATTCCCAGAGACTTCCCTAGTGTGTAATTGCTGATGTCTGGTCCTCCGGTGTAATGGTCACCCAGGGCGATTGGTCAAGTGGTGCCATTACATCACAAAGCTACAGCAGGATATCATCTAACATGAGGGCCAATCAGTTGCCTAGTACACAATAGGATACATGTATCATGGTATAGCAAAGGGAGCAATGTAGACAGGATACCCAGCTGAAGACTAAGGTGGTGAGATGAAATGACCTAGGCCATTATTTGAAACGTATACATTTGTTTGAAGGAGTGGTTGATCATAACATTCTGGAGTACTCTATAGGTTAGCTGATAGGGATGTGCTAAAATTAGGATGTTGGAATCTGTTATTCATAGTTTTTATTATTCCCACAAACCGTAGCGTAAACCTTCCTCCCTTAACACATCAGATCACTGAATTGCTATGGTGTTCCATAACCTATAATAATTCCTGTGAGTAGGGCACACTATCTCTTGTCTGCCAAAGAGATCTCTCTATCGAAGTCCTCATATAGGTGCTAGAGTTGTGTAGAGAGTACCAGCAAATGAGGCATAGGATGGAAAGAAGTCTGGCTATTTTGAAATCTAAATTGAGATTATAATTTTTAGTGAGCTTTGGATTGTCACAATGTTAGACCCGCCATAGTACTAATAATTGATGCTTCATAAAAATCTTTTTTTGGTAGTGTTGCATTTGGTTTGGAAATATTCAAGTTCTAAAAATTGACTAACAGTGGACTTTTCCATCTGCAGATTATACTGAATGGCCAACAGAGGCAGTGTTGCAGAGGAATATTTCTCTGCTTGCTGAGAGAAAAATAAAAAAAGAAAAGTCATTCCCCAGCCTTCTCCATGCCTCGATCAATATACATGGTAAGTCAAACTCTCATTTAATAATTTTGCCATTAATAAAAAGTTCATACCATCTGATGGCTCGCAGTGCCTTTTAGTGGGGTCTTCCGCATTTATATAATCTTCTAAGACGGTAGCAATATGGGTGACGCTATGGCTATCATGATAGTTTATCACAGACTTTGACAGTCTATGTGGCTGACAAAATCTTCTTTAGATACTTGTGCAGGCAATTTCTCCTCTGAGTTAATTACCATCTTTCAGGCTGGAATGAGGTTTCTTAGGTTAGAGCAATTGACTTACTTTCAGATGGAGTGAAGCTATTTAACCTGTTTCTCTGCTCTCTGTGAGTGGGACTCCGATACTCAAGATGGACTGGTATTTAGAAACTGTGCTCTTCTAACTCTAGCCCTCTTTAAATAGGAGCCCAATGCTTTCAATGGTGCAGAGTACTTTCCATTTACACCTCCTACTTGCTGTTCAGTCTTATTCCCAGAGACTTCCCTAGTGTGTAATTGCTGATGTCTGGTCCTCCGGTGTAATCGCCACCCAGGGCGATTGATCAAGTGGTGCCATTACATCACAAAGCTACAGCAGGATATCATCTAACATGAGGGCCAATCAGTTGCCTAGTACGCAATAGGATACATGTATCATGGTATAGCAAAGGGAGCAATGTAGACAGGATACCCAGCTGAAGACTAAGGTGGTGAGATGAAATGACCTAGGCCATTATTTGAAACGTATACATTTGTTTGAAGGAGTGGTTGATCATAACATTCTGGAGTACTCTATAGGTTAGCTGATAGGGATGTGCTAAAATTAGGATGTTGGAATCTGTTATTCATAGTTTTTATTATTCCCACAAACCGTAGCGTAAACCTTCCTCCCTTAACACATCAGATCACTGAATTGCTATGGTGTTCCATAACCTATAATAATTCCTGTGAGAAGGGTACACTATCTCTTGTCTGCCAAAGAGATCTCTCTATCGAAGTCCTTATATAGGTGCTAGAGTTGTGTAGAGAGTACCAGCAAATGAGGCATAGGATGGAAAGAAGTCTGGCTATTTTGAAATCTAAATTGAGATTATAATTTTTAGTGAGCTTTGGATTGTCACAATGTTAGACCCGCCATAGTACTAATAATTGATGCTTCATAAAAATCTTTTTTTGGTAGTGTTGCATTTGGTTTTGAAATATTCAAGTTCTAAAAATTGACTAACAGTGGACTTTTCCATCTGCAGATTATACTGAATGGCCAACAGAGGCAGTGTTGCAGAGGAATATTTCTCTGCTTGCTGAGAGAAAAATAAAAAAAGAAAAGTCATTCCCCAGCCTTCTCCATGCCTCGATCAATATACATGGTAAGTCAAACTCTCATTTAATAATTTTGCCATTAATAAAAAGTTCATACCATCTGATGGCTCGCAGTGCCTTTTAGTGGGGTCTTCCGCATTTATATAATCTTCTAAGACGGTAGCAATATGGGTGATGCTATGGCTATCATGATAGTTTATCAAAGACTTTGACTGTCTATGTGGCTGACAAAATCTTCTTTAGATACTTGTGCAGGCAATTTCTCCTCTGAGTTAATTACCATCTTTCAGGCTGGAATGAGGTTTCTTAGGTTAGAGCAATTGACTTACTTTCAGATGGAGGGAAGCTATTTAACCTGTTTCTCTGCTCTCTGTGAGTGGGACTCCGATACTCAAGATGGACTGGTATTTAGAAACTGTGTTCTTCTAACTCTAGCCCTCTTTAAATAGGAGCCCAATGCTTTCAATGGTGCAGAGTACTTTCCATTTACACCTCCTACTTGCTGTGCAGTCTTATTCCCAGAGACTTCCCTAGTGTGTAATTGCTGATGTCTGGTCCTCCCGTGTAATCCTCACCCAGGGCGATTTATCAAGTGGTGCCATTACATCACAAATCTACAGCAGGATGTCATCTCACATGAGGGCCAATCAGTTGCCTCTTCTAACTCTAGCCCTCTTTAAATAGGAGCACAATGCTTTTAATGGTTCAGTGTACTTTCCCATTACACCTCCTACTTGCTGTGCAGTCATATTTACAGGTAGTTACCTAGTGTGTAATTGCTGATGTCTGGTCCTCCGGTGTAATGGTCACCCAGGGCGATTGGTCAAGTGGTGCCATTACATCACAAAGCTACAGCAGGATATCATCTAACATGAGGGCCAATCAGTTGCCTAGTACACAATAGGATACATGTATCATGGTATAGCAAAGGGAGCAATGTAGACAGGATGCCCAGCTGAAGACTAAGGTGGTGAGATGAAATGACCTAGGCCATTATTTGAAACGTATACATTTGTTTGAAGGAGTGGTTGATCATAACATTCTGGAGTACTCTATAGGTTAGCTGATAGGGATGTGCTAAAATTAAGAATTTGGAATCTGTTATTCATAGTTTTTATTATTCCCACAAACCGTAGCGTAAACCTTCCTCCCTTAACACATCAGATCACTGAATTGCTATGGTGTTCCATAACCTATAATAATTCCTGTGAGAAGGGCTCACTATCTCTTGTCTGCCAAGGAGATCTCTATATCGAAGTCCTCATATAGGTGCTAGAGTTGTGTAGAGAGTACCAGCAAATGAGGCATAGGATGGAAAGAAGTCTGGCTATTTTGAAATCTAAATTGAGATTATAATTTTTAGTGAGCTTTGGATTGTCACAATGTTAGACCTGCCATAGTACTAATAATTGATGCTTCATAAAAATCTTTTTTTGGTAGTGTTGCATTTGGTTTGGAAATATTCAAGTTCTAAAAATTGACTAACAGTGGACTTTTCCATCTGCAGATTATACTGAATGGCCAACAGAGGCAGTGTTGCAGAGGAATATTTCTCTGCTTGCTGAGAGAAAAATAAAAAAAGAAAAGTCATTCCCCAGCCTTCTCCATGCCTCGATCAATATACATGGTAAGTCAAACTCTCATTTAATAATTTTGCCATTAATAAAAAGTTCATACCATCTGATGGCTCGCAGTGCCTTTTAGTGGGGTCTTCCGCATTTATATAATCTTCTAAGACGGTAGCAATATGGGTGATGCTATGGCTATCATGATAGTTTATCAAAGACTTTGACTGTCTATGTGGCTGACAAAATCTTCTTTAGATACTTGTGCAGGCAATTTCTCCTCTGAGTTAATTACCATCTTTCAGGCTGGAATGAGGTTTCTTAGGTTAGAGCAATTGACTTACTTTCAGATGGAGGGAAGCTATTTAACCTGTTTCTCTGCTCTCTGTGAGTGGGACTCCGATACTCAAGATGGACTGGTATTTAGAAACTGTGTTCTTCTAACTCTAGCCCTCTTTAAATAGGAGCCCAATGCTTTCAATGGTGCAGAGTACTTTCCATTTACACCTCCTACTTGCTGTGCAGTCTTATTCCCAGAGACTTCCCTAGTGTGTAATTGCTGATGTCTGGTCCTCCCGTGTAATCCTCACCCAGGGCGATTTATCAAGTGGTGCCATTACATCACAAATCTACAGCAGGATGTCATCTCACATGAGGGCCAATCAGTTGCCTCTTCTAACTCTAGCCCTCTTTAAATAGGAGCACAATGCTTTTAATGGTTCAGTGTACTTTCCCATTACACCTCCTACTTGCTGTGCAGTCATATTTACAGGTAGTTACCTAGTGTGTAATTGCTGATGTCTGGTCCTCCGGTGTAATGGTCA
The DNA here is from genome assembly GCF_964263255.1 of Lissotriton vulgaris. Taxonomy (NCBI): domain Eukaryota; kingdom Metazoa; phylum Chordata; class Amphibia; order Caudata; family Salamandridae; genus Lissotriton; species Lissotriton vulgaris. The sequence goes on along the minus strand of NC_141698.1, from coordinate 273,650,074 downwards.
CCCAGGGCGATTGGTCAAGTGGTGCCATTACATCACAAAGCTACAGCAGGATATCATCTAACATGAGGGCCAATCAGTTGCCTAGTACACAATAGGATACATGTATCATGGTATAGCAAAGGGAGCAATGTAGACAGGATGCCCAGCTGAAGACTAAGGTGGTGAGATGAAATGACCTAGGCCATTATTTGAAACGTATACATTTGTTTGAAGGAGTGGTTGATCATAACATTCTGGAGTACTCTATAGGTTAGCTGATAGGGATGTGCTAAAATTAAGAATTTGGAATCTGTTATTCATAGTTTTTATTATTCCCACAAACCGTAGCGTAAACCTTCCTCCCTTAACACATCAGATCACTGAATTGCTATGGTGTTCCATAACCTATAATAATTCCTGTGAGAAGGGCTCACTATCTCTTGTCTGCCAAGGAGATCTCTATATCGAAGTCCTCATATAGGTGCTAGAGTTGTGTAGAGAGTACCAGCAAATGAGGCATAGGATGGAAAGAAGTCTGGCTATTTTGAAATCTAAATTGAGATTATAATTTTTAGTGAGCTTTGGATTGTCACAATGTTAGACCTGCCATAGTACTAATAATTGATGCTTCATAAAAATCTTTTTTTGGTAGTGTTGCATTTGGTTTGGAAATATTCAAGTTCTAAAAATTGACTAACAGTGGACTTTTCCATCTGCAGATTATACTGAATGGCCAACAGAGGCAGTGTTGCAGAGGAATATTTCTCTGCTTGCTGAGAGAAAAATAAAAAAAGAAAAGTCATTCCCCAGCCTTCTCCATGCCTCGATCAATATACATGGTAAGTCAAACTCTCATTTAATAATTTTGCCATTAATAAAAAGTTCATACCATCTGATGGCTCGCAGTGCCTTTTAGTGGGGTCTTCCGCATTTATATAATCTTCTAAGACGGTAGCAATATGGGTGACGCTATGGCTATCATGATAGTTTATCACAGACTTTGACAGTCTATGTGGCTGACAAAATCTTCTTTAGATACTTGTGCAGGCAATTTCTCCTCTGAGTTAATTACCATCTTTCAGGCTGGAATGAGGTTTCTTAGGTTAGAGCAATTGACTTACTTTCAGATGGAGGGAAGCTATTTAACCTGTTTCTCTGCTCTCTGTGAGTGGGACTCCGATACTCAAGATGGACTGGTATTTAGAAACTGTGTTCTTCTAACTCTAGCCCTCTTTAAATAGGAACCCAATGCTTTCAATGGTGCAGAGTACTTTCCATTTACACCTCCTACTTGCTGTTCAGTCTTATTCCCAGAGACTTCCCTAGTGTGTAATTGCTGATGTCTGGTCCTCCGGTGTAATGGTCACCCAGGGCGATTGGTCAAGTGGTGCCATTACATCACAAAGCTACAGCAGGATATCATCTAACATGAGGGCCAATCAGTTGCCTAGTACACAATAGGATACATGTATCATGGTATAGCAAAGGGAGCAATGTAGACAGGATACCCAGCTGAAGACTAAGGTGGTGAGATGAAATGACCTAGGCCATTATTTGAAACGTATACATTTGTTTGAAGGAGTGGTTGATCATAACATTCTGGAGTACTCTATAGGTTAGCTGATAGGGATGTGCTAAAATTAGGATGTTGGAATCTGTTATTCATAGTTTTTATTATTCCCACAAACCGTAGCATAAACCTTCCTCCCTTAACACATCAGATCACTGAATTGCTATGGTGTTCCATAACCTATAATAATTCCTGTGAGTAGGGCACACTATCTCTTGTCTGCCAAAGAGATCTCTCTATCGAAGTCCTCATATAGGTGCTAGAGTTGTGTAGAGAGTACCAGCAAATGAGGCATAGGATGGAAAGAAGTCTGGCTATTTTGAAATCTAAATTGAGATTATAATTTTTAGTGAGCTTTGGATTGTCACAATGTTAGACCCGCCATAGTACTAATAATTGATGCTTCATAAAAATCTTTTTTTGGTAGTGTTGCATTTGGTTTGGAAATATTCAAGTTCTAAAAATTGACTAACAGTGGACTTTTCCATCTGCAGATTATAATGAATGGCCAACAGAGGCAGTGTTACAGAGGAATATTTCTCTGCTTGCTGAGAGAAAAATAAAAAAAGAAAAGTCATTCCCCAGCCTTCTCCATGCCTCGATCAATATACATGGTAAGTCAAACTCTCATTTAATAATTTTGCCATTAATAAAAAGTTCATACCATCTGATGGCTCGCAGTGCCTTTTAGTGGGGTCTTCCGCATTTATATAATCTTCTAAGACGGTAGCAATATGGGTGATGCTATGGCTATCATGATAGTTTATCAAAGACTTTGACTGTCTATGTGGCTGACAAAATCTTCTTTAGATACTTGTGCAGGCAATTTCTCCTCTGAGTTAATTACCATCTTTCAGGCTGGAATGAGGTTTCTTAGGTTAGAGCAATTGACTTACTTTCAGATGGAGGGAAGCTATTTAACCTGTTTCTCTGCTCTCTGTGAGTGGGACTCCGATACTCAAGATGGACTGGTATTTAGAAACTGTGTTCTTCTAACTCTAGCCCTCTTTAAATAGGAGCCCAATGCTTTCAATGGTGCAGAGTACTTTCCATTTACACCTCCTACTTGCTGTGCAGTCATATTTACAGGTAGTTACCTAGTGTGTAATTGCTGATGTCTGGTCCTCCGGTGTAATGGTCACCCAGGGCGATTGGTCAAGTGGTGCCATTACATCACAAAGCTACAGCAGGATATCATCTAACATGAGGGCCAATCAGTTGCCTAGTACACAATAGGATACATGTATCATGGTATAGCAAAGGGAGCAATGTAGACAGGATGCCCAGCTGAAGACTAAGGTGGTGAGATGAAATGACCTAGGCCATTATTTGAAACGTATACATTTGTTTGAAGGAGTGGTTGATCATAACATTCTGGAGTACTCTATAGGTTAGCTGATAGGGATGTGCTAAAATTAAGAATTTGGAATCTGTTATTCATAGTTTTTATTATTCCCACAAACCGTAGCGTAAACCTTCCTCCCTTAACACATCAGATCACTGAATTGCTATGGTGTTCCATAACCTATAATAATTCCTGTGAGAAGGGCTCACTATCTCTTGTCTGCCAAGGAGATCTCTATATCGAAGTCCTCATATAGGTGCTAGAGTTGTGTAGAGAGTACCAGCAAATGAGGCATAGGATGGAAAGAAGTCTGGCTATTTTGAAATCTAAATTGACATTATAATTTTTAGTGAGCTTTGGATTGTCACAATGTTAGACCCGCCATAGTACTAATAATTGATGCTTCATAAAAATCTTTTTTTGGTAGTGTTGCATTTGGTTTGGAAATATTCAAGTTCTAAAAATTGACTAACAGTGGACTTTTCCATCTGCAGATTATACTGAATGGCCAACAGAGGCAGTGTTGCAGAGGAATATTTCTCTGCTTGCTGAGAGAAAAATAAAAAAAGAAAAGTCATTCCCCAGCCTTCTCCATGCCTCGATCAATATACATGGTAAGTCAAACTCTCATTTAATAATTTTGCCATTAATAAAAAGTTCATACCATCTGATGGCTCGCAGTGCCTTTTAGTGGGGTCTTCCGCATTTATATAATCTTCTAAGACGGTAGCAATATGGGTGATGCTATGGCTATCATGATAGTTTATCAAAGACTTTGACTGTCTATGTGGCTGACAAAATCTTCTTTTGATACTTGTGCAGGCAATTTCTCCTCTGAGTTAATTACCATCTTTCAGGCTGGAATGAGGTTTCTTAGGTTAGAGCAATTGACTTACTTTCAGATGGAGGGAAGCTATTTAACCTGTTTCTCTGCTCTCTGTGAGTGGGACTCCGATACTCAAGATGGACTGGTATTTAGAACCTGTGTTCTTCTAACTCTAGCCCTCTTTAAATAGGAGCCCAATGCTTTCAATGGTGCAGAGTACTTTCCATTTACACCTCCTACTTGCTGTTCAGTCTTATTCCCAGAGACTTCCCTAGTGTGTAATTGCTGATGTCTGGTCCTCCGGTGTAATGGTCACCCAGGGCGATTGGTCAAGTGGTGCCATTACATCACAAAGCTACAGCAGGATATCATCTAACATGAGGGCCAATCAGTTGCCTAGTACACAATAGGATACATGTATCATGGTATAGCAAAGGGAGCAATGTAGACAGGATACCCAGCTGAAGACTAAGGTGGTGAGATGAAATGACCTAGGCCATTATTTGAAACGTATACATTTGTTTGAAGGAGTGGTTGATCATAACATTCTGGAGTACTCTATAGGTTAGCTGATAGGGATGTGCTAAAATTAGGATGTTGGAATCTGTTATTCATAGTTTTTATTATTCCCACAAACCGTAGCATAAACCTTCCTCCCTTAACACATCAGATCACTGAATTGCTATGGTGTTCCATAACCTATAATAATTCCTGTGAGTAGGGCACACTATCTCTTGTCTGCCAAAGAGATCTCTCTATCGAAGTCCTCATATAGGTGCTAGAGTTGTGTAGAGAGTACCAGCAAATGAGGCATAGGATGGAAAGAAGTCTGGCTATTTTGAAATCTAAATTGAGATTATAATTTTTAGTGAGCTTTGGATTGTCACAATGTTAGACCCGCCATAGTACTAATAATTGATGCTTCATAAAAATCTTTTTTTGGTAGTGTTGCATTTGGTTTGGAAATATTCAAGTTCTAAAAATTGACTAACAGTGGACTTTTCCATCTGCAGATTATACTGAATGGCCAACAGAGGCAGTGTTGCAGAGGAATATTTCTCTGCTTGCTGAGAGAAAAATAAAAAAAGAAAAGTCATTCCCCAGCCTTCTCCATGCCTCGATCAATATACATGGTAAGTCAAACTCTCATTTAATAATTTTGCCATTAATAAAAAGTTCATACCATCTGATGGCTCGCAGTGCCTTTTAGTGGGGTCTTCCGCATTTATATAATCTTCTAAGACGGTAGCAATATGGGTGACGCTATGGCTATCATGATAGTTTATCACAGACTTTGACAGTCTATGTGGCTGACAAAATCTTCTTTAGATACTTGTGCAGGCAATTTCTCCTCTGAGTTAATTACCATCTTTCAGGCTGGAATGAGGTTTCTTAGGTTAGAGCAATTGACTTACTTTCAGATGGAGTGAAGCTATTTAACCTGTTTCTCTGCTCTCTGTGAGTGGGACTCCGATACTCAAGATGGACTGGTATTTAGAAACTGTGCTCTTCTAACTCTAGCCCTCTTTAAATAGGAGCCCAATGCTTTCAATGGTGCAGAGTACTTTCCATTTACACCTCCTACTTGCTGTTCAGTCTTATTCCCAGAGACTTCCCTAGTGTGTAATTGCTGATGTCTGGTCCTCCGGTGTAATCGCCACCCAGGGCGATTGATCAAGTGGTGCCATTACATCACAAAGCTACAGCAGGATATCATCTAACATGAGGGCCAATCAGTTGCCTAGTACGCAATAGGATACATGTATCATGGTATAGCAAAGGGAGCAATGTAGACAGGATACCCAGCTGAAGACTAAGGTGGTGAGATGAAATGACCTAGGCCATTATTTGAAACGTATACATTTGTTTGAAGGAGTGGTTGATCATAACATTCTGGAGTACTCTATAGGTTAGCTGATAGGGATGTGCTAAAATTAGGATGTTGGAATCTGTTATTCATAGTTTTTATTATTCCCACAAACCGTAGCGTAAACCTTCCTCCCTTAACACATCAGATCACTGAATTGCTATGGTGTTCCATAACCTATAATAATTCCTGTGAGAAGGGTACACTATCTCTTGTCTGCCAAAGAGATCTCTCTATCGAAGTCCTTATATAGGTGCTAGAGTTGTGTAGAGAGTACCAGCAAATGAGGCATAGGATGGAAAGAAGTCTGGCTATTTTGAAATCTAAATTGAGATTATAATTTTTAGTGAGCTTTGGATTGTCACAATGTTAGACCCGCCATAGTACTAATAATTGATGCTTCATAAAAATCTTTTTTTGGTAGTGTTGCATTTGGTTTTGAAATATTCAAGTTCTAAAAATTGACTAACAGTGGACTTTTCCATCTGCAGATTATACTGAATGGCCAACAGAGGCAGTGTTGCAGAGGAATATTTCTCTGCTTGCTGAGAGAAAAATAAAAAAAGAAAAGTCATTCCCCAGCCTTCTCCATGCCTCGATCAATATACATGGTAAGTCAAACTCTCATTTAATAATTTTGCCATTAATAAAAAGTTCATACCATCTGATGGCTCGCAGTGCCTTTTAGTGGGGTCTTCCGCATTTATATAATCTTCTAAGACGGTAGCAATATGGGTGATGCTATGGCTATCATGATAGTTTATCAAAGACTTTGACTGTCTATGTGGCTGACAAAATCTTCTTTAGATACTTGTGCAGGCAATTTCTCCTCTGAGTTAATTACCATCTTTCAGGCTGGAATGAGGTTTCTTAGGTTAGAGCAATTGACTTACTTTCAGATGGAGGGAAGCTATTTAACCTGTTTCTCTGCTCTCTGTGAGTGGGACTCCGATACTCAAGATGGACTGGTATTTAGAAACTGTGTTCTTCTAACTCTAGCCCTCTTTAAATAGGAGCCCAATGCTTTCAATGGTGCAGAGTACTTTCCATTTACACCTCCTACTTGCTGTGCAGTCTTATTCCCAGAGACTTCCCTAGTGTGTAATTGCTGATGTCTGGTCCTCCCGTGTAATCCTCACCCAGGGCGATTTATCAAGTGGTGCCATTACATCACAAATCTACAGCAGGATGTCATCTCACATGAGGGCCAATCAGTTGCCTCTTCTAACTCTAGCCCTCTTTAAATAGGAGCACAATGCTTTTAATGGTTCAGTGTACTTTCCCATTACACCTCCTACTTGCTGTGCAGTCATATTTACAGGTAGTTACCTAGTGTGTAATTGCTGATGTCTGGTCCTCCGGTGTAATGGTCACCCAGGGCGATTGGTCAAGTGGTGCCATTACATCACAAAGCTACAGCAGGATATCATCTAACATGAGGGCCAATCAGTTGCCTAGTACACAATAGGATACATGTATCATGGTATAGCAAAGGGAGCAATGTAGACAGGATGCCCAGCTGAAGACTAAGGTGGTGAGATGAAATGACCTAGGCCATTATTTGAAACGTATACATTTGTTTGAAGGAGTGGTTGATCATAACATTCTGGAGTACTCTATAGGTTAGCTGATAGGGATGTGCTAAAATTAAGAATTTGGAATCTGTTATTCATAGTTTTTATTATTCCCACAAACCGTAGCGTAAACCTTCCTCCCTTAACACATCAGATCACTGAATTGCTATGGTGTTCCATAACCTATAATAATTCCTGTGAGAAGGGCTCACTATCTCTTGTCTGCCAAGGAGATCTCTATATCGAAGTCCTCATATAGGTGCTAGAGTTGTGTAGAGAGTACCAGCAAATGAGGCATAGGATGGAAAGAAGTCTGGCTATTTTGAAATCTAAATTGAGATTATAATTTTTAGTGAGCTTTGGATTGTCACAATGTTAGACCTGCCATAGTACTAATAATTGATGCTTCATAAAAATCTTTTTTTGGTAGTGTTGCATTTGGTTTGGAAATATTCAAGTTCTAAAAATTGACTAACAGTGGACTTTTCCATCTGCAGATTATACTGAATGGCCAACAGAGGCAGTGTTGCAGAGGAATATTTCTCTGCTTGCTGAGAGAAAAATAAAAAAAGAAAAGTCATTCCCCAGCCTTCTCCATGCCTCGATCAATATACATGGTAAGTCAAACTCTCATTTAATAATTTTGCCATTAATAAAAAGTTCATACCATCTGATGGCTCGCAGTGCCTTTTAGTGGGGTCTTCCGCATTTATATAATCTTCTAAGACGGTAGCAATATGGGTGACGCTATGGCTATCATGATAGTTTATCACAGACTTTGACAGTCTATGTGGCTGACAAAATCTTCTTTAGATACTTGTGCAGGCAATTTCTCCTCTGAGTTAATTACCATCTTTCAGGCTGGAATGAGGTTTCTTAGGTTAGAGCAATTGACTTACTTTCAGATGGAGGGAAGCTATTTAACCTGTTTCTCTGCTCTCTGTGAGTGGGACTCCGATACTCAAGATGGACTGGTATTTAGAAACTGTGTTCTTCTAACTCTAGCCCTCTTTAAATAGGAACCCAATGCTTTCAATGGTGCAGAGTACTTTCCATTTACACCTCCTACTTGCTGTTCAGTCTTATTCCCAGAGACTTCCCTAGTGTGTAATTGCTGATGTCTGGTCCTCCGGTGTAATGGTCACCCAGGGCGATTGGTCAAGTGGTGCCATTACATCACAAAGCTACAGCAGGATATCATCTAACATGAGGGCCAATCAGTTGCCTAGTACACAATAGGATACATGTATCATGGTATAGCAAAGGGAGCAATGTAGACAGGATACCCAGCTGAAGACTAAGGTGGTGAGATGAAATGACCTAGGCCATTATTTGAAACGTATACATTTGTTTGAAGGAGTGGTTGATCATAACATTCTGGAGTACTCTATAGGTTAGCTGATAGGGATGTGCTAAAATTAGGATGTTGGAATCTGTTATTCATAGTTTTTATTATTCCCACAAACCGTAGCATAAACCTTCCTCCCTTAACACATCAGATCACTGAATTGCTATGGTGTTCCATAACCTATAATAATTCCTGTGAGTAGGGCACACTATCTCTTGTCTGCCAAAGAGATCTCTCTATCGAAGTCCTCATATAGGTGCTAGAGTTGTGTAGAGAGTACCAGCAAATGAGGCATAGGATGGAAAGAAGTCTGGCTATTTTGAAATCTAAATTGAGATTATAATTTTTAGTGAGCTTTGGATTGTCACAATGTTAGACCCGCCATAGTACTAATAATTGATGCTTCATAAAAATCTTTTTTTGGTAGTGTTGCATTTGGTTTGGAAATATTCAAGTTCTAAAAATTGACTAACAGTGGACTTTTCCATCTGCAGATTATAATGAATGGCCAACAGAGGCAGTGTTACAGAGGAATATTTCTCTGCTTGCTGAGAGAAAAATAAAAAAAGAAAAGTCATTCCCCAGCCTTCTCCATGCCTCGATCAATATACATGGTAAGTCAAACTCTCATTTAATAATTTTGCCATTAATAAAAAGTTCATACCATCTGATGGCTCGCAGTGCCTTTTAGTGGGGTCTTCCGCATTTATATAATCTTCTAAGACGGTAGCAATATGGGTGATGCTATGGCTATCATGATAGTTTATCAAAGACTTTGACTGTCTATGTGGCTGACAAAATCTTCTTTAGATACTTGTGCAGGCAATTTCTCCTCTGAGTTAATTACCATCTTTCAGGCTGGAATGAGGTTTCTTAGGTTAGAGCAATTGACTTACTTTCAGATGGAGGGAAGCTATTTAACCTGTTTCTCTGCTCTCTGTGAGTGGGACTCCGATACTCAAGATGGACTGGTATTTAGAAACTGTGTTCTTCTAACTCTAGCCCTCTTTAAATAGGAGCCCAATGCTTTCAATGGTGCAGAGTACTTTCCATTTACACCTCCTACTTGCTGTGCAGTCATATTTACAGGTAGTTACCTAGTGTGTAATTGCTGATGTCTGGTCCTCCGGTGTAATGGTCACCCAGGGCGATTGGTCAAGTGGTGCCATTACATCACAAAGCTACAGCAGGATATCATCTAACATGAGGGCCAATCAGTTGCCTAGTACACAATAGGATACATGTATCATGGTATAGCAAAGGGAGCAATGTAGACAGGATGCCCAGCTGAAGACTAAGGTGGTGAGATGAAATGACCTAGGCCATTATTTGAAACGTATACATTTGTTTGAAGGAGTGGTTGATCATAACATTCTGGAGTACTCTATAGGTTAGCTGATAGGGATGTGCTAAAATTAAGAATTTGGAATCTGTTATTCATAGTTTTTATTATTCCCACAAACCGTAGCGTAAACCTTCCTCCCTTAACACATCAGATCACTGAATTGCTATGGTGTTCCATAACCTATAATAATTCCTGTGAGAAGGGCTCACTATCTCTTGTCTGCCAAGGAGATCTCTATATCGAAGTCCTCATATAGGTGCTAGAGTTGTGTAGAGAGTACCAGCAAATGAGGCATAGGATGGAAAGAAGTCTGGCTATTTTGAAATCTAAATTGACATTATAATTTTTAGTGAGCTTTGGATTGTCACAATGTTAGACCCGCCATAGTACTAATAATTGATGCTTCATAAAAATCTTTTTTTGGTAGTGTTGCATTTGGTTTGGAAATATTCAAGTTCTAAAAATTGACTAACAGTGGACTTTTCCATCTGCAGATTATACTGAATGGCCAACAGAGGCAGTGTTGCAGAGGAATATTTCTCTGCTTGCTGAGAGAAAAATAAAAAAAGAAAAGTCATTCCCCAGCCTTCTCCATGCCTCGATCAATATACATGGTAAGTCAAACTCTCATTTAATAATTTTGCCATTAATAAAAAGTTCATACCATCTGATGGCTCGCAGTGCCTTTTAGTGGGGTCTTCCGCATTTATATAATCTTCTAAGACGGTAGCAATATGGGTGATGCTATGGCTATCATGATAGTTTATCAAAGACTTTGACTGTCTATGTGGCTGACAAAATCTTCTTTTGATACTTGTGCAGGCAATTTCTCCTCTGAGTTAATTACCATCTTTCAGGCTGGAATGAGGTTTCTTAGGTTAGAGCAATTGACTTACTTTCAGATGGAGGGAAGCTATTTAACCTGTTTCTCTGCTCTCTGTGAGTGGGACTCCGATACTCAAGATGGACTGGTATTTAGAACCTGTGTTCTTCTAACTCTAGCCCTCTTTAAATAGGAGCCCAATGCTTTCAATGGTGCAGAGTACTTTCCATTTACACCTCCTACTTGCTGTTCAGTCTTATTCCCAGAGACTTCCCTAGTGTGTAATTGCTGATGTCTGGTCCTCCGGTGTAATGGTCACCCAGGGCGATTGGTCAAGTGGTGCCATTACATCACAAAGCTACAGCAGGATATCATCTAACATGAGGGCCAATCAGTTGCCTAGTACACAATAGGATACATGTATCATGGTATAGCAAAGGGAGCAATGTAGACAGGATACCCAGCTGAAGACTAAGGTGGTGAGATGAAATGACCTAGGCCATTATTTGAAACGTATACATTTGTTTGAAGGAGTGGTTGATCATAACATTCTGGAGTACTCTATAGGTTAGCTGATAGGGATGTGCTAAAATTAGGATGTTGGAATCTGTTATTCATAGTTTTTATTATTCCCACAAACCGTAGCATAAACCTTCCTCCCTTAACACATCAGATCACTGAATTGCTATGGTGTTCCATAACCTATAATAATTCCTGTGAGTAGGGCACACTATCTCTTGTCTGCCAAAGAGATCTCTCTATCGAAGTCCTCATATAGGTGCTAGAGTTGTGTAGAGAGTACCAGCAAATGAGGCATAGGATGGAAAGAAGTCTGGCTATTTTGAAATCTAAATTGAGATTATAATTTTTAGTGAGCTTTGGATTGTCACAATGTTAGACCCGCCATAGTACTAATAATTGATGCTTCATAAAAATCTTTTTTTGGTAGTGTTGCATTTGGTTTGGAAATATTCAAGTTCTAAAAATTGACTAACAGTGGACTTTTCCATCTGCAGATTATACTGAATGGCCAACAGAGGCAGTGTTGCAGAGGAATATTTCTCTGCTTGCTGAGAGAAAAATAAAAAAAGAAAAGTCATTCCCCAGCCTTCTCCATGCCTCGATCAATATACATGGTAAGTCAAACTCTCATTTAATAATTTTGCCATTAATAAAAAGTTCATACCATCTGATGGCTCGCAGTGCCTTTTAGTGGGGTCTTCCGCATTTATATAATCTTCTAAGACGGTAGCAATATGGGTGACGCTATGGCTATCATGATAGTTTATCACAGACTTTGACAGTCTATGTGGCTGACAAAATCTTCTTTAGATACTTGTGCAGGCAATTTCTCCTCTGAGTTAATTACCATCTTTCAGGCTGGAATGAGGTTTCTTAGGTTAGAGCAATTGACTTACTTTCAGATGGAGTGAAGCTATTTAACCTGTTTCTCTGCTCTCTGTGAGTGGGACTCCGATACTCAAGATGGACTGGTATTTAGAAACTGTGCTCTTCTAACTCTAGCCCTCTTTAAATAGGAGCCCAATGCTTTCAATGGTGCAGAGTACTTTCCATTTACACCTCCTACTTGCTGTTCAGTCTTATTCCCAGAGACTTCCCTAGTGTGTAATTGCTGATGTCTGGTCCTCCGGTGTAATCGCCACCCAGGGCGATTGATCAAGTGGTGCCATTACATCACAAAGCTACAGCAGGATATCATCTAACATGAGGGCCAATCAGTTGCCTAGTACGCAATAGGATACATGTATCATGGTATAGCAAAGGGAGCAATGTAGACAGGATACCCAGCTGAAGACTAAGGTGGTGAGATGAAATGACCTAGGCCATTATTTGAAACGTATACATTTGTTTGAAGGAGTGGTTGATCATAACATTCTGGAGTACTCTATAGGTTAGCTGATAGGGATGTGCTAAAATTAGGATGTTGGAATCTGTTATTCATAGTTTTTATTATTCCCACAAACCGTAGCGTAAACCTTCCTCCCTTAACACATCAGATCACTGAATTGCTATGGTGTTCCATAACCTATAATAATTCCTGTGAGAAGGGTACACTATCTCTTGTCTGCCAAAGAGATCTCTCTATCGAAGTCCTTATATAGGTGCTAGAGTTGTGTAGAGAGTACCAGCAAATGAGGCATAGGATGGAAAGAAGTCTGGCTATTTTGAAATCTAAATTGAGATTATAATTTTTAGTGAGCTTTGGATTGTCACAATGTTAGACCCGCCATAGTACTAATAATTGATGCTTCATAAAAATCTTTTTTTGGTAGTGTTGCATTTGGTTTTGAAATATTCAAGTTCTAAAAATTGACTAACAGTGGACTTTTCCATCTGCAGATTATACTGAATGGCCAACAGAGGCAGTGTTGCAGAGGAATATTTCTCTGCTTGCTGAGAGAAAAATAAAAAAAGAAAAGTCATTCCCCAGCCTTCTCCATGCCTCGATCAATATACATGGTAAGTCAAACTCTCATTTAATAATTTTGCCATTAATAAAAAGTTCATACCATCTGATGGCTCGCAGTGCCTTTTAGTGGGGTCTTCCGCATTTATATAATCTTCTAAGACGGTAGCAATATGGGTGATGCTATGGCTATCATGATAGTTTATCAAAGACTTTGACTGTCTATGTGGCTGACAAAATCTTCTTTAGATACTTGTGCAGGCAATTTCTCCTCTGAGTTAATTACCATCTTTCAGGCTGGAATGAGGTTTCTTAGGTTAGAGCAATTGACTTACTTTCAGATGGAGGGAAGCTATTTAACCTGTTTCTCTGCTCTCTGTGAGTGGGACTCCGATACTCAAGATGGACTGGTATTTAGAAACTGTGTTCTTCTAACTCTAGCCCTCTTTAAATAGGAGCCCAATGCTTTCAATGGTGCAGAGTACTTTCCATTTACACCTCCTACTTGCTGTGCAGTCTTATTCCCAGAGACTTCCCTAGTGTGTAATTGCTGATGTCTGGTCCTCCCGTGTAATCCTCACCCAGGGCGATTTATCAAGTGGTGCCATTACATCACAAATCTACAGCAGGATGTCATCTCACATGAGGGCCAATCAGTTGCCTCTTCTAACTCTAGCCCTCTTTAAATAGGAGCACAATGCTTTTAATGGTTCAGTGTACTTTCCCATTACACCTCCTACTTGCTGTGCAGTCATATTTACAGGTAGTTACCTAGTGTGTAATTGCTGATGTCTGGTCCTCCGGTGTAATGGTCACCCAGGGCGATTGGTCAAGTGGTGCCATTACATCACAAAGCTACAGCAGGATATCATCTAACATGAGGGCCAATCAGTTGCCTAGTACACAATAGGATACATGTATCATGGTATAGCAAAGGGAGCAATGTAGACAGGATGCCCAGCTGAAGACTAAGGTGGTGAGATGAAATGACCTAGGCCATTATTTGAAACGTATACATTTGTTTGAAGGAGTGGTTGATCATAACATTCTGGAGTACTCTATAGGTTAGCTGATAGGGATGTGCTAAAATTAAGAATTTGGAATCTGTTATTCATAGTTTTTATTATTCCCACAAACCGTAGCGTAAACCTTCCTCCCTTAACACATCAGATCACTGAATTGCTATGGTGTTCCATAACCTATAATAATTCCTGTGAGAAGGGCTCACTATCTCTTGTCTGCCAAGGAGATCTCTATATCGAAGTCCTCATATAGGTGCTAGAGTTGTGTAGAGAGTACCAGCAAATGAGGCATAGGATGGAAAGAAGTCTGGCTATTTTGAAATCTAAATTGAGATTATAATTTTTAGTGAGCTTTGGATTGTCACAATGTTAGACCTGCCATAGTACTAATAATTGATGCTTCATAAAAATCTTTTTTTGGTAGTGTTGCATTTGGTTTGGAAATATTCAAGTTCTAAAAATTGACTAACAGTGGACTTTTCCATCTGCAGATTATACTGAATGGCCAACAGAGGCAGTGTTGCAGAGGAATATTTCTCTGCTTGCTGAGAGAAAAATAAAAAAAGAAAAGTCATTCCCCAGCCTTCTCCATGCCTCGATCAATATACATGGTAAGTCAAACTCTCATTTAATAATTTTGCCATTAATAAAAAGTTCATACCATCTGATGGCTCGCAGTGCCTTTTAGTGGGGTCTTCCGCATTTATATAATCTTCTAAGACGGTAGCAATATGGGTGACGCTATGGCTATCATGATAGTTTATCACAGACTTTGACAGTCTATGTGGCTGACAAAATCTTCTTTAGATACTTGTGCAGGCAATTTCTCCTCTGAGTTAATTACCATCTTTCAGGCTGGAATGAGGTTTCTTAGGTTAGAGCAATTGACTTACTTTCAGATGGAGGGAAGCTATTTAACCTGTTTCTCTGCTCTCTGTGAGTGGGACTCCGATACTCAAGATGGACTGGTATTTAGAAACTGTGTTCTTCTAACTCTAGCCCTCTTTAAATAGGAACCCAATGCTTTCAATGGTGCAGAGTACTTTCCATTTACACCTCCTACTTGCTGTTCAGTCTTATTCCCAGAGACTTCCCTAGTGTGTAATTGCTGATGTCTGGTCCTCCGGTGTAATGGTCACCCAGGGCGATTGGTCAAGTGGTGCCATTACATCACAAAGCTACAGCAGGATATCATCTAACATGAGGGCCAATCAGTTGCCTAGTACACAATAGGATACATGTATCATGGTATAGCAAAGGGAGCAATGTAGACAGGATACCCAGCTGAAGACTAAGGTGGTGAGATGAAATGACCTAGGCCATTATTTGAAACGTATACATTTGTTTGAAGGAGTGGTTGATCATAACATTCTGGAGTACTCTATAGGTTAGCTGATAGGGATGTGCTAAAATTAGGATGTTGGAATCTGTTATTCATAGTTTTTATTATTCCCACAAACCGTAGCATAAACCTTCCTCCCTTAACACATCAGATCACTGAATTGCTATGGTGTTCCATAACCTATAATAATTCCTGTGAGTAGGGCACACTATCTCTTGTCTGCCAAAGAGATCTCTCTATCGAAGTCCTCATATAGGTGCTAGAGTTGTGTAGAGAGTACCAGCAAATGAGGCATAGGATGGAAAGAAGTCTGGCTATTTTGAAATCTAAATTGAGATTATAATTTTTAGTGAGCTTTGGATTGTCACAATGTTAGACCCGCCATAGTACTAATAATTGATGCTTCATAAAAATCTTTTTTTGGTAGTGTTGCATTTGGTTTGGAAATATTCAAGTTCTAAAAATTGACTAACAGTGGACTTTTCCATCTGCAGATTATAATGAATGGCCAACAGAGGCAGTGTTACAGAGGAATATTTCTCTGCTTGCTGAGAGAAAAATAAAAAAAGAAAAGTCATTCCCCAGCCTTCTCCATGCCTCGATCAATATACATGGTAAGTCAAACTCTCATTTAATAATTTTGCCATTAATAAAAAGTTCATACCATCTGATGGCTCGCAGTGCCTTTTAGTGGGGTCTTCCGCATTTATATAATCTTCTAAGACGGTAGCAATATGGGTGATGCTATGGCTATCATGATAGTTTATCAAAGACTTTGACTGTCTATGTGGCTGACAAAATCTTCTTTAGATACTTGTGCAGGCAATTTCTCCTCTGAGTTAATTACCATCTTTCAGGCTGGAATGAGGTTTCTTAGGTTAGAGCAATTGACTTACTTTCAGATGGAGGGAAGCTATTTAACCTGTTTCTCTGCTCTCTGTGAGTGGGACTCCGATACTCAAGATGGACTGGTATTTAGAAACTGTGTTCTTCTAACTCTAGCCCTCTTTAAATAGGAGCCCAATGCTTTCAATGGTGCAGAGTACTTTCCATTTACACCTCCTACTTGCTGTGCAGTCATATTTACAGGTAGTTACCTAGTGTGTAATTGCTGATGTCTGGTCCTCCGGTGTAATGGTCACCCAGGGCGATTGGTCAAGTGGTGCCATTACATCACAAAGCTACAGCAGGATATCATCTAACATGAGGGCCAATCAGTTGCCTAGTACACAATAGGATACATGTATCATGGTATAGCAAAGGGAGCAATGTAGACAGGATGCCCAGCTGAAGACTAAGGTGGTGAGATGAAATGACCTAGGCCATTATTTGAAACGTATACATTTGTTTGAAGGAGTGGTTGATCATAACATTCTGGAGTACTCTATAGGTTAGCTGATAGGGATGTGCTAAAATTAAGAATTTGGAATCTGTTATTCATAGTTTTTATTATTCCCACAAACCGTAGCGTAAACCTTCCTCCCTTAACACATCAGATCACTGAATTGCTATGGTGTTCCATAACCTATAATAATTCCTGTGAGAAGGGCTCACTATCTCTTGTCTGCCAAGGAGATCTCTATATCGAAGTCCTCATATAGGTGCTAGAGTTGTGTAGAGAGTACCAGCAAATGAGGCATAGGATGGAAAGAAGTCTGGCTATTTTGAAATCTAAATTGACATTATAATTTTTAGTGAGCTTTGGATTGTCACAATGTTAGACCCGCCATAGTACTAATAATTGATGCTTCATAAAAATCTTTTTTTGGTAGTGTTGCATTTGGTTTGGAAATATTCAAGTTCTAAAAATTGACTAACAGTGGACTTTTCCATCTGCAGATTATACTGAATGGCCAACAGAGGCAGTGTTGCAGAGGAATATTTCTCTGCTTGCTGAGAGAAAAATAAAAAAAGAAAAGTCATTCCCCAGCCTTCTCCATGCCTCGATCAATATACATGGTAAGTCAAACTCTCATTTAATAATTTTGCCATTAATAAAAAGTTCATACCATCTGATGGCTCGCAGTGCCTTTTAGTGGGGTCTTCCGCATTTATATAATCTTCTAAGACGGTAGCAATATGGGTGATGCTATGGCTATCATGATAGTTTATCAAAGACTTTGACTGTCTATGTGGCTGACAAAATCTTCTTTTGATACTTGTGCAGGCAATTTCTCCTCTGAGTTAATTACCATCTTTCAGGCTGGAATGAGGTTTCTTAGGTTAGAGCAATTGACTTACTTTCAGATGGAGGGAAGCTATTTAACCTGTTTCTCTGCTCTCTGTGAGTGGGACTCCGATACTCAAGATGGACTGGTATTTAGAACCTGTGTTCTTCTAACTCTAGCCCTCTTTAAATAGGAGCCCAATGCTTTCAATGGTGCAGAGTACTTTCCATTTACACCTCCTACTTGCTGTTCAGTCTTATTCCCAGAGACTTCCCTAGTGTGTAATTGCTGATGTCTGGTCCTCCCGTGTAATGGTCACCCAGGGCGATTGGTCAAGTGGTGCCATTACATCACAAAGCTACAGCAGGATATCATCTAACATGAGGGCCAATCAGTTGCCTAGTACACAATAGGATACATGTATCATGGTATAGCAAAGGGAGCAATGTAGACAGGATACCCAGCTGAAGACTAAGGTGGTGAGATGAAATGACCTAGGCCATTATTTGAAACGTATACATTTGTTTGAAGGAGTGGTTGATCATAACATTCTGGAGTACTCTATAGGTTAGCTGATAGGGATGTGCTAAAATTAGGATGTTGGAATCTGTTATTCATAGTTTTTATTATTCCCACAAACCGTAGCATAAACCTTCCTCCCTTAACACATCAGATCACTGAATTGCTATGGTGTTCCATAACCTATAATAATTCCTGTGAGAAGGGCACACTATCTCTTGTCTGCCAAAGAGATCTCTCTATCGAAGTCCTCATATAGGTGCTAGAGTTGTGTAGAGAGTACCAGCAAATGAGGCATAGGATGGAAAGAAGTCTGGCTATTTTGAAATCTAAATTGACATTATAATTTTTAGTGAGCTTTGGATTGTCACAATGTTAGACCCGCCATAGTACTAATAATTGATGCTTCATAAAAATCTTTTTTTGGTAGTGTTGCATTTGGTTTGGAAATATTCAAGTTCTAAAAATTGACTAACAGTGGACTTTTCCATCTGCAGATTATACTGAATGGCCAACAGAGGCAGTGTTGCAGAGGAATATTTCTCTGCTTGCTGAGAGAAAAATAAAAAAAGAAAAGTCATTCCCCAGCCTTCTCCATGCCTCGATCAATATACATGGTAAGTCAAACTCTCATTTAATAATTTTGCCATTAATAAAAAGTTCATACCATCTGATGGCTCGCAGTGCCTTTTAGTGGGGTCTTCCGCATTTATATAATCTTCTAAGACGGTAGCAATATGGGTGACGCTATGGCTATCATGATAGTTTATCACAGACTTTGACAGTCTATGTGGCTGACAAAATCTTCTTTAGATACTTGTGCAGGCAATTTCTCCTCTGAGTTAATTACCATCTTTCAGGCTGGAATGAGGTTTCTTAGGTTAGAGCAATTGACTTACTTTCAGATGGAGGGAAGCTATTTAACCTGTTTCTCTGCTCTCTGTGAGTGGGACTCCGATACTCAAGATGGACTGGTATTTAGAAACTGTGTTCTTCTAACTCTAGCCCTCTTTAAATAGGAGCCCAATGCTTTCAATGGTGCAGAGTACTTTCCATTTACACCTCCTACTTGCTGTTCAGTCTTATTCCCAGAGACTTCCCTAGTGTGTAATTGCTGATGTCTGGTCCTCCGGTGTAATCGCCACCCAGGGCGATTGATCAAGTGGTGCCATTACATCACAAAGCTACAGCAGGATATCATCTAACATGAGGGCCAATCAGTTGCCTAGTACGCAATAGGATACATGTATCATGGTATAGCAAAGGGAGCAATGTAGACAGGATACCCAGCTGAAGACTAAGGTGGTGAGATGAAATGACCTAGGCCATTATTTGAAACGTATACATTTGTTTGAAGGAGTGATGGATCATAACATTCTGGAGTACTCTATAGGTTAGCTGATAGGGATGTGCTAAAATTAGGATGTTGGAATCTGTTATTCATAGTTTTTATTATTCCCACAAACCGTAGCGTAAACCTTCCTCCCTTAACACATCAGATCACTGAATTGCTATGGTGTTCCATAACCTATAATAATTCCTGTGAGAAGGGTACACTATCTCTTGTCTGCCAAAGAGATCTCTCTATCGAAGTCCTTATATAGGTGCTAGAGTTGTGTAGAGAGTACCAGCAAATGAGGCATAGGATGGAAAGAAGTCTGGCTATTTTGAAATCTAAATTGAGATTATAATTTTTAGTGAGCTTTGGATTGTCACAATGTTAGACCCGCCATAGTACTAATAATTGATGCTTCATAAAAATCTTTTTTTGGTAGTGTTGCATTTGGTTTTGAAATATTCAAGTTCTAAAAATTGACTAACAGTGGACTTTTCCATCTGCAGATTATACTGAATGGCCAACAGAGGCAGTGTTGCAGAGGAATATTTCTCTGCTTGCTGAGAGAAAAATAAAAAAAGAAAAGTCATTCCCCAGCCTTCTCCATGCCTCGATCAATATACATGGTAAGTCAAACTCTCATTTAATAATTTTGCCATTAATAAAAAGTTCATACCATCTGATGGCTCGCAGTGCCTTTTAGTGGGGTCTTCCGCATTTATATAATCTTCTAAGACGGTAGCAATATGGGTGATGCTATGGCTATCATGATAGTTTATCAAAGACTTTGACTGTCTATGTGGCTGACAAAATCTTCTTTAGATACTTGTGCAGGCAATTTCTCCTCTGAGTTAATTACCATCTTTCAGGCTGGAATGAGGTTTCTTAGGTTAGAGCAATTGACTTACTTTCAGATGGAGGGAAGCTATTTAACCTGTTTCTCTGCTCTCTGTGAGTGGGACTCCGATACTCAAGATGGACTGGTATTTAGAAACTGTGTTCTTCTAACTCTAGCCCTCTTTAAATAGGAGCCCAATGCTTTCAATGGTGCAGAGTACTTTCCATTTACACCTCCTACTTGCTGTGCAGTCTTATTCCCAGAGACTTCCCTAGTGTGTAATTGCTGATGTCTGGTCCTCCCGTGTAATCCTCACCCAGGGCGATTTATCAAGTGGTGCCATTACATCACAAATCTACAGCAGGATGTCATCTCACATGAGGGCCAATCAGTTGCCTCTTCTAACTCTAGCCCTCTTTAAATAGGAGCACAATGCTTTTAATGGTTCAGTGTACTTTCCCATTACACCTCCTACTTGCTGTGCAGTCATATTTACAGGTAGTTACCTAGTGTGTAATTGCTGATGTCTGGTCCTCCGGTGTAATGGTCACCCAGGGCGATTGGTCAAGTGGTGCCATTACATCACAAAGCTACAGCAGGATATCATCTAACATGAGGGCCAATCAGTTGCCTAGTACACAATAGGATACATGTATCATGGTATAGCAAAGGGAGCAATGTAGACAGGATGCCCAGCTGAAGACTAAGGTGGTGAGATGAAATGACCTAGGCCATTATTTGAAACGTATACATTTGTTTGAAGGAGTGGTTGATCATAACATTCTGGAGTACTCTATAGGTTAGCTGATAGGGATGTGCTAAAATTAAGAATTTGGAATCTGTTATTCATAGTTTTTATTATTCCCACAAACCGTAGCGTAAACCTTCCTCCCTTAACACATCAGATCACTGAATTGCTATGGTGTTCCATAACCTATAATAATTCCTGTGAGAAGGGCTCACTATCTCTTGTCTGCCAAGGAGATCTCTATATCGAAGTCCTCATATAGGTGCTAGAGTTGTGTAGAGAGTACCAGCAAATGAGGCATAGGATGGAAAGAAGTCTGGCTATTTTGAAATCTAAATTGAGATTATAATTTTTATTGAGCTTTGGATTGTCACAATGTTAGACCCGCCATAGTACTAATAATTGATGCTTCATAAAAATCTTTTTTTGGTAGTGTTGCATTTGGTTTGGAAATATTCAAGTTCTAAAAATTGACTAACAGTGGACTTTTCCATCTGCAGATTATACTGAATGGCCAACAGAGGCAGT
This sequence comes from Lissotriton vulgaris, assembly GCF_964263255.1. NCBI lineage: Eukaryota > Metazoa > Chordata > Amphibia > Caudata > Salamandridae > Lissotriton > Lissotriton vulgaris. The sequence continues at coordinate 273,628,468 of NC_141698.1, read as the reverse complement.
GTTGCAGAGGAATATTTCTCTGCTTGCTGAGAGAAAAATAAAAAAAGAAAAGTCATTCCCCAGCCTTCTCCATGCCTCGATCAATATACATGGTAAGTCAAACTCTCATTTAATAATTTTGCCATTAATAAAAAGTTCATACCATCTGATGGCTCGCAGTGCCTTTTAGTGGGGTCTTCCGCATTTATATAATCTTCTAAGACGGTAGCAATATGGGTGATGCTATGGCTATCATGATAGTTTATCAAAGACTTTGACTGTCTATGTGGCTGACAAAATCTTCTTTTGATACTTGTGCAGGCAATTTCTCCTCTGAGTTAATTACCATCTTTCAGGCTGGAATGAGGTTTCTTAGGTTAGAGCAATTGACTTACTTTCAGATGGAGGGAAGCTATTTAACCTGTTTCTCTGCTCTCTGTGAGTGGGACTCCGATACTCAAGATGGACTGGTATTTAGAACCTGTGTTCTTCTAACTCTAGCCCTCTTTAAATAGGAGCCCAATGCTTTCAATGGTGCAGAGTACTTTCCATTTACACCTCCTACTTGCTGTTCAGTCTTATTCCCAGAGACTTCCCTAGTGTGTAATTGCTGATGTCTGGTCCTCCGGTGTAATGGTCACCCAGGGCGATTGGTCAAGTGGTGCCATTACATCACAAAGCTACAGCAGGATATCATCTAACATGAGGGCGAATCAGTTGCCTAGTACACAATAGGATACATGTATCATGGTATAGCAAAGGGAGCAATGTAGACAGGATACCCAGCTGAAGACTAAGGTGGTGAGATGAAATGACCTAGGCCATTATTTGAAACGTATACATTTGTTTGAAGGAGTGGTTGATCATAACATTCTGGAGTACTCTATAGGTTAGCTGATAGGGATGTGCTAAAATTAGGATGTTGGAATCTGTTATTCATAGTTTTTATTATTCCCACAAACCGTAGCATAAACCTTCCTCCCTTAACACATCAGATCACTGAATTGCTATGGTGTTCCATAACCTATAATAATTCCTGTGAGAAGGGCACACTATCTCTTGTCTGCCAAAGAGATCTCTCTATCGAAGTCCTCATATAGGTGCTAGAGTTGTGTAGAGAGTACCAGCAAATGAGGCATAGGATGGAAAGAAGTCTGGCTATTTTGAAATCTAAATTGACATTATAATTTTTAGTGAGCTTTGGATTGTCACAATATTAGACCCGCCATAGTACTAATAATTGATGCTTCATAAAAATCTTTTTTTGGTAGTGTTGCATTTGGTTTTGAAATATTCAAGTTCTAAAAATTGACTAACAGTGGACTTTTCCATCTGCAGATTATACTGAATGGCCAACAGAGGCAGTGTTGCAGAGGAATATTTCTCTGCTTGCTGAGAGAAAAATAAAAAAAGAAAAGTAATTCCCCAGCTTTCTCCATGCCTCGATCAATATACATGGTAAGTCAAACTCTCATTTAATAATTTTGCCATTAATAAAAAGTTCATACCATCTGATGGCTCGCAGTGCCTTTTAGTGGGGTCTTCCGCATTTATATAATCTTCTAAGACGGTAGCAATATGGGTGATGCTATGGCTATCATGATAGTTTATCAAAGACTTTGACTGTCTATGTGGCTGACAAAATCTTCTTTAGATACTTGTGCAGGCAATTTCTCCTCTGAGTTAATTACCATCTTTCAGGCTGGAATGAGGTTTCTTAGGTTAGAGCAATTGACTTACTTTCAGATGGAGGGAAGCTATTTAACCTGTTTCTCTGCTCTCTGTGAGTGGGACTCCGATACTCAAGATGGACTGGTATTTAGAAACTGTGTTCTTCTAACTCTAGCCCTCTTTAAATAGGAGCCCAATGCTTTCAATGGTGCAGAGTACTTTCCATTTACACCTCCTACTTGCTGTGCAGTCTTATTCCCAGAGACTTCCCTAGTGTGTAATTGCTGATGTCTGGTCCTCCCGTGTAATCCTCACCCAGGGCGATTTATCAAGTGGTGCCATTACATCACAAATCTACAGCAGGATGTCATCTCACATGAGGGCCAATCAGTTGCCTCTTCTAACTCTAGCCCTCTTTAAATAGGAGCACAATGCTTTTAATGGTTCAGTGTACTTTCCCATTACACCTCCTACTTGCTGTGCAGTCATATTTACAGGTAGTTACCTAGTGTGTAATTGCTGATGTCTGGTCCTCCGGTGTAATGGTCACCCAGGGCGATTGGTCAAGTGGTGCCATTACATCACAAAGCTACAGCAGGATATCATCTAACATGAGGGCCAATCAGTTGCCTAGTACACAATAGGATACATGTATCATGGTATAGCAAAGGGAGCAATATAGACAGGATGCCCAGCTGAAGACTAAGGTGGTGAGATGAAATGACCTAGGCCATTATTTGAAACGTATACATTTGTTTGAAGGAGTGGTTGATCATAACATTCTGGAGTACTCTATAGGTTAGCTGATAGGGATGTGCTAAAATTAAGAATTTGGAATCTGTTATTCATAGTTTTTATTATTCCCACAAACCGTAGCGTAAACCTTCCTCCCTTAACACATCAGATCACTGAATTGCTATGGTGTTCCATAACCTATAATAATTCCTGTGAGAAGGGCTCACTATCTCTTGTCTGCCAAGGAGATCTCTATATCGAAGTCCTCATATAGGTGCTAGAGTTGTGTAGAGAGTACCAGCAAATGAGGCATAGGATGGAAAGAAGTCTGGCTATTTTGAAATCTAAATTGAGATTATAATTTGTAGTGAGCTTTGGATTGTCACAATGTTAGACCCGCCATAGTACTAATAATTGATGCTTCATAAAAATCTTTTTTTGGTAGTGTTGCATTTGGTTTGGAAATATTCAAGTTCTAAAAATTGACTAACAGTGGACTTTTCCATCTGCAGATTATACTGAATGGCCAACAGAGGCAGTGTTGCAGAGGAATATTTCTCTGCTTGCTGAGAGAAAAATAAAAAAAGAAAAGTCATTCCCCAGCCTTCTCCATGCCTCGATCAATATACATGGTAAGTCAAACTCTCATTTAATAATTTTGCCATTAATAAAAAGTTCATACCATCTGATGGCTCGCAGTGCCTTTTAGTGGGGTCTTCCGCATTTATATAATCTTCTAAGACGGTAGCAATATGGGTGATGCTATGGCTATCATGATAGTTTATCAAAGACTTTGACTGTCTATGTGGCTGACAAAATCTTCTTTTGATACTTGTGCAGGCAATTTCTCCTCTGAGTTAATTACCATCTTTCAGGCTGGAATGAGGTTTCTTAGGTTAGAGCAATTGACTTACTTTCAGATGGAGGGAAGCTATTTAACCTGTTTCTCTGCTCTCTGTGAGTGGGACTCCGATACTCAAGATGGACTGGTATTTAGAACCTGTGTTCTTCTAACTCTAGCCCTCTTTAAATAGGAGCCCAATGCTTTCAATGGTGCAGAGTACTTTCCATTTACACCTCCTACTTGCTGTTCAGTCTTATTCCCAGAGACTTCCCTAGTGTGTAATTGCTAATGTCTGGTCCTCCCGTGTAATGGTCACCCAGGGCGATTGGTCAAGTGGTGCCATTACATCACAAAGCTACAGCAGGATATCATCTAACATGAGGGCGAATCAGTTGCCTAGTACACAATAGGATACATGTATCATGGTATAGCAAAGGGAGCAATGTAGACAGGATACCCAGCTGAAGACTAAGGTGGTGAGATGAAATGACCTAGGCCATTATTTGAAACGTATACATTTGTTTGAAGGAGTGGTTGATCATAACATTCTGGAGTACTCTATAGGTTAGCTGATAGGGATGTGCTAAAATTAGGATGTTGGAATCTGTTATTCATAGTTTTTATTATTCCCACAAACCGTAGCATAAACCTTCCTCCCTTAACACATCAGATCACTGAATTGCTATGGTGTTCCATAACCTATAATAATTCCTGTGAGAAGGGCACACTATCTCTTGTCTGCCAAAGAGATCTCTCTATCGAAGTCCTCATATAGGTGCTAGAGTTGTGTAGAGAGTACCAGCAAATGAGGCATAGGATGGAAAGAAGTCTGGCTATTTTGAAATCTAAATTGACATTATAATTTTTAGTGAGCTTTGGATTGTCACAATGTTAGACCCGCCATAGTACTAATAATTGATGCTTCATAAAAATCTTTTTTTGGTAGTGTTGCATTTGGTTTGGAAATATTCAAGTTCTAAAAATTGACTAACAGTGGACTTTTCCATCTGCAGATTATACTGAATGGCCAACAGAGGCAGTGTTGCAGAGGAATATTTCTCTGCTTGCTGAGAGAAAAATAAAAAAAGAAAAGTCATTCCCCAGCCTTCTCCATGCCTCGATCAATATACATGGTAAGTCAAACTCTCATTTAATAATTTTGCCATTAATAAAAAGTTCATACCATCTGATGGCTCGCAGTGCCTTTTAGTGGGGTCTTCCGCATTTATATAATCTTCTAAGACGGTAGCAATATGGGTGACGCTATGGCTATCATGATAGTTTATCACAGACTTTGACAGTCTATGTGGCTGACAAAATCTTCTTTAGATACTTGTGCAGGCAATTTCTCCTCTGAGTTAATTACCATCTTTCAGGCTGGAATGAGGTTTCTTAGGTTAGAGCAATTGACTTACTTTCAGATGGAGGGAAGCTATTTAACCTGTTTCTCTGCTCTCTGTGAGTGGGACTCCGATACTCAAGATGGACTGGTATTTAGAAACTGTGTTCTTCTAACTCTAGCCCTCTTTAAATAGGAACCCAATGCTTTCAATGGTGCAGAGTACTTTCCATTTACACCTCCTACTTGCTGTTCAGTCTTATTCCCAGAGACTTCCCTAGTGTGTAATTGCTGATGTCTGGTCCTCCGGTGTAATGGTCACCCAGGGCGATTGGTCAAGTGGTGCCATTACATCACAAAGCTACAGCAGGATATCATCTAACATGAGGGCCAATCAGTTGCCTAGTACACAATAGGATACATGTATCATGGTATAGCAAAGGGAGCAATGTAGACAGGATACCCAGCTGAAGACTAAGGTGGTGAGATGAAATGACCTAGGCCATTATTTGAAACGTATACATTTGTTTGAAGGAGTGGTTGATCATAACATTCTGGAGTACTCTATAGGTTAGCTGATAGGGATGTGCTAAAATTAGGATGTTGGAATCTGTTATTCATAGTTTTTATTATTCCCACAAACCGTAGCATAAACCTTCCTCCCTTAACACATCAGATCACTGAATTGCTATGGTGTTCCATAACCTATAATAATTCCTGTGAGTAGGGCACACTATCTCTTGTCTGCCAAAGAGATCTCTCTATCGAAGTCCTCATATAGGTGCTAGAGTTGTGTAGAGAGTACCAGCAAATGAGGCATAGGATGGAAAGAAGTCTGGCTATTTTGAAATCTAAATTGAGATTATAATTTTTAGTGAGCTTTGGATTGTCACAATGTTAGACCCGCCATAGTACTAATAATTGATGCTTCATAAAAATCTTTTTTTGGTAGTGTTGCATTTGGTTTGGAAATATTCAAGTTCTAAAAATTGACTAACAGTGGACTTTTCCATCTGCAGATTATACTGAATGGCCAACAGAGGCAGTGTTGCAGAGGAATATTTCTCTGCTTGCTGAGAGAAAAAAAAAAAAGAAAAGTCATTCCCCAGCCTTCTCCATGCCTCGATCAATATACATGGTAAGTCAAACTCTCATTTAATAATTTTGCCATTAATAAAAAGTTCATACCATCTGATGGCTCGCAGTGCCTTTTAGTGGGGTCTTCCGCATTTATATAATCTTCTAAGACGGTAGCAATATGGGTGACGCTATGGCTATCATGATAGTTTATCACAGACTTTGACAGTCTATGTGGCTGACAAAATCTTCTTTAGATACTTGTGCAGGCAATTTCTCCTCTGAGTTAATTACCATCTTTCAGGCTGGAATGAGGTTTCTTAGGTTAGAGCAATTGACTTACTTTCAGATGGAGGGAAGCTATTTAACCTGTTTCTCTGCTCTCTGTGAGTGGGACTCCGATACTCAAGATGGACTGGTATTTAGAAACTGTGTTCTTCTAACTCTAGCCCTCTTTAAATAGGAGCCCAATGCTTTCAATGGTGCAGAGTACTTTCCATTTACACCTCCTACTTGCTGTTCAGTCTTATTCCCAGAGACTTCCCTAGTGTGTAATTGCTGATGTCTGGTCCTCCGGTGTAATCGCCACCCAGGGCGATTGATCAAGTGGTGCCATTACATCACAAAGCTACAGCAGGATATCATCTAACATGAGGGCCAATCAGTTGCCTAGTACGCAATAGGATACATGTATCATGGTATAGCAAAGGGAGCAATGTAGACAGGATACCCAGCTGAAGACTAAGGTGGTGAGATGAAATGACCTAGGCCATTATTTGAAACGTATACATTTGTTTGAAGGAGTGGTTGATCATAACATTCTGGAGTACTCTATAGGTTAGCTGATAGGGATGTGCTAAAATTAGGATGTTGGAATCTGTTATTCATAGTTTTTATTATTCCCACAAACCGTAGCGTAAACCTTCCTCCCTTAACACATCAGATCACTGAATTGCTATGGTGTTCCATAACCTATAATAATTCCTGTGAGAAGGGTACACTATCTCTTGTCTGCCAAAGAGATCTCTCTATCGAAGTCCTTATATAGGTGCTAGAGTTGTGTAGAGAGTACCAGCAAATGAGGCATAGGATGGAAAGAAGTCTGGCTATTTTGAAATCTAAATTGAGATTATAATTTTTAGTGAGCTTTGGATTGTCACAATGTTAGACCCGCCATAGTACTAATAATTGATGCTTCATAAAAATCTTTTTTTGGTAGTGTTGCATTTGGTTTTGAAATATTCAAGTTCTAAAAATTGACTAACAGTGGACTTTTCCATCTGCAGATTATACTGAATGGCCAACAGAGGCAGTGTTGCAGAGGAATATTTCTCTGCTTGCTGAGAGAAAAATAAAAAAAGAAAAGTCATTCCCCAGCCTTCTCCATGCCTCGATCAATATACATGGTAAGTCAAACTCTCATTTAATAATTTTGCCATTAATAAAAAGTTCATACCATCTGATGGCTCGCAGTGCCTTTTAGTGGGGTCTTCCGCATTTATATAATCTTCTAAGACGGTAGCAATATGGGTGATGCTATGGCTATCATGATAGTTTATCAAAGACTTTGACAGTCTATGTGGCTGACAAAATCTTCTTTAGATACTTGTGCAGGCAATTTCTCCTCTGAGTTAATTACCATCTTTCAGGCTGGAATGAGGTTTCTTAGGTTAGAGCAATTGACTTACTTTCAGATGGAGGGAAGCTATTTAACCTGTTTCTCTGCTCTCTGTGAGTGGGACTCCGATACTCAAGATGGACTGGTATTTAGAAACTGTGTTCTTCTAACTCTAGCCCTCTTTAAATAGGAGCCCAATGCTTTCAATGGTGCAGAGTACTTTCCATTTACACCTCCTACTTGCTGTTCAGTCTTATTCCCAGAGACTTCCCTAGTGTGTAATTGCTGATGTCTGGTCCTCCGGTGTAATGGTCACCCAGGGCGATTGGTCAAGTGGTGCCATTACATCACAAAGCTACAGCAGGATATCATCTAACATGAGGGCCAATCAGTTGCCTAGTACACAATAGGATACATGTATCATGGTATAGCAAAGGGAGCAATGTAGACAGGATACCCAGCTGAAGACTAAGGTGGTGAGATGAAATGACCTAGGCCATTATTTGAAACGTATACATTTGTTTGAAGGAGTGGTTGATCATAACATTCTGGAGTACTCTATAGGTTAGCTGATAGGGATGTGCTAAAATTAGGATGTTGGAATCTGTTATTCATAGTTTTTATTATTCCCACAAACCGTAGCATAAACCTTCCTCCCTTAACACATCAGATCACTGAATTGCTATGGTGTTCCATAACCTATAATAATTCCTGTGAGTAGGGCACACTATCTCTTGTCTGCCAAAGAGATCTCTCTATCGAAGTCCTCATATAGGTGCTAGAGTTGTGTAGAGAGTACCAGCAAATGAGGCATAGGATGGAAAGAAGTCTGGCTATTTTGAAATCTAAATTGAGATTATAATTTTTAGTGAGCTTTGGATTGTCACAATGTTAGACCCGCCATAGTACTAATAATTGATGCTTCATAAAAATCTTTTTTTGGTAGTGTTGCATTTGGTTTGGAAATATTCAAGTTCTAAAAATTGACTAACAGTGGACTTTTCCATCTGCAGATTATACTGAATGGCCAACAGAGGCAGTGTTGCAGAGGAATATTTCTCTGCTTGCTGAGAGAAAAAAAAAAAAAGAAAAGTCATTCCCCAGCCTTCTCCATGCCTCGATCAATATACATGGTAAGTCAAACTCTCATTTAATAATTTTGCCATTAATAAAAAGTTCATACCATCTGATGGCTCGCAGTGCCTTTTAGTGGGGTCTTCCGCATTTATATAATCTTCTAAGACGGTAGCAATATGGGTGACGCTATGGCTATCATGATAGTTTATCACAGACTTTGACAGTCTATGTGGCTGACAAAATCTTCTTTAGATACTTGTGCAGGCAATTTCTCCTCTGAGTTAATTACCATCTTTCAGGCTGGAATGAGGTTTCTTAGGTTAGAGCAATTGACTTACTTTCAGATGGAGGGAAGCTATTTAACCTGTTTCTCTGCTCTCTGTGAGTGGGACTCCGATACTCAAGATGGACTGGTATTTAGAAACTGTGTTCTTCTAACTCTAGCCCTCTTTAAATAGGAGCCCAATGCTTTCAATGGTGCAGAGTACTTTCCATTTACACCTCCTACTTGCTGTTCAGTCTTATTCCCAGAGACTTCCCTAGTGTGTAATTGCTGATGTCTGGTCCTCCGGTGTAATCGCCACCCAGGGCGATTGATCAAGTGGTGCCATTACATCACAAAGCTACAGCAGGATATCATCTAACATGAGGGCCAATCAGTTGCCTAGTACGCAATAGGATACATGTATCATGGTATAGCAAAGGGAGCAATGTAGACAGGATACCCAGCTGAAGACTAAGGTGGTGAGATGAAATGACCTAGGCCATTATTTGAAACGTATACATTTGTTTGAAGGAGTGGTTGATCATAACATTCTGGAGTACTCTATAGGTTAGCTGATAGGGATGTGCTAAAATTAGGATGTTGGAATCTGTTATTCATAGTTTTTATTATTCCCACAAACCGTAGCGTAAACCTTCCTCCCTTAACACATCAGATCACTGAATTGCTATGGTGTTCCATAACCTATAATAATTCCTGTGAGAAGGGTACACTATCTCTTGTCTGCCAAAGAGATCTCTCTATCGAAGTCCTTATATAGGTGCTAGAGTTGTGTAGAGAGTACCAGCAAATGAGGCATAGGATGGAAAGAAGTCTGGCTATTTTGAAATCTAAATTGAGATTATAATTTTTAGTGAGCTTTGGATTGTCACAATGTTAGACCCGCCATAGTACTAATAATTGATGCTTCATAAAAATCTTTTTTTGGTAGTGTTGCATTTGGTTTTGAAATATTCAAGTTCTAAAAATTGACTAACAGTGGACTTTTCCATCTGCAGATTATACTGAATGGCCAACAGAGGCAGTGTTGCAGAGGAATATTTCTCTGCTTGCTGAGAGAAAAATAAAAAAAGAAAAGTCATTCCCCAGCCTTCTCCATGCCTCGATCAATATACATGGTAAGTCAAACTCTCATTTAATAATTTTGCCATTAATAAAAAGTTCATACCATCTGATGGCTCGCAGTGCCTTTTAGTGGGGTCTTCCGCATTTATATAATCTTCTAAGACGGTAGCAATATGGGTGATGCTATGGCTATCATGATAGTTTATCAAAGACTTTGACAGTCTATGTGGCTGACAAAATCTTCTTTAGATACTTGTGCAGGCAATTTCTCCTCTGAGTTAATTACCATCTTTCAGGCTGGAATGAGGTTTCTTAGGTTAGAGCAATTGACTTACTTTCAGATGGAGGGAAGCTATTTAACCTGTTTCTCTGCTCTCTGTGAGTGGGACTCCGATACTCAAGATGGACTGGTATTTAGAAACTGTGTTCTTCTAACTCTAGCCCTCTTTAAATAGGAGCCCAATGCTTTCAATGGTGCAGAGTACTTTCCATTTACACCTCCTACTTGCTGTTCAGTCTTATTCCCAGAGACTTCCCTAGTGTGTAATTGCTGATGTCTGGTCCTCCGGTGTAATGGTCACCCAGGGCGATTGGTCAAGTGGTGCCATTACATCACAAAGCTACAGCAGGATATCATCTAACATGAGGGCCAATCAGTTGCCTAGTACACAATAGGATACATGTATCATGGTATAGCAAAGGGAGCAATGTAGACAGGATACCCAGCTGAAGACTAAGGTGGTGAGATGAAATGACCTAGGCCATTATTTGAAACGTATACATTTGTTTGAAGGAGTGGTTGATCATAACATTCTGGAGTACTCTATAGGTTAGCTGATAGGGATGTGCTAAAATTAGGATGTTGGAATCTGTTATTCATAGTTTTTATTATTCCCACAAACCGTAGCATAAACCTTCCTCCCTTAACACATCAGATCACTGAATTGCTATGGTGTTCCATAACCTATAATAATTCCTGTGAGTAGGGCACACTATCTCTTGTCTGCCAAAGAGATCTCTCTATCGAAGTCCTCATATAGGTGCTAGAGTTGTGTAGAGAGTACCAGCAAATGAGGCATAGGATGGAAAGAAGTCTGGCTATTTTGAAATCTAAATTGAGATTATAATTTTTAGTGAGCTTTGGATTGTCACAATGTTAGACCCGCCATAGTACTAATAATTGATGCTTCATAAAAATCTTTTTTTGGTAGTGTTGCATTTGGTTTGGAAATATTCAAGTTCTAAAAATTGACTAACAGTGGACTTTTCCATCTGCAGATTATACTGAATGGCCAACAGAGGCAGTGTTGCAGAGGAATATTTCTCTGCTTGCTGAGAGAAAAATAAAAAAAGAAAAGTCATTCCCCAGCCTTCTCCATGCCTCGATCAATATACATGGTAAGTCAAACTCTCATTTAATAATTTTGCCATTAATAAAAAGTTCATACCATCTGATGGCTCGCAGTGCCTTTTAGTGGGGTCTTCCGCATTTATATAATCTTCTAAGACGGTAGCAATATGGGTGACGCTATGGCTATCATGATAGTTTATCACAGACTTTGACAGTCTATGTGGCTGACAAAATCTTCTTTAGATACTTGTGCAGGCAATTTCTCCTCTGAGTTAATTACCATCTTTCAGGCTGGAATGAGGTTTCTTAGGTTAGAGCAATTGACTTACTTTCAGATGGAGGGAAGCTATTTAACCTGTTTCTCTGCTCTCTGTGAGTGGGACTCCGATACTCAAGATGGACTGGTATTTAGAAACTGTGCTCTTCTAACTCTAGCCCTCTTTAAATAGGAGCCCAATGCTTTCAATGGTGCAGAGTACTTTCCATTTACACCTCCTACTTGCTGTTCAGTCTTATTCCCAGAGACTTCCCTAGTGTGTAATTGCTGATGTCTGGTCCTCCGGTGTAATCGCCACCCAGGGCGATTGATCAAGTGGTGCCATTACATCACAAAGCTACAGCAGGATATCATCTAACATGAGGGCCAATCAGTTGCCTAGTACGCAATAGGATACATGTATCATGGTATAGCAAAGGGAGCAATGTAGACAGGATACCCAGCTGAAGACTAAGGTGGTGAGATGAAATGACCTAGGCCATTATTTGAAACGTATACATTTGTTTGAAGGAGTGGTTGATCATAACATTCTGGAGTACTCTATAGGTTAGCTGATAGGGATGTGCTAAAATTAGGATGTTGGAATCTGTTATTCATAGTTTTTATTATTCCCACAAACCGTAGCGTAAACCTTCCTCCCTTAACACATCAGATCACTGAATTGCTATGGTGTTCCATAACCTATAATAATTCCTGTGAGAAGGGTACACTATCTCTTGTCTGCCAAAGAGATCTCTCTATCGAAGTCCTTATATAGGTGCTAGAGTTGTGTAGAGAGTACCAGCAAATGAGGCATAGGATGGAAAGAAGTCTGGCTATTTTGAAATCTAAATTGAGATTATAATTTTTAGTGAGCTTTGGATTGTCACAATGTTAGACCCGCCATAGTACTAATAATTGATGCTTCATAAAAATCTTTTTTTGGTAGTGTTGCATTTGGTTTTGAAATATTCAAGTTCTAAAAATTGACTAACAGTGGACTTTTCCATCTGCAGATTATACTGAATGGCCAACAGAGGCAGTGTTGCAGAGGAATATTTCTCTGCTTGCTGAGAGAAAAATAAAAAAAGAAAAGTCATTCCCCAGCCTTCTCCATGCCTCGATCAATATACATGGTAAGTCAAACTCTCATTTAATAATTTTGCCATTAATAAAAAGTTCATACCATCTGATGGCTCGCAGTGCCTTTTAGTGGGGTCTTCCGCATTTATATAATCTTCTAAGACGGTAGCAATATGGGTGATGCTATGGCTATCATGATAGTTTATCAAAGACTTTGACTGTCTATGTGGCTGACAAAATCTTCTTTAGATACTTGTGCAGGCAATTTCTCCTCTGAGTTAATTACCATCTTTCAGGCTGGAATGAGGTTTCTTAGGTTAGAGCAATTGACTTACTTTCAGATGGAGGGAAGCTATTTAACCTGTTTCTCTGCTCTCTGTGAGTGGGACTCCGATACTCAAGATGGACTGGTATTTAGAAACTGTGTTCTTCTAACTCTAGCCCTCTTTAAATAGGAGCCCAATGCTTTCAATGGTGCAGAGTACTTTCCATTTACACCTCCTACTTGCTGTGCAGTCTTATTCCCAGAGACTTCCCTAGTGTGTAATTGCTGATGTCTGGTCCTCCCGTGTAATCCTCACCCAGGGCGATTTATCAAGTGGTGCCATTACATCACAAATCTACAGCAGGATGTCATCTCACATGAGGGCCAATCAGTTGCCTCTTCTAACTCTAGCCCTCTTTAAATAGGAGCACAATGCTTTTAATGGTTCAGTGTACTTTCCCATTACACCTCCTACTTGCTGTGCAGTCATATTTACAGGTAGTTACCTAGTGTGTAATTGCTGATGTCTGGTCCTCCGGTGTAATGGTCACCCAGGGCGATTGGTCAAGTGGTGCCATTACATCACAAAGCTACAGCAGGATATCATCTAACATGAGGGCCAATCAGTTGCCTAGTACACAATAGGATACATGTATCATGGTATAGCAAAGGGAGCAATGTAGACAGGATGCCCAGCTGAAGACTAAGGTGGTGAGATGAAATGACCTAGGCCATTATTTGAAACGTATACATTTGTTTGAAGGAGTGGTTGATCATAACATTCTGGAGTACTCTATAGGTTAGCTGATAGGGATGTGCTAAAATTAAGAATTTGGAATCTGTTATTCATAGTTTTTATTATTCCCACAAACCGTAGCGTAAACCTTCCTCCCTTAACACATCAGATCACTGAATTGCTATGGTGTTCCATAACCTATAATAATTCCTGTGAGAAGGGCTCACTATCTCTTGTCTGCCAAGGAGATCTCTATATCGAAGTCCTCATATAGGTGCTAGAGTTGTGTAGAGAGTACCAGCAAATGAGGCATAGGATGGAAAGAAGTCTGGCTATTTTGAAATCTAAATTGAGATTATAATTTTTAGTGAGCTTTGGATTGTCACAATGTTAGACCTGCCATAGTACTAATAATTGATGCTTCATAAAAATCTTTTTTTGGTAGTGTTGCATTTGGTTTGGAAATATTCAAGTTCTAAAAATTGACTAACAGTGGACTTTTCCATCTGCAGATTATACTGAATGGCCAACAGAGGCAGTGTTGCAGAGGAATATTTCTCTGCTTGCTGAGAGAAAAATAAAAAAAGAAAAGTCATTCCCCAGCCTTCTCCATGCCTCGATCAATATACATGGTAAGTCAAACTCTCATTTAATAATTTTGCCATTAATAAAAAGTTCATACCATCTGATGGCTCGCAGTGCCTTTTAGTGGGGTCTTCCGCATTTATATAATCTTCTAAGACGGTAGCAATATGGGTGACGCTATGGCTATCATGATAGTTTATCACAGACTTTGACAGTCTATGTGGCTGACAAAATCTTCTTTAGATACTTGTGCAGGCAATTTCTCCTCTGAGTTAATTACCATCTTTCAGGCTGGAATGAGGTTTCTTAGGTTAGAGCAATTGACTTACTTTCAGATGGAGGGAAGCTATTTAACCTGTTTCTCTGCTCTCTGTGAGTGGGACTCCGATACTCAAGATGGACTGGTATTTAGAAACTGTGTTCTTCTAACTCTAGCCCTCTTTAAATAGGAACCCAATGCTTTCAATGGTGCAGAGTACTTTCCATTTACACCTCCTACTTGCTGTTCAGTCTTATTCCCAGAGACTTCCCTAGTGTGTAATTGCTGATGTCTGGTCCTCCGGTGTAATGGTCACCCAGGGCGATTGGTCAAGTGGTGCCATTACATCACAAAGCTACAGCAGGATATCATCTAACATGAGGGCCAATCAGTTGCCTAGTACACAATAGGATACATGTATCATGGTATAGCAAAGGGAGCAATGTAGACAGGATACCCAGCTGAAGACTAAGGTGGTGAGATGAAATGACCTAGGCCATTATTTGAAACGTATACATTTGTTTGAAGGAGTGGTTGATCATAACATTCTGGAGTACTCTATAGGTTAGCTGATAGGGATGTGCTAAAATTAGGATCTTGGAATCTGTTATTCATAGTTTTTATTATTCCCACAAACCGTAGCATAAACCTTCCTCCCTTAACACATCAGATCACTGAATTGCTATGGTGTTCCATAACCTATAATAATTCCTGTGAGTAGGGCACACTATCTCTTGTCTGCCAAAGAGATCTCTCTATCGAAGTCCTCATATAGGTGCTAGAGTTGTGTAGAGAGTACCAGCAAATGAGGCATAGGATGGAAAGAAGTCTGGCTATTTTGAAATCTAAATTGAGATTATAATTTTTAGTGAGCTTTGGATTGTCACAATGTTAGACCCGCCATAGTACTAATAATTGATGCTTCATAAAAATCTTTTTTTGGTAGTGTTGCATTTGGTTTGGAAATATTCAAGTTCTAAAAATTGACTAACAGTGGACTTTTCCATCTGCAGATTATACTGAATGGCCAACAGAGGCAGTGTTGCAGAGGAATATTTCTCTGCTTGCTGAGAGAAAAATAAAAAAAGAAAAGTCATTCCCCAGCCTTCTCCATGCCTCGATCAATATACATGGTAAGTCAAACTCTCATTTAATAATTTTGCCATTAATAAAAAGTTCATACCATCTGATGGCTCGCAGTGCCTTTTAGTGGGTTCTTCCGCATTTATATAATCTTCTAAGACGGTAGCAATATGGGTGACGCTATGGCTATCATGATAGTTTATCACAGACTTTGACAGTCTATGTGGCTGACAAAATCTTCTTTAGATACTTGTGCAGGCAATTTCTCCTCTGAGTTAATTACCATCTTTCAGGCTGGAATGAGGTTTCTTAGGTTAGAGCAATTGACTTACTTTCAGATGGAGGGAAGCTATTTAACCTGTTTCTCTGCTCTCTGTGAGTGGGACTCCGATACTCAAGATGGACTGGTATTTAGAAACTGTGTTCTTCTAACTCTAGCCCTCTTTAAATAGGAGCCCAATGCTTTCAATGGTGCAGAGTACTTTCCATTTACACCTCCTACTTGCTGTGCAGTCATATTTACAGGTAGTTACCTAGTGTGTAATTGCTGATGTCTGGTCCTCCGGTGTAATGGTCACCCAGGGCGATTGGTCAAGTGGTGCCATTACATCACAAAGCTACAGCAGGATATCATCTAACATGAGGGCCAATCAGTTGCCTAGTACACAATAGGATACATGTATCATGGTATAGCAAAGGGAGCAATGTAGACAGGATGCCCAGCTGAAGACTAAGGTGGTGAGATGAAATGACCTAGGCCATTATTTGAAACGTATACATTTGTTTGAAGGAGTGGTTGATCATAACATTCTGGAGTACTCTATAGGTTAGCTGATAGGGATGTGCTAAAATTAAGAATTTGGAATCTGTTATTCATAGTTTTTATTATTCCCACAAACCGTAGCGTAAACCTTCCTCCCTTAACACATCAGATCACTGAATTGCTATGGTGTTCCATAACCTATAATAATTCCTGTGAGAAGGGCTCACTATCTCTTGTCTGCCAAGGAGATCTCTATATCGAAGTCCTCATATAGGTGCTAGAGTTGTGTAGAGAGTACCAGCAAATGAGGCATAGGATGGAAAGAAGTCTGGCTATTTTGAAATCTAAATTGAGATTATAATTTTTAGTGAGCTTTGGATTGTCACAATGTTAGACCCGCCATAGTACTAATAATTGATGCTTCATAAAAATCTTTTTTTGGTAGTGTTGCATTTGGTTTTGAAATATTCAAGTTCTAAAAATTGACTAACAGTGGACTTTTCCATCTGCAGATTATACTGAATGGCCAACAGAGGCAGTGTTGCAGAGGAATATTTCTCTGCTTGCTGAGAGAAAAATAAAAAAAGAAAAGTCATTCCCCAGCCTTCTCCATGCCTCGATCAATATACATGGTAAGTCAAACTCTCATTTAATAATTTTGCCATTAATAAAAAGTTCATACCATCTGATGGCTCGCAGTGCCTTTTAGTGGGGTCTTCCGCATTTATATAATCTTCTAAGACGGTAGCAATATGGGTGATGCTATGGCTATCATGATAGTTTATCAAAGACTTTGACTGTCTATGTGGCTGACAAAATCTTCTTTAGATACTTGTGCAGGCAATTTCTCCTCTGAGTTAATTACCATCTTTCAGGCTGGAATGAGGTTTCTTAGGTTAGAGCAATTGACTTACTTTCAGATGGAGGGAAGCTATTTAACCTGTTTCTCTGCTCTCTGTGAGTGGGACTCCGATACTCAAGATGGACTGGTATTTAGAAACTGTGTTCTTCTAACTCTAGCCCTCTTTAAATAGGAGCCCAATGCTTTCAATGGTGCAGAGTACTTTCCATTTACACCTCCTACTTGCTGTGCAGTCTTATTCCCAGAGACTTCCCTAGTGTGTAATTGCTGATGTCTGGTCCTCCCGTGTAATCCTCACCCAGGGCGATTTATCAAGTGGTGCCATTACATCACAAATCTACAGCAGGATGTCATCTCACATGAGGGCCAATCAGTTGCCTCTTCTAACTCTAGCCCTCTTTAAATAGGAGCACAATGCTTTTAATGGTTCAGTGTACTTTCCCATTACACCTCCTACTTGCTGTGCAGTCATATTTACAGGTAGTTACCTAGTGTGTAATTGCTGATGTCTGGTCCTCCGGTGTAATGGTCACCCAGGGCGATTGGTCAAGTGGTGCCATTACATCACAAAGCTACAGCAGGATATCATCTAACATGAGGGCCAATCAGTTGCCTAGTACACAATAGGATACATGTATCATGGTATAGCAAAGGGAGCAATGTAGACAGGATGCCCAGCTGAAGACTAAGGTGGTGAGATGAAATGACCTAGGCCATTATTTGAAACGTATACATTTGTTTGAAGGAGTGGTTGATCATAACATTCTGGAGTACTCTATAGGTTAGCTGATAGGGATGTGCTAAAATTAAGAATTTGGAATCTGTTATTCATAGTTTTTATTATTCCCACAAACCGTAGCGTAAACCTTCCTCCCTTAACACATCAGATCACTGAATTGCTATGGTGTTCCATAACCTATAATAATTCCTGTGAGAAGGGCTCACTATCTCTTGTCTGCCAAGGAGATCTCTATATCGAAGTCCTCATATAGGTGCTAGAGTTGTGTAGAGAGTACCAGCAAATGAGGCATAGGATGGAAAGAAGTCTGGCTATTTTGAAATCTAAATTGAGATTATAATTTTTAGTGAGCTTTGGATTGTCACAATGTTAGACCTGCCATAGTACTAATAATTGATGCTTCATAAAAATCTTTTTTTGGTAGTGTTGCATTTGGTTTGGAAATATTCAAGTTCTAAAAATTGACTAACAGTGGACTTTTCCATCTGCAGATTATACTGAATGGCCAACAGAGGCAGTGTTGCAGAGGAATATTTCTCTGCTTGCTGAGAGAAAAATAAAAAAAGAAAAGTCATTCCCCAGCCTTCTCCATGCCTCGATCAATATACATGGTAAGTCAAACTCTCATTTAATAATTTTGCCATTAATAAAAAGTTCATACCATCTGATGGCTCGCAGTGCCTTTTAGTGGGGTCTTCCGCATTTATATAATCTTCTAAGACGGTAGCAATATGGGTGACGCTATGGCTATCATGATAGTTTATCACAGACTTTGACAGTCTATGTGGCTGACAAAATCTTCTTTAGATACTTGTGCAGGCAATTTCTCCTCTGAGTTAATTACCATCTTTCAGGCTGGAATGAGGTTTCTTAGGTTAGAGCAATTGACTTACTTTCAGATGGAGGGAAGCTATTTAACCTGTTTCTCTGCTCTCTGTGAGTGGGACTCCGATACTCAAGATGGACTGGTATTTAGAAACTGTGTTCTTCTAACTCTAGCCCTCTTTAAATAGGAACCCAATGCTTTCAATGGTGCAGAGTACTTTCCATTTACACCTCCTACTTGCTGTTCAGTCTTATTCCCAGAGACTTCCCTAGTGTGTAATTGCTGATGTCTGGTCCTCCGGTGTAATGGTCACCCAGGGCGATTGGTCAAGTGGTGCCATTACATCACAAAGCTACAGCAGGATATCATCTAACATGAGGGCCAATCAGTTGCCTAGTACACAATAGGATACATGTATCATGGTATAGCAAAGGGAGCAATGTAGACAGGATACCCAGCTGAAGACTAAGGTGGTGAGATGAAATGACCTAGGCCATTATTTGAAACGTATACATTTGTTTGAAGGAGTGGTTGATCATAACATTCTGGAGTACTCTATAGGTTAGCTGATAGGGATGTGCTAAAATTAGGATGTTGGAATCTGTTATTCATAGTTTTTATTATTCCCACAAACCGTAGCATAAACCTTCCTCCCTTAACACATCAGATCACTGAATTGCTATGGTGTTCCATAACCTATAATAATTCCTGTGAGTAGGGCACACTATCTCTTGTCTGCCAAAGAGATCTCTCTATCGAAGTCCTCATATAGGTGCTAGAGTTGTGTAGAGAGTACCAGCAAATGAGGCATAGGATGGAAAGAAGTCTGGCTATTTTGAAATCTAAATTGAGATTATAATTTTTAGTGAGCTTTGGATTGTCACAATGTTAGACCCGCCATAGTACTAATAATTGATGCTTCATAAAAATCTTTTTTTGGTAGTGTTGCATTTGGTTTGGAAATATTCAAGTTCTAAAAATTGACTAACAGTGGACTTTTCCATCTGCAGATTATACTGAATGGCCAACAGAGGCAGTGTTGCAGAGGAATATTTCTCTGCTTGCTGAGAGAAAAATAAAAAAAGAAAAGTCATTCCCCAGCCTTCTCCATGCCTCGATCAATATACATGGTAAGTCAAACTCTCATTTAATAATTTTGCCATTAATAAAAAGTTCATACCATCTGATGGCTCGCAGTGCCTTTTAGTGGGTTCTTCCGCATTTATATAATCTTCTAAGACGGTAGCAATATGGGTGACGCTATGGCTATCATGATAGTTTATCACAGACTTTGACAGTCTATGTGGCTGACAAAATCTTCTTTAGATACTTGTGCAGGCAATTTCTCCTCTGAGTTAATTACCATCTTTCAGGCTGGAATGAGGTTTCTTAGGTTAGAGCAATTGACTTACTTTCAGATGGAGGGAAGCTATTTAACCTGTTTCTCTGCTCTCTGTGAGTGGGACTCCGATACTCAAGATGGACTGGTATTTAGAAACTGTGTTCTTCTAACTCTAGCCCTCTTTAAATAGGAGCCCAATGCTTTCAATGGTGCAGAGTACTTTCCATTTACACCTCCTACTTGCTGTGCAGTCATATTTACAGGTAGTTACCTAGTGTGTAATTGCTGATGTCTGGTCCTCCGGTGTAATGGTCACCCAGGGCGATTGGTCAAGTGGTGCCATTACATCACAAAGCTACAGCAGGATATCATCTAACATGAGGGCCAATCAGTTGCCTAGTACACAATAGGATACATGTATCATGGTATAGCAAAGGGAGCAATGTAGACAGGATGCCCAGCTGAAGACTAAGGTGGTGAGATGAAATGACCTAGGCCATTATTTGAAACGTATACATTTGTTTGAAGGAGTGGTTGATCATAACATTCTGGAGTACTCTATAGGTTAGCTGATAGGGATGTGCTAAAATTAAGAATTTGGAATCTGTTATTCATAGTTTTTATTATTCCCACAAACCGTAGCGTAAACCTTCCTCCCTTAACACATCAGATCACTGAATTGCTATGGTGTTCCATAACCTATAATAATTCCTGTGAGAAGGGCTCACTATCTCTTGTCTGCCAAGGAGATCTCTATATCGAAGTCCTCATATAGGTGCTAGAGTTGTGTAGAGAGTACCAGCAAATGAGGCATAGGATGGAAAGAAGTCTGGCTATTTTGAAATCTATATTGAGATTATAATTTTTATTGAGCTTTGGATTGTCACAATGTTAGACCCGCCATAGTACTAATAATTGATGCTTCATAAAAATCTTTTTTTGGTAGTGTTGCATTTGGTTTGGAAATATTCAAGTTCTAAAAATTGACTAACAGTGGACTTTTCCATCTGCAGATTATACTGAATGGCCAACAGAGGCAGTGTTGCAGAGGAATATTTCTCTGCTTGCTGAGAGAAAAATAAAAAAAGAAAAGTCATTCCCCAGCCTTCTCCATGCCTCGATCAATATACATGGTAAGTCAAACTCTCATTTAATAATTTTGCCATTAATAAAAAGTTCATACCATCTGATGGCTCGCAGTGCCTTTTAGTGGGGTCTTCCGCATTTATATAATCTTCTAAGACGGTAGCAATATGGGTGATGCTATGGCTATCATGATAGTTTATCAAAGACTTTGACTGTCTATGTGGCTGACAAAATCTTCTTTTGATACTTGTGCAGGCAATTTCTCCTCTGAGTTAATTACCATCTTTCAGGCTGGAATGAGGTTTCTTAGGTTAGAGCAATTGACTTACTTTCAGATGGAGGGAAGCTATTTAACCTGTTTCTCTGCTCTCTGTGAGTGGGACTCCGATACTCAAGATGGACTGGTATTTAGAACCTGTGTTCTTCTAACTCTAGCCCTCTTTAAATAGGAGCCCAATGCTTTCAATGGTGCAGAGTACTTTCCATTTACACCTCCTACTTGCTGTTCAGTCTTATTCCCAGAGACTTCCCTAGTGTGTAATTGCTGATGTCTGGTCCTCCGGTGTAATGGTCACCCAGGGCGATTGGTCAAGTGGTGCCATTACATCACAAAGCTACAGCAGGATATCATCTAACATGAGGGCGAATCAGTTGCCTAGTACACAATAGGATACATGTATCATGGTATAGCAAAGGGAGCAATGTAGACAGGATACCCAGCTGAAGACTAAGGTGGTGAGATGAAATGACCTAGGCCATTATTTGAAACGTATACATTTGTTTGAAGGAGTGGTTGATCATAACATTCTGGAGTACTCTATAGGTTAGCTGATAGGGATGTGCTAAAATTAGGATGTTGGAATCTGTTATTCATAGTTTTTATTATTCCCACAAACCGTAGCATAAACCTTCCTCCCTTAACACATCAGATCACTGAATTGCTATGGTGTTCCATAACCTATAATAATTCCTGTGAGAAGGGCACACTATCTCTTGTCTGCCAAAGAGATCTCTCTATCGAAGTCCTCATATAGGTGCTAGAGTTGTGTAGAGAGTACCAGCAAATGAGGCATAGGATGGAAAGAAGTCTGGCTATTTTGAAATCTAAATTGAGATTATAATTTTTAGTGAGCTTTGGATTGTCACAATGTTAGACCCGCCATAGTACTAATAATTGATGCTTCATAAAAATCTTTTTTTGGTAGTGTTGCATTTGGTTTGGAAATATTCAAGTTCTAAAAATTGACTAACAGTGGACTTTTCCATCTGCAGATTATACTGAATGGCCAACAGAGGCAGTGTTGCAGAGGAATATTTCTCTGCTTGCTGAGAGAAAAATAAAAAAAGAAAAGTCATTCCCCAGCCTTCTCCATGCCTCGATCAATATACATGGTAAGTCAAACTCTCATTTAATAATTTTGCCATTAATAAAAAGTTCATACCATCTGATGGCTTGCAGTGCCTTTTAGTGGGGTCTTCCGCATTTATATAATCTTCTAAGACGGTAGCAATATGGGTGACGCTATGGCTATCATGATAGTTTATCACAGACTTTGACAGTCTATGTGGCTGACAAAATCTTCTTTAGATACTTGTGCAGGCAATTTCTCCTCTGAGTTAATTACCATCTTTCAGGCTGGAATGAGGTTTCTTAGGTTAGAGCAATTGACTTACTTTCAGATGGAGGGAAGCTATTTAACCTGTTTCTCTGCTCTCTGTGAGTGGGACTCCGATACTCAAGATGGACTGGTATTTAGAAACTGTGTTCTTCTAACTCTAGCCCTCTTTAAATAGGAACCCAATGCTTTCAATGGTGCAGAGTACTTTCCATTTACACCTCCTACTTGCTGTTCAGTCTTATTCCCAGAGACTTCCCTAGTGTGTAATTGCTGATGTCTGGTCCTCCCGTGTAATCTTCACCCAGGGCAATTTATCAAGTGGTGCCATTACATCACAAATCTACAGCAGGATGTCATCTCACATGAGGGCCAATCAGTTGCCTCTTCTAACTCTAGCCCTCTTTAAATAGGAGCACAATGCTTTTAATGGTTCAGTGTACTTTCCCATTACACCTCCTACTTGCTGTGCAGTCATATTTACAGGTAGTTACCTAGTGTGTAATTGCTGATGTCTGGTCCTCCGGTGTAATGGTCACCCAGGGCGATTGGTCAAGTGGTGCCATTACATCACAAAGCTACAGCAGGATATCATCTAACATGAGGGCCAATCAGTTGCCTAGTACACAAGAGGATACATGTATCATGGTATAGCAAAGGGAGCAATGTAGACAGGATGCCCAGCTGAAGACTAAGGTGGTGAGATGAAATGACCTAGGCCATTATTTGAAACGTATACATTTGTTTGAAGGTGTGGTTGATCATAACATTCTGGAGTACTCTATAGATTAGCTGATAGGGATGTGCTAAAATTAAGATGTTGGAATCTGTTATTCATAGTTTTTATTATTCCCACAAACCGTAGCGTAAACCTTCCTCCCTTAACACATCAGATCACTGAATTGCTATGGTGTTCCATAACCTATAATAATTCCTGTGAGAAGGGCTTACTATCTCTTGTCTGCCAAAGAGATCTCTCTATCGAAGTCCTCATATAGGTGCTAGAGTTGTGTAGAGAGTACCAGCAAATGAGGCATAGGATGGAAAGAAGTCTGGCTATTTTGAAATCTAAATTGAGATTATAATTTTTAGTGAGCTTTGGATTGTCACAATGTTAGACCCGCCATAGTACTAATAATTGATGCTTCATAAAAATCTTTTTTTGGTAGTGTTGCATTTGGTTTGGAAATATTCAAGTTCTAAAAATTGACTAACAGTGGACTTTTCCATCTGCAGATTATAATGAATGGCCAACAGAGGCAGTGTTACAGAGGAATATTTCTCTGCTTGCTGAGAGAAAAATAAAAAAAGAAAAGTCATTCCCCAGCCTTCTCCATGCCTCGATCAATATACATGGTAAGTCAAACTCTCATTTAATAATTTTGCCATTAATAAAAAGTTCATACCATCTGATGGCTCGCAGTGCCTTTTAGTGGGGTCTTCCGCATTTATATAATCTTCTAAGACGGTAGCAATATGGGTGATGCTATGGCTATCATGATAGTTTATCAAAGACTTTGACTGTCTATGTGGCTGACAAAATCTTCTTTAGATACTTGTGCAGGCAATTTCTCCTCTGATTTAATTACCAGCTTTCAGGCTGGAATGAGGTTTCTTAGGTTAGAGCAATTGACTTACTTTCAGATGGAGGGAAGCTATTTAACCTGTTTCTCTGCTCTCTGTGAGTGGGACTCCGATACTCAAGATGGACTGGTATTTAGAAACTGTGTTCTTCTAACTCTAGCCCTCTTTAAATAGGAGCCCAATGCTTTCAATGGTGCAGAGTACTTTCCATTTACACCTCCTACTTGCTGTTCAGTCGTATTCCCAGAGACTTCCCTAGTGTGTAATTGCTGATGTCTGGTCCTCCGGTGTAATCGTCACCCAGGGCGATTGATCAAGTGGTGCCATTACATCACAAAGCTACAGCAGGATATCATCTAACATGAGGGCCAATCAGTTGCCTTGTACGCAACAGGATACATGTATCATGGTATAGCAAAGGGAGCAATGTAGACAGGATGCCCAGCTGAAGACTAAGGTGGTGAGATGAAATGACCTAGGCCATTATTTGAAACGTATACATTTGTTTGAAGGAGTGGTTGATCATAACATTCTGGAGTACTCTATAGGTTAGCTGATAGGGATGTGCTAAAATTAGGATGTTGGAATCTGTTATTCATAGTTTTTATTATTCCCACAAACCGTAGCATAAACCTTCCTCCCTTAACACATCAGATCACTGAATTGCTATGGTGTTCCATAACCTATAATAATTCCTGTGAGAAGGGCACACTATCTCTTGTCTGCCAAAGAGATCTCTCTATCGAAGTCCTCATATAGGTGCTAGAGTTGTGTAGAGAGTACCAGCAAATGAGGCATAGGATGGAAAGAAGTCTGGCTATTTTGAAATCTAAATTGAGATTATAATTTTTAGTGAGCTTTGGATTGTCACAATGTTAGACCCGCCATAGTACTAATAATTGATGCTTCATAAAAATCTTTTTTTGGTAGTGTTGCATTTGGTTTGGAAATATTCAAGTTCTAAAAATTGACTAACAGTGGACTTTTCCATCTGCAGATTATACTGAATGGCCAACAGAGGCAGTGTTGCAGAGGAATATTTCTCTGCTTGCTGAGAGAAAAATAAAAAAAGAAAAGTCATTCCCCAGCCTTCTCCATGCCTCGATCAATATACATGGTAAGTCAAACTCTCATTTAATAATTTTGCCATTAATAAAAAGTTCATACCATCTGATGGCTCGCAGTGCCTTTTAGTGGGGTCTTCCGCATTTATATAATCTTCTAAGACGGTAGCAATATGGGTGATGCTATGGCTATCATGATAGTTTATCACAGACTTTGACAGTCTATGTGGCTGACAAAATCTTCTTTAGATACTTGTGCAGGCAATTTCTCCTCTGAGTTAATTACCATCTTTCAGGCTGGAATGAGGTTTCTTAGGTTAGAGCAATTGACTTACTTTCAGATGGAGGGAAGCTATTTAACCTGTTTCTCTGCTCTCTGTGAGTGGGACTCCGATACTCAAGATGGACTGGTATTTAGAAACTGTGTTCTTCTAACTCTAGCCCTCTTTAAATAGGAGCCCAATGCTTTCAATGGTGCAGAGTACTTTCCATTTACACCTCCTACTTGCTGTGCAGTCTTATTCCCAGAGACTTCCCTAGTGTGTAATTGCTGATGTCTGGCCCTCCGGTGTAATGGTCACCCAGGGCGATTGGTCAAGTGGTGCCATTACATCACAAAGCTACAGCAGGATATCATCTAACATGAGGGCCAATCAGTTGCCTAGTACACAATAGGATACATGTATCATGGTATAGCAAAGGGAGCAATGTAGACAGGATGCCCAGCTGAAGACTAAGGTGGTGAGATGAAATGACCTAGGCCATTATTTGAAACGCATACATTTGTTTGAAGGAGTGGTTGATCATAACATTCTGGAGTACTCTATAGATTAGCTGATAGGGATGTGCTAAAATTAGGATGTTGGAATCTGTTATTCATAGTTTTTATTATTCCCACAAACCGTAGCGTAAACCTTCCTCCCTTAACACATCAGATCACTGAATTGCTATGGTGTTCCATAACCTATAATAATTCCTGTGAGAAGGGCACACTATCTCTTGTCTGCCAAAGAGATCTCTCTATCGAAGTCCTCATATAGGTGCTAGAGTTGTGTAGAGAGTACCAGCAAATGAGGCATAGGATGGAAAGAAGTCTGGCTATTTTGAAATCTAAATTGAGATTATAATTTTTAGTGAGCTTTGGATTGTCACAATGTTAGACCCGCCATAGTACTAATAATTGATGCTTCATAAAAATCTTTTTTTGGTAGTGTTGCATTTGGTTTGGAAATATTCAAGTTCTAAAAATTGACTAACAGTGGACTTTTCCATCTGCAGATTATACTGAATGGCCAACAGAGGCAGTGTTGCAGAGGAATATTTCTCTGCTTGCTGAGAGAAAAATAAAAAAAGAAAAGTCATTCCCCAGCCTTCTCCATGCCTCGATCAATATACATGGTAAGTCAAACTCTCATTTAATAATTTTGCCATTAATAAAAAGTTCATACCATCTGATGGCTCGCAGTGCCTTTTAGTGGGGTCTTCCGCATTTATATAATCTTCTAAGACGGTAGCAATATGGGTGACGCTATGGCTATCATGATAGTTTATCACAGACTTTGACAGTCTATGTGGCTGACAAAATCTTCTTTAGATACTTGTGCAGGCAATTTCTCCTCTGAGTTAATTACCATCTTTCAGGCTGGAATGAGGTTTCTTAGGTTAGAGCAATTGACTTACTTTCAGATGGAGGGAAGCTATTTAACCTGTTTCTCTGCTCTCTGTGAGTGGGACTCCGATACTCAAGATGGACTGGTATTTAGAAACTGTGTTCTTCTAACTCTAGCCCTCTTTAAATAGGAACCCAATGCTTTCAATGGTGCAGAGTACTTTCCATTTACACCTCCTACTTGCTGTTCAGTCTTATTCCCAGAGACTTCCCTAGTGTGTAATTGCTGATGTCTGGTCCTCCCGTGTAATCTTCACCCAGGGCAATTTATCAAGTGGTGCCATTACATCACAAATCTACAGCAGGATGTCATCTCACATGAGGGCCAATCAGTTGCCTCTTCTAACTCTAGCCCTCTTTAAATAGGAGCACAATGCTTTTAATGGTTCAGTGTACTTTCCCATTACACCTCCTACTTGCTGTGCAGTCATATTTACAGGTAGTTACCTAGTGTGTAATTGCTGATGTCTGGTCCTCCGGTGTAATGGTCACCCAGGGCGATTGGTCAAGTGGTGCCATTACATCACAAAGCTACAGCAGGATATCATCTAACATGAGGGCCAATCAGTTGCCTAGTACACAAGAGGATACATGTATCATGGTATAGCAAAGGGAGCAATGTAGACAGGATGCCCAGCTGAAGACTAAGGTGGTGAGATGAAATGACCTAGGCCATTATTTGAAACGTATACATTTGTTTGAAGGTGTGGTTGATCATAACATTCTGGAGTACTCTATAGATTAGCTGATAGGGATGTGCTAAAATTAAGATGTTGGAATCTGTTATTCATAGTTTTTATTATTCCCACAAACCGTAGCGTAAACCTTCCTCCCTTAACACATCAGATCACTGAATTGCTATGGTGTTCCATAACCTATAATAATTCCTGTGAGAAGGGCTTACTATCTCTTGTCTGCCAAAGAGATCTCTCTATCGAAGTCCTCATATAGGTGCTAGAGTTGTGTAGAGAGTACCAGCAAATGAGGCATAGGATGGAAAGAAGTCTGGCTATTTTGAAATCTAAATTGAGATTATAATTTTTAGTGAGCTTTGGATTGTCACAATGTTAGACCCGCCATAGTACTAATAATTGATGCTTCATAAAAATCTTTTTTTGGTAGTGTTGCATTTGGTTTGGAAATATTCAAGTTCTAAAAATTGACTAACAGTGGACTTTTCCATCTGCAGATTATAATGAATGGCCAACAGAGGCAGTGTTACAGAGGAATATTTCTCTGCTTGCTGAGAGAAAAATAAAAAAAGAAAAGTCATTCCCCAGCCTTCTCCATGCCTCGATCAATATACATGGTAAGTCAAACTCTCATTTAATAATTTTGCCATTAATAAAAAGTTCATACCATCTGATGGCTCGCAGTGCCTTTTAGTGGGGTCTTCCGCATTTATATAATCTTCTAAGACGGTAGCAATATGGGTGATGCTATGGCTATCATGATAGTTTATCAAAGACTTTGACTGTCTATGTGGCTGACAAAATCTTCTTTAGATACTTGTGCAGGCAATTTCTCCTCTGAGTTAATTACCATCTTTCAGGCTGGAATGAGGTTTCTTAGGTTAGAGCAATTGACTTACTTTCAGATGGAGGGAAGCTATTTAACCTGTTTCTCTGCTCTCTGTGAGTGGGACTCCGATACTCAAGATGGACTGGTATTTAGAAACTGTGTTCTTCTAACTCTAGCCCTCTTTAAATAGGAGCCCAATGCTTTCAATGGTGCAGAGTACTTTCCATTTACACCTCCTACTTGCTGTTCAGTCTTATTCCCAGAGACTTCCCTAGTGTGTAATTGCTGATGTCTGGTCCTCCGGTGTAATCGTCACCCAGGGCGATTGATCAAGTGGTGCCATTACATCACAAAGCTACAGCAGGATATCATCTAACATGAGGGCCAATCAGTTGCCTTGTACGCAACAGGATACATGTATCATGGTATAGCAAAGGGAGCAATGTAGACAGGATGCCCAGCTGAAGACTAAGGTGGTGAGATGAAATGACCTAGGCCATTATTTGAAACGTATACATTTGTTTGAAGGAGTGGTTGATCATAACATTCTGGAGTACTCTATAGGTTAGCTGATAGGGATGTGCTAAAATTAGGATGTTGGAATCTGTTATTCATAGTTTTTATTATTCCCACAAACCGTAGCATAAACCTTCCTCCCTTAACACATCAGATCACTGAATTGCTATGGTGTTCCATAACCTATAATAATTCCTGTGAGAAGGGCACACTATCTCTTGTCTGCCAAAGAGATCTCTCTATCGAAGTCCTCATATAGGTGCTAGAGTTGTGTAGAGAGTACCAGCAAATGAGGCATAGGATGGAAAGAAGTCTGGCTATTTTGAAATCTAAATTGAGATTATAATTTTTAGTGAGCTTTGGATTGTCACAATGTTAGACCCGCCATAGTACTAATAATTGATGCTTCATAAAAATCTTTTTTTGGTAGTGTTGCATTTGGTTTGGAAATATTCAAGTTCTAAAAATTGACTAACAGTGGACTTTTCCATCTGCAGATTATACTGAATGGCCAACAGAGGCAGTGTTGCAGAGGAATATTTCTCTGCTTGCTGAGAGAAAAATAAAAAAAGAAAAGTCATTCCCCAGCCTTCTCCATGCCTCGATCAATATACATGGTAAGTCAAACTCTCATTTAATAATTTTGCCATTAATAAAAAGTTCATACCATCTGATGGCTCGCAGTGCCTTTTAGTGGGGTCTTCCGCATTTATATAATCTTCTAAGACGGTAGCAATATGGGTGATGCTATGGCTATCATGATAGTTTATCACAGACTTTGACAGTCTATGTGGCTGACAAAATCTTCTTTAGATACTTGTGCAGGCAATTTCTCCTCTGAGTTAATTACCATCTTTCAGGCTGGAATGAGGTTTCTTAGGTTAGAGCAATTGACTTACTTTCAGATGGAGGGAAGCTATTTAACCTGTTTCTCTGCTCTCTGTGAGTGGGACTCCGATACTCAAGATGGACTGGTATTTAGAAACTGTGTTCTTCTAACTCTAGCCCTCTTTAAATAGGAGCCCAATGCTTTCAATGGTGCAGAGTACTTTCCATTTACACCTCCTACTTGCTGTGCAGTCTTATTCCCAGAGACTTCCCTAGTGTGTAATTGCTGATGTCTGGCCCTCCGGTGTAATGGTCACCCAGGGCGATTGGTCAAGTGGTGCCATTACATCACAAAGCTACAGCAGGATATCATCTAACATGAGGGCCAATCAGTTGCCTAGTACACAATAGGATACATGTATCATGGTATAGCAAAGGGAGCAATGTAGACAGGATGCCCAGCTGAAGACTAAGGTGGTGAGATGAAATGACCTAGGCCATTATTTGAAACGTATACATTTGTTTGAAGGAGTGGTTGATCATAACATTCTGGAGTACTCTATAGGTTAGCTGATAGGGATGTGCTAAAATTAGGATGTTGGAATCTGTTATTCATAGTTTTTATTATTCCCACAAACCGTAGCATAAACCTTCCTCCCTTAACACATCAGATCACTGAATTGCTATGGTGTTCCATAACCTATAATAATTCCTGTGAGAAGGGCACACTATCTCTTGTCTGCCAAAGAGATCTCTCTATCGAAGTCCTCATATAGGTGCTAGAGTTGTGTAGAGAGTACCAGCAAATGAGGCATAGGATGGAAAGAAGTCTGGCTATTTTGAAATCTAAATTGAGATTATAATTTTTAGTGAGCTTTGGATTGTCACAATGTTAGACCCGCCATAGTACTAATAATTGATGCTTCATAAAAATCTTTTTTTGGCAGTGTTGCATTTGGTTTGGAAATATTCAAGTTCTAAAAATTGACTAACAGTGGACTTTTCCATCTGCAGATTATACTGAATGGCCAACAGAGGCAGTGTTGCAGAGGAATATTTCTCTGCTTGCTGAGAGAAAAATAAAAAAAGAAAAGTCATTCCCCAGCCTTCTCCATGCCTCGATCAATATACATGGTAAGTCAAACTCTCATTTAATAATTTTGCCATTAATAAAAAGTTCATACCATCTGATGGCTCGCAGTGCCTTTTAGTGGGGTCTTCCGCATTTATATAATCTTCTAAGACGGTAGCAATATGGGTGATGCTATGGCTATCATGATAGTTTATCACAGACTTTGACAGTCTATGTGGCTGACAAAATCTTCTTTAGATACTTGTGCAGGCAATTTCTCCTCTGAGTTAATTACCATCTTTCAGGCTGGAATGAGGTTTCTTAGGTTAGAGCAATTGACTTACTTTCAGATGGAGGGAAGCTATTTAACCTGTTTCTCTGCTCTCTGTGAGTGGGACTCCGATACTCAAGATGGACTGGTATTTAGAAACTGTGTTCTTCTAACTCTAGCCCTCTTTAAATAGGAGCCCAATGCTTTCAATGGTGCAGAGTACTTTCCATTTACACCTCCTACTTGCTGTGCAGTCTTATTCCCAGAGACTTCCCTAGTGTGTAATTGCTGATGTCTGGTCCTCCCGTGTAATCCTCACCCAGGGCGATTGATCAAGTGGTGCCATTACATCACAAAGCTACAGCAGGATGTCATCTCACATGAGGGCCAATCAGTTGCCTCTTCTAACTCTAGCCCTCTTTAAATAGGAGCACAATGCTTTTAATGGTTCAGTGTACTTTCCCATTACACCTCCTACTTGCTGTGCAGTCATATTTACAGGTAGTTACCTAGTGTGTAATTGCTGATGTCTGGCCCTCCGGTGTAATGGTCACCCAGGGCGATTGGTCAAGTGGTGCCATTACATCACAAAGCTACAGCAGGATATCATCTAACATGAGGGCCAATCAGTTGCCTAGTACACAATAGGATACATGTATCATGGTATAGCAAAGGGAGCAATGTAGACAGGATGCCCAGCTGAAGACTAAGGTGGTGAGATGAAATGACCTAGGCCATTATTTGAAACGCATACATTTGTTTGAAGGAGTGGTTGATCATAACATTCTGGAGTACTCTATAGATTAGCTGATAGGGATGTGCTAAAATTAGGATGTTGGAATCTGTTATTCATAGTTTTTATTATTCCCACAAACCGTAGCGTAAACCTTCCTCCCTTAACACATCAGATCACTGAATTGCTATGGTGTTCCATAACCTATAATAATTCCTGTGAGAAGGGCACACTATCTCTTGTCTGCCAAAGAGATCTCTCTATCGAAGTCCTCATATAGGTGCTAGAGTTGTGTAGAGAGTACCAGCAAATGAGGCATAGGATGGAAAGAAGTCTGGCTATTTTGAAATCTAAATTGAGATTATAATTTTTAGTGAGCTTTGGATTGTCACAATGTTAGACCCGCCATAGTACTAATAATTGATGCTTTCATAAAAATCTTTTTTTGGTAGTGTTGCATTTGGTTTGGAAATATTCAAGTTCTAAAAATTGACTAACAGTGGACTTTTAAATCTGCAGATTATACTGAATGGCCAACAGAGGCAGTGTTGCAGATGAATATTTCTCTGCTTGCTGAGAGAAAAATAAAAAAAGAAAAGTCATTCCCCAGCCTTCTCCATGCCTCGATCAATATACATGGTAAGTCAAACTCTCATTTAATAATTTTGCCATTAATAAAAAGTTCATACCATCTGATGGCTCGCAGTGCCTTTTAGTGGGGTCTTCCGCATTTATATAATCTTCTAAGACAGTAGCAATATGGGTGATGCTATGGCTATCATGATAGTTTATCAAAGACTTTGACTGTCTATGTGGCTGACAAAATCTTCTTTAGATACTTGTGCAGGCAATTTCTCCTCTGAGTTAATTACCATCTTTCAGGCTGGAATGAGGTTTCTTAGGTTAGAGCAATTGACTTACTTTCAGATGGAGGGAAGCTATTTAACCTGTTTCTCTGCTCTCTGTGAGTGGGACTCCGATACTCAAGATGGACTGGTATTTAGAAACTGTGTTCTTCTAACTCTAGCCCTCTTTAAATAGGAGCCCAATGCTTTCAATGGTGCAGAGTACTTTCCATTTACACCTCCTACTTGCTGTGCAGTCTTATTCCCAGAGACTTCCCTAGTGTGTAATTGCTGATGTCTGGTCCTCCCGTGTAATCCTCACCCAGGGCGATTGATCAAGTGGTGCCATTACATCACAAAGCTACAGCAGGATGTCATCTCACATGAGGGCCAATCAGTTGCCTCTTCTAACTCTAGCCCTCTTTAAATAGGAGCACAATGCTTTTAATGGTTCAGTGTACTTTCCCATTACACCTCCTACTTGCTGTGCAGTCATATTTACAGGTAGTTACCTAGTGTGTAATTGCTGATGTCTGGCCCTCCGGTGTAATGGTCACCCAGGGCGATTGGTCAAGTGGTGCCATTACATCACAAAGCTACAGCAGGATATCATTTAACATGAGGGCCAATCAGTTGCCTAGTACACAATAGGATACATGTATCATGGTATAGCAAAGGGAGCAATGTAGACAGGATGCCCAGCTGAAGACTAAGGTGGTGAGATGAAATGACCTAGGCCATTATTTGAAACGCATACATTTGTTTGAAGGAGTGGTTGATCATAACATTCTGGAGTACTCTATAGATTAGCTGATAGGGATGTGCTAAAATTAGGATGTTGGAATTTGTTATTCATAGTTTTTATTATTCCCACAAACCGTAGCGTAAACCTTCCTCCCTTAACACATCAGATCACTGAATTGCTATGGTGTTCCATAACCTATAATAATTCCTGTGAGAAGGGCACACTATCTCTTGTCTGCCAAAGAGATCTCTCTATCGAAGTCCTCATATAGGTGCTAGAGTTGTGTAGAGAGTACCAGCAAATGAGGCATAGGATGGAAAGAAGTCTGGCTATTTTGAAATCTAAATTGAGATTATAATTTTTAGTGAGCTTTGGATTGTCACAATGTTAGACCCGCCATAGTACTAATAATTGATGCTTTCATAAAAATCTTTTTTTGGTAGTGTTGCATTTGGTTTGGAAATATTCAAGTTCTAAAAATTGACTAACAGTGGACTTTTAAATCTGCAGATTATACTGAATGGCCAACAGAGGCAGTGTTGCAGATGAATATTTCTCTGCTTGCTGAGAGAAAAATAAAAAAAGAAAAGTCATTCCTCAGCCTTCTCCATTCCTCGATAAATATACATGGTAAGTCAAACTCTCATTTAATAATTTTGCCATTAATAAAAAGTTCATACCATCTGATGGCTCGCAGTGCCTTTTAGTGGGGTCTTCCGCATTTATATAATCTTCTAAGACAGTAGCAATATGGGTGATGCTATGGCTATCATGATAGTTTATCAAAGACTTTGACTGTCTATGTGGCTGACAAAATCTTCTTTAGATACTTGTGCAGGCAATTTCTCCTCTGAGTTAATTACCATCTTTCAGGCTGGAATGAGGTTTCTTAGGTTAGAGCAATTGACTTACTTTCAGATGGAGGGAAGCTATTTAACCTGTTTCTCTGCTCTCTGTGAGTGGGACTCCGATACTCAAGATGGACTGGTATTTAGAAACTGTGTTCTTCTAACTCTAGCCCTCTTTAAATAGGAGCCCAATGCTTTCAATGGTGCAGAGTACTTTCCATTTACACCTCCTACTTGCTGTGCAGTCTTATTCCCAGAGACTTCCCTAGTGTGTAATTGCTGATGTCTGGTCCTCCCGTGTAATACTCACCCAGGGCGATTGATCAAGTGGTGCCATTACATCACAAAGCTACAGCAGGATGTCATCTCACATGAGGGCCAATCAGTTGCCTCTTCTAACTCTAGCCCTCTTTAAATAGGAGCACAATGCTTTTAATGGTTCAGTGTACTTTCCCATTACACCTCCTACTTGCTGTGCAGTCATATTTACAGGTAGTTACCTAGTGTGAAATTGCTGATGTCTGTTCCTCTGGTGTAATGGTCACCCAGGGCGATTGGTCAAGTGGTGCCATTACATCACAAAGCTACAGCAGGATATCATCTAACATGAGGGCCAATCAGTTGCCTAGTACACAATAGGATACATGTATCATGGTATAGCAAAGGGAGCAATGTAGACAGGATGCCCAGCTGAAGACTAAGGTGGTGAGATGAAATGACCTAGGCCATTATTTGAAACGTATACATTTGTTTGAAGGAGTGGTTGATCATAACATTCTGGAGTACTCTATAGGTTAGCTGATAGGGATGTGCTAAAATTAAGAATTTGGAATCTGTTATTCATAGTTTTTATTATTCCCACAAACCGTAGCGTAAACCTTCCTCCCTTAACACATCAGATCACTGAATTGCTATGGTGTTCCATAACCTATAATAATTCCTGTGAGAAGGGCTCACTATCTCTTGTCTGCCAAGGAGATCTCTATATCGAAGTCCTCATATAGGTGCTAGAGTTGTGTAGAGAGTACCAGCAAATGAGGCATAGGATGGAAAGAAGTCTGGCTATTTTGAAATCTAAATTGAGATTATAATTTTTAGTGAGCTTTGGATTGTCACAATGTTAGACCCGCCATAGTACTAATAATTGATGCTTCATAAAAATCTTTTTTTGGTAGTGTTGCATTTGGTTTGGAAATATTCAAGTTCTAAAAATTGACTAACAGTGGACTTTTCCATCTGCAGATTATACTGAATGGCCAACAGAGGCAGTGTTGCAGAGGAATATTTCTCTGCTTGCTGAGAGAAAAATAAAAAAAGAAAAGTCATTCCCCAGCCTTCTCCATGCCTCGATCAATATACATGGTAAGTCAAACTCTCATTTAATAATTTTGCCATTAATAAAAAGTTCATACCATCTGATGGCTCGCAGTGCCTTTTAGTGGGGTCTTCCGCATTTATATAATCTTCTAAGACGGTAGCAATATGGGTGATGCTATGGCTATCATGATAGTTTATCAAAGACTTTGACTGTCTATGTGGCTGACAAAATCTTCTTTAGATACTTGTGCAGGCAATTTCTCCTCTGAGTTAATTACCATCTTTCAGGCTGGAATGAGGTTCCTTAGGTTAGAGCAATTGACTTACTTTCAGATGGAGGGAAGCTATTTAACCTGTTTCTCTGCTCTCTGTGAGTGGGACTCCGATACTCAAGATGGACTGGTATTTAGAAACTGTGTTCTTCTAACTCTAGCCCTCTTTAAATAGGAGCCCAATGCTTTCAATGGTGCAGAGTACTTTCCATTTACACCTCCTACTTGCTGTGCAGTCTTATTCCCAGAGACTTCCCTAGTGTGTAATTGCTGATGTCTGGTCCTCCCGTGTAATCCTCACCCAGGGCGATTTATCAAGTGGTGCCATTACATCACAAATCTACAGCAGGATGTCATCTCACATGAGGGCCAATCAGTTGCCTCTTCTAACTCTAGCCCTCTTTAAATAGGAGCACAATGCTTTTAATGGTTCAGTGTACTTTCCCATTACACCTCCTACTTGCTGTGCAGTCATATTTACAGGTAGTTACCTAGTGTGTAATTGCTGATGTCTGGTCCTCCGGTGTAATGGTCACCCAGGGCGTTTGGTCAAGTGGTGCCATTACATCACAAAGCTACAGCAGGATATCATCTAACATGAGGGCCAATCAGTTGCCTAGTACACAATAGGATACATGTATCATGGTATAGCAAAGGGAGCAATGTAGACAGGATGCCCAGCTGAAGACTAAGGTGGTGAGATGAAATGACCTAGGCCATTATTTGAAACGTATACATTTGTTTGAAGGTGTGGTTGATCATAACATTCTGGAGTACTCTATAGATTAGCTGATAGGGATGTGCTAAAATTAAGATGTTGGAATCTGTTATTCATAGTTTTTATTATTCCCACAAACCGTAGCGTAAACCTTCCTCCCTTAACACATCAGATCACTGAATTGCTATGGTGTTCCATAACCTATAATAATTCCTGTGAGAAGGGCTTACTATCTCTTGTCTGCCAAAGAGATCTCTCTATCGAAGTCCTCATATAGGTGCTAGAGTTGTGTAGAGAGTACCAGCAAATGAGGCATAGGATGGAAAGAAGTCTGGCTATTTTGAAATCTAAATTGAGATTATAATTTTTAGTGAGCTTTGGATTGTCACAATGTTAGACCCGCCATAGTACTAATAATTGATGCTTCATAAAAATCTTTTTTTGGTAGTGTTGCATTTGGTTTGGAAATATTCAAGTTCTAAAAATTGACTAACAGTGGACTTTTCCATCTGCAGATTATAATGAATGGCCAACAGAGGCAGTGTTACAGAGGAATATTTCTCTGCTTGCTGAGAGAAAAATAAAAAAAGAAAAGTCATTCCCCAGCCTTCTCCATGCCTCGATCAATATACATGGTAAGTCAAACTCTCATTTAATAATTTTGCCATTAATAAAAAGTTCATACCATCTGATGGCTCGCAGTGCCTTTTAGTGGGGTCTTCCGCATTTATATAATCTTCTAAGACAGTAGCAATATGGGTGATGCTATGGCTATCATGATAGTTTATCAAAGACTTTGACTGTCTATGTGGCTGACAAAATCTTCTTTAGATACTTGTGCAGGCAATTTCTCCTCTGAGTTAATTACCATCTTTCAGGCTGGAATGAGGTTTCTTAGGTTAGAGCAATTGACTTACTTTCAGATGGAGGGAAGCTATTTAACCTGTTTCTCTGCTCTCTGTGAGTGGGACTCCGATACTCAAGATGGACTGGTATTTAGAAACTGTGTTCTTCTAACTCTAGCCCTCTTTAAATAGGAGCCCAATGCTTTCAATGGTGCAGAGTACTTTCCATTTACACCTCCTACTTGCTGTGCAGTCTTATTCCCAGAGACTTCCCTAGTGTGTAATTGCTGATGTCTGGTCCTCCCGTGTAATACTCACCCCGGGGCGATTGATCAAGTGGTGCCATTACATCACAAAGCTACAGCAGGATGTCATCTCACATGAGGGCCAATCAGTTGCCTCTTCTAACTCTAGCCCTCTTTAAATAGGAGCCCAATGCTTTCAATGGTGCAGAGTACTTTCCATTTACACCTCCTACTTGCTGTGCAGTCTTATTCCCAGAGACTTCCCTAGTGTGTAATTGCTGATGTCTGGTCCTCCAGTGTAATGGTCACCCAGGGCGATTGGTCAAGTGGTTCCATTACATCACAAAGCTACAGCAGGATATCATCTAACATGAGGGCCAATCAGTTGCCTAGTACACAATAGGATACATGTATCATGGTATAGCAAAGGGAGCAATGTAGACAGGATACCCAGCTGAAGACTAAGGTGGTGAGATGAAATGACCTAGGCCATTATTTGAAACGTATACATTTGTTTGAAGGTGTGGTTGATCATAACATTCTGGAGTACTCTATAGATTAGCTGATAGGGATGTGCTAAAATTAAGATGTTGGAATCTGTTATTCATAGTTTTTATTATTCCCACAAACCGTAGCGTAAACCTTCCTCCCTTAACACATCAGATCACTGAATTGCTATGGTGTTCCATAACCTATAATAATTCCTGTGAGAAGGGCACACTATCTCTTGTCTGCCAAAGAGATCTCTCTATCGAAGTCCTCATATAGGTGCTAGAGTTGTGTAGAGAGTACCAGCAAATGAGGCATAGGATTGAAAGAAGTCTGGCTATTTTGAAATCTAAATTGAGATTATAATTTTTAGTGAGCTTTGGATTGTCACAATGTTAGACCCGCCATAGTACTAATAATTGATGCTTCATAAAAATCTTTTTTTGGTAGTGTTGCATTTGGTTTGGCAATATTCAAGTTCTAAAAATTGACTAACAGTGGACTTTTCCATCTGCAGATTATACTGAATGGCCAACAGAGGCAGTGTTGCAGAGGAATATTTCTCTGCTTGCTGAGAGAAAAATAAAAAAAGAAAAGTCATTCCCCAGCCTTCTCCATGCCTCGATCAATATACATGGTAAGTCAAACTCTCATTTAATAATTTTGCCATTAATAAAAAGTTCATACCATCTGATGGCTCGCAGTGCCTTTTAGTGGGGTCTTCCGCATTTATATAATCTTCTAAGACGGTAGCAATATGGGTGATGCTATGGCCATCATGATAGTTTATCAAAGACTTTGACTGTCTATGTGGCTGACAAAATCTTCTTTAGATACTTGTGCAGGCAATTTCTCCCCTGAGTTAATTACCATCTTTCAGGCTGGAATGAGGTTTCTTAGGTTAGAGCAATTGACTTACTTTCAGATGGAGGGAAGCTATTTAACCTGTTTCTCTGCTCTCTGTGAGTGGGACTCCGATACTCAAGATGGACTGGTATTTAGAAACTGTGTTCTTCTAACTCTAGCCCTCTTTAAATAGGAGCCCAATGCTTTCAATGGTGCAGAGTACTTTCCATTTACACCTCCTACTTGCTGTTCAGTCTTATTCCCAGAGACTTCCCTAGTGTGTAATTGCTGATGTCTGGTCCTCCGGTGTAATCGTCACCCAGGGCGATTATTCAAGTGGTGCCATTATATCACAAAGCTACAGCAGGATATCATCTAACATGAAGGCCAATCAGTTGCCTAGTACGCAATAGGATACATGTATCATAGTATAGCAAAGGGAGCAATGTAGACAGGATACCCAGCTGAAGACTAAGGTGGTGAGATGAAATGACCTAGGCCATTATTTGAAACGTATACATTTGTTTGAAGGAGTGGTTGATCATAACATTCTGGAGTACTCTATAGGTTAGCTGATAGGGATGTGCTAAAATTAGGATGTTGGAATCTGTTATTCATAGTTTTTATTATTCCCACAAACCGTAGCGTAAACCTTCCTCCCTTAACACATCAGATCACTGAATTGCTATGGTGTTCCATAACCTATAATAATTCCTGTGAGAAGGGCACACTATCTCTTGTCTGCCAAAGAGATCTCTCTATCGAAGTCCTCATATAGGTGCTAGAGTTGTGTAGAGAGTACCAGCAAATGAGGCATAGGATGGAAAGAAGTCTGGCTATTTTGAAATCTAAATTGAGATTATAATTTTTAGTGAGCTTTGGATTGTCACAATGTTAGACCCGCCATAGTACTAATAATTGATGCTTCATAAAAATCTTTTTTTGGTAGTGTTGCATTTGGTTTGGAAATATTCAAGTTCTAAAAATTGACTAACAGTGGACTTTTCCATCTGCAGATTATACTGAATGGCCAACAGAGGCAGTGTTGCAGAGGAATATTTCTCTGCTTGCTGAGAGAAAAATAAAAAAAGAAAAGTCATTCCCCAGCCTTCTCCATGCCTCGATATATATACATGGTAAGTCAAACTCTCATTTAATAATTTTGCCATTAATAAAAAGTTCATACCATCTGATGGCTCGCAGTGCCTTTTAGTGGGGTCTTCCGCATTTATATAATCTTCTAAGACGGTAGCAATATGGGTGATGCTATGGCTATCATGATAGTTTATCAAAGACTTTGACAGTCTATGTGGCTGACAAAATCTTCTTTAGATACTTGTGCAGGCAATTTCTCCTCTGAGTTAATTACCATCTTTCAGGCTGGAATGAGGTTTCTTAGGTTAGAGCAATTGACTTACTTTCAGATGGAGGGAAGCTATTTAACCTGTTTCTCTGCTCTCTGTGAGTGGGACTCTGATACTCAAGATGGACTGGTATTTAGAAACTGTGTTTTTCTAACTCTAGCCCTCTTTAAATAGGAGCCCAATGCTTTCAATGGTGCAGAGTACTTTCCATTTACACCTCCTACTTGCTGTGCAGTCTTATTCCCAGAGACTTCCCTAGTGTGTAATTGCTGATGTCTGGTCCTCCGGTGTAATGGTCACCCAGGGCGATTGGTCAAGTGGTGCCATTACATCACAAAGCTACAGCAGGATATCATCTAACATAAGGGCCAATCAGTTGCCTAGTACACAATAGGATACATGTATCATGGTATAGCAAAGGGAGCAATGTAGACAGGATGCCCAGCTGAAGACTAAGGTGGTGAGATGAAATGACCTAGGCCATTATTTGAAACGTATACATTTGTTTGAAGGAGTGGTTGATCATAACATTCTGGAGTACTCTATAGGTTAGCTGATAGGGATGTGCTAAAATTAAGATGTTGGAATCTGTTATTCATAGTTTTTATTATTCCCACAAACCGTAGCGTAAACCTTCCTCCCTTAACACATCAGATCACTGAATTGCTATGGTGTTCCAGAACCTATAATAATTCCTGTGAGAAGGGCTCACTATCTCTTGTCTGCCAAAGAGATCTCTATATCGAAGTCCTCATATAGGTGCTAGAGTTGTGTAGAGAGTACCAGCAAATGAGGCATAGGATGGAAAGAAGTCTGGCTATTTTGAAATCTAAATTGAGATTATAATTTTTAGTGAGCTTTGGATTGTCACAATGTTAGACCCGCCATAGTACTAATAATTGATGCTTCATAAAAATCTTTTTTTTGGTAGTGTTGCATTTGGTTTGGAAATATTCAAGTTCTAAAAATTGACTAACAGTGGACTTTTCCATCTGCAGATTATACTGAATGGCCAACAGAGGCAGTGTTGCAGAGGAATATTTCTCTGCTTGCTGAGAGAAAAATAAAAAAAGAAAAGTCATTCCCCAGCCTTCTCCATGCCTCGATATATATACATGGTAAGTCAAACTCTCATTTAATAATTTTGCCATTAATAAAAAGTTCATACCATCTGATGGCTCGCAGTGCCTTTTAGTGGGGTCTTCCGCATTTATATAATCTTCTAAGATGGTAGCAATATGGGTGATGCTATGGCTATCATGATAGTTTATCAAAGACTTTGACTGTCTATGTGGCTGACAAAATCTTATTTAGATACTTGTGCAGGCAATTTCTCCCCTGAGTTAATTACCATCTTTCAGGATGGAATGAGGTTTCTTAGGTTAGAGCAATTGACTTACTTTCAGATGGAGGGAAGCTATTTAACCTGTTTCTCTGCTCTCTGTGAGTGGGACTCTGATACTCAAGATGGACTGGTATTTAGAAACTGTGTTCTTCTAACTCTAGCCCTCTTTAAATAGGAGCCCAATGCTTTCAATGGTGCAGAGTA
The DNA here is from genome assembly GCF_964263255.1 of Lissotriton vulgaris. Lineage (NCBI taxonomy): Eukaryota > Metazoa > Chordata > Amphibia > Caudata > Salamandridae > Lissotriton > Lissotriton vulgaris. The sequence continues at coordinate 273,586,587 of NC_141698.1, read as the reverse complement.
CTTTCCATTTACACCTCCTACTTGCTGTTCAGTCTTATTCCCAGAGACTTCCCTAGTGTGTAATTGCTGATGTCTGGTCCTCCGGTGTAATCGTCACCCAGGGCGATTATTCAAGTGGTGCCATTACATCACAAAGCTACAGCAGGATATCATCTAACATGAAGGCCAATCAGTTGCCTAGTACGCAATAGGATACATGTATCATAGTATAGCAAAGGGAGCAATGTAGACAGGATACCCAGCTGAAGACTAAGGTGGTGAGATGAAATGACCTAGGCCATTATTTGAAACGTATACATTTGTTTGAAGGAGTGGTTGATCATAACATTCTGGAGTACTCTATAGGTTAGCTGATAGGGATGTGCTAAAATTAGGATGTTGGAATCTGTTATTCATAGTTTTTATTATTCCCACAAACCGTAGCGTAAACCTTCCTCCCTTAACACATCAGATCACTGAATTGCTATGGTGTTCCATAACCTATAATAATTCCTGTGAGAAGGGCACACTATCTCTTGTCTGCCAAAGAGATCTCTCTATCGAAGTCCTCATATAGGTGCTAGAGTTGTGTAGAGAGTACCAGCAAATGAGGCATAGGATGGAAAGAAGTCTGGCTATTTTGAAATCTAAATTGAGATTATAATTTTTAGTGAGCTTTGGATTGTCACAATGTTAGACCCTCCATAGTACTAATAATTGATGCTTCATAAAAATCTTTTTTTGGTAGTGTTGCATTTGGTTTGGAAATATTCAAGTTCTAAAAATTGACTAACAGTGGACTTTTCCATCTGCAGATTATACTGAATGGCCAACAGAGGCAGTGTTGCAGAGGAATATTTCTCTGCTTGCTGAGAGAAAAATAAAAAAAGAAAAGTCATTCCCCAGCCTTCTCCATGCCTCGATATATATACATGGTAAGTCAAACTCTCATTTAATAATTTTGCCATTAATAAAAAGTTCATACCATCTGATGGCTCGCAGTGCCTTTTAGTGGGGTCTTCCGCATTTATATAATCTTCTAAGACGGTAGCAATATGGGTGATGCTATGGCTATCATGATAGTTTATCAAAGACTTTGACAGTCTATGTGGCTGACAAAATCTTCTTTAGATACTTGTGCAGGCAATTTCTCCTCTGAGTTAATTACCATCTTTCAGGCTGGAATGAGGTTTCTTAGGTTAGAGCAATTGACTTACTTTCAGATGGAGGGAAGCTATTTAACCTGTTTCTCTGCTCTCTGTGAGTGGGACTCTGATACTCAAGATGGACTGGTATTTAGAAACTGTGTTTTTCTAACTCTAGCCCTCTTTAAATAGGAGCCCAATGCTTTCAATGGTGCAGAGTACTTTCCATTTACACCTCCTACTTGCTGTGCAGTCTTATTCCCAGAGACTTCCCTAGTGTGTAATTGCTGATGTCTGGTCCTCCGGTGTAATGGTCACCCAGGGCGATTGGTCAAGTGGTGCCATTACATCACAAAGCTACAGCAGGATATCATCTAACATAAGGGCCAATCAGTTGCCTAGTACACAATAGGATACATGTATCATGGTATAGCAAAGGGAGCAATGTAGACAGGATGCCCAGCTGAAGACTAAGGTGGTGAGATGAAATGACCTAGGCCATTATTTGAAACGTATACATTTGTTTGAAGGAGTGGTTGATCATAACATTCTGGAGTACTCTATAGGTTAGCTGATAGGGATGTGCTAAAATTAAGATGTTGGAATCTGTTATTCATAGTTTTTATTATTCCCACAAACCGTAGCGTAAACCTTCCTCCCTTAACACATCAGATCACTGAATTGCTATGGTGTTCCAGAACCTATAATAATTCCTGTGAGAAGGGCTCACTATCTCTTGTCTGCCAAAGAGATCTCTATATCGAAGTCCTCATATAGGTGCTAGAGTTGTGTAGAGAGTACCAGCAAATGAGGCATAGGATGGAAAGAAGTCTGGCTATTTTGAAATCTAAATTGAGATTATAATTTTTAGTGAGCTTTGGATTGTCACAATGTTAGACCCGCCATAGTACTAATAATTGATGCTTCATAAAAATCTTTTTTTTGGTAGTGTTGCATTTGGTTTGGAAATATTCAAGTTCTAAAAATTGACTAACAGTGGACTTTTCCATCTGCAGATTATACTGAATGGCCAACAGAGGCAGTGTTGCAGAGGAATATTTCTCTGCTTGCTGAGAGAAAAATAAAAAAAGAAAAGTCATTCCCCAGCCTTCTCCATGCCTCGATATATATACATGGTAAGTCAAACTCTCATTTAATAATTTTGCCATTAATAAAAAGTTCATACCATCTGATGGCTCGCAGTGCCTTTTAGTGGGGTCTTCCGCATTTATATAATCTTCTAAGATGGTAGCAATATGGGTGATGCTATGGCTATCATGATAGTTTATCAAAGACTTTGACTGTCTATGTGGCTGACAAAATCTTATTTAGATACTTGTGCAGGCAATTTCTCCCCTGAGTTAATTACCATCTTTCAGGATGGAATGAGGTTTCTTAGGTTAGAGCAATTGACTTACTTTCAGATGGAGGGAAGCTATTTAACCTGTTTCTCTGCTCTCTGTGAGTGGGACTCCGATACTCAAGATGGACTGGTATTTAGAAACTGTGTTCTTCTAACTCTAGCCCTCTTTAAATAGGAGCCCAATGCTTTCAATGGTGCAGAGTACTTTCCATTTACACCTCCTACTTGCTGTGCAGTCTTATTCCCAGAGACTTCCCTAGTGTGTAATTGCTGATGTCTGGTCCTCCGGTGTAATGGTCACCCAGGGCGATTGGTCAAGTGGTGCCATTACATCACAAAGCTACAGCAGGATGTCATCTAACATGAGGGCCAATCAGTTGCCTAGTACACAATAGGATACATGTATCATGGTATAGCAAAGGGAGCAATGTAGACAGGATGCCCAGCTGAAGACTAAGGTGGTGAGATGAAATGACCTAGGCCATTATTTGAAACGTATACATTTGTTTGAAGGAGTGGTTGATCATAACATTCTGGAGTACTCTATAGGTTAGCTGATAGGGATGTGCTAAAATTAGGATGTTGGAATCTGTTATTCATAGTTTTTATTATTCCCACAAACCGTAGCGTAAACCTTCCTCCCTTAACACATCAGATCACTGAATTGCTATGGTGTTCCATAACCTATAATAATTCCTGTGAGAAGGGCACACTATCTCTTGTCTGCCAAAGAGATCTCTCTATCGAAGTCCTCATATAGGTGCTAGAGTTGTGTAGAGAGTACCAGCAAATGAGGCATAGGATTGAAAGGAGTCTGGCTATTTTGAAATCTAAATTGAGATTATAATTTTTAGTGAGCTTTGGATTGTCACAATGTAAGACCCGCCATAGTACTAATAATTGATGCTTCATAAAAATCTTTTTTTGGTAGTGTTGCATTTGGTTTGGAAATATTCAAGTTCTAAAAATTGACTAACAGTGGACTTTTACATCTGCAGATTATACTGAATGGCCAACAGAGGCAGTGTTGCAGAGGAATATTTCTCTGCTTGCTGAGAGAAAAATAAAAAAAGAAAAGTCATTCCCCAGCCTTCTCCATGCCTCGATCAATATACATGGTAAGTCAAACTCTCATTTAATAATTTTGCCATTAATAAAAAGTTCATACCATCTGATGGCTCGCAGTGCCTTTTAGTGGGGTCTTCCGCATTTATATAATCTTCTAAGACGGTAGCAATATGGGTGATGCTATGGCTATCATGATAGTTTATCAAAGACTTTGACTGTCTATGTGGCTGACAAAATCTTCTTTAGATACTTGTGCAGGCAATTTCTCCCCTGAGTTAATTACCATCTTTCAGGCTGGAATGAGGTTTCTTAGGTTAGAGCAATTGACTTACTTTCAGATGGAGGGAAGCTATTTAACCTGTTTCTCTGCTCTCTGTGAGTGGGACTCCGATACTCAAGATGGACTGGTATTTAGAAACTGTGTTCTTCTAACTCTAGCCCTCTTTAAATAGGAGCCCAATACTTTCAATGGTGCAGAGTACTTTCCATTTACACCTCCTACTTGCTGTGCAGTCTTATTCCCAGAGACTTCCCTAGTGTGTAATTGCTGATGTCTGGTCCTCCGGTGTAATGGTCACCCAGGGCGATTGGTCAAGTGGTGCCATTACATCACAAAGCTACAGCAGGATATCATCTAACATGAGGGCCAATCAGTTGCCTAGTACACAATAGGATACATGTATCATGGTATAGCAAAGGGAGCAATGTAGACAGGATGCCCAGCTGAAGACTAAGGTGGTGAAATGAAATGACCTAGGCCATTATTTGAAACATATACATTTGTTTGAAGGAGTGGTTGATCATAACATTCTGGAGTACTCTATAGGTTAGCTGATAGGGATGTGCTAAAATTAGGATGTTGGAATCTGTTATTCATAGTTTTTATTATTCCCACAAACCGTAGCGTAAACCTTCCTCCCTTAACACATCAGATCACTGAATTGCTTTGGTGTTCCATAACCTATAATAATTCCTGTGAGAAGGGCACACTATCTCTTGTCTGCCAAAGAGATCTCTCTATCGAAGTCCTCATATAGGTGCTAGAGTTGTGTAGAGAGTACCAGCAAATGAGGCATAGGATTGAAAGAAGTCTGGCTATTTTGAAATCTAAATTGAGATTATAATTTTTAGTGAGCTTTGGATTGTCACAATGTTAGACCCGCCATAGTACTAATAATTGATGCTTCATAAAAATCTTTTTTTGGTAGTGTTGCATTTGGTTTGGAAATATTCAAGTTCTAAAAATTGACTAACAGTGGACTTTTCCATCTGCAGATTATACTGAATGGCCAACAGAGGCAGTGTTGCAGAGGAATATTTCTCTGCTTGCTGAGAGAAAAATAAAAAAAGAAAAGTCATTCCCCAGCCTTCTCCATGCCTCGATCAATATACATGGTAAGTCAAACTCTCATTTAATAATTTTGCCATTAATAAAAAGTTCATACCATCTGATGGCTCGCAGTGCCTTTTAGTGGGGTCTTCCGCATTTATATAATCTTCTAAGACGGTAGCAATATGGGTGATGCTATGGCTATCATGATAGTTTATCAAAGACTTTGACTGTCTATGTGGCTGACAAAATCTTCTTTAGATACTTGTGCAGGCAATTTCTCCCCTGAGTTAATTACCATCTTTCAGGCTGGAATGAGGTTTCTTAGGTTAGAGCAATTGACTTACTTTCAGATGGAGGGAAGCTATTTAACCTGTTTCTCTGCTCTCTGTGAGTGGGACTCCGATACTCAAGATGGACTGGTATTTAGAAACTGTGTTCTTCTAACTCTAGCCCTCTTTAAATAGGAGCCCAATGCTTTCAATGGTGCAGAGTACTTTCCATTTACACCTCCTACTTGCTGTTCAGTCTTATTCCCAGAGACTTCCCTAGTGTGTAATTGCTGATGTCTGGTCCTCCGGTGTAATGGTCACCCAGGGCGATTGGTCAAGTGGTGCCATTACATCACAAAGCTACAGCAGGATATCATCTAACATGAGGGCCAATCAGTTGCCTAGTACACAATAGGATACATGTATCATGGTATAGCAAAGGGAGCAATGTAGACAGGATGCCCAGCTGAAGACTAAGGTGGGGAGATGAAATGACCTAGGCCATTATTTGAAACGTATACATTTGTTTGAAGGAGTGGTTGATCATAAAATTCTGGAGTACTCTATAGGTTAGCTGATAGGGATGTGCTAAAATTAAGATGTTGGAATCTGTTATTCATAGTTTTTATTATTCCCACAAACCGTAGCGTAAACCTTCCTCCCTTAACACATCAGATCACTGAATTGCTATGGTGTTCCATAACCTATAATAATTCCTGTGAGAAGGGCACACTATCTCTTGTCTGCCAAAGAGATCTCTCTATCGAAGTCCTCATATAGGTGCTAGAGTTGTGTAGAGAGTACCAGCAAATGAGGCATAGGATTGAAAGAAGTCTGGCTATTTTGAAATCTAAATTGAGATTATAATTTTTAGTGAGCTTTGGATTGTCACAATGTTAGACCCGCCATAGTACTAATAATTGATGCTTCATAAAAATCTTTTTTTGGTAGTGTTGCATTTGGTTTGGCAATATTCAAGTTCTAAAAATTGACTAACAGTGGACTTTTCCATCTGCAGATTATACTGAATGGCCAACAGAGGCAGTGTTGCAGAGGAATATTTCTCTGCTTGCTGAGAGAAAAATAAAAAAAGAAAAGTCATTCCCCAGCCTTCTCCATGCCTCGATCAATATACATGGTAAGTCAAACTCTCATTTAATAATTTTGCCATTAATAAAAAGTTCATACCATCTGATGGCTCGCAGTGCCTTTTAGTGGGGTCTTCCGCATTTATATAATCTTCTAAGACGGTAGCAATATGGGTGATGCTATGGCCATCATGATAGTTTATCAAAGACTTTGACTGTCTATGTGGCTGACAAAATCTTCTTTAGATACTTGTGCAGGCAATTTCTCCCCTGAGTTAATTACCATCTTTCAGGCTGGAATGAGGTTTCTTAGGTTAGAGCAATTGACTTACTTTCAGATGGAGGGAAGCTATTTAACCTGTTTCTCTGCTCTCTGTGAGTGGGACTCCGATACTCAAGATGGACTGGTATTTAGAAACTGTGTTCTTCTAACTCTAGCCCTCTTTAAATAGGAGCCCAATGCTTTCAATGGTGCAGAGTACTTTCCATTTACACCTCCTACTTGCTGTTCAGTCTTATTCCCAGAGACTTCCCTAGTGTGTAATTGCTGATGTCTGGTCCTCCGGTGTAATCGTCACCCAGGGCGATTATTCAAGTGGTGCCATTACATCACAAAGCTACAGCAGGATATCATCTAACATGAAGGCCAATCAGTTGCCTAGTACGCAATAGGATACATGTATCATAGTATAGCAAAGGGAGCAATGTAGACAGGATACCCAGCTGAAGACTAAGGTGGTGAGATGAAATGACCTAGGCCATTATTTGAAACGTATACATTTGTTTGAAGGAGTGGTTGATCATAACATTCTGGAGTACTCTATAGGTTAGCTGATAGGGATGTGCTAAAATTAGGATGTTGGAATCTGTTATTCATAGTTTTTATTATTCCCACAAACCGTAGCGTAAACCTTCCTCCCTTAACACATCAGATCACTGAATTGCTATGGTGTTCCATAACCTATAATAATTCCTGTGAGAAGGGCACACTATCTCTTGTCTGCCAAAGAGATCTCTCTATCGAAGTTCTCATATAGGTGCTAGAGTTGTGTAGAGAGTACCAGCAAATGAGGCATAGGATGGAAAGAAGTCTGGCTATTTTGAAATCTAAATTGAGATTATAATTTTTAGTGAGCTTTGGATTGTCACAATGTTAGACCCGCCATAGTACTAATAATTGATGCTTCATAAAAATCTTTTTTTGGTAGTGTTGCATTTGGTTTGGAAATATTCAAGTTCTAAAAATTGACTAACAGTGGACTTTTCCATCTGCAGATTATACTGAATGGCCAACAGAGGCAGTGTTGCAGAGGAATATTTCTCTGCTTGCTGAGAGAAAAATAAAAAAAGAAAAGTCATTCCCCAGCCTTCTCCATGCCTCGATATATATACATGGTAAGTCAAACTCTCATTTAATAATTTTGCCATTAATAAAAAGTTCATACCATCTGATGGCTCGCAGTGCCTTTTAGTGGGGTCTTCCGCATTTATATAATCTTCTAAGACGGTAGCAATATGGGTGATGCTATGGCTATCATGATAGTTTATCAAAGACTTTGACTGTCTATGTGGCTGACAAAATCTTCTTTAGATACTTGTGCAGGCAATTTCTCCCCTGAGTTAATTACCATCTTTCAGGCTGGAATGAGGTTTCTTAGGTTAGAGCAATTGACTTACTTTCAGATGGAGGGAAGCTATTTATTCTGTTTCTCTGCTCTCTGTGAGTGGGACTCCGATACTCAAGATGGACTGGTATTTAGAAACTGTGTTCTTCTAACTCTAGCCCTCTTTAAATAGGAGCCCAATGCTTTCAATGGTGCAGAGTACTTTCCATTTACACCTCCTACTTGCTGTTCAGTCTTATTCCCAGAGACTTCCCTAGTGTGTAATTGCTGATGTCTGGTCCTCCGGTGTAATCGTCACCCAGGGCGATTATTCAAGTGGTGCCATTACATCACAAAGCTACAGCAGGATATCATCTAACATGAGGGCCAATCAGTTGCCTAGTACGCAATAGGATACATGTATCATGGTATAGCAAAGGGAGCAATGTAGACAGGATACCCAGCTGAAGACTAAGGTGGTGAGATGAAATGACCTTAGCCATTATTTGAAACGTATACATTTGTTTGAAGGAGTGGTTGATCATAACATTCTGGAGTACTCTATAGGTTAGCTGATAGGGATGTGCTAAAATTAGGATGTTGGAATCTGTTATTCATAGTTTTTATTATTCCCACAAACCGTAGCGTAAACCTTCCTCCCTTAACACATCAGATCACTGAATTGCTATGGTGTTCCATAACCTATAATAATTCCTGTGAGAAGGGCACACTTTCTCTTGTCTGCCAAAGAGATCTCTCTATCGAAGTCCTCATATAGGTGCTAGAGTTGTGTAGAGAGTACCAGCAAATGAGGCATAGGATGGAAAGAAGTCTGGCTATTTTGAAATCTAAATTGAGATTATAATTTTTAGTGAGCTTTGGATTGTCACAATGTTAGACCCGCCATAGTACTAATAATTGATGCTTCATAAAAATCTTTTTTTGGTAGTGTTGCATTTGGTTTGGAAATATTCAAGTTCTAAAAATTGACTAACAGTGGACTTTTCCATCTGCAGATTATACTGAATGGCCAACAGAGGCAGTGTTGCAGAGGAATATTTCTCTGCTTGCTGAGAGAAAAATAAAAAAAGAAAAGTCATTCCCCAGCCTTCTCCATGCCTCGATATATATACATGGTAAGTCAAACTCTCATTTAATAATTTTGCCATTAATAAAAAGTTCATACCATCTGATGGCTCGCAGTGCCTTTTAGTGGGGTCTTCCGCATTTATATAATCTTCTAAGACGGTAGCAATATGGGTGATGCTATGGCTATCATGATAGTTTATCAAAGACTTTGACTGTCTATGTGGCTGACAAAATCTTCTTTAGATACTTGTGCAGGCAATTTCTCCCCTGAGTTAATTACCATCTTTCAGGCTGGAATGAGGTTTCTTAGGTTAGAGCAATTGACTTACTTTCAGATGGAGGGAAGCTATTTATTCTGTTTCTCTGCTCTCTGTGAGTGGGACTCCGATACTCAAGATGGACTGGTATTTAGAAACTGTGTTCTTCTAACTCTAGCCCTCTTTAAATAGGAGCCCAATGCTTTCAATGGTGCAGAGTACTTTCCATTTACACCTCCTACTTGCTGTTCAGTCTTATTCCCAGAGACTTCCCTAGTGTGTAATTGCTGATGTCTGGTCCTCCGGTGTAATCGTCACCCAGGGCGATTATTCAAGTGGTGCCATTACATCACAAAGCTACAGCAGGATATCATCTAACATGAGGGCCAATCAGTTGCCTAGTACGCAATAGGATACATGTATCATGGTATAGCAAAGGGAGCAATGTAGACAGGATACCCAGCTGAAGACTAAGGTGGTGAGATGAAATGACCTTAGCCATTATTTGAAACGTATACATTTGTTTGAAGGAGTGGTTGATCATAACATTCTGGAGTACTCTATAGGTTAGCTGATAGGGATGTGCTAAAATTAGGATGTTGGAATCTGTTATTCATAGTTTTTATTATTCCCACAAACCGTAGCGTAAACCTTCCTCCCTTAACACATCAGATCACTGAATTGCTATGGTGTTCCATAACCTATAATAATTCCTGTGAGAAGGGCACACTTTCTCTTGTCTGCCAAAGAGATCTCTCTATCGAAGTCCTCATATAGGTGCTAGAGTTGTGTAGAGAGTACCAGCAAATGAGGCATAGGATGGAAAGAAGTCTGGCTATTTTGAAATCTAAATTGAGATTATAATTTTTAGTGAGCTTTGGATTGTCACAATGTTAGACCCGCCATAGTACTAATAATTGATGCTTCATAAAAATCTTTTTTTGGTAGTGTTGCATTTGGTTTGGAAATATTCAAGTTCTAAAAATTGACTAACAGTGGACTTTTCCATCTGCAGATTATACTGAATGGCCAACAGAGGCAGTGTTGCAGAGGAATATTTCTCTGCTTGCTGAGAGAAAAATAAAAAAAGAAAAGTCATTCCCCAGCCTTCTCCATGCCTCGATCAATATACATGGTAAGTCAAACTCTCATTTAATAATTTTGCCATTAATAAAAAGTTCATACCATCTGATGGCTCGCAGTGCCTTTTAGTGGGGTCTTCCGCATTTATATAATCTTCTAAGACGGTAGCAATATGGGTGATGCTATGGCTATCATGATAGTTTATCAAAGACTTTGACAGTCTATGTGGCTGACAAAATCTTCTTTAGATACTTGTGCAGGCAATTTCTCCTCTGAGTTAATTACCATCTTTCAGGCTGGAATGAGGTTTCTTAGGTTAGAGCAATTGACTTACTTTCAGATGGAGGGAAGCTATTTAACCTGTTTCTCTGCTCTCTGTGAGTGGGACTCTGATACTCAAGATGGACTGGTATTTAGAAACTGTGTTTTTCTAACTCTAGCCCTCTTTAAATAGGAGCCCAATGCTTTCAATGGTGCAGAGTACTTTCCATTTACACCTCCTACTTGCTGTGCAGTCTTATTCCCAGAGACTTCCCTAGTGTGTAATTGCTGATGTCTGGTCCTCCGGTGTAATGGTCACCCAGGGCGATTGGTCAAGTGGTGCCATTACATCACAAAGCTACAGCAGGATATCATCTAACATGAGGGCCAATCAGTTGCCTAGTACACAATAGGATACATGTATCATGGTATAGCAAAGGGAGCAATGTAGACAGGATGCCCAGCTGAAGACTAAGGTGGTGAGATGAAATGACCTAGGCCATTATTTGAAACGTATACATTTGTTTGAAGGAGTGGTTGATCATAACATTCTGGAGTACTCTATAGGTTAGCTGATAGGGATGTGCTAAAATTAGGATGTTGGAATCTGTTATTCATAGTTTTTATTATTCCCACAAACCGTAGCGTAAACCTTCCTCCCTTAACACATCAGATCACTGAATTGCTATGGTGTTCCATAACCTATAATAATTCCTGTGAGAAGGGCTCACTATCTCTTGTCTGCCAAAGAGATCTCTATATCGAAGTCCTCATATAGGTGCTAGAGTTGTGTAGAGAGTACCAGCAAATGAGGCATAGGATTGAAAGAAGTCTGGCTATTTTGAAATCTAAATTGAGATTATAATTTTTAGTGAGCTTTGGATTGTCACAATGTAAGACCCGCCATAGTACTAATAATTGATGCTTCATAAAAATCTTTTTTTGGTAGTGTTGCATTTGGTTTGGAAATATTCAAGTTCTAAAAATTGACTAACAGTGGACTTTTCCATCTGCAGATTATACTGAATGGCCAACAGAGGCAGTGTTGCAGAGGAATATTTCTCTGCTTGCTGAGAGAAAAATAAAAAAAGAAAAGTCATTCCCCAGCCTTCTCCATGCCTCGATCAATATACATGGTAAGTCAAACTCTCATTTAATAATTTTGCCATTAATAAAAAGTTCATACCATCTGATGGCTCGCAGTGCCTTTTAGTGGGGTCTTCCGCATTTATATAATCTTCTAAGACGGTAGCAATATGGGTGATGCTATGGCTATCATGATAGTTTATCAAAGACTTTGACAGTCTATGTGGCTGACAAAATCTTCTTTAGATACTTGTGCAGGCAATTTCTCCTCTGAGTTAATTACCATCTTTCAGGCTGGAATGAGGTTTCTTAGGTTAGAGCAATTGACTTACTTTCAGATGGAGGGAAGCTATTTAACCTGTTTCTCTGCTCTCTGTGAGTGGGACTCTGATACTCAAGATGGACTGGTATTTAGAAACTGTGTTTTTCTAACTCTAGCCCTCTTTAAATAGGAGCCCAATACTTTCAATGGTGCAGAGTACTTTCCATTTACACCTCCTACTTGCTGTGCAGTCTTATTCCCAGAGACTTCCCTAGTGTGTAATTGCTGATGTCTGGTCCTCCGGTGTAATGGTCACCCAGGGCGATTGGTCAAGTGGTGCCATTACATCACAAAGCTACAGCAGGATGTCATCTAACATGAGGGCCAATCAGTTGCCTAGTACACAATAGGATACATGTATCATGGTATAGCAAAGGGAGCAATGTAGACAGGATGCCCAGCTGAAGACTAAGGTGGTGAGATGAAATGACCTAGGCCATTATTTGAAACGTATACATTTGTTTGAAGGAGTGGTTGATCATAACATTCTGGAGTACTCTATAGGTTAGCTGATAGGGATGTGCTAAAATTAGGATGTTGGAATCTGTTATTCATAGTTTTTATTATTCCCACAAACCGTAGCGTAAACCTTCCTCCCTTAACACATCAGATCACTGAATTGCTATGGTGTTCCATAACCTATAATAATTCCTGTGAGAAGGGCACACTATCTCTTGTCTGCCAAAGAGATCTCTCTATCGAAGTCCTCATATAGGTGCTAGAGTTGTGTAGAGAGTACCAGCAAATGAGGCATAGGATTGAAAGAAGTCTGGCTATTTTGAAATCTAAATTGAGATTATAATTTTTAGTGAGCTTTGGATTGTCACAATGTTAGACCCGCCATAGTACTAATAATTGATGCTTCATAAAAATCTTTTTTTGGTAGTGTTGCATTTGGTTTGGAAATATTCAAGTTTAAAAAATTGACTAACAGTGGACTTTTCCATCTGCAGATTATACTGAATGGCCAACAGAGGCAGTGTTGCAGAGGAATATTTCTCTGCTTGCTGAGAGAAAAATAAAAAAAGAAAAGTCATTCCCCAGCCTTCTCCATGCCTCGATCAATATACATGGTAAGTCAAACTCTCATTTAATAATTTTGCCATTAATAAAAAGTTCATACCATCTGATGGCTCGCAGTGCCTTTTAGTGGGGTCTTCCGCATTTATATAATCTTCTAAGACGGTAGCAATATGGGTGATGCTATGGCTATCATGATAGTTTATCAAAGACTTTGACAGTCTATGTGGCTGACAAAATCTTCTTTAGATACTTGTGCAGGCAATTTCTCCTCTGAGTTAATTACCATCTTTCAGGCTGGAATGAGGTTTCTTAGGTTAGAGCAATTGACTTACTTTCAGATGGAGGGAAGCTATTTAACCTGTTTCTCTGCTCTCTGTGAGTGGGACTCCGATACTCAAGATGGACTGGTATTTAGAAACTGTGTTTTTCTAACTCTAGCCCTCTTTAAATAGGAGCCCAATGCTTTCAATGGTGCAGAGTACTTTCCATTTACACCTAGTACTTGCTGTGCAGTCTTATTCCCAGAGACTTCCCTAGTGTGTAATTGCTGATGTCTGGTCCTCCGGTGTAATGGTCACCCAGGGCGATTGGTCAAGTGGTGCCATTACATCACAAAGCTACAGCAGGATATCATCTAACATGAGGGCCAATCAGTTGCCTAGTACACAATAGGATACATGTATCATGGTATAGCAAAGGGAGCAATGTAGACAGGATGCCCAGCTGAAGACTAAGGTGGTGAGATGAAATGACCTAGGCCATTATTTGAAACGTATACATTTGTTTGAAGGAGTGGTTGATCATAACATTCTGGAGTACTCTATAGGTTAGCTGATAGGGATGTGCTAAAATTAAGATGTTGGAATCTGTTATTCATAGTTTTTATTATTCCCACAAACCGTAGCGTAAACCTTCCTCCCTTAACACATCAGATCACTGAATTGCTATGGTGTTCCAGAACCTATAATAATTCCTGTGAGAAGGGCTCACTATCTCTTGTCTGCCAAAGAGATCTCTATATCGAAGTCCTCATATAGGTGCTAGAGTTGTGTAGAGAGTACCAGCAAATGAGGCATAGGATGGAAAGAAGTCTGGCTATTTTGAAATCTAAATTGAGATTATAATTTTTAGTGAGCTTTGGATTGTCACAATGTAAGACCCGCCATAGTACTAATAATTGATGCTTCATAAAAATCTTTTTTTGGTAGTGTTGCATTTGGTTTGGAAATATTCAAGTTCTAAAAATTGACTAACAGTGGACTTTTCCATCTGCAGATTATACTGAATGGCCAACAGAGGCAGTGTTGCAGAGGAATATTTCTCTGCTTGCTGAGAGAAAAATAAAAAAAGAAAAGTCATTCCCCAGCCTTCTCCATGCCTCGATATATATACATGGTAAGTCAAACTCTCATTTAATAATTTTGCCATTAATAAAAAGTTCATACCATCTGATGGCTCGCAGTGCCTTTTAGTGGGGTCTTCCGCATTTATATAATCTTCTAAGACGGTAGCAATATGGGTGATGCTATGGCTATCATGATAGTTTATCAAAGACTTTGACTGTCTATGTGGCTGACAAAATCTTCTTTAGATACTTGTGCAGGCAATTTCTCCCCTGAGTTAATTACCATCTTTCAGGCTGGAATGAGGTTTCTTAGGTTAGAGCAATTGACTTACTTTCAGATGGAGGGAAGCTATTTAACCTGTTTCTCTGCTCTCTGTGAGGGGACTCCGATACTCAAGATGGACTGGTATTTAGAAACTGTGTTCTTCTAACTCTAGCCCTCTTTAAATAGGAGCCCAATGCTTTCAATGGTGCAGAGTACTTTCCATTTACACCTCCTACTTGCTGTGCAGTCTTATTCCCAGAGACTTCCCAAGTGTGTAATTGCTGATGTCTGGTCCTCCCGTGTAATCCTCACCCAGGGCGATTGATCAAGTGGTGCCATTACATCACAAAGCTACAGCAGGATGTCATCTCACATGAGGGCCAATCAGTTGCCTCTTCTAACTCTAGCCCTCTTTAAATAGGAGCACAATGCTTTTAAGGGTTCAGTGTACTTTCCCATTACACCTCCTACTTGCTGTGCAGTCATATTTACAGGTAGTTACCTATTGTGTAATTGCTGATGTCTGGTCCTCCGGTGTAATGGTCACCCAGGGCGATTGGTCAAGTGGTGCCATTACATCACAAAGCTACAGCAGGATATCATCTAACATGAGGGCCAATCAGTTGCCTAGTACACAATAGGATACATGTATCATGGTATAGCAAAGGGAGCAATGTAGACAGGATGCCCAGCTGAAGACTAAGGTGGTGAGATGAAATGACCTTGGCCATTATTTGAAACGTATACATTCGTTTGAAGGAGTGGTTGATCATAACATTCTGGAGTACTCTATAGGTTAGCTGATAGGGATGTGCTAAAATTAAGATGTTGGAATCTGTTATTCATAGTTTTTATTATTCCCACAAACCGTAGCGTAAACCTTCCTCCCTTAACACATCAGATCACTGAATTGCTATGGTGTTCCATAACCTATAATAATTCCTGTGAGAAGGGCTCACTATCTCTTGTCTGCCAAAGAGATCTCTATAGCAAAGTCCTCATATAGGTGCTAGAGTTGTGTAGAGAGTACCAGCAAATGAGGCATAGGATGGAAAGAAGTCTGGCTATTTTGAAATCTAAATTGAGATTATAATTTTTAGTGAGCTTTGGATTGTCACAATGTTAGACCCGCCATAGTACTAATAATTGATGCTTCATAAAAATCTTTTTTTGGTAGTGTTGCATTTGGTTTGGAAATATTCAAGTTCTAAAAATTGACTAACAGTGGACTTTTCCATCTGCAGATTATACTGAATGGCCAACAGAGGCAGTGTTGCAGAGGAATATTTCTCTGCTTGCTGAGAGAAAAATAAAAAAAGAAAAGTATCTCCCCAGCCTTCTCCATGCCTCGATCAATATACATGGTAAGTCAAACTCTCATTTAATAATTTTGCCATTAATAAAAAGTTCATACCATCTGATGGCTCGCAGTGCCTTTTAGTGGGGTCTTCCGCATTTATATAATCTTCTAAGACGGTAGCAATATGGGTGATGCTATGGCTATCATGATAGTTTATCAAAGACTTTGACAGTCTATGTGGCTGACAAAATCTTCTTTAGATACTTGTGCAGGCAATTTCTCCTCTGAGTTAATTACCATCTTTCAGGCTGGAATGAGGTTTCTTAGGTTAGAGCAATTGACTTACTTTCAGATGGAGGGAAGCTATTTAACCTGTTTCTCTGCTCTCTGTGAGTGGGACTCTGATACTCAAGATGGACTGGTATTTAGAAACTGTGTTTTTCTAACTCTAGCCCTCTTTAAATAGGAGCCCAATGCTTTCAATGGTGCAGAGTACTTTCCATTTACACCTCCTACTTGCTGTGCAGTCTTATTCCCAGAGACTTCCCTAGTGTTTAATTGCTGATGTCTGGTCCTCCGGTGTAATGGTCACCCAGGGCGATTGGTCAAGTGGTGCCATTACATCACAAAGCTACAGCAGGATATCATCTAACATGAGGGCCAATCAGTTGCCTAGTACACAATAGGATACATGTATCATGGTATAGCAAAGGGAGCAATGTAGACAGGATGCCCAGCTGAAGACTAAGGTGGTGAGATGAAATGACCTAGGCCATTATTTGAAACGTATACATTTGTTTGAAGGAGTGGTTGATCATAACATTCTGGAGTACTCTATAGGTTAGCTGATAGGGATGTGCTAAAATTAGGATGTTGGAATCTGTTATTCATAGTTTTTATTATTCTCACAAACCGTAGCGTAAACCTTCCTCCCTTAACACATCAGATCACTGAATTGCTATGGTGTTCCATAACCTATAATAATTCCTGTGAGAAGGGCACACTATCTCTTGTCTGCCAAAGAGATCTCTCTATCGAAGTCCTCATATAGGTGCTAGAGTTGTGTAGAGAGTACCAGCAAATGAGGCATAGGATGGAAAGAAGTCTGGCTATTTTGAAATCTAAATTGAGATTATAATTTTTAGTGAGCTTTGGATTGTCACAATGTTAGACCCGCCATAGTACTAATAATTGATGCTTCATAAAAATCTTTTTTTGGTAGTGTTGCATTTGGTTTGGAAATATTCAAGTTCTAAAAATTGACTAACAGTGGACTTTTCCATCTGCAGATTATACTGAATGGCCAACAGAGGCAGTGTTGCAGAGGAATATTTCTCTGCTTGCTGAGAGAAAAATAAAAAAAGAAAAGTCGTTCCCCAGCCTTCTCCATGCCTCGATATATATACATGGTAAGTCAAACTCTCATTTAATAATTTTGCCATTAATAAAAAGTTCATACCATCTGATGGCTCGCAGTGCCTTTTAGTGGGGTCTTCCGCATTTATATAATCTTCTAAGACGGTAGCAATATGGGTGATGCTATGGCTATCATGATAGTTTATCAAAGACTTTGACAGTCTATGTGGCTGACAAAATCTTCTTTAGATACTTGTGCAGGCAATTTCTCCTCTGAGTTAATTACCATCTTTCAGGCTGGAATGAGGTTTCTTAGGTTAGAGCAATTGACTTACTTTCAGATGGAGGGAAGCTATTTAACCTGTTTCTCTGCTCTCTGTGAGTGGGACTCCGATACTCAAGATGGACTGGTATTTAGAAACTGTGTTCTTCTAACTCTAGCCCTCTTTAAATAGGAGCCCAATGCTTTCAATGGTGCAGAGTACTTTCCATTTACACCTCCTACTTGCTGTTCAGTCTTATTCCCAGAGACTTCCCTAGTGTGTAATTGCTGATGTCTGGTCCTCCGGTGTAATCGTCACCCAGGGCGATTATTCAAGTGGTGCCATTACATCACAAAGCTACAGCAGGATATCATCTAACATGAAGGCCAATCAGTTGCCTAGTACGCAATAGGATACATGTATCATAGTATAGCAAAGGGAGCAATGTAGACAGGATACCCAGCTGAAGACTAAGGTGGTGAGATGAAATGACCTAGGTCATTATTTGAAACGTATACATTTGTTTGAAGGAGTGGTTGATCATAACATTCTGGAGTACTCTATAGGTTAGCTGATAGGGATGTGCTAAAATTAGGATGTTGGAATCTGTTATTCATAGTTTTTATTATTCCCACAAACCGTAGCGTAAACCTTCCTCCCTTAACACATCAGATCACTGAATTGCTATGGTGTTCCATAACCTATAATAATTCCTGTGAGAAGGGCACACTATCTCTTGTCTGCCAAAGAGATCTCTCTATCGAAGTCCTCATATAGGTGCTAGAGTTGTGTAGAGAGTACCAGCAAATGAGGCATAGGATTGAAAGAAGTCTGGCTATTTTGAAATCTAAATTGAGATTATAATTTTTAGTGAGCTTTGGATTGTCACAATGTTAGACCCGCCATAGTACTAATAATTGATGCTTCATAAAAATCTTTTTTTGGTAGTGTTGCATTTGGTTTGGAAATATTCAAGTTCTAAAAATTGACTAACAGTGGACTTTTCCATCTGCAGATTATACTGAATGGCCAACAGAGGCAGTGTTGCAGAGGAATATTTCTCTGCTTGCTGAGAGAAAAATAAAAAAAGAAAAGTCATTCCCCAGCCTTCTCCATGCCTCGATCAATATACATGGTAAGCCAAACTCTCATTTAATAATTTTGCCATTAATAAAAAGTTCATACCATCTGATGGCTCGCAGTGCCTTTTAGTGGGGTCTTCCGCATTTATATAATCTTCTAAGACGGTAGCAATATGGGTGATGCTATGGCTATCATGATAGTTTATCAAAGACTTTGACAGTCTATGTGGCTGACAAAATCTTCTTTAGATACTTGTGCAGGCAATTTCTCCTCTGAGTTAATTACCATCTTTCAGGCTGGAATGAGGTTTCTTAGGTTAGAGCAATTGACTTACTTTCAGATGGAGGGAAGCTATTTAACCTGTTTCTCTGCTCTCTGTGAGTGGGACTCCGATACTCAAGATGGACTGGTATTTAGAAACTGTGTTTTTCTAACTCTAGCCCTCTTTAAATAGGAGCCCAATGCTTTCAATGGTGCAGAGTACTTTCCATTTACACCTCCTACTTGCTGTGCAGTCTTATTCCCAGAGACTTCCCTAGTGTGTAATTGCTGATGTCTGGTCCTCCGGTGTAATGGTCACCCAGGGCGATTGGTCAAGTGGTGCCATTACATCACAAAGCTACAGCAGGATATCATCTAACATGAGGGCCAATCAGTTGCCTAGTACACAATAGGATACATGTATCATGGTATAGCAAAGGGAGCAATGTAGACAGGATGCCCAGCTGAAGACTAAGGTGGGGAGATGAAATGACCTAGGCCATTATTTGAAACGTATACATTTGTTTGAAGGAGTGGTTGATCATAAAATTCTGGAGTACTCTATAGGTTAGCTGATAGGGATGTGCTAAAATTAAGATGTTGGAATCTGTTATTCATAGTTTTTATTATTCCCACAAACCGTAGCGTAAACCTTCCTCCCTTAACACATCAGATCACTGAATTGCTATGGTGTTCCATAACCTATAACAATTCCTGTGAGAAGGGCACACTATCTCTTGTCTGCCAAAGAGATCTCTCTATCGAAGTCCTCATATAGGTGCTAGAGTTGTGTAGAGAGTACCAGCAAATGAGGCATAGGATGGAAAGAAGTCTGGCTATTTTGAAATCTAAATTGAGATTATAATTTTTAGTGAGCTTTGGATTGTCACAATGTTAGACCCGCCATAGTACTAATAATTGATGCTTCATAAAAATCTTTTTTTGGTAGTGTTGCATTTGGTTTGGAAATATTCAAGTTCTAAAAATTGACTAACAGTGGACTTTTCCATCTGCAGATTATACTGAATGGCCAACAGAGGCAGTGTTGCAGAGGAATATTTCTCTGCTTGCTGAGAGAAAAATAAAAAAAGAAAAGTCATTCCCCAGCCTTCTCCATGCCTCGATATATATACATGGTAAGTCAAACTCTCATTTAATAATTTTGCCATTAATAAAAAGTTCATACCATCTGATGGCTCGCAGTGCCTTTTAGTGGGGTCTTCCGCATTTATATAATCTTCTACGACGGTAGCAATATGGGTGATGCTATGGCTATCATGATAGTTTATCAAAGACTTTGACTGTCTATGTGGCTGACAAAATCTTCTTTAGATACTTGTGCAGGCAATTTCTCCCCTGAGTTAATTACCATCTTTCAGGCTGGAATGAGGTTTCTTAGGTTAGAGCAATTGACTTACTTTCAGATGGAGGGAAGCTATTTATTCTGTTTCTCTGCTCTCTGTGAGTGGGACTCCGATACTCAAGATGGACTGGTATTTAGAAACTGTGTTCTTCTAACTCTAGCCCTCTTTAAATAGGAGCCCAATGCTTTCAATGGTGCAGAGTACTTTCCATTTACACCTCCTACTTGCTGTTCAGTCTTATTCCCAGAGACTTCCCTAGTGTGTAATTGCTGATGTCTGGTCCTCCGGTGTAATCGTCACCCAGGGCGATTATTCAAGTGGTGCCATTACATCACAAAGCTACAGCAGGATATCATCTAACATGAGGGCCAATCAGTTGCCTAGTACGCAATAGGATACATGTATCATGGTATAGCAAAGGGAGCAATGTAGACAGGATACCCAGCTGAAGACTAAGGTGGTGAGATGAAATGACCTTAGCCATTATTTGAAACGTATACATTTGTTTGAAGGAGTGGTTGATCATAACATTCTGGAGTACTCTATAGGTTAGCTGATAGGGATGTGCTAAAATTAGGATGTTGGAATCTGTTATTCATAGTTTTTATTATTCCCACAAACCGTAGCGTAAACCTTCCTCCCTTAACACATCAGATCACTGAATTGCTATGGTGTTCCATAACCTATAATAATTCCTGTGAGAAGGGCACACTATCTCTTGTCTGCCAAAGAGATCTCTCTATCGAAGTCCTCATATAGGTGCTAGAGTTGTGTAGAGAGTACCAGCAAATGAGGCATAGGATGGAAAGAAGTCTGGCTATTTTGAAATCTAAATTGAGATTATAATTTTTAGTGAGCTTTGGATTGTCACAATGTTAGACCCGCCATAGTACTAATAATTGATGCTTCATAAAAATCTTTTTTTGGTAGTGTTGCATTTGGTTTGGAAATATTCAAGTTCTAAAAATTGACTAACAGTGGACTTTTCTATCTGCAGATTATACTGAATGGCCAACAGAGGCAGTGTTGCAGAGGAATATTTCTCTGCTTGCTGAGAGAAAAATAAAAAAAGAAAAGTCATTCCCCAGCCTTCTCCATGCCTCGATCAATATACATGGTAAGTCAAACTCTCATTTAATAATTTTGCCATTAATAAAAAGTTCATACCATCTGATGGCTCGCAGTGCCTTTTAGTGGGGTCTTCCGCATTTATATAATCTTCTAAGACGGTAGCAATATGGGTGATGCTATGGCTATCATGATAGTTTATCAAAGACTTTGACAGTCTATGTGGCTGACAAAATCTTCTTTAGATACTTGTGCAGGCAATTTCTCCTCTGAGTTAATTACCATCTTTCAGGCTGGAATGAGGTTTCTTAGGTTAGAGCAATTGACTTACTTTCAGATGGAGGGAAGCTATTTAACCTGTTTCTCTGCTCTCTGTGAGTGGGACTCTGATACTCAAGATGGACTGGTATTTAGAAACTGTGTTTTTCTAACTCTAGCCCTCTTTAAATAGGAGCCCAATGCTTTCAATGGTGCAGAGTACTTTCCATTTACACCTCCTACTTGCTGTGCAGTCTTATTCCCAGAGACTTCCCTAGTGTGTAATTGCTGATGTCTGGTCCTCCGGTGTAATGGTCACCCAGGGCGATTGGTCAAGTGGTGCCATTACATCACAAAGCTACAGCAGGATATCATCTAACATGAGGGCCAATCAGTTGCCTAGTACACAATAGGATACATATATCATGGTATAGCAAAGGGAGCAATGTAGACAGGATGCCCAGCTGAAGACTAAGGTGGTGAGATGAAATGACCTAGGTCATTATTTGAAACGTATACATTTGTTTGAAGGAGTGGTTGATCATAACATTCTGGAGTACTCTATAGGTTAGCTGATAGGGATGTGCTAAAATTAGGATGTTGGAATCTGTTATTCATAGTTTTTATTATTCCCACAAACCGTAGCGTAAACCTTCCTCCCTTAACACATCAGATCACTGAATTGCTATGGTGTTCCATAACCTATAATAATTCCTGTGAGAAGGGCACACTATCTCTTGTCTGCCAAAGAGATCTCTCTATCGAAGTCCTCATATAGGTGCTAGAGTTGTGTAGAGAGTACCAGCAAATGAGGCATAGGATTGAAAGAAGTCTGGCTATTTTGAAATCTAAATTGAGATTATAATTTTTAGTGAGCTTTGGATTGTCACAATGTTAGACCCGCCATAGTACTAATAATTGATGCTTCATAAAAATCTTTTTTTGGTAGTGTTGCATTTGGTTTGGAAATATTCAAGTTCTAAAAATTGACTAACAGTGGACTTTTCCATCTGCAGATTATACTGAATGGCCAACAGAGGCAGTGTTGCAGAGGAATATTTCTCTGCTTGCTGAGAGAAAAATAAAAAAAGAAAAGTCATTCCCCAGCCTTCTCCATGCCTCGATCAATATACATGGTAAGCCAAACTCTCATTTAATAATTTTGCCATTAATAAAAAGTTCATACCATCTGATGGCTCGCAGTGCCTTTTAGTGGGGTCTTCCGCATTTATATAATCTTCTAAAACGGTAGCAATATGGGTGATGCTATGGCTATCATGATAGTTTATCAAAGACTTTGACAGTCTATGTGGCTGACAAAATCTTCTTTAGATACTTGTGCAGGCAATTTCTCCTCTGAGTTAATTACCATCTTTCAGGCTGGAATGAGGTTTCTTAGGTTAGAGCAATTGACTTACTTTCAGATGGAGGGAAGCTATTTAACCTGTTTCTCTGCTCTCTGTGAGTGGGACTCCGATACTCAAGATGGACTGGTATTTAGAAACTGTGTTTTTCTAACTCTAGCCCTCTTTAAATAGGAGCCCAATGCTTTCAATGGTGCAGAGTACTTTCCATTTACACCTCCTACTTGCTGTGCAGTCTTATTCCCAGAGACTTCCCTAGTGTGTAATTGCTGATGTCTGGTCCTCCGGTGTAATGGTCACCCAGGGCGATTGGTCAAGTGGTGCCATTACATCACAAAGCTACAGCAGGATATCATCTAACATGAGGGCCAATCAGTTGCCTAGTACACAATAGGATACATGTATCATGGTATAGCAAAGGGAGCAATGTAGACAGGATGCCCAGCTGAAGACTAAGGTGGGGAGATGAAATGACCTAGGCCATTATTTGAAACGTATACATTTGTTTGAAGGAGTGGTTGATCATAAAATTCTGGAGTACTCTATAGGTTAGCTGATAGGGATGTGCTAAAATTAAGATGTTGGAATCTGTTATTCATAGTTTTTATTATTCCCACAAACCGTAGCGTAAACCTTCCTCCCTTAACACATCAGATCACTGAATTGCTATGGTGTTCCATAACCTATAATAATTCCTGTGAGAAGGGCACACTATCTCTTGTCTGCCAAAGAGATCTCTCTATCGAAGTCCTCATATAGGTGCTAGAGTTGTGTAGAGAGTACCAGCAAATGAGGCATAGGATGGAAAGAAGTCTGGCTATTTTGAAATCTAAATTGAGATTATAATTTTTAGTGAGCTTTGGATTGTCACAATGTTAGACCCGCCATAGTACTAATAATTGATGCTTCATAAAAATCTTTTTTTGGTAGTGTTGCATTTGGTTTGGAAATATTCAAGTTCTAAAAATTGACTAACAGTGGACTTTTCCATCTGCAGATTATACTGAATGGCCAACAGAGGCAGTGTTGCAGAGGAATATTTCTCTGCTTGCTGAGAGAAAAATAAAAAAAGAAAAGTCATTCCCCAGCCTTCTCCATGCCTCGATATATATACATGGTAAGTCAAACTCTCATTTAATAATTTTGCCATTAATAAAACGTTCATACCATCTGATGGCTCGCAGTGCCTTTTAGTGGGGTCTTCCGCATTTATATAATCTTCTAAGACGGTAGCAATATGGGTGATGCTATGGCTATCATGATAGTTTATCAAAGACTTTGACTGTCTATGTGGCTGACAAAATCTTCTTTAGATACTTGTGCAGGCAATTTCTCCCCTGAGTTAATTACCATCTTTCAGGCTGGAATGAGGTTTCTTAGGTTAGAGCAATTGACTTACTTTCGGATGGAGGGAAGCTATTTATTCTGTTTCTCTGCTCTCTGTGAGTGGGACTCTGATACTCAAGATGGACTGGTATTTAGAAACTGTGTTTTTCTAACTCTAGCCCTCTTTAAATAGGAGCCCAATGCTTTCAATGGTGCAGAGTACTTTCCATTTACACCTCCTACTTGCTGTGCAGTCTTATTCCCAGAGACTTCCCTAGTGTGTAATTGCTGATGTCTGGTCCTCCGGTGTAATGGTCACCCAGGGCGATTGGTCAAGTGGTGCCATTACATCACAAAGCTACAGCAGGATATCATCTAACATGAGGGCCAATCAGTTGCCTAGTACACAATAGGATACATGTATCATGGTATAGCAAAGGGAGCAATGTAGACAGGATGCCCAGCTGAAGACTAAGGTGGTGAGATGAAATGACCTAGGCCATTATTTGAAACGTATACATTTGTTTGAAGGAGTGGTTGATCATAACATTCTGGAGTACTCTATAGGTTAGCTGATAGGGATGTGCTAAAATTAGGATGTTGGAATCTGTTATTCATAGTTTTTATTATTCCCACAAACCGTAGCGTAAACCTTCCTCCCTTAACACATCAGATCACTGAATTGCTATGGTGTTCCATAACCTATAATAATTCCTGTGAGAAGGGCTCACTATCTCTTGTCTGCCAAAGAGATCTCTCTATCGAAGTCCTCATATAGGTGCTAGAGTTGTGTAGAGAGTACCAGCAAATGAGGCATAGGATGGAAAGAAGTCTGGCTATTTTGAAATCTAAATTGAGATTATAATTTTTAGTGAGCTTTGGATTGTCACAATGTTAGACCCGCCATAGTACTAATAATTGATGCTTCATAAAAATCTTTTTTTGGTAGTGTTGCATTTGGTTTGGAAATATTCAAGTTCTAAAAATTGACTAACAGTGGACTTTTCCATCTGCAGATTATACTGAATGGCCAACAGAGGCAGTGTTGCAGAGGAATATTTCTCTGCTTGCTGAGAGAAAAATAAAAAAATAAAAGTCATTCCCCAGCCTTCTCCATGCCTCGATATATATACATGGTAAGTCAAACTCTCATTTAATAATTTTGCCATTAATAAAACGTTCATACCATCTGATGGCTCGCAGTGCCTTTTAGTGGGGTCTTCCGCATTTATATAATCTTCTAAGACGGTAGCAATATGGGTGATGCTATGGCTATCATGATAGTTTATCAAAGACTTTGACTGTCTATGTGGCTGACAAAATCTTCTTTAGATACTTGTGCAGGCAATTTCTCCCCTGAGTTAATTACCATCTTTCAGGCTGGAATGAGGTTTCTTAGGTTAGAGCAATTGACTTACTTTCAGATGGAGGGAAGCTATTTATTCTGTTTCTCTGCTCTCTGTGAGTGGGACTCTGATACTCAAGATGGACTGGTATTTAGAAACTGTGTTTTTCTAACTCTAGCCCTCTTTAAATGGGAGCCCAATGCTTTCAATGGTGCAGAGTACTTTCCATTTACACCTCCTACTTGCTGTGCAGTCTTATTCCCAGAGACTTCCCTAGTGTGTAATTGCTGATGTCTGGTCCTCCGGTGTAATGGTCACCCAGGGCGATTGGTCAAGTGGTGCCATTACATCACAAAGCTACAGCAGGATATCATCTAACATGAGGGCCAATCAGTTGCCTAGTACACAATAGGATACATGTATCATGGTATAGCAAAGGGAGCAATGTAGACAGGATGCCCAGCTGAAGACTAAGGTGGTGAGATGAAATGACCTAGCCCATTATTTGAAACGTATACATTTGTTTGAAGGAGTGGTTGATCATAACATTCTGGAGTACTCTATAGGTTAGCTGATAGGGATGTGCTAAAATTAGGATGTTGGAATCTGTTATTCATAGTTTTTATTATTCCCACAAACCGTAGCGTAAACCTTCCTCCCTTAACACATCAGATCACTGAATTGCTATGGTGTTCCATAACCTATAATAATTCCTGTGAGAAGGGCTCACTATCTCTTGTCTGCCAAAGAGATCTCTATATCGAAGTCCTCATATAGGTGCTAGAGTTGTGTAGAGAGTACCAGCAAATGAGGCATAGGATGGAAAGAAGTCTGGCTATTTTGAAATCTAAATTGAGATTATAATTTTTAGTGAGCTTTGGATTGTCACAATGTTAGACCCGCCATAGTACTAATAATTGATGCTTCATAAAAATCTTTTTTTGGTAGTGTTGCATTTGGTTTGGAAATATTCAAGTTCTAAAAATTGACTAACAGTGGACTTTTCCATCTGCAGATTATACTGAATGGCCAACAGAGGCAGTGTTGCAGAGGAATATTTCTCTGCTTGCTGAGAGAAAAATAAAAAAAGAAAAGTCATTCCCCAGCCTTCTCCATGCCTCGATATATATACATGGTAAGTCAAACTCTCATTTAATAATTTTGCCATTAATAAAAAGTTCATACCATCTGATGGCTCGCAGTGCCTTTTAGTGGGGTCTTCCGCATTTATATAATCTTCTAAGACGGTAGCAATATGGGTCATGCTATGGCTATCATGATAGTTTATCAAAGACTTTGACTGTCTATGTGGCTGACAAAATCTTCTTTAGATACTTGTGCAGGCAATTTCTCCCCTGAGTTAATTACCATCTTTCAGGCTGGAATGAGGTTTCTTAGGTTAGAGCAATTGACTTACTTTCAGATGGAGGGAAGCTATTTAACCTGTTTCTCTGCTCTCTGTGAGTGGGACTCCTATACTCAAGATGGACTGGTATTTAGAAACTGTGTTTTTCTAACTCTAGCCCTCTTTAAATAGGAGCCCAATGCTTTCAATGGTGCAGAGTACTTTCCATTTACACCTCCTACTTGCTGTGCAGTCTTATTCCCAGAGACTTCCCTAGTGTGTAATTGCTGATGTCTGGTCCTCCGGTGTAATGGTCACCCAGGGCGATTGGTCAAGTGGTGCCATTACATCACAAAGCTACAGCAGGATATCATCTAACATGAGGGCCAATCAGTTGCCTAGTACACAATAGGATACATGTATCATGGTATAGCAAAGGGAGCAATGTAGACAGGATGCCCAGCTGAAGACTAAGGTGGTGAGATGAAATGACCTAGGCCATTATTTGAAACGTATACATTTGTTTGAAGGAGTGGTTGATCATAACATTCTGGAGTACTCTATAGGTTAGCTGATAGGGATGTGCTAAAATTAAGATGTTGGAATCTGTTATTCATAGTTTTTATTATTCCCACAAACCGTAGCGTAAACCTTCCTCCCTTAACACATCAGATCACTGAATTGCTATGGTGTTCCAGAACCTATAATAATTCCTGTGAGAAGGGCTCACTATCTCTTGTCTGCCAAAGAGATCTCTATATCGAAGTCCTCATATAGGTGCTAGAGTTGTGTAGAGAGTACCAGCAAATGAGGCATAGGATGGAAAGAAGTCTGGCTATTTTGAAATCTAAATTGAGATTATAATTTTTAGTGAGCTTTGGATTGTCACAATGTTAGACCCGCCATAGTACTAATAATTGATGCTTCATAAAAATCTTTTTTTGGTAGTGTTGCATTTGGTTTGGAAATATTCAAGTTCTAAAAATTGACTAACAGTGGACTTTTCCATCTGCAGATTATACTGAATGGCCAACAGAGGCAGTGTTGCAGAGGAATATTTCTCTGCTTGCTGAGAGAAAAATAAAAAAAGAAAAGTCATTCCCCAGCCTTCTCCATGCCTCGATATATATACATGGTAAGTCAAACTCTCATTTAATAATTTTGCCATTAATAAAAAGTTCATACCATCTGATGGCTCGCAGTGCCTTTTAGTGGGGTCTTCCGCATTTATATAATCTTCTAAGACGGTAGCAATATGGGTCATGCTATGGCTATCATGATAGTTTATCAAAGACTTTGACTGTCTATGTGGCTGACAAAATCTTCTTTAGATACTTGTGCAGGCAATTTCTCCCCTGAGTTAATTACCATCTTTCAGGCTGGAATGAGGTTTCTTAGGTTAGAGCAATTGACTTACTTTCAGATGGAGGGAAGCTATTTAACCTGTTTCTCTGCTCTCTGTGAGTGGGACTCCGATACTCAAGATGGACTGGTATTTAGAAACTGTGTTTTTCTAACTCTAGCCCTCTTTAAATAGGAGCCCAATGCTTTCAATGGTGCAGAGTACTTTCCATTTACACCTCCTACTTGCTGTGCAGTCTTATTCCCAGAGACTTCCCTAGTGTGTAATTGCTGATGTCTGGTCCTCCGGTGTAATGGTCACCCAGGGCGATTGGTCAAGTGGTGCCATTACATCACAAAGCTACAGCAGGATATCATCTAACATGAGGGCCAATCAGTTGCCTAGTACACAATAGGATACATGTATCATGGTATAGCAAAGGGAGCAATGTAGACAGGATGCCCAGCTGAAGACTAAGGTGGTGAGATGAAATGACCTAGGCCATTATTTGAAACGTATACATTTGTTTGAAGGAGTGGTTGATCATAACATTCTGGAGTACTCTATAGGTTAGCTGATAGGGATGTGCTAAAATTAAGATGTTGGAATCTGTTATTCATAGTTTTTATTATTCCCACAAACCGTAGCGTAAACCTTCCTCCCTTAACACATCAGATCACTGAATTGCTATGGTGTTCCAGAACCTATAATAATTCCTGTGAGAAGGGCTCACTATCTCTTGTCTGCCAAAGAGATCTCTATATCGAAGTCCTCATATAGGTGCTAGAGTTGTGTAGAGAGTACCAGCAAATGAGGCATAGGATGGAAAGAAGTCTGGCTATTTTGAAATCTAAATTGAGATTATAATTTTTAGTGAGCTTTGGATTGTCACAATGTTAGACCCGCCATAGTACTAATAATTGATGCTTCATAAAAATCTTTTTTTGGTAGTGTTGCATTTGGTTTGGAAATATTCAAGTTCTAAAAATTGACTAACAGTGGACTTTTCCATCTGCAGATTATACTGAATGGCCAACAGAGGCAGTGTTGCAGAGGAATATTTCTCTGCTTGCTGAGAGAAAAATAAAAAAAGAAAAGTCATTCCCCAGCCTTCTCCATGCCTCGATATATATACATGGTAAGTCAAACTCTCATTTAATGATTTTGCCATTAATAAAAAGTTCATACCATCTGATGGCTCGCAGTGCCTTTTAGTGGGGTCTTCCGCATTTATATAATCTTCTAAGACGGTAGCAATATGGGTGATGCTATGGCTATCATGATAGTTTATCAAAGACTTTGACTGTCTATGTGGCTGACAAAATCTTCTTTAGATACTTGTGCAGGCAATTTCTCCCCTGAGTTAATTACCATCTTTCAGGCTGGAATGAGGTTTCTTAGGTTAGAGCAATTGACTTACTTTCAGATGGAGGGAAGCTATTTAACCTGTTTCTCTGCTCTCTGTGAGTGGGACTCCGATACTCAAGATGGACTGGTATTTAGAAACTGTGTTTTTCTAACTCTAGCCCTCTTTAAATAGGAGCCCAATGCTTTCAATGGTGCAGAGTACTTTCCATTTACACCTCCTACTTGCTGTGCAGTCTTATTCCCAGAGACTTCCCTAGTGTGTAATTGCTGATGTCTGGTCCTCCGGTGTAATGGTCACCCAGGGCGATTGGTCAAGTGGTGCCATTACATCACAAAGCTACAGCAGGATATCATCTAACATGAGGGCCAATCAGTTGCCTAGTACACAATAGGATACATGTATCATGGTATAGCAAAGGGAGCAATGTAGACAGGATGCCCAGCTGAAGACTAAGGTGGTGAGATGAAATGACCTAGGCCATTATTTGAAACGTATACATTTGTTTGAAGGAGTGGTTGATCATAACATTCTGGAGTACTCTATAGGTTAGCTGATAGGGATGTGCTAAAATTAAGATGTTGGAATCTGTTATTCATAGTTTTTATTATTCCCACAAACCGTAGCGTAAACCTTCCTCCCTTAACACATCAGATCACTGAATTGCTATGGTGTTCCAGAACCTATAATAATTCCTGTGAGAAGGGCTCACTATCTCTTGTCTGCCAAAGAGATCTCTATATCGAAGTCCTCATATAGGTGCTAGAGTTGTGTAGAGAGTACCAGCAAATGAGGCATAGGATGGAAAGAAGTCTGGCTATTTTGAAATCTAAATTGAGATTATAATTTTTAGTGAGCTTTGGATTGTCACAATGTTAGACCCGCCATAGTACTAATAATTGATGCTTCATAAAAATCTTTTTTTTGGTAGTGTTGCATTTGGTTTGGAAATATTCAAGTTCTAAAAATTGACTAACAGTGGACTTTTCCATCTGCAGATTATACTGAATGGCCAACAGAGGCAGTGTTGCAGAGGAATATTTCTCTGCTTGCTGAGAGAAAAATAAAAAAAGAAAAGTCATTCCCCAGCCTTCTCCATGCCTCGATATATATACATGGTAAGTCAAACTCTCATTTAATAATTTTGCCATTAATAAAAAGTTCATACCATCTGATGGCTCGCAGTGCCTTTTAGTGGGGTCTTCCGCATTTATATAATCTTCTAAGACGGTAGCAATATGGGTGATGCTATGGCTATCATGATAGTTTATCAAAGACTTTGACTGTCTATGTGGCTGACAAAATCTTCTTTAGATACTTGTGCAGGCAATTTCTCCCCTGAGTTAATTACCATCTTTCAGGCTGGAATGAGGTTTCTTAGGTTAGAGCAATTGACTTACTTTCAGATGGAGGGAAGCTATTTAACCTGTTTCTCTGCTCTCTGTGAGGGGACTCCGATACTCAAGATGGACTGGTATTTAGAAACTGTGTTCTTCTAACTCTAGCCCTCTTTAAATAGGAGCCCAATGCTTTCAATGGTGCAGAGTACTTTCCATTTACACCTCCTACTTGCTGTGCAGTCTTATTCCCAGAGACTTCCCTAGTGTGTAATTGCTGATGTTTGGTCCTCCCGTGTAATCCTCACCCAGGGCGATTGATCAAGTGGTGCCATTACATCACAAAGCTACAGCAGGATGTCATCTCACATGAGGGCCAATCAGTTGCCTCTTCTAACTCTAGCCCTCTTTAAATAGGAGCACAATGCTTTTAAGGGTTCAGTGTACTTTCCCATTACACCTCCTACTTGCTGTGCAGTCATATTTACAGGTAGTTACCTATTGTGTAATTGCTGATGTCTGGTCCTCCGGTGTAATGGTCACCCAGGGCGATTGGTCAAGTGGTGCCATTACATCACAAAGCTACAGCAGGATATCATCTAACATGAGGGCCAATCAGTTGCCTAGTACACAATAGGATACATGTATCATGGTATAGCAAAGGGAGCAATGTAGACAGGATGCCCAGCTGAAGACTAAGGTGGTGAGATGAAATGACCTAGGCCATTATTTGAAACGTATACATTTGTTTGAAGGAGTGGTTGATCATAACATTCTGGAGTACTCTATAGGTTAGCTGATAGGGATGTGCTAAAATTAGGATGTTGGAATCTGTTATTCATAGTTTTTATTATTCTCACAAACCGTAGCGTAAACCTTCCTCCCTTAACACATCAGATCACTGAATTGCTATGGTGTTCCATAACCTATAATAATTCCTGTGAGAAGGGCACACTATCTCTTGTCTGCCAAAGAGATCTCTCTATCGAAGTCCTCATATAGGTGCTAGAGTTGTGTAGAGAGTACCAGCAAATGAGGCATAGGATTGAAAGAAGTCTGGCTATTTTGAAATCTAAATTGAGATTATAATTTTTAGTGAGCTTTGGATTGTCACAATGTTAGACCCGCCATAGTACTAATAATTGATGCTTCATAAAAATCTTTTTTTGGTAGTGTTGCATTTGGTTTGGAAATATTCAAGTTCTAAAAATTGACTAACAGTGGACTTTTCCATCTGCAGATTATACTGAATGGCCAACAGAGGCAGTGTTGCAGAGGAATATTTCTCTGCTTGCTGAGAGAAAAATAAAAAAAGAAAAGTCATTCCCCAGCCTTCTCCATGCCTCGATCAATATACATGGTAAGTCAAACTCTCATTTAATAATTTTGCCATTAATAAAAAGTTCATACCATCTGATGGCTCGCAGTGCCTTTTAGTGGGGTCTTCCGCATTTATATAATCTTCTAAGACGGTAGCAATATGGGTGATGCTATGGCTATCATGATAGTTTATCAAAGACTTTGACAGTCTATGTGGCTGACAAAATCTTCTTTAGATACTTGTGCAGGCAATTTCTCCTCTGAGTTAATTACCATCTTTCAGGCTGGAATGAGGTTTCTTAGGTTAGAGCAATTGACTTACTTTCAGATGGAGGGAAGCTATTTAACCTGTTTCTCTGCTCTCTGTGAGTGGGACTCCGATACTCAAGATGGACTGGTATTTAGAAACTGTGTTTTTCTAACTCTTGCCCTCTTTAAATAGGAGCCCAATGCTTTCAATGGTGCAGAGTACTTTCCATTTACACCTCCTACTTGCTGTGCAGTCTTATTCCCAGAGACTTCCCTAGTGTGTAATTGCTGATGTCTGGTCCTCCGGTGCAATGGTCACCCAGGGCGATTGGTCAAGTGGTGCCATTACATCACAAAGCTACAGCAGGATATCATCTAACATGAGGGCCAATCAGTTGCCTAGTACACAATTGGATACATGTATCATGGTATAGCAAAGGGAGCAATGTAGACAGGATGCCCAGCTGAAGACTAAGGTGGGGAGATGAAATGACCTAGGCCATTATTTGAAACGTATACATTTGTTTGAAGGAGTGGTTGATCATAAAATTCTGGAGTACTCTATAGGTTAGCTGATAGGGATGTGCTAAAATTAAGATGTTGGAATCTGTTATTCATAGTTTTTATTATTCCCACAAACCGTAGCGTAAACCTTCCTCCCTTAACACATCAGATCACTGAATTGCTATGGTGTTCCATAACCTATAATAATTCCTGTGAGAAGGGCACACTATCTCTTGTCTGCCAAAGAGATCTCTCTATCGAAGTCCTCATATAGGTGCTAGAGTTGTGTAGAGAGTACCAGCAAATGAGGGATAGGATGGAAAGAAGTCTGGCTATTTTGAAATCTAAATTGAGATTATAATTTTTAGTGAGCTTTGGATTGTCACAATGTTAGACCCGCCATAGTACTAATAATTGATGCTTCATAAAAATCTTTTTTTTGGTAGTGTTGCATTTGGTTTGGAAATATTCAAGATCTAAAAATTGACTAACAGTGGACTTTTCCATCTGCAGATTATACTGAATGGCCAACAGAGGCAGTGTTGCAGAGGAATATTTCTCTGCTTGCTGAGAGAAAAATAAAAAAAGAAAAGTCATTCCCCAGCCTTCTCCATGCCTCGATATATATACATGGTAAGTCAAACTCTCATTTAATAATTTTGCCATTAATAAAAAGTTCATACCATCTGATGGCTCGCAGTGCCTTTTAGTGGGGTCTTCCGCATTTATATAATCTTCTAAGACGGTAGCAATATGGGTGATGATATGGCTATCATGATAGTTTATCAAAGACTTTGACTGTCTATGTGGCTGACAAAATCTTCTTTAGATACTTGTGCAGGCAATTTCTCCCCTGAGTTAATTACCATCTTTCAGGCTGGAATGAGGTTTCTTAGGTTAGAGCAATTGACTTACTTTCAGATGGAGGGAAGCTATTTAACCTGTTTCTCTGCTCTCTGTGAGGGGACTCCGATACTCAAGGTGGACTGGTATTTAGAAACTGTGTTCTTCTAACTCTAGCCCTCTTTAAATAGGAGCCCAATGCTTTCAATGGTGCAGAGTACTTTCCATTTACACCTCCTACTTGCTGTGCAGTCTTATTCCCAGAGACTTCCCTAGTGTGTAATTGCTGATGTTTGGTCCTCCCGTGTAATCCTCACCCAGGGCGATTGATCAAGTGGTGCCATTACATCACAAAGCTACAGCAGGATGTCATCTCACATGAGGGCCAATCAGTTGCCTCTTCTAACTCTAGCCCTCTTTAAATAGGAGCACAATGCTTTTAAGGGTTCAGTGTACTTTCCCATTACACCTCCTACTTGCTGTGCAGTCTTATTCCCAGAGACTTCCCTAGTGTGTAATTGCTGATGTCTGGTCCTCCGGTGTAATGGTCACCCAGGGCGATTGGTCAAGTGGTGCCATTACATCACAAAGCTACAGCAGGATATCATCTAACATGAGGGCCAATCAGTTGCCTAGTACACAATAGGATACATGTATCATGGTATAGCAAAGGGAGCAATGTAGACAGGATGCCCAGCTGAAGACTAAGGTGGTGAGATGAAATGACCTAGGCCATTATTTGAAACGTATACATTTGTTTGAAGGAGTGGTTGATCATAACATTCTGGAGTACTCTATAGGTTAGCTGATAGGGATGTGCTAAAATTAGGATGTTGGAATCTGTTATTCATAGTTTTTATTATTCTCACAAACCGTAGCGTAAACCTTCCTCCCTTAACACATCAGATCACTGAATTGCTATGGTGTTCCATAACCTATAATAATTCCTGTGAGAAGGGCACACTATCTCTTGTCTGCCAAAGAGATCTCTCTATCGAAGTCCTCATATAGGTGCTAGAGTTGTGTAGAGAGTACCAGCAAATGAGGCATAGGATTGAAAGAAGTCTGGCTATTTTGAAATCTAAATTGAGATTATAATTTTTAGTGAGCTTTGGATTGTCACAATGTTAGACCCGCCATAGTACTAATAATTGATGCTTCATAAAAATCTTTTTTTGGTAGTGTTGCATTTGGTTTGGAAATATTCAAGTTCTAAAAATTGACTAACAGTGGACTTTTCCATCTGCAGATTATACTGAATGGCCAACAGAGGCAGTGTTGCAGAGGAATATTTCTCTGCTTGCTGAGAGAAAAATAAAAAAAGAAAAGTCATTCCCCAGCCTTCTCCATGCCTCGATCAATATACATGGTAAGTCAAACTCTCATTTAATAATTTTGCCATTAATAAAAAGTTCATACCATCTGATGGCTCGCAGTGCCTTTTAGTGGGGTCTTCCGCATTTATATAATCTTCTAAGACGGTAGCAATATGGGTGATGCTATGGCTATCATGATAGTTTATCAAAGACTTTGACAGTCTATGTGGCTGACAAAATCTTCTTTAGATACTTGTGCAGGCAATTTCTCCTCTGAGTTAATTACCATCTTTCAGGCTGGAATGAGGTTTCTTAGGTTAGAGCAATTGACTTACTTTCAGATGGAGGGAAGCTATTTAACCTGTTTCTCTGCTCTCTGTGAGTGGGACTCCGATACTCAAGATGGACTGGTATTTAGAAACTGTGTTTTTCTAACTCTTGCCCTCTTTAAATAGGAGCCCAATGCTTTCAATGGTGCAGAGTACTTTCCATTTACACCTCCTACTTGCTGTGCAGTCTTATTCCCAGAGACTTCCCTAGTGTGTAATTGCTGATGTCTGGTCCTCCGGTGCAATGGTCACCCAGGGCGATTGGTCAAGTGGTGCCATTACATCACAAAGCTACAGCAGGATATCATCTAACATGAGGGCCAATCAGTTGCCTAGTACACAATTGGATACATGTATCATGGTATAGCAAAGGGAGCAATGTAGACAGGATGCCCAGCTGAAGACTAAGGTGGGGAGATGAAATGACCTAGGCCATTATTTGAAACGTATACATTTGTTTGAAGGAGTGGTTGATCATAAAATTCTGGAGTACTCTATAGGTTAGCTGATAGGGATGTGCTAAAATTAAGATGTTGGAATCTGTTATTCATAGTTTTTATTATTCCCACAAACCGTAGCGTAAACCTTCCTCCCTTAACACATCAGATCACTGAATTGCTATGGTGTTCCATAACCTATAATAATTCCTGTGAGAAGGGCACACTATCTCTTGTCTGCCAAAGAGATCTCTCTATCGAAGTCCTCATATAGGTGCTAGAGTTGTGTAGAGAGTACCAGCAAATGAGGGATAGGATGGAAAGAAGTCTGGCTATTTTGAAATCTAAATTGAGATTATAATTTTTAGTGAGCTTTGGATTGTCACAATGTTAGACCCGCCATAGTACTAATAATTGATGCTTCATAAAAATCTTTTTTTTGGTAGTGTTGCATTTGGTTTGGAAATATTCAAGTTCTAAAAATTGACTAACAGTGGACTTTTCCATCTGCAGATTATACTGAATGGCCAACAGAGGCAGTGTTGCAGAGGAATATTTCTCTGCTTGCTGAGAGAAAAATAAAAAAAGAAAAGTCATTCCCCAGCCTTCTCCATGCCTCGATATATATACATGGTAAGTCAAACTCTCATTTAATAATTTTGCCATTAATAAAAAGTTCATACCATCTGATGGCTCGCAGTGCCTTTTAGTGGGGTCTTCCGCATTTATATAATCTTCTAAGACGGTAGCAATATGGGTGATGCTATGGCTATCATGATAGTTTATCAAAGACTTTGACTGTCTATGTGGCTGACAAAATCTTCTTTAGATACTTGTGCAGGCAATTTCTCCCCTGAGTTAATTACCATCTTTCAGGCTGGAATGAGGTTTCTTAGGTTAGAGCAATTGACTTACTTTCAGATGGAGGGAAGCTATTTAACCTGTTTCTCTGCTCTCTGTGAGGGGACTCCGATACTCAAGGTGGACTGGTATTTAGAAACTGTGTTCTTCTAACTCTAGCCCTCTTTAAATAGGAGCCCAATGCTTTCAATGGTGCAGAGTACTTTCCATTTACACCTCCTACTTGCTGTGCAGTCTTATTCCCAGAGACTTCCCTAGTGTGTAATTGCTGATGTCTGGTCCTCCCGTGTAATCCTCACCCAGGGCGATTGATCAAGTGGTGCCATTACATCACAAAGCTACAGCAGGATGTCATCTCACATGAGGGCCAATCAGTTGCCTCTTCTAACTCTAGCCCTCTTTAAATAGGAGCACAATGCTTTTAAGGGTTCAGTGTACTTTCCCATTACACCTCCTACTTGCTGTGCAGTCATATTTACAGGTAGTTACCTATTGTGTAATTGCTGATGTCTGGTCCTCCGGTGTAATGGTCACCCAGGGCGATTGGTCAAGTGGTGCCATTACATCACAAAGCTACAGCAGGATATCATCTAACATGAGGGCCAATCAGTTGCCTAGTACACAATAGGATACATGTATCATGGTATAGCAAAGGGAGCAATGTAGACAGGATGCCCAGCTGAAGACTAAGGTGGTGAGATGAAATGACCTAGGCCATTATTTGAAACGTATACATTTGTTTGAAGGAGTGGTTGATCATAACATTCTGGAGTACTCTATAGGTTAGCTGATAGGGATGTGCTAAAATTAGGATGTTGGAATCTGTTATTCATAGTTTTTATTATTCTCACAAACCGTAGCGTAAACCTTCCTCCCTTAACACATCAGATCACTGAATTGCTATGGTGTTCCATAACCTATAATAATTCCTGTGAGAAGGGCTCACTATCTCTTGTCTGCCAAAGAGATCTCTCTATCGAAGTCCTCATATAGGTGCTAGAGTTGTGTAGAGAGTACCAGCAAATGAGGCATAGGATGGAAAGAAGTCTGGCTATTTTGAAATCTAAATTGAGATTATAATTTTTAGTGAGCTTTGGATTGTCACAATGTTAGACCCGCCATAGTACTAATAATTGATGCTTCATAAAAATCTTTTTTTGGTAGTGTTGCATTTGGTTTGGAAATATTCAAGTTCTAAAAATTGACTAACAGTGGACTTTTCCATCTGCAGATTATACTGAATGGCCAACAGAGGCAGTGTTGCAGAGGAATATTTCTCTGCTTGCTGAGAGAAAAAAAAAAGAAAAGTCATTCCCCAGCCTTCTCCATGCCTCGATCAATATACATGGTAAGTCTAACACTCATTTAATAATTTTGCCATTAATAAAAAGTTCATACCATCTGATGGCTCTCAGTGCCTTTTAGTGGGGTCTTCCGCATTTATATAATCTTCTAAGACGGTAGCAATATGGGTGACGCTATGGCTATCATGATAGTTTATCAAAGACTTTGACTGTCTATGTGGCTGACAAAATCTTCTTTAGATACTTGTGCAGGCAATTTCTCCTCTGAGTAAATTACCATCTTTCAGGCTGGAATGAGGTTTCTTAGGTTAGAGCAATTGACTTACTTTCAGATGGAGGGAAGCTATTTAACCTGTTTCCCTGCTCTCTGTGAGTGGGACTCTGATACTCAAGATGGACTGGTATTTAGAAACTGTGTTCTTCTAACTCTAGCCCTCTTTAAATAGGAGCCCAATGCTTTCAATGGTGCAGAGTACTTTCCCATTACACCTCCTACTTGCTGTGCAGTCTTATTCCCAGATACTTCCCTAGTGTGTAATTACTGATGTCTGGTCCTCCGGTGTACTCGTCACCCAGGCCGATTGATCAAGTGGTGCCATTACATCACAAAGGTACAGTAGGATGTCATCTCACATGAGGGCCAATCAGTTGCCTCTTCTAACTCTAGCCCTCTTTAAATAGGAGCACAATGCTTTTAATGGTTCAGTGTACTTTCCCATTACACCTCCTACTTGCTGTGCAGTCATATTTACAGGTAGTACCTAGTGTGTAATTGCTGATGTCTGGTCTTCCGGTGTAATCGTCACCCAGGGCGATTGGTCAAGTGGTGCCATTACATCACAAAGCTACAGCAGGATATCATCTAACATGAGGGCCAATCAGTTGCCTAGTACGCAATAGGATACATGTATCATGGTATAGCAAAGGGAGCAATGTAAACAGGATGCCCAGCTGAAGACTAAGGTGGTGAGATGAAATGGCCTAGGCCATTATTTGAAACGTATACATTTGTTTGAAGGAGTGGTTGATCATAACATTCTGGAGTACTCTAGCGGTTAGCTGTTAGGGATGTGCTAAAATTAAGATGTTGGAATCTGTTATTCATAGTTTTTATTATTCCCCCAAACCGTAGCGTAAACATTCCTCCCTTAACATATCAGATCACTGAATTGCTATCATGTTCCATAACCTATAATAATTCCTGTGAGAAGGGCACACTATCTCTTGTCTGCCAAAGAGATCTCTCTATCGAAGTCCTCATATAGGTGCTTGAGTTGTGTAGAGAGTACCAGCAAATGAGGCATAGGATGGAAAGAAGTCTGCTAGGTTGAAATCTAAATTGAGATTATAATTTTTAGTGAGCTTTGGATTGTCACAATATTAGACCTGCCATAGTACTAATGATTGATGCTTTATAAAAATCTTTTTTCGGTAGTGTTGCATTTGGTTTGGAAATATTCAAGTTCTAAAAATTGACTAACAGTGGACTTTTCCATCTGCAGATTATACTGAATGGCCAACAGAGGCAGTGTTGCAGAGGAATATTTCTCTGCTTGCTGAGAGAAAAATAAAAGAAAAGTCATTCCCCAGCCTTCTCCATGCCTCGATCAATATACATGGTAAGTCAAACTCTCATTTAATAATTTTGCCATTAATAAAAAGTTCATACCATCTGATGGCTCTCAGTGCCTTTTAGTGGGGTCTTCCGCATTTATATAATCTTCTAAGACAGTAGCAATATGGGTGACGCTATGGCTATCATGATAGTTTATCAAAGACTTTGACTGTCTATGTGGCTGACAAAATCTTCTTTAGATACTTGTGCAGGCAATTTCTCCTCTGAGTTAATTACCATCTTTCAGGCTGGAATGAGGTTTCTTAGGTTAGAGCAATTGACTTACTTTCAGATGGAGGGAAGCTATTTAACCTGTTTCCCTGCTCTCTGTGAGTGGGACTCTGATACTCAAGAAGGACTGGTATTTAGAAACTGTGTTCTTCTAACTCTAGCCCTCTTTAAATAGGAGCCCAATGCTTTCAATGGCGCAGAGTACTTTCCCATTACACCTCCTACTTGCTGTGCAGTCTTATTCCCAGATACTTCCCTAGTGTGTAATTACTGATGTCTGGTCCTCCGGTGTACTCGTCACCCAGGCCGATTGATCAAGTGGTGCCATTACATCACAAAGCTACAGTAGGATGTCATCTCACATGAGGGCCAATCAGTTGCCTCTTCTAACTCTAGCCCTCTTTAAATAGGAGCACAATGCTTTTAATGGTTCAGTGTACTTTCCCATTACACCTCCTACTTGCTGTGCAGTCATATTTACAGGTAGTACCTAGTGTGTAATTGCTGATGTCTGGTCTTCCGGTGTAATCGTCACCCGGGGCGATTGGTCAAGTGGTGCCATTACATCACAAAGCTACAGCAGGATATCATCTAACATGAGGGCCAATCAGTTGCCTAGTACGCAATAGGATACATGTATCATGGTATAGCAAAGGGAGCAATGTAGACAGGATGCCCAGCTGAAGACTAAGGTGGTGAGATGAAATGACCTAGGCCATTATTTGAAACGTATACATTTGTTTGAAAGAGTGGTTGATCATAACATTCTGGAGTACTCTAGTGGTTAGCTGTTAGGGATGTGCTAAAATTAAGATGTTGGAATCTGTTATTCATAGTTTTTATTATTCCCCCAAACTGTAGCGTAAACATTCCTCCCTTAACATATCAGATCACTGAATTGCTATCATGTTCCATAACCTATAATAATTCCTGTGAGAAGGGCAAACTATCTCTTGTCTGCCAAAGAGATCTCTCTATCGAAGTCCTCATATAGGTGCTTGAGTTGTGT
Organism: Lissotriton vulgaris; assembly: GCF_964263255.1. Lineage (NCBI taxonomy): Eukaryota > Metazoa > Chordata > Amphibia > Caudata > Salamandridae > Lissotriton > Lissotriton vulgaris. Next base: position 273,545,610 of record NC_141698.1, on the reverse strand, counting down.
AGAGAGTACCAGCAAATGAGGCATAGGATGGAAAGAAGTCTGCTAGGTTGAAATCTAAATTGAGATTATAATTTTTAGTGAGCTTTGGATTGTCACAATATTAGACCCGCCATAGTACTAATGATTGATGCTTTATAAAAATCTTTTTTTGGTAGTGTTGCATTTGGTTTGGAAATATTCAAGTTCTAAAAATTGACTAACAGTGGACTTTTCCATCTGCAGATTATACTGAATGGCCAACAGAGGCAGTGTTGCAGAGGAATATTTCTCTGCTTGCTGAGAGAAAAATAAAAGAAAAGTCATTCCCCAGCCTTCTCCATGCCTCGATCAATATACATGGTAAGTCAAACTCTCATTTAATAATTTTGCCATTAATAAAAAGTTCATACCATCTGATGGCTCTCAGTGCCTTTTAGTGGGGTCTTTCGCATTTATATAATCTTCTAAGACGGTAGCAATATGGGTGACGCTATGGCTATCATGATAGTTTATCAAAGACTTTGACTGTCTATGTGGCTGACAAAATCTTCTTTAGATACTTGTGCAGGCAATTTCTCCTCTGAGTTAATTACCATCTTTCATGCTGGAATGAGGTTTCTTAGGTTAGAGCAATTGACTTACTTTCAGATGGAGGGAAGCTATTTAACCTGTTTCCTGCTCTCTGTGAGTGGGACTCTGATACTCAAGATGGACTGGTATTTAGAAACTGTGTTCTTCTAACTCTAGCCCTCTTTAAATAGGAGCCCAATGCTTTCAATGGTGCAGAGTACTTTCCCATTACACCTCCTACTTGCTGTGCAGTCTTATTCCCAGATACTTCCCTAGTGTGTAATTACTGATGTCTGGTCCTCCGGTGTACTCGTCACCCAGGCCGATTGATCAAGTGGTGCCATTACATCACAAAGCTACAGTAGGATGTCATCTCACATGAGGGCCAATCAGTTGCCTCTTCTAACTCTAACCCTCTTTAAATAGGAGCACAATGCTTTTAATGGTTCAGTGTACTTTCCCATTACACCTCCTACTTGCTGTGCAGTCATATTTACAGGTAGTACCTAGTGTGTAATTGCTGATGTCTGGTCTTCCGGTGTAATCGTCACCCAGGGCGATTGGTCAAGTGGTGCCATTACATCACAAAGCTACAGCAGGATATCATCTAACATGAGGGCCAATCAGTTGCCTAGTACGCAATAGGATACATGTATCATGGTATAGCAAAGGGAGCAATGTAGACAGGATGCCCAGCTGAAGACTAAGGTGGTGAGATGAAATGACCTAGGCCATTATTTGAAACGTATACATTTGTTTGAAGGAGTGGTTGATCATAACATTCTGGAGTACTCTAGCGGTTAGCTGTTAGGGATGTGCTAAAATTAAGATGTTGGAATCTGTTATTCATAGTTTTTATTATTCCCCCAAACCGTAGCGTAAACATTCCTCCCTTAACATATCAGATCACTGAATTGCTATCATGTTCCATAACCTATAATAATTCCTGTGAGAAGGGCACACTATCTCTTGTCTGCCAAAGAGATCTCTCTATCGAAGTCCTCATATAGGTGCTTGAGTTGTGTAGAGAGTACCAGCAAATGAGGCATAGGATGGAAAGAAGTCTGCTAGGTTGAAATCTAAATTGAGATTATAATTTTTAGTGAGCTTTGGATTGTCACAATATTAGACCTGCCATAGTACTAATGATTGATGCTTTATAAAAATCTTTTTTTGGTAGTGTTGCATTTGGTTTGGAAATATTCAAGTTCTAAAAATTGACTAACAGTGGACTTTTCCATCTGCAGATTATACTGAATGGCCAACAGAGGCAGTGTTGCAGAGGAATATTTCTCTGCTTGCTGAGAGAAAAATAAAAGAAAAGTCATTCCCCAGCCTTCTCCATGCCTCGATCAATATACATGGTAAGTCAAACTCTCATTTAATAATTTTGCCATTAATAAAAAGTTCATACCATCTGATGGCTCTCAGTGCCTTTTAGTGGGGTCTTCCGCATTTATATAATCTTCTAAGACGGTAGCAATATGGGTGACGCTATGGCTATCATGATAGTTTATCAAAGACTTTGACTGTCTATGTGGCTGACAAAATCTTCTTTAGATACTTGTGCAGGCAATTTCTCCTCTGAGTTAATTACCATCTTTCAGGCTGGAATGAGGTTTCTTAGGTTAGAGCAATTGACTTACTTTCAGATGGAGGGAAGCTATTTAACCTGTTTCCCTGCTCTCTGTGAGTGGGACTCTGATACTCAAGAAGGACTGGTATTTAGAAACTGTGTTCTTCTAACTCTAGCCCTCTTTAAATAGGAGCCCAATGCTTTCAATGGCGCAGAGTACTTTCCCATTACACCTCCTACTTGCTGTGCAGTCTTATTCCCAGATACTTCCCTAGTGTGTAATTACTGATGTCTGGTCCTCCGGTGTACTCGTCACCCAGGCCGATTGATCAAGTGGTGCCATTACATCACAAAGCTACAGTAGGATGTCATCTCACATGAGGGCCAATCAGTTGCCTCTTCTAACTCTAGCCCTCTTTAAATAGGAGCACAATGCTTTTAATGGTTCAGTGTACTTTCCCATTACACCTCCTACTTGCTGTGCAGTCATATTTACAGGTAGTACCTAGTGTGTAATTGCTGATGTCTGGTCTTCCGGTGTAATCGTCACCCGGGGCGATTGGTCAAGTGGTGCCATTACATCACAAAGCTACAGCAGGATATCATCTAACATGAGGGCCAATCAGTTGCCTAGTACGCAATAGGATACATGTATCATGGAATAGCAAAGGGAGCAATGTAGACAGGATGCCCAGCTGAAGACTAAGGTGGTGAGATGAAATAACCTAGGCCATTATTTGAAACGTATACATTTGTTTGAAGGAGTGGTTGATCATAACATTCTGGAGTACTCAAGCGGTTAGCTGTTAGGGATGTGCTAAAATTAAGATGTTGGAATCTGTTATTCATAGTTTTTATTATTCCCCCAAACCGTAGCGTAAACATTCCTCCCTTAACATATCAGATCACTGAATTGCTATCATGTTCCATAACCTATAATAATTCCTGTGAGAAGGGCACACTATCTCTTGTCTGCCAAAGAGATCTCTCTATCGAAGTCCTCATATAGGTGCTTGAGTTGTGTAGAGAGTACCAGCAAATGAGGCATAGGATGGAAAGAAGTCTGCTAGGTTGAAATCTAAATTGAGATTATAATTTTTAGTGAGCTTTGGATTGTCACAACATTAGACCTGCCATAGTACTAATGATTGATGCTTTATAAAAATCTTTTTTTGGTAGTGTTGCATTTGGTTTGGAAATATTCAAGTTCTAAAAATTGACTAACAGTGGACTTTTCCATCTGCAGATTATACTGAATGGCCAACAGAGGCAGTGTTGCAGAGGAATATTTCTCTGCTTGCTGAGAGAAAAAAAAAAGAAAAGTCATTCCGCAAGCTTTCTCCATGCCTCAATCAATATACATGGTAAGTCAAACTCTCATTTAATAATTTTGCCATTAATAAAAAGTTCATACCATCTGATGGCTCTCAGTGCCTTTTAGTGGGGTCTTCCGCATTTATATAATCTTCTAAGACGGTAGCAATATGGGTGACGCTATGGCTATCATGATAGTTTATCAAAGACTTTGACTGTCTATGTGGCTGACAAAATCTTCTTTAGATACTTGTGCAGGCAATTTCTCCTCTGAGTTAATTACCATCTTTCAGGCTGGAATGAGGTTTCTTAGGTTAGAGCAATTGACTTACTTTCAGATGGAGGGAAGCTATTTAACCTGTTTCCCTGCTCTCTGTGAGTGGGACTCTGATACTCAAGAAGGACTGGTATTTAGAAACTGTGTTCTTCTAACTCTAGCCCTCTTTAAATAGGAGCCCAATGCTTTCAATGGCGCAGAGTACTTTCCCATTACACCTCCTACTTGCTGTGCAGTCTTATTCCCAGATACTTCCCTAGTGTGTAATTACTGATGTCTGGTCCTCCGGTGTACTCGTCACCCAGGCCGATTGATCAAGTGGTGCCATTACATCACAAAGCTACAGTAGGATGTCATCTCACATGAGGGCCAATCAGTTGCCTCTTCTAACTCTAGCCCTCTTTAAATAGGAGCACAATGCTTTTAATGGTTCAGTGTACTTTCCCATTACACCTCCTACTTGCTGTGCAGTCATATTTACAGGTAGTACCTAGTGTGTAATTGCTGATGTCTGGTCTTCCGGTGTAATCGTCACCCGGGGCGATTGGTCAAGTGGTGCCATTACATCACAAAGCTACAGCAGGATATCATCTAACATGAGGGCCAATCAGTTGCCTAGTACGCAATAGGATACATGTATCATGGAATAGCAAAGGGAGCAATGTAGACAGGATGCCCAGCTGAAGACTAAGGTGGTGAGATGAAATAACCTAGGCCATTATTTGAAACGTATACATTTGTTTGAAGGAGTGGTTGATCATAACATTCTGGAGTACTCTAGTGGTTAGCTGTTAGGGATGTGCTAAAATTAAGATGTTGGAATCTGTTATTCATAGTTTTTATTATTCCCCCAAACCGTAGCGTAAACATTCCTCCCTTAACATATCAGATCACTGAATTGCTATCATGTTCCATAACCTATAATAATTCCTGTGAGAAGGGCAAACTATCTCTTGTCTGCCAAAGAGATCTCTCTATCGAAGTCCTCATATAGGTGCTTGAGTTGTGTAGAGAGTACCAGCAAATGAGGCATAGGATGGAAAGAAGTCTGCTAGGTTGAAATCTAAATTGAGATTATAATTTTTAGTGAGCTTTGGATTGTCACAATATTAGACCCGCCATAGTACTAATGATTGATGCTTTATAAAAATCTTTTTTTGGTAGTGTTGCATTTGGTTTGGAAATATTCAAGTTCTAAAAATTGACTAACAGTGGACTTTTCCATCTGCAGATTATACTGAATGGCCAACAGAGGCAGTGTTGCAGAGGAATATTTCTCTGCTTGCTGAGAGAAAAAAAAAAGGAAAGTCATTCCCCAGCCTTCTCCATGCCTCGATCAATATACATGGTAAGTCAAACTCTCATTTAATAATTTTGCCATTAATAAAAAGTTCATACCATCTGATGGCTCTCAGTGCCTTTTAGTGGGGTCTTCCGCATTTATATAATCTTCTAAGACGGTAGCAATATGGGTGACGCTATGGCTATCATGATAGTTTATCAAAGACTTTGACTGTCTATGTGGCTGACAAAATCTTCTTTAGATACTTGTGCAGGCAATTTCTCCTCTGAGTAAATTACCATCTTTCAGGCTGGAATGAGGTTTCTTAGGTTAGAGCAATTGACTTACTTTCAGATGGAGGGAAGCTATTTAACCTGTTTCCCTACTCTCTGTGAGTGGGACTCTGATACTCAAGATGGACTGGTATTTAGAAACTGTGTTCTTCCAACTCTAGCCCTCTTTAAATAGGAGCCCAATGCTTTCAATGGTGCAGAGTACTTTCCCATTACACCTCCTACTTGCTGTGCAGTCTTATTCCCAGATACTTCCCTAGTGTGTAATTACTGATGTCTGGTCCTCCGGTGTAATCGTCACCCAGGGCGATTGATCAAGTGGTGTCATTACATCACAAAGCTACAGTAGGATGTCATCTCACATGAGGGCCAATCAGTTGCCTCTTCTAACTCTAGCCCTCTTTAAATAGGAGCACAATGCTTTTAATGGTTCAGTGTACTTTCCCATTACACCTCCTACTTGCTGTGCAGTCATATTTACAGGTAGTTACCTAGTGTGTAATTGCTGATGTCTGGTCCTCCGGTGTAATCGTCACCCAGGGCGATTGGTCAAGTGGTGCCATTACATCACAAAGCTACAGCAGGATATCATCTAACATGAGGGCCAATCAGTTGCCTAGTACGCAATAGGATACATGTATCATGGTATAGCAAAGGGTACAATGTAGACAGGATGCCCAGCTGAAGACTAAGGTGGTGAGATGAAATGACCTAGGCCATAATTTGAAAAGTATACATTTGTTTGAAGGAGTGGTTGATCATAACATTCTGGAGTACTCTATAGGTTAGCTGATAGGGATGTGCTAAAATTAAGATGTTGGAATCTGTTGTTCATAGTTTTTATTATTCCCACAAACCGTAGCGTAAACATTCCTCCCTTAACACATCAGATCACTGAATTGCTATGGTGTTCCATAACCTATAATAATTCCTGTGAGAAGGGCACACTATCTCTTGTCTGCCAAAGAGATCTCTCTATCGAAGTCCTCATATAGGTGCTTGAGTTGTGTAGAGAGTACCAGCAAATGAGGCATAGGATGGAAAGAAGTCTGCTAGGTTGAAATCTAAATTGAGATTATAATTTTTAGTGAGCTTTGGATTGTCACAATATTAGACCCGCCATAGTTCTAATAATTGATGCTTTATAAAAATCTTTTTTTGGTAGTGTTGCATTTGGTTTGGAAATATTCAAGTTCTAAAAATTGACTAACAGTGGACTTTTCCACCTGCAGATTATACTGAATGGCCAACAGAGGCAGTGTTTCAGAGGAATATTTCTCTGCTTGCTGAGAGAAAAAAAAAAGAAACGTCATTCCTCAGCCTTCTCCATGCCTCGATCAATATACATGGTAAGTCAAACTCTCATTTAATAATGTTGCCATTAATAAAAAGTTCATACCATCTGATGGCTCTCAGTGCCTTTTAGTGGGGTCTTCCGCATTTATATAATCTTCTAAGACGGTAGCAATATGGATGACGCTATGGCCATCATGATAGTTCATCAAAGAGTTTGACTGTCTATGTGGCTGACAAAATCTTCTTTAGATACTTGTGCAGGCAATTTCTCCTCTGAGTAAATTACCATCTTTCAGGCTGGAATGAGGTTTCTTAGGTTAGAGCAATTGACTTACTTTCAGATGGAGGGAAGCTATTTAACCTGTTTCCCTGCTCTCTGTGAGTGGGACTCTGATACTCAAGATGGACTGGTATTTAGAAACTGTGTTCTTCTAACTCTAGCCCTCTTTAAATAGGAGCCCAATGCTTTCAATGGCGCAGAGTACTTTCCCATTACACCTCCTACTTGCTGTGCAGTCTTATTCCCAGAGACTTCCCTAGTGTGTAATTGCTGATGTCTGGTCCTCCCGTGTAATCGTCACCCAGGGCGATTGATCAAGTGGTGCCATTACATCACAAAGCTACTGCAGGAGGTCATCTCTCATGAGGGCCAATCAGTTGCCTCTTCTAACTCTAGCCCTCTTTAAATAGGAGCACAATGCTTTTAATGGTTCAGTGTACTTTCCCATTACACCTCCTACTTGCTGTGCAGTCATATTTACAGGTAGTTACCTATTGTGTAATTGCTGATGTCTGGTCCTCCGGTGTAATCGTCACCCAGGGCGATTGGTCAAGTGGTGCCATTACATCACAAAGCTACAGCAGGATATCATCTAACATGAGGGCCAATCAGTTGCCTAGTACGCAATAGGATACATGTATCCTGGTATAGCAAAGGGAGCAATGTAGACAGGATGCCCAGCTGAAGACTAAGGTGGTGAGATGAAATGACCTAGGCCATTATTTGAAACGTATACATTTGTTTGAAAGAGTGGTTGATCATAACATTCTGGAGTACTCTAGTGGTTAGCTGTTAGGGATGTGCTAAAATTAAGATGTTGGAATCTGTTATTCATAGTTTTTATTATTCCCCCAAACCGTAGCGTAAACATTCCTCCCTTAACATATCAGATCACTGAATTGCTATCATGTTCCATAACCTATAATAATTCCTGTGAGAAGGGCACACTATCTCTTGTCTGCCAAAGAGATCTCTCTATCGAAGTCCTCATATAGGTGCTTGAGTTGTGTAGAGAGTACCAGCAAATGAGGCATAGGATGGAAAGAAGTCTGCTAGGTTGAAATCTAAATTGAGATTATAATTTTTAGTGAGCTTTGGATTGTCACAATATTAGACCTGCCATAGTACTAATGATTGATGCTTTATAAAAATCTTTTTTTGGTAGTGTTGCATTTGGTTTGGAAATATTCAAGTTCTAAAAATTGACGAACAGTGGACTTTTCCATCTGCAGATTATACTGAATGGCCAACAGAGGCAGTGTTGCAGAGGAATATTTCTCTGCTTGCTGAGAGAAAAATAAAAAAGAAAAGTCATTCCCCAGCCTTCTCCATGCCTCGATCAATATACATGGTAAGTCAAACTCTCATTTAATAATGTTGCCATTAATAAAAAGTTCATACCATCTGATGGCTCTCAGTGCCTTTTAGTGGGGTCTTCCGCATTTATATAATCTTCTAAGACGGTAGCAATATGGGTGACGCTATGGCTATCATGATAGTTTATCAAAGACTTTGACTGTCTATGTGGCTGACAAAATCTTCTTTAGATACTTGTGCAGGCAATTTCTCCTCTGAGTTAATTACCATCTTTCAGGCTGGAATGAGGTTTCTTAGGTTAGAGCAATTGACTTACTTTCAGATGGAGGGAAGCTATTTAACCTGTTTCTCTGCTCTCTGTGAGTGGGACTCTGATACTCAAGAAGGACTGGTATTTAGAAACTGTGTTCTTCTAACTCTAGCCCTCTTTAAATAGGAGCCCAATGCTTTCAATGGCGCAGAGTACTTTCCCATTACACCTCCTACTTGCTGTGCAGTCTTATTCCCAGAGACTTCCCTAGTGTGTAATTGCTGATGTCTGGTCCTCCCGTGTAATCGTCACCCAGGGTGATTGATCAAGTGGTGCCATTACATCACAAAGCTACTGCAGGAGGTCATCTCACATGAGGGCCAATCAGTTGCCTCTTCTAACTCTAGCCCTCTTTAAATAGGAGCACAATGCTTTTAATGGTTCAGTGTACTTTCCCATTACACCTCCTACTTGCTGTGCAGTCATATTTACAGGTAGTTACCTATTGTGTAATTGCTGATGTCTGGTCCTCCGGTGTAATCGTCACCCAGGGCGATTGGTCAAGTGGTGCCATTACATCACAAAGCTACAGCAGGATATCATCTAACATGAGGGCCAATCAGTTGCCTAGTACGCAATAGGATACATGTATCATGGTATAGCAAAGGGAGCAATGTAGACAGGATGCCCAGCTGAAGACTAAGGTGGTGAGATGAAATGACCTAGGCCATTATTTGAAACGTATACATTTGTTTGAAAGAGTGGTTGATCATAACATTCTGGAGTACTCTAGTGGTTAGCTGTTAGGGATGTGCTAAAATTAAGATGTTGGAATCTGTTATTCATAGTTTTTATTATTCCCCCAAACCGTAGCGTAAACATTCCTCCCTTAACATATCAGATCACTGAATTGCTATCATGTTCCATAACCTATAATAATTCCTGTGAGAAGGGCAAACTATCTCTTGTCTGCCAAAGAGATCTCTCTATCGAAGTCCTCATATAGGTGCTTGAGTTGTGTAGAGAGTACCAGCAAATGAGGCATAGGATGGAAAGAAGTCTGCTAGGTTGAAATCTAAATTGAGATTATAATTTTTAGTGAGCTTTGGATTGTCACAATATTAGACCCGCCATAGTACTAATGATTGATGCTTTATAAAAATCTTTTTTTGGTAGTGTTGCATTTGGTTTGGAAATATTCAAGTTCTAAAAATTGACTAACAGTGGACTTTTCCATCTGCAGATTATACTGAATGGCCAACAGAGGCAGTGTTGCAGAGGAATATTTCTCTGCTTGCTGAGAGAAAAAAAAAAGGAAAGTCATTCCCCAGCCTTCTCCATGCCTCGATCAATATACATGGTAAGTCAAACTCTCATTTAATAATGTTGCCATTAATAAAAAGTTCATACCATCTGATGGCTCTCAGTGCCTTTTAGTGGGGTCTTCCGCATTTATATAATCTTCTAAGACGGTAGCAATATGGGTGACGCTATGGCTATCATGATAGTTTATCAAAGACTTTGACTGTCTATGTGGCTGACAAAATCTTCTTTAGATACTTGTGCAGGCTATTTCTCCTCTGAGTAAATTACCATCTTTCAGGCTGGAATGAGGTTTCTTAGGTTAGAGCAATTGACTTACTTTCAGATGGAGGGAAGCTATTTAACCTGTTTCCCTACTCTCTGTGAGTGGGACTCTGATACTCAAGATGGACTGGTATTTAGAAACTGTGTTCTTCTAACTCTAGCCCTCTTTAAATAGGAGCCCAATGCTTTCAATGGTGCAGAGTACTTTCCCATTACACCTCCTACTTGCTGTGCAGTCTTATTCCCAGATACTTCCCTAGTGTGTAATTACTGATGTCTGGTCCTCCGGTGTAATCGTCACCCAGGGCGATTGATCAAGTGGTGTCATTACATCACAAAGCTACAGTAGGATGTCATCTCACATGAGGGCCAATCAGTTGCCTCTTCTAACTCTAACCCTCTTTAAATAGGAGCACAATGCTTTTAATGGTTCAGTGTACTTTCCCATTACACCTCCTACTTGCTGTGCAGTCATATTTACAGGTAGTACCTAGTGTGTAATTGCTGATGTCTGGTCTTCCGGTGTAATCGTCACCCAGGGCGATTGGTCAAGTGGTGCCATTACATCACAAAGCTACAGCAGGATATCATCTAACATGAGGGCCAATCAGTTGCCTAGTACGCAATAGGATACATGTATCATGGTATAGCAAAGGGAGCAATGTAGACAGGATGCCCAGCTGAAGACTAAGGTGGTGAGATGAAATGACCTAGGCCATTATTTGAAACGTATGCATTCGTTTGAAGGAGTGGTTGATCATAACATTCTGGAGTACTCTAGCAGTTAGCTGTTAGGGATGTGCTAAAATTAAAATGTTGGAATCTGTTATTCATAGTTTTTATTATTCCCCCAAACCGTAGCGTAAACATTCCTCCCTTAACATATCAGATCACTGAATTGCTATCATGTTCCATAACCTATAATAATTCCTGTGAGAAGGGCAAACTATCTCTTGTCTGCCAAAGAGATCTCTCTATCGAAGTCCTCACATAGGTGCTTGAGTTGTGTAGAGAGTACCAGCAAATGAGGCATAGGATGGAAAGGAGTCTGCTAGGTTGAAATCTAAATTGAGATTATAATTTTTAGTGAGCTTTGGATTGTCACAATATTAGACCCGCCATAGTACTAATAATTGATGCTTTATAAAAATCTTTTTTTGGTAGTGTTGCATTTGGTTTGGAAATATTCAAGTTCTAAAAATTGATTAACAGTGGACTTTTCCATCTGCAGATTATACTGAATGGCCAATAGAGGCAGTGTTGCAGAGGAATATTTCTCTGCTTGCTGAGAGAAAAAAAAAGAAAAGTCATTCCCCAGCCTTCTCCATGCCTCGATCAATATACATGGTAAGTCAAACTCTCATTTAATAATTTTGCCATTATTAAAAAGTTCATACCATCTGATGGCTCTCAGTGCCTTTTAGTGGGGTCTTCCGCATTTATATAATCTTCTAAGACGGTAGCAATATGGGTGACGCTATGGCTATCATGATAGTTTATCAAAGACTTTGACTGTCTATGTGGCTGACAAAATCTTCTTTAGATACTTGTGCAGGCAATTTCTCCTCTGAGTTAATTACCATCTTTCACGCTGGAATGATGTTTCTTAGGTTAGAGCAATTGACTTACTTTCAGATGGAGGGAAGCTATTTAACCTGTTTCCCTGCTCTCTGTGAGTAGGACTCTGATACTCAAGATGGACTGGTATTTAGAAACTGTGTTCTTCTAACTCTAGCCCTCTTTAAATAGGAGCCCTATGCTTTCAATGGTGCAGAGTACTTTCCCATTACACCTCCTACTTGCTGTGCAGTCTTATTCCCAGATACTTCCCTAGTGTGTAATTACTGATGTCTGGTCCTCCGGTGTAATCGTCACCCAGGGCGATTGATCAAGTGGTGCTATTACATCACAAAGCTACAGTAGGATGTCATCTCACATGAGGGCCAATCAGTTGCCTCTTCTAACTCTAGCCCTCTTTAAATAGGAGCACAATGCTTTTAATGGTTCAATGTACTTTCCCATTACACCTCCTACTTGCTGTGCAGTCATATTTACAGGTAGTACCTAGTGTGTAATTGCTGATGTCTGGTCTTCCGGTGTAATCGTCACCCAGGGCGATTGGTCAAGTGGTGCCATTACATCACAAAGCTACAGCAGGATATCATCTAACATGAGGGCCAATCAGTTGCCTAGTACGCAATAGGATACATGTATCATGGTATAGCAAAGGGAGCAATGTAGACAGGATGCCCAGCTGAAGACTAAGGTGGTGAGATGAAATGACCTAGGCCATTATTTGAAACGTATACATTTGTTTGAAGGAGTGGTTGATCATAACATTCTGGAGTACTCTAGCGGTTAGCTGTTAGGGATGTGCTAAAATTAAGATGTTGGAATCTGTTATTCATAGTTTTTATTATTCCCCCAAACCGTAGCGTAAACATTCCTCCCTTAACATATCAGATCGATGAATTGCTATCATGTTCCATAACCTATAATAATTCCTGTGAGAAGGGCAAACTATCTCTTGTCTGCCAAAGAGATCTCTCTATCGAAGTCCTCATATAGGTGCTTGAGTTGTGTAGAGAGTACCAGCAAATGAGGCATAGGATGGAAAGAAGTCTGCTAGGTTGAAATCTAAATTGAGATTATAATTTTTAGTGAGCTTTGGATTGTCACAATATTAGACCCGCCATAGTACTAATGATTGATGCTTTATAAAAATCTTTTTTTGGTAGTGTTGCATTTGGTTTGGAAATATTCAAGTTCTAAAAATTGACTAACAGTGGACTTTTCCATCTACAGATTATACTGAATGGCCAACAGAGGCAGTGTTGCAGAGGAATATTTCTCTGCTTGCTGAGAGAAAAAAAAAAGGAAAGTCATTCCCCAGCCTTCTCCATGCCTCGATCAATATACATGGTAAGTCAAACTCTCATTTAATAATTTTGCCATTAATAAAAAGTTCATACCATCTGATGGCTCTCAGTCCCTTTTAGTGGGGTCTTCCGCATTTATATAATCTTCTAAGACGGTAGCAATATGGGTGACGCTATGGCTATCATGATAGTTTATCAAAGGGGCGTGGCTAAGGCGCCGATGTAGGTGGAAGCGGGACTCCGGAGCTCCTCCGTGCCCGCCTCGCACCACCGCATATCCTGAACCCCGGCTCGCACCCAGACCCCTCAAAAGTACATAGGAGGGCAACGGGGGCACGCAGGGTGAGTTTGGAGGACTGGGGGCCCCTGTGTACACCCCCCCCTGGACTTAACGATTCGAGCGCGGCTCCCGGAGAGGAGAGCGCCCAAAATGGCGGCCGCCGTCCTGCCCTGATGTGCCTGGCGGCTGACTCCAGGAGGCGAGGAAGGACCCCCTGACGCGGTGACGACTGACCGCTGGCCGGCGGAGAACCCCCGGAGACCGGACAAAGGTGAGGGGACCTGGCTGGCACACTCGCGGGTGACGCTGAAGGACGGGAGTCGGCGGCCATGCCTGACCCTAAAATGGCGCCGGCGGAGACCGAGTGACCGCGTTGGCGGCCGGCGACAGAGCCCCTGGTGCTGCGTGGACCGCTGGACCAGCGCACAACACACGACCCGACCTCCTGGTGGTGGCGTTGGGGGGTGCGCGAGGACACTGGCCGTCAGGGAGAGCGGGGTTTGAGGGTCTGACTGCCCATCCCCCCCCCACCACGAGGCGCCTACCTGGGCTGGGTGGCTGTCTGCGGAGCTGTGGGGGCCGAGTGGAGGCCTGGACCTACGAGGGGCACCTGTCCTGATATCCCGGTGACGGCCTTGCCAGGGAGCCTGTGCCACTGTGGATTGGCAGCACGCGCACAAGGGGGACGAAGAGGGGAACAGGAGACGAGGTGCTGACTCCCCACCCCCATGAGTCCCTGAAGCTCCGGGCGGGAAGAGGTGCCTGCCTGACCGGGGGCGTCCGAGCACAGCGGACCAGGTACTCATCGGTGACTACCCTGCCTTAGCCTTCTAGGTGCCCGGACCAGGGGCACTGGTGCCACAGGACGCCGGCGGAGACTGGCCCTTGAACTGGACCCCACGAGACGCAGGCCCAGTGGTCGGAAGGCACGGCGGACCGGAGGCGGACCAAGGACGGAGAGGGGGAACATCGGTGGCCACCGCAGGGGCGCTTGACGATCACTGACCGCCAGGATGGTGCGGGGCAACAGCAGGAAGAAAGGCTTCGAGGCCCTGAGACAGGACGACCCGGGGCACCTCGCCGAGGACGACCCGCCGAGGGAAGGGGCCGGGAGCTCGACCCGCCCACGCGATCCCTCTCTGGGGGACATAATGCAGGCGATTGTGGCGTCGCGGGAGGCACTTGAGAAGCGCATGGACACCATAGGGTCGGACCTAAGCCTGTTGAAGGACGACCACAGGAAACTGAAGGAGCGGGTGACGACCTCAGAGGTGGCCCTGAAAACCTTGCCAGGGGACGTGGCGGAGCTCAAAACGTCATTGGCGGTAATGGCCCAGAAGGTGCGGGTCCTGGAGCTCCGAGCAGAGGACAGTGAAGGACGCTCTCGGCGCAATAACCTCCGCCTGGTGGGGGTCCCTGAGAACGCAGAGGGGCGGGATGCGGTCACCTACCTGGAGGGTTGGCTACGATCCGAGGTGGCCCCGGAGGGACTCTCGCCGTTCTTTGCCATTGAGCGCGCACACAGGGTCCCTGCGCGTCCCCCCAAACCGGGGGTGCCTCCGCGCCCGATTGTGCTGCGGCTGCTGCACTTCAGAGACAGAGACCATATACTGCGGAGGGTGAGGGAAATCCCGGACCTGAGAATAGACAACAGCAGGGTCATGGTCTTTCCGGACTTCACCAGAGATGTGCAGAGGCAGCGTGCCTCCTTCCTGGCGCTCAAACGAAAATTGAGATCACTGCACCTGCCCTACGCTATGCTGTTCCCGGCACGGCTGCGGGTGGTCGATGGGGATCGCACTCACTTTTTCCTGACGCCGCAGGAAGCTTGGAGTTGGTTGGACGCGAGAGGGGAGCCGGACACGGGCCCCACGCCACAGACCCCCCCCCAGGAGACACTCCGCGGAAGGGACACCGACGCGACGATCTGGCTCCCCAACGGGCTGGCAGCAGGAGCGAGCCAAGGCGGTGCAAGCGGTGGCGGCCATCAGCCAGGGGGACGCCAGCCCCTCCAGCAGCGCATCTGAGCAGTCGAAGGACAGCACTCCCAGCCCTGGCTCCAGCAGTGGGCACGAACATTCTGAGACGGACCTGCCGGTGGTGACCCCCCAGACAGCGGAAGGTATCCTTGGCTGAGACGGATCGTGAGACCTTGGCCACACAAGTAAGATAATGGGACATGCAGGTGGGGGGGGGGACCGCTTCTGGACGCTCTGCAGTGGGATGCGGATGCCCCCCCGGGACTTCGCACTGGCACCGTGGGGGACGGGGTGAGTCGGGGGGCCTCTCCTGATTGTTGTTAGGGGTAGTGGGGCGGGGGCGGGGGGCTTCGGACCTGTCTGGAGCCGGCATCGCTGCCACTCCAGCCCTACTATGTAGTGATACGCTCTTTGATTCTTGAGTTTGGATGGGGTTTCCACGTTGGTTGTCTGTCCGGGGGTGTGGGAGTTGGGGTAGTTTGATTGTGCAGGTTGGGGGGGGACCTAGGCGTGCTGGGGGGGTTGCCGGGAGAGTGAGTGGAGTGGATGGGGCTTGGCAGACTTCGCCATGGGATCCGACTTAGGCTATAGATGTCTCACATGGAACGTAAGGGGGATGCACTCGATGCACAGGCGTCATAAGATCCACTCATATCTGGTCAGGCGGGGCATACACATTGCCTTCCTTCAGGAAACCCATCTGCTGGACAAAGAAGGGAGGGCACTGCAGCGGCGCTGGAGGGGGCAGGTCTTTCACACCGGCTACTCCGCTTATGCTAGGGGGGTGGCCATCTGGGTGCGGGCGGGGATTCCCTACCAATGCACACAACAGGTGATTGACCCAGAGGGGAGATACATAATGGTGCGCGGCAAGCTGGACGGGAGGGACCTTAACCTGGGTTGCATATACGCCCCAAATGTGGACCAACCTGCATTCCTCGCACAACTGTCCAATAAACTAGCTCAATTTCTGGTGGAACCCTTGCTCCTGGGCGGCGACTTTAACAGCGTGGCAGACGTTAACCTGGATAGATCCCACCCTCCACTTCCGAATGCACCAGCTGGTAAACTTGCACTCGCGCGCTCGGCCTGGCAGCGCCGGTGGGGACTGGTTGACTCCTGGAGGGCTAACCACCCGTCGGACAGGGACTACTCCTTCTTCTCCGCTCTCCACGAACTACATGTCCGGATTGACGCCTTCCTATGCTCGCAAGACGTGTACGCGGAGGTGTGCCACAGTGAGTATCTCACGCGCTCGATCTCGGACCACAACCCGCTCCTCGTGCGGCTGCGCTGGTCGCAGCTCCGCCCGAGGATCCCGGCTTGGAAGCTCCGCCCTGAGGCACTGGACGATCAGCTCTTCCGTGCCACGATTGCCTCGGGCATTGAGGCATATTTCCAGGAGAACGCGGGTACGGCGGGGTCAGCCGCGACGGAATGGGACGCCTTCAAATCGGTACTTCGGGGCCAGTGCATTGCAACGGCTTCGGGAGTGCGGAGAACGTTACTAGAAGACATCGAGAAAGAGGACGAGACCCTGCGGAGACTAGAGAGGGCTAGACCTGAGCGGCCGGACACTCACGAGGCCCTGCTAGGGGCGCGAGAGGCGGTGGCGGCGACAGTGGAGCGTCTCCGATGCTTTGACTACAAGGCCTACCTCACGCGAGCGCACTCGGAACGCGACAAATCGGGGGCTCTCCTGGCCTGGCTGGCCAACCCGTCCCGCCGAAGCTCGGTCATTCTTGAGCTCCGAGACCAGGCGGGGGCGGCGAGGTTTGATCAACAGGGAATTAACGCATTGTTTTATGACTACTACACAGAGCTCTACCGCAGCAGGGTCCTCCCGTCGGCGGAGGAGTTTAGGGCCTTTCTGGAGGGTCTTGACCTACCGGTGCTGGAGGAGGGGATCGCAAAGCGACTTGGGGACAAGATTGAGGAGAGGGAGGTACGGGTTGCCATCAAAAGCATGGCAAGAAATAAGACGCCGGGCACCGATGGATTCCCGACGGAATTCTACCTCACCTACACGGATCTCCTAGCGCCCCGGCTGACGTGGGTTTACAACGAGTCGAGGCGGCTAGGCTGCCTCCCAGTGTCCACGAGAGAGGCGCTGATAGTCCCCCTACTTAAGCCAGGTAAGCAGCCATGGGACAGGTCAGCGTATCGCCCACTGTCCATGCTCAACCTGGACTATAAGATTCTGAGCAAGATCTTGGCGACGCGTTTGCTCCCTCACATGCCCATGCTGGTACATGCGGACCAATCGGGCTTCATCCCGGCCCGCAATACAGCGCTTAACGTGCGGCGACTCCTGCACATACTAGAGGCCGACACTTACGACGGGGATGAGGCAGTGGTGTTTGCTGTCGACATGGAGAAGGCCTTCGACAGCCTGGAATGGCCGTATCTCTTCCATGTGTTGCGAGCGCTGGGCCTGGGCGAAGGCTTCGTAGATTGGACGAGGCTGCTCTATACGAACGCGACGGCAAGGGTCAGGACGGGGAGGATCATCTCTGAGATGTGCGGAGTGGGCAGGGGCACCCGTCAGGGTTGCCCTCTTTCCCCCCTGCTGTTTGCCTTGGCCGTCGAGCCGCTGGCGGCTCGGGCCCGGCTGGGGCAGGCGTATCGGGGCCTGGACGTCTATGGTCAAGACCACCACATCGCACTATACGCAGATGATCTGCTGATGTTCCTGGCGGATTCGACGGACTCCCTGCGAGGAGCTAAGGCCCTCCTGCAATCGCTGGGTAGAATCTCGGGCCTCCGAGTGAACTGGGAGAAGTCCCACCTATTCCCGGCCCGCCCACGGAGGGCATGCCCGCAAACTACAGAGGGAGTGACCTGGGAAGAGAGGAGCCTGCGATACCTTGGCACCTCGATCTTCCATGACAGAGCCGATATCCTTGAGGGTAATATCGGTACGGCGATACGGCACACTAGAGAGAATTTCGACTTTTGGGGCACGCTCCCACTGTCACTCATGGGCAGGGTGGCGTTGCTCAAGATGGTAACCCTCCCGCGGCTGCTTTACTTCTTCGGGACCCTCCCGATCTGGATCCCGGCGAGCTACTTTCGGCGGCTGCGATCGATGGTCATCGGCTTCCTGTGGGGGACGGGAAGGCGCAGGGTGGCCCATGCCACGCTTCTCCGCCCTAGGGCGGAAGGAGGTCTAGCGGTGCCGGACTACGAGCTCTACTACTTAGCGGCGCAGCTGCAATGGCTGACACAATGGGTGGCTCGGGCCAGGAGGGGGGAGGATGGAGCAGGAGAACCGGCGGGTCCGGTCCAGGTGTTGTCCCGGATTGTCCTGGGACTTCCGATGGGGGATTTCCACCTCACCCAGGAGTTTGCGACGGCCAGGAAATGCTGGAACAGATATCGCCGGAGATGCGGCGTTACGGTTCCTTACGCACCAGAGATCCCGCTTAGACTCTGCGGGGCGCTTCCGCACGGAGGCTCGTGGCACGGGCTGAGCGGCTGGGACCAGCAGGGGCTGTCATCCATAGGTGACCTGTACGAAAATGGAGTGATGTTGCCCTTCGACCTCCTGCAGGACCGCTTCGAACTGGCGGGTGGGGACTTCCTTCTTCATGCGGCTTTAACGGCGGCGATCCGCAAACACTGGGGGGCGGGCATTTCGGAGCCACCATTGTCCCTGGGATGTCAGTACGTCGTGATGATGGCAGGGACGCTCAAAGCGGTCACGTGCCTGACTCGACGCATGGTCTCGGAATCCACCGCTCCGCTGCTGACCCTGAAGACGAAATGGGAGGCCGATCTGGCGACTGAGATCCCCGAAGAGGCCTGGAATGGTATACTGGAGGGGGCCCGGAACGGCACGCGCAACGCAAGGTTCCAGCTGGTGCACTTTTATGTCCTACATAGGGCGTATCTGACCCCTGATAAATTACATAAGTACTTCCCGGCTCACCCAGCGTCCTGCCCGCGCTGCCCGGCGGATTCCGCAGATTTCCGACACATGTTCTGGACCTGTCCCGAGCTGGGGCCCTTCTGGGGGGAGGTGGTGGAGGTCCTGAGGGAGGTGACGGAGAGGGACCTGCAACTCACCATGGCACATTGCATACTACATTGGTTCCCACACACATCAAAGAACAAAGTCACTAGCAAGTTCCTGGACTTGGGGCTTCTCCTGGCGAAGCGGGCCATTACGTCCCAGTGGAAGGCGTCCCGGGGCCCCGTAGTAGAGCGCTGGAAGGCTGAACTGCTTAAATGGGCTAGATGTGAGGGTGAGCTTCGCCTGCGAGCTGCGCTCAGGATAGACAATGACTTGGCACTGGAGAGAGCCAGGGCGTGGGAGGGGCTGGTCCTAGATCTCACGCTCCTGGACGTGGAGGAGGAGGAATCCCCGGTACATAGCCCGGCTCAAGAGGGACGCCCGCCTGACGGGGGGGCGGCATAGACCGCTCGGCTATTGCACTGCCCTTGCGTTCCATCGAGATGTTTTACGGATGATTGCAGACGAATCCTGGTACCATGCTTCGGGTCTGATCTTGGTGACAAGGTTGAGAGTTCAATTAGGTGATACTCTGGCACGCCTGGGGGGGTGGGGGGGCTGGGTAGGGGGCGGGGAGAGTTGGGGGGGGGAATCCTGGGCGGGGATGGCGGGGTAGGAAAAGTTGAGGGGGTTTAGGGGAAGGGGAGGGGGGTATGTTCACGGGAGTTGCACAGAAACTCTTGGCTTCAACTGGACTTGGGACAGGGGAGAGGGAGTGTTAGGTCCGAAAAGCAGCGTTGCCGTTTCCCATCCACTTGTTGGCTGTAGCCACGCACAGAATGCTCCAGCGCAGTTTCCTATGTACCTGCGACTTTGCCGCTCGACCTCCGGGGTGCGAGCTGAATGGCTGTGTGATACTGGGGAGTGGGAGCGGAGCTCACACTGAGCATCAAGGGGAATGGCATAAATTGTACTGTATACCTATCTATCATTGCTGCAATAAAAAGATATTTACAAAAAAAAAAAATGATAGTTTATCAAAGACTTTGACTGTCTATGTGGCTGACAAAATCTTCTTTAGATACTTGTGCAGGCAATTTCTCCTCTGAGTAAATTACCATCTTTCAGGCTGGAATGAGGTTTCTTAGGTTAGAGCAATTGACTTACTTTCAGATGGAGGGAAGCTATTTAACCTGTTTCCCTGCTCTCTGTGAGTGGGACTCTGATACTCAAGATGGACTGGTATTTAGAAACTGTGTTCTTCTAACTCTAGCCCTCTTTAAATAGGAGCCCAATGCTTTCAATGGTGCAGAGTACTTTCCCATTACACCTCCTACTTGCTGTGCAGTCTTATTCCCAGATACTTCCCTAGTGTGCAATTACTGATGTCTGGTCCTCCGGTGTAATCGTCACCCAGGGCGATTGATCAAGTGGTGCCATTACATCACAAAGCTACAGTAGGATGTCATCTCACATGAGGGCCAATCAGTTGCCTCTTCTAACTCTAGCCCTCTTTAAATAGGAGCACAATGCTTTTAATGGTTCAGTGTACTTTCCCATTACACCTCCTACTTGCTGTGCAGTCATATTTACAGGTAGTTACCTAGTGTGTAATTGCTGATGTCTGGTCCTCCGGTGTAATCGTCACCCAGGGCGATTGGTCAAGTGGTGCCATTACATCACAAAGCTACAGCAGGATATCATCTAACATGAGGGCCAATCAGTTGCCTAGTACGCAATAGGATACATGTATCATGGTATAGCAAAGGGTACAATGTAGACAGGATGCCCAGCTGAAGACTAAGGTGGTGAGATGAAATGACCTAGGCCATAATTTGAAAAGTATACATTTGTTTGAAGGAGTGGTTGATCATAACATTCTGGAGTACTCTATAGGTTAGCTGATAGGGATGTGCTAAAATTAAGATGTTGGAATCTGTTGTTCATAGTTTTTATTATTCCCACAAACCGTAGCGTAAACATTCCTCCCTTAACATATCAGATCACTGAATTGCTATCATGTTCCATAACCTATAATAATTCCTGTGAGAAGGGCAAACTATCTCTTGTCTGCCAAAGAGATCTCTCTATCGAAGTCCTCATATAGGTGCTTGAGTTGTGTAGAGAGTACCAGCAAATGAGGCATAGGATGGAAAGAAGTCTGCTAGGTTGAAATCTAAATTGAGATTATAATTTTTAGTGAGCTTTGGATTGTCACAATATTAGACCCGCCATACTACTAATGATTGATGCTTTATAAAAATCTTTTTTTGGTAGTGTTGCATTTGGTTTGGAAATATTCAAGTTCTAAAAATTGACTAACAGTGGACTTTTCCATCTGCAGATTGTACTGAATGGCCAACAGAGGCAGTGTTGCAGAGGAATATTTCTCTGCTTGCTGAGAGAAAAAAAAAAGAAAAGTCATTCCCCAGCCTTCTCCATGCCTCGATCAATATACATGGTAAGTCAAACTCTCATTTAATAATTTTGCCATTAATAAAAAGTTCATACCATCTGATGGCTCTCAGTGCCTTTTAGTGGGGTCTTCCGCATTTATATAATCTTCTAAGACGGTAGCAATATGGGTGACGCTATGGCCATCATGATAGTTTATCAAAGACTTTGACTGTCTATGTGGCTGACAAAATCTTCTTTAGATACTTGTGCAGGCAATTTCTCCTCTGAGTTAATTACCATCTTTCAGGCTGGAATGAGGTTTCTTAGGTTAGAGCAATTGACTTACTTTCAGATGGAGGGAAGCTATTTAACCTGTTTCCCTGCTCTCTGTGAGTGGGACTCTGATACTCAAGATGGACTGGTATTTAGAAACTGTGTTCTTCTAACTCTAGCCCTCTTTAAATAGGAGCCCAATGCTTTCAATGGTGCAGAGTACTTTCCCATTACACCTCCTACTTGCTGTGCAGTCTTATTCCCAGATACTTCCCTAGTGTGTAATTACTGATGTCTGGTCCTCCGGTGTAATCGTCACCCAGGGCGATTGATCAAGTGGTGCCATTACATCACAAAGCTACAGTAGGATGTCATCTCACATGAGGGCCAATCAGTTGCCTCTTCTAACTCTAGCCCTCTTTAAATAGGAGCACAATGCTTTTAATGGTTCAGTGTACTTTCCCATTACACCTCCTACTTGCTGTGCAGTCATATTTACAGGTAGTTACCTAGTGTGTAATTGCTGATTTCTGGTCTTCCGGTGTAATCGTCACCCAGGGCGATTGGTCAAGTGGTGCCATTACATCACAAAGCTACAGCAGGATATCATCTAACATGAGGGCCAATCAGTTGCCTAGTACGCAATAGGATACATGTATCATGGTATAGCAAAGGGAGCAATGTAGACAGGATGCCCAGCTGAAGAATAAGGTGGTGAGATGAAATGACCTAGGCCATTATTTGAAACGTATGCATTTGTTTGAAAGAGTGGTTGATCATAACATTCTGGAGTACTCTAGCGGTTAGCTGTTAGGGATGCGCTAAAATTAAGATGTTGGAATCTGTTATTCATAGTTTTTATTATTCCCCCAAACCGTAGCGTAAACATTCCTCCCTTAACATATCAGATCACTGAATTGCTATCATGTTCCATTGATGGAGCGGTAATTTCTTCTGGTAATTTCTCAATGCAAAACCCTCATGCTACCTCTAATTTACCGCTCAAAAGGTGTTGGGCCCTTCACACCATGTAATACCTTCAGGAGACTTTAAATAAAGATGAACAGTCAAAAATGCAATTTTTATTTTAAGCCAATAAAGAGAGTTGAGTATTTAAAGGGTTTTATTTTCTAGTCAAAAGTTAATTTTCTCTGACCCTTTATTCATTAGTAAAATATCAATCGGGTTACAGAATTTGGAAAACAGAAAAAATAGCATTAATACAGAACATTTTACAGTCTGCATATAATCATTACATATAGGATAGAAAATGTGGCGCAAAATGTCATTCAAAATTCTTAAGGAGTTTCTAAGAAAAAATAGTCTTGCAAGGCTAATCAAAAATCAAATAGTTTGCAAAAATCTCCCATAAAGAGAAATAAATGCATAAGACAAATCATTTCAGACCTAATTAATTAGTAAAGCATAACTGAAAGTTTAGCATCTAATTCTATTTAATCAGCTGCACTCTCTGTCTGTCTGTGTCTAAAGAGCAAGCAGGGAGGGAGACAGCCCGCCCTTCACGAGACCTCAAAGGAATGTGGCCAAGATATGACGTGGAAGCAAGAAACCTCCCCCTGATTCTCCTCGGACACAAACCCTCAGCAATCTCCCGGGACGTTTCTCGTACCTAACCCATAGAAGCCTAAGCCAAAATGAGCAAGAAGCCAGCTGAGCTGAAAAAAACCCGCCCCTGTCAGTTTTTATACACAAAATTTTGGCAGACTACACAAAATGTTGCATTTCAGGAAAACCTGTACGTTGATTGGTCAATCATGGTGGCATGAGTTTTCATCACCCTGACGCATTCTAAAAACCTGACCATGCCAGTTTTTAACAAATGAAGCATACATAATAAATACATTTTATAAGTTTGCAACAATTGCTAGGGAAAATTTTCAATAGTCTTCCTTCCTGCCAAAGCGCAGTCAGATGGACACTTTTAACTAACACTGGTACATTTAGCAGAATCACAAGGATGTACAGTTCAAGGTGTTCTTGACTTCTTGGCATGAGGAAAGCTGCCACAGTCTGCGCATGCTCCCTTCTCATTCAAAGCAAGCCATAGCTTTTGATGGTTTCACAGGCAGCCATTTAATGGTAGGCCCGAAAATAAAACAAACAAAAAGATAATATTAATGTCATGTGAATCAGCACATTATGTTTCCAAACTCCATTATTTATGTATAACATGTAAAATAAATGTGCAATGTGCAACAAAGTAAAAGAGGTGTTATTAACTGAAAATATTTATCAAAATATGCAACAAGTCAAAGTCTTTTAAGATAGAAATTGTGGATTTAGATTACATGGGATGCGCTGGGAAGAGAGAAACACATTCTATTAATCTTCAAAGCTAAAAAGGCCACTTTTCTCTACATTGCAAAAACACATGTTAATTCAGCAGAAGCATTTCAGACTAAATTGGCCTCACTTTCATATTGTGCCATGTTTTTAACTTGCACCAAAATGTGCGTGGCAATTTAAATGCAGTCTGTCTGAAGCACAAAAATAAAACAATGCCTGACTGCAGAGGAAATCTGCTCCATCAATCCACCCTTCTGATAATTCAAATCATAATAAAATGATTTATAATTAATCACACATATTTCATTTTCACAAGTGACATTTTTTAAAATTGCAAAAGCTGAGCATATAACAATTTTAAATCTATTTCTAAGGCAAACACAAGTCTATCTGTAATCAGATCATATATAGCCAAGCTCAAATGTTTTAGTGCAGAGTTCTGTAAGTAGCTTCTTGAAACAGTTAATCTTCTTTAAAATAAGTAACTAAAATAATAAAAAAGGAATTCAACAGGACAGTTTCAGCATTTCTTTTCTCTTTGTCATCAGCTTGCCATCAGAATGGCTCATTGGCATTCTGTACCTTTTTCAATGCAAATTAGACTACTTAGGTGCTGAGAAACTCGGACAGAGCACCACCAATCCTTGGCACTTTTTCAATCAATGCCTTTCACTCTTATCTTCACTTTGATCAGATTCAGATGATTCACCACTTCATCTCTCAGACCAAAGCCGTTGCACCATCCATTATGCAGATCTTGTGTAGCAGCTGCAATCTGGTGAGAAACTGCACACTGTACATCAACCAGACCTACACAGCCATGGCTAGTGTTCTCCTCAGTGTTTTCCACAAGTGCATTTGCATATGCATTTTCAAGCCACTTTGGTGTTGGTGAGACACCGTCTTTGGCAAAAGGTAACTCAGTGCTGCCATTGTGTTGCTTTATTATGCTTGACACTTCAGGCAGATAGCTGCAATCCATTCCTTGTCCAATCTGTTGTTCTGCACTCATTATCTTTGAGACCACATTATAATCTGATTTCAGAGAAACTGGCAATCTATACCCGGGTATCAGTCTTTGCAATAACACTTTTGCCACTATGCAGTTGTCACTTTTCTCAAAAACAGTTCTGATACAACCCTGTTGTGCTGCTTCAAAAACATTTTCTTGAGCCTCTTTTAATTCACCTGTGAATATTCCATAGAATGTGCATGCTAACAGAACACAAATGTGTGCAACTGAATAAGCATTTCTCTCTCCCATGACAACAGTGACTCTCATTTGAGCAGATATACTGCATGTTATGGTAAGGGCAATCAATTTCGAATTTTGGACTGGGGCAACTACTGAGAGCCATGAAGCTTTGATAACATAATGTATAAGGAGCACAGCATGTGCTGCTTTTAATGTGTCACCTTTCAAACATGGGCCATCTACAAAATGGACATTGTTGGGCTGACTCAGGCGTTCATCATTAAAGTCTGAATTTGGCTTTATGCATATTTTCATGATATTTAGACACCCATATTCATTCTTATCACAAACCAAATCATTTGCTGATATTTCTGTGAGGTTAGGGTCAAAGGTCATTGGGCAATACATCACAGGGCAATCAGAAAGGCGAAAAAGGAATACTTCACACGTAGAATATCTGAGAATAAAAATTCCTCAAAAGAACTTTTTAAAATCGTCAAAGAACTATGCAACCCAACCAATCTTTCCCTACATCTTACCCCCTCACAGGAAAACTGTAATAAGCTCAATGACTTTTTCTGTGAAAAAATTGATACCATCTATGCCTCCTTTCCAAATCACATGACCGAAATCAATGAACAGGATGTACCAACCGTTGCACATACCAGCTGCCACGGTTTCGGCCCTTTTTCAGAAGAGGAGGTAGAAAAGGTCATGCTTGAGGTCAAGTCGGGTTCTCCACTTGACCCTTGTCCACATCACATTTTCTCCCAGTTAACTCCTGTAATATGTCCAGTAGTTACTAGAGTACTCAATCTCTCCCTTAGCTCTGCTGAATTTCCAGATTCATGGAAACAGGCCCTAGTCACCCCTTTAGTAAAGAAGGCTGGAGCAGACGTAAACAATCCGGCCAATTACAGACCAATATCCCAGCTACCTTACCTATCAAAGGTTCTGGAGAAGTTAGTCAACAGAAGTCTTTCCACATTCTTGGAAGTAAATGGCCTGCTGGATGATTCACAGACAGGGTTCCGGACAAACAACAGCACCGAAACTACACTCCTAGCGGTGACAGACAGTATCAGAACCAAGGTGGATCAGGGTAGAACAGTCGCACTGATACTCCTTGATCTATCAGCGGCTTTTGATACCGTACCCCACAATCAACTATTGAACATCCTGGCAGAGAAAGGAATACTGGGCAAAGCATTAGGATGGCTACAATCGTTCCTAGCGGATCGAACCCAATCAGTACGTTTGGGTGACTACACATCCCCTCCACGACTCATAAAATACGGAGTTCCCCAGGGGGCGTCATTGAGCCCAACTTTGTTTAATGTATTCGTCTCCTCGCTGGCAACCATTGGCAAAAAGTGGGGTGTCGAAATGTGCTCCTATGCTGATGACACTCAGCTGATGGTCACCATTGATGGAAACGATGACTCCAAAACTAGATTGACGAACTGTTTGACTGAACTGGCAACTTGGATGCAGGACCACTGTCTTAGACTAAACGCCGACAAATCTGAAATCCTACTGTTCGGCAGAGGTACACAGGCCTGGGACAACAGCTGGTGGCCAAGTGACTTGGGTTTGCCTCCCAATCCAACTGCTAAAGCAAAAAACTTAGGAATAACACTGGATAGGGACTTATCCATGAAATCTCATGTTTCTATGATTTGTGGAAGGAGCTTTGGACTTTTGAAGTTGCTTAGACGTGTCTTCCCCTGGGTGCCAACGGATTGCAGGAAAACCTTAGTCCAGTCACTACTGATGAGTAGGCTGGACTACGGTAACTCTCTGTTTGTAGGAATGGCGGATTATCTCTTTTCTAAATTGCAGTTGGTTCAGAATGCCGCTGCCAAAGCCATCTGCAATAAAAGAAAATATGATTCAGCTAAAAGTTGCATGCGTGAGCTTCATTGGCTCCCAATGCGGCAACGAGCCATTTTTAAGCTGTTGTGTATTTCTCATAAGGTACTCTATGGCTCAGGCCCCACCATCCTACACGACAGGGTCAGATTTCATAAACCCTCTAGACACCTGCGATCTATGACGTTAGGAAGAGCAGTTATCACCCGAGCTCGTACTGTCAGGATGGGAGAGCGGGCCTTCTCTCACATTGCTGCAACAAAGTGGAACGAGCTACCCCCTAAAATGAGAACAAATGACTGTTTTGTCTCATTTAAGAAACAACTGAAAACATTCCTCTTTCCCAGGCCAGATCAATAATCTTCAATCAGAGCTGATGTCAAATCACTTGCAACTTCTTTAGCGCCGTGATGTCCTTTCAGGATGAATGTTAGCGCTTTACAAATAAATAAATACAAATACAAATACAGAGCTTTGAACACAGTCATCTTTTTGAATAGGCAATGAGAGAGTGCAGCCCTCCCTCTCACTGCAAATTGGTATATTTTCTTTTAAATAAACTTTCATTCCTAGTGCTGGGGCGCAACATTCTTTCTCTTTCAACTCTAGGAATGCTTTTGTGCAATTGTTGTCCAATGGAAGCGGATCAGACACACCTTTGTGTGTCAGCCTCAGTAAAGGCTTAGCCACTAGGGAAAGGTTTAGTAACCACTCTCTACAGCAGCTAACCATTCCCAAAAATTTCCTGACTTCTGTCTGAATTTGAGGTGGATTTTTCTTGGAAAACATTTCCACCCTTTCTGGTGACACCTTTCTACCTCCCTTTCCAATTTTGTGTCCCAGATATTCATCTGCTTTTTGACAGTACTCCTGACTATTGTCATGCATTGACACTGTGACATGAGCTTTGCAAACGTCAAAAAAAGTAAGCCATTCTTCAGCACATGAAATGTGAAAAAATATATTGGCTGGATTCGGTACCACAGGACAATATGGAAAAAATATGCTTTTAATCTCCTGCACTATTCTGTTCTTTTCATTTATTTTCTGTGAGCCTGTGATCAGAAAGTTACACAAACTTCCAATCAATTCCATCAAAAATCCTTTTATTGGTAAAATTTCTGCAACTGATGGTGTACCTGAAGACATGTCATCTGGTTCTAATTTTAATAAGACATGTTCTGCACATTTTATTAATTTGGCATCCTTCTCTGTGAACTCTCTTATTTCTGTGTTTATTACCTTTTCAAAAACAGAAGGTAATTTTTCAACTGTCTTTTCTGAAGATAATGCTACAACTGTTTCTTGTTGGGCCATTTTAAAGTGCACATCCTCATCAGGAATCTGAAAAATAACATTATCTGATGCACAGTAATCTCTGCCGCTTAACTTACAAAACAATTGTTTTTCTGCTGGGCCTGAATCACAGACAACAGTTTTGCAATCTTCCTCAAATGGGCCTAATTTTGGTGCACATTTTTCTAAAACCTGGTTTGTAATTTCTTTGTTTAAAACTCTTGAAATTAAGTCTGGACTTTCCACTGCCTCCACAAAGCACTTGGTAAATTCTGAATTGTGAGGGTTAAAACGCTCATTTTCAAACACAGCAACCTGTTGGACTGGGTTATGATTTTGTGTCTGGAAATAATTCACTCTTGCCCTGGACACCTTATTTAAATTAATTTTAGCATTTTCCACATTTTGTGGGACCATCTTTGCTTGGAAAATTCCTGCCATAGGTACCTGTTTCTGATTTGACATTTGCATTTGCTTAGCTGGCATATTTTGCATCTGCATTTCTCCATGTTTTTGTGCATCATGTTTAAATTTATATTTCTTCTTCCAATGCTCAAATCTGCTATAAAGATGGCAAAAGGACACATTTTCCCGCAGTACAACATCCATACCTGAATTTGCACAAACCAAAACACCTTTACTTCCATCATGTGTTCTGTAAATCTGTACCCAATCAACATCCTTTGCTGGCACTCCACCCTTCAGGAAAGTAATCACTGCTATATTTTCCTCCATAACAACAGAAAATGATGGTGCATTCATGCAAACCCTTTTCATTGTCTCTTCACTTGGCTTTTCCACAACAACTTTAGATTCAAACCACAATTCAGTTTGCATGGCAATGTAAAAGAACATTTCCAAATTAATGCACAGCTCTTTTAAAATCTCAACAAATCCATCAACTCGTGGGTACCACAGCATAATTCTGTCTCTCAAGTGTGGGAATGTGTTCAGAAATGCTGCAAGTTCACTTTTATTCTGTGGCATAGGAACATGCACTTCTCCCACCTTTTCTCTCAATGAGTAAGCAAAAGTTTCTCCCTCATTCTGCTTATTATTTTTCTCAACTAAATCCGGTGGCTTCTTTTCCTTATCCAGTCTCCTTGCTAGGTCTGGTGGTTTCTTTTTCTTCTCATGTTTTCTTGCCCATTTGTCTCCTAATTTCTCAAACCCATTGCATTTAAAAACAAACTTTATTTCTGCAATGTGCAATTTCATTTCTGAAGAACATATTTTCTCATTTGCTTCATCATCCATATGTACCCTAAAACTTTTCTGAGATGTAAAACTTCCTGAAACATCAGTTTCATATTTTTGAGCCAAATCTGCCAGGCCATTATGTGTAGTTAATGCACATGCAACTGTTTCCTTACTCAGGGAAATTAATTCTTTTTCCTGACACTGGTTCACATTTTCATTATTTAAACAGCATGGACTGTTATTTTTTCCATGTTCTGGTGCTGAATTTAAAACACTAAGCTGTCTCTCTTTTTCGGTGCCTGTGTTAATATGTTCTCCCATGTTTTCAATATTTTTAATCACTGCTGCTTCCTCTAAGCAGGTTTGAAAAATAACATTTTCAATTACATTTATTTTATTTGGGGCTGCAGATGTTGTAAATACCATGTTTCCCTCACCTTTCAGTGCTTGGGGTAATTTCTGTTCAATAATCTGTGTATTCTGAGTTTCTGAAATAAACTCTGCCATAATCACTCCTTCTGCAGCTCTTTGAACCTTTTCAGTAGGGACCATATTAATTGGGACAGTCATAATGTTTCTATGCATTATCTGTGCATCTGCATTTTGCAATTCTTGGACTGAATCAGGCACATTTGAAGCAGTAACACCTGGAGGTATCACTGTCAGTGCTGAATCAACAGGTAATGGGTCAATCTGAAATGTTTGCAAAGTTTTCTCAATCTGTATTTTTCTCTGTTCAACAGAAGCAGTAGCCACTGTAGTGCTTAATGGTACACTATTTTCAGTATTTTTAATGGGAACCACATAAAGTGGTGGACACTCAGTTAACAATGCATCCATTATTTCATCACCTGAATCATTATTTATTTGAAGCTCTTTAACATCATTAATTCTCTTCTCCTGTATTTGGTTCTTTACCTTTTTATCCTCACTTGCTTTCTCTCTTGCTGTCTTTTCCCACAAGCTTAAGGCCTCAAATTGTGCAGCTTTAGATTGTGTCTTTGTTTCACATAACACTTCCCTTAATTTGTCAATAATTTGCAATTCAAAAGTACCATCTTTTGGAAACCTCAAAACACCCTCTTTTTCAGTAATCTTGCACCATTGGTGAACCCACATACATGTATTTTGTCCCAAATTGGTAGACATAAAATGCACAGGTGTTCCTTCAGGAGCATCACCAATAAAAAACACATTTTTCACTTTACCACCTAACAGCTTCTTTAAGCCTTCAAACAATTTCATTTTTGCAATAGTTCAATGCAATTTCTCTTTTACAAAGCTGTCAGTCTCAATTTCAGTCAGTTTTACTCCTACTACTGAACCTCCACAAAATCTTACTGCAATATTTCTCTGAATCAATACCTCTGTTAGTAACAACATAAATACATTCGCTACTCTGTCTGTTGTGCTAAATAAAGGATAGATTTATATTCACTGCGAGTAACACATTCCGCTTACCCTTCACAAAGTAAGACCTTCCGTTTACTCTTCAAACACTACAGGTAAATCCCTTCCGCTTACCTGTCACACAAGCTCAGAAGAACCTGCTACTCCTTTGGACTCATCCTTCAGGATATATCTTAGTCCAAAGTTTCACCAGCGAACCCTTTTGCTGTCACTCAAGCTCAGAAGAACCTGCTACTCCTTTGGTGTGACCCTTTCTAGGTGATATCAGACCAAAGTTTCACCAGCGAACTCTTTGCTATCAATCACTCACGCAGAAAATAGTCCCTAATTTAACACTGCCAGCCCTACCTAGCTTCTCAGTGCTATTCCAACAGACAAGTAACCTCAGTGCAGTGTGGCTTCCATTTACCACCCGCTATTCCTTCCCGGGATTCCACAGGTGTGCATACCTGCGTGTTCAGACAACATGGAACACAACACTAACTTAACATGAAAAGTTAAAACATGTAATCAATAACCAAAAAAGTATGTCCTATGAAATTACCAATATATTTCAATAACACCATCAATTCAAAATGAGCAAAATGTCGCCAACAGTAAAAAAATCCTTACTATTTTCAACACTTCAAAAATACATATATGCTAGCATATTAACAACATTTCACAACCCTATTCATACTCACACCACTTCTTGCATCACCTGCCAGTACTGCTTTGCCAGTCTTCAGGTTCCGAGCATTGGAGTCAGGAATCAGGACTTGGACATTTATCTAACTTGGGCAAATATTTTATTTCCCTCTTAAGGTCAATGATCCATTAGTTGAGTAGTTGATGGTGAAATCAATAATCATTAATCACCAAACTAATCAATAATGACCATCCTCTGATTACCAAAAACTGATGGAGCGGTAATTTCTTCTGGTAATTTCTCAATGCAAAACCCTCATGCTACCTCTAATTTACCGCTCAAAAGGTGTTGGGCCCTTCACACCATGTAATACCTTCAGGAGACTTTAAATAAAGATGAACAGTCAAAAATGCAATTATTATTTTAAGCCAATAAAGAGAGTTGAGTATTTAAAGGGTTTTATTTTCTAGTCAAAAGTTAATTTTCTCTGACCCTTTATTCATTAGTAAAATATCAATCGGGTTACAGAATTTGGAAAACAGAAAAAATAGCATTAATACAGAACATTTTACAGTCTGCATATAATCATTACATATAGGATAGAAAATGTGGCGCAAAATGTCATTCAAAATTCTTAAGGAGTTTCTAAGAAAAAATAGTCTTGCAAGGCTAATCAAAAATCAAATAGTTTGCAAAAATCTCCCATAAAGAGAAATAAATGCATAAGACAAATCATTTCAGACCTAATTAATTAGTAAAGCATAACTGAAAGTTTAGCATCTAATTCTATTTAATCAGCTGCACTCTCTGTCTGTCTGTGTCTAAAGAGCAAGCAGGGAGGGAGACAGCCCGCCCTTCACGAGACCTCAAAGGAATGTGGCCAAGATATGACGTGGAAGCAAGAAACCTCCCCCTGATTCTCCTCGGACGCAAACCCTCAGCAATCTCCCGGGACGTTTCTCGTACCTAACCCATAGAAGCCTAAGCCAAAATGAGCAAGAAGCCAGCTGAGCTGAAAAAAACCCGCCCCTGTCAGTTTTTATACACAAAATTTTGGCAGACTACACAAAATGTTGCATTTCAGGAAAACCTGTACGTTGATTGGTCAATCATGGTGGCATGAGTTTTCATCACCCTGACGCATTCTAAAAACCTGACCATGCCAGTTTTTAACAAATGAAGCATACATAATAAATACATTTTATAAGTTTGCAACAATTGCTAGGGAAAATTTTCAATAGTCTTCCTTCCTGCCAAAGCGCAGTCAGATGGACACTTTTAACTAACACTGGTACATTTAGCAGAATCACAAGGATGTACAGTTCAAGGTGTTCTTGACTTCTTGGCATGAGGAAAGCTGCCACAGTCTGCGCATGCTCCCTTCTCATTCAAAGCAAGCCACAGCTTTTGATGGTTTCACAGGCAGCCATTTAATGGTAGGCCCGAAAATAAAACAAACAAAAAGATAATATTAATGTCATGTGAATCAGCACATTATGTTTCCAAACTCCATTATTTATGTATAACATGTAAAATAAATGTGCAATGTGCAACAAAGTAAAAGAGGTGTTATTAACTGAAAATATTTATCAAAATATGCAACAAGTCAAAGTCTTTTAAGATAGAAATTGTGGATTTAGATTACATGGGATGCGCTGGGAAGAGAGAAACACATTCTATTAATCTTCAAAGCTAAAAAGGCCACTTTTCTCTACATTGCAAAAACACATGTTAATTCAGCAGAAGCATTTCAGACTAAATTGGCCTCACTTTCATATTGTGCCATGTTTTTAACTTGCACCAAAATGTGCGTGGCAATTTAAATGCAGTCTGTCTGAAGCACAAAAATAAAACAATGCCTGACTGCAGAGGAAATCTGCTCCATCACCATAACCTATAATAATTCCTGTGAGAAGGGCAAACTATCTCTTGTCTGCCAAAGAGATCTCTCTATCGAAGTCCTCATATAGGTGCTTGAGTTGTGTAGAGAGTACCAGCAAATGAGGCATAGGATGGAAAGAAGTCTGCTAGGTTGAAATCTAAATTGAGATTATAATTTTTAGTGAGCTTTGGATTGTCACAATATTAGACCCGCCATAGTACTAATGATTGATGCTATATAAAAATCTTTTTTTGGTAGTGTTGCATTTGGTTTGGAAATATTCAAGTTCTAAAAATTGACTAACAGTGGACTTTTCCATCTGCAGATTATACTGAATGGCCAATAGAGGCAGTGTTGCAGAGGAATATTTCTCTGCTTGCTGAGAGAAAAAAAAAGAAAAGTCATTCCCCAGCCTTCTCCATGCCTCGATCAATATACATGGTAAGTCAAACTCTCATTTAATAATTTTGCCATTAATAAAAAGTTCATACCATCTGATGGCTCTCAGTCCCTTTTAGTGGGGTCTTCCGCATTTATATAATCTTCTAAGACGGTAGCAATATGGGTGACGCTATGGCTATCATGATAGTTTATCAAAGACTTTGACTGTCTATGTGGCTGACAAAATCTTCTTTAGATACTTGTGCAGGCAATTTCTCCTCTGAGTTAATTACCATCTTTCACGCTGGAATGAGGTTTCTTAGGTTAGAGCAATTGACTTACTTTCAGATGGAGGGAAGCTATTTAACCTGTTTCCCTGCTCTCTGTGAGTAGGACTCTGATACTCAAGATGGACTGGTATTTAGAAACTGTGTTCTTCTAACTCTAGCCCTCTTTAAATAGGAGCCCTATGCTTTCAATGGTGCAGAGTACTTTCCCATTACACCTCCTACTTGCTGTGCAGTCTTATTCCCAGATACTTCCCTAGTGTGTAATTACTGATGTCTGGTCCTCCGGTGTAATCGTCACCCAGGGCGATTGATCAAGTGGTGCCATTACATCACAAAGCTACAGTAGGATGTCATCTCACATGAGGGCCAATCAGTTGCCTCTTCTAACTCTAGCCCTCTTTAAATAGGAGCACAATGCTTTTAATGGTTCAGTGTACTTTCCCATTACACCTCCTACTTGCTGTGCAGTCATATTTACAGGTAGTTACCTAGTGTGTAATTGCTGATTTCTGGTCTTCCGGTGTAATCGTCACCCAGGGCGATTGGTCAAGTGGTGCCATTACATCACAAAGCTACAGCAGGATATCATCTAACATGAGGGCCAATCAGTTGCCTAGTACGCAATAGGATACATGTATCATGGTATAGCAAAGGGAGCAATGTAGACAGGATGCCCAGCTGAAGACTAAGGTGGTGAGATGAAATGACCTAGGCCATTATTTGAAACGTATGCATTTGTTTGAAAGAGTGGTTGATCATAACATTCTGGAGTACTCTAGCGGTTAGCTGTTAGGGATGTGCTAAAATTAAGATGTTGGAATCTGTTATTCATAGTTTTTATTATTCCCCCAAACCGTAGCGTAAACATTCCTCCCTTAACATATCAGATCACTGAATTGCTATCATGTTCCATAACCTATAATAATTCCTGTGAGAAGGGCAAACTATCTCTTGTCTGCCAAAGAGATCTCTCTATCGAAGTCCTCATATAGGTGCTTGAGTTGTGTAGAGAGTACCAGCAAATGAGGCATAGGATGGAAAGAAGTCTGCTAGGTTGAAATCTAAATTGAGATTATAATTTTTAGTGAGCTTTGGATTGTCACAATATTAGACCCGCCATAGTACTAATGATTGATGCTATATAAAAATCTTTTTTTGGTAGTGTTGCATTTGGTTTGGAAATATTCAAGTTCTAAAAATTGACTAACAGTGGACTTTTCCATCTGCAGATTATACTGAATGGCCAACAGAGGCAGTGTTGCAGAGGAATATTTCTCTGCTTGCTGAGAGAAAAAAAAAGAAAAGTCATTCCCCAGCCTTCTCCATGCCTCGATCAATATACATGGTAAGTCAAACTCTCATTTAATAATTTTGCCATTAATAAAAAGTTCATACCATCTGATGGCTCTCAGTGCCTTTTAGTGGGGTCTTCCGCATTTATATAATCTTCTAAGACGGTAGCAATATGGGTGACGCTATGGCCATCATGATAGTTTATCAAAGACTTTGACTGTCTATGTGGCTGACAAAATCTTCTTTAGATACTTGTGCAGGCAATTTCTCCTCTGAGTTAATTACCATCTTCAGGCTGGAATGAGGTTTCTTAGGTTAGAGCAATTGACTTACTTTTAGATGGAGGGAAGCTATTTAACCTGTTTCCCTGCTCTCTGTGAGTGGGACTCTGATACTCAAGAAGGACTGGTATTTAGAAACTGTGTTCTTCTAACTCTAGCCCTCTTTAAATAGGAGCCCAATGCTTTCAATGGTGCAGAGTACTTTCCCATTACACCTCCTACTTGCTGTGCAGTCTTATTCCCAGAGACTTCCCTAGTGTGTAATTGCTGATGTCTGGTCCTCCGGTGTAATCGTCACCCAGGGTGATTGATCAAGTGGTGCCATTACATCACAAAGCTACAGCAGGATGTCATCTCACATGAGGGCCAATCAGTTGCCTCTTCTAACTCTAGCCCTCTTTAAATAGGAGCACAATGCTTTTAATGGTTCAGTGTACTTTCCCTTTACACCTCCTACTTGCTGTGCAGTCATATTTACAGGTAGTTACCTAGTGTGTAATTGCTGATGTCTGGTCCTCCGGTGTAATCGTCACCCAGGGCGATTGGTCAAGTGGTGCCATTACATCACAAAGCTACAGCAGGATATCATCTAACATGAGGGCCAATCAGTTGCCTAGTACGCAATAGGATACATGTATCATGGTATGGAAAAAGGGTACAATGTAGACAGGATGCCCAGCTGAAGACTAAGGTGGTGAGATGAAATGCCCTAGGCCATTATTTGAAAAGTATACATTTGTTTGAAGGAGTGGTTGATCATAACATTCTGGAGTACTCTAGCAGTTAGCTGTTAGGGATGTGCTAAAATTAAGATGTTGGAATCTGTTATTCATAGTTTTTATTATTCCCCCAAACCGTAGCGTAAACATTCCTCCCTTAACATATCAGATCACTGAATTGCTATCATGTTCCATAACCTATAATAATTCCTGTGAGAAGGGCAAACTATCTCTTGTCTGCCAAAGAGATCTCTCTATCGAAGTCCTCACATAGGTGCTTGAGTTGTGTAGAGAGTACCAGCAAATGAGGCATAGGATGGAAAGGAGTCTGCTAGGTTGAAATCTAAATTGAGATTATAATTTTTAGTGAGCTTTGGATTGTCACAATATTAGACCCGCCATAGTACTAATAATTGATGCTTTATAAAAATCTTTTTTTGGCAGTGTTGCATTTGGTTTGGAAATATTCAAGTTCTAAAAATTGACTAACAGTGGACTTTTCCATCTGCAGATTATACTGAATGGCCAATAGAGGCAGTGTTGCAGAGGAATATTTCTCTGCTTGCTGAGAGAAAAAAAAAAGAAAAGTCATTCCCCAGCCTTCTCCATGCCTCGATCAATATACATGGTAAGTCAAACTCTCATTTAATAATTTTGCCATTCATAAAAAGTTCATACCATCTGATGGCTCTCAGTGCCTTTTAGTGGGGTCTTCCGCATTTATATAATCTTCTAAGACGGTAGCAATATGGGTGACGCTATGGCTATCATGATAGTTTATCAAAGACTTTGACTGTCTATGTGGCTGACAAAATCTTCTTTAGATACTTGTGCAGGCAATTTCTCCTCTGAGTTAATTACCATCTTTCACGCTGGAATGAGGTTTCTTAGGTTAGAGCAATTGACTTACTTTCAGATGGAGGGAAGCTATTTAACCTGTTTCCCTGCTCTCTGTGAGTAGGACTCTGATACTCAAGATGGACTGGTATTTAGAAACTGTGTTCTTCTAACTCTAGCCCTCTTTAAATAGGAGCCCTATGCTTTCAATGGTGCAGAGTGCTTTCCCATTACACCTCCTACTTGCTGTGCAGTCTTATTCCCAGATACTTCCCTAGTGTGTAATTACTGATGTCTGGTCCTCCGGTGTAATCGTCACCCAGGGCGATTGATCAAGTGGTGCCATTACATCACAAAGCTACAGTAGGATGTCATCTCACATGAGGGCCAATCAGTTGCCTCTTCTAACTCTAGCCCTCTTTAAATAGGAGCACAATGCTTTTAATGGTTCAGTGTACTTTCCCATTACACCTCCTACTTGCTGTGCAGTCATATTTACAGGTAGTA
The DNA here is from genome assembly GCF_964263255.1 of Lissotriton vulgaris. Classification (NCBI taxonomy): domain Eukaryota; kingdom Metazoa; phylum Chordata; class Amphibia; order Caudata; family Salamandridae; genus Lissotriton; species Lissotriton vulgaris. The sequence goes on along the minus strand of NC_141698.1, from coordinate 273,507,728 downwards.
CCTAGTGTGTAATTGCTGATGTCTGGTCTTCCGTTGTAATCGTCAACCCGGGCGATTGGTCCAGTGGTGCCATTACATCACAAAGCTACAGCAGGATATCATCTAACTTGAGGGCCAATCAGTTGCCTAGTACGCAATAGGATACATGTATCATGGTATAGCAAAGGGAGCAATGTAGACAGGATGCCCAGCTGAAGACTAAGGTGGTGAGATGAAATGACCTAGGCCATTATTTGAAACGTATATATTTTTTTGAAGGAGTGGTTGATCATAACATTCTGGAGTACTCTAGCGGTTAGCTGTTAGGGATGTGCTAAAATTAAGATGTTGGAATCTGTTATTCATAGTTTTTATTATTCCCCCAAACCGTAGCGTAAACATTCCTCCCTTAACATATCAGATCACTGAATTGCTATCATGTGCCATAACCTATAATAATTCCTGTGAGAAGGGCACACTATCTCTTGTCTGCCAAAGAGATCTCTCTATCGAAGTCCTCATATAGGTGCTTGAGTTGTGTAGAGAGTACCAGCAAATGAGGCATAGGATGGAAAGGAGTCTGCTAGGTTGAAATCTAAATTGAGATTATAATTTTTAGTGAGCTTTGGATTGTCACAATATTAGACCCGCCATAGTACTAATAATTGATGCTTTATAAAAAATTTTTTGGTAGTGTTGCATTTGGTTTGGAAATATTCAAGTTCTAAAAATTGACTAACAGTGGACTTTTCCATCTGCAGATTATACTGAATGGCCAATAGAGGCAGTGTTGCAGAGGAATATTTCTCTGTTTGCTGAGAGAAAAAAAAAGAAAAGTCATTCCCAAGCCATCTCCATGCCTCGATCAATATACATGGTAAGTCAAACTCTCATTTAATAATTTTGCCATTAATAAAAAGTTCATACCATCTGATGGCTCTCAGTGCCTTTTAGTGGGGTCTTCCGCATTTATATAATCTTCTAAGACGGTAGCAATATGGGTGACGCTATGGCTATCATGATAGTTTATCAAAGACTTTGACTGTCTATGTGGCTGACAAAATCTTCTTTAGATACTTGTGCAGGCAATTTCTCCTCTGAGTTAATTACCATCTTTCACGCTGGAATGAGGTTTCTTAGGTTAGAGCAATTGACTTACTTTCAGATGGAGGGAAGCTATTTAACCTGTTTCCCTGCTCTCTGTGAGTAGGACTCTGATACTCAAGATGGACTGGTATTTAGAAACTGTGTTCTTCTAACTCTAGCCCTCTTTAAATAGGAGCCCTATGCTTTCAATGGTGCAGATTACTTTCCCATTACACCTCCTACTTGCTGTGCAGTCTTATTCCCAGATACTTCCCTAGTGTGTAATTACTGATGTCTGGTCCTCCGGTGTAATCGTCACCCAGGGCGATTGATCAAGTGGTGCCATTACATCACAAAGCTACAGTAGGATGTCATCTCACATGAGGGCCAATCAGTTGCCTCTTCTAACTCTAGCCCTCTTTAAATAGGAGAATAGGAGACCAATGCTTTTAATGGTTCAGTGTACTTTCCCATTACACCTCCTACTTGCTGTGCAGTCATATTTACAGGTAGTACCTAGTGTGTAATTGCTGATGTCTGGTCTTCCGTTGTAATCGTCAACCCGGGCGATTGGTCCAGTGGTGCCATTACATCACAAAGCTACAGCAGGATATCATCTAACTTGAGGGCCAATCAGTTGCCTAGTACGCAATAGGATACATGTATCATGGTATAGCAAAGGGAGCAATGTAGACAGGATGCCCAGCTGAAGACTAAGGTGGTGAGATGAAATGACCTAGGCCATTATTTGAAACGTATACATTTTTTTGAAGGAGTGGTTGATCATAACATTCTGGAGTACTCTAGCGGTTAGCTGTTAGGGATGTGCTAAAATTAAGATGTTGGAATCTGTTATTCATAGTTTTTATTATTCCCCCAAACCGTAGCGTAAACATTCCTCCCTTAACATATCAGATCACTGAATTGCTATCATGTGCCATAACCTATAATAATTCCTGTGAGAAGGGCACACTATCTCTTGTCTGCCAAAGAGATCTCTCTATCGAAGTCCTCATATAGGTGCTTGAGTTGTGTAGAGAGTACCAGCAAATGAGGCATAGGATGGAAAGGAGTCTGCTAGGTTGAAATCTAAATTGAGATTATAATTTTTAGTGAGCTTTGGATTGTCACAATATTAGACCCGCCATAGTACTAATAATTGATGCTTTATAAAAATCTTTTTTTGGTAGTGTTGCATTTGGTTTGGAAATATTCAAGTTCTAAAAATTGACTAACAGTGGACTTTTCCATCTGCAGATTATACTGAATGGCCAATAGAGGCAGTGTTGCAGAGGAATATTTCTCTGCTTGCTGAGAGAAAAAAAAAGAAAAGTCATTCCCCAGCCTTCTCCATGCCTCGATCAATATACATGGTAAGTCAAACTCTCATTTAATAATTTTGCCATTAATAAAAAGTTCATACCATCTGATGGCTCTCAGTGCCTTTTAGTGGGGTCTTCCGCATTTATATAATCTTCTAAGACGGTAGCAATATGGGTGACGCTATGGCTATCATGATAGTTTATCAAAGACTTTGACTGTCTATGTGGCTGACAAAATCTTCTTTAGATACTTGTGCAGGCAATTTCTCCTCTGAGTTAATTACCATCTTTCACGCTGGAATGAGGTTTCTTAGGTTAGAGCAATTGACTTACTTTCAGATGGAGGGAAGCTATTTAACCTGTTTCCCTGCTCTCTGTGAGTAGGACTCTGATACTCAAGATGGACTGGTATTTAGAAACTGTGTTCTTCTAACTCTAGCCCTCTTTAAATAGGAGCCCTATGCTTTCAATGGTGCAGAGTACTTTCCCATTACACCTCCTACTTGCTGTGCAGTCTTATTCCCAGATACTTCCCTAGTGTGTAATTACTGATGTCTGGTCCTCCGGTGTAATCGTCACCCAGGGCGATTGATCAAGTGGTGCCATTACATCACAAAGCTACAGTAGGATGTCATCTCACATGAGGGCCAATCAGTTGCCTCTTCTAACTCTAGCCCTCTTTAAATAGGAGCACAATGCTTTTAATGGTTCAGTGTACTTTCCCATTACACCTCCTACTTGCTGTGCAGTCATATTTACAGGTAGTTACCTAGTGTGTAATTGCTGATTTCTGGTCTTCCGGTGTAATCGTCACCCAGGGCGATTGGTCAAGTGGTGCCATTACATCACAAAGCTACAGCAGGATATCATCTAACATGAGGGCCAATCAGTTGCCTAGTACGCAATAGGATACATGTATCATGGTATAGCAAAGGGAGCAATGTAGACAGGATGCCCAGCTGAAGACTAAGGTGGTGAGATGAAATGACCTAGGCCATTATTTGAAACGTATGCATTTGTTTGAAAGAGTGGTTGATCATAACATTCTGGAGTACTCTAGCGGTTAGCTGTTAGGGATGTGCTAAAATTAAGATGTTGGAATCTGTTATTCATAGTTTTTATTATTCCCCCAAACCGTAGCGTAAACATTCCTCCCTTAACATATCAGATCACTGAATTGCTATCATGTTCCATAACCTATAATAATTCCTGTGAGAAGGGCAAACTATCTCTTGTCTGCCAAAGAGATCTCTCTATCGAAGTCCTCATATAGGTGCTTGAGTTGTGTAGAGAGTACCAGCAAATGAGGCATAGGATGGAAAGAAGTCTGCTAGGTTGAAATCTAAATTGAGATTATAATTTTTAGTGAGCTTTGGATTGTCACAATATTAGACCCGCCATAGTACTAATGATTGATGCTATATAAAAATCTTTTTTTGGTAGTGTTGCATTTGGTTTGGAAATATTCAAGTTCTAAAAATTGACTAACAGTGGACTTTTCCATCTGCAGATTATACTGAATGGCCAACAGAGGCAGTGTTGCAGAGGAATATTTCTCTGCTTGCTGAGAGAAAAAAAAAGAAAAGTCATTCCCCAGCCTTCTCCATGCCTCGATCAATATACATGGTAAGTCAAACTCTCATTTAATAATTTTGCCATTAATAAAAAGTTCATACCATCTGATGGCTCTCAGTGCCTTTTAGTGGGGTCTTCCGCATTTATATAATCTTCTAAGACGGTAGCAATATGGGTGACGCTATGGCCATCATGATAGTTTATCAAAGACTTTGACTGTCTATGTGGCTGACAAAATCTTCTTTAGATACTTGTGCAGGCAATTTCTCCTCTGAGTTAATTACCATCTTCAGGCTGGAATGAGGTTTCTTAGGTTAGAGCAATTGACTTACTTTTAGATGGAGGGAAGCTATTTAACCTGTTTCCCTGCTCTCTGTGAGTGGGACTCTGATACTCAAGAAGGACTGGTATTTAGAAACTGTGTTCTTCTAACTCTAGCCCTCTTTAAATAGGAGCCCAATGCTTTCAATGGTGCAGAGTACTTTCCCATTACACCTCCTACTTGCTGTGCAGTCTTATTCCCAGAGACTTCCCTAGTGTGTAATTGCTGATGTCTGGTCCTCCGGTGTAATCGTCACCCAGGGTGATTGATCAAGTGGTGCCATTACATCACAAAGCTACAGCAGGATGTCATCTCACATGAGGGCCAATCAGTTGCCTCTTCTAACTCTAGCCCTCTTTAAATAGGAGCACAATGCTTTTAATGGTTCAGTGTACTTTCCCTTTACACCTCCTACTTGCTGTGCAGTCATATTTACAGGTAGTTACCTAGTGTGTAATTGCTGATGTCTGGTCCTCCGGTGTAATCGTCACCCAGGGCGATTGGTCAAGTGGTGCCATTACATCACAAAGCTACAGCAGGATATCATCTAACATGAGGGCCAATCAGTTGCCTAGTACGCAATAGGATACATGTATCATGGTATGGAAAAAGGGTACAATGTAGACAGGATGCCCAGCTGAAGACTAAGGTGGTGAGATGAAATGCCCTAGGCCATTATTTGAAAAGTATACATTTGTTTGAAGGAGTGGTTGATCATAACATTCTGGAGTACTCTAGCAGTTAGCTGTTAGGGATGTGCTAAAATTAAGATGTTGGAATCTGTTATTCATAGTTTTTATTATTCCCCCAAACCGTAGCGTAAACATTCCTCCCTTAACATATCAGATCACTGAATTGCTATCATGTTCCATAACCTATAATAATTCCTGTGAGAAGGGCAAACTATCTCTTGTCTGCCAAAGAGATCTCTCTATCGAAGTCCTCACATAGGTGCTTGAGTTGTGTAGAGAGTACCAGCAAATGAGGCATAGGATGGAAAGGAGTCTGCTAGGTTGAAATCTAAATTGAGATTATAATTTTTAGTGAGCTTTGGATTGTCACAATATTAGACCCGCCATAGTACTAATAATTGATGCTTTATAAAAATCTTTTTTTGGCAGTGTTGCATTTGGTTTGGAAATATTCAAGTTCTAAAAATTGACTAACAGTGGACTTTTCCATCTGCAGATTATACTGAATGGCCAATAGAGGCAGTGTTGCAGAGGAATATTTCTCTGCTTGCTGAGAGAAAAAAAAAAGAAAAGTCATTCCCCAGCCTTCTCCATGCCTCGATCAATATACATGGTAAGTCAAACTCTCATTTAATAATTTTGCCATTCATAAAAAGTTCATACCATCTGATGGCTCTCAGTGCCTTTTAGTGGGGTCTTCCGCATTTATATAATCTTCTAAGACAGTAGCAATATGGGTGACGCTATGGCTATCATGATAGTTTATCAAAGACTTTGACTGTCTATGTGGCTGACAAAATCTTCTTTAGATACTTGTGCAGGCAATTTCTCCTCTGAGTTAATTACCATCTTTCACGCTGGAATGAGGTTTCTTAGGTTAGAGCAATTGACTTACTTTCAGATGGAGGGAAGCTATTTAACCTGTTTCCCTGCTCTCTGTGAGTAGGACTCTGATACTCAAGATGGACTGGTATTTAGAAACTGTGTTCTTCTAACTCTAGCCCTCTTTAAATAGGAGCCCTATGCTTTCAATGGTGCAGAGTACTTTCCCATTACACCTCCTACTTGCTGTGCAGTCTTATTCCCAGATACTTCCCTAGTGTGTAATTACTGATGTCTGGTCCTCCGGTGTAATCGTCACCCAGGGCGATTGATCAAGTGGTGCCATTACATCACAAAGCTACAGTAGGATGTCATCTCACATGAGGGCCAATCAGTTGCCTCTTCTAACTCTAGCCCTCTTTAAATAGGAGCACAATGCTTTTAATGGTTCAGTGTACTTTCCCATTACACCTCCTACTTGCTGTGCAGTCATATTTACAGGTAGTACCTAGTGTGTAATTGCTGATGTCTGGTCTTCCGTTGTAATCGTCAACCCGGGCGATTGGTCCAGTGGTGCCATTACATCACAAAGCTACAGCAGGATATCATCTAACTTGAGGGCCAATCAGTTGCCTAGTACGCAATAGGATACATGTATCATGGTATAGCAAAGGGAGCAATGTAGACAGGATGCCCAGCTGAAGACTAAGGTGGTGAGATGAAATGACCTAGGCCATTATTTGAAACGTATATATTTTTTTGAAGGAGTGGTTGATCATAACATTCTGGAGTACTCTAGCGGTTAGCTGTTAGGGATGTGCTAAAATTAAGATGTTGGAATCTGTTATTCATAGTTTTTATTATTCCCCCAAACCGTAGCGTAAACATTCCTCCCTTAACATATCAGATCACTGAATTGCTATCATGTGCCATAACCTATAATAATTCCTGTGAGAAGGGCACACTATCTCTTGTCTGCCAAAGAGATCTCTCTATCGAAGTCCTCATATAGGTGCTTGAGTTGTGTAGAGAGTACCAGCAAATGAGGCATAGGATGGAAAGGAGTCTGCTAGGTTGAAATCTAAATTGAGATTATAATTTTTAGTGAGCTTTGGATTGTCACAATATTAGACCCGCCATAGTACTAATAATTGATGCTTTATAAAAAAATTTTTGGTAGTGTTGCATTTGGTTTGGAAATATTCAAGTTCTAAAAATTGACTAACAGTGGACTTTTCCATCTGCAGATTATACTGAATGGCCAACAGAGGCAGTGTTGCAGAGGAATATTTCTCTGCTTGCTGAGAGAAAAAAAAAGAAAAGTCATTCCCCAGCCTTCTCCATGCCTCGATCAATATACATGGTAAGTCAAACTCTCATTTAATAATTTTGCCATTAATAAAAAGTTCATACCATCTGATGGCTCTCAGTGCCTTTTAGTGGGGTCTTCCGCATTTATATAATCTTCTAAGACGGTAGCAATATGGGTGACGCTATGGCCATCATGATAGTTTATCAAAGACTTTGACTGTCTATGTGGCTGACAAAATCTTCTTTAGATACTTGTGCAGGCAATTTCTCCTCTGAGTTAATTACCATCTTCAGGCTGGAATGAGGTTTCTTAGGTTAGAGCAATTGACTTACTTTTAGATGGAGGGAAGCTATTTAACCTGTTTCCCTGCTCTCTGTGAGTGGGACTCTGATACTCAAGAAGGACTGGTATTTAGAAACTGTGTTCTTCTAACTCTAGCCCTCTTTAAATAGGAGCCCAATGCTTTCAATGGTGCAGAGTACTTTCCCATTACACCTCCTACTTGCTGTGCAGTCTTATTCCCAGAGACTTCCCTAGTGTGTAATTGCTGATGTCTGGTCCTCCGGTGTAATCGTCACCCAGGGTGATTGATCAAGTGGTGCCATTACATCACAAAGCTACAGCAGGATGTCATCTCACATGAGGGCCAATCAGTTGCCTCTTCTAACTCTAGCCCTCTTTAAATAGGAGCACAATGCTTTTAATGGTTCAGTGTACTTTCCCTTTACACCTCCTACTTGCTGTGCAGTCATATTTACAGGTAGTTACCTAGTGTGTAATTGCTGATGTCTGGTCCTCCGGTGTAATCGTCACCCAGGGCGATTGGTCAAGTGGTGCCATTACATCACAAAGCTACAGCAGGATATCATCTAACATGAGGGCCAATCAGTTGCCTAGTACGCAATAGGATACATGTATCATGGTATGGAAAAAGGGTACAATGTAGACAGGATGCCCAGCTGAAGACTAAGGTGGTGAGATGAAATGCCCTAGGCCATTATTTGAAAAGTATACATTTGTTTGAAGGAGTGGTTGATCATAACATTCTGGAGTACTCTAGCAGTTAGCTGTTAGGGATGTGCTAAAATTAAGATGTTGGAATCTGTTATTCATAGTTTTTATTATTCCCCCAAACCGTAGCGTAAACATTCCTCCCTTAACATATCAGATCACTGAATTGCTATCATGTTCCATAACCTATAATAATTCCTGTGAGAAGGGCAAACTATCTCTTGTCTGCCAAAGAGATCTCTCTATCGAAGTCCTCACATAGGTGCTTGAGTTGTGTAGAGAGTACCAGCAAATGAGGCATAGGATGGAAAGGAGTCTGCTAGGTTGAAATCTAAATTGAGATTATAATTTTTAGTGAGCTTTGGATTGTCACAATATTAGACCCGCCATAGTACTAATAATTGATGCTTTATAAAAATCTTTTTTTGGCAGTGTTGCATTTGGTTTGGAAATATTCAAGTTCTAAAAATTGACTAACAGTGGACTTTTCCATCTGCAGATTATACTGAATGGCCAATAGAGGCAGTGTTGCAGAGGAATATTTCTCTGCTTGCTGAGAGAAAAAAAAAAGAAAAGTCATTCCCCAGCCTTCTCCATGCCTCGATCAATATACATGGTAAGTCAAACTCTCATTTAATAATTTTGCCATTCATAAAAAGTTCATACCATCTGATGGCTCTCAGTGCCTTTTAGTGGGGTCTTCCGCATTTATATAATCTTCTAAGACAGTAGCAATATGGGTGACGCTATGGCTATCATGATAGTTTATCAAAGACTTTGACTGTCTATGTGGCTGACAAAATCTTCTTTAGATACTTGTGCAGGCAATTTCTCCTCTGAGTTAATTACCATCTTTCACGCTGGAATGAGGTTTCTTAGGTTAGAGCAATTGACTTACTTTCAGATGGAGGGAAGCTATTTAACCTGTTTCCCTGCTCTCTGTGAGTAGGACTCTGATACTCAAGATGGACTGGTATTTAGAAACTGTGTTCTTCTAACTCTAGCCCTCTTTAAATAGGAGCCCTATGCTTTCAATGGTGCAGAGTACTTTCCCATTACACCTCCTACTTGCTGTGCAGTCTTATTCCCAGATACTTCCCTAGTGTGTAATTACTGATGTCTGGTCCTCCGGTGTAATCGTCACCCAGGGCGATTGATCAAGTGGTGCCATTACATCACAAAGCTACAGTAGGATGTCATCTCACATGAGGGCCAATCAGTTGCCTCTTCTAACTCTAGCCCTCTTTAAATAGGAGCACAATGCTTTTAATGGTTCAGTGTACTTTCCCATTACACCTCCTACTTGCTGTGCAGTCATATTTACAGGTAGTACCTAGTGTGTAATTGCTGATGTCTGGTCTTCCGTTGTAATCGTCAACCCGGGCGATTGGTCCAGTGGTGCCATTACATCACAAAGCTACAGCAGGATATCATCTAACTTGAGGGCCAATCAGTTGCCTAGTACGCAATAGGATACATGTATCATGGTATAGCAAAGGGAGCAATGTAGACAGGATGCCCAGCTGAAGACTAAGGTGGTGAGATGAAATGACCTAGGCCATTATTTGAAACGTATATATTTTTTTGAAGGAGTGGTTGATCATAACATTCTGGAGTACTCTAGCGGTTAGCTGTTAGGGATGTGCTAAAATTAAGATGTTGGAATCTGTTATTCATAGTTTTTATTATTCCCCCAAACCGTAGCGTAAACATTCCTCCCTTAACATATCAGATCACTGAATTGCTATCATGTGCCATAACCTATAATAATTCCTGTGAGAAGGGCACACTATCTCTTGTCTGCCAAAGAGATCTCTCTATCGAAGTCCTCATATAGGTGCTTGAGTTGTGTAGAGAGTACCAGCAAATGAGGCATAGGATGGAAAGGAGTCTGCTAGGTTGAAATCTAAATTGAGATTATAATTTTTAGTGAGCTTTGGATTGTCACAATATTAGACCCGCCATAGTACTAATAATTGATGCTTTATAAAAAAATTTTTGGTAGTGTTGCATTTGGTTTGGAAATATTCAAGTTCTAAAAATTGACTAACAGTGGACTTTTCCATCTGCAGATTATACTGAATGGCCAATAGAGGCAGTGTTGCAGAGGAATATTTCTCTGTTTGCTGAGAGAAAAAAAAAGAAAAGTCATTCCCAAGCCATCTCCATGCCTCGATCAATATACATGGTAAGTCAAACTCTCATTTAATAATTTTGCCATTAATAAAAAGTTCATACCATCTGATGGCTCTCAGTGCCTTTTAGTGGGGTCTTCCGCATTTATATAATCTTCTAAGACGGTAGCAATATGGGTGACGCTATGGCTATCATGATAGTTTATCAAAGACTTTGACTGTCTATGTGGCTGACAAAATCTTCTTTAGATACTTGTGCAGGCAATTTCTCCTCTGAGTTAATTACCATCTTTCACGCTGGAATGAGGTTTCTTAGGTTAGAGCAATTGACTTACTTTCAGATGGAGGGAAGCTATTTAACCTGTTTCCCTGCTCTCTGTGAGTAGGACTCTGATACTCAAGATGGACTGGTATTTAGAAACTGTGTTCTTCTAACTCTAGCCCTCTTTAAATAGGAGCCCTATGCTTTCAATGGTGCAGATTACTTTCCCATTACACCTCCTACTTGCTGTGCAGTCTTATTCCCAGATACTTCCCTAGTGTGTAATTACTGATGTCTGGTCCTCCGGTGTAATCGTCACCCAGGGCGATTGATCAAGTGGTGCCATTACATCACAAAGCTACAGTAGGATGTCATCTCACATGAGGGCCAATCAGTTGCCTCTTCTAACTCTAGCCCTCTTTAAATAGGAGAATAGGAGAACAATGCTTTTAATGGTTCAGTGTACTTTCCCATTACACCTCCTACTTGCTGTGCAGTCATATTTACAGGTAGTACCTAGTGTGTAATTGCTGATGTCTGGTCTTCCGTTGTAATCGTCAACCCGGGCGATTGGTCCAGTGGTGCCATTACATCACAAAGCTACAGCAGGATATCATCTAACTTGAGGGCCAATCAGTTGCCTAGTACGCAATAGGATACATGTATCATGGTATAGCAAAGGGAGCAATGTAGACAGGATGCCCAGCTGAAGACTAAGGTGGTGAGATGAAATGACCTAGGCCATTATTTGAAACGTATACATTTTTTTGAAGGAGTGGTTGATCATAACATTCTGGAGTACTCTAGCGGTTAGCTGTTAGGGATGTGCTAAAATTAAGATGTTGGAATCTGTTATTCATAGTTTTTATTATTCCCCCAAACCGTAGCGTAAACATTCCTCCCTTAACATATCAGATCACTGAATTGCTATCATGTGCCATAACCTATAATAATTCCTGTGAGAAGGGCACACTATCTCTTGTCTGCCAAAGAGATCTCTCTATCGAAGTCCTCATATAGGTGCTTGAGTTGTGTAGAGAGTACCAGCAAATGAGGCATAGGATGGAAAGGAGTCTGCTAGGTTGAAATCTAAATTGAGATTATAATTTTTAGTGAGCTTTGGATTGTCACAATATTAGACCCGCCATAGTACTAATAATTGATGCTTTATAAAAATCTTTTTTTGGTAGTGTTGCATTTGGTTTGGAAATATTCAAGTTCTAAAAATTGACTAACAGTGGACTTTTCCATCTGCAGATTATACTGAATGGCCAATAGAGGCAGTGTTGCAGAGGAATATTTCTCTGCTTGCTGAGAGAAAAAAAAAGAAAAGTCATTCCCCAGCCTTCTCCATGCCTCGATCAATATACATGGTAAGTCAAACTCTCATTTAATAATTTTGCCATTAATAAAAAGTTCATACCATCTGATGGCTCTCAGTGCCTTTTAGTGGGGTCTTCCGCATTTATATAATCTTCTAAGACGGTAGCAATATGGGTGACGCTATGGCTATCATGATAGTTTATCAAAGACTTTGACTGTCTATGTGGCTGACAAAATCTTCTTTAGATACTTGTGCAGGCAATTTCTCCTCTGAGTTAATTACCATCTTTCACGCTGGAATGAGGTTTCTTAGGTTAGAGCAATTGACTTACTTTCAGATGGAGGGAAGCTATTTAACCTGTTTCCCTGCTCTCTGTGAGTAGGACTCTGATACTCAAGATGGACTGGTATTTAGAAACTGTGTTCTTCTAACTCTAGCCCTCTTTAAATAGGAGCCCTATGCTTTCAATGGTGCAGAGTACTTTCCCATTACACCTCCTACTTGCTGTGCAGTCTTATTCCCAGATACTTCCCTAGTGTGTAATTACTGATGTCTGGTCCTCCGGTGTAATCGTCACCCAGGGCGATTGATCAAGTGGTGCCATTACATCACAAAGCTACAGTAGGATGTCATCTCACATGAGGGCCAATCAGTTGCCTCTTCTAACTCTAGCCCTCTTTAAATAGGAGCACAATGCTTTTAATGGTTCAGTGTACTTTCCCATTACACCTCCTACTTGCTGTGCAGTCATATTTACAGGTAGTACCTAGTGTGTAATTGCTGATGTCTGGTCTTCCGTTGGAATCGTCAACCCGGGCAATTGGTCCAGTGGTGCCATTACATCACAAAGCTACAGCAGGATATCATCTAACTTGAGGGCCAATCAGTTGCCTAGTACGCAATAGGATACATGTATCATGGTATAGCAAAGGGAGCAATGTAGACAGGATGCCCAGCTGAAGACTAAGGTGGTGAGATAAAATGACCTAGGCCATTATTTGAAACGTATACATTTTTTTGAAGGAGTGGTTGATCATAACATTCTGGAGTACTCTAGCGGTTAGCTGTTAGGGATGTGCTAAAATTAAGATGTTGGAATCTGTTATTCATAGTTTTTATTATTCCCACAAACCGTAGCGTAAACATTCCTCCCTTAACATATCAGATCACTGAATTGCTATCATGTGCCATAACCTATAATACTTCCTGTGAGAAGGGCACACTATCTCTTGTCTGCCAAAGAGATCTCTCTATCGAAGTCCTCATATAGGTGCTTGAGTTGTGTAGAGAGTACTAGCAAATGAGGCATAGGATGGAAAGGAGTCTGCTAGGTTGAAATCTAAATTGAGATTATAATTTTTAGTGAGCTTTGGATTGTCACAATATTAGACCCGCCATAGTACTAATAATTGATGCTTTATAAAAATCTTTTTTTGGTAGTGTTGCATTTGGTTTGGAAATATTCAAGTTCTAAAAATTGACTAACAGTGGACTTTTCCATCTGCAGATTATACTGAATGGCCAATAGAGGCAGTGTTGCAGAGGAATATTTCTCTGCTTGCTGAGAGAAAAAAAAGAAAAGTCATTCCCCAGCCTTCTCCATGCCTCGATCAATATACATGGTAAGTCAAACTCTCATTTAATAATTTTGCCATTAATAAAAAGTTCATACCATCTGATGGCTCTCAGTGCCTTTTAGTGGGGTCTTCCGCATTTATATAATCTTCTAAGACGGTAGCAATATGGGTGACGCTATGGCTATCATGATAGTTTATCAAAGACTTTGACTGTCTATGTGGCTGACAAAATCTTCTTTAGATACTTGTGCAGGCAATTTCTCCTCTGAGTTAATTACCATCTTTCACGCTGGAATGAGGTTTCTTAGGTTAGAGCAATTGACTTACTTTCAGATGGAGGGAAGCTATTTAACCTGTTTCCCTGCTCTCTGTGAGTAGGACTCTGATACTCAAGATGGACTGGTATTTAGAAACTGTGTTCTTCTAACTCTAGCCCTCTTTAAATAGGAGCCCTATGCTTTCAATGGTGCAGAGTACTTTCCCATTACACCTCCTACTTGCTGTGCAGTCTTATTCCCAGATACTTCCCTAGTGTGTAATTACTGATGTCTGGTCCTCCGGTGTAATCGTCACCCAGGGCGATTGATCAAGTGGTGCCATTACATCACAAAGCTACAGTAGGATGTCATCTCACATGAGGGCCAATCAGTTGCCTCTTCTAACTCTAGCCCTCTTTAAATAGGAGCACAATGCTTTTAATGGTTCAGTGTACTTTCCCATTACACCTCCTACTTGCTGTGCAGTCATATTTACAGGTAGTACCTAGTGTGTAATTGCTGATGTCTGGTCTTCCGTTGTAATCGTCAACCCGGGCGATTGGTCCAGTGGTGCCATTACATCACAAAGCTACAGCAGGATATTGTGAGAAGTTGGCCCGATATGCAACGTTCGCTATTCTAGCGACCGCTATGTATCGTTCCAACGACCCTTATGGTGTTTGGTTGTAAGTCAACCTATAGACCAGCTATCCTAGTAGCGTGGATACGAGCAGTCTAAGGCTAAAGACTCGAGAGGGCGTGTTAAGCCAGCTGTTTACCACACATGTACCCCTTGAACACCAAGTGAAAGGACACCACACAAGTGTTATGAAAATAAACAGGATATTTATTAAGAATCACAACATCCCTGTATTCTTTATGAGGACAGGGTACTAAGCACAAACCAAATCTCTTAGGAAAATACTTCAAGTGCACAATTAAAACAAGTGTCCGAGGACACGGAAAGTTTAAGGTCTCGGGCGGACCCGATAAGGCAAGTCGGAAGCGAGGGACTCAGGACCCTAGAGTAAAGAGGCTATGCAGGCACCGAAATGCCGAGTTACCTAGCCACGAGGGCTGCGGCTGCACAAGTCTTACAGGCGTCGGGGTCTTCGCTGACGAGCCAGGAGCCGGAAGAAAAGGAGTTGCTGGCCGGCGACCAGTGATGAATAGTTCGTAGAGATCCAAGCCTGGATCAAAGATTGATGACACCTGAAAGCAGAGGGGACCAAGTTCGTACTACTAGCCAGTAGTCAGAGGGTACCAGGAGGGCACCGGTTGGCCGTCACCTCGACTAGGTGAGTGGGCGACGCTAGGCTCTGCAGTCTCACGGACCAGGAGGCGTTGTCGGCGACCACGGTGGAGGTGCGAGCTGTCCCACGAAGGATGATGCTGTCGGCGTCGCTGGGCCCAGGATGGGGCAACAAGCCTTGGCAAATCTCAGGGCCACGTGGTGGGCCTAAGATGGCGTCTTGAGTGGACCAGGAGGGTCCGGGGTGCTCCTCACAAAGATGGAAGCAAGGGCCAGTCTGGAGCAACCAGACCAGCAGTGTTGAGTGTCGGATGTCGTCACAGAAGGGCACAAGCCAGCGGCGAGTGACCAGACAACGTGCTGAGCAGCGAGCAGAAGGGCCCCACGCAGATCGTGGAGATGCTGGGAGACTGCACTTCGGTGCTAGAGCGGCTCAGGGTCGGGGCTTCTCGGACCCCAGAGCACTCACCAGGGAATCGCTTCGATGGTCGTGCTGGTTTAAGAGCGTGCAGGTTCTGATGATGGCCGGTCCCTCGAGGTCTCGTCGCACCCACAGATCACAGCTGAGCTGATGACGTGGGTAGAGGTCAGAGGTGCCAGGGAAGCCGGTTCTCGTCGAGCTGGGCCGTCGGATTCCTTGAGGAAGGACTTACAGCAAACCGCAGAGTTCTTAGATGGTGCCCGCTGATGCAGGGTGACTACTCCTTAGCCACAAGGGAGAAATCTTGAGAAGAGTCTTGAGTGTCCTTTCGTAGAAAGTAGTTCTTGATTCAAAGATGATCTAATTTGGAAGGGTCCCCGCTCCGGCCTTTATTCTAAAGAAAGGGGTGGGTACATGACTAGGTCCTGCCCTAAGGGTGGGACCAGGAAGGGGGTAGTTACACCCCTCTCCCCTGCCGGACTTTCCCCAGGCCAGGGCTGGCGCCCCTGGAACTGGTTCTGGCCGGCAGATGCGTAGTGAGCACCGGGGTGCCACTCCGCAGTCACCTTCTCGCAAAAGCCCTACCTACCCAGAATACACAAACCCTGTCTGGGACGGTGCGAACACCGCCCTCGACAGGAAACCCTTTGTCCAAGCTCTCCTCGCTGGAAGGACTCCCAGCAGCAGGAGGTCAGACTCGTGTCTGTGGTGGCAGCATCCATTTTGTGGAGCTGAGGCTTTAGTTAACTTTAACCGGGGTTCACAGTTAAGTACATGTCGTGTCCCTCTAGAAGGGCGGAAGGCTAACCTCGTCGCCAGAGTTGGTGAGAGGGCAGCATCCCGATTCGTATGACACCTTACTCGACATGCCTTGATAACGCGACACCGAAGTTACCGATGGGGTACGCGTTATCATGGAACAGCCATTGGGTCTTGGTTCCGCAAGCTGCAACCGGGCTCGGCTCGGGCCAGAGCCTAGTTCACACGAGCCCATGCACTCTGCCTTCAGGATTGTCAAGGCCTGCCATAGGAGTGACTGATAGGAACTCGAGTGTCCATTGTATGGTTAGATATAGGGCTACTATATCTATAGCAAAGTGTGATTACACGACTTCGCCCCAGCTGTCATGCAGCCAGTTGTGTCAAATTTAGGCGGCCAGCCAGGGGTGGCATAATACATGCTGCAGCTCCTGGCGGCCCTGGGTACACCTATGCCCTGAGTTACAGGGTCTGATAAGGTGGCCCAGTACCAATTGGTAAATGCACCTAGGGTACATGTCGTAATTTAGAAAGAGAACAGCCAGGCTGTGGGTCTGATTAGCAGGCCCACAGCCAGAGAAAGTCGTAAACCAGTGAAACAAAAGCAAAAAATCTGGGTGATCATAGGATTGCAGACCCTACTCTCCTACATGACCCCCCCCAAACGTCGGAACAATAAGCTAACCTTGACCAGGTGAGTCTTCTTGTTCTAAGTGGAAATATCTGGAGAGCCCATCGGCATTGCCATGATCAGTACCAGGTCTATGTTCCACTGTAAAGTCCATCCCCTGTAGGGAAATGGACCACCTTAGTAGTTTGGGGTTTTCACCCTTCATCTGATTTAGCCACAAGAGGGGCTTATGGTCGGTCTGAATCTTGAAGTGGGTGCCAAACAAGTATGGCCTCAGCTTCTTCAGGGCCCAAACCACAGCAAAGGCCTCCCTCTCAATAGCTGACCAATTCTTCTCTCTAGGGGTCAGCCTTCTGCTTATAAAAGCAATGGGCTGGTCTTGACCATCGAAATTCAGTTGAGAAAGAACAGCTCCCACACCCAACTCAGAAGCATCTGTTTGGACAATGAATGGTTTGGAGTAGTCCGGACTCTTGAGGATAGGCGCCGTGCACATGGCCTGCTTTAGGTCATCAAATGCTTTTTGACAGCTCGCTGTCCACTGAACCTTCTTTGGCATTTTCTTACTTGTCAGTTCGTTTAATGGTGTCACGATGGAACCATAGTTCCTGACAAACTTCCTATAGTAACCAGTCAGGCCCAAGAAAGCTCGAACCTGAGTCTGGGTGGTTGGAGGAGCCCAGTCCCTGATTGACTGTATCTTGCTCTCCAGTGGCTGAACCTGGCCTCCACCTACAAGGTGGCCCAGGTATACAACCTGTGTCTGCCCTATCTGGCACTTGGTGGCCTTGATAGTGAGGCCTGCCGCTTTCAGAGCCTCTAACGCTTTCCGCAGGTGGACCAGGTGATCCTCCCAGGTGGAGCTAAAGACAGCGATATCGTCAAGATACGCCGCACAGAAGTCATCCAGCCCAATAAGGACTTGATTCACCAACCTTTGGAAGGTGGCAGGTGCATTTTTCAGACCAAAGGGCATCACCACGAACTGATAATGCCCACCAGGGGTTGAAAATGCGGTTTTAGGCTTGGCGTCCTCAGCTAACCTGATTTGCCAATACCCAGCGGTCAGGTCAAACGTACTTAAGTAGTTGGCCGAAGCCAATCTATCGATAAGCTTGTCCGCCCTTGGTATTGGGTGGGCGTCAGTCTTAGTGACTGCATTGAGACCCCTGTAGTCTACGCAAAACCTCATCTCTCTCTTACCACCCTGGGTGTGAGGTTTCGGCACTAGAACTACGGGACTAGCCCAAGGGCTATCCGAGGGTTCAATGACTCCCAGCTCCAACATTTTCTGCACTTCACTCTTGATGCAGTCTCTAACGTGATCAGGCTGCCGGTAGATTTTACTCTTAACGGGCAAGCTGTCACCAGTGTCAACCTCATGGGTGCACCAATCGGTCTGACTGGGTGTTAGAGAAAACATATGTCTGAACGACTGAAGAACCTGTTTACAGTCGCTCTGTTGATGTTCGGAGAGGCTGCCACAAAAGACAACACCATCTACCGATCCATCGTCAGGGTTCTGAGTGAGCAGGTCGGGGAGAGGGTCACTCTCTTCTTCCTGTCCCTCATCTAGGGCCATGAGCAAACTCATGTCCTTCCTGTCGACATATGCCTTGAGCCTGTTGACATGAAGCACCCTGTGGGGGCTCCGGGGAGTTCCCAGGTCGACCAGGTAGGTGACCTCTCCCTTTTTCTCCAGGATGGTGTAGGGCCCGGACCATTTGTCCTTGAGTGCTGCTGGGGCCACCGGCTCCAACACCCACACCTTCTGTCCGGGCTGGTAAACAGTCAAGACAGCCTTTTGGTCATGCCAAGCTTTTTGGAGTTCTTGGCTGGCCTTAAGGTTTTCAGATGCCTTCTCCATGTACTCAGCCATCCGCGAGCGGAGGCCAAGCACATAGTCCACTATGTTGGCTGCAGGCTTTTTGAGAGGTCTCTCCCATCCTTCCTTCACCAAACACAGGGGTCCTCTTACAGGATGCCCGTACAAAAGTTCAAAAGGGCTGTAGCCAACCCCCTTCTGTGGGACTTCTCTGTAGGCGAACAAGAGGCAGGGGATCAGGACGTCCCATCTACGCCGAAGCTTTTCAGGTAGTCCATGAATCATCCCTTTAAGGGTCCTGTTGAATCTCTCAACAAGCCCATTGCATTGTGGATGATAGGGTGTAGTGAACTTGTAGTTGACACCACATTCCTTCCACATAGCAGTTAAGTAGCTCGACATAAAGTTTGCACCTCTGTCGGAGACGACCTCCTTAGGGAAGCCCACTCTGGAGAATACTCCAACTAGGGCTCTTGCCACAACAGGTGCTGTAGTGGTCCTAAGGGGAATAGCTTCAGGATACCTGGTGGCATGATCCACTACCACCAGTATAAACTTGTGCCCTGATGCTGTCGGTGGTTCCATGGGACCGACGATGTCGATCCCCACCCGTTCAAAGGGCACCCCCACCACAGGCATTGGTATAAGGGGGGCCTTTGTCGTGCCACCTGACTTACCACTGGCTTGGCAAGTGACACAGGAGCGGCAAAACTCCTTGGTATCTTCGTTCATATGAGGCCAGTGAAAGTGTGAGACAAGCCTGTCCCACGTTTTCGTCTGGCCTAAGTGACCTGCTAAGGGAATCTCGTGGGCCAAGGTAAGTAGGAAACCACGCTGAGACAAGGGTACAACCAGCCTCCTGGTCATGCCAGGCTTGGGGTCTCTTGACTCAGTGTACAGGAGTCCATCTTCCCAGTATACCTTGTGGGTACCTGTGGCGTTCCCAGCAGCCTCAGCAGCAGCCTGCTGTCTGAGGGGTTCAAGAGAAGGGCAGTCTAACTGGTCCTTCCCCAGGTCCTCCCTTGAGGGTCCCCCTGAACCCAAGAATTCAACTTGATCAAGTTCGAACTCCCTAGGCTCAGTTTCCCTCAATTCCTGTAGGTCAGCCTCCTCTGAGACTTGATCCACGACCTGGGGCAAGGGGGAAGGCGCAGCCTTAACCCTACCGCTCTTTTTCTTGGGAGGTGTCTGGTCCGTTGTTCCAGGATCCAGCACCTGTTCAGTGGGGCATTTCCTGACCTGTGACCTAGTCACAGCGAACACATGTGCTGGCAAACCTAACATTTCCATGTGAGTCCGGTGCTCCACTTCTGACCATTGTGATGACTCCAAATCATTGCCCAACAAACAATCCACTGGGAGGTCTGGACTAACTACAACCTTCTTTTGGCCAGTTACCCCTCCCCAGGAGAAAGCTACAATTGCCATACTGTGATTGGTAGTGACATTGCTTGCATTGGTCACCAGGAATTCTGTACCTGGCATGATCTGTCCAGGGTCCACAAAGTTAGGCGTCACCATGGTGACGCTGGCACAAGTGTCCCTATAGGCCTGAGCCATCTTTCCATTTATGAAAGGCGTCTGTCGGTATTTGCCCAAAGTATTGGGACTTATGTCAGGGGACACGTCCGCGTCCCCTGTACTGACAAGGACAGCCTGAGTGAGCGTGCCAACTAAGGTGTCACGCCCCTCAGAACCCAGGGTTAACCCTACTAAACCCTTGGGAGGCGCACTACCACTGCTGACTGTACTAGGGGGCACAGGTGCCTTAGGGGCTGCAGTGGCAGGAGTCTGCCCTCCTCCTTTCTTGGTGCACTCACTAAACCAGTGAGATTTACTTTTACAGTACTGGCACCATCTTTTGGATTGGCCTTCTTTCTTCTTTTGGGGAGCCTGACCCCCACCCTCTTTGGGTTGTTGGGGACCTGTCGAAGACTTCTGGTCATTTTGTTCCCCCTTAGAATCCTTACCCTTCTGGTCTGCTTTCTTCTGACCACCTTGATTCTGGCCCTGGTTCTGTTTAACTCTCGTACGAACCCATCTGTCTGCCTTCTTTCCCAATTCTTGGGGAGAGGTCAGATCCGAGTCGACAAGATGCTGATGCAACAACTGGTTCTGACAATTGTTTAAAATTTGTTCTCTCATCATCAAATTATACAATCCTTCGTAATCAGTAACCTTACTGCCCAGCAACCAGCCCTCAAAAGCCTTAGTGGCACAATCGACAAAATCAGACCAATCTTGAGACTGCGTTTTCTGGGTATCCCTGAACAGCACCCTGTACTGCTCAGTGGTTAGGCCGAACCCTTCAACGAGTGTATTTTTCAAGACTTGGTAATTGTTCGCATCCTCCACCCTTGTGGTGAGGAGCTTGTCTCTTCCTTTTCCTTCAAAGGAGAGCCACAAGATAGCTGCCCACTGACTCTGGGGTACACCTTGCACAGTGCAGGCCCTCTCCAAAGCAGTAATCCATTTGTGGATGTCGTCCCCTTGTTTAAAGGGGGGCACTATCTTACCAAGGTGTTTTGTATCAAAACTCCTTTCCCTATTGCTAGGTATAATGCTGCCACCAGTGGGGACCGCCCCACTTAACTGTTGCTCTCTAGCAAAGGCCAGCCTCTCTTTGGCCAGGGCAAGTTCTTCCCTTTTGATCCTCAGATTAGCTGCCCTTTCCTTAGCTTCGTACACTCTCCGCTGAGGGGACGTCATCCCTCCTTGCGAAGAGTTGTGAGAGCCATTGGTTTGAAGGGATCTGCCAGAGCCTCTTGACAGAGATCTGGCTCGTCCATTCCCAATGTTAAGCTGACCTGATAGTGGCCCCAGGAGTCCCCCAGTACCACTGTCATGTTTGCTTAAGTTGGACCTGCTTAGTCTAACGACTTCTACCTGTCCCTTATCTGCCTCATCCCCAGAGGGATCCTCATCCTCATCCTCCTCCACATCTTCGTTCTCAGTTGCGAGGTGGATGAGGTCAGGATCGTCTCTGGTTCCCTCGAGGGGAGGCATGTCTCCTTCTGGATTAGAAGGGCTAAGAAGCTTCTCAGCCTTTCTGGCATCATAAGTCTCTAGGAGACCAATCAGAAAGGAGGTGGTGGGGTTAGCCCCTTGCTTAATCTTCCTAGAGGTACATACTTGTCGTAACTCATGGAAGTTAAGCGCAGTATATCTTGAAGGAATGACCTGTGGAGGGTCAACTGACACAAGGGGAGACTCATGGTTTCCTCCTTTGTCCGACATACTGTTTCTAGTGTGGTGTAAGTGATGCACCTACCTACACTATGGGTTTACCTACTGGTCCCTTGCTAAGAGTTGCAGCCAAGGTGTGCTAAGCCTTGGGGAGCTGCAACAGCTGGTTCAGTAGAACTCAGAGTATTTTAAGCTTTAGTTATATGTACTAATAGTACTTATGTGATCTTTCAACAAGATATTCTTAGGATACGCGTGGTAAAACAACAGCAAGCTCAAATCCCAACCGCTGCTCACCAATGTGAGAAGTTGGCCCGATATGCAACGTTCGCTATTCTAGCGACCGCTATGTATCGTTCCAACGACCCTTATGGTGTTTGGTTGTAAGTCAACCTATAGACCAGCTATCCTAGTAGCGTGGATACGAGCAGTCTAAGGCTAAAGACTCGAGAGGGCGTGTTAAGCCAGCTGTTTACCACACATGTACCCCTTGAACACCAAGTGAAAGGACACCACACAAGTGTTATGAAAATAAACAGGATATTTATTAAGAATCACAACATCCCTGTATTCTTTATGAGGACAGGGTACTAAGCACAAACCAAATCTCTTAGGAAAATACTTCAAGTGCACAATTAAAACAAGTGTCCGAGGACACGGAAAGTTTAAGGTCTCGGGCGGACCCGATAAGGCAAGTCGGAAGCGAGGGACTCAGGACCCTAGAGTAAAGAGGCTATGCAGGCACCGAAATGCCGAGTTACCTAGCCACGAGGGCTGCGGCTGCACAAGTCTTACAGGCGTCGGGGTCTTCGCTGACGAGCCAGGAGCCGGAAGAAAAGGAGTTGCTGGCCGGCGACCAGTGATGAATAGTTCGTAGAGATCCAAGCCTGGATCAAAGATTGATGACACCTGAAAGCAGAGGGGACCAAGTTCGTACTACTAGCCAGTAGTCAGAGGGTACCAGGAGGGCACCGGTTGGCCGTCACCTCGACTAGGTGAGTGGGCGACGCTAGGCTCTGCAGTCTCACGGACCAGGAGGCGTTGTCGGCGACCACGGTGGAGGTGCGAGCTGTCCCACGAAGGATGATGCTGTCGGCGTCGCTGGGCCCAGGATGGGGCAACAAGCCTTGGCAAATCTCAGGGCCACGTGGTGGGCCTAAGATGGCGTCTTGAGTGGACCAGGAGGGTCCGGGGTGCTCCTCACAAAGATGGAAGCAAGGGCCAGTCTGGAGCAACCAGACCAGCAGTGTTGAGTGTCGGATGTCGTCACAGAAGGGCACAAGCCAGCGGCGAGTGACCAGACAACGTGCTGAGCAGCGAGCAGAAGGGCCCCACGCAGATCGTGGAGATGCTGGGAGACTGCACTTCGGTGCTAGAGCGGCTCAGGGTCGGGGCTTCTCGGACCCCAGAGCACTCACCAGGGAATCGCTTCGATGGTCGTGCTGGTTTAAGAGCGTGCAGGTTCTGATGATGGCCGGTCCCTCGAGATCTCGTCGCACCCACAGATCACAGCTGAGCTGATGACGTGGGTAGAGGTCAGAGGTGCCAGGGAAGCCGGTTCTCGTCGAGCTGGGCCGTCGGATTCCTTGAGGAAGGACTTACAGCAAACCGCAGAGTTCTTAGATGGTGCCCGCTGATGCAGGGTGACTACTCCTTAGCCACAAGGGAGAAATCTTGAGAAGAGTCTTGAGTGTCCTTTCGTAGAAAGTAGTTCTTGATTCAAAGATGATCTAATTTGGAAGGGTCCCCGCTCCGGCCTTTATTCTAAAGAAAGGGGTGGGTACATGACTAGGTCCTGCCCTAAGGGTGGGACCAGGAAGGGGGGTAGTTACACCCCTCTCCCCTGCCGGACTTTCCCCAGGCCAGGGCTGGCGCCCCTGGAACTGGTTCTGGCCGGCAGATGCGTAGTGAGCACCGGGGTGCCACTCCGCAGTCACCTTCTCGCAAAAGCCCTACCTACCCAGAATACACAAACCCTGTCTGGGACGGTGCGAACACCGCCCTCGACAGGAAACCCTTTGTCCAAGCTCTCCTCGCTGGAAGGACTCCCAGCAGCAGGAGGTCAGACTCGTGTCTGTGGTGGCAGCATCCATTTTGTGGAGCTGAGGCTTTAGTTAACTTTAACCGGGGTTCACAGTTACGTACATGTCGTGTCCCTCTAGAAGGGCGGAAGGCTAACCTCGTCACCAGAGTTGGTGAGAGGGCAGCATCCCGATTCGTATGACACCTTACTCGACATGCCTTGATAACGCGACACCGAAGTTACCGATGGGGTACGCGTTATCATAGAACAGCCATTGGGTCTTGGTTCCGCAAGCTGCAACCGGGCTCGGCTCGGGCCAGAGCCTAGTTCACACGAGCCCATGCACTCTGCCTTCAGGATTGTCAAGGCCTGCCATAGGAGTGACTGATAGGAACTCGAGTGTCCATTGTATGGTTAGATATAGGGCTACTATATCTATAGCAAAGTGTGATTACACGACTTCGCCCCAGCTGTCATGCAGCCAGTTGTGTCAAATTTAGGCGGCCAGCCAGGGGTGGCATAATACATGCTGCAGCTCCTGGCGGCCCTGGGTACACCTATGCCCTGAGTTACAGGGTCTGATAAGGTGGCCCAGTACCAATTGGTAAATGCACCTAGGGTACATGTCGTAATTTAGAAAGAGAACAGCCAGGCTGTGGGTCTGATTAGCAGGCCCACAGCCAGAGAAAGTCGTAAACCAGTGAAACAAAAGCAAAAAATCTGGGTGATCATAGGATTGCAGACCCTACTCTCCTACAGATATCATCTAACTTGAGGGCCAATCAGTTGCCTAGTACGCAATAGGATACATGTATCATGGTATAGCAAAGGGAGCAATGTAGACAGGATGCCCAGCTGAAGACTAAGGTGGTGAGATGAAATGACCTAGGCCATTATTTGAAACGTATACATTTGTTTGAAAGAGTGGTTGATCATAACATTCTGGAGTACTCTAGTGGTTAGCTGTTAGGGATGTGCTAAAATTAAGATGTTGGAATCTGTTATTCATAGTTTTTATTATTCCCCCAAACCGTAGCGTAAACATTCCTCCCTTAACATATCAGATCACTGAATTGCTATCATGTTCCATAACCTATAATAATTCCTGTGAGAAGGGCACACTATCTCTTGTCTGCCAAAGAGATCTCTCTATCGAAGTCCTCATATAGGTGCTTGAGTTGTGTAGAGAGTACCAGCAAATGAGGCATAGGATGGAAAGGAGTCTGCTAGGTTGAAATCTAAATTGAGATTATAATTTTTAGTGAGCTTTGGATTGTCACAATATTAGACCCGCCATAGTACTAATAATTGATGCTTTATAAAAATCTTTTTTTGGTAGTGTTGCATTTGGTTTGGAAATATTCAAGTTCTAAAAATTGACTAACAGTGGACTTTTCCATCTGCAGATTATACTGAATGGCCAATAGAGGCAGTGTTGCAGAGGAATATTTCTCTGCTTGCTGAGAGAAAAAAAAAGAAAAGTCATTCCCCAGCCTTCTCCATGCCTCGATCAATATACATGGTAAGTCAAACTCTCATTTAATAATTTTGCCATTAATAAAAAGTTCATACCATCTGATGGCTCTCAGTGCCTTTTAGTGGGGTCTTCCGCATTTATATAATCTTCTAAGAAGGTAGCAATATGGGTGACGCTATGGCCATCATGATAGTATATCAAAGACTTTGACTGTCTATGTGGCTGACAAAATCTTCTTTAGATACTTGTGCAGGCAATTTCTCCTCTGAGTTAATTACCATCTTTCATGCTGGAATGAGGTTTCTAAGGTTAGAGCAATTTACTTACTTTCAGATGGAGGGAAGCTATTTAACCTGTTTCCCTGCTCTCTGTGAGTAGGACTCTGATACTCAAGATGGACTGGTATTTAGAAACTGTGTTCTTCTAACTCTAGCCCTCTTTAAATAGGAGCCCAATGCTTTCAATGGTGCAGAGTACTTTCCCATTACACCTCCTACTTGCTGTGCAGTCTTATTCCCAGAGACGTCCCTAGTGTGTAATTGCTGATGTCTGGTCCTCCGGTGTAATCGTCACCCAGGGCGATTGATCAAGTGGTGCCATTACATCACAAAGCTACAGCAGGATGTCATCTCACATGAGGGCCAATCAGTTGCCTCTTCTAACTCTAGCCCTCTTTAAATAGGAGCACAATGCTTTTAATGGTTCAGTGTACTTTCCCATTACACCTCCTACTTGCTGTGCAGACATATTTACAGGTAGTTACCTAGTGTGTAATTGCTGATGTCTGGTCCTCCGGTGTAATCAAAGTCAAAGTCAAAAAGCTTTATTTCGATAAAAATTCAATATCATAAAAGCAAGACAGTGATATAAAAATAAGTTTGCAGTTTACATTTTTACATTTTCTTAAAAAAGAGGAATTCTGTATCTCTGGCCCAATCGAGGAAAAGCCTCTAGGTTTTGTTAGCTCAGTAACACATAGCCCGTTGGTGATAAAAAATTGAAACATTATTAGAATATATATCCTTTTTAAAAAAGAATTAAACAGAGTGTTTTAGCTTTCTGGCTCGAATAGCCCAGGCCCAAGATAAAAATTTGGCTAGGGCACACACATAGGGTACATAGCTGTCCGAAACAAGTATCCTGATTGCCACATCATGGCTCCTGGTTCCCAGCTGACGGCATAGGTTCTTCAACCACACCCTTCTTGGATTAGCATATTCCTTGCAGACAAACAAAAAATGAGCTAATGTCTCTGGGTTGGCTAGGCATGATGGACATAAATCAGTTTTACCTGTACAGGATTTCCATGTTTTGGTAAAGGTATTCAGTGGCAAAGTACCCGTTCTAAATCTAAAATACAAAGTCCGGGCAAAAGGTTTCCCAATTATATCCAGGTAGGGTTCTCGCCTGGGACAGTCTTTAAACATCAAAAAGTCCTCTGTAAGCCTGCCAAGGGACGTGCTGGAGTGTCTTTGGGAGCAAATCCAATCCCGATAGAGCTTTTTAAGTGTTTGTTTTGGGGGAGAGGTTCTGCTTAGCCAAGATTCGAGTAAGCCCAGGTTGGACAATAGAATTTTCATGTTTTTTAACCATTTGATTCTATCCCAGTTTGGTGATGCCATTATTTCTTTAAGGCCTCTGGCATATCCACTGAGTTCTTCTACCCGCCAAATACGAGCCCATAATAGGAGAGGGCGGAATTTCGCAATTTCGCCAATCTGGGTACAGCCAAGGTCCATGAATAAAGGTAAAAGTGGGGTACTTTGTGGAAGGGACATTATTTGTCTACAGAAATTATTCTCAGATCTTTGGAGAGCTTCGGTAGATGCAAAGCCCCAAAGTTCCGCTCCATAAAGGGCAGAGCTGACACCTTTGGCTGCATAGATCTCAAGGACTGTTCCTATTGGTTTAGTTGAACTGGAACGTTGCTCCCTTAGGAGGGCACCTGTGATCCTTTTATGGTTCAGCAGCATCTTGTCTAGATGGGGCGTCCAATCCATTTTGTCTGAAAGGCGTATCCCCAGGTAGTCGAAGACTTTTACCCTTTCCAAGAACTCAGAGTTTAGGGTAGGGGGACGCACATGCTGTTTGGGGGGATTGAGGACCAGGTACTTTGTTTTGTTAGTATTTATTACCAGGCCTCGGTCAGTACAAAATGATTGGAAATTGTCCAAGAGTTTCTGTAGTCCCATTGGGGTTTTGGAGATTAAGAGCGTATCATCCGCGAAGAGGAGGGTCGGTATGCGTTCGCCAGCCAAGGATGGTTCATCAGATGGAAATTTAAGAAGATGCTCAACCACCCCATTGATGTACAGAGAGAAGAGGGTGGGAGCCAGAACACATCCCTGGCGGACCCCTCTCTCGACCGGAATACAGCCCGTTTTCTCCCCTCCAGGACCC
Source organism: Lissotriton vulgaris (assembly GCF_964263255.1). Classification (NCBI taxonomy): domain Eukaryota; kingdom Metazoa; phylum Chordata; class Amphibia; order Caudata; family Salamandridae; genus Lissotriton; species Lissotriton vulgaris. Next base: position 273,480,078 of record NC_141698.1, on the reverse strand, counting down.
CACCTAATTTGGGCAAAGCTGTCCTGATGGAGCCTGACCAGTAGGGATAGTAAATACTGTGGCAGCCCCATGTCAGCCAGAACCTTCCATAACAAGTTCCTAGGGACAAGGTCAAAGGCAGTCTTTAGATCGATAAATGCGAGATAAAGACTGCCCTTGCCTATCTCTACCACCTTCCAATAAATCATCATAAGCCTAAATGCTTGCTCAATTGTTCCAGTACCTACTCTAAAACCGGCCTGGAAATCGGTGAGAATTTCGTTTTCTTCTACCCAGTTAAGGATTCTGAGTAAAAGAACTTTACTGACAACTTTTTGGCTGATGTCTAGCAAGCTAATCGGCCTATAGTTAGATGGATCATCCCTTGGGCCTTTCTTGTGGATAGGGACCACCTCCTCCCCCTTCCATGATGAGGGAATGGGGGCACCCCTACAGATGGCAACAAGGAGGGAGTGAATAAGTTTGCCCCATTTAACACTATCGGATTTTAACAAGTCCCCAGGAATGCCATCTGGTCCAGCAACTTTTTGTGGAATAATAGAGTTTATTGCATATTCCACTTCCTTTAGCGTGAAGTCAGAGTCGCTAGGGAGAAGCATATAATTAATGTGAGTAGAGGATTGAACAAGCCCTCTCTCGTTAGGGCCATTGTGACAGGAGTAAAGTTTGGAGAAATGGGCCTCCCACACCTGACCCGGAATGTTACAAGTTATACGGTCACTATCTGGTCTGTTGCGTGCCCTTATAGTGTCCCAGAAACATTTGGAATCTTTTTTCATGCTTGCTTCCTTAAGGGTTAGCCAGTAGGCGTCATCCCACTCCCTTTTAGCTAGTCGCAGGGCCTTTTTATGTTCACTTCTGGCAATTTGAATTGGTAGGGGGAACTTCCCTTTAACTGCCTCTATTAGGCGTGATTTGGCCTTCCTGCATGTTGCCGAGTACCAGTCATGTTTGCCTTTGGGTTTAGATAAAGGTTTGGGTTTCCCTAAAGGCCCTTGTACCCAAAAGAGGTCCCCTATGGTTTTTATGCCAGCTTCAAAAATAGTAGTGGCCTTGTCTGCTGATTTAGTAAAATCAATAGAGCCAATTTCGGCTTGCGTACTTTTAACCACTTCATCTATGGAGGATAATTTATCAGTGTTGCACATAATCTTGCTCCACTTTAGACGCCTACCACAAGAGGAGACAGTAATCTCCTGTGGACAGCTTAATGGGACTGGCAATGCATCAATGGGCCAAAAGTTTTTTAAAGATAAGGAAAGCGAGTTATGGTCACTCTCTATGGTAGAAGTAACAACCATATCGATAACCAAACTCCAGAGACCCCTGTCCAACAGAATGTAGTCAATCCTTGTAGAGTGACCAATTCTGTTGAAAGTGGGAGCACCCAGCAGATCGGATCGTGTACGGCCATTGGCTGCTCTTAAACCGAACTCTAGTGTGAGTGCGTTTAAATGGATTGCACTACGGGTCCAGCGCTTAATGGGTGGGATAGAGAAGGTAGGGATACCCCATCTACTATCCTCCTCTCCTAAGTCAGGTATTCCTTCTAGGGGGAGTGGCTCGTATGTGCAGTTAAAGTCTCCTGCTACCAAAATATGACCAGGTCCACTCTGCTCCCCTAGTTGGGCCTCAAGCTCCATAACTGTAGGTGAAATGCACCCATTTTTAGTTCCTCTGATGTAAACATTATAGAGGTCAACAGTTATTCCCCCATGTAGACCCAGTAGGGAAATACCAAGGATATCAGGTGTTCCTGCCTTCTTAATAGTTATCCTGCAGTTAAGCAGGATGCTTATCCAGATAAGGAGCCCCCCTGATGGCCGCCCCTTCCCTGCCTTGGGTTTTACTGCTGGTGTAAAGAAAGTAACAAACCCAACCCGATGCAGTGGTTCAGTAGCCCATGTCTCTTGGAATATACAAATTTTGTGAGCATCTACCAGGGCATTCCACTCCGGGAGACTTAATTTCCTAGAGATCCCTGCAAGATTCCAGCTAAGGATTTTTAACTCACCATATGGTAGATCACCATCAACTATTTGAGGGGTAGGTGGGTCTACACCGTCCCTAATTGGTGTAGGTGGTGACACCTCTGGGTATGTGGGGAGAGATGTATCGGATAATACATCCTCCGTAACGTTATTACTGGGAGGAAAATTTGTATCGAGGCCTCCCGTGAGGGTAAGTCAATCGACCTCATCTAGTACACAGTACCTATTTGGGTGGGCAAACTGTGAATAAGAGGGGTCAAAGGAAGAAGACGGGTCCTGCCATGGCTGTTGCCATTGATGGTTAGAAGAGAGTGATGGCTGAGGGAATTGTTGCCACTGCTGAGCAGTTTGGAAAAAAGGTGGTAAAAGATGGAAAGGTTGTTGCCACTGGGGGCCAGCATGGTGCGGAAATAAAGATGGAAAATTAGGCGGCTGTTGCCAGTAATTAGGGGCATATTGCGGGGGATGTGCAGGCCCTCTATTGTTTGAGATAATTGGCCGATGGAAATTGGATCTTGCCGGGTTGGGGAGGAAGTAAGACAAGGGGAGTGGTTTAATTTGGGTGGCAGGACCACTGTTAGGTGTATTACAGATGAAACTCGCTGCCCCTATATCCCTAAAATTAACAGTAATCACATCCCCTGATATTGTTTTCTTACTCCTACCCACCCAATCCCCTCTGCGCACAGCAAGAATTTCCCCACTCACACTATTGGGTAGGGGTCTGTGTAGTTGGAGCCACTGGGCACATTTGTTTCTTAGCTCTACAAAGGTTTCTTTGACTCCTTCCTTCAGTGGGGGGACGGCAGTCAACACAACCACAAAAGGAGAGACTTCTGGGGGCAGGCTGATTGATTTGTAGCGTGCCTGCTTAGGCTTAGGGGCTTCAGAGTTGTTTGTAGAGTGAGAAACTGGGGTGTTCGTGGGTTTCCCTTTGGAATCCTTCGCTTGGGAAGTGATAGATTTAGTTACAGTGGCTGGTTGCTGCAGGGTCGAGACCTCACTCACCACCTTTGAGGTGGGGATGAGTGGGGGTTGAACAGAGTTGTTCCCTGGATGGGGCAAGTGTGGTGCAGGTGGGTCCTTGGTGGATGAGGGTATTTTCGTCATGTTGGTAGTGTTCTTGGAGACCTTGGCTGGGGGTTGAGGATTGGAGAGTGGTTCTCTGGACCCTTGATACTGGACAGACCCAGGCTCGTTGATCTTATTGGGCCACACAGGCAGGAGAGGGCTCAAGGGAAGGCAGCACTCTCGGCGATCCAGAGGCGAAACCCAGGCTGCTCACACACCGCAAGGACTTTATCGGTGGGGGGGGCGGGAAGAGGACCAGCTGCGGCCGATCAGCGCCGCGCTGCACGCTGGTCCTCGCAGTCCCGCCTCAAGCAGTAAGGTTGATGGTAACTCGCTGATGTCGCGTTGGTGCTCCTATGCACTAGCAGGTATCCTGGGACAAGTTAAACAGCAAAAGTCTTTGCCTTCGAGCGGCGCGCGAGGCGTAGCGCTGCACACAGGCAGGAGAGGGCTCAAGGGAAGGCAGCACTCTCGGCGATCCAGAGGCGAAACCCCGCCCAGGGCGATTGGTCAAGTGGTGCCATTACATCACAAAGCTACAGCAGGATATCATCTAACATGAGGGCCAATCAGTTGCCTAGTACGCAATAGGATACATGTATCATGGTGTAGCAAAGGGAGCAATGTAGACAGGATGCCCAGCTGAAGACGAAGGTGGTGAGATGAAATGACCTAGGCCAACGTATACATTTGTTTGAAGGAGTGGTTGATCATAACACTCAGGAGTTGTCTATAGGTTAGCTGATAGGGATGTGCTAAAATTAAGATTTTGGAATCTGTTATTCATAGTTTTTATTATCCCCACAAACCGTAGCGTAAACCTTCCTCCCTTAACATATCAGATCACTGAATTGCTGTGGTGTACCATAACCTATAATAATTCCTGTGAGAAGGGCACACTATCTCTTGTCTTCCAAAGAGATCTTTCTATATAAGTCCTCATATAGGTGCTAGAGTTGTGTAGAGAGTACCAGCAAATGAGGCATAGGATGGAAAGAAGTCTGCTAGGTTGAAATCTAAATTGAGATTATAATTTTTACTGAGCTTTGGATTGTCACAATATTAGACCCGCCATAGTACTAATGATTGATGCTTTATAAAAATCTTTTTTTGGTAGTGTTGCATTTGGTTTGGAAATATTCAAGTTCTAAAAATTGACTAACAGTGGACTTTTCCATCTGCAGATTATACTGAATGGCCAACAGAGGCAGTGTTGCAGAGGAATATTTCTCTGCTTGCTGAGAGAAAAAAAAAGAAAAGTCATTCCCCAGCCTTCTCCATGCCTCGATCAATATACATGGTAAGTCAAACTCTCATTTAATAATTTTGCCATTAATAAAAAGTTCATACCATCTGATGGCTCTCAGTGCCTTTTAGTGGGCTCTTCCGCATTTATATAATCTTCTAAGAAGGTAGCAATATGGGTGACGCTATGGCCATCATGATAGTTTATCAAAGACTTTGACTGTCTATGTGGCTGACAAAATCTTCTTTAGATACTTGTGCAGGCAATTTCTCCTCTGAGTTAATTACCATCTTTCATGCTGGAATGAGGTTTCTAAGGTTAGAGCAATTGACTTACTTTCAGATGGAGGGAAGCTATTTAACCTGTTTCCCTGCTCTCTGTGAGTAGGACTCTGATACTCAAGATGGACTGGTATTTAGAAACTGTGTTCTTCTAACTCTAGCCCTCTTTAAATAGGAGCCCAATGCTTTCAATGGTGCAGAGTACTTTCCCATTACACCTCCTACTTGCTGTGCAGTCTTATTCCCAGAGACTTCCCTAGTGTGTAATTGCTGATGTCTGGTCCTCCGGTGTAATCGTCACCCAGGGCGATTGATCAAGTGGTGCCATTACATCACAAAGCTACAGCAGGATGTCATCTCACATGAGGGCCAAACAGTTGCCTCTTCTAACTCTAGCCCTCTTTAAATAGGAGCACAATGCTTGTAATGGTTCAGTGTACTTTCCCATTACACCTCCTACTTGCTGTGCAGACATATTTACAGGTAGTTACCTAGTGTGTAATTGCTGATGTCTGGTCCTCCGGTGTAATCGTCACCCAGGGTGATTGGTCAAGTGGTGCCATTACATCACAAAGCTACAGCAGGATATCATCTAACATGAGGGCCAATCAGTTGCCTAGTACGCAATAGGATACATGTATCATGGTGTAGCAAAGGGAGCAATGTAGACAGGATGCCCAGCTGAAGACGAAGGTGGTGAGATGAAATGACCTAGGCCATTATTTGAAACGTATACATTTGTTTGAAGGAGTGGTTGATCATAACATTCAGGAGTTGTCTATAGGTTAGCTGATAGGGATGTGCTAAAATTAAGATTTTGGAATCTGTTATTCATAGTTTTTATTATTCCCACAAACCGTAGCGTAAACCTTCCTCCCTTAACATGTCAGATCACTGAATTGCTATGGTGTACCATAACCTATAATAATTCCTGTGAGAAGGGCACACTATCTCTTGTCTCCCAAAGAGATCTTTCTATATAAGTCCTCATATAGGTGCTAGAGTTGTGTAGAGAGTACCAGCAAATGAGGCATAGGATGGAAAGAAGTCTGCTAGGTTGAATTCTAAAATGAGATTATAATTTTTTGTGAGCTTTGGATTGTCACAATATTAGACACGCCATAGTACTAATAATTGATGCTTTATGAAAATCTATTTTTGGTAGTGTTGCATTTGGTTTGGAAATGTTCAAGTTCTAAAAATTGACTAACAGTGGACTTTTCCATCTGCAGATTATACTGAATGGCCAACAGAGGCAGTGTTGCAGAGGAATATTTATCTGCTTGCTGAGAGAAAAAAAAAGAAAAGTCATTCCTCAGCCTTCTCCATGCCTCGATAAATATACATGGTAAGTCAAACTCTCATTTAATAATGTTGCCATTAATAAAAAGTTCATACGATCTGATGGCTCTCAGCGCCTTTTAGTAGTGTCTTCCGAATTTATATAATCTTCTAAGACGGTAGCAATATGGGTGACGCTATGGCCATCATGACATTGGCTCAGGTCTTAGCTGCCCTAGACCCTGGAGACTGGATGGTGGCGTTGGACTTGCAGGACTCATATTTCCACATCCCCGTCCCGCAGGCCCACCTGCGCTACCTGCGGTTCACGGTAAGCCATGAGCACTTTCAGTTTACTGTGCTCCCATTCGGCCTTACCAGCGCCCCTCAGGTGTTCACGAAAGTGATGGCGGTACCAGTCGCAGCTCATCTGCACAGATCGAGGGTTTCAGTCTTCCCCTATCTCGACGATTGGTTGTTGAAGGCGGGCTCGCCCCAAACAGTCGTCTCCCACCACCAGACTACGGCCGACCTCCTGCACTCGCTGGGGTTCTCCATCAATGTGCCGAAGTCACACCTGTGCCCCTCTCAGAAGCTCCTTTTCATCGGATCGGTTCTGGACTTGGCACAGTTTTCTGTTTATCCCCCCAACAGCGGGTTCGGGATATTCAAGCTCTGATTCCGATCTTTCAGCTCGAGTTTCAGTCAGATTGACGCTGCGGCTCCTGGGGATGATGGCCTCCTGCATCCTTCTGGTGCATCACGCCAGGTGTCGGATACGGGCTCTGCAGAAGTTTCAGTGAGCACAGCATCAGGGCAACCTGTCCGACCACGTCATGATCTCGGAGGAAAATGCGAGTCAGTTGCAGTGGTGGCTTACGAACCGCGATTGGGTCAGCAGCAGAAAACTCTCCCTACCCCAACTGGAGCACGTATTAGTGAGGGATGTGTCCTCCTGGGATGGGGGGGCCACATGGGAGAGGCGGAGATCAGAGGCCTCTGGCCTCTGGTCTCCGGCGGAGTCCCGGCTCCATATCAACCTTCTGGAGCTGCGGGCGATCCGACTTGCACTGAAGGCATTCTTTCCCTCTGACCGGGGAAGTGTAGTTCAGGTGTTCACGGACAACACCACCGCCATGTGGTACTGCAACAAACAGGGCGGAGTGGGGTCGTGGACCCTTTGTCAGGAGGCTCTGCACCTCTGGACATGGCTGGAACACCAGGGTGTCACCCAGGTGGTTTAACACCTGGCAGGTTCCCTGAACGCTAGGGTGGACAAACTCAGCCGCTGTTGCATGATGGATCCCGAATGGCATCTGAACTTGAACTTGGTGCAAGGTCTCTTTCAGCAGTGCGGAGAGCCTTGGTTAGATCTATTCATCACCAAAGAATCATCACCAAAGAGAACGCGCAATGTCATCAGTTCTTCGCGTTGGAATTTCCAAGGCAGCACTCGCTCAGCGGCGCTTTTCGGTGCGAGTGGAGCTGTGGTCTGTTATACGCCTTTCCGCCTATACCACTTCTGCCCAGAGTGCTGAAGAAGATCAGGCGAGACCAGGCCCAAGTCATCCTTGTGGCTCTGGACTGGGCACAAAGATACTGATATCCCGAGCTACTCCGCATGTCAGTCCATCCCCCAATTTGTCTGCCTCTTCAGGAGAACCTTCTGTCGCAGCAGCAGGGGACGGTCCTCCACCCGAACCTGTCCAGTCTCCACCTACATGCGTGGAGATTGAGCGGCGGCAGTTTAGGCCATTTGACTTGCCTCCTGAAGTCTGTGAATCTGATTCTGGCAGCCAGGCGTCCCTCCATAAAAATGGTATACGCCTGCAGGTGGAACAAATTTGTGGCATGGTGCACAGCAAAGACTGTGGGTCCACTCTCTGCCCCCCTTTCAGAGGTTCTCCTCTTCCTTCTTTCTCTTGCCCAGCAGGGCTCTGCTCTGGGCACTATCAAGGGCTACCTCTCGGCCATTTCTGCCTTCTTGAGGCTACCTGATCAGCCTTCTCTTTTCAAGTCCCCTGTTGTAAAAAGATTCTTGAAAGGCATCACACACGTGTTTCCTCATGTCCCCTTTGTGATGCCTCCGTGGGACTTGAATCTTATACTAACATATCTGATGTGCCCTCCCTTTCAGCCACTTCATAACTGTCCTCTTCGTCTTCTGACTCTTAAAACTGCGTTCCTGGTTGCCATCGCCTCTGCCAGGAGAGTGAGTGAGCTCCAGGCTCTATATTCTAAACCTCCTTTCTTTTCTGTCCATCCGGACAAGGTTGTTCTGAGGACTCGTCCTTCTTTCCTGCCCAAGGTAGTCACAGCCTTTCATATCAGGCAGTCCATCACCTTGCCCACCTTCTTTCTGCCTCCGCATTCCTCAAAAGAGGAAGAGAGGCTCCACCGTCTGGACCCAAAGCAGGCGGTCTCCTTCTATCTAGACCACACACGCCAGTTCCGCGTGGACGACCAGCTCTTTGTTGGTTACGTAGGCGCTAAGAAGGGAAGGGCGGTCCACAAGCGGACCATCTCTCGGTGGGTCATCTTGTGCATCAAGGTTTGTTCCTCCTTGGCGAAAAAGGAGCCTCCTGTAGGGCTGTGCACCCATTCCACTCGGGCCACGGTGGCTACTACTGCCCTGGGTCGGGGAGTCCCCTTGCAGGACATCTGTCAGGCAGCTACGTGGGCCTCGCTGCACACGTTTGCTAGGCACTACTACCTGGACAGCCAAGTCCTGAGAGATGGCTTTTTCAGCCATTTCGTTCTCCAGGACTTTCTGGTGTGATCTTGGTTCGCAGACCCACCACCAGGGTTGGTATTGCTGGGGTATCTATTTTAAGGTAAGGAATCTAACACTAACCTGTTTCTTTCAGATGCACAAGTTACTTACCTTCCGTAACAAGATATCTGTAAGAAACAGTAGTTAGTGTTAGATTCCTTCCCGCCCCACCTATCCTCCCCGTTCTGCGAACCGATATATAGGGTTAAGGACATCCCTTTTAGGGCCCTAGTTTCATGGCACCAGTGTTGGTTTCTATCATGGCTCTGCGTTCCTGTCGTGGAAAGCAATGTACAGAACTGACATCAGCGTGCGAGGGCGGCATCTAAGTACTCCGACGACGTCATCCCAGCCATCACGCTGATGACGACGGATGCGGATGCGGAGCCGCAGACGATGCCTACCGATGCGCAAGAGTACTGCTGACGAAAACTTTCCGGATCCAGTCTAACGCCTGGGGATATTCTAAGGTAAGGAATCTAACTCTAACTACTGTTTCTTACAGATATATCGTTACCGAAGGTAAGTAACTTGTGCGTTGCACCCCTATCCTTCATTCCCTTGAGGAAGGACTTTCATGGAAAAATAAAAGTTAACATTGTCCAACCGTCAAAGGCAACGAGACGGATGCAGGTAGGCCTCATTGAAGGCACCCCCACCTGGTCGCCCCACCCAGATCCCACAAACTTAGACCACACCAATTTCATGTTATGGCAGAATTGAGGCCGCAGTTTATTAGGCAGTTTAAACTTACAAGCGATCATTCCACATGCATTACTTCAATTTATTTGAAAGCCTGTCACCTCTGCACCATAGCCAGAAGCACTGTGCCCTATATCCAGTGCCGGCCATCATTCACTTCCCCACTGGGTGACCGTTCACTTCCAATGCAACCACACGTTTCTTTCAGGGTAAGTGTCTGCTTCCAACCTGACCGGGTGACCTTTCACTTCCGGTGCCACCACACATTCTATTCCGGGTACGCTTCTGCTTCCAACCAGACCGGGTGACATTTTCACTTACATTGCAACCACCTTTGCTTCCGGATAAGCATCTGCTTCCAACCCGACCGGGTGACCTTTCACTTCCGGTAGGTACCACCATGCCTTTCCTTCCGGGTAAGCGCCTGCTTCCAACCTGACCGGGTGACCTTACACTTCCGGTGCCATCACGCCTCCCAACTTTTACCGGGCCAAAGGCTCAGCCCTTGACAATTTTTTTTGGGCTCAACCCCCAAGGCCATTGCGATACCTTGCCAGTACCCCCTGGGTCCTCACTGTTACCTGTTAGTGGCCTGTTCTTGTTCATCAGATGCTAAGTTTAAGTAGGATCGCTTTGTAAGTACCGCCAAGCCTTTCTGGGAGGTTTCGCTGCCAGGAAGGCCCCCCTGCCATAACTGCTCCTCAATGCTTCTAATACACCTACAACAGTTTGTGTTATGTATTGCCCATATGTTCCGTAGAACATTTGGCCTGATGTTGTTTTATCGTTGTATATGACCACTGTATAGCTCCCTCATTGGGATGGAGCCTCCGGACAGGGACCTCCAAGGAATAATCTCAGAGTAACCCACTTTATGTAATACATGCTCCTTCCAAGTTAGGAGGTATTTCTTTATAATGAGAAAGAAGTTGCCCCTTTCTATAGTTGGGAAGTTGTTTCCTATCAAAGTCAATGATCACAACATTAGCATTTGTTGACCAGGTGTGGCACATTTGAATCTTTAAAGCAGTGCACCCTTGACCGTTGAAAGAGCAATGTTGAATTCCCCCTATATTGCCGCTAGCTCTGTCTGTAGCCCTCGAAAGGTCACAGTATTTGATCGCCCAACACCGCTCTGCACTCTGTGAAGTAGAACAAAAACACAGCAATGGTGACTAATAATCTCTTAGGAATTACTTTAATATACCGCTTAAGCATTACATTTTTTCATGACTTTTTGCACCGATGTGACCGTCCTGCCCTGGACACGAGTGTTCACTCCCCTTGCCTCCTCCTCTGCTGAGAGCTGGTATTGTAGCGCCTGTCTCCACTTCTGGCAATAGTAACGTAGCGCTTGACTGCAGACCGGTATTGTAGCGCCTGACTCTGCTTTAGGAATTACTATCGTAGCGCTTAACTGCAGATTACTCACTCATAACGCAGCGCTTGACTGCACAGCCCTTAGTCATATCATAGCGCTTGACTTGAAATTGCTATTTAGCATCGCTAGCGCGCACTTCTTAGCTGTGTATGGTAACGTGTTTTGCATATTATCAAGCGCCCACGCTTCCACTGCTGCTGCGTTTGTTGTTGTTGCTGCCATTTTGTTTGGAACCCCTGGCCCTTCCTCCACCTCGCTCCCGCCTCCCAGCTGACCCTCCCACCCACTGAAGCTGTAGGCCGTCCTCGTACTCTGGTACAGCTGTGACCGTCCTGCCCTGGACACGAGTGGTCGCTCCCCTTGCCTCCTCCTCTGCTGAGAGCTGGTATTGTAGCGCCTGTCTCCACTTCTGGCAATAGTAACGTAGCGCTTGACTGCAGACCGGTATTGTAGCGCCTGACTCTGCTTTAGGAATTACTATTGTAGCGCTTAACTGCAGATTACTCACTCATAACGCACCGCTTGACTGCACAGCCCTTAGTCATATCATTGCGCTTGACTTGAAATTGCTATTTAGCATCGCTAGCGCGCACTTCCTGGCTGTGTATGGTAACGTGTTTTGCATATTATCAAGCGCCCACGCTTCCACTGCTGCTGCGTTTGTTTTTGTTGCTGCCATTTTGTTTGGAACCCCTGGCCCTTCCTCCACCTTGCTCCCGCCTCCCAGCTGACCCTCCCACCCACTGAAGCTGTAGGCCGTCCTCGTACTCTGGTACAGCTGTGACCATCCTGCCCTGGACACGAGTGGTTGCTCCCCTTGCCTCCTCCTCTGCTGAGAGCTGGTATTGTAGCGCCTGTCTCCACTTCTGGCAATAGTAACGTAGCGCTTGACTGCAGACCGGTATTGTAGCGCCTGACTCTGCTTTAGGAATTACTATCGTAGCGCTTAACTGCAGATTACTCACTCATAACGCAGCGCTTGACTGCACAGCCCTTAGTCATATCATAGCGCTTGACTTGAAATTGCTATTTAGCATCGCTAGCGCGCACTTCTTAGCTGTGTATGGTAACGTGTTTTGCATATTATCAAGCGCCCACGCTTCCACTGCTGCTGCGTTTGTTGTTGTTGCTGCCATTTTGTTTGGAACCCCTGGCCCTTCCTCCACCTCGCTCCCGCCTCCCAGCTGACCCTCCCACCCACTGAAGCTGTAGGCCGTCCTCGTACTCTGGTACAGCTGTGACCGTCCTGCCCTGGACACGAGTGGTCGCTCCCCTTGCCTCCTCCTCTGCTGAGAGCTGGTATTGTAGCGCCTGTTTCCACTTCTGGCGTCTGTTCATCACCACCCCCTTTTCTGAATCGTTTTTGGCCACTATAGGTGTGGCAGGGTATACTCAGACATGAGTCCCTTTCTCACTGCTCCATCAGGATTCAAGCAAGCCGGGCCGAAGACGGCTGAAATGCCAGAAACCGGTCCCCGGTAGCTTGTTTCCTTTCTGGTGAAGAATTGGCTTGGTAGTTTAGTCTGCCCTGTTCCCATGATGCACTGGGCCAGGGACAGACTGATTTGCATATAGCCAGGTTCTGAGCTGGGATGGGGCAGTGAGATAAATAACGGTGATGGATCAAGCCCTGATCTTTGGACTGGGTAAGAGTGGTCTGTTTAATTCAGACACTCTGTTCATCACCACCCCCTTTTCTGAATCGTTTTTGGCCACTATAGGTGTGGCAGGGTATACTCAGACATGAGTCCCTCTCTCACTGCTCCATCAGGATTCAAGCAAGCCGGGCCGAAGACGGCTGAAATGCCAGAAACCGGTCCCCGGTAGCTTGTTTCCTTTCTGGTGAAGAATTGGCTTGGTAGTTTAGTCTGCCCTGTTCCCATGATGCACTGGGCCAGGGACAGACTGATTTGCATATAGCCAGGTTCTGAGCTGGGATGGGGCAGTGAGATAAATAACGGTGATGGATCAAGCCCTGATCTTTGGACTGGGTAAGAGTGGTCTGTTTAATTCAGACACTCTGTTCATCACCACCCCCTTTTCTGAATCGTTTTTGGCCACTATAGGTGTGGCAGGGTATACTCAGACATGAGTCCCTTTCTCACTGCTCCATCAGGATTCAAGCAAGCCGGGCCGAAGACGGCTGAAATGCCAGAAACCGGTCCCCGGTAGCTTGTTTCCTTTCTGGTGAAGAATTGGCTTGGTAGTTTAGTCTGCCCTGTTCCCATGATGCACTGGGCCAGGGACAGACTGATTTGCATATAGCCAGGTTCTGAGCTGGGATGGGGCAGTGAGATAAATAACGGTGATGGATCAAGCCCTGATCTTTGGACTGGGTAAGAGTGGTCTGTTTAATTCAGACACTCTGTTCATCACCACCCCCTTTTCTGAACCTTAGTCATATCATAGCGCTTGACTTGAAATTGCTATTTAGCATCGCTAGCACGCACTTCTTAGCTGTGTATGGTAACGTGTTTTGCATATTATCAAGCGTCCACGCTTCCATTGCTGCTGCGTTTGTTGTTGTTGCTGCCATTTTGTTTGGAACCCCTGGCCTTCCTCCACCTTGCTCCCGCCTCCCAGCTGACCCTCCCACGCTCCGCCCCCTCCACTATCCGTTTGTGACGGATGGACTTTCCCGCAGCGTCCACGCGCAGCGGTCGCGCCGAAGGTGCGCCAAAGGTAAGCCCGTCTACGCCCGTCCACGCCAAGCCCGCGCCCAGCGCCAGACCCCCTGGCCCCCGAACCACCCACCCCACCCGCATTACATACGACCCCTCCACCCTCTTAGCCCTAAACCCCGGTCGACTCCCTAACTGCGCCCAAGCCACCCCTGGACACACCCATGGACCCTTCACATGCAACTCCTGCAAGTATGATGGCACCAAGACCAACTCCCCATCCACTAACACCAAACAGAGACCTGACACCAACCACCTAAAATGCATCCTGCTCAACACACGCTCGGTCCACAGACATGCCATCGACCTTTGGAATCTACTAGACACCCTCTCTCCGGACGTCGCCTTCCTAACAGAAACATGGATGAACGCCTCCTCAGCCCCAGACATCACCATTGCCATCCCGGAAGGCTACAAGATCATCCGAAAAGACCACACCAAGCAAACAGGAGGAGGCATCGCTATCGTCCATAAGAATTCCATCCGCATCTCAACCAGCTCAGACGTCACCCTCGCTAGCGCCGAACACCTTCACTTCCAGATCCACACCGACCCCAAGACCACACTCATAGGCACCCTCCTCTACAGGCCACCAGGACCCCGTGCACAATTCAGTGAAGACATCACTGACTTTATCACCCCACACGCCCTCCCCTCCGAGGACTACATTCTACTGGGAGACCTCAATTTTCACCTGGAAAAAAGCAACGACAACAACACCACCACCCTCCTGGACAATCTCGCCAACCTCGGACTCAAACAACTTGTTAATACCACCACTCACTACGCAGGTCACACACTCGACCCTATCTTCACCTCCAGCAAACATATCTCCTTCAGTCACACCACAGTTCTCCATTGGACGGACCACAGCTGCGTTCACTTTATCTACAAAAAGACCACAACCAACAACCATCCTCAACCTACTCTGCGAAGAAACTGGAACAAAATCACCATCGACCAGATCTCCTCATCGCTTCTTCAAAACCCCCCTGCCCACTCTTCGAACCCCAACCAAGCAGCCATTAACCTCACTCAATGGCTAACCAACAGCGCCGACAACCTAGCACCCCTGAAAAAACGTCAAATCAAACTAGGCAGAAAAAACGCCCCCTGGTTCAACGATGATCTTAAGAAATCCAAGAAACTCTGTCGCTCCCTTGAGAAGGCCTGGGAAAAAGACCCAAACACCAGCACCAGGGACGCCTTCAAAAACGCCACCCGCATACACCACCAACTGATCCGGACTGCCAAGAAAGCCGCTTTCAAAGACCGACTTGACAACAACGCCCACAACAGCAAGGAATTATTCAACATCGTCAAAGAGTTTACCAACCCCACTGCCAACTCCAACGACATCACTCCCTCTCAAGCCCTTTGCGACTCCCTAGCTTCGTTCTTCCACAACAAAATCGCAGACATCCACAACAGCTTTGACAACCAACCCGGAGACCAACCCACCCAACCTTCCGCCGTACCTTCACCCCCCCTTGAACATCCTTACTGACTGGAACCCAATCTCCACTGAGGACACCATCCGCCTGATGAACTCCATCCACTCAGGATCCCCCACAGACCCATGCCCTCACCACATCTTCAACAAAGCAGATTCCATCATAGCACCACACCTCCGAGACATCATCAACTGCTCCCTCAACTCCGCCACCTTCCCGGAAAGCTGGAAACACGCCGAACTCAGCGCCCTTCTGAAAAAACCCACAGCTGACCCCACCGAACTCAAAAACTACCGCCCCATCTCGCTCCTTCCATTCCCGGCCAAAGTCATCGAGAAAGCTGTCAACAACCAGCTCGCCGCCTTCCTCGAAACCAACAAATCCCTCGACTCCTCACAGTCCGGCTTCCGAGCCAAACACAGCACTGAGACCGCACTCATCGCAGCAACAGACGACATTTGAACTCTACTGCACAATGGAGACACAGTCGCCCTCATCCTCCTCGACCTCTCCGCAGCCTTCGACACAGTCTGTCATAGCACCCTGTTACAATGCCTCAGAAACATCGGAATCCAAGGAAAAGCACTGGAATGGATCACCTCGTTCCTTACCGGAAGAACCCAGAGAGTCCGCCTCCCACCATTCAAGTCAGAGGCCACTGAAGTCATTTGCGGCGTGCCACAAGGATCTTCACTCAGCCCCACACTCTTCAACGTATACATGAGCCCCCTCGCGGCCATCGCACGCCAACACAACCTCAACATCATCTCCTACGCTGATGACACTCAACTGATCCTCTCACTCACCAAAGACTCTAACACCGCCAAAACCAACCTACATGAAGGAATGAAAGAAGTAGCTGAGTGGATGAAGCACAGCCGTCTGAAACTGAATTCCGACAAAACAGAATTCCTTATCTTAGGTACCTCCCCCTCCGCCTGGGACGACTCTTGGTGGCCAGAGTCCCTTGGAAAAGCACCCATCCCGACAGACCACGCACGGAACCTGGGCGTCATTCTAGACTCCTCATTCTCGATGACCAGACAAGTCAACGCCGTTTCATCATCTTGCTTCAACATTCTTCGCATGCTCAAAAAAACATTTCGCTGGATCCCCACCGAAACTAGAAAAACGGTCACCCACGCACTGGTTACAAGCCGCCTGGACTACGGAAACACCCTATACGCCGGTACCACCGCGAAACTTCAGAAAAAACTCCAACGCATTCAGAACGCATCAGCCAGACTCATACTAGACATCCCGCGCAAAGACCACATTTCTGGTCACTTTTTGGCTGTTGGTACCCGCTCAATAACCTGTAAAGGCCCAATTATTGGTCTTAATTCACATGTGGCCCATCCGGACAACAAATATTTTATTTTTGTATTGTACCATTCCGCTTTACATTGCATACTCCTGAGCACCGATCCTTTGAGATGCAGGGCCTATATTTGCTTGCAACCTTGGCCCACACCACAAAGTGTTTGCCCCGCACCTCCAACTCCCTAAAATTGTGTGTTGAAATTGAAACTCTAGCTGTAATTTTTGCAAACAATTTGTACACAATGCCGGAACTGTTGCTTTGTTCCAACCACTACATCCTTTCCGCCATGCCTTTTTGCTGAGCTTCCAATTCCTGTAATGCTTGACCCAGCTTCGAAACAATTCCCCTTTTGTCACCTGACTAAACTCCTTCTTGCTGATAAACTATAATGAAAAGCAACTTATTACTATTTGTTTCACTCCACATACCACATGGCTTTGCAGTAGCTGCCATCTTCAGCTGTACTCCCAACTACTGAGCCTTCCTACCAGCTATGTCGTTGGAGCAGCCTGTTTGTCCATGCTTCCTAAGTTTTGCTTATCCCTTTATTTATTTATTTATTTATTTATTTATTTATTTATTTTTAGAACCGTGTCTACTTTGGGTCTGCTGCAGGCCGTTAAATTGCTTTCCGTACCCATTAATTTGTGCTTCAGCTGTTCACACTTTTCACCGGATCGTATCTAATAGCCTCCAGGCTGCATGCTCTTCCTTTCCCTACGCCCTAAAGCCTATTTTGTTGTGTTTTTTTTTACTTTCTTAACATGAACATTGAAGAACCTTTACTCAGCTATCGTGGTTACCCTCTTTGATAACCACCTTGTCAACCCGACAGTCCATCCCTCTATATTTGAATACTGGTATTATATTATAAAAACCCCACTAAAAATCCTTTCTTTTAGCACCTGCATAGCAAGCTTTGACTCCTTCCAATGCCTGCATGTGAAATTACTTTTGTTGTATAAACCTGGAACCTTTTATGCCCTCCCATATACCTTCTATAGTATTATGTGCAAAAGATACGCTTCTCCCAACAATCTGTCTTTCTTTTGCATAATTATCTATTTATACTCTCTCCTGAATCGCAGTTGGCCTCAAACTACGCCATTGTACCGGCAACCCCGACTAGACGTCTCACGTTGGTGCCTTTATCTTTTGGAAGCACAAGTATTTAACTATAACATTGACATTTTCCACTTCATATATTTCCATTAATTTTTTTGTTTTATTTTTTATTCGAAATTATTTAACCAAAACCTCCTCTAACCAGTCTGGCTACCTCCACCTGCTGTGTGCCTCCACTGTGAGTTTGCGTCTGTTGCGGTGAACTGGTGCTTGAATGGCACCTATGCCTTTTCAAACCGGCCAGTGCACCCCTCATGTACCGGAAAGGGGGGGCCATGACAAAGTGCAGTATACTGGTTGCACCTCGCACCTAACCATCTGCACGAGCCAAAGGGGCACTATCTTGGTAGCACCTTGCAGTGAATAATTCGACCTGATGACAAGCCAACTCTGAAACTGGAAACCATGTTCCCCTGTTGTGAGAAGGTGGCCTGATATGCAGTGCTCACTATTCTAGTGAACACTATGTATCAGTCCAGCAACCCTTATTGATGATTGGTTGTAAGTCAACCTTATAGACCAGCTATCCTAGTAGCGTGGATACGAGCAGTCTAAGGCTAAAGACTCGAGAGGGCGTGTTAAGCCAGCTGTTATACCACACATATACCCCTTGAATACCCAGTGAAAGGACACCACACAAGTGTTATGAAAATAAACAGTGTATTTATTAAAATCACAACAGCCCTGTACTCTTTATGAGGACAGGGTACTAAGCACAAAACAAAACTCTTACGAAAATACTTAAGTTAGCACAGTATATACAAATGCCCGAGGGGCACGGAAAACCATATACTCTGAAAGTGGAATGCGAAATTACTAGCAGGTAAGTACAGTACTAATAGGCTTTGGAATCGCTAGATCTTGACTATAGAATCTTCAGATTACTTCTAGGAGACCCAGGGGACTCGGGTGCAGAGTGTGCACTCTCACGCGTGATGCGGGACAAAGTCTATGGTAGCTAGTAATGGCAAAGTTAGTGTTCTCGGGCGAACCCGACCTGGTAGGAGGAAAACGAAAGTGGATCCTGACCCTTGGATAGTGAGGCTATGCTGGGGCACCGAAATGCCGAAGTTACCTAGCCCAGGGGCTGCAGCTGCATATGTCTCAAAAGACGTCGGGAATCCTCGTAGACGGACCAGGAGCCTGGAAGAAAGAAGTTGCTGGCAGGCGACCAGTGAAGAAAGTTCGATGGATCCAAGCCTGGATCGAAGGAAGATGACACCTGAAAGCAGAGGGGACCAAGTTCGTGACTACTAGCCAGTAGTCAGGTGGCACCAGGAGGGCACCGGATGGTAGTCACCTCGAACAGGGGGCCCGCTCCCATCTTTATACTAAAAAAGGGGGCTGACCCGGTGACTAGGTCCTGCCTATGGGTGGGACTAGGAGGGGGGTGGTTAGACCCCTCTCCCCTGCCGGACTTCCCCAGGCCAGGGGCTGGTGTGCCCCTGGAACTGGTTCTGACTGGCCTATGCGTAGTGAGCACCGGGGTGCCACTCAGCAGTCACCTTCCTGTAAAGCCCTGCCTACCCAGGATACACAAAACCCTGTCTGGGATGGTGCTAGCACCGCCCCGGACAGGAAATCCTTTGTCCAAGCCTCCCTCGCTGGAAGGACTCCCAGCAGCAGGAGGTCAGACTCGTGTCTGTGGTGGCAGCATCCATTTTGTGGAGCTGAGGCTTCAGTTAACTTTAACCGGGGTTCACAGTTACATACATGTCGTGTCCCTCTAGAAGGGTGGAATGCTAACCCCGTCGCCAGAATTGGCGAGGGGTTAGTATTCCAATTCGTATGACACCTTACTCGACATGTTTTGATAAAGCAATACCAAAGATAGCATTTAACCGCGAGGATTATAATGCATTTAAGAGTATATGGTATGCGATATCATGGAACAGCTATTAGGACTTGGTTCCGCAAGCTGCAGACAGGCTCAGCTCATGCCAGAGCACCATCTCACACGATTCCAAGCACTCTGCCTTACGGATTGTTAAGGCCTGCCATAGGAGTGACTGATAGGAATCTGTGTGTCCATTTTAGGGTTAGATATAGGTATACTATATCTACAGCAAAGGGTGATTACACGACTTTGCCCCAGCTGTCATGCAGCCAGTTGTGTCAAATTTAGGAGGCCAGCCAGGGGTGGCATAATACATGCTTCAGCCCCTGGTAGGCCCTGGGTACCCCTATGCCCTGAGTTACAGGGTCTGATAAGGTGGCCCAGTACCAATTGGAAATGCACCTAGGGTACATGGAATCCATTTTACAGAGAGAGCAGTAGGCCTGGGGTCCTGATTGGCAGGGCCCCAGGTCGACTATGTCAAAAACCAGCTAAAACACAGGGCAAAAAGTTGGGGGCAACCATAGTCAGGAGGTACCTTCCTACACCTGTTACCAAAGTCGGCCACCCTGCTAGTTACGCCACACCCGGTCTCTTAACCTACCATCTCCCACCCTTGAGATCTCTTAAAAAACCCCAACTTATGGCAATGTGCCTGGCAGCAGTGGTACATATGCTTGCTATGGTACCCCCCCAGCACTGTCTTGGTGGTGTTCCTTATACTTTGACGCCTGCTGCCCATCCTTTTGTGTTTGTTTTTCAACTTACTTTTAGTTCTAGTCCCTGACCCCTTATGCTTGTCCCTGCTCTGTAGCCCAGTCTGTGACCTCCGCCACTACTGACCCCACTTTTGCTCAGTTTACACAGCCCCTTCTCCGTCCGAATGCACTGCTCCTTTACTTATAATCTAAATTACAACCAACATATTAGCCTTCTTATTAGCACCACCAGTACCAAGACCTTGACGCACATGCCCTTGTCAACCGTACAGGCAGAGTTTGCCGTTGTCCCCCTATTGGCACCCCCCCCCTAGTATTGTGCCCCAGGCGTGTCCATCGTTGGCAGCATGCCTCCCACTGTACACATTTTATTGGTTTCATGTATTCATCTTACACATACATATTAATCATCAACCATCATTATGATTCAGTCCCTTCAGTGGTCTTCCCTTCTCTGCCCCTCTTGATTTATTCAATACGACTACTGTAATGTATTATGGAGATGAAATGTCAGTAACCATAACCCACTATTCTTGCTTACTACAAAATTCTCCCAACTGTCATAAATCCCCCCTCCCCCTCACCGGTGTGTGTGCTTCTGCCATATCTTTTCGTCTAGTGTCAAAAAGCAGTTACAACCGATCTTGTCTCTCAATGTACCTGTTATCACTCGGGAGCTCCCTACTGCTACTTTTGCCCTCTTCCTACTCTTCCTCTATTTGGTAATCCTGCAAAGCTTGTACCAAAGTTTCCCATGCCGTCGCCGCCTCCAGTGCCCTTTCATTACTAAGCCGTCTCGCCTGCTGGTATCTAATTGCGCTCTCGCTGCTCGCCCACTTTAAAAACAGCCCTCCATCTCTTGCTACTAGGCCCTTCCTTCGCCTTCCAATGCCTTGTTATTTCTCTTTTTGCCAGTAAGAGCCCCATATCTACAAACTTACTCGTTACCTTGGTTTTTGATGTATGAGGGAACCAGTGCAAAACGCTTGTGGCCATATCAAAGGTCAGTTGCCGCTCTGTAGTGGTATTTAGAGTGTCTCCCACTTCCTCCCAGTAGGTTCCCATCCCAGGGCAGGACCATATCATGTGTTCTAGTACTACTCCAGTCCTTGCACATCGAGGACATGCTGCCTCTTCTACTTTAAAATATTTCTTAATTTTCCCTGGTGTTAAATATGCTCTATGGAGTATGTAGCAATGCACTAGCTGGAATATCGCGTTTCTCGTGCTCTTCCAGGCTCTACGCATGATCTGCACCCAGGCTGTTTCAGGAATAGGTTTCCCTATGTCTACTTCCCATTTTTCTCTCAGGGTCTCCAGGGGTGCTAGCTCTTCATTGATCATTCTGGAGTAGAGGTAGGAGATCGCCTTGAAGGTCCTAGCTGCCATCATGGTGTATTGGCATGCCATTGTTGTCTTAAGTTCTGCTAACCCTTCTCACCAGTGCGTTTGCAGTGCCCGTGTCAGTGCTGCATGTATAAGCAATCCTTCTCTTGGTAGGTCGTACCTTTCCTGTAGCGCCTGATAGGGCAGCATTGCTCCATCCTCATATAAATCTCTAACTACCGGGATCCCTGCATTTTCCCATTCCTGTAATGGCGTCCAGTCGCCGCCGTGTGGTAGCGCTGTTGCCATTCCCAATGGGATTTCGGGCTCATAGGGGTGCAAGACTCACACCCTGCGTTGGGATCAATTCCAGCACAGTCTCAGTGTTTTTTCTTCCATAGAGAGGTCCCTAAGGTCTAGTTTTTGTTGCATAACTATGAAAGAGAGTATGTGGCGTGGAATTCCCCTGCCTCTTTGATGTTCAGGGCCTCTAAATTCCTTTGCTACTGCTTGTGTCAGTATCTGTAATTGGGCCGCCAAATAATACAGCTCAAAGTCTGGGACCGCCAACCCTCCCTCAGCTTTGGGCCTAATTAACGTTGCTGGTGCAGCTCTTCGTCTACCCGTTCCCCACAGAAAACCCACTATGAGCGATTTCAACAATTTAAACACTGAGCACGGGATCCATATCGGTAGAGGTCTAAAAAAATACAATAGCCTAGGAAGCGCTATCATTTTCAAAAGGGCTATTCAGCCCGTCACCGACAGCGGGAGAGTGGCCCAAAAGGCTATACTACCTTTTAGTGCTACATGTTTTCCGATGCAAATCCCCCTTATGACTACCTTGAAGACGTTCCTTCCTATCACCCTTTTGGAGGCCGAGCCCACATTCTCTGTAAAATAATCGGTTATCCCTTCGCTCACTTCCCTCTGAAAAATCGGGTCCTCTAGCGTTTCAGGTCGTAGTCCCCAAGTGGGGATACTCAACACCCGGTCATCCAGTGCATAGTGAATAGCAGTGGGTTGTGATCGGAGATCGTCCTAGTGAGATATTCAGTCTGTACCATGGAGGGCATAACTGAGGGCGAGCACAAAACTGTGTCTAGTTGGACATGTAAATCATGCATCGCAGAGAAGTAGGAAGGGGGCGTGGCTTGCACGCTGAGGGTGATGGCGGCGTGAGCCCGGAGCTCCGCGCCTATTCCCCACACTAATCCTGCCTGCTGCTGCGAGGAGCCCGGCGCTGTGCCTGGAAATCATCGGGCCGAGCGTGGGCATTGCTGAAGCGATAGCGGAGCGATCAAGGGGCCGCTGAGAGGACCGACCTCCGCCGCACTGCAGAGCCGCCGGAGCCGAGCCGAAGGAATGCCCAAAATGGCGGCCGCAGCGACGGACTCGAGACGCCCGGCTATCTAAACTGTGGGCCGACGCCTGGGGACACGGCCGGGACCCGCCGAGGATCGCAACCGGTGAGGAGACGCCCCTTCCCCCCCCCGGGGGCCCTGAGGAGTTCT
Organism: Lissotriton vulgaris; assembly: GCF_964263255.1. Taxonomy (NCBI): domain Eukaryota; kingdom Metazoa; phylum Chordata; class Amphibia; order Caudata; family Salamandridae; genus Lissotriton; species Lissotriton vulgaris. Next base: position 273,457,372 of record NC_141698.1, on the reverse strand, counting down.
CTCCCGGAGGATCCGAGGAGCAGCGGAGCGGCCGCGAGCGAGCGGCCCGGGAAGGCTGCGGGGAGAGCGCTGCGCGCTGCGGACACCCTGAGGCCTGACAGACGCGGCTGGGGCCCGGCGCACCGGAGGAATCCTGAACGCTCCCCCCCCTCCCCCCCCTGAACTATGCGGTGAGCCACAGAGCAGAGCGACACGCAGGGGGGGTTGAGAGAGGCACGGGAGGGGGAGAGAGCCCAACGACCAGGAGCGCCCTGAACTGACCGCGGGGGAGGCAAGCACGCCAGGGGGTGATCGGGACTGCCTGCTGGAGGGCCACGAGAGCTAGTGAGCCTTGGCCCTGGATAGTGGCGGACGACTGCTGGGAGTAAACCCATCCTTGGCGGCGCTGCGACATCGGAGCCCCACCACTCATGGCCTGGGGCACCACGCACGTACCCCCTAGTGTCTGTCCCCTACCCGGCGACACTGACTGCCAACGCTGGATGCCTGAACAGGGAGGGTGGCCTAGCTTTGTGAGTGTTCGTGCCACGCTGACGGAGCAGTGAGACGAGTGGGTGCTGCACCGAGGCCCGAGACCACGCGCAGGCCATTATGGGGAAGCCAAAAGGCAAGCAAGAGGAGGCGACGGCTTCGGGAGCGGCGGAAGGAGACGTGGGGGAGTCCCCGGACCTGAAGAGGCTGCAGGATCGAATCCTGGAGGCCATCACAGCAACGAGAGAAGCGCTGCATAACGACATTGCGCAGGTGGCGTCGGGGCTCGGCCTGCTCCGAGCCGACCACGACAAATTAAAAGACAGAGTGACGGAGACTGAGGGGGCCCTGAAAGTCCTGGCTCCGGCCCACAAAACTCTTGAGGGAAAACTCACGGAGGCTCTTGACCGGATTCAGGTATTAGAGCGTCGAGCAGAGGATGCGGAAAACAGAAGCCGTCGCAGCAACGTGCGAATCGTAGGTGTGCCGGAGAGCGAAGGGGGGACGGACCTACTGGCCTACTGCGACAACTGGCTAAGAACTGTGGTGGCACCTGAGGGCTTGTCGCCCTTCTTTACCCTGGAGAGAGCTCATCGGGTCCCGTCCGGACCACCCAAACCAGGCCTGCCACCGAGACCTATCGCGGCTAAACTGCTGCACTACAGGGACAGGGACCTGCTGCTACAAAGGGCCCGAGACGATGGCCCGTTCCAAATCGCGAACAGTAGGGTTACGCTGTTCCCGGACTTCACGTTCGAAACGCAGAAGCAGCGGGCCTCCTTCCTGTCGATCAAGAAAGAGCTGCGCACAGAGGGCATCCAATACTCATTGCTGTTCCCTGCCAGACTCCGAATTGTGGTGGACGACAAAACAATGTTCTTCAACCTGGCCGCAGACGCTTGGGACTGGTGGGAATCCTACAAAGCGGGCACGGATGGCGCCAAGGTCCGGGAGGAGAAGGAAAGGGAACGGGAAAGAGCGCCGGCGGGGCCGCGCCAATCGCAGAGACTGCGCAAGCGACGTCGCGGAGCCGGGAAACCGACCGCTTCGCAAACGGAAGCCGAGCGCAAAGCTGCGCTGCAAGCAGTGATCACCATTGGGAAAGGGGGTGGCTCTCAATCCACACGAATATTTACAACAAGGGGTGGTGAGGGACAGAGTCTCTGAATTAAGCAGAAAGCTCTCACCCAGTCAAGAGATCAGGGCTAGATCCAACACCGTTTTTTAGCTCACTGCACCATCCCAGTTTCAGAACCTGGCTGTATGCAAATTAGTCTGTCCCTGTCCCAGTGCATGATGGGAACAGGGCAAACCAAACTACAAAAGCCAATTCTTACACTGGGAAGGAAACAAGCTCCCGGGGACCGGTTTCTGGCATTACAGCCGTCTTCGGCCCGGTTTGCTTGAATCCTGATGGTGCAATGAGCAAGGTGCTCACATCTGAGAATACCCTTCCACGCTTAGGGTGGACAAAAATATTTACAACAAGGGGTGGTGAGGGACAGAGTCTCTGAATTAAGCAGAAAGCTCTCACCCAGTCAAGAGATCAGGGCTAGATCCAACACCGTTTTTTAGCTCACTGCACCATCCCAGTTTCAGAACCTGGCTGTATGCAAATTAGTCTGTTCCTGTCCCAGTGCATGATGGGAACAGGGCAAACCAAACTACAAAAGCCAATTCTTACACTGGGAAGGAAACAAGCTCCCGGGGACCGGTTTCTGGCATTACAGCCGTCTTCGGCCCGGTTTGCTTGAATCCTGATGGTGCAATGAGCAAGGGTCTCACATCTGAGAATACCCTTCCACGCTTAGGGTGGACAAAAATATTTACAACAAGGGGTGGTGAGGGACAGAGTCTCTGAATTAAGCAGAAAGCTCTCACCCAGTCAAGAGATCAGGGCTAGATCCAACACCGTTTTTTAGCTCACTGCACCATCCCGGTTTCAGAACCTGGCTGTATGCAAATTAGTCTGTTCCTGTCCCAGTGCATGATGGGAACAGGGCAAACCAAACTACAAAAGCCAATTCTTACCATTCACAAAAGCCAATCCACACGAGGCACGGACACAGAGACGATCATATCGGCCTCGGGCTCGGAGTCGGACCTGTCGGGGGTCCACGATGCCAAGGATCCGGTGGTAACGCCGCAAACAGCAGAAGAAATCCTGAACATTTGACTTGGACCTGTTGGGTAAGGGGAATGGGCCTTGAGGGGGGTCCACCCGCTTAGCGGGAGAGTTAGCTCCAGGCATGGGCGCTGGGTGACTGGCTATGCGCTGTTCTACGTAGTGGGGGGATAGCGGCGGGCCTGGGTCATGCAGCCCCCTCTTGGGCGAGGCCTCGCTCCGCACGCCCTTAAGGCGATTGCAGCTCCGGCTGTGAACTAAATACCTGGGGGTTCTGAGTTAAGGGAGTTTGGATGGGGTCTGGTATCTTGATATTGGGGCCTGTTCTGGGGGGAGGGGGAACACCACAGTTGGGGTTTGGTGATGGGGGGGATTCTGCAGACGCTGATTTTGACTTTCTTAGGGGTTGACCAGTTGGGAGGTTCTGTTTGGGGATGGGGAGGGACCATCATCCGCGGGAGTGTGAATAGGGAGGGGGAGAAGAACCGTGACTTATGGGACAATGGCTAACTCGAATGTTTTGAAATGCATGACCTGGAACGTGAGGGGACTACACACAATGCAGCGCAGGCATAAAGTGCACGCCTACCTACAGAGGAGAGGGATACATATAGCGCTCTTACAGGAGACACACATCACGAAGCAGGAAGGGGTGGCACTACAGAGGAGATGGCGGGGGCAGGTTTTCTACACCTCTTACTCGGCCTACGCAAGGGGCGCTCTGATCTGGGTGAGGGCCGGGACGCCTTTTCAAATGACTAGACAGCTGATAGATCCAGAGGGAAGATTTGTAGTAGTGGAGGGCAGGTTGCGGGGTAAGGCTATAGTCCTATGCAGTGTATATGCCCCGAATATAGACCAATTAACCTTTTATGCGAGCTTGTCGGGGACACTGGCGCACTTCCTGGTGGGTCCGATACTCATGGGAGGGGACTTTAACTCCGTGGCGGATGTGCAACTGGATAGGTCCCACCCGCCCCTGAGAGATTCCCCGGTGTACCGCGTAGCTAAGGGTAGGCAGGAATGGCAAGAGAGCTGGGGGTTAACTGATGCATGGAGGGCGCAGCACTCAACAGACCGAGATTACTCGTTTTACTCCGGGGTACACGAACTCCACGTTAGGCTGGATGCGATATTGTGCACACGAGACGTGCTGACGCAGGTTGCCTGGTCGGAATACCTGACGAGAACGGTCTCGGACCACAATCCGCTCTTAATCCACTTAGACTGGATGACGGAAAAGCCTAGGGTGCCAACCTGGAGGCTCCGGCCGGAGACTTTAGAGGACCCGATATTCGGGGCGGCCCTGGAGGAGGGGTTGACACAATACTTCGCCAATAACGAGGGCTCCACGGGCTCTAGAGCAGTGGAATGGGATGCCTTCAAAGTGGTAGTGAGAGGGCAGTGCATCACACAGTTCGTAGGCACAAGGCGGGTGCTGCTGACCGACCTAGAGAGGGCAGACGCCAAACTGAGGGCAGCGGAGAGGGTCCGACCAGGCAGGCCGGAACTGCAGGGCACGATTAGCTCGGCCAGGGAGGCGGTGGCGGCTGAAGTGGAAAGGCTACGGGCTTACGATTACCGGGCATACATGCTGAGATCTCATGTAGAAGGCGACCGGTCGGGCACTTTGTTGGCGTGGCTCTCCAACCCCACGAAACGCTGCTCCCCTATCTTGCAACTTGCCGGGGAGGGGGGTAATCTGTCCTACACCCAGTCGGCCATAGTGGACAGCTTTCAGGGATACTACGAGACACTTTATAGTAGCACCCCGGGCGACCGGGAAATGAAGGCGGAGGCTTTCCTGGATGACCTCACCCTACCGCGCCTAGAAGACGAGCAGGCGACGGATTTGGGAAGGGACATCGACTTAGGGGAAATCCGAACAGCTATTAAGTCCATGGCCCATAATAAGACGCCGGGTATAGATGGCCTGCCCATCGAATTTTATGGCAAATATGTCGACGCCTTAGCGCCGCGGCTTCTGGCTGTGTACAAAGAAGCAAGGACTGCGGGTCGCCTCCCCCCATCGATGCGGGAAGCGATAGTCATCCCGCTACTGAAACCTGGCAGAGAAGGTAGTAGTCCGGCCTCCTATAGGCCGCTCTCGATGCTCACGGCCGACTATAAAATCTTGAGCTCTATACTAGCATCGAGACTCCTACCGCACATGACCACCCTGGTCCACGAGGACCAGAACAGCTTTATCCCTACCCGGAACATGACATTAAACATTAGAAGGCTTATCCGACTCATGGAAGAACTGCGGGAGGGGAGTGGAACTCCACTTGCCCTCTCGGTCGATATAGAAAAAGCGTTTGATAGTCTAGAGTGGGATTATCTATATGCAGTCATGGCGCGTTTCGGGCTGGGCGCAGGATATATCCGGTGGACACAAGTGCTTTACACGGCGGCCGTAGCGAGGGTGCGGGTTGGATCCCTGGTGTCCCATCAGTACCCAGTGGAGAGGGGCACCCGGCAGGGTTGCTCCCTGTCCCCATTACTGTTCGCTTTAGCGATCGAACCGCTAGCTGTGGAAGCCCGCAGGGGGCGATACTTCGCAGGTGTGCAAACTGGTGACGGGCGACAGTTTATCTCGCTGTACGCTGATGATCTCCTGCTGTTCCTGGACAACGACGCAACTGAGCTCGAGGGGGCGGAGGAGTTGCTGGAACGTTTTGGCGACCTCTCGGGCCTAAGAGTTAACTGGGCGAAGACGAGCCTCTTTCCACTGAAGGAGGACGCGGCCCGCCCAGAACACAGACCGCTGCTTCATTGGGAGCCGACTTGTCTCCACTATCTTGGAGTATACGTCTATCACACAGCGACGGCTTTGTTCGAGGGCAATGTGGAGAGATGCGTCAGGGGGCTGAAGGGTAGCATGGCATTCTGGGCCACGCTTCCGCTATCCATAGCTGGTAGGATAGCGCTGCTAAAAATGGTGGCCCTCCCGCGGCTGCTGTATTTCTTCCGAACGCTTCCGATCTGGATCCCCAGCTCCTTTTTCCGCCGACTTCGCTCCCAGCTCACTTCCTTCCTATGGGGGACGGGCAGATGTAGAGTGGCGCTGGCGACACTCACCCGCCCGAAAGATGAGGGCGGCTTGGCGTTCCCAGACTACGAGCTCTGTTATCTCGCTGCCCAGTCGCAGATCTTCACGCAAGAGGTGGCTCGGGTTTACCGAGGCCCGGAAGATAAACGACTGCGGGGTACGCCACGACACATACTAGCCTACATCGCGCTAGGACAGAAACTCGCCGCCCGGGATCTGTCCCTTGAACAGGATACATTTCGGCGTTGCTGGAACAGAGCACAGAAGCGGGCAGGGATTCAGCACCCCTACGCCCCGGAGATGCCACTGGGCATGTTGACAGCATTGCCCCATGGAGGCGGTTGGTCCCGCCTGCTGCAGTGGGAGGAGGTAGGAATACAGGTGGTAGGGGACCTTTTCGAAAACGGGGAGCTCCTCCCGTACTCGGCCCTCCAGGAACGCTTTGACCTCCCACGCGGGGGCTATCTCCTTCATGCAGCTGTGACGAGAGCAATGCAGAAACACTGGGGACTGGGACTGGCGGAGCCGGAGACGGCCATGGCGTGCCAATACACCATGATGGCGGCGGGAACGGTGAAAGCGGTATCTTGCTTATACAACAGAATGCTCCACGAGCACCTGCCGCCCCTAGATGCACTAAAACTCAAGTGGGAAACTGACCTGGGTAAGCCCATCCCGGACACGACGTGGGCGCAGCTGGTGCGGAGGGTGCGTAATAGCACAAGGAACGCTTGTTTTCAAGTTATCCATTATTACATACTGCACAGGGCGTACATGACCCCTGGGAGAATCCTGAGGTACTTTGGCGCGACTGATGCGAGGTGCCCCCGCTGCGCGGCAGATGGAGCCGAGCTGGTGCATATGCTCTGGTCATGCCCGGCCCTATCAGACTATTGGCGAGCCGTGGGTGAATCCATGAACGAGGTGACGGACCGGACTGTTGACTTTGATGCAGCGGCGTGCATCCTGCATTGGTTTCCACATACCCCCAAAAACAAGCTCTCGAGCAAGTTCATAGATATGGGTTTAATGGTAGCCAAGCGTGAGATAACCAGAAACTGGAAAGCAAGGGCGAGCCCGACGTATAGGAGGTGGTACAACGAATTTCTGAAGTGGGCGGCCTGCGATAGCACGCATAGATATCAGATGGCGCGTAGAACGGCTAATGAGAGAGCGCTAGAACAAGCAACGGCCTGGGACGTAATGGTACAAGGCCTCAGGGATAGTGGAATAGTGGATGACTGGGAGGACCTAGACGTGGCAGGGGTCAGCACAGTACAATAATCTGGTGTTAAGAGAACCGGTGGAGGAGAAAGCCTGAAGCCCGAGGTTAGAGATATACAACGGGAGGCTCCCGTGCGGATGATGGGGGGGGAGGAGGGAACAGGGGGGGGGGATAAGGGGTTTTTGGGACTGGGGGGTAAGTTGGGGGGGGGAGTTCGGGGTTTCATTAGGCGAGGACGGAAAAGTAGGCACACACACAAATCCGAGTCCATACTCCTGAGGAAGAGCAACCAGGCATGGGGGTGCGAAATTACTGCCGCCGCCCGGCCCCCGGGATGTGGGCCTGCAGGCTGTGTACACGAGAAGTTGATGAACCTGACTGTAGCACTGTGAATGATGCTGAATATGTGCAACTATAGGCCTGTGTAAAGTGTGTCTACAATAAAAATTACTTTAAAAAAAAAAAAAAAAAAACGCAGAGAAGTAGGAATAGTCTCGGTCGAGTGGGTAATGTGTACACCACGCTTCCACCTCGTTCCATCTATTCTGCCAGTCTAGCCTGCTTTTAGTCAATCTGTGTACCGGGGAGTCAGCTAGTGGGGGATGTGATCAATCCAATGATATATCTGTTATGGAGTTAAAATCTCCCCCCAGCACCACAGAACCCGCAAAATAATGTGCTAACGAGCCAGATAGTTGCCCCAAGAAGCTCATCTGGTCGATGTTAGGTGAGTAAACGCTGCAGAGTGCTATATCCCTATCACGGAGTCTACCTTCTATGGCCACAAACCTGCCTGCCGGATCTATTGTCTGTTTTGTCACCTGGAAAGGAACTCCAGCTCTAATCCAGATCAGTGCTTCCCGTGCAAATGCTGAGTAGGTGGTGTTAAATACCTGCCCTCTCCATCTTCTCTGCAATGCTATACCCTCAGCCCTGGTTAGGTGAGTTTCTTGGAGTAGTGCTATGTGAATCCCTCTGCGAACTAAATATGCGTGTATCTTGTGGCGCCGTGTCATCGTATGAAGCCCCCTCACATTCCAGGTAATACATCGTAAATCAGCTGTGCCTCCCATCATTAACATGTAACATCTGCATCTCAAATCGTACTCTAGATTCCACACCGGTGAACCCCCTAACCCAACACCCCTTCCAACAATCCAATCTACCTACCCCCCAAGAACAGGACCTAGAACCAAACAGCTAGTCCCCATCCAAACCATTGCAACCTCTAACACACATCTAAGCCCAGCAGCAGTCGATGAGGGCATACCTTATGGGCTATGAGGGGGACTTTGTGCCGACGGGCCACCGCCCAACCTCTGTGTACACCTCGCCCCGAATAAGCCCCAAATAAATAAGAGCATCATTCACCGCTACCCCCCAGTCACCAACCGATTCCCCCCAGAGCATTTAGCAGTTAGTTCACATAAAACTCTGAGTCCTTGGAGGAGATATACTTCGTTATCTCCCATGATTTTAAATAGTCCAGAAGTAGAACATGGTACTGTGTCCTCAGATCTCTCATCCTCTCCCAGTAACATCATGTTCGTTTCCCCAGGTGCTTTAACCCTCATCCAACATCCCATCTGCTGTCACTGGTGTGATCTTCGGTAGGCGTACGCTATCCGCTTCCGAGTTTTCCGTGTCAGACTGGTCTTTGTCCTTCTCCAAATCAGTTCCTCCCGGAGACAGCGTCTCCTGCTCACCCGACATAGCTGAGACCACCTCTAGCACCCCTCGCTGCTCCGCTTCCGTCTGCGACACCGAGGGCCTCCTCAGACCCCGCCTTCTTTGCCGAAGTCTTTGCGATTTTCGTCGTGGTAATCCTTCTGAGATGTTTTGCGCCCTTTGTTCTTGGCCATCCTTCCCAGCTCTGTAGGTCTCCAGCCAAGCACAGGCATCCTCCGGAGTATCATTGAAACATGTTTTGCCATCTACAATTATCCTCAACTTGGCCGGGAACAGCAGGGAGTACTAAAGTCCCTCTTCCCTCAGTTCTCTCTTGATGGCCAGGAAGGATGACCCACGTCGTTGAGTTTCAAAGGTATAGTCCGGAAGTAGGTTGACCTCACTGTTCCCAACGTGATAGGGTCCATCTGTGCATGCCTTCTAGAGCAGCAGGTTTTTTTCCCGGAAGTGCAACAGTCGGGCTACCAGTGTTCGCGGGGGCCACCCCTGTTGAGGTGGCCTAGCCGGTACTCTGTGCGCTCGTTCTAGAGTGTAGAAAGAAGATAAACCTTCCGGTGCCACTACTGATTTCAGCCAGGTCGCGAGATATTGCACCATGTCCGGTCCCTCCTCCTTTTCAGGAAGACCCACTATGCGGATGTTGTTCCGTTGATTCCTACCTTCGTCATCTTCGGCCCTTCCTCTCCAGCACACCAATACGATCCAAAACATTAGCCATCGTGGCCTTCAGTTCTTTCTAAGCCGGTTCGACGACCTGAATCGCTCCCTCCACTAACTTTACTCTGTCTACCAATTTAGCATGATCTGCCCGCAGTAGGCCCAAGCCCGTGGCCACTTGCGCTATGTCTTGTTGGAGAGCAGTGCGGGAGTCCGCTATTGCTGTTAGTATTTTGTCAAACTGGTGTTGTAGGTTAAGGTCCTGCGGCTCCTCAGGCCCATCTTGCTCCGTCTGTCCAGGGGGTTCGCTGTCCGACAACGGCTGAGCCCCGTCCTTCTTCCCCTTCAATTTCCCCATGCTGAGGAGCGTCGGCGGCTATTTCCCCCTCTCCACGTGATCTGGTCGTATCTATGTAATCCTTTGCCGGGGAAGCCCTCTGTCCGCGCCCCGAGTCAGGAGCCCAGCTACGCAGCTCTACTCCCACCGTGTTGGTGCTAAAACCAGGCGTGGAAGTGTATCATTGTGGCACAATACCACTAGGACAATTCATTTCCAGGGCTGCCAGTATTTTCTAATTCAAATATACAAGCAGGTTCCGCCAGTTGTTCCGTCTCCAAGAAATATCCTCAGGGATCTACCAGCTGGGCATCCCATCTGACCTACGTCGCTCTCTGGCTCAAACCAGGTTAGGGCGCTCCTTTGTCTCTCCTCAGTCAAACCCCCTTCGCTGGCCTCCAGGTCTGCTGTTCTAGCTATGGCAGCACCCGATCTTTAGTGATTTAGTCATTGATGCCAGGTACGATTCCCTTCAGTGCTTCTTCCCTTGGGGAGCTACTCGCTCGGTCTCACCATAATCTTGTGCCCGTTGCTGTTCTTCAGTCTGCTGGGTCTGGGGACTCTTTGACGCCCCTTGCGAGTCTCCCGTGTTCTGGGCAGCGGCGTCCCACATCCAGCCATTATTCCCTCAAGGATTGTCCCTGGTGCTCCTGGGCCACCTCAGACGTCTGATTCCGCTCCCCGTCCCAGGTCACAGCGCACAGCGGTCCCGGGATCCCGCACCCGCCTCGGCAGCTCGCGGTCCACGGCCCCGCCATGCCCTGCTCACCAGTGTCAGGTTGGGCCTCTTGCAGCTTTCTCCGCTCTCGGTGGTGCTGCGGTTTCCCCCGCCGTAACTCCTCTCAGTTCACGGATGCTCTGCAGGCGTCCTCCAGGCTGATTACGAGCTGCTCGGGATGTGGGTTCGCACCGTGCCTCTCCTCCGTCTCCTACCTGGGATCAGGGGCCCCCAGGGCGCTGCTATCATCCACTTTGCCTCTGCTCAGAACCCGCGCCAGGAAACGGTTGTCGTCGCGATTGCCGCTCTACGGAGTTTCATTTCACTTTGCGGCCGCAATCTTGGGCTCCCCATCCTTTTCCTGCGCCAGCCAAGTTACGGTCGAGAATAGTTGGGATTTTGCTTTTACTCGACTCCCAGCTCCCGCTCAGCCGGGCGCGTTCCGTTCCGCCACCCTTTGGTGGCATTAGGGGGACCGATATGCCTTTTGGCCAGGATAATTGAGGGCTCGATTGCTGACCTCGTCGTTTAGGCGGCTTCTTCCATCGGCTTCATACCACCTGTACCTAATCTCTGCTGCACAACCCTTGTGCGCTGTACATTCCCTATGTTGTTACCCCAAACACATGTGGCACTACTTCTCAGCGTGTGACCTCCAAACAACGCTCTATCCTCTTCACTGACCCTTTACCAAATCCATGCCACTCTTGTACTCCCCCCTCCCACCCATCCGGCATTGATGGAGGCATGCTGGAGAAGGGGCAGAGTGTGTTAGTGCTCACCATTCTCCCAACCCCCTACCCCAAGCTCCCGGCATGAGCCTTACTCTTCTCCCAAGGCCGGGGGTGGGGTCAGAATGGCCCCCTTCCCATTTCGCAGCAGCTACTAATCCCGCACCACCACTTGTCATGAAACTTTTCCTTTAATTCTTGAAACCTAACCTTTCACGTTCAGCATCACTACTGTCACGCCCAGTCCATGGCTTGCTGTACCCGCCATATATATTTGTAATTGTAATTTTGAATGTTTTTTTGTGAGAAACAAAGAATTGTAGGCTCTCGGTAGTGCTTTGTAAACCATTGTAATCACTGTAGCGGGAGTGCAGACTTATGCCCCACAGCACTAACAACCGGGGCACGAGCTAATTGATCTTTTGTGCTTTTCGGCATCCTTTGGCCATAAACACCACAATCAATGCACCTTAGTTTGAAAATAACTTACCCTTTATGCTATGAAAAAAAACACAAAGCATAGTTTGGCTGTAGTGGTAAATCCCTACTGAATTCCTAGTTCTTAAATCCGAGATTCTTTTCATATTGTTATGTTTATACTACAATTTCTATTACTAAGTATACAAAGCGATCGATGGAATGATTAAATTCATTAATTTGTTGGACCGTATCCCAAACTCATTATTTTACACACCCTGTAGTTTGGACCCAGGTCCCCCTAACCACAATACCCCCCCCCCCCCAATTTTATTGCATGCCAAGAAGACCCGTAACATGTAGCTCTGCCATTTCCTGCCACCTAGCTAACAATGCAGTGACCACAGTTCTATTTGAACATGGATAGTGCAGCTTCAACGTGAAGAACACTTTCTGTGGGAGACACGTACTGCCCTTACTTATGTAATGATGTGCTGGAAAACAGAGTAAACCTGCCCTTAGTGTGATAGGCCTTTGTATTGACAGTGGCTTTTGATGAAAATGTGTATTACGTCATGTTGTTGCTCTTTGCTCCCTGCCTTTAAATAAGGAAATGATTCTCATTCAGCGGCAAGCCTACAGTGTGTACATTAACTTAAGGGCCTACTACCCCAGCTCATTCGAACTCTGAGTATGCTCCTGCCTTCCCAATCATAAGGCAAGGAAATACTTTAAACCTCACAGGCGTCAACCCCGCCATGCACAGACCCGCCGTGAAGACCGCCCCCTGGACTGTAGCCAGCGCCCACCCTCATCTCCTTATCTGGGAAAACACAATTCCTTCACCTGGACGCCTTGCCCCCCCCCAACCACCCAGCAACGAGACACCTCGCTACCCGCTGCCTAACTTCCCTCCCCCGCTCCCACTGGCGCGCTTCTGCCTCTGTCCAAACCCTAATCAGTATCCCATATCCTGACCCCCCTGATCCTCCCTTAGCCAGATAGCAGAGATACAGCCCTCTCAGCACTTGAAAATGCACCATTTGTCCACCCTGCCGCCGAGTCCCCCTTATGATGGCTGTCGATCCAGCTCACTCGTCACAGGGAACTCATTCCGAATTTTTACGCCATACCACTTTCAAATGTCACTAGCAGCCACTGTTCACCCCGCTCCTCATGCATGTCATCTGATAACGTCTGGCCTGACAGCGTTTGTTGTGACAGGCTACGGAGTTATTTTGTAACTTCTTGGTGCCATATGCCTTCCCCATGTGCCAATATTCCCAAGGGAACTATCTTCTTTACAACTCACTGTAGTGACCTGTAAGGGGACACCCGTGTCCATAGAAAGTTACCCAAGCTGTGATGTCATATTACTTTATTTTTATTTTTCGCCAGACAGCAGAGATACGGCCCGCCTTGTACCTTAATACCTCTGTTAATATCCCGTGTTGTATGAATGAATCTGTCTATGAATTATGACTTCCCCCATTCATGCATGAGTGCCTTATTGCTTGACCTACATGCATTAACGCTATTGTAGCCTATTGTAGCCTTATTAGCTCCATCCTTAGTAAAAGATATTGGTCCTGTTGAACAACTCCCTTCCTTTTTAGGTCTCGCCTAGCGAACGCAGGGCATGCCCTGTTTCGCTTGGCGAGCCTCTATTGTTGTGGCTTTCCTTAGCGAAGGGAGACAAACCATGTGCGCGCACGGACAGCGTCTCTTTCAGCGCACACGGGGACAGGAGATGTGCATGCGTTGCCGAGCTTTGTCAATCTGACAAGAATCTCATCTGAAAGCAAATGCCACAGCTTGTGAGCAAAACCACAAGGAGTAAGATAGAGGGCAGCATCTCGGAGTGGAAAAATCCCACAAACATTTCTGGTTTGGTTATATGACTGTGATGCCTTTGCACGAACGAATCTTTTGAACTGCATGAGAACCAGTGGTCCGGTTAAGCAGCGCATGTATTTTTATAGGTGTAAAAGTTATTGGAAGTGGGAGGTGCTCTTAGCTGGCAGGCTCACGCGCGGTGAGCGTCTGAGGCACGGACCTGCGCGTCCTCTGTGGTTTTGCCGGAGGTCAGACGGGTGAAGTGAAATGTCAGTTAAAGAAACAAGAGAAAATATGCAGTGGAAGCAGGTAAATGGAAAATGCAATCATGAAGTCACTCAAGTACAGCTAAGGTGGGGTTTGTGAAATACTTTATTTATAAAGTAAAGGTATTTTTTTCCTCTGTGACGTGACAGCCTGCTGGCTCATTGGCTGCGTCACCATCTTCTTCATGTCTTCCCTCAGCTTCACGGTCGTCTTGCTTTGCTTGAAGGAACACAAGAAGAGGGAGCAGTCAGTCGCACTCACTACAGGCGGCTGCATGCTGCAAAACCTAAACGTTCCTCATACAACCAACGCGTCTCATGCAATGCCTTTAGGACTAATGTGAAGTTTAGTGCGCAATCCCGCTGGCCCCTTGTTCAAATGGGTGGGCGCTTTTATTTACTGAGGAAAAGGCGAGTGTGCACAGGAGCGCTCGGGACAGAATCCGTGTGTAGCTAGGCGATAGAGTGCTTTCACAGCTGGCATAGGAGGACTGTATCCAAGGAATGAGCGCTACAGCAACCGGAGGGTGTGATTCAGCAGACATTGTGCAACCGCACGACAGACAGTGGCGAACAAGGATGCCTGCGGAAGTTTACAGAACAAGTAGACAGCGGAAGCACTCTGGGGTGAAATAATGCTGCGGTCGTGAAAACTTGAGGCATCTCAGAACGGCATGACAACGTGAGAGCGTCAGTGTGATTAGCACAGGGTGTTTACAGCCAGGAAGTGGGATACAGCGCTTGAAAGATGGGGACTGTGCATACCGTGCAAGTGCGTCCTGATGCAACTGTAAACCATTTTAAAGAATTTTCTTTCAAACAAATGAGCCGGTCTGCGTTTTTTTCCCCAACAGAAACTCAAAACTTTCTGTACAACGCTCAAATCTGCACACAACTATAAGCAGTGTCCATGTTTTTTTAGCACAACTGGGACTCGCCGAATTGAAGCTAAAATTGTTAAATTCGAAACAGCTGCAGGTAGCAAACGCCATAGCTAGACTATATAGGGTGACCAGATTCTCAAAATAACAAGCATTTGAAGTATTTGGAATGCAATAGGTCTCACATTTACGAGAGTTTGAGCTATTGGCATTGTAAATGACAATGCCTTTTATTTGTGTGTTGATTTTTAAAACCTAAAGGCATTTAACAATGCCAATAGCTTAAACTTTCGCGAATGGGAGACCTATTGCATTGCAAATGCTTGTTGTTTGCATTCGCTGTTTTTTGTACACTGCACCTTCGGGTGGAGCAGCAATTTATTTATTTATTTTGCCTAGCATCATACGTATGCGTGAACATTATTTTATTGCCCTAGCCAGGGAGCAATATTATCTCCACGTGCCTTTATCCCTTTACATTTTACCTGTAGTTGTGTGACTTGCGTTCCAGCTATCTTTCCGCAGCTTGCGCCTCTTTAGTCTCCACATGCACCCAAATGTGGTGCCATATACAGCATAGTTTGCCATTGTTTGACGCATAATTTGGCGCGAGCCATAGTTGCTGCTTATTTATCTTATGCAATTAACAACCAATGCCAAAGCCAATAGACCCGACTTATTGTCAGTATGCTGCTACTTCTTGTATCATATATCTGGATGCAATGACCGAAACAGCAAAATACAAGTCAGGCATTACACTATGCTAAGCACCCATTTTTGTGAACGTAATTTAAGCCAAGTCCTTGATTATATTAGCCACGCAGCTGCCGTTGTCCTTTTAATCCAGTTTTCGCTGCTGTACTGTCCCTCACATTTTAGGAAATGAAGGCGTTATATGGGGCTGTTACGGCGGGACTATGGAATGTGGTTTTGCAAGTTGGTGGTGGACTTGTCTTTGTAAAGGCAGGAGAGCTTATAAACTCCCATGGACAGCGGAGACACACAAAGACAGACTGGGGGCGCTAGGTGGCGCTTGACCGGCATGGCCGCGATGCAGTGAGGCTCCCGCCGAGCCGGGCATCAAAAAACACAGAAATAACGTCCTGCGCGATTTAAGGAGCTAACTTTCCCAACTCCGGGCAGCGGAACGTGTAGGGCAGCCGGGGCACCAACCCTGAAGCTCCGGCGGCACCTGGGAGCGAGGCAGCGAGCCCCAACAGTTCGGAGCGGAGCGGAGTGACGCGACGGCTGGAGCGCCCATCGGCGGCCTCAAACTTCCCAAGGCCAGGGATTCTTGGGCCTTGCCGCGAGAGCAGTGCGTACTCTGTGAGGCGGAGGGGTGCTATTAATCACGTTGGAGGCCTGCAGGTGAGGAGCTGTGCTTCGCGGTCCACTGGTCCTGGCGAAGTGGGGGCACAACCTCGACTCCCTGGGGACCAACGTTGTGCTGTGGCCGGACCCCCCGAGTGCTTTGCAGTGAGCTGGGAGTGTCCAGTACACCGCCTACGGAGGCAGCGGATGGGGTGATTGGGCACCCCATTCCTTGTGGAGGCCCAGTCCTGCAGCCGGGCCCTGGCGCGGACTCCCGTGGAGGACACCACTTGCTTGGGGAGAGACCTGGCTACTGATGCGGCCTGAGGGGAACTAGTGAGACTGGCCAGGCTGCGCGGTGCCATTTTGAGTGGAGGACCATTGCTGCGATCCTATGCTTGGCGCGCTTTGGCGAACGCACTCTCCCCGGCTGCTGAAAAAACTGCCTGTTATCACATTTGGGTGAAGACATCACAACACACGAGGCCATACGCTGTCCCTGTCCCCTGACATGGCCTTACAAGCCAGACGGAAAGGAAGGCCCTTTCTGCCACTAATCTGCAGGTCCCCCTGGGTCCTATCACCACATCAGAGAAAATAAAGGGGATAGGAGGGGCTTTGCTACTAAAAGCCCTAAGCGCCAAGGTTAAGTCACCGATACAGGTGAAACGCCGTCTTCTGGGAATTGGAGGGCACAATCCATATACTATAGAACTTGGGCGAGCCCCAGGAAGCTAAATACAAGGTCTACAGTCAAATACCAGCATCCCCTGCCCTCTTAGGTTCTTGGGTGGAAGCGGCTAAGCCATAATATCATTAATTTAGCTAGACTGAAGCCGACTTACGACCACCTCCCAGGGACAGCTGAGACAGCAACGACAAGCCCTTTAAGCTCCTGACCTGCGCAGGGACACGTCAGTGGAGACACAAGCCACTACGACACCAATAGGCGTAACCACCCGGGTACAATCCCTCTACAGCAATAGTGCAGACTATCCCAGGCGAGGGACCAGGTGATGAGGAGGGCCCCCCCTGCAGAGATCCCTCCCTAATATACAAGCGCAGTCACAAAATTCCAATCTAACTGCCAGTTTACGCTTGAGCAACTAATCCCCCACAGGATACAGAAGTCTACTGCAGTGCGCAAATGCATATATTGGTATAACTAGCGACGTGGACTTACAAGTGAAATACAGAAAGCCACGGTGGCAGCCGGAAACACATGCCCCCCCTAGATAATACATGCCCCCCAGTTCAGCCTGTCGGCTGCAAGTCTATACTACCACAGGGATAGCTTGTCCTTAAGGTTAACTAGGACCCCCCCTAAGGGATGGAGAACTGACACCGGGGGGAGGGGAGGGGGGGGCACTGGGAAGAAACCAGATAAAATATTCTCTAAAAGTCTCTAGGGGCCCACCTCAAGGGATTATTGGCAGTCCGGGCTCGGGCTGAGGTAGCCACAGTTGTTCTTACTTATACCTGAATTAAGTGTTGCACTGAAGGCTGCAGACCGCGGGTGGGCTGCCAGCGGATACCCGAGCCTAGGATGAAATATAGACAGCAGGACCAATGGAAGGGGAGAAATGACTATTGACATATGACCTTCCCTATTCATGGCAGAGCGACACATGTGCCGACATCAGGGGTGTACAGGTAATAGGACTAGTTATACCTCTTAGTTGAGGTCCCCAGGAGTGGAAATGCGCCAGGGGGTATTCCCACAGTGTAGGGCTGGGCCTAGACTTGCTGACACTCCCACTTCGGTACATCCCAGACTGTGATCCAAATTACTGCACGCCCCTTGTGCCTGCAGACCGTTGTGTGTACATAATGTCCACACTATGCAATAGCATATGTTTGGCCGGTGTAACGCACCTAAATCACACAACTCTTAGTCCCGGCACACCGATGCATGTATCCATTAGCCACCTCATGCAGATCTAGCTTGGTGCTTGCCTGATACAACATACCTCTCTTGCACAGGGGCACCCAGTTACCTGTACACATAGGCGGTATCATGCAGAGTACACTGGCAGATGTTCTGGTGTACCACACACCCCTCAAACAGGTACTCAGTCCTGTGTACATACAGAGAAAACATTTTCATATCTGCCGGCACTCGGCCCGTACATGCGAGTATATATCATAACTAGGGTACGTGTGGGTTATGCACTAGTGATGCTGTACCCTGCACATTCGTAGAGGTGCATTGTGATAGCGTGCTTACACAGCAAAGGGCAAACAGGAAGCTGCCCTATAATATGCAGTTCGCAGACCGGGCCTGCCAGGCGCACCCAGGCGAGTGTAAGGGATACTCACATTTGCTCATCCCCAAGCCGAACTACCCAGCACACCTCACCCCCAGTCTATACGCAAAACCTCAACTTAATGAAATGAAAGCCCTCTACTGATGAGGGGGGGGACCCACAGTGGAGGAGATCTATCCCCTGACTAAGGAGGGGCCCTACCAGTGTATTCTAATGCATGGCGTCTGCTAATGCGTGCAGTGGAAACCTATTACCTGCGGCTGATTGTGTACAAAGCAGGCTGCACGTGTTGCATATCATGTGCGCATTGCCGCCCCTTGACAGACTTAACTTCCAGTACTTGCACTTGAACTCTTTCACTCTGCTGTGTTCTTGGATGCTGTAGCGAAGCCTGCATCTCCTAACTCCTGGAGAAACGTTCCTAAATTGATTTCCTGCGCCGTTACCTTCAAAGCGCTACCTGACAGCGCTGGTTGAGAACTGCTCGCGTTTCCCGCTGCGCGGGAAACACTCGTGTGGGGATTGAAGGCGGCTGGCGGTGGCTGGTCAGTGAGAACAAACTACAAAGCCCACAAAGCCATCGGGGCCAGGAACAACTCCCCGCCACGCCCCCCTCACCTGGCTACAATTGCACAGAAGGTCCGCGCATCGCGGAACGCGCGCGGGCGTCGCCGGGCTAAGCCCGGGCAAAGGGCGGGCCCTCTGTGGCCCTCAGTGACCGAGGTAGGCCGGGCTGGGCCCGGTCCCTTATATTTTATTTTTTACACTGCTATTATCTATTTGCATCTGTGTCCATTTGAGTGGGAGGATAATTCGATGCAAGTACTGTGATAGCTATACTGCACCCTGGTCTTACCTGCTCCGCCTGGGTCTGACCTTATTCCAGACTTTTATACGTTTAATATTGTTATATTTCTATTTTTTTTTTTTTTTTTTTATTGTGGAAAATGTCTAAAACTCTACGATCAGGAAGGGTAGTGGGAGAAAAACCTGCCCGGAAATTAACTACCATCCGTACAAGAAACAAGTCAGTAAACAACCCACCTTTGAAAGGACAATGTCAGTTATCTGAACTCTGGGATCTATCTGGTATAAAAAAACCTAAAGGTGCAACTCTACATAATCCAGATATTAAAGCCCTGGAAGTACACTTACCAACTACCTCTGAGGCCCGATCTCCCCTGGTCCAACAGGGGGCCCCCCAAACAATGGTAGGAGGATCTCCCTTTCGGGACCCTACAGATGGGAAGCTGATGATTATAAGTGTGCCAGTGCACATACCATCGATCCCTCAGGTACCCCTGAATGACAGACCGGGGGATGACTTGTCTGCATTATCCATTGATCTGGAACTATGGGGACGCTACGTAAGCCCTGCTAAAGTGGAATCCCTGGAGCAATTTAAAGTTCAGGGGGGTGCCACCCCATCAGGGTTAATGCTGTACAGTAGCACCCCGTCGCTAAATAGACATGAAATATCTGACTTGCTAAACTCCTCCAAGAGCCCTGACCTCAATCTCCTGGATAATATTTGCACTGCGGAAGCACGAGAAAAGCCGATCTCTGAGTCCATGATCGCGCTGGAACAACTTCTTGCTTCAATTTTGCTGCTTTTAGGGAAATTTGTTGGCAGCTCGGACTGTATCCTTGAATCAGTTACCCAAATCCTAAAGTTATTGCTGCAGAAAGTGCCGGATTCGAGTAAGGCCTCCCCCCTCGAGCCTGGACAATCTGTATCCGAGGGGAAAGTTAATGCTATTAGAAGCGAACTAGATAGGAAAAATTAAGAGCCTGCTATGGTCCCTCTTAAGGAGGTGCCTCATACTGCAGCCTCAAACTGCATCAAGAATATAGTCCTGGAGATAGAGGAGGAGGATAAGGTCTTGCCTGGCCCCAAAACGGCCCAGGAGTTATTTTCTATCTTTGTCCCGGATGGCGGAAAAGATCTCCTGGCCAACAAACTCGAGGTCAATGAAGAACAGAGAAAACATGGTAAACAAAAAAGTACCAAAGCCAGTAAGAGGAAACCAATTCGAAAATATAGAAAGAAGAAGCAACGGAGGATCATCTTCCAAAAATACACAGAGGCAAGGGAGAATGAAACAAGGAATGGGGAATCCTTATCTACTTCCTTAAAAGTGGACATGGATGTGAACTTAACCACTTCAACCTCAGTGGAGGAGGAAAATGAACAAGGCAGCCTGCCTTCCCAGGAAGATTTTCCACAAATTGGGGGCTCTCTCCCAGGCTCACCTTCTCGGAGTGCACTGGGAGGTCCAATTTCTTATCCATCCGGGACTTTAAACCCTTTGGCCCCCCCCTTTGTGGTAACAATTGACTCCGAAAATTCTCGCCCTCCGGCTCGGCCTGTAAGTAGGCCAAAGGCCCCTGTGGATGTGCGTGTACTAGATTTTGTTCCATTATTTGATACTGACCTCTTGTTAAATAGAGCCTGGCTTCTCAAGCGTTTCAGTGAGGTCGAATGTCTCTACCACATTCAGTCTAGAGACATAGAATTGGTGACTCTGTTGGGTGGAAGTCGGGTTTTGAGTATTCGGGTGAAATTTTATTCCCCTATCATAACAAATTTGATACTAGAGCAGGCTGAAAATTTTCAACGCTTAGGTATTGATATTCTCCCTATCTCTACCCTAGGCAAGCCAAACTCTTCTGATAAACAGGGGTTGAGGGGTGGTGAGCAAAACGGGGTAACCTCTCCTCTGAGAGACCTGAAAATTTGGGTTTCCAGGGGAAAACGCTCAGTATCGCACGTGAAGCCTCTTCCACTAGTTGAGAATTCCACACTCAATGATGACAATAACCGGTGGAATTGGCTTCATAGTGCATTATCAACAAAAAATAAGGATAACCCCAAATTGTTCCACCATCTTTAACCCAGCCTTAAACATAATTTCCTGGAACGCGGCCGGTTTCCATAGCAGCCCGGAGAAAATGACCTTTTTATCCACTCTGGAGGCTGATATATTGTGTATCCAGGAAACATGGTGCATAGATAGGTTAACGCCTTTAAAAGATTTCTATGTTTTGGAAATTCCGGCTGCGCCCTCTAAGAAAGGGCATGCTAGGGGGGGCCTCGCCTGTTTACTGTCAAATAAGTTTCAATGGAGATTTTCCCATTACATTGATTCCAGTAGACTTTTCCACACAATAACATTAGAAAATATATTCCTTGACAATGTAAAATACCCCATGGTAATTTTTAATGTGTATATTCCGCCTGAGGAATGTTTTAATGATAAATTGCAGCGGGTTCTCCAGTATATGGATAAGATAAAAAATTCACCTCCTTTTCCTGTAATTTTGCTTATTGGTGATTTGAATTGTAAAGTATCAAACGCTAGTCTAAAACTCTTCAGGGATAAAGCTAAGGAGGAAGCACATTGCATCCCCCAGACGCTTTTCCCTGAAAATTTAAAGACAAATAAAAGGGGGAAGATCTTGTTAAAAGAACTAGCGATCGGGGATGGTATCATCTTAAATGGAAGATTTCCATCTGACGTCCCCGCAAATTATACCCACAAATCCCCCTTTGGGTCATCAATTTTGGACTATGCCATCGCCAGCTACAGTCTGTTTCCCCAGATTCTTGACTTAAAGATCACCCCCACGACTCTGAGCGACCATAGTATATTGTTACTATCAATTTCGTTAAATTCTCTGAATACGGCATCTTGGTCGCTAAACGGCAAGGAGGCCACTTTCCACTCGACATCTGGAAGATGCTTCTGGAATAATGCTGCCATTAATGGGGTGCAGGAGCTACTGACCGATACCCTTAAGGAAATAGAAGAGTGGAACGGAAATGAAATAGTTTGTTTTGAGGAATTCATGTTAAAGATTCTTTTGAATGCTAAAAAAACTGTCCCCCCTAGGAAAAAAGGAGAGGTAGTTCCTCTGACTCTCCGTAATTTAAATAGGGAATTAAACAAACTAATCCGTGCACAGTACGTTGAAAGGGTACCGGAACGTGGGAAAAATATCGCTAGGCTAAAAAGAAAGAGAAGCAGACTCAAGCTAAAAATTAAACGGGACAGGGAGGATGAAGTATGGATCAAACTAAGGGAATCTGCTGCATATGGCAACATTAAAGACTTTTGGGCTATAATCGGGAAAGGATGTGGTACACGCCACTCCCCCACTCCCATAGCTATACCTGAAGATATATGGTCCTCTCATATCCGAGAATTATATGCAGGGAATGGGACCACAAGTGTGGATAACATTATGTATGCTACCCCTGATGACTCGGTCTTCTTTCCCTCTGAGAAGGAAATCGAGTTGGCTATAAAAAATATGCGTTCCTCTGGGGCCATGGGACCGGATGAGCTTCCGATGACGGTCCTAAAACAAGACCCTTTAACCTGGAGCAAAATCTTATACCCCCTGTTTAGGGCATGCCATCTTTCCAAACGCGCCCCTGCATCGTGGAGAGGAAGCATTCTGGTCCCTATCTTCAAAAAGGGGGCAAGGGACAGCCCCAGTAACTATCGCATGATTGCGCTCCTCGACTCCATCGGAAAGGTCTTTGCGAAATGCCTCCTGAGCTCTCTTTCTGATTGGGTCGAGGAGCGAAACATCTTGCCGTTGGAACAGACTGGCTTCCGAAGGGAACATGGCACTCTGGACAACCTGACTGCCCTTCAGGTTATTACTGACAAATATGTCCAGGTGAGAGGGGGTGTCGTATACGCTGCCTTTATTGATTTCTCCACAGCGTTCGATAAAGTAGATCGGGGAACGCTGTGGAGAAAATTGGCGTCGCTGGGTGTCCCTACTCCCCTGTTGGAATTGGTGCGGGCTCTGCACACTGAGACCTGGTGCAGGGTCTTAATGGGGGGTGAAAGGGGGCTTTCGGCCAAAATACCATCCCAGAATGGCCTTAAACAGGGCTGCTTATTGGCGCCCCTGTTGTTTTCCCTATATACAACTGACCTCCCTGCTGCTGTGTCCCACAGTGAGGGGATCGCACCGTTGATAGGAGGGGTGCCAATCGCCTGTCTGATGTATGCCGACGATGTGCTATTGCTTGACTTAACTCCCGTGGGTCTGGCAAATCGGCTTCAGGCTCTTCAGGACTTTGCTGGGGAGCATCATATGAAGATCAATATTAATAAAAGTAAGGTGATGTGTATTGCTGGTAGGAAGAAATGCCGCTCGACAAACTTTGGTTGGGCTATTGGAGGGCATAGATTGGAGGTCGTAACTTGTTATACATTTTTAGGGAAAATATTCTCGGCCAATATGAGCGAGAATCTCCATATAGAGCATTGCTCTCGCAAAGCTCTTGCCCATGGCAATGGGTTAAAGTCCCTATACCTGGCAACGGGGAAAAGACATTTTTCTAGCCTTCTGGAAGTATTTAGAGCTAAAATCCCCGCAACCATCTTGTATGGTATAGAAATAATAGAGATAAAACTTTGGGACTTTTGCCACAAGATTGAGGGAAAACTCCTAAGATCCCTCTCGACTTTAAACAATGCCTGTCCACTGGCCGCCTGCAGGTTGGATTTTGGACTCAGGAGTGCCTGGGTTCAGGGGCTGTGCGCCTTAATAAGGTGGGTAGCCAGTTTGGCCAGAGCAAGAGAGGGAACCCTGCGAGTTTTACTCAAAAATGAACTTTTGGGCAATTTTAAGGAGTTCTCCAAACTCGTTAGTAATTTTAGAGGGGCTGTGAAAATCCTTAGACTGGATGAAAGCGCGCTTTTCTCCTACTCTCCCATGCAGTTAAAGCAGGTCCTTAAGGAGGCTTCGTGGGAGTATTGTTTTCTATCCGACAAAAAAACAGTTGGAGATAAAAGGAATGTGGAGCCACTCATCTCCTCCTATAGATTGAAACAGCCTCAACCGTATGCCCTGTGGAACTTACCACATGGGATACGTAGGTTTTGGTTTTTATTACGGTACGACTTAATCCCTCTTAATGTGCTGCTGTCCAAATGGCATGGCACTTCACCGTTGTGCAATTTATGTAAATTGAATAACCAGGACTGTATGCATGTACTTTTGATTTGTCCTATGTTACGTAGCTTGCGCAATCGATGGCTTAAAGTAATTTGTCTACGCCTCAGCATTGTCACTTTACAAGATTTTCTTCATGCACTTTATTGCCCACCGAATGAAATGTTTTGTGCTTATGTTTTTAACTTTTTTAAAGGATTTTTAGCTATTTATTAATGTTTCTGGAAGAATGTGTCGGCCCGGCCTTGTGGGACTGATGGTTTGCAGTGTAGCTATTACGGTTCGAATACTATGTTTTTATGACTCTTGCACTTTTGATGATTTTGTTACTTTGTCTGTACATGTTTATGTGGCCCTCTTTGAGAGCCAAAACATAATAAATAAATTTGAAATTACTTGCACTCAGGCCACTCGAGCCTATGGGAACTAATGAGCAGTCACGACCGCCTGACGTGCGTTCTAGAAAAGACCTCTACAGCAAACTGAAGCATGTGTAGCTTGCCTAAGACGCTCTTTCGATGGAACCCAGGGCCTCATACACGCAAAGCAAATGCTGAACCAGTTTGCTACATTCCCCAATACACTTCCTTGCCGTTAAAGCCCTTATGCTACTTGTAGGTAGCGTAAAAGAAAGCAAAATTCATCCTAGTACCTCATTCCGAAGGCAAGGAACATGAGTAAACTAATTATTATACTTTCGGGGCTAAGCAACATCCTAGCTATTTTGAGAATTGGCAGTGTACAGCATCCACGCGCATGCAGGAGCCGCAGTATAGACCGCCACCCTGGAAGCCGTACGTCCCCCGAAGGCAGTGATGGAGCCAAGGAAAATGGTCTTGCTAGACATGGTCTCGAATGGATCCTGCAGCTGTTGCAAGGATTCTGATGTCTACTGGACTTCCACAGCGAGCGTGCCAGTTAGCTCAACATTCATATGTGAACTGGCGGAAGCGCTGTGATGCCGGTCAGTGTGAAATAGTGCAAGTGTTTCACTGAAAGAATCTGCCTAGTGAAGGCTCCCGTTAACACTAAAGTGTATTTTGATATTCACGTATGAATATGACACATAAACCAGTGGATCCGCATTAATGCCAGAGAAGTGGCATCTATAATATTGGCACCTGTGTTAATCAGCTAACTTAATTGCCACTGAATGCAGTTTACTTGGGGAATCATTGCATGAAGTGTCCCGAAATCTAGCCACAGATTTACCGATAAATACCCTAAAATAAATTTAAAGGTAATTTAAACATCTTAAAGCAAACATTCAGGGGTGAGAACCACGTATTAGAAACAGTAGAGGTACCTGCTGTGTAGTCATAATACATTTTAAGAATCATCAGGTGTACGACAGTCCGTGAAATTGAACATGCCCGTTTGCAAAACACCACTCGAGGGCAAGGACGATGATATCCTGCCGTGCTGAGCAATGAAATTCTATGAGAAAACGTGGAAAGGACATACATAATTCCAGCGTGTGCGGAGAAACTGAAACCGAGAGACTGTTCCCCCTGGTGGCCAACACGCCCCACTGCCCAAGTAAAAGGCCGAGCGAAACAATTGCTAACACATCCATGACCAAATTATGCCGAGACAATTGCCAAAGGCGGTGTTGCTGTAAACGGCACGAGAACCAAAACCCCAGCAGGCAAAGGGGTGGCCAGGACATCCAGCGAAAACGTCTCTCCGCTCCCGTCGTTGCCCGGCCTAAAGGCATGTACAAGCACCCTTGTTCTGTGTACCATGCCCTGGAGGGCGGCTGTGTGGAACCATGTGTACATTGCCCGACAGGGGGGGGGCGGGATTAGGGGTGGTGGGTGGAAGGCCACTCCACCAGTCTGCCACTTGAAAACGTGCATGCCAAAACACATATAAATAAAGCCAACATGCCTGTGCCCCACAAATAATTAGCCCTGAAGCCTGATGGCGCATCATTGCCCTCACGCGCGGACATCTCGCACAAAATTGCCTTTGAAAATGGCCGGACATGGACGCCATTACCCGCGTGCCCCGGACATGGTGCAACGTACTTCCCATGACAATGGTGGCAAGTGGACGCCATTACCCACGTGCGCCGGACAATGTATGAGATACCGCCCAAGGAAATGGCCGGCTGCCCAGGAGCATGGAGTCTATGTTTCCAGCAGACTGTAAATATATCTTTTATCCTCTGATCGATAATTCACTGAGGCATACATGGAAGATAGTGTAGTCAAGGTCCGCCTGCAACCTGTTTAGAACCAGCGCAAGGACCACACGAAATCATCGCATTTCAGAATGCCATCCTCTACCATACCGGAAATGAACAAGGCTGCCGAGGAAAATAGCGCATCACTCCCTGCATGCTTACACAACCCTTGACCCTCGGACACCTGGAGCAAAACCCTCCCTCTAGCTCCAGCCACAGTTTCTCTACCGCGCCAAAGGCACAACTGAGAAAACATGGTAGTTCGCACTTTAGCACGTTTCTAATTAATCATCACAAACAATTTGCAGGTATATTTCTGAATCATGAAGACAATGATCGGCATACACCGTTGGTTCGTATCCTTCTTAAACTACTTTCTTACAAAATGATAAAGCATTTCAAGTGTTGTCAAAACGCATTTCTGTAACCAGGATCATTACCAAGCTCCAATATGAATATGCAGGAAGGGAACGTGAATGTTTAACGGGAGAACACCTTGAAATATGAACCTCTTCTCACTCCTGCAATCTTGTCACGCAAAGCGCCCTCAGCGCGAGACACGGCAAAATCTCTGCCCAATCAATTATATTTCCGTCTGTTCAGCTATCTATTAGTACACCCGTCTTGGATACGCAATTCACTCACAGAACTTGAAACCAAACCACTCGCAGCGCACACTTAAGTACTTTAAATTACCCCCGGGAAGTGCTACTAGCTGGGGGAAGGTTCTCCGGCTGAAAGTTCCATATGCAATTGGGGCGGCCGCTCCACCGATGCCGGGCACTGGTCACGCTCAAAGCATGCCGGAATAGGATTGATCAACTGCGGGGCCCCACGCGCGACAAATGCCTACGGAGGCATGTCAAACAGCTGGCATGGCAGCCAGACTGAATCAAGCAGCGCACTACCCGCTAAAACAACAAAGTTTAGGTACGAACAATTCCCTTCTGGACTGTCTGAAAGACCGAGCGGCCACCGGCATGCCTGGGACACCGTAGCCCCGACCCCCACCATCCCATTCGGGGTACACGACCCGGAAGCAAGGCAATTGGAAGACCCCCACCCTCGCTGGAGAACACATGGTCGCAGCCCGGGCATCGCGCGCCCGCCCCTGGACGGTGGGGGAGGGGCAGTGGGGCGCTCAATAACATTTTCTCCCGACCGCAGCAATCTTCACGCTAGACAAACGTGACCCAGTCCCCCGAGCTCGATGCCACCTATTCCTATGCCGCACCACCCCAACACAGCCAAGAAGGGGGGGGGGGGGTCGCAGACAACACCGGCCCCAACCCCTGCCCACGAGACACATGCGACCCGACTTACACACGGAGCCAATGGCAGGAGAGGGAGGAGGGGGGGGGGGGGGAAGACCCGCGGCTAGACCACAGCGCCCACACTCACCGGGACAAAACCGTCGCCAGACCGGCACGATGTGTCACAATGACGATCCGACGGCATCCGAGACAAACGAAAATGTTTGTCCCCGCGAGGACACTCCGACGCGTCCGGTGCGGCATAAGAGACGCTAAACTAGAAACCACATATTAATTACGCCTCCCTAGATCTTTATCAAATGAGCCGTACTCGCGAAGATGAAAAACTCCCACTAGCGCCTAAAAGCGCTGTAAGCGCATAGGCCGCCAAGAGCTGACCTATCGCCATTTTAGCTGCAGCCAATTGCACTGCCTCACCCTCAACATTACCGATAAACACGCAGAGCTCCAGGCTTCGTTCACTGCCCTAACGATACCCCTCCATCTTGAGTCAACAGGAATACATTTTGCACGAGAGCAATAACATTACTCTCCAGGGGGGTAACTAGCCGGCTGAGTTCGTGAGAAGATGCGAAAATTCACATGACAGGCCCCTTGCCCTACACATATCGCTGCTCGGATACCCGGCTCATACAATCAAGCTAATGATGGTCCAGGATCACACAATTGGAATGTGGACTGGAACCCTATTTCCGGTTCTTCAAAGGGGGACACAAAAGCGACTGGCCCCGTCTAGTTCCAACCGAGAAGTCCGAGAACTGTTCTAATGAAGCATACAAGGCAAGCAGAATGCTACGCTACTGAAACCCTTGTAATTTCACACCAGATGTAAATCGCGGTTCGGCACTCATAGTTAGACACCGCCTCTGCAGCCTGCGGTATAGACTCACCAAGCAGAAAGCGGATATTCTGGAGGATACAGGCATCGATCCCTCTACCTCTTGCATGATAAGCGAGCGCTCTACTGTTTGAACAAAACCCTTTATGAAAAGAAAAGTCAGTGGAATAGCCCGGTAGTATACTCGCACCCGAGTTGACCAGTGCATGCAAAGACCGATGCGATAGACCTCACGCTCCCATCCGCGCCGGATGCTATCATACTATCGCCCAGCGTGCCCTTGTGACTCTCGCGCCCGCTGAACTGCAAGCTCCTCTGAGCGATGCCCTCTGCCATTTTGGCGTTGGCCTAACGCGCTTCCTTGTGTCCCCTTGCCGCGCGGGCTGACATGGAACCAGTGCTGACACAGACGACAAGGAACGATAATCGGGCATCACACGCATTTCCATAAGCCCTCATTCTACGGGTACAGGGGCTGTAACACGGAGAAATCCCCTGGGGCACTTGGCAGCGGCATGCCCCCAGGCCCGCGCAGCGACACCACCGCTGCCCCATACATGAAAAACGCCGAGACCCCCAACTCACCGCAAGTGAAAGCCGCCGACGAAAAGCCAAAGTACCCGACGCTAGACAAGCCTCGTTTAGACCGGCCTCCGGCCGACCTCCAGAGGCACACCAAAAAGAGTGTCCCAACAACGAGCTGCGACGTCCGGAGCGGCAAAGAGGCCTCCCCAACGGGGCAGAGGTCTGAAGTACTCCAGACTGCTCCTCCCTGCCGCCCCGGACGTGCATCACTTACCAGTCTCCACCAACCAGGGGAGACTGCCTCAGGTGAGGATACTACTGCGTCATGCGGGGGCGGGACAGCCCTCCGTGACTAGGAGCCCGCCCTCCTTATGGCCACTGCGTGGCCTCGGGCAGGCGCAAAGTGCGGGGTAACCCGGAGTACTAGCAGGAAGTACGGAGTGAGGGGGCTAACGCAGAGAATCGTCCTTAGAGGTTCATCTATGTTGTTCCTCGGAGAAGGGCGCACCGTCCCTACTTACAGCGCCTCATGGGGCGCACCGAGCCTAAGCAGGCGAAGTTATCCTTCGATACTAGGAAGACAGCTGGCTCCAGCTCCAAAGACAGGTCTGACCAGGACCCCCCGACCCTCCGGATGCCGACTGGAAGGCCCTCCTGATAGGCATGCGACAAGGCCTCACCTCTATCGACTCCAAAATGGACGCCATGAATACGGGGCTGGATAGGGTGGTGGAGAAGTTGGACCAGCATGAAGAGTGCATTGGGGAAGCAGAACAAAGGGTGTCAGCGCTGGAGGACGGGGCAGGCTCGACTAAGCAACATATGCTGCAGATGGACAAACTATTGAGGGTCATCGCAGAGAAAAACGAGGAGTTGGAGACTCATTCTCGAAGGAACAATGAGAGGGTCCTGGGACCAATACTGGCAGGCTGGAGGACTTTATGGAACAGCAAAGAACAAAATATGAGGAGGGTCTAAGGGGAAACAATGTTTATAGGCCAGCTTGTACCCTGTCCCCCAACTAAACAATTAAACAACAAAGAAGGGGATGCTAAGGGTCTTTGCGAATACTGTGGAAAAACTAGACACTCAAATGTAGTGTATACAGAGAAAACAAACCAGAGGAGAGCATAGAGAAAAATAGAGAAAAATACCCATCAGCCCACCCGTAGGCGGAACCACATCATCTGGGTTAAAGTTAGAAACTGGTATCCACTAGACACCTCTTTAGATCTCTTTTCGAGGGATGCTAGTGTAGGATCCTCCAGTGAGATGGACAGCCAACATGTAGTATTAGTGGGCTGAGGGGAAAAAAAGTTGCAGTGCTCAAACTGTGAAGAAAAGTGTTAAAAATACCTGTTATGATGACAAAGAAAAACTTTATTAGGGGTGACCATCATAGCGGCATGATTAAAAGCAGAGTGAAGATAGTATGGAAGGAATTACTATCAGTCATAGATGTTTAGTTGGTCAACATGTTTCAGCCTTAACCGGCTTTCGTCAGGACCTATACTATACACTACTGCAACAGTGAATCAAACACACCATGGGTGATAGTGATGTAGACCTACCGGTAAACTTTTACTTTATGGTAGTCTCATTTTAATTGACAAAAACTCTCCTGAGGAAAAAGAAAAAGAGAAATGCACACAAGGTAGGAGCAATTGTAAGCATTTTCAGATAACATCAATAGTGTATAAATCAGTATACCACAGTTAGATAAATTTAACTCCACCATAAATGTTATGGAGAAGGCCTCACCTCGCCTGGCACTCGCTCAGGTCAAAGAGGCCACGCTCTAAACAAGGGGATAAAGGCATGAAAGAAGTTTTCTTACATGTGTACATACTCGCCAATAAGTGCGTGATAAAAGCTTTTGGTGATACTAGATGTAGGCAATGATATGTGGCAAGATAGCAGGGAAAGCACATGAATAAAATCAGAATCAAGGCACCTCTGGTTGGTGTAAATATAAATTGTAGGCGCTCTGATTTAAATCGAATATTAAACTCTCTTAATGAATGTGCATATATATAGCCTGATGCTTAGAGAAGAGAGGGACACATAAACAGAACTCTTGAAAATGTGTCCAAAAAAGTATGTCCTGCATGCTAGGGATATTAACATTATACTCTGCAGCTGAAGCAAATTAATAGGCTAGTATTGCATAAAATCTGGAGCTCAGTATAAGAATAACCAGCTAAAAAATCTGGAGCTCCCAAAAAGAAGAGCCCTGGTTGTGTCACCCACCTGTCCGTCGTTGCCTCGTTCTATCCTCTGAGCCGAGGGGAAGGTGGTGAACATATCCGATTGGATAGAATAAAAGGGCCAAGTGCGGACCAGAGAGGAACCGCGTTTTTTTAGGTTCACCGGACGTGTTCGGTTGTGATTGGTTTAGTAACACTCACCGGACGTGTTCGGTGATAATTGGTTTAGTACCAGAACCGGAAACACTTCGGCATACGCTTCCGTCACGTTTGTTTAGAGTGGAGCAGTGGCGGACCTGGTAGAACAGGGCATGCCAGGTATACTCATAGTTGATTGGTCCTTCTGTGAAGACCAGTGACCGGAAGCCGATCTAAGTGTCTCCGGTCGTACGTAACTACAGCCACGTGTATTGGGGTACCGTGGCGGACCAGATGGGAAAAGGCATGGCAAATCTGCTTGTTCTTGATTGGTTCTTTAGAGAAGACCGGAAACCGGATGTCGATCTATATGCTGATGGCCATACGTGACTGCATATATACGGATTATCAGAATTAACCCGTTGTCAATTAATCAAGTCACCCAGACATACAAGTTTTACGTTTCTAAGATACAATATGCCTCTATAGAAAGGCGTCATTTTGAGGTTAAATAAAAATGCTAGAAGTAAACGGTCGTGCGTACCTGCTGCCACTTGTGTTATAAAGGAACCGTAACAGACCAAATAGATAAAGGCATGACAAGTATACTTGCTGTTGATTGTTTTTTTTGCGAAGACCGGAAACTGAATACCGATCGGTAAGCCTATGACCATGCGTAACTCCAAGCGTGGGGATTTTTACATGATGGACCCGGGCATATTGTTCAAAGTAAACCACAGGTGCAGACTTGAAATGTCTAAGATGGATTGTGCACCTGTAGATGGGCGTATTTCTAGCATTGGATATAAACGTTGGATGTAAACGTTTAAAAGTGCTCCCCTTCCCCAGGTTTTATTTGGCCGGTCAGAATTTTGATACAGCATAGAGCACTAGATTTCCATGAGTTCATACCGGGTTTTGAGGTGTATGTTGGAATTGATGAATCTGCACGTGGGTATAAACAAACAAAACCCGGAGGTGGGAAAAGTTCAGGTATCTCAGAGCTGAATCCAGGAAATTTCGTCGTTCAGCCCCTCAATGTCGCATTTAAGTTTAAAAATCCATTTCTGTTCTTTGACGAACAGAAAATGGGAGATATCGCTAACATGTGCAGGTATGAATGGTTGTTCAAGTACTAACCATTCCATATCCTCAGCAGTGTGTTTCATCGTAAGGAAGTGGTTTGTCATTCGGGTTGCTTGTAAGCATGGGCGGAAAATCCGTTCCGCTCGCGGATTTTGCGGATTTTCGGGAAATTCGCAATCCGCAAGATTCGCGAATCTCCCGCAAAATCCGCAAATCCGCGAGCAGCGGATTTTGCTCGCACTGCTCGCACTGTTCGCGTGAGTTCGCGCCCCGCGAATAAGTGCAAAATTGCAGAAATACGCTCTTAGCAAAACTGAAAGTAACTACTTACCAGGTTCAAAAGTTCAGGCTCATCATTAGTAGCCATTTCCTGTAGTGCTTCCTGAGGGGCCCCTCCAGAGTTCAGTTGCCAGTTGAAACTATTATGTGACCCTGCTCTGAACCTCAGAATAGTTACACATATACCACAAAGGTCCTGAATTACAGCT
This sequence comes from Lissotriton vulgaris, assembly GCF_964263255.1. Lineage (NCBI taxonomy): Eukaryota > Metazoa > Chordata > Amphibia > Caudata > Salamandridae > Lissotriton > Lissotriton vulgaris. Next base: position 273,424,666 of record NC_141698.1, on the reverse strand, counting down.
AAGGGAGACAAGCAGGAGCCAGGCTGGAAGTTAAAATCCATTAATCAGCCCCTAATTCATTATTGTCAGTTGGGGCAGGGCAGGTGTTGTAACTAATTTTGCAACAATGAAAGCACTTAGCAAGTGCAAAAGATCACTAATCAGGGCGCACTAAGGAAGCAGGTGCCAGCTAAAAAAATATTCTGTGACACATTAATCAGCCCCAAATTAATTCAGGTCACTTGAGGCAGGGAAGGTGTGCTTTGCTTTGCCGAAAATAATGTACACTGGACAACCAGAGGGTGTGGTGATGAAACAGAGGGTGGCATGGGTGGGCCAGAGGGTGGCATGAGTAGTCAGAGAGTGGCAGTGGTGACAGAGAGTGGCAGTGATGAAGAAGAGTGTCCCAAACAGGCTGGACACGTAGAAACAACAAGTTCGCAAAACTTGCGACCCGACAGGTAAGTTCGCAAATTGCGAAATTGTAAAAACCCTCGCGAACTGGCAGAAACACGGGCGAACACAAAAAAAAAAAATCCGCGGGAATTCGCGGATTTTGCGGATTGCGAATCCGCAAATCCGCAAAATTCGCGAACGCGAGATCCGCAAAATTCGCCCATGCTTAGTTGCTTGTTTGTTACGCCTAATGGTGCTTTTATGTTCTTGTATCCTTAGTTTGATACATAGGCATGACGACCAGAAAGGTTGAAGGGCACATGGGCAAGTGATTTGATAGATAACTTTCTCGCTGTTGCAATTCAGGTGCCGTTTTAGCACCCATGGGCGTGGTGTGCCAATATTCACTGCAAGCGTTTTCTTGGTTTGTGGGCATACAGAACAGTTACCACACAGGTGGTGACCTTGTACAGGGGGAAGATTCCACAGTGTCGTTGATGGTTCATTTGAGATTGAGCGTGGTCTAGTGTGCACCAGTTCATCTCTCAAATTCGAACTTCTCTTGAAAGAAAAAAGTGGCGTTGGAATATTATCACCCGCAGTGTTCAATATACGCAAATTTTGCCGGATGATTTTTTGGACCGATGATGAGGCCGTACTGTAAGTGGTGACAAAGGTAAGTCTTTCAAGGGGCAGTTTATCCACAGGGCTTGCTAATAAGACCTCACGATGATTGTTGGAGGCCCTTTTACATGATTTTTTAATCAAAGCACTCGGATAGAGTTGTTGTTTCAACTTGGTAGAAAGAACACTGGCATGTTCTTGGAAGTCAGGTTTCTCAGAACAATTTCTACGAACCCTGAGAAATTGTCCAAAAGGCAGGTTCTCTCTAAGGGAACGTGGATGATGGCTGTCGAACTTGAGCAAGGAATTTCTGGACATAGGCTTCCGGTACAAAGTGCTAGTCAGGTGACCTTCCTTAGGAATAATCAAGAGATCTAAGAATGGAAGTTCTGTGGCACTGTATTCCACTGTGAATCTTAGATAGTGGTTCTGATTGTTAAGCCAATGTTGGAAAGCAAGTACAGACTGTCTGTCTCCACGCCACACCACAAGGACATCATCAATGTACCTCTTCCACAACACCGTTTGATGGTAATACGGGTTGTTGTGGTTGAGGACATGCTGAGTTTCAAAAAGATGGACATATAGATTCGCCAGGCTTGGCGCAAACTTACTGCCCATGGAATTCCCCGATATTTGGAGATAAATCGAGTCTTCGAATTGAAAAAAGTTCTCGGTCATAGCGAGCCTCGCCAGATCCATGATGAAATGTATGGGTGTGATGCTTTCATGAGTGGTGTTTTCCAAAAGTTCTCTCACGGCCTGCAGGGTTTTTTCTTGCGGTATGCAAGTATACAAAGATTCTACATCGAAACTGACAAGAATGTCAGTCTCGGTGTTGAACTCCACCTCTGGTAGTAAACGCAGAACATCCTTCGTGTCTTGAAGGTAGGTGGGCATGGTTTTCACCAGAGGTCTTAGAAAGACGTCCACAAAGGATGAAAGGGGTTCAAGGAGTGAACCAATCCCAGAGATGATGGGTCGTCCTGGGGGGGGCTGGCTGCTTTGTGCATTTTTGGCAGTGCATAAAAGTATGGAGTGACTGGATATAGTGTGACCAAAAACTTGGCCTCTTGAGATGTTATCCAGCCCTCCGCACTCGCCTCTTTCACTAGATTTTTGATTTCAGTTGAAAGTCTCGTGGTAGGATCAACCGACAACAGTGTGTAGGAATTGGTGTCACTTAACTGTCTCAGACACTCGGCACGATAAGAGGTGATGTTCTGGATGACTATCGCACCACCCTTGTCGGCCGGCTTGATGGTAATGTTTTTGTCGTTAGATAAGGTTGCCAGTGCTACTCTTTCTGCTCTGGATAGGTTCTGAAAAATACCAGTTTTGGACAGGTTAAGAGAGTTGATCTCATGTACCACTGCTTTTTCAAAAGTGCCCACTTTGGATGGCACCTGTTGGAGAAGGGGAACAAAAGTTGATTTCGTCTTGAGACCTGTATTCGTTTCTATAGTTGGTTGTGCTAATTCTTTTCTACTATCAGCAAAAAAGAAATGAAGCCGAACCTTTCGAAAGAATTTTTCAACTTCACTGCGAAGCTGGAAGGCATCCCCATTGTTGGTTGGTACAAACCCAAGGCCTTTGTTTAGCACTTGATTTTCCATGGAGGTTAGAGTGCGTGAACTCAGATTGACTACAAGGTCTTCCTCGCTTCCTGGAATGATAGTTATTGGCCTTGCTTGCTGCGGGTGTTTGGAGCATCTGTCTCGTCTGCCCATTGTACTTGGGTTTGGCTCCTCCGTCTGCCTCTGTTCCAGCCCCGGCCTTGTCCTAAAAAAAGCTTGGCTGTCATAAAATTGAGGCTGCATTTGGTAGTGGGACATGGGCGGTGGAAATTAAGGGTATCCCCATGGGGTTGGTGGCCACCAGGGGCCCTGTTGGTACATGTTGCCTTGTCCAGTGCGCCTACGATTTGGGCGATTGTATCGACCTCTTCCTCTCCATTGTGATGTCCCGCTGGTGTCTGAATCGCTAGAGTCAGGATAGGAGGAGGAGGTAGCATAGTTAGACCCATACCCTTTGCCCTGTTTGTAAGTATCCGTGGGTGTGTATTTTTCACCAGTATAGGGATAAATTCTCTCATGGGAGAACTTTGCCAGATCTTTTTTGAATTTTTCAATCTTAGCGAAAAAAATGGGGTCCTTGTATTCCTTGTTTGCTTTGTTTGTTTCTTCTAGTTGTTTCTCAACACGTTTGGTCGTGAGTTTAGTTTTAATTTGGCCTTCCAAAACTTGTATCTCCACAAGGATGGCATCAGCCACCCTTTTGGCAGTCGTGATAATTAAGATCAACCAATCGCGGGTGCATCGCCACGAGATTAGCGACCAGTCTTTTAGAAAGGCTTTGTCCGTGAGAACCAGTCTGGGAGCATTGGTCACAACTAGACCAGTTGGAGCACATTTGCCATGTAGGTACTCGGCCATAATCTGTCCATGAATAATGGTGCGTGAATGGCTCTTCTTTAAATTAGGAATAGTGTCCCAGTCCCCTGGAGGAGTTGGTCCTATAGTAGGTATTGAGTCCAACATGCTGGGATTCTCACTAAGAATGGATGATAGTGTCTCATCATTAAATGCTAAACCTGCAAAATCTGCCATGTTTCACGCCTGTTAAGTGTCGCCAAAAGAGAAGGCAATGCTGTTGGGGCTAGTCTACTCAGAGAAAGACCCGCAGCCGTAGCTGCACTGAATCAGCAAAGAACAAAATATGAGGAGGGTCTAAGGGGAAACAATGTTTATAGACCAGCTTGCACCCTGTCCCCCAACTAAACAATTAAACAACAAAGAAGGGGATGCTAAAGGTCTTAGCGAATACTGTGGAAAAACTAGACACTCAAATGTAGTGTATAGAGAGAAAACAAACCAGAGGAGAGTATAGAGAAAAATACCCATCAGCCCACCCGTAGGCGGAACCTCATTATCTGGGTTAAAGTTAGAAACTGGTATCCACTAGACACCTCTTTAGATCTCTTTTCGAGGGATGCTAGTATAGGATCCTCCAGTGAGATGGACAGCCAACAGGTATTATTAGTGGGCTGAGGGGAAAAAAAAGTTGCAGTGCTCAAAGTGTGAAGAAAAGTGTTAAAAATACCTGTTATGATGACAAAGAAAAACTTTATTAGTGGTGGCCATAATAGCGGCATGATTAAAAGCAGAGTGAAGATAGTATGGAAGGAATTACTATCAGTCATAGATGTTTAGTTGGTCAACATGTTTCAGCCTTAACCGGCTTATGGAACGCCTGCTGGGGGAACTGTTTGGCAAAGAGTCTTTTTCTACCCATATGTCGATTGAGAGAGCGCACAGATCTTTGGCGGCATGACCCCCCCAGGAGCCCCACCTCGGCTGGTGATTGTGAGATTTTTAAATTACCGTGACCGGGACACCGTCTTACACCTGGCCCGGGAGAAAGGGGAGGTGCGCTATGACAAAACAACTTTATCCTTTTACCCAGACTTCACTCAGGCAGTGCAGGAAGCTCGCCGAAAGTTCACAGCAGTAAAAAAGAAATTGCAGGCTAAGGAAATAACGTATGCCATGTTGTACCCCGCATGCTTGAAGATCAACCACCGTGGACGCCATACCTCTTCAACTCTCCCCAGCAGGTTGAGGAGTGCCTGAAGCGGGAACGCAGCGTGGAGCGGAGGGAGGAAGCATCCTGAAGATGATCCAGATCCCACTCGCCTCTATCAGACCCCGGCTGATGGACTATTGTGGTAGAATCGAACATTTGTGGCCTTGAACTGTTCATACGCATACCTGCTGTCCCGAGTTGGTGATGTATATTTCTTGTTCTTTACATGCCGAAATAGTTTGCTGCCGCCTGGGCACACACCGACGCCTCGTCATAGAGTTCCCCACGCATACTGAGGGAATGGATGGGTGAAATAGTGCAGTGGAGTGCTAGAGCGGGAGCCCCTAGCGGTCCCCCCATTGGAGGGCATTCCCATGTTTTCACGGTTGAGGCTTAGTTGAGTGGCTTGGATGACAGTTGATGGGTTGAAAGATTGGGGGGGTGGGAGTGATCTTCCTGGCCAGTTTGGGGGGCCGGAGTCGGGGGGCGGGGACGGGGCAGGGAGGGATCGAGCACACATTGAGATGGAACAAAGGGGGGGATAGATCACTGCAATGGGCTGATAGTGTTGTTGGCGCCTAATGGCCAATAGTAATGGTATTCAGGACGCATTGAATGTGATGTCCTGGAATGTCAGTTGGCTGAATGATCCCAGGAAAAGGCGACAGGTTTTGGGATACTTGGACCGCCACCATGTTTAGGTCCCCCTGTTACAGGAGACACACCTTCCGAGTGGGAGGATGTCCCCGTTTGCCTTCCGCTGGGCGTTGCACCGCTGCTTTGCTTCCTACTCTAGCTATTCCAGATGGGTCATCACCCTAATTAGGAGGGGGGTGAGATTTGTGCAGGGGGGTATGGATGTGGACTCAGAAGGTCTATACTGTCTGCTTTGGGGAAGGTTGAATTCCCAAGAGGTTGTGATTGCTAATTATTACGGGCCTAACATTGATGATGCTCATTCCCTTCTGGCACTTAGGGGGAGCCCCAGCGTGTTAAGCTTGCCTCTATGTCATATGGGGGGGGGAGATTTTAATATGGTCTTAAATCCCAAATGTGATAATTCTCATGCAGTAGCAGCACACTACACCGCTACACAACGCACATTGCAGGACACTTTGCAGTCCGATTATTTAGTAGACACATGGCGTCATTTACACCCCACACAAAGGGAAGGTACACATCACTTAGCAGTGCATAACACGTGGGCCAGGCTGGATTTTATACTGGTAGCACTGGGAATGGTACACTGGATAGGCAGAGCAACACACCTAGCCCGCACATACTCGGATCATTCCCCAGTATTGGTGTCCATTGCCACTCCTGTGGATCTTTCCCCCTTCCTGGGCTGGCGCTTGAACCCGTGACATTTGCAGGATGCAGTGTTCAAATCAGAGATTGAACTAGACGTTCAGAATTTTTTTAACTGGAACATTGACTCTGTGGCGAGCCTTACGACGGTATGGGAGGCATTTAAAGTAACGGTGCGCGGCTTGTGCATTGCTAAGGGGGGAGGGCATACTACGAGACCTCCGGAGGGAGCTACATAAGCTAGAAGACAAACTGAAAACGCTGGAGAGGGAGATTGGCGAAGGCAGAGGCTTCGGGGCACTGCAAGCCACTCTGCGAGAAAAAATATCAGAATATGAGAAGGCGGCGGACAGGGAGTGCAAATTCCGGGGGAAACATCACGTGGCTCGAGTGTATGGAGAGGGGGATCGACCAGGCAAAGCCCTAGCCGGCAACATACGGGCCCCCAGGTTGCAAAAATATGTCGCTGAGGTGCAAGATGAGCAGGGTAATGTGCATTGTGACCTCCCACATCAAATGGAGGTCTTTGTGATGTGTACAGTTTGGTGTAAAACCCTACAGAGAGGCACCCCGCTAGATCTCCACAGCTACCTGGAGGACATAGCACTGGCGTGGCTCGGGGACACACAGCGCAAGTTTCTAGCACTTGATCTCGAGGTCGACAAGATTACTGAAGCCATCATGTCCATGTCGTCAGAGAAAGCGCCGGGTTCCGATGGTCTGCCCATTGACTTTTATAAAGCCTTTGTGACCACCGTAGCACCTATCCTAAAAGCAGTGTATTATGCAGCTTTAGAAGAAGGCGGCTTGCCCGCCACTATGAGGGAGGTGCACATAATGTCCCTGTTGAAGCCCGGTAAGACGCCGCTGCTCTGCGACTCATATAGGCCTCTATCACTTCTCAACAGCGACACAAAGATCCTGGCTAAAGTGCTGCTAGCTTACCGGTCACCAGGGGTACTAGGCAAGGTTGCCCACTCTCCCCAGTCCTGTTCGCCTTGACGATAGAACCCCTTGCTGCAAAATTACGTTAGCATCATAATAATAGGAGTATCGTGTACCCATCTCGGGCAGCTTCTGGTGTCACTGTATGCTGACGATGTAACGTTGTACGTTCACGAACCGCAGGACAACTTAAATCCTATTTTGAGAGAAATCACCAAAAATGGTGCGGTGGCCGGAGTGCAAATTAACTGGAATAAGTCTGCAGTCTTCCCTTTGACTGACAGCACACAGCCACACGGGCTGGACTATCCCCTGGCGTGGGAGACGGATGATTTTAAGTATCTGGGCATCCATGTCTCCCGGGACCGTGATGCGCTGCTGTGGCTTAATTACGGACAGGCTATGGACAAGGTGACTGATAACGTCTCCAAATGGGTCAGACTACCCCTTTCCATGGCAGGGAGGATATCTCTGATCAAAATGAATATACTTCCAAAATATTTATATCTATTTATAAACATTCCCTATCACCCTGGAGCCTTCTTCTTCCACACACTTAACTCACAGCTAATCCGCCTCATATGGGGAGGCAAGCAGGCGCGGCTGAAATTAACCACACTTATGTTGCCATATCGTGAGGGCGGCTTTGACGTCCCCAACTTTGAGAAATATTATTATTGTGCGCAGGCACACTTTGTTGCATACTGGTTCCACCCTCCCCCATATATGCCTCAGTTAGCATGCTGTGAGGAAGGGAGAAGGCAGCCTGTGAGGGAGGGTGCCACTTGCAAGTACAGAAGGCATGTGTGTGTGACACCACCCGCTGCCGCCTGTATGCAAACGCCACCGCCTTTGTGTGCCCAGGGGCGCGCTACCCATCATCTCCCCCATATTGCCGACTGATGCCTCTACCCCCCTGTGAGCAAATTACTCCTGCCATTGTAAGGAATTGTGCCAATTCCTGCTTTCTGGAAAACAACGAATCAGACTTTAGCTTTGCTGATTAATTCTTTACATGTACTAAGAAATTGGTTTCTCTCCAACAGAGCCACTTGTAGTTCCCAGTGTCCTTAATATCACCGCCCGAGGGCCCTTCGCATATCCTGAATGCGGCCGTCTGATCCACACGCACCTGAGTAACTACCTGCCGGCTGCTCTCAGCACTCCCCGCATTGCTCTCTGTATAGCGCCTCTTCATCCCTCCCCAGACAGCGCTTCACCCCCAGTCACCAGGGGCCAAAATACTTCAATCCCCAACCACGGGCTTAGCGCCCACCAGTGCCTGGCACTGCAAACCCCCACACTCCTCCATTTCCATATGTGGCAGGAATGCCGAGGGATTCCTAGGAAGCCCACCCCACCCCACCCCTTCAACCTGAGGCCAAAGAGAAATGAGGATAGCGAGAGGGGAGAAACCCAGATGTAATTGGAGTCCAGGTGCTGTACGCCCGCCTCCCGGAGGAACACTGCCCTTGGGGCATGATGTGCAGAAGGACCAGTGGCCACTATGCGCCCCTGACTCGACATCCGCTATACCTTTGCACAGTGCTTTAAATGGGCCGGTACTCACCGGTACTGAGTACCGGCACTTCTTCATTTTCTCCCCTTGAGTACCGGCACTTTTTTCCAGAAGAAAGAGAGTACCGGTACTCATGGGGATCTGACTTTAACCGAGGCAGCGCGCTCCCTTTATACCTCAAGTTATACTAGGGCAGCACCTTTCAAGCACTGCACGGAATCAATCACAGGAGCTCGTCATCAGGACCCAGCGTGAGCTGCTTTGTAAATCAGAGCAGGGGTGTGTCTGCTGAGTCATTTGCTTATCCAAAGATCTTTCACAGTGGGCGCTAAGAGGGGGCTGTAAAATCTAATGGGTGGCGGTGGGAGGCACTATTTAGGACATAATAAAAGAACGAATGGGAAGGCTTTTACAGTCGCCACGCATCTGAATTGCTTTCTTGCACACTTCCACTTTCACACTTGCTGATTCCTATTTCATCGACCTTGGACAGACCTTAAGACCAATCAAAAATGTGGAGATTGGCACCTGGTTCCCCAGTACAGACGTTGTCAGCTCTGGCCCTAACTCTGGTTTACAAATGTTCCAGGAGAGACTTGTTAATTTATTTTATGCGTTTTTATATAGCGCGGACTTTACTCGAAGGTGTCAGAGTGCTTCAAATTAGGAACAGTGATGATACATGAGGAGAAAATTACAAGTGAACAAATTACAAAAGCAAACGTTAAGTTACATGAGGCAAAAGTGACAATTGTGAGCAAACAAAATACAAGAGTGTAGCGTGGGTGTGGGGTCAGTGACAGACTGGAGACTTCTTTTGGTTAAACTGGGTTTTATTTTTAGTAATGCTTTTCTACTACTGGAAGTCAGTCTCTTCCGGGCGAATTCTGACTGGTCCGTGGCGGCGGTGTGGATCACCGGTCCCGGAGAGGGAACCTCTTGGTGGTCTTCTGGGGGTCTTTTTCTTCTCGCCTCTCGTCACCGTCCAGCCCAAAAGAGAACCAACAAGAGGGATCGCCGTTAGTTTCAGAGTATATACACTGACTGCCCGTGGGGAGACCGTAGTGCAGGGGACACCGCTGAGGAGTGCTAATATTGACAGTGCTCGGTGGAGGCTATATACAGTGGCGGGGTGAGGCAGTGTGAGGTACGGTGAAGGGAAGGACAAGGGATGGTCTGATAGGTAAGGGAGGTAAGGATTGAAGGGGAAAGGGAATGGAACACAGGAATGGGGTGCGGATACGGAAGATATATACAAATAGTCTACACCGGAGGCTCTTCCCCTCTCCTCCACACCTTGGCCGACAAACGCCGCCATACCTGCTTAAGCCACACTCCTCCCTCGGGAGTGTGGCACGGCGCCTCGCGGAGACGTTGGCCTCCTGGCTTGCTGTCACTGTCTTCTCCCTCGCTCCTCCGTTCACTGGATTCCTCGACTCTTCTCACGCTTCTCCCGCTTCGTCCGCCGCTCTCCTCTCCGCTCTCCTTGCTCCTACCGCCTTCCTCCGGGTTGACGTTGCACGACGTGAATAGGATATCCTGCTTCTTTACCATTCCGGATCCATGGACGTCATCAGGGGGTGTGGTCTCGTCATTCTCGTAGAACGCCCAGTTAAAGGGACCTTCACCCTTTTCACTGGTATCGTCATCCCGTGGCCAGGATTCCCAGTCTCTCTGGAGGGAAGGAGGGGATTCAACGTCAGCGACCCACCAGTCAGGCTGCCACCCCACCTCGCTACACTCCTCCCCCCTTGGATACTCCCGATCGGGGAGAATAGGCACTCGGGATAGATAATCCGCATTACCGTTTTCGGTCCCCTTCCTACGTTTAACCACGAAGGAAAAGGGTTGCAGGAACAAGAACCAACGCAGTACCCTGGAGTTGTGGGATTTGTTTCTCTGCATCCATTGGAGGGGTGCATGGTCCGAGTATAACACAAAGGGTTTGCCTTCCAGGTAATATCTAAGTTTGCCAATGGCCCACCGTATGGCCAAACATTCCTTCTCCACCGTGGGGTAGTTACGCTCTCTGGGGTGTAGTTTTCTACTTATGTATAGTAGAGGGTGTTCAATCCCATCCTCCCCCTCTTGTGATAGAACCGCCCCGATGCCCACATTGGAGGCGTCTGTGGCCAGAGTGGAGGGTTTGTTAAAGTCAGGGGGTATTAAAACCAGGCTGGAGGTTATTGCATCCTTCAGGCGTTCGAAAGCCTGTCTGGCTTCTTCCGGAGGGGGTGACACTAGAGCGTTCTCGACGTTCTTTTTTAGTAGATCGGTAAGGGGAGCGGCTGTCTCTGCAAAGTTCACAGTGAAGCATCTGTAATTACCTATGAGCCCCAAGAAAGCTCTCAGTCCCTTCTTGGTGGTGGGAAAGTGGGCCTGGGTTATAGCCTTAATCTTCTCTTCCAGTGGTGCTATACCACCCTCCCCTAGCATGAAACCGAGGTATTTCACTTTAGGAAAGGCTGCTCGGGATTTCTTGGAGTTGACGTGTAAGCCAGCGGTCTGCAGAGCGGTCAGGATCCTGTCTATGTGGTCTATATGTTCTTTCCATGTGGTGCTAAAGATGTCGTCTAAATACACCGACGAGTAAGAAGTGTGCGGGGCTAGGATTTCGTTCATCATCCTTTGAAATGTTGCCGGGGCCCCGTGGAGACCGAAGGGTAAAACATTGAACTCAAACAGGCCATCTTGTTTTGATTATTTTCACCCCTGAGGCGGAAGCCGGGGGTTCTCCATCTTTCCCTCTCGCCCTCGGGCACTAATTAGACTGATTGCCATATTGTGATTTTACTCAATGTAAATATTTTAAACAGTGCGTTTTTATCATTAGTATTGCTGTTTCCTCGGCGCGAGACTCACGTCGCCCCCGAGGCACTTGACAGCCACCTCTTGACCGGCTCAGCCGATCCAGGGCTGACGCCGGGAAGCTACGAGGGGTGACGCCATCTTGGGAGAGGAATACGGGAGCGGTCCAGCAGTTGGACGCTTCCCGCCCTCCCAGTGCATTTAAGGAGCCTCCCCTATCAGCACCCAGATTTGATTATTTTCACCCCTGAGGCGGAAGCCGGGGGTTCTCCATCTTTCCCTCTCGCCCTCGGGCACTAATTAGACTGATTGCCATATTGTGATTTTACTCAATGTAAATATTTTAAACAGTGCGTTTTTATCATTAGTATTGCTGTTTCCTCGGCGCGAGACTCACGTCGCCCCCGAGGCACTTGACAGCCACCTCTTGACCGGCTCAGCCGATCCAGGGCTGACGCCGGGAAGCTACGAGGGGTGACGCCATCTTGGGAGAGGAATACGGGAGCGGTCCAGCAGTTGGACGCTTCCCGCCCTCCCAGTGCATTTAAGGAGCCTCCCCTATCAGCACCCAGATTTGATTATTTTCACCCCTGAGGCGGAAGCCGGGGGTTCTCCATCTTTCCCTCTCGCCCTCGGGCACTAATTAGACTGATTGCCATATTGTGATTTTACTCAATGTAAATATTTTAAACAGTGCGTTTTTATCATTAGTATTGCTGTTTCCTCGGCGCGAGACTCACGTCGCCCCCGAGGCACTTGACAGCCACCTCTTGACCGGCTCAGCCGATCCAGGGCTGACGCCGGGAAGCTACGAGGGGTGACGCCATCTTGGGAGAGGAATACGGGAGCGGTCCAGCAGTTGGACGCTTCCCGCCCTCCCAGTGCATTTAAGGAGCCTCCCCTATCAGCACCCAGATTTGATTATTTTCACCCCTGAGGCGGAAGCCGGGGGTTCTCCATCTTTCCCTCTCGCCCTCGGGCACTAATTAGACTGATTGCCATATTGTGATTTTACTCAATGTAAATATTTTAAACAGTGCGTTTTTATCATTAGTATTGCTGTTTCCTCGGCGCGAGACTCACGTCGCCCCCGAGGCACTTGACAGCCACCTCTTGACCGGCTCAGCCGATCCAGGGCTGACGCCGGGAAGCTACGAGGGGTGACGCCATCTTGGGAGAGGAATACGGGAGCGGTCCAGCAGTTGGACGCTTCACGCCCCCCCTCTACCCTGGATTTAAAGACGACCACCTCCCGTCCGCGCAGCGGGCGGGCGCAGCGGGCGCGCCGACGGCGCGCCGAAGGCGCGCCTAAGGCAAGCCCGTCTGCGCCCGTCAGCGCCAGCTCAGTGCCCAGTGCCAGGACCCCTGGTCATGTAAACCTAAATATACACGCAAGTAGGGTTTACAGCCGCGATCAACTTATGAGCCTTAAGGGAGTGAATCAAGTTGACTGCCGACGCATTATCCCAGGTAACGATAAGCCTCTCAATCTAAAGGTCTGTGGAGTCTGCTGTCTTAGTTTACCGGACATCTTGTGGACACCAATTAAGGCCCTAACCGTTCCCCATAACGTCAAACAGTATGCAGAAGATGATATTATTAACTGTATCCTATTTAATGCCAGATCTCTGGTTAAACACAGCATTGACTGTGCTGACCTGATTTTAGAGAGAAGGGCAAAAATTGTATTTATCACAGAGACCTGGACGGACGCGGCTTCAGGTCCGGACTTGGTCAAAGCTACACCTACAGGTTACTGTTGTCGTGTTCAAGACAGAACAGGTCAAAGAGGGGGCGGGATTGCCATTATTTATCATTCCTCGCTCCAAGGCACATTTCAGACAGTGACCTCACAGTCGTCTGAAGCACTGGGGTTTAAGTTTTCCATCTCCAACCACTGCACCTTCCAAGGCTGCCTCCTATATAGGCCACCAGGCTCCAAAAACAAATTCTTAAATGAGGTAGGCACCTATCTGGAAGCAGCTCTCTGCGTGAAGTCTTTCACCATGCTAGGCGATTTTAATTTTCATCTAGAGGAAGACTCAGACCCTGATACTGCATCCCTAGCCGATGCAATGCTCGCGGCTGGATTGATTCAGGTGGTAAGTGGAGCCACACACGTCAAGGGACATACCCTGGACGGCATTTTCACAAATAATCCAGATCTCCATTTCAGCCATGTAGAGCCTTTAGCCTGGTCGGATCACTCAGTAGTCCTTTTTAAAATCCAACCGCTTGAGCCCAACAGAGCCAAAAAAAACAGAAAGCCGGCCAAACTCTGTAGGCTCTGGAAGGATTTGGATGGCAAAGCATTGGAGGACTACTTGTTAGCCTCCACTTTCTTGCCACCTACAGATATAAATGAAGCAGCTGAAAGCTATACAAATTGGTTAGATCAAGCCTGTACCTCCCTAGTCCAGTCCAAACTCTGCCGCCCAACGCGTATAATACCTTCTGCCCCTTGGTTCACCGAGGAACTACGCGATTATAAGGTGTCATGTAAAAAACTAGAGCGCCAATGGCGCACAAAATATTCAAAGGCAGACAAAATGTTACTTAATGCCAGACTTAAGACATACAAAGGAATGATTAAAAAGGCAAAAAGCGTTTACTTTTGCGCAAAAATTGAGATCGCGAAGAATTCCTCTCAAGAACTTTTTAAAACTGTGACTAATCTAAGTACTTTGAAATCAGTCACTATTCCCCCTAGTCTGGAGCTATGCGAGACTCTTGCAAAATTTTTCTTGGGAAAGGTAGAGCAAATATTTACCGCCCTGGAACATCAAGTGAGGCTCACTCTCAGTGAGAGAACCCATAAGCTCATGCAAAAGAACTCACAGTCCCCGGAATTCGTGGAGTTCAGCCCAGTAAAAGTAGAAGAAACTATAAAGTTATTACTAAAAACTAAATCAGGCTCACCCCACGATCCTTGTCCAGCTGCTGTGGCCCAACTTGCAGCCACTCCCATCTCAGTCATGCTGACTGAAGTTTTTAACATGATGTTTAAAGGAGGAGAATATCCACTGTGTTGGAAGCAGGTCTCCATCGCACCTTTGCTTAAAAAAGCTACTTTAGACATCTCAGATCCCAATAGTTACCGGCCCATAGCTAGACTCCCATTGCCGGCCAAGCTTATTGAGAGGGCCATGAATGCTCAGCTCTGTGACTTCCTCAGATCCTCTCGGGGGCTTGACATGGCGCAACATGGATTTAGGGAGGGCCACAGCACTGAGACTGCCCTCATTAAGTCCACGGAAGAAATTAGGAAGGTAATGGATGTGGGCGGACGGGCGGTCCTGGTGCTTCTCGACCTGTCCGCGGCCTTCGATACGGTCCACCATAGTATTTTGGTGGACCGCCTTGAGGGCTGCGGAGTACGGGGAGTTGCGCTGAGCTTGCTGAAATCTTTCCTCTCGGACAGAGTTCAGGTGGTTGCCCTGGGAGATTTTGAATCCACTCCTTTCACACTCCCAGGAGGGGTTCCTCAGGGCTCCTCCCTGAGCCCCACCCTCTTTAATATATACATCTCCTCCCTCGCCCCGGTGATTCGGTCATTTGGCTTTGAACTTACATCTTATGCAGATGATACACAAATTGTGGTATCTCTGCTCCCGGGTCGAGAGGAGGGAACAGCAGCAAGATTTCAGGACTGTATGACCGCAGTAAGCTCATGGATGGCTAGGAATTGCCTTAAATTGAACTCCTCGAAGACAGAGGTTCTTCTCTTTGGCAATGAGACCAACTTATGGACCCCCAACTGGTGGCCTCAAGAAATGGGAGATCCTCCCATACCTGCCACGACAGTAAAAAATCTAGGGATACTCATTGACAATCAACTTACTTTTAAGGCACAAGTCAATGCCCTCTCATCCTCGGTCCACTGGATAATAAAAACAATAAGGAAAATTCTCCCCTTCCTCTCCAGTAGCAGCAGGAAAACTGTCGTGACAGCATTAGTGCTGTCACGCCTCGATTACTGCAATAGTCTGTATCTACAAGCACAGCAAGGGATCTTGAACAAGCTACAGACGCTGCAAAATGCTGCTGTCCGCTTAATTACAGGTCTACCCAAGTTTGCCTCCGTCTCCGGGGAACTGAGCAAATTGCACTGGCTCCCAGTACGGAAACGTATGATGTTCAAAGCACTGTGCATAGTGTTCAAGGCAGTGAATGGACTAGGTCCGTCTTTCCTTCAACAACACTTCCAGCTGTACAAGCCAGGTCGACATTTAAGATCATCCAATAAATGGCTTGTCAAGACTGATCGTATTAGGAAAGCTCGATGGGGAGGTCGCAGTTTTATCTCCGGAGCAGCTGGCATCTGGAATAAAATGCCCCTCCCCCTAAAACAAAGCACTGGCCTAAGGACATTTAGGAAGAACATTAAAACATGGCTTTTCAATCTATAGGGACTAACATCGCATGGAGAAAGCACATCATTTCAGCGCCAGGACACCTGCCCGGTAACAGTGCGCTTAATAAATGGTAAAAATAAATAAATAAATCTTCTGTGGCGAAGGCCGTTTTACGTTTGTCTTCCTCTCTCAACGGGAAATGCCAATATCCCTTGGTCAGGTCCAACGTTGTGATAAAGCGTACTTCACCAATCCTTTCGATGAGTTCATCGACACGGGGAATTGGGAAGGAGTCAAAGGATGATATGGCATTCAGGGCCTAAAGTCCATACAGAACCGGGTTGAGCCATCTGGTTTGGGGACCATGACAATGGGGTATGACCAATTGCTCCTGGATGGTCTTATGACTCCAAGTCTGAGCATCTCCTGCACCTCTCTTCTTATGTCCTGTCTACGGGCTGCTGGTATACTGTACGCCCTTTGCTTTACTATCTTCCCTTCCTCGGTCTCAATGCAGTGTTCGGCCATTGGTGTTCGCCCTGGTGATTTCGAGAAAAGACCGGAGAAGAGACGCAAAGTGCCTAGCAGCTCCTTACGCTCTTCCTCGGTCAGGTCTGGGTTGATAGTTAACTGATCTAGTGTCGATCTCTCTTCCTGAGATGGCACACTGAAGTGGGTGGCTTTGGGTAAAGGACCGATCCACTTCTTCAGGATATTGATATGGAAGCACTGCTGCCTTGTAGGGGACGTTTGCAACCTGTAGGTTGTTTTACCTATTGTCTCAATGACCTTATATGGCCCCTTCCATTCACTCCTAAACTTTTGTGTCGAGGAGGGAAGAAGTACCAGTGCCCAATCACCCTTTTCCAGGGTCCTCCATTTTTTCCCTTGTCATAATGGTGTTTTTGCCTTCGTTGGGAGGTTTCTAGGTTGGAATAAGCTAGGTCCCTTAGCTTTCCTAACTTCGATTTTAGTTTCTGGGTGTATTCCAACAAGGACATTTGGCTTGTGGTCTCTTCTTTTTCCCAGGCCTCCTTCGTTATCTCCAGAAGGGAGCGGGGCTGGCACCATAGAGAAGCTCGAAATAGGAATACCCCAGGCTACTTTGTACTTAAGCCCGGAGGACGTAAAGAGCTAAGGGCAACATCTTGTCCCACTCCTTGTTTTCTATGGATAGCATCTTTTTCAACGTGGCCTTGAGCGTCCTGTTGTAATGCTCTACAAGACCGTCAGTCTGGGGGTGGTAGGCTGAAGTGCGTATGTGTCGTAAATCCAATTGGGCGCACACTTCTTTCATCAATTTTGACACAAACGGTGTGCCCTGGTCGGTCAATATTTCCCTGGGGAACCCCACCCTCGAAAACAGCTCTATCCGTTTCTCGGCTACGTTTTTGGAGGTGGGGAACTCAGTGTGAAGGGCTCGGGGAATCTTGTGTTGTAGTCGACTATTACCAAGGCGTATGTGTGTCCCCTTGCTGTACGTGGTAATGGACCTATCAGATCTATTCCCACCCGCTCGAATGGATTCCCTATCACAAGCAGGGGCTGGAGAGGGACCGCCGCAGGTCTATGCATGTTCTTCTGGCAGACCTCACACTGCTTACAGTACATCGCAGTCTCTTTATATATGCCTGGCCAGAAGAAGTGCTTGACAATGTTTTGTGTGGTTTTCTCTGCGCCTGAGTGCCCTGCGGTCAGGTGCGCATGAGCGTAAAAGAGGATCTGTTCTCTGAACGCCTGTGGCACCACTAGTTGGATGGGTATTTCAGGCTTTCCTTCCCTATACAGTAGCTCGTTCTTTATCAGGAACCGAGGGTAGGTACTCTGAGAGGATGACTGTGCTACGTGAGCCGATTCCCAGGCGTTAAGGAGGGTTGAGTCATTAGCCTGAGCAAATCTGAAGCTGCGGTCCAATACCCAAGGTTCTGAGGTGACATAGGTATTCTGGGGCTTCTTATCTCTCCCCTTAATTTTGGTTTAGAACATGGACAGGAAGTCCGGGTTATCCACCCCTATAATCAGATCCTCTGGTAGGGTGTCTACTACTCCTACCCTAACGGAATAAGGGGTCCTTCCCTCTGGGTGCAGGGTGAGGTGGGCTACCGGATATGGCTTCACATCCCCGTGTACGCACCGAATGTGTACTAAGACCTTGGGATACTCTTGGGAGGGCAGTACTAGTCTTTTTTGAATGACGGATTGCCTGCAGCCCGAATCCAACAGGGCCTTAACTAATGTCTGGTTCACATATACCCGTACATAGAAGGACGGCCCCATCTCTGCTGTGTACATCACCGCCTTGGGGATGTACCCGACTTCCATTGGTTCCTCCGTACTTCGTCTGGGACACAGCCGGGCGATGTGTCCCCACTCTCCGCATTCGAAACATTGGGGCCCCCTCATCGGAGCCACCTCCATCCGTACTGGTCTTGTTTTGGGGATTTATAGACCGGATTTGCTTTTCCTCTCCGGCTTCATTAAAGGGGCGGTTTTATGGCCTTTGTCTGTGTCCCAGGGAAAAGATCGTGGCTGCGCCCTCGTATAATTGGAGGCCATCTCGATAGCTTGGGTTAACGTGAGCCCCGAGTGCTGCTTCAACCAGCGTTGTGTCCCGTAAGGTAGAGCCTCCATAAACTGCTTGAGGTATATGCTCGACATTATGTCCTCTTTGCTACGACTTTCCAGCTTCAGCCATTTATCCGCTGCCATTTTTAGACGTAGAAACAGTGTCTTTGGGTTCTCCCCGGTCACCCCTCTCTCTTTCCTGAACCTCAGTCTGTAGGCCTCTGCGTCTAGTCCCAGATGGTCTAGGATCACGTCCTTTATCTCAGCGTAGGGGGTATCCCCAGCGTGATTCGCGACTTGATATGCCGCTTGGGCTTCCCCTGTCAAGAGCGGAGCCAAAAAGTAGGGCCATTTGTCCTCGGGCCATCCGCAAGCCCGCGCAGCCCTCTCAAAGTTTGTAAGAAATGAGTCGGGATCTTCCCCTGGCACGTATTTCTGTAGAGACACCCCTGCAGGATGGGGTGCCGTATTTCTCCTCTCGAGGGGTGTAGACCCTGCGGGATTCTGGACTGCCTTTTGTAGACCCTCTATCTGGGCACTGATAGTGTTCTTGAACATAGTCGGATCAGCTTCCGCTGTGGTTAGCTGTTGACCAACAAACAGCCCATTCCAGTTTCTGCTGCCCCTCAATCAGGTGTTGTATGACCTGATCCATCGTGGATGTCTGGATAGAGGGGCCCAATCCCACTTCTGACACCAGATGTAGCTTGGGTGTGGGGTCAGTGACGGACCGGAGACTTCTTTTGGTTAAACTGGGTTTTATTTTTAGTAATGCGTTTCTACTATGGGAAGTCAGTCTCTCCCGGGCGAATTCTGACTGATCCGTGGCGGCGGTGTGGATCACCGGTCCCGGAGAGGGAACCTCCTTGTGGTCTTCTGGGGGTCTTCTTCCTCCCGCCTCCCGTCGCCGTCCAGCCCAAAAGAGAACCAACAAGAGGGATCACCGTTAGTTTCAGAGTATAACACTGACTGCCCGTGGGGAGACCGGAGTGCAGAGGACACCGCTGAGGAGTGCTAATATTGACAGTGCTCGGTTGAGGCTATATACAGTGGCGGGGTGAGGCAGTGTGAGGTACGGTGAAGGGAAGGACAAGGGATGGTCTGATAGGTAAGGGAGGTAAGGATTGAAGGCGAAAGGGAATGGAACACAGGAATGGGGTGCGGATACAGAAGATATATACAAATAATCTACACCGGAGGCTCTTCCCCTCTCCTCCACACCCTGGCCGACAAACGCCGCCGTACCTGCTTAAGCCACACTCCTCCCTCGCAGAGACGTTGGCCTCCTGGCTTGCTGTCACTGTCTTCTCCCTCGCTCCTCCGTTCACTGGATTCCTCGACTCTTCTCACGATTCTCCCGCTCCGTCTGCCGCTCTCCTCTCCGCTCTCCTTGCTCCTACCGCCTTCCTCCGGGGTGACGTTGCACGACGTGAATAGGATATCCTGCTTCTTTACCATTCCGGATCCATGGACGTCATTAGGGGGCGTGGTCTCGTCATCCTCGTAGAACGCCCAGTTAAAGGGACCTTCACCCTTTTCACTACTATCGTCATCCCGCGGCCAGGACTCCCAGTCTCTCTGGAGGGAAGGAGGGGATTAAACGTCAGCAACCCACCAGTCAGGGTGCCGCCCCACCTCGCTACAAAGAGGTAGCAAACGATACGTTACAGGAGGAAAAAGTGATATGTGTACAGGTTACGAAAGCATACAAAGTACAAGTAGAGGTATAGTACTGCAATAAATGGCAGACACTCCAGCACAAGAACGAACGTTACATGAGGCAATGGTGGCACTTGCGCAAGTATCTAAAGCAAACAAAATGTAAGAGGTAGCAAACAGTATGTTACAAGAGAAAAGTGACGTGTGCATGTTACAAAAGAGTACCAGTACTGGACAGATGGCTCAGTGGGCTGTAGGCCACCGGTTCGATTTAAGGCAGGCTGGAGCAGCATGTAATCCTTAGGCGGTTGATAAAATGCATGCAGATTTCGTGCATACAACCTTGGCACGGTCAAAAAGCTAACCCCGCCCCATGTCCCCCCTTAGCCCCGCCCTAAACTCCGCCCACTGCTCCTTTTGGTGAGTACCTGCACTTATTTTTTTCCATTTAAAGCACTGCCTTTGCACTGAAAGAGGTGGACAGGTCTTTTGACTGCAACTAAGGCAATCGTAGCAGCGCTGATCCAATGCCCTGCCCCCTCACGTGCACTTCCATGGTCCCCGAAGCAGCCGCTATTCTTTAAAGCCATAAACCCTGCGTTTACCTAGAACCCTTCCCTTGGCTGACTTACCAATAAACAGGCATTCATTTCCGTGTCCGTCCTTAAAGTCTTCAATCAAGAAAGCGCTCTTCCCCCACACTAACCCCCCTCATACCTCATTCATGTCCTGGAGTCCCACATGTTATTAATTTGCAAATCCTACAATAACCCTCCTACCAATCCCAGAGACAAACACGCTCAAGAGCGTCATTCCTGACAATCTGAGCGCTCAGTCACTGCATGCACACAGTGTCCTAGGACCCCTCCACCCCTGCTGTCAGCTGCACCGAGCCACAGGCTGGTGTCAGTCAGCGCTGCGGCTTTGCAGCTCAGTCTTCCCCCCCACTGTAACATGACCCTACATCCGTCCGTGCGCATGGTTACCTCATGGGACTGCGTCCCTGTCCATCTCCAAGCTTGGCCACTCACCGGAGGCTTAGTTGTCCCCAAAACCCTCACTCCCACATATCAGGACCACTCTCTCATATCCAAAGGGGACAAAACCCGCTTCCTGTGAACTTAATACTACTGCCCGCCCAAGAGCCCACTGCATATGCGTCTCTGAAATGACTGGGCACTCTGGGGCCCGGGCAAAGGGGTGCGCTCACTGTTCCATCCGGCCTCGAGGCTTAGCCTTCACTATGGCTGAATGCCCCCCACAGCTGACAGGCGGTCTTGCGGGGCACCCCAGGGACGAACGGTGCGCAGGAGAACCCCCAGCCCCCCACTGTCAGATCTGTAATAACCCATCTCAGCATATGTGCGAGGGTCAGGGGGAGAACCGATGCCCCCAAGACCCTCCAAACCCAGGGGTGACTTGCGGTGTCGTGGCCCTATCATGAAAGCGCAGAAGGCCGGGCCCCACGTTCTCTCCCCTCGCTTGATGAGAGGGCCACCACACACCCAGCCCCGTGCCCCTCAGTCGGGCAGACACTGCACTGAGCCATGGAGAGAGTCCACAGTCGGGCTCCTGCCCCTGTTGGAAGCCCACCCTGTGCGACCCTGCATCCGTCCCGATCCACCCAGCACCATCCATACACTGCTGCCTAGCAGACTATCCATCCTAAGGCCTCACGGCTCCCCTAGCCCTCCCGCAACACCCGCCCCTCACCTCACATTCTGCAGCAGCACCTCTCTTCTCCGTAACCTTCCCAGGAGAAAGAGGGTGTTGCGACCCGCGCTTGTGCTTAAATACCCACCACCTCCAGCCAAATTCCTTGCCTAAATTTATGGCTGGGCTGAACCCCGTGTCCTAATCTGCTGCCAAGCCAGTTCCCTGCCTATGCTCCCCTTAACCTCGCCCTTTCCAGCCCGGATTCTGCTCCCAGGGGGGGTGGCCTCCACTAAGGCCCCGGTCCAACCACATCCCCCACATTTGGGGTGGGGGCCGAACCAAGGGGCATTTTCAGTTTAAGACTCCCAAGTCCTCATCTATTCTACCATCCTCTTCCGGGTACGGGGCATGTAAGCAACGGCAGCCTCCAACCCCCATGACAGGCAGATGCAGAGGGGCAAAGAAGCCGGAATGAAAATGCCATCAGGCGGCCCAGTTAGGTTTTTCGAAAGCTGTCATTCTCACCAGATAAACTTCCTGGTTTGGAGTGTTACCAGCCAATTAGCATGAAGCTTGTGGTCTGGAGGCTCCACGGATCCTCTGTGCCTTTAAATACTGATACTTTTTTAATTTTCATTTCCTCAGCAAATACTGAACGGATTTGCACCATTTAACAAAAGGGGTTCTTTCTGAACCATGGGCTACCTTTTTGCCAAATTTGGTGTAATTTCATTCAGCAGTTCGGGCTGTAGCCATGTATAAAGTTTCCTACGGAAAATTGCATTGGGAAAACATGTTTTGGGAACCCCTTTTTTCTCGGCCCCCGCTTGCCGAATCACCCCAAAACTTTCAAGATATAAGATGACCGGAGCACCCCACAAGTTTTGAAAATTTTGCGAAGATTTATCAGCCGGCGCCAAAGTTAATGGGAATAGAATGTTGCGAATTTCCTATGGAAAATAGGTTCTAACTATAACTGCCTACTGGCGACCGACAGTAGGATATATATATATATCTCCTACTGGCTGTCGCCAGTAGATATAGTTAGGGCCTAGTTACCATAGGAAGAGCATTTTATGTTTTGACAATAACTTTGGCGTAGTTTGACGAGCCCTCACAAAACCATCAAAACTAGTTTGACGCTCTATTCAGCTGCTGTCTTGAAAGTTTTCGGGTGAACCATCAAGCAGGGGGGTTCCAAAAGGCATTTTCCCTATGTTAATTTCCATAGGAAACTTTAGAGACAGCTACAGCTCAAACTGCTGAACGGAATTACACCAAAATTGGCCGAAAGGTAACTGTAACTACTGAATGAATTTAGTCCATATCACAAAAAAGGCAATTCCCTGAACCAACATATTTATTTAAATACATTTCCAGTTGTATATCTAGGGAGGCAGAGGATCCGCAACCCCTCCCGATCTTGTGCTGAGATCTGATTGGCTGCCAACACTTCTTGGTTGAACCAAGACACAGAAAAAAGAAAACAAAAGTGGCTGTGCAGAAAGACCCTGACCTCCTAGGCCTCTTGGGGGGGGGTGCCCCCAGTGCCCACCCCGTGCCAAAAAAGCATTTTCTTAAAAAGCTATCTGGTGGGAGTTGCTCTGGATCTGTGAATCCCACCGAGCATGTTCTTTGTTATTACTCAGCCCCTGGGTAGGCCAGGTCCCGGGGGCATTTGAATATCACCAGCGGGGGGTGCATGCCCCTCCGCCTGGGGCTTAGTAATCCCCCAGGGACCACCACCTTCCTGGGTTTTCATTTCAAATGTGGGGGATACCCTTATGGCCTCCCCGCTGTCCTGGGAACCACCAACTCCTGATGGCTTTATGTATAAAAAAAAAACAGAGAGCCGCACAGATGCACCCAAAGCCCTGAGGGCAGGTCAAACTAAGGGAATTGATTCCGCTTTGGATCCGAGAGAGGCTGGAATCCCAGTGTGTATTATAAAACAAAAATGCCTCTGACACCATAGATCAAATAACCAATATTTTTTCCCAAAATATTTTTTAATTATCCTTGGGGTATAATCATATATACTGTTTGATTTTTCACATTTGTTTTACAAAAACATTCATGCCTGTCACTAGGCAAACTAGACACTATTATCTTACCTTCTCTTATCTCTTCTCTAGATATATAAACGTCAAAAAACAATCAACACAATGTGCCCAATGATTATACACAGTGCGAAAAAAAGGGTTTTGAATGTTTTTGTAAAACAAATGTGAAAAATAAACAGTATATATGATTATACCCCAAGGATAATTAAAAAATCTTTTGGGAAAAAATAGTGGTTGTTTGATCTATGTTGTCAGAGGCATTTTTGTTTTATAATACCCAAAGCCCTGAGGGCCTCCACCTCCTGTAGGCAAATTTGAAGCTCAGACCCGCTCCTGGAGCAATAGATGACCTTTGGGATGACCACCCCTCCAAGACTGAATCCCGTGGTGCTACCCCAGGACATAGCTGTTTGCTATGGCTTGGCGGGGCTGGATTCCCCAGGGCTGAAATCAGCCTGGGGTTGGGGCTGGGCAAGAGCCCTCCCCCACTGAAAAAAGGACTGGCACCTGGGATGGAGGTCACTGATGTAATATGTGCAATGTCATAAGTGATCTCACTCATGATATGGTCAGTGACGTTGTTTGAGGTCGTAAGCAGTGCATTGCAGGGGCATACATTATAGTTAACTCAGTTATCTAAAATAAAAACACATAGAGATAGAGTCCTTACCTTAGAATTACCCCCAGGCGTCCGACTGGATCCGGAAAGTTTTCGTCAGCAGTACCCCTGCTCTTCGAAAGGTGGTGGTGTGCGGCTCCGCGTCCGTCGTTGGCGTTGTGTTCCCCAAGATGACCTTGCGGCAGCTACTTAGATGCTGCCCTTGTGCGCTGACATCAGTTCTTTTTTTCTTTGCGCCAGCAACCACAGATCCGGAGAGAGTGGTACCCCCAGTAATTTTTAACTGAGTTTTTTTAGGCTTCTTACCTCTGCTTTTTTGAGTCGATTGACTCCTCGTGTCGTAGGGATGCTCGGTTTCAAGTCTTGCGGGGACAGTCCTTGGATGATGTCGGTGACGGACCCGCACCGCATTTGTCTCTACTATCTGGTAGAGACATCTAGCCACAGATTCCTTAACTTAGAATATCCCCAAGTTTCAGACTGGATCCGGAAAACTTTCCGCAGCAGCACCTCTGTTGTTGGGTTTTAAGGGTTCTTAGCCTAGGACCCCTTTTTTCCCCAGGAGCGAAGAGAGTGTCCTTTCCCTTCCCAGAAATACCGCTGCCCTGTGCTCAAGATAAAACACACCAAAATGGAGCCTATATTTCCAAAAGAGGAGGGACCAAAAAGAACCATTCAAGAAGTCCACAAAAGCAGCCGACTGGGAGGAGGTCGAGTCCAGCAGGAATGTGGAAAAGCTATGTGGAAGAAGAACAATATGGTATCTGTCAGTGATCAATTAGTTAAGCAAACTCTAAACTCCCACTCTATGTATTGTGCACACCTCCAACTTACTTGTGTGTGGCACTGGTAGCATTCAATGGTCTTCTATATCCGTAGAGAACCCCCAGCCTTGGGCAAGTAATGAGTGTCTATTGGCTGGAGTTCTAGGAAGACCTTGCAGGATTTCCCAAAAAAAAAATAGCACAATGTCTAATTGCACAAAGTTCCAGCGCCCCTGCACTTTAAAAAAAAAAAAAAAATTGAAAAAGGGAAAGCTCCAGTGCAATAAGAAATATAAAAATTACCACGCGCGACCCCATGTTCCTGAGAATTTATTATCACAAGCCCCACATGGGGCCGATGCCAAAAGCACGAATGAAAAGCTCCCAACTCGGAGCTCTAAGAAAAGGAAGGCGGGGCGTCCCCCGTGGGCGTCAGCTGCTCGATAAACAAAACGTGTACTCGCGTTTACAAGAAGAACAAAAATGCAGAGGAGGTTTAGCAAAGTTATCCAACAAGCAATGCAGGAACGTGGGGTGGCAACTCACCATGAGAAGGGAAAGTCTGTCAAGAGGTTACACAGAGAATAATGCTCTGCCTTGGCAGGGAGGTAGTACGAGCTGTCGTTGCGGCTTCTCAGCTGGAGAGGAGGTTTCACTGCGGGTAGCGGGAGGGAAAAGGAAAGAGGACAATTCCAGGGCATCCTCGTGTTTCAGTAAACTGCAGGTAGAGAAAGTAATTAGCGCGACCTAGCGCAATGGAGGGAAGCAGAATCGAGAATCCAACAACAGGGGTCAAGGTAGCTTTATGAGGCTGTACAAGAACAGGAATCCAAAACCAGGAGAGCTGGGCCACTGCCAACACAACGAAAGCCAAGCACTGGGCCAGGTAACTTGCTGGCTTATATCTTCACCATCAGCTGACCAATCCTAGATCAGTATGGGAGTGTGCACAATCCCCTTCTGCCTCAAAGCCTTCTGGGAGATGTAGTCCATTAGTCGTGCATGAAGCCCGACTCCTAACAGTTCTCCCCGCTAAAGGCCGCCTCACAGGTCTGTGTTTGGAAGGGTGTAGGGCATGAAATCTCCGTACCAACAGGGGAGCATGTACATTTTCAGCAGGTTCCCATGTTCTATCCTCTGGTGAATATCCCACCCAATCTATTAGATATTGCAATTTACCTCGGTGTCTTCGGGAATCCACTATCTGTTTCACCTCGTATTCTAATTTCTCTTCAACCTTAATAAGAGGTGGTGGGAGTTCAGGTTAAGAAGGAAGAGTGTACGGTTTTAACAGAGAAGAATGGAACACAGGATTTATTAGCATTTCCGGTGGCAGGTCTAGTTTCACTGTCACAGCATTGATAATTCGACTGATTACAAAAGAACCTAAATATCTGGGCTGAAGCTTACGAGGCCCTGATAAACGTAAATGTCAGGTGGCTAACCACACTTGTTCTCCTACTTTATAAGAGGGAGCAGGCGGTCTGTGTTTATCTGCTTGATCTTTCATGCGTTCCTTGGCTATCAGTAATGCTTTTCTGGCTTTTTCCCAAATGGATAGAAGGAGCTTATGATGGTCTGTCACAGCTGGTGTGTTAATATCAGAAGGGGTTAATTCCACAGGGAGGAATTTAGAATGATATCCAGTGTTGAAGAAACAGGGTGATACTTTGGAAGTTGAGTGCGGAGAGTTGCTATAGGCAAATTCAGCTAGAGGCAAGGCTTGAACCCAGTCACTAGTGATGGTGCTAAGTAAACATCTTACGAATTGCTCTAGCATCTGTTTTGTTCTCTCTGTTTGGCCATTTGTTTGCGGATGGAAAGCCGTGGAGAGACTGTGATCAATGTGGAAAATTGTACATAATCCTTGCAAGAATCTGGAGATAAACTGAGGGTCTCGGTCTGACAAGATCATGGAAGGCAGTCCATGAAGTCGTACTATATTGTGGATAAATGCTTCAGTAAGTTCCATAGCAGTGGGTGGTTTCTTAAGGGGAATGAAATGGGCCATTTTGGACAATATGTCTACTACCACTAATTTAGTGTTGTATCCTTGAGTGGGAGGCAGATCTGTGATAAAGTCCATGCTAATGGATGACCAGGGACTGTTGGGTATAGGCAATAACCCTGCAGGAGCACAATGTAAGGTTTTTTTGTCTGGCACATGTAGGACAGGCTTTAACATATTCAGAAATGTCATGATTCATTCCCTTCCACCAAAACCAGTGTTGACAGATATGTAGGGTTTTTGTAACTCCCGGATGACCTGCCATAGGTAGAGCATGACACCACTTTATAGTCATTTTCCGGATCTCAAGGGTGGAAAGAAACGGTCATCATGGTAAAACAGACTGTCTTTTATCTTATGTCGTGGATCAGTCAACCATTCTTAATGATCTAGAGATGCCAAAGCTTGTTCTAGGAGTGAGAAAAAGCAATCTTATTGCTGTCGGAGAAAGAAAGAATACAGACTCAGTTTGTGATCTGGGATGATAGGCATAGGGTCATCCCCAAAGTCTTTATGTTCTTTTCCTAGACGTGACAGGGCATCAGCCTTGCCTTGTCAGACCCCAGGACGGAATTAAATCACAAAATCATATTCACAAAAAAAGGACACCCACCTCATTTGTCTTGTTGTAAGTGCCCTAACTGTTCTGAAATATTGAAGATTCTGATGATCGGAATAGATGGGGATAGTGCGTGGGGACCCTAACAGATAGTGACGCCATTCTTGAAAAGCCATTTTAATGGCCAGAAGTTCCCTCGCCCCAATCGTATAATTTTGCTCAGCAGATGACAGAGTCTTAGAAAAATAAGCTATTGGGTGGAGAGTGCCAGTTTTAGGATCTCATTGTGACAACACCCCACCAACCGCATATTGGGAAGCATCAGCTTCTACAAAATATGGTTGGGTTTCATCTGCATGGCGAACAATGGGTGCTGAGGTAAAGTGAATATTTTTTCTGCTCGGAAGGCATTGTCCGCCGCTTGATCCCATTTAAGCACTGCCCCCTTTTTCAGAAGTCTAGTGATGGGCGTGATTAAATCAGAAAAATGACTAATAAACTTCCTGTAGAAGTTTGCAAAACCCAGAAAGGATTGCACCTCTTTAACGGTGGACGGGGTATTCCAGTTGGTGATTGCAGACATCTTAGCTGGGTCCATATGTATACCTTCTGGGGAGATGAAAAACCTTAGAAAGGCTACCTTGGGGGTGTGAAAAAGGCATTTATCTAGCTTGCCAAAAAGGTTATGCTCCTGTAACTTAGGAAGGATTAAAGTGACGTGGTCTACATGCTCTTTTTCGTTCTGGGAATAAATCAAGATGTTGTATAAATAGACGATGACAAAGACATCCAAGTATTCACGCAGGATATCATTATTGAAAAATTGAAAAGCGGCAGGGGCGTTACACAACCCAAAGGGCATAACGCAATATTCATAAAGGACAAACTCCGTCCTAAAAGCCTTCTTCCACTCATCTCCCTCTCTGATTCGGATTAAATGGTAAGCTCCTCTTAGCTCACGTTTGGTAAAGATGGTGGCTTTTCTGACTTGGTCTAATAGATTAGAGATGAGTGGAAGAGGGTAATTGTTTTTAATGGTTATTTTGTTTACGGCACGATAGTCTAGACATGGTCTCAATCCTCCTTCCCTCTTAGGGATAAAAAAGATAGGAGATGAGACGGGTGAGGTCGAATGCCTTATAAATCCTTTCTTTAACATATCCTGTAAATACTCAGACAGGTATTTCATCTCGGGTTCGGTGAGGGAGTATACTGTACTCACCGGCAGGTATGCTCCAGGGACAAGGTCGATTCTGCAGTCGTAAGGCCTATGCGGTGGGAGGGCTACTGCTTTAACTTCATCAAAGACATCACCGAATTTTTGATATTCCAATGGTAGTAAAGAGGAGTCCGTGGAAGAAAGAGAACAACACAGCGGAGTATGCCAATGGGTGATGTCTCGGTAGCAATGAGTCATACAATAAGGTGAGCATAACGTCACCCTCGTAGAAACCGATCAATATGTGGATTATGTTGTTGGAGCCAAGGAATTCCATGAATGGCTCCAAAGGTGGGGGTGTCAATTAAATCAAATGAAAGTACCTCTGAGTGACCATTGTCGCACATTAAGACGATATCGGGAGTTTGATTTGTAATCATGCCTGATGATAGCTCCGAGCCATCCATTGCTCTTACTTTTTCCGGATGTTTTTTCAACAAGAATTTTAGCCCCAAGGCCCTAGCCATGGCTATGTCTAAACAATTACCAGTATCCCCAGAGTCAAGAATAATAGACATAAGTCTATGCTGAGATGGTAGACCGAACACCACATTTATACAGAAATGTTTCGGCACAGGAATCAGGGTGTCAGCCAGGAAACAAGAGGTCTGGGTAACTTGAGACTTGAAGGAGCGACCTCTACATTCCCCAAGTCAGTCAGTTTTCCAACTGCACAACCAGACCAGTTCGGTTGGTCGCTGTCTTTATGGTACGCTTAGGTTTAACTGGACAGTCTTTAGCGAAATGGCCACCCTTGCCACAGTATAAACAGAGGTTTCTTCTTCTGCGTTTGTCTTTTTCTTAGCTGGAAAGAGGTCCTCTGACACCGCCTACCTCCATAGGTTCACTAGTATCTTTTGCTTCCTTCTTATCGCTTCTAGCCAGAAATAAACGAGAATAGTCCCCTCTAGTCTTTTCTCCCTCCCTTTCAGAGAGACGATGGTCTAGCTTAACTACTAGATCCATAAACGCAGAGCAGTCTTCAGGGGGGTTCACTATCTGAGAGAGGATATCTTTAAGTTCATCTTTGAGTCCTCTATAAAACAAGGAAGTTCTTTTCTCCTCAGGCCAGTGAGTTTCGGTGACTAACTGATTAAAGGTAGTTACATATGTTAGCAAATCCCGGGACCCTTGCTTTAGGTTCAGTAGTTCGTTATCACTAGCTTACATATAAGAATGGCGTGCAACAAAGACTCCTCATTCTCTCTTTAAACGAGGACAGATCATATAAAATAAGATTGTCATTCTCAATGAGAGGCACAGCCCAAAGTGCTGCATTGCCGCTTAGATATGAAATTATAAACGCCACCTTTGCTGCATCATCCGGGAAAGAGGTAGCTCTGCACAGAAATTAAAGGTGACACTGGTTCATGAAAACCCCATATTTGCTGATATCACCACTAAACCTTTCAGGCATTGCTTGAGGGGTCTGAGGGGGAGTGGCCACTGTGACATTAACTGGTGAAGATGTTGAGTCTGAGGGAGCAGGAACATATGGAGGGGCTGAATGTAGCTACGCTTATGTTTAGGTGTAGTGTCTGTCACCCTGACCTCTAATTGTTTCTGTGACTTCAACACGTTACGTAGAGTGAGAAGTCGTTGGTTTTCTCCTCTAAGTAATTTAAGTTTGGTTTTGAGGTCAACTACCACTGCAGCTAGTTCCCTCATAGTAGACTCAGTACTCTCAGTGGACATGGCCTCATCCATGCCGGCTGAAGACAGGATTCTCGCTCAGGGGGAAATACATTTTGTGGGCTTGGCATTCTACTGTTGGGTTTTAAGGGTTCTTAGCCTTAGACCCCTTTTTTCCTCAGGAGCGAAGAGTGTCCTTTCCCTTCCCAGAAATATCACTGCCCCGTGCTCGAGACAACACACACAAAAGGGAGCCAATATTTCCAAAAATAGAGAACCCAAAAAGAGCTATTCAAGAAGTCCCCAAAAGCAGCCGACTGGGAGGAGGTCGAGTCCAGCAGGAATGTGGAAAAGCTATGTGGAAGAAGAACAATATGATATCTGTCAGTGATCAATTAGTTAAGCAAACTCTAAACTCCCACTCTATGTATGTATTGTGCACTCCTCCAACTTACTTGTGTGTGGAACTGGTAGCATTCAATGGTCTTCTATATCCGTAGAGAACCCCCAGCCTTGGGCAAGTAATGAGTGTCTATTGGCTGGAGTTCTAGGAAGAGCTTGCAGGATTTCCAAAAGAAAAAATAGCACAATGTCCAATTGCACAAAGTTCCAGCGCTCCTGCGCTTTAAAAAAAAATAACCCAAAGTATGTGGAAAAGGGCAAGCTCCAGTGAAATAAAGACTATAGCAATTACCACGCGCGACTGCGTGTTCCTGATAATTCAATATCACAAGCCCCACACGGGCCGGGGCCAAAAGCACGAAAGAAAAGCTCCCAACTCAGAGCTCTAAGAAAAGGAAGGCGGAGCTTTCCCCGCGGGCATCAGCGGCTCGATAAACAAACAACACGTACTCACGTTTACAAGAAGAACAAAAATGCAGAGGAGGTTTAGCAAAGTTACCCAACAAGCAATGCAGGAACGTGTGGGGGCAACTCACCATGAGAAGGGAAAGTCTGTCAAGAGGTTACACAGAGAATAATGCTCTGCCACGGCAGCGAGGTAGTACGAGCTGTTGATGCGGCTTCTCCGCTGAAGGGGAGGTTTCACTGTGGGTAGCGGGATGGGAAAGGAAAGAGGACAGTTCCAGCGCATCCTCGCGTTTCAGTAAACTGCAGGTAGAGAAAAGAATTAGCGCGACCTTGCGCTGCGGAGGGAAGCGGAATCGGAAATCCAACGACAGGGCTCAAGGTAGCTAAATGAGGCTGTACAAGAACAGGAATCCAAAACCTGGAGAGCTAGGCCACTGCCAACACGACGAAAGCCAAGCACTAGGTCCCGGTAACTTGCTGGCTTATATTTCCACCATCAGCTGACCAATCCTAGAGCAGCATGGGAGAGTGCACAATCCCCTTCTGCCTCTAAGCCTTCTGGGAGATGTAGTCCATTAGTCACACATAAAGCCCGACTCCTAACAGTTGGGCGCCGGGGGGCGTTGCCGCATGGCTCCACCCTGACGTCATCCATGGACATGACATCAGCAGAGCCATATATGCCCCTCCTGGCACGCTGACATAAGTTTTTCTTCTTTTCCGCGTCCCATCGCGGATCCGGGAAACACAGGGGTTCCTTGGCCTGTTTTTCGGGTCTTCTCGACGCCTTCAGCATCCCAGAACAGTGTGCAATGCCTTCGGGTTTAAGGCATGTGAGACCTTTGCACGTCAGATGTCTGTCACGGACTCGCACAGCATCTGTACGTGGTGCCTGGGAGTGCATCAGAGCTCCAAAGAGTGTGACGCCTGTCAGAGAATGAAACCCAAGTCCTTACAGGAGCATCATATGAAATTGCTGGCCGCACAACTGTCCGATCCGGCACCTTCACGCCGCCACTCTCCCTCTCGGGACCGAGCCCATTCCCAAGGTCGTTCCCGCAGATGTCGTTCGGAGGCGGGTCAGTACAAGCGTACGTCGCGGAGGTCTACCATATGCGTGATGCTGGCGCCTGCTCTTCTTGCTCCTTGCAGGGCATGGGCATTCAGCAGTCGCATCCTCTGTACCCTCCCTTTCGGGGAGCTGGATAGACGCTGGCCCAAATGGAGGCTTATTCCAAAGCACTCCACTCCTACTTTGGGTCACTCCCTCTCCCTGGTGCGCCTTCGGGTCCCATAGAGGTGGAAGGCACTCATGTAGGGTCCTCACCGGCGGATTCGTCCTCAGCGTTGGCTGTGTGCATTGACTCCGATATGACACCGATGGGACACGGCCCAGAGGGCCCTCCCAGTCTCCCGTCCAGCCCGCCCCTTCAGTCTCAGCATAGCCATGAGCGGCTTCATGCACTGACATCGGAGGCGGCACCAGGTTCGATGCCCTGTTCCCCACATGTTGCAGTTGGGTCAACGTTTGACGGGGTCCAGGCCGAGTTCCCTTTGGAGGTCATCGACGTTCAGACGACTCCAACTCGACATCGGTCAACGCCCGTGCTGACGTCCACGCCGCCTCTATTACATGAGGTTGGTGTCCCACCCGACTCCCCGGATGTCGATGCGACTCCCACACGGCGTCTGTCGATGCCGGTCCTAGTGCCTACACTTCCTCTTATGCAGGAGGTTGAAGCTCCTCTGGACTCTCCAGATCCGAGGTCGATTCGGTCCATGGTGCAGGTTCCTTGTGTGGCGTGGCCTCTGGGTCCTCCACTTTTGCTGTCTAGTGGACGGGTTAGTCTCCAACCATATCCTACCAATGGTTCATTATGACCTCCCCGTATGGCAACTGAGGCTAGTGCTACCTACCCACGGGCTATTCACAGGGCTGCAGCTAGTCTTAGGTTTTAGCCCCCTGTGGTTTCCCTGCCTTCTGATCCCTTGTTAGATCTTCTCCACATTGAGCCGGTTGAGGTGGAGCCTTTGCTGCCCCTTGGGGCATCTTTGTTTGACATCCTGATGGGCACATGGGCAAGCCCTTCCTCTGGTGACCCTTGTTAATCGGGTCATAGCTCGTCGACACCGTCCTGCCCCGGATGATCCGCTCGGCTTATCCCTTCACCCTATAGCTCAGGGCCTAGTTGTTCAGGTGGCTTTTGACTTTGTCTTCCTCCGCCTTACCATTATTAACTCCCACCAGGGAGTCTAGGTGGTTGGCCGCATGTGGTCACCAGCTTTTTGCCTCTGCCAGTGCTGGCATCCGCACATTGAATATGGCTTGCGTATTCGCACGTGCATCCTCTACCCTTTGGGACTTGGTCGAGAACCTTCTTCCTTCTATTCCTGAGGGCCCGCGGGTGGAATTGTTTTGCATCCTGCATGATATCAGGGGAATGACGCAATTTTCCCTCCGCTGTTCCTTGACGCCACTGACTCGGTGGGGCGAGCTCTTGCTCGGTCTGTGGCTTTGCGCCGCCATGCTTGGCTGCGCGACAGTCGTTTCACAGATAATGTTCGGGATGCTCTTAGAGATCTACCATTCAATGTTGTGGACCATTTTGACAGCCATGCAGATTCAGCAGTCTCCTGCCTCATATCTGGGCTACCGCAACTCTTGCAGCATGTCTTTCTGCCATGTAGTATCTTTTTATTCTGCGTAGGCGATGTTGCCTTGTTGGTTTGATTTTCAAACAGGTCTTGGGTTCTTTGCATAGCATCTGGATAGTGTAAGCGGTTGTTCCGCCATCTCCGTGTTCATTCAGTACAGCTGGATAGCTGGTTCTGTCTTTCTTTTCAGTCCTCTGAATGTGTGCTTTGCCCAAGAGGACTCCCCTTGCAAGGGTTAAGACCTACCCTGTGTGGGGTATTTACTGGCTATTGGGTAACTGCCTTAGCACTGGTACGCTCCTATGGAGTCTTCCTTATGGACATCCTTCTGGGGTTCAGGCTCTCCTCTTTTTCTGCTGCATTCCTCCTGTTAACATCGTTCTCTTGCACTTCGGTTGCAATTGGCCCCAGTTGTCTGTAGTGATTCTAGGCTTAGGCATGGGTTCCTTATCGTGCGGCCTCTCCCTTGACAAGGACCTTATGTGTTCTCAGCATTGCAGTGATGCTCTGGTCTATAATGGCTGCTCTTCTTTTGACGGCCTCTGTCTCTTGGAACCCGTGTTCCCTTCACTTCAGGCGCTGTTCTTTCATGGCTGATGCCCTGCCTTTGCTTTGCACAAGGGACAAACGCCGCTGTGCGGTACACTTATTACTATTAGCGCAAATTTGGATACACCCTGGTCTGTTGTGTTGTGGTTTCTGTGATAAGCCCTTACTGGGCTTGTCTTTCAAGGTAGCGGATTACATGTCCATCTCTGCTGGACATTGTCTTATGGCCTCGTCTTCTGGCCACTCTCCCAAAAGCAGTTTTTCCACATTCCCTGCCGTTGCCGCACAGGTGTTTTCCGCGCTTCTGCTTTGGGTTCATTCTATAACACTCTTGAGGGGAGTGTTCTCTTCAGGATACTCGCTTCTTGGGTCCGGAGACCTCTAGGTTAGTCCGGACTGTTTACACTATCGTGCCAAGCTCCATCTCCTCCTCTGTCTTGCGGTGGACCGTTGTTCTTCTCGAGTGCGGGCGGATGTTGCTTATGGACCTGCACATTCTCCTGCCAAGTTCTGCTTCTGCATGTCTGTTGGTACTTTTAGCATGTCCTAGTCTATTGTTGTATTACGCTTTATTTTTGAGCGTCTTTCTTCTTATTTGATGTCTGCTGGGCACTTACACAGTAGACTCTTGCTGGCAACGTTCCTTCATGTGGTGTCCGTGGTCTTTGACCTGGTCTACTGGTGCTACAAATTCTTATGTAGGTGTCCGGCTTGCCAGGTCCCCTTTTTGCTGGTTGCCTTCTTGCTGTTGCATCTCTCGCATCTGGGCTGCTCACGCTATTTTACCGGAGGGTCTTTGCTTTACTTCGTGTGGTTCTGACATCCACTCGGTCTGCTTATGTACCTTTCAGTCCTCCGCTTGGCTATCGTTCTTACTGTAAGTCCTGTTTTGGGCATATCTGCTGGTTGCCATCGGCCCTTTCACATATCTGTGACAGACTTACTATGTACTGGCCATGGGTTGACATCCTGCCACTGCTGTCACACGTATTTTACTGGTGCGTGTTTCAACAGTGCTTCTTCCGCTGTTGTGCATACTACACCGGTATGCGCTAACTCTGTTTTTCCAGTTGCCATTTCTGTGGGTCTTATTTACGGTTGTCACGCTGGATCCTGCGGATCACTCAAACCCTAGGTTCAGTTCCACTTCTTGCGAAGTCCTGCACTTTCCTTTTCACACCTACATATCTAGTATGTGTTTTCTTTCTCTCACCTGGTTCATATACAGGGGTTTTCATGCTGTTCTTAACAGCTTGTGGTGCTTTTGCCTCCCCATGTTTTCTACTAAGGCCGATCACTTCGATCGAGTAATCTTCATCTATTACAGGTCCCAAAAATAAAAAAATCTCGCCAGGGAGGTCGTGCTCTGGCACATACAGGACCTGTCCTTTGGAACTCCCTTCCCATTCAACTGAAACTCATTACCAACCATTTATCCTTTCGCAAAAACCTTAAGACTCACCTTTTTTCTTCCAACTAATCAGTTTATGATTCACTATTTTTGTTTATGATCAGGCATGGGTCAAATGTACCTGTTTTCACCATAAGCGCAGAGATATCCCTTCGGGGATCGAGTCAGGCGCTATAGAAGCACATAAAATAAATTAAAAAATACTCCTTTCTGAGCTTGATGGTCTGGTGTGGCTGCACTGGATTGCGGTCCCCACTGTCTTTCATTACCTTGTTGACTGCTACGTTCCCTCTGGAACTTCTTGGAGTTCAGTCGCAGACTCAGTGGATAGATGTCTCTCTCAGATGGATGAGTTACTTACCTCCGGTAACGATATATCTGGTAGCGACACAGTCTGACCGCCGATTCCTTAAAGCCCGCCCGTCCTCCCTATTCTGCTGGGACATTTTCAGGTGGGGTTTTCTATACTCAGCTCCCTCCGGGTGGCTTACTTTTCTACAGGATGACTTTTTCTCTTCACTCCAACACGCAGTGTTCATTCTGTTTTCATTGCTCTACTCCGCCCGTTCACGTGATTGGGCAGTATGCTCATGTGTCTTTTCCAACCCTGTAACTGAATTGGACGGTATGGGATCTCTTCAGGTTTTGCCCACCTTCCGCTCTCCCCTTCTCCATTGCCTTGGGGTTTCTTTCCAACCCTGCGACCAATTGATTCAGCTCTATTGGTTCTGCCACATTCTATAAGTTTTTTATTGGTGTTGCGACGTCTCCTCTGGTGACGTCTTAATGGTGAACTTGTCCTTGATCCTTAGTTCTGGACTTGTGGTCCTTCATGGTTATGCACTATAGTTGCAGGCTATTGTTGTCTGCCATGCTGTTTTTTCACATCTTCTTTTTCCTCCACAGGTGGTTTGGCCTTCGCATTTGTGGAAATGCTTCCCAGAGCGATGCTCTGCTCTTCCTTCTTCTGGTTAACAGGATTCAGTACCTAGCACGGTCCTTTGTGATTCTATTTTTTTTTCAATTTTTGCACATCATTCCCATATTCTCACAGTTTTTGGTGCTGGTTCCGCGTTGTGGTGTGGAAAAGTTTCTCAGACGAAAACTGACGTCAGTGCGCTGGGAGGAGCATATATGGCTCTGCTGATGTCACGTCTGTGGACGACGTCAGGGCGGAGCTGCCCCCGGCGCGAAGAGACTGAATCTGGAAAACATCCTGCAGCAGCACGACGCCTGGGGATATTCTAAGTTAAGGAATCTGTGGCTAGACTGTGTCTCTACCAGATACAGGGGGAACGGGCTCAGAGCTATCACAATCGTTCGTCTGGATCAAAGTCTTTGCACTCAGGGTCTGGTAGGATGAACCACAAGAAGTTGAAGAAGCATCATCGCTCGACGACTTCACATTGCGTGACGCGGGTGGTGCCTCCCCCGCGGCTCCGGCGGTGCCTAAGGTGTCACTGTCGGCCTACCCGCCCTTCCCTGGTCCGCTGGCGACTCCAGCCCAGCTGCAGGAATTTGTCAGCCATGGCCCACCTCTTTGGGCCGTCGGGCCCCACTGGCGTGCCTATGGACCCCGCTGGCCCGACTAGGGGGGTCCTCACCCTTCACTGTTGGCGGCTCCAGCCTTGGTGCCACAGGGCCCCCAATGATCCAGGTTGATGATGGTTGATCTTGTTACACCTCCACCGGCGTCGACCACACCGGCGCCATCTCTGACATTGCCCAGGGCCCCAGATGATGGCGCCCCCTGTCTCAGCCCTGATATGGACACGGAGCTGGAATGGCGTCGCTCGACGCCGATTCCAACGCTGATGAGGCCTTTCTCCCCCTATGTCCAGCCTCCTTATTTTCGGCCTGTACTTCAGTCTTCGGAGGATGGGGATGACGGGGAAGGCTCTGAGGACACTCTCACAGCTCAGTGTGAGTATGACCCGGACTGGGCAGAGGAACTGGGGGATACCACTGGTATGCAGTGGTGTTGCGTAGGGCGGGCCGAGGCCCTCCAACTCCCTACAGTGGCCATCATGACTAACCTCCTGACAGAAGTTCTTCAGCTGGCGGCTACATCTGCGGAGCCACTGCTGCCCTTTAATGAGGCACTGTTGGAAAGTGGGTTATTGTTAGGGGCATATGTAGGTCTGCCAGTGGCAATAAGGCCACTAACACATGGTAGGACACAACATAGGTCTTAGAAAATTGTTCCTATGCTCAACCCTTGGTAGCCTGGCTGCGAGCCGGCAGGTTTAGCTTCAAAGACAGGTATGTAAACCATTTAAAAACACCAATTCAGTAAATAATTAAGACACAACACAGAAAAAAAATACTATTTTTATAAATTGGTATTGGATTTTTATTACCTTAAACATGACACCAAAACAACAATAATCCAATGTAGGGAACCGGAGATATGACTTTTCAAAAATGTAATAAAATATGGCACTTAGAAGATCATTTTGTGATACCTGCTCGCGATAGACCGGGCCAAAGTCACAGTTTCAGGCCGGGCACGATGGAGCGTTGAGCAGCTACAGCTCACAGCAGGTCCCGGTCTCAGTTTCTACCTTCACACTTTTCTGGAGCTTTTCTTCCCGAGGGCCTTCAAAGCTCCCAGCCAGTCCAGATCTGGTGAGGGTTCGCCGGCTTGCCTTTCAACGAGCTCCCGGTCAACTTCCCTGGAGCAGGCTTAGAAAATTTTCTTTTAATGCTTCAGCGGGACAAGCCAGGAATCCAGGCCGGCACGCGATGAAAGGCATTCGGCTCGACTCTTGCGGTTGCTCCCGGTCACCTTTTCTACGAGCGCGCTTAGAAACTTTTCTGGAGCTTTTTCTCGCGGGGTCTCTAGATGCTCCTCATGTAGCCGGATCTGGTGAGGGTTCGCCGGCTTCTGATTTCTCCAAGTCCAGGTCAATCTCTGGAATTTGGAGTGATGGAGCTTTTAGCGGGACAAACCTGGATGGCTTGGCCGGCTCGCGGTTGAAGGAAGGCGGCATGGCTGGCCAGGTTGAGTCGGTCCCTCTGTGGAGCTTTTTTCAAAGTTGCTTCAAAGTCCTCCAAACTTTTTGAACTTCTTCCTGAAGTTCCTCAAGGGGTTCCAAAGTGTCTCAAACTCACTCCAAGGTCAGGAGGCTCCAAGATGGTCCTTGAAAGTTGAGGACGTCAGTTCCCACAATCCACTGGTACAAAACCCTTACAAATCCACTGGTAGTTATCCAAGGTGTAGATTTAGTTGGTGATGTTCCAGATGAGCTCTTTTAACCTGTAGCTTTCAGGGAGTCCACTCTTTAGTTTTTCTACAGCAAGATAATCCACAGGGATGTAGTTTCAGATGGTGCAGTCTTCAGAGGCCAGGCCTTAGAAATCTTTGCACAGCAAAACTTTGCTTCAGTAAGTTTCAAGCTGCAGATCTGGAGGGCTCTGCCCCTCTCAGATACTTATTCCTAACTCTCTGGGTCAAGCAGGAGGTCAGTTCTGACCAATGGGAGCAGGGTAACTCCTCCAATATATGACCACATCCCGTAGAATGTGGTATTATTTTGTTCCAGAGTGTATTAAATCTTCCAAATCCATAATGGCTGATTTTCCAGCAAGGAGGTAAGAGCTGGCTAAAAACACCCCTAGGATGGCTAATTTACTTAGACTCTTCTCCCCTGCATCTGCTCATACCTCCCTTAATCCTACCATCTGCCTAAGGTGGGAAGTTCAGAGCTGTAAATGACACTGGTCTCTACTCCTCTTTGAGGAACATTGTTTACGACACCTCCCCCTGGCCTGGCATTCCGATGGAATAGCACACTGCCCTGCCAGCAGAGCTGGTTAACCCCGGGGGCTCTTTATCACCTCTTCAAGGCATCCTGGCTAATCCACTTAACTCTGACAAATCAGGGCAGACCACTTGAGGGCTGAATTTAGACTTACAAGAAGTTATAAGACTTTCTTGTTTGTTGAATTCCTCCTAAAGTGTACATACAATGATATTGTTGGATTTATTAATACCATTCTGGGAAGTCTTTGAATGGCATTTCTAGCCCTCTTGTATCAAGAGATATTAATCAATAACTTCCTACCATCTTACCTATATAGCAGAGGATTTGCAATGGGAAAAATGACTTGGGCCATTTTTCCAGCACCAGGACTTGCAAAAATATATTTTATAAGTACTTGTCTTATATCTACAGGACCTCCACCCCATGTGCAACTAGGGGAGACTGTAGGGGTTCTGATTCTGTATAAATATTGCAGATCCTCCCTCCACAGTGCTCCTAACATCAAAGTCGAATGTGAGCAGCACTTTACCACAATGTGGGGAGTGAAATGTGAAATTTCACTTTACCTAGGCATATAAAAAGGGTGTACCTTATAAATACCTGACCCCCAACCCTGGGATACCTGGGGTTGGGGGTGCCATAACATTGGGGTTTGGGGCACTTAAAAATGGATAACCTACAATGTTGAGTTTGAGCACAATTTACTTTTTAAAAGCAGTCCTGGGACCCTGGGCCACTTTTAAACTGACCTCAGGCTTCAGCACTGCACACATTCAGGTGCAGAAAAAGGCTGCCGGCATCTAAACTGCTATGCCCCAGGGTACTGGGAACATCTAGGTAGTTTCAATCCCCTGCCCCATTATATATTAGGGGCCTATAGGGGAGGGCATGCCAATCACAGGGGCACAATAATGCAGATGCAAAGTGGAACGATTGCACTTCCAGTTAACGTATGACAGAAGTTTATTTCTTGATTAAATAGATTACAAATGTGCTGGTGAGTACCACCTCTTGATCCCCAGAGGTTTGGTCAATATAGTTGCTGCGTGAGCACGTTCTTTCCTTGTAGGAGGCGCTATTGTGCACTCAAAAATGGCGATAAGATCGCATTTAAAATGTTCATCAAGTAAACTGAAATCCAATCCAATTATTCATCAAATAGAATATTTATTTTCCAATTCGTGATTCACATTCTTAATATGATACTTCTCATATTTAAGAATCCATAATAATTGGCATACAAGTTTAATGCACAGAGTACCAGGTAGCAAAGACTCCTCGATGCATTTCGGGACTAGCCCTTCGTCTGGGAAAATGTCCTAAAGAAAATAAAAAATAACTTAATAAGCTGAAATCCAAGAGCTCCTTAATGCAAAGCAAAAGAAATGCTATTGGTGACCAATAGCATTTAGCGTATCTTTTGCCTTTATGGATTCTTAAATACGAGAAGTATCATATGAAGAATGTGAACAGCAGGGCATTTCCCTGGTGGTGCAACATCTGTCAGGTTCACTGAATGCCAGGACGGACAAACTCAGCCGCAGGTGTAGGATGGATGACGAATGGTGTCTTCACTCTGACGTGGTGCAAGATCTCTTTCGACAGTTAGGATAGCCTTGGTTAGATCTATTTGCCACCGAAGAGAACAAGCGATGTCAGCAATTCTTCGCTTTGGAATTTCCAAGGCACCACTTGCTAGGCGACGCTTTTCACCCTGATTGGAGTTGCGGTCTGTTGTACCCCTTTCCGCCTATACCACTTCTGTTCAGAGTGCTGAAGATCAGGCGCGATCGGGCCCAAGCCATTCTTGTGGCGCCGGAATGGGCTCAAAGAGTTTGGTATCCTGAGCTACTCAGTATGACGATCAACCCCTCGATCCGACTGCCTCTTTGGGAGGACCTTCTGTCGCAGCAGCAGGGGACGGTCCTTCACCCGAACCTGTCCAGTCTCCTCCTCTTTGCATGGAGATTGAGCGGCGGCAGTTGATTCCTTTTGACTTGCCTCCTGAAGTCTGTGATGTCAGTCTGGCAGCCGGGCATCCCTTCACTAAGTTGGTATACGCCTGCAGGTGGAATACATTTGTGGCATGGTGCACAGCAAAGGCTGTGGATCCCCTGTCTGCCCCTCTTTCAGAAGTTCTTCTGTTCCTTCTTTCCTTTGCCCAGCAGGGCTCTGCTCTGGGCACTATCAAGGGCTATATTTCTGCTATTTCGGCCTTTCTCAAGCTCCCTGATCAGCCATCTCTTTTCAAGTCCCCTGTTGAAAATAGATTTCCCAAAGGCATTACTCGTCTATTCCCCCTATTCCTTTCATAATGCCAAAGTGGGACTTGAATCTGGTTCTTACATAGTTAATGTGCGCTCCCTTTGAGCTTCTTCACAACTGTCCTCTTTGTCTGCTGACTTTGAAGACTGCTTTCCTGGTTGCCATTACCTCTGCCAGTAGAGTGAGTGGGCTCCAGGCTCTTTCTGGTAAACCTCCTTTTTTATCTGTCCATTAGGACAAGGTTGTGCTCAGGACACATCCATCCTTTCTGCCGAAGGTTGTCACTGCCTTTCACATCGGGCAGACCCTAAATTTGCCCACCTTCTTTCCGGCTCCTTCTAGAGAGGAAGAGAGGCTCCACCGTCTAGACCTAAAACATGCGCTCTCGTTTTACTTGAACTGCACACAACAGTTTTGGGTGGATGACCAGCTCTTTGTTGGCTACGTTGCCACTAAAAAAGGCTGGGCTGTACACAAAGCGGACTATCTGCAGATGGGTCGTCTTCTGTATTAAAGTCTGTTATTATTTGGCTAAAAAGGAGGCTCCCGTGGGGCTGTTTGCCCATTCCACCAGGGCGACGGCTGCCACTACGGCGTTGGGACGTGGTGTCTCCTTACAAGACATCTGTCAGGCAGCTACGTGGGTCTCATTGCACACTTTTACTAAGCACTACTGCCTGGAGAGACTGCTTCTTTGGTCGTTCTGTTCTCCGGGACTTCCTGGTGTGATCTTGGTGCGCAGACCCAAAACCCGAGTTGGTATTGCTGGGGTATCTAGCCTAAGGTAAGGAATCTATCACTATGTGTTTCTTTCAGATGAACAAGTTACTTACCTTCGTTAACGATATATCTGAAAGAAACGTTAGTAAAGGTAGGTTCCCTACTGCCTCACCCATCCTCCCAGTTCTACAAACTGATTTCTAGGGTTAAGGCCAACCCTTTCAGGGCCTTAGTTTCTAGGCACCAGTGGTCAGTATCTTGCATGGCTCTGCGTATCTGGTGTAAAAAGTTGTGTACAAAACTGGCGTCAGCACGCAAGGGCAGCGTCCAAGTAGCTGCTGCGACGTCATCTCGGCACCCACAACGCCAATGACGGATGCGGAGCTGCACAATGCCACCTTCCGATGTGCAATTCCTAGAAACTATAGGAGAGGTACTTAGCGGCCAGACTCTCAGGTTCGCTAATTTCACCATACTAGGAGATTTAAACCTTCATATGGACGATCTCAACGACAAACATGCCTCCAGCTTTAAAGAAATCATGCAGGTTCTGGGACTGATGATGCATACCTCGGAACCTACTCACTTGGCAGGCCATATACTTGACTGCATCAGCACTAATATAGCGGCGATGAATGTTAAATCCCCGGTTCAACAAACATGGACGGACCACAAATTTATTGAATTTAGTTTTAGCACTAAGGAAACTGAGAAAAAGAAGGAGGATAAATACCTAAAGGATAAACCTGTACCTTGCTGGGGTAAAATCATTGAACACCCGACCTTTATAATTGGGCAAAGGATAGCAAACCTACTCTCTCAGGAAATATCCACACTGACAATCAGAGATTTGAGGACTGGATGACTGAAATAGGAAATAAGATCACAACCGCAGGGACAGGATCCAAATCCAACAAAGAAAAGTACTCTGCACCTTGGTTCTCAGGCCCTCTAAAAGAAATGTTGGTCAATGTTAAAATTTTAGAGCGAAAGTGGCGACGCCACTATGAGCAGGAGGAAAAAAGAGCATATAAGACGGGGCGAAGACAATATCATGCTGCGATCAAAAATGCCAAAGCCAAGTATTATACGGCACAAATTGAAGCGACAGGTAACAAACAAAAAGAAATTTTTAAAATTGTGAATAGTTTCAAAAACTCCAAGGCACTGACACAAGAGATCCCACCCTCACAGAACTTATGTGATAAGATAGTATCTATTTTCTGGGTAAAATAGTCAGCTATCGAGAAAGGCTTTCCATCGTTTAAGTCAGAGGAATCAGAGGTCAAGTCATTTTAAACATTTATAAACCCTGCTGGGAAACCTTTGACCCCATTAGTCTGGAA
This sequence comes from Lissotriton vulgaris, assembly GCF_964263255.1. Classification (NCBI taxonomy): domain Eukaryota; kingdom Metazoa; phylum Chordata; class Amphibia; order Caudata; family Salamandridae; genus Lissotriton; species Lissotriton vulgaris. The sequence continues at coordinate 273,380,880 of NC_141698.1, read as the reverse complement.
GATACGCATAAGGCGATATCTGTGATGAAATCAGGATCTCTTTTTGATCCCTGTCCCCCAACGTTGCAGAAAGCAATAGTAGGAGAAGTCAACCCTGAAATAAATTCCATTATTAATGCCTCCCTCGCATCTGGCGAGATCCCTTCACGATGGAAATGGCAGCAGTTAGACCCCTGCAAAAGAAAGCTGTCAAGGATCCGGCTACTCTTACAAATCTACGCCCAATTTCGCTTCTCCCAATTCTATGCAAACTGACCGAATCCTGTGTCAACAAACAACTGATGACCTTTTGGAGGAGAAGGAAATCTTCCATCCGTGCCAAGCTGGTTTCAGGGCACACCACTTTACCGAATCAGCACTACTTTTCACTACTGAAACCATTCGAGCTGCATTGGATCAGGGCAAGAAGGCTGTCCTGATCCTATTAGATCTCTCTGCAGCATTTGATACGGTGTCCCACGCTATCCTTTTACATCGCCTAGCTAATGCAGGCATAGCAAGAACCGTCCTCGAATGGTTCAGAAGTTTTTTAGCACATAGGCGTCAGGTCACCATGCTGGGCCAATTCCGCTCCGAGGAGAAAATGCTGACAACAGGGGTCCCGCAGGGCTCAAGTTTGAGCCCCAAATTGTTTAATCTTTATATGGTTCCCCTGATCAAACTAATCTCTTCGTTTGGCATTGGCTCGATTGCATAAGCCGACGACACTCAGTTGGTACTAACTCTGGACAAAAATGCTTCGAATGCTGAAGTAACTCCGAAAGAATGTCTTTCGGCAGTATTTTCATGGATGACCAGTAACCATTTAAAATGTAATTCTGCTAAAACAGAAATTTTGCCTTTTGGTCCTAATAACTGCTTCTCTCCTCAGTCCTGGTGGCCTAAGGAGGCAGAGGCCCCACCCAATACCATCAATGCAGGTAGAAACCTGGGGGTTAAATTCGACAACACTCTGTCCTTTAACCAACAAACTAGAGAAGTGGCCGGAAATTGCTTTAATCATCATTAGAGGTCTGAGAAAATTCTTTAAGCTGCTCCCTCTGAGTGCCAGATGGACGGTTGCAGTAGCATCGATAACATCAAGATTGGACTACTGCAACAGCCTGAATGCAGGGCTGAACAGATCTGCCCTGCACAGACTTCAGATGGTCCAGCATGCTGCGGCCAGGTTAGTCTTAGGTTGGACAAGAACATCCTCGGCCTCTGCCGCTCTAGATGCACTGCACTGGCTCCCGATACAAAAACGCATTCTGTTCAAGGTTCTGACAATTTCCTTTAAGGCCTTTCATCATCAAGGCCCAGTTTACCTACGGAAATACTTCAAACAATACCATCCAACACGTGAACTCAGATCATCCACAGCAAATCTGCTTATCGTCCCCAATTTTAGGCTGATGACCAAGGGAGGTAAATCCCTATCTGTTATTGGCGCAAAAGCATGGAACAAATTACCCCAACATCTCCGTGCAGTCAATACAGAATCAAGTTTTAGGAAAAAGCTAAAAACATAGATCTACTCACTGCCAGACACAGTATGCAAAACCCTAATATGATCCTCTTCCATCTCTCGGACAGTCTAGCTATGGTCATCTGCTTGACATAGGGAGTCACAGCGCCAAGATGCTCCTCGGAGTGGTAGCGCGCTATACAAGTACCAAATCACATCACATCACATCACAGGGGTACTGCTGATGAAAACTTTCCGGATCCAGTCAGATTCCTTACCTTAGAATTACCCCCAGGTGTCAATCACTACTAATGTTGTTTACAGATATATCGTTACCGAAGGTAAGTAACTTTAACTGCCAAATTTCACTGGTTTTGTATGAGTGAAATCTGAGCCTAACTATAATGACTCTGTAACCTTTGGTTTTTCAAATGATTGTGTGTGTGTGTGGGTTTGTGCATGTGTTTGTATGTACGCACGTCTATGCTCCTTTGTACATGTGCAAAGGCTTTGGAATGAAAATGCAAGCTTTTTGCAGATGGCTATAAAGGCATACGTGGTAAACACATGCGTTTTTAAAAAAAATACATATATGTACGTGTATAAAAATACATGTGTGTTGGGGGGTGGGGAGGGGGGGCGGGGCGGGAGTGACAGCAGTGATGTAATTGTGTCAACAGGTCTGTCCGGTGGAGGCAATTTACGGTGAACGATGCCCGGCGAACTCACTGCTGGCGGGGGGATGTCAACTTAGAGTTTGATCTTCCAGTGCAGGCCGAACTGTTGATATGGGAAAATATGTGATATTGTCCTTTCTGTATGATTATCCCATGACTGCTGACTAATGTGCACACTGTATGGTGCTTGTTTTACCCAATAAAAAGTTTTTTTTTAAAAATACATGTGTGTGTGTATATATATATATATATATGTACATATAGATATACAAAATACATGCATACTGTTATAAATACATGTATTTAATAAAATATATATATATACTTTTTTCCTCAAACCTCAAAACAAAATCTTATACCCACCCACCCTAAGCATCCTCCGCTCCTTGGGACTCAGTTGCTCACCTTCTCCCTTCTATTCCAGAAGGTCCGCAGACAGAATTGCTTCATCTACTGCTGCATGGCACAGTTCTCCCTTGGGTCATCTCATGATGCAACTGACTCTATGGGACGGGTCCTTGCTCGCGCTGTGGCTTTAAGCTGCCATGCTTGGCTGCGTGACCATCGCTTCCCAGATCATATTTGGGATGCACTCAGAGATCTTTCATTTAATGAAATGGATCTTTTTGACCGCCATGCGGATTCGGCGGTCTCCCATCTCGTCAGGGCTTCCATAAATCTGGTTACCATATTTCCTGCCATATTTTCGGGCGCTCAACCTAATGCTCAGGTTGGTTTTTAGTATCCGGTTACTGTTTAGGGCCGGGTTGCCATCTCTATGTTTGTTCGGCGCAGTCGTTGGGCTAAGCACACGTTCAGAGGCTTGAACAGAAGAGAATCGGCCAAAGTGGACGTCCCTTCTAGGGATTAGCCTTACCCTATGTGGGGTGTTTCATGGCATTGGGTTCTGCCTTTGCACGCTCCTATGGAGTCTACAAGCAGACATCCTGCTGGGAGTCTCTTGTCTCTTACTACAGAGTTCCTCGTATAACTTGCTCTATTGCTAGTTGAGTTGGTCTGCCTGTACTGCATTGGAACCTGGCTTGGGTTCCATGCTGTGTGATGTCTATCTCACATGCCTAGTTAGACACCTTGTTGTGGCAAATCTTTCACAAATGATACCCTATTTGTCGCTGTGCGGTCTGCTGCTTTTTGTTTTTATTGGGCAACTTGAATGAACAGCCCCTTTGGGTTTGTCCTCCAAAATGGTGGAATAATAGATGTTCTCTGTTTACTTACGAGTCTTTCCACGCTTTTGCTTGGATTCATTCTGGGCATTCTCAAGGGGCATGTTTTCCCTGGATACTCGCTCATTGAGATCCGGGTCCTTTACATTTGTCCTCACTTTTGCCTCTGTAGTGACTAGATTTTTTCCCTACTCTGTCTTGCAGGGGACTGTGGTTCCTCTCAGGCAAGGGACATGGGTTACTTACTGCTTTGGACATTGTCCTACCCAGTTTCCGCATGTTGGTGAGTATGTTCAGCGTACTCTGGGTCACGTTTCATTGTTTCAACATTTCTCCTCCTGCTCTGTATCTCCACTCTGTTCTTACACAACTGATTCATGCAGGCTCTTTCATTCAGGCAGTGTCCGTGGTTCCTGACCCGGTCTACTTGTACCACCAGCTCTTGTGGTGTCCGGCTTGCTGGTGCCCTTTTTGGGCCGTTGCCTTCTTCCCTGCCTGTTGGTGTGTGCCTCTGAGCTGCTATGCTACTCTACAGGTAGTCTTCACTTATGCGTATGGTTCCAGTGTCCACACGGCATGCTTAGGTCTCTTCCGGTCTTCTCTCTTGTTGTTGTTGCTCGACAGCTTGTCATCTGCCCTTTACATATTGTGACAACATCACCTAGTCCTGGCGTGTCTTTTACTTTTGTACTACAGGCATCTTGTGTCCATGGATTGGCATTCTGCCGCTGCTGTCACTTGTGCCTTCTGGTACCAGTTTCAACAGGGTTCTTTTTCACTGTTGTACATATCAAGCCGATGTTCCATGCCTGTCATACCAGTTGCCATCTGTGAAGGCTTTGCTGCAATTGTTATGCTGCATCCGGCGGTTCTCTCACACCCTTGGTTCAGCTCCACTTCTTACAAAGTCATACCCTTCATCTTTCCTCCAGCTTATCTAGTATATGGTTTCTTCTCCATGCTGGCACTTACTGGGTATAGGTCATTCTGATAGATACACCTGCCAGTAGATTCCTCACCTTGTGAATATCCCCCTTGCGTCAGCAACGTTTGGAAAATTCTTTGTAGCACGCCGGCGTGGACGACGTCATAGGAGCACGGCATCGCGCGCGACTCCGTCTGACGTCACTGACTCCTTGTTAGGCCTACGTCGGCGTGATGACATCAGTTCCCTTTTTTCCGTGTCATCGACGCTAATGGTTTCTGGGATCTTCTGTGATTCAGATAGTAACTTTTGTAACTATTTGTGTGTTACTGTTTCTGTTCTTTGTCGAAGATGTCGTAGAAGAAGACGGGATTCAAGCAGTGCGGCTCGTGTGCCCGGATGATGTTGATTACCGATCCACACGAAGATTGCTTGTGGTGTCTGGGTTCGGATCATGATGTCAAGGGCTGTCGATCCTGCTCTGAGATAAATCCTAAGGCTCTGCGAGAACGGGAGGCAAAGCTTCTACTGGCCAATGTTAAAGGTAAAGAAGCCAAGAGATCTTCGAGGTCAAGATCTAGACGCTCCAGTTCGAAGCCGAAGTCAAAATCGAAATCTCGATCGAGGTCGCGATCGAGGGCCAGGTCGGAGTCGGCGTCGAAGTCTGCTTCTGGACATGCTTCGGGATCCTCGAAGAGAAAGCACAAGAGGAAGAAGCATAGTTCTCGGCATCATTCGGGGTCGCCGGACTCGAAGAGGAAGGCTTCTCGAAGACATCATAAAGACTTTGTGTCTCCTTCACCTGCTGCTGAGGCTGAAGGTGGAGCCTCGTCGGAACGGTCTCGAGAGCATTCTCCGGATCCGGAGTTGGAACCGAATCCGGTTTCGGGACAGTCTTCGGAGCATGAAGAGGTCGTGGAAATTCCTCAGACACCGACTCTGGAGGATGACTTGGAAGGTCAAAAGGGTCAAGAGGAGCCCAATCCGGAGCAGCCTCCTTCGGATCAGCCATTGAGTTCGTACCCTCCCTTTCCTTGTCCTGGTCAGGACCCGTCGCATTTCCTAAATGCTAAGCTTGGTGTTTATGCGAGGGCAATGTACCCCACTGGAGCACCTGCGGGTCCCATGGGTCCTTGTCATTTTACTTGGGTGTCCCCCAAGCTTATGCTCCGGCGCCTTTTCTACCATTTATGCCGGCGCCATATCCTCCTTGGCTCGGTACGGCGCCGCCAAGGTCATCGACTCCGGTCACGGCTTCGCCGGCTCCGGAGCGACCTCGGGATTTGGATCGGGGCTCGACGCCAGTTCTGGCTTCTCAACCTCCAGTTGTTCCAGTTCCTCGTTCGACGCCGGCTCCGACTCCGTCGGAGTCGTTACCGGATCCAACGACTTCAATTCGTCTGGAATGGTCGAGGCGTAGAGCCAGCGTCTCTTGGAGGAGAAGGAATATGGGGAACCTGAAGTGGAGGAAGGCGAGCTTCAGGAGCACGAGGATTGCTTTGAGGATCTGCATAGTGCAAGTAGCCTGGAACTTTCTCCAGAATGTGGGTTGCCTGTGGTTTCGGACGCACCCTCTAGGGATGTGGTGCCATACCATGTAGTTATCAAAAAGGCTGCTGAATTGCTAAATTTCACTTTGCCTACAGTGGAGTTCAAATCTAATATCCTCACGGAGGTCTTACATTCGCCTTCTTCAGTTGTTGAGCCGACTCTGCCATTCACTAAAATCGGTTCAGTCAGAGCCTCAGAGGTTTGGAAAAAGCCTTTGCCTGCACCTGCGGTGTCCAGATCAGTGGCGAGATGGTATAGGGTGGCACCTGGTGACTCTGAGTTCTTGACTTCTCATCCTTCGCCGGAAAGTCTGGTGGTGCAGGCTTGTTCGAACAGGTCAGCAGGCTCTTTTCCCCAGGTTCCTGGAGATAAGGACTCCAAGAAATTGGATCAAGCTGCTAAAAAGGTTTTCTCCTCGGGTAGCATGGCTTTGAAATCTACAAATGCTACATGCCTACTGGGGAGGTATGTGCATGCCTTAATGGATTCGGTTAAGCAGTTGTCAACTAAGCTTCTGGAGGAAGACAGGAAAAACTTCAACTAGGTTGTCTTGGACACTCAGGCGGCAGCCCGCCCGGTTATTCAGAGTGGCATGGACACGGCGTACTCTGTGGCTAGAGTGATGGGTGCTTCAGTGGCCACCAGAAGAGCCGCTTGGCTAAAGTCTTCAGAGTTTTCCGCAGACTTCAGGCTACTCTTATGGATTTGCCCTTTGACGGCATTGGCCTCTTTTGAAAGACAGCAGATACGGCATTGGAGAGGTTCAAAGATAGACGGGCAATGGCTAGATCTTTGGGCCTGCAGGCAAGAGGCTCTAACACCAGGAAGTTCAGGGGCTTTGGGAGGTCCTCCTCTCGTCCCTTCAAATAAAGCCAACAACAGCAGCAACAACAGAACCCTCTGTATAAGTCATACAGAGGTAGACAAAGGGGTTGTGGACGTCAAGCCTCCTCCTCCTCTACTTCCTCCTCTATTACCCACCCCCACCTACAACAGCAAAGCAGCCCTAGATCCGCCATTCCGGATCATGCGGGTCCGGTAGGGGGTCGGCTTACTGATTTTCTATGGGATTGGGAATCGGTTACATCAGATCTTTGGGTTCTCAATCTCGTAGAAAATAGGTATGCACTTCCTTTTCAGGAGTTCCCTCCCAATTACCCTCCTTGCCAAGGTTATTGTTTCGAGGACCACCTGCTTCTCCTGCAGGAAGAAGTCCTGGCTCTGTTCAGAAAGGGTGCGATAGAGGTGGTTCCGGAGCAGGAGAGGGGTCAGGGGTGCTACTCCCGGTATTTCCTGATCCCCAAAAAGGATGGCAGGCTTCGACCAATCCTGGATCTCAGGATCTTGAACTTGTATCTGAAACAGGAAAGGTTCAAGATGCTCACTCTTGCGCAGGTTCTTCAAGCACTGTTGGAAGAAGACTGGATGGTGTCGATTGACTTGCAGGATGCTTATTTCCACATCCCCATCCTGAAGTCACACAGGAAGTATCTCCGTTTTACGGTGGGGTCGCAACACTACCAGTTTGCGGTCCTTCCGTTTGGACTTACTACTGCGCCTCGAGTTTTCACCAAGGTGATGGCAGTGGTGGCAGCACATCTCAGGAGGTTGGGGATACCTGCATTCCCGTATCTGGACGACTGGCTGATCAAAGCGGAGTCGCCAGACAAGGTGCTCCTTCATCTGCAAGAGACAACTCAGTTGTTGTACAGGTTGGGTTTTTCGATAAATGTACCCAAGTCTCACATGGTGCCCTCCCAGCGCAACCTGTTCATAGGTGCGGTACTGGACACTACTGTATGCCGTGCATTCCCTCCTCCTCAAAGGATTTGCGACATACAAGAAATGATTCCTTTATACTACAATGGAGCGGTTGTTCCAGTCCTGAAGGTCCTTCGTCTGCTCGGTCTGATGGCTTCTTGCATTCTGTTGGTCAACCATGCACGCTGGTACATGAGGGCACTCCAGTGGTGCCTCCGCAGGCAGTGGTATCAGCACAACGGAGATCTCAGGGAGTCTGTGAGGATCTCCGGAGAAACTGCGGCGGATCTGTCTTGGTGGGGTGTGGAAGGCAATCTGTCTCAAGGAAAGCCTTTCCAACTGCCTCCATCGGTGGCCACAGTGATAACGGATGCATCCACTCTAGGGTGGGGTGCTCATCTGGGGGATCTGGAGGTCAAAGGTCTTTGGTCTCCGGAGGAAAGGTTGCTTCACATCAACCTTCTAGAGCTGCGGGCGATATGTCTGGCTCTCAAGGCCTTCTTCCCTTCTCTTCGCGGTCAGTCGGTTCAAGTCCTGACAGACAACACGACCGCGATGTGGTATGCCAACAAGCAGGGAGGGGTAGGGTTGCAGTGTCTCTGCAGAGAGGCACTGCGTCTCTGGTCCTGGGTTCAGGACCACCAGATTTGTCTGATGGCAAATCATCTAGCCGGAGTTCTGAACGTACTTGCAGACATTCTCAGTCGGCAGTGCTCTGTCGACCACGAGTGGATGCTCCATCTGGAGGTTGTTCACGACATCTTTCAGATGTGGGGGACTCCTCGGGTGGACCTGTTCGCCACTCGCGAGAATGCTCACTGCCTGTCATTCTGCAGTCTCCAGTATCCGATGCAAGGAGCTTTGGGGCACTCGTTTCAGTTGACTTGGGGAAGTCAACTCCTTTACGCGTTTCCTCCCATACCCTTGATTGCTCAGGTTCTGAGGAAGATTCGATAGGACCGGGCATAAAGCATTGTGGTACATGGACCTACTCCACCTCTCCTCTCACCCACCGCTCCGTCTCCCTTTCAGGGTAGATCTCCTCTCTCAGATGGAGGGGCAGGTTCTATACCCCCAACTCCAGACATTACACCTTCATGCCTGGAGATTGAACGGGGCAACCTGATTTCCTTTTCTCTCCCTCACGATGTGATGGACTTGGATGTCATTCTTTCGGCCAGGCGTGACTCCACCATCTATTCGTATAGATGGTCTAAGTTTGTTGTTTGGTGTAGGGAGAGGGCTATTGACCCTTTGAGGGCTCATTTGTCCGATATTTTGCAGTTTGCTCTTTCTTTGGCGCAGCAAGGGTTTGCTGTTGCCACATTCAAAGGTTACCTTTCGGCGTTGTCTGCATTTCTCTGTTTGCCGGATCAGCCGTCTCTTTTTAAATCTCCAGTGGTTTTGAGGTTTCTGAAGGGCCTCACTAATAAGTTCCCTCCTTCTCCATTTATCGTGCCTCAATGAGACTTAAATCTTGTCTTAACATTCTTGATGTGTTCTCCCTTTGAACCCTTACACAAGTGTCCCATGAGGCTTTTGTCTTTTAAGACGGTCTTCCTAGTTGCGATCACCTCGGCAGGAGGGTAAGTGAGCTTCAAGCTCTTAGTTCCAAGCCCCCGTTCCTGTCCATTCATGCTGATCGAATGGTTCTTAGGACCAAGGCTGCTTTTCTGCCTAAGGTGGTAACTCCCTTCCATCTAGGACAGTCCGTTACCCTTCCTACCTTCTATCCTCCCCCTCACTCTTCCAAGGAGGAAGAGAGACTGCACCTTCTGATAGATACATCTGCCGTGTGGATTCCTCACCTTGTGAATATCCCCTTTGCGCCAGCAACGTTCGGAAAATTCTTCGTAGCACGCCGGCGTGGAAGACGTCATAGGAGCACGGCATCGCGCGCGACTCCGTCTGACGTCACCGGCTCCTCATAAGGCCCACGCCGGCGTGATGACGTCAGTTCCCTTTTTTCCGCGTCGTCGACGCTAGCGGTTTCTGGGATCTTCTTCGATACTTTTGTATCTTATCACTGTTTAGCTGTTACAGTTTCTCTGTTGAGATTTACTTCTTCGCCGAGGATGTCGTCGAGGAAGATGGGTTTCAAACAATGTGGTTCCTGTACCCGAATGATGTCGAACACCGATCCGCATTCCGACTGTCTATGGTGTCTTGGATCGGATCACGATGTTAAGAACTGTCGTTCCTGTTTCAAGATGAACCCCAAAGCTTTGCGAGAGCGGGAGGCGAAGCTTCTACTCGCGAAGGTGAAGGAAAGAGAAGCCGGAAGGTCTTCGAGGTCGGTGTCCAGGCGCTCGAAGTCGAGGCAGTTGTCGCGGTCGAAGTCGAGGTCGGCTTCGAGGACCAAGGCGAGGTCGAGGTCCAGGGAGAGGTCGAGGTCCAGAGAGAGGTCGAGGTCCAGAGGGAGGTCGAGGTCCGGATCCAAGTCGGCCTCGGGCCATGCTTCGAGCTCCTCGAGAAAGAAGCATAAGAGGAGTAAACATCACTCCAGACATCACTCTGGCAAGGAGTCTTCGGATTCGAGGAAGAAGTCACGTAAACATCACAAGGACTTCATGTCTCCTTCTCCAGCTCAATCTCATGTGGGTTCTCCAGTTCAGGAGCAGGAACAGGATCTGGAGTCGCACCACTCTTCGGTGCATGAAGATGAGGTTCCTCGAGCACCGACTCCGGTTGTGGAGCCTGAAGATCAAGAGGGCCAGGGTGCACCTTTGCCGGATCAGCCTCCTTCGGAGCGGCCGTTGGGTTCGTACCCTCCCTTTCCAGGTCCAGGTCAGGATCCCTCGCAGTTTTTAAATGCCATGTTTGGTGTTTATTCGAGGGCTATGTACCCCACTGGTGCGCCTGTTGGTCCCATGGGTCCTTTGTCTTTTAATTTAGGTGTGCCTCAGGCTTATGCCCCGGCCCCCTTTATGCCGTTTATGCCGACGCCTTGTACCCCTTTGTTCGGTACGGCGCCGCCGAGGTCGTCGACTTCGCATGCGGCTTTGCCGACTCCGGATCGGCTTCGTGGTGATTCGGATCGTGGTGCTTCCCCTCCTCAAGCTCCTCGCTCGACGTCGGCTCCGGCGCCGGCGCCGTCTGAGTCGTTGCCGATCCGTCGACTTCGGTGCGCATGGAATGGTCGAGGCGCAGAGCACAACGCCTCTTGGAGGAGAAGGAGTATATGGACTCCGATGTTGAGGAAGGAGAGTTGCAAGATCAGGGAGATTGTTTTGAGGACCTCCAAAGCGCAAGTGGCCTGGAACTTTCTCCTGAGTGGGGTTTGCCATCCGTTTCAGATACTCCATCTAAGGACATAGCACCCTATCACGTTGTTATTAGGAAGGCTGCAGAGTTGCTAGGCTTGACTTTGCCCACAGTTGAGTACAAGCCCAACATCCTTACGGAAGTTTTGCATTCCCCGTCTTCAATTGTAGAGCCTACACTTCCTTTTACGGATGCATTGACTGAGCCAATAAAGGAGGTTTGGAAGAGACCTTTGACTGCTCCTGCGGTTTCCAGGTCAGTGGCAAGGCGTTACAGGGTGGCTCCTGATGACCCTGAATTTCTTTCCTCGCATCCTGCTCCGGAGAGTCTGGTAGTGCAGGCCGCCTGTTCCAGCAGGGCTGCGGGCTCTTTCCCTCAGGTGCCGGCAGACAAGGACTCTAAAAAATTGGACCAGTCTGCTAAAAAGATTTTCTCCTCGGGTAGCATGGCCTTGAAATCCACCAATGCTACTTGCCTATTGGGGAGATATGTTCATGCGTTGATGGACTCTGTGAAACAACTTTCATCTAAGCTTCCAGAGGACGATAGGAAGAACTTTAACAAAGTGGTCTCTGATACTCAGGCTGCAGCTCGTATGGTTATACAGAGTGGTATGGACACGGTGGACTCTGTTGCCAGGATTATGGGCTCTACTGTTGCAACAAGAAGGGCTGCATGGCTTAAGTCCTCCGATTTTTCTTCTGATGTACAGTCTACCTTGTTGGACTTGCCATTTGATGGGACAGGCCTCTTTGGTAAGAAGGCTGACGTAGCTCTGGAGAGATTCAAGGACAGCCGGGCTACGGCGAGGTCTCTGGGCCTTCAGACAAGAGGCTCTGCGACTAGGAAGTTCAGGGGATTTGGCAGATCCACTTTTCGTTCCTACAACCAAGGTCAGCAGCAGCAGCAGCAGCGACAGAATCCTCTGTATAAATCCTACAGAGGAAAGCAAAGGGGCCGTGGTCGTGGACGCCAGGCCTCCTCCTCCTCCTCTTCCTCTAATAATCAACCCCCTCCCTCTGCAGCAAAGCAGCCCTAGATCCGCCATTCTGGATCATGTGGCTCCGGTGGGGGGTCGGCTTACTCATTTTCTACGGGATTGGGAATCGGTTACATCAGATCTTTGGGTTCTCAATCTCGTAGAAAATGGGTATGCTCTTCCTTTCCAGGAGCTCCCTCCCAATTACCCCCCTTGCCAGGGTTTTTGTTCGGAGGACCACCTTATTTGCCTGCAGGAAGAAGTCCTGGCTTTGTTCAAAAAAAGTGCGATAGAGGTGGTCCCGGAGCAGGAGAGGGGTCAGGGGTGCTACTCCCGGTATTTCCTGATCCCCAAGAAGGATGGCAGGTTACGTCCAATCCTGGACCTCAGGATTTTGAATCTCTATCTCAAGCAGGAGAAATTCAAAATGCTCACTCTTGCGCAGGTTCTTCAAGCGCTGTTGGAAGAAGGCTGGATGGTGTCGATCGACTTGCAGGATGCGTATTTCCACATCCCGATCCTGAAGTCGCACAGGAAGTATCTCCGTTTTACGGTGGGTTCGCAACACTACCAGTTTGCGGTCCTTCCGTTTGGACTTACTACTGCGCCTCGAGTTTTCACCAAGGTGATGGCAGTGGTGGCGGCACATCTCAGGAGGTCGGGGATTCCTGTATTCCCGTATCTGGACGACTGGCTAATCAAAGCGGAGTCGCCCGAGAAGGTGCTTCATCACCTGCAAGAGACATCGCAGCTGTTGTTCAGGTTGGGTTTTTCGATAAACGTGCCCAAATCTCACCTTGTGCCCTCCCAGCGCAACCTGTTCATAGGTGCGGTACTGGACACTACTGTATGTCGTGCATTCCCTCCTCCACAAAGGATTCGCGACATTCAGGAAATGATTCCTTTATTTCACAATGGAGCGGTTGTTCCAGTCCTGAAGGTCCTTCGCCTGCTCGGTCTGATGGCTTCTTGCATTCTCCTGGTCAACCATGCACGCTGGCACAATAGGGCACTCCAGTGGTGCCTCCGCAGGCAGTGGTATCAGCACAACTGAGATCTCGGGGAGTCAGTGAAGATCTCCAGAGAAACTGCAGCGGATCTGTCTTGGTGGGGCGTGGAAGGCAATCTGTCACAAGGAAAGCCTTTTCAGCTTCCTCCATCGGTGGCCACGGTGATAACGGATGCATCCACTCTAGGGTGGGGTGCTCATCTGGGGGATCTGGAGGTCAAGGGTCTTTGGTCTCCAGAGGAAAGGTTGCTTCACATCAACCTTCTAGAATTGCGGGCCATACGTCTGGCGCTCAAGGCCTTCCTCCCTTCCCTTCGCGGTCGGTCGGTCCAAGTCCTGACGGACAACACGACCGCGATGTGGTACATCAACAAGCAGGGAGGAGTGGGGTCGTGGTGTCTTTGCAAAGAGGCTCTGCGTCTCTGGTCCTGGGTTCAGGACCACCAGATTTGTCTGATGGCAAATCATCTGGCCGGAGTCCTGAACGTACGTGCGGACGTTCTCAGTCGGCAGTTCTCTGCCGATCACGAGTGGAGGCTTCACCCGGAGGTTGTTCACCACATCTTTCGGATGTGGGGAACTCCTCAGGTGTATCTGTTTGCCACTTGCGAGAATGCTCACTGCCCGTCATTCTGCAGTCTCCAGTATCCGATGCAAGGAGCATTGGGGGACGCGTTTCAGTTGAGCTGGGGAGGTCAGCTCCTTTACGCGTTTCCTCCCATACCCTTGATTCCTCGGGTGCTGAGGAAGATTCGCCAAGACCGGGCCCAAGTCATATTGGTCGCCCCGGATTGGCCAAGAAGGGTGTGGTACACAGATCTTCTCCACCTCTCCTCTCACCCGCCGCTCGGTCTCCCTCTCAGGGCAGACCTCCTCTCTCAGATGGAGGGGCAGGTTCTACACCCCCACCTCCAGACATTACACCTTCATACCTGGAGATTGAACGGGGCAATCTGAATTCCTTCTCTCTCCCTCACGATGTGGTGGATGTCATTCTTTCTGCCAGGCGCGACTCCACCAGTCCATCTATTCGTATAGGTGGTCTAAGTTTGTCTCTTGGTGTAGGGAGAGGGATGTTGACCCGTTAAAGGCTCATTTGTCTGACATTTTGTTGTTTGCTCTTTCTCTGGCACGGCAAGGGTTTGCTGTTGCCACTGTCAAAGGATATCTTTCGGCCTTATCGGCATTTCTCTGTTTGCCGGATCAGCCCTCTCTTTTTAAATCTCCTGTAGTATTAAGATTTTTGAAGGGACTTACTAATAAGTTCCCTCCTTCTCCCTTTATTCTTCCACATTGGGACTTGAATCTTGTGTTAACCTATCTGATGGGTTCTCCGTTTGAACCCTTACACAAGTGTCCAATGAGGCTTCTTTCTTTTAAGACGGTCTTCTTGGTTGCAATTACCTCGGCAAGGAGGGTAAGTGAGCTTCAGGCTCTTAGTTCCAAGCCCCCTTTCTTGTCCATCCATGCTGAAAGAATGGTTCTCAGGACCAGGGCTGCTTTTCTGCCTAAGGTGGTAACTCCCTTCCACCTAGGACAATCCATTACCCTTCCTACCTTTTATCCTCCCCCTCACCCTTCCAAGGAGGAGGAGAGGCTTCATCGCCTGGACCCGAAGAGAGCGGTTAGTTTCTATCTTGATAGGACTAAAGACTATCGTATTGACGATCAGCTCTTTGTGGGTTTTGCTGGCTGCAAGAAGGGCAGAGCGGTGCACAAGCGCACACTTTCCAGATGGATTATTCTCTGCATCAAGATTTGCTACTCTCTGGCGGGTAAGGACCCTCCTGAGGGTATTAGAGCTCATTCAACTAGAGCAAAGTCTGCTACTTCTGCATTGTCTAGAGGTGTTCCTGTTGAGGACATTTGCAGGGCCGCGACATGGGCTTCCCTCCACACTTTTGCGAAGCACTACTGCTTGGATGCTGAGGTGAGGAGGGACGGCCACTTCGCGCGCTCTGTTCTCCAGGATTTCCTGGTATAGCAGAGTGGTCACCCTCCTCCGGGAGTGGGGACTGCTGTGGGACTCTATTCACAAGGTGAGGAATCCACACGGCAGATGTATCTATCAGAAGAACAAGTTACTTACCTTCGGTAACGCTTTTTCTGGTAGATACAGTATCTGCCTGTGGATTCCTCACTGACCCACCCGCCTCCCCGTTGTCCACTCTGCTATACCTGGGTTTGTGTGCAAATGTATTTATGATTTTGTATATCTGAAATTGTATAGTTTTGCACTTTAATTGTTTTTGGTTGCATGTACTGTGTACATTGTATATATATATATGTGTACTTGTTGGTCCGTCCGGGTGCCTCGAAGGCACAGAACAAGCATTTCCAATGCAACGGTCTCGCCTTTGCAAAAGTTAGAGCTATTGGCATTGTAAATGACAAAATTGTTATTTATGTGTTTGTTTTGAAAACAGATAAATAAATGGCACTGTCATTTACAATGCCAATAGCTTAATCTCTCGCAAATGTGAGACCTATTGCATTTGCACCCACACAGAGCCACACACACACACACATCGAGCCACACACACACACACACACACAGAGCCACACACACACAGAGAGACACACACACAGAGCCACAAACAAACACATACAGAGCGCCACATACACACACACACAGCGCCCCACACACACACACAATGCCACACACACACACAGCGCCACACACACACACACACACAGCGACACACACAGAGCACCAGGGGTGAGGGGGTGTGAGAGTGATTGAGGGTGAGTGTGAGGGTGAGAGGGTGAGGGAGGGTGTGAGAGGGTGAGGGAGGGTGCGTGAGAGTTAGAGGGTGAGGGAGGGTGTGTGAGGGTGAGAGGGTGTGTGAGGGTGAGAGGGTGTGTGAGGGTGAGGGGGTGTGTGAGGATGAGGGGGTGTGTGTGAGGGTGAGGGTGTGTGTGAAGAAGAGGGGGTGTGATGGAGGGGTGTGAGAGTGAGGGGGTGTGAGGGTGAGGGGCTGTAAGGGTGAGGGTGGGTGAGGGAGGGTGAGGGGTGTGAGGGTGAGGGGGGGTGAGGGGTGTGGGGGTGTGAGGGTGTGAGGGGTTTGTGAGGGTGAGGGGTGTGAGGGCGAGTGAGGGCGAGAGGGTGTGTGAGGGTGTGTGAGGGCGGGTGAGGGGTGTGTGAAGGCGAGGGGGTGTGTGATAGTGAGGGGGTGTGAGATAGTGAGGGGGTGTGAGGGTGAGGGGGTCTGAGGGTGAGGGGGTCTGAGGGTGAGGTGGTGTGAGGGTGAGGGGGTGTGATGGGGAGGGGGTATGAGGGTGAGGGAGTGAGGGGTGTGAAAGGGTGTGAAGGGGTGGGGGTGAGGGTGTGAAGGGGTGTGAGGGTGAGGGTGTGTGAAGGTGAGGCTTTGTGACGGTGAGGCTTTGTGAGGGGGTGTGAGGGTGAGGGTCTGTGAGGGTGAGGGTGTGTGAGTGTGAGGGTGTGTGTGGGTGAGGGTGTGTGAGTGGGGGTGAGGGTGTACGGGGAGGGTGTGAGGGCGTATGAGGGTGAGTGGGTGAGGGTGTGTGAGGGTGAGGGTGTGTGAGGTGGTGTGATGGTGCGGGGGTGTGAGGGTGAGGCATCCTATGAATTATGTTACAAATAGGTCATCACTAGAGACCACATCTGAAAGTAGTGTGTGATTTTCATAATACCAGGATGCTGATGTAAAGCAAGCAACCACCAGCAGCGTTCTCAAAAGACCCTTTGTACATTCTCAGTTCATAGCCTACAAAAAATGTGCAATATTGTATGGCCATTACAAGTGATGGAGAAAGCAGATTTGGAGCATGTTGGCTTCGGCAGCAGAACTGTTGGTCATTCCGATTTCATAAACATCTCCTAAAATTCCACTCAAACTATATTGTTTAAAACATCAATCTCAATGTATTACATTTAAAAGCAAACGAGAACGCTTGGCCATTGCACTGTGCACTGAGCTAAAATGTCAGTGTATGCATCAAAATGCAGCAGTTTACCAATGGATAAAATAACCTTTGAAGTACATAGTTCAAGTCAAGTCAAGTCAAGTCAAAACAAGCTTTATTCGATTGCATTTAAAATCATAAAAGCAACAAACAACATATATTTAAAAAATTGATTACAATTTGATAAAATTCATTACAATTTGATAAAATCATGTGGGTTAAAAAAAACATTACAATTCAGTAAAATTCATGAAGGTTAATCAAGCCGGGAATTATAATGATAAAATCACCCTTCCAGTTGTCTCGGGGATAGCAACCTGGACCTAGTACGCATAGTGGCGACCAGGAAGCTAGCAACCCCGAGAATTGTCCTGGTGCTGCCTAATAACTGTAAGTAAAGTAGAGCAGGCCGTACCTGGACAAAACCTGCATCTCTTAAAATGGGTGCCAAGAACCTCAACCTACTCGCTTTGTAGTGACTACAAAACATAATGAAATGCATGAGGGTTTGGTCAGAGAAATTATCACAGCTACACGGGGTAGATTCATCAGGAACACCCCACACGGGAAGATCGCCCAGGGAATATTGAATTAAATTGAACCTAAATCTGATAAGCAGGTGACGATGGTAAGGTCTGCTCACAATTTTTAAATAAGGTTCAATTTGGGGCGAAGTCAGGAGTAGGAAGTTAGCTCTGACTCTTGGTTTTGTTAATTCTTTCTCCTCCCGTGTTTGAACTGCCCTCCTCATGAAGTTTTCTTTGATCCATTTCAGATCTCCCTTGAGTATAGTATTTGGGTGGCTATATAGGTTTGGTCTGCCGAGTCTGCCCATCTCTCCCTTTATGTATTCGAGCCATGGGATTTTTGAGGCGTTGTCCAAGGTCATGCAATCCCTGAGGATTTTGTGATTCAGAGCAATGTCCTTGTTCAGCCAAGTTTTGGTCCAACACATGAGGGGCGCTAGTTTGAGCGAGTCAGTAAGATAACCCAGCCCTAGTTCGGTATGTATTGAAAGGACAGGTGTGGATTGTGGAACACCCAACAAGGACCTGAGGAAATGATTTTCTGCTGTTTGTAGTTTGCCACAGTTTGCGTGGCCCCACAATGGGGCTCCATAGGAGGCTATAGATAGGCATTTGGATTTGTAGACCTTCAATAATGCCTCCATCGGTCGAGACCCAAGACGCTTGGCAAAACTCAAAAGTGCAGAGGTGGATCTGGTAACAGCTAGGGATTTCGCATCCACCTGTGGGGACCATGAACCCTTCTCTTCATAATCACTCCCAGGTAAGTGAACACTTGTACTCTCGAGATCCCCTCTCCACAACAACTGAAAGATTTCAACTTTTTTGGCCTTGGGCGCTTCCCTGCCAGCATAACGTGGGATTTTTTGTTATTGACCAGCAGGTCTAGCGAGGACATAAAGTGACCAAATGCATTGAGGAGCCTCTGTAACCCCACCCCTGTGCGGGCTAGAAGCACCGCATCGTCCGCATAGAGGAGTACGGGAACTGCAGACCCCCCCACATAAGGAATATCGGGTGTAGTCCCCTCCAGGGCTTTATCAAGGGAATTGATATAGATGGTAAACAGGAGTGGGGCTAGGATACAGCCCTGCCTAACACCCCGTCCGGATCTGAATGGTCTGGTGGTTTTACCATCACGGGTAGTTCTGATGTTAGCTGAAAGATCTGCATGGAGTGCGGCCATGAAGTCTACTAGAGGGGGGTCAATCCCAATACCAGCCAATATGGTTCATAACTTGGCCCTATTGACCAAGTCAAAGGCCGAAGAAAGGTCCATAAAGGCCAGATATAGGTGACCCTCCTTGGCCATGGTGTATTTACTAATCAGCATGTGGAGGTTCAAGCACTGCTCTATTGTACCTCTTTTCTCCCTGAAACCATATTGCAGGTCAGAGAGCACCCCCTTCTCCTTAATAATATCGTCTAATCTGTGTAGAATGACTCTGCCAAGAATCTTTACGGCAGAGTCGATTAACGAGATCGGCCTGTAACATGCTGGGTCCGATCTGGAGCCCTTCTTAAATATAGGGATAATGGTTGAGGTGGACCAACTTTTTGGGAACCCCACGATGACAGTTGAATTAAAGACATTTGTGAGGATTTTGGCCCAGAATAGTGACTGCGAGCTATATAGGTCTGCAGGGACCCCGTCTGGGCCCGGTGCCTTGTGTTTAGTCATTTCTTCAATTGCCCTAGTAACCTCAAATTCAGTAAAGGACAAAAGGGGGGGTTCGGTAGGTGGCTGATGGGAAAGTGGTGTGGTTAAAAGGTCTGCACTATTATAAATTTTACTGAAGTGATTCACCCAGTCATCCTCTGGAATCACGCAGTCCAGCACAGTGTTGTTAGTGGAGGCAAAATACGGATGATTTAAGATCGTCCAAAATTGGGAACTATCTCTCAGCACGCTGACCGATGTTAAGCTGTCCCATGCCTCGCTTTTTATAGTTTTTTTGCGTGTCTCGATAGCCTGCCTATATTCTTTTCTAAGCCGACCCACCAACTCCCTATCTCTGGGCTGATGTTTAAGAGCCTGGAGTAGAGCATTATGTTTTTGGGAGCACTCCCTATCGAACCATCTAGGGCTAGTAGGAGCCATTTGGTTTTTAGTGGACGTCAGGTCATGGCTAATTTGTGTACATATGGCAGTAAAAGAGGTGATAATGGCCATTCCCTCGCTTGTACTCTCCATGCAGGTTATGATGTCAGCTTGTCTATTTTGAACAAGCTGATCCATGAAGTTCTCCGGGACAACCTTTGCCCAGTTTAATCTGCGGCCCTGCTCCCTAGGGATGAGGGCGTCTCCACCGGCCCCCAGGCGCTCAACCTGGGTCACAGTGTTGTCGCCCATATCCAATGTCAGGACTACAGGGTTGTGATCGCTAAAAGGAGAGGTGCACACATCATAGGCTACCGCCATGCTTATTAGGCCGGGAGTAATAAAAATGTAATCAATAATTGTACTGGCATCCCTGCCTACAAAGGTTGGTGCCCTCACTTCACCCCATGACCCTTCAGCCTCATATAAATTTAAATTGGCAAGTAGGTTTTCTAGGTCCGCCCCATGCCCGGTGTGCTCAAAGTGAGTACTGACAGCTCCCAAAGGGCCCAGTACCTCCATGGACAAACAACCCCAGCCACATGGATGGACGTTAAAATCACCCAATAACAGAATATCGAATGAAACGCGTTGCTTTGACTTGTATGCGGTTAAAAACAGAGAAAGGGACTTCAAGTGAGGACAGCTACTATCCTTTGTGGGGGCATTATAGAAATTTATTATGAGAATTAGCGGGGAGTTTGGCCTGACCCACTCGATGCAGTACATAGTTCACTTTAGGCGCATGCCCAGGTGTCCCTACACAAGTTTCATTGTCACTTCACTTTAGCAAGCATGGTATACACTGGATCAGGGAAATCACACTGGGTGCCTTGAGTCCCTTTTTCTAAGCACTGCGCTCCTACGTGACGTCCTGTCGCTCGCTCTAATACAACAACGTCCATGGGGCTTTAAGTGGGCCGGGTCCTACAGGCACTGGCACCAGCACTGGCAGTTCTAAAAAGCAGGTGCCGAGACGCATCTCTAGCGGGCTCTCCATTTTGCCTTCTCCATCAGGGTGGTAAAAAAAATCGTAACTCTGTAGCAGTGCCACCCTTCACTGCCTCTGATGTAACTTCAAAGAGGCTTGTTCTAGTTCTTGCTCAATCTCATCACTTCAGAACTGAAGCATTTTGAATATTGTATACAACGAAGCCATTGTTGTGTCTTATTTGTCTTATGCGCCTAACAACCGTTGGTAAAGTCAATAGTCCTGCTTCTTGTAAGTGCAATGTTACATGTTGTATTACACATCTGGATACAATGACAGAAGAGGCAATATACCAGTCGGGCGGCACACTATGCAAAACACAGATTTTTAGCTGAAATGTTTTAGCCACGCCATTAATTACATCGATAACGCCCTTTTGAGAGACTACCCAGTTTTTTCATCCCACTTAAACCCCTGAACGTCCAGTCCTGCCCAGTCAGGGACGAAGCTATCCCTAGTGCATCAGGTATTGTGGCACAGGGCCCCAGAGATGTGAGGAGCCCATTGCATCCATAGTCTGTCCGTCTTCTATTATCGATGGCGATGGCGGGCCAATTCGCCTAGCACCGCTGTGCTCCAGTGACATAAATGAACAGAAGAGAAACTTACTCCTCGGGGTAGTCCGAGGGTGCTCCCTCCTTCACCACAATGCACCCCAGCGATTCTCGGGTGAAAGGTCAGCTCAGCAGACTCGATGTATCGAGAGAGAGAAAAGAAAATCCAACTTTCAATGTCAACCCCTCAGAGCTTCTCCCGTCTCTACCTTGATCTCTCCGTTTATTTTGGAATCCCCTGTAGTGCTTTGAAGCGCCCTGCAAGCAGCCATGAAGCATGACTGTATCGTGGGTATTGAAAAATTGTTTAGCCTTAGCTGTTAGCCAACGACGTGACAACATTTGACACTCGCTTTTAGAAAAACAGTGTATTTCTAAAGCTATTTCCAGAAATAAGCTCGGGGAAGTTATACCTTTCTTACCGCAGATATATTCAGAGTAAAGCCACGAATTATGTGCCAAATGTCACCGGAAGTCACAATGAGACAAAATAGAAAGAAACACGTGCCCCGTTATCCGATAAGTTTAGTACCTGGCTGCTTCTGTGAAAACTTATTTCACAGATGCCGGTAGCCTACGGTCGCAGGCCTGGGGTGAATCTCACGTTAGCGTGGAGGGTTTTTAACTTGAGAATACGACCTTTCATTAATTTGCTTCCTTTGCCCTACCCCCTCCTCCAGAGTACAGAGAGTAGATCGGAAACAGTTCATGATGGCCTATGACCTACGGGAAACTGCTGCGCGTGTAAAGTGCCCTAATGCCTTCGGGTCGAGTAAGCGCTACATAAAACTGCAAAAAAGGGCAAAAATATTCACTCCAGTCCCGCTCCCTTCCCCTCTCTCTTCTAAAGCACCCTCGGTGCCTGCTGTAAATTAACTGTTAAGTGCCAGAGTCGCCAGCGGCAGTTTCTGCCCCCAAGAATCTCCACCGGCCGACCTGAGAAATGCCCGATAGAACAAGAACAAACGTTACGTAGGCACTGGTGGCACTTGGAATAAAATGTGATATAAAAACGGCCGAGCTCGTTGGCAATGCCAAGAACTAAGCGAAACACCGGGACACAACAGAAGGACACTTCTGGAGCAGAGTGAGGTGCTCAGTTGTCCAGACACCAGTCAGAAAGTGTAGATGTATATTCCCTGCTGCAGGAGCAGTTCACAGATCTGCCCAGCGAGGGGACACTAATCTGACTACCAAACAAAGAGACCGGTGGACCCTACAGACCCGGCAGCGCAGGGTGTTTCTCAAACAACAAGCACAGCTTCATACCACACTGAAAAAGAGGCCACTGGTGCGAATAAAGCGGGGCTTACCTGAATGAAGCTCCCCTCTGCCGGGTTTAATTGTCCAGTCCTCGGAAGCACCAGGAGAGACTCCAAGCTCCACTGCACAGCGCTGTCCACAGGAAGCGCAAGCAATACTTTGTGTCCCGGGTCCTAGACGCATAACGAACCCGGCGCAGTCAAACTTGCCGAAGTTCGGCGCTGCTTGGAAGGCGGAGGGGGTGTGCCCCCAGCGCGCGATGGGCGGATGGACTGCAGGTGTCGGTGGGGGGCGGAGAGGCGTTCCACAGGCGCGGAATGTGCGGCGGCCGCTCGCTCGCTTCAGCCGTATCCGGGACTTCGGTTTCAAAGAGGAAGGGAGCTGTAAGGAGACTGGCCACCACGCAGCTGGACTTTCAAACTCGGAGCTCGATCAGATGGGCAGTGTGCTTCAGTTGTATACCACTTTTTAACAAGCGCACGCTGCTGCATGTGTTCACAGCGCTTGTCGGCTGGCTCGTGCACAGATCCTGTGCTAACGCGAGAGAAGCTGACGCCGGCGCCGTACACGCTCACAGCGCTTGTCGGCGCGCGGCCAGCTCCTGACGCCTTTTTTTTTAATTTTTTACACCCCATCCCAACAAGAATCGCCAGCGCTAGCTCGACCGAAACCAGTACGCAGCTCCAGATTTCACCGCCGGAGTTCCCTAGGAGACTAGAGGGACTACTCTGGATGCATGGGGCTACAAAAAACGAGAAGCTACACTCAGGGATTGCACTCTGGACTTCCATTGCAGTCCTGAATAGGTAAGATCTAACTATCGTCAGAAGTACGGGGGAGGGGTGTGTGTGTCTCTGTGTGTGTGTGTGTGTGGGCTTCGGTGAGTGTGGCTGTGGGTGCGCGCGTGATTGTGAGAGGCTGCCACTGTGAATGTGGAGCAAGAGATGTGCACGGCTGGGGGGGAGGGGCCAGGGGGCGCGTCCACGAGGTGCAATCGGCGCTCGTCCCCAGCTCTAGGTCACTTCACAAGCAACTTGGCTACAATAGGTCTCGAGCGAGACCTAAAAAAGGGCGGAACTGACGTCATCACGCCGGCGTGGGCCTTATGAGGAGTCGGTGACGTCAGACGGAGTCGCGCACGATGCCGTGCTCCTATGACGTCGTCCACGCCGGCGTGCTACGAAGAATTTTCCGAACGTTGCTGGCGCAAGGGGGATATTCACAAGGTGAGGAATCCACAGGCAGATACTGTATCTACCAGAAAAAGCGTTACCGAAGGTAAGTAACTTGTTCGTCTGGACCCTAAGACAGCGGTGTCTTTTTATCTGGACAGAACAAAAGACTTTCGGATGGATGACCGGCTGTTTGTTGGTTTTGCTGGCTGTCGGAAGGGTAGAGCGGTGCACAAGTGCACACTTTCCAGGTGGATAATTCCGTGCATCAAGATCTGCTACTCCCTGGCGGGTTAGGACCCTCCTGAGGGTATAAGAGCTCATTCTACCAGGGCAAGGTCTGCTACTTCTGCATTGTCTAGAGGTGTACCTGTTGAGGACATTTGCAGAGCCGCGACTTGGGCCTCCCTCCACACTTTCGCGAAGGATTACTGCTTGGATACCGAAGTGAGGAGGGACGGCTACTTCGCGGGCTCTGTCCTCCAATATTTCTTGGTGTAGCAGGGTGGACACCCTCCTCCGGGAGTGGGGACTGCTGTGTGACTCTATTCACAAGGTAAGGAATCCACTGGCAGATGTATCTATCAGAAGAACAAGTTACTTACCTTCGGTAACGCTTTTTCTGGTAGATACAGTATCTGCCTGTGGATTCCTCACTGACCCACCCGCCTCCCCGTTGTCCACTCTGCTATACCTGAGTTTATGTATACTTATGTATATTTATATTTATATTTGTATATATATTGGGTTTTTGATACCTTTGCTACGCGCTATGTGTGCAGTTTTGATTTGTATGTACTATGTACACTGTATATATGTAGTAGTAGTATAGCTTTATTTCGATACGGTACATATCATAAAAGCAGTACAAAAAGTAAAATCATTACAAAGATGCATAATATAAAATACCGTAGAGAATCATAATAGACAATAATACATAAAATTCACGTTTAAGCTATCCTTACAAGTGTTTGCACTAGTAGCTAAAAACAGGTCACAAAAAAGAGGACATTACTGGATCAATAGCTTTTTTGCAGATCTTATACGCCATGCCCAGCCAAGAAATTTTGCCATACAACATGCAAAGAATGGGCGGGCATCAAAGCGCAATATACGTAGGGCTTCTAGGTGTGATCTTGTTCCCAGACTTCTGCACAAGGGCTTTAACCATTTCAATCTAGGAGCTGCATAGACACTGCACTCAAACAGAAGGTGGGCGTCAGACTCAACCCTTGAGTCGCAAAATGGACAAAATGGGACTGTTTGAAAGGGAGGATTCCAAGAGGAAGTGAACAATCCTAAGGGGAGAACACCCACCCTAAATTTGAAGTAGAGTGATCTGTCTCCAGAGCTGTGGATTAGGTCCAAATAAGGTTCCCTGAAGGGGAGATCTTTAACTAGTAAAAACTGGGCAACAGATTTGCAAAGATTAGGGTTACGCATTCTGTTATTTTTTACCCATAACCAGTAGGCGTTCTTTAGAAGCAGCTTGGGCGGTGCTGTTTTATTGGCCCCAGCATCTCCCAATCCCAGCTCATAGAGCAGTCGTTTTACCTCCCTAAACCAGGGTATCTTATTACAACCTGGGAGAGACAACAGATCTTTCAGGGCGTCAGCGTAACTACACAATTCTGGGACATTCCATACCCGGGACCAAAGTAGCAGGGGGCGTAGTTTTGCTTGCTCACAAATTGGGCGAGTGCCTGCATCCAACAAGAGGGGGATTGTAGGAGTGCTGTGGGGTAGCCTCATCAGATCTTTATGGAAGTTGTTTTCCATCTTCGCCAACGTATCGACTCTCTGCGTACCCCACAGTTCGGCGCCATATAAAGCTGCGCTTACAACCCTTGCTCTGTAGATATCTAGCACTGCCCCGATTGGTTTCAATGAGGAGGCTCGTTGTTCCTTGAGCAAAACACCCGTGACCCTTTTATGAGTCAGAAACACCTTTTGATGGTGTGCCTTCCAACTCATTGAGTCACACAAGCGTATTCCCAAGTAGTCAAATTCCTTGACTCTCTCCAGGGGGGTGGAGTCTAAAACAAGTGGGGCGACGGATTTCTTGGGGGGATTAAGGACAAGGAATTTGGTCTTGCTTATATTTATAGCTAAACCCCTGCTGTCACAGAAGGATTTAAAGCTAGAAAGCAATTTCTGAATGCCTGCTGGAGATTTTCGAGATCAGGAGGGTGTCATCCGCAAACAGGAGCGTTGGGATTTTTCTGCCCGCCAGGGTAGGTGCGTCCGCAGGATATTGCAGCAGATGCTCCACCACTCCGTTGACATATAGAGAAAACAGAGTGGGGGCAAGCACACACCCCTGGCGGACGCCCCTGTCTACTGGGATACGAGATGTTTTTTCTCCCTGGACACCCCACCTGATCTGCGCGAAATTGCCTTCATGAAATTTTTTAAGCAAGAACAACAGGTAGGTGGGTAACCCTAAACCATCGAGGACATTCCATAATATTTCCCGCGGGACTAGGTCGAAGGCCGTTCTCAAGTCTATAAAGACTAGATATAACGTACCCCCTCCCAGCACCACCACCTTCCAGTATATCATCAGAAGGCGGAATGTTTGCTCGATGGTGCCTGTCCCTGTTCTAAAACCTGCCTGAAAATCAGACAGCAAATATACATATATCCTGTCATTGGTCCGTCCGGGTGCCTCGAAGGCACGGAATAAAGGGCGGAACTGATGTCATCACGTCGACGTAGGCCTAATAAGGAGTCAGTGACGTCAGACGGAGTCGCGCGCGATGCCGTGCTCCTATGACGTCGTCCACGCCGGCGTGCTACAAAGAATTTTCCGAACGTTGCTGACGCAAGGGGGATGTTCACAAGGTGAGGAATCCACAGGCAGATACTGTATGTACCAGAAAAAGCGTTACCGAAGGTAAGTAACTTGTTCGTCTATTGCCACTGCTGCCCCAAGTGCCTTTATGGGTACAGGTTCCACAGTGCTTTATACCACTGTTTTGCTTTGTCGACCGGTAATGGCTTTTGCTTTCTGTTAACACCTCAGATCCTGTGGATCCTTCAAACCCTGGGTTGGTTCATCTCCTTTTTTGAAGTTATGTACTCTCACTTTGCCACGAGTATTCTGGCTCTATGTTTTCCTTTTCTCAACCCGGTATACACAAAGGGGATTTTTCATGCTGTTCTTGACTGCTTCTAGTGCCTTTGCCTCCCATGGCTTTATGCTCTCTTTAGAGCTCCATGGTCTTGTGGTTAACTGCGCAAACATTACTGTCCTCATTGTGGTTCATCCCCAAGCTTAACTGTGCTGTTAACTTACCTTATGGATGACTAAGTTCTTTCAGGAACTTGGTGGGGTTCAATTGCAGACCCGCCTCCTCAATGGGTGTGGCTTTGGTATCTATTTTGAGTTAAGGAATCTGCGGCTAGACGTCTCTATCAGCTGAACGATTACTTACCTTCGGTAACGATGTATCTGGTAGAGACATAGTCTAGTCACAGATTCCTTAACGCCCGCCCGTCCTCCACGTTCTGCAAGGACCTTATCAGGTTGAGGCTTTCTATACTGGCCTTCCTTAGGGTGGCTTGCCCTTTGTGTTGGAGTGAGAGAGTATATCACCCTGCCAGACTGCTTTGTTCTGTTTCTTTGCTACTTTCCGGCCATTCGTTAAAAATTAGGCGGTATGTTAATAGATCATGCGTTCCTTCCAGCCCTCTGCCTGGATTGTAGGGTGTGAAATCTACTCATGTTTTTTCCCACAATCCTGCTTTCACCTTCTACATTGCCTTATTTATGGTCTTTGCCACCTCTGCAGCCTTTTCCTTCAGATCTATTGGCTATGTACATTTATGGATCTTTGATTGGGATTGCAACGTCTCTTTTTGTGATGATTAAGAAGAGTTCACCACAAAACTAGTGTTCCGGACCTTGAAATTTGAAATGAAATGAAATGAAATTTGGGACTTCTATAGCGCATGGCTGCCCGTGAGCGTCCCAGCGCTGAGATTGCAAAACCTCTGGGGTTAGAAGCAGGGGGGTAGGGAGGAAAGGTTATTGCGGGAAGAGGTGTGTCTTGAGTAGTTTCCGGAATTTCAAATAGTTGGGCTCGGAGCGAAGATGAGATGGCAGAGCATTCCAGGTGGAGGCGGCTGTGACCGAAAAGCGACGTCCTCCAGTTCGGGCTTTTTTGGTCCTGTGGACTGTGGCCAGATGACCTTGGGCTGAGCGTAGTGGCCTGTTGGGTCTGTATGGGAAGATCATGGTCTTTAGCATTGGGGGGCCTTGATTTTGAATGGCTCTATGAGTGGTACAAAGGGCTTTAAATTTGACCCTTTCGCGGATCGGCAACCAATGTAGGGCCTTAAGAGCGGGTCTGGCTGAAGCTCTGCGGGAGGTCCCTGTGAGGATCCTTGCAGCGGCATTTTGTGTTCTTTGAAGAATATTGATCGTAGATTCTGGGGCAGCCAAAAAGAGGGCGTTGCAGTAATCTAGTCTTGATAAGACTAGACCTTGGATGAGCATTTTTTGTGAGGGTACCGGGAGTAATGGGAGGATCTTTCTGGTGGAACGCAGTAACCCCACACACGTACCTGCAGTTTTTTTGGCCTGCGTTTTCAAAGAGAGGTCCTGTTCAAGCCAAAAACCCAGACTTTTGAGTTCCGTCTTGGGTTGTGGGAGGGGTCCTAGGCATGCTGGCCACATAGCAGAGGGAAGAGATGACCTTTTCTACTTCACGGTTTTACTTTTAGGATGTGTACTTTCTTCTGCCCTCTGCCAGGCTGTTTTTCTACATCCTTGTCTCCTTTTAACTTTGATTGAGCCTTTGCTTTTGTGGGGTGGCTTTTCCAGGCACTGCTCTGTCTCACCTGTCCATTTTTTCTAGTTTTCATAATTTTTGCACATTGTTCCCATATTTTCACAGTTTTTTCTTTTGGTAATGAGTCCACCTTCTGACGTGGAAAAGTTTCTCCAAGAAAACTGACGTCCGCGTGCCTGGAGGGGCATATATGGCACCGCTGACGTCATGTCCGTGGATGACATCAGGGCGGAGCCACCCCTGGCGAGCAGAGGTGCTGCTGCAGAAACGTTTTCCGGATCCAGTCTGACCCTGGGGATATTCTAAGTTAAGGAATCTGTACTAGCCTATGTCTCTACCAGATACATCATTACGAAAGGTAAGTAACTCATTCTTTAAGTACATACAAGTCAGCCCTAGGGTAAACCCTTCACTGCCCAGAGGGCAGGGGGCAATGTATTGTAAAATTTAAAAGTAAATTTTTTATGTCCTAAATAAAAAAAAATCAGCGCTACAAATCCTACCCCTCCCATAAGATAACATTGTAGTTACCGGCGAAGCCGCGATGCAGGTTATTTGTGGAGTGGGCGTGTTTCGGACAGCCCCCGGCCGTCCTCCGCACACGCCCACTGTGATGTCGGATGGCCAGGAGCCATCCTGCGCATGGCACAAGGTAAATTCTAAAAGTGACATTTTCAAAATTATAAAGTTAGCATTTTCCTGTCTTAGCCATTTAGGGCCTGTAACCTGTCTCTGGCCACATAACTGGGTGCTGACGACATTTGGGCTTTGTGGATTCCTCCTAGGCAGCCAGACACAATGGGGAGCTTAGGTGTGACTGGATGGGCTGTCACTGGCAGGATGGGAGGGAAGAGCTGGGTCCAGCCTCACTTACACTTGATTAGCTATGTCCTGTCTCAACACACAGGGCTGCATACCCCCTGTAGTTAGTCTGGAGCCAAGGCCAGGAAGGCAGGGCATCTGCGTACTTCAAAGGCCTGCCTCTTGCAGATTCTCCTCACTTCGAATGCCCAACTGTGTATAAATAGTGGACCTCCGACACCAACTCTTCAGTACACTTTTTCCTAGTAGAGTATCCACAAGTGAAGATGGACTGCTGTGATGCTGAAAGTACTGCCAATCTGAAAGAAAGATGTTAGTTAGAGATTCCTTAGAATAACCCCCAGGCGTCAGACTGGATCCGGAAAGTTTTTCAACAGCAGTACCTCTGCACGTCAGAAGGTGGTGTTGGTCGGCTCCGCGTTCATCATTGGTGTCGTGTTGCCAGGAAGACATCACAGTAACTACTTAGATGCCACCTTCGCGCGCTGACGTCAGTTCTTTCTTTTTCCGTGCCAGCCAGAGCAGATCCGGAGGGAGTGGTACCTCCAATCAGTTTTTTGACGGATTTTTTTGCGACTTTTGTCGGTCTTTTTTGAGTCTATGACTCATGGTGCACGAGGGATGCCCAGTTTGAAGGCCTGCGGCGCCTGTCCCTGACTGATGTCAGTTACGGATCTGCACAGCGTGTGCCTCTTTTGCCTGGAGCGCGACCACGACCCCAAGTTGTGCTCTGACTGCTGGTCGATGGCACCGAAGGGTTTGCCGGAGGGATCCCGAAAGCTGCTTGAGCGCCGGTGGTTGACTCCATGCCGTTCGGATTCCTGGTCGCGGGGGAGGTCGAGGAACTGGTTGCAGAGCCATCACCACTCGTCAAAGTCATCGAAATCTGCTCTTTGACTTCTCCCCATCGGTCGGCTGATGAGACAAGGGATTCGGGTGGTGCCCCGCCCACAGCCCTGCAAACAGAGCCTGAAGAGTCGACTCCGGGCTTCCCTCCATTTCTGGGTCCCGGTGCGACTCCCGCCCAACTTCGTACATTCTACGAAGCGATGCATCTTTGGGTGGCCTGAACCCGCTGGCACGCCTTTGTGCCCCGCAGACTCGGATGGGGGACCTAGGCCTTTTCTGCCATCAGCTCTGGCCACTGCGCCGCAGGCCCCCCGTGGATCCAGGCCTGGATCCAGATCGGCACCGGTTGACCTCATTACACCTCCACCAGCGCCGCTTCCTCCGGCACTGCAGCTGACGCAGGTCAAGTCCCCGCTCGGCGTTAACCCCGGGCCTCTTCCTGAAGGAAACCCGGAGCCAGCCCGGCGTCGCCTGATGTCGGACCCGGTGCCGAGAGGGGTTTTTGTGCCCCTGTTCACTCCCGGGGTCCCTTTTTGGCCAGATTGGCAACCTCAGGGTGAGGAAGAGGACTGAGAGGAGTCAGGTGACCCTTTAACTGATCAGCTAGGTTCTGACCAGACCTGGAGAGGAACTGGGGGATGCCAGTGGTCTCGACACCTCCCCTGACCATGGCATTTTGTCTCCTCCCACCATGGCTACAGAGGAGGGAGCGTCATACACAGTGGTGTTACATAGGGTGACGGAGGTTCTCAACCACAAGCTTCCTACGGTGATGGTCAGGACTGATCTCCTGACAGAGGTGCGAGCTCTTCGGATCCCTTGCAGCCATTGAATGAGGCCCTCACTGACGCCCTTATGGGAATGTGGTCCAGGCCTAACACAGGGGCTGCTGTGGACAGGATGATTGCCCAATGCCACAGCCAGGCTCCGGTGACCCCACTTTCCTCTCCCAACACCCCCCGAGAGAGCTTGGTGGTCCAAGCCTCCCCTTCCAAGAGCACATTCCCTACTGCTCCACTGGAAAGGTTATCCAGGAAGCTGGACTATCTTGGGAAGAAGATTGTCTCTTCCGCCAGCTAAGGACTGCGATCGGTAAACACTGCATGTCTCTTAGACTGTTATTCCCACTCTGTGTGTGATTCAATTGCGCAGGTGCTGTGTCAGTGGCCAGAGGAGGCCCAGGCAGTGCTCTCCGGGGATGTCACCTCCGGGAGGGATGCAGTGAAGTTTACCATCTGTTGTGGGCTGGATACTGCCGACTCTCTGGGCAGGACAATTTCAACATCAGTAGCACTTCGTCGCTACGCCTGGATGAGATCGACTGGCTTTTCGGGGGATGTCCAGAACATGTTGATGGACATGCTCTTTGGTGGTCGTCGC
Organism: Lissotriton vulgaris; assembly: GCF_964263255.1. Lineage (NCBI taxonomy): Eukaryota > Metazoa > Chordata > Amphibia > Caudata > Salamandridae > Lissotriton > Lissotriton vulgaris. Next base: position 273,349,698 of record NC_141698.1, on the reverse strand, counting down.
CTTTTTTGCGGCAAAGCAGACAACGCTCTAGAGCATTTCAAGGACTCAAAGGCTACAGCCAAGTCCTTGGGCCTCTTTGCCCGACAAGCGCTGTCTGTTTTTTGCCTCTTTTGTGGCTACGGAAGGGGTACTCTGCTATGTACTGCCCAGAGCCACAGGCTGCAGCAAGTTACCCAACCTTTGCGCGGTTGGGGACGTAGGAACATCTGTCGGTGGACTGGCCTGCCCGCTGGCCCCGGAACGACCACTCCCCCTCTGCAGTAGCCTCCAAACCTTCCTAGTCTGACATTTTAGGCCCATCTAACGCCAGTGGGCGGCAGGTTTCGCCATCACCTCCCCCACTTGCACACCATCATGTTGAACAGGTGGGTTTTGCAGATAGTCCAAAGGGGGTAGTCCCTCCCCTTCGAGGCTACCCCTCCAGCCATGCCACCGCATGTCCGAGAGTCACCTGGCCCTTCTCCAACAGGAAGTTACATCTCTCTTGGCCAGGGGAGCCATTGAGCGTGTTTCTGTCACAGAAGTAGGTTGTGATTGTTATTCCCACTACTTTCTGGTCCCCAAGAAGGACAAGGGCCTGCGTCCTATCTTGGATCTCAGGAATGTCAACCCCTTCCTCCAGAAGGAGAAGTTCAAAATTTTGATGCTCGCTCATGTCTTGTCTACCCTCAACCCGGAACACTGGATGGTAATGTTGGACTTGCAGGGCACTTATTTTTACATCACCGTCCTGCCGGACCACCGGAGTTATTTGTGATTCACTGTAGCCCACGAGCATTTTCAATTTACTGTGCTCCCCTTTGGCCTTACCAGCGCCCCTCGGGTGTTCACGAAAGTGATGACGGTGATCTCAGCTCATCTGTGCCGATCAGGGGTTTCAGTCTTACTAGCTGGCTGTTGAAGGCGGGCTTGCCCCAGTCATCTCCCACCTCCAGACTATGGCAGACCTCCGGCACATTGATGGAGAACCCCAGTGAATGCAGAAGTCATACTTGAATTCCCTCTCAGAAGCTCCTCTTCATTGGAGGGGTTCTGGACATGATGCTGTTTAGGTGCTATCCTCAGGAACAGTAAGTCCAGGATGAGCAGGCAATGATTCAGATCTTTCAGCCTCTATCCCGGGTTTTAGTGAGAATGACCATGAGGCTGCTGGGCTTCATGGCCTCCTGCATCCTGCTGGTCGATTATGCCAGGTGGCATATTCGTCAAAAAACACACAAGGGCCTTGACTCCTAACTCAGCACGGCTGAGTCAAACCAGAATTATATAACAAAACGAGAACCAATGCTGAGAAGTTGACTTAGCCAACAAACGATTCACATAAGTAGCTGTTTTGAATCAAGCACAAACAACTTGCTTAAAGTATAGCAACATACGAAATGTAATCTTTTTTTGATTTCTTCACTTGTTATGACACTATTTTTTAGTGCATGGAAATACAAACAATTTTATATACAATATATACATTAATAACGTAAATAACAAAAAAAAACATTTGCACACTTCAAACATACTTGGCCATTCAGTCATACAAAACACATTCACACAAAATGACCTAAACGAAAAGGACAATGGGTCCACGTATCGGTTGTAAATGAATGGAAACAATCCTTTTGTGATTTTACAATTTTTTAGAGTCCACATCTCTTGCTGATGGTTAAAGGACAGTTATGAAACAATAAATATGAGCCAGATACGGGACTGGGCTGGTCGACGCGTTTTGAACCCCTATTAGTGGCGGGGTTCTCCTCAGGACCAAAGAGGGTTCTTAAACCACTTGGCCAATGATCCAAACGTGAAAGGGTAGAATTCCAAGCACGAAGAGCCAAGGTATTTCCAACAATGAAGTACACGTGGGGGCCGCTGGAGCAATGGCTTCTAACTCGCCGAGGATTCCATGTCTCTCCTTGTTGCTGGGGAGGGGCTGATCCACCGCGGTGGAGAAAAAACTTCCGTACTTCACTCAGGCGTACGGGATGATTTACCTTCGCTTGCTGTGTGTGGCATATTCGGGCTCTGCAGTGGGACCTGAAGTTCTATTGGGTGCAGCATCAGGGAAATCTGTCTGAATGCGTCCCGATCTCAGAGGGCACTGCACGACTATTGCAGTGGCAGCTCACGAACCAGGATTGGGTCAACGATAGATCCCACTCCCTTCCCCATCCAGAACACACACTGGTGACGGACGCATCCCTTCTGGGGTGGGGCGGCCACATGGAGGATGTGGAGATCAGAGGCCTCTGCTCTCCAGCGAACTCCGGGCTCCACATCAACCTTCTGGAGCTTTGGGCGATTTGTGTTGCACTCAAAGCATTCCTTCCCTCTGTCCGGGGAACAGTAGTTCAGGTGTTCACGGACAACACCACCACATGTGGTACTGCAACAAAGAGAGTCCATGACCCCACCCGCCCTATGTCAGGGGGCCCTCCATCTCTGGACATGGCTGGAACATCAGGGCATATCTATGGTGGTTCAACACCTGGAAGGGTTACTGAATGCCAGGGCCGACTAACTCAGCCGCAGGTGCATGATGGATCACAAATGGCGTCTTCACTCGGAGGTGAAGTAAGGTCTCTTTCAAAAGTGGGAAGAGCCTTGGTTAGATTTTTCACCACCGAAGAGAACTCGCAATGTCAACATTTCTGCGCATTGGAATTTCCAAGGCAGCACTCGCTAGGTTACGCTTTTCGTTGTGAGTGGAGTTGCGGTCTTTTGTATGCCTTTCTGCCTATACCACTTCTGCTTGGAGTGCTGAAGAAGATCAGGGGCGACCGGGCCCAAGTCATCCTTGTGACTCTGGATTGGGCGCGAAATGTCTGGTATCCCAGACTGCTCAACATGGCCATCGATCCTCCGATCCAACTGCCTCTTCGGGAGGATCGTCTGTCGCAGCAGCAAGGGACAGTCTTCCACACGGACCTGTCCAGCCTCCACCTCCTTGTGTGGAAATTGAGCTGTGCAAGTTGACGTCATTAACCAGCCTCCTGAAGTCTGCAATGTCATCTTGGCAGCCAGGCATCCCTCCGCTAAGACGGTATATGCCTGTCGGTGGAACAAATTTGTGGCATGGTGCACAGCAAAGGCTGTGGATTCCCTCTCTGCCCCTCTTTCTGAGGTTCTCTTGTTCCCTCTTTCTTTGGCCCAGCAGGGCTCTGCTCTGGGAACTATCAAGGGCTACCTTTCTGCCATCTCTGCCTTCCTTCGGCTTCTAGATCAGCCTTCTCTTTTCAAGTCCCCAGTTGTCAATCGTTTTTAGAAAGGCATAACTCATCTCTTTCCTCCTATTTCTTTCGTTATGTCAGTGGGACTTGAATCTGGTTTTGACTTATTTAATGTGTGCTCCCTTTGAGGCTTTTAACTCTCATCCATCACATCTGCCAGAAGAGTGAGTGAGCTCCAGGCTCTTTCATCTAAACCTCCTTTCTTTTCTGTCCATCCGGACAAGGTAGGTATCAGGACTCGTCCATCCTTCCTGCACAAGGTTGATGATCTGCCCGATGTGAAAGGCAGTGACACTTTGCCCACCTTCTTTCCGCCTCCGCATCCTTCGAAAGAGGAAGAGAGACTCCATTGACTGGTGAGATCCAGATAAAAGGAAAGCGCATGTATTGGGTCCAAACATTTCCGAGTGGATGACGAGCTCTTTGTTGGGTACGTGGCTGCCAAGAAAGATCGGGCCGTACACAAATGGACTATCTCCCGATGGGTTGTCTTGTGTATCAAAGCCTGCTATTCTTTGGCAAAGAAGGAGCCTCCAGTGGGGTTGCACACCCATTCCACCAGGGCAACGGCAGCAACTACTGCTCTGGGATTTTATTTTATTTATTTATTTTGAAGGTCTTATATAGCGCGAACAAGATCCTTGTGGATATCAGAGTGCTTTACAATCAGTTAAGCTGGTTACACAAATGCGTAAAAGTAGTCAGATCAAGAATACAAAGCCCAAAGTACAAAAGTGAAGCATAAGGGTACAACATGAGAACGTTGAGTTAGGTAGTGGTCAACGTGCGTACCTAGAAAGTCTGGTGGCCCTTTGTCCAAGTGAGTGTCAAAGGAAAGGGGGTGCTCGGTCAAAGAGATACCTTGGACTATGGGTAGGTGAGTTTCGCCATGAGGAACTCTTTCACTTCCTTTTTGAACGAAACAGTAGAAGCGTTTAGTCTGATTTCTGGGGGGAGTGAGTTCCAAATCCTGGGCGCCATCCCAGAGAAGGTTCGTTTATATGTTTTCTTCCTGTTGAATCTTTGGGGTTTCAGTAGCAGGTTTTCAGCGTTTCTTGAAGCTCTTGACCCACCCGAGATCGTCAACTTCTGTGCGAGCTAACTGGGTGCTTTGTGGTGTAAGGCCTTATGAGTCATGCATGCTATTTTTAGGTGAATTCTGTCTTCAAACTGTAGCCAGTTCAAGGCTTTTAAGTCTGGGGAAATATGAGAGCTTCTCTTTGAGCCAGTGATGAGTCTTGCTGCTGCATTTATAGAGGCTCTTAGGGGTGCTGTTGTCGCTTTAGGGAGGCCACATAAGGAAACACTTCCGTACTCCACCCTCGGGATAACAAGCGCTTGAACTGCCAGCTTTAAGTCGTTAGCTGGCAAAAATGGTTTCAGCTTCCTCAACGTGTTTATCTGGAAGTTTTCTCCTTTTATTGCATTACTAATGTGTTTCTGCATGGTAAGGTTGCTGTCAAGAGTTATTCCCAAGGATTTAGCTGAGTCTACAATGTTAGGTTGGACGTTGAATGCAGTAATATGTTTGACCAGGTCTTGCATCATGGGGACTTTGGCGGGTGGTGCAATAAGGAGGAATTACGTTTTTTGGGCATTCAATTTGAGATGGTTTTCTGCCAACCAAATCTGAGTGTTCCTGAGCATTGTGTTAAGCATTGTAATGTCTTCTAAGGAGTGAATCTTGAGATAGAGTTGTGTGTCATCCGCATACATGTGAAATTGGAAGTTAGATGCATGAAGCAATTCCGTGTGGAGTTCCAGGAAGAGAATGAACAATGTTGGAGATAGAGAGGAGCCTTGAGGGACTCCTAACTTGACTGGTACTGGATTAGAGAGAGTGCTGTTGACCTTGAATTTTTGCGTTCGGTTATGGAGGAAGGAGGTGAACCAGTTTAGAACAGATCCTGATAGCCCCATTCTATGTTTTCGGATACCTATCAGGTTTTCATGTTTAACCGTATCAAAGGCTGAGGATAGGTCTAGCAGGATGAGAAGGCAAGCTACGTTCTGGTCTAGGATCTGAAGCGCATCATCAATGATGTGTGTCATGGCTGTTTCGGTGCTATGACCTGCCCTGAAGCCTGATTGGTGTTTGTTAAGCAGGTCGAAGTGGTCAATATGCTTAATGAGTTGGTGATGAACGCATTTTTCCAGTAGTTTGAGAGACCTGACCAATTTTGAGGGTGTCTGGGATACAGCCTTGTTGTAGAGAACTGTTAATAATTTTGGTCCAAAGGCTCAAAAGCCATGGGGTCAAGTCTTTGACAGACAAGATTCTCACCACTCTAAAGCCGTCCAATCACTCCTCTGACCCTCTCCCTGCAAATTCTAAGGCTTCTTCCGAATAGGTATCGAAGGATGACCATGCTGCGTTGTTTTTTAAGCAATGTTTTGAAGTGATTTGGTGTGATGCTGAAGGGGGTGTAAGTGCGATGTTCATCTGCGGTCTGGCGTGTAGTACAAGGTCATTTAAAAGCTCCTTCTTAATGTTGTCAGTTTTCTGTCTGAAGAAGTCAGAGAATTCTTCACAGTTGGGTTGCGAGCTAGCTGAGTTTTGAAGTTGTTGGGGAGCAACCTTAGTTTGGGTTTTGATGAGCTCAAAGAGTTTTTTGGGCCGATTTCGTGCTTGGTCTAGTTGGTGGCTAAAGAAGTCAGCTTTAGTGTGCTTGATCTTTCTATAGTATGTGTTTCTTTTTCTCCTAAGAGACTTAAGGTGCAACGAAGATGGGACTCTTCTCCAAATGCGTTCATGAGATCTGAGAGACCGTCTATCCTCGTTAAGAAGACCGTTGTACCAGGGCTTAGAATCTTTGGTAGAGACTCTCTTAGTTGTAAGGGGGCTACCTCATTAATTAACGAGGTCATAGAGTTAAAGTAGTGTTTGGTGAGATCATGTACGTCAGAGGAGCCTGCGGGGGGCAGAAGACGGTTAGAGCAGGCAGCGGGTAAGGTGTTGGGGTTTAGTTTTTTTAGGTTTCTTTTCCAAATCTTTGGTTTTGTGGATTGAACCGAGTTCAATTTCAGAGTTTCGTTGATAAAGAAGTTAATAATAAAAAGGTCTGACCAGTCACAGGGTTGGATCGAAACCAACTGAAAGGCGTCAGTTTTGGAGATTATTAAATCCAGGATTGACCCTTTTTTGTGTGTTGGGCTGTTAAACCGTTTGACGACGTTACCTTGCCCTAAATGTGTAAGACTATTAACCACCTCGTCATTGTGGTCATCCCAATGGAGATTGAAGTCAGCCAGGAATTTTTGGGTATTCTGCCCCCCGGTGTTCGAGGAGGTGATGTTCATGAGGTGTTCGGTGAAGATGAGGTTGTCTCTAGGTGGATAGTATATGATGTGTAGCGAACAGATTGATTTGCGATTACTGCTAAGGTTGAGGCATAAATATTCGCAAGAGGTGAAGACAGGGGATATGGCCCTGTTTACTGTAATATTGCTCTGATGTATGCAGGCGATACCTCCACCTATCTTTTCGATTCTGTCTAGTCTCAGGATGTCATAATTGGGGGGCACTAGGATGTCGAGGAGTGGAGTGGAGGATTCTGTTAGCCAGGTTTCGGTTAATATAATCAAGTCAAGTCAAGTTCTTGTGAGATGATGAGGTCAGCTATGTCTGCTACATGCCTAGAGGCAGATCTACAATTTAGGAGTATGCATTTGAGACGGGGAGTGGTGACGGGGGAGGTGGGATCTTGAGTGATAGGGACTCTTCTAAGGTTATTATCGATGATGCCTCTCTTGTTTTGTATGGAGGGCCTGTAAGGGTTGGGAGGGATAGTAGGAATGGGCATCTGAGTAGGAACTAAGGTGTTCGAGAGTTTGGGATCGTACGAGTGAAGAAGAGAGAGGAGATTGCTCTCGGAGAGCGGGTTGGTGCAGCGCGCTGGGCGTGTTACTGTGTTACGGAGGGGGACTGTTTCGCAGCTGTGTAGGGTGGGTTTTTGTAGTAGAGAAGGGAGGTTCCGGCGTTCACTAGCAATCAAAGTACTAGGAAGAGTTGTGTGCCGGGATTGTTTTAAAAGCACATCCATAAAAGATTGGAGTTCGATTTTGATTTGATGTAGAGCAATCATAATCTCATCCAGTCTAGGGTCTGGTGCGCTGATATATGAGGTTGGTGACTGTGGAGTGTATGTGGAAGGCTGCGTAGTGATTGGGTTGAGTGAGTGGTCGAGTGTGGGTAGGCATAGTGTTGAATGGAAAGTTGTCATTAAGGGTGGATGAGTTATGTGTGTGGATGGATGAGCTAGGCACTTTGATGATGGGGGGGCTTTTGTGGGAGTGGAAGGTGGTGTTATAGAAGTAGATAGCCGAATATTAGGGGTGGTTGACTGAGGTGTGAATGTGGGAAGGGGAATAGGGAGAGGGGTGAAAAGAGGGAATGGCGAGTTTTCAGAGTTGCAGAGGGTTGTCCTATTATGTGCCAGCAGACGACTAGGGAGGGAATGGGCGAGATGGGGTGAAGGGGAGTGATGTGTAACATTATGTGACAAGGCGAAGGTAGTGGGAGAGATGATTCTGGGGGATGCGGTTAGAAGGGGAAGCAAGGATCTTGGTCTGAGGGGATTCCATATCTAGCGGGTGGGTGTACGTTGCATTCGATGAGCTAAGCGGTGGGGGGAATGCGTTAGGGGGAGTGAGGTGCGGAGCTGAGATCGAGGTCCAGGGGAGGTTCCCTATCTTCAGAGGATAAGTGATCTGAATCCAGTGAGTTGGGCGGCAGAGTGAAAATGTTCGGAGGTATGAGGTGCAGTGGGTTGGAGGAAGGGGTGGACTGGGTGGGGGTGAAGTATGAGTCAGGTATGGTTAGAAGATGGGGTACTGGTGGGGCATGGTTATCCGATAGGGTGGGAGATGTGGCATCTGATGTGCTGGAGATGAGGATCGATTGGGTAGGTGAGAGAAAGTATGAGTTTGGTATAGGTAGAGGATGGGGTGGTGGAGGGGCAGGGTTATCAGATGGGGTGGGAGATGTGGCATCTAGTGTGCTGGGGATGAGAGTCGATTGGGTAGGGGATTGGTGAGTGGCCACTCTTCTTTTAATGCTGGGGAAGATGTTGTCTAGGAGACTGAGACTGCGATCCGTGGCTTGAATGAGGATACCACCCGTATTGTAAATGGTGATAGTGGCAGTGGCTTGGACGAGCTGGGAGGGGGAAATACAAATAATAAACCCATGTGTGGTTTTCCTCATGGAGGAGATGGACAGTGTATCTAAGAATGCTTTCCTCCATTGTGCTCTTCGTTTTGTGTGAAAAATGATATCCATGATGGTAATCCCATTGTGTGGTGAGAAGTATGGGTCAGCGAAGAGGGTTTCCAGGTGAAGTTTTATGAACTTGTGTTTAAAACGTTTGGTCGATTTTTTTTTAGAGATGGTGGGGGGGTAGATGATGTTGTAGGTGTGAGTACCAGAGAGCTCCATCTTAAACCCAGCTCACAGTGGAGTCGGGGAAGTGGCGCAAGGTGGGACGAGGTGAGGATGGAGGGGGTGCAGTGTAGTGTGGGTAGGGGAACAGGTGAAGGGGTGGTCGGCGAGACTTGTAGAACTGGGGAGTATCCTGGTGAATGCCGGTAGGGTGGGTGAGGCAACAGGTGACGGGCGTGTTGAGGAGAGCTAGGCATGTAAAGAGGCTGTAAGGGGTAAGAGGGAAGTGGTGAGGAGAGAGGAGGCGTAAGGTAAGGTAGGTGAGAAGGACAGGTGATGGGGTGGAAAGAGAGACCTGTATAGGAGGGGAGAGGTGTCCTGGTGAATGGGAGAATGGAGGGAGGGGGTGGGTAGCAGGGTGGGTAAGAGCCTAGTGATGGTGCGTAGTGTGCAGAGGAGTGTACAGGTAGGAAGGAAAGGTTAAGGTGAGAGGGTAAGGCTGGGGGGACGAGGCTTATTGAAAGAGTATGTTAGAAATAATAATTGGAGGTATCTAGAGGGATGAATGAGGGGAGGGGTGGGATGAGGCTTGAAAGAGACTGAAGTGGAGAATGAAAATGTAGTATGAAGAGGGGTAGGTGAGAGGACTTTCTGAAATAATGCGAAAAATCAGAAGAAGCCGGGATAGAGGTTTGGATCTCCAAGGAAGAGGTAGTCTAAGATGGCCGACAAAAGGGGATGTCTAGCTGTATAGTCCTTTGTTTGTGTTCTTAAAAGGGTAAGGGATCCTGTGGTCCTATGACTGTCACTTCCAATAGTGAGTGACTGTGGACTAACTGAGGAAGACCTGTTTCAACCGTTAAAGGGAAGTTGTGGGAGAATAGTCCTCTTTCCATTGTGACAACTTGTAAACATAGGGGATGATGTAACTGATAGGTGGCATAGACCAGTGGTTGGGGGAGATCTTTTATCTTGTTGTTTTATGCTTCAGCCATTTTGGGAGCGAGCAAGAGAAAAAGTTAACCCAACAGCAACTCCATTGAAAATAGCAAAAGTATGAGTGCGTAGTAGCAAGTATGATAAAGTCTGTTGTTAGATTATGAGGGCATCAGGTCGAGTGGTTCGTTAAAGTAGAGACCCTTTGTTGTGTCAGGCCTGTGTTGCCATGGGGTCGTGAGCTCTAAGCAATCTATACTATTCGAGGGAGAAGCAGCATTCGTAGAGCAGAGACCAGAAGGGGCAGGGGCACGAGATGCTTATTACAGAGCAACATAAGGCGGCTTACTTGTGATCTCGCTGTAGGGCCCACGGGAGTCTGCTGCAGTCGCGTCCCGAGAGGCTTTCCGCCTAGTTTATATTATCCGCCTCAACTCAGCAGGGGACTGTAGTTGCGTTGTGCCGGTTAAATAGGATCTCACAGTGTGTTCTTCCCGGCGGACGAGATCCACTGCCCCTCTCAAGTGTTCGACTCCGCAGCGGAATCGTTTCAGTCCTGCCTCCACAAAGGGAACCCACCGCAAATCCGATTGGCGGAGAAGAGCCTCAACGCCTGCGGGCATCCGGAGCTCGGCGGAGAGGAGCCTCAGCACCTACGATCATCCGGGGCTCGGCGGAGAGGAGTCTCAGCGCCTGCGATCATCCGGGGCTCGGTGGAGAGGAGCCTCAGCGCCTATGGTCATCCGGGGCTCACTGCCACACTTCACAGGTGGATCAGCCACGGTGAGTGGGGGCCGCCCAGTGCCTGCTTTACGGACCTGCCTGGTTCTCATACTGGGGGTCGCAGGGCTCCGAGACACGGCGGGGGATCGGGAGTGAGCGAAATGCAGGATGCCAGAGGAGACCAGGGCAGGCTAAACCGTTCTCCGACCTCCGGATCTTGGCAGTCCTGTTACCGGGTCCAAGCCAAAAGCAACTTCATCACACGTAGACCAGCTTGTCCTCTCACTACAGACGATGCACCACTCTGAGATCCTTGGGGAGGTAAGTGATGCGGTGGATGGGGTTAAACGAATTACTCCAATTACTCCCGTTACTCTTAGGCGGTCGGTTTCAGGTGATGCCTGCCGCTAAACAGGGATATAGACCCGAAGGTGATCCCCAGCGCTAGGCAGCTACGTGTGCTTTGTTGCACACTTTTACGAGTCCGGAGAGATGGCTTTTTTGGCTGTTCTGTTCTCCAGGACTTTCTGGTGTGATCTTGGTTAGCCGACAACCCTCCTGCGCTGGTATTGCTGAGGTAGCTATTCTAAGGTAAGGAATCTATAACTAAAGATGAACAAGTTAATTACCTTCGGTAACGATATGTCTGTAAGAAACATTAGTTAGTTATAGATTCCTTACCACCCCACCCTTCCTCTCCATTCTGCAAACTGATATCTAGGGTTAAGAATATCTTTTCAAGGCTCTAGTTTTGTGCACCAGTGGTCAGTGTCTTGCATGGCTCTGCGTTTCTGGCGTGGAAAGTCGTGTACAGAACTGATGTTAGCACACGAGGGCGGCATCTAAGTAGTTACCTCAACATCATCCCAGCGACACAACGCCAATGACAAATGTGGGGCCAACCAACGCCACCTTCCGACGCGCAGAGGGACTACTGATGAAAAACTTTCCGGAACCAGTCTGACGCCTGGGGGTAATTCTAAGGTAAGGAATCTATAACTAACTAATATTTCTTACAGATATATCATTACCAAAGGTAAGTAACTTGTTCCTCTTCTCGACTGCTGCTCTCATAATGTGCTAACCTGCAGCCCTGTTTGCCCTGGGTTTAAGAGATGTAGTCTCAGTCCTTTATCACCCAGGCAAGAATGTCTTCAAGAGCTAGTTGGCTGGCCTCGGATCTGAGGCTTCTGGGACAAACCGGCTTACACAAACCTCGCACCTTCACCTCGACTCTGCCATTTATCATTCCACCCTGACAAGTGGTCCCATCCAAGTCCTAGATCTTTGGAAGTGGGCTTATGGTGCTCCTCCAGCCTCTCTGGATCCAACTGATCCGACGCATCTCCTCTGCTGTGTGGTGCAGACTTGAGTAGAACTGATGCATCACCACAGCTGTATAGATTGGACCCATTGCAAAGACCCGCATCACATCGTAGCCCATTGGAACCACCACTGCGCGACACACAGTCACAGGCCCTCACACCCCCCAATTGAAGGCAGCCTCAACAGCATCTCCCGTCTCTGCATCAGAGTGTCGCAGCTCCTCGGATACAAATCATCGCCCTGACTGCACACCACATCCCTGACACTGGACTTTGCATCACAAGCCCCACTGACAGGATCGTCTGCAATGACACAGTCCCTGGCAATGCAGCCTCACTGTATATCAGAATGGACACATCGCTCAGCTACATAATGCATCTTCGACGTCAATCCTCGCAATGTTCGGCAAAGCCAGAGTTAAGGCACACTGTTCAGCGGGCCAAACAGGGTCCCTGTAGCTGGCCCGAACTCCCATCACAGTCAGCCTGAAGTTGTGACTTTGCCCCAGTGTGGCGCAACCAGATATCCACAGTTGGCGCTTGTCACTATTTTCACTGATATCTTTAGAATTGCATAGCCTCGGTTCTATAGATTGGATCGTTGTCATTTTGGTCTTGTTTCTTGTTCTACTATTCTAACTTTGTGTGGAATCACATTTGAAGTGTTGCACAAATACTTTACACATTGCTCTGTGCCAGGCTACCAGAGGCAATGTGGCAGTCAGACTTAATTGAAAGAAACAGGATAGTATTAAATTCCTTACCTTAGAATATCCCCAGGCGTCAGTCTGGATCTGGAAACTTTTGCGTAGCAGTACCCCTGCACGTCGCTAGGCGTCGTCTGCGGCTCCGCGTTCATCGTCGGCTTCGTTGGAGCCGGTATGACGTCGCCGGAGTACTTAGATGCCGCCCTCGCGCGCTGACGTCAGTTCTTCTTTTTTCCGCGCCAGCAAGCGCCGTTCCTGAAAAAGTGGTACCCTCTAGTCATTTTTTTACTAAACTTTTTTGATCCTTTTGATCTGTTTTTCGAGTCGACCGACTCCATCGGTGCCGGTAGGGATGCCCGGGTTCAAACCCTGTGCTGACTGCAACCGACTAATGTCGGTTACCGACCCCCATCACCGGTGCCGGTATTGCTTAGGGGCCGACCACGAGGACAAGTCGTGCCCCGACTGCCGGGCCTTGACATAGAAAGCTAGGCGGGAGTGGTCCGGTAAGTGCCTCGAGCTCCGGCAGTCAGCCCCGCGCCGCTCGAGGTCCCGGGCCAGGAGGAGGTCGAGGGACCGGTCGTGGGGCCGGAGTCATCACAGCTCGGCGAGTCGCCACTACTCTTTGGGTTCCAAGTCCTCAGGTAAGAGGCACAAGAAGTCGAAGAAGCGACACACCGCTCTTCTGTCTCCAGCCGAAGCTCGCGTGACGCGGCAGGGGGTTCGGGCGACACTGCCCACGCGGCTCTGCTGGAGCCGCAGGCATCGCTGCCTGCTCCATACCCACCGGTCCCTGGGCAGAACACGACGCCGGAGGAGATCGATGCCTTCCTCACGGCCATGAGGTCGCTCACTCCTCTATCGGGTTCGGCGGCGCCTTCGGGCCCCGGGGTCCTGACTGGGAGCCCAAGCGGGCCGGGTGTTCCGGCACCGGTGCCGTCGGGTGCTTCGGCCCCGGCGCCATCGGCGACTTCAGACGCCGCAGGGCCCCGCTGGATCCAGGTCGCCGCTGGTCGACCTAATGACCCCTCTGCCGGTGTCGACTCCTAGGGTGTCGCCCCTGAAGCTCCCTTGATCCGGCGCCTGAACGGCGTTGATCGACACCGCATTAGACGCCGAGAGAAGTGCCATACTTCTATGATCTGGCCCCATCATTTGAACCTGAGTACCAGGAGATGGAGGACGAGGTGGATTGGGAAGGGTCTGAGGACCCTCTGGCACGGGAGTGCCAGTCTTTTTAGGACTGGGCAGGAGAACTAGGGGAGGCCAGTGGTTTGGACACTTCGCCCGACACTGGATTTGTCTTCCCTCCTACCGTGGCTATGGAGGAGGGGCCTGCCTGCAGTGTGGTGTTGACGAGGGCAGCCAAGGCCTTGTCTATTGAGCTCCCCATCGCAGCCGTGAGGACTAACCTCCTCACTGAGGTCCTCAAACCACAGGCAAGCTCTTCAGAGCCTCTACTGCCGTTCAATGAGGCCTTAACTGACGTTCTGTTGGGCACTTGGTCCAGGCCCGCTCCAGGTCCCCCTGTAGATAGGAACTTGGCCAGACACCACCGCCCAGCCCCGGGTGACCCTTGTTTCCTGTCCACCCACCCCACCGGCGAGAGTCTGGTTATCCAGGCTTCCAATTCCCAGACCGCATTCTCGACAGATCCCCCTGATCGGGAATCCAAAAGGTATAAACAGTACAGAAAAAAGATGTTCTCCTCACTTAGTTTGGGGTTGCGGTTGGTCAACACCGCTTACCTCTTGGGCCGTTATACCCACTCCCTGTGGGACACGTTCGCGGACATGCTGCCACAATGCCCGGAGCTGCCCAAGCCCTTGCGGAGGGGCGAAATGTGGATCGGTATTCTATTCGATGTGGCCTGGTTACGGCCTGGATACCACGGACTCGCTAGGCCGGGCGATTGCAACAACGGTGGCGGTTCACCGCCACACCTGGCTGAGATCCGCCGATTTTTCGACTGATGTCCAGAACACCCTTATGGACATGCCGTTTGCCTTGTAGCCAAAGAGGCGACGGCCATCACACAGTGCGCTTGAGCGCTTTAAGGACTCCAGGGCTACGTCCAAGTCCTTGGGCCTGTCGGCTCCGTGCCAGCAAACTGATGCCTTTCACTCCTTTCGTGGCCAAGGAAGGGGCACCTCCAAACGTCCTGCCAGCCACAAGCCGCAGACTAACATCCAGCGCGGTGGTGGACGTGGTAACTGCCCTGGCGGTGCCAGGGGACAACGGCGAGGCCAGTCCACACCCACCCCTGCAGCATCCGCCTCAAAGCCCTCCTAGTCTGAGCTTTCAGGCCCATTTAACGCCAGTGGGGGCAGGGTTCTCCATCACCTCCTCCACTGGCGTGACATCACATCGGACTGGGGGGTACTGCAAATCGTCCGAAGGGGCTACTCCCTCCCCTTTGAGGCGACCCCTCCAACCATGCCACCGCAATACCATCGCGTGTCGGGGGATCACTTGCAACTTCTGAAAGAGGAAGTTACGGCCCTTTCGGCGAAGGGGGCCATCGAGCGCATTCCTGTGCCAGAAGTAGGGTGTGGTTGTTACTCCCACTACTTTCTGGTTCCCAAGAAGGGCAAAGGGGGCCTGTGCCCTATCTTGGACCTGCAGAACGTCAACGGCTTCCTCCGGAATGAGAAGTTCAAGATGCTGACTCTGGCTCAGGTCTTAGCTGCCCTAGACCCGGGAGACTGGATGGTAGCGTTGGACTTGCAGGACGCTTATTTTCACATCCATGTCCTGCCAGCATACCGGCGCTACCTACGGTTCACGGTAGGCCACGAGCACTTTCAGTTTACCGTGCTCCCCTTCGGCCTTACCAGCGCCCCTCGGGTGTTCACGAAAGTGATGGCGGTGGTCGCAGCGCATCTGCACAGATTAAGGGTGTCAGTCTTTCCCTATCTCGAAGACTGGTTGTTAAAGGCGGGCTCACCCCAGACAGTCGTCAGCCACCTCCAGACTACGGCCGACCTCCTGCACCTGCTGGGGTTCTCCCTCAATGTGCCAAAGTCACACCTGTGCCCCTCTCAGAAGCTCCTCTTCATCGGAGCGGTTCTAGACTTGGCGCAGTTTCGGGTTTATCCTCCCGAACAGTGGGTTTGGGATATTCAGGCTCTAATTCCGATCTTTCAGCCGTTATCCTGAGTCTCGGTCAGGTTGACGCTGCTGCTTCTGGGGCTGATGGCCTCCTGCATCCTTCTGGTGCATCACGCCAGGTGGCGGATCCGGGCTCTGCAGTGGGACCTGAAGTTTCAGTGGGCCCAGCATCAGGGCAACTTGTCCGACCATGTCTTGATCTCGGAGGGCACTGCAAGACCGTTGCAGTGGTGGCTCACGAACCGCGATTGGGTCAGCGGCAGATCCCGCTCCCTTTCCCAACCGGAGCACGTAGTTGTGACAGACACGTCCCTCCAGGGCTGGGGGGGCCACATGGGAGAGGCGGAGATCATAGGCTCCACATCAACCTTCTGGAGCTGCGGGCGATCCGACTTGCACTGAAAGCATTCCTCCCCTCTGTCCAGGGGAGTGTAGTGCAGGTGTTCATGGACAACACCACCGCCATGTGGTACTCCAACAAACAGGGAGGGGTGGGGTCGTGGACCGTATGCCAGGAGGCGCTGCGTCTCTGGCAATGGCTAGAACATCAGGGCGTGACCCTGGTGGTTCAACACCTGGCAGGTTCCCTGAACGCCACGGAGGATGAACTCAGCCGTCGGTGCATGATGGATCACGAATGGCGTCTGAACTCTGACGTGTCGCAAGGTCTCTTTCAGCAGTGGGGAGAGCCTTAGTTAGATCTATTCGCCACAGAAGAGAACGCGCAATGTCTTCAGTTCTTCGTGTTGGAATTTCCAAGGTGGCACTCGCTCGCTTTTTGTCGCGAGTGGAGCTGCGGTCTTTACGCCTTTCTGCCTATACCACTTCTACCCAGAGTGCTGAAGAAGATCAGGCGCGACCGGGCCCAAGTCATCCTTGTGGCTCCGGACTGGGCACAAATATACTGGTATCCTGAGCTACTCAGCATGATAGTCGATCCCCCGATTCGTCTGCCTCTTCAGGAGGACCTTCTGTCCCAGCAGCAGGGGACGGTCCTCCACCGAACCTGTCCAGCCTCCACCTCCATGCGTGGAGATTGAGCGGCGACAGTTGAGGCCATTTGACTTGCCTCCTGAAGTCTGTGATATGATTCTGGCAGCCAGGCGTCCCTCCACAAAATCGGTATACGCCTGCAGGTGGAACAAATTTGTGGCATGGTGCACAGCAAAGGTTATGGATCCACTCTCTGCCCCCCTTTCTGAGGTTCTCCTCTCTTGCCCAGCAGGGCTCTGCTATGGGAACTCTTAAGGGCTACCTCTCTGCCATTTCTGCCTTCTTAAGGCTCCCTGATCAGCCCTCTCTTTTCAAGTCCCCAGTTGAAAATAGGTTCTTGAAGGGCATCACTCATATGTTTCCCCCTGTTCCTTTTGTGATCCCTCAGTGAGACTTGAATCTTTTTCTGACTTATTTGATGTGCGCTCCCTTCGAGCCACTTCATAACTGTCCTCTTCGTCTTCTCACTCTTAAGACTGCATTCCTGGTTGCCATCACCTCTGCCAGGAGGGTGAGCGAGCTCCATGCTCTTTCTTCTAAACCTCCTTTCCTTTCTGTCCATCCGGACAAAGTTGTCTTGTGGACACGTCCCTCTTTCTTGCCCAAGGTCATCACAGCCTTCCACATCGGGCAGTCCATCACCTTGCCCACCTTCTTTCTCCCTACACATATCTCGAAAGAAGGAAGAGAGGCTCCTCCGTCTGGACCCAAAACGTGCACTCTCATACTATCTGGATCGTACATGCCAGTTCCGGGTGGATGACCAACTCTTTGTGCACCGCCCGTCCCTTCCTAGTGCCCACGTAACCAACAAATGGACCATTCCTTGATGGGTCGTTTTGTGCATCAAGGCTTGTTATTCACTGGCTAAAAAGGAGCCTCCTGTGGGGCTGCATGCCCATTCCACTCGGGCCACAGCGGCTACGACTGCCCTGGGTCGGGGAGTCTCCTTGCAGGACATCTGTCAGGCAGCTACGTGGGTCTTGCTGCACACGTTCGCTAGACACTACAGCCTGGACAGCCAAGTCCGGAGAGATGGCTTCTTCGGCCGTTCTGTTCTCCAGGACTTTCTGGTGTGATTATTGGTTCGCAGACCCACCACCGGGGTTGGTATTGCTGGGGTATCTGTTCTAAGGTAAGGAATCTAATACTAATCTGTTTCTTTCAGATGCACAAGTTACTTACCTTCGGTAATGATATATCTGTAAGAAACAGTAGTTAGTATTAGATTCCTTACCGCCCCACCCATCCTCCCCATTCTGCAAACCGATATCTAGGGTTAAGGTCATCCCTTTTCAGGGCCCTAGTTTTATGGCACCAGTGTTGGTTTTTATCATGGCTCTTCGTTTCTGGCGCGGAAAAGCTGTGTTTAAGAACTGATGTCAGCGCGCGAGGGCAGCGTCTAAGTACTTCGACGACATCATCCCGGCGTCAACGACACCGACAACGGACGTGGAGCCGCAGTCGACGCCTAGCGATTCGCAGGGGTACTGCTATGCAAAAGTTTCAAGATCCAGACAGATTCCTTACCTTAGAACATCCCCAGGCGTCAAATACGAACTACTGTTTCTTACAGATATATTTTACCGAAGGTAAGTAACTTGTGCAACAGTGAGTGTTAAGCACAGTTAATTTAGGGTTGGCTTGTTTCCTCACCTTGACAAGGATTGTTGTTGTTGCTTGACCAGGGCTCACACCCAAGTAAACCAACAACACAATTTCTTACAGCAAAAACCTCACTTGGCTTTGAGGATTGAAACCTTTCACCCTATGGTATGTCCACACCATAAATATGCGGTAACAGTGGCGTTCACCCTTCCGTGGTTAGGCCCTCATTATGAGTGGGGGCATAACACCACAGAGAAAGAAAGGGTCTGAGGGATGTTTTAAGACCTGCCATGGTTCATGTCCCCCAACGACAAGTCAAACAACAGGAAGGGAACCAGGGGTCTATAACAAGAGCCAGGTCATATAGATCCTGCTCTAGTGACAACTGCTGCTAGTTCAGTTACAGGTATCAGATTACCACACTAATTCTAGACATCAAGGGTACATACTTGTGTAACTAAAAAGAAAGCACGAGTGGTTGTAAGTGAGACTCACAAAGGAGATGCTAATGGATTCCCATCGAATCTCTTGCGATGATCTATATTCTCATTTGGTCATCCAAACAAACATGGGGTGGTTCGTCCCTTGATCATTGGGACCATATCCACACCTAGTGGTGTGGTGAAATAAAATAAAGTGGTAAAACAGTTGTAACTACGTTTTATTCAAGAAATATTGTTTCACCCTCTAGTTAAAACTAAGAACAGTGCAAATAGACTAGCAGTCCTAAACAAATATTGACTGCCACAAAAAAAGGCCTTTTTTGTGGCAGTCGATATTTGTTTACCACTCTATTTTATTTCACCACACCACTCATTATTTTTTGCACTGCACTTCTTCCCATACGTTGTGATATATCTCATGGTCAGCAGAGTGTATGTGGGTTTGACTCACTGAGATTTCTTTACCAACTAGGTGTGGATATGGTCCCAATGATCAAGGGACGAACCACCCCATGTTTGTTTGGATGACCAAATGAGAATATAGATCATCGCAAGACATTTGATGGGAATCCATTAGCATCTCCTTTGTGAGTCTCACTTACAACCAATCGTGCTTTCTTTTTAGTTACACAAGTATGTACCCTCAATATGAGTGGCCTGTTAAATTTTAAAAAACTGCATATCTTTGTTTGCACACTGTTTGAAATTATGTGTTATTTGGACTCTATCACACTGAGTAATTATTGGGTGCCATAAGATCCAACCCTCTGAGATAAATATTGTCAGGTTTCATCTGATAAAATGCAACTCTATAAAAAGGGCTGATAATTAGTGGAATATGTAGATTTTGGTGTGAAAAGCTTCAAAATGGGCTTTTTATTCACCAAAATCTTGTGATTGGCCAAAAGTAAGACTGCCTAACTTTTATCCATATATAAACAAAATGAATCCACTCGTATGGCGGAAGGGGTTCCCTACTACAGTTGGGAGCGCCCAGTGTTGGTAAAATACCCCTCACACACCAAAAGGACCCTTGGTGTCATGCTTCATCATTGGGGTCTTCGCATTCCTCTATGGGATGCGGCGTGCTGCGACCTACGACTACGCTGGAGCACTTTCTCAATGACTATGTGTAGTGTGCGTGAGGGTTTGTTTTATGTGCGTCAGTGGTGAGGTTATCGACGAGTGATGTTTAAAAAGTGCCTGGCTCGTGGGGTAGCACAAAAGAATTTTAATGGGCCACCGGGCTGGCGCTGTTAAAAGGGGTGAAAAACTGAGGTGTTGGATGCAGGGCAATGTGCATCACCTCCTGTGTGTGTGTGTCAACATGTTTCGGAGTATGGAACTCCTTCTTCAGGACGGGGTACACAAATCCCCACCTTACTCACGTTTCTCTACTTTAAAAATTGTGTTATTTACAAAAGTGAGATATGGTGCAGGTTATGCAATGTACCTACAAATTCAGGTTTCTTTTATCGCTATTCAGCTGACCTGCAGAAGAAGGGGATACAATGTTTTTTGTGGTAGTCCACTCCTCTGCGTCCAAAGGTGCAGTGACCTGTGGGAAAAATGATCAATAGGTGCGGGCCTCGATCTCTAGACAAAATGTCATTCTATGTGTGAAATCGTGCCTGGCGTGAAAAAGGGGCACTGACAAAACACACAAACACTTAACATAAAGCACACACTCTATAAACTATCACACTTTAGAAAGTTAGCTTGGTTGCTCATTAATTTGGCTTCTCAGAGTAGTCATAAAATTAAGGATTGGTAGTTAGTGCAGTGAATAGTATGGAAAAGCATACTTTCATAGGTTAATTTCAATGCCTCATGAGCCTCAGGAAACGTAGGGGTCTTCGTGCTGAATCGCTACCTAAGGAGTAATACATAGTTTTAGTGTTCTCAAGTACCTACATTGTCGTCGGCTTTGCAATCTGGGTACCATTGTTTTTTACTCACGATGCCAAAGAGAGACTTCCTCCTGACCGCCCCGTACGCGGCTCCGCTGAGAGTGGTGGTCTGCCGGGCGGTTCTTGTATTATATACTGGGCCTGATTGCCAATTATCCCTGTACTTGTTAATTAGCCACTCCGATGTGCCCATATATGGTCTATGCGTTGTCCGAAGTTTTGTCGCATCTGTGCAGGCCGGTCAAGTTTTTTGCCCATGCGCACTGGTTAGATGCGGCTCGGCGCATGCGCATCATGACTATGTGGCTGTACCCGTGCAAAGTGGAGTGGTGTGGCTCACTGGTTAGAGCCGGCAGACCCAGAAGCAGAGAACGGCCCGGGACCAGGGTTCAATTCCCGACGCGGCAGGGTCGTGGACCAGGGTCAGCGGACTCGATAATTCTCGCCTTGGTGCCTACTCTAACCAGGGATCACACTCGGCAACTCTGGGCATTAGCTTGCCTCATCTCTACAACGGCCCCCCACATTCGCCAGGGATGCCTGGTTTCACCTTGGAGATACCCAGTAGGGACCATCTCACAGGGATAGCCAGGACGGGTTCCCCATCGGTCTACAGCGCCACGACGCCTCAGGGCAGCAGTGCGCTTTACAAGACCACATACATTACATACAAGTATTGTAACGTGTGTACGCGCATGCGCATAGACAAGACCTGTTTATCGTTACCAGTTGTGTCGCGAAAAAAGAAGAAGATGTGTTCATCCCCACAGTACTAGTAGTGGTGTTGTGACTTCATCTACTGATTATTTAGCCATACAGTTAAGGGTGTAATTAGTGTGTATAAGCCCAGACTATTGAAAACACCAACTGTTCAGTTGTTCTCTTGTGATAATGGTTAAGTAACCTGGGGGTGTCTTCAAAACTATTGCGCATTCGACCCAGGCCATGCGTATGCAGACAAACGCACATAGATCGCTATGATTCAGGTTGCCTACAATGGTTTCATGCATTAACCTAAGATATGTATATGTGCATTGCGCCTCTCGATTGCGAACGGTTCATGGTTACCTCCTGGTTGGGGTCTGGTATATGCATTTTGCTGGCTAATGTGGACCATGCCTGGTCCTATATGCAAAATCTTATACAAGGCACACTGTTTGGTCAGGATATTGAAATGCTTATTAGGGCAGTTTACGTTAGTTGGCCCCATGGTATTTCATCATTGAGGTCTCTTATGTGGGTGCCCAGCCTGAACACCCAACGCTGTTCTTTATCAAATAGTCCCGCCTCTGATGGTAATTGCTCTATGATTGTCCACGCAATATCATTGACACAGTGCTGTGTTTCCAGGAAATGGGTGGCCATCTTGGTGGTGCTTTTCTTGCACCGTGTGTTGCTTTTATGTTCGTTCAGTCGTACCTTTGTTGCTCTTGTGGTCATTGTGAGAAGTTGGCCTGGTATATAATGCTCACTAATTCTAGTGATCACTTTGTACCATGCCAAGCAACCCTTATGATGATTGGTCTATAAGGTTGACTTACAACCAGTTATCCTAGTGGTAACGTAGACAAAGCAGTCTTAGGCTAAACTCTGAAAGGCATGTGAAGCCAGCTGTATTACCATACACAACCCCCTTGAATACCAAATGAACGGACACCACACAGATATATATTGAAAATATATATTGATTTATTAACTGAAAGTATCCCCTGGACTCTTTATGAGCACAGAAGCACAAGCGTTAAACACAAGAAAGTTTAAAATACACAAAAGTTGCACAATATGGATGAGCCCTAGGGGCCACCTAAACCATATACTAAGAAAGTGGTATAAGAGATACCAATCGGAAAGGAAACAGACCTAGGGTCTTGGGAATCGCTGGAGCTATTCGAGACTAGCAGTGACTAAGTCGGGAAAGGCCCGCGGGACTCGGGTGCAGTGTTTAAAGTGCACGCACTCACCAATACAAAGTCTATGGTGCGTAAAAAGTACAAAGTTAGTTAGTTCGGAACCTTCCGAGTGACCTAGAAAGCTGAAACTTGAGACACAGGCCCTAGAGATGTGTACCAGTGTAGGAACACCGGCGGAGCTGAGTTACCTCACCCACAGGACGCGGGTGCACAGGGTCGAAGTAGTGTCGGGTTTCGTCACGCTGGTCGATGGTGCTTGGAGCTCAAGATGCTGCAGGCGGCTCGAGGTGAAGAATTCCGGTGGATCCAAGGGTGGATCTGAAGATGTGAAGACCTGAAAGCAGAGGGGACAATGTTCAAAGTCACTAGCCAGTGACTACCGTGGAACCAGATTGGAACCAGGCGATGTCGGATGCAAACAGGCGTTGAGGTGTAGCTTCTCTCTGCAGCCACGTGGACACCGGGGGTTGAGGACGTCCAGGAGTCAGTCACAAGCTGTCACAAGCAGGCTTCTCGCTGTTGGCGGTGTCGGCAACCTGATCAGAGCAAACAGGCCTTGGCTAATGCAAGCCACGCAGGAGTCAAAAAAGGCTTAACACTCGGACCAGCAAGGTCCGAGCGGGTGCTCCTTTTCACAGGAGCTAGGGCAAGTCTGGAGCAACCAGACCCATGGTGTAGTTTGTAGTTGTAGTTGCCAAGATTGCCGCTGACCACGTGGCTAGTGGCCGGGATGGCGCGTCGAGTGGCACAATGCAAAAGGGCCCCACGCAGATCGTGGAGATGCTGGAGGGCTCTTCTTCAGTGCAAGGGCTGCTCGGTGGTGAGGGTTCTCAGTCCCCAAAGCACAATGTCGAGGATGCCTCGGTTGCTGCGCAGTCAGCTTTTCGAGTGTCTTCCAAGAGGTCCGGTCCCACGTCACTCGGTGCCTCCACGGTTCCCTTCTTTGCAGGGACTGTGGATCGGGCTGTGAGAGGTCTGGGAGTCTGGGTCTTGGCTCGGGCTCCGGCGGGAGGCGGCGGCAAAGCAGACGTCGAGTTGCTGGTTGGTGCCTGTGTTCACAGGGTGGCCACTCCTAGGCCACAAGGGAGAATCTCTTCAGTCTTCTGTGCAGCAGAATGTCGAAGTCCAGTCTTCTTCTTTATTTAAAGTTGATTTCAGGATGATCTGCTGTGCAATGGCACTGCTCTCACTCTTATTCCCAATCTGAGGGATGGATCACCTACTAGGTCCCTCCTCTGGGAGGAACCAGGAAGGGGGGCGGTTACACCCCCTTTCCTTTGTCCAGCTCCTCGCCAGGCCTGGGTCTGGAAAGTCCCAGGACCGGTTTGGACTGGCTTATGCACGGGGACACCTTGTGTGCCCCGGGCATATCTCAATCCATTCAGCCCTGTCCTACCCAATACACAAAACCCTGTCTGGGGTGGTGCTCGCACCTCCCAAGGCAGGAAACCCTTTGTCCAAGCCTCCCTCGCTGGAAGGACTCCCAGCAGCAGGAGGTCAGACTTGTGTCTGTGGTGGCAGCATCCATTTTGTGATGCTGAGGCTCTGGTTAACTTTAACCGGGGTTAAGGCTACACACATGTCGTGTCCCTCTATAAGGGTGGAATGCTATCCCCGTCGACAGAACTGTCGAGGGGCTAGTATTCCAATTCATATGACACCTTACTCGACATGTTTTGATAAAGCCAAACCAAAGATAGCAAATAACCGCGAGGATTATAATGCACTTAAGAGTATATGGTATGGCAATATCCCGGAACAGCTTAGGGAGTGGTTCCCGACAGCTGCAATCTGAAAGAAACACGTTAGTGTTAGATTCCTTACCTTAGAATATCCCCAGGCGTCAGTCTGGATCCGGAAACTTTTGCGTAGCAGTACCCTTGCGCGTCGGTAGGCGTCGTCTGCAGGCGTCCCCTGCGGCTCCGCGTCCGTCGTCGGCGTCGTGCGCCGTGATGACGTCGCTGGAGTACATAGACGCCGCCTCCGCGCGCTGACGTCAGTTCTTCTTTTTTCCACGCCAGTGGACGCAGATCTGAAGAGCGGTACCCGGTCTTTTGACCAAGTTTATTACTACTTATCTATCTTTTGTGCCTGGTAGGATGCCCGGTTTCAAACACTGTGACGGTTGTGACCGCACGATGTCGGTCACGGACCATCACCGACTCTGTCTCCGGTGCCTGGGCCCCGACCACGACGTCGACTCCTGTGTCGATTGCCGGGCTCTGACTAGCAAAGCTAGGCGGGAGCGGTCCCGCAAGCTGCTCGAGCTCCGGGTGTCGGCCCCACGTCGAGAACGGTCTCGGTCCTGCCAGAGGTCCAGGGAGCGTTCGAGGGAACGGTCGCGGAGCCGCGCCGGGCGCTCCGGAAGTCGACATCACTCGTCAAGTTCATCAGGTAAGAAACACAAGAAGTCGGGGCGTCGTCATCGTACCCCCGACTCCCCCCGACGCTCGCGCGATGCGGCCGGGGGTTCGGGTGACCCCAACCCCGCGGCTCCGTGAGAGTCGCCGGCGCGACCTGCCCCATACCCTCAGGTCCCTGGGCAAGGTGCGACGCCTGAGGAGATAGAGGCGTTCCTCGTGGCCATGAGGGCCCTGTCTCCACCGGCGGGTTCCATGGCGCCTACGGGCCCAGTGAACCCGTCCGGGGGCCCTGGCGGTTCAGCTGACCCTGCCTCGACGCCGTCGGATGCTCCGACACCGGCGCCGCCGACGGCGCCGATCCCGGCGCCGCTAGGGCTTTCGGGGTCGACGCCGGATGGACGTCCATCCACTCCGGCGCCGATTCCATCCGGGTTGCCCCCGACGCCGCCCCCGCGCGACGCCGGTTCCTCTGTGCCGGCTCCGGGCGTCGTCGTCCCCATACCCTCACCGAATCCGGACGCGGAGTCGGACCGGCGTCGCCCGACGCCGGGATCGACGCCGATGGGGCCTGTCGACCCCGTGGAGCCGGTCTACATGGTTGACACCGACTATGGTGATGATGTGGAGTACGGTGAGGGCTGGGAGGGGTCTGAGGACCCTCTGTCACCTGAGTGCCAGTATGACATGGACTGGACAGGTGATTTGGGGGACGCCAGTGGTCTGGATGACTCTCCTAACCCTGGTTTTGTCTCTCCTCCTTCCGTGGCATCGGAGGAGGGAGCTGCTTATTCAGTGGTGTTGATGAGGGCTGCCAAGGCCTTAAACCTTGAGCTCCCCGTCGCGGCCGTGAGGCCTAACATCCTCACTGAGGTCTTCAAACCGCGGTCATGCCCACAGGAGCCACTGCTGCCGTTTAACGAAGCCTTATCAGACGTTCTGTTGGGCACTTGGTCCAGGCCCTCTTCAGGTGCGCCTGTTGATCGGAACGTGGCCAGACGCCACCGTCCTTGTCCGGACGACCCCAAGTTCCTGTCCACCCACCCCACCCCTGAGAGTCTGGTGATCCAGGCCTCTACCTCCCAGTCCGCATTCCCGTCGGCCCCGCCCGACCGGGAATCCAAGAGGTATGACCAGTATGGCAAGAAGGTCTTCTCGTCCCTGAGTTTAGGACTGCGGTCTTGCAACACCGCTTGCCTCTTGGGCCGCTACACCCACTCTGTGTGGGATACGGTCGCGGAACTGCTGCCACAATGCCCCATGGAGGTGCGGGCAAAACTCGGCAAAGCTGTAGCTGAGGGCCGAGATGCAGCTAGATATTCTATTCGATGTGGTCTTGATACGACCGACTCGCTAGGCAGAGCGATGTCCACGACGGTGGCGATTCGTCGCCACGCCTGGTTGAGATCCGCCAACTTTTCGGCAGATGTCCAGAATACTTTGATGGACATGCCGTTCGATGGCTGTCACTTGTTTGGGGACAAGGCGGACTACGCGCTGGAACGCTTCAAGGACTCCAGGGTCACGGCGAAGTCCTTGGGTCTCTCGACCCAGCGCCTGCAAACGGGTTCGTTTCGCTCCTTTCGTGGCCACGGAAGGGGCGTCCCCACACGTGCTGCCAGCCACGCACCGCAGCAATCATATCCACACGGTGGTGGCCGTGGAAACCGCCGTGGAGGCGGTCGGGGTCAACGGCGGGGTCAGGCCACATCCCCCCCGCAGCATCTGCCTCAAAATCCTCCTTGTCCGTGCTTTCAGGCCCACGTGACGCCAGTGGGTGGCAGGGTTCGCCATCACCACGCCCGCTGGCGCACGATCACATCGGACAGGTGGGTGCTGCAAATCGTCCGAAGGGGCTACTCCCTCCCCTTCGAGACCACTCCTCCAGCCATGCCACCGCAGAACCACCGTGTGTCGGGGGACCACTTGCAACTTCTGCAGGAGGAAGTTACGGCCCTCTTGGCCAAGGGGGCCATCGAGCGCGTTCCTGGGCCAGAAGTAGGACGTGGTTGCTATTCCCACTACTTTCTGGTACCCAAGAAGGACAAAGGGGGCCTACGTCCTATCTTGGATCTAAGGAACGTCAACGGCTTCCTCCGGAAGGAGAAGTTCAAGATGTTGACTTTGGCTCAGGTCTTGGCTGCTCTAGACCCGCAAGACTGGATGGTAACGTTGGACTTGCAGGATGCGTATTTTCACATCCCTGTCCTGCCGGCCCACCGGCGTTACCTGCGGTTCACAGTAGGCCAGGAGCACTTTCAGTTTATCGTGCTCCCCTTCGGCCTTACAAGCGCCCCACGGGTGTTCACAAAGGTGTTGGCGGTGGTCGCAGCCCATCTGCGCAGGTTAGGGGTTTCAGTCTTCCCCTACCTAGACGACTGGTTGTTGAAGGCGGGCTCGCCCCAGACAGTCGTCCACCACCTCCAGATGACGGCAGACCTCTTGCACGGCCTGGGGTTCTCCATCAATGTGCCGAAATCACACCTGTGTCCCTCTCAAAAGCTCCTTTTCATCGGAGCGGTTCTGGACTCGGGGCAGTTTCGGGTTTATCCTCCGGAACGGCGAGTCCGGGATATTCAGGCTTTGATTCCCATCTCTCAGCCGCTATCCCGGGTTTCGGTCAGGTTGACGCTGTGGCTGCTGGGGCTGATGGCTTCCTGCATCCTTCTGGTGCATCACGCCCGGTGGCGGATGCGGGCTCTGCAGTGGGACCTGAAGTTTCAGTGGGCCCAGCATCAGGGCAACTTGTCCGACCACGTCTTGATCTCGGAGGGCACTGCGAGACAACTGCAGTGGTGGCTTACGGACCGCGATTGGGTCAGAGGCAGATCCCTCTCCCTTCCCCAACCGGAGCACGTTGTCGTGACGGACGCGTCCCTCCAGGGGTGGGGAGGCCACTTGGGAGAGGCGGAGATCAGAGGCATCTGGTCTCCGGCGGAGTCCCGGCTCCATATCAACCTGTTGGAGCTACGGGCGATTCGTCTAGCGCTGAAGGCATTCCTCCCCTTTGTCAACGGGAGTGTAGTGCAGGTGTTCACGGACAACACCACCGGCATGTGGTACTGCAACAAACAAGGCGGGGTGGGGTCGTGGACCCTTTGCCAGGAGGCTCTGCGCCTCTGGCAGTGGCTGGAACGTCAGGGCGTGACTCTGACGGTTCAACACCTGGCAGGTTCTCTGAACGCCAGGGCGGACGGACTCAGCCGTCGGTGCTCGATGGATCACGAATGGCGTCTGAACTCGGACGTGGCGCAAGGCCTCTTTCGGAAATGGGGAGAGCCTTGGTTAGATCTATTCGCCACAGAAGAGAACGCGCAGTGTCATCAGTTCTGCGCGTTGGAGTTTCCAAGACGGCACTCGCACGGCGACGCCTTTGGCAGCCTGCTCAGCAACCCCGAATACCAAAGTGTTCTAGGGTCTCAGTACCTCTCAAGGCGCGCAGGTGCATCTCCACGAGCTCGTCAGCTCAACTGGCTCGAGGGAGCCTTTATAAACAGGAAACCAATGTGGGAGCACACTGCTTCACCTCCCAGCGGGTTCGCCCCTGAGCAATATGGTCCATGTAGTTCACAAGGGTGTGTGATTTTAGGAAAGTCTCGAGTAATTACCCAGTTGTGCTGGCCATCTCTGGTATTCGGGGTTGCTGTGGGTTCTGGGGCCGTATTATGCAAAGCAGGCATTTTTATAGTTTGTGCCGGCCCAGCAGAAGGAAACAATAAAATTGTGCCACATTATAGTGAATGTGCTTCCCCTGCACCTGAACATTTTCCTTCCTTCCAGGACTACCATGACTCAAATAGTGGTCACAGGAAAGAAAAAACAATGACAGGTGATCCATTCAAAGTCCTTCATTAGGACTGGCCCATTGGCTCTAGTGATAATTATGGCATGGATAAAAGTTACAAAGATAACAAGGAGGTGAGAGAGAGTTTGGTGGATTCGTTCTCCCTAACAAGTAGAGGGGTGCGAAGACCCCAATGATGAAGCATGACACCAAGGGTCCTTTTGGTGTGTGAGGGGTATTTTACCAACACTGGGTGCTCCTAACTATAGTAGGGAAACCCATCCGCCATACGAGTGGATTCATTTTGTTTATATATACTTGTTAGGGAGAACAAATCCACCAAACTCTCTCTTCCCTCCTTGTTATCTTTGTTATTCAGGCAGTGCACAGCTGCGGGAGTTTCCCTTTGACAAACACACAACACTCACATAGACACACATCCATTTACAGACTCACAATGGAAGAAGAGAATAGCCTCACTTTTGGGGAAGATGAAATAGACCAAATCCTGACGGCACTCAACCCTTTTGAGGGTCTAAGCAGCACAGAACCGGGACCCAGTGTGGCAGACTGGGACGAATTGGCAAATTTAAGGAGAACTCAAATCAAGGTGACCCTACATGGACTGCTAATGACAGAGTACTTGAGAAACAAGATAGCACCACAGAGACTTCTAGTAAAAAACGAACCCTTCATCTTTCAGTCAGATATGCAATTTAAAAAAGAATGGTCACTAATATCGTGGCACTGTAAATGTGACTGGTTGGTGTTAATAGTCAAGACGGCGACCAGAAATACACAGGAACTAAAGATTGACATACAAAAAATCGAAGTGCAACTCAAAACATATCAGAAACCGGCTGACCTTAAAAAAAGGCTAGATGAATTAATCCAGCAGATGTCCGAGTTTGAGATTACTCTAAAACAGAGCAAATTTAATAAATTAAAAAAGGACAAAGACCGTTTCACACCAGAGGGAGCCTACCCGTACACAAACGTCGGCTATCTCTCAAAGAACAACAACAGTGATATCGAAAGTGATGGCTCAGACAGTGGTTCATCTGGATCGAATTCCAGTGGCAACCATAGACAAAGGTCCATGAGAAGCAACCAGAGACGACAGGGACAACAATACCCAAGACTAATAGGGTGGAGGGGTTATCAGGCACAACCACTCTTTCCACAATACCAGGGACACACGCCTTTCACGCCCTACCACTACGGCCCACCACAGATGGGACCGGATTTCCAACAGTGGGCCCCAGACTATGATACAGGCTTTTACAACCAACAGCCTTTTTTAGGGCCACGCCCAGGACCCCGCAGAGGTCGCAACAGGAAGGGCAACACAGTAATGTGGCAAGACCCAGAACAGGGGGACCCCAGAATGAACACGAGGAGCATGATGGGAGCACTCCCGAGCCACCCCTCAACCAGCTAGAGGGGGACTTAGTGGTGAACATCACTCCCTGGGAATTGACAACTATCCAAAGGGCTGTATTGAGCAAGGGCCTAGGTTTTGTTCCAACTAACAAACTTGACTCTTTCAAATTACATATCGAAATACAAGAGTTTGTACGGAAAATCAAACTACGAACTTTCTTTAAAGACAAGGAAACCCTTAAAAATACAGACACTGGACTGAGACCAAAAACCACTTTCACGCCCCCAGATACCTCGCTTTCCATTGAGGTTCTCACTTTTGAGAAGGCTGTTATGAGTGAATTGAAGACACTTAGCTCGACACATCAAGAATGTTTCACAATACCAGCAGAGCGGAACAAGAGGCTATCCGGGAGCTGGCTACTAAGAGAGAAATTATCATCAAACCCGCCGACAAGGGGGGAGCAATAGTAGTCCAAACTACGACAGCATATGAGCGGGAGTGCTCTAGATTACTGTCAGACAGACGTAACTATAAAATCCTACCCGAGGACCCCACAGAGTCACTTAGAATCACGATAGGTTGCATGCTGGAGGAAGCACTGGCAGACGACTGGTTGTCTAAGAAGGAAGCGGAATTCCTTATGCTAAAATCACCCAGGGTTCCGTACTTTTATTGTATTCCCAAAATACACAAGAATCTGGAAAATCCTCCGGGTAGACCCATTTTTTCAGGCATAGGTTCTATCCTGGAACCTCTCTCTAAGTTTGCCGATGCCTTCCTTCGCCCTTTAGTACAAGCAACGGACACCTACCTCAAGGACACGAAGGCAGTTCTACAATTACTAAAGGAGCTTCACTTTGACCCAGAAAACGAGCTATTACTCAGTCTCGACGTGGAAAGCTTGTACACCAGCCTCCCCCACGACAAGACCCTAGCAATCATTGAGGAAGTTCTATACACCTCTAACTGGAAATACCAGACACCGAGAGGGGTAGTGCTGGAATGCATCGCACTAGCCCTGACAATTTTTTTTTTAAATTCAATACCACCATCTATCTCCAGAGCCATGGGACCAGCATGGGGAGCACCTTCGCTCCAAGCCTGGCCGAGCTGTATGTCCGCCACATGGAGACCAACAAGATTCTCCATACCGACAACCCCTACAGACAGTACATAGTCACCTGGAAAAGGTATATTGATGATGTGCTGGTCATCTGGCAAGGGAACTCACTGTCGGCTACACAACTCATGGAGTGGCTGCATGTCCAAAACCAATATTTTAAATTTACCCACTCAATGTCCAAAGAATCTTTGGTCTTTCTGGACCTGAACAGGAAACCAATGTGGGAGCAATTTGCCAATGCAGCCAAAAAACTCTGAGGCCTGCCTTCTGGGAATGAATCAGGCATTGCGGGGGTGTGGTGCTTGAAATGTTCTATAGCGACCTTCCCTCTTTCTCTTCTTCTTTGTCCTTGTGTATGTTTCTGTTCACTATAAAATAGGCAGGCCATTGAAATACAAATAATTTACCTTGACCTGAATAGTCAGCAGGGACATTCTCATTGGATACATCAGTACATGCTATAATGCCGCCAGCAGATATGGGCCAGATTTGCCAATATTTTCCAGTTCTACACACAGATTCTTGCAGGACCATAAGTGTCCCAGATGAAGTATTGGGTCGGATGTACTAGTCTCAAAAGTGTTTGCACTTTACAGCCGTCTTTTGCGACCAGACACTTATTTTTAGAACCAACCTGTATACTAAGAGGACGGTTCTCAAAATAGGAAATCAGAGTGGGTTGCAGTCCGACTTACCCAAATAATATTATTGAGGTAAATTGCAAATCGCTCTTATTGGCCACAGTCGCATGGATAGCTATCATCAGCAGCTGTTCTGCCCAGCCCTCATCTTCCTGCATCCTTTAGTGGGAGGGAGCAAAAGGGTCTTAACAGAAAAGAGACTCCCAACCCCTTTCCCACCGCAAAAGAAACAGCTGCTGCAACATATACCATCTGCTCCAACTTGGAGCCTCCAAGCGGGTGGTAAATGTTTGTTGATTTGGCCCAGTGGGGAAACATGCGGAATTGGACCCGTTGTTCCGGGGGCCGCACCTCATTTCCTATTCTGGGCAAACTAACGTGTAATCCCTATTATTTCACAGGGAATTGCCACCAGATATCGTACCTTTCCAACCCTCTCTCTCCTTCTGGAGATGACAACAATGTGGCCCCCATTACAAGTTGCCTGTTAAGATCCTGGAATGAGCCTATAATGTGTAGGGTTTTTAAAAAAACTAAATGTAAAGCAATTGGAACAAACAATTATTAAACAACGTATCTGTTGGAGACTACTAGCCACAGATTCTTTCATGTACATTTATCCACAGGTGTGGGACTGGATCCGGAAAATTTTCTGCCCAGCATCCCGGCGCGCTATGGGACGGCATCACACGTCTCCGCCCAGGCGTTGTCCACGTGCGTGATATCAGCGATGTCACATAAGTCCCACTCCAGTGCGCCTAAGTCAGTTTTTTTCCTTTTCAGGATTGTGCCTTTCCCTTTCGCCATTGTGTGCATGTGGGAACAGTATGCGAATGCCTTTGGGCTTTAAGACATGCTCATCTTGTGGATGTCGGTGACGGATCCTCACCCCATCTGCATGTGGTGTTTCGGGGAACACCATGACTCCACTGGTTGTGAGGGGTGCCAGCAGATGAAACCGAAATCCCGGCGGAACGCCGGATGAAACTTCTCTCAGCAGGCGTGTCCAGGTCGGCGGCGTCCTTTCGCACAGCCCTTGTAAGGGTTCTCGAAACAGCTGCCTCCCTCGTCGACATCGTCCTTCTCCCAGGTCTCAAGAGCATCGCTCACCTGTCGGTAAGTGGCGCAGTTTGTCCCCGAGGGTCGGTTCCCGGCCTGTTGGGGGTGTGGATTCTCTGCGGGTGGTGCGGCCCCTCGTGTTGTCCCCTTATCCACAGTTTCCCGGTGTGGGGCGACTAGAGCCCAGATGGAGACATATGCGGCGGCTTTGCAGGGCTCGTTGGCTTCTCCTCCTTCCCCTCCTGGTATGTCAGCCGATCCCTTGCAGTGTGCGGGGCCCTCCGTGGTGTCACCGGCGGCTCCGGCCCTGGCACCTACTGGCCTGGATTCAGGTTAGGAGGATGTGGTGCCGTTGGGGTTTGGCCCTTCGGGGGTCCCTCATTTGGACCACGGTGCCTCTGCCTCGCTGCAAACGTCCGCGGGAGTCCCTGTGGTGTCACGGGAGGGCGCCAGAGCTTGGGTCGCACCCGAGCCCCTCCCAGCCCTCTGGACAGGTGGCGGTCTTGTCTGGGGCCGAGGTGACGCTGCTTTGGCACCGGTGGCTGCTGGACCTGGCAGCGCCAAAGGGGTCAGCGGAGGGCCCTGCTTGTCTTGTCATGCGTCGAGGCTGGCGGGTGCTTCCTCGTCCCTCCCCGGGTCTCTCTTGTCCCTCCACGCAGGCAGCTGCCTTGTTGGAGGTCAGGTCAGTGCCTTTCCAGTGCCGCTCCTTCGCTGCCCCAACTCTGGCCCAACCCCGGTCTCCTGCGCCTTGCGCCGAGACAGAGGCTGCCCTGGCATCTCCCCCGGTACCGGACGACGACGATGTCCTACCTCAAATTGCGGACTCTATGGCGCCAGGCCAACGTCAGGTCGTTTACTTGTGTTCGCACGCCTCTTCCCCGGATGTTCGGCGCTTGCTTGTTTCATCCTCACCGGAGACGGGCCGCCGCGTTGTGGCTTTTTCCCCTGACATTTTCTAAGGGCGGCTTCTTGCAGTCTACGCGGCCGTGGTCTCCGCCAGAGGAGCCGCAGGTCCCCCACTCCTCGGTCCCTCTTCCTTCTTTCCGGACCTGGCTCTTTCTTCCTCCGGTTGGCTTCGGGGATGGCCACCTTAGCTTGCAGCCGTCACCTACCGAGGAGCTGGTTTCCCCTCAGCGGGGCCCTACAGAGGTGGGAGCGGCTTTTGCTCGTGCTGTTTCCATGGCTGTGGGAATTTTGGGCAGGAGTGATCCAGCTACCCATTTCCCCGCAGATCATCTTCTGGAGGTTCTCCATGAGTGCTCTGGTGGTAGGGAGCTGTTGCTCTCCTTCGAGGGTTCACTCCTTTCTTCCCTCTTGGGGATTTGGGGTCATCCCGCCATGGGGGTCCCGGTGCCCCACCACCTTGCACCGCCACCATCTGGCGCTGCATGATCCGGCGTGTCTTTCCCTCCACACCTGTACCAGAGGCCCCCTTTTGCAGAATGGCTTTCCTTCTCTGCCGCCGCCGTTGTCTCCCCCATCACAGGAGGCCCGCTTGCTGAACTCGTGGAGGCGCACTATATTCGCCTCAACCAGTGCGGCTCTGTGGGCCCTTAACATGCTGTGTGTTTTGGCTAGGGCCACTTCTTGCTTGTGGGACTCGGCGGAGTCCCTTATGTCTACAGCTTCTCAGGAGGATGCCTGTGTTGATTTGAGGCACCATGTGTTGGATAGCCGGGAGCTGGCGGCGTTTATTCTTCACACCGCTCTGGACATCTCGGAGGTGCTTGGTCGTGCCATGGCTTCTTCGGTTGACCTTCGTCGTAATGCCTGGCTTCAGGACAGTGTGTTCCCGGAGAACGCTCGAGAACGTCTGGTGGACCTTCCTTTCGATGGTGCTCTTTTGTTCCAAGCCCTTGCGAACTCAGCCATCCAGATGTTCTTGGCAGGGCTTCATCCTCCTCCGCCTCCCCCTTCTTCTCCCCTCAGTGACCTGTGGGTTGATCTGGTTCTTGGAGGTGTTCTTCCGTTGGGGCGGGTCGCCCCAGTTGTCTGTTCTGTGTACTTTGTGGTTACTCAAGTCCTCCTTGTTGGGACTGTGGTTCTGTTGGCTGCTGGCCGGCCCTTCTTGACTGTGTGTTTTTGCTTTGGGTTTTCTACACCATGCTGGCCCTGAGATTGGGACTTCTGTGTTTTCCCTTTTTGGCTTCTTGATAAGCCTTCTGCTGGGTTTTGCCACAGGTCTTTTCTGTTGTCCTCTGCTGCGGAAGTTTTTCCTAAGAGGTTCCAATGTCTTGGGACGTGACATGCCCTATGTGGGGCAGTGGTGGCTGTTACATAGCCCGGTCATATGCTGGGGAGCTGTGGTCGCCTGGGGGATTTCGGCTGTCCGTGGTTTTACGGTATGTTGCAGATGCAATGTTCTTGCTGATGGCTTGGACTAGCTTGAATTGCGTCCCAGGGTGTTCTTCTCTGGGGTCGCTGCGCTGTTTACCTGGTCTGGCCTGCTGTACATGGCCTGGCGTTATGGTTCTGTCCGGTGCCATTTCCTTTTGGGCCGTGTGTGCGGTCTCCTCCCTGGGGCATGTCTGGACTCTTCTTCACCTTCCTGCTCTCGGTTGGCGTCTGGCTTGCTCTAAGTGCTTCGTTCTGTGGTGTCCTTGGGGTCTGGCTGAGCTGCTGGTGCCGACCTGTTGTTTTTCTGCACCATTGTGCCTTCTTGCGTCCTTAGTGGGACTGTCATCCTTGCCTTCTTCGCTTCTTCCAGTGGGCCTTGCACTCGGTTCTGCCTCTGCTCCCTGTGGGAGGAGATGGTCCCTGACTTCTTGTTCCTCTTGCGGGCGCAGTCCGCCCCTACGGGGTGTTGGACGGTTCTTCCTGCATGACCTTGAGCTGTCCTTTCGGCTTCCGCCTGCTTACGGCTCCGTTCTGTCTGGGCTTACCTTTGCTCTGCCTCTTCTCCTTGTAGTCTCTAGGTTGCTCTTCTTCTTCGGTGCTCCTCTTCCTTGCCTTGGGTGGAGGTTTTCTCACCTTGTATGGGCGTGGGGTGCTTGGCCTCCTTTCACCTTGCCTTGTTTCCTCTGCTGAGTGAGGACAGACTGCCTCTTCTTTTCTTTTTTTTTTTGCTTCCCCTGTGGGGTTGGTGGTCTTCTGCTGGCGGGGTTCCCCTTGCATGATGGGACAGGGCTCCTCGTCCTGTCTTGGGACTCTGCCCTCGTGGGACTGTCCATTATGACCAGGCAGGTGGGTCCACTCCTCTTGCAGACCCTCCTTCCACTTGGGTATGGCTAGGGTATCTATTCTACGTGAAGGAACCTGCGGCTAGTAGTCTCTATCAGATGTACGCGTTACTTACCTTCGGTAACGATATATCTGGTAGAGACTATTCTAGCCGCAGATTCCTTCACGGCCTGCCCTTCCTCCCCGTTCTGCGAAGACTTTTAGCTTGGTCTTTAGCACTTGCCTCCTTGTGGGTGGCTGTGTCTTCTATGAGTACATTCTTTCCCTCTTTCTGACGGGATGTTCGTCCTGTTTATTTGTTCCTTTTCCTCCCCTTTTGGTACATTGGAGCATAGGTTTCAATCAATCAATCAATGAAGGACATTTATAGAGCGCACTACTTACCCGGAGGGTCTCAAGGCGCTTGGGGGGGGAGGTGGGGGGGTGCTGCTACTGCTCGAACAGCCAGATCTTGAGCTTCTTCCTGAAGGAGAGGTGGTCTTGGGTCAGGCGCAGGTCGGGAGGGAGGGAGTACCAGGTCTTGGCGGCCAGGTAGGAGAAGGACCTTCCTCCTGTTGTCGTTCTTCGGATGCGGGGGACGGCGGCGAGGGCGTAACTGGCTGATCGGAGATGGCGTTTGGGAGCGTAGAAGTTGATGCGGTTGTTGTGGTAGCTCGGGCCTTGATCGTGTAGGGCTTTGTGTGCGTGGGTGAGGAGCCGGAAGGTGATTCTTTTGTTGACGGGGAGCCAATGCAGGTCTCTCAGATGTCCGGAGATGTGGCTGTGTCGTGGGATGTCGAGGATGAGTCTGGCTGAGGTGTTCTGGATCCGCTGGAGTCTCTTCTGGAGCTTGGCGGTGGTTCCGGCGTAGAGGGCGTTGCCGTAGTCCAGTCGGCTGGTGATGAGGGCCTGGGTGACCGTCTTCCTGGTCTCGGTGGGGATCCACCGGAAGATCTTCCGTAGCATGCGCAGGATGTTGAAGCACGACGAAGAGACGGCGTTGACTTGTCTGGTCATGGAGAGGGAGGAGTCCAGGATGAAGCCCAGGTTGCGTGCGTGGTCTGTCGGTTTGGGTGCGGTGCCCAGGGCGGGGGGCCACCAGGAGTCGTCCCAGGCGGAGGGCGAGGAGCCCAGGATGAGGACTTCCGTCTTGTCTGAGTTCAGTTTCAGGCGGCTGGTCGTCATCCACTCGGCTACGTCTTTCATCCCTTCGTGAAGGTTGGCTCTGGTGGCGGCGGGGTCGTTGGTCAGGAAGAGGATCAGCTGGGTGTCGTCAGCGTAGGAGATGATGTTGAGGTTGTGTTGGCGTGCGATGGCCGCGAGGGGGCTCATGTAGACGTTGAAGAGGGTGGGGCTCAGCGAGGATCCTTGAGGGACGCCGCAGATGACTTCGGTGGCCTCTGACTTGTACGGTGGTAGACGGACTCTCTGTGTTCTTCCGCCGAGGAAGGAGATGATCCATTCCAGTGCCTTCTCCTGGATTCCGACGTTGCTGAGGCGCTGCACTAGGGTGCGGTGGCAGACAGTGTCGAATGCCGCGGAGAGGTCTAGGAGGATGAGGGCCGCTGTTTCTCCGTTGTCCATCAGGGCTCGGATGTCATCAGTGGCAGCGATGAGGGCGGTCTCGGTGCTGTGGTTGGCTCGGAAGCCAGACTGTGAGGGGTCGAGGGATCCATTCGTCTCGAGGAAGGCGGCCAGCTGTTTGTTGACGGTCTTCTCGATGACTTTGGCTGGAAACGGGAGGAGCGAGATGGGGCGGTAATTCTTGAGTTCGGTGGGGTCCGCTGCTGGTTTCTTTAGTAGAGCGCTGAGTTCGGCATGCTTCCAGCTCTCCGGGAAGGTGGCGGTGTCGAAGGAGGTGTTGATGATGTCCCGCAGGTGGGGTGCGATGACAGCGTCAGCCTTGTTGAAGACGTGGTGAGGGCAGGGGTCGGTCGGAGATCCGGAGTGGATGGAGTTCATCATGCGGACGTTGTCTTCGGTGCTGATCGGAGTCCAGGCGCGGAGGGTGGTGGTGGGGGGCGGTGGTTCGGTCGTGGCGTGCGCCGGTTGAGTGCTATAGGTACTTCTGTGCCCTTATGCTCTGGTTGGTCCAGGTTGGGGCCTACCTTCCACCCCGCCCCCCCTCTCCCTTCCCCCTTTCTTACAAGGGTTCTGGGCCCTCTGCTATCCCCTAGGTTGGGGTCTTTTGGCTGTGCCTCTGCCCTTTGTTCCTTATGGGGGTTGTCATACTCTGTGATGGGGGCTGTCTTGGAGTTTTGTCGTTCCTTGTGTGTCCTGGACTGGTTCCCCTTCATTGTTTTTGGTTGGGGTTGCAATCCTGCTACATGTTATCATGACATTTTTACATATGTCCTTTGTCTCCAGGGAGGCTATCTCTGTACTGGCAGGGTTGCTGCTCAGGGCTGGGCTCTGTTCTTTATTCTTTTCTCTGCCTTTGGGTACTGCAGTGCCTGGCACTGCTCTTTATGGTGTTGTTCCTCCCCATTCCTTGTTCCAATTTTTCAGCTCCTTTGCACACTGTTCCTATACTCTTACAGTTTTGTCTGATGGTTCCGCGTTGTGGTGCGGAAAAGTTTTCTGAAAAAAACTGACGTAGGCGCGCCGGGGTGGAACTTATGTGACCTCGCTGACGTCACGTACGCGGACAACGCCTGAGCGGAGTTGCGTGATGCCGTCCCCCAGGCGCGCAGGGCAAAAAAAATTCCGGATCCAGTCTCCCGCCTGGGGATAATTCTACATAAAGGAATCTGCGGCTAGAAACGTCTCTACCAAATACATCGTTACCGAAGGTAAGTGACTCGTACTTCAGAATAATCTTTAGACAGTAGTTACTGATGTCGAAGGAAAAAACGTAGTATTCATTGGAGGTCTCTAGTCCCAGCGAAGGTTAATCAGCCATCCTGCCTGCCTGAAACTTTTCACTCATTGGACCCAGTAGGCACAGGCTGGTAATGAGTAAAGAACACGAAATCCCGAAGCCTTCTGGGGCTCATTCTGGGAAGTGCAATTGTGCTTTCTGCTGTAGATTGACTCAAGTCGCAAGCTGGTATTTTGTTCATTGTTCTAATATTAAAAAACAAAACAGAGGACATGTTTCTGAAGGTATGAAATACTGTTTATCCAATTATGTGAGATTCAAAGCCAGTTTAGTGTTTAACTGCAATATTCTAGTTAAAAGATGTGTTTTTTGCATGCCGGTGGTCATGTGCCTTTTCCACCTGGAAGATTGAATGGCATCTTCCCTGCATGCCTTGAAGCGTTGTAAGACGGAGCACGATTTTCTATACGAAGACAATGTAAATAGAAAAGGCAATAAATACCCTTTCAGCAATAGCAAGAAGTGAACGTGAAATTAGATTTTCTTCTGGATTCTTCAGGCACATAATAGGAACCAGGAAAAAGACTTCAACTACATTTATTGTGATTTTTATATAAATCCCCAATTTGCGTTTACTTTCAAATAACAGAAAATACTAAAAATATGTTATAAATAAACCCTGGACTGGGGATACTAGCGGTGCAAGTACCTCCCAAGAATCAAGATCGGGCTTGGTCTTTAAACCATAAAGCCGAAGGGTGGCTCTCCCGGAGTCCTAGGACATTTAATCTCTCCGTAAGGAGTGACCTGAAGCCCCTACAAAAAAAACGTCTATCTGTGTTAAGCGGAAAATTCCCATCCTTGAATCTAAAGCATATTTAAAGATTTATGAGGACTAAAAATACATTTTATAAAAAAAAGAAAATACTCAAGGGCAATGCTATTATCTGTTTAGTCATGGTAATGTCATTTTTGTGGCTGTGATAAATATGATGGCTTTGATGGGGTTTTTTTCCATTGGAGAGTGCGGTTTGGTTACTTCAAGATGGCAGACAGCTTGTGTCGTGCATAGTCTGTGAACCTGA
Source organism: Lissotriton vulgaris (assembly GCF_964263255.1). Taxonomy (NCBI): domain Eukaryota; kingdom Metazoa; phylum Chordata; class Amphibia; order Caudata; family Salamandridae; genus Lissotriton; species Lissotriton vulgaris. Next base: position 273,310,012 of record NC_141698.1, on the reverse strand, counting down.
TGTCATGTGCAACAGCGGGAGTTGTAATGTGGATGATCGGCCTACATGGCAACGTTCATACATTCACATGAGGAATGAAAGCAGCTGCACACTCTCAAGGGCTACTTTCACTTCTGGCAATCAAATCGTGATGTGACTTGCTACCTCATGGCACAGCAGCCCTTATAAGGAGCTGTACAATTATTTTGTTTTATCTCTGACAGGGGCGAAATGAATGTGGCAGCAGCTAGTGAAAACAAGATAGTTCCCCCTGAGGTCCTCTACCCCCTAAGGTCCTTTGCTTCTTCTGTCAGACCAAGGAGAGAGACAAAAAAATATGCTGGTTTCATTTAGACTTACCAAATACTAGGATATTGAAGGAGGTGCTACTTGCAAAGTAATGTGTTGACATATCCCTCTGTGCACTGCCTCCCACACACAAAAAGTTCATCCTGATGTACTGTGTTGTAAAGATATGTGTAGCAAAAATGTGTGCAACACCGTGTGTATTCTGCTTAAAGGCTTGTTGAATAACAACTAAAATAAAAAATAATATCCTGCCATGCGAAACCACCAAGCTGACTTTAAACATGATCATGAATTTGTTGTTCCTGATGCAAGCACCCAGAATGCCCTAAAGCAGCCATTTGGGAGGACAGTCCTAGGCACAAATACTCAATTGCTCTGCCCTGACATACCCCACTGCACTCTTGGATCTCAAGGTTCACTAGTAAAGAGTTAGGACCATGGACCTTGTACTTCTTTCCAAAAGTAGACTTACAACAGCCAAGGCCTAAACATGGTAAGCGCATTTATATAGCGCTTACAACCCCTGACGAGGCGTCAAAGTGCTTTTTCGGCGAGTAGCACGCTACTCCGAAACCCATAAAGGATTAGTGGTGAATTAGTATAGTGAAATCTGAAATTTGAGAAGTGGACATGTTAGTCTGTTATTTTGATTGAAAGGGATAGAAGAGGTAAGGATTTAGACTTTTTATTTTGGAGGTCATAGCAGTAGTGGGAGGCTAGGGATGAGTAAAATGGGATGTGGAGGTGAAGAGTCAGAGGGAAGAGTTTAAAATTGCTTGTTTTGGGGGATCAGTATAGTAAAAAGAGGTGTGAGATTGTGCAAGGAGGGGTAGAGTAGGGGAGAGTCTAGAAAGGGCTATTTTGGGGATCATAGTAGTGGTATGGGGTTTGGCAATACAAATATATAGTTACATATCTATAGTACAAATAAATGCTTATATACAAAGGGATATGCTGTATATTTCTGTTTGCGTATGGTGCTTATGTGGGGTAGAGCCGATTCTTGGGTAGTTTTCTGAAGATAAGGTGGTTGTCGTTGGATCTTATGTTGAGGGGTAAAGAGTTACATATTTTGACTTCTTGAACAGACACCCATGCCACCCATGTCTTTTTTTCTTGTATGTTGGGATTTTGAGGCGAGGTGCCACTCTAGAGTGGAGGTTCCTATGACGAATGTGTTTGGTGACTTTATTCCTGATGAAGAGCGGTCCCATTCCATGTATGGCTTTGTGGGTGGTCCAAAGCAGCTTGAATATGGATCTTCTGGCAACCGGTAACCAATGCAGGGCTTTAAAGGCAGGGGAGATGTGGTCTTGCGGTTTGATATGCAAGAGTAGTCTGAAAAGACTACAACGGATTCAAAACTTGGCTGCCATAGTCGTTAATGGTGATCCGCAGTAGAGGCTATTAGCATTATCAAGTTTGGCCAGAACAAGGAAGATGGTAGCTTGGACCTTGTGTGGAAATCCCAAATGGGGGAAGATTAGTTGCAGAGTTTTTATAGTGACAAAGCTTGATCTTGCTAGTTTGTCCACTTGGGCATTCATCGATAGCTTGGTGTCCATGGTCATTCCGAGGTTTCTTACTTCCTTTGATACTTTAGGTGGTGATCCCAATTTATCAGGCCAGACGGCAAGCGGGTCATAATGTTTCCAATTGCCACATGTGAGTTTTTCTGTTTTGGGAGCATTATATTTGAGATGGCTCCAAGTCATCCATTGATCCACGGCTCTGAAACAACTGAAAATTGGCGAGTTTCCAGTGTCTTTGGGGCACTCCAGTTGAAGGAGTATTGGCGTGTCATATGCATAGTTATAGCACCTGAGTTGAAATTGATTGATCAGTACAAGTAATGACTTCATGTAGATGTTGATAAGCATGGGCGAGATGATAGAGCCTTGAGGGACCCCAGCTTTTGTGGAGTATGGTTTGGAAGAGAAAGATGGGGTATGGATGACTTTATTTCTGTTTTGAAGGTAGGATGTGATCCAGTCTAAAGCAGTCCCCTCTGATACAAAGGCTATGAAGCCGGCATACAATGTCATGGTCAACCATGTCAAAGGCAGCCGAGATGTCCAAGAGGAATATCACAGCAACCCAGTTGCAGTGTGTTCATCAGGTCATCCCAGATGGCAAGGAGGGAAGATTCTGTGCCTCTTCCTGGACAAAATCCTGTTTGGAAGTCTGAAAGTATGGCATTCTCTTCAATGAATCGTGACATCTGGGGGAACACTGCCCTTTCTATCAGTTTCCCCAGGAAAGGTCCATTTGTAACGGGTCTATAGTTGTCAGGGTTCATCAGGTCCAAGTTTTTTTTCTCCAGTAAAGGGCGTATGTATGACTTTTTTATTTCTTCTGGAAATATTCCGGTAGTTAAAGAATCGTTGATGCTTCTTCTCACTGGAGTAGCAGCAAAGGTTGTTAGAAGAATACTCTTGAAGGTTTGTGGTGGACACGGGTCAGAAGAGCTGCCGGCAGGCCTGCTTGCTTTGACCAGGTCCATAAATTCATTGTGTGAAATGTGTTGGAAGGAACGGAGAGGCTGAGTTTGAGTATTCTTGGATTGTTCTTTTATAAAACGGTTAGTGCTTGTGCTTTGTCTCTGGCAAATCATTACACAGAAAAAGCACACACATTGTCATTGAAATCTTGTAAGTACTAGTCCAAACTGTTTTAAGAACTAATACCCACAAAACACAGACTTTGTGCCACACTGCTGCTGTTTTATAGACTCAAAAATCCTCAAACGTTTTATGGGCGAAACCTTTAACATTGGTGGCCTGTGCTACAAGATTTCTAATATATCCAACTAACCGATAACGAAAAACCTACCAGTAGCATTAACGTTATAATCTCAAATTTCTCAACTTTTCGATAACCAATTATAGAAAAATCGCCAGGAGAGGTGATTTGGTAGCTGGAGGGACAGGCTCAGTGAGAGCACTTTTGAAGCTGAGGTATCCACGGGCGAAGAGACTAAAACCTCCATGTCTAAATGTTTGATTCCCCCACCCTATGTTCAAGCTCACTGCCAGTCACCCCGCTTTCGATGTCTCTTCTAGCCCTCTCAAGGATTAATACAATAAACAAAAAGGAGCAATTCCAGGAAGGATTACTGCTTTGTATTAACCTCAAATGGAAGAAATTCCTTTTCAAGAAGAACCCTCACTCACCAACCTAGTTGATGAAATGCTTCATAATAGGGTTCCCATTGAGCGGCCGAGTGCCTCCTGGGTGTGCTGTGACGCCTGATTACTGCGGAGTGGGTTTTCTTTGTGCAAAGTGAGAAGTGAAAAGTGATTTAAGATTGTCTCTATGCACCTGAGAAGTTTAATGGTTGGGTTATAGGACATCCACCTACTTTTTAATCTCGTCCTATCTGGTTATAGTGACCATTGACATCCATGGTGTATTTGAGACAAGGTCTACATGTTTCAGCCTTCTGATGTGTTATCGCAAGGCTTTCTTCAGGACCAGTGAAAGTAGTCAGGTGTGCACTTGCTAAGGTGCGCACACGTTATACGAGAATGAGCGCAAACTTTCGGTTCTGCTTGTACCGATTGATATTTAAGACGCAAATCTGTGGAATCCCATGGATCCTGCCAGGGGCATTGCCTATTGTCAAACCTTCATCAAGGTCAGCGCCTGCATATGGCACCTGTTGCAGTCCCGGCCCGTGATCCAGAGGGTCTCCAGGACTAGCCAGATGTTTCACTAACTGAAACATCAGAAGTCCAACATGACATGAGCATTAAATTAGACTGTACTTTCTCTGCCACTTGGAAGGGTCAATCGCCACTGTGCACCATTCCTGGGGCTGGGTGGGAACCAGCTCATTCTTATTTGAGCAGGAGGAAGAAGACCTCTGATGAGATGTGCATTGCAGCAAATATGCATGGTACACAGTGAGATGGGAGATTGTTGCTCTCTGGGTAATGGAGTGGAGCAGCTACTGGGGCCTGAAGAAATGTGTCTCTCCAAGAGTTTCTGTCCTCCTAGGTGGACCCTTCATGATCTGAGCTCTTGCAGGTTTTGGGTCCTAGCCAGGTTCTCCAAATATAACTGTTCTGTTACAGTCACACAAGTGAAACCTCAGCATTGTCTTCAATGCAACCTATCCTACTGGGACTAGTAGTCCTGTTTGGCCCATAGAAAACAGGAATATAAGTCCCACAATTTAAAGTAAAAACCTGGACTGGAGCACCACCTCACGCATGGATCTTGGAAACTTAGCAGGGCTGTGTGCTCAGTAACAGACTCCCCCATGCATCCAACAAGTTTGCAATTGAAAAAGGCTAGGCATTTGGTATTGTGCGTGATACTGAATGAATCACACAAGCAGTGCTAAATGTCCACATAGGATCATATGTCACTATCTCGTGAAAACTTTCAGGTACCATATGAGACATTTGTCATGGAATAGCTGTCACTATCTGAGCTGTTGATGTCATACTAACACATCCCAAGATGTGCCATAAGCACTGGGAGGATATCACATGTACACACACACACACACATAGCACTGCACCAAGACCCCCCCAGATTTGGGTGTATGCTGCATTGCATACCATTTCTACTGGTTCCCCATAAAGCAGAGGGTACTTACCAAGCACCCCCTCAGTTAGTATTTTCCTAATCAGTTACACAGAATGGGGGTTACTTTGTCCCCCACATGGCTGAGTGATTAGAGGACGGAGGAGTTAAACAGCAGCAGGATGGCAGACGATCTTGGTTAGAGGTGAGGATGGCTAAGAATGACCATAAAATGACTGCATGAAACACCCTGTATAGAACTTCCTTTTTTTTTACATTGGTTGTCATATTTGTAGAAAATATTTTTTTCTGCCTTTGGGGCAGGATCTATGCCCCAGGTGCCGAGCCTCCACTTTAGTGCAGAGTTTATGCCATCGGAGTGGAGACTTTGTAGTTGGGCCAAAGCTCAAAGTTTCATACACGAAATTGCAAATCGGAAATAAAAAGCAGGAAGTTCCATAGAGGAAGTTGCTGGCAGCTATTTTATGTTCATTCTGAGTCTTCTTCCCCTCCAAGGATCCTCTGCCATCCTGCTCCTGTTTCACCCACCTGCCCCCAACATGTCTGAGGTACTTGAGGACAAGGCACCCCCTTTTAGCAAAACTGAATTGAACATACTAGCTGAAGGGGGGCTTGATAAGGTCCCTCAGCTCTTTGGAGGCCAAGAGGAACAGCTGAGTAATGCAGCGTGCTCCAGAATCTGTGGAGATATCGCAGTGTGCTGCATTACAGTGGGTGTGCACCATCGGCAGGCCAAGACGTCACAAGCACTGGGAGGACCTGTGACGCTGGGCCCGAATAAAGGCCCAGCGTCACAGGTCTTGGGCTTGTCATCCCAGCCACACTTACAAAGGCTCTACCTCAGCCCACTGTACAAGAGGGTCCTGAAAACAGCCTGGATGACCCTCCATGCTCAGCTTGAGGAGTTTGAACAGCAGAGACCTGGTCAGCACATGAACTGGATTATATGGAAGCACAAGTTACTACTTGTGTAAGGAGTAGTTTCTGTCCTGTAACTCCAGTTCTGTAGTAGGGGTATCTCTGTTATAGTCATAATCTAGTGAATAGTCCCGCCCATGTGCGTGGACTCCGGCAATCAAAAATAATCTCTTAAGTTGTCAAACCATGCAGAAAACTGCAAGACACTTAAGAGAGAATTAAAGACAAATAATGTAGCCTATATCCACAGGCTACACTGTCCAGTACTTCAACTAGAAATTCCACCAAACAAAACCACACACAACACAGCCTGCCAGTTTCTTCCATAGAGAAACTTGCCTCTACCAGTAAAAGACTCTGGAATGATAGAGAGGAAGGCATGGACAGACAAGCCCCATAGGCTGCCATTATGTGGCTTACATAGGATACTGTGCCTTTAAGAGAACTTTCCAGAACTTCACAGTATCCCAGAATGCACTGCAGGTCCCTTTTACTTACAGTTCTTTTTTCCGGCTCCTGCTAACAGGACCCTGGCATTGAGCCCTCCCTTTTTTCAAGGGTTTATTGGATTTTTGTCCACTTTTTTGATAAAAGTGTTTGAAGTTTATATTCCTTGGTGCTTCTCTTCTCTCCTGTGTGTTTGTTCAGGCTTTTTAGGGCTCCAAATTGCCTGCTCTTTTCGACAAATGCCCAGCATGTGGAAGGAAGAAGGCCAAGAGTGATCCACACGACATCTGCATTATCTGTCTCCCTGAGGCACATGTCCCTGAAGACTGCGACATCTGCCAGCAACTTTCAGCAAGGACCCTGAGGGACAGGCTGAAGATTAGGCTTCAAGGCCTTGAAGAGAGACGACTGCAGGCTGCAGGTGGGTCTGGGCAGGCCGGGAAGGTTCCCTCTGCCTCTGCTGAGGCCTCTGGGGGGTCCCCAGAGGCAGGAAGACCAGCAAACGGCCCCTGTCTCCGTCAGCGTCGATTGCCTCGACGAGGACGACGTCGAGAGGGATGACGACGGTGTGTTCCCCTTCTCCCCGGGGCTCCGGGTCGAGAAGGCGTGAAGATTCGACGTCGAGGGGCCTGGTTAGGCCGCCGTAAAGACCACCGACGTCGACCGTCAACGTAGCTGCCTGACAAATGTCCTGCAAGGGCACTCCTCAGTCCAGGGCAGTCGTAGTCGCCTTGGCCCGAGTGGAATGAGCCCTCAGCCCAACAGGAGGTTCCTTCTTGGCCAAGGAGTAACACGCCTGGATGCACAAGATGATCCACCAAGAGATGGTCCTCTTGTGCACCGCCCGTCCCTTCTTAGCGCCCACGTAACCAACAAAGAGTTGGTCATCCACCCGGAACTGGCGTGTGCGATCCAGATAGTAAGAGAGCGCACGTTTTGGGTCCAGCCGGTGGAGCCTCTCTTCCTCTTTCGAGGGATGCGGAGGCGGAAAGAAGGTGGGCAAGGTGATGGACTGCCCGATGTGGAAGGCCATGACAACCTTGGGCAGGAAAGAGGGTCTCGTCCGCAACACAACCTTGTCCGGATGGACGGAGAGGAAAGGAGGTTTGGAAGAAAGAGCCTGGAGCTCAGTCACTCTCCTGGCAGATGTGATGACAACAAGGAAAGCAGTCTTCAGAGTAAGAAGACGGAGAGGACAGTTATGGAGTGGCTCAAAAGGAGCACACATTAGATAGGTAAGTACAAGGTTCAAGTCCCACTGGGGCATCACGAAAGGAACAGGAGGAAACGTGTGTGAAGCCCTTCAAAAACCTATTTACAATTGGGGACATGAACAAAGATGGCTGATCAGGTAGCCTTAAGAAGGCTGAAAGGGCAGAAAGGTAGCCCTTGATAGTGTGAGATATCAAGGAGAGAGGTAGGGAGAGTATATGACACTCTTGTTCCCCGGTCAATAGTCAATAAACAAAAGAAGAGTGTCTATGAGACAAAGAACCAAAAGATGGAGCTCAATAACAACCACACTAGGATGTTTAGGAAAGCCCTCACTCACCACCTAGTGATGACATGCTTCATCATCGGGCCCCACCAAATAGACCGAGTGTCTCTTTGGTGTGCTGCAACGCCAGGATTACTGCGGAGCTGGTTGGTGGGTATAGGGCGTGTTGAGTGAAAATGAAAAATTAGTGAGTGTTGAGGGTATTTTATTAAAAATTTGTCAGTAGTGTATCTGAAGCAATTTTTATTAAAGATCACTAAGGACAACAAGTATAAAATATATGTGAGGATCCAGTCCACTTTTAATTGAATGGTGGGATCCTAGAGAATAGTAGTCAACATGTTTCTTGCCATCGAAACGGTGTCAATTTACCGGGCAATTCTTCAGGACTGGGTGTGATAAACCCTGGCGGTATGGGCACTCTAAGGCCCACCCTTACCTAGGGACGTGACATGTGAAAATTAAGAAAAAGTGAAAAAAGTGCAAAAAAATTAGGAATATTGGATTGATTCCTAATTACTCCTGGTTTAGGAGGCTTCAACTTATCGTTTTCTGCACCTGAAAGGTAAGGGACAGAGACACATAGATAGAACAGGACAAACAATTAGAGTTGCTCCTAGTTGCCAGTAGTTTGTATGGTGAAATTGGTGCTCCAAACGTGATAGACACTCTAGCTGTGGAAGAAATAGCGCTATGTTTAACACCGCCTGGTAGCCAAGGGTTCGCAAGGGCTATGAGAGGTGTGGTGTACTATTTGTGGTACAGGCTAGTAGTGACTAAGGGATAAAAACACGAAGATCTTAATTTTTTGCGATCAAATTAAAATATGTACATATGATCATCAAGTTAAAATTGTCTCACTTTTGAGGTGTTAAGGATAAACACCATGGGTCTCAGGAGGGGGGTGGGAGCGTATTTGGCACACCCTATTTCATGGCATAACGAGAGAAAAACATTAACCCGGCATTAGAATCATGATTAGTGGAGCGCGATCAATACTTAGCTCGTTGCAGGTAAGTTGTTCCTACTTACGCCCTCGACGCTCGGCACCCGTGGTGTACCTACGTCGCCCTCGTACCGGACCCCGACGATAAATGAGGGGGTTCGTAAGTTGTTTTTAAAGCCGTGAGGCAAAGCGGCAAATGCTTCCGGGTGGGCGTGGCATGTTTTCGTTTTCAGACGTCACGGAGGCGTTACTGTATCCGAGCGCCCTATTGGGCGTTGTCTCAGAAAGTCCGTCGAGTGAGAGTGGGCCTGCCATTCTGTTGTCTGGGTAACCGGTAAAGCTTGCGTGACCGCCCTGATGTTAACGCGGCCGCCATAATGGTGACGTTGCCGGGTGGGCGTGGTTCCGTGACGTTGGTCATGGAGGCATCGCTATTCATTGGCTAAGGGAGACGTGGGAAAGCGTCTGGAGTTGCCTGGGTGACCATGTTCGTTACAATGTGCAATCTTTGCCGTGATGGTTGTTAAGCTAAAACGGATTGCGTGGAGGTAACATAAAGTGGTGTATAGCAGATAGCTAACAGCCTGCTCATGTGGGGGTTTTTTGGGGGGGGCTCAGAAGAATCATAGAATAAATGCTGATATCGCAAGACTCTGATTCATTTGATCACTGTATTCCAAGGAATGTCATCATTTAGGCCAATCAGATGGGTGCCCAGTCTGTAGACCCACCTTTGTTCTTTTTCAAAAAGAATGTTAGTGATGTTTCTTGTGCCACCTACATGCTCAATAATAGTCCAACGCATGTCGTTGGGGGTGTGGTTGTGTTCCAGGAAATGGCGACTTAGTTTGGTGGTTAGTTTTTTACACCTGATATTGGAACGGTGTTCACCTATTCTTTGTTTGACTTTGCGGGTGGTCATTCCTACGTAACGTAGGTCGCAGGAACAGGTGATCAGATAGATAACATTATCTGTGTTGCAGTTGGTGTGACATCTTTGTGTCCATGTTTTCCCAGGTTCGAGTTCTAGTGTTTTTGTGTGTGTCGTAAGGTGGCACACACTACAGTTGGCACATGGAAAGTGTCCAGTGATTTGTGGGAGACCCCAAGTTTCTGTAATGGATCTTTCCGTGGTTGGGGTTTCAGCTCTGGGTCGTGTGTGTACGAGGCTGTCCCTCAGGCTGCGCCCTTTTCTGAAAGAGAATAGTGGTTTCTCCCAATCAGTTTTAATGCTTGATATAATGCGCCAATTTTTGTTGATTGATTTTTTCATGTAGTTAGACATGGCATTGTATGTAGTTACGCAGGTCAGTGGTATGGTTTCAACGTTGGTGGCCTGATCTTCCAGGAGTGACTCACGTGGTTGATTGCGTGCCCTTTTGTACCCTTTATTAAGTATGTGAATGGGGTACCCACGATGCTTAAGTTTTTCTGTTAATTCTGCAGACTGTGTTCTAAAATCTTGGAGTTCCGAACAGTTGCGTCTGATTCGCAAGTATTGTCCATATGGGAGGTTTTCTTTTAGGGGCCTCGGGTGGAAGCTTGTGAATTCGAGAAGGTTGTTACGAGCTGTCGGTTTCTGGTAAGTTCTTGTTGACAGTTTTGTGCCACTGACTTGGATCTTGACGTCGAGGAAGGTGATCTCAGTTTTACTTAGTTCAGAGGCTTTCCTAAACATCCTAGTGTGGTTGTTATTGAGCTCCATCTTTTGGTTCTTTGAGCCCTTGATAGTGCCCAGAGCAGAGCCCTGCTGGTCAAGAGAAAGAAGGAAGAGGAGAACCTCAGAAAGGGGGGCAGAGAGTGGATCCACAGCCTTTGCTGTGCACCATGCCACAAATCTGTTCCACCTGCAGGCGTATACCGACTTTGTGGAGGGACGCCTGGCTGCCAGAATGACATTACAGACTTCAGGAGGCAAGTCAAATGGCCTCAACTGTCGCCGCTCAATCTCCAAGCTTGTAGGTGGAGACTGGACAGGTTTGGGAGGAGGGCCGTCCCCTGCTGCTACGACAGAAGGTCCTCCTGAAGAGGCAGATGAATCGGGGGATCGACAGACATGCTGAGTAGCTCTGGATACCAATGTCTTCGTGCCCAGTCCGGAGCCACAAGGATAACCTGGGCCCGGTTGCGCCGGATCTTCTTCAGCACTCTGGGCAGAAGTGGTATAGGCGGAAAGGCGTACAATAGACCGCAACTCCACTTGCGACGAAAAGCGTCTCTGAGCGAGTGCCGCCTTGGAAATTCCAACGCGCAGAACTGATGACATTGCGCGTTCTCTTCTGTGGCGAATAGATCTAACCAAGGCTCTCCCCACTGCTGAAAGAGACCTTGCGCCACTTCCGAGTTCAGACGCCATTCGTGATCCATCATGCACCGACAGCTGAGTTCGTCCGCCCTGGCGTTCAGAGAACCTGCCAGGTGTTGAACCGCCAGGGTCACGCCCTGATGTTCCAGCCACTGCCAGAGGCGCAGAGCCTCCTGGCATAGGGTCCACGACCCCACCCCGCCCTGTTTGTTGCAGTACCACATGGCGGTGGTGTTGTCCGTGAACACCTGCACTACACTCCCCCGAACAGAGGGGAGAAATGCCTTCAGTGCAAGACGGATCGCCCGCAGCTCCAGAAGGTTGATGTGGAGCTGGGACTCCGCCGGAGACCAGAGGCCTCTGATCTCCACCTCTCTCATGTGGCCCCCCCAGCCCTGGAGGGACACGTCCATCACAACTACGTGCTCCGGTTGGGGTAGGGAGAGGGATCTGCCGCTGACCCAATCGCGGTCCATGAGCCACCAATGCAACTGTCTTGCAGTGCCCTCTGAGATCAAGACATGGTCGGACAAGTTGCCCTGATGCTGGGCCCACTGAAACTTCAGGTCCCACTGCAGAGCTCGCATCCGCCACCTGGCGTGATGCACCAGAAGGATGCAGGAGGCCATCAGCCCCAGAAGCTGCAGCGTCAACCTGACCGAGGCCCGGGATAAAGGCTGAAAGATTGGAATCAGAGCCAGAATATCCCAAACCCGCTGTTCAGAAGGATAAACCCGAAACTGCGCCGAGTCTAGAACCTCTTCGATGAAGAGGAGCTTCTGAGAAGGACACAGGTGTGACTTCGGCACATTGATAGAAAACCCCAGCTGGTGCAGGAGGTCGGCCGTAGTCTGGAGGTGGCTGACGACTGTCTGGTTGTTGAAGGCGGGCTCGCCCCAGTCGTCGAGGTAGAGGAAGACTGAAACCCCTAACCTGCGCCGATGAGCTGCGACCAATGCCATCACTTTCGTGAACACCCGTGGGGCGCAGGTAAGGCCGAAGGGGAGCACGGTAAACTGAAAGTGCTCGTGGCCTACCGTGAACCGTCACAGTCAGCATCTTGAACTTCTCCTTCCGGAGGAAGCCGTTGACGTTCCGTAGGTCCAAGATAGGGCGTAGGCCCCCTTTGCCCTTCTTGGGTACCAGAAAGTAGTGGGAGTAACAACCACACCCTACTTCTGGCCCAGGAATGCGCTCGATGGCCCCCTTGGCCAAGAGGGCCGTTACTTCCTCTTGCAGAAGTTGCAAGTGATCCCTTGACACGTGGTGGTATTGCGGTGGCATGGCTGGAGGCGTCGTCTCGAAGGGGAGGGAGTAGCCCCTTCGGACGATTTGCAGCACCCACCTGTCCGACATGTCAGTGCGCCAGTGGAAGAGGTGATGGCGAACCCTGCCCCCCACTGGCGTCACATGGTCCTGAAAGCACAGACTAGGAGGGTTTTGAGGCGGGTGCTGCAGGGGAAGGTGTGGCCTCGCCTCGCCGTTGTCCCCGACCGCCGCCACAGCGGTTTCCACGGCCGCCACTGTGCTGTATAGTAGTCTGTGGTGCGTGGCTGGCAGCTCTTGTGGGAGCGCCCCTTCCTTGGCCACGAAAGGAGCGAAAGGCACCCGTTTCCTGGCGTGGGGCCGAGAGGCCCAAGGACTTGGCCCTAGCCCTGGAGTCCTTAAAACGCTCAAGCGCATGGTCTGCCTTGTCGCCTAAGAGGAGACGGTCATCAAACGGCATGTCCAGAAGTGTGGCCTGGACATCGGCCGAAAAGTTGGAGGACCTCAACCAGGCATGGCGTCGAACCGCCACTGTTGTTGCCATCGCTCTGCCCAGTGAGTCAGTGGTATCCAGCCCACACGGGATGGAATAGCTCGCTGCATCTCGACCCTCCGCAAGGGCTTGGGCGAGTTTAGCCCGGGCCTCCTCCAGACATTGTGGCAGCACGTCCGCGACCATGTCCCACAGAGTGTGGGTGTAGCGGCCCAAGAGGCATGTGGTATTGACTGACCGCAGTCCCAAACTCAGGGACGAGAACACTTTCTTTCCGAATTGTTCGTACCTCTTGGATTCCCGATCGGGCGGAGCCGTCGGGAATGAGGTCTGGGAAGTGGTGGCCTGGATGACCAGGCTCTCGGGGGTGGGATGGGTGGACAAAAAGCAAGGGTCGCCCGGGGCCGGGCGGTAGCGTCTGGCAATGTTCCTATCCACAGGCTGACCTGTGGCGGGCTTGGACCAAGTGCCCACAAGAACGTCACACAAGGCCTCATTAAACGGCAGCAGAGGCTCAGTGGAGCATGCTTGCGGTTTAAGGACCTCAGTGAGGAGGTTAGTCCTCACGGGCGCGACGGGGAGCTTCAGGCTTAAGGCCTTGGCCGCCCGCGCCAACACTACACTGTAGGCAGCCCCCTCCTCCGTAGCCACGGTGGGAGGGGAGACAAATCCAGTGTCTGGTGAAGTGTCAATTCCACTGGCCTCCCCAAGCTCATATGTCCAGTCCTGTTGAGACTGGCACTCCTGTGCCAGAGGGTCCACAGACCCCTCCCAATCTCCCTCGTCACACATCACCTGAAATTCAGGATCAGCAGATGGGGCTGGTTCGTGGAAATAGAAATCTCCATACGACGTCGAGAGCGGCGCCCAGCAGCGCCACACCGGCTCCGGAACGGAATTGAGGGCAGGATCGGGGACGGCGTCCGTAGTCGGTGCCGGGGGCGACACCCGCAGGGGCCGGCGCCAGTGAGGTCGTAAGGTCGACCGGCGACGACCCGGATCCGGAACCGGATCCAGTGGGGGCCTGCGGCGCCGGGACCGAAGTCGCCGGCGGCGCCGGGGTCGAAGCACCCGACCCGCTAGGTCCTCCAGCCGGGACCGTTGGGCCCGTAGGCGCCACGGGACGGGCGGAGGAGGGAGGGACCTCATGGCCATGAGGTACCGCTCTACCTCCTCCGGCGTTGCACCGTGCCCAGGGACCGGAAGGTATGGGGCAGGTGGCGACGTCCGCGACTCCGTCGGAGCCGCGTGGGTGGTGTCACCCGAACGCCCGGCCGCGTCGTGCGAGCGTCGGGAGAACGATGACATCTCTGCGACCTCTCATGCCTCTTACCTGAAGACCTGGATCCTGAAGACCGATGCCGACTCTTGGAGCTACGAGGGCTCCGACCCTCGCGACCGGTCCTTCGACCTCCTGTGGGACCGGGACCTGGAACGGCGCGGGTAAACTGCCGGAGCTCCAGTCGCTTGCGGGACCGCTCCCGCCTAGCCTTAGACGTCAGGGCACGGCAGTCGGAGCAGGTGCGGTCGTCATGGTCGAGGCCTAGACACTGAAGGCACCGGCGATGGGGGTCAGTAACCGACATCAGTCAGCTGCACTTGGAGCAGGGTTTGAACCCAGGCATCCCTACCTGCACGGTAGGAGTCGAGAGACTCGAGAGAAAAATGATCAAAAAGATAAAAACGTTTAGTCAAAAAATGACTAAGGGGTAGAGCTTCTCCGGATCTGCGCTAGCTGGCGCGGAAAAAAGAAGAACAGACGTCAGCGCGCGAGGGCAGCGTCTAAGTACTCCGACTACGTCATTCCGACACGGATGACGCCTGCCCGCGCGCAGGGTTATTGCTACGCAAAATTTTCCGGATCCAGTCTGACGCCTGGGGATATTCTAAGGTAAGGAATCTATCACTAACGTGTCTCTTTCAGATAGATATACCATCATGTGTCTTTTTTAGGTCTCGCCTGAGCCAGCGCATGCAATGCTCTGGCGAGACATTTAGTGAGTGGACTTTAAAATGCCGTTCACAGCTTTTTGGGTGGCATAGAGTGTGCGGTTACGCGCACAGTTACGAGCAAAGGCGCCATCAGGCTTTCCTCTCGCTCTCCCAAGCGTGCGCGCCTCGCTCCGCCTCTCTGTTTTCCTCGTGCTTCAATGACTCCCCCCCGAGAGCGCATCTCACATCCACGGGTCTTGTTTAGGCTGCAAGCTATTTCAGGCGTGCCTCGTACTGTAGTTTGGGATGTAATAATATACAAATTGGAGGGGGAGGGTTGGCATTTGTTTATATAAAGACAAATGCTTCAACATGCGCTACTAAAATGCATTCAGTAGAGCTAGTGCGTTTGCAATATTTTGGAAGTGCGCTTTCGCTTTTTCCCGTAAATGCAGCCTAAAGCCTGTAATTCCATCCATGGTTTTTTTCATTATGTGGAATGTTATGCTTTCCTCGGGCGTTGCCGTCTTCCATTAGGGGTTGTTTGTACTCCGATCAGCGGCGGGTTCTGAGAATACATAGGTATAGATTGTAATTGATTGGTTTGTACAATTATCATTACCATCCAATTGAAATTAGATCATGTGCATCTGCTGCCATCACCTGCCTAGATTAGGTAGTGCGTTCTCCGAAACGGACGTCAGGCACTTTTAATCAGGCATGGGCACTAGCGCAGGTTATATGGTGGCAGTCACTGACAGCAGTGAATATTAAACAGCCTACGGGCTGACCTTCTACCAGCCCGGGTGTGCAATGCTTGTGGTTTCCCACTAACGACACAGTAAAGCATCACATTCAAAACCACTCCTGTGGCTGCTTGTTTTGATTAGAAATGGACGTGTGGGCTTTAGTTTCCTGGCTCCTGCTCGTTGTGCTGTCTGTTACAGCTATCCCCTTCCTGCTGTACTGCTTTTATGTGAAATACATTCACATGAAGTTTGACCACATCCCAACACCCAAGGGATAGCTGAATCTAGATGCTGATGAAAACAGCAATGTAGGAGTTATTTAAGGTGCGAGAGAGTTCGTGTACTTTTTTTGTGACTGTTTATAGATTTACACTGTGCTTTACGGAATAGGTGTACAGCGGGAGTCAGTCAATAGGTCTTGCCTGTTACAACACACTGGTCTTTTTTTACACCACACCCTTCGGAGATCATTGTGTACCCTGCGGCTCACTAGGTAGAGCTGTGGCAAACTGCAGTTAGTGGTAGCTCACTGAGCTAAAGGCTGCATGTAACCTGCAAAGCATAAGTCTGAACACTGTAGGTCTTAACTTATTCTTTGGTTCATCTACCATCTGTAACATGAGCTTGATTGGGTAGTAATAAAGAACGATTATTATGTGCAGAAAAAGACAATATTCCTTTTCTGTGTTATTCCATTTAAATGCTACTATTAGTGTAATTCACACACAGACAGGAATACTGAACAGTCCTACAGGGCATACACACACACATTTACATATCTTACAAAGTTTATGGAGTTTGAGAAAGTCAAAATCACTTTGAAAATATAGTTTTTCTCTTGCCAATTAGTGTAGTGACATATAAAGCGTATTTTTATTTCCGCTAATGCACTGCTCCATCTGGCGAAGTATAGCAATATCTAGACTGGCTTTGTCTCACCTCCAGCCAAGCCACAACTTAGGCAAATGGAATTGCTGATTTTCTGTTAAGTAAAGAATTTGCAATGAGGTCAAGCAGAAGATTGAAAAAAACATTTATATCCCTGCAGCCTACTGCTTCACATGGAGAAGCACACATTGAATCTCTGTGGGCCCCACAGCATGTATGTCCGTGTCAATACAGTACATCAGTACAGACAGGTCAATTTGCTGGGCATTCCCATGAACACGGTTCAGTCTTGAGAATAGTTGACAAAACCAGAAGCTTAGTTCCCACTCTAGGTCAGTCCAGAACCTAGTTCAAACATATGAGGAAGAGTTGACTCCAGTGTACATGCGCAGACAGGATTACCCATCTTTAGTATAGATTTTCTAAATTATTAAGTATTCTTTACAGCAGCATTTTGCAGCCCATGCACAAACATCTCTCAATCGGGTTCAGCAATCATAGACACATTATACCCTGTGTGGCTCATCTGTGCGGTGCACTTGTCAAGCTTTCAGAATAAAAAAATGACAAGATTTTTTGGCATCAGAAACCCGTTAATACTATAGTGAGAGAAAAAAGAAACAAAACCAAGGGCAGTATGTGCTATAAAAATGCAATTGGCATGCTCTTGCTGATTAGAACAGCCAGTCAGTGTCCCATTGAGATGTTCAATTGTCTCAGATGAGCAAAGAAAGTGCTTGGTTTCTAAAACTGAAGCAAAAATGCCTTTTGAAGCCTCTGGGCTCACACCCTACTGAGAACAAGGCAATTATACCCTCTCACTCCCCATGTATCTGCAGACACCTCCATAGTGCCAACATCGGCCCATACCCCAGCCCTCCCACAACAATTACTAAATAACAGTCACAACACAATTGTTTGCTGGAGAATGTTGTTGCAGGTTTATTTGCATAACAATATGCCAACATATTGGGTTATCTTATGGGCGATCCAGGGGCAGGCAGCCCCTCGCCACCTGCCCACCTGATGAGCCATAAACCCCAGTGGTAATAACCGCGGGGTGTTGTCAATTTGGGGGAAGGGATAGACCTCCAGTCCACCCCTTACTCACGCCCCTCCCCGCTACGGGGGCGGAGAGTTGCAGGCAACCCTTGGTTGCTCAGGTCCACAACCGCCCGTAGGACTAACGGGGCGCCGTCGCTCCTCCAGGATCCCCACACGAGGACCTCTCTGGGGATAATTGGCTTTAGCACCCTTACTGTGCTCCTGTAGAGGGTACCCTTCTGTATTCTGTACCTAATTGCTTTGTGTTGCAGGCAGAGTTACAGGGCGATCCAAAGGCTAAGTAGTATTAGATGAAGCACACCCCCCCCCCCCCCCCGCTGCTCGACCGCCGGGTTTGCGGTAGGGAGGGAAAACAGCATTCGGGCAGCTTCGGCTAGGCAGGAGGACGGGGACGGTCCTTCGTCGATGACCAGGATCCAAAGAGGGGGCTTGGAGGATGGAAAGGATACAAATACCTCTCCCGCCCTTCCCCTGCTGGAAGTGATGTCACCAGGGAACCCACGCAGGTCCCCAAGACTATACCGCTAACTGGTGTCTGTGCCATCGTGGCACAAAGGATGGCCACCCTCTTAGGGGGCCCCCTATGGTGGCCTGGGGCAGCCTGGGGCAGCCTGGCATAGTGCCAACATCGGCCCATACCCCAGCCCTCCCACAACAATTACTGAATAACAGACACAACACAATTGTTTGGTGGAGAAAGTTGTTGCAGGTTTATTTGCATAATAATATGCCAACATGTTGGGTTATCTTACGGGCGATCCAGGGGCAGGCAGCCCCTCGCTACCTGCCCACCTGATGAGCCATAAACCCCAGTGGTAATAACCGCGGGGTGTTGTCAATTTGGGGAAAGGGATAGCCCCTCCCACCGGCGGACCTCCAGTCAACCCCTTACTCATGCCCCTCCCTGCTACGGGGGGCAGGGAGTTGCAGGCAACCCCCGGTTGCTCAGGTCCACAACCGCCTGTATGACTAACGGGGCGCCGTCGCTCCTCCAGGATCCCCACATGAGGATCTCCCTGGTGCTAATTGGCTTTAACACTGTTACTGTGCTCCTATAAAGGGTACCCTTCTGTACCTTATAGCCTTTGGATCGCCCTGTAACTCCACCATGGCTCTGGATGTGGGCCCCGCCGCCCCAGGGCCCCCCCACCTTATATTAACCTTTACTTACAACCTGCTGTTACCAATGCCTCGCCTAAGTCTAGCAGAAATGGGATACACCTATCCATAGTAGGTATGGACCTAACGTCTGCAAAGCACCCGTGCTTTTCGCATGCAGCAACCCATGCCTGACAAAACCAAAACCTCTTTGCTCTGTGAATTTGCGCATTGCGCTTTTCGCCCGCATGCGCAAGGTCTCCATGGCCTCCCCTGACCGTGCGCCCCGCCAAAACAGTCTAGGCGTAATTTCGGACCCCCATAGTTCGCAGGACCCCAGCATGTTACTCAATTCGCACAAAGTGCCCCTCATCTCCTGAAGCAGGTCCCTACGTCCTAGGGGAACCAAGTCATCACCTCCTAGGTGTATTACCATTACGTCGGGTGGCGAGTCCGCCCTGCCCAGTCTCTGAAGAATTTTCCGCTTTAAGCTATTCCAATGCATGTCGGGTGTCCCCAGCCAAATTATCCTCGTCGCTGTGAACCCGTGTTTCCATTTTCTGCTATCAGCCCACTGAGATACCCTCAGGATTCCAGCATGTCCCATCACCCAGACCATTTTACCTGGCAAATAAAGATGCAGAAGTTTGGCACACTGTTTATTAAATCAACAAAACTCAGTTCTTCAACCACATCAACATCACAATTACACCGACTCTTAAGTCACACACTAACTAGCACATTAAGCTCCTGGATCATTGTTCAGTCGTAACTCTTATGAACGTATATATTTCTTGTAAAAATTTGACTACCAACGCCCCACTTGTTTGATGTGTTCCACTCGCAAGCCCGCCTGGAAGGCCGTGGTTGCCGCCCCTATTCTAAATGAGTGGCTGCCCTGGACCTTATTGCCTGAGAGTTCTAGACACACATCCATTATGCGCTGCACTTGAAATTTGGTCAAAGGGGTACCATCTGCGTGTATCTAGAGGTAACCCTCGCTAGAGGGGAGCAGCGCCAGGTATCTCACGACTAGGCGCACTGGACAATATTTGGCGATCTCCAATTTGTTCAGTACTATCACTTTGCCTGCCCCCTCCTGGTCTGTTTTTGATCTCCGCAGCCTTAAGGTCAGGACCTCTTCTATCAGTACTGCCTCCCGCCTGGACAAAGCTACACCTGATGTGTCCTGTTTGGATTTCGCTACCAACTCACCCATTCTAAAAGCTCCATTGAAAGCCAGCCCAAAAGTTGCAGAAAAAAGAGCTGCTTCAAAAACAGAGTGAGTGGCCCTGTCCACCCAATCTAGCATCCCTGTAGAGTTACAAAGTCTATGGCTGACCTGGTGTCGGGTGCTCGCGGCTCACTCCTGGCCCAGCCCTTCAAAGCCGACCTTATTAAGAAGGACTTGGTAGGATCTAACTGACCCCTTAACCTAGCGTGGTGGCTGATTGCTGACAAGTTTCCTGCTATCCACGGTTGTGACTTCCCCTGGTCTTTGGTCCACATTATGAAGTCCTGAGTCCTGTTCTCCAGGGAAGGCCTCACTTGTTCCCAAGCACCGGTTACTGCGCAGAACTTCTCCACACCCGCCCGGTACCGCTTGATCGTCCGAGGTGCCAAGGACAGCTCACCTAGCCCCATCAAGCACCTTTCAGATTCAGTAGGAACCACAGATGTGCTGGGAAGGGGGTCATCACCTCCCTCGCTCGCGGCCACACCTCCCAAAACCTGTGCCACCTAAAGCGAGAAAGAGTGTCAGCCATTATGTTTTGTACCCCTTGAATATGTCGCGCTCTACACTCGACGTTCTTCACCAAGCACACCCTCACCAGTTCCCTGAGTAAGCACAAGACTAGCGGGCAGGACGCTGACTGCGAATTGATGGCTTGCACCACCGCCAAATTGTCTGACCAGAAGAAGACCCTACGTGCCGACAGCGCAGCTGGCCAAAGGTGGAAAGCCACTACTATCGGGAAGAGTTCAAGGACCGTAATGTTTGCTGTGATCTTCTTCTTCCGCCACACATTGGGCCATCCCTGCACGCACCACTCCATGTCCAAGATGACCCCGAAGCCCACTCTTCCTGACGCATCCGTGAACAAAGCGAGTTTCGGAGACCCCGCCCAAGGCGCCCTCCAAACCACTGAACCATTGAAGTCTTCTAAGAAGCTTGACCACATTCTTAAGTCCACCTTCATCCCTCTACTGAGTCTGACTAAGTGGTACTTTCTGTTGACCTTCGCTGTAGCCCTGGCAATTCTGCCAGCAAACACCCTCCCTGCAGGTATGATTCTGGCGGCGAAGTTAAGTTTGCCCAGCAAGCCTTGCAAGAAACCTAGTGTCACCTTCTCCTGACCTAAGACTGCCTGGATGTGCTGCGCAAGGTCCCGGACCTTGTAGGCTGGTAACCTGGATTCACCTGCCACTGTGTCAATTTCAATTCCTAAAAAAGTCAACACTTGCGCCGGACCCACAGTCATGCCCGGCGCCAGGGGGACCCCTAGGTGCGCAGCCAGTAACTCAAAGTCCCGTAGGGCCTCCCTACACTCCTGTTACCCATCACTCCCGATGAAAAGGAAATCGTCCAGGTAGTGAGACACCCCTCTGAAACTGCTGAACGCCTCAAAGTACGCGCATGACTCCGCGCAACCCATGGGCATGCATCGGTCGTAAAAGTACCGGCCCTCCAGCTTGAAACCTAGCAGGTGTTGGCTGCAGGGATGCACTGGAGGTAACCGGAAAGCCGCCTCAATGTCTGCCTTGGCTAACCAGGCCCCTCCTTCCTGCCCTCCTGACTAAATCCAAAGCCACGTCCAGAGTACAATACGTGACCAAGCAAGCGGCTTCCTCCAAACCAATGGTTGACAGAGGCCCCATCGGGGTGAGAGAGGTTGTGAATTAAGCGGAAAGCCCCAGGCTCTTTCTAGGGTACCACTCCCAGAGGAGACACCACAAAATTGTCCAAAGGTGGCCTCGAGAACGGGCCCACTACTCTCCCCAGTAACCTCTCCTTCTCCACTTTGGCCCTGACCACATCTGGCAGATCTTTGACTGACCTAAGATTGTCCGCCTCCCTGGGCCCTTTGGGTCCTACGTAAGGTATTTTGAAACCCTCACTAAACCCCTACAGTAGCAACTGACTGTCCAGTGTGAGCAGGTATTTTCTCAGGAGAGGCAACAAGTTTGAGGGTGCAGTGAAGGGCCCTTCACCAGTGATCATATCAAAGACGTCAAGCTTACCTGTGGAGGGGACCAACGAGGGGGGGGCCGGGTGCTGTGGGATGACGGTTGCCTAGCTAAACCTGGGAGGGGGAGAGGTGGGAGCGGGGGGGACCCCAGATGCCCTTACTGATTTCCGGCATCCTGTTTACTTTTGGGGGTGCCCCCTTGCTTAGAGTGGCAAGAAGCTGCTGGGTGGGGGCTTCCACATCTGTCGCAAGCGTGTGCAAATTTGCATGTCTTGCCCCAAGAGCAAGCCCCTGAGTTGAACAAACGACAGAGGGGAGTTCAGGAGGTCGCCACCGTAGACTGTTACTCCCTCTCCCCCTGAACCCCCCAAAAGTACTGCTTGTACCCCCGCATCTCATATCGAAAGACACCACTGCCGACATCCTTGTTCCCCTGACTCTTACTCTGTGCCACTGCGCCTTGCACCATGTGAGAACCCATGTGATCCAACCATAACTGCACTTCCTTCTGGACCCACCTCATTTCTGATCACAATGACATTCTCTTCCTAAATTCCCGGTCATAACTCAGCCCACCCTGTCCGCCCCATTTCATGTCCTCCTTGCGAATGAGAGTGCCGTATTGGACAAGAGCCTGCGCCTTCTCGGGATGCTTCTCTAAGATGACATCTGATAGAATGGCAAAAGCGTCAAGCCAGTTATCAATAGTTTTTTCCGGCCACTGCTGGTACTTCGTTTTCTTGTCTTCCTCTTTTGACCCCGCCTTCCTGACATCCACCCCCTCCTGCCCCAGTAAGAGTAGTGAAAAGATGTCTTTTAGCTCTCGCCTTCAAATAACCTCCTTGGCAGCTAAAGGTACCTGCCAGGACAAGGAGCAGTGACCAGATAACAGGGGTGCAGCGGCGACCGACTGCACCAGCGCTGGGGGGGCTAACTGCGCGGCAGGGGAAACTACATTGGGTTTGTCGCTCGCGGCCAAAGGAAGTTGTGCGGCCCCACTGGTGGACAAAGGGGAAACAGACGTGCCGGTGGTCGGGACAGAGTTGGCTAACACTTCGGCTGTGGAGTCCAAAGCTTCACGACTGCTGCTAGGTGTGGGAGGAAAAATGGGCACCACAGGGGGAGGGGACTCCACGGCTCCCTCCGTGGGCCTACTATGCAAAGGCGTGGCTGTGACCACTAAAGAAACACTCGTGCTAAGGGGGGGAGCCCCCAGCGGAGCCTGCGGCACCTTCTCCTGGTTCACCCACACTGCTGCCGCCGTCCTAGACCCTCCCTCTCCAACAGCTGGGACACTGACCGGCGGGGCCGGAGAAGGGGTAACACGACCCCCCTCAGCTCTGCCATGAAGTCTTTCAGAGTGTTCGAGAGCTTACCCAGGTCTTCAAGTGTAGCGTACCCCGCCGCGGTCGTGATATTGTCTTGGGGAGCCAAGGGCTGAGGGGTGACCGGCAGGGGCACAGCCTCCTTCAGGACGTGCAATGCCCTAGCTTTGGCTGGCAGCGGGTCTGGCGGGAATTCCTTGAATGTGGGCTTGCGTACCCGCTTCGATGCCCTCGAAGGACCGGGCTCCTGATTGAGGTCAAGGTCCGTGGGGGGGGGGGGGGGGGCTCACAGATGACGCCAGAGTCCTTAGATTCAACGTCCTTCAAGATCCCCGTGGCCCAAGACAGATCCCTTCCTTTGGCCATATGAATAAACGCCGCCCACTGTGCTTCCTGCATAGCATCCGGCAACAAATCGTCCACCTGCGGCGTCTGCGTAAAAAGGTGGGGAGCCCTGTCTCTCCATGGCGAAGCGTCGGGCTTGCGTTACTCAATCTACGGGGACAAAGTCAGAGTCAGACAAATACTAAAACTCCCCTGGCTAGGCCACTCCTACTGCCGCCACTGCTGAGCCCGCGTCCGCCAGTCCCAGGACTAACTTACTCAAAATTAGGAGGCTATGCGTATACGTGACCTGAGTCTGAAAAGGAGTCCCTAGCGTGACAATTCTGTATATAGGATGAAAAGAAAGGTTAGCAGCGCACCCCTCGCATCCTTAAAATCACGTTGCATGTTGAAACCCCTCACTGCACCTTCTCCTCCCGAGACCGACCTGCCCCTTACATGCAGAGTGTCAGACCATACCTGCTCCTGACCAACTTCCAAGTCCTCTGTGTCTTTAAATTTCTGGCCAACAGAGAATCTGTAATTAGAAAAAACATGTTAGCCTCATCCCACACCTGATTGCCAGTAGCTCCGGCACCCTGACCCCAGTGTGCCGCCCCTTCTTACCCAAACGATCACTCCTGTGGTGTACCCAGGGAGCCCCGTCTCCTCTCCCGCCTGATTCCTGCATGGACATAGAACAACACGTCAATTGCCCTAACCCAGAGGTCTTCAAACTTTTTGATGCCGAGACCCCCTTGTAAAACCTTTTTAGGCGTAAGGACCCCCTTACGACAAAAGATTCTAGAAACTGGTACTCCTCATCATCAACAACTATCGACAACCATAAATGCGCCTGTTAGACCTCATCACATCCATCCATCCATCATTCATCCACCCACACTTTCACACATCCATCCACCCTTTCATCCTTCCATCCATACGCCCATCCTTTACCTATCCACCCATCTATTCATCCACCCACCTTTTCACACATCCATCCATCCATCATTCATCCATGCAACCTTTTACCCATCCATCCATACATCCATCCTTCATCCATCCACCCTTTCATCCTTCCATCCATACATCCACCATTTCACCTATCCATCCTTCATCCATCCACCCTTTCATTATTCCATCCATACATCCATCCACCCTTTCATCCATACATCCATCCTTCATCCACCCACCCTTTCATCCATCCATCCACCCATCATTCATCCCCCCACCTTTTCACACATCCATCCATGCATCCATCATTCATCCATGCAACCTTTTATCCACCCATACATCCATCCTTCATCCATCTACCTTTTTGTCCTTCCATCCATACATACATCCTTCATCCATCCACCCTTTCATCCATCCATCCTTCATCCATCCACCTACCCTTTCATCCATCCATCCATCCATCCATCATTCATCCCCCACCTTTTCACACATCCATCCATACATACATCCTTCATCCATCCACCCTTTCATCCATCCATCCACCCACCTTTTCACACATCCATCCATCCTTCATCCATCCATCCACCCACCCTTTCATCTTTACATCCATCCACTCATCATTCATCCACCCACCCTTTCATCCATCCATCCACCCACCTTTTCACACATCCATCCATCCTTCATCCATCCATCCACCCTTTCATCTTTACATCCATCCACTCATCATTCATCCACCCACCTTTTCACACATCCATCCATTCATCCTTCATCCATCCATCTACCCTTTCATCTTTACATCCATCCACTCATCATTCATCCACCCACCTTTTCACACATCCATCTATTCATCCTTACATCCACCCATCCATCCTTCATCCTTCCTTCCATCCATCCATCCATCCACCCACCCTTCATCCTTCCATCCACACATACATTCATCCTTCATCCACCCACCTTTTCTGTGCCTCTCTCATGGGGGTGGGGTCAGTATCTCTCTGTGTCTTCTTCCTTCTTCCTCCTTCCTCTCTCATGGGAGGGCATCTCTGTGCTTCCCTGCTTGGGGGGGGGGGGGGCAGACAGGCTGTATAAACACCTCACGGTGAAGAACAGTTTCAGGCACATTTCTCCTGCACAGGCGCCAGGTATGTGGGACTTGAACCAATGACTGTAATGTCCTTCTGCTGTTTGCTATGTGTGTTTGTAAAGCGCTCTGATACCTACGGGTTAAGCTAGCGCTATATAAAACGTTAAAAATAAAAATAAACCCCACAGCTAAGTCCATTGATTGAACTCAAAGGGCTACAGCCTCCTCCCCCAGACACCCCCCCCCCCCACTCCCCAGCACGTGTAAGTGAGCCCGGCTGAAACAGCTTCGGGACACACAGAAAGGCACACCCGAGTACTTCACAGGTCTTCAGAAGACCTTTACTTGTTAATGAGGCGTGAATTAGGCCTCCACCGTGATCACCCGGCCTCAATCAGCCTGACGCCAGGAACTGCTGCACGCTCCAACAGAATCTGCGACCCCCTTCCCAGGACTCCACGACCCCCCTGGGGGTCGCGCCCCACAGATTGAAGACCTCTGCCCTAACCCCTCACATCAGGCAGCGCTGTGAAGCACAAAGCTATACCCGGCCTAGAAGCCCTGAAGGACTATGGGTGCACTGGGGAGGCACCGCCCTCTTAAATAATTAGTAGCACAATCTCGAACAAACACGGTATAACAGTCACTTCATATCCACTGAGGCCGTAACTGCCTTCAAATACACATAATTCACAAGTTAGAGGGGGGGGGGCGATAGCGTGAGCAGCGGCCCACGTGCCCCCGCGCCCACCTGGCAAGCGAGCGCCGGGTCCCCGACAAGACCTCCTCCCGCCCCCCCCCCCCCCCCCCCCCCCCTCCGCAAACATGCTGGCCCTGCCCGATATGTAAACTCAACTGGCAGGGCCAGCAGGCATATCCACTGGGGGCGAGAGGCAACGAAAGCCGCTACCGACCAAGAGAAGTGGGGGCGAGAGGCAGCCTAAAAGAGCGCATCGAACAGCTGGTGCAAATCAATTGTAAACAAACAAAGCCACAATCCGAAAATTAATGCCACTCCAGACCCCCATATTCCCAAGCAGCGTGCGAGGAAGGAGAGATCGAAAACAAAAGATTATAAAAAACAGCCCCTCTCCCCTACCCGCAACTGGGAAAGCGGGTAGGGGAGAGGGCAAGCGTGGCCATGGGAGCAAAAGCAAAGCAGGAAGAGGCCTTCCACTGCCCTACCCCCGCAGCCCGAATAAGAACTGTGCAGAACAGTGTTCGCCCCCCCGCAAGCTTCTGATCTAACGCTCTGTAATCGGCGGGACAGGGATAGGCAGGAGACGTGTTTTGGTGATTAAACCACTGGGTTTTATTTGGGTCAACCGAAAGTCTGTACAAGTTTTACGGGGTGCCGGTTTCCTAGGGGAGCGACTTCTTTCTCTTCGGCTCTTTGTTATCACCCCTTCCTCTCGTCTCCTTGTCAGCGTCCGCCTTCTCACTATACTTTCGGGCTCCGTCTTGGCCTTGGCTTTGCCTCGGTGTGAAAAGACGAGAGGGATATATCAGGTTCGCAGCAAATTATGCTAGTGCCCGCACAAAGGGAGGGGAGTGAGGAGAACCCGGTGCTCAACACACGATAGGGCAAGTGAGGGATTCGTGAACTCCGTGATATTTTACAACACTAACAATAGGGGTCAGGGGTGGCTTTTACGTTTCACCTTCCTCCCCACCCAACCCGCTATACGAGCACGCACCTCTGTGAGCCACACCTCTCCAGGGGAGCGGCTGGGCGGCTCGTGGAATCGGTGGCCTCCTGGCTTCGGGACGTCGTCCTCTCTCGGTCCGGCGTTCGCCTCGGCTCTCTCTCCTTCCCCGGGCTCCCAGGGATTGGCTTCGCGTGTTCCTCCTTCCCCGCCTGCTTCCGGTGATCTCGCCTCTCCGGCTGCCACCGGCGCTCTCGTCAAGTCTCCGAATCTCCACACTACTCTCCGTTCCTCCTCCTCCGTACTCGATGCTTCTCGCCTTCCTCTTCCTTCCAGCGAAGTCTCCAGCACCTCGTCGTCTTCCCACGTCTCGTTGCTGTCCTCCCACTTGCTCCACGCCGCACCTCTCCTTCCGCTGACCGCTCCTCCGGTGTATAGACACACCTGGACCTGTTTACCTTCCTCCTTTAAGGTGGAGTCGGGCCCCACCTCCGTAGTACCGCCGTACCAGTTAAAGGGGCCGCATGCAGTCTCTTCCTCATCACAGCTGTAGCGCTCCTCGTACTGGTTCCACGAGGGAGAAAGCGGGGGCTGTAAAAACAAGAGGGAGGGGTCACAGGTTACTGTCTCGCCTGGGGGCACCAGGGGTACCCCCTTACACGCTCCCACCTACCCTATAACCTGCATGCCGGGACAAACAGCTGCAGACCCCCCCACCCCCGCGGGAGGGAGGGAGCAAGCATGGACGCACGAAGGAGGAGCTGAAAACACACCCCGTGCCCCCGCATGCTGAGGCAGCAAGGCCGCACACCCCCTCTCCATCGCCCAACGCCGCAAGCTGGAACCACGTGCCCCGAGGCCGACCCCGGGGAAGCAGATACCCCCACCGTCCCTCGCAGCGCAACCCGGCCCGAGGAGCAGAGACCCCCTCCCCTGTCACCTCCCCCACCCACGCGGCAGGCGCGCACCATAAACCCAAACCCCCGCACCCATGGCCCCAGCAAACCAGAGAGCAGGGCGACCAAATCCCGTCTTCCCCCACGAGAAAGCCGAAACCGGGCCCACCGTCGCCCAACCACGCACACACCGGAGACATTCAGGGACCCGTACAGCTTACTACGTCCCAAGGGCAAGCCACCGCCCACAGCCACAAACCCACCAAGGGGCAACAGCCAAATACGCAACCCCCCCACCCCTGGACCTTCCCACAAACCCGTACCGACACACGCCAGGACAACCAGGAAAACACGGGAACAAAGGCAAAGAGAACCAGGGAAACAAGGGAAAAGCAAGGAAAACCCCAACGGCCTGGAGGGGGGAGGAAACCAGGGAAAGGGCGGCTCACCTTTGATCCACAAAAAAGCGTTCGGGCAGCTTCGGCTAGGCAGGAGGAGGGGGACTGTCCTTTGTTGACAACCAGGATCCAAAGAGGGCGCTTGGAGGAGGCAAGGATACAAATACCTCTCCCGCCCCTCCCCCACCGGAAGTGACGTCACCAGGGGACCCACACAGGTCCCCAGACTATACCGTTAACTGGTGTCTGTGCCATCGTGTGGCACTAAGGATGGCCGCCCTCTTAGGGGGCCCCCTTCGGTGGCCTGGGGCAGCCTGGCATATGCCACTCCCGCAGCCCCAGACTGGTTCCCCATAGAAATGCAAGTGTGAGGGACATGGGGGTGTTACTCCAGGCTGTCCTGAGTGAGGCGTAAATGCCAAGATGTCCCCCTTCCTAATTACATTTGCCAGCCATCCCCGGGGGCATCGCATGATGGATGACGTCAGAAGCAGAACACTAGCTGGAAATGGAATTAGTATTCAGCCACCCTCAGAAGTAAGCGTGTTTCCTGGTTACGTTCCCTTACTTATGTGCCGATAAAGCAAGTGCCAGCGGCGCTTCTGTTTATTGAATGTGGCATAGCAGCCCCCCGCCTGTGCTCTCCATGAAATAACTGAGCTGTTTGGAAGACTCGAAGAACCAAAATGGTCACTGCTAACATTTTTTTTCCGCACAGGTTGTTATTTCATATCCGAACGGGCAGACAAAGCTGTTCAATCTTCTGAGGTCGGTAAACAGAGTGATGGTAATGTGTGCAGTTATTTTCCAACACTTAGGAAGGGCCGAATTTGAGATATCTGAAAAAGACACGTTAGTGATAGATTCCTTACCTTAGAATATCCCCAGGCGTCAGACTGGATCCGGAAACGTTTGCGTAGCAGTACCCTTGCGCGTCGGTAGGCGTCGTCTGCGGCTCCGCGTCCGTCGTCGTCGTCGGCGTCGTGGGCGCCGTGATGATGTCGTCGGAGTACTTAGACGCCGCCTCCGCGTGCTGACGTCAGTTCTTCTTTTTTCCACGCCAGCCAGCGCAGATCTGGAAAGAGCAGTTACCCAAGTCAATTTTTGACTAACTTTTTGGATCAATTTTTGATCATTCCTCGAAGTCTAACGACTCCAATCGGTGCCGTAGGGATGCCCGGATTTAAGCACTGTGAGGAGTGCGACCGAACGATGTCGGTCACCGACCCTCACCACCTGAGTTTAACTTGTCTAGGCGTCGACCACGACGACAAGGCCTGCTCCGACTGCCGGGTCCTCTCTTCGAAAGCCAGGCGGGAGCGGTCCCGCAGGCGACTCGAACTCCGGCAGTCGGCCCCGCGCCGCGTGAGGTCCTGGTCCCGGTCCCACGGGAGGTCAAGGGAAAGGTCGCGGGGGCGGAGCCACCACAGCTCCGGGAGTCGGCACCACTCCTCCGGGTCAAAGTCGTCGACAGGTAAGAAGCACAAGAAGTCGAAGAGGCGTCATCGCTCTTCTGACTCCCCCCCCCCGACGCTCGCGCGACACGGCCCGGGGTTCGGGTGACACTGCCTTCGGAGTCGCGGACGTCGCGTTCCGCCCCACACCCTCCGGTCCCTGGGCGAGACGCGACGCCGGAGGAGATTGAGCGCTTCCTCATGGCCATGAGGTCCCTTTCTCCTCCGACGGGCTCCGCGGCGCCTCCGGGCCCAGCGGACCCGTCTGGGGCCCCTAGCGGGTCGGGGGCTTTGGCCCCGACGCCGTCGGGTGCTTCGGTCCCGACGCCGCCGGTGCCTTCGGGCCTGGCGCTGCAGGGTCAAGCGGCCCGGCGCCTTCGGGCCCAGTGCGGCCGGACACCGCTGGACCTTCCTCGGGCTCTGGATTGTCACCGGTGGACCTTAAGACCCCCCCGGCGTCGATCCGTCCGGTGTTGCCTCCGGCGCCGTCCTTGGGCGGCGCCGTCCCCGATGCTCCTTCATTCCGGTTCCGGCGTCAGAATGGCGCCGCTGGGCGCCGCTTTCGACGCCGCTTGAGGAGTTTTACTTCAATGAACCGGCCCCATTAATTGACAACCCTGAGTATCGGGAGATGGGTGATGAGGAGGATTGGGAGGGGTCTGAGGACCCTCTGACCCGGGAGTGTCAGTCTCATGAGGACTGGACAGGAGACCTTGGGGAGGCCAGTGGTCTGGACACCTCTCCAGACACTGGCTTTGTCTCTTCTCCTACCGTGGGTATGGAGGAGGGGGCAACCTATAGCGTGGTGTTGATGAGGGTTGCCAAGGCACTTGGGCCATGAGCTCCCCTTTGCGACCGTGAGGACTAACCTCCTAATTGAGGTCCTTAAACCGCAGACAAGCTCAGCCGAGCCTCTGCTGCACTTCAATGAGGCCTTGACAGACGTTCTCTTGGGCACTTGGTCCAAGCCCGCTACGGGTTCGCCCGTAGATAGGAACGTGGCCAGATGCCACCGCCCGGCCCCGGGCGACCCATGTTTCCTTTCCACCCACCCCACCCCCGAGAGCCTGGTCATCCAGGCCTCTAACTCCCAGACCGCCTTCCCGACGGCCCCGCCGGACAGGGAATCCAAGAGGTACGAGCAGTTCGGGGAAAAAGATCTTCTCCTCCCTTAGTCTGGGACTGCGGTCTTCCAACACCGCATGCCTCTTGGGCCGCTACACCCACTCTCTGTGGGAGAGGGTTGCGGAAGTGCTGCCAGAGTGTCCGTTGGAGGTAAGGGCCAAACTCGGCAAAGCCCTTGTGGAGGGCCGAGATGCAGCCAGATATTCTATCCAGTGTGGGCTGGATACCACCGACTCACTGGGCAGAGCGTTGGCAACGATGGTGGCGGTTAGGCGCCACGTCTGGTTGAGGTCCGCCAACTTTTCGGCCGATGTCCAAAGTACTCTGATGGACATGCCGTTCAATGGCCGTCGCCTTTTTGGTGACGATACAGACCATGCGCTTGAGCGCTTTAAGGACTCCAGGGCTACGGCCAAGTCCTTGGGCCTCTCGGCCCCGCGCCAGCAAACGGGTGCCTTTCGCTCCTTTTGTGGCCAAGGAAGGGGCGCCCCCACACGTGCTGCCAGCCACACGCCACAGACTAACTTCCAACACGCTGGCGGCCGTGGAAATCGCCGTGGAGGCGGTCGGGGACAACAGCGAGGCCAGTCCACACCCTCCCCTGCAGCATCCGCCTCTAAACCCTCCTAGTCCGTGCTTTTCGGCCCATGTGACGCCAGTGGGGCGCAGGGTTTGCCATCACCACTCTCACTGGCGCACTGTGACTTCGGACAGTTGGGTGCTGCAGATCGTCCGAAGGGGCTACTCCCTCCCCTTCGAGATGACTCAAGCCATGCCACGCAACACCACCGCGTATCGGGGGATCATTTGCGGCTTCTCCAGGAAGAAGTGTCGGCCCTCTTGGCCAAGGGGGCCATCGAGCGCGTTCCTGGGCCAGAAGTAGGACGTGGTTGCTACTACCACTACTTTCTGGTACCCAAGAAGGGCAAAGGGGGCCTACGCCCTATCTTGGACCTAAGAAACGTCAACGGCTTCCTCCGGAAGGAGAAGTTC
Source organism: Lissotriton vulgaris (assembly GCF_964263255.1). Taxonomy (NCBI): domain Eukaryota; kingdom Metazoa; phylum Chordata; class Amphibia; order Caudata; family Salamandridae; genus Lissotriton; species Lissotriton vulgaris. The sequence continues at coordinate 273,278,175 of NC_141698.1, read as the reverse complement.
AAGATGCTGACTCTGGCTCAGGTCTTTTCTGCCCTGGACCCAGGAGACTAGATGGTAGCGTTGGACTTGCAGGACGCTTATTTCCACATCCCCGTCCTGCCAGCCCACCGGCGCTACCTGCGGTTCACGGTAGGCCACACCACTTTCAGTTTACCGTGCTCCCCTTCAGCCTTCCCAGCGCCCCACCGGTGTTCACGAAGGTGATGGCGGTGGTCGCAGCTCATCTGCGCAGGTTAGGGGTTTCGGTCTTCCCCTACCTCGATGACTGGTTGTTGAAGGCGGGCTCGCCCCAGACAGTCGTCAGCCACCTCCAGAGTACGGCCGATCTCCTGCACCTGCTGGGGTTCTCCATCAATGTGCCAAAGTCACACCTGTGCCCCTCTCAGAAGCTCCTTTTCATCGGAGCGGTCCTCGACTCGGGGCAGTTTCGGGTTTATCCACCCGAACAGCGGGTTCGGGATATACAGGCTTTGATTCCAATCTTCCAGCCTTTATCCCGAGTTTCGGTCAGGTTGACGCTGCGGCTTCTGGGGCTGATGGCTTCCTGCATTATTCTGGTGCATCACGCCTGTTGGCGGATGTGGGCTCTGCAGTGGGTCCTGAAGTATCAGTGGGCCTAGCATCAGGGCAACCTGTCCGACCATGTCCTGATCTCGGAGGGCACTGCGATTGGGTCAGCGGCAGATCCCTCTCCCTTCCCCAACCGGAGCACGTAGTTGTGACGGACGCGTCCCTCCAGGGCTGGGGAAGCAACATGGGAGAGGCGGAGAACAGAGGCCTCTGGTCTCCGGCGGAGTTCCGGCTCCATATCAACCTTTTGAGCTGCAGGCGATTCGTCTAGCACTGAAGGCATTCCTCCCCTCTGTCCGAGGGAGTGTAGTGCAGGTGTTCACGGACAACACCACCGCCATGTGGTACTGCAACAAACAGGGCGGGGTGGGGTCGTGGCCCCTCTGCCAGGAGGCTCTGCGCCTCTGGCAATGGCTGGAACATCAGGGCGTGACTCTGGTGGTTCAACACCTGGCAGGTTCTCTGAACGCCAGGGCGGATGAACTCAGCCGCCGGTGCATGACGGATCACGAATGGCGTCTGAACTCGGATGTGACGCAAGGTCTCTTTCTGCGATGGGGAGAGCCTTGGTTAGATCTATTCGTCACTGAAGAGAACGCGCAATGTCATCAGTTCTGCGCGTTGGAATTTCCAAGGCGGCACTCACTCGGAGACGCATTTAGTCGCGAGTGGAGCTGCGGTCTGTTGTACGCCTTTCCGCCTATACCACTTCTGCCCAGAGCGCTGAAGAAGATCAGGCGCGACCGGGCACAAGTCATCCTTGTGGCTCCGGACTGGGCACGAAGGTACTGGTTTTCCGAGCTACTCAGTATGTCAGCCGATCCCCCGGTTCGTCTGCCTCTTCAGGAGGACCTTCTGTCGCAGCAGCATGGGACGGTCCTCCACCCGAACCTGTCCAGTCTCCACCTCCATGCTTGGAGATTGAGCGGCGACAGTTTAGGCCATTTAACTTGCCTCCTGAAGTCTGTGACATCATTCTGGCAGCCAGGCGTCCCTCCACAAAGTCGGTATATGCCTGCAGGTGGAACGGATTTGTGGCATGGTGCACAGCAAAGGCTGTGGATCCTCTTTCTGCCCCTCTTTCTGAGGTTCTTCTCTTCCTTCTTTCTCTTGCCCAGCAGGGCTCTGCTCTGGGCACTATCAAGGGCTACCTTTCTGCCCTTTCAGCCTTCTTAAGGCTACCTGATCAGCCTTCTTTGTTCAAGTCCCCCATTGTTAACAGATTCTTGAAGGGCATCACTCATATGTTCCCTTTGTGATGCCTCAGTGGGACTGGAACTTGGTCCTTACATTTCTGATGTGCGCTCCCTTCAAGCCACTTCACAACTGTCCTCTTCACCTTCTCACTTTGAAGACTGCCTTACTGGTAGCCATCACCTCTGCCAGGAGAGTGAGTAAGCTCCAGGCTCTATCTTGTAAACCTCCTTTCCTTTCAGTCCATCCGGACAAGGTTGTGTTAAGGACAAGACCTTCGTTACTACCCAAGGTGGTCACGGCCTTCCACATTGGGCAATCCATTACTTTGCCCACCTTCTTTCCGCCTCCGCATCCCTCGAGAGAGGAAGAGAGGCTCCACCGTCTAGACCCAAAACGTGCGCTCTCGTTCTAACTGGATCGCACACGCCAGTTCCGGGTGTATGACCAACTCTTTGTTGGTTACGTGGGGGCTAAGAAGGGGAAAGCGGTACACAAGCGGACCATCTCACGGTGGATCATCTTGTGTATCCAGGCGTGTTACTCCTTGGCGAAGAAGGAACCCCCTTTTGGCCTGAGGGCTCATTCCACTCGCGCCACTGCGACTACGACTGCCTTGGGCCGAGGTGTGCCGTTGCAGGACATTTGCCAGGCGGCTACGTGGGCCTCGCTGCACATGTTTGCACGACCTTATTGCCTGGACAGTCAAGTCCGGAGGGATGGCTTCTTTGGCTGTTCCGTCCTCCAGGACTTTCTGGTGTGATTATTGGTTCGCAGACCCACCACCGGGGTTGGTATTGCTGAGGTATCTATTCTAAAGTAAGGAATCTATCACTAACGTGTCTCTTTCAGATGCACAAGTTACTACTTGTGTAACGATATATCTGTAAGAGACATTAGTTAGTGATAGATTCCTTACCGACCCACCCATCCTCCCCGTTCTGCGAACCGATATCTAGGGTTAAGGTCATCCCCTTTCAGGGCCCTAGTTTTATGGCACCAGTGTTGGTTTTTAGCATAGCTCTGCGTTTCTGGCGCGGAAAAGCTGTGTCTAAGAACTGACGTCAGCACGCGGAGGCGGCGTCTAAGTACTCCGACGACGTCATCGCGGCACCCACGACACCGACGACGGACGCGGAGCCGCAGACGACGCCTACCGACGCGCAAGGGTACTGCTACGCAAAAGTTTCCGGATCCAGTCTGACGCCTGGGGATATTCTAAGGTAAGGAATCTATCACTAACTAATGTCTCTTACAGATATATCGTTACACAAGTAGTAACTTGTGCTTTAGGTTCACAGATGCCAAGCAGGTTCAACATGGAGGCATAATCGTAAGGTTCAACAACATTTTGCAGTCCACGCACAAACATCGCTCAATCATGTTCAGCAATCATAGACACGTTATACCCTGCGCAGCTCATCTGTGTGGTACACTTGTTATGATCTCAGAATAAACAAGCATTTGCAATGCAATAGGTCTCGCATTTGCTGGGTTTGAGCCATTGGTATTGTAAATGACAATGCCTTTGTTTTGGTTTTTAAAACATAAATAAAAGACATTGTAATTTACAATGCTAATAGCTTAAACTCTCACAAATGTGAGACCTCTTGCATTGCAAATGCTTGTTTTAACCTTGCACTTTATCTGTGTACTTGCTGCAGTACTTATAAGGCAAATGCATCATTGTAGCACACGGAATGCTGTTTACTGAGGGCATTCTGGGACTGTAGTTTTTTTAAACACAACTGGGTAAATCACCCTTATAGTAGCATTTCAAACAATAAATGCACTTAGATCATCATGATTAGTGAATTTAGGGCCTAATGACTGTTACAGACAATGCTGAGGGTATGGCTTTGACAATGCCTAGTCTTGGTATTAGAAAATTGTGTGTTGGATGCTGTATATTACGTGTATTTGTGTGTATTATTTTCCGGGTAAAATATTATATCTATGAACCATGAAGTAAAGGCTGTTTTTGTGATACTTGTCCCACTCAAAATGATGCAATACTTAGTTGTATAAGTACACTCAATTCAGCGTGTATGTTGTCTTTTACTATGCTATACAACAAATAATGTTTGATAGTAAGTGTAAGACTGCACATTACAGGATAATTCTGGATCCACTTTTAGGTGTGGATATATCCATCCAGATTGTGTCCCATCTCCACTTGTAGACTTACTTTGGTAGCTGACTATGTTTCAATGTCAGGAAACACACATTGCACTAATACTGAAGGTGACGTTTAGTATATACTGAAAAGAATACTGACCTATATTGAGAAAGATTTAATGGGTGAGAGAACTCTATACAGTGCAATGATAGTACACATACTTTAAGGTCCAAGATACATATAATTGGTTATTGATATCAAAGAAGTACAAGGTATGCACTTGCTTTATGTAGTCACAGGCTTTGTTATGATTTGTACAACAACTACACAATAGTTTGCCTTCTATTTCAGTGAACCAGGCTGGTCAAGAAGCATTAGTACAGGACCAGGACCAGGACCAGAGTGGGAGTTCCTCAGCAGGCACGTCCTCTTGATACCATCAGGAAGGTGAAGAAGGGAACCAAAACATCAGACAGATGGAGCCTTTAGCATCCCCCGCAACAGCCAGGGTGGAGGCGGAAGAGACTGACGGGGAGAACATGCATTAAGACACCCCCAGCCAGAGAGGAAAGGAATGTGGCTCACCCCCTTACCCACAAGAACTTGACTCAGATGTGGGCCTGCCACTGACCGGTCCCTAATTCTTGAGGCCCCATTTCATCTGGGCCTCCAGCTGCACCCCCTGCGACTAGCCCCCTTTAATTGCCTGCCTAGAAGATCTGAGGGAGGCATCTGCCCTGATACCCCACACCCCTCATGTTCTACCCATATTCTTTGATGTGTGGTTACCCCTGTGGCTGTATCCCACGAAGTGATAGCAGCATTTGAGATTTAGCAGAATGTGACCTCTCTGGCCATACAGGATCTCCGGGATAAATTCTGTGAGTTCTGAGAGATACTTACGGAAAAATGGCCTACATCAAGGTCTCCATCACTTCCTTGGGTGCCGCCATATTGTCTGCATTTTCCTAATGACTCACCCAGACCAATGTTCTTGTGTCTTCCAGTTTGTCTTCCCTATATGTTACCCCTGCTCCCCTTGGGTTACCCGGAGCTGTAGGGTATCTTTTCCTGCACCAGCCAGGAATAGTCCACAGGGGCAGAGAGGATGGCTAGTGACTGGACTTTGTTTGGACTATGACCTTTTTGTTTTACCCATGTACATAGACTGCTTCCCTTGACACTACCTGATTTGTTTTATTTATTTCCCACAACCCCCTCTAAGTACCCTTTACCATTCTGCCTGAAGAAATGTATTTGATTTACTTTTCCCCTTTCCAATCAACAGTTATTTACTTAATTTATTTCCTAATATACTAATATTTTTCCTGAACGCCATCTTTGTCTTGTGTTATTTATCCTGGATTCAAGGTATGGAAGTCAACATTGGTAGGTGTTTAACTATGCTTTCAACAGGATACCTTGTTACACAGATGGTCATACAAATCTACATACCTTCTCCCCTTTATTCTCATCTCTTCTTGTGTGGTGCTGGCAGCTGATATCGCAGCTTCGAGGAGGATTGATTCTCTCCTCGGTTTGCCCATTGCTTTCCACTGGTGGATGGTGCAGCTTCCTCAAACAACTCATCATTCTCAGCACCTGAAAGACAGAGGTTGTAACAGGATAAGTATTTGCTTTAGTATTTCATGTACTACACACAAGCGCTGGATCAAATAATCTTTGTATCTATCTGATGTTCTACATGTGACCTGGTTTGTGTAAACCTACATGTGACAGCTCACACTGTAGCACTGTGATGTTCAATGCAGATGTGCAATGAAAATTCAAACTCACCAGCTCCAGACACAACTGTGTGTTATATTGAGATCCCAGTGATGTCAGCTGCTGAACCTGGATCCTTGAGTGTGTTGTGCAAGATGTGGATCCTGATCCAAGAGTTTCAGAAGAAAGTGGCACCATCATTAATGTTCAGCATGATTTATATGTGAACATGCAAAATTAACACATACATCAGTGTTTATGTTGGGAACATATTACACACCATCTTCAGATGTTACAAAAAAAGAGGCAATATCTGCTAATCTCCTTTCACGAGCATTTGGTTACTGTGCACAATGTGGAAATCAATAGGTTACAACACTATATGACACACTTCCCTTATGGACGGATGGAAGTGGGTCTGACTGCTGCAGCCAAGATGTCTTAAATACCCCTATATGGTGTTATCTGGCTCACAGATAAGGTCCTGACAGCAGCTGTAAAATGCCATACATATCCATATTTAAATGCAAGGATGAGAGTAATCATTTTACATGTATATGTCATAGGTATAGACCAGTAATACTCAAAGTACCAGGGACCACATACAGCTTCCTGACCTTTACATGCAGCCCCCAGTCAACAGCAGCACTGGGCTGCTGTTAACACAGCACTAACATTGGAAAGATGTTAAATTAACTTAAATAAACAGGTAAACCTGTATTTGAAGGTTAATGCAGGGAAGTATCCGGGGTCTCCTGCATCCCTTAATGTTAGAAACACATTATTTTGTAAAGACATCTTGCAGCATAGGTGCAAAAGTGTGATAAAGCTTTTTCAATATTTTAATAGGGTATGTCATTAACATGCAGAACTGTTTCACCTCAGTATATCAGATTATATCCGTGCATTGCAGAGTAGTTTTTTCAGAGGGATATTTTTCAGACATGGATTTGGTAACATTCATTCTTCCACTCGCCTGCCCCCCCCCCCCTGCCCTGACAACAATGCCAATAGTGACCTAAGAGGTAAATCGGTTGTAATATGCACTATTTGGGTGGCCTTTGTTCCTATTATACATGAACAACATCATAGTTTTTTAAAATCAAACACTGGAGAAAGTTTTGTACCGCATATATCAGAGCACCTTGAAATACGTCTTCAAGATGTGTGATTATGAAGAAAGAGGATGGAAAGTAAACTAAAACAATTGCTTAGGATCACACAGTTTACTTAAGTGGAGAAACTGCCATAAATTCCAGATTTTCTGGTTTCACCTTGTGCTATTCAGCCACCAGGTGTCTATGTTTCATTTCACCTACTAACACCTTCCAATCAACCCCCCATCACCTCCCGCAACCCTGGTGGCCCTTGGCCGCATTGCTGACCATACATTTTTGCTTTGCTGCTGGGAAAATGTTTGCAAGTTTCCATTGTATAGACTTTCAACTAGGGGTGGGCACAACTCACAGAGTTGTAATCCATGGAATCAGTGGCGTAGCTAGAGCTTCTGGCGCCCGGGGCTATCCCTCAGATTGCCGCCCATGGCAGGTAGCGGCGCGAGGGAGCAGAGGGAGTTTCTGGTGTAAAAGTACTGCGAGCAGCAGGGCTGGATTGGCAGGGTTAAAGTTACAGGGGCGTAGCTAGAGGGGGCGGTGGGGGCGGTCCAGCCCAGGCGGCACTATTTTGGGGGTGGCCGGTGTTTTCTGTCGCTTCCATCTCCCCACCTGCGTCTAGGTTTATAACCAGGGACCCGGATACAAACCGAAATTCGAACTGAGATTGTTTAGCAAAATCCTACTGCAAAGAACATACATTGAAGGACACAACGCCTCTTGCACACATCAATACATGTCAACGTGTTCATTAAATAAAACGTTCAGAAAATGCATCAATGCAAGTTCCCCTTCCACACATTCACAAACGCCAATTTTCATCAATAGCCACGGCCATCGCCCTTGTCAACACTTGCCTCCGTTACCGCCTTCGTTCCAGTCAAAGTTCAACTCGAAATGCTTGTCCAGTTGGAAGAACAACCTAGTTACACATTTCGGAGCTAGCATCCCGGGGAACGTGTTTTGACTGCATTATCCAGCAGTTGCTGCAGCACAGGCCCTGCTAAGGCACACAGGTTGCATTGTGTATAAACTCCAATTCTTTATCCTTTATTCTCCCCATGGAAGGCAATGTTGCTCTTTTTTCACAATAGTTTCATAGTTTGTGCTTTATTTCATGCATATACATTAATTTTTATGGATACATCTGCCAGTAAATTCCTCACCTTGTGAATATCCCCCGCGTCAGCAACATTCAGAAATTCTTATGTAGCTCTTCACACATACGTGGACGACGTCACAGAAGCACAGCATCGCGCGCGGCTCCGCTGATGTCACTGACTCCATAATAGGGCTCTGTCGGCGTGATGACATCAGTTCCCTTTTTTCCGTGTCGTCAACGCTAATTGTTTTCTAGGGATCCTCAGTAGCTCGTTTGTTACTCTGTTACTGTTGGTTGTTTCCAGTGTTTTGTTGATTCCTGTTGAGATGTCTTCGAAGAAAACCGGGTTCAAGCCCTGTGGAGAGTGTGGAAAGATGATGTCCATAACGGATCCACACGAAGACTGTGTTTGGTGTCTTTCTTCTGACCATGACGTCCAAGGGTGTCCATGTTGTAAGAAGATGGACCCCAAGGCGCTGCGAGAAAGAGAGGTGAAGCTTCTTGTGGCGAAGGTGAAAAGCAAGAAAGGTAGGAAGAGTTCGAAGTCTCCGCTCGAGGTGGTCGAGGTCTTGTTTGAGGTCGAGGTCGGCTTCGAGGTCGTCTTCAGGGCATGCTTCCCGATCCAAGAAGAAGCATAAGAAGAGGAAGCACAGGTCTTGGCGTCATTCCGAGTGAGAGTCGGATCCGAAGTCGAAGTCTCCAGGTCGTAGACATCGGAAGGATTATGTGTCTCCTTCACTTGCTGTACTGGATCCAGAAGGTGAGCCCGTGCCTGTGGAGTCACCTAAGCAGTCTCCGGCTCCGGCATCGAATCCTTCCCTGGCGGCAACACACTCTCCACCTCGAGAGGAGGAAGAGGCTCCATTGCCTGAAGGGTCTGTGACTCCGGAGCATCAACCCGAGGATCAGGTTGACGTAGTTCCTGTACCTCGACAGGAGCAGCCTGTGGGTCCATACCCTCCATTTCCAGGCCTGGGACAAGACCCGATGTATTATTTAAATGCAATGTATGGGTATTTTCGAGAGCCATGTACCCCTCTGGAGCACCGGCTGGTCCCATGGGTCCGATGGTCTTTAATCTGGGCATCCCTCAGACATATGCACCGGTGCTGTTTATGCCTTTTATGCCGGCACCGGCTCCGTCTTGGCATTTCTCGGCGTAGATGACCTCCATCTTCACCGGCTCTGGTCTTGACTCGGCCTCATACACTCCAGACTGATACTCCGGTACCGTGCTCGACGCCAGCAAGGCACTGGCGCCGTCTGAGTCGGTTGTGGCTCCACCGACGTTGACCCCAAGAATGAGGTCTAGGCGGGAGGCTCAAAGGCTTCTGGAGGAGCGGAGATATAGAGCAGAGGAGATGGAAGAGGGAGAGCTGCAAGAATCTGCTGATTTTTTTGATGACCTTAAGGAAGCAAGTGGTTTGGAGTTATCTCTGGAGTGGGAGCTTTCCTTGGCTGAACTCTTTGATTTAAACTCCGCAGTGGGCAGATTCAAATCTAACATTTTGACGGAGGTACTCCATTCTCCCTCTTCAGTGGTTGAGCCGATGCTACCTTCTAAAACAGGCTCTGTAATTGCCTCATTAAAAGTGTGGCGTAAGCCCTTTTTGTCACCTGCAGTATCAAGGGCTGTTGCACGGAGATATAGGGTGGCTCCTGGGGATCCGGACTTCCTTTCATCACATCAGTCTCCAGAGAGTTTGGTGGTTCGGGCGGCCTGCTCCCAAAAATCTACTGGCGCTTTTCCTCAGGTGCCTGGTGACAAGCAGTCTAAGAAGCTGGACCAATCAGCGAAAAAAGTTTTCTCTTTGGCTAGCATGGCCCTCAAGTCCGCAAATGCCACGTGCCTTTTAGGGCGCTATATACATGCTTTGATGGACTCTGCGAAGCAGTTGGTGTCAAAGATACCGGAGGAAGACAGGCAGAAGTTCAGTGAGGTTCTTACGGATACACAGGCTGCTGCACGCCAGGTGATCCAGAGCGGTTTGGACACAGCTGACTGTGTGGCAAGGGTCATGGAATCATCTGTTGCCACCAGGAGGGCTGCTTGGTTGAAAACACCTGAATGTTTTCCTGATGTGCAGGCTACTTTAATAGACCTTCCGTTTGATGCTTCTGGCCTGTTTGGAAAGAAGGCGCATGCTGCCTTGGAAAGGTTCAAGGACAGTAAGGCGACTGCTAGGTCTTTAGGTCTTCAGTCCAGAGGATCTTCTAGTAAGATATTCAGAGGATTTGGAAGATCTTCCTTTCGCTCTTACAAGCAACCGCAGCAGCAGCAGCAGCAGCAAAATTAATTGTACAAATCGTCCAGGGGTAGAAACAGAGGCCTCCTCCTCCTCCTCTTCCTCTTCCCACCCCCCTCCTACCACAGCAAAGCAGCCCTAGATCCACTATTCCGGATCATGTTGGCCCTGTAGGGGGTCGGCTTACTCATTTTCTACAAGATTGGGAATTGGTCACTTCAGGCCTTTGGGTTCTCAATTTCGTAGAGAATGGGTGTGCTCTTCCCTTTCGGGAATTTCCCCCAAATTACCCTCCTTGTCAAGGATTTTGCACGGAGAACCACCTTCTTCTTCTGCAGGAGGAAGTTCTGGCATTATTGAGAAAAGGTGCGATAGAGGTGGTTCCAGAGCAGGAAAGTGGTCAGGGGTGCTACTCCGGTATTTCCTGATTCCCAAGAAGGATGGCAGACTTCGTCCAATCCTGGACCTCAGGATCTTGAACCTCTTTTTGAAGCAAGAGAAGTTCAATATGCTCACCCTTGTGCAGGTTCTTCAAGCGCTGCAGCAAGAGGACTGGATGGTGTCGATATTTCCACATTCCAATCCTGAAGGCGCACAGGTAGTATCTCCGTTTTACAGTAGGATCGCAACATTACCAGTGTGCGGTTCTTCCGTTTGGTCTTACTACTGCACCTCGAGTCTTCACCAAGGAGATGGCGGTGGTGGCAGCCCATCTTAGAAGGTCGGGATACCAGTATTCCCTTATCTGGACGATCAAAGCAGAGTCGCCAGAGAAGGTGCTCCATCATCTGCAGATTACAACTCAGTTGTTGGACACGTTTATCGAGAAACCCAACCTGTACAAGTCTCACCAGGTGCCCTCTCAGCGCAACCTGCTTTATAGGTGTGGTACTGGATACCACTGTGTGTCGGGCATTCCCTCCTCCACAAAGGATTCTTACAGGAAATTATTCCTTTATTTTACAATGGAGTCCTGAAGGGCCTTCGTCTGCTCGGTATGATGGCTTCCTGTATTCTATTGGTCAACCATGCATGCTGGCACATGAGGGCACTCCAGTGGTGTCTCCGCAGGCAGTGTTATCAGAACAACGGAGATCTCAGGGAAGCTGCGGCGGACCTATCTTGGTGGAGCGTGGAAGGCAATCTGTCTCAAGGAAAGCCTTTTCATCTGCCTCCATCGGTGGCCACAGTGATAATGGATGCATCCTCCCTAGGGTGGGGGTGCTCATCTGGGGGACCTGGAGATCAAGGGCCTTTGGTCTCCAGAGGAAAGGTTGCTTCACATCAACCTTTTAGAGTTGCGGGCAATACATTTGACCGCGAAGGGAAGGGAGGAAGGCTTTGAGCGCTAGTCAGTTCAAGTCCTAAAGGACGACACTACCGCGATGTGCTATGTCACCAAACAAGGAGGAGTGGGGTCGTATTGTCTCTGCAGAGAGGCTCTGCATCTCTGGTTCTGGGTTCAGGACCATCAGATATGTCTGATGGCAAATCATCTGGCAGGAGTTCTGAACGTACGTGCAGACAGTCTCAGTCAGCATTTCCCAGCCGACCACGAGTGGAGGCTTCATCCAAAGGTAGTTCGTCACGTCTTTCGGATGTTGGGGACTCCTCGGGTGGACCTGTTCAGCACTCACGAGAAACCTCACTGCCCATCATTCTGCAGTCGCCAGTATCCGATGCAGGGAGCTTTCGGGGACGTATTTCAGTTGAGTTGGGGCTCACAACTCCTTTACGCGTTTCCTCCCATATCCTTGATTCCTCGGGTTCTGAGGAAGATTCGCCAAGACCGGGCCCAAGTCATATTGATCGCCCCGGATTGGCCAAGAAGGGTGTGGTACACAGATCTTCTCCACCTCTTCTCGTGCCCTCCGCTCCGTCTCCCTCTGAGGGCAGACCTCCTCTCGCAATCGCAGAGGCAGGTTCTACACCCCCACCTCCAGAGCTTACACCTTCATGCCTGGAGATTGAACGGGGCAACCTGAATTCTTTTTCCCTCCCACCTGATGTGGCGGATGTTATTTTGTCAGCCAGGTGGAACTCCACCAAATCTATCTATTCTTATAGGTGGTCCAAGTTTGTCTCATGGTGTGGAGAGAAGTCCATTGACCCCTTGAAGGCTCGCTTGTCCGACATTCTTCAGTTTTCACTCTCTTTATCGTGGCAAGGTTTTGCTCTAGCGACAGTGAAAGGTTATCTTTTGGCTTTGTTGGCATTCCTTTGTTTGCCGTGACCAGTCGTCCATATTTAAGTCACCTGTAGTTTTAAGATTCTTAAAGGGTCTTACGAATACATTTCCTCCTACTCCTTTTATTGTGCCTCAATGGGACTTGAATCTTGTCCTTACTTTCTTAATGGGTTCACCTTTCGAGCCCTTGCATAGGTGTCCCTTGAGGTTATTATCTTTTAAAACGGTCTTTCTGATTGCGATTGCCTCGGCAAGGAGGGTAAGTGAGCTTCAAGCTCTAAGTTCAAAACCCCTGTTCTTGATTATTCATGCTGAAAGAATGGTACTCAGGACCAGGGCTTCTTTTCTGCTTAAGGTGGTAACTCCCTTCCATCTGGGGCAGTCCATTACCCTCCCTACCTTCTATCCTCCCCGTCAACCTTCCAAGTAGGAGGAGCGGCTTCACCGTCTGGACTTTAAGAGGGCGATGAGCTTCTACCTTGACAGAACCAGAGAGTTCAGAATTGATGACCAACGCTGTCTAGATGGATTGTCTTGTGTATCAAGATATGCTACTCTTTAGCCGGTAAGGAACCACCAGAAGGTTTGAGAGCTCATTCTACTAGAGCAAAGTCATCTACATCTGCTTTGTCTAGAGGTGTTCCTGTGGAGGACAATTGCAGGGTGGCAACTTGGGCCTCCCTTCACACTTTCGCAAAGCATTATTGTTTGGATGCAGAGGTGAGAAGGGACGGACACTTTGCTCGTTCCGTCCTTCAGGACTTCTTGGTATAGAAGGGTGGACACCCTCCTCCGGGAGTGGGACTGCTGTGGGACTCTATTCACAAGGTGAGAAATCCACTGGCAGATGTATCCATCAGAAGAACAAGTTACTTACCTTTGGTAACGCTTTTTCTGGTGGATACAGTATCTGCATGTGGATTCCTCACATACCCACCCACCTCCCCGTTGTCCACCCTATATATATATATATATATATATATATATATATATATATATATATATATATATATACATATATATATATTTACATTGAAACATTGACAGTAATGTATACCTGCAATAGTGACAAAGGAAGTGTATTATTATAATTGCTTTCCAGCATTGCCTGTACACTGTGTGTGTTACCTTGATTATTTTGTACTGTGTACACTGTGTATATATGTACTGTTGTCAGTCCATCCGTGTGCCTCGAAGGCACAGAAAAAAGGGCGGAACTGACATCATCACGCCGACTGAGTCCTATCATGGAGTCAGTGACGTCAGCGGAGCCGCGCGCGATGCCGTGCTTCTGCGACGTCGTTCACGTCAGTGTGAAGGGCTACAAAATAATTTCTGAATGTTGCTGATGCGGGGGATATTCACAAGGTGAGGAATCCACAGGCAGATACTGTATCCACCCGAAAAAGCGTTACCGAAGGTAAGTAACTTGTTCATCTTGTGATGTGCCAGGTATTGGATGGATGTAGGTACATTTTTCTATGCTTGAATTAAAAAGGAATGAAAGTGTACAAGTTAAATAATGTACACTGCCCCCTGCAGTGGGTTTGAAAGGACAAATGCGGGGTAAATCTAATGTTTCATTTAATTAGCAGTGCCCCTGAAATAAAGTCGCTACCTGCTACACTGGGCCATTTGTGGAGAATGTGCTACCCCTAGCTCTAGAGTTTGGGAAATATATATTGACTACATCCGTGTCCCACACCCCTCTGCCACCAAGGCCCACAGCCCTACTTGTCTATTTATGGAAGCGGGCGATCGCGGAGGCTTGGGAAACACGTGGCCCTGGTGTCCCAAGTTTGGGTGAGATAGCGTGGGCAGCTGCCACATCCAGAGAGGCCCGCAAGTTCTGGATGTCACTGAAGTAGCTGGCACCTTCTAGACTAGGCCGTGGACGCTTGCGAAACCGGGGAGGGCAGGCCCGGGTCTTCAGTGCCGTCACTGCGCCCTTGCATTAAGAGGGACATCAGTAACATGACTGAGCTGTTTTAGCTCTAGGGGTACTGAAATGGCAATTAAAAGGAATGTAACGCCAAGAAATGAAAATGAATTTATCTTTGTGCTCGTATTAAACCAGAGCTAGGAATTAGGAAATACTGCTCACCTCAATGATACGAGGTAAAAAATGGGACACACTGCACTTTAATGTCACAAAATACATATTTTGCATGAAAACCGCTGCGTTGCACTGTAAAGCAGCCGTAATGATAGCGCATCTATGCTGGAGCCAAGACATTTTTTATTACAAAGCCACATCTGGCTATTGTCGTCCGTAGTTTTCCAGTGTGTGTATGTTTATGGAGAGAGAGGGGGCTGTATTATGAGTTATTGATTCCTACCAGAGACGGGCAAGCCAGCGAATCTCGAGCTTGGCTCAGGATGAACGACTGTCTGTAGCTCGGCACATGGCCCATGGGGTCTGGATGAGCCAAAATAGAGCTGAACCAATTATCCTAAGGAAACTGCCTTTCAACTGGTAATCACCAAAGGGGTAATATGGATAATAGGCACGGCATGGAAAAAAGCCCCCCAACTCAACCCAACATGAACAATCAATAGCCACAAGGAAAATGGGGTGGCAAAAAAATTAAAAACAATTAAAGCACCTAAGATTGTGTTTGATGTATGCTGATCCCTCACAATCAAAACTGTCAAACCAGACGTCTAATAAAGTCAGTCGAGATACAACTGAAGCTGCATCAGTTAGGAATACATTTAATTAAATCAACGTTTCCTTACACCTTTTTTCCAAGAAACAGTTTATACATATGCCTTTTCGTAACCTGTGATACTTGTATTTATTGAACACAGTGAACTAATTTGGGTCAAGGAATAACTGAACACGAAATATTATTCTTTGGGGATGAAAGTGAAAGTATATATATATATGTATCCAGTGGCAGATCCACACAATGTACAACCAGGAAACCTGATTTGAAATCACAGCTTCTTGACAACATTGCGGATCCTGTGCAAATGTGTTTACTTCATGGAGTCTCATTGTGATTGAGCAGCAAACCTTGGGCAAACTGAGGAAGACATTAAAGTCAGATTTCTATATAAAACATAATCTGAACTTAATGTGGTTTAATATACAATAATGTAGCAGCACATACTATAACGATATTGTCTCTGTATACAATGGAAATGACAAGTATATATCTCTTGGTGCACTAATGACAGTGAAGGCATATTTGGAGGTGGGAGAAAGCTCATGTTTAAAATGTATTAACTTTCACAGATGGTAATGTAGTGATATGATCTAATGTACTAAAGTTAAACAGAAGTGTTGACGAAATAACCTGCTTTTATGTGAAAGACAGTTTGTCATATTTTATTTGATATTTGCTGCATCAGCCTATTGATGCCTCCGCTTGTTCTGTGTCTCTTACAGCCCAGTCAGGCTCCTGGCTCGGCTAGGACTTGGCTCTCTATATAAATCTGCTGGCTCGCCCACCGTCAGTCCTTGCAGCCCCTGTAGCATCCCAGTTAACTGCTGTATCTGGTTTATCCCCATTAAATATACACTTTATGCATTGTAGCTGCATTTGCGTAGCACATACACCCTTGATGGAACCCCTACATCCCTTCCATGGACAAGGTGCCTGCTACTCCCTTAGTTGTGGTTAGCCTGGAGAATGAATGTGTTTAGTGTGGCCTATGTGACATTGGTTTCATGCATAAGGACCTGAGGGGTGTTTCTTACATGACATGCATGGAGTGGAGCTAAAAGGAGATAGCTATAGCTTTGCTTTGCTTATGTTTCTAAATACTGTCATTGTTTGGTAGAGTGTGGGTGTAAAGGTGACCTATGTGGGAGTTGTTTTGGTGGTGTGCTTGATGTCTAGCTGATGGTTTTACTGCTGTGGTCTTGTAGCAGCAGTTAAGTATGGAGTGGTGTAAAGAGGAGGAAGGGATACATTTACTTATGAATTTAGCTACTCTTTTAGTGCTGGTGGGCCTTCATCAACTGAGACTTGACCTTCGAGGATTGCTCTATGGTTACGCTGCAGCTTCACACCCTTTCCTATGCAGTGGAAAAGAGAGCGGCATCGTAAGCAGGCCCCAGTCAGCTCCTTTCCCTCCTTGAAAAAACAAAACATAATGACCTCCACACCATGGGGGAAGAATCCAATGGTTTAGGGGCCATCTAAATGTTTTTACTCTCCCTTATTGACAAGTTTTTCATGGCGGTAAGAGAGACTATAAGCTGGCCATTTGACCATCACTCTTAAGAGGGCGGGTAAACACACGCCACACTGCCAATGGTACCTACTCTATCCGGCAGTCAGAGCAGTATGTTAGTAACAGAGTAGTCTCTGTCCCTGAAATACGTAAGGTCGGCCTGTCTGTAAATCAGACCTGCAGACCTTCAGTTTGGCGAAGAAGGTATTCTGCTACTGTTGCAACAAAATATCTCCTTAATCAAACTCTAAATTAGCCCCCTTCTTTGTTTGTAGTCCAAACAATTCACATCAGATTCATTTTATTACCACCACAAAGGACTACTCAACTGTTGATGCAAGTTTTATTTTCTGTAAGAATTTAATGTGATCTAGATGCTTGCTTTCAGTGCAAATACATTAGATTTCACTTTTCAAATGCTATTAAACATTACTTACTTAAATGACCAGGCGCCCCATGCAAATACCAGTGGGGCGCCCTTAGTCGCTCCACAGGCAGGAGCAAAAGTGGGGAGTCCCTCATCTGTTTTTCACCATGAAGAGGGCCGACAGTGACATCATCTGCCCAGCGAGGCATTAATCTGAAAGAAACAGGTTAGTGTTAGATTCCTTACCTTAGAATATCCCCAGGCGTCAGACTGGGTCCGGAAAGTTTCGTGTAGCAGTACCCCTGCGCGTCGGTAGGCGTCATATGCGGCTCCGCGTCCGTCGTCGGGATCGCCGGGATTACGTCAGCCCTCGCGCGCTGACGTCAATTCTTCTTTTTTCCGCACCAGCAAGCGCAGATCTGGGAAGAGCAGTACTCCTAGTCATTTTTTACTAACTTTTTGATATGTTTTGGATAATTTGTCGAGTCGCTCCTCAACTCGCGGTGCCGGTAGGGATGCCCGGGTTCAAACCCTGTGACGATTGTCACCGTTTGATGTCGGTGACTGACCCCCACCGTCGGTGCCTTTACTGTTGCGGGGCCGACCACGATGACAAGTCGTGCCTCAACTGCCGGGCCTTAAACTCTAAGGCTAGGTTGGAGCAGTCCCGAAAGCGTCTTGAGCTCCGGCAGTCGGCCCCACGCAGCTCGAGGTCCCGGTACAGGATGAGGTTGAGGGACCGATAGCGGGGCTGCAGTCAGAGCAGCTCGACGAGTCAACACCACTCGTCGGGTTCCAAGTCCTCAGGTATGTCGAGGCACTCCAAAAAGAAGTCAGAAAAGCGATGACGCTTTTTTGACTCCCCCGACGCTCGTGCGACGGGCCTGGGGTTCGGGCGACACCGCCCACGGAGCCGCAAGTGCAGCGTACAGCTCCATACACACTGCTCCCTAGGCTGTACGCAACGCCAGAGGAGATTAGTGCTTTCCTCACGGCCATGAGGTCGTGCTTCCCTCCGTCGGAACCCACCGAGGCGCCTTCGGGACCCGCGGGTCTGTCTGGGAGCCCTGGAGGGCCAGCGGCTCCTGCCCAGGCACTGTCAGGTGCTTCGTCCCCGGCGCCGTCGACGACTCTTGTCTCGAAGCCGCAGGGATCCTCTGGATCCAGGCCTGGATCCGTGAAGACGCCAGTGGACCTTACGACCCCTCCGCTGGCACCATCACCAAGAGTGTCTCCCCCGTCGCCGTCCCCGGATGACGACGTCCCCGGTTTCAGCCCCGGTCCGGATCCAGCGTCAGACCGGCGCCGCCCGCCGATCGGTGAGCCCTTCATCCAACGACCCAGCTCCATCATTTATACCTGACAATCAGGAGATGGATGACGAGGAGGACTGGGAGGGGTCTGAGGACCCTCTGGCACTGCAGTGCCAGTTGAGCCAGGACTGGGCAGACGAGCTGGGGGAGGCCAGTGGTCTGCACACTTCGCCCAACACTGAATTTGTCTGCCCTCCTACCATGGCTACGGAGGAGGGGGCTGCTTACAGTGTGGTGTTGACTAGAGCAACCAAGGCCTTGGCTCTTGAGCTCCCTGTTGAGGCCGTGAGGACTAACCTCCTCACTGAGGTGCTCAAACAGCAGGCAAGCTCTGTGGAGCCTCTCCTGCCATTTAACGAAGCCCTCACTGACGTTCTTGTGGGAACCTGGTCCAAACCCTCCACAGGCCACCCTGTGGATCGGAACAAGGCCCGACGCCACCGCCCGGCTCCGGGTGACCCCAGCTTCCTGTCCGTTCATCCCACCCCCGAGAGCCTGGTGATCCAGGCCTCTGCCTCCCAGACCGCATTCCCGGGCGCTCATCCAGCTTGGGAATCCAAAAGGTAGATCAGTTTGGGAAGAAACTGTTCTCCTCCCTGAGTTTGGGGTTGTGGTCTGTGAACACCGCCTGCCTTTTGGGCCGTTACACCCACTCTCTGTGGGATACGGTTGCGGAAGTGCTGCCGCAGTGCTCGGTGGAGGTCCAGGCAAAGCTTACCAAGGCCCAAGCGGAGAGTCGGGAGGCAGCACTATATTCTATACCCTGTGGACTTGATACCACGGACTCGCTGGGCAGGACAATGCAACGACGGTGGCAGTTCGCCGCCACCCCTGGCTGGGGTCCACCAACTTTTCGGGGGATGTCCAAGCCACCCTTATGGACATGCCTTTTGATGGCATCACCTCTTTGGCGACAAGGCGGACAGTGCGCTGTAACGTTTCAAGGACTCCAGGGCTACGGCCAAGTCCTTGGGCCTTGGACAATGCCTGCAAACCTCCGCCTTTTGCACCTTTCGTGGCCAAGGAAGAGGCACCCCCACACGTCCAGCTAGCCACAGGCCGCAGAACCTACCTCAACGCAATTGCGGACATGGTAACCGCCGTGGTGGTGCCAGGGGACAACGGCAAGGTCAGTCCACATCCGCTCCCACAGCATCTGCCTCAAAGTCCTCCTAGTCCGAGCTTTCAGGCCCATTCGATGGCAGTGGGGGGCAGGGTTCGCCTTCACCTCCTTCACTGGCGTACCATCACATCAGACAGGTGGGTGCTTCAAATCGTCCGAAGGTGCTACTCCCTCCCCTTTGAGACGACTCCTCCAGCCATGCCACCGCAGTACCATCGCATGTCGGGGGATCACTTGCAACTTCTGCAGGAGAAAGTTACAGCCCTCTTGGCCAAGGGGGCCGTCGAGAGCGTTCCTGGGCCAGAAGTAGGACGTGGTTGCTATTCCCACTACTTTCTGGTACCCAAGAAGGGCAAAGGAGGCCTACGCCCTATCATTGACCTAGGGAGCATCAACGGCTTCCTTCGGAAGGAGAAGTTCAAGATGCTGACTTTGGCTCAGGTCCTAGCTGCCCTGGATCCAGAAGACTGGATAGTAGCTTTGGATTCGCAAGACGCATATTTTCAGATCCCCGTCCAGCTGGCCCACCGGGGTTACCTGCGATTCACGGTAGGCCGCAAGCACTTTCAGTTTATCGTGCTCCCCTTAGGCCTTACCAGCAACCCACCGGTGTTCACAAAAGTGATGGCGATGGTTGCAGCTTATCTGCGCAGATTAGGGGTTTCAGTCTTCCACTATCTCGACGACTGGTTGTTGAAGGCGGGCTGGCCCAAGACAGTCGTCTCCCACCTCCAGACAACGGCTGACCTCTTGCACTCGCTGGGGTTCTCCATCAACATGCCGAAGTCACACCTGTGTCCCTCTCAGAAGCTCCTTCTTATCAGCGGTGTTCTGGACTCAGCTCAGTTTCGGGTTTATCCCCCTGAACAGTGGGTTTGGGATATTCAGGCTCTGATTCCGATCTTTCAGCCTTTATCCCGGGTCTCGGTCAGGTTGACGCTGCGGCTTCTTGGGCTGATGGCCTCCTGCATCCTTCTGGTGCATCACGCCATGTGGCGGATGCTGGCTCTGCAGTGGGACCTGAAGTTTCAGTGGGCCCAGCATCAGGGCAACCTATCAGACCATGTCCAGATATCGGAGGGCACTACAAGACAGTTCAGTGGTGGCTCACGGACCGCGATTGGGTCAGCGGCAGATCTCTCTTCCTTCCCCAATCGGAACACGTAGTAGTGACAGATGCATCCCTCCTGGGATGGGGATGCCACATGGGAGAGAGGGAGATCAGAGGCCCCTGGTCTCCAGTGGAGTTTGGCTCCGCATCAACCTTCTGGAGCTGCGGGCGATCCGACTTGCACTGAAGGTATTCCTTCCTTCTGTCCAGGGAAGTGTAGTGCAGGTGTTCACGGACAACACCACCGCCATGTGGTACTGCAACAAACAGGGAGGGTCGGGTCGTGGACACTTTGTCAGGAGGCTCTGCGACTCTGGCAATGGCTGGAACACCAGGGCGTCACCCTGGTGGTTTAACACCTGGCAGGTTCCCTGAACTCCAGGGCAGACGAACTCAGCCGCCCGTGCATGATGGATCACGAATGGAGTCTGCACTCAATCATATCGCAAGGCCTCTTTCAGCAGTGGGGAGAGCCTTGGTTAGATCTATTTGCCACCGAAGAGAACGTGCAATGTCATCAGTTCTGCGCGTTGGAATTTCCAAGTCGGCACTCACTCGTAGACACTTTTCGGCGCAAGTGGAGCTGAAGTCTGTTGTACGCCTTTCTACCTATACCACTTCTGCCCAGAGTGCTGAAGAAGATCAAGTACGACCGGGCCCAAGTCATCCTTGTGGATCCGGACTGGGCACGAAGATACTGGTATCCCAAGCTACTCAGCATGTCAGTCAATCCCCCGATTCGTCTGCCTCTTCGGGAGGACCTTCTGTCACAGCAGCAGGGGACGGTCCTCCGCCCGAACCTGTCCAGTCTCCACCTACATGCGTGGAGATTGAGCGGTGACAGTTGAGGCCATTTAAATTGCCTCCTGTAGTCTGTGATGTGATTCTGGCAGGCAGGCGTTCCTCCACTAAATCGATATACGCCTGCTGGTGGAACAAATTTGTGGCATGGTGCACAGCAAAGGCTGTGGATCCTCTCTCTGCCCCCCTTTCAGAGGTTCTCCTCTTTATTCTTTCTCTTGCCCAGCAGGGCTCTGCTCTGGGCACTGTCAAAGGCAACCTCTCTGCCATTTCAGCCTTCTTGAGGCTTCCTGATCAGCCTTTTCTTTTCAAGTCCCCGGTTGTAAATAGATTTCTTAAAGGCATCACGCACATGTTTCCTCCTGTTCCTTTCCTAATGCCTCAGGAGGACTTGAACCTTGTTCTAACCTATATGATGTGCGCTCCTTTTGAGCCGCTTCACAATTACCCTCGTCGTCTTCTGACTCTTAAGACTGCATTCCTGCTTGCCATCAGCTCTGCTAGGAGAATGATTGAGCTCCAGGCTCTATCTTCTAAGCCTCCTTTCCTCTCTGTCCATCCGGACAAAGTTGTCTTGAGAACTCGTCCTTCAATTCTTGCCCAAGATGGTCACAGCCTTTCATATCGGGCAGTCCATCACCTTGCCTACCTTCTTTCCGCCTCCGCATCCCTCGAAATAGGAGAGTGCACGTTTTGGGTCCAGACGGTGGAGACTCTCTTCCTATCTAGATCGCACATGCCAGTTCCGGGTGGACGACCAGCTGTTTGTGCACCGCCCTTCTCTTCTTAGCACCCACGTAACCAACAAACGGACCATCTCTCGGTGGGTCATCTTGTGCATCAAGGCTTGCTACTCCTTGGCGAAAAAGGAGCCTCCTGTTGTGCTGCGTGCCCTTCCACTCGGGTCACGGCGGCTACGACTGCCCTGGGTCGGGGAGTCCCCTTGCAGGACATCTGCTAGGGAGCTACGTGGGCCTCGCTGCACACATTTGCTAGACACTAGTGCTTGGACAGCCAAGTCCGGAGAGATGGCTTTTTTGGCCATTCTGTTCTCCAGGACTTTCTGGTGTGATCTTGGTTCGCAGACCCAACACCAGGGTTGGTATTGCTGGGGTATCTATTCTAAGGTAAGGAATTGTTACGCTTGGCCCTGATACGGGGACACTGATAGGCAACAAACGGGCTCGGGTTAAGGCTGGTTTTATTGAAGCCAGTAATCGATCAGTACAAGTGGATCTGTGGTGGGTGGGACACCGAGGAGATCTGCTTCTACTGCGTCTCCGAGGGCGGACCTTCTCCTTCTTGCGGAACCCTTCGGGACTTTGTGGGGGCTGGTCTTCGTCTTCGGAGTCCGTCGCGGCGGGATGTGTTGCTCCCCCAAGAAGGCAAAGAGAAAACAAGGGAGTCGTGAGATCACTGCTCAAGGAACCTTGTTTCAGGGAAGGGAGTGAGAGGAGTCACCGGTGCTCTACTGTACAAGTGGGTACTACCGTGAGGGTGGGGGGAAGTGCACGGGGGAAAGGAAACTGGGATATTTAGGCGTCCCGTGGCTTGGTACCTAGTGTACCTCTACTGTCTACCCAGCCCCGCAATCGGTCACGCACCTGGGTTAGCCACGCACCTCCCCTGGGTGAGTGGCTGGGCGGCTCGTGGGAACAGTGGCCTCCTGGCTTTCCTCCGTCCTTAGCAGTCGCTGATTCTGCTTCCTGCAGGTGTCTTTCCTCCTCTTCTCCCCCGGCCTCTGATGTTCCTCGCCGCTTTCTTTCTGCTCCCGTACTCTCGACGTCTTCCTCCGCTGTTCTTCTCCTCTCTCGCTCTTCTCCTTCCGACTCCGTCTTCTCCTGCAACTCCGTACTCAATACTCCTTCCTCCTCCAACCTCCGGGTGAACAAGCACACCTGGGACTCAGAGCCAGCCCCTTTTGACGGAAACGCACAGTATGCCAGCTCCTCCCACTCAGCGTCCTTCCAGGAGTTAAAGGGCCATTTCGCTTCCGTCGTATCCTCAACAGCTGATTCGATGTCCTGTGGGGCGGGAGGAGAGAGAGGGGGGTGTGGTAAAAGCACACTGCGGTTCACCGCCAAAGATTCTCGCCTGCCCTGATGCATTATGGTACTTGTAGGCGGCGGTGACAAGCCGCCCCCTGGCGATCTCCTGTACACCCCGTTACAGGAATATAACACTAACCTGTTTTTTTCAGATGCACAAGTTACTTACCTTTGGTAACGATATATCTGTAAGAAACAGTAGTTAGTGTTAGATTCCTTACCGCCCCACCCATCCTCCCCGTTCTGCGAACCAATATCTCGGGTTAAGGTATCTCCTCTTCAGGGCCCTAGTTTCATGGCACCAGTGTCGGTCTCTGGCATGGCTCTGCATTCCTGGAGCAGAAAGCTATGTACAAGAACTGACTTCAGCGCGCAAGGGCAGCGTCTAAGTACTTTAAATTCACCGGCGAGGAAATCCAAGTCCGCCCCTTGGTTTAATAATGAATTGCGGGGCAAAAAAAGAAGACTGTAAACGCCTAGAGAGGAAATGGAGGAGATGTTTTTCTGAGAAAGGGAGAGTTGGATATAGGAAGGGTCTGAAGGAATATCACACCCTTATCCGGAAAACTCGTAAAACGTATTACTGTACTAGAATCAAAGATGCGGACAACTCCATGAAGGAAATGTTTCTAGTATATAGGGAACTGTTAGAACTTGCCCCTCTAGCAGCCCCTATAATCGGATCAGTCAAATCCTGCAATCAAGTAGCAGAGTTTTTTGCTAGTAAGGTAGACAAAATCTACTCTGCCTTTCCGGAGGCAGCTAGGGTAGGGGATGGGAGGGAGGAAATCCCCACGACTTTTAAGGATAGGAGCGGCCTCTCGGCATTCTTGGTACCCTCGTGGGAAATAATATGCCACATCGCAGGAAGTATTAAATCAGGGTCACCTAGTGATCCAGCATCCCCCAAAAGACTGCATGGCAGCCTAAACATTCTGGAGCACTATATTAGACACCTACTTACACTCTCCTCTGAATCAGGACAGGTACCTATAACATGGAAGAAAGCAGTAGTCCTTCCTTTGAGAAAGAAGCCCAATATTAGTATGGAGAAATTAGAAAATCTACGGCCCATCTCCCTTCTCCCATACTTTGCCAAGATCGCGGAGAAAGCAATTAACAAACAACTTTCTGCATTTGTTGAGACCAATGGACTGCTCCACTCCTCACAGTCAGGATTCCGCACCCTACACTTGACGGAGTCTGCCCTGATATCTTCTACTGAAGCCTTACGAAGATATGCGGACAAAGGTCAGACAGCGGTGCTGATTCTTCTCGATCTCAGTGCCGCTTTTGACACTGTAGCTCATCACACACTGCTCCAGCGTCTGAAAAAGGGAGGAGTGAGTGGCAAAGCATGGGAGTGGTTGGAGTCCTTTTTAACAGGCCGCAGCTTTCAGGTCGCACAGGGAAATTTTAGGTCCAAAGAAATACAACTTAAACAGGGAGTGCCACAGGGCTCCAGTCTCAGCCCCACTTTATTTAATCTGTATGTGGCTCCAGTAGGATAGATCATGGACAGATTTGGGGTTGAGATAGTGTCGTATGCAGACGACAAGCAACTGATTGCAACCCTGACGCAACCAGAGGAGCAATGTGCTGCCAACTTCTTGCTCTGTATGCAGGAGCTCGCCAAGTGGATGACTGACAATTGCCTCCAATTAAACGGAAACAAGACGGAGGTGTTGATTGTAGGCAAGTCACCATCAGTATGGAACTCGGCCTGGTGGCCGGATGACCTGGGTGTATTGCCCACACCCAGCAATCCAGTGAAGAACTTGGGAATCTGGCTAGATAACAACATATCTTTCGACCACCAGACCAAACAGGTGGCGGGCATTTGTTTTGGTATGTTACAGGTCCTAAGGAAAACACTGGATCTTATCAAGGCATGGACCAGGGTTTGTCTTACCGGCACAGGCATAACATCCAGACTGGACTATGGAAGCATTTGGTACTGGCCCCTAGGTATAGGACATTTCCAGAGACTACAATGCATACAAAATGCAGCTGCTCGTCTGATCCTACAGCTACCCAGAAGAGCGTCAGCAAAAAAAGCATTGAGGACTCTACACTGGCTCCCGATTAGGGAGCGGGTGACCTTCAAGGCCCTTTGTGTAGGGCACCGCATCCTCCATGGAAAAGGTCCTAGGTACTTGCATAGCCTCCTTAATCGGTACGAGCCTACCCGCCAGTTAGGTCTTGTGGTACTGGGCAGGTTCAGGTCCCAAAGTTTAAAAGATTGTCCACCCATTCTCCCTCTTTTAGAGTTCTGACCGCCACGCAGTGGAACAAGCTGTCAAAGAGGCTGCGACTGGAAACATCAGAGCTCATCTTCCGGAAAGAACTCAAAACGGTCCTGTTCCCCAAAGAATAGGGCACGAATGAAGATAACCCCCCACTCATGCCTGGACACAAGTTGAAGCGGATGCTAAGCTATCAGCGTGGGGACACACTTGCTAGTGTAACAAAGTGCTTTATAAAATGTATAAATAAATAATACTCCGACGTCACCCCGGCAATCACGACTCCGACGACGGACGCGGAGCCGCCGACAACACCTACCGACGCGCAGGGGTACTGCTACGCAAAACTTTCCGGATCCAGTCTGACGCCTGGGGATATTCTAAGGTAAGGAATCTAACACTAACTACTGTTTCTTACAGATATATCGTTACCGAAGTTAAGTAGCTTGTGCTATAAGGCACCACAAAGCAAAAGATTGCTTCTTTTTCTTCCTCTGCACAAATCCTGGTTTATTGTTATAACTTAATTCTCTGTGCCAGTTTGTGAAAGTTTCAAAGGGGGCCGTGGTGCCCTCCTCCCCTATCGGCCGATTTCCTGGGTGAACCTTTGGGTCAGAGGTGTAAAACTACCAGGGGAAAACACAATTAAGGGCATTGCCTGCCTACTGAGCTCTCTGGCAGATTGCAAGGTTGGGTGTAAAGGATACTGTAGTGGGTGTTGACTGCCCTCACACAGCTAAAGTGGAGCTTGTGGGTTGGCGGGGGTGCTGGTACTCTGAGTCACAAGCCTCTTAGCTGCACCAGAGGGATCAAGATGCCCGCGCATTTTCCCTACATTATTAGACACATGGCTGCAACCTGGGAAATCGCAATGAAAACTGTAGTGAAACGAGCGCCACATGCTCCGGAGGCCCCGCTATGGACAATTGTACCGTTCAAACGCATAAGCCGAACTATGACCATTACTAGATGGATGGAGGGAGGTTGCTGTAAGATGGGAGACCTGCATTTGGGGCCGCGGTTCCTTACAAGGGAGAAAGCAGAATCAACGTTTGAGCTGGGCAGGGGACAGTACCTCTAATATGTGAATATTTCTGCTGCGGTATCTGAGATCTGGCCAATTTTTCTGGAGGAGCCACCCGTGACTGCCACTCTTCGGGTCCTTACGTTACTGGCTGGGGGCCACAGACTGGTGTCTCATATATATAAGGCATTTTAGGAGAGGATTTAATTACAGATCCACTCCCAGTTCAGGCCAAATGGGACAGATTACTAGAGGAGCCCTTGATGGAATTAGAATGGAAACAGATAAACAAAGGGGTGAAACACATTAGTTCCAATGTGAGATTCAAGCTTAACCAATTTAATATTGTTCATCAAACATACCTGACTCCACATGTATTACATAGAATATACCCAGACCGCTCTGCTCATTGTCCCAAATGTGGCCAAGCCAACGCCCAGTTCTTACACATGCTATGGGAATGTACGGAATTGAAATCCTACTGGGGGTCGATTCTAGAATGCTTGAGGTTGGTGATGGGGTGGATGCTGCCTTACTCTATCAAGGAGGTACTCCTGGGACGACTTCTCAGACCTAAATGAGGAAGCTTACACGAAGGGTCCTACAGTGGGGGTTGTTGCTAGTTAAAAGGAGGATTGCAATTAGGTGGATGAGCTCGCAACCCCACAAAATGGAAAACTGGGATAGGGACAACAGAGAGTGGGCCACAGCAGAACTAATTCGAATGCGGTGTGCTCGAAGAGATGAAAAGTTAGAAGAGGACGCAAGGTTGTGGTATGTCATGATTTCAGAGATCTCCATTGATGAGCCACCCATTTCCCAAACCATTGTGGAAACGCAGACAGATGAAGGGAGACCAAAGGCAGGAGATTTGCCAGGGAGCAGTCCCGGAACACGAACACATTAAGTTGCCTAGGGTGAGATAACGATGGACCTACGATACAAGGTGAAGAGAAGTGCTTCCCATTGCGACCCAAGGGTGGATGAGGGGGGTTGTTTTCAAGTTAATTTGTTGTAATTTGTTTTTTGAACGATTCATATGTTTATATTCCAATGCTGTGTTGAGCGAATTAATACCAGAGTCTAGCTGGAAAATGTCCTTACTGACAGAACTGTATCAT
Source organism: Lissotriton vulgaris (assembly GCF_964263255.1). Lineage (NCBI taxonomy): Eukaryota > Metazoa > Chordata > Amphibia > Caudata > Salamandridae > Lissotriton > Lissotriton vulgaris. Next base: position 273,250,580 of record NC_141698.1, on the reverse strand, counting down.
CCCTTTTTTTGCGTATAGAATATTTACAAACTATTGCATGCGATATATAAGTGCTGATATACTGATGCAATGACTATTTACGGCTGGAAATTCAATGTTAATATTTTTTTAAACAAAAAATTGGACCATAAAACGGATGTCCTGTGAACATTCAATTTCCCCCAATAACTCTGTTCATTCACTTTCCTCAGTACATGCTGGAGATTTTGCACTTTTGCCTACAGCGGTCCTGGAGCAGTATGCAGGAATGCTGGTCGCTAAATATTGTATTGTATTGTATTGTATTGTAATTGCATTTATATAGCGCTTACTAACCCTGACGAGGCGTCAAAACGCTTTTTCAGCGAGTAGCACGCTACTTCGGGCCCCATAGAGGATTAGTGTTGAAATAGTATAGTGAAGCAAGTACATTTTAAGTGGTGGATAGGTTAGTCAGTTATTTGGATTTTATTAAGGTATGCAAAACCGCACAGGTTTTCCGTCTTGACCAGCGCTACAAATGATGGACACCCCAATTATGCACTTCTTGATTCAGAGCCATGTGCCTCGGGCTTTCAAATGGGAAAACTCATTTTATTTTGTGTGATCGGCACACTTCTTCCCTGATTAGTAGGAAAGAAAAGAACACGCAGGAGGGGTGGCTGTTCCTCGCTCAGTTTTTAGTTCTCGCAAATCGAGATGTACAAAGAATTGTTCCCGTGGGGAGAGAGTAGAGGCCAATTGCACATTTCCAGGCACCATTAGACATGATGCAGGCGGGAGCCCAGCCATAAAAAGCTGTAGGTCATAGGGCGTAGATCGTAGAAAATATGATACAGTGTAGAAACTGCAACGTTGCAAGTATGCATCTTTAGGCAGATGTATTTACCTAAGTACACCAGATTACATCCCTGCATTAAGCAGTAGGCATTGACATGTATCCAGTATGTGGAACCCCTGTACATTTCTAGACCAGAAGCTGTGGTTCATGAACAAATTTGGGCATGTATCATCAGGCATCCTTGTGAGCGGTGTCTTCAGTAGAATATTAAAGTACACTAATCTTTAATAACATGGACAGGGGTCGCTGACCATCTATGCAGATCCACATCCAAGATTGGGCTGGAGTATGGCATTCCAGAACGAAAGTGGCGGAACAGATGCTAAAGCTAGGACCTGTTGGAGCAGGGTGCCAACCCCGAATGAGGATATCTCCGTATTTTGCACATACCAACTGATCAAAAATTTCCTTTAAAGCACTACACAAATGCTATTGAAACACAAGGGTCTGATGCGAATTCCTGAGGAAAGACATCAGTTTTTTTGGGTACCGCTTATCCGACAAAGGCATTGGCCCAGACAAGGTAAAGGACATTCAAGACACTCCAGCCCCGACGTCAATGTCCGGAGTCCGCAGCTTCCTGGGCATGGTCTAATATTGTGGATGTTTTATCAAGAATCTATCAGACCTGACTGGCCCCCTACGAGACCTCACCAAGACCACCAGCCACTGGGTGTGGGAGACCGAGCAAGAAGAGGCATTCCAAAGGACAAAAGCTGCCCTATCAGCTGACACGACTTTGGTGTATTTCGACCCCAGACACGGGTCCCAGCTGGTGGTAGATGCCAACCCCACGGGCCTGGGAGCAGTTCTGTCCCAACAGCAAGCATGTAGAGAATGGGCCCTGTCGCCTACGCCAGCAGGACCCTCACGCTCAGGGAGCAACGCTACTCTCAAATCGAAAAAGAGGCCATTGCAATCTTGTGGGGTTGCCGGCACTTCCACATTTATCTGTACAGACACCCATTTATGGTGTTGACTGACCACAAACCCCTCATTCCACTCTTTCAGGGGTCCTCATCACGTCCTCCCCCGAGGATAGAAAAGTGGGTGCTACAGCTCTAAGAGTTTCAGTTCACTGTGGAGTACAGACCAGGCACCCGCAACCCTGCTGACTTCCTGTCCAGGCACGCCAGACCAGTCACAGAGCCAGGAGCGGCAGAAGCGACAGCCACAGAGGAGTACGTGCGGATGATCATCGAACAGTCCAGACCCCTCCCAATCTCGCTTGAAGAAGTGGTACAGGCAACCAAGGAAGACAACGGCATCCAGATCACCATTCGGGCACTCTCTTCAGGAGATTGGAGGCCGCTCCAAAACCCAGCACCGTTTCGCACCACAGAAATACAGACCACCTTGAAAGCCCTACACCAAGTGCGCCACGAACTATCAGTGTCCACCGATGGCTGCCTTCTAAGAGGCCCTCACCTTGTCCTACCAGGGCACCTGACCCGCCTAGCCGCCCTACTCGCACATGGAGTGCACCAAGGGATCGTGAAGTCAAAGAACCGCCTCAGGGGCAAGGTCTGGTTTCCGGGTCTCGATCAACAAGTCGAGTCGATCATCCAGCGCTGCCCAGTGTGCCTGGCTACCAGCCTTCCCAGCCGACCTGCACCAATCATCACAGAAGCAGGCCCCAACTTCCCATGGGAAAAGGCTAGCGCGGACTTTGGCAGCCTCCCCAGAGGAAAGTATTTGCTGGTAATTGTAGATGACTTTTCAAGATACCCAGAACTCGAAATCATCTCCTCCACAGCAGCTGGAGACGTCATCCCTAAACTTGAAAAGATCATGGCAACCCATGGCCTGATTGGGGAACTCCGAACAGACAACAGCCCGCCGTTCACCAGCGCAGAACTTTCAGACTAACTCGCGTCCCACCGAATCAAACCTCGCCGGGTAACCCCCAGATGGCCCCAGGCGAATGAAGAAGTGGAACGGCTGATGCGGACACTAAATTAAACAATCCAAATTACCCTGGCCGACGGCCACATTCTTGAGCAAGCTCTGTACCAGTTTCTTCAGAAAAATCTCCTTACATCCCACTGCACCACTGGAATCTCCCCAAGCGGCCTATGTTTTGGTCGGACAGTGACTGTGGACAGAGTCCCCAAACCCTACGAACCAGAGGATGGTGTGGGATGGTGTCAGTCGCTAGCACAGCAGACGAAAACCAAGTTGATGACTCACGAAGGAGACACGCTGCAGAGAGCACAATCATGGTGGGTGACCAAGACCTTGTGCGAGATCGTCACCTGGTGAGAAATTCAGGATGCCATTCAAGCTGAATCCATGGACAGTAGCAGACGTCAAAGGCACAATGGTGACAGCCTCCCGGGGACATGAGAAAGTAACCTGGAACGTGTCATTCTTCAAGAAGATCCCGGCCGACGAGTCTGAGGAGTTCCAAGTGCTCGACGGATCTAACACCACGGAATTGGACAATCCACAGGAACAAGCAGGAGATAGTGACCGTCCAATGTCTGTCAGCGGAGAAGCCAGTTGAACTACCCATGCTCCAGAAGGACCCCAAGGTCAGGATTGCCGGAGCGGTCAGCCAACACAAGAGACTGGAAGTCGAGAGGATGTGCCTCTGACCCCGTCAGCCAGGAACAGTCCGGGTCAATACAACCTGCGGCCCCATCATCGGCCATCCCAGAAGTACCAGGACTTTGTAGCCTGCTGTTGACCCTTGTAAGCCAGAGCCAGAGAAGTCCAAGTAAGAATGTTCCACAAATATGTTGCCTGTCAGAGACTGATGTTTACAGTTTTAAAGTTGTGTTGTGTACGCAGTTGAGTTTGTTTATTCCTTAGGCAAAGGAGGAATGTAATGTTGCCCTGTAAGGACCTGCCGACCTCGCAAGAGATTATGAGGGGTGTAGCCCCAGGAGACCCCGCAACATCACCGTAGTAGGCTGGCCCAGCGTACGCTCTGCTAGCACGTAGGGGTAACCGATAAAGAGCCCAGGGACCTGGGCGTGGACCAGTGTGAGTCTGGCCACTAAAGATATAACTACGTGTCTGTGTCCTTGTTTACTAGGCCCTGAACGTAGGACACTACAGGACCCTCTACACCACTTTCCAGGAAAAGGTTCTGTCTGTCCAGAAACACAAGAGATCAACCCGGTTACACAGGTCACGCGAAAGTGGGTGCAGGGGACAAAGGGTCTAAGGCTCGGCTGGAAGTTTGAACCTGGGCCCATTCCGTGTTTGGATATGTGGAGACAGGCTTGTCCTTGGTGGCATCCGGCGTTCCTTACAGTGTACATCAGTGGCAACTTTATGTAGCATTACATATACGAACAATGCTTATCACAATTGGGAGTGGAGTGGTCTCCCAAGACATGTACTGCTCCCTCCCTTCAACAGGAATTGGTGGGGGTACATTTGAAGGGAGCACAGATATTCTTGCATCTCACAAGCAATGCATGCATGGGGCGCACAATAAACAAGAGGGAGTACCATGACACACTGCACTGAAATTGACCAATATAAACAATTAACACATGAAAACAGAGGTGCACTAATGCATTTAAAAGTATTAATAATAGATGAAATGTCAATGGTAGGTGCAAATATGTTCACCTTTATACACAATAGAATGCAAGAAATAAAAGCATCAGACAAGCCTTTTGGAGGAATATCTATGTTAGCTTTTGGTGACTTTTACCAATTAAAACCAGTTTTTGATACATATATATTTGAAAACTCAAAACAGATGTATGTGAAAAATCAAAACAGATGTATGGACCAATAAGTACAAACTTATGGCAAACACATTTTAAATTATATGAACTCACAAAAATTATGAGACAAATAAATGACTTACCATTTGCACAAATGCTTAATAGACAAAGAATAGGTGAGCATACAAATGATGATGTAGAAAAATTAAAAGCTCGCCAAACAGAACCTGACTCAAGTATAAAACAATCTATACCATATATAATGTCTACAAACAAAGAAGTTAATGAAGTAAATAACAATGTTTTAATGTAACACATAAAACACTATCCAATGTATACAATAGTAGCAATCGATACAGTAGCAGAAGACCGAAGTGCAGAAGTAAAAGAAGCAATAATAGAGAGATTACCAACAAACTCAACACAAACAATGGGCTTGCCAAAAATATTACATATTGCCATTAAATTACGTTATGACCTAACTTCTAATATTAATGTTAATGATGGTTTAACTAATGGTGCAACAGGAATAGTTGAATATGTAGATAATACAAATGATATTCCAATTGTTATTTGGGTAAATTTTGACAATCACAAAATAGGTACACAGACAAGACAACAAAACAAACACCTATACCATACAAATATTTCTCAAAGTTGGACACCAATATTACCAATTTCTCGACATTTTCAATATAGCAAAAAATGTATAACAATTATACGGAAACAATTTCCATTACGCCAGTCATCTGCACGCACTATACATAGGACACAAGGTGAAACAATAGAACCATTATATATACATTTCAATAACAGCAAAACACATCACTTACATTATGTAGCAATCAGCAGAGCAAAATCTTTAAAAAACATATACATAAAATGTTTTCATGAAAGTCAAATATTAACACACTTAAAAGTCCAAGAAGAAATGTTCCGCTTAAAAACATATATGTTGTTAGAAATATCTATAACACAAATACAACAATATAACAAATGTTTCACAATTATAGCACATAACATAAGGTCATTACAAAAACATTTCAAAGCAATGAAAGCTGATACTAATATATTAAATGCTAACATATTATGCTTAACTGAAATCAATATTACACACAAAACACCTTGCAAGACGTATAGTATTGATCATTATAATTGTATATTTGACAAATTTTATAACAAACATACAAAACATGGAATTGTTATATATTACAATAAACAACATATAATACATCCCATATTTACAACTCAACAACAAATTGACATTTTGAAATTCACACAAACTATCAACAACACAGACTATCTGATAGTATTTATATACAAACCGCCCAAAGTTGCAATACAAGCATTGTTAACAATTTTAACTACTACATTGAATGCATACCCAAATCATAAATATGTCATAATGGGGGATTGTAATACTGATTTACAACAAGCAACACACAATACCAAATTGCTATTGAGTTACATGAAAACACATTTCAATTGCGAACAAAAAATAAACACACCTACAACAGACTACAACTCTTTGCTAGTCCACATTTTTACAAATGTACATTTTACAGATTACGGCACATTAGAATCATATTATAGTGATCACAACCCAATATGGATAGCTATTTGAATACATGCATTAGATTGTTACCTTTACAAATTGTTCTTTTTAAATGATTGCCTATAATGTTTCTTAATTACTGCATTATATTTTACAGATGATTTCCATTGAAGAATTGAAGAACATCAAACAAGACGATACAAAGCCATACCAAAAAGCAATACGCGTCAACATTATTAGATGTTCATCAAAGACTTATTATCGGAATGCTAAACAAGAGAATAAAGTTTTATACCATATGGCTTTAGCAGATGAAACTGGATGTATAAAAGCAACACGTTATAATGAGGATTACTATAATCAAACCAAAGAACAAAATGGAATGATAATTCGAAATTATATTATCAAAAATGCTATATTGTTATTGACAAAACAAACAAACATTGCAAGAATGCCACCACTTACAATTTCAGCAGCTGTTATCCAGGAGGCTGAATACATGTTACAGCCACCAGCACCACAAGTGTCTCCAATAAAGGCTGTAAGAGGAGCTACTGTGAAGACACTACTGAGTGTGTCAGGAACAATAACAGAGGTAAGCTACATTCAATTACTTTTTTATCTGCAAACATTTGCCTATGTTTCTTCCCCCCCCCTCAAAAAATGAAAATTTTACAACTGTATAGCTATACCCAATTGTCTCTAATTAAATGCACTTTAAAATGTTTTGAAATATGGATTTTAATACACAACTTGCAACATTCCGATGCTCATATTCAAGGAACTATTTTATTATGTTTACTATAGCCTCTAGAACAATGCTTTTTTAAAAATTAGGCCAACATCCTATGACATAAAAAAAACAGCAATTAACCACCAATATGAAGTAAGTAAAGCGCTTTATATATGTTACCATTTGCAAAATATTCCTAAATACAATGCAATTCACCTATAAACAGCATTTACCTGTCTCAAAGAACTACTTGTACAACAAAAACAAATTGTACAATGCTATTTGTAACAGGTAATTTCTATACAGTTGTTTTTGGGGGGTTGCTCTGACTTCCTTGCTTCTTTTTGCTAGCTTACCATCCTTATCTTATGCTCTTCATTCTTTTACTACAAAACAACACAAGAGCCAGTACTGTGACCTCTATTTAGCTTCAGTTTCCTGCGCGCAAAGAATTAAACTAAGTGCGGGATGATGACAAATTTCACAGATTCAATCACTTATATTTTTATGAAAGTTTTTTGAAAACATTTGTTGGTTAAAGTTCACCAAAGATTCAACACAATTTTGAAAACACAAACAATACATGGTACAATATTCATAAAAATTACATTTTCATAAAACAGACAATAGTGAGAAAAACACATTAGTGAAAAAACCAACAGTCATACATAGTTGATCAACATTTACATTCGAAACTCACTCTCTCATACACACCATACATACGAAAGTCAATATATACAATTTAGAATGTCACAAAATAATTTTTAGAAGGAAAGGGAACACCATAGAGATAAACCTCTGTCCTCTGTATTGTTCTCAGCATAACACAAGTAGAGTAAGCTACTTGTGTTACGCTGAGAACAATACAGAGGACTAGACGCCGTCTTGACCGAAGGCTCTTGATTTATTAGCAGCAATTTTTGCAGCGTTGTGATCAACAACAGCCCCGCAGTGGAACTCGACTCAAACAAATTTCACAAATAACTTGTGTACATCTTCCCTGGCAAGCATTTGGCCAACGTCCGGTTTGTCATTCGCAGTATACGCTCTCATCCAAGTTATGAGGTCCTGATGAGAACCCCCCCAACTTGTCAGGGGTTCGAAACGCGTAGACCGTTTTACAACACCATAAGATCTTGAATTTCAAATATTTTTTTGTGAATCCCTAAAAAAATAGGGTATTTAATCCAAGGTTTATCTCTATGGTGTTCCCTTTCCTTCTAAAAATTATTTTGTGACATTCTAAATTGTATATATTGACTTTCGTATGTATGGTGTGTATGAGAGAGTGAGTTTCAAATGTAAATGTTGATCAACTATGTATGACTGTTGGTTTTTTCACTGATGTGTTTTTCTCACTCTTGTCTGTTTTATGAAAATGTCATTTTTATGAATATTGTACCCTGTATCGTTTGTGTTTTCAAAATTGTGTTGAATCTTTGGTGAACTTTAACCAACAATTTTTTTCAAAAAACTTTCATAAAAATATAAGTGATTAAATCTGTGAAATTTGTCATCATCCCGCACTTAGTTTAATTCTTTGCGCGCAGGAAACTGAAGCTAAATAGAGGTCACAGTACTGGCTCTTGTGTTGCTTTGTAGTGCTAATGAGGCTTGGCCTTACTGTGGGAAGCCCACACCCAGTGTTTTCTCACTTCATTCTTTTACAGCATACTTTCAATTTCATTATACAACTTGCGACTCTATACTGCTATCATTCAATAATTTTTCTTTTTTCAAACTTAGCCTACAAAACAAGGCATTTTTTCATTCCTATCACATTTTATGCTACTCCAAAAAAAGCTCTCAATATTGCCCCCCCACTTTCCTTTATAGTCTGTAAGAGCAGCACAACTAGTATATTACATGTTTATAACTAAACAGAACTGATGTTTAGTAGGTGTGTGTAATTTGCTAACACACATTTATTTACGCCAACTCAGAATGTTACAATTCTACGTGTAACAACTAATTACTACCCATTTGCTTCTTTTGCTGTTCTAATCCCCTTACCTTTTATTTGTTAACTTACCATCAGCTTCTTTTACTACTCCCTAACTTGCAGTATAGCTGAATTTCAATAAAGAGCTTGCAACATTGCAACTGCTCACATTCCAACAATTGAACAACAATACAAAGTAAGTAAAGCAGTTTATATAATTTACTATTTACAGAAAAAACTAACTACACTGAAGCTCACCTACAAACAGCATTTACCGATCTCAACAACTACTTGTAAACAACTTAAGACTGTTGTATGTTATTTGTAAAAGCTAATAACTATCAGTTTCCTTTGTTTATTACTCTGAATGTATTTAGCCAAATAAGCAGCAATTCCTTTACTATGCCTTTTCAATAAGTTAAAATTTGTACATATGAAACAACATGCAAAGAACAATTTTTTTGCCTAAATACAACTATATACAAGAACAGAAATGAATCACGATTTTATGTACTACAGGTAGAAGCTACAAAAAATATATTAGTCGGAGGACAAGAAACAAAGATTAAGAGTATAACAATTAATGATGCCACCGACTCTGCAAAATCTGTTGCTTCTCTCCAAAGACTAACTTTCACAATCGAAATTGGGAAATATGTACAGATAACGCATCTCACTGTACATGAATTTAATGGAGAAAAAATATTAAACACGACTAGACACACTACAGTACAAGTAAGTAATATTTTTTCCACCTGTCATACTGCAAAACGAAAAACACAAAATACTTTGTATGACCTATAGAGAAAGTGTTTTAATACAACCACCAAAGGAAAACATTACCGTAACATTATATGGAGTCGAAAAAACATACCAAGAAAAAAGCACAATGACAGTGCAGGTAGAAACAAGTGAAAATTTTCAATCGATGGACATAAACAATACAACTTTGATGGACCTCCTAGACATTGATACAAATACAGAAGACTTTGAAGATGCTTTAATACCGCATTTACAGATAATACTAAATGTACTGTTTTGCAATGGGTGTATAACAGACATAATTAAACAAGTGTGACAACGTAACAAAAAGAAACACATTTTGTGTACTGCAAGAAACTGCTTTTTTGAAAAAAGAGGAAATCGCTAGCACATAATGTACACATTTTTGCATGCTGTTCTAAATGTACGTTTTTTATTGCAATGCTAGTGCACAACTGTTTTTGCTTTATACTACATTACTTCTTTTTTGTTGTACAAATTATTGCAAGTACTGTGCTTTTACATTGTTAAGTTTTCAAGCATTAGCCTCAAAAAAATGTGTCTTGCAGAAAAAAAAACTATTGCAGTGTTTCTTTCTATCACTATTATGCCTGATACACTTTATATACAAAACAACTTGCATTTAACTGAATAATATGTTATTACTTACCTTAACAACAACGATGTATATACAATTTTTCATATTATTGAAAAATAAACAATTTGTGAACAACGCATATGTAGAAAAGATACTACTCTTTTACACGATAAGTTTTTGAAGTTTATAATTGTACAGTATTGGCAATTGCACATATATATAGAAATGTCTTTGTCTACGTCATTAAAATATGTACAATATCTTAAAAACCATCATTCTAGTCCTTCTTTTATGCGAACAGAAGCTATGCCCACAAACATATATTCAATTAATGTTAGAACACTTAAAAATAATTATCTTGTCAGATGTTAATAGTTGTCTTTACTTATTTATTAATTGCTTTTGTGCCCGTTTTGCCTTATGTTCAACTACTTTCCCCAACCGCTGTACCACCCCCAACCCCGCACCCTTACTGCCGACTGGCCATTCACTGACCCACCTCCCGATTGTATTGTTGTAGCGTCAGCACCCTCATGCCAACATTCACAGCTCTTGTGTGCTATGAGCACACATGCATGTTTCACTTTTCGCTGCGGCTACAAATGTCTAATTTTTAAAAATTAAAAGTATTGCCATTGGAAATGACTAAACTATTAATTTTGTGTTTTTCAAAAACAACACATAAATAATACAATTGTCATTTACAATACCAATAACTCAAACTTAACTAATGCGAGACCTATTGCATTGCAAATGCTTGTTTTATGTAGGTTATCAAATGGGTGGCCGCTCTGAGGTTCGATATGACGTTATTGTCCTTACAGCATTCATAGTAGGCCAATTTTACATGGTGTTATCTCCAACCTCAGCTGGCAGTTCTTACTTCAGCTTACGGTTCGTTGGCTCATTATCTTCGAGAGTCCTTCTAAACCCCCTCCATAGTGCCAGCGTCTTTGATTCCCCTTTATGATTGCCCTGCACATTGTGAAGATAGTAAGTTTTTCCTTCTCTGGTCCCTCACAGCAGTTGATCCTTGTATCTTATTATGGAATAGTGCTTTTTGAGGTCATCCCACGGCCTGGTGCATTATACCTTATACTTATCAGCAGGCCTAAACATGTTTATGCGGCTCTAGCAGTAGTATTTTCATGGTACACCCACAGGGTTATTCATTTGTTTGTGCTGGTCAGGCCTGTAGTCACAGCCTGAGTCAGTTTGCACACACAACCTTCTCACTTCCTCTGGAATGGGCCAGTATTTGAGATGGCTATAGCAGGGGAGGGGATAGAGTACCTGCACTCTCAACACAAGGTAAATGCCTTCATTTGCGCAGGCGAAGGTTTACCTGTTCACTTCCTGGCCGGCATCTGACCACCAACAAACTGCATATGGGCTATTTCCAGTGGACGTCAGTTTCTTGAAGTTTTTTAATATATTGGTATTGCAGGCATCCCATGTCTTTACAGGGGGTGGTCACAGATTGGTCGGTTTGGGTATTGGGTCTGGGGAGCGATGCAACATGGGTTACATCTCACCCCTGCTAGGGTGTGACTTGCAGGGCCAGAAACCGCTAAAGTGGGGCTACTAAGTGCTACCAGATGGCAGCAATGGGTATCCGGGCATCAGATTTTTCACCTAGTACAGGCATGCATTTGTTCCCATTGGACACTCAAAAAATGCCTACCACTGACAGAACTTCTGTTTGATTCTTCGTTAGGCCACCATGCTTGGGTGCATTGGTTTAATTTCAATGGTGTTACGATAATCATCACCCAGAGCCCCCACCTTCTAGAAATGAGGAGGTGGAGGCTTTTCGTCATTCTCTTTAACGCAACAGAGTGGTGCTGAGATGATGTGTTGAATAGTTTCCCTCATTTTGCACTTCTTTTGGGGTTCGAAGATCTGCAAGTTACATTCTTTGAACCGGTAGGGAATCTTGCATATTGAGGTCAAGAAATGTACAGCCGGGTTCAGAAAGGCAGAGCAATTCGCGATTGGCAGGATCGACCCTTCAGATAGCGAGTCCTAGCTACGCTAGGAGGATGCCAAAGAGGCACAGGAGATTACATCCATCCTTGGATGGCAATTTTTGGGTGAGGACACTTCAGCCTCCTGCTGGGGGGAAAAAGGGTGATGGGCGAGAATACATTGGGTCGATCGATGGATCTAGGGTGCCAAACAGTAAAGTTGTGGTATGGCCTGAGATATCTTTTGGGGAACCCGTATAAGGGGGTCCAGAGGACGAAGTAACTATGGGCCAGAAGCTGGGCACCGGAAGTCCCACAATCTTAGGGGCAGTCATGAAGGCTCTCCAGAGGTGCTGGGGGGAAGCAGAGATCACCAGTGAGCTCTTTGGGTAGCCGCCTTCTTCTGCCACAGGGGCAAAGTTTCGACTGATTTACTGAACTTTCCCCTTGAAGGGGTGTTAATTTGCGTGGGCACTGGGCAGGCAGGAGGGAGGACTGACCTGCTGGTGGTCCTGGTCCTTTTTGCGGTACCCCGGGATGCCTGGAGTTGAAAATTCTGTGGGGTTTGGCCTGGTGAAAGGTACCCCAGCAGGGAATTAGCGCTATGCGGTGCCCTGGTGTTTGTGGAACTGTGGGTATTGCCCATCTCTGCGAGCGATGGAGGGGAAGTTGCAATTAACTTATGCCCTGAATGCCCTTAGTTGAGGTCGTGGGCAATGGAGATGTAAAAGGGGCCAGCTGGCACTTTTTCAATTCTGAAGTGTTCTACTGTTAGGGTTGGAGACAACTGTTTTTTTGCATCTCGCATCCCCAAATCTGCAGTCAGTCCCAGGCCAGTCCCTCCACATGGCTTCCCTTGTTGAGTTTTTCTCTTTCTGTCGCTAAAGGAATTACATGTCAAGTTATTTGTCTTGTAGTACAATAAATAAACTACCAAATTATGTAAAGCTAATCAAAACAATAACATTAATAAAACCCTCTAACCACTTCAACGATCCTTTACTTACTAAATTCTCCAAAGAGCTTACATTTTCTATTCTCCCGCTCTGGCCTAAGATTGTCCATCGATTTCTCTCACAAGGCATGATTCCTCACTGCCTAAAGATAGGACAGGTCAACTCTATTGCAAAAAAAATGAAAGCAGACTTGTCAGACCGCCACCGCCGGCTCTGGGTGACCCAGCGTTCCTGACCTAATACCCCTCCCCTGAAAGCTTCATCGTAAGCCTCATCATTAAAAGGCATATTCCCTTCTGCTCCCCCAGATAGTTTCAGTTTGTTTATTTATTTTTGCATAGTTAATTAAAACCATTGCAATAGTAACACTACAAAATTCTGAAAACATCGCTATTAAAACCAATTAAAATTCAAAGATGGAAAATTAATTGCAGTTTAAAATTACATTTAGGTTGTGCTAGACTTAAGAAAAAAGTCAATAGGTCGCTGGATGCTGTCATGTGCTTGTCTCATATTATCTTTATTCCAGTCCTGCTTGTCCATTTGTCCGATTAAATTGTCTTTGTTTATTGCAGATTTGTCTCTGCTGCTGATAAGCATCTTTGATGAGGTTCCGCTAAGTCCTTTTTTCCGTCTGCTAGTCAGCTTTGCCGCAATGGATTTTGTGAAGCATTTTTTGGTATTTTTGGCATTTTTTGTTCAGCCATCGACAGGAGTTTTGCAAATTTGCGGTTTAATTGAATACTTACTGGGTTAAAACAGGTCAACACTGCTTGCCTTCTGGTGCGGATACCTTTCTGTTTAAGAGGTTCTTTTAGGAGCTGTTACTGTGCTTCGTCCAGTTATTCGCATAGGCAAATTAAGTGAACAATATCACCATTCTTGGTGTTGCACAGCCTGCAAGTATTTTGTTCTTTTGTCCTCAGCCATGGTGGTAGGTGCTGGGTACATGGAAGGATCTCCAGTCTGTACCTTAGGAAGTTCATTTTTATGGCCCGGTGATAGCCCTGATTGAAGTATGGTTGTGTGGCGAGTGATTTATAGGAGTTAAGGGTCATCCAGGCATGAGATCTTTTTGTGAAGCTTGTCTTGTCCTCCAGTACGGAGATTAGTTTTATGTTTTTTCAGATTAATTTTTTTAAGTTGAGGTAGCCGAGTTGCGCATCCCAAAGTCCAGAGAGTTTGGTAGAATCCAAGGTTAAATGAAGAAAGTTTCTTGCCTGGGAGAACTCCCTCTGTTGTATATTGTGCTACAGCAAATAGTTAAGCGTGTTTGTAGTGGCACTTCTAATCTTATGCCAACAGATGATATATGCACCATACCTGGGTAAGACTTGTTGTTGAAGGCCAAACTCCAGCCTTATTTGAGCGGGTGATGTGTAGAGCGGAAGTCAGAAGATGGACAGTAAGGTCAAAGCTTACAGAACTAACTCCTTAGCGTCTCTTCCCCGCATCGCCTCGCTACCATAAGTGATAGAGGGGAGAAGTTTGACCCCGCTAATGGTAGTTCAAGCCAAAGTCGGTCCCATCAATTGGTTTGCCAAATTTTTCGTCGTCAGGGCAGTCAACAAACCTTTCCTTCTTATTTCCTCTTTTTTGCGCCAGAACATCCCTTCCTTATCAAATATGAATCCTAGGTACTTATACTGAGAAGCAGAGTCAATTTTAGTGCTGCCAAGGAACCACTTCTTCTGTGTAGTCTTTTTGTTATTTATTGACATTGTCCTCGTCTTACTCAGATTTATTTTTTAATTTTGTTTTCTGTTGCGTATTTCTGCATTTCCGTTAGCAAGTGTTGAAGACCGACGTGAGTATTGCTGAGCAGAACTAAGTCGTCTGCATACATGAGATTGGTCAAAGTTCTCTCTCCCACCCTTGGAGAGTGGGAGTTGCAGGCATCAAGCAACTTTGGAAGATCAGCCATGAATAAATTGAACAGGGTTAGTGCAAGCACACAACCCTGTTTCAGTCCTTTTGTTGTTGGCACTTTTGAGGAGAGATGGGTGCCACTGCCTAGCTTTACCGGCACTCAAGTGTCCATGTGTAGAAGCATCAGCATGTTTGTGGGGGAAACTGGTGCCATGGGACATTCCACAGACCACCTTAGTCTGCCTCTCTCAATGTTGTAAAAGGCAGCACTCAATATAACACAGGTGTAAAGGTAACTTGGAAGCTTTTGCTGCCTCAATTATTAGTGAGATTGCAAGGATATTTGTAGATGTGCAAGTCATTTTGCGAAAACCGGTCTGATTCAGCGGTATTATCTGGTTCGTCTCAGCCCAGAGTGTGAGCTCCTCTGATAATGAAGCAAAATATTTTGCAGGCACCATATTAATCAAAGCTACTTGCCGGTAGTTGTTGGGCTTGTCCCCTTTTTTATGAATTGGGACTATTGTGGAGCCCCTTCAGGATTCTGGTATTCTATTTAGCTGCCTAATTTTCAGAAAGAGGGGTTGTAGGATATCCACCCAATTTTCACTCTTTGCTTTGAACGGACCAGGTGGCATGCCATTTGGTCCCGGGGCTCCTTCTTCCCTCCCTTTGTCGATCTGCTTTTGAATTAAGAGTGACAACGGGCAGCTCTCTTCGCCTGATTATATGATTCCTGTGGCTGGGTACTCCTGCTCCCTTATCTCGGATGTGCTTGGTTTAGCCTGTCCCTCTGGAATCCAGATGCTGACCATTTGAGCTCCTGAGTTTTCTGTGTGATTGTTAAAGTGACTGATAAGATAGTGTATCCAATTTGCTTCTGAGATGTGAGACCCAATGCCATTAAATTGTTGGTGCATGATACCATTCACAGTTTTCCAGAAGCGGGCACTGCTGTTACGGTTTGTATCGTATAGTTTTGCCCAGGTTTCATTCTCGCAATCTCTCTTGATGTTCCATTTCAATCTTTTTAACGCTGCCCTTTGATGATTGAGGAATGCTCGTACATTAATGTTCTCTGGGGATCTTCTCAGATTACGCAGAACCAAGTTTACTGATCTTTTGAGTAACTTGAGCTGGGCTTTCTGCTCTTTCTGTATTTTATTTTTTCCACATTTTTTCTGCAAGTTGTAATTTGTAGGGAAAGCATCTTCAAGCTTTTCTAGCAGTATGACGATCAAATTCGCTCACTGGGGACATTTCACAATCTGTGCTCGGAGCTTGCGAATTGAATAATTGTATTGCAGCTTCAACCTGCAAGTTTGAGTTGTTTATTGTGCATTTAATCCTTTTTAGATTTAAGGTGTGAATAGGCCCCAGGGATATGTCTGGCCTAATTAAACTAGCTGCAGTAGCTGTTAGTTGGATTTCCTGGGGGTGATGGTCGCTGTCACCCTTGTCCCCCATTCTGAACCCGAGGATGTATGGGAACAGCGCGAGACTTGCAAAAGGTGTAATCCAGTGTAGAGCTTGTTGTCGTGGAGTAAAAGGATTCAACTGGGGGAGAGTCTTCACAATCTTCGCGCACTGAATGGAAGATTTCCGGATGTTCTAGGTCTTCAAGAAAGCAGCTTTTACGGCTTTTCCTCTTTCCCTGCAATGAAGCGCATTGTGTAGGAATATTGTAAATTCTAGTTTAGATCCCCTGTCAGGATGAACATTGGATATTCTATCTCTGCAGCATATTCAGTCAATTGGTTGATGATTTTGGTTGAGTCCTTAACTTGTACGTCCATCCAGAACGTAAAGCAAATTATGCAAACCTCCATTTCTATTTCGTCAAGGGCGATTCTAATTGTGGCTGCTGGTATTGTGCTTGACGTCGGGTCTGTGAGGGTTGCTGAGGCTATTTTTGTTGTAGAAACATAAATGATCAGCCCTCCTGAGCAGTGGCCATACCTACCGGTCCTAGTTGCTGGTGTGGCGAAACAAGTGTAACCCTCAATATGCTGTGGGTCCATGAGCCAGGTTTCTTGCAACATAATAATGTTGAAGGAAGTAGCATAGTTAAAATAGTCAGGGTCCTCTATTTTTGTTGCTTGGCCATTAATGTTCCATGAGCATAGACTAAGGGAAGGTTCCATTGCCTTGCTGTAGACTATCTCGTGGGTTGCGTCAATCCTCCTCTGTGCGTGTAATTATTGTGTGAGATAGTGTTTCTCTGAAGAGACCTTGGTTTGAGCAGGCGACTGCCCTCGATCATACATCTGGTCGATCCCGCTAGCTCCTGGTACTCCATTGGCATGATCTCCCCTGCGCGCCTCTGAGTACGCTGTTTGAGTGTACTTGATGTTTTTTTGTTACAGGGCTTACAATGCTCAATAATGGAAATGGGTAGGCTGGTTTTTGAAAAGGGGTAATATCAATGCCCCAGTTTTGAAATATCCCCAGTTCAGCTAGGATTGTGGCTGCAATTTTGCTTCTGGACCACGTTGTCTTTGTTGCCTCTGAGCTTTGAGAATTAGCAATAGTTATAAACTCTACAGAGAGTAGATCCTTTGAACTTATGTCAGCCAGGTTTGGAATGGACTTCGTAAGTCTTAGAATGTTTCCTCGGTTAAGTGAATCATGATGTCCCTTTGAGGTATATAGAGGATGAAAGACTAAGTCCTCTGTTTCTTGCTGTCTGATTCTTGGTGTTTGTGGTGTCGGTAGCTGTAAATTTGCTGTGACCATTGTTTCAATTGGACGTGTAAAGCTGGTAGTTTTTTCGGGTTGTATTTCCACTTGATTGCTTGGTCCTTCTGCCAAAAAGTTATTTATGGTTGGTTTGGATGTTGTAAACATGAGGGTTGCTTGCTTTGGAATTTGGCTCCCGTTCTGTGTCTTTGTTTTCAGTGACTTACTGCTGGGGCTGACTTTGGTTGGTGTAATAAGCCTTTTAGTCTCTCTGAGCGGTGAGACCTGATTTGGCCGGTCTATCGAATCGCAAACTTTTCTTCTGGGCCGTGTGGTTGAACTTGTGATTGCAGCTTTTTGCTTAGCTTCACTCATACAGAGAGGCATGCTATTCAGGGGCCTCAAGGCTGTCTGCTGTAGCGATGCAGGTTCACTGGATGGATCCTTTTTTTCTCCCCTCATTTGTTGTCTGTGTGTAGGCTGTTGGTTGTGACCTCTGTCAGATTTTATTGCTGCGTAGTGGTAGTGGTTTCTTGTCTTTATACTTCTTTTTGTTCTGTGTTGTCCCTTAGTGGGATTCCTTGTCCAATTCCTTCTTCGGTTTCCGCATTTGCCATAATCTCAATTGCCTGTTATGTAGCTGTTCCTTGTACCAGAAGATGTTTGGGAGTGACTGGCAGTGATTGTGTCTGGTTTGTTAAGCTTGCATCTCTGTAGTTGGTGGCATGTTTGTTCTGTGAACCTAAGAAGATAGGGAAATATTTCATCACGTTTGCTTGGGGCTTTTGATTGAACCCTTTCCTTTACTGTTGGCAGCGTTGTTTGGCATTGAGTTTTGGAAGCCCTCCGTCATCGAGCCTTTCCGTCATTTCGATGACCACCTCTGGATTGACTTTATGCGTGTTGCCAGTTGTTTTGCTGTTGATTGTTCCCTCCGTGCTATTGGAGATAGCCTGGTATTTTATTGAGTTTTCTGCTGTCGCACCTTTGATATCCTCTATCAGACCACTTAGCTGCAACTGCGACCAGGTTGTCAATAAATTATCCACCTTGCCCTCAATGCTGAGGTAAGTGTTTGATTGTGCTCTTGTTATCAGGCCATTTAGGTTCCCCAGTTTTTCATCAATGCCTGCGGTAAAGACTGCCAGTGTGTTTAACAGTGTTAATTGGATCTCCATCTTTTCTTACTGATATTGCAATGCTTCGACGACTAGTTGTAGCGTGTTTTGTAGTGAGGTCCAAATGCCAGTGTTTTGATCCTTTCTGTGCTCGTTATCCTTTGTGCTTTCATTGTTTTGTGTCCTGCTAAGAAAGATTCCCAGGGAGATTCTTGGGGAGAGTCTTGAGGAGAGTGCGCTCTTTGTTCCTGGTCTGAAGTGTAAGTGGCGAGCATGTCCTACCATTCTTGTGTGTTTAAGTGGGATATGGTCACCATTCCCTCCTCTTTCTGGTTTAGGTCCGGTATCCCTGCGCATGGTCCTCCGTGTTGGGTAGACATACTTCTTTGAGCAAGGGGTTGTGGGATTGGTGATGATTTTTTGTTTACTCGATTTATTGCTTTGATAGGAGTGCTATAACTTCTAATTGTCATGTTGGTTGAGGGGCTGGAGTTAATTTCACTTGATTGTGCCCCATCTTCTCTCCTTGGGTCTGTACTGACTTCACTCATGCTTAGTTTCCTTGATAGCACAGACGTCGGCTCAGATAGGGAATTCAAGAAGCACCTTGGTAAGAAAATGCTTTCTTCCTTCAGCTTGGCATTGCAGTCTGTGAATACTGCTTGTCTCTTGGACTGATACTCCCATACTATCTGGTATACGGTCATGCAGGTGCTGCCTCAGTGCCTGGAGGAGGCCCGGGGCATTCTCTCACAAGCAATTGCAGATGGGGTAGACGCAGCCAAATTCACCATACAATGTGGACTGGATACCACCGAATCACTGGGTAGAATGATTGCCATGTCTGGAGCTGTTAGAAGTCCTCAACCAGGCATTGCATCTGACTCGGGGGATGTCCAGTCTTCCTTCATGGACATGCCCTTTGATGGCCCTCGCCTTTTTGGCAACAAGGCAGACTCAGCTCGAGAATCCTTGAAGCACTCAAGTGATAAGGCCAGATCCTTAGACTGAGGTGGATGAGAGGTAGCCACGAGGCCCGCCTTTCATCCCTTTCATGGCTATGGAAGGGTCGCCCAACTACGTCTTGTCCAGCCTAGCCACGAGTCACGCAAGCTCTCCCGTCTCTGCATGGTCGCGGAAGTGGGACCCAGAGTCCTCGTGGGTCAGGGAGCCAGGGGCCGGCCAGTCCACCCTTTCCCCCGCCACCGCCTCCAAACCTTCCTAGTCTGACATTCCATTCCCATCACCAGACAGTTAGAGGCAGGATCGGCCTTCACCTCCTCCACTGGCAATCCATCATGTTATCACTACAAACGGCATGGAGGGAGGCGTACTCTTGAAGGGGAAAGATTAGCCCCTTCAGACTACATTATTATGATCGCATGTCGGAGGATCATTTGGCTCCTCATCTCTCTTCGTCAAGAAAGCTATAGAGAGGGTCTCTGTGCCAGAAGTAGGTTGTGGTTGTTGTATGTCCTTCCTGGGTATCAGAAAGTAGCACAAAGGCCTGCGTCCTATCCTAGACCTCCGGGTCCTCAACTTCTTCCTCCAGAAAGAGAAGTTCAAAATGCTCAGCCTAGCTCAAGTTCTGTCTGCACTCGACCCAGAAGACTGGATGGTGGCGTTGGACTTGTAGGATGCTTATTTTCATATAACCATCCTGCCAGCCCGCAGATGTTACCTTCAGTTTACAGTGGGCCACAAGCATTTTCAGTTTACTGGGCTCCCTTTTGGCGTTACCAGTGCCCCTCGGGTGTTCTCAAATGTGATGGCATGGGTTCCGGTCTTTCCTCTATCTTGACAACTGGCTGTTGAAGGTGGGGTCGCCCCAGTCTGTCATCTCCCACGCCAGACTATGGCAGACCTCCTGCATTCGCTGCGGTTCACTATTAACGTGCACAAGTCACATCTGATTCCCTCTCAGATGCTCCCTTTCATCAGGGTGGTTCAGAACACTGCAGTTTCGGGCCTATCCTCCCAAGTAGCGAGTCTGGGATATATTCGGGCTATGATACTGACATTTCAGCCTCTATCCTGGATTTTGGTGAGAATGACTCTAAGGCTGCTGTGCCTCATGGCCTCCTGCCTCCTGCAGGTAGGTCATGACAGATGGCATATGCGGGCTCTGAAGTGGGACCTGAAGTTCCAGTGGGTGCAGCATCAGGGGAATCTTTAAGACTACATCCAGATCTCGGAGATAACTATGCACCAACTGCAGTGGTGGCTAATAAACTAAGATTAGGTCAGAGGCAGATTTCCCTCCCTTCCCCAGCAAGATTTCATGGTGGTGACAGATGCTTTACTTCTGGGATAGGGTGGCTACCTGGGAGAGGCAGAGATCAGAGGCATCTGGTATCCAGCGGAGTCTGGTCTCCATATCAACCTTTTGGAGCTCCAGGTGATCAGACTGGCACTGAAAGCATTCCTGCCCTCTCTCAAAGGGAAAGTGGTGCAGGTGTTCACAGACAACCCCACCGCTATGTGGTACTGCAACAAAGAGTTCACAACCCCACCCTACCCTGTTTGTCAAGAAGCTCTCCACCTCTGGACGTGGCAGGAAAATAAGGACATAACCCTTGAGGTTTATCACCTGGCGACTGCCTGAACACCAGTGCCAACAAACTCAGCCTTCTGTGCTTAGTCGAACACAAATGGCTTTTCCATCCAGAGGTGTGGCAAGGTCTCTTTCAACAGTGGGGAGAGCCTTGGTTAGATCTGTTCACCTCCAAAGAGAATGAGCAATGTCCGCAGTATTGCGATTTGGAGTTTACAAAGCGGCGCTCGCTCAGTGACGCTTTTCGTCGTGTGGCACTTCGGTCTCCTATACACATTTCCGTCAGTACCAATTCTGCCAAGAGTGCTCAAGAAGATCAAGCATGACCAGGCTCAAGTCATTCTTGAGCTCCAGATTGGGCATGAAGAGTCAGGTACCCCGACCTTCTGAGCATGGCCATCGTTCCTCCGATCTGACTGCCCCTTCGGGAGGATCTTCTGTCACAGCAGCAGGGGAGGGTTCTTCACCCGAGCCTGTCCAGTCTACTCCTCCTTGGGTGGAGATTGAGTGGTGACAGTTGACAGCTTTCAACCTTCCACTCGAAGTCTGTGATGAATACCGTTTTAGTGGCTGCCAAGATAACGCCTGTAGATGGAACACATTTGTGGCATGCTTCACAGTAAAGGCTGTTGACCCCTTTCTGCTTCTCTTTCCAAGGTCTTTTTGTACATTCCTTTTTTGGCACAGCAGGGTTCTGCCTTGGGCACTCTTACAGGATATCTTGCAGCCATCTCTGCTTTTCTTCGGCTGCTAGATCAGCCTTCCTTAAAGAATCTGTTAATAATAGGAGATTTGAGTAAGGGCCTTTGTAGGAGGCTGGTTTAGTATATGGTGCACACTTATTTAAGTGAAGCACCCTGCACTAATCCAGACAACCCTTATGGTGATTTTAGTGTTCTTAGACAGCTTTGTATTGTAGCCTGAAGGCTGCTCTCCACAGCCACCTTAGACATAATCCAGAAGGAGCGTAAAGCAGCTTGTTTTATCAGTAATCTTTCACATAACCTACCCCCTGTGATTAAGAACCACACAGTGCAGTTATAAAAATATGTATTTATTATAAACACTCACTAACACATTGCAATATCTCCTTCCTGGAGATATAATCACAGTAAACACAATACAACAATAATAGAACAGGTAAGTAGCACAATACACGATGGTCTCCAGGGGAAGACCAAACCATATACTAAGAAAGTGGAATGCAACCCACAAACGAAGTAAAGACTGGACCCAGAAGACATAGATGTCTTGGAGACCCAAGGAATCACCCAAGGTCAGTCCCCAGGAACCCCATGGAGGCTGTGTGCAGATTGGGAACACGATCGAATGATCAACACAAGACAATGAGGGAGTCACGGTTTCAGTTTTTAAGAAGGACCCTTCCCAGAGGACCCTGAAGAAACCCTGTGGAAGATGGAAGGTTGGAAAGTCACCCCACCTGTGGATACCCCAGGAACCAGGATACCTGTAACAGTGAAGCCGGGTGCAAAGGTGCGAAGTAAAGTGAGAAACCACCATAGACCACAATAGAGGACTTAAAGATGCCGCTGGCAAGGAGACGAAGGAGTCTGGTGGAATCCAAGGGTGGATTCAGAATTTGAAGTACCTGCAAGCAGAGGGGACAGAGTCTTTGCCACTCAGCCGTGACAAGGAGGCACTGATGACGGAAGATGCAGGAGAGTTGATGGTGCCCTTGACGCTGTAGCTGTGCATACCAGGAGATGCCGTGGAAGACCAGGAGCCATTCACAAGCTGTCCCATGTCGGATGTCAAGAGCCAGGGGTTCGGTGTCCGGCAGGAGCACCAACAAGCCTTGGCAACGGAAACCAATGTAGCAGACAAAAAGGTGCAGTGTCGGGACCAGCAAGATTCAAGGGACTTACCACAAGCAGCTATGTCAGGGTAGGCCCCAAACAAACAGGGGAGCCTACTGAAGCCAAAGAAGACCCACGAGAGGACCCACAGGCCAGAGTCACAAGAGTCGCAAGAGGACCTCGAGCAGCTCACCAATGCTGAAGGCTTACAGTGCAGAGGATGTGGTGAGGACAACAATCTTTGGTAGCAGGAGATGCTTGAGGCTGGAGATTCTTACAGCCGAACGATCTCTGAAGTAGAGAGTCAACAAACCTTGGAAACGGCAAGGTGATGAGGTGCACAGGGGTTCTGTTCCTGTGGTTCCAATGAGGGATACTGGCCTCCAACTCTGTGAGAAGATAGTGTAGGTATCAAGGGAATCACAGAAGCACCACCTGTGTTGCTGAGCCTTTTGGAGTCCGCGGAGCCCAGGATCAGCAGACCGATCAGCTTCGTTGTAGTGCCTGCAGATGCAGGGGAGTGACTCCTTCACTTCAAGGATTATTCCTTCGGATGTCTTGGATGTCCACAGGCATGTAAAAGAACCTGTATGGAGCACAGGCACAGACAATGCAGAACACTCGCTGGATAACAATACCAGGAGCAGCAGGAGTCTTCCCAGTGCAGTCTTGGTTCCTAAAGCGAAGTCCAACAAAGTCCAAAGTGCCCAGACAGTTGAAGATGAAGTGGTTTGAGATCTGAATCTTGTCCCACAATGAATCAAGGGACCCACCCACAGGTAAGCCCTTAAGTACCCAAAGGAAAAGGTTGGGATGATTCAGGGGTCACTCCCAGAGAAGGGGCTGGACAGTTCAGAGCATACTCTCATGTCCTTTGTCTAATTTCATACCATAGCGCAAGCCAACAGCTCCCTCAACTGGTTCCAACTAGAATATGCAAGGAGGGCACCAAATGTGCCTTTCAAAGCAGTCTGGTGGGGCTGGGAAACGCCCCCACCCCAGCTCAATACACTGTCTATGAGGTGCTCACACCTCCCTGTGATAGGAAACCTATTGACTTGCCTTCCCCTGCTCAAGCTTGGCTCAGCAGCAGGAGGGCAGAAGTGTGTCTCGGGTCAGCAGCAGCCATAGTGTTCCCAGTACCAGTCTTCTAGAACTAGACAGCAAGCTGAGGGCCTCCCGGAGGAGCTTTACAGTGCATGGAATCATACCTCCAACAAATTTTACGGTGATGAGGTATGATTCCAACATGTTTGATACCAAACATGCCAGGGTTCATTACAGCCAGTTTAGAGTTAGCCATTGCATAATGACACATGGCCACACTATGTATCGTAATGGCTTATGCACTTACAGCCCAGGAGAATGGACTCCGAGGGTTGTAGGCCTGTCCTGCTCATAAATGGGCACCCTCACACTTATATGTCACACCTATGGCAGACTCTTCAGTCCTGAGGGCAGCGTGCTTGGTTAGATATTGGTTTACTTACAGGTTTTAAGTGCAGTGACCTCAGATATGTCTTAAACAGTGCTAGCACCCGCTTACACAGGCTGCAATAGCAGGTCTGTAGTCACAATTTGAGTGGTCTCCCATGGGAGGCATAAAACATTCTTCAACCCATGGGGGACCCCTAGTGTACCTTTGCCCTGGGTACCTTAGGTACCCCCCAGATTGGCTAATGATGTACCCTTGTTCCCTAGTACATGGTACTAAGTACTCCCCATGTCCAATTTAGGGAAGAAGCACAGAGACTGGGGCCCTGATTGGCAGGATCCCAGTCAGACTAGTTAGAAAAACATAATGACACCATCAAAAAGTGGGGGTGACCATGAAAGCAGATCCTACTTTCCTACAGCCTTATTCATCTGTTCTCTTCATCTCCTTTTGTAATACACCAATGGGACTTAAATCTGGTTCTCACTTTTCTTATGTCTGCTCCCTTCGAGCCTTTTCATAACTGTCCCCTCAGGTTGCTGATTGTCAAAACTGCCTTCCTTGTTGCCATCACCTCTGCTCGCAAGGTGAGCGAACTGCAGACTTAATCCGACAGATAGGAAGGAATTAAGGTTTCGTCTGAAGCACCAGTTTATCTTCTAAGCCCCCTTTCCTAAGGTCCTCACACCTTTTCATGTGGGACAGTCCCTCACTCTGCCCAACTTTTACCCACCCCTGCATCCCTCAAAGGAGGAGGAGAGACTCCACCATCTGGATCCAAAATATGCACTGTCTTTTTATCTTGATCGCTCAAACCACTTCCAGGTGGATGATCAACTCTTTGTTGATCTGTTTTTGAACATCCCGACCTTTCTTAGCAACCACATAGCCATCTACTGATGGGTTGTCCTTTGCCAAAGCATAGCATATTTTGATACAAAGAATGACCCTTATTTAGGGATGTGTGCTCATTCCACCAGAGCAAAGGCAGCAACCACAGCATTATCATGTGGAGTCCCAGTCCGTGCCATCTGTCAAGCAGCAAAGTGGGCATCCTTGACAGCCAAGTCTGGAGGGACATGTACTTTGCCTATTCGGTCCTCAAGGACTTCCTGGTATGATTTTGGTTCACAGACCCTCCTCTCTGGATGGTATTGCTGGGGTATCTATTCTAAGATAAAGAATCTACAGCTAATATTAATCTGAAAGAGATGATAGAAACTAAGTAACTTACCTTTGATAATGATGTATCTGGTAGAAATATATATCTCAAAGAAACAAGTTAGTGTTAGATTCCTTACCTTAGAATATCCCCAGGCGTCAGACTGGATCCGGAAAGTTTTCGTCAGCAGTACCCCTGCTCGTCGCCAGGCGTCGTCTGCGGCTCCGCGTCCGTCATGGTGATCGGCGGGATGGCGTTGTCGGAGTACTTAGACACCGCCTTCGCGCGCGGACGTCAGTTCTTCTTTTTTCCATGCCAGCAAGCGCAGATCCAGGAAGAGCAGTACTGTTAGTCATTTTTTGACTAACTTTTTTGATCTCGTTTGATCACTTCTCGAGTCGACTTTCGACTCGCAGTGCCGGTAGGGATGCCTGGGTTTAAGCCTTGCAAGAACTGTCACTGCTTAATGTCGGTGACCGACCCCCACTGTCGGTGCCTTTACTGTCTCTGGGCCGACCACGATGACAAGTCGTGCCCCGACTGCCAGGTCTGGACCTCAAAAGCTAGACGGGAGCGGTCCCGTAAGCGGCTCGAGCTCCGGCAGTCGGCTCCACGCCGTATGAGGTCCTGGTCTAGGAGGAAATCGAGGGACCGGTCGCAGAGCCGCAGTCATCGCCGCTAGACGAGTCACCACCACTCGCTGGGCTCCAAGTCCTCGGGTAAATCGAGGCACTCGAAAAAGAAGCCGAAGAGGTGACATCGCTCTTCCAAATCCCCCCCGATGCTCTCGTGACATGGCCGGGGGTTCGGGCGATGCTCTGGTGGAGCCGCAAGCGCCACATCCAGCTCCACACCCACCGGTCCCTGTGCTGCATGCGACGCTGGAAGAGATATGTGACTTCCTCGCGGCCATGAGGACTCACTTCCCTCCATCGGACACTGTTGAGGTGCCTTCGGACCCGTGGGTCAGACTGGGAGCCCTAGCGGGCCGGCAGCTCAGGCGCCGTTGGGTGTTTCGGACCCGGTGCCGTCTTCGACTCCGGTCCTGACACTGCAGGGCCCCACAGGATCCAGGCCTGAATCTGGGTCGTCGCCAGTCGACCTTACGACTCCTCCACTGGCGCCGACCGGGAGGGTGTCGCCCACAACGGCTTCCCCGGACGACGTCGTCCCCAGTCCCAGCCCGGTCCGGGTCTGGCGTCGCCCGGTGTTGTCTCTGGCGTCGATGGGTGAGCAATTCACCTACTACCCGGCTCCATCATTTGTACCTGACTATCAGAAGATGGATGACGAGGAGGAATGGGAGGGGTCTGAGGACCCTCTGGCACTGCAGTGCCAGTTGAGCCAGGACTGGGCAGACGAGCAAAGTGTCCAGACCACTGGCCTCCCCTAGCTTAACACTGGATTTGTCTCTCCACCTTCTGTGGCTTCGGAGGGGGGGGATGCTTACAGCGTGGTGTTGAACAGGGCGGCCGAGGCCTTGGCTCTTGAGATCCCTATCGTGGCTGTGAGGACTAACCTCCTCACTGAGGTGCTCAAACCGCAGGTAAGCTCTTTGTAGCCTCTTCTGCCGCCGTTCAAAGGAGCCACCACCGACGTTCTGTTGGGCACCTAGTCCAAGCCCTCCACAGGCCTCCCTGTGGAATGGAACGTGGCCCGACGCCACTGCCCGGCTCCGGGCGACCCTAGCTTTCTGTCCGTTCACCCCAACACTGAGAGCCTGGTGATCCAGGCTTCTACATCCCAGACTGCATTCCAGACCTCTCCTCCAGGTCGGGAATCCAAAAGGTATTGTTTTCCTCCCTGAGTTTGGGGCTGCAGTCCGTCAATACCGCCTGCCTATTTGGCCATTACACCCACTCTGTGTGATACGGTTGCGGAGGTGCTGTCACAGTGCTCGGAGGAGGCCCGGGCAAAGCTCGCCCAAGCCCTGGCGGAAGGGCGGGATGCAGCACGCTATTCCATCCTGTGTGGACTTGACTCAACGGGCTCGCTGGGTAGGGCGATTGCAACGACGGTGGCGGTTCGTCGCCACGCCTGGCTGACGTCCGCCAACTTTCCGGGGGATGTCCAGGCTACCCTCATGGACATGCCCTTCGATAACCGTTGCCTCTTTGGCGACAAAGCGGATAGTGCGCTGGAACGTTTCAAGTATTCCAGGGCTACGGCCAAGTCCTTGGGCCTAGGCCAACGCCAGCAAACTTCCGCTTTTCGTCCACAGGCCGCAGACCCAGGCTCAACGCGGTTTGCGGACGTGGTTACCACTGTGGCGGTACCGGGGGACACCGGCAGTGTCAGTCCACACTTGCCCCTGCAGCATCTGCCTCTAAGCCTTCCTAGTCTGGCATTTCAGGCCCATTCGTCGCCAGTGGGGGGCAGGGTCCGCCATCACCTCCCTCACTGGCGTACCATCAAGTCGGACAGGTGGGTGCTGCAAATCGCTGTGGTGGCTAGGCATTTTCTTATCTTGCCCCCCGATTCTGGAATAGCCTGCCTCCTCAGTTACGCTCAGGAAACAATCTGATTCAATTTAGAAAGATGTTAAAAACCCCCCTCTTCTAAATTTCTTCCCTCCTGTTCTGATGTTCCTCCGTCCCCAGCGCCGAGATACCCTCATGGGTGATTCAGCGCTATACAAACCAATAAATATCAAATATTGTCCGAAGGTGCTACTCCCTCCCCTTCGAGGCGACCCCTCCAGCCATGCCACAGCAGTACCACAGCATGTCGGGGGATAACTTGCAACTTCTGCAGGAGGAAGTTACGGGCCATCAAGCACGTTCCTGGGCCAGAAGTAGGACGTGGTTGTTATTCCCACTACTTACTGGTACTCAAGAAGGACAAAGGCAGCCTACGCCCTATCTTGGACCTACGGAGCGTCAACGGCTTCCTCTGGAAGGAGAAGTTCAAGAGGCTGACTTTGCCATCCAGGCTCCTGGGTCCAGGGCAGCTAGGACCTGAGCCAGAGTTGGACTTGCAGGACGCGATTTCCACATCCCCGTCCTGCCGGCCCACCGGCGCTACCTGCGGTTCACGGTAGGCAACAAGCACTTTCGGTTTACCGTGCTCCCCTTCGGCCTTACCAGTGCCCCACGGGTGTTCACGAAAGTGATGGCGGTGGTCGCAGCTCATCTGCGCAGGTTAGGGGTTTCAGTCCTCCCCTACCTCGACGATTGGTTGTTGAAGGCGGGCTCGCCCCAGACAGTCGTCTCCCACCTCCAGACTTCGGCCGACCTCCTGCACTTGCTAGGGTTCTCCATCAACGTGCCGAATTCACACCTGTGCGCCTCTCAGAAGCTCCTTTTCATCGGAGCGGTTCTGGACTCAGCGCAGTGTCAGGTTTATACCCCCGAACAGTGGGCTCGGGATATTCAGGCTCTGATTCCGATCTTTCAACCTTTATCCCGAGTCTCGGTCAGGTTGACACTGCGGCTCCTGGGGCTGATGGCCTCCTGCATCCTTCTGGTGCATCACAACAGGTGGTGGATGTGGGCTCTGCAGTGGGACCTGAACTTTCAGTGGGCACAGCATCAGGGCAACCTGTCCGACCACGTCCTGATCTCGGAGAGCACTGCGAGCCAGTTGCAGTGGTGGCTCACGAACCGCGTTTGGGTCCGCGGCAGATCTCTCTCCCTTTCCCAACTGGAATACATAGTAGTGACAGATGCGTCCCTCTTGGGATGGGGTGGGCCACATGGGAGAGAAGGAGATCAGAGGCCTCTTGTCTCCATCAGAGTCCCGGCTGCATATCAACCTTCTGGAGCTGTGGGCGATCCGTCTTGCACTGAAGGCATTCCTTCCCTCTGTCCGGAGAAGTGTAGAGCATGTGTTCACGGACAACACCACCGCCATGTGGTACTGCAACAAACAGGGCGGGGTGGGGTCCTGGACCCTCTGTCAGGAGGTTCTGCGCCTCTGAACATGGCTGGAACAGCAGGGCGTCACCCTGGTGGTTCAACACCTGGCAGGTTTTCATAACTGTGATGATTATTACATATTTGGTTGGGTCTCACGATGTAGAAAAGAATGGTGAACAGGCAACACTTACCCCACCTACCTCAGATGTACAGGAGGGTGCATCCGCAAAAGATAGAGATATGATCAGGGAAACTAGTCGGATGTTACATGTGGATTTGTCAAAAGGTGATTTCACTTTGAATGCATATACTCGTTTGTTGTATGAGTATGTTGATACAATAGAAGCGACAGACTGCTATGTGTGTATGCAACTGCCAGCATCAGTAGAAGAAGGGATTCAATACCATATTTTACCTTTGACGTATGGCATCACATGTAGTGTTTTGTTGAACATGTTTTATAGTAAGCCACATTTTGAGTACTACTTCTCAAATTAAGAACTGGGACTTCGGAGATTAACACCTTATAATAATAATATTTATTCATGTACTTATGATGTGGTAGAGAGGATATCTACGTATTTTGTGCCTACTATTAATTTAGATACAACTTATGCCCATAGACACAATCTGACCTGTATGTTATCTGACATCGAGAAGAAGTTTGTAGATCAGATAGAAGATCGGCACAAGCAGACTTTATTTAGACCAGATCCAAAACATAAAGGTATTCCATGGACCCAGGAAGAATTAGATCACAAGGCGAAAGGGAGTTCTGGCCCAAAAGCTTAAGATTTCCAGCAAAAAGGGAAACTGTGCATTAGACATCCTTCAACATATTAGGACAAGATATTTGTGGGCAAGAGTGATTGTGAACACATTTTATTAATTGAGGAATCAATAAGGAAGGCACTATTGGATAAATTAACCATAGTGCCAAATGTGTATTGTGTGTGTGGAAAAAGTGCTTATATGAAATTGCCAAAGAATTGGTATGGTACGTGTTATTTGGCTGTGGCATTTCCAAACATCTTCCATATGGACGATTTATGGCCTTTAGAAAGAAAAAGATCTCACAGAAGAAACGTGGTGTAAGTGCCGGAGAAATTGTTGGCGACTTATTTCGCGCTATGATACCTAGCTTGGGTGTGATTTTGAATGATGTGAAAATTAGAGCTTATCCACCAGTGTTGCCAACTTTCTATGTGAATAAGGCACAAATCTTATTACTTGTTGATGGGGAGGTGGTTTCGATAAGGGCTGTGGTTCATCGTCTTGCATTAGACGTGTTATTAGCAAAAGCTGTAGGAGTCTGAAAATTATTGAAAGTTCAACAGTGCTGTACTTATATTCCTGACAATAGTCGGGATATAAGGAAGCACATTAGTATCAGTTCAGGGATACATCAAGATTTACGTGATCTGGCTGCCGAGGGACTTTGGGAACAAATTGGTAAGGGATTTGGAAAGGTTGAAAGCTGGTTTGGAAGCCTGGGTCAAGGAATAATGGGATACATCTTGAAACCGATCATAATAGCTGTCATTTGTATAATGGTACTATTGGGAGTCATCAAGGCTTGCAAAGGGTACGGCCTAATGAAAAATCTTTGAAAAAACCAGAGCAATAGTTTGTACAACTGCAGGACAGTCATTATCAGCACCTTAAAGGGGTTAGAAAGATTTAGATAGGGACTGCAAGCCACAACTTCTGTTTAGGTCGGTCTTTTCTACAAGGAGAAAACTGTGAGAAGGTAGAATATTGGTGTTA
Source organism: Lissotriton vulgaris (assembly GCF_964263255.1). Taxonomy (NCBI): domain Eukaryota; kingdom Metazoa; phylum Chordata; class Amphibia; order Caudata; family Salamandridae; genus Lissotriton; species Lissotriton vulgaris. Next base: position 273,219,303 of record NC_141698.1, on the reverse strand, counting down.
TCACACTAGTCATAAGAGGGGGGAACTGATAGAGCGCTTACAGCACTCTAAACCATGAGTATAATGCACCCATACAATTTAAACACACTCACATGTATTTTTTTCGTTTGCAGTGTTTATATTAGCATTGAAATGTAGCGTACACATTTAAGTAGGACTTTGCACAAATAATATTTCATCCTCCACATTATACATACAGGAATTATATGTTTCTTTAATACATACAATGTAATTTGTGTTTAGTTTAAGTTGCCTGAATTGTAGGCCCAAACTGCAAGTTGTTTTGAGTTTCGCTTCTCCTTGATTACTCAAGAATTATAATTAAATGAATCCTCTTTGCGCTCGAAGACAGTGTGTTCATCCTACTGCAGGTGCAGGAATTCTACTTCGTTATACTTAGATTTAAGGATATACCCGGAACGTCTTTGAAGAAAGCTGTAAGGCGAAAAGGGAAGACGCCTTTCGTGTCTGGCCTATCTGGGATCCAAGGCCACTAGAAGACAAACCAATTTAATTAAAGCTTCTGTGGAAACTTACTGAAAGATGTTGCAAATGTAAAAGTTTACATTGGGACATATTGTGGGTTGAACATTGAATCTGTCTCTGCGCATCATACAAATAGACAAACACTTCTGCTTATTTACAGAAGAGAAGGAGCATCTTAGAACGAGCTCCATAGCTTTAAGCTATCAGACCCATTTGACGTGAGTACTTCTTATGAAGTCAACACGTGCTGACTCCTTTGGGATAGGATAGCGGGGAAATAGGTAGGATTTCCAAGTACAGCAGAGTAGGGAAAGATACCTTTGTTTCCTTCTCTAATGAAAAGAGAATTGGACTCAGCTTCTATTCTTTGTTGCATTTTGATTTTGGAGTTCATCATATTATGCCTTGCCTTTTGTGCCGCAGGAATTATATTCGTTGACTTGGCTCTGTATTGATTTCAATGTATCTATATACTCTGATATTGAGGTGTGTTTATATTCATTTATTTTTGGCCTTATAAAAAATCCACAAAACTGAAATTTGGAGTCTGTGGCCCATTAAAAGCATGACTAAATTAAAAGTATAACCTTGAATCGTTTTACTCCCCTCAAACATTTTTAGCAGGCTATCAAAGACCACCTGATTTGAATTTACTAGGGAAAGCAAGGAGTAAAATTTTGCGATATCTAGTTGTTTCACGGCCTACGAGGGCTGCTTCTGTCTTGGGTAGACAGCAAGCAACCCAGTAAAGTAGCAGTCCTCTCCTCACAGCTTTCCCGGCTCTTCTTCTTGGCAGGTTTCTAGATCCCAAAGAGTTCCAAGAACCGGGGGTCTGAGCCTCAGTATTTATACCACACTTCACATTGTGCCAGATGAACTTTGTCTTTGTCAACACCACAGAATTTCACACAGTGCAGTTCTGTCCTGCTCAGGCCAGGTTGACTACAGGAGGTGGAGACAGCATTGTGGAAGGCAGACACCATCCATTCGGGTGCATGTGTCAACTCCTCCAATCACTCTAGATGCAGAACTGAACCATCAGCCAGGCTATGAGTCACCCAAGAAGGGCAGGACACACCTCAGCCCGCTTTGTGTCCGTGTCTAGTGTGAATGCACAAACCAGCCCCTGTCTGTGTATTCACTGCCTCTGCTTGTTAGTCTAAAACCCAGACAAATAGATGGTTAGATGAGAAAATACCCACTTTCCAAAAGTGGTATTTTCGAACACAGAATTCAAAAATACATCCTTTAGTAACGATGATTCTTATATTGTGAGTTCAGGCATACTAAACTCCCATTTCTCTATCTTGTCTCAATGGACATTTAGGTTTGTAAACTATACATGGGGGTTGCCTTGTAACATCTATGGGACAGATAGCCTTTCAATAGTGAAAATAAAATGTGTGTTACATGTCCTGATAGGATATGTACTGGTGCACAGTATTTCACTACTTTTCACACACACACTGCACACTGCACACAGAGGTACCTTGGGTCTTCCTTAGTGGTGTCTTCCATAGAAGGAACGGGATGGTTATGGCCCGGCAAGTGGTTGCACTGGCCAGGTCGACATGGCCTTAAAACTGCGCACAGACACTGGAAAGCTACTTGTGTGGGAGGGACAAAGGGTTCTCAGACCTACCACTGTAATCAGTGCTGCAGGCCCACTTGCAGCATTTGACTTATCGGCCCTGGGCACACACAGAGTAACTACCAAGTCCCTAGTATAGTGCACTAATAAGTCAATTATGGAAACACCAATCCATAAACACAATTTACAATAGGAGTACTTGCACCTTTGTACTGCTGATCAGTACTAAAGTGCGCAGAAACACTAAACCAGCAAAAACAGTGAGCAGCACCCTCCCAAAACCAGGTCAGAAAGCCAAAAGGCAGACCTGTCATTTTTTGGCGTGTTTATCCTAACACCCTCCACCCTGAACAAGACCCACTTTTGGCAGCATGGTCATCGGGAAAATTATTAGGCATGAGAAGTGTGTCCCCTCTCAGCCAGGACCACCCCTAAGGTGTCCCAAGCTGAAGTGACTCCCTCCCCAAATGAAGGGGGACATACCTTTAGGGTGACTACGTCCTTTGTAAGTAGCTTATTGGTTACTACCTGCCAGTACCTGTAAATACTCAATTTAGTGGCAACCCTGAACTTTGATCCTCAAATTCCTGCTACCTAAGAAGAACGAAGAAGAAGCCATGCAGCAAAGCCTGACGACGACTACTGACTTAGTCTCCAGCTTTTCAGGACAGACAACTTCTTTCAGTCTTTAGTCAGTGACTTCCAGAAACCAGAGGAGGACTGCCTGCTCTTCAACAAAGACCAGATCTCCCGAAGACTGCGGCCATGTCCACAAGTAACCAATTACAAGGAATCCGGATCCAGCTGGAACCGCGACTCCTGCCCATTCTCCACCTGACACCCATGGTCTGAGTCTGGGCTCACCTGTCCAGTGATTTCTCCCCAGCGATCCTGACCTTGAAACCATTGGTGGCTGACTTCTCCTGGACTCCACAAACATGCCTGCAGCCTCACCTCAAAGGTTGCCCCATATCACGACTGCCTCTGGTAATGAAATCCCGACTTCCAATGGCACCCCTTCAACCTCAGCCCCCAACAGGCATCCACCAACACCTCTATTTACCTGCCCAGCTGTTGGTCACTTTCATCCACCCTCCTGGTCTGAGCCTGCAGTCTCTGGGCGACCGAGATTCCAAATTCACTTGCATTGGGTGCCCGATGCTGATTTGCACCCTGTACCCGGCCACCCCTGTTTCACTGGTGGTGTATCTTTGATGGTGCCTTGTGCGTCCCTGTGCTTACCTAACCCCCCTGGGCCTGTGCCTTGAAACTGCGGGTACTTCCCTACAATCAGCACCTCGTGGTGCTCCCCCAGTATCCATTGACTAACACTGGGCTCAGTGATTCCTGCACCCGCCCGCCCCAGTGCCACCCAATACCTACCTTGATCTGACCCTTACCCAGTGTTGGTGTAAACCCCAGAAGACTAGGGGGCATATCATCAAGCCCCAGCGATAGTTATCGCTAAGCGCACTTAGCGCTAGGATAATTATCACCGGGTAGCGTGGATTTTTATCACTGAGCTAGCGTGCTATTAGCAACGCTTATCTCAGAAGTGATAAAAATCCTTGCGCTAACTGCCAAATGAGAGATTATCGCTGGAAAACCAACGATAATCTCTCGAATTTTGGCGTTAGCTTGATGAAAAGGGGCTCACAAACTTAGTCATGATATCCACCTTCCATAGGATATCATGGCTAAGTCAGGCAAATACCAGGTGTAAAAAAAGCATCGCTAACCGCGGTTAGTGATAAATAAAAAGCAGCACTAACAGGGTTAGCGATATCCTTGCTAATAGGAGAAATGTCGCTTAACAACATTTCTCCTATTATTTTTCTCTGGAACGCCCCCTTTGAATCTCATTAGAGATGCAAGGGGAAGCGTAGAGAAAAAGGGTGCTAACATGCGAATTTGAGTGTTAGCACCCTGTTGCTGATAGGGAGATAATTTTATCTCCACTTTCTTGGCTTTTAAAGCCAAAAAGGCAGAGATAAATGCCTTGATAATATGCCCCTAGATGTGTAAGTCAATTAGTTACCTGTAAATGTGTATAACTGTTTTCCTTTCACAGGATTGCATTGAATGTCTTCCTGTTTGTGCTGTCAATCAGCAGTAGCAATACCTTAGAAATGTACAAGATAGACAGTGCAAAAAAATACTTTGCAATAGTGATAGAACTTTTCAGGTACAGTAGAAATGTGGAATGAGTTGTCTTAAGTTAGGTTATATGAGCTTTCTTCGATGTGAAAGTCAATCGCTCTGTTTCCCTGCACTCTGTATGTGGGTCTCTGATACTCCAGATGTATTTCGGTTTAGAATACTCTGTGTTCTTGTAACTCTAGCCAACTTTTCACCATTGCAAGCATTGGGCTCCTTTTCAAAGTGGTTTACCATTACACCTCCTACTTGCCTTGAATTGTTAATTACAGAGAATTAGCTAGTGAGTAATTACTGATGTCTCGTCCTCCTGTGTATTAGTCCCCCAGAGTGATTGGTCAAGTGGTGCCCAAACATGATAAAGCTACAGGAGGATGTCATCTGACATGAGGGCCAATAAATTGCCTAGCAAGAACTTGTCCTAAAACACCTACAGCCTAAGGGACTCAGTAAATTCTTCGTGGTGGAAAGTGCCCACAGGGTGCCTGGAGGTCGCCCTAGACCCGGGGCCCTCCACGTCCCCTGCTAGCGAGGGTGTTGAACTTTAGAGAGAGAGATGTTATCCTGCAAAATGCTAGAACAACCGCGCCCCTCCCCTGTGAGAACACTGATATAACCTTCTTTCCAGACTTTACACAGATAGTACAGAGGCAGAGAAGATCATTCCTGGCAGTAAAGAAACAACTCAGGGACCGAGGATTCAAATATGCCATGCTTTTTCCCACAAAGCTCAGAGAGGAGGCAGGGGGACGAACTTGGGGGCATATTATCAAGAAACGGCGTTAAAATTATCAAGCCCATTATTGCCGCTTTAGCTGCAGTTTCCTGCCCCTAAAGCGGCGATAATATGCCCTTGAGAATTCCAATAGAAGCCCATGTTCTGGTGTTAACATGGCCTTCTATTGGAATTCTCAAGGGCATATTATCAAGCCCATTATCACCATTTTAGCGCCAGTTTCCTGCAGCTAAAGTGGCGATAATATCTGAAAGAGAAACGTTAGTGATAGATTCCTTCCCTTAGAATATTCCCAGGCGTTAGACTGGATCCGGAAACTTTTGCGTAACAGTACCCTTGCGCGTCGGTAGGCGTCGTCTGCGGCTCCGCGTCCTTTGTCGGCGTCGTGGGCGCCGTGATGACGTCGTCTGAGTACTTAGACGCCGCCTCCGCGTGCTGACGTCAGTTCTTCTTTTTTCCGCGCCAGCCAGCGCAGATATGGAAAAAGCAGTAACCCTAGTGAATTTTTGACTAACTTTTTGAGATCATTTTGATCCTTTCTCGAAGTTTTGCGACTCCGATCTGTGCCGTAGGATGCCTGGTTTCAAGCACTGCGAGGATTGCGACCGCACAATGTCGGTCACGGATCCTCACCACCTGTGCCTGACTTGTCTAGGCGTCGACCACGATGACAAGGCCTGCTCCGACTTCCGTGCCCTCTCTTCGAAAGCCAGGCGGGAGCGGTCCCGCAGGATACTCGAACTCCGGCAGTCGGCCCCGCGCCGCGTGAGGTCCCGGTCCCACGGGAGGTCGAGGGACAGGTCGCGGGGACGGAGCCACCACAGCTCCGAGAGTCGGCACCACTCCTCCGGGTCGAAGTCGTCGTCAGGTAAGAAGCACAAGAAGTCGAAGAGGCGTCATCGCTCTTCTGACTCCCCCCGACGCTCGCGCGATGTGGCCGGGGGTTCGGGTGACACCGGCCACGCGGCTCCTTCGGAGTTGCGGGCGTCACGTCCCGCCCCACACCCTCCGGTCCCTGGGCGAGACGCGACGCCAGAGAAGATTGAGCGCTTCCTCATGGCCATGAGGTCCCTTTCTCCTCCGACGGGCTCCGCGGCGCCTTCGGACCCAGCGGACCCATTTGGGGGCCCTAGCAGGTCGGGGGCTTCGGCCCCGACGCCGCCGGTGCCTTCGGGCCCGGCCCCGCAGGGCCCCACAGTTCCGACACCGCCGGTGCTTTCGGGCCCGGCGCCGCAGGGTCAAGCGGCCCGACACCGCCGGCGCCTTCGGGCCCGGTGCTGCGGGACACCGCTGGACCTTCCTCGGGCTCTGGATCGTCACCGGTTGACCTTACGACCCCCCCCCCGGCGTCAGTCCGTCAGGTGTCGCCTCCGGCACCGTCCTCGGGCGGCGCTGCCCCCGATTCCTCCTTCGCTCCGGTTCCGACGACGGAACGGCGCCGCTGGGCGCCGCTTTCAACGCCGTTTGGAGATTTCCACTTCTACGAACTGGCCCCATTGATTGACAACCCTGAGTATCAGGAGATGGGTGATGAGGAGGATTGGGACGGGTCTGAGGACCCTCTGACCAAGCAGTGTCAGTCTCAAGAGGAATGGGCAGGAGACCTTGGGGAAGCCAGTGGCCTGGACACCTCTCCAGACACTGGTTTTGTCTCCCCCCCTACCGTGGCTTCGGAGGAGGGGGCAACTTATAGTGTGGTGTTGATGAGGGCTGCCAAGGCCTTGGGCCTTGAGCTCCCCGTCGCGGCCGTGAGGACTAACCTCCTCACTGAGGTCCTTAAACCGCAGTCAAGCTCGGCCGAGTCTCTGCTGCCCTTTAATGAGGCCTTGACCGACGTTCTTTTGGGCACTTGGTCCAAGCCCGCTACGGGTTTGCCCGTAGATAGGAACGTGGCCAGACGCCACCGCCCGGCCCTGGGCGACCCATGTTTCCTGTCCACCCACCCCACCCCCGAGAGTCTGGTCATCCAGGCCTCCAATTCCAAGACTGCATTCCTGTCGGCTCCGCCGGACAGGGAATCCAAGAGGTACGAGCAGTACGGGAAAAAGATCTTCTCCTCCCTTAGTCTGGGACTGCAGTCTTCCAACACCGCATGCCTCTTGGGCCGCTACACCCACTCTCTGTGGGAGACGGTTGCAGAAGTGCTGCCAGAGTGTCCGTTGGAGGTACGGACCAAACTCGGCCAAGCTCTTGTGGAAGGTCTGGATGCAGCCAAATATTCCATCTGGTGTGGGCTGGAAACCACCGACTCACTGGGTAGAGCGATGGCAACGGCGGTGGCGTTTAGACGCCACGCCTGGTTGAGGTCCGCCAACTTTCGGCAGATGTCCAAAACACTCTGATGGACATGCCGTTCGATGGCCGTCGCCCTTTTTGGTGACAAGGCAGACCACGCGCTTGAGCGCTTTAAGGACTCCAGAGCTATGGCCAAGTCCTTGGGCCTCTCGGCCCAGCGCCAGCAAACGGGTGCCTTTCGCTCCTTTCGTGGCCAAGGAAGGGGAGCCCCCACACGTGCCGCCAGCCACACGTCGCAGGCTACAATCCAGCATGGTGGCGGCCGTGGAAATCGACTTGGAGGCGGTCGGGGACAACGGCGAGGCCAGTCCACACCTTCTCCCACAGCATCCGCCTCTAAACCCTCCTAGTCCGTGCTTCTCGGCCAATGTGACGCCAGTGGGGGGCAGGGTTCGCCATCACCACTCTCACTGGCGCACTGTCACTTCGGACAGGTGGGTGCTGCAGATCGTCCGGAGGGGCTACTCCCTCCCCTTCGAGACGACCCCTCAAGCCATGCCACCGCAACACCACCGCGTATCGGGGGATCACTTGCGGCTTCTGCAGGAGGAAGTTTTGGCCCTCTTGGCCAAGGGGGCCATCGAGCGCATTTCTGGGCCAGAAGTAGGACGTGGTTGCTACTCCCACTACTTTCTGGTACCTAAGAAGGGCAAAGGGGGCCTACGCCCTATCTTGGACCTACGGAACGTCAACGTTCAAGATGCTGACTCTGGCTCAGGTTTTAGCTGCCCTGGACCCAGGAGACTGGATGGTAGCGTTGGACTTGCAGGACGCTTATTTCCACATCCCCGTCCTGCCGGCCCACCGACCTTACCTGCGGTTCACGGTAGGCCACGAGCAATTTCAGTTTACCGTGCTCCCCTTCGGCCTTACCAGCGCCCCACGGGTGTTCACAAAGGTGATGGCGGTGGTCGCAGCTCATCTGCGCAGGTTAGGGGTTTCAGTCTTCCCCTACCTCGATGACTGGTTGTTGAAGGCGGGCTCGCCCCAGACAGTCGTCAGCCACCTCCAGACGACGGCAGACCTCTTGCACCAGCTCGGGTTCTCCATCAATGTGCCGAAGTCACACCTGTGCCCCTCTCAGAAGCTCCTTTTCATCGGAGCAGTTCTCGACTCAGCGCAGTTTCGGGTTTACCCACCCGAACAGCGGATTCGGGATATACAGGCTCTGATTCCGATCTTCCAGCCTTTATCCCGAGTTCCGGTCAGGTTGACGCTGCGGCTTCTGGGGCTGATGGCTTCCTGCATCCTTCTGGTGCATCACGCCCGGTGGTGGATGCGGGCTCGGCAGTGGGGCCTGAAGTTTCAGTGGGCCCAGCATCAGGGCAACCTGTCCGACCATGTCCTGATCTCGGAGGGCACTGCGAGACAGCTGCAGTGGTGGCTCATGGACCGCGATTGGGTCAGCAGCAGATCCCTCTCCCTTCCCCAACCGGAGCACGTAGTTGTGACGGACGCGTCCCTCCAGGGCTGGGGAGGCCACATGGGAGAGGCGGAGATCAGAGGCCTCTGGTCTCCGGCGGAGTCCCGGCTCCATATCAACCTTTTGGAGCTGCGGGCAATTCGTCTAGCACTGAAGGCATTCCTCCCCTCTGTCCAAGGGAGTGTAGTGCAGGTGTTCACGGACAACACCACCGCCATGTGGTACTGCAACAAACAGGGTGGGGTGGGGTCGTGGACCCTCTGCCAGGAGGCTCTGCGCCTCTGGCAATGGCTGGAACATCAGGGCGTGACTCTGGTGGTTCAACACCTGGCAGGTTCTCTGAACGCCAGGGCGGACGAACTCAGCCGCCGGTGCATGATGGAACACGAATGGCGTCTGAACTCTGACGTGGCGCAAGGTCTCTTTCGGCAGTGGGAGAGCCTTGGTTAGATCTATTCGCCACTGAAGAGAATGCGCAATGTCATCGGTTCTGCTCGTTGGAATTTCCAAGGCGGCACTCGCTCTGAGACGCTTTTCGTCGCGAGTGGAGTTGCGGTCTGTTGTACGCCTTTCCGCCTATACCACTACTGCCCAGAGTGCTGAAGAAGATCAGGCGCGACCGGGCACAAGTCATCCTTGTGGCTCCGGACTGGGCACGAAGGTACTGGTATTCCAAGCTACTCAGTATGTCAGACGATCCCCCGGTTCGTCTGCCTCTTCAGGAGGACCTTCTGTCACAGCAGCAGGGGACGGTCCTCCACCCGAACCTGTCCAGTCTCCACCTCCATGCTTGGAGATTGAGCGGCGACAGTTGAGGCCATTTGACTTGCCTCCTGAAGTCTGTAACATCGTTCTGGCAGCCAGGCGTCCCTCCACAAAGTCGGTATACGCCTGCACGTGGAACAAATTTGTGGCATGGTGCACAGCAAAGGCTGTGGATCCCCTCAATGCCCCTCTTTCTGAGGTTCTTCTCTTTCTTCTATCTCTTGCCCAGCAGGGCTCTGCTATGGGCACTATCAAGGGCTACCTTTCTGCTCTTTCAGCCTTTTTGAGGCTGCCTGATCAACCTTCTTTGTTCAAGTCCCCTATCGTTAATCGATTCCTGAAAGGCATCACACATATGTTCCCTCCTGTTCCCTTTGTGATGCCTCAGTGGGACTTGAACTTGGTTCTAACTTTTCTGATGTGCGCTCCCTTTGAGCCACTTCACAACTGTCCTCTTCGCCTTCTTACTTTGAAGACTGCCTTCCTGGTAGCCATCAACTCTGCCAGGAGAGTGAGTGAGCTCCAGGCTCTATCCTGTAAACGTCCTTTCCTTTCAGTCCATCCGGACAAAGTTGTGTTGCGGACAAGGCCCTCCTTCCTACCCAAGGTAGTCACGGCCTTCCACATTGGGCAATCTATCACCTTGCCCGCCTTCTTTCCGCCTCTGCATCCCTCGAGAGAGGAAGAGAGGCTCCACCGTCTGGACCCAAAATGTGCGCTCTCGTTCTATCTGGACCGCACACGCCAGTTCCGGGTGGATGACCAACTCTTTGTTGGTTACGTGGGGGCTAAGAAGGGAAAAACCGGTGCACAAGCGGACCATCTCGCGGTGGATCATCTTGTGTATCCAGGCGTGTTACTCCTTGGCGAAGCAGGAACCCCCTGTTGGGCTGAGGGCTCATTCCACTCGAGCCACAGCGACTACTACTGCCTTGGGCCGAGGTGTGCCCTTGCAGGACATTTGCCAGGCGGCTACGTGGGCCTCGCTGCACACGTTTGCAAGACATTATTGCCTTGACAGTCAAGTACGGAGGGATGGCTTCTTTGGCCGTTCCGTCCTCCAGGACTTTCTGGTGTGATTATTGGTTCGCAGACCCACCACCACGGGGTTGGTATTGCTGGGGTATCTATTCTAAGGTAAGGAATCTATCACTAACGTGTCTCTTTCAGATGCACAAGTTACTACTTGTGTAACAATATATCTGTAAGAGACATTAGTTAGTGATAGATTCCTTACCGACCCACCCATCCTCCCCGTTCTGCGAACCGATATCTAGGGTTAAGGTCATCCCCTTTTAGGGCCCTAGTTTCATGGCACCAGTGTTGGTTTTTGTCATAGCTCTGCGTTTCTGGCGCGGAAAAGCTGTGTCTAAGAACTGACGTCAGCACACGCAGGCAGCGCCTAAGTACTCCGACGACATCACGGCGCCCACGACGCCGACGACGGACGCGGAGCCGCAGACGACGCCTACCGACGCGCAAGGGTACTGCTACGCAAAAGTTTCCGGATCCAGTATGACGCCTGGGGATATTCTAAGGTAAGGAATCTATCACTAACTAATGTCTCTTACAGATATATAGTTACACAAGTAGTAACTTGTGCTTTAACGCCGTTCCTTGATAATATGCCCCTTGGTTTTTCGATCAGCCGGACACAGCCTCGGAGTGGTTAGACAGCCAGGTAGACCGTGACTCCAGACAGCCCAATCGCGGAGACCGCTCCGCAGTCCGGCAAGGCAACTGAAACCGACTTTGCCGGCTGGCGACTGTACCTGGGGCTTGGACAGATCCTCGGCGAGGCCCTGCGCATACATAGGTCCGGAGGAGACCTCTCTTGGCCTGGAGCCCTTTCCGTCTGACTGACCATAATGCCAGCAGGCAGTAACTCGTTTGGGTTCTACATAAATGTAATGGAAGGGGGAGGGTGGCAAGACAGGTGCTTTACCCCATATTTCTCTTCCTTTAGTTTACCAGTTGGGGCAAGAGGCGCTCTGCAGATTTCAATGGGCAGTTGGGCGCCCAGATTGCAGGGAAGCGGGGTAGGGTTTTTTTGGGGTGGGGGGTTGTTTGGGGTGGTGGATTATTGTTTGGTAAGTGGTTTTCTTTTTTTTCATTGACAGTGCAGGTCGAATGGGTTGTAACAGACGTAGAAATGTATCAAAGCTTTAATGTGTGCTCAGTGGGACAAAAATTTTAAGATCTTAAGTTGGAATGTCAATGGGCTTGGGGATAAGATTAAACGTAGCATAGTGCTCCAACATATCAAAAGACATATGGCTGATGTAGTCATGCTACAAGAAACACACCTAGTTGGTAACTCGTGCAAGGCCATACACAGATATGGCTAAACATGATTGCTCACGCTGGCTTTACGTCTAGTTCACGTGGAGTGGATATAATGTTCAGAAAATCATTTCCTCTCACAGTATCGTCCACCTAGACCGATGATCGGGGTCGCTACATTGGGGTCACAGGCATGTGGGAGAGTCAAACCATTGCACTCATGTCAGTTTATGTTCCGCCGGGTCTACAGGCCTCCACATTCAAAGACCTAAGCGCCTTCTGGCTTTACCGGAGGGTCTGCTAGTGCTCGGGGGAACTCCAACTCAGTACTTTCAGCAACATTGGATCGTCACCCCCCCCACCCCCACCCCCCAGCAATAGGGCTGGTGGATGGTTGGAGGGCTTATAACCCAGACAAAATACAGCACACTTTCCACTCCGGCGCACAAGCTAGCCTCTTAAGACTTGACTACATCATAGTCCCTGGATCAGACATAGAATATATCCTTGAAATCAGACACTTAGCTAGGGGAATTTCTGACCGCTCTCCACTTTGGGTACACTTAGTGGTCGGTCGCACTCGGGTGACATGACAGACGACAGCACTCCCAAAGCGCTACATACGCTTCGCCTTAAAGAAGACAGCTACAGAGACTTAGTGACTGAAAAGGCCAAGGCACTCGGGAGAGACAAGCTGGGGTGGAATCTACGACCTGGGTGACAAGGCGGGGAAGTTAATTGCATGGCTCGACAAAAAGGAGTGGGCCAGCAGGCTGGTCCCTGAGCTCCGTAAAGCCGATATACTCCGTTACGGACCCGCAAGATATAGTTAACCAATTTGCTGACCACTTCCATACCGTTTATACCTCAATAGCACCATTACAATGAAAGTGACTCTGCCGAACTCCTGCGGGACATCTCTCTCCCCGCACTTTCAGTAGAGGACCGTGAATTTCTCGACAGTGCTCTGACCACAGAAGAGATAGCACTTGCTACACGCGTGTTACACCCAGGCAAAGCATTGGGTCCCAACGGTATCCTGATAGGCTATATTTTGTACAGTTCTGACTACCTTGCTCCATATTTAAAAGCCATGTACGAAGACAGCCTAGAGCAGGGGACACTACCGTTAGACCAAAGAATATCTTCTATTGTCGCTATCCACAAAGAGGGCAAGCCCAGGACAGAGTGAGCGTCATATCGCCCTATTTCGCTCCTTAATGCAGAACGTAAAATGTTGGCCACACTATTGGCTAATCGACTTGTCAAAGTTATGGGAGGCCTAGTTCACCCGGACCAATCTGGCTTTATGCCGCACAGAAACACGGCACTGAATCTACGCAGGGTCAACGGCGTCCTATCAGAGCGCCCACTATACAAGAACAGGCAATAATTGTTCATGACCATTCTAGATTTATACAATTGGTGCGCCTCCTCTATTGTGAACCCTTCGCATACTTAGTAGTTAACAACAAAAAATCAGATAATTTTCAGCTCAGTCGAGGGACACGCCAGGGATGCCCCCCATTCTCCCCTATTGTTTGCTCTAGCCCTCGAGCCCCTCGCGGCCTGGATACGGACGGACCCAGTTATCTGTGGATTGCCATGGTCCCTGAACTAGGAAGATCGACTTTCCCTCTATGCTGATGATATTCTTTTATACCTTGCCTTCCCCAGGGAATCTCTGATTGCAGTGTTTGACATCCTGACTATTTTTGTAGATACTACAGTTTCAGCGTAAATTGGCAAAAATCCCTCCTCTACGTCCTCAGAGGGAACTCACCCCTAACACCGCAAGGCTGCCCCCTTCAAATTGCTACGGAGCGTTTTAAATACCTGGGGATCTTTGTATCCCTAGACCGGACACTCCGTTACTCTTGTAATCTTGTCCCGCCGCTGAAAAGACTCAAACGAGATATAACGAGCTGGAAAGCGCTCCCTCTCTCCCTATTAGGAAAAGCAGCCCTTTTTAAAATGATGGCCCTACCCCGGTTCCAATACGCTTTACAGAATTCACTTGATCCTGTCCCCAATGCTTATTTTAGGGAAATGGAAGGGCTTCAGAGAGATATTCTGTGGGACGGTAAACCATGAATTGCTTTGCAAAAATTAACCCTCAACTGGTATGACGGTGGAATCAGTCTACCAGACATTAAAAAGTATTACTGGGCGGCGCACCTTGCGGCCATAAACCACTGTACCTACGGTCGTTCAAACGACCCTGGCTACGCTATGGATAAATGGCTCCTCCCCGGGGGGACTTTCAACCGGTTGCTATATTCTAAACCAGGCAGATATCCCCTTACAGGCCACACCAAACACTCTACTGCTGTATGGTACGCAACCAATAGGTCACTAGGATGGAGGATGAAACTCACACTGGCTACCCCGCTGTGAGACTCCCAACGATTGAGGGACCTTTGGAAATCAAAAGGATTTGATAAGTGGGAACTCATTGGGATCTCACGTGTTCAGGATCTCTGGGACAAAAACGAGATAAAATCATTTACCACACTGCAGCACCAATATGAACTAGCAGACTCAGAATGATTTCACTACACACAGTGCGTCATGCACTTCGATCGCTCCTCCCTGCTGGGTTCTTCCCCTTGACGCATCTCCCTTAGAGGACAGAATACTCAATGGCCATTTACCGGAGAAAACCATCTCAGAAAATCTACAAAAAGTTAATAAGTAGCATGGAGAACCCCCTCCACTTTCTACGAGAAAAATGGTTGAATGAGAGTATTTTTATTGACGATGAGGAGTGGCAGGAGGCGGTGTCCTCCTCAAGAGTAGTTGCAATCTATGCACGCCTGCGACTGTGAAGAATTTGAAGCTGAATCAGAGTCAACGTGACGGGGCCCCAACTGCTACACATGGGGGCGGCTGGGTGGGGGGGGACTGTAGGAGAGGATGCACTCAGCTAGGTACATGTCTCCACATCATCTGGGACTGCACTTGTATTTTATCCAGTAGGATTGTATATAAGAGGTAATCAGTGAGGTTGTTGCGATTTCTCTCCGCCCGGAGGCGCGTCAATGTTTTCTCAACATCCCACGGACCTAAACAATCATCAAACATTATGGGTCACTGTGGGGCTTACCATAGCGAAAAGCAACGTAGCGCTGCTCTGGGGAGCCACTCACGCACCCACCCTTTCAGATTGGAAGAAAGACCTCGATTGGTGCATGTTCAGGGAGAAGACTGTATATATTGCTCGGGTTTACCCCGGAAAATGGACCAGGATCTGGGACCCATGGAATTCCTATAGGGGGAATGTTTGCAGCCCACCCCGTGGAACAGACCCTGATTCTGTCTCTTCCCCATGACTTCCAATAGAAAACATTGCTAATTGATGATTGCTGCTTGTCTCCACTGTAAACACAATTGCCTAATCCTTCGTACTGTATGTAAATGATTGTTAATAAAAAGAATTATAAAAAAAAATAACTGTTCTATAAAAGGCAGCATCTAACATGGAAGATAGAGAGGTCAAGAGGCCTAACAAGAGAATTGATGAGTTTACAAACGACAGAAGGAGTCAAGCCATATTTGTTGCATGTCAATAATATAAGGGAAAGGGAATTACTGGTGAAGTTTCATCTAGGTACCATCAGATGGCACTTGAGTTTTCCTCTTGGTCAATATGAGCCCAAAACCATTCCGCCGTGACCCTGTGATGAATCCCCCCCCCCCCCCCCCCCCAAAAAAAAAGAAATCCTGGCACATTTTATATTGTTCTGTGAGTTTTATGATGTACACAGGAAAATATTTCTACTACCAATAGTTAAAAAACAGGGTTTCTATCAATATCATCCTACCATTTACTATCTGCAGATGCTTCCGAATCATTATGTAACTTATTCTGTGGAAGCCTTTTTGAAAACTGCACTTTATGGGAGCAATTGTTTTGCTTTTTAGGTTTTATTAATTGATAAGTGATTGCATTAACTTGTTTATGATAACTTGTATTATGCGTTGCTGTGTTTTTATTGTATAAAATCTTTTTTCTATGTATTTTAGATCAAAATCCTTAAAATCCCTGTTTTTGTATTTTTTAATGAGCGGAAGTAAAAAGTATTTTTTAAATAAAATTTGCAAAGAAGTGCTAAGTGCTGCATGGATCGACCAGACCTCTCATCACAGGGAAAAGGGCAGACATCAAGGTTCATTTGAAAACTCGGGGGGAAGAATAAAAAGTATTTTACTATGCCAGCCCCAACCAAATCAACAAATTAGGTTCCCAGAGTCCGCTTATAATCAAATAAAGAACCATTACTTGGGTTTCCAAGAAGTGAAATACTTACCATTTGTGTGGGTTTTACCCTTGGCAAGTAAAGGCTAGTGGAATTCTTGCAGTAAAAACTATGGCATCCCAAGATCTACATTTCGGAATGTTGGGAAAAACACTCAGTTTTACTATCTTATTCCTCATTCCCAGGTGTGAGCCAAAGAATGGTGCAGTAATACAACACCCTGTAAATACTACACACTTTAATACTGGTGATTGATGGATGCAGTTTCTGCAGCAAAATAATGGTCTGACTGTAATGATGGCCAAAGGCCACCATAATTATTAGTATCAAAGACAGCTAATCGTGCAAACAGGAACAGCTTCCAGACAATATAATATGGCAACAAAGCAAGTTTTTGTGGAGGTAGTAAGGACATTAACATGAATAAACACAATTACACCTTTCTTAAAAAAAAATACATTTTATTATTATCTCCAAAGACCACAGACACCATACATCATAGCAAAACCAGCTAAGTAATACAAATACAAAGTAAGGCATTTGTCTTCAAGTTTAAGGCATTTTCATCAAGAATGTGCTTCTATTTTGGATAGATAACAAGAGGAGATGTAACATATTTCGTTGTTTTTGTCTACCAAATTTGAATACCGAATTGTCCTTCTGGTACCTCACCTACCCCTAGTATTTCATAAGGTCAGAATCGGTAATAACTGATTTCCCAATCAGCAATAATTTCCTTTTGATATGGGCCCTTGGGCTTCATTGCAATTTAATAGAAAGGCCACGGAGTGTACATGCAAATTAAAACTTTGCACTCGTTCTAGAATGTCTATTATTAATGCAATGCACAGCGTACTATAATAAAACATAGAAACAAATATTGGGATGTGAAACGACTAAGGAATATGATCTAGCAGACTCGTGCTTCCAAAATGAGCACGTTCCAGTGTCTAAAACTAGCAAAATCGATGCTAAAAAAACTGCAGGTTGTGGTTTCTGGAACAAGCAGATAATAGATCATGCTCTTCTTGAGTTTAGGTCTTACTGAATTCAAAACCTATGTTCAGACTGAGCATGCTCTAGTTTCTATACCTAGGAAACTTTAGCACCTCGAACAGGCAGAATCAATGGCAAGAAGTCTGCCATTCTACAACATAAACCCTTCTATTTTTTTCTATGGTCTACAAGGTTTAGATGATACAGACTTTACATTCTAGAACCTAGAGCTGCTGTGACAAAACCAAACTCCAAGTGGAGGCTTGTAGAGGGCAAGCAGAAGAGAGACCATACATGAATATGTTTCCTTTCTATGTTTCATAAGCACCATGAGGGAGTCCATTTTGAAGCAAATGTGACTCATGCAGTCATTGTTTTTAAATATTGGGGGGCAATAATTAATGTATGGGGAAAAGAATGCAACTGTCTTTATAAAAAGATACTTGCCAATGTCAGGGTTTTCCTCCAATGGTGGGGTTTCTCTTATTGAAAAACACTGGCCAAATAGTAACAGAATAAAAATTGGAAAACAGCTCGCTGGTAGTTCTGGACTTTTCAAAATTATTGCTAAGGTGCCCTTTTGAACGCACAAATAATGTCATGGCAGGACAGCGTTACACTTGACTGCATTCCACAAAGTCTAGCAGAGAAGTCTAGTTTCAACTTTTTTATGATTTGTCCATTGACTTAATCGTACATCCTACAGTCTTGTGCCATATGTGCTGAAAGATCTGCAGTAAACTGGCTGTTGGGTCTCAGAGGATTAGCAGATGCAGCCTAGTGGCCAAGTTGTTGCTATCGGACGTGGAGAGTTGGGAGGTTCGGTTTTGTCAATGCCAAATGCCCAAATTCTGCAATTCTTGGCAAATCACTTCATTGCCCTGTGTCTCTGCTCCTTACCTTTGGGGCAGTTGGAATCTGCGCAATGACCACTATTTGCTGGGGCAAGCACAAGGATAATGGATGCTAAAAGGTTGGGCCTACACATCTCATTTGCATGCTTCTGATTTGACAATAAGGACGACCAATGGTAAGCAGTGAGCTGCTTTCTAAGCCCATTACAATGTAACAAAAGGTTACCAGAGACACTACACTAGGAGATAAAAAAGAGCATCTCCTATGGACCATATTCCCAAAGCATCCTTCCCAAGGAGCGTATGGGAAGATGACGACACATGATGAAAAAATCTCACTCCGTGTAGGCAAACGTTGCACACAATATATTTGACTCTGAAGGGCCACAGTCAGCCATATCTTTGGTTTTAGTCTACAATTAGCAGTGAAACAGTAAGGATTGTGGGTGAAAGGTTTTACTCATGCTAACATCTAAATGATAATGTTGCAGGTTCACAGGAAACCATAGGAATGAAAATGGTGACGTTGTTATGCTCTTAAATTACTCATGATGGGACTTGAGGTACGGATTTGTTTTGAATTAAAAGCAAAAAATGAAATACAAAACGGGGGTGAACTCACGTAACAAACATTTTGGAAGTTGTGGACTAAGCAAGCCGTTTGGAAGAAAGAGCTTGTTCTCCAGTGCATGCTTTCATCGATTACACCGTCTCGGTTATGAAGCCCCTTTAACTCTTTCTAAAATCATAAAAATAGCCATAGAAATGCACCTGACTCCATTTTGTTCTTCAGAAGAAGTAAATGTCAATGTTCAGAGTCTAAGCACCCAGGTGGACACCACCAGAAAAGCACTGCTCCCATTTCACAGAAACCCAGCTAAAATGTTCTTTCTGTCAAGAGCCATTAATAGCATCTACAAGCACAAGAATATTCTCTTAGATTAACTAAATTAAAGGCAAGAACCAAGTGAAAGGCAAAATGCAGTATTATCTCAGTGGAATAAAAAAAATATATACAGGTCAAAATCACTACACTTACAACAATATTCAAAATAAATTTCTTTAAAATAAAGTAACTTTTAATTAAAAAATTGATTTTAACAGATAGCCAGCATAAGAAAATAATGAAAAATAAGTTTGTTTTCAGGATGCAAATATTGCACGTTTGCGTGAATGGGATATTTTCCACACAGGCTATTGGTGTCTGACTGCATCATTGGAAATCCTTTCAGGAAGCCCAATGCATTGAAATTCACTGATTCCTGCACTTCTGTATTGATCAACAGAACCCCAGACATATAATCAAGTGGCTTAAGCCGGTCCCCCACTCTGACCCACTCAGGGCACATATTGAGCCAGGGCACAGCCCAGTGTATTTGCTAATTTATTTTCATTGTTCTATTCAGCAGCACGGTTAGCTGGGCCTCACCAAATGTTAAGCGAGTGGCCAGCCTGCCTACCAGGTAATTGTTCTCTACTTCCACAGAGGACCATGCTTCATATTTAGAGATCTCCGCCTGCCTGTTGGTGCTCAAGATAAAGCTACCTTCATATAATTCTGAATGTTGTTATTCTGTTTGAGAATGGGTTAGTACACAGAATCTCAGTACTCTTCCATATTTGCTCTGGCATTCCTCCTCTGAGCAAAGTGTTCCGTACTATGGGCTCTCCTAAACATGGGAATTCATAATGTCACTGAAATCTCGATTTTCACAAAGCATAAGGCTACACAAAAGAACTGATGTAGTAATGTGCTGACTCCTTCTATAACCTTCTTAAGAATGAGACCCACATTAAAAGGTAGATGAACCTTGTCTTGGGATGGAAGACCATGTATAGATGTTAACATTGTGTCTTCTTCCGAAATGGTCCAGACGTACGTTATCCAATGTATAGAAATAAAAGACAGGAAAACCTTCTCCTTAATATAAAGATGGCAAGTACAAAGAAAGTGACCTATCTGGTCTCAAAACGTCAAAAGTGGATCACTAAAACACTGGCCAATAGAGTTGTCTCATTAGTAATCTAAGAAATGAAGGAATGTACCCTGTAGTTCCACTATTTACTGCTTGTATAAATTGTGCATTTATAGGCGAAATAGACAGTTTTACACTACCCAGTAAGTAAGCATCACTGTTGGTCTTTTGACCAAGATAGATGCCCTCTCAGAGATCTACTGCTTACACATTTGCACATTCTTTGGCTTCTCCAGCCAGTAGGCAAGCACACCAAGGATTGAGCTGTCAAATAGAACTCAACAATTCCAATAGTCTGTAGGGTCCCACAGTCAATCACCCTAGTGCCAGGAGCAAATGCATTATTGCTAAGATCTCAATCACATAATGGAATAACTGAACCTTTTGAAAGGCCGAAAGGATCTACTTTCCACTGGGGTTGCACACCTGACGGTTCCAGAGCTGAATGGGGGAGTATACATGATGGTCCCATATACCTGGCCCCACTCTCAAGCATGGACGTACACTCATGGTTCCAACTACTGAGTACAGAGGCACACACTAGTTCCCATAATTCAATGGGGGTACACATACACTGGTTCACCTCTCCTACATACAATGGTAAAAATGTCCAGTATGGATGTATACTCAATTGATCCTCACTTAACAGTCAAACCATTATCAGCTGTCCAAATATACTATGGGGAAGTGCATTCAACTTTTCTATTTAAAAAAAAATTAATTAATGGATGACACATTAACGCCCAAATGATCCATGTGCCCAGCTGGAATGCACATATGATTGTCTTGCTGCCCCATTACAACGCACTCTTACTGGTCCGATGGCCCACCATTGACATCATTGCCAATTAATGTACACACTCATGAAATATCATACAAAATATCAAAGCAACTTACCGTTCATCAATGTTAGAGTATGAAAATTCCTTGTGGTCCCACAAACGTACCACAGAACCAGGATATTGTACAATAACAACAATAAACTGCGAAATTCTTATTAAATAAAGAATGGAGTTGATTTTTTTTATAAAACAATACTGTACACTAAAAAATGCCCCTACAGTAATACACAAGTTCAAAGACGCAAAACCCACAGAGTGGTTTAAAACAGGAAATAAAATAACAAATCTGCTTCGTACTGCTGTTACTGATCTGAAAGACATATACCTATCCATTTATTTTGCCAACCCAACATTTACCACAATGGATAAATATCAACAACATTTAAGAGGCTTTGGTTGCCCTTTGGATATTTGACCTATGACTCCCTTCACGTGCTTTAAATTTCACCTTTGAAGAAGTAGGCACTGCTAAATGTCTAACTTCAAATCATATGGAAGAGCAGCCCTAATGCAATTGTAATAAATCACATATGAACTCCTCTATGGAAAGCAGTGCAATCTCAAGAAATCAACAGTTTGCAACGAAAATAAAACCTTAAACTGCCATGCCCATGTAAACCCAGGGAAGAGGAGAAATGGACTGGGCCACAGAGACATGATGCAAATTCCCAACATGAAGGCACCTCTGAAACACATTCATGGCTCGTTTAGAGACCGGCAGAGGCTGACATGAGCCCATCTCCGACCAGGCAGACTGCGAAGTATCTGCTTGCAAGCAAATGGGAAACTTGCTCAGAAATTCTAATGTCGCACAGAGCAGGTAATGGAAGGGACTGTGCAGGCCTTAAAATGTAGAAGCATCAAGATTATTCACAAACCAACAAATGACATACAGTGATATGACAAATGCAAAATGAGGAAAGAAGGGATGGAGCAATACCAGCCATACAATTCGAATGATCATACAGTATTAGAAACAGAACTGAGCAAAATCTGCCACAGTACATAAGGGTGTGCAAAAGTACAGCAAATCCTCAAAGGTTACAGAGGAAATCCAATTCCAATGTTCAACAGAAGCCATGTCTTTGCCCCAACAGTGTTTGATCCTAAAATGAAAAAGTGCAAAACATTTAGAAATTGTATCATGTTTTAGAATCAAGAATAAAGGCAGAGAGGAGGGCGCTAGCCAGTGGCTGGAAATGATGGCAAACCGATGATGAAGACAGAGCCAAGCTCTACCATTTCAGCAGTCAGGGTAAGTAGTCAAACCAGAAACAGCAGGAGGCTTTTGAATGTTCTCTTTGGGGATGATTCGCTGACCATACCCGCTACAAGACCACCAGTTAAAACACAAAATCCACGTTACAGTGTTGTGACCACATGAATAAAAGCTACGATGCAAGCCCATAAATCACCAGTAAGCTTTTTGCATTCATTTTTGGTACAGTTCCGTTTGTAGTGCAATTCGAGCCCTTATATCCCTTTTCAATGCGGAACGGTAGATTTGCCGAGCTGTTAAGCATTATTTTGCACATGGTTTCCTCCGGACTGTTAATCAGGTGCACACAAAAATTTCAAGAGCCATAAAGACACCACCATGTGAAATCCACTTTAAGGCAACAGACGCAGGTAGAAAGAGAGAGAAGCAGCAGATTGCGTGCTGTCATAGGTAGTGGTCCTTGGTAATGCTTTTTCTGTCTTCTCTAGAGCTCAGGCCATTGCACTGTGTGCTTCTTTGGACTGGTGAGGAACCATCACTGCAGTGAACAGTAGAGAGGGCTCCAGCCCTTCTGAATGCCGACCCTGAGAGAGAGGTAGGAGGGCAGCCAAGTGCTGCAGGGAGGCCTTGCTTAAACAATGCACCACTTGGCAGACTGCAGCCAAGCAAAGGTTCAAAATTCCCTGTTTCCTCCATTTTCAATTGTGCAGATGCAGACCCCTTTCCAGGTTGTATCTGCATGGGTCCTTAGGCCCGTTAAGGCGTCCACTTCCCTTCTTTGTAAGCCACCTTGTGGATGTGTCTGCTACTTGGCCTCTGGTGGGTTATACTCAGTTTCCCCAGATGACACCTGGGAGATTCGTCGGGTAGAACCCCAAAGTCTTCTGGAAAACTGTCCTGTCTTCACCTGAAGGAAATAGAGCAAGAATGAGTTAGAGAATGACCTTAGTGGTTAGAAGACACATCATGCATAGAGCCTTTTTACATTAAGTTCTTTCCTCGTTCCACATTATTAGCTTGCGAGTCCTAAACTGTGCAGGTGAATGGTGCATGTGGACTGTATTGGGTGTGTCTTCTTTCCGTAAGATGGAGCTGAATGAGAGGAAAGTGAATCAGCTGTAAGGGAACAAGGGCAGTTTAGATGGAAGCTTTTTGTAAAAGAAACCCAAGCTTTATGTGTCGACTAACTGGTTTTGCCAAGACATATTTGCCCTATGTTTTATTTCTCTTTATGGGAGATTTTGCAACTATTCATTACTGATTTAGCTTCAGGCTAAGCTCACTCTTGCTTCTATTTCTTGAACTCTTCATGAGTTCTGACTGACATTATTTGTGCCTCATTTTCTTAGAATAGGGATTCTTTCCTTCAGGGAATGTGCTCTATGCAATTATGATATACTCTGTATTTATTCTATTTTTTCTATTATCAATCCTTTAACCTGATTGATGTCGGACTAATGAATGAAGAGTCACAGAATCTTACATTTTAATTGGAAAACAAATACCTTTTAAACTACTCACAACTCTGGTTATTGCCTAAAATATGTATTTGCATTTGATTATTTGCCCATGTTTATGAAGAAGTTCTTTGGTCATACATGGTGGAAAATATTGCATTGAGCGGATACAAGGGTAATGGTAATAAAAGGTAATGGTGTTTTTGCAAGGAGAGATTACTGTGAGATTTCCTTGCAAACACTGCCCAAAGATTCTCTGCGTGCCTTTGCTGCTCACACCATCTTTATATCCACTCAAAGGTATCCATTCTCTGCCAAATCCTCTCTTCTCCACCTTGCCCATGCTGCCCACATCCCCAACTTCTGTGCACTTTCCTATTCATATTTAAGAACCCAAGGAGAAGTACGGTGCGAACAGCCATCACATCGCGGCTGTTACATCACATGCTGTTACGTTGCATGCGTTACAATGGATGCAAAGTTACCACGCGTACACAATAAGACGTATCACATTACATTGCATGCACTTTTAAATGCATGCTCTTTTAAAACCCATGTGATGTAATGGACGGCCGCCGAGACAGACGTGTGCCAGGACAGAGACGAGGAAGAGACAACGTCGGAACCGTAAGAGAGGAACCACAAGGAGAGAGAGGTAAGGGACAGTGTTTTAGGCTTTAGGGCTTAGGGTTGAGGGTAGTGTCAGGAAGTCATAGGGTAGTGTTTTAGGGTTTATGGTAGTGTCAGGGGGTATTGGTTGGTGTACTGTTTTAGGCTTTAGGGGAGTGTATTGTTTTGTTCTGTAGGGTACTGCTGTGGAGTGTGTGTTATGTAGGGTAATGTATTAGTGTGGGGGGTGTTATTTGGAAAAACAAATTGCGATGTAAAAGCATGCTAGGGATTTGGGTGCATTGTAAAGGGATTTTGTATGACTTTCAAAGGAAATGCGAAGTAATGGTTTGCGCTGTATAAACTTGCATTGTAACGGTACATGCAAACTAAAAACTGCGATACATCGCAAACTAAAACTACTAAAACAACGCATGCCTTTGCATACTCATACATCCTAAGTGTGGAGATTATTGAATATTTAGTCTATCATAAAACCTCCCACCGATTATAACAAAACATTAAATGTTTGATGGGCCATTGATTCTTAGAGTGTCATTACACAGATCACACAATTTCAGTAACAACTGATAACTAAGGATTGTTTTCGTTCTTTAAGGCAGGGGCGGCTCCTCCTTTATGGCGGAGGAGCATCGCCACCCTGCTGAAAGCCAGCAAAGGAGTAAGGACAAAAATAATAAAAATGTTTCATCAACATTTTATTTTTACCCCTGCAGGCTGCGAGGGAGGGGCATGGCCTCTCATGCTGATGCTGCAGCACCAGGGAGAAGGGGGGAGTGGTGGGCACTGCCAAGTGCTCATTACAGTTTGGCCAGCCTTCTGGGCCCAGCCAAACTGTCATGCGCACTTAGCCTTTCTCCACCTATCTGCATTGTACAGCTGGGTGGAGAAACCAACATAGAGTGTGAGCCTATGTCTGAGAGCCGAACCGAGGTGCTCAGACCAATCCCAGCACTGCTCACATGCTGAAAATAGCATTCCCAGCATGTGAGCAGCACTAGAATTGGGAGCTGAGTGCCTGCGCACTGTGTTGCAGGCTCCTGGCAAGGCT
Source organism: Lissotriton vulgaris (assembly GCF_964263255.1). Classification (NCBI taxonomy): domain Eukaryota; kingdom Metazoa; phylum Chordata; class Amphibia; order Caudata; family Salamandridae; genus Lissotriton; species Lissotriton vulgaris. The sequence continues at coordinate 273,194,283 of NC_141698.1, read as the reverse complement.
GGCAAGGACGGGCGGATCAGGGGCAAGGTACGGCTGTCTGAGCAGGTACGTTTTCTTTTTTTATATATATACTTGTTTGTTTGTTGTGTGTACCTCTCCCCACCCCACCACTTCATACTACGAGTGGCAGTTACTGCTTTAAGGATGCTGGATACTCAACCACCAACGCAACATGCTTCTTCATCCTGAGTCCATTTCTCACTCTGGATTGAATTCTGTTTTATCGAGGGAAACTTTCTAAAAAAGCCTTGTTTGATACTTTAACTGAAGGTAGCTTGTGTGCATTTCAACCCTTCGTTAATGCGCAATCTAAATTACCACGAAAACTGTGAGAATTCTGCATACATCTCAAAATATATAATTTTATTTAGAATAAGCTGTTCGTATTTATGAAGTGCTGCAGATAAGTAACGGTGTGTAGTAGTGGCAATGTTGAATAATCATGTGTAGAAGTAAAGTCCCTCAAGAAGTAAGGGGACACTCCATGACACATCTTCGTATTTGAAGTGCCTCTACCTACTCACTAATGTAGAAATATTACATTTATATGATAGGGTAGACATTCCTCATGTTACACATTCAGACATCACATAGTGTAAAAGGCTGAAGTTAAGGAGGAAAAGCAAAGACTAGCTGAACTGTGGAAAGAATGAGAAAGAGAACAAAAGACTTCCTGGTCAGCTTGAAAGAGGGCAAAAGGGCTGGATTGAGAGAATGAAAACAAAGTAGATTAGTGAGTTAGACTGTGAGAGGAAAATGAATAAGAACAAATAAGAGTGAAAGGATGCAAGGGTAGCTAATTGTGAAATTTTTATACCATTTTGAAAGCATTAGACAAATTATTAAGAATAAAGACGAAGACAGAGAGAACAATGGGTTAGAATGCAGGAATTAACAAGTGAATAAAAGGGAGCAGAAAAGAGAGAAGACCAAAAGAACTGGAAGGGAGGCCGAGCGAGACAATACATATGCCTCAATATACCCAGTTCCATATCTCAAGGAAACAGTGCTGAATTCATTTCTCACCTCGGAAGGCTGTCCAGCTCCCACCACAATCAGCTTCCCATCATCCAGCCCAACAAGGATATGGCTATTTTCTTTGGTCACAGAAACACAGTGTATCGGCACCTTCATGGGCATCGGAGGCACTGCCACTTTAAGACTGAAAAATACAAGAAAAGACCCATGACACATCCAGAAAATTTGCATGGAAAGACAAAATAGCATTTATGCACTTTATGACTAGGAACTGGAGGGAATCATTGAATTAATTTCCTAGAATCACCCCAGAATGCAGAGCCCACTCTAAAGGTTGATTGTGACCTTAACTGCCCACATCCAGACATTGCAACAAGAAGTGATCAACCAGAAGAAGTATTACCTACAGATTAAGGACTATATGTGAAAGAGTCACTACAGTAAGTAATCTGTCCCCTTTCTATTGACTTGCTTTGGTTGTGAAGATCACATATATATTGTATTGGAGGTTAGAAATATAAAGCTTGGATGGCGCAATGTTCCACCTTGACCAGCTCCTTTCCCCTGTAATGGCCCACGAGACCAAGAGAATTGTAGGAGGGTTGGTAGTTCAGTATTAGAAGAAGTATACTACGTAATTTGTACACAAAGTAACTTTCAGTGCCTTTTTGTCCCCATGTGAGAATATTGCAGAGAACCCCATCTGAGCAAGAATTACATGCAGAACCTCTGTAAAAAAGAAAAGTGACACCCATCGAACACTTGTAGAGAGAAGGGCTCATAGTCCTTGTGGAGACCTCTTGAACAACAGGCAAGGCTTTAATGCAAAGGCATTGCCTAAAAGCAAGGTATTAAGAGTATTTCTTAACACAAACACAAACGTGAAGAAAAAGAAAGATACTAGTTATAACAACTGTCCTCAACCACCAGCCAGTTAAAAAAGTCTACTCTGAGTTAGCCTGTTATCGACAAACGTGCCCCCCCCCCAAATCCCTATGAGCCCAGGGACCCCAAACACACACCACAAATTTGTAACCAAAAGTACCTCCCAGCCCACTACAAAGGCACAGCCCTCTGAGGCAAATATACATTAAGGAGACCATCAGAAATGGATCATGCCTTTAATAGAAGAAACTGGAACACAAGCCATGACTTCAAGGGGTCGGTAGAAACTGTCCATAATCCTGCCTCAAAAATCTTCAACAAATGATGGAGGGAATACTGAATGATTCAAACATTCACCCCCAGTCAAGAGATCTGGGTTAAATCCATCATTCTTTTGCCCACTAAGCCACCCCAGTTTGGACCCCAGTCTTGACCCTGTGCCTCATGGGAACAGTCCAGACCGAACTGCCAAGCCAGGTCCTCCCTTGACCGGAAACAAGCATACTGGAACCGGTTTCATGGTATGTCACCCTTCATCAACCAGGCTAGTTAGAATCCAGTGGCAAAGTGAGCAAGTGACCCATGTCTGGGCATACCCACCCCATTTAGGGCGAAAAGTGTTAGGGCAAACAAATGATGGACAGAATGCTGAATGATTCAAACATTCTATCCCAGTCAAGAACTCTAGGGTGGTATGGTGAGCAAAAGAATGATGGATTTAACCTAGATCCTTGTGACTGGGGAAGAATGTTTGCAATGGCCAGCACTCCGTCCATCAATTGTTTCTTTAGCATATGTTGCCCTAAGTGGAAAGGGTATGCCCAGATGTGGGTTCCCGTGCTCACTACACCACTAGATTCAAGCTAGCCTGGCTGATAAAGGGTGACGTCCTAAAACTTGTCCGAGGATGCTTGTTTCTGGTCCCGGCAGGACCTGGTTTGGCAGTTCGGGCGGGACTATTCCCACGAGGAACAGGGTCAAGAATGATTGCATATGGCTGGGTCCATACTGGGGTGGTGTGGTGAGCAAAAGAATTATGGATTTCACCCAGATCCTTGTGACTGGGGGAATGTTTGCATTGTCCAGCATTCCGTCCATCAATTGTTTCTCTTTCCAAAAACTTCAGGACCTAGAAACCCATCTTTCCACAAGGAGCTGCACTTGAGACCACAAACAAAGTAGAGTCACAGGCACTGTAGGGTCCCCCAGAGTGCCCATCTCACCAGAGAAGATTCTCACCCACATTTACTGCCAACATGAATAGAAGCCACCTCAAAAGCCTGATAATTCTGACAAAACCAGGAAAAGCAGAAGGTGGGTGTTCAACAAAGACTCGTCAAATTAATAATAACCTCAAAAGGTTATTCAAACATAGACTCCAAAATGAAAATTCTACAGGACTTCAGGAGAAAAAAGACAATATGAAGTTCCTACAGACTCAGTTGGGAGAAAGTTTATTGGAGACTACCTGGAAGGCATTGAGCAAACAAAGTTTTCTTTCTCCCTCCAGAGGCTGTCAATAACTGTTTTTTAAAAGCATGCACCACTTCATGAAAATAACATATCAGAAGCTAGAATGTCTGGCAAGAAAAACACACAAAAACCCTTCAGCAGGAGCTAGGGAGATGGTAGATGTCCAAGTGCCATGGACTGCTCTGTCAGCAAGGTGCATGAAAGTTAGATGATTTGAGTCCTGGCAATAAGCTTGGCCCCTTTACAAATTCTATTTTTCTTGACAAAAATTATCCCACATGCACGTCCCCTGGCATAGGTCAGGAGAAAGAGGCGCTGGTAATGATAATAAGCTACTGTATGAGAAAATCCGCACTGTGTTTTTGCCTAGGACCATGTTTACACTTGAAATATCCCTTCTTAACTTTACAAAGCTCTGTTACAGGTAAAACTGTAAATTTACTAATATTTGGAAAAATATATGAATCTTTGCTTTGCACAAATATCCTGAAATCTCCAAGTCCTAATTTTACAAGTGCAATATATCGCATTGTGATATAACCACTGAGGCCATTGGTGATATAATGCACGGTCATTTGTCACTTTGGAGAATTATGGTTCTATTAAATACCAAGATGTGTGACCTGTGAGGTTTATAATGTAACTTGTACGTGCCCTAGCTTAAGGTGTTTTTAAGGAATATCTTTGGCTTCTGTCATAACATACTAACAAAGCCCAGCAAACCATGCAACATTTTTTGCTAACTAAACTTGAGATTTTTTTGTCAATAACTTTGTTTTTATAATAATATACTTTGAGAAGGCATACCATATTTATGTGCTTTTTCAGCAGACCCTGGACCGCACATATGAATAGTGTCTATTTCCACATAACAAGTTTATCTTACCTAGATTACAGACCACCTACTCACAGACATGAGTCTGCCTACCTGGATCTGGGTCCACCTAAACTGAGCTGGGTCTATCTCCACAGACATTGCTTGACTTGTGTGGGCCTGCACCGGACAACTGCAAGCGGGTCAACCACACAAACTGAACCTGTGTAGACCTCCCTAATAGTCAATCCACCAGGTTAGAAGTTGCTAAGTTGACAGACCACTACTGACAACCGTAGCTGCTGTCAAATCACGTTCATGCAAATACAAGTACCATTGACTGCAGTGCTTTAAATTAACAATTGTATAACAATATTATTGCTTCATGTCATCAATATTAAATCTCGCTAGACCTCATGTGTTCATTCATTGTTGTCCTTCATTGACTGCATTCAAACAACATTTCTACAATTGGTACACAAAGTGTTGTCATGTTATTAAGCGATTAAGCTCTATATAAAGCTTAAAATAATAAATAAATCTGAATTTGCTGCCACATCCTACTCAGACATTTGCCATCAGAACTGGCTCACACTCTTGCAGATCACAGTTTTCCTGTGCAAGTCTCTCTCTCCCTAGGAACAATGGCAACTGTCTTTTTTCCACTTCCGTAGATCAAACTCACAATTCACAATGTGATGCCATAGTGATTGCTTCTACAGAGTCTGCCAAAACAAATGAAATCGGTAGCAGCCATAGCCAGGATCTGAACATTAAACCTTTAGAGCGTAGGGTTGGAGGGTAGGTTGAAATTGACAATTTAAATGGCAATTTGGTAATCTGAGATCATCTGCATTGAACAAATTAGAGTCATTAGTGAAACTTCTCAATGTCCTTTGTCTACAGAAAAATTGTTCACAGTATTGTGCGACTATGTGTGGAACATGTTCTGAAGTGCCTATATGCCAAACCACACAAACTGTGTTCCATAGACGATCATATAATACATTACTTTATTTATTTGACAAAGGTCCAAATTGGTAGGTCTTACAGAGTCGTGTACAGTTAAAAGATATGAAATTCAATTTTCAAAATGCTTTATTCGGTTTGTACAAGTACAACCATATAGCAACACATAAATACAGTTTCAGGTTTATATTCATGTGAATTAAATGATAAAACATTTAAAATAACAGCATTATCCATACCACACTTTTTTGGTTCAATTTGTAGTACAACAGAATCACATTAGGGAGCTAGGTTAGGATTAATTACTCTATATATTCTAACAGCAAATATTATACAGTTGGTAAGTGTAAAGGACAAGAATTCAAAGAACCTATTATATACATAAAGTGCTATTGCTATAAACATGTCAATAACTATAAATATAAAGTGCAAAAGGGCAAAAGGTTATTTTGTCAATATAGTCATTATAGCAGCAATTTTATTTACAATAGATATCTGTGCAAAAAACGCATATGCAAAGACTCTAGTGCAAAAAAGCAAATTCCACATTAAAATGTAACATTTGAATTTAATCACCCTAGCAACAATTATTACACAGTAGGTAAGTACAAAAAAAGTGCAGATGTAAGGTGCTAAAATTTGGAAGACGTACTGTGTACAAAGTGCTATTGACATATCAAATAAATATAAAGTGCAGTAGAATATTTTATCACTATAGATGTTATAGCAGCAGTTAGATGTAAAGTGCAGTAAATATTATATCACTTACAGAGTCGTGTACAGTTAAAAGATATGAAATTCAATTTTCCCATTTTTCAAATGACTTTTGCTCAGCCTTCCATCAACCATGCACATTTACGTATGTGAACTGTTATTAGACCAATGTAGAATTTTAGTTCAAAGATACAATTATTCAAGACATGCAGAGCGCAGTGTTATTTGATTTTCTTCACAGAACGGCAGAGCCACAATACATCATTTCCAGGAAAAGGAAACAATTTTCAGCAAACTTTGTTTAACCGTGTCGAATTAGTTATGATTTGCTAGCCATTTCTACATTCTTCCAAACTAGTACTTCTATGGTACACTGAGTAGGAAAGCACAACCTGGGAACCCCGAGTAACCGCCCCCTAGCACGTTACCTTGTCAAACACATGTATACATCTATGACCCCAATTAACTAATAACGTTCCACAAAATGTAGATGTAGATGTCTACCAAATGTTCTGAAAAAATTTGGTGTGCATTGCTATTTGTTAAAGCAGAAAACACTTTGCAGCAAAAAAAAATGTTGTTCTTTACTCCCAAAGCAATTGCACAAATGATTAGTGCTGGCATAGGTAGCGCAGTGGCTTTTACCAGAACATCTGCCTCCTGAGGTTGCAATTGCATCATGCTCATTTGTTAAAAGGAAACCTATCACTTAATGCAAATGAATCTCAAAGCTCTGTGGTTTAAATTTTTAGCAACTAGGTAGGCCTTGGAGGCCAACTGTAAATGGAGTTTAATATTCGAGCCAGCATATGCCTCAAGAAGAAGCAGCAATATTATTTACAGGGTCAAAATTCCAAGGCTGCTAAAGTCTCACCCAGGACTAAGTCTAAGGATCTGAAGTCCATGGTTTTATTCCATACGTTCATAGTGTAAAACAACAAATGAAATTATTTGTGATTCTGTTGATTCCTTTTAAAAATTGGGTGATAATTTGTTGAGAATTCTTTGAGACTAATCCATGGATATTATCTAACCATGATACTTGATGAGGGACATGGCCTGGCGGCGATGGAGTAAGCAGCAAAGCTCCAGATCTCCGTCTGACAGACTGTCACTATAATCCATCCTGACCCTCCAGACAGCTGAACCGGACCAAATAATCGATCCAGACCCGCAATTTGGTGAGAGGGCACCCTGAGGTGGCAAGACGTTTCGTGGCAGCAATGAAACGAGCACCCGAGGGAGCGTGGCCTCCTCGAAATGGCAGCAACCAACGGAAATTGAAGGAGGGAACCCCCGGCATCTGGTACTGCCCCCGGAGTGTTGGCGGAGCCGAGAAGGTATGGAGCCCGCCACAATCCAAGCCTGCGGGGTGCGCTGGGTCCTGGCTTGCAGGGGACCATTGAGTGGAGAAGAGAAGGTGGATTGCAACTGAAGAGGTGACAGAGGAAGGCACCCTCCAAAGAGTGAGGCAAGTGAAGAAAGGAGCCCAGCTGTGCGATTCCCTTCACGATGTGGTAAGCAGCGGCTGCGGGCGGACCCAGGAGAGAGACCGCCATCTTGGGTGAGACAGCCGTCTCCTCTGTCCTCCTGGCGTCCCTAGTAGACCCCCAGCGGGACAAAGTGGATGACGAAGTGGGTGCCATGGATTGAGGAGCTGTTGAATTTATTCTTTTTACAGTATTCCCAGCACGAAAACTGCCATTTGCCAACACGTGTTTCGTCTGTTACGAGACATTTTCAAGGCGATATGCGTAAGATTTTTACGATGTGGTCTGGAGTATAGTATCAAGCGGAGGTGTCCTGTGCCCTATCAAGACAATAGGTGTACACAAAAGAGATTTGATATTATAACGATGCTTGTCCAAATACGCAAAGAAGTTGCAGATGAGTCCTTCACAACTTGTTCCAGTGCGAGATTGTCTAAATCCAGGCAATCCCTAGTCTCTCTGGCACATGTGTCTAATGTGACTAAAAGCAGACTCTGTATATGGGCTAACGTTCTCTAGTACAACAACTTCTGGCTTCAGTGTCGTAACCAAAAGCGGGGCGTGCTGCCAAGTTTTTATTCCCAGTACTATTGAACGACGTCCGTAACTTTCCGGAAAACACGCTCCACTAAGTGGAGAAACCCTGATAAGTTTCCAACTACTCGTCCTAAGAGGTCTACACGGCAACGTGTATTCCTTCTCACTGCATCGAGTCCAGTATTGCTGGGATTCACATGGACACAGACCCGACCTGTAATCCCAACATGAAAGCTCCGCCCGGAGGCACTAGATGATCAGGATTTCAGGGAAGGGATCCGGATGAAAATCACACAATACTTTGAGGGCAACGCAGGGACAGCTTCCTCCACAATGATGGAGTGGGACGCCTTTAAGGCGGTTCTGCGAGGTTACTGCTTAGCGGAGTGCAAGGGGATTAGGCAAACGCTAATCTCGGAGATAAGCGGGGAAATCCAGACAGAAGTGCAGGACGCTAGGGAGGAAGTAGCGAAGCAAACATAATCGAAGCTTCTCATACATTCTAAGCAATATCGGAGTAGGGCACACGTGGAAAGAGAGAAGTCCGGATCTCTACTAGCATGGCTGACTAACCCCAACAACAGACATTCCCCGAAAGTGGAATTAGAGGACCAAGCGGGCACTAGATGCTTTACCCAGGAGGCAATTAATACCATCTTCGCACAATATTATACAGGACTATACCAGAGCCCCGCGGGGCAAGACGATCCGCAGCACGGGAATACCCAGAGGGCCACAATTGTCTAGACTAGAGCTAGGTGAGGAGGAGGTACTAGGGGACGACATCACAGAGCAGAAGGGAACAGGGGGCCATAAAAAGTATGGCACGCAACAAAACCCCTGGCACTGACAAGATGCAGGCGGAGTTTTATGGGACATATACGGAAGAATTGGCTCTTAGACTAACAGGACCCTACAACGCAGCCCACAGGCCAGAGTTCTCCCGGAGAGCTCCAGAGAAGCACTCATTGTTCTGATACTAAAGCCAGGGAAGCCTGCACACGTCCTTTCAGCCTATCAACCCCTTTCCATGTTAAACATGAACTATAAAAATAATAAGTAAAATCCTAGCAACCTGACTATTACCCTACATGACTAAGTTAGGGCACCCGGACCAGGCTGTGTTTATCCAGGGACAAAACACAGCGATCAACATACGGCGGCTCCTAGCTATCATGGACTCATGGGATCACGACATACCCGAGGCAGCGGTGTTCGCAGTGGACATCGAGAAGGCCTTTGATAGCCTTGAGTGGTCCTTCCTCTATGTAGTGCTGGATGCAATGGGTCTGAGAGGTGGTTTCGCTGCATGGGTGAGACTGTTGTACACCAAACCTATGGCAAGAGTGTGCACAGGTAAAAGAATATCCGGAATGCAGGCGGTACAGTGGGGAATGCTTCAGGACTGCCCCTTCTCCCCACAGATGTTTGCCCTAGCAATGGAGCCCTTAGCTTTCCGAGCGAGACAGGGACAGCCCTTCAGAGGCCTTGTGGTGAGAGGCCTGAGGCATCACATAGCACTATATGCAGACTATCTACTGATCTTCCTCCAAGACCTAGAGGGGGATCTGCAGGGAGCACAGACCATGCTCCGGGAGTTTGGCAACCTGTCAGAACTCAAAGTTAATTGGCATAAGTTGGAACTATTCCCCATGGTGCCACACACACCACCGCCCCTGGTATTGAATACCCTTCAATTTGAGCCCCAATGCCCGTCATATCTGAGAGTAAGAATCTACCATGAAACAGTAGGAGGGCAATGTGGGCAGTGCAGTAAGCTCTCTGAGAGCTTCTATGGGCTTCTGGGAAACCTTGCCATGGTCTATTGCTGGAAGGGTTGCCCTGCTGAAGATGGTGGCCCTGCCCTGTCTGCTGTACTTTTTTGGCACCCTCCTAGTATGGATCCCAAGGGAAACGTTTAAGTACATGGATTCCATGATCACATCGTTCCTATAGGGAACAGGATGCAGGCGAGTGGCTCTAACCACACTGAAACATTCTTCGGCAACAGAAGGGATGGCTGTGCCAGATTTAGAGCTATATTACCTGGTGGCACAGCTCAACTGGCTGATACAGTGGCTGGCAGCGGGGTGGAACCCGGAAAGGATCCAGTATCCATTAGTGCCGACAGAGGCAGAACAGGCAAAACTGCCTTCGTACTCGCAGTAGCAGACATTAATCACCTTGCTTTCCATAGTGTCTTGTGCTAAGTGCTGGTCCAGGTTCCTTCAGCACACAAATCATAGAATCCTGTACTCACTGAGTTACCAATGACACTACTTCTAGGCCTCCCGCAACTAGGGAGCGGAGCAGGTATAGAAGACTGGGAAGAGGCAGGAGGACTGAGAGAGGGAGACCTATAACGTGACTCTGAAATGCTCCCCTTTGAGGACTTTCGGGCAGAATATGACCTGCCCCAGGGTCACTTCCTACTACAGAGGGCAATCACCATGGGTATGAAGAAACACTGGGAGACCGGAACAGTGGACCCACAAGCGCTGGACGGCTGCCAGTATGTTGCCACATTTACGGGGAGGATAAAAACAGTTCATGGCCCTGTTTAGGCAGGAGACTAAGACATTTAGAAGCCGATGGAGCGATTGTGATTGCAATGGGAGGAAGATCTAGGGATCCTGCTCCCAGAGGAGGCCTGGGAGAGTATAGTTGAGAGAACATTAAAAGCAACCAGAAAAGCAAGGTTCATACTAATTAACTATTACGTCTTACAAAGGGCCAACCTCACTCCAGCACGCTTTAGGAAGCACTTCCATGTTGGGGTAGCAGCATGCCCTAGGTGAGGGTTTAGAGAGGCACACATACTACACATGGTCTGGGAATGCCCCAAGTTTATTCTATTCTGGGAACAGGTCCTCCACATTTTAGGAGCAATCGTGGATAAAGAGATCCCACACACCCCAGGACACTGCATACTGACCTAGTTCCCACATACAGTCAGGACCAAAAAGACAGCGAAATTCCAGGATTTGGCATTGGTACTAGCCAAACTGGAGATCAGTGGAATTGGAAGTCAGCAGGGGGAACAAGGGTTGGAACATGGAAGCACAAGCTTAAAAAATGGGCAAGTGCGGAGGGAGGATACTATTGGCAGAGGCAGGACGGGGCATAGGCACCACTGACTGAGCCAGAGCATGGGGACAATCAGTGGAAGAACTATCGGCACCCCAGCAGGAACAGGAGCAGCCAATTCGAGAAAGAGCAAGCCAGATAGAGGAGACAGGTCCTCCCCAGGAAACCCTTTCAGTGACACAAGACACATGACGCACGCAATCAAAAGATCCTACTGTAGGAATATACTAATCGTCAACCACCTGCGGGGACAGAGAGAACAATAAGCGGAAGCGACCTAAGAGGGAGAGAGGGTTGGGGGGGTGAGCAGGATACTAGATGAAAAGTTTGGGTATAGAATGCCAGCAATGCATTAAAGCACAAGTTACTACTTGTGTAACGATATATCTGTAAGAGACATTAGTTAGTGATAGATTCTTTACCTTAGAATATCCCCAGGCGTCAGACTGGATCCGGAAATTTTTTGCGTAGCAGTACCCATGCGCGTCCGTAGGCATCGTCCGCGGCTCCGCGTCTGTCGTCGGCATCGTGGGTGCCGTGATGACGTCGTCGGAGTACTTAGACGCCGCCTCCGCGTGCTGACGTCAGTTCTTATACACAGCTTTTCCACGCCAGAAACGCAGAGCCATGGTAAAAACCAACACTGGTGCCATGAAACTAGGGCCCTGAAAGGGGATGACCGTAACCCAATATATCGGTTCGCAGAACGGGGAGGATGGGTGGGTCGGTAAGGAATCTATCACTAACAGATATCTCTTACAGAAATATCATTACACAAGTAGTAACTTGCGCATCTGAAAGAGACATGTTAGTGATAGATTCCTTATCTTAGAATAGATACCCCAGCAATACCAACCCTGGTGGTGGGTCTGCGAACCAATAATCACACCAGAAAGTCCTGGAGGACGGAGCGGCCAAAGAAGCCATCCCTCCGGACTTGGCTGTCCAGGCAGTAGTGTCTTGCGAACGTGTGCAGCAAGGCCCACGTAGCTGCCTGACAAATGTCCTGCAAGGGGACTCCCCGGCTCAGGGCGGTAGTAGTCGACGCGGCCCGAGTGGAATGGGCCCTCAGCCTAACAGGAGGATCCTTTTTAGCTAAAGAGTAGTATGCCTGGATGCACAACACGATCCACCGAGAGATGGTCCGTTTGTGCACCGCCCGTCCCTTCTTAGCGCCCACGTGATCAATAAAGAGTCGGTCATCCACCCGGAACTGGCTTGTGCGATCCAGATAGTATGAGAGCGCACGTTTTGGGTCCAGACGGTGGAGCCTCTTTTCCTCTTTCGAGGGATGCGGAGGCGGAAAGAAGGTGGGCAAGGTGATGGACTGCCCGATGTGGAAGGCTGTGACTACCTTGGGCAGGAAAGAGGGTCTTGTCCACAACACAACCTTGTTCCGGATGGACAGAAAGGAAAGGAAGTTTTTGAAGAAAGAGCCTGGAGCTCACTCACTCTCCTGGAAGAGGTGATGGCAACCAGGAAAGCAGTCTTCAGAGTAAGAAGGCGGAGAGGACAGTTATGAAGTGGCTTAAAAGGAGCGCACATAAGATAAGTAAGTACAAAGTTCAAGTCCCACTGAGGGATCACGAATGGAACATTGGAGGAAACATGTGTGTGATGCCCTTCAAAAACCTATTTACAATTGGGGACTTGAACAAAGATGGCTTATCATTGCTGTGCACCATGCCACAAATCTGTTCCACCTGCAGGCGTATACCGACTTTGTGGAAGGACGCCTGGCTGCCAGAATGATATTACAGACTTCAGGAGGCAAGTCAAATGGCCTCAACTGTTGTTGCTCAATCTCCAAGCTTGGAGGTGGAGACTGGACAGGTTCGGGCGGAGGACCGTCCCCTGCTGCTGGGACAGAAAGGTCCTCCTGAAGAGGCAGACGAATCGGGGGATCGACAGACATGCTGAGTAGCTCTGGATACCAATATCTTCGTGCCCAGTCCAGAGCCACAAGGATAACCTGGGCCCGGGCACGCCTGATCTTCTTCAGCACTCTGGGCAGAAGTGGTATAAGCGGAAAGGCGTACAATAGACTGTAACTCCACTCGCGACGAAAAGCGTCTCCGAGCGAGTGACGCCTTGGAAATTCCAATGCGCAGAACTGATGACATTGCACGTTCTCTTCTGTGGCGAATAGATCTAACCAATGCTCTCCCCACTGCTGAAAGAGGCCTTGCGCCACGTCCGAGTTCAGACGCCATTCGTGATCCATCATGCACCGACGGCTGAGTTTGTCCGCCCTGGCGTTCAGAGAACCTGCCAGGTGTTGAACCACCAGGGTCACGCCCTGATGTTCCAGCCACTGCCAGAGGCGCAGAGCCTCCTGGCATAGGGTCCATGACCCCACCCCGCCCTGTTTGTTGCAGTGCCATATGGAGGTGGTGGTGTCCGTGAACACCTGCACTACATTCCCCAGACAGAGGGGAGGAATGCCTTCAGTGCAAGTCGGATCGCCCGCAGCTCCAGAAGGTTGATGTGGAGCTGGGACTCCGCCGGAGACTAGAGGCCTCTGGTCTCCGCCTCTCCCATGTGGCCCCCCCTGCCCTGGAGGGACGCGTCCGTTACAACTACGTGCTCCGGTTGGGGTAGGGAGAGGGATCTGCCGCTGACCCAATCGTGGTCCCTGAGCCACCACTGCAACTGTCTTGAAGTGCCCTCCGAGATCAAGACATGGTCGGACAAGTTGCCCTGATGCTGGGCCCACTGAAACTTCAGGTCACACTGCAGAGCCTGCACCCGCCACCGGGCGTGATGCACCAGAAGGATGCAGGAGGCCATCAGCCCCAGAAGCCGCAGCGTCAACCTGACCGAGACTCAGGATAAAGGCTGAAAGATCGGAATCAGAGCCTGAATATCCCGAACCCGCTGTTCGGGAGGATAAACCTGAAACTGCGCTGATTCTAAAACCGCTCCGATGAAGAGGAGCTTCTGAGAGGGACACAGGTGTGACTTCGGCACATTGATGGAGAACCCCAGCAGGTGCAGGAGGTCGGCCGTAGTCTGGAGGTGGCTGACGACTGTCTGGGGCGATCCCGCCTTCAACAACGTCGGTGTCCCCTTCCGCTCGGCCGAACATCGGGGACACCGACGGATAGAGCGGGGCCTCATACTCCCGAGCGGTTGCCGGGTGAGGTGAGGTCTTCACCCACAAAAAGCTGGGAAGAAGACGTATGTCTCTCCCTCCAGTGGACATACAATCCCTTAAGTTCCTGGTAGATATGTATATTTTTGAGATTTTTCACTTCACATACTTTGTAGTTGCAGTAGCTATTCCATGACTAAGGGTCCTGAAGAAAGCCGGGGAAGTCCCCCACTAGGCTGAAACATGTCGACCGTCCTGCAAAGCGCCAAAGAGTAGCCTTACTACTCGGCGTGTTTTTAACTCTTGACACTCAGCCTTCTATTCGAACTCTCTGTTGAATCTGTGTAGTCATTTTTTACTCATCACAACCACTTGAGCACTGCACCTTATTTACATTACTCCACGATGAGTCACATCGCTAGAGTATTGACATTCTGTCCCGCACTGGCACTATATGGCCGGATGTGGTGATGAATAACCAGAAAACCCCCACATGACGTAAACTCCGACATAAAGGTTGGGCTGATGGGTCTGGTTCTAGCGTATGTTTATCAATCGTTTTTTGCACACATCGATCCAACTGTTTTGCAGTGATTAGCATAGTCACACACCATTCTCAGACCTGATCTGCTCTTCTTTGTGTTTTGTAAGTTGATATTAGGGGAGTGAGCAGACAGGTCGTAAAACATTCCCCTGGACCCTCCACATACGTGTTTTGTTTTTGAGTAGGTGTGGAACGGCCACGCCGTTGTCCCCGACTGCCGCCACGGCGGTTTCCACGTCCGCCACTGCACTGGGTGGTAGTCTGCGGCCCGTGGCTGGCAGGACGTGTGGGGGCGCACCTTCCTTGGCCACGAAAGAAGCGAAAGGCAGCCGTTTGCTGACGCGGGCCAAGAGGCCCAAGGACTTGGCTGTAGCCCTGGAGTCCTTAAAGTGCTCAAGCGCATGGTCTGCCATGTCGCCAAAGAGGCGACGGCCATCGAACGGCATGTCCATAAGTGTGTTTTGGACATCAGCCAAGAAGTTGGCAGATCTCAACCAGGCGTGGCGACGAATCGCCACCGTCGTTGCCATCGCTCTGCCCAGTGAGTCAGTGGTGACCAGCCCACACCGGATGGAATAACGCACCGCATCTCGACCCTACACAAGGGCTTGGCCGAGTTTAGCCCGGACCTCCACCGGGCATTCTGGCAGCACGGCCGCAACCGTATCCCACAGAGAGTGGGTGTAGCGGCCCAAGAGGCATGCGGTATTGACTGACCGCAATCCTAAACTTAGGGAGTAGAATACTCTCTTTCCGTATTGCTCGTACCTCTTGGATTCCCGGTCGGGGGGAGCCGACGGGAATGCGGTCTGGGAATTAGAGGCCTGGATGACTAGGCTCTCAGGAGTGGGGTGGGTAGAAAGAAAGCAAGGGTCGCCCGGAGCCGGGCGGTGGCGCCTGGCCATGTTCCTATCCACAGGGTGACCTGTGGCGGGCTTGGACCAAGTGCCCAGAAGAACGTCTGATAGGGACTCATTAAACGGCAGCAGAGGCTCGGCTGAGCTTGCCTGCGGTTTAAGGACCTCAGTGAGGAGGTTAGTCCTCACGGCCACGGCGGGGAACTCAAGGCCCAAAGCCTTGGCCGCCCTCAGCAGCACCACGCTATAGGCAGCCCCCTCCTCCGTAGCCACGCTAGGAGGGGAGACAAAACCAGTGTCGGGCGAAGTGTCCAGACCACTGGCATCCCCAAGCTCTCCTGTCCAGTCCGTAGAATACTGACACTCGCGTGCCAGAGGGTCCTCAGACCCCTCCCAGTCCCCCTCGTCACCCATCGCCTGGTACTCAGGCTCAAAGGATGGGGCCGGGTCAAAGAAATAGAAATCTCCCATCGGCGTCGAGAGCGGCGCCGAGCGGCGCTGCTCCGACCCGAACGCAGAAACAGGGACGGCATTGTCCTGGGACGGCACCGGGGGCGACTCCCTTGGGGCCGGCGCCGGCGAGGTCGTGAGGTTGACCGGCGGCGGCCCGGATCCGGAACCAGATCCAGTGGGGCCCTGCGGCGTCGGGACCAAAGTCGCCGACGGCGCCGGGGCCGGAGCACCCGACGGCACCGGGGCCGAAGCACCCGGCCCCCGTGGGGACCCAGTCGGGACCGCTTGGCCCGTGGAACCCGACGGAGGAGCGACCGACCTCATGGCCATGAGGAAGTCATCAATCTCGCCCCAGCGTCGCGTTCTGCCCAGGGACCGGCGGGTAAGGAGCAGGCCGTGACACCTGCAGCCCCGGCCGCATCGCGCGAGCGTCGGGGGGGGGGGGGGGGGGGGGGGGGAGTCAGAAGAGTGATGACGTCTCTTCGACTTCTTGTGCTTACCTGAGGAGCCTGAAGACCGTGGACGACTCCCGGAGCCATGGTGGCTCCGACCCCGCAACCGGTTCCTCGACCTCCTCGCGGACCGGGACCTCGAGCGGCGCAGGCCGACTGCCGGAGCTCCAGTCGCTTGCGGGACCGCTCTCGCCTAGCCTTAGACTTCAGGGCTCGACAGTCGGAGCAGGCCTTGCCATCATGGTCGAGTCCTAGGCAATGAAGACACCGGTGATGGGGGTCGGTAACCGACATCAGTCGGTCGCAGTCGGCACAGGGTTTGAACTCAGGCATCCCTACCGGCACCGTCGGAGTCGTACAGACTTCGAAACAGATCAAAAAATGATCGAAAAAGTTTAGTTAATAATAGACTAAGTTTGAAACCTAATGGCTTATAAATTGAAGGAAAATTTTGTGGAAGTCTGCAGGCTTCCATATCATGCTTCTAGAGTCATATTCGTCTGAGCAGATTTATTCTGTTAATGTCCTAAGTTTTAAAGAAACATTGTGCAGAGGAAGCTATTCCCAATAGTTGGTCTATTAATATTTTTGTAACTGTGATTCAGAAATTCAAAAGTGGGTAGGCAGTGGCACAACACAGGCCCGGCGGCGCAGTGTGCCCTCCATCCCCTCAGGGGATATCATTTCAATCAAGACCAATGAATATCTATGAGATATGGGGCCTCTCATTTTACATTACACCCTTGGTTGTGGGGATCTCTAGTCCGAACATCCTATATACAAGGCTTGTAGAATCCAAGGAGTACTCTGCTGGATCTGTTCTGGGTTACATCTCAATGAAGACTAGCAGGTTGCTACTAAAATATACCTCAGATTGTATCCCTCTCCAAAGAGTTGACAAAATGGGTAAATATTTCTTCCAAGTCTTAGATGCTCTCCATTGAAGAACTCCGAATGGGTTTTTTTCTTGACACAACTGTATTACTTACTCTCACCTGTCAGTAAGCCTTCAGCCAGTTAAAGACTATACTTTATACCTAATGTTTTATTTCACTGGTGCTTTGAATTTTGCATTGAACCGGGAGTATAATCTGACCATTTAGCACAAATCGTAACCATAAGTCAGCCTTTTCTAGAAAAAGCAATATTAAGCTCTCTGTATGACTGAGAGTATTGACCTAATGAAGACATTAAATAGTTGCAGCTGGCACCCGGGGAGGGGTGGTGGGCGCATGCAAACAAATTTCCAAACGTACCTCAGATGTCCTCTGCTCTTCTTCCGACAGCAGTGCGGCACCTGCAAACTAACTTGCCCAATTCTGGTGCTGCTCACATGCAGCATGAAAGCAGCACCCTGGTTGGTGGGAGTGGCCTCTCTTGGAACTCCGCAGTGCATTGGAGGCCTGCACTTGCTCTTTTTTCAGGACAGCTGGGTTGAGAGGTTTCAAGTGTGCATGTTTTGTTGGCCGTCGCAAGACGGTCAGCCAAAAAGACATGCACACTTAAAACAGGGCAAAGGCAGCCTCTGCCTACCTCTCCTCCCTGCTGGTACTCAGCAGGGCCTGCCCCATCCTGACACTCAGTTTAGGATTAAATATTTTTATTGAGCATGTCACGACAGGATGGATACATAACAGCCATACAGATCACTGTTTGCGCCAAGGAGCGACGTGCAAAGTAAAGCATTAATTGGAGGGTACAGCACCTTTCTCATGTACCTGGGACAATTATACACAGCAAGCCGCCTACAACCCAGATTGGGCCGGCCGCGTTGAAAAACAGGGGGGACTGCAAACTCGTCCGGGCGTTGCCACCCGCTCCCCCAAGTGGAAAAACAGGGGTAAGAACCTGCGATTCGAAGCACTCTAATCCCCGAACCGAATCGCTATTCCCACTGTTAGAGTTTACCTTGTTCGACATGTATCTGTTCATCCATGTCTGTGACATACAATTAAACAACCCACCCCACCCGACCCCACCAGCCACTCCTACGTGAAAACCCAACCTACCCCCCCCCTGCCATACCCCGAACCCGAAACAGCCCCAACAAATCCCCTACCTCCCCCTCCCTCCCCCCCAACCCGAAGGTGGTCCATGGTCCGCTCATCCACCTTACTCTTGTACCTCTACTACTTTCGGGTGGGTCCTCCCTGTCCCCCTGCCTGATCTGCATCAGTTAGCCGCAACAGTCTCAAAAACCTCGGACATGTGACTTCTACAAATTCGGACGACAAGAGAGACAAGAATGGTTTCCAAAGCTCCGTGTACCTAGCTCCTTCACCGGCTTTAACTAAGGAAAGCCTCTCCATGCCCAGCACTGTCCATAGGCGGTGGAGCCAACCCAAGCGGGTAGGGATCTGTGTCGACCGCCAGTGCACCAAGATAGCCATCGCACTGGGGTCGGCGCTGCAGAATATCAGACGGCCCCTTCTAGACTTCAGTGGATAAGTCAAGGCGTTAGGCAGCCCCAGAAGGACATACGCTGGGAAGCGGGAATGTCTGTCTCAAAGTGGGCATCTACATCGCTCAAGACCTGACGCCAGTATTCCTGCAACAACTCGCAATCCCAAAGAATGTGCGTTAGTGTCCCCAGCTGGCCACATCCTCGCCAATACAGCGGATACTTACCACTATCCATCTCATAGAGGCGCTCCGGAGTGTAATACCAATAGGTCGCCACTTTCGTGAGCGTGTCCGTGAGCCCCATATGGTAGGCCGAGTGTCGCGCTCTGTGGTATATCCCATCCCATTCCTTGTGGGAGAGAGTTCTCCCCAATTCTCGCTCCCAACGAGCCCTACTCGCGCTGTATGTATACTTGTGTTGGAGCATGAGTGTTTTATATAGGTCTGAGATCAGTTGCTTGTCAGATGTCCGGGAAATCAGCCAGCGCTCAAAGTTTGTCATCTTTCTGTCTGCAGTGGATCTGATCGCAGGGTTCAGGGCTCAGTGTCTGACTTGGAAGTATCTGAGCCTTTCAGACTCTGGGAGACCATACTCCTGGCGAAGCTGTATGAAGGGGACAATCCCCTCAGGTCCATACATATGACAGAGCGCCCTGCAGCCCGCTGGCTTCCAACGCTCGAAGGCCCTCTTATCCGTCCCCGGCTGGAAGTCGGGGTTGTCAAGAATAGGAGTGAGTGGTGAGGGCAGAGTGGTAAGACCGAGCGCGGTTCCGACCCGGTCCCATATTTCAAGCGGGACGCGTGTGATGAATAATGCGTAAAGATTGGGGGGCCTATGTATACGGTGCGTGAACGGGATCTCCTGCAGGGTCCTCCCAGCTACTGCCTGGTCCTGAAACAACCAGTGCTTCCCGGATTCCCAGCGGACCCATTCCGCCAAAAAGCGTAGCTGTGATGCCTGGAAGTATGTTGCCAGGTCCGGAACGCCTATCCCGCCTTGTTCCGGGGCAAGCCTCGCTATCTGAGCCTTCATGCGGGGTTTCCTCCCGTTCCAAATAAATTGTGAAAGCTCCGACTGTGTCTGCTTGATCCACCCCCTGGGAGGGGTGAGAGGTATTGTGCGGAAAGTGTACAGAATTTGGGGGAGCACCGTCATCTTAATTGCCGCCACTCGACCGAGCCACGACAGCGGGTAGTGTTTCCACTGCCTGAGCTCCCGTCTTATTTTCTGCCTCAATAGGGAGTAGTTTATGTCCACCGTGGTCTGTAGAGAGGGAGCCAAACGAATCGTGAGGTTCCAGACCGCCTCCCGAGCCCATTGTAAGGGGAACCCGTCTTGCAATGCGGCACGAGTGCCCGGATCCAAGGAAATGTCCAGTGCCTCCGATTTCGTCATGTTGACCTTGAAGCCCGATACTTGACCAAACTTGCGCAGGTCTTCAAGACAAGCCGGCAGGGAACTACGAGGTTCCACAAGGGATAGGAGAACATCATCAGCATACAGACTGATCTTGTGCAGATCTCCTCCGAATTTGATCCCTTTAACCTCCGGGTCTAAGCGGATCATCTGCGCCAATGGCTCCATATAGAGCGCGAACAGCAGGGGGGATAAAGAGCACCCCTGCCGAGTACCCCGTTCGATCTGAAAGCCAGTACTGTGGCCGAGGGATGTTTATAACAGTTCAAAACCCTGGTCCTAAATTTCGGGCCCATACCTGCCCCCACCAGGACCTTCTCCAAATAGGGCCAATGCACTCGGTCGAATGCCTTCTCGGCGTCTATGGCCAGTAACATGTATTCCCCCTGAGTTCTAGACGCCTTTTCCAGTAGATGGAGGGCCCTCTTGGTATTATCAGAAGTCTGGCGCTCCGGTATAAATCCGGACTGGTCCGGATCGATCAGTCCCCCCATGTACGGGGCCAACCTAGCAGCGAAAAATCCCTGTGTAGAGCTTGAGATCCACATTTAAAAGGCAAATGGGTCGGTACGCTCCACAAACCCCGTGATCTTTACCTGGTTTAGGTATAACCGCGATGGAGGCCTCAAGGAGATCTCCAGAGATCGACCCCTCCTCCGCAAAGGAGGTAAAGAGCCTTGCAAGCATTGGGGCAAGCTGTGCGCAGAAGGTCTTATAGAAACTCGCCGGGAAACCATCCGTGCCAGGCGCCTTGCCGATTTTGAGTCGGGAGATAGCCGAAATAACCTCTTCTGGTCGGTTGTCCGCCTCCAGGTTATCAATTTGGTCCTGAGTCAGCACAGGCAGAGAAATCGACGCCAGGAAGTCCAGTTCTGCCTCTGAGTCAGTTGGGCCAGCTCCATAGAGTTCCGTGTAGTAGTCACTGAAGGCCCTGGCTATCGCCCGATCTTCCGTGACTAGCACGCCATCCTTTCCCCGCAGCTCCCTGACCTCCCGATTCTGCGTGGCCGTGCGCAGCTTGTATGCCAGAAGGCGTCCACACCATTCACCACTGGTGTAGTAGAGGTGTTTGAGTCTCAGCGCCGCGTACTCTGCCCTGTCTAAATCTAAGGCCGCCAGTTGATGCCGAGCAGCCTTCAACTGGCGCCATATCCGAGGCGCCCCTGTCCGTCTGTGGATCTGTTCTAGCTCCCTGGTTTTCTGGGTGAGCTCGTCCCTTTTAAGTTGGCGTTCCTTGTTCTCCGCTGCTGAGAGGGAAATAAATTCTCCCCGCAAAACCGCCTTCATCGCCGCCCACTGGGTAGCCAAATCTGTGTCCCCATTGCTATTGTGCGAGAGGTAATCTTGAATCACCTTTTGGATCGCGGCGACCGTGTCTGCCCTGTGGAGCAACGTGTCTCGGAGCCTCCACACTCTATCAACCCGCTGTGTCGGCGGTCCAGTAAGAGTGATGGTGACTGGTGCGTGGTCAGAGAGAGACGCTGTGTCAATGTCCACATCCGTGACAAGGGACTGTGTGGATAGTGAGACAAGCAAGTAATCCAGGCAGGCATATGTTTTGTGTGCTGCCGAAAAGTGTGTGTAGTCCCGTGTCCCTGGGTGAAGCGTGCGCCAAGCATCCACTAGCCCTAGCTCCTTTAGACGGAGCATCCCTGCCTGCGAAAGCGCCCCTACCTGACTAGTGCACTGGCAAGATCTATCTAACTGGTTATCAAAGACTAGATTGAGATCCCCCCCTAGCAAGAAATGGCGATCCATGGAGTCGGTGGCTTCGGCCAGGGCCTTATGTAGGAACTTCTCTTGTCCCTCGTTGGGACCATAAATGGAGCCAATCGTGTAGTGCGTGCCGCCAAGTGCAAATCTGTAGACTAACAATCTACCTCTGATTTCCGCAATCTTCCCCAAAACCTTGCCCTTGAACTTGCGCGCGACTAGAATAGCCACCCCTGCTCTCTTATCTGGGCAAGAGGAGTAAAACTGGTGAGGGAATTTATTAGATTGAAGGCGATGGCAGTCTCTCGCCAGCAGGTGCGTTTCCTGGAGGAGGCATATGTCCGCCCGGGATTGTTCAAGGCAGAGTAGGACAGCTTTACGCTTCACCGGATTATTCAGCCCCCTCACTTTTAACGTGAGTATCGTCAATGGGCGGAAAATCCGTTTCGCTCGCGGATTTTGCGGATTTTCGGTAAATTCGCAATCCACGAGATTCGCGAATCTCCCGCAAAATCCGCGAGCAGCGGATTTTGCTCGCACTGTTCGCGTGAGTTCGCGGCTTCCCAGTACAACTTCGCGCCCCGCGAATAAGCGCTAAATTGCAGAAATACGATCTTAGCAAAACTGAAACTACTTACCAGGTTCAAAAGTTCAGGCTCATCATTAGTAGCCATTTCCTGTAGTGCTTCCTGAGGGGCCCCTCCAGAGTTCAGTTGCCTACTTGCAACTATTATGTGACCCTGCTCTGAACCTCAGAATAGTTACACATATGCCACAAAGGTCCTGAATTACAGCTAAGGGAGACAAGCAGGAGCCAGGCTGGAAGTTCAAATCCATTAATCAGCCTCTAATTCATTATTGTCAGTTGGGGCAGGGCAGGTGTTGTAAATAATTTTGCAACAATGAAAGCACTTAGCAAGTGCAAAAGATCACTAATCAGGAAGCACTAAGGAAGCAGGTGCCAGCTAAAAAAATATTCTGTGACACATTAATCAGCCCCAAATTAATTCAGGTCACTTGAGGCAGGGAAGGTGTGCTTTGCTTTGCCACAATAATGTACACTGACTGGACAACCAGAGGGTGCTGTGATGAAACAGAGGGTGGCATGGGTGGGCCAGAGGGTGGCATGAGTAGTCAGAGAGTGGCAGTGGGGACAGAGAGTGGCAGTGATGAAGAAGAGTGTCCCAAACAGGCTGGACACGTAGAAACAACAAGTTCGCAAAACTTGCGACCCGACAGGTAAGTTCGCGTTTGCGAAATTGTACAAAACCCTCGCGAACTGGCAGAAACCCGCGCGAACACAAAAAAAAAATCCTCAAATTCGCGAGAATTCGCGGATTTTGCGAATTGCGAGTTCGCAAATCCGCAAAATTCGCGAACGCGAGATTCGCAAAATTCGCCCATGCTTACAATTCACCCAACTCCATCTACCTGACAGGGAGCCCCTTTTTTTGCCATAGCATCGGGCCCAGCCCGCCCACCCATAGCACTCAGCAGCAACACCTCCACCTGTGCAGCAAGCCCCCCGAAACCACAGACCTTCCCATCTCTGTCTACCATGGATTAACACCAGACCCCTCAATTCCTCCCGCCCTCCCCTACCCTCCGTCTCCCTCTACCCCAACACCCCCCCCTGCCTCCCCACCAACCACAAAACTCAGAAACTGTACTTGTCCATAGTCACTCGGAGACGCCTCCGCCAGTAGACGCCCTTTGGACCATTGTCTGTCGCCAACCCCAACTCCCTCCCCTCCCCCCTTCCCCAACAACTGCAGAAAGTCAATGTCTCTCATCCAGAAAGTAAAAGTAGAAGAAATAGAGGAAAATGTAAGGTATTCTTACTTAGTCTGTCCGGGAAAGCCTTCCCGCCAACGGCCATGCGGCCAGAACGAACCTTCAAGATATGAGCCGGCAGCATTTCATTCAGCCCGTGGTGCCGGCACAGCTGTCTGTTGCCACTGCTTCTACAGCAGCGCGTTGACCTGCTTCGATTTCCGTCGTTGGAGGCTTCTTGACTCGTCGCCGCCGTCTCTGGTGGCTCCACTGCGACTTTCTTCCGTCCGCACCCGGTGCTGATCCCTGGGCTTCAGCCTCGTCGTCCGGTCTCTCTATTCCCAGCAGTGTGCAGGCCTCCGTAACCGAACGCAGTTGGTATTGTTTGTTCTCTAGTTTAAAAACTAGACGGAATGGGTGGCCCCAGCTGTATGGGATGCTGTTCTGTTGTAGGTAGGTCGTGACAGGCTTGAAGAGTCGTCACTTGTGGAGTGTGAGCGCGGACAGGTCTTGAAACAACTGCGGGGATGTGCCCTGGAAAGTTATTGGTTGAGCCTGGCGCGCTTTCTGTAGAATTTCTTCTTTGGTGCGGTAGTCTTGAACGCACACCAGGATGTCCGGGGGAGGCGCAGTCCCTGCACGCGGCGGTCCCGTCCGATGAGCCCTGTCCAGCCGCAGAGGGGACTCCAGCGGCCGTCCTAGCACATGGTTGAACAGCTCCCTTGCGTAGCGAAACACGTCGCTGGTGGCGTCGGACGTGGCTACATTGCGAATGCGAATATTATGGCGATTAGAACAATTTTCCAGGTCTTCCAGGTGGAGTTGTAAGTCCACTTGCTGGTCGTGTAGCCTGATAATCTCCTGTTGCTGGGCCGCCAGCTCCGTGTCCCTGTCGTCGCTCTTGGTTTCCAGGTCCGCCACCCGTTCCCCTATGCCGTCCATTTCACGTCTCACCTCCCGGATTTCACTGGTGAATTCTGTTTTGAGAGTTTGTATGTCGTCCCGTAGGGACGCAAAGAGAGACTCCAGAAAGGCTTTTGTGATGGGTTCCGCCCCACTGTCGGCGGCCTGGTCCATCTTCTTCGGGACCAGAGCCCCCACGTCCCTCTGCGGGGGGGGTCAGTGTTTTCGCGAATAAGTCTTTCACAGTTTTACCCCTAGGATGCCTGTTCGACGACATCCCGCCGCTCCGGAGACGTTACCGCCGATGCGGGGGTCTCTTCCACGTTCCCCCCGGCCTGCTCGGTCCAGCCCGCGTCTCCCGCAGGGATGTCCTCGGAGCGAATGAGCCCGTGTGGGCCCGTCCGGGGCTCGTGATTAGGTGTGTCTGCTATGGGCCGGGTCTCTAGTCTCGCATGGACGGGCCTATCACCTTCACAGAGTCAGTCGCCACCTCCAGTGTCCCCGCGGCCTCCGCTCGTGGCACAGCGCCCCTACTCCTCAAGCCTTACAGTGTGTGGAAGCCAGTCCGACCCGGCAGGCCAGAGTCCGTAGCCCCACTCGTCGCCGCCCAGCAAGGCCCCTCAGTGATGGCGTCCGCCAGGCCTATTCTCAGCAGCGTTCCGGTGAGCACGCCTCTACCGGGCCGATATGCCCGTCGACTGGGTCCTCCGCACCATGCCTCCACACACCCCCACACTCAGGACTCACTGCTTGTTCGTCCGTCGTTCTCAGGGCCAGGACCCCCGCCGCACCCCTCACAATGACCAGGTTGTGGGAGTCGGAGTTTCCGGGGTACGGAAATGTCTGTGTCCAGGGGGACCACCTCGCTTTGCACCGCACGGTACTGATCACCTCCTATGAACAGCCGAGCTCCGGGCGGGTGCGGCTCCGGGCGGGTATGCGTGCCACGTGGGGTGGGTACAGCGTAGCGCGGCCGGGACCCGCAGCTCCAGGGATGGCCCCCGTTAGCTCCCGGGGACCGGAGGAAGCACGGCGGCCTCAGATGCGGTCACCTCCGTGTCCGGGCGGGTCCCCACCGCCGTCCCCCAGCAGACGCCACTCACTGCACAGAGAGGGAGGTAGGCCTGGGCCTCCCCGATGCTGTGGTCACTCAGGCCGCCAGCCCGTAGGCGTCCCCAACTACAAGTTCAGCAAGGGGGGGGGGGGATCATCACCCTCCGGGTCTCGGGCGCGGGCCAGGTAATTCGAGGAGAAGCAGGCATGTAGGATCCTGACTGGTACCGGGCCGATGCGCCCACCGAGAGGTAAGCCGCCACACCTCAGGGCCGCGGCGCTTCGCAGTTGTCTTTCACGGTGCTGTCCGCCGTCTCCACCAGGTCCGCTCTGTTGCTAGGACGGTTCCAACAGCGCTGGGCACCAACTACGGTTGGAGAAGCCGTCGGAATCGGTGCTAAAATCAGGCCGTTGGCAGGAGCAGTGGCGAGACACGTCCGCTCACTCCGCCATCTTGGACACGCCCTGACACTCAGTTTAGGATGTGATTAGATATAAAATCTCTGACATTTGGGGGGGGGGGTTAAGTGGGGTGATGCTCCTCCACTCAGAGGAGCAGCTCCTGGCATTGAAATGAGGAAAAGTCCCAAGTACAAGGCTAGATGCATGGAAAGAGATGCAAAACACTTTAGAATTACTGAGTCTGTTTGATGAGACAAGTGGCTGTGTTATGCGTGGGTCTGTATGGGATAAGGCCCTTAAGTTGTAACTCTCATACAATACCACCATTTTTTTACTTGAAAACATCGACCTTTCATTAACCTTAAAAAAGCCACATGGCATACTCATGCCCTAAAACCCAAACAGTCTCTTATCAATAAATATTTCATGCAAGTGTTAAAACAACCAGTAAGCCTGTCAGCCTTACCGAAGGTAGGCAATTTGCGTGAGCAAAAACATCAATATGGAAAACAAATAGTTTTAGATTAGGGTTGCCACCTTTCCAAGAGAGAAATACTGCTCATTTGTTGTTGTTTTCAGAGTCTGCAAACGCCTGGACATGATACTAAATAGGAGTGTAAACAAAATTGTGCTTATTGTATTTTAACATGACGTTCCTGCCTTCGTTAATGGTCCGCAACTAATAATTACACTAAACAAAGCTCTAGAACACATTTAAACATGTTTTCTATTTGTCTCTGTTGTATGCTATTATTCTATTGTATTCCATTATGATTGTGTATTGCTAAAAATTCTGACTTTAGGTGGTTTTGATTATTTTTCTACCGGTCGGGACATGAAAATACCGGTAGAAAAACGGTCAGGGGCAACCCTATTTGAGATACACATATAATACACAGAAGCCTGCAATCAAAGATCACAAATCTGTCTTTAATTTCCTTAATCATTTTGAGTTGTGACGCTAGTAAAAGAAAATGACGTAACTGCTCAACTGTAATAACTTAGCGCAGTTGAGTTGTGATGTCATAGCGCTCGGTGCCAGAGCCAACAGCCAAAATGGAAGGCAGATCTAGTGGCATAATTGAAGCTGCAGTTTAAGCGAAGAAAAGGAGAACTGGCTTTTTGTTTTTGCGATCTATTATTAAAGTGAACAATAATCAGCAGAAAGGAGATTTTTTCAATGTGTTTATTTCTTTCCTGTAATAAACCCTTGTGGAAAAACAATCTCACAGCATCATGCTGCAATTCATTCTGAATACTTTTAAAACCTGATACACGTTAAAACTGGTTCTAGTATATTTTTTTAAATAAATGAACTGCATTTTGGATATTGCATTTCCTACCACAGATCTGTTTTATTCTTCATGACTGCAACCATACTATCCCTTTTATATGAAGGAGCAAGACTTCAAGAATATAAGACATTTGTGGGAAAAGCAATGGTTTCACCATGTATTATAAGGAATAAAATACCCTCTGCTGAATGCTATTAGGATATTGCATGTCACCTTGATATTACACAGTTATAGACAGGAGCACAGCATGCGGCCTCATTCCTCTATATGCTCCTGGAACTCCTGGATGACCTTGCAATTTTTTTTAATTTACAGAAGGTGTACTTTAGCCGATATTTTGTAAGACCTTCCTGTGTTTTGGGCTTTTGGCACTTCACAGGGGGTTGATCACTAGCTTTATATAATAATACTGCTCTAGGAGAATGTGTTACTTAATGTATTACTTAACTTCATTTTACAGCCGAGCTTGATACTAACCCCATCACATTTAAGCAAGGTTAATAATGCGATTTCATAACGCATAGGCAACTGGAAAAACAACAAAAATCGGTTAAGGGTTTTAAAACAAATAGGGCACTTAGGCCTACTTGTGCCCTACTATGTTATTTAAAAGTGGTCTTAATTAATGGGCCAAATGGTTAAATCTGTCTTCTATCTACCTACTTATTTATGTAGCGCTGAGGGTATCACATTGCATTACAAGACATGTGAACAGAGACCATAGCATTAATACACAGATTCAAGGTTGACAAAGTATATCCAGAGGGAATAAAAAACAATGCAACATTATATAGGTATATCAAATAATACAACATTATTCATTGGCCGCATTAGTGATGGCTTAATTGGTGCATTTGGTCAAGCAAATGATCCTGTTAGTGGGCTGAGCAGTTGTATCCTCTTAGAGGAATCAGAGACTTGGACAGTTAATTCTAATCTCATTCTGTTTTATTGACGGGTGAGAGACCAATTGGCATTACACTTAAAGATCCACAATTAGGCTTACAATAATGACTTCTACTAATGTAGCTGTTTTGTAGACTTGAAAGCCTTTGATGGTCTGGTGGTAGACAATGCCCGACTACAGCATAGTTGACATATGAGCGCATACCATATGCTCTGCTTGGTAATACATGGGTTAGGGTCAAGTTACGGAATGGTTCTAAAATGTCCGACAACATTGATCATTCTACATGCTTTTTGAAACAGGAATTACTTCTTGCAACCCTGTTAATTAGTTTACATACTGCAGACCTCAGTCAGGAGATAAGCTACTAAGACATTTCCCTCCCAAGCTTGACCCTTCTGTGTCTGTTACAATATGATGATGACACAGTAATTCTGAATTTAACTGCAGTTGGCATTTGTAAAAGAACAACCTGGCTAATGTCCTGAACATCAAACATTTGATGATTTTCAAAGTGTGAGGACAAACAGTGACATCTTTGGCTGTAAATCTAACGAGTCAGGTGTGTGGTTCCTAGGTGGCAAAAAAACACATATGCTTAGAAAATACATCTGCTGGCTAGGTACGTGCCATCAGAAACCTTTACACTACCTCAGCCCCTCATTAACTCATGTGTGCGGTCATAGGAGCTCAATTCCAGTCCTCTTTGATGAAAGGGAATGAAGCTTATCTGTGCTAATCTTTGTCCTTACTAGACCTATCCCAATGCACAGTATATTGGTCATTTGGCATGCCATTCGGTTAGATTGCAACAATGACAAACCCTGGACTTGGAGCCAAATTTTTGAAAACCTGTGTTAAGGCTAGGTTTAACATTAATACTTTAATACTACCCACCTTTCAGGTACTGCTACAGCCTTAGTACTATTGCTACAATGAATAGTGTTATTACTATTTGTACCCCAATTGCAGCTTTTAGAAATCATAGAATAGCTGGCAGTACTACTTGCCCTACTACTGCAAGACCTGCTATTACTGATACTGCTACTACAAGTTAAACCTCCAATCCTACCAGCACACTGGAAGCACAATTACTGCAACTAGTAGTATTGCTTACATTAATACTATGGATAAAGCCATGCTACTACTACCTGTACAACTGCTGCTGCTACTATACCAAATATTTCCACTCATACTACTCCTAACGTCTGCCATAAAATCTATCAGTGATAATATTGGTTATACTACTAAAAGTACTATAATGTTCTTCTCAAACTAGTTTCACTAGAAATACCTCATTAATAATACTAATACCTCTACTGCTTGTGCTGCTACTACTGCAACTTCTTTTACTGCCAGTACTGGTTGTACTTCTATTATCAGAAACACACTTAGTACCGCTATGTACAATTTTAATACTATGGGCAGTTCTAACAATAGTAAAAGTAGTATAATTGCTAGTGAATCTAGACTCATAAAAATGGTACCAGCATTGGCAATCACAGAACTAGCAGTGATACAATCAGTGGAAATAATGTGTGTAGTACTACCACTAGTAGCATTGATAGCAGTAGCAATAGTAGAAGCATCACTCGTAATAGTTCACCTCCAGCAGTATTTGTACTGGTACCTGAAGGCTACTTGGAGGAGAAGCTCAGGCTGCACCTGCTTGGAGAGAGCTTCTGTGTCTTGAAATATGGCCAATGATAATTACAATAGCAACTGTACACCAGACAACTTTTCCTGTGTCCAAGCCATGAGTGAAATACCATAGATGCCTATCGTGGTGTGATACTAGCTATGTAAACACAAGGAGATGATTGGGGTGAGTGTCTGAAAAGTTTCAGCGCTCCGTCTCAGTCACAGATCTGGGTTGAATCCATCATCATTTTTTAGCTCACTTCGCCACCCCAGTTCAGACCCAGCTATATGCAAATCAGTCCTGTGCTGCCAAGCCATGTCTTCCCTGGCCGGAAACAAGCATCCTGGGACCAGTTTCAGGCTAACAGCCCTCATCAGCCAGGCTAGCTTGAATCAGTTGCAAAGTGAGCAAGGGACTCACGTCTGGGCAAACCCTGCCAACTTAGGGCGAACAAAACAAACACAAGGAGATGACGGACGGAGCACTGAAACTTTTCAGACACTCACCCCACTGGGCACAGGGTCAAGACTGATTTGCATATGGCTGGATTCGAACCAGAATGGCATGGTGAGCAAAAAAACAATGGATTTAGGCCCAGATCTCCGTACTGGAGTGAATGTATGACATTGTTCTGCATTCTGTCCATCAATTGTGTTTGCATTTGTCACCCGAGTGGGACAGGTATGCCCAGACATGGGAACAATAGAAGGTACCCTGCCACTTATTTATAAAGGTCCCAGCTAGAGGATCCTAATTTGATAAAGAAAGGGGGTGATTAGCCCAGCGGCTGAGGCTGCACAGGACAAAATTAGGTCATTCCAAACAGATTCAACAACATGTTGTGAAAAAATACATATTTTTTTATTATTTTTCTCTTTCTAGATATATCCAAATGACATACATGTAAAAATTTATATATTCACTGATTGTTCAGAAACCACAAAAACAAAGACAAAATGTTTTTTTCAGATTAAGATCTGCCCACATTTCATACAAACTACCACACTCATTCACACAGGGATAATCCTAACTATGGGAGAAACATTCAACTCTCATTTATCCATTTCTCTAGTCCTGGTGCAGACAACAGTGGATCTTAGTTTAGTTGTCTAACGCGGGGGTTTTTTCCTTCCAGGAAGATGGTATTAATACGGGTCCTGATGTACTTGGAGAGGGTTGCCGTATTCCTGGGACAACATGCCGACGCGCGTTTCGGTGGAAAGCCAGTAAGGCTACACCTTCATCAGGGCCAGGGTAGTATGTTGGGCAGAGGTAAGAAGTAAAAATCTGTTTAGTTTTTTCGGTACGCCTATAGATTAAGGGCCACCTTCAACCTTTTTTTTAAAAGGAGAGACTCACTGCCGTTTGTTACCACAATTTCAGGGCTCCACTCGTGATCCTTCCTGTTGGCTTAATAGGGTTCTATCTCTCGACCACACCCCGCTCACACCGTGACATCAGATTCTTGGTGATTTTATCATACCATTCTAAATATGGACAAGACAGGGAGATCAAATCTGCTTTTCCTTTGTCTTAGACAGAACAGTCTTTTCCACTATTAACTAAACAGCTTAGCAAGGGTTTATACCTTCTGTTCGGTTATACTGTCAGTTATCTTGTCACTTCTTGAAATGAGACCGCTGGGCATCCGATGGGACGTAGGTTGGTAAGCGATCCTATTTATAACATGGCACATAACGTTTTTTAGTTGTTGTCTAGGCATGTCTATGTCTCCATAACTTAAAACAAAAGATTCATCTATGTTTAGTTACCTTTAGTTCCTGGTTTTTTACTCCTGGCGTCACAGGTCGGTCCGAACTTAATGCATAAGGTGTTCTTGTAGCTAATAAAGACAGAGAAACAGATGGGGATGGGGGATATAATTAGCCATCCGTTTTCATGTTAATAGAGATTTAGTTCCCGGTTTTGACACAAAGGTGTTTTCCCTTCCTGCCAGAGTCGGGTTTTAAAGATGACTCGTTTTATAGCTTGCAAGATGAACTTTCCCTTCCGGATCAGATTTAAGATGACCCGTTTTGTAATTAGCAAATGCCGGCTTCCCCTTAGTAATTATTCAATAGCGGACCGATAGACAGATAAAAGTAACCACCTTGTGTGATAATTTAGAATAAACATTTCCCGATTATCGAGTGATGGATCAGAAGTGCATACGCCCGGGCTGCACATGTTGGAATAGCTTCCCGGTTAACCGCGTTTCAGTTTTAAGGCGAATTTTTACCTCGTGATTAGAAAGAGCCGGGTTCCTGGTTAGGGGTTCCACCGACAGTTTTCAAAAACATAGCGGGCTGCCGTTTCCACAAGTCCCTGAACCGGGGCGAGAAAGATTACAAAACACCCGTCAAGCAGTGGCTTGGCAAGATTTTACAAGCTCTGCCCAGTAGATGTCCGCAATTTGCTTTTTAGAGCTTACCGTCTATGGGTCGGTTGCTGTCGTTCACGGGGGTTCCTAGTGTCCTGTACCACGCGCTTGGCCGACCAAGGCAGCCGGCGGAACCCCCGTGAACGACAGCAACCGACCCATAGACGGGACTTGTGGAAACGGCAGCCCGCTATGTTTTTGAAAACTGTCGGTGGAACCCCTAACCAGGAACCCGGCTCTTTCTAATCACGAGCTACAAGAACACCTTATGCATTAAGTTCGGACCGACCTGTGACGCCAGGAGTAAAAAACCAGGAACTAAAGGATCGCTTACCAACCTACGTCCCATCGGATGCCCAGCGGTCTCATTTCAAGAAGTGACAAGATAACTGACAGTATAACCGAACAGAAGAATGGTATGATAAAATCACCAAGAATCTGATGTCACGGTGTGAGCGGGGTGTGGTCGAGAGATAGAACCCTATTAAGCCAACAGGAAGGATCACGAGTGGAGCCCTGAAATTGTGGTAACAAACGGCAGTGAGTCTCTCCTTTTAAAAAAAAGGTTGAAGGTGGCCCTTAATCTATAGGCGTACCGAAAAAACTAAACAGATTTTTACTTCTTACCTCTGCCCAACATACTACCCTGGCCCTGATGAAGGTGTAGCCTTACTGGCTTTCCACCGAAACGCGCGTCGGCATGTTGTCCCAGGAATACGGCAACCCTCTCCAAGTACATCAGGACCCGTATTAATACCATCTTCCTGGAAGGAAAAAACCCCCGCGTTAGACAACTAAACTAAGATCCACTGTTGTCTGCACCAGGACTAGAGAAATGGATAAATGAGAGTTGAATGTTTCTCCCATAGTTAGGATTATCCCTGTGTGAATGAGTGTGGTAGTTTGTATGAAATGTGGGCAGATCTTAATCTGAAAAAAACATTTTGTCTTTGTTTTTGTGGTTTCTGAACAATCAGTGAATATATAAATTTTTACATGTATGTCATTTGGATATATCTAGAAAGAGAAAAATAATAAAAAAATATGTATTTTTTCACAACATGTTGTTGAATCTGTTTGGAATGACCTAATTTTGTCCTGTGCAGCCTCAGCCGCTGGGCTAATCACCCCCTTTCTTTATCAAATTAGGATCCTCTAGCTGGGACCTTTATAAATAAGTGGCAGGGTACCTTCTATTGTTCTCTATACAGTGGTTTTTTCCCCCTTTGGCCTGCCTATATATCTCTAAGAAACCCTACGGGGAGCCCCCTTCTATTGTTGTTGATGCCCAGACATGGGTCCTGTGCTCTCTATGCCACTGGAGTCGAGCTATCCTAGCTGTTGAGGGCTGAAAGCCCAAAACTGGTCCTAGGATACTTGTTTCAAGTCCAGGGAGGACCTAGCATGGCAGTTCCGGCTGGACTGTTCCCATTGGGCACATGGTCAAGACTGATTTGCATATGGCTGGGTTCAAATTGGAATGGCATGGTGAGCCCACAAAATGATGAATTTAGGCCTAGATCTCTGTACTGGGGTGAATGTATGACATTGTTCTGCATTCTGTCCATCAATTGTTGTTTTTGCACGTGATACACTCCAGAAGTAGAGGAACAGGTGTAAAAAGATTGCATATGAATAAACAACCCAGAGTTAGCGAAAAAATAAAGGAATAGAAAAGTAGAATTCCTAGTAGTAATACCATGAGCAGAAGAAGCATTATTAGTAGGAGCAATAATAGTGATAGCAGAATAGTGAGTGTACATCATAATTTTATTTTCAGGTATGTATATGGAGTTGGGACAGGATCATTTTGTAAACAATGTATACAATTGTAAAACTGCACTGCCTAGGAATCTGTATGGAGGAACATGATTACTAACTGAGTAAACTTGCTACCGGAAAGAAAAAGAAAATGTAACCTTTCACTTTTCATCATTACTGCGCCAATGGATTTGAATGAAGTCATATTTATTAAGGTATTTTATCCATAGGGCAACCCAGTGCCAATTAGACTCAAGCCCAAAGAGGGCAAGAAGTTTATGGTAACAGGAATAGCCAGGATTTTAGATTTGTTTGCCTAAAGGTACAGAATTTCACTAGCTCTGGGTGAACAGGTGTAGAATTCCAGAGCTTAGCAGCAAGATAGGTCTACATCCTTGTCTGGAAAGCCTGATCCTGGGTATTGTCAGCTGATGAAGATAAGCAGAGTGTTGACGTGTAAGAATTGCGTGTGTGAATCTTCTTTTTATGCAAGCAGGACCTATACTGTGTACAGCTTTATGTGAGATATAGAGAGTATCCATAATGAAGTCTGGATGCTATAAGCTCCTGTACCATAGTTTTACGTGAACCAGTATGATCTTGAAGGAAGTTTTTTTAGCAAGGTGAGCACTATTTTGAGAACAGGTGGAAGCCCGTGATTTATATGTGATGAAAATAAAGTTGGATGTCGATATGATGCCTATGTTTTTAGCCGTTTCTCTGGACATTATTAAGGTGAATAGACATAAGAATTCCAGCCCTCTTCTGATGTCACTTACCTTTTAATGGGATGGAGGCTAGTCAAAAAATAGGCAAGGTAACAAAAATGCTTGTAAGGGACATTTTATTTTGCAAAACTACCATGTTCACATGCCAAAGTTATAGGCTTTCCAAAATGGCTTTGGAGGTAGGAGTTGCTATGTAACCTGATCAATGTGTTTGCTTTTGCGGATGCTGTTATATCAAATGGGTATATCAGCCTACGTGACTCAAAACCAAGATGTACTCTTTGTGCTGTGTCATGAGTTCTCTTATTGAGTCCAATTACCACACCATGCGCCTATTTGGTAATTTTTCCTTGCCTACCTTAAAAATTGTTTCCAGACCTCCTATCCTCATGTGGAGAAGTGTGGCTGAATGATTAGAGCGGCAGACCCTGATGCAGAGGTCTAGCCCGGGACCAGGGTTCAATTCCCCGCCTCGGCTAGTCTTGGGCTCAAAATTCCACGGACCTCATAATTCTCGCCTCGGTGCCTATTCCAATCATGGAGTCCCACTCTGCAACTCTGGGCAATAGCTTGCTTAATCTCCACAACGGCCCCACAAAGCTAAGGATGCCTGGCCTCCACCTTGGGGGTGCCCAGGAGTGGACGCCTCACAGGGAAAGCCAGGATGGGTTCCACAGCGGTATTCGTACAAGCGCCTTGAGATCCTTGCGGGTGAGTAGTGTGCTATAAAAGTATCAATTTACATTAACATTTCACTACTATGGTATCAGGAAAATGAACTTTACCTCTGAAGGTCTCGGATGTGGAGAGAACATTGCATAGTGCCCAGGACCACATACTCTTGGGTGATGCACATGTCGGTCACCTGCTCATCCAAGGGGACAGAGGAGAGATGCTTGCCGTTGACAGAGTACAGATGCAGGGCATATTTATCCTAAAGAAAACCACAAGGGGGAAACACAAAGAAAGTCAAATGTACCCAAAGGCAAGGTCTTTGATAGAGTAAACGTAATGGCATTTTAAACTATCCACTGTAGCTCAACAATTCAATACAGGCTATCAAGCAGGCAGTGCTTAAAGATGCAAATACACTGTTGAATATTTTATACAAATAGGATATACTTGTTCCAGATGACTTTTTAATTCAAGTATTAATGAGGCTGCTGCGGTGTGAGACCTATTACATCCAAAGTTCTTCATACTAATATGCAGATTTCATTTGTTTGTTTGTTTGTTTGTGATTTCCATGAATGCTTGACGCTGTTGCTACCACTGTCTTATTAACATGTGAGAGAAAAGAAAGTGAATAATGTCACAACATGCATCAATATGGTGAGGTTTAAAGACACAAAGCATTTATCCCAAAAGACTGGTACTTGCTTGCAGTTGGCCGTAAGCAAGCAGAGATCTGGACATCTAAATGAGGCCAGCAGGCCGGGGCTCTGAATTCAGGTCTTTTCAGATACTATTAAACAATACAAAGGTACTACGAATAACACAATATTTGGGGTGCTTCGAAACAACAATTTAATGGTATAAAATGAGATATATAATGCACTACTAATACAGTGTAAGCATTCACGATCACAGTTTTAATATCCACTTGTCTGCTTTACATGGAGGATTTGTCCCTATTCTTCGGTGGACTCAATGACATTAGAGGTATGATGTCCATTTGTATCACCTACGGTAATCAATAAACATGCATACCACACTAATTAAATGATGGTGTTGGGGCATTGGATCAATGGGACTCCTAGGGGCCTATTTTGATTCGGGGAAAACCACTCTGAATAGCCGTACAGAGCGTTTTTCCCGTACGAATCGTACCCTGCAGCCTCCCCGTACGTACGATGAAGTACGATTCGTACCAGGAGCAGGACTCCATACGAATCGTACAAAGACTGTACGACTCTAATCTCTGTACGATTCTCCCTCGGAACCCGCTGTAAGCGACATCCGTACGGTTCGAAGCAGGTTTTCCCGACCCAGCAGGTACGATCCGTGTCGGGTACGCACCGTACGACGCTTTTTTTACTGGAGCCCAAAACGTCCGGAGAAGTAGAGTATGCCTCGAAACAGGTACGGAACGCCCCCCCCCCCCCGGGTACGGTTCGTAACCCTGCGATCATGGGGTGTACGCACTGTATGGTGTGTATGTGATTGTCCGTACGAATCGCCCTTACCTGATGTGGACCGTACGAATCGTGTCCGCATCCCCCGGTCGGGATCGTACTCGTCGGGTCGTACGGCATATTTACGAATCGTACGGTTCACTGTGAGGCCCCAAGGCTGGTCTCATGTTCTTAGTTAAAAATGTCAAAGAAACAATTACTCACTGTAAACTTATTCTAAAGAATAAACTTCATATTTAGGGGGTGCAAAATCAATCCTAAAAAGATGTGTATTTGCGATTAATGTAGTCTCTAATACTATGAGAAAAAACAAAGGTAAGCCAATGCAGTGAGCAGGAAAGGGAGGCCATGAAAAACACAAGGTTTTCAAAACTCGGTTACAAAATTTTCAAGCAGTGATCACATGGTGCAGAAAAAAAGTGAAATGACAATTGCCAAAGGAAATCACATCCACTCACAGAAGACATGATTTCCTCCTACTGATTTAGTCACCTCTCGAGTGCCAGTTCCCTGCCTTGGTGTCGGCCTACTAATGATTTATGACTAGTAACTCTCTGTTGTTGCCCTAAGTAACTCATTCAATTCATTGTTATGGCACCACCCTGATTACTGAAAACTTATTTCTGTGGAACTAAATGTGTTAAATAACTCTATTAAGTACTCGTCCACTTTGGTTGGCTCATTGAAATGTGCTTTGACCTAAACTGCTTATTAGATTGTGCTTATTTTTTGGATGGATGTTGCATTCCTCAACTATGAAACTTTATTGCTAAAAATAAGTCTCAAGTGGGGGGCGTGGCTTGGCGGGCGAAGATGGCGGTCGCAGCTTTGTAGAGCTCCCGCCGGCCCGGACACAATTTGCTCATTTATCCTGGCCCCGAGCCCGCTAACGATACCACGCGAGCTGCGTCTGTTCCTGGAGGTGCCTGGACCTCTCCAGTGTGCTGATCTTCCATTTCAAACTTTTCCGGGGACCCGGGACGCCGGCGACGGAGTGCAGCCTGGCGGTTGAGCCGGGACCTCGATTTTCAGGAGGCCGGGAGGTGGTCGGTGGCGGGCTGCCGGAGATCGAGTTGGCCGGACGGGTCCCCATCCGGCGATTGCAGCACCGAGAGCAGAAGAGTTGCAGAGGTGCCCTGGGGGTCTAGTGCCGTACATTGGAGAACCTCCCCGGGCGGCACGGTGCGGCGGCGGCCTATTCCGCCCTTGTGGGACCGGGGCCTCGAGTTTCGCGACCTTGAGACCGGCCTGGACCTGGGCGCAGTGGTTGACGCTTATCATCCCAGAGAGACTTTCGGACGTGTGGATGTGCCCTGGCCCAGGGCTCGGAGCCTCCTGAGTCTAACGCTGTGGGACCGCTCCTGAGGATCCACCGGGGCCCGCCGCGGAGGGCGATTGCCCCAACTCCGGGGTGTGTTGCCCGGCTTAGCTGAGGGCTCCGGAGACAATAACCCGAGGCGGCTACCGAGGTGTAGTGAAGGTGGGACTGCACGCGGCCATGACCAGAGGTGGTGGCGGAGGCCCGCCTAAGCAGGGTCCCATCGACAAATTTACCGGGCCCAGTGGCGGATCTGGGGCGCCTGGCGGCGGCAGCGGGGCTGGGCCGGACAACGCGGCGCTTCTGGCGGCAATCACCCAGCCAGAGACATGCTGGATGCTAAGATTGGGGCTGTGGGTGCAGATGTGACACTGCTGCGCCAAGACCTTCGCAATGCGGTGGAGCAGATTACGGAGATGGAATCCAGAATCTCGGTGGCAGAGACGGACATCGGCGCGCTGAAACAGAAAATGGCGGACATGGAGCGTGTCCAAAAGACTCTCGCATCTCGAGTGGAGGATGCCGAAGGGCGCGCACGCAGGAACAACCTTCGCTTTATAGGTTTTCCGGAGAGATGTGAGAAGGACGACATGGAGCAGTTTTTGTCCCAGTGGCTGGAGAGCTGGCTCCCGCCGGGGGCCCTGTCTTCTTGTTTTGTGATTGAGCGTGCACACAGGGCCCTGACACAGCGGCCGCCGGAGGGTGAGCGTCCTCGGCCTGTCATTGCTAGACTTTTGAATTACCATGACCGCGATGTCATACTGCGGGAAGCAAGGATCAAAGGCCCACTTTCTTATGAAAATCACACCATCATGATCTTTCCCGATTATACTAGGCTTGTGCAACAACAAAGACAATCGTTTGTAGCCGCCAAGGCCAAGCTGCGGGGCCTGAAACTCCAGTACTCTCTGCTGTACCCGGCTCGCCTACGGGTGGTGTACCAGTCCCGGACCCATTTCTTTGACTCGCCAGAGGAGGTCTTTCGGTGGACAGACGAAACGGTGAGGATCAGGCCGCATGCCCAGCCGGGGCTAGATCCGGGCGGGTCAAGGGGATCATCGCAAGAACGGACAAACCGCCAGGCACGAAAAGGACGACATCGGAGGTCACGATCACGCAAGAGATCCGCCTCCGCCAGTGCGACGCAGACCAGTGGAACAATGGACTCTGAACACTCGGACGCTGGCAGTTGAACCCTGATGGGGCCTGGGCCCTTGTCTTTCCCGGTAATGTGTTGCCCTACTTGCAACGGATCATGTAGTGGGGCTGTTTATGGGGGGGAACCGCCGCTGCCAGACTGCCAGCTTTGAGACTCTTTGTGGCTATATGTGGTGACGCTGTTGGGGCTCGGGAGGCGACTTCCAAGGGGCCTCTGACCCTCACGAGTTGTGGGAGTTGTCTGGGGGGGGGGTGTGTGTGTTGAGGTCGGGATGTTGGGATCCTTTGGTATGGTTGGCCCTGGGTCCTCGGTTTTGGATCCGGGTCTATCCATGCCGCGACAGATACTTCAGTGTTCTATGAGGTATAGGGGTGGGGGGAGTTGGGACGGGGATGTGGGGAGAGTTGGTTTGTTGTTGGGGGGGATTCAGGACTGGGATTGGGTGGGAGTGGTGGGTTCGGATTTGGGGCTTTGGGGTGGATGGGAAGAATCGCACGTGTGTATTACTGCTGGACTGGGTGAGCGGTGGGGTGTGTTGGGGTGGCGCAGGGGGCCTGGTGGGGGGAATCACCTGGACAATGGTTGATCAGACTACTATGCTTCCCAATAAGTCCATACGAGTTGTAACATGGAATGTGAGGGGGATGCTCGATAAAATCAAGCGTGGAGCGGTGTTGCGCTGGGGGAAAAGGGAGGCGGTAGACGTGCTTTTGCTCCAAGAAACTCATATGTTGGGCTCCAAGGTCCTTAGCCTTCAGAGGTTTGGCTTCCAGCAGGTCTACCATGCCGGATTTACAAGGGGATCCAGAGGGGCGGCCATCTTGGTTCATCGCAGGGTGGCTTATGTTCATGAGAAGCAGTGGGTGGACCCCCAGGGCCGCTTTGTCTTTATAAAAGGAATGATGGGTGCTGAACCTGTGGTTTTCTGTAGTGTTTATGCCCCTCCCCCTATGCAGTGGGCCCTGTCGGAGAGACTGTTTGCGATATGGGATGAAATCCCGGATGTGTTGACGGTGGTTGGGGGCGATTGGAATGAGGTGATGGACGGGTGCTCGGACCGCCAGAGGCGATTGCCAGTGGCTGTGGATCCTTTTCCCTCTGCCCCGCATACTAGGCTGCATGTGACAGCGGACAGTTTGGGCTGGGTGGATGTGTGGCGCCATTTGTATCCGGCTGCGCGTGAGTTCACATATGTGTCGGCTGTACATGGCTCCTTTTCGAGACTTGATTATATCTTTATGCCTGGTGCCTGTCTGAGTCGCGTGCGAGACGCTGCTATCTTGCCCAGGGGTCTGTCCGACCACTCCCCAGTTGTGGCTACAATAGATCTCCCCACAAAACGGCAGCCGTTCCGTTGGCGGATGTCCTCATGGCATCTACAACAACCTGATTATGTCCGTCACTTGCGGGAGGCGATTGTTAACTATTGGCGCGATAACCTTGTGGGGGACATTGACGCGGTGGTGGTATGGGAGGCGCTGAAGCCCACGATACGGGGGGTGGACATCGCTTGGTGCACTGCCGCCCGCCGGAAGCATCGGGAGGCCATTACCGCTGCGGCCGCTCGGGTGGAGACCCTGGAACAGCGTGGGCGGGAAGGGGGTGATGAGACTGTGGTACGGCTGCTCCTACAGGCGCAGCAATCCTATGCTCCAGTCTTGCATGATGAGGCCAGACAGGCGTGGCTAGCCACACGCAGTAGGATTTATCAGTGGGGCGACAAGTCCTGCACAATGCTCCACAGGCTGTGTCAGTCTACTTTTCAGCCGCTCACGTTGCCGGGCCTCATGGCAGATGACGGCTCGGTGGTAACGGACCCGGCCCGCCTAGCGGCTAGCTTAGCCCATTACTTCGAGGAGCAGTATGCCCCTCGAGATTCCCTGGAGGCAGACGAGATATCCGCATTCCTGGATGATCTGTCGCCGAGGGCCGTCTCCGATGAAGCCAGAACGGCACTGGACGCTCCGCTCTCTGCTGAAGAACTCGGGGAGGCGCTGGGGCAGCTCAACACCGGGAAGGCGCCGGGACCGAGCGGCTACCCGTGTGAGTTTTACAAAAAGTTTCACCTCCAGCTGGGGTCTCAGTACAGACGCGCGCTTGAGGCGGCACGGGTTCGGGGGGAGCTACCACCGGATTGGCGCCACGCCGAAATCGTGGTGTTTCTGAAGCCGGGCAGGGCCCCTGACAGGCACGACTCGTACAGGCCCATATCGCTATTGAATATAGAGGCCAAAATCTTGGCGAAGGCCCTGGCGAACCGCCTTCTTCCCTATATTACGGACCTGGTCCACCCCGACCAGGCCAGGTTCATGCCCCGCAGAGCCACTCGCCATAACATCCGGCGGGCGCAGGCGGCGGTGGATGCCATGGGGGCCCGGGACGAACAGGCGGCACTCCTGCTGGCGGATATGGACAGGGCCTTTTACTCTGTAAGTTGGGCGTACCTGTTTACACTCTTGCCCCGTCTTAATCTGGGCCCGTGTTCCTGTCATACCTGAAGTTGCTATATACCAATGTCACTGCCTCGGTTCGGGTGGCTGGTGCCGCGTCCGGGCAATTTCGGATTGGTCGGGGGACCCGACAAGGTTGCCCATTGTCCCCATACCTATTCGCCCTGGCTATGGAGCCCCTGGCATCTTGGGTGCGTACTGATACACGGATACGCGGGTTTGTGTGGAGTGGAGAGCTGGTGAATAGAATTGCATTATATGCAGATGATATCCTCTTTTTCCTCACGGACCTGCAGCACTCTGGGCCCTGAGTCCTAGACGTCATGCGCGGATTTGGCGAGGTCTCCGGTCTTCGGCTTAATCTGCACAAATCGACCTTATGGGTGCTGGGCGGCGGGGTCGTGGCGGACCCCTGGACAGCGGGACTGCGAGTGGCGACAGATGGGCTGAAGTACCTCGGTGTATTTCTCTCGGAGTCGCGCACCGTTGCCTGGGACCGCAGCATTCTGCCGGTGTGGAAACGGGTCCAGGCCGACATCAAGACGTGGTCCAGGATGTCCCTTACTATTTTTGGAAGATCTGCTATCTTCAAAATGGTTGCGCTCCCACGCCTGCTGTATCAGCTACAAAACTACCCCTACACTATTGGCCCACAGTGGTTTCGCCAAGTTAATTCGGCGCTGGGCCGTTTTCTATGGGCTGGTGGTGCGGCCAGAGTGGCGCTGAAGACATGCTTCCTGTCTACCTATTGTGGTGGCCTGGCCACCTCCGATCTGTTATCTTACTATCAGGCTTCTCAGCTGCTCATCCTTAACAAATGGTGGTACAGTGACAGGGGAGACCCGGCCTATGCCTTGGAGTGATCGCTTATGGGTGATAACATGCTACACACCATTCTATACTCGGCCCGCTTGCGACGAGCACTGCCGTCGGTCACGAGAGTGGTTTTTGCGGTGTGGAGACAGGCCCTACGCCGCATGGGCTGGTGGGGCAAATTGACGGCAGAGACGCCGTTGTGACATAATAACCTGCTCCCGGAGCTTTCGGCTCTAGACGGGTTTGAGGGATGGGAGGCAATTGACATTTCGCTACTGGGCCAGGTAATGTCCGGCACTACCCTTAAATCGTTTCAAGAGCTCCGCACGGAGTTCCAGATGCCTCAGTCCCAGTTCTTCCGCTACTTGCAATTGCGCCACGCCCTCACCCCGAGCATTGCCCATCTGGACTCTCTCCCTGAGTTTAGCCCGGTTGAGGCGAAGGTCTTTATGGGGGACCTGGGGGATAGAAAGGTCTCCCGTATTTACCAGACACTGGTCACTCACTGCTCCTCTACCCTACTCCCTCTTCGGGCGGCATGGGAAGTGGATGTGGGCCCCCTGGATGAGGACGATTGGAGGGAGGCCTTGGAATCCCCGCGTGGGACCGCTATCGCTGTGCGACTCCGGCTTATCCAATTCAAATACCTTCATAGAGCCTATTACACCCGCGAACGGCTGTGGAAAGCTGGGTTGATTGAATCCCCGGAGTGCCTGCGCTGTGGAGCCATGCCTGGATCCCTGTTGCATACCGTGTGGTCGTGTGCTCGATTGTCTGGCTTTTGGAGGGGTGTGTGGAGCTACCTGTCCGAGGTCCTGGGTTGGGATCTTCCCCGCACTCACCGACTGGGGTTGCTGCATGTTATGGAGGGTGTTGGTGGGAACATCTATAAACGTCGCCTGCTGCTCTTGGGGCTTGTTGTTGCCAAACGGGATCTGGCCCGGGCGTGGAAGGGAGTGAGGGCCCCCCCTTGTCTGTGTGGAAGGCAGGGTTGGACTACTATATGGGACTTGAGAAGCCGATCTTTGAGGCAAGGGGTTGCCCCCGCAAACACTACAAAATCTGGAAGCGGTGGGCCGACTACAGAGGACTATCGCTGGATCCCCCAGTGGAACGTGAAGAGGACATATGATTGTGCTAAAGTTGTTGACCCGATTCTGTGGCACACCCGTCACACTACACCTAAACCTTTACTTGCTGCTACTTGTACACATGCGTGGGGAGGGGGGAGGGGGGTAAGGGGGGTGGTCCTGGGAATTAGGGAGTTCTGGGAGTTGACGGGGTAGGGTGGGTTGTGGGTTTATTCATATTTGAGCCTATTTTCGGTACCTAATTGACCATTACTACATGTCCTATAAACTGTGTCCTAACTGTTGGTGGTGATCTCCGATCTGTGGGGTGCCACGATTTTATTGCCTGCTTTGCTCAATAAAAATGGTTGTGAAAAAAAATAAGTCTCAAGTGAACCATTGTTTCTTTAACATTAGCATTGGCCCTTTTCCTGCTTAGTGCATTGGCTTACCTTTGTTTTTGATCAAAGTGAAAGAGATATATAGATATGCTTTTGTGATTAATTCTCTATCTTTTTCTAGTAGATAGTCATTGCTTCAAAATGTGTGGAGTGTATTGCCAAGTCAGAAAGATCCAAATCCTACTCTACAACAGATGACCAAGAGTAAACTGATCAGCTTTGGTCAAGACGCTGGAAAAAGCTCATCTTAATCAAAGGCCTTGTATGGTGTTTTGTTGCACAGAGGCAGTTTTCTTGCTTATGAAACTAAGCCACCAGCTTCAGCTCAGCAATTTTAAACTAATTCAATGGTTTCCCTGTCCCAGATGTGAAGATTTAGTAGAATCTGTCAGATGGGTGAAGTAGAAACTGAACTGCACATATTGCTATGTTGTGAATATTTTTGTGGAGATCTTGTTTTACTTATTATTCAAATGAACAATTGTTACTTACCTGTAAACAGGTGGTTCTCCAGTATTGGTGTCTTTCATAGATTCACATGCTTGAATATTCCCCATCGTCTGAGTGG
This sequence comes from Lissotriton vulgaris, assembly GCF_964263255.1. Classification (NCBI taxonomy): domain Eukaryota; kingdom Metazoa; phylum Chordata; class Amphibia; order Caudata; family Salamandridae; genus Lissotriton; species Lissotriton vulgaris. The sequence continues at coordinate 273,149,642 of NC_141698.1, read as the reverse complement.
GAGTCCCACGGTAAATAAAATAGCAATAACATACTAATAATATGTATATGTAAAAACATAACACATGAAATACACATTAGCAAAAAGGCAGTAAAAGCCTAGCCAAAATTCCAAATAGGAATACATGAAGAGAGAAAAGACACTTGTAGTCTATTCCTGTCATTATGTTGGTCCAAACCGTAGCCAATCAGGCGCCAGCAGCCCTCCAGAACCTTCTCCTCAGAGCTCAGTACCTCAGATTTTCGCAGCACAAGAGTGACCACAGAGTCTATGAGGAGAAGAGAGCCTCTGAGGGGAGGTGGGCCGGTCGCATGTGAATCTATGAAAGACACCAATACTGGAGAACCACCTGTTTACAGGTAAGTAACAATTGTTCTTCTCCAGTATTAGGGTGTCTTTCATAGATTTACATGCTTGAATATAGAATAGAAAGCAGTAATAGCCGAAAAAGGCTTCCATAATCATGATACCCATGACTTATAAGACCAAAGCATATATATATATATATATATATATTCACTGAAAAAACCATAGGTTTCACACCAGTTATAGTTAGGTGGAAATTTTACTAGCATAAAACCATTGAAATTCCCACGTTATAGTTAGATGGACTCACTATAACTTGCGCGTGCAATGCACTGCTGATGACGTCACATATTACATCACTCATGACATGGTCAGTGACATCACTCATGACATCACTGATGACATCTCAAATGACATCACTGATGACATCATCCAGTGAATGTGTATCTTTCTGAAAAATAAATATTTTTTATGTATGTATATCTAAAGGTTGATGGAAGAATAGATGGGTAAATAAATGTCTAAATGGATGTTTTTTTTTGTGTAAAATTGATTGGTTAACTGACTTATTAAATGTATCTTAGTGAATACATATATAAGCGAGTAATGTTTAAATATTTAAATATCTGTGTCTCACTTTGTGTATAAGTGGCTGCATGGGTTGGTGAGTAGCTACATGAGTGTGTATATGGGTTATTAGTTGTTTTTTTGAGTATCAGCATCAGTGTCTGTATGGTTCGGTGGGGGATATTACTAAGAGCACAGATGCATGAATGAGTGACTCACTATTTGTATGTATTTTGAAGACATCTATATCATATATCATATATATATGTAGATAGATATAGTCCTGCAAGTCATACAGTAACATGGTAAACCATAATGGAGGAGGGAAGACAGAGGCTCACCTTATTGAAAAAGATTGCGAAGCACAGCCTGCCCCACTGCAGTATCTGCTTAGTTGATGGCACCCAGGCAGTAGTGTTTTGTAAGCGTGTGCCTGCTGCACCACGTGGCTGCTCTGCAGATCTGATGCAGTGGCACACCGGCGAACAGGGCAGTTGAAGACGACATCGCCCTGGTGGAATGGGCCCTCACTGAAGACTGTAGAGGCTTGCCTGCCATTTGATGGCAGAAAGCGATGGCCGAGGAAACCCAACCAGCAATAGTAGGTTTGGTAACTGGACGCCCTTTGTGGAAGCGTCCATAAGCTATGAACAGTTGGTCAGCTTTGCGAAAAGGGGCTGTTCTGCTGATGTAAAACTTTAAGCACCTTTTAATGTCCAAGGAATGCAAGCGTTGCTCCGCTGGAGACTGTGGGTTAGCAAAGAAAGTCTTTAAGAAAACAGGTTTGTTCATGTGGAAATCCGAAGGCACCTTAGGCAGGAAGGTGGGATTAGCGCGAAGCACTACACAGTCCGGCTGGAATTGAAGAAAAGGAGGATTTATAGTGAAGGCATGAATATCATGGGCTTGCACTGGGATAGAAGAAGCAGCTCCGAGAACCATGCCTGTCGAGGCCATCTTGGAGCGATCAGAAGAATGTGGCAAGGCTGCCTCCGCATCTTCCACAATACTCGAGGCACCAAAGGGATCAGAGGAAAAGCGTAAGCAAACAGATTGCACCATTGATCAAAAGGGCATTGCCCTGTGACCCTCGGTGGGGATGCCAGCTTGCGTAAGATGGGCATTTCCGGTTCTCTGGTGTGGCAAAGAGATCCATCGACGGACGACCCCATCGCCGAAAAATCAACTCGAGTGTTGGTTGACGTAACTCCCACTCGTGGGTCGATGACGCGGACCTGCTGAGGGAATCCGCTACAATGTAGGATACACCTGGGAGATGAACTGCGGTGAGAGTGATGTGGTGACTTAGAGCCCAGTCCCAGATCGATTGCGCCAGTTGAGACAAAAGTGGAGACTTTGTTCCGCCCTGCTTGTTTATGTAATGCAAGCTGGTTGTGTTGTCCATTTGAATAAGGACTGACTCTCCTTGAAGCAATGGATGGAATGACTTGAGCGCTAGAAAAATGGCCATCAACTCCAGCCTGTTGATGTGCCAGGCTCTCTGTGGCAGAGTCCACTTGCCCTTTATGGACAGACCTTGAAGATGTGCCCCCCATCCTTCCAACGAGGCGTCCGTCGTTAGAGTAAGCTCCAGAGTGATGGAGAGGAACGAAGTCCCTGCCGACAGATTGGATGGCTGCGCCCACCATTTGAGAGCCGCCCTCATGCGAGCGGTGACACAGACTATGTCGTTGAAGGAACCGGTGACCTGACGTCACTGTCCATCTAGCTCCTCTTGAATGGGGTCTGTCTGTAGTCTACAATTTGGGATCAGTGCAATACACGATGATGCCATTCTTAGAAATTATTTTAATAGTCGGACTGAAACGGACTGTTTTGTCCGTAGAAGAGACACAAATTGAAGTATTTTTTGTTGACGCTCCTGAGACACAAATGCTTTTGCAAGAGTGGTATCCAACGTGGCCCCTGGAAAATTCTTGCAGAGAGCTGGATGTAATTGGGACTTTTCGGTGTTGATGGAAAGTCCGAGGGAGCGAAATACCTCCTGACAAAGGCGTGTGTCCTGAAGCAACTGCGTGTGAGACTGTGATTTTAGGAGACAATCGTCCAGGTATGGAAAGATTTGGACCCCCTGGAGATGCAGATAAGCTACCACAGGAGCTAACACTTTCGTAAAGACGCGAGGGGCGGAGCGTAGGCCAAAAGGCAGTACTTTGAACTGGAAGTCTCTCCTTCCCACGCAGAATCGCAAATACTTCCGATGTCGCGGAAGAATAGGGACATGGAAGTAGGCGTCTTGGAGGTCGATAGTTGCCATGAAATCTCCCATTGAGAGTAAGCGTAAGATCTCTAACAGCGTTAGCATTCGGAAGGATTGGCACTTGAGATATTTGTTGAATGCTCGCAAGTCCAATATTGGCCGCCAATCCCCGTTCTTTTTGATGATAAGGAAAAAACTGGAATAAAATCCCTTCCCCCTTTGAGACTTGGGCACCACTTTGACAGCCCCCTTCTGTATCATAAGGCGAACTTGATGGAAAAGTTCCTTGATGTGGGCTGGAGGTGGGCCGGAAGGTGGAGTAGGAGGAGGAAGTTTGATGAACTCTAAAGCATGGCCCTTCTCTACAATGTCCAGAACCCAACGGTCCGAAGTGATGGAGGACCATTGAGAACAAAACAGGGAGATTTGACCTCCAACTCTTTGGGGCAAAGGCAAGTCATTGTCTCTTGGGAACAGATCCTCTGTAGGAAGATTTCCCCCTATAGGTCTTAGAAGACTGCTGATGGGAAGACTGTTGCTGGTTATTGGAGTAGCATTGGTTGTCTTGGTTGTAGGAACGATATTGGTTGCTTCCTCCTCGAAAAGTTGAACAGGTGCCGCGTCCACGTGCACCTCCAAAGGGCTGCTCCCGAAATTGTACATTTCCTAAAGAGCGGGCAGTGTCAGTATCTTTTTTGATAGATTGTAATGCCTCATCAACATGTGCTCCAAAAAGTGACTCGCCATCATACGGCATATCCAGTATTTTTGCCTGCACTTCTCGCCGAAAGGATGTGGAGCGTAACCAGCCATGCCTGCGTAGAACAGCCGCTCCAGCGAGCTGCCGGAAACCCGTACAGGCAATATCGACGGCACAGTCAATAATCTCCTCCGATGTTCTCTCCCCTTCTTGGAGAAAAGTTGCAAAGCTTCTGCCTTTGAAGCATCTGGAGCTAAAGCCAGAAACGCCGTCATGTCTGCCCATATCTGGCGGTCGTAACGCCCCAAAATAGCCAAAGCATTGGCCGCTCTCACTGTGGTGGAGGCCATCGTTGAAAATTTGCGGCCCATCACATCCAGGCGACGACCGTCGCAATCTGATGGGGTAGTAACAGTAGACGCAGGATTCCGAGAACGGCGCTGAGCTGCCTGTGGTACCACCGAATCCGGTTACGGCTGTCCAATAAGGCACGCTGGACTTCCAACAGGCGCCTTATATTTCTTTTCCAACCGGGGCATCTGTGCCGGCAGCGAATTTGGGGTCTGCATCAACTTCACCCCTTCAGCCCAGATAAAGTCAATAATAGGTACAGTATGGACTTGCTTAAATGGTTGGTTTTTTAAGTCATAGAGGAAGCAATCCTCTTCCCTCTGGACTCTTGGCAACTTAAAACGTTGAGCCGCCCTATCCATCAGCTGATGGAAACTCGCAATGTCCACAGGAGGAGAATCACCTGGTGTTGCCGGAGAGGGAGATGGTGTCTGAACTTGATAATTATCCCACTCCGCCATATCCTCATCATCATCATCTCGCACCTCACCATCTTCGCGGTCCGGAGTAATGTCACCTCCGTCGTCGTCATACACAGTCGTGTGTATCTGAACTGATGTTTGTATCTGAGGAGCAGAAGTTGATAGAGGCGGCAGAGGAGCCCCAGCAGGCATTGCAACAGGCGTTAAAACAGAAGGAACCATAGGTACCTGTGGAGAAGGCGGAAAACGCCTATTATAGTCGCCCAAAATATGCTGGAGATTAGAGATAAGCGACAACGGTACTGTCGCAGTAGGAACTTGAACAGGCGTTTCCTCCTGCTGGAAATATTGGTCAATCAATCAATCAAAGACATTTATAGAGCGCACTACTTACCCGTAGGGTCTCAAGGCGCTTGGGGGGGGGGGGGGGGGGTGCCGTTACTGCTCGAACAGCCAGGTCTTGAGCTTCTTCCTGAAGGAGAGGTGGTCTTGGGTCAAGCGCAGGTCAGCCGGGAGGGAGTTCCAGGTCTTGGCGGCCAGGTAGGAGAAGGACCTTCCTCCTGTTGTCGCTCTTCGGATGCGTGGGACGGCGGCGAGGGCGTGGCTGGCTGATCGGAGGTGGCGTTTGGGAGCGTAGAAGTTGATTCGGTTGTTGAGGTAGCTCGGGCCTAGATCGTGTAGGGCTTTGTGTGCGTGGGTGAGGAGACGGAAGGTGATTCTTTTGTTGACGGGGAGCCAATGCAGGTCTCTCAGGTGTCCGGAGATGTGGCTGTTTCGTGGGATGTCGAGGATGAGTCTGGCTGAGGCGTTCTGGATCTGCTGGAGTCTCTTCTGGAGCTTGGCGGTGGTTCCGGCGTAGAGGGTGTTGCCGTAGTCCAGTCGGCTGGTGACGAGGGCCTGGGTGACGGTCTTCCTGGTCTCCGTGGGGATCCACCAGAAGATCTTCCGTAGCATGCGCAGGATGTTGAAGCACGACGAGGAGACGGCGTTGACTTGTCTGGTCATGGAGAGGGAGGAGTCCAGGATGAAGCCCAGGTTGCGTGCGTGGTCCGTCGGTTTGGGTGCGGTGCCCAGGGCGGGGGGCCACCAGGAGTCGTCCCAGGCGGAGGGCGAGGAGCCCAGGATGAGGACCTCCGTCTTGTCTGAGTTCAGTTTCAGGCGGCTGGTCGTCATCCACTCGGCTACATCTTTCATCCCTTCGTGCAGGTTGGCTCTGGCGGTGGCGGGGTCGTTAATCAGGGAGAGGATCAGCTGGGTGTCGTCGGCGTAGGAGATGATGTTGAGGTTGTGCTGGCGTGCGATGTCTGCGAGGGGGCTCATGTAGACGTTGAAGAGGGTGGGGCTCAGCGAGGATCCTTGAGGGACGCCGCAGATGACTTCGGTGGCCTCTGACTTGTACGGTGGTAGGCGGACTCTCTGTGTTCTTCCGTCGAGGAAGGAGACGATCCATTCCAGTGCCTTCTCCTGGATTCCGACGTTGCTGAGGCGCTGCACTAGGGTGCGGTGGCAGACAGTGTCGAATGCCGCGGAGAGGTCTAGGAGGATGAGGGCCGCTGTTTCTCCGTTGTCCATCAGGGCTCGGATGTCGTCGGTGGCGGCGATGAGGGCGGTCTCGGTGCTGTGGTTGGCTGGGAAGCCAGACTGGGAGGGGTCGAGGGATCCGTTCGTCTCGAGGAAGGCGGCCAGCTGTTTGTTGACGGTCTTCTCGATGACTTTGGCTGGAAACGGGAGGAGCGAGATGGGGCGGTAATTCTTGAGTTCGGTGGGGTCTGCTGTAGGTTTCTTGAGTAGAGCGCTGAGTTCGGCGTGCTTCCAGCTCTCAGGGAAGGTGGCGGTGTCGAAGGAGGTGTTGATAATGTCCCGCAGGTGGGGTGCGATGACAGCGTCGGCCTTGTTGAAGACGTGGTGAGGGCAGGGGTCGGTCGGAGATCCGGAGTGGACGGAGTTCATCATGCGGACGGTGTCTTCGGTGCTGATCGGAGTCCAGGCGCGGATGGTGGTGGTGGGCGGCGTTGCTGTGGTCGTGGCGTGCGTCGGTTGGATGCTGAAGCTGTTGTGTATGTCCGCGATCTTGTTGTGGAAGTAGGAGGCAAGGGAGTTGCAGAGGTCTTGCGATGGGGTGATGTCGTTGTTTGCGGCGTTGGGGTTGGAGAGCTCTTTCACGATGTTGAAGAGTTCCTTGCAGTTGTGTGCGTTGTTGTCCAGCCGGTCTTTGAATGCAGTTTTCTTGGCGGCGCGGATCAGTTGGTGGTGCTTCGGGTGGCATGCTTGAGGGTGGTCAAGTTGTCCGTTGTTGGTTCCCTTCTCCAGACTTTCTCGAGGGCTCGGCAGTTCTTCTTGGACTCTTGAGTTCGTCGGTGAACCATGGGGCTTTCTTGCTGGCGGGTCTGCTGGGCGGGGTCCTCAGAGGGGCGAGTTCGTCCGCGCAGTTGCTGATCCACTTCGTGAGGTTGTCGGCGGCCTGGCTGGGGTTCGCTGAGCTGGCAGGAGGGTGCTGGCTCAGGGAAGCGGAGAGCTGGTCGGCTGTGATCTTGTTCCAGCTTCTTCGGGCAACCTTTGGCCGGTGGTGGTGGATCGTCGTTCTTTTAAAGGTGAAGTGGACGCAGCTGTGGTCCGTCCAGTGGAGTCCTGTGGCGTGGCTGAAGGCGATGTCTTTGCTGGATGAGAAGATGGCGTCAAGTGTGTGTCCGGCGAGGTGGGTGGGGGTGGACGCCAGTTGCTTGAGTCCGAGGTTGGCGAGGTTGTCGAGCAGGGTGATGGTGTTGCGGTCGCTGTTGTTCTCCAGGTGGAAGTTGAGGTCCCCCAGGAGGATGTAGTCAGCGGAGGGGAGGGCGTGCGGGCTGATGAAGTCGGCGATGTCCTCGCTGAATTGTGTGCGTGGTCCCGGGGGTCGGTAGATCAGGGTGCCTCTGAGAGTGGTCTTCGGGTCGGTGCGGATCTGGAAGTGCAGGTGTTCGGCGGTTGTCAGGGTGTCGTCAGTGTAGGTCGTGATGCGGATGGTGTCCCTGTGGATGACGGCGATGCCTCCTCCCATCTGGTTGGCGGAGCGGTCCCTCCGGGTGATCTTGTATCCCTCTGGGATGGCGATGGCGATGTCGGGTGCTGAAGAGGCGTTCATCCAGGTCTCCGTGAGGAAGGCAACGTCAGGGGCTGTGGTGTCGAGGAGGTTCCAGAGTTCGATGGCGTGCCTGTGGACGGAGCGGGTGTTGAGCAGGATGCACTTGAGGTGGTTGCTGCTGGTGTTCGGTTTGGCGGGTGCTGATGCAGGGCAGGTCCGGATGCAGGTGAACTTGCAGGCGTGGCAGCTGAAGGGTCCGTGGGTGCGTCGTGGGGTGGCTCGGTAGCATCCTGGGATTCGGCCGGTGTTGAGTGCGTTGAGGGAGGCGGCGGTGTACGTCAAGCGGGTGGGCAGGGGTCCTCGAGGGCCAGGGGTCCTGGCACTGGGCGCGGTCCAGGCGCGGACGGGCGTAGACGGGCTTACCTTTGGCGCGCCTTCGGCGCGCCCGCTGCGCGTGACCGCTGCGCGTTTGCACGGTCGCCATATATGGCGAAGTGCGAGGGGGGGGCGGAGCAGCTGGGAGGCGGGAGCGGGGAGGGTACAGAATGAAGAAAGGGGCGGGGTTAGCGGCGGTGGCGGGGAGCGGGGAGGGAAGAGGGAAGAGACGGGGGCAACCAACAAAATAACAGGCAAACAGGCAATAGGGGGGACAGAATACAATTTGGAACAGAAGACAATTAATACAATTACAGTGGTACAATGCAGGAAAGCGAGCACAGACCACGCCGCTCGATGGCAGGGGGCGTGGTCATGCGGCGGCAGTCAGAGCAGAGAGGCAGGTAGGCGGGGAGGCACTCGCAGCAGCTGGTGGCCGTGCGGCGCGGGGGGTGTCCTAACTAGGTCACACTCACCTGCGTCGCACGGTCGCCATATATGGCCAAGTGCGAGGGGGGGGCGGAGCAGCTGGGAGGCGGGAGCGGGGAGGGTACAGAATGAAGAAAGGGGCGGGGTTAGCGGCGGTGGCGGGAAGCGGGGAGCGGGGAGGGAAGAGACGGGGGCAACCAACAAAATAACAGGCAAACAGGCAATAGGGGGGACAGAATACAATTTGGAACAGAAGACAATTAATACAATTACAGTGGTACAATGCAGGAAAGCGAGCACAGACCACGCCGCTCGATGGCAGGGGGCCTGGTCACGCGGCGGCAGTCAGAGCAGAGAGGCAGGTAGGCAGGGAGGCACTCGCAGCAGCTGGTGGCCGTGCGGCGCGGGGGGTGTCCTAACTAGGTCACACTCACCTGGTCCTCATCATCATTGCTATAATCCTGACACTTGATGACCAAATCAGATGGACTACGTGCCGCCCTAAAAGACTTGTGCACATCTTCCTCCGAGTCCTGATCCGAATCCGTGGCAAACAAGGGCGAGGGAGGTTGTGGATCACTGGAGATGGAAATCTGGTCAATAGGCACTTTGCGGCGTTGGTGGAGCGTGTCGACGGTGGCAGACTCCATGGACGAGAGTGGCAGCAAAGGCAGAGAGGCAAACGCGGAAGAAGTCGTCGGTGGAGCTGACGACGACGAAGGAGTTGCTGGAACCACACTAGAAGAATCCATCGTCAATGGTTCCGTCGTGAATGGCAATGGAGTCGTCGACAGAGCTTTCGTCGACGGAGTCGACGATGAAGATGACTTCTTTTTCGTCGACGGAGCAACTGTCGACGGGGCGGCCGTCGACGGGGCAATCGTCAACGGGACGGCCGTCGACGGAGCTGTCGTCGACGGGGCTGTCGTCGACGGAGTTGGTTTTTTAACACTCTTCGTCAACGAAGATTTGGTCATCGACGGTGGAGGCTTCTTCGACGACGAAGCAATTGGAATAACAGATGGTACAGTCTTGAAACTGAGAGTTACCTTCGTCGACGATCCTGAAGCAGACGTCGTTGTCACTGTCGTCGCCGACGAGCCAGAGACGGCAGATCTAGTCGTCGGGACGACCGTCGACTTTACCGTCGATGATGAAACATGTTTTTTAACAGAAACATGAATGAAAGATGCAGCAGACGCCTGAGAGCCAAGTCTCGTGGGCGTGGACGTAGCAGGTAGAGGTGAAGACACCGCAGGGGTCAGAGAGAGTGACATCTTCTTCTTCTTAAGGAATGGAGAAGGCAACTCCTGCACACTACCACATTTTGAAGCTGCTTGGGAACGACCAGAAATGATACTTTCGGCATCAGAAAGTACATTATCCTTGTCCTTAAGTCTCTAAAGCCCTAGTAGAGGACGGCCTTCGCTATCTTTTAGAGTGTTTGTGGAAAAACTTCTACAGAACTTACATTTACCCACATCATGGTCGGGGTAAAGACAGTAAATACACTTACTGTGAGGATCTTCTGAATAAAGGCGTAGCTTTCCACAAGAAGAGCAAGGTCTAAAAAGAGACTTCTTACTTGAAGACATGTTGAAAACACAGGAAAAACCTGAAGTAGTAGAGAAAACTGAGCAGAGCTCAGGGAGACTCCCTTTCACATGACGTGCGGTAGAAAGTATGAGGTACTGAGCTCTGAGGAGAAGGTTTTGGAGGGCTGCTGGCGCCTGATTGGCTACAGTTTGGACCAACATAATGACGGGAATAGACTACAAGTGTCTTTTCTCTCTTCATGTATTCCTATGTGGAATTATGTCTAGGCTTTTACTGCCTTTTTGCTAATGTGTATTTCTTGTGTTATGTTTTTACATATACATATTATAAGTATGTTATTGCTATTTTATTTACAGTGGGACTCCGACTCCGACGACGGGGAATATTCAAGCATGTGAATCTATGAAAGACACCCTAATACTGGCGAAAATTTAATTTCAATTACTTTATTAACATAAGCACTGCTTCTTGTTTAATCAACATTCTATTTATGAAAGGTGGACACTAATTCCTATCACTGCCCAATTTTTTCTCTGACTTCCTAGCAGAGCTCTGATTTCTCTAGCCAGAATATCTTTCAGAAATCAAATCCTGTATATATCTGAAACAATGTAGTCTTAACTACATACTAAAAATGTATCTTCTTTTTACTTCAATCAAATAATACCATTCAGTATTGGTTTCATGCCAATTGCACCGAAATAAAAATGTAATATAAAAACAGTTACATAAGTAGCCCGCCCCTATATTGCCCTATCTAGCACTGAGCCTTGTTATTTATGACATCCTCAGACTTGTATATTGCACATATGCACCTTAATGAATTCGGAAGATACGAAATGTATCTCCTTAATTGGTATATTCTGTAAGAATTTGAATAAATTGCTGTTTTTTTTATTAATGTTAAATAATTATAAGAATATTATTCATGATGTAAAATTTCGTATATGGTTTATGATTAACAGAAATAAACAATTTATAAACTTTACCTCACCCATTAACTTACACGGCAACTCACTGTTCTGTCATCAATCAATAACATATTTCAATCAGTAAAGTCTCCCTCACTCACTTTACTCACTTTTGATCTCCCACAAAGAGCGGCAACCCATTTTAGCAAGTGTCCCACAGTGAATCTCCAACTCACACATTTCTGCTACTTCAGCTTATCGCAATCTGCATTAAGCATCTGATTGGGCTATGACCACAATTTCCAATTCACTAATATATTTATTTTCAAAACTGTTTAAACAGTTGTGTGGAGATAAAGTGGCTTGCGACCCCGTCTGAGTCCGCCAACACGTAAGCGGCAGGGGAATCTTCGCGGAAAAACTTTGAGATATATATATATATATATATACACACACACACACACACACATATATATATACCTACCTTTACCTCTTAGTCCATTTTCAATCCTTAGCCTCTCATCCTATTCAAACTTTACCCCTTTCTGAACTCACCTTTATGGATGATCTGTCTTCAATGGTGGTTTGGGCAACAATCTGTCCCTCCAACCCAACTGCAAGATGAGAAATGGTCATCGGTAACATGCTTTCACTTGGAGGTTTTATGGACTTCATGAACTGCCCTCGGCGTAAAGTGTGGACAATGATGGTGCCATCCTGGGAAAGTAACAGACTATGTTATATCATGAAGACATTGGTTATCCTTCATTGTGTTAATTATGTTCTTCCGCAAGGATGGTCTATTTTGATCAAAATATCTGATCATACTAGAGTCATTTACAGATTCAAATGATTTTGAAAGCTCCTTTCCCTCTCCCTTTTCCAACAGAAACAAGCATCCCCGTCTTCTCTTAAAAGTCTAGAAGAAATTCACCGCAGCATATGTAATACATTGTTTTTAAGATCTATCAAACTTCCTAGCAATTGTCTCATTACACAGATGCTGCATCGACTAAAGTAACAATGACCCAGTGCCATTTAAAATATCTTCACAGGCCACAGGCATTCCCTCCCATACTCACAGACTCTATGAATAAGTAAAGCCCTCGTAGTCTTTGCACATGAGCTTATCATCTCCATGCCATAACCACAGTGACTATATCACTCCCAAAATAATTTCAGAAAATACCATTTAAATATTTAATGTATGGGTAACTGAATTTATTGAAGTGTTACAACAGAATCACCGGCGGCCAGTAGTAGAGATCAAAATGTACATTAACTTTAGTTCAGTTAATAGCACTATTCCTATCAAATCTTTACCTTTGATCCAGACACAGTCATGTCCAGTTCTGTGCTTATGGCAACACATGTGACCTCTTCATCGTGTCCATACAATACTTGCACAGGTTTTGGAGCTAAGCCATAGGAGAAACCACCCTGTGAGAGACAAATGCACAATTGGAGAAGAAATACAATTCTCATTAGGCTGCATAGCTGTCAAGGCATCAAAGAAAGCATATTCCATAAGAGTGCCCCACAACCAATACTCTATCTCTGAAAGTAAATTGTATCAAGTTGCTTTGTGGGAGTGAACCATGAAAACAAATATACATCCACAAGTGCATACAAACAAAATCTGCAAAAAACAATGTTTACATTTTAGCTCAATAATGACCAATGTTTTAAGATCACTAGATAAGCACAATTAGAACGACACCTCCTTGTGCACCAAAGATCTCACTCTGAATGATATCACATGGACCAGAGCATATATAGTAGCATGGATACATAAAGGGCTTGCGTTGAGTGGTTTCTATAAACATATAACAATATATCTTTTGTGATGTCACATTTGAGATCATGGATATTGTGACAGTTGGGGGCCAATCGTAAAAAAGTTAAGGTTCGATAAGAACAGTAATTTTTAAATAGCTTGCATTTTGGATTTTGAGAGAACATTGGTGGTACTTCTTATAATTTTTCCAGTGTTATTTGAATTTCATTGTGTACATTTTGTCAGACCAGTTCATCAAACATTCAGAATAACCATAATTCTTGATTTCTAGATTTATAATGGACATGGTGTTTATGAGACTTGTCCATCGATGTCACACACAGTGATTTTTGATGATATGGATATTGTGGCAATAGGGAGCCTTATGAAGTTAAGGCTGTCAGAAAACCTTAAACAATATTGTGTCGCGCGTGGTGGTCAGCCAGCAGTAAGTATCCTGTGGGTGCTGGAGGTGGGCCGTGAAGTCTGTGTGCCACGCTGCCGTACCCACCCAGTACGATTTTGGATGCTGGCCAGTGTCCGGTGGCTGCGGGTCTGTAGTGAGATCTGCAGCGGCGGCGACTCCCTGTGTGCCCTTAGAGAGTGGGGTGGAGCGACCCCCCCAGCAATAACGGCTGATCTCTGGCGCTGTTTGGAAGGTGCGCAAGGGGAGGCCCGCTGCAGTGGAGGAGCTGGGGGCCGCCACCACGATATCGCCCCTGAGCTACCTGGGCCCTGCAAGGGAGCTTTGGTGATGGGTGGACGCACCAACCAGAAGCTTCAATTCACGCCGGCTTCCAGAGGGCAGCGGATCACGGTGTGCGGCAGATAGGACGAGTGCAAGTTATTTGACTGCCCCTTTGATTGAGGTCCTGAACGGATGGAACGTGGGGCCTCTCCCCGCAGTGACATTATTGACCTCGCAAACATATGGGACACTGCAGAGGACATCCCAGGGGCTGAGTGGCATCCTCTGATTTAGCTAGAATATTTGGCTTGGGGTCCTAGGACCCTGGTGGCGAGAGAGCGACCCCATCCACCGGCCTGCACCTATACAGTTGCTGACTACGTCAAAGGCCTCCTCATTTAAGTATGGCCACAGGGGATTGCTTCTTATGTGTGCCCCTCCAGTTTTGCTCCAACCGTCATTGCCCCGTGGTCCTAGCCTTTGGCTGGTGGTCAGTCTGATCAGCGGGGTGTTGGCCCCAGGTGATTGAATACGCAGCAGTGTGGGTGCTTGGGGCACCTGCATCCCGTGGTACTTTCTGGACAGCGGTGGGATACTGCAATTGGGCGGGGCCTGCCCGCGGGTCTGACCCACGTGGCACGCCTGCCTCCACTCCCCGGCACTTACTTCCAGACAGGTGGATTTGGTATACCTGAAGGGCGTGAGAAGTCTGCAGCGGCCCCCCTCCCAATGGGGTGCCTATTTTGACGATAGCCTGCCTGTGCGGCCAGCGCCATTCGAAAGTGGTAGAGAGAGACGGGGCTGCTTCAGAATTATCAGCACACAATAGGCCTCTGAGTCTGGGACTTTTACACGCCGAAAGTGGCCCTATTGGTGCAGTCGAATAAACTGGACAAGTACCCGGTCCCGAAACAGCCATTCTCAGAGGAGGGTGCAACAGGTGGTCAGGCGGACACCTCGGAACAGTCTCTCAGTACAATTACGGCAGCCATTCAGGTTCTGGGAACAACGATGGAAACCAAAATCTACAAAGTTTCGATCAAAATGAATCTTCTCAGAGCCAATATGAACAAAACTTCAGAGCGAGTCACAGTGACGGAGACTAAGATTATGGCGCTTCAATCTACCACTCGTAAGCTGGAGGAGAAAGTTCAACTGCTGGTTCATCAACACCGCCAGGTGGCCCTGAAGGAGGAGCTCAGGAAAGGCGTGGCTGCCGGAACAATATCCGCGTAGTGGGGGTCCCGGAGGGGGCAGAAGGCCCTAGAATGGACCTTTTCCTTGAGGACTTAATAATGAGTCACCTGAAGCCCAAATGACTATCCACCTTCTTCACAGTAGAGAGGGCTCATACAGCTCCAGTCCCTCCACCAAAATCTGGGGCTCCTCCCAGAACGATCATTGTCGGGCTCTTCAATTATAGGGACCGGGATGCTATCCTACAACAAATCAACAAAGATAGGAAGGACCAAAAAAAAGGTGGAGGTGTGGCAATTATCCACAACAACAACCTTTCAGTCATCGAATGCGACACCTTCAACTACAACGCCTTCGAATGCCTTACAGCCAACATCAGAACCACGGACAACAACCTACTGCAATGCCACCTAATATACCATCCCCCAGGCAACAACACTATATTCACAGAACAACTCTCAAACCTAATCGCCAACTGCTCCCTCAAAGAGTCCAACACCATCATTTTAGGGGATCTTAATCTGCATTGGAACAACGTGAACAATGCCATTATAAAATCACTAAACGAACTTCTACACGCAAACAACCTCTCCCAACACTGCTCAAAAGAGACCCACAACAAAGGGGCAACACTGGACGCCATCATCGCCAGGAACGATACAATCTCTATTGAACACATCCTCCCGGTAGACTGGTCTGACCACCACCTAATCCTATTCCACCTCAATCAACCGGTCCAGTCCCACCCCACTAGCACAGCCCCCAGCACATGGTCCAGGAGTCTTTCACAAATCAACCCAAAAGAACTAGAAGAAAAAATAGCCGCCTCCCTGCTGAGCCACACAGAAGGTCTCTCAACTAACGAACTCATCTCTCACTACAACTCCACCACTACCGCCATCCTAGACCAACTGGCACCTCTAAAACAAAAAAGACCCAGGAACATTCCATCGAGAACCTGGTTCAACAAAGACATCAACGAGGAAAGGAGACTTCTCAGAGCCACAGAACGACAGTGGAGAAAAGACCCCTCCTGCAGCCGGCGCGAAGAACTCAGAGCAGTAAGAAGAAGGTATAAAAACCACATCAACAATGAAAAAACAAACTTCTTCTGCAACGCGCTAGAAAAGGCAAAAAATAGACCTAGAGAACTCTTTGAGATCATCAAAAAACAAACCTCCAAGCCATCCACCGTCCATGCTCAACCCTCCAAAACGCTATGTGACAACTTCGTCTCCTTCTTCAATGAAAAAATCGCCAAGATCGAACTATCCCTAGACATCAGCCCTACCCCGACCATCAACATCAACCTAACTACAACATCCACCACCGCTGGAGACACAACCTCTACTGCCTGGTCCTCTTTCGACCTCATCCAAGAAGCAGAGATCCTCAACCTAATCTCATCCTCCAAACCCTCCTCCCATAACTCTGATCCCATCCCCGCCCAAATGGCCAAAGACCTCAAACTCACCCTTGCCCCTCTCTGGTGTAAAATCATCAACAGCTCCCTAAAATCTGGCACCATCCCGGACTGCCTTAAAGTTGGCCAGGTCACTCCCCTCCTGAAGAAACCAGGCCTGGATTCCAACGACCTCAACAATTTCAGACCAGTCTCAAATCTACCCTTCCTAGCCAAAATCCTAGAAAAATGCGTACTACGCCAACTCAACAACCAGCTCGACAGCATCAACTTGCTTGATCAAAACCAATCTGGCTTCAGAAAAGGCTACAGCACCGAAACCGCAATCCTGAACATAGTAGATGACATCCGCAACTCCCTTGACTCGGATCAATGCTGCCTACTCATCCTTCTTGACCTGTCAGCGGCGTTTGACACGGTTGACCACAAGCTCCTCATCAAAGCCCTCAAAGAACGAGTAGGTGCGGAGGACATGGTCCTGAAATGGTTCGACTCCTTCTTTAAGAACCGCTTTCAAAGAGTAAAAATAAAATCCTTCACATCAGACCCTCTACCCGTGACCAGAGGGGTCCCCCAAGGATCCGTCCTTTCCCCTCAACTGTTCAACATATACATGGTTCCCCTCACCATCATACTGAAGAAAGCTAATATCCCTTTCCATCTATACGCGGACGACACTCAGATCTACATAGAAGCCACTTCCTATAACGACATTCTAAGACTCAACAACACTCTAAATGAAATCCAAGAATGGCTAGGGACGAATCACCTCAAATTAAACCAAGGGAAAACCGAGATCCTCCTCATCTCCAACAAAGATGACAACCCCAAATTGACTGAATGGGTGAAAGCCATTGACGCTCTCAAAGGAAATCTCACCCGACCAACACAGTAAAATCACTGGGAATCACCCTGGATAACAAACTTACTATGTCAAACCACATCAAGAACTCTGCGAAAGCGCCTTCCTCAATCTGAAGCTCCTCAATAAAATCAAACCACACATCCCACAAAAAGATCTCCAACAAGCCACCCAAGCATTGGTCCTATCCAGACTGGACTATGGGATCGCAACACTATCCGGCACAGCCATATCCCACCTAGCGCCACTGAAAACCACCCTTAATGCAGCAGCCAGAATGGTCTCAGGTGCAAGAAAATTTGACCACATATCCCCCGCACTCAAAGATCTTAAATGGCTTCCAGTGGAAATGCGCGCAAACTTCAGAACGGCTTGCCTCACACACAAAGCCCTACACACAGGAAAACCGGAATATCTAGCCTCCAAGCTCAAGAAAGCGGGTTAATCCAGAAACCTCAGAAGTACAAACTCTCTACTTCTCATCCCCCTGAAAACCCGGAAACAAAAACCCGCCAGCCTCTCCTTTGCCGACAACGCACCAAAAATCTGGAACTGCATCCCAGTGGACATCAGAACCACTCCTTCCTTTCCCGAATTCAAAAGACAACTAAAAATCCTCTACCTCAACCGCGCATTCCCGAACTCTACCTCATTAGCGCATCCTGGAACTCGGACTACCTCAACAACTCTACCTCAAAACCGCCACCCAGGCGGAAGACCACTGAGCTAATTTCTGACCTGTAGATACCCTGTTTACAGTATGCTGCACTATTTTTCGCACCTGTTTCTTCCTGACTGAATGTAAAGCGCTCTGATACCCTGGGGTCTGGCCAGCGCTATAGAAAACTCCAAAAATAAATAAATAAATAAATAAATACAGGCGGCTCAACAACATGGTGACCTCCCGTATGAGAAAACGATGGTGAGGTTCTTCCCGGACTTTGTCGAAGGTGTGCCGCACCTGTTGCACCTTTAGAGTAGAGTTAAGCGAGCCCTAAGAGATAGGGGCATCAGATATATGATTTTCTTTCCAGCGAAGCTCAAAATCTTTGCTAATGGGAGGTTCTTCACAACTCCATCTGATGCACAGGCCGGGCTGGATGAGGCGCGACCGCAGAAAGGCACTTTACGTGTGGCGGATGGCTGGAGAGATACCCATGAGCGCTCACAATAATTTTCAAGTGGGCAAGAAGGAATGGACATGAATGACCGGCATTCCCGGCGGTCCAGAACGTTGAGCCCGGTGATCTCAGAGACTCACAGAAAATGACCTCACGGCTATAGAGGTTTCGTTCTAGGACTCATTGCTGCATCACGTAATGTATATTGTTGGGGAGAGTAAGTTGGTTAACGCACTCTTTAAGATGATTGACTTTGTAGGCTTGCTGCCACACTGCAACCATTTTTCTCCTGGACTTGGGCAGGAGTGGGGCCTCGCGGAGCTATGTGTAGGCGACGCTCGGCAGCCCCTTTTTTTAGTTTACTGTTTTTTTTTCTTTTTTGAGCGACAGGCTCTCTGCTAGTTGGAGATGCGTGTAAGGTTAAGCCTGCGCAGCAGGTTAGCAGTGAGGGGCGGTTGTAGTTTATGGGGTCTTTTTTCTTATCATTGTGTTATACTTGCTTCAGATCATTGATGATACTTGCACTGACCTGGGTTTTGGGACATGTGGCATTGTACAGATGCTTTGGGGTAGGGGGTGGACAAATGCTGGGAGGGCAGGGGGGAGGTGATTCGGCAGGTGTCTTTTTCCGATGACCTCGCAGCATAGTAAACACCTGAGGGTGCTATCCTGTAATGTGAATAGTCTGCTTAGATAATTTGCACCAAGGTCCGTTTAATTTTATCGTCCAGACATACTCCAGATGTGGTGCTCCTACAGAAGACACACCTGAAGAGGAATAACTATCTTGCGCTCAACAGGTTTGGGTACACGCTGGCAGTCCATGCAGTGTTTACAACGCATTCCAGGGGTAATGCGATTTTGCTTAAGAACAGGTTACCTTTGGTGATTGCTCGCTCATTGACTGACCACATGGGGCGCTATGCTGCACTGTCGTGGACATGGGACGGTCCCCCTAGATCACACAGGATAACTTTCCCAGATCTTAGCGACCTTCTTCTAGACATGCCAGTGGGCACTCACCTCCCACGTGGTGACATGAATGAGACTATGGAGGTGGCACTTGACTGCAACACTCGCTCCCCTAGGGCAGGGGGGTCAGAACCGTTTGAGGGCTTTGTGACTGCAATGGGGTTGGTGGATCTTTGGCGACTACATAATTCTATGACCAGGCAATACACTCACATCTCCACTTTTAGACTACATCTTAATGCACTCTGCTCTGACTGGCCTTTTTCAGGCGACTTGTCATAGGGCCCATGGAATCTCTGACCACTCCCTGGTGGAGCTACTCATATAGGGCCCGGCGAGGGACTGGACTCTACCCCCACGCTTAGATCTCTATTTATTTAAAGATCAGGAGTTTAGGGAACACTTTGAGGAATGTACGGAACTCTATTTCTCAGAAAATGTGGGATCTGTGCGCTCTCATTGTATACTATGAGAGGCATACAAGACGGCAGGCAGGGACTATGTACAAGAGGAGGCTAAGGCTAGGCGAATGGAAAAGCAGGTGGATTGCAATAGTTTGGAACAGGAGATAGCACTGCATGACTCGGCGCCTGGACTGATTCAGGGGGCGAGGCTGAACACCTGCATACACTTTGTTCTCTCTGTTTGAGTCTTAGGGATTTAGGGGAGAATTCAGCCCATACCTACACCATAGCCACACAACAAAGTATTTATGAACTTGGCGACAAGGCAAAATAAACTTGTTGCGTGGTTAGAAAGGAGACAGAGGTCGTAACTGGGTCTCTGAGATTTGGACTTAGGAGGGCGTGGTACGGGTAGCGGGTACAGTTATAGCCGAGGCGTTTACCAAATATTACGAAGGGATCTACCGTTCCTAGTCCGATAGGGGTGAAGAGGAGTGCCTGGAATTTTTGAAGGATATTGCATTACCAAAACTGCCGGATGAGGACCGATAAGCGGCAGACTCAGACTTTACGATAGAAGAAATTGAGGGTGCTGTGCGGGATCTCCAGTCAGGGAAAGTAGCGGGTCCTAATGGGTTCCCCGCGAAATTGTACAAATGTGTGGCAGGTCAACTGGAGCAGCATATGCTTAATATGTTTCGTGAGGTAAGGACCGATGGACAGTTCCCTCTGGACTTGATAACAACTACTATTGTTGTCATTCCTAAGAAGGGCAAACCGCAGGATCTCTGTAGCTCATATCATTCAATCTTGCTCCTGAACTTCAAGGCCAAAGTACTTTCCAAAGCAATTGCAAACAGATTGACTTCATTAATACAGTCTTTGATTCATCCGGATCAGTCCGGGTTCATGCCTCACAGAAGTACTAGATTGAATCTCTGGCGATTATTTAGGGTTATGCATGTAGAACAACAGAGGCCAGATGTCCCAGCAGCACTCCTCTCACTTGATGCCCATGTGGAATTCAACAGTAAGGACTCAAATTCAAGTTTATTGTTTGATTACTTAAAATCATGACAAAAATGTTAAGACCATATAACTCACCTATACATGTGTTAATTTAAAAAGGAGCAAAGAGGAACTTTGGTTAGTACAAACGCAGTGCAATAGATTAACAATAAAATTGGGTAACATTTAAAAATTGTCTGGATGTGCATTTATCTTTTACAGATCAGGCTCATTAAGTAACATGGCAGTCACGGAATGGTTTTGAAAAGGTTTAAAAGAGGGGAACAAGTCAATATGTCAGCTGAATTCGGTGTCCATGTGGACCTTGCTGGAGGGGGCCGGCGGCTGCTTGAGTTTCTATTCCAGAATGAGATCTGGACCAACCGGCGGAAGGATTGCTGCCTTTTCTTTCCCCAACATTTTTGCAGCTCTGGCAACAAATTTGGTAAACCGAATGTTCAGCTTTATATTTTTCTGGTTCATAGCTGCCATTATTGCCTGGCGACCTCAGTGAGCGCCTAAATTAATCCATTCCGCTCTCAATAAGGTCCATCTGTCATGTAACAGAGCGGGACATGCGCAGGCTATATGTTCCAGGCTTTCAACAGTATCGAATGGCTGTATTTGTTTGCAGTCCTTGCAAAATGTGGATGTGGTCCGGGTTTCCGAAGCTGGGTTGAGCTTTTTTACGCTGCCCCGTTGGCTCGTGTTTGGGTTAATGGGTCGGTGTCTAGAATTTTCTGGCTTCATAGGGGCTCTCGCCTTTGCTCTTGGCAAATCCGATAGTGAGGGGGGTGGGAAGAGTATCTCCGTGTACGCATATGATATCCTATTGTATGTCCATAGACCCAGACAGACCTTTCTTAGACTTATCCATAGCATACAATCGTTTGGGCAGTATTCCAGTTACTGCATCAGTTGGGATAAGTCTTTGGTATTCACCTTGGCGGGGTAGTCACCGGCGTTGACGTCGGCCTGTAAGGATCTGGTGCACAGGGACCTATTTTAATATTTAGGCATATGGATCACTAAAATGAAAGAGGCGTTTATTCGCCTGAATGTACACTCACAGCTAGAACGGTTGAAAGGGGATGTTGTTTACTGGCGGAGCTTGACGGTCTCCCCTATGGGGAGAGCAGTTTTATTTAAAAGTATGCCTTTACCGCGTCTTTTGTATGCCATACAAAACACTCCACTCCTGATTTTTGAAGTTTTCTTCCATGCGGTTGAATCCGAATATCGGACATTAAGAAGAAACTACAGAGGGGGGTTTACGAAAGAGGGCTGGCGGAACCGGATATAAGGAAGTATTATTGGGCGTCACAACTGGTTAACGTTGATGGATGGGTCTTCTCACCATTTGATGAACCGGCCTACCGGGTCAATCGTCATGCAATGGGCAGGGGTAGTTTTCTTTCAATCTTATATGGGGGAGGATAGATGTTTTCGTCCCACCCGCCCCATATGCAGTACGTGGTCATGGCCTGGCGGAAGGCTACTAAAATGATTGGATGGGAGTCACGGCTGACTGAGCAAACCCCCCTTTGGGAGGAAGATTTTTTGAGCGAGGTTAGCAGCCTGAGGGGATTCAATGGCTGGAGCAACATTGGCATTGTTCACCTGGGAGACATCTGGAAAAAGGGCAACATGATTTAGTTTGATAGTCCGCGGGTAGAATTCCAAATAACACCGACTGAGCATTTTCATTACTTGCAGTTGTGGCACGCACTCCACTGCCACTTAAAGGATGGAGTTTTGTTGCCGGAATATACACCACTTGAAGACAGACTCCACCTAGACCCAATGATTGGCAAAGCAATATCCCTCATGTATAAAAAACTTATGAATAATGCCCCTGACTGTTTGGAACCCCTGCCGGCGGCGTGGGAGTCGGACGTGGGTCTCCTGGAAGATGATGATTGAAGGGAGGCCATGCAGAGCCCTAGAGAGATAGCTGTACGGGCCAGGTTCAGTCTTATTCAGCTCCGTATTTTACATATATTCTACGTGTTACGATCTGTGCAATACCGCATGGGCCATTGTATGTCAGCACAGTGTGTGAGGGGCTGTGAGGAAATAGGAACGTTTCTTTCATATATTGTGGGATTGTCCCAAGATTCAAACATTCTTGAGGCAGGTGGCACAAGTAATGGCAGCGGTGGTGGGTGATCAGGTCCCGGTAGAGGCGAGATGGCGCATCCTGGGGTGATGGGAGATATAGCCTGTCCTAAATGGGCCACAACCTGGCTGGCTCTTGCAGGAGTGGTGGCGAAGCGTAATAGTGCCAGAGCATGGGGCGCCAATGAAGCCCCAACAGTGAGACTCTGGGAGAGTGAATTAGACTGGTGCCAGCGGGCTGAGCAGACAGTATACCAGAGCAGGGGATGCCCCTGTAAATGGTAGAAGATATGGGGGGCCTGGATCGACTATAGAACTGATCAGTCTACAACATAATATGAATTGTTGAAACCTTATGCTACACGGTTTACCTGCTGAGAGGGTGGGACACTGGGGGTTTGAATTGCTCTGCTCTCAATGGATCTGTGTATGTCGATCTAAATACTATATACTCTGTAATGATTCCAGAAGCAAATATTTTGTTTTTGTTTTTTTGGGTTAATAAAAAGAATATATTAAAAAAGTTGTATTTTATCAAGAAATGTATGTACTTAAATAACTCATATGAAATTGTATTCATGTCTTAAAACAAGACTGAGCTGCTCACCTGCTGCAGGACCTGCCACACCATACAGGTGGTATCCCTTGACCCAGAAATGAGGTAGATTCCACAGAGGTCAAGAGCAAGACATGTGACAACATCTGAAAATAGATGGAAATAAAGGATACTCTAAGTCTCAGGTCATCATAAAGAACACATTATATGACAGTCAGGTAAGTATATTGGAAGTGTCAGCACATAAAATTAAGTGAAGTCATGTTTGTTGCACTAGTAGCATCAAGGGACAGGCATCAAGTGAGGACTGCTTAAACTGTCAGTGAGCGTGGCATAATTAGCATCACTGGTAGAAAATTAACCAGACAAGGTAAGTTCAACATGCTTAACTATGACACACTGACAGCTGGAGGAGTGGAACACACTTCAACATGACAGACAAAATAGGAAGGATTGGTGTGAATGGAAAACAACAGTAATAGAAGCAGAGATGCTCAGATTAGATAATATCAGGGAAATATGTACGAAGGGATTTACGGAACATTATGTATATGTATAGTGAAGAAAAAAAAGGTTGAAGGGACATTATAGTTGGCTGTAAATATCAGTTAAAACATTCCATTTTATACAAACAACACTACATAGATCACTAAAACTGGTGAATTGAAATGATATTGTTATCAATGATGTCAATTCAGATGTTGCTCTATGTGATCAACGATGGCACAAACCATGTTATGAATGACATAATATGCGAGGTCATTAGCAGTGCATGGCGAATCACAGGTTACAGTGACTATAGGGCAAAGATTAACACAAAGAGCTCAGTCAGGATGGATATTGTCATGCACGAAGTTGGATGTGTCTGTAGCAGATGTTATGCTCATATAAGGCATTAACTAATGATTGGCAAGGCCACATGACACTTTCTAGAAGTAACGTGAGATCTTGGCTGAACGTTTCAATCATAGATCCAGCTTTCATTGACATTTTGTCCTGGCCACATTATGTTACCTATGTGCCTGCTGATGTGTCCTATGACCTTCCCTTTACTCAGTGAGGTGACACGTAGGCTGTTGTCCCAGTGTCCAGCACTGAAGAGCAGCTTCCCATCATGTGACACAGCCAATGTTTGTGAGGACAACTCCACACCCTGGGCGAAGGGACCATACAGGAAACGCTGCATTCTGTACAAGAGAAGAAAAAAATCACACATCACTGTCTCCATCCAAAACATAAATATCCCATCCAACTCTCTGCTTCTATTTCACAGCATGTCTTCAGATTTTCTACATTCGCTCTCAGTAGGCACCATTTGGCAACACGTTTCTGTGTTGGAAATTATGTCACACATAAATCTGATATGATTACTTCAATTACCAATACTTTAAGGTTCTGTCATGTCCCTCGCAAAAAAGTGATGTCAGAGATCCCTAAAATACAAAACAAACTATCTGGTGTGTCACTGTTCCATGAATTGATATTGCTTGTGTTGTATATGTTATTAGTGTTTTTCGTCCATCAAAACACAGCTGAACATTTTGGAAGTCAATGAATCTATATTAACCAAATTCTAGAGTTAACAATGTCTATGCTGCTAATCATTAAATGAGAGAAGTAAAGTGAAATACAGGCAAACGGAAAGGATGCCAAAGTACCAGCATAACAAACAACACAATAGAAAGCATGTTTGAATTACCATCAGCCACTGGCAATGGCACAGGGCCACATTCCAAACCATAGTTTTTCACCAACAAAGCCCTTCTAGACAGAGACCCACCTTTTGTACAATCATAGGGTGCAAACAACAAGTACTGTATATTGCATACGTGGAGTTTTAAATTAAGCTTTATAACAGTTACAAAACGTTCCTTAGATGTACTGCTTTTTAAGCACCTGTAAATCTACACAGAAAAATACACAACAAAGTAATCTTTATTGAATCATTTGTGTTTGTAAGATATGTAGATTCTGCTATTAATTCATCATAGTAATTCATCAATTAAACGTAAATTTGGAATGATTTTTTAATAATGTTTTATACATATTTTAGGAACCCCCTTGCAAATATGCTTTGTAAAGCAGGGTATTATGTGCTGTGACAAAAGGCAGCTGATGATGAGATACATGCCCTTAAAATGTGCATTTTTCGTATCATGGCATTTCAGTAGGCTGTCATTTCCAAACAGACATTAGATCTTTACAGGTAGGCCTTTGATAGTGCACTTTGGAACTCGGCATCTGAAGTGGCGTAAAAAGCTTTGTGCTTGAGCATGTTTCATGGGAACACTAAAATCCAAGGAGAAAGCTAATATTCTGTGATAAAAAGAACTATGGACTTCGAAAGGGAATTTCCAGCAACTAAGTTCAGCGATGAGATTTCATCAACATGTTTTTATGCCCAGGAACATTTCTACAGAAGCAGACATATATTTCAATAGAGTAATAGAGAGGGTGCAAATATCTTTTGGCTTAAGAGAAGTGCAAGGCAGACTCCAGAATCTGATCATGGTCCCGGAAATTGAAAGGTGTATAGATCAAACTAAAGTAATGCATTTTGTTTTCTTTAAATGCGTTCAAGGCAAACCATAAGTATTTTTAGAGGTGAAATCAGCATTTTATTTTGCACAGATTTGATCAACTTAGCTATTCTAACTAACAAGAACAGAGTAAAGATGTATTGTTGTATTTCATGTACTCACTGCAACAGGAAAACTGGCTTACAATGTTGCACACAATAAACATTTTCTTTGTCTGCTAAAAGCATCAAAGTTACTTCAAAGCTTTGAAATATACTTTTCTTGGAAGTCATGAATAGTCATATCACCAGATCTAGTTGATGTTTAACTGAGGGGAACACTGTTTTACATAGCCAAAAGTACATAAGTGGTATATTTAGTCTATGGAGATTGTCGCTGCTTTAAATACTGTGCTTCTGAGTATGTATGTAAGAAGTGTTTAGTATTTAGATATTTCAGTAGAAGCAATAGGAATACACAAATTCAATAATTTTTACATGTAAGAATGTTACTCATCAAAGATTGACATGTGAAGTTCAGTTTATTCCCTCAAATAGTATGACAACGTATGTACTTAATAAGATGACTATCAATGTAGGAATGGTTCTAGCTATCTCAAACACCACCTATAACCTTGCAGAGTGGAGCCAATATCAGGTAATGCATTTGTCCATGTATTCAATGTATGCATCTGTTTGACTCAGTAATGGTAAAAATATCTACAGTTTGTTGCAGTCCTTGTTTTGAGTTTGTTCGCCCTAAATTGGCAGGGTATTCCCATACGTGGGTCCCTTACTCACTTTGCCACTGGATTCAAGCTAGCCTGGCTGATGAGAGGTCCCAGAATGCTTGTTTCTGATAGATACATCTGCCAGTGGATTCCTCACCTTGTGAATATCCCCTTGCGTCAGCAACATTCGGAAATTCTTCCATAGCTTCGCGCCGACGTGGACGACATCATAGAGGCACGGCATCGCGCACAACTCCGCTGACGTCACCGACACGATATTAGGCCCATGCCGGCGTGATGACATCAGTTCTCTTTTTTCCGCGTCGTCGATGCTAATGGTTTCCTAGGGATCGTCCGTAGCTTTTGCAGTAACCTTGTTACTTTGTTATATATTTGTGCTTCTTTGTCTTCTCTCTCGACATGTCTTCGAAGAAGACCGGTTTTAAAGCTTGTGGGGAATGTGGCAAAACCATGTCCATTACGGATCGACATGAATGCTGCGTATGGTGTCTTAGCTCCGACCATGACGTTGAACACTGCCTGTCGTACAAGAATATGACACCTAAGGCCCTTCGGGAGAGAGAAACCAAGCTTCTCGTGGCGAAACTTAAAAGCAGAAAGGAGAAGAAAAGTTTGAGGTTGCAAACTCGGCGTTCGAGGTCAAGATCTCGTTCAAGGTCGCGCTCGGACTCGTCCTTGGCCCATGCTTCGAGATCTTCAAAGAAGAAGCATAAGAAGAGGACCCATGAGTCCCGGCGTCACTCGAGGAGGAACTCGGGTTCAAAGCCGAAGTCACAGGTGAAGCTGGTTGAGAAGGTAGTGGTGTCTTCGACTTCGGAAGAGCAGGATGCCGAGGGTGAAGTGTCGCATGTGAATTCGGCAGGTTCACCGAGGCAGATATCGAATCCATCTCCGGTTCCGTCCCATCCTTCAGGTCGGGAGGATGAAGGTGAGGAGGAGGTGGTTGGTGAGGGAGAGGCTCCGTTGCCTGTGAGTACGTCGACTCCGGTGCCCGAGCCCGAAGAGGAGGTCGACGTTGTATCGACTCCGCGCCCTCAAGAGCAGCCCGAGGGTTTGTACCCAGCCTTCCCGGCTCCAGGTCAGGATCCGACAGAATTCCTGAATGCTATGTTTGGAATATACTCAAGGGCTATGTACCCCACTGGGGCTCCTGCTGGTCCCACGGGTCCGATGGCGTTTAGTCTGGGTGTTCCCCAGACCTATGCACCTGCGCCCTTTATGCCGGCTCCAGCGCCGCATTGGCATTTTTCGACGCCGGCGAGGCCTTCGACTCCGAAGCCATCGACGCCAGGACCGTCGACGACGATTCCATCGATGCCGATTCCATCAACTCCGATGCCGAACCCTGAACGACCTCGTGTGAAACTACCTCGTCCAACGTCGGGATCGGCGCCGGCACCGACGGAGTCGACAGTGGATCCGTCGGCATCGTATGTGAGGCACAGGTCGAGGCATGAAGCCCAGAGGCTTATGGAGGAAGAAAGGTTTCGTGAGGAAGATGTGGAAGAGGGTGAGCTGCAGGAGTCTTAGGACCCATTTGATGACCTGAGGGTGGCTAGTGGCCTTGAACTGTCTCCTGAGTGGGATATAGCCTCAGTGTCGGATGCACCCTCTAAAGATGTGGCTCCTTACCATGTTGTGATGAGGAAGGCGGCAGACTTACTAACATTACTCTGCCTACTGCTGAGTTTAAATCGAATATTCTCACAGAGGTCCTTCATTCACCATCTTCAGTGATTGAGCCAATGCTGCCATTTAATGATGCCCTAGCAGAGCCAATTTTAGAAGTTTGGAAGAAACCTTTGTCAGCTCCTGCAGTATCTAGGGTTGTTGCCAGGAGATATAGAGTTGCTCCTAATTACCCGGAATTTTTGTGAACACACCCTCTGCCTGAGAGTTTGGTAGTGCAGGCTGCCTGTTCCAAGAGATCAACGGGAGCTTTTCCACAGGTTCCTGCAGAAAAGGAGTTGAGGAAACAGGATCAGGCTGCTAAAAAGGTTTTCTCCTCTGCCAGTATGGCGTTGAAGTCCACAAACGCGACCTGCCTGATGGGCCGTTATATCCACGCTCTGATGGATACTGTAAAATAGTTGGTGCCAAAAATACCAGAGGATGATAGAAAAGACTTCCAGGAGGTTATCTCGGACACTCAGGCTGCAGCAAGGCAGGTGATCCAGAGTGGTTTGGACACAGCAGCTTCTGTGGCGAGAGTCATGGGCTCTTCGGTGGCTATGAGGAGAACTGCATGGCTTAAATCGTCTGAGTTTTCAACATATGTCCAGTCTGCATTAATGGATCTACCATTCCATGGGTCTGGTTTGTTTGGCAAAAAGGCAGACGCTGCTTTAGAATGTTTTAAGGACAGCAGGGCGACGCTTAAGTCGTTGAGCCTTCAGACCAGGGGCACCTTTGGGAAACATTTTAGAGGGTTTGGCACATCTTCTTTTCGTTCCTACAAGTCAACTTAGCAGCAGCCGCAGCCGCAGCAAAACACACTGTACAAGGCGTACAGGGGCAGACAGAGAGCTCGTCCCAGAGGTCGCAAGTCGCCTCCTCCTCTTCTTCCTCTTCCCCTTCCCCTTCCAAGCCCCTGCCAACGCAGCAAAGCAATCCTAGATCCGCCATTCCGGATCATGTGGGCCCAGTGGGGGGTCGGCTCACCCATTTCCTACGAGATTGGGACTTGATTACATTGGATCTTTGGGTTCTCAATCTCGTGGAGAATGGGTACGCTCTTCACTTTCTGGAGTTTCCCCCAAATTACCCTCCTTACCAGGGTTATTGTTCGGAAGACCACCTGCTTCTCCTGCAGGTAGAAGTCCTGGCGCTGTTCAGAAAAGGTGCGATAGAGGTGGTTCCGGAGCAGGAAAGGGGTCAGGGATGCTACTCCCGGTATTTTCTGATCCCCAAAAAGGATGGCAGGCTTCGGCCTATCCTGGATCTCAGGATCTTGAACTTGTATCTGAAGCAGGAGAAGTTCAAGATGCTCACCCTTGCTCAGGTTCTTCAGGCGCTGATGGAAGAAGACTGGATGGTGTCAATTGATTTGCAGGATGCATATTTTCATATTCCCATCTTGAAGTCGCACAGAAAGTATCTCCGTTTCACGGTTGGGTCACAACACTACCAGTTTGCGGTCCTTCCGTTTGGTCTTACTACTGCGCCACGAGTCTTCACCAAGGTGATGGCAGTGGTGGCAGCACATATCAGGAGGTCGGGATACCTGTATTCCTGTATCTGGACGACTGGCTGATCAAAGCAGATTCGCCTGAGAAGTGGCTCCATCACCTGCAGGAGACAACTCAGTTGTTGCACAGGTTGGGTTTTTCGATAAATGTACCCAAATCTCACCTGGAGCGTGGAGGGCAATCTGTCGCAAGGAAAGCCCTTTCAACTGCCTCCATCGGTGGCCACAGTGATAACGGATGCATCCACTCTAGGGTGGGGTGCTCATCTGGGGGATCTGGAGGTCAAGGGCCTTTGGTCTCCAGAGGAAAGGTTGCTTCACATCAACCTTCTAGAATTACGGGCCATACGTTTAGCGCTCAAGGCCTTCCTCCCTTCCCTTCGTGGTCAGTCAGTTCAAGTCCTGACGGACAACACGACCACGATGTGGTATGTCAAGAAGCAGGGAAGAGTGGGGTCACAGTGTCTCTGCAGAGAGGCTCTGCGTCTCTGGTCCTGGGTTCAGGACCATCAGATTTGTCTGATGGCAAATCATCTGGCCGGAGTTCTGAACGTTCGTGCAGACAGTCTGTCGGCAGTTCTCCGCCACCCACGAATGGAGGCTCCATCCAGAGGTAGTTCATCAGGTCTTTCGGACTTGGGGGACTCCTCAGGTGGATCTTTTTGCCACTCACGAGACTGCTCACTGGCCGTCATTCTGCAGCCTCCAGTTTCTGATGCAGGGAGCCTTGGGAGACGCGTTTCAGATGAGTTGGGACTCGCAACTCATTTACGCATTTCCTCCCATACCTTTGATTCCTCGGGTTCTGAGGAAGGTTCGCCAAGACCGGGCCCAAGTTATATTGATCGCCCCGGATTGGCCAAGAAGGGTGTGGTACACAGATCTTCTCCACCTCTCCTTGTGCTCGCCGCTCCGTCTCCCTCACAGGGCAAATCTCCTCTCCCAGATGGAGGGGCAGGTTCCACACCCCCACCTCCAGACCTTACACCTTCATGCCTGGAGATTGAACGGGTCAACCTGAGTTCCTTTTCTCTCCCACACGATGTAGTGGATGTCATTTTGTCAGCCAGGCGTGACTCCACTAAGTCCATTAATTCCTATAGATGGTCTAAGTTCGTTGCCTGGTGTTGGGAGAAGTCCATTGACCCTTTAAGGGCTTGTTTGTCCAATATTCTTCAATTTGCTCTTTCCTTGGCCAAGCAGGTTTTTGCGGTGGCAACTATTAAGGGTTATTTGCCGGCCTTATCGGCTTTCCTTTGTTTGCTGGACCAGCCCTCTTTGTTTAAGTCACCTATCGTTTTACGGTTCATCAAGGGCCTTACCAATAAATTTCCTCCTACTCCTTTTATTGTGCCTCAGTGGGACTTGAACCTTGTACTTACTTTCCTGATGGGTTTGCCCTTCAAGCCATTACACAAGTGTCCCTTGAGGCTTTTGTCTTTCAAGTTTTTCTGGTAGCAATTACCTCGGCAAGGAGGGTAAGTGAGCTTCAAGCTCTTAGTTCAAAGCCCCCATTTTTATCTATTCATGCTGATCGAATGGTTCTCAGGACCAGGGCTGCTTTTCTGCCAAAGGTAGTAACTCCTTTCCACCTGGGGCAGTCCGTTACCCTCCCTACCTTTTATCCACCCCCTCACCCTTCCAAGGAGGAGGAGAGACTTCACCGCCTGGACCCTAAGAGGGCGGTGAGCTTTTACCTGGACAGGACGAGAGAGTTCAGGTCGGATGACCAGCTGTTTGTTGGATTTTCTGGCTGCAGGAAGGGGAAGGCTGTGCACAAGCGCACGCTCTCAAGATGGATAATTTTATGCATCAAGATCTGCTACTCCCTGGCGGGTAAGGAACCTCCAGAGGGTATAAGGGCTCATTCTACTAGAGCTAAGTCTGCAACATCTGCTCTTTCTAGAGGTGTGCCTGTAGAGGACATTTGCAGAGCCGCGACTTGGGCCTCCCTCCACACTTTCGCGAAGTATTACTGCTTGGATTCCGAGGTGAGGAAGGACGGCCACTTTGCGCGCTCTGTCCTCCAAGATTTCTTGGTATAGCAGATTGGACACCCTCCTCCGGGAGTGGGGACTGCTGTGGGAATCTATTCAAAAGGTGAGGAATCCACTGGCAGATGTATCTATCAGAAGAACAAGTTACTTACCTTCGGTAACGCTTTTTCTGGTAGATACAGTATCTGCCTGTGGATTCCTCACTGACCCACCCGCCTACCCGTTGTCCACTCTTCTATACCTGAGTAATTGTAATGTACTGTATATATATATATATATATCCTGATATTATTATCAAAGAAAATGTTTTATTTTAAATGTTTTTCCTGCATTGGCTTCACACTGTGTGTGCATTATCTTGACATTTGTGTACTGTGTATACTGTGTATATATATATCTACTGTCATCGGTCCGTCTGTGTGCCTCGAAGGCACGGCACAAAGGGCGGAACTGATGTCATCACGCCGGCGTGGGCCTAATATGGTGTCGGTGACGTCAGCGAAGTCGCGCGTGATGACGTGCATCTATGATGTCGTCCACGTCGGCGCAAAGCTACGAAAGAATTTCCGAATGTTGCTTACGCAAGGGGATATTCACAAGGTGAGGAATCCACAGGCAGATACTGTATCTACCAGAAAAAGCGTTACCGAAGGTAAGTAACTTGTTCTTCCGGTTCAGGGAAGACCTGGCTTGGCAGTTCGGGATGGACTGTTCCCATGAGGCACAGGGTCAAGACTGATTTGCATATAGCTGGGTCTGAACTTAGGTGGCAAAGTGAGCTAAGGAATAACAATGGATTCAACCCAGCTCTGCGACTGGGGGTGAGTGTCTGAAATGTTTCAGTGCCCCATCCATCATCTCCTTGTGTTTGCCAGTTCGGTCAACTGATCCTTTGGAAACTAAGAGAGTAAGAGAATGAGCTTCATTAACAGTGAAACTTGCATTTGTAGACAAGGATATCTACTTCAGCAGAAAATATTTTCTGTTGAGCAAAGAGTTTAGACTGCTATTTATGTCATTCTTTCATCTTTGCTTCACTCCCTCTTAGCTGTTTTGTCCTCCTTTCTGTGTTCTCCTCAATGTCTACCTTGGTCTAAACCCTGTGCCACCTCCTTTATCCTTCAAACGGTCTTTTCATCCATGAAGTGCCAGGTTTCAAGGAACACTGAATAATCTAACAGTAAATGTTATGTTATGCACCTGCTACTCCAGCTTATAACCTTTATCATCTCCAAAAAAGACCTAGAAGTTATTTTATTCAACATTAAGTTCCTTTACATGTTTTACAGCTCCACACAATAAATGTGCACAGTGGAACCCTCACTGTATGCAAACCCATTTGCTAATACTGCATCCCATGCTGACCCTGAAAGATGCAATTTTATGCAAAATTAAAAAAACCTTGACTAGCTAATTTATTTTTTGTAGTAATTTCTTGAATACAAGATTTTTTAACATGCTTTCTGTATGTGCTATTCGTCCCATGGGTACGTACATCATTAAGACACTTTCTTTAGTCTTTATTGATGCACTATGAAATTGAAAAAAGATTTTGAAAAATTCTTGGCTGTAACAAGTTGCCTCTTCGAACCCCTAAGAGGACAGGAGATAGAACAGTATTTACCTATGATTTTTCAAACAATCTATTTTCTCGAAGCAAAAAATTTCATAAGTGTATCTCATTTTAACTTGGATTTTCCCAAGTGGAAAATAAAATGTTTACAGAAAGAGAAGGAGCAGAGATAGTTTGTTTGTTCATTGATATATATATCTACCCAATGCAAATAACTAAAAGCAATTAACCTATGACCAGGTTTTGAACTAGGTATGCATTCTAATGCTGGACAACTGAACTTTCTGATTTTGTTTACTAAGGCATTGTATCCCACAATTCTGAACATCATATCATTGCTATAATGGCATGCTGATTAATATACACAGGAGATTGTAGGTGTTTGTGATCATAATATTCTCAGGTTCTCTATAGCTTAACTGATAGGGATGTAATTGAATGAAGATGTCAGAATCCATTATTCATAGTTTTTCTCATTACCACTAACTGTAGCATAAACCTTCCTCCAGAAACTTATCAGATCACTTAATGGTCATTGGGGTACCATAATCAAAAAGAATTGCAGTGACCAGGGTACGCTGTCACTTGGATAGCAATGAGATCTTTTTACCTACGTTCTAATATAGGTGCTAAAGTTGTGTAGAGAGTGGTAGCAACGGAAGCTTAGGATTGAGAGGTATGTTAGGTTGAAAATAAAATTGAGATTTGAATTCTTTTTGAGCTGTGTATTTTCACAAATGTTACAGATGTCATAGTACTGATTGATAACCCTTTATCAAAATCTGTTTGTTGTTGAGTTGCATTAGTTTGAAAATATTCAAGTTCTGTTAGTAGACTAACAGTGGACCTTTCCATTTGCAGAATATATTGAATGACCAGCAGAGGCAGTGTTGCAGAAGAAAAATTCTCGGAGTTGTTGAGACCAACCACCAAAAAAAAGTTTCTGTTCTTTATGTATGGGTTTTAAAAATCTTAATGGAATTTAAAGAAAGTCATACCATTTATTTAAGAATACTCAATATGTTGGCATTACTATAAAATAGCTAATATCTTGGGCCAAAAATCATTAAATAATATCCTAAATAACTCTTAACTAATAATGCCAATATTGTATGTCTTACTTTATTTCAAATGGAGCCTTTTGGACACAATGCCCCAGTGTATGCTAAATTCCTTTTGTAGAAGTGAAATGAAATTCTGAAATTATGGGAAAGTTTCACACCAGGCTTTACGTAAAATGGCTAAGTGGATGTATTGTATCTCTCCGTTTAGAAATGGGAGTACAAATTGACCTTCGTGTGTGTACATTTTATAAAGAGATCTACAATTTTTGCAATCCACATCACTCTTTATAGATTTTATTTCCAGGGATTTTGTATTGTCTACCAGAGAGATGTTCCAGTATCACAACAATAATGGCAGAGTGGCCCCTGGTGGCACACCACAGCTAATTTCACTCATTTGAGCATCAAAATATGCAGTACAGCAGTAACAGTACAATTGTGGCAGACTCCAGCATATCCATTTTATGTTGGAAACTACATCATTCACTGTTTGTTTTTCTCCCGGAAAGCATGTCACTGCTCTTTACAGCACAAGCAGTCACACAGTTTATTTGAAGCCCTGTTTGTGCCTGCCTATAGAGGTATTTGTGCTGACCTAGGTCAATTCTGATTAAATATGTTGAATATTCTTCATGCAATATGGAGCATAAATGAGTGAGACTCTCAGGTAACAACTTCTCATTGTTATCAACAGTATTGGCCAATTCACAACCTGCACATGTTAGACAAAATGGCACTTTGTGATAGTTACCTGATGTTTGAGATGGTGGGATCCTTGGTGAAGCTGAAATAGTTGGAGATATTTTTATCATACGGTAACCACCCATGGGTTCCCAGCAAGCCATTTGCACTAACAGTGACCTGGAATGAGAGAGAAACAATAATAAAATGGGGACGAGAAGAGTACATGTTACTCTTTTGAGCGGGCCATCCACCCAATGAGTCTTCCTACCAGTTTAAAACTAATACCCTTAACATCAATTGGTAATGTGTTACTAGATGAATATGCACCACACAGTACCCCACAGATACAGTTATTGCATTCTCCTGGAGCAGAAGTTCTTTTAGATCTAGAAATTTATTTTAGAACTAGTGGGGGATAATTGGAATGCAAAATCCTTCTTTAAGGTGGTGGCACATTAGTGCCACAGGCCAACATCTAGTTATCTCTAGTTATGATGCAAGTGGGTAGCAATGGGCTATCGGTGCAGTGTCAGATCGCTAGTGGTAGCACCAAGCAGGTGATTGCATCTTGACGCTGCTTCACACATTTTATATTGAGTGCTAGAGACAATTGTTGCCAAGTGCAGTATAAGGGTTGTATGGACAGCTTCTTCCCACAATGTCTGGAGTAATACGGACAATCTGAGTGTAAGGGGCAGCACCCAGATGCAAAAGGCTGTGGTGATGTGCAAGGACACTATTGGTGTGCAAGCAGGGCAGGACTTCCAGGGCTGGTTTGCTTTCCCAATTACGCCAGACCAGCCCTTGGACCACTGCTGCTGCGCTTTTGTTACAAGGGGCCAATTTTTCAGCACTTTAAAAATTCCCCCCAGGAACAAAAATGTCCTCCACCAGTTGAAAACTGCCGCCCACCCTTCCAGCTCCCCGGGGAAACACCTGGTGCCTGCTACGGCCAGATCGGCCCTGTGTGCAAGGGCAGTCTAAGTGTGCTAACAGAGAGACAGACCTCAGTGATTAATGTGAGAGGCAAACAGAAATGAGCAGAGAGTGGTTGCTAGCACTCATATGGCAGTGGTGGGATGATAGAAGCAGGGTGGGAGTGGTGGAAGGTACCTCTTACATGTCCTACAGTGGATTAATTCAAGTATTGAATTTCCATCCAGGATGCTTTGAAACTTACCAGCACATCTGGGGATCCCTGGGTGATGAAGGTGTGTGCCTGGTTTTTAGGGACTACAGCTTTCACCAGGGGCTCTCCATCCATCATTCCCTGTAAAAGATTGTCACAATAATATATTTTAATTAGCATATACTTATTGTGTATTGTGACTAAAGCAATGTAATAATAGAATATTCAGTTGAGCATTCATAGAGTACAAACTTTCTCTACACATCCAACTCGAAGCTACCCCTGTGCTTGATGCTTGCAGAGATTGGAAGGAAATGCATGTGCAAATGGACACGAGGAGCTTGCACATGAGGAAATAGGGAAGTGTTGAAAAAACTAAACTGCATGTATGTTGGATCTCACACTGTGGCAGGCCCTATGTCGCAGTGCAGTAGAGAAGGCACACAGACACCAGTAACTCTGTGTGGGCTTGAAGTTATGCGACCTTCGCATGTTTATTTATGCTCTCTTTCCACGCCTGGCCAGAGTGTGTTACATTGTGTGCTGGCCCTTCCGGGCTATGGGGTAACGGGGAGGATCCATATGGCAGCATCTAGACCGCTACATCCCTACTCAAGTCAATCTTCAAAACAGCAAAACTAAAATGAACACATGAAGTCTGTGAGTCTTTGACTTGGCTTGGGATTTGGTCGGAGGTTATATCTTGCTGGGGTACTATGCTGACAATCCAGAACATCACTTGGCTGCGCTAGGTGCATGGTTGTGGTTGTCTTAGTGCTAGTGACCCCACGCGAAGACAGGTCAGACACAGTTGATTCTCGTCCTTGGCTGAAGAAGCTTTCTTCTGCCGTGGCCGCGGATCCGGGCATGGATCACGACATCAACTTTGTGGCGTCAGGGCTTGGTATCCTCTTAAACCAGGATACATTCTGTGTGATTGTTTCCTCGCCTCGTTGAACTGTGATAGCGATGCCGTAGGTTGGCAATACAGTCCATTGACGAGGTTCATAGTTCGTGCGAAACTTACATCCGCCACAAAGGTTCCGCAACAGGACAAGACTCCCTGGGGTTATGACCAGGATCTTGGCTTTTCTCTTCTCGCTAGCTTCTTTCATTGTTTATTGTTCACCATGTCTGGGTACCAGCAGGGTCATAGGGTTCTGGAACCCAACTGCTCGCTGTGGAATGATATCCCAATGGGGTCCGACTAACATCAGGGACCAGGGTGACCTCTGCATCGTAGAATGTGGGGTGCTTCGATAATCTCGTAGGAATCTGTGAACATCAGGTTCTGGGTCTGATTATTTTGACACAGTAATGCAGATGATATTGTTCAGTGTCGCAAAAGCGTTCCTCCTACCCGTTGGCTTGTGTCCATTGGGGAGTGATGCGATGATGGTGGACTCAGAGTGACTCAAGCATGTTCTTAAACTCAGCCCCTTGAAATAGGGGTCCTTTGTAGGTTTTTGATCTCTTGGGGTAATCCAAATAGTGTGAACATTTGTTCCTGAAATGGTTGGAGATGCACAAAGGCAGTAGATGCAGTTACTTCAACTACGGGATATTTAGTGTAACTGTCAATTAGTACAGCTGTCACTCTTCCGTCCCGAAAACTGCCAAAATCGAGGCTCACCCGCGACCATGGAGACGTTGCAGGTTCATCGCTTATTACAGGAGCAGGGTGTTCTTGACCGCTGGTTAGTTGGCAAGGCCGGCAATTCCTCACTAGCCCGTCTACTGCAGCTTCTAGTTCAGGGAACCACATCTTCTCTCTCATCCTTGATTTCATTGGTGGCTCCTTGGTGGCCTTCGTGAGCAAGGAGCGTGGCTCATTTGTGGAGGCTTGTGGGAACGACAATTCAGGATCCTTTTAGCACTACTCCTTCAGGGGTGATGCTCAGCTCTTCTATCACCTTCCAGAATTTGTCAAGGCGGTCTCCGTTGGCCCCGTCCCGGCCGTTGGGATCCCTTCCGAATAGACTCCAGCACAGATTCTGTGCTCATGAAGGTGGTAGTTTGTTCTTTGATCTCATCCATAGTCAGAGCTCTTGGGTAGGCCCATTGAGATATCATGTAAATGTAGTCTTCCGTCTTTTGCTTTTGTTTTCCCCTGGCTTCAGTACCCTCGGGGGGGGGGATGTTGCGATAGAAAGTCTCCAGGGTTTTTCGCACCTGGTCGGTACACCACTTCCATTTGGTACTATTGTAATTGTATTGCCCAGCGTTCAATCCCTGGTGGTGGATGCGGTGCGGTGCCGCTGAATAGCGGGACTAGGGGTTGGTGGTCCGTCACCACTCAGAATGGATGTCCGCTGACATATAGGTGGAAATGGATGCAGGCCTACTTAATTGCCGGTGCCTCTCTCTCAATCTGGGAATAGCGAGCTTCCGTTGGTGTGAGGGCCTTGCTTGCAAACGCCAGAGGAGCCCATTTTCCTGGCTCTATTTCTTGGGTCAGGAGAGCTCCAAGCCCTGCAGGGCTGGCATCCACCAGGAGTTCAGTCCTCCTAGTAGTGTCAAAATACACCATGGTTGTTTTTCCCAGAAGCGCCGCCTTGATTTTCTGGAATGCTTGTTCATCTTCTTGGCCCCACTTCAAGCTGGCATTCATCTTCGTCAGAGCCCTTAGGGGTTCAACCAGTGTGGCCAGGTTGGGTATGAGCCACCCGCAGTAGGTAGCTATCCCGAGAAAGCTGCAGGTTTCCGATACTGTTGTGGGGGCAGGCGCTTGTTGGATGGCATGTGATTTGCAAGGGTCTACCTTGACTTCGTCTTGGTTGAATGCTTATCCAAAGAATTCTATGGACTTCTGGAAAAACGAGAACTTTTCCCAATGGAGGGTGACCCCATGGTCGGCAAGGCGTTGGATCGTTGCTTTGAGGTGGCGGTGGTGTTCCTCAATGGTGGCGGAATGTATTAAGATGTCATCACTGACAGTAAGCACCCCTTGGAGACCTAACAATAGTTCACGAACCATGTTCTGAAATATCTCCGCTACTGAGGAGATTCCGAAGTTCAGCGCAGGCTGATGTGGGTTGAAAAAGCTGTTATCTATCTTCTCTCCTCCACCAGCCTCAATCAATGGTACCCCAAGTTGAGGTCCGGCTTAGAGAACCACCGGGATCTGTTTAAGACAGCCAGTATATCAGTGACTGTTGGTGTTAAGTGTCTCTTATGTGTCTGTTTGATTACTTGGTTAGGCAGGCGCATGTCAATGCATAATCTGATTTTCCCTGGCTGTTTAGGCTTCTCCGTTATCACCATGGGTGAGACCCATGGGTTGGGCTGGTGACCTTTTCTTTGACTCCTTGATGTTTGAGTTCTAGAAGCTCTTGTTCGATGAGGGGCCTGAGATGAAAGGGTATTCGTCGATGGCGCAGAGCAACGAATTTGACCGCCTTAGAATGCGTCAAGAGACCCCCAATAAAACTACACATCGATAAACCTCTGAATAGTTGGGGAAACATGACTAGGTTGTCTTCTGTTTGTAGGGTCTTGACTGCGTTGGTGAAGATGATTAGGCGGGGATCTTCGGCTGAGTCGCTCCCTACTAGGTTGTCGGCCTCCATGTCGACCACATGAAACATTGTTGTGACCTCACGGTTTTCCAATTTCACTTGTACCACTATCTTGCCTTTGAGGGGTAGAGGCATTTGACTGCCATAGGTAAGGATTCTCACATGTGACGGGACTAGTATGGGTCTTGGACTTAGGTTGTCAACAGTGCAAACGCCTATGACATTGACGAAAGCTCCAGTGTCAATCAGGGCGGTAATGAGATCCGATGATCTCAATGGCGCAGGTGGCTTGGGGGCACTTCTTCCGCTTGAGGGTGCTAGCGAATGATATGAGCTAGGATGCACCTTCTTCATCGGTGGAGGAATCTTCTTGGTAGTGCCATACTTGTACTGCTGTCTTGGATGTCTATGGAATTTCATGGTCTTCTAGTGACAGATGTCTCACTGATTTGGATGGTGATCTCCTTCATCAGGCGCCTCGATTCTGTGGTCCTCCTCTGCACACCACTGCGCAATGGTTGGGGTTGCCGCATTTTGAGCACGTCCTGCCTTGCGTGGGGCATTCTTCTTGGTGGTGTTCTTCCCTTCCACATTATCTGCACTGTGCCCCGTGCATACTCCTGCTCGTCCATCTCTTTCGAGCACCTTGGGTCAGTGTGCGTATAGCATCCACTCTTTCAGTTTTGATGGTTACAGGTTTTTTCACCTTGTTGCGTCATGGCTATGTCCATCGCAGTTGCCCTGGCATCCGACAGATCGTGGAATTGCACCATTATGAGGATATCTTTAAGGATGATGCCATGTTGCCGCAGGATAAGGGTCTGGAGGTTCTTGTTTCGACACCCTTGTATTAGCTGGCCTTTACCTCCTTGTTCTGGTTGTCGGCCGTACATTTGCTGGTCAGTTCTCTGAGTCGTGCATGAAACGCATCCATTGATTCGCCTTCTCTCTTCCGCGCTTGGCGAAGCTTAAATCGTTCATAATCAGGGTGAGTTGAGGATTGAAATGAGCGTTTAGAGCTGTCACTGCAGCATTGTAGTCGTTGGGTGCACTGGCGTTAGTTAGGTGAGAAAATAGCTTGTATATCTCCTCCCCCACAAAGTGCAGTAACAGCGACCGTTTACCTGCCCCATCTGTTTCACGCGTTGTTGTGAAGTAATTGTCCAGCCTGCTGATCCAGACAGTCCACTGAGGAGGAGCAGTGGCCAGGTCAATGAGTTCACTGAATGGGGGCAGGGCATGGATTAGTGAATGCTGTGCCGTCTGGTGGGCGACTGGTGGCTCCCCTTACAGGCTGGGTGGTTGTGGTGTGGCTTGACCAGCTTGGTTATCCATCTTGCTGCGTGGGCCTGGATGATTGGGCCGATCGGGCACTTACTTTTGGTGATACATTGCACTCTGGTTGTATTTGCCTTGAGAACTGCTTCTACTGTGTCCTTGTCAATGGTGAACTTTATTTAATGTCTTGTCCTTCTATTTAGTTTTCCTCTTTGTCTTCTACCAGGCATGCAATGTGTGGGAGGAACTGTTCCCTTCTTTTTCTGCTGTTTTTTTTTTCGCTGTCTCTCTCTTCCCACTATCCCACAATACCAGGGCGGGGCTGCACCAGCCTGCAGGGGGGCCGTGAACCCACTATCGCACGAATGCCTCAGGAGAACAGGAGTGGCACAGCGGGAGCGGGATGCTGCTGGTGGTATGATCATGCCGCATGGGAGGCAGCAGGATTCAGCAGGACGCACCTGTGCATGCGCGCACCTCTCGGCTCGACGCAGGCTACCACTGGGGCCGTACCGGAAGCACCAGCGTCACAGGAGGGCACGTGGGACGATGCAGCACGTAGGTAGGCGTGTGAGCAGGCTTGTACCTCAGGAGCCAGTTGCAGCGGGAACAACGATCAGGCCAGCAGGCCATCGTGGAAACACACGCTTCTCAATCAGCACGTTGGTGCCAGTTTTGACTGTTTAGAAAAAAAATCCACTATGTCTGTTCGCTTATCCGATAATAAATTAGTGGTAGAAATTAAATCCTATGTGTAGGATCTGCTTCTTATAGTTACCCCCACTTTTTGCTGATGTATCACTGTTTTTGGCGTAGTCTGACTAGGGTCCTGCTGCCCAGAACCCCAGTCTATCTGTTTTCTCCCTTAAATTGCAAGTATGTACTTAAGGGTACCCCAGTATCCAATCTGGGGTGTATTTTCCATTTTGACCCAAAATGAAGTGACATGCTTCTATGATGGATAACCAAATTAACACCTTGAAAGGGGACTTGCATATTTGAGATATTCAGAAGAGAAGACAAATTACCTCAGCAAAGAAGGATTTCAGCTCCCCAAGGTTTTCAAAGACACTGGGGGAATAGGTCTCCAAACGGGCCAATCGTCTAGCAGCATGCAAAGCAGAGAGACGTGCTGGGTGCGGCTCCTTTGGGGGGTAAACACATTAGAATAGCTTAGTTCAAACAGTAAATATATGGTTGATGTTTCTAAAGGCCCCAGTTTGTAGCAAAGCTAGATAGCTCAACCATTAATGTCCTCTACATATGACTGTACAAAAGAGACCCACAAAGCACACACTGTGGCAACAAATAAATCAGATTTCTGAAATTCTGATAAATAAGGGGATTAACATTGCCCTACCGAACCTTCACTAACAAATCAGTCTTGAAATATTAGTTCATATTGAAATTTTCATTATCAAGTATGATAAATTTAAGGCATATTTCTGTTAAATGGTTTCATCATGGTTACATAATGAGGGTAGACACCAAGCTTTCTTCTATCTCTCTAGTTCATAACTCCTCATTCTACATTCACGAAGCCCTTCTCATCCTTTGCTACCATGTGTTATTTTCTTTTTCAGTGGGAAGAGAAGAGGACTTGTTAGTTACACACCATGCACATTCATGTTTTGCACAAACCTCTCTCCTACTTTGCCTCTGCTTCCCTTTTCTGCTATGCATCCGTTTAGTTATGAAAATGAACTCGGTTTGCCTCTCTCTTCTGCTGCCATCTCCTTCCATTTTCTTTCTTACTCTACATTACATATTTTGCCCCATGAGCCTCCATCTGGCCAGAACATAGTAGACATAGAAAATGGTCTACTCTGGCTTTTTTACATTTTAATTATGCACCATTCTGTCCTCCAGACCCACTTTAAAAGTTATTTTTTCAATTAGCCTTTAAATTCCAGCCTTGTTAAAAAATCTAAAATTATCGAGCCTTTTTTACATTCATCTTTAAGCTACAACTAGTGCTATTTTGTTCAGAAATGTCAGTTTGGCAAAAGATCAATATGATCTTTTGTCAAATTGACATTTTGAGATTCATCAATCTCAGGGTCATCAGACATTTTGTACTACATGGTCATTTGCCAAGTTGACATAACGAAAACATAGCAGCCTGGCTAACCCCTTCCCTTTAGATTGAATTATTTGCAATCGATATTAGCATACCACAACATAGGAACAACATAATACATCAAACTAGTGCAATACATCAAACTGTACTTACACTAACCCATGAGCAAACAACCCCTGCTGAAACTCTTGTAAACTCACCAGAAAAACAACCCCTCTAGGTACTCGCTCATATTCAATACATGACATGTAACCCCTTCCCAAAAGGCAGGAGAACAGCAAAAGTTGGACATAGTTATATGGAAACAGTTAAAGTGTGCGAATCGTATGCTTGGTTAGATTTGGAGATTGACTCTGTATGGCATTAACCAACATCCTTGAATCCAGAGCTTGAAGACATTCAGACAGAGTGTGAGCAACAATATTACCTAAGCATTCTAAAATGTACATTCTTGAATAATGATGCAAAGTAATGCCAGCTTTCTATAAATCCCACATACCTTGAGCAGCTGGCATGGGGTCTGTCCAAAGTTACTGATGATTCCCTCTAAAGCTTTCCGCTCTGTCTCATCTGCAATGGCATCCAAATCAACAACACCTATAGATTGCGGGAAAAATGTGTCAATCTATGCAAGAAACTATTGCTGCAGAATCACATTTTAGGCTCAAATTTAGGCTCAAATGTTCCCATTCTTTAGGTGATGGTCTAGCATCTGAGCTACTTCATCACCACTAGTGAGTCTATGGGTTATCACAGTTGGAGAGTTACCAACATTTCTGAAAGCTGTACAGTACCACCTCTGCATTCTGACACAAATCACTTGTGAACACTATCATAGGAGCTACAAACATCAAGGGTTTGCACACATCTAAGCAATGTTTTCTACTTGGCAACCCCTTACCCACATCATGCAGCAACTTGCTAGAGCAGCACTCGAGGCTCATATATGGCAGTGCTCAACAGAACGTTGACATGCAGTAACATGTTATCTACTGCATCCTGCAGCAAATCACTGCCATCAAAAGAGAAGAGGATCAGTAAAATCACTTTTGCACACATATCATTCAAAGTGTCAAGGGGATCCTCCATTTTACCCCATGTGGTCTACAGCTGCATTAACCCACTGGTACTCATACAAGAACTGAATACTTTCAGATCCAGATGCTTATTGATGATACCAACATATACATTAACATTTAAAACTCTCACTCATTTTAGGAACTCTGCAGATGCAATGAGATGT
Source organism: Lissotriton vulgaris (assembly GCF_964263255.1). Lineage (NCBI taxonomy): Eukaryota > Metazoa > Chordata > Amphibia > Caudata > Salamandridae > Lissotriton > Lissotriton vulgaris. The sequence goes on along the minus strand of NC_141698.1, from coordinate 273,105,596 downwards.
CCCAGGACAGAGCAACTGCGCCTGTCTAATGATCCCACAAAATAGTACAAATTGTTCATTGGAGGAAGCCATAAAGTAGCCTAAGCCATGTAACTTTGTATATGTTCTTTTAGTAATACTTTCCAAGCTCAACTATCTAACATTTCAGCAAAAAGGTAAATACGATTTTCACTTAAGGCTACCCAGCAGTTGGAGAGGCATGTGTAGATAGCCTGCATATGCTTTTTGTAGAGCTGCCATCTCTGCGTCCCTTCCCTCTCTGTAGGGAGAATGGGGAACCTACAACTATACTTACTGTTACTTGGGGAAGGCCTACGTTGGCATGGTTGTCAAAAGAAAGCAGCAGCATCACACAAGTAAAAGTGATCAGGTGTAGATATTCTGTGTATAAAGTGTGCGTGGGTGGGTGTGTACTTTGACAAAGTCACTCACAGAAGTGTATGTCACTAACAAAAAAGAAAGATTTCTCCAAGTGTGTGCTCTCCTTGGTCTCCTTATGTGGTACTACTGCTCATGGTGAAGCATATTTGGGATCTAACATGAAGGAATCCTATTTTGGAGGGGGGCGAGGGGAGAACTGCAGGCTATGTTTAGGATTGGTAACGTAAATGGTTGGCCTTATATGGCTTGGCTGTAAGGGTGTGTAACAAGAGAGTGGTTGGCTAGATGGATGCATGAAGTTTACCTGGGTCCTTATTATTTGAAGTGATAAGCCAGTACATTAAGAGAAGAAAGAGACTCTCAAAAGCAGACAGTGGCGGCTGGTCCATGGGGGCTTTTGGGCGCCGCCCCCCCTGTTTTCTCGCCGTGCGAGAAGGCAAACAAAGGTAGTTATTACCAATGATAATAACTACCATGTGTTTCTGCCTTGCCTTCTCGCATGGCGAGAAAGCAGAAGTTCCTGTATGGGCGGTGTTACTCGAGGGCAGGGGGGAGCGGCTTGCCCACTGTTGGTAATACTGTCTGTTTGGGCAGCCTGAGAGGCTACCCAAACAGACAGTATTAACACAGTAGGCAAGCCGCTCCCCCCCTGCCCTCGAGTAACCCCTCCCACTCTCCCTGTCTCTCTGTATGCTGCTGTGCTGCAGCATACAGAGAGAAATGACGTTGGTAGGGCAGCCGGCCGAACCAATCACAGCGCTGGCTGCTGTGGAGAGGAGGGAGGCTGCCTGCTGCCTTCTGATGACGTTGGAATTCTACAGCGACGGCGGGAGTCGGAAGTCTGGATCCTCAGTCAGGAAAGAAAAGCGGGAAGCCATTAACCAAGGTAAGTTTCGCTTCAGTTTATTAATATTGAATTATCCGACCTCCCGCCCCCCCCCCAACCATTCAATAAGCACCTGGACAGCTGAAATATCCAATTTTTACTAACACATATTGGTGCTTTAGCAAGCACATAAGTTAGAAAATGATGAAAACTGATCACTACTATGCTGAGTAGAGAAAGTGATTTGCTTATTTAGTTGCCCTTAAATATTAGAGGGGGCGAGCGACTGAAAGCTCAAGACATCTGTCTGGCTCTGGCTTGCTTGAAATTTTTTTGGACCTTTCAGTCCAAAACTAGCTGAACTTTAACGGGCTTCTTCGTGCCACCTACACTGTAACCTAATGCACCAAGAATTAAAGATAAAATGTTAAGCAGTATGTGAAACAAGAGACAAAAATAGACACTCATCTAGTAGCTGAGTGGCACAATGTGAAATCAGAAAAAATAGGAATTTTCCCGACTTCCCCCAGACCAAACTGCATGATTTTAGGCAATTATTGTATTTTACTGTGCTTCCCTTTTTCCTTTGAAATACCTAAGTTCAGAGTGTGCACTATAAAAGCACATCTCTTGTGTCTGATTTAAATAGACTATAATGTTGTTCCCTGTAAGAATATAGGCCACATACAGTGTGCACATACCTACCAGCATGAGAGAGGCTGGGAAGGGGGCAAGAATATTTGTAAGTTCAGGTTTAAAAACCTTCCCTTTGGCAAATGACTCTTACTGCAGATATATAATCTGTTGTACTAAATTGAAACGCTTCTGCATGTTAAAGAAATGCACTTCTTTGAATTTTGAAGTGTCTCTATCATATTTTTATATGGTGTTTGTTGCAAGGTTTACGTGCCAAACATTTCCCAGGCCTGGCTCCTGCACGGGTTCGTTGAGAGATAATTTGAAGTTGAAGCGATTTTAAGATTGCCAAGGCTCCAGCTCTGTGTTGATTGATTTGTTCGTGTATATCCCCAAGACATTCACCTTCGTCTTTGCAGCATTTACCACCAACTTGTGATCCACTTGTTTGATGTTTATTGTACGGCACATATTGCGACATGAACAGTAACGGACCTTTCTCAATCGAATGGGAGCATTCCTGTGCAATATGTGTGAATTTGTTTTACCCACGATACCGAATAAATACATTTGCAAAACAAATGACAGAATGGTAATCAGAAGACTGGAGGCAACTTTTCTAGGCGTGATTTGTGATACATTGATCAGAGAGATGCCTGTGTTTGATTATGTGTCACTAGTTTGTTTCTTGTCTAGCTTTAAAGGAGGCTGCTTTGTCTTTTTACTGGCTCTACACTGAAGCGGGCTTCTGAGTGGCAGTGGTGAAGGTACTTGCTTCTATATGCTGGGCAGATAAGAAAGCTGGCCATCCTGTGTGGGTGACTGATGTGGTGTGTGTTAGCAGTGCCCTCCCCTATGTACCCTCTCCCTGCATTAACTTGCAAATTGTGTGTGTGTGTGTGGGAGAGACAATCAGGCTTGCTCGCCAACAGGTCCCAAACATTTGCGCTCCACCACTTTCAAATGTCACCAGCCACCACTGAAAGCAGAGAGTCTCTTACGCATAGGGTTGTGAAACATAAACCTCCTGAGAGCTGCCAGTAAGGCCTTACATTGGAATGGTCTCTAGAGGAAAGAGGTAAGCATTAAGATTACCCTGGGTCATTCAAGGGGGATCCATTTGGGAAACCTAGTTCAACTCACCACTCCAAAACACAAAGAGGCTCAGACTCACTGGTGACATCAACTAGGACCAAGAAATGTCAGTAAAAGGCCATGTAGCTTCATGACCAGCCTGCGGTTCATTATGGGCACTGTTCACTTACCTTTCAATCTCATGAGTGAGTGCTACCCCCGTCCAAAAAGAAAAAGCCAAGTTATTATTCTGATCATAAACAAGGGTTATAGGCAGGTTTGAAGCAACAGGTGATTCAAAGTTTATTCACCCACAGACCGTGCACTGACTGCTCCATGACAGCCCCTTCTTGTTCACGAGCAGGATGCTCCAGCTTAGGGAAGCAGTAGAGACTCAGATAGCTTATACAGGGAGCCTACACTAACAATCAAGTAAGGGAAAGGTGGCTTTATGACACGGTTTCTGACCTTCTATAACCTAGTTTAGGCACTAGTTCGGGCCGGTTTGTGATGTTTCTGGTATATGGAGCACTACACGTTGTTTGCATCCCTGCTAAGGCATTGACAGCCACATTTGATCCTTATGAAGGGCCGGGATGCCCTGCTATGCCCTACGACCCTTATTCTGGGACAACCTCCTGTTCAAATTACTAGATCCAGGGATAATCTACTCATAATCCTGTCACATTTCAAAACTGTCCAGCTTTAGGAAAAAATAGGATAAAAGTTGAGGTCATCCAATGGAGAGAGGAGTTGGTCTAACGGCAAGGATGGTCGACCTCGAATCTAGGGAACTGGGTTCGAGTCTCAGCAATGACGCTGAATATCTAGTGATTCTGGGCAAATCACTTAATCTCCCCTTGCCTAACAAGAAAAATGAATGTGTCCTCATGTAATGCAACGTGTGCTATATAAAGCGCTCTGATACCAGATTCGGGTCAAGTTTGCACCATATAAAACTCTGTAAAATAAAAAATAAAAAAATCCATCCTCCAACTCACTCCAAGCTGCTCCATTTGGCACAACACACTCAGCAAACAAAAGACTTGGGATCATACAGAGTTCAACCACTAAAGGGTGCCATCAACAGTGATTAACAGAAGATATCAAAGAAATACATTAGGATCATATGGCCAGAATGGTCTCCATCCAGAGCGAATAGGTGTATACCCAACTTACAATGTAGCAATCGAAGCAGCTCTTGATTATCAATCTCATGATTGGACTATGAGTGCCCAGCAAATTATCTATACCATATCCAACTCGAACACACTAAATACCTCGCCTCCCCTTACTTGCACTGCATTCACTGGGACCATCTAAAATAAGAACCATGCCCTTTTTTCTGCCTCACTAACAACCTTTAGTACACATATAATTTTGAAGCATCACATATTCATCTATACTTCAGACACAACCACAAGGTGACATGTCACCACCATACAAAACACTGAAAAACAAATATTTCCACAACATGTGGCCATTGTTCAACTGGAATGGCATGGTGAGCAAAAACGATGGATTTAGGCCCAGATCTCTGTACTGGGGTGAATGTATGACATTGCTCTGCATTCTGTCCATCAACTGTTGTTTTTGCATGTAGCTAATATCTGAAACAAAGGACCGAATATTGTGAGACCCCATACACACAGCCAAAATACTTGATCAGACAATGATCAGAGTAGATGTTTCTGTCAACCTAGAGTTAGAAGGGTCCCCCAGGATCAAAAAATCTCGGTTCACCAGAATGGCCCCAAAAGTGCATCTTGCATTGCAAGGTGAAGCACAAGAAACACAAGATTAATGAAATGCAAGTGAAAGCACAGATACAAGCAATCTTGTGACAGACAAAATAATGCAAACAAAACAGGTGGTGGACCGAATGTGGATCAATGTCACACACTCACCCCAGTCCGAAGATCTGGGCCCAAATCCATCGTTTTTTTGCACTCCACACTACCCTGGGTTAGACAATGGCGATATGGAAATCAGCTCTGACCCTGTGCCCCATGGGAACAGTCCAGTCCGAACTACAAAAGCCATGTCCTTCCCAGAACGGAATCAAGCATCCGAGGACCGGACCGGTTTCGAGGTAACACCTCTCATCAGCCCGGCTAGCTTGACTCCAGTGGTGTGGAGTGCCTGGGACCCACGTCTGGGCATCCCCAGCGCACTTAGGGCGGAATATGCAAACAAAACAGGTGGTGGACCGAATGTGGATCAATGTCACACACTCACCCCAGTCCGAAGATCTGGGCCCAAATCCATCGTTTTTTTGCACTCCACACCACCCTGGGTTAGACAATGGCGATATGGAAATCAGCTCTGACCCTGTGCCCCATGGGAACAGTCCAGTCCGAACTACAAAAGCCATGTCCTTCCCAGAACGGAATCAAGCATCCGAGGACCGGACCGGTTTCGAGGTAACACCTCTCATCAGTCCGGTCCTCAGATGCTTGATTCCGGTCTGGGAAAGATATGGCTGTTGTAGTTCGGACTGGACTGTTCCCATGGGGCACAGGGTCAGAGCTGATTTGCATAAAGCCATTATCTGACCCAGGGTGGTGTGGAGTGCAAAAAACGATGGATTTAGGCCCAGATCCTTGTACTGGGGTGAATGTAAGACATTGATCTACATTCTGTCCATCAAATTGTTTTTTGTAATTTTCAGACAAAATAATGCAAGCCAAAAAACTGTAGAGTGTACAGTTATTTAAAGTTGGACAACTACTGGCAACCCTCTGCGACAAAAATGAGTTATTTTTGTGGTGTTATGTGACCTGTTTGATGCTAACCTTCCCTGAACTCCACGGGCACCTACGAACCGGCATGTGTTAGTAGGACCAGCCAACTGATAGGGACTGACTTGCACCCCTTAATGGTTAGAGCTGGAGTCTGAAGCACGAGCACCCTCTTACCCTCATAGGTGCAGTAGTAGAAGACGTTGAGGGCCTCCACAGCTGCCGGACCTCGTTGCTTGTATCCAAATATCAAGTCAATCCACTCATGGAGGTGCTCGGAGACGTACTCCGATTCCTATTTGGAGAAGCATAAAAAGAAAATTAATCGTATAGGTTTCGATTGAAGAGCTTGGAAAAGAAATATGGGTGTCAAATGAAGAGAGCACAAAAACTGATGAGTATTATTTTATTTACCAAACCACTATCTTCATGTCTTACATTCAAGTTCTTATTTAGTTTGTGCAGGTGAAAAATGCAATGGCTGCCCATCAAATTATATTCAGAAATTGCTACAGTACAGAAAAGGGAGCAGTGTATATAAAAATAAGTAAGTGAGACCGAAGACCAACTTGCTTAAAAAGGAGGCCAAGGTAGCCTATAGCTTCTTGAAAGAGAAAATAAAGCAATGTTGCACAGGTTTCTTCTTGTTGTTGTAAGGTCTGTATTTCTAATTCAATAGCTGTGAAGTGTAAACAATGGTTGTTGTGCCCTTGTAGCGGAGTTGACAGTGAATGGATATTCGTTTTTATAGATTCAAAATAATAAGATGAGAGCTTTAATGACACCAGGACTACACACCTAAGAAGAACCTTGAAAAACTGTAACTGAATTTATTAATCAATGTAGACTTAAAAGTATCTTTGCTAAGAACACAGGCTGATTACTAGAGAACTTTGTTTGTAGGCAGAGCGTGATGAGATCCCTTTAATGGAGGTGGATTCTGTTTTTGGAAACAGATACTGCAGTTGGCAGATTTGATGGTTCCAGCAATAAAAACACATACCACATTCCCTAGGTAGATGACTTCCAAACAAGGGACTTAGAATTCAATTCATAATGTTTTGAGTCAATATTTGTACCTTTTTAATCACGTATAGGAAAGTCTGAATGCCCAGTCAGAAGTGTTAAAACAACATTTAAAAGTATATTCAGAATCTATTTTCTAAACACTCCTAAATCTAACACACTAGGTCAATAATAAGTGGCAAGGGGACCAAGCAACTTTCTCAGATTCAGACAATTTGTTCAAAAGCAGAAGTTGAGATCAGCATGAAACACCAAACATATTTATCCTCATGAGAATTACACGTCACTGGTAACACATTTTTTGAAAAAATCTCATTTTTACTGGTGCTAGAAACTCTATGATATGCATCTAACATATCAGCAATTGACTGCGATGTTGATCTAATCCAACCTGATGAAAATGGTTAAGATCAGCCACCAATGAAATGGACATTAATGCCAGTTGCTTTATCTCTTCATGTAATGTTAAATAAGGCAGATCTACTAGCTTTGTCAAAGGGTCATAACACGAGAATATAAAAGACTAGCCTATTGACTTTATCAAGGTGTCAGCACATCCACATATATAAAGCACACCTATTGGTTTAGTGAAAAAGAGGCCACAATAAATTTGCTCAGACGTGAGTCCCAGGCTCTCCACACCACTGGAGTCAAGCTATCCAGGCTGATGAAGGCTGATAGCCAGAAACCGGTCCTTGGATGCTTGATTCCGGTCTGGGAAAGACATGACTTGGTAGTTCGGACTGGACTGTTCCCATGAGGCACAGGGTCAGAGCTGATTTGCATATAGCCAGTGTCTAACCCAGGGTGGTGTGGAGTGCAAAAAAACGATGGATTTAGGCCCAGATCCTTGTACTGGGGTGAATGTATGACATTGTTCTACATTCTGTCCATCAAATGTGTTTTTTGCAATTTTCACCCCGAGTGTGCTGGGGATGCTCAGACGTGAGTCCCAGGCTCTCCACACCACTGGAGTCAAGCTATCCAGGCTGATGAAGGCTGATAGCCAGAAACCGGTCCTTGGATGCTTGATTCCGGTCTGGGAAAGACATGGCTTGGTAGTTCGGACTGGACTGTTCCCATGAGGCACAGGGTCAGAGCTGATTTGCATATAGCCAGTGTCTAACCCAGGGTGGTGTGGAGTGCAAAAAAACGATGGATTTAGGCCCAGATCCTTGTACTGGGGTGAATGTATGACATTGTTCTACATTCTGTCCATCAACTGTGTTTTTTGCAATTTTCACCCCGAGTGTGCTGGGGATGCTCAGACGTGAGTCCCAGGCTCTCCACACAACTGGAGTCAAGCTATCCAGGCTGATGAAGGCTGATAGCCAGAAACCGGTCCTTGGATGCTTGATTCCGGTCTGGGAAAGACATGGCTTGGTAGTTCGGACTGGACTGTTCCCATGAGGCACAGGGTCAGAGCTGATTTGCATATAGCCAGTGTCTAACCCAGGGTGGTGTGGAGTGCAAAAAAACGATGGATTTAGGCCCAGATCCTTGTACTGGGGTGAATGTATGACATTGTTCTACATTCTGTCCATCAACTGTGTTTTTTGCAATTTTCACAATAAATTTATCAATAACGTATTCCAAAGAAATCCTTGTAAATACACACCATACATAATATTTGTTGTCACAATCTTTGGAATAAAAACGCTTTATTTTAAATATTTTTGTGAAAAAACAACCATACAGCAGAATCCTCACAGTGGGCAATGTCCTTTTATCAGGCTACTTAAAGCCTTTATATTGGACATACTGATATAATAGCAAATTATGTAAACAGGGATGCCGCAGATACAGAACATTAGGACCTGGTTTATCCATGATTGGCTTATTTGATTTAGTGGTAGGTCCCTACTAAAGTGCGCTGTGTGTGCACAGGACCCGTAAATGAAATACTAATAGAGGGTCTGCAGCATTGGTTGTGTCACCCAAAGAAGTTGCCCTGTAAACTTGTTTTTGGCCTGCCATTGCAGTGCCTAAGTGCAGTTCTTAACTACCATGACAACCTGGCTAATGCACTCACTTGTAAGGCCCCAACCTTCCCATTTAATACATGCAAGGTACCCCTAAGGTAGGCCCAAGGAACCCCCATGGACAGGGTGCAGTGTATGTGAAAGGTAGGACATGTAAAACACACCAGTACATATCCTGACATTGAAATACTGCCAATTTAGTTTTTTGCTATTGCACGGACTAGCTCTGCCATAGGTTATCATTGGAGCTTTACGGTAGAGCATGATAAACAGCATTTGGAATTTCTAGATCTTCTAATAACAGCTACACCAACAGGGCTAAGATCAGAACTATACAAAAAACCTATGGCACGTAACTCTTTATTGTGCTACAACAGCTGCCATCCAAAGGCTTTGAAAAATAACTTGCCTTACGGGCAGTTCTTACGTATTCAACGTAACTGCTCTACTAAAGAGACATTTTATGAGCATGCACACGCATTGGAGAAACAACTAAGAGCAAGGAAATATCCCAAAAAACGTGTACATCAATCCCTGAAAAGAGCTGCGAATAACAATCATGTCTCTTTTAGAACCGGCAACTCCAAAAAAAAGATCAAAGGATAACGTTTGTCAATACATTCAGCACTTTATCTAATAATGTGCAGAAAATAATTAAGAAACATTGGACCATTCTGAACACTGGTTCTGACAATTTACCACTGCCACTTTTTGCCTTTAGATGAGGTCCCAATCTTAAAGACAAACTGGTGCACACGAGACCAAAGAGTAAGATTCCATGCTCTGTAGGCACGCTTTAGGATCTGCCTGCAGTTGAAGGACATCATCCTTGCGGCATGCGTGCAGCCTGCCCGCAGACCTCAAAATCAGTAAGCATAGACATTGGTAGCAATCGTCCCTGGCAACAGAGGAGACTTACCAATTCTAACAGTCAAAACTTGATATACCTTATAACGTGCCCCTGCCATCTTAAATATGTTGGGAACAAAAGGGGTTAGGTCCTTTATGTGGTGAGGGCTAGACCTAATATCAATAGTGAACAACACAAAGTACCCAAACCACAGTGACTCAATAAGTTTTTTTGATACAGGGTAAGAAACCAATTTATTGTCGCTTCCCTAGACACCATTATTTTGTGTCAATCATTTTGCCTCCTCGATTGCACCGGCACAGCCCCGGAATCCAGGATGGGAACATGAGAAGGCGCCCCGGCAAGCACCCAAACCCGAGAAGAAGGCGCCACGTCCGGGCGAGCCACCTAAGCCACGGCCCTGGCAACCCATGAGCCCGGGAGCATCCGGTCCCCAATGCTTTGACTGCGGGAATTGGGGGCACATTGCCAGACACTGTCCAAAGAGAAGACCCCCGGATGAACCGATGGAAGTAGGGTACCTTCCAAAATCCGTACTCTCCTCGGCAGAGATGGGAGGCACGTACAGAGTAAGTGTCAGGGTAAACGGGACCTCCATTCCTGCCTTACTAGACTCTGGGTGTAGACAGTCCGTAATTCAAACCAAACATGTAACCCTGTCCCAGTATATTCCCAGACAAATGGTGAGCATTCGGTGTGTGCATGGGGATGTACGACCCTACCCAGTAGCAAACATTCCTATTCAAATCAAGAAGGGGGATACCCAGACGGTGAGGGTGGGAGTGTTAGCCTCTTTTCCCGAGGACCTTATCATAGGCACCGACAACCCTCGGTTTTTGTCCATGTTTAAGAACAGTACAGAAAGTCACAATAGAACACCACCCCAGGAGAACGGTCCCCGTGCCCCCTGTCCCTCGATGCTCGCCCCTGAACCTTGGCTATTAGACAGGCGCTTCCGCTATGCGCAGTCAAACGACCCCACACTTTTTAACGCCTGGGAGCAGGCCCATCAGGGTCAGGAGCATGATCCGGACAGGTTTCCCCGATTTATCATTAAACATGACCTGTTATACCGGGAAGGAAACCCCAACGAGGAAGCACAACTACTAGTACCAGTGTCCTTCCGGAGTCAGGTGCTCTTCTTTGCCCATAGTCACTTATTAGCGGGACACACGGGGGGGGGGGGGGGAAGACTACCCAAAACATTCTCAGACACTTTTACTGGCCGGGCACATACAAGGACACAGCGGTGTACTGCAAGGAGTGTTGCATTCGCCAGAAAAAGAATATGACAAGGCCCCGCAAATCCCTCTACAACCCCTTCCCATTATAGGGAAACCATTCGAAAGAGTCGGCATGGACCTCATCGGTCCCCTCCCGAAGATAAGAAAGGGGTTCCAACATGTGTTGGTAATGGTTGACTATGCGACCCGGTTTCCTGAGGCCTTTCCACTAACCGCGGCCACCACTAAACAAGTGGCGGAACGGGTGATTGAAGTATTCAGCCGAGTAGGGTTCCCTAAAGAAATCCTTAGGGACCAAGGTACCCCGTTCGTGTCCAAACTAATGAGGGAAGTATGTAAAAACCTCGACATACACCAGATCCGCACTTCTGTGTACCATCCGCAAACGGATGGCCTTGTGGAGAGGTATAACCGGACCCTCAAAACAACACTTCGTAAAATGTTGGAGGTCAGCGGGGCTGAATGGGACCACCTCTTGCCCCTGGCTCTCTACGTGATCCGAGGACAACGGCAGAGCAGCCTAGGCGTGTCTTCCTTTGAACTTTTATACGGAAGACAACCCCGGTCCTTGATGGAGATGACAAAGGATGCCTGGGAGAACGAGCTACCGGAGGAGACAGCCACCACCCTAGAATACGCCCAAAGCCTAAAATCACGATTGGGAAAACTGGCGTATACCCACCTGGAAACGCAACAGAGACGGCAAAAGGCCTCCTATGACAAAGGGAAGAGATGGAGACGTCTGAAGATAAACGACTGGGCTCTGATTCTCCTTCCTTCATCCAACCAGAAGTTTCGAGCAGAATGGGTGGGCCCCCACAAAGTAGTCGAAACTATCGGCAACACAAGTTACCGACTCCGGACTGGGCCCCACAAAACACAAGTGTTAATCTTCTGAAGAAGTGGTTAGGTCCTGCACCCTCCGAAGCACATTTAGCCGCCCCACTGTCAACGCCATCCACCCGTGAAGAGCTGCAGATCAATGACGAGCTTACTTCTAGCCAGAATGAAGAACTAAACAACCTCTTATTACGTCATGACACACTCTTCTCTAATCTACCCGGCAAAACATCTATGGCTGAACACAGCATCGAGACGGCCCCAGGGAAGACGGTAAAAATCAAACCATACCGAGTACCTGAATCCCGGAGAAGGGCGATACAGAAGGAAGTGGAGGACATGTTAAAACTGGGAGTCATCCGACCGTCAAAAAGCCATTGGTCCAGTCCCATAGTCATGATCCCCAAACCAGATGGCTCACGTAGGTTTTGTATGGACTTCAGGGCGCTGAATGAGATCTCCTGCTTCGATGCCTATCCCCTCCCGAGAGTCGATGAATTAATAGAGCGGTTAGGGGATGCACAGTATATCACAACACTCGACCTCACCAAAGGATATTGGCAGGTGCCCTTAAAGGAAGAAGACCGACGGAAAACTGCCTTCAGTACACATGAAGGACATTACGAATTCACGGTCCTCCCCTTCGGATTGCATGGAGCCCCTGCCACCTTCCAGCGACTCATGAACACCGTACTGAAAGACGTATCCCAGTTCGCCTCGGCTTACCTCGACGACATTGTTATTCATAGTCCATCCTGGTCCGATCATCTACGCCATGTACATGAGGTGTTCCTAGCCTTGGAAAAGGCAGGCCTGAAGATAAACGCAAAAAAATCAAAAGTCGCCTATCAAAAGGTGAAATATCTGGGGTATGTCCTGGGTCACGGGCTCATTGAGCCTCAGATTGAGAAGATCAGGGCAATAGTGGAAACCCCTTTTCCCGCCAACCGAAAACAGTTGAGAGCATTCCTGGGATTGGTTGGGTATTACCGACGCTTCATTCCACAGTTCTCTCACATAGCGGCGCCCCTTTCAGATGCCTTGCGACATCCCGGTAAATCCTCTGCGTCCCTACAACCCACAGAAGCCATGTTGTCAGCATTCACCCACCTCAAACATATCATCACCTCCACCCCGGTACTGACATCCCCTGATTTTTCTAAACCCTTCACCCTGCACACTGACGCATCAGAGTATGGTATAGGAGCTGTGCTATCTCAGATTGGACAGGACGGTAGGGATCATCCCATCCTATATGTAAGCAGGAAACAGATTCCGCGTGAGTTGCGCTATGCCACCATTGAAAAGGAGTGTTTGGCGGTTAAATGGGCTGTGGAGAAGCTGTCTTACTACCTGGAGGGGCATCCGTTTACCCTGTTCACTGACCATGCCCCCCTCCTCTGGATGGCCAGAAACAAGTCTAACAACGCGCGTGTGATGCGCTGGTTTCTGTCTCTCCAGCCGTACTCATTCACAGTGCGGCACAGGAAAGGGGTTGACAATGTGGGTGCCGATTTCCTGTCCCGTCATCCGCTCCCCGAACGTGAGCGTCCTAGGGGGGAGGAATGTAACGGGGTGTCCCCGACGTGGCTCCCCGTTAGGGGGTCAGGACCTGTACACATGCCAAAGACTCCGCAAAGTGCTTCCATTAACCCCTCTTCTATCCCTCAGCAGATGGACTATCGAGGGACAGGAGACGAGGTTGCAGCGGCCCAGGAGAAAGACAGAGACTGGCCCTTTAACTATCAAGGAGAGGACGAGTGGGCGAAGTTACGGATTGACGGAACGCCGTCAAAAGCGGAAATCCAGGACGACGAGGTGTGCTTGTACACCTGGAGAGGAGAAGAGGAGAAAGGACGGCGAAGGAGTGAAATGAGCGGGACGGAGGAGTCGCACCGTGGAGGAGGAGGAGCCCCGACTGAAGAGGATACGCCTGGAGGCCACCGATCCCACGAGCCGCCCAGCCACTCACCCGGGGGAGGTGCGTGGCTTGTGCAGGTGCGTAATCGGCTCAGGGGCTGGGTGGGACGAAAGGGCAGTCCGGTGTTACATTAGCGGAGTCCCTGGTTCCCGGTTATCCCTATCCCGAGCACAATCCCCCTCACGACCCCTTCACTTGTATAGAAAAGCTGGAGCACGTGTGGGTTTGAATCCTCACTCCATTTCCCGTATACTGCTGTCCGAGTAGGACAACGCTCTCACGAGTGACTTTTGTTTTGTTTCCCTCCGGTCCTGGGGACGGGGCGTTGGCAAGACGGACCCCGACGATAACACAGCCCGACGGAGCCAGACCGGCTATCGGAGGACTCAATATTTAGAACACCGCTGACGAAGAAGGTCACGAAGCCGATCTCCCCGGAGAACCCCCTTACTGAGAAAGACTTGTTCTGATCATTTACTCAGTTCATTAAAACCCGTTGTAACCAAAACACGCTTGTTGCCCTTCACTGCTCTCCCCGCGAGTCCCGGAAAGGTTACACAGCTCTATAACCGATTCTGGTTATGGGGCAGGGGGTGCGGGTAACATTAGTGAGGAAGGAATAAACCATCACCATTGGTCCCTGGATAGAACACTAAACCGATGAGTGCGGTGCTCAGTGCGCAAAAGGAAATGGTGACCTTAGGATAGTCCCCCCCTCCTCCCTCTGCTACCCGGTCCCCCCCTCTTAAGTCCTAGGAGTGTTCTGAAACACTCCCATACCTGGCTTAGCCACGCGTCTTCCTGAGAGTGGCTGGGCAATGCGAGGGGACGGTGGCCTCCTGGCTTCTCCTGTGGTGGAGTCTCCTGGACGTTCTCTCGGCCCTTGGTTCTGCTACCAGCTCTCCCGGCTCCGATGTCCTCCAGGTCCGTGGCTCCACTGCCAGCTGTCCCGGCTCCGACGTCCTCCAGGTCCGTGGCTCCGCTGCCAGCTCTCCCGGCTCCGACGTCCTCTTGGTCAGTGTCTTCAGTCCGGTCGTCTTCCAGCCGGCTTCCTCTCCTCCGCTCAAAGTCGCATTGGACCACACCGACGTTCGCGTCTTCTGGGCCCGCCTTTCTTTCCCCGGAGGCTAGTTCTGATAGGCCGACAAACTCCGACGTCATAGGGGTGGAGTCAAAGTCCGGGAAGTCCAGGCTGTCCTTAAAGGGCCCGGACCAGTCCTGTTGAGGAGATGGAGAGTCAGTTACGGGGGATCGCAAAGGGGAGTTCGCGACCCCGTGACAAATCCCCCCCCCTAGCTTTTCCCGTTCGGGGGAAAGAGGATAGCGTGACAGGAAGTCAGCATTCGTTTGGTTTGTCCCCTTCCTATGCCGTACTTCGAAGTCATATGGCTGGAGTGAAAGGAGCCAGCGCAAGATGCAATCATTCCGGCCTTTGTTCTGCTGCAGCCAGGTTAAAGGAGCATGGTCGGTAAACAGTGTGAAATGGCGACTTTCTAGGTAATATCGGAGTTTCTCGATACTCCACTTGACCGCAAGGCACTCTTTTTCTATTGTGGGGAATGCCGCCTCTCGAGGGAATAGCTTTCGACTCAGGTACAAGAGGGGTTTTTCCCTGCCTTCGGTGTCTAGTTGTGAGAGCACTGCCCCTAAACCCACGCCTGAAGCATCTGTTTGTAAAAAAAAAAGGTTTCTCGAAGTCAGGGGCCATCAAGACCGGGGCAGAGGACAGGATGTCTTTAAGGGTTTGGAATGCTGTACAGACTTGAGGGGAAGGTTTTTTGAAGTGCACAGAAGTAGCTCTTTTCTTTAGCATGTCTGTTAGGGGGGCAGAGGCTGAGGCAAAGTGTGGGATGAAACGGCGATAATAGCCGACGAGACCTATGTAGGCCCTCAGATCCCTTCTCGTTGCTGGGAAGACCTGTGACTGGATGGCTTTTACCTTTTCTTGTTAGGGAAACAGATGACCCTCTCCCAGGACATAACCTAAGAATTTGACTTGGGTAAATGCTATTCGTGATTTTTTTGAGTTTATGTGTAACCCGTTCTTTTGTAGAGCCCCCAGTATCTGTTCTATGTGGTGGAGGTGGGCCTCCCAGGTGGGACTGTGGACAATGATGTCGTCCAAGTAGGCGGCTGCGAACTGGGTATAGGGGACTAGGAGGGTATCCATAAGACATTGAAACATCGCAGGAGCCCCATGTAACCCGAATGGAAGAACCGTGAAATGAAATAACCCTTCAGGTGTCGAAAAGGCTGTCTTCTCCTGATCTTGGGGTAGAAGGGGCACTTGCCAGTAGCCCTTGGTGAGGTCAATGGTGGTTATGTATTGAGCCTCACCAAGGCGTTCGATTAGTTCGTCCACTCTCGGTAATGGGTACCCATCTTGTTTTGAAACCTTGTTAACGGCACGGAAATCTATGCAAAACCTAGTGCTTACGTCCGGTTTTGGCACTAAAACTACTGGGGAAGACCAGTTGCTTTTGGAGGGGACTATGATTCCAGCGTCCAACATTTTACTTATCTCTGTGCTTAGTAACAACCTTCGAGCCTCGGGGACGCGGTAGGGCTTTTGTTCTATAGTAACGCCATCAGGGGTTGGGATCGAATGGACTGCTAAAGTCGTCCTACCCGGTTGGTCTGAGAAAATGGGCTGATCTTTTAGGAGTATGTTCAGCACTTCCTTTTTCTTCTCTTCAGGAAGTTCATGGTTTAGCACTGCTCGCTCTATGGTATGCGGGATTGACGAGGCTATGGAAACTGCCACAGGTGACCATGGAGGGGGACCCAACCACTTCTTAAGGATGTTAATGTGATATATCTGGGTTCTTGAGGGTGAGAGTTTTAAGGCATAGGTGGTTTTTCCTATTTTCCTTATCACTGGGAATGGTCCCTGCCACTCCTTGCGGAGTTTGTGAATAGACGTGGGCAAGAGAACGAGGGCCCAATCTCCTATGGCCAGTTCTCTCCATTTTTTTCCTTTATCATAAAAGGTTTTCTGTTTCACCAGGGCCTTCTCCATGGTGTCATAAGAGAGAGTTCTCAACTTATGCAAACGGGTCTTTAGTTGTTGTGAATTTTCCAAAAGTTCTTGGGCATTGTGAGCCCCATCTCTTTCCCAGCTATCGCGGGTGATCTCGAACAGAGTGCGGGGCTTCCTTCCAAAAAGGAGCTCAAATGGGGAGGCTCCCAGACTACTCTGATATTAGCTTCGTAGGACGAACAGCGCCAATGGAAGCAACTGGTCCCAGTGTTTCCCCTCTCCTGTCAACAATTTCTTTAGGGTGGTTTTTAGAAGGCCATTATAACGTTCGACTAACCCGTCGGTTTAAGGGTGATAAACCGAGGTGCGCAGGTGTTTAACGTTCAAAAGGTTGCAGATCTGTTTCATGAGGCGGGAAACAAAAGGGGTTCCCTTGTCTGTTATTAATTCCTTGGGAAAACCCATTCGGGCAAACAATTAAACTAATGTTTGGGAAATGGCGGTTGTTGCGGAGGCCCTTAAAGGAAACGCCTTCAGATAGCGGGTAGCGTAATCCACGACAACCATTAAATACTGGTATCCTCGGTGTGATTTAGGGAGAGGTCCGATTATGTCTACACCAATCCTTTCAAAAGGCTTTCCTATGATGGGAAGAGGAACTAAAGGAACTTTTGGCGGGATATAGGGATTGCGTTTCTGACAAATGTGACATTCCTGACAATACTTTTTAACCTGTGCTTATACCCCAGGCCAGAAAAAGTGTTGTATGATCGAATTAGTGGTTTTTCAGCCCCGGAATGCCCTTCCAAGAGGGGGGCATGAGCATAAAACATGACTTGGTCACGGAAGGTGGTGGGCACAATTAATTGTGCGGTCGCCTGGTCATGGCCTAACCTATATAGGAGTCTGTTCTTTTCCACAAAACAGGGGTAGAGGAGCCTTCCCCGATCTTTGTTCTCTTGGGCATTCTGCCAGGTTTGAGCTAAAGAGGCGTCATTTAATTGGGCAGCTCGAAAATTGGAATCTGAGGCCCATGGTTTGGCCACTAGTAAACCAGTGTTACTGTGCTCTATTAGTCTACTCCTTTGTAAAGCTTCCGTCATTAGAGTAGAAAAACACGTATTATCTGTACCAATAATAAGGGGTTCAGGTAATTCGGGGAGTACTCCTACCTCGCACTGTACTTGTGTACTTTCCTCAGTTGTGACTGTTACCCTGGCTAAAGGATAGGTTCGAATATCACCATGTACACATTTTATCCTGACCGTCCGTGAAGTGAAGAGGCAGGCAGGGAACTTTTCCTGACTACTGAATGGCAACATCCTGAATCTAATAAGGCTTGGGTTTTCTGATTATCAAGCAATACACTTACATAAAAGGCGGGCCTGTTTCTTGGGCATACATGATGGCGCGGGGCATGTATCCTACTTCCATAGGTTCTTCCTCTTTCTTTTTGCGACAATACCTCGTGATGTGCCCTCACTCTCCACACTCGTAACATTGTGGACCAGTCATAACAGGAGGATCGATTTTATGGGAGCGGGGTTTAAGAGGAAATTCTGTCGGGCCCTTGTATACTTTCTTTTCGGTTTTTCCTGGGACTTTACTGGCGTTGGGTCTGTCTGCTTCTCTGAAGGTAGGACGGTTTTGGGCTCGGGCATAAGAATTGGCCATTTCTATAGCATGTTCCAAAGTTAATCCTGCATGCTGTCTAAGCCACCTTTGAGTCCCATAAGGAAGTGCTTCAAGAAACTGCTCAAGGTAGATTTTATTCATAACTTCTTCCATATTACCGTCCTGCGGTTTCAACCAACGGTCAGCGGCGTCTCTTAATTTGTAGAACAATGTTTTTGGTGCATCGCTTGGTTGTCCTCTTTCCTGTCGGAATCGTAGCCTGTGGCTTTCATCATCGACCCGAGTCTGTCTAGGACAAGCTGTTTAACATGTCCGTAGTAGGCTGTCCCGTCTTTGTTAGCCATTTGATAGGCTGCCTGGGCCTTCCCGGATAAAAGGGGTGCTAGATAGAAAGGCCACTGTTCTCCCAGCCAGGCACTAGCTCTAGCTGCCCTTTCAAAGTTCAAAAAGAATGAAATGGGGTCATCCCCGGCAACATACTTCTGCAGAGGTACCATGGCCCCAGGAGGAGCAGCAGCGCGACTTTGCCCCAGGATGGCTAAGAGTTGGGTTTGTCCCTCAGCTAGTTTGGTTAAATTGTCGGCTTGTTGTTGTATGGCGGCTGTGAAGGCTGCCCTGTCATTGTCGGCTTGTTCTGTAGACTGTCCCACAGCCCACTCCAACTTGGCCTGTCCTTCCCTCATCTGATTGAGTAGGTTCTCCATCTTTGTCAGACGGAGGCTCCTATCTGGCTCGCCCCTTGTAACCTTAAGGGTATACAAGGAGAGAAGGAGCCAATACGGAAGTGTGGGAATAACTATATTTTTATTAGGCGGTATATACAGCAAGTTCAACTCTTCCAAATTGAATGAGTGTTATGCTTCTTGCAGCTGATCTTCGGTATGTGTACACGGCTTGATCAGTTTTCTTTTCTCCTCACCGTCTCGCCAGGGTATAATGAAAAAGAAAGGAAACGTGGCCGTTAACTCACAGCTCTATAACAGATTCTGGTTACGGGGCAGGGGTTGCGGGTAACATTAGTGAGGAAGGAATAAACCATCACCATTGGTCCCTGGATAGAACACTAAACCGATGAGTGCGGTGCTCAGTGCGCAAAAGGAAATGGTGCCCTTAGGATAGCCCCCCCCTCCTCCCTCTGCTACCCGGTTCCCCCCCTCTTAAGTCCTAGGAGTGTTCTGAAATGCTCCCGTACCTGGATTAGCCACGCGTCTTCCTAAACGTGGCCGGGCAATGTGAGGGGACGGTGGCCTCCTGGTTTCTCCTGTGGTGGAGTCTCCTGGACGTTCTCTCGGCCCTTGGCTCTCCTACCAGCTCTCCCGGCTCCGATGTCCTCCAGGTCCGTGGCTCTGCTGCCAGCTCTCCCGGCTCCGACGTCCTCCAGGTCCGTGGCTCCGCTGCCAGCTTTCCCGGCTCCGACGTCCTCTTGGTCGGTGTCTTCAGTCCGGTCGTCTTCCAGTCGGCTTCCTCTCCTCCGCTCAAAGTCGCGTTGGACCACACCGACGTTCCCGTCTTCCGGGCCCGCCTTTCTTTCCCCGGAGGCTAGTTCTGATAGGCCGACAAACTCCGACGTCATAGGGGCAGAGTCAAAGTCCGGGAAGTCCAGGCTGTCCTTAAAGGGCCCGGACCAGTCCTGTTGAGGAAATGGAGAGTCAGTTACGGGGGATCGCAAAGGGGAGTTCGCGACCCCGTGACTCAGACATAATAAGAACTGTGCACAGCGCAACTGATTGCGAAAACACACAGTGCATGCCAATATTATTGAATAGTCGGGACCACAATTCCCATTACCCTCTGCGAGAACAGGCATAATGCGTACGTACGGCGATACCGAGATGACGTTTTTTTCACCAAATTAAAAATGGCGCCACGGACTGTGCAGGTACCTCCCCGAGTAGGCTCGGAGGGACGCCCGGAGTACCGACAGTCAGGTGAGCAGCCGAGAGTCTCATTTCTTTGCCGGGACAAAGCCTTTTTGAATGTACGCTTAGCCTTTGAACGCACACACGCGACCGTCTTTCGGTCTCTGCGTGTGTGATCGGGTTCTGTTCTGTTCTCTCGGCATTCCCTTATGGCAATCGAGTGAGAGCAAGGGAGCACTTAGCCATCAATTGCAGAATGGAGCCATATTATGCTCACCTTTAACACCAGTTTTGAGTATACTTTGGGCAATACAATATCTGCCAGTATCGTGAGAACTTAACTCTTCTTAAAGAGACGACCCGATGTATTTTGTGATCACGATACACACTGAATCACAAAGTGTCCCTAACATCGATTTTTTTGTGCTTTATTTGAAGCGTTTTAAACCAGCATAGCGCCCACAAAGCAAAATAGACCCCTTGGGTCAGAGGAAATTCGTTGTACACATTCTGTGAAAGAGGGGATGCCTCTAAATAACACTATTGTGTATGTACATAGACTGAAAAGCGATACCTGTTGATGCACGTACTTTTTCAACTGAAAAGTTGAGTCAGGGATACATGCCATACACCCATGATGTTTATGGGCTGAATATGTGTACTAATGACGCATATGGTTGACACAGTACTTGTAGTTGCAATTGGTTGTACCTAACAATTTTTGACACCAATTTTGTGTTTTCTCATTTTGCTCCCTTCTTTTATCTGGCATAACTACTCTCTACCTCTGGACACCATCCAGTACCCCGGAGGATTTTCCGTACGCACCTAGGACGCCCAGGTGACATGGTTGTAATATAATTTATTCACTCTATATCCATGCAGTAGCGATGTATTGGTCCCGATGAAAGCATGAAAGATGTCCATTTACTGCCGAAACATGTTGGCCTATAAATTCATAGAGTAGCTATTTGTTAAACCTACTATTTTCCCGCACTGTTTTTAAATATTGGAAGTTTGAGAGTTATCAATAAAATTTCTCTTCCTCTCAACTCTCCAATTTTATAAATATCACCACGCTCACACTTTCACTTGTTTTCACGCACTGCAAATCAGTTATCTGAACATTGTCACTCAAGATACACCCTTAAACACTGGTGCATCTACTTCAAATCATCAAGTGGCTGCAAGTATATTTTTCTTGTTGTGAGGAGACCCAGATGATGACAAGGGCGGTACCGGACGATAACTGATGGGTACTTTTATACCCTGGAAATATCTTGTTGTGCTTGAGTAACACGGATGATTACTTTCTTTTTAATATATTTTTTCAGGGAGTTTTTATGCTGGCTATAGGAGGTTGAGTTATTTCTCCAGACCCACAGACACCTATTGTTTCTTTGATACCATTGGAGCTGCCTTGTAACATTTTACAAGTGTAACTTTCAACTGGGAACAGCTAAAGGTTTGGAGTTTGGGATCTCTGAGATCAGAATTTTGAAACATACCTTTTTGTAAAGGTGGGTTTTAAATTGTGTGTTTGAAAGTGGCACTTTTAGAAACTGGGCGTTTTCTTGCTTTGCGATCCTGTGCCTCTACCTCCCTGTCAGTCTGGTTTAGACTGACAGGGGCCTGATTGTGCATTTACTCTAGACAGTCACACAAATGGAGTTGAGGTGTGCCCTGCAAATACGGATTAGCTTAGTAAGGCCCATCAGCCTGGTAATGGGCAGAGTGGTCAGAGGAGTTGTCACATACACCTGAAGGCTGTGTCTAACCCCCTGGAGTGTGTCTGGAGCCAAGACCAGGCAAGACAAAAACGTGCACACTATAAAGACAATCCTTTAAAGAATGTCAACTTCAAAGGCCAAAAGTTATATAAGTATTGAACCTAAAACCCCAGACTTTTAGAATACTTCTGGATCAAGAGGAACCTCTGTCAAGAAGAGCTGTAAGGAGGAGTACTCCCCCTTTGCTGCGTGTTGTTTTGCTGGTTTGGCCAGCAGTTGCTGCTTCGGCTGTGGAGAGGGAAAGGACTGAACTTTGCTCTGTATCCTGCTTGTGAAGTTTCTCCAAGGGCTTGTGTGTGGCTTGCCTCATGTTGGAAGTCTCAGGGCCATCAGAAACTTTATCTGCAGCTGCCTGAACTCCACTGGTGGGAGATCTGACCAGCCAAGTGGTGTCAATTCCAGTTCTGAGCCCTTGGCGGTGTTCCCTGCAACAAAAAGCTGCGAAATCCTGCAAAATCAAAACATGACCCTTCCAGCGCCTGTTTTTCTGATGCAGAACTGCCATGTGGGAGAAATTTTCATACACTACCGCCGTAGAATTCGATGCAGCACCTGGCTTTGGCCCAAAGAACGACCCCAGCCGGAGTTCAGCACAGCGGTCTGCAAAGTTTGAGGCCCCCACACTGAATCCGATGCAGGCCACGCAGAGCAGCTGAGAAGACTGATGCCTCATTGGATCGCGGCTGAAGAAATCAATGCAGCACCTAGTTCACCCCTCCTTCCTCGATTGAAGCGCAACCAGATTTTCACGCATCGCACCTGTGTGGCAAGTCTACGAAGATGCTGGGCTTCAGTGAGGAACCAAGGCCGCGTGTCCGGAGAACCAACCCATCACCTCGCCCGCACAGTAAGAAACGTACACATCACCTCTACTCCTAGTAAGAAACTAACACATCACCTCATCTCCAGTAAGGAACAGATGCATCGCCTCCCCTGTGTAGCAGTAAGGAACCCATGCATCAGCTCCCTTGGAGAAAAGAACCGATGTATCACCTTTCCTACGAGTAAGGAACCGACGCATCACCCTCCCTGAGTGAGAGGAACTGATGGTTCATTGTGCTTTATTGCGCCTCACCTCTCCTGCACCGGTTTTCATTGTGTGATTTTGAAGCATAGCAGGTACTTTGTGCTAAAAGGGAAGCATCAATAACTTTATATGGACTGAACTGTTTTAGCTCTTTTAAAAGTAATATTTTGACTAGCGTGTAATGGATTAGTGTAATTATTGTCTTGTTTGGTTTAGATAAAGATATTTTATTTTTCTAAACTGTTGTGGTGTCGATTTGTAGTGGTTTCATTGTGTTACTGTGTGTTATGTACAAATACTTTACACATTGCCTCTGAGATAGGCCTAATTGCTTGTGCCAAGCTACCAGAGGGGTGAGGGGGTTATCTTGCATTAATCCCCTTATCCTGACTAGAAGCAAGGGTACCTACTTGGCAGGGTGAAAGCCACTGCCATCTAGAGACCCTTCATTTCTAACAGGCCACCGTGATGATTTTACTGAACCAGGCATACCAAGGCCTTTCAAACTACCTAAACCCTGATGGAGAAACACTATGATTTAACAATTTGAAAACGTTTTATTCTTTGATAATCTTACCAGTGCTTTCCTATGTTTATAGATAAAATCTTCTCGTGACTCAGCCCACCTTGGAAGCACAACATCGTTCACCTTCCCATTAGAGATCTGAAGGCATCCAAGATCAAATCCTGCACATGAAATATAGATTAGTTCTCTGAATCGCATTTCCCAAAAAATTTACTTCTTGACAAAAAAGATCTGTAATCCTACCACTATTTCAATTTAATTCTCAAACCACTAAAAGTGTTATAGATATAACAAGAATGGATATGGCAAAAATGTGGTAACTGGCAGACTTACTGACTAGATACTTAAAAACTGACCTCATATAAGGAATGCCTAAACCTCTAGCTAGCCCATTTGCCAGCCTCCTTTAGCATAATAGATAATAGTTCTCTTGTCTCCTCCATCTCAACTGTTGTACATAAAAGTACAGTATACAAAAATATGGTCTGACATCAATATTGTCCTAAATATCATTTACAAATCTATCATCTCATCAGTTGTAGATTTTCTATTATTAAACTTAAATGGGGAAATATTTATGTAAATTATATTTAGAACACCATATTTATGACAGACAATATTCTAACTAAGAAATTCAGGTACCACATTCATCTAAAAATCTGTTAATTATTTTGCTGATAGCACATTTTTGTGAGGCAGTGCATCCGAACCTCAGGTGGTATCACTTAAATATTTGGAGCCAACTCTCCACTGGAATATGCAAATTTTCCTAACTTGATCCACACACTTCATACAGTTTGGGCCTGATTCACTAACTGCATTACATACTGTAGTACTATACTGAAGTTACTTACAACAAAATGCAATTCAGAAACCTACTGGGGGAAATGTTCACCCCTCCTATATTTTCAATACAAAAATGAATCTTATAGCATTTATGTTTGAATAAATACAGTTAATAAAATATTTTATATGTATAGAAATCATTTCAATATATATAACATTTTGTGATTGTTAATTCATAATAAATATGCATAAACATTTTAATTAGGTGTGATATTCTAAATGAAACTAAAAAAAGAATTGCAACATATTTAGATTAATTCAATATTTTATTCAACCCAAGCTAATAGTGCTGTGGCGTTGTTTACATGTTTTTGTTCTACATTTAAAGTAGGTAAAATGAATTTACAATAATTTTTACCATAAAAATGTTTTACTTTTTTTTTATACCTTATAGGTTTTCACTCTATGTTTCAGTAGGGACTTCTGTACCCAGTAGTGGTGATCTCTGCCTACATGTGAAACATTACTAGTAGTAACTTTATACTTGTAAATTTAACTCCACCTCCTATTTTCAGTGGTGGAGACATGTCAGTCTACAACTTGTAGTAAATTTTACATTCGGAAATGATAAATAACTAAAAGAGTAAATTAACTACATAGTGTAAGAGCATACATAGATATACTCATGTGTAAATTTACCTTTGTGAATAAGCTCCCTAGATGTTAGTTTCATCTCTACATTTTCTCGCCTCACGATGTTACAAAGTTAAGTCCTTGTCTGTCTTCTTTAACAGAATCCTTATAAACACACTGCTGTCCCTTGTTTAGTCTGGTCTGAGCTGTACTGAGTCAAGTTTTATCCTGCTAGAGCTGCAACTTGGAAACCTAGAATTTACCACTCAAATATACAGTGTATATTTTTGTCTTGTGAATTTTATCTCTACCTTTGACTTCTTTGATCTCCACTCTGCAATTGTTATATGCATCACTTACAGCAAAGAATCAGTCCATCTGCTAGCTGAACCGGACCATAAACAACATGAAGCTATTGTGTTTGGTAGGCCAAAATGGTATGTTTGAGAACATCAGCATCATTTTGTCTGTGATGCTGCAGTTTATTTAGATCTGCTTTCCAGATCAACTTTTATTTTCCTATCACATCTTACTGATATACATGTTGCTTCTTGTGTTCCCCCTTAATCCCAGGTGTCATTTCATACCATGGTATGCATATAAACTTCAAGCAATTTTGACCCAGATCCATTGTTTCTACCAACACCTGTGCATGATACAATCTTATACATTCTACATAATCTTCAAGTTGATTTTTTTACAGTAATACTATAACTACTTATATGCCTGTGTTTCAAGCGATTTATAATTGAAGCTTGTGCAATTATTATGGGCTTGTTTTCTTGTAGAGCGCAGTTTTAAAGACAAGTGAGTTGTTCTCTCTATAACACTGTGCAAACTGAATTGGTTCAAAGTGTGAGCTTAGGAAGCAAACATGTTCTTGTGAAAGGTGCCACTGTCCACCAACTGGTATGGACTGCACTCAGAATAAGGAACAAGGGAATATTTGGTTGAATGAAAAACAGAGAATAGTAAAGGATACTTGTTACACCCATCTTCAATGGAACATGTAGCATTTTCCTTATGCTCCTTAGCCACCCCATATAGCAAAATTACAAACATGATTATTTTAGCCATATAATTGTTTTTTAAAACACTGAATATAGATTGTTTGATCGTCCTTCTAAATTTCAGGTGGCTACTTTTATCCTCTAATGTTTTGTGGGGCAAGTTCAATATTTGAGATCCTAGAACTGTAATGTCTCTTCCGCCATAACCAGCCTGTGTTTTGAGCCTGGTTTGGGTCATAGAAAGTAGTATACTATGCAATGCAACCACTATGGTGGTACTAATGATTCTATAATTTCCACCATCAATGTTTTCTTGATTTTATTGTAGAATCTCCTAGGATGGTATATTTGGTTAGCTATAGGTTGAAATTGTCAAATATTGAACTTCTTCCCACCTCCTTCTAACCCCACATAATTAAACTCAGAAGAGCAGATTATCTGCACAAATACTGGAAAATATCCTGTGGATCGTAACGGATGAGGCCTTTACCATTTCCATTCTCCAAGAACTCTGGAAAATAGAAAAATTCAGGGATTAACTCTTTCACATCCACGGGGTTCTCCATTCGGGCCTGCCAGGCAGCGGGGACCGAGTGAAACTGTCGATCTGAACAGTCAAACCTCAAATAATCAACAGGAAAAAGAAGAGTAAAAATTAGACAAAAGAGACTGCCTTATTTTGTTTCACTTAAGCAATTTCATGCACTGGAGTACTGAGAACCCATTGCGATACATCAGATAGTGGAAAAAAGAGGGGGCAATTTATCAGTCCCACAGAAAACATCAACATAATTAATCATTTAGAAAAGAGTGAGTACGCTGGCAATTCCACCAAGACAGCTCTTTTTGTATCTATAGCAATATATCTCATATCCAAGCCAACAGGCTGTACATGCCTGTACTACAAAGTAAAGATGACAACAAGGACCGGAATTTAAAAACAGTAATGGAAAGAACAGTAATTAGCATTTTGTTTCTAAAGGCAAAAAGAGTAACAATCAGAAACAGCTCAAACAAAGAGCCGATGTAGCAGTGTAAGGTTCAAGAACAGGACACGCTACCCCTTGCACTGGAACTTTGCTTACATTAATCTGAGCACACAAGCTAATTCTTCAGCGAGCACTACGACAAGAAGAAAGACAAACGTACACAAACTATAAGGAACAATACAATACTCTGAAGAGAAGTGTGTAAATGTGAGGTTTCAGCAATGTTGGGATGGCTCGGTCTGCATTGGTCATAACTGGTAATGCTTGGTGGGAGCAGGTTTATGTGATTAGGTGTGTTTTTATTTACTAGTATCATAATTTCAGAAGACAGGATCAGTTCCAGTTAGAAAATATTATAAGCATAATAGTAAGTTTGTGGCTGTTTAGCATCAGGAGCATGATGATTAGCTTTTAATTGGCTATTGCCATGCTACTAAGATTTGATTGAGCATGGTTTTTGTTAAGATTGGGGTGGTTGGTCAGTGTATTTTAGACACAGTAGAGCCACAGGTTACTTAGATTTGCTGAGAGTAAAGAGCGCAATGGTGCTGTTCGAGTTCATTTATGTCACTATTGTGCTGTCTTGGTTACAGTGAGGTTGTCAAATAATATTGCTAGTTCAAAATGCAATGCTTTGGCTGCGGGTTGTGACTATTCTCTGCTGTGTTGATTTAATCATTCATTGCTGTAAAAACAAAGGCATTGGGGCTCATCACAAAAATACAGTCTGCCTGTTTCTTTCCCTGTCCTTTACCTTCCACTCTGGAGCTGTATGTGGAGAGTGGTAAAAGGCTCCACCCGGATCATATAGTGCATCACGCCAGCTGCGTTTGAATAGTGGGTCCCATAGTGGAATTTATCAACAGTGCCCGATGGATCCTCGAAACTCTCATACCTGAGAAAATAGACATTGTTGAGAAAACTGGAATTCAAAAGTTATGAAAATTAAAATAAAAGCAAATATGTGTTTATTGATGTGAAAAATATTTACTCATATGATTTCAGGTGTTCAGTTTGACACCACCACTCTTCTGAAAGAAGTGCACGCAATTTAAGCTAATGAATATCTTCTTTTAATAGCAACCAGATTTTGCTTATGAATAACTGTGCCTCACCTTCCTATGGCATTCATCTAAGATTCACCACAAAGAGAACTCACTTTTCCTTCACTTCCTTTGCGTGCCTCTCATTCACAACACCAATTGGCTTAGAGAGATCCCGAAACACTTCCGGGTTATTCAGATCCAGCGTTTCCGAGACATAGTCCCGCAATATCCAGGGAAACTAGAAGCAGATAAAGAAATACATTTGGTCAAATAGTACCAACCGACTTTAAACTTTAAGTTGAGGGACTATTTAAGGCTGCAACTTTTTTTAAATGTTACTCAGCAAATGTGAAAAACGGTCTTTTTGTTTCTGTTTTTCTAAAATGGCATCGTGAGTTTACGTTAACTTCACAACAACAAATCAAGGTATACTTTTTAAATGTTCATTTACCCATTTATGTTTGCTGGATTAATTTATATCCTGCAGTTTTAACGGATAATGTATTAGAACGTTTTAACAGCCAATCTGAGATTATGGTAGAGGTTAGTGGATCTCTTCAGATATACTAAAAAAAAATCCTAAATAGTTTAAGGTAATTTGTATACTTTGCTGAAATGTGGTGAGCTGACATATGTCACTTATCTCATTACTTAGCACAGCACGCTTATTGTAGGGTTTTCAATCAATAGTTATTGATGGGTGCTTTAAAAAATATGTACTTATCTTTATTAAACAACAAAACACATCTTTTAATAAAGCATATACTTTTTTCCTTTTTGTAATTTTGATATGTAACTTTCAGATCATGATGATTTGTTTAGGTGCTGTTGTATTATATTTTTTATTGAATGGATGGCCAGTCTGTACCAATAACTGATACTGTATTTTGTTTTTACAACAATTTTGGCCTGGATAAGTAATTTTATCAAAAAACACATTGGCATTGTCTACATTCCGTAAAATGTAGCATCAATTTTGGAATATTTCTTAATGTTAATAACAAAGCTCTGTTTTGGTGCCTCCCATATTACCTACCTATGTGCATAATTTTGAAACATTAGGTCAATTAATAGGTCAATTAAGTGTCATAGGGGAGTGCAACTAGGCGTTGGCCTTATCAACAGTTTAATCCTCAAATTTGCATAATTTTAGATTAATATCTGTCCAGTATATATTTCTGTTGGTCAAAAGGAGAACAATTCAAATGTGAGTTTTGTTACTTAAACAAATGGTAATGTTTGGGCACTGGACAATTCATTTGACTGCAAACATTCATAACATCTGAGTGCAAGGGAGGAGCTGTAGAATAAAAGGTCTGGCAAATGTTAAGCTTAACCATCTCATAATAATGGTACATATAAAAAGACAATTGCTAAAAGAGAGCTTGGGTTACGTCTGTGGATTTAAAAGAAGCCAATGTATTTCATTTGGGGGTTCTGTGCAGTGCTGTATGCCAAATAGCCTTTTTTAATAGTTCTTACCTCACCTCACTGCAGTGCAGTAATCATATCTCCTTAAAGATGTTTATTGTAGCATCCATAATATCACAGGAAAAAAATCACATGCATCAGCATCTGCGATCCTGCATTGGTACCCCTGCAACTTCTATATCTCTGACCAATGACTGGATCCAAGTGAGTCTCCACTGCATGTTTTCCTTCCTGTGGAGACAGCGGCTCTGAGGAACTGGTACTGTATTCTAACCATTTGCATGGTTTGGAAAGGATGCGTTGGTGCTAACATCATGGGTAACCCTCCGTGTGTACGAGGCAGTGGGTTAACTCATCAGCTATCTACAGAGAACTAGAACTTAATGGAACGCCTACGAACATCCACACATAACCTACTCAATGCGTGCTCAAACCTGGTAGTCTAAATCTGGTTACCCAACTATTTAAGGTTGGAGTGAATTCTCCCCAATTGGTGAGAATTCTCCTTCAATCTTAACTTAACAGTTTACTCAGGGATGTGTGATTTTATTTTTTATTTAGAAGAAGGCTGCAATGACACTAGGGCCCTCTCAGACCTGATGAACAGCTTTGGCTTTTGCAAACAGGTCAAGTCTTCAACACACATTGCCGGCACAAGCTGGATGATATTTATACCAACCAATGTGGGCATGCCTATAAAAGACTCTTTCTCTAAGCTTGGCAAATCACTAATTGGTGGGGTTTGGAGTGCATAGTGAAAATCTGGAAAAGACTAGACAGGGCAAATGCACCACCTACAGAAGGTGGAGTAAAACCTCCAGCCATGAACTGATTGTGAGAAGTTGGCCTCGTATATGCTGTCCACTAATTAAAGTGTGCACCCTGTACCAGTCCAAACAACGCTTATGGTGATTTAAGAGGTCACAGATAACCTTAGAAAGCTATCCAAGTGGAAGCTGCGGTGAGCAGCCTTCAGGCTGAGTCTTGAAGGAATGTTAAGCAGCTTGTTTTACCAGAATGCAACCTTATAGTATTAGTTAAATGTAAGGAGAACCACAAGGTAGTTATAGAAACATGTATTTCTTAATATTACACACTCTAAATATGACGCAGTATCTTCTACACGAAAATACTCACAAAGCACACAATACTGTAGCACAAAAATAATAGAAAACAGCACTAATACACAGTGGGCTCCAGGTGGAGACCAAACCATATACTAAAATAGTGGTATAAGAACCACAACTTATCAAGACAGTGTCTAGAGGATGTAGACTGCTGGGACCCCATGGAACCACCCAAGGTGAATAAGAAGGGACCCCATGAGGAGGGGTGCAGTTTGGGAATAAGACCACGTGCCAAATACAATTCTATGGGGAGAGTCCCTGTTGAAGTTTAAAGTTTACGGACCCCTCCAAGTGGACTTCAAAGAATCCCCATGGAACTTAGGAGGTTGGACAGCCACCCCACCCATGGAGACCGTAGTACCAGTTACCTATCCCAGCGAAGCAGGGTGCATAAGGCTGAAGTGGTGTCGGAAACCGCAGTCGAACTCAATGGAGGACTTCGAAGAAGAGCCACTGCGGGAAGGAAGAAAAGTGTCCGTTGGAATCCAAAGGTAGATTCTTGTTGAAGAGTACCTGAAAGCAGAGGGGAGAGAGTTTGGGTCACTCATGAGTGACCAGGGGCTTGGTAGACAAATGCCAACCGTTGTCGGGTGCTTCATGTGCGTTGAGGAGGTTCTTGACTCTGCAGCCCCCAGAACCGAGAGACGTCGATGACAACCAGGAGCAGGATAAGAGCTTTCCCACAAAGGATGTCAAGTACTGAGGGGTCGGAGTCCAGTTGAAGCACCAACAAGCCTTTGTAATGGCAACCCATGCAGAAGATCAAAGAAGGTTACAATTTAGACAAGCAAGGTCCAGGAGACTCACCAAACACAGGGGAGTCAGGGCAGGCCTAGAGCAACCAGGGGAGCCTGAAACAAAGCAATGTTGACCCTCAAGAAGACCCACAGGCCGGACGCACAGGAGTCGCAAGGGGACCTCAAGCAGTTTCACAAAGCAACAGCTCACGGACCAGAAGGTGCGAGGAGGCTGTAGTTCTTTGGTGGAAATGGCCCCAGAGTTGGGATTACTCGGAGCCCAGTGCACTTGTTCTGGGAAAGCCAACAAGCATATGCACTTGTAAAAGTACACAGTGCACAGGGGTACGTTTATTGCAGCCCCCAGAAGGGATTCTGGCCTCAAACTTGGTGAGAGGGCAGCTTGGACCTTGAGGGACTTGGAAACCCACCTCCTGTGTTGCTGGAGCCTTCGGAGTCCGTAGGAGCAGCAGACCGGTTAGTTACGATGTAGTGCCTGCGGTTGCAGGGCAGTGACTCCTTCACTCCAAGTGAGATATCTTCAGCTGTCCTTGATGCTCCACAGGTCCTGCACAGAGCCTGTAAGGTGCATGGGCACAGACAATGCTTCGAACTGAGAGGGAGACGAAGTAATGCC
Source organism: Lissotriton vulgaris (assembly GCF_964263255.1). Classification (NCBI taxonomy): domain Eukaryota; kingdom Metazoa; phylum Chordata; class Amphibia; order Caudata; family Salamandridae; genus Lissotriton; species Lissotriton vulgaris. The sequence continues at coordinate 273,073,841 of NC_141698.1, read as the reverse complement.
CAAACAAAGTCCAGGAAAGTCCAGCGTGTCCAAACAGTCGAAGTTCAGTGGTTTCTGGTTCACAATCTTGTCTAAGTCGAATCTGAATGAATGAATGAATTTGGAATTTGTATTGCGCAACTTTGCCCGGAGGCATCAAGGCACATAGGGTGGAAAAACAAGCTGAGTGAAGTGTGAACACAAAGGACGGGTTACAGATAGGCTTCTGCGAAGAGCCAGGTTTTTAGACCTTTACGGAACGAGTCTAGGGACGCCAGGCCCTTGAGTTCTGCAGGAAGCGAGTTCCAGAGTTTCGGGGCAGGGAAGAAAAGGTCTTCCCTCCCAATCTAGGGTCCTACAGCCAGGCAAGCCCTTTTGAACCCTCGGGAGAGGGTTGGACAGATTCAAGGGACTCTCCCAGGGGAAGTTCTGGAGAGTGGGGAGGTTACTTCCATGTCCTTTGTCCAGTTTCTCATCAGAGCAGGAGCCAATGGCTCCCAGGACTGGTTTGAACTGGACTATGCACAGGGACATCAAATGTGCCCCTCATGCAGACTTTCGGTCGCTAGCAAGCGCACCCACCAAGGTCTAATAAACTAAATCCTGTCTGGGAGGTGGTCACACCTCCCTGTGACAGGATGCCTATTGTTCTGCCTTCCCCTGCTTGAGCTCGGCTCAGCAGCAGGAGGGCAGAAATGTGTCTCTGGTCTGCAGTAACCATTTTGGGCTGCCCAGGACTAGAAGGCTGGTACCTGGAACACCAAAGACCTCACAAAGCGCAATTCTGAGGGGTGAAATCACACCTCACACACTGGTTACGGGTGTGGGGGTATGATTGTACAATGTTGGACACAAAATACGATAAGGTTACTTTCAGAAGTTATATAGAGTGGCGATATGGGACCGCGTGATGACCAACTCTAAGTCATGAATGGCTGCAGCACTAACAAACCGGGAGAATGGAATCCATAGGCTTCCGGGGTGTCCCGCATATGCAGTGGCACCCTCTCACTTAAAACCTATGTCACCCCTAGAGCAGGCCTTGACAATCGTGAAGAAAGGTGCTTGGTTCTAAGTGTAAAAAACACAGTTGATGGACAGAATGCAGAACAATGTCTTACATTCACCCCAGTACAAAGATCTGGGCCTAAATCCGTCATTTTTTTTGCACTCCACACCACCCTAGGTCAGACACTGGCTATATGCAAATCAGCCTTGATCCTGTGCCTCATGGGAACAGTCCAGCCCGAACTACCAAGCCATGTCTTTCCTAGACCGGAATCAAGCATCCAAGGACCGGTTTCTGGCTATCAGCCTTCTTCAGCCTGGATAGCTTGACTCCAGTGATGTGGAGAGCCTGGGACTCACGTCTGAGCATACCCAGCCCACTCGGGGTGAAAACTGCAAAAAACACAGTTGATGGACAGAATGCAGAACAATGTCTTACATGCACTTGTAAAAGTACACGGTGCACAGGGGTACGTTTATTGCAGCTCCCAGAAGGGATTCTGGCCTCAAACTTGGTGAGAGGGCAGCATGGACCTTGAGGGACTTGGAAACCCACCTCCTGTGTTGCTGGAGCCTTCGGAGTCCGTAGGAGCAGCAGACCGGTTAGTTATGATGTAGTGCCTGCGGTTGCAGGAGAGTGACTCCTTCACTCCAAGTGAGATATCTTCAGCTGTCCTTGATGCTCCACAGGTCCTGCACAGAGCCTGTAAGGTGCATGGGCACAGACAATGCTTCGAACAGAGAGGGAGACTAAGTAATGCCTAAACAAAGTCCAGGAAAGTCCAGCGTGTCCAAACAGTCGAAGTTCAGTGGTTTCTGGTTCACAATCTTGTCTAAGTCGAATCTGAATGAATGAATGAATGAATTTGGAATTTGTATTGCGCAACTTTGCCCGGAGGCATCAAGGCGCATAGGATGGAAAAACAAGCTTAGTGAAGTGTGAACACAGAGGACGGGTTACAGGTAGGCTTCTGCGGAGAGCCAGGTTTTTAGACCTTTACGGAACGAGTCTAGGGACGCCAGGCCCTTGAGTTCTGCAGGAAGCGAGTTACAGAGTTTCGGGGCCAGGGAAGAAAAGGTCTTCCCTCCCAATCTAGGGTCCTACAGCCAGGCAAGCCCTTTTGTACCCACGGGAGAGGGTTGGACAGATTCAAGAGACTCTCCCAGGGGAAGTTCTGGAGAGTGGGGAGGTTACTTCCATGTCCTTTGTCCAGTTTCTCATCAGAGCCGGAGCCAATGGCTCCCAGGACTGGTTTGAACTGGACTATGCACAGGGACATCAAATGTGCCCCTCATGCAGACTTACGATCGCTAGCAAGTGCACCCACCAAGGTCTAATAAACTAAATCCTGTCTGGGAGCTGGTCACACCTCCTGTGACAGGATGCCTTTTGTTCTGCCTTCCCCTGCTCGAGTTCAGCTCAGCAGCAGGAGGGCAGAAATGTGTCTCTGGTCTGCAGTAACCATTTTGGGCTGCCCAGGACTAGAAGGCTGGTACCTGGATCACCAAAGACCTCACAAAGCTCAATTCTGAGGGGTGAGATCATACCTCACACACTGGTTACGGGTGTGGGGGTATGATTGCACAATGTTGGACACAAAATACGATAAGGTTACTTTCAGAAGTTATATAAATATGGGACCGCGTGATGACCAACTCTAAGTCATAAATGGCTGCAGCACTAACAACCCGGGAGAATGGACTCCATAGGCTTCCGGGGTGTCCTGCTTATGCAGTGGCACCCTCTCACTTAAGACCTATGTCACCCCTAGAGCAGGCCTTGACAATCGTGAAGAAAGGTGCTTGGTTCTAAGTGTAGTCACCCTTAGATATAGTAACCCTATATCTAAAATAAGTGGTGCTTGCACCATCTTACACAGTCTGCAATGGCAGGCCTGTAGTTCCATTTTGCATGGCCTCTCATGGGTGGCATAATACATGCCTCAGCCTCTGTGGTACGTATGCCCTCGGTACCTGGGTACTGTATACTAAGGACTGACAAGGGCACCCCAGTATACAATCTGGAGTGTACCTAAGGACATGACATATCAGTTTAGGGAGAAAGAAGATAGAGTGGGGTCCTGATTAGCAGGATCCCCATCAGACCAGTCAAAAACAGTATCACATGAAGCAAAAAGTGGGGTTAACCATAAGAAGCAGATCCTACTTTCCTACACTGATGGAAGCTCATAATAATATGCAGGCAAAAGGATATAGAGGTCTAGAAAAAACAGCAGAGGATTTCAATTAATGGGTGCTATCAGCTATTGTTGGGGTAGTTCCCATTATTAGCAAAACCAGGGGGAGGAGGAAAACTTCGCCCCATGGTTCTCAGAGAGATTGAAAGACCTCCAACGGAAAGGCCATAGGCAAGAACGGTGGTGTAGAATGTCTCTTAATTAGTAAGAATACAATAAACTTAAAGAAGCAATTTAAAAATACAAAAGTGCCAACAAAAAGGCAAAATCTTCATATTTCCCCCACAAAATAAAATCTGCTATTAACGTTTCTAAGGAATTGTTTAAGATGGTAAGAGATCTTACGTCTCTGCCAGCTCAACAGGATTTGGAAAATTCTCAAGATTTTTGCAATAGGGTGGCCTCATTTTTTAAGGATAACATTTTGAAGATCTTTTCTAAATTTCAGATAACTGAGGACTGATCAGCTCTTTTATCTATGAAAGATGATTCTTCTGGGGTGACCCCCACTAATGGTGAATTGTGCACATTCTCAACCATTCCGGCAACAAAAATGTTATGTCTTCTGGGACAAATGACACCAGGTTCCCCAGATGATCCTTGCCCGCCCACGGTGTTGCAACTCACACCAGATGTAATTGCTGCATTCTTAGAGAAAGTTTAGTCTCAGGTTTTGGAGTCCGGTGTCTACCCCCAGTGCTGGGAAGAGGTGATTATCATTCCCCTTAAAAAGAAACATAATGGGGATCTGGGAGATTTGAAACATCTTTGACCTATCTCCATGTTCCCAGCATCGGCTATATATCAGGCATTAGCTTCGTTTTTTATGGATCATGAGCTTTTTAATCCCTCACTGAGTAGCTTTAGGGGAACCACAGTACCAAATCAGCACTAATTGCAGAGGTGGACTCTTTTCACTGCCAAATGGATCAGGGAGTCCTGGCTAGTCTAGTTATGCTAGTGTTATCCACACCGTTCAACACCATATCTCCACTTCGGCTGGTGAAAAGACTCTATCAGGGTGGGCTGAGGGATTCTGCTTTAAATCTTTTAGAATCCTTTTTGGTGAATAAGACCCAAACAGTGAGCTGCGGGGACTTCAGGCCTAAACCATCCTAGCTTTCCTGTGGAGTCCTTCAAGGGTCCTTCCTCAGTCCCACCTTATTTTTCCTTCACTTGGCCCCTTAGGCAAAACGTGTATGCTCTTATGTTTTTCAGGTATTGTCCTATGAAGACGATACCCAAATTATTGCCTCTATATCTTGTGACTAGACAGAAGTAGCGGACAAGTTCATGCCTTAAATGGTTGAAGTCAGCATCTGGATGCGAGAGAATCCACTTAAAATGAATGCAGAGAAGACCGAGATTGTGGTCTTCGGGTCAGAGACCTCGGTTTGAACTGACCGTTGGTGGCCTGAGATATGCAATTCTGCTACCTGTTCCGGGGGTCTCTGCTAAAAATGTGGGGGTGATCTTTAATAACATTTTGAAATTTTTACTCTCATGTTAATAGGACAGTGAGCTCTTGTTTTTGAACTATCAAGAGCTTGAATAAGATTTTTCTGTATCTTCCCAAGGAGCTAAGCATGTCAATGTTCTTTGCACTCATACCATCTCGCCTGGACTACTGTAACTCCTTGTACCTCAGCGCCAACCAATACTCGCTGAATAAACTTCAGGTTATCCAAAATGAATAAATGAATGAATGGCATTTTTATACAGCGCAAACTGAGCCCCAAGGGGCATCAAGGCGCAATACAAACAAACATAAAAGTCCAAACTACCAAATAACTAACCCAAGAGGCCACTGGGAGAGCAAACCCTAATATACTTGAGAGAAAAGCTAGGTTTTCAGAAGTTTTTTAAAGATTGCTAAGGAAGATTGACTGGTGAGCTCCAGGGGGAGGGAATTCCAGAGTTTGGGAGCCAAGGTGGAAAAGGCTCTGCCTACCCATCTTACCTTTGCAAACCTAGGAACCACAAGCCTATTCTTCGATGATGATCGAAGAGTTCTACTGGGGGTGTATGCACACAAAAGAGACCTAATACCTTCTGATCCTGAGCCATGAATAGCACCATGGGCCAGACAAAGAATTTTGAAGGAGATCCTAGATGGAATCGGAAGCCAGTGAAGGTCCCTTCTGGCCATTGTTGCAGAAGCTTGCCTAGGAAGGTTTAAGACCAACCTGGCTGCCGCATTCTGTACCATTTGGAGGCGGTACATTACAGTACTCTAGCCTTGATAGTACTAAGCCAGCTGGTGCTTGTTTCCGGGGTGCCAAGGACAGGTAGGGGGCAATTTTCTTTAGGATTTTAATAATGCCACAACAGGTTGACACTGTCCTATTTACCTGAGAATCGAAAGATAAAGCAGGGTCAATTTGTACGCCAAGGTTCTTAGCAATAGAAGTGGGGGTAGGACAGTCTCCCAGGGACGGTGGCCACCAGTCCTTAGACCAAATATCTTGGCTCCCTCCAAAGACCATAATTTCGGTCTTTTCACCATTTAGTTTTAAGAAATTCCACGCCATCCATTGGGAGACTGCCTCCATACAAGCTCTAAACTTGGAGGCAGTCTCACAGGCTGGCTGGGTGATGGATACCAAGATCTGAGTGTCATCGGCATACGATAGCACATCCAGGCCAAAGGATCTTACCACCTTTGCAAGAGGGGTAACATAGAATTTAAATAATAGAGGGCTCAATGAGGAGCACTGAGGAACCCCACATTGCACCTTTTGGGAGTCGGAGAGGAAGTTGCCCATTTTAACTCTCTGCTCCCTGTGATGGAGAAAGGAGGAGAGTAAACTAAGGGCAGAGCCCCCTAATCCGATGTCCTTGAGCCTGGAGATCAATATTGACGGGGACAAGGTGTCAAATGCTGCTGTGAGATCTAATAACACAAGCAGCGAGGGGTGTCCCCTGTCAACCTCAGATCGGATTTTATTAGTCACAACAGTGAGAGCAGACTTAGTGCTGTGAGCTGATCAAAAGCCGTGCTGGGAGATATCTAGCATGTTGGAGTTTTCAATGAAAGCAGACAGATTTTGGTTTATATAAGATTCCAGAATCTTGGCTGGAGCCGGGAGCAAGGAGATGGGACGGTAATTCTTCAGGATTCCTGGATCGAGGGAGGTTTTTTTAAGCAAAGGCCTAATAATGGCGGTCTTCCAGGGGGAGGGAAAGATACCCTCTCGGATCGTCAGGTTCATAACCTCCAATAGAGGGGGAAGCACAGACCCTCTGCAAGTTTTCAAGATTTTTAATGGGCATGGGTCCAGAGGCGAGCAGGACTTGGTAGCATCAAGTAAAAGATTGAGATCTTCTAGAGACAACAGGGGGAAGCATGTGAGCGACGGTTTAAACAGAGCATCGGTCTTTTCTTTAATAGCAGGAGTTGAAAAGGAAAGTCCTACTGCCTTAGCATTTAGCTCTTGATTGCTGATTTCAAGAGCACCGTAGACATCAGCAATCTTATCGTGGAAGAAGCTCGCTATGTTGCCACAAAGTTCCTGGGTTTCGATGGTAGGGACGGCAGGTCTAGGTGCCGAAAGAGAATCGATAATGTTGAAAAGGTCTCTAGGAGATTTTAAGGAGGTCGTCAGATTAGTGAAATAGTGCCTTTTTTCTTCCATTATCGCTTTCTTATAGTCTCTAAGAAGAAATGTATGCAGGGCTTTCCCCCGTGAGTCAGGATGAGCAGTCCAGGACCTTTCTTGTTTCCGGCATTTCTGACGCATGGCTTTTAAACGGTCTGAAAACCAGGAGGGCTCTTACGGGCTGAGTAATATCGTTTAACCGGAGCAAGAGAATCTATAGCACTGGCTAGGGCATTTGAGAGGTCAGAGGCAGCCCTATTTGGATCCCCCGAGGAAGGGCACCTAAGATCATTCATAAAAGATGACAGGGTGTTATCATTTATTGCTTTGTAGTTCCTTCTGGTGGACCATACGCTACTCTTTGGTTTATTACCTAGGTTGAAATTTACTTTAAAGTGAAAGGGAACTGCCAGATGGTCGGACCAAGAGAGGGGAATAGGGGTGCCAGTCATAAGTCTAGTGTCATTTGAAAAAATGGCATCCAACGTATGGGTGGCCAGATGTGTGGGGCCGTTGACCAGTTGGTCTAGTCAACATGCAGCTAGGCCATCTACAAGTGCTAGCGTATCCTTAGTATCTGTGGCCTCTAAATAAAAATTGAAATCGCCCAGACTAGTAAATTGGGGCCTGTCAACATAAGGCTCAATCAGTTTAAGAATTTCATAAGGAAAGGTCGTTTTTGGGCCTGGGGGTCTATAAAAAAGGATACCAGAAAAAGAATCAGAGGGAAGAAAGTTAATAGAAAAGTACAGTGCCTCAAATGTAACTGAGGGCAGAGTGAGAGGCTTGGTACAACAAGTGAACAAAATTCCCAGCCCACCACCCCTGCGCCCTGTCCTATCCAATCTGGACAGGGAATAACCCTCAGGAACTACCTCCACAAGATCTGGGCCAGAGGTTTCTGAGCCCCAAGTTTCAGTAATAAAAATCCAAGGGGGTTTATTTTGGGAGACAAAATCATTAAATGCAACATTGTTTCGCACCAGGGACCTAGCATTTAAAAGCAGGCCCGCCTCACTAAAAAAAATTAAGAACGGGCGACTGGTTTCCAAGTATGACAGGTTTTTTGTGACGAGGGTAACAAGGGCGTCTAGATCTTAGAGCCCCCTTACAGCAGTGGATATTAGCCAGATCGTCAGGAAGTGAGATAAAATTACACGGTTTAAGCCCAGGTCTGAGTGCCAAAAGTGTGGAGTAGGAATACAACTCACAATTTCCATGGAAGGGGAAGCGAGATCCAGCCCGTCTGGCCCCTGGCGCATCCTCGGCGCGGACCGGCGCAGACGGGCTTAACTTGGGCTTAACTTAGGCGCAACTTCGGCGCAGCTTCGGCACACATTCGCTGGGCGCGTCCGCTGAGCGTGGAGAAAGTTGCCCCTCTTAAGTATGGCCGCTTCACGAGCCTGGCGTCCCACCTGACCAGGATTCGACCAATGAGCTCGGGGGGCAGCTGTTCGCCTACGCGCCCTGCACACTAGCGGGAACACCCGTGGTGGACCGGGACACACGGCAAATAAAGTAACAGATGGCTAGGTAAGAAGCCTATTGTGCATAGAGTGCAGAAACACAATATTTTTAAAATGCGCCGAAAAAGTATTAAATTACATTTCTAAAATTACACAAAATCATGAGCAGTCATAAGCACGATTAGCACTACACATGCAATCCCAAGCTCATATTAATCATGCACTGGGAGTAAGGACCATCAGAACTATTCCAATTGCCCTTCTTAAGTATGGCCGCTTCACGAGCCTGGCGTCCCACCTGACCAGGATTCGACCAATGAGCTCGGGGAGCATCTGTTCGCCTAAGCGCCCTCCACACTAGTGGGAACACCCGTGGTGGGCCGGGACACACGGCAAATAAAGTAACAGATGGCTAGGTAAGAAGCCTAATGTGCATAGAGTGCAGAAACACAATATTTTTAAAATGCGGCGAAAAAGTATTAAATGAAATTTCTAAAATTACACAAAATCATGAGCAGTCATAAGCATGATTAGCACTACACATGCAATCCCAAGCGCATATTAATCATGCACTGGGAGTAAGGACCAAAATGGGGCTGTGTGGCTGATGTTGGGCATTCCTATACATCTTTCGGTGAGGGAGGGACTGCGTACACTGCATTGGCTTCCAGTGAGGAAGTGGCCGATTTTTAAAGACATGTGCCAGGTTTATAAAGCATCAGCAAGCAGGACTCTTATGATCTATGAACCCCCTTCCTCTGGTATCTTCTGAACCGGCAGTTGAGATTGGCAGATCAGAGGAAAGTGATTGTTCCCCATTTCAGGAAGAAGAGATGGGGTGAGCGTGCCTTTTCTGTAGCAGCGACCGGGTAATGGAATACTCTCTGTGCAGATATTGTTAGCTGTAATTCTTACTCCTGGTTTCGCAGGCACGTGAAAACTTGACTTTTTTCGTAACCATAGTTGCTTCTACTTACCTTCCCCATTTGCTCCTGCTGGTTATAGAGCTTTAATGCCTTATTGGTTTTATGTGCTTTACAAATTCAAATTCAAGATCAATGTGGCAGGAAGAGCCTCTAAAATGCCACCTGGGCGGAGGCGGAGTCCATTACAGACTACAAACATATCACCTGTACATGACTTATGATTGATTCTAAGCACAACCCTAGTCCAACTCTCAGTTCAGAGGTATTAAATATATCTTCTGATTGGCCAAAAGGAAAAATCCCTCTCTGCCAAAAAGTTAGGGAAATGCTTATGCTGCCCTTCCCATCACACCAGAAAATATGCTCGCCTCTCCAACTTAATACTTTCAAATACCTTTTAAAGGACTGCCAAATAAATGTAAGACAAAGACATACATGGAGACAGAATGAATTCATCATCTTACCACGGGGTACTGAGAGAGGTCATTGTAGGTCCTGCCTGCAATGGTGTTCAGCTGCATCAGATATTCAAAGTTTGAGATCTCCCTCCAGACCCATCTCTGGAAGAGAAGAATGATTTAACAGTGAAACGGATTGTGCTGTTGAAAGGGGCATGCATCACTCAGATTCTAAATAAGGTTGGGCCTTGTCAGCAAGGACAATGATAAAGATCAGGGAAGGTCGATTTTAGCAATAGCCTGCTGTCCAGATATAACAGAAACACAAGCAATGGTTCCTTTGTGTTCATTTAAGAATGTTCACCAATTAAAATGAAGGGCAATATGAAAGAGTTACTTACCTGTGGTAATGCTCTTTCTGTTAGAAGCTTCATCTACCTACAGATTCTTCACTTGTAGAACAATCTCCAGGCATCTGACTAGATCTGGAAAGTTCAAAGCAATGAGGTCACTGATAGAAGGGCGCTGGACTCAGCTGAAGTGATTGTTTAAGATGGTAAGAGCTAGACATCCATGCACTGGGGAAGGTGCTCTGTTTCCCTCAATTTTTCTAAGCCTTCGAGATGAGAGGGCTGGTTGACATAAATTAAGGATTACAGTACAGAGAAAAGGCAAGATGGGATCTTATTAACTTTCTCTATGAACCTTCCATCAAATGGAGAGGCTGGTAGGTTGGTGAGGAATCTGCAGGTATATAGAATGTTCATCAAAAAGAGTGTTACAGCTAGTAAGTAACTTTTTCTTCTGAAGATACTTCTAACTGCAGATTCCTCACCTATAGAACAGATTTCATAGCCATATCCAGACTAGGTGGAGCATTAATAAATGATTAAACTAGCAAATCTAGAGAAAGACAGATCTGGCAAAGTGTTCCATCCTGTGCACCTCCATATCCAAGCAGTAGTGCTTAGCAAAGGTGTGCAAGGACGTCCATGTTGCCACTTTTCAGATTTCAGCAATCAGGACACCTCAAGTAAGAGCAGAAGTTGTTGATTTAGCCCTAGTGAAATAGGCATGGATCCCTCAGGAGGCTCCATTTTGGCTAAAGCAGAGTAGGTCTGAATGCCAAGGATGATTCAGCGAGATAGTTGTCTCCCAAACTGCCTTACCCTTTTTGGCACTACAATAGCCAACACAGAGATGGTAGTGTGAACACTATTCTTTGGTGCGGTCCAGATAGTAGTTCACCGTCTGTCTAGAATCCAAGTGATGCAACCACTCCTCCTCTTTTGTGGGATGAGGTGGAGGGTAGAACGTTGGGAGAATGATGGATTGGGCTAGGTGAAAAGGAGTGATCACCTTAGGGAGGAAAGCACCCTGGGTTTACAACACAAACTTGTCTGGAAAGAAGATAGTGAAAGGAGGATGACAGCCAAGGGTTTGTTACACACTGACCCTACTTACACAAGAACACAGTTTTGAGGGTTAACATGTGAAGAGTACAGCAGTGAAGAAGCTCAAAAGGAGTCCCAATAAAAAAGGTAAGAACAAAATTCAAGTGCCATTATGTAACCACAAAGAGATTGGGAGGAAGAAGTGTTGTCAGGCCCTTAAGAAACCGCATGACAATAAGGGACTGTGGAAGATGCCCTGGCAGCAGATGTAATTTGTCACCAGCAAGATAATGCTGGCTCAGGTTGTCAGCTCTGATATTCAGAGACCAGGCTAGGTAATTGGCAGTTAGCCAGATCCCTTTGTGGTGTATCGCAGACCACAAACTCAACAATTCCAGGTAAAGGTTGAGAGACCATAATCCCCCTTGCTGTTCACATACCACATTGCAATCATGTTGCACGGCAAGATCAGGACAACCCGACCCACGATGAAGGAGAGGAAGGCCTTTAGCACCAGCCAAATTGGGGGGCCCCAAAGTTGCTTTCGGACAGCCTTTCCATGTTGGAAAGGCTTACACAGAAAGACTGTTGGAAACCAGCATCGTAATCCCGACTGCGGAAATGCCGTCCATAGGGGTTTACGGTGCATTTCTGACCAGCTGGAAGACTCAGAGAGCTGGTCGGAATGACCGGGAAGTTTGAGTTCCGAGCGCCGCCATTGTAATTGGGGGGTCGGACATCACACCGTCCTGGTCGGTCGGAAAGCCTCCGACCAAGGTCAGAAAGCTTTTGAATAGCAGTCAGAGGCTTTCTGACCAACATGGTAATCGGCCCCAGAGTGTCTAAACTCTAGCCCTCTCCCATACCAATCCTGATAAAGGCTATAACACCGATAAAGGCACTTCCCAGCCGAAACATGTCGCCCAAACCACAAGGTGTTGTTGACCAATAACTAATCCACTTCAACACTCCTGTCTCTTTTAACCTTATCCTTCTCTTGGTCAAATAAACCGTTGCAAACAGGAAATGGGATCACACTACTGTTGCAATCAAGACAGTCTCCCTCATGGTGGAGGACAGTGGGTCACTAGGAGAATGGAGCACTCAAGGGACAGATCCGATGATGACACTATCCACCAAACAACATGAGCGGAGATAAAACATACACTACATGCTGTGAAAGTGTAGTTGTGGGTCTACGATACAACTTTCCTGAGGCTCTGACGCATTGACAAAAGTGATTCATTCTTTCCTCTTTGATTATAGTATTAAGAACTTTGTAGCCATTGATCATTTACTTACTTATGGGCAGTAATTCTTTCACTAAATGTGCACATGTACACACTTGATTAGTCAGTTTATGGCAGAATGCATTGTATTCCTATTCAATATAATGGCTGTGTGTTTTTAAATGCACCCATAGTACCCACTATTTATGCATCTCTACTAATATTACCTGGGTTCCCATGAATACAGAGATACCTCTTATTTGTGTAAGTCACTCAGAACAGAAGTAAAGTGAATTTAAAACTATTTTATTGTATTAAGTTAAGGCAATCCTTTCAGAAATATAATCTCTTAAATTCAGCCACAACTTTGAAGCAGAGACTAAGGATTGGCCTAGGTTAAAGGGTATAAGAAGGGTGACACAATTTCAATTTTGCCTGTGATGGGGCGCGAGGGCAAGAAGGATCACAGCTCCAATCCGTTCTCTTGATCAATTCAAATGTGGGAATGAAAGAGCTGTAGACTCGAGGGGCTGGATTTCCCAGGGACGTTAGTCAGGAACCCATCTCTACACAGGTGGAGCCATTTATATAGTGTTTTGTTGACAACTTTCAGCCAGTAAAAAGCTCCTAAGAAACTCATTCAATGAAATAAACCATTAAAAGGAAAACCATATTATGCTAGTGTTTTCCTTTTGATATGGCAACCGTGTTTCAAGAGAGCAGTAAATCACTGGGTCCTACTAAGCTGTATACATTATCTCCCTCTCTGATGAATTACAGTCTCCCGTCCTAGAATCTGCAAACTAGTGAGAGTGAAGAACCTTTTAGCAGCATAAATATCTGCTTGGGACTCCACCCAGATCACACACCTGACTTGTATTACCCCATAACTCCTGAATGTATTAAAGATATATAGAAATCAGCCAACTCTGTGGCTCTGGGTGTAAAGCAAAGATAGATATGTGAGATTTACAAAATTCATGAATCGATCCAACGGGTGGTTTGGCAACTACAGTAGGATCCCACACAACTTCTTGAAAAAAGATGAGCAAAGAGAAATACCTGTGTAAGACCCGATGCTTTCAGCAGCTCCTGTGGAGACCGGCTCCCAAAATAAAACTGATTCTGTGGCTGAAGACCAAGGATCCTGGAGTAGACTTTGTTTCTAACCTTTAAAGATACCAAAGAGAAACAATATTAACACTTAGAATGTGATGCCTGATAATATTAAAACCCTGTTTTTATATAGCACTTCCGACCAGTCACCTGCAGTTTCCAAGATGTTTAAAGAACAGTTGCAACTATTACTCATTGATTTTCACCCCTGGTAGGACAGAAGCCTGAACCAGCCTTGCCAGAATTCCTACTTGGGATCTGCAGATCACTGCTTATCTCAGTGGTGAGCTCCAACTCACTGAGGTATCCTGCCAGCTAGGTGGAATCTATCTTGATGTGTAAAAGTGAATTGTATCCTTGGGATTATACTCCACATTTTCAAGACTCCTGGACTAAATGTCAACATCCTGATCCTGCTGGACAACTTGACAACAAAACAAAAGTTATGGCTACAACATACAGATGCAACCTGAAAAATTGATATTTTTTCAAAAATCTAACCATCCCTGACATTTACCACCTACACTGGTGCAATATGAGAGTAATTGTTGTGGTATCAAAGGTAATTTTCCAAATTTGACTCTCTGGCATTTTGGTCAATTCCTATCCTCTTGTTTGCCCGATTTCCAGTTGGTGATTTTTGTAACTACCTGAAATAGATGAGTAACCACAGAAACATATCTGATCTCTATGGATCTATATTACCTAGCAGGTCAGCAGTTTTAAGGCTTGGACATCTGACTGCTTTGTCTGATAGCCTCTTGCAGCTTATCCCACACTTGGAATAGACACGACTGTTCTTTCCTGGCTTATACGTGCCTGAATCTGTGGCCTTGAGTGTGCTACTGTTTGGGAAAAATATGAAGGTTCTCTTTCTTGCTCTGATTCAGAGGTCTTTCTTTGGAAAAGACACTGGCTCTATTTATCAGTATTATAAGGTCTAAGACAGATACATAAAGCATTAATAATGACCCCTTCATTTTAGGATAATGGAATTTGTGCAATTAGAGAAAAACTACTGTGTTGGCCATTGAAAAGTGGGGTACTGAACAGGAAGTGACTACGCTTCACATTTTCGACCACTTACAACAGTGCATCCACTGCTGTGCATCAAGTCTCAATCCATAATGCTTTGAGATTGATACTTTTTAGGCATATCAATGTTGCCTAGCACAGTTAGTCTTTCAGAGAAATGACAGAAAACCTGTAGTTATCATTCAGTCTAAGCATAAAAAAGAGTAAAAGCAAACTGCATTTGGGAATGTACCAATGGAAGACATACATATAAAACTTTCAAGTCTCCCATAAAATGATGCTGAAGTGCAGACACTGTTTAACTTTCCATGCATTTGTTTCAAGATGTCGGGCAGCTGTTGGATGGATAGGAATGTGCTGATCTAACAAAGTAAAATTTGGTTCTTTCATTGTTTGCTGTCTTTCCATTTTTTGTTCTATGGGAGTTTATTCCTTTGAGCAAAGATATTGGTGAGCATAATATTTTTAACTGCAGATGGAGATAAGGTATGTCTTAACACTGATGCACACATTTCCTAAAACGCTCTTTGACAGTGAATCGGTCTGGAATTACAGTCACTTGTTTGCTTTTGTTAATTATTTCCTCTCTGATTATGTAACTCTTTTACTGATTCATTTTCATTCTCACTCCCTCTTGTCACCCGTCTCCCTTTCGCCCCATTTGCTTTTATCGTCTACATTGCTACTGGGTAACCCTGATTCCCATTTTTACCCTCTGTTTTCCATCTTGCCCATTACTGCTTCTCTATCCTCCTCTCCGTATACTGCTCCCTCTCCCTTTCTTTTCCCTCTATAGTTAAGGTTTACTGATGTACATTTTCTTTTTCCTGGCTTCCCTCTTTTTCTTAACTTTATTCTTCTCCTTCCATATTTTCTGCTGAGCCTTGGAATTCCCCAACACCATCTGCACCCCATCTCCTGTTTATTCTTTTACTCTTATTCACTTATTCTATGAAGCACAATCCCACTATTCTTCTGTTGGTCAATCAATCAATTATAAAGTGCGCTACCTACCCGCGAGGGTCTCAATGCGCTGGGGGGGCGGGGCTGCTACTGATCGAAGAGCCAGGTCTTGAGAAGTCTTCTGAAGGTCAGCAGGTCCTGGGTCTGTCATAGGCTGGTAGGGAGAGTGTTCCAGGTCTTGGCGGCGAGGTAGGAGAAGGATCTGCCGCCAGCTGTGGTTTTCTGTATATGATTAACTGAGGCAAGGGCGAGGCTGGCGGAGCGGAGGCTGCGGTGGGGGTGTGGAAGCTGAGTCGGTCGTTGAGGTATGTGGGTCCGGTGTTGTGTAGTGCTTTGTGTGCGTGGATTCGGAGTTTGAAGGTGATCCTCTTGTTGACGGGGAGCCAGTGTAGGCCTCTCAGATGGGGTGTGATGTGGCTGCATCGGGGACGTCGAGGATCAGTCGTGCCGAGGCATTCTGGATTCGTTGTAGTCGTCTCAGGAGCTTGGTTGTTGTTCCTGAGTAGAGGGCGTTCCCGTCGTCGAGTCTGCTTGTGACGAGGGCCTGGGTGACTGTTTTTCTCGAGTCGGGGGGGATCCATTTGAAGATCCTGCGGAGTATTCGGAGGGTGTTGAAGCAGGATGCGGAGACGGCATTGGCTTGCTTGGTCATGGAGAGGGCGGAGTCGAGGATTACCCCCCGGTTGCGTGCATGGTCGGAGGGTTCCGGGGCAGGGCCTAGCGATGTGGGCCACCAGGAGTCGTCCCAGGCTGATGGGGTGGGTCCGAGGATGAGGACCTCCGTTTTGTCTGAGTTCAGCTTCAGCCTGCTGTCCTTCATCCAGTTGGCGACAGCCTTCATTCTTCTGTGGAGATTGGCTTTGGCGGTGTGGGGGTCTTCGGTGAGGGAGATGATCAGCTGAGTGTCATCAGCGTAGGAGATGATGTTGAGGCTAAGTTGTCGTGCAACGTGGGCGAGTGGTGCCATGTAGATATTAAACAGCGTTGGGCTGAGGAAGGATCCCTGAGGGACGCCGCAGATGATCTCGGTGGTTTTTGAGCGGAAGGGTGGGAGGCGGACGCTTTGGGTTCTGCTAGAGAGGAAGGATGAGGTCCAGGCCAGGGCCTTCTCTTGGATACCGGCGTCATGGAGGCGTGTTGTTAGGGTGCGGTGGCAGACCATGTCGAAGGCTTAGGTCCAGGAGGATGAGGGCGGCTGTTTCCTCATGTCCATCAGGATCCTGATGGCGTTGGTTGCGGCGATGAGGGCGGTTTCGGTGCTGTGGTTGCTGCGAAAACCGGATTGGGAGGGGTCCAGGATATTGTTGTCTTCGAGGGAGCGGGTTAGCTGTTTGTTGACAATCTTCTCTGTCACTTTTGCGGGGAACGGGAGCAGGGAGATGGACCGGAAGTTTTTGAAGTCCTTGGGGTCCGCCTTGGGTTTTTTCAATAGGGTGTTAATCTCGGCGTGCTTCCAGCTTTCCGGGAAGGTTGCGGTCTCGAAGGAGATGTTGATTGTTTTCCGGAGGTGGGGCGCGATGGTTGAGCTGGCTTTGTTGAACACGTGGTGAGGGCAGGGGTCGGATGGGGATCCGGAGTGGATGGAGTTCATGGTTTTGATGGTGTCTTCGTCGCTGACTGTGGACCAGGCGGTCAGGCGGCTGGAGGTCGCGGGGATGGTGGTCGCGGTGGTGAGTGCGAGGGTGTCAGAGTTGAAGCTGTTGTGGATGTCGGTGATCTTGCGGTGAAAGAAGGTGGCCAGGGAGTCACACAGGTTCTGTGATGGTGGGATGTCGTTGGTGTTGGAGCTGGGGTTGGAGAGTTCTTTTAAGATGCTGAAGAGCTCTTTGGTGTTGTGTGCGTTGTTGTCTCGGCGGTCTTTGAAGGCGGTCCTCTTGGTGGTCCTGATGAGTTGGTGGTGTCTGCGGGTGGTGTTCTTGTGGGCTGTGTGGCTGTCTGGTGTTCGGTCGTGAAGCCATTTCTTCTCCAGCTTCCGGCAGGTTCGCTTGGATATGCGGAGGTCTTCTGTGAACCAGGCGGATTTCTTGTTGGTGCGGTTGGTTGTGGAGATTTTGAGAGGGGCGAGGGTGTTGGCGCAGTCGTTGATCCTTTGTTTGAGGTTGGTCGCGGCGGTGTCGGGGTCGATGGGGTCGGCGGATTGTCTCAGGGCGAGGGTGGTTGTCAGTTGGTCCTTGGTGACCTTGCCCAAGCAGCGGCATGGCAACTGTTGGGTGCGGTGGTGTGTGATGGGTTTCTTAAAGGTAAAGTGGACGCATCTGTGGTCCGTCGAGTGGGGTTCAGTGGTGTGGTTGAAGGAGACGTGAGGGCTTGAGGAGAAGATGGGGTCTAGCGTGTGTCCGGCGGCGTGGGTCGTCACAAGCTGTTTGAGTCCAAGGTTGGCGAGGTTGTCGATCAGGGCGGTGGAGTTGGCGTTGTCGTTGCTCTCCAGGTGGAAGTTTAGGTCCCCGAGGAGGATGTAGTCCGTTGAGGCGAGAGCGTGGGTGCTTATGAGGTCAGCGATGGTGTCGTTGAACTGTGGTCGTGGTCCGGGTTGTCTGTAGACCAGTGTTCCTCTGAGGGTGGTGTTGGGGTCGGTGTGGATCTGGAAGTGTATGTGTTCGGCCGTGGTGAGGGTGTCATCGGTGTTGGTCGAGACTCTGAGGGTGTCTTTGTGGACAATGGAGATTCCCCCTCCAACTCCGTTGGTCCGGTCTCTGCAGGAGATCTTGGTGCCTTGTGGGATGACTATGGCGATGTCAGGTGCTGAGGTGGCATTCAGCCAGGTCTCCGTCAGGAAGGCGACGTCGGGGACGGTAGAATCTAGGAGGTCCCAGAGTTCACTGGCGTGCTTGCAAGCGGAGCGGGTGTTGAGGAGGATGCAGCGGAGGTGGTTGAGTTCTCAGGTTGGTGGTTTGGCGGGCTGGATGCTGGTGAAGCTGCAGTTCCGGCAGGTGAAGGGCCCTTGTGTGTGCTTCGGGAAGGCATGGTAGCAGGGGTGGTCTCGTCCGGTGTTGAGTGTGTGGAGGGTGCTTGAGTCGTAGTGCAGTCTGGTGTTGCGGCGGGTCCGGGGACCAGAGGTTCTGGCGCAGGGCGCGGTCCGGGCGTGGTCCAGGCGCAGACGGGCTTGCCTTCGGCGTGCCAGCGACGCTTGCACAATGCGCCCTCCTTAAGAGGCGAAGTGGGAGGGAGGAGCAGCTGGGAGGTGGGAGTGGGGCGGCCAATGGGGACGGGACACAGAATCTAAGGGGCGGGGCCCGCGTGGAGCAGCGGCAGGGAGCGGGGAGGGCACAGAGGGCAATGGGCGCAAGGGACCAAGAGAATTAAAATACAAAATACAGAAAAGAACAGAAATAGGCAGTACAAATGAATACAGGGGCAATACAGAAGTACAGCAGAAAAAAGGAAAAGGCTACGAATCACCAGACCACGGGAGCACACCAGCGGCGAACTCCTGGCAGCAGCAGCAGTGGGGCAGAGTCAGGGGAGCACAGGAGGAGCTGTGTGGCGTGGGAAGCGATCTGACCCGAGAACAGGGTCAAGGGTCGCGTTTATCGTGTTTATCTCCTCTCTTAGCCTTTTTTCTACTCACCATCAGGTCTACCTCTCCCAGAGGCTGCCAATTCCTCTTCCAGCTCATAATAAATATCACTATCGCTGAAGATTTCTCCTACCAAGTTTGGAACAGAGTAAGCAAATGCTCCAAATCAGGGTCTGCGACTCAGTCCATTTTCTCCATTGTAAACAGGATACTCTGGTGTCCCACAAACTCAATAAAGGAAGCTTTCTAGAAAGAGATCCTTGTTGGCAATGTAAAGAAGGTGACACATGATCTTTTGTCATGAACTTTAAAAATACTGGAATAGGATTTAATCAAATATGATATATATTTCTACCTTGAACTAATAGAGACATAGGCAGAGCTTTCACTGTTCTAACACTAGATAATCCTTTACAAAAAGATCAGACAACTCCTTAAGACTTGCTCCATGAATTGGCCCTTCAGAAAATTCCTTCTTGTTGTAAAATGTAATAGGCTCTCTCAGAAGCACAATGGTGGAACTGTGCACCAGTCACAGAAAACAACCCTGAACTCTCATCCCTTTCCTACACATTCCTATCACCAAATACCTGAACAAGAAAGACCATGAAACAAATGTGAATTATTACTTGGTATTGAACGCAACCCTTGACTGCTTCATTTTATCACTTCATCTTCTCCCTAAACTCTAGATTAGATTATATTAAGACGTTTACAATAAAAAATTATTACAATGCCAAACATTCTTATTAAGCTAAACATTTGCTATAAGTATTACAATAGCCTGCATCAGTTACAACTAAGATTCATGATGGTCCAGCTGTGCAGTGTTCTTTGATTGCAAGGTCACAGTGCCGAAGTCTCTCATGCTGCTACAGAACAGTATCAGTTGATTACAAAATTACCAAATTATAACACGTAATTTTTTTTTAAAAAAATGAAGAGTTTGATATAGCGTTGGCAAGACCCAGGGGTACCAGAGCGCTTTAAAGAACAAAGAAAGAGACACAGGCAATAGACAAGCCAGTGATTGGAGAGCATTGATTATAAAATACACACTTGATTGAGGGTTGGGTTACAGCAGTTAGTGGAGAAGGAACCAGTAATATTAGAGAAAGAATCCAGTGGTGGGCTAGGTGTTGGACTCTGAGGGGTTGAAGTGTCGGTTGAGGAGAAGAATTTGCAATTGTCTTTTGAAGCTCATAAAGGGGTGGGGGGTTGGTCCTGATATTCACTAGCAGGGCGTACCTGATTTTGGGTGCATTGCCCAAAAGGGAGCATGTGAGGGCTTTTTGTTTGTGTTTATTTGGTGGGATGAGAAGCAGAGAGTTGGTGCTTCTAATATTTCTTGTATGGCCTGTCTTGTAGAGTTTGGACGTAAGGTAAGCTAATTTCCCAGTGTGGAGGAATTTGAGGTTGAGGCAGGCCATTTTGAGGCAGAAACGGCTTAGATTGGGAGCCATTTAAGATTTTTCAGGGAGGGGCAGATGTGATTGTGTCTTTTAGTTCCGGAGACCATTCTTGCTGCTGTATTTAGTGTGGCTCATAAAGGGGGCTATGTATAATTTTGCATAGCCAGTGAGGGTGGCATTCCTGTAGTCCAATCTAGACAGTACATTGCTTGCATGGCAGTTTTTAGATCATTTGGGAAAAGAAATGGTTTTTGTGCAGGAATCTTAGGTTGTAGAGTGCTCTCTCAGTTAAGTTTTTATGTGTTACCTTATGCTCAAGCTTGGGTCATTAGGTGACAGAGTTGGAAACGTTAGTTTGAAGTTCAAAGCATCAATGGGGCTTATCTGCTCTTGGATTTGGGTGGTCAGTCCATTGTAAAGGAGTAGAAATTCAGTCTTATCTTGGTTGAGTTTCAGATGGTTGCATGAGAGCCAGTTTTGGACTTTAATGAGAGTGCAGTCAAGTCATTTTTTACTTCTAGTCAGGCTATTTCTAGGGAGATCTGGGTGTCGTCTGCATAGAGGTGGTAGAGAATATTTGCTTGTTTGAGTATGGTGGTGAGGTGTTCCATGTATATTTTGCAGAGTGTAGCTGAGAGGACTAAGCCTTGGGGGACACCCCTGGTTATGGTGAATGTTTCCGAGGTTTAGTTGTTGATTTTTATTAGTTGGGAGCAGTTATCTAAATAAGAGGTGGACCGGTTAACCCCTTCCATGCTCATGACAAGTCCAGCTCGTCATGAGGCACGGTTGAGCTGTGCTTATGACGAGTTGACCTTGTCATGAACAATGATAAATACCACTTTGCAGCACAGGAGGGGAAACCCCCTTAGCAGCCAAGGTGTTAAAGACCAGGCTGTGTACTCTGATCAGTCTTTGGAGGGATTCTATAAGCAGCTTGTGATTGACTATTTCGAAGGCCACTGATTGATAAATGCTGTCTACTCATCCTCCTAGATCAGTGTCCAGCGAATTGTGTATTTCATATGCTATGTTCAGTAGGCCTGTTTCCATGCTGCATCCCATATCACAGCCTGATTGTAGTGAGTCAAGATTGTTTGAGTCAATGTGTTGGGTGAGTTGGGAAACAACGCATTTCTCAAGTATTTTAGCCAGGAAGGGAAGGCGGATCTGAAGTTGGTGAGGCCGCCTGACGTAAAATTGAATATTCATTAAAAGACATTGTCAATCAAAGGATGTTTTTCACTGGTGTTCGCCCTACACCTGCAATATAATCTATTTTGAATAAGAGGACATGGACGTATGACAAAAAGATGGAACATATATACACACCTTCTTAAAGTTATAAAAGAGACATTATATATAAGGCTTAGTCCGAGTGTTAGCCAAAGCCAGCATGGGTCTATACCTTCATGCTTAAAACCAGGGATAAAACCATATCTAAAATCAACTGTGGGTGTACACAAAACCGTACAGAACCAGACCTTAAAGTGGAGGAAGACTATACTTGCTAGAGGGTTTTTGGTTAATACTTCTGTTAGTCGTGAACTACACTCGGCACCAACTGGGAAGGGTGGATACATTTTGGGCTGCTGATTAGAGTGCTAATTAATTTACAAATTAAGGTAGTCTAAGGTACTGTTTGAAGTGCTATAAATGCCAACCTTATATCCTGTGGCTAGTAAGTTGGGCAGCCTGACTGCTGCATCAATGAAATAAGTGCTTATGGTCTTTCCTCATTTTCGCTGTGTCAAACCTTCTCACAGTAAATCGAAACCACAAGGGGTTTCAATACTACTAAAGGACACATTATTTCTGGGGCAGCCAAAAGGGCTGAAATGCCTACTTTAGGAGATTTCAAGACTCTGGTGGACAATTAGGTGGATTCCCCTTTAATATTCAATTCCTTCACTGTAGGAACTTCTATTCAGTGATCTAAACATAGGGCATATCTAGAATTTTCTATATGGTAATAACATTTTGAATATGCAAACTGCATGAATAAGATTGCAGCTGCTTCTTCAGGCCTTGAGACAAATGGGCTGAGACAAGTACACTGACAGATCCCCGGGAGTATATAAGTTAGCAGCCCAACTTCTATGGAATTTCTCCTTCAGAGCCTTCATTTTGAGATCCGGCAAGATATTTTTTACTAGCTTTTTAAAGAGTTTTGAAGTCTGTTTCGGCGAGAGATTGGCGCACTGTATAGCAGGGGCTTCTATATTATTAAACGAGCTGTCCAAGTACTGTGACCATGAGGAATTCTCCTGTGTTTCAGCCAGCCAAAGAAATGTTATAAAGTCCCAGCAGTGACCCTACCACGGTTGTCTGGCCCAAGTTGGAGCGACTAGAATGAGTGTCAGGGAATGTTGTTGTAGTTTGCGCACCACTAAGGGAAGTAATGGGAGAGGAGGAAAAGCGTACGCAAATAGTCTTGACCAGTTCCTCCATATCGCATTGCCCTTGGACAATGGGTGTGGGTATCTGGCGGCAAAGTTTGGGCATTTTGCGTTTTCGTGGGTGGCAAAGAGGTCTATCTGAGGTTGTCCCCACATTTGGAAGAACGGATGAAGAACTTGTGGGTGAAGCTCCCACTCGTGGATCTGCTGTGTTTGTCGACTTAGCAGATCTGCGATAGTGTTTTGTACTCCTGGCACGTGTTGGGCTAGGAGGAAGATTTTTTAGCGGTATAGCCCATCTCCATATCTGCTGAGCTAACTGAGAGAGCTGCAGAGAGTGTGTGTCCCCTTGTTTGTTTATGTAGTACATAGCTGTCATATTGTCTGTGCGGACTAAGACAGCCTTGCCTGACACTTGAGTTTCAAAGGCTTTCAGAGCTAGAAACACGGCTAGCAACTTCAAATGATTGATATGGAGTACCTTTTGTTGCGTGTCGACCTGCCCTGCGTGGTGTGCTGCAGTAGATGGGCTCCCCAGCCGGAGAGCAATGCGTCTGCTGTCATGACTATTTGGGGAACTGGCTCTAGAAACGGTTGTAGTCAAAAACACACAAGGGTCCCTGAAAATGAATGCTAGGGGGAGGAGGCAGGGAAAACACTGTAATCAAGAACGAGAAGACCTCCCCTAGAACTAAATATATGAAAAGGCAAACACTCTAATCTTTGAAAAACATCATCATAGTCCCACACAGAGAGTATTTATTTGAAAAACATATGTCTATATATTATTTTTTTCTGAAATTAAACAATAAGGACATCAATATATATACATAATCTATTTACATTTCAAAACATATGTGACGCAGGCCCTCTCACAGCTTCATAGCAATCTCCAATCACACCCATCCAAACCATCATCAGTCATACCAATCAACAATATATACAACATATATACAAAGAGCACAGACAAATTAAAAAAATAAACACCATTGAAAACAAACATACAAAGGCAAAACAAAACAAAAGGCGCCGACGCGCGTTTCGGAACAGGACCGATATCCACCAATCCTTCGTCAGGGCGCAAATGAATACATGTAATCTTTTCTGTAACTTCTCAGAACATCAGAAGTATACCAGTAAGTTCAAGATATAATTCAGTAGATACAATTACTTGTATAGATTTTACGCTGAGAAATGAAATCGAGCTTGAGTCGCCTGAAGGCTTGGTTAGCTTCTTAGCCGGGCCCGAAAGTGGGGCAGTAGAAGTGGTTTGACGGTGTGCACCCGTGCTGGAGGGCGAGGGTGTGACCGGGGCCTTCTGTGTCGAGGAGGGGTCGGGTCGACTGTCTTACTTACGACCCGCTGCGCTGGAGTGATGTCCTCGATTTCGGAATCGTCCACTTCGGAGCTGCTGTCGACGTTGTGCTGTTCAGGGACGTTGACGCCCTCCTCGAAGATGCCGTCCAGAATCCGAGCTGAAGATCTTTGAGCCATTGTTCTCCTCGCTCTTCGGTCCCGGATAGTCTTTTTGGAGCAGAAAGAGGCACAAGCTTAACAGTCTTTCGCCTCGTGCTTCGGAGAGAGACAGAGGTTACACACCTCATGCAGGCTGGTGTGGGGAAACTTCGACCCACATTGAGGACACTTTTTAAATGGCGTCCTTTCCATTAGCTGGAGTTGAGGCCTAGGTAGGCCCGACGGCCATCGACGACGACCGGAATCGAGATCCTCCATGTTTGAAGATTAGCGTCGACTGGAAAGCGTCCAAACCTAAGTTTTTGAAGTTTTTGGTGAGGATTGCGCGCCAAAGGAAATCGGTTCCAACACGGAGCGCTGGAACACATCCGAGCCCGGTGGCGGAAAAAAACAATCTGGGGATGGAGCCGATGCCCATGCGCAGTATCATCCTAAGGAGGAGTCACCTATCTCGTGACTTCGAAAGACTTTCTACAAAAAGACAAACTGCAAACCTCTGGGCCCAACACTAGATGGCCATCTATGCATAGTGTGTAATCTTTAGCTCATATGCCTCGAACATTAATTTGTGATTGGAACATAATTTACGGACATTTTTTAAATAATGTTTCGTGTGACAAAGTTTCCTACAAGGGTAAGAAGGGATACAGGTTCACCTAGCACATGGCTGACACTGTCGCAACCCTAAGAGATGTTCAGGGTTACAACCCTGTCAGGTAGTCTACCGATTATAATGCGGCCAATACACTGTTATAATGCTCAGGCAACTGTGAATAAACCATCAGACTCTATGGAAACAAAGGTGATACCAAAACCCCAAGTTCGCCCCTCCCAGAAGAGAAGTACAAACCATTTTCTTGAAGTTCATGAAGTAATTTGCCTGGTCGATGAAGAAGAACTCCAGTGCCGATCTCCTGAGGTTATACCTACGCAGATGGACCTCTCGTAGCTGGGACAATGGCCGTTTGAAATCATAGCCGATTCCTGGATGGTGACAAGAAGAGGAAAAAAGGTCAACAATTGGTTTTGACTGCATTAAAGATTATACCCTGCTCAGTTCTGTGTGGATGATGCATCTTCAATGAGCACCGCCTATGGGTGAGGAATGTGGGAATCTGTTTTCTGAAGTCAAGTCGCCTAGAGCTTTAATACCCTGCGGATAAACATCAATGTATTGGGAGGTGGATGGCACAAATTATGGTTACATACAGATGTCCAGGTTTGGAGCCTTCCACAAGTATCTGAAGCCATGAAGTTAATCAGACAACCGCGGAGTGGCAGAAGAAGCCACAGATGACACAATTTGTTCTTCCCTGCAGTGAGAGACCTGCAGGTGAATGGCAAAACCTTGAGCAGGATATGCTATGGATTTACAAAAAAAAGCGGCACATAGAATACATCCACCACGTCTGTCATTTGACAGAAAGAAATGCAGAAGTGAAACGTTTAAAAAAAATAATAAAAAGTGTCTGGTCTTCTCCCTGGCCACAGAATGGATTCAATCCCTGGGATACGCTGGCTACCTCAGTTTCCCCAGAATTGTGAAAAGAAATCAGCCTGTTTCTGGCAAGTGCATTCCCAGATGACCCTTTTCAAACTGTCATCCTGCCCCTAGCTATGTTACCTAAAAGTTAGTTTAACAAATATTTTAGTCTATGACAGTTCAACACATTTCACTGTCCTGAACATTGATCAACTTTCTTTCTCTCAGCAGTCTCCAAAACCCTCTAATCTCAAACTCTCTTGAAAGCAGCCAGTCAGTTCATCCCCCATATTGATCTCAAGTCAGTATTGCTGATGACTGTGATGTACTTCAGTAGACATCTGAGACGCTGAAGCTCCCAGACCCAAGACCCGAAGAAAGAGTGTTTTTTTGCTTCTCACAGGACCACGTGTCGCCTTCAAGCCAATCCACCAGAAACTAAATTGGTGGGGAAATCTAGAACACAAGGAGACTATGCAGCAAACCAACCATCCAAAAAAGACTCTCAGCAATGAGGAAAAGCAGGCTTACCTTCTTCAGTCTCCTCTTTCTCCACACTGCAGTCATAGAAGTACACGTGCTGCGTGGTGATCTCCAGCCGACCTGGGATCACAGCCACGATGGTGATCATCTCGCAGTCTTCGGAGATCACGAGCTTCTCCTTCTGGCTCTGCTCTTTGGGTTCATGCCTGGCGAAGAAAGAAGCAAACAATACAATATGAGAGCACACATGAACAAGCAAAGCAGAATTGTTGGCTTTCAACAACTCTGTGGGTACGGTGGACCTCTTCAAGCAATGCAACTTCAAAGCATTTAGGATACACCCCAAGATAAAACTATTTGCAGAAAACTAGCAAACCTGTACAATCATGAACACCCAGCGCTTTTGCAAGCAGAACCACTACAATGTAAGCGCTCCGCTATTCAAGTATCCAAAGGGAAAACAATGCCCTGACTAACTCATGCCAACGGAATACAAAGCACACATTTCCACAGCGCGTTACATTCTAAAGGCACAATTCATTGTTAGAACAAGGCTACTCTTATTTTATATTATTTCAAATGATTTCTTCATTTCCAACAGAGTATCCATTTTTGAATGTAGCAAATGCCTGAAAAAGTGGACTTTGAATAGAAGACGGTAACTGAGATCAGAGTAAGAGGAGTAGTGTAACTACCGTGTCCAGACAAGTTACCATGTCAATACCAGGACATCCAATGGTGCAGTTAACATAAGACAAATACAATCTGTGATGCACTGGCTGTGGCGCAGTGGTTCTGCAAGAATTGGTGCTAAGTTACAAGAATGTTACAAATTCTCCCAGCGGGTCAAACCACAACATCGGGGAGAGCTTTATCAAAGTGCTACATGGAGTGAGACATGTCATTTCAGCTAGAAATCCAGGGGCTGTTATATGTTTGCTTATGTGTGCATCATCACACTGGACAAGACACGGCCCAGAAACCTACTCTGACACCCTTCTGAATTAATGGGCTTTTGCCTTATCTATTAAACTAAGGAACTGTGTGACTACCAAAGGCAAATAATATATCTTTCCCTCTTTTTTGGGTTGCATTCTAAATGTATTCAAAGAGAAGTAGACAGGGAACATTAGAATAAATGCCCATTTGCTTAAGCACATTCTTTGGAGATTTCTGCACAATCTGCCAGTCGCAAGAGAATCCTTAAGTGTCGCCTAAATATTTCACCCCTCTGGAGTGCATACAATCAGTACTTTTGAGGTATTGTAACTAATTTACTTACAGCTGCAAGCCTGTGGCAAAGATGCAGAACAAAGAGAACATGGACAAGAAGATTAGGAACAAATAGAATAAGAAATGGCAGCACAAGAATAAGACAAAAAGCATCAAAATAACAAAGGAAAGAACAAAAAAGTATAAAAAGAAAAAAAAGAAAAAAAACAAGAACAAGAAAATGAGGAAGAACAAGAAACACAAGAATGGAAACAAGTTGAACAATACAGCAAACCAAGAAAGAAATACAATAGTAAAATCAAGAGACATCTGTGGTGGTAACAGAGGGAAGGAACACACATAGGTTAGTACCAATATTATATACCCACACAAAAGACCAATATGCACCCAGCTGTGGGCAATACAGCAAAGAAATATCCAAGTAAAAAAACAACAGGCACAGTGCCACATGCAGAACCAACATTTAAAGACAAATACGAACAGTAACATATAAAAGCAAAATAAGTCATATTAAGCAGAAAGAAAAGATCAAAAATACAAAGGTAAAAGCAATGTTTCAAAACAAGCCACACTCATTAATTGAGTAAACTGCCCAAAGGCAAATCTGTAAGTGGTCTAATCACTTAAAAGTATAGAGCTCTTCTTCTTCCTTCAGTCATTATGTTCTTTCTAGTTGCATTCCGTGGCCACATTCAGTACACACATTTCACAAATCATTAAATATAGCGCAATTGAACACCTAGGTAACTTTGTCATCGGTGACATCACGTTATAGAGAGCTTATGACAACATGACTTACCTGTAATAAGAAAAAAAACACTCCTACTGGCATATACTAGTTTAATAAAAGTCAGAAGTGACCGACCAGCATAAACTGTTCAACTTTTAGCCTGCAGGTGGCAGTAACTACACACGTATATTGCATCACACACTACGTTATGGTAACGTTTTTTAGGTCGAGCATTCGAGACCCCTTGTATATACTTTAGTATATACTTATATGTGAATGTACTTTGTGGGTTCTGGAGATCAGCCTTAGGACTTGTCTGCTTCCGCTTAGGGACTTTTTTTCTGTTCAACTGCCTCTATTTAACTGTCTTGATAGAAACGACCAGTAGAGGTCAGTAAAATACCAGAATCCATTTAGTATTCTCTAGATTCCAATCCATAGAAATTGTCTTCCACAATCACCCGTAGACAATAATATTTTGTTAAAATCTTGTATTTTCAGTGATATGACCATGAAGGTCCTGATTTTATATTAAAAACAGAGCTTTGGACTATACCATTTCCAGCTGAAAGGGAATATTGCTCTCCATGTGTTCCCATACCTGGCGTGTCACGCAGTTTGGTGCTTACTTTCCCTCCCAGTTAAACAACAGTAGATGTTTCAGCACTCAGGCTAATGGGCTGCATAGCTACATGCATATAAGGTCCCAAAGGCGAGACTGATTGCATTGTAAATGCTAGTATATATAGTACAATACCTTAGTTTTGCCCACTGCTAAGTAATACTGTACTGGAAACAATATTTGAAACCAGCAGGTCACTTTAATAAAGCCTTATAAAGGCCATGGGCCTTCCACCTAGTGTCTCGACGTACAGTCATGGGACTCCATGGTGGCTTGCAATGCTCTAATAATAATAATAAATGTACAGCTTGTGTTACATTATCTGGTGTATGCTGTGACAATGCAACATATATTTTTACAAGAAATCCAAAAAAGGCATACCGGAACAAATAGTGAAATTGCAGATATGAGAAAAGGTGGAAATGGCGTAAAACATGTCAATCATTAGGAAATTAGGGAGTAGCCTGGAACATTAAAATTATGCCTATGTTTGTTGACACTGCTCGTCATCCAAAATCTCCCACCTAGATTCGACCAACATCAAGGATTTTCCAACCAATGTAAACAAATACATGACACTATGTCCCTTGAGCCACCACTGGTCACATTTCAGAAGTGTCTGTGGCTTTTAGAAACATTTCTTGCTAAACAGTCAAACCAATCTGTGGAATTATTGATTACTGCAGTAGCCTTTATGTACTAAAAAAGGCGTGAAACTACACAACTGCTCCAATATTTCAACAGTCACTGAAGGAACAGAACGCAGACAACATGCAGAGGACAACTTACTGGTTAAGGTTATCCAGAAACTTCAGATCCTCGTCCCCCAGTTGGTCATCCTCCATCTCGCTGACCTTTGCCTCTTTCGCTACAGCCAATGGCAGGGGCTCTGTGAGGTTTGTGAGGTGGTCGCCTCCTGACAAATACAAAGATCGTGTGAATTCTGGCACATCATCGAGTCTTATCTTCCAGCAAAGTGTGACCACTCAAGTAAGAACCGTGCACAAGTACCCATTAAACAAGGAAAAGGACTGTAGTGTGTCACAGGGCTCGCTGAAAAGGTAAGTGTGGGTGGAATATGGGGCGGAACTGATCTCAGATGGCCTTGGAAGAACAGCTGGTGAATGCCACTAGCCTGATGAATCGAGAGAGCCACCCAACCACACTTTTGAAGGCCTTCAACAAAGAACAAAATACAACATATGGCAAGAGCATCCATATTCCGTGTAGTATTAGAGAGGCGGCCACTAAAATGTTCACCTAATGAAAATGCCATCCAATAAGTGAGGCCCCACAGAAAACTCTGGCCACTGACACAATGTAGTGAGGGATTTAGGCTCAAGGAGGAGTGAGAATGTCCTTCAATGCTTTAAGCAGAGGTTCTAAGGCTGTCTTCCATCTAGTTAAAGAGACCCAACAAGTAAGACAGCCTTCTATTAGGGTGAACGGTCTTAAGAACAAGTGGGGCTGTCTCCCAAGAAGATTGCCAGGTACAGTGGGTCAGGCTGTATCATGGATGGGAGGGGTAAAGAGGGAAACTGAATGGATTAGGAATAAGGCAGACAGTGAGGGAGGATGCCTTCCAGCTGGTACTGTCAAGAGAGATATTGGTTCCAAATAGTCAAGTAGGCTTACTAAATGAAACTGCCTTACAATGAGTTCAGCAGACTCAATTTCTAATACTCTATTAGCTGAGTCCCACAGCCATTGCAAAGTGATTTAAGTTGAGTTAACAAGTGAGATCTATTAAATACTACATGGGTCGTGGGCTTAACAGTTGTGACTGACGTCCCATGACCGACCTATATAGGTCACTAAATTGTGATGCAACAGGATTATTTTGTTGACCAAGGCATGTGAAGTACAGACCTGCACTGGGCACCCATGGCCTATGACATGACATTAGGGACAATGTAGAAACGGTTGAAAAGAAGGCCAGCATTTCAGTTCTTTGGGTTATATTTAAAGTAGCGCCAGGATTTTCCCTCACAAGCTATAATTCCAAACATCTGACAACGGGAATTTTTTTTTCTTATTCTGCTTTAAATTATGTGGTTTTAGTTTAAACCAGCAACATTAGCTCTCCTGCAGCCATCATGTATTCTCTCACCTGAATTGTCCCGCAGGGCGCTCGCCTCGCCGTGAGGATCAAAGTTGTAATTTGGCACCAGTTTCAGCCTCATTCTGGAGTAGGTTTCAGCACTCGACAACTTCCACTTCACATTAGTAGGGCTGCTGGCATGGAGGAAGGTAGGAAAGAGCAGGGAAATTATTGATTTTTAATGACATGTGTCAAGCATCGATCATTGTTCACAACAGCATTCATTATCAATATTAGAACATTGGACTGTTGGGACAACATTGAAGACAATCGGGGGAAAACATGGCGGCCGGCTAGGAGCGGGTTGCGCGTGTCAGTAAAGGCGGTGGCGCGGCAATATTGTTGTTATGGCCTGCACGGGTCGGGTATGAGTTGCTGACAGTGCAATTGATGATGAGCGGTTTACCTTAGTGGCTTCTTTGTAGTTGTGTTCTGGGGAATTACGGTTCGGCGGTGCATGGCGGTTCCGGCTGCAAGGAGGTGGAGGCGGAATCAGCAGTGGAGACGGAGCTCTGCTGGGAGAGAGCGGTGTTCGAGCTCGGGAGAGGTCATCGCGCTGCATCTAGGATTCTGTTCCGAGGAGGAGGTGTTCGTGGAAAAGGCAGGGAGGCATTTGCATTTGCTCCAGGCAAGGAAACAAAAGAGAAGTTGCCCCCCGTTTCAAAGTTGTGGATGACCTGCAGGACGTTGCAGGTATTGGAGGTACAGAACAAAGTGAGGACGGTTTAAAGCCTGAAGCTCAGACTGTAGCAGGTCAGACTGGGGTTTCTAGATACGCTTTGAGAAGTGCTGGGAGGGGGGGGGGGTCTGAGAAGCTGCTATCTAAGTACAATGGCTCACCTACAGCAAACATTAAAAGTGTTACTGAAAGCAAGCTTAAGAATATAGTTAAAAAAAACAGGAAACAGGGTAATAGGTGTAAAAAGCTGGGGAAGGCAGGCTTACTGGAGCGTGAGATTAAGATAACACCCTCTCTCACCTCATTTTTTAAAGTTGTGCCAAAGGCTTTGATATTAAAGGGCCAGTCTCCATCTAATTTAACAGGTTTACCAGCAGCCCCTAAATTTAATCAGGCTTCTCTGAGTACGAACTGCACTTCGGAGGTGGGCAGGATCACTGGGCAGGTGCCTGCGGATATAAATTTGTTGGACTGGTCTAAGCACTTGAGCCCCAATCGTTATCAGGTTCTTTCTTTAGACATGGAGGAGGTGGGTCACGGCCCGCAGGCTCAGACGGATCCAATCGGCAGTGCAGAGGACAGCATAGAGCAGCTTGCCCTTTCCTCAAATGCAGGTGTCTCAACTCTGGGGGCCCACAGGGTATTCAGGGAACATGAAGACCCCAAGCTTATCTGCTGTTGAGGTGGAGAAGTCTAATCAGTTGAGTTGTCATAGTGAGGAAGGATTTAAGATAGATCCCAAACCAGTAGACTGTGATCTTCCGGTTATTGCTCTCTTAAAAAAATTCAATATTGACATGCATAAGGGGTTTGAGGTTTCCAAGTTGAATCTGGAAAGTATTAGAGCTGCCTGAAGTTTCTTAGAGAAAAAAATTGACGATTTGAGTTCCCGCACAGTTGTTCTGGAGGCGGAAGATAAGGATCTTCGGGAGGAAGTCATGGTCAACCGCAAGGAGCTAGATGCCATTAAGATTAAGGACAGGGAACATGAAGAGAGGGTAGAAATATTGGAAAATATGCAAAGGAGGGATAATTTGAAGATTTTAAAGCTGCCAGAATCCTATCTTGGAATGTAAATGGGTTGCGTGTGAAAACGAGGAGAGAGTTAATCTTGAAATATTTGAGGGATTGTTTGGCTCAAATTATAATATTGCAGGAGACCCATTTATCAGGGGTTGAAAGTAAGGAACTTTTTTCAGCACATCGGTGGGTGGCTTATGCAGTTTACACTCCTCAAACAGCGGTTACGAAAGGAGTTGTAGTTCTAATCAGGCAGGGGTTAAATATCTCGGTGGAGGGTATAGCTGCCGATGTAAGAGGGAGACGGCTGAATGTGAAATTAAAGATGGCCGGGCGAATGTTTATATTATTGGTTATTATGGTCTGAATCAGGACGATGTGGGTCCTTCAGATGAGCTGGCAAGATAATTATGGCGGGCGATTTTAAAACGGTTTTGGACCATAAGTTAGATCGATGGGAAAAGAGTAGAGCGATGGTCAACTCTAAAATGACGAATAGAGTTAAGATGATGATCGCCCAGGTAGGCTTGTGTGATATTTGGAGACTTAGGTCTGGTCAGCAACTAGGATTTACATTTTATATCAAAAATATAACCATAAATCTCGCATCGATTACTTTTTGTTGGATTCTAGGGTGATTGATTGTGTGACCCAGGTGGGTCAGGTTGGTGTGCATCTTTCGGATCATTCAGCCATTACATTGTCGCTGGAATTAGAGGACGGCATATCGGGTTCAACATGGAGGTTAGATCGCACGGTCCTCAATGACCAAAAAGCATTAGAGATTTTGAGTGAGGAGACTGAAGTTTTTCTCGAAAAAAAATTGGGATCAGCCAGGATTGAGATTGTTTGGGACACATGCAAGGCATTTTTGCGAGGAAGATTGGGTGCCCTGGGAGTGAAGAAGAGGAGATTATATTATGGTAAGGTCACAGAGTTGGAGAAGAAAATCCGTCAGCGTGTGGCTGATATTGTAAATCTCTGTAGATCTGGGTTAAAATTAGATCTGGTGGGAATTCTGAGTCAAAGGGTTAAGGAGAAATGGGATGCAAGCCAACTCGCACATTTTGAATATGGTGAGGGGTGCAGTAAACTGCTAGCTTGGAAGGCGAAAAAAGACCAAGTTTTCAAATCTGATTAAAGAAGTAAGAGTTGTGGAGACAGGTCCGACGATCACAGACTGTAAAGGAATAGCGGCTGCTTTTCACGAATATTTTGTGAAAGTTTATAATGAGGATCTTAGGCCTGAAGAGCAGGCGTTAACAGGTTGGTTAGAGTTTCTGGAGCCTTTATCTGATGAGCTTCAGGACGTATTAAATCAGGAAATCTCTCAGTCCGAGGTTGAAGGGGTTATTAAGGGGGAAAAAGAGGCAAAGCACCTGGGCCAGATGTTCTTCCAGCCGAAGTTTACAAATCAATGATAGGCATACTGTCAACAATTATTTGCCAGCTATTTAATCAGATTTTTTTGGGTAAGGCCTCTCTGCCTCCTTTCTGGAATGAGGCAAATATTATATTAATTCCAAAGCCAGGGAAGTCACCAACGTATATGGATTCTTATAGGCCTATATCATTACTCAATTGCGATTATAAATTGTTTGCAAAAATTATGGCCGATAGATTGAGTGTTATTCCACATTTAATTCATGAAGACCAAAAAGGTTTTATAAAGGGCAGATATTTGAAAGAATTAACCTTTTCACTCATTGTTGCTATGGATATTGCCTCGGCCTACGATCTTCCTTTGGCAGGTATCGCACTAGATGCCGCCAAGGCGTTTGATCCCGTAAATTGGGCATATCTACAGGCTTTGATAAAACATCTCAATTTAGGCCAGAATTTTAGTGGTTCTCTTCAATCTTTATATCATTCCCCCACGTCTCAAGTGGTATTTAATGGGATACTAACTCAGCCAGTCCCAATTATGCGGGGGACCAGACAAGGGTGTCCCCTGTCACCACTTTTATTTGATTTAAATATCGAGCCCCTAGCATGTAAGATAAGAGCCGCAGAGAATATTGCTCCGTTTGAATTTGAGGGCTGGTCCGAAAAGATTGGGTTATATGCTGTTGACATAATCATTTATACCCCTAAGTTACATCAGTCAATGAAATGCCTTTTAGAATTGACCAAGGAGTTCGGGCTGTTTCAGGCTATGCTATAAATAAAGACAAAGCGGAGAGTATGGTCTGAACTCGAATATTGAGGGAATAGGTTGCAAGACTGAGATGAGATATCTTGGGGTTAGGATAACGCAGGAGATTAGGGATCTTACTAAAGTTAACTTTCTAAAACTAAAAAAGGATATTACCGCCACCCTCCGAGGGTGGGCACATCTACCGCTGTCGCTGTTTGGCCGCACGAATTTGGTGAAAATGATGATTTTGCCAAAGATAACTTTGTTTGAAACAGTTCCTTTGATATTTAAGAAAGACTGGTTTGCAACGCTACAGAGCGCGATTAGTTCTTTTTTTATGGGCTTCAAAAGGGCCGCGCCTCTCTTAGAAGAAGCTCAGGGGAAAACTTGTGAAGGGAGGGCTGGTGGTCCCAGACTTTCAAATCTATTCATGGGCCCTCCTGTTGAAAAACTGCAGAATGCTGTTGGATACCCCGAAAATTTCAGTTATTGGGAAAATGCTTTGTGCAATGCTCAGAAAGAATAATTTTAATGAGCACTGCTTTTTGTATAAGTTTGCTGATCCGAAATTTCTTAAAAAGGTTAGGTTAAAGGTTTTAAGAGAACTAGCAGAGTTGTGGTTCAGAATTAGGAGGTCATTAAAAATTCCATATTATAGTTACATGGCTCGCACCAGGGTCTCCCCCTTGGTCAAAGGACGCTTTGGCTCGACCACTAAGAGAGGTCGGTCCCCAGAGATGGAAGGATTTATTTCCGGATGGCAAACTGATTTCTTGGGGACTTTGTGAACAAGAATGGGGTCGGAGCTTCTCCAGGTTTAAATACTTGCAGATTCAGAGCTGGTCAACTGAAATGGAAAGTCTAATTGGAGCTCACAATGAATTTGAGGAGAAGCTTTTTTTAGACAGCCTATTTAAAAAAAGAAGTTGCATTGTGGTATTGGCTGATGCTTGAGATGGAGAACGGTCCCTTTAAGCTGCCTGAGACCTTGTGGGGAGATTGCTTGCCAGAAATCGCAACAGACCACCAATGGCAAGTAACAATATCCATGCTTTATAAAATAGTGAAATCTACAAATTTAAGGTGGAATAATTTTTTTACGATTCACAGGGTGTATTGATCCCCTCAAAGACTTTCTAAATTCAGCTCTGGTGGTGTGGTGGTGTGCCCCAAGTGTAAGAGTCCTAAGGAAGGCGATCTACATATGTTTCTGCTATGTCCGAAGAGAAGAGATTTATTTTTGGGCAGCCGTGGGTAGCTGTTTCTCAAAAGCCCTAGGCCTGCAGATCAAGGTTTGCCCTGAACTAGTTATATCAGGAAGAATGGATCTGCAAGGTAAGGGTACAGATGATTACGCTAAACTCATTTTTTATGCTATACTGTTGGCAAGGAGAGAGATTTGTAAATTATGGATTTCTCCGGCCCCCCGACAGAACTGGACTGGCTACGAGCCATGAGAATCACTGCTAAGTTAGACATTTTGGATCAGACCAAAAAAAGGTACAGATTTTGGACCCCATTTTTGTTAGCTTTCGGGTGAGGGAGATGGTTTTGCTTAAGTTTTTGGTTAAAATATACATCCAATAACTAAGCCTTCGCCTATTTCGGCTGGTTGAAGTCTTCCTAGGTAAAGTGAAGATTTGAGGATAGGGTGGACACGCTCTCTAGGAAGACTCTCTGTCCCACTCACATACGGGGCTGTGCCCAGAGGAGGGTCTTATCTCTAAATAGCGTTGCGCAAGCCTTTTTTCCTGCACAGCCAGTGTATGAGGTAAAAAGCCCAAGGGCGGTATCGTTGGTTAATGGGGATTAAAAAAAAACAAAAAAACATTGAAGACAATGGAGTGCTCCGGGATTCTAATGGCCGATAGAAGCCCAGTACTGGAGCCTGCCTGTAATGGCGGGTATAGGCCGCTATGGCAGGCTATAAAGCTATAATAGATATACCTGCATTTAAGCATGCACACTGAGTAACGGCAGAAAAGTCCCCCAAAGCCTACCAAGTATTTTTATTTTCCAACATATAGAAACACTTAAATTCCATACTTAGAAGTCATTTGACGTTACAATTCACCGATCAGTCATACTTCCGTTCTCATGTCAGGACACATTTATGACCGCTCACCGCTCAGCCCAGGCTCCACGTGCAGATGTCAGAAGCCGACGAAGAGACTTCCACTGTCGCAGGACCGCACTGTGGTGGCAGCCAATCTGCTTCAAAAGGTTGGCGTACCGCAAGCTTTCATACTTCGCCCGCTTCATTACTGGCTCCAGGACCAGATCCTAGGAGAGGATAGGAGACCAATGAGAAGGAAGGCAGAGTTAGAGATCAAGACAAATGAGACTGACACACACTTGCCAATGTGCAGAAGGCAGGGAAGCAAGACCCAGCACCAAGGGCAACTGCAGTATCCAGAGTCTGCTGCATCGTTTGTCTGTCTGTGTGTTCCACATTTGTACCCAGTGTCTAGCATGTCTGTATAATGTTCTGCCTATACCCTTTGTGCTTCTGTGGTGCTCTGATGACTTGTGTCAGATAAGTCTGTGGTCATCATGCAAACACTATATCCCCATAAGTTGATGGCACCAAGCAGAAATTACTAGTCCAGCCTGTAGCTTTAGTGCGTTTTTCAATGAGAATGATAACATTTTCTTATGGGGCAGTCACACTGTTCTTTCGAAGGCCTAGCTTATATTAAAAATGCAACCAGCACACCGCGTCAAATTGAAATATGTTGTGGAACAGTAAAATGGGCAGGAGCAAAACTATGGAACTTAATCTTCAATTTCATTAAAGAGATAGCCAGATTTACACTCTGTACAAGTGAAAATGTTCAGAAAATTGCAACAAGGCCAAAGTTACTATTTAGTCCACCTTTTAGAAGATAAGAAAAAGTTTTGCAATAACTTTATGTCCCTAGGACGATCTTTTAATTTCAGGAACTGCTTAGATATTCACCAATGTAGCCACTATATTAAGGTTAGATAAATGGTATACATTACACCATGTGGGCAATAGTGGTCCAGAATGCTTTGAACCTTTATCTAAAGTCACACAGCTAGCAACTCTACTTGGCATATGGCACAAAGAGTAGCTTCCACCAGCCCATACAATGACCTGGAAAAGAATTAGGAGATGAGATGTGGAAATAGTCAAAGTAAAAGCCAGTTCCTGCTATTCCCAACACCATTTCCATGCATTCACCTGAAACCGGGCCCGGCTCTCCGCTTTCTCAGCCTCGCGGCGCAGGGAGCTGCTCATCAGGGTATCGTAACAGGAGTTCCAAAAGTTGGACATGTGGTCATGGCTCTTGGCAAACGTATCCATCTCAAACTGTGACATGGCAGGCTGCACCTAATAAAAGGATGATGAGGGGTAAATAGCCAGGCAGAACTATTCACCAAAATAATAGCAGTAGAGGTCTAAAAAGACTGCAGCTTTGACTTTTTTTTCATTTCCATCATGTTTGGATTTAGCCCCTCAATCGCAAATACCTTGTTATTGAACATAACATTTGCTCCAACAACTTTGAGAAAACTGTAAGTTTTACTTTCTGTGCACAGGTAAATTAAGTTCTTCCCATTTTGTAGATGTGGTCAGCATTAACCTTTAGAAAGTTGCAAATAATAAAACCTCAGTTTGCGTCCACAGTGGATCTTAATCTAGACATAAGTGGCCGGTTTCTTAAATACTTTCCACCTTTGATTTAGCAGATATCTGAATGAAGCCTGATGATTCGCCCTAAAGACCAAACATTTCACGCTTTGGTAGTTCCAAATACCACAGAAAGGTGGTTACTATTCTAATACTTTTCAGAACTGTGAACAAAGCTATGAAACATAAAATGGGCTTTTCTGAGTGGCAGCTGCCTCACCAATCAAATCACTCAAGTAAATGAGCTCCTTAAGACCCTCATTGCAGGAGAAGGGCTATATTCAGATTCTTTTTAAACCCCTTTTTGAACACGGATCAGCTTATGTGTTGGGTGGTAAGTATTGTCAGAAATAGGGTGGGAGGATGGTATCCCTGCCAACTCAATAACACCACTCTGGTTAGGTCAAAATGCAGGTTTCAGAGACTCTCTGCTAAACTACTGGTTGCTGTGGCATGAGCAGTAGGCAATCCCCAGATAAGTGTGCATGCTAAGTTCAGGCAGTACCAACAATTTTAAAATAAAGTTCACAATGAAACTCTCATACCCATTTTGAAAAATAAAGAACATTTTAATGAGCATCAAGATCATCAAAATGGGTTAAGAGGAGCCGGGGTACAAATGTATAAAGTTTTCAGGTAAAAAGCACCCAGAAAATGTCAGGCACTAAGGAAAAAGGAGCAGATTCTTACCTGTAACTCCAGTTCTGTAGTAGGGGTATCTCTGTTATAGTCATAATCTAGTGAATAGTCCCGCCCATGTGCGTGTACCCCGGAGCAATCAAAAATAATCTCTTAAACTGTCTTCTTTGCAGTCCTGCCTAGACACTTAAGAGAAAATCAAGCCAAATAATGCAGCCTAACACTGCCAAGGCTACAAAGGCCACCACTTCATCTAAACAGTGAAACGGATAGCCAACAATGTCAGATTGTACACATTTTACCAGGTTTCCCTCATAGACAAAACTTCCCTTCGCCAAAATTCTTGAAATGATAGAGAGGAAGGGTTTGACAGACAAGCCTCCATAGGCTGCCATTATGTGTCAGGAAAAGGGATACCGTGCCTGTAAGGAACTCTCCAGAGACCCTCGGTATCCCAGGATGCACAGCCAAAGTCCTTTTACTTTCAGTTCTTTTTGAAGGTGTATAAAGCAAGGCCTGTAGCATGCATTACAGTACCATTTTCTCCACCAGGGAGGAGGGCGGGCGCTTATGACTATAACAGAGATACCCCTACTACAGAACTGGAGTTACAGGTAAGAAACTACTCCTTCTGTAGTAGGGGATCTCTGTGTATAGTCATAACCTAGTGAATAGAATGGCAAGCCCATCCCAAGAACCAATCCGGTGGTGGAGGAAAAAGACAACACCACTACTGTGCAAACAGATTTCTCAACGAAGCCTGCCCAACCTGAGCATCTGCCCTGGCATCAGAGTCCAGACAGTAGTGCTTAGCAAAGATATGGACCGACTTCCAAGTGGCAGCCCTGCAGATATCTGCAATGGGAACATTACGTAGCAAAGCAGTTGTCGCTGCTTTGCCCCTGGTAGAATGAGCCTTAAGCTAACCCCCTAAGGTCTTGTTAGCCTTCTGATAACATAACTGGATACAGGACACAATCCATCTAGAAATGGACTGTTTTGAGGTGGCAAGACCAGTCCTGACTGACCCATAATTGACAAACAATTGGTCCGACCTACACTTGCCAGCCTCTAAAACCTTCCCTTTACTTCATGTGAGTCACCCCTATGGTAGGCCCTAAGGCAGGGTGCATTGTAAGCATAAGGTAGGACAAGCTCTGATATGTATGGCATGTCTTAATAGTGAATTAAAGCCATTTTCGTTTTTCACTATTGTAAGGCTACCTGTTCTCATAGGCCAGAATGGGCTGCTGGAATTATTACACTCTATAATCCCAGCAGGCTCAGGGAACATGGTAGAAAGTCAAGTTTAGTATGCCTGAACTCAGAATAATAAAATACTTCTTTCAGTAAAGTTTATTTTAATATCCTGTGTTTGCAAATGCTACTTCTAGAAAGTTAGTATTTGCTTGCCTAACCATTTCAGCCCGCCTCTGCTAGGATGTGTATCTGCTGTCTGGGTTGTGTGAGTGACAGGGCTGGGGATGACAGGTGGTGAATGGAGGGATTACACCAAGGTGGGTGGTGGGAGTGCCCCTTGACTCTGAATAGGGCTGTGCTCTGCCACCACAATGCTGGCTCCACCCCCTGGGGAGCGACTGATGACTCTGCCCGACACCTGGTCCAGGAAGAGGGGAGACTGTCAACAAAGTGCTCCTGACTGTACTTGTCCTCTCAATGCTGGCTCCACCTCCTGCGAAGCGTCTGCTGTCCCTGCCCCTCACACTGAAAGAAGAAGCCAGGAAAAACAAAACAAAGTGCTCAGAGACTGAAATGGACTATGCAAAGGCCCCCCTGGCCTAAAAAGACAAAAGAAACTGACTATAAATGTAGGAGCCCTGCTCCTAACAAATCAGATCCTGTTTTCCCACAACGAACTTCTGCCCAACTAGAAGGACCAAGAAGAAGCTGAAGGACTGGCCTGCAGTTTACCTTGCTGAGGAAGGAGAGAAGACCTAAGAGAACTTTGCTTTATTGTGCTGAGAACTATCTCCAAGGGCTTGACTGAGCTTGCCCCCTGAACGGAACTCCAGGACCAGTGGGTTCCTTGTGTCTTCGCTCGTCTGTTGAATCGAGCCGTGTGTTCCTCCTGCCGGAGCTGAGACTGCGCCCCCTCCTAGGGCTGTGGCACTCGGGAGCTGGCCTGCCTTTCTACCCGTTGAGAGCCCCGCTCGTGTAGAGCCGCTCTCTGCCCCTCGGGTCAGGCCCCCTGCTCCTCTGCCACTCTGCCCGCTATTGGAGCGTGCAAAAGTGCTCTCTCGCCCATACCACTGGAATTCCCCTTCGGAGAGCGATCTACGCCTGGACGGCCGTCCGTACGTCTGAACATACCCGCCACCCCGCTTTGCCTCCCAAGACACGATACAGGCCGCGTCGCTCTCCTGATGTGACCCCCAGTACCATCCGTACTGG
Organism: Lissotriton vulgaris; assembly: GCF_964263255.1. Lineage (NCBI taxonomy): Eukaryota > Metazoa > Chordata > Amphibia > Caudata > Salamandridae > Lissotriton > Lissotriton vulgaris. The sequence goes on along the minus strand of NC_141698.1, from coordinate 273,032,532 downwards.
AGGTCGTGGGCCGCGCCTGCCTGTGGGAACACACCCGCTGATTAAAAGAGACCCGGAGATAGGCTGGTGCCACGAAGGGCACTATCAGCGTACGACTCGTCCCCTACAAAGAAGTACGACTGAAGACTGTACGCCGTGCCATTAAAGGTACTGCACTGTACCAACTTGCTGCAACGGGCTCGGGCCCGCAACATTCTGATTTCCCCGTGAATCCTGTGCGCCTCCATTTATGTCAATACACTTCTGCCTGACCGGCCCGGTACGCCACCTGTGTGAGGCACGCACCCTGGTCGGAGCCGTCAAGTTCGTGCCGGAGTACGAGTCGCACAAGAGTGGTACGACTCGTACCCCTCAGTAAAGACGACCGCGCCGTACGCGGCGCACCGCAAGGCGCGTGGGCATCAGCAGGGCCTGTTCTCCCCGCCCGAACGACACGCACAGAAGCGCTACGAAGCGCACAGCCCTCAAGAACCTTGTACCTGCGCCTGGAAATAGTGAACTGAGAGTGGTGGAACTATTTTTAAGGTGATTGGAACCAGGTGGAAGCAGCCTAAGTATTTTTCTGAACCCTAAAGAAACACTTGCCATTTTGAAATCTTGTGGCCTCAATTTTAAAACGTTATAGAAGGTCTTGTGATAATTTTACCTGCCTGCATATATTTTTACATAAAGTACACGTATTTTGATCTAATCTATAGCCTGGTGTCCATCTGTGGGGGATCATTGGATTTACTGTGTGTAGTCATAAATGCATAACTGACAGCGCCCTGAAGATTAGCCTTGGCTGCTCACGCCACGCAACCTAAAGGGTGAGCATGGGATATTCTGAAGGGGTAATTCCCTTGCCCTGAATAGAGGAGAGGGTCCCTGCTAGTCACAAGTGCCTACCTGTGCCAACAAGAGACCCCCAATTCTAACAGACCTGAACTTGTTCTTGTCCTTCTTGCGCACCAGAAAGAGAGTAAAGGCCCTTTCCCCTTTGGGACAAAGGGACGTCTTCTATCGCCCTTTTTCTTAACAGGTTATCGGCCTCCGCTTGGAGCTCGAGCAGTTGGAACTGCAAACAAACCGGTGGAATCGCTGGAGGAGGGCTGATGAAACGAAGACTGTATCCATTGCAAACATTATTCAGCACCCACTTGTCCTGAGTAATTTTTCTCCACTCTGCCAAGTAATTCTGAATGCTTTCCCCTACCGGAGCGGGTATCGGAAGAGAGGGAAGTAGCACCTCAGGGCTTAGACCCGGCCGGGCCCTTGTTCGCCGAGGAGGACTGCTGTCTGCCTCTGCCCCTCTGACGCTTCTGGAATTGCTGCCGCTGGTACTGCTGCTGTTGTTGCTGTTGACTAGCTTGACGACCCTGCCCTTGTCATTGAGAGCCATACCGCCTCTGGAACGGACGGAAGGACTTCCTCTGCTCTTTTGGTTTCTCCAAACCAACGGCTTTAAGTGTCTCTACCTCTGCCTTCGTGCGGGCCATCTCCGCGTCAACATGTGACCCAAAGAAAGTTGATCCAGACAATGGTAAATTAGCGACTCTTTGTTGCGCCTCCGGTTTGAGAGATGTAAGGTACAGCCAGGCATGTCGTCGTAAATTGATGCCATGGCAGTAACCATGAACCGCCAGGAGAGAGGCGTCTGCCGCAGAGCTGATGACCGGATTGGAGACCATCATGCCCTCATTCAAAATCTCCTGGAAGTCTTCTCTCCTATCCCTCGGGAGTAGCTCCAGGAATTGCTGCAGGGACTCCCACAAGGAGCGGTCATAGCGACCTCAGAGCGCCGAGGCACTCGCCGCTTTCATGGAGGTGGCCGCCGTCCGGCAGACTTTCCGTCCAGCTGAGTCCATCTGATGGCTTTCCTTATCCAGAGGCACCGTAGAAGACGGGGCAGTAGCATGCAGCTTCTTGGCCGCAGTTACGATTACAGAATCCGGTACTGGATCTGATCTCAGGAACGCCGGATCGGAATCCGTGGGCCTGTACTTCTTCTGCAGCTGGGACGGAGCTGACTTCACTGAGGCCGGAGTCAGAAAAAGCTCCATAGCCTGTTCCTCCAGTCCTGACACCAAGGGCAACAAGGGGCGAGACAAATGCCGCTTGTGTAAGGTTTCAAATCACACCGATGTAGAAGGTGCGGGTACCGTCAAAGTGATCCCCAACTTCGCTGCCCCTCTCAATAGCGCCTCCTGAAATATTACGATGTCATCCACCGGTGACATCCTCGTATGGTGGAAATCCGACAAGGTGGGAGAATATCTCCGGCCACTTGAAGAGTCTGTATGACGGGACCGTGACCTATCCCTCCGGTGACGATGACGGGACCGTGTCGAAGACCGACTGTCACTCCGTGATCGATGTCTCCCTCTGGACCGTGATCTAGATCTACTAGGCCTCGGGCGATCCACTGGCCTTACAGGAGGCGGGAGCTGCGGAGGCAGAACCAGAGTCCTAGGCTGTGGAGGCCTCGTAGGGGGTGACGGAAGGTGCGGCAGAGATGGAGGAGACAGTTGAGGAGAAGGAGACGGAGGAGGCAGAGAAGTCGGAAGAGGAGGCAAGGGAGGTAGTGGAGGAGGCTTCCTCGGAGGCAATGTTGCAGGCAATGGTGGAGGCGTAGGCGTCCTGGGCCTAGAAGCCGAATAGGTCTGAGAATATTCGGATTCCGAAGACCTAACCACTCTCCTCTTCTTCTGCGCAGGTCTTGACAAGGATGCTCTGGAGGCAGACCTCTTTTCAGCCGAGCGCCGGCGCCGCCGCGACCGGGGACTCGTAGATGCAGAAGATAGGCTGACTACTGAGGCAGAGGCCACCGTCCTGGCCCTTGAACGCCTCCTCGACGACGACTTTTCTCTCCTCGACGTCGACTTCTGCGCCTTTCTGCTTCTCGACGTCGATCGTCCAGACGTCGATGAACTCCTCGACGTCGACTCTTCTTTTCGACGTCGACTCTTCTTTTCGACGTCGACTTGTCTTTCCTTGACGTCGAATGTCGAGTCGACCTCAACGGCGGTGTCACCTCGACGGCGAGCGCCGGTGCCTCTTGGACTCATCTCGACGTCGATGATGTGTTGACGCCGGTGAAGTCCTTGACGTCTACCTCGTCCGAGGTCTCAACGTCGTTCCCCTCGACGTCAAACGTCAACAACGCTTCGACCCAGGGTCGACGGGGAACAGATAGTCGTCATGCCTCTCGACGCCGAAGCCATCGACGTCGACCGGGACCGGTGCCTTTTCTGGGCCTTTTCTTGACTGGGGGGCCCCCCAGATGCCGAAGCACGGGCAGAGGACGATGACTGAGTCCCTCCATGCCCAGACCGACCTGGTTCCTGATGTCTCCTCTGCTCCAGGCCTTGGAGACGAATCTTCTCCCTGTCGTGCAGGGTCCTCCTGGAGAAAGATTGACAAGTCTCACAGACTTCAGGGACATGGGAGGAAGGGAGACAGAGTACGCATACTCTGTGGGGGTCAGATTTAGCCTTCTTCCTGGCACACTCAGGGCACTTGTCGAATAAAGCTGGCATATTCGACAGAAAGAGTGGGCAAAACTGGCTAAAAACACAGCAAAAGGAAGAGGAAGACCCCAGACATCGAGTGAAACACTCAAAACACTTCAAAAGTGCCAAAAATTGAAGAAATACCCAAAAAGGGAGAGCTCAATGCTCCAGGGTCCTGCTAGCAGGAGCAGAAAAAAGAACTAAAGGTAAAAGGACTTTGGCTGTGCATCCTGAGATACCGAGGGTCTCTGGAGAGTTCCTAAAAGGCACGGTATCCCTTTTCCAGACACATAATGGCAGCCTATGGGGGCTTGTCTGTCCTACCTTTCCTCTCGATCATTTCAAGGATTTTGGTGAAGGGAAGTTTTCTCTATGAGGGAAACTTTGTAAAATCTTTAAAATCTGACATTGTTGGCTATCGTTTTCACTGTTTAGATGTTGTGGTGACCTTTGTAGCCTTGGAAGTGTTAGGCTGCATTATTTGTCTTGATTTTCTCTTAAGTGTCTATACAGGACTGCAAAGAAGACAGCTTAAGAATTATTTTTTATTGCTCCGGGGTCCACGCACATAGGCAGGACTATTCACTAGATTATGACTATACACAGATATCCCCTACAACAGAACAACAGTTTGCAATGGACAATAATCTAGGCACAGTTTCGGATGGACCGCTTTGGAACAGAGGTCAGATATACCAAGAAGGTGGTGCAGGTCAAAGGGTTGAGTTTCAGACTTAGTCTCCAACTGCTGGGAAAGCTTCTTCTGGCCAATCCCTCAGCTCTTGGTTCTCATGGTGTACTTCTTGGCACCACTGCTGGGCACTACTCCTGGAGGGTGTAGTCCTTAGTCAAGACCCTGTTCTAGTCAGAAGTCCTACTGCTGTACAAATCCCTGAAGTAGTTTAACAGGAGGCCCACCACATGACCCATGGAGAACAGTTCCAGTCTGTGGGTGCTAGCAGCATTCAGGAGTCCTTGTGTGAGTCCCCTTCTTTCAGCAGAAGACAGAAGTCAGGCTTCTTCTTCGTCCAGTAATGTTCTGAGGAATTGGTGAAAGCGGCACCACATTTATCCTGTGCACTAACAAGTGAATGTAGGTATGCTACCACCCATTCCTAACAATTTTCTCACAGGCCCCCACCTCCTGTTTGCACCATTTTCATTTGCCTTACCGTACAATTACCCAGGAGCCTCCTGTTTCAAGATGTTGTGAAAAACAATTGGTCCTTCAAACATTTAATTCAATTAACAATAAATTTAGACCAGAATCAGTACTATATTGTATCAATCATGTCCAGTCGGACACTTGATTTAATGGATCAAAAGCAATTAATAGTGATCACACACAAAGTAATCGAGTGGGACACAGACCTGTATCCTACAGAAACACAAAAAAAAACAATTACAAACGTTTTTCAGGCAAAACAGGGAAAAACTTTTAGCCAATATAAATAAACTTGGCAAGCTTTTTGAGTAAACAGTGATTGCACTTGTTTTAACAAATCAGTTTAACGTGCAAGCTGTTTAAAACGTTAACAATGTTTCAATACATTACTAGATACTTGGATCATCATCAGGACAGGGAGCATTTTAGGTCTGAGGTAATAAGCTGCCTGTGGAGACATTGGAGCGGGGAGGGAGGCAGGACACACAGAATTAAATGTAAATGTAAAAGATTTAGAGTGCAAGGCCTACGGGATCAATGGCCTTGTTTGTAACCAATGCGCAAGGGTAAGGATCGAGGTGCCTACAAACAGTCATGCTGTTCCCGGGTCTATGGTGGCACTCAGGTCAGAGAATCTGTGAATTATGGTGAGGACCGAGTAATGGTTGAATAACAGCTTAAGAAAAAAAGCTCCAGTGGCTTGGTGTGTGTAAAAAATTGAATCTATAGGTGAATTGCAAGGATCAAGGTGCCTGCATTTACTCATGCTGGTGCGGGTGTTGGTGGCGCGAGTCAGGGGAGTGGGGGATCGCATGTTATTTTGCACAGATGCGTCAGAGCTAAGGGTGAGCTTCGAGATGGGTGGAAAAGGTGTTTTAAACTAGGACGGATGAGCGGTCGCTTGAACGGAAGATGAAACAATTGAACCGCAAGGAATAAAGCACTGACCTAGACCAGAGGAGTGGAGGATCAGTGTGAGAAGGGGAGTGAAATTTGCATCCTTGTGGTGTGGAAGACACTACAATGAGCGGTCTTAAAAAGAGATGCGGGGTTGGTACCTATTACGGCTATGAAGGCTGGGTGCCGTACTGTAAAAATTCCATGAATTAAAGGAGGTGCTTACCTAGGTGGAAATCCAGAGGCGGCTTTTATAGGAACCCTTACAACAGAAATAAAGGCAACCTTGTATTGATGGCCGAAGGGTGTCCGAGTTAGTACGACTCGATACAGGCGCTGGCTGTGTGCCGATCACACATGCAGCCTGGGGAGGAAAAGAATACTGGAGTCGGTTCAGGTTCACGAGCGGCGGGTTGTCAAGGTTCAGCCAGTGGTCTAGCGCAGTTGCTGTGCGTGCTTACCGGTAGTGTGAAGTGGTGTGTGTCAATCTGATCACGAGCTCAATGGCTGGGATGTAGAGACGGTGCGGTCGAATTAAAATAGAGTGATGCCGCACACGTGGTCAATGGAGAATGTGCGGCGTTCATGTTGGGTGAGGAGAAAAGTGTAAAGCGTGAAGGGATTGGATCAAGGATGAGCCCGGTAAAAAGACTAAGTAGGAAAATAGAGCAGTGGAGGGAGTACCAGATACAAACAATTATTGTAGTTCGCATATGTAGAGTACCAGATAATTATTGTAATTCGTATATGTAGAGTCGATAATTGCTTTTACAATTTACGGAAACAATTTAGCAATATAGGAAAAGCAGTAAGAGGTAAAAAAAACAAGGTTATGAGGTTTGGCATACGGGAATTGTGAATACAGCTCACCAATTAAAGATTTGCAATTTGGACAAATGAAAGTAGGAATAACCGTCAATGTTATCAGAGCAAAGTCGTCCAGTCTTCATTTCTGTTCAATCCGTTTCTGATACTGTCCAGATGGATAATTAGCTTCAGTTCCTCTTTATTCAAGAGTTGTGTCAAATCAGCTCCTCTGGCTGGTAGTTTTACAGTATTTTGGACCGTCCATCTGATATCGTCCTCTTTATGGCCCGCAAGGTTGAAATGCTGGACCAGGGGCGCATTTGGTGTTTGGCAGCGAATCCTGCTGCGATGCTGTCCAATGCAGCTTTTGACTTTCTGCATGGTGTGTCCAATGTAGTTTTTCAGGCTTGGGCATTGTATTGAATAAATGATGTTACAAGTGTTACAGTTAGAAAAGGATTGTGACTTGATAACATTATTGAAAGTGAAAACGTTGCCTTCCATAGTAAAATTACATACATTACAGTTACTGCATTTTGAGTGTCCCACTAGAGGCGTGAGCCCCCAGTATGCATCTAGTGTGAGGGGTTGTGTGGCACTAGGCAGTGCTGCTCGTACCAGGTGGTCTTTCAAATTGCGACTTTTGCGAAATGCAAATAATGGACTTTCAATGTTTGAAATCCGAGCATTAAGTGTTGGCCAATGTTTGAGAATGGATTTTCGAATTGGATTAGAAACCGGTGAGAACGTTGTGACACAGACTATTCTGTTGGTGTTGTCTTTGACCTTGGGTGATAACCGGATTTCTCTCGGGCAATACCATGTTTGCTTTTGGGCATTGCGAACCAAGCATTTAGGGTAGCCACGTGCCTTCAGTTTGGTTGATAAAATAGAGGCTTCTTGAAAATAGTCTTCTTTTGTAAAGCAATTATGCCTGATTCGCAAGAATTGGGAATAAGGTAAGGATTCACGTAAGGCTCTCGGATGATTGCTTTCATACCGAAGAAGCGTGTTACCCTCCGTGGGCTTTCTGTAGAGTTTAGTCAATAGTTCACAGCTAGAATGGTACATAGTGAGATCCAAGAAAGCAATAGAGGATCGGTCTAGAGATACAGTGAATTGTAGTCCCAGGCAATTGTTGTTTAGCCAATTTAAGAATTGACAAAGTGTGACTTTGTTGTTGTGCCAAATTAAGAAAACATCATCAATATAGCGGCGCCATAATGTGATGCCGGAGAAGAAGAGATTTGTGGGTGATAGAATGACTGTGGTCTCTAGGAAATCCATGAAAAGTATTGCTAGATTGGGGGCAAAAACGGCCCCAATTGAAGTGACCTTGAACTGTTGGTAAAACTTATTATCAAAAGTGAGAAAAGTACCTGGTGAGACAAAGGTCAAGGAGCTGGAGTATGAAAAGTGTCGGAACAGTTTGGGGCCTGGGTCTGGAGTTTAGAATGTTTTGGATGACGGTGAAGGCAAGGACCTGAGGGATGTTAGTGTACAAGGATTCGACATCCATTTGTACACAACAGGTCCAATGTCTGGTTGAAAGGATGGTGTTCCACCAAATTTATCATGGCCATACTGTCCCTGACATAACACTCAGTCTTAGATGAAAAAATCCACATACTGGCCGAGTGGTTCAAGTATAGAACAACACCCTGAAACTATAGGGCGGCCAGGAGGACTAGTAAGGCTTTTATGTATTTTTGGTAATGTGTAAATCACCGGCATTCTAGGTGATTTTGCGTTTAAGAATTGGAATTCTTTGGGGCTAAGGTAACCTTCTGTTTTGGCATCAGTAGTAATTTGCTAAATGAGTCCTTGTAGTTCCTTGGTGGGATTGGTGGGAAGTCTACAGTAGTGGTCAGTATTCGATATTTGGCACAGGATTTCTGCTTTGGAGGAGTCTTTTTCTTGTAGTACAATACCTTCAAGATGGCAGGTCCAAGGTGCCACTATACAGGCATGTCTTCAGATTCTTGGCCCCTCTTCTACCTAGCAGGGACAAATTGGCTTTCCATCCTACTGTGAGTGGAGCCTAGCTGGCTAGGAGTTTCCTGGGTATGAACACAGGAAGCCCTTCTTGGCATCTCCAAATCGAGGGCAGTGCTCATCTGTAAACTGTTGCCCTCCACTCCAAGCATTTCCTTGTCTTCTACCCAAGAGTCTGTTGTGTGTTCCAGGTTATCCACACGGTCTCCTGTTTCTTTGTCCCACAGCCTATCCTGGAGACAGGACTTGAATTCAGTTTTGAGGGAGCTGATTTTGGAGCGGATATCCTTCAGGAATTGGTCTATGTAGTCCTGTGTAATAGGTACCGACAAGAATCCCGCAGCCGCTGTTGGTGGGGTGCTTTCTTTCAGGTCCATCTGTTGAGGTTTTGTGCCAAAGTGACGTGACAGAATTCTCCTTGGCAGACTTAGGGCATAACTGTTTTGGTGCAAGGGTACGGGAAGGCGGAGACACTCTCCACCTCACTGCCTAGACAGTTCCAGAGGCATCGGGCGAGTACTGAGGCAGTCAGGCCCAGCTGGTTTTTGAGGGCACCCTCATCTGGAGCTCTCAAGGATTACAGGGAGGAGTCACAGGTACATTGCTCGTAGTGGCATGTGGGGGGGGCACACCCAGTAAGACCCACTGAGTGTGTTGTGAAGTCTGTGGTTGCCCGATGGGTCACAGGGCACCCACCAGTTGCTAGACTCCCCAGGGGTGACTGAGGAAGTTCTCAACAAGCAGTACTGTGTGGGCACTCCTTATAGAGGACGGTCTAATTTGCTGCGCCTTGTGTGGAGGGGTTCACAAAACAGCTCCTCAGGTACAAACATTGTCTCTGTTTGGGGTGGGGGACAGTGTAAGTCCACAGGTCAGAGCCCAATGAGCAAGGCCCAGGAGCTTCAGGGTAGTGCTACCAGTAGCGTAGGCCCTCAAGTGCAGTAGCTGGCAGAGGGGGTAGCAGGGAGGTGAGGCTCAAGGGCAGGTCGATGTCTCCATTGTAGACCAAACAGTTAATCCCAGCCATACCCCTTGCTTCAAAGGGTAGTTCAGTGATCCTGCCCTTGGTTCACCGACACCCCTGCACCATTCAAATCACTCATTCTGGGGTGGGGGGGGGGGAATTGGCATCGGAAGCCCATTCCATGGCTGTGTGTTTTTACATGGGGGGGGAGGGGGGGGGGGGGGGGTTGCGGCCATCCAGACAAAAACGGAGCAGGAGGAGGCTGAGTGCCACCGGTGGCCAGGTGCTATTGTGGATGGCCTGGGCCTGAGGCTTTGCAGGATGCTGTATGTTCCTGCGGTGCCTGTCTGAGAGAGCGGGTGGGGGATGGTGTGCCTGCCTTCCGGAGACTCATCGGCCTAGAAGAGGTTACTGTTCTCTGTCTGTGGGCGCAATCCTCTGTGGTCACGGGCGACAGCAGGGTGCAGGAGGAGAGCAAAGTGCTGTAGACCCATGCATCGATCAGATCACTCACTGCAGGGGGAGGGAGGAGGCCTTGCTCCAGCGATCAACCTCTTGCCTGTACCCAGTGGGATCACCGCCAATGAGGGTCCTCTGGTCAGACATTAAGCTGGCGCTCCTTCAGCTGGCGCAGATGGAGATCACTCGCCCTCTCTGTCCAAGCGCCAGTGTGGATGGCTCTGGCTGTGAGGCCAGGGCCCGATGCAGGGTGATGTGTGCTCCCAGGCTGCTCTCTCAAAATGGCGGGCTGGTGATGTCACGCTTGGGCTCGGGAGACTTGTTGTGGCTGTAGTGTTTGCTGTTGCGCATCCCAGCCCCTGTGGACAACCCTCTGACGGCACAGGCAGCAGTAACCTGCAGGAGGCGTATTTTGGGGCAATCCAGGGATGATTAGACAGCATGTGAGGCCATGGGAGTCTGGAGACAAGACACCACGTCTTACTTCATTACCGTTCTGGCCACAGTCCGCCCCCAATGAAATTCTAAGGGGTCTACTGTCTCCATCCTCCTTCACTTTGGTATCTGGGTCTCAACGCTCATGCCACAGAAATGCAGTCAAAGCACTTCAATTGTCTGGGGATGATGTATACACCATCCATCTTGTATTGTTCTAAATCAAGTGGCACCCAAATATCAACCACACTGCTCCCATTACTCAGACTCTCACCATATACAGAGTTACTTACATAAATGTACTCAACATGCACAAAGGATGTTGGTGCAAAGATCTAAGGTTCAAATAACAGCTCAGCGTTATGAGAGGGGTTAGCTGACTAGCCTCTCTGTGACAGAGAAAAAGGTCTAGTCACACTATTTACAAAATTTGGTACACTGCCGCTTTGTGTGTCTCACTCAAGGCATGGACAGTATTTCTATACCCATTTTGAGGATATGCTTTGCCCACCCCTTCAAGCAGAGAACAGGTTCCTGACCTCGCATTAACAGGGTCCATCCTAGGCCTCTGTGCACATTCTGGATTAGTGTAATGGCAGGGCCAAAGAAAAAAGTCAGGAAACCAGTTTCATAATCAGTAGACCACTCATGGCAGGTTCACCAAACAGGGGACCCTCCTGAATTCGAAGCATATGAGAGGAATGTTCTATTCTGTTAGATCTGTTTGCTATCTTGGCATCGCATTACTTCTAATCAAAAGAAAAGCGTCTTCTTTAACTGTGATATAACCACAAATGATTTCTAATTTCTAACTGCTGTTGTAGGTCTTTACATGAAACAAAGTAACCTTATTCTATGGTACCCCAAATCTAAACAAACCAGATTGTGTAATTAAAAAATATTCTGCTGAATTATTCGCCTATAATGCCATCCTTAGATTGATAAATCCTACAGATGTCACTAGAAGCCGTCATTCATTGCTAACTTTTCCTCTCCGTTTCTTTTATTTGGAGATATTTGATCAAATGCTGGATCTCATCCATCTGTAGACAAAATTAGTAAAACTGTCATTGGTTGCATATATTTTGCTTATTAGAGAAAATGTAAAACTGGTGAGTCTACATAAAAATGAAAAGTTTGCATCCATCACAACAGGGGGGCAGAAGAGGTGTACTTACGTGCTTTTCGATGAATGCCCTCCACTCGGATCTGCCGCAATACTCCTGGAAATCTTCGTAGAAGGTGGGACTGCCATTAGTGGGTGGCAAGGAGGGCAGGTGGTACTGAAGGTGCAAGGTCTCAAAGCACTGGTCCATCAGTGTGCGAATGATGGGCACCAACCAGGAGAACATCTCAGTCTTAGTACAGAGAGACTGCATCAAGGGGGCCTCCAGCTTGCCAAGCAGATAGCAGGCCTCGTCTCTCTTCGTGATAGAGGCCGTCTGCAGCAGGCTGTGGAGCTTCACATATGCTGAGGAGTGCATCTAGGGTTCAATGAAAAATAACCTTTAAGTGGTGCATTGACCACATGTACTACTTACTTCCAACACAAAACCGAGACACTCTCAAAGACGCTTTAAAGTACTGTAAATTTAGTTTAGGAAAACACATGACAGACAGCTCATTTTTTGATGAAAAAGCCCTAAACAGACCCTTTAGAAATAAGCAGTTATTACATTTTTACGTAAAGTTTATAAAAACAAAAGGCGGACTATGATTAGTTCAATTTGAGACTGATATGAGATTTAACTTTTATTGCTAAAATGTTGGCAGATGAGTTGGTTTAACAAACCAAGATTACTTTGCCTAATACTTCGCTGGCAGAGTACCAGCGGCACACAGATGTACCGAAGCAATGCCTGTGCATGTAAAAGAGTAACTTTTGCCCTGGAGTGAATTGAGATCCGCAATGTGGTGACCATGTTAAATCCCTCTGAAAGGACTAACTTGGTTGACTCTTACTTCTTTTCTAACCAACTTATCACTTGGGTTGGAAGTCCTTGAATTGGCGTGTGCTCTTCCAACAAGTAGAGGAAACTGTTTACAAGTCATAAATACTGGACATTTGTGACTCGGGCTACTCAGATGTATGCACCTGACGCCCCCTGAGTTATACTTCTACTCGGGATTACAGAATGTCCTTAGAGTTGGTCAGTTTTTGATTGAAAAAGAGACATCTCTGACTGAATGGGGGTAAATCAGGGGCTTTGGTGATCATCACCTTGACAACTTCACAAAAATCTGAGACAAACGCAGAAAGAAAGACTTCAATATCCAGACCTGTCCCCTCCAAATTTCAATGTCGTAATGCTACTTATTTGAGATATAAACATACGGTTATACTTAGTTGCTTTGAGCTGAGTTGTGTGAACTGCTCTTTATTTTAATTTTCACTTATTATGCCTGGCTTCATAATTACACTCCCAGTTTCCCATTTTTACTGATTTGTTACAGATGAATACAGACAGATCTCTGTGTGTTTCTTTATTTTTTACTTTTAAAAGTTGAAAAATACACAAAGTTGCCCTTCTTTTGATTGACTCTCCGTGCTGTTATTCACATTATGTGTCAATAGCTGTGTAGATGGACAGTCAGCATGGAGTTTTAGAAAACGAAACAAGAGTTCCTTAAAGACTGCATACGTTTGTGCTATAATGCAGTAAAGGATAAGTGCACATTTATTGGATAAAGAAAGTTGAAATATACCTATTACAACTTAATTTAGTCACAAAACACACAACAAATATGGATATGTAGGAAAGTGCCCCTTTTTGCCTGGTTGGCCCCCACTTTTTGCCTGATGTTGATGCTCTTTGACTAAGCGTGCCCAGGGCTCCTGCTGACTGGGGACCAAGGGCCGATGTTCTTTGCCTGAAACTGTACCTTTGCAACCCCAATTGGCAACTCTCTGGCCAAGTGTAAGTCGCTTGTCAAAGGTACCATGGGTACCAGGGGCACTGTGACCAGGGAAGGCCCCTAAGTACTGCAGCACATATTGTGCCACCCTTAGGGATCCTATACCTTAACACACATACACTGCCCTTCCAGAAAGCGTATTTTGGAACAGAGAAAAGTGAAGAGTCGACATGGCACACATACCTGTGCACCACGCCTACAACCCACTGCTTATGCTACAGGTAAGACCCCCCTCTAGCTGGGTGATATACCACTGGTTAGGGTACTGGTGCATGAGCCCTGTACCCCTAGTGTCTAAGTCCATTCTTAGAGTTTGTAAGTACAGTAAAGCAATTAAGAGTATATGGTCTGAAAGTTTGTCATTAGGAACTCCACAGCACCATAATGGCCTTACTTAATTCTGGGAATTTTTGTATGAAATTTCTCAGCAGATTAAACCCACACTGATGTCAGTGTGGGATTTAATGCCAAATGCGCTCAGAGGGCATCTTAGAGATGCTCCCTGAAAAACGACCTAACTCTAATGTCCTGGCTGCTCACCAGCTGCCACCCCCAGACATGATTCTGGACCCCGGGTCGAGAGCCTCCCACTCTCAGGTTCCTGAAACAAAGTACATCCTGGGTAGAGGTGATAAACCTCCTCACCCAGGATGGGCAGGGTCCACGAAGAGGAAGCTTCAAAGGCTTGCTGCATTTGGGACCTGACCCAGCCATTTGTTTCTCCCAGCAACTGGCCCCCACCGGTTCTAACCCCCACTTTGGGAGGGAGAATCATCAGGAAAATCAAGATAGGAGGAGAGGTATACCCATCTTTGCCAACCCCACCCCTCGGGTGGGGGAGGCGAGACAAAGCACAACACTCAGTCCACGCTATCTTGAAGATGGGGGACCCAAACAAAGTGAGGCTTATGCCCCCCTTCCCACGGAAGGGTGGCATAATAGGGCTTGTACCCACCCCAAAGGAGGGACCCATTGGTCCCGACTTGTACCCACCTGAAATAACCCTACATTTTGAATTTAGGGGCAACCCGAACCTTGCCTCCTCAGACAAGCAAGAAGAAGAAGGGCCGAAGAGCCATGCTGAAGAAAGAAGAGGACACCAACTATCTTGGCCCCAGTCATACCGGCCTGTCCTGACCTCAACCTGCTCCAGTGGAATCCTGGCATTTGCAGCAGCAAGAAGCCCCTCCATAATCCATAAACCAGAGGACCTGCCCTGCCTTCACTACAAAGACTAAGGGCCATATCTATGATGGCAGCTTTGTGATCACAAACGCCAAATTTTGGCATTTGCGATCGCAAAATAGCTAAGTGGTATGCATGTAAGCAAAACAGCCTTGCAAAATAAGAAATCGCAAATTTGCGATTCCCTATTTTGCGATTGCATTTAAGGAATCGCAAATTGCGATTCCTTAAATGCAATTTATGAGGCCCAGAAAAAGTGCAATTTGGCCATAAGGAATCGCAAATTACCACCAACTTCAAGTTGGTGGTAATTTGCGATTTCTTTGAAAAATTAACTTTTTTGCATTTTTCTAAGTGCCTTGTGGCACACAAATCTGCCCTTTGGGCATGTATGTGTGTCACATGGGCACTCATGCACATTTCAGGGGTGCAACAGGGTGTCCTTTTGACATCCTGACACCCTTGAAATTGCATTCTCAATTTGCGATTCTCTAATTGAGAATCGCAAATTGAGAATGTCTTCCCATTCATACCTATGGGCCTCTAGGCCCAGAGGAATGAATGAGGAGGTATTCCTTAATTGCGAATTGCAATTTGCGGTTCACAATTAAGAAATATGTAGGATTCGCAAAATTATTTGCAAATCCTACATACATAGCATTTTGCGATTCTCAAATAGCGATTCTCTAAAAATTGCTATTTGAGATTCACAAAATGTAAATTTCATACATATGGCCCTATGTCTCCGGTGTGCACCAGACTTGCTCATAGGACAAGACACTGGCTCTGGCTGAATCCACGAGTCTGCACCACTCTGTACGCCGACATCCACTGCCCGAATTTGAGTGTCCCAACAGTACAAGAAGGTAGCCCCAGCGATCTTGACCTGGGCCCTGGTGATTTCTGACCTACCTCACGCCCACTGCAGCCTCTATCAGGACGGTCCCCCCGACCATGACCAGAGCTGGTAAGGAAACTTGATGCCTCAAGACATCAATGGGCCCAACGCCCCACAGCCTTGGATGGCCCAACTGACGGTGTCCAGGAAACCTCTGTGTCCTAGCAACCACCTTCATTCCATCTTATCTCTCCAACCATTGGTCGCCTCCAGGAATCCTCCTTGCCACATCCTGTAGTGTTTGTTCTGACCAGAGATCTCCTATTGAAAACAACAGGGCACCCAATGCTGATCCAGCACCCTGCACCCGGCCACCCCTGTGCCGCTGAGGGTGCCCCTTGTGTGCTAACTTGGATCCCCCTTTGCCTGGAGTTTAACCCGAAGAGCTTTGCTCCCTCAACCCAGTGACCTGCCCGACTGCAGCCACCAACCAACAGCCCTCTAGCCCCGTAGCCTAACATTGGGCCTTAGCACTCTGCACTCCACCATCATAGTGACGCTGGGGGTGCTTTTTAAGTACATACTAAACCCTGGGTGAACCCTTGTTCTACACCCAGAAACTCGACCCTCCACACCGTTTTCTTACCTGCAAACCAATAACCTAATTTTTCTCCATAGGATTGCATTGACTGGTTTCCTCTGAAAAACCTTTAAGTGTTGAGGGTGTTTGCATGGCAAACCTAAGTAACTGTGTTTTATTGAAAACGTATTTTACTAGGAAATGTCCCAGTGTAATATCTAGGCATAACACACTGAGTAGAAAAAGTCATCTAAAAAGTACCCCAAAAAGTTATCTGAAAAGTAACCACAAAGAAATTATAAATACTTAGGGGCACATGCATCAAGCTAGGCAATTGCGATTCCTTAATAGCGATTATTAAGGAATCGTTATTAAGGATTCGCAATTGTCTATGCATGTAGGTTTTGCAAAAATATTTGCAATTCCTAACACATTCCTTAAATGCAAATCGCAAAATGAGGATTCGCAATTAAGGAATGCCTTCCCATTCATTCCTATGGGCCTAGAATGCAATTTGAAGGGTGCCAGGGGCCTTTAAGGCCACCCTGATGCACCCCCAAACTTGGCATGTATGCTCATGTGGCGCACACAAATGCCCTAAGGGCATAAGTGTGCGCCACATGGCACTTTGAAAATTGCAGTTTTGTGCATTTTTTCAAACCTTTTGCAAATTACCATCAACTTGCAGCTGATGCACATTTAGGAAAAGGCTTTGATGCATTCCAAATAGGGAATCTCAATGTGCGATTCCATAACAGCATTCGCAATTTAGGTAATCGCAAAATTTGCGATTACCTATATTGCAAATGGGTTTTGGGTTCATGCATCCCAATTGCCTAAATACCGGTCGCAAAAGGGGCAATTCTGAGAATCGGCTCGTTTGCGATCGGTATTTAGGTTGATGCATGTGCCCCTTACTGTTTTGAAATATTCTACAAACCTGTAACAAAAGTCATTTTCATCCAGCTTGCCTGTTGATCAATCTACTTTGAAAAGTACGATTCGATTTACCTGTACCAAGTCCTGCTTGGTTCTAAAAATAGAATACAACTAAAGAAATATTTTGAATACAATTGGTCTGAGTTCAGTCTTTGAGTGTGTGACATCATTTCTTGCCTGTGTGTGTACAATAAATGTTTAACGCTATCCTCTGATAAAGCCTTACTGCTCGCCCACACTACTACAAATAGAGATTAAGGTATTATCTATCTACTTTAACCTCTGTAAGCCTTTGGGGATCCACCGGACTCTGTGCCACACTAAGTAGTGTCCTTCAGTGCCAGAGACTACTATGGCAATGTATTTTTTTTTTTAGACCAAACATTTTTTGGGGTTTTAGACAATTCTTGTCAGATTGTCTAGGTCCCAGCAGCAGACTTACAAAGCTATGACAAAACACGCACTGGGAAAGCCAAAAGGCTTACATTTAAGCCCAGACCCACTGATTTTACTAATGCTTGTTTATTTACCTGGAATGTTGAACTACCATTTGGTAACCGCAACAAGCATGACTGACTAGTTCGCTATACTTTTTTACTTTGTGTCATTTCCTTACCAAGTTGAGTTTTATTCTGGGACACGTTTGCTGTGGTGATTTATGTTTTTATCTGAAGGCACTGCTGTCAGGGTTCATATCATGCAGCCATTTCTGACAGACAGAATCAGCAGTGTGGCGAGATCCCCTTCAAAGAAGGGGGGCCACAGAGCCTGCGTATTCATGAACTTAATGGTGTAAATGACTCCATGGATGAATAGTGGACATGGAACACCCTGCCCACACAGCTGCGACAGACCCAGGACCTGCTGTCCTTCAGGAGACTTCTCAAGACCTGGCTGTTTGAGCAGTAGCTTCTCCCCCACCCCCGCTCAGGGCCTTGAGACCCTCACAAGTAGTGTGCTCTACAAATGAATGATTGATTGACTTATTGACAACGCCAAGGTTAGAACCATGGTGAACTATACTAGTGGGTAAAGGGGGTGGGAAACCTATGAAAAATGAGCAGCACACTGGGGAAATGAATTTTATTTTCATGCCCGAGCAGAGAATCGATCTGATTTACACAGGAACTAGGCCTCATTCAAACTGCTCTTGGGATACCATGACATGTAAGGAATGCCGTAAGTAGTTAAATCAAAAGCCGCAGTCTGAACCCGCTGGAGCTGCTCGCTTGAATGAGGCAGGAGACCTAGAAAAAAACCACTAATGAAGATCCACGTGGATGTCTCCTCTAGCCAAGGCTAAAAAGTATTTTTAAGGAAGTAAACGTCCTCCTTCTGTCCTCATCAAGAGAATTTGGAAGAGGAGTTCACCTGGGTGACTGCGGTGGGCCAGTAGAGTGGTCATATTAACCCCAAGGAGTGTTTTTGTTCAAGACATGGACTGGAAGGATTCTCCAGATGGAAGGTACCAACTCAAGTACATGCCTCTCTTCCCCAAGTCTTAGGCATCTTCCTTCAGTTTGTAAAGTCTTCAGGTCACGGATGTAGTCCATTGAATACTACTCTCCCTTCCGTTCCCCATTGTGCGTGTTCAGACTGACTCTATTCAACCAGGTACTGACCCACTGAGAGACAACCACATGAAGGTCAACCCATCGTGGGACAAACTCATCAAGTGGGATGGGGGGGGGCAATAAAATGAAAAAACAAAAAACACAAACCCTCTGAAACATATTTTAACAGCAAAAAAAACTGAATTACAACAATGCAGTTCAGCTGGAATCTATTACTAAGGGAAATATAGGTTGCAAAACCCAGGCGTGAGCAGAAACGGGAAGTACACATTGATGGCTGCAGCATGGCGACAGTAACTGGAGCTTCACAATGTAACAGCTGCTGAGCAAACACGGGCTGTTGGGCTGTGGTGGATGGAAGGGATGCTGCAGCTGGTAAGCACATCCAGAGAGAGGGGGATAAAGTGAAGAGAAAGCACACAAGGGGCAATGGTTTTGCAGCTGAGGGGAATAAAGGAAGTCAAACAAGGCAATTAAGGTAATCAGGGGAAGGCACAGGAGGCCCCTGTAATAAATTATAGGCAATCAACCACGAGTTGCTGAATACGTATGAAATCAATAACACTCAAGGGTTAAACATAATAATTCAATAGGTAGATCAACTAGCCTCATTTGGTAAGTTAATAAATTGTTGCGTCAGTGCCTGCTATAAAAATATCCTTCATTTACCACAGTGTCAACTTTATCGCAAGTGAACTAAATCATACGGTGCTGTAAATGCGCAGCAGAATGAAGTTTTCCTGAAATATCTTCTGCATACCATATTACTCTTTGAGGATTTTTTTGTGGGTTTTGTCTCAAGTGATCAACAAACTTTTTGGGGATACACATTTTCCCTGAGAAACATGCACTTGCAACTTGAATAGTTACAAGCCCCAAGCTAAGCTTATACTATACCTTCTAAATACCTGAATAAAAGTATTTGAAATTGAAAAAAAGTTTCATATTGATACTCAGGCACATGCATCAACCATTTTTGCGAGCACAAATGGTGCAATTCGCAAAAATCAGCAGTTTGCGCCCGCAAAAAGGGCATTTGCGATGCATCAAGGCACTCGCAATTTGAGAATTCGCACTTATTTGCGATTTCTCAAATTGCAATTGCATGTAAGGAATCGCAATTTGCGATTCCTTAAATGCAATGCATGAACCTCTTTAGAAAAGTGATTTCGCTAATAGGGGCGCAAATTACCGTGAAGTTGCACTTGATGGTAATTTGCACATTTTTCAAAGTTTCATGCTGCGCACACACATGTCCTTGGGGCAGGTGTGAGCTCAACATGGGTGCACATCACTATTTCAGGGGTGCAACAGGGTGTCATTTTGACACCCTGGCACCCTTGAAATTGCATGCGCAATTTGCGAGTACCTTTTGGTACTCTCATATTGCGCATGCAATCTTCCATTCATTCCTATGGACCTATAGGCCGATAGGAACGAATGGGGAGCCATTCCTTAATTGCGACTCGTAATTTGCGAGTTGCGATTAAGGAATTTGTAGGAATCGCTATTTTCTCAGCGATTCCTACATGCATAGGCATTTGCGCTTCCTTATTAGCGAATCCTTATTTTTCTCTAATAAGGAATCGCAAATAGCATGTTTGATGCATGTGCCTGACTGTTTCGAGCTTTGGACTTCAAACCAAAGAAAATATTTCTCTTGGTAAAGAAACTTGGTAAGGAAGTTGGTGAATTGGGGCACAGCTGCTTACGTGCAATGCTTCTCCTGTGAACCCCTTTACCTGAGTGTCTTCCAGCATGATGTAGCCAATAATGATCCTTATACCAATCTGGGCCATCTCCTTAAGGTCCGAGGTCCCATTGGACAAGTGATGCCACACCCCCAGCCTGTCCAGCAGGCTGGTCACACCTTCAAAGACCTACACAAGGGAAGAGGAGAGCATTAGAAGTTATGCATTGTTTGCTCTGAAAGTGCAAGAGAAGCTTCCTCCATGTTCTTTCAAACACATACATACATAAAAGTGAGAGAAATCGGCTATTTCAAACAAAATCGCCAATTCAACAACCTTTGCTTCTAGTGCAGATATTAGTAGGCATTCAAATGATCTTCTCACCAGGGAGTTTCTTAAAATAAAGCTTAATCCACCTGAGCCATGCTTGTCCATCCACTCTGGGAGCAACTTTGAGTCTCATTGGGTTTTATTGTCATTTAGCTTTACGCATCATAAGGTATCCATACCGACCTAACTAAATCCTCCTTAACCAAATGTCTCCCACCCTTCTATTAACTCCTATGAACCCTACCCTCATAACCCGCCTCTAACCACCCAGCTTCGCAACCAGCTTTCTATTAGCCCTCACAAGGTCACTCATTCTGACATGTCTTTCCAAAAAAGGTATTGGTACCTTTCCATTAACCCTAGAACCTCAATCACCTTGGACGTGTGAAGCCTCCATCATCCTGGTTGAAGTTGTCTTGAATTGGGCTCTATAACTTATTGAAGTTGTAGGTCTCATCCATTATATCAATTGCCAGTTCGTCGTGGCACAATGACGTTCTAACCATAACGAAAGGACCAGCTGTTTTGCTACTAAGAGTAGGCGTGATATTGTTTAGCCCTGTTGGGGATAAGTTTCCCCAGCAGCTGGCTCCCTAAAAATGTTCGTATATGGGCACCTCTCTATTTCTCTACCTGTAGCCTGGGAATTGCCAGACAATATCTCCACACAGAATTAAGTAAACCTAGGTAAAAGAAGATAGCATATGCATTATCATTCCAGTCTCACCACAGCTTCTCCAGTCGTTGATGGATTTGGAGTCCTCCATTCTGTATAGTCTTGCTGGGGTGTAAATCCACCTATGGAGGATCTTCTAAAGCTTCTCTTTACACTGTGCATGGTGTGATCAATATGATGTGCACCATTTAGGGTTCTTACCTGATCTGGCTATCAAGGAGATGGTTGCTTTCACCACAGAGGGTGTAATTTGTGCCATAATTTAATTTATGCCATGACTGGAAGTAGTTCAGGAGAAAACTTTTTATAAAAGGTGGGTGTAAAATCATCTGGACCTGGAACTTTGGCTGGTTTCAGGTTTTGATAACCCCCAACACTTCCAATTTAGTTATGGTTTGGAGGCAACGTTAGACTTCGGAAAGTGACAAAGTGCAGTTTCATAGACCATTATTTGGAGGGGTGCTATCTTTTCAGATCATGGTGTTTCATTGACTTTCACTCTTATATTCCCATCAACTGCAGGACTCAACATGATCCCTAAACCTCCTTATTCTTTGCAACAGCAGGTCCCTCAAGCCTCACAGCCTTATTCTGTTCATAGGACACACTCATCTACAGCCAGAGTCCCAACCTTGCTTAGTGGGTAGGAATGCACCCAGGGCCAGACAGGGGACATTAGCCCCACAGCGATTGCCTGCACAGTTGTGTATTTTCCTACTGCAACCAATCTTTCCCTTTGTGCAAGGAATACATCTGTGTTCATATTTAGTTTTAGATTTTTTGTGTGTGTATGGTACAAAGAACATATTTATATATTTATTTGGGGTATTCATTAACAAATCGCTTTCCCAAAATATAGAAAATTACATTAAAAAATGACAGGATAACTTTACCATAAAATACAGAAAACAGAGTAGATAACTTCGTAAAACTTGAGCGATATGACAGATGAAAAAAAGGGCAACATTTGATCACAATAACCAGGTCTAAATTAGGCTCACACTCAAGGTAATCATATAAGTGCAAGATATTCGCTGAATGAAATATTGAAAAACTTTACAAAGAAAGGTTGAGTTGCATTACTCTATAGGACTGTTACCACTGGCAGAGAAAAGAAAATACGCCTTTGACCTGTTTGAAGACTTCTATCAACTTAGATTCAAAGTTAAGAAACCTTCTAGTCAGCTAAGGCCTTGGTACTATAATGCGCTTGCTTTTGAGTAACCCACAGCTGCTGTTCACCTATTAGATCCAAGCTTGCTCCACATCATGAAAACTCCCCTAAAATGTAATGTTCCTTTGTTACATGTAAACATCACACGTACTCCCACATTGAAAGGAATTCACCAAGGGCAGTAATAATGACTTGCTTTTTGCTCCGCCTGCCACCACTTGAGCTCCTCCAGTGAACCGAACAATATTAGGTGTGCACATCTATTAGTTAAGGCATGGTCTATTGAAGCAAATCCTGCACCCTTCTTTAAGTTTTGTCTATTAGTGTTGGCCCCATACATACTTTATTATTCGATGGGTGAGCTGTGACTTGTTCAAATCACATACCTTCTCGCTCCAGAGGGTTTGATTGTTGTGTCCCTCTGAGAATAAGAAGTCTTGGAGGAGTCGCAACAGCTTAAGTACATTCTGAGTGTGGCTCGGCAAGGCTGCTGGGGTGGATTCCTTGATATCCGTGAATGCAGACTCCAGCATCATCTCCAGGAGGCTGCAAGTAAGAAGACCGTGTCACACAGCTCAAATAAAGTATTTCCAACAGGTTATTCCACAACTAGACCTCTGTCAATATCCTGTCTCTAAGATAAGCCTTCTTACTTTAGTTTCCCGCTAAGCCCTTCTTTAAGAGGCTGGTAGGGCAAGGATCAGCTAAGTCCTGAATATTCTTCTGGAATAAAAGATAAGGTACCAATGCTGCAGATGTTTCCGCACTGTTCAGCAAATATAGCCAGTGGATCAAAGATTTATATATTCCATCCTAAAATCTACCAGTTCTTGGTTACAAAAACTTTCGTAGTGAGCCATCTAGACAGAATAAAAGAAGGCGATAAAAGTATTTTCCATACAAATTCCAGGCTTGATGGTGTCTGATAATTCAAGCACATTTTCTAAGAAACCTGGGAGGGATTCAAGATTAGCTGTTATTTTCTACCCTAGCCTCATGTCCCCCCCACTATTTACTGGATTTTATCAATTTTAAGGAAAACACCAAGCCCACTGAGGCAGTAGATGCCTAGTAGTTCACCTGATCACTAGCTCAACCTCTCACATGCAAGTTAAGACTCACCATAAAAAACATTAAGAATTAATAAAGCTGATTAACAAGTTCCTCTATCTCAGTCTATATGGATAATACATTATTGTAGTGTTTATAATGTGGAGCAAATAAGACGATCACTGAGGGTGTGGTGATGAAGTACTTTCAAAGGAATTTCATGCCCATGACAGCAGATGGAGCATCTTTATGTAGAGGTCATCCAATGCTCCCCGAAATTGCAGGAAATGTACAGACTGGTTAGCTATTTGAGGTCTGGCTGTGCTGGACACTAACCTTCTTTTGATTTCATCCGGAGGCCGCACCAGCTCGCAGGTCATGCCCAGCTTGGTCAAGACTGAAAATACCTGCCCTCTTTCCTTCCATGCCAATTCGTCATAGCCCTCCAAGCCTCGCCACGTCACAGAGAAGATGATGTTTGTAAGGAGGTTGCATAGCTCTTCCTCTGGTGTTTGCTGCCAACAAGAGAACCAACAGCAGCAGCAAGAAGAAGTAAAAATAGAAGGAAATTGAATAAATGAAATTGATTCCAATGAATTAAGATCCTTTCACATTCAATTAGAATACATGGGATTTTCTATCCAAAACATTACCACAAGGAAAATAAGTATTACTATTAGAGCTAACTTAAAAGTAAGGGTGGGCGTAGTTCGCAAAGTAGAGCTACACGAAGCTACGCGAAGTGCACTTCGCACTACGCGAACTTCACGTAGCACTACGCGAGCTGCGTAGTAGCATGTTCGCACTGTGCAAGATGCGTTTTCAATGATTGCACAGTGCGGGCAAGCATCCGGCACTGTGCAATCATTGAAAGCGGCATCTTGCACTGGGCGAGCTGTAGTTTTCTGCTGCTCAAGTAGATTATTACTCGAGCGGCTGCTTTCTCAACGCGAACTGGTAGTTTCTCATTAAGAGCGGTCGTGAGCATGCGCAACCACTCACAATAAGAAACCTTACCTCCCCGCGTTGAGAATCTCGCCGGGATGTCATTTTGATTGCTCGCGGTCGTGAACATGACGTTCAGGACCGCGAACAAGCAAAAAATGAGCGTTAAGCTGCACTACGCGTGTCCGCACTGTGCTACGTGCAGCTCGCGTAGTGCAAAGTTGCGCAAACTTCGCAAACTCCGCGAGCGTAGCGTAGTGCTTCGCCCAGGGTTACTTAAAAGTAACTGCATAGCTACTCCGTCCCTGTTAGGGTGAGCACCCCAATCCAAACAGATACAATTATTTGTCACAGTGAACTTCAACCATAAACTTCACCACCCAAAGAAATATTATAAAATTAATTAAAATGGACTGGTGGCTAGTTACTGCAGACATTCAAGGTGAATTCTGGGTCCAAAGCATTACTAATTTGGAGAGTGAAATATTAAGTTCTTGCACGGACAAACATCTCAACACATCGCCTAACAGAATCTAAACAAGTTTCCTTTGTGAACATGTACATAAATACCTAATTTTATCAGTGCCTTCTGGACAAGGCAAGTAAAGTTGGAATCACGCCATGGCCTGGATTTCAATCAGTGAGTCTTAAGGGTTAGAGCATGAATTACCTGCCTTTGTATCATTCATATAGTGTGTCCTGCCATTGACAGACCCACATAGTGCTCTAATTCATTTTGGTTTCCTGGGATCCATTTAATGTGCATTGTTCATGGGGTGTTAAGTGCAATGTGTCTTATGTGGAAGGTTTTTGGTGATAGGCGCAAGATTTTAATAAGAGCTTCAAACATGTTGCTATGCAAGTCACTGCACATAAGCATGAGTAGCTGGAAGAGAGTGTGAAGAAACCCAGTGGATCACACCTGCCCTTTAAAGAGGGGTCCTTATCGCAAAGATAAGATAGTCAGACTCACCTATATTCACCAAGAAACAACAGGGAGGTGATCCCTTCAAGCACTGTTAAGCAAGCAGGATATTTAAGATTACAATAAATGGGAATGGGCCTATGGGCCTAGTGCTATCCAATAATGGCTCATGAATGAGGTACAAAGGGTGCCTCTATCAAACAGCACGTAATTTCGACAATCGGATGTTTTGCAAGTTCGCCAGATCGTTGACGCACATGGGACAAGCCACTTATGCACGAAAGGCAAGCATGTCTGCACCTAGCCATACCTCTCCCGCACCCAGCCCAAGGAGCCCTGGTCTTTCACCTTCCCGCCACTACCTTGCTGTGACCCTCCATGCCGTCAACAATGGCCCCTCTTCAACACAGTGCTGCCTCACTACACCACACAACAGTGAGGGAGCTTTCTCCTGTGCTTCCTGTAAGATGTCATGCACTTATGCACAGCCACTGCACCACCAGCACCCAATACCCCTCTCTCACACTTACCCTGTCCTACAACCACCCACACAACATTCCACACTTGCATGCATGTTCCTCAACACACGCTCACTCGCTCACAAAACACGCCGCAAACAGCCCCTATTTTCTTCACTGAAACTTTGCAGAACCCTGCATCAGCACCTGGCATCGCAATAGCCATCCCCTCCTCCCTCACCACCAAACACCCCACCCTAGCTACAAGGTTGCCAGACAAGACAGACTTCACAAGCCCAGAGGTGGAATCACCATCATCTGGAAGAATGCCATCCACTGCACCAAATCCATGGACACGTCATCCTCCAACATGAAACATCTGTTGTTCCATGATTATTGCCTTGCAAGAACAAGATAGAGATGAACCATGGGAATGTGCCAAAGAACCTATAAGCAAACGATTTGAAATTATATTGGAGGGAGGGGGCTAAACTTATGATGTATACAATGTAAATGTCTTGATTTATAAACCTAATAAAGTTTGTTTTAAAAAAAACAATTAAACATCTATTGTTCAAGCTCCACATCACAGCCAAGTTCACTCTAAGCGGTACTATAATCTACAGACCACCAGGACCAGGCACCAACTTCAATGACCCCATCACTGACTTTGTCGCACCACTCGCCCTCAATGCCAGAAATTACATTCTACTTGGAGACCTGAATTCCACCTGAAAGACCATGCCGACCGCAACTCAACTCATTACAGACCTTGGAAGCCTGGGCCACGCCCAATTTGTAAAAGAGACCTACACACATCTCTGTACACCTCCAGGACCCTATTTTTACTACTAAAGCAACATCTGATTCAACAGGTCCACATCAGTGAAACAGACGGGCCACAGCCTAGGTAAATTCAGCATCCCCGTCTTAGTACAAAATACACCAGCACCACCACCAAACCGGTCGCCAAAACTGGACCAGCATCACTGACGAGGACTGGAGTACCACTCTCAACACCCACTGACCCAAACATAGCAACAGCTTCCATTAAACCATCAAGAATTTAAACCATAGGATCACATCTTGCACCAACTCGCTGCCACCATGAACTCCATCTACTTAGAGCCAGATCGGACCCCTGGCCCCACCACCCCTACTCCAGAGGACTGCAATAAATATGTGCCATGCTCACACCCATTCTAAATGACTCTACTTCTTCTGCAACCATCCCAGGTGCTTGGAAACATGCATCTGTCCTTCTATTGCTGAAGAAACCCTCTGCAGACCCTTCACCATCCGTCAACTATAAACTGATCTCCCTGCTACCATTACCGGCCAAGGTCTTAGTCAAAATTATCAACATACACCTCACTGAATAGCTCAAGAACCACCAACTCTTCAATACCACTCAGTTTGGTTACAAACCCACCCACAGCATGAAAGCTTCCCTAATTGCCACCATGGAAGACATCAACATGACTCTGGACAGAGGAGAGACTGTGGCCCTCATGCTCCTGGATCACTCCATAAGATTTGACACAGTCTCGCACCCAAACCTCATCCAACGCCTGCACGACATCAGATTCCACGAACATGCACTCTGATGGATCTACTCCTTTCTTACTGGAAGGACCCAGTCAGTCAGCTGTTGTAAGGTTCAATAGGGCCTGAGCACAAATCAACATTTTAGTTGCAGGTTTAAATTTGCCATCTTCTCTGAACAATTACTTTTTACATGCTTTGCATGTACACAATAGCATACTTAGAAATGGTCCTGTAGGCAGCACATTTCTTAGCAGGCACACTATCAAGTTGCCTAGTACACTCCGTCCAAGCTTAAGAACATTGAGCACAATACTATTGTTTTTAGCTGTTCGGCTTGAGACAGCTATGAGTCGCAAAGACAAAAACACATCAGTGTAGCATCTCTGACATAGTGCGATTGCAACAGTGGTGTTTTTTACATAAACCACCTATGAGTTTTATGCGCCAAAGGAGTACAAGTATGGATTATTCTAGACCCTGTGACTGAGATGCAGCTCTGCTAATTCCAATTTCTATCCTGCCAAGCTGGAGACCTATTCTATACCAGACTGGCTTCCTGATACATCATATATTGGTACTGGGAGTTTGGTTGTTCCAAGAGAGAGTACTCTTACTATTCTCTAGATAGTGTAGGTAGGATTAGGGTACGAGTATTCATATATGCATTAACATACAATCGTAAAAATCATGCAGCCTTGTCATAACGGTAAAACTGTTTATCTTTTTCACCATTCTTGTAATGCTAGTAACATAGCTTTGTTTCCTCCAGCTAATAATTGCAGCTCATGTTTTTACACAAGAATATAATTGCTTCAATAAATGTTTGAAAAGCCATTTAGTATATTGTATGCATCTCCCTCTGAGCATGCCTAAATAACAACAAAATGGTAGATCTATTTCCAAGATTTCCTTGGACAATTAGAGTAGCCATGCTCTGAGGTTCCACATACCATTCAGTACGCTGTTAAGATAAGGGGTTCTGATGGAGCACTGTTAGCTACCTAGAAACTGGGGCAACATACTCTGATAAAATTGATTAAATCAGTCCCCATATTCTGATGTTTATGTTGTCTGTATACACAGTCCTACCTAATTTGTAAGAACCATACAACACAGCATGGCCCCGTACCACTCTGATGTCCGCGCAATCATCCGTGGAGTTCCGCTAGGATCCTCCCTGAGCCGAACCCTCTTCAAAGCACACACAATCCCTCTGCCAGCGTCATCCACTCTCATATCAACGTCCTCTCCTTTGCCGATATCATACAACTCATCCTCTACCTCATGTACAAGACACTCAATACCTGATTCAAGTTTAATGCCTGCATGACTGAAATCATCCACTGGATGAAGGCCAACTGTCTAAAAGCTGAACACCAACAAAACTGAAATTGGGATATTCGGGGAGAATACATCAATGTGGGACTCCACCTGGTGGGAATAGAGCTAGCACGACACCCACCACCCATGCCAAAAACCTCAGGATCATTGACAGCAAACTTGGCATGACCGCCCAAGCCACTGCCATCACCGCGTTATGCTTTCATACCCTGAAGGTGATAAGGAAGATTTTTACATGGCTCCCATTCAGCACACGGAAAACCGTCACCCAACCCCTGGTCACAAGCAAGCGGGAACACCCTCTCTGCCGGGATCAACAGAACTCTCACCAGAAGGCTGCCGATCTATCAGAACTCGGAAGCCAGAATCACTCTCAAATGCCCATACCACACTCATATCACACTACACCTGAAGGAGCACTGGCTTCCTATTTACAAATGAGCATAATTCAAATGCCTCATCCCCTTTTTAAAGGCATTTCATGACACTGCTCAAACTCTACTGCCCAGCATACCTGAACAATCGCATCTGCTCTAACAAACCTTCCAGATACCTGTCTAGACTCCTACTTGCACAAATCCCACGCATAGAGAAAACCAGATCGGGTGGCTGAGACTTTTCCTACATTGTTCCTAAAGCATGAAAAGACCTGCCTCTACACATAAGTGCCTCCGCACTAATAAAATTGAGCATAAAGCTGAAGAACTGTAGTTTCAAATAGGAGCACTAGGACCTAGGTGTGCCTAGACTCACACCTGCTCGGCGCCAGGATACCCTTCCAGGTGTTAGTCCACTCTACAAATCAGCATAACATAACTACCAGAGCTACATTCTTGTTTTAAAAATGAATCACAAATAATGCTTAGCTACATGGATTGATGCTAAAGTGTACATCTAAGGGAACAGAATGCAGTATTAATAGGTCATACATTTACAGAAATGGATATTCAAAAGTAAGAGAATTACAGGACCTCAGTAGAATTTAGATACTACAAATAAACCTGTAATTCACATTTTTATATAGCAAATACTCTATACAATGTGTATGATTTATATCTGGTATACAAATAAATTAAGATAAACCAAAGGCATAGTCAACTACAAAGCTACCCCTTTTATCGGTGTAGGCAAAAAAAGAACCTATGTGAATGTTGTTACAAAACTGGTCATTGATCAATGCATATATGTAATAACATCACACTGTATTTTATTCCTTGCTCAATTAACATAAAGGGTAAACAATGTTATGGTGTCTAGGCAACATGTTTACCAAATCTCTGACTGTTAACAAAGTACATGTTATTTCTCTACACTTTGTTGTCAGTATGCACCCGTGTTTCCTTGCTTCTGCCACCGTCCTTTTGTACTTCTGGGTAGTAGGTTTACTGCAAAGTTTCTCTTTACTGTATTTTACATCATTTTCATCTATTTTGTTTGTGCAACTGTCCATATCCTAAATCCAAACTTGTCCTTATTGCCATGATTCAAATATCTCTTTGATCATTACTTACTCTTGGAAATGAAAGGAGGCTGCACTTTGATCACTTTACCCTAAGCAACACACCATATTCTCTTTGGCTCCAGTTCCTAAAGTTCAAGTCTACAGATAGTTCTCATTTTTGAAATTCAGTAGTTGCAAAACTGACACAACGTGGCACATTGTGCCATTCCTTAAAGACAACACTATCTAAACAGTAAATAAACTTTTGCTGTTAATTTTTTAGCACAAGGTAGAAAGGACGTACTGTACCTGGGGATTGCTGGTATTGGAGGTAGTATCGCTAGGCAGTGTTTCTTGGTAACTGTTTTCATCCAACACATTTGACAAACTGGAGCTTTTCCGAACTCGTAGACCTGGAAATGGCTTAAAGTTCTCGAGTGGGGATGGAGTTCCTGGGAGGCTGCCAGGTGTCTGGTTACCACTTTCAATAGTAGCAATCGAGCTTGTGCTGGCAAGATCAAGACGAAGATCGAAGGGGGACATGGAGAATGGGGAGAGTGGCTGGTACACGCTATCAAAAGGAAGTGTATCAGGTGAATTTGGTTCATCTGACCCTTGAATGTCAATAGTGTTTGATGAAGAGTGGCTGGTGCGGTCTAAAGAGTCAAAAGATTTGAAATTGTAGGGGTGAAACTGTTTTTCCTTGTCAATGGGAGACATGGAGTGGTCAGAGTACCCTTCCGAGATATCTTGATCATTGTTTTCAAAACAGAGCGGCATAAATATGTCTGGGTCTGGAGTGGCTGGCTGGGTATTCAGATTGTCCAGAATCTCTTTCTCTTCCTCTAACCCAAAAATCTTATGGTGGTTTGCATTTCTCAGCCGATCTAGGCAGTAACTGTTGGTGGAGCCCGAAAGACTGAGCTGTCGAGACTCGAAGGATTCTTTAACGTAAAGCTTAGTTAAGGTGTCCTGCCAGCCAGCTTGTTTGGCAAGATGTCGGACAATGTCTTGTTGAGAATATATCAAGTGGAAGAGCTAAAATACAAACAAAAGGGAAGCTTTCACAAAGATTTTAAATTAAAACCGTTCATTTGCATTACTACTGTTTTGCTATACTTGATTTAGCTCCTGTTTAAGACATGGCAGACAATATTGGACTAAACATCCTGTTGAGCAGCAAAATCCAGTCAATGAGCTGAGCCCTTCTTGGAACCACTGAGATCAAATCTGTTTACCCTGGTCAAGACTTTAGGCAATATATACATCAATGATGCCCCAACTTGGAAGATTAAGAATAAGATCTAGGATCAAAGCACAAGGGAAAAAATATAGTCTATTCCAAGCATCAGTACACAAACGTGGGAGAAAGGAAGTAGCAATCAGAAGAAGGGCACTAAAGAATCCTTCCAACCCAGATTTTAAACAACAGTTCAACAAGGACAAAGTTAGCATAAAAATTCTACAATTCTTGAACAATCTCATGATTTACGTGAGGGCACAGCATATCTTATTACACTTACAGTGTCAGCTTGTCACAAATCTATCCATACTGTTTTTTCTCATTCATATATTTTGTATTGCTAACAATTCTAATAATATTATGTAGGCTGTTTGGCAAAGGCTTCTGAAGGTCTATGAGTTTTACGATAAATTATGCATAATAGACCAGATAGCTTGTCAAAATAATGCAGAGACGTTCTTCTCCCTACTTTAAAGTCTGGAGACAAACTAAGTGTCATTCATGTACTTAAACTGTTGCCTTTCAACAGGTACAACTATTCATTAAAGTAAGTTAAACCTCTAAAGAGAAGGTCAAGGAAGCATTACTAAATAATGAACCCAGTCATGGCATGATGGCTGCAGTAATCCCCAGGTACACTCAGAGATGCAGAGGAAAATATACTCAAGCTCTCCTCATAAACTTTCTTCAAGATGTCAAGTTAATATAGGAAAAACCTCTGGACAATCCGGACTTACGGTACCTTGCGACAAACATCAAGTCTCACAGTTAACTCCGCCCTATGTGATAGGAACACCACGGCCACGAGATCCTTGTAGTTTGGATATAAGTCTGTGAGATGAAAACAAATTTAGTATCATAATTCATAAAGGGGTACAGAAAATGTGATAAAAACCAACGGCTGCATCCTCCATTGAGTCTACCAATTTCACTACCTATCTTGGCGCCCACAGCAATTACTGGTTTCAAGCATTGATTGCAGGGTTTGTTTCCATTGCCTTTCGTAAACTCCAAATCACAAACTTACTCCTGTCCAGGTTTCTTCCACTTGCTTCAACTTGAACATCACTTTACAAATGAGGAGACTCTGGAGATGGAATTACTGAGGTATGGCACACAATACATTTGAATTCTATAGTCTGTAGCACCTTAATTAACACTGACAAAAAAACCTGATCAGCAAGTGTTGAACTGAATTTTACAGCTGGATAAGAAAATGAACACTTTATCCAGTGGAAACCCCAAACTCAGGTCCCATAGTCTACCCGGAAGTCACCCAACACCTATCAATGTTTCTCTACCATCAGACAAGCCATTCTGAATGTTCCATGGGAAAACAAACTGCAACAATATCTGGCCGCCAAGCATTCCGCCTTCCATATACATTGTCCTACTAAAATTTACATATATTTACTTCTTTTCTTTCAATGCGTCTGCTCCCCGGTTCCATACTTCTGGTATTTCAAAAAAATAGGACATGGCCTGGGAAATAGCCTTATGTTTGGCTGGAGGAAGAATCACACAATGAAGGTTCATTGTGCACTGTATAACTATTTTGTGCTTGTAATCTGTTTATTAAAGGTTTTCCACAAAACAATACACAAAATGTTTTCAAAATACTACCCCACTTTGCGTAGATAGCATGATATAATAATACTGCCACAGGTAATAGTATAGCGATGTTGCAGTGCATCAATAGTCGATATAAGTAGAGAGCCCCAGGCAAGCAGACATGTCATAAACCAGGAAACAAGTAAACAAATATTTCCATCACACTTAGGTCAGAATGCGATACAGAGAACCCCAGGGTCTCTATTACACAAAGGGCGCACTTTCCCTGTTTGCACCCAAAGCACCTGTTTTAAGGTGCGCCGTGGCGCAAACAGGCAAAGTGTGCCCAATTGCAAAGTTGTGCTGGCCTGGGGGCAGTGCATTCAAGTGAAAAATGGAGCGGCTCTGAAGCAGCTGCTCCGTGTTTCACTGTGCAGACAGCAACCTGCCTGCACTTTTAAGACAGGAGAGACATCACCTGCCTGCAAGGGGATGTCTGGGGGGGGGGGGGGGGACTAAGCGCATTGCCGCGTCGGATTACTACACGCATTTCCGTGCTGGAGGACAAGAGCCGCCAGGGATTAGGTAAATGCGTAGCCGCGCTGGATAACTGGGGCCATTAGGGATATTTAGTTTAGCGCATTGCCGCGCCGGATTAGGGCAAGTTTGCCAGTTTCTGTTGAATCGCAAGGAAGCGCTGTGATTAGTCGAGACTTCGCTTTTAGGGTTCTTTGGGACATTAAGACGTGCTCTTGTTACATGAGAGTACCGCAGCGGAATTTAAGCTGTTTGTTAGTATTTATTTGGAGGCATTATTTCTCATTTAATGCTACGTGTGAGAGAGAGACTCACCTGGATTACATTAGAGCCAATTCTGTCATAGGGACAGAGTTGTAGAATGTACAGAAGTATCGTTTGAGGCCTAAGAAGCAAGACCACAATAATCAGAAGTCCATATGGTTACAGATAAATCCATAATCGTGTGTATAACGATGTACAAGCAAGTGTACTTAATTACTATAGACAATCACGGATTTTAGTAGTTCTACGCTTGTGTCTTTTTCTTTTTGCTTACTTTATTTTTACCTTCTGAGCCTTGTTCTGAAGAATACTTGTGGCAGTTTCAAATGTAAGTTTATGTCCACACATAGTCATTTTAATCTACACCCCAGGAAGTGTGTATTGTATGTATGACCTGTTCTCTCCCCCCTGCAGGGTTCATGGGCTGGAAAGAGGAGAGAGATCCCTGCAGCTCCCAACCAGTTCAGGATTGAACATTCAAACTGCTGCAACTTTATAGTTTCTTATCCCTTTTTCCCCTTCCCCTGGTGTGGTTCAATCTGTATGAGTTTATGAGTACTCACAGGGGGTTCCATATAGGGTAAGAAGGAGATCAAGCATCAGTCATCGCTCCTGCTGTATCCAGCTGAGGAGGTTAGTTAACCTATGTTCACTTTATGACGAAAGGAGATATTCATGCTCCTTCACACCCCAGGGCACTTTCAATAATACGACCTGTGGTCCTTCACATTGCCTCAGCTCAGAGTAGTACATGAGGGAGTCCCTTTTGTGGTAGGGGGTGGGGTAGGGCGAGAGGGCTGCAGAGTATGGGTTGAGCATTACTTTCACAGCCATGGTGAGGGACAAGCTAATCATAGAGTGGCAGCACTTCAAGTTTTGGAGGAGTGAAGCAAGTGCATTCAAGGTGAGACAGTTAGTCAAGTAGCAGTTGCCAAATGCATGTGAATTTGGTATCAGTATAGGCCAGTTTGTGATCTAGCTGCTCCATTGCCATAACATTTGAGAGGTGCATGAACCATAAGGCAATGGGGAAGCGTCCATAGTCTTTTTCCAGGCAAGCGCTATCAGCTGCTTTGCAATGCTCAACATATAGCTAATGAGCCTTCAATCATTGTGCGACATCAATTCCAATGCGAGGGGTCGGGAGCCCAGTATTTCTGTGGTGTAACAGCCAGGGAATACGCATCCCACTGTGCACTTCATGTGTCCTATAATCTCCTTCAAGTGAGTTATGATAGGAGAGCAAGACCATCAGATGTGAAAGAAGTTGGACCTTACAAGAGGGCTGCACACATAAGATGGTGATTTGGTAGGGCACCGCCAAGTGTCGGAACCTGCGATCACCCTGTGGTGCTCTACCTCGTAGGACTGCAGCTCTGTCACCCGACTCCAAGGGTGTTCAGGAAGCTGTGCTGGAGTGGATTGTTGACTGCAAAAAGCACAATTGATGGATGGAATGCTGAACAATGTCAAACACTCCCCACAGTACAGAGATCTGGGCCTAAATCCATCATTTTTTGCTCCCCATGCCACCCCAGTTTGTATCCAGCCATATGCAAACCAGTCTTGACCCTGCTCCCTATGGGAACAGTCCAGCCCGAACTGCCAGGCCAGGTCGTCCCCAGACTGGAAACAAGCATTGTTGAGGCAGGCAGGTCCGGTGCATTGGAGAAGGGTACAATGGGTATTCAGAGACAAGATAATGCATGCCTCACTCCATTCCATTCATGGCCTCACCACCGCACAACTCTGTTTTAACTACTTCAAAGCCTTTTCTTTGCAGCTGCATTCAATTAGCATAATCTAACAATACCATGCATTAGAAGTCCTAACAGTTAGAGTCTTGTCCCAGCACCAGCCGGAAGATCTCTCCTCTGTCTCGATAGCTAAGTATCTTTGTGATCAGCAGCTTCATCGGGCGTGCCGGGAAGAAGTTTCAGAAGGAAGAATTGGTGTGCTCATTCTACCAAAAAGGATGGCGAGAGATCATTAGCTGCGACAGTTGAAGGATGCATTGAAGCAGTCACCCAGGTATAAGAGCCTGGGGAAAGGATGTAGGCTGGCCTATAAGCAAGCCCTAGATACTGGTCAATCAACTCTGTGGGAGATAGCTTGGAAGGAGCAATGCCAGGCGTGTGAGAGTTGGGGCAGCTCATTCTTTTGGAAAGTGGATAATGGGCCTTACTTTACGAACGTCTCTGGCTTGGTAATATGTCATCATATTTTTGAACAACAATGGGTTAAAGACTTTGAAGGTGTTTACAATCAGAGAGGGGGACAATTATATGACAGTAGAGGTTTTAGCCGGGGATCCAGTGGGCTTTACCTTGGAAGAAGTTACTCAGCGCAGCATGATAGTGTCCAGCAATAAGGCCCTGGTACCAGACGGAATTCCTGTGAATCAGTTGAGGGCCATCTCTTTACTCAAATCTTGAACATGACCTCTTGGGACGGGTGATGCCCTCATGGTGGAGTGGTGTGGCTCACTGGTTAGAGGCGGCAGACCCGTAAGCTGAAAACAGCCCGAGACCAGGGTTCAATTCCTGACGCGGCAGGGTCGTGAACCAGGGTCAAAACGGACTCGATAATTCTCGCCTCGGTGCCTACTCTAACCAGGGATCACACTCAGCAACTCTGGGCATTAAGCTTGCCTCATCTCTACAACGGCCCCCCACAGACGCCGGGGATGCCTGGTTTCACCTTGGAGATACCCAGAAAGGGACCACCTCACAGGGAAAACCAGGACGGGTTCCCCAGCGGTCTTCAGCGCCAGGATACTCCATGGAGTCGCAGTGCGCTTTACAAGTACACCCACATTTACATTTACATTTACATGGGGCACAGCAGTGATTATCCCGGTCTTTAAGACGCGGCCAAGGACAACCCTCAATGCTTTCATGGACTTAAAGTCCTTGTTCGACAGGGTTAACCATGTTAAACTCTGTCCCTTGCTCTTCAAGATGTGCGTTAACCCGAATATTGTGGTCCTTTTAGCCAAACTTTATTCTGACACTTCCACCTCTATGCGTTTTTTTCACAGGGCGCTGATAGCACTCGATCATTCCTCACTACTAGTGGTTTCAGCCATGGGTGCATTCTTGCCCCATTCCTGCTTGCTCTATATGTGAACGGGCTGGAGTCTGCTCTCCTCTCAGTTTTGGTAGACTGTCCTTGGGTTGGAGCTAGATCCCTCCCAGTCTTGTTAAACGCTGACGATGCCGTTGTTATGGCCCACAAGGCTTCGGGGTTAGATCTAATCCTGATCAAGTTTCTAAGTTCTATATTATAGTTGTTTGTCCAAAGTCCACTGGCAGTAAGATTTTTAAAGTGGCTAATTTATTGAGGGCACAAGTTCTGAATTTATTAAAACTACATGGGCGGTTTCTAGTTTTGGGCATAGGCTATGTTAGTGGTCACCGAGGAACCTCTTAAAAGAGAACCAATTTTTACAACAGGTAGTAAAGGTTCCACACTCCATCCCAAAATTTTCAGTGCAGGCGGAGCTTGGGCTTGGTCATGTGACAGAAAGGTGGCCCTCAGCCCCCTACTGTGCTGGATCAAGGTGTGGACAAGGGAGGAACTAAAGCTTAACCAGTTGATCCTTGCGGATTGTTTAACCCTGATCTGGTGCACCAAAATCCTGTGGATAGCCTATGTGAGGGCAGCTTTTGCGTATCTCAGGAGAGCAGATATCTTTAGTGATCCCAATTCTTTGTCCCTTTGAGAATTGACATGTGTTAAGAGGTTGCTTCTGGGTCGAGCCCTGCTGGATACCGAGCAGTGTGAGCTGCAGAAACTCTCAGTGTGGGGAAACAGGCTCTTGAAGACTGTTCATAGTATGGAGCTGTAACCAGCCCAAGTACACCATCAGTGAGACAGGCTTCTTCTGGCCAAGTTCACGTTTAAATCACTTCATCATCTTTTGGCTTCTTCAACTGGCTGGGCTTTTCCTGATTGTATACTGCCTTGCTGTTGTGACAACAAATCTCCGCAGGACACTCTACACTTCATTATGTTTTGCTGCAAATTTAGTAGGCCTAGGAAACTATTTTTAGTCCTCCTGCTGAAGTCCCAGAATTTTTCTCAAGTAAGGCCGGTCTTGGTTTACCTGCAGAGGCTTCCCAATCAATTTATGTTTTCTGTTTTTTTTTTTTTTTATAAACTGCATTGTGTCTAGGAGATCAAGACCTGATTCGTTTTTGGACAGTCCCGGCTGACAGGGGCTTTCCGTTTTATTGACTGTCATTTTTATGTGGAAATGTTTTACTGAGGTGATTTTATATTTATGTCTTTGTATTCTTTTATGGTTGTTTTTGTTAACCGAATAAAGATTTTATGATGGTGACCCACAGCTGCGGATACTCCACAAACATTGTTTTAAGGATCATTCGTGGTGACTGTCCTCTATGCTTTCTGGAAAACCGACAAATCATAGTTTTTCTGCTTCACCCACCCTTCTGGTCTGCCACTCAGTTTGAGGTCGTGGTCAGGCAAGCCATCATAGTCTGCAGTTTTTTTAGTCCTCCAGGTCACTGACGCGGTCTTTGAATTCCGTGACCCTAGCCACTACATTCCTGAGGTCCTTTCCCAGAAAGGGCACGCTCAAGGATACTGCCCTAATCTTTCTTTCGAGTGCCAGGTGGGACTACAAATTTTCCTGTATGATGACCAAGTTGGGGAGAGGGATCCATCTGGTCACCCCCTGACCAACCCAGCTCTGCATTATACTCTGCCGCCATCACAGCTGTTCAATCCTACTTACTGAATGTGTTGCGCATTCCTTGGTAAGGAACTTGGCCAGCATGATTTCAGCGCAACTCAGGTGCACCACAAGCAGCTGTTTCATTTTTGATAAGCGGATACACTGTTCGAGTGATTTCGGTTCTGAACTTTTGCCTTCCTAGAACCTTTATTTCGACCTGAGTAGTGCCCTCTACTTGCCTTTATAGGCTAGAACCTTGTACCACATTTGTATTTATTACAAGAGGATGGTACGATGGCTGGTAAAAGATTGGAGCCTGGGGAATCTGAGAACCACTGAACCTGGGGACCTCTTTTTTCTAAACCCGACTTTGGCATTTGCATGATATGTAAAATAAAATGTATTTTAAAACATGTGAAGTGTAATGTAATTTGTTCATTCAAATGTGTAAAGTCACATTATCCTGCAACACTCCCTTGCTCTATCTTGCATGCACATTGAAAAAAAGTCATTAGACACATCACCAACCACAAAATGATGTGATATAATCCAAAACACCTTATAAATCTGGCCTTATTATAATTAAAAAAAAATTACATGATAGAATTGTTCATGCACTTTACTTAGTTGCAATTTCGTAGCTTATCTTTAGGTACAAAATATGTTTTTTAATCAAAGGGGGTCTCACCTGATCCAAGGACCTGCTCTGAGAGACAGCGAATGAGCAGCATGGACACTGAAATTTCATTCAGGAAAGAGATGAGCCCCTGGTAGCCGATGTCCTTCAGCTTTAGCCTGTGCTTGTATCGCTCATGGATCTTCTCAAACTTCAGCATCTTGTACATGATCTTTAGGGGTGCAAATGTAGAAAAGGGAAGAGGGAAGTTGATGGATACCATTTACAAAGTTTTGTTTACTGTTGTAAAAATAAAGCATGTTTTACAAATGTATCTATATGGAAAAGTGTGCACTGTCATTTTGGGCAAGTGGATTGTGTCATAACTGTTCGTATTGCGGGATTAATATTTTGGGTAAGTAGAATATGTCACAATGTTACTCATTTTGGCGCATGTTACTTTGGGTAAGTGGAATATATTATAATTTTCTTATTTTGGGGCATGTTACAAATTAAATGGAAAATAAAATTTCAGAACCTACAGTAAATGAAGAGTTTCTAAAGAAATTCTAGGTCAAATGACTTGGCAGGTGGCTGTAATGGTGTGTTAGTGCTATGGTAGTGAGGGTATTATGTAAAAATCTCCACTCCATAGAATCAAAACTCTTAATCCTCACAAAATTACCAAACTTTTGAAACACAAGTCAACAGTCGTTCCCCGCTACTAATTAACAAGCATTTGCAATGCAATAGGTCTCGCATTACTAAAGTTTGAGCTATTGGCATTGCTAAATAGTGCAACACCAATAGCTCAAACTTTAATAATGCGAGACCTATTGTATTGCAAATGCTTGTTATGTTAAGGTTTCAGAAAGCTCCTGGGATGGAGGGTGTATATAAAGGGATGTCCCAGGGTAAACTTGATGTCATTAACTGCTTTCTTAGCCTTACTTTACAGCCTAATACAAGCTCATAACCCATTTATTATGTGACAGGCTGTCC
This sequence comes from Lissotriton vulgaris, assembly GCF_964263255.1. Lineage (NCBI taxonomy): Eukaryota > Metazoa > Chordata > Amphibia > Caudata > Salamandridae > Lissotriton > Lissotriton vulgaris. Next base: position 272,992,793 of record NC_141698.1, on the reverse strand, counting down.
ACCAGTGAGAATGTGAGGATGACCCTGTGAGTCCATCCTCAGCACAGTAACTTTGTCCCAGAAGCCCTCTAGGAAGGGCCTGACTAAAGACCAGGGCTCATGTCTGTGCAAGACTATGTGAGTGTGATGCTTTTGTCAGCCCCTAGGGGATGCCCCAGCCAGTGTGTCCTGACAGAGGGAATGGCATCAGTGCAGAGAGGGTGAGTCTGCACTAGGCCTGGGCAGAGTCTGCTTTGAGTGACAGGACCTGAAGGTGGCTGAGTAGAAGTTAGGGTGACCAGCTCACTCCAGGTCGTTACAGGCCCTGTCTTCAGTCCTGAACTTTTCACGTACAAACCATTTTAGGTGAGCAAAGCAAGACTACAACGCCCAGAATGCATTAGTATATTACACAAAAGGCCAGGCCTGGAAGCCGCGGGTCATGCAGAGCACTCTTCGGGTTGGAATGGGGGGGGGGGGGGGGGGGGGGGGGCTTTGATTCTTCTTGGGGGCTCCACAGCTGGGAAAAAGCCCATCACTCACTCGTTTTCAAGACTTCAATGTTTAAACTGCAGCTAACAGTCAAGCAGATCCAGACTAAATGATAGAACTGTGATGACACTTAATGAACTGATATATAAACCTGCGTCATCAATTCAAATGAAATTTACAAAACCTGCCAACAGAAAGGACCTTGCACCACTGAGACACACCGGAAAAAAGTGGAAGCTGAAAATAAGAGGCGTGGAGAGAAAATGGCCTTGCTACAAAGAGATAAAGAATTTCAGGCACATTCCTCTGAGAACTATGGAGAGAAAGATATTTGCTAACAGAAGTCCTAAACACACAAACACACACACACACACACACACACACACAACACAGACACACACACACACACACACACCCCCAACACAGACAAACACCGAGCGCCAACACAGACACTCACACACACTGTAACTCTGTACACAGGAACAGCAATTCACAGGAAGTTCATCGCCTGTTACTCGAACCCATGCAGACCAATACAACTAAATACATTTTTAAAAAATAGCATTCTAATGAAAACAGGAGCTAAAGAAAACACAGGCACGTGTCACACCTATGTCTAGACGGGAAAGACATCAGCAAGACTTTTGGAGCAAATTTAAATAAGAAGACATACGGAAATGGATAGCTGTAAACCCACTATTCACGACTACTGCATCTACCAAACCAAAACTGTTTCCTTCTTTTTTTAAATTTAAATCTGCTTGACACAAACACCGCTCACATCACTGCTCACATACATATGTGACACAATGAATAATCACCACTATACTAGTCAAGTTTGTCTGGCTGCCATCCATGATTATAACTGGACAACGACCTGGTGCAAGACACTGCATTCTGCTGCATTCAGACAGCTTTTGGAACAAGCACCGCACCGTCGGCACAAAGGATCTGGGCCCCCTGACTGATGTTTGAATTCTAAATGACAGCAACACCCAGAGTTCAGTGGGCACCTCAAGCCTGGGGACTATGGCACCACTGCACCTGATGCACCAGTCGCCTCTGGAAACATCTGGATATCCGCCGGCTCGCTGAAGCTTTGTAGTGCTGACCCCTTGCAGCGCGACCACACAAGCTGCAGTGACAGTGGACGCTGCGCTGACACTCACCTGGGTTTTGCATGGCTGCCAACACTGAGCGTGTCTGCAGCACAGGCAGGCTGTGGGGGCAGATCCCTCCACTGCCTGCTCCTCACAAGGCTCCTGTCCCTGCAGGTGATGGGTTTCGCTGAAGTGCACCCTGCGCGAGCTCGCACCTCTCTCCTCGGCCTCTCTCAGGGCTCTAAGGAATTAGAATATGAAATATGGCAAGTCAGCTGGGTGGCTCCAGCCGCTAGGTAGACAGGAGTAAGGTTTTCTCCTTTGGTGTTAAGATGGCGACGGAGGCCTGAGAGCTGGAGAAGGGCAGGAAACTCCAGCTGTTAGAGAAGGAGTGAACAACGGGGTTGCTACAGGCACGATAAGAGAGGACAAAGAATGACCAAAGGTGAAAAGGGGTTTGAGGTGGTGCTCCTTGCTTGGAAATAATATTGGCGGTTGTTACTGGCTTGTTTTTAATTGCGGCCGTGAACGAATGAAAGGGAAACCATACAAAACCAGATTTGTAAATATTCCATGCATGGGCGGACCGGGGCACGGGCAGCCAGCCCAGGCTACCCTCGATCTGCTGCGTGCAGATACCCGACATCACAGGAAGCGAGCGCAAACAACGAAATGTAAAACGTATGGCTGAAACACGCCTGCAAGTTGTGTGCGCGCCACTGCGAGGCATATGTTTTCAATTATCGCGCCTGTGTCTGGGCATGATAATTGAAAACATATGGGCTTTGGTGCGCGTAAAAAACACCAATAGGCCATGGGCGGAGCAACGTGACCGCCTATTGCGTGTTCTGTTACAAAAAAACACGCACTCCAAGCCCAATCAGAGAAGACCATAGGAATAACACAAGCCGAGCGTGTTCATTTCCAGGGTCCATTTCTGAAACCTGGTCAAAAGGACTCTCGCTGTGCAGTGTAACGCTAGGCGTGAGACCTAAAACTGACATATTCTTCAAAAGAAATTAGGCTTATTACAAAGATCTAACGCAAAGTAGACAGTGACTCTCACTTTTGATAGTGATGAAACACTTCTGAAATAAGCAACTATTTAATCAACCATATTAAAGTTAGAGGTGGGTGAAATTCATGCAGTTTGATTCTGCGGAACCCCATGGCCTTTTATTAAGATTCTGCTGAATTCCGCGACGGGCAGAGTGGTCATTTGACTCTATTTTCTTAGCGAAAAATGCACCCTCTCGTCCAAAAATAGATGCAAAGATGCATTTTTCTTAGAAACCACTGCATAATTTTTAATTCAGTCCAGGCCTAATTAAAACAAGGACAAACTACTTATATGCTTGGAACAAAGATAGCAATTTTTATCAAAGGCTTACAGTTGTAGAAACGTGCAAAGTGCTCAGTGATTACTAAGCCAATAACAAAAAAGCCAGAAGTGTAGTTAAATGTCAGTATGTCAAACCTTTTTGACTTAAATAATTTGATTAAGTCTTTAAGAGTGAGGAGAAGGGGCAGTTAAATGCAATGTAGTTATGTGCAGGACCGGGAAGAGAAATAGACATTTAACAGTTCTTGATTTACACAAAGATTAGATGGAAACATGAAATGTAGACTGTAGAACTAAGTTAAAAAATACTCTAACAATCGGGATTCTCTTGAAAATATCAATATGTGTATAAAGCCACAAAAAACGCAGATGCATCTCTTTATCATATTGAAATTGGTAGGTATGGGACTGTACAACATAAATGTCAAGTACACATGAAACAGGTACTGACAAAGGCAACAGGTCTGACTTTAATTGAACCGTACTGGATCTTCAGTTACCTGCAGGCTACTCTTTAACATGAATAGATCGAGAAGAAAAACAAAAACATGGGGGAACAGTTGTGGTGGTAAATTGGTCCTTTATTTAATGCAGAGCCTTGGAAGGCAGCCAATCTCTCTTCTTTGTCAAAGTTTGTCCATTGAGTTTAAAATCAGAGAAAAAGCTCAATAGTAGGTCATCAAGGAGATTTTAAAATTAGTGGAATTGGTTTATTTGTTTCGAGACACAGATCACCAGAACTTTGGAGAGGAAGGTAGGATTGGATACAGGTTAGAAGTTGTTAAGACCATTGGTATTTGCACCTTGTATTTTATGAAGAGGACTGGCTTGTCCAGTTTTCAGAATGTTAAGAACTGTAGCTTAAGTCAGGGAGGAATTGACCATTGTTCTGATGTAGGGGATGCGGGAGACACTGATATCTTTTACCAACTTAGCTGGAATGGGGACCCTAGAATGAGAGTAAGGTCTTAGATATGCTTATGATAGTTTCTAGAAGGAAGACCACAGTGCAATATGTTTGTCCGATAAGTTAATAGATGCTGCAATAGGTTCTTCTGCATTGATAGAGAGCCCGATCTATCTTATTTTATCCTGGAAGAAGTTAAATGTAAATGTAAATGTGTTTGAGCTTGTATAGCGCACAGCTACCCGCAGTGGGTTTCCCGGTGCTTGCTTAGGGAACCCGTCCTGGTATTCCCCTGTGAGATAACCCCGTCAGGGTATCCACAAGGTGAAAGCCAGGCATCCCGCCGCGAGGGGCCGTTGTGGAGATTAAGCAAGCTATTGCCCAGAGTCGCAGAGTGTGAACCCGTGAGTCGAGAAGGCACCGGAGCGAGAATTATTGAGTCAGTGGAATTTTTTAGCCCAAGACCCGCCGAGGCGGGGAATTGAACCCTGGTCCAGGGCCGATCTCAGCTTCCGGGTCTGCCGCCTCTAACCCCTGAGCCACACTTCTCCAAGTTAGAAATTTCAAAGAATTTTTTAAGGCATTTTTTTGCTCCTTCTACCTCTGCTTTGGTGACTGATGCCTCGATTTGAATATGTGTTTTTCATAGGCTTTGCATTTGGTTGTAAGGTCAAAAGGTTAGGCGTCAATGGGGTTTGTCTCCATCTTCTTTCGTCCATCTGATTAATTTTTCCCTTGTGTCAGTTATTAGTAAACTACTGATGGGACTTTTTGTTCTTCTGTGTTATCTGTTTGAGAGGGATGAGTTAATCTGCTATTCCTTTCATGACTGAAATACAATGTTGTCTCAACGAGTTTGTTTCGGGTTTATTATTTTAGTTTTTTAACCATGTGGACATGTGCTACATCCGTGCTGGGAGTAGTACCAAGACCTTACCAGTGACTGCATGAATTTAGAGTAGGAAAGTATGCGTCATACACTGACTAACAGCACCTTGTTGGACACCCCAGTTAGTGCATGGTGGGCTGTCCTCACAGCCAGGATTGTTCTTCTGCTTTTGTGCTTATGGTCACTCAGAAGTGAACTCAGCCCTGGGAGAAGAAAGTAAAACTTTTGCTATATTTGTATTTACCAAATGACTGAAATGGAATCCAGGGAAAGGGGATAAGACACGCTTTATATACTGCACCTTTCCAAGAAGGTGGTCTGTCCTTAGGATGACATAAAAAGTTCCCAAACCTGAATCTACAATCACACATCAATGGCATTGGGAAAGAAGAACAGCATCAAATAAGACTTCTTAAAGGAATAAAGTCTCTCAACTCTCCAGGCGACTTCAAAGTGCTGTGAAAAATGACCATAAGTATGTACATAAGCGGCGTTCATTTTCGTTCCCCCTACCCCTTGCTGTGAACAGAACAGATACTGCGAAGCACTGACCACCTCGTCCCGCTAGCGTAGGCCCATGCACACGTGTACACACCAGCCATTATAGGTATCATGACCCCTCTGCCCGTTTGCTAAAATCGCCGGCTCCCCTCCCACGTGTGTTGAACATCCCCACTCTCACATGCAAAGACCATAAAAACCCTCTCCCTCTGCGCGACCCTGCACTGGAGTTAACACTCCGCTTGACCCACACACCCCCCCCCCCATTTCCTCCCAGGAACACCCTTCCCCTCTGCTGACGAAACCCCCCAGCTGCACCTGATCTCCCAAACTCAAGTCCCAAGTCATAAGACCTAAGCCTCGTGGATTTACACCCCTCCCTGAACTGATCTTTTTCCTGCCCAACCTTTGATCTGATCACCCCCTCATGCCCTCGTGTCCTGTTGGAATGTCCAGCTGAGAAATCACGATCTCTTGTTACATACAGGAAGGGGGGGATGACATCCGAGCAACGGGTATGGGAATAGGCCTGAAGCTGGGATTCCAAACATGCCTTTTTCCGCCTCAAAGTGTCTCTATTGTAATAAAGAATGTTTTTGTACCATAAAGCTGTGTATAAAAGGCGAAGCTTCAGAGAACTTGTTAGAGCACCTCCCGAAGACACTGTGTTTCGTGTCCGAAATGACAGGCTCTCCTCATGAGAAATAAAACTCTGTTCATGTGTTCCTGCTTCCAGCGCTCGTCTCTTTATTTGGTAACTATTCAAATGGAAGCTAAGAGGCGCGTTGCGCCAGCAGCCTGGGCATCGGTCGTCATATGGGCTGACTTTTCCACAAATGGCGTCCCAACGTGGGGCCCATCAGCGACATAGAGTCCAGTAAGAGAGGTCCAGACGATGGGGTGAACATCTAAACGATCGGAGTATACCTGCCTTGAGAGGACCCTCGTCCGGCTGCTGATTGAATGAACTTCACCGATTCCGAACGGACCTCTCTCGAGTGACCCACTGTCCTGACTGGGATCCCACAGGACTGCTGCGGTAAAATCATGGAGTAAGAGAACGATCGGGCGCTGGAAAGGGGAAGACGAAGAACTGTCCACATGGTCCGGTCCGGGTAAGGTTAAGTAGGACGCCTGTTACGTCTAATTGGTAGGATGGCTTTATCCATCTGATTGATTGATTGATTGTTTGTATTAGAATCGGTATTTAAATACTGATATTGCTCATTGATTGGTTGCTCTGTTGCTCTTGGAGATTCGCTGTCTGCAAACAGGGAAATAACAGGCTCTCTCTCTCTCTCTTTGCAGGTAGCAAAGGATAGGTAACGCAGACTTTTGTCCCCGTTGTAATCCGTCGTGCCTATCTTCCTCCCCCACTGATTGATTGTTTGACACAAACTGTTGTTCGCGGATTGTTTTCAGGAGATTCTCTGCCTGCAAACGGGGAAGAACAGGTTCTCTCTTTGCAGGTGGCGAAAGGGTAGGTAACGCAGACTTTTGTCCCCGTTGTAACCCGTCGTGCCTACTTATTCTCCCCATTGATTGTTTGATTGACCGAACATTGATTGTTCGATATTGGTTCTTTTGAGGTATTCACCGCCTGCAAACAACGAAGAATAGAAATATTCTGTCTAGTCTTTGCCCGCCGTGATAAGATAGGTAATGCAGACTTTTGTCCCCGTTGTAATCCGTCATGCCTATCTTCTCCCCACTGATTGGTAAACTAGTTCCACCCGGACCACTTATTGGAGGTAGATCATCTGGCTCAACCGGAGGGTACCCCTAATAAAAAGGGACATATAATGAAGTGATCACTGCATCAGGTTAACCGAAACTTTAGCATGAAACACATTAGAAAAAGAAGGAAAAAGAAATCGAGCAAAATCAGTAGGCCACTGATGAGTTATCGACTTCGCTGAAAATAAGAAACGCTAGAAATAGCCTGCAACAAGAAAAACATAAAAATGGCGAGAAAAGCCATGCTTGACACCAAAGCGGCCACGAGGTAGCTAGGTTCCACCCCCCTACTGCTTCAAACATGTCCATCCCACCACGCTCAATAACGGTAACATGGAATAGATACAAATCAGCATATACCTACCCCCATTCCGGAAGCTCCCGAAGTGCAACAGGCCCGCGGCTACGCCCATCCGGAAGGCGAGGCCTCGACGCGTGCAGAGCAGGGCCCGGCTGGCCGCCATCGGAGGGAGAGGCCGTGGGGCGGATGGCCCGAAAATGTACTGGTCTCCATTCTTCTGCCGCTCTGCAGGCCACGGGGGGGGGGATGTCTTGCCTCTGCCTCCGACCCCCCCCCCCCTCTATTGCCTGATCCGGCCATCATCAAATACCGGAGCCAAGGCGAGGGGGTCCCTTGTCGGCAGCACTTCTTTCAGCAATAATGGCTGCGACAACACTTCTTTCTTCAATTATGGCTTTAACAACGCTGGACTGTTGGTTGCAGGACAGCGCCCTTCTGCGACAACGCTGGAGGGTTGCAGGACAGCGCCCTTCTGCGACAACACTGGAGGGTTGTTGGTTACGGCAGCACCTCCAATGATGGCTGCGACGATGGAGGGGGGGGGATGTCTTGCATACGCCACCGACCCCCCCCCCTCTTCCTTGCCTGGTACGGCCATCCTGAAATGCTGGAGCCGAGAAACGGCGTGGGGTCGCTGGGAGGAGGAGGCGGCGCGAACGAGCCTCCTCCACCTCCCCAGGTGGAGGCTTCCAGCGACACCCCAACGCTCCATTTAAAGGGTCCCTATCGAAAAGCGGCGCTTCGCCCAGGACCGGCGCGCGTCCTGTGCTCTTCTCCTCGACCTTGAAGATTCTATGAGAGCCGGGGGGGCCCGACCCCTCCACACGGGCGCCCTCGTCCCCCGTTGGGAACCGCGACATCGGCGCGCTCCTGCCGTCGCCGACCTCAGTTTTGAAATGACTAAGACCCTGCAAGACCGCCAACTTGAACAGTTCCGGTGGGATACCAGTATGACCCGGTAGAAAAATTGTTGCCTCCCTCCCCACTTTTTGACTGATGGTTCACATTGCCAGTCTCTTCTGTTGCCCTTTCGAAAACAAACTCTTGAACTGCCGAAAGAGGTTCTGGTCCAACCACGACATGGTGGAGACATTTTGACTATACTTGGGCCTGCCTGACCTCGCCCAAAATGGCGCCGGTACAAATGAAACTTTCAGCTCCTTGTTGTACCCAGATTGCTCAGCCTTGATGTTATGAGATATGTATGTCGTTTTTAACGCATGAGTTGATAAGGGATGGGTACTTAGTACGTGTTTGGACAATGAACGGATATAAGGTGGATAGTGATTATGTGTTTGGACAAAGAAGAGAAAGGTTACGGGCACTGAGTATGTGTTTGGACAAGGAATTGATATAAGATAGTCCTGTAATGTGATTTAACAATGAATTGATATACGATAGGCGCTGATTGAACGTACGGACAATGAATTGATGTAAAGTTTCGATGCCCCATAGTTATTGAAAGTTTGAATTTTCGACACTTATGATACCTGCTCACAGCTAATGTTCGACATGATTTCATTGCACTTGCCGCACATTTTTATGAAATAAATGACCTCTGACTGTGTTCCCCTCATGCACAGTTCCAGCCTACTCCGTGGCCGGCCCACGAGGTCGTAGGGCTGTATTTGTACACCAACATTTTTTATTAAAGATTTAAAAAAAAAAAAAAAAGCAATGATAATTGTGGCGCTTGGATTAATACATTTAAAATGTATGGCTACTGTCTCCGATGTAAGCAAAATATAAGTGAGATGATGCAGCTTAATTAGGGCCGAAGGGTAAAAAGGACCTAACGCTCAGAAACATTGCCAGTTTGAATGGTCCAGGTTTTATTATATGTTTTTCTTCATCTTTGTGCGGCATAAGACACTTGATGAAGATCCCAATGCGTAGCCTCTACCTTATATGCCATAGGCAACAGGGAAGTTGTTTTAGATGATCCTAAGCCACCCTGAAGGAATGCCACTTACCCCCCCCCCCCTCGTACGAACGGAAATGGTCCTGTACCGCTGTAGACCATCCCTCTTCCTAGGAGGAAAGCATGAGTTCACCCCGCGCTCTGCACCGACTGCCCTTTCGCTTTTGACCCTCCCTTGCACATGATCTGAAATGCCATGCCTGGGTGATTTACGCAGATACGCAGACCATTGATAATTATCTTTCCCACACTACTGGTCCCCCTGGGCTTAAAACGCCGAGATGGTAGGGACTGCACCCCCGTAGAGATAGACCGAGTATTTGGTAAGTAAAAGCCTTTTGGGTTTTTTGCACGCTGATGTGTTTTAAAAGGCTGCCCCCGTCCTCCTTCTTTCCCCTTCTTTCTGCAGGTCACGACGGAACATCGATAAAAGTATGGAGGAGCGATGATCGAACGACCGATGGAATGGAAAAACGGGGATTTGAACATGGTGCCTATACACGACGAACCTCGACAGATATATCACTCCCTTGCTCTGACATGACAACACCTCCCGCAGAACCTAGTGACTGGGAGGGTGGTCTGACGTAGAAACTTGACGGGTTAGTACAGTATGACATAATACGACTTGAATATGACTCCAACCGGCACACCAGATAATGCAACTAAGAATGATGGGCACCAATGAATGAATCCATATGTCTAACTAAATAGGGAAAGGTTAAGGAATATTTCGGGGTAAGGTTTACCTAAATACCAACCGTCAGGAAGACTAGGAATATTATCAATGTTTAAAATGTACCACCCCCTTCTTGCACCCTCATAGATATAGCTAAGCTGTCCCACTGTTCTCTCGATTGATGCCCTCCGTTGCCTCAGCCTGGAGAACCGCTCGCCAAAAGGAGGGAAAGAAACATGATTCCAAGATCCCATCGTGGGCAGTGGCCCGACAAGGTTAAATTCCGACCAATTGACAGAGGTGTAAGTATTAGTAATCGAGAACACTCGCAAGGACAGCCAACGAGCTCAGCCCCAGATGAATAAAATAGGATACTAAGGATTGCGCAGCATGCAGGAAGAAATCTTTTTGGCCAGGAACTTTTCTATGTTTTGTCTTGAATCTTTTCATGTGACGCATGTACTGCCTTAAATCTTTTTATGTGACGCATGTACTGTCATCTCCGCGTTGAATTCGTGTGTACGTTGCTTATGGATCTATGTCATCCCTCTGCCTGTGTTTCTATATTGCCTGACCCCTGCCGTTCTATGTTGTGTGCGCACTAAGTGGCCTATTATGTACACGTCTCTCTCTCTCTCTCTCTCTGTCGTGCGTGTACCGAATAGTTCATTTAGGATGCGGACGACTCTCTCTCTCTCTCTCCGAGGGTCCCCCTTACCCCTCTTCCTTTGTGTGGTAACATTGTGCCCCGCCGGCACAAGGCTAATTGGGTCCTTTCAGAACACGAAGGTGTTCGGCAAAATCGACAGACACTAAAAGAATCACAACATGCCATGTTACTGCCTCTCCTTCCTGTAAAATTAAGAAGCTTGAATTGGCAAAGAAGGAAAGGACAGGTAAGACGACTGATGTCCCCTAATCTGGCCTTTTATCGGGGGACTATAGGTCAATGGCCATCTGTTTTCAGTTCGTTAGAAACACAATCCCCAATGCCCAGAATTGTCCCACCCTTCTGCACCCAAGCATGGATGTCCAAAGCGTCCTCACCTCTCCCGATTGACCCCAGCTCCATATCTGATGCCCCCGAACTATAACTGACGACCCTGAATAAACCACTACTCTCTGGGAAAAGAATGTTTTAGCCTCTGTCCCGCTCTCATGATGTTAGATGTTAGTAACCCCCATTCGCAAGCGTTAGCCGACCCTGAAGGAAGATATAAGACTGACAGGACTCGGGTTAGGCTACCCCAGACTGATTTTGAAATATGATAAAATATGCAGTTGATATGAGTCTGGCTTCTCTCCTTACATGCCATGAATACCAGCTAGACTTAATACAAACCTAGTAGAAATGCCTTCATACATACTCCATGGTAATAACTTCTGACTGTGACCGATGAATGCGCCCCTACTGCGTAGGATTGAAGGCGGAATTGAAATGCATAAGTGTCTTCTCCTGCCAGTTCTCTAAAAACTTGTTTTGTACCCATTCAAAGATACACGATCACCGGAGGAGAAGGGCCGGATGTGACGCTCAGCCTGGCCACAGATCATTAAGCACATGCAACCACGACCAAAGGTGGAATCGCAGAGCAACGAGACGCGGGACGAGGCACCACTCCCAAACACGGAAAAGGAAAGGATGAAGGGCTGCCCCGAAGCTCTTCACATGACTTTTTGATCACCACGGAAGGAAAAGAAAAATGCAGGTGCCGAGCATAAGGCACCCCTAAAAAGGACTAATTAGGGAACAGGACTGTGGTCTAACAGCAGAGGACAGACCGCACCCTGCAACGCGTAAGGTTGGATCCGAGCTGGACCGATAGCTCCATCGCCGGTGCTCAACAGCGCCAATGAAAGAAAAACGGACTAGAGCCTACCAGTGATGGCTTGCTGCTAAAAAGACACTGGGACGAAGATATCATTCCCCTGCCTCTTGACCGATTGCTTATATTGAACTAAACTCCTCTCTCAACCACTTAGTATTGTTTTCAAAATGTTTACCGGTCACTTTTTACTGTACATTTATATCACCAAAGAGAAAATCCGAACACCTATAAAATGTAGTATGCTGATCCCTAGACTTGTATGAACAGCCTATCAAATGTAAATTCATATATACTGCATTCTGTCTATCGTATCAACTGCACATGATAATACGCAAAATCTGCTAATATTGACAGACGCCATTCCGATGACTTCCCATGACTATACGTCCACCCCATCAGTTAGGATAAACACGGAAATGAACTAGCTTATGTTAAAAGCGGCGACTGTGAAAAATGACCATAAGTATGTACATAAGCGGCGTTCATTTTCGTTCCCCCTACCCCTTGCTGTGAACAGAACAGATACTGCGAAGCACTGACCACCTCGTCCCGCTAGCGTAGGCCCATGCACACGTGTACACACCAGCCATTATAGGTATCATGACCCCTCTGCCCGTTTGCTAAAATCGCCGGCTCCCCTCCCACGTGTGTTGAACATCCCCACTCTCACATGCAAAGACCATAAAAACCCTCTCCCTCTGCGCGACCCTGCACTGGAGTTAACACTCCGCTTGACCCACACCCCCCCCCCCCCATTTCCTCCCAGGAACACCCTTCCCCTCTGCTGACGAAACCCCCCAGCTGCACCTGATCTCCCAAACTCAAGTCCCAAGTCATAAGACCTAAGCCTCGTGGATTTACACCCCTCCCTGAACTGATCTTTTTCCTGCCCAACCTTTGATCTGATCACCCCCTCATGCCCTTGTGTCCTGTTGGAATGTCCAGCTGAGAAATCACGATCTCTTGTTACATACAGGAAGGGGGGGATGACATCCGAGCAACGGGTATGGGAATAGGCCTGAAGCTGGGATTCCAAACATGCCTTTTTCCGCCTCAAAGTGTCTCTATTGTAATAAAGAATGTTTTTGTACCATAAAGCTGTGTATAAAAGGCGAAGCTTCAGAGAACTTGTTAGAGCACCTCCCGAAGACACTGTGTTTCGTGTCCGAAATGACAGGCTCTCCTCATGAGAAATAAAACTCTGTTCATGTGTTCCTGCTTCCAGCGCTCGTCTCTTTATTTGGTAACTATTCAAATGGAAGCTAAGAGGCGCGTTGCGCCAGCAGCCTGGGCATCGGTCGTCATATGGGCTGGCTTTTCCACAGTGCAGTCCAAGGTTTTGTGCTCTCTCAGCTTGACCATATCAACTTCCTTTTGGCTGGTATCCCTAAAATGCACCTTGCTCCTTTAACCCCTTCGACGCTGATGACGAGCTCAGCTCGTCATGAGGTACACCTCTCGTACGCTCATGACGAGCTGAGCTCGTCATGAACCACAGGATTTTTAAATCTTCAGCACACAGCGGGAAAATGCGCCGCACCGATAGTGTTAAAGGCTGCACTGAATGAAGCTACATGACTCATAACCCTGCTAACCGGCCTCCCATAGAAGCAAAAAGCATATTTAAACTGGCATGCACATCCCAAGAGCTATGCATGATGATTCGTCAGACTACCTAGCTGGTAAACTGATCGCCTTGAGTGGGTCACAATTGCTCAAAACTGCACTCCCCTTCTTCCTACAAATCCCAATCTTCAAAAAAGCAAAGTATGTGCGTTTAACCCGTTGGAAGCCCATCTGATGCTAGACCAAAGAGCTAAAGAACATATATCTCAGGTTCATCGATCACTGATTGCTAATACCCCAGACCCTCTGATCTCTTTGAGGGAGGGGTGGAAAGCAAATTTGGGCCCATTAGATACTGCTGAGTGACTACTTAACTAACAAATGAGACATAGCCAAGATGTGGAAAGAATGAAACCCCCCCACTATGCCCGATTGGTGACTTGATAGGGATCACTGTTGAACCCTGGAAAAGGAACTATAGAAAGCTAGTGGATGTCCTTCAAGGTTTTGGGGACCTTGGATTGATGCAATGCCAACCAGTACTTCAATCTGTGGACTTAACTTGCTTATCATTTACCGGTGCAAGCTTGATCACTGGTATTTTCATACGTCCAGTACCATATTGACTCCTAGGATGAACAAATTACTGGAGGTGCAGATGTCAAGCCAATTTTACTTATGTCCATACAATTTAGAAGATTTGTACCTCCCTTAGTGTATGGTTTAATAAATACATTAGCAATACATATGTGTATTTGCGTGTTGACAATAAAAAAGTTTGGGGGAAAAGCAAAGACCTTAAGATAAACCATCCCAGAGAGTAGCCTTAAAATTGGAAACCCTCTGGCAGTATAGGTTTTGAGGCATGGAATATGCCAGTTCTCTTCCATCAAGTCACAATAGCTAAACCAGTGCTTTAAAACCTTTGTTTGCGGAAGTAGAATGGCCTACAAGGAACTAGGTGAGTCTCCACAGGACATGCCCTTTGAAAGTGATAAGGTAAATGTAACCACATGTGAGGCTATCTTGGGTACTGACACAGCTATTTCTGCTCCTTTAAAAGCATTCATCTTGCAAAAGGTTTCATCTTCTTTACAACCTCAATTTTCCTCACAGTTCAGCAGAAATTATATGCTAGGGTTCAGGCATTACACAAGACAGTATAAACCAGTGGAAATAGAAACAGTTTACTCTGGGATTAAGTGCATTGGGTGTATAAGAAAGCGGGAAGTGCCAGAAGTGGAGTCAAATGGGGTGGAATTGTGAGATGCAGAACCAATGGGAAATCATCCTATGCATTATTCTGCCCCATACCATAACAAATAGCAACAAAACAATATGGCGGATTTAACTGGTCTCTAAAAGGCTGTATTATTAGATAACTAAGGGGGTTGAGCAGTGCTTTTAATAGGCTGAAAAACAATGGGGTTGCTTATGGAGCTGTGGCCTAAGTAGAGTAACTAAGAATCCTGTATAAGAGGTGTGGCCTCTGTAACTAAGGACGGGTCAAGGACATGTGACCTAGAAACAGACTGGGCTCATCTCCCTCTTCTTCTTTTCCATCTAGTCCTCCTCTTCCTCATCAGCATCATCACTCTCCGGGATCTCCTTCTCCCTTTCCGCTCTTGTGGGTGATGGCCCTGTCCTCATACTGCTGGACCTCCTGTGAGTCCTGGGTCCTGATTCACATGATCTTTCTGTCCCCCTGGACATCTTCTTCCTGATCCGTCTTCTGGGGATTCAGTCCAGGTGCTACTCCTCAGCCTCTTGGTACTCCTCCTGGTGGTTCTTGGGGTGCGGATCTGTAAATGGTCCACCTAAAACTGGTCCTTCTCCTCCTGGTCCTGCTCCTTCAGGGATCCTCATCCTCCTTATCGTCTTCCTGACTCTTCTGATCTTGATCCTCCTCCAGGTCTTCATCCAGTTCCTGACACTTCTAGACCTTTTCCTGTCTTTATGCTCCCACTTAGGAAAACACCAGGAGTAAGGTACCCACTGCAGAGATTTGTGTGTATTGAGCAAACTTTATGGCACAATTGTGGTAAGTTAACTCTTGTGGTTAATGTGCTTACTTGAGAGAGATGTGCGTCATCTCTGGTACAAACTGATGCATCATAAAATATCACAGATGAAGAATATGCCTATTTGAGAGCATAGTGTGTAACAAATAGGTTACATACTTGTGTTTTAGGTAAGATAGCTCAGTAGGCTAATGGTTTTGTTGGCAAGCCTTTTCTTTATCAAGTGCCTAACATTCAGTTTCTTTAATGTGCTACATTAATCTTATTATGACTGTACTTACACACAAACATACATAAATACCTGCTTTTTATACAGTGCTTACACAAACCTCTATCATACATACTGAATGTGAGAAACTCTACAAATATGTTCAATCTTAATTTGTCTCATGGTGGGATGTGCAGTGACAGGCTGGGTGTATTGTAGATTCACCTGATGAGCCAGGTTTTTGGCTCCGGCTGTTCTGGGTATGAGCTCTACCTCCCTAACCAGGGCACAACATGGACAAAAAGAACTGTTCTACTGTTATGTGAGCGGCATTTACATTTGCATCCCCTGTGCAAGCTGCTACTCCACACAGAGAGGCACACTGTTGAAGATACACTCACTCCTTATATGTCTGGTATCAGCACACACTTCACAGGGACACATCCAGATGATTCACTGGAACAAGCAGGATTCTAGATCCAGGTCACAAATAGCTACTGGATCTAGAATCTGGCTCGATCCAACTTTATTACAGCACTGCAATAAACAAATATTAAACTCCTCGTCAAGAACGGTGTCTCACCTTAAACACCCTCTCGCGCACTTCATCTGAATACTTTTTTTGAACGAGCAACCAGTAGAAGACCTCCACATTCCCTGGCTCCAAGAGACAGGAGTACAGCTGTTCCTGTGCAGGGCTCCCTTTCAGGAGGCTGTGGATCACCTCAAGCATACCACAGACCTGCAAGGCACAAACACAGCAAAGGAGGAATGAGGGACAATGATTTGACGCCATTACATCATCAACAGTGAGCATCAGTTAACAATGAAAGGAGAGTAAAGCTTCTGCATTCTGCAGGAATCAATCAATAAAACAAACATCAACAATAATGAAGACCATTTATCCAGCACACCTCACAAGGCGAACCATTACTTGCCATATAAGAACAATAGCTATCATTAACCAACTAAAAGTCCTTGGAATTGACCTGGGAAGTGTAACAGGTTGAGTATGTGACAGATACAGCCAATCTCTACTGCAAAAGAGTAAAGAAAGTCAAGAATCCAGCACCCAATAAAAGATCCTAGCACATGATACCATGCTCTGAACATCTGATTGATGTGTACTGTGAATGCAAAGGGAACTCCTTTTTACTTAGCATTTTTCAATGAGGTCCAGATAATATCATAGGGAGTCAAACAAAAGTAGACATTTGGTGATAGAGTATCTCATGTTTTCTACTCTTTTGACAGGAGCAACCAAAATAGGAGATAGCCTAATAAACTAGATTTTCAACATTTGGAATTCTTTCTCTTACAATACAGACAAAGAATTTGAGAAACTCCTAATCTCTTCTCAGCAAAACCTATTTTCTAAGTTTGAGTGATCTCCTAGACCATTCATCATCATCTTTCTTTGCTGCAACTGAATTCATACCATGTCTGGTGGCTCCCAGCTTCTAAACTCTCCCATGAGTACATTCAAGGATATGATCAGGTTTTGCACAGCGAAAGTTGTGGTCATACAAACTTGCCCAGAATTTAGCTGGGTGCGCAGTCTAACTTTTTTGCGGGAGTTGGTTATGTCTGGGGACTCTCTTTTCGGGAAAAAAGCTTGAGAACCATTGCAGTTAGTACACTTACCGTATACATTTCCCATACATTTGCTACAAAGATATAGGTTCCAAGGGTGTACTCATCAAACATTCAACCAATGTATGTCACACCTTGTTAAGCAAGGTTCATTCTCCCCTTAGATGTTGGGGAAATTGCCCCATGAAATTGATTAGATGAAATTGATGGGAAATTGCCCCATGAAATTGATGGGATAGTGGTGGCAAAATCGGGCATTGCGCTGCACCTTTCCCCTACACATGCATGAACAGCCTTAAGTGATACAGGTAGTTCAGAGAATGCACTTTCACATGGCCCATTATTTTGCCATAACATTGTTCTTCACTTCTACATTTCACTTCCTTTCATTTCACCACGCTGTTCCTTTCCGCTGAGATTCCTAGCCATATTTCATGACTGTAAATCTATGAGTGAAATAGCTCATTGGATGGGCCATGGTGGAAAAATTAAAACACATTTCACAACCTCAGGCTGTAACTAGCCTCAGACTGCAGAGGTGTCACTCAGAACACATACACCTTAACAATTCAGACAGTAGATGTGACACTAAACTTACAGACCGCAATAGTAATTATCTCTCAAACATTAATATTATGTATATTTGGAAATGCAACAAACCTATTCCCAAAAATCTGATTATTATTGTACGGATTAAAATATTCAATACAAGATTTTTAACTTTGCAAAATATTCTCAGTCCCCTAAAGCCTAGCTCATTAACATAAACATCTATTTTTTGTTATGAAATAACAGGGTTCTGATTTTTAATAACTAAATGCTTGTAGCCCAAATATAGTTTTGTCAATTAGGTGAAGTAGTTACATGTACTACTCTCACATTTGGATAGATTCTGCCTGGCAAGATCATGTATCAGTACTTAATGCCGGGATGCCCACAGCAGACAAATAATTACTTCCATTTTTCAAGTCCAACAGTATTCCAAAGTGTTCACCATCACTCCATAGATGTTAACAATGCACCAAGAATTACAATGATGCCAGAGAAGAACCAGTACTATACCAAGTGTAGGCATCATCATATCAAAGATGTCCAAAACGTGGCAAAAACTGCCAGCATTATGTAAAGGTCAGTGCTACTCAAGGAGTGGGTACATTTAACACCACCCTTTTTTTCAGAGTTTTACATAGGGCACACTTGACCCGGAGGTATCAGAGCACTTTACATGAGCACCAGTTGCGTTAAAGACAAACACATTCATTTTTTGTTAGGCACAGAGTGATTAAGTGATTTGCCCAGAATCACAGGATGTTGAGCGTCCCTGCAGAGACTTGAATCTGGTTCACCAGCTTCAAGGTTGACCGCTCTTGCTATAAGACCACATCCTCCCTCCACTCCGGCACTTACACCCCTGTATTTAAGACTTTTATATATTTTCCCTCTGATGTGTCCCTCTGTGGCTCCCTTCTGCTCCTTGCCCTGATTGTTAACCTCCACGAAGCTAGAGGGTGCTATAAGCACCCCATACAAGGCCATGTGTACACAGTGCAGGGTATGCAACACAGCCAATCACCATATGACTTACAGCAAGAAAGAGAAGAGAGAGAAAAACACAAAAAGGGCAAAGTGGAAAGGAACGAAAGTTGAAAAGTGATAAAGGGAGAAATCTGGAATGAAAAAGAAACTAAAAGTCAGATAAAGAGTGTCTGGTGGTGGATTACAGAGGCACGCAATAGAATCAAGACTTCACAGCATTGGTAATTGGCACCCCGACCACCAAAGGCACTTGCCACAAACTTATGAACAAAGCTTTGTGCCCTGGAACTTATTCTTTCACAAATTAAGCACTGTTGAGCTACCCCATGTACCACTTGGCAACCTTGAACTACGCCTATGATGGATGTATACTTCAAACAGCTAGAACTGAACTTGCCGAACATGTTCTTATGTGCTGGACACCCCGCAAATGGATATTAAGAGCTGATACCTGGTCCTCGTCGTTCACAGCCGCCAGGTAGCTCACCGCACTGTTCAGCTCATCAGTGGAAAAGTTCTTTGCAAGGAATTCTTTCACCAAACTGAAGAGGGACGTTTGAAGGGTCTTTACATCATCAGCTGTGATTTGGTTTTCCTTGGGCGCCCTAAAAGACCACACAGAGGAAGAATTTTCATTTCTCATAGGACTCTGTCTACATTTACCTTTTAGCACACAAAACTTTCTTTAGATAGCTTTACTATCCACTACACACAGAAACATAACTATATAAATTTTCTTGCGAAGAAAACACTGTCCAGAAGATGGGAGGGAGTTTAGAATGTGCGCATGAGGATGCAACACCAATGTAAAGCACAATGTTGGCTTCAATGGCACCGCATCTGACAATCCGCGACATCACCATTGATGAAGATTTGCTCACATAGGTTCCTTTGCACTGTCTACCACGTGTTTTCTGATCAATGATCCTCCTTTCTCAGTGAGATCTTCAACCTCATGATCTCATATCCCCCTCATCTCTGCAAAGGTGGCAGAGCCTGATGCAAAAATTTACAAAATCCTGATTGAAACATTTGACTGAAATATTTTAGGCTGGAAATATCTTCTTTACCCAATAAATTCAATTCAAATCAATACTTCGGGTTGAGCATTTTCGTTTTAAAACATACACTTGGAAAGTCAACAATATTTTCACACTAGATAAATATGAAGTCTAGTTCTATTCATGGATTATGTGAGGTAAAGTGGTTGTTGCAGATGGGCAGCACTGAAACCTACACTAAACCATACTGTATATTAAAACATAATAAAATAGTATGTTCGAGTGAATAATACTAGAACAGTTTCAATACAGTTCCAATTCCTTCAGAGAGGAAATAAAGTATCTTGGCCACGTCTATACTGTTTCGAAATTATTATTAATTGTAGTGAGAATAGATAAATCACTATTCTAGCTCAATTTTTAGCGCTTTTGGCAATGTGTATGTCCCATATCCTGGATGTACTGTAATTAATATTTTAATGTTACAGCTAGTTATTAATGCTTTGACATTTCTTTATTGATGGACTTAAAGTTATTTTGTTTAGAGAAAAAAATGGCCAGTTGTTTTCAATTAGTTCGGTTCTTACCCAACGACCTGATAATAGTTTTAAGGATAAAGTCCAACAGCACCTGCAGCTTAGAAAAACAATCGCTGCCCTTTTCCCTAAAAACTTCTGACTTTGTATCCCTTGAATTGAAGTCCATTTAGCATGTTCTGTACTCCTGTTCTCGATTCTATCAGCAAGTTTTTTGTTTACATGATACGATCTGGAAATAACAGAAAATGATGGCAAAAGAGACTGCATTTGGGATTTTAGGCCTGCTGCTGTGAGCACACGAGGTTAAAAAAGAAGCACATTTAAAGGTGTTTTAAGTAAGAATTGTGCCTAATTTCTTTTATGGACAAGATCGAACCAGGCAATTTTGAAATTAGATTCAAGTTTATGAAACTGAAATAGATTTTATTTGAACTTGGCATAATGACCTCAGGCATATTCGGCAGAACAACGGCACAGTTCAAAACTATTCAAATTACAGAAGTCAATAATAAGATACAATATCAACATGTTTCTGCCCTTGCTTGAATGATCACTGTGGGTCCTTGGTAGAACTGAATGTCCTCTTATTGTCAGACACACAGTAATTTGGTAATATAATGCAGACAAGTGCAGGCCTGCTTGCAACAATACCAGGAAAAAATCAATCAAGGTGTTTGTTAAGGGCAACTAATCATCCATAAGGGTCTCAAGGCACTGGGGAAGGAGGGGAAGAGTTTGCAGGTTCCAGTCCATCAAGGAGGGGGTCTATCGAAGAGCCAGGTTTTGAGGTTTCTTGAGAAGATGGAGAGTGATGTTGTCTGACTGAGGTGGAGCACTAGTTCATTCCAGGCTCTGTCCACGAGGAAGGAGAAGAAGCGGCCACCCGATCGGGTCTTTCTGGTGCAGGGGACTGCGGCGTAGGAGAGCTGGGCTGAACACATACTAGTTTCCCTGGAGGGATCAAGGGTGCTGCCTAATAGGGAAACGTGGGAAGCACGTCCATGTAGCGAACCTTGCCTCATGGGTACTGTGCTGGTCAATTCTCGATATTTACGGCCAGGCCTTACCCAAGTTTGGGGACACTGACATTCAATTCCAAATAATTTCTACATGGGGTATGACTTGCCCTGATGAAAGCCCAAGATCTACACTGACCATTCAAGTAAGGAAAGAAACACGATGATATACTATAAGCGGGTGTAGTGAAGATAATTTACCCGAACATATCCAGGTAGTCTACATTTTAAATCATACGTAGGATGCAAACAATCAAGAGAAACCGGGTGTTCCTAAGGTATTTTATACAACTGGATCCCATCGGGTGCTATCTGAAAGTGCTCTCTCCAACATGAATGAGCCCATCCTGGTTGATAGGGACCAGGATGAGACCAAATGATGAAGCATGCCACTGACAGAGTGGGCGATGGTCTGAATACAAAAAAAGAACACACATTCTGACTATTGAATATCTACAAGATGAGATATTCGGACACAAACACTGCTGTTGGTCAGGACATGGCACAGTTCTATGTTCTTCCACCGTAGAAGAATTGATCTCAGGACAGAATACCTCAAGCCAGTTTCAGCCGTGCAACTCACCCATAGTGCTTCCTTACGGAGTCCAGGATATACTGCACACCATACTTTTTTCGAATCTTCTGCTTGTGGTCTTTAATGACGGATGAGAGATACTGAATGTGTCCTGCAGAAATAGGCATTAAGAGCACAATAAGCTGAATAATTGGTAAACATAGGTGAAGAATAGAAGAGTTGTGTGAATAAACAAAATAAAGGTTAGACCAATGGATTCATTGTACCACGCATATCAAAAAAATAACGAGTGTTCAAATACCCATGACTTGTGTTATGAAACCTTTTATAATGTTTTTATTTAACCCCTGGTGAATGCAAAACATAGGGAGGAGGGTTCAAATGTGATCTAGTGAGTAACTCTTCTCTGACCAACAGTAGCTCTAAATTTAATCGTAATACAAAAGTGGAGCTATTGTAAAGGCATCTTTTTCTGTCTAGGGAAAACAAATCAAAACATATGAATGTCTGGGGGCAAAAAAGGGAACAATACCTCATACAGTATAGAAGCGGTAAGGCTCAGTGAGAAAAGAGCAGTCTGGAACTCAGCAGATTTTATGGTTATAGCATTTCATGCCTATTGACAAATTAAGTGTTTCTATGTAGATTGAACAAGTGCAACTTCATTAAAATATATTGTGAATCCTTCTCTATAAAAACTACCAGGCCAGTGGGGAGGTCGATTGCACAACGGTTAATAATGCTATGCCTGGTTGTGATACAGGCTTTTTGCGATTTGTCTGCAATGTGTAAGAATGGCGATATTTGCATCTGGAAACCCAGAGTACTCTTAATGTGAGAATATACACACATACACAGCACGTACTTGTTGTAAAGTCATGAATGAACAAATTAATGTTGGGGTTTCTAAAGCACATGGCTACCTTGAGGTCTGTCTCAGAGCTAAATGGAAAGTAAGAATCAGAGATTACAGGATTCTGGGAGTTGGAGTTCCATACTGAATCCAACACAGCGGATGATCACATGAGCGGGGGCGGCGCCAGGAGTAAACTTTATTTGGATTGACAACACTCAATCTGTGCACAACGGACATGAGGAACAGCGGCTAGGGGCGTCTGAGGAAGGATTTTTATCCGAAATGCATTATGCCCGGCTGTAAGGAACTTCAATAAAGAACCCCACCTGTATTTCTCTGCCTGGGACTCCTTCCTTTCATGCAGTTGGAGGGTTTCGTCAATATTCACGTGTCAGCCAGAGACACGCTAAGGATTCCCGCTTCATCAAGAGTTTGCCTGCTTCACTGGTGGTTTGCGCTAGCAATCAACGTTCTTGTCAAGGTATTGACTTCAGGCGAACCCACCTTTAGAGCACAGCTATGCGAGGAACACCGCGGAAAAGCGGACCGTGACTGCACGGTGGCGGTGGTGCACTGTCATCATTCCATGTTCCAGCATAATCAGTGCTCGACAGGTCGAAGCAATGCGGGGACTCGAGGGGTTGTGATGCCTCAACACTCACCTCACCATGCGTGCCCAAACTCCCCAACGCCTGCAGACAAAAAGACTTAACTTTTGTTTCCCCCATCACGCTACACCAGGCACACAGGATTCTGGGAGTTGGAGTTCCATACTGAATCCAACACAGCGGATGATCACATGAGCGGGGGCGGCGCCAGGAGTAAACTTTATTTGGATTGACAACACTCAATCTGTGCACAACGGACATGAGGAACAGCGGCTAGGGGCGTCTGAGGAAGGATTTTTATCCGAAATGCATTATGCCCGGCTGTAAGGAACTTCAATAAAGAACCCCACCTGTATTTCTCTGCCTGGGACTCCTTCCTTTCATGCAGTTGGAGGGTTTCGTCAATATTCATGTGTCAGCCAGAGACACGCTAAGGATTCCCGCTTCATCAAGAGGTTGCCTGCTTCACTGGTGGTTTGCGCTAGCAATCAACGTTCTTGTCAAGGTATTGACTTCAGGCGAACCCACCTTTAGAGCGCTGCTACGCGAGGAACACCGCGGAAAAGCGGACCGTGACTGCACGGTGGCGGTGGTGCACTGTCATCATTCCATGTTCCAGCATAATCAGTGCTCGACAGGTCGAAGCAATGCGGGGACACGAGGGGTTGTGATGCCTCAACACTCACCTCACCATGCGTGCCCAAACTCCCCAACGCCTGCAGACAAAAAGACTTAACTTTTGTTTCCCCCATCACGCAACACCAGGCACACAGGATTCTGGGAGTTGGAGTTCCATACTGAATCCAACACAGCGGATGATCACATGAGCGGGGGCGGCGCCAGGAGTAAACTTTATTTGGATTGACAACACTCAATCTGTGCACAACGGACATGAGGAACAGCAGCTAGGGGCGTCTGAGGAAGGATTTTTATCCGAAATGCATTATGCCCGGCTGTAAGGAACTTCAATAAAGAACCCCACCTGTATTTCTCTGCCTGGGACTCCTTCCTTTCATGCAGTTGGAGGGTTTCGTCAATATTCACGTGTCAGCCAGAGACACGCTAAGGATTCCCGCTTCATCAAGAGGTGGCCTGCTTCACTGGTGGTTTGCGCTAGCAATCAACGTTCTTGTCAAGGTATTGACTTCAGGCGAACCCACCTTTGGAGCGCTGCTACGCGAGGAACACCGCGGAAAAGCGGACCGTGACTGCACGGTGGCGGTGGTGCACTGTCATCATTCCATGTTCCAGCATAATCAGTGCTCGACAGGTCGAAGCAATGCAGGGACTCGAGGGGTTGTGATGCCTCAACACTCACCTCACCATGCGTGCCCAAACTCCCCAACGCCTGCAGACAAAAAGACTTAACTTTTGTTTCCCCCATCACGCTACACCAGGCACACAGGATTCTGGGAGTTGGAGTTCCATACTGAATCCAACACAGCGGATGATCACATGAGCGGGGGCGGCGCCAGGAGTAAACTTTATTTGGATTGACAACACTCAATCTGTGCACAACGGACATGAGGAACAGCGGCTAGGGGCGTCTGAGGAAGGATTTTTATCCGAAATGCATTATGCCCAGCTGTAAGGAACTTCAATAAAGAACCCCACCTGTATTTCTCTGCCTGGGACTCATTCCTTTCATGCAGTTGGAGGGATATATATATATATATATATATATTAGGAATACTGCTTTCGTATTGCGCTGCACCGAGTCTTGCCAGCCAACAATGAAACTCGGACACGGACGAAATGGGCTCTTGCTTTCCTTTATTGCAGAGGTACTGTCAAAGACGTTTCGGCTCAACGGAGCCTTGTTCACATGACAACGTTTTGATAGAAGGACAGCCCTTTTAAAGTGCTAGTGAAGATAAATAATAAGTATCAAGTATCAAGTATCAGCGCTTAGAGGCCCCAGTGGCTATAACGCGCTATACAAATCAAATAAATAAATAAATAAATAAATATCACCTGTGATTGTCTTTAGCATGGAAGATATACTTCTAGCTACTGAATGGTAGCGTTAACATCTGTTAAAATAGGTTGCATAACAGTAAAATACCCATAGTAGATACCAGCGTCACTAAATTCATATGACAGTACAAGCATGTGAAAATAATGGTTGGCAAAGATATATATATATATATATATATATATATATATATATATATATAATTATATATGTTTATACAACAATGCCTGTGACATGAGAGGCACACTGCAGGGCTCTTCCCTCCGGGCTGCAATGTCTCAGCACGCTTCACCACGTTGCAAGGAATAGTATGCCCGACGCGTTTCTGGGGGACTCCCCCCGTCTTCAGGGGCTGCTTCCAGTCGACACTCAGTGTTCGTCACCAGTTTTATGGACACTTTCTATCAGGCAAATCCGTGGACAGACATGTGTCCTGTTTGGCTGGAATTATGGGATTTGTAGTCCATGGTGATGCGAGCACATCGATCGTCTTGGGTAAATTATGCTTGATTTGATACCTTAAGTAGGCTGCTTGTTGTGCTTTAGCGCGCTGCAATTAGATGACGAGTCCTGCGCTCCTTACACAACCAAAGGTTTGGATGCGATGAGCTTCATCCTGCCGCTCACCGTTTTAGAACAGCAGGCGATGGTGCTCTCCCCGCGGCCAGGCAGCCGCGTAGAAATGTTTATACAACAATGCCTGTGACATGAGAGGCACACTGCAGGGCTCTTCCCTCCGGGCTGCAATGTCTCAGCACGCTTCACCACGTTGCAAGGAATAGTCACAGGCATTGTTATATAATTATATATATATAATTATATATATATATATATAATTATATATATGTATATATATATATATGTTCCAAAAGGTGTCCTGTGCTTAAAAGACGCCACTCCGCAAAGATAAGTTCTTCGAACCTTTATTTTCAAACAGGCAGCTTCCTACAGAGTTCTTTAATGACGCCCTGACGCGTTTCGAGGCAGCAGCCTCTTCCTCAAAGGGCAAAGCAGTGAGTGTTCAGCTGCACGTTCCAACTATTAATTCCCTTCTCTGCATGCCGCTCCCACAGGGTACTCTCACAGCATGCTGGGTGTTGTAGTGCTTTGTATGCTGAGCACTCACCTTCGTGTTGCTATTTCCAGTCTTTTGAAACCCCTCCAATGGGGCTCCGTTGGGATAGTTGTCTGTTTGTTTGAAGTAATCCTTGCGCCGCCGATGCCAGCATAATTCAGGCATGAGGACCCATTGTCGATTTAATTAATAATAAATATAAATAAATAAAACAAAAACCATAGAAAGTATGAAAGCATTTTAGACAAGGTTAGGCATGGGGCAGTGCTATAACAGGCCAAAAGGCTACAGGATTTCACTGTCCTCTTGCAGGAGGCACACCTTCTTGAGTTCAGGGTCTAGTGTTTGGCTCGATTCGGGTTCACACAAGCATTCCATTCTGGTTTTGTGAGGCAATCATGCGGCGTGGCCATTGTCATTCATTGCAAGGTCCCCTTTCAGTCCCTCAAGACATGGATCGATACTCAGGGCAGATATGTCTTTGTGGCCGCTACAGTCTATGGAGAGTGCCTGGTCGTTGGTAGTGTCTATGTACCCCCCCCCCCCCCGCTTGGGCAATCGGGCAATCTTTTGTAGACCACATTATAGGCTTCCGGGGAGATTTGCTGAGTCGCATGGCTATTATTGGCAGTGATTGGAACGATGTAATGTTCCCAGAGAGGGACAGATGGCGGGCAGATGGGGATGGTGTGGAAGCACGGAGTCGAGTTTGAGGTCATTGGCAAGGAAGGTAGGGTCAACAGACGAATGGCAGGCCTATCATCCCAAATATGCCGGGTATACTTATTACTCTACAGTTCAACATTCCTTCTCCCAGCTGGACCATCTGCTGGTGCCGGCTGGCCTCATTCATAGAGTATCTGGGCTAGACATTCTGCCTAGAGGGTTGTCGGATCATTCCCAAGTAGCATTGTGGCTTCATGTAGGTCCGCAGTGTACCCCTTTCAGATGGCGACTGTCACCTTGGCACCTGGGGAATCTGTTATAAAAGGCACACATATTCCGCGCCATAGTGGAGTACTTCTCCCTCAACCTCGAGTCTGCTTCCTCCAAAATTGTTTTCTGGGAAGCACTGAAACCCACTCACAGAGGCATGGAAGTCCGTTTTGCGCCACTGAGCGCAAGCGTAGATCTCAGAAGTTGCCTCAACTGGAGGTGCAGATGTTCAATCACCAGGAGCGTGGTCGTGGCGAGGGTGGTGGAGCGGCACGAAGACAGTTGAGCCTGGCTCAACAAAATTATCAGCGGGTGCTCTTGGAGAAAGCCAAATGTGCATAGTGGGCCTCCAAAAGTTGTATATACCAATGGGGGGAAAAATGCAGTAAAATTCTACACAGGCTTGGCCAAGCGTCCCTTGCGATTGCCCCAGTCCCAACTCTGTGCGATGGGAGACAGGGTCTGTTTTGCCCGGCAAAGTGGCTAGATGATTTGTGGTGTACTATGAGACTCTATATGCCGATAAAGAGGTTATGACAGCTGATCAAATTGATGAGTTTATAGATGCCCTGCCCCCTTAATCACTATCTGAAGAGTTTTTTCAAAATTGCTAAAATCACTGGTATCCGCACCACGATATTTCAGAAGTCTTGATTTTATTGTGCAGATGCAGCAGGCCAGCTTCCCACTCTGAACATTGTTCTAGCTCCAGTGCAGTTCACCATCTGCCAATTGTATTGGCTGAAAAAATACCTTGGCCACAGTCAAATAAAGACATACCTAAGGGCACGGTCAATGCTGTGACATTTACAAACAAATGCTGTTAAAGAGGAACACAAAAAAATGTAAAGACGGGTATTTGGTAACTGACAGCAGTTTAAAAGTATGTCTACTATTATGATTTTTAAAAATGACCTGTCTGCATCATGTTCCGCAAATCTTGTTGGATCTCATAAGTTTGTCATAATAAAAATTGGGTTGTGGTTCTAAAATGTTTGGGAAGTATTGTTCTACAGTAAAGCAGAAAGACAGTTACTTCTATG
The DNA here is from genome assembly GCF_964263255.1 of Lissotriton vulgaris. Lineage (NCBI taxonomy): Eukaryota > Metazoa > Chordata > Amphibia > Caudata > Salamandridae > Lissotriton > Lissotriton vulgaris. The sequence goes on along the minus strand of NC_141698.1, from coordinate 272,964,608 downwards.
GTTACCATAAAACTCAGCATAACACTAGGATTATGAGATTCGATGAGTGCTAAAAATATTTCATAAAAGAATTAAGAAGGGCGGGACTGATTTACTGACCTTGGTGAATACGGATTTGCATTTCATGGGTGGCCTCCGAGGTTTGTGAGAACAGGAACATACACAAAATAGCGAGGCAGGAGAGGACGGGCGTTGTTTATTGCTGGAAGGAGAACTCCTCAGGTGTGAGCCCACAAAGCTCCAGGCTACCTCGTCTGTTCCACCGCTCACACATAAATGCAATGCAGACTATGACATCATAATCAGCTACTTGCCAATCAGATGGGTGAGTTGCAGCACGTCACCGCTGACGATGGCTGCCATATTTCCACCAGCAGGACTGAAAGGGATGTCCGGTGACCAGACATCCAGAGGTTCCCATTTCCCAGACAATCCCGGGTTTTCGTGGCCTGTCCCAGTGTCCCAACAGTTTTAATAAAAACTGGAAAATGTCTTGGTTTTGGGTAAAGGGGAGGGTAAACGTGCACATTACATTTCAAACATGGTGCAGGCTCGTCTTCCCTCTGGCCCTCTCTTTTTAAATCACAGAGGGGACAAAAAGTTACTTATTTTATATTTTGTAAAGTCCCCCTTACTGGGCTGTAGGTTCTTACTGAAGTGGGACAGCAGCATGTAAAGAGGGGCTAAAAGCAACGAGAAGGCCCTCCTCGGGTGGCACCCAAACTCGTGAGCTTGCCCCTCAACTTTACCACAAGTGAGAGAGGGGGTATTGAATGCAAACTCTGGACTATTGATGTTTAAATTGTGAAATGCTGGCGTATATTTAATGCTGAGTCACGTTTCAAAAAAAGTCCCTGTAAGTTTTATGTTCCGTCCCCTATCGTAGCAAAGGCAAATCGATGTTTATTCCACGTTCTACCCCCTAGGGGCATGTATACTCTTATCAAGTCTTGGTTTTATCTTTTGAGCTCTGTTTTACTTTCCTAAATGCAGAACTGCATGTCCTAGAATGCAAACAGAATGACTGAGCCACTCGAGTCAGCTTGATGTCACTGTAATGTCTTCCCTTAGCGCGGTGCAAGGGTGACGCAAAACCTAAGTGAGATGTATCAAGCCACCCAAGGTTCTGCATGGCTTGATAAATCTGGAGTAAGGCAAGGCTTGGGGAAACATCCTTTACCACACAACTTTTACCATGCAGTGCTTTTACAACGCAGGTTTTACAACGAAAACCATTACAACGCATTGCACTGGTGGGCGCTCTAGGATAAGTAATAGTTTAATTTACTATCAAACACCTTCCCTACTATCCACGGGGACTGGACTTGGAATAGTAAATTAAACTGTTCACTATCCAGCACCCCCCAAAGCAATGCGTTGTAATGGCTTGCGCTGTAAAACTTGCGTTGTAACAGCATGCGTGGTAAAAGCATGCGTTGTAACAACGTACATCCCAAGGCTTGTGTTACTCTGCCTCGAAGAGGCATTCCATGGCTGGAACGAGGGTGCTCCCACACACCCACCAATGGATTCTGGCACATTCCCCGATTTACTATTAGTGATACCCTTGGAAATGGTTAAAAATGCTAAGCTTCTCCAGGTGAGGCAGAAGCATAACGAGGAGAAATATCTTTCATTTTTCTCGTTTTTTCCTCTTTCTAATTGTGCTACATTCTGAAACACACGTGGAAAGAAAAAAATCCTCTCAGGATTGTTTTGCTTCAGGAAGGTGTCCCTTTGTGCTCAAAAACTATCCTGCCTACAACGCAGGCACCCTTGCAGCATAGACGCAATGGTGTCTGCTTTGGCACTAGGCAGCCAAAACTGCGCCTGCGCTATGTGAAAGATTGTTAAATATTCCCCCAAGTGTCCCAGTTTGCTAATCAATGAAAATGATAAATACTGCCAACGTTTGGATGGAAGATGTTTAAATCCATTTCTTCCTCGTAACTGTAAATTAACAATTTCAGAAAATGATTCTGGGGATATCTGGGGCACGCGTGAGGCGTTCAGACTGTAGAAGAGATTTTTTTAAATTTAGCCTTCAGCTCATATGCTTACAATAGACGTGCACATACAGTGTGTGAGGAAGCTTACAGCTAAAATTTATTTGTTTCCATGGGCAGGGAAGGCCGAGATATGCGACACACTGTGACTAACGGTCAGCGCAGCAGGACTGGAGATGGAATACCAATGACGGCTACCAGATTAACTCCTATGGTATCACGCTATGCGGTCAGTAACCGGTGGACTATCAACTTTTGCTGTCGTGAAGAAATAGAATGCAAGAGACAGATGAACATTGTGTTATGTATGCTGTATATATCTGTCCTAATCTGTGCTATTGGTATTGTTTTGCAATAAACAAAAAACGCCTATTATTTTCTCAGTACTGTTAGGAATTTTTTTTTATCAACCAATGTATTAATCAGCCCCCTAATAATGAATGTACGTCTCTTGAATCGTTCAGAACATAACTCTTGATCGGCCGAAGCTTTGTCGGAAGGCACACACACTGGAGACATGAACATATTTTACACCTCAAAAGCAAACTAATGAATATATGGAAGACCTTCAAGAAGTTGACTCAAAGACAGGGGCCTAGCTCACCTAGCCTCACAGCGAAGTCGCTGTTGCTCCAGATGCGGAAGTCGAAGAGCAAGTGTTGGTACATGAGGTGCAACAAAAGGGCATTGCCCTCGGAGGAGACCTGGTCCATCAGCATCTGCGAAGCCATCAACACGTTCATGTCCACCATGACACTAGAAACCTAGAGAAGCAAAGGAGAGATGCGATGAGCAAAGCTAGATCAATGGTGGATCTAGGCACATTGTCATGTATCTTGCACCTACTCGATGAACTATGGGGGGCTTCTTCAGCTCTTTACAAATGCAGAGGTGGTATTCAAATATCACATATAGGTAAAGACGGGGAAGATTTGCAAAATGATGGACATTTGCAACAGCCACCATCTCAAAACTGAAAACATCGTCCCAAATTATGGTTCAAACATATCACAACCCCATCTTTTGTAAAAGCCCTGCAGTGTTTTATTTAATAATTCAAGTAATTTTAAATTTCCCATTCCTATAGTAATATTAATGTTATCTGGTTGCTACTTTAACAGTTTGACAATCACAACCTCCAAAAACCACCTTAAGACTTTTGAAAACTTTCACCGTGGCATGAAAAACTAAATTTGCAAACTGATGGAAGGTATTTTGCAATGACATTAAATTGCAGATAAATCGAGGAAAACTCCAGAGCAATTAATCAAAGTTCCATAGATGAAATTGAATCTTTGCACCCTTGAGACATTACTTTACAGATGCCCGGCTATTCCTACCTATGTGCCTCTCACTCTGGCAAATCCTTAGGCCACGTACTGCTAGATTCTTACTTTTTGCAGCAAAGCGCCGATGATGGCTGGACCATGGCACTGCAGCATGCTCTCCTGGTTTACCGTGTGGTGCTGGATAAAATTCTTCACCATCAGCAGAAAAGCCGCCACACCATTCCTTTCCACCCTTCCTTCTAGAGATGAATGAACATAAAGGTACACAAGTCATCAATGAAACCGTGTGAGGCAAGTTTTTTCGAAAGTGGATATGATAAATCTGCGAGAGCAAGAATTCCAACCATAGATCCTGAAGAAAACCTGATAGGATCAAAAATCTGGTGCAAATATAGTGACAAGTGGGCGAAGAACGAAACCAAAGACAGGGAATACAAGTGTGTCATTTCTTTCCGTTGGGACCAACTCCTTATATATGAATCAGACCGGACTGACAGAAAAGGCTTTATGGAATATTTCTCCTCACACCAGCAGTTGGGAAGAGACGTCGTTTATCCAACCAACCCCTCCAGGTCCCTTCACAGCAATACCGTTTATGTCACCAACATTCTAAGGTAAGTGCCCGGACATTCAAAAGACAAAGGAAATGTAGGGGGAAAGGAGAACAATGGGGAGGGAGAGGATAAGGGTAATACCAAGTGGAGAAAACAAGGAAGGTACTTACAGTGATACTGGTGTTCAAATAATACAAATAAGTGTAATATATTACAGCACTCTACTTAATCTTAGATTGAGAAACTTGAATAACATCCTTTAGATAGACCACCAACTTCAGGAGCGTTGGTTACAAGTCATGTTCACGCCCCTTTTCATAAAGTCATGGCATTCTTTAGGTAAACAAAGAACCCTATCCTGGACATCCTTATATTCACATTGTATTCCAAATTGTCCACCACTCCCCCTAAAACCTGACACCTGTGGCAGCTTGCGCAACAGCCTTCTGTGTGACGGTAAGTTCAGACCCAACTCATATATTTGTAGGGTGCAGACACTCAACCACACGCTTAGCGCAATGTCCAGGAGCATGGTGTGCGAGGAGAACTCGCTCTCTTGCCGTAACTACTTGTCACTACTCTCACGGTCATTTCAATGGCACACTGGTCGGAGTAGTCAAGGAGAATGTGATGGCAATTCCACTGCACCTGTCACTTTGATAAATTAATATCACTGGCCCCCGTAGGAAAAAAATATAAGTTGCCACCCATCTGTACGCCGATTGATTTCGCAACATGAACTGTAAGGGTTCAGCCTGTCACAGGCTTAGATTAATTAGGATTCAAATGTATGCAAAGAAGGTGTCCTTTGCAAATCATCTGCACACGGTCAGTTTCCATAAACAACAATCAGTGCTCCTGTCTTTACCTGATGATTTTCCCAGTGGGAGGAGCATTCCCTGGGCATTCCTCGAAGATGTTAATTCCGGGCCAACAAGGTCATGTGTTTCTTGATTTTCTTCGGTTTCTTTCGTCTTAGAAGCCATCTGGTCAAGAAGTGGGAGCAGCACCCCCATGCCGCCGACGCAGTTCACAACATCCTAGAAGTCGGAATTGGGAAATCAGATGAGGGATGGGATTCAATACTACACCAAACATCTTTACAAATATTACTATGAATCCAAAGGCAAAAAGAACATGGCCAATGCTTTTGCTCCTGCTGATGAGTCCCTCAAATACCCAAAACAGAGGTAGCCAAGGAAATGAAGAAATATGCTACAGGCGAAATATGTCTAAAACAATATACTTACATTGGGTAGTTTAGAATATGTAACCAAGAAATGGAACACATTTGTTAAAAACAGAAACAAGTTAACTGCAGTAAGTTTATTTTTTCGGTCCCAACAGAAAATATTTACTACATATTGACTCCGCAGAAACCATTCAAAGTTACTGATGCGATATAAAGTCAATTCTAGCAGCTGGGGGTGTTCATATTTGCTTTGAGGCTTATTGACAGTTACTGCTGTACAGTAATCGGACGAGGTTGCAGTTGTTGGGATTAAGACCATGCTGGTGTTGGTGATGCATGCATTATTTATGTGCTCTAAGTACGATCTGTTCATCTGCTCTGCAAGTCAGATACCAAGCCACATCATTCATTGGCAATTAGTTTACAATACATTTATTTTTACATTTCTCTAAATGAGTACTGTTTCAACTGCATTGTAATCACAATGATTTTCTCATTCGGCCTGTCGCCAAATGTCAACTGCTTTACAGGATATCCCCTTTTCCTGTCAAACTATTCTCCCTGGTCACTTCTTTATTGCCACAAGTTATTTTGTGGCCTTCTTGACTCTTTATCTCCTTCAGGTATTACATTGTCCTTACAATGTATCATGTCATACCCAGTTAATCTGCCCTTCCTCAAACTACCTAAGAACCCAGTCTGGCTCAATGCATTCAATCTCAACTCCTTTAAACACCAGCATGGACCACGTTCTATACACATCAGAAATGTACCCCATTCTGCATGCCACTGGAATTCTTGGGGCTCATAAAATTACTTATCACAATAGTAGTCACTAACAGATAACCTAACCTCTGACTGACATTCACTCCACCAGCTATTCACAAATGGCGGCCCCTATGGTGCAATGATTGTCCAGGAGAAAAGAGCTCTCTTTTTTGGTTTAAAACTCTAGCATTCAATCTAAGAGTAACTGTAGTCGCCCCTGTGGCATTGTCCACCCGGTGGTGGGCACAGTGATGTAATTGAAAAAATGGTGCCCCTCTTGCAGACTAGCCTCTTCAGATCACATTAATAAATGTTTTTTGGCTGGTTGTGGGCACTTAGAGGGGTTTTGATTGATTCCCCTGCCTGCACATTGCACCCCTGTACAGGTACATCATTGTTCATGCAGATCACAGAGCGAGTGCCACAGCTTTGACAGGCATGAAAGAGTAAAAGTGGAAACTATGCTGCAGCATGCTTGTATCTGCTCATGCCTCCTGCCTCCTGCCTCGAGGTGGCTGGTGATCTGTGATAAAAAAAAATAAATATAGGGAGGGCAGAAGAGGATTAAGTTGGCTAGAGATGGAGTGTGAGTTTTTATGAGAGTGAATATGCATTTGGGAGAGAGTGCGGGGGGGAGTGCGGAGAGAGTGAGTGCATATGTGTCTATACGTGAGCCACAGAGAGCACGAGATGGGTGATCCAGGAAACCCTGGACCTTCAGTTCTCATCAGCAGCTGCATGAGCAGTTTTTCGTCTCACGACAGTGTCCCAGAGTGCACTGTGCTGCCCACACAAGAGTAGTGTGTCCCAATACAGCAACTTCACACTAATGCAGCACTTTATGAGAAATTATTATCGTACTATTACGAATGATGTCCTGTCCAGCAAGAACTCTTTCTTGGACTTCCATATACTCATGAACCATCATGAAATGCGAAGTTAGTTACAAGATTCCAGCAAACCTTTTATATGAGGCCAGCACAATTACATTTCTGCACGTGGCTTTCTCCAAAAGTAGCTGAAAGAAGGGTTTACACTACCCTGCCTCCGAAAATTCAATTCGAATAAACCCATCACTTACATCCTGGATAAATACAACAAATGGTCCAGATTTCCTTTCAAGTCTTCATCTTGGTTTTAACGATGCTACCAACATAAAATGTACACCAAGAGCGGAGCAGTATGCTTTTCAAGCTGACATTCTCTCCAGAAGACCAACACGTTTCTGTATTAATATCGTCAGCATGACACGTCTCACAAATGATTTAAATTTCATTTACATTTTAAAACCACGAATTTAATTATGGATCTAGGGGAAACATAGGATATATGCATGAGAACAGAAAAAACAGCTCAGTGTGTCACTTTCACCAATATACATGTTTTTGCTTCTCCTGGTGGGTTTCTTATGGAATGCAATTCACTTCAGTAAGTAAATTCTCAGTTCATCTCTCTGCTTCACTTCAATATTTGCTTTGCACATTGGCAATATTTAAAATTTTCATATTCATAAATGAGCTATGAACAATCCACATCACAGTATTTTACTGAGCAGTGTATACTGTCTAAATATTTAAATACAAATCTGACTGAGTGACAAAGCAGGGTTTTCACTATATTTCTGGCAACAACTAAAACGTAATAATTGACACTTTTGCTTTCAATTTAAAAACTACATTTTAGACTCCAAACATCTGAAGATCAATACATGAATAATTTTCTTCCTGGCAAAACAGTACATGACTCGTGTCCACGTTTCCTTTACTCAAAATAATTTCAGTGGGTTCAGCAAGACCAACATACCAGTTACATATAGTCTTATAGTTTCTACATCACATCTTCTAATATAGGTTTTGAAATATTACAAAAGTACCCTTACTCATTTCATTCTTCACGACTTTCATATCTGAGCAGTTTCACCTCTTAAATTACAAAGAAAATTTGAATTGTCTATACAGTCCCCAAATTTATATTTGCTAGTCACTAAAATTGCACGAGAACACACACAAACTTTAGGTTTTTGCTAAATCTGTCTAAATGTCACCAGCATTACAGTGGCATCATACAGACATTTTAAGCTGATTTGTACATTGTACAATAATGATTGTGTGTGTGTCCATACATATACACACACGCATTATAATTATAAGAAATTTAGCTACCCTATTGCGCAGTAAATAAGGAATTCATTTTGCACAGATTAATTGTTGTGTTTTAATATTTGTCGGATACTTCTTATATTATCTCGTGGGCTACGAAAAATATTAGTTCATCCAAGAGAACTCAAAAGAACAAAATCCATAAGATATTACCTATATCTCATGGTGTTCAAGTAATGTTTTGTACATGTTTTTTTCTGCACAGAATACACCAAGAAAAACAGGCTTCTGAGGGGATACAAATTTAGTAGAATGCAAATTTGACAAGAAACCTGCATTGCAGAGTTCTCCTCTGTGCACGCCCTATCTTGGTAACTTCAGTCTTTTAAGAGGGAAGCCGTACAAGCTTTATGCAAGCACAAATCAAAGTGGATGTAAGGGATACAAAAGTGGGCCCAACATAATCCCTAACCACAGCCCCAACACGTACATTTATTTGCTTTCTCTCGTTTTAATGTTATTGTTACATTTAAATAAATATTTCTGCATAAATTAATAATGGTGGAGACATGTTTCTCCATGCCCAAAATATTAGCATATCTAGGAGACAAGGCACTGTAAATCGGGTTATCTGAGCAGAACTTAAACCTCAAACTCAGTGGTTCTAAAGTGGAGAATTTAGCAGCTAAGTGTTCAACAGTCAACAATGAAGGCACTGGGTAACATTCACTCGTTTCACAAATTAATTGCAAAACAAAAACAATTTTGTGTACACAGCAAAAGAACCCTACAGAGAGCCTTACCTTGATGTCCCAATTCACAACTTTGTGACCGGTCAGTCGTCCATCATACAAATGATTTGGAGACAGGTCCAGACAGATGTTATTTTTGCAGGCCTGCACAACAGCAAAAAAAATTGAAAAAACCTGGATTTGTGTGTTGTGTTTGTTCTATTGATAATATAACTCTAACAGGCAGGGACAGCTTTAAAACTGGTGGTGCCCTATGCAAAATTGTTTGTTGGCGCCCCCCCCCAATGACCACCTCCACCTAGTCTCCATAACCACTGTCTCTCAGATTCATTTATTTGCATAGCGCCACTCATAACAGTGTAGGGTGTCAGAGCACTTTACATCACACACACACACTGCACAGAGACAATCATATGTGTGTAAATCAGTGTATAGGAAATGTTACATCAGACAGGACTACAAGGTGTAGTGTATGAGTGACATGCCATCGATACTGGTAGGTAATATAGTTTAAGAGTCCTTATTCTGGAAAAGCACAAATTCAGAATTTAAAACATAACATCATTATTAGGAGTTCTCTTTAATAATAATAATTATTTTCTTCCCAAATGAACCCTTTTGGCAAGGTTAGGATAATCAAAGACTGGGCCAAAAAAACATTTAGCTCTAACATATATTTTGCAGTTTGCATGCAGCTCTTTGATGATAGTTAATAGCTCAAGGTTCTATATTAGGATTTTGACTTATAAATTACAGAAGCAGTAACCCACTGATCTATTTACATTATATACACTTGGTAATCTGCATGGTATACGTTCTTAGCAGCAGGCATTTTAACCTTCTGCACTACCTGGTCTCTTTCCAGGAAGGCGATGAATCACCTTATCTTGACATTTAATTAATGGCTGAAAATTGCTTGAGGCAAGTAACGCAGCAGCAGGTGCTTTTAAACTGATAATATACTTGCAAAACTGACGCCCCTTCAGCAACCGGTGCGTTGGCATCGATACACCACCCCAGAGCCGGCCCTGCTAACAGGCCACTGTCAGCCAGCTTCCAACTATGTGGCTACAAAGAAGTAAGGACACCACATAATCACCAGCACCAAGGTCACTAATAGTTTGAACATGACCAAGAAATACATGGTCAAGTGAATTGAACTCCATTCGCCATAGAGATTCCTCTTTTTCCGTGGCCAATACTGCACTGACTCCAGGCAGACTGATGCAGAAAAGTTTTTTTAAACTTAATACAGAGTGGAAACTTAGTGGCGAGAGGGTTCTCATAACATACAATCTTTAGACATAGATTCCAGATTTTCAATAATACATAGTATGGATGCAGACACCAAGACACTCGGGCCTGAATACGATATTGTTCGGACTTCAGTTTGCCCGACACAGTCTCGATCCTGGGACAGACCAACGTCTGTGGGAGCTCAAGTTATGACCTGAACACAGGCTCCCAGTACGAAATGGGAGGTGTTGCTCATCCCGGAACCTATGACAGGCATCTCAAGGTGCCTGCCACAAGGTGCAGGCATCAACAGGGCCCCCCAACTGTAGGCAGCAGGCACAAGGGGGCCCTGCTGGGGGCCCAAAACACGCTTTCTGACATGGTTTGCATGTAAGACAGGCCAGCATGGAAATCATTTCAGAAACTGTGCATCATAATCTCAAGGGCGGAAAGGCCCACCCTTTGAGATTACTGGTCGGCTTCTGACTGGCTGACAGGTTCCCGGAGCCCGTCGGACGCCAGCTGGAATGACCGGCCGGTTTACTTTCCAACTGCCTAGATGGTAATTAGGTGGGCAGAAAGTAAATTGAGGGGCTGATTACGATGTCGCCCTGAAGGCTTCAACCACATCGTAATCGGCCGCTCAGTGTTGTGTATGCAAAGCAGGCAGAATATGATAATCAGCTTCTAAATGGGAGCCAAAAAACATACTGAGCATCCGCTGAATGTGAAAATAACAAAAAAATAAATGGTCTTTTTATGCATCCCTTCTAGATAGAAATCAAACTCTGCATAGTTGCCCGGTAAAGCACAGTAGTAATCAATAGCAAGCACCCAGGGTGACAATACTATTGGGCATCATAGCCGATAGCAGTGAATGAATGGCCATTCAAACCACATCCGGAACATTTGGTGAGGTTAGCCAGGCTTGAAATAAATTAGAATGACATGCTTGTAAATGTACTGGCTAATCACTTGATAAAGGTGCAGTTCTATAGTTCTTCCGATCAGCTAGGCTTTATGCTAAAGAGATGCATCAGACAGAACTGTAGAAGAATATACAGTTAAATGGAATACCAATGTACGGTGACAGAACCAACAGGAGTCCTCCTGATCGATGTCGCTAAGGTGTACAACTCTATTAAATGGCAGCATATGTTTACAGTTCTAGAGAAGATCGGATTTTGGCCATACTTCTTATCTTGGTTCCGATTGCTTTGTACGGACCCCTTGGCTAGGGTAAGGGTTAGTGGGTTGTTGTCAGAGACCTTTAATATTTGCAGAGGCATGAGACAAAGATGTCCTCTTTGCCCACTGCTGTAAATGTCTGGTGTGCTGCATCAGAGGGACCAGCGTATTTGACGAGGCAGGTGGATGCCACCAGAAGGGATACTGCTAACGCTGCTGATGTCCTTTTACATATAGGCAGAATAGTGAAGATATTTAAACTATTTAGTAGATACTATGGTTTCAACATCAACTGGACAAAATCACTAATCTATCCATTACCAGTAAGGAGTCCATGGCTCCATTTCATTGCCCTTTCAGATAGGAGAGGCTAGGGTTTTGATTCCTGGGCATGTATGTAACACCAGCTGGGAATGAATGCTATAAGTGACATCAGTTAGTTGCATTGACAAAAATGCAGACAGGCGTTCAACATTGGTGGGATCTGCCCCTTTCACTCGTTAGGTGCACAGTGTCCCATCTACAAATTGATACTAGCCAATTTACTTTAGTTCCTGCTGAAAAAGCAATACTGAACAAGCATTGTGCATGCTGTTTAACAGAGGATCTCCAGCGGTTGCATTGACCAAGTAGACCAGTTATATGATGGGGTTGTTGCACTACCTACGGAAAAGGTAATGAGGATCAAAGCTGAGAGTAGTGAATGAATGGGCATGTCAGGCCACAGGAGGAACCTTCCTTCAGGGTAGGGAGGCATGTAACAGGTGGTGGGCTAAAAGACTAGACACAATGGGAAGGTGGCACTACAACTTCCTGAACACACCAAAACAACTGTAAGAATTTACAATATCAACAATATGAGGCTACAAAGCAATTACAATACTGATGCCAATAAAACCGCTCTATCGGATCCAATGGAGTCCAGCTGAGGAGATTTTGGAGGCTGGCCACAGAACTCTGTGCCAACGAGTGTGGACAGGTGGGCAAATGTTTCAATTTATTATGGCCATGCCCTAAGATCAGGTATACTGGGATGGTGTTGGTGACTAACTGAAGAGGGTTTCCAGAACGACTCTGAATATTGAAGCAAACAAGCATTTGCAATGCAATAGGTCTCACACTGCTGATAGTTTGAGGTATTGGCTTTGCAAATAATAATACAACACCATTAGCTCTTACTTTAATTAATGTGAGACCTAGTGCATTACAAATGCTTGTGTACTGAGCCAGGAACCAGCATTGTATGTCTCAGTGCAGAACCGCAAGCTGCTCCTAGAGGTCCCTAGAGAGCAAAGCACCAACATTGTATGTCTCAGTGCAGAACCGCAAGCTGCTCCTAGAGGTCCCTAGAGAGCAAAGCACCAACATTGTATGTCTCGTGCAGTACCGCAAGCTGCTCCTAGAGGTCCCTAGTGAGCAAGGTACCAGCACTCCATGTCTAGGTACATTACCGCAAGCTGCTCCTGAGGTCCCTAGTGAGCAAGGCACCAGCACTGCATGTCCCGGGGCAGTACCGCAAGCTGCTCCTAGAGGTCCGTAGTGAGCAAGGCACCAGCACTGCATGTCTAGGTGCAGTATGGCATACTGCTCCTAGAGGTCCATTGTGGGCAAAGCACCAGCAATGCGGACCTCTTTTGGTCAAATATGGACCTGCACCCTGCAGAAGATATGGTAAATCCACTCTACCCATAATGCATTACATGCAACAGTACTACGAGTAAATTCAAATAGCTATGTCCATATATACAATTAGTAGCTTTGAAATGTGACAATTGAATTATTATATTAATTTCAGATTAGGTTGTACTCTGTGTGGAGCTAATGAAGGGAAACTTATAGATGATCTCATATAAATATGAGATGTTCTAGTGAGCGAAGTAACCACTGCCAGTCTAGCTTAGAACCAAGTGTGTGTCTTGCCTAAAGCCTTTTAAGAAAATAGCGCCTTGAGGCTGCAATTAAAATCTAGCGAGTAACAACACATGTAGCAAGGGGTGTCCTCATGGGAGGTTACAAGAAGAGACAAGGTGGTTCTAAGTAGGGCCTACTAAGCCTATTGACTAATGAAAAGACACCATTTACAAAGGGCAAGGACAGGAGCCAATTAAAAAGATGGGTGGAAAGTGGGAGGAGCTTTATGCCCATATCCTGAATACTGCAAAAACAAATACAGCATGTCTCGAAGAGACAGCGCACGCGGCTGCCTAGACGAGACCTAAACATAAGCTTTTGGGAAGATGGGCTGATGAAACTCTTTTTGAATATATGAAACTAATCCAAGCTATTGGGTTTATAGTGGCATGTAGGGACTTTGTCAGATTCTGGGAGAAAGCAGACCTGCCAATGTTGAACAAGTGTTGATCAAAGATAGATTGGTGCATGAGGGTGGAGAAGGAGGTATATGAGGGACTGCTCATAAAAATAAATGGAAAGAGTGCACGGGAAAGATTGTGGCCAATGTACAACTGTTAATAACAAAAGGGATGTCTTCCCACAAGAAAGTTGCTTTATCACTTGTTTTGATGGACATTTTGAGGAGGAAAGGATGGGGTCAGCCTGATGTGCACCCTTGGGCTGCTTTCAGTTTATGACCACAGTTTTAAATGTCTATCCGCCTGGCAGTATATATAAAAATAAAATAAGAAACATTAAAAAAAACTTTGCAATAGAACATTCTATGTTTAGGGCAATGTGTGAGAAACTAAGGCACAAACAGCATGCAGAGTAGAAATCCAGGTTACAGAGGGAAGGTTATAGATAAATATTAAATAAAGTGGGAATGGGATACAAAATTGTCTCTGGAGAACATTATACAACAGTAAATATTACTGAGCTCAGGCTCACTAATATGGAAGACTAGCTTTACACATCACTAGTCTTAGAACAATACACATATGCTTCTGCATTTAGCCCTTCTTTTGTGCTCAGTGTTTCCTCACCTGTGGAGTGTAGCATAGCAGAAGTTTATTTGTCAGTTCTGAAAGCTCACTCTCAGGTTTAATTTGCGAGTTTGGTCCTGTAAGAGGAAAGAAGGGTGTTGTTAGCTCTAATGATGAAATGTGGGTTCTGCGCGTGAGTTGGTAACTGATCACAGCTCCCTCTCATTGCTTCACACTATGCATTCTAAGTGCATACCACCAGAACTTGACCACACCAACTATTAACGCAGGTATAAAGCTAAAAGTTGTGAATAGAGGTATAAACAATTCATTTGCACAGGCAGGGAGCACAAGGAAAAGTTATCAAATTGTTTTTCTTTAATCATATTTGAGGCATTTTCAAATTAAAACTACATTTTACAACAAATTCATCCACAAAAATGGAAAGAGTAGGATAATATAGACAAAGGTATATTTTAATACAAAGAGGAATAGTTACCATAGCATAGAACCACAATAGTTTTCTAGAGTGAATAACTGTTAAAGTATTTTTCATAAATATTTTTTTCAAAAGAATAATAAACATTTATTAGTCTGAATTGTGATACCTTGTTTTGTTACCAGTTACAGAAGAAATTATGATTTAATGTCTTTATCCTTCTGCAAGGAGATTATTATTTTTGTTTAAAAGTAAAAAAAATATTTTAAAAAAAAGATTTCAGATGGTAGGTCAATTTTTCCTTCAGCTTCAAAAGCCTAACGGAGGCAATGTCAAATAATTTGACGCATCTCTAATTCTATCCATGCTGGACTTAATTCTGTAAAAGTGTGTATGACTGTTGCTTGCCTTTACCACAGATTCAACTCTCAGTACTTTGGAAGATTTGCAAATTATCATTCGTTCATGCCTATTTGTCTCTGTAATTAAAAAAACTGACATGGTAAAGTGGATGAACAAACATGGAAAGGAAATGTTTGCTCTCACCTGAACAATGAAGTGCTTTGACCTGGCCCGGTTGAAGTGCTTCGTGGAAGATATAGACTGACCCCAGCTGTCCCTGGAGAGACGTTGGGGTCCCCCACTCTGTGTCTTGGGTCCCTGCAGCAATGGTGGACACCAGGCCTTCTCTTGGGTTTGGCGAAGTCCCCAAGCCCCACCCATGGGTCGGCATAGCTGTAGCTGGAAAGGACTGCGATCGACTCAGTGGAGAATGCGAAGAGAAAACAAGGTCCGGGGAATGGGAGTGAGATGTAATGACAGTCGTGGTGGTGCGGTGGCCTGCAGAACCAATGCAGCAGGAAGTAAAGGACTAGGAGAAAAAAAAAATGTTGCTGATGATTAAAAACACATCCACTGTGTGGGCAGGCGTGAGCAGGAACCGGTAGCCATCCAACAACTGATTTTTGACAAAGTTTAACAAAAACAATTACAGGATGGCCAATCGTGCATCCGCATTCATGCACACTCATGGCAGACATCTTTTACTTTTTTTCTAGATGTTAATAAACATCTTTATAGGGCAAGTATTGACAGAGAAAGCAGCTCAGCAGCTACAGCTAGTCCCATTGGCTTTGCCAAAACTTATTTAGACTAGTTCTTTAGCTGCGCTTTTGCTCTTGCCTCCATCTCATATACAATGAGACGGGTCACCTTCAGCAGTGAACATATTATTCAGATTTCCAGTATGGTCATTTGTCTTTGTGGCTACTGATGCTTTAGCCTCAGGTAGTCTTTGTAATGGATGACTTACACTTAGGCACTTCTGTAACAAGGAGTAGGCTATAGTCTAGCAACACAGTGGAATGATTTTATGCGAGTTATCGTGATTAAAGCCCAAACATTTTGACAGAGGGCGCTTATTTTTGCCATTTGAAAAAATGACATTCTATATGTGCCTTACAAACGAATATGGTAGTACAAAAATGCATCTAAATAAGCAAACCTGCACTTACATGCTTTTTCTGCGGCTAACACCAAATCCACACAGTGAAACAACATTTTAGACGGTTGAATGAGTTTTCATTTTTGAAGCTTTTTTTTGTTTTTAAACAAATACTTCCCCTAACCTCTTTACATTTGATGTTTAATAATTTTAACAATATGTTTAAAAGGACGATGAACTGTGCCAGTCTATTGCTATTTTGTGCCATACTGCACAGCTATACAGCACTGCTAGAAATCATTGTCAAAATTTACAAGTCCCATGCTGTACAGAAGGAACAAATAGCAATGGCAGAGTCAAAAGTGAGACCTATTGGTGTCTGAGCAAAATCAGTTAAACTCTCCATGCATGAATAAGAAAAAATGACATATGGCAGAAAAATCTTATCACATAAAGAAAGCAATGGCGCCCATGTCTTAGAGAAAATACATTTAGAAACAGATAACATCCGTTGTCACAATAAAAGCTGGTACCATCTGTCACTATAAACAGCCATTTGAAAGAAGAAATGGGCTTCTTTAAAGTGCATGTGGCTTAGTAAAACATAGTTAAAAATGGCAAGAGGTTCAGCAACAAATGGTAAGCAATGGGCAGACTGCAGGCCCCTTGTTGTTTAAAATATATCTTGCAAGTGAGAATAAATGTGCTGTCGCAGACAAGACCTAAAAAAACTGTCCTCCAAAAGCATGAGTCCCCCAATTAAAATGCTTATGGAAAAATCAGACTGTCCTGGACTGGATGCGGCGGTCTGACTGGTAATCTACAACGGCTCCCTTGAAGGCCAGCTAACAGGCATACACAAGAGCAGACATTCCCAACCCAACACACACAGCATGAAAGCACTTCCAAGTCACACTATCACTACCTCATTGAGGGAGGGAAATCGCAGCTGCGCAGTCTTGCTCAGTTGCCCATCCATGTATACATTCACCAGGTTCTGTCCGAAGGGCCGCCGGCCAGCCACATGAACAATATCCACGCAGTGCTAAAAAACAAATCGACAACACAGAAGAGCAAATCATCAATCAATTAAAAAAAACGAACCATATATAATGTCATGTAATCTGGTCCTCATGTAAAGCACTCTAACGCCTTTGGACCAAGTTTGTGCAGTATAAAAATGCAAAAAATAGAATAAAAAATAGAATAAATAAAACCATGTGATATGACATGACCAGCTGTTGATGCGTAGTAGCACTCTGCATAGCACTTACCCCAAGTCACGCAGATATTTCATATCTTCATATCTTCATATTTTGTTTGTTCCTTGGTCAGTCATGACCACCTAGACTACCTAGTCTGCACGTCATCACCCATTGTAGTGCCTGGAGTCCCTTACACAATCTTGCAGTTTTTGAAACTGTTATATTCTCTAATGGGGGATGTGGAATGTTAAGGTGGTAATGTGGTGTTTATTGTTCCATGCCAAGCGTGGAGAGTCCGTTCTAGGAAATAGGTGCTGGTTGGAGATAGGAGATCATGTTGAGATGCTGTTTCCACCAATAAACTTACTACAAAGCATCCGATATCGAGTGATGCTTACAAGATTGGTGACGAGGACCAGTGCAACTCTAGGAACAGCCCTGTGGTCACAGAAGGGGCCAATAACGTGAGCACACCTCAGCATATGGTGTGCTTTTCCTGTGTTTCACGCTGGAACGAGGTAATATTGAACATTATATGAGTATCAATTATCCCAGCGCTATTGTAAAATCTTGAGAGGATTTTATTATTTTTAATAAAATATATTTGGGAAGGCATCACAAGCAACACCCATGCTTATGAAGGAGCATGTGCAGACATTGGCAGAGAGTGGTCCCCTGATTTTAGTTTGGCTACATCAATATGACCTTTACATAATCATAAATCTGAGACCACTCAACAAGGTAATGGTAGTATATGATGTTTCCGTAGAAGAAATTGTAGCAGGAGCTAAACATGTCTTTGCTGGTCGCTTGAGAGCGCTCAGGGGTTATGTCTACAAAAAGGTTGCTAAACCCAATGCCATGACTGTCCAACATAAGCAGGGGAGGGTTCAGATTCTTGCAAGAATGAGGTAAAAACTATGCTTGAAGATATGGTGAAAGGGGAAATTATTGAGCCCATAGAGGCTTCCTCTTGGATATCTCCAGTAGTACTTAGGGGGAAAGCTGGTGGGGGTCTTAGATTTTGTGTGGATCTCCACCGTACCAATCACAATATAGTGGTTGACAATTACCCTCTACCTAATATAAAAGAGTTGGTTTTAATGTTCAAAGGAGGAAAATTTGTGGTAAACTTGACCTAAAAAATGTGTCCCACCAGATTAGGTTTCACTAAGACTCCAAACCGCTTACAACCCTTATAACTATGGAAGGAACCTTCCAGTTCACCAGGGTACCATTTGGGCTGTCATCCACTGCAAGCGTGTTTCAAAGTATGATGGTGGGAGAATTCAGAGGGCTGGGAAATGTAATTTTCTTTCAAGATGACATCCTGGTGTTTGGTGAAATAGTTTCTCCTAAACAGGTGTTGGACAGGCTTATTGATTCTGGGTTAACTCTCAAGAAAGAAAAATTGTAATTCCTAGTGGAGGAAGTTGAGTACATTGGGTGCACTCTTTTCAAGCAAGATGAGAAAACTAAATAAGACTTGTTGAAAGCTATAGGAGAAGTACCTATTCCCCACAAGAAAGATCAGCTGAGGTCCTTTAGACTGATAGAATATTATGCAAAATGTATTAAAGTGTTGCTGAATTTTCTTTTTTACAGATCCTCATGAGGAAAGGGTGAATTTCTGTCTGGGAAAATGATCAGAGACAAGTCTGCATACATAAAAATTGATTTGTGTGAAGCTGGTGTATTGGCTCAGTTTGATGTGCGGCTGAAGACTATAATTACGTTTGATGCCAGTGCCATATGTATTGGGGCAGTGCTGTCACAAGTTAATACTTTTGGTGAAAGAGCAGTAGCCTTCACATCTAGATCTTTGACTAACACTTAGAGAAAGTATTCAGTTTATAAACTTTATTTCGATTTAAAAGATCACAAAAGTCAGTAATTGAGAGGGTGGCATTGATAGCGGCTTAAGGGATGGAATATTTCAGAACTTATGTTTGGGGTCTCCAGGTGACTCTTTGCACTGACCATAAACCACTGGTGAATATACTCTTACCAGGAGGTGCAGGCAAAGGTTCGGCAACATTAGCCAGGTTAGCAGCTCGTCTTCAGGAGTATCGCTACCTTGTAGAGTATATTCCGGATGGCGCAATAGACAAGCTGACTGTTGGCAGGAAGTTGATAAAACCAATGTGGTAACTAATGGAAAAGAGGAAGCTGTGGCTAGCAATGGGATGTAATTGTAATGAATATGCCATTTATGTGGATAAATAGCTTGATAATGACCGTCGCCCATCACCATCTCAGTCATTTTCAGCATATTTTAGCATAATATAGTGATGTGTAGGCCTGTCTAGTAAGAATAAGTTGCAAAGTAGGGTTTGATTATGTCCCTTTCTGTTTCTGACTTTATCTTGCTTAACAGCAGTGCTTGCTATTGGTTTTGGCATGATCTTATGCCATCTTGCATACTAATTTTGCTCTTTTGCGTGAATAGAGGTCTATACTTGAGTGACTCCATTTTCTAAGCTATCACCATTTTTTGAGCCTCTCTAGGTGAGAAGGCATGTTTTACTTTTCACTTGTTTTTCGTACTTCATAGTCTGGTAGAGACTGGTTCTTGTCAGAGGTATGTGCTCGCTCTGCTTCTAAGTCATAACAGACGCCTGGCCAGCTGAAGCTGTGGCCTTGGTGCAGGGTGGTGCCGACTCTGATGAGAAAAGGGGGCGAGGCTCACAGGAGCTTCGTCTTACGTTTCCACTTGTACTAAAGGAGGTGTCTGGGCTCCGTTTGGTGGAAGTTCAGCACAGGGCAGACGTGCAGCTGTGGCAGTAGGGCGTATAGTGTTGCAATTGTCTCCTGGTTCGTCCGGGGAACTGGGCTCCCCTCTGGCAAAGTGGAAACAGGATGAACAGACAGTGGTGAGGTGTTCCACTAATTCTAATTTTCCTACTGTTCTTGCTTAACTATCTTCTTCTGTTTTCAGGTACCATACTTATATACATATTTCTACATATTTTTCCTGATTGTGTTTAGCAATTGCCTAATTGTTTGTTGGTTGTTGGCTATAAATAGTACAGATTGGCCTACCGTGTATCATTTACTAATAAATATATCTATATCCCAGATATACCAATTTGCTTGTTTTCCTTGTAGCAGGAGGTGTGGACTCTTCATGGCCAAGTGCTTATGTTTAGAAGGATGAAAACATTCCCTTCTAGTAGGTAATTGTGTTATAGGAAGTTGTTCTACTCCTGGCAAGTGACTAATAAATATATCCATATATTCGCGTATTTCCTTGTAGCGGGAGATGTGGACTCTTCTTGGCCAAATGCTTATGTTTAGAAGGATGGATAACTTCCCTTCTAGCAGGTAATTGTGTAATGGGAAGTTGTTCTACTCCTAACAAGGGAAGTGCAAATTCTAATTATTCCACCCCCAGCCTTGTGACGAGAGGTATTGTGTTTGTTGTATGTGGTTCTTCCTAGGCGAGTATTCTGTGGCGGAGAGGATCGGCTAATTGCCTCACGGGCAGCGCCTATCGCTAGGAAGATTGTTATTGTATGAGCCCTCTCAGCAAGAGCTAAAGTATAAATAGTGTTATTGTCCCTATGTGAGGGTGGGTGTGCAGCGGGCCGGTAAAGCAAGCGAGGAGGCCGTATATAGTGTGCTATAGTAGGGGTTTATTGCAGAGTCACAAAGGTAGAACACAAGGAAAAATAAGGAGGACGTCCGGGTACTGGATCCACTCCGGGTCTGCGTTGCTGTTTGCTGTCTTCGGCGGTTCCAACGGAGGCTCCGGCGACGTGGAGGATCCACGGAGGGCAGGGAGCAAAAGAGAAACAAAAGGGACCGTTAGTCCTATCCTAGTCGTAGGATCTCTGCTACCCTCACCGTCACCCGGGTGTGTGGGGGAGGAACGGAAAACCGAGACAGTGCGGAAAGGAAGGGATCGGGAGGAAGGAATACGGGGCGGGAAGAAGAAAGGGTGTTCGGTCGGGACGTGAAGAGGGTGGCGGGGCACACAGTGCAGTGCTGTACAAATATGATACAGTGCAGGGGACGTGATTCTAAAGAGAAGGGGAATTTATACAAGGACTATACAGGGGACTCCTAGTGAGTAGAATTAGTGAGGTTAAAGGCACTCACGCGGTCCGCCGTAACTCTCCCGTTGAGTTACGGCCGCTCTACAGCCACCTCCTGTGGACTCCACCACTCTTCGGTCCACACGTCTGCTTCAGCCGTCTGCTCTCCGTCTCCTGCCTCTTCTCCTTCGCGTCCACCAGTCCGAGGTTCCTGCCACAAATCTCCGACAACTTGCACTTCCGGGTTCTCACTTTTATCCGGTGCTGTCGCTGCCATAGGGGCGGAGCTTCCGGAGTCCGCGATATTTGAGGCTGTCTGACCCGATGTTCTGGTTGGTCCCTGTGGGGAAAAGAAGGGTGTGACTCTCTGGCGTCTTGCTGGCGTCTCTGGTCGAGTCCTTATGGTGACGTTATGAGGCCGGGGATACAGTCCCGGGGGAGGCGACGGAGGTAAGTTCGAGGAAGGGCGGTGTTCAGTTCGGGGTTGTCGGGATGCCGTCTCACATCCCCTTTCCCTAGCTGTCCTTCCTGTAGGGGCGGGAGACGTAGGGTATCTCGAAAGGAAATCCGCGTTGCCCTGTTCGGACCCCTTCCTATGTTGGGTAGTGAAGTGGAAGGGTTGTAGGGAGAGGAACCACCGGAGGACTCTGTCGTTTTGACCTTTGTTCCGGGCCATCCACTCCAGAGGGGCGTGATCCGTGTAGAGGACAAAGTCTCTGCCCTCCAGATAATAGCGGAGATGATCCACCGCCCACTTGATGGCCAGGGCTTCCTTCTCCACCACGGCGTAATGTTTTTCACGGGGGAACAACTTGCGGCTGACATACAGAATAGGCCTTTCATTACCTAGGGAATCCTTCTGGGATAGCACTGCCCCTAACCCATGATCGGAGGCATCCGTTTGTAGGATAAAAGGCCGGGAGTAGTCGGGGGGTACTAAGACAGGACTGGAGGTCAAGGCTTCCTTCAAGTCCGTAAAGGCTTGCCAGGCTTCGGGAGAGGGGTTCCGTAGCTTCTCCTCGGATCGGTTTGATTTTGTCAGCAGATCCGTCAGGGCTGCTGCTCTCTGGGAAAAGTTTGGCACAAACCGTCGATAATATCCGAGAAGACCTAGGAAGGCTCGGAGATCTTTTTTTGTGTGGGGGAAGGGAAGGGATCGGATAGCAGCTGTTTTGCTTTCTTGGGGTCGGATTAAGCCATCTCCCAGAAGGTACCCCAGGTATTTAACCGTTTTCGCCGCCAGGGTTGTTTTGGCGGGGTTAATGGCGAACCCAAAGGACCCTAGGGAGGAGACAACGTCAAAAAGATGTTTCAAGTGTTGGGGCCAGCTGTCACTGAAGATGATGATGTCATCCAAATAGGCGCCGGCGTACTGTGCGTGGGGTCTCAAGACGCGGTTCATAGCGCGCTGAAAGGTGGCGGGGGCACCATGTAGACCAAAGGGCATAACCAAAAATTGGTACAACCCCTCAGGGGTAGAAAAGGCGGTCTTCTTTTTATCCTGTTCCCTGAGGGGTATTTGCCAATACCCTTTGCATAGATCCAGGGTCGATATGTACTTTGCTTTGCCTATCCTTTCAATCATTTCATCGACCCGGGGTAAGGGGTAGCTGTCAAAGGTAGAGACCTTGTTGACCTCCCTAAAGTCAATGCAAAAACGGACCGATCCATCTGGTTTTGGCACGAGGACGATTGGAGAATTCCAGTCACTCACTGAGGGTTCTATGATTCCCATCTTCTGCATGTCCGCTATCTCCTGTCGTATGACCTCTCGGCGTGCCTCGGGAAGTCTATAGGGCCTTAAGCGGACTACTTTTCCTGGCATCGTTTCTATTGCATGCTCGGTGATGTTGGTTCGACCAGGAGAGGAGGAGAAGACCGCTTTCAGGGGTGCCAGAAAATCCCGTAGTTCCTGGGTTTGTACTGGAGTTAGTTCCGGATCTACACAGGAGCCAAAAGAGAGAAGTCGGTGATCGGGGTTTCCGTGTAGAACTGGACGGGGTCCTTCCCATTTTTTTAGCAAGTTTACGTGGTATATCTGGGAGGTTCCACGGGTAGGGTCTATCTCTACCTCATAGGTAACCGGGGTCACCTGTCGGAGTATAGTGTAAGGCCCTTGCCACTGTCCGAGAAGTTTTTGGTCTGATGAGGGCATCATGAGGAGTACCAAGTCATCGACAGCGAAGACGCGTGACCTGGTACCCTTATCATACTGCTTCTTTTGGCTATCTTGAGCGTTCTCGAGATTCTGTCTCACTATGTCCCGGATCATAGAGAGGTGGGTTTTCAGGTTCTCAAGGTATTCCGGGAGCGGACGGGTACGATCCGGTTCGGCCTCCCAGGCCTCCTGTGCCATGTCTAGCAGGGTACGCGGGGGACGCCCGTACAGTAACTCATACGGTGAGTAGCCGGTGCTGCTCTGGGGTTTGCAGCGGATGGCGAAGAGGGCCAAGGGTAGCATGTCCTCCCACCTTTTGGCTTCTAGGCCCAAGAGCTTCTTGAGGGTCTGTTTGAGGGTGGCGTTGTAGCGCTCCACCAATCCGTCCGTCTGCGGATGGTATGCAGAAGTACGGATTTGTTTTATCCCCAGTTCAGCGCACACTCGCTTCATCAAGGCAGAAACGAAAGGTGTGCCCTGATCGGTCAGGATTTCCCGGGGAAACCCTACCCGGGAAAACAGGGAGATCAGGGCTTTGGCTATCGTTTGGGTAGTGGGTTGTCTCAGGGGTATGGCTTCAGGAAAGCGGGTGGCGTAGTCCACTATGACCAGGGCATAGCGACACCCGCTACGGGAGGGCAAGAGTGGTCCTATGATGTCCATCCCTATTCGGCTAAAGGGGACGTCTATGAGAGGGAGGGGTTGCAATGGCACTCTGGGAGGTCTATGTCGGCTGTTTTTCTGGCATACAATGCATTCCCGACAATAGTTTTTGATCCTTTGGTACACCCCGGGCCAAAAAAATTTCTCCAAAACGGTTTGACTGGTCTTTTCGTCGCCAAAATGACCCCCCAGAAGGTGGCTGTGGGCAAGGAAGAGGACCTTGTCCTGGAAGGGACCTGGGATAAGCAACTGGGCGTTCTGTTGGGGGCCCCCTTTTCTGTACAGCAACCCGTTTTTCTTAAAGAAATAGGGACCTACTTGCAAGGGGTCTTCGTGATCGAGGGCCCTTCCCCACGCTTCCTGAAGAAGGGGATCCTCCTGCTGGGCCGCTCGGAATTCCCTGTCTGTCTGCCACGGGTGGTCATCAGTAAAGGCAGGGTACGCGCTGACGTATTCTTTCCTCTCTTTTCTCTTCTGGCTTTTGGTTTTGTGGGTTTTAGGAACCGTTGCGGGGTTGTTCTGGCCTGGATAAGGAGCGTCCTTCCACCACTGGGACAGGGAGTCTGAGGTGTCCTGGAGAAGCGTAGGCAGTCCCGGATAGTCACTCCCCAGGATGGCTTGTTCGGGGAGAGCGGGCACCAGACCAATGGTGAGGGAAGTCCCGGGGTCGTGCCGGTGCTGGACACGCACCTGGGTAGTGGGGTACTGTTTGGTGTCCCCATGGACACACTGAATGGCAACCATCCCCGTAGGACTGACTGGATGTGCCAGATCTTGAGGTCTCAGGACGCTCTGACGGCAGCCGCTATCGGCAAGGGCCATGACTCGTTGGCCATCGATAGAGACCGGATAGTGGAAGGCTGGTGGTGTGGTCCCCGGAGGGTTGCATAGATAGTTCCTGACCAGCCCGACCTCCATAGGTTCTTCCTTCTGCGGGCACATCCGGGCAATGTGACCGAAACCGCCACAGGCATAGCACTGGGGTCCTGGATTAGGGGGACGGAACACAACCGGGGAGGGAAACAGGGGGGTTGGTTCTGGTCTTCGTTGTAGAAGGGGCCGGAGAGGCCGTGATGGTCCGGCGTTCGGGGCTCGGTGCGGGTGTTCCTCCTTTCCCCGCTGGAGTTCCTGTGCCCGGCTGAAGGCCGAGGCTATCTCAATGGCGGTTTCTAGGGTAAGTCTGGAATGCTGTCTCACCCACCGCTGGGTGGCAGGATGTAAAGAGTTCAGGAACTGTTCCAAATAGATTTTCTCAAGTATCTCGTCTTTTGTAGAGTTTTCTGGCCGGAGCCATCGGTTTGCAAGATCCTTAATTCGGAATGAGAGGGCCCTGGGATTCTCTTGTGGCCTCTCTTTTGCCTGGCGTAGCTTTAATCTATACGTGTCATCGTCGATCCCAAGTCGTTCCAATATGCACCTTTTGATATCAGCATACGGGGTGGTGCCCTGTATGTTGGCCTGCTGGTATGCAGCTTGTAGATCGCCTGTGAGAAGGGGTCCCAGATATTGCCCCCAACGGTCCACGGGCCAATTGGCTGCTTGGGCAAGACGTTCAAAGTTAGTAAAGAAGTAGTCCGGGTCTTCCCCCGGGACGTACTTCTGCAGTACCACAGAAGGGAGGGAGGCTAGTGGTCTCTGCTGACCCAGGGCCGTTGTTAGCTTCTCCATGGTCTCTCCGTAGGCGGTCCCTTGACCCTTCAGGACATCGTGCAGTTGGCCCCTGTCGTCTTCAGCTGTTTTTAAGAACTGCTCCATCAGTTTGGCAAACTGTTCCTGAGATTCCGCCATCTTCTTAACAACGGCCTCCATGCTTCCGGCAGATCCCACTTCTGACACCAGATGTTCTGGTTGGTCCCTGTGGGGAAAAGAAGGGTGTGACTCTCTGGCGTCTTGCTGGCGTCTCTGGTCGAGTCCTTATGGTGACGTTATGAGGCCGGGGATACAGTCCCGGGGGAGGCGACGGAGGTAAGTTCGAGGAAGGGCGGTGTTCAGTTCGGGGTTGTCGGGATGCCGTCTCACACCCTACCTTGGGTAAGTATAGTATAGCGTCACCTTTTTGGGGTTCCCAAGGGGAATAGTCCAGTGTGACCTGACCATTGGCAAAAATTGGGTCATTTCAGTAATAGAATGTACCCAAGTGGCTATGTCCAAAGAAGAATGGTGCCTAGGAATAAATGATGATTGTGTCTTGAAAGAAGTGTTGGATTTAATTATGAAGAGAAGTAAAAGAAAGTGTGGTGTGTGGATTGGTTTGACAGTTTTTCATGGTGCAGAGGGGTGCCATCCAGATGGCAGTAGCCAATAGGAAAGATCTCAAATTGCCAGTAAGTCTTGTCTTAGGAAATTGGTCAACTAAGAACGGTGTAACTGGACAAATAGCCTTTGACATAATTAGAGTAAGAAAAACAGGGACAAAATTGTTCCCTGCTTGGATTAAGACTGTGTTGTGTGATGAAGAGCGAGGTGTAGTTTCTAGGGATGAATGGACTGGAGACATTGCAGTGGGTGATTTGGTGAAGGTAATGCCACGACGTGTGGAAGGTAGTCTGAAGAAGTTCCATGGACCATTCCGAGTAAAGGAGGTACACCAGTTCTTTGTTGTATTGGAGAATGGGGAAAGGTGGAGTCGGAGGAGTGTTGCCCTATATAATAAAGCAAGGGAGGCTAATGAGAGTGTTAGTGGTTGTGGCAGTTACATGTTGATGGATGATGACACTTTAGGAAGGAACAGTGGTAGTGCTCCGAGGGGAGGTGGTGTAAGAAGGTCAGGTGCTAATTGTGAGGGAAGTATAGGTATTGGTGTGCAAATGGAAGCAGAGCAAGAGTCAAGGAGAACTCATAGGTTTAGAAAGTCTCCTCAATACTTGAAGGATTATGTTAGGTAAATGTGTATTAATGGAAAAGGAAAATATATTTTTATCTATGAATGTAGTAATGTTTTATATTATATTCTAGGTATATTGCTTTATTTGCTTTATTTTAGCTACATTGTTTGTGTACTCTTTCTTTTAGTATTGCTCTAAGGGAAGGGGATGTGTTATATTCTCTAATGGGGATGTTTATTGTTCAATGCCGAGTGTGGGGATTACGCTTTAAGAAGTTGATACTGGCTAGAGATGGCAGACCACATCAAGGCTGTTTCCTCTATTAAAAATACTACAAAGCATGCGGTATCGAGTGATCATTACAAGTGAAACAATGCCTCATTCATAGGTACCATCCATTATGGTTGTGTTCTTCTGGTAAGGCATTTGGTTTCATTTAAAGCCACGTATACTTTTCCTACATGCTTACACTTAACACATAATGATTACTTTATTCTCCTTGCTAGTGAAGATGAGGGGGAAAAGGACAAAAAAGCCCTTATTTTCAGATACAAAATAGAAAGAAAATTAAGATGACATACACATGAAACAAAAGCACCCAAAGACGAGACCCTCCTCAAAATAATTATAAAAAGGTAGCAAAGCACAATAATAGATGAACTTGAATATAGGAAATTTGATAAATCTTCAGATACTGAGAAAAGATACTATTTTACAACGTTGTTTAATTTTCTATACCCAGAGGATGCTTGGTATTGTTCATTAATGGAATTCCATATTCACATATTAACTACGTCACACTGGAGTAATCAGAGACAGCAAAGGTTCGATGCGGATGAGGTAGCAAAGGCCCAAGGATTTCAAGGCTTTAGACAACACTTGAATAAGTGTAGTTACTTAGTGGATGGAGACACACTCGAAGCTCTGGACCTCTTGGGCTTCAGGGTTAGGGAAACAGTTTTGAAAGGTTGTGAGTGTGATCTCCACATAAGATTGGTTGAATTTGCCAGGATTAATATCCGTTTTTTTCAGCTCTTGATATGAAGGACAAAAAGCATCTCTGTTTGCAGCAAGATTTCTTTATTTTAATTCATACGATAAGGACAGCCGACACGTGTTTCGCCCCCTCTTGGCGAATTGCGCCGGGGCTTTCTCAAGGCTGTTGAAGAGGAATAAGAGAAAGATTTAAAACTCGTGTGGTCTAAGAGCAGTTGACCCCAAGAAAGAACACCGAGTGTGTGGAAGTGCTTAGATTAATTCTTTGATACTAAAAACACCTCAAGAATCAATATCTGTGCCTAAAGAATGATGGTGCCTAAGTAAAGTGCAGTGATCAGAGGAATTCCAAAGAAGCACAAAGCAAGATTCAAGCAAGAGCAGCGTGAGTGAATTTAAAATATTAATTTACAGACAGACAGCAGGATTTGAAAAGACGTGAATAGAAGTGTAAAAGAGAGTGTCACTCTGTTCGGTTGATCAATCAAGGAAACCCAAGGTATTAGAGCACAGAAAAGTGAAGGACAAGCGAAAAAACAGTGTGGTCAATGAAATACAGTAATAATACCTAAATGAGTTAATTCACGTCGAAAAATCCTGTTTCAAGATGTATACATTGTCCGTGGTAAAAAAATATAATTCTTCAGTAATAAAAACATTTCCTGTTAATTTAAACAGAACAATTCATAAGTGCAATTGTATTGGCATTCAAACATGTGTATAACATATTAGGTAGGACATTTTGTCAGGTAGATTCGCACTATGTGAAGTCAAAATCTTAGAAGGGAACAAATTTCCAACTGAGAACCCCGGATTCATGCTATTAATGCATCAAGTTTATCTACCTCATTAGCAATGATGCCTGGCAATTGTATATTCTACTTTTGTCACGGAAATCAAAACATTCAAGCGATCATGTGTCCACATTTACTTCAAGCATGTTGGTGTTCCTAATAACTTACATTTTGATTGGGGCATCTATATTGCAGAAGCCTATGTTTGCCTCCTTTCAGCAGTGTCTGGTAGTTTGTATTCAAAACGACACACGGAGAAAATGTTTGAAAAGTCTACATATCTTAATAGCACATTATTTTTTCTACATATTACACAAATTTGCGCATTTTGAAACATAGTTGGAACCATGTATACTCATGATTACTTAGCAGCTAAATTAATTATGCACAGTAATATTAATGTGGGACAGAAGGGATGGTTATGATTACTAAGTCTTGTGCCCGGGCATATATTAGGGTGATTAGGAGAGGCATAGTCGTCCTATATGGTCCGCCCGTTTTGTGTGGCTAACTGGCTGAAATGCCGACGTTCGTGTTAGGGATAAAACACAGGAAAGCCAAACACGGGGTCTATTATACGGGTTGATGTCAAGCAGGCTAACTGGCGGGCCACAATATGCATAGGCGATCGGAGTAACGCCGTGTTGGGGAAAAAAGTTACGAGCGTTTCTATTAGAAAAAGAAAGAAACGGGCATAAAAGATATAAGTCACCGGCTTTAGGCGCGGAGTTACAGAGAGCAATTACACGCAATGTGGGAAGGCGGCGAATCCGACTTACTTTTTAGGCTAATGCCTACGGTCCTAAAATCCTCCCGGCATGGCGATTCCTGGGTCAGGTCCTTCCGCATCTCGCAAACGCGGGATCCGGTAGTTAAAGGGAACAACCCGGAAGTAAAGGGTGTTCACTGCGCGAGTTAATGTATTTTTGATAGGCTAGGTTGGGAATATATTGTTATTTGTTTTGTTGTTATGTGGGCATGAAAGAGTAGTCCGTATTGGTTTTTTTACCAAACATGGAAAAAAGGTTTATAGATGCAGCGAGGGTATTTTAGCTGGAGCAGAAGGTCCTGAAGTGTATTGGTCGGCTCGGTAAGGCGGGCGCCATTTATAAGTGGTGAAAAGACCGACCAAACAAGATGTAAAGTTTGGACAATTATTCGGTTGGTTGCATTTGGGGTAATTTTTTGTTAGTTTGTTGGCTTGGTGGGCATGTAAGACTTCTCCGTATTATTTTTATTAAAGGATGGAACGAGAGCGTTATCATTGCAAAAACTATTTGTGCTGGAGAGATTGGTCAAGAGAAATATGTAATCGGCTCGGTAGAGCGGAAGCCATTTATAAGTGGAGAAAGGAAGGCCGATCAATCGTAAGGTTTTGGACAGCTTGTATACTGCAAGACGTAAATATACTCTTGGAATCATATGCTTATTTAGAATAGCCAGAGAGGTATTGAAGCAATTTGTACTGATTTCCAAGGTATGCTGTCATTATTGGATTATGTTTACATCAGATGTCAAGAGGTAATGTCTTAACCTCAAAGAATGGGAACGAGAAATAAGATGCGCAATTCTTGAACATTCAAGATTGTGTCATTGATTGTTTTGTGGATTTTAGGACCGTAGGCATTAGCCTAAAAAGTAAGTCGGATTCGCCGCCTTCCCACATTGCGTGTAATTGCTCTCTGTAACTCCGCGCCTAAAGCCGGTGACTTATATCTTTTATGCCCGTTTCTTTCTTTTTCTAATAGAAACGCTCGTAACTTTTTTCCCCAACACGGCGTTACTCCGATCGCCTATGCATATTGTGGCCCGCCAGTTAGCCTGCTTGACATCAACCCGTATAATAGACCCCGTGTTTGGCTTTCCTGTGTTTTATCCCTAACACGAACGTCGGCATTTCAGCCAGTTAGCCACACAAAACGGGCGGACCATATAGGACGACTATGCCTCTCCTAATCACCCTAATATATGCCCGGGCACAAGACTTAGTAATCATAACCATCCCTTCTGTCCCACATTAATATTACTGTGCATAATTAATTTAGCTGCTAAGTAATCATGAGTATACATGGTTCCAACTATGTTTCAAAATGCGCAAATTTGTGTAATATGTAGAAAAAATAATGTGCTATTAAGATATGTAGACTTTTCAAACATTTTCTCCGTGTGTCGTTTTGAATACAAACTACCAGACACTGCTGAAAGGAGGCAAACCTAGGCTTCTGCAATATAGATGCCCCAATGAAAATGTAAGTTATTAGGAACACCAACATGCTTGAAGTAAATGTGGACACATGATCGCTTGAATGTTTTGATTTCCGTGACAAAAGTAGAATATACAATTGCCAGGCATCATTGCTAATGAGGTAGATAAACTTGATGCATTAATAGCATGAATCCGGGGTTCTCAGTTGGAAATTTGTTCCCTTCTAAGATTTTGACTTCACATAGTGCGAATCTACCTGACAAAATGTCCTACCTAATATGTTATACACATGTTTGAATGCCAATACAATTGCACTTATGAATTGTTCTGTTTAAATTAACAGGAAATGTTTTTATTACTGAAGAATTATATTTTTTTACCACGGACAATGTATACATCTTGAAACAGGATTTTTCGACGTGAATTAACTCATTTAGGTATTATTACTGTATTTCATTGACCACACTGTTTTTTCGCTTGTCCTTCACTTTTCTGTGCTCTAATACCTTGGGTTTCCTTGATTGATCAACCGAACAGAGTGACACTCTCTTTTACACTTCTATTCACGTCTTTTCAAATCCTGCTGTCTGTCTGTAAATTAATATTTTAAATTCACTCATGCTGCTCTTGCTTGAATCTTGCTTTGTGCTTCTTTGGAATTCCTCTGATCACTGCACTTTACTTAGGCACCATCATTCTTTAGGCACAGATATTGATTCTTGAGGTGTTTTTAGTATCAAAGAATTAATCTAAGCACTTCCACACACTCGGTGTTCTTTCTTGGGGTCAACTGCTCTTAGACCACACGAGTTTTAAATCTTTCTCTTATTCCTCTTCAACAGCCTTGAGAAAGCCCCGGCGCAATTCGCCAAGAGGGGGCGAAACACGTGTCGGCTGTCCTTATCGTATGAATTAAAATAAAGAAATCTTGCTGCAAACAGAGATGCTTTTTGTCCTTCATATCAAGAGCTGAAAAAAACGGATATTAATCCTGGCAAATTCAACCAATCTTATGTGGAGATCACACTCACAACCTTTCAAAACAGCAAAGGTTCGAGTCTGAGAGCTGGGAACATCTATGATAGAAATCTGATTTTGTTTGATAGCCTTGTGCTTAAAAATACACTAAATAAATATATGGTGTTACACTAGCTTTTGCTTGGAATCGCAAAGGTTAAAAAGAGGGCTTTATTTTGTGTTTTAATTCCTGGGTGAAAGAGAGGGACATGTAATGTGGAAGATGGCAGCTGGAGAATGTATGTTTTCTATCACAAATTATGCCGATTTTACTTGCCATTTCTCTGAAGATATTTTGGATGGTGATACTGGACATGCTTACTATAAAGATTGTTAGATGGTTTTAATCATTGCCTTATGGGGGAAGCAGCCAAAAGACATTCCAGGTTGATAAGAAAATATACAGCTATACCCACTAATTTTCCTGTCAGCCCTAGTCAGCATATGAGGGTCAATGTCCAATTTTTAGGTGGCAAAACCTAAGTTGTCGTTGAAAGTTCTATTTTGGAACAAAACTTACACTGGCTTTAGACCAGCCCAGTTCTTACCACTGGTGGTCTTTTTTGTCACATGTTTCTTCCTTATTTGATGCTTTCCAACGTGTGTTTGTCCCTCCCCTGGAGCACAGTTTATTTACCTGCCTTTTGATTGGCTGACTTGGTTCCTTCCTGTGCTCACACTCAGGGAACTATGTTTCTTTTTCATTTAACACGCTGTAAGAGTGCATATGAATTCTTGCTATTTGAGGATTCCACCTGAAATGCGCTCTGTATTGCTCTCTCCTCTGACCCCCACCCCAGCTCATCCATTGCTTCACAAACGCTTTTTTTTGCTTATTTGTTTTTATTTCCCCTCAACGCCTCAGACTCCTAGTGATGCAAAGCCAGTGAGGTAGTTGGAGGGACAATGAGACCTGGCCATGTAAATGGACATGTAGAAACTGTCTTGTCATAGTGTCCCTTGACCAATACCCATTGCTCACCCCAGCGTTGACGATTCAAACTGGCTGTGCGTCATGATCGTTGCACATGTATGAGTGATGACGCATGCAAGGGAATGTGTCATCACTCTTTGCTACCATCAACTCATGACATATATGTGTAAATGCATTTTTTGTTTTCCTGACGCTGCACAGCATCAGCGAAAGGCATTTATTTCTGCAAAAAGCATTGCCACATTCAATAGGTTGAAAAGATTAGACCTTCTTGGTTTGTCACTGTTTGTTATATTGCAGTCAATATAGGGCATTAGCCTAGTTAAAAGACCTCATAATATTAGGACAGAAAAAAGGAAACAGAAGCCCAGGTCTATAAATTATTCTCCTTAGAAGTACACGGTGTGGTAAAGTTTAAAAAACAGACATTGAGTTTTCTTTTTCTCTTTTCACCGGTCCCCTTTCATTTTATTGCTTCTCATTTATTTTGCTGAATTTATTTGCAGAGCTCCCGCAGCTACTAAAAGTTGTTACAGGGCTGCCTCCTTGCTTCTTCAAGGGTGCACCATGTCTTTTGCCAACACTGCTTCTAAACCACAAGCAATCTTGAAATTGTATTGTCCATAGCATACCACTGTGTTACTGTTCCCAAGATGGCCACCATGTATTGAAGCAGCATGTCGGCCATCTTGGATCAGCATAACAGTGATACAATATGCCATTCCAAGACCAAGGTCACATGCGATGTTTACTAATCGTCCATCTTGAAATGCATTGTGCATAGTGTATCATTGCTTTATTGACCTCTGTATTATCATGAGTATTTTTAAGAATTAATGGTCAGAAGAGATTCAGCATTACATAAAGGGTTATTATATTTTTGAACTAATTATTTTTGGAGCGTAGATTTGAGTGAGCAATTTTCTAAGTTGAGCATCTATCATAAGCATTTTTTTTAATTGCCGAAATCCTTTACTATGCTACTATTTGTTTATTTACATTCATCTTTGGTTCATCTCATGATGAATTAACTCGTATTCTAAGCTAAGTTTTACATGTAATGAATATCTGCCAAGAAAATTATAATTTTAATTACAATTAAATATGCTGGGGCCATACAAAGAGGAACCACCTAGAGCTACTTTTCCCTGTAGGAAGAAGGAGTGTGTCTACTGTGGCTAGAATTGCTATGGACCTGAGAACAAAACACAATACCAGCTGAAACCTTAGCATGGGACTTAACATGAACAGCCAGTCATTGAGACATGGAGACCTACAGTTTTGCTGACTTGGTCTTGAGGTCCACACCAAGTGTTGTCAATCACTCACTAGCAGCAAGGACTGATTCAAAATGGCAGTACATAGGTTGCAGAGGAGACTCTATGATGTGAGTTTGCAGATTACAGATTATCAACAGATATTCGTACAAGGTTTTTTGCGAGCCCTCAGCCCATGACACTGGGTGCCAGACCGAATAAACTCCTTCAAATCTGCAATTTTCTCCATGAGGTGCTGAGTGAATCCCTTCTAGGCTTCATGGGGTATATCTATCACTAATTGTCTGGCCCTAGAGGAATTCCAGCTTATTTCTGAGGGTCTCTGATATGCCAACCAATAAACATTATCTTATGATGTATGTTTCATAAGTTATTTCTATTCAAATGTTTGTTGCCACCCTGACCCTAGACTAATCGTCCCCCTATTGCCCATAGGTGTACCTGGACAGCTGAGTACCAGCAATATTGTAATTTATTGATGACGAACAGTAGAAACTGATATACATATCAGCTTTTGAGATTTTCATGTACCCTGGAGTGCAAAACACAATGTGCTAGCCTATCGCTCAGACCTCCTTGGCACCCCATATTGGAACCATTCCACTGGCTCTCCATTCAGAAGAGATGTCAATTCAAGATGCTGATCTACACCTATGAAGCCCTTCACAATCAAGGGCCAGTGTACATCAACCACTGCACAAACTTCCACCAACCATCCAGACACCTACTCTCCACCTCCCTCTCCTTTGCTCACACCCCTCGCATTCGCTGAAGCAACAGTGGAGGACCCTTCTTCTCCTATCTTGCTGCTAAGTCCTGCAACGACATCCACCTTCACCTCTGGAACTCATCCTCTCTTCTACAATTCAGGAAAAGGGCTCAAGACCTGGTTGATAAGCAGCAAGGCCCTCGATACCTGGATACCCTCGTGGGTGATTAGCCATGCTTAATAAATCCTGATTGATTGAGTGTAATAATTCACTTGCCCTTTGACTCATGTTAGGTGCCAACCCAGTAACAGGAGATACCAAACACCTATTTTCCTAAATTCTCAACAACACATTGTTGGCAATCAGGAGCATCCTCTAGTTTACATTTACTTTAATCTATTTTTGTGGGAGGCTCTGCATGCTTGGCAAAACAGTTTTAGATATCTTGGCACAAGACTAGGCTATGGAAGGGATTTCAGGAAAAGGTCATAGAGATAAGAACCACATTTTTACATTTTCCCATCAGTCCTTTGAATTATGGATTCACGCTTCACTCCTGGGATTGCAGAGTCTTCACACTCGACAACCCACGGGCTAATACTGAGATATAGTGAATTAACATCTGCCATTATGGTTAATAGTTTTTTCACTTTTTGAGGTGACATGGTGTTTTATTTGTTTTCTTTCTGAGACTGCAGATAAAGTAATGTTACTTTTTCAAAGAAATAACATTGATAAAACATTGCCTTTTACAGCCTGAGCTTAATGTATATTTCTGTATCTAGGGTGAAATCGATTCAACCTTCTGAAGTAAGCTATGCCTGCTGGTCTACACTGCTATTGAAGAGTCTACAAAAAGTCATACTTGGCCAAACCTTTGCAGAGCAAAAGTACCCAAGGCTCTGGACACCCTTGATAAACAGCAATAACCTCCAAAGATATTGTCCAGAATCCAAATACTATCCCAGAAACTGGAAAAAAGGCCTTACTCACCCATGCGGAGTCGTTGAAGTGGCACTCTGGCAGGGCCACGGTCATGTATTCTTTTTTTGTGCATACTGCCACAACCAACATCCCATCCGGAGTGAAGAACGCTTCAAAGCCTGTTCCGCTTGCTGTGAAAAAACTGATGAAATACAAATGGCTATGATTGAGCAGTATTAGTAAAAATGTGGAACCGTGATCAACTGGGGTTCGGGGTAATGTCATAAAGGTTCTAATAGGCACTGATGTTCTTTGCATTTGGTACAAAAGGGGGTTCTTTGCATTTGGGAAGCTTGCCAGGCCCAGGAGGAGTCAAGGAATCCTGCATTGAAATATCTCGGAGGTGTCCGAGAACATTCATGTGGATGTTTTAGGTGAGCACCTAAACTGCCAAGTTACCCTGAGGATATTAAAAGGTATGCATGAGGGACCAGGAAACTCTGTATGCAGAGCAACGGAGAAGGCAAAAGGTGCAAGAAAATGCTGTAGGTGGATTCTCCAAGGGTAGTGCCACAGAGTCATTTGCATGGATATTATGGGTGCAAGGGAACCCCATGTGGGCATATTACAAAATGCACATGAAGTGTAATTGTGTAGCACACACGTACTACAGTGAGTACTAGAGGTTCAATTGAGCCACAGAACTGGCATGCAGGATTGTAGTGCGCATGACATGCAAGTAAATCGAACATAGATATGGTGGACTGAGACCATGAAGTGAAGCGGATAAGCCCATCGATATTAGAGTGGATACTAGATGTTCAACAAAGCTGGACATTTAGATTTTGAGATGCCACGTAGCCCTGCAGTACACACATCACATGAGGTGCATGAGAGCTGCATGGGGGTGTTGGGGAAAGTGTTCTGACAAGGGCGGATTAATTCCTCGAAGGAGGCATGTCCTATTAAAGGTGAGGTGGCAGAACCAGCGACCATAAGAAATGATTTGGTGGGGCATTGGGTTCAGTTAAGTAGGCATATGAATTTCTAAGTTACAATAATGGTCGGGAATTCAGGAAACTACCTACGCACAGGAGTTATTAGGACATTAAACTATCCTAACTAAACGGGGAAACCTAGCCACTATCTCCCAGGGGTCGGGCCCCCAAGATCAGTTCTGCTACTGCTCCTAGGTAGACTTTCAGACCTACTCACCCACCAGTAGTCAACGGACTTGACTGATTCCGAGATAAACGTCAGCACTGAGTGCTCCGACGTGGCTTCAATGTGACATTTTAGCTCCTTACAAAAAATCTCTAAATAGTAGGGCTTTCTTAATAGAACAAATCTTGCTGCTTCTTATCCATGTCCTATCACATTCATGAGCTTGGAGGGGTTTGCACTCTACATAGACATATGACAGACGTTTTTAGGCTTTTAAAAAGACAATGACAACTTTTTATTTAAAAAAAAAACAATAATTACACTTAACGTGTTGAGAAAAAAAGAAGTAATTTCTGAATGTGTTTAATTAACGTTGAAAGTGCTTTGAAGAACAAATAGTGTTTTGAACTTTTGCCCCAAAACAAAAAATGTGTTCCAATTTATGTGGCTGCTGGAAAGATTTTTGATTGCCTTGACAAAATAACTTTTTGTCCCTTACCTCTGCAATGAATCAATCCCATCCACCTCTTGTGCAATCACCTCTAATGTATCATACTTTAAGCACATTATGAGATTTAACAAATAAGATCTGGCGTTGGGGTGGTGCCAAATAAGTGGCGCAATCCCAACGCAAAATCTTGGCATCAACTAATAATTTTTTTTTTAACTCTGTCACAAAGAAATTGGCAACAAGGAGAAGCATGGTTGTAGATCTGTTATGCTTAATTGGTTGCAAAGTATGCATTTTAAAATATTTGATTGAGTTAATGTATCTGCTGTGAAGGTGCCCAGTAAATCTCCCGGAATAGTATTAATGGTGAGATAATTCTGGTGGTTAACGCACTTGCTGGAGAGATCTGTGTTTTGTAAAGTCCCAGACTTGAATCAAAGTAGTAGAGAAGGTAAATGTGTCTCCTGCAAAGCACATCATCTAACACTCAGATGACAGATTTTTATTTTAAGTAGATAGTAAAGTGGGTTACTGCTTTTAACACAGAGATTCTTTTGTTACCTACAGTTCATAAATTGTAATCCTTCTAGAAGACCACAGTGAAGTATGAAGGACACGTGACTCCTACACCTTGTAACCCTGACTGTCTCATGTAACTCATTTTGTACTTTGATTTACACATGTACATGATTTATTGGGTTGCATAGCGCTACAAGAGAAATAAAATAGTGCTATTGAAATTGTTATTTGTGTAAATACTGGGACAGGCCAACACACCTGACATTCTTACAGTGCATGCATCTATTATATACAGGGACTGAACAAAGGCAAAAGCATGCCTCTCTTAAGCACCTGTGAAAAAATAACAAGCTATGTGCCTTTGTTTCCCATCTGTGGCATTTACAATTAAATGTGAGGTTCCAGGCCGCCTCCAGTCAGGATATTCAAACAAAAGGAGGCCTGATGGCCCCTTAACTTCGGCCCAGCTGGAGGTGAAAAAAAAACTCCTTGTCTAGAACTTGCTGATGGGAATCGAAAGCAAACAAGGGGCAGGCGCTGCTGAACGTGTTCCGAAGTCTGAAAATTACACCAGGACAAGTTCAGCATATTTCTGTGGGGCCCAACTTCTTGGCAGGGGGGACGGCGTTCGCCCTGTGAAAAGAGTGGGTGGAAGCCGTGTACCTGCGTGTACCCCCGACTTGTGCCCTGCATGGGTCTTAGGATACTATCAGGTAGATCGTTTACAGAATAAGAACTGAATGGCAAGTTTGGAAAATGCTTTTTTACCAGGTTTTTTGGTAACACAGGTAAAACAGCAGCCAGATACAAATACAAAACAAATCTACTTCAGCTGATGCACCCCTACCAACGGCCCTTCTGGTGGAGGCCTACACTGCGCACTGGACTGGATGAGCCCCTCCTCCCATGACCGCATGAGCACTAATGCTGTCCACTTACCTATAGAGCTGCTTTCGCTTCAGTCCTACAAGGAGCTCTTGCCCATCTGTGACTTCATCGTTCAAACAAATCCAGGCATGGAATGCAAACCCACTTCCAGGCCACCGCTGGATGACAGGAACCATGATGCCTGACATACTCGGCATGAGATCAAAGTACTGCAATGCCCTCTCTGGTCCTTCTTTTCTGGCCATGGCCGAGAGCGCACGCACCACCTGTGTAGCATACGGGTGGGCAGCAGCTTTGCCTTCCACACGCAGCAGCTTGATCAGTTGGCGGAGTTCCCCAGGTCTGATGGAAAGCTGGCCCAGGACCTGCAGCAGGCTGATCAGATTCTCTGCACACTTGGCATCCAGCTCCTGATTGGCACCTAGTGCCGCCAGTAGACAGCGGAGCATTCCAGCCCCAACGCATGTCATACGGTTCTGCAAGGATGAATCGCAAAGTTTTTTTAACCAATCAGAGACGAAGATCTGGAGGTCATGGGAAGTCAGATCAGGGATCCACTGCACTAGGATCAGCAGTGGTTGTTCATTGCGGATGAGCGGCAGAGGAGTTGAGCTGTGATCGCCCTCCACAGCCTAAAACCAAACAAATTGCATACATAATTAGAGAACAAGTGAAAAAAAGAAAAGGTGAGAAAATTAAATTGAAGCACATCAAGAAGTATGAAATAAGAAAACAGGCAAAAAGTAACAAAGATAAGTAGACAGAAAGGATTGCAAATAAAAACAGGAGCAAAAGAATTTAAAAAAAAAGACATTTCTGAAAAAAGCAGAATAAAAATACTGAAAAGTGAAAAATTAGGAAAAATTACAGAAAAAAGGTAGCATAAGTGGAAGACGGATAGAATGAAAGGAACATATACAAATATAAGATAGAGGAAGAACAGGAGTAAAGGTAGAGCGAAAAAAGTAAATGAAATAATTCAATACAGGTCTAATGTCAAATAAAAAGAAAAAGGATGATTCAGAAAATATGAATAGAAAAGATATGGGAAAGAAGGAAAAGAAAAAAGATAATCATAGAATACCGAAGGAAAAGAGTGGCAGAGACGAGAATGGCATTCCATTACAACTGTCTTGATCTATGAAAATGACAAAACAGATCAATTGCAGTGGAAATTATATTATTAATCTCTGCAACAAAACAGTGGCATCGCAACTATCCTGAAGTACAAAAATATCCTCATAACAATCAGCAACAGGAAATTGCATTACAACTAATGCACAATTATTCTGCAGCAGAGCAATAAAATTGCTACTACTGTACCTCTACGTTGCCTACAACAACTAAGTTGCATCATAACTGACCCACAATATTACAATTATATTACGGATGCTTAGTAGCACGAAGGTGACATCGCAACTGTTTTGTAGTAAGGAAAGGACATCACAACTGAATTTAAATGTTACTTTTACAATGCTGTTATCCTATTACAAAAAAAGGTTACATCACATCTGTAATTTCTGTTAAAATGCAGAATGGTATTGGGTTTGTTCACAGATTAAACACGGG
Organism: Lissotriton vulgaris; assembly: GCF_964263255.1. Lineage (NCBI taxonomy): Eukaryota > Metazoa > Chordata > Amphibia > Caudata > Salamandridae > Lissotriton > Lissotriton vulgaris. Next base: position 272,924,425 of record NC_141698.1, on the reverse strand, counting down.
CAAAACACAATCACTGACAAAGGCATGCAATTCAGATGCACTTTGACATGTAAGGCAAGATACCTTTTATTATTTGGTGTGGAAAATGTAAAACACGCTGGACCAGAGTCACAAAGAAAAGATGTACATTTACGAATATATCTATTTACAATGCATGCTTTAGATCACATGCCATTACAATGCGGTCATTACCACAACTGAGTTGTTACAACCCGAACCTTCACATTGCAAGTCGTTACAACGACTTGCTGTAGGGGGCGCGCTGGACTTAGCTATAGTATAATTTACTATTCCTACTTCAGTTTGTCCAACAGCAGGGATCTACAATCCAACCCCTTCTGCCCCCTACAGCAAGACGTTGTAACGACTTGCGATGTAAAAGGTTCGCGTTGTGACAACATGGTCGTTGTAACGATTACGTTGTAATGGCATGCAATCTAAAGCATGCTTGTAAATGCTGTTTCCCATATTCACACTAGCGAAGGTACCATTACTAGCAGGTGCAAAAGTAAATTTATGACTTCACAAACATCCTAGATGGAGGTCTGGAGATGTAGAAATGCAGCCCCACTTTGCCCGTGGACAAGCCCCAAACCTCAGTTACCCCAGATCTGGTCCCAGGGTGGGAGGAGGTAAGGGAGGAGTTTAGGAATTCCAAAAAACAAAAGGGTAGGTGTTAACAAACTCTCATGGCAAACAATGCCTTGAATCTCTAACTCTCCTCCACACCTTGTGAGGAGTTAAGTGCTGCATAACTGTATGCACCTGTGGCCTACAATTATGCAATATTAATAACATTTACGCTCAACAGGTATCCTTTTGTAGATAGCTGTCAGGCATAAATGGAACGATAATCGGGTGAAAGCATAAGTTTACAGTCGCAACTGGCTTGTGAAATGGCTCCATGTATTGTAAGGAATTGAATACCATCAACAGAATTATGATGGAGTTCTATGACATTATAAAGGCCTCAATGTGGTGGCAAAACTCGTGGTTAAGATGTAATGTCAGGATTACGCATGTTTGCGGACTATTCTAACTGCACAGCATTGCTGATGATAGCAAGCACAGGTAGGAAAGAGAGGGAGTCGGAGAGATTCACGTATAACTGTTTGAATAGCGCACTCTGGAATCCAGCAATTCCTGAAGATCACCCGAGATCCTAGACTGTACCAGACCACCCACGTTTTTCTCCGCTTACCATGTTGAGTAGCTCTTGAAGAAGGCTTTTGGTTGGTTGACTTTGAGTCTTCAGAACTTCGTACAAGTGAGCGTATCCTATCCGTTCTTTGAACACCTCCTGCAAACGTATGAAGAACACACTGACTCATTTGCATCCATAGAACATTTCTGGACATTTGAACCACTTCTACACAATCTTTGTAAAACATTTTGAAGTATTTGTCTAACTGTGGCAATTGTGTGAAATCTAGTCCAATCTAAAATAACCTAATTATGTTCTATGTGCTATCTAGTCTACTGTCTTCTATGTCTAGTTTGTTCTATTGTTTTCTAGTGTAGTAAGCTCTTTGTCCAACCTTCTGTAATTAAGTCAATGTCCTGTGCCTCGATTACTGTATGTATGGACAAATACAAGCTGTCATGTTTATTTCAAACTGTTGGGTAACCCATGTCTATTATTACTGAGCCTAATCTAGTTTATTTTATAGCATTCTAATCTAATCTGCTTTGCTCTCATTCATCTATTTTTTCTAAGCTCTTCTATCACAGCATATGCAATGTGTACAATATTATGGTGTGTCTTGTCTTAAACTTTGTCTATTTTATCCTAATTCACTTTGTTCCAATTAATTTATACTGTTCTAGAGCATTTTACTTGTGTATTGTCCTGTCTTTTCTTTTGCATTCTATTTTCGGATATACAACTTTACTTTTATATCATATCATATTATCTTTAGTATTAATAATCAAAACGTGATAGGTTCTATGTTTGCCTCTTATAATTAAGTCTATGCCATTCAGCTTAAAAAAAAGGTTTACTCACTATTTTGTTGTTTTCTTTTCCATTACTTACATTGTTACCAACTGTCATGTTCTATTATTTGCAAATACAAGTCCAGAACTGTATTGTGTTCTAGTCTGCTCTAAGCAGGTCGGATCTAGTCTAATTTGCTCTGCCCAATTATATTCTCTTCCCTTACAGTCAACTATCTATCAATCTAGTAATTTCTGCTCCATTCTGATCTAGTACATTTGGTTGTAGTCTATTGCTTTTTCTTTGCCTTTCTCAATTACTACAGCGTCTCTGTTCCATTTTATTCTCATTCCTTATATTCTAACCTTAATATTTCCATTTTAGTTAAACTGTTTCAATCCCTTTGCCTTTCCTTTTTATTACTTCTATTCTGCCATTTTCTGTATACCATCTTTTACTGTGCTAGTCTCTACTGATACAGTTTTTACTGTTATAGCTTCTTGCAGCCTGTGGTGTTTTATCCTATTCATTGTATCCTAGTGACTTTTATTGATGACCATACGACTAAACTCTATAAACAGACGGCTATATTACCTTCTGCTTTTGTAGTCTCTTCTATTCACTAGTCTTCTACTATGGCAAAGTATTTTCGATTTCATCATATTTTGATCTCTAGTACTGTAGCCTAGTCAATTCTGTATTTTATTATAGAATCTCTTATACTGACTTCTAGTTATATTCTAACCACTTATTTTTTTTATTTTAGTTTATTCATTTCCAGTTATTTCTAGTCAAGTTTTTTTTACCATTTTCTAGGCACTATTTTAGTATTGTATTCTAGTCTATTCTTTAGTTTATTATATTATAAGATCTGATATTGGCTTCTAGTTTATCCAATTTTAACCACTTGTTTCTTATTTGTTTTCAATTCTAGCCTCATATAGTGTCTTCAATTATTCAAATGCAATCTATGCTATTCTACGGGAGCAGTCTATATTTTGTCATAGCTTCATCTGTTTAGCTATCCTGTGACGGTTCCCCTACAAGAATTTGATAAGTAACAAAATTCACGGAGGCATCTTCTGCATATTTTAACATGCATTAGACCACCAAGCACTCCTTAAGGGAGGGGAGAGTAAGATACTGGGGATAAATATCTGCATGTGCCTGGGTGGAATTACCTTTGCTGATGGGGAATTGCACATGATCGACGTCAGTACTCGGATGGTGTAGACCGTGATTGAGTCGGAACCATTGTCAAACACCTGAAGAGAGAGAAGAAATTATCAGTACTCGCTGCTACAAGCAACATCTTTGTCATTTCCCAAGCTGCCACCAGCACACACTACTCCAACAAGGTGTCTAAAACACAGACATTAGACTCTACTGAGAAGCAGAAAGATGAGGACTATACCCAAATGTGTGTGATTGTTCACAACTAAAGCTGTGTAGGTACCTGGACAGCAATAACTGGCCTTATCCATTCAGCTCCATGTAAACTCTAAGCATCCAACAAGATAACTGTGAGAGCATGACAAAGAGTTGTACTTGTTGCAAATACAGCTTGGTGCATTGGGCGTAGCTCAGGGAGCACAGCAGGCACATGCAAATCTGTGCTTAACTGCAAGTCATAGGTTGTAATTCAGGCAAAACTAATTATAATTTTCATCATTTAGAGATTAATTAAATGGGTGCCACTGTGTTGGGTAACAAACACACCTTTATTTAAGGCCAAAATGTTGTTTGTTAGGTGCTTGCCAATATCGCATTAGAAAAAAGTTGAAGGTGGAGTAATCCAACAACAAACAAAAATGTAATATTTCCTTCCATTTCTAATCTAATGTTTATTTCCCTCTATGCAAATCGCTGTCTCTTTATGAGCTACCTACACCCATGTTGTATACCTGTTAGGTCTCACCCATCTCTTATTAGAATTTGTCACAGGTCAAAAAAAAAAAAATCTACACATGTGATGATCTGCAAAGATGAGTTTTCTCATTTCTTACAGGGAGAAGAAAATAAGCTTTTTTTCTCCTTGATAATTGAAATATCTATCATAAAACTACTGAGAATTGCCACATCTACAAGTTGGCAACATGAATGACTTGTGGTAATCCTCTTTACTAATATACTTTACCTGTGAGAGAACTGCTACTCCAGAGGATGTCAAGCCATTGACTAAATAATTGCCACTTATACTGCAGACTGCTATGCCCTACATGCATTGCTTTACTTACCTTGGTGTCTCTAAATCTTTTTTTGGGTCACCTTTAGTGTTTCCTAGTCTTAGTTTCCCATTATTAGCAAGATATAGGTATATCTTTGGAATTACCCCTAAAATTACTTTTGAAAATACTTTGCTTGATGTAATACACAAGTCCACTTTTGCCACTCTGAAGCTAGTACACACCCCTTTCTGACTCCAGTTTTAACACCTCTTCAGCCATAGCACAACAGATTTCGATTTATATATTTGTTTGTACATGTACACAGACACACAAAATCCCAAGTAGGTTAACTTGCCTACTGGAGCTAACTCGCCTAATAAGTTCCCTAAGCATGGTGCTAAATCAACTGAGCTTACTCCCCTTGATGCAACTGCTTTTTTATTATTGGCATCAGATTAGGTTTAATTAATTTCACTGGTCTTCAGTGATTTCTCAAAACCACTTCCTTCTAAACTTGTTAAGACTTCACTCGGGGCTCTGGAACACACATTTCTGAGTCAGCTGACTTCTATGTTACAACTTTAGAAATGTTCCTTTACTGTCTGGCTTTTAATTCTCTTTATTACTGCAGCATAAGTTAGGAGTAAAGAAAGACCCCATGTTTTACTATACTGGCTCCATTGAAGTAAGACAGAACGTGAAGTGCATACATAACGCTAAGAATGGCGCCTGGTTACAGAATAACTGAAATATATTAGAGCAAGCAATATTAGTCAATTACACAGATTTGACAGACATGTCTGTCTAATGATTTCCTAATTGTATGGGCTGAACTGTGATGGTAGTGAAATATTTTGATTCCTTGACCACAGAGTTGGCTTTATGGTATGGGAAGGTCATCGTTTGAAGGAATTTCAACAGTTCACTCAACAGAAGAAGGGCACGCTATGAGTACTAGCTCATCTAATTATAAAAAAGTAGTCAAAATGTCCACACAATAAATGGCGGGGTTAGAGTTAGTGGCGGTTCTTGAGTGGAGAAGAGGTTGAATACTCCTTTTGCTCCCACCCAACAAACAATATTTACACATTGATATATTTTTGTGCTCCAATATTCTTCTCGGAAGGCTCAGATCTGTATTCGCCCGAAATTTGCATCAGATCTTAACCCTACATCAATTCAGTTGCGTGCCCATAGAGTGTAGTTCTGTGCGGACAATGTTTATTTGAGGATCAGGCACATAAATACAGTCATAGCTTGGCTGAGATAATTTTTGGGCTTTAATTTAAGATCAACATCAATGTCACAGACTTGGGAAGCCCTTAAACCTTTTATAGGATGGGGCACAACTGGATGTTCCTTAGCCGAGAAGGCTAAACATAGACAGGCTATGGTAATAGCTAAATTACAACCCCCTAAACTGGAGAAGCAACGTTCTCAAGAAATGTAATAAATGGATCCCCAGAGGTGATAATATACTAACAACTAGCAGTTGCCTGCGCTAAGGTTTTGGAGACTTATCACAAGAAAGATGTGGAGGCATACAAGGCATAAAGAGGAAAAGGCTTATGAATATAGCAAATTTCAAAGGTGAAAACTATCCTTTAAGAAAATAAGGGAAGCTGGAACTAAAAATAATACTTTAATACTGCAGAGTCACTGGTTGTCATGCCCAAAAATATTAAAGCAGTGTTTTACAACTTTTACCATAAATTATATTAGAAAGTATAGCAAATATCTTGCTACACTTCCTAATGTAGATATAGCAAATATCCAAGTATGCTGTGACTGTAGCAGAGATCATACGGATGAGTGCTCCATGAGATTCATAATGGTGACATATGTGTTCGTGCCAGGGGTGGATGATTTAACCTTTGTATTTTTGTGGTATGTTCTTTTTAACACCTATTTGCATATAATGCAGAAATATTTTTAAAATGCCTCATATTTATGGATTTCTGATAAAGATAAGAGCAGCAGATGCTTATGGCAATGCTGTGTTCACCAAAAACGTGGACTTTGCCATCTCTGCCACAGAAGAGAAAGCCAATAGTGTTTGCATACTATCTGGATGTTCTAAATGCTTATAAGACCCAGCTTATTTGTAATAAGGGATACCATTGACTCTAGGGTTGTCCCATCCACTGGATTCCATGGCATCAGATCGGCTACTAATATCCAATAATTTTAAGGCAAGTGATGTCCTCTCTTACAACACTACTTCCTTTTGGCCTCATCAACTGCCCTACCATTGTGAAAATGATAATGACTTCTAAGTTTCAATCTCCATTTTAGTCATCCTGAATGTTTAAATCCAGAAAGTTGATTCTGCCTTGAAAAGTTTTATATGGGGATATAAGGGACCATGTTGAGCAGTGACATTTTCTAAAATTAGAATGAATAGTCTGTTTATTTATTTATGGGCCTTGATCGGGGGTGGATGTCAACTGAGGTAGTGGTGGATGCGCTGAGGCCTCAATGCATCAGGTGACTTAAATATCTGAAACGTTGGCGTACACAAGAAAATGTTTTGATAATTGACAAGGACCTCCATGGCAATTGATATTTTTTCATAATGCTATTTTGTCTTCTCGGGTTTCAAAAGTACGGGAAACCGAGGATCTGGGACAAATTTCAATTAATTTGGGGTTCTTTAAAGGTGAGGGACGGGGGCTGAAATGATATAAAGAGTTTGCTCTGAAACAGATTAGCCCCCACCCCAAGGATGAAATAAATAAGCACCCATTCATCATGATTACATTATCTGCTGAACTCCCAAATCATATCAGACTAAACTCTTTATATGGCTAGAACTATGCCATATAAAGAAAGAAATAACAAAAGAAAGGCATTAATCGAGTAGTCAGGCTACTTTGGAGTAAGTCCTCATTGGTTTATGTTTTATACTTCAGCTTTGTGCTTTTGAATTAGGTATTTCCCTATTTTAAAACATTGCCGCATATTTTGTCTTAATCTTGCCATCAACCTCAAGTTTTTCTTTTTCTAGCTTCCATTCTCTGCTTGGAATGCAATTCCCTCTTACGCTTACTGCATATGTTTTCCACAGTTGTACTACAAGGGTTGATTCCACACCAAATTTTCATGACAATCTCAGAATACTTAGACTTGTGTAAGCAAGTTTATCCCAGGTGGCAATCCAGAAACGTTGCTATGCTCCAACACTAGACACAGTTCAATTAGAATGGCTCATATTTTGGGAGCAACTACATCACGATAATTACATTGGGAGTCCTTTCATAATAGGTAGGCTGTACTTCCTTTACTTCACATATTTTTACTTTGATGGTAAGTTACTTTATTAAAGATGTAAATCATCTAACTATAACGTTATATTATATATATATATATATATATATATACACATATATATATACATACACAAATAATTTATATATATATATGAATATATACACTCACATATATACTATATACATATTTTTTTTCTTCTCACTAACATAAACAAAGGTTACGGGGACAATATGGTTAAGTAATGGAATTTTAAAAAAAACTTAACAATTCACTGAAAAAACCAAAGGTTACAGGTACGTTAAAGTTAGTCTCAGGTTTCACTCGTACAAAACCAGCTGAGTTAACTATAACCCGTGCACCACCATTGTGCACTGCTAATGACCTTAAATACGACATCACTCATGACACTCATGGCTTTCTTAGGCCCCGGGGACCCGAGGGCCATTTCTAAAGATAAAGGGGTGGGGGGCCACGTAGCCCCCTCCCCGAACCTCTTTAGGCACTGGGAACCCCATCACTCAAGCTTGTGTACTTTTTAAAGGGAGGGGCCCCCCTCTCCGAGCCGTTATTGGCCCTGGGGACCCCATCCTCTAGGCCCCAGGGAGTGGGAGGGCCATGCAGCCCCCTTCCCTTTATGAACACAACTCTGGGGGTAGGCTCCCCGGGGCCTATAAGAAACAAATGCCCACTGTTTTGTTTTTCAATTCAGCAAATGTCTCTTGGGATCGCAGCATTTTTTGCTGGTTTTATTTCTTTATTGGCCCTGGGTGAGGGTCCCTTGCCCCACCACAATAGGGTCTTGTGGGTCTCCGTATCGACCCTCTCCCTATATAACTTTTTGTTTTGTTTTTACAAATTATGGGGTCCCCAAGTCCTGTAATGGCTGCCAGCAACATTTTTTCTCATGTTTCTGGTAGCCAATGAGAGCACTCGAGGGAGTCTGGCTCGAGTTACATGGCCAAGGGAAAATAAAGCTCCCTGGGCCAATAAGAACGCTCTATTTTTAGATTGCGACTTCTGCAAGAGTCTCTCAAGACTCTCACACACCCAACCATCTAGATATCTATATTTGCTTTTACCCTTAATCTCTCCTTGGGACCCTTAATATCTTGAAAATTACTGAACGAATTTACATCAAATCACAAAATGCACAGTCTGGAGATCAAGATCTAACTTCCTGCCGAGTTAGGTGCAATTCCGTCCATCAGTTTTTGCTGTAGACTCTCTTAAAAAGTCTATGGAAAATGCATTGGGATTTTGCATTTTGGAACCCACCTTTTTTGTCGGCCCCTGCTTGACGCATCACCCCAAAACTTTCTACGAAGGAGCTGCAGTGAATGGCCTTTTTGTTGGAAATTTCATGATGATTGGTCAAATGGGCCCAAAGTTATTAGCAAACCAAAAAGCGCTTTGACTATGGAGAAGCTGTCCTAACTATAACTACCTAGTGGCGGCAGGCACTAGGTAATATATCTATATCTATAAATATAGATTGATCTATCTAAACAAATAAATATTTACTACATAAACGTATCAAATGAAATTAATTTGGAGAAATAAAATAAAAAGATCAGGATAATTACTTACCTTCAAAGCTGTGAAGTAAAGGTATTCCCAATGTAAATAAAAGCACAATGTAAACATATGCTTACCACAATTTCTTAATAAATTCATTCATATATTCAGGCAGCTTTCTGTAATGTATGGGCTTTTTGCAAATGTTTCATTGGCTTTACCTTACTCGTACGTTTTATTTATTTCTTTATATCCTCATGCTATGTGGAAGGTCCGTATTTCTCTGCAAAGCACCCCAAAAAACCTGAAAGACCACCTAGGTAGGAACATCATACGGATTTGTTTGCTGCAAATAACTTTTCCGAAACATGACCTAAATCCCACATTTGCCCAAAACAAAAGTAGCACAATGTTTCAATGTAATGTAAATGTAATTTTACTTTTAAAGCGCACTAATACCCCAACTGGGGTGTCCTGGCGCTGTAACGCATACCGCTGTGGAACCCTTCCTGGCTTTTCCCTGTGAAATGTCCACTCCTGGGCACCCCCAAGGTGAAGCCAGGCATCCCAGCGCTGTTTGGGCCGTTGTGGAGATTAAGCAAGCTATTGCCCAGAGTTGCAGAGTGGGACCCGTGATTAGAATAGGCACCGAGGCGAGAATTATCAGGTCCGAGGTAATTGAGCCCAAGATCCGCCGAGGTGGGAATTGAACCCTGGTCCCGGGCCAGACCTCTGCATCAGGGTCTGCCGCTCTAACCATTGAGCCACACTTCTCCTCAATCAACATCTTTATTCCTTCAAACACAAAAGGACGATTGGTTGGAATACTAATTTGAGAGATTGGCAGTGGTTATATAAATTGCAAAAATTCCTCTGAGCACATTTTGTATGTTTGTTGTTCTTTGTTTCTTGACATCCATCACATCAGAAAATACCATGTTACCTCTTCCTAAGTCTGCTTTTTGTTGCAGTCATCAGCCACTGTGCACCCACAGTCTTGGTTGTGTTTGGATGCTATGTGACCCCCATGGCTCACAGCCAACACAGCTTGGGTTACCACTTGGCAACACAACTACGTTTATCAGGAGCTTTTGGGCACTTGGAAGCATTTTTCTTGACATAAGGAACTTGGAATCTCTTTTACAATTCTGGAGTCAATGTAATTCAACATACACACAGAATCTTCCTAAATCAGGTTAGAAAAAATACACCAATTTACAGTTGCGGCCAAATTAAATGGACATGCAGGATTTGTTTGCCAATGGTGGCTCAAGCTGCGGAACATTTATTGTGCACACATTTAGAAAGGTGATACATTTGAGAATTAAACCACTGACTGTTCCTCTACATTGCACCTCCCAGCCATGAGTTTTGGCTTTAGGCTAATTTTACACTTCCTTGCCTGCATATATCCTCTTCCCAGAGTTTGTCTTATGTTGTGTGTTTTGAGCTGAGGCAGAAAGACCAGGAGGCTGGGGCGGATACGCCGAGTGCCCCTGCCTGACTCTGACACAGCCTTACTTGCCTTTTAGCAGAGCTGTTCTCCTAGGAACCAGCTCACTCAGCTCATCACAGGTAGAAATTATGCTTTAGAACTCGGGAATATCTTAAGAAGAGAAATTCACTGTATGAGGTAACAACTGAATTGCAGTGAAATAAACACTTTCTGGTCAAATTTAGACTCTGATTATTAATATTTTGGTCATCTGTGCTCACCTCTCTCAACAGGTTGCCCCCAGTCAAAAGATAAGCTGCTCGGCGAGAGGCGGAGCTAACAAACTCTGAATGGGTAATTTAGTACTAGTGGCTTTAAACTTCTCTTTTAGCGATTGTCATTTTGGACTACACGTAAAATGATTTGTAATAAGCTCATATTGTACTCTTCTAAATGATCCTTAACCAAGCTTGGTCTCTTGTTGAATAACTAGACTAATAGATGGCTGAGAGGTACAATGTATCAAATGAATGCTTGGAATCAAGGATACCCACCCTCCATGCATGGTTATTCCATACTCCACACCAACACCCTCTGTTAGCCCAGCCTTGTGTGACTTACTCTTGAGAAAGGTCCACTGGATAGCCTGTGCCCAGTAGGGTAGCATCTGTGCAAACAGTCCAACACCACAACCAAACAGATACAGAAACAGAACCTGACACAAACACATGGTCAAGCAGCAAGACACATGAAAAGAGACACAGCAAGAGGCTAGAGCAGTCCCACCCTACACCAACCAGTGATGTCAACATGCATGGAACAAAGGAATGCTGAGCGGCAAGGGGGAGGGAAAAGGATGGTGATACAGCAGAAACTACTGACTCTGAGGAAAATCTTTCTACTGAAAAGTTATGTGATCTGATACAAGCTATTCTCAACCTGTCGGTCATTCAAAAGTAAACTGCTTCTAGAGTGTTTCTGTGAGAGACAAGCACTAAAGAATATTTGTTTTCGATAACAATGGATGGTATCAGGGACAGTGGAATGGCTTTTAGGGCTCAGGGTGCATGGAAGGAGTTTGTTTGGGCTGAGAGGCATTGACAGGCAGTGTGATCAGGTTGGAGCAAAATGGAAGAAACTGTGAGGTGCTCTGGGTACATGTAGGTAGTGTACGTAGGCGAGTTACAGGCCTGTCAACAAGCTAGTACCCTCAAAGCTGTGCATATTTAAGAAACTAAAGCCCTAGCAAATAAGGACAATTCAACTTTAACTGTACGCTATCTGAAAAGTACAGTTACCCTGTTGAATAGGCTACCTTCTGAGGGGGTCGCTTTCCCTGTCAGTGTTGATGGTTCACCCACAAAATTGCAAGTGACAGGTTTGTAGCCCTACAAGGTTGACTCTGCATTATATCCTTAAATTGACAAATTTAATATTTTAAGTCGGGAACTAATAAAACGTATTATTTGATCACCTACAGACAACTCAACTCGGGTGTGAGCTTCATAGTGCAGTTATCATTAGGTACTATAAATATTACTTTAATTATCAATGTGGTTATTATTGCTACTGTCCTCACACCCAAAGAGGCACAGCATCACATCATCGATATTTTAGGGAAACAACAAAAATATATATATATATTTTAATAGATTCACAAAGGGTAACTTCTAACATCAGTTTGCCCTGTTTCAACTCTACTAGAATGTAATAAGCACATATCTAACTATACTATTTAATTACACTAAATATACAAAGTTAAGGTCGGTGTAGTTGGTTATCAATACTAACTTTCAACCTGTACTGTCTAGGGTGATGTGTAACTATTCTAATTTTGCAACTATATACCAAAGTGCAGGAAAAATGAGGGAGTAAAATGAGGAAGTCATATGTTCATAAGAATACTATTGTACGCTTTAGAGAAGGTCTTAAAACATTGCTATGCAGAAACAAATTACTTTTGAGCTTTTTATAGTATTTCTAATTTCTTTGGGGCTCTCTTTCTACTGTATTACACATGTTATTTTGAATTACTAGTAATGAATTCAGGCGCCTAGAGACAATCAGTTCTGTAGTGCAACCTTATAAACATATCAGTATATAAAAATAAACAAACTATTTTAGGGACAAATATTTACTAATGCTACAATACAAATACATAACATTTCCACCTATCATTTGACAGATAGAGGGATGTCAGTCTTATCCAAAGATTTACCAATGGAGAAAATTCAGACACCAAAATGGAGATTCTGCAATCCATGATAAAAAAACCAGGGTAAATGTATTTTTCAAAGATAAAAAAAACACAAGATCTGAAGTGTTCACAAGACTTCATAATAAATCTATTTTCTGTCCTTCACTATTGGAAGCAGTTATATTTAAAAAAAAGTATTACATGATCTTATAGAAATGAACGCAAAAAACTGTCAGTTAAACTAAACAAATCTAAGGAGGAGTATGAAGTTATTAAAACTTACAAATATGCTACCAATATGTGATAAGATTAGTACAGATCTTCGACTATTGAATAGACTCCATTTATCTCTCATAGGACGATGCAATATGTTATGGTTATGTTTCCGAAAATCTTATACCTATTCTGATCTATACCAGTCGCTATTGAAGAACAGATTTTAAAGTAAATAGATAGCATTTTTAGTAGCTTTGTCTGGAAATATTCTAAAATCCGTCGATCCTTTAAATTTTTAACATTGCCACAGGAACAAGGAGGGTGGTCTGCTCCAAATGTTAGATATTACTATTATGGATGCTTTTTACAGCAAATGGTGTTTGTAATTATGCCAGGTAGCAATGGCAGACAATATAACCCAAATGGTGATTTACCCTCAATATATGAGTTAGCCGTAGGAATCAATGCTCGAGGGGTACTTCTTCGACAAATTGAGCCCAGCTATTATAAAAAAAACAAGTTTAAGATAATGCAAACAATTTGGAAAATTTGGAGAAGGATGAAGACCCTAGCTAACATACCTACATATAATAGATATACTCCGCTATGGCGATCTTCCCCCTCTTCATCATCCCTGTATGATAGATTGGCTAGACAATGGGAGGAAAAGGGAGTCCTGACAGTGGGTGACCTATATTCAGCTGAACAAAGATTGTCATTTTCAGGGCTTCAACAAAAATATGGTATATCGGATAACTCATTCTTTAAATATAAACAGATTATAAGCTATTTGAATAAAACAAAGGATAAGGGATTATTACTTCATAAAATACCCTTAATTGAAATTATTTCTAATCCCCAGACTAGAATTAAGAATATATATAAGAGTATTAATGGATATACTCCCAGACGATCTGGAGGCGGTAGAAGCTAAATGGGCTTTGAAAACCGGAGATCCTGATACCGATATATGCCGCTCTTTGAATCTATCCAACGAGATTTTTCTTGCGCAAACCTGAAAGCCCAACACTATTATACATTATATGAGCTCTACTATACCCCGGAAAAACTACATCGCTGGGGTAAAAGAGAGGGTAATAAGTGTCCTAGATGTAAACAAGGACTCGCGGATACAATTCATATGTTTTATAGCTGCGAACAATTAAATATATTAATAAAACAAATAGAAACTTTCTTGACAGCAGCCGTAGAATGCCCTATTAAAATATCTGTAACTTAAATGTTACTAGGATGTGATGAAAGTATACAATGCGGTTATCATATGAGTAAATTTGTTTTTATTGCAATAGCTGTAATGAGACTTCTTATATCCACCCATTGGAAAGACTCAGATGCTCCACGGTTTCAAGCATGGATAGGTCGTTTACTGGCTATATATCATCTCGAAAAAAGCACTCTATAAATGTAAAGGCCGGGGTGCTCGAAAGCGTGGCAGAGAAATCTGGGCTCCTCTGAAAAAATGGATTACCGGGCAAGCCATTATATAAAGGAATATAGGATATAGAAAGATCCCAGAAAGACTAGACCGGCAATAATGCTCTGCTAGCGTAATTGCAATGTTTTGGATTGTCTTCTATCCCCTTTCTTTTGCTTTCCTTTTTCCTTTCTTCTCAAACAGTTATCTATTCACGTTGGGACGATGTACTCTTGTTCTTTCATTTGACTCAATGTATATATTATAATTATATGTAAATTTAAGCCTTTGCATAAACCGGATGTTATAGGTTGCATATGTATGATCTAGTGATGAAACTGAATTTGCAAATCCTCTTCAATAAATTTTTTTTTTTTTTTTAAACTGACTAATATGCTATGAGATATAGCCATAACTGAACAATGTTCAATATTATAGGTAACTAAATGCTGATGCCGCCAGAGGAATACGGGAAGTGATAAATAAAATGACACAGGAAGCATTTACAAATGACTGCGACAGTCAACATGAATTTGATTTCCTCAATAAAAAAAAAAATTAATATCAATTCTCTACATTTTACCAAAAACATAAAAAACTTTGAAAACGCCACTTGGAAGTCAAATAGTCTCTGTATGTGGTTCCATATTAGAGCCTATCTCAGTATATTAATTTCTTACTACAAACGTTTGTGACTGATACTAAAGTATATTTAAGAGACTCTGCATTTTATTAACATGCAAGGGATGTCCTGAGTTTAATCACAACAATTAAATTCTAGTTAGTGTTGATACTGAAGCTCTTTACAACTTTGTCCTTCAAGATGAAGCTATAAATAGGCTTCTTTTAGGTAAAACAGATGCAGCACACATGATTTCTACAGAGTTTATATGTAATTTGTCTAGAATAGCCCTTAAACGCACTGTATGTAACAAAATTACTTCTACTTTCAGATAAAAGGTATATCCATGGGCTTCATATTTGTGCCCGAAATAGTGAACCTATAAATATCCTTCATTGAAGAGAAAAGGATCAACATAAATCAGAATCCAATTACAAATCAGATCCCTAAATAGTTTCTTGCATTGATGTTATATTATGTAATTTAAATGGTCTACAAGAAGTTCTGCTAACATTCAACAAATGTTTTGATGCAAGAATTAAAAACTCACATTTCATTAGGACAAAAGTAGGCTCTATTTTCTGAATGTTCTTGTACAATGGGCAGATAATACATTATACATGGGTTATAAAGCCCATCAATGGCAACATGTGATTAGATTTTCTAGTTACCATCTAAATATTTTTTTTTTAAACTTCCTTTTCCACAATTTCTACCCACAGAGAAATTATAACAAAAAGAAATGTATTGTATGCAAGCCAACAATGTACAGTAACAACTGTTTGAAAAGGGGTATCATACTGGACTGGTTTGTAATGCAAAAGGGCATGGTAAACACCTTAAAAGACTTACTTAATGGATGCCCATTAAGATGTCTTACCATATTGAGCCCAGTCTCTAATAAGGTCAAAAAGTCTTATGAGCCTTCATATTCTCAGTCCTTAAAATGAATCAAACATTTGTTTGCCATTAAGTAGGGGTCAAATTTGAGAGACAAATTAGTCAAAGCACATATCAATATAGAAAAAGAGAAGCAAACTAAATTATGGGGTGTCACTATGGTAACAGATCATTAAATTAGTTTTTATATGTAGTGTATGTCACTTCACTGAACATTTAAGGAGGTACAAACTGCAGATAAAATAATCCATTCAGAAGACTCCTTAAACTGTAGCAGCAAAGTAGGTATTTATAGCTTCACTTGCCCCTGTGAAACATCTACACTGGCACAAATACTCAGCCAATTAAAATGCATTATAGGACACAATGCCAAGATTAAATTCAAAATGCAACATTTGTCGATCACTGCATAGAAGCAGCTCATCAGCCAGATGTGCTAAAATGGACAGTGGTGGTAACTTTACACACACACGACTATAGTGGTGGTGACATACAAGGAGACCTAAGGGCTATGCATCTAAATTTATTCATTAGATACTGTCACTGAATGTGTGAATAATTTTGAGAAACTTAACAAGTTAATGACACAATAGAAAAGTCTGTAAATTTAAATATATCTATTTATGTTGTGGATGACAGTGTACTAGAGCAACGACTTGGCATGTTTTAACGCTTTATGTCATTTTACCTTAACATGGATGCTCGATATGGTTCTTATTTGTTTTGGACTAATAGTTAGGATTGAGTATGCACATATGTTCTATTCTTGAAAAGTATATATGGACTCTGCAATAATTAAATGCATTGATTGAACTATTTAAAACTTTGTAATGCTAGCTTTTAAAGAATGTGTATGCTGGTACCTGGCTCCCTAGAAGGGGAGTGCCTGTATAAAACTTCCACAAAAAACTTTATGTAGTCTGGAAGATTATATAACAGATGGTGTACCTATTGATATTATAAATTATTATGTCTTACGTATACAGTGGCTCAGTTAATACTTTTATTAAGTATACAATTGCATGGTGATTTAAGAACTATTATTAATGTACAAATTAAGATATATAGGGTCCTTTATAATACCTTAATCATCACCCAACTTGGCCCTCGAATATCTAGGTAACATACAAGCTGCATATTTACCTAAAGACTAGGGGCCCGATTCACAGAACTAACTTAAGGCAATATCCTAAACTTGCTACCATTTTGGTATTCAAAGAAGGCACCTACTCATTTCGGTATTTACAGAAGTTAGGAGTCCTAACTTTAGGACTCCTAAATGCCTTCTGTGAATACCGAAAGTCTTAAGTTAGGATTTTTCTCAGTTTAGGAGTCCTAAAGTTAGGAGTCCTAACTTTACTACTCCTAAACTGAGAAAAATCCTAACTTTAAGACTTTCGGTACTCACAGAAGGCATTTAGGAGTCCTAAAGTTAGGACTCCTAACTTCTGTAAATACCGAAATGAGTAGGTTTTAATGAGCACAGCATTTTTTCAGGGCCAAAACTTTTTTATGTACAAATTGCACTGACAAATACTGCAAGTATACTAGCTATACAGATATGGGAACTATGCAGCAATGCAACTTAGCTGTCTAGTCTAATAAAAGCTAAGATCACAGGACTGCACAGCTATATTATCCAGCTTTGCTATGCAATTAAACTATCAACTACTTTTACAATGTTTACAGGAGTATGTGTTGTGCCTATGCAAATAGTAAAAATCAGTAATCCGTGATCTAAAATAGACGCACTAAGACAGTTAAATTTAAATGACGAGACAGTTTGTTGAGAGTGTCACATGAATGGTCACTATAATTTGAAACTATTCTTGTGACATTATTTAGTAGCCTGCTGACATCACGGATTCCTATAGAAGCAGAAGAAAGTAAAAGGAAGAGTTTGCCACTATCCCACAAGCAGCATGCAATACCTTTTGGATATCGATTTCGGTGAGCAATCGAGTGGCGAGATCACTCCCGCCCTCCTCCGGCTTACGGCAGCTACCACGCAGGTAGAACTGTCAGGAAACGGGGTTAGAAAAGTCATGTCAGCCAACAGGAGCATGGATTCAGCAAAACACATCAGACAGTAAGGTGTGCAGCAGGTAACATAAGGGTACACGTAGGATCCACACCACACAAGGGGTTCTGGTGGAGAGGGAACACCTCTCAGCAGAGGCAGCTCCTGCAGCAAAAACATGTAAAGCTTCTCTTGCACAGAAATACTTCCTGGAAACTGGGATTGGAAAACACCACACAGGATTATGCCCAACTGTTTGCTACTACCCCACCCTTCGCCCAACCCCACAATAGTCCACAAAGATACATCAATGCAGTTAACAGCCACTAGTACAAGGAACACAGTAAAGAGGGGAGGAGGGCTTTCTACTCAATAAAACACTTCAAGCTTCTAATTTAATAAACAAAATAACAAATGTAGAATGCCAACAAAGATGCTTGTAGCTGACAAAAACTCTCAATGTTAGCACTCTGTTCTCTAACTAGGTCACTACTCTACGAATACCAATAAATACATTGAAACCCTGCAGAGTTGCCTTAACATCAAACAGATTTTATCTTGATGTCGGACTTTATTGTACATCGATGGGTTGATGTCAGTGTTTCAACCATGCCAAAATCTTTTAACACCAATATCCATAGTTCAAGACTTCCACATCAGAAACCAATGTCTGAACATTTATCAAAATATCGGCTCTATTCTCTGTTACTCCCTTTTACTTTCTCAAGCTTTTCCATCATAAATACATTTATAAATGGAACGTCCTAGTGTTTTAAGCAAACGGGTTTGAATGGAGAATTGTCATGATGGATCTGGGCATGAACACTTAAAGGCATAGCAATGGACACATTTTTGGAATTGATATTGCTCACGCTAAATATTAAATTTGCAATTAGCAATCTGCACATCTGGAAACAACGTTTTGAAAAGCCAATTCGGCTTCCAGCTGGTCAATCAGACATTTGTCTGTAGGTGCTTATATAGACACAACTGTAAGAATATACCTGATTGGGACACAGTTCCAAAGTCCAATTACTCACTTATGATTGCTATTACGTTTTGCGGACAGTTCCAAACAGTTTACATTCCGAAAGAACCTACAGTAAATCTGGAACTCCAAAAAGCCATTTGAGTGTCCAACTAGCCTGTCAGAATTGTACTTTAGTATCTCCACGATACAGGGTTACAGCTTTCAGAATCCCAGACAATTACAACAGTCCCCCTTCCTGGCTAAAATAGTTTGTCCAAATGATCTGTTCTTCCCTATTTTGTTCACTGTGGGTCCAACTCTTGCATCCAGCACCCTGGTTTGAAAGACTTGGTATATAACAAAAGGACACATAGTAATCATGGATAGACCATTGAGTTACATTGGTGGGATCGGACAAGGACAGGGAAGAAATGGGCGTCCTCACTGTTTTCCCTTTAATGAATTGAATAGAGATACTTAATTCTGGGGCAATACATTATTCATCAAGTAAAGGATAATCAGCCAACCATCACTTCTATTCATCTGGCCTTTTAATTAAAACTTAATTTCAACCAACAGAGAGCATATCAATTTGGATATAAAAGATAGCATTCCACAAACAGATTAAACTGTTAGTCGGTGGCCCAATATAGGGACGCAGAGCCCCATAGGACTTTGCTCTGCCTAAGATTTATTACTATCTGTAAGATTGAGAAATCTCATTATACATAACATAATTTTGCAGGAGACCATTTCATTTTGCCTTATGCCACTGCACCTCGGAAATGGGGAAAAGTTCTACCTACCAGAGGCAGAATTACCTGATATTTTTCAGTAAGGAGGGGGTCTCCAATAGGATGGTTAGGCAGAGACAACCAGAACATGTTAGGCAAGGGGTACTGGGAAATCTCCCAATATCACATCTAACAGGTGTGTATCTTTATCTCCTATCCTCTCTAAACCCCCTGTGATAACAATGAACACTTTTAAGAAACATCTTATATTCTGGAGGTTTGTTTCACCACTTTCCCCACTTACCTGCATCCATTTAATAAAATGCACACAGAATTAAAGAGACAGAGGCATTTCAAATTAAAATCTTATTTTCAACTTTTGAGAGGAAGGAAATAATAATAATAATTGCGTCCCCTCTTGGGACAGAAGTGACTGTTTTGGACAGTGGATGAAGGTTGAAGAGAACAGTGAGCGAGTGTTGAACTAATCAGAGTTTGTTCACTCAACCATTATTGTACCTGCTGGTATTTCAGATTAACACATTGTACT
Source organism: Lissotriton vulgaris (assembly GCF_964263255.1). Taxonomy (NCBI): domain Eukaryota; kingdom Metazoa; phylum Chordata; class Amphibia; order Caudata; family Salamandridae; genus Lissotriton; species Lissotriton vulgaris. Next base: position 272,904,457 of record NC_141698.1, on the reverse strand, counting down.
ATGAGTGGGTTTATAGTTTAAAATGGATTATCCAGCACAATGTTCAATCCAAATCATGTGGGGAAGGCAGGGTGGTCTCGCCCTGGTAAAACTCTGAATGTGGCCCACACCTATCAACCTTGAATATTCCAATATGGAACCTGGGTGATTCTTTTCACATCCAAAATGGTAGTTTGGGGGTTTTCTCTTGAATTACGCAGTTTCCAGATTCCACATTTTGAAAGTACAAATCTGAATGTTGAAAATTTGTAATGAACTGGCAAGAGAACCTTTCCCCTGATTGGAAGAATTCTTAGTGTTCATCCAGAACTGAAAAGTATTTGGACGTTGTGGCATATACTGCTCATTGTTGGATTAAGATAACCATATACAAAGAATTTAGATGATTGGTAAAGGGTTTGTAAGTCTTTTAAATTAAAACAATGACCACCATGAGATGGGTATGGTCACATTTGTCTTTTACAGCACCACAAAGCTGAAATACTGTTAACACACATGCTTTAAATAAAACATATATTATTAAGTATGTACCAAATGTAAATATGTGTAGATTCCTTTGGTGAAAAGTAATCCAGTCAATTTCCGTATAATTCCTGGAAGCTACTGAACTGACCTCCTCCCCTCCACCCCCCAGACCGCTACCCAAGTTGTCCTGGACCATCTCGAAGCGCTAGACCACATTACCTTGCTGTTCTGAATCAGCCTGATGATATGCTCAAAGCAGTTGTTGCTCAGGAACAGTGCTTGTAGAACAGGCCGGTCTCCGCAGTTCAACATTTCGGGAATTGCACCTGGTTGAGGGACAAGTGAGATAGGAGGGACAGTTGAAAGGGAAATGAGAACATGAGCAGAATATACTCTTCTAAACTAAGTCATATTAGCAACTTGTGTACTTTGAGCATCACACAGTAACCACGGTCCAGGACATGAGGAAAACCCTATTTCCAACCCTATAGAGTAAGGTGGAGTGGGCTGATGGTTAGGTCAAGCAAATTCCCAGACAAGTAACTTAGGAGTATGTCAAGTCACTGATCTCCCCTAGCTGAAGCTCCTGGCCTTACAGAGCCTGGGGCAAGTTCTCATATCACCATATGGACTTCGTAAAAAAAATACATTCCATCACAATGCATGATCACAACACACAAATGTAGCTTTTCGTCTAGAATGTGTAAGATGTTTGCCATGACAATGGAGCCAAAGGTTTTGAGACTGTGCTACACAGTTCCTTCTGTGATCAATTTTCCATTAAACACAATGGAAACATTACAAACAATAAAGAAAACTTTTTTTTAACACTGACAAACTCTGTTCCCACATGTATTCCTTTCTCTAAAAGAATATATTTTTCTACAACATTCGGTATGTAGCTTGTTGCCTTTATTTATTTATCATTTACAACTTGTACATCGCAGATTGCATAACTGAAACGCATCTAAGCACCAGTGGGATAGCAAGAAGTGGAGGAACCACGAGAGAGAAGCGGGGGTTCGAATAGGCATTTTTTCAAATGTTTTCTAAATGCAAGGATTTTGTTGGGGTTTTCATTTGGGTTGAGAGAGGCTGTTCCACAGGCGAGATGCAGCAGCCAGCAATTTGTTTTAGTGAATGGGAGGAGGTTGAAGTCATTTGAGCTGAAAGGCTTGGAAGGCACTTGCTTTTGTTTTCTAAGTATATGGATGCTGAGCAAAAAAGAGGCAGAGCATTCTGAAGGTGACAATTTCCTCGACCACTAACAGGTGATGAATTCTGGAATGACGTCTTAGCTTATGACCAAGCAAAGGATGAGGAGTTGGGCTGCATGTTTTCCGTATTGAAGTATGTTGATTGATTTGGTAGGGCAGTGCGACCAGGGCACTGACCTTTGGTGGGGGGGGGGGTGTTTAGCAATATCTTAAGATTTAAAAGCACCTGCTGCAGAGTTCCTTAAGTACCAACCTCTCAGGCAACAATAAAAAAATTCAAGCTCACTCTTGTGATTAATGTTCCTGTCAGACAGACAGAGATCGGAGTTTCGTCTAGTGGCAGTTTTGACTCGCCATAAAGTAGCGCAGAGGGTTAATACGCCTGCTGCAAAGAACAGAGCTGTATTTTATGTGGGTAGCTGAGGGGATTACTAAAGCCAGTCTTTATCAATGCTTTAAAACAACTTAAATGAATGTCAGAGAGGGGCTATAGAGAGTTCAGGGGCATGGGCACTTTTACCGAGTGATAGTTGGGAATCCGAGGAGGAGGTCACGGGGCGTGGGGGCAATTAAGATTGTCACACCTGGTGCCATCAGTGCTAAAGCTGGGCATGGATCAGGAACTGAAGTCCACGATAAGGTGGTGAAAGATGAGACTAGACTTCAGTGGAGACACTCAAGATCAATCATAAAAAGCCTCAAGACTGACATCTGTGTCCAAGGATAGGAGTCTAGCTGATCCTCCTTTACTGGCCGAATTTTGCCCTAGGTTGTGGCCAGTTACAGTACATCATTTACTGTCATGTGTTTAATTGGTCAAGGTCTGGCCAACAATGATTGACCAGAAGTCAATCCATGCAGGAGTGGAGAACGACAGACAAATGAGGTTTTGAAAAGGTAATTATGGCAGATCTAGGTCAACCACAACCATGAGAAATGGGGCCACAGTTTACCATGATTGGTACAATTTAACGAAGGTGAGTAAAATAATTTATAAGGGACATTGACAAAACAGTCTAAAACTGTGGATAAAGAACAAGTTACTTACCTTCGGTAACGCTTTTTCTGGTAGATACAATATCTGCCTGTGGATTCCTCACCTTGTGAATATCCCCCTTGCGTCAGCAGCATTCGGAAATTCTTTTTGTAGCTTCGCGCCGACGTGGACGCGGACGTCACAGAGACACGGCTCCGCACGCGACTCCGCTGACGTCACCGACGCCTACAATAGGCCCACGCCGGCGTGATGACATCAGTTCCGCCCTTTTTTCCATGCCTTCGAGGCACACGGACGGACCGATGACAGTAGAAATGTACACAATATACACAGTATAGAAATAAAAGTAACACACACAGTGTGAAGTAAATGCAATTAAACATTTTACAAGAAAACAATCCATCAGAGATTCTCTGGCAAAGAAGAGTGGACAACGGGGAGGCGGGTGGGTCAGTGAGGAATCCACAGGCAGATATTGTATCTACCAGAAAAAGCGTTACCGAAGGTAAGTAACTTGTTCTTCTGATAGATACATCTGCCGTGTGGATTCCTCACCGTGTGAATAGAGTCCCACAGCAGTCCCCACTCCCGGAGGAGGGTGTCCACTCTTCTAGACCAGGAAATCCTGAAGAACAGAGCGCGCAAAATGACCATCCCTCCTCACTTCGGTATCCAAGCAGTAGTGCTTCGCGAAAGTGTGGAGGGAAGACCAAGTTGCGGCCCTACAAATATCCTCTACAGGCACACCTCTGGCCAATGCAGAGGTCGAAGACTTAGCCCTAGTCGAATGAGCCCTTATGCCCTCTGGTGGTTCCTTACCGGCCAAAGAGTAGCAGATCTTAATGCAGAGGACGATCCATCTCGACAAAGTCCTCTTATGGACCGCTCTTCCCCTCTTGCAGCCAGCAAAACCAATAAAGAGCTGGTCGTCCATGCGACAGTCTCTAGTTCTGTCCAAATAAAAAGACACCGCCCTCTTGGGGTCCAGACGGTGCAACCTCTCCTCCTCCTTGGAAGGGTGAGGGGGAGGATAAAAGGAAGGGAGGGTGACGGATTGACCAAGGTGGAAAGAAGACACCACCTTCGGCAGAAAAGCAGCCCTGGTCCTTAGAACCATTCGATCAGCATGAATGGACAGGAATGGGGGCTTGGAACTAAGAGCTTGAAGCTCACTTACCCTCCTTGCCGAAGTTATCGCAACGAGGAAAACAGTTTTGAAAGTCAGGAGCCTCATGGTACATTTATGAAGAGGCTCGAAAGGAGCCCCCATTAAAAATGTCAGAACTAGATTCAAATCCCACTGAGGCACAATAAAAGGGACAGGAGGGAACTTATTAACGAGGCCCTTCAAGAACCTCAAAACTATAGGAGATTTAAACAGAGAAGGCTGGTCAGGCAAACAAATAAACGCCGACAGCGCTGACAGATAACCCTTCACTGTGGCAACAGCAAGCCCCCGCTGTGCCAGAGAAAGGGCAAACTGGAGAACATCAGATAAATGGGCCCTCAAAGGGTCTATGGACTTCTCCCTGCACCAAATAACAAACTTAGACCACCTATAAGAATAGATGGACTTAGTGGAGTCACGCCTGGCTGACAAAATGACATCCACCACATCGTGAGGGAGAGAAAAAGAAATCAGGTTGCCCCGTTCAATCTCCAGGCATGAAGGTGTAAGGTCTGGAGGTGGGGGTGTAGAACCTGCCCCTCCCACTGAGAGAGGAGATCTGCCCTGTGAGGGAGACGGAGCGACGGGTGAGAGGAGAGATGGAGAAGGTCCGAGTACCACACCTTTCTTGGCCAATCCGGGGCAATCAATATGACTCGGGCCCGGTCTTGGCGAATTTTCCTCAGAACCCGAGGAATCAAGGATATGGGAGGAAACGCGTAAAGGAGTTGCGAGCTCCAACTCAACTGAAACGCATCCCCCAAGGCTCCCTGCATCGGAAACTGGAGGCTGCAGAATGACAGGCAGTGAGCATTCTCGTGAGTGGCGAACAGGTCCACCCGAGGAGTCCCCCACATCCGAAAGATGTCGTGAACTACCTCTGGATGGAGCCTCCACTCGTGATCGGCAGAGAACTGCCGACTGAAACTGTCTGCACGAACGTTCTGAACTCCGGCCAGATGATTTGCCATCAGACAAATCTGATGGTCCTGAACCCAGGACCAGAGACGCAGAGCCTCTCTGCAGAGACACTGCGACCCTACTCCTCCCTGTTTGTTGATGTACCACATCGCGGTCGTGTTGTCCGTTAGGACTTGGACCGACTGACCGCGAAGGGAAGGGAGGAAGGCCTTGAGCGCCAGACGTATTGCCCGCAATTCCAGAAGGTTGATGTGAAGCAACCTTTCCTCTGGAGACCAAAGACCTTTGACCTCCAGGTCCCCCAGATGAGCACCCCACCCGAGGGTGGACGCGTCCGATATTACTGTGGCAACTGAAGGAGGTAGTTGAAAAGGCTTTCCTTGAGACAGATTGCCTTCCACACTCCACCAAGACAGATCCGCTGCAGTTTCTCTGGAGATCTTCACTGACTCCCTGAGATCTCCGTTGTGCTGATACCACTGCCTGCGGAGGCACCACTGGAGTGCCCTCATGTGCCAGCGTGCATGGTTGACCAACAGGATGCATGAAGCCATCAGACCGAGCAGGCGAAGGACCTTCAGGACTGGAACAACCGCTCCAGGGAAAAACAAAGGAATCATTTCCTGAATGTCGCGAATCCTTTGAGGGGGAGGGAATGCGCGACATACAGTAGTGTCCAGTACCGCACCTATGAACAGGTTGCGCTGTGAGGGCACCAGGTGAGATTTGGGTACATTTATCGACAAACCCAACCTGTGCAACAACTGAGTTGTCTCCTGCAGATGATGGAGCACCTTCTCTGGCGACTCCGCTTTGATCAGCCAGTCGTCTAGATACGGAAACACATGTATCCCCGATCTTCTGAGATGAGCTGCCACCACCGCCATCACCTTGGTGAAGACTCGAGGCGCAGTAGTAAGACCAAACGGAAGAACCACAAACTGATAGTGTTGTGACCCCACCGTAAAACGGAGATACTTCCTGTGCGACTTCAGGATGGGAATATGAAAATACGCATCCTGCAAGTCGATTGACACCATCCAGTCTTCTTCCAGCAGCGCTTGAAGAACCTGTGTACGAGTGAGCATCTTGAACTTTTCCTGTTTCAGGTAAAGGTTCAAGATCCTGAGATCCAGGATAGGCCGAAGCCTGCCATCCTTCTTGGGGATCAGGAAATACCGGGAGTAGCACCCCTGACCCCTTTCCTGCTCTGGAACCACCTCTATCGCACCTTTTTTGAAAAGAGCCAGGACTTCCTCCTGCAGGCGAAGCAGGTGGTCCTCCGAACAATAACCCTGGCAAGGAGGGTAATTGGGAGGGAATTCCCGGAAAGGAAGTGCATACCCATTCCCTACAAGATTGAGAACCCAAAGATCCGATGTAATTAATTCCCAATCTTGTAGGAAATGAGTAAGCCAACCCCCCACTGGGCCCACATGATCCGGAATGGCGGATCTAGGGCTGCTTTGCTGCATTGGCTGGGGGCTGGGAAGGAGAGGAGGAGGAGGAGGAGGATTGACGACCTCTAGGGCGGGATCTTTGTCTGCCCCTGTACGACTTGTACAGCGTATTTTGTTGCTGCTGAGGCTGCTATTGGGAAGGTCTGTAAGAGCGAAATGAAGATCTTCCGAACCCCCTGAAGCGTTTACCAGTAGTTCCTCTGGACTGAAGACCCAAGGACTTTGCAGTGGCCCTACTGTCCTTAAAACGTTCCAAGGCAACATCAGCCTTCTTGCCAAACAATCCTGAGCCATCAAAAGGCAAGTCCAACAATGCAGACTGGACGTCCGCAGAGAACTCTGATGTCTTAAGCCAGGCAGCCCTCCTGGTGGCCACAGATGGACCCATGACCCTTGCCACCGAATCAGCAGTGTCCAGGCCACTCTGAATCACCTGTCTCGCAGCTGCTTGAGTGTCTGAAATCACCTCCTGAAAATCCTTCCGGTCATCTTCAGGAATTTTCGGAACTAGCTGCTTGACAGAATCCATCAAGGCATGGATATACCTCCCCATCAGGCACGTTGCATTGGTTGACTTTAAATCCATACTGGCTGATGAGAAGACCTTCCTGGCACCCTGATCTTGCTTCCTGGATTCCTTGTCCCCAGGAACCTGTAGGAAAGCTCCAGCAGACTTCTTAGAGCAAGCAGCCTGCACCACCAAACTCTCAGGCAAGGGATGAATAGATAAAAATGCAGGGTCCTCAGGTGCCACTCTGTACCTCCTCGCAACTGTTCTTGAAACTGCAGGAGCAGACAAAGGCTTTTTCCAAACCTCATAGATGGGCTCAGTCAAGGCCTCGTTGAATGGTAACACAGGCTCAACTATTGACGAGGGAGAATGAAGAACCTCAGTCAAGATGTTAGGCTTATAGTCAGCAGTAGGAAGAGTAATGTTCAAAAGGCTCGCTGCTTTTTTAATAACAGTGTGATAAGGCACCACATCCTTTGATGGCACATTAGAAACTGAAGCCAACTCCCATTCAGGTGACAGTTGAAGCCCACTGGCCTCGCACAAATCCTCAAAAGGATCCTCAGAATTCCGTAACTCTCCTTCTTCAGTATCTGAATACTGATACCTATCTTCTTCCAGGAGTCTCTGAGCCCTTCTCCGAGACCTTTCCTTCACAACCGGAGCCAACGGGTTCGGAATCGACTCCGACGGCGCCGGAGCCGGCGTCGAACCCGAAGTCGGACGAGGCTTCTCAGCTCGAGGTCGGACAGAATCTTGCCTCGGAGTCGTAGGCATCGGCGTCGATGTGACCGGCGTCGACGGAGTCGGCGTCGAGCGCTTCGGCGTCGACGACACCGGAGGTGTCGGAAAATGCCAATGCGGTGGTATAGCCGGCATAAAAGGCATGAAGGGCGCAGGGGCGTAAGCTTGGGGAACACCCAAGTTGAAAGCCATAGGACCCGTGGGACCAACAGGTGCACCAGACGGGAACATTGCCCTAGAATAGACACCAAACATGGCGTTCAGAAACTGAGATGGATCCTGACCTGGAGCTGGAAACTCAGGATAAGAATCTCTGGGTCGTTCCTGAGGAGGCGGAGTCGAGACGACGTCGACCTCTTCAACGAGTCCTGGAACCGGGGTCGACGAACCCGCAGGCACCTGAACCTCGATTTCACCAGCCCCCTGCTCCTCACCTTCATCCTCCTGACCAGAAGGATTGGATGGAACCGGAGAATGGACCTGCTCCTGTGATTTGGGCGAACCTGGTTGTGAAGCCTCACCAACAGAGACATGCTCCGACTCCGAAACCACCACCTCTTTACTCAGGAGCTTAACCTGGGACTTCGGTCTTGAACCAGAGTCTTTTCCGGAGCGATGACGTGACTCGTGGCTCCTCTTCTTGTGCTTCTTCCTCGAAGACTTCAAAGCGTGAGCTGAAGAAGACTCCGAGCGAGACCTCGATCGATACCTCGACCTCGACCTCGAACGACGAGTACGAGACTTCGAAGATTTCTTTTCCTTCTTACTCTTAAGCTTAGCCACAAGGAGTTTCGCCTCTCTCTCTCTCAGCGCCTTCGAAGTCATCTTCTTGCAGCAAGCACAGTCCTCGACGTCATGGTCGGAGCTTAAACACCAGACACAGCAGTCATGTGGATCGGTGATGGACATAGTCTTGCCACATTCGCCGCAAGCCTTGAAACCAGTCTTCTTCGACGACATCCCGAAGAATCTGAAGATATACAGAATAACAGGTAAATAGTAACAAAGTTACTGAAAAGCTACAGCACGATCCCTGAAAACCGTTAGCGTCGACGACGCGGAAAAAAGGGAACTGATGTAATCACGCCGGCGTGGGCCTATTGTAGGCGTCGGTGACGTCAGCGGAGTCGCGTGCGGAGCCGTGTCTCTGTGACATCCGCGTCCACGTCGGCGCAAAGCTACAAAAAGAATTTCCGAATGCTGCTGACGCAAGGGGGATATTCACAAGGTGAGGAATCCACACGGCAGATGTATCTATCAGAAATTGACTTACTCATCATGACTCTATAAAAAATGGGAGTTGCAGGTCATTCTTATAATCTTATTTTAGACCATGCCTATATTGAAATCTTTCAGGATGATCTTCCATCACAAACAAGCCACCAAATGGGTCAGAAATGCAAACAGGGCAAATTATTGTAGCAAACTACAACATCCAGATGTGAGGGACTCTTGAGCCTCTCTGTACTGCTGTTACACAACCTGTCCTCAATAAAGCTGCCACTGAAGTGAAGATCAAACCTAGCCACTTCCATTCCCAGACACATCCTACAACATCCTGTCATCTGCACAATGGTGGTAGGAGACAAAATAAATTAACAGCTAAACCAATGCATCTACGTGTCACTCTGATCTTGCTGCTTTTCAATCTATTAATCTTGTGTACATTTTCTTGTGTTGATTTTTTTTACTTCAGACCGACAACAGATATTCAGACCCACACGCCCACAGGTATACGTACTGAGCATGCCGATCCTGAGAGTCAGGAGCCCTTCTTCCCACTGGCACGCAGCACCGTCATCCACGCAGGCTACAGGACGATCTGAGTTGAGGACCCTAAAATAGCTGTCCAAAATTGTCCTGATCTCCACCTGGCGTTGTGATGGACTGCTGCCATGTAGGATATGGACTATGGCGATCAGGCTTTTTAGGGTCAGCTGCAGCAAACGGGTGTCTGTGGGGTCCCTATTTCCCAAGCAACACCAGCGTCTGAGGACCAGCATCAGGACTTCCACCGTGGCTGGTGTGATGAGAAGTAGTGCATTTTGCTGAAAAACATTTTTTTGTAAACAGAAAAAGACAAAGATAAGTACAGAAACATCATGCCCTGTGAATTTAATAGCAAAGTAATCTCTAAAGCAGTCAGGTGCCACAATTACCCGGAAGTAAAAAACACTATCTGTAAAATGTTTTTATGACCAAAGCATGTAAGAATATAATCCAACATATATATAGTATTGTGAATGGAAATAGCTACTAACCAACACATGCTCTGTGGCCACTAGTGTCATTGTCTCAAATTGTTGAGGGCACACATGAAGTGTTCTCTCCTCCCCCACTCTTTAGAAGCATGTGGACAGATACACTCTGGTGATGCAGCAATGAGCTTGGATTGGTACAGAGACCCAGATATGCTGCAAGCAGCTTGCCAAGAATCCCCAAGCAAACAGCAAGTTGATGAGGGCCGACTAGCTCGAAACACGTGCCCAATGATATCCAGCACTTGCTGTGCTAGCACGAGTTGGAAAATGCTTGATTAATTTTGAGTATGAACACTCTTGAGGACTGCACCTAGCAGAATGTATGTGGTGCACTGGTGTGGGCAGACAGGCAGAGTGCTCCTCTCCCCACTGTTTTCATTTCCTCAGATCCTAGTGGAAAGTGGAAATGATAACACTGCTTGCCAGAGGAGTTCCTTGCCAGATAACATCAGCGGCACTGGCATCACACAACCTTCAATCCCCACTGACAAAGCGGTATGTATTTTTCAAACAACATACACTGAAAATTCAAGGCTGCAGCAAGTTATTTAAAAAAGGTAATAGGCACAAAGTTATACATCAATTAGTAATGGCTAAAAGCAAACTTCCTCTTATGGGATCAGGGGTTTGACTGGTGAAAACATGTATTTATTTATTTATTTATTTATTTATTTTAGTAGTTTTATATAGCGCTAGCCTGACCGGAGGGTATCGGAGCGCTTTAAAGAGTAAACATTGCTAAGATAACAAACTAGACAAGAGAAAGAGATAAAAATAATGCATGGTGATGTTGAGGGTCAGCGTGGTAGTCGAGGGAACATCTGTTTCGCCTACTTGATGATGGAGCAGTAATTAAGAGTCTGTTACCCCACTGTGAGTGCTCCTATCGACTCCCTGGGGCACGATTGAGGAACAGGATTTTGAGATGATTTTTGAATTGAAAGCAAAGCAGCAATACTGTGGTAACCAAAGCTGGTGTTAGGTGCACCTCCGCTCTACGCTAAGTTCCTCTCAGTGATGACGCTTATCTATTTGTTGATCAAATGTTTCACTGCAATGGCAGATAAAAGGCTTGTCTGCCCCAGTGGCGTAACGAAAAGTGAGGGGGCCTCCCTGCACTGTACTTAGGGGGGCCCCCTCCGGGCTCAATCAGGAGCTCTCCCGGCCAGAGTTCAGTGCCGAGGAGGCCCCTTGGAGCTAGGGGCCCCCCCAAACCACGTAGGCTGCGGGGTCCTGTGTTACGCCCCTGGTCTGCCCTAAGCAACGGAACAACTGCTACATATTCACTTTCAGTGTAGATCTTGCTTCTTTGCAAATCAACTTTCAATCTAAAGAAATAAAGAACGATTGGGATTACTTATTTATCAGTGGGTGGCTGTTTCTCCACCAGGGCAAAGGAGTAAATCATTCTGTCGCATTAACGGAGATGCCGCCCGCCAAAATTAGAAATGACCGGCAAGTTGACGTTTTTTTCTAAAGTCTTGGCAGAAACCACTGTCATGGCAATTTCTGTGAATGCTTTTTGCAGTTTGCTGTAGGGCCTCGTCAACATAATGGAGCCTTGGGCCAAACGGTTTTCTTTTTCATTTTTAAAAAGAAGATTCCAAAGAGGGATATTCTTTTTGAAAAATAAAAAAAAGGTAATGGTCCCCTCACCCTGGGAGTCATCTCCCATGTTGTGGGGGGCATTTTGTGTTTTTTACTGTCTTATCACCAGGGTATGCCTGGCAGTGACGGACAGTGAAAAAATGGCTATGTGTCCACCCATCCTAATTGGGTCGGATGGACACATTGCCAAATCTCTGTTGGCTCAACGGACTAAGGGCCGTCAAAGGGATTTGGCTGTGGCGGTGACGGAGTAGTCAACCCTATAGTGGGACAACTATGTTTGTGGGGAAGGACCACTCTTACTGTTGCATTGGTATCTAAGTCAGCCCCTATATTTTAAAACCCGAAAGGAAAGAATATTTAATGCCCATAACAAAGGCAAAAATGTTTTATCGGTTTTTTTTTACTCAGCACTCTCCCAAGCTTTTCATCCACAGCTTGTAAGAAGAACATACATTTTTTTATGTCACATTGTTAGGTTTACGGTAAATCGTCATCAAACCCGAGCGTAGAGTCCCTTCTTTTATTGGCCACTATGGTTGGAAATTATTACAACATAAACTTTGCAAGGCAAGTCAACTTCACATTACTGGGCAAACTGACCCAAGACAATTGGATCTCGCATGGCTTCACGAGTCAGGTGAAGAGGGAATAACAAAAATTAGTGCGCCAGGACAACTGATCCGTACAAGGCTTAATAAACAGAGTGAACTGGACAGTACGAGGCTCAAAAGCAACACTTACAGAATATGAAAATGCTTATTGAGCCAATATATCGGATTTGGTGAAAGCACTCTTTCATGGTTCACATTCTGCTTAAGCAATGCTAGCCAGCATGTCTAGTTAGAGCCAAATCTGCCTGACATCACTATCTTTGAAAGTGAATTCAAACATGTTACATTACTCCCTATGATCATTTTCCACAAACATAGGATCCTATTAATCCATATCTTGGAAGCTCAATATGTCTGTCAAAATGTGTATGCTTGACACCCAGATCCACTGGGTGAATCTGTGGACCCTAAGAAGTGGCAACTTGTTTTAAAGATGCTGAGCAATGAATGAAGCTAAATTGGCTGCACCTTAATGGCTAGAGCACTGAAATTCCTCTCCAGGGCCCAGAGAAGGTCTCACCAATGACTCAATGTCCCTACCCATAATGTCAGTCTAGAACATAAGTACCCTTGCAATGTTATTTCACTGTGACCATGAAGTCAAACGCATTTGTTTCCTCACCAATGTCAAGTCTCTGCTCAGCTGCACCTTCCTCAACAAACACAAATTTTCATAGTGGTCACCTACCATACATACAATTGCAATGCAATCTACGCACGGCTCCTTTGATAGACACCTTTACAAACTCCCATGAGACTTGGTTCACATTCAACCTAATGTTTCGCGATCATACCATGCCCACCCTCAAAGATAATACTGAATCCTTGTCGAAAAACAAATCAGTTTAAAACCTTCGGATTGGCCCAAGATATGTTGCATGGTTGCACACCTTGATATTTTTCCAACCATTCCAATCAACCAGGAGTTTGAATTTAGCCAACCATACCCTCCTTGCCATGTCCCCTTATAGATACAAAGGACTAAGCAGCAGATCACTATTTCTAAGGTCCTTCCCTATGGAACAGCATTTACATACACCTAGGGCATCAGAAAGACTTCCTGAAGCTCCAAGGAGACCTGAAAATCCATCTCTTTCATACTGAATTAGAAAATAACCATAACTCCAAACGTTTTGCAAATACACCTCTGGCTTCCCAGTACAACTCAGTCTGGTTAGATGCCTAAGGCTGGATCCAGCACTCCAGCTAGGACATAACCATTTTAAATCCCCTTGTACCCGCCTCAGCTGCTTGCATTGATGTCAGGTCAACAAAATAGAAGATATAGTGTAAATCACACCACACATTATTGACCTCCAGAAACATCACTGGGCGCACCTCTTGCCCTCCTTTTAGCCCCTCAAATCCCTGATTTGCTGCTGAAGGAGTATGGGAAGGGCAATAATGTTAACACATTAAAAGCCTTACAAACTTTCTCTTCCTGTTGGTGTCTTAATGACTGCATAGACAAGGGGTCATGTGCCAGATGGACCAAAGGGAACATCATGTGTAGCAACTCCTACTCCTGGTGACCTCTAATTGATGGTCATGGCTACTTGGAGCACTGCAGTCATCCTGGAGCACAAACCAGTCACTCACGGTCACTCACTACTCCTGAGCCCTGGTATTAATTGTGCGCCCTCCAAAGCACTCCGGGGAGACTCCTGGCTGCATGACTTGCTTTACACTGCAAGCACAATATAGAAATAACTACATAATTGTATCAGTCAAAGGGCATGGAAAGGTTTAGTAAGTCAGGATAATTGACCAGTACAATGATAGCTCTTATCACTGGCTGCTACCAACAAATAACTGCCCCAATATACTTGTAAAGTAAAAGAAAAAAGGCATAGACTCGAGCAAAATCAATATGCTTTGGTTTGGGAGCTGGTGCCATTAGAGAAGTACAGCATGATGAGCACGGATGCACCGATTTTGCCTCCAGCGATTATCTCTCATCTAATTTGTACTTTTATTGCCTCTGGTTCTTGAACCCAATATCAACATATAGACCAATATTACCTTGACACCGGAGACGATGGCGCCAAAAAGATGGATGAGTCGCACCTTGAGTAGTTCTGGAAGGTGCTCCCCGTCCTGGAAGGTTTCTGTAAAAGAAGAAGGCTTAAAGGTAAAGTGATATGGAGCCTGGGTGTATAGCACCTAATGATCGACCAAATACATTTCTAAGCACTCACAGTTTTGGCAGATAATTGTACTGATGCCCAGATAGACGAATGGGCCAGAATCATATCACTTGATCAAGGAGGCAGGATAGGCTGTCACTGCACTCTACTACTTGAGAAGTAGACAACTCAGTCTCTACATTACATGTCTTGAGCTACACAACACTACCTGAAGGTGGTGCAGACATGTCACATGTCACTGGCTTTCAGTTCCAGGATTGTGAGTCCTTTTAATGAGCCAATGTCGGTGATTTGTTTCTTAGAAACCATATTGACAGAGTGCAATATGAGAAAGGCACAAGAGAAAGTAGCAACCTAAAAAGGCAACTTTATTATAGAGGCACACTAGTCACAAGGGGAGTTTTAGAGATGTTATGGGTGGCGTTGTCTCAATGGGTGGTAGGGTTGGGAAAAACCATTACATGTCAGGCTTAGAGGCTGGTACCTTTGGAAGACTTACATGTCCAAGGCATTGTTAGGTCTTGTGTGTTTTGTAGTTCTAAATCAGGTCAGACGATTTTAAATAGCCATTATAAATTTAAAAGATCATTTGGGACGTCTAAGGATATGGTATCTGAAAGCTGAGAGGTATTTAGGAGTGTCTGTTACAGACTGTTTTGGGAATATTTTCGTATTACCAACATTTGGGGTTAATTGAGAATAGCTACCTAAGGCTGCTCATGCCATTTCCAAAATGTAATTATTTGACTAAAATGCAATGCAGGGTTAATAGAAAGTTGGGATTAATTATTAAAACAGCATTTCACAGTTCAAAGGTTGGGTCCACACATATAATATTCACACATTTAATATCTGTGTCTGTAAATAGGTAAATGTTTTTACAATTCTATTCTTTAAAAAAGCCTGCTTATCCAAAACAGTTATAAAAGTGCTTATTAAGAAGTTAAAGTAGTATAAGAACGTTGTATTGATAAAAGGAAGTACTATTATTTAGGGATTTCTAATAAAAAATAGCCAACTTTGCAGGGCATAAATGTGTGGAAGTAATCTAACTAATTTTGGTGTATTTTAAAAAGATTCCTAATTTCAGGTGTAATTAAAAACACATGGCAGAACACACTGCAGTAGCCACCTAACTATCATTGCCAACTGTGGAGATTTTGCAAACTACTTTAATACCATAATAAGATAGTGATGCATTATTTCCACCCTCTTCAATAGTCTCAGGGGTTTTGTGAGTTGTGTGACTCTCGTCACTGACTCAAAGAATATTTTAAATGATGTAAGATTTTTTTTAATCTGATTTTGAAGTTGTTTTTAGCTTTCTCAGCGACTTTGGTCAGAAGGCTGTGCATGCGTTCATGTGTTGCTTGAAGAAGGCTTTTAAAACAAATAATCATAAACTCTGAAAGGTTTTACTCATAAAAGTATTTTTCTAGATGATCCCATGGCCTATTGGTGCGATTATTCAAATCAGTAACAACCGCCTCGCAAATATTTATGATGCGTAGTCCAAATTTACCCACTTTATTGTGCTCCTAGTTTTCTCAAGCTGTGTGATGTGGTTCATCAATGTGTGTGGTGTCTCTAGTGCAAGTCTCACCTCTTGTGGCCTCCTCTACCTTGAAGATTCATGCTATAGGGGCCTGGCCAAGAACAATTCACAATAGGCAGAGGTTACCTCACTAAGCCACCAGCCAGGGTGAATATTAGTGCTTGGTCACTGCCCCCACCCCTGAGATATTCTGCTAGCTGTCAGTGTCCTCGCTCTCTTTGGTGAACGATCTTGATCTCACGCCTGTCACAGTGTTTAAGGATATGCAGCAGCATGTTGGGGTTCAAGGGGGCCTGGTGCCTTCTGTCTAGTTCCCCGTTCAGTGGTTTTTCTTAAAGTGCCAAGTGCATATGCAAATTTATTGGCGCTCCCTAGGGCTCGCTTTAAAAGGGGGCTGCCAACAGGAAACAGGTGCTTGGTTTCTTTATTGGTCCCTTGCCGTGTAATTCCTGTTCCTGTGGTTCTACCTTGTTCCCCTTCCTTCGAGCTCTGTTCCAGCGGTCTTTTCCAGTGCTGGGTTTTGATCCCCTTTTTTTCCTGTTACCCTGTTTTCCTATTCCTTTGGGCATTACTGAACCCTTTGTGGGGACCTGTTTTTGATCTTCGGTGACGTTCTGGGATTCACGGCTGCGTTTCCTATAAGTTCTGGCATCCCGTTATTATCCCTTTTTGTATCCAAACCATCTTGTTGTACGTTGTGTTTGAGTGGTTTCACGAAGGAGCTGAATAACGGCCGTTTTTTGCGCTACCTTTGTGTTCTTTTTTAGATTCCAGGGTTTTTTTGAGTGTCTTTCGTATTCACTTGATGCCTTTTTTCCCCTGTCCCTTTTTGTCTTATGAATTGTGAATTCCACCCCCTTTGACATTCTCGGTGTTTCCCGAGGGGGCGTGGTTGGTTTGGGGTTACGCAAGAAACAACCAATACGATTGCAGTGGAATACTTCCTGTTTCGTATCAAGCCACTCCCGTTTGTTAACTTGGGTAAGCAAGGAGGTCGGTAGTTCGTGTGTGTACTTGGCACTGGTAATAGTAGTAGGGGTGTGTTTAATCTTGTCCCCTTTTTTTCATTTTAGCGGTCTCGTCTGTGTCAAGCTGTCAGCTGCCAAGAAGCCAGAGGAGACGAGCTGTGTTCCCCAAGACCTTGGGTTCCCTTGTTTTGTTACCCACCTTCTCCCGGTGTCGTGTTCTCCACTATCCGTTTTGGATTGCGGGTCACGGTGAGGGTAAAGGATTGGGACGTTCTTCACTCCTGCGGTGTTGGGCCGGTCGGCATCGGAACAGAAAACCAAGCCCACGAATTAATACACCGCCCGAGTGAAGAATGGTTGAGGAGGCAGCAGGGGGGGCTTCTTCGATGCAGGAAATTATGCAGGCTTTAGCACACATGCAGGGTGAAGTCCAATCCCTGCGTCAGGAGAATCAGGAGTTACGGGGGACACTGAGTGAGGTGAAGGAAAGCACTAAGAGAAGAGGGAGGGATCCCTCAGTTAAGGCTAGGCCCCCCTTGATTCAACCAGCCACATTTAAATATGAGAGGAGTGGGGGGCAGAGTGGGTCTCCTTCTCCTTTGTCTGTTACAGTGAACACTCCCGTGCCGGTGACTCTAGCAGCTCCAGAGAGGTTTTCCAGGGATAGTAGCAGATATGCTATATTTATGAACCAGTGCCATTTGCACTTCATGTGTCGACCAACCGCTTTTCCTGATGATACTACTAAGGTAGCGTTCGTGATCTCATATCTCTCGGGTACTGTAGCTAGTTGGGCGGTCCCCTTAGTGGAAAACAATGACGCTGTGTTAAGTAGTTTCCCGGCCTTTAAGAACCAGATGCTTAGTCTGTTTGCTAAGCATGCTTTCATGCAGGCAAGCGATGTTGAATTGTTAAAACTACGGCAGGGTAAGCAGGATCTTCTGGGTTATGTGGCTACTTTCAATCGCCTAGTAGCAGAGACACAATGGCCCATGGCAAAAAGAACCTCTTTATTTTATCAGGGCTTGTGCGAGGACTTAAAAGATATAGTCACTCAGGTTGTAGACCCCCCCCGAAGATTGTGTTGAGTTCATCGGTTTGGTTGTTAAACTCAACCATCGAATGAGTGAAAGAAAAGGGGAAAAGATCAGGTTTCAACCCCCAAGGACAACTGTAACCAAGAGAGAAACATCTGAGAATGGGGGCGTAAAAACAGATCCCGAACCTATGCCTTTGGGTGGGGTGCGGGGTCCCTTATCCTAGGAGGAAAAGGAGCGAAGGCGCTTGTTGCAGTTGTGTTTGTATTGTGGGAGGGGTGGACACTTTGCTCGAGAGTGTCCAGTGAAACCGTCCCGGATACCGGAGAATAAGGCTGTGGCTTTCGTGGGAAGGGATTGTGAGAGTCCTTCTGTCCTTGAAAGTGGTTTTTGTAATCCATACGACGTACAAGGGGCGGTTCAAAGAGTCCCGCATCATTTTACGGTATCGGCTTGCTTCGCTTATTCATCTAGTGGTAGAGCTTCCTTGTCGGTATTATGGGATTGTGGGGCCACAGGGAACTTTATGGACATCGGGTTGGCCGAGAAGTTGATGGTTCCCTGTGTGATGAAGAAACAACTTGAACCCGTGAGGGCTATTGATGGCACGGAGCTAACCTCTGGGTCGAATGTACGACAAACCGAACCTTTGTTGATGACATTTGATATTGGGCATTCTGAGACGGTCTGTTCGATCTGATTGTCGCACCAGCATTTGGGGTGGTACTCGGGGTGCCCTGGTTACAGGCCCATAATCCCAGAATCGATTGGGCGCGGAGGTTGGTCACGCTTGATTCGGAGTATTGTCTTCTTCACTGTTATTGTGAGGCGACTGATTGGGTGTCTCCGTTGTCTTGTGCAGCGAGTGGTTGCGTTCAGAACAGTTTGCCTCCTTCGTTTGTGGCATATAAGGAGGTGTTTGATAAGGATCAGGCGTGTGTATTGCCACCACACAGGGCTTTTGATTGCCGTATTGTTGCGTGTTTATCTAGGTTCCTGATCGATACTGTGACCTTATGCCCCTATTCGGCTATAAATCCATTTATTCCCTATATTGGCATAACCGTTCAAGTGCGATATTCAGAAAGTCATCTCTGGCCTCACACGAACAGAGTCACATTCCAGAATAGTTCTCTGCCACTTCCTTTGCAACCAATTAGTGCAATGACAGAGCAGAAGTCACTATCTGATATTCCTAGATTAACACTCCGAGTTCTTCAACAAGATAAAAACTCAGCAAACCTGGAAATCCCCGCTTGCTGTGTTTTGATTAGTAATGGAACTCTAATGAGCAACTGATAGCTATCACTTCCTAGTGACATCTTTAATTGACGTCTTATGTCCAACAAACTTGCGTCAAACCAGGCACCTGTCAGGTATAAATATTACCAACGTTGCCTTAAGCAAGGCGCGTTCCTGTTGCTGCAGCAAGCTGCCCATCGCCTGAAGCTGCTGATACCATTATCGCTGCTAAAGCGCGAACGATGGTGTGGTGTAACTAGGAGCTGAACAGCCGTCCCTCTGCGAAGAGCCCAGCAGATGCCAGCTGCCCGCGGACGCTGTCCCCCCTCCTTCTCCTCGACGCGCTGAAGAGAGACGCTGCCTTTCTCGTGCAGAGAAATCCAGCTCCAGCGTTTCTAGTCTGCCCTCGCGGGTGACTGGATACCGAGTTCCCCCTGAAGGAGATACCAGACCTCCATCATTCTATTCAGAGGTATGGTGTTGACTAAACCCTTATTGAGAATTCTTGAAGCAAACCTTGGCAAAACCAACTTAAACTGAAGCTACTTACTTACTCCCCTTCCACGTGTTAGGCTTAGGTCAGGCACACTGGGGTAGGCTTAGTTAGAAGCACCAGTTGAGTATTTTAGCCCAATGTATATATGAATGTATATATGTTTTATTACTTTTAAACCATTGTATGGCTAAGAAACCATATCAATGCTTTTACAGTATTATCTTGCAATACTTATCTTACTGTACGTACTTTTTATCATAACAAGTCTTGCAATTGTGGCAATACATTTCTCTTGTACGAGAAGAAAGACTGTTCAATAAATGTTAACCTTTTATTGACAAACGCCCGTCTCTCTAGTCTCTACATATTGTGAAAGTAATCTGCACTAATCTGACTGAGTGAAATACCTGTCTATTGTTTCACACGACCCTAGAGATTGACTCTTGATCTGAGGAGCAAAGTTGTCATGTTGCACGGTTGTTGGAAAGCTGAATCCCTTCTTGTCTGTGCCAGGGAAGCTGATCACTTCCCATGCAGAGAAGAAAGTTTCCAGTGACCTCTGAGCTAGTTGGTAACACACCCAATTAAGTTTAGCATAGTCAGTAGAGGCCTGGAAGATCCGCACTTCTACGTCGATACTACTGTTTATGTTATTCCAATGCGCAGGGCCTAGTGGGAAACTAGGAACTACACTACATGGCGCCCAAACGTTTGGTAAGGCAATAAACTAACGCAAGACGTTAGAGTAACTCAGTCGTGCATATTTCACACCCCTTTCTCCCGTAAATACTCCAATAGACGTCTGGAGTGGGTGAAAGGTTAAAATCCGCCCGAACTCAGTAGGAAGAGATTCCTATGTAAAGCTCTGGTTTATTCAACGTTGAAGGATACAGTGTTCCAAAATATTGTGCACCTAATCTTTGTCTCCTTGGAGACCTACTCTGCAAACCTTGCATTTCTACAATGCCAGGAGAAAACGGAACCACTGGGGCTGCAGCAGATGCGACTCAGCAAGGTCCCGAACACACAGACCCGGATGCAATTATCATCCCGGTCCACTTAAGAAAATCTATAACTTTAAAACTTATAGAGAACGGACTGACACCACAGGGTGGTACAGTAATTTTCGTGATAGAGGCTCACGAATATCGGCAGACAGAGGTATTCTATTCATGGATAAACTTTCCAGCGGCAAACGCTAGAACAAAAGAGTTTCACTATTACAAAATAGAGAAACCTCCGGAAGAGTACGCTCCTTTCGAGGAGACTGAAATCCCACTAAAATTCCAAGAGCACCTGCTCTGGTTTAATGGCGCCCTAAAACATAATGATCACATACCCAGGCTCGGTCCACTAGGTAGACCAGGAGCAACGTGGCCGGTTCTAGCCAGCTACACACCACATCCGGACATTGAAAAAAATGTCAAAAGAAGATCTCTTAGTTAACATAGGAGAATTAACAAAAGCTTATAGAGAGTTAGTAAAATTATTTATTAAAAATAATTCAAACACTCCTAAAAAGAGCTGGGATGGAAATAAACAATCCACTCCCAAGGAAAAAGTTTTCCAGTCCAGAGGAAGGTCTCCTCGACGGAGGGAAAGAACTCCGACTCGAGAACACCAGTCTCCCCAGAGGGAGCCCTCTGAGAAAAGATACAACCTTAGAAATAGGGATAATCTGAAAAAACCTGATAGATATCAAAGTATTGATACACGTCCCTCTCGATCTTTTCCACAGAAATCGGAAAGAAGAGGACGGTCAGACCCAGGAGAGCACACCAAGTCCAAAGACAAGGAACCTGCTCAGAGTAAAAAATCTCAATTTTCAAAAAAGAAGGTAGCCAGTATTAGAGTAATCAACCATGCCGAGAATACTGAGGACACAGTTGAAAAACGGGGAGTGGGCATTGACAATGTTGGACAGTGCAGCAGAAATCAGTATAGCGCGCAAGATCCTGATGAGTCATCTGGAGACAGTGGACACGAATGAATACATTCAGGTTGAAACTGCCGACACCAGACTTAGCGAGCCCCATAAAATATACGAAATAACATTGCGTATAGAGGGTGATAAGACTAGGAAAATAAGAGGTCTATTTTGGGATAAGCTCTCAAAAGGCTATGATATTCTGTTAGCTGAAAAAGATTGGCCCCCAGAGTTTGTCAGGGAGTGCCCTCGTGGCGAAGAAGTGATTATGCCTGCCTTCTCGAATCACATTCCGATTCATAAAAAATATACATATGCAAGGAAATGGGCAGTAGCCCAGGCACCGGCATTGTATAAAAATCATGTAGGATGGGATGAGGACTCTCCTACTCACAAAATCCAACTAAAAAGTGAACCAACTGCCCAACGGCAGTATCCCATTAAGCAAGAAGCTAAAAAACAAGTCAGGGAGATCTTAGATCAACTTGAATACCAGGGGGTGATTGAAACATGCACCTCTCAAATGAACAATCCTTTGTTTCCTGTATCCAAGCCAGACAATTCATATCGTCTAGTTTTGGACTACAGACACCTTAATACATGTTGTAAAACTTTTGCAGTACAAAACTCGCATAGTGCAGCCCTAATGAATAACATAGTTAGGAAAAAATATAAAACGACATTAGACATATCTAATGGTTTCTTTTGTCAAAACATTGCACCAGAAAGCAGATATTTGATCGCTTTCTCAGCATTTGGGTCGCAGAAAAAATTCTGTCGACTCCCACAGGGGTTCAAGAACAGCCCAGGACTATTCTCAGCTAGGGTAACAGAGTTACTACAAATATATGATGATGAGGCATTATCTTACGTAGATGATATCTATCTCACAGACGACGACTTGAATACTCACTTGAAAAGAGTGAACACCATTATACTTGGGTTCGCAGCAGAGGGTTACAAATTCAACTTTAAAAAGTCTCGAATTGCCCATCTGACAGTACTATTCTTAGGGTACGAGTTATCAAGTGAAGGGAAAAGCCTAGCGGACAACTTCTTAGAGAAGTGCGCTGTACTCCAAGCTCCAAAAACGCTGAAGAATTTACAATCCATACTAGGTTTTCTGAATTTCGGAAGAACTTACATCCTAAATTACGCGGAGAGGGTTAAACCTCTCTACGGACTAATTAAACCTGATTTTAAACAAATCAATTGGACTCAAAAACACACAGAAATTTTGAGATCACTGCAAACAGACATGTTAGCTAAAACTAAATTAGATACACGTGACAATACACGCGATCTTGTAATTCGAGTCATCCCAGGAAGATGCGGATTCACGTACCTGACCTCTAATGAGGGTGAAAAGGTACCAATTTCAATTAAATCTCACTTGTACACACAAGCAGAGAAAACATTCAGTCACACAGAAAGAACTGTGAAAGCAGTGCAAATCGCATTAGCAAATGAACGAGAACTAGCACACGGCAAACGGATTAATATCCTCACGGCGGAATCCGCCTTCGAGGCGCTATTCAGCCCAGTAAACCTGCCTACAGTGTCACTGGATCCGAAATGGATACAGTGTTTAGATTCTCTAGGAGCGGAAGATGTGAAATACTATTTCGCCCCGCAATTCGAAGAACTGAATGATTTAGAATATGAAGAAGAATGTCCTCTGCCAATCGAAATTCTGCCTCTCCCACAATACGCCAGTATAATCTATACAGATGGATTTGTACAGCATTTCAACGTAGAGAGAAAATCCTACGATGCAGCATGTGCGATCATTAAAGGTCGTTGGCTGTGCGGTAAATTCAGACCGAAAGTAACAAAAACTGAATCTGTAAGAAACTGTTCGGTTCAGAGAACTGAAATAAGATGTTTAAAGATGGCGCTCGAAAATGCAGAACGTGAATTCCCGACACTTATCGTGTGCGATTCTCATTTTTGCGTCAACTCTTACAACAATAAGCTGCAGAGTTGGATTGAAAACGACTACAAAGATGACACAGGTGCCACAATAAAGCATAAATTGCTCTGGAAACAGGTAGCTCTTTTACACAAAGAACTACAAAAGACTCACGTGATTCACGCACAGAGTCTTCAACGTGATGGCGTTCACGTTGCAGGGAATTCATTGGGTAATTCAGCCACAGCGGAAGCAACTAACCCAGCTTCCGTAGCCACAAAAAAGCATACAGATAAATACATAGACGGGGAAACCATGCTGGCAGTAAAAACGACCGTAAAAGGCGACTGTGCAGCACTACCCGTGAACTATCCACTCAATTATGCATACGTAATCGATGCAAACTCCGTTCCTTTTGCTCGAATCCCTGGAGTGGGGGACAGAGTAATTCCAAACACGAACAGGAGAATATTTTTAATAGCAGACGCACATATGGGCTTGGGTCCTAGGCACAGAGAGATCAAGGAATCACTGACTGAATTACAATCAGTATACTGGTGGCCGGGAATGAGTGTAGAACACCAAATATATGCAAACAACTGTGAAAACTGCAATAGGGATCGCAGTAGCGAACCTTGCTACCGGCTACCAATCAGAAAAAGCGTAACGCTGCCTACACCCCATCCTGCGTCCTATTAAACAGTTAAGGCTAAACACACTTAAAAAATGAGGCCTCCAGCGCTCGGCTGACGCTAGAACGGTTATAAAAGATTTGCGAGTCTTTATCGGCACATACGCAATTACCACGTTCCATTCTGACCAGGGTCCTGCTTTTAGCTCTCGAGCTTATAAGGAGGCCATGGCCAGCATGGGAATTGGGTTGCGGTATTCTTGTCCGTCGCACCCCGAAGGGAATAGTGTGGTAGAAAGAAAAAACCGTGACATAAAGCAATCTATAACAGCGAAGGTATTAGGTTCAGGCGCTGGGTGGGTCAAACATTTAATAAGTGTCCAGACTAGTCTTAATAACTTGCCAAGAAATTCTCTAAAAGGTTTCAGCCCATACGAACTATTGTTCGGAATTAGAATGAACATTCAGGACCTCGATAGTCAGATGTCAGTGGTACAAGAAAAAACAACAGACTTTGACATCAAAGATCGTTTGGCTGTTTTACAGGAACTGAATGAAACAAGAAAATCCTTAAGCAACATAAAGTTAAAGCAACAGCCAGATACCACTGAGGAGGCACCACAAGCAACAGCCCCAGCAAGGCCTGTCTGGATTCCAAAGAATGGGGATCTAGTCAGAGAAAAGATCGCGGTGAAGAAGGAATTTGGGCCTTCTTACAGAAAAGCAGTACCTGTCTTGGCAGTCACCGGAACAAGATCAGTAGTACTACCGCCCCTTGCTGGTAAAAAGGAGAACAGAGTCGTGTCCATCGACCTGGTAAAACCACAAGCATGTGGCCTATAATCAACAGTAGGCCCAGTGGACTCCCAAGAAACAACAGAATACCCAAACTTGCAACAATCCAAGAGGTTCAAACTGAAAGACTAATCACATTCGATCAGCCTGCAGTGCACAATGAAGGACTATGCAATAATGCCATGGAACTCGTGTCTCTTGAGACACAGATTGAAACAGTTCATCAAGAAACAACACCAGTCTACACTAATGTGGCATCAGAAAGTGCTACGGAGAGACAGATTGAAAGAACAATCCCAACAATTGACAGAACTGCCTCTGGTTATTTCATCAACTTCGACAACTTCTCTGAAGATCAAAACGACCCCGAAGTGATGCCAGAAACAAAAAAGACTTTTAAAGAAAAAGCAACGGAACTCTTTCATCAACTAAAGGAAATCTACCTTATTTCACCTTGGTTAGAGTTCTGGTTCGGTCTAGGTGTATTTTTCCTCCTGCTTTGGCTCATCATGGTACTTTGTTTGGGAAAATTCATTGAGGGAAAATATAGTACAATGGACACAGCAAGTCAGAACATCAACCTAGTCCTGAAACCACACAGATCATCCCACGTGAAGAAAAGAGAACTGTCAACAGTAAATGTCACAGCAATTCCAATACCTGGTGGGGTAGTATGGGAGAAAACAGACTATGAGATCTATGGTCCGGTCGAAATCCTGAAGTATCCTCATCAACTGAAGGTTTCCTTAAGTGACTTTGTAAAACCAAGTACATTCTCTGATGATTGGGACTTTAACAGTATTAATGACATGATGTCTGATTTAGTAATGTCAGCTAGATTCACAGATCATGATTATTTACAAGGTTCATCTAGTTATGAGCAGTTATTCTGCTACACACATTATGGTGATCATTATTTGCATAAATCTGCACAGCCTAGAAATGTTTTTATGTATAATCAATGGGAACATTGTGCTACACCACCTAAAAGCAGTTCTAAAGCATTTTTTGAGAAATTCAAATACTTCTCAGGGTTTAACACCAGTGATGCAGAAACGTTTTATTACAAACTGTTAGATAGAACAGGAATGAAAACAATGCTGACAAATTCTAAATTAATATATTCAGAAGCATTTTATGACAAAATGATGACATTTGGTTTTGATTATTGGAAAAATAATATTGAAACGAAAACCATTTGGGGTACAAAAGATTGGCAGGTACAAGGCATTGAAGCACTATTTAGAACCTGCATGATACCAGAACAAATGTTGTTTTTAAATGACACAATACACCAAACATCCTGTCTTGGCCTAGCTAAGATCAAAGACCTTAAAACACTGTCTATTCCAAAGCCAATACCTGAAAATATAACTGCAGATATTGAGTTAGACGTGTCACAAGTTTTACATTTTAACAGAACACATCCTGATTGGAAAAAGTGGTTAATCTGGCCTACTGACACAAACAGCTGTCAAGATAGATTCCTGAATAAAACACAAGGGTTAAAAATGACCAGACTAGACCCTAGATACTCCCAGAGACAACATCCAGGGATAATAACAACATACAGTGTAGGGAAACTCTGCCTTGAATGGCTAACATCATCCACACTGGCTGAAATTAAGCAACACTTGTCTTTACTAAAAGATGGTGCTGATTTGCGCGATTTCATTCTTGGACCACGCAAACAGCGTCAAAAGCGTTTCATAGCGACCAGTATCTATGCTGCTTACAACGAGGCTTGGAAAGTCAAACAAATTGAAACAGCTGAAAAAATACGAGAAATTGATCGTATTAATTTGGAGAAATCACTTTCTGTAGTAGACAATGGGTTAATGACTCTGTCTTCCAGAATATATTCGTTGGACAATATTGTATCCTCTGCCTTTGATGTGATAGATAGAGACTTGCTAATGTTACAACATGGCCAATCTCAATTACGTTCTATTATACAATTGGGCTGGACGCTGCAAAATCTTCGTTCAGGCTATGTGCCTTGGCGTTTAATCAACACAACGTCATTATTTTCCATTTTTAACCTTACTGATAAACAGATCAGTTTGGCACAGAAAGGAGCAGACTATACAATCCTGAGCATCGAAAAACTTGAGAGATTACCATTGACAATGTCAGAGAGTCCTGTCATTGAATGGATAATACACGGAATTATCACAATTCCGATAACAACTTTCCGATTTAAAAAATGCCTTGAATACATACCTACTGGCCAGTATGAACAATTGGGTAAAGGATATGTAAAATCAGAATGGAAATTACCATACACACATTCTTGCTATAGTGACAGCGACAAAAATGTATTTCTTAGTGGTGAAAATTGTAAACATTCACTAAGCGGTATACTTTTGTGTCAGGGTATTAATTTACACGGAGCATGTGATGGAAATTCTAACAACCTTTCATGCCACCAGCTAGTCACACCTGCAACTCAGATAGAGCCCTTCTTTATGCAACTTGCAAACGGGAGTTACATTCTTAGAACGGATCACAGATGTTGTGGCCTTGTGCCAGGGAAAAGTTATCTTGTAAGAGTAACATCCATGGTCAAATGCTGTATGCAGGCATTGTTCCCGAGTGGGTCTGCAGACACAGTGACTCCCATCTGGCCTCGTCTGAATCTCTATTCTATACGAATTGATACTTTAAGCAAAATGAAGTCTGTGCTTTTGCAGACAACAGTGCCCATAACGTCATCAAAAGAGACGTATGATCTTCTAGTTGCAAGGACAGCTACTGAAGTTCATGAACTTTTATCAACAAATTGCCCCGTGCATTTCGTAGAAATGCTTAGCCAACTCCTTAACATGTCTAGTGCCACAGGCATCCCAGGCATATTTAAGACGATTTTTACGGGACTGCTAACACCTTTTCAGGCAATTTTGGGAATCGTTCCTAATTTTGTTCACTCTGTTTTTGGCGGCATACCCTTATTTTTGGGACTTGTAGCAGGGATTTTATTTTTGACCGTCCTGCTTCGTTATGGCAAGCCAAAGCTCAGACATAGCTCCCATGGGAATGGAAGAGACAATCCTAGCAATGCGCTACCGGGACAGGATAACTAACGTCCTTGGATTGGCCAGGCTGAGAGATCTAAACATGACCTGGTTCCTTTCATTCAGACCTATATGGCAGAACTGTATCTTACCGGTACTTCGATGTATGCTATGCGGAGATGAGTGCGTGTTGGACATCTGTCTTTCACTGCCATCAGCAGTACCAATGGACGTCAATACTTTGCTCAGTCCAATAACGGCTCACGCATTGTGTTGTCCCCAGCGGCTACCAATCCTGATGACGGCATTCGTTGAGACTCCTGTGCTACGACTAGGTGGTAACAGTGGAGCGAGTGACAAAAGCAACATCACCCAGGTACGACCTTCTGTGAGCATTGCTGATCCTGACTATGATGACAGCAATCATTCTCACACCTGCCAAGATACAGCACTATCAAATTTGGTTGAACTGTCACCTGATTTTGTAGACCAATTCTTTGAGAGCCTGTCTGATATGATGTTCTCACCCGAACAGAAACAATAACTTTTAAGAAGCTTTCAGACACACAGCGTTCCCATGAACTCTGAATTCGGCCTTCAGTTTTGAACAACAAAAACTGCTAAAAGCGTTGGAACTCTATTTCCCCGTTCAAGCAATAATTCTTTTGAATTGGACATTTTTTAATATCGACCTTTTTTTTTTGGCACGAACAATTCTTTGCTTAAGGTAAAAACTATTCTTAGAGAACAGAAGCTTCAAACTTCTATTTCTAAACACATCTAGAGACATAACAAACTTACATCAGCCTCTAGCACATGTTATTGCAATGCATTTATATGTGATGATTTATCTCGCCCTTCTTCTGTTTCAGAGATACTTCATGTGTAATTCTTTTTGCATAATCGTTCATTGATTTCATATACAATAATTTTGGAATGATTTCTATGCTTCAAAAACGTACAGTACCTAAATTTCACGTATTACAATATACGCCTATTTCGAATGCATTTATGTATTTTGGGGTGGGCAATGTTACACATGCATCTAATTGCTCTAGTTTTAGTAATTTGATGGACATGAAAACGTGGAGTGGGTGTTGCGTGTTTATCTAGGTTCCTGATCGATACTGTGACCTTATGCCCCTATTCAGCTATAAATCCATTTATTCCCTATATTGGCATAACCGTTCAAGTGCGATATTCAGAAAGTCATCTTTGGCCTCACACGAACAGAGTCACATTCCAGAATAGTTCTCTGCCACTTCCTTTGCAACCAATTAGTGCAATGACAGAGCAGAAGTCACTATCTGATATTCCTAGATTAACACTCCGAGTTCTTCAACAAGATAAAAACTCAGCAAACCTGGAAATCCCCGCTTGCTGTGTTTTGATTAGTAATGGAACTCTAATGAGCAACTGATAGCTATCACTTCCTAGTGACATCTTTAATTGACGTCTTATGTCCAACAAACTTGCGTCAAACCAGGCACCTGTCAGGTATAAATATTACCAACGTTGCCTTAAGCAAGGCGCGTTCCTGTTGCTGCAGCAAGCTGCCCATCGCCTGAAGCTGCTGATACCATTATCGCTGCTAAAGCGCGAACGATGGTGTGGTGTAACTAGGAGCTGAACAGCCGTCCCTCTGCGAAGAGCCCAGCAGATGCCAGCTGCCCGCGGACGCTGTCCCCCCTCCTTCTCCTCGACGCGCTGAAGAGAGACGCTGCCTTTCTCGTGCAGAGAAATCCAGCTCCAGCGTTTCTAGTCTGCCCTCGCGGGTGACTGGGATACCGAGTTCCCCCTGAAGGAGATACCAGACCTCCATCATTCTATTCAGAGGTATGGTGTTGACTAAACCCTTATTGAGAATTCTTGAAGCAAACCTTGGCAAAACCAACTTAAACTGAAGCTACTTACTTACTCCCCTTCCACGTGTTAGGCTTAGGTCAGGCACACTGGGGTAGGCTTAGTTAGAAGCACCAGTTGAGTATTTTAGGCCAATGTATATATGAATGTATATATGTTTTATTACTTTTAAACCATTGTATGGCTAAGAAACCATATCAATGCTTTTACAGTATTATCTTGCAATACTTATCTTACTGTACGTACTTTTTATCATAACAAGTCTTGCAATTGTGGCAATACATTTCTCTTGTACGAGAAGAAAGACTGTTCAATAAATGTTAACCTTTTATTGACAAACGCCCGTCTCTCTAGTCTCTACATATTGTGAAAGTAATCTGCACTAATCTGACTGAGTGAAATACCTGTCTATTGTTTCACACGACCCTAGAGATTGACTCTTGATCTGAGGAGCAAAGTTGTCATGTTGCACGGTTGTTGGAAAGCTGAATCCCTTCTTGTCTGTGCCAGGGAAGCTGATCACTTCCCATGCAGAGAAGAAAGTTTCCAGTGACCTCTGAGCTAGTTGGTAACACACCCAATTAAGTTTAGCATAGTCAGTAGAGGCCTGGAAGATCCGCACTTCTACGTCGATACTACTGTTTATGTTATTCCAATGCGCAGGGCCTAGTGGGAAACTAGGAACTACACTACAGTATTGATTTGGTTCCGGGGGCCATTTTGCCCTGTAGTAGGGTTTATGCGTTGTCGGAGCCGGAGGAGAAACATCTAGGGCAGTATTTCGATGAGATGTTAAAGAATGGGTTTATTCGGCCTTCTTCTTCGCCTGTGTCATCCTCCATATTTTTTATACCGAAGAAGGAGGGTGATCTTCGCGCTTGCGTGGACTACAGAGCGTTGAATAAGGTCACAATAAAGAATAAGTACCCATTACCTCTCATACTGGTGTTGTTAGATCAGCTACGACATGCCAAGGTGTTCACAAAGCTTGATTTAAGAGGTGCTTACCATCTCGTTCGCGTCCGCGAGGGCGACGAATGGAAAACGGCGTTCCGTACTAAGTTTGGTTTGTTTGAATATTGTGTTATGCCTTTTGGTTTTTGTAACGCCCCTGCCGCTTTTCAGTTTTTTATAAATGAGGTTTTGCGTGAGTTTTTGGATGTCAGTGTGATTGTTTACATTGATGACATTTTGGTTTTTTCCCCGTCCTTTGAGGAACATGATGCTCATGTTTCGCAGGTTTTGTCTAAGTTGTTGGAACACCGTTTATTTGTCAAGCTGGATAAATGCACATTTGGTGCGACACATGTTGAGTTTTTGGGATTCTTGATTTCTGCGGATGGTATAAAGATGGATCCCCGGAAGATCGAAGCTATTGTTAACTGGCCCATACCCACAAGTGTTAAAGATATACAGGTGCTACTTGGTTTCGCCAACTTTTACAGGCGTTTTATCAGTCATTTCTCTGACATTGTTTCGCCTATGACTTCATTGTTGAAGAAGGGAGTGGTGTTTGATTGGACGCCTGCTGCACAGTTGGCTTTGGAAAGATTGATCAGGCTTTTTACATCTGCTCCTGTGTTGATGCATCCTGATCCTGCTCTACCGTTTTATGTAGAGGCGGATGCGTCCCAGCTAGCCGTTGGGGGCGTGTTGTCTCAGCGTGACAGTGAATATGGGTTGATGCATCCAATTGCGTTTTTTTCAAAGAAATTATTACCTGCTGAGCAGAATTATACGGTAGCCGAGAGGGAACTATTGGCCATAAAGCTGTCTTTTGAGGAATGGCGCCATTACCTTTGGGGGGCTCGTCACCCCATTACTATCTATACGGATCACAAGAACTTGGAGTTTTTCCGGTCTGCTAGGGCTTTGACTCCCAGACAGATGAGATGGGTGCTATTCTTTAATGAATACGATTTTACCATCACGTATAGGCCAGCCGCTCAACAGGGGAAATCTGATGCATTATCTCGGATTTATGCGGATCCGTCACAGGGAAGCAAGATGGAGGAGTCCAGTTTTTTGATTCCCGGTGATAAGATCGTTGGTTGTGCTTCCATAGACGATTTCATGGTTAAAGTGCAGGATAAAATGAAACAGTTGGATCTGACTCTGTGGCTGTCGGAACCTGGAATCACGTTAAAGGATGGGTTATTGTATCAGGCAAAGAAGTTGTTTGTGCCCCCTGAGTTGCGTACACTGGTTCTTACATATTGTCATTCATCGTCCTTGGTTGGGCATCCGGGGGTCAATAAGACCAAAGAGCTGTGTATGCGTTGGTTTTGGTGGAAGTCTCTGGCCCATGATGTACAGGTATTTGTGGCCTCATGCCCGGTGTGTGCTGTTAGTAAGTCCTCGCACATGTCTCCATCTGGGTTGTTGCACCCTTTGCCAGTGCCTCCCTCCCCCTGGCATACGGTCAAGTATGGACTTTGTGACCGATTTGCCGCTTGATTCAGGGTTTACGGCCATTTTAGTTGTTGTGGATTTATTCACTAAAATGGCTCACTTCGTTCCCTTGCCAGGGTTACCCACATCTAGAGAATTGGCTGATGTGTTTATGGCCCAAGTGATCCGACTGCATGGGGTTCCTACTGCCATTGTTTCAGATGGAGGGGCACAGTTTGTTTCACATTTTTGGACTGCCCGGTGTCGGTCATTAAAGATGGAAGTACGTTTGTCAACAGCTTACCATCCACAAAGCGACGGGCAAACAGAACGTACCAATCAAACCATGGAGCAGTATTTGCGCTGTTTGCTAACGTCACTGACGGGCAGTTGGGTACAAGCCCTTCCTGTGGCTGAGTTCGCATATAATAACAGCATGCACTCCGCTTTAGGCATGTTGCCGTTTTATTGTTCGATGGGGTTCCATCCCAAGACAATTCTTATTCAGCCATCTGAGAGGGTACCAGCAGTGGATTCCCTGAGTAGGGATTTGATTGAAATCTAGAAGAAAGCCCAACAGCAATTATTTGAGTCCAAGAAAGCCATGAAAGTACCGGCAGACAGGCATAGACGGCCAGCTCCTCTGTATGCAGTTGGGGATAGGGTTTGGCTAGCAACGAAGAATCTGAAGTTGCCGGGACCAAGAAAATTACAGCCTCGGTTTGTAGGTCCCTTTCCTGTCCAGAAGGTGGTGAATCCAGTTGCGATCAGGTTGACTTTATTGGTATTGGTATTGGTATTCATCCTGTATTTCACACCTCTTTGTTGAAGCCATACGTCACCACTTCTCAAGAGTTGCCACCTCCTCCTCCCGTTTTGTTACGACCCACGGAGGTGGGACACGATGAACACTGTCCAGAGCCATGTTTCAGGAAAGACTACACATCCCATGATTCCCGGGGGAGAGCGACGCGTCTGGCTATGACGTAGTTTTCAGGAAGTACAAGACGGAGTGAATCCCGCATCGCCTCGCCGTATATTCTGAGTCCGGATTGCTGTTACGGTAGGATCCCCCGTCCAGGATTGTGGCTGCGTATCCTTTTATGTTCCTTTGCATTATTCCTTCGTGTTCCTTGCTGGGTTCTGTGGTAGTGTGTTACGCCCAGGGGAAGTTCCTCTTGGCGGTTAGCGGAATCCTTTCCAGTGGCTTCGTGATCAGAGACCCGTTGTTCTTGTTCTCGGATGCTGCCTTTACCTAGTAAAGCTTCGGTTGGCATTCATGTTTTACTAGGAGGCTACAGACTTAAGCCATACGCTTTGACTATTAGTTATTTTAACACGGGCAGTGGCTGTGCTAGTGTTATTATTTGGGGATCCCCTGCTGCAGAGAATGCGTATCTGTTGGGGGTGATTTAAAGAACCTATTTTGAACTGGAAGACTGCTTTTCCTTGGGGAACAATTTCATGTACTTTATGCTCGCTGGTTCAGGACCAAATCAGCCGGGTGTAACGACAGTGAGGCTTTGGGTGACGTAACCCAGAAGTCTTTTATTTGTGAGGTTCTACGGAAGCATAAGCCTGTTATTTTGCTGTTTACTTATCTTTTCACAACAGGGGTATAATGAGCTTCGCCTGGCTGGCTGTTTTCCATTCTGCCCTCTGTTGAAGCCCCTACTGTTAGCAACACTGGTATGTGTAAGTTACCATAGGGAGATATCAATGTGGAACTGTGCAATTGTTAATTCATGGTGTCTTGTGTTCTTAGGATTGTGCTGTTATTTTCTACCATCTGAAGGCCAGGCAAAGCCAACCCTATCCTACCCTCCAGGTAACTAGAGTTCAGTCATAGGGCGGTTCAGATTAGAGAAGCTCAAGAAGTCAGGTTATATAGGTTATAAGACAGAGTGTGATTGTTTGCTTCTTGTTCTCATTTCAGCTTCTCCGCCCTCCCGTTCCTGCCCTGCTGTTCCTGTTATCCCTCGCTTGATCCCCACTGTGAGTCTGTTATTGTCAGACCCAGAGGTTATCGAGAGGTGGAACCCTTATTGGCATCGTACCATCCTGAGGACATTGGGACCTGACACGTTTTGATAGATGATAACGTGGAGTATGAGGTTAAAACTGTTTTGAATTCCAAGCGGATGAAGGGACAGCTGTATTACCTTATTGACTGGAAGGGTTACCCCCAAGAGGACCGTTCTTGGGTTCCGGCGAGTAGGGTTCATGCTGCCCGGTTAGTTCGTCTGTTTCATCGCCTGCACCCTGGGAAACCTAGGCCTGTAGGAAGGCTTTCGGTGTTACGATATCATGACCACTCTCGAAGACTTAATGGCCGCATTGGCCATAGTGCAGACTGAGTTGCAGGCTTCCAGGGCGGAAACTGCAACGTTGCAAGCACAGGTTGATAGGTTGAATAGAAACCCTTTCAATGCAGGCACCCAGCCTACTTCTTCTGTGGTAGTGGAAGTCCCCACCCCGATTCCATTGGCCGCTCCAGAACGGTTCCATGGGGATAGTGATAAGGTGCAGGTTTTTCTCACTCAAGTCCTTTTACACTTTTCATGCAAACCTAAGGTCTTCAACACTAACCATGCAAGGGTGGCCTTTCTCATATCTTATTTGGGTGGGGATGCTGCTCAGTGGGCGGTACCACTAGTTAAGAAAGACGATCCTTTGTTAAGGGATTGGGAGGCCTTTAAAGCTGAGTTCGAGAAAACTTTTAACCGCAGGTCGGCCACCTTGTCAGCAGATAGGGACCTACTGGGGTTAAGACAAGGAAATAGGGATCTGATAACATACCTTAATGATTTCCGAAGGCTAATTACTGAAACGGACTGGCCTGAAAGCAAGCGCCTAGCCATCTTTTACAATGGATTGACTGGGGAGATGAAAGACGCCTTGGCCCCAATCGACCCCCAACCCAGTACTTGCGAGGATATGATTAGCTTGGTGCTGAGGTTGGACCATCGCCTCAGTGATAGACGGGGAGACACTAGGCGAAAGGACAGGACTAGGTCTAGTTATGAGTACTCCAGAACAGCAGAAGCAACGTCCGCTGCAAAACCCGAGCCCATGGAAATAGGAGCCGTTAGATCCCCTCTATCGGCGGAGGAAAGAGAATATCGAAGAAAGAGGGGATTGTGTTTATATTGTGGCAGGAAGGGGCACTTCATACGAGAATGCCCCACAAAGACCAAAAATCGGTATGAAAATCGGAAGGTGTCTGTTTTGTCTTCTGAACAGGAGGCGGGAAACGAGAAGGCTTGAAGAGGAGTGAAGGGTGCCCTTCAAGTAAGTTGTATATCCCTTCTTTGGATAGACAATGCACAAAAGAAGCTATACATTTCTATGTGGATATAGGAGTGGACATACAGGAGAAAAGGACCTGGATCAAAGCAATGTTGGATTCAGGGGCGACTGGTTGTTTTATGGACCAGGCCACAGCTAGTAGTCTAGGGTTGGAACTGCAAGAGAAAGAAACCCCTGAAGCTGTGTTTGCGGTCGATGGTCGAAAATTGAATTTCGGACCTATCAGGTTACAAACCAAGGAGCTCTGTGTGTCCATGGGTGTAGAACATCAGGAGAGGTTGTTCTTCAATATTATTCACGCACCGCAGTATGGGGTGATTCTTGGACTACCATGGCTTAGAAGACACAATCCCGCAATAGATTGGGAAAATCAGGTGCTACATTTTTCTTCGGAGTTCTGTCAGAGGAATTGCTATCCGATGAATCTAAGTCCAGCTATCGGGTTGGCTAGCATCCATTATATAGCCACGGCAGTGGAACAGAATGTGGAACTCCCGGCTGTATATCAAGATTTGGCAGAGGTCTTTAGTGAAACAAAAGCAGAAATTCTACCACCCCACAGACCATATGACTGCCAAATAGATCTGATTCCTGGGGCTAAAATACCAGCAGGACGGGTGTATGCTCTAACGGAACCAGAGACTCTGCATCTCAGGTCATATTTGGATAAACTGTTAGAGCTCGGATTCATCAGGGAATCTAAGTCTCCGGCCGCCTCTCCGTTATTTTTCATCCCGAAGGCCAACGGTGATCTTAGAGCCTGTGCAGACTACAGAGCATTGAACGCCATAACGGTGAAGAATAAGTATCCACTCCCCTTAATCACGGTATTGTTGGAGCAGGTGAAGGATGCAGTGATATTCACACGGCTAGATCTAAAGGGAGCTTATCACTTAGTCCGAATGAGGCCCGGGGATGAGTGGAAGACAGCTATAAAGACACGTTTTGGATTATACGAATATTTAGTGATGCCCTTCGGGCTGTGTAATGCTCCAGCAGCCTTTCAATTCTTTTTGGATGACGTTTTGAAGGAGTACTTGGATCGTTTCGTCATAGTATATATAGATGACATTTTGATTTACTCCTCCACCTCCAGTCAACATACGGGTCATGTGAAGGCGGTATTACGCACTTTATTGGATCATCGACTATACTGTAAGCTCAGTAAGTGTGAGTTCAACGCTACCTCAGTGGAGTTCTTAGGGGTCATGCTCACACCACAGGGCCAGGAGATGTCCGAAAGGAAGATATTGGCAGTCAAAGAGTGGCCTACACCCAAAACAGTAAGAGACATCCAGTGCTTCATTGGGTTTGCGAATTTCTATCGCAGGTTCATAGAAAACTTCTCTGCTATGGCCTGCCCTATGACGAGACTGCTAAAGAAGAAGGTGGCATTTGTTTGGACAGAGGAAGCCCAAAGAAGTTTCGAGGAGCTGAAGAAAGCCTTTGTATCGGCACCGGTACTGATGCATGCAGACCCTAGCAAGCCTTTTATAGTGGAAGCAGATGCTTCGGATGTAGCTGTAGGAGCGGTATTATCGCAACGCCATTCTGACACGGGCCAGTTGCATCCAGTGGCATATTTATCCCGTACGCTAAATCAGGCTGAACGAAACTATGTAATCGCCGAGAAGGAACTACTGGCGATAAGAACAGCCTTCCTGGAATGGAGGCATCATCTCATGGGTGCGAGACATGCGGTAACTGTTTATACGGACCATCGCAACTTACAGTACATGGCTGCAGCTCGCCATTTGACGCCTAGACAGATGCGATGGATGATGCATTTCGCTGAATACGATTTCATCGTGACCTATAGGCCGGGAAAAGATAATAGAAAGGCAGATGCATTATCGAGACAACATACCAAAACGGACTCTGCAGATCGAAAGGAAGAAGCCATCATCAACCCGGAGAAGGTTATAGGGGTCACCTGTACCCAGATGTTTCTACGTAGTGTTATGAGCAATGTACAGAAGGAGGAATGGAAGAAATGGTTACAAGCACATAAAGAGTGGACAATGGTGCAGGGTCTCCCCATGCGAAAGAAACAGTTGCTATTACCTATCCAGGCCCTACGGAAGCAAGTGTTTCAGTGGTGTCACACTGCGCCTTGTGCAGGACATAACGGCAACAGCAAGACACTTGAGCGGATACAAAGACAGTTCTGGTGGCCAAACATCAAAAGAGATGTGACGAATTGGGTGGCAGATTGTCCGGTTTGCAACCAGATGAAAACGTTGCATACAAAACAGTCAGGTTTATTACAGCCGCTCCCCACGCCTGATGTTCCATGGGAATGCATCTCTATGGACTTTGTGGTAGGCATGCCAATAGATCAGGGGTGTACCACCGTCCTAGTGGTAGTGGATTATCTGACCAAAATGGCGCATTTTATTGCTTGCAAGAAAGTACCGTCTGCTAGTGTGTTGGCACATCTTATCCTCCAAAACATAGTGAGGTTACATGGGTTGCCCAAGGTGATTGTATCCGACAGGGGCAGTCAGTTTACAGCCAACTTCTGGAAAACTTGGTGTAAGGCTTTAGGTATAACATCCAGTACATCCACAAGTTTCCATCCTCAAACAGATGGGCAGACAGAAAGGGCAAATCAAACCTTGAAGCAGTATTTGAGATGCTATGTGGATGTCACTAATGAGGATTGGGTGGGACGGTTATGGTTGGCTGAAATAGCTTACAACAGCGCTGTTCATGGGTCCACCAAACATGCCCCTTTCTACTGCACATATGGCTTCCATCCTAATTTCACTCCGTTCCATCACCCAGCTTCCGCGTCCCCTGTCCCCGAAGTTCAGGAAAGGGTGCGGGATCTCCAGGAGATCTGGTTGAAAGTTAAGGGGGAATTAGCACTAGCCAAGGCAAAATACAAAACCTATGTAGATAAGCACAGGCAGATCGGTCCAGTGTACAAAAAGGGTGACTATGTATGGTTATCCACAAAGAACATAAGATTCAGGAGGTACAGTGTATTTAATCCTAAATACATAGGTCCTTACAAGGTTCTGAAACTGGTGAATCCTGTGGTGGTGAAATTGGCTTTGCCTTCCTCCTTGCGTATACATCCAGCATTTCATGTATCACTAGTCAAACCTGCGAGGGTGGGTAAAAAGATCAGGCCTTCTCCTGTTGAGGTCAATGGTGAGGAAGAGCATGAAGTGAGGGGTATTGTGGATTCCAAAATCTATCGTACCAGATTGTGGTATTTGGTGGCTTGGAAGGGGTACGGAAATGATGAGAATTCGTGGGAGCCTGCATCAGGTGTTCATGCTCCCAAGTATGTTCGGCTGTTCCACAAACGTTTCCCCCACAAGCCATGTCTCTGTCAGTGTTCTTCGGGGGAGGGATGTACTGTTACGACCCACGGAGGTGGGACACGATGAACACTGTCCAGAGCCATGTTTCAGGAAAGACTACACATCCCATGATTCCCGGGGGAGAGCGACGCGTCTGGCTATGACGTAGTTTTCAGGAAGTACAAGACGGAGTGAATCCCGCATCGCCTCGCCGTATATTCTGAGTCCGGATTGCTGTTACGGTAGGATCCCCCGTCCAGGATTGTGGCTGCGTATCCTTTTATGTTCCTTTGCATTATTCCTTCGTGTTCCTTGCTGGGTTCTGTGGTAGTGTGTTACGCCCAGGGGAAGTTCCTCTTGGCGGTTAGCGGAATCCTTTCCAGTGGCTTCGTGATCAGAGACCCGTTGTTCTTGTTCTCGGATGCTGCCTTTACCTAGTAAAGCTTCGGTTGGCATTCATGTTTTACTAGGAGGCTACAGACTTAAGCCATACGCTTTGACTATTAGTTATTTTAACACGGGCAGTGGCTGTGCTAGTGTTATTATTTGGGGATCCCCTGCTGCAGAGAATGCGTATCTGTTGGGGGTGATTTAAAGAACCTATTTTGAACTGGAAGACTGCTTTTCCTTGGGGAACAATTTCATGTACTTTATGCTCGCTGGTTCAGGACCAAATCAGCCGGGTGTAACGACAGTGAGGCTTTGGGTGACGTAACCCAGAAGTCTTTTATTTGTGAGGTTCTACGGAAGCATAAGCCTGTTATTTTGCTGTTTACTTATCTTTTCACAACAGGGGTATAATGAGCTTCGCCTGGCTGGCTGTTTTCCATTCTGCCCTCTGTTGAAGCCCCTACTGTTAGCAACACTGGTATGTGTAAGTTACCATAGGGAGATATCAATGTGGAACTGTGCAATTGTTAATTCATGGTGTCTTGTGTTCTTAGGATTGTGCTGTTATTTTCTACCATCTGAAGGCCAGGCAAAGCCAACCCTATCCTACCCTCCAGGTAACTAGAGTTCAGTCATAGGGCGGTTCAGATTAGAGAAGCTCAAGAAGTCAGGTTATATAGGTTATAAGACAGAGTGTGATTGTTTGCTTCTTGTTCTCATTTCAGCTTCTCCGCCCTCCCGTTCCTGCCCTGCTGTTCCTGTTATCCCTCGCTTGATCCCCACTGTGAGTCTGTTATTGTCAGACCCAGAGGTTATCGAGAGGTGGAACCCTTATTGGCATCGTACCATCCTGAGGACATTGGGACCTGACACGTTTTGATAGATGATAACGTGGAGTATGAGGTTAAAACTGTTTTGAATTCCAAGCGGATGAAGGGACAGCTGTATTACCTTATTGACTGGAAGGGTTACCCCCAAGAGGACCGTTCTTGGGTTCCGGCGAGTAGGGTTCATGCTGCCCGGTTAGTTCGTCTGTTTCATCGCCTGCACCCTGGGAAACCTAGGCCTGTAGGAAGGCTTTCGGGAGGGGGTACTGTTGGGGATCAAGGGGGCCTGGTGCCTTCTGTCTAGTTCCCCGTTCAGTGGTTTTTCTTAAAGTGCCAAGTGCATATGCGAATTTATGGACGTTCCCTAGGGCTCGCTTTAAAAGGGGGCTGCCAACAGGAAACAGGTGCTTGGTTTCCTTATTGGTCCCTTGCCGTGTGATTCCTATTCCTGTGGTTCTACCTTGTTCCCCTTCCTTGGAGCTCTGTTCCAGCGGTCTTTTCCAGTGCTGGGTTTTGATCCCCTTTTTTCCCTGTTACCCTGTTTTCCTATTCCTTTGGGCATTACTGAACCCTTTGAGGGGACCTGTTTTTGATCTTCGGTGACGTTCTGGGATTCGCGGCTGAGTTTCCTAGGAGTTCTGGCATCCCGTTATTATCCCTTTTTGTATCCAAACCATCTTGTTGTACGTTGTGTTTGGGTGGTTTCACGAAGGAACTGAATAACAGCCGTTTTTTGCGCTACCTTCGTGTTCTTTTTTAGATTCCAGGTTTTTTTTGGGTGTCTTTCGTATTCCCTTGATGCCTTTTTTCCCCTGTCCCTTTTTGTCTTATGAATTGTGAATTCCACCCCCTTTGACATTCTCGGTGTTTCCTGAGGGGGCGTGGTTGGTTTGGGGTTACGCA
Source organism: Lissotriton vulgaris (assembly GCF_964263255.1). Classification (NCBI taxonomy): domain Eukaryota; kingdom Metazoa; phylum Chordata; class Amphibia; order Caudata; family Salamandridae; genus Lissotriton; species Lissotriton vulgaris. The sequence goes on along the minus strand of NC_141698.1, from coordinate 272,863,770 downwards.
AGAAACAACCAATACGATTGCAGTGGAAGACTTCCTGTTTCGTATCAAGCCACTCCCGTTTGTTAACTGGGGTAAGCAGGGAGGTCGGTAGTTCGTGTGTGTACTTGGCACTGGTAATAGTAGTAGGGGTGTGTTTAATCTTGTCCCCTTTTTTCATTTTAGCGGTCTCGTCTGTGTCAAGCTGTCAGCTGCCAAGAAGCCAGAGGAGACGAGCTGTTTTCCCCAAGACCTTGGGTTCCCTTGTTTTGTTACCCACCTTCTCCCGGTGTCGTGTTCTCCACCATCCATTTTGGATTGCGGGTGTTGGGGGTCACGGTGAGGGTAGAGGATTGGGACGGTCTTCACTACTGCGGTGTTGGGCCGGTCGGCATCGGAACACAGCAGTCTTTGAAGACATCTACATAGAAGAAAACCCTACAAAGACTACTTTGCTTCACAGCTGCTCTCCACCTGTAGCTCCCATCACTTCCTGCTTTGATTCCATCTGTATTTTTTTTAATGAATGGTGCCCCTTTATGGATTTGTGGGGCAGTGCTTTCTTCTGTGATCCTTCTGGGATCTAACACTTTTCTCCTCCCTAGAACCTCCCAACACTACTAGTTTTCACCACAGGAATTCAGTCCAACAGATGTTCCCATAATTTACAGAATTAGTAATAAGGTGCATTCATTTAACCGCATCGCTGCTGCGGTGATTTTTGTGCTGTGCTGCACCATTAAAAAAGCAATGTTACATGACGAGCTCAGCTCGTCATCAGCACACGCCACCCGTGGCTGATGACGAGCTGAGCTCGTCATCAGCATCGAAGGGGTTAATCAGCAGAAAGCCCCACACAAGCTTGCATTAGCTTATCTTGGGCGCGTCTAAGCCTCTGCTTGCATTCGTTTTTTACATATATAAGAATGGCCTTTAATATCTATAAACTGCATTTATACATTTTTATAAACACAGCCAAAGAGGAACTAATACTGGTGAACACAGGTCAGAGTGCATATTATGGATATAGTATTGTACCATGTAATTATGATGGAAGAACTAGTTAACCCCTTCCATGCTCATGACGAGCTCAGCTCGTCATGAGGCACAGTGGAGCTGTGCTGATGACGAGCTGAGCTCGTCATAAATAAAGCAAAATGACACTTTCCAGCACAGGAGGGGAAAATGCACAGCAGCGATGTGGTTAAAGATGGCTATCATATTTGCCCAGCAACATAGTTACTATGACCTCAGGGAGTGCCACTGAAATCATATAATAAGTGGAGAGGGTAGCAAAGGGTAACAGGCTAGCAAATAGAGCACGATATCAGTGAAAACACTGCACTGAACCTGAACCTTCTAAATGGTCTTGAAAACTACTTTTCTTGACAAAAGATGAACTTAACAACAAAATAGAAGGGGGTTCCCCAGTGGGATAGTTCAGATATAGGCAAGAAAAAGGGAGGGGAAGTAAACAGCTGAATAGAACAGAAATACCCTGGCAATGTAGATAGCTAGGTCCCAAGGGGGGGGGATCCTAAAAATAATGGGGGTGGTGACAAACGAGCTACATATCAGAGACAATAGTACATCACACAAATTCAGTACATCTTTGTTATGAAAAATAGAATTTGTTTATTAATAAAGCAGTGGCTCAGACACGTGCAAAATTCAGGGCAAATATGAAAAAGTAGATAAAACATTAAATATAAAACAAGTCAAAGTTGATCTTCACAGAGAACAATCCAAAGTTCATGTCCCACAAAAGATGAACTTAAAACCATCAAACCACAAGGGACGCCCACACTGCACCATGGACGTCAATTCGCCAAAATGCCAGGGGTAGCGGAAGTGACTTCAAATGCCCCTTGGCCTTCACTTTCACTCACATATAAGTATGTTTATACATACACACACATTTACAGACCCACTCACACATACACACACTCTCTTCCTGCACACACCTTCCCAAACTCTCTCTTACATAAAAACAGTCAAAACTGCAAGCAAGCAGGCACACAACATACATACATTTAAAAGAATTTAAATTTTTGCTTACCTCAGCTGCAAGGGAAAGTCATATTCCAACTATTTGTACTCCATTTTAATATAATGAAAAAATTGACAAAACCGAGGAGAGTGAGGCCCTCACCGACGTCCATAAGGACGATCTGCTTCTGTTCCTGGCACTGATTTTGCCACTGCTGACGCTAGGGGTCACAACTGCAGTGCCAAGGGTCACAAGGGGCATGCCAGCGACCCCTGACAACCTCTAAACGACGTCCATGCACCGCACTGAGCAAATAAGTATATCATTCAAGTCCAACCTTCTGAGACAGGGGTTTGAAGGGTTTTCAATCCGAAAAAATGTTTTTAAATCTGGCCAGACCATTAATTTTGCATTACAGGTTGCCAAATATATTTTTTAAAAAGCCATATATTTTAACCCATTCGATGCAGGGGATATTCCCCCGCTGTGCTGGGGGGGAGGGGGGCGCGCACAGCGCTCACATGCTCATGACGAGCTGAGCTCGTTATGAGGCACGGCGCTCCTGTGCTCATGACGAGCTCAGCTCGTCACAGCCACACCAGTTCCCGTAGACCGCTCAGCACAGAAGGGGAATTATCCCCGCATGCGAGCGTTCCATGGCTCATGACGAGCTGAGCTCGTCATGAGCACGGGAGCGCCGTCGCTCATGACGAGCTGAGCTCGTCATGAGCTTTCAAGGGGTTAAAGGCAGTTATAGAAGACACAATATTTGGAAACATTGGGATTTGGCACACTACCCAGGAGCAGAAACTTACCATAGCAACAAATCATAGCAGTACCTATAAGATACCTGTGTTGTGAATGCTTGTGACTGTTTTCCAGGCCAAGTGGGCTGAAGATCCATCTGCCCAATGAAACCCTGAAGGAAGCCCACTGTGCATCCAGCAAACCCAGACTCAACTTTATTTTTCAAAGGCATCTGTATGTTGATAAATGTCAGGTTCACGAATATACACTGCTGCTTAGCTTTTAGGGGAGTTCTGCAAAAGGCAGACATACAATATTTCGGTTTTAGTTTCATGCTTACCTTGAAAGTAAGTGCTAAATTGTTTTGGAAGAATAGCTGGTACAAACTTGTATTTGTTCCTCTCTTTCATGCTCACAACTTCCCTGGAAACATAAAAAGAGACAGTGCTATGTTAGCAGCAGGAAGTACAAGAGGAACTGTGACTATCGAGGAACAGCATCACTGCTGCACCCGTGACCAAGAATGCGCCCTATGGACAACACCGAAGTAGTGCATTGAGCCGGGGCTAGTCTTCTTCAAAGATCAGCCTTTTGAGATGTTTGAGATGAAAAAAGATCTCTCATCAATTCTACATGATTCAGGTGGAAATAACAGACCTCCCAGCAGGAAGTAACTCTCATGGATAAAATGTACAGGCCACAATTGTGAACTTCCCCCGCCTGCCTGCCTCTCTCACCCCTCCCCAACCCGGGTTTTCCCTCTTTTCCATATACAGCTAACAGATGATCCGCTGAGTCTCTAGCAACCACTGGAGTGGGGATACAGGCCTTTTTTAGAATCTTCCCCTCCGGAAAGAACCAACAAAGTGTCAGGGTCAGAAATTCTCTGGTACGATAACTGATGGGGTGGAAGCCATCTAAGGGTCACCAGAGAACGAAGCCATGGACCCGACACTTCCATTTGTAAATGATATATCTGCTGCTCAATGCTTTGGTAAAAGGTCCAAGCTGTGGATTAATTTAATAATTGTTTTAGGATTCTCTAGTGACTGTAGCAGAGTCAAGGTGCGTGGCGTGCCATTTCTTTGGACATCAGTTGAGTTCAAGGTCATGTAATGTCCCAGAGGTAAAATTGTGTGCAATGTCACTACTACTACAACCGTGCTTTGTTTAAATGAAACCAACAGTCCCTGTGCATTTTGACAGATTTACTAAAATAAGGCGGTGCATCATGCTATTAGACATGCAACTCCAAATTCAGAAAGAAGGATAATTGTGCCAGAAAAATGTGGGTTAATTTTGAAGATGGCTGTAGTACAGTGAAATATGTCTATTTTTTCATCATTTTAGTGATTATGTCAAAGGCTCACTTTTTTTCTGAATCTAGTTTCACTATGGACAACCAAAGGTGGACAGTTTGTGTAATCTTGTTCTGTTCCGCTTCTCTTCATTCTGCGTCTATACTGAGGACCGTGCCCGCATTCTAGCATTCACAGAAACCGTTGGAAGTGATTGAGTCCAAAGTGTGTGTTATACAACAACAAACCCCACCCATTTCACACACTTACCCAGTGAGCTGCCGTCTCCAAGTCTGGTAAGGATCAAACAGGCATTCGCACAGGTGCAATGCATAGATGGCGATGTTCTCAAACTGAGACAATGGTGGGAAGCCCTCTTTATGGCTGTGGTCTTTCAACTGCCGTACAAAATAAAAAGAATTAGGACTGTCAAATACACTGCAATATACCTCCCAAAACGCAACTACGCACTCTTTCCTGTGTTATGCTTAAAAGTGACCAACTGTATAAATCCTTCTTCCGCTACAAATTAACTATGTGTGACTTTGTACGTCAACATACTGAAATCAATTGGTATAGCAGGATTGCGGACTGTACTTCAAAGGGAATACAGGAGGAAAGTTGCTGGCTCTCAAACAAGAACAGTTGTAATGGGGTACTTTCTATTTTATTAATTTTTCTTAGGTTTATCCCTTTCTTGGTTCATGTTACCTTTTCCTTCCCTGGTTCTCCACATCTTGTGCCTATTGCCTTATCTCACTTGTGCCTTTTGAGCGGGGGTTCAGATTTTGTTTGTAACGGAACGCAAGCTGAGGGGTTGGTCAAGGCACCGAAGTATTTTCAGAATAAACAATTCGACTACAGTTTCTGGTCTCCTGACTTCTCAAAAACAACCAAATTCTCATTCCCTGTTCCCCACTTGACCAAATTGTTAAATTGGCAATATTAAGCACTTTACATAAGTAAATCTGAAATTTCGTTCTAGTCTCTTGCAGTTCAGTCACATAATAAAACTAGATTTTTCGTTGCTAAAAGCATGGTAAGACATCTACAAAACCGAGTAAACTTTTGGCGTTCACATGATACTTGCAAACTATGCACGGAACCGATAGTCGTTTTCTTGAATTTACAAACCACAAATTAATAAATTAGGGATAAAGTCTCCCCTGCCATACATTAGAAGGATGCTGCAAGTCACTGAATAGTTCCATAACCATTATAGAGGAAGGAACCCTAAGGCTGAGTTCCTTCATAATGTTATGGAACTCCACGGTGGACACCTCAGAGTTTATTACCCAGGGAGAGGAAGGCACTATCCTGGGCTGGAAGCGCACCCTGCCATTCGAACTGTAAATTGATAAGTGTCTTTGAAGTGAGTGTGTGGATTTTGCTGAATGCTGGGGACTGGCAGCCTTTGTTAGAGATTCCTAATCTGGTGTCTTGGCTCTCAAGTGGTGGGCACTGCCACCCACCCACGTGCTTAGATCACAAACACAGAAGTAGGTACACAGATTATATTTCCCCCTCATGGATTAGCAAGATTCTCCACAGCAATCCGGTCCATGTCCCACCCCCCTCTCTTTTTCGTCTTTTCTCCGTACTTGGAAGTTGCAGATCTGAAATAGGCTGATGCCTCACATCTGAATCAACAAACAGGACTCATTCACAGCCTCTTCAATGTGATACTGGCACATGAAGAAAAGAGAGAGATAAGCCACGCAGATAGACGCTGCCATTATTCTGCAGGTGGGAATAAGGCGGGGCATTAGGAGACAGGGCGGGCGTCTGGCTACAGGAAAAAAAGACCACTGTCTTTGTGCTCTGATTGGATAGGGCAGGTTTGTAGGGAATGTTCCCTGTCTCTGACAAGAGACCAAAACTGGTATAATAGTCTCATTTAGTTCTCTGTTCAGGGGGAAGTTTGGATCACTTCTGTAAGTTCTGCTTAATCCACAAGCCAGCGAAGATTGCAGAATAACGGTGGCACATAATACCCAGAACGGAACTCCTTTAAATGAATCATAATACATATTTTTATTTCACAAATCAGCCTCTTGAGGTTAGCTGTACATTAGAGCTACAGCCTTCAAGAAATTAACTCACGTACTGGATGAAAGTCTATGAATATGGCCTGAGTTCTGAAACAGAGTCTACTTTTATGTGAAGTCTAGAGACCGCTTTAGCTGTCTTGCTAGCCTCGTAATTAAACAATGAATACATAAAAAATACATGCATGCATTCATACAGAAAGGGGCTTTAGGCCAGCTCTTTTCATCCATTGGTAAGGTAAGGTAAGGTAATATATTTATTTGTACACGATTAATTAAAATCTTTACAAAAATGTAAAACACAGATAAAAACATTTAAACCACTAAGTAGTTAAGATTAAAAAGATCAAAGTTCACAATGGTCAGATCAAGGTTGTCCTCGTCCATTGGTCAACTGTTATTCTCATTTGGCTACTGCCCATCAAAGCAAAAAGCATGGGCTAGTGACCAGCCCACTTCAGCCATTTTTGCCTGTGATTGACACCGTTGAGCCTGATCACGTGTACATACCCGTGTAAAAGAATGTGCACTCAGTGCAAGGACTGGTAGGCCAATAATTTACTTTGCAATGCTTTTTTTGCTTTTTAATCTTTATCATTGTATTAGTCCTCCTTATGTATTTAAACTATGTGTTTTAATTACTATAATTCCATGCCCATATTACCTTTCTTGCATCAATAAAAATCATATTTTCCTGTGATGTGCATTGAAACTAAAAGGATTTCTATTGCTAGTAAGCACCCTCACAGTCCTATAAATTTTTTTGCAATGGTTATTTTATTTACATTTAACATATTCACTTCAAGAATAGATTAATTAAAAACTTAACAATATAGCACATTGAACCTACATAAAAAAAATTGAATTCGGGGAGACAAGGGATATAAAATGATTATAGTTAACTTGTTATTAATACAATTATTTAAAGTCAATTGCCATTTAGTCAAAGTGCACAGTGCATTGGAATTAATAGAGCTTAAGTGTCATATGTCCATCACGATGTTGTGATATCAAAAAGATAAAATGTGTGTTTTACAGTCAGCAGTCATTACATGAAGGATCATATGATTGGGATCTGTTGGAAAATAAAACCAAGTGCCATGTGCCTTTTATTGATCAGTGATCATCACCGCGAGTAAGTGGGTTCCTTTAAGCAGATCCTGCACCGCCTTGAAGTTTTTGCAGATTTAGGCCAGTTCCAAGGGGACCGCTGTGGTAAATATCCAGGTTGTGACATCACTGCAGGTCCTTAAGCCATGGTTTAGAAAGATTGGCTTTAGTGACATCTGCCTGGAGTGGAGTAGTGACGGGCAGCAGCAGAGTTAGTGAGGGAAAGATTCAAGTTTGTAGCCACACAGCCTGCACTTCACTATATTGGAAAGGATCAACCAGTTTGAATTAAAGTCTTTAATGTGTAATGTGATCATCCTGGCAGCCACATTTTGAGTGACGCAAGCTTTCCAAATTAAACAACTAAGGTATGGCTGGGGTTTTAGCCCGACCTGGTGTTCGTTGTTATATGAGGCTGCCAAGGCTTGTGAAAATTAGATAGTCTTGCTATTTCCCACATCAGCAAGTTTCGAAAGGAATCTTGTCTGTTTCTCCAGTTTGCATTTCACTACTATGTGAGGAAGCAATGGAGAATTTAATACACTTAAGTCAATTAGGAGGGCATCTGCTGAGGCCATTAAATATGTTCTCCAGGGGCAATTTTTGGTTTTGAATATATTTTGAAGGACAAATTTCAAAGTGCTGTGCATGGCCGAGATGCATCTATGATAGTATTTCATGATAAAGCCCATGCTGGACAGATTTAGAGCCTCTAGGCCAAATTCCAATCTTACCAGTGATCCCCTGGTGTAGTGTGGCAGCCTAAACACTCTTTTGTAGGCTTTTAGATGTAGTTTACCCATGCTTTTGATGAAAAGTCCAGGGAAAGCCTCACTACCATTGGTGAGGGCAGATGGTAATGTGGCCCTGAGCACTTTTCGAATTGGTGCTGGAAAGGTCTTTTATTTCGAGGAAGGCATTCAATTGGCAAAGTCTGTTGATAATTAGTGCAGCCTAATCTTTAAGATAATTCAGGTGTGTTTTAATTTCCCATTTGCCGACAGCCAAGTTCCTAAATAATTATACGATTTTGCTCCTGTTATTTTCAAGGGACCAAGCAATCAGTGACTATTGATTTGCTTGTTTTTAAAGTATTAACTACCATCTTACTTGTCATTTGTAGGTATGGAGGACGTTGAGGGCTCTCTGGATCCCTATTTTTGAATTATCAAGAACTATATCATCAGCGTATTGCAATATTGTAATCTTGGTTATTCCTATTTTTGGGGTAATTAGGTTTGTATGATTCAGTGATGTGGACATATCTGTCATATATAAGTTGAAGAGCATTGGGGCTAGAGCACATCCTTGTTAAAGGCTTTAGTTAGTGTTGATTTTTTTTTCATTTCAAGAATGTAGGCACCACAGTTAGTCAGATACCGTTTTTTATTTTATTTTTATTTTTGCTCTCTTTGCTTGAAATAAAAAATAAATAAATAACCATTGCGCCAGTTTGCCCAGGCCAGACCTACTGGCCTTGCCAATGCTTGTTTCCTTTTCTGAAGAGGAAGGTGCACAGCTTAACAAAATGAGGCAGGACTAAGAACCCAAAGCAGCCCTGGCAATTTTGTCAGACCCGCCTTTAGGGAAGCACTGACTAGCCCTGATGGCTGTAAACACTTGCTTGCTGCTTTTTTTTTTACTGGGGATCCATATTGCAGCACGGCTGCAAAACCAGACCCCAGTAACAAAATCAGCACAACCCTTCCAGCCTCCCAGGGAAATGCCCTGTGCCTGCTACGGCCAGTCCGGCCCTAGGCAAGACCATCTCACACTCTTCCACAATCCACTTCACTTCCAAATAACAGTTGACATCACCATTTCAAGCACGCAGCAGTGCCCTCCAGTTCACAAGCACAGCAATGCACAAACTGTGAGAGTATGAAAGTGGGTGCGGGTAACACCCCAATACTCACCCTGGATGTAGAAGCCGAAAGCACGTTAATAACTTCAAAAATGAAAAACGGCGTGCGGTCCCCCTCCACATTCTCCAAATTTCTGTTAAAGAAAGAAAAAAACACAAGTATTCAGGGGTCTGCTGGCCCGACTGAGATTTCAAGCTACAAAAATCCCCACACACTGATGTTCTGTAGCAGTGTTGACTGCCAGAGATGCGAAGGCGTGGTTTTGAGACCTAAACCTAATAATTCTGGACAACTACCCACACTCAAGAAGAGGAGGTTATTATAAATTACAACCAAGCAAATTAAAGAATAAAATAAGGACTGGGAAAAAACCCAATACACAATTATGCATGAGGGTGCCTGGAAAAAGCTGTTCGCCTGCAACACCTACATTTATGACAACACCTAGATTTATGACAATAAAACCTGTTATTTAAAAGACAAAAGACAATTCAGCTTTTGGTGTGCATGTGATAAATGGAATTTCACCATTCTCTGTGCTCCAATTTTTCTTAGCATTTTAATTCTTGTTACTATTATCAATAATATTATTACTATTTTAACCATCAATATTAAGGCACGATCAGCATGCGCATGCGTACCAGATCGCGCCATGCAGAAACTTCAAGACTACGTCTTAGGAAAGGAAAGTGGTCATAAGGCAGAGGGAATATCATTTGCAGATGGCTACCTTGACAACCAGGAGTGATATCTTCCATTCTGATTACAAGAGTTCTAACTTTAAAGGTCGTTGATTGCAGTTTTCAGAAATGATTCTTTCTTCTTCTTAGAGACTGTGCGATCCCATCAAAAAATAGGCCCAGTGTACACAAAATATTTACATATATCAATTTTACTTGTACGGTCATTCACACCCCGTTCTCCGCATGCACAATGATCAACTCTTATTTTCTCAACATTTAATTTTCTGGTCAACCGGGCAGGTGTGCGGATATGATAAAGGTGACACACTGATCTGGCACACCGTGCTCCTAGGACAAGAGAGACAGAGGTTTCTAGGGCTATCATGATTACTGGGGTGCAAAGTAAGGATTTAGGCTAGTGCGGGACAATTCCAATCAGACTTTACCAAAGATGGAGGCCTGCCACTGCCAGTCTTTAGGCAGCCATATTAAAAAGGATGGTACACAAGCCACTGAAAGGTAGGATTTACGATGTGTGGCATAGGGGTAGTTCAATAGGAGATTTAGATCTAGATGACAATGTGGGATAGGAAAACACTCCCTTTGTGATTCATGGTATTCTCGACTGGTACTGAAACCAAAAAGCAGCTTTTGAGTAATAAGCTAATGGGAACCAAACCAACACACTCTTGAAAAGTACCAGTCATAAACTAGAAAATGTGAGTTAGGTCAGGGTAACACAGTAACATACGCAAGAGATCTGGAAGTCCTTTGCTGTATTTATTTTTCGTATACCTCCGTTGGAAAAGGGCTGCACCATGCTTAGCGGTGGTGGTGTAGTCGCAGCTTTTGGAATAATGAGAAGACATCACACCCTGATATGACCTGATTACATGACTACTTCACTTCATCTGGTGAATAAATATTCCTTGCAAAACCTCAGATCACTCTCACAGTGCCTCTCGTCGAGCCTCATTTACTCAACTCTCAGAATGTTCCATGTCCTAGTCTGGAGAAAATGCTCCCAAGTGAAAAGAAGTCCTACGCGTATAGATCAGCAGAGGCGCAGTGGGCCAGGTGACTGATTACATTTTAAGTTTTCTCCATTTTAATCCAGAAGTCTTCGTCCAGTACATTTGAACTGTTCTTAGGTCTGCCTACCTACCTGGTGATTTCAAGGGAAGGTTGTGACCTGCATGTAGTGCTGTAATCAACTGTGGGAAGATTGCCTGATCTGCTAGTAACCAATAGCCTGTGTAGCTACCAGTCAGATGTACCCACCCAATCCATTTGTGTTTCAAGCAATAATGGTCATTAAGAATGAAATAAGATCCCACTCGTTTCTGTTCTCTCGAGTACCAACCAGTTATCTTCTTTGCCTTCATTACTCAGGTCATCATCCTGTTGCTTACACACATTAATTTGCTTCTACGGAAACTGTGACATTTCAAATTCAAATCCCATCAGATTGTTTCAGTTCAGGTTAATAAAAAATAATCAAGTTGATAAATCCTAACAGAAATTCACTGAAAGGGAAAAATATTTTGGAAAAAAATATCAAAAAATGGTTTGTGACGAAGGGCTTCAAATTGTTATTGTTAATTTTTTTAATGGAAGGCTGGTCAAAGTGGCCTTGTTTCACTTTCCACTGAAGCTAAGAGAGGGTGAAGGGAGGCCACACAGAAGAGTGGCTGCTGCTGTGGCTCTGTTGTGCCATGTTGAAGGGAACATCATTATTTTAAATAAACAATTCAAGCATGATAAGGCAAACAAAAGAGCTTCCAAGGAGCTCGTTGGGGGCTTCTCCTCAAAAAGCATTGACAATACCTATACGTAAGGTTGTTGTAGTACATTTCAAAGGCAAGACTGTGGTCCCAAAGGAGTTTATCTGCATTATTCAGTGGTTACTTACTGCGAGAGAACATCAATAAACTGTACATTACAATGAAAAGCAAAGAAAAAGAAAAAAAGAGCCACGGCTGAACCGTGTCGCTGCCCTTTATTGAAAATGCAAGCATTATTAATCATAGTACTGCCACTTAGCAAATTAGTATGTATGGAGGGTAAAAACATATAACGATGGCACATGAGAAGTCAACACTAATTTGTTTTAAAGAAAATACGGCGCAATGACAAGTAACTGAAAAACAGGGTGAAGTCGATCCTTGCATAAAATACTATGTCGACAGTTATTTGTATGTAAACATATCCCTGTAAGTGCAATAATCTGTCTGACCGGACGAGCGCCGACTCACAGTCACAGTTTTCTCTATTTTGAGTAACAATTCCACTCCCTTATCGGTTGGTTTGATTAGGATACCCTAATTCTGGTTTAGAGAAGTAAGTGCTTCCTTCTCCATTTCGGTCAAATTAAAATCTAGGTATGGTTTGTCTTTGTTGATGTGCATCACTGGTTGGTTGTAGCCTTTTTGTGGCTTCCTTACCATGGGTGCTTCGTCTGCCTGCAGAACCTGTTCATGACTTGGTTTAGTTTCTTGCACATAATTGTTTATGATTATAATTATGTATATGCTAAACAAAGGTATACAGGTATGTAAAATTTACCCTGCCTGGGGGCCACGATTAGCCGTGTTTGGCATACACACTAATGTGTGCCTTATTACTTGAAAAGCAAATTGCATATGATTGGGCCTGTGCCAATGCGTTCTTATTCATAGAATTGTAACTTATACATGGCTCAGCCTACCCGCCTTGATGATAACCCTTACCGAAGTCAGACACTTCAGTCGTTTAGGTTCAAATATGTTTATTACAGTAATAACAGAGGGCAAGTTACATACTGTACCAAACAGAAAGTCAAACTGACGTAGCATTTCCCCCCTTGAGACAAACACTTCTTAGGTTCAATAAGCCAACTATCGCCCATATACCATACCGAAACCGAAACTCCAGCCCTCAAGGACCCCACTTGGGAGGAAAGAGAATAACACTGAGACAAAGAACGAAAGCATCTAACTATTCTTAACCAAAAGAACTCTCCCGCTCTGCACCACCTCCCTGTAAGAGAACCCATCAGCCTGTTACTGCAGTAGACCCACCCACAATAACCAATGTCTCAGCAAACTAAATAAAAAAATCCCTCAGGCATACCAGAGTTATCTGGTAAGTTGTTTAAAAACGCCTCAGTTGATACAAGTTATAAAAATAGGTAACGCTTCTCTCCCTGCTACACTTCCAGGCACGCTTGATAATTCACCGAGTTAGCCAGGCCCCTTAAAACCCGTTTTTATGATCTGGCTTGACAGCGCAGCTGTCGCCAGACAATTATGTGAGCATCACTAGAGAGGGACTTTGGCTCCACCCACATGTTACGAGCCACGAGTACATGTTTTGATTGGGCAAAAGTTGTCTGCTGCCGCAAAAAAGTGCTTGCCCTCCAACAGCTGTGATCAGTCTGTTTATTTATCCAGCCGCCTGACTTCCAGGGCACATACATGCCTGTGTAATGCTGTTAAAGTGTCTTAGATAACTAGATCATTTATGGTGTTTTTCTATGGCAGCAGCACAGAAGGGAGGAGGGCAGTCATTACACTACCTAGATTTTTAGGTCTGGCTTGACTGTGCAACTGTTGTTTACCTTTTAACCTACACTATTATTATTCTATAGTTCTTTGTTTCCGCACAAATACACGTTATTTACATGTAATGCTTCCCATTACTCTACAACATTTCTTTAAATGCCTCTTTCTTGATAGAGACAAGCTTCCTTTTCCTGGTCAATGTGCTCGTGCTGAGGTCTGGGAAGAACAGGAGGCAGCACCCATCCTGGAGAGTCATCTGCACTTTAGTGGCTGTCTATGAATTTTCTCTCTAGTCCAATGTCTTTAGAGAAGCCATTAGTCTACCACCCACTGTAGGGTCATCAGTTTTTTGGGGCAGAAAGACAAACAGCTGTGCACACCGTCTACAGTACTAGCCGGTCTGCCTACACACTGGAAGTCTCCACCAGTACTGACCCTTTGGAAATGCAATGTATACCTAGAATCCAAAGAAGGATGCTCCTCTGGCGATTGACCATCCTTTCAATCTTCTCCATTTTCACAATCCTCGCAATAATACTGTTCTTAAAGGTCTGCAAATCCTGTGTCCCTGTGTCCAATGCCACAGTGCAGGCCTCCAGCCCTTGGAACCTTTGTACACACCCCGTGCTTTGCTTTTGGGGCGCCTCTAAATGGTCAGATGTTTACTTGCAAAGTGTCCTGCTGTAGGGGGCACCGGGGTTCTGCAAAGTGCCTCGACGTGTTTCGCACTAACCATCCAGGTGCCTTAGTTGAGGCGGGATGCAATGGGCAGTGGCCACAGTGTGCCATGTGATCATTCAACCAACTGCAGGAGTGTTCCCCTTCTGAGAGGTGTCTGCGGGGACGCACTTATAGAAGAAGGCAGACACGACTGTCAAAAATCTCACAAGAAGAGATTCTTGTTACCAAGAGAGGGTAAATAAACAGGAACCAGACTTCTTGAGCCTTCTGTGTGGTCGTGCGGACATAATAGAGGTGAGAAAATATTCACAAGAACACGGCAATACATCCTCTATGGAAGAACAGCAGGAGGATGAAGAACTTACTATCAGTAGGGTTGAGATATAGGCCATCATCACTGATGCAGTGAATAAAGCCTTGGTGGAATCTTCAACAAAAATACAAATAACGATTATGAGGATTATGATGATCAAGTAGCAGGCACAAAGGAGAAGTATGTTCAAGGTCCCTATTTGCAAATCAGAAGTGTGTTGGGTTTTCATCTAAGAAGGTGGTGCAGGATGGCCTCTTAGCCCAGTACAATGCACCTATGTTGGACAACTTGCTGTTAATGAAGTGGTAAAGAATATGGTACTTAAAGAGTGGAACGGTATTGATAAATAATTTTTTTCACGATTTCTATCAAAAAGATGGCCATTGAAGGATTCTTAAATCACCTTTCCACAGATGCTGTAAGGGAATTCAATTGGGCGAGTATGGCATATTCATCTTCTTTGCATTTGAAGAATCAACCTTGCCGGATGCAATAGACAAACACGTTGAAAGATTATTAAGGATTATATGAAGGCTCTTATTTTTCCTTTGAGGGTGGCAACCTATGAAGCATATGTGGGCCCAGTCCTTACTAAAAGACTTACATTTGGTTTTTGACTATCTTCAGGAGGGGAATAACACTGCAGGTATTTTAGGGAGAATGGAACATTTATCCCAGTTCCTGTGTGATGTATTGTTTAATATGTTATGGCCCTCTTCAACATCTGTGGGTACAGGACTATCAGGAAGTAGACTTCTGCCGCTAAAATTGTGGAAGTTGGCCCCTTCAGAGGGCTGTCTAGTTCAATAACTTCCATTTTGGGGCAATACGCCATTTGATTCACAACTGAATGATTTTGTTCACAAGTCAGCAGAGGAAAATAAGATGTTGCAACCTTTAAGACTCTTTAAAAGAAATCAATATAAGGGTTAAAAGAGGGAAGACAATCCTTTTGTGACCGGGTTCAAGATTGGGGGCTGCAATGTATGAAAAGTCCTGACTACAGACCTCTCATAATCAGCAAAAAAACTCCAAAATCCGAACTACCAATGCATTTGTGTGTGTGGTGGAGGGGGTGGAAGAAGCAATAAAATAATGTATCCCTCAGTGGGAAAAATATGTAAAAGACTATTGTGTCCTATTCTTTACAAGGAGTGATATGGAATGGAATGCAACCATCCTCTTTCTAAACCTTGGTTGGTATGAACTCAGTTACCATATGTCAAACTCAAGAAGAAAGCCATGTTAGCAGAGATCAAATACCGGCTAAACAAGGGAGCGATAGAGTCAGTCCTGACGCAGAGTTGTATCAAAGCTTCTATTCAGTTCTTTTCTAGTTCAAAATGTAAATGGACACTATGGGCCAAACCTAGATTTAAAGGTACTGAACAAATGTGTCCAGTATGTTCCATTCAAGATGCTCACCTCAAAGATAGTTATTCCCTTTAATTTTGAAAGGAGAGTTTTTGATAACCTTAGACATAGAGGATGCTTACTTTCACATTCCAATAGATCCATACAGCCAAAGATACCTGCCATCTTTGATGTGGAATCAGCATATTAAGTTCATAGCTCTTGGTTTCAGACTCTCATCATCCCAAGTGGTCTTCAAGAAGATAAGATTTTGGCTCAAGTAGGTGCAGCTTTGTAGTTGGAGGGGGTTCAGATATTTTCATATCGCTACGATTGGTTAGATATGAAAATATAATATGATTTGTCTGTTTTTTTGTTGGTTTTTAATGCTAAGAACATGGGGAAGACAGAGTGTCAAGTCTTGGAGCCCCTGGGTTTCCTAATAAATCTTCAAAAATCATAACTAAAACCAGAGCAGCAGAGCCCTTTTCGACACATGGAAAGGGGCGAGTGTTTCTTTCAGAGAAGATTGAAATTGCCCAATTATCTCATCAACTAATTTTCCCAAAAGCTTCAGCTCATCTCTGGTTAACAGTAGAAGTGTTAATGGCTCCATGGCAGTGGTTGTTCATGGGCTTGAAACCATCGAAAACCTAAGGGCAATCACTTGTTCGATCACTGGTCTCCAGTGTCCATCTCCAGTGTCCCAAGATGCCAGCCAGTTGGTACCGGTCCCATCAGAGATGATTTAAGGTTTCCAGTGGTAGTTGGTGCCAAAGAACCTACAGAAAGGAGGTCCAAAGTAGAGTCCTTTTCCCTTGAATCTCTCCACAGACGCAAGCCTCTGGGGGTGGGGTGCAACTCTAGATTTGATGGAAATAAACAACTTTTGGGCACAGTCGGCGAGTTGGCAGAGCTATGGTACAATCTTTAGAGGTTTGCTCAGTATATTGCGGAGAACCCATGCCTTAAAAGAAAAGACAACCAAGTAGTGCAATGCTACATAAGTTGTCAAAGAAGAGCAAGAAGCAAATCTCTCTCCTATCTGGCTAGCTCCATTTGTTCATGGTCAATGGCACATTTGCTTCCCCTAATGACGGTGTATATTCAAGGGGAGGACAATATTCATGTGGACTAAGTCACAACATACCATTTTGCTAGTGTTTCATATCAGCCAACAGGAATTTCAGGTGGTGTTTGAGTACATGGTGAGATCTATCTGCTTCCCAGTCAAAGCCATGCTCCATCACTTCTGTAAGGAGATCTGGTGTCAGTAGCATGGGGAGGGTAGATGTTCTAGCACGTCTATGGCTAGACGAGTCATTCTATGTTTTCCCTCCAATTGCCCTCCTCCCACAAACACTGCAGAAGATTTGGGGAGGAAGATTGTGAATAATTTTGAGAGCTCTTTTTTGATCCTGCAGGCAGTGGTTCCTGACATGAAGGTTGCCATAAGTCTAGCAGCATGTTTTTTTCTGTTCTGTTCTGTTCCATCCCTATCTCAAAAGTAACTTCTGCAGCTAATTGTAGAATCCTCGAAGCTGAGAGGGCTTGGCTGTAATTGGTTCTGTGGATTTGGTATTGGAAATTCAGGCTAAACACTAGAAGAGAGATCTTCAACCTTGCCTATAGTGGGAGCTACTTCTGATCAATGAAAACTACCCGTAGCAACTGTCTGCTATTTGTATTAATTTAATAAGAGTACATAAAAACTAAGGGCATTATTACAAGTTTGGCAGTCTTCCTGTTGGACCGCCACTGTGGTGGTCCCAGGAAGACCGCCAAACCAGTGGTGAACCCGACCGCTGGATTATGACTTGAATCCGGGACAGGCGGGAGATGCAGCGGTGTCTAAACAGCATACTGCCACTGTGACTGCGAATACAGCACGTTTGTGCACTGCGTGCCATGCACCATGTTGTACATACCACACAGTGCACGGACGGCGGAGCAATTCTAAGGGTACAAAGCGTGTGCCTCCACCCCCCACGCCCCCGCATGCACCCCCATGGGCACATTTGCCTGGGGGCCCTGTCAGGGCCCCCTTACCTGCATTTCTGCCAACCTTTTCGCAGCAGCGTTCTTGTGGCGGTCCCACCGCCACCGTCATAACACAGCAGTCAGACTGCCACCACGAGTACAGCCGTCCCAGGACCACTGTACTGGTAATAAGGTCCTAAGCAACTTTGACTCAACTCATCGACAAGTCTGTATTGAGTCCACTGTATTGCATGTAAAGCATTATTTGCACCAAAGCTGCTTAGTAAAAGGTGTACCCATGAGGTCCCCAAGGATCAGTTTTGTCCTTTATTCTTGTTTATGAATCACCTGTCGGAGGCAAGCATCTCACTGGGGCAGGAGGTTTCTGTCTATAAAGACATGGGATGACACTGTCTACCTGTAAGAGCCAGGGCTGAAAACCTTCCATGAAGTGGCTTAGTGTCCTAAAGTCCATTGCTTGATGTCCACAAACAACTAGAATTTTGTAACCCTTAAACATTGCAAACTTCATGGGAAAGGATGATTAGCAATGCTATATTTTCCAAGGTACGTGAAGACTTCATAACTTTTCTCAAGTAATCGTATCTCTGCAGCCACTGCCATGCACAAGGATAACCAGGTCAGGCAATCCAAAAAAACATGTTAAAGTACAACGGGGTCCAATATGTAAGTGACGGTGACAAGGAGGAGGTGGACCATAGGTAATGAAGATGATCAGTAAATAAATGATAATGAACCATAAAAAACATATTTTTTATTAACCATGAAGTGAATATGTTGAATAAGTACAATTAAAGTGTAATTTGGTCCCTACATACTGGACTGTTAGCAGCCTGTGCCATCATCTACACTGGTTATTTTAAGGTGTTTCACACTCGTCTGGAGGCCATATACAGCACAACAAAGTCTGAAAACATTAAAACACTCAAACTCAGTAAAATCTCGATTTTCTAAATAGTACTAAGATTAGTGCTACGGTGGAGCTTTGGTCTTGGTTATTCACAACATCAATGAGAACTCAATTCTTAGTTCCCATTTTGGCTCCGATATCCACTCTGGTTAATAACGAGCCTCACTCAGAGCTCTGTTCTTGATGTCAAAGACTTATGCAAAGCTCTGTAGTTACCATTATCGTCAGGTACCCCACAGACAGTATCTCGATATCGAGAGTGACTCCAAGCTCTGCTCACACGTGAAACTGCTCTTCCTAGCTCTGCATTGGATGACGCGTAGTTACCCAGAGCTTTGTTCCTTATATTGCTCACCCGACCTCAGTGTTCCATCCCACCTCAGATTTCCACCCCAATTCAAGGTTTAAACTCAGTGTTCTACCCCACCGCACCTCAGAGTTACGCTTCAGTGATCCACCCAACCTCACAGTCCTACCTCAGTGTTCCACCCACCTCAGAGTTCCACCTCAGTGTTTTAGCCCACCTCAGTGTTCCAGGCCAACTATGAGTTCCACCTCAGTGTTCTGCTCTACCTCAGTGTTCCACCCCACCTCAGAGTTCCACCACAGAGTTCCTTTCCACCTCAGTGTTTCACCTCACCTCAGAACTGTACTCTTTTGACGAAATTGAGAGATATGGATTTGGCTATGGATGGAGAGAACCAAAGTCCTAGATATTTTATATGTTTAGAATTCAACTGTGAATCCATCAGGACCCGAATCTCAAAGAAGATTTTCAGATCTCCAAGTTCACTTTGAATTCTAAACATATAAAATATCTAGGACTTTGGTTCTCTCCATCCATAGCCACATCCATATCTCTCAACTTCGATAAATGTATAGATAAATTACAAAAGCTTACTGCGAGGTGGCATCAGCTTCATCTCTCTTGGTGGGGTCGCTTAGACACCATCAAAATGATGCTCACCCCATAATTCTCTACATTATTTCTAATATAACACTACCTATACCAGATAAATACCTTCACAAGATTAACTCTATATTGGTAGCATTTTTATGGCATAACAAAAAACCAAGAATGGCAGTACAAAAATTAACACGTCCAAAATAAGGAGGTGTTAATTTTCCTCACTTTCCTAGCTATCATAAAGCATTTCAACTAAAATGTCTCTCACATTGGATTTCTTCTCACTCATCCAACACCCCACTATGGGTTGACCTTGAAGCTTCATTTTTAGCACCTTTTTCATTTCAAGAATTTCTTTCTTTTACTCGCAAACCGCACAAAAGTTGCGCACCAGTAATTAAATATTCATGTAAATTGCTACAGACCACTCTTTGATCCCACATGATCTTGAAACTTTTCTCCATTCCACAATGTGGCATAACAAACTTGTATTAATTAAAAATAAACCTATATATTGGAAAGTATGGAGATATAAATGTTTAATCTGGGTACATCAACTATTTGATCAAGGCTTACCTCTTCAATTTTCGCAAGCACAAGACCTATACCATTTACCGACTTCTTTCAAGCATACATTTTTCCCCCTGCAAAATGCAATCTCTGACTCATATGCTAAGTTCTCACATTCTCACTCCTCATCCTCCTTGCCTAACAACATTTGGAATAGTCTCCTATGTGTACACCAGAGGGCCTGTACTATTTATTCTCGTTTAACACAACCTCTTATAAATAGAGATAAATGTAAAACTGAACTTTCTTGGGAGACTGATTTGGAAATTTACTGGCCCATCTCTTTATGGAATAAAATATGGCAAAAAATAAGGAAATACTCCAGAGCGGCAAGCACTACCCAAACAATCGTTTTTATCTATAACGGACTGTTTTTTACACCTGCACACTTACACAGGATACACGTTGCTACTCCCAGTACAAGTTGGGAACAGGTTTGGTCTCAAATTAATACCATCTTGAATACCACAGCTCCCTTGTCCTTTACTAATATTTTCTTAGGTAGCGTATCCACTGATTGGCAAAAAAGCCCTTCACAATTCCGAATCATTGATGTACTACTAGCAGTTGCCTTTCACAGGTATCAAAGAATTGGAAGGATGCCTCCAAGTTGTCATACCTCGCCTGGTGGTATGCTATTTGCCACAATCACAGATTAGACACAATTCTAGTCCATCCAATCTCACTCGCCACAAAGCGATTACACCTATGGCCGACTGTCACACAATTTTTAGATAGTAGCGCAAAAAGATTCTTTATTCCTCACCCTTAATTACAAGAAGTTGCTAAGCCTCCTTGACTTCCTTTATTACGTATTTTCATACCTTATATATCTTTTTATTACTATATACATGACTACATATTGAAATGACATTAGTTTTCTTTTTGTCCTATACGTTATTTAACATGAACCAGTCTTTCCTTCCCTATAGTTTTGTTTATCTCTTAATGTACTTTTCTTTTCATATTTAATATAACCATGCATCATTAATATCCTGTATTTCTTTATATATTCTTGTACTTGTTTTTTCTTTCCTTCAATTAATTATATGTACGAAGTATTGTTGATAAATTATTTTTTCTTTAATAAACTCCCTTTTGAACTTAAGAACTGTACTCATTATAATACCCTGACTCCAGTGGAGACTTGTAGTTAAAAAGGAACAGGCTTAGTCAAGATCTGCTCTTGATAATTTCCACACTCACTTGATATTACAAAGGCTTATTCAGAACTCTGCTCTTCATAACTGAGCTCTGCTTCTGTGAAAAACCGTGACCAGCTCAGGGCTCTACTTATACTACCCGGACTCATTCACAGCGCAGCTCCTGCCAACCGAAAGGATTTCTTCTATAAGATGCAGGCCCAGAACTTGACCTGATATCATCCAGTTATTCATAGCTGGGGCCCTGAGGATGTATATTTCTTGTTTTATATAATTTTGTGTGAGGTGTGGGCCCTTGAGCTCACACCATCTATTGTTTAGTAAAATAAGGTTGGTAACTTGTAGTTATGTTGTTTGACGAAGCTTATTTTGGATGGTTTTATTTTTAGAACGAGCATACTGTTTTGTTTTCTGTAGCTCCTAGAACAATGTATTTGCAGTGGCGGATGCCTCTGAATGGGTGGGGGGGGCAGGGAAAGCCGGGTGAGAAAAAAAGAAAAGCATAATCTTACCTTCTCAGCCGCCGCACGCCTCTCCTCCGTCTGCTGCAATCACCGGAAGCATCAAGGCTTCCGGACTCTCCCAGCCAATTACGACGCTGCCTGAGCAGCATCGTGATTGGTTTGAGCGGCCTGTTTGGTCACTCCGGCAGTGCCTAGGGAGGCTGGGAATGTTCTCCACAGGGCTGTGCAACACAGCCCAATGGAGAACATGCCAAGTGCGCATGACAGTTTGGCCGCCCCTAGAGGACAGGTCAGGCTATTGTGCACACGTAGGGAGGGAGTGCAAACCACTCCTGCTCCATCTGCTGCCAACCAGCCCCGTCCCACCCGACCTGGCTGGAGCAAAGAAAAATTTAATTATGATAACCTCTTGTTATTATCATTTTATTTTTATTTTGCACGGCTCGAGGAGCAGTGGTGCGACGCTCCTCTGTATTAGTGGACGAGCCGCCACTGTGTATTTGTTACACCAGACATAGACAAGCTCAGGCTGCCTTTAAAGAATAAAAAGTCATTTTAATGACGAAAAAAAGAAAAGTAAAAGTTCGGACTTCTTGGTTTGATTATTGAGGGATTCTTAAAAATGTGCTTGCTGGCATCTTTCAAACACTTTGAGGGCCAATGTGTCTTATTTTGTAAAATGTGTAAAGTTTAGAACTGTTGCCAGAGATTTCCTTTACTTCGGTTAGTGTCAGGGCACCTTTGTCATGTATCCTCATTACAGTTTTCCATGATCACCACAAGGGTGTCACTAGGGTTCAAGTTAATATATGCTCCTATTTTGTAACCCACTGCAAACATATATCTGCGGATAGGAACATATCGGTTTGTCGGTGGTTCTTATT
This sequence comes from Lissotriton vulgaris, assembly GCF_964263255.1. Classification (NCBI taxonomy): domain Eukaryota; kingdom Metazoa; phylum Chordata; class Amphibia; order Caudata; family Salamandridae; genus Lissotriton; species Lissotriton vulgaris. Next base: position 272,841,265 of record NC_141698.1, on the reverse strand, counting down.
GTGATTTTACTCAATGACAATTACCTTTGCTGCCTCGAAACACACAGTTGATAATCAAAGAAACACACCTTTGAAAAGGCCTCACTATTGCCCCTTTCTAAACGTTGGGGTGCTTCAGCGCCTGCTGCTGCCTTTGTTCCAACCTGACTATAAGGAGATGTATAACAGAAGGAACATGTCCACATGCCCAATGTCAAGGGTGGCATCTTCAGCCAGTGCTAAGTGTTTTGGCCAGCTGTACTTTGCATTCTGGTATTTTTCAGCTAAAACACATAGTTAAAACAATCAATGAAACCCACAATACAATTTTTCATTGGCTAGAAAGCCAGAACAGGTTCAAGGTGTAATACAGGACATGGGCTACTTGGCAGTTCTGCACAAAGATGGACTGAAGGAAACTATACAAATAAAAGTGAATTTCCTTATTTTACCAATTTGAAATGTTTATATTTTGCTGCGTTAGTGGTTTCTCTGATTTTTCGGTGTAGTGTATACAGAACAGTAGCAGCTTCAAGTATTTTCTTTTACTGTTCTCTTCTGAAATACTTCATAGCCAGTTTGTACATTTCGTTCCAGATACATATCTTTCCATTTAACACAAAAAGGGGATGCAGTTTTCTGGAGGGGGGGGAATGCTTGAGGATGGATCCGAAGAACTGATCAGAAGGACCCGGGGGAATCCCTGTGAACAGATCTGAATGGCCTCACACACCCAGGAGGGCGTCATGCTTTATCGCAGGGCACTCCTCATAGAGCCGGCACTGTAAGGCTTGACGGGCCCTTCATTGGGGGCTCTTTAGTGGAGATCTTTTGATCTAGCCCAGGGTTCTCCAAATTCGGTCCTGGAGGGACAGATCTATGCCAGATTTTTCAGATAATTACATTTATCTAAATGGGGATATGTTGAAAATCTGCCATGGATCCGTTCCTCCAGGACTGTCTTTGGAGAACCCTGATCTAGCCGTATGGTGAATGCAAGTGAGAAGGTATTGGTGTAGGGTGGTGCTCAAGTGATTTATAAGAGTCTAAGGGAGGCGAAAGGAGCATTTAATATGATGGCCCCCTTGACACAATAAAAACAGCATGGTTATCTGTCGCACTTATGTACTGAGATAGCTCAAAAGATAAACATGTTTCATGCCTAGGTGCCAGCAGGGTCAGTGGATTTCTTCAGGTCCAGGTAACTGTACCTACCTTACTACGGATTGGAACCAAGACATACTTGCAGGTAACCAATCCAGAGTAGTTCACCTGCACCTGCTGTGGTGCAGGAAGGACAACCCGTCAGGAGGGATAGAGATAATCCCTTGGGAAAGCAGAGGGCCACATCTTGCTGTGGGAACCCAAATGAACCACGCAGTCTGTTTGCCAGGACCTACCCTCCTCTGCCAACCAGTAGGTGTTGGTTCCGTGCCATACATCACTGTAATGTATGTGCGAAAAATTACAGTGACTAGCAGCAACATATTGACATCTTTGTACTGTATGACTCCGATATTTTCTGGGAGCAATGGATTTATTTTCTACTAGACCAAAACCAATGAAAACAGGAAATGCTGAAGAAATAACTCAGTAAACAAGTACAACCCCTTTCCAAAAGCATCAGTCACGCACAAAGTTAGTATTTCCTCCTCACACTCCGCATCCCACAATACCTCCAGTAGGCTTTTATCACTTTGCTGTATTTGTGAATGCCCACCTTAATAGGGTGGTAAAAGGAGATGAGTAAAGTACATAAAAAGTCAATTCAATTAGAAAAACAACTCGAGAGAGACGGTGTATTAAATGAAAAGTAAACTTGCAAACAAAGAGCAAGTTAAATGAGGTAGTTGTTCAGATGAATATCTGGTCAGAACAATTAAAGGAGGAGTTTGGGGGACGTGAAGTAATGCCAGTGAAGTAGTGAAAAAGATGAAGTTGTGGTTGGGGAAACCACACGTGTACCTAATAGCCTGATGACCTTTATTTACCAGGGTGTCATGAATGAGAATGCCAATAGTTCAGCTGAAAGATTAATTTTTGTTCTAAAACACTGAAAGGCCACTCTTGTGGACTCTCATTTCTTGAGATAACTTAACAAGACCACACGAATTGAAGACCTTGCAGTGATATTCCAGACAGAAGACAACAGACAACAGACAACATTCCTAGCACTCCTGCCCAGGGTATAACTGCCACTGAATAACTCCCCATGTACATGCTCCTGCAGGAACACCTGAAATTCTATCAGCTGTTCCAAAGAGCACCTGCAAATATCAAGGTCTCACATGCTCAAAAGAGCTTGGAACAGCCATCTTGCACGTTTATATTGAGTAGGGATTTTGTTGCTGTTCATGATGACTTGCAGATCATTACTGGAGACCTAGAGATGTCTTTTTTTTTTTTTCTACGACTGTTCAATTGAATCTTTAGTCTGTTTCAACCTGTGCTCCTTTAAAGGTTTAAAATCAACTATCCATCAGTTTTTCACTTACGACTAGGCACTGTCCTATTCAGCAGTCAGAGGATAAAATACTTCGTTTTCTTATTTAGATTTAAGAGGATACATTCACTGGGAGTGGGAACTTCACATGTCACATTCTAAAAGCAGTGCTAGTTAAAGCATGGCGGTTAGCTAGAGACACACCTCTTGCAAAGAGAACCTACATGAGACAACACTCAATTTAGGATTGACAATCCCCAATAGTCTTCTGCTGTTGGTTTTTAAGAAAAAGACCTGACTGAGTAGTGCTCCTGGTGCATTCTGGTCAACATGGTCCATCTTTGCAAAGATGCAGTTCTTCCAGTGAAGAAAAGGTGGATAACAATTAATTTCTTCCAATATTTTATTTTCTTAGCCCCAAGCGGTTGTATGACTTAACAACTACTGCCTAAACCACGACTTCTGGATCAACGAAGGCTAAACCACGACCATTACTTAACCACTACATTTTAAACCACTACACCATAAACCACGAAAAAATTACATTTAATGTCATTTTTTCTAAAATACTATTTTAGATGTTTTCAAAAACGAGCACACTGATCATATGCTGTTCGTTTTAAAATTAAAGCAACACTGCCATCTTCTGACATAGACTGGTAATTTATGTTAATTAATTTCTTCAACCTTATGTTTTTTTTTTTTTACTTTTAATCTTCACGTACTTTTCAATCTATATATATATTTGTATTCGTATTTGTGGGGGGGGGGAGTCGCCCCACACCCCCCATTTACCCTTTAAAACGTTTTCCTAGCATACTCCGGTGTTCTATAAATCGTGGTTCCATCCTTCGTTGTTCCTTCTTTCGTGGATTTTACCTTCGTGGTTCAGCCCTCTTCGTTGTTTAATCTTCGGTGTTCAGGTGAGCCGTTCTTGAAACATCGTGGTTTAGGATGTTTCCCGCCCCAAGCACATGTTTCATTCTTCATGAGCTCTTTGGTGAAGAACAGCAGGTATTGAGCACCAAACTTGCTTGCAGCGTAAAATTGAAAGACCAGTCCCGCCTTACCTGTTCATCAAACAGCATGTTGCTGCAAGTGTCTTCTCCATCTGGTGCACAGCCATTCACCCAGAGAACCATTTTATGCAAAACAGCCTCCCCATGCGTCTACACTCACTACTAGCCTTCAAAATGATGTTTAACAATCACAGACAGTTTTTCCCATAGGGTGGCTGTAGGAAGCTGGCTCTATATTTACTATACCAAATCTACAGTGCGCGTATTGTCCAGTGGATCCCCAGAGGCTTACATAGGCTTAAGTAGATAACACTAAAAGCTTTATTTGTGGTAGTGTGGTTGAGCAGTTATGCTTATCAGAGGGCTGTGTTAAGCATTTATTGTGCACACTAAGGCAAGAAATGATTGCACACGCTTAAAGACTGAATCCAGACCAATTGTTTTGTATAAAAAGGTAATATTTGGTTATTTTATTTCTGGAACCAAGAAGTACTCAGTTGCAGGAAAGCAACAGTTTTTAAAGTAGTAATACTTTTCAAAATGCAGTAGGAATAGATTTGCAAGGCAGTAGAAATGTTTTACAGTCTTAGAAATACATGTGTGATACCAGGTTAGAACAGTCAAAGTTTGGAATAGAAATAGATGAACTTTGGCATGCAATTCATTCCTAAGGGAGGAAAACAGTGTTATGTATTAATAGGTAACTGCACAACTTGCTTTTCCAGTCTTCGAGGGTTTAGAACAACCCTTGGAAGGGTTCAGTGTATGGTAGGTGCTGCACCACGAGCTGCACTGCGGGGCCGGGTGCTTATATCACTATAATAATAATAATAATAATAATAATAATAATAATAATAATAATCCACATTTGTAAAGCGCACAATCACCCATCAGGGTCTCTAGGCGCTGGGGGCTATCGGGAAGATTAAGCAAGCTCTTGCCCAGAGTCACATGGTGCTGGGCTAATCTGCCGCCGGTGCCAGGGATCCAACCGTGATCCCCAGATTCCGGAGTCAGTCGCCCTAGCCGTGGCGCCACACCTCTTCCCTCCGATCACTGAGCCAAGTGTTAGTCAACAGAGACTGGGGCACCCAATCAGGTGCGGGATTCAGTATCTACACCACGATGGTCAACACCGGCAATTATATTTTCCCTCACGGTCAGGGGAGAGCAACAAGAATGAATAAGATTTGTGAGACCGCTAACACCGTTATCTGCACAGTCGTTGTCAGCATGTTACTGTAGATCAAATGGAGGCACCACCAACTCAGCAGTTACGGTCGTGGAAATAGACATGCATAGGTGATGGAGGAGTTTCGCCTTCATCGGACCATCACGGTGAAGCAGCGGTTGTGCAAGCAATGCAAGAGGAGGCCAACAGGGCCACTGGCTGAGGGGATACGGGCTCTTGAGAACAGAGATGTAAACAGCTGGGGTTGTTGGACCGAGAGGATCTCTCTAAGTTGTGGAGGCTGTCTAGCTGCTGGCCTTTCTTCTTGCAGACCAAAAATATCAACAAAGGGAGTGAAGAGGTGGTGCAACAAGGCACCGCGGTGGGCTAATCCTCCTCTTATGAACGTCTAAATAATCAACAAAGACCACCTGAAACAGACATACAATACATATTCCGATGGTGTTGGAATACACTCAGTGTGTTAAAATACCCCTCACACACCAAAAGGGCCCTTGGTGTCATGCTTCATCATCGGGGTCTTCCCGCCCCCGCTGCGGGACGGGGCAGTGCTGCGACAAGCGGCTACGCCGGAGCACCTTTTAATTGTGAGTACTATGTGAGTGATAATGGAGTGAGTGTCAGTGAGGTCAGAAGTGATGAACAGTGAAATTAAAGTTAAAAAATACCTGGCCTGGTGTTTAGAAAAAATTATTTAATAGGCACTGGCTGGTATCGTTAAAAGGGGTGAGGCGGAGTGCAAGATCGGGTTACTAGTCTTGCTCTCCTGTGTGGGTCAACATGTTTCGGGGCGACATGCCCCTTCGTCAGGACCGGGATGTATAGATCCCCCTGTCACTCACTAATGCGCTCCCACAGATAGAGAGTGTTGTGTTTGATCAATGTGTATAAATAATTTAAATACACGTGAAAGAAGCTCGGTCAGTAATACTGATGATGTAAGCCTGCAAGGATAAGAACACAGGATTTTAGAAAGAGCGCGGATCCCAATGCGCTTTACTAATGAATACCTGTAAGGAATGAAAATACACATAGGGGAAGAAAACACACTTTAGGCTGTTACATGTCACGCCAAAGACTTCTTAGGGGGACCTGGATAGCCGGATATGAAAAAGACAAAATATATAGAACTGTGGAGAAAAGCATTCATGGGCTTATTGCCTGGCTGGCCGAGGATTTCCCGGAGGGGCCAGGTAACTTCACAGGGTGCAAATGGGAAGGAAAAAACACACATAAAAATGTATACATACATACACACACCAATATAAAGCATCAAAAACTAGCAAAGAGATGCTTATTCACTTTTTATACATACTTATTGAATGATGAGACAATGCCCCATGAGCCAAGCTGGGCGAAGGGTATAGAGGGTCCAACTGTGGGGAGACATGGAGAGATAATGCCAGGACCTAGATTAGCTTTTTACCCTGAGTGAATTAAGGTAGTGTATACCAGGTCAGGACTGTCGGCTATGCCGTACTTACTCAACCCCCACACCTCAGTGCTTCCTCCTTCGTCAGTGGCTTCCGTGGTAATGGTAAGCCGGGGCAGGGCGGGTCTTATATAGTGAGGCCGTGGCTTGTTAGCAGAGCCTTAATTAATTAACTCGAAACCGATGTGCGTGTTCGGTCGAGTGGTTTGGGCGTGTGACCAGAGCGGCCATTGTTAAATGTCCGAGGTCGGCTGGGCCGGGATAGGTATTGGCAAGGGTCGGTTGCATTTCCCTTACGATAGGTAGTAGTTGGCGGAGGGGGTGGGTAGAATGCTAGGATACATCCCAGGTCCGCTCTGATGCTAGTATCTGCGTGTCAGGCGACACATGTGCCTGCGCGGTGAAGTGTCTACACTCCGCGCATGCGCAGTAGAGCTGCATAGTGACTATCTTGTCGCGCATGCGCGGGAGGGAGGTGTTCCTCCGCGCTGCTCATCAGGAGCCTGGGGGGGTTTTTTGCCAATGGAAATACGGAGGGACGCTTATGAAGATGTATAAATCATTGTCAAAGCGGAACATGTGTTATTTACCAACTGTCCTGTAGGCAGAGGTTGTACATGGGTGAAGACTGATATTCTCAAATTATGTTCCACTTACTTATAGTACAGAAGACGAGTACTTATCTAAAAGACACGAAAGCAGTCCTACAGTTGGTAAAAGAGATACCTTTTGACCCCGAACACGACCTCCTGTTGGGACTGGATGTAGAGAGTCTCTACACGAGTCTCCCCCACCGAGAGACTCTAGAAATTATTGAGGAAGTCCTGTTCTCAACCCCATGGGCGTACCACACCCCGAGGCAAGTGGTCCTTGAATGCATCTCCATGACCCTAAAAAAGAATTTCTTCATGTATGAAAACACATACTACCTACAAAAACACGGCACGAGTATGGGCAGCACCTGTGCGCCGAGCCTAGCAGGGCTCTATGTGCACCATCTCGAAGCCACCAGAATCCTGAACGACCAGAACCCCTATAAGAACCATGTGGTCGCATGGAAAAGATACATAGATGACGTATTAGTCATCTGGAGGGGTGATCAAAACTCTGTGGTACAATTCATGACTTGGCTGAACCAACAAGATCGGTTCCTCAAGTTCACCCACACAGCCTCTAATGAAAACCTTGTTTTCCTTGATTTGAATATCTACCCCTCTAATGGCAAACTAGAGACATGTACTCATTTCAAGCCCACGGCTAAAAACAGTCTGTTACTATATAGTAGCTTCCATCCACGACATCTACGTGACAATTTACCCTATGGCCAGTTCCTTCGCCTTAGGCGTAATTGCAGCGCTATCCAAGATTTTAAAACCCAAGCAGCTGATTTGAAAACTAAGCTCAGTAACAGGAACTATCCTAGCAAGGTAGTCAACAAGGGTTTTAAGAGAGCACGGAACAACAACCGAGATGCCCTTTTGGAAACTACAGCAGAAAAAGAACAAGACCAACGCCCGATTTGTGTCACAACGTACAACACCAATTCGAACCAGATCACAAAAATTGTGAACAGACACTGGAAAATTTTGAATTGCGGAAAACTAGATTTCCCAAAACCAATGTTTGCCCACAGGCGTGGTAAGAACCTGAAGGATCTGCTGGTCCACACGAGACCTAAACAACTCACGAACGAGAGACCCTCTGCCATTTCAACCATTGGAGGGCACCACCCATGTGGCTCGTGCACATCCTGTCAATATACAAAAAAAAGTCGTAACATAACTTTTTCTAACAAATCCACATGGGAACAACGTTGCTTTACCAACTGCAATAGCCGGAATTTGGTCTATTTGATCACCTGCCCATGTAAAAAAGAGTACATTGGCATGACCACACGACCGGTCAAGATACGAATGGGCGAACATCGAAGCAACGTACGTTGCAAAAAAACTACCACAAGAATGGCCACCCACTATGCCACAATGGGTCACAGTATAGACGATCTGCAATGGACAGTCATAGAAGCCTACGGGAGTGACAAGGACCTTCTTGCAAAAGAGCAACGTTGGGTCTATCGCTTGGGCACGCATCTCACAGGATTAAATGACGATATTCCTTGGTCGCAATTTAAGGCATGATTAAAACCTAAGCGAGTTCCATAGTTCGGGACCTTAATACAGTACTAATATAAAACTCAACACCATCGTGTCCCACCAGCAATCACAGAAACCTGCAATGTGGTCCTGGCCGACATGATGTGTAAATATGTATGAAAATCTCGAATTTTTATTTTATTTATTCCTTTTTACAAACTGTGTGCAAAAAATAAGAGTTTTTCGCTCTGAATAGCTGTAACCTAACAAGAGCCTCTTTATTTTCCCACCTATAAGTAAGTGGAACATAATTTGAGAATATCAGTCTTCACCCATGTACAACCTCTGCCTACAGGACAGTTGGTAAATAACACATGTTCCGCTTTGACAATGATTTATACATCTTCATAAGCGTCCCTCCGTATTTCCATTGGCAAAAAACCCCCCCAGGCTCCTGATGAGCAGCGCGGAGGAACACCTCCCTCCCGCGCATGCGCGACAAGATAGTCACTATGCAGCTCTACTGCGCATGCGCGGAGTGTAGACACTTCACCGCGCAGGCACATGTGTCGCCTGACACGCAGATACTAGCATCAGAGCGGACCTGGGATGTATCCTAGCATTCTACCCACCCCCTCCGCCAACTACTACCTATCGTAAGGGAAATGCAACCGACCCTTGCCAATACCTATCCCGGCCCAGCCGACCTCGGACATTTAACAATGGCCGCTCTGGTCACACGCCCAAACCACTCGACCGAACACGCACATCGGTTTCGAGTTAATTAATTAAGGCTCTGCTAACAAGCCACGGCCTCACTATATAAGACCCGCCCTGCCCCGGCTTACCATTACCACGGAAGCCACTGACGAAGGAGGAAGCACTGAGGTGTGGGGGTTGAGTAAGTACGGCATAGCCGACAGTCCTGACCTGGTATACACTACCTTAATTCACTCAGGGTAAAAAGCTAATCTAGGTCCTGGCATTATCTCTCCATGTCTCCCCACAGTTGGACCCTCTATACCCTTCGCCCAGCTTGGCTCATGGGGCATTGTCTCATCATTCAATAAGTATGTATAAAAAGTGAATAAGCATCTCTTTGCTAGTTTTTGATGCTTTATATTGGTGTGTGTATGTATGTATACATTTTTATGTGTGTTTTTTCCTTCCCATTTGCACCCTGTGAAGTTACCTGGCCCCTCCGGGAAATCCTCGGCCAGCCAGGCAATAAGCCCATGAATGCTTTTCTCCACAGTTCTATATATTTTGTCTTTTTCATATCCGGCTATCCAGGTCCCCCTAAGAAGTCTTTGGCGTGACATGTAACAGCCTAAAGTGTGTTTTCTTCCCCTATGTGTATTTTCATTCCTTACAGGTATTCATTAGTAAAGCGCATTGGGATCCGCGCTCTTTCTAAAATCCTGTGTTCTTATCCTTGCAGGCTTACATCATCAGTATTACTGACCGAGCTTCTTTCACGTGTATTTAAATTATTTATACACATTGATCAAACACAACACTCTCTATCTGTGGGAGCGCATTAGTGAGTGACAGGGGGATCTATACATCCCGGTCCTGACGAAGGGGCATGTCGCCCCGAAACATGTTGACCCACACAGGAGAGCAAGACTAGTAACCCGATCTTGCACTCCGCCTCACCCCTTTTAACGATACCAGCCAGTGCCTATTAAATAATTTTTTCTAAACACCAGGCCAGGTATTTTTTAACTTTAATTTCACTGTTCATCACTTCTGACCTCACTGACACTCACTCCATTATCACTCACATAGTACTCACAATTAAAAGGTGCTCCGGCGTAGCCGCTTGTCGCAGCACTGCCCCGTCCCGCAGCGGGGGCGGGAAGACCCCGATGATGAAGCATGACACCAAGGGCCCTTTTGGTGTGTGAGGGGTATTTTAACACACTGAGTGTATTCCAACACCATCGGAATATGTATTGTATGTCTGTTTCAGGTGGTCTTTGTTGATTATTTAGACTTTCTTCTTGCAGGCCAGAGTCACGTCGACACAAGTCAAGTGTCAGTCCTCTACCCATGTGTTCTTGGGGTTCTTTTGCAGCAGTGAGTCACGTCGACAAAAGGTGTCGGTCCTCAAATGCAGCGGTTCCTGTACCAGCCGACACCGGGGACTAGAGCCTCTAGCCCAAAGGGAGGTTCTTGGCGATTTGGAGAAGGCTGTAAGGTCTCCAGGTTTCTTGGAGGCCTTGCAGGGTTTCTGGAGGACAGCAGGTCAGGTTGTCGAGCAGCTTGCAGGTGGTGGAGTTCTTGCTGAGTTCTGTCTGCAGTGGTTCAGTTTCTGGTTCAGCAGCGGTTCTCTTCTGTCTTCTTCTTTGGTCCGTCAAATCTAAGGATCAAGGTTCAGGGGTGCCCGTAAATACTGAATATAGGGGCATTAGAGGTACGGGCAGATATAGCTAATGAGCTACTTGCTTTTAGGGTGACTACACCCTTAGAATGTCCCCTCTCTGGGGAGGGGGCATCCCCTAACCTTATTGGGTTGAATAATTCCATTCAAGGGTGAGGATTACCTAAGGAGGGGGTCATCTCGGTCCAGTGATCCCTAGGCGTGGTCCTGGCAGAGAGGGGACAGACCTCTTCTGACTACTAATTTTCCTGCTGACCTTGCCACCAAAAGTGGGGCTTGGTCAAGGGGGTGGGGCAACTTTCCTAGTTGGAGAGGCCCTGGCTAGCATATCAAATAGCAGGAAGCCTTTGAGGCTCACCGCCATGAATGCTATTCCTGCTTGGGGGTTAGGTGTGAAACACCTCCACCCCAAGCAGCCTTTGTTCCTGACCCAAGAGAGCACAAGGGCTCCCATCTCAGGGGGTCAGAAACTTGTCTTTGTGTGGCAGGCTGGTGCAGACCAGTCAGCTGGACAGTTGGTAGTTTTTCAAGGGGCATCTCTAAGCTGCCCTCTGAGTGCATTTTATAATACATCCAACACTGGCATCAATGTGGGTTTATTCTGCTGAAGAGTTTGATACCAAACTCCTTAGCATTCCGTAAAGCCATCATGGAGCCGTGGAGTTCCTAATGACAAACGCCCAGCCCAGGTACTCAATATGGCTCCACTGCACTTACAATGTCTGTGAATGGCACAGACATTGTATGCAGCTGTGCCTTCACCTGTGGTATACTGCGCCCCACCTTAGGGCTGTGGGGCCTGCTAGAGGGGTGACTTACCTAGGCCACAGGTAGTGGTTGGTGGGTATGCCACACAGGGATGTGTGCCATGTCGACTGTTAAGTTTTGTCTGCACCAAAACACAGAGTCTGCAATTGCAATGGGTTTGTGTTTGGTAAGGGGTCTCAGAAAGTGGCACAATATGTGCTGCAGCCCTTAGAGACCGTCTCTGGTCACAATGCCTTGGTTCCACTGGTACCTTTTACACGGGACGTATATGTGAGTGGGAGGTGTGCCAATCAGGAAAACAAAAGAACAGTTTTGGGAAATAACACAGGCACTGGGAACCTGATTGGCAGGGATCCAGTGCACACTCAAAGTGCATCAGCTATCAGGCAAAAACTGGGGAGTAACCATGCAAAAAGGGGCACTTTCCTACAATGGCCACCCCACTCTGTGTCATTACAGGCAAGATTTCCAGTTGCATCGCAAGTTATTCAACTTCGCAGCCATCTGTCGATTTATACACACTTCGAGACACCTGGGCCCCTTTGGGGACTGTATAAGTCCAAAGTGTTGAAGCCATGTGGCACATAGCTTTTAAACTGTGTGGGACATTTTCAGCCAGGATACATCACTCTGCCTGCTGCCATACACCAATCCATGTCAGAAAACACCAAAGGTGTCAGCAGACTTGCTTTTTTGTGCCACATCTGTGCAAGCCACCACCCCCCCCCCCCCCCACACCCAAATGAACCAATGACCTTCGCTATCGCGAGATCTCTCCTTTCCACTACACCCCAAAAGCTGCTTTGGCCTCCAAGCCAAAGGAGACTCCTACTCTTATGCGCTATAGGTGTGTTACACCTGGCAAGGAGGACAGTGTTTTCGTGGCACTGCCAGCGTATGTGAGGTGAGCCTCTCGCTTTTTGACCAACTCTTCCCCTCCTTACTCCCCTCCTCTGCAACCGGATTTCCCCCTGTCTCTCCTTCCAGCTCCACCCATTACTCCCTTTCTCCCCCGCCGACCCCACCCCACTCCAATTGGCTGCACTCTCGAGAAACACAGGTCGGCCCTCTTCCCTCCCCGCCCCAACTCACCTCATCTCCTATTCCTCCCCCCTCACAGTATGTCCCCTCCCACATTACTTCAGCCTTACCACTAGCTAATACGCTCCTCGTCCCATCTGTACTATCGCGATACTCAAATCTCTTCTCCTCCCCCATACTTCTCCCTTTCACCCCCCTTCTTAGTCCACCTCTCCTCCAACCCTCTCCCCCGATTAACGTTCCCTATGCTCCCCTTATCCCTCCTTTCATCCCTCCTCTCCACCCCTGCATCCCCTCGCCATTCATCCCGTTTTCGCCACATTCCCACTGCATCTCTCTCCTCCCTCCTACTCCTCCAGTACTGCTGCACTACCCCCTTTCTCCTCGTAGTAACCCATCCCATCTCCAACCCTCGGGCCCAGCAGGACCACTTCCCTTCCACAACTTCCCTCTCTCTCAACCCCCCTCACTCTGCCAGATGACCGTTCCCTCACTTCCACCTCTCCTAACTGACAGGACCTCCACAACCACTGCACCTCGCTTCCTCCCAAACCTCCTACATTCCCATGACGCCACTCAGGCATCTCCCCTCCTACTTCCCTACCGCCGTGTTCCGCACCTTTCTCCCTCTAAATTTGTCCTTAACTCCTCTCCCTCCTGCAACACCAACAATGACAACTCTCCCTTAACGCCCAATTCACTTGCTCCTCCTGTGAACCCCTCACCCCAACTTACCTCCTGTCCCCCACCTCTCCCCAACTTACCTCCTGTCCCCCCACCTCTCCCTGCCTTCCACCACCAATACCACCACCCCTTGTCTCAATCGAGCCACCCAACCTTCCGTGCTCTGCCTCATTCTCACTGGAAAATACGCTAGGCTCTCTGATCACCTCCATCTCCCAGCTTACAGCTGCCATTTCACTTCTATGCTCTAAGATCTCCACCCATCCATGCACCTCTACTCCCTCCCAACTTCCCATGAGATGCACCTCGCCCCTTCACCCCAATACAGCCAAGCCCAACCTCTCGTCTGCTAACGTCTTTAACTCACACAAGCCCTTGAACGCCACCCTCCTTCAACAGACATACCCTAGCAACCCCACTATCTACACTATTCCGACCATCACCTCTGTCAGAACAAAGCATCCACCTAAACCTTCCCGAGCACCCCCACATAAGTACAATATCCCGATCACCCTTCAGAGCCCAAGTGCCCCCGTCACCAAAACAGTCTTGACAGAGCTGCGCTGTATGCTTCACAACTGCAGATCTGCAGTAAAACACAAACTTGAAATCTCCGATACCATCACCCTTCACAAACTTGACATGCTCTTCCTCACAGAGACCTGGTTCAAAGATACCTCTCACTCTATGTTTGACCTCCTATTACCCACAGGTTACTCCATATTTAGGAATGACAGAACTGACAACACGGGGGGAGGTGTTGCAGTCATCTTTAGAAACGCCCTCCAACTTAAGGCTTCTCCAATCAGTTCCTCCCTCACCTTTGAATGCCTTTCTCTTGAGCTTCAATTGAAACACCATCCACCGCTCAGATTCCATATCATTTACCGCCCGCCTCGTAGTGGCCCTTCGTTTATAGAAGATCTCACTGACTTCATCAGCGACCAATACACACAAAGTGACAATCAGACCTTCGTGGGTGATTTTAATCTACACTGGGGCGTACTGCAAGACTCCTCTGCGAACTCTCTGGCCACCTTCCTCTCTACAAACGATCTTATCCAACACTGCATTGAACCAACCCACTCTAAGGGCGCAATCCTGGACCTTGTTATTTCTAAAGCAGGCATGCTTTCTACCTCTACCCCAATCCATGTAGATTGGTCTGACCATCACCTCATCCCATTCTCTCTTCAACTTTCACACTCGATAACTCTTGGCCAACCCAAGAGGGCCATCTCCTGGTTCCGTGATGCCAAAAATATTGATGTCGGTCCCCTCTGTGAATCAGCTTTGCTTTCACTTTCAAGGCTAGACCCAAACATAGCTGTTGACGATCTCACCTCCCAATGCCTCACAGTGCTTGCAGCTGAAATTAATGACGTCGCTCCACTCAAAAGCAAAAGGATAAGGCCCACTCCCTCAGCACCTTGGTTCAACAAATCCCTTTATGAGGAAAGGAAGCAGCTAAGATTTCTGGAGAAGCAATGGAGACAAGTGCCCTCCACAGACAATTTAGCCATGCTTCGCACAGCAAGATCCAAGTACCACAAGCATATCTTCCTTGAGAAAGCGGCGCACTTCAAAACCCTCCTTGACTCCGCCAAAAATAGACCCAAAAAACTTTTCGATCTCATCAAGATTCCGAGCTGCTCTCCCCCATCCTCCGAGGTGGAGGATTCTACTAAAAGAGCAGCGGACTTCGCTATTTTCTTCGATGAAAAAGTGAAATCACTTGTGGATCAGGTCGCTCATCCTACACCTCCAGAGGAGCGCAAATCCTTAGCCATTTGGCAGAGCTTTGACCCCATCTCTGAAGATGCCCTTCTCAAGTGCATACGCGAAACAAAGCCCTCCAACCATTCTCTTGACCCTATCCCCAGTGCCATTGCCTTGGACTTCTATACCCATTCCCTTTCCTATTGGACCACTCTGATCAACCTCTCCCTCTGGCAAGGCTCCCTTCCTGTCTCCTTCAAAACTGGGCAGGTCACCCCTCTGCTTAAAAAGCCCACTGCTGATGCGAAGGATCTCAACAACTTCCGCCCAATCACTAACCTTCCCTTCCTTGCGAAGATCACAGAAAGATGTGTAGCAAAACAACTCTCTCGTCATATCAAGGACAATGATCTTCTTGACAATTGCCAGTCTGGCTTCATCCAAAACTGCAGCACTGAAACAGCCCTACTGCAAGTGGTTGATGACGCACTGAGGATACTCGATTCGGGGGGGTCCTGTCTTCTAATTCTCCTTGACCTCTCCGCAGCCTTTGACACTGTCAATCACAACACCCTCCTCAATATCCTTCAACAGAGAATGGGCATGGAGGGCACTGTGCTTAAATGGTTTGCATCCTTCCTCTCTGACAGATCCCAAATGATCAAAATAGCGAACAGTCTTTCTTCTCCTGTGGCGGTAGGTCAGGGTGTTCCTCAAGGCTCTATACTTGCACCCACATTGTTCAATCTCTACTTAGAACCACTGGGAAACCTCCTAAGCAAATCCGGGATTCACTATCATCTCTATGCAGACGATACTCAACTCTACCTCAAGGTTGCCTCCACTCATGATCTCTCCTTCCTAAGCTCTACTCTGGACTCCATCCAAAACTGGATGTCAACTCATCAACTGATTCTGAATCCCTCCAAAACTGAATTCCTCCTCTTCTCCTCCTCACTCTCTCCTCCCCCGGTCCAATCATGGATGGATCAGATGAATCTACTAAACAATAAACCCAGCATTGTCGACAGCGCTAAATCCCTTGGAGTCATTCTAGACAAAAAACTCAACCTTACTCCCCACATCAATTCTATTGCTAAATCTGCTCGTTACCAACTGCGCCTTCTTTGGGGAATCCGACGCTTCTTCCCGGAGCAGGACCTCATCACCCTGGTGCAATCGCTGGTCCTCTCCAGACTTGACTACTGCAATTCTCTTCTTACTGGCCTTCCCAAATCTCACCTGTCCCCACTTAAGTCTGTTTTCCATTCTGCAGCTCGCTTCATCTATGGGGCCAAAAGAAGCGATCACATCACACCAATGTTATCCAACCTCCGCTGGCTTCCCTTCGAGGCTAGAGCTATCTACAAGACCGCTTGTATCACCCACAAAGCCTTGCACTCCTCCTCTCCTCGCTACCTGGCGAATAAACTGAAACTCTCTGGAGGCTCTAGACCCTCACGCAATGCGGAGAATCTACTACTTGAACCTCCCACTTTCAAGAAGGAGAGAACAATGGCCCAATCCTTTTCAGGCAACGCAGTGAGAATCTGGAACTCCCTTCCGCCTCAGCTCCGGACCACCGCCTCCTCCCAGGCCTTCAAAAGGGACCTCAAAGTTCTCCTCCTCCAGAGACACCTCCAAAAGTAATTCACGTCCTCTTGTTATTTGGAGGAAGGCTTCCCATAATTTCCACGACCATGGAAGTGCCTTCCCAGTGTATTCCTGGGGTTGGAGTGTCTGCCTCTTTGGAGTATTTTCCATGTACCTGTGTTTTGTGCCCTTTTGTAACATGCACACACCACTTTGCCCTTGTAACACACGATCTGCGACCTCTCACATGTTTTTACCTTTGATACTGGCACAAGTGCCACCTCTGCCTACATAACACTTGTTCTTGTGCCGGAGTGTCTAGCACCTTTTGCAGTATTATACCCCAAAAGATACTTTGTCTTCTCTTGTAACTGCACACTTGTCACTTTTTCCTCCTGTGCACTTTTTACTACCTCATGTATTTTTGGATGCGCACAATTTTTACTACCTCATGTATTTTGTTTGCTCACAATTGTCACTATTACCTTTACTACCTCATGTTTTTTGACTGCTCACAATTTTTACTACCTCATGTATTTTGTTTGCTCACAAATGTCACTATTACCTTATGTACTGTAACGTATGCGTTTGCAATCTGTTCTTTTGTAATGTTTCTCATTATGTTTCATTTCTGTTCCTTATGTGAAGCGCTCTGACACCTTCGGGTAAAGTCCGCGCTATATAAAAATGCATAAATAAATAAAATAAATAAAGTGCCCATATGTCCACAGATTCTTGGGTGGGAATGTGCGCATAGCTGCAATGGGTTCTAGTATAACATATCCTATGAAGGATAAAAATAGCATGCAATGCCCCTAAAATGTTATCCCAAACTGGCTCTTGCTGCAGTGGGATGTCAGATGACCGAATACCAAGGCTGTCTTGCTCTTGATTTCATCTCATGCCTTTTTCACCAACCATCCAGCACTTCCTATATCTGTGTCACTCCTGCATGTTCTTTACTTTTCCTTTACTGTCCTGTACACCTATATATTTATCTTCCTTCAAACTCTTAGTGTAGTCAATCTGATGTTGAAAAATGAGTCCCGGTGATAAGCACCGGGAAAACGAAGCACTTATTTATTATGACCTTTTCTTAAAACGTTGATTTCAGGGGTTTCGCTGCGAGGTTTATCCCTGCTTTGGCCTGAGGGTGGCACTAGAAGATAATACACATACAGTACTTGCATTTATCTTTCTAAACCTTGGTTGCCTGCCGCTGATAAGAGAACGGTTGCGAAACTATCGATCTCTGAAGAGTAAGGTACCTCTCGTGATCACATCTTTTTGTCGTGCTGTTCTCGGCATTATGTCAGTAGTTCTCTTTTATTAGTAGGTAAGGTGATTCTGCACGTTTCCCCTTTCTTTGCTGTGGTTTTCAATTGTAGCTTTTAGCGTTTTCTTTGACGTTTCGGACGGTTTGTTTTTAAAGTTGAAGATTCTCAAACATTACATTGTGGGAGGGCGGATTTATCTGTGCTGGTTTTGGCGGATCCGTGGATTAACATATCCACTCGTGCGATATTTTTGACCCCAGGGTCACAGGTTCAATCTTTGGGGCCCCACTCCGCCTTTCAGCCTTACTAGGTCGATAACATTAGTACTACTGCGTAGTGTGACAATAATAATAAATATTTGTTAACAGTACCAAAAGACGCCACAGGGAGTGAGCTCTAACCTTTAATGTCAATGAGTAAAAGACGGCCACTTGTTGCCACGAATATTCCCACATATCGATGACCGGGGTTCTGATCCAGTTACAATGTTGCCGCGGTTTAGAGCAGGGTGCAACAGAAGTCGTGAAAAGACGCAAAACGGATCCCCTGGCCTGGTGCATCAGGTTTTTCCATTCTATGTCACTGGGAAAAGCTTTGCTACATAAAGCCTCAGTGCTGTGCTGGAAATGTATTTAGATGTGCTCACTGGCAGACTCGCACGCACAAAGCCATACGGCTTTCAGCGCTTCGAGGTGGTATTAAGCGCTATATGAAATTATGAATGCAATTTCAGTACAGCTGCCAGCGAGTGCAGCGACATGAGTCTGTCACTTTGAGGGGAGGAGGCCCACCCCTCTTTCATTTCGGTCAGAGAGAGGTCCTTCGAGGCCTGCCACCTACCGTAGCCAAACTTGCACATTGACCAGTTTCAAATGGGTTCTACTGTGGAAATTGGCAGTGTCTTGTTTTTTTTTTATATATATATTGGTCTTTATATGACCCCCCTCCCCATACTAGGCTATGTCGGAGACCGGATGTAACACTCCATCTCCAAGGCAACACGGAAGTCGACAAGATTGGGCCTGAACCCATCAGCCTTCATTTCGGTCAGAGAGAGGTCCTTCGAGGCCTGCCACCTACCGTTGCCAAACTTGCACATTGACCAGTTTCAAATGGGTTCTACTGTGGAAATTGGCAGTGTCTTGTTTTTTTTTTTTTATATACATTGGTCTCCCCATACTAGGCTATGTCGGAGACCGGATGTAACACTCCATCTCCAAGGCAACACGGAAGTCGACAAGATTGGGCCTGAACCCATCAGCCTTCAGACCACCAGGGGACAAAGACCTGGGCTCAGTCTCCACCCGGAGTCGTTCACACAACAGGGGTCACGTCACAAAGCAAGCACGAGAAGGGCCACTTTAAGGTGTGGTCTGTTCCTAGACTGGTTTGGTATTACATAAAGTGGCAGAGGCAGAGCCACCGTAGCGCTACGCTCCCATCTTTGGCAGTGGTTGTGGTTTTACACTGAACCTTTAATGAAATGTGCGGTTTTTGGCCAGAGAGGTAACAGTATTTGTTAAAGTCTGCAATTAACTACCAACACATACTTCCAACACAACCAAAACAATACAACAAAACCAAAACACACCCTAATCAAATAAATATTGCAACACAAAAGCAAAAACCCAAAAGTCAACAAAATACAAAAAACATCAAACGAGGAACAACAGGACACAGTTATAGGCTACGAAGAACAACCACAAAAGAACAGCAGCCTACAACTCTACAACAATTCAATACAACACAACTATACTTCTGCAACAGCTGCAAAACAACAATGAAACTACACGACCTAGCGTAACAATGCATCCTTTAAACACCACATCATCATAATGCAAGACAAGCAACATAACATATCACAGAACCAACACAACATTAAAATACAACCTAAAACACAGAACCAGAACACACTTAATTTGTTTATTTTATTGCATTTTGCTACTTTTTTGTTTTAAATTGTTGTGCTGAGACTGTTTGCTGCTGTATTATTTTATTGTATGCAATTTTGGGGGCATTTGTGTTGCAATCTGTTGTATTTGTGTGCTCCATATTTGCTTTGTAAAAAAACTTGCCTAAGGGTCACTGTAATTATGCAATTTTGCGGCAGTGGTGATTTTCGTATAATTATAGATCTGCTGCATTTGCCACATAATCCATCATCTGCTGCATAATCTGCAGATTAAAAAAAATGTTTGTTTCCAGCTCAAAGTTTCAAAAGTTACTAAAAACACAGCAAAACGTGTTGCTGCGCAATGGAAGGCCCTTTGTAAAGTTGAACTGTTCCCCTTTCTGGGTTAGTGAGATGCCGTAGATAAATAAAGAAGCACATTGTGCCCTTCCAGAAATGATTGACTTCCACTAAAGAGCTACGTTTGAGCTCAATGAAGTATCCACAGTTTGGATTCCTTTGGAACAACACTGAGAAGGCTACACACGCCCTACCTTGTCTTGTCCTGAAGAAGACCTACGTTTGATGCTTAGATGTGGCACAGTTTTACAAGGGTCGGAACCTCGACGCACAATGAGAAGCAACACATTCCACTTTGACCATTATAAATTGATCAAGAAAATTTCTAGGTCACTGTGAGAATAAATATCTGTTTTTACTCTGTGTTTGAATGTTAATGTAATTTATGTATGTATCTAATGCATTCGTTATGATTTATGTACGCAATACATGTTATCGCACCATGTCTCGTATCTTTCACCAGATATTATTGTGTATATGACCTGTTCGTTCATGAAAATCTTTTTGCCTAAAATAAATTACTGAATAATCAATTAGATGGTGCCATTTACTTGGAGCATGTGTTTAGGTAGTTTTTCTAGAAACATTTGTTGATATCCCAACGGAGAAAAGGATAATAAACTTTGACGTTATTTAGCTTTGAAAAATGTGTTGTGGCAGAACCACTGTTCGTTTCATATATTTGGGTGTTAATCAGGCACTAAAAAGGAAAGGCGCATCTAATGTTTAGACAGTATTAACAACAAGTTTTAAATTGACAAAATAAGGAATACTATCAAAAAATGTGCTGCATAATGCAGCATAATTTGCATTTTTTTGCCACATAATTTAATGAACCCTGCCACATAATTTGTCCCTCCTGTGCCGCATAATTCCAGAGTCCCTGGTTATATTTTCATTTTGTTGCATTTTTGTTGCGTTGGTACGTGGCTGTGCTAGATCAACTGCATTCTATTCGAATAAATATGCACAAACACAAATATATAGAAACATTCAATCAAGTATCTATCAGGCTGCCTTGACCATTATCTGTCCATGCTGGAGGAACTCTTGAATCTTTCCATTTTACCTGCAACAGTGTCTCAAGCCTGGAAGAATGCTATGGTCACACCCTTGCTCAAAACACATCACTGTATGCTGCCAACCCATCTCCTTGCTGCCTTCTGCCTCCAAAGTGCTCGAAAAGCACAGAATTAATATTAAACTATTCCTATACTAAGGCTCATGATCTTCATTCCTCCCATTCTGGTGTCTGCTCTCAGCACAGAACTGACTCTGCCTTGATGGCAGTGGAGGACCTCAAATGGACGCTGGACAAGGGTGTAACTGCAGCGTTGGTTTTGTTAGATCTGATTTGGCCAGGGAGTCGCCAACATGGGTACCTAACATTCCACACAAATATCCATGTCTATGACAACGCCTGAGACCATCTCTTTGGGTTAGGGGTTGTAAGCCCCCCAGCCTTGTTTAATTTCATACACAAACAAAATGTTAAGCCATCAAAAATTTGCAGAGTAACCACATTATTTACATCTTGTTTACAGAGACTCTAGTACAAGGGAATCACCTAACCATACCTAGTCTGTTCCGGTGCAACCAACAAAACATAACCGCTCCGAGTGAGATCATGACTGGCTCTGTGATACTTCCTCTTACACCCCACCCCATCCAGAGGATGGGTCCCTCCTTATGGGAGAGCCCTACCTTCCTTCTCTCGTTTCGGGAGCTCTTCCGCAGCGTGAGCTCTTGTGCAAGGGGCCTGGCTATCCTTAGGCAGGCACCCCCTACACCCAAGTTCCTTGTCCTCCAATGCCTGTGCTAGCTTGCTCCAACTGTGCCTGCGCAAGTGGTTGATAGATAAGGACAGTATGTCAGCGACCACCTCAAACCCTCCATGCCCTTGAAACCTCCTTTCGACTTGCTGCTAGCATCCCTTGGAGGGTCCAGTGTCAGTGAGGTTAATTTGGACCCGAAGTGTCCCCACCAATCATGACCTCACCTGCCAACCTGCTTAAATATGACAATTCAGCGAAAACACAATACATTGATGCTAGAAGAAAAAGTATTAAGCATAATATTAACGATTTTGGAAAAGGGGGGTGGTGATGGACAGAGTTTCTGAATGATGCAGAATACTCCTACCCAGTCAAGAGATCAGGGCTTGATCCATCACCGTTTTTTAGCTCACTGCACCATCCCAGCTCAGAACCTGGCTACATGCAAATTAGTCTGTTCCTGTCCCAGTGCATGATGGGAACAGGGCAAACCAAACTACCAAGCCAATTCTTATACTGGGAAGGAAACAAGCTACCGGGGACCGGTTTCTGGCATTTCAGCCGTCGTCGGCCCGGCTTGCTTGAATCCTGATGGTGCAATGAGCAAGGGACTCACGTCTGAGTATACCCTCCCACACTTAGTGTGGTCAAAATCGATTTTGGAAAAGGGGGGTGGTGATGGACAGAGTTTCTGAATGATGCAGAATACTCCTACCCAGTCAAGAGATCAGGGCTTGATCCATCACCGTTTTTTAGCTCACTGCACCATCCCAGCTCAGAACCTGGCTACATGCAAATTAGTCTGTTCCTGTCCCAGTGCATGATGGGAACAGGGCAAACCAAACTACCAAGCCAATTCTTATACTGGGAAGGAAACAAGCTACTGGGGACCGGTTTCTGGCATTTCAGCCGTCATCGGCCCGGCTTGCTTGAATCCTGATGGTGCAATGAGCAAGGGACTCACGTCTGAGTATACCCTCCCACACTTAGTGTGGTCAAAATCGAATATTAACTACATAAACCGAAATTCTGATCAATTCCTGCAAAAGAAAAGGGAAATACGTACACCCTAGATAACCTAAACCACACCCCCAAATACCTGCGCCCCATACCCGGGCTTCCCTACCCCCCCCCCCCCCCCCCCCCCCCCCGGGGCTTCTTGCTTTGGCGATGATGGTGGGTGTGGAAAATAGAGCTCAGCCCATGTGGCTCCCAAAGGACATAGCATCTAGGTGGGGGGTGCTAACAGCGCTGCATCCTCCTTATGTTTGTAGTGGGGTTGAGGGGTGTCGAGGATCAGTGTATGTCGTGCCGCGTTCTGTTTTCACCAGAGAGCATGGCAAAAGACACCCGCTCGCCGTCACATGGCTTCTTAAGTAGGAGTGGGGTTGACCCACATGACCTACAAGTACTTTAGTCTTTCTGGGGCAACACCCGATCTTGGTCAATACGCACCCCCTGGCTCATCCCCAAGCCCCGGGACGAAATGCCTCGATGCCAAGGATGGCTCTCCAGCTCCCAGCCATATTGTTGACTTTTTCAAGTGGGAGAGTCTCTGTAAGTGCGGCTTTCAATACTGTTTTGCACAATTCCTTACAAGATATTGGGATAGGGTGTTGTTAGACCTGGCACCACTGGCGTGGGTCTCCCTTCCATTTTTGCTGTTGCCTCATGTGTTTTTGCTGGTGTTAGATGCTTTGGGCACTGTGCCACTGCTGTCCAGTGCCACAGTGCGAGTGCTCCCTACTGTAAATTGATGTATTGATAAGTGGTTCCATGATTGAATGTTTGGTTTACTTGTCAGACCCTAGTACAGTGCACTGAGTGTGCCCAGGGTGTGTAAATCCAAATGCTGCTAGTGGGCTTGCAGTACTGGTTGTGCCACCCACAGAAGGGGCCCTTTAAAATATGTCGAAGGTCTGCCATTGCAGAGCCTGCGTGCAGTCTGGTACTGTCATGCTGACTGAGCAAGTGCACCCACTTGCCAGTCCCTAAACCTTCCCTTTTCTTCATATTAGTCACCCCTATGGTAGGCCCAAGGGCAGGGTGCATTGCAAGTATAAGGTAGGACAAGCCCTGATATGTGTGGCATGTCCTAATAGTGAATTACAGCATTTTTTGTTTTTCACTATTGCAAGGCTACTTGTTCTCCATAGGCCAGAATGGGCTGTTAGAATTATTACACTTTATAATCATAGCAGACTCGGAGAACATGGTAGAAATTCGAGTTTAGTATGCCTGGACTCAGAATGATAAAATACATCTTTTAGTAAAGTTTATTTTAATATTCTGTGTTTGCAAATACCACTTTTAAAAAGTAGGTATTTCCTTGCCTAACCATTTGAGCCTGCCTCTGCGAGGTTGTGTATTCCTTGTCTGGGTTTGTTTGTGACAGGGTTGGGGAATTCCAGGAGACAGGCTGGGGCAGCCCGGTGGTGAATAGGGAGATCTGCATCTAGATGAGAGGGAGGAGTTGCACCTGGGACCTGAACAGGGCTGGGCCTTCCCTCTACAATGCTGGCTCCACCCCCTGTGGTGTGTCTGATATATCTGCCCTGCACACTGAAAGAAGAGAAGGGAGACTGTCAACAAAGTGCTCCTGGACTGTACTTCCCTTCCACAATGCTGGCACCACCTCCTGTCTGATGTGCCTGCCCTGCGTGGTGAAAGGAAAGGAGAAGTCTGGTAAACAGAGTACTTCAGAACTGGCTTGAACTGGGCACAGGCCCCTCTCCCCTCAGAGAACAAAGAATTTAGGGGTATAAGTATTGGTACCCTGATCCCATGAAATTAGATCACTTCTGGACTTACAAGACGAAACCTCTGCTGAGGAGAAGGAACCTGAAGAAACTGAGGAGAGACTATTCCCAAGCTGAAGTGCTGCTTGGGGGATTGGCCTGAAGTGGTTGCCTGACTGCCAAAGAGAGGAGAAAGAACTTTGGACTTTTCTATCAACTTGTGCAAAGATCTCCAAGGGCTTGGAAGAGAGGTTGCCCCTGACCGAAGTCCCAGGACCAGTGGACTTCACCAGCCTTTGTGACTTGTTGCTGGAAACAAGTGGCTACAGAGGCAGGGAGCTGTGACCGACTCTCACGACCGGCCCGGTGTCCTGTAGGCACAGCACCAAGCAATGTCCGCCTTGAACAACGCAAGCTCTGCACTCACCGACTCCGTCAACGAGCCGTAGCCTGCACCGCGATTGGAGGACACCGCGACGTGCAACGACTCCCTACACCGAATCGAACTGGTCTGACCGAAGCGGTCACTGCTGCTGACTTTGAATCCTGTGACCGCACCGGAGTTGGGCACCGCCTCGCACGCTTTGCAACGCACCGCCCGACTCGCACCGCTGTCTGGACTGACCGACGCCAGCTCCCGAACTCCAGCTCTGCACCGTAAAGCTGGAAGCACCACAACGAGCAACGTCCGCCTCGAACAACGCAAGCTCTGAGCTCACGACTCCGTCGTGACGCCGTCAACGAGCCGTAGCCTGCACCGCGCCTGGAAGGACACCGTGACCTGCAACGCTTTCTTTTTCTACACCGCGACGAACCCCGGAACCGGCTCACACATCCGTGCTGGCCGCCTCAAGGAAAAGGTACTGTGACTGAGTCTGTCGACATTTGAGTGGGCCCGGACTGTCGCGGTCCACTGGATTTGTTAGACTCTGTGTTCTTTTCAGCAACGCTGTAACTGGACAAGGCTACCGACTCGCACAGAACCTTGAATTAAGCCTTTTTAACCTGAACTTTTGAAACTTAATAGTACTGTGGATTCTTTTTTGTCGCTTATTGGTCTTGTGATAACTCTATATAAAGTATACTTATTTTTTTATATGAAACCTGTGTGGTGTCCATTTGTGGTGTTGTCACTGGGTTACTGTATGTGGTCAGAACTGCTTAACTTACATCGCCTCCGAAATAAGCCTTCACTGCTCGCGCCACGCCACCTAGAGGGTGAGCAGGGGTTATTTTGAGAGAGTAATTCCCTTGCCCTGACTACAGGAGAGGGTCCCTGCTTGTCACAAGTACCTACCTGTGCCAACCAGAGACCCCCAATTCTAACAGGTGTAAGGAGTTGGCTTGGTTGCCCTCTGTTTTTTAAAGGTGGAATTTCCAGGTGCTGGATAAACCCTACTTCTCTGAGACACTTACAATTGAGTTTGGAGTCCCTCAGGGCTCGTCCTTGAGGCAGACTTCTTTTAATATCTACATCCGACCTTATAGAATTCTTCAGCCTCATTCTATTTTCTTATGCCAAGGAAACTCAATTAGTCAACTTCTCTGTCCTCTGAGCAAGGCTGCATTGCAGCATGAATAGATCTTACTTTCTAGCGGTTTCCTACTGGATGAGGATGAACTGTTGGTAGCATAATGTAGGGAAAACCAAAGAGCTAGTAGTGGGGAATCAGCTAGCACTCTGGGAGCTGGTGAGGTGGCCAGATGAGCTTGGACTTTCCCTTTTGCTAAACATCTGGCTCGATAGTAAGCAAAATTTGGACCTCCAGATTAAAAAAACTGTCTGGATGCTGCTTTGGTATACAGCACAGCCTAAACCTAAAAATAATCCTTAGGCCTTACCAGACCATACGCAGAAGTCCAGGCAACTATCAACTTATGCCTGGACTATGACAATGTACTCTACCTGGGAGTAAAGCAGTCTTCTGCCAAGTGGCTGAAGACAATCCAAACCCCCCGTGCGGTTGCATATACCTAAGCAACAACCAGTGTCTTCTCATCTGCCCACACTCCACTGGCTTCCCGTTGAGGAGTGGGCTAAATTTAAGGCATTGTGTATTGCCTATATGGTTCCTTTCACACCAGACCAAGTTTCATTAGTGGCTTGATTCAGCCATACGTGTCAGCTAGGGTCCTTCATTCAGCGAAGTCCAACTTAGCAATCAGCCCGGGTTTAGGAGAGCTAGAGCAGGAAATCAGGCGTTTAGTTATCTGACCTCCAAGCTTTGGAATTCTCATCCAGTGCAACTTCGGTCCACTCCCAATGAAGCTCTCTTTAGGAAAAATCTTAAAACATGGTTCTTCTAGGACCGCATTAATGTGTTGTGTTGTTCGGCAGCAGCTCGGGGAAGTTCTGGTTGGGTAGCAGCACAGCCTTATTTACCACCAAAGGGCACGCAATAGCACCAACCAAAAATGTAAGAGGTTCCAGGACTCCTGCAAATGAATTGCTGAATCAAGATCACCATGGCATTAGTCCTTTAGCGCTCAGACCGTTAAAAGACAACCTGCAGCGATACCCCAAAAATGCATTCTGTGGCCCCACAGAAGTTAACATCGAGTGGGAACATCCTGCCTAAAGCTACAGAAAACTGATCACATTATCTCGAACTTGAATCTAACCCACTGGAAGGAAACACTGTCTCCGTCATGGGAAACGGCCCAGAATATCTGCAGAAATTGGGTGCCCTCTAGATCATGGGTGTCAATGTCAGTTAGGAACCTGCAAAGCTGATCACCCATAGCAAGGGCAACCTTAGACACAAAGGAACAACGAAGCACTATGGACACTACTTTGCGACCCTTGGAGTTCATGTAGTCCTGCCTGACATTTAAAATGTTTAAAGCCAACAAGAGTAACTATACACTTGACTAAAATGTTTTCTTTTAGACCAGTAGTGCTCCTCTGCTAAGGCGGTGGAGCGTCG
Source organism: Lissotriton vulgaris (assembly GCF_964263255.1). Lineage (NCBI taxonomy): Eukaryota > Metazoa > Chordata > Amphibia > Caudata > Salamandridae > Lissotriton > Lissotriton vulgaris. Next base: position 272,813,948 of record NC_141698.1, on the reverse strand, counting down.
CCCCACTGCTCACTGCGCTGTTCAAAAAGGGAAATAATATGATAACGCAACGTTATTATCATTTTTTTTAAATATACTGGCTCGGTTGGTTGGGGCGGTGCTGGGCTGTTCAAAGCTGGGGGAGGAGTGGTAGGCACTTCCTAAGTGCGCATGACAGTTTGGTCAGCCGTCTTGGGATGGACAAACAGTCATGCTCACTTAGCATGTTCTCCACCAGGCTGTATTGCACAGCCTGGGTGAAGAACATGCACAGCCTTCCAGCCCCTGTCTGAGCACCAAACCTCGGCACTCAAACCAATCACAATGCGGCTGTCATACAGCATTGTGATTGGCTAGGGGATTCTAGGAGCCTGTGTGCTTCCTGCTGCAGGAGACGTGAAGAGGACTGAGGAGAGGCGGCGGTGGGTGCAGCAAAGTAAGTGCTTTTCATTTTTTTTAATTTACCCCGTCCCCTCCCTCCTCGTCCTTACCACTCCCGCTTCACTCCCCCCCCACCCCACCCCACCCCGTTCGGTAGCAGCCACTACTGAGTTAGACTGTTATGTAAGCGGCCCTAAGACATACAGGCCAGAAAGCCAACAGGAAGCACTCAAGCAGCAAAAGGGTTAAAAGGCCGGAAATGGAGAATTTTCAAGTATTCTTGACTGTTACTCCAAATACCGATACAGACCTAGTCATGAGCAAAGCAAAGCTAGTGCTTTTCAAACCAATGTAATACATGCACAGTAAAACAACACAAACCCACTACACATTAATCACAGATATCATTCCATGTAAGTAAATGTAACAGGAGGGTATAGATATTCTCTCTTTAATAATCTTACTTTTAAACAACACCTTCAGTAGTAGTTTTCACACAGACTTCATTTTCATAGAAGGATAATGTTACTTACCCAGTAAGCGTCTGTTCTTGGCATGTAGAGCTGTAGATTCACATGCTTGGCATACTCCTGCCATCTAGTGTTGGGTCCGGCAGTTTGCAAGTTGTTTTTCTTCGAAGAAGTATTTCCAGTCACAAGGTAGGTGACTCCTCCTTTGGTGATAGTGCGGATGGGCATCGACTCAATTGTGAGATGATTTTCCGCAGAGGGTGAGAATGGAGATCGTAAGAGTAGAATAGAGATGTCCATGTGTATGTTTTGTAAAGTAAGAGAGAACTGCAACAGATATAGGTACCCGCCGAGGTGGGTGGGCGCATGTGAATCTACAGCTCTACGTGCCAAGAACAGGTGCTTACTGGGTAAGTAACATTATCCTTTTGATGCATGTGAGCTGTAGATCACATGCTTTGCATAGACTATACAGCAGTAGTCTCCCAAAGCGGTGGCAAACCTGTAGCTGTTTGAGTTGTTTGAAAGAATGTTCAAGGTACTGCCTGACCTACATAAGCTTATTGTCTTGCTAACACATCTACACAATTGTGCTTGGTGAATTTGTGTGGTGTAGACCATGTTGCAGCCTTACAAATGTCAACTATGGGAATGTTTCCTAAGAAAGCCATAGTAGCCCCTATTTTGCGAGAGTAATGCGCTCTAGGGGGTATTGTTAAAGTTCTTTTTGCTTTTGCATAACAGGTTTCAATACATTTAACAATCCTCCTAGCAATACCTGATTTGGAAATAGGATTTCCCTTGTAAGGTGGAGCAAAAGAAACAAAAAGTTGTTTAGCCTTACGGAATGACTTTGTTCTGTCTATGTGGTATAAGAGGGCTCTTCTGACATCTAAAATGTGTAGATCTCGCTCTGCCACTGAATCTGGTTGAGGAAAGAGCACTGGTAACTCAACCGATTGATTGATGTGAAAGGCAGAAACTACTTTAGGTAGAAATTCAGGGTTGGTACGAAGAACCACTTTGTCTTTGTGAAGCTGGAAGAAAGGCTCTTCTTTGGTTAGTGCCTGAAACCAAATTCTATGACTTCAGGAGCCAGCTCGGTAGGTTCAGTTCTTTGGGATAGAGGTGTTTGATTTTTCCATGTCTCTGTGTGAGGAAATTGGATGTGAGAAGCAGCTTTTGATGTGGAACTTCTGATAGCTCCAGCAGGGTTGTGAACCAAGGTTAACAGGTCCATGTGGGAGCTACTAAAATCAGTGTGAGGGATGTTTGCCTGAGTTTCCGAACCACTGATGGAATGAGTGGGAGAGGCGGAAAAGGGTAGGCAAATATCCCTAGTGCACTGCCTTTTGAGAGCGGGTGTGGATACCTGGGGCGAAGCTTGGGCATTTTGCATTTTTGTGTGTGGCAAAAATATATATTTGAGGAAACCCCCAACTTTGAAAGTACGGAGGAGAACTTGAGGGTGAAGTTCCCACTTGTGGATTTGCTGCCTCTGTCTGCTGAGAAGGTTGGCAATCTGATTGTTCACTCCTGAGAGGTGTTCTGCTAGGAGATAGATTTTGTGGTGTACGGCCCATTTCCAAATGTCTTGAGCTCGGTGTGACAGTTAGAGAGAGTGTGTCCCCCCTGTTTTTGTATATAATACATAGCTGTCATGTTGTCGGTGCGAACTAAGACAGCTTTGCCTACAAGGTGAATTTGAAAGGCTTTGAGCACCAGAAACACTGCTAGCAGCTCTAGGTGATATATGTGGAGAGCTTTTTGCTTTTAACTACACAAGCCTTGAATTGTATGTGTCTGGAGATGAGCTCCCCAACCAGAGAGCGACACGTCTGCTGTTAGTATTGCCTGTGGAACAGGGTCTATGAAGGGGCGTTCTTTTGACAAATTTTGTGGGTTCCACCACTGCAAAGAGAGATGAGTACGGCCGTTTATCAACACTAGATTAGTTAAGAGACCCTGCGACTGGTTCCACTGACTCACTAAGCATTTCTGAAGGGGACGCATGTGAAGCCTGGCATGGGGAACAATAATGATGCAAGAGACCATCATTCCCAGCAGCAAAAAACACAGTTGATGGACAGAATGTAGAGCAATGTCATACATTCACCCCAGTACAAGGATCTGGGCCTAAATCCATCGTTTTTTTGCACTCCACACCACCCTGGGTCAGACACTGGCTATATGCAAATCAGCTCTGACCCTGTGCCTCATGGGAACAGTCCAGTCCGAACTACCAAGCCATGTCTTTCCCAGACCGGAATCAAGCATCCAAGGACCGGTTTCTGGCTATCAGCCTTCATCTGATGAAGCACAGGGTCAGACTGATTTGCATATAGCCATGTCTGAACTGGGGTGGCAGAGTGGGCTAAAGAACGGTGATGGATTAAACCCAGATCTTTTGACTGGGTGTGAGTGTTTGATTGATTCAGATGCTCCGTCCATCACCACCCCCTTTTGTACCGCATTTGGCCGCCATAAGTGTGGCAGGGTATGCTCAGACGTGAGTCCCTTGCTCACTTTGCCACTGGATTCAAGCAAGCCGGGCTGAAGACGGCTGGAATGCCAGAAACCGGTCCTCGGAAGCTTGTTTCCGGTCCAGGGAAGACATGGCTTGGCAGTTCGGGCTGGACTGTTCCCATGAGGCACAGGGTCAGACTGATTTGCATATAGCCATGTCTGAACTGGGGTGGCAGAGTGGGCTAAAGAACCGTGATGGATTAAACCCAGATCTTTTGACTGGGTGTGAGTATTTGATTGATTCAGATGCTCCGTCCATCACCACCCCCTTTTGTACCGCATTTGGCCGCCATAAGTGTGGCAGGGTATGCTCAGACGTGAGTCCCTTGCTCACTTTGCCACTGGATTCAAGCAAGCCGGGCTGAAGACGGCTGGAATGCCAGAAACCGGTCCTCGGAAGCTTGTTTCCGGTCCAGGGAAGACATGGCTTGGCAGTTCGGGCTGGACTGTTCCCATGAGGCACAGGGTCAGACTGATTTGCATATAGCCAAGTCTGAACTGGGGTGGCAGAGTGGGCTAAAGAACGGTGATGGATTAAACCCAGATCTTTTGACTGGGTGTGAGTGTTTGATTGATTCAGATGCTCCGTCCATCACCACCCCCTTTTGTACCGCTTTTGGCCGCCATAAGTGTGGCAGGGTATGCTCAGACGTGAGTCCCTTGCTCACTTTGCCACTGGATTCAAGCAAGCCGGGCTGAAGACGGCTGGAATGCCAGAAACCGGTCCTCGGAAGCTTGTTTCCGGTCCAGGGAAGACATGGCTTGGCAGTTCGGGCTGGACTGTTCCCATGAGGCACAGGGTCAGACTGATTTGCATATAGCCATGTCTGAACTGGGGTGGCAGAGTGGGCTAAAGACCGGTGATGGATTAAACCCAGATCTTTTGACTGGGTGGGAGTGTTTGATTGATTCAGATGCTCCGTCCATCACCACCCCCTTTTGTACCACATCATTCCCAGCAGCTGCATATACACTTGAACTGGTAGTGAGTGAGTGGGCGGAAACTGAATAATCAGAGCCTGAATATTGTGAATTCTGGTTGCATTGGGGAAAGCCAGAGATTTTTGAGTATCTAAAGTGACTCCTAGGTAGTTTTGAGTGTTGGAAGGTTGAAGATGCGATTTCAACACATTGACTGTGAACCTCAGTAGGTGTAGTAACTGCAGTGTTATGTGAGTGTGCTGGAGACACTTTGGGTTCATACTGGCTTTGATGAGCCAGTCGTCCAAGTACGGGAAGACATGAATGTGTTGTCTTCGTAGCTCAGCAGCGACTACTACCAGACATTTTGTAAGGACTCTAGGAGCAGTGGTGACTCCGAATGGGAGTACCTTGAACTGGTAATGCTGCGCCGCTACCACAAATCTGAGAAATTTACGATGAGTGGGATGTATTGGAATGTGGAAATATGCGTCCTTTAAGACTAGATAGACACAGTCGCCCAGTTGTAACAGTGGGAGCACTTGTTGTAGTGTCACCATGTGAAAGTGGTCTGATTGTAAGTAAAGGTTTAATTCACTCAGAGGTCTAAAATAGGTCTGAGAGAACCATCTTTTTTGGGTTTGAGAAAGTACAGGGAGTATACGCCCGACCCCTGATATTGTAGTGGTACGGGCTCTATGGCTCCCTTCAAAAGGAGAGTTTGAACCTCTTCTTTGAGGAGGTGTAAATGGTCTGATGACTTTTTGTGTGAACGTGTAGGAATGTTTGGAGGATTGCTGGTAGGCTAAAGGCAATAACCAGAACGGATAATTCCTAGCACCCATTTGTCTGTAATTATTGAATGCCAGACGGGTAGTAATTGTGAAAGACGCCCCAACAGGTTTTAAATGATTGGGGGGTGGGGGAGTGTAGGCAAATCACTGTTTGGTATTGGAGGGGGAGGTGTGTGTGTTGGAACCTCTACCTTTGCCATTGTTGCTTCTGTAGCCGCCTCTGAAGAAACCCTTGGATGCAGAGGGCTGATTGTTGCCCTTGTACGGTGTAGAGGCAGTGTCTGAGGAGGTATTCCTGGACACCCCACGATAGAAGGAGTGCCGAAAGGAACCCCGGACAGAAGGGGACTGTAGGGCTCCCATATATTTTTCCACGTCTGTGTCCTTTTTCATCTTTCTAAGGACGTGTCTACAACAGAACCAAAGAGGTGTTGTTTGTCAAACGGCGTGTTAAGAATAGAAGATTGAACTTCTGGTTTAAACCCAGAAATTCTTAACCGTGCATTCCTTCTTAGTAGTAAGCTGGTGTTGACGACTCTAGCCGCAGAGACAGCTGCATCTAACGCGCACCTAATAGAATTGCTAGAGATGAGCTTTCCCTCTTGCACTAGGTCTTGAGCTTTGGACTGATGATTATCAGGCAGAAATTGGAGCAATTGCTCCATTTCATCTCAATGCGCCCTATCATACCTGGCTAAAAGGTCTTGGGTTTTAGAAATGCACCAGAAATTTGCAGCTTGGGAGGCTACTCTTTTCCCAGAGGCGTCTTTCAACTTAGATTCTTTGTCCGGAAGTGGAGCATCTCCAGACCTTTGAGAATTGGCCCATTTAAGGGCATTTGAAACTACTAACGAATCTAGGGTAACTGGCCCTTGATGTAAACTGGATCTGATGGTGCAGAGTTATACTTTTGTCTATCCAGGGGGTGAGAATACGTGCCCGAACAGGACCCTTAAATATGTCATCCACATGTCTTAACATACCTTTGAGCATGGGGAGTGTGTGAGTGGATCTTTGGGAACTGCTAAGTATTTCATAAAGGAAATCCTCCTCTAGAGATTCTTTATGTAATTGAACCCTGTGATAATCCGCAGCTCTGTTGAATAGTTCTATGTAGCTTACATTGTCATCTGGTGGAGAAGGTTTAGTAGGGTAAGGATCTGGATCGTTACCTGTGGGAGAATCTTTGTAGTAATCTTTCCAGGGGTCTGCAGGTGCAGGATCATTGTCCCCATCATCCTGATCATCAGGTTCGTATGGTGGTGGTGAATTATTAGGGGTAATTAACAAGTGTTGTGTTTCCGGAGAAGGAGGTGATGGAGGAGGAGGAGAAGGGTTAGTACCCACATGTTTCTTCTTTAAAGGAATGTGATAGGCTTTCTCTGAGTCAGATTTGCGTTTGAGTGGCAATTTGGTCAGAATATGTCCAGTTTTCGCATTGTTTTGGTCCGGTTTTGGAGGTGAGACATCGGATCGGGGCTCCTTCGATGATATCGGAGCATCTTTATGTTTTGGCGCCAATATTTTCGGTGCCGGTGTCTTGGGGTCTGGGGATTTCTGTTCCTGAAGATGATTTTGGCGTCGAAGGAGGTGGGCCCGAGACGGGTATTGGCTTCGACCCTGAAGGTTTCGGCTCGGTGCCTCAGTGTGGACGACTCGACCCCGAGCCGAAAGGCTTTGACGTATGTTTTGGTGCCGAGCCCGAAGGCGGGGCCTTGGAAAAATGTTCTCGGTACCGACCATGGCCCGAATGTGGAGGTGGAACCAGAACCTTTTTCTTCAGCTGAGTTGGACTTTGGGCAAGGGAGGATCGGTACTCACAATACGCTGACCTTGCGGAATATCTTCATCCACATCGGAGCCGGACTCAAAGAACGAGACAGGGTCCTCTTGTTCTTCCTCGGCAGCTATTGCATAGCCAGTTTCTTGTTCGGAATCTTATCTGAAGAGATCCGGAATGGAGCCGATGCTCTGACTCTGCATGTCACAATGTCTAGCCCGACAGTCGCAGAGCATTTTATTTGAACGGAAAGATTTACACACGTCGCAGTCTTGTTCATTGTGCTCCGGATATAAGCACAGGTTGCACACTCGTGCTAGTCGGTGCACATGAACTTCACGTGGCACAGAGGGCAGAATTTGAATGGAGTCCATTCCATCAACTGAAACAGCCACAGGTTAGCCACCGCTTTGGGAGAATACTGCTGTAAAGTCTATGCAAAGCATGTGTTCTACAGCTCACATGCCTTGAAGGGATGTTAGTTACCCAGTAAGCATCTGTTCTTGGCATGTAGAGCTGTAGATTCACATGCGCCCACCCACTTCCCCAGGTACCTATATCTGTTGCAGTTGTCTCTAACTTTATATCCATACACATGGACATCTCTATTCTACTCTTACTAACTCAATTCTCACCCGCTGCGGAAAACAATCTAACAATTGAGTCGATGTTCATGCACACTGTCACCAAAGGAGGAGTCACCTACCTCGTGACTGGAAAGACTTCTTCGAAGAAAAACAACTTGCAAACATCCGTATCCCAACACTAGATGAGGAGTATGCAAACCATGTGATCTACAGCTCACATGACTCGAACATATAGTTCATTGTAAAGTGAGTTGATTCCTTGCCCGTTAATCCATGCATATGAATTGATAACAGATTGCTTAACTGACACTCGCAGATTTATTTTGAGATTTAGATGAAAGCTGGGTTTTGGCTGCTACTGCTGAGGTCTGTGGGCGGTTTACATAGTGCAGTTTCTGTTGTTCCATAATTTGCAACAGGATTACTAGTACCCAGGAAGTGTGTGTTACTAAGTGAGCTTTGCATCATGACAGGTGCAGGGAGTAGAAAATGTCAAGATCTTGAGTAAACTATGCAATTGCCTGGCTTCTGATTTATCCAAATCAGAAACGTGTCATCGGGTTAACAAAGGAGGATCAGTGGTTTTTGGATTTGCTATTTCATGAATTTCTCTTCCATGACAGCTGCAGAAGGATTTGCATATTGTTGTGCCATTCTCGTGCCCGTTGCAGTGCCTATTCACTGTAAGAAGTGTCTGCCTTTGAAAGATTTGTTGTTATGTGTATGACTCATGGGCAAGCTGAATCCTTTCTGGAATTCCTACTCAGTATGTCATCTGGTGTTTGTTTTGTGGGCAGGCTGTTATATAATCTTCTTTGGGTTAATATTAGAAATGTGCACAAGTAAATTTCTTGTAAGGGGAAGGTAGTAACTAGGGATTTTTATACCCTTTAAAGTTTACGAGTGTGAGAGAGCGTAAACTGAATAAATTGTATGAGTACATTAGAATCACATATAGTAGGCATAAGTCATAAAGAGAAATGCTATGAGTGCCGAGAATATATTCACCTATATTCGAATTGTGTAGTTAACTTAGAGAGTCCATATAGAAGTGGAACTAATGCAGAAATGAGTATAAAATGTATAACCTTATTAGACGTGATTAATCATGGTCCATGTTAAATGTAGCTGCTAATGGGAAAATGTCGTGCTGCAAGCACAGAAGGGAACAGGCCTCATGGCCATGCCAGAAAGAATTAGAATGGTACACATTTCATTTACATGGACGGCACTAATGTTATAATCATATTGTTTATTCGTTAGATTTATATTCCATAGATGTGTTTCCTTCCATAGATGTGAGTTCTTTTTATTAATCCAGAAATGATGCTAACATGTTATTTTAGTTAACTGCTGCGAGAAGGGTTGTAGGCCTAAAAGTTCTAATCTGCACGTACTGGCACAGGCCGACTTGTGTCTAGAAATTGTTGCAAACTTCTGTTAGAAGTCTATGAGAATGGGGATCCAGCTACGGATGTCTGTCTGCAAATGTGAGGGGGTTCAAATTAATAATTGGATGAATAGAGAGTTGTTCAGGAGTTCGGTGCAGACACGTAGGAGGGTTCAGGAATGTTTGGGGGTATCGGCGGGCCGGAGACGAGTCTGAGAAGCAAGGTCAACTCTAACGCACGAGGCCCAAACGAAGAAGATCATGGAAAAAGCCAGAAGAAGACATCACGTGAAGGGGCGTCTCTCGAGGGGCGTCTCAGAATGTTATTGTTTTGTATTAGGGACAGCACCCCTGGGTGGAGTTAGAGCAGATGCCTGAGGACCCTTCAGAGAGCGGATGGGTAGGCAGAGAGGGGTCATGACTGGCGGATATATAGGTTTTCACTTAGAGACTAAGGGCCCGATGTAGGTAAACTCCACTTTACCACTTCTGAAATACCGAATCATACCGATTCGGTATTTCAGAAGTGGTAAATTGGAGGGGGGGAAATGTAGGTAATCCAGATGTTTTGATTACTGATTCGGTAAAAATCGGTATTTACCGATTCGGTAAATACCGAATCGGTAATGCCCATTGCTTCCTATGGGCTTTGAAGCCCATAGGAATCAATGGGCATTACCGATTCGGTATTTACCGAATCGGTAAATACCGAATCCATCAAGGGTGCAGGGGGTGTCACTTTGACACCCTCTGGCACCCCCAATACTGGCGTGGGTGCCATGTGGCAGGCATACATGCCCTAAGGGCAGTATGCCTGTCACATGGCATAGGTGTGCATGCACACATGTGCATGCACACCTGGATTCGGTATTTTAACACCCAATTAGATTGGGTGTTAAAATACCGAATCTGAAGGGCCTGTGGGACTGAAAGTAGTCCCACCTACATCCCGATTTTTAAAACTCGGTAAACTTACCGATTCGGTATTTTTCAAATTCGGTAATTTTACCGAATTGGTAAAATACCGAATCGGACAAAAAAAGGTCCCCTACATCTCAAAAGGCCAAATACCGGTCGGAAACGGCCGAATTCGGCCGTTTCCGACCGGTATTGGCCACCTACATCGGGCCCTAAGAGTGGGTGATCTTCTCAGGAAGTCATTCACAACTGACACCTTTTGGTAGGTTGGGATCTTGTTAAGTAGGGATACCATCCAGATCAGGGTAGGGACAGCCTAACCTGTACCTTTTTCTCCTGCTGTAAATGTCAGGGAGATCACAATTTGTGTCTATGCTTGCAGCCCTTTTAATTCTAGAACTAGTGTTAGTGGTATTCTTTGCTCGTCTGAGGGCTTTCAGAGAGCACATGTATGTAGTTGTACCCGTATATCTTTTGAATCTCATCTTGAGATGTCTGTATCTGCAACTTACCTTAACCTTATAATAAACCTTTGAAACTTAGAAGTAGTCTGTGGTTCTTCCGAGTCAAGCCCATTATTGATTGAACTAACCTGGTATTAGATGCACCTTCTTTCCTCAATGACAGGCAATAAAGGTTCAGTCGACCAGAATCGGGGTTTAGATCAAGAGTGATAAGATATTGATCAAATCTCGAGCCCCCGCAGTTGGTAGCTATAGAGGATGGTTGCCTTCTTGAGGACGGTGACCTAGGCCAGGTTAGCTTACCCCAAGGCCCCTAGAGATCGATGATCGGAAGAACCGCCCGCCGAAGAGGATCCGGATGACGTGAGACAAGAAAAGCAGCAGTATCGGTCGAGAGTGAGTATAAAGGGTCATGCGTGTTAGATTGCGGTGTTTCTGTGTTGTATCTATGTTGTAATGTCTGGCGGAGTTGAATGCCTGTAGAGTGATTGTGAGACAGGTTGTGAGCGCGCGCAACCGGTGCAAATCTTAAGTTCAAAGAGAGCTTAAGTGGTTCGGGTGTATCGGACATCCAGAGTAATTGTCAACCAGTGTGAAGGGGGTCATGAGGTACCATTGATCGCCCGCAGGACCGTGATAGGGGGAACGAAAGAGTGAGTGCGTGAGTAACGGACGCTGGTCGGAAGTTACTGTGTGTAAGCAACCTATCGGAGAGACGGAAGACATTTCGTCAGTTGTGGTGACAATGACAGATAGACTGTGGACGTACAGTCAAGAGAAGTGACGGCTTGGTCGGAAGTAGTCATTTTTCAGTGTATGAATGGGACGCATGCATGACCGGGAGACGAGCTGAGAAAGGAGGGGTGCTGCTGCGAAGCGGAGACTAGTGACGTCAGAAAGTGCCGCGCTGAGATTGGCCGACCGGAGCAAGACCGCGCTGTGATAGGCCAGCTAGCAAAACCGCGCTAGGATTGGTAGATTGTCATCAGGAAGTAAACAGAATAGCGAGGTTGAAAATCGTACGTTTAATCATGAAATGTTTTAAATGGTTAAGAGCGGCATTTAAGAGAGAGAGGCGGAGATCTTATGATGGGGAAGAAGCCCCGCCGGAGGGTACGCCGGCTTATTATATGGCGGCAAATGTTGGGCTGCATACGATCATGTGGATTTCAGAGTGGAGTAAGATTACAGAAGGAAATGAGGAACTGACGTTTCCAAAATACGGGACGTTCAGATTAGAGGTACTACACAGATTAAAAGCGGTCATGACCTCAATGAGACCTATGCCTAGACCGACACAGTTTGAAGCTCTCAATGCATGGATTAGGGCAGCGCACGAGAGAAACCTGAATAGACGCCAAGAAAGGGTGAAACGATCGGTAAGAGCAGTACAGGATGCCAAATGGGACGCGGATGCTAAAAGATGGAGAGTGCATAACATTGAAGTAAACAAACTGTACCCAGTATTAGAGGTGACTCCAAACAAGAGCCCATGTGAGGAGGATGATGAGAGTGAGACAGATGACAGCCTGATAAATAGGTTACTAACAGATAGGCCACCCCCGTACAATAAAGAGACAGGGAATGTCGAGCCATGCAGAGAAGGGGGGCCTGAGAAAGGGGAATATGGACCACTTCCCATTACAGATTGGGATCCCACTGCAAGTAAAGAATTGTGTCAACCTAATCCGGTGCAGCAGGTAGTCGGAAGGTTTGTGGTACAAAGGGCCCCAGAAACGGAGTGTGCCACATCCTACGCACTGCCAGATGCCCTGCAAGTACCTGTTACTATAGGCCCTATAGTATCGATTTATGACCCAGCAAGAGCCAGAGGGGAGGAACAGGTACGGGTGGACAGGGAGAGAGCAGAAATGGCAAGAAGGAATGATACAAACAATTCCCAAAGTCAGTTGCCAAGACCAAGAGATTGGAGCACCCCAGTACATACAACAGTAGATCCAACGAGAGATCCGGAGGGGCCTAGATGGCCGACGGATCTAAGGGGATCAGGACGGAAATCCTTCCAGGAGCTAAACGACTACATGAAGAAATGGGATGAGGCAGTAGAGGCTCACAAGAGCATCCTAGCAGCGGAAGCTGGAAGGGAAGGCCAGGATAGCAGGACCCGGACTCACTGCGGAGCTGATGAAAGTCGTCCGGAGTGGGACGGGAAGGGACAGGACAGTAGCAGAGACCCTTGTCCTACCAGAAGCCCTGAGTGTGGGGGGGTGTCTCGCCGGATTCACAGCGAAGGGGATAGGAGAACGCAGGAGTATAGAAACAGCTTTAAGTGCACTCACCATGCGTCTGACAATAATGGACAGAATGGGAGTTGCGAGAGGCCTCGCCATGACCCCTGTGATTACGGACATGAGCGCAGTCCGGGAGATATGGAGAACCGAGAAGGATCTTACCAGATACTGAGTGACACTAGACAGAGAGAGAATGGCGACCGGAGGGAAAATAGCAGGGAATCCTGCCGTGGAGCGAGAGAAGATAGAGAGAGTGGACAAAATAAGATTGGGGGTAACAGGCCCGTGTTCCATCACCTTCCAAGACAGGATGGCCGAGCATGGGACCTAGAGAGATGGGAAGAAGGGAGAACTCTCCTTAACTCTCCTGAGCCCAAGCGTAGGACTCGGAGTTGGGATGGTAGAGAGATCAGTGAAACCCCTTCGAAAGACATATTGCGAGCTGAGATAAAAGCCAAGAGACTGGATGTTGCTAGCTTAAAGTCAGATCTAGATGACATGGTGGATGGTACACTACCTCTAGAAAGAATGGAAATGTATGAGCAGGATGAAATACTGTTCATGGCAAAGGACATCACTCGAAAGGCGAGAACAATCCATGAGAAATTAGTTGAACTAGCAGGCAAATATATGGTGGACCTGTCGAGGACCAAAGCATTACAGGGTAACCATAGACTGCATTATTCAGATCGAGACTTAGATGAGAGAAGGACAATAGGATTGAAAACACACATAAGGGAACTGATCACTGGAATAAGGACGTGGAGGGCACTGGATAAATGGGAAGAAAGGTGGTCCAAGAAAGGGACAGTAAGGAGAAGCATGCTTGGTATGACACCAGAGGGAGGACTACAGAGAGTAGAGGCATACCCTTTGCGTGAGGTTGCAAACGGGAACTATGTGCATGTGCCATGGAGTAGGGGGGACTTAGCGGCCTTTACCAACTCCTTCCCTAAATTGAGGGAGAACCCAGTCGAGTGGTACAAGCAAGTGGAGAGGTTTGTAAAAATCTCCAAAGTACTGTGGATAGATCTGAACACACTGTTCGACATTGTGGTGCCAGGAGACTTGTGGACAGCATGCAAAGTTAGTGCTGAGTGGCCCACAACAGAACCAGAGAGAGATGCACGCACTAATGGGCCGTCCGGGACAGTAATGGCCAAATACGAGAGAGTGATGACTTGGCTGAAAGAAAAGGTGCCAATGCAGGACATAGATTGGGTCAAAATAGATCGAACTAGACAGGAACCCAAAGAGACAGTTCATGAATATTATGAGAGATTGCTGAAAGCGTTCAAGCAGTACAGCGGGTTGGACGTAATGGATCCTAAAGACATAGGGCAGTTTGTGTCTAAATTTGTTTTGGGCTTAAGACCAGACATTAGTTTAATGATTCAGCAACACTTGATTTGTTGGCAAAATAAACCTTTGGATGAAATTCTGAGATATGCTAGGTACTGTTGTGATGAGATAGATTCTAAAGCAAAGAAGCTAAAAGAAAAATTGATGGTGGTACAGATGCAGTCAGCGAAGGGGGGACCACAGCAACAGCAACAGGGAACTGGGACCGGGGGCAGGAAACAGAACAATCAGAACAAAGGTGGCGAGGAGAACGCCAACTTTAGACCAAGGGTAGACATAGCGGCATTGAAAAAGACGACTAGGGGCCACCAGTGTAACGAGGTGGGGCATTGGAAACGCGAGTGTCCCTACAACGTGGAAATAGGAGAGCAAGAAGTGGAGGAGGAAGAAGTCCAAAGTACACCAGGAAGAGGGGTAACGCCATATCAGGGAAAGGTGCTCAAAGGGGGGACTCCACCTCCACGAGCCCAGTTCCCTCAGCCACCCAGAATAGGGACAACGGGAAAGACCTATAGACAGATGCCTCTTTTTGTAGGAGGAGAAGAGTGCTATTACGTAGACCCTCTAACTGGACAGAGAGTGGGGAGAGAAGACTGTACCCTCGGGGCAGCCTTAGAAGTGGACCAAAGGGGACCCTATGTTGAGGCAGAAGTGGCAGGGTGCCCCACGACATTCCTGGTGGACACAGGAGCCACCCGTTCCACGATAAGATCAGCCGCAGTCCCAGGCTTGCCCATGTCTGGAGAGACCATACAAGTGGTGGGGGTCGCAAACAGGAGAATAACCAGCCAATTGACAGAACCAGTGCAGGTGAAAATAGGGAAATACAGCGATGAGCATCAGTTGTGGTTTGCGATTCTAGTCCTGTATGTCTATTAGGAAGAGATCTTTTGTGTAAATTGAATTGTACAATATATTGCACCCCGCAAGGAGTGGAGGTATTGACTAATGATGATGACGCTGACTTCAAAGTCGCAAATTCGAGAATATGTGTGGAACTGTATCCCACCTTGACAGTGGATGAGCTCCATGGGACCTAAGGGAGACTGTGGCCCCGGAAGTGTGGGATTTCACTGGGGAGGAAATCGGGCTAGTCAAAGGAGTGGAACCAGTGAAAATCATAGTAAAACCGCATGCTGAGTTTCCAAGAACACCCCAGTACAAATTGACTCCAGAAACGATTGCAGGTATAAAGCCCGTGATCGAGTCCATGATCAAGCAGGGAATACTGAAGGAAATCGTGGGTAGTCCATGTAACTCTCCGATTATGGGTTTGCAGAAACCAAACGGAAAATTCAGGATAGTGCAGGACCTTCGAAAGATTAATAACATAGTCGTTTCATGTTGTCCAGTGGTACCGAATCCATCAGTGATATTGTTTCAGATACCGTTCCAAGCTGAATGGTTTACCGTGATAGACCTGTGCCAGGCTTTCTTTTCAATCCCATTGGACGAGGATAGCCATTTCCTTTTCGCTTTTAAGCTGGAAAATCGCGTATTAACATGGTGTCGTATCCCCCAGGGGTATACAGAGAGCCCATCGATCTTTAACCAGCTGTTGAAGAAAAATCTTGAAAGTCTAGTGCTGCCCCAAAAGTCAGTTTTGGTTCAGTACATAGACGACCTACTTGTGGCGTCAGAAACTGAAGAGGCTTGCAAGGAGGACTCCATTGCCTTGCTAAATCACCTAGCTGCAAATGGGCACAAGGTGTCCCCGGGAAAATTGCAGTACTGCCTGACAGAAGTGCAGTACTTGGGGCACAGGATTGAGAAAGGCAAACGAAAAGTGTCACCAGACAGGATAGAGGCGATCATGAAGATGAATGCGCCTAAAACGCAGAGAGAGGTCAGGATGTTCCTAGGAATGGTGGGGTATTGCCGACAGTGGATAGCCAACTTTTCACTGAAAGCAAAACCCTTGCAAAAACTGACGCACAAGGAGGTGAGTGATCCGGTACCATGGGACAAGGACTGTTTGATGGCGTTCCTGCAGCTGAGAGAGGACCTGTGTCGTGCTCCTGCTCTGGGAATGCCTGATTACGATAAAATATTCTTGCTTTACTGTTGTGAAAGAGAGGGTTGTGCGTTGTCTGTGTTGGTCCAAATTCATGGGAATGCCCGTAGACCAGTTGCCTATTTCTCGGCTACTTTAGACCCAGTAGCCGCAGCGTTGCCCGGATGTCTCAAATCCGTTGCTGCAACAGGTGTCAGTATCGAGCGCTGTGAGAACATCGTGATGGGGCACCCGTTAGAGGTGTATGTGCCCCATTCTGTTGAACTGTTGATGACCAGGACCAAAACACAGCATCTGACCAATAGCAGGCTCACGCGTCATTCTTGCTGCAGAGAACGTGACCCTCAAGAGATGCTCTGTTTTGAACCCTGCTACCTTGATGCCACTTCCAAGTGATATCGATGATGATATATGTACAGACCATGACTGCCTTGATGTGACTGAACTATGCACCAAACCGAGACCCGACATCGTTGATGAGCCACTGACTGACCCCGATGAAGTTTTCTTTGTCGATGGCTCATGTGTAAGAGACGATGTTGGGCAGTTGAGAGCAGCTTACGCTGTATGTACAATAATGGGAGTTGTGGAAGCCGGATGCCTGGAAGGAGTACACTCCGCTCAGGTAGCTGAAATTGTTGCATTGACGCGTGCCTGCCTGGCAAGCAAACAAATTCGAGTCACCATATACACCGATAGCCAATACGGTTACGGGGTAGTTCATGATTACGGGCAGTTATGGTCTCAAAGGGGGTACATGACCTCTTCAGGCTCTCCCATTAGGAATGGAGAGTTTGTACGTCTGTTGTTGGAGGCTTTGCAATGTCCGGCATCCATTGCCGTTGTAAAATGTACCGCGCATACCAAAAATATGGACTTCGTGTCACAAGGCAATAGATATGCCGACGAAGTCGCGAGATACTGTGCAGAACAAGGGTACTCTTTCACGGAGGTGGAAGTGGGTGGAATACATGTCAGAACTGAATTAGCCATGATTTTGGAAACTGTAGACTCTTGGGATGATTTAAAATGTATGCAAGAAAATGCACCAGACTTCGAGAAGCAAACATGGGAAACTGCAGGATGTGTGCTAGGTGAGGCTCATTTCTGGGTGTCAGCAGATGGAAGAGCAGTATTACCCAATGAGATGGTGAGCCCAATGGCCAGACTGATTCACGGTTCAGTACATCTAGGAAGAGATGCTATGCTGAGAGTATTCAGGCAGACCTGGTATAATCCGAAATTCAGAGTAGCAGCAGAAGCAGTGTGCCAGCGTTGTGTGACCTGTCAGCAGCTGAACATAGGGAAAAGAACACCAGTCGCACTGAGTCACATAGGGAGGTCAGGAGGTCCATTCAATCGGATGCAAATCGATTTTATAGAAATGCCAAGGTGCAACCGCCTTCGTTATGTTCTGGTGGTTGTTTGCATATTTTCCCGATGGGTCGAGGCATACCCTACACGAAGGTGTGACACCCTCACAGTAGCCAAACTATTGCTTAGGGAACTCATACCTAGGTTCGGGGTACCGGCCTCTTTGGAATCAGATAGGGGAACGCATTTCAACAGCGAGCTTGTGAAGATGATTTGTGCGGCCCTAAACATTGACCAGAAGTTGCATTGCAGCTATCGACCAGAAGCTTCAGGAATTGTGGAGCAAATAAACTGTACAATAAAATCCAGGATTGCAAAAATGTGCTCATCAACGTCCCTGAGTTGGCCTGATGCGCTGCCATTAGTCCTTATGAGCATTCGTAGTACCCCAGACAGGAGAACGGGATTATCACCGCACGAGGTGTTAATGGGGAGAGCAATGCGATTGCCGTCTGTGCCAACGGCTGCACTGTTAAACATCACAGATGATATGATCCTGGACTATTGTAAGGGGCTGTCTGACGCCATTCATTCTGTGTCCCTTCAGGTGCAGGCTGCCGAGGTTCCATCGTGCCAGGACCCGTGTCATGACCTGTATCCTGGGGACTGGGTCCTGGTGAAAAAACACGTGAGAAGAAGCTGCCTAGATGTTCGTTGGCGTGGGCCCTTCCAGATCATCCTGATCACGAACACTGCAGTGAAGGTGGGAGGCCTGCCCAACTGGATCCACGCGTCGCATACGCGGAGGGTTCCAGCACCTCTGGAAGAAACAGCTCCTCTCTCGGATGTAAGTCCAGCAGCGGACAGAGAAGCCATAGAGGGGGCCAGTCAAGCTGTAGAGGTGCAAGAAGGAGCTGGAAGTGTGTCTGACCAGGCTGAGGACGGTCAGTACAACAGTGAAACGGACGACGCTACAGAAGGAGGAAGTAGCTGTGAGTACGAGTCGGACTCCGACCCAGCCGACAGAGAGCGAGAGCCAAGCCGAAGGACAAGGAGCAGAAGGGTAAGGCGTGGAGAAGCCAGTTGGCCGCAAAGAAGGAGTTCAAGCCTGAGGTCAACGCCAGAGAGAACCCTTGCTCCAATATCGGAAGACTCAGACCAGGAAGAAGGTGCTCAGGGCGCTGCAGCACCAGATCTGAGAAGATCAAGGAGAGTACGTGTGCCTAACAGAAGATACGCCACCCCTGAGTGGACATATCTGGCGACAGATGTCTTGGGAACGAGCGACAGGGAGGATCAGGGCGGTGCTGGTGTCCTGCTCTGAACCCATCATCAAGGTGGAAGTAAAGCTGTTAGTGCCCGGAGTCGAAACAGAAGGGACACTAACTTTCACACTCCCCAGCCCTCCCCGCTTAAGCAAGTTAAAGCACATGTTTTTCACTGAATTGCAATTCCCCGACTTTGGAACCAAGGTAACAGACCATGAGGAGCACATCCTTCGTTTGGAAATATTGAACTATGCTATTCAAGCCGCAGGCCCAGGCCTCATCGTAGATGCTTAAAAGACTTTGTAAATAAGCGAGAAGAAAAAGAAGATTACCTAGCGCCCAGGAAGCAGAGAAACTTAGGGACCTTTCCTATGAGTAGACGGAGAAGGGCTAGGGATGTCTGTGTAAAAAGCTCAAAAGACTTTGCAAAAGAGGATTGCCAGTTTCCAAAGGTGTGGTTCTAAAGACTGAAAGATTAAAAGAGACTGTAAAGGAACGGAAAGAAAAGAACTTTGTGTTAAAGATAAGAAAAGAATCATACCGTCTGAAGAAATGGAGACCGGCACCCCGAACAGAAGGGCCAAATGTATAATAGGCACACTAATAGTAGGAGTGATTTTTCTTATAGCCTTAGTAGTAACCGTATCGTATGTTATGGGACATGAGAGTGAGGCAAAGGTAACGGATGACAAGGCCGTAGTGACACCAAACCCCACTATTGCTAGTAAGAAGGGGGAAAACGTACAGGAGAAAGCGTTATTAGCAGCAGAAATCCGTAGGTTACACATGGATGAGTCCCAAGGCGACTATAGGTCAAATGCTTATGCTAAACTTTTGTATGAATACGTGGATGCCATGGAGGTCAAAGACTGCTATGTTTGCATGCAGTTGCCGGCGTCTGTAGATGAAGGCATTAGATATCATCACCTCCCGCTGACATATGGCATTACATGTAGCTTATTGCTTAGTATATTTTATGGGAGAGATAGTTTTGAATACTATTTCTCCAATTATGATTCTGTGTTACCGGAAGTCCCAAATTACAAGCAGATGAATAAATGGGACTACTGGAAGAGTGAAGACAGATTGGCCAAGTTCTTCATTCCGTGGATTACTTTAGATACTTCACATGCCCGAAGAAATAACCTGACATGCAAGGTGTCAGAGGTCGAGAAGAAGTTTATAGGGCAGGTGGATGATCGATATAGGAGGCAAAAGATCCTGAAGAAATCAGGACAGGGGAAAACAGATTGGACCGAAGAAGAGAAGGCACACAAGAGAAAAGGTAGTAGTGGTCCAATAGCTTTAGATAAAACGCAAAGAGGGAAGTTATGTCTTCATAGAGCCAAAACGTATTACGAAAATGTATTCGTAGGAGAAGTCAGTTGTGAACATGCTTTCAATTTAGAATATTACACAAAAGATTTCCTGAAAGGAATGCAAGTGATTCCAAATGTATATTTTGTGTGTGGGAGAAATGCCTACGTGAGACTACCTGACAACTGGTATGGATCATGTTACTTGGCAATTGTCTTCCCCAAAATATACCATGCCCAAGACTTAGAGATCATAGAGGGCAAAGCTTTGGCGAGAGGAAGAAGAGACCTAAGAGATGCAGAAATGGTTGGAGATGTATTTGGAGCTGCATTTCCTCTTTTAGGACTAATCCTTAATGATGTCAAAATTAGGAGACTGGCTACAGTCGTGGACAGGTTGTCTGCCAGCACTGCTAGGTCCTTAATGCTGGTGGAAGGAGAGATGCAATCGATAAGGGCCATGGTGCTCCAGAACCGTCTTGCATTAGACGTCCTGCTAGCAAAAGAGGGCGGAGTCTGTAAGGCTTTGAAGGTCCAGGAATGTTGCACTTACATTCCAGATAATTCAAAACCTCTTGAAAAGGTCATTATGAATATAACTAATATTCACAAAGAGATCGAAGACCTATCAAAAGAAAATGTTTGGGAAAAAGTGGGTCATGGAATGGGTGAAGTTGGAGGTTGGTTCGCCAACATAGGAAGGAGTTTTGTTTGGTACATACTGAAACCTATCATCATATTAGTGATCTGCGTGATCATGTTGTGGGGATTGGTGAGGTTGTATCAATGGTACAGATCAAATAGGTTGGAAAGATCCAGGAGAGAGCAGCTACAGAGATTGGCTGCTATACAAGACAATCAGTACAGGAGCTTGAGGGCTCTAGAAACGCAGAAACGAGGAGCATTAGCGATTACTTCAGTTTAAGTGTTGGTGATGACCCCGAGAGGTCATCAAAGGGGGGAACTGAGAGAGCGTAAACTGAATAAATTGTATGAGTACATTAGAATCACATATAGTAGGCATAAGTCATAAAGAGAAATGCTATGAGTGCCGAGAATATATTCACCTATATTCGAATTGTGTAGTTAACTTAGAGAGTCCATATAGAAGTGGAACTAATGCAGAAATGAGTATAAAATGTATAACCTTATTAGACGTGATTAATCATGGTCCATGTTAAATGTAGCTGCTAATGGGAAAATGTCGTGCTGCAAGCACAGAAGGGAACAGGCCTCATGGCCATGCCAGAAAGAATTAGAATGGTACACATTTCATTTACATGGACGGCACTAATGTTATAATCATATTGTTTATTCGTTAGATTTATATTCCATAGATGTGTTTCCTTCCATAGATGTGAGTTCTTTTTATTAATCCAGAAATGATGCTAACATGTTATTTTAGTTAACTGCTGCGAGAAGGGTTGTAGGCCTAAAAGTTCTAATCTGCACGTACTGGCACAGGCCGACTTGTGTCTAGAAATTGTTGCAAACTTCTGTTAGAAGTCTATGAGAATGGGGATCCAGCTACGGATGTCTGTCTGCAAATGTGAGGGGGTTCAAATTAATAATTGGATGAATAGAGAGTTGTTCAGGAGTTCGGTGCAGACACGTAGGAGGGTTCAGGAATGTTTGGGGGTATCGGCGGGCCGGAGACGAGTCTGAGAAGCAAGGTCAACTCTAACGCACGAGGCCCAAACGAAGAAGATCATGGAAAAAGCCAGAAGAAGACATCACGTGAAGGGGCGTCTCTCGAGGGGCGTCTCAGAATGTTATTGTTTTGTATTAGGGACAGCACCCCTGGGTGGAGTTAGAGCAGATGCCTGAGGACCCTTCAGAGAGCGGATGGGTAGGCAGAGAGGGGTCATGACTGGCGGATATATAGGTTTTCACTTAGAGACTAAGAGTGGGTGATCTTCTCAGGAAGTCATTCACAACTGACACCTTTTGGTAGGTTGGGATCTTGTTAAGTAGGGATACCATCCAGATCAGGGTAGGGACAGCCTAACCTGTACCTTTTTCTCCTGCTGTAAATGTCAGGGAGATCACAATTTGTGTCTATGCTTGCAGCCCTTTTAATTCTAGAACTAGTGTTAGTGGTATTCTTTGCTCGTCTGAGGGCTTTCAGAGAGCACATGTATGTAGTTGTACCCGTATATCTTTTGAATCTCATCTTGAGATGTCTGTATCTGCAACTTACCTTAACCTTATAATAAACCTTTGAAACTTAGAAGTAGTCTGTGGTTCTTCCGAGTCAAGCCCATTATTGATTGAACTAACCTGGTATTAGATGCACCTTCTTTCCTCAATGACAGGCAATAAAGGTTCAGTCGACCAGAATCGGGGTTTAGATCAAGAGTGATAAGATATTGATCAAATCTCGAGCCCCCGCAAGTGCTCGGGATGAACTAGTCTGTAGATGAAATCCCCCAGTTTACATGTCATTCAATGAAACACATGACATTTTCATTCACCTTGTTGTTTTCAGAGGTAGGTTCATGACCAGGAAGGAGGGATTTTAGGAAGCTCGCAGAATGTGGCAGGAATTGGGTTATCTGTCCTTAAATATTAGAGCTGTTCTTAGGTGAAATTTGGCATGGGTGTGGTGATTTGTCTCAAAAACACCTATTAATAAATTGTGAGCGATGGCTATATTTGTATGTATTCTTTGACACTGTAAATTCCTTTTTCATCTTGATTTAGGGGGATATCTGAATCAATTGCAAGTGTAATCACGGTTACGGTCTCTGCCGGTATGAAGTTAAGGGGAGGTTTCTGTTTGCTGACAATCTGAAGCTTAATACTTTGTTGTCACAGTCAACATACACATTCAATTCTAGATAATGTCCACTAGATAGGTTGAAGTTAGGATTTTGTCTAACCTTTCCTAATGACCCCAGCGTCCTTGTTTGGCCAGAAAAAAGTTCCTATGTGTGCAAGCATCTGAGTTTGGTTTACCATGTGTCACAGCATTTTACCATCTCAAGTTCTTGGCTAGGTCTGACGGTTAGTCATCCCTCATAAACCACATGCTGTTATGTGGGGATTAATTCATGTACAGAGTGGTTGACTACAGATAGTTGGTTTGAGTGTACATCCTATATACAACGGCTGATGTTAAGATTTGTGAGATTTTTTTAGTCCTCGGGCTGCTGCCATTCGATTTCTTGCAGCTTTTGGAGTTATCCTTTTAGCATATGGATGGACCGTGGATTTTGTTTTCCATTGATGTGGTTCCTTTTGTTGACTGTTGTATGATAATTAAAAGATTGCTGGTCCTGCTTTTTGCTGGGTCCAATTTTGAACGAAAGTTTTTATAGAAGTGACTTGTTAGGGCTGCTGTCTGCCAGAACAGTTGTGACGTGGAATTTTGTAGGTTGTTCATAGTGAGGTGTAGGTTCAGGGCCCATTAGATATGAGCTTCTGATTTTTGCATTTATTTTTGCGGTGTTATATAGCGCAAACTCGGCCCTGGACTGTTTTTCTTCAACACGTTATATTAAACAAGGTCATATTATTATTTTTTAGGCACATGGAGATTAAGTGACTTGACAGAATCATAGAATGTTGAGCCGACTGAGAGTCTAAGCTGGCTCCCCAGTTTCAAAGTTGGCAGCTGTGGCCGTTACGCCACAACCTCTACCCATTGAGTAAATGTCCCAGTAAAGATAAGTCACAGTTAGCATACGTCACAGTATGTCACTGTCCACTTTTGTTTGCTTTCTACTGACGTGTCTACCACTGCAGATAGCAAAATGGCTTATAGTCCATTAAATCACCAAGAGTACTTTGTTGCTAGGACAAATTGGGGGGGGGGGGGAGATTGAGTGTGGCTAGGATTCCAGGTTTATTTTCACCAACAAGTGCCTGAAAACAAAGCCTGAAAACAGGGTCAGCATGTATTTATCTATTTATTTTACTTTTTAATTGTTTGCTGATACTTCTAGTACCAATGTTACCACCTTCTGCCAAGGAGGCAGTAGGTGGAATCTTTTAAGGTGTGACTCAAAAACTTGCTTTGCCTAAATTTAATACTTTTTAGAGTAGCCTGATTTCCTCCTTTACAAACCCACTGTCCTCTGGGAGTGAGTGAGGGACGAATGATGGAAGCTTGAGTGGATTTTTGTGTTCATGAGAGAAGAGGCTAGCTGGCTAGAAGGCACGCTTCTGCCATCCGCCCTCAGATCAGGAGGCCAGGCACCTTGGAGTAGATCACATTCTTAGCGTATATAATACTCTATACCAGGAGGTTATTTGGCAGATACACATTGGAACCTACCATGCGGAGCTCTGCAAAATGTCTTCTCGAACACTCTGGACAGAAGAGCTACGCTGGCTATCTGTATTCAGTAAACATTGGACTGCTTCACTGACAAGCAAGTATTTGATTGTGTTTGGCTGTAACTGAGTAATGCGATTCACTCACAAGATTTTGGCCCTGATTTAGAGTTTGGCAGAAGGGATACTCTATCACAAAAGTGGCTGATATCCCATCTGCCTTATTACAAGTGACTTCTATTCTATAGCACTTGTAATATGGAGAACCTGGTCGCCATCGATTTTGTGATGGAGTAGCCCATCTGCCAAACTCAACATCTGGCCCTTTGCACATAAATATACCAACAATCCATTGGTCTGCAGCCTGTGCCTGTTATTCAGTATCGTTGAGCCCCTTTGACCCACTTTAATCAAGGACTGTGGGATCCTGCTGTGCCACTGCAAAAGCAGACAGCTTCAGCCTGGTCATTAAGGGAAGACTGCTTGCACATGGCATCCATCACAAAATGTGTAGGGCAAACCTAAGGTGTTTGTTGCTCCGAATCATCAACTGAGCATTAACTCAATTGGAATAATGCCAGAAGAGCTGGCCGCATTAAAGACTTTGTGGTTTAGGGCCAGGTAGATGGCCAGGTGGGTGTAGGCCTTCCAGCTTATACTGGTCCTAAGACTGTGGTATGCAGGATCTCGTCTGTGCTGCAACGTATTCTTCCATTTACAATGTTAACAAACCCTGAACCCTTTCAGGTCCTCATGCTCTGCTCATGTTCACAGGATGAGGGCTGTGGGGGGCATCATTCAGGCCTGCTCAAGGCTTCACAGTCTCCCCTTGCTTCCTCTTGGTTCGGCCAGTGCATGTCACGAGTACCTTTTAACTGACCTGTCAGTAAAAGGACAGGTGCAATACAGTGAAGACAAAGCTGATACTTTGATGTTGAAAAATGAAGGGAAAGGGGGAAGGTAAGATGGACCTGCAAGCTCTTATTGGCTGGAAGTGGACAGAACAGATCTCCATAGTCAAAGACGTTTTAAGACATGGGCACAGTGGGCTCTGGCCCAGGGCCCCAGCCTTCCAGTGGGCCCCCTGATAGAGCCAGCTCTGTTCTGAAGTCTTACCCCGAGCTTGAATAACTCCTAAACAGATTGTTTTAAATACCACTTTCCTGTAGTTTATTTTTAATGTGAGTGATGTGTGAGAATCGTTTACAGACATTTTGCAGAGAAATGTGTTGGTGTTTCATGCAACATCCATAAAATAGTTTACTTTAAGATCAAAACAGGACCTCCCACATGAGAAATGAGAGGGGGTCACAGAGATTATATACAGTAATACTGGTGAGCTGCTGCTGTGTTACAATATTGAAAAAACACACCACTATCCCTGCATATTAGATGTAAACACTTTCGAATTTCGAGGTGTGTGCCCATGCACTGTCAGTGTCCTGGCCAAAAGGGGCATGAATGAGCTGATACCGGATCATAAATTCAAAGCTGTTCCCAACAGGGGTCCCCAAAAAATGTTCCACCCAGGGCCCCCCAAATCCTTAAGATGTCTATGTCCACCTTGTCCTTGTCTGTAGAGGATGGTAGATATGTATTCCTTCAGGGTTCCTCATCTGAATGAAAATGAGTAAACTATAAGGAGCATGGGATTTCTCCAGAGTGAAACGAGAAACCTAGATGCGTGTGGTAACCTTTGTGTGTGACAGTGCCGACACAGTCAGAAAATGCACCATGTACACGCACACACAGCTGTATCATTGGTGTTCTCACACCTTATACAAATCAGTGACTACATAGCAGTGGTATTAATGGGACGGCATGACACTGGCTATTACAAGTGGATAGAATTACACTTACCATTCTGCTGGCCATGACCTCAGCCTTCGGCTGCAAACATTTGTCCCTAGTAAATCTTTGTGTCCAGTGCTTAATTTGTAAAACGATAAGTACCGGGGCCATGACCAGGAGGCCACTGCAGCTTGCACCACCCATTGCCCCGTCATCGCTGCCAATGACAGTACCAAAACAACTACTAACCCTCTCTCTCACCTGCTAATGTGATAGTTCAGATTATTCCAGGTCTCCAAAGCTAAAGGAATGGCTGAGGAGGCAGGTATTAGTTTTTTTATGTACATTATATTCATACTAAACCACTGTTCTGCTCATCTCTAAATTTGCTGAGCAGAGCCACCATGTGGCAGACACTTGTTAGTGTGGGGTTGACAATTAAGTGCTGGTGCTGAGCACTGGAAACCACAGGCTCAAATTAAGCACTGTTTGTGTTCCTACCAGAGAACATGCAAGGCCACAGTGCCCTGTGCAGAGACCTACAATGGCTCAGCATTTCGTCTTAAAAAAGCACGCCAACAAGCAGGAGCCTGGTTTAGCCAACCTTCAGATAGCAACACAATTGAATGGCTGGCTCCATAACGAATACTAAGGGCTTAAAGTAAAAGAACACAAAAATTGTATGCTAGCGAAGAAGTAAGTGGCAGGCGCTACTGCACATCGCCATTTTCCAAATCTCGCATCCCCGCCAACTACCTCCATATTGTTCAATAATCTTACTGACCTGCCATTAAAGGAAGTGGGAAGTGCCCAAGTCCTCGTTCCCTTCCGTTTTCATCTCTCGCACGTTATAACACTCAGGCAACCTAAAAGAGCTATTACCTGGTTCTGCAACACTAAAAACATTGATCTTGACACTTTTTTGTGAGACTGACATGCGGTCACTTCCTAGACTTCACCCCAACATTGATGTCAACGTTCTCACCTCTCAGTGCCTCTTAGTCCTAGCTGTCGAAATTGACAAGGTAGCTCCACTCCAAAGCAAAAGGAAAAGATGCACCCCTCAGCACCTTGATTCAATAAAGCTCTCTACATAGAAAGGAAAGACCTTAGAAGCCTGGAGAAAGATTGGAGAAAATCTCCTTTCACCTCCAATCTCTCTCAGTTAAGTTCAGCAAGATCCAAATACCACAACCACATCTTCCACGAAAAAGCTTCACATTTCAGATCCCTCCTCGACTCAGCCAAACACAGACCCCAAAAACTTTTTGACGTCATCAAAAACCCTAACTGTTCTCCCCTAACTACTAAGCCAGAGGACTCCACAAAGAGAGCAGCCAACTTCGCTATTTTCTTTGATGAAAAGGTAAAAGCCCTGGTGAATCAGGTCGCTCAACCCACCCCCTTTGAGGAGCTGAAATCTTTAGTCACCTGGCAAAATGTTGACGTTATCTCGAAAGATGAACTCCTTAAATGCATCCGTGAAACCAAACCATCCAACCATTCTTCTGACCCCATCCCTGGCGTCTTCGACATCGATTTCTACACCCATACTCTCTCTTACTGGACAAGGCTAGTTAATCTCTTCCTTAGTCAAGGCTCCCTCCCAGTCGCCCTTAAATCAGGTCAGGTTACCCCTCTTCTAAAAAATACCTCCGCTGATGCGAACGACCTCAACAACTTCCGCCCTCACACACACCTCCCTTTTCTTTCGAAAATCACTGAAAAATGTATTGCGAAACAACTTGCCTTACACATTATGGACAATAATCTCCTTGACGTTTTCCAATCTGGCTTCATCCAAAATTGCAGCACTGAAACAGCCCTGCTACAAGTGATTGATGATGAGCTGCATATACTCTAGTCTGGGGAATCGTGTATTCTGATTCTTCTAGACCTTTCTGCAGCCTTTGACACTGTTAATTATAGCACCCTCCTCAACACTCTTCAACAGAGAATGGGATTGGATGGCACAGTGCTGAAATGGTTTGCTTCTTTCCTTTCGGACAGATCCCAAATGATTAAGATAGTGATCATTCTTTCATCTCCATTGGCTGTAGGTCAAGGCGTCCCTCAAGATTCTATCCTGGCACCCAGCTTGTTTAATCACTACCTGTAACCATTGGGGAACTTCCTAAGCAAATCTGGGATCCATTACCATCTTTATGCGGATGACACTCAAATCTACCTCAAGGTGTCTTCCTCACACGATCTCTCACTACTCAACTCTACTCTCAAGTCCATTCACAACTGATTGTTAGCTCACCAACTCATTCTAAATCCTGCCAAAACTGAATTCCTCCTCCTTTCTACCTCTCTCTCACCTCCTCCCATTCAATCGTAGATGGATCAGCTGAACTTACTCAACAACAAACCCATCATTGTCGACAGCTCGAAATCCCTAGATGTCATACTTGACAAAAAACTCAACCTAATCTACCACATCAACTCTATTGCCAAGAACGCATGATACCAGTTGCGCCTTCTGTGGGGATCCGTCGGTTTTTCCAGGAGAAAGACTTAAAAACCTTGGTACAATCGCTGGTTCTCTCAAGACTGGATTATTGCAATTCTCTTCTGACGGGGCTACCTAAATCTCACCTCTCCCCTCTCAAATCCATCCTCCATTCAGCAGCTCGCTTCATTACAGGGTCTAAATGAAGTGACCATATTACTCCTATCCTGTCCTTTCTTCGATGGCTTCCGATCGAGGCAAGATCTATATACAAAACTGCCTGCATCACGCATAAAGCCTTGCACATGTCCTCCCCTTGTTACCTGGCAAACAAATTGAAATTGTCCGGAGGCTCGCGACCCTCGCGCAATGCGGAAATGCTTCTGCTTGAGCCCCCCATCTTCAAATGGGAAAGATCGATGGCACAATCCTTCTCAGGCAATGCGGTGAGAATCTGGAACTCACTTCCCCCATTGCTTCGTGCCACCTCCTCTACCCGGATCTTCAAAGCTGATCTCAAATCGCTCCTCTTTCAAAGACACTTTCAGAACTAATACTGTCATGCTCAGGCCCCTCTTGGAAGTTCACTCATTGTAAATGTGTCTTTTTTTTCCCCCCTGTACAGTCCTCTCTCCTGCGTGCTTTGTTGGATTTTGTGTTTATGTAGCCTGCATTTTTAGTTTGTAATGTTGTATTGTGTTTCCACTGTTCTCTTGTATTGTGACTGGCTCTATTGTACAGCGCTCTGACACCTTCGGGTAATGTCCGCGCTTTATAAAAATGCACTAAATAAATAAATAAAAGAAAATCATCAGTGATAAAACAGTGGACAAAGAAAATCCCAGACAATGCAGCGTGCCAGACCATCATGTACCTGCAGATGATGATAAAAAACTTGATGAGGAGGAGTCCCTGGCACAGGCCCGCCTCGGCCGACTCTTCGCTGGAGAACCTGTGCACACAGTTGCCCAGCTGCTGGCTGAGGACCTGCAGGACATCCCGGGGCAGGAGGGGTATCTCGGACACGGAATCTTCAGGCCTGTGAAGGAGGGGATGAGGAAGACGTTAGGCTTCAGGTTCATAGCACACACGAAGGGGTTAAGCATGGCAGGAGACAACACCAGAAATGGGCAGACAGACAAAGCTTGTTACATGCAGGATATGCAGATTTTCTCAGTAACGAATGTCACAACATGAACAAAGGATTGTTATTTTATAATATATTCAAAATGCAATAAGGATTTTTATAAGAATTATAATCAAAGGTAAACTTCCTTAACAAAGCAAATCAAACAACTGATATAATTTAATAAAATAGGAGAGTCTTTCTGTGACACATTTGTATCATTTGTATATTTCCTATACCTTTTATTGCTTCCTAGCAGTTTTCCCGAGTCAGTCAACTGTCATTGTGCCTTCCGTTTAATTTAGATCTTTATTTCTACGGCAAAAGTTGCGATTTTAATCCAAACTGTGATTTTTAAGACGGTGGGAAAAAATGTATAACCCCCTTCATCAATCACATACCTCGAAAAAAAATCAATTATGATTTACAGAAATCGGGATTTTAAAAATCGAGATTTCTGTCAGTCAAACTGCAAATATATACAGAAGTGTAAACAGTTTCAAGGCCACAAAGCATTTTTTTCCCAAAACCTAGTATCTCAAAATCTACTAATTGGATTCGGTTTTTACTTTAGATAAGAGAAACATTCTCTGTGGGATCTAAAATAGGCAAATGTGTTTAACACCGCCCTCACCCCTTTATCTTTATTCCACTACATGGTACAACACAAAAAAATGGCATGCCAGACCTTACCTACATACACTAAGCGATTACCACATTTTGTGCAAATCTATCCAAGGGGGCAAATCAATGGAAAGTGTGGCTGGTGGTCTTGCTTTTGGAGTATGATATGGGTGTGTCGTTTGATGTCGGTGGGTGTGTTCTGCGGTGGGAGTTTGAATATATGATGCTAGATGTGTTAGGGCATGAGGGTGTTCGTGGAGGGGTATGATGACGGTTGTGTGCACTTTTAATGGCGGGTGTTGGAAGGTAAGTTTTTGGACACTGGTGCATGATCGTGTGACAGTGAGTGTGGGTATATATTGGAGATTGTGTGGATATACAATAGTGGTTGTGCAGTCATACATGATGTCGGCTTGACAGCCATATGATGGTGAGTGTGTTGTCATATGATGGTGTTTGAATTCACATTTGAAGGAGGATGTTGTATATTCCGGTGTGTTTGTTGATGTATCCTTTTTATCACGTGGAGATTGTGAAGTTGGTGGCAGTGTTGCCATGTAATGTAGGTCATGATGTTTTATATTGTTTAGTATATCACGTTTCAAAATGAAAAAGCATTGCAAAGAGCATATATTGGGGTGGAAGTAAGGGTGGATGTATACGGTGGGATTTTTCTCCACGAGTTTCACCACTGTACCCCATAACCTGCAGGTAATGTACACATGACTGCAACACCTTCTGGGCCGCAGAACAATGTTACCAGCTTAACTGAAGAGAAGAGAAAAGTTTTGGGCAAAATTATTTTAGCAACTCTGTAAATTTATTTTGCTATGTAATATGTTGTGTAGTTATTTCAGTACATGGAGAGCAAGAACAACGACCGGACCATTGAGGACGAGAGAAAATGTCAAACGACACAACAGTGTGATGCAGCAGACAACACGCATTCTAGTCAATACTTTTCGACTAGTGTGTACACGTACACAATATTATTGTTTAGTAAATGCTTTCTGTGTTGTTGGGTTTAATAGAATAAGCAGAGCATGGGGCCTACGATGCAATCAGGATGGTGCTAAATCTTTTCCCCTTATGGCAAGTAGAAGAATGTAAACAAATCTGCCTGTTAACGTGAATTTGTCCTGGCACTGCCATGGTTTTTGCTTAGGCTAATTTAACTTC
Organism: Lissotriton vulgaris; assembly: GCF_964263255.1. Classification (NCBI taxonomy): domain Eukaryota; kingdom Metazoa; phylum Chordata; class Amphibia; order Caudata; family Salamandridae; genus Lissotriton; species Lissotriton vulgaris. Next base: position 272,782,759 of record NC_141698.1, on the reverse strand, counting down.
AAGTAGGCGCCTGTCCCTGTGCCTCAGAGGTGCTGGGTTGGCATTCGAGATGTGTGATCGATACTAAAACTGAAAGTGTAGGAGGAGAAATATATTTGAGTTCTGTTTGGTATGGGGAGCCTATGTCCGTAGCTGATGTATGGGGGATCCCCCTTCTAGATTATTCTTTGTGATTCCCAGACTATTATTTATTTTTAAGTCGAGCCTGGGCAACGCATGTGCTGCTCTACGTGCCATGCTGTATTGGAGTATGGAATAGAAGCCCCGCCCACTCTCTGTCCATTGGCTTGTGTCATTGTCCTTCATAAACGCATGCTGGCTTCTGATTTGTTAATAGGGCTGTTAGTCCCTCCTTAGTACCTCCTTGTCTTCGTTTGTAACCTCCCATGAGGACTGTCCCTTTTACTTCTGTTGTTACACAGTGAGTCTTTTAGTCTGTAAGCACTATTTTCTTTAAATAGTTTCTCCTACTGCAGGCACAGTATGCTTTCCTGCAACATTCAGCACGCCATGCATACTTTCACTTTCTAAGCAGCTCGGGAAAATGGCGGCTGCTTCTTTGAATAGGTCTCGCATTTACAAGAGTTTGAGTTAATGGCATTGTATAATGACAATGCCCTTTATTTATGTGTTAATTATCAAAACATATAAATAAAAGGCATTGTCATTTACAATGCCAATAGCTTAAGCTCTAGCAAACGCGAGACCTATTGCATTGCAAATGCTTGTTAAATGTTAAATGTAAATGCTTTCACACTAAACTGAAATGAAAAATTAAAATGTATTTAACAGCTTGAATTCGGAAATGTTACTCTTTGGCAAGCTGGAGAATGCCTGACTTCAGCATGGTGGCTGCCAGGCTCGGGTCTGCCCCAGCCCATTCGGGTAGGTTCAGGGCTTCAGAGTACTTTTTGATTGCGAGTTGTCCTTTGCTAAACACAATAGTCTGGTTTCTGGCAGATGCTTTAACCTCATTTGCAGGCTCTGGAAAATATGGCCTATGCTCCCAGCACCCATACACAAACCCATAAACCATGCCTCAATACATTCTGCTGGAATTATGGTAATGCTACATATCTGGGCCCCAAGACTACCATGTATGTAACAGAATGTCCAGAATCGCACAGCTAGGCTGACCCTTCGTCGTCCTCGCTTAGCTTCCATTTCTCTTCATCTCAAAAGCCAACTCTGGCTGTACTCAATTTAGCGCTCTTTGTTTTGTCAATCAAGCTATTTACAACGCAGGCCCAATCCACCTCACGGATAAATGTAAACGATATGGCCCTTCATGAAATCTGAGTTCCAAGTCTACTCTATCAGTAACAGTTTCACTTATTTAAAAATACGAGATGTGGCGATGGAGCTCTATTTTTCCTGGCTTTCAAACATTTGAACAAAATCCTTCTATCCTAGAGGCGTATTCGAGATCGCATTCTCTTCCGGAAGAAACCCATGACCTGACTTTTCTTTTGCATGCTGTTTCCCTTCTTCCAGCATCACCTTGAGGTATTTGCACACGTTCCCAGTCAATAACTCAACGTAACAGTCTTTGCGTGTTGGTCAGAATTGCCTGCACTTGACCAGACTTGGTACCGGACCTCCACTAACAAACAGAGCTACCAGGATAAGACTGAAGATTCTCTTGCTTGGGTGGCTGGTTGAAGGGTGACCCAGCCAGTCAGGTCACACTGTGTAGCACAATTTCTTTGGCTATGCGAGCCTCGCTGTACTTACTGATTACATATAAGGAGTTTTTTGTTACTTTTATTATGGGTAACAAATCTGGCCTCTTGACGACAAGATGAGATGCTTGGAGAGGAACGGGGAAGTATTGGGATCTAGGAGGTAGACGTGAGAGTGGAATTCATAGTCCTAAAGCAGGAGGGTTGGGAGGGTGGCCGAAGTTCCTAGGTCCACAGTGCAACCTATTGGATGAATATGTTGGAAGATGGACACTGGATCGGCTGCTTGGACTTTATGCAAGCACAATGTGCCGCGGCCGGGCTGGGACCGCTCTGAGAGCTTACATGAACCCAAACTTTCAGAAGACTCATTCTTATTGCATACCACACACCACACTGAGAACAATAAACACAGGTCATGAGAACAGGCTCCCCTGCATGGCTGTGCGTGCTGAGGCACTCTGCAACGAAAAGCTAATAAACCACAGTGTGTGGATACAAAAGCAAACACGCTGTAAGTAGGCCACAGCCAGGTTCCCACTCCTCCCCTACAGAAATGCCAAGCCTCAGTGTGTTCAAAGGTATGTGTGAGCTCCGTTTATAGAGAGTTTAAGCCATAATGCAAGCAAGAAGCTTCCCTAGATCCTTCCAGCTCTAAAGATGGGACACCGCTGCCATCACTGCCTGAACCGCCAGGCCTACATGATTTCTAGCAAGCAGTACCATATGCATAGGTAACAATGCTAAAGCTGCAGGCAGGTAGCCAGCGTGACAGGTGTGCAGAATGCCTGAAACTCCAGCCACCTATTTACAACAAGCACTCGCAAAGCCAACAGATTGTGTCTTCATAATGCCAGTGCCAAGCTATTGCCTTTGAGAATATTTATTTGTAATGTATTGTTAAAAAAAAAAGTTAAAAGAGAACCCACTTCCAAATGGCCAATGGCACGTGATAACACACATCAAGCACTGGTGGCCATCTTGGAATGTTTTTTGTTTGAGATAACGCGTTTCAAGACGGCTGCTGCTACATCAGCATGTATGTATCCTCACCGGTGGCCATTTTGGGACAGGTGTACTCAGTGTAAAAGGATTCCTCGATGGCCACCAGTATCTGTTTGACATAATAATGTACACGAAGCAAAACCAGCGGCTTTTTGTTTTTAAGTATAATATTCTGTTCGACAATGACCAACACCCATTTTGAAGCAGTAAATTAAATAAAAAATTGTTCAGGACCTTAAAAAAGAAAAGATCCAAGTAGGCCGCCTTCAGTGTGAATAATAAGTTGTTTTTTAAGGAAAATGTAAAGCAAACCAGGGAGAGTTGGGAATGAAACAGATAAGCAGGGGTGAGAGTGAGAGGGAGAAGCAGAAATGTGCGTGAAAACAGGGGGCAGGAGTACCATCAGTAAGAAAATGTAAATAAAAAAAAAGAAAATGAATAATAAAGTGGGGAAGGATGACAGAGTAACTGATGCGAGAGGGAACAAGTAGATTAGAGGGGGTGAGAGCAATGAAAGAAGTGCGATCCCATGAAGACTTGAAAAGAAGTTGTTTCCTGAGGTCAGCTGTTGAAGTATACAAGTTATCCTGTCAAAATTAGGGTAAATAAGCTACGCTTCATGGGAGGGACAAGGCAAGAAGAAGAAGGACAGCTATCACATAAGAATTTGCCATGAGATTGACAAGAAAGCCAACCAATGACCAACAATGGCCAGGCACAAGGCCCACTGTAAGTGCTGGTGTTCTGTACAACTGGTCTTTAGCTAAAGCTGCGAGTGTCAAGTAAGACCTTAAAAACAAGGCACCCAACCCTGGTCATTGTGGGCACCCTTGTGGGGTGTGTGGCTGCTGGCACCCACCGGGACAATGCTGGCAAATTTCGAAAACATTAAAGAAACTGTGCTCCGCCCAGCAAAGGCGCCAACTCAGAGATGGTCAGGAGTGGAGGACGGATTTATATTCAGTCTGTTGCATCCTCATTTACTGCAGCCTGCCCCGCCTTCCTCGGAAACGAGAACCCCTCCTCTAGGGTGCGTGGTCCCTGACACCAGTGAACTCAGACCTAGGGTGGTAGTAAGCTGTGCGTCTGTACAACGGGTATTAAAGCAGTAGTAGTGCATGCATCTGGTGCTCCATGTGTAATATGAGGTGCCCTGGGGGCATAAAAAGTAGGGGCCCCGCCAGGGCACCTCTGTGACCCGACCCTGGTACTCTAGGCAGAAAGTGTGAGCTGAGGGTGTGGGTTGTGTGGGACAACTGTAATGACAAGCAGTGCTTTTGTGAGCACTTAAGACCCGTTAACTATGTATTGGTCAAAACTTTATAGGACTTAGAAACAGTGGTGGCTCCTCCGCTATAGCAGAGGAGCGTCGCCCTCCCTGCCAGATTCAAAACTTAACAAATAAAACGATAATAAAATGGCACATTATCATTTTATTGTTCCAGTTTTGGTCTTGGGGCGTGGCCATTGTAGGGGCAGTCCTAGAGGGGAGTGGTGGGCACTGCTATCAGTGCGCATGTCGGTTTGGCCGACCGTTTCAGGCCAGCTAAACCGACATACGCACTGAGCTGTCTCCAACCTAGCTGCATTGCTGGGCTGAAGACAGCAAGACATAGCGCTCAGGCCAATCCCTACACTTATGTTGAAAGAACAGTTGCTTTTCAATTTTAGGTCTGGTCAGTCTCATGTAATCAAAAAATCCTAAAAGGAAAATACCTACATATAAACATACATAGAGGGGCTTACGATCCTTCCCTCCATTCACATCCGTTTAACTGTAATTAACATTTAATTTACATACAGCAAGGGGTAAGAGTCAGCCCGCTTCAGCCATTGGCTCTCTTGCACTGTGAGTACATGCATTTTCCTGATTACATGTGTTCATAAGCCTAAAAAGAAGTGCAATTCAGTGCCGGGTCTTATGGGACAATTTATTTTTCTTGTGCATTCAAATTAAGTCCTCAGGTTACAGTAATTCAAAACCAATACTATATTTAATTTGGATCAATACAAGTCATATTTTCACGTGATGAGCATTAAAAAATAAAAAGCTTCCTATATCTGTTCCAAGTACACCTTCCTGCTAGGAACACTGTTCTATTTAAATTGTATGTGATTAATTAAGAAAATAGAACACAATTTTGGTACACGCATAAAGCTCTCATGTTTAGGTGGTGGTATGTTTTTTTTCTTCTTTTTATTTTTGTGGTTTATTTTGGCAAAAAGAATTCCAAATAAATTTGCAATCGCACCAGCATGCTAAAGCTAGACCTTTTGAGTTTGTCAATACTTGTTTTCTGTTGCTGAGCCTATTGTCATTTTTCTAGGATATAACACTAGCTTTCCTCCTCTTATTTGGAGCCCGGGAGTAGGAAATCAGATTGCATTAAGAAGACATATACTCAGCGTAATGAGTTTTAATAATTGGCACTCTTTTCCAATGTATAACCAAACGCTGTACTTATGGGCAACATCTATATACTTAGGAGATCATGTGAGTATAGCTTCCTTTTTGCGAAAGAACCTGTTTGTGAGAATCTACAGCAACCCCTACAACCCCAGAAAAAAGTGGAAAAACACCTTGCTGCGAGCTGTGGTGAAGGCAGCAGGTCACCTCTCAAAACAAATCATTAGTCAATGAATCCTACTGATTTATCAGCTGTGTAACCAGCACCAGAAGTTACAATCTAAGCCAGACTAATGGATCATAGTAGAGGCGTGGAACGACATGCTTTCGGTTGAGATCAATCGGGATAGTGCAAGATTTTGGGCTATAGTCAATAGACCCTTTTTTACAGGACTTAATAACACTCCCTTAGAATGTAATATTACTGAGGATCAGTGGAACTCCCATTTTAATACGGCTTATGGAGCATCACAAGTCGAGATGGTCTCCCAAGCCACTTCTGTTTTAGCCCGGGCAATTCATAATTGATTTTTTATAGCAACTGAAGTGGAGGCAGCAATTGTGCAAATGACTAGCAATAAGGACCCTGGCCCGATTGTGTCCCGGCCAATTTATATAAAATAAGGCCACAGCTCTGGGCTATAATTATAACTAATCTCCAAAATACCGCTAGAAAGCAGGGATTTCTGTCTTCCTGGTCTCTCTCATTTATTATCCCAGTATTTAAAAGGGGCAGAGAGGTGACCCAGGTTGCTACCGACCTATCTCCTTGATCGATTCAGTGGTGAAGAGTTTAGGTACAGTTATTTTAAATAAACTTACTGATTGGTTGGATGACTCTGGAATTTACATAGATTGCCAATATGGTTTTAGAAAAGGTAGAAGTACAATAGATCAATGTTTAAACCTGCACCTTTTGGTAGAGAAATATACAGTGGTAAAATAAGGTACGCTGCAGTTGGCCTTTATGGACCTGTCCTTGGCATTTGACCTAGTAAATAGACCAACGTTATGGTCAATATTGATGGATATGGGGATGGACCGCTGTTTAGTCTATTTTTTAGCAGATCTCGGTAAGGATCTTTATGCTAGGGTCTGAGTCAACCAAGATGGTAAATGCATGAAGCACTTTAAAATTGACAAAGCGGTTAGTCAGGGTTGTATTTTAGCCCCTTTGCTTTTTTTACTATATATAAATAATTTAAATATCTCCTTTAGCACCCCCACTTTAGACTGTCCACGTATAGGGTACAGGGTTATTCCTGCACCCCTTTACGCAGATGATGCGGTTCTTTTGGCCCGCACTGCAGTTGGCCTGCAGAAACTTTTGGATTCCTTTGGATCTTTTATGTAATCCCTGGACCTTATTTTCAATAAAAACCAAATCGCATACAATGACAATGGGGCAGAGGCCAAATAAAAGTAAAACTTTTTATTGTGAAGGAGTCGAGCTGTCAAGGGTCTCCTCTTCCCCTATTTGGGAGTTTTATTTGATGAATGAGGCTCTTGGATTACCCAGCTAAGGGCAAAAAAACGTGTTATGTCGATGTCCATAGCTGCCAATGCAAGGTTTTGCTTCCTGATTGGGAGCGAAGCCTTTTGAAGCCTTGCTTAAAATGCATGCCTCAAAAAGCATTGCATTAGCATCGTATGAGTCTGCGATTTGGGGATATAAACCCACAATGGTACTTCAGCAAGTTGAAAATAAATTTATGAGATATCTCCTGGCAGTCCCCAAATCTACCTCTACTTTTTCTATTCACCAAGAGCTGGGCAGTGGTTTTGTTGATGATCAAATTGGCATGGGTCCTGTGATTTGTTGGCTAAAGACATGGATTAATACAGATCTGGGTCTGAACAGAGAAATCCTTAGGGACTGCTTAGCGTTGAACAACGTGGGTAAAATCCAATGGCTACAATATGTTAAATCAATGCTTGGAAAATTAGGGCGACCAGAACTCTTTGCTACTCCGGAAAGGATAGCGAAAGAGGATGTGGCATGGGTTAAAGCCCAATTTTTAAATATGTTGTTTGTCGAGAGAGAGGCATTGGAGATTGTTAAACCCACAGTGAGAGCACATTTGCTGTTAAAGACAGTCCCACGGATTGAACCGTATTTGTTAATCGTTACAAAACCTTTACATCGATTTCTTCTAATTAAGTTCCATTTTAATCTCATCCATTGTCTTTTAGCAGATGTACAGGGCTGGAGCAGGGTAAAAGACCTAGGTCCCTGTTCATGTGATTATTTTTCTTTGCAGGACACTATGCACTTTACAATGTTTTGTGAGCATTTTATCCCTATGAGGCGAAAGTTTTTAAGACCCAATTTAAAGGGGAAGGTATTTGTGCAAGTCAGACCAGCCCTACTATATCTGCAGTTGCTAAATAACCCATGGACGATTTTTAATGTAGCAAATTTTTTGGTGGCAGCAGTCAGTCATAGGAAAAAAAGGGGCTGGATAATTTAAAGTGCTGATTGATTTTATACATAGATATAATTGCCTTTATCACATGATTAATGAACTATAAGTCATTTGCTTTACTGGTATTATTTTATTGTTTGTATGTGGTATATTTGAAGGAACTCCAAATGTATAACTATGTTTTTAATTAGTTTTTCTATACATTGTTCTCTGTGGTGTACTTTAATGACTTTGGTTAGCCGAATAAAGTGGTTTGATTCATTGGATCATAGTATGTGAACCCCGGTAAAACTATGTGCTGCATCCACCAGCTCAGTTCCCTGCCAAAACTGGATTTGCTTAAAAATTGGACGTTTACTACACTTAAGAGCTCAAAGAGTTGTTTGTCATTTATCACAATTATGCCACAGTAAGAGCTCTTCATCACTAATAGGAATCTTTGTTGAGAGAAAAATTACATTTCCTGTGTTTATACCTCTTGACTAAATAAAGAGAACAGCTCAACAGGAATGTGTTTCATAAGTGTTATTTTGAGATAGCTGGATGGCTCAGTGCAGAGGTCTTCATGTGGCTGAGAGGAGAATTTATGTTCTTAGGTCCTGTCCAGGAATGAACTGGTGAATCCCCCAAATTGATTTAAAATTGCAAACAACCTTTTGCCAAGGATGAAGCCAACAGAGTGTCACAATAATGATTTGGAACAGTCTACTATACTAGGTCTGCATCCCAGAGCACCTCAAGTGTCAAGCCAAGATAGAATTGGTATGACGGAGTGAGTGGGCGAAATGAGGAGAAACTCAATTTTTAATGGAAGGAGTTTCAGGTGGGATAAAGTCATACCATATTGCACCTTTTGCAGAGTTTTGATCATAAGTCAAGCATCTTTGGGGGAGTATTCTTGAGCTAAACTTGAGTATCTTCAGCATAGGGATAATTTAAGAACTTTTGAGTAGGATGCTAAACGATTCTCTGTATCAATTGAGGAGTAGGGGCCAGTATGGACCTTTGTGTGATTCCTTATGTCGAAGAGACTGATAAGAAAAGGCACTGTCTGTTTTGATCAGTTGAGCATTGTTTCTTAAGTCAGTGGTGAACCAAATGAGAACCCTGTCTTCAGTGCCTGTATGTTCTTGAAAAATCTTAACAAGTAGGGAGAAATACACAGTATTAAATGCAAATGAAAGATCTGAACAGACAAGAGTTGCCTGGGTCAAGAGTGCAGAGTTCATCATCTACTGCCTAGAATAATGCAGTTTTTGAACCAGACGCCCTGTCTAAAGCCGGACTAGAACACATCAAGGAGCTTATTGTCCATCATAAGTTGAGTGACTTGTGGTGGAACACAGCTCTCAAGAACCTTTCACAGAAAAGGCAGACCTGTGGAAGAACAGTAATTGTTGAGAGCCCTGCATCAACTGACTGTTTCTTCAGCTTGGGGATTACAACTGATTTTTAGGCAATTGGGGACCATTCCATGCGAAAAAGATGTGACTAGATTAGCCTCATAGGGTAAAATTAGCTATATTCCCTGTTAACTGTTCAAGAAATGATTTGAGGGTTAACTCTATCTACGACTTTTAATAGATCATATTCTGGAACAGGGTTGAACTTGCTCCATTTTGTTTGAGATTTACATGAGATTCAGGTCCTTCCAGGAGTGTGGGAGGTGAGGCAGAGATAGTTCTATGAAGTAAATTGTAAATTGTAAACTGTAAATTGATACTTGTATAGCGCACTACTCACCCGCAAGGGTGAGTAGTGCGCTATACCAAGTTTCTGGTCAAAGAAACTGGTTAACCCTTAAGACTTGGCAGTGGGGTCTTAAAATCTAAAGATAGGAGGAGTCTTATCAGCAGAATTGGCTATATTGTTTTTGGTAGTTTTCAGCTGAATTGATCAAGGATTTGTTATGGATGGCATTGGCCTTGAAGATATTACCCTTGCTGGCCTTAGAGTTTTCCAGGTGAGGGGGGTGGACGGTGATTGATACTACTAGGTTTCCTGTATCCTTAAGGCTCTTCTTTCTACTAGTAGAACTTTCGAAAATCAGGGAGAAGATCGTTTACATCATCTCTGTTCGTTTACTTTTAAAAAGGGCTAGATTGTCCAGACCATATGCTAAACGTTCAATCATATTAGCGATGGAGGTTTTGAAATCATCATTAGTTTTGATTGGAGAGAGGTTATCTAAAGCCTTACAGCAAGGCAGTTGACATCAAGATTCTTAGTAACTCTAAACTAAGGGTCTGACTATGACTTTGGGGTTTCTCTCACGGGCCGCCAAGCTAGCGCCCCACGGGAGGACCACCACAGCTGTACTCATACCGCCTGCCGGAGTACGATTGTAATGTTTGATGGGCAGTAGATGCTGCTGCGATGTCACAGCGGTACATGTCTAAAGGCCTATAGGTGAGTCCTAGTCACCACGGTGACACCACACAGCCCGTTCCTGCAGGGTGTGGCATGCACCATGTGGTGAACGCTGCACCATGCAGGAACTGCGGTGCAAATCTACAGGGGGGCACAAAATGTGCCCCCTGCATGCACACCCACGCCCAGAATCACAGGGGGGCCGTGTTAGGGCCCCCTTTGTTGCTTCACGCCAGCCTTTCTATGGTGGGCTCACAGCCATGGACAGGCTGGCGGTGAGGCAGCTCATAATATGCTTGGCGTTGCCGCAGCAGCACCGCCAGCATATTACTCAGCATGATCGCTGTGTCACCGCAGCTGGATCCAGGATTCCCGGAGGCCAATCGGTCCAGTGGCGGGCCAACCGCCAAACTCCGAATAGGGCAGGCAGACCACCAGTCTGGCAGTTCGTCGACCGCCCCCACAGGTTTGGCGGTCCTATGGACTTCCGAACCCATAATCAGCCCCTAAGTAAGCTCCGCTCTTCTTTGCCCACAGTTTATATTATGTTTCAAGAATAAGGAATCATGTAAAGAATCGGACCAATTTACAGAAATGTTGTCACTGTCTGAAATAAATTCCCTTAGTTATTATGAGGTCCGTGGTCAACCCTTTGATGTGCATAGGCTTACAGCAGTGTTGAGTAAGGTCAATTCCAGAGAGGAAGGATAAGAATACATTTACTTTGCTGTCATTAGGGTCACTACAATGGAGGTTGACGTCCCCTACAAAAATATTGGCACCTGATAGAATAAGTTGATTGGTCATGTTCTCCATGTGCTCCTAAACATAAGTTTGATTGTCTTCAGGCGTGTGGTAGATGACATTGAGTATAATGGGGAATGAATTCTCGGATTCAATTTCTATTATCACGCACTGGAAAGAAGAGAAAACATTAGTTTGACATAAGTTAAAAGTATTTTAATTCTTAGTCCAAAATAGCCTTGAAGGCCAGACCCTGGGAATTTCTAGATCATTCTGACACATTTTCTTAATGGTGCCAACCCTTAACTCTCCCTGATCAGTGCAGACGCCAGGAAGTCTCAACTGAACAATAAAAGCTGCCTCATAAAATGTTGTTTTAAAATTAGCACCATGTTGCAGTATGTGAACCTAACCCTACCTTTATATGTGTTTGTTGAGAGGGGAAGGGAAGGGCTATAACCATCCCTCCATTTTCATTTTTAAATCATTTAAACTATTTTAAAGCTGAATGTTCTACATACACTGGCTAACATGTCATTTGTTTGATGTGCAGATCTCAGGAGAAACCCTACCATATTCTAACAATTCAGCTTCTGGCACAGTATCAGGAAGCATAACTTCTCTGCGGCAACAAATCACCTATGTAGTCCTAACAATGTGTGTGCTTCCTCCGTTGATTGTGCTGAGACTCATTGCTCCATTGAACCCTGAAAGCAGGTGCCAGGCCTCAAGTCTACTGGAGTTTTCCCTGCACCTGGTACATCCTATTCATCACAGCAACCCCCTTCACATTATTTAATCAGGCTCATAGTTGTCATTAGGGTAGTGGATACAATGGCAGTAGGGCCCAAGTTTGTGAGGGACCACTGGATCCCAATTATGGCTGTGTTTTATTACCCATCCGAAGACCTACTGTCAAGTCTTCCTTGTCCCTGTTTGCATTCTGGCTTTGGTACCCATAACAAGATCCTATCTTTCATGCAGATATTCTTTTACCCTCTTATCAGACAAGGGCTTGACACACTACACTCTAAGGGGCATATTATCAAGGGCCATTTCGCCGCTTTTTTGGCATTAAAAGCCAAAAAAGCGGCGAAAATACATCGCCCTATAAACAAGGCAGCGCTAACATGCATTAGCGCATGTTAGCAGCCGTTTTTCAAACGCCACGCTTTGCATCGCTAATGAGATGCAAAGTAAGCGTTCCTTTCAGGAAACAACAGGAAAATGATCGCTAACCGTACATCGACGTATTTACAAGCCGTCCCAGAAAAAGCTTAGTGATGAAAAACTCTGCGCTAACCGCTGATATCGCCTAATACTAACATCTGCTAAATTCTCAACTTAGCCATGTACATAATGGGAGGTGGATTGTTTGGTTACATCCACTTCTACCAATTTACAAAATTTTCTTCAGCGCTGTTCTAACATCACTGGTTTTCATGCGATATTGATGACATTTGCCGTATATCGCCGGATTTCACATCGCCTGTTAGCAAATCGCTGCAAATACGCCGCTAACATGGCGAAGTGAACCGGCGCTATACGGCGATTAAGCTAGACGCGTTTAGGATATTTATTGCTCGTTGTTGATGATATGCCCCTAAGGAGGCCCGTAGACTGTGAGAAAGAATGCCATCAATGGCTGTTTTGTTCACAACAGCCCACATAGTCTGACCTAAGAGGACACAGAACAATGTCACCGGCAGCGGACACTGAGGCACTTCTAATCTATGGATCTTCATTATGGGAACAGTTGCTTCCTTCCCACATCAAACTCAACTCCAACAGATGTTATCGCATGGCAAGTTAAGCACATAATGGCAATAACATTACATAGCATATAAAATAGAAAACAATGAGTCACAGTGTTATTACTCATATTTATATTGCACTAAGCTCTCTGTAGTGGTGATAAGATCAGATGTAACACTCTACAACTCAAACAAATTACGCTATCATACTCGCCAATAGGGCCCATTCAGGGGGGGGACTCCCGATGTTTAAGACAAAAAAGAGTTTATTTTATTTTGGCTGTCTCCCACCTGAAATTGCCTCTCCTTCCATAGAAGTCAAAGGGAGAAATGCATTCTCCCGATTATATTTTTTTAATCTCCCACGTCCCTCTTCTAAAATGTTAGCATGTATGAGCTCTGCAAGTCTGAATATTCCAAATGCTTCACCAAACATCTTCCACCTTCTTTGATTCCTAATCTGCAATGAGTAGGAAGGAGTCAGGATCGCTGCAGATTTCAATTTCTACTTTATTAAGTTCCCACTATCTACACTGGCCACCTGATATACTAAATGCCACCCTGTCAAAAGGGAACAGAAAGACTGGTAACTAGCTAGGCAACCGAGGGCCCAATTAACTTCTACGCCTAGGCCTCTAGGCATTGGCCAACCTCATCAAGGTTATCTTAAAATAGCTTCGCCTCAACACATGCATCCACCGAAAAAGTCAGCAAATAGTTCAGCAATAAAATAAAACAATGAGCCAAAAAAATCTACCTCACGCTCAGAATATACTTGGCAACTCAAGGATCCAAATTGAGAGACATGCTTCCTGCCAAGGAGTTGGCAGGCTGCTGGCCGCAGGATTCCAGCCCCTATGGTCAAATCCTGCTGCGCTCGGCCCGCACCAGCAACGGGTTGGATGTAGCATTGCTTAAAGCCAGTGGCAGCTTCCCTGCTAAGCAGAGGAGCTTCGCCCTACTGCTATTTGAGCAGTGTTAAAAATAAAAAAATTAAATCATAATAACAAGCCATTATTATCATTTTATTTTTCTGCGAGGGGTCGGAGCCAGGTCGGGGCAGGGCTGAGCACAGTGAGAAGTGTTTTTTGCACTGCTAAAGTGTGCAATATTGTTTTGCACAGCACATGCCCAGGCGAACACAAAAAGATAGGTTTTCCCTCATTGACCATAGTACTTCATCAATGACATATTTCAATTCTTAATGATCAATATTCAAAGTACACTAGTGACAACCAAAAACAGTTCTTTATACTATTTATTTTCTTTTTCTTAAATAAATTTGTTAAAAAAAGCTCATTTCATTCTTTATATGTGTCAAAAGACATCACATTTCTTACTTCTCCACATTATTTTATTTCTCACTTTTCCACATTATTTTATGATTGTTATATGTGTATACGTCATCATATCAGAAATCCATAAATAAACAAAAATAGATTTTTACAGAAAAAAAGACAATTTGTTAAGAGCAATTACAGTCCACAAAAAACACTCACCCCTGGATACAAAGCATACTCCCAACAACCATACCAATCCAACCTCACTCACATCAAATACACTCAATCAAAATCTGTACAAGGATGGGAACCAAGGAGATCTCTGCCAAGGAAAAAATCTCAAATTCCTCGTGCGGAATCTCATGCTTGTCATTTGAGATTTGACTTGGTTGACTATGGTCAATGAGGCAAAACCTATCTTTTTGTGTTCACTTGTTCCCCTCTTTCCCTGACCTACATTAATTCCGAGGGGGTCCCTTCAATTTTGCTAGAACATGCCCAGGCTCTCTGGTACTGAAAGAGTAGCCAAACAAGGCTCTGAGACGAATCACGGCGCTGCTCACGCAGCGCCGTGATTGGCTAGGAGCCTTGGTGCTTCCGGCGCTGCAGAGTGAGGATGGAGAAAAACATGCAGCGGCGAAGAAGGTACGTTTAAAAAAAACGTTTTTATCCAATGCCCCCGCCCCTGTACCAAAGCAGCAGCCACTGCTTTAAGCTGTGCACAGTGGGGCTGGACACATGGAACTTCAAGTTGTGTGGCAAAAACCCATTGGGCATGGTCTTCGACCATGTACTAGGCACAGGCAGGGGGGTATAGAAGGGGCGAGTCTTAGGGAGCAGAATCATTTCAAGCAGATGGACTTAGCCTTTCATCAAAAAACATGAAATTCAAAAAAAAACTACAAATGTGGAGAAGCTCTTGATAGGATTGATTATAACACCTTAACATAGGTTTAAAATCTAAAGGCAAAAACAGCACATACTCCAACCAATACACAATACTACAATCATATGAATATGATGTCTAATTACATATTGTAACGATTTAAAATATATTGAATGTAAGAGAGAAAGTTTCTTTATGAGAAATTCATAAAGAGACAAAAGGTACTGGGCACAGAGATGCCATCATCAGTAATTGATGTTTATATTTAATACATATGTAAAAACAGATAGACACTTACAAAAAGTGATACCAGAGAGCAAAGATTCCTATGAGAGTTAAAATATGAAATTTACTGTTGATGGGGCTGAACAAAACATGTCATGCCACAAATTAACTTTCTTAGAACGTTTCTTACAGATTTGTCTAGCCATGAAAAAATCATTACTAACATAAAAAATGTAAACTCTGATATAACCATAACTACACTATATTGATTGTATGAAAATATGCAGAGTGTAATATGTGGGGAGGGTTCATGACTTAGTATAGGCAAATACTAGTCATGCTGCCCCCCCCAAGCAATGATAACACATAGTTTAGTTCACTCTGCACATCTGCAAATATGGTTTATGAAATGATGTTTTTTCATATGCATTTGTTTTATAAAAGGGAATTTAATTAAAACCAGAATGCAAGAGGTTAATTAATTTAACATAAAGTAATATTTTATTACCATACGTAAAGCCTACCTCAGGCTGCACACACACAAAAGCCAAAGGCTCGCGGGCAAGCAGCCACAAACCACGCACGGCCTTCTGGCATGTGGAGCATGCGGTTGGTTTTGCAGGTCCTGGCAGACTTTACTGACTGGCAAAGAGTCACAATATCAAAATATAAAAAGTGGGTCTATTGGCTTTATCATAGGGTTGAGCATATCCACATATCTAATATCTTTCTCTAAAAAGCAACAATATTTTTAATCAAATGCATATTTCAGTAATTTATTTAATGCAATGTTTAATAATAGTGATTATTATAAAATCAACATATCTGTGAGTCTTTTCTTTTAACAGTTGTTAATATTGAATTTTGTGGGCTGAAAAATGATAAAAGAAAGACTTCGAAATGTATTTATTTATTTATTTTAAATAAAACCAGCATGTCTTTGAGTCTTTTATTTTAGCATTTTTAGCCCAAAACATGCAATCATAAACAAGAGGGTCTTGCATGGCAGCTAAAGAGCATAGAGATGCAGCTAGTAGTGTTTTTGAAAAATATGGTAAGCTCTCCTGGGGTCGTGAATTTAATGAAACAGGAGGCTTACTTTTTTTTTAATGCTGATGGAGGGCTGCTGCGCTACCTGCAGCCCCCCACACAACAATAAAATAAATGCTTGATGGTGCCCCAGCATCTTCTCCGGGCACCACAAGCATGAAAATATGTTACATTAAAATGCCCTAGGCATTATGAGGCACTCCTTGCTAGGCGCAATGAGCTTCTCCTAGATACGTTTTTTTTCTAAATCGTGGGGGCCGTAGGAGGAGCCCAGGGTCCCACGGTCCCTCCATCTCCCCAGCCATTACCCATCTTGGGTAACAGCAGGAACCTACATATGCCACCCTGCAAGTGCCTTTACCGGTCCCAATGCCGGTGCTGTATTGTTTTATAAAGGAGAGGAAAGAATGCCGCCACCCACCCCAGGAACATATCCCCCCCCACCAATGAGCCTTTAGGGCCCCAGGGACCCAACCGCTTTTTTTTTTAAAGAGAAGAGGACATTTAGCCCTCCACACCCGAGCCATTACGGGTCATTGGAGCTTCAGTGGTAGAAGACATCCTATGGCTAGGGGTGAGGACATTTTTATGGATAGTTTACAGTGTGAAAAAACAGAACTTGGTTGACGGCCAATGATGTATGAAAATGCATCCTGTAGCCACAATGGTGTATCAGTCCTATCAGAAGAATCAAGCAATCCTGTATACGTCTTTCACCGTAAATGTTTTTCTATTCTGACCCACAAGTGTGTTGGAGAATATTTCTAAAGCGCAACCTGTAGAGCATTCTAAGGTTCACAACTGTGGGCTTGCCAGGACTAAGGGCCCGAACACAATGAACTAGTATTTCTGCTCCCACCCGCTGAGACCAGTGCTTGATTAGTACCAGTGGTTTCAGGTGGTTGATACTGACACTCATTTTCAGGGACCGGTATTGATTTTTCCTCATCACAGTTTGACTCAACGCAAGAGACTGAAAGGCAGAAAAGGGAGAAAGGAGGAGAAAGGGAAAGTTATGAGAACAGTGACAAATATAGAAAGTAAGTAGGGATGAAAAATAACCTTTAAGGGTGAGATAAAGTGACAGTGTGGGGTGATGGAATAAAATGCACTCCAATTGGTGGCTCAGTTTACTGTAAATGTAAATGTAGCCGTACTTGTAAAGCGCACTGATACTCCGGAGTGGCCTGGCGCTGTACTCATACCGCCAGGGAACCCTTCCTGGTTTTTCCCCGTGAAATATCCACTCCTGGGCATCCCCAGGGTGCAACCAGGCATCCCTAGCGCTGTTGGGGGCCGTTGTGGAGACTAAGCAAGCTATTGCCCAGAGTTGCATGGGACCCATGATTAGAATAGGCACCGAGGCGAGAAATCAGGTCCGAGGAATTATGAGCCCAAGATCCGCCGAGACCAACCAAGGCGGGAATTGAACCCTGGTCTCGGGCCAGACCTCTGCATCAGGGTCTGCCGCTCTAACCATTGAGCCACACTTCTCCACCTTTACTAATGCATCCATTTCAGAAACCTATGTTTGACCTCATGGTCACAGATTCGAATCCAGGCGGGCCAACTCGGCCTTTCCAAGTTCCATAAAATAAGTAACACTGAGTTGGGTAAAATAAACCAAGCACCAAGAGACCAAAGGATGAACAAATGTGTTATGGAAACCTTAGTTAGTATTGACCAGTGCTGTTGGCGGACTCTTAATTAATCCTTTGGGTGCCTGTCATTATTTATCATACAAATTAAGCTCACAAGGCTAGCCAATATATTTATGCTGGAAATATTATTAGGGAGGACACCCTGTGCACATAGAATACTAGAAGTAATGTTGAGACCATCCAACTTTAATTCAAGATCAGCAAATATTTCTAATAAATTTCTTCCATACAAATCAACACTAGAACGCCGAGTGGATTATGCTGTTGAAACAATGTAGATCTTAATTACGGTCTCTTATCTCTGAAAATATACTTTTTTATATTTCAATTTTTTTTACTGAATTATTTCAACACCTACAATAAACCCTCAGTACATACATAAGTTGAACAAGTCAAATTGTATCTCATACCAATACACAGTCCTGCGGGGGGTAACCACAGCAGGATAGTCAGATTGTGGCAGACATTGCCAATGCAACAGTACTTATGAAACACAGTAAGACCTATAGAAATAACTCACTCTCCTGTGTAGTCCACAGAGTCAAGAGTCTTGTAAGATGATGTACGTAAAATAGTATTAAAAATGATGAGAATGATCTATGATCAGAAAAGGAAGGAACTATCAATTCTCAAGTAATCTATGTTACGCCTAGATTCCCCAAGCAAAAACATTGTAAAAGGAGACAGTAACACAAGGGTGAATGAGTATCGTGACAGGAAAATATTTATTGATCTTTTAGAGGCATTCCTACTGTCTCCATTATAATATCTTTCCACTTGTTGAGTAATGTTGTACTCAGTGGTGAGGACTGTGTTGACATATATTTATATAAATTGGGGATCTAGTGACCTAGCGTAAAAGAATCTGTTGTAAAATATATTTCCCGGTGAGTAATAGGACAAAGCTTTGTGATGGCCACCCTCAGTTTCAGAATGTGTAAATATATAAGTTTTACAATTTAAATCTTTTCTCTATCTTTGCAAGAAACATAGGCAAATGTATATGATGTGTCAGTTATCATCTGAATCTCAGATTCACCTAATCTTCCCAAAAGACACTTTTGTCATCTATTTTTAATTAGTCATTATTGTACAAAGACAGAAAAGTGATCTGCATAATATACATTTCATCTGGCTGTCTTGTTTAACCGCATGCGCGCTAGCGGAATTCTGCTCCTGCGCTGACTTTTTTAAAAACGCACTTTACATGACGAGCTGGGCTCGTCATCAGCGTGCGAGGAGGCTACACCATGACGAGCCCAGCTCGTCATCAGCGTGGAAGGGGTTAAGAAGCGCCTGTGATGTCTCTCTCAGAGTAAGATAAGAATGATCAATTCCAAAGGTTCTTGCACTTGGGGCATCATAACCCTTGAAAGAACATTTTGGCCAGCCATAAATGTAATTTGTCCATACCACTCTGGGAAAGACTGACAAAACTTTGTCAAACACCTTCACATCTAACACAAAAGCCACTACCCGTGAATCAGAAATTTTTATTTTTTATTATGTGAAGGTATAATCTTATGTTGTCACTGCAGTACCTGCCCCTAACAATACCAGTTTCACAAGGGTGTATTATAAGTTGTAAATCTTTCTCTAGGTAGTTGGCTAACATGTAAGCATACATTTTATAATCTAAAGGTATTAATAAGTTTAGATGATATTTCTTTGGTAATAAAAGATCTTTACCTACCAAGATTCCTTCTCAGCAGATATAACGGGATTAGGTGTAGGATGAGTCAGGGCTAGAGAGTTTGGAGAAACAAATAGGGTTCAAACACTAGCCTGCTAACCTTATGTTTGCCTGTAGACTACACTTACTTCCTGGTCTTAGGACACCTCTGGGGGTGAAGAGGTAGAATCAGAATTTAAGGGACTAGCAAAATCTAGACAATGCCTGACAATGTGTCACTAGTTATTGTAGCTAACTGTTCATACTAGGTTGCACCTGTTCATGCATCTATAATCTTTCAGTTCCATCAGGTAGCTAGTCTGCCTACCACCCTCCAATTGGAGTTTTATTGGGTTCTTAGTAGCTTCAGGTAAGTTGCATCACTCTGGTTTACTTCCTCAATTCAGGTCCAGTTAGGTTTGAAATGGTGTCCTGGTGACACCTTCTGTAATTCTGGTTTGGAGTATGTTTGTCCCCCACTGCAACTAGTAGTCGAAGTGCTAGTCATGCTATATTTTTCAATACTTTCTGTGGTCTCCAAATGCCTTGCAGCTGGTGCAGTGCCATACCCCATTCCCACCAGTGAATCCTTCTGTACTGCCCCTGACCTGTGCTAGATCCAGCCCAAGAGAAAACGCCAGTACCGAGTTTCTCTATGTTACAATTTGTTTCCTCCCATTCAGTATACCCGGATGTTTTGCTTTTTGGATCACCCGAGTTTGGATTTTTTACTGCGGGTTAGTCTCACTACATGCATATTAGCCACAATAATCACATGGCACATGGATAGCTCGTGGTTATCGCCAGTGTCCGTCTTTTAAGATAAGGCCACTGTGACACAGCTAGCATAAGGAACACTTGGCTGGTACACGTGATTACAGGTGCACACGTGTGAGGGATGCGTGTGTGATACTCCTGTCGTGCACAGCCCGGTAACCTGGTGCAGAGGGGACTCTACAGGATTAGATATTGATCTTGGGTAGGCCTTATAATGTTAGTGTATACTCATAGGGAACATCAGTGGGATTTCCTGTTTTGCCTGCAGTGACACTTTAGTATATACATAGAGGAAAACTGCCTTCAGGAGCAATTTGCTTCCCTTTGGCCTACAAATTCCAGTGACATATCAAAATGGGGTGGAACATGTACAAGACAATCAAATCTGCAAGTTCCAATCTGAACAACTAATGGGTCATCCAGGAATGGCCTTTTTCTCTGGTTCAGCTCAGGATCAGAGCCCAGGCCTGTTGTCACCCTGATGTGCCAAGTTACATTTCTCAACAGCAGCAGGAACAAAGGCCGCCACACACAAAAGGAGTAATTACAGTGCTTCCCTCAGCTCCTGAGCAGGAATGGGTAGGAATAAAAATCTGCATTTGTTAATTACTTGCCACACTGAACCAGGACTGGGGGCAACCCAGGCAAACTGAAAAAAGGAGGAAGCCCAGACAACTGGAGCGAAAACAGTCGGGTTACTCTTTGAACTTTGGTGGGAAAGGTTCTGGCAGTGATGTCAGTGAGGGGCAGAGCTGAGCCCCCAGGTGCAGATAAGACCAGTGACTTGGATGACCCCATCTTGAACTGTCCCAGCCTGCTGTGCAGGAGGGTTGGGACGGGGGTGGAGAGATGATGTGGCACCCTAGGATTGGCCAGGGGTGCATGGCTTCAACATCCTTCCACCATCCTTTAAAAGCTTATGCATAAAGGAAAGGCTTCCTCTTTGTAAGTGTTTTTGTGCTTTTGCTGCTGGACACTCGGACTGCGACAGCCATGGGCAACTGGAAGGAGGAACCATCTGATGCTCAAAAAGAACTAGGGACTCTGCCCCATCTGACCAATGGGTCTCTACAATGGACAGAGACACTGGTCCCCTTACTTCTCCCGAGGACCAGTTGGGGGAAAGCCCTGGACTTCTGCGTCCACAGATAAAGTCCAGGAGGTTGAGCTGGCAGAGGGAGACAGTGGAACCAGCTCCCTGGGAGGTATACTGCCTTTGAGGTCTGCTGAAACTGCTCCTGGTAGCTAGAGCTCGCCATCTGGAGTACACATGGGTCCAGGATCATGCATATCGATCCAAGTTAAGGCATTTCTAAGACTGATGACCTTTTACCAAGAACCAGCATGAGTGGGCCTCCCCTGCACCTTTAAGAATTACCCCTTGGGTGGCCCAGTGCAAGGATCATTTAATTATTTTTACCCAGGCTTGTGTGGGGCCCCTCCCATGCATTTGTCTGAACTGGGGTGGCGGAGTGAGCTAAAGAATGATGGTGGATTAAACTGAGATCAGTTGACTGGGGATGAGTGCTTGCAATGTTCAACACTCCGTCCATCATCTCCTTTGGTTTTGCTTTGTTCGCCCTAAGTTGGCAGGGTATGCCCAGACGTGGGTCCCTTGCTCACTTTGCCATTGGATTCAAGTTAGCCTGGCTGATGACGGCTGATTAGCCAGAAACCAGTCCCAGGATGCTTGTTTCCGGTCCAGGGAAGACATGGCTTGGCAGTTCGGGCTGGACTGTTCCCATGAGGCACAGGGTCAGACAGATTTGCATATGGCCATGTCTGAACTGGGGTGATGGAGTGAGCAAAAAAATGATGATGGATTAAACCCAGATCAGTTGACTGGGGGTGAGTGCTTGCAATGTTCAACACTCCGTCCATCATCTCCTTTGGTTTTGCGCTATTTCTGCAGTGAGGCCCCCATACCCCAGGGGCTGATGCAGGTGGACACCGGGCAAGCTCCCTCGCACCACCCAACAAAGAGAACAGGGGCCGGGTCCACATCTCCAGGAAAATATTAGGGACTGAAACACAAACCAGTGACTGCAAGAATAAAGTATTAGCTCACTAGCTAGGTAACTTTTAACGCCACCTGCACCACTCCCCCTACACTGCAGTACACATATTTCAACAAAAAAGTGCTCCTAAGTAAATACGCAAGTGACAGCATACCCCAGACAGTAGATGTTTGGGATGGCCCCAATGATGAAGCATGTCACCTAGGGGCAACCTTCTGGTGAATGAGGGGACTCAAGAAAAGAATTTTCTTTTCTCAAGACAGGGATGTGTTTCACTCATTAAGTGAACCCCCCTTTTCCCGTGGCTAGGTTTCTTGATCCGTCAACTACAGATTGTTGTTCACACTAGACAGTAATTACTGATCATGGTTATTGTGCTTTATTCATATTAATAAGCACATTTACACCTGGTTATTATTGATTGCTGCATTTACGTTCACAATTATGCTATTTTTAACATGTGGTTTGTTGATCTTGAACCTTTGACCAAACCAACAGACTTCCCTTACATGCCTGTATGACCCTATGGGGGTGGGGCGGGGGAGATCACAAGTGATTACGCAATGTCATCCATGTTATCTACAATCTTTCTAATGTATATATCTGTAATTAATGCATTGTATTCGGTAGTGTATGTAATAAATGTAATTTTTCTTTTTCTAAAGAAAGGGCACTGACTGGGCATTTATTGTGTGTTACCACTTTGCCAGTGAATGATGATTACTAGCCCACACCACCTCCCCTGAGTAGGCCTTGGATTGCTCCGCTTCACTACCCTGAGAGAGTAAAGCTCTACAATGGGGTGCTTGGTTCCCAGCAAGGGGAAATTGTGGACCTATTACTTGCACAGGCCTCACATCTTGCACAGCTAATAACCCAGAGTCCTACACGCTCTCTCACTCCCTTAACTGTTCACACTGAGTGGTTATAGGGAGCAAATAGTTCAGGGACAACTAGGGCCTTCAGCAGATCTTCAAACCAGGAATCTAACATTATCCTCTTTTTTTGTGGAACCATGAGCATGACTTCTGCAGAGTGACTCTAACTTTACCTGCCTAGGAGAATTCTTGAAATAAGTCTATTAGCATGTTAGAGATTTCTTTAGAGTACTTTCTGTGGAAAGGAGCTGAAACCTCATTCGGGCCCAGCACTTTCTATTTAAGGGATAGAGTGGCTAACCTTAGATAGCCACTTGATTTAATTGGTTTATCAATATAGTCTGTATATCAATATACTCACCACTTCCTCTCTGGCAAACCAAGCATATCTAATGTTCTAGATTATACTCACAGTTGTGTAATTGAATGTCTTTACTTTTAGTGCAAAGGCAGGCACGGAATTCTTTAACCGCATCGCTGCGGCGGCTTTTCCCGCTGTGTGCGGCAATTTTCAAAAAGCCGCGTTATATGACGAGCTCAGCTCGTCATCAGCACACGACCACCGTAGCTGATGACGAGCTGAGCTCGTCATCAGCAGCGAAGAGGTTAAGTATTGTAGTGATAGTATTAGCTTTTGCATGAATGTTATTGTATTTTGTATGAGTTTGGAGGGATAATTAATCAAATGGGCATCCACTTTCCCTTGGATTATGTAATCTCAACCTCTTTTATATTTTGCTGAGAGCATAGGTTTAACATTATTTTATGTAATCTAGATTGATGAAACTCACAACTGGATTGCTATCCAATAAGCCATCTTTTAGCAAACTATAATACCTCCCCATTAGTAAGTAAGCATCTATAGATAATTCCGTTAGCATTTCAGTAAGGGTTGTCTAGAAATCTAGGACACATGCATTTACCACAAAGTTCTGAGTCATCTCTCTGAAGCCTCTTAATCAGCCAACGCCCTCCTGTCTGCGGCTCAAACGTGTATTTTAAGGTTACATTTTTTTTTTTTACTATTTAGGTACTCACTCAATTTCTTTTATTCATCACCTGTGAAAACCTAATTTCCTACACCAAAAAAATAATCCCATAGAAAGCGCAGCTTTCAGAAATAACAATCTTTTACCAGGGTACTATGCCACATTTCAGTCTTCTGCAATATTCCAACACGCTCCTCCTTTTCAGTGGATGGTTCAAGCCTTTAGAAATGAGTGATAAGATTTGCAGTGAAGGCATCATGTTTGAGATAAGTATGATCCTAAAAGCACAAGGATCAGTAAACTAATCCGGGTTATCCTGAACTAAGCAATGTCTATCAATTACCTAAAGACATGACGTAAAATCTATGGGTCATTCAGGGCATGCAACTTAATGTATCTCACGTTAGGTTCTAAGTCTTGCATCCTCCAAATAGGAATTCTAAGATCTGTGAGTTTGCAACACCTGAGTTAAAGAAGAAAAGAAAATGGAACGCCAGTAAATACAAATAATGAGACTCCAGTCTCACACCCAAAACCTCCCATTAAGAGTGAACCCCGTCCGCTCAACTAATGGTGAGAAAACATATGAGATCTTTCAAGTATAATAAAACATAATTTAGCCACATGACTACAAAAACAAACGATTTGTAAGCTGCAAACAAAATATAACAGGGTATGCTTAATATCTTAGTAGAGCACTCCTTGATTATAAATCCTATGGCAATTCTATAATAATTCTATTTCCTCAATGTATGATTTTCATACCGCTCTTAAATTCAGGACTGGGGGAGTTGACATTAATCAGCCACATAAAGCATATATAATTATTAGTAGAGAACATCACATGTACTGACGATTATCAGATATATTTACCTAATCAAGCCATAAGTGAATTGTCAATGCTCATTAAATTCCAATATTTATATAGAGGGAAAAGCAGAATTAAGACACGTGTAGGCTAAATGATAATCCCAGATTCGGATATATTTGAAAGACACTCTACCAGGACAGCTGAATTCCAGAAAATGTTAGCTCTATCCTGAAAGGTAATTCTGATTCTTGATAGGCCAGAAACTTAGTAGGTAATGTTCCATTTCCAATGTCTCTTACTTAGACACAGAAACCCATTTTTCAACTGCACGGCTTATTTGGCATAGTCCTGCAAAATACCTGGTGTCACTCCTTCCTAGGTGTTTTGTTGAACTTTTCTCATGTAGGGTAGGGCCATTACAGAGTCTTAAGATCAGAGATAACAGAATATCATCTTGCTAAGGAATTTTGAATTTTTCAGCTTTTGTGATGGCGATATGAACATCCTCTCTTTTTCAAAAAAGTATAGAAAGGCAGAACCAGAGTGTGTGGCAGCCAAGATTCCAAGAACTCCACACAGGAGTTAGCTATATCTTCAGCACATTTTCAAGATATAGAAAATTCTAAAGTTACCTCTTCTTTTTCGATTCTACAAGTTGATGACTTCTTTAAGTAGTTTGATGAGTTGCGCATGGGAGTGATTATTTTGTCTTTTTCTGATAGTGATCGCCTGTTCCTGACGACTTATCCTTGATTAATTTCCTGAAACACTAGATGTCAGTGTTTTGAAGTCATTCCTGATGCATTTGCATCACATCTGTAGTAAGATTGATAGTTTGAGCAAGATTGTGCATAGCTGTTAATTCTTTTCCTTATCAGGTGTATATTAGTTAGAGACCTGCTCTTTCTAGGTAGAAGTTTACCAGGCAGCGCAGCCGTCTGGTTCTCTAAAGACATCTTGGCGACATTCAGAAAACTTTCCTGGGAATGCATACCACCTGTTGCTTACCATTTGCTTTATAACTCACATTTTCTGGATTTCTATTTGCTGGCTTCATATGTTTTAGGCTAGCTAGCTTGAGTTGGTCCCTCCCAAGGAGCAAAGCCTTTTCACACTACCTCTCCTTGTATTCTTCCACGAGTGCTTCATTCTGTAAACAGGCCTGTAAATATTGTTCTTGTCTTGTCACATTTGCTGTGCATTAATAGACAGATGCCAAATGTCAGGCTCTATTATCTGACAGAACTGGGTGTTTACTTTTCTTTCTCTGACTTCAAAGTGAGAGGATTTATGTGACAATCTTGCTGGATACTGGGGGTAGAAAAGGTTTTTTTCTAGGACACAACATTTGAAGGAGCTGCACAAGTATTTCAGAATATATCAGAATTAGGAAAGCACAAATGAAGCAAATCTTTTGTCACTTCTGAAGTGTGTTGAAAACAAATAATTTAATATCATCAAAAGAAATCAATACAGAGAAGATGCCATTTCCACACATTATCGTTTCTGTGCTTTATAGTTGTGTTAGTTAAACAGTATGTCTGTGCACATATAATAGTAAATTAAATTGAAAATATGTTGTCTGTAATGGCAGTGTTCTATGGATACTCAACTCTACTCTGCACTGCTGTACTCAACACCACTCCACGCCTCTCTACTCTACACCACTGTACTCTATACCAAAGCACTCTACACCACTGCACTGTTCGCCATTGCAGTCTAGGCCTCGCTACTTTACTCTGCACAAGTCCTCTCTACGCCACTCCACTCTGCACTCTTTGCCAATATACTCTATGCCAATACACTCTATGCCAATACAATCTTCTCTGTACCAATCCACTCTACGACCCTGCCCTCTACACCAATCCACTGTACACTGCTCTAATCTACTTTGCACCACTGCACTATATACCACTTTACACCATTACACTCTATGCCACTGCACTCTACTCTGAAACAATCTAAGCTACGCCACTGCAATCTGTGCCACTGCAATCTGTGCCACTCCATTCTAGCCCACTCTATTTTAAACCACAGAACTCTAAGCCACTCTACGACACTGCACTGCTACATTCTCCACAACTGAACTCTATGTCACTCTACCCTACTGCACTCTATGCAATGAACTCAATGTCACTCTACTCTGCATGACTGCACTCAGCATCAGTCCACTCTACGCCACCAAACTCTGCACCACTCTACACCACTGCACTCTCTGCCACTCTACTTTGCATCACTCTATTCTACACCACTGCACTCTACTATGCACCACTGTAATCTACACTACTGCATTCTACAATGCTGCATTGCACACTGCTGAATTCTATGCCACTGCACTTCATGCTACTATACTCAACACCAGCCCATTCCATGCAACTGTACGCCACTGCATCATACTCTGCATCACTCCAGGCCAATGCACTCTATGCCACTCCATACCACTACACTCTACGCCACTCTACTCTGAACTCTACCCCACAGAACTCTACACCACTCTACTCTGTATTACTGTATTTTATGCCAATGCACTTAACACCACTGTGCACTCTACAGCACTCCACACCAGTGTACTCTGCGCAGCGCTACTCTACACCACTCTGCACCATTGCACTCTATGACACTGCACTGTCCGCCATTATACTCTGCAACACTCTATACTGATGCACTCAAAACCAATCCACTGATCTCCTCACCATGCCACTCTATGACACTAGAGTACGTCACTCTATGCCACTCCATTCTTCACTATTCCACTCTATGACACTCGAATCCACTCTCCTTGTTGGACTCGGTTTTAGCCATGCTAAACAGCAGCCATGCCAGAGTACAACATGGCTAAAACACATTGGCAAAGCTAATAGCTCTTGCATAGGCGAGAGACATATTACTTTTTCCAATGCCTGTTTCAATCAGGAAATCTGGCATTGGTAATTAAGCCTTGGAACGCTTAAGGCCCTGTTGTTTTGGCTGCTTGTCTTTGTGTTTCAGCCATTGTATTTTTGTACAACATCTGCCTAGATTTGTGATGCATTATGAGACTATGTGTTAGACCCTGCATCATTGGCGTGAGTCTCCCTTCCATTTTGACGGATTGCCTCCTCTGTTTTGATATGTTTTTGCTGGTTGTATGCTTTGGGCACTGTGCAACTACTATTCAGTGCCACAGTGCAAATGTTCCCTATGTTAAATTGATTTACTAATTAGAGATTCCATGATAGGGTTATTTAATTTACCTGTCATCCCCTAGTCCAGTGCACCATGGGTGCCCAGGGCTTGTAAATCAATTGCTGCTGGTGGGCTTGCAGCACTAGCTGTGCCACCCACAGAAGCAGCTTGTAAAGTGTGTCTCAGGCCTGCCATTGCAAGGCCTGTGTGCAGTCTAGTACTACCATGTCGACTTTGCAAGTGCACCCACTGGCCAGTCCCTAAACCTTCCCTTTGCTTCATATTAGACACCCCTATGGTAGGCCCAAGGGCAGGGTGCATTGTAAGTATAAGGTAGGACATGCTTTGATGTATGTAGCATGTCCTAATAGAGAATTACAGCTATTTTCTTTTTGCACTATTGAAGGTTACCTGTTCTCCATAGGCTAGAATGGGCAGTTAGATTATTACATTTTTATAATCTAACTGACTCAGGGAACATGGTAGAAATTCGAATTTAATATGCCTGAACTCAGAATGATAAAATACATCTTTTAGTAAAGTTGGTTTTAATATTTTGTGTTTGAAAATACCACTTTTAGAAAGTAGGTATTTTCTTGCCTAACTGTCCAGGCCTGCCTCTGCTAGGTTGTGTATTCCTTGTCTGGGTTTGTGGGTGACAGGACTGGGGGATTCCAGGAGACAGGCTGGAGCAGGCCAGTGGTGAATAGAGAGATCTGCATCTAGATGGGAGGGAGGAGTTGCACCTGGGACCTGAACAGGGCTGGACCTTCCCTCTACAATGGAGGCTCCACCTCCTGTGGCTTGTCTGGTGTCTCTGCCCTGCACTGTGAAAGGAGAGAAGGAATCTTGACAACAAAGTGCTCCAGAGCTGTACCTTCCCTCCCCTGTACTGGCTCCACCTCCTGTGGGGCGGCTGATGTCTCTGCCCTGCACAGTGAAAGGAAGGATAGATCCATGTAAACAAAGTGCTCAGGAACTGGTTTGGACTAGGCAGAGGCTTCTCTGCCTTCAGAGAACAAAGGATTTTGGGTTATAAATATTGGGACCCTGATCCCAAGAAATTAGATCACTTCTGGAACAAGAAACCTTTGCCAAGGAGAAGAACCAAGGAAGCTGCAGGAGTTTGACTGCCCCTCTGCCAGTGTGCTGTTTGCTGGGTTGGCCTGCAGTGGTTGCTTCATTGCCAAGGAAAGGAGAAGGTACTTTTTAAGGCCTTTCATCATCTACATAATATTCTCCAAGGGCATGAACTGTGATTGCCTCTTGCTGAAGTCTCAGGGACAAAAGACTTCATCTCCAGCTCCCCCAGTGAATTTCCTTGCTGGGAATTCAATCTGCTGACATTTGCGTGTCGCTGGGAGCTGGAAGCGCGGTGCATCGAGAGGAAGCATGTCGCTGCCGCAGCTGAAATCGTCGCATCGCCGGAGAAACGAGCCTTCGCTGCATCTCCCTGGAAGCGTGTGCTCATCGGAGCTGCCTGCTGTCGCATCACCGGAGAAGCTTGACGCCATCGAGAGAGTTGCCATCGCATCACCGGAGAAACATGTCACAGGGCCTGTCCCGGCTCCAAAGTACAGAGTCGTCGGAAGGCTGCCAGGGTGTCTACACATCGTCATCGCATTGCCGCATCAAGGGAGTCATCTTCTCGCATCGCAACCAGATCATCGCATCAAGGCGCATCTTGCGCACTGCAACAGGCCCGCAGGCTGAGAATCTACGCATCACCTCCGCACCGGTAAGGATCACAACGCATCCCCTACTCTGCGCAAGCATGGAGGCACGACGCATCATTTCCCCCGGATCACGGAACCGACGCATCTCCCCTTTTGCGAGCCTTTTCTTTACTTTGCGTTACGCATCCAGGTACTTTGTTGAGAACGTTGTCGCATTTATCATCAACTTGACCTAAGTAACTTTTATCATTTTTAAAGCAATCTTAAGTGTAGTATTGTGGATTTTTGTCGTTTGTGGTCTTGTGTTAAGTCTATATAAAGAATACTTATTTTTATAAAAACCTGTGTTGTGTCCATCTGTAGTGTTTTCACTGTATTACTGTGTATATTCACAAATGCTTAACACACTGCCTCTGAGATGAGCCTGTCTGCTCGTGCCAAGCTACCAAAGGGGTGAGCAGGGTTTATTAGGAGTGTAATCCCCTTATCCTTACTTAGAAGTAAGTTTGGACAAAGGTGAATACCATTGCCAATTAGAGACCCCCAGATATAACACTATGCATAGGCCTGTACAGGAGTATGAGTTCCTAAAGTGCATGTGCTGAAAGAGGCCGTAAGAAAGTCTGTCCCATGTGTACTGTTTAGCATCAGACTCTCTTTCATATTGATTTTTGCGATCCTCAAGTGACCAACTTGACACATGAGCAATGGTATAACCTCAGCCTGGTTTAACAGTTTTGATGAATTAAATACATAATTTATGCCCCTGAATCATAGTTTCTTCACATATCCACAGTCGACTTTCAATATATCCCCATCAGAATATAGCTTAATTACCCATTACTATATATGTCAAATATTGACTCTCTGTACTCTGTGGTGTGGGTGCTACTGGAGCAACAAATGTTTTTCTCACCATTGGTCTTCAATGTGGGATATTTCCTTCATGGGGCAATGTAGTATGAAAGTCATGTCTCAGCCAACCCTAGATTATGGATGTTTTGGATTCTCTTCTTTACCACGGATCCTGGCGCATGATCGAGGACCGGACCTGGAGCAGGATCAGCTGTTTCAGCCTCTGCATTTCACCCTAGCATGGGCAGTGGCAGAGTGCAGTGGGGGCTACAGCAGGCGCGAATCATCTGTTCTAATCTCTCCGTGACAAAACCCTCCTCGTTCAGTCGTCCCAGTCACTGGGCCATCTTGTTTCTCCTGAGATCCCAAGCTCTCCTGTGCGCGTCAGATTAACAGGCACAAATCTTCAAGGAGGAGTCATCAAATTCCATTGTCAGTGCTCCTTATGGGGTTTAGGTCTCATTTCAGCCATGTGGTCTCTGAGGGTATGGCATCAGGAATGGGAACTTGGCAACTATGTCGCGATTTCCCTCCGGTGCAGGCCACGCCCCTAAAATGTCAATGTTGCTATCTGTCTAAGCAACGAGCACTAGATCACTGTTGTAACTTCCCAACTATACGAGTACTGTAAATATATTTATGTTATGCTATACAGTATGTAATCGTACTGACCAAAATTTACAAATGGCACTAGTGCGTAACGTGCAACTTGGATACCTCACTCACCCCTTGCTTCAAAGCATTCTCTAAGTTAACTTGGTGGGTTTAGGATTTGAGTGGTGTTCAGGCACTAGGAGGCCTGACAACTCACAAGAAGCCGCATGCGACACACTGTTTCTTCATTTGGTGACTCCATGAAGAGCGACTGTCACGCGGTGGGCTGGAAACCCTCGCGCACAGCAGGTGTCTAGATGAGGTATGACCGCTCTAGATGACGTCATTCTTGTTGAGGGAGAAGGGTCCTGATATACCTTCCCGGAGGTTCTCCAGTCACCATCACATCTCTTCTTGCTACGGTCTTCCTTCCATAAAGTGCTTCGGGGTTTTATTTATATGATCAGGCTTTACATTGCCAGATAAATTCAAATGACAATAAGAAACAAACATCAGAAGACACTTGGCGTTCCAAAAGGGCCCATGCCAGAATTAGGCATGTCTTCTATTATCGATCTGGGGATGCTGCAACAACAACTGTCGCGCGTCTAGTTCCAGTGCCCTGCAAGACTGGCTCAAGGAGTGGTACATAGACTATGGCCATTAGTACAACCCCCTAAAGTATCCATTAGGCGACGCGCAACGCTGTATAAAACTTCCAACTAAGTACGTACGTCATGCAAAACCATGAAATAAATCAACAAAAATAAGGAAAAGTGACAGTTTCTGCCCCTTTCACTGCCTTCTCATGCAGAAAGAATGTTATATATAGTTTACAAGAGAACGAATGGAACAAGATGGGGGGGGGGGGGCAGTGGCACGAGGGTTAACTCACTAGTCAAATGTACAAAAAACCCCTAGGTAAACCCACGGTCGTCCACGACTGTGTATAACCAGAGACAGGCATGGTTTGTCAATAACACTGAAACAGGACGTGAAGTCTTCTGTTCGTTTTCTTAGGTTCTTGCTTCCGCCCCCCACAAACTAACATCACGAACAACCCGGTTTGCGTAAGAGGAGGTGAGGTGCAAGTGATTGCCACACAAAGGATGGCCTCGCAATGCTTTATGCAATCTGTGCTCACAATCTGTACATCTGCAGTGCAACTTCCTGGACACGTTCGCGTGGACCAAAAGCAGAACGAGCCCACGCCAGCCCGGTGCAGGTCGGAGAGTCAAAGCTACGCAGGCCGCGCACAGGGTGCTAGACGGTGACGTCAGACGCAGGCCAAAGGGATAATCTGGTCTACACAGGATGCTCAGTGCGGCTGACCCACTTGTCTGCACAGACCACAACAGACTGGCAAGGGTATTATTACTACAATTAAGTTAAATTATGTGCTAGAGTCAAGGGTGCGTGTAAAATACTCAGGTGTGGGGATGATTTTGAGGGGATTTCTTAAAAAGGGCCCTATTGCTTTCTTGATATAGTTGTGCTCTGCAAAAACCTGCATAGAAGTGGAGCCCAGTTTATAGGCCTGGCAGATGGTCTGATTCTTACATCCAGTCCCGTATTGAGCACACTAACCAGTCCAGTGCATATACCTTTGTTAACCTCCTCTCTCTAATGGTCAGGGTTGATTGCCATATTTACTAATGCAAGAGTAAGGCACCTAGAAGACTGACCTCATGGTAATCATGGTGGACCAATAGCAGGGTCGGCCCACTCCCCATGGGTGCCTGCCTGCCTGCAGCACACCGCTCCCCCATACCATCCAGAGCAGGTGAAGTGCAGTTGCAGAACAAAGGCATGTAGCGCTTTACTAAAACTGTAATCAGATAAATAGCAAGCACCGACAATGGCATAAGGTCTGGCCTTGTTGGGGGAAGTGTTTGGTAATAGTCGTTTTGTTTTTTTGTGTTGCCATCGGCTATCCTACACAGAACATTCCACAATGAAACCACATCTTGAACTACAACTTGAGAGCTGGCTGTGATGTCCTTTGTTTAGCACTTCCTGTTTTCACTTCCTGTCTTTCCCCCATTTCAACACTGTTTTCCAAATCACTTGCTCCTTCCTTTTCTGACGTTCTCTCTCATGCTTTGCGCCAAAGTTAAGGTTTCTAAAAATAGGTGCCGGTGTACACCATATACAACAATCGGCAGAAATTAACCAGGGTCTGTCCATATCATAACCAACTTGTATCCTACCTAGCCTCGAATCCCCCCTAAATTGTGTCACCCAGCAATGCACATTGAGGGAGCAATGACAGCCCTGGTGTGATCTTACGCCAATGGTCCTCTGAGTGTGCCCTCCTGCAGTGTCTGCATATGACAGGGGTGCAGTCAGTAGTAATTCTAAAAAATAAGTGCAGAAGACCAACGTTTTCTGTAGGAGCCCTCTGCTGGGTCTGTCAATGTGAAGAGTTTTTGAAAACAATGGCTACCAAGTCTCGATTCCACATATGCAAAAAGTATGGGGCGAACCTGTGATCCTGGGCAATTGATAAATGTACAAAAACAATGATTCCCTCGGAGGGAGGGGCAGCCCTAACCTCCCTTGCCTAACAAGATATGTACAAACATATTTTTGATAGAATATCCAGACATCATTTATTGTCCTATATCAGTACAACAAACCCATAATTTCTGAGACAGCACAGTGAATAGTGACATAAGTGAGTAAAGTGTGCAAGTGCTATTCACGATATATACAATGCTAGAAACTGATACTTGTTAAAACTTTAACAGCAAGACTCAAAGTTACAGTACGATGTGTGCAATATTTCTATTAATATAAGTCCACTAGTGATATAGTCAACGTTTTGACCCGAAAGGAAATGTTGCATGGCCTTCACCAGGACCAACATGATAGCAACTGAAAAAGCTAAATGACTAGATTTAAGTATTGAACATGTGCTAGAATAACTGAACACAACAAATCAACAAAACAATCAATATGGAAATGCACCATCAAGAGATCAGTGAAAAGCACCCCACTGTGCTTGCAAGCAGTGGTCTGATTCCATCTCATGCCTCTTTCTTCCACCATTCAATAATTCCTGTCTCTATCTCTCTCTAATAACCTATTATAACTCTATCACCCCACTTTCTCACTTTTCCACTGTACTCCTATCTTTCTTTCCTCCTTCATTCTCTCTTTACCAGCTTTCTCCCTCTTGCTCTTATTCAAAATAAGATGAAGAAAAATAAGTCCAGGTCCCCAAAAATTAGCATCAGAGTCAACCACCTGCAACCACCAAGATAGGGGCCAGCAGGAAATATTTGGAACCTTTGAGTAAAACAGAGTGGAAATAAGGGCAATATCTTCCTGTTAAGGGTCATGTGAGAGCTAGACGTGTCCTGACTCACAATTTCCTGTTTCACCCACGAATTCCTAGCTCTATCCCTTAAATTTCCTTTGTGGTCTTTCTCTATAATCTTCCGAAAGTCTCTTTCACGCCAACAAATTGGAGAAACAATCCATTAATAATCCATCAAAAATATATGGTGCTGGTCTCAGGCAATATTGGTTGAACCATACAGAGTGTGGAATAATTACAAAATCATAAGTAATCGCCCTATAGGAGGAAATGATAAAATGTAGAACCCGCATTGACAATTTATAATGATAGCTTGTGTTTTTTAAGTAGCCTGTCATTTTGGTTGACTGCCTTTACTAAGTTCCATTAAGAGCAGGGGCAATATTATTAGTAATGTAATGGCCCTCAATTTACCAGCCCCCAAGGGATGGAAGTTTCAGCTGGCCTTGCCAGGGTTCAAACTAATGACATGCAGACGACCACAATTTGAGCAGTGAACAACCAGCTCACTAAGCCATTCTCTTGGCTTAAAGAGGAGCACACTTTTTTTCCCCATGCATACATGTAAAAAGCTATATAGTTTTCCCCCAAAACTGGGTTAGATCAACTGACTTAAAACTTACTATGAAGCAGTGGCGGCTCCTCCGCAATGGCGGAAGAACTTCGTCTCACTGCCTGGCTCAGAGCCAGCAAATGTAAAATAAAACGATGCTCTTGCACAGTTTTATTTTACATTTGTCATCTCTACCAGCGGTGTTGGGAGGGGCGGGACTTAGGCATGGGAAGTGATAGAAGGCATGCTACATGCACTCCCCTCCCCAAGTGTGCATATGTGTTGGGATGGCTGTCTCAGGCCGACCAATACACACATGCGCACTTAGGTTTTCTCCAGCCCAGTTGCATTGAGCAGCCGGGGAGCTGGAGAAATCCCACAGAGTTCCTGGTGAGAGCAGGGCGTTTCCCCTGCCTGCTCAGACCAATCAACACGCTGCTCTGCAGCACGGGGATTGGATGGGAGTCTGCATCCCATGGGCTTCTGGGACCCAGGACGAGAAGAGGTGGCGAACGCCATACTGGAGGCGGCCGGCAGCAGCGCCAAAAGGTAAGTTTAAAAAAAAAGTAAAACACTGTATTCCCCACCACCTTCCCGCGTGACGCCTCCCTCGCGACCCCACTAGCCCACCACCCTTTGTTTATGGTGGCTGCCGCTGCTATTCAAGGTTTCATCTGGTAAAAATAATTTCCCCATTTACTCTGTGGGTTGTGGTCCCACGGTTGGGAGATCAATGGGCTAAATTACAATAAAAAAAGATCACATAGTTCAAGGAACAATGCATTTCACTGTTTAACTTTTTCAGGCGGCTCCCTTGCTAGCCCCTGTGAGAGTGTTGTTTGTCATGGACAAAGTAAACTTAGCCATAATACAATATCTGTTCACCTATGTACCCTTTTGAGCACTTTCAAGCTTACACCTTATTGACCCAGGCCTGAAAAAGCCCAAGATGGTTTTCTACAGAGCACAGGCTTTGCCTTTCTTTCCTTCTTCGGAGCCAACCACACATTGATTCAAGTTTAAGAGTCATGCCATGTGGGATACGGCTAACTCGGAGCATCCCTACATCACTGCAATTTTCAACTTTGATCCAATGAGGAAAGGAATATGTGAATGTTCGGGTCATCACTGTGTGAATGATTAGTTTAGACTCACTGTATCTGTATACCCTGATCATCTGGCACGGTACTAGCTCTCATTGACAACAGTGGACAGTCATGCTCTACACGCCCCAATTCCGTTAAAACTTGAGTTGGTCGAGGTTCCTTTCACTGCCCCAAAGAGGAGTCTACCCCTCCGGGCTTGTGCTGAAAGTGTTGCTTATAAATTGACAGCATATCTTTGGATCAATAGATAGTGTGTGTAACCTTCAGGTTTAAATTCTGGAATGACCTTATTAGACCCATCAATCTTACAAATCTGAAACACTGATCACCACTAACATGGGTTATAATATCCCTGATAACTCCAGAAACAAGTCAGTGTGTTTGTGCGGTGTTAAGGTTTTATTTTGAAAACGCGCTACTCAACAGTGTGATATCAGTGTGTTTTGCACAACATTTGTGATGCATGCATGTGTTATATGGAATAGTTTCACACGTTTCTAATCAGTTAAGAATTTCCACTCGAAACCTTACAGAGAGTGCAGAGAAAATGGATCAAGTGCAGTCAACCAAGCTCTTGTGGTAGCAAAGACAAACCATGGGGAGAAGAAAGTGTGTGACTCCAATAGGAAGCAGAAGAAAGAATGAATCCGTGGCGAGGCAAGAGTATATTATCACAAGTGATATATTCATAACATTTGCTCAGTCCCTTTGCTACACAGTGTGGCTCCTCAGCTGCTCATTGTTTTATCAAATGAAAGGAAGTTGTGTCATCTTCAGTCTTCGATGTTGTCCTGAACCATCCACCAGGAACAGTTGCCAGCTGCAGTATTAGTATGGCCTGAAAACCTATCCTTTTTACACCTTTGTGGAGTCTAACAGTCTTCATAAACGAACGTCTGTAACATATTTACAAATGACCACTGAATGAAGCATTGTGGGCCTCTTGGCGACCATTTACAGTTCTAAGTCAAAGTCACTTGTTTGGTGGAAACACTGCTGGCTAACTTCAAAGATGTTTAGCACAAAGGTGACCCTTCTGCAAAACACATGCCTTAAACTCTGCTAGCATTGGTGGCTTAAGTTAAAAAAACGAGTTGTATTTTAGACAGCCAACTGTGACTTACACCCCAAACAAACTATGTCAAGTCACAAGCCAACCCGCAACACGAGAACCACAACCCACAACTTTGATGAGACCCATGTTCGAACAGGTTGTTGTAAAGCAATGAGCACTGGGATGCCGTCCAGACTCAGGACCAAGCTGCCAAGAAGAACCCCAAATGCAGCTACTATGATCATAATGCCAGTCGTCAAGCAGTTAAACTTCTTTAACGCCCACAGTTAGAATAAATAAAAAAGAACCTTTCCCCCAATTCCCCAGTCTTGTGTGGGTAAATGCCACTTTATCTTACCCAAGGGTTTCTGTTGTTTAATCTCACCTTCCCTTGTAATCACCTTTAATGGCTGCAAATCATAATCTTCCTCACTCAGATGTATTCACTAACTAAATGCCTATTTGTAACAAAGTGTTCCGAAATAGCCATAAGCCAGCATGGCTGCCAGTATGCAAAGCAAAAAAGAACAAAACAACAAATATTGGCAAAGCCGATATGGCCTGCCTGGCATGCATGCAAGTTATTTATTAAACAAGCTTTGGTAACAGGCACTAAAAGTTTAAAAAGTTAACATGGCACTATCTGAATGTGGCATGAATAGATTTGCAAAAAATAAATAATTGCCCAGTGAAAAATAAATAAAAAAATATTTTAAAAAATACATGAAATTAAAACAGACTTTGGCCGACCTACCCTTTGGGCAGATGGGCGCATCTTTACAAGGTAAAATTCCATCACTTACACTGAAGAGAGCCTAAGGCTAAAGTGGGTTGACCCACTGTCCCATGCTGTGTACTCTGGTGTGCGGAAGTCAAACATGAATGGCACTTGAACAGCCCAATCGATGTAGAGAGCTGGCCGAAAGCTCCGGTATGTATGTATGTATGTTTATATATTTATTTATACACACACACATACATTCAAAAACATTCTTGGATGCTTTTATTGAAAAAATAGGCTGTGTAACTAAAATCCAAACTACACAGGGATTGTGAAATATGTTCCAGCCTGTGCAGAAATTACATCATAATGACAACCTTTGTACAGCCTCATCATTGCCTATTATTTAATTGGTAGTCTAGAGCAAAACTGGAATTTTCAAATTGCAATCTGGACCCATTATCAGCTCCACACTGTAGGAGAAGCTTCAAACATGTCCACTGTTAACCACTGCCCATAGTTTGATTAGCAATCTATTTGTGAAAGCTCATCAAAACCTGAAGATTCAAATTGCCCATTACTAACTGTTGGAAATTGGGTTACAGGTTGAGGGGCATAAAACCCTGCCAGCGGTGTAACGAAAGTTGAAGGGGCCCCCTGCAAGGTATACAGAGGGTCCCCTGCTCTGGATTTAATCCGGAGTTCTCCTGCGTGAGAACAGTGCTGAGGGGGCCTCCTGCAGCCTGGGGCCCCTCACGCACTGCATGGGATGCGGAGGCCTGTGTTACGTCCCTGAACCCTGCTCAAGCAGCAGCCACAATTCCTGTCAGGTTGAAGTCACAATAAAATCCCATATTACCTTGTGCTTAACCCTCTGGCAGCTTGGCACAAAACAGTCAGGCTTACCTTAAAGGTAATGTGTCAAGTATTTATGCAGCACTTCAAACAGTAATAAAGTGAAAACGAACACAAGAAAAATCTCACACCAATTTAGAAATATAGAGTAAAATGTAATAAATTATTTGGCACCAACACAACAAAAATCCAATCAGTACAACCTGACATATGCAACTTTAAAGGTTCGGGTAAAAATAGTGCCTACAAGTACTAAGCGCCAACTGTGGTTATCTGGCCGCGCCAGAATGGGACAAAGTCACAAGATTTACTTTGTCAGGTTGAATTGGCAGTTTAAACTGCACACACAAGCAGCCATGGCAGGCTTGATACATGTTTAAAAACTCCTTAAGCAGGTGTCACAATGAGTGCTGCAGGTCCATTTATAGAATGTAATTTGCAGGACCTGAGTACTCGTGGTACCACGTAACTAGGGACTTACAAGTAAATTAAATGTACAAATTGGGTGTAATCCAATTTCACCATATATGAAGGAGATATAAGCACTTTAGCACTGGTTAATATTGTTAAAGTGCACAGTGTCATATGGCCAACAAAATCAAGATCAGCGAGAAATGGAGGAGTAAAGCAAAACATTTGAGGGAAGACCATTCAAAGGCAGACAAGCCTAACTCTAGCTCGGTTGTAGCTTCAACAGACATTGATCTTATAGCCAGCGAGTACCTTTAAGAAAGCAAGGACTGTTGTGTCTGAATCACTGCATTTGTAACTACATAATAAAATAAGTGTATCCTAGTTTCACTACAGACACTCAAATAGTATAGTCCAGTATTCCACTTACTGTTTTCAAGTAGATCTTCCCTACTTGCAAAAAAAACCATTGTTTTCATGCTACCTGCACCACAAAAAACAGGAAATATAAAATACACATACTGGGTAACTTGCGTTATATGTTCCTTTAAGGCTTTAGCTAGATTCTTATGGCATTTGCAAACCACTCAGTCTTAGGCCTTATGATTTTTTAATACACCAGAGCCACTTGCTAAAGCTAAATTGCAGTTACTCAGTTAGGTTTCCCTAACAAAATAAAATATATTGTTACAAAGGTGGTCTCTAGTTTGCAGAGGTTTTCACCCTGTTCAAGCAGGGACCACCACTCTAGTCAAGGTAAGTCAAAAACACACCCTAACTTAACCTGTGCTCACCCACTGATAACTTGGCACAGAGCAGTCAGGCTTAAATTGAGAGACAATGTGTAAAGTATTTGTGCAACAGTTAAATTACAGTAACTCAATGAAAACACCACAAAAAGAATCTGAGCAGGTTTAGAAAATAGAGAATATTCATATGAGTAAAACAGAATCAAAATGACAAAAATTTAAAAAGTAGAAGCCGAGATGTGAATTCTGGAATATTAAATGTGAAAACAATGCTTAGAAGTCACTAGAGTTCAAAAAGTTACTTAAGGTCGGGAGAGACCGGTGCATATTAACAGTTCAGACAGACCATGATCGATGGCTTGTTGGCAACAGGACCCATACAAGTCCCCCTGAGGAAATATCTTGGATGGAGCTCTGGAAAACATCGAGAGTCTACTTCGTCATCGAGCCGCGCAAAGCGGGTTCCTCGTCATTGTCAAGGACCGTCAAGGTAAATGCAATGTGTCTGCATCGCGCCATGGCGAGTGTCCTCATTGAGCAGCGCAGGCTGTGGATTCTTGATCATCAGGCAGCCTCTGCGTTGAAGGCGATGTTGTGAAATTTCTCACGCAGTCGAGTCAATTAGTCGGTTTTTGCAGAAATCTGCTGAGGAACCCACTTTTGAGGTCCAGTACAGGAGGGGGTACCTCAGGCAAGGGTAGTACTCACAGATGGCAGAGTCCAGCAGGATTGCAGGAAGTTTTTTTTGTCCCTGAGACTTCAGAAAACAGAAGGCAAGCCAGCTAGCCCTTTGAGTCACTCTGAGTTCAAGTGAGATGGGTCCAGTCCTTGTCCTCAGTAGGGCAGAGATCATCAGGCAGCAGGGCAGCTCAGCAGAGTAGAGAAGGAGTTCCTCAGAGTAGTCAGTCACAGCAAAGTAGCAGCCCTTACAGCACAGCATAAAAGGGCCTTTGATGTATGGGTGACTTCAAATGAGTTCTCTGGAGTGCACAAGGATCCCTTTCAGCCCAGTCCTGTCTGCCAGGCTGCCTGTGGGGGTAATCAGACCTTTGTGCGAGGACAGGACACAGCAAATTCAGATGTAAGTGTGAGACACCTCTACCCTTTCCTGCCCAGGATGGCTATCAGAATGCAGATGAGTCAACTGCCACATCCAGCCCTTCCTGTTTTTGGGGCTGTCTGGAAGGAATGCACAAACTGTAGCAGTCACCCAGGCTAGACGTGTATTAGAGACAGTCTGCAGGCACACAGAGCAAAGTTAAGAGCAGAGAAATCTCCACGTCCTAAAAGTGGCATTCCTAAAATGGTAATGTCAAATCCAACTTTACCACTAAAGAGGATTTATCACTACCATAACAAAGATATGAAACATGAAGCAGCTACTGCTTTCCAATCAGGAATTACAGCTTAAGAGTGTTTTAAGGAATTCCCAATCCTAGCCTATGTGAGGAGTAGGCCTTACAGCAGTGAAAAACGATTATAGCTATTTGTCACTGCCAGGTCACATAAAACAAGTATTTGTCCTGCCTTTTAGTTACACAGCACCCTGCCCTTAGGATCACTCAGGGCCTACCTTATGAGTGACTTATGTGTAATAAAAATTAGTATACGGCTTGGCAATTGGCTTTAAAAGCAAAGTCGAAGTGGCAGTACATTGAACATAAAGGCCCCCCAATGGCAGGTCTGAGACAGGTTTGAAAGGCTACTTGTGTGGGTGGCACAGCCAGTGCTGCAGGCCCACTAGCAGCATTTAGATTACAGACCTTGGGCATATGGTACAGCACTGTACAAGGGACTTACAGGTAAACTAAATAAGCCAATCAGGTGTACACCAATGTTACCATGTTTAGGGGAGAAGCACACACATGTTTGCACTGGTCGTCAGTGGTAAAGTGCTCACAGTCCTAAGGCCAATAAAACGTGGAGGGAAGTAGGCAAACAATTGGAGGGAGACCACCCAAAGGATGACAGGTGTGTAGATATATATATATATACATATATATTTAGTATTTTCCACTGTTCCTGATCTTCTGGGTTGGAACCTACGGCCCGATGCGGGTAATGGTGAGGCACCCGTACACATAGAATCACTCTCTATCTTCCACAAAAACACACACTCCAGTGAATGAAAACAATAAGGCATAAGTTCAGTTCATCATTTTCTTCCAGTACGATCAACAAACCAAAAACACACACTGTGGCCAAGGGGTGCAAGATGCTGAAATGCGTTGGGTGTTTTTGATTTGTCATCGCACTGGAATAAACTAATGAACTGAACATTTGCCTTATTGTATTCCTGCACTGGAATGCATTTCTATGTGGAAGAGAAGATTGAGATTGATTATAGATATAGATATAAATATATATATACATAGACACATTTACACAAGATAAAGAATCAATGCAGTAATTAGACTAACTTTGTTAGCCTAATCAAGTATCACTATGTTACTTTCTTTAGATGCTCAGATGAATGGTATCTATTTTCTCTTTGGCTAACATAGTACACAGACCCTGTCTCTCAAACATGCATAAAAATGAAAAACTAGAGCACACGTTCAATATTATTTCCAGAAAGCAAGGACCTATTTTACAGACCTTCTATGTTCCAAATTTAAATTTAGGGGTCAAATGGTGCAATTTGTGTCTCAGTGACATAGGAGGGCTGGGGAAGTATAAGTCACATGATTTGTTGTTTCCATTCAACTCCCTTGTCATTTATGGCCTTAGTCTGAGGTACCACATACATTGAACGACTTTAGAACTACCTTATACGACCACCAAATGAGAATATTGTGGCTGCAAATGACAGATCTCAATTCACAGACTTGCAATTTGGATACATTTACAGGAACAGGTTGTAATTACAACTACAGAAAATCCGTCAAGTGGCCAGTTTCTCTGTAAATCTAGAGAGATCTCAGAGAGCGGGCTGGGGTGGCCACTGTGGAGCATACAAAGTTAAGCCTTTCGTGCGTAATCCCAAACATTAACAATGCCTTTTTCTTACCCTAAATTTACAGAAAGTCTTTCCAATAAAAGTTGGATGTAAGAGTGATTATGGTGTTAAAGTGTTCCAACACCCTCATATTCCCAGTGGGGCCACATGGAAAAGAAAACATGGACAATAAAATTGTACAAATATTAATTTTTCCTAGTCAAGTGGATTTTGAATATAAACCTGCAGGCAGTTGCCAGGATTAAAGTTGAGGTAAGCAGATGTATTGTTGTAATTTCTGAGATTCCCAAGAGCACTCCAGAGAATTTGTGTGAATTCAAAATATGAGCAAAGCCAAGGCTCACAGACCTACTTATTCCTTTCAAAAATAGCCAAAGAGACTCTATTGAATGTGTCTCTGATCCTCATTGTCGTTTTCCAGGTCAAGTGGCTACTCTGATTAAAAGAACTGTCTTATGCATGAGGTCATCTGGACTCCAAGTGGGTCCCCTGCCAAAGCAAGAAAAGCTACTTTTAATCCAAGAAGGATTCTTAGCCCAAACAATCGACCTATTTCAATCTGTTGTAGGATTTTGATGAAAAGATTTTGGAAGAAACTCTTGCACCAAGAAAATCACCTTCAAGCTTCTCATGCAAGCCTGTAAAGCCCTCCACTATCCCAGACCTTCATACCTCAACCACCACCTCTCCTTCTACACCCCCACCAGACATCTCCGCTCTGCCCAACTGGCCCTGGCCACCATCCCAAGGATCTGTAAGACCACGGCTGGAGGGGGATCCTTCTCCTACCTCGCTGCGAAGACCTAGAATTCCCTGCCCCTGCATGTGAGGTACTCTCCATCTCTGCAACAATTCAGTAAGGATCTCAAGACCTAGCTCTTTGACTGAACAGCAGACCCAAAACCCCCCCACCCAGCGTCTTGAGACCATCACGGGTGAGTAGTCACGCCTTATAAGACTCTGATTGATTGGTTGCACCACTCATGTACAGTACACAGTCTCATACTGACAACTCTGGAAGACCACTAGAAATGTATAAAGATTTCAAACACCCAAGGTTTTACACAACAACTTTAGATTCACATTCTCTTCTTATTTTATCACAGGTTCCATTGTATTGTCTTCTTTTATACTTTTTCAGCAGTAAGCACCACACAAATAACAATGTAACGCAAAACATTAGCTAGCATTGTAATGTATTCCTCGAATACAAGCATGTAGGCACAGCTTGGAGCCATTATTCCATGCATGTGAAATTGTGAAACAGAAAATAACAGTTGCAACCGCTTACGCTTTGTGTAACAATATGTTGTCATGTCTCCGTATTGATGACTGTCCAACCGGCAAGACAGTTAAAGCTCTCTGTAGGCAAATGCTAAACATCTGTGATTTCCCTACAAGCATTAAACACAAACCTACAAAGTGGCCAGCAAAACATGTCCATACAGTGCAGTCATCGCTTGGGGGGCCTCAATGCTCTACAAACACAAATTGTCAAGCCACTGACTTAACACACAAGAGTAGGATCAGACGTACCTTCTCGGTTCCAATGAGTGCACTGCGATGACCTTCTCAAAGCTAGCCACAAACACCTCCAGCCACTGCTGCAGGTAGTGCAGATCTTTCTGGAAAGAATGAAATCAGAGTGGCACAGAGGTAAGAAACAGGAAATACTCGCAGTAAAATAGTTTATAGAGTAGACAACCTACCGAGGAACAATAGCAGAGTCCATAAATAGGTCTGAAAATGTTCAGATACTCCGGTGGAAAAATATTCATGCAAGGAATCTAAACATTAATATTTTACAAGTAAAAGAGCCCAAAGTGGCTCATGGAGAGCAAAATCCAGGCCAGGTTTTCAGAATGTTCACATAAAATAAACATACACGAAATTCATCTACAATAATGGTATTTGCATTGGAAGGTTAAGATT
Source organism: Lissotriton vulgaris (assembly GCF_964263255.1). Classification (NCBI taxonomy): domain Eukaryota; kingdom Metazoa; phylum Chordata; class Amphibia; order Caudata; family Salamandridae; genus Lissotriton; species Lissotriton vulgaris. The sequence continues at coordinate 272,738,172 of NC_141698.1, read as the reverse complement.
CAGGCCAAATTCTCAGGATCACACTGAATACATAAAGGAGTTCAATCAAACTGCATTGTATGTAAATTTACGAGGTTAGTCTGAAAATGTGGCCTGGATGTGGCCCTCCAGGACCTACGTTGACACCAGATTTTCGTTGTCAAGGGTTTGCCTCAAATTCTGGTATTTAGTGGCCTTCATAAACCAGTTGTAGGTATCCACACTGATAACATTCTCCTTAATTTGTAATTTTATCTCTCAAAGTTGTTTTTACTGCAATCTTCTTGAAATGCATAGAACAGCATTAACTCCGCCAGAAACATATTAAAATAACCTCTTATACACACAAATGACGATTGGTCTAAAATGCGCTGTCAACTTCAGGAACATTGCAAGAAAAACAAGCATTAGCAAAGACAATCGGTCAGCTTACATGTAGCAAAGTATGCAAACGCTAAGATCCATAGAGGCTGTTGTGTTAATAGTGGTGATAATGATAGTGCTGGAAATTATGGTAATAATGGGCTTGGTAATTGTGGTTACAGTTAATATGTGGGTTCTGACAAAAACATTTTTCAAAAACCTAATGCAAAAAATATATCCAAACATGAACTACTTTCCCCATAAAAATCATGTAGGAGTTAAGTAATTGAACAAGTGTGGATTGGGTCTATTTTTCAGATATAAAATAGTCCCTCACACTTTGCGTTCGAGCACTATGTACGAGAAGAAATGACACTGCCAATACCATGCGCTGTGTAAGTGGAACAGTTGTGCTTGGAGCCAAAGTCTGCTCTCTATTTTTTTATTTTAAAGAATTGGTAACAATATGTCTTTCAGACAGCTAAGTTGTCAAGACGGCGTAAACATAAATGGGAAACATTTGTTGCAATATGCAATGGAATGTAACTACTTCACATGACTGCCTTCACATCTGCAATGCTCTGCATGCAGAGCTTTATCTGGGGTTTCACGCTAGCATCAATGTGCATAAACATGCTCTGGGTAGGTAAGATTCCACTATGTAAGATTTTTCATCGGTTTCTTCGGTCTCCATGAGATAGTTCAGAATAAGCAATAGGCAAGGCCAGACTAATATCATAAAGAATTTAGAAATTCTTCTGTTACAGTCACACCCCTGCCAACCTTTGTTGAAACTCAGTTGACCAGCAGTCTATGAAAAAGACAAGATCCTGCACTGTTGGCCGACAGGAGATGAGATGAGTCCATGAGAGCCATCTTTGATTTAGAGATCAGCCTCAGATGCCACATAAAATAACTTGTTGGCTCTGTTCTGACGTACTTACTTAAACATGTATTACTACTAGGCTCTGTGAGAGGTTAGCCTGGCATATGATGTCCAATAGTTCTAGTGATCACCTTGCACCAGTCTAAACGACCCTTATTGATGGTGGTTGTAAAGTCAACCTTATAGAAAGCTATCCTAGTGGTAGCATGGACCAGCAGTCATCAGGCTAAGACTTAAGAGAGCGTATTAAGCAAGTTGTTTTACCAATTATAATCCCTTGAGTACCAAATGAAAGGACACCTCACAAGGTATATATCAAATATATATGTATTTATTCTAAACACAACCCCTCTGCACTCTTTATGAGGTCAAAGGTAAAAATACAATACAAGTCACTGAGTTAATATACAATAAGTTGCACAGCATATGTTATGCCCTAGGGGCCTCACTAACCATATACTAAAATAGTGGTATAAGAACCACAAGAGAATTAGAAAGCAGGCCTGGGGCCTGTGGAATCACTGGGGCTACTCTAAACAACCAAGGGTTAGGAAGTAGGAGGCCCACGGGAGACGTGTGCAGTGTCTAAACACAGACGCGGGTTACCATTGACTTTCTATGGGAAACGTAGAAGTTACAAATATACAATTTAAGGAAACTTCCCGATGGACTAAGATGGAACCCTTTTAAAGTAGGACACTCCGAGAGTCAAGACCCATGGGAGCACCGGAGTACTCGTGTTACCTCACCCAGGGAAGCCGGGTGCATAGGAGTCTTTTCGTGTCGGGTTTCGTCGTTGTTTTCAATGGAGAGCTGCAAAGAAGTCCTGCAGGCGACCAGAGGAAAAGTGTCCGGGTGGATCCAAGGGTGGATCGAAGATCTGTAGAATCTGAAAGCAGAAGGGACAGAGTCTGGGTCACTTGCCAGTGACCAGGGCGGCGATAGAAAGATGCCACCAGATGTCGGGTGATTTCAGGTGAAGATGTGAAGTGTGTCTCTTCAGCCACGAGGACCAGGAGGCGTCGACAGTGACCAGGATCTGGATTTGAGCTGTCCCTCAAAGGATCAGGTTGACTGTGGTGTCGGTATCCGGACTGGACCCAACAAGCCATGGCAAACGCAACCCACGCAGGATGTCGAGAATGGCTTTGGTGCAGACCAGCAAGGTCTGAGGAACTTCTCCTTTGTAGGGAAGTTGGAGAAAGCCTGGAGCAACAAGCAAAGCAAGTTAGATGTAAAAGAAAGTCTTCAGGAGGCTCACTAGCCAACGGACTAGGAACCGGGAAGCCGCGTCAAGCTGAAATGCAAGAGCGGGCCCCACGGGACACTCGTGAAGTGTGGAGGCCTGACCCTCGGGTTTGGGGCTTCTCGTATCCCAATGCACAACTGCGAGAGACCTCGGGAGTCAATACATTTAGCAAAATGCAGAATGTCCACGAGTTCCGGTCCCACATCTCTCGTGTCCGCCACGGGTCTCAGCTTTGCAGGGATCGAAGGTCGGGGTCAGAGATGTCTGGAAGTCCATGTCCCGTGTCGCAGATTCTTCGGGATCCGGCGGGAGCCTCGAAAATGCAGATCAGCAAAGTTGTTGTTGGTGCCTGTTTGAACAGGGTGGTCACTCCTTGACCACAAGGGAGATGTCTTCTGTCTTCCAGTCGAAATGGAATGTCGAAGGTCCAGGATTTATGTTTCAAAGTTTCATCCAGGGTAATCTAAAGTCCTAGGGACACAGCTCCTATACTTATACTGAGTTTAGGGGCTGGACTACCCTTAAGGTCCCTCCTATGGGTGGACCTGGGAAGGGGGTGGTTACACCCCTTTCCCTTTGTCCAGTTTCGCGCCAGAGCTGGGGCAGAGTGCCCCAGCAACCGGGTTGAACTGGGAAAAGCATGGAGCCCCAGGCAGTGTCTGGAAAGCATTCACTGAATGCAGCCCTCCCTGCACCAATACACAAAAGCCTGTCTGGGGAGGTGCTGGCACCTCCCTGGACAGGAAACCTATTGTCCAGGTCACCCCTGTCGGAGTTTCGTCCAGCAACAGGAGGTCAGACTTGTGTCTGTGGCAGCAGCATCCATTTTGTGATGCTGAGGCTCTGTTTAACTTTAACCAGGTAAACCAGTAACTACATGTCTTCTCTCTCTAGAAGGGTGGAATGCTACCCCCGCCACCAGGACTGGCGGGGGGGGGGGGTAATATTCCAAAGTGTTTGACACCTTACACGACATGTTTTGATAAAGCCAAACCAACGTTAGCATTCTACCACGAGGACTATAATGCACTTAAGAGTATAAGGTATGGCTATATCATATAACAGCTATAAGGAGATGGTTCAGAAAGCTGCAGAGGGGCTCCGCTCATGCTAGGGCACCCTCTCACATAAAACCAAGCACTCTGCCTCCAGGATTGTTAAGGCCTGGCATAGGAGTGTCTTATAGGTGTATATGTGTCTATATGTATATATAGATATAGGTATACTATATCTAAGTAATGGGTGATTACACCACCTTACCCAGGCTGTGTGAACAGACCTGTGGTGTCAGTTTGGAAAGCAAACCAGGGGTGGCACAATACATGCTGCAGCCCCTGGTAGGCCTAAGGTGCACCTATGCCCTGGGTACCTATGGTACACTATACAGGGGCTCACAAGGGTGACCCAGTAACCAATCTGGTATGTACCTAAAGTACATGGTATACATTTAGAGAGAGAACAGCTGGGCTGTGGGTCTGATTGGCAGGCCCACAGCCACACTAAAGTCGAAAAAACAGAGAATCGCAGCAAAAAGTTGGCAGAGTATGCCCAGACGTGGGTCCCTTGCTCACTTTGCCACTGGATTCAAGATAGCCTGGCTGTTGAGGGGTATGAACCCAAAACAGGTCCCAGGATGCTTGTTTCCGGTCCAGGGAAGACGTGGCTTGGCAGTTCGGACTGGGGTGGTGGAATGAGCTAAAGAATAATGATGGATTAAACCCATATCAGTTGACTGAGGGTGGGGGTTTGATTTGCTCAAATACTCCGTCCATCATCCCTTTGGTATCGCTTTGTTCGCCCTAAGTTGGCAGGGTATGCCCAGACGTGGGTCCCTTGCTCACTTTGCCACTGGATTCAAGATAGCCTGGCTGATGAGGGGTATGAACCCGAAACCGGTCCGAGGATGCTTGTTTCCGGTCCAGGGAAGACATGGCTTTGCAGTTCGGGCTGGACTGTTCCCATAAGGCACAGGGTCAGACTGATTTGCATACAGCCATGTCTGAACTGGGGTGGTGGAGTGAGCTAAAGAATGATGATGGATTAAACCCAGATCAGTTGATTGGTGGTGAGCGTTTGATTTGCTCAAACACTCCGTCCATCATCCCCTTTGGTTTAGCTTTGTATTGTATCCAAAAGCTACCTCCAGAGCATTTCAAAGCATACTAGCATTTCGCCTTGCAGCAACAGCGCATATATCCACACGGATTGATACTTATGACGTTTTTGGAAACACATAGTAGCTGAGCGACATGGACCCTTTACTAAAACGCCGGACGCCAACTAGCTACAATGGGGTACAGTGGACCCTAAGCTAGGGGTTAGTGTGGGGCTGCAGCACCCACTGCCTCAACAGTCCTTGAGGTAGAGTTTGTTGGGTTACATTTTGTCACCTAAAACACAATAGAACCTTGAAAGAAGGTTTCGCGCCACTATCAAATGCCATGAACGGTGACCACGTACTACCAAGAAACATTCCTCAAAAAGGAACCTCAGCAGTACTCTGGGTCAGCGATTCCCTCTGTCTTTTCATCTGCCCTGAATGCTGCTCTGATATTTTTCATTATCAAAAGATAAAAACTGCTCAAATGATGAGATTGAGGTCATGTCTAGGACTGGTTGTCCTGGTGGTGGCACCCGTGACGTCTCTATATGTGATTTTTAGGGGGCAAACATACATATACAAACACATACAAAGTCATTTAATCATTTGAAGAAGACTGAATTGAACATTACTAAGGTCTGCGGGCGTGGGTCGTGGTCCTCGGGTGTCTCAATGACTCCTGTTCTTATCCTCACACCAGTTCCTTGGCAGACACATACACCGTTTTCCTGCAGATATCTTCCTGAAACCCTCCTTCAGCATATCTCGCCCTTTAACTCTTTCCTCTACAGCACCCTCTTCCCTCTCTCGCTTGCACGTTCTTTCTTACATCTTCTTCCCTTTAATTTCTCCACTCACGATGCACCCCCTCACCTGTTTGCACTGCATTTTCTTTACCTTTCACCCTGACAATATTTCGAGAGCTGTGTACCGCCTCGCACACTTTTTAATAGAATCACAATTACCACTGGAACACCTGACCATTGCCCTGTCCTCTCTGCAAAGAGACCACAGATCGGATTAGCATGGATTATGAGCCGCCTTTCTAGCCACTGATGGGCACAGTGAAAAACATGCACTGCCTTCGGCCTGAACAACACATCTCTCAATTGTGGCCCGTTATAAACACCACAACCTGAACTCACACAGATACAAAGACGCAACTCTTTCCACTCTACGCACCAAACATGGGTAATATGTACTATGAAAAATACAGAAATAACATCCTGAAAAAAAAACAAATACTCTCAGGGAAAGAAAGAGCAGGTATACCATGAAATGCAAACAGGGACATTGCTGTCCTAGGTTGAGAAGGCAGTATCTGTTTTGGTCCGCTGCGGCTGTCGCCCGTGGTGGGGTACAAAGGGAGAGGGTGGGCAAGACATTTACAGATAGAGCTCAGGCTCCAGCTTCCCCCTCCCCACCCCATCCTATAAGCAGCAATGCCACTGACTGTCTGGCACAGGAACTTAAGATGCAGCTACAGCAGGCCACCTGCCACTAGAGGGCCTCCTCTCTCTGGTCACAGCAGGATCCCATCCCCTCTTCCACCAATCAAGCTTTGGCCCCATATCTGATCATTGGCGACCCTGCACCGCTCCGCTGCCATCCCAGGGCCTTTCTATCCACCTAGGGACTTTCTCCATCATTTGATGACATCTTTTCCTGCTTCCATCATCAGAGGTCCTCAAACTTTTTAACACCATTGGGAAAATCTAAAAACACAATCTCCTTCTTTGCCCTCCTTCTGAAGGGTCCTAGCAACCCATCCTCCTGCGCTATTGGATCTACATTTCGAAGCATTGTGGTTTGCAAAGACATTTGACCTTCTCTGGAGTTTCTAGTCTCACCTACAGAGAGCTTTTACCTGTCTGCTGTCAAAGATCTATCTAGAGTGGGCTTTGGGTCAGTCACTGGTTACCGTTGGCTGGCTTTGTCAATCTCATTTTCTTGCTTCTTATTCGATGGGTTTCTTCCCTTTCAGCGTTTCTCTCTCCCCTGGAACCTAGCTTCTGTGCCATACTTTTGATTGGGAGACATGTTTACTCCCATTGCTAACATCCAGGGAAACTACGCATTTCTTTTTCCTTCAGCGCTCCATGCCAGTGCATGAGTTTTCTTGCCACCTCCCACTTTTGCTGCTTCCCCGCTGAAATTCCCACCCGCAGACTCACTGCACTGCACTCTCCACCACCCCAAATCATCCTCTGCCTCATCCTTCCATTCCAGTTTTGTCTGTTTTTTAATGTTACTCCTCCCCCCTCAACCAGCTCTTTCTTTGCTGACACCTCCTTCAACACCAGTTAGCACTCACAACCACTCCCACACACTCCACCACTCCCCTCTCCTCACTTTGCCTGGATCTTCTATTCTGTAAAAAAACAAAAAAGGAGGGCTCAAGCTGCTAGGTTGGTTGTTTTTTCTTTTTTTTTTTAATTGTCTTGGTGCAACTTTTAAACTTGTTTTTATTTTTTGCTGTCTTGGAACAGTAAATTAAATAAAAAAACAACATGGACTGGTATGTCATGAAACGTGCATCATGAGACACGATGGCGCATCCGTATTTCTCATCGCACTGCTTTTCTTTTTTTCCAATGTAATTTGCATTAGAAAACTGATTTTTTTCCTCTTTGACAATATTGAACAGCATCAGCAAAAAGCGGAGTCCTATTTGCTTTGCTAACGCTTGTTTTGTTACTGCTTCGCTTAAATGTGTGAATTTTGTAGGTGGTCTCTTTTGGTTTATTTTGATGTTGCCAATGATGATATTTCACTCACATTCTTGTACAGGTTTATTTTGATATTCAGTTTTTGAGGTACAGCCTAGCTGGTGTTTGGTTGTTGAAGGGATAATTGAAAGCAGGCACTTTGCATTGTGTATTTTTCTGGTTCTGCAATTGGAGCGGAAACTTAACAGTTACAATTTATAACTCACCTATTCGATAGGTTGCCCTTTGTTGATGTTTTTGCTATTGCTGATTTTGGTTTTTTCTTCTTTAATTGGTTTTTTTATTGATAATCTGAATGAACACACGTTGGCTGTTGGTATTCTCGATGTTGTTTGAAAATGTTTTGCATGCTAGGGTCGTCCTTGTTTTAATCACACGACTCGGCATGAAAATAATTTCCAAAATGGAAATATGATCTCACACAAAAGAGGAACAAGGTAAAGATAATTAAGAGGGCGAGCGTGGGCGCTGGTTATGCGGTGGACAAGGTTTCCAAGCCTTCCCTACATGTATTTCGCTGCTTATCTATCTAAGTCACTCCGATCTGCACACATTATGGTTGTGAGGACGCGTGTACTTGGCTCGCCAGACTGCACAGCTCCAGCCTGTCCCAATCCTTAAATCAGCAACCCCAGTGCACATATGCTCCGACTAGCAATGAAACAGGCGTAGACTATAAGTGGCATAAGGGGTCCTCAACCCTGCACTCCTACCCTGAAACCCATCTCTTAAAAGGCATTTCAGGGGTCAAAAGAGTTACAGCAAACAAATGATGGACAGAATGCTGACAATGCAAACATTCTCCCCAGTCAAAAGATCTGGGTTAAATCCATCATTCTTTTGCCCACTAAGCCACCCCAGTTTGGACCCAGTCACATGCAAATCACTCTTGACCCTGTGCCCCATGGGAACAGTCCAGACGAACTGCCAGGCCAGGTCCTCCCTGGACCGGAAACAAGCATCCTGGGACCGGCTTCAGGGTATGTCACCCTTCTTCAGCCAGGCTAGCTTGAATCCAGTTACACCCTATGTGTGGTGACGCACTGATCCAACCAACACACATTTTACCTTTCCGATGAGCCGCTTATTCCTTCACCATTCCACTTTTCAACACTCTTTTTTTCGCAACCTCGTCACCACTCAATATTCCTCGCCACGCCACTTTTGAACGGTCCTCTGATCCTCTTAGTTCTCAACATACAAACGTGAACATTATTCGATTCAAAATCCAGTGAGCATGTTGAACCACAGTTCCTAGGTTCTTGATTGATAGACATGCAATCATTGACAGGGCACTGCCAGCCAAGCAATTGCCCGGGCACATCTTCCCAGTGCATTGCCTGCCGGGCAATTTCCAGGTAACCTTCACCCATACATTCGCCCAGATCAATGCTAGCCACTCAATCATCCCCATGGCACCGCAGCCATGTAAACCCTAGTGTAACTGCCAGGGCTCCTCCACCCATGCAAACCCCAAGGCACCTCCAATCACACAACCTCTCAAGTCCCCATCACTCCCGCCCACCATGCCCATGGCACTGCCAGACAGGGCAATGTTAGCCACATATTCATCCACAGGGCACTGCCAGACACAGGGCCGGACTGTGAACAGCAACCAGCCCTGACAGGTTGCTCCTCGACTGCCCCTTGGAACGGGAATGCTAGCAAAAAGCACTTCTCCTGCTCTTCTTACAGGGGGTCGTTATTGCAGCACTGCTGCAAAACCGGCCCCGAGTAAGAAAACCGGCCCCGGTTGGCACAAAATCGGCACCCACCCGTTCAGCCCACCGTGGAATTTCCTTATGCCCACTATGGCCAGTCCGACCCTGACTAGACACGCAAGACCTAAGGCAGAGCCCCTAAAGGAGCAGCCAGCTACGCAATCGCTATTGAACCACCAGTCACACAATCCCATAAGGCACCTAAAGCCATGCAATTCTTGGGGCACCGCTAATCATGAAATCTAGAGGCCACTGCCACAAGATCTTCAAAGTGCCTCTAGCCACAAAGAGATCATAGCACCAGCAGCCAACTAATCCCCTTGCAAACAACAGCCTGGTATTCCACATGGTTTTCGGGTGTACGGTTCCCACCAAACCCCTGCCCTCAGTCTCGCATCTTCCAGTAACCAACCTGTTTTCCAAAGCACCTGGCCGGCACTGAATTACTGTGGACACAGTCAGCCTCTTGATCACAGATCCATGGGTCCCGGGGAGACCTACAATGTAGGCCAGTAGCAGTTTTGACTATTCCCCTCAACAATGGTCATGGCTCCATTCTCATAGATTCACAGCTCTTCCTTCCATTGTTATGGTAATAAGAATACAACCTTTATTCAGTATTAAAAAAAACACTACATGCATATAAAAAAGATACTCCCTATATATATTCATTTCACGGCACCACTTTTCTTAAAAAAACATAACAGAAATTCACTTGTGAGCAATCATTAGGATTATTTACATCCATCAAATGTTTTGGTTCATCCATATTAATACTGTCTTCCAAAGCAGCTAATGATTTATTAACATCAGTTAAAACTTCAATAACACAGGATGAATCCAGGTCGTCCATTGCTGCCACATAATCTACACTCAGTTTCTGTCTGATTACTGTCCATTCACCATCTGTGTCTAAGACTGGCAGTTGTCCCAATCCCAAGTGTCAAACAAGCATTTGCAATGCAATAGGTCTTGCATTTGCAAATTTTTAAGCTATTAGCTTTGTAAATGGCAATGCCTTTTATTTATCTATTTTGATAATAAACACATAAATAAAAGGCTTTGTCATTTACAATGCCAATAGCTCAAACTCTTGTAAACACGAGGCATATTTCATTTCAAAGAAGCAGCCGCCATTGTCCCGGGCTGCTTGGAAAGTGAAATTGCACATGGCAAGCTGAATGTTGCATGAAAGCATATCGTGCCTGCAATAAGAGAAAACTCACTAAAGAAATAGTGCTCACAGACTAGATAAGACTTACCCTGTAACAAAAGATGTAAAAGAACCAGTCCTCATGGGAGGTTGCAAATGAAGACCAAGCAGTACTAAGCCTATTAACAAATCAGAAGCCAGCATTTACAAAGTACAATGACACAGGCCAATTAAAAATAAGGGCAGGGAGTAGATGGAGCTTCAAGTCTGTACTCGAATACAGCATGCCTCGCAGCGCATGTGCTGCCCAGGCTCGGCCTAAACATTTATGGTGATCAACTTTTTTTTTGCGAGACAATAGAAAACTATGGGGCACTTTAATCCAAACCCACACATTTATCACAGCTAATACACGTGGGTGTGCTCGTCAGGGCATTTAGATAATCGAATGTGTGCCACTGAAATACTTTCAGTTTCACAGACCAATTTAACTCCTTTCAAGAGAGGCTGGCATCCTTTGCTCCCAAAATCTCTTATTTTTCCACCGAAGTGCTTATTTTATGCAACGCATATACAATCTATGGAGATTACGGACTTCTCAGCTTGCACGTCACCAGTCCAGGTGCATGTCAGCCCCATCAGGGACCATGTCCCTTGTCAGTTAACCCGTTTACCGCGGGCGTTATTTCGGCGCAGTGCGGGCGTTCTAAGGAGTGGGAAGGGCTGCTTCGGCCGTTGGCCATTCGCAGCACCAGCCAGGTAGTGCTTGCGACGGCCAACGGCCGACAGGAGCACGGAAGGGGTTAATACTTTGGGTAAGTGATTTATTTACACTGGCTGAAATAAAACATTCTGCGAGGTGGATATCAGAAACGGGGAGTTGGTGTCGAGCAGGCCAGAGAAAAGCTGGCAACACTGACACACTACAGGTGCATGGCTAGATCTAGTGGCTCAATGGGCTAATCCCACCACACCAGGGATCTGTGTTTCACTTCATGGTCACAGGTTCAAGTCTTGGCGGGTCCACTCAGCATTTCATTCTTTCAAGATAGATAAAAAGAGTACCATTGAGTTGGGTACCAAAAACAGCTGTTATTCAGCTGCAATATGCTCCAAGCAATGATTGTGCACTTTACAAATTAATTACTTAAAATATATATGCATATAATTGCAGGGGCCCAATGTTTTACCTTGGAAGCCATCCACCACGATGCTGCTGCATACCAAAGCTGCCTGGTCTTTATTCCACCAGATGCTTCTTACCACGTTTCCTGTACCTTTTTCTCATTCCTGCATATTCTTTCTCACCCCTGCTTCCTCCCCTTGTCACTGATTTCACATATTTGTCTTTCTTCCTTCCTGCTTTGGGCCAAACTTTGATGAGGAAAACATATCCCCCTTTTCTAAAAGGCTGCTAGTGTCCACCACTGCTCAAATTAAGCCTCGTCTGAGCGCACTGATTAAGGAGGGCACAGACATGGTCTGGTGGTTTTAAACGAATTAAGTTTTCTAAGACCGGACCTAAGCGAAAAGCAGCAGACAAAAGTACAGAACGGCCGAACGTTTTTTAAAATACATTTTTTTAGGTTATGATTTTATTTTTATAGCACACATTCACGAATTACCTGCCCTCTTAGTGCTCTGTGGACTTGACTACGGACTATAAACTAAAGTGAGGGTCAAAAATATTTCCAACAGGTTGCGCGCAGACGGCTGTCATAGGCAGCAAGTGTTTCTTCTACCCGCCTCCGTCACATAAGAGCAGCGCGTGGAAGGAATGGGAGGAGTCGATGGCCAAAGGCTATCTGCTGATATGAATGTTGCGTCACTGAGCCCCTGCCAATCACCTCCCGACAGAGACTGCGCGGTACCGAACTCTGCAGAAGGTCAGCCGAGGTCGGGAACATTCTGGCTCGAGCCAGCACGCAAGGCCAGATCTAGAGAGGAGAAGCGCCTGACGTCATCTGCACTATGAGAGAGAGCAGAGAAGACAGCGCAGAGCCTGGAGGTGTTACACTGCGTGGGAGCTTTTGGGATGTTGTCTTCTAAAAGTGGCAACAGAAAACAGATGTTGGCCATGCCTGCTCCCTCCACCTGGGCATTGGTTAATCCAGCTGCTGGCCTGGATGTTGTGAGGGCGAGGGTGGGGGCTAGGGCGTCAGGATCCGTCTGTAGAGTGAGCTAGATCACTTAAACAATATTGGAGGCCATTGAGGACAAGGAAGGAATTGGTGTTGCATTGGGTACCAGTTTGAGTTGCGGTGTTGGCTCAAATACAGTGATGATTCTGGCCAGTTTACTCGTTCAGCGATAAACAAATAATAATCTGCCCGTGTGTCAAGTAAATTGTGCTCTCCGATGCCCCTGAGCCTCGTCCGTGCTATATAAAACTGCAATAAAACATTGGCAATGCGAATAGATCTGGCTTTATAGGAATGTTGTAGGTTAATACGCAGCATTAAAAGCAGAGAGTATGGGAATGAATATGTAATTGTATGGAAGCAAAGAACTGTAAAATAATATTGGTGTAGGTTAAAAGGTCAAGTGACAGTTGCACTGTCAAGCCAGATCTAAAAATCTATGTAGGTTAATGACTGCCCTCCTCCCTTCTGTGCAGCTGCTAGAGAACACAGCATAAATTATCTAGTTAGCTAAGACACTTTAATAGCATTACAATGTCATGTGTTTGGCCCTGAAAGTTCAAGCTCATGTAGCTGGATAAATATTCAAAATGATCAAAGGTGTCTGGAGGACAAGCAGGGCCAGACTGGCTGTAGCGGACACCGGGCAATCCCCCAAGTGCGCCGCACGGGTGGGGGCAGGTTTTGGGCCCCTGGGGCTGTTTTTGTAACAGGGCTGTTTTTGCAACATAGCTGCAAAATCATCCCTGTAACAAAACCGGCCCTGGGAAAGAGCTCGGCGGCACCCCAACCCCCCGCGGGGAGGAGGGGGGCGAGGACTTTGCCAGGGCTGGTTTTGGTTCCCAGTCCGGCCCTGAGGACAAGCACCTTTTTTTGGGGAAGTGCACAACTTCTGCTAAATCAAAACATATATTCATAGCTCCCAAAATGTGGGCAGAGGCAAAGCTCTTCTGCTGGTGGATCTCGCATAACAAGCATTGACAATTCAAATAGAAAAGTTAAGTTGTCCCCGAGCACAAACAAACAGTTTTCAATAGTTTCTTCAGAGAAAAGATTAACCAAATCAAATTCTTTCTTTCTCAAAGTTCATTAAATCAGTTCTTTTTATTTTCTTTTTTCTTTTCTCTTCACACATCAAATGATCTTCATCATAATCTCAATCTTCATAATCCATATAATTCATACAAAATGTAGCCAATAGAACAGAAACCAATGACAACACGTGTTTCGTCACGGGACACAGTCACCCAATGACTTCTTCAGGGCATAAAGGTATTTTTCTTCAAAAACACGAGAGCCGATTCCAAAGGTCAGATATTTCTCATATGGTAACATAAACTCTATCTGTTTTCACAATTCAGAGTTGTTCAAGCAGAATAATATAGTCATTAGATCTGGGAGAGTACTCCCTTCAACATCAAGTGGGTTCCAAATACGTAAACAATTCAAATAGGTCAGGTCTGACTTCAAAGGAATGCTGTGTGGTAATGCTCAGACGTGCGTCCCGTGATCTCCACACCACTGGAGTCTAGCTATCCTGGCTGAAAACGGCTGATAGCCAGAAACCGGTACTAGGATGCTTGATTCCGGTCCAGGGAAGACATGGCTTGGCAGTTCGGACTGGACTGTTACCGTGAGGCACAGGGTCAAGGATGATTTGCATATGGCCATGTCTGAACTGGGGTGGTGTGGAGTGCAAAAAAACGATGGGTTTAGGCCCAGACCTCTGTACTGGGGTGAATGTATGACAGTGTTCTGCATTCTGTCCATCAACTGTTGGTTTTGCGTGTGGTAATGTGAAGCATTAAAAGTAAATAGCCTGAGAATAGACATGAATTTGTTTGTTTGGAAATAAAGAACCATAGAATAATATTAGTGTCGGTTAAAAGGTATGTGACAGTTGCAATGTCAAGCTAGACTTAAAAGTCCATGTAGGTTACTGCCTGCCATCGTCCCATCCGTGCCACAGCCAGAGAAAAACATCATAAATTATCTAGTTATCTAAGACACTAATAGCATTCCAACGTCATGTGTGTGTCCCTGAAATACAAACTTTGAATGATGGATAAATAGACAAAATGATCAAAGCTGCATGGATGGCAACCACATTTGTTTGTGGATGCATACAACTGCTACACATTCAAAACATGCACTGCTGGCTCCCAACGTGTGGGCGGAGCCAAAGTCCCTCTCTAGTGACACTCACATAATTGTCTGATGACAACTGTGCTGTAAAGCCAGATTATAACACGCATTTGCAATGCAATAGGTCTCACATTTGTGAATGTTGGAGTTACTGGTGCTGCAAATGGCAATGCTTCTTACTTGTGTTTTTTTTGCAGTGGAGTTATTATTTAAAGAAAAATGGTGCACGTCGTCCTGTGGTGTTTATTTTGTGAGATTGTACATTAAATATGGATCCACTGGGTTGTAGGTGCAGGTGGAACTCTACAGATCTAGTTGCAGCAGGTTTGAAATATTCCACAGATGTTCAGGAGCTCAGACATTGTGAATTAAAGACCTCGAAATTATGACTACTAGTCACACACGTCACTTGTCCAAGCATGGAAACAATCCAGCAGAGTATCTGCAGTTCTGTTAACTATGGGCAAGACTTGCCAGGGTTAAAGAGAAATCATTGTTTTCCCCGATTCCCTAAGAGTGTGTGAAACTGTTTCATATATTTGAAATACATTCATTACACTTTTTGATTGAAGAAGTTTGCCAGTGCCTTGCATAATTTCCCACGCTAGTACGTAAGGCATTAACACACTTGTAAAGACCTGAAAGAAATTCATATCAGCGAGGCAGGCTGACTTAATGACACAATTTATTTAGTGTACTTCAATAACAACTAGGATTATTATTTACCTTAATATCCTTTAGTTTGGCCCACACATATCTGCAGTAGGCACATTAACCCACTGAGCTATCTTACTGGAACTAGCATAGCAGAGAGAACTGACTTCTAGGGGTCTTAGCAGACATTAATACCTGGAGGCTCTTCAGTGTGTGGGTTTCAGCAGTTTCCAGGATAGAGGGCAATTAGTTTGAGATTTCAGTCTAGAGCCAGCGCAATTAATAGATGAAAGAGATCTCTGTGTACAGTAAAAGATCGAGCCAATGGATCTGAAGACATGGAGGAGTCAGCCAGAGAAGGACAGAACTGAAAGGTTAGGCAGTAAGAAAAGGGTTTATACAAAGAGAACAAAAAAAAAAGAATAGAGAACAATAAAGGAGTAGAGCAAGAGAGATTTACACAAGGAGAACTAAGAAGAGGGAGAATAAGCAGTAGATGGATAGAAGGAGACACAGAGGAGGCGAGAACAAGAGACCGATGCAAGAGAAAGCAAAAGCACAAAAAGGAAAAATAAAGATGTAGAGAACAAGAGAATGGTGCAAGGTATACACAGCAAGAGGGGATTCCAGGAAAAAGAAAAGCTCAGAGCAAGCAAAAAACCGATGCAGGAAGAGAGGTAAAGCAAGAATTAGATACAAAGACTACAACAGAAGGGTAAAAATCAAGAAATGGACACACGAAGAAAGAAAGGGATAGTGAAAGCGCAAGAGACATACACCGAGAAAGAGGTGGGGTAAAGAGAGCGGCCAAGCGACCAACACAAGGATAAGCAGAAAAATGATTAAAATGCAATAGATAGACACACAGAAAAGGGGTAGAAAGAAAGCAAGAGATACAAGGAGAGAGGCAAGTGATTGAAAGCGAGAGAGACAAGGAGATTGGTAGAGGAACAAAGAGAGCAAGAGAAATATAGTGAGAGAGGTAGGGGTACACAGAGAGAGGGAGAGGGGTAGGGACAGCTACAATGAGAGACATAAAGGTGCAGTCACTTACAGTCGTGTGCTCAGACATGCAGAGGGGACGCTCACACGCACTGGATAACAGTAGTTCTATCATAGCAGTTAAAAACTCCTGGGATCCAAATCCGGTTAAGGAGGACAGTGTTTATTAGCTCTAAACCACTTTATGGGTAGGTGAGGCTCAAGATCTCTGAACCGGTTTATGGGTAGGGTCAAGAGCTGTAAACCAGTTTATGGTTTGGTCAACATCTCTAAACAGGTTTATGGGTAGGTTCAAGCTTTCTAAACCGGTTCATCTGGAGGATGGCCACAGCACTTTATAGAATCATAACACAGTGTTTCTCACACCGGACTTTGTGCGGCAATATAACGCATTACATTCTGGGAGTTGTAGTTTAGTATGCTGCAATTTACAGAGAATGTTAAATTGGTATTTGGGCGAGCCGAGCAGAAGAAATGTGTGGCCACTATTGTTAAAGCTGTTGAAGCAGTGCGGCATGCTACGCTTTATCTTATGTGTTTTCCAACCACGCTTTATCTTTATGTTTTTTTCAGCAGCACAGCACATCACTGCTGAAAAAAAACATTCGATAAAGCGCAGCTGAAAAAACACAAACGATAAAGTGCATCGTGCCGAGCTGCTTTTCAAAAAATATATTAGGTGTGCAGTGTCAAGATTGAGTTGGGCGAGCCACGCATAAGAAAAGAAAGGCGCTGCCGCCATTGTTGAAGCTGAAGCAAAACCAGAAGATAAGGCACGGCGTGCCAGGCTGCTTAAAAAAAAAATCAGTTGGGGAGAGCGTGTCTATTGACAAATCAAAAGCCACCATTTACAAAAGACAGTAACAGGAGCCAATCGAAAAGATGGGCGGAAAATGGTCAGTGCTTAATTCCATAACCGAATACAGCATGTCTCAAAGAGACCTGCTGCCACATGCTTGCCACATACTCCTGTCCCCACCCTTGTCGAGGCTTGCCCCTCCCTGTCCCTCCATTGGTCCTTGTCCCTTTCCTGGACAGAAAAAAAGCACTATGAAGCATCATAGAGCTTATTTTGAAGCACTGACAAATCAAAAGCCACCATTTACAAAAGACAGTAACAGGAGCCAATCGAAAAGATGGGCGGAAAATGGTCAGTGCTTAATTCCATAACCGAATACAGCATGTCTCAAAGAGACCTGCTGCCACATGCTTGCCACATACTCCTGTCCCCACCCTTGTCGAGGCTTGCCCCTCCCTGTCCCTCCATTGGTCCTTGTCCCTTTCCTGGACAGAAAAAAAGCACTATGAAGCATCATAGAGCTTATTTTGAAGCACTGACAAAGTCAATTGTCTCGCCAATGCAGGGCTCCAATGCACCATGGGTAAAAGTTAAAAAAATTAAAAAGTGCTGTTATTTCGTCAACACTGACTGCGTCTTAGCCCTTTAGTTCTTGCATAAGCCAGACCTATTGGCTTTGCAAATGCTTGTTTATAAAGAATGAGAATTTTAAGCCCTCTCAGTCCATCATTGTATCTAAATCCCTCAAGCTTGACCTTCTCATAATACTCCATAGAATGTATTTATATTTACAGCGCAATGACCAAGACTGAACATGGTACTGTAAATGTGGTAAGACCACGATTCGATAAAGAGGAACTACCACTACCACTTCCCCTTCCCTACTCACTATATCGGTGTTAAGCAGCTCATTCCAGCCCAAGCCTTTTGCTCGCGAAATATATTGGCTGCTCCCTTCAAGTTTGGTTTGATATTATAATCCCACCAACTATGCTCCTTTTTCATTACTAACATTCAGGATCACTGGAATTATGGAGTAATAGAGAGCCAAACTAAACATTGTGTGACATAATTACACTATTTTTTTGTCATTTTTACAGATATTTCTGCTGTTTTACCTCATTATTACTAGTTAATTACCCATGCCATTTCACAGCAATATTTCTGGTTCTCTTAGTCTATTAGTCAAGTCAAGTCAAGTCAATTTTTATTGTATAAAATTATTAAAAAATATTACAAAAACGTTTCTAAAGGTTAAAAACACATATGTAACTATTACTTATATTAGAGTCTGTTGATCATATGAAGAATAAAATGAAACATATTTCAGTTTTTTGCCAAAATTCCCTGTTCGGCTTGCTGTAGGAGGGATTGGGCTTTCATCATATATTTAACCCCCCTACATGCCAACATAGGAGATGAACCATCTAGCCATTGAATTACTGCTTGCCTACATGTCCAAATGTTCAATTTGTTAAAAATGTTCTTTAAAAGCCGTCTCCTCAAATCATTAAGCGCCGGGCAAGCACATAGTAAGTGAGTTAATGATTCATTTTGATATCCACATAGACGACAGTGAGAGTCAAGGTAACAATTTTGCCAGGATGGTAACAAGTCCTTTGAAAACTGTAGGCCTAATCGATGGTTTATATATCTTTGTTTTAGGAACCTATTGAAATGACTTTCCAGATACGTCTGTGGCTTTATACCGGAGTATGAATTTATCACGGTCCACCCGTGTCGTCGTTTTGCTATACTTGTTTTATCTTCCAGATAGGATTCCCATTTGACAGCATTGTTTGTGATTTTGTCAAAGGTATTTCTATTGGGCATTGAGGCCCAGGTTTCTTCAATTCCTATACAGGTCAGGGATTGGGACAAAAAATCTCCCCAACTATTTGGCACGTGTTGTTTCTGCTGAGTGGTGATTTCTTCCCAACACAGGTTATCCAGTGAGCCTTTTTCTGACGTTCGTAATTTGTGGCAGAGTTTTACAAAGGTTCCCATACTGCGAAACTTCTGGTTCAAAAGGCCAAATTCTAGACGAATCTGTGCCAGGGCTGCCGATTTGGGGAGGTTTAGGGTGGCTTTATATATCTTTGTTTGTAAACTGTTTAACAGTCCCGCTTCCTTACCACACCAGGTGACCAATGCATATGACAAGGTGGGTAGGGATTGTGTTTTCATCACTTCCAGCAGATGTCTGTAGTTTGGGCAGCTTAGTTTTTTTTTGCAAATATCGGTATGCATAGATCAAGGACTGTGTTTTTGCTTTTAGATCTGTTTTGTGTTCTTTGTTTGTTTGGCCTCGCCCCAGTTTCAGACCTAGGTACTTATATGATGTTTTCTCCTTTATTAGGGTACTATTTGCGTACCATTTGAATGCTTTCTGTTTTGGACCCACGATGCGGACCACTTTGGTTTTGTCTTTATTTAGTTCCAAGCATTCGTGTTCCAAATAAGTTACCAAGTTGTTAATCATCCTTTGCAGGCCTATTGGCGTTTGACTCAGAACGACAATGTCATCCGCATACTGCAGGAAGGAGATTGGGATTTTTGACAGATAGGGAGGATTCCCTTTCCCGACCTTAGTCTATTAGAAACTTGATCGATTTGGGCTAGAAACAATTTTCATAGAAATAGGGAAATGGTGCACATTGTTGCAGTGTGGTTAACCCATAATTATGTGGGTTTTGCAGATTTGCAAAATTCCAGTGGCCCTTCTTATATTTTGGATCAGTGGTATCCAACAGTGGTCATAAATGCTGACAGTAATGGTGTGTTTACAGTACATCCACATTATGTACAATCTCGTACAATGAATGTAAACGGCAATGATTTTAGGTAGTAAGCCTGAAAAACACCTCTGGATCTTGAACTCGTGGATACAAATTGGACACCCCTCTGCTTAATGGCGAGACTCTAGGTGTAATCAAATAACTCTATACCTATTTCACTAAAGTTTATACAACACTGGAAAGGACCATTTGAGCCGAAGCCCTACAAAAACTAATTTTGTCTCATTAATAAGACAACTGGAAATTTAGGACAGACATTTTTTGTCACTTTTGAGAAACATGGATCCAGATCTAATATTTAACAGCAAGGACGTCCTGGGATAACTGGCCAGACGCAAGGTGTGACGTATTGTCAGCGGGTTATCCATGCTCAGAAGACCCGTTTGTTCATCAAATGCTCACCTGAAAGTTTAGACTTTGTATTCTGTGTAAAATAACATTGCCAAACAAGCATTGGCATAGCCAATAGGTCTTGCTTCTGGGACCCTATAAGTGGTTAGCCATGCAGCATACAAGCTGCGAGTTTACAAACATTAGAAAGAACACAGGGCAACCAGTCACATTTTGTTTAACAGTGGTAGTTGCGCTGGACAATTTTTGAACCATGTGTGCTTGAAAGTTTGCTCTTTGCGCTTATAAATTGGTTTGACCTAAAAAGAGGAGGAGGATGGAAAAACGCGGAGAGAGGAAGAAATGGAGGTAAATGAGAAATAGGTGGAGAAGGAGAAGCAAAGAGACATGATGAAGTGATATGTAGAAAGATGGAGCAATACAAGTGAGAATGGAGATAGCAAGGTGGCAAGATGAAGGGGAGAAGGGAGATTAGTGCAGAGATTAATGTTAAACAGTGACATGGAGGCAAAAAACGTTAATAAAAAGAGAGAGTGCATTACAGGCCACAAACAGCTTTAAATTACTCTGCGTATTGCTAGCCGCCAGCAGGCAGGAAAGGGGTGTGGGGAACGAGAAGGGGTGGTGGGGATGTGAGGGGAGGGCAGGAGAAGGAGCGGGAAAGACTGGGAGAGAGGAAGGGAAATGTATTGGTACGGAAGAGGGGGACGATGGGGGAGGGCAAGAGAAGGCCGAGCAGCGAAGAAGTGGGGAGAGAGGGTCAGAAAATGAAGGTGCGCAGCAGAGAGTTGAGAGGACGGGGGCAGAGAGAAGGCAAGCATCTGTTTCTGAGTGACCCCAAAAGGGACGCGTCACTTCGGGTTAGTTGCCAAGACACCAAAACAATTTTTGTGTGTGTGTGCGGAGGTGACAAATACTGACATGCTGCGGACGAGCAACAGGCGAGGGGCCCACCCTGCCCACTCCAACCACTTTCGCAGCCAATATATCTCCTGGGGCCATCCATGTCACAGAAGGGGCTGACCGCGTTCCAGCCATGAAATTACAGTCAGGGGCACAAAAGAAACAAGTGTTTCTTAATTCTGAATATGAACAACAAACAAGCGCCTGTTGTGTTTATGGAGGATTGGTAGCAGCGGAGAGGCAGATGTGTAACACATCTCTGCTTGAGAGAAGGCGCGCCGGCGGCCAGTGGGAGTTAATGGTGCGTGCAGACCCTTTGCAAGACATCCCCTAATTGACTTTATGTAATCCAGCCAACTAGGGGGGGACTGTACTGTCAGGGTCTGCAGCTAGCGGCAGGGGAGAGCCTACAATTAAAGGCGGATTGCCACCGGAGTCAGCTTTTATTCAGAGCAGACAGCAAGTTTTCAAAATAATTGAGCTTGCAAAGTCTGCAAGCTGGGACAAGGAAAGACGGGATAAGAACAAGCGCAGACAAGCGCGATCACGAAAGTGAAAGCGACCGTGCTGGGTTGATTAGTAACCTTATCCTGGAATTCAGCTGGTACACTGCGCGATGCTGCTCGCTCCACTCGCTCCTCAGACCCAAGTTTACAGAAAAGGCGGGACATACCCCCGCCTTTGGCCATTTGCATGCTTTCATTTTTTAAAGCTACACGCAATGGCCAATAAAATGTGTGGGTGATAACAAAATCACAGGGAGAAGTCTGTATGAAGTCAGGAGTGCTGACAAGAAGCCTCCCCATAGAGCAGCGCATGCGCACTGCGCTAGGCACGACCTAAAAAAGCATGCATTACTGGTGAGTATTCCACTGAACCTAATGGCCAACTGTTAGAAGGGGGTGGGTGCACACTGTCTCACACTCCAGCAATCAGTTTGGTCTCTACTGAAGAAGGGCAAATATCCTGAAACACGTGTCTAGAGATACACAGCACTGGCTGCACCAACAAGGGTGAAAAACTAAAGCCGGACACCGAATTAAGTGTTATCATGCACTGCATGTACTATGATGCATCAGGGCAAACTGAGTGCTGGGATGTTAGGCAGTCTGGGCCCATCCTCCTCCAGTTTGAAAAGGCTCCCTTGAGCTAATGAGCTGATGAGCTCTGGTTGATACACCTGCGCCCAGCGAATGGTACAGAAGCCTGAGAAGACTCTGGGCAGCATTTCCAGCACCCCCAACAAGAATGTGTTGCCATCTACTGAAGAAGGACAACTATCCTTAAACACGTGTCTAGCGATGCACAACACTGGCTGCACCAACTAGTGTGGAAAACTAAAGCCTGATACCGAATTAAGAGTTATCATACACTGCATTGACACTTGAGAGCGAAGTGGTCAGACGCTACTGAGCGAGATATATCTGATAAGGCTTGGACAAGTATACTGGAACATCCCAAAAGAGTGTCCCGGAATGCAAAATTCAAATTCATACAGTGTATGATTTTGCATAAGTCCTACTTAACCCCGCGCCGCCTATACTGGATGTTCCCAGACACTCAACATAACTGCCCGCGCTGTAAGGCCGAAGAGGCAGGTTTCACACATATGCTGTGGACATGCCCTCACATTAGAGAATATTGAGGTAGGCTATGTGGCGCTGTGACAGAGGTCACGCAATTGCAGATTGCAGACAATGTAGAAGAATGCTTGTTAGGGCTCCGCAAGTGCACGAGCGCCCAGAAAGTCCAGCTTCGCTTTCTAGATCTCGCTCTTATATTAGCAATAAGAGCCATAACGATGAGGTGGAAATCTGTGAGGCCCCCTGCGCTATCCATATGGTATGATGAGGTGGTTTGATGGAGTAGCTCTGAAAGTGCGGCAAGAAGAAGCCCGGGGATTGCGCAAACACCCACTATCTATGGAGTGGGATGTTATACTGGAGGATTTTAGGGCAATAGACCTCAACCCGCAGCACGCCACCCCAGCAACACCGTAACTAATCCCTTACACCGCAATGGTCAGCGCACTTAAAGGGCTAATGGGAGGACGCAAATCCCTGCACAGATCAAAGCAGTGCACAATAAAGTGAAAGGGAGCACCGTGCAACACCCAAATGGGCAATAGCTACCTCAGCGTCCAGATATGGTGGGCCAGAAGGCGGGTGGGGTTAGGTGGTGGGGGGGTTTAGTTAGTAGTTACATATATTGATAGCGTTATCCTATCCAGGGCATTTTTCTAACTGTCACATTATAGAAAATGTTGTTGTAATAGTGTGACTGTTAGATTTGGGGGTCTCTAGTTGGCACAGGTAGGTACTTGTGACAAATATGGACCCGCTCCTCTAGTCAGTATAAGGGGATTACACTCCTAAAATAACCCCTGCTCACCCCCTTGGTAGCTTGGCACGAGCAGAAGGGCTTTACTTCAGAGGCGTTGTAAGTTAAGAAGTTGTAACCACATACAGTAACCCAGTGACAACACTACAAATGGACACCACACAGGTTTTATATAAAAAATAAGTAGACTTAACCCCTTGCATGCTCATGACGAGCTCAGCTCGTAATGCACTACAGTGCTCCTGTGCTCATGACGAGCTGAGCTCGTCATGGCCTTTAGAACGCTCGCACGCTGGGCTAATTCCCCTGCTGTGCTGAGCGTTCTAAAGAAACTGGTGTGGCCATGACGAGCTCAGCTCGTCATGAGCACAGGAGCACTGTATTGCATGATGAGCTCAGCTCGTCATGAGCATGGGGGCGCTGTGCGCGCCCCCCAGCACAGCAGAGGAATGTGCGCAGCAGGGAAGGGGTTAATATAGAGTTACCACAAGACCATAAATGACAAAAACACACGCTATGATTACTTTAAGATGGTAGATTTAAGCTTAGTTCAGTTCAGTTCTTAGATGCAACACTGTGCGTCAATGTACCTGGAGTTGTATTGCGCTTCCACAATAAGCAATGTCGCAGCGATGGGAAATGCGGCAAAGTTCAGATACGAAGAAATAAAGACGTGAAGATCTTCCAGATGCAGCACGCTTCTCGGGGATGCGAGGAGTTCTCGGTTCGATACGTGGGCTGCAGCGGCGACACCCTTATGATGCGATGACAACAGCTCCAGCGGCAACGCTCTTCTCCTACGATGCGTGAAGCTTCCGCTCGATGCGACAGCTACAGCGGCGATATCCAAGATGCGACGTCAGCCGCGCCGACGGCGGCGCGGTTCTCGGGGATGCAAGGTGTTCTTGGTCGATGCGGTGCAATGCGACAGTTCCAGGAGCGACACCCTCCTTCGGAGTTGCGACGGCGACACGCTCAGACCTCATTGCGAGATTCTTCTCCTGATGCGATGCAGTGCGACCACTACAGCGGCGACACTCTCCTTCGGAGTTGCGACGGCAGCAGCAGCGACGGCGACATGCTTCCTCTTCGTTGCGGCACACTTCTCTACGATGTGGTGCAGTGCGACAGTTCCAGCGGCGACACCCGCCTTCAGAGTTGAGACGGCAGGCACAGCGACGGCGACACGCTTCTTCTCGTTGAGTCGCACTTCCAGCTCCTTGCGACACGCAGTCCCTCAGAAGGCCCAAAACAGCAGCAGGCACTTCCAAGAGAACTCTGGGGAGCTGGGGGGGGGTGAAGTCTGTTGTCCCTGAGACTTCAGCAGGAGGCAAGCTCTTTTCCAAGCCCTTGGAGATCCTTCACAAGTTGTAAGCAAAGTACACAAAGTTCCTTTCTCCTTCCTTTGGCAGTAAGGCAACCACTGCAGGCCAATCCCCCAAGCAGTCTTCAGCTTGGGAATAGTCTCTCCTCCATTTCTTCAGGTTCCTCTCCTCAGTAAAGGTTTCTTCTTGTAGTCCAAAAGTGATCTAATTTCTTGGGATCAGGGTCCCAATATTAATACCCCCAAATCCTTTGTCCTCTGAGAGCAGAGGGGCCTTTGCCCAGTCCAAACCAGTTTGAAGCACTCTGTTCACAAGACTCCTTCTTTCCTTTCACAGTGGAGGGCAGAAACATTGGACGCCCCACAGCAGGTGGAGCCAGCATTGTGGAGGGAAAGCACAGCCCTGGAGCACTTTGTTGACATGATTCCTTCTCTCCTTTCACAGTGCAGGGCAGAGACATCAGACGCACCACAGGGGGCGGAGCCAGCATTGTTGGGGGGCAGGTACAGTCCTATTCAGGTCCCAGGTGCAACTCCTCCCTCCCATCTAGGTGCAGATCTCTCTATTCACCACTAGGCGGACTCACCCAGCCCTGTCACTCAAACTCCAGATAAGGAATATACAACCTAGCAGAGGCAGGCTTTGGATAGTTAGACTAGAACATACCTACTTTCTAAAAGTGGTATTTTCAAACACAGAATGTTAAAACCAACTTCACTAAAAGATGTATTTTATCATTCTGAGTTAGAGCATACTAATCCTACCTGAGTCAGGTAGGATTATAAAATGTAATATTCTAACTGCCCATTCTTGCCTATACAGAACAGGTAGCCTTACAATAGTGAAAAACGAAAATGGCTGTAATTCACTATTAGGACATGCCACACACAACAGGGCTTGTCCTACCTTATACTTACAATGCACCCTGCCCTTGGGCCTACCATAGGGGTGACTGATATGAAGAAAAGGGAAGGTTTAGGGACTGGCAAGTGGGTGCACTTGCCCAGTCAGCATGACCGTACCAGACTGCATGCAGGCTCTGCAATGGCAGATCTTAGACACGTTTTACAAGGCTGCTTCTATGGGTGGCACAACCAGTGCTGCAGGCCCACCAGCAGCATGTGGATGTACACGCCCTGGGCACACTCAGTGCACTAGACTAGGGTTTGACAAGTAAACCAAATAGCCAAACATGGAACCACTGATTAGTACATCAATTTAAAATGGGGAGCATTTGCCCTGTGGCACTGGATAGCAGTGGCACAGGGCCCAAGGCATCTAACACCAGCAAAAATACATGAGGCAACAGCAAAAATGGAAGGGAGACCCACGCCAATAGTACCAGGTCTAACAGTGAAATTTTGCTATGCTTATCTGTATATCCTGTAATGATTCTGGTACAGTAAACCAGCTGTATAAAGTAAAGAAATACCAAAGAAAAATGTTTGTAACTATTGAAAATCACTTCATGGCAGTCAATAAAGTTTGTTTTTAAAAATAAAATCATGCACTACATTTACTATGATGCATCGGGGCAAACTAAGTTCTGGGATGTGAAGCAGTGTGCACCCACCCACCTCCTGTTTGAAAAGGCTCCCTTGAGCGAATGAGCTGACGACCTCTGGTTGATGCACCTGCGGCCATCGAGTGGTATAGAGACCTGAGATTACTTTGGGTAGCATTTTCAGCACCCCCAACAAGAATGTGCTGCTCTCTACTGAAGAAGGACAACTATCCTGAAACACGTGTCTAGAGATACACAGCACTGGCTGCACCAACAAGGGTGAAAAACTAAAGCCTGACACCGAATTAAGTGTTATCATGCACTGCATTTACTATGATGCATCTGGGAAAATTGAGTGCTGGGATGTGAGGCAGTGTGCACCCACCCTTCTCCTAATGGCCAACTGATAGTTGGATGCATTTCTTGAGGGTACAGCAGGAACATAATTAACCGCATCGCCGCGGCGGCTTTTCCCGCTGTGCGCGGCATTTTCAAAAATCCTGCGTAACGTGACAAAGCCAGCTCGTCATCCGCGCAGCGCAGGTAACGCCCATGACGAGCTGGCTTTGTCATTAGCGTCGAAGGGGTTAAAAGCACTCTGATTGTCCTGCAATAGATAACTTTATTCATTTGCATAACTGTGCCAACATTTTGAGTCAAGACCAAATTTGACAATAAGTGGATAGCTTACGGATACAGACGATATCAAATTTATTAAATTATGATGGTTTGGGTGAGCTTTTTTTTCTTAACCTCAACAGTAAACCATGGAGAATGGACAATGCACCCTGTATTGGAGCACAACATATTTTAATTTGACAGTATTTGATCAAGCATTAGTAATTTCTTCAAATTAGTCTATCCACGCAACATTAATGTTATTCCCTCTGGATGTGCATGATCTTGTACCAGATTATAACATTCCTTATTAAAGTACACTATTGAACCCATCTAGGCTCATGCTACATAAATACCAACAATTACCTACACTTGTACAAAGATTTCCAACCAACAATACCCAAACTGGGACATTCCAAATACCTTCCCATTGCATTTACCCTTCCTAACAGATAGTTTCTGTGGGGCATTCAAATGGAATACGTTTTGGCATCTCCCAGTTCGGACAGTGAATGGGGACTGATGTAGCATTCCAAAATGTAATGGAATTGTTGACATTGTATAGGTATTTTAGACAATGTAAAGGTATAGTACACACTGGAAAGGTATTGTAGACATTGGGAGACAGTTTTGAGGTCAAAAAATATTTTTTATTAAGTTGTCCTAACTTTTTTTCCAAGAGTTAAATACTAAGGATCTTAGTTGACTGGGATAAAGATCAGGAATGTTCACGACAAATACAAGTTCTAATAGAAGGTACGTTTGGAAAAGACAAATGATTTGGTTAATTTGACATGGTAAGTATGACATTTGAAAAATAGGATTTGTAATTCGAAGAAATACTTTGGGACAATAATTTTTCTGTAAAGCTAGTAAGGTTTACTTATTTGAAGACCCCAATTAAAAAAATAGATACTACTTAAGTAAACAGCATGTCTTTGTGATTGATACTGTACCCTGCAGTGCTCCTCCTGACCTCAACCCACCAATTTTTTAATTGGGGTGTACTAACTCCAAACTTTGGCACAGTAAGAAAAAGGAGGTACTGGGAACTTTGGCCAGGATGACACAACAGGGTGAAATAGGAAAGGCACTAATAGATCCAAGACCTCTGGACTCCTCATTTTATAGCATAAGCACTAGTCAACACCACTTATTCCACCCAGGAGATCCTGCTTCTGTAGCTTCTCTCAATCTGGACCACTCCATTTAGTGTAACTCATTCGACATTCTTATTTTTTGATTTGTAAACCCAATATCAGTGTTATGAGTTTTCCAGTCCACAGATTAGTTTATCATACGAACAACTGCTGAAGTCAAGGCAGGGCAAGACCGTTGCCAGCAATAATTTTATGTGCTCATAGAAGAAAATTCAGTAGGGATATGGCATCTGAGATACACTTGGGGATATGCCTAGAGCATTGAAGAATGGATCACGTCTAGAACATCTTAACATGACACTTCAGGGGGAATACAGAAAACCAGCAGCAGAACAAAGCCAGTGGAAGAACAAGGACTTGCTTTTCTGAAATGGTGGTAGATGCCTCTATCGCCTTCCAGCAAGGATTATTATGAGAGTCAGTACCAGTATCCAAGAGAGGATAGGGTACACATGCGATAAAGATGAAGGTCGATAGGTTGACTGATCATATTTCTTTAGCGTACACTACAAATAAATGTCTCTTAGGACTGCCAAGTCATAGCATTAGACCACAGTCCGATTTGGAGGCTAAGATGACCTATACTGTTACGTCATGCGCCAAAAGGGAGACAGCAGCTAGGATTTTACCTTTATAGTCCACATCAGCCACCAGTATCTATGTAGGTAACAATCACTCAAAAGTGATCCCATCTGGGTGACACCAGCATATCTAGATTTGTATGGGTGTATAGTGCTTCTTGATCTAGCGCCTTCACAAGTTGACTTGTCTACAGGAACTTGGCAAATTGAAACCAAAGCAAAAAGAGGATATTTAGGAATAATATTTAAGAGACGAATTTGAGAGGTCACAGACCATCCTGGTGTTATGTTAAATCGATTAAATTTGGGCATGGAGCGTTTGCAATTTCAAGAAGCGTAAGGATGAAACAACACAGTCTCACACTCATCTTTTCATCCCTGGCATGTTTTAATTCATTCACTTGGTTTCAGTCTACAAACTGAATTAGTTCCTATATACTGCATAGATGATTCCTCCGTGCAAACGGGGACTCTTAAACAATGTATATAGCTCTGGAATCCCAAAGTCAAGAAATCCACAAAAAAAGGTGATTAATGAATTTAAAGACATACACATGAATAAAGTTACATGACCCCCACCCCCTCCCTTTCTTGGTCTGTTTTGTTGCCTTCTCAGCTCACTGAGGCAACCTTCTGGTGTTGTGGAGTGCTATCTGATTATCAGCATCACGTCAATGTGCCATTTACACACTGATAATTCGTGGCCAGCCCCAGCTATTTATCAGTCATCCGCAGAAGGCCTTGACAGAAAGGCGTCCGGTTTCACAGAAATGGGATCTCTGCTCATCAGTGTGATAAGGCGGCGTGAGTCGTAGGGCCAATGCGCCATCGAAAGACTCACAGTTTCCACTTCCTTTGTTCTCGTCTCTGGAGTGACAATCACGTGGCTCTCGCGTTGCGTCCGACGTCACGTGACCACAGCACTAAACGGCATGATGGCTGCGAGCGTGGGCCCGCCTGAGCGTAGACTGCAGATAAAAGAGATCTACCATCCGCATCTATGTTCCCCAGTGCACTTCCTGCCGCAGTTACAAACCCCGCCTTATACTGTTATTGGGTGTTTGATCCCTGACTAATGTTGTTGGTTACTGGTGTGTCTCCGAAAGTCGTTTTCAATTTACGTTACCGATTTTGCCCTCCCCAGTAACTCTTGGAAGGAAGGGAGCAAGAGCTGATATTTGCTAAGTGGGTATGCTTACTGGGTGTTCGGATAGTCGAAATGCGGGTGTGGGAGACAAAGGCGTGAGGTAGATTCAAGACTGCGCCTTTGCAACTCCAGCATTCAGCGGCAACCAGTGCTTTAAATTGGCCGTACCTTCACTTTTTTATTTTGAGAGGGAGTGTACCTGCACTTCTCAAGACTGACCTAATACTTTTAATTGGAGGGTATCAGCACTTCTCAGAAGCAATCAGGTACTCTGGTACAGAGTGCATGCACTTCAAGCCCCGGCACCAACAGAGGCGGGCTCCTAATAACATCTATGGGTGCCTGCGATTATCTATCTATTTTCTACAAATTAAGCACAGTACACATTAAGGAGAGTCCTGATTGGAGTTTTTCAATCACCATACCCAAATCTCATTGCAAATACATTATCGGCTTCTGCCACAGATCCCACCAACAGCATCACATCTTTTAAAGGTTTTTTAAAAAATGGCTGCCTGTGTTGGGTGCCCGATCAGCATCTGCAGCGCCAACCCAAAGTGCGCGGCAGATCTAGCTGGAAATGTTCATGCATGAGTTAAGAATCACTGCCTGATCATGACCTGGCATAAAAGTATGAACGTTGGCCACATATTTGTCACCAGTTAATACGTATTGTGGGGTTTCAGATGGAAGAAATGAGCATCAGCCAAGAAAGAAAATAGTTCAACGCATAGTAGTTCCTCTTGGTGACAGAGATCTTCCTCCTCCTGCTGCCCGCACAGATGTTCCACGAGGCCAACAATATCTCAAGTAGGTCAGCAGTGGAACCTTACTGAGATTTGCACATGTAGCACATAACATTGACTCTTCAAACATATAAAGAGTTTGTACAACCAAAAATGTTCCCTAAAGCGTCAATTATTCATTAAGAACAGAATAGTTCTCTGTTATCTAACAGTGTTACTAATGGACTGTGATTCTCTGTTGTCTAACGGTGTTACTAATGGAGTGTAATTCTCTGTTGTCTAACGGTGTTACTAATGGAGTGTGATTCTCGTGTTGCTGAACGGTGTTATTAATGCGGAAATGCTGAGTTGCAACTGGTTAGGACCTCCAGTCTCAAGCTAATTCTGGGGTTTGGAGATATGCAAAGCACTGAAAGTACACTGGGGGATACTGAAGTGGGAGCAGATGTCAAATGTATCTGTTAGCATGTCTTTCACTTCTTCAGGAAGTGGGAAGTGTGAATATACACCCATTTGGTAGGCCTCAGCAACTATGTTACAACCAATGTCTTCACACGCACTGCCAAGCAGCGAGTGTCACCAAGGGAGTCACTTGTCTTTCATGGATCACAACTCACATGCACATTGACTGCCCAGTGGGATTTTCTCTGGAAGCACTCAATGGAGTGACTTAATGACGAAGATGGTCCCAGATGACTGTGTGTCCTAGGGATAGAGACATGACCTAGTGGTTAAGCTGCCCACTGTTGAACCAGGAGACCAGAGTTCGAACCCACACTGTATGATCTTGGACAACTCACTTCATCTTCCATCACCTTGGGTTCAACATCGACTGTCATGCAATGTGTGCTTCATCAACTCATTCACAAGAATGATCGCTGGGGTAATTTCCAAATAGGACACTAGGTTTGGAGAAGAGTCGGCTACATGACAGAGGATGTCCGCTCACCGGTGGAAGAAAAGCTTTCTGTTTTTAATGTTACAATTAAAAAAGCCCCCTTAAGGCATCTGGCTCCAACACACCTAAATTGATGCGGATTGCAAGTTTAAGAATCCATCTACACAGCATTGTGGAGACTTTTAACTGCTGGGGAAGCCTGATTTCTAAAAAGTAAAGTGGCAAGAACAAGTGAAAGCTGCTGCTATTAGAAATTATCCAAGCCATTGAAGTTCGCAACGGGCTGGTATCATCAAATGGGCCAAGCTCGTAGACTCTAGAGGGGTTCACCCATGGGAATACTTAAGAGCAAAGATCGGGCCAGGCTTCTCAAGATTTAAATATTTACAGTTAGCCTCATGGTACGATGCAGAAAAAGGGGAGGTCAGTGGGAATGGAGAGATCGAAGGGTTGTGGCAATCTACCCTCCCAATTAAGAAGGAAATCTCAGAATGGTATAACAACTTGTTAGAAGCTGAGGACCACGCGCCCCCCCGCCCCTCTACTATACCCCCGCTAAGATCGCCAAGTTTGCTCCGGAGCCACCCCCAAAATGTCCAAGATGTTTGTTACCTTTGGCCAATGATCTACATGTATTCCTAGAGTGTCCAGTACTGGCAAAATTCTGGGCAGAGGTGGGCGACAATATCTGTGATATCCTTAACATCTCTTTAGATATTAATATGTCATTGGTGTTATTCGGAGATGATGGTCGACTTAGTCAGACCCTCTCCCAGAAAAACAGAGGTTTATTAATTTTTCTGGTACTGTTGGCTCGAAGGGAAATCTGTAAGAGGTGGAAAGACCCCCTACCACCACAGAGGGAGGATTGGATTAAGGCATCATTTTCCATGGCTCGTCTGGACTATGAGGGTACGGAAGACAAGCTATTAAACATCTGGCACCCCTTTGTGAGCTGGAGCCAAAGTCTAAGATTAATATAATTGGTCTAATGATTACACCAGGTTTCCTCACAAAAAAAGGGATTGGTCGGATGACCCAAGCGAGTGCTGTAAGCCGGAGGGGCCACAGATCGAAAAACTGGCTTCATAAGATCCGCAGAGGCTTGACAGGTGAGATGAGGATCAAAAAAAAAGAAAAAAAAACATTTGTTACAATGGAGTAATCTTCTGGAAATTTACATCATTTGAGAAAAGCAATATAGCCTTCTCTTTCTCCCTGCATCTCCCGGTTTCTTATAGAACATCGTGTATGCATCTGTAGCCTGATTCACAGAAAACAGAGTAAATGTACCACTTCTAAAATGTCCTCCTTCAGCTTGGGTAGATTTACTACATTTTGAGTAATCACAAATTCTAAAGAAGTACCTTTAAAAATGTACAAAAACTCACATTTTCAGGGAGTCTCAATATTTCCTCTTCTTTACTATTACTTCTTGCTTTCAATGCTACAACCTCCAGATTGAGTAGTAGCGTTATGGTGCAACAGTATATCTTTACACTATTTATTGCTCCACATAGTTAAAAAATAAAAAAGGAAGATACACCTCTGAAAATGTAGGAGTGCTTGCAATACATTATCACCCTAACTAAATACAATAGAGTAATAGACAAGAGTACAAAAGATTAACATGAGATATACTCCTGATTTTCATCAGGCACCGTTTCTAAATAAAAGCGAATGACTAAAGAAAAAAATTGAGGTTTGCAAACTTTTTTTTTTACTCAAACTTAGTCTTGACTAGATCTTAATTGGACCCGCTCCCACAGTCTTGGCCATGGGAACTAGTAATTTCCTAATTAGTGCTGGTTGGTGCTCAAAACCGCTGTGCCTTTTTTGGGGCAGATAGATACATTTAAAAACCCTTTTCCTTGCGACTTTGAAACTGGATGCAAGTTGGAAATCTATTTTCTTGAAACTGCTGAAAAGGGGCACAAAAGTCCAGATTTTAGCATCGAAACTCACATGAAGACAACTTTGTTAACTACAGATATTAATCATAGTATCTGCGAAAACTTCTGGAAGGTTGAGAGGGGAAAATGTGTATCTTTGTGCACACCAAAACAAACTTCAGCACAAGGAACTTGTCCTCTTCAAGAGTGCAACCAGAGTCGAACTGGAGACCATACAGAATCAATTGTACTACCAATAGGCACAAATGCCTGACACCCAGAAAAGTCCTTCACCAAATTGAAAAATGTCATTTTAAATTTAAATATCTTCATTAAACTCTTCAATTAAATGTTGGAGTGGTGGACCCGACATCCATGGCATGGTTTTCCGCCAATGTTTTACCTTCTACACTCCTTTTTTTGCTGGCTTTAGGACTTTTTACCACTGCTATCTAGTGCAAAAGTGCTTGTGCTCTTTCCCTGATATATGCTAACATTAGCTTAAACCCAATTGGCACATTTAATTTACTTGGAAGTCTCTACTAATGTGCTACTACATGTACCCAGGGTTTGTAAATTAAATACTACTACTACATGTACCCAGTGTCTGTAAATTAAATACTACTAGTGTCCCTGCAGCACTCTTTGTGACACCACCTTAAAGTAGCCCTTTCAACATGTCTCAGGCCTGCAGCCTGTGTGTGCAGTTTAATCTACCATTTCGACCTAGCAAAATAAACCTTTTGCTAGGTCTAACCCTTCCTTCGAGAGGAGAGATGTGGCGCAGTGGCCAGCTTGGCTGACTTCGGAGCACTGGGCCTGCGGTTCGATCCCCAGCGCTGGTGGCAGCTCAGCTCAGCATCATGTGACTCTGGGCAATAGCTCACGTAATACCCTCGACAGCCCCCTACGCCTTGATATCTTTGAGGGGTGATATGTTCGTGCTTTACAAATACAAATTATTATTATTATTTTTAATACATAGAAGACAGCACTAGGGTAGGCCCTAAACAGCCCAGAGGGCAAGGTGCAGTGTATTTAAAAAGCGAAGCATGTACTATAAATATTTACATGTCCAGGTAGTAAAAAACACTTACATTTGTTTTTTACTACTGCAAGGCCTACCTTCCCAGTGGGATAGCTTTGGGTTAAGTTATTACATTTAATAAGTAATCATTTTCAATTGACAGCAGGTAGGCATGTCTAGGTTTGTATCTAAAAAAAATGATTTAAAGCCATCTTTAATGCCTTAACAGCGGCAGCAATTCTGCCGCGGTGCGGGCGTTCTAACGGGTGGGCATGACTGTGATGGCAAACGGTTGTGCGCAGCACCAGGGAGGGAGTGCTCTCAAGCACGGAACAGGTTGAAGGTAAATTTGGATTTTAAGTCACAATTCTGAAAATACCACTTTTAAAAATTCGTCATTTTCTGGTCCAAACCATTTTGCACCTGCAGCCTGTTTAATGGGTCGCATTACTAGTTGTGGCTGGCAGTTGGTCTTTGTGTATTGCTCCCAGATAGCGGAAAAAAGGGCCATTGGTGTTGGCAGAATTGGCCATCTTTGACTTGGTGAGCAGGAGGAGCTGTTACCTACCACACTTTCATATCTCAAAGGCTCTGACTAAGCACACTCGCAAAGGGTTTGACACTAGTCTGTTGTAACCCCTGACAAACTGAGGGCAGGGAGGCAGGAAATTCCTAACACCACTGGTATCATGTATTATACACCAAGGTTCTTTTTAAATGTGGACAATGAATTAAATAAGTAAATGAATTTTGCACAAAGGATAAAAATAACAAACAAAATATACTAAAATCAAAATAAATAAATTGAAGAATTTTTGTATAAATTCACGTTTCAGCACACATTTATTTGATTATTTGTAGAGGGTCTACTATTCTGTTTGGATTTTTGATTTAGGGATTATCTACGCCCTTAGAGTTTTGCTACACTGTCTTTCTCTACATGGTGCAAACCCCCATAACCTTCTCATACTTCAAAGTGGGCACCAGGTAAAAATATTGAACCCTCAGGCCCAACTCTTTAGTACACCTCTTGACCTGTGGAAAACTCAGAAGGGCTGTTATGCTGCATTGCTGTAAGAAGGAGTGCTACTCTGCTGCCTGAGTCAAGGACTGGATCTGTATCTTGAACCCAGGACCCCCAGAGTGACTTCAAGCACCTGTTAGCTGGCCTCATGACCAGAGCCTCAGGGACAGAATAGTTCCAACAACCTTAAACCCAGCACCTGGACTCTACCAACTGTGAGTCCTTTCTCCCCAAGGGGTGTCACTCCAGTCCTGGACCTTTGGAAGTGGGACTGAAGGTGATCCGTCAGCCCATCTGTGGTCCCAGCAGAACTGACACAGCATGACACACCGGCTCCCTAGACTCTGCATCAGAACCGCTGCTCAACGCAGGACTTCCTCGGAACTGCCGCTGCTTGATGCCTCTCCATGCAAGGACCTTGCATGGTCTTCACTGCTTAACGCATCCTCAACGCAGAACTTCACAAAGTTCCACAACCAGAATTTAAGGTACTTTTGGTCACCGGGCATAACTTGGTCCTTGTAGCTAGCCTGCACTCCATCTCGGTCAGCCTGAGCTTAAGATTTTGCTCCAGTCCGACGTGACCAGATAACCACAGTTGTCGCTTTGTGACTCTAAACGCTATTTCCACTTGAATCATTAAAATTGCATAGCTCCGGTTTTACTGATTGGATTTTTGTCATTTTTGTTTCAAATAATTTTTTAAACTCTATTTTTGTGTTGTGTTTTTCCTTTATTACTGTTTGGAGTGCATAAATACTTTACACATTGTGTCTAAGTTAAGCTTGACTGATTTGTGCCAAGCTGCCAAAAGTTAAGCACAAGTTAAATAGGGGGTGTGTTTGTGTTTCACCCTGATAGATTGTGGTTTCTGCTTGAGTAGGGGTTTCACCCCCCACCCCACCAGTAACCCAGTGTCCAGCATGACAGAAAATTACTTTCAATGGTAAAGCTCTTATTTGGCTTCTGTAAAAGCATCACTCTACATCATAGCAGTACACAGGACGAGAACCAACCAGACAGAGGGAAACAGGAAGGAAGTAACAGTCGCCACCACCGCCACCTCTAGGCATCTTTTGCACTGAGACGCAAGGAGAGCTGAACGTGGCAAACTAGCAAGTTACACACTGACTGTTTTTAAAGTGTATGCACAGTGCACCTGGGGGTAACTTCTACATCACGTAAACATACACTTCATACCTGGGCACCAATATACTATGTAGAAGGGCAGCAGTAACCCTTGAAAACAAGGATGCCACACTTTGAATGGAATGCCAGGGCTTAATTTGTGCCAGTGGTTGCAGGTTGTGGGCACCAGTACTCATTTTTTATGGACCAGGACTTATTGTTCATCCTCAGTTATGGTTAAGTGATTCCCATGTACTAGAGTCTCTGTTAAGGTTAGGCATCACTTGTAAACAAGATGTAAATAATGTTGTTACTGTGCACATTTCTGATGACAAAATGTTTTGTATGTCTAAATAAACATGACCAGGGGTCTTACAACCCCTAACCCAAAGAGATGGTCTCATGGCATTGTCATTGAAATTGAAATTGATGTTTGGCGGAGTGGTAAGTATCCATGGGACATCTGCGACTCCCTGAGCCGTTTCAGAGAGGAAGGCAGAAAAGTGAGAGACATGAGAGAAAGAAAAGAAAACAGTGGCAAAGGGAGAAAGCAGGGATAAAAAAAGAACCGGCAAGAGATAGTAAGGGTGGGGTGTGGGTGAAAGAGGCATGAGATGAAATCAGGTCTAGGCAACCTTTAGGTCTGCACTCACGCGGCATTCAGCCGCACATGTGATGGGCTGCTAAGAATTTAAGCACCTGAACATTGTCCTTTTAGAGTGAAAATCAATCTAAAGCAATGTGTTGAATACAACAGCCCTACCTTTGGAGATCCCATCTTAAGCTGCAAAATCTAACAAAGTGTTGTAAAAAAAGTGGTGCCCAAAAGCGGTCCTTCCCTCGCCTCCCACATCCACCTTTCACAAAGTCAACAGAACATGTTAGTCAGATCATCCAACCTCAACCATTTTGATGGCATTAGGTTTTCGAAAATGCAGAATTTGAACGGTGAGATTTATAAGGTTACTACCAAAAACAAATAAGACTCGGTTCATTGCAGCATCAACAGACACATCCCTCTGTGAGCACTGGGGGTCCATCCCAGATGCACTTGAGGGCTCGTGCTGGACCGACACAGATCTTTGGAGCAGACAGAGATGGACTTACAGGAGCCAGTTGAAGCACACGTCAAGGCTCTCGGAGGGAGGACTGGAGCAAGGAGCCCTGGGGCTTAGGCTGGGTGATATCTTGCGCCCTTGCAATGGGGCCATATTTGAGGAACCGTGGAATGACTGCCTGCCTAGCGCAGTGGCGACGTGAGTCTCCCCCTGAACCGCTATGATGTGGTACCGCCCAGCTCAGCGGGGCTTCTGCAGGGTCGAAAGGGCATTCATATGGGAACCACCAAAATGTTTGCAAGAGAGGCCTGATCGAGAGTCAACAGTGGGGAAAATCTTCGAAAGTATGCAGTGCCCTACTGCAAATGGCAAAGCACGGAAACGGTGCATTGAATTGAAGCTTAAAGCAAGCTTACAGTGCCCAAATGTACGTTTTAATGATTGTAAAACGCCCTACATAACTACAAGCAAGGGCACTGACCTACCTGGAACCTCAAGGGAGCGTGCAACGCCCTCTATGAGATCGACAAGCTAGTAAAGACCAGGATCCGATCTTCAATCCAGGATACGGTGCCATATATGGCATCATTAATCAAGGATACAGCGCCTTAACCAGAACCCTTCGAGCAAGCATTCTGTAATCTACAGGCAATCTTAACACAAAATTAATGGTGTATGTTGTGGACTCTTCAAGTGTGCACACAGCGCCCTAAATGTCATCTTCAAGCTGGTCCGCTGAGCTCCAAAAACAGTATTCAGGTGAGCATACAGCGCCCTAAATGCAAAATTCAAGTATGCATACAGCGCCCTACACCTACGCACCATCTTGAAGCTGATCTCTGACCTCCACATACAGTATTCAGGTGAGCATACAGCGCCCTCCCTACATGTCATCTACAAGCTGGTCCGCTGACCTCCACATACAGTATTCAGGTGAGCATACAGCGCCCTCCCTACATGTCATCTTCAAGCTGGTCCGCTGACCTCCACATACAGTATTCAGGTGAGCATACAGCGCCCTCCCTACATGTCATCTTCAAGCTGGTCTGCTGGCCTCCACATACAGTATTCAGGTGAGCATACTGCGCCCTCCCTACATGTCATCTTGAAACTGGTCCACTGACCTCCACATACCGTATTCAGGTGTGCATACAGCGCCCTCCCTACATGTCATCTTGAAACTGGTCCACTGACCTCCACAAACAGTATTCAAGTGTGCATACAGCGCCCGCCGTACATGTCATCTTCAAGCTGGTCTGCTGACCTCCACATACAGTATTCAGGTGTGCATACAGCGCCCTCCCCATGGCGCCCTCCCTACATGGCGCCCTCCCTACATGTCATCTTCAAGCTGGTCCGCTGACCTCCACAAACAGTATTCAGGTGCGCATACAGCGCCCTCTCAACATGGCATCTTCAAGCTGGTCCGCTGACCTCCACAAACAGTATTCAGGTGCGCATACAGCGCCCTCCCAACATGGCATCTTCAAGCTGGTCCGCTGACCTCCACATACAGTTTTCAGGTGCGCATACAGTGCCCTCCCTACATGTCATCTTCAAGCTGGTCCGCTGACCTCCACATACAGTATTCAGGTGAGCATACAGCGCCCTCCCTACATGGCACCCTCCCTACATGTCATCTTCAAGCTGGTCCGCTGACCTCCACATACAGTATTCAGGTGAGCATACAGCGCCCTCCCTACATGGCGCCCTCCCTACATGGCGCCCTCCCTACATGTCATCTTCAAGCTGGTCCGCTGACCTCCACATACAGTATTCAGGTGAGCATAAAGTGCCCTCCCTACATGGCGCCCTCCCTACATGGTGCCCTCCCTCATGTCATCTTCAAGCTGGTCCGCTGACCTCCACATACAGTATTCAGGTGAGCATACAGCGCCCTCCCTACATGGCGCCCTCCCTACATGTCATCTTCAAGCTGGTCCGCTGACCTCAATATAGAGTATTCAGGTGAGCATACAGCGCCCTCCCTACATGTCATCTTCAAGCTGGTCTGCTGACCTCCACATACAGTATTCAGGTGCGCATACAGCGCCCTCCCTACATGTCATCTTCAAGCTGGTCCGCTGACCTCCACATACAGTATTCAGGTGCGCATACAGCGCCCGCCCTACATGTCATGTTCAAGCTGGTCCGCTGACCTCCACATACAGTATTCAGGTGCGCATACAGCACCCTCCCTACATGTCATCTTCAAGCTGGTCCGCTGACCTCCACATACAGTATCCAGGTGAGCATACAGCGCCCGCCCTACATGTCATCTTCAAGCTGATCCGTTGACCTCCACATACAGTATTCAGGTGATCATACAGCGCCCTTCCTACATGTCATCTTCAAGCTGGTCCGCTGACCTCCACATACAGTATCCAGGTGAGCATACAGCGCCCTCCCTACATGTCATCTTCAAGCTGGTCCACTGACCTCCACATACAGTATTCAGGTGAGCATACAGCGCCCGCCCTACATGTCATGTTCAAGCTGGTCCGCTGACCTCCACATACAGTATTCAGGTGCGCATACAGCGCCCTCCCTACATGTCATCTTCAAGCTGGTCCGCTGACCTCCACATACAGTATTCAGGTGAGCACACAGCGCCCTACATGTCATCTTCAAGCTTGTCCGCTGACCTCCACATACAGTATTCAGGTGTGGATACAGCGCCCTCCCTACATGTCATCTACAAGCTGGTCCGCTGAACTCCACATACAGTATTCAGGTGTGGATACAGCGCCCTCCCTACATGTCATCTACAAGCTGGTCCGCTGACCTCCACATACAGTATTCAGGTGCGCATACAGCGCCCTCCCTACATGTCATCTTCAAGCTGGTCCGCTGACCTCCACATACAGCATTCAGGTGCGGATACAGCGCCCTCCCTACATGTCATCTTCAAGCTGGTCCGCTGACCTCCACATACAGTATTCAGGTGTGGATACAGCGCCCTATATGTCATCTTCAAGCTGGTCCGCTGACCTCCACATACAGTATTCAGGTGTGGATACAGCGCCCTACATGTCATCTTCAAGCTGGTCTGCTGACCTCCACATACAGTATTCAGGTGCGGATACAGCGCCCTCCCTACATGTCATCTACAAGCTGGTCCGCTGACCTCCACATACAGTATTCAGGTGAGCATACAGCGCCCTCCCTACATGTCATCTACAAGCTGGTCCGCTGACCTCCACATACAGTATTCCGGTGAGCATACAGCGCCCTCCCTACATGTCATCTACAAGCTGGTCCGCTGACCTCCACATACAGTATTCAGGTGAGCATACAGCGCCCTCCCTACATGTCATCTACAAGCTGGTCCGCTGACCTCCACATACAGTATTCAGGTGAGCATACAGCGCCCTCCCTACATGTCATCTACAAGCTGGTCCGCTGACCTCCACATACAGTATTCAGGTGAGCATACAGCGCCCTCCCTACATGTCATCTTCAAGCTGGTCCGCTGACCTCCACATACAGTATTCAGGTGAGCATACAGCGCCCTCCCTACATGTCATCTTCAAGCTGGTCCGCTGACCTCCACATACAGTATTCAGGTGTGGATACAGCGCCCTACATGTCATCTTCAAGCTGGTCCGCTGACCTCCACATACAGTATTCAGGTGTGGATACAGCGCCCTACATGTCATCTTCAAGCTGGTCCGCTGACCTCCACATACAGTATTCAGGTGTGGATACAGCGCCCTACATGTCATCTTCAAGCTGGTCTGCTGACCTCCACATACAGTATTCAGGTGCGGATACAGCGCCCTCCCTACATGTCATCTACAAGCTGGTCCGCTGACCTCCACATACCGTATTCAGGTGAGCATACAGCGCCCTCCCTACATGTCATCTACAAGCTGGTCCGCTGACCTCCACATACAGTATTCAGGTGCGCATACAGCGCCCTCCCTACATGTCATCTACAAGCTGGTCCGCTGACCTCCACATACAGTATTCAGGTGAGCATACAGCGCCCTCCCTACATGTCATCTACAAGCTGGTCCGCTGACCTCCACATACAGTATTCCGGTGAGCATACAGCGCCCTCCCTACATGTCATCTACAAGCTGGTCCGCTGACCTCCACATACAGTATTCAGGTGAGCATACAGCGCCCTCCCTACATGTCATCTACAAGCTGGTCCGCTGACCTCCACATACAGTATTCAGGTGAGCATACAGCGCCCTCCCTACATGTCATCTTCAAGCTGGTCCGCTGACCTCCACATACAGTATTCAGGTGAGTATACAGCGCCCTCCCTACATGTCATCTTCAAGCTGGTCCGCTGACCTCCACATACAGTATTCAGGTGAGCATACAGCGCCCTCCCTACATGTCATCTTCAAGCTGGTCCGCTGACCTCCACATACAGTATTCAGGTGTGGATACAGCGCCCTACATGTCATCTTCAAGCTGGTCCGCTGACCTCCACATACAGTATTCAGGTGTGGATACAGCGCCCTACATGTCATCTTCAAGCTGGTCTGCTGACCTCCACATACAGTATTCAGGTGCGGATACAGCGCCCGCCCTACATGTCATCTACAAGCTGGTCCGCTGACCTCCACATACCGTATTCAGGTGAGCATACAGCGCCCTCCCTACATGTCATCTACAAGCTGGTCCGCTGACCTCCACATACAGTATTCAGGTGAGCATACAGCGCCCTCCCTACATGTCATCTACAAGCTGGTCCGCTGACCTCCACATACAGTATTCAGGTCAGCATACAGCGCCCTCCCTACATGTCATCTACAGGCTGGTCCGCTGACCTCCACATACAGTATTCAGGTGAGCATACAGCGCCCTCCCTACATGTCATCTACAAGCTGGTCCGCTGACCTCCACATACAGTATTCCGGTGAGCATACAGCGCCCTCCCTACATGTCATCTACAAGCTGGTCCGCTGACCTCCACATACAGTATTCAGGTGAGCATACAGCGCCCTCCCTACATGTCATCTACAAGCTGGTCCGCTGACCTCCACATACAGTATTCAGGTGAGCATACAGCGCCCTCCCTACATGTCATCTTCAAGCTGGTCCGCTGACCTCCACATACAGTATTCAGGGGAGCATTCAGCGCCCTCCCTACATGTTGAGCATACAGTACTCCGCGTCAAACACTGAAGCAAGCATCCAGCGCTCTACACGCAGTCTTATGGCAGGGATCCGGGCTCTACTTTAAGGGTTCAATCGTGCACACAGTGAAGATGTAAGCAAGCATTCAGTGTCGCCAATGGGCTCATCAAGAGAGCGCACCGTGTGCTACACAGAATCTTCCAATGAGCACACACTGGCCTCCCCATAACCTTTAGTGAATAGATAGCGCCCTGCATCGAATCTTCGTGTAGGCACATACTGCCCTCAGTGGAACCTATATGTGAATGTATAGCACCCTTCATGGAACTAAATACATATGCACTCCTGCAAGTGAGCCCTCAGTGCCATGATGCATGTATTAAAACTCTAGGAGTGGGCATACAGCGCCCTATACTGAAGAGGCAAATGAGCATACAGAGCCCCCCATATGCCCTGTAACTGAGACGAGTGCCCTCTGTTGGTCCTACCAGCAGCTGCAGGGCACTGCCACGGAGTATTTACCTGACCCGTAGGAACCTTCAGTCGCTGGTGTCCATCTTGCGGCTCTGCTGTCCGCGGGGTGCCACCGTGCGCCTCCATCGTCCGGGCAGTCCACTTGGCAGCAGTGCCCCTGAGCACCCACCGAGCCCCCAGGGCTCTGTCCATCGTGCCTGCAGCTGCTTGGCCAACACCAGCCAGGTCTGCGCTCCGCCACTACACCCAGAGACCTCCGTGGCACGGCCAGGGGGAGACCTCGCAGGCCATCCAGTGAAAGCGTCAGTGCCAGGGGAGATTGTCACACGGCAGGAACCGACAACCTTGCACACTTGTGCAAGAAAGACAAGAACCAGTAAAAAAAAGGGAGCCAGGAAATGCTAAGTCACTTAAAGCGAGAATGACACTTCCTCCCCCACCTCCTCTCGCCCCCCATCGACTGCGCAAGAAAACCACCACTGGAACATTTCATTCTTTGAGCAAGAGTCGCTTCTCATCAGTGCCTCTGCGCCCACCTCCCGATGTAGGAACGCTTCGGGGCGCCGTGACCCGACCCTGAGGGATACAGAATGAAACTGGGAGCTGTAAGAACTACAGCAGAGGTGGAGTAGTATTTAAAATAAGCGCACAAGACTATTGCCAGAGAGGCCCTTATATAGGAGGGAATATTCTCGCATAGCGCTCTGTGCAAAGCAAATAACCTCTTGGTGCTTGGGAGCACTTAGAATGAGACTTGGGTCAAAGCAATGGAAACCCGATGCCTCAACGGCAGTGCCAGATTCTTCCACTGTCCACCAGTGCTAGCTATTGACACTGCCCCACAGTGCCACAATTGTATAGCGCCTACCAGCTTCACACAGCACTTTATAATCAGGACTCCCTGGCCCCAGATCCTCCTACTAACGCCCTATCATGCCAACTCCTTACACTTGCTACCAGCGTGGCGTCTAACATGGCTCACCAGCGCCAGAATACTCGACTGCCAGTGGTAACCACTCACAGCGCCTACTAGTGGCGCAACTGTAAACTGCCTGCCACCTTCTCTCTGCCAGTTTCTCATAGGGCGCTGGCCCCAGCTCCTCACACTGCCCATCATGGCTGGCTTTTCACAGTGCTAGCTTCCCACACTCCACCACAGTGCCAGCTCCCCACACTGCCCACCAATAGGCACCCCAATGTGCCGGAGTGATAGTATAACTCTTAACGCAACTTATCAGTGAAAACTCCTTACACTACCGGCAGCTCGCACTTCTACCAGTGCAAATGTATCCGCGTCCCACCACTGCCACCCCTCTGCAGAATGACAGACTGCCCTGCCAGCAGCAGACTGCCACACTGCCTACCAGTGCCAATACCTTACACTGAGCATCAGCACCAGAATGGCACAATGTCCTACCAGGGTCAACCCCGTACACTGCCCCCTACTGCAGAAGACATGGGAAAGTGTCTACCCAGGGGCGGCTCTAGGCTCATGGCGGCCCTGGGCCAGGAGCGTAGGTAGGGGGCCCCGGAAGAGGCGGTCCGGGATGGGCGTAGCGCGAAAGGCCAGTGAAGTTGGGGGGGAGTCAGGGTGTTTGGAAGTGAAACAGAGCCGGAGGCCGCCAAATACCTGCCAGGGGACAACACGAAAATATATATCCATCCTCAGAGGATTATTATATTAAGGATATATATGGGCGTGGTGGCCCCTGGGGTTTTGTGGCCCTGTGCAGGTGCACAGCTTGCACATGCCTAAGGCCGCCCCTGATCTACCCATTGCCAGCTCTTTAATCTGCCCACAAGTGGAGAGTGGAAAACCGCCACACCAGGA
The DNA here is from genome assembly GCF_964263255.1 of Lissotriton vulgaris. Lineage (NCBI taxonomy): Eukaryota > Metazoa > Chordata > Amphibia > Caudata > Salamandridae > Lissotriton > Lissotriton vulgaris. Next base: position 272,693,348 of record NC_141698.1, on the reverse strand, counting down.
CCAGCTCTTTACACTGCCCACCAGTAAAGAAAGACTGGCAAAATGTCACACAGATGCCAGAGCGGCCCACTGATCCCAGCTCCTTTATGCCCATCAGTGCCGGAATAGCAGACTATCCGATTACTGTCATGATGGCACACCGCAGCACGGGTGCCAGCTCCTCACATACACTGTCCCTCAGTGCCAGACTGACACCACACTGCCACACCAGTGCCAGATCCTGACATGGCCTATCAGTGTCCGCTCCCTACATACACTGTCCGTCACTGCCAGACTGCCACATTGCCACATCAGTGCCAGATCTGGGCACTACCGCACTGGTGCCAGCTCCTTACAAACATCGTGGCTGACAAGACTCGCAGATGGGGGGGGCAAGGGGTTGAGCGGGAGGATGGGAGGTTTAATGCGAAAAAAAAGTTAACTTACCTTCGCTGACCCAGTCCTGCGTCATGTCTGCTCCTCTCATATTGGTTTCTACAGTTTCAGTTGGTATTTCTGTTTCATATAATTTAGCCTTTGATTTTCCACTCGGCATGCAATGCTACAAGTAAATCCAGTGAATACTTTCTGCACCTCAGAGTTCCATGACCTTCTAAAGGAACTAAGCAAACACAAGGAAATGATGGACGGAGTCTGAAACTTTTCAGACACTCTCCCCCAGTCACAGATCTTGGATGAATCCATCATCATTCTTCAGCTCACTTCGCAACCCCAGTTCAGACCCAGCCATATGCAAATCAGTCTTGACCCTGTTCCTCATGGGAACAGTCCAGCCCGAACTGCCAAGCCAGGTCCTCCCTGGACCAGAAACAGCAACCTGGTACCGGTTTTGGGGTAACACCTCTCATCAGCCAGGCTAACTTGAATCCATAGGGAGAGTGAGCAAGGGACCCACGTCTGGGCATACCCTGCCAACTTAGGGAGAACAAAGCAAAGGCAAGGAGATGATAGACGGAGTCGGAGCGCCCAAAACTTTCAGACACTCTTCCAACCCCCCCCCTAAGTCACAGATCTGGGATGAATACATAATCGTTGTTTAGCTCCCTTCACCATCCCACCAGTTTAGACCCAGCCATATGCAAATCAATCTTGACCCTGTTCCTCAAGGGAACAGCCCAGCCCGAACTGCCAAGCCAGGTCTTCCCTGGACCAGAAACAAGCATTCTGGGAACTCGGCATTCGGCTTTATTCCTCTGTACAGTCATAGAACTCCTTGGTAGGATTGGATGAAATTTAAAGTACGCCAACGTTATTCATTTAATTTCAGGACTTTCCCATTTCACAAAATTCCCAGAATTAAGCCATTAGGCAATTTCACATAATGATATGCCGGTCAGAGTAAAAATGTAGCATGAAATGCATCATTCACAGTAAAAACGAACTGAAAACGCACGTGGACCAAAAAGTTCAAGCAGCTTTTCATGGTGCTTTTGTCTTTGCACTTTTGTTTTTGGGGCGCAGCATGTTCTTGCATCAAAAATGTATGCGAGGATGCTTTTGCGTATTAAAATATAGAGCAAAATGACAGATTTGCATTTTGTGAAATTTCAGAATTTCGCACAAATTTCCTACTCCTTGCTAACTTGCAATACCCTTATAATGTACAGCCACGGGTACTTTATCCCATACAAAAAAACAATAACAATGATAACTACAATAACAAATCTTTGCAAAGTAGTGTGGTGACTAATATTGCTTTGCTCTGGGGCCATACCAGTTGAAAGGTGCATTTGTGCAGCCCAGGTTTGCATAATTATTTCCTCATCTCAAAGAGTCCCCTTCAGAACAGCAATATCTATTGATTGGTCTATATATAAGAACATATGTGGTACAGGCTATTGTATTACCGATAAAGGGCCAGGTGTACCAACATTAAGAATTATGATTCCCAAATATTTTAATTCTTACTGATTAGTAGTTTGAAATTTTCAATTCATAATGTACAACAATTTTATTTTCAAAATAGCAATTCGTAGTTGGTCGAAAATCGACCTACCTCCTTGTACGGGACCGGGAGCAGAAGGTGCAGAAGGAACTGAGTCAGACACTTGCAGTAATGATTTCAAGGAGGGTTTTATTTTCATGTACACTTTTCTTCTCCTGTTAGAGAGTCTTATCCGTGCAAACTCGTCCGGCTCAGTTCTGACGCCCTTGGGGAAAGCCGGGAGTTCCAGGGTGGTTCTGCCTCGCAGGGGATGAGTTTCCGTCAGACCGGAGGTTCAGCAAGGTCCTTTCTCAGGCGGTTTCCCAATATGGGCCAGGACCGTAAAGAAAGGAGAAAGAAGAGCAATCCCTGGGATGTCCTGCGTAGGACGTTCGAGGTGGGCCGGGAGTGAGGGAAACCAAGTGCAGAGTGTCTTTACAGCGGACGGTACTGTGCCTTTCGTGCTCGTGAGGGGAAAGGAACAGGGAGACTATACACTATGTACACTGGCTTGTCAGTCGATAGGCTGGCCACTCCGACCTACCCAACCCGCCACTCTGCCCCGAACCTTTGTGAGCCACGCTCCTCCCGCGGGAACGTGGCGGGGTGATTCGCCGAGACGTTGGCCTCCTGGCTTGACGTCCACTGCTGGGCTCGTCGGGGCTTCTTCTTCGTCTTCACCGCACTGCTTTGAATCAGATCTCGCTCTCCACTCTTCTCTCTCCAGGGAAACGCCGTCCGCTGTCTTCCAGGGTCCTTCTCCTTTTGGCTCTGTGATGCTCCAGATGGGCGGAGTCTCGTATTCCTCACAGGCGGAATTAAAAGCGCCTTGTCCTTTTTCAATCCAGTCTTCCCAACGGTGCTCAGTGTCTGCAAGTGGCCACTCCTCCGGGTAAGGGGAGGAAGGCTGTTGGGTGGGAACAGAAAGGGGCGACAAGGGAACAGCTGACCACCAGTCTCGTGAAGTATCAAGTTCCTCACAATTTTCCACACAGTGGCGTCCAGCCCCGTCACACTCCTAAATATTAAGGATTTAGGTCACAACTTGCGACCTATTAAGAATGGCAGTCATTACAAGGTTAGTGGCCTTTCGGAGTCAGCAGACCACCATGTTTGAGACAGATATTTAATAAACCATTTTTTTAATGCAGCCCATATTCCTTAAAGGAAAACGGGATACGTTTCAAAAAAGAAAATGAAATGTTTAAGTTTAATTTTTTAAGATTAGGCAGTGGTCCATTGTACCACTCTCTGCTTCTAAAAAAATATTTTGTTTAACTCTCAAAGGAGAAAGGGTCCCATGGGGACCCATTTCAATTTGTGAATGGGTTACCACTAATTTTTAATTGATGTTAAAGTTTTACTGTTTTGCCACCAGAGTTCAGTCACAGAACATTAATGCATACCTCTGCAATTCGATATTTGGAAGGAATGCCGTAAACATGCCTCTTTCAAATACAGAGTCAGAATCGGGTCTCGAACACAAATTGCGATTCGGTAACAAGTTACCAGATCGCAATTTGCCTTTGATACATTGAATGCAACTTTTTTTAAGTTACCGACATTTTGATTCTGTGAATTGGCCATTTGCGACATCAACAATCTTTGTACATCTGCCCAGATTTTCTTATCACTATTTCATACAATATTATAGTTATGTCATGTATTACCAAAATGTACACACCTTTTTTTAATTTTTATTTTAACTTGATCTTTATTATCTGTACATTTATGTGGAACTTATGTTTAATTTTTGTTTGAAAATATAAATGAAAAGGTAAAAAAGTAGATATTAGGTAGACTTGAGATGGTGCAGAGAAGAGCCTGAAAAAGGTGTGCAAGACCTTTGCCAACAACATAATGAAAAGAGTTGCAAGAAAAGATATCTCAGTGAGCATGACTGGGGGCCAAAACAACATAGTAGTGGGGGGAAAGAGTTAGCATTTTCAGATTCACTTGGGCCAGGGATATAAAAGCAACAGAGGAGATGGACAGGTTCCTGCTGAAGTGTGGCTCTACAAAAAGAGTTGAGTCTCAAAAATGTTTGTAAGTGCAACCAGCACCCTTCAGGCATGCGTGTGTAATAGGACCCGTACCCTCCAGTTCTGCCCCCGCCTCCCCTTCTACATGAATACCCAATGCAACCTCCCCCACATTGTAATAACAAGAGATTCAGGTGGGGTAAAAAGGCCATGTTTAATCACAACATTGAATAAACATGACAAGCGCATAGCATGCATAATTGGTATTCAAAATCACATTTTCAAGACATTTTATGTACCTTTCACATTCCCAGCCCTAAGGGAGGAGTCCCATCTGGTTCGCATCTCGCACTGGGTATCCTATGCCAGGTGCCGTGCACCTGCACCTTAGAGTGGTGGGCCCGCACCCATGGTCCTTGTCCGGCATTACCAGGGCCCACCCCCCCTACCACCAGGCTGCCCTGGGACGCCCGGGAGGCACGAAATCTGTCGCCCTAGCCTCCGCAGCCGGTGGTGACTTCCTCCCTGTGGAGAGCTTACCATATCCCCCCTCAGAGCTGGCCTATGGAGTCCGCCAAGCGGCCTCCCATCAACTACTGTTTATTGATCGCAGGTCACATTTCCGCAACAACGCCCCCCTCAAACCACTATTCTCAGGGACAGGTGGGTGGGAGTTCGCAAAGCAGGCTGGTCCGGCGCCTGGAGACGGCAGTAACGGGGCACTGTGCAGTCCTGGAGTGGTGGAGGGAACAGAGACCCCGGTCACCGGGAGTTGACCCTAAATAGGCCAAAGGTCTCCACCCCCCCACCACTCTGGATGTGCGCCATCGCCCGTGACCCGGAAGTACAAAGGGGCGGCCGGTCGCCGATTGGCTGCCCGGCCGCCCAACCACCATAACTGCTGGGCGGGGCCCGGAGGTGCCGGGTCCTAAGGGCGCGCCTCGCGATACTCTGCTCTTGGCATATGATGTGTGGTGTTCAAGGCTTCGCTGCCATGGCAAGGCTGGTGCGGATTTGCTTTGGGGGCTCATTGCGAGCCCCCAGGGGAGTGGGGGGTTCCCATGGTACCCCCCTGCTTGTCCATGCACTAGGTGGCAGGCACTGCGCGGTGCCTGCCACGTTATGCATGGAAATTCACAATATGGCATTTTACCATTGCGGGGTGTGCTGCAGCCTGGTTGAAATGCCAGACGTGACCGCCGTGGTGGCGGTTGAATCATGATCAGGGGTGCGAGATGGCGGGCATGGCCAGGGCTGCCCGCCATCCTAATAGGCCCCTATGTGAGGTAAAGGACCTACCATCGCGCAGCAGGCCATTAAAATTGACAGACTATGGGATCTAACAATCCTCAGATGCCTTGACGGTTACTGCTTTTTCATTAGTAACACTGTTGATGCTGGACTAAGTAGTTTAACAATCGACTGAGGTTAGAAATTAATCTTAATTTTTGGTACTTTCACATTATTTGATGCATCTAAACAACTGTAATGAAATAAGCCGCCACAAAAGCTACCACTGGACACGCAATCGTTCATTAAATGCTACCCCCATTCCTCAAAAAAGAAATCCGCGCCCGCATTTTATGTTTCCATGTCAGTTTGTTTGCTGTGGTGTTGGGTCCTGGCCTCATACGTATGGTGACTTTTTATAATTTTTAGGTCTCGCCCTGGAACAGGGACAGAGACTCTATAGCTGGCGGATGCCGGGGAATGAGGGACAAGAAACTGGCACGATTTTTAGCATTCGGATTTGGCTGCGCGAACGCGCACGTTCCGTCCTGCGCCGCCCTCCCAGCCTACTGCGCATGCGCCGCCCTCCCAGCCTACCGCGCATGCATGCATGCACACAGACACAGACACACACACACACACACGTCGCAGACAGACACTCGCTCACACACACACCCCCTCCCCCACAGTCACACACACGCACTCCAAGACACATACACACACGCACGCACACACATACACAGGCCGCCCCCCCCCCCGCGCCTACATGCTCCTCTCCCTCCGCCCGCCCGCCGCTCAGCAACGCACTCACCGGCTTCCTCTCCTCAGCTGCAAGGCCCGGCAGCAGGACTCTTCTTCCCTCCTTCGGCACCGGGGCGCAGGGTAGGCTCCTGCCTGCTCCGGTGCTCCCTGCTCCCAACACGGCTCCAATCGCGGCTCTTCCGTGGGAGGCGGGGTAGGCTCCCGCCCTCCTACTTCCTGTTTCCGGGTGTCGCGCCGGCCTGCCTGACTTCCTGGTCGCAGGCCGGCAGAGTAACGAGGATGTTTTGCGGTATGTATTTATTTATTTAATTATGCATTTTTATATAGCGCAGACTTTACCCGAAGGCGGTATTTATTTATTTATGTATTTATGCATTTTTATATAGCGCGGACTTTACCCGAAGGCGGTATTTCTTTATTCATGTATTTATGCATTTTTATATAGCGCGGACTTTACCCGAAGGCGGTAATGCTTGCCTTAGCGTAATGGTGTTCCTTCTTAATTTATTGGTGGTGTCCCTGTTAGAATTATTCCCACTTTTAGTCTAGCAATGCTTGGCATGATGTTGGCATCTTTGGCATTATTGAGCCCATCCCTGGTATAATGGGACCACAACGTATTGTGGGCATTCTTGACACAATTGTGCTTCTCTTCACCAGCGGTGATGGTCATCCCTGGCATGCGATGGGTGTTCATGGAATTGGATGTTGATATGTAGACATGTAAAGCCAGACTCTGTCCATGGGGCAGTAATATTCATGAGTACTTGATGACATGGAGATCAAAGATACAACTAAAACTGAAAAGCCATTATTTTGAGAGACTGTCATATTTGTTTTTGGGAATCAGAAATATTTATTAAAATGAAATGCTTGTAATACCAAGCCAATGCATGATTACCAGCTGTGATCGTGTTTTCAAAATGTTTGTAAAGTTGATATTAAAGTGATAATTCATGCTAATTTCTGTAGTCTTATTTACACCTTGTTTACAATTATACTATACTACTAATGTATGTTTACTAGCCATAACTGTACTGTTATATGTTACATTTTAATTACAGTGTTTGCCTTTTACAATCATTTTCTTACAAACTACCTCATAAAACAAAAATATTTATGGCTAAAATATTTTGCACTGTTTGCACAATATATTTGTGATGTTTACACTTACCTATTTGAAATTAAAATGTACAAATGGACATTTAGTCAATTACCATTAAAAAGTTTAACTTTTTTGCTAAGATATTCTTGTAATCTTTTATGCAAACAAATTTAAATACTGCATAAATAATTTTAACAACAAATACTTTATATGTAGCTTTTTATGTACATAAGAAAACTATAGCATAAAGCAAAAAACATTGCCATTTACAATAATAATAGCTCAAACTTAAATAATGCGAGACCTATTGCATTGCAAATGCTTGTTTCTTTCTGCACTCAAAAAGAATGAAGAGACCGCGGGGTCGCTGACGACACGCACATGGTCATATTTACCATTCTCGAAGCACACACAGGACTGAATTATCTTGGTGGGTAAATGTAGCTGTGGCACAAGAGCGTTTACAGACCCAGGCCCAAAGATATGTTGCCTTTGGCAGTTTTTCTTTCCCCAAGCCTCACAACCATTTTTAGGACACTTGTAATTTGACGCCCTCTTGTGGTCATTTGTGGTGCTACCACAGCGGTCCTGCGTTCATGATAAAATAACATGGGTTTTGGAGCCGGACATTTAAAGCCAGTTATTAATCCACGGGAGGCATATCGGCTTAAGTCACACAAGCTGGACAAGGACGAAAATACCACATTAGCACATGAACTCGATAGCTCTCCCACACCTATATCTCATCTCTCCAAAGAGTCAGTTTCTTGTGTAAGAGTTTCATTAGAGTGCCATTAGTACAGGCTGTATTGGGAGCAAACTGATTGGCTGTCTTGCGCTCATGTGATAAGAGGTGTCAGTATTAAAGTTCAAATAAATACTCGCGTTCTCTTTGCTGAATCCTGTATCCCGGCTATAAGGATAGCTCAGTTACCTAAATAAAGCTGGGTTCTCCGCTACACTGTGGCCCAAATAGCTAGGTAGAAGGCAACTTAAACCAAGTTAATGTTACTCCTTTTATTGACCACAGACGGAGGCAGCCCTGCCGAGGACTCAGAGGTCAGTCACAGATCTCCACGGGGGGCTCCCAAATAGGCTGAGTCAGCACTTTGCCTCTGCTGGAGAAAGCTACGGAGCAGTGTTTGGAAGCAAGGACGCCTCGGCAGATGCCGGACGGACATATCTCCGGAGTGCACATTCTGTCTCACTGAGGGGTGAGGAAAGCAACAGTAACAACATGCATAGAAAGAAGGACAGATGTTAGTAATGACCATGTGGACAAAACTGGACACTTAACGTGACTCAAGTGTTAAGTTCTCCAACAGAAACCCTTGGGAGCTGGGGGGCATATTATCAACGATTTTAAATAATTATCGCAAAGCGCGCTTAGCGCTGTTTTTTTTGTCGCCAGCTATCCCTAGATTTCCTCACCGTGATAGCGCAGTATTATCAACGCATATCGTAAAGGCGATAGGTAATCCACCTCCCATTGACAAGATGATTAAGGTAAGTTTTTTTGAGGTGTTAAATTCCAGCGATAAGCGCGGTTAGCGCGAGTTTTATCACTTCGCGGGCATTAATAATAGAGGGTAGTTGTGTTTGCGACTGTTTCAATGGAGTTTAAGTCAGGAACGCCTACTTTGCATGTCATTAGCGATACATATCACTGAAATGTAAAGCGAAAAGGAAAACAGCTAATATCGTCGGAAAACAAGCGCTAAAGCTTGTTAGCGAGTCCTTGTTAATGGTGCAATATAAAAATTGCCGCTTTATCGCCAGGAAGTGCCGCTAAACTAGCGAAAACTCGCTTGATAATATGCCCCCGGGTATTTAAGAAATTATCAGCAGAGACACAGTGAATATATACCAACTGTCTTGCATGTAGATGGGTAGACATTTTTGGCTTCAGTACTTTTGTTAGAGAAACCCAGACTAAGCCATTGGCTAATAATTAAAAGCCATATTAAAAGAGGGTCCGCTCAGACTGATCTGGCTGATATCGCCACTGAAACCTCGTATAAGAATTACTGTTCGCTATTTGAAGAGACGCACTTGCACGCTAAATATGCACAACATCGACAACCGTCAGGTAGGAAGGTGCCAATGCAGAGGACGCGAAATGTTTTTCTCTCATTAGAAAATAAAAGTTGATAGAAAAAGATGCCACTTGCTAGGAGACAATGTTGGTTTTGTACCTCAAATATACAAACTCTTGTTCGCATAATGTTCTGCGATGGCATGGAGTCCTACAAACCGTCGAATATTTAACACCAGGCCTCTCGGGCTTTGTAACATATTAAAAGAAAAGTCATTCAGTATTCTTTATGAATCTTAAAAATCTGGATGTAAGTAAATCTATTGTGATGATTCTTGACGGTTTTAAATACATACAGGCACATGCATTAACCTTTTTAGCGAGCGTAAACGGTGCGATTCTCAAAAATCGGCTGTTTGCGCCCGCAAAAAGGGCTTTTGCAATGCCTTAAATTGCAATTGCATTTAAGGAATCACAATTTGCCATTCCTTAAATGCAATGCAGTAACCACTTTTAAATAGCGATTTCGCTATTTAGGGCCTCAAATCATCGAGCAATTGAACTGGTCGGTAATTTGCAAAAACGTTGAAAAATGCACTAAAGTGCATTTTCCAAAGTTTCATGTGCATGCCCTTGGGGCATGTGTGTGAGGAACATGGGTGCACATCACAATTCCAGAGGTGCAACAGGGTGTCCTTTTGACTCCCTTGCACCCTTGAAATTGCATGCGCAATTTGAGAGTACCTATTGGTACTCGCATATTGAGCATGCAATTTCCCATTCATTCCTATGGGCCTGTAGGCCCATAGGAATGAATGGGGAGCCATTCCTCAATTGCGACTCGCAATTTGCGAGCCGCGATTAAGGAATGTTTAGAAATCGCTATTTTTATAGGGATTCCTACATGCATACGCGTTTGTGAGTCCTTAATTGCTATTAATTAATAATCACAATTAAGTACTCGCAAAATCATACCGTGATGCATGTGCCCCATAGGCTTTTAAATGGCAAGCATTTCATGAAGTTTATTATGGTTTACGGTAAACTCAAATAAACTTTATACAAACAATGGTGGGAATAGCAGGTCACGTCAGCATTTACTATATTTGCAATATGTCTTATCTAAAAATCTTTGTCAAAACCATCTATTTCTAAGCTGGTGGCCGAGGGATAAGTGGCACATGTGACGCCTCAGGAACGACTGCCAAGAAGACACTGCCAGGATCTGCAGATCCTCCCTCCCTCTCCCCCCCCCCCCCCCCCCCCCCACCCCCCACGCTGCACGACCGGTAAAAACATTCCATCTGTTTACATAACACGATGCTGCATTCCAGCCAGGACAGCAGAAGTTATGGCACCCACAGGCGCACTGGGCATGCGTACAACAGCCAGGACAGCAGAAGTTATGGCATCCACAGGCGCACTGGGCATGCGTACAACACTCCAAATGAACCCGGAAGCTTAAAGGTCAACAATGCATCTGGAGACTATCAGTGGTGAGCCCTGGGGCTGCACCACAACAACTCTCTATTGAAGCATTAAAAAAAAAACTAAGAAATCTATTATGCACCAGTTCGTGATACTTGCATAAAAGGAAATTAGGAATACAGTATTTGCTGCAAGCTAAAGGTTAGCCTCTGGGTTAATATCAATGAGAGGGTTTTCTCATAATTTTTACTATGTTTCTGTAGTAATAACAATGGAAATAATATATTTTATTTGATTTTCAGACTAGGTCCTATGTTTCAGTACCAGGGTGAAGGCTTTGCGATGGTTACCATCTTTCTTACATAGCCGCACTTCTCAGGTGGCTCAAAAACCTTTTCTATCAGAGGTTTTTCCGCTGCAGCAGTGGGTGTTGCAAGGCTTAGTGTTCAGCCCTACCTTATTCAATCTTTATATGCGCCCCCAGCTGATATCATCAAGCGTTACAGCTTTAACATTGTGTCATACACCAATGATACGCCGCTTATTATCACCCCGCGTCTCGGGTGAAGGAGACACTGTGGCTCTGTTAAGATCCTGTCTGTGTGAACTGGCTGAGTGGATGGACCAAAGCTGTCTCAAGTTTAATGCTGGGAAAACAGAGGGTCTTATTTTGGGGGAGCAGCCATCAATTTGGTCCTCGGCTTAGTGGCCGGATTCACTAGTGCCTGTACTGGACCCTAAGCTGAAAGTTAAGAACCGGGGCATCTGGTTTGATGCTGGGCTCTTGTTTGCCAGTCAGATTACCAGTCCAGCGGGGAAATGTCTTGGAATTTTGAAGACCCTGAAAAACAATTTTTGGGACTCCTTCCAGAGGCCGCAAGAAAGTCAGTGATCCAGGCCTTGGTCATGTCACTATCTAGATTGATGCGACTGCAGAGGGTGCAGAATGCAACAGCTCGGCTGGTGCTTAATCTCCCAAGGCAGTCTGCTATGGGCCCAGCTCTTGTCACACTGCACTGACAGCCACTGGGTAAGGGAGTGTCCTTGAAAGCTATGTGCTTCTGCCACCGCATTCTGAATGGAAAAGAACCTCGCTATCTGCACCCTCTTGTCAAAATGTACATACCCAGTGTGAGAAGGTGGCCTGATATGCAGTGCTCACTATTCTAGTGAACACTATGTATCAGTCCAGCAACCCTTATTGATGATTGGTTGTAAGTCAACCTTATAGACCAGCTATCCTAGTAGCGTGGATACGAGCAGTCTAAGGCTAAAGACTCGAGAGGGCGTGTTAAGCCAGCTGTTTACCACACATATACCCCTTGAACACCAAGTGAAAGGACACCACACAAGTGTTATGAAAATAAACAGTTATTTATTAAGTATCACAACAGCCCTGTACTCTTTATGAGGACAGGGTACTAAGCACAAACCAAACTCTTACAAAAATACTTAAGTTAGCACAGTATATACAAATGCCCGAGGGGCACGGAAAACCATATACTTGAAAAGTGGAATGCGAAATTACTAGCAGGTAAGTACAGTACTATTAGCTTTTGGAATCGCTAGGACTTGACTAGGGAATCGTTGACCAGCTAAGTACCCTGAGGCGGAAGCCGGGGTGTCTGGGCTGCTACAGAACTAGCGTTTATTTTAAAATCTTGCCTATTTGCACTGTGTTCATGTTTTTATGCTCGATCTGATTACTACCAAAAACGCACTAAACAGCGCCTGAAGGGGAAGATCTAAATCCCTCATCAGCGTCGCTGCACCACGTGACTCGGGGCCACGCCCACCCTCGTAGCCACGCCCACTCCAGGAAGTATAAATTCGCCGTGCTCGCTCTAAGCCGGTGTTGACCAGCTAAGTACCCTGAGGCGGAAGCCGGGGTGTCTGGGCTGCTACAGAACTAGCGTTTATTTTAAAATCTTGCCTATTTGCACTATGTTCATGTTTTTATGCTCGATCTGATTACTACCAAAAACGCACTAAACAGCGCCTGAAGGGGAAGATCTAAATCCCTCATCAGCGTCGCTGCACCACGTGACTCGGGGCCACGCCCACCCTCGTAGCCACGCCCACTCCAGGAAGTATAAATTCGCCGTGCTCGCTCTAAGCCGGTGTTGACCAGCTAAGTACCCTGAGGCGGAAGCCGGGGTGTCTGGGCTGCTACAGAACTAGCGTTTATTTTAAAATCTTGCCTATTTGCACTGTGTTCATGTTTTTATGCTCGATCTGATTACTACCAAAAACGCACTAAACAGCGCCTGAAGGGGAAGATCTAAATCCCTCATCAGCGTCGCTGCACCACGTGACTCGGGGCCACGCCCACCCTCGTAGCCACGCCCACTCCAGGAAGTATAAATTCGCCGTGCTCGCTCTAAGCCGGTGTTGACCAGCTAAGTACCCTGAGGCGGAAGCCGGGGTGTCTGGGCTGCTACAGAACTAGCGTTTATTTTAAAATCTTGCCTATTTGCACTGTGTTCATGTTTTTATGCTCGATCTGATTACTACCAAAAACGCACTAAACAGCGCCTGAAGGGGAAGATCTAAATCCCTCATCAGCGTCGCTGCACCACGTGACGCGGGCCACGCCCACCCTCGTAGCCACGCCCACTCCTCTCTCCTCCCATTACTATGCTCACTACCCGACAGCGCAGCGGTCGAGCGCAGCGGGCACACCTTCAGCACGCCGAAGACACGCCAAAGACTAGCCCGTCTGTGCCCGTCCGTGCCAGGACGGGGCACGAGGGCGAGGCTCTCACTACCACCGCTCCTCCCAGGCTGGTAAGAACTTCTTCCGCTTTGAGAGCGCTGCGCCCTACCCCTAAGCCGAATTGCTCTCTGTCCAACCTCCACAAAGTCGGAACTCATGTTTGCTCCGAATGTAAACTATCGACCATCGTATATCAACCCCACCCCAACCCTTCTAGGAGACACAGGAAATGCAAAATATTACGTAAAAATGTGCAGCCAACATACGTATTTTACAGTACAAACTGTAGATCTTTGCCTAAGCATAAGCATGAGATTTTTAATCTCCTCACCGAAGAATGTCCTAGCGCAGTCTTCTTAACCGAGACATGGCTACATGACAGCGCCGGCCCAGATGTTGCTATTGCCCTCCCCGACAACTACGCCATTGCCGGAATTGATAGGGAAAAACAGGTAGGGGGCGGGATAGCTATCATTTTTAACAGAGAGTTCAAATGTACTTTGGAATCTGTACCAATTCCAGATTGTGAAGCGGGTCTTTTTAAAATCACTTTGAACCCCAATTTTACTATGTCAGGCCTTCTGATTTATCGACCACCAGGTAACCCCTCCCAATGGGTATCAAACTTTGCAAATCTTATTACTCCCTACTATATGTCATCTAGCAATTTCTCCCTATTGGGTGATCTAAATCTTCACCTTGAAGATCCCACCATCCCCTCATGTTATAATCTGATGGAAGATCTAGCTGCACTGAATCTACCTATTATAAACTCTAGCCCTACTCACATAGCGGGCCATTTGTTGGACCCCATAATATCTAACGTCAGGGAACTCACGTACATCGCCACTGTACCTTCTGGCTGGTCCGACCATCATCTCATCAGTTTTAGCATTTCCTTCCCACCCTCCCCCAGTGTGAAACAAAATACTGATGCCACTAACAGAAAAAACTGGAAGTCAGTCGACATCGATGCTCTAAATGCGGCACTCAAACAAAACCCTCCTAGCCCTAACTCCAACATGGACCACGTAGCTATTGAAACACAAAATTGGCTAACAAATGCAGCAAATAGCTGTCTGCCCTCTACTCACACCAAAGGGAGTAGGCATCGTCCTCCGGCCCCATGGTTTAACGACAGCCTTAAAATTGAAAAATCAAAATGCAAAGTACTAGAACGCAAATGGCGTAAAAAGTACGACTTCAATGCCAAAAAAAGCTATCATGAAGCCAGAAATCACTATCATGCAGCTTGTACAAAAGCAAGAGCTCCTTTCGTCTCAAAAACAATTATTGAAGCAACTAACATGCCTAAAACTCTGTTCTCCAAAGTTAAGGAACTGGCGGGCGCACATACCACAGCTGTTGCACCCCCCCTAAGCGCTCAACAATGTCAGGCGTTAGCTTGTTTCTTTACTGAGAAAATCGACAAAATTATCTCAGACATCAAGGCTAAAATTTCTGTCTCTGACCCACCCCCTCCATCTGACCCTATTCTGCCTCAACCCACTGCTTTGGGTGAAAGCTTACTGAAATCCTGGCCGACTCTTTCATTAGAGAATCTGAAAGGAATCCTAAAAACTGTTAAATCCGGCTCCCCTAGGGACCCCATCCCTATTAAAATTATAAAAAAACTGGATGACCAGTCCTTGAATATCATAGCCAATCTCTTAAACTCGTCCCTCGACCTCGCCACTGTCCCGGCCTTATGGAAGCATGCCATGGTGACACCCCTCTTGAAAAAGCCAAATGCAAACCCAGAAATACTGGCCAATTATAGACCTATATCTCTACTTCCTGCTTTTTCAAAGTGCCTTGAGAGACACGTTCACTCCACTTTAGCCACTTTTGCAGAAGAAAACTCCTTACTCCATCCTTCGCAATCTGGCTTCAGGGCTGGCTTCTCGACGGAAACCGCCCTGTTAGGTGTCATTGAACATATCAGAAAACTTCTTGACCAAGGCCAGACGGTCGCACTTGTGTTATTGGACCTAAGTGCGGCGTTCGACACCATCTCTCATGAAACGCTTATTAGAGAGCTATACACTAATGGCGTAAGAGGAAAGGCTCTGGATTGGATCAAATCCTTCCTGGCAAACAGAACCTTTCAGATCGCATCTGCACAGGCCGTGTCAGACACCCTGCCTGCAGCTCATGGAGTGCCGCAGGGGTCCATCCTGAGCCCTCTGTTTTTTAATATTTATCTCAAACCGCTGGTAGAACTTGTTGAAAAGCTAGGTCTAACGCTTATGAACTATGCCGATGACACCCAAATCATTTTTTCCCTGTCCGATTCTTGTCCCCACTCCCCGTCGTTACTCAAGGAAGGACTATTAAAAATACTGAACTGGATGACAGCAAACCAGTTAAAACTGAACGGCGACAAGACGGAAATACTGATTTTGGGAAAGGACAAAGCTCTCTGGAACCCCGCGCATTGGCCAGACCAGATGGGCATTTTTCCTACCCCGGTGTCCCATGCTCGAAATCTGGGCTTTGTACTGGACAATGCCTTATCCATGGACAAGCAGGCCAGTAAAGTTACTGGCTTGTGTCTCACCATAGCTAAATGGTTGAGGAAAATCCTGTGGATGTTGCCTATGTCAACACAAAAGACCGTAGTCAATGCCCTTATCACATCAAGGCTTGACTACGGCAACATCCTCTATCTGGGCGCAAATAAATCTGTCATCGGACGACTGCAAGTAGCGCAAAACGCTGCGGTCAGACTCCTATGTAAGATTCCTAAGAACGCTGGAGTCTCGAACTATCGTCGGGATCTTCATTGGCTCAGGATAGAGAGCAGAATTCGTTTCAAGGCCCTGAACTACATGTTCAGAATAAAAACAGGAGCAGCACCAAAATACCTCCCATCCCTTGCCTGTCTCTACACGCCCAAGAGAAACCTCCGGTCTCAGACAGCAGCTTGCTTCTGTATACCAAGGTTTAAACGTGCAAGATCAGGGGGCAGATCTTTTGCCTATCTTGGACCCTCCCTGTGGAACACGCTTCCCCCAGGCATCCGGAAGGAAGAAAACTACTGTAGGTTCAGAAAGCTTGTAAAGACCTGGCTGTACGAACAATAACCACTTCAAACAGTTACCCCTTTCTGTCCTTATTTCTAGCTGTGTCTAGGCGCCGGGAAACCCTTCTTGGGTAGCTGTTGCGCCCTATAAATTGATAAAATAAATAAATAAATAAATCGTTAGATTACTTCTAGGAGGCCTAGGGGACTCGGGTGCAGTGTGTGCACTCTCACGCGAGATGCGGACAAAAGTCTATGGTAGCTAGAAATTGCAAAGTTAGTGTTCTCGGGCGAACTCGACCTGGTAGGGAGAAAACAAAAGTAGATTCTGACCCTTGGATAGTGAGGCTATGCTGGGGCACCGAAATGCCGAAGTTACCTAGCCCAGGGGCTGCAGCTGCATAGGACTCAAAAGACGTCGGGAATCCTCGTTGACGGACCAGGAGCCTGGAAGAAAGAAGTTGCTGGCAGGCGACCAGTGAAGAAACTTCGGTGGATCCAAGCCTGGATCGATGGAAGATGACACCTGAAAGCAGAGGGGACCAAGTTCGAGACTACTAGCCAGTAGTCAGTGGGCACCAGGAGGGCACCGGATGGTAGCCACCTCGACTAGGTGAGTGGGTGACGCTGTGCTCGAAGATCTCACGGACCAGGAGGCGTTGTCGGCGACCAGGATGGAGGATCGAGCTGTCCCACGAAGATAGAAGCTGTCGGCGTCGCTGGACCCAGGATTGGGCAACAAAGCCTTGGCAAATTCAAGCCCACGAGGTGGACTCAAAATGGCGTCTGGAGTGGACCAGGAGGGTCCGGGGTGCCTCTCTTCAAGAAGGAAGCAAGGGCCAGTCTGGAGCAACCAGACCAGCAGTAGTGATGTCGTCGGGCGTCGTTCAGAAGGCCACAAGCCAGCCGGCTAGTAGCCAAACAACGCGGTGCACAGCAAACAGCAGAAGGGCCCCACATAGACCGTGGAGATGCAGGGAGGCTGACCTTGGGTGCTGGAGCTGCGCAGGGTCGGGGCTTCTCGGACCCCAAAGCACTCACCAGTGGAGGACACGGTGGGCTTGCAGTAAAGATGTCGTGCAGTCTTGGCGATCGTCGGTCCCTCGAGGTCTCGTCGCACTCACGGTTCTCAGCTTTGCTGTAGAGGTGAGTAGAGGTCAGAGGTGCCAGGGAAGCCGGGTCTCGTCGAGCTGGGTCGTCGGATTCGTGAAGAAGGACTTGCAGCAGACCGCAGTGTTTCTTAGGATGGTGCCCGCTTGATGCAGGGTGACTACTCCTTAGCCACAAGGGAGAATCTTGATGAAGAAATCGTGAAGTCCTTTCGAAGAAAGTCGTATCTTGATTCCAAAGATGATCTAATTTGAACAGGGGGCCCGCTCCTATCTTTATACTAAAAAAGGGGGCTGACCCGGTGACTAGGTCCTGCCTATGGGTGGGACCAGGAGGGGGGTGGTTACACCCCTCTCCCCTGCCGGACTTCCCCAGGCCAGGGGCTGGTGTGCCCCTGGAACTGGTTCTGACTGGCCTATGCGTAGTGAGCACCGGGGTGCCACTCAGCAGTCACCTTCCTGAAAAGCCCTGCCTACCCAGGATACACAAAACCATGTCTGGGACGGTGCTAGCACCGCCCCTGACAGGAAACCCTTTGTCCAGGCTCCCCTCGCTGGAAGGACTCCCAGCTGCAGGGGGTCAGACTCGTGTCTGTGGTGGCAGCATCCATTTTGTGGAGCTGAGGCTTCAGTTAACTTTAACCGGGGTTCACAGTTACATGCATGTCGTGTCCCTCTAGAAGAGTGGAATGCTAACCCCGTCGCCAGAATTGGCGAGGGGTTAGTATTCCAATTCGTATGACACCTTACTCGACATGTTTTGATAAACAATACCAAAGATAGCATTTAACCGCGAGGATTATAATGCACTTAAGAGTATATGGTATGCGATATCATGGAACAGCTATTAGGACTTGGTTCCGCAAGCTGCAGACAGGCTCAGCTCATGCCAGAGCACCATCTCACATGATTCCAAGCACTCTGCCTTCAGGATTGTCAAGGCCTGCCATAGGAGTGACTAATAGGAATCTGTGTGTCCATTTTAGGGTTAGGTATAGGTATACTACACCTACAGCAAAGGGTGATTACACGACTTTGCCCCAGCTGTCATGCAGCCAGTTGTGTCAAATTTAGGAGGCCAGCCAGGGGTGGCATAATACATGCTGCAGCCCCTGGCAGCCCTGGGTACACCCATGCCCTGAGTTACAGGGTCTGATAGGGTGGCCCAGTACCAATTGGAAATGTACCTAGGGTACATGGAATCCATTTTAAAGAGAGAGCAGTAGGCCTGGGGCCCTGATTGGCAGGGTCCCAGGTCGACTATGTCCAAAACCAGCTAAAACACAGGGCAAAAAGTTGGGGGCAACCATAGTCAGGATGTACCTTCCTACACAACCCCCCCCCCCCCAAACGAAAGGAGATAAGGCTATCCTTGTCCGGGTAAGCCTCTATTACCTAAGTGGCCATATAAGGAAGGACCAGCTCTGGCTTGGTTTCCCCCTGTGTCATGGTCCACTAGGCAACTCCTCACCCTAAGGGTATCTGAGGGTCTCCACCATAGGGAATCTCTGTCTCTGGTGTGTCTTGGGAAAGTAGAAGGCTGATGCTGGGATGGAGTACTGAAGTGAGGCTCCTCTACCTTTGGGCTCAACTTCCTCCAATCACCATTCATCATGTGTGCCTTTCTTTCTTTAGCTGAGATGCACTGAGCTCTCAGGGTCAGCCTCTGGCTACCTAAAGCTGGAGGCCGAGTCCCTTTGTTTGGCTTACTGGAGGGACAGGTCAGGTTTGGGGTTTTTAGGCCCCGTGTTTGGCTGTGCCCAACAGTGTCTAGCTGTGGGAGTTCCCTAACTACTTTTAAGGGGGATCCCTCAGGAGTCTGTTCTATTTTCACTTGGCTAGGGTTACCAGCTTCAGTGATCCTAATCTGCTGATTAAGGGGTTCTTTTGGACAGGGGGCCCTTTGGGGTCCACCACTTGCCTCCCTGTCCTCTTCAGCCCTGGGCTGACTGAGGCAGGGTAGAGAGGTGCAGGTTACCTGCTCCAGACTGGGTCCCACCTGGGAAGGGTCCACTGCCATCAGGGGCTCTGCCAGGCTAGGCCTGACTACCTCTGGGGCAGTTCCTTCAACAGGGGTAGAGTCAGTTCCCTGAGGAGGCTGGCTCTCACCTAGTGTCTGGGAGGGGGAAGACTCTTCTTCCTCCTCAATGCTCTGTGTTTGAGTGGAGTGATCCATTGTTTCAGGCTTCACAACCTCACTATCTGTTTGAGTAGAGGCTGAGACCATTTCAACCTTGCCAACCTTTTCAGGAGGGCACTCAGTTTGTGTTTGGGCTGTGATTGTCACAGCCCTCCTATCCTGCTCTGGAAAGTCTGTCTGAGCCTGGGCAGTGGCTACCACTGCCCTCCCAACCTTTTCAGGGAGGAATGGTGCTTGGACTGGGGCTGTAGCTATTACTGCCCCACTAGCCTGTCTGGATAGGCCTATCATTCTGGAGTGAGTTTCTTGCTCCACCTCAGCCCATGCTGAGAGTTCCAGGTCATTCCCCAGTAAGCAATCTACAGGTAGGTTATCTGTCACTGCCACTCTCATGGGCCCTGTGACATTACCCCAACTGAGCTTGACTACTGCCATGGGATGCCTTCTCTTCACTCCATGAATGTCTGTTACCTGATAAGTAAAACCAGGGGTCAGTTGAGCAGAGGGGACCAGATGGTCACTCACCATGGTGAGGCTGGCCCCTGTGTCTCTGAATGCCTCAACTTTCTGACCATTCAATAAAACTTCTTGTCTATACTTCCCCAAAATGTGGGGTCCAGTAGTGAAGTTGGCAAACCCCATGCCAGTCTCACAGACAAGAGTGTGGTCAGGGAACCTGGCTAGGCCATAGTCCTCCTGATTGCCCAAAGTAATGCCCACCACATTCTTGGGGGCACTCCCACCACCTGGGGGATTACCACTAGTGGTAACAGGAGGTTTAGGAGTATTACCTGGGGGTATATTTCCCTTATTACCATTTTTAGGGCAACTGGCATCACTTTTGTAATGACCCACCTGTTTACAGGTATGGCAATAAGGTTTCTTCTGTTCTGAAGGAGTGTTCTGGGACCCACCACCCTTGTTGGAGTTTTGGGGCCCTTGGGAAGTCTTCTCTGTGGATTTATCCCCACCCTTCTCTTGAGGCTTGGTTGATTCCTTTTTCTGGTCACCACCCTGGTTTTTAGGCCTAACCCTGGTTCTGACCCATTTGTCCGCCCTCTTACCCAATTCCTGTGGAGAGGTCAGATCAGAGTCTACCAGGTGCTGATGTAATAACTGGTTCTGACAATTATTTAAGATTTGCTCCCTCATAATTAGATTATACAATCCTTTAAAATCAGTAACCTTACTACCCAGTAGCCAGCCTTCAAAAGCCTTAGTGGCACAATCAACAGTCAGTCCAATCTTGAGACTGAGTTTTCTGGGTGTCTCTGAACAGCATCCTGTATTGTTCAGTGGTTAAACCAAACCCATCAACCAGTGTATTCTTCAAGATTTTGTAATTGTTAGCATCCTCCACCCTTGTGGTGAGGAGCTTATCTCTACCTTTACCATCAAAGGAGAGCCACAAGATAGCTGCCCACTGACTTTGGGGAACACCCTGCACAGTGCAGGCTCTCTCCAAAGCAGTAATCCATTTGTGGATGTCATCCCCTTCTTTAAAGGGGGGCACTATCTTATTCAGGTGCTTTGTATCAAAACTCCTTTCCCTATTGCTAGGTTTATTGCTGCCACCAGTGGGCTGTAGCCCACATAATTCTTGCTCTCTAGCAAGGGCAAGTCTCTCTTTGGCCAGGGCAAGTTCTTCCCTTTCAATCCTCAGTTTGATTGCCCTTTCTTCAGCTTCATACACTCTCCTCTTAGGGGAAGACATCCCTCTGTGAGAAGAGTTGAGAGAGCCATTGGTTCGAAAGGATCTGTTAGAGCCTCTTGATAGAGACCTAACTCGTCCATTCCCAATGTTAAGCTGACCTGAGAGTGGGCCCAGGGGTCCCCCAGTACCAATCTCATGTCTGCTTAAGTTGGACCTGGTTAGTCTACTGACTTCTACCTGTCCCTTATCTGCCTCATCCCCTGACACCAAATCCTCATCCTCATCATCAGCATCATCTGCCTCCTGAAGGGGATGGTCATGGCTATCATAGGGACCCTGTAAGGAGGGCATATTGCCATCTGGATTAGAAGGGTCTGGGTTACCAGCCCTCCTTGCATCATAAGTCTCTAAGAGACCAATCAGAAAGGCAGTTGTGGGGTTAGCCCCCTGCTTAATCTTCCTAGAGGTACATACTTGTCGTAACTCATGGAAGCTAAGCACAGTATATCTTGAAGGGATGACCTGTGGAGGGTCAACTGACACAAGGGGAGACTCAGAGTTTCCTCCTTTGTCCGACATACTGTTTCTAGTGTGGTGTAAGTGATGCACCTACCTACACTATGTGTTACCTACTGATCCCTTGCTAAGAGTTGCAGCCAAGGTGTGCTAGGCCTTGAGGAGCTACAACAGCTGGTTCAGTAGAACTCAGAGTATTCTAAGCTTTAGTTATATGTACCTAACAGTACTTATGTGATCTTTCAACAAGATATTCTTAGGATACGTGTGGTAAAACAACAGCAAGCTCAAATCCCAACCGCTGCTCACCAATGTGAGAAGGTGGCCTGATATGCAGTGCTCACTATTCTAGTGAACACTATGTATCAGTCCAGCAACCCTTATTGATGATTGGTTGTAAGTCAACCTTATAGACCAGCTATCCTAGTAGCGTGGATACGAGCAGTCTAAGGCTAAAGACTCGAGAGGGCGTGTTAAGCCAGCTGTTTACCACACATATACCCCTTGAACACCAAGTGAAAGGACACCACACAAGTGTTATGAAAATAAACAGTTATTTATTAAGTATCACAACAGCCCTGTACTCTTTATGAGGACAGGGTACTAAGCACAAACCAAACTCTTACAAAAATACTTAAGTTAGCACAGTATATACAAATGCCCGAGGGGCACGGAAAACCATATACTTGAAAAGTGGAATGCGAAATTACTAGCAGGTAAGTACAGTACTATTAGCTTTTGGAATCGCTAGGACTTGACTAGGGAATCGTTAGATTACTTCTAGGAGGCCTAGGGGACTCGGGTGCAGTGTGTGCACTCTCACGCGAGATGCGGACAAAAGTCTATGGTAGCTAGAAATTGCAAAGTTAGTGTTCTCGGGCGAACCCGACCTGGTAGGGAGAAAACGAAAGTAGATTCTGACCCTTGGATAGTGAGGCTATGCTGGGGCACCGAAATGCCGAAGTTACCTAGCCCAGGGGCTGCAGCTGCATAGGACTCAAAAGACGTCGGGAATCCTCGTTGACGGACCAGGAGCCTGGAAGAAAGAAGTTGCTGGCAGGCGACCAGTGAAGAAAGTTCGGTGGATCCAAGCCTGGATCGATGGAAGATGACACCTGAAAGCAGAGGGGACCAAGTTCGAGACTACTAGCCAGTAGTCAGTGGGCACCAGGAGGGCACCGGATGGTAGCCACCTCGACTAGGTGAGTGGGTGACGCTGTGCTCGAAGATCTCACGGACCAGGAGGCGTTGTCGGCGACCAGGATGGAGGATCGAGCTGTCCCACGAAGATAGAAGCTGTCGGCGTCGCTGGACCCAGGATTGGGCAACAAAGCCTTGGCAAATTCAAGCCCACGCGGTGGACTCAAAATGGCGTCTGGAGTGGACCAGGAGGGTCCGGGGTGCCTCTCTTCAAGAAGGAAGCAAGGGCCAGTCTGGAGCAACCAGACCAGCAGTAGTGATGTCGTCGGGCGTCGTTCAGAAGGCCACAAGCCAGCCGGCTAGTAGCCAAACAACGCGGTGCACAGCAAACAGCAGAAGGGCCCCACGCAGATCGTGGAGATGCAGGGAGGCTGACCTTGGGTGCTGGAGCTGCGCAGGGTCGGGGCTTCTCGGACCCCAAAGCACTCACCAGTGGAGGACACAGTGGGCTTGCAGTAAAGATGTCGTGCAGTCTTGGCGATCGTCGGTCCCTCGAGGTCTCGTCGCACTCACGGTTCTCAGCTTTGCTGTAGAGGTGAGTAGAGGTCAGAGGTGCCAGGGAAGCCGGGTCTCGTCGAGCTGGGTCGTCGGATTCGTGAAGAAGGACTTGCAGCAGACCGCAGTGTTTCTTAGGACGGTGCCCGCTTGATGCAGGGTGACTACTCCTTAGCCACAAGGGAGAATCTTGATGAAGAAATCGTGAAGTCCTTTCGAAGAAAGTCGTATCTTGATTCCAAAGATGATCTAATTTGAACAGGGGGCCCGCTCCCATCTTTATACTAAAAAAGGGGGCTGACCCGGTGACTAGGTCCTGCCTATGGGTGGGACCAGGAGGGGGGTGGTTACACCCCTCTCCCCTGCTGGACTTCCCCAGGCCAGGGGCTGGTGTGCCCCTGGAACTGGTTCTGACTGGCCTATGCGTAGTGAGCACCGGGGTGCCACTCAGCAGTCACCTTCCTGAAAAGCCCTGCCTACCCAGGATACACAAAACCATGTCTGGGACGGTGCTAGCACCGCCCCTGACAGGAAACCCTTTGTCCAGGCTCCCCTCGCTGGAAGGACTCCCAGCTGCAGGGGGTCAGACTCGTGTCTGTGGTGGCAGCATCCATTTTGTGGAGCTGAGGCTTCAGTTAACTTTAACCGGGGTTCACAGTTACATACATGTCGTGTCCCTCTAGAAGGGTGGAATGCTAACCCCGTCGCCAGAATTGGCGAGGGGTTAGTATTCCAATTTGTATGACACCTTACTCGACATGTTTTGATAAAGCAATACCAAAGATAGCATTTAACCGCGAGGATTATAATGCACTTAAGAGTATATGGTATGCGATATCATGGAACAGCTATTAGGACTTGGTTCCGCAAGCTGCAGACAGGCTCAGCTCATGCCAGAGCACCATCTCACACGATTCCAAGCACTCTGCCTTCAGGATTGTCAAGGCCTGCCATAGGAGTGACTGATAGGAATCTGTGTGTCCATTTTAGGGTTAGGTATAGGTATACTACACCTACAGCAAAGGGTGATTACACGACTTTGCCCCAGCTGTCATGCAGCCAGTTGTGTCAAATTTAGGAGGCCAGCCAGGGGTGGCATAATACATGCTGCAGCCCCTGGCAGCCCTGGGTACACCCATGCCCTGAGTTACAGGGTCTGATAGGGTGGCCCAGTACCAATTGGAAATGTACCTAGGGTACATGGAATCCATTTTAAAGAGAGAGCAGTAGGCCTGGGGCCCTGATTGGCAGGGTCCCAGGTCGACTATGTCCAAAACCAGCTAAAACACAGGGCAAAAAGTTGGGGGCAACCATAGTCAGGATGTACCTTCCTACACCCAGCAGAAGTCTTAGGTCCGCAGGAGCCTCTTTAGTCCTAATCCCTATTGTAAACAAGCATTTGCAATGCAATAGGTCTCGCATTTACGCAAGTTCCACCTATTGGCCATGTAAATGACAATGGCTTTTATTTATGTTTCAAAAACCAAAACATAAATAAAAGGCAATGTCATTTACAATAAAAATAGGTCAAACTTTCGCAAATGCGAGACCTATTGCATTGCAAATGCTTGTTATGTGATGCATTGGCTCTTTTATAAGTCTCAGAATTAGTGTGGATTATGTACAACAGATAGAGCCCATGCACTTGCTCGCACAATCCTTGCCATACAGTTTTTGGAGGGGAGTGGGCCTGACTTCTAAAGATTTTGCTTAAGAGGGCTCAGAGCAGAAAAGCTTGAAGTCTTTTGACTTATTTGACCATAGAATGGTCAGTGAATTCTTAAACCAGACAGTAAGGATGCCCTAGTGCAGTAAGGGAACACTCAGTACCAAACACTGATACTGCTGAGTACTGTTCATCTGCGCCTAACTTGGAGAATCCTGACAATGAGAATAGTCTGGTCCCCCCTTGTTCCAACAGCCCCCTTAGATTTCCTCTTCTTAAACCTGGGGATAGCACTGCTGTCCGATGCCAGAGCCTGGAGGAGCTCGGTAGCCTGGAGGGCAGCTCTACTATTAGTTTCAGATGGGAAACAGTCCTTAAAATGCGGACATTACAACACAATGCCTTTACCACGCATTACCTGTAAAGGCATGCTTGGTTAAGGAATATGCGTAATGGCATTTAGATGGTACAGGCATATGCGTAAAGGCATATGCATGGTAAAGGCTTGCGTTGTAAAGACAAGGCATTGTAAAGGTACTGCATGCGAATGAATGCGTAGTAAAGTTGTGTGTTGTAGATGCATGCATTAAGATATACAATTGTTACAGATATGCTACAGGCTCAGGCAAATGTGTGATGGCTATTTGGCCTCAAGTACAAACCTGTAAGATCAGTGAGGTCACTGTCTATCAGATCAGTGCTGGAAATGGCAAATAATTGCTTCAGGGACTAACAAATTGCAG
Source organism: Lissotriton vulgaris (assembly GCF_964263255.1). Lineage (NCBI taxonomy): Eukaryota > Metazoa > Chordata > Amphibia > Caudata > Salamandridae > Lissotriton > Lissotriton vulgaris. Next base: position 272,667,618 of record NC_141698.1, on the reverse strand, counting down.
CTGGAGGGCGTGAGCTCGTGATGGGTGGAGTCATGAATGTAAATGTAAATGTAGCGTGTTTATATAGCGCACATATCACCCCCGAAGGGGTCTCAAGGCGCTGTACACATACCGCTGTGGAACCCTTCCTGGCCTTTCCCTGTGAAGTGCCCACTCCTGGGCACCCCAAGGTGAAGCCAGGCATCCTAGCGCTGTTGGGGCCGTTGTGGAGATTAAGCAAGCTATTGCCCAGAGTTGCAGCGTGGGGCCCATGATTAGAATAGGCACAGAGGCGAGAATTATCAGGTCCAGGGAAATTGAGCCCAAGACCTGCCGAGGCGGGAATTGAAACCTGGTCCGGGCCAGACCTCTGCATCAGGGTCTGCCGCTCTAACCATTGAGCCACACTTCTCCACTTCTCCATGAAGGACAACATCAGGAGGAATACAGTCAACAAGATTAATTCTATGATTTTTTTATCAATGAACCGCACCCCCAAACACAATGTAGTAATGGAGATTGTGGTTGTACTGCTAATGTTCTGGTCACCTAATGGTCACACGCTGCATTTTAGGATAGTTTGGGAGGAATAATGAACCTGCTTCCCAGATCCAGGTGTAGCCTGCAGGTTTCAGGGTGCAATACTGGTAAGATAATTCTGGTGCTCAATGCACTTGTAGGAAAGGTCTGTGGATACTCTCTTTCGCAGACTGAAACCTCCTATAGGAGTTTAAAGGAAAAGGGCGGCTCCTCTTCAGGGCTTAGCCCCGCCACCTGTGATCCGCCACATACTTCACTGCGCCTCGGCCCACACTTGTAATAAATGTAATCGAGCAGCGTTCATACAAACACCACTTTTGTGTTTACGTAGACTCTGTGGTGGGCAGGTCGGCCCTCTTATTAGCCTATCAAGGAGGCTCCTCATGACAGAAGTAGAAGGGGCTGAGGGACAATCCAGCTACAGCTGCACGGCCAGAGACCCTGGTGCAACCGCACCTGCTTCACACTTAAATCAGAACACTTGTACCCCAGGAGTTCAAATCAGAACCCTTTACACCTGAAGTTGCGAGCGTCTGTGATTGTGTGTGTGCGCGCAAGTGTATGAGGGAGAAACAGTGGGTGTGAGTGCATGGGTACATGTATGTGTGAGGGTATCCAAGGCAATTTTTAAAACAATGAGGTGAGCCCGTGGCAAGTATTCCAACCCAGCTGTGCCTGCAGCAGAATTGCTTGTAAAGTAGGTCACAAATTGTTCAATCTGTGTGTTACCTCAGTTAATTACTAACTTTGTTGCACAGAAACTTGAGTTAGGTAAAGGTCACAATGTTTCCATCCATTGTTTTAGTAGCCCAGTGCCAGCACCAGCCAGTAACAGTCCATGTTTACATTGTAATCAATGAAAGTTTTAACTTAATATTTCATTATTATAAGGTTGATTAAAAAAAAGGTTTCCAGGGGGTAGTAATAAAGACCTACTGTCAAGGGCCACTGTGTGGTACATAAATGTGCATCATTACAATAATAATAATAACCAGACATACCTAAAGTTCCTACAGAGCCTAGATAGACCGGCTTAATTTCCATAATTACAGATTATGAGAAAATTCAAAACACTCAAATCTTAATCTGTGCTTTCGCAGCCTGTGAAGGGGAATGCTAGTTGCATCTTAGTTTCCTCTCCTGGGCTACTCAGGCTGGGGCACGGTGTGCATTTCCAGCCGGGCTCCCCTTGACCTCTAACTGCTCCCAGCCAGTTCACAGCTCTGACGAAAGGCTTTACTAGTCCTCCCTGCAGGGAGGCACCGGAAGCAGCCCCTGCTGCGCACGAAAAGAAGAGCTCCTTCTGCCTCACGGCTGCTGCGTCACACGGAGAAACACACCTGGGGCCTGCACGGACACTGCTCCTTGCTGTCCTGGTGTCATCACCCTGGACCACAACACGACTCACTGCGGCCAGCCTCGGACTGCAAACCACCGACTTCCGCCCAAGGCAGCAGTGCGTGACTGCGTCAGACGAGGGAACGTGCGAGGCGTGCACGGGACGGCCGGGAGCACGAGTATGTGGATTCGTCTAAGCTGGCGAATACGTGTTGTGTTGTCTGAAGCCTGAGATATCAGTCTGACATGTGGTTTAGCTGTGAGACTGAACAATGTCCGTGCCCGTGAGTTGGCTCGAGGCTCTATGTATGAAGAGCCCTTGAGCCCCTTGACTTCCGGCTTTGACCTTCATGGCTTTGGGAACAGGGAGCCTCAGAGATGAGGGGAGTATTTGTATGCACCCTTCCTCTTCTTGGTAGGGAGGGAGTGAGAGTCCGACTTTAGGTGTAGATTTCAAAGAGCAACGTTTAAAGTGAGGATCTCCCTCCCGGGCCAATTTTTTCATCTTTCGAGGTCCCACCCCGCAGCACTGTGAGGCGACCTCAGGGTGGCATAAAAGATACAAATGCAGGTGTACCATGACCATGCCTCAAAAGGGAGAGCTGGGATGAGAAAGACCGAATCATCAGAGTAATGAAGATTACTGGTAAGTAACCAGGGCGCCCACTGATCCCAGCTTCATTGGGCTTGAGCGCTCCACCCCCTTTGTATGTGCAATACCATAAAGGTGAAGGGAGATGGGGGTAGCCACACGTTGCTTGCCATATATTTCTCCTATGAAGAATGGGAGCCTTTCCCGGGGACGTCAACCTCATCGCCTCTCAACTATTGCAGCAAAAGTCACTTGCCAGGGAATGAAACATTGCCAACGGCTGAGAGAGAAGCCGTACATGGAGCCAGACGCAGGTGAGATCATTTGGCAAAGGAGGTACCAGGTGCTGGAGGGTTCAGGACATATGATTTCAAGCACAAGGAATCCCAGAAAGGAGGTACGACCACAAGGGAGGTGTAGAAAGATGTAATATCAAACAAAAGGGGTATATGTGGGATTTGAGACAAAAGAGATCTCAGACAGACAAAAAATGGCACAGAGTAAACATGGACCAGAAAAGAGTAAAATAAAGTATAGTAATGACACGGAGAGCAACACCACACACAGGAATAAATACAATTTTGGCACTAACTTTTTTTACACTATGGCTAGGTATCAGAAACCAAGTACTCCCACTAACCACACAAGTGAAGGTAATGTCTGACATAAGCATACTTCTGAAGAGGAGTTCTGTTTACCATTGCTGTGGTATGTTACAGTAGGGATGCCTAGCATGGCTGCATGAAGGACAGATCCAAGCAGATTTTACAGCTAAGCCCACAAGTTACGTGTTTATATAAAATAAATGTGAATGGGGATAACTTAATCAGTTGCTACCCTGAAAATCTGACATGGACGGGCCCTACTGGTCCCATGATGCACACCCATTTCTTAAAGCCTTGAAAGATCAGGTTCAAAGTGTCGGAAGTTTACATACCCGTCAACTCACCTCATTTGGTGGGTGTCATCACCATTTCACTTCTATTCACCCACCTGATAAATTGCCTCCACAGACTTTAATGGAATCAATCACTTTTCAAACCTATAATAACACCATAAATAAAGTGTGGATTCCCCATTGACCTTAATGGGAACACACTCTTAACACCTTGGCTGCTAGCAGTTTTCCCTTCCTGTGCTGGAAATTGCTAAAGTCCATAAATCATGACGAGCTCAGCTCGTCATCAGCACAGCTCAACTGTGCATCATGACGAGCTGAGCTCGTCATGAGCATGGAAAGGGTTAAAGAGGGCAAACACAAGGAGATGATGGACGGAGCGCTGAAACTTTTCAGACACTCAACCCCAGTCACAGATCTCAGTTGAACCCATCATCGTTCTTTAGCTCACTTTGCCACCCCAGTTCAGACCCAGCCACATGCAAATCAGTCTTGAGCCTGTTCCTTATGGGAACCGTCCAGCCCGAAATGCCAAGCCAGGTCTTCCCTGGACCAGGAAAAAGCATCCTGGGACCGGTTTTGGGGTAACAACCCTCATCCGCCAGGCTAGCTGGAATCCAGTGGCAAAGTGAGCAACGGACCCACGTCTGGTCATACCCTGCAAACTTCGGGCAAACAAAGCAAACACAAGGAGATGATGGCCGGAGCGCTGAAACTTTTCAGACTCACCCCCAGTCACAGATCTAGGCTGAATCCATCATCGTTCTTTAGCTCACTTCGCCATCCCAGTTCAGACCCAGCTATATGCAAATCAGTCTTGGCCGTATTCCATATGGGATCAGACCAGCCCGAACTGCCAAGCCAGGTCTTCCCTGGAATGGAAACAAGCATCCTGGGACTGGTTTCGGGTTAACACCCCTCATCAGCCAGGCTAGCATGAATCCAGTGGCAAAGTGAGCAAGGGACCCTCACCTAGGCATACCCTGCCAACTTAGGGCAAACAAAGCTTTAAAAATCACAGGTCATCAAAGAAGGGTTAATTTCACCCTTGTACTGAAAAGGCAGTTTAAAATGTGAGTTTTCACAGTTTCCAAACTTTTAACTCATTTGATTTATTCCTTTCATTTGGATCTTGTACTGCTGAACCTACAATGGAAAAATGAAAAGGCAAGTTCCAGAATGAAAGAAAATACCAGCAGCATGAACAGCTTACATGTGGTATAAAGAAGCAACTTGAGACCTCTTCTAGTGGAAATCTTAGCAAGTGAAAGTCACTGTTTTTATATAAATCCCCTTTACTGTGACAGAAAGAGAAAGTTTGATGATGCACTTATTTTAAACCATTAGTGAAGCCAGTTGTGAGGATAAGCCAGTGGACAGCATTGGTGTGAGTGTGTTTACACAAGTGTGTGAGTTTGTTGCAGAGGTATACCAGTGCTGTTTATTCCTTCCGATGCATTGAGAGTTTAAGGCTTTGTATCATCTGGACAGAAAAACAAACTGAGCAGTTAGGTTTTGTCTCAAGACTGCTGCAGAACAGCTCTGTTTCTCAGCTGGAAACTGGAAGCTGACCCCTTGCTCATCCCCGGAAAATTGCTCTTATATACTCTTGGAGTCATTAAGAAGTTCTTGCATCGCATTGCTGCAGGGATGTTACTAAAGAGCTCTTGGGGGGCGAGGAGGATTGCTGTGGCTGACCCACTACAGGGGGAACATTATGGGTGTGCCAGCAATTGTGACTTAAAATAGGGAGTCAGACTTTGTTAATGGGGGCATTGCTGGGAGCTGACATAAGTTTTCACTACTGGAAAGCTAGCACTGGCTGATGAGGGTCATAAAGGTGCTTTTTTTCAGCAGCGCTCTTAAAAATGGCACTGAGAATACACAATTAAACGGTTTATTGTGGCCACCTGCCTATTGCTAAACACACCATATACACCTCAAGCACAGCTCATGGCACTACAAGGCTCTCTCTAGATAGAACCTTACACTGGACACAAAACATACCATAATTTGCAGTTACTAAAGTAACATTCAAGTAGCAGTTGGATGTCACTCAAAATGTCATTTGTATGATGTAGATATGCCATGTGTAAATACACGGCAAACACAGAAATGTCACACATAGGCAAGGGAGTAGTTAGTACATAACAAATACCCCCCACCTCCCACTTTGGACCAAAGCTCTTATGGCACCAATCAATGCGAAGCAAGTCATTGCAACCGTCCCCAGAAGAGCTCTCTTGTCTCTTCCATCCACGCATTTATTGATTCATCTTTCATCCACCCTCTGATGTCCACCATTTCACCTTTACATTCTGTCATCCATCATTGCCTTACACCATTCTGTCCGTCTGTCCATGTTCCCATCCAAATCCAAACCTATCCATCCAATTTTAAACCTATCCTTTCATCCCTAAACCTATCCATTCATCTATAATTTCACGCATCCATCCCTCCATCCACCCTTTCACTTATCCATTCTTACAATAATCCATCTATCCTATTGCTCATCCATCCATACCTTTGCTCCATCCTCTCTCTCATCCATCTATTTACCCTTTCACCCATCCTTTCTCTAATCCTTCCCTTCCTTCGTCCATCCATTCACTGTCACTCTACCATCCATTTCTTCCATTCCTCCACCCTCCCCTTCACTCATCTATCCATCCTTTTTCATCCACCCTTACATTCATCCGTTCACACATCTATCCTTTTGCTCATCCGTCCATTCACCCGTTCACTCCATCCATTCAGCCACCCTTTCACTCCATCCATCTTCTCTTTCACTCTTCCATCCACCCTTTCACTCAGCCATCCATCCTTTCACTCAGCCATCCACCCTTCCACTCATCCATCCACCCTTCCACTCATCCATCCACCCTTCCACTCATCCATCCATTTACCCTTTAACTTATCCAGCGTTTAACTTATTCATCAATCCATACTCATTTTCCATCCACTCTTTCACTCATCCATCCATTCATCCTTTCACTCATCCATTCATTCACCTTTTTATTCATCCAGCCTTATATCCACCCTTTCACTCATCCATCCTCTCATCCAGCCACCCTTTCACTCATTTATCCATCCACCCTTTCACTCATTTATCCATCCATCTTTTCACTCCATCCACCCATCAATTCTCCTTTCCACCCAGCCATCCACCATTCCACCCAGCCATTGAGCTCGGGGTTCACATGTCAAGCATAATGCACAGTTCCGGGAAGTGAGGTGACTGTGACATAGCCTTGTGGTTCCAGTCGTTTGCACTTTTACAGAGCACGAACTCGGCACAGGGTTTTTGGAGTGCTCTACAGGAGTACCAATGCCATTACAAAAGGTCAGGTTTGTTCTTACTTGGGGACAATTAATGATTTGCCCAGAATCACATGATTTAGAGCCGATGCCAGGACTTGTACCTGTATCTGGTTTCTCACTTCTATTAACCTAACCCATGTGCTAGGAGACTGAGGAGAGGGAGTTTCAACCTCTGGAGGGGGGGCTGCCCCGGGCCTAGCAGCACTTGATAATGGCTGCAAGGCCCAGGGAAGGGGGCCCCTTACCTGGACCTTGCAGGCCAGGGGACTGAGCGTTGTTAAACACTGCCCTGCCATGCCAGTCTTTTCTGCCTGCTCCCTCCTCCCTCAACCCACCTCTCCTCACCTGACACTGTCCAGCTGGTCCTTGGAAGTAAGGGGCCCTTTTGTTGCCTGGCAACGCAAAACGAAAGGGCAGGAAAGGCTTCCTGGCAGATTTTTAGGAGGGGTGCTGCCCCACCCCCTGATGTCGTGATCCATCACAATTATTGGCTTTGCTGCTGCCCACTTCCCCACCCACTGTTTTCCTTCCCCCCACCCCTGCACCCCCTACAATGCCACCACGCCATTGGAGCAGGGAGGCCAAGCCACCTCCCTTAAAAATTAAATTTGCAATTGGATTTAAATAGAGCTTACTACCCCTGACAAGGCAGTAAATCGCTTTGATGTGATCGGATTGGGCAGAGGCACTGGAATCGAGACGGGCAGACTGATAGTTTGGTATTTCACACACAAGCGGACCCCATGTTTTCGACCTGAACGCAGGGCCCTGGGCAGCTGCCCGCATTGCCCATACTTAGTGCTGGCACTGTCCACACCCAACGCATTTTATTCCTCCACGAGACAGACGCAACCTGCCGCGCGAGGCTGTGGACAGTTGTAAAATTCGGGCTGGTGTCACGTTAAAGCCACAAGAGGGCACTATACTGCAACGCGAGACCAAAAAAACGGCCGTATTCAGAGGAGTGTTAGGTAACCAGTATTGGTGAAATGTCATTTTTCCCAGTGGCTCTTAAAATCTTGCACCGGAGCAGAGCGAGGCAGAGTGAGTAAAACTGAGATTCATGGTGTGAAACTCGCACTTTGGAGTCTTTTAACTTTCGGACTCAAGGAGTCTTAACTTTTCTCATGTTCACTGATTTACTTTAAAATGATAACATGATATGGCGATGCCACTTTTGAAAGTCAAGTCCTAAACTTAGGTCTAAATGGATTGGGCCAATGTACAGGGCAGAGGCGCAACTAGAGCCACATTTCGGGGGGTGGGGGGGCTAAGAAAAAATTTCAGGGGGGACTCAACATTTAATCAGTAGGCAGAGTGGAGCTGTAGGGGCTCTTAGAAGGGATGAAACACCTGGAAGGCCTAATTAACATTCAAATCGTCTTTTAAAGACCTGTGAAACGTTCGGGTGCGGGGCTGTGTGTGCCCGGGATCTGTCTCATCGCGGGCTGCCACACACGAGGGGAGGGGGGGAGGAAGCCCAGTGAGTGCAGGTTCTGAGCCTACCCACCAGAGGAGAGGCATATAGGGTATGAAAAGGCGACACCACCTCCATGATGGTTGTGGCTGTTTCTAAATTTCTGCACTGAGCCTGGTTAACTAAAAGTAACATGTTAGATATATTAAATTAAGGTCCCAATCTACTTTTTCAGCGAAAAGAAAAGAAAAAAAGAAGAAAAAAAAATAATCTACTTTTTCAGCGGATTTTAATCTTCTGAAGATGGTGGCTGCATCTTGCGCTTTGCACACAGCCAGGGCATCTATATGGAAAGCGCCAGGCATTTCATGCAATTATGTGCTATTTGCATGTTTTGCACTCGATTTTAACCTGACCATGCAATTTCATCAGTCTTTTAGATATTTAAGATTTGTTAACTATTTTATTCTTGTAACCATTGTAAAATGTTGTATGTTTGTATTTTTTGATGATGAAGCAAAATGTTTCGAATTATCAAGAAAGAAGAAAGATGAAGGTTAAGTACGGCCACTTCTTCCATTCACGTTGGAGCACAGACACTCGCTTGTCCCCTCACATAAAAAGCGAAATAGACTTATCCTGAAAGCAGATGTTTCCAGAAACCCTTACTTGAGCGCAAGTGCGCGTTTTCTTAGTCGATCTGTGGCCCCTTTAACACAGACCAGAGTGTGATGTCCATGTCTCGTGCACAGACATGAGGACAAGGTTATTAATATAAATACCGCCAGAACCAGTATTGTGCACGTGCGCAGGTTGTACTAAAAGAGATGGGTGGAATGCTTGATTTAATCTAAGCCGCTGGGAACTACTCTGTGCTGCCCCCAGTCCATCTTTATTTTGCACACCATGCCACCTCAGTTTGGACCCAGCCATATACAAATAAGGCCTGACCCTGTTCCAGTATGAACACTCCAGCCTGAACTGCAAGGCCTGGTCCCCCTGAACCGTAACACAATCAACCCAGGCCCGGTTTCACCCTTATTAGGGCTGATCAGTTAGGTATAGCTTGTTTCCAGTGGCACAGAGTTTGATGAGCCCACACGCAAGCTTATCTTCCATTAGCTTGTTTTAGAAGCAGACGCCCCAAGTGTGACAGGTTTGCCCAGACGCGTGTCCTATACTCACTATGCAATAAGACTCAAGCTATACTTCACTGATTTGACCTAAGTAAGTCGAATGCGGTCTGAGGTTGCTTGCGTTCCCATCTGGAGGGGATCTGGCCTGGCAGTTCAGGCTGCACTGTTCTTAATGGAACAGGACCAAGACTGATTTGCACAAGGTGTGTGTCTAGAACAGCACAGTGGGCAAAAAACTATGGCCTGTAATGCGCCCAGAACGATCGCCAGTGGTGCGATTAATTCAAGCATTATGCACACTGATGACACGATCTGTGTAGAAGGGGGTTTTGACTTACCAGCATCTGTTAACAAGGTGACTGCGAAGAAGTAGCACCAGCAAAGGTATCCTGCACAACAGCTTTACAAACACATTTGATAGTAGGCATGCTAGTAAAGTGGAATAGGAAGAGCGGAAATGAAGCAATCCAGAAAGGATGTGGCCCCAAACCTAAAATGCAGTGGGTCAGTGAGAACTAGCAAAATGGAGTTAATGGTCAGCGCATCAGTGACCACCACTAAGCTGCACTGGATAAGAGTGACCTGATTGGAAGTTGCCTCTTTTCAAATCTTGATCTTAAGTCAGGCTTGCTCCAACTACAACTACACCCAAGCCAAAATAAATCATACCCTGGTCAACACCGTCTGTTACAGGCCCATTTTACTTTAGTGTATCCTCAGCTGCTCAAGTTGATCAGAAAACAATGCAGGAAGTTTAGTCAAACCTAGATGGAAGGACAGCTGTCAGCAGTGACACCTTGATGATTGCCGACAATGTTCACCAGCAAAACACTCATCTTAGTGCCATCTTCCAAAGAATAGGAGACCGTGATCTGAGCCCCAATAACGGAAAATGTGAATACATAAAACCCACTCTGGACTTCTTTGGTCATGTATTCAGTACAGCAGTATTCCATGCTGACCCAAGTCAAGTAGAAGATATTTAAGGTACAGCAACTTCTTCTATCCCAGAACTTTGTAACTTCTTGGTAATAGTAATATTCTGTGGCAGCTTATCCCTAAGCTGGCCATGTTGGCCAGACCATTAAGGGAGCTTCTGAAGTCCGCCGTACAATGAGTTTACACCACAATAGAGTATTTCACACAAAAGAGTCAGTTTCAACAGGTCAAAGATCCAGTTGACCTGGTCCACCCTGGCTTTTTTAGATCCAGAGAAGTGCACTTCTTTCAACATGGAAGCCACATCAAGTGCGCTAGGGCCAATGATGATGTAATTCTACCAGGGAAGCGAATCTAGGCCTGCAGCCTTTGCCAGTTTCACAGACATAATAACTAAGCAGAAATATCCAAATATAGAGTGAGGGTGACTGAAGACCTTTCGGTTTTTATAATTCTCTCTACTCTTGCAAGCACTCAAATCATCAAATGTTGTTGCTTTAATGTGACGCGCTATGTTTGACTTGTTTGCCCTGATGATGTTTCTGCCTCTTTGTGCCACAGGAATCAAATAACATCTCAATTATGAGTCCCAACAAAGCTGGAACAAGTCTGGAGTTGCTTGTGTTCTCATTCAGAGGCAACATAGTTTGTGTTATCGGGATAGACTGTTCTATTCATTTAACAGAACCAGCAGCTGACCCAATGGTCAGTGGTGCTTGGGGTATCTGAAGTTGGGCCGGGTGACATAGAGCTGCCCCTGCGGTACGCTCAGAAAGTGAATGGCAGTGGGTGACATTGCACATCTCTAAAATGATGGGAAGTCATATAGAACCATCCTTGCGTTGAAATATGCGCAAGCTGTAACACTTTTTTTGCAAGAAGACATAGAGAAAGGAAGGCTAAGAGACTTTATTTAGGCTACCTGCCATTCAAGAACTGAGCAGCTGCCTCTAGTGGGGCATCGTGGCACTCTGGAGCCATGTTTGGTGGGCCAGTGCCATCTGCTTTCAGAAAGGTGTGGTTGTAGTAGGACCTGCATTCGAAGAACTGAGTGAAGTGCATGAGGTTGTGGCACGTTTGCTACTCGTATCGCAGTGAACGTAGGCTTGTTCGTGTTTAATGGATATGTAAGCGAGATAGATCGCGCTTCAGGAAACTTTGCTTGTTTAACCTGAAATTGTTGAGTTCTTCTCTGGGAGATGATTATCCTGGCTTACTTACATAGTGACTAGATGGTTTTGTGGTTAATGTGTGTTTTGTCTTGGTGGTTACCTTGGCAATACTTAAAGCCCGGGAATTCAGTGTGGAGTGTTACTTTCATGTCAGGGACTACTCTTCTTGAAACACTTTTGCACTACTTTTCATCAAGTTGCATTAATATGTTAACACGTAACAAGCGCTGGCAGGGCGAAGGGGTGACGGCAAAGCAACTCAGGACACATATGCAAGATGGGGCGGTGCACGGGAGCAACATGGGGAAGCAGGGGGTTGAATGCAATTTAGAAGTGCAAGTGGGGGGAAGCAACAACAGGGAGAGAGAGGAGGAGGGCACGGGTGGAGGGAAGCAACATGGAGGGTGCTGGGATGCAATGAGGAGAAGCACACGGGTGAGCGTACCGGGAGGGGTCCAGGAGAAGCAAACGGGTAACAAAGAGCATCAGTGAGTTCAGGGGGGCGAGAAGTACACATGGGAGGCAGCTCGAAAGCACATGTACTCTGATGGAGTGCTTAACACAGAAGAAAAAAGTAGGGTTTGAAAAGCCAGCAGTGGAAGCAGAGATGCAAGCATGTCACATATATTGTAAAGCGGCAATGCTCCCTGGGAGGTACCAACACAAGATTGAGAAGCTGAGACATGAATAAGAAGCAAGAAATTGAGAGTAACAGGTAAGCCAATGAATGATAACCAATGGGTATGTTCTATGTAAGCCATAATTAGTGCTTAATTTGAGCTAGTCGTTTCCAGTGCTCGGTACCGGCATTTATGACAGTCTGCCACATGGGGGTGCTGTTTGTCAAATTTGGAGACCAGCGCAACAGTTGTTTATTAATTCAGTATACATTAAAAATTACTAATACAAGCCATTCTTATAGGTTTGAGGGCCTGGAATAGTCAGACTTATCCCACTTGTCGAAGTGTGATGATCAGTAGTTTGGTTGTTACTGCAATTGGCAGAACTGACGGTGGCAATGTTCGGTGAAAGAGGAAGTGGCCCCCTGACGAGGGCTCTGGCATGTATTTTTTTTAACATATTAAGTGAATATGTCTCAAACCAGTCTGCGCATGCAGTAGGGGCAACCTCAAAAAGACGATGTGGACAAGAAATCTAAGACTGCCTCGAAGAAAAACTAAAATGTAAAGTTGTTTCACAAGAAAAACGCCACCCTGAAAGGCCTGGGTGCCATGGGGACCCTTGTCTCCTGCAACACCTCAAGCCAAGCGTGGCATTTGTGCAATTCATTATAAAATCTATAGTTTTCATTTTCCCATTTAAAGCATGGGCTCCACGCCCCAGAAAGCAAAGCCGAATAGGTTAAAAAGCCAGAACAAGCAGAAAGTGGCACATATGACATGCTGTCATTTGACATCAATGGGGATGCATCACTTCTACCTACTTTACCAAATGTTAAAATTAAAAATCCAGCGTGTGCAGATGAAAGCAATAGGTAAAGCAAGCTTGGAAAAACAAGTCTTTCTTAGTCTGACAATGGTGCTGCAATGTCACTTTAAACAACCAAAGTTGCCATGATACGGGCTAGACAGTATTAAAAAACAAGAAAGTAAAGCCAATAGTTCTGGATTTGGTAGCCAGGCTTTTGGTTTTGCTTGTTTGTTTTGTCATATTTTCTGTACAACTTTGGCGGATTGCCGGACTCTATCCAATATGATAAAAGATACACTTGCTATAAACAAAAATATGTGTTACTTTTTGGCCTTAAGTAGCATACATTGCCATAATAGTCTCTGACAAGGAATCGATGTGCCTATATAAAGAACACTAAAGAGCAGAATACCCTCACTCACAGGGAAGTCAGTCAATGACTGAAGTGGGCTGACCCACTGCCCTGTGCTGCATGCAGTAGTGGGTGGAGCAATAATGCAACAGACAGAACAAAAGACCCAAAGGATGAAAATGACTGGCTGAAAACCCCCTATATCTTTACTATATATAATTTAAATAAAATCAAAGGTTTCGGCTAACAGCAGACCTATTAAAAAAACATGTGGCTGAAAACATATGCAAAGCTTACTTGTCCTAATAGGGTCACTCATCCTTCACAGGCTAATACAATCATTAGGCGTGCACTGGCATTATTTAAGGGCCTTGGGGGGATTCCGTTTGTTTGAGAGGGTCTTCAACTTGTTCATCACATGAGACACCCAAGATGACACTGTTGAGAAGTGTAACTGGAGTCATAACGTGTCCATAAGAACACTTCTAGCATTTTAGACCATACAATACCACTGAATGGTCAAGGTACTTATAAGCTTACCCGTGTCATCATGAGTTCATCCAACCCTATTTTTTCTCTGCTCTCTGGGACTTTTAGTCATTTGTTCATAATGGGAAAAAATCAAAAGCACAAATCCCAAAAGATAAAAAAATGAGCTTCTTAAAGTCCTCTCATATGACTGGTGGGTGCAGGGGGCAGCTTGCTAGCCCTGCAGACACACCATGGAAAAGAAAAGCTTGCTCACTTCCCCGCTCAGTCTGTACAGTGTTCCTGGTGGGCTCTCAGCAAAATGTTTCCATGCATTAAATAAAACCTTCCCATCATTTATTTAGGATTAATAAAACGATAAGCAGACATACAAAGGAGAAAGTGACGTATTTATGGGGGTTTTAACTGCCCACTGGCTGCCTCTGGGTCACTTCACCTGTTTTTGCTTACTGACTCGGTCGAATGCGAAACTGACCCTGAAATGAATGACTTTATGGGGCAAAGCTTGATAGACAGGGGTTCACTGGTTACCTATCGGTTTCTAAGCAGAAGTAAACCTGCCAGAGTACTCAAGGCACATCAATGACTAGTCAATGCATGAAATGAACAGGTCAACCACCAACCCAGCAGTCGACATTCTCAACTAAACACCTAATATGTGCTTAATAGAAAACTCAAGATAGTTGCACACTCCCTCGTTATTTTTCGTCCCTGCGTGCTCTGTTGGCCTATATTTTCCTTTCACTCCCTCTTCCTTTCCCATTTCTCTGCCTCTTGCTCTGGGTCCAAATCTGATGATGCGAACAAGTAAGTCCTAGCCCCCAAAATGAGATCTGGTGCCCAATATTTGCAACTATTGGCACCAAATAAGCCCTGTAGCATGTCCAGTGACTAGTAAGAGTCTACAGAACCAACCAAAATTCCCAACAATTATTAAAAATGTCAGTTCAATATATGTTCCAAACGATCAACAAAACCCATAGAGATTCAAAAAGGCCAGTCAAAGCCTTGAGCAACTGTATGAAACCACAAAGGACCAACCAAATCTTCAAATGAATGGAATCCGAAAACCCAACATTTCAAACTTTCGCTCAGCCTCAATCTCAGTGACCTGACTTGGCTCGTGCCAGACGTGGAGTACAACGTTAGATCAAGACTAGAAATTATTAACAGAGAAGGTAAACAATGTTTGGAATGCTCTGTGGGCTCAGTATGCACTGGACAGGGCTGACCCAGGTGGTGTGGTGCCAGTTACCGTTGGAGCTGGCGCCGCCGGAGCCTGCGACAGCTGGAGACATTGTGCAGGGCCAACCCTCTGCTATTTCCAGTATTTTGCACGAGTTCCTACTCAAACTTGGCCACAAACCTTTCATAGATACACATACCCTGAAAGAAATTGCATATTATACTTTGAAGAAAACTGTGGGCTTTCTGCAATCATTTAAAGTCAGAGTGAAGGCCTCCCTCTCGAACAGTGTCTTGTCGGATGTCCTTCGATGAGTAGTTCAAAATCTACGTCCAGATCATTGGTTTGATCAACATGAGTGTGTACACACTTTACGTTGAAGTGCACTTCTTACACTATGTCACAAGTATACTTATGTGTGTGTTAGAACTCTTTCATGCACTCCAACACAGTCACACTTCACACCCTTATCTCAGGGAGAGGTGTGGTGCAGCGGCCAACGCCGGAGCATGGGGTTCCCGGTTCGATCGCCAGCGGCAGCTCAGCTCTGCATCATTTGACTCTGGGTAATAGCTCACTTACTCTCCCTGACGCACGCAGCAGCTTGAAACCTTAAGGGGTGATATGTTTGCGCTTTACTAATATGGATCATTATTAATATAATAATTCTGCACATATAGAACTAAAATATACATCAAAGTTATTATCCTTGCTAAGGTTCGCATTTCTTCTGTGAGAACATTGATAATATCTACGCCTCCTTCTCTAATTGCACGCCAGAAATTATCGAGAACAATGTACTAACTACGACTCAAGCTACTTGTACAGGTTTTGGCCCTTTCTCAGAAGCCGAAGTGGGCAAAGCCATGCTTGAAGTCAAGTCAGGATCCCCACTAGATCCATGTCCACACCACATTTACTCTCAGCTAACCCCTGTAATTTGCCCTGTCGTAACAAAAGTTCTGAATCTTTCCTTATGCTGTGCTACATTCCCAAGATCCTGGAAGCAGGCCCTAGTTACTCCGCTAGTAAAAAAGGCAGGATTAGATGTTAATAATCCTGCCAACTACCGGCCAATATCCCAGTTACCCTACCTCTCTAAAGTGCTGGAGAAATTGGTCAACAGACGGCTTTCCAGCTATCTGGAAATTAATGAACTGTTGGACGATTCCCAGACGGGTTTCAGGGTGAACAACAGTACTGAAACAACACTGTTGGCGGTGACGGATAACATTAGGGCCCAGGTAGATCAAGGCAAGACAGTCGTTCTGATACTCCTTGATTTATCAGCGGCTTTTGATACCGTTCCACACGACCAATTACTGAAAGCCCTGGAAGGGAAAGGTATACGAGACAAGGCATTGGGATGGCTAAAATCTTTTCTGGAGGATCGAACACAATCAGTGTGTTTGGGTGACTTCATCTCTCCCCCGCGAAACATTAAATATGGGGTGCCCCAGGGGGCCTCACTCAGTCCAACTTTGTTTAATGTTTTCGTTTCCTCATTGGCAGCCATTGGAAGACGGTGGGGTGTCGAAATGTGTTCTTATGCTGACGACACCCAGTTAATGGTTACCATTGATGAAAAGGATGATCCTAAAACCCGACTGATAAACTGCCTGACTGAACTGGCCAACTGGATGCAAGAGCATTGTCTGAGATTAAATGCAGACAAGTCAGAAATCCTCTTGTTTGGCAAAAATCCCCAGCTCTGGGATAACAGCTGGTGACCAAGCAACCTGGGGTTGCCTCCGAATCCCACCCCAAAAGCAAAAAACCTGGGAGTGGTATTGGACAGTGCTCTGTCCATGAAATCACATGTCTCCACTGTCTGCGGCAAAAGCTTTGCATTGCTGAAAATGCTCAGACGAGTTTTCCCCTGGATCCCGACTGAATGTAGGAAAACTCTGGTTCAGTCATTGCTGATGAGCAGATTGGACTATGGCAACTCACTGTTTGTCGGAATGGCAGACTATCTCTTTTCCAAACTGCAGATAGTACAAAATGCCGCGGCAAAGGCTGTCTGTAATAAAAAGAAATTTGATTCGGCTAAAAGCTGCATGCGAGAGCTTCATTGGCTCCCGATGCGACAAAGAGCCAATTTTAAATTACTATGTATCACACACAAGGTGCTATATAACGCAGGCCCTACCATTTTACATAATAAAGTTGAATTCCACAGACCACCGAGGAACCTCCGATCAAGTACATTAGGAAGAGCCACCACCACCCGGGTGAAGACTGTCAGGATGGGAGAGCGAGCCTTCTCGCATCTGGCGGCTACTAAGTGGAATGAACTTCCTCCCAGTCTTAGACTGACAGATGACCTTCTGTCCTTTAGGAAACAACTAAAGACACTACTCTTCCCTAAATCAGAATAAATCATCACTCAGTGTGGTTATTGTACCTCTCAGCATCCAACTTTAGCGCCGTGATATCCTACTCAGGATGATTGTTAGCGCTCTATAAATAAATTAAATACAAATACAAAATTAAAATTGCAGTAACACTCTGGTAAGTAAATTCAAAACACCCAACAAACAAACAGTGTTCGTCCTAAGGGTGCATCTTCATGGGAGCCAAGTATGTGCTCCAGTTTTTTGCATATTTCAAGCATCATTGATTTCCCGTCCTTGTGTTTGCTTTTCCCGACCCCAGCATGTTTTTGCAAACAAATACCCTTTCGTGTCAGTGTTGTAGGGTGCCGCTGTAAACAACTTGGGGCTGGCTGGCAATAGGGCAATGCTACAAGGGCTGGCTCAAAAAGCTAGCATGGGCCAATATGGACTGGTTTTGTGGCCAAGGTGCGCTAATTTTTTAATGGTTAGAGATTTACTGCTGAAAAGGCTAGAGCAGTGGTGCACAGCAGTTGTGGTGAGACTAGAGAAACCTGCATATAGGCACAGGCAGAGACACAGACAGACACACAAACTTTCTTGGACGAGCTCATCATTATGCACGACAACAGAGGATCCGCCCCAAACATACCCTACAGTAAATTTAGTGAATACTCTTGGTATTTCAACTTCTGCATAATGTCACTTGCCCGATATGCTTCAAAATGCATAAAAAAGTGCTTCTATTAAAACAATGTGTCTCAAAAACCCTTGAATCGTGATTTGTGAATGGGCACATTTTTTATGACTATACCCAGGGCCGATAGAAATAAGCAACAATGGAGAACTAAAGTATGCGGACAGGGTCGAATAAATGATCAAGCAAAGCAAATTAAGCATCACGACATGCCATTAAAGACAAATTATATGACGCATCCATGGTACTAAATACCTGTTTCGACGTGTTAACACTTATTGATGCAAAACTGATCCAAATGCTATATAAAAATACAGAGGTTGCATAAAACGTAAACATTCAGACAGCGGTATAAAGCAAGCCGCTGTGCGGTGGGAGGGACAGCCTTCTTGGGGTCACTTTCAGCCCAATGCCTTTGAAAATCTCTGAAATATGGGAGCCTCAGGGTCTCCTCACTGCGTTCGCCAGGGGAGCCACATGTTGAGTTATGCCACCGCTTCCAGCATACCCTATTCAAGTGTTATTCACCAACAATCTGCACGGGAAACAACCGTTACAACGCATGCTTTTACCCCGCATGCTATTACAACGAAATGGCTTGCTGTAGGGGGCATAAGGTGTTGGATTTAACTCAACAACTTCCCTACTGTTAAACAGACTGGAGTTGGAATAGTAAATTATACTACTCCAAACTCCAGCGCACCCCGACAGCAAGTCGTTCTATAAACTTGCGTTGTAGCGGCATGTGGGGTATAAGCATGTGCTGTAACGTCATACAACCATCTGCAATTTGGTTATACAGAGAAGTGTGAATAAGCTATTTTAAAAACACAAAGAAAAATAGTTAACTTTTTTGCTTTTGGCAGAAAACAAGCCAACATGAGCAGGGTTCTTGTAATAAAAATATGCTCACCTCTTAGCCACATTTTAAAGCCTTTTTTGGAGCTCAATATCAGGTTTATTTTATGTTCTGACTATAGGATTTTCAGATGCACTTCTTTACAATAAGAAACCATCCTGTAGAACAGTATGATATATTATATATATATATATATGTGCTCACGAAGAGACAAGTTGAGATACAAAATGCCAGACCTGGAAAAGACACGCAAAAAGTTTGGGACTCTTGTAAAGTCAGAATACCCTCTTGAAGAACATGAATTTTGTGACTAGTAAGGAAAAACACTTTTGTGATAAAGAATAATTTAATCTATCATTTCACCCTACATGATTAGTTTCAGAAAACCGACGGAGGCTCCTCTGCAATGGCAGAGGAGCATCACCCCACTCCACTGCCTGACTCAGAGCCTGCAAATGAATAATAAAACCATGTCATTGTCTACACAAATGGTCAGACCAGCAGTGCAACAAAAACTGTCCCAGAAGAGGGAATGCTCTATTTTTGCAGGCACCTTAAATATTTTTAATTTTTGCAGTTTTATATAGCATAAACTTGGGTCAAGTGGATTGGCGGAAAATAGATTTCTTAGAGCACTACTTTCCGTCCCCCAGTCCACTCCCATTTTTACCACTCACTCAGAGTTAGGCATTGGGTATGTTACAGATCAAATAAAATCTGCCCCTGTCATCTCTTGGTTAAAAACCTGGCTAAATGATGAAATCTCCCTAAATCACCAGATCCTCAAATATTGCCTGGCCATGGATGGTGCCCTAAAAATCCCATGGCTGGCATACGTAAAATCAATGTTATCACTTGTGGGACGTGTATATCTTTTCCACTCCCCTGATACCATCCATATAGAGGATGTCATGATGATAAAAACATCATTGTTAAACTCTTTTATTGCAGAGCGGGAGGAAAGAAAGTTTAAAAAACCTACCGTTAGAAGCAATTACGCCCTCATTACTGCCCCAGGTCTAGAACCCTACCTGGTCTTTGTTAACAAACCATTCCACCGTTTTCTTTTAACTAGATTTCGTCTAAATTTGATACACTTTTTGTTGGGCACTTATGCCAGATGGGAAACTCCTGATAATGCAAGTCCATGTGATTGTGATCATTTCTCATCTCAGGACACTCTACATTTTATCATGTTTTGCGATCATTATGCACAAATTAGGAAAAAATACCTCCTACCGATTCTTCGAGAGGCTGGCTTTTTACAGGTCAGACCAGCACTCCTATTTTTGCAATTGTTGCACAATGTTCGAATAACTTTTCATGTAGCAAATTTTTTAGTAGCAGGAGTTCGCATAAACAAAAGGCGTAACAAAAACATTATTTTGTGCATATATATTATCCTTCTTGAACTCATGAAATATGCTGACTTGATATATGATATATTTTGTACAGATTTTATTATTGTCACACTTTATGTCTTTTTTATATATTTGTATCCTGTGTCTTTTTGTGATTTTTAAACAAATCGAATAAAAGTGATTGACTGACTGGATTGGAGAGCTTAACATTACACCAGATTACATTACACAAGTCCAGATTTTGTTTTTTAAATCATGGGAGATCAGGGCCGGACTGGGAACCAAAACCGGCCCTGGCAAAGATCTCGGCCCCCCCCCACCTCCACCTCGGGGGGTTGGGGATGCGGCTGAGCTCTTCGTCGGGGCCGGTTTTCGCCGATTTTGTTACAGGGCCGATTTTGCAGCTATGCTGCAAAAGAGCCCTGTAACAAAAACGGCCACCAGGGGCCCAAAACCATCTCCACCCTTGCGGCGCACCGGGGGATTGCCCGGTGCCCGCAACGGCCAGTCCGGCCCTGTGGGAGATTAAGTGTTTTGCCCGGACTCACAGGATGTTAAGCCAACGCATGGATCTGAACATTATTACCCAGTTCCAAAGTCAGAAGATCTAGCTGAAAGGCAACAGAGATTTATCCTCTATGTGAAAAACTGGCCTCAACAGGCAAAAAAAATAGTTTAACACATGAGATCTATTTTGAATAACGTACAAAACATTCTCTTACCAATAAAAACAAATAGTGCCCTAACCCATCTAAAACTTAAATCACTATCAACCCCCAAAAGCAGGTTGTAAAATACTCCAATATTCAAAGTCGTATTCGAGCAAAATGTACAGCTCATCTAAAGGTGTAGCCTTCATTCTTCAAATGAGCTCTTACTGTGAAAGGTGGTAGCAAATGACAGGATGTAACCCTCGCCCAGAAGATATGGCTTACTACCAAAATTTGTTTTGAACTTTCAAGTTACTGCTTGAATCAAGGCGCAGATAACTCCGCCTTTCATCTTTCCATATGCTGATAAATTGAATGCAGCTAGCTTGGGTAATAGTAACACGTATTATCCACAGCTGAAACACACGGAAAAACTGTGGTGTGAACCTGTGCGTGGGTGTTTGTTTCACATATCCCTAAAAAGAGTTCCACTGTTTTACTGGCAGAGATGTTATTAGCAAAGGAACTATAATACACACCCAGGCAGCATAAATTGTGTTTTATAAACGCCTAGAGAAACAGATCGTATTCTATTAATATCGGTGCTGTAGGTTATTAAACTTTTGTATTAGAGTGACAAAAAGCACCAAAATCGCGCAGTTCACCTCTAGAACTTTTACTGTGCGGCGCTGACAAATGAATGCATCAATACTGTTTTATTTGGAGAAATTAGGGTTGGATATTTTAATCAGCTGGGGTATTTCTTCTCAAATGTATATAGCGGATTAGGTTCAAGGTTCAAAGACGCATTATTCGGATAACATCGTATCCATAAAAGCACAAAAAACACAACAGACAAGTTAAAGGATGTATGACATCACAACGCATGCTTTTACCACGCATGCTTTTACATCGCAACTTTTACAACGCATGCCTTTACAACGCATAGTGTTGAGGGGTGCTGGATAGTGAATAGTTTAATTTACTATTCCAACTCCAGTCCCCGTGGATAGTAGGGAAGGTGTTGGATAGTAAATTAAATCTATTCCCTATCCTAGAGCGCCCCCCAGCGCAATGCGTTGTAATGGTTTGCGTTGTAAAAGTTGTGATGTAAAAGCACTGCGTGGTAAAAGTTGCGTTGTAAAGGATGTTTCCCAAGTTAAAAGAAAAAATTTACAAATTAGAGAGTCATGACAAAACCATAGCATCAACAATATACAGTAATCATGAAATTCATAGAAATTCATAAGAGGGGAATATAAAAGCTCAAGGGTTAGACATCATTTGACGTGCTCGAACTGCAATTCTCAAAAAGGGCCTGTGCGAAAGACCAACTCATCATTGCCCAGGGTAGGTAATTTTAAATAAGCGTTTCCCAAACTAATAGGCGTGTTCTTTTTAAAATACGGAGTTAAAAGCCACTTAATATACTTTAGATAGTATTTACAAAAAAAAAAAAAAAGAACTGCAAAATCGTTTGGCCCCTCTGGCAGTCACACGGACAGGGAGTACAATTAAGGTCAGGGTGGTAACCAAGGAGAAAACATAATATAAATGTGATGGTGCCATCCCTTAGACGAAACAGAAGGCTCCTCTCCCAATGGCTCATTGGCAGGGTGGTAAAATTAGCCAGCGAGTGTGGAGGATTTTAAATGGCCATGTAGCTATGGACAAGGGATTTTTTTAGATTCCTTCTCGAACCTTTCTGCTCTATGTAACGAATAGAGCGCACTACAACGCTCACTTTTGTTTGCCGGTTTATGCGCCTCCTGGCGCGTCCGGTTGCAGCGCGCCACAGCGTGCCTGCCGTTGTCCTTGCTGGGAGGTGTAGTCACCTACCTCCCAACAGCGACGGTGATGGCAGAAGGTGCGAAGTGAAAGGTACGAGCGTACGGGCTCTGCTGTCACCCCTGTGCCCCCCCCTTTGGCTTCCCTGGCAAGCTTAGGCGGTGATGTGTTCTCCTGTTTTATCTTACACGCTTTGCTGTCATGTAATATGTTTCCTGTGGCCTTTGACTTATTGAAACGAATGAATGCATGAATATGTTAGACCCTAGAGCAAATACAGGACTTGTTTCTTTAAGTAGCATCCTTAGTGGAGTGGTGTGGCTCACTGGTTAGAGGCGGCAGACCCGGGAGCAGAGGACAGCCCGGGACCAGGGTTCAATTCCCGACGCGGCAGGGTCGTGGACCAGGGTCAGCAGACTCGATAATTCTCGCCTCGGTGCCTACTCTAACCAGGGATCACACTCGGCAACTCTGGGCATTAGCTTGCCTCATCTCCACAACGGCCCCTACATACGCCGGGGATGCCTGGTTTCACCTTGGAGATACCCAGTAGGGACCATCTCACAGGGAAAGCCAGGACGGGTTCCCCAGCAGTCTGCAGCGCGGAGATACCCCATGTGGGGTGATTCATGCGCTTTACAAGACATCATTACATTACATTACGTACAACCATTTGGCTATTTACAAAGTTGCTTCACTGGGGCACACCCGGTTACTTATGCAAGAGATTAAAGCCAAACAAGTCTTGGTTTGAGGTATCAACTGCGACCTTCGGCCTTCCTGGGGACTGCGAGCCCAGCACAGAGGCAACGCTGACCAGACCGGGCCTGTCCCGTCACGTTACATGGAACAGTGACCCCAGTGCACCCTGGGAATGCAACGTTTTCCCACAGTCACTCTGCGCGTGGACGAGGGTGGACAATAAATAGAACGTGTCTGCCGAGGTTAAGGTTCACCGCTGTGGGCGGGAGACACCCTCACTTCAATGATTTAAATACTGCTGCATACACAGTTACCGTCCATGATGGAAATGTCATAAATGTGTGTTTGAAGAAGGAGCACAATTGCTGTGACTAGCGACGAATACAAATACGCCAGGGTCACAAAAGGAAAGAACAATAACCCGTATAATGGAGAGCAGTCAAAAGTGGTTTTGAATGATACTGCTGTGTCCACCCTGCTTACGTCACTTCCAGGACACCACGCCTCTGCCTCCAGTATTAACATAATTATATTTGTCAGCTTCTTACTATAGAGTCACATTCTGCCTGCTCTTGACATATTCCCCACAATGGCCCCCACTTTGCACTTCGCCTCTTTACTGCTATAAGTGGCACGCGTCTGACCCAGGTCTTTTTCCAGTTCATAGTTTGCCTTCACAACTTCTTATGTCAAGTTATTTATATACCTTCATACCATATTCGTGTAAAATATAGATTATATGAGAGTGTAATAGACAGTAGCAAAAAGGTTGTATTAAGCACTAAATAAAACAAATTATTGTGACTGTAGACAATAGTTCAGAGCTTTTCCTTCTAGATCTGTAGATAGAAGGCCAGGGGCCCGATGTAGGTCGCCAATTACCGGTCGATAACGGCAGATTTCGGCCGTTACCGACCGGTATTTGGGATTTGAGATGTAGGTAGGCTTAATTTACAGATCGGTATATTTACTGATTCGGTAAATTTACAGATTCTGTAAAATACCAAATCGGTAAATTTACCGAATCTGTAAATACAGATGTAGGTGGCACTGAAAACAGTGCCTCAGGCCATTACCGATTCGTTATTTACCATGTAATACTATTACATGGTAAATAACGAATTCCAGTGTACATGCACATCTGTGCATGTACACCTGTGCCATGGGGCACACAGACATGCCCTAAGGGCATGTATGTGTGTCACATGGCACACAAGGCAAAATCAGGGGTGCAACAGGGTGTCAAAGTGACACCCTGTCACCCTTGCAAAATCGATAATTTTACCGAATCGGTATTTACCGATTCGGTAATTGACATGGATTCCTATAGGAATCAATGGCAATTACCGAATCGGTAAATACTGATTCAGTAATTACCGAATCCTACAGATTCGCTAAAAATTACCGAATTTTTACCTACATCTGGGCTCAAATGTGGTCTCCAGATGCTATAACATGGGAATGTTTGGATTAA
Source organism: Lissotriton vulgaris (assembly GCF_964263255.1). Lineage (NCBI taxonomy): Eukaryota > Metazoa > Chordata > Amphibia > Caudata > Salamandridae > Lissotriton > Lissotriton vulgaris. The sequence goes on along the minus strand of NC_141698.1, from coordinate 272,642,961 downwards.
AAATATAGCATCCATAAAAAACACACAGATTGACCTCTCTGCTGTGTTCGACCCAGTCTCTCACAACACCGTCATCAACAGACTCTACAATATCGGCTTACAGCATGAAACCCTCAAGTGGATCACCTCCTTCCTAACAGGGCACACACAGAGGATTTGTCTGCCTCCCTTCACCTCCGCTCACAAGGACATAATTTGCAGTGTACCCCTAGGATCATCACTCAGCCCGACCTTATTCAACACCTACATGACTCCCCTCGTAGACGTCATCAGATCCCACGGCCTCAACATAATCTCCTACGCTGACGACACTCAACTGATCCTCTCGCTCACAGAGAACCCTTTCAAAACCAAAAACAATTTCTCCAGTGCTATGGCCAACATAGCCAACCAGATGGGAGACAACTTTCTCAAACTGAATTCCGACAAAACTGAGGTGCTAATTTTAAGGGACATCACGTCCGCCTGGGTCGACAGCTGGTGCCCAGCTGAACCTGGATCAACCCCTACACCAATAGAACATGGACCCAATATGGGCATCATCCTCAACAGCCAACTGACCATGAAATGGCAAGTCAAAGAGGTCGCCTCCTCTTGCTTCCAAACTCTTTGCATACTCTGCAGGATCTTCAGATGGATCCTATTCAGACCAAGAAAGGCCGTCACTCAGGCCCTCGTCACCAGCTGCCTCGATTACGGCAAAGCTCTGCATGCCGGCATCGTCACCCAGCTCCTCAGAAGACTCCAGACCATCAAGAACGCGGTAGCCAGACTCATCCTGGACAGTCCCAACGATTATACATCACCACCCGCCTCAGAGAACTCCACTGGCTCCCCATCCAGAAGACATGCCAGTTCAAGTTCCTCTCACATGCCTACAAAGCCCTCCATGATCAAGGACCAGCCTAGATCAACCATCGACTGAAATGCCATCAACCCTCTAGACACCTTCACTCCTTGTCACTCGCCCGCACCACCTGCTGCCGAAGCGGAGGCGACTACTTCTCTTACATCGCCTCCAAGACCTGGAACAATCTGCCCCTCCACCTCAAAACAGCTCCCTACCTGGTGGACTTCAGAAAGATACTCAAGACCTGGCTTTTCAATTCAGACATGGCATCCTCAGCACCCAGATACCCCTATGGGGTGACAGTGCTGCACTCTACAAACACTGATTGATAAAAAAAATCCATTAGAAAAAAATAATTAAGCAGCAAAACTCATACAAAAGTTATCAAATTAAAATTGGATAGATTAAATTATCCATTACAACATAAAAAATAAATAAAGCACTGAAACGCATATACAAGTTATCGAGTTAAAAAAATAACACTTCATCTTCGCTTAAAATTGCACACTAGCTAAACTGAACTTTACGAAAGGACCCTCTTGCCTATTTCTATTCTTCTTTAAGAAAATCAGAAAAGATAGCTTATCCTGCAGATGTAATACATTGTTCGCCTTTGCACTATACAATGTGTGTGAATTTAGAAACTGACATAACCGTTGCCTCATTGAGCAACATTCTACCCCAGATTTGGTGACTCCCATATGTTGAAACCCCAATCTAATGACATATAACTAGTGGTATGACAAAATTCTTTGGTCCACTCCTGCAGAATTTTGGTCAAGGGTGCCTACATGTTCACTGCCACTGGCTGCCTACCAGATATACAAAAGTTATTTACTAATTGTGAACGCTCTGAATGGTGGGGTGTGACCAGGGGACCTAAGCCACAGAGGTCCACATTAGGCACCTGATTCAAAACAGCAACCCAGAAGGTCCCATGAAATCGACAACCACTGCCGAAGGTTCCACTTTGAGAGGACATACGCCATCTTTTTACAAAGAGATTGCCTATTTCCCACATCCGTCTGTATTAAAAAAAACTTTCCAAACTAGGAACCAGATCACAAAGAGCTTTTATTGCCACCCACATCTAAACCAAACCCTAAATTGTTACAGATTATCGTAATTTAGAGTTGTACTGTTAATATTTTGCAATAAATGTTCAATAAAATGATTTAGCAGCACTGAATTACCTGATGAAAAACAAATTCTCAACAAGGAGATGCGTGGAACTTTGTTGTAATAATCATTTTAACGCATGGAGCTCACTGTATAGCAGATGTAATAAAACCTACACAAGTGGTATACTGGGTAATAAACACAACAGACAAAGAAAACATAGCTTTGGGTATATGGGGAACTTTTTAACAATTAACATTTTCATTGTTTAAAGAAAAAAACATAAATACCTTCCTACCAGCCACCAGAACACTGCAGCTAGAAATAAGTCAACAGATTTCCTCAACTTACAGTGAGATGCAGTTCCATAAGTAACATATGTTGTCTAGTTTACTTTTAATTATTAGATATATACGTTTCCAAATGCATATTATATGCCACACTCTTTGAGCAATTATTTCTTGCCAGAAATAGTGCTGACAACTAAATGCTATACAACACAGATCTCTTGATTGGGTGCGAATGTTTTATTTGTTCTGTATTCCGTCCATCATTTGTGTGTTTTTTTTGCTTTCTCGCCCTAAATGCGCCAGGTATGCCCAGACGTGGGTACCGGGCTCACCGGGCCACTGGATTCGTGCTAGCCTGGCTGATGAAGGGTAATACCCCAAAACCAGTCCCAGAATGCTTGTTTCTGGTCCAGGGAGGACATGGCTTGGCAGTTCTTGCTGGACTGTTCTCATGAGGAGCAGGGTCAAGACTGATTTGCTTATGGCTGGGTCTAAACTGGGGTGGCATGGTGAGCAAAAAAACAATGGATTCAACCCATATCTCTTTACGGGGGGGGGTGAATGTTTGATTTGTTCTTCATTCTGTCCATCATTTGTATGTTTTTTGCCCTAAGTACGCCAGGTATGCCCAGATGTGGGTCCCGGACTCACTGTGCCACTGGTTTCAAGCGAGCCTGGCTGATGAGGGTGAAATACCCCGAAACTGGTCCCAGGGTGCTTGTTTCTGGTCCAGGGAGGACCTGTCTTGGCTGGGTCTAAACTGGGGTGGCAGGGTGAGCTAAAGAATGATGGATTTAACCCAGATCTCTTGACTGGGGGTGAATGTTTGATTTTGTCTTCAATCTATCCATCATTTTTGTGTTTTGTATACAGATACTTAGGGCTCCATCAGTAGGGGGCACCTCATTGACCCTGTTAACAGCAAACATCAGCCTGTTGCTAAGTGTGGACGCCAGCAAAATGTCATATCTCCCACGGTGTAAAACCCTTCACCGCCTTCATGCTCCTCAAGCGGGGAGCATTTTTTTCCGAGTGACTCCTTTTCTCCTTCAGAAAATCATGAAATATAATATAGTACAATAGAATACGATACAATACAAATCACAAATGTATTTGTTGCCACTTAATAGCAAGTATTATTACCCAACTCTATGTGATTTCTTTAATCGACCTCAGGTGGATGTAAGGCAGAGGCGGCCCAACCAGGATTCGTATTAGCAAACCACAGTCTCAACATTGTGCACTGAACAGACTGTGCTAGATGAGAGACTTCCCTTGTCACCTTATGGCCTACATATATCTATGATCAACGCACAACCCTAAGCCCCTTGTGCCTTTTTAGGTTTCGCTGGGGGGCGGAGCTGTAAGCTCCGCCTCCAGAGAAATCTGTAGTTTCTAGTATGGGTGACTTTACCCCGCCTCTCTGCTTCATTGGCTAGCTCCATAAATGGAGGCTAGCCATTGGAACAGAGAGGCGTCCGTCAATGCCGGACCAGACACGGGGGCGTTCCCGAGATTCTTTGGCTTTTGCCGACGTCACGCGACGCCGGGAACGCCCCCGTGTCTGTTCCGGCATTGCCGGCACCTCCCTTGCTGCTCGGGACGGGTGAGTGACCTTCCCTCCCTTTCTCCCCCTCCCTCCCTCCCTTTCTCCCCCTTCCTCCCTCCCTCCCTCCCGTTCTGCTCGATCCCCGCCCGGGGGTTTCTTCAGCCGGCCGGCCAATCCTAGCGCGGCCGGCCGGAAGTGCCCGCCCCCCCGCCCCCCCGCCGCCCGGGGGAAGAAGGAAGACGGCGGCCCACAAGCAGTATGGCGGGCTCCTCCAGCAGCATTGGCGGCGGCTCGAGGTTTCATTTTCGCCAGCTCGCCGCTGCTTCCTTGTTCCTGAGCTCTGGGATCCTCGGCGGTGAGTTGGTTGAAACCTGCAGCCAGGTATATTCTATGGGCATGTCAGCGCCTTACAATGTCACCTGCAGCCAGGTATTCTGTGGCCATGTGGACGCCGTATACTGTCACCTGATGCCCATAGTTTGCCACCTGATTGGTATTTGATGCCCACCTGATTGGTATTTTGATCGAAGATTAGGTGAGACGTGAAATATAAACAGGAACTAAATCACTGACATTGAACACGTTCAAGTTTTTCCATCCATTGTTTTAGAATCTATGAGTTATTTGCCATTGTAGTTAACTACATGAATGCAGGACCCGTTTCGATGTCTATTTTTAATTACTAACAGGTCTAAGACCCGGAGGAGCCAGCACAATTAAAGCCCTGGATTCCAGGCCCTGGTGACGTCACTCGGCACGTCATGCCCGCTCCTCTTACAACACTTGGGAGGTCTGAAGGGTTTTCCCCTGTATAGCAGGTCGCTACTCTATATGCTTCATTTATGTAACGTACTCCTGTAAAGCTCCCTGATTCCTGGGGGCCATGTCCGCGCTATATCAAATTAAAGATATGTATATGTAGTATTTGTACATCAGGTCGAGTTAACCTGTCACTCCAAAGCAACCCGCTTTGGTACACATGATGGATTTGTCTACAGAAAAAGTTGATAACTTCATAGAAATTCCATAGGATACAATGAAATGTTGGAAATTCTTGTTTTATCAGCATGTGTAGTTAGAGTGGCCTCCAGTTCGGGGCTGTTTTTTGCTTCCAGTCAGTGTGACAAGTCATGATGACAGCATGATACCTGTTTCACCCCAGACAGACCCCTGCGGCCGTTCACCCTTATTTCCATCTTCATGGGGTTCACACGCGGCGTGGATGCCTTTAAGGACATTGACGTGTTGTCAGTTACACTGCTTTCCTGAGCCTGGTTATGACACAGCCCAGCTGCACCCCGAGTTGTCATGGCGGTACCTATCACTAAATTATTTCGGAGGCGTTAGCACTCCTGGCTTTAGCTCCAGGTTCCAAAGCCCCGCCCCCTCGTGGTAGGTATCTTCAGACCCCGTCAGGGAGAGGCCCCTCCTGCCCCGTGGGGGCCATCCCGGGATCCGAGCTTCCCACGGCCATAAAGCCGAGGTGTCAAAAGCCTGCACCGCAAAAGGGCCGAGAGGAAGCCTCTACGGGTCAGCCCAGGAGCCAAACTGGACAAAGACGGAGGTGTGAGGCTGACACTTCGACCCACGCGCTGCATCGACCTGTCAACTTTCCCATGGCAAGAGGGAGGCACGGGAAATGCCAGTGCCACAAACACTCGCAATCACTTCTCTGCTCTGGGGTCTCTCGCAGGCGTTGTCATGCATTGCCCTGTCATTGAAGGTTTTTTATTCTCTTTGCATCGGGTTGTGTATTGTGCAAGTTAAGGCACCGCCCTTTCCCACCCCCAGGTTTAGGCATTTGACTCGGAGATCAACTGTCTCCGTGCCACACTAACTTTATAAATTCATTCCACTGAGCAGCAGACAGTAGTAAAAGCTAAAGAATGGATGTGTTCAATTAAGTGTTCCCTTGGTTTAAGGCTGTTCTAAATCTGCCCAAAGCCAAAAATGTTGCGATTGATTTATCAAAGGTTTTGTTATGGTTTAAGGAAGCCACACGACTGCATGTTTTGGATTACAATAGTCCCAAACCTTTCCTATTCCAGGGGAAATAGCCCGGGTTTTCCAAGTGTTTGTCATGGTTTAAGGCAGCCTTAAGGCTCTCCCTCTTGGCACGAGACAGTCGTAAGGCTCTCCTTTGATTTAAGGAAATATTTAGATTGATTTAAAACGGTATTAAGGTTGAATCAAAACAGTATTAACCCTGTTGTCTCTGACAGACTTTTCTAATCAAGGCAAGATGGTCTTGGTTTGCAAATAGATTTCGGATGGTTTAAGACAGTCTTAAAGAATTAGGACTATCCTTTTTAGGTTTCGCTGGGGGGCGGAGCTGTAAGCTCCGCCTCCAGAGAAATCTGTAGTTTCTAGTATGGGTGACTTTACCCCGCCTCTCTGCTTCATTGGCTAGCTCCATAAATGGAGGCTAGCCATTGGAACAGAGAGGCGTCCGTCAATGCCGGACCAGACACGGGGGCGTTCCCGAGATTCTTTGGCTTTTGCCGACGTCACGCGACGCCGGGAACGCCCCCGTGTCTGTTCCGGCATTGCCGGCACCTCCCTTGCTGCTCGGGACGGGTGAGTGACCTTCCCTCCCTTTCTCCCCCTCCCTCCCTCCCTTTCTCCCCCTCCCTCCCTCCCTCCCTCCCGTTCTGCTCGATCCCCGCCCGGGGGTTTCTTCAGCCGGCCGGCCAATCCTAGCGCGGCCGGCCGGAAGTGCCCGCCCCCCCGCCGCCCGGGGGAAGAAGGAAGACGGCGGCCCACAAGCAGTATGGCGGGCTCCTCCAGCAGCATTGGAGGCGGCTCGAGGTTTCATTTTCGCCAGCTCGCCGCTGCTTCCTTGTTCCTGAGCTCTGGGATCCTCGGCGGTGAGTTGGTTGAAACTTACATTATGACAAGCTTAGTGCCGTTGTGTCTGGTATCAAGGTGTTATATTACAACTAGCTCCTAGATGAGTATAACATATAGTTTACTGACTGACGATGAAGTGAGCCATGTTATAGGCAGAGGTGCACACTGAAAATTCCAATATCTCACATACATTCAGATGCACACGAGCCAAAGGGGCGCCGCAGATGTTACGGTGCCCATAGGTTGCTGGTCTGTGCCCAAAGCACGCTAAGAACACGCGAGTCTTAAACGAGTCCGGGACACACTCAACACGTTGTACTTGGGCCGTTTCGGATCTGGCTGGATTCTTCACGCAGATGTTTTCCCTCGTACTAGAACAAAATACGGCAAACAAAGATCTCGACTTTGTCAGTTAGGCTCTACACACTCGACCTCCATATTAACACAAAGTGTACGAGAGTAGGCGTGGTTTTACACTGACGGAAAGGGAAGTCTTCTTGACCATTAAAGAAAAGCTTTTCTTCTCTTTATCGACCGGTACCCCTTTCACCATTTCTAAGTACCCCCGGGTCCTCCGCTTGTATGAGTCCCCCCAGGGTGCTGCAAAGAGTTCCGTACATTTGCTTAGTTCGTAGTCAGTTTAGCTCTGCCGGGAGTGTTGTGTAGCCTTCTCAGCCAAAAATCACTGTGGGTGTTTTTTTTTTAACATTGGTGTGTTATTTTCTTTTTTTCTCCCAAAAAAAAAAACGAATCCAAAGTAGGAGTGCAGTAGTGGAAACAACGTAACGGCAGCTGACAGTCAGCGGTTATGTTTATGATGCTGCATTGTTTGTGCCAGGTTGGAAGTTACCGGCTTCCGGGTGTGGGGCAGGACGTTCCAGAGAAGTCCGATTCAGGTGAGGTACTTGCAAACAGACATCTCGTTTATGCATCTATTTCTGGGAGACCGGGCAGATTCGATTATTTGTAAAACACGATAGTAGCAGGGTTATACTTTTATAATACAACAAAAAGGCAATTGTTCGCAGCTTCGAAGCACTAAGCTTAAACTATCCTCTTGAGAAACAATTATTGTCTCGCCTTTGTGGCAGGTTTTCCGGTGATTATAGTGCTGTTCATTGAGTTGTTCGGTATTTTTAGTATAGTTGAAATCATCAAGCAGCGGTCAGTATTTCCATTGTATACGTTGACAGATGCATTTTGGTGATTACATTTTATCTTCACATATATCGAGAAGTGCATATCATCTGGACTTTAAATTGCTTCTCACATCTCTGTAATTTTGGTCAAGAAAGTCGCTTGGCAGCTTCCTGAAACCGAAATCTCCGTCTGACCAATATAGTGTAAAATGTGTGTTCCTTCGTGGCCTCTAGATTACAGGCAGCCTACCCTGGTGGTACGTATATGCATTTTTCCTGTTTTGAAAGCAGGACAAAGTGTTGTAAAATCTGAATTTAGCAGCCCACCATATCGCAGCTGATAAGGGTCAACGTTTTAAATATATGTGTTATATTAACTGCTTTGAGTAGGATGACAATGGTGAGTGGTCTCTAAGGGGGACGTGGCAAGAGTTAAGGCACCTTTATAAAAGGTGGGGCAAATACCTGTGAAATAGAATACTACGCCTCACATTCATAAACGGGGCTTCTGATCATAACAATAACCGGGATCAGTAAGCTCCACACTATGTAGCAGTTTGTATGGCAACTTTACCCTGGGCCATAAGCAATAATGCTGGTGACTGTAGCCTGATATTTCTGGCTTCTATTCTTCCACTGCTTACTTTTCAACCATTACTTTTTTAGGTTTCGGCTGCAAAAAAGCTGCGCAAGCAGCTTTTGCGCAGGAGAAATCTATTGAGTTACAGTATCGTGCTCGGCTGGGGACGCAGGGCACCGGACCGCCCCCTGCAGTGAGTATTGGAGGCACGGGAGGGGCGGGAAGCCCGGGTGTCGGGGATATTCATTGAGCATGGGTTTAGGGAACACGTCCGAAAAATGAGGGTGACCGATCGGTACTCTTTCTTACCACGTGACTGTATAGTGGGCCTTACTTTGCCGCCACCTCTTTGATTCCCTCACTATAATTCAATTGCTCCATTTTATTTATGCCAGTAGCGCATTCACCTGGAGCTTGCCAGTACTTATTTCTAGTAGTCACCGTAACCTACGCGATTTGTTTACTTTTTCCATGTCTATATTTCGCTGGTTTATTACACATGATTTGGGATTTAGGAGGGTGCACTTTAACTTCCAATGTGTGCCCTTGAGCAGAATTTTTTCTTAATAGTTTTATGTTCCTCTCCGGTTCCATTTGTCACGTAAGTCTTGACTAGCCATCATCGCTTTATTTTCGTCAGACTCCTGTATTTTTAAGTGTGTAGGTTTTGTCCCTTAGGCCTCGTTGTCTGGGGTTCTGCTGGCCCCATGTGTCTAGTTGCACGTGGCCAATGGGCATTCCCAATAGGAATAGATCGACCCAGATATGTACATACAATACCATATTGGACGGGTATATCCTAACTTTGTATCAAATGATTCCCCGTTGACTGCAAGTCAAAGGGACACAGCTTTGTAAGTTCTGGGATTTCCTTCATACAATCATTAGTTTCAGACGTGTTGGTCGAATTGAAGTGAATCAGGACTACACATCCCAGAATGCACACGTTTCTAGCTTCTGACTGCCCTCTACAACCAGCAGCGTGTTGCTTTGCCAGAGCCACTCACCTCCTCCTGACTCACCACCTGCAGCATGTTCAGCCGATTCTTGCCCATTTTTGTAGCATGAGCCACTTCTGCCCACCAGAGACATGCCACAAAGGGCGCTAAGATTCGAGCCGACGTCTGGGCTTCGAGTTCTCCTGTGCCTCAGTGAGAGGGTGCACGTGGATCGGTGTTACTCGTGTACACTCTGCGGTGGAGAGTTCCTTGCCTCGATTTACGCTATACATTCAGGGTCCAGTGTGAGAGCTGTGTGTGCTGTGAGAGCTGTGTGTGCTGTGAGAGCTGTGTGTGCTGTGAGAGCTGTGTGTGCTGTGAGAGCTGTGTGGGCTGTGAGTTGTGTGTGCTGTGAGAGCTGTGTGTGCTGTGAGAGCTGTGTGGACTGTGAGAGCTGTGTGGACTGTGAGAGCTGTGTGGACTGTGAGAGCTGTTGGCAATGTAAATAACAATGCCATTTATTTATAAGGAAAAAAAAAAAGAAGAAATGTCATGAGCAATGCCAATAGCTCTAACTTTTCCAAAGGCGAAACCATTGCATTGTAAATGCTTGTTAAGATAATAGTACAGTGCATCAGATGCAGGGCACCAGATTTCCAAATTCTGAAAGAGATGGAGAGTTGCGCACCTAACACGTTTGCCTTAATTTTTGTGTGAAATTCCTCAATAATCAGCATAGGAAGAGAGCTGCCAGGTTACCTCGTGCCAGGTGCGACACCTCCAACAAGACCCAGCTTTTTACCATCATTACATTAACACCACAGACTTTAAGATTTGATTTGAACATTGCAAGTATAGACTAAAAGTCCCAAAATGCTCTTGTCGGCAAAGCTGGGCCGGCTAAATAGGCCATACATCGATCTGAAGCCCTTGGCAGAGTAGCTCTGCCATATGCTGTGGTAGGACGGGGCATGGGTGTGCCATAGGAAACCCCCTGGAAGCACAGGGGCTATCAGTGCTACTTGGGTTTCTGGCCATGAAAACAGGCCAAGAAAGAGGCGTAAAGTTTTCTAGTTATAGGAATCGTTTCCTAAGGCACAGAAATATCCATTCAGGGTGATGTTGCAGACCCTAAAGTGTTAGAAAGATTTCATTAGTTTCTCTTCAGAATGTGCGTAAATAACTATTGTAGCAATGCAACATATTTGGAAAAAATGCACTGTCAAATTTATGGATAGGCCTATTGTTTAAATTTAGCAGACAAAAAAAGTATGGCGAGAATATTAAACCCTCCTCCCACCACCCCCACTTCCCCCCAGTTGGGTTTTCTTGCTTTCCACTGCATATGCGTAATGTAATATGAGCCTGTACTAAATCAAGCCCAGGGTTGATTTTCACCCCGGTCCAGTCCTGCTTTGCCAGATGGGGCATTATGCTCTCAGAAAACTAAATGTTCCTAAGTCCATGCCTGAGTAGTTCATCAAGGACAGATATTTCCTTTGCATTCTGGGATTTGTAGTCCTGTTCAACAATCTATTAAAACAGAACCACAAGCACCAGAATGCAGAACAAATTCGGACACGATGCACTACTATATCTTGAGCCTGTGAACTTGAGAGATCTGTACTTTTGGCACAGGACAGTAAAGTGGATGGTTTCCGGCTCACTTTAGCATCAACTTAGTTTGGTTCCCTCCACGTGTGTGATACACACCCTGTGCTTTTCTGACGCATTCAATTCTTCAAGGCTTGTTTGCACAATGTGTGACTCACTTCCCTCTCTCGGGTGGAGCCCCACACCTACGAACCGGTCTTTCACGGAATGTAAGAACCGTACAGTTCACAGGCCTCGAACCATGGCGGCTCCTGTATGCGCCCCGCCAGCCTCCACTGCGTCACCACACATGCCAGTCAGCCTTTTGTGGCAAGTGAAACAAAAATGCAAATATCCAATTAGTCTAAAGTTTCTGTCTTCATTTCTTAAAGGCTGGCCTTTGGGGTGGCACAGAGAAAAGTAGACGAGGAGGACGACATTTTAGCCAAGGGGCAAATTCTGTGTACTTTGCTAAGTATTAGCCTTTAATTCAAGGTCAATGTCAGAAGGGGCAACAGGATTGATTCTACATAGAGGTAACTACAGGCAACCGCAAAGCCACTGCGACTTATGGGCTGGCGTATCCTGCACATAGCAAAGCGTCGCCATTAGTTGTTCAACGATACATATATAAAGGGGTCCCAGTATATACACAAGCTATCAAACAAATCTATCACAAAAATGAAAACAATAGTGACCTGAAATCTTTATCACACTTGTTTTAATCACAGTGTGAGAGGAAAGCAACAAATTGCAAAAAAAAATTTAAGACAGCAGAGGCATTTTGTCACCATCATAGTAGAGTGTGCCCCAAGTGGTGAGAGGAAAGGAAAGGTAGTGCAAAGTGAGGATAAATAGTAGCAAATCTTAGTACAATCTAAAGTGCGATAAAAGTTCAGTCATTTGTAAAACAGTACATAATTCGCCCTGGCTTCAAAACGTGAGCCAGTTATACCAGAAGACAATTGTTCACAACATTTCCATGTGACAACGTGCTCACAGCACTTCTACATATATTAGACTCATTATTAGCGCAAGCCGTTGGTTGGATAGAAACAAAGTCGAGGTTTCGACCCCAAATAGATGGTAGGCGACAGTTTCAGCCTTAAAACTGGGTCTTCATCAGGACGTGGGGGGGGGCAAAGGAATCATGGGGAAGACATCAAGGATTTTGGGCCAGGAGGCTCCAAATCCGCAATTGTGCTGGAAAATTGTTGTGTAACGAATAAAATCACCAAGCACATAAATTACTGATGAGATGTCATCATAACAATGAAGATTGAATTATATTTGTAGAAAAAGTCTTTCAGAATGAAGAACACGAGCCGCTCTCAAAGTCGGCACCCACTTGCAAAAGGCCGCGAAGCGGCCTGTCCGTATTCGTGTTCTCCTCCACAATGCGCATTGTGGAGGAGAACACGAATATGGATCTTCATTCTTATGATGACATCTCATCAGTAATTTCTGTGCTTGGTGATTTCATCTTTTCCTCGAACTCACTCTGCATGGGTTCTTGAAATCTAAACTCTAATCTTGATCTATGGAGTAGGGAACTTATTTCCCTTATGAAACTCGTTTAATGCAAGTTTTCATTTGATGCTTTATTCTAACAATTTTCTTTGATGCGATTTCTGTAAACTTGTTTGACTGATGGACTAACTGTAATAAAGACAAAAATAAAGAAAATAAATGTACTGATCTCCAAATCAGAAATAAAGCTTTTAAACTATAAAACAACCCTCGTCGACGGAACTTAAACGGTTTATGACATTTAGGTTTGAGATGACAGTTTTGCTCCTGGACTACTAATACAACCTTCCAAGGTTCATCACTGAGAAGAGGAAGAAAGATCTAGCGCAGAAAATGGGGCTTAACCATAGCTGATGGTAAATGAGAGGATATAGAAAGAAAGAAAACATAGGGCCAGTCCGGGCTATCGGATGTTGAGAGGGCCCTCATGATCTATGTGGCTAGGACAAAGTCCTTTCGTGAAACAGAATCTGTGTTTGTGTCTTTTGGTTCCTCTAACAAGGGAGATAATGCATTCTTGTTATCCATTCGTTGTTGGATTAATTTGCTGATTTCCTTGGCATATTCTTTGTCGGAGTCTCCTCCTCCTGGGGGTGTTCAAGGCTGTTCTACTAGAGGGGTGTCTGCTTCCTAGGCTGAAATCAATGGGGTTTCTATTACTGAAATCTGCCCAGTTGTTACTTGGGTCACTCCAAACACCTTTGTTTGACACTGCAGTTTGCAGTATGTTTTACATGAGAGCACTGATTTTGGGGTGGGAGTGCTGCATAGTGATTTTCTTTAAGGTTTTTGATACTTCACAATAAATCACTATGGGGTTTTGCAATCAAAAGTATTTTTGGATCTTTCAGTGCGATCTGTGTCTTGGTGTTCCTTGAGGGCTGGTTTGGCAGTGCTTTGGTATTCCACATAAGTGATGAATGGGACGAGGACATGGGGGAAACTGGTGGTAATGTTGAATTACTTAGCTGTAAGCGTCATTACTCCTGGTCCTACTGTCCTTGTCCCATTCATCATGCCCCTCCCACCCTCCTGGATGATCTGGCATTCATTGGGAGGAGCTTTGTAGTTCACTGGGAATGCTGGGTAAGTAATGCCTATGTAGTCGATGGCCTTAAGGGCATCCAGTTTCCGCATTCTTCTTGTTCTTTTTCATGTCCTGCGAGGTGGAATCACCTCATTAGTAATAAATGGGGTGAGGACAATAGGGCCAGGAGTAATTAACATTAGCAGTAAGTAAACAGACATTTCCAGAGTGCATGAGCCTATCAAGACTAGAACTGGGTGTCAAGAAGTCCACAGGCACCAGAGGCAGGTAGGCCAGCTTAGAGCCACCTCTCCACCAATACAAGGCAGGTAATCCTTCCTGTATTCAAACTCCAACTCTACTTGATACAGTCACAGTCCATGTGCAGGGAAAGGCCTTCAAGGCAGGTCAGGGTTCGGATAGGGCCATCCCAGGGACATTGGCAGACCAGGGCCACAGAGAGGACAAAGACAGGCCAGTGATAAGGCCAAGGGATGGGACATGTATAGGGAAAGCATGTGATGTCTAAAATGATGTACTGCGAGAAGTCATGTACCAAGACGAACCACATACAGGGATAAGTTTCAGACAAGCTAGGCACAGACTGTACAGGGAAAGCCAAGTACGGAGACGAATCAAGCACACACAAAACAGCAAGTGCATTTGTAAAGCACGTCTCCTCATAAGGAGTTGTCCCTGCGCTATTTACAGATCTAGACGTTTGTTATTGCCCAGCTCATTGGCATTAGCTGTACCAGCCTTGGAAGGATGAAAAGCTGAGTGAACATGTCAGAATTCAAACTTGTGACTATTGATTGGTTCAAACAGAGATCCCTGGAGTTGATTCAGTGGTCCACTAAACCACTAGATCTCGCCATCCCAGCGGCAGGCCCGGAACAGGACAATATATTAGATGATATGCAATAGGGATTCGCCTGAACACTGGTAAGGATGTGCGGGAGTCAGGCAGCTACAGTGATAGGCCATGCAGTCATAAGGTACACAAGTGTGCAGGCACAAGGCTAGGCCACACACGGTCCGGATGTGCGGGAGTCAGGCAGCTACAGTGAAAGGCCATGCAGTCACAAGGTACACGTGTGCAGGCACAAGGATAGGCCACACATGGTCTGGATGTGCGGGAGTCAGGCAGCTACAGTGAAAGGCCATGCAGTCACAAGGTACACGTGTGCAGGCACAAGGATAGGCCACACATGGTCTGGGTGTGCGGGAGTCAGGCAGCTACAGTGAAAGGCCATGCAGTCACAAGGTACACGTGTGCAGGCACAAGGATAGGCCACACATGGTCCGGATGTGCGGGAGTCAGGCAGCTACAGTGAAAGGCCATGCAGTCACAAGGTACACGTGTGCAGGCACAAGGATAGGCCACACATGGTCTGGGTGTGCGGGAGTCAGGCAGCTACAGTGAAAGGCCATGCAGTCACAAGGTACACGTGTGCAGGCACAAGGATAGGCCACACATGGTCTGGATGTGCGGGAGTCAGGCAGCTAGAGTGATAGGCCATGCAGTCACAAGGTACACGTGTGCAGGCACAAGGATAGGCCACACATGGTCTGGATGTGCGGGAGTCAGGCAGCTACAGTGATAGGCCATGCAGTCACAAGGTACACGTGTGCAGGCACAAGGATAGGCCACACATGGTCTGGGTGTGCGGGAGTCAGGCAGCTACAGTGATAGGCCATGCAGTCACAAGGTACACGTGTGCAGGCACAAGGATAGGCCACACATGGTCTGGGTGTGCGGGAGTCAGGCAGCTACAGTGATAGGCCATGCAGTCATAAGGTACACGTGTGCAGGCACAAGGATAGGCCACACATGGTCTGGGTGTGCGGGAGTCAGGCAGCTACAGTGATAGGCCATGCAGTCATAAGGTACACGTGTGCAGGCACAAGGCTAGGCCACACATGGTCTGGATGTGCGGGAGTCAGGCAGCTACAGTGATAGGCCATGCAGTCATAAGGTACACGTGTGCAGGCACAAGGCTAGGCCACACATGGTCTGGGTGTGCGGGAGTCAGGCAGCTACAGTGATAGGCCATGCAGTCATAAGGTACACGTGTGCAGGCACAAGGCTAGGCCACACATGGTCTGGATGTGCGGGAGTCAGGCAGCTACAGTGATAGGCCATGCAGTCATAAGGTACACGTGTGCAGGCACAAGGCTAGGCCACACATGGTCTGGATGTGCGGGAGTCAGGCAGCTACAGTTATAGGCCATGCAGTCATAAGGTACACGTGTGCAGGCACAAGGCTAGGCCACACATGGTCCGGATGTGCGGGAGTCAGGCAGCTACAGTGATAGGCCATGCAGTCATAAGGTACACGTGTGCAGGCACAAGGCTAGGCCACACATGGTCCGGATGTGCGGGAGTCAGGCAGCTACAGTGATAGGCTATGCAGTCATAAGGTACACGTGTGCAGGCACAAGGCTAGGCCACACATGGTCTGGATGTGCGGGAGTCAGGCAGCTACAGTTATAGGCCATGCAGTCATACGGTACACGTGTGCAGGCACAAGGCTAGGCCACACATGGTCCGGATGTGCGGGAGTCAGGCAGCTACAGTGATAGGCTATGCAGTCATAAGGTACACGTGTGCAGGCACAAGGCTAGGCCACACATGGTCCGGATGTGCGGGAGTCAGGCAGCTACAGTGATAGGCCATGCAGTCATAAGGTACACGTGTGCAGGCACAAGGATAGGCCACACATGGTCTGGATGCGCAGGAGTCAGGCAGCTACAGTGATAGGCCATGCAGTCATAAGGTACACGTGTGCAGGCACAAGGCTAGGCCACACACGGTCCGGATGTGCGGGAGTCAGGCTGCTAACCAGTGATAGGCCATGCAGTCATAAGGTACACGTGTGCAGGTACAAGCAGTGCTTTAAATGGGCCGGTACCCACCGGTACGGAGTAGGCTCATTGCCTGTGCTGGTGAGCAGGAGTTGGACGTGTCTCTGGCAGCCAAGGTGCTGCTTCTTTGCCTCCGATCTAAGCCCCAGCTGAGCTATTCAGCAGGGCTCATTTGAATAATGTCCGGTGCTCACCATCACGCTGTGCTTGACAGAGCAGGGTCCGTTCAGGCCCTGTGCTGTCAACCACGTTCACACTATCCTGTGCATTCGTGCCAACACAGGAATCATGTCAGTCCCTTGGCAGTGGCAATCAGGCTACGGCCAGCACGGGCCTGATGGCAACTAAAAAAGCCATGGTAGGTGAAGAGAAAAGATGGCTTTTATCATACCTGGGTCTTTTGTGTGTCTGCTATGTTTGTGTGTATGCCTGTTTTTGTAAGAAAAAGGTGAAAGAAATGGAGATAATCAAGACACTCTCAGGAGGTATTTTAAAGAAAATGTGTGGCACTTTGTTTGTACATGTCTGCTCTGAGACAAAGATTCATAAATAAAGTAACAGGGAGGATGGGTGGGTGAGTGAGTGGATGGATGAGTGAGCAAGGGTGGATATATAGATGGATGGATGTATGAATAGATGGATGGATGAGTGAAAGCATGCATGGGTAAAAGAGGGTAGATGATTGGATAAAAGGGCAGATGATGGGTGGATAAGTGAAAGATTGGATGGATGAATGAAAGGTAGGGAGGATGGATGAAAAGGTGGATGATGGATGAGTGAAAGGGTGGATTGAATAAAGGAGTGAAAGGATTGATGGATGGATGAGCGAAAGGATTGATGGATGAGGGAAAGGGTGGATAAAGAGATGGATGAGTGAAAGGATGAATGGATAGGTTTGGAGATGGATGGATAGGTTTAGATATGAAGGGTGGATAGACGGAATGGCGAAAAAACTGAATGATTGATAAAAGACTGAAGAGACGATAGAATGTTAAGGTTAAATGGTGGACTTCAGCAGGTAAATGGTAGGATGAATGGATAGATTGATGGAAGAGACAAGAGATATCTTCTGGGAAGGGTCATGATATGTTGCTTAACTTGCTTGGTGCTATAAGTGCTTTGGTGCGACGTGGGGGAATTTTCAGTTTCTTTTAACTCGTGTGCTCAAAAACATATAGTTTTAACAGTATGACATTAACCCCTTCAATGCTGATGACGGCTGGGAGCCGTCATGGCACACAGTGCTCGTGTGCTGATGACGGCTCCCAGCCGTCATGACCACGCCCGCGATCGGAATGTGCCGCACAGGAGCGGAATTCCGGCCGCGGGCAAGGGGTTAAGAGTGTGCAACTATTGCAGAAAAAAGAAATGTTAACAAATCGCATTTCTCTTTCATTTTGTGTAATGAGTTAACCTGCTTTGTTTATATAAACACATTTCTCATGTGTTTTGGTATGTGCTGCGACTAATATAGAAGTTAAGTATAATCATGTCGTGCCCTTAGCCCCGCCCCACTCACTACACCTGTAGCTCATTTTAATGAGTACATGCACTTATTTCTTCCCATTTAAAGCACTGGGTACAAGGCTCGGCCACACACGGTCCGCGCCGCTGTAAGAAGAGCTGGCCCTGGCACCCGATAACTGCGCCCTGAGCCGCTCCAGCAGTGAGTGGTATCTCAAACAGGACTTCCAAGCGCCTTTGCTCGGGTTTGTTGTGGAGCAGCAGGCATGGGCGGCGGGAAGAGGAGAGCGTGGGAAATTCGAGAAACGTCGTGAATTATTCAACCTACTGCAACTATGACGTGAACGCTCTTTTCACGGACCTCATGTGAGTGGGTCAGCGTGTCTTCTGTTGTTAAACGAACAGTCCGAAGCTGTTCACCTACCTTCCGAAGACAGTAAATAACTCGAGCATTAAAGGATTTGGTGAGAACACTCCACCTGCCGTATAAGGAACCCATTATTTAGAACACTAAAGGGTGGTTTAGTGTGTGATGAGCCGCAGATATTTATGGTCAACGCGGAAACGTCAACAATCCCTACTGCATGCAACTGTAATAAAGCGCCGACGCAAATTAAAAAAAAAAATACCTTTCAATACGTGGGCCACAGGTCTCCCGCCTGACTTTACCTCGGATTCAATATATTGTCAATGAGAAAAATACATTCTCCCGAATTTGTCTGTTTCTTACTTTACAGTTTAAAAATGCTGGCTTGTATGCAATTCGAAAAAAGAGGAATTCGCTTCTAAATCGGACAGTTTACCCACATGAAATGCACAACGCATGTCAGGAGAGCCAGAAGAGAGTGCCCGTCCTCATGGGTGCCCGTGACGCAGCGTGAGTCCAGCACCGAGGCCTAAGGTCGCCCTGGCAGTGCGTGAAGGGCGGGCCGCTTCTCTGCCCGGGCCTGTGGCGCCCGAGGGAGTGCGAATCGCTGAATACCACCCGGTTCAAGATGGCATTTTGGACTCCACAGCCATCTGGGTTTTTTGTTCTGTTTCAGAGCTCCACCCTCCAAGACCCTGCAGCTAAATTCATCCTGTCACGCCTTGAATGTTCAGGTACACGCACATTTGCAGGACGGGTCCACACAGCGAAAAATAAGCCGCGCCTAGAAGGTCTTAGAAGGAACCTGACATAAAAGGAAGAGAAAAATTCACCAGTAATCCCGAGGGAGTGGCCGTCAGGCGAAGACGCGTTTAATTGCCGACAGGTCGGCCGCAAGCCAGAGGCTCGGTGACCACACTGGATGAGGCGTCTGATTACAGGTCTGTTGACCATCTCACTACCCGCTGGTGGATAATTAACTGGTAAAGCATGCTGGGAGAGTTGAGCATCCCGCGCCCTAGCCCCGCCAGGGCCTGCTGAGGGTTAAGAGGAGCTTTCAACGACTGACCTAACCTCAATAAAGGTTTAGCCTGAGTAACTGAGTCACACATTCTTACCGGCTTATAGGAAAGAACCTGGCACCAAAGCGCCAATCAGGAGAACCGCATATCGGTAGAACAGCTTGGAGTAATGAGCGCCACCATCTGTGTGTACCTGCAACTGCCTGATTCAACGTTCCAGCAAGGGCGATTTGGGGTTTTATCCTTCCCAAATTTAGTTGTACAGAATTTTCAGTCATGAGATTTGGATGAAGACAAGGCCCTGCTAGAGAGATAGCGGTTAGAAAGTTTCAAGTGGGCTGTCAACCTTTGCCCTTCGTTTTATTTAAATGTCTGCTCCAGAGTGAGCAACCAGGGCTGCACAATGTTCTATGTCAGAGGGAGCAACCAGGGCTGCACAATGTTCTATGTCAGAGTGAGCAACCAGGGCTGCACAATGTTCTTTGTCAGAGTGAGAAACCAGGGCTGCACAATGTTCTATGCCAGAGTGAGCAACCAGGGCTGCACAATGTTCTATGCCAGAGTGAGCAACCAGGGCTGCACAATGTTCTATGCCAGAGTGAGCAACCAGGGCTGCACAATGTTCTATGTCAGAGTGAGCAACCAGGGCTGCACAATGTTCTTTGTCAGAGTGAGCAACCAGGGCTGCACAATCTTCTAAGTTCTCAGGGGTACCTGGAACAATTTATTAAAGTCTCGCTCTAAGTGCATGGCTTTATCAGCTCATGAGTTTCTACAGCGTTTACCACATAATTATTCAGCTCTAGGCACTTTAGAGAATTTAGGATAAGGATTCCGTGGTGGCCAAGCAGGTGTTTGACAGCACTACACATGCAATCTGCCACAACAAGTGGTCAAAGTACACTGAGCCGACACACGCGTGCGCTGAGGAAAGAAATGAAAATAACAAATTGATCAGTAAAGAGTAGTGATTTAGAGTTTCTCTTTATATTACTTCTTATTCTGTTGAGTCAGTGTCCATTGGGCAAGAGTGTAATGGCACACTGGGCTGGATGGTGGCCGTGCCATGTTCCATCACCTCCCGGACTTCACAAAGGACCCCGGAGGGCCTTGCACACACCTCATAAAGGGCCAGAAGAAATATGAACTCACCACCTTCACCATTCTAGAACTCCACTGGCTCTTCTTGCCGGAGTGCACCTTCAAAACTAATTGCATCATCTGCAAAGTCTTCACAACTGACACTCCTGCCTATCTGGCCAGTAACCTCACCACTTCCGGTGGCTTCAGGTACATCAGCAGTCCAGATACCCCCAGACTAGAGGAAAAGAGGTGTACAAAGAATCAAACAAGACAACAGGCCTTTTCCCATCTATGCACTGAGGATCTGGAATGATTTCCTCCATATCGCTTAGGACTGCCACAACTTTGCTCCAATTTAGGAAAGAGTTGAAGACACACCTCTAAAGTACACAACATCATGATGCAGGAACAGTCCACTTTCGCTATTAGAAACTAGCTACCCCTCCAATCATGCAGTAACTGTCTTTGACCCTATACAGCGCTCCTCTGTTTTTGGGTTAGGTTCACGTCGTATATGTGCATATGCTGCTTAAATAATATAGTGGTGATGCGGACGGTTCCTAGAGCCATGCCTTTGTGGTGTCATCCGGGTGGGCAGGGTCTTGCCTCGAACCTTGCTTTATGACGCAAACCAACACATTTAAAACATTTGAATGCGGTTCATCTGTGCAGATGTTTGCTACGTCTGCTACTTTTTTCCTTCCAATGACCACTGGGTCTGCAATGGAGGTTTATAGTTCTTTGAGGCACTTCGCATAAAACTGCAGTGTTAGCTATGCAACTGGCATTACCAACACGAGGAACAGGGCAGATAGTTGTTTAAAGACCTTATTGTCGGGTAGGCATAGTAGGACGTATTCCTGCAAAATGATGTGTAAGAAAGTGGATTATTATTTGGAGTGGGCGGTCACCCCCTCAAAGTAATAATAACTCTTATTTAGTGACTCTGGGGGTTCACCCGGACAACTCCAACTCCTTGTAGTATTGGTGAAGGGCAGACAGGTATAATATAGGACAATGTTTAAAGTATCTATGCAACACCAAAACAGTAATAGAGTCAAAAAAGCACACAATAAAAATCCCAAACAGAATTAGAAAAGAAGTGTACAACTGAATTAACATATGACACCAAATCAGCAAAAATCAAATAAGGCAACTGCTATGAATTTTAAGTAAAAATAGCAACAAAAGGCACTAAGCACCCATGATAGCCTATGGAAGTGAAAGACTGGGAGGCAGGATTTTAGGATGAAAGCAGTGAAGCGTGGGTCGGATAAACAAAGTGGGATCGTCCTGGTCAAAGGTTTTACCATCTAACTTAGTCTTTTTTATGGAGCTCAAAATCCTCCAGTGAGGCAGGCTTCAATCTATATCCAAGGAAAACGCATCAAAAAATTGGACACCTCTGCTGTGAGGAAGTTAAAAAATGTTCCAATTCCCAAATTTTCAGGATTTTTAGAGAAGCTCCTCTGGGTCATCTCCAAGGCTCCCAGGAATTTAGGGACAATAGTTTGGGGCCAGGGCTCACTCCAACAGAGAACACCAGCAAAGTTCAGTCCAGGAGTAATTGGTAGTAGCCAGCTGGTCACTTCGAGAAAAGGGGCTCTTACAGCTTGTTGTGTCTCCATACAGGAGGTCACCCAACTGACCATTGGAGTCTATTGGTTTGCCCTGGGTAGAAGAGAGGAGGTCCTATCTTTTAGGACTACTCTAAGGTTAGAGCAGGTAGGGTCCAATCCTGTTCTGATCCTAAAATCTAAAATGGGGATACCATTCCTCCCTTTTGCAGAGCTCTTGTGTCCACCCAGAGGTGCGGCCAGGGAAATGAGCAGTCTCCTCCCCTGCATCCACTCCAAACCAGTTTCTAGGATTACCTTCCTTCCCACTGGGTTTGGAACCAGCCGAGCTAGCGTGGGCCTTGAGCCCAAAGTTTTTCAATTCTTCAGGTCTCTACTTACACTAAAATATTAATGGGCATTCATCACCTTTGTCCCTTTCAAGTTAATCAAGTTTCTGTCCTTCCTGGGTTGATAGGGATCAAATGCTCCAAACCTAGTCCACCAGGCCAAAGTCATTAGTCCGCCTTGGGCAGCAGGTTTCATACTGATGCAAATTAGCCACGGGAGGTAAAGGCAGGGAAAAGTTAACTTTTCCAAAAGTTACTTTTCTTAAATATTTATTAAAAATGCAACTTCACCAATGAATTGGACTTTTTATATATAGGCACAATAGTCACTAAATTACTATTTTAGTTGTTTTCTGTCACATGTTATAGATTAAAGTCCAGATCCAGTCACAGCCTTGCCAGTGTAAATAGAAAGTGGGGGCAAGTCACTAGAGCAACATGTCAACTTTTATTTTGAACATGTTCCACTTTTAATTGTCAGGCACCCTACCTTGTAGACAATAAGATGCACTTAGGGGTGACTTATTATAAATTTAAAAGCAGGGTGTCCTGCTTGTCAAAAAGGGTTATTTTGACAACTTTGACACTATGTTTTAGACTTCTGTAGTCAGGGTATACAGAGTAGACTTGAAGGCATGTTTTAAAGGCCCACTGTGGATGGCACAATAGGTGCTGCAATCCACCGGTGGTATTTATCTTCCAGGCCCTGGGTGTATTTCCTACACCATATACTAGGGACTAATAGGCAAATTAAATATGTCAATAATGGTAAACCAATTTAACCATGTTTAAATGAGAAGCACAGTGGAAAATATAGGGCAGTTCGAATAACGTCGTGGAACCCGAGCTCAGAAATATAGCTATAAAGATGGTTCCCTAAGGGATCAGTGAAGCCTCATGGCAATTGATTTAGCACAATAATGCTTATATCATTTTGGGAATTTCTTTGTATCAATAATTTCAAAAACTTTCTTTGTGTTTTCCTGGCATGTATTATAAACTTGGTTTAAAAATGGTCTATCATTACCAAACATACCTTTAACAACATGAAGATTTTTGCATTCATTGCTTGTTTAGTTTCTAAAGTGCCTTATGTTTTGGTATATTATTATACATCTAAAAACCATTCGACAAAGGTACATGGAGCGCATATATCAAAAAAGTGCATCGAGTTCCACTGTCCCTTGCAGACATTTATGGAGATGTAAACACATCAATCAAGTGTTTTTAATGCACTCTGAGGTAGATCAAAGAATATCATCCAGAGGCTAAACTTATTTGTAGATAAAAGTCGTTCTTAAGCTGGATCAATCCATCAATATTGGTGCATTTCCAAAGCGAACTCCTCAAAAGATGAAGGGTTTGGCACGTTTTAGTCTTGCACTTTAAGGCCTCATCAAGACAATATCAGTTTGGACTACATGGAGCATGCAATTCGAGTCCTTCGGGATTGCACCCCATATTGTTCAAAGGGGTCATGGCATAAATCCCTGTCTCTGTTCTTAAAGCAATGTCTTGTGTGGGCTCTAGGAAGCACAGTTTCTCACACTGTCCTCAGTGCCAGCTCTGTATACTCTCCCAGTCCCTGAAAGGTACATATGATGGGAGAAGTCGCAGTCACATATAGGTAGCGGCCTCTAAAGTTAGTATACGGGCGGGTTAAGTAATGGGATACCATGAAAGTGGGTGCTGAGATCTTGAGGCGAGGAGTAGGATTTCATAGAGGTGCTGGGATAATTGAGCAGTAAGTTATCAGGACAGTTGGTGGCCAAAAGCCCAGTACAGGTAGGATTTGTTGGGGAGCTATGTGGCACTACTACTGTTGCCCTGGCACTATCACTAATTTGCTGATTCATACACTCTGGCTTTGGCACCACTTAGGAAAGTGCATGATGTATTTGTTTTCATAGCAAACACAAAGAGATGATGGACGGAGCGCTGAAACTCTTCAGACACTCACCCCCTGTCACAGATCCTTCTTTAGCTCACTTCGCCACCCCACTTCAGACCCAGCTATATGCAAATCAGTCTTGACCCTCTTCCTCATGGGAACAGTCCAGCCCGAACTGCCAAACCAAGTCTTCCCTGGACCAGAAACCAGCATCCTAGGACTGGTTACGGGGTTACATCCCTCATTAGCCAGGCTAGCTTGAATCCAGTGGTAAAGTGAGCCAGGGACCCACGTCTGGACATAACCTGCCAACATAGGGCGAACAAAGCAAACACAAGGAGGAGATGGATGGAGCGATGAAACTTTTCAAACACACAGATCTGGGTGAAATCCATCATCGTTCATCATCATTTGCTTTCATGTCAAACCCAGCCATCAGGGGAGCAGAAAAACAAAGACTTCACAATGAGAAAGGCTGCGCTGGCATACCTGCCAAGTATCAGGCAACAGGTGTGACACAACTCACGCATTTCAGTGTGGTGATCCGTATCACCGCACTGAAATGCATTGTCACGCATTTATGCCACTCGGCAGCGCGCGCCATCAACGGCGCCTGTTGTGCACCTGTGCGAATTTCAGCACCAGCTCTGCTGCTCTGAGACGTGCTGCCAGAAGCTGCTTGCTGGACTCAGTAAGTAAGTTCATAAATAGTAGTTCCATCAAGTCCGGAGGAAGTTGGAAGTCAGAGGCAGAAGGGCAGGGGTCTCAATTTGAGTCGATGAGTCTTTGCTGTGTGCACTGCTGACCAGACTGTCTGCGGTGCGCAGCGCCGCAATAAAACACCCAGTGCCGCCTTCACGTTACCAGAGACCGGGGGAAGCTGAGACGACCAGAGGGATTCATTTGTAATTTATCACTCAGTGCAGTGCAGCTACTGCACTGCTCTGCTGTTCACTGGCGCAACGAAAAGTGAGGGGGCCTCCCTGGATGGTACTTAGCGGGGCCCCCTTCGGGCTCAATCAGGAGCTCTACAGCCAGAGTGCAGTGCTGAAGGGGCCCCTTGGAGCTAGAGGCCCCCCGCACTGCGGGGGCTGCGGGGGCCTGTGTTACGCCCATGCTGCTGTTTAATTAAAATGTAAATTTTATCATCTGCCCGAAGGCGGTCGGCAAGCCAGGCTGGCTCAGCTGAGCTCTCACTGGGGCTGCCGGACCACGGCAGCCTTTGAAACATTGTACATTTCACGCCCGAGATAGTAAATTAAGACATTAAATAGGCGGTGTGAGCAGGTGGAAGTTATGTTTGTAACTTTCGTTTTAGCAATTGAAGCCCCTACTGCTCGCACCCCCGCCTGTGCCTTTCATGCCCTTGTATCTCACCCGGGACAAGGCGTCTTGGAGGCTCCTCATTATGGCTGTGGGTCTCTCGGTCACTCTGAAGACCGAGGGCTGCCTGCCCTTGAACCCGCCTCAGCCAGTGCTGCTATCATGCTGCAAAGGAAATAAAACTAAGGGGCAAATTTAGAATTACTGGAGCATCCCTGCAAATTAGCAGGGATGCGCCAGTAATTGTGCGCCATGCCTCCGCCACCCATGATGCGCCGCATTTACAATGCAGCGCACCATGGGGCAAAAACGGCACAGATGTGTCACGCATCTGTACCGTAAAGGTATCGCATTGCTGGAGTTGCGTCGCATGCACGACGCAGCTCCAGCAATGCTCTGGGGGCCCATTCTACTAATGCTGCGTTAAGCCTTATGCCTGCTTCAAGCAGGCGCAGGGTTTTGACGTAGCATTGGCCTAAAAGTGACCAAGTGAAATCTTGTAGATTTCACTCAGCCACTTTTAGGAGGCGTTCCTGCGCTGGAACGCCCCCCCCTGCACCAGAACTCCTCCTTAAGGCGCAGGGCTTTACAACGTGACGCATCTCCCAGATGCGTCACGTGAAATATAGCCAGCACCATGGCACATCTTTTGCGCCGCCGCTGCGTCACAAAAGTGACGCAACGGCGCCACATAAAGAGGCGCATAGGGCTTGTAAATCTGCCCCTAAAGGTTTTCAGGACACACGCACAGCGCTGGTGAAATACGAAGGGCCAGCAGCTATGCTGCCAGAGAGCCAACCACCCTTCAAAGGGGTGTGATCGGAGCAGGATGCTGCCTACCACATACACGTGGAATAGCTGGCACAGGAACCTGACCCCGGAAGACTCCGTCCATCAAGATCAGGTGAGAGCCTCAATAATCTTCGATTTAATTATATCAGTTTATCTATAGTGTGAACGCATGAGCCAAGCAGTTCACGTCTGGTTTGTATCAACAACCTTGTGGCCTGTTCTATTGTCTTGTGATTGCTGAAGTACTTCCACGTCTGTCCATTACGCACTTCAGCAATCACGAGACAATAGTACAGGCCACTAGTTTGTTGATGCAAACAGCAGGAGGCGTGAAGTGCTTCTTAGCTCATGTGATTGTGCACCAAGCACAGTCTCGTCCTGACAGCAGAACAGTAGATGTTGACACTGCTGGGGGTGCATTCAGTCAGGTGCATTTAATCAGGACACTCATGAGCTTTTCTTCGAAAGTTGAGGCTTCAATGTGCAGAATATTCTAGTGACCTCCAGAACACCAGGCAGCTGCAGGTTGAAACCAAGACTGACTAATTGTGATAATTTACTAACAGGTAACTGAGATCATGCGCACTGGGGCCTCTCACATCCTGTTTGGGTCAGTCCATCTCACAGTTCCCTTCCATTCCTGGTGCTTTTTTGAAGAAGTTTTAAGATGATCCTATAGTTTCACATTACTCAAATAGTTGCGATTTCTGATATTTATATGTTTCCCTTGTCTGACTTCATTGCTTTGATTTTGCTCGCGAGAAAGTGTCACTCATAATCATTAAATGTCACTCATAATTACATTGAAATTATGAAAATGTCACACATAAGCAATCTGAAACCTTTGCAGCTATGCGCTGGCATTAATCCACAGGTGTCCGCTGACCACGTGTGATCCTCGGCAGTTGGCAGGAAGGTTGGGCAACAGCTCAGCTGCGCGTCACACGTTCTAGCAGCCGCCTGATGTTTACTGAGCTGAAAAATACAGCTGTCCGCCCACAATCCTCCGAGCTACGGGGGCCTCTTAATCCGAGCTCTCGAGGATCACTGCTCACGAGCTACATTACCTGCACATACCTCCTAAGGCGGAGTGCAGCCAGCCTACGTCACGTACGTCAAGCTATCGCGCCCAACCCCTGCCTTCAAACTCTCCCGTTTAACGGTAATTGCAAAACGAAAACACACGTTTACATGTTCTGTTTGACGTCACTGAGTCTACCCTTCACCGGAAGTACACAGAGAATGAGTCTTACAGAGACATTGAGACAAGTTAGTCGTGTTCCTGTTGTCCGGTCTGCCGTGCATAGAAAGCGTGTGTTAAAATGGGAGGGAGGCCTCTCAGAGGCACGCTCAGAGCAGTCTCCTCATCACTGACTCGAGTTGGCTTTATAAACACCACCTCCATACATAATTTAATGTTAAATATTAGATGGTTAGACAATATGTTTAGTCTTACTTCGTATGTGTAGCATAATTAAATAAACAGACCATTTACATTATTTTATGGAACGGAAATATGAAATAAAATTATAAAATCAGCATAACCTAATAATATGTGATACATATATTTCCGAAAACTAACCATAAAAAAACAGAGCTTTGTAAAGTGGTTTTTAAAAAGCATTCGATATAGGACTGTACTTTTCTGTGGTTAGAAAAGCCACCAAAACAAGCATTGACAAGCATTTATCTACCTGCATCTTGCTAGGATCCCTGCCTGTCTTGAGACCCCCAGACAGCCAATTTGGACGCTGTCTCGGGGAATCCTCCCTCGCTGCCGCCATCTACAGCGAGCGAGTTAGCTCCGCCCACTTCACCGGCCACGCCCCCTTCCATCTGGTCAAAAGGGCGCGCTGAACTCTAGCGCGTCCCACTAACAATCTCCTGAGGCGGAAAGCCGGGAGCGCTGCTAAATCTGCTTATTTTTAAAAACTTACTTGTGTTATACTGTGTTTTTACCTACCTGCATCTTGCTAGGATCCCTGCCTGTCTTGAGACCCCCAGACAGCCGATTTGGACGCTGTCTCGGGGAATCCTCCCTCGCTGCCGCCATCTACAGCGAGCGAGCTATCTCCGCCCACTTCGCCGGCCACGCCCCCTTCCTTTCCTCCTCCTTTTCTTGACCACCCTATAAAACTATGTGCATGGGCCGGAGGCGCAGCGGGCGCGACGATTGCGCGCCGAAGGCGCGCCTAAGGCAAGCCCGTCTGCGCCCGTCCGCGACTGTCCGGGGCTAGGGGCGCGTCACTCTGCCCAACTTACCATCTACTCCCCCGCTCAACTACGCGGCCTTCGGGGCCCATGGCCCTTACCAGCCTCTACCTGCTCTCGTATTTCGTCTCTTGGCCTGTCTCCGGCTGCTCCCCTCGACATCCCTCCTCCCCAAGACACCCCCCCCCCCCATCCTTCTAGACACAATGTTCTCCCTGCTACCTCCAAAACCCTCTCGGCATACTATTTAAACACCCGGTCTGCAGTAGCCCATGCGCACAAACTCTCGGTACTGCTAGACCTTCATGCCCCAGATCTTCTTTTTTTAACGGAAACTTGGTTCTGTGATGACTCCCTCCCTGCTCTACTGGCCACTTTACCAGCCCCATATTACGCCCTTCGGGCAGATCGCCTAAATGGCAAAGCTGGGGGCGGCGTGGCGGTCATTGCCCGAACCAACCTTCCCTTCCAAACTCTGTCTCTGCCAGACATCGCCACCACTGAGTATCTGGCTATCCGCACCACTTCCATTACGCCCCCTCTTACCTGCATACTCACCTATCGCCCCCCTCAATCCCCTTTATTGTTTCTCCCTGATTTTTTGGAAGTCCTGGCCACGATCACAATTAACAACTCCTCCATTCCACTCCTGGGTGATTTCAATTTTTGGCCCTCTGACCCAGCTGAATGTCCATCTTCAAAAGAATTTTCAGAGACCCTTCAATCTCTCAACTTTACATCTCATATCCATTCTCCTACCTATATCAAAGGTCACATCCTAGACCAGATCTGGACTTTGAATTGTCCCGTAGAGTCCCTTTCCATCTCGCCCTGCACATGGTCTGACCACCACCTGATCTCATTTGCCCTTCCCATACACCCTCCGGTCAAGCCACCACTACCCAAAAACATCTGGGTCCGCGCTTGGGGACGAGTTGATCCGGAAAATCTATCCTCCCTACTCACCACTTCCCTCCCCTCCTTACAAGGCCTATCTACCCTTTCCCAGGTCATGGCCATTGAACAGTGGCTCTCCTCAGGCTGCGACTCTATTGCCCTCTAAAACGGGTCACCTCTAAGCGAGCGAAGGATGCCAATCAGTGGTTTAACGAAGATCTCAAGGCCACCAAACTAGCGGTACGTCGTGCGGAGCGGGCCTGGAGGAGAAACTATTGCCCCTCACTGCGATTGGAGTTCATTAACATCTTGACTCAATACAAAAAGGACATCCTGGAGGCCAAAACTACCTATTTCTCCTCCAAAATCCTCGCAGCCGAGAACCAATCGAAGGAAATCTTCTCGATTGTGCACAATTTGGCGTTTTTGGACAGAACGTCTCTAAAGCCCGCCCCTTCCAAGGGACTCTGTCACTCCCTCAATAACTATTTTATTCAGAAAATAGCCACCATCAAAGCCAATATCCCTCCCCCCTCCCCTACTTTTGTGGATCCCCAGTGTCCCCCCCCCCAAGGGACAACTCACCACCCTCCCCCCTCTGACTAAGGAATCTCTGACATCCATAATACCCCATGTCAAATCCGGCTCCCCGTTAGATCCCTGCCCTGCTCATATTCTCCGTCACATCTTTACCACTTGTCCAGACCCCCCCTTCACCTCCTCAACAGCTCTCTTTCCCAGGACGTGGTACCTTATCCACTCAAATCAGCGGTCATTGTGCCCATCTTGAAAAAGCCGGGCGCGGACCCCTCAATCCCCGCTAATTTTCGCCCCATCTCCCTCCTGCCATTCCTGGCGAAAGTGCTCGAGCGCCATGTCACCTGCGCTCTGAGCTCTTTTGTGGAGAAGTACGGGGCTCTTGCCCCCCGCCAGGCCGGGTTCCGCCCCGCACACTCTACGGAGTCCGTAGTCCTCTCGGTCCTGGACAACCTCAGGGAGGGAATGGACACCAACCAGCCCCAGGCCTTGGTCCTCCTCGATCTCTCAGCCGCTTTTGACATGGTGGATCATACCATCTTGCTTTCCCGTGTCAAGGCGGCGGGGATCGGGGGCACCGCGCTGCTTTGGTTATCCTCCTTCCAGAGGGACCGCACCCAGGCAGTCCGCCTGGGTGACTTTACTGCGGACTTTCGGAAAGTTCAGTGCGGGGTTCCCCAAGGCTCCTCCCTTTCCCCTCTTTTGTTTAATCTTTATATCGCCCCTCTTATCTTCTCACTGCAACAAATGGAGGTCGCCGTGTTTAATTATGCGGACGACCTCCAGCTTGTCTTCAATCTGTCTTCTTCCCCCTCTTCTGTTCTTAACTTCCAATCTATTATGATCCATATCCGGGACTGGATGAACCACAACCATCTGAAACTCAACCCAGACAAGACCGAGCTGGTGTTGACGGGTGGTTCATCCAGCCCCTGGTCTTCTTTATTCTGGCCCCCCTCCCTAGGTTCTCCACCTGTTCCCTCTACCTCAGTCAAAACATTAGGCATTAAACTCAATTCTCAACTCACCCTTCACTCCCAGGTTAGCTCTGTGGTTTCTTCTTCCTTCCTTTCACTGCGCACTATACGCAGGGTGTCCCGTTTTTTTTCCTTTGCTGCCCTCAAATTGATCACCCTGGCTATGGTCGTCTCCCGCCTGGATTACGGCAACGCCCTTTATGCAGGTATACCTGCATATAGTCTACGGCGTTTGCAGCAGATCCAAAACCAGGCGGCGCGCCTGGTGTTCAAACTCCCGAAGTCTCATCACATCACTCCCCTCCTAAAGTCTCTACATTGGCTCCCTGTTCGTGCCCGTGTCCAGTTTAAGCTCGCCTCCATCACCTTTCAAGCACGACTGGGCACGGCACCGGCTTTCATCTCATCTGAGATCACCCCCTATGTTCCCACCAGGGAACTACGTTCATCTACCCAGTCCCTTCTTACAGTCCCACGGTTCCGGAGAAAGAAATGGGGAGGCTCGAAATTTGCGACCCTTGCCCCGCTCCTCTGGAACTCCCTGCCCCTCGAGCTCAGAGCCTTAACCCTGTATCCGCAATTCAGGAAGCAGCTCAAAGCTCACCTGTTCACTAAATCCTTCAATTAACCCATTAGCAGTCTGTTTTTCCTTCATCCAGCTCCAGCCCCTTCGCCCAGATCTTTTGTTAGTTGTAGCGCCATGAAACCGCTGGTGTATGTGCGCTTTATAAATAATTTTAAATTCAAATTCAAATTCTAATAGGTCTGGCTTATAACGGAAAGTGGTTCTGTAGTCACTGGTGACTTTAAGCACTCAGTAAGTCATCATACAGGCACTGTATTACTCATCCTTGCATTTATGCATCATGTCTTCTATCCACCGATTCATTCATGCAAACACTTATCCCATTCACATTTAAACCAAAATATACAAGAATATGCAGATAAGATCAAAAACATAAATGCATGAAAACGGTTGGCTTATGCGTGCAATAAAAAAAAGACATAGCAGAAATACACTATAGGCAATATCATTCCAACATGGCCGGGTGGTTTAGAAGCAGTGGCTGTGCAGGATGTGGTGAACTGTAGGTGAAATGAACAGCAAGCAAAATAGTTCTGGCATTGAAGCACACTCATTTCCTGAAGGATGTACACGTTTAAACACGCTAAATGCTGTCACTCGCAAGACAACAGAGCCACTGGTTGAAGTGGGCTGTCCCATTGCGGTATACTGTGTTGAGCATTCATGGTCCTACAAGGCAGAACGTGCAAAACAGGCATCCCTGTTCAATGGAGGCACGAAACTTCTACCCTATCAAAGTCTGTACTCAAGTAAATCAGCATTTGGGCGGAGAAAAAGCATTTCTCTCAGTAGTTCTGCTAAAAACTCTATTTCTGTTGATCACAGTGTCTGGCAAAATATGCGCTGTCAAGCCAGACCTAACGAAAAATACATATATGCAGGAAAATGGAAAACCTAGGACTGAAATGAACGGAGTCAGCTATTGCTCATAAGGAGGTGACAAGGGTACAAATTCTGGATCTAAAGAATGTTAAGACAGGTTCTTGGAGATTCGGTATTACAACCATGATGATAGCTCTGCACCAGGTCTAGCAGGCGGCAGATAGCCCGGCTTCATGACACAGTGAGCATTAAGGAGACTAGGCCTAAGAGATAAGAGGTATTAGTACCGCGCATCAGTTATCAGACCAACAATGAAAAGCCATATAGAGCAGACAGTTTTCAGAAGTTAGCCAGCACTTATGGGCGGACTCATTGCTTTGGTTCACTAATGTCATGAGCACTTTCATGCTAGTTACTACACCTAACATTAGAGGTCAAAGGAAGGTGATGGACTTTAGAATGCTGCAAGTACTTCTTCAGGAACTAGTCTTCAGGGTTGTATGCGCAAAGATCATGACACCACCCAAGAGAGAGATGAGACCTGAAACTAGTGGACATTAGAAGTCCTCAAAGACGCTGAGTGTCCTGGGGTGAGCTGGGGATTACAGAGAGCTGCATTGAACCACACAATGGCATACGAAGGAGCCTTCAGACCAGACAACAAAGGATGTCCAAGGCATAAAAAGGATAAAACCAGCATAAAAATGGAAAATATATATTTTAAAATATTTTTTAGTCTGGCAGTTCAAATTTACAAGTTTGAAAAACAAACTCGGAAAGCAAACATGAACATTTCTAGTTCGAAAATAAAAGCAGTCCTTGAGTTTGATAAGATAGTTTGACTTTTTCCCATATTTTAATGATTTGTTTTGTTGGTAAATACACTCTTGCATCCTGTGAACACCTTAGAATTGCTACTGCGAATAAAGGAGTCCATTCTGGGAAGTACATTATGCTTTTCGACATCTAAGTCTCTTTTTAGGTCGAGGTAATATCCGGTCTGCCGAAGGCAGAACCGGAAGTACTGAGATTTAATGACTCTTAGTAGTACGATTTGTCCCGCCTCTGTTTTTGCCTCTCTCCCATTGGCTGGCTTCCTAAACGGAGGCCAGCCATTGGAAGAGAGAGCTGTCCCTCCGAATAGGCTCCGTCCTTTTCGGATTTGGAGGTTTGTTCGGTGTTCTTCTTTCCACTTTTAGGCCACGCCCATTCTGAGAACACCGAACACGCCCCCAAATCCGAAAAATTTCTGAAGCTTGAGGCCGCCATTTTCCTGCTGGTAAAGTTGAGGTAGGCTGCTCTTTCCCCGTTCTCGCCGTCTTTTTCCCCGCCCCCTCCCGCTGTCTGTGTCTTTTCGTTCCCGATGTATCCCGCCCCCCTCCCGCTGACCGTGTTTTTGTATCCCGCCTTTTTTCCCGCCCCCTCCCGCTGTCAGTGTCTTTTTGTTCCCGTTGTATCCCGCCCTCCTCCCACTGTCCATGTTTTTGTATCCCGCCCCCTCTTTGTGGTTGTGAGAACCAGCTCTGATGTTAAGCGGGTGTGGTCAGTTTAGCCCCGGCCGTGCTGCAGGGTGTCGGATGCTGACTTTAGAATCGAGTGCTGTGTAAAGTGTGCTTGTGCGTGAGGACGTGCAGTCCCGCTCGATCAGGACTACACTGAATGTGCTGTCTGTTTCAGCCAGGAAGTTTTTCACCCCCGGGTCCCTCCCTGTTCTGCTGGGCGTGTACGTGTGGGCAAGAGGCAGGGACCGACGCCTGAAGGGGGGTCTCATCCCAGCAGCAACAGCCAGCATCCTGCGGCGGGCAGGACCGGGGGACTGGTACCGGAGGCCTGCGCCAGGCAGGGGGACACCCGGTCTGTGGAAGGGAAAACTAGGGTAGAGGAAGCAGGGAGGAAGTTTGGGTGCAGCGGTGGGCATAACAAGAAAGAGAGAGCAGGAAACTGGGGCAAAGCAAGGGAGTCCTGGGGCGACAGGGTAGCGACAACATGTGTGGGGGGATGGTCGTAATAGCAACAGAGGAAGTGTAGGGGGCGGGCCAGGCAACACAGACGCAAGAAAGAGAAGAAAGTGCTGCAAAGGAGGTGGGCACGAAAACACAGAGCTGAGGAACGCACGGGGAGGGGCTTCTAAGAGAGAGGAGGGGTGCATGAGGGTACCTGCCAGGGCAGAAGCTGCCGTGGTAATACGTCGGCGCGGGGCATCTGATAAAGGAAGGGCACTTTAAGAATCACGCACAGCATATGGCGTGCGCTCTTTCGACTTGGAGAGTCGAGAGACCGGGTCCTCCGAAACTTGCCTGTTTTTGGACAAAGCTGAACTTTGAACTAATGATGGGCAAGAGCTCACAGATGCTGAACTCAGAGTAACTTCTTCACTACAACAGAGAGACCCTGAGGTGTACGGAGTACAAGGAGATACCGGGCGTAGGCAGATGGGTGGGGTGATGCTATCAGTGAGTGCTAAGGAAGTGGAGGGCAGCGCCGAGAGCATTAAAAGGGGAAGTGGGCTATGGGTACCG
The DNA here is from genome assembly GCF_964263255.1 of Lissotriton vulgaris. Taxonomy (NCBI): domain Eukaryota; kingdom Metazoa; phylum Chordata; class Amphibia; order Caudata; family Salamandridae; genus Lissotriton; species Lissotriton vulgaris. Next base: position 272,608,231 of record NC_141698.1, on the reverse strand, counting down.
GCAGAGGAAGGCAGGAAAGGCTGAGAGGGCCGGGGAGGGACGCCAGGGGCTGCAGAAGTGTGGAGAGAGGGCGCCCAGGGCTTGATTGATTGCTTAAGTGAGTGAGTGAGGGTGTGGAGGTACCGGAGGGTTCAGCAGCTGTTGTAGTGAGAGCTGTAGTGACAGGGTAGGGGGCTGCGACACCGGACACTCCCGGACCAGCCATGAGTGTACACGTTGTCCGGACCAGCGCCAGCACCGTGACGGTGTCCCAGGACTCTGGGCCCATCGACAGGGGCTATCTCCGGACCGTGCAGGCGATGCTCAAAGTGGTGCAGATGGTAAGTGCCACCCCCACCCCACTTCACCCCCTCGGTCAGGAGGTTGACCCTCTTTGTGTTTTAACTTATTGCGTGGAGCTGGAGTCGTTTCCGACATGAGACAGGCCAGACTCTGCAGCATCGTAGTATCATTTTCCGTAGCGCCGATATAAAGCCCGGAGGCAACTTTATAGCGCTTTTTTTTTATTGCCCGTCAAGCGCGGTGGGAGGCTGTAAACGTACAGAAATACCAATAACAGTAGCAGGGAGCGGTTTTATAATGCCTATAAAGCAAAACTACTAGTACCAGCCTGCAAGAGGGATTCTGTATTCTGCTCTCAAATGACACGAGGTCACGTGACATCTTTGATAGCTCGAACATGTTAGCCTTACTCGTGAAATCACATCTACAATGGCAATGCGTTTCGAAAACTGACTGTATTTTTCGTTAGAACTCAACAGAATACATCTGGAAAAATATGTATTAGTTGAGCTTAATGAATGCTGTGCTTGCTCTCCTGCCCCCTGTCTGTGCTTTCTCTCCTGTGTGTGTGTGGCTCTGTGTAGATAACTTTTTTTGTAGGTGGCTCTATGTGTGGGTGGCTCTGTGTAGGTGGCTCTGTGTGTGTGGGTGGCTCTATGTGAATGACTCTTTGTGGGTGGCTCTGTATGTGTGTGTGTGTGTGTGTGGGGGGGTGGCTCTGTGTGGGTGTAAATGCAATAGGTGATGCATATGCGACCGATTAAGCTATTGGCATTGTAAATGACAATGCCATTTATTTAACGATTAAGCTATTGGCAATGTAAATGACAATGCTATTTTTTTTTTTTTTACCCCACTGCTACAGAGCAGAATTGCGCGGAGCGAGCACCCATACAGCCCTTAGCAAACCTACGGCATGTTTTTAAGTGAAACCGTGGCCTCAGTCCTGCGAGCTTGACCCTTTGCGCCCAGCATCTCAGGTCTAACTAATTAACATGGCCCGTTAAGAAACAATCGCAGCATCATTCTTCTCTTCTCTGCCGTTTCATGTTTCACCGCCCGCTCGAGTTCCTCTTTTTTAAATTTCCCTCACGTTTCTTTATGGCGCCACACCCCCTTGGTGTTTATGCAGGTGCTTGCATTATTCTGACAAGAAGTTTAGCAATTGGTGGTTTGATGTGTGTGTTAGTGTTTTAGTCTGCTGTTGGCTGGGCCACGGGGTGTCCAGTAAAAACATCATAGGGGGGGGGGGGTCTCATGAAGGGGCGACATCCCTCTCCCTCACTACCTCACTCTTTCACTACCTCACTCTCTCTATCTCACTACTTCACTCTCTATCTACCTCACTCACTCTCTCACTACCTCACTCTATCTCTATTTCAATACCTCACTCTTTCTCTCTATCTCACTACCTCACTCTCTCTCTGCTAATGCAATAGGAATCACATATGCAAAAAAAAACTAATGCCAATAGAAATGACAATGCCATTTATTTAGGGATACAAAAAAAATGAGCAATACCAATAGCTCTACCAATAATATTGCCAAGACCATTGCATTGTAAATGCTTGTTTGTTACGTAATCCAGCTGCAACTGAAGATCCTCTCACTCCCTTCATTATCTTGGTTCCGCTCATAATTATAGAAATTCGCTATTACTGGAGGAAAAATCCGCAAACTCTCATTCAGCACCTCTATATGGCAATTAAAAGTACAGATGTGAAAAGTACTGCAGTACAATTCATTTGTACTCCTTTTCCTTTTCCACTATGAACCATCCAAACCTTCCTAGCAGTTTTCCAACACACTTAAACGTAAAGTGATATAACATTTTTAAACTCTTTTAAAACTCTTGTAATTTTATTTCAAACATAGGCTAAAGGATCTTCACACTTAAGTCTTTCAAACTATTTATTTCTAACTTTTGAACCAGTGCTCAAGGAAATACCATGGAGCACTGGGACTCGTTGGAACACGCCCACAAATAGCACCATGACAGGGGCATTAGATCTGAGAGGAGAGTTTGTAATAGGAAATAGACTTCAGAAGAGAGTGAACATCCAAGGGATACCAGGAGATTCAATCGAAGAGATGCTGTAAACCCAGACATTGATCCATATTCCGCACTCTGAATCTAATATTCAACCAAACACAAGAGGAAGTGATAAGAGCCTAGCCTTCGTGGCACAATAATGATTTAGAACAGTGGTTCTTAATCTGTAGTTCCAGGTCTCCTGGGGGTCCACTAGGCATACTTAGAAGGGTGTAAAAAAGTATTCGCAAATAAAGACGCAAAACTAAAAAATCTGAAAAGGGTTTCTATATTTGATTGTGGATTAACCAAAATATTTCAGTACTTGAGCATTTGGTTGGTGTAGACTTATTCTTGGATTTTTGTGTATTCTTTTGAAGTTCAGATCATAGAAATTGCTGAGGTCAGGGACCCCTAGCTTACACTAATGACTCTGTGGGTGGTCCACGGATTCCAGTAATGATTCAGTGTGGTCCACAGAGATCGAGAGGTTAAGGTACCAGATAATTCCATCTCAGAGACACTTTTTTTTTTTTACAAAAGTTTTTTATTACAAGCCGTAGGTAAAGATAATACATTGGTACATAAATTTCTTCATAATTAAACACATTTAAATCCAAGAGACAACCCTAGACAATAGAATACCACAGTAAAAATAAAACATATTTTAAGATTATCCAATCAGTAGACAATAGACAACTGGTGATAAAGGGGCAACATCACGAATAATATTGCTATTATTATACCGAACAAAGAGTGTAAATTCAAAGAGTAGAACGACCGACGCTTGAAGGTGTTGTTATGTGCAACATGTAGCCTTAATAAAGTGCAAATGCATTAAAGTGCCCATATATAATTATACAAAGTATTTTGTTCATAAAGTGCTAATGCAAAAATAAAAGGGAAGGAGAGAGAAAAAAAAAAAAAAAAAAAAAAGAATTTTTCTCTTTCCTATTCCTTTCTTCTTCCGCCTGTATAAAGTAACTAGTGCCATAAAGTACTGGTATATAGGAACAGAACTGTTAACATATTAAAGGTACTTAGCAATTAGATATAACATAGCATACAAATACTTATATTTCCTCTTATATAAATGTAATGCCATCTTTTAATTAGCTAGGATATAACAATCACCTTCCTTTTAATAGTTCAAGCTGGTCAAGATATTTCCAATTCCTTTCGAATCTTGCAGTTGCACCCACTCTACCTGCATAGGCTCTCTCAAAATTATAAGTTCTCTTCATTTTATTAACCCACTTAACATGGCAAGGACACACCGTGGATTTCCAATTTTGCAGAATCAGAGACCTTGCTACGACAGAGGAAATAAAAATAAACACTTCTTCTGATTCATTGAACTTAGTCCTGTCTTTACTAATGCCAAAAAGGGCAACTTCCGCTTCTGGAGGAAGAGTTTTCCCTATTGCCAACTCCAGATCTGTAAAAATCTCCCTCCAGAAGGGTTCTAACTTTGGGCAAGAGAAGAAAATATGATGCCAGCCACCCTGTCCCCTAGTTTTGCATCTAAAACATTTATTTTCGTATTCGGGGAACATCTCAGAGACACGATGGAGCAAGGCCAGGAGTGCTAATATGAAAGAGGCAGAGGACCAAAATGACAAGGGGATTGCCTTCAAAATGTACCTCCAGTTTGGGAGGTTCCAGGAATTTTAGGCCCACAGCTTCCCCAGGAAGTGACCATGAATTGCTTGGTGAACTAACAGTAAGAGCATGGAGAATTTGAGATTTCAGGATGAAATCGAAAAGCAAAACGTATTGTGGGTTTAGAATGACAATTTGTGCTGAATGTATTGCTTTAAAATTAGTACTGTGTGAGGAAGTCATTTGCAAAAGATATATTTTTGTGAAAGAGATAGTGTAGAACTCAAGTGTAAAAGGTGTGCGTGTTTTAGTCCAATAAACACTTGATAATTCTAATTACGGCAATTGTTGCGAAAGACCACTTATGGACCACACCAAAAACTTACAGTGAGTTTATGTCAGACCACTGCTTACATTGGTTGGCTTTGCCACCCATTTGTTTGCTTCTTATTCAATGGCTAGTCTTCATCTGCTTGTTTTTGTCCCTCGAATGGAGGTTATCCCCCTTATGCCGTCCTTTTGATTGACTGACTTGTATCCTTTCACTGCTTACATTCAGTGCATGTGTTTCCCAGCTGTCACCTTGGTGCACTTCAGCCAACCCAAATACTGGCACCCCATGTGCTATCTGTTGCTCTCTCATCCTCCACATGGTCTCCTGAGCTCATGTTCCCTGCAATATTGCTGCTTATTTCTCCCTTTTTCAGCGTCATTTTTTATTAGGTCTCGTGGCGTTAACCGCGCGTAAGCGCGGTCTCGCCAGAGACCTATTGTCAGCGACACAGCTTTCCAGGAGACAGGAGCTGGCCGCGCGCATCTTGAAGAAGGCCATCGGAGCGGGCCACGCGCACGCGCACGCGCACGCTGTGGCCATCTCCTGTTTCCTGGGAAGCGCAAACACACACGCATGCGCAGACACACACACGAGCGCCCATACACACACGCACACATACAGAGACTTCCCCCCCGCCCGCACACATACACACACGCGCGCACACACACACACACACACACACGAGCGCACCAAGACCCCCCTGCCGCCGCCTAGAAATGTGAGCACCAACCAAAAAGGTTTCCCATGCTCTAGCAGTCTTGTGCCCTGATGGCTCTCTCGCTCTGGGCCCCCACCGCTCCTCACCTGCCTCACCAGTTCTCCAAATTGTGTTCTACTCTATGTAGCAGAGAGAGGTCAAAATGTCACCGCCGGCCGCTCGATGTCTAGCGCGGCTCACAGTCCGCGAGCGGCTCATCAGTGCCCAACAGCTCCTGCATAAAATTGTCGCGGTGGTCAATGCTTCCGCGCTCAGCTGTGGCCCCAGCAGCAACCAGGAAAATCACGGAGGCACGGGCCTGGGGCACTCTCTTCGCTAAGCAGAGTTAGCGGTCATCGTCAGGTCAGGGCTGGGGTCGGGGCACCCGCACAACTCCGGGTCCATGCCACACTCTGGCACCAGCTCACAACGGCAGTCGCAGGTTGGGCCGTGCGCAACACTCCGATGTTGGGTGGCTGGGGCTCCGCGGTCCACTGCAGCTCCGGAGGTCACAGATTGCAGCCCAGGGTATGTGGTGACCGGGACGACAGGTAGAATATAGCGGATTTAGGATTTACAGCAGGATTGTGTAGGATTACTGCGGGGCTACGTGAGCCGGGCTAAGACACGTCCCCCATGCTGGTTGTCATTGCACGCGCAAGTCTTGTTTTTCAAGCAATCGCTTTGTCTGCCGTGCCTCCCGGGCTCGCTGCGAGAGGGAGCTGTGAATAATAACTGCCAGTAGACCCGTGCTGAGGTGCATCATCAGAGCTGTGTGACTAATAACTGCGTCAGCCCAGTTCTGAGGTGCATCATCAGAGCTGTGTGAATAATAACTGTGTCAGCCCCGTGCTGAGGTGCATCATTAGAGCTGTGTGAATAATAATAAATGTAAGCCCGTGCCTGAGGTGCATCATCAGAGCTGTGTGAATAATAACAGCTGTGAGCCCGTGCCTGAGGTGCGTCATCAGAGCTGTGTGAATAATAACTGCGTCTGCCCCGTGCTGAGGTGCATCATCAGAGCTGTGTGAATAATAAATGCGTATTTATTTATTTATTTATTTATTGTGACTTGTATAGCGCACTATAACCCAGGGGTCTCTAAGCGCTTTGTTAGGGTCAGCTAGACAATAAAAAGATGCATCAGATTACATTTAGCGGCCACCCCACGCTTGCTGGAAAAGCACAGTTTTTAATTGCTTGCGGAAGGGCATTAGTTTCTTTTCATTGCGGAGTTTCAGCGGTAATTTATTCCACATAGCTGGCAAAGTATGTGAGAAAGCACGCCCACCCACGGTAGACAGTCTACAGCGTGGCTGAACCAAGTATATGGAGTCAGCAGATCTAAGCACCCTCCCTGGTTTGTAAAGGGACAGGCGAGATTTCAGATAGGTGGGTGCTCTGCCATGAAGCGCTTTGTGTACAATGCAGAGCCCCTTGAACATTAGTCTCTGCCTCACTGGCAACCAATGGAGTTCCCGCAGGAGGGGGGATGCCTGGGTACTCCTTGGTTTCTTAAAAATGAGCCTAGCAGCATCGTTCATGACCGTCTGCATTCTGTTTAAGAGGCCCTGTGGGAGTCCTATATACAATGAATTGCCATAATCCAGCCTGGCCAAAATCATTGCAGAAACCGCGCTCCTTAAGGTGGAAAAAGAGAGCAGCGGGGAAACTTTCCTGAGTTGGCGAAGGAAGCCGACGCAGCAGCCCACCACAGCTGTGACTTGCTTTTTCATGGACAGCTTACTGTCCACCTGGATGCCCAGGCTCTTAACCACCTCAGCCGGTTCTGGAGGCGTACCCAGCTCCCCAGGCCAGAAACGGTCACACCAAGGGTTGCCAGCGATGGTAATCGGCAACACCTCGGTTTTGTCCGGGTTGATTTTTAGGGAGTTGCCGGACATCCAGTTAGCTGTGCTTCTCAGAATGTTTTGCAGTCTGGTAAAGGCATTCTGGCTGTCCTCCAGCTGGATGATGATCTGGGTGTCGTCTGCGTAGTTATACACCTGACAGTCCATTTGATTAAGCATTCGAATCAAAGGCTGTAGGTATATGTTGAACAATAGGGGTGACAGAGCAGACCCTTGTGGGACTCCGCAAGTGATCGAGGTTGCGGTAGAAAGCATGTCACCTAATTGCACTTTCTGCGTCCTCCCTTGAAGGAAGGATGTGAACCATGCCAGTGCTATGCCCTGAATGCCGAAATCCCTCATCCGCGACAGTAGTTGTTCATGACACACAGTATCAAATGCCGCGGAGAGGTCCAACAGCACCAGGGCCCCCGGGATTTTCTTGTCTGCTCTGTTCCTAAGTTCATCTACGATTGACAACATAACCAGCTCCGTGCTGTGGTTCGCACGGAAGCCTGCTTGATTCGGCTCTAGCAGCATGTTGCTTTCCAGATGTTCTGAAAGGGTGATAAGGACATGCTGCTCCAGAACCTTCGCCAAGAATGGTAACTGGGAAATCGGTCTGAAGTTCTTCAGACATTTTGCGTCTGCCCCCGGTTTTTTTAGCAAGGCAATCAGACGAGCTTCCTTGAAGGCAGATGGCACTTGACCAGTTTGTAGAGAGAGGTTCAGGAGACTCAGCACGTCATCCTCAATGCCCGGGAGTGCGAGTTTGAACACTTCAGGTGGGCATGGATCCGATCTAGAGCCGGACTTAACCCGTCCCGTGAGGGAGACTAAACTATCCTTAGTAATCAAGGGTAGATTAGAAAGCGGGATTGTAATTGGCAGTATGGCTGGGACATCCACCGGTGGACAGTCAATTTGCGAGGTTGCCGCAATTTCAGTGACCAAATCAATGACTTTGTTGGTGAAGAAATCCTGGAACTTCTGACAATCCTCCTGACTAAAGTCCGGGGACTGTTCCTTGTTTTTCCTGAGCTCCGTAAGGACTCGGAAGACTTCTTTCTGAGGGTTCGTAGCCGAAGAAATCCTCTCCTCGTAGAACTCGGACTTCCTGGCTATAATCGCTTGCTTATAACCAGCGAGAGCCCGTAAATAGTTGCTACGAGAGTCAGGACTGTAGTTTTTCCGCCAGGATCTTTCCAGTTTACGTAGCCCACGTTTCTGAGCTCTGAGTGACTCATTATACCACGGGGCCCCTCGTTTCCTATCCGAACGGTTCACCCTACAGATTGGTGCAACTTTGTCTGTGGCATTCTGAAGTTTGTCCAGGAGTGCCCCACAGAGGGCCTCTGGGTTGAGGGGGCGATTGTTGGCAAGGGGGTTGGTGCGAAGTAAATTTATCATTTTGTCCCCATCAATCTTATTCCACTTCCTAACTGCCTTCCATCCTCCTTTAGTTGTTGTTTTCTGTCTGTCCGCCAAAACCTTGCCTCTCACCAAGTGGTGGTCAGACCATGCGCATGGCTGAGCCGCAGCCATGTCCTGAACAGGAACTGTCGTCCACACCAAGTCTAGGGTGTGTCCCTTAGCATGTGTTGGGCCTCTTACTTGTTGAACCAGGTCTAATGAGGTTAGCGCCTCATCGATCTGTAACGCCTGACCATCTTTTGGGACCTTCTCCCAATGGTAGTTAAAATCCCCCATTATCATTACCTTGTCATATCTTGAGCGTATGTCCTGTGCCAGTCTTATGAACAAGTCAGGGAAGTCAGGCGTGGTCCACGGAGGGCGATAGACTAACATAATCAGCAGACAATCCGTTCCTGATTGCAGCTTAACGCCCATCACTTCCGCACCTGCTAAATTTTCCATCAAGACCCTTTCGACCAATAGGCGTGAGTTGTACAGGAGGGCAACACCTCCCCCCCTCTTGGCTCCGGGTCTATTATGGAAAAGTGCCGAAAAGTCGGGTGGTAGGGAGGCAACGAGATCCGGCATAGAAGAGTCCTCTAACCATGTCTCGGTGAGTCCCAGGAGATCTAGTTCTCCTCCTTCTAGAAGGGTAAACACCTCTAAATTGTGTCGTTGCAGGGAGCGTGTGTTAAGTAGGCCAAAGCGTAAGCCTCGGGCCTGACTTAGCACCTCCCGACCCGACTGGGGAGTAGGGGCAGACAGGAGTCTCTCGCGCACAAGAATGGCAACACATTCTGGGCTAATATCAAGATTGCAGGAGTTCAAAGACTCCAACTCACCTCTGGTGTATACCAAGCGAGAACCAGGGATCGTGGCCCCGGGTCCCGTCTGGTCCCTGATGGGCACAGATGGGCTTGCCTCTGGCGAGCCTCCGGCGCGCCCACGCTGCGCGCATACGCTGCGCGCCTGCATGAGGGCAGGGTCAAGTAGCCTCGAGCGTGCAAGGTGGCCAGGCAGCAACTAGGCTGTCAACCACAATGGCGTCCCAAAGCGGCGCTTCCTCCCCCAAGATGGCTCCCGCCCCAAGAAAGCAGCTAAAGACCCGCTCAACAGCGGTGCAATCTCCGATTAGAGTGTGGGTATGTCCTAACTCAAACCCCACCAGAAAACAGGACCCTTCGATTAATTTTAAAAAATGAAAATTAATTAATTATTTCCGCGTTTAAAAAGCGCTGTGCTCGCGCTAGTTAGCAGCATGTAAATTCTATCAGGAGCAGCCTCAATATCGCGGCGCTTACCTAGCAAGAAGAAGCCCTGTGCTTCTCAGCTTAAGTAGCCTCGAGCGTGCAAGGTGGCCAGGCAGCAACTAGGCTGTCAACCACAATGGCGTCCCAAAGCGGCGCTTCCTCCCCCAAGATGGCTCCCGCCCCAAGAAAGCAGCTAAAGACCCGCTCAACAGCGGTGCAATCTCCGATTAGAGTGGGTATGTCCTAACTCAAACCCCACCAGAAAACAGGACTCTTCGATTAATTTTAAAAAATGAAAATTAATTAATTATTTCCGCGTTTAAAAAGCGCTGTGCTCGCGCTAGTTAGCAGCATGTAAATTCTATCAGGAGCAGCCTCAATATCGCGGCGCTTACCTAGCAAGAAGAAGCCCTGTGCTTCTCAGCTTAAGTAGCCTCGAGCGTGCAAGGTGGCCAGGCAGCAACTAGGCTGTCAACCACAATGGCGTCCCAAAGCGGCGCTTCCTCCCCCAAGATGGCTCCCGCCCCAAGAAAGCAGCTAAAGACCCGCTCAACAGCGGTGCAATCTCCGATTAGAGTGTGGGTATGTCCTAACTCAAACCCCACCAGAAAACAGGACCCTTCGATTAATTTAAAAAAATGAAAATTAATTAATTATTTCCGCGTTTAAAAAGCGCTGTGCTCGCGCTAGTTAGCAGCATGTAAATTCTATCAGGAGCAGCCTCAATATCGCGGCGCTTACCTAGCAAGAAGAAGCCCTGTGCTTCTCAGCTTAAGTAGCCTCAAGAGTGCAAGGTGGCCAGGCAGCAACTAGGCTGTCAACCACAATGGCGTCCCAAAGCGGCGCTTCCTCCCCCAAGATGGCTCCCGCCCCAAGAAAGCAGCTAAAGACCCGCTCAACAGCGGTGCAATCTCCGATTAGAGTGTGGGTATGTCCTAACTCAAACCCCACCAGAAAACAGGACCCTTCGATTAATTTTAAAAAATGAAAATTAATTAATTATTTCCGCGTTTAAAAAGCGCTGTGCTCGCGCTAGTTAGCAGCATGTAAATTCTATCAGGAGCAGCCTCAATATCGCGGCGCTTACCTAGCAAGAAGAAGCCCTGTGCTTCTCAGCTTAAGTAGCCTCGAGCGTGCAAGGTGGCCAGGCAGCAACTAGGCTGTCAACCACAATGGCGTCCCAAAGCGGCGCTTCCTCCCCCAAGATGGCTCCCGCCCCAAGAAAGCAGCTAAAGACCCGCTCAACAGCGGTGCAATCTCCGATTAGAGTGTGGGTATGTCCTAACTCAAACCCCACCAGAAAACAGGACCCTTCGATTAATTTAAAAAAATGAAAATTAATTAATTATTTCCGCGTTTAAAAAGCGCTGTGCTCGCGCTAGTTAGCAGCATGTAAATTCTATCAGGAGCAGCCTCAATATCGCGGCGCTTACCTAGCCTAGTGTAGGCCCCGTGCTGAAGTGCATCATCAGAGCTGTGTGAATAATAACAGCTGCGAGCCTGTGCCTGAGGTGCATCATCAGAGCTGTGTGAATAATAAATGCGTCAGCCCCGTGCTGAGGTGCATCATCAGAGCTGTGTGAATAATAACAGCTGTGAGTCTGTGCCTGAGGTGCATCATCAGAGCTGTGTGAATAATAACAGCTGTGAGCAACAGCATACTCTTGCACACACTCTCACTGCTCACCAATTCAAAGTTTGCAAAAAATTTTATGCAACACATTGTCATACACAATGCCAATAACTCAAACTTTAATGCTGCGAGACCTATTGCATTGTAAATGCTTGTTTCTTTACTTTTGCTAATCAGCCTAAACACTCCACATTGCTTCCCTCCATCCACCTCCATTCATTTCTGTGCTGCTCCCATACCACTTGCAATGTTTTTCTTAAAACATTTTTTTTCATGAGGGCTCAGCATCTTTGATTAGCTTACCAAGTTGATCTTTTTTCAGAAATGCACTTCTGTGAAAGTTATGATTTTTTTTATATTTACCGCTCCAAGTAGCGTTCAAACTCCTGGCTCATTAAATCAAAAAAAAATTAAAATGCCAAAGCCATCAATCAGTAGGCACACATGCATGGTGGCACATGCGTGCACCTACTGAATGACGCAGCGCCTGTAGTGTCATGTACGTGCTCATGGGGAAGTCACTTTTTGGGGGGATTCTGTACAACACTAGCAAAGCAAATAGGTCACAAATGCGAAACCTACTATCTTTGCCAACGTTTACACAAGATAGTCATAGCATTCACAGTGTACCGACAGGGGTAGCAGCAAAGAAATATTGATTAATGGATTGCATCTTACAATACAGATGGGACTCCTAGGGTCAGAAGTACAACTGTTTTTAGAGTTTGCAAACAGGAAATCGGGCCAAATGCGACCCCTAAAAGGGGTTGTAGCATGTATCAAACATATTTTGCGAGTCGGTAACCTATTACCGACTCGCAAAATAGGTTTTGTGAGTCACTATTAGGAAAGGGGTGTGCCAAGAGCATCCCTTCCTAATAGAGAGTCGCAGGGGGGTGTAAGATTGTTTTGCAACAGTAAATGCAGTCGCAAAACAAATGGATTTACCACCAATTTAAAATTGGTGGTAAGCTAGTCGCCAACAGGAAGGGGTCCTGAGGGGACCCCTTCCCCTTTGTGATTTGCAGCAAAAATGTTGTTTAAGAACAGGCAGTGGTTCTATAGGCCACTGCCTGCTCTTAAAAAATTAAACTAAACGTTTCATTTTTATATATCAATGTATCCCATTTTCCTTTAAGGAAAACAGGCTGTATGTAAAAAAATAAATACCTGCTTTATCGGAAAAGCAGTCACAGACATGGGGTTCTGCTGACCCCAGCAGGCCACAATCCCTATGAGTGCTGGCTATTCCCATAGGGTTGCAAAGTGAGACCTGCCTCATGAATATGAATGAGGCAGGTCCTTTGCACCCATTTGGGAATCGCAAACAGTGTCTCAGACCCTTTTGTGCATCAGTGTTTGCAATGTGTGAGTCACATAACATCCAAAATTGCGAGTCGCAAACAGGGAGGGTCGTACATATGGCCCTTAGCTGTCCACGATTCTTCCTTCAGGTCCCATACATTTAGTAAAGCACCATAACAATCTTAAATGATCGTGCACTACTATAAAAAAAAACTGTGAAAAATATATACACTTATGAGAAAATATATGCTGGAAGATAGAAAATGGGCTCATAAAATGCTCCCAGCAGCATTAATAATTTAGCTATTAAACGCAACATTTAATACTTCTGCCTTGTAGACTTTCCAAAACAAGTTCTCCTTGTAACTTTTGATAAACGTTTTAAGTAGTCAGTTTGAAAAGTTTGTCAAAGTTTACAAGGAGAACTTGTTTTGGAAAGTCTCGAAGGCAGTAGTATTAAAATGGCCTAGGGCAAGAACTCCTGTGCCTTCACCCATCCACACCCTTTCCTTACCTTCTCCAAGCTGCCCTCGATCTTTACTGTTGAGGTAAATACCACAGGTTTCCCGAACCGCACCAACAAAAGTGAGCTGTACTACTGGGTACAGTAGATCCACTACTAAGGTGTCAGGATTTGTGATGCTCATTGACTGCTCCTTATAGACCTCTGCTGAGCTGTCTGTAGTTTAACCTGAACTGTGCCTTCACTGTTTCTGGCAGGAACCCACAAACCATTTACTGTGGTGGCTGGATGTCCCCGAATTGTGCTTTTTCTACCACTTCTGAGGGATCCAAATGACCCCTCCATGGGTGAGATCTATAGATTTCTTTGGGTTGTGCCTGCATATTTTTGGGAACTACAAAATGCCATATGAAGCTAATTTTGTCTCGTGGATCGCACCACCAACGAAGCTAGGTAGTGCTCGCACAACCACACTGCCACTGCTGTTCAATCAAGTAAATACAGTAAATATCATTTGTAAGAAACTGGCTAACTGATTGAGGGGGGTGAGACCCTACAAGCAGCAGCCACAATCATTGACAGTGTGAATTCACAAGCAAACCCCAAATTAGCCTGTGCTTAATTCTCTGGTAGCTTGGCACAAACACAGTCAGGCATAACTTAGAGGCAATGTGTAAAGTATTTATGCAGCACTTCAAACAATAATTAAGAGGAGAAACACACCACAAGAAAAATAAAATCCCAAACCAATTTAGAAAAATTGAGTAAAATGTAATAAATAATTTAAGACAAAAATCCAATCAGTAGAATCGGAGATATGTAATTTTAAAGATTCAGTGAAAATAGCTAAAAAGCACAAAGTGCAACTCGCGGTTATCTGGTTGTGCAAGACTGCATGAAAGTCACAAGTTCAGGTTCAAGTCGACCGCGATGGCGCGCGGGCTGGAAACAGGGACCAGGTTAGACCCCTTGAAAGAGTTACCTTCACGGTCCAGTGCAAAGAGTTCTGTGTGCGTTGAAAGAGACTGTGACGAGCTGGGAGAACGTCACTGATGGCTGTTGAAGTAGCTCGTAGAGCAGATTGGACAGCATTGACGGTCATCGCTGTAGCGCAATGATCCCATCAGGCATCGCGGACAGTCATTGCTAGAGCTTCGCATTGGCGATTACCACAAGTTGTCGATACCTTAGCGCAAAGTGCAATTCTTGCACAGCCAGGAAGTCACTGTAGCGTGAAGAGTTGGGTTCCGGGAACTTCGCGTTGGTGAGTGGCAAGATCTTGGTGAGAACAGGCCTGGTCGCGAAGAGTCCAAAAACTTCAGGAGAGCTCAACTAAAGCCACACCAAGGGTCCAGGACCTTGGAGGCACCAGTTCGGTGTTAGAAACTCCGTCCAGTAGAGGCCAGCAGAGGTCAAGCAGGTTCAGTTGCAGGTCCAGGCAGCAGGTCAGCTGGGCAGTTGTGGGGAGCCTCTGGAGCTTGTTATGTCCCTGTAGCTCAGAACAGGATGTCAGCTGGCTCTACCTGCACCCTTCAACCCATGCAGAACTGACTCCAAGGGTCAGTATTCCTTCTCAGCAAGCAGGGCAGCAGAATGGCAGATTGGCAGTCCCTCTGGCAGCAAAGCAGCACAGCAGACCTCATTCTGTAGCATCCACAGGTCCAGGAGCATACTGAAGAGCTGGGTCTGATGGTCCAATATTTAAGTCTGGTGTTCACTTTGAAGTAGGAGAAGTTTCTAGAGTAGACCACCCTAAAGCCGACAGGTTTAACACCATATGACACAGTCCCTAACCCTCAGTCATATTTCTATAAGCTTGTACACACATATTAGCAGTATCATGTCCACCACAAGACTACCAGATGACATGTTGGATCCGCATGCATCTCATGCAACTCTTCCCCTAACGGTCATACACCAACCATACACCTCTCCAACCAAACATGCAGGTCCACCTGTGATTACTTTGCACAGTTAGAGTGCCACTAACCCATATTAAAGTCTGTTGCACGCTACAAGGTTAGCTAAGGCGAACTTTATTCTGCTACCCTGTGGCAGGATTAAAAACAGATAGCTTGCAATATAGCTGCCAACATTAGAGACAGCTGCATTTGGAAATGATCAACATGTTTCGGCCTCAAGACCAATATAAGTGTCTTGACCTTCATCAGGATCTAATTTCAGCTACTGCAATCAGTGAATATATACAATAGTGGATGAAATCACAATAGATAACAGTATGTAATACCGAACCTGTTGTCCTGTTGTTCAGTAGATTAGACTGTGGATCTATGTTAGGACAGCTCACACTCTACTTTGTCTGTTCAAACTCTTTGAGCAAACCCCTTGTTACCTCTAACGATGCTCATACTCTCTTCTATTCCTGGCCCTAACGCCACCAACTTTATTTATTAGGCTGGTTGGCGTATGTACCTTTGGCTCATAGCCCAGGAAAGATGCAGTAAATTTCCTGACTTTTGTAGGTGAGTCTCACATTTATAACCACTCATTACTGTTCTAGGCTGGTTTGTTTACATCATGTGATATACTGTTTGCCTTTCTGTGCAGTGGTTCTACCATGCGTTATATATTTATTTTCCACATTGTAAATGACACTGTACACTGTCTCTTTGTTTCAAGACAGGTTCCACCGTCGAGTCTACTGAACAACAGGAGAACTGGATCAGTATTGCATATTGTTGTCTATTGTGATTTCATCCACTATTGTACATATATTCACTCATTGCAGTAGCTGAAATCTGATCCTGATGAAGGCCACAACACTTATATAGGTCTTTTGACTCATGAATAGGACCCGTGGGTTTTTTCTGTGTTTGGCAACACACAGTTGTGCCTGTGCACCTCAATCATGACATCGCTGCTAAGTGGTTGCATCTTATGTTACTGACACATTCAGCCAGAAATGTTTTTCAGCCATGAGCATTGTGCGTTCAGAGAAGCAGGGTGTGTATAGTCACTTCGGGGCACTATGGCAGTGTAAATGCTATTTCTAGAAAGTACATTCGGGAATCTATTTCATTACATGAGCACAGCCAATCCGTTTTATATTGCCCTAAATTGTCATTCAAACTTTCACACTGAATACCTTAAAATCTCACACATATGAATGCTAAAAACCTGGAAATGTCACACAAAAAAATTACATTTGAAAACTTGGCAGCTATGGCCACCAATCCTTCTGAGTGTGATAAAAAATGCCATGAAGCTCAGAGATTGTGCCTACAGTTCAAGTGCCTAGAGGCAATTACGTTTGCGCTACATATAGAGTATTGTTTCTATTATTATCAACAGTTATTTATCATCAGGCACTAACACCAGACAGACGTAAAAACAGGGAGCCATGTAGGACTGCACACAGCACATCCAAGGGGTCTAAACAAAAATGCTCCCACTCTGGCTCAGGCTTTCAACACAGAGCTAAAGATAGCCTCTGGACCTCGGCCAAAAGGCCCTATCTTCAGTAACACAGGCCTGCCAGCACTGCAAACTATTCAGTGGAAACTGAAAGCACATTTCTGGACCAGGAAATGGTCCCTTGGCCAGGCTGAATGCCGAAGGCCATCCTACTGTCAAAGCATCAACAATCAGCGCTATTCTGGGCTTATGCACTGTGCACTCACTCCAGCATTTATAAACTAGAACTAATAAAGCATTAACCCCTACCATCGAGAGGGAAAAGATCACAATGCGCAGAGCCAGCGGTAAGGGTTTAAACACTACAGAGCTACACAGATCCAAGTGCTTAAAAGCTAACACCTTCCTCAACAAAAGTGCTTAACCCCTTGGACGCTGATGACGGAACCGCTCCGTCATCAGCTGCGGGTGCGCTGTGCTGATGACGGAGCGGTTCCGTCATGGCCCGCTCTGAACGCCTGCGCGGCGCGGATTCCGCGCCGGCGCTGAGCGTTCTATTGAGCGGGGCGGGCCATGACGGAACCGCTCCATCATGAGCACAGCTCAACCGAGGCTGGTGACGGAGCGGTTCCGTCACCAGCATGCGGCCGCCCCGCCCCCTTAGCACTGCGGCGGAATAGCCGCCGCAGTGAAGGGGTTAAACACTAGGACTCTACATAGACCTCAGTGCTTAGAAGCTGGGGCTCTGGAGACATCTGTCTGCTTAGACACTTGAACCCTGAACCAATCGCGGTTTACATGGCAAATGCTGTAAACAGTGGCAGCTCCTCCGCTAAGGCAGAGAAGCGTCTCCCCACTGCCAGGAGCAGCAAAGAAAGGGAATAATAAAATGATAATAACGGAATGTTATAATCATTTTATTTTTATCTCTTGCTGCGGCATCGCGTGAGGGGGCGGAGCTGCAGGGGAGGAGTGGTAGAACTCCCCTGTTCTCCATGTAGGCTGCACTACAGCCTCTGCATGGAGAACATGCCAACCCTTATAGCCCTTGGCTGAGCGCAGTGTAAAGGCGCACAGACCAATAACAACGCTGCATTGGATTGGCTTAGGGGTGGGAGGCTGGGTGCCTGCTTCCTGTTCCGACCTGGAGTTGGACACATGTGAGCAGGAGAGAAGACGCGGGATCGGGCAGCAGCAAGGTAATTAAAAAAAACAATAATTTTTAAGCAGCGTGCGAGCCTAACACCCCCCTCCCACCCGCGAGCAGTGCGGCCCGCTTCTGGCTGTAGAGCCGTCGGATCCGGGCAAACACCAGGAACTAGGCACTCTGATCTATGACAAGCAGGAGGTTTAAAGCACTAGTGAATACGAGCTATCTTCCTGCACAGACATTAGTGCATATAAGATGTCCATGTACATAGAAGATATGCGCTATGCAAATATTTGTGCTTAGAAGTACGGGCTCAGCACGCATCTGTTTGTTTAGAAGCTGCGGATCCATGAAGATTCACATGCTTAGAAAGCTTGTTACTCAACAGGCCCAAAAACCTAGAGGCTGGCACATAGCACATACCCACCTATGTAGGAGTGAGGAGCTAGAATCTAGCACAGATCCACCTTTCTAGAAGATGGGGCTCCATATCTAAGTACTTAGCATCTTGAAATCCAAACAGATGTATGGCTTCAAAAACTAAGCACCGCACAGGCCTTTAATCCTAGAATCTTTCATTAGTAGCACACTTATCTAGAGTTTAGAAATGCTTCTCTTCAAAGTGTGCCCCCATAATTCAGAATGTTGCACTTCTCATTAGTATTACTTTGAAGTTTCAACTTCTCAGTTCTTTAATTATTTTAGTCTTTACTTTATCACCTTCACATTCCCTCATTGTATTTATTTTAGTCAACATTTACGTTCCTCTTTGTAGGTTGAGCCTACCAGACAGAGCAAGCTTTCTTGGAACAAAAGACCTACTACCAGCTCCCAAGAACTTCGAGTGATCTTAAAGCCCCCCCCCCTACTGTTAACCAATGGTTGGCTATATTGTCACTCTCCTTCGCTTGCTTCTTATTCAGTGCTTGTCTTGTCCATCCTAGGTTTGTCCATCCCCGGGAACATGGCCTCCTACCTTGTATCCTCCCACTGATCACTTACATGGAACAACTTTTCTTCTTTTTGTTTAAGTGCCCCATGAGAATGCATGTGTTTCCCAGCTGGCTCCATTCTGTGCTTCTCTCAATGTACTCTCTTGCCCATGTGGTTCTTTCCCCACTCCGTGTTGCTCTCGCTCTTGTGTTTCTTCCTTTTCCACAGTGATGTTCTCTCCCTCATGTGCATCTCCAAACCTTCCTTCTTGCTCCATCCCTCATGAGCTTCGATTTCCTCACTCACCCCACGACACCTGCTCTTCTCAATTGCCCTCCTTTCTCCTCCCTCCCGATACTATTTTGTTTTGTTTCATGTTTTTGTTTTTGGAGGTCTAGACAGGCCTTCCACTTGAGAAACAAGTGATTTTTCATTTTCATATATTTTTATATATTTTACCGATTCATCTTGGATTAGTAAATTTAAAAAATGGAGTATGCATCATGCTTATCCGTTATAACCCATACGTGCACCTACAAAATGAAGTGGCCAAACCAGCTATATAATCGGGTCTTTTTTCTTTTAGTTCATGCCTCATAGCGTGAACAAAAAGCATTAGTGGAGCAGATAGATCTCAAAGGAAAAACCTAGTGGGTTTGCCAATGCTTGTTCTTACCTTTTCACCCTACCCCCGGTCTCCTTTGGAGTTGCTATTTTCTTTTTTTATATATAAGATGAAAGCCACCATAACCCACATTTTTCCTCCACCTCTTCTTTTAAACTGCTTTTCCTCCTTTCCCTTTGTGCCCGTATTTCCTCAAATTCCTTTTGCTGTTGAATTGATAAATATGTCAGTTTTCATTTTGAAGTTAAACTTTAGAAGTAATACATTGGGAAGTAAAAAAGACTGAAATATTGAGGTAATGCCATTTAACCAGTGGCATAGTGGAAAGACGGGATCTAGTTGCTCAAAATGAAAAGAGAAGATGGCGTTATAAACTGGGAAAAGAAGGAGATGAATATAGGAGTGAGGTGTATCCAATGAGGAAAAATCAAGATCATTATATCGCATCTGGGCAAAGGGTCAGGGCCTGCTGGGATTGCACATGTTTTAGCCTATTTTGTCAGTGGTCACTGGACCTTTCGACTTTGAAATCAAAGCATAGAAAAACATGTGAGAAGACAAAAAGGGACATTTGAGACAACAAGTACTCTAAAATACGAAACTTCAATGGACAGATGATAATCTAACCCCCAGACGAAAACATGAGAACTCAAAGCCTCAAGGAGTATTCAAGACTCCACTGCCACTTAAAACATTTAAGAGTCACTTATCCCTTAGCATACACCAGGTCTCAAGGCTCTTCAAGACTCTGAATACCCGAGGGCCTGGGATGACACACCAGAATTCAAGGCCTCAAAGTACACCTGAGAATCAAGGCCCCTAAAGACACAAAATAACTCAAAGTTGAAAGGACACGGAGAACCCATGTCGTGAAAGGTACTTCCCACCTCCAGGGCTGTGTGTTTACAAATGAACTAGGATACATTTTCAGCCAGGCAAAAAATATATTCTGACACTGGGTCCAGGGATCGGACTGACCGTAGCGGGCACCGGGCATTTCCCTGGTGCGTCGCCATGGTGGCGGCTGGTTTTGGGCCACTAGGTGGGGCGTTTTCGTTACCGGGGGCCAGTTGTGCAGCAAGTGTAGTGCTTTCCACGCATCCTAATGCCAGCTTTTTGTGCAGGGTATAACAAGCCTCTCACATTTTAGCTCCCAAAAGGGGATGCAGTATTCTACCAAGACTAACTTTTATTCTTTTCAATTCTGATACCAAAAATCCTCTCAAGACTACCCACCCCCTGCTAAAAAATACACAGTTGAAAAAAATATTGGAAATTAACTGCAGTCGCAGTTGGTAACCTTAGCAACAACCCTTCAAACTTTTTTTCTGTTGGGCAAAGGTTGATTGGTATTTTTTTTTAAAATAATATTGGACAAACTCAAGGGTGTACCAGCTATGGGTGATAAGAGCAAAGGAAATATTTACAGGGAAGAAGAGCACAAAAGTTACGATGCAAATGAGGAGTGAAGTATGCCAGCTCACTGTGACTTCCTGGAGTTATATGCCGAATGGGATCCACAAAACAAAACAAAAAAGTGTCTCTTGAAATTCAGGAATTGTAGCAGACTGGTCCTGATTCCCTTTGCTAGAGTTGTAACACACCTGATTGTGGTATAGTTCATAATCTGTAGAAATGTCCTAATATTCGCACATTTTGGCTTTAGATCAAAGATTTTTTGCAGACACACTTTTATTAATTTTTCCCTTTCAGAACGTTTATCACTTTTATATGATACATCTGAATGTCACCTATATCCATTCATGCCTTTAAGTAGCTGTTTGGAGGACTAATGCGTAGTGGGTTGCTCTGTGTTGATGCCTCCGTCACCCAGCATCAGTAGGTGGAACCTTGTGTTAGTCAGTATTCTGAATTCTTATGAAATGTTAAGATTGCGTTGTCGCAGGACGTCAGAGTGCTTAAGTCCTTTCAGGAGTCGGCAGAACGCAAGCTGGATGAGTATGAAAGTAGGGCCCGGCGAAACAACATCCGCATCCTGGGGGTGCCTGAGAAGTCAGAGGAGCCTGCCCCTGACTTATTTGTGGAGGATCTTATCCTCAAACATCTTCAGCCCAAAGGCCTCAGTAATTTCTTTACCGTTGAACGCCCGCCCAGAGTGCCCGGGGGGAGGCCGAAGCCTGGGGCCCCACCCTGTCCTATGATTGCCAGAATACTACATTTTAGAGACAGAGAACTTATCCTGCAAACAGCAAGAGTTGGAGGCCCCATCCATTTTGAGAACACCGCTCTGTCCTTTTTCCCGGATTTCACGCAGACAGTACAGTAACAGCGTAGTAATTTTCTAGCAGTTAAAAAGAAGCTGAGAGACAGGGGGTTAAAATATGCTATGAGGTTTCCCGCGCGTTTGAGAGTGGAAGTACGTGGGAAGGTTTGGTTCTTTGACAATCCGGATATTGTAGCTGATTGGCTTGACACTCTCCCTCGGGATGGAGAGGAGGCGGGGTCGGACCAGGAATGAGGAGGCTTTTGATCCCTTCGGAGTAACTTTCATTTTGTTGATTATTGGGGTCCATGGGGATATAGTACTGCATTAGGGCCTACCGGAAGTTTGGCACAACTATGGGCTCGGGAGGGATGCAGTGGTGTTTTGGGTTTGGGCGGGGGTGGCGAAGCGGGATCCTCTTCTAGTTTTTTTTTCTTTGAATTGTTAGGGGCGACAGGCACTCTGCAGTTTTCAGCTGGCAGTTTTGAGCCCAATGGGCAGGGCAGCAGGGTGGGGGGTAATTGGGGGGAAATGTTAATTTTTTATGTAAGTAGGTTTGTAGAGTTCATCAGCATTATATTTTCATTGAATAAACGGCATGTAGAGGGAGGCGGGGGTACTGGGTAGACGATGGGGGTAGTGAAATAAAAGTATTGAGTTGGAACGTTAACGGGTTGGGGGACAAATTCAAGCGGAGTGTTGTTCTTCAATTTCTCAAAAGGCAGGCGCCAGACGTGGCTCTGCTTCAGGAAACTCACTAGTTGGTAATGTATGCAACCCACTGCATAGAATGGGATATAAATTGATTGCACATTCGGTGTTTACATCAGGTTCTAGAGGGGTAGGAGTATTGATCTGCAAAGCATTTCCATTGGTATCACCTCCACTTGGGAACATGGTAGGGGCAGATATAGCGGAGTCACAGGCAAGTGGGAGGATCACCACATAACCTTCCTTCCCATCTATGTTCCTCCAGGTCTGCAGAACACGACCTTTGTTGACTTGGGGTCGGTCCTCCTTTCGCTCCCTAAGGGCCTTTTAATTTTGGGTGGCAACTTTAATGGGGTCGTCTCCGGTATGATGGACAGGCATCCCCCTCGAGAGATTGGGCGAGCGATGCAGTGGTTGCCTGATTTTATGGATCCAATGAGTCCGATTGATTGCTGGAGGTTGCTGTATCCGGACAGGAAACAATATACCTTTCAGTCTGGGGTGCACAACATTCTCTCTAGGCTGGATTACTGTCTGGTTCCAGCGGCTCAGGCTTCAAAAGTAACTTAAGTTGACCATTTGGTCAGAGGGATCTCAGATCATTCTCCATTATGGATTCATGTTGTTGTGAATCGTAGTCTGGCGGGACGAGTGGCCCCTATAAACCCCTGGTATCTGCGCAGCCCTAAGATTCGGAAGGACCTTCTTGCACAATTGGAAGAATATTTTGTTACTAATGTGGGCTCAGTCTCTTCCTCGCAGTACTTATGGGAGGCTTTTAAAGCTGTCATTAGGGGGCAGGCCTTATCACTGATAGCTGGTGCTAAGAAGAAGTAGAAGGAGGTGGTGGTGGAGTTAGAGACTGAAATTGAAGGGTTGGAAAGGGATTTGGAACTAGGGGTGATGCAATGTAAGCTTCATCGGTTGCGAATGAAACAGCATGACTATAAGGCTCTGGTCACAGATAGGGCAAAAACTCTTGGCAGAGAGCAGCAGGGTAGGCTTTACGATATGGGAGACAAAGCAGGGAAACTCATCGCGTGGTTGGACAAGAAGGACTGGGCTTGTCGGCTGGTCCCAGAGCTTGCTTCTGACGGAGGGGGGGGAGGGGGTGGGGGAGCTTACAGAACCACAGAGTATTGTAGATACATTTGCTAAACACTCCCAGACTGTTTATACTTCAGTCTCTCCTTATCCGGAGGCTGATTCCCATTTCCTACTCCGGGATATACAGCTCCCACATCTCTCCGCAGAAGATAAGGGCTTTATGGATAGTGATCTAACAGCTGACGAGATTGCTTCAGCTTTCCGTTCTTTAAACTCCGGCAAAGCATTAGGCCCCAATGGTCTCCCTATAGAGCTTTACAAGCTTAGGCCGGATCGCCCTGTGCCCTACCTGAAGGAAATGTTTCTGGAGTCAAGAGAAAGAGGGGCCCTCCCGCGAGACCAGAGGGTTGCATCGATAGTAGTGATACACAAGGAGGGTAAGGTTAAAACCAGTTGTGCCTCATATAGACCTATTTCTCTGCTCAATGCCGAGCCCAAGATTTTGGCCAAATTATTGGCAAATAGGCTGATCAAGGTCATTACTGGTCTGTTTCATGCCGACCAGTCAGGCTTTATGCCCCACAGAAATACGGCATTGAATTTACGTAGATTGCATGGAGTTCTGGCCAGGGCTCAGGCTCTGCAAGAACCGGCTATAATTGCGTCATTGGACACGACAATGGCATTTAATACGATTGAATGGCCGTATTTGTGGGCGATGTTGGCTAAATTTGGTTTTGGCCCCGGATTCATTGGCTGGATTCACCTGCTGTATTCGGAGCCACTCGCACATGTGGTAGTCAATAACAAAGTATCTGCTGCCTTTTTAATGGGAAGGGGAACCAGACAGGGTTGCCCGTTATCCCCCCTTCTTTTCGCATTGGGTAAAGAGCCTTTGGCTGCCTGCATACGTTGGGAGCCTTCAATCAGGGGTCTGCGATGGTCCGCCGACTGGGAGGACCGCATATCCCTATATGCAGATGATATCTTGCTTTATTTGGCCTCCCCCGTAAATCCCTTATTGTGGTTGTTGACATCCTTGCCTCCTTTGGGAGGAACTCTGGCCTTTCGATCAACTGGGTTTGTTTTAAAGGGTGACCCTCCGGTACCTCCTAGACACTGTCCGAGACAGATCAGTTTAGAAGGGTTTAAATAGCTGGGGATCTTTGTGTCCCTAGACTCAGCAGTTAGGTACTCGCGGAATCTACTTCCCCCTCTTTGTCAACTCAGGAGTGATATTGGTAACTGGAAGAAGCTTCATCTTTCACTCTTAGGCAGAGCAGACTTGTTTAAGATGATGGCTCTCCCATGCTTTATTTATGCCCTGCAAAATTCCTTAGATGTAGTGCCCTCTAGTTATTTCTGTGAAATTGGGAGTTTGCAACGTAGTCTACTGTGGGAGGGCGGGCCTCGCATTGCATTACACAAATTGACTGTTTCCTGGTACGACGGAGGTATCGCCCTCCCTGATTTTAAAAGATATTACTGGGCGGCCCACCTGGCGGCAATTAACCACTGCACATATGGCCGGGTTGATGACCCTGGCTACGCCATGGATAAACTACTTTTTCCAGGTCATAACTATAATAGAGCCTTATACTATCGACCCAACAGGATGCCATTGACGGGTCACACTAGGCATTCCGTGAAAGTCTGGCATTTGGCCACGGCCTCCTTGGGATGGAGCAATAGGTTGACCATGGCTACTCCGCTCTGGGACTCTGAGAGACTTGGAAAACTGTGGAAGACGAAAGGCTTCGATAGGTGGGAACTCATAGGTATCTCTACGATCAGGGACATTTGGGGGAAGAGGAAGATCAAATCATTCGAGGACATGCAGTCTGAATATAAACTTGCTTATTCAGAATACTTTCGATATAGTCAGGTTCGGCATTCCCTCCTGTCATTGTTGCCTGGTGAAGCAGAACGTTCAGAAGCTTCCCCTCTGGAAGATAGAATATTGGACGGCCATCTACCGGACAAAACCATCTCTCTAATATATAAAAAGTTGATTAATCACAGGACTGACTCTTTAGAAGTGCTTAGAGATAAGTGGACACGGGACGGAATAGAACTAGACGAGGAAGATTGGCAAACAGCTGTATCCTCCCCTAAAGAGATCGCAATTTCTGCTCGCCTCTGACTGATACAACTTAAGATTTTACATGGGATTTACCTTACGGGACCCAGGTTGGTCCATATGGAACTTTCGGAAACGGGGTTATATAAAAGGAACTGTGGTCTAATTGGTACCTTTATGCATATTATTTGGGAATGTACACATGTCACCGCATACTGGCGCGGCAAACATCACATTATACATAGAGTACTTGGAGTTACCCTTTCTCTGGAGGCTAGGAGGTGTGTGCTCAAAATATGAGAGCCTACACACCTACACAATTCGCAGACGCAATGGGTCACACTGGGGTGTATGATTGCCAAACGGAATATCGCCCAGTTGTGAGGGGCATAACGGCCCCCCTCCCTGGAAGATTGGGAAAACAACTTAGACTGGTGTATGTTCAGGGAGAAAACTAAGTATCTGGCGAGGGGAGGCCCTCGGAAATGGTCACTGGTCTGGGGGCCTTGGAACAGCTACAGAGGAGAAATTTGTACACCACCTGTAAGCGCTATCCCTGATGGTTCCCCCTCCCCATGAAATTCCAACATCGTATTGAATTTTGTTTACTCAGTTTATTTATTTGATTTATTTATAGATTTGTAACGCGCCGGAATCACACCCGAAGGTGTATCCCCGCGCAGTGCTGTCTGAGGGTGCAAGGAGAGAAGGCTCTAGTATTGAAACAGAGTGGTCTTAAGACTCTTTCTGAAGATTGAGTGGCTGGTGCACTGCCTAAGGGAGAAGGGAAGTTGCCCCGTGATGTATGCTCGGCTACCATGTTTACCCTCTGAAGTGAAATTATTGCTGATGTTTGTTTCAATAAAAAGAAATATAAAAAAAAAGATTGCGTTGTCAGTTGCGGGGCGTCTCCAAACTCGATAAGCTGCTGCGCAGTACCTGTTTGTTTTGACAATAAACTTCACTGTTACAAGAACGAAGGTTGGTCCACTTATTACAAATATATTGGCGACGATCTTCAGGTACTGCGGAACCCACAGAGCATCCTCGTTCCAGAAGAGTCATGGAAATTGTGTGTGGAGGAGCAGAGGAATTAACTTCAGCTTGTTGGAGCTTCTGTTCCTAAATGTCGGTGAGGTGGTGGACTAGAAAGCACATTGCCAGACAGGCTGGTGAGGTTCCGATCGTATTACTGTGTCCAGTGGTCGGATGTTAAAGAAATCAAATCTTGGCAGGAGCCCATGCGCAGTACTGGAAGCTTACCAGTTGTGATTAGCATTACAGTCTTTGCGCATTTCTCCCGGCGGCAGAGACTACGCAATACAGATGTCGGCTATTTTGGATCGTGGTTGGCAATGCAGTCTGTACATAGTTGGCACATGTCAGTGTCGCATTCGCAAAGTGCATGAATCGTAAACATTTTATGAAAATAATCAGTGCAGTGACGCTCACACCACCTGGTATGCAAGTGTCATTTGTGCATTTCTGGGGATATCATTAATGCAGTGATATGCACACCATTTACAACGGAAAAGATTGAACTTTGCAGCAGTGTATGGTGAGTTTGATGTGAAGTGACGCGCACACCCTGTAGTGGTTTGATTCGATTCAGCTCGTTGGATAAATGCAGTGATGACACATCTTTTTTTGTCAAAGATATGTTTATTGATTTTTTAAAACAGAGAAAAAAATTTGACAATCCCGCACATCGTCCCACCCATGGGGTAGCATTGAAATCCGCCCACACGCAACCCGTTAAGACGGTCAGAGCTCCTTGTAACTAGACCCTTAACATACAGAATAACGCTTCAATAGGTGCAGTGCCTGATATAGACGGGTGTTCCAAATGGCCTGTGAGGTAAGTGTGTGATCAATGGAAGCCTGGGCAGATGCCTCCACAGCAGCTCGGCTGAGACCTACGTGCCCCAGGTAGAACTACCAGCCGCCACTTAACGCTAGGTCAACGGCGAGTTTCCACTTGCAAGTTCCCTGGTGGGCCTCCCTGGCAGGGTGTGGAGCCAAGACCAGGTTTAGTCAAAGCTATTGTGGATGCATGTCCACCAGTTGATAAGGCTGAAGTCCTTCATTGGATATTGTGAATTTTACTCGAGATGTGTTAGAAATTATGTTTCAAAGTTAAGCCGCTAACAAATATGTTAAAGAAAAACGTACCTTTCAAATGGGACACAAGTTGTCAGGAGGAGTTTGATTGGATCACATCACTTTTGGTTGGTGACAGGATTCACAAACCATTTGATCCGAACAAAAAATGTACCATCACTGTTGATGCTAGTGGATTTAGGTTGGGAGCTAGTCTCACTCAAGACAATGGTGACACAGAAAATACCTTGGGTTATGCTTCCAGGGTAGAGAGAGAAGCAGAAACTAGCTTTTCTGTTATTGAGAAAAAATTGTTAGCCTGATGGTCGGTCATCAGGAAATTCCATCACTACATTTGGGGTAACCCTTTTGTTTTGAGAACCTATCATAGTCCTTTAGTTTCTATCCTTTCAGGTGGGAAAATCAATGAGCATACACCTAGAATTGCAATATTTTCAACTAAATTGTTGCAATACAATTTAGATGTGGTAGACGTACCTGGAATTAAGAATGTAAGAGCAGGTTTTCTGTCTATATTCCCTGTGACCAAGTCTGACACTGATTTGGAAAAGGAGGAAGATCAGGATTACTGTTTTGTAGCCTCCATTGATGTTGAAAATACGTGTGCTGTGCGGGAATCAGAGTGGAGGAGAGAGTTAGTAAGAAATGATGTTCTTGTGCAGGTCATAAAATATGTCAGCTTAGGGTGGTCTAAAGAGAAAAATGTAACGTATCAATTTCAGACGTTTGTAAAAGTTTCTCAGGAACTTCTGGTAGAAGATGGTATTCTAATGCGTGGAGAGAGGTTGATACCCCCTGAAAGTTTGAGAAAGCGATTATTGTGTGGTGCACATGACGGCCGTTTTGGGAAAACTCTAACCAAATGCAGACTAAGA
Organism: Lissotriton vulgaris; assembly: GCF_964263255.1. Classification (NCBI taxonomy): domain Eukaryota; kingdom Metazoa; phylum Chordata; class Amphibia; order Caudata; family Salamandridae; genus Lissotriton; species Lissotriton vulgaris. The sequence goes on along the minus strand of NC_141698.1, from coordinate 272,580,226 downwards.
GAGGTGTTCTGGTGGCCACATGTGGAAATTAGAGTTGATGATCTTATTGATAAGTGTGTGGTTTGTGGAAGTGCTGAGAAAGACTTCGAAGTGAGGATCCCACCCATGCAACCTGTTTATTTCCCAAGTAGACCGTGGGACAAAATAGGCATCGATCTGATCGGTCCCTTCAACTTACTTCCTGCTTCTTCTAGATTTGCTATGGTGGCTACTGACTATTACTCCAAGTGGCCTGAAGTTCGGTTTTTGGATGAACCAACTTCTAGAACATCATTCATTTTCTCAAAGACGTTTTCTTAAGAGAAGGGTTTCTGTCTTTCATTGTTTCAGATAATGCTGTACAATTTGTCAGTGCTGAGTTTCAAAATTTTCTGAAATGGGTGAATTGTTCACCACAAGAGTTTGCTATATCATCCCCAAACCAATGGCCTGGTAGAGCGAATGAATAGAGTTTTGAGCAACTGTGTCCAGTGGGCCATTGCCAGCAAGTGTGTAGTACAAAATGCAGTACAGTCCATGCTTTGGTTCTTCTTCACAGCTACCCATTCTGCTACCAGAGTTACGCCTTTTGAACTTTTGAGAGGCAGGAAGCCTTCATCCAAACTTTTTGCAGGGTGGATTTCAAAATGAGTCAAGATGCAGGTTATGGATGATGTGGATGAGTTTGTCAGGTAGAATGTGGACAAGGCTCAAGAAGAGCAAAAAACTATTTTGATGAAAGGAAAAAACGTTCTCAGAAAATCATCGTTGGTGATGCAGTGCGTATTAAAACTCCTGTTCACACAACAAAGGGACAATTGAAGTTTTCAGAACCTGTTATTGTAGACAAGGTTTGTGGTAATGCTATTAGAGTAAATAACAAGAATTGGTGGAACTTTGCTAGAGTGGTAAAGTTGAAGAGTCAGCAATAGAATGACAGAAGAAACAGTGTTGATGGGCTTGAGGGGAGCTACGTCAACAATAATTGTTTTGGTTCAGTATCCAATGGAATGGGTGAAGGTTGCTCCGTTTTGTTCACATAGGAGCAAGCAACACTGTAAAGTTCCGTTGAGATTTCGATGAAATTATTTATCTTTAGTTTTCCTTGCTATACTTATATGTTGTTTTTTTAATGTTGTTTTTTTATAATAGTTTTTTGATTTAGGCATTATGTTGTTTCCATTAGATTTATTGTATTGTATGAAATTCTAGTTTTTTTCCCCAAAATGTTATTCTATTAAGCAGTTATTTAGTGTTAAAAGAAACTTCTGGAGGGAGAAGATAATGTAGTGGTTTGCTCTGGGTTGATGCCTCCGTCACACAGCATCAGTAGGTGGAACCTTGTGTTAGTCTTTATTCTGTATTCTTATGGAATGTTAAGCTTGCGTTGTCAGTTGTTGGGTGTCCTCAAACTCGTTTTTTTTACAATAAACTTTAGTGTTACAACAACGAAGATTAGTCCACTTACTACATAATGTTAATCCAACGCTTCAATCTTGGCTTGAAGATCAGTTTGATATGGCTAACTTTGGAAAATGATTTACAAGTTGAATGACAATTTAAATCTTTTTGATCATATATGGTGTACTTTTATAAATTTAAGGTGATTCTGACTGTATAATGGATATTTACTATTGATAGGTACTCACTTGATTCTCATATATTGTATACATGACACTTTTTGTTGCATGTAACAGTACATTTTCATCCTGTTGTAATGATTTATCATCTACATGTGTAATTGAGGTATTTGTACTATTGCTTGGTTTTTATTTTCTTTCTTTTTTGTTAATATTCCTTTTTGTTATCAATATCATTGTTCACATCTAATATTGTATAACTGGTGTTTTTCCTCTGTTTTATGAAGGTATTTGATTTGTGATACTTGTACGTTTGATTTTGAATAAAAAGGTAATAAAGAAATAAGAAATAAAAAAAAAAGAAAATGCGATTTGGTCTACTCCCATCCACTCTTCTAGGTAACAGACGGGAGAGGGAGGTGTGTGTAAGTGGGCAAGGCCCAATCAGTACACCTACAGGGATTTCAGCAATGCGTTCTAGAGGGTTGGGCTCGACATAATAATTTAAGAGGTTAGTTTCAGAGCTGACAAAAAAATCAATGTCGTGTGTGATACCATTAGGAAGTAATGGCTTGTTAACCGCAATTAATTTGTTGTGTTTTTTAAGTTACAGTTAAAGTTACAGTTACAATGTAAACGATAAACTACAAGTCCCCAAAAAAATTCATTCGATGAACGCTGTAAAGTTAGGACATGTGAGGAAACTACACAAGATAGAAGGCAAAGCTGCCTCTATATGGTTCCTATCAGGGTCGTACTGAGATATAAAATAGGCCTTGCAAACAGTACTTAATGTGAGCTGGTGCAGGTCAGGGTCGCTTATTTTTGGGGACCAGTACTCATTGTGAGATACTCATTTTCCCGCACCAGAGGGAAAGCACACAGATCAGAAAAACAAAGGAAGAGAAATACAGCAAAAGTGTCACATAGGAAGAAAGCAGGAACCTACTAAAGAAAGAAACAAGCAATATGCAATTAAATCGGTCATGTATTTGTGAAAGTTAGAGCTATTGGCGGTGTAAATGACAATACTTTTTACTTTTGTGTTTTTTGTGTGCAGTGGAGTGATCATATTTGCATAGATATCTTGCCATTTGTATGACTTTGCAGCGCTGCAGAACCAGAAATAGGAAATAGGTTACGAGGGAGGGGATGTGGAAAAGAAATGACACCAATGGAAAAGGGAATTAAAAGAAAGGTGCTTATGGCACACAGGAAGCTTGGGCCTCAAGAGGTGGGGAGGTTAACAAGACACTGAGTGCTGAGGCTACAGTTTGGGGCTGGCATGTTAACGGTACTTGCGCATTTCATAATGTAAGAAGCTGACAAAATATATATGAATCTATACAAAAAAGCAGTTTGGTATTGAGCTTCACTGGATAGCCATAGAAGCCTTGCAGTCATCGCTACATAAAAGTATAGGGAAACAAAAACATTCAGCTGCCACTCCAGGAAAGCCCTGAAACATTTGGCGCTCTCTACTCAAGCAACAACCTAGTTGTCTCTGCTGTAAACAAGACAATAAACAAAACAGTCAAGCAGCTTTAAAGGAGCATGTGCTGGTAGTGAGGGCTTTGACCTGCCTTAACCAGTATGTGAGCATGATATGTACACATAATGTAACAAGGGGTGCAACAATTAAGTTGCTCCACATAAAAAATAAAGCAAGCTGTAGGGAAACAAAAACATTCAGCAGCCACAATTGGAAAGCCCTGAACAATTTGGCGCTTTCTACTAAAGCAGCAACCCAATTGTCTCTGCTGTAAACGAGACAATAAACAAAACAGTCAAGCAACTTTAAAGGAGCATGTGCTGCCAGTGAGGGCACTGGCCCACCTCAACAAGTATGTGTGCATAATATGTACACATAATGTTGCAAGGGGTGCAACAATCAAGCTGCTTCACCTCAAAAATAAAACAAGCTGTGCGTATACCATTTGCTACATAAAATAATAAAAAACAAGGAACATTGTGTTCTTATAGAAAGCAAAAGATGAGCTTCATTTTATAATAGGAAACAATATGTAACGCTGTTACTTGAAAAAATGTAAAATGCTGTAGCGTGACAAAAACAATACTTGTCCTGGGACAAGATGCAAGGAATCATGCCCACCTATCCTAAATAAACAAAGAGAAAAAAACATTGCAATGACCGGCAACTCTCCCCTGAAAGTGATCAATAAGATGGCAAATAGGACTGTAGGGAGAATCAAGTGAAATGCCATGGCTCCTCCTTCAAACGTACATCTCATAAGAGTAGCAGCAAGATAAAACAACGAGGCTGCACAGACGTGGATGCCTGCTTGTGCCCAAGTGGCGGACTGCTGAGTGTGCACTCGATCAGAGTGTATGAATGCTTTTTAATGCTTTTTGCCGGTGCTTGTAGCGCCTTTCAAACCAACACATAAAAAATGTAGACGCTGGTTAAATAAAGAACACATTCTTTTAAAATTGTGTGCATTATCATTAGTGGTTACCATAATAAATCTCTCGGCCTTAGTGACACAGAATTCACACATGCTTTTTGATGTTACGAGGCAGCACAGTAGTGGATGCCTGCTTGTGCCCTGGGGAGACTGCTGAGTGCGTGCTCAATCGGAGCGTCTGAATGCTTTTTGCTGGTGCTTCTAGTGTTTGAAGTTTTTGAAGCCAGATAGATATAGATATATATCTGAGAGTTTCATGAAGTGCAGTTGAAAGAACATTAAAAACCCCAGTGGGTTAAAAACCACAGTCCTGAGTTTCACGGGCTGCATTGTTTAGCCCACCTCCATGCTCCTCTGGCTCCCAGAATGCTGGCGTTATTAGGCGTCAGCTGAGATCCGCTACGCGGTGGGGCTTCATTCGCGACCGGACTAGCCGCATTTAATTCAAAACACAAGAGTTGCCCACTTGAACGAAGCTGCACAGCCACAGGTAAGTTTCAGCAATTTATTGGAGGTAAAATCAGCAGCCTGCTTAGCCCAAACAGTGTCTTCAAAAGGTCTGCGCCCAACGCGTTTCGTGCTCCCCGAGCACTTGGTCACGGGCAGATTTCTTCAATGCATCCATGAGTCGATTGCCAGCACCATTTAACTGACGTTCGCCTCAGTGGGCGTGGCAGCAGACACTGCCTGCTGGTTCTTGTAGTGCATAGCTTGATATTCCTCAAGTGAGAGTCTCATGAAGTGCAGTTGAAAGAACATTAAAAACCCCAGTGGGTTGAAAACCACAGTCCTGAGTTTCACGGGCTGCATTGTTTCGCCCACCTCCATGCTCCTCTGGCTCCCAGAATGCTGGCGTTATTAGGCGTCAGCTGAGATCCGCTACGCGGTGAGGCTTCATTCGCGACCGGACTATCCGCATTTAATTCAAAACACAAGAGTTGCCCACTTGAACGAAGCCGCACAGCCACAGGTAAGTTTCAGCAATTTATTGGAGGTAAAATCAGCAGCCTGCTTAGCCCAAACAGTGTCTTCAAAAGGTCTGCGCCCAACGCGTTTCGTGCTCCCCGAGGACTTGGTCACGGGCAGATTTCTTCAATGCATCCATGAGTCAATTGCCAGCACCATTTAACTGACGTTCGCCTCAGTGGGCGTGGCGGCAGGCACTGCCTGCTGGTTCTTGTAGTGCATAGCTTGATATTCCTCAAGTGAGAGTCTCATGAAGTGCAGTTGAAAGAACATTAAAAACCCCAGTGGGTTGAAAACCACAGTCCTGAGTTTCACGGGCTGCATTGTTTCGCCCACCTCCATGCTCCTCTGGCTCCCAGAATGCTGGCGTTATTAGGCGTCAGCTGAGATCCGCTACGCGGTGGTGCTTCATTCGCGACCGGACTAGCCGCATTTAATTCAAAACACAACAGTTGCCCACTTGAACGAAGCCGCACAGCCACAGATAAGTTTCAGCAATTTATTGGAGGTAAAATCAGCAGCCTGCTTAGCCCAAACAGTGTCTTCAAAAGGTCTGCGCCCAACGCGTTTCGTGCTCCCTGAGCACTTGGTCACGAACAGATTTCTTCAATGCATCCATGAGTCGATTGCCAGCACCATTTAACTGACGTTCGCCTCAGTGGGCGTGGCAGCAGACACTGCCTGCTGGTTCTTGTAGTGCATAGCTTGATATTCCTCAAGTGAGAGTCTCATGAAGTGCAGTTGAAAGAACATTAAAAACCCCAGTTGGTTGAAAACCACAGTCCTGAGTTTCACGGGCTGCATTGTTTAGCCCACCTCCATGCTCCTCTGGCTCCCAGAATGCTGGCATTATTAGGCGTCAGCTGACATCCGCTATGCGGTGGGGCTTCATTCGCGACCGGACTAGCCGCATTTAATTCAAAACACAAGAGTTGCCCACTTGAACGAAGCCGCACAGCCACAGGTAAGTTTCAGCAATTTATTGGAGGTAAAATCAGCAGCCTGCTTAGCCCAAACAGTGTCTTCAAAAGGTCTGCGCCCAACGCGTTTCGTGCTCCCCGAGCACTTGGTCACGGGCAGATTTCTTCAATGCATCCATGAGTCGATTGCCAGCACCATTTAACTGACGTTCGCCTCAGTGGGCGTGGCAGCAGACACTGCCTGCTGGTTCTTGTAGTGCATAGCTTGATATTCCTCAAGTGAGAGTCTCATGAAGTGCAGTTGAAAGAACATTAAAAACCCCAGTGGGTTGAAAACCACAGTCCTGAGTTTCACGGGCTGCATTGTTTCGCCCACTTCCATGCTCCTCTGGCTCCCAGAATGCTGGCGTTATTAGGCGTCAGCTGAGATCCGCTACGCGGTGGGGCTTCATTCGCGACCGGACTAGCCGCATTTAATTCAAACACAAGAGTTGCCCACTTGAACGAAGCCGTACAGCCACAGGTAAGTTTCAGCAATTTATTGGAGGTAAAATCAGCAGCCTGCTTAGCCCAAACAGTGTCTTCAAAAGGTCTACGCCCAACGCGTTTCGTGCTCCCCGAGCACTTGGTCACGGGCAGATTTCTTCAATGCATCCATGAGTCAATTGCCAGCACCATTTAACTGACGATCGCCTCAGTGGGCGTGGCGGCAGGCACTGCCTGCAGGTTCTTGTAGTGCATAGCTTGATATTCCTCAAGTGAGAGTCTCATGAAGTGCAGTTGAAAGAACATTAAAAACCCCAGTGGGTTGAAAACCACAGTCCTGAGTTTCACGGGCTGCATTGTTTCGCCCACCTCCATGCTCCACTGGCTCCCAAAATGCTGGCGTTATTAGGCGTCAGCTGAGATCCGCTACGCGGTGGGGCTTCATTTGCGACCGGACTAGCCGCATTTAATTCAAAACACAAGAGTTGCCCACTTGAACGAAGCCGCATAGCCACAGGTAAGTTTCAGCAATTTATTGGAGGTAAAATCAGCAGCCTGCTTAGCCCAAACAGTGTCTTCAAAAGGTCTGCGCCCAATGCGTTTCGTGCTCCCCGAGCACTTGGTCACAGGCAGATTTCTTCAATGCATCCATGAGTCAATTGCCTGCACCATTTAACTGACGTTCGCCTCAGTGGGCGTGGCGGCAGGCACTGCCTGCTGGTTCTTGTAGTGTTTTAACTGCCTAATACCCACGGCGCTCACTGGAGAAGGATCGTTGTCTTCAGAACTACAAATACCAAGAGCACTTGGCTGTTGACGCCCTTTGGGCGGGACTTTCAGTTCCAATGAGGATATGAAGGGCAACGCAACTGTTGGGCATAGTCAGTTAATGCCTGTGAACAAGAATGAACTGCATTCGAAACGCGTCAGGCTGCTTTTGTGAAAGTGAGGGGCTTCGTACTCTTACCTGAGATCCTGAATAAAGACAGAGTTAACTTTCCCGTGTGTGGCATCTTCAAAAGGGTTCTTTCGTGTGATTGATTTAAAGGCGGCCAGCCCGGTCGCGAAGATGCCCCTCTGCTGCTGCGGATCAGTTTGTGTGACCAACCCTGGTTGCGCATTATGAACGGGCGGGAGATACCGCTATGCAGGATTGTGTAAAACAGGAAGATTTAGTTTGCGCCCCTTTGCAAACCCACTGGGGCAATACTGTTTTAACTGCCTAATACCCACGGGGCTCACTGGAGAAGGATCGTTGTCTTCAGAACTACAAATACCAAGAGCACTTAGCTGTTGACGCCCTTTGGGCGGGACTTTCAGTTCCAATGAGGATATGAAGGGCAACGCAGCTGTTGGGCATAGTCAGTTAATGCCTGTGAACAAGAATGAACTGCATTCGAAACGCGTCAGGCTGCTTTTGTGAAAGTGAGGTGCTTCGTACTCTTACCTGAGATCCTGAATAAAGATGGAGTTAACTTTCCTGTGTGTGGTATTAGTTTCAAAATAGGAAGCAGCTGCAAAAAAGTGATTGTAAATAGAGCCAAGGGTTGTTTCGGTGAATCAGCCACTGGAAGGAGCCAGGGAGGCGGGGTTTTGGCGTGGCGCAAACACAAACACTTCTCACTACACAAGCAGAGGCAGGCCAACAAAAATAAAAGTGCTCTGAAAGTATTGCAAATAACATGAAGGGTAAGAGCAAATGTAACAGGTAAGTATGCAGTCTGTATGGGAAGTTTAAAAAGTGCTAAAGGAGGAACTAGTAAGCCATTTCACCAATCAAAAGCATGGAAATTAAGAAGGATAGTAAGAGGAGACAATAGAAAAGATGATAGGGACTTGAAGCCCATATTCTAGATACAGCATGCTTCACAGAGCAGCACATGCGCTGCCTAGGCTCTACCTAAAAAAGGCAGGGAGTGTCTGCTGGTGGATTAAAGAGGTCTGTGATTGTTTTACCACTACGAGCCTTGGTATTCGGCATGCTGATGTTGAATTGCATTGGCAGCCAGCTTCTGAGCAGAGCTTCAAGCATCGGCACTCGTTCTTTTACAAAATAAGTACTGGGCCAGGGCACCAAAATAAAAGTGGCCCCCATTTACGAATCAGGTCACTAAAAAAGTGGCCCATTTTGCAAATGGGAGCAGTTTTGAACTTGTGAAGACAAGCTGTATAAGTATTTTGTAAGGTAGGGAAGACTGCGTGGTTTTGAGGTTGATGAAGGTAATGTGTAATTTAATATTAGGGAAATTAATAGTAAAAACAGGCCCAGCAAACCATAAAATTGGGCCCAGAAACAGCCCAAAAAACGGCCAACACACTGGCCTTATGATCAGTCAAAAAATCAGCATTTACACTGGCCTGTCACTGCCTGATTGCCCTACAGGCATGGGCATCAATTCACCAAAATGCCTGGGGTAGTGGATGTGACATCACAAACCATTTGACCATAACAACATCACAGTAAGAAACATCAGATAACCCCTGACCTTGATGTTTTCCCCAGAAGGCATATCACATGACTCTAGTATCACAACAATCAACATAGCAGAAGTTCCCTTATAACTGACTGATTAGTAAAACAGCATAACACAGACAAGTGTCTATTTTAGAAGCCACCTATATTATGGTGCTGACTTGATCTTTCAAAATTCTGGGGCGTAATACCTGCCCTGAATTGTAGTGAACGTGCATATCTAGTAAACCAGACCTCTTCAAGGGGGAGAAATTTCTCTCCCTCAAGAAAAGAAAATGTTGAAAAGAATTGTGTGAATTAGTGCATTTTAATGCACACTTTTCACATAAACTTTCTAAAATGCTATAGGTGCTGAAAGGGCACTCATTAAATATTGAAAACCTTTCATGGTGTGCCAAGCCAATGAAGCCTGATGTTCCCCAGGAGTTGACACATTTTTCTAAATGAGGTATGCCCCTTCCCCCACATGTCAAAAAACTACCTCCATTGTGCCAGGGCCAGCATTTTGTCATGGGTGCCCTCAATTTTCGGGGGTGCCCCTTATATAAAACAAGCATTAGGAATGCATTAGGGCTCGGGCTGTTTGAGTTTGAGATAATGGCATTGTGAATGGGAATGTGTTTTAGGCATGTTTTTTGGAGTGCACTGTCAGCTGTTGATGATTGTGGAAATTGTAAGAGTGGGTGGTGCACTGTCAGCTGTTGGTGTGTGTGTGTTTAGTGAAAGTTGCACTTACAGTGTTTGTTGTGTGCGTTGGTGTTTAGCGGCACTGATGCATGGTGTTTTTTTTTTGGTGAAAGCATTAATTGACAGCTGGGGGTGTGTTTTATGTGTGGTGGTGAGTCTGTCGGTGTGAGTCTGCACTCAGTCTGCACTCACTGTCACTGCACTCACTCTGCACTCACTGTCATTCTGCAGTCACTCTGCACTCTCTCTGCATTCACTGTCAACTCTGCACTTACTCTGCACTCACTGTTACTTGCACTCATTCTGCACTCCCTGTGATTCTACACTCAATGTTATTCTGCACTCACTGTCATTCTGCACTCACTTTGCACTTACTGTCATTACTCTGCACTCATGTAATTCTGCACTCACTCTGCACTTACTGTTACTCTGCACTCACTCTTCATTCACTGTCACTCTGCACTCACTGTTATTTGTACTCACTCTGCACTTACTGTTACTCTATAGTCACTTTGCACTCACTGTCACTCTTACACTCACTCTGCACTCACTGTAACTCTGCACTCACTGACTCTGTACTCACTATGCAGTCACTGTCATTCTGCACTGACTCTGCACTTACTGTCACTCTGTACTCACTCTGCATTCACTGTCACTCTGCACTCACTCTGCACTCACTGTTACTTGTACTCACTCTGCACTTACTGTTACTCTATAGTCACTTTGCACTCACTGTCACTCTCACACTCACTCTGCACTCACTGTCTCTGTACTCACTTTGCAGTCACTGTTATTCTGCACTCACTCTGCACTCACTGTCACTCTGCACTCCGTCTGAACTCACTGTCACTCTGCACTCACTGTCACTCTCACACTCACTCTGCACTCACTGTTAGTCTGCAGCCACTGTCTCTGTACTCACTTTGCAGTCACTGTTACTCTGCACTCACTCTGCACTCACTGTCCATCTGCACTCAGTCTGCACTCACTAACACTCTGCACTTACTCTGCACTACTGTCACTCTGCACTCACTCTGCATTCACTGTTACTCTGCACTCACTGTGCGCTCACTGTTAATTGCATTCACTTTGCACTCACTGTCACTCTACACTCACTGTTAATCTGCACTCAGTGTCATTCTGCAGTCACTTTGCAATTACTGTCACTCTCGCACTCACTCTGCACTCACTGTCACTCTGCACTCACTGTGTCTGTACTCATTTTGCACTTACTGTCAATATGCACTCACTGTCTCTACTCACTTTGCAGTCACTGTTACTCTGCACTCACTGCTATTCTGCACTCACGCTGCACTTATTGTCACTCAGTCTGCATTCAGTGTCACTCTGCACTTACTCTGCTCTCACTGTTACTTGCACTCACCCTGCACTCGCTGTCATTCTACACTCATTGTTATTCTGCAATCACTGTCATTCGGCACTCACTTTGAACTCACTGTCATTGTGCACTCAGTTTGAAGTCACGGTCACTTTTGCACTTACTCTGCACTCACTGTTGCTCTTACACTCACTCTGCACACAGTCATTCTGCACACACTTACTCTGCACTTACTGTAACACTGCACTCAGTCCGCACTCACTGTTACTCTGCACTCACTCTGCACTCACTGTCATTCTGCACTGACTCTCCACTCACTGTCACTCTGCACTCACTTTGCATTCACTGTTACTCTGCACTCACTCTGCACTCACTGTCCATCTGCACTCAGTCTGCACTCACTAACACTCTGCACTTACTCTGTACTACTGTCACTTTGCACTCACTCTGCATTCACTGTTACTCTGCACTCAGTCTGCGCTCACTGTTAATTGCATTGACTTTGCACTCACTGTCACTCTACACTCACTGTTAATCTGCACTCAGTATCATTCTGCAGTCACTTTGCACTCACTGTCACTCTCGCACTTAACTCTGCACTCACTGTCACTCTGCACTCACTGTTTCTGTACTCAATTTTCACTTACTGTCAATATGCACTCACTGTCTCTGTACTCACTTTGCAGGCACTGTTACTCTGCACTCACTGTTAATCTGCACTCACTCTGCATTCACTGTCACTCAGTCTGCATTCACTTTCACTCTGCACTCACTCTGCTCTCACTGTTACTTGCACTCACCCTGCACTCGCTGTCATTCTACACTCATTGTTATTCTGCACTCACTGTCATTCTGCACTCACTTTGAACTCACTGTCATTGTGCACTCAGTTTGAAGTCAATGTCACTTTTGCACTTACTCTGCACTCACTGTTGCTCTTACACTCACTCTGCACACAGTCACTCTGCACACACTTACTATGCACTTACTGTAACTCTGCACTCAGTCTGCACTCACTGTCACTCTGCACTCACTCTGCATTCACTGTCATTCTGCACTGACTCTCCACTCACTGTCACTCTGCACTCACTTTGCATTCACTGTCACTCTGCACTTACACTGCACTCACTGTTACTTGCACTTGCTGTCAATGTACATTCACTGTTATTCTGCACTCACTGTCATTCTGCACTCACTTTGTACTTACTGTCATTGTGCACTTACTTTGAACTCACTGTCACTCTTGCACTCACTCTGCAGTCACTGTCACTCTGCAGTTACTGTGCATTTAGTCTGCACTCACTGTCATTCTGCACTGACTCTGCACTTACTGTCACTCTGTACTCACTCTGCATTCACTGTCACTCTGCACTCACTCTGCACTCACTGTTACTTGTACTCACTCTGCACTTACTGTTGCTCTATAGTTATTTTTCAGTCACTGTCACTCTCGCAGTCACTCTACACTCATAGTCAGTCTGCACTCACTGTCTCTGTACTCACTTTGCAGTCCCTGTTACTCTGCACTTACTCTGCACTCAACAGCACACTACACTCAACACCACACAACACTTTACAGCACTCTGCACTCAACACCACACAACACTTTACAGCACTCTGCACTCAACAGCACACAGCACTGTACTCTCAACAGCAAACAACACACTGCACCCAACAGCACTGTGTACTGTACAGCACACTATACTCAACAGCACACTGCACTCAACATCACTCTGCACTCAACATCACTCTGCACTCAACATCACTCTGCACTCAACATCACTCTGCACTCAACATCACTTTGCACTCAACAGCACACAGCACAATGCACTCAACAGCACACAGCACTCTGCACTGAACTGCACACACCACACCACACTGAACAGCACTCTGCACACGCCTCTGCACTCAACAGCACATAGCACTCTGCACTCAACATCACTCTGCACTCAACAACACTCTGCTGTCAACAGCACTGTGCAGTCAACAGCACACAGCACTGCACTCAACAGCACACAGCACCCGCACTCAACATCACTCTGCACTCAACAGCACACACAAACACAGAGAGGCCCGATTGATCAGCGACATTAACGATTTTCAGATCACTAGGTGAAATCTCAGCCAGGGCGCTCAGCCTGTTATCGTTCCGAGACTGTAATACAGAGGACTATTAAGGTTGCTAATATTATCCACAGTTACAGCGCTTAGAAACGGCAGTACAGAATCCACCACAATTATATATGAATCAAGGCTCCAATCCATGCCCATCACTAGCTGTCAGAGCTCAGCATTTCTCATCAGGATCCTCAAATCCACTGGCTGATGCGGCGTTGGACGTACTGGGTGGGGTCCAGTTGAGAAGCGCCTTTACTCTGAAATGAGCAAAAATACAGCAGCCCTTCTGCCCCATTAAAGTAACAGGAGCCTACCGAAAAACGCTCCTGCCCGGTTTTTTTTTTTTAAATAGACCATGCTGAGAAGGAGTGCTGGTACTGTCCCACTAAAAGGAAATGCACCATGCCGAGAAGTGCCGGTACTACCCCACAACAAAGGAATTCCGTTAGTAGGTTCCAGTGATGTCCCAATAAAATAAAAGGTGTCCCGCAAAGAAACGTGCTACTGCCCCGTTAAAAGAACAGGAGCCCTGCTGAGAAGGGCTGGCGCTGTTCTATTAAAGGGACAGGAGCCCTGCTGAGGAGGGCTGGCACTCTTCCATTAAAGGGACAGGAGCCCTGCTGGCACGAAACTGCACTTTCCTGGTAAACGTCTTGTTGCATTGTGCCAGTACTGTCCTATTAAAGAAACACAATACCTGCTGAGGTGCAAGGGTATAGACGGGGCAAGATTAAGAGCAGTGTTTACACTTTCAGCGAACGATTAAATGTTTCATCTAGGATTCATACAAACTTCCGCTTTTGTACCGAATGGCACCAATACGAAGCTTAACGGTAATTCTTTTTATCGACCTCTGGAAAATGAAGGTCTGAGTCATCCCTGACTGAAGTGAAAGCTTTGCACTGCAGAATTTACAGTTATAAGCCTCTTCTCGCTCACCTCCCTTGCAGGTTGTGAATGCACATGTCCCCCACTCAAGGAACACGCGTTTGTCGATTTATTTTGGGTGCTTTAATAAATCGACAAACGCATGTAATACGGCGTGTTCCTTGAATGTGGGACATGTGTGGAGTTGCCTTTGTAATGTTGCTGAAAGATAGCGGTAGCTTGGATGCAGGAAGTACTAAAGTACTCGCTGTCATCTCTGCACTGATTTCTCACGCACTCTCAGCTTACTCTGTCTCTTCACTCACTGGCTGTACTTTCTGCAGTAATGAAGACTGTGTATCTCATTGTCGCCACACCACCAAGCCAGCTCTTCAAAGGCCAGGAATTAAACATTAAAGGATGCAGACGAGCGCGCGCCCGACAAATACACATTAAAGGATGCAGACGAAGGCGCGCCCGACAAACGCACTGCAGAATGGTGAACACGCCCAGACCATCTGGATTCCATTACAGAGGCTCTCTGACAGCTCCTAATTGAAATTAATGGACTGCCGTGCGCAAAACCGCACAGAAAATGCAGGAACTGGCAAACGAGAATTATACATGGCCTATTGCGTTAAGCCTACTAGAAAGACGGCACCGCGAGGACCAATTACAATGCAGATGCCAAAAATAACTACCGACAATCTCGCGTACTGAAGAATTTTTGCTACACTATTCGGAGCCCCAAACCAATACGGCTCGAAGCTCCGCCCCACTGCTGACGCAGTGGTGACGTAGGCCGAGCCCTAAAAAAGTGACAAAATATGCTATTGAGGGTTTTTTTAAATGTATGCCATCCATATACCATAGCTGACCATTATGTCAAAACGTTCCTCATTATGTCAGGGCTGGCATTTTCCCTTGGTTGCCACCCTCCCATATTTCAGGTTGCCCACTGTTAAGTCAAGAATTACCTCCATTGTGCTAACACCAGCTTTTTGCCACTGGTATCCTCATTCCAAGAATTTCCTCAAGTATGCCAGTATTTTTCCACTGGTGCCCTATGTGCCAAAAACATTACCACTAATATACCAGCAACAGTATTTTACAGTTGGTGCCCTTTATGACAAGAATTTCTCCCAGTTTGCCAGAGCCAGTATATTGTCAATTGTGTATGTCATGCTAAGAATTGCTGCAATTATGCCAGTATTTTGCTCTGGGTGCCTCTATAAGACAATAATTACCTTCAGTATGCCTGGGCCAGAAAAAAACTTCACCCACATTCACTCACTCACACTCCTTCTCTAACTCACACTCATTCTCAGTCACACTTCCTTTCATTCCTTGACTCAGTTGCATTCACTCTTAAACTCACTAATTCTCAATTATTCATGTACTTACTGACACTCCGGTCCAGGTTTACTAACGCTTTGCCTTGGGTTTGCATCACTTTTGTGATGTAAACTGGGTCAAAGCGTTCATGTGGGATTTACTATCCAACGCAAATCAGGATTTGCATTGGGTAGCACTCCGAAGTAACGCAAAGCAGTGCTTTGAATCAATGGTCATTTCATGTATGCTGCACTGAGGATCTCATGCAACCACCCATCAGTTTTGATGATAATCCCCATCTAAAATCATTAGTAGAGAGAATCTGCACTAACATCTTAGACCTCCTCTGGGCAGGCATAACATGGAAAAGTGTTTTCCTCCTTTTTCCTACTTTTGCATGTATGCTGCACTGTACGTACAGTACACATACAAAGTGGGAAAAGCTGTATGGCATAGGTTTTGTACTAGAAGCGACCACTTCCAGCACAAAACCTATGCTTCAGAGAACACACATACCCATTTCACCATGGCATATTGGTCTGTGCGTTGGCAGATGGCTATCAAAAGTGAACCAGCAAAAAAGGAGAGCAAAAATGCACCATATCTGTTAGACCTGGCATCTTTTGGCATGTTTCCCCAGTCTTTTTGTTTTCTGACCTCCTGGTTTTGATGGTGTGCTGAACTTCTTTTTTGCTGGTTTAGTGTCTCTGGGCACTTTCTCACTGCTGTTCAGTGTTAAAGTGCAAATGCTCCTACTGTAAATTGTGTTTTGGATTGATGTGTCTGTAATTGGCTTATTTGATTTACGACTAAGTCCCTAGTACAGTACACTGTGTGCGCCCAGGTCCTGTAAATCAAATGCTGCTAGAGAGCATGCACAGCACCATGCGTAACGTCTTTTTTTTCTATTAGTAACCTTTTTTCCATTGTTGTTAGAAAACTATTTGATGTTAAAATCTGCAAACTTTGCAGCATGCGGTAGATTATAGGCCAAGTGTGGTAGATCCATGACCATGCAAAAAACACAGCTGCAAAACACATCTGTAGAATTCCAGCGAACCTGTGTATAAGCAGCAAGCTAGAAAAAGGTTAGCTAGCAGTTGTGGCCTCCAAGGTAAGCCTTCTGAATCATTGAGAAGATCCAAACATTCCATCCAGGGTGCTAGAGTGTGATATGCTGACTTACCACTTAACTCTGTGAAATTCATGATCACTTCAATCCAAAAAGACTATGTCACAGCTAGTGTAAAACAACAAGCCTTATCATGTTTGTGTGTCCATATCCAACACACTCCTCCATCGAAGACTAATATTTGCAGGCTAGCCCAGCCATGCGTCCATTATACTCAACATGAATCTTCCACTAAACCCTGCAATCTTTACTGCCTAGCGCAGCCATGCGTCCATCATACTCAATATGATTCTTCATTTCAGGACTGTAATCTATCCTGGATAGCCTCATATACGTCCATAACCGGGATGCTTGATCCATCGAAAACGTTATACTTTACTGGACAGTACTAATCAACCAGCAGTACTCCGTCAACATTCTGCCCAAGATAAGTCACAATCACAAAGACCTCATTCCATGTTTTATTCAGCTTAGTCATTGGCGTTTAATATGGCTGATCACCAAACCTTTACAGAACATTTTCTACCACAATAACCTGGATATAAAGTAACCTTGTTGTGTACCCTCTGTCAGGGTCATATACAAGTTATTCACTCCCGCAATCAAACCATGAGGTAAAGATGCAGATCTGTCACATTTTAGCTTTTAAAATATTAGTGATGCCAACAGAAACAAAAATCAGCACGGTCAATAGCTCTCTGCTATGCAGGAGCTATTGGCTTTGGCAATGTGTTTTAAACATGTTGTACACCAGCATGGCTGCTGATCAGCATGGCTAAAAGTTAGTGATGTAGAGGAGAGTGCTGTGGATTTTAAGTGGAGTGTTGTAGAGTGGAGTGGTATAAAGTGGAGTGCCATGGAGTGGTGTAGAGAGTTGTAGAGGGGCGTAGAGTGGCGTGGAGTGGCATATAGTGTTGTGGAGTGGTACAGAGTGTCGTGGAGTAGAGTTGAGTGGAGTGTCATGGGGTGGCGTAGAGTGCAGTGGAGGGAGTACTGAGAAGGACACAAAGTGAAGGAGAATGTTGTAGAGTGGAGTACAGTGTTGTAGAGTGGCAAAGAGTGGAGTGGCGTAGAGTGTCATAAAATAGCATGGCAGAGAGTGGAGTAGTGTTGTATAATGGAGAGGAGTAGAGTGAAAAGGGGCAGAGTGGAGCAATGCGGTGCGTTGTGGTGTAGAGGTAAGTGAGTGGCGTGGAGTGGAGTGGAGTGGAGTGGCATAAAGAGGAGTAGAGTGTTGTTAAGTGGACTGGCCTAGAGTGGTATAGAGTGGAGCAGAGTAGAATAGAGTGCCATAGAGTGGAGTGGCTTAGTGGAGTACAGTGGAGTGTGTGTTATAAGGTAGAGTGGAGTACAGTGGTGCGCAGTGGCATAGAGGGAATTGCATAGAATGGAGTAAAGTGTTGTGGGGTAGGGTTGAGTGGAATAGAGAGGCTTAGAGTGGAGTAAAGTGTCATCGAGTGGTGTGGCGTATCGTAAAGTGAAGTGTTAAAGTGGAGTGTTGTAAAGTGGAGTGCCATAAAGTTGAGTGTTGTGGAGTCAAATAGATGGTCATAAAGTGAAGTAGAGTGTTGTGGGGTAGAGTAGAGGGTGCAGAGGGGAGAGGTGCAGAGTGGAGGGGTGCAGATTGATTGAAGTGTCAGAATGGGATGTCAGAGTGGCGTGGAGTAGCATAGAGTGAAGTGGTGTAGACTGGAGTGGTGGTCAGTGGAGTGGCCCGGAGTGACTTGTTGTAGAGTGTCTTAGATTGTAGTGGCATGAAGGGGAGTGGATGGTGTGTTGTAGAGTGTGATGATGTGACATAGAGTGGACTGACATGGTGTGAAGAGGAGTGGAGTGACGAAGAGTGAAATGGTGTGGAGTGGAGTGATATGGAGCAGCATGTCAGAGTGGCATGGAGTGGCGTGTCAGAGATTGGAGTAGCTTGTCCTGTCGTAGAGTGGAGTTGAGAGTTGTAGAATGGTGTTGTAAAGAGTGGAGTACTGTGTTGTAGACTGAAGTAGTGTAGAGTGGATTAGTGTGGAGTATGCATGGTGTGGTAGTAAACTGCCATTATAGTCAACAAATGTTCAATTGAAATACAAATTACATTTGCAGAGACATACAGTTTTACTAACAATAGTATATGTCCCACAAAGGGTAATGTTGTTGAAATGTCATTACCTAGTGTATTGATTTGTTTTGATCATATTAAAATATTTGTTTCCACCACACTCCAAAATTACAAAAAAAATTGTTTTGTTTGTGCTTTCCTAATAGGGATATATTCTAAAATATCTTCATAGTTCATTTACAATATGTTGTGTGTTGGAAAAATGCCTTTCACAGCAGGATTGTCAGTTAAATCTTCTCACTTTGAAGTCAGCATGCTCCTGCAGAAGACAGAACTTCACATTTGACCCATGTATTTGATTGCCCTGCAAATGTGGCACTATATGGTCTGATTTAAATTCTAGTTTATAGAAAGTGAGCACATGTTGAAGAATATAGTAAATAGGCTATGCTCCACAGGAGGGACAAACTGAAGCTAGACAGCCTAAAACAAATAAAGGCAGCAAATAGAAATCAAATAACTGAGAGTTACAAAACACAAAGCCAATGGCAATCAATTGGCATAATGCATTCCTGAGGAAGCTTTAAGAATGTCCCCAAGAGGTAGCTACCAAACCAGACAGCTGAGCTGTCTGGTAGGCATCAACCCAAAAAGCCAAATTTGAAAGTCTCTACTCCAAGAACCTATTTTTAGTTCCTGCGTAAAGTCAACTTTTGCATTTATGCAGCTTTATGTAATCAAGAAATCGGATTATTTTTTTTACATATATATAAGGCTCTCTTCCTGCATTGTTAATCTGTCATTCACATTTTGCTTCCGCCCACCACAGCTTACAACATAGGGCCAAGGCTTGCTTTAGGGCGGAGAGATTGGTGCAGCCACACCAGGCACTGACCTTGAGGGGTGCTGTGTTCAGAGTAACCTAGGATTTTAAAAGCAACTGCTGCAGAGTTCCTTGAGCCTCCAATAGGTTTCTGGCGGCAATAAAAATGTGGATATAACTCTGGTGATTAATGTTCCTCCTGGAGAGAGATGGAGTTTTGTCTAGTGGCAGTTTTGACTCGTCATATAGTAGCACAGCGGGTCACCCACGACAATGTTTCAACATTAGCATCTCCCCTGGAACTTAAGTGCCTTCTCCTTAACGTACGGTCCCTTCCTAAACATCAACTTCAGATCTGGGATCTGATTTTTACCCAGCAGCCTGATATATGTTTTTTCACCGAAACCTGGATGAAACCCCATACAATAACTGCAATTACACTAGGGGTCCCAGCAGGCTATAGAATCATACATGTGGATAGGCCAGTTAAAACAGGAGGTGGATTAGCCATCATATTTAAAGATACTTATAAGATAGCAATGTTGGAACAAAACTCCACCCCTCTTCTGGAAATGATGGTATTTAAAATCAACTTAGCAAGTAACATCTCATGGAAGGGTGCACTAATATATCGCCCACCGGGACCGAATCCAGATTTTGCTCTGTCCCTTCTGGAATTATTGGCCCCTCATGTTAGGGCAAAGGAGGACTTTTTTCTCCTTGGGGATTTTAACATACATATGGACAACCCTGAACACCCAGAAACAATCCAACTAACAGCCGACCTGTCCAACCTTAGACTAGAGGCAATAAATAGTGGTGCGACTCATATAGGTGGTCACACCCTCGACTCCATATTTTCCAACTGCACTAAAATCAGGTGCCTCCCCGCTATAGAAATCCATTGGACAGACCACTATCTGATTGAGTTCTATCTGGCTGGACCTACCAAACGACAACCCAGAACACCACCTCCTCCAATCTACCGTCGCCAATGGCATAAAATATCTGTTGAAAATCTGCGTGAACATTGGCAACAACCTCAATTCTCCGAAGCAGACTCAGCCGAATCGGCACTGGAAAAATACAACAATTCTCTTAAATTAGCTATTGACACCCTTGCCCCGTTAAAACTTCATAAGCAGTATCCCCCCACCAAACAAGAAAAGTGGTATACCCTTGACCTCAGGAAAGAAAAACAGAAATGTAGGAGGCTAGAAAAAGCATGGAGGAAATCTAAAAATGGGCAGGAAAGGAAAATGTTTTTAGAGGCTCAGTCAAATTACTACAAAAATATAAAACTAGCAAGGAAAAATAATCTATCCCTACAACTTGCTGAGGCGGGTAACTGTCCGAGGGAATTATTTAAAATCCTGCAAAGCTTTGTAAAACCTACAGCCAGTGAGAGCCCTGACGATGCCTCACAGACACTGTGCGATGAGATCTCCATGTTCTTTGAGGACAAAATCAATTTGATTTACAACAAAATTATCGCCTCCCAAGGCACAGAAACTTGGCCCTTCCCCCCCATGTGTACCCTCTGCACAGATTAAAAACACCTTTCTTACTATTCCACCAGTCAGTGATTTAGATCTTCCACTCCTCATCAACCACATGAAAACCGGCTCCCCCAATGACTACCTTCCTGCTAAAATGGTGGCCCCTCTGATCTCCATCTTGGGACCCTCCATTCAGTCAGTAATGAATACCTCACTGGCGAAGGGACAATTCCCGAGGGAATGGAAGATAGCGGTGGTAAACCCTATAAGGAAGAAAGCGGCCTCCCCCTGGACAGATCTCTCTAACCTCCGGCCCATCTCCCTCCTACCCTACATCGGTAAGATGACAGAGAAGCACGTAAACACCCACCTATTGAATCACCTCGAGGCAGCAGAAGGCCTGGACCCCTCTCAATCTGGGTTCAGGCCAAACCACAGCACCGAATCGGCCCTACTAGCAGTGACCAATAACATCAGGATGACACTGGATAGTGGGGGGTCTATGATTCTGGTGCTGTTGGATTTGTCTGCTGCCTTCGATACGGTGTCTCACGAAGTGTTTCTCGGCCGTCTGAGGGATGTAGGGCTAGGAGGTGCAGCTCTGTCTTGGGTGGAAAGCTTCCTCTCCTGCCGCTCTCAAGAAGTCAGACTGGGCTCCCATAAATCCATCTCTAGGGAGCTCACCAGGGGTGTGCCACAGGGCTCATGCCTTAGCCCCACATTATTTAATGTGTATGTGGCCCCCCTGGCCGACTTAGTGAGGTCCTTTGGGTTTACCCCGGTATCCTACGCCGATGACACCCAACTTCTGTTCCCTTTCAAAACTTTTACACCTGCCCTGCAAAAATCCTTTGCAGAAGGCATGAGGGCCGTGTCAAGGTGAATGGCCGAGAACTGCCTACAATGCAACGTGGGCAAAACGGAAGTTCTATTGTTCGGGGAAGCGGCGACACTGTGGTCTGGAGAGTGGTGGCCCACAGAACTAGGACCAGTACCTGTCCCAAAGCAGACTGTCAAAAACTTAGGGGTGTTATTCGATCAAGCCTTGACTTTTAAACATCATGTCAATCAAGTTGCTGGCACATGCTTTAGGGCCATTGGACTATTGAAAAGGGTGTTCCCCTATATACCGGATAGTCACAGGAAAACCCTAGTCCAGGCACTAGTGATCAGTAGATTGGACTACTGCAATGGCCTTCTTTTGTCAACCAATGAAGGCCAATTTAACAAACTGCAAGTAGTCCAAAACACGGCGGCGAGGTTAGTCCTTAATGCTCCATCTAGAACTCCCTCCCGTCCTCTATTAGCTAAACTCCACTGGCTGCCAGTGCGGCAACGCACGAAGTTTAAAATTCTGTGTACCATTCTCAAATGCCTGACAGGAAAGGGCCCCAAATATCTCAATAAAGCCTTCCAACCCTATGTCCCAGGCCGATCCTTACAATCGAGCAATCTCCATTTACTACAGGTCCCTAAAATAAAAAAGTCTCGTCAGGGAGGTCGTGCTCTGGCGCACACAGGACCCGCTCTCTGGAACTCCCTTCCCCCTAAACTCAAACTCATTACCAACCACCTATCCTTTCGTAAAACCCTCAAGACTCACCTTTTTACTATTAGTTAACCTGTTCATGCCTTGCTACCTCTGTAAGTGACCCGGCATGGTATAAATCTCCTTCAACTAGCAAAAGCGCGGAGATACCCCTTCGGGGGTTTATTCAGGCGCTATAGAAGCACATAAAATAAATGTGCTGCTGCAAAGAACGCCTACCATGCAGATCACAAACTGCATTTTTTTCTGGCTAGCTCAGAGGATTACTGCTTTTGTCTTGGAGACCCTTTTGTTACTTGTAGTTCATAAGTTACAATGCTAACATGGCTCAGTGACCAATGAATTGTCATCAAAGAGGTGCATGCAAATTGCATAGTATAGGTTAGGATGTTCTGGTTTTTTTTCCTTGGTCTTTTATTATCTGTTCCTAATGTTGCGCAAAAGGGTTAATTTTTGTAGATATACATTCTTATTAGTAAAGCCAACCCCAACCAGCGCTTTAAAACAAATTAAATGTATGTGAGAGAAGAGCTATGAAGAGATGAGGGGCACTGTTGGGGGATGGGAATCTGTGGAGCAGACCAACGGTGGGGGGAGGCACCAAAAAACGATTTTCACTTCAGGCGCCAGCAGTGCTAAAGCTGGCCCTGCATAGAACAATAGGTCAGCCCTTGTGCACTGAGTGATGGCATTTTTCCAGATCAAATGTGCAAATCTGCCTAATTAGAAGTGCACTTTACTACCAGAGCTGGGGGCCCAAAACTTCACTTGGCTAATGATTATTTAGTTATATTCTTAAATCTTTCTTGTCGTCTTGATGCATAAAATTGTTTCGCTCAGCTACAGTTATCTAAACTCTATTGCATCAATAAAAATGGTATTTTCTTGTGATGTGCATTAAACCTGAAAATGGTTTCCATACCTGCTGTGAGTGCTAAAAAGCACACCTACTGCTTTCATAACATGAAATGCAATGGTTATTTTGAATTTACTTTAACATTTTTTACAAGCATAGGAGCCCCCTGTTTAGGTGGGCATGTTTTCTATTTGTATTTCTTCTTTTTATTTGCACGACATATGTTTGCAATACAAATGTACCCACTATTCCTGCTTGCCAGGGCCAGCCTTGTTCCTTCTGGAACTCCCCGGGGGTCTCTCCTGCACACTTCTATAGTGCAATGTTTCTATCAAATATTTGCCTACACAGCCGAGTCTTGCACTCTTACATTGATAACATTCAACTCTCGTCAAAGTTAATCTTTGCCTTGGATAAAAACCCAGAGAGCCTCCAACACACTGCAGATTAGATGGAGGACAGACAGAGGTCTTTCTGATGGGAAGAAAAATATAGAAACGAAACCCATGACTCCCATTCAACCTGCCTTCCCAAGTATTTGTGAATTTCACCAGAGTCAGAGCCACAGGTGAATGACTAGGGGGAGAAACCGCTGCCCATAAACTGCTGGCTGTGACTCAGAACAGCGCCGCACCTCTGAGGTATATACAATTCCTAATCCTGTATAAGCTTAGCTTTAGCTAGTTTTAGGAACAGAATGTTTCTGCCCATCACCGATCAGTTGTTAAAGCCACAAGTACTTAGTGAAGATGGTTTAAAAATCAGAAACACAAAATGGCATGTCAGTTGCGTCAAAGTTTCTATGAAATCACCAGCTATGATGCCATCAAGTTATCGCGGGTGTGATGTCACTTTCAACCACGCCTGAGCCTTTATTACACTAATTGCACTGTTGTTACTATCTGTAAATCTGAGGTGCCTATTTTAAAATCCCATCTATCCATTCGCTGCAAGCTGAGGTAACCCTGTCACTTTACGGAACACTATTCGACGTACCCACAATTTCTTACCTATCGAGTAAGCTGGTTTTGGACACCATAAAGTGAGTGCAGTTTCTCAAATCTTGTGCAAGATGCTCTTGTTCAGGAGACAAGAGGTACTTGCATTCATCTAGTAGTCGTGAGAGAAGACCATGTGAAACCGTGAGACCACAGCAGATGCTCATCAGGCCCAACATATATCAAAATACTACAGAGAGATGGCCATTACTAGCAGCAAATGCCCAATAACCCCAGCAGATAACCAATATAAACATTGTAAGCATTAAATACCCACTGTAACAAACAGACCTAAATGTGAGACCAAGAGATACTCTTTGAAACAACCATCACTTACCAAACTGCAATCAACAGATATCTAATGAAACTAACAGATACCCATTACAAACATGTCCCTGTCAGTCAGACAGCAGTTACAGTGAATACATATATGTTAAAACAAGTTCTACCCTTCAAATCCAATTAATGGGTGTCACTAGAATACATCCACTGCGACCAACTGATACCAAGCCCAAAAGATACTCATTCCAGCTAATTAGTTACAAATAACAGCCAATAAATACCCAAAGCAACCAACAAATACTTCTTACATACAACATGTTTCCTTCACAACCAGCAGATACAGTTTGCAAACAACTGACACAATGAAACCAGTAGCTACATTAAAACCAGCTATTACAGCAAACGGATCCGCACTACAACCAAATAACCAATAGATGTGAGCTACAACCACCATATATTTCCGTTACAAGCCATAACAACGCACCACAAGCACACTGCAGTCAATACCAGCAGGACACTGAAAATGAATAACCAACACAGCAACCCAATTCATGGCCTGCACGCTGCTCCTTTCTAGGATATATTAACGTGTGTCTTCTTAGAGGCATATTCCTACCTTCCTGTGGCACTGAATCCAGCAGCAGCAGCACAGGAAGGAAGGGGCTGTAGTGTTGCTGCCAGTGGGGTGTACCACTGCAGCACACGCCCCCTCCCACTGTTCCTCACATGTGTTGCCCTAAGGCGTAAGGGGGCTTTGGTACAGCCCTTGCGTGAACGTAACGTAAGCTGTGAAATAAATAGCCCGGCAAGCCTGGGCGTGGCCAGTTGGCTACTAGCTATCAACGTAGCCCGTGTGTCCGCCTAACCCTCTTTTCTAGGCCCTTGGCCCTCTGCACAGCAGGACACTACATTGGCGACGAGGCGGTGGTCTCACCGGCCCCACCGCGTGCCCATCACCAACGCGCCGTGTTTTGGCGCCCCCGCTGCCCCGCAGCCCAACCCCGAGCAGTTTCGCTCGCAGCACACCGCCGGACTCACCAGGTTCGCTCCGCTGCAGTGGCGGCCCCGCCTGCGAGCTTACGGCGACCCGCGCTGCCCTTCGGCGGTCCCGCCCGGCTCCTGCCTGCCTCCGGAGCCGTGCTCCCTGCCACCTCCAACATCTACGTGACCGGTGAGTCACCAAAGGTACAGGCTGCGGTGTTCTCCCGAGGCGTCTGCGGCCCCGACGCGTTCGTTTTCGCGCCCTCTGCAGACGCCGGCCCAGCGCGACACCCCCGGTGTTCCCGCGCATGCGCGATACGCGCCTCCGACGGCTCCTCACGCATCTAGCGTGTCCTCGGCCCCGCGGACCCTGTCTTCCCTCACGTTTCAGGCGGAAAAGTGCCTGTGTGCGCCTGCAAGGTGTCAGCCCTCCATTTTAACGCTCCTGCAGCTACCGCTCAGCCCCCCCTGCCTGCAAGGTCGGCCTAGACGACCTGCTACACAGAGTCCCACGCACCTGGACTTTATCGACGCCTCACACCACTTCCCCCAGCTCACTGGAAGTGCCCAGACGACCCACGGTGCCCTGCTCCTGCCACCATGGCCAACGTGCCTCCTCTGGAGCCCTTCTCCATCACAGGGACTCCTCCCTCGCAAGCTACACGTTGGCGCAAATGGGTTGAGCGCCTGGAAAATTATTTCATCGCGGCGGACATTGCTGTGGCGCGACGTCGCGCCATGCTGCTACACCTAGGAGGGGAAGCAATTCATGACATCTCTAAAGACATCACGGAGGGAGACCCGCCGCACACCTACGCCACCCTGCGAGACGCCATCACCAGGTATTTCGAGCCTTTCACTAGCGCGGACTATGAACGATTCCTGCTCCGTCAAGCCCGCCAGCTCCCGGAAGAGTCAGTCGATGTATTCTACGCGCGTTTGAAGAAGCTAGCCAGCACGTGCAGACTCCCGGACGCGGATGACGAAATTCGCGCGCAATTCATCCAAGGGTGTTCATCGCTGAAGCTGAGAGAGAGGGTGTTGGAAACAGACGACATGCCCATGCGCGACATCCTCGCTTTAGGCCGCTCCAAAGAGCTCTCCAAGGCGCGCGCCGCCCACATGGAGCCAGGCCCAGCGGTCAAGATCAAGACTGAACCAGTGTGCGCAGTCAAATCACAGCGCTCAGACAACCGGACGAGGCCCCAGAAAAAGGACCAGCCTCACCCACCTCCCCGCGACCGACCCTGCCTGTGGTGCGGAGGGGCCACCCCACACAAAGGAGCCTGCCCGGCCCAAGGGAAAATCTGCAGCGCGTGCGGGAAGGCCAACCACTTTGCAAGCGTCTGTCTGTCATCACAGCGAAAGAAGCAAAGCGCCCCACCCCGGAAGGCGCGCCAGGTAGCGCCACTACCGAACACCTCTAACAGCAGCGACATGGACGACGACGAGGAGGACGCCGCGTCAGTCCATGTAGTGCGCATGCTCAACACCCTGGCAGCCACGTCGTCCAACGAGCCCATGTGCACCGTCCAGGTCCACAGCCAAGCGGTCAGAGCCCTCATCGACACCGGCGCAACGATAAATCTAATGGCAGCCAGCGTGTACCAGTGCCTAGAGGATGCCCCCATGCTTCACCCCACCAGAGTGCAGGTATTTGCCTATGGGACCCGACGCCCCTTGCGCCTCTGCGGTGTATTCCGGACAACCGTGTCTCACAACTCCACACAGCTGCAGACAAAGATCTATGTGTCCCAGGAAGGGTCAGGGTTCCTCCTCGGCTGCAAGACTGCACGGGAACTGGGGCTCATCCATTTTGCCCTCACAGTACAAGCACAAGGCCTAGATCACCTAGTCGCAGACCATTCCTCGCTGTTTGAAGGCATCGGATGTCTACGAGGCCCTCCCGTCCGACTTCACATCGACCAGTCAGTGGCCCCTGTAGCACTCCGACACAGGCGGGTTGCTTTTCACCTCCGGCCCAAAGTGGAAGCCGAACTTAAAATGCTGGAGCAAGCCGGAATCATCGAGAGGGTGACGGGACCCACTCCGTGGGTATCCCCTATCGTCGTAGCCAAGAAACCAAAGCAACCTGACGCAGTGAGGATATGCGTGGACATGCGCATCCCCAACCTGGCCATCAAACGGGAGCGTCATCTGACGCCAACCATCGATGACATCATCGGGGAGCTCGCTGGCTCCAAATGGTTCTCCAAGATGGATCTGCGGTCGGGGTACCATCAGATCCCGCTGCACCCGGACTCACGCCCCATCACAACGTTTTCCACACATGCGGGCCTGTGGAGGTACACGAGGCTCAATTTCGGCATCTCCAGCGCCGCTGAGGTGTTTCAGAACATCATCCACACCGTCCTCCAAGGCCTTGACGGAGTCCTGAACGTGAGCGACGACATCCTGGTGCATGCCCCGACCCTGGAAGAACACCTCAGACGGCTCCAGGCCGTGTTCAACCGTCTACAAGAGAGAGGTCTGACGCTCCACAAGGCCAAATGCGAATTCCTGCGAAAGGACATGAGTTTCTTTGGATACAAATTCTCCGACCAAGGAGTGGGGCCTGACCCAGACAAAGTGCGAGACATCCACAACGCGCCGGCGCCCACCTCCATTACAGCAGTCCGCAGCTTCCTAGGCATGGTGACGTACTGCGGGCGCTTCATAAGGGATTTGTCCGACCTGACAGGACCACTCCGCGACCTCACCAAAGCGAACACCACCTGGAAATGGGGCCCGGAACAGCAAATATCCTTCGACAACACAAAGGCAGCCCTGTCAGCCGACACGACGCTGGCGTATTTCAACCCACAAAACGAGTCGCAACTGCTAGTGGATGCCAGCCCCACCGGTCTGGGTGCCGTCCTGTCGCAACGGCAGTCATGTGGAGAGTGGGCCCCCATTGCCTACGCCAGCCGCACTCTCACACCAACGGAGCAACGCTACTCACAGATTGAGCGGGAGGCGATCGCCATTCTGTGGGGGTGCCGCCATTTCCACATCTACCTGTATGGCCACCCTTTTACAGTCATCACTGACCACAAACCCCTCATACCGCTTTTCCACGGCTCTTCCTCCCGCCCACCCCCGAGGATAGAAAAATGGGTGTTGCAGCTGCAAGAGTTCCAATTCTCTGTGGAATACCGGCCCGGCACACGCAATCCTGCTGATTACTTATCCAGACACGCTCGCCCCGTCACGGACGCGGAAGCCGCCGAGGCAGCTGCCACTGAGGAATATGTCCGGCTGATCATCGAGAGGTCGAAACCTCGCCCCATGTCCCTTGAAGAAGTGTCCAGAGCCACCAAGGACGACGACTGCCTCCAGCTCGCGATCCAGGCCGTCGAGTGCGGAGACTGGAAGGCGCTCCAGAGCCCTGCGTCCTTCCGCACCTCCGACGCCCAAGCCATCCTGAAAGCCCTATATCTGATCCGACATGAGCTATCAGTCTCCGCCGAAGGATGCCTCCTGAGAGGCCCCCGCCTGGTACTGCCCAGCAGCCTGACCCATCAAGCCGCCCTGCTCGCGCATGGATCGCACCAAGGGATCGTCAAATCCAAGAGTAGACTCCGGAGCAAAGTATGGTTCCCTGGGCTAGACAGAGCAGTCGAGGATGTGGTCCACAGATGTCTCGTGTGTCTGGCAACAAGCCTTCCCAACCCTCCGGCACCCGTGGCAACCGAAGAAGGCCCGACATCCCCGTGGGTACGAGTGAGTGCAGACTTCGGCAGCCTCCCGGGAGGCAAGTACATGCTGGTCGTGGTAGACGATTTCTCCCGCTATCCTGAGGTGGAGATCGTATCGTCAACAGCGGCCTCGGAGGTGATACCAAAGTTTGAGAAGATAATTGCTACTCATGGGCTCATGCAAGAGGTCCGCACAGACAACGGCCCGCCCT
Source organism: Lissotriton vulgaris (assembly GCF_964263255.1). NCBI lineage: Eukaryota > Metazoa > Chordata > Amphibia > Caudata > Salamandridae > Lissotriton > Lissotriton vulgaris. The sequence goes on along the minus strand of NC_141698.1, from coordinate 272,550,970 downwards.
TCAACGGCAGCGAATTTACAGACTATCTCCAAAGCCAAAACGTGAAGCACAGACGGATCACACCAAGATGGCCTCAAGCCAACGGAGAGGTCGAGAGACTGATGAGGACACTAAATAAAACCATACAGATTGCCATTGCTGACAGCCAGTGCCTGGAGTTGGCCATCTACCAGTTCCTCCGGGAATACCGGTTGACTCCACATTGCACCACAGGGATTTCTCCGAGCCGACTCTCATTCAACCGAGTCATGGCAGACACCATCCCACACCACCCAGCATGGGAACTCGCCCCAAACCCGGAGAACAGGTCCATGGAGCAACGCACAAGAACCAACCAGGAGGCGTCCAGACGGAGGCGAGCATCGGACAGCCCGATACAAGTAGGGGACAAGGTTCTAGTGAAAGACCGCCACCCAGGAGGAAAGTTCCGCCTGCCATTTGAACTACACCCATGGACCGTAACAGCGATCAAAGGAACCATGATCACAGCTGTCAGGGGTGGAGAGACTGTCACAAGAAACATCTCGTTTTTCAAGCAAGTACCAGATCCTGACTCTGACCAAGATGAGTGGCAACCAACACCCCCGATGCTGCCACCCGGACCGGAGGAAGCTGGCACTGCGACGGCTCGAGCTGAAGACACCACCCCGACTGTTCCAACCACCGAGAGCACAGATAAAGAATCCACCGTCAACGACAGCAGGAGCGCAGAAGGGCCGCCCCCAGCCACAGGAGAAAGCCGGAGCCAGACAAAGTACAGCCTGCGTCCATGTCCGAAGCCCTCCCAGAGGTACCGGGACTTTGTAGCACAGTGTTGGCGCTGAGCCAATCAAGATGGCTGACCCCGCCGAGATTAAAGTAAGACTGTTCTTTTATTTGCTTGTTGAAATGTTGTGTTTGCCACCTTTTGAGCAGAGACTGATCCAGAGACTTTGTGTTGGACTTTTGTTTACGCTTCTCAACCAATGCTCACAGCATGCTGTGCTGATCTGATAGACTATGGGAACTGTTTGCGTGTTACTTTCCTGTTCTGTTCTTCTTATCCCTAGGTAAAGGAGGAATGTAGTGTTGCTGCCAGGGGGGTGTACCACTGCAGCACACGCCCCCTCCCACTGTTCCTCACATGTGTTGCCCTAAGGCGTAAGGGGGCTTTGGTACAGCCCTTGCGTGAACGTAACGTAAGCTGTGAAATAAATAGCCCGGCAAGCCTGGGCGTGGCCAGTTGGCTACTAGCTATCAACGTAGCCCGTGTGTCCGCCTAACCCTCTTTTCTAGGCCCTTGGCCCTCTGCACAGCAGGACACTACAGGGGCGGGACAACGCAGAGCTCCCAGAGACGCACAGACCCAGCCTAAGAGTGACTCCCACTGAAGCACTCCTCTTCAGAAAGGCTCAGACAGCTCGAGGCGGCGGGGTCAGTGTGTCAGCCTCTGATCTGCAGTTAGAGGCCCGCCGACAGCTGAGAGGCTCCTCGGGTATGGAGGTCAAGGCAGGGTAGGGTACTCCCGACTTCGGATCTGGGGCACTTCTTAGTGGAGCCGACAGTCTGGATTTAGGGGTCAAAAGATATACCAAAGACTGGAGAACCAAGCAGGTGGCGAGGGTGTTGGGAACAACACACACAAATAAATAATGCAAGCGAGATTACAGCGGTGCACTTCGTCCCTTCCCTTGCAGCTGTGTGAGCAGCAAACTTTCCCTTTTTAAAGCCCACTACAAACCGCCTGCATGTAAACCACTTCCTCTCTTAACTTTCAGACAGAAAGTGCACATCAGGTTTTCTCGGTTTGAAGGAAAACGAAGATGTGCCGAAAATGTGCCAAAGATGGCCGACTGGAGCATGCACACACCTGCTACTGTACACAACCTTTCACAGTTTATCAGAGACCCTCAGCTGCGGAGCCCGCCCCTCTCTTCACCCTAACCCCCCCCCCCCCCCCCACTTTCACTAGTTCTAAATTGTGACCCTCAACGACCTATTGTCTATTATCACGAAATTCAATGGATATGAATCTAAACTGCAAAAAAAATCGAGTTGTATCAGGATTTCAGTATCAGGGTCCTGATGAATGGACAAAATAACCCACAAAGAAATGAAAAAGTTAATTTCACATTAATGTTTACAAGCGTTAAATCAACAATTAGACCTTTTTAAAACGTGTAGAACACGTTGGTAACATTTTACACAATTTGAAAATACCTTTGCAGAAAATGGATTTTAAAAAGATTTTTTTTAAGTATATGAAAAACTAGCAGTGGGTTTTTTGCTCTCCAATGCAAAAAAAAGGCAATTTCTCAGGAAGCAAAGGCACGACCCAACTTTAAAATCCTAACGTGGTTTGGTGTGAATGCGCGAATCTGCTTTTGAACTATACCAACTTTTACAATTGTGAAGCTGTCCGGGAGCAGCCTAAAATTAGAGAACATGGGCTATGGACTATGGAATATGGCAGACAGCCATTAGCTTCATAAGCCTAGTAAACGTCTGATTTGCAAATGCTTTGCTTTTTTTTATTTTCCCCATCCTGAGTTACACATTATGTGAGACAAGTGAAATGCAGACAGACACAGAGGTGTAGCGAATACTGGTGCAGCAGGTGCAGTGGCACCCAGAGTGCCCTGCAGGGCTCATTGAACCTCAATAACCTCTGTATTTTAGTACCCCAACTGCAGTCGAATGGTTAATTTTCCTTGCTCGCACTAGGGCCCATGGCATTTTTGCTACGCAATTGGACAAGAACCACCCAGACTATCTGACAGAGCCTTGGCATTGGCTCTTCAAAAACCAGATCGTCTGTCCCCTACTGAGACCTTAAAAGAAACACCATCCAGTGAACTGGCTCCCTATCAGCGTTGGCCGGGCCAGGTATGTGCAGTGGGGTGGGGCGGAAGTCGACAGACAACGGAATAGGTAAAATTAAATAAAGAAATAAAACCTATTCAATCGGCGGTCAACTCCACCCCCCCCCCCCCACCCCCCCCAGCTCCGTTGCCTCACTGCGCTTATCTGCACCGGCCACGACAGCTCCTTATCCTGTCAGTTTGTGGCTTTAAAAAACTTCAGTCAGAAGGCACAACTGATCCTTTGGTAAATGTTGCCATTAGAAGACATATAATACTTTGATCGATTCATTGAATGCAAAGTGAACCTAGATTGGGGGCAGTTCATCCTTTGACGTGTGACACCTAGAACAGAAGAAAGGTGATCTCTGGGCGAGAAGGAATCAACTGATGAATTACACGGAGGGTTATAAAGAGTCAATCACTTAAACGTCAGCTCCAAGATAGTTGATCCCTTGATGGATGTCAGCTACAGTATGAGGCAGCCAACTCTATGATGGCTGATGGCTGGAGAAGCAGATGGGTGATCAGACAGATATCATCTAGAGTACAGACATTTGATTGTCGGATGTTCCCCCCTGGTAGGAGATCCGCTGGAGCCGAGGTCAGGTGATTATTTCCTAGTGTCGGCTCCAGTGGAATACAGCTGACCCTTTGGCAGGAATCAGCGAGAGTAGAAGACGGTCGAGATGGCACTTGTCATCTGGAGAAGACAGTTGATTGCATGATTCAATTCATGTAAACATAAAAACAGATGACTGACTAGATGCCTAACCTACCATGGGGTGTCACCTTGCAGGGAAGGGATCACACTTTTGATGGACGTCAACTCAACTTGGTGACGGCTGCTGACACACTAGTCATGGATAAGTGAGAGCAGACCTTGCAATCTGACCTCTCACCTCATTAGTGGTCAAATGCAATTCCATTGTTTACTTAGATAGCTCACAAAAACACGGCCACAGCAGCTGGTCTTGTTTGACCACATTTCTTTTCTCAACGATAACGATTTGTTTTTGTTTTACACCTAATAGGAAATGGGACATGGGAGGATCTGGGCATTTGGGATCACCGGTGTTGTTGAGGAAGCAAACTACACATGAAGGTCTTTCAGAAAAGATTTGCTTTGAAACAGACATCATTTTGTTTACAGAAGAAGTTTTTACATTGTTTTATCAGCACTGGAATTTGTATTATTCACCAGATGTGTTTCAATTTGCAAAGTCATATTTAAAAATGTCTGGCACAGTTTCAAAGACTAGTCTCAACAGGAGCAAGTTTTGTCAGCGACTGACTTTAAAATGTTGTTATGTAAAAAGCTAAGCAGGTAAAATAGAATTTTGGCTTGAACACAAGCGATGTATCACATGCTGTATTAATAACATGCTAGCGAGAAAAAGTGCAAATCATACACCTCTTAACACGGATCGCGTATAAATATTATTATCTGTGCATTACTGCAATGAATTACTCGCAAATGCCTGCAAAAGGAATTCCTGATTGCTGTGTCGCAATAGCAATCATTTATTTGGTAAATTATCATAGATGTATGAATTCGATATCTTAAAAAAAATATAGAACATCTGGCTGTCATGTAAAATGTCTGGTTCTCATTTAAAGTGCTCGGATGCCCTTTGGTGAAGTTTGCGTTACAAAAAACTGCTAAAATATAGAAAATAAATCAATCTTACACTGGTGATAGCAGGCTATTCACACCCTTGTGATGTTGCGGGAATACTCTCTCTGTAAATAGCCTATAAAAAGGGAATGTTTCACTTAAAAAAGGTTTGAAACACCTCCCCAGGACTACTACTACATACCTATCCAAGGGAACGCCTAACAACGGTGCTCCATGCACTCAACTGGCTACCAACGACAGGTAGACGCAGCTTCAAAGGCGCTCCTCATTATCCCTACATCAATCTAAGATAAAAAGACGTGTGATTCCAACTAGCTAGATTCCAACTATGTCTTCAGAAAAGATACTCCACTCACAATTATAACCCCAACTAAATATTCGCTCCTACGGGGAAAAAACGTTGGATGAATGTCATTCTCAAAACCTACAGTAAAGCTTTAGACCTCTATCCGAGACGAAATACAAAGCACATAAGAAATTCAGAAAGTAAATAAAGACTAGTGTCCCCCAAACCAAGGATGCAAAACCATGGACATGTTAGCACCACCAAACCAAAGTGAAGTTAGAATGCTACGCTCAAGAGTCCTCTCCAAAAGACTCAGGAACAAGACCCGCTGCCAGAAAAAGGTACATGAACTAGTAAAGTAGATGACTAGAAACACTGCAGGTATGGACTGTACTTCTACTTCTCCGGGTTGTCCCAGTAAAACATCCATTCTGGCTGCCTGTAATGAAGGCAGTCAGGAGGGTTTCTTCCCATCCCCAGAGCGGACCCATGGAACATTCCTATTATAGCAACCCGCACACATACACTAGCAGCGGGTTTCAAAGATGCAGATTCTAAGGCCAAGGACCGGAAAAGTGGTTCTTCCTAAATGCCTCCAAAATGGAGTGCCGCAAAACAGGGGCAATAGAAGCCCCCCAAGTTCCAGACAATCCTCTCCACACAAACAAACACACATATCGAATCAGCATCATCACAGCATTTGTATAGAGTACACTACCCAAGAGTAACATTCCCTATGCACCGTGGTTGACCAATCTCTCTCTTCCAGGCCCCCACATCAACAAAGTCACAACACACATATACTGGCATCGAAAAACGACTGTACAAGCCTTATCAACAAATCAATTTCACCACACCCATCCTTTCCTTCAATTAACCTTTGAGGCTTTCAACACCACATAGGTGTGTGGAGCAGTCAACACTGTGATTGATGCCTTAGGGGTAATAGGGTGTGTCCTGTCGTTTCAGGTAGCACTAGCATGTTGGTGAATCTATGCCCAGGGGCATGACGCCACGCTGAAATGAATGAGATGAAAATTAATTTATAAAGTACGCAATTATCTCAAAAGGGGTGTCCTGATGCTATACTGACGAGGAATGGTTTTAGACGATGCCTAGATTGAGGCGATAAAAGGTGGGTGTTAGACCTGTCTGACTTTTTGCGTAGTCCCTCCAATTTATTATTTATTTTGTCCCCTTTTTGTCCCTCATGCCTTTATATATTTTTGTGTCCACTAGCTTTTTCAAGGTGTTGGTCTAGGGGATAGGTGCTTTTTCACCCTCATAGTCTTTCACCTCAGGCCTAGAGGCCTTTCCTGACAGGAATATAGTTGGAGTCACAAAATGGTGGCTACCAACTGTCCCAACTGACAAACCTAGAATCTGTCCCATAGGATAGAGTAGGGCATTCCAGAACCTTCTGGTCCCTTCTGGACCTCTGAGGGTCAGCTTATATAAGGCGGAATGCTGGTCAGCCATTTTGTCTTACCAGAGAGAGTCAGCTGGAGGACAGGCTGTAGCTGAAGGTGGGGGTAGGATAGTCAAAGGGTTGACTTATTGATTCACCACCCTTCCTCCCTTGGGTTACTTGACTTGTCCCTGCTGTTTTGGATTGCGGGAGACCCTGCGCGCCTGGCCAACCCTTAGTTTGGAAGTAAGGGGTGAAGGAGGAGAAGGAGACTGCGGCGCTGTGGAGTGCAGTCCTCTGCCCAGTTGAGAAAGACTCTGTAAAGACTCTGCTGTGTGTTGCTAAGAGGAAGGGGAGTACCCTCTAGCCCTTTCAAACGAACCCCCACCTTCCCTCTCACAATAACCCCCCCCTCCTCTGGTATATCACCACCAGTAGGTTCAAACTGTTTGAGGACATTTGGGGGGAAAATCCTGCTTCAGGTCGTCTTCAGGGATAGTGCCACCATGCAACCCGACTCCCGATTCTCTCTCCTTACCCTCAACCAAGTAGGAAGCCAGCGCGTGCTGAGAGAGACTTTCGCGCTCCAGCCGGGTGCCCCCTCTGCCTTCATCTCTGTTGATCCTGGTTTGGCAGCGGAGACACTCAGGGAAGCCGCCGAGCGAAGTGAACCAGTTCCGCTTTTGCGCGGAGGTGCGGGAGAGTAGCGTCTCTCCCTGGCGCCAGCGCAGTGAAGGCGGGCCCGAGGGGAGTGTCCGGAGCCCTGAGGAGAGGCGGCGTCTGCGGGGGAACCCCGCGCAGGACAGGAAGAGAAGTGCTTCCCTCTCAACCGACGCTGTGGTGAGGTGAGGGGAAGCGCCGGAGAAGACGGTGGGGCAATCGCCTTGAGGAAGCTTGGCGGGAGGAGCGGCTGACTGGGGACGGGGGCGGAGTACCCCCAATTTCTGGCTACACTGACTGCGTGGTCCCGGGCTCCTGTGGCAGAGTCCTCTCAAAAGCGGAAGCCCTCCCACCAGCTAAAGCCGGCTGTCTAATACAGTAAGCGAGGTAAAGGGGGGAAAGTACAAGAGGAGATTGACATTCCGGTTGGGCACTGGTGAGAGTGTTGTTTCACTCCCAAGGCTTGGAGTGGGGAGGACTTGTGAACAGAGGCTACCCTAGGTGACCTGACATACTTAGGTTCCAACAGTGGGTTTTTAATTGTTTCCGAAATTCAGCTATCCAACTTTCCACTCGTAGCCTAAAAGGGAAAGCGTTCCATGCTGTGGCCAAAACACATTGCCTTTTCTTCCTTAACACATTTCCATCTCTGTCTGCTAGGGAAACTGCTGTGCTAAACTAGCATGACGGGCAAGCTCCTCATGGGACAGGGTAATTTGCCTCCTTCACCCACTCAATCTGCAAATTCTGGGGAAATATCTCAAGCTGCTGCTGCCCAGGCCTACCCCTGCAACTGTGAGATGTCTGTAAGGCGTGTATCCGACTCCCACAAGAGATTCTTCAACCTGGAAATGTGATCAAGACAGGCCTGTTCATGTTGTAATGCAAGAAAAATTGGCACTGGGCAATGAATCCCATGTAGGTCAAAGCTTCATGGGCCTTGTTTTAAGTCAGATAGGACTAGGCTTGAATATCCTTTTAAAGTCAAATTGATCCAGATTAGGCAGGTCTTTTATTTTCCCTCTGGAACCGTCCTTTTATATCATGTATTTCTAAGTAAGAAAAACTACACCAGGCCATGCACTAACAGCAAGACAGGTCCTTCCATGCAGGCCCGAGCGAGTCATGCATTTGAATGATATTCAGGTCCAGGCTTCACTTCCTTTCCATGTAATGCTTGTAGAAGTCAGACAAAACCCTCTCAGATGACTGGGGTCAGGCTAGACTGACCAGATTCCATAGGTCCTGCTGCGAGAGGAGCTTAACATGCGGATATAGGTTGGAAGGTAATTGAATATGCAGTATATATAGATTCCACAGGCTGTTCTCAAGACATTTAGGTTCACACTAGACTGGGCATTTAATTACATCTAGGTCGAGGCTAGACAGACCCTTGAATGCCCGAAAAACTCAGACTACAAAGAACAGCTCACGCCATTTGAGTCTGGCTTGGACAAGCTACTGAATTCCATTTAGACGAATGCCACTGTGCCCTTTAGTCACATGCAGTTGCGGGTTGGTTACGCTTTCCCTAGCATTCGTGTCCAGATTAGACAGGCATACCAGAGATAAGCGAGTCATCCAGTCCTGTTTGTAAATTTGGTTTTGTCAATGCCGCTCGTAGCAATCAGTCTTTCCGAATCCTACTGGTGATATCCGGCTTAAGGCATGGAACATTGAATTCACAGCTCTGTGATTCATCTATCGAGAGTGGTATTCAAGTGTCCTGTTTGATGACGAATATGACACCTACCCAGTCCTTAATTTAAGCAGGTAGGGGTCACCAGCACTTATTTTTGGGGGCCGGCACTTCTTTTCCCTCACTAGACATTTACAGAGTGAAAACACTGAGATCAGAAAGAAAATGGAAGAGAAAGACGTCAAAACCGTCACAAAGAAAGAAAGCAGGAATCTGCTAGAGTGAGATAAAGGGGCAGGGCGTGTCTGGAAGTGGATTAAAGAGGCATGAGATGGATTTAGTACTACCAGCCTTGGTATTCGGCTCGCCCATGTTTAATTCCACCAGCCACAGGCTTCTCAAAACAGCTTCGGGTACCGGCATTCTTCCTTTTACCCAGGGCTTTTAGTGGGATGAGAAAACTGGGGGGGGGGGGGGGGGGGTTCTCTCAGAGGGGCGTGGCAGATGTCATTAAGGACGTTACTTAAAAACACATATGCACATATGCTAAAAATCTGTGTTTAGCATAGTGTGCCGCCCGACTGGGATTTTGCTGCTTCTGTCATCGCATCTACATAAAGAATACAATAGGTTACATTCCACCTAGAACAAGCCAAGGCTATTGGCTTTGTCAATGGTTGTTAGTTGCATAAGCTAAATGAGCAAGAACTTTGGCTTCATTCAAGTGGACTTTGAGCCCGAATCTAACCTGCACCAAGTAAGCGCCCATCCCTCTGTCTGATCCCGATCTGTCTTGGGTAGTGCTTGACTGTGTCTGTTGGGTGGGACTGTACATGTACTGCCTGAGTGTGTCAATGTCTGTGTATTCATCTCTGTGCATTCGATACCTTTATGTTGGCCGTGCTGTGTGCATGGGTGATGTATGTCTGGTTGTCAGTGTGCATGTAAGTATGATGGTCTGGGTTGTGTTACTAGAGACAGAGCCACAAAGCTTCTGTGTGCATGCACTCAAATTAGCAAATCATAAAAACACATATGCAACTGTTTGTTTATGGATATGTGTACTTATATATTTGGCGATATATGTCCACGGGAGAATGGACCCCTAGTAGTTTGTGTACATGGGTAAATACGTCTGGTTGTCTGTGGGCATGGACGTCGGTAGGTGTGTTGCTCTTTCTTCGTACATGCATATAAGCGTGCTCTAAGTCATTGTGTGCTTAGATGGTGTGTCTCTGTATGCACACTTCATGTAAAAGCCAGCACTACAAGCTTATTCAATTCATTTTTCTTTGGTCTATTGTACCTCTGCCCTCCATTTCGAAATGGGAAACACAAAACTGGATGAATTAATCACACCTGATGTGTAGGAACTCGAAAGCTCCTAATTAAGTTATGTTAAATGATAGGCCTCTACCAAAACAGCCTCAGGGTGATGACTATTCATTCAGCCCATCTTCATCAGGATACGGATTCTAAAAACGACATCTGTCATCATTCTGACAATAGTTCCTAATAAGTCTCTGGAAATAAATGCAGGGACCCAAACTTTATGACAAGAGCCCCCTGTGCCACTACTGAATGCTGCCTGGCTGCTAAAAACGAACACTGTCTGGTCTTAATTCTATCTCGTGTACCTTTCTTCCACTGCGTTAAGCTTCCTGTCTCTTTATCTCAGTTTCTTCGTCAGCCCTGCTTTATTCCTCTATCAGTCTTTTCCTCTTTTCTTCTTCTTCCTCCTTTCTCTCTTTTCTGCCCTTCTCTTTCTTGCTCTCAGACTTCCGGTGCTCACCACTGGATCAATAAAGCAAAGGGTGTTATTTCACTCTTACCTACTACTTTCGAGTCACATTGTGAGCGGGATGTAAAGAGCCCGGGAAGTCGAGAGAGAACATGATTAGATTTTTCTTGAATTACAAGCTTTTCCACATGACATATCTGGGGATGAGTGGAGGGGTGCATGAGAAGCAGAGATCAGATTAAAAAGTGTAAACAAGGCCGGGGCGTAGGAGAAAGCTTTAGAAAAGCAAATATTAAAACCGCATCGCGCAGGCTGGCTTGTGTTCCCAAGGTAACACACCCACCGTGCGCCTCCCTCGGCCTCCCCATGGAAGCTCAAGCCCGCTCGGTGAAGGAGAGCCGCATGGCAGGCGCTGAGGCGCGCAGAGGGACTAAATACTTATTTAGCAGCTCGGAAGGGAGGGCAGGGGCCCGTTGGCGCACTTCCTGAAAAGCCAGCAGGAGCCGCAATATGTCACGGCTTTAGAACCCGGAAGGTCCTGTGCTTTGAAACAAGCGCGCGCAAAGAATTATGGTCAGAGGGTCGCGAGCTCTCGAGGCAAATGACTCTATATAGGGCACAGGTGCGACGGGCTTGGGCCAACATGTAATGGTTTAAGATATATATCCTTTAAACTGTCAAGATCAATCAGTAGACGGACATCAGGTCTCCAGATCACCAACCAATATGGCCAGTTAGTAGTCCAGTCAGTGTTTGGCAGTGCTTAATTTGTAAAAAAATAAGTGTCAGGGCCCTTCTCGGAAGGCCACTGCAGCCTGCACCATGCATTGATCCTGCCAGTGCTGCCAATGATAGTACCAACTTAACACCTAACCGTCATACTCCTGCAAGTGTGACAATTCAGATTATTTCAGGCCACACAAAGCTATAATAATGGTGTGAGAGGCTGCTATTATTAATTTTCGGTGTCATTTGACTCAGGGCTCGAGTCGGGGTACCACGCGGGTGGACGGCTTCCCCCTACTTCCCCCCACGCCGTCCCCCCTGTGCAAAAGCTGTGCTGAGCTGGCGCTAGCGCTGTCTACGGCTCCGGTTCATGTGCTGAGCCGACAGTTCCAAAAGACAGTATAATTAAGGCCCCAGGTAGGGCGCCTCCACTCCAGCAAGTGAGCCATTATCGACACAGGCACCCCCGGCAAGCCCATTCAGTGATATGTTATGGCTGGAGTCAGGTTACAAAAGCACAAACAGCCCCTCCAAAAGCTCCTCGAGTACGATTCCGAGCCTTGCCCCGCCTCTCTCGCGCTCCTCCTCTTCGGGGTAAACTGTCTGGTTAGCTAGCTCAGTGGGTAAAAGCAACTGCATTAGACATCAGTGTATGCCTTGCAAGGCTCATGTTTTTTTTCTCACTTTTCCGCCATCTAGTTTTACCCGAGTGCACTGGGCAAAAGTTGGGCTGTTGCAAACTTTGTCTACTAAGTAAGACTATTCTCGATTACGGACATTCTTAGTAGGTCATTGCGTCACTTTCAGATGAGCTCTGTAAAATGACATATGAAAGGTTTCTGTAATATTAGATACTTGTTGCCGTTTTGTAAATTATTATTATTTATTTTTTAACTGAATTTTGAACTGGTTGGGGTTTGCACAGGCAGAATGCGACACGCCAGCGAGGCCGCAAGCCCCCTTCACACAAACGATAGCCCCCTCCACGCATGAGCGTCCCCCCACTTCTAGTTTTTTTTACCTTCCGCGACGTCACTTCCTGTCGTGACGTCACTTCCGTTGATGGAGCAAGGATTCGCACGTAAAGCGACTTGCTCTTAATCAAGAACCTCGCCTAACGTGTAATCATATTAATTCAACCCGTCCGTCATTTGTTTAGCATTTTCCCCAACCCACGGGTGTCCCCAGGAGGCTTGCCTGTGTGTCTTTTCATCCTAACAATGCTTGCACTACGGAAATGGCTGCTTCGCAGAAATCCAGTCTGCGCAAGCGTGGGTCATAACCATGTGATGTGACGCACTCGCATTTTGGAGGGATTTTGTGCACATGCGCATTACTGCAAAAATGGCCGCTTGTCTCTAACCACGCTCTCTGCTTGCTACCGCTGCTTCTGCCTATCTGTCTTTTTGCACTAAATCTTAATATATAGATATTATAAAGTAAGGAGTGCATTGAACTTTTAATGGTGTACAGAATAATCAATTTTTACGTGTGATTCTAATTTGTTCTCGCTTACTTTTCATGTACCGCGTACCAATGGGCCGGGGGGTCGGGAAGCCGAGCCATACTGAAGCCTTTCTAAACCCCGACACGTGACATGGGAAAAACCCCACTGCGCAGAAGCTGAAACAAGCCAGCTGGCTCCTGAAGCTCGATGTGCCTGGGAACCCATCACGAAGATGCTGCAGTTTACCTTGACCACGATACACTGTTGCTATATACTATGCACTTTTCATTGTCTTCTATATTCCTATGCCTGGGAACGTGAATCCAAAAGGCGGGTATGCAAAATTGAATAATAATGATGGGAACACTGAATTATAGGTGGTAACCATGACCTAACCACCTCTCCTGACCAATCATAACATGGGAACTTGTCACTTGCAACATTTGTGGGTGGTCTAGGGGTCCCAAAACAGTATAATTAGGCTAGTTTAGCTTAGAGAAATTGTCCGACTTGTCCGAGTAGCAGACCTGTCACTGACCCTACGAACTCTATAGGTGATTAATCTAGAGTGCTGCGGAACACTCTGTCCATACTTTCCACAAGCTCCTAGGGGTGGAAATAGTCCTAAGTGCTGGCGAAGCACTTTGCCGGGAATATTCGAAAAACCCAATCGGGGTTACTGGCGGATTACTTGCAGAGAGAGGGGGTAACGCTGGCGTTGCATCCGAAGCTGTAGGTGTTGGTCGTACCTTGGTGAGCCCAGTCCTGACCCAAATCCTGAGGGGTATCCTGTCCTGACTGTCCGTGAGCTGTACCTGCTCACATTCTGGCATTCCAATCCTTGAGGGTCCTTGTCCCCGTCTTTCCAAACTGACCCGTGGCCAGGGTTAGTCATCTTCCTCGTTCTAGGTAAATATCCTTAGTGGGTGTCTGTCTGACCATACTCTTACTCTTTCTTTTCCTTAATAAAGCACTCTTGCCAGAGATATTATTCTATCAGCTTTAAAGTGATTTTTATGCAACTGTTTATTAGTGATGTTCCACTTCTCTCCCTACCTGTAGGATTATTAAATTGACATATTACATTAGTGTGTTCCATTTTTTCCCCTTCCTTTAGTATGGTTGCAGTGAACTTAGAAAGAATAGCATAAGAAGCCTAGTTTAAGTACACTTTTTAGGTCCTGTTCATGTCCCATGCCCTAGTTTAAACTTGTTTGAATCACTTTGTTCATCAATACTCATACCCGTAGTGTTCCCAATTACTCTAATGGTACTTGCCCTAATCCATAGTTACATTGTGGCATTGATGCTAATTATTGATGTATTGATTTGTATTCGCCTAATTATTTTGGCATATTCATTCTGAAATTTCTTGATAAATCTTTAAAACTCATCAGGTGTCTGTGGTCATTTTACAGTATAAAGTGTGGATAAATGTACTTGGTATATAAGAGTTCTACTCCTTTTAAGAATCTTGTCACCTGTCCACTGCTAGCTCCTGAATCCATCAGGAGTAATGTGCCTGTGGTAAGTCAGGTACATGAATAGTGAGTGGTGTGAGAGTCACCCCCGAATTACTCATAGTAGCGTGCAAAGGATTTCACCCGGTTCATGCAAAACACTGTCGTCATTTTCACGCCAGGGCCCAGTGCGTGGAAATTTGGTAAACTCAGTGACTCGGGTGACCTGCGCGCTCTATCACCGTCTCTGAGCGTCCCCCCACTTCTTTATTTAGGACTTGTGCCCTCTTTTGACTTAATAAACACATTCTTGTTCACATCTCAGACAGCGCCACCATGTGGTGGACCGTCATTAGAGCCGGTATTGACAAAGTGATGGTGCTGAGCACCGGAAACTACTGGTTCAAATTAAGCACTTGGTGAAGTGCATTAAAAAATGTATGGGAACTGTGAAGCTGATCTCAATGGGGGTGGAGTGAGTGAGCGTGGGGGCAGGTGGCTAAAGAAACAAAATATTCTGTAAATGTTTTCAGTCTTTCACCTTCAGGTGACTACATATAAAATAACACAGAGCTTAAATGCAAAATGGCTGCAAGTGAAGTTAACCAGTGAGAATTGCATTATCATACACATGAAACCTCTATTAGGTAATGTACTTCAGAGGTCTGTGTGTAACCAGAGAGACACAGAATTGAATCTGGGTTGATGCAGTGGAGAATAGTGACTTGTGTGTGTGTTTAGAGCTATGTGATCCAAGTCTGTGACAGAAAGCATTGTGAATATGTAAGTTGTTGTTTGAAACTTGCATTGCATTATGTATAAGATAGGTTGTTACAAAATACACAAACATGTTTAAGATTAAAAGGGCTCCCAAAATATAAATTTTTGTAATACCCAGACTGTATGTAGTGCATCTTTTTTTATAGCTGTCCTTTAAAAGCACACACTTCACAGCTCAGCTGGTAACTCCCACCCTATACCTCTCAAAAAGAATAAATCTGTGTCATCAGGAAGCATCAAGTGACAATCAATTACAGCCAATACTAGCTTCCAATCTCCTTTTACATTTGCAGATTGACTAGTTGCGCATATTTACATTTCTTTCAGGTAGCATACACCCTGACAAGATTGTTTATTTAGCTGTCTGCCCATTATTCTCTTTCACAGCACAGGAGACTTCCCCCCTTACAGTTCAGCTGCTGCATTTCAACTCCCTGAATTAACCGTCCGAGACAGTTGTCTTTTCCCAAAAAGTAGGTGAACTGTTTTACTCAAATTAAAAAAGTATGGAATGTGCCCCTCAGATCCCGCCCACTTTGACCACTGGTTCATACAGTAAACACTGGCTGGGCAATGTTCAAGTTAGTCAGATTACGTTGATTAGACGTCTAGTGACACCAAACAAACTTACAACATATAAAGATATCAACAATAAGCCATCAACTGACTTCACACTGACTCCTACAAATGATATCTTAAAAACCCTACCATACATGCCAATAGACGTACCCGATTCATACGGAGACTCCTGATTTTTTAAGGCACAAATTACTTTATTTTATCTGTCTTCTGCCTGAAATTGCCTCTGCTTCAATAGAAATCAATTACGGAAACACGTTCTCCTGATATTTGTTTCAAACTCCCCCACTTCCCTGTTCAAAAATGTTGGCATGAATCTACCACCATACTGACACCTTACTTGCAATCTTCAGAACCAGGGAAAGAAGGCACTGAACCTATTAATGCTGTGAGACGTCAACAGGAGAATGTGTGCGGCACACTTTACATTTAACATAATAACAATTATGAATTACTGGGAGCAAGACATTTCATAGGTACATATATAAACAATCATGCAACTCCCAGGTTCAGGATTTCACTAATGGCAGTAAGGCTCAGGGGGAGTCCATGCCTAAAAGTGTGACACACACACCTAATGTGAGAGACATGACATACAAAGAGCTCAAGCTAGCGTAGGCCCCCCCCCAGTGACACTGAAGGGTTTTGTAGTAGAAATTAACAATTTCACGGAAAACTTATGGCTCCTAAAAGCAATATTCAACAAGGCCACTACAGCTACATAAGGTTCTGAGCGAATGGCACCTGGGAACTCTATCCAAGCTGAAAATATATTTTAATCAAATTCAGAAAAGCCATCAAAACCTGGCATTTTGACCAATACTTTTCTTCCGTTAGCTTAGAGTAAGTGCACTCTGCAAATAAATATAACATAACATAACATAACTGGCCAAGAGCGGCATTGTGTTTAACCTCATAGCTGCTATTAAACATTCCTCCCCAGTGCTGCGCTGTCCATTAGAACTAGTGCTGAATGGACGTTCAATGGTCGTGCGCAGCACTGGGGAGGTAGTGCTGCCGTCGCCCAATGCACCGAGGCAGCACTTAAGGGGTTAAAAATGACAGATTCACACCCAAAAGGTAAACTGAAAAGGTAAACTATGACGCGAGCCTAGCACAACACAAGTGAGACTGTACTCCATGGCGTGATAGTCACACTAAGGGCCTGATTACGAGTTTGGTGGATGGCTTACTCCATCACAAACAACGAGTTCCATATATCCATTGGAATATAATGGAACTCACAATTGGGCGGACAGGATAGCTGTCACTTTGTGATGGAGTAACCTATCTGTCAAACGTTAACAGGCACTTAGTGGCTCAAAGTGTTCCCCATAGTATCAGATTCACGCTCACAGAGAAACATAAGGTGGATGGTCCTGTTCTCCCTACCGCAATATTTGAAAGGAATATTGATGCTTACATAAAGCATTGGTTGATAAGTTTAATCATGATTAACAAGCATTGACAAAGCCAATAGGTCTGACATTGGCTGCTAACCTTTTGGCTTTTCCACTGCTATTTCTGTTTGTGAATGTTTTTTGTATAAAGACATGCGACATACCCTCGGTCAGAAAGTAGTGTTGGGGGAGCTATTGAGCTTTCTGCCTAAGTAAATCAAACATTTTCTAAAAGCAATTTATTTCAAAATGTAAAAACACACATTTCACTAGTAATAGAAGCCTACTTATTGTGCAGATGTACACACTGTGAACTGTGTATGTCACGCATCACAGACAAGTAAGACTATGCCGGACGTGGGCTGACTGATGTCCCATGCTGATTGTTGTTGTGGGCAGAAGCAAAATGTGAATGACACAATTGCAGAACAATGGATGAAAAGGACGGACAGAACATATATATATATATATATATATATATATATATATATATATATATATATATATATATATATATATATATATATATATATATATATATATATATATATATATATATATATATATATATATATATATATATATATATATATATATATATATATATATATATATATATATATATATATATATATATATATATATATATACATTTTTTTAATGGACTTGGTTAGCGCCAGATCTAAAAATTATTTAAGCTGATATTACGACTCTCCTGAAAAAGAGAGGTATGCATAGAATGTATCTCTTATGCGGCTGTAACTCATTTACATTATATCAGCCCTTTGAGTACTCCCATAATTCAGGTGCTAATTTTACCACAATTGGTAATCAAGATATCACAGCAAATTCAGAATTACATGGGAATAATGTTTCCACATTCAAACATGCAAAGTCAGCTCCAGGGTGTTGCTGATGCCACTGGGCATGGATTTCCTGTGCAGAGAAGTGGTATTACTGCCTGGATAATGCGGTCAATCCACATTTCTCTAAACCAAAAATAGAAATGCAGCGAAATCCCTTTTTGATCACTTTGCACAATTTCCCCCATCTCACGACAAATTATAAAGGCCAAAAAATGTTGCATTCCTTGCTGCTTTAAAAAAATTTTTTTAAAGCTTTGTTATTTATATATTTAAATACCTTACAAACTAGCGGTGTTCTGTATCTAGATTTTAATGATGTGAAAGTCTTATTTTCTTATTGACAATATTTGTAACTGCATTTATACAACGCTTACTACTCTTGACGAGGTGTCAAAGCGCTTTGTGGCAAGAAGCACACTACTGTAGCACCCAAGATTAGAGATAAATAGGTAGTAGATGAGTAATATGTGTTCCCTTTTCCTTGTAGGATTAATTGTGTTTAGTTTGTGCTCTTGAGATTGGATGCATGTACTGAAGCACTTGAGTAGGGCTCGATTCATTGAAATGGATTTCTAAAGGGAAGATGTGAGATGCTATTAGGAGTGGTCGGCATGTGCCGGTAGTGAGATAAACTGGACCGAAAAAAGGAAAGGGTTTGGAAAGCCTGTTTGTGAGTCCACATTGTTCAGAAACTTTTAGGTCAGAAAGTGAGTAGAAAGGAAGAGTTTTATTTAATAAATAAAATATTGCACACACATAAAAATATATGCATATGTATAAACACATACTATACTTAGCCATATCTCTATATAAGACAAACTATATTTTATATATATATATATATATATATATATATATATATACATACACATATACAGAGACTTATGTACATATATGTTATCTATAATAGCAATACTATGACATACATACATAAGTAATGCATAAACATACATTTATTATAATAAACATGAGGTTTCAATTAGTTTTGGTATATATAATTTTTACATACCTATACAATCCATAAATGCAAGAACATAGATACAGCCACATGTACATAGCCATATTGACATAGCCAGACATTTGTCCATCTAAAGCATAAACATGCATGGATGGTTTTGTTTGTAAATATATATGTATCACATAGACATACACACACACATACATACACTTACAGACACATGCACGTGAGTACATCCCTATAAAAAGGCTATGCCAATATTGATGCACACATGTATATGCACACAACAGATACACATATTCACATGGTGCGTAACTATACATACATTCCAATATATTATTGTTGTACATTGTTGTGTTGTGAGTATTGCAGCAATGTAGAGAAGAGCCATCTGTTGTCTAGTCTCCTGAAACTGAACTGGTTTGGAGTGGATCTGATCTCTGGGGGTAACAAATTCCATAGTTTACCAGCTTGTACAGAGAAATATGGTTCACCTATGTGTGTTGTTTCTTGTATGCTGGAATTGTGAGATGGGCTGCCAGTCACCAGCATAGGTTCCTTTGTTGTATGTATTTTGTGATTTTCTTCCGAAGGAAAAGCGGTCCTCTGCTATATATTGCCTTGTGGGTGATACAAGGCATCTTGAAGGAGGGTTTTCTGGCAAGTGGTAACCAGTGGAAAGCCCTTAAGGCAGGGGATATATGGGCGTATGACTTTACATGTAGTAGTGTGGCAGAGGACATCTCTGTAATCTTAACAAGGTTCAATGCGAGCTGTGATATAGACCATCAGGGTAATCTAGTATTTTAATCCTAGGTGCAGAAGATGTGTAACAGTGTTTACATGGTAAGAAAGCTTGATCCGGAAAGCTTATCCAATTGGGCATTCATAGACAGTTTGAAGATCAAAGTAATTCCAAGATTTCTTACCCCCTTG
Organism: Lissotriton vulgaris; assembly: GCF_964263255.1. Lineage (NCBI taxonomy): Eukaryota > Metazoa > Chordata > Amphibia > Caudata > Salamandridae > Lissotriton > Lissotriton vulgaris. The sequence continues at coordinate 272,531,605 of NC_141698.1, read as the reverse complement.
GATATTTTCGGTGGTGGTACTAGACTGACAAGCCAGACACAGAGAAAGCTTTAATTTTTCCAGCCGCTATAAGTGAGAATTTCAGTTTTGGAGGTGTTCATTTTGAGGTGGTTCCATGTCAACCACAGTTCCACAGGCCAAAGACAACTGAAGATTTTGAAGTTTCCAATGGCTTTGGGGCGTTCCATTTTTAGAAGTATCTGCATGCCGTTGGCATGTTTATAGTGGGGGAACGCAAAGACATTGATTAGTTCTAGTGAAGATTTCATGTAGATGTTGAAAATGATGGGTGAGATGATAGAGTCTTGAGAGATTCCTGCTTTTAGACTGTAGGGGTTTAAAAAGAAAGGAGGAGTATGGATCGCATTTGTTCTATTGTGTAGGTAGGATGAGATCCAAGCTAGAGTAGTACCCTTTGTCCCAGCTTGCTCAAGTCATTAGTGTGTCATGATCCATTTTGTCAAAGTCAGCTGAAAGGTCCAAGACCATGAGAGCTGCAACCCCATTTCAGTCTACTGTGTTTTTAAGGTCACTCCAGATGGAGATTAAGGCTGATTCAGGGCCTTTTTCTGGATGGAATCCATTTGGAAGTCAGAAAGCAGGGAGTTTTCTTCAAAGAATTGTGGCATCTGGCCGAAGACCTAGGAATGGCTCATTTCCTAGAGGTCTGTAATTGATGAGGTCTTGAAGGTCGAGGTTTATTTTCTTCAACCCCCTCCATGCTTATGACGAGCCCAACTCGTCATGAGGCACAGTGGAGCTGTGCTCATGACGAGCTGGGCTCGTCATAACTGTCGCGGTCCGCCCACCCGTAATTGATTCCCCTACTGTGTAGGAGAATCAATCAGTGGGCAGAGTCATAGCGAGCCCAGCTTGTCATGAGCACAGCTCCACTGTGCCTTATGATGAGCTGGGCTCGTCAAGAACACTGCGGCCCTGCCTCCCCTCCGTGCGGTAATTACCCCTGCTGCGAAGGGGTTAATAATGGGCATATGTAAGCCTTTTTTAAAGTCTTCTTCAAGTCGTCTGGAAAACTCTCATAGTTAACAAGTTATTGATCAGTATTCTGACTGGAATGGCTGCTGAAGTTGTTAGCATTATGTTTTTGAAGACTTGTCAGGAACAAGGGTCAGAGGGGCAACCAGTGGGCCAGCTCCTTTTTGTAAGAACCAAAATTTCCAGGTGTGATCATTTTTGAAGGAGTGTAGTGGCTGAGTTAACCTTCCCTTGGAGGAGTTTGTTGGAAGGTATTACTGCTATTTGGCCTTTTGTGTGTCAAGTATGACTCCAACATGCCTGCTTTTGTTGTGTAATGCGTTCCAGTTTGTGACAGGATTCCTGTAAAACGGGGTAGGTTCCTGCCGCGCATTTGGGATTGCAAAATTCTCGGATTATAAAAGACGTTCTTTATCGGAGTCTTTTACATACTGGGTTCAGCTTGAGTAGCAGGTTTGTTTCGTTTTTTGATTATTTACTTTATTATGTCTGTGTAGGCGTATTTGATCTTGAGGGTTGTTGGTTTTGAGCCAAGTTGCATTCAAGTTTTGCAATTTTCTGTTTTGTCTTTTTTAAATCTATGTTCATCCAAGTGGTTGGTTTTGTTTTGTTATGTTTTCATGAGAATATGACAACAAAAGCTTCATGAGGCCATCCATAGTTTTGTAACTGAGTTTATTGTGTCTAGATCAGTGTTGGAAATAGGGTGGGTTTCTAGGTCCTCTAAATTCAGCTTGTTCCAAGGACGATATGTAGTTGCGGGTAAACGGAGTATAGCTAGAGTGAGTCATGCTGTCTAGTGTTGTAAGGCAACCAGGTGGTGGTCTGACCATATGACTGGAGTAATCCTTCGGAATGTGACTAGTTCCGGAAAGCCACAAATTATGTCTAAGGTGTGTCCTGCAATGTGTGTGTGGGTTTGGGAATGAGCTGATGTAGTTTGCATGTGTCTAGGCCAGTGAGGGTTGTTCTGAAGAATGGCATAATAGGTTTGTCAAACCATATGTTCAGGTTACCAAGGATGTATAGGGCTGATTATTTTGTAAGTGGGTTTGAAACTGTGCATAGAAAGATGCGTGGGAATGTTCAATTGCTAAGTGGCGATCTGTAAAGGAGGAGAATCTGACAGAAAAATGTTGGTGTAAGGTTTCGTCTGACAACGAGGGCCGCACAACCTTCCAAGGAATCATCCTCAGCTTTGGAGACTTGTTCTTTCCTTAAATATGATGGCAAAGCAGCCACTTCTTTTGCCTATGCAATTTTGTGTAACATTTTGATAGCCTGGTGAAACAGCTTCGTGCAATACTGGAGCCATGTCTTCCCCAGCCATGATTCAGTTATGAAGAGTAAGTCAGGATCTGGGTCTGTCGATAGGTCGAAGATGTGATACTTGTTTTTTAGGTACCGAACAAGCTTTTATTAGCAGGCAGTTTAAAGGAGCTTTTTTTGGAGGTGGTGTGATTTTAGGCTGTGGGTCAGTACAGCCCCTGGAGGTTTTAGGACATGTTCTATTGGTGATTGTGCTTGGTGTAGCAGGACAGAAATTTAGTTGATTTTGTGTGTCGTTAACATAATGCAACATGCCTGGAAGGCATTTTATAGGGTGTGTGTGTGTGTGTGTGTGTGTTTGTGTTTGTGAGAGGTGGGGAAAGTGGGGTAAAATTGAGGCAATAGGCTCTGTAGGATGCATGACGTTACTCCGCATACTTTTACTCCGCATACCGTTACAACGCGACTTTTACAACGCATACCATTACAACGCATAGCGCTTTGAGGTGCTGGATAGTGGTAAGTATAATTTACTATTCTAACTCCAGTCCCCGTGGACCCTAGGGAAGGTGTTGGATAGTAAATTATACTTATCCCCTATCCTAGAGCGCCCCCCAGCGCAATGCGTTGTAATGGTATGCCGAATAAAAGTCGCGTTGTAATGGTAGTGCGGAGTAAAAGATGCGTTGTAACAGGTGTATACCGGCTCTGTATTGCCTTTGAAAAGTGGCGTTGTTGTGTGGTAGATAATGGGAAGTGAGGGTATGATGTCTGGTGTGGAGTGGCTTTCAATTGCTTATATTGAAGGTGGAAAGGGTACCAGTGAGAGGTGTTGGTGGAGGGGTTGGTTTTACTGCTCCGAATTCTGCAATGAATGATAGACTGCTGAGTAAGTCAGACTGGTATGTATTTTTGGATTGATCGGTCAGTGACTTTGTTGCTTGGAAACTGTCATGTATAGATGGCGGACAATGCGTGCTATTTGTGTTAGCATTAGGTGCCTGGTGCATATGTGTTGGTGTTCTGGGATGGATTGGAGTTTGTGAATATCTGAGCTGTTTGACAGAGAAAGGTTATATGGTTGTTTGAGTTGGTTTTGTTTGATTAATATTGTGTGATATTGAAATTGGGACTTAAGATGTAGGATTTGAATGTGAGGGATTGGGGGTGTTGTGGAAGTTGAAAGAGGTGGGCTAGGGTTGCGTGTTGACACGGAGTCTGAGGACTGAGAGGGGGCATAAACCGGGGACAGAAAAGTGTGCTGCAGGGTGAGTAAGGGGACGAGAAGTGTTGTACTGGACTTCAGTAACAAGAAGAGGGAGGTTGTGTAGAGGGAGGGTATGACAGGGGGTTGAGAGGGCTGGTATGGACAACATTTGGAGTTGGTGGGGTTAGTGGAAAGTTCTGATGAGATGAGGGTGTGTGAGACTGAGAGGAGTATGGATAGGTACTTTGTGGAGCTGTGGCATAGGGGGGACATCTATACCACACACCACTAAATGAATTGTCTCGTGGTGCATAAATAACAAAATTTGCTAACCCCCAACTCATTGCCACATGTTTCATTGGCCTCGGAAAAATAAAAGAAGTAGTCAGGCTTGCAAAGATTTAAAGTTGGGAATTGAAGTTACAGATAGGTGTCTGCAGCAGGTGCTCAACCCACTGAACTTTCAGCACAGATTCTATTTCTGTCCTCTAAAGTGTGAAGCTGTCATGTGGATGACTTTTTCAAGGTCCTATGAGTAATAATTGTATTTCTAAAGTGCTTTTACCCAAAGAGTTTTATATAAAACATTTGTATACACATTTGAAACTGGTACCCATTTTACTAACTTTGGAACGATAAAAGGTGGAGTCAACCGTACGATTATACACAGATCTCAACAGTGACTGTTCATCTCGCTGAGGTATCTTGCCAGCTTACGAAACCTACACTCCCAAACACATGCTCATCTGAGCATGCTGCAAAACAACGTGCAGTGTGGGTCTTTTAACTAGAAAGATCACAAGACAGCACTGCCAGGGGTCACACTCTGTCAGGATTAAAAATAAATATTTACATTTGCGAGAAAATCAATTTTGCAGGAAGCAGAAGCTGTTGATAAGCTGACTGTTGACTCTCCACGCCCCCAGCAGCCAGTTCCTGTTCCCATGCAAATAAAGGCAAGTCCAATTGCTAAGCAAACACAGAACATACGAGTCCTTTCCTTGTTCTTTAATTACAGGTTTTATACACTCTGCTGCTCAGTTCATTATTGTGATGCTGAATCGCACACAACCTGGACAGGGACCACGGGAAGGGATGCTTGTGGCAAGAGAAAAACACTAGACACATTTTCCAAGAAAGATGGCAAATGTGCTAGGAATGCAACAGAAGCCAGTGTTGGGTGGGCTGGCCCTGCCAGATGGGCCAGATCGAAAGGGCCACTGTGTGGGCTTGTTCCTGGTCCCATCGTGGCCCACAGGACCAAAAAACGGCCCACAAATTGGCCCTTTGAAGCTCTTCCATCTAGTAGTGTAAGGCTACAGGAGAAGCCTGTCCAACCCTGACCAGGCCGTTACTCAAAGCAGACAACTCCCAAACGGCAATAGACGGCCATTGACAAGGCCACAAGTGCATGTTACCTGTCAGAGCCTGGCTACCATACCTGGCCGACAACCCTCACTGCCTGACAGAAGATCGTCTCTCCTTTCTCCGGCACTTCAAAATGTCAGCTTCGATTAAAGATGAAGCAGAGTTGAAGCGACAAGATTGAGTCCCCATGTTTCTACCTGGTGTCTCAACCAGTAGGACAACTCAGTTGAATGAGCACCTGCTGCCCTCTTCCATCCCCCATGGTCTTTGAAACACTCTCACAGTTGCGTTAAGTGCTGTACCCATAACCTACGTAAAAGGATATCACCTTCCCTCTTCTGAGAATTTCCTTTCTTCCTCTTTCCTCTCCTTCCAACTTTTCTTCCTCTGCTATTACCTACTGAGCTCTGAAGCAGCCTAACATCAGATTTAAGTGCTATACGGACTGGCTTCACGTTTATGGAAAGGACATACATCGACTCTCCACAAAGTCAACTGGATTCATCATCAACAGCAATCTCTCCTTCAAAACCCTCGTCACCAGGACAGCAGACAGCCTGGTACCAACTCTCCCTTCTACAGGAAATAGCTTATCTGCCCGAATAAGATTTCCACAGTTGCATAGCGGAAAGGGGGGGCGGCAGGGGGAGCTGAGATTTGGGGATGGCATCCTCCCCCCCCCACCCCGGCCATCGCGGTAATCGCCAGCAAATGTCACCTGTGGCCGGAGCGGGAATCGCCAGCACCCCCACCCTCCTGCTCTTACCTGCGGCCGGCCCACGAATCGACAGAGCACCCACCGCTCTTACATGCCGCCAGGGGGATCAAAAGTAGGTGCCGCCACAGGCAAGCCATGGTCTAGCTACGCGACTGGATTTTCAAACCAGTGCCCAAGCCCAGGTACTCCCTTGCTTGCACTGTGGCAATGCCCTTCTCACTAGAGTGCCAGATTCCAGTCTTTCACGATGGAAGGGCATCCGGCACACCCAGCCCGCACCAAGGATCAAAGGCTTATGACAATATCATTTGCAGAATTAGCAGAATTGGAAGAAGTAGTAGAAGCTGGTGCGATGTCCTGGCAGCCATCTTTCCCTCACAGGGTGCCGGCAGGCCCGGTGCGTGCATTCGGGCGTGGGGGCGTAGCCCCCCCCGCCCGCAGCTCCCTCTGCGTCTTTGAACTTAAGTAAACTGAATCAGTTTACTTAAGTTCAAAGACGCCAAGGCAGAACTGACAATCATGTCAGTCAGCATGACGTCGGACCGCCGACCCCCTTCAGAGACTGAAGGGGGTGGGCGGTCTGGCGTCATGTTGACTGACATTATTGTCACCAGGGACAGGCAGCAGCAACACAAGTGCCCATGAGTGGGGACGGAGGGCGAATTTTCGCACCGTGCCCACTCATGCGCACTTGTGTTTTCCCTTGTTTGCGCATGCCCATTAGGAGCCCCTCGGCACCCTAATTGGCGTGCAGCGGGCGAAGATTAGCCAGTGCCCCTAAGCCACGCCAGGCGCTGCTGGCAGCGCCAGGATTGGCTGAGAGGGCCTGCCAGGGCCGTTCGTGAACAAGGCGCCAAGGGGAGCAACAGAGGTGGCGTGGACCGGCTGAGGTAAGTTTTCCGTTTATATTATATTTCATTCCCTGCCAGGCTGCCACCCACCCCCGTGCGAACACCTCCACCCCACCCCCACCCCCGTGACTGGCGCCGAGGGTACTAGGGCGCTTTACACGAGCGATTAAATCCTATATATTTATAGTGCTTTCCTATGCAAGATCCGACAAACACACAAGACATAGGCAAAAGGACTGCACGCGCAACCACCAAAACTGACTGGTGGCACAAGTCTCGGGGACAGCATCTATGCATGCCTGATTTACAGGACATCCACGGGGGGGGTACCCAGCCTGAAGCACTCCACCACCAGAGGTCACACTAATGCAGGATTAACACCTTTTAATTGCAGATACAGAAGCAACCAACATGGTATGGCAGTCTCTCTCGCCTGTCCCTTTCAACGTCTGCATGGCACCACCAGTAAGCATGGGCTCTTACTTACATACTTATGACACCAAGATCTATCTCAGAAATCAGGAGGGGGCTGGATTCCATTCCCAAGATCTCATCTACCTGTCTATTGATGCACCGGAAGAAACGTTATCTCACTGCATCACAAATCCAAAACCTCGTCACTAGTTCAGATGGTTCCCTGCAGCTTCTCCATCCTGCTCGCCACCATACAAGAGCTACGTCCTCACACGATAAGGCAGAACCTCGACTCAGAGTGATTCTTAATTCGACCTGATCTGCACGCAACAGATCAATATCCTCCAAAACTCCTTGGATCACATAAAAACTTTTTACGCATGAGTTAGCTGTGTGTGTACAGAGTAAACCAAGGTAGAGCTTGAACGAGTCCAGGCCTTGGGCAGGAGTCCAGAGATACGACTCTGGGTCGTTTACAAAATAACAGGAGTTTGGGGGTGAAGATTATTATCCTGCCCAAATGCAGTGTTCATTCAAGGATCAAGTCCTTGGGCTTTTTTTAAAATTTCAGGAGTGTTGGGCAGTTCCGATGTTCCAGGACAACGGACAGTAGGAGAGCACCCTTCTGTGCAATTGTTTGTTTCCAGTCTGGCAATGTTCTGGTTACTGCTGCAGCCCTTGTCAGCTGCAGTGGTTAATTTTGACAACAGGCTTAAGACTGCTATGGGGGGTCCTGATCATCTACTACTTACATGTTTTATATAGCCTTAAAATGCCAATTCAAGGAACCCTAAGGCTGTTTTGGGACACTCAGCATGCACAAATACCAAAACAACCAGGATTCAGACAGCCACAGTGAACAGACTGCACAAACCTCAGTAGCCACTACTCTCAGTGGAGTGGCCTCGAAGACCCGGTCAAATCAGCAGAACACGCGGGACAGGCCAGCTTCGCCAGGCAACTTGTCTGTAATGAGTTGAACACTCTCTCTCGATTGAAGGCGACCTCTGATGCTCTCCAAGTGCCAATGCTGTTACAGGGCGTCACACCAGCGCATACCAGCCTATGCGGGTAGCATTGGCCATAGTAAGGAACTACAACTATTTTAGTTCCGACTTGGGCTCTTATGGGACTCTGCATAAACTGCCATTTCTATCTGTCTGGGCTAAAGTGGTTCCTTTCAGCTACTTGGGGTAGAGGACTCTAGGGAGTGGGCAGCGAAGCCGCGCATAGGTGTGGGGGAGGGGTTGAGCATAGAGATCAAAATACTGTTCAGAGCAGTTGAGGAAAAGTGAATCCATTCTCCAGGTTTAATTTAGAGGTCATTAGGCATTTGGAGGGCTTGGAATGAATTTCAATAAGCATCAGATCATGGCACCCCCAAACAGGTTTGCGGAGTTCACCCTACTCAACTCACCTAATCCAAATTCCTTTCAGCCTCATAAAACTATGAGGCTCTTTACAAGAGTAATGTCCCAGTGTTGCAAGTCGAAATGGGCGAGCCAACAAGTTAACAGTCAGACGAGACTGAGACGAGCCCTGAAAACGCTTTTCTTATAAATCATGCATGAAAAGCCGTGCAAAACGATGGTAAAAATGCTTCAAAATTTTGAAAGAGTATATTTCTGTAACACGCGTTAGCATTTCACCTTAGTACATCAGTTAATGTCACACTGTATTGAGCGGTATTCATTAAAGCAATTGTTTTTAAACATGAACTTAGAAACGTTTTCAATCACTGTTTAATGCTTTGCCTTCCATTCTTGGTGAAGGACGGTACGCAGACGGGTGGCAGGCAGAATCCAGGCTCGGCTCGTTTTGGGGCTCGAAGGTCCCACAGGACCTCGAGCTGAGCCAGAGGCAAGCATTTGGCTCACGCTTTCAGCGGCTCGCCCACCTCTAGTCGCAAGTAGACTATCACAACACCATCTACATGGGTCAACTAGCCAATTCCTTCAGCAAATTCAGAGAGCTCAGAACTATAGATCTCACAAGCTTTCACATCACCCAACCACTGCAGATCAAGAAGGCTTGCAGTTATCCTAATTCTCAAAGTCGGCCTCTCTCAACCATTTGCCCAGCTAGGAGACAGAGACGGACAGGTTAGCGCCCAAGGTTTACCTGTTTGAACCCACTAAAGTCTCGCTCTCTCACTGGAAGGCAACTCTAAGGTTTCCTTTGGACTATAGACACGTCGCTTTCTATGAGCCTATGGCCCTGCCACCAGCTGAGGAACAAATGGATGATACTGGACCAAACTCTGATGCTGACTTTTCTTCCTTCCTGTAGCCCTCACTTGCTATACAATTATGTGTTGATGGGAATCGGCCATGTTTTCCATCGCCAAAGGAAAAAGCCCTAAGTATTAGTTGCTTGTCAGATGCCCACCATATCCTGCATTTGTTTAATCCATGGAGAGTGTTCTTCGGTCATGCCTATAGATAGCTTTAACCGTCTCGCCTGCCTCGAGTTCTTTAAATTGGAGCTCAAAATAAAAAACATGTATATTCATACTCACACACAGTAGCAGCCAGTGTGTAGATAGAGTTGTGTGGCGGGGGGCAATGGATGGATGATGAGCCAAATAAAATTAAAAAAAACGTACCTGTTGCATCGCGCTTCTCTCCACTGCAGTACTGCAGGCACAGGCTCCCAGAGTCCAGATGCTGCTTTCATGCTGTTGAAAGCAGCGTCAGGATTGGCCTCAGGTAGACTGGAAGCCTGTGCCTGCTCTCTCCAACCAGGCAAGCAGCTCGGGTTGGAGAGAGCTTCAGTGCGCATGGTGGTTTCGCTGGCCTGAGACAGCTGGCCAGATCATCATAGGCATCGAATACCATTGCAGCCACTCCTCCACCAGCCGGTCATCCCCCTGGCCTCACCCCCAAGCATCGGCTCCGAGAGCAAAAATAAAACAATAATAAACAAGGGTTTATTATCATTTGATTTTTCTTTTTTTGACTGCTGGCAGGTAGGGCGACACTCCTCCGCCACAGCTGAGGAGCCGCTGTTGCTCACACACATACTGAGGCGTTTGCACTCAGCCGTTTGCTTCCATTTGTCTATTGAAGTGAAGTGTCATTTTCATTTCGCTTCCACCCACCACCAGTAGCAACAAATTCCTGTCAAAGGCGTGGGACGGGCCAGAGGAGGGAGGTACGGAGGTCAGGGGAGAAATAAATAAATAAAACGTACCTTAATGCCGCCATCTACCGCCTGAATCGTGCTCTTCCTGACTGTAGGCACTGGGCTCCGAGAATGCACTACGTCCAATCCTGATGCTGCATGAAAGCAGCGTCAGGATTGGGCTGAGCACTGGCAACTTGCACTCCCAGGCAGACTGGGAGCCTGTGCCTGCTCTCTCTAGCCCCAGCAACAAACGCTGCGGCTGGAGAGAGCTTCACTGCACATGAGGGTTTGGCTGGCCTGAGACGGCCAACCAAACACCTCATGCGCAGTGAAGGCAGTGCCCACCACTCCCCCACCAGTAGGTCATCCCTGGACCCACCCCCAAGACTCATTAGAGTCCTGGGGGCGGATCCAGGGGAACAAAATAAAATATCTTTTTATTTGCTGGAGGTGGCGGGGTTGTGCTCCTCCACTCTAATGGAGCGGCCGCCGCCACCTACCACAGAATATAGCATGGGGGCAGCTGTCCCGCCCTCTTCAGCTATTGACTCTTCTTGCAGTGATTGACTATGTTTAGAGGGTGCACATCCACCTAATGAATAGTTCATTTCAGTTTCAGAGATGGTGGGCCTATCTCTCCTTTCATTTAATATTTTTTTTTATCAATTTCTATTTTCTTCTATTTTGCAAACAGAAGTATGCCACCTTTTGAGTATCGCATTTTTACTTTTGTTAACTTTGAATGTGTATTGCACCCGCTTCCGAAAAAAGTATACATAATAAAACATTGCTGGGTTGACACGGCCGTATATAATGTGTTTGAAGATGGTTGTTCGAATTGGTGTTGTTTTGTCTTTCGAGTGCACTTAGCAGCAGTCTTTGTGGAACACTGTGTAGCTTGTAGAATCTGTATTTTACAACCAAGGTCAGACTGGCCTTTAGGGCAAACTGGCAGTGGCAGAAGGGCTGATCCGATAGGCCAGTGTACGGGTCATTTTTTGGCTGTTTGTGGGCTTGATTAATTGTTTCAAGGCCTGGTTTTTACTGTTAATGTCCCAGATATTCCCGCCACTGCTTAAGCTGGTGGCTGCAGGTGGAACCCACAGGAACCTATTATTGGTGGCACGCTCTTTTTTTCCTCGTCAGACTTACTTACACTGCAAGAGTGGGAGAAACCCATTAGGGGGAAAAGGAGGAGAAAGAGAAAAAAAAATGTGACAAAACGAGAAAGTAGGAGCTTGCAAGAGTGAGATAAAGGGGCAGGGAGTTTCTGGAGATGGGTGAAAGGGAATCAAAACTACATAGCATAGGAATTCACCTTCCCCGACATTTAATAACCCTGATCTGCAGCTTCTGAGCAACACTGTGGGTCTCTGGACTTTTTGTTACAAATGAAGCACTGAATGTACTGCAAAAACTGCCAATAGCAAGCATAAATTCAAGCAGTCTCCCATACATTGCAAAAGACCTATACAGCGTGTCATTCCAGGTTCACAACTGCCCTAATTTGGAAATGTGGGCCACTTTTTTGCTATTTGATTCCCTAATGTGGGACATTTCAATTCTGGTGCCGGAACCTATTATCGGTCCCAGCCCGACCTGGCCCACAACTTTCTTTTATTACTAACAACCATCTCCAAAGATTTGTTGTGCATGTTCAAAGAGTCATTCAGAAAAGGGGGTGGTGATGGACAGAGTATCTGAATTAAACAGAACACTCATACCCAGTCAACAGATCAGGGCTTGATCCATCACCGTTTTTTTTAGCTCACTGCACCATCCCAGCTCAGAACCTGGCTACATACAAATTAGTTCATCACCACCCCCCTTTTCTGAATCGTTTTTGGCCACTATAGGTGTGGCAGGGTATACTCAGACATGAGTCCCTTGCTCACTGCACCATCAGGATATCAGGATTCAAGCAAGCCGGGCCGACAACGGCTGAAATGCCAGAAACCGGTCCCCGGAAGCTTGTTTCCTTCCCAGTATAAGAATTGGCTTGGTAGTTTGGTTTGCCCTGTTCCCATCATGCACTGGGACAGGAACAGACTAATTTGCATGTAGCCAGGTTCTGAGCTGGGATGGTGCAGTGAGCTAAAAAACGGTGATGGATCAAGCCCTGATCTTTGGACAGGGTAAGAGTGGTCTGCTTAATTCAGACACTCTGTTCATCACCAACCCCCTTTTCTGAATTGTTCAAAGAGTCAAGCAGGGTAGGGTTTTATAAATTCGACTGTGCCTCCATCTGCAGACCAGAGGCCGCATGTACGAACACATTTTCCCACAGACACAGAATGGGTAAATCCCTTGGATACATCTGGTCCCAGAGGCTCTGTCTGAACTAGCATGCCCTCCATGCGACTTCTTAGTGGATGCTCCCAAATTCAAGTCCTGAAAATACTATGAAAAATAAAGTTAATCACACCTTTCTCTGCAGGACTCTGTACTCTTCCTCCAAAGCAACATGTCTAGGCCTTAATGCCGCATTGGCCTATTGCACTCTTGTTCAGCAAGTTACACTGACTCCTGCACGTGCGGAAATTAATAAGAAAAGCCAAAACTAATCTCTGCTATCTATACCCTTCTTAGAAGTACACAGTGCCACTGTAAATGTTCTGCCTTTTTATTTACACTAGAGCACCTCTTTAATCCGTGAACAGCCGGTCCTAAACTGATTAGGATTTTTTTTAACGGTAATCTCCTTAACTGTGCACCCTTTGTTCAAATCTGTCTCATAACAGCCCGCGCGTGAAAGATAAATCAACATTTCACCTTCCATCATCTTCCAGCGCCCACCACGACTTCTTCCTTTGCTCTTATTTTCTGCTTGACTTGTCTACTGCATCCCCCCTTTGTGTAAATTCTCCATCTCCTTATTATCATTTTTTTTTTCATTTTTAGCTCTGCCCTTTGAGACATCTTTAGATGTATCGCAGGACTAGGCTTTTTCCAAAACATTCATACATAATGTAAATGAATGAGAGGCTTTAGTAAACCGCCTTAATCCATTGGTCTGTTAACCCCTTCACTGCGGCGGCTATTCCGCCGCAGTGCTAAGGGGGCGGGGCGGCCTCGCGGCGGCCGCATGCTGGTGACGGAACTGCTCCGTCACCAGCGTCGGTGGCGCTGTGCTTATGACGGAGCGGTTCCGTCATGGCCCGCCCCGCCCAATAGAACGCTCAGCACAGGCGCGGAATTCGCGCCGCGCATGAGCAGCGAGCGGGCCATGACGGAACCGCTCCGTCATCAGCACAGCGCACCCGCAGCTGATGACGGAACGGTTCCGTCATCAGCACTTAAGGGGTTAAACTGTCATTCAGGTTTTGCTTCTGGCCGCTGCAGCATTAGTCAGTTTCAGCCCACTATTCCATTGGCCTGCTTCAATTTGATTAACTACACAAAGCCTATGCGCATTGTGCACATCTGTCTAAAAATAACTCCCTACTATTCAGTGACAGAGTTGTTTCGAATTATGCTTATTTATTGTATTTTATATTAATCTTAAAGACCAGTTATTTATTTTTCCTGCATTTCAGGTGCCCCTTTAGATGGTGATTCCTTTTCCATCTCTTTTTTATAGTTGTTGTTAGAAGCGGTTTACCTAACATTGTGACACTGTAGGCTGCCTACAATAGCAGTGATTTGTGAGGTTGGGATTTCATCTTGTCTCCTTCACAAACAAATAATATAAAAGGTACGCATGGTGAAACCGAAAGCCTTTTTAATTAAAAAACGTAACTACTAAACCAGTCACATCAGTGAATGTTTTTAAATGTTACATTTTTATTGAAAACATATATAATCTTTCATTTTACTTATTTTCTTTTTATTTTGAATTTTATTTTTATATCGATATTCCACGTAGTGTTGTCGAATACACGATATTCCTGGTAGTAGCCTTTTGTATATGCACCATAATGATGCTTGCTGTGATTCATTGATTGTTTAAGTCTTTCCTTTAGCTTTACATACTAGCCCACATTGCGCTCTGTGCCTTTAAATCTATGCCCCTAGCTTTTGAAGTTAACGCGCGAAATTGCATACATTAAGCCACACCCTACGCGTCACACGCGAACTTCTCCAAACTGAATACAGCTTTCCGTGCAGCGACTTAGGACAACTTCACGGCGAGAACCCGGTAAGGGATAGATTAACGTGGTAACTTCACGCGCGTAGCGGTTATTTAACAACTGAGACGTTTATTTTTTAACAAACCGACAGATGCGGGCTATATTCCCGTATGAATGTGTGTAACATCGTTTCAACCTTGGACACATTTTGAATAAGGAATACACCAGTGAGAATTACTGATTCCCGTGGGCTAATAATTCTGTCTTAGTTTACCTATTAATACACTTGACTTATGTTTTATGACACGTGTCTTGCACGATACATTATATCATGGCGAACCGTTTGAAGGAAGGTTGTTTAACTTTATGCTCAAACCAGGGTCCACCACCTTTGACTAAAAGTGTATGTCACACTATGAAATGCTGAACATATTATTTTGTCATCTAGAACTTGCATGTTATATTATGATGGAGTGTTGTGTTAAGAATATATTTTGCGTTATACAGAAAGAGTGATTGATACATGTTTTGTTTCACAGATTTCCCTGATGAAGGCCTTTCGGGCCGAAATGCATTGGAAAAAAGTGTGGTTCTTTATTTGCAAAAATAAGAAAGTTGATTAAATGGATGGATAATCAATGTATATGAAGAAGATATCACATTGAATAAAGTAATAGTATGAATAAAAATACTGAAGAAGACAAAAGCGCATCAAAGCTTTATTTGAAAAACTTTCATCTAAAACCGTTTTTGAAGAACAAATTAGCTGGATTTCACAGCACCTAGATTTCTGTGCCCTAGGTGACACTTGCACATTCCGTGCCAGTGCTATCTTTACACACTACTCCACTACGCCACTGTATGCTACTCCATGATGCTCCACTCTATGCCACTCCACTCTATGCCAATCTGCTACACTCCACAAAACTCTACTTCACTCTATGACACCCTACAACACTCTATGCCACTTAACTTTACAACACTTCTCCATTCTACGCAGTCCACTGTATGACACGTTACTCCACGTCCCTCTACTCTATTCCACAACACTCCACTCTATGCCACTCCAAGATGTGAGACTCTACTCCACTCTAAGCCCCTCTATTCAATGCCCTTCCATTCTACTCCACTCTAAGCCCCTCCACTCAATGCCCTTCCATTCTACTCCACTCTAAACCACTCTGTGACACTCCACTCTACGACACGTCACTCTACTATCGTGTATGCTACTACATTTTGCCATGCTGAACAGCAGCCAAGCTGGTGTACAACATGGCTAAAACAGTTTGGCCATAGGGGGATCAATCGTCCGTAAATTTCACGGACATTCCGTAAATTGGACATCACGTCCGTTGTCCGTGAGGATTCCTTTTACGGAAGCCTTTTGTCCGTAATTTTGGGCCTTTCAGGGAACAGAGCTGTTCCCCTGCAAAAGGCCTCAGCTCCCTAATGGGGCCGCCTCGCACTCCTCTGAGCACAAGAACAGCCCCACCCGCCCATTATCATTCTGTGTGGGGCTGATTGCCACATACAGAATATCAATAGGTCAGTCTCGGCAGGCACAGCATGTGGTGGCCTCCTCCAGCCTGGGTCCAGGGCAGGGCATTCTGTCACACAGAAGTGCAAAAACGCTCATGCTACTGCTACGTGAGAATCCGGTTAATCAAAGGAAGGTGGTGAAAGAAGTTCACAGGGAAGGGATTATAGTTATAGTATAGCAGCCATGGTTGCTGCTTTTTTATTTTATGCAACTAACAACCATTGACAAAGCCAATAGTTCTGGCTTGTTGTAGGTGCAACGTTTCGTGTTCTAGGTGTAACGTTACTGGTTTTATTCCATATCTGGATACAATGAGAGAATCAACAAAAATACCAGTCCGTCTGCACATTATATTAAGCACAGATTTTTAGTTTATGTGTTTTAAGCCACACATTTTATTGCATCGAACACCCGTTTGGAGAGACCCCCTTAGGTTTTTCATCACACTTAAAGCTCTGGAAAGAACATCATGTCACTGTTTCCCCACGTCCAGGCACTGTGCATCATGCATGACTCATGCCTTCTACTTTTTTAGATTGCCTATGTGCAGGGGAATAGTGAACCCTCCCCACCCCACCCCTTGCTTTAGGAACTACAGCGAGGGTGGCGTTCTTGATGGGTCTCATAATTAATGTGAAAAGGTGAGTGAGTAAGTACGTGAAGGAATGGGTGGGTGGATGGCTGGATAGATGAGTGAAATGATGGATGGATGGATGAGTGAAAGATGGGAGAGTGAATAGGTGGATGGATGAGTGAAATGATGGATGATTGATGAATTGATAAGTGAAAGTCTGTATTGATTAATTGATTAGTGAAAGGGTGAATGGAATAACAGATGAGTGAAAGGGTGGATGTAAGGCTGGATGAGTGAGTGAAAGGGCAGATAGATGGACAAAAGGATGGATAGATGAGTGAAGGAGTGAAAGGGTAGATGGATGAGAGAAAGGGTGGATGGATGAGAGAAAGGGTGGGTGGATGAGAGAAAGGATGGACGAATGATAAGTTTAATGGATGGATTCATGAATGGATGAGTAGATGGATGGGTGGGTGAATGGAAGGGTGGATGGCTAAGTGAAAGGGGAATTGAAAGAGAAAGGGGGATGCATACATGGATGACTGAACAGGTGACTAGGTGGAAGCATGAGTGACTGAATGAATGAGTAAGTGAAAGGATGGCTGGATAGGTAAATGGCTGGATGGGTGAGTGTACAGATGGATAGGGTGAAAGGGTGGATGGATGGAAAATGGATGAGTAAAAGGGTGGATTGAGGGATGGGTGAGTGAAATGATGGGTGGAAGGATCCGTGATGGATAGGTTTGTAAATGGTTGAATTGTGGACATGGATGGGCACAAAGATGGAAGAACAGAATGAACGGTGAAAGACTGAATGATGGATGAAAGTATGATTACACATTGTAAGCCCCATTATCTTAAGCAACATTTCCTATACATTGACTTTCACATTTATATGAGTGATTGTCTCTATATAATATGTGTGTGTTGTAACGCACTTCAACACTCTGCCCCACATACTTGGGATGAGTAGCACTATAGAAGAAATGAAATACACATGAGGGAGGATCTATGTGAAGATGAGGGGCGCCATTGGAGGGTGGTAGCATGGCCAGACTGGCCGGACCGGGCATCAGGCTTTTTTTCTGGGAGCTGGAAAGGTGGGGGCAGGTTTGTTACCACAAAAAGACCTGCACATTTGCTTAAAGCTGCGCACATACTGACAAACCATGAAGTGCACAATTGTCTCAACCCAATATAAACTTATTTTCACTTGTACTTTAGTGGTTGTCTATTTACTTACTTATATACTATTGCACAACCTCCTCTGATGTGTCTGTAAAATGTACCTTTTGTCCTGAATTTTGACCTCCTGTCCTCAATTTCGACCCTTTGTCCTGAATTTTTACACTCGCTGTCCTGAATTTGCACCCATGCCAGTTGGTCACCCTAATTAGCCAAACCAATAGCCCTTGCAAATGGTGAGACCTATTGGCTTTGCCAATGTTTGTTTCTAGCTCCTCGTGTATCTGTCTGTCTCTAAATGAGGCGTTTGGACCGAAAGGTAGGCAGGCATTTGCGATGGAGTACCTTGTCACCAATCTCTAAATTGAGCCAAAAGTCTTTGGTCGCAACAATCGGACTTGAAAAATAAGACGTAGTATCTGTCCACAGTGGGCAGCTGTGCTCCCTTTGGAGTACAAAGGCTGGTCTCCTGAGACGACACCCAGTCACTGCCCACACCGGAGAGCTTCTGCGCAATCCCAGCTCTCCCGAGAACTCGAGCCTGCCAGAACCTGCCAGGGAGCGAGCCTCCCCCTGCTGATCCAAGCACTGGCCTGTCCCACCTACAACATTAACACCTGCAGGGAAAACACAGACAGTACCTGCAAAGCACCATAAACCTTCACATAAATCAGGCCCAACCTACCAGCAGTCGGAACACCTGCTGGGAAAACGCAGGCCATACCGCCAGGAAAAAAAGGCCATTCTGGCAGGGGGGGGGGGGGGGGGGGGGGGGGAAGCACACAGGCTGTGCCGGGTGAAAAAAGAAAAAAAACCGCACAGGTGACGCTCAAAAGAAGCATTATAAAACCAAATCATAAATCAGCCCCAATCTACCAGTAGTAAAAATACATGCAGAGAGAAACAGGTAAGTATAAATGTAACAAAGGCCCCACCTCCAGGAAAAAACACAGGTCATAGGATCATAAACCTTTAGCATATAATCGGGCTCAACCTACCCGCAGCAAGAACATCGGTTGCGAAAACACAGGTCATTTTAGCAGATGAACACATGCTATAAAAGCAAGAAAAAAACACAGGGCATAATGGCAAAAAGAATAAACACAGGCCATGTAGGCAGGAAAAGCACAAGACATACATGACCAGCAATCGTCATATAAGTAGAGCATAAACCAGTCCCAATATACCCACAGTAAGAAATTACATCTAATGGAAGAGTATCAGCCAGGAAGGCACGTGCTGTGTATGCAAGGAAAATCACACGCAACGTCATACTGAAACTCTAGTAAAAGCAAGAACAAATGCCGGCAAGCATAGCCAATGATGGATAAGACCACACTATAAACCGCGAACGAAGCACAACCCTAAACTTAACACGGTCAAGCCATACATGCACCAAAAACCAAAATATAAATAAAGACTGCCATATCTAGTTCACGTCACGAATTAACTGCATGTTTTTTTTTTATTGCAAATCATTTCAGACCATTTGTTTCAAATCAAGCAAATATTAAAAGTCCAAGAAATCAGGTATAAAAACGCGAGAGAGAATCATTGTCTATGCCATCCGAAAAAGGCACAATATGAGAAGCACTGTTCAATGCCACGAGAGCAGAAATGCGCGAGTTCCGGTTTCCAGCTGGCCGTGCGCATGCGCGCACAGGCTCGGACACACCTGAGCTCCCGTAGGCCGCCGCACCCTGCAGACACAACAGTGTTTCATCACCATGCCAGCGCGCGGCGTCAGCCGGTAGGCGCAGAGACACCGTGGCCTCAAAGGAAAAGGGGGGCCGTTCCCAGCAGGCCAGGGCCTCCCTGACAAGTAAGGCTGCGGCGGTGCTAGTCACGGATCAGCCACGAAATACTACTTCTTTCCCCAGCATGGTAGGAATGGGATTTTAGCAGCGTTTTAAATGGAAATAAGGTACTCACTATTTAGGGTGCCTGTTTACTCCTCAGACGTGTGGGTACTCTTCCATTTAATGTGTTGCAGCAGTGCTGAGAAGTACAGGTACTCACTGTTTAGGGTGCCTGTTTGCCCCTGAGACAAGCCGGTACTCTTCCATTACAAGTATTGCATCTTTATTGAGAAGTGCAAGTACTTGCCCTTTCAGATAAAAGAAGTGGATGTACTCAGTTCCCATACAAGAGGCCCGACTCAGGCGGGAGACTCTTGATTTTCCAAGCCCAACATGGCATTATTGTATCGGTCTCCCATCTGAAATTGCCTCCCCATCAATACTAATCAATGGGGAAAGGCGTTCTCCCGCTTCCTTTTTCAAAATCTCTCAGTTACCTGTTCTAAGCTGTTGACGTGTATGAGTACCGGCAGTAGCAGCACATTTAAAGCACTCAGAATTAATGTATAGCATGTGGCAACATTGCACAATGAAGTGGCATAGCTCAGTTACATAATACAAATAGAGAGAACATTTGCGTAGTAGAGTTACATAGTAATTATTGTTAAAAGAGTGGTATAGTGACACAGTGATGTTGAGTAGCTATACTTTTTACATAATACAGAGGCCTATTTAGCAAGACTAAGCGTGGCCCTTCACAAGGAGACCATAAGGACCAATAGGTGGACTGCCTTATCTGCTACTTCCAGAGAACAGGACTGTTACCATAACACCAGATTCAGATTGGCTAGTGGTGCTGGGACTACTACTTCCACCAGCACTCTAAAGTCCTCTTGCAAAGACAGATCTGAAGTAGGATCCATGCATTCTAATATAATGTTGGTCCATATCCACAGATACCAGAGCACACACATCTGCAAGAAAGATTGCGGGCTGAGCTAATGCACTAGGAAAGGTCCCAGGAACGGTCAGGCCACACTAGAAGCTGCGCACAGACAGAAAAATAGGACTGGCTGTCAGGACCCACTAGAAGCTGCTAATGAACAGGAATGAAGGACTGGCTGAAAACCCTACTAGAAGCTGTGCATGAGCAGGAAAGGAGATTGGCTTCTAGGCCCTACTAGAAGATGTGAATGAACAGGAAGAGCGGACTGGATGCTCGCTCTGTATTGGTGTATAGAATCTTTTAGTCTAGTGACCACCTGGAATTCTTTCAGAAAATGGGAAGGTCTCTACACCTTGGATTAATGGGTCTTATGAACTCAGAGTAATCTTTTGGAAAGAAGGAATGGGACTGTGTGATGATCATACTCACAATGGATTGAAAGGCCTTCCTTTTTCTATGATCGACTGTTCCTGCTAGAATTTGGGTTAAAATATTAAATTAATCAAGTCCTAAAATAAGAGGGAATAAAGTATCCCTGGATATCTAAATTAAATACAGAACATTTTGTAGAGAAATATACAAGATTGAGCTAACTCAGTATGTGCTTTGAACTTCGCTACCTGCCAGCCTCAACGAGCCAGAAGAGGACTGCCATCTATGAACTTCAATGAGCTTAGTAAACATGAGTAGTATGATGTTGGGATACTAACATTTAAGATGCTTGTCTCAGACGCTTTTTTGTTGAAGAGGATGTGGTGTAGAGCATCTGGGATCAGTCTTATACTGAGGGCTTGATCATTAGTAGTACCTCTGCAGGAGTGGAGGTGGAAAGACACCGCCTACAGTTGTAGATGAAAGACGACTTCTCTACAGGTCTGAGCCAACGTTACTGACAAAGTATCAAGCCAATGGCTTGTTGCTGGTCGAAGAAAGCCAATGTTTGAAAAGAGGCAGACCCAAGCCCACTCAATGTATACTGGAAGCAATAGACCTTTTTGTATTATTATTTTCAGAACATATACACCTTACATTTTAAACTCAAATACTACAGTAATACCTGTGCATATTATGTCCAATGGTAACAACATCATGATACAGTCCATAAAAACTCCAACAGTGCAAAGTATATAATTTGCACACATAATCGTGATCAATGCACTTTTATACATTAGCAGTACTCTCAAAATTATCTCCCATGCCAAACATGCGATTTGCCTTTTCTATTAATAACGCATCTGTGCCCCATCTGTCAGAGCTGAAACCTCAGGAGATCGCATCTTCAGTTACTATACCCCGTTCATCCCATCTGTCACCGCACCTTTAGTTACTGCACTCCGTTCATTCCTTCTGTCCCTGCACCTTCAGTTCCTATACCCCTTTCATCCCATCTGTCACCGCACCTTTACTTAATATACTCTGTTCATCCCATCTGTCACCACAACTTCAGTTACTATACCCCGTTCATCCATCTGTCACTGCACCTTCAGTTACTGTACCCTGTTCATCCCATCTGTCACCGCTCCTTTAGTTACTACACCCTGTTCATTCCTTCTGTCCCTGCACCTTCAGTTCCTATACCCCTTTCATCCCATCTGTCACCGCACCTTTAGTTATTATATACCCTGTTCATCCCATCTGTCACCACAACTTCAGTTACTATACCCCGTTCATCCATCTGTCACTGCACCTTCAGTTACTGTACCCTGTTCATCCCATCTGTCACCGCTCCTTTAGTTACTACACCCTGTTCATTCCTTCTGTCCCTGCACCTTCAGTTCCTATACCCCTTTCATCCCATCTGTCACCGCACCTTTAGTTATTATATACCCTGTTCATCCCATCTGTCACCACAACTTCAGTTACTATACCCCGTTCATCCATCTGTCCCTGCACCTTCAGTTCCTATACCCCTTTCATCCCATCTGTCACCGCACCTTTACTTAATATACTCTGTTCATCCCATCTGTCACCACAACTTCAGTTACTATACCCCGTTCATCCATCTGTCACTGCACCTTCAGTTACTGTACCCTGTTCATCCCATCTGTCACCGCTCCTTTAGTTACTACACCCTGTTCATTCCTTCTGTCCCTGCACCTTCAGTTCCTATACCCCTTTCATCCCATCTGTCACCGCACCTTTAGTTATTATATACCCTGTTCATCCCATCTGTCACCACAACTTCAGTTACTATACCCCGTTCATCCATCTGTCACCGCTCCTTCAGTAACGTACCCTGTTCATCCCATCTGTCACCACACCTTCAGTTATATACCCTGTTCAGCCCATCTGTCACCGCACCTTCAGTTACTATACCCCATTCAGCTCATCTATCATTGCACCTTTAGTTACTATACACCATTCATCCAATCTGTCACTGCACCTTCAGTTACTATACCCTGTTCATCCCATCTGTCACCGCACCTTCAGTTACTATACCCCGTTTATCCCATCTGTCACCGCTCCTTTAGTTACTATACCCCGTTCATCCCACCTGTCCCTGCACCTTCAGTTACTATACCCCGTTCATCCCATCTGTCACCGCACCTTCAGTTACATACCCTGTTCATCCCATCTCTCACAGCACCTTTAGTTACTATACCTCGTTCATCCCATCTGTCACCGCACCTTCAGTTACTATACCCCGTTCATCCCATCTGTCCCCACACCTTCAGTCACATATTCTTTTCAGCCCATCTGTCACCGCACGTTCAGTTACATACCCTGTTCATCCCATCTGTCACCGCACCTTTAGTTACTATTCCCCATTCATCCCATCTGTCACTGCACCTTCAGTTATATACCCCGTTCAGCCCATCTATCACCACACCTTCAGTTACTATACCCCGTTCAACCCATCTGTCACTGCACCTTCAGTTACATACCCCGTTCACCCATCTGTCACCACACCTTCAGTTCTTATACCCCGTTCATCCCATCGGTCACCGCACCTTCAGTTACATATCCTGTTCATCCCATCTGTCACCACACCTTCAGTTACTATACCCCATTCATCCCATCTGTCACCGCTCCTTCAGTTACATACCCTGTTCATCCCTTCTGTCACCGCACCTTTAGTTACTATACCCCGTTCATCCCATCTGTCACCGCACCTTCAGTTACATATCCCGTTCAGCCCATCTGTCACCCCATCTTCAGTTACTATACCCCGTTCAACCCATCTAGCACTGCACCTACAGTTACATACCCTGTTCATCCCATCTGTCACCGCACCTTTAGGTACTATACCCCGTTCATCCCATATGTCACCGTACCTTCAGTTACATACCCCGTTCAGCCCATCTGTCCCCACATCTTCAGTTACTATACCCCGTTCAGCCCATCTAGGCCTGCACCTTCAGTTACATACCCCGTTCATCCCATATGTCACTGCACCTTTAGTTACTATACCCTGTTCATCCTATCTGTCACCGCACCGTCAGTTACATACCCTGTTCAGCCCATCTGTCACCGCACCATCAGTTACATACCCTGTTCAGCCCATCTGTCACCGCACCTTCAGTTACTATACCCTGCTCATCCCATCTGTCACTGCACCTTTAGTTACTCTACTCCGTTCATCCCATCTTTCACAGCACCTTCAGTTACATACCCTGTTCATCCCATCTGTCACTTCATCTTCAGTTACTATACCCTGTTCATCCCATCTGTCACTGCACCTTTAGTTATCTACTCCGTTCATCCCATCTTTCACCGCACCTTCAGTTACATACCCTGTTCATCCCATCTGTCACCGCATCTTCAGTTACTATACCCTGTTCATCCCATCTGTCACCGCACCGTCAGTTACATACCCTGTTCAGCCCATCTGTCACCGCACCTTCAGTTACTATACCCTGTTCATTCCATCTGTCACTGCACCTTTAGTTACTCTACTCCGTTCATCCCATCTTTCACCGCACCTTCAGTTACATACCCTGTTCATCCCATCTATCACCTCACCTTCAGTTACATACCTCGTTCATCCCATCTGTTACCGCACCTTTAGTTACTATACCCCGTTCATCCCATCTGTTACCGCACCTTTAGTTACTATACCCCATTCATCCCATCTGTCACCACACCTTCAGTTCTTATACCCCGTTCATCCCATCAGTCACCGCACCTTCAGTTACATACCCCGTTCATCCCATCTGTCCCCGCACCTCCAGTTACATACCCCATTCAGCACATCTGTCACCGCACCTTCAGTTCATACTCTGTTCAGCCCATCTGTCACCGCACCTTCAGTTACTATACCCTGTTCATCCCATCTGTCACCGCATCTTCAGTTACATACCCTGTTCATCCCATTTGTCACCGCATCTTCAGTTACATACCCCATTCAGCCCATCTGTCACCGCACTTTCAGTTCATACTCTGTTCAGCCCATCTGTCACTGCACCTTCAGTTACTATACCCTGTTCATCCCATCTGTCACCGCATCTTCAGTTACATACCCTGTTCATCCCATCTGTCACCGCACCTTCAGTTACATACCCCGTTCATCCCATCTGTCACCGCACCTTCAGTTACATACCCCGTTCATCCCATCTGTCACCGCATCTTCCGTTACATACCCTGTTCATCCCATCTGTCACTGCATCTTCAGTTACATACCCTGTTCATCCCATCTGTCACAGCATCTTCAGTTACATACCCTGTTCATCCCATCTGTCACCGCACCTTCAGTTACATACCCCATTCAGCCCATCTGTCAACGCACATTCAGTTACTATACCCCGTTCATCCCATCTGTCAGCGCACCTTCAGTTACTATACCCGTTCATCCCATCTGTCACCGCATCTTCAGTTACTATACCCCATTCATCCCATCGGTCACCGCACCTTCAGTTACATACCCCATTCAGCCCATCTGTCACCCCACCTTCAGTTACTATACCCCGTTCATCCCATCTGTCACTGCACCTTCAGTTCATACCCTGTTCAGCCCATCTGTCACCGCACCTTCAGTTACATACCCTGTTCAGCCCATCTGTCACTGCACCTTCAGTTACTATACCCCGTTCATCCCATCTGTCACCGCACCTTCAGTTACTATACCCCGTTCATCCCATCTGTCACCGCACCTTCAGTTACTATACCCCGTTCAGCCCATCTGTCACCGCACCTTCAGTTACATACCCTGTTAAGCCCATCTGTCACCGCACCTTCAGTTACTATACCCCGTTCATCCCATCTGTCACCGCACCTTCAGTTACTATACCCCGTTCATCCCATCTGTCACCGCACCTTCAGTTACTATACCCTGTTCATCCCATCTGTCACGCACCGTCAGTTACATACCCTGTTCAGCCCATCTGTCACTGCACCTTCAGTTACTATACCCTGTTCATTCCATCTGTGCAGTGTGTATACATATACCCTCTACCAGTACAGCTGCTCCTCAGTTCAGCTGATGTCCACCCACCACAGTCTCCAAGGGCGCCTGTGGGCGGTGGCCTGCCATCTGGAATGTCATGCAATAGCCTAATCATCCCAGCCTATGTAATGAGGTTGCCTTCCAGTTTTTGACTGCAGAGTCGGTTTCATCAGCAGTTCCTCCGCTGTGGCCCATTCTAACATATCTCTGGATGAGACTTGAACTTTTGGCAGGCGAGCCCTAAGTCAATGCATAGCTATTCTCCTCTTCACAAGGACCATTGCCAATAACTGAGTTTTCTAGCCATTTTTCCCTTCTCTTTTAACTGAGTTTTCTAGCCATTTTTCCCTTCTCTTTTTTCCGGTATTTGACCCCAAAACGCAGTGTCTAGCTGAGGGTTGCACCGCCGAAGAGCACCCTGGGTACATTCTATTAAGCAAGACAGAGGTCAAGTGAGGCATTGTGTTAGCTTGAAGCGGGCGGTACTTCTCATCAGACATGTAAATATTTTAACCCAGTCCACATCTGTGGCTAGATCAAGAAAGCTCCCCTCTGTTTGTTCCATTCTCTCAGCTTCTGCCATGGTCTAGCAGCAAGAACGGCTCTGTACGAAAATGTGATCAACTTTCTACAGTTTAATAAAGTAAAAAAATCAACAATCACTGTAGTCGGTGTAGGCGCGACTGGGAAGAGTGGCCCATATTTCTCTGGCCGTGTACTATTTTTGCATATTGCAGAGGTTGGCCAGCCCCAACATTAAACATCTCTCATGGATCCATAGAGCTCAAAAATCTATTGTTAGGGGACAGGTCTGCAACAGTCTGACAGCCCCCTCTTCCAACTGACATGCTGTGGGTAAATGGTGCAAAAGGATGTATACTCCATACCCTCGTGTCTCGTACAAACGGCGAGTGACGTACAATTCTTTTGATCACTTTAACCTATCCCATACAGACCCGCTTAATAACAAATGGGAGGCGAGAGGGCACACCCCTGCCTTGCATTCAGAAACTGTCCAACGCATGATCCGCGTTGGTGCTTCAATAGCCAGCAGGATTCGACTTAATTTTCCAGCCCATGTAGACTTCCACGTGGATCAAGTCTGGTTCTACAAACACCTTGTGTGACAACTCAATCATTGTGCCCTGAAAAACACATAGGACCGTAGAAGGAAGACCATTTTTGATAAAGCTGCTTTTCCCATAACAGATAGTAACTGTGTTCCAAAATCATATAGAGGCACTCGTCATCACCCGTCCCATATTCATGTTCTAGTTCTCAGAGTCATCATGCAAGATACGAATCCACAGGTAGTGAAAATGTGTAGTAGCCCACTCAAGGCCCATCCTCTGCAGCTGCTGTATCTCAAGGCCCGTAAACGGGCACAGAGGGAATAATCTAGACTAGTGGAAGAGGTATGGTGCAGCGGCCAGGATGCCTTACTCCGGACCACAGGGTTCACGGTTCAATCGCCGGCGGCAGCTTGGCCCAGCACGGCAATAGCTCACTTAATCTTCCCGACGGCCCCCAGCGCCTTGACACCCTTGGGTAATTGTGCGCTTTAAAAATACTGGATTTCATTTCATTTGATGGTTAAGCTGCTGTCCTGATATCCGCACATGCTCCTCGAAGGCATGGAATAGAACGGAGACCAAATAGGTCAGTTGCTGGATATACATTAACTAGCAGCCCGCCCCAGCGTTGCCTGGGGCAGAAAGGGGCTGGGGGCAGCATTTGAGGCTTGCATGCACTTCTGCCCCCGGCCCCCTCCCGCCCCGGCCCGGCCCCCTCCCGTCCCGGCCCCCTCCCGCCCGTGTCCCGGAGAGCCTGATCCTTACCTTAGCTGCCGGTCCCGCTCCAGGCGCCCCGCTCACACAGGCCGCCACTCTCCAGGCGCCCCGCCCGCACAGGCCGCCACTCTCCAGGCGCCCCGCCCGCACAGGCCGCCACTCTCCATGCGCCCCGCCCGCACATGCCGCCACTTCGCCCATCAGCAAGCAGGGCCGCGGCAGTCCTCCCAGCAGGTCGCGATCTTCGGCGCCATTTCCGGAAGTGTTGCCAGGGAGCGCAAACGCAAATTATGTCATCACGCAGACGTCGCTGCCATCGCTACTTGCAAGGGACTACTTTATTTTTATTTCGAAATTTTTTAAACCACGTATATTTTTTATTTTTAATAGCCTATGTCCTTCTGCTTGCCCTGAAGTTTTCAAAGATGTCTTGGGTGTTTTGATTGGTGGTGTACTTTTCGAGTTTACCTGGCTCAAAGGGCACAGTTCTCTCTTTATAATAGTAGTATAGATACATCATCTGCAAACAAGGAGACAACCTGGGTAAACCTCCCCCATCCAGCAAAAGACCTGGTTGACAGCACAATTCAGACCTAAAAACACAGAACAGGTTCAAACCAGCTGGGATGGACAAGTGACGAGACAGCCAGTAATCTTTGACCCTTTAACCACCACGTTCATCCTCCATCCAATCATGACGCCCTGGAGCTCCTTCGTGGGGACGAGGAACAAGCAGATTAGCCCCCTCTAGGCCGCATTCCTAGCAAAAATTCAAGACTATCCGAGAGCCCAACCCTAAAGCGGATTAAGAAAAATGGCACATTATGGTCTTAAAATGACGCGTTCAGCGATCGCTGTACATTCCGGTCCTTGAAAGAGAACTTTAGCCAGAAGGCAAGAAGTTCTAATTTCAATCCACTTGCAGAATTTATATTCTGGCCTCAGGTGCAGTGGAGTTCGCTCTTTCAACTTGAGGCATCTGTGAACAGCTCTACAAATCACAGGTCTAAGCCCACAGAGCTTTCAGTGCTTCGACCCGCTGGATAGAGTCCTGATCCCTCCTGTTCGTTACAGTGCTGGGAAGCAGCAAACCCCTGGCAGGAAGTGGCTTATAAATACGGCTCATGGTTTTCCGTTTTTCCTGATTCTTACAGGTAGATGCAAAAACAACAATTGATGGACAGAATGCAGAACAATTTCATACATTCAGAGATCTGGGCCTAAATCCGTCGTTTTTTTGCACTCCACACCACCCCAGTTCAGACATGGCCATATTACAGGTAAATACCGACACAAAACAACGGGTTTCCTATCTGTATTTACAATAGAAAATGCAGAAACTTGTGCTAGGTTTGGGTGACTCTGTGCACTCCTTCGTGGCCGCAGGTTGACCCCGTGGCGAGTGGAAACAAGCGAGGAGATTTCCAAACATTTCTCCAGATGCGCATTTGAGCTGATAGTGTGATAACATCTGCATACGAGTGTACTGTTGTATTGAATCGGGCTGCTAAGAGTGCTCCACCCCAGCAGGGATCAAAGTCTGAGCGCACATTTATGAGTTAAATAAAATAAATGTCAAAATACACCAGTTACAACATCAGTTTTCCCGAAACACATAACAAATATGTATGAAAATCAACAAGATGGGTGTAAAATATGGATAAATACAACAATGTTAACAGATTAAATACGGTAAAACCAAGAGATTCATTTATAAAGCAGGCACGCTTAAAGAGCTGTTAGTGTCAGGACCTTTTCCCAGATCCTTGAAGCTGTGGTGACTGCCCAGCACTATCAGGGGTGAGGGTGTATGTTTGTCCTACTTCCTTCCTAGGTTGGACCTCCCCAGGCTCCTGGGCTCTCCTGGACGGCCTCGTCGAGCAGTCAAGGGCTAGTTAACCCCTTCGATGCTCGTGACGAGCTCAGCTCGTCATGAGGTACACCTCTCGTACACTCATGACGACAATGGGGATAAATCAGGATCAGCACAGGAGGGGAATTGCTGCAGCAGTGATGGTGTTAAGGGGTGACGGTTGACACTACGGTGACTGTACCACAGTGATCACACAGAGGTTTTGTGAACGACTACTCAGAGCTATCACTTAGAAAGAAGTAACACCATTTAGTTCAGGTTAACAAACACCTCAGATGTATAGTCAGGCCCACAGGAATATGAGGCAATGGAGAACTAAATTATGTGGTGAGAAAAAGCTAATTAAGCAATATGAGCTAATTAAGCAATATGATGCGACATTGTGCGGCAGTATTTTTCAGCTTTTGGTCATGTTAACTCATATTCTAGGCACGTTTTATCTCAATTGTACCAGGTTAGCACCTAAATACACACAAAGGAGACCTGTTGACCTTTGCAAAGGTCTGCCATTGCGCCTTTCAGTCTATCACACTTTTTAAAAGTATCTTTTGATCCGTTTAAATTAGAAACTGATTTTGATGAATCTTCAAACTATGCATCAGATGGTGGATTATCTGGAAAGTGCGGTAAATCCATGATTATGTGCATAATACCGCGAATAACACCATTGCCACTGAAGAGCAGTGGTCCTGTGCATTGGCATTCGAGTGCCTGGAATAGAAATACCCAATGAATGTTTTAAATGGCTGAACTCACGCCAGCGTCCTCTTCGTGTTATGGCCCACACAGGTGAATGTATCAATCAGGGAAGCCGGCTGAGATGGACAGCAGACAGTACCAGAGGGGAGATGGCATCTATTCCCTTGGGGTTCCCCTGAGCTCAGTATCACTTTCATTTCATTTCTAATCCCCCTACAGATCCAGATTCCATCACCAGGCAGTGGACGAGGGAGAGATGTACACCCTCACCACCCGATCTCACTCCTGTCTCAGTCCTTCTCACCAGCGGCGTAGCCTGCACTTTCACAGACCCCTGGATTATCCATAGGTGCTATCACCATTCACCCACCCGCCACTGCTGCACCAGCCCTCTATGCCCAAGGCTGGCTGGCCATTATGCACTACCGCTCTCCAGCTGGTGCGGCTTGGATATTTCTGGGCAGATCTATCCATTCACAAGCCTCTTCCATCATTTCCTCTCCTGACCTGGTTTCCTCTCACCCTAGTAGTGTTTTGAGACAGCTTGAAGGGCTGCATCAAGCGCTTAAGAAGCAACCAATAGAACATAAAATCATTTTGTGCGTGTCCTGATGGGAGGCGGCAAACTACTAATTTCTGTGTATAGCTCGTTAAGATGAGGTGGAATAAGGATGGTCCTGTGTCTGGTTTCTATATGAACAGGGACAAGTCTTTTATTCTTGGGTGGACTCGGACAAAGAAGCCCTCTTTAACTCCTGAAGGAAATATTCAACCAATAAAGAACAACCTATAGGAAAGAGAGTGCATTTGGATATATGGATCGCTCACTCAAAGGAGGAAGGTGGCGCTGAGAAAGATGGTGGTCCTTTCCTGATCCTACTCAAAATATTCACATAATCTTAAATTGTAGCTTCTTCAGGCCCCAGGACAAATCCGTTGGCAGGTTTGTGGTAGGCAACTGGGAGATGCAGAATATCAGCAAATCTCAAATAACAACAACAGAGGGGTCCTCTGCCTACTAAATACAGAATGGTTAATGGTGGCCAGTGCAAATGCAGTTTGCGGAACAGAGGAACAAAAGACGAGAACTGCGAGCTAGAACGTGGTAACACGGATATCACCAGCCTACTACTCCAGGAGGTGTCAACGCATGTGGAACTGCAAGTGGGCAGGGTCGTAAGACAAGCATGGGACAGAACCTGCAGGAAACTGGGCACGGAATGAAGGGACATGCCCAAAAGCCCACTATGTCACCCAAACCCTCCACGAAAGTAGGGTTTTTTTAAAGTCCACACACACATTTTTTCGGAAATATGCATAGTTTTTGTGAAATTAAGTGTTATACAAAAAACTTTCTACTGAGATCTCAAGTATTTTTTCTCCTCAAGGGTACGCTTTACACTGAAAACGATACGTGATGCCAGCAGTAGACTGATTTAATGGGAAAAGGTCTTTTCGCAATTCAATTTTCTACAGGAACCAGTCTTTAGTGAGAAACAATTATGCAAAATTTAACTTTATGCAAAAATCAAATTTCAAGAATTATGGGAAAATTTAAGGCATGAAATAATTCAGACAAGCCTACCTGACAGCTGCCAGGGAAACGAATACAGTGGTGTTCAAGAAACAAGAATAGACCGAGCAAGTACTTTCATACACATCATAGACTTTGATGTTTTTGCGAATAATGGGATGACTTTGGCATATATGTTGTATTACGGTAGAGTAGGAGGGTGATGAAGTATCATGCTACAAAATGGTGAATTGGAAAGTCCGATAATGCTTTCCAGGAACTTACCTGCCGGGTACTGATGTTGTAGCTTACACCCACATTGATAGGCAATTACAGCACAACACAGGTACCTTTGAACCTTTACACACACTGTAAGCTTCACCTTAGCTATGTAAAGGCTCCTTGTAGACAGTTTGATATAGCACAGACTAGCCTTTTTATACGGTCCTGAAGTATCGCTGGTCAAGAGACCCCTAGCGAGAAACATGTCGACCTTTCTTTCTATTCACTAGTCTAGACTCTCACGAGGGAGCATTATTTCCTGTCGAGTTTACTCTATCTCCTATTTAACTTGGAGTAAGGGACCGCTAGAATAAACCTGATCCTGGTACCCTTTACCCCAATTTTAACCTCTAATAAACGTCTACACAGTACTGGCCCCTCACCCGCACTTCACCAATACGGCAGTTGGAAAAAGATCTCCGCCAAAGAGCCCCTCTTTGAGGCGTTGCCCGTTGGGTATTGCACCGCCTACCCAACGAGGAGCATTGCCGATGATGAAGCATGACACCTGCAAGGATGTGTGAGGCCATTATATCCAACAAATTGGATACCCAAGCGTTTTATCACTACGCACCGGTGTCACCAACACCAAACGTCCACCTGGAATAGGAACAGCTGGGTACCTTTTGTATCTCAAGATTAATGTATGCCTACTGCATATTGTTAAACATATGGCTGGATAGGTTATGGACCAATTTAAAAAATCTGTTTACACAAAAAAATGGGGAAAGTCTACAGCCTAACCCGCAAACGCTATGGAAGAAAATAGTTTAAGGGTCGTCTTTGGTTTGATTTTGCGCTTGACTGTGGTGGAAACCAGTAAAAAAAAAAGAAACAATGGGCCAATGTTAGCCTGTGTTTGTACAGCATCATGAATAGACCAGGTGAACTCAGATCTCTTGTTAGCAAACGGTTGGATTCAGGGTCATCATAAGGTGCTGAGACAACTTTCTCGGTTTCTTCTAGTCGCTGTCAAAAAAAATTCTACTGGTCTTGTGATGCCAACCTAGCCTTTCTATTTTGTGTTACCCAAATAGAACAATCATTGGCAAAGCCAATAGGTCTTGCCTTTGGGCCCTTTTCTTTGTTTTGCCGAAGCCTTATGGCGATGTTGTGCACGCCATGTGAGTTTTTGGTAAGTTGTAATAGGTCTTGCACTGTCTGGGAGGCTCGACCCAAAAAATGGCCTTACCCTAGCGCTTGTTAGGCATGGTTGTGAGTGAATTTGAGCTGTCATGGCGGTCCATGATCGTCTGGGCTAGGGACTTCAGTTTTGTGAGGACTGTTCTAGAACAATCCTGGGATGCCAGAGAGTCAATTAAAATAATTTATGGGGAAAGTTCTAGCTCCAACCCTTAGCAAGTGATTTTTAACCCAAGCACTTGTTGCTTAAGGCACAAAACTGCCTTTAGTGGGCGTAGATTCAGGGGCCCCAGGAATTGGACTGTTTCTGACCTTTAATGTCCGACAGGCTCACGGTCAAACTAAAATAGGACTTGGAGACCCTCTTCCAGCACCCTAGCACCCCAGCCCAAAGCTGGTAGGTGAGCATGCTTAAGCGGTGGCACAGGGATGATGCAAGCTGGAGGGCAGTCCGCAAGTGGCTCTGCTGGAGAGCATTCTTCCCAGACACTGCTTGTGAATCCAACATCTGCACTTAACCCATCCATTGGTTTCTGGTGACACGTCACTGATGGGCTACAAGAACGTCCCTAGAAAAGAGGGCCTCATAGTGACAGGCCATAGGAGGTGCAGCAGGCTTGGTACCAGCCGATACTGAAGACCGGTGGCACACAGCTCGGAGTATCCAGGCAGCATGTTTGGTGTTTGCAAGTCAAGTTGGCGGCGATCTTCAAATTACTGGAATGGAGCCGTGCAGTTCAATGGGCACGGGCAGTGCCCCACTGACTGCCAAGCAGAGGAGGCTGTGTGTATTCAATTCTGATCCCACCAATCAGCTTTTATGCAATCTTAGTTGGCTTTCTTTCTTTCTTTTGCTTCTGGAGTGTCATGGTTGTCTTTAGCTGGATCAAATGTGTATTCCAGCTTCAAGCCAAACACGGGTAAAAATATTCCTTGGATGGAGATGTTTTCAGATATTCCAGTGCACATTTTGCATGTTTCCACGCACATCTGCAGCGAGGCTTTCTAGTGGAAAGGTGTGTGCATTCGTATAGACAGAGAAGCAGTCAGAAAGAATTTTATATGGAAAGTGGCATGGGTGATTTGCCTAGAACGCATCAAGCCACCTTTTTCATGCACCGTGTTTTTAGTATACCGCACTCACAGTAAACACTCGGGTGGGGCAAGAAGAGGTCCCTGTTACATCTGGATTCTAGACTTTCTCCAGG
Source organism: Lissotriton vulgaris (assembly GCF_964263255.1). Taxonomy (NCBI): domain Eukaryota; kingdom Metazoa; phylum Chordata; class Amphibia; order Caudata; family Salamandridae; genus Lissotriton; species Lissotriton vulgaris. The sequence goes on along the minus strand of NC_141698.1, from coordinate 272,497,651 downwards.
GTAGGGTCCGTAGTCCATGGCTCTGCAGTGCAGCCAGAGGGTACTCCCAAAACCTATTAATCAAAGGCACCAGCCATTAACTTCAGAGTAAAGGATGCATATGGGGGATGGCGGGCACCCGTGTGGCCGGTTTCAAGTGGTGCTTTTGGGGAAGCCTCTTATCCCAAAAGCAGCTTAGGGATCTACTAGGGAAAATTGATGGCACTGTCCAAGTGGTCACTGAAATTAGGGGCCACTGGGCATATCTAAACAAGGGATCCTTCAGCTGAAAAGAAGAAAACAAAACAAAGCTGTTAATTCTTTCCCTCCCAATAGCAAAACTGATGAAACTGACCTTTCATCAAAACTCTACCAGGAAAGATTTTTACATTTGTTAATGTACACGTAAAAGTAAAGAATGCAAAATTATGGAAAGCATCGGAGTGCTGTCACACAGGAAGGCCATACAGGAACATATTCAGGGCAACTGGAATGATGCGATTTGTCCGGGGGAGGCAATGTTTTGCCTTTTCTTGCCTCATAAGATACTCACCCCTGCTGCATTATTTGGACCTCCCCTGCCCCATAATTCCAGTGGCCCTGAGTATACTCTAGGAGACATGAAACACACATTTTTGTTATCATGTCACCTAAATAGATATTTGTATTTACTTTTACAACTCTCCCCAAAGGACTACCCTATGGGGCATCCTGAGCCTCTTTCACCCGATCCCCCTGCTTCCACTCGCGACTCACCCCAAACCTCTCCTACTATGAACTCCCAAGCTCTTCCCTCCTTTACCCTATTCATCCAGCTAACAGAAGCACACGGTCACCACTCCCAAGAACAATTCAGATGTTCCCTCTACTAGCCCACTTTGGGTTCCAGAGTAGCCTGCTGTTTGCCTAAAAACATTTCAATGACTCCTCAAGGGTAGTAAGTGCTACATAAATACAATTTACAACTTTGGTTATCCGTATCAATAGTACCCATGTTCTGGACCTTGGATGGGTAAATTGCCAAGATACCAGCCTGTGCCATGCAGATAGGACACTTAGCAACAAATAAACAGTCCCACTGTGCCATTTTACAAGAGATTATTTTTAATAACATAACTAGTTGGGATATTATATGTCACCTCTTGCAACCAAAGCACCGATTTATCCTTCCTTTGAGCCCTTTCCATTTAAAATTCAATCATTTAGTCTGTCCTTAGAACGTCTGAACGTTATTTAAAGTTGTGTTACCCAATCAACGCATGCCTTTGGAAAATCAACACAGGCACATCACAAACAGGAAGTGCAAGACAACGAGGAAGGAAGTGGAGCAACCGCTGCCAGAGGAGGCGGGTGGGGCACAATTCTCCAATCAGCACCTAGAACGCAGCAGCAATTAGCTGATCTAAGTCGGAAAGCTATGTGCCGAAGCTCAAGAGTAATGTAGAAATAATTACTGGGATTGTCGGCTTCAGAGCATAATCCTCCCTGCTTTACAGAAATCTGTATTTATTTCCAGTCGGAGCTGTTCAAATGCAATGTGGGGGCATAGGGACACAGTGGGCTCGCGCTCCTTTGAGGGTTGGGGGGGTTGTGATGTAGTATGGTCTTTCTCCCTGTGGTACACTACCAGACAGGATAGAACAGTGGGTTCATGCGCTTTCCTCCAGTAGCTTGTCAATTTACTCTAAATTGCCCTGATGTAAATAAAGGCAAGGCAACGATCGGTTCTCGACAATAACAACCAAACAAATAAAATATTAAGTAAATAACCGCAGGGAAAGGTAATATAAACAAGAATAGCTTAAGTGTGAGGACAGCTCAGCTGGTGGTGTAAGCTATAAATGGTGAAATAAATATTACAGTAGGTAAGAACTAAATGGTCTGGGTAGACCTTTTTCAACAAGAAAAAGTCCCTCTTATGTCTTTCACATTTATATTTTTATCTTCACTTTTTTTCACGAATACATCCTGTAATCAACTCTCTTTCATACTACCAACCATTCAATGGAACCTGTTTATTGCAAAAAGATATATCCATTTATTAAAAATCATACAAACAATCTTTTTAACACTAAAATCTCATCAAATAATATTAACCCGTTCCAGGCTCGCCTCGGCCGTTGGCTGACGCAAGCACTACCTTGCGGGTGCTGCGGATGACCGTTGGCCGACGCAGCCCCACCCACTCAGTAGAACGCCCTCACCGCGGCGGAATGTCCACCGCGGTAAACGGGTTAAAATACATTACATGAAGTGTCATCAATGGGGGTTCACAAATACAATCAAATCGGTATTGCATATAAATAAACACTCGTAGTTCAACTATATTTCTTCAATGTTATTCATACCTATAGTTCACTACATTCCTTTTATGGAAACCATATCAATGGTTTTTGTTTCCCTACATGTAAATCAAAGGAAGATTATCCGATAAATGCAACAAATATCAACCCCACCCAAGAAATTTGTCGATGTGGCGTTTTGGTGGAACACAGTGGTTAACCCCCAACTTCTTTGGGACAATTTAAAAACAAAAAAAACCACTGATGTTCTCTTTCTAATTTCTTTCTGGACTGACTAGTCAACGACTTGGATTATTACTGGTAGATCGCACTCAAAGTGTTATTCGTCATTCCTCTCATGAAGATTTGGTACCCAAAATCAACTTCATGACAGTCGATTCAATCCTCGCGGGTATAACATCAATAAGCCACTTCTCAATTTTTGGCTGGGTAGACTTTTGTGCCATTGCTTTAGTGAAAGTTTTAAAAACACAAAGAAATTAGGGTCAGACTGGGACAGAAAATAGACCAGGGCATCATAATAATGGGGGATTAGTGAATTAGATAACTAAAAATAAAGGGCCCATGTTTGCATATGGAAGACTGCATGGATAAAGGCCCATAAACAGCCAAGAAAGCAATGGAAAAGGCAATAAGGCTCGCATATGAGAGCTATTTGCTTTGTTAATGTCTTTTTCAGGTCGAGCCTGGGCAGCGCATGCGTTGCTCTGCAAGGTATATGGGCTATTGGGGACTTTAGACACACCCATCACTTTTGGTTGGTTAGTTGAGCTGCTTTTAAAAAATTCCTTTTGTCTGGTTGGTTAATATTGTGAATATGTCCCGCCTTTCAGTGCTTGGTTCCCTCCCACCTGACATCACCAATTGGTTCTTTTGGTTGGCCAGTTCTAGCCATCTCTTGACTCCTTGCTTGCACCAGGGCCGGCTCTAGGCATGTGCAAGCTGTGCACCTGCACAGGGCCACCAAACCCCAGGGGCCACCACACCAATATATATCCTTAATATAATAATCCTCTAAGGATGGATACATATTTGCGTGGTGGCCCCTGGCAGGGATTTGGCGGCCTCCGGTTCTGTTCCACTTCTAAACTCCCTGACCCCCTCCCCTCTTCACTGGCCTGCGCGCTCCGCCCCGCCCGGACCCCCTCTTCCGGGCCCCCTACCTACGCTCCCTGCCCAGGGCCACCATGAGCCTAGAGCCGGCCCTGCTTGCACACCCTCCTGTTACACGCAAATGCAGCATCCATCCATGTCGTTATCAGTAAGGTGACATTTAGGCCATTTTCTATAGGGCACTTGCCTGCCAAAGAATGCCAGGGGATCCCGGAGGTAAGATAAAGCTTAAACAACCATTTGCAATTACATAGGTTTCACATCACTAAAGGTTTGACTTATTGGCATTGCAAATAATAATTCAACGTCAATGGCTCAAACTTTCAGTAATGCAAGACCGATTACATTGCAAATGCCTGTTTAGCCATGTTGTCCAGCAGCAAGGCTGCTGTTCAACATGTCTGAATGTTTTTTTAAAAAGCACTATGAGCAGGAAACGCTCCATGTCAAAGTGCTCTTTTTTAATTTAACTTTTAAAATTCAGCCATGTTATAATCATTGATGTATAACACAACTTAAAATAACATTTATTTTAAAACAATGCTGTGACACGGAGCACTGGTACTTCATAGCACTTTTTCAAAGCAACTTTCAGAAATGTTGCACAACAGTTGTGCTGCTTTATGAAAATGGCTAAAACAAATTGGCAAAGCCTATAATTCTCGCTTTACCAGTGCTTGTTGTCATTGTTATTACCTCTGCACTCTCTTCATTTATCGCTTCGAAAACTTCAAGAACAAATACAAAGGACTCACCTTTTATAATGTCAAATGGGGGTAAGTAAGGGCTAAGGCGGAAAGTTCAAAGATGCGGATTTGACAACTCACACGGTGACTGCAGCCGATGTCCCTTGAGGTATGAAAAAACACCCCAGGACATAGGCGACAGCCTCAGTGACCCTTTGTGTATTTTTGGGAGGGGAGGAGACAGGGCAGTGGGTTTGGTGGAGAGTAGAGTACCTCTTAGGTAGGTCTTTCCACAAGGCCTCGACCACTCCAAGGCCATACCAATAGTGAAACGCACAGAATATTTGAGCCAGACTCTGGCTCAGCTCGAGGTCCTTCTGGATCCTCAAGCCCAAAACGAGCCAAGCTTTCATCTGGCTTCTGCCACCCACCCACACTGTAACCTCTTGCAAGAATTAAAGACAAATCATTGACCTCTGATGAAAAAACGAAGAGAGAAAGAGACACCCATCTAGTGGCTGAATCACACAATGTGAAACCAGAAAACAAAGGATCAATCTCGGGTTCCCCACTTGTCCAAATGTGATCCTAGGCAACTATTTTATGTCATCGCACTTCCTTATTCTTCATTAATGTATGTGATCAATCGCGGCTTCCCCACTTGAGCAAATTGTGTGATCCTAGTTAACTATTTTATGTCATTGCACTTCCTTATTCTTCATTAGTGCAAAGGATCAATCCCGGCTTCCCCACTTGACCAAACTGTGTAACGCTAGCCACCTATTTTATGCCATCGCAGTTCCTTATTCTTCATTAGTGCATACGATCAATCCTGGCTTCCCCACTTGAGCAAATTGTGTGATCCTAGCCAACTATTTTATGTCATTGCACTTCCTTATTCTTCATTAGTGCAAAGGATCAATCCCGGCTTCCCCACTTGAGCAAATTGTGTGATCCTAGCCAACTATTTTATGTCATTGCACTTCCTTATTCTTCATTAGTGCAAAGGATCAATCCCGGCTTCCCCACTTGACCAAATTGTGTGATCCTAGCCAACTATTTTATGTCATCGCACTTCCCTATTTATCATTGGTGCATATGAGAGTACCTGAGATCTGGATGTGGATTGCACATAATTCACTGTAGTGGTTAATTAGACTATAATGTTTCTCCATGTTTAATAAGATTCTAGACCACATGTAGGGGACACATGACAACAGTTGCCTTAGTTCTCTTAGGTCCTCTTGGTTCACTGATGGCATTGTCAGGACATGGAGGCATGATTTTTTTAAGTTCATGTTTAAGAAACAGCCCCATTCAGTACAGTGATTAAATCTGATGTACTGAATTGAAACGCGTCTGCCTGTTAAAGAAATGCACTTTTTTGAATTTTAAAGAATCTTCATCATATTTTCAGGTCATGCAAGATTTACATCGTCTCTTGGAGTGAAGCCAGACCCTTGGCTCGGCTCTCCCTGTTAATCTGCTGGCTCGCTCGCCCCTGTTGCCGAGGGTTTCTTGGCACCAAGGGTGTCTTTTCGAATAATGTAGAAAAACAAGACTCATCTTTTGCTTGGTAGGTTGTTTCTTTTTTGAAATACGCGGGGGAGCTCGGGTCTGACGAGTACAGTGCGCTCACTCGCCCAAGAACACAGATCATTTTTTCGGTATTCACCCAGGGGGCCGTTTCCACTAATTAATTTGTTTATTTGCTTCTTGACTCTGGAATTTGGAAGCTGAGTCACGTCATCGAGTAAACAAACATATAACTTTATAGCAAGATAGATTGTGCAAACCAGCCCAGCTACAAGCAGTTGAAAAAGGACAACCATCTAAAACATCCAGGTAATTTTCATACAGCAAAAATTTTAATTTTTAAATATCCACTCTGTGCACAGTACAGGGATCAACAAGTTGCTGATTGTACATTGTCACTCTAGGGGTCTCCAAACCGGTCCTGGAGGGCCGGATCCATGCCAGATTTTTTGGATATCCCCATTGAGATACATGTAGTAATTTTAAAAATCTGGCATGGATCCGGCCCTCCAGGACCGGTTTGGAGACCCCAGTGCCCATCACTGCCGCCGAATGACCATTTCTGACTGATCAGTCCAACATAAAATATTCGGGAGATTCATTCAGAAGAGCAACCAAGCAACCCGATATTTACCAGAGAAATCTAACATTTAGCAGAGCAGCCCAACCTTTGGAAGACAAGTCCAACGTTCCGCACAGCGACCCAGCAGCAGCAGTCCAACAATCAGCAAAGCCACACAACATCTGATAGCGCATGACAAAATCTGGCAGAACAATCCAGCCTTGAACCACCAGGCCGACTGGGGAACCCCAGGAGAGAACAGGTGGGCACGCTTCTACAATCAAAAGCTTTACAAAGGTTCCTGTACCAGCCTTGTTAGGGCTGGACTGTTCCCATTGGGCGCCGGGTCAAGACTGACTTGCATATGGCTGGGTTCAAACTGGAATGGAATGGAGAGCAAAAAAACGATGGATTTAGACCCAGACCGCTGTACTGGGGTGAATGTATGACATTGTTCAGCATTCTGTCCATCAATTGTTGTTTTCGCACCTAGAAACTGAGAAGCATCTCAGAGGTCTAGGAGCACAAATGTAAATAGAGTTAAGCTGCCTTTAATGCAGTTTTAAATTGGAATCCAGCAGACTGAGACATAGAGATGTGAGATAGGTCAGGAGCTCACTATTATGCACTCCCCCATGGTCAGAGACAGATGCACCCAAGTTCACCTAAGTACAATATAGCAGTTCTTAATTTGAGCAGGTGGTTTCCTGTGGCAGCATCAGCATTTATTTGTCAACACTGCTAGTATGATAGTCTGCCACATGGTGGCGCTGTATATCTAATTCAGAGATGAGACCAACAACAGTTGTTTATTTGTTCAATATATAGACAAAATTACTCATTTCTGCCGCCCAAACCATTGTTATAGTACTGGAGGCCTAGAATAGTCTGAAGAGTCGCACTTGTAGGAGTGCGATAGATAGTAGTTGTGTTGGTACTGTCATTGGCAGTGCAAATATGTGTCGCAAACTGCAGTTACTTCCTGACAAGGGCCCTGCACGTTTTTTTGTTTTTTTTCTAATTAAGCACTGCAGTATAGAAAAAAATAGATGTGCCCAAGATTACAATTTTAAACGGGGCAGAATATCCAGAATCAAATAAGGAGGGAAGCAGCACAAATATTCGTGCCTCAACTCACACAGCGAGCGAAACAAGTAAGGGGAATGTGTGCAAGATGCGACATGGGATTTAACAAAGGGTGGTATCTGCCTAAAAAGAGGCTTCTGTTACCACTCCACCTCACCTTGGGCACCCAGTAAAGGCAGGTCGTGTGGAAACTGGCAGGGAGATACTCCACCTTATCAAGAAAATACCCAGGTGAGTGCAAAAGCCAATGTGTTCTTTTATAGGCAGAGTGCGACTGTTGTGACGAAGCCATCTATTTGTCACACAGCTGTACTGCATCCTTTTCAGACATGAGCCCAGGGCACAAGTCCTAAAAAAAGAAGTGGGGGGATGCTGACGTCACGACAGGAAATGACGTCACAACAGGTGGCTTGCACTCAGTTACAGTTTATAGTTATCGAGCTCCTGGTAAAATAAGTGGGGGAACACCGTCCACCCGCGTAGTACCCCGACTCGAGCCCTGTCAATGAGCCCCTGTCAAAAATATCATGGGGGGAGGGGTGTTGGGGGGGGGGGGGGAGAGATGGGGAAATGCCTCGGGCTCCCAGAGGCAAGCTACTCCAGAACACCTGGCAGAACTAGTTGCCACCTCAGTTGCGTCGCGATCAGAGAGCAGTACTGCTAACATGGCGTGTGAATAATGGATGCATGTGATATTTGTAGTGCTCAAAATTAGCAAAAAGGCAGCGCAGCGCTGTACAGACTTAAAGGCAAAGAAAGCTACTGTCAGCAAGTCACTAGAGGGGTAGGGGGGTCTGAGAGTGGAAGTGGCCTGTTTCTCGTGAGCTAGAATTCTTTAAAGAGGAGTTCTCCGCTTCAGAGTAATATCACACTGTTAGTGATGAAGGAAAACCAGCTGTGTGTAAGAGCACACAGTGAGTGATGCTGGTCAACAAACAGCCCTGAGATCCCATAGTATGCTAAACAAGGAAGCTGGACATGCCTGTGTCAGGGTCAGCGGTTACACAGTGAGAGAAGCGAGTGGCTGCTATACAAAGCAATCATTGGCAAAGCCAGATGGTCTGATGTTGCCTTCCACCATTTTGGCTTTCGCAGTGCTTATTTTGCCAAGTTATTTTAAAAAAAATTTTTTTTTAAATAAAATGTTGTTCTGGGAGTTGTTGTGAAAGAGCAGAAAGCTGTCACTTATAGTGGAGTTAGCCAACCGCTGAAGTGGGCTGACCCTGCCACGTACTATATGCTGTGGTGAGAGCCATTAAACTTTGAATGACACAGCAACAGTCCAATGGATTAAGATGGCTGGTTGAAACCACCACATGTCTAGAATATACCAAATTTTACTAAAATCAAACAATCGTGGTTAACGCCAGACCTAAAATGTAGAGTGTTTAAGAGCAGACAGTAGGTGAGGCAGGTAGAGAGATGTACCACGGTCATGTCGAGTCATGCCTTCATGAATTTATAACCACAGTAACATTGCGAAATGATACCTTTAGGCAGCGCGGTGAGAGGAGCAGTGCAAAGGAATGGGACGTGCCTAAAATCACACGAGTCATCCACTGTGGCTAGGCCCTGCTATCAATGCACGTTATGCTAGTAGTTAGGGCAGTGCACGTTTCCCGGCACCTTCACACCAACCTGCCCACAGTACTAGCTGTAAATATTTGAACACCTTTTTTCGAGGTTCAATTCGCTCTGTCGGTTTTGTGTGTCCGCTTATACGTCATCCGAAGGCTGAATCAAGCCAAACTGGTCTGTGGGACCAGCCATGGCGCACGTCACGCTGTCTGCTTTATGCCAACCGTGGAAAGCAGGCGGTCACGAGCCCCAGTGGACTCGTTCTTACAGGGCAGCTGAGACAGGTGACTGTCACTGTTACTGGTCGAGAGAGCCTAAGCAGGGGCGTGGCTTGGTCAGTAAAATGGGGGGGGGGGGGGGGGGGGGGGGGGGTGGAGCTTTGGATTTTCCGACAATCACGCTGGCATTTCTTGTTAAAATACATTATGAGGAACAGGACAGGACACGAGGGGGCTTAATTAGGAGGCAGTGGAAAGAGAGAGGAGTGCGGATTGTTAGGGGTACTTAAAACACAACAGTTTAAAAAAAAAAACAAGTTTTAAGGTAGAGACGAGAGAGAGAGTGTGTGCGCGCGCGTGTGCGTGTGTGTGTATGCACACATGTGTGTAACAATCTAGGGTGAAATCCGACAGACACCTACCTCACCATACCGGACTGAAAGCACCTGTACCCATATATTTACTACAGAATACATTTTTATTGGGGTGTAACACCCCAACCACCACCACCCCCCCCCCCTCAAAGCTACGCCCCTCAGCGTAAATTGTTTTAAAAAAACTTTAAGGGGGGAGCATTTTTCCTAGGATCCTACTGCAGGGACTGCTGAACACCAGGGTTGCCTGAAACCACAGCTGCCGCGTCTTGATTTTTTCCCTTCACATGCATCACCAGATACAGGAACGAAGGGACCCAGCGACTTGCAGGCCAATTTCATTCACTCCTAGAATTTTGCTAGGATTTTTAAACTTACACTCATTATAGGAAAAGGGAATCTACTAGTCCAAAAATGTCCAACTACTATGGTTAAAGATCCAGGAATGCATGAGGGTGACTCTCGTGATACAAGGACAGTCCATAGCTCTGCTCCTTCTCCGGATGGTGAAACCAACCATGAACCATGGATGGTGAATAAGAGCTATCTGGAAACTCTCAGGGTTTGGTCTCAAGGACTATCACCTATCTACATCAGGGCTCGGAACACTTCCTCAGACATCCTCATAGCACATCTGACATGTACCTCTGTTTTTCTTATAGATTATTCTTTGCTGCTACGTAAATAGGCCAAAGTGTGTTTTGTTAAACCTGAACTTACTGATGGGCATATTTTCCCACAAAAGTGCACATTTTGTGATGAAAATGATAAGATTTAGTTTGGTGGGTTAACGTTGTTCATTAATTCATTCAGGAGGCATTCAACAACAAAGATTTCAAATCTCATGTGATATGGGGGTGGTATGTAAGGGATTTGGGCCAAGCGTTCAAGATAAAAAAAGACATCTTTATTCCCAGGTGTGAGTCTGCATTGAAAATCGTGGCCATTAAGACCACAGTTTCTGAATCACTTTAACGAAAGTGAGAGCGAGGAAAGACCTAAGGGGTAAGTATGTAGGATGGTCCAGTATTGCCATCAAAGGGTTCTGGTTACATAATCCACGCGATTGAAGGGCGAGTAGTTTATGAATGTTAACAATACTGGACCAGATTAAACAAGGTACTGGTCAGAACCCCTTTCAGCGAGCCACGAGGCACACAGGGGATAATGGGCCAAACTGTGGTGGTTTAGGCTTTTAGCGACTGATGTCCCGGAGTCCGACCTATTATGGATCCTGAGCAACTGGGCCAAGTATCACTTCTGCGCTTGACTCTCAGCAGTTGCTGTGGACGAGCACACAAAGTATCCCGTTTGCAGGGCCTTCGGGGGCAGTGTAGATACAGGCTTGTGAATACGACTCACGATTCAAAGTACACCCAGTATTGTCAGTAAATCAATGTTTAGTCAAATGCTTGCTTTTATAATACAAATAAGTATTTAATTCTAACTACACACATACAAAGAGTTCCTCTTTGACTCTTTAGGAATGTGCCAAAAGTGTCTGTGTTGCCACATCACCGCCAGCAGAGAGTCTTCCATGGGGCCCACAGCCCCAGTTCAAGTCTTACCCATTCCTGCAGCATGAAAGTGTTCAGCGGTTCAGTAAGTGCCCTTACCACAGGCACTCAAGTTGGGATTCTGTTCGGAGAAGTCCGGTTGCTTGCAGTACACGTGGCGGCACCCGACAGGTGCAGGCTCTCTCCCTTGAGTGGTGCTTCCGGATTTTCCCAGTGATCGGAGATGCTCCCAATCCGTGGAGACGAGGTAAGACATGGGGTGGGGGATTCGATCCATGTTTTAGTGTGCTTGCTTAAACAGCCAGTCACAACTGCAATCTTATTTCCGGGCAACAACCCAAACTTCTGACAATGTTGGCACTAGCAGCCCCTCCCAGTCCAACAAACCAGCAATCTGTGAGACAGGCTTATGTCGTGGTGCACATGCATGAGCCGTGGTTGCCTATGACAACAATTCCGGTACAAAAGGGGGTGGTGATGGACGGAGCATCTGAATCAATCAAACACTCACACCCAGTCAAAAGATTAGGGTTTAATCCATCACCGTTCTTTAGCCCACTCCGCCACCCCAGTTCAGACATGGCTATATGCAAATCAGTCTGACCCTGTGCCTCATGGGAACAGTCCAGCCCGAACTGCCAAGCCACGTCTTCCCTGGGCCGGAAACAAGCTTCCGAGGACAGGTTTCTGGCATTCCAGCCGTCTTCAGCCCGGCTTGCTTGAATCCAATGGCAAAGTGAGCAAAGTGAGCAAGGGACTCACGTCTGAGCATACCCTGCCACACTTATGGCGGCCAAAAGCGGTACAAAAGGGGGTTGTGATGGACGGAGCATCTGAATCAATCAAACACTCACACCCAGTCAAAAGATCTGGGTGTAATCCATCACCGTTCTTTAGCCCACTCCGCCACCTCAGTTCAGACATGGCTATATATGACAACAATTCAGCATTAGGGATCCAGAAATCAGTAGGGCACTCAGGGCAGTGGTACACATTACTTACCATGCAGAGGATCTTTCCGTTCCAACAGTACCCGTTATATATTTTATATATCACGTTTCTTTTTGGGTAGATATCTTGAAAAAGCTGTTTTCACAAAAGAACAGCTAACAATGGGCAGAGACTGGAGTCAGAATGTTTGGATTTTGTTTACCTTTCTTGAGCAAATTGTTGATAAAACTATGGGAAAAGTGTGGATTAAGATGACTTTGCACCAGCAGCATTTACTACATAAATGTGGATTAACCATATTTGCCACATAATTTTTAGATTTCACAAAAAATATTGTTTCTAACTCAAATGGATGAAAATAATACTGCCATATAACTTTGCTGCATAATCTAGTACTCCATGCCACATATTCCTAGTAGCTCTGACAAGGTAAAAGTTCTGCACAGTGGTTTGGGGGGCTGTCACTATGTTGATAAAATCCGTATTTCAAAGGCAATAATGAATTTCCCATATTTCATGGTTCCTTGTGATATGGGTTTTGATACCACTATATTTTGTGATATAGACACACACACACATACATACATTTTACCAATCCAAAGCTGTAATATTGTGCCTGGAGTGGTAAATGGCTTTTGTCATTTTACAGCTCGGCGTGGATAGCACTGTGCTAATTCTATGCTTAAAGACTTTGCTGTACAAATGGCAAAAGACTTTGTCCATTTCTATCTCGGCGTGGATAGATCCTATGCCTAAAAACTTTGATAGAAAAGCAGACATTTGAGGTGAGCAAATTTAGAGTGTCGCTGGTGTTGAGGGTGCTCTATACAGGAGCAGCCTCCCACTTTTCCTTTTTTACATACATATATATATATATATATATATATATATATATATATACATATATATATATATATATCGTAGCTCCAACTCGCTTCCGTTTATGAGAAACGTTACAGGCACTCCAGGGGTATACGCGGCAAATATTTATTTAGCCCACAAACAAAGTGTATCAAACGCGTTTCAGACCAAAGTCCTTCATCAGTGTTTACAGTTTTAACCGCCTGACAGCATTATATATACGTCATCGGAATGTAACTGACAACGGACTAATACAATAGTACATGTAAGTATGGCGGCCATTTCTAAATGGTTAACAATAAAATATGTCATAGTTCCTTTTATACCATATCGGATATGAGAGCCGCCATTGCCGGTGCATATTTATAGATATTGCCGTGTATCGGCATGTCACCGGCATAATGCACGCACATCATTAATTAGCCCATTAATAAATACAGTCAGTTTAGTGAGCACCCACACAAATGATTAAGCATGTGTATATGCAACAGCAGCAGGCATTCAAAGGCTAGGAATATTCTCTAAATCATAGTCACAGACTCACAGTGCATTTGCTTTTTGTTATGCGCTGTTGACTTGATGCCACTCAGCCAGAAAAGAGAGAATAATGCCGTATATCGGCTTTTGAAGAAAAACATGCCACAGTGCCTTCATCTTAATCCTAATTACAAAACATTAAAATTCCTAGAAATTCTTATCACCACTCCCTACAGGGCTGGAGAAGCAAAAGAGGGTTAACATGATTATTTTCATAAATTTTGACATCATACAATTCATTCAAAGTCTGAAATCCACTACAGGTCATAACCTTCCACACCATACCAAATCGACAGGAACCATCAGCCGGACATAAGTTAAGCTAGATCGGACATGAATACATTGTTTGAAGTATACATTCCCCTTAATGTATGCTGATACTACCTCCCTAAATGGGCAGTGAGTTCTTCCCCACTGTTAAGACCCAGTGGGTGCTTTGTCTGCATATCGATAATATAGCGGGACTCAAGTCTGCGGAGACTTAACAATCTATCCCCCCTCTGGGATTTTGGGGTATGTGATCCAGGCCAAAGTATTGTAGCAGCTCCCTGTTACTTTGATGTACTTTGGCAAAATGTCGAGCTACGGGATATGCAATATCTTTGTTCATAATAGCTCTCTGGTGTTCCAGGATAAGCATTTTCACATTTTTGATAGTGCTCCGGATATATTTGAGTCCACAAGGGAAGACAAGACAATATACAACATAGGGTGTTGTGCATGTAATAAACTCCTTAATGGGCTTCAGTTGGACCATTCCTGGAATCTTATATGAGAGTACCCGCTTGCTGTTTTCGCAAGCACGGCATTTCCCACATGGAAAGAATCCCTTCATGTCCTTAAGTGTCCCACTCACTTTTGGTTTTACTGGTGCAAGATGGCTATGAACGATTTTGTCTTTGATAGATCTTAATTTTCTGAAGGTTATTAAGGGTTTCTGGGGGACATCATTCCCGATCAGTGCAGAGGATATGCCAGTTTTTTGAGAGTACATTTCTTAAGATATTAGCTTGATCTGAGAAAGTCGTAATCATATGAAACTTATTACTAATCTCAGATGATTGGTTTTTCTTACTCTTGCTCTCTAGTAATTGCTTTCTGGTATCCTAGCTACCTTCATGCGGGTCTTCTCTAACGCTGCCTGATCGTACCCCCTTATGCGGAATCTCACGACGCATTCTTCTGCCACCTTTGCAAAATCAGAGTCTTGCGAGCAATTGCGTCTCAACCTGAGAAGTTCGCCGTAAGGTATACTCCGGATCAAACTTGGAGGGTGGCTGCTTTTAGCATGAAGTATGCTATTCCCGGCCGTCGGTTTTCTATATAAGGCCGTCTCCAACCTCTCCCCGTTCACGAAGACCCTCAAGTCTAGGTAGTGTACCTCCGTGGTACTGATGTCAGCTGTAAATTTCAAATTTAGATTATTTCTATTCAAGTCACTAATAAATACTTCAGCCAGTGCGGAGGAGCCCCTTCACACTAGAAAAAGGTCGTCAATATATCGACGCCATGCCACAATGTGTTCTGCCCACTTGGTGTTGTCTCCCGCTAGGGCCACCTGCTCCTCTCACCAGCAAACGTAGAGGTTCGCGTAGCTGGGGGCGAAGCAGGTTCCCATCGCAGTCCCTGAGGTTTGCTTAAAAAGCTCGTACTGGAACAAAAATATATTGTTCCTGAGACAGAACTCTAAAAGCTCAATCAACATGGTACTGTGTTCCATGTACTTTGCGGGTCTTTTATTCAGGAAATACCTGACTGCCTCTATCCTTTGGTCCGAAACGCGTTTGTTACACTTTGTTTGTGGGCTAAATAAATCTTTGCGGCTTATACCCCTGGAGTGCGTGTAACGTTTCTCATAAACGGAAGCGAGTTGGATCTACGATTTTCACCGCGAGTATCAGCGCCGAAATCTGCACCCACCTGGGAGTGCCCCGGGATTGCTGATGCGAGCCTGGATATATATATATACATACACACACACACTCATATGTCCAGCAGGTTCTGGCAACTAAGGGAAGCATCCAGATGTCAGCAGGTGCTCAGAACTCTGAGGGGTATCTCCGTCTATTCAAATCAAAGTAATCTGCTCACGACAGAAGGAATAGATAGACCATCACACCAAGGGCCAACAAAATTAATCCATTTCTCGTTTCGGCCGTATCAACGGCCTTGTTCATGATGAATAAGGACAATATATATGTTTATATTTTAGTACAAACTCAGTTTAGCTATTTTAATATTCATCTGAACTCAAAATTCACTGAGCACAGATACATTTCACTTCATCAAGTAACATTGGAAACTGGGCCAAATGTGAGGGGGCGATTAGGTTGCAAGTAGCGCAGCGCACCGAGAGTGAAAAGGCCCTGGAATGGGCGAAAGCTTGGGAAGCGCTTGTTGTAGCAAAATTAAATTCCCCGAAGCGGAGGGAGATAACACATCTGTAGGCCACTCTGGGGCAGCTATGGGCTAACGCCTCATGGTTAGTAGAGGGGCTTGCCAAGCACTTTGGGTGACATGCGGGGGCAGCAACCTTCTATACGAATTAATCCCCCACGAAGATGACAGTCCTATTAGCTTATTACAGCCTACATTTAAGTGACACGCCTGGGGGGGTGGGGGTCTATTTGGGGACCAGAATTTTCATTGGTTGCAAATAATTGTCGTGATGACCGTATGTACTGAGCAATTGATATGGGCATCATATGGTACCTCAGATACGCCACAAATAACCTGATTTACACTGTGTCTTTGCTACCCAGCTGGGGTATGTAACCAAAACCCACCCTTTAATTTTTGGGATGTTTGAAAAATCAATAAAAATTGTTTTATAAAAAAATCAAGTTACATTGGAAACATTTCATAGAGACATCTTTAGTGTCTTATTATTCAAAAACTGCTATCAATGATGATATCAAAATGTATACATCATAAGTCTCTAAAAAGGGCTCTGATGTGTTTAAATCACAATGGCGAACCTAAAAATCTCCCTCATGCAAACTGTGACTGTAAGCCATTAAAAACTTAAATTATCTATGATGTTCCACAAGGCATTGACATAATCCAGGGTTAATACTCATCAAATGCAACGGGCAGCAGACCTCATAATCCTATATTTATCGTTCTAAAGGTCTGAGGAATTTTGATGGCATGCCCGATTAAAAAAAATAATTAGCAATAGGACACCACAACACTCCTTGGTATTCCATACCAACTTCCTCTTGGCTACATCACTTGAACAGTCATCTTGTCCTGATTACGCAAAACGGATGTATGACGTTACCACGCATACCATTACCACGCATACCGTTACAACGCGGTATTTACAACGCATACCATACAACGCATAGCGCTTTGAGGTGCTGGATAGTGGTAAGTATAATTTTATATTCCGACTCCAGTCCCCGTGGATACTAGGGAAGGTGTTGGATATAAAATTAAACTTATTCCCTATCCTAGAGCGCCCCCCCAGCGCAATGCGTTGTAATGGTATTCGTGGTAATGCCTGCGTTGTAAGTGTAGTGCGTGGTAAAAAATGCGTGGTAACAGTTGTACACCACGCAAAACATATTTCACAAGCATCAAATTAGAAATATGTTCCCAAAGAATAAATGATAAGCAATAAAGTATTTAATTCATAAATTAGCATCATCAAAAATGCTTACCATAGCAACACAATATTGCAGTAAGAAAATATAAAGACACATCAGAATGTCACTTACAAATTCCTAAACAATAAACAAAAAAAGATGTTAAAACGTTCAAAATTGGTCTTCAGGTTTTCCAAAAAAGTAAAATCATAGCAAACACAACACAATTAGAGCTACTAGAAAGACACAATAGAATAGTCAAATGAAAATAAATTATATAAATAGAGCTGAATCACCTAACAAAGCAATTCACTAACAAAGAAGGTAAACACATTTAAAAAAGTTATTAATAGTTTCCAAAAACTAAAAAGCGCACGGTACAAATAGAGCTACTAGAAAGACACAATATTTAAAGTAACAAACTAGAATTTCTATTGCTAACAAATGCCTAATCAGCAACTTAAATAAAAGATGGTAAAAACATTAAAAATTGTATAACAAATTTAGAAAGTAAAAAGTCATTCAAAACACAAGACAATTAGATCACCTAGAATGACCCGATATTGAAATTCACAAAATTGGTATTATAGAGCTTCCAAAAAGTAAAATCATGCAGAGATGCACAATGTTCAACTCCATATAATGCAATCTTGAGTAGGAGGCCAAGGATCATGCCACCTTAGTCTTAGAAGGAGACAGATCCCTCAGTTTACAGAATCTGTATGTTTCTTTCTACATTCCCAGATTTCTACAGAGTGTGCTACAGCATATCTGTTGTGGCCAAGCACTAAGACTGTTGCTTCTTCCTTCCAAATGGAAATCGGAAATTAACCTTCTTCTTAGTAAAGTTTTGTAGAAGCGAAAGCACGGTTTGTCCAGGAAGGGTGACCTTAATTACGTTCACAAATAGCTGCAGGAGAATAGTGCCAAATTGCAATAAATTTATCACATCTATAATTGTCTTGGATTTCTTTCATTGACGTATGATTCAATGTCTCATGGGAGTTTAGACTGGGTTGGTACACCCCCCAAAAAACAGCTGTCAGTCAAATAGAGCTTTTTTCATGTGTCAATTGGATAGATTGCAACAATTTTGGAGTTACTTAATACAACAGTAATGCAAGCTCTCATGCTATCAGACATGGTGGTATGTCTTGAATGGTTTCTAGTATAAAAGGCTCATCCACTGGCTCCAGGGAGCGGCTATGTCCCTTTATTGCTTAAATTATGTATATTTCTTTTGGTGTCTCATAAGGATTATCATGGTCTCCCATCTTTCTCCAGACGTTAATCCTTTGATCCATCTCATCCAGTCCAAGGATTTGAGATCTCTATCTACACTGACGATGCCCAGCTCCTAGTCCATATAGATGGTGACCTGAACATAGTTGCCAATATATTTTTTTATCAGTATATGTTGGTAGCATGGGACTAGGTGGCAAAGCCTCAAGTGCAACAAAACAGAAGTCATGATTGTGAGTATTCGAGGAGGACCTAACCCCCCAGTCTCAGCAACTTCAAAAAATAGTGTAAACGGGAATGACTTTGAAAAACATGGAATTTAAAACTGATCCTATTTAGCAATGGAACTTCCAGTTTCTGCTACCTCATCCTTTTGATTTCTCCAACTTATAATTCCACATAGGAACTCGCCCTGTCTTGCTGTTTCTGGTAGAGTTTCAGCAGTCACCAACCTAGTTGCATTAAATCTGGATTACAACAACTCCCCGTACCTCGGACGGCCTAAGAAAGCCACCAATGCATCTGCAAGTTGTTTGGAAAGCAGGGACTCACCCTGCTACTGGCACCTGTGATTTCAACTTTATTATCCATCTGCTACTCATTCTGTACAAATGACCCGCCTCTCCCCAAATCACACTACCGGTCATCTGAATTGTGCACAGATCTGTCAATGGATGTTTAACCATCTTTGTAGATCACTTTCTTCATAACTATCCTGATACTTTCCTGATCACAAGATCTTTGTCTACAGAAGACACCCAGACTCTGAATACAATGAAACCATGGAAGATCTCTCATCTGGCTCCTTTCACCTGGAGTAAGTTTCCATTTCACCCGAGACTGATTTCAGATCTTTGAGCTTTAAAGTGACCGCTATGGCCGAAACACATCTACTTTAGCTATTGATACCCGTGAGAAGTTCTGGAGTAGGTTTTAGATCTTAGGAGGATGGAAACAAACAAAAAAACGACTTGATCAATGTATGAATATGATTCTAAAGAGCTGTTACTGTAAAATTATTTCATCTAATAAGGATGATGTTTGAGCCAATAAACATTATCATCATTATTATTTTAACATAGGTTTGCCAAGCTGGGGAGAATGCTGTGGATTATGCTGT
This sequence comes from Lissotriton vulgaris, assembly GCF_964263255.1. Lineage (NCBI taxonomy): Eukaryota > Metazoa > Chordata > Amphibia > Caudata > Salamandridae > Lissotriton > Lissotriton vulgaris. The sequence continues at coordinate 272,478,398 of NC_141698.1, read as the reverse complement.
GGATTTTCACCACTCAGTCACTGGTATGAAGCATCCATAAATCTATACTACTATTATAAAGAGAGAACTGTGTCCTTTGAGCCAGGTAAACTCGAAAAGTACACCACCAATCGCAACACCCAATACAGCGTTGGAAAGGGGGGGTCTAGTAGATGGACATAGGCTATAAAAAAATAAAAATAAACATTATTTAAAAAATAAACAATAAAAAAAAAGTAGTCCCTAAGAAGTAGCGCCGGCCGTGTGTGCTAACAACGTGCGTGCTGACATCATCGGAGGAGCGGACAACAGCGCGGGGAGGAGCGGAAAACATAGCCAGACTGGAGGGAATGAGGTACGTGAACCGCGGGGAAGAGCGGTGAAGTAAGGCGGACTGGAGCGGAATGGAGGACAACAGCGCATGGAGGAGCGGAGAACGTAGCAAGACTGCAGCGCCATGAGGTACGTGCAACGCGGGGAGGAGCGGTGAAGTACGCGGGGAGGAGCGGTAAGTGAGGCGGAATGGAGCGGGATAGCGGACTGCAGCCGGGCGTGTACACTGGCTTGGTGTAGTGGGGGGCGGTGAAGTGAGGCGGGCTGGAGGGTGCAGACATTTAAGTGAGAGTAGTGGGGGCGGTGAAGTGAGGCGGACTGGAGCGGGGGCCTGGGTTTGTGCGACTGGGAGCAAGCACTGAGGTAAGGTGCACGCAAGCCTTGAATGCTGCCCCCAGCCCCCTTCTGCCCCAGGCAACGCTGGGGAGGGCTGCTAGTGCTACAATAAAGAACACGGATACAGACAGCGAGAGGATATTAGATCTCAAGGGGGAACACATTATTTTAAGTTGAATAAATAAATACAAGGATTGTGATTTAGACAGAATGCAGTTTCAAAAAACAAAGGATTTCAAGAGCTGAAACTGGGCCAATTAGTAACAAAAATGAAGATTGAACCTCATGGATACAGTGGTTATTCCTGAATATGTATGATGTAATCTCAGCAAAAGAAAAACAAATTCATAGCTGAGCATTTGCTTGTAATAAACATTTCCACAAAGAGTGGTGCCCCAACGGACTCCCATGACCACCCTCATGTGCTATGGGCGTCCTTAAGGGTCTAAGATTCATGTCCCTAAGCCTACTTAAAAAAAGCTAAGTTTATCCCAAAGGGACTGGCTTTTCTCCTTCAGTCCACCTGACAATCCCATGACAGCTTTACAGAAAACCCAGTCCCCAGGCAGTCAAACTAGGTCACCGCTTATAACAGGCTGTGGTTACAAGAAAGTTTCTATATATTCAATATTTGAGACCCAGCAGCATAATTTTTTATTTAGCAAAATGTATATATTTTTTCCTTATCGTAATAGCCAGAAAAATCCAATACTGGAAAGCGTATAGCATTCCCTGAGGAAGAATTAAATTACATCACCCACAGAAAGTAAAATAGGGCCTCGCTGCAGGTGTACAACAGAAATGTAAATATTTACATTCGCCATCACCTCTGGGATTTGTTCCAAGTAGAAACTAACAATTGGTGCCAGTACCAACAAATACTCTCAGCGAACAAGGAGCGTTCCTTAGAAAGGGCTTAGAGTTTCACCTCAGCAACCAGAGCATATTCTGGAAGAAATCTCTCAATGTAAAGTAAAACAAGCCTTTGCAATGCAATCGGTCTCGCCTTTGGGACCTTGTATGTATTTAGCTATGCAGCACATTAGCCTAGGTACTGAAACATCTACTGTTCTTTAACATGGAGAGAAAGTAAGCAACAAACTGTGTGATGCGCCAGTTATGGGAATACATGGAGAGAAATATTGTCGTTCAGCGGGAAATGGTATAGTCCAAAGCTTTGTTCTTAAGGGCCTTCAGTGGTCTTATCACTGAAAATACAAGATTTGAAAAATATATTATTGTCTACGGGTGCTCGTGGAAGACCATTTCTATGGACTGGAATCTAGAGAATGCTAAAGTTATTCTGGTATTTTACAGACCTCTGTGTGTTATTTTTCTATCAAGAAAGTTAAATAGCGGTTGTTGCCAGAAACATTTTAAAAAAGAAACTCCCTCAGCAGAAAGCAATTCTGGTATTTTACTGACCTCTGCTGGTCGTTTTCTCTCAAGACAGTTAAATAGAGGCAGTTGAACAGAAAAAAAGTCCCCAAGCGGAACTAGACAAGTCCTAGGGCTGATCCCCAGAGCCCACAAAGTACATACACATAAGTATATAATAAGTATATACAAGAAGTCTCGAGTGCTCGACCTAAAAATGAGCTTGACCGTATGAAAATCCATCTCAATGATGCAAGGCTTCTTCCCTGTTGGTGTTTTTTTTCCCACTGAGTTAAATGCAGAGTGGAGATAAAATCCAATCTTTCTTAAAAGCACATACTTTAAGGAGTACTTTCCTTACTGGAAGCGCAAGTAACTTTTGCTCTTCCGACATGCTTTCATCGCCTGAAGCTCTGGAAGAAAGGTCTAATGGTTATTCCTCAGGGATTCAGAGCAGCTGTTGTGTCTGTCCTATTCTTTTTAGGCTTATGTTAAACTAAGCTGCTTTTCTGTACTGCAGCTGGTCCAGAATATGGCGAGGACATTGGTTTCTCAACCACATACATTTAATAAATTACAGAGGCTCGAGGTAAACTGCATTGGCTACCAGCAGAAGAAATAACTGTCTTCAAATCTATATTAGGGTTATTCAGACCTATACAGCATCAGTGTCCCTGCAATTCAGGCTTAGATCTCAATATACCTCCTCTCCCATCCCCTTTACTTAGCGTCTCATGCTATTGGCCTAGATCCACACGTTAAACGATCTTTGTTCTCTGTTCTAGCTTCTGAAGCTTGGAATCAACATTCTTTGCCACTCAGCCAGAAAGTGCTTCACAAAAAGTTAACATACCACCTTTTTAATTTCATGACATTAACCCCTTCGCATCCATTCAAATCTCTCGAGTTGATATTTCTTAGGGAGTCCTTCGTTTTCCTGGGTATAAGTTCCAATTATATCGTTTTCATTCATCCAATCATCACACATTAAGGTTGTACGAAAACACTGACAAACTTTGCCAATTCCTGATTCAAAATCTGTCAGTGCTGGGAGAAATAATTACATTCGAATCTATTCATGGATAAATTCAATTTGATAACACCTGGCCAAATATTTTCGCAGAGTAAGCTGTGTAAGCAAAATAATTAATAATCAGCAATCGTTTGCATTATAATTATTGCCTCTCACTTGAAATTTTCTAGGATGAGAGCATCCTGCTGGTACACAGAACTAGTTTAAAGATAACCAAGGCGGCAGCGTCAAAATGCAAACTCAAGGTCACTTCTGAATAGATCAATCTAGAATATAATTTGGGCCTATTGATTTCTTTGTTCTTGTCCACATAAACCATGGAACACAACATCCAGAATAGAAGGGTCTATTTTTAAGGTATCTCTGTCAGAATTGTCATGCCTGCCAACAACAATACCATATAAAACTTCTCACCGGATATAGTCATTGGAATAGGGTCATGTACACTGGAAAAATGAGCCATCCATTCGGTGCTACCAATTTGAGAATCAATTCTGAGAACATGAGGTTTTGTTCAACAACCAATCAGGGGCCAGGCTTCATTGCCGTCTCTATTTAAGATGGCTGTCCTCAAATCAAAGCATGCCAGTTTCCTAGCCTCGGTTTCTTGTGAAGCGTTAATTGCTCTAAGGTCACTCACATTACAGAGATCCAGTGAAGTGGTCATTTTGTTCCCTCAGAGTGAACTTCAAGTGTTTAGGAAGGACAGTCATTGTGAAAGATTAGCTAAATAAGCTTTAGTTTGGAAGTGGAAGTATGACAGTCACCCAATAAAAGAGATGCTAAATAGACTATGCTCAAGTGGAGAGGTAAACACTAGAAGGGAAAGGGAAGCCAATGAATAAGAAGCAAACAGATGAAAGGGACAAGGAAACCAACTAATGGTAAGCAATGCATCATCTTTATGGCCACTGTAAGTTTTTGATATGGTCCACAAGAGGTCTTTTGCAAACAGATGGCTAAAAGATATCTGCAGGTTAGACCTAAAAAAAGTGAATACAATAGGATAGCAGTACTCTTTGTTGCTGTTAACAGCATACACAAAGCACCAGACAACACGCTTATTATTTTGCATTCCGTAGTGTATGCAAAACACTAAGAGCTTAATACCTCTGGTTTTCAAATCACCTTACATACAACGTCTCTATCATCACTTTAGCAAGTTTAAATAGCTAGATGGATAATATTCTTTATTTGGTTTAAAATAAACCATGAAAGCATACAAATATATATTAAAACAGTAAATTCCATAAAACACATTACATTGACCACCACAGTCCGCCATGTCACAATTCATCTGGATTCAGGAATATTTTAATACAGGAACAGCAGTTAATTTGATAACCAGAAACAATGCAATACAGCCGACTAGACCCTCTACCAAGTTGTTTGCGTACTTACTTAGTAGCACATTATTTAGAACCAGTACAAATCAAATATAATCACTTGGCTGATTTTGATACATTAGGTAGGAAAAAAGAGGATCAGGATATACTGGATGATTTACCTACTTGGGTTGAAATTCTCCATTCTTTAAATTCGCTAGCTAGTGGAAAGGCGGCAGGATTGGATGGGATCCCTACAGAATTTTATAAGAAATTTGCTGACCAATTAAAAAGAATAATGGCAGAACTCTTTATTCAGATATTTCAGGGGGAGAGCCCACCGGCCTCATGGTCAGAGGCTAAGATTGTGGTGTTCCTGAAAAAAAATAAAAACCCTCTTGACTTAGGATCTTACCGTCCTATTACATTGATCAATGGTGATTCCAAAATTTACTCGAAACTTTTAGCAACTAGGCTTGCACCAAAAATAAATAAAGTAGTATCTTATTACCAGCATGGGTTTATACCAGGAAGGTCAACAACTGACCATATACAACGGGTAATCTCTCTATTTGATTATACGGAGTCAACAGGAGACCCTATGGCGCTTATCCTGCTGGACGCAGAGAAGGCGTTTGATAGGGTCTCCTGGAGATTCTTATGGGCTGCAATGTCTCATTGTGGAATCACCAACATATTCATCAAGGCTACCCAAAGGCTCTACAATAAACCAAGCGCCAGGGTATTGGTAAATGGGCTTCTATCAGAGAATGTTTCGATTTCGAGAGGGACAAGGCAAGGGTGCCCTTGCTCCCCTCTTCTTTTCGCAATATATATTGATCCATTCATCCGATGGCTAGAGAGCCTTGCATCAATACCCCCGATTCAAATACGCAATCATAATACTAAAATCTTAGCATACGCCGCTGATATCGCACTTGTTACTAGGGATCCCAATCTAGCTATGCCTGTGATAGAAGAAGAGGCGTATCGGTTTGGGTTAATCTCAGGCTATAAATTGAACTCCAATAAAACCGAGATTGTTCTTAATAACAAAATTACGATGAGAGACCCAAGAGTGACCAATGAGGCCGTATATTTAGGTGTTAAAATAAATGTGAAAATTTAAAATATCGTTGTGAACAACATAACCCCTCTGATATCACGTACTAAGAAAGAGCTGATCCGACTGAATAATGTACATCTCACTATTGGTGGTCGCTGTAATGTGATCAAGATGATTTTTTTGCCCCGTTTTCTATATTTCTTTCAAACTATTTGTCTTGAGTTTTCTCCCCATATTTTTAAAACTATAGACTCTATGTTTTCTAGCTTTATCTGGGGATATAAGAAACCCAGACGGGCACTTAAATGGCTAATGCTACCAAAGGAGAGAGGAGGATTATCTCTGCCTAATTTTAAACTTTATTATTGGGCCCTCGTCCTAAAATACTGTGTCAAAATGATCACTCACGATCAAACCAGGCTACTGATCCCGACCCCGCAAGAAATTATACTAGGAGAAGAATGTACTGGCTGCTTCTGGCGGCATGTAAATGATAGCTATTTTAAGAAAGTTAAGTTCAAAACTATTGCGGGGTGTACAAAGTGCCGCCTTCGACACGGTGGACCACTCCATCTTGGTCCACCGGCTGAGCCAACTGGGAATCACCGACTCAGCCCTCGCATGGATTAAATCCTTCCTTGAGGGAAGATCATTCCAGGTATCAGACGGCTTTTCCACGTCTAAACCCCTGCCCATGCGGTGTGGGGTCCCTCAGGGCTCCTCCCTTAGCCCCACACTTTTTAATGTCTATATGGCCCCCCTTGAAGACATCATCACTCCCTTCGGTGTCAAGTCAGTGATGTACGCTGACGACACCCAGCTGGTGGTGTCCATTAACCACTCTGACTCTAGCCTAGGAAACCTCGCCAGTTGCCTAGAAGGGATCTCACAATGGATGTCGGACTCTAGACTCAAGCTCAACGGCGACAAATCCGAAATCCTCCTACTGGACAACCGACACAAACTACCCGTAAACCTCTCTTGGCCAGCCTGCATGGGCACCTACCCTACTCCCAAAACAGAAGTCAAAAGTCTAGGTATCTGGCTTGACCAGGACCTTAATTTCAAAACTCAGGCCAGGAAAACATCAGGGACTTGTTTCGGACTAATCCGTATGGCCCGTAAGATCCTCCACCTGATCCCTTCCCAATCCAGGAAGTTACTGATGCAGGGACTAGTTAACTCAAGACTTGATTATGGCAACATCCTATACTTGGGAGCCCCTGCATCAGTCATTCAAAAACTCCAGGTGGCCCAAAACGCCGCAGCTAGAGTCCTCACGGGAACCAAAGCACGGAACTCGGCGAAACCTGCCCTCAAGAGCCTTCACTGGCTCCCAGTCAAAGAGCGCATCACGTTCAAAACGCTCTGCATAGTGCACAAAATCCTACAGGATAAAGGCCCCCCTATACTCAGACCCCTGATGAAACCTCACAAAGCTAGCCGTCACCTAAGATCTGACTCACTTGCACTGGCCTCCATCCCGAGAATAAAAAAGGCAAGATCGGGCGGCCGCAGGTTCGCCTACAATGCGCCTAAACTGTGGAACTCCCTCCCACTACCCATGAGGAGTGAACAGAACTTACTATCATTCCGGAAAAAATTAAAAACCTGGCTCTTTCCCTAAACACTTTCCTGCATCGACCCCACTCGGAAGAATCTTGGTCCTCTTAGCGCTGGGATGCCCAAGGGTAGCTATGCGCTCTACAAATCCTCATCCAAATCCAAATCCAAATCCAAAGTGTGGAGCAATGTACGTAGGCTCTTGGGGTTTGGGCGGTCCTCATACTACACTCCAATGAGTCTTAATAATGATTTACCGGACATTTTTCTGGATAGCTGTATTAACAGATGGGTTGCAGCTGGAGTGGTACAGTTGGGCTGTTTTTACGAACCAGAGGGCTTCAAGATGTTTGAAGATCAACATGTAGAATATAATATTAGCCACAGGGATTTTTTTAAGTACCTGCAGGTTAGAGATTTTTTGGCAAAAAAAATTGGCGGGCGGTGCAATTTCAAGAATAATCAACTGATTGATAATCTCTGTAAAAACAACACACCTAAGATTGGGGAAATATATGAGTCCCTGAATTCAGTGTTTCCAGATGATATGAATAAACAGTATTCTTTTTGGCAGATCAAGTTGGAAGTACAGTCTACTATTCCCCGTCGCGCATATGAATTATCCCAAACATCGCTAATGTCAATAAAACTACAAGCCCAATGCTATAAAACATTCTTTTGCCTATATTATACACCTGAGAAAATTGCAAAATGGGCGACAGGGAAGGGTACTACGTGTCCACGTTGTGCATTATCTGGGGCTGATATGATACATATGTTTGCAACATGTAACACGCTTAATATTCTGATCAAAGATATATCCGAATTCTTGTCTGAATTGTGCCAAATAAGAGTGGACGTCTCAATCTGGGAAATTATGTTGGGGTAGCAACTGCGAGCGGCAGGAAAACGTGCAGGGGTTGATCTTTGTGGGCATGGCAATCCTCCGACTCTGTATTGCTTCGTCTTGGCTCGATCCCAATCCACCTACCTTCCAACAATGGAGGGCTAGGCTACTTGCGACCTGCAGCCTTGAGGTTGCAATCTATAAAAATAAAGGATCTAATAAAAGAAGAAAGAGTATGCAGATCTGGGCACCGCTGCTACAGTGGATTCAGAGACAAACATAGGCTGTCATATATATACTATCTCATATTACTATCTATTTATCATGATTTTACTGCTGTCTCCGCATATGTCCTAATGAACTTTAATTTATTAACCACAGATTTATGAATGTAATAAGTCTTTTTGTATATTATTGGTCTTGGGGGCTGGGGGGTGGGAGGGTGGAGTTTGTGTATATAATGGAAAAAATTGTCAATAAAAATATTTAAATAAGTAAAAAAAAAAATAAAAAAAAAAAAGGAAAAGTTCACAATATAAAAAAAAAGGCAGGCAAAAAGAGGCAGAGTCTATAAAGTGCTTGTGCATTAAAGTGACAACTATCATATTTAGTAATAACAACATGATTTGGTGCATGTATCAATTGGAAATATATTCTGGCTAGTGTTCATGCAGTGTGCAGGCGGACTGTGGAAAGATCAAAAAGTGCTAGTGCATTAAAGTGCCAAGAGTCCCATTAATTACTAAATATCTTGATCACCCAAATTACATAAAAATATCCTTAGTCAAAACATCTAAGTCAACATTCATAATTAAAAATTCTAATTGATAAAATTACATTTAAAAAAGTTTGATGGTCACTTAATGGGATAGCATGCTTAAAATATTAAACTAAATCTTGTGTACTGCTTCATTGTGTTACATCTCAAACGCCTGGCATACAATAAAGATCTAGAGAGTGCAAAACATAGATATTCCGTATTAGCACTTTTAGCATCCTAATCGCGTCCTTCAAAATGAGATATAGATAAAATGAGGCAAATCAGGATTAGCCATGTATTCCAGACTGAGGAATAAGGGCAGAAGAAGATAAAATGTTCCCCTGTTTCAGCACTTGCCTCACACAAGGGGCACAATGGTTGGACAGGACAGCCATTCCATCTACTACAAAAGGTGTTTGCTGGCACAATTCCAGAGCTAAATTCTAGAAAGATAGATTTAGCTTGAGGTGGTTCTATTCTGTTCAGGAATAGTTCGAACAACATGTTAACCTTAAAATCTTGAAACCCCGTTAAAACACCAGTGACACTGTTACACAACCATTTTTCATAGATGCAATTCCAGAACAACTTTTTTAAACGTGCCAGAGTATTTTTCTTGATTTGCTCAGGATTTTTCCAGTATTCACTCATCTCTAGTCTAGATAACCAGGTTTTGATGTTCTTAAACCAGGGTATCCATCCCATTTTATCGAGCATTCTTACCACTCTAAACGACTGAGTTAGATGTAAAGAAGATTTATTGGTCCAGCCCCTAAAACAATAGGCTAATGGCACACGCTATATTCTTTAGACCGAGGTCTAATCGCATTGGTGTTAGGGGGGCATTCTGGGGCAGTGCAAGTACCTATCTCATAAAGTTATTTTCCACTTTTTCAAGACCCCTATGTGGTTGTACCCCAAATCTCTGATCCATATACGGCAGCCCCAAGCCCTCTTGTACAATAGATTTCGAAGGCAGGTGTAACTGGCATAAAATGTGAGTTTCTTTAGCCTCTTGACCACATTGAATCCTGTATGTTGTAGAGTTAGCTGGCTTTTGGTTAGCTGAGGTACCCATATGAGAGTGTTTTCTATTTGTACCCCTAGGTAATCAAAGTTACTGACTTGTCCCAAGTAAACTGCCCCTAATTTTACCCTTCCTCTAAATGTCTTGTGTGGGCTAAAAGTCATGAATTTTGTTTAGGCGTTTTAACTTCCAGGCCGTATTTTTCACATGAAAATAATAAGCATTGGCATAGCCAATAGGTATCGCTTTTGGGACATTATAAGTGTTTAGCCATGCAACAGCTGATGTTGCACCAAGAATATTGTTCTCCAGAATTAAATACTTATAAGATCCCAAAGGAGATATCTATTGGCTATGCCAATGCTTGTTTTATATGCTGGTGAAAGCTTATTGTGCACTGGGGTGAAGCTGCATGAATTGGTATACATTGGAAATAGTGTGAGACCACTCAAACAATACATCCAGTAACACCACAGAGTCTGTAAGTTTATAGGTTGTTGTCTTGTGTAGTGTATATGCTTAGGAGGGCCACAGTGAGCAATCAATTGGCCAGGGTCCCTGGCTGCTGGCGACGTCCTGGCGCAGATTGGCTTGCCTTTGGCACGTCCGCAGCGCGTATCCGCTGCACGCTCCGCTCTGCATCACTATTTATGTTAAGTGAGGGTTGGGACTAGACCGCCAACCCTTGTCTACCCGGAAATGACCTCCCTCCACACAAACGGGATTGGGACCCGCGGTGGACCGGGGAGACAGAACCGGAAGTGAGTCTGCCTGAGAATGCACTCCACACTCTACAGGTATTTCCCTCGTATTTCCAACACAAGTACAATTTTAAAACAAAGATTGCACAAATTAAAGCGCAAACATGAATAGCATTGGTGGGCGTCAAGCGCCAAGCAGCTAGCGCTGGGCAAATGTCACTACCTCAGTGTTTCTGATAAGTTAGCTCTCCATTCCTTCCCCTTTCTCTTGGGCATAGTTATTACTATGAAGCCTCATTATAATATGCAATATGTTGATCCGCATTCCCATCGCTTCAAGTGCTACCCACAATTTTTCTCTAGGGATGAGATCGAAGGCTGCACAGAGGTCTACGAACACTACATACATATGCTCTTTCTTCATAACCATACATTTCCACTGTATTAATAGAAATTGAAATACTTGATACACAATACTTGTGTTAGCTCTAAAGCCCGCCTGTAGCAGGGACAGGGCCTGCTACTCCTCCATCCATGTTTGGACCCTCGCTAAAAGCGATCTACAGAATAGCTTCAGCGTAATATCAATCAGGCTAATTGGCCTAAAGTTTGCTGGGTCCCCTCTGTCTCCCTTCTTGTAATTTTGCGCCACTTTTGCACCCTTCCTGGTACCTGGTATTTCTGCCCCTTTTGCTATTGCATGAGAGGTTTGATTAAAAAATATATCCCCAGACACTTGGCTCAGAGGCAAAGAGGTCTCCTAGAACTTTGTCAAGGCCTGGTGCTATGCCTTTTTAGGTCGAGCATTCGAGGCCTCTTGTATATACTTTAGTATATATACTTTAGTATATACTTATATGTACTTTGTGGGCTCTGGAAATCAGCCCTAGGACTTGTCTGCTTCGGGACTTTTTTTCTGTTCAACAGCCTTTATTTAACTGACTTGATAGAAAACGACCAGCAGAGCTCAGTAAAATACCGAAATTGCTTCAGCATTCTCTAGATTCCAGTCCATAGAAATTGTCTTCCACGAGCACCCGTAGACAATAATATTTTTTTCAAATCTTGTATTTTCAGTGATATGACAACCGAAGGCCCTACTTTTATATTAAAAACAGAGCTTGGACTACACCCTTTCCCACTGAAAGGGCAATGTTTCTCTCCATGTGTTCCCATACCTGGCTTGTCACGCAGTTCGGTGCTCACTTTCCCTCCATATTAAAGAACAGTAGATGTTTCAGCACCCAGGCTAATGTGCAGCAGAGCTAAATACATAGAAGGTCCCAAAGACGAGACCGATTGCATTGCAAATGCTTGTTTGAAACTAGCAAGGGCCTCCGGTGTCTCGCCTATGGTAAAAAATAATCAGGTTATTGTCCCCGTCTTTCCTACTATTGCCGCTAGCAAGATATTAGGGGATTGGCGTGTTTTGGTCAGCTGTTTGTTCAGCTGTTGAGACTTCAGCCTGCCTCTCAACAGTTTTTAAATGTAGTCACTGTTTCTGTATATCTTTATTACGTGACAAAGTCAAAATATGATGGAAGATCAACGTGTTAATGGAGTGCAATTATCTAAATCAATATTGTGTTGAACTTGCTCGTTATTACCCCTGTTTAAACAGGAATCGCATTAATTTAATAGAACGAATGCCTAAAGGTAATGACATGATGCATAATTTATCAGTTAAGGAACATAATAATGCCAGTGAGAGCAGACCTGCCAAGGTTCCTACCATCACTTTTCACAACAAACAGTGGCAGACAACGCATTTCAATCTCTTCATAGAACATTTGAATTATGGGGTTGCATCAAAATGTACAGATACCTATGGTGAGGTTGTTACCCTGCTGTTCTCTGGGAGCAAAGACACACCCACAGTTAGTCCCCAGAGCCTTAAAGGAGCTCCTGCTTTTAAACAGATCAATATCTAAAGTCTAGTTGCAAGGGCCTCCTCAGCTTTAGGGGGACTGAGGTTTTAAAAAATAAAATAAGCAGCAACGCAAGAAAATGATTGAAAAATGTGGCCTGTCAAGTTACTATTGAGCGAAGCTACTTTAAATCTAGTATAAGCCGAGCCAGAAAACGTGCATGTCATATTCGATCCTCCAACTGGCATGAAACGCCATATTATATGCGCCGGATGAAATACATGCGTAGCCAGGGAAAGCGCCATCGACGCAAGTGTCCTCAGTGAGTCAAGAATTATCAGTGCACCTCCCTGTGTAATCTGACTGCCAAAATAGAAAATATTGTGACAAGTCAGCCAAAGGATCTGATCAGTATAAATGAGGCAAAGTCTAGGTTTGCACACGGTAACACAATCATAAGATACCACTGGCGACCGGTGAGAGGGAGACCAGTCGATGGAAGTGTGCTCAACACCACAAATCCACAAAAGTGAGTTCAACTCACTCAGATACGCCCAACACCATCTTCTAAACCCTTCAGGACACATGGACGGTGCACAGGTTTCGAGAGGATGCAGCCAGAGGCTTGTCTCCCCATAATGGACCCACCAATGTGGAGCTGACCGGCGCCATGGTTGAGGATACGGAGGAATTAGTCGTCGTTCATCAAACTCCTAGAGGCATCATTTGTTCACATAGTCAAACGTTCCATTCAACCTCCCTTCTTTTAACATTGCTGTGGAGGATTTTTAGCAAAATAACATCCACCCGACACAACCCAACATTGGATGCTATGCCTTAAAAAGCATTGGCATAGCCAATGGGTCTGCTTGGTTATCAGACGTTTCAATGAAACATTTACATAGAGGTATCATTTACAATAACATTTACATCGCATTGTAATGTACCTCTATGTAAATTACATTTACATTGCAAACATTTACACAGACTTACAATTAAAACATTTTAATGCCTTGTAATTTAATGTATATTTTTCACTTCATCCTTTCACTGTTAGAACTTTATAAAAGTGTGTGTGTTCTATTTAGGGGAGGAATATGTTCTATTCAATTAATGTTTATTTAATATTAGACTTTATTGAATAAAGAATATAATTCATTTTCGAATCAGGTTGTAAATCTGTTGTAGGGCAAAGGATGGGAAGTAATATATTTTTAATGTATCCAAAATCAAATCCGATTGTATGTTTTAAGGAATTTTAAAAGTGACATAGGGGCAAAGAGCGGGAAGACATTTCTTTATTAATTGCAATGTTTTTTATTTATTATAATACCGATTAAAATTCTATTAAACAGAAAATTTTAAAGAGTACTGACAGTGAAAGCATGAAATGAAAAATGAATATGAAATTACAATGCACTGTAAAATAAGTGATGTAAATCTATGTAAATAAACTGTAAAGGTAACATATTGTCTGCTTTAATGTGCCAAAGTATGTAAACACACTCATCACATCAAAGCTCATCCTAAAGGCTTTGCTAATGATAGAAAATAAAAGTGAAAAAATGATTGCCTTCTGTATAAAAAGATTATAGAATATAAAGAATTGAATGTGGTAAACAACATGAGGAATTGAAGTATGTTTGAGATGTAAAATAGTCCCACATGCATCCCAAGGGCAGTATTTCCTGGAAGGCGGAATGATCTTCAAATAGCCAGTAGCATGAGGTAACAGAGTAAAAGTCTCTGGGTGGAGCAAAAGCCCACACTGTATACTTTGAAGAATTGGTACCAGTGAGTCTGGCAGACCTAAAGGCAAGAGTCAGTAGTGGAGACAGATGATGCCACTGGGTGGGCCAAATTACTCTGAATAAGTCGCACAAAACTACACAGACACGTTTTCGATTCCCCACACGGCCAGCTCCATCAATGTCAAGACCCATCACATACAATCAGTTTATTTTATTTAGGCGCCAAGAGGGAATCCAGTCTTGGGTGAGCGCTGCATGAGTAGGTATTAAGCACATTGCCAATGTTATTAACATACACCAGGCAACGGTGATGTAATCATCCCACGTTACATCTACATTTTCATTACAGGACTTAGTGGACAAAAACCTGAACATGAAATCAAATAGTTGCAAATATAGAAATGTAACAGGCGAGACAAGCCAGAAAAATCCAGCCTGTCCATCTCCTGCAGATAAGGGGGGATAAGCCTCTCTCATACAGCAGCCGCCCAATACAGAGCCAGTCTAATACAGAGGGCCTCGGGCAGCGCCACACAGATGCCGCCCGCCTCAAGCAGCACCACTCTCATGCAGATGTATGACGTTACAACGCATGCTTTTACAACGCATGCCTTTACAACGCGGTTTTTACAACGCATGCCTTTACAGCGCATAGTGCTTTGGAGCGCTGGATAGTGAATAGTTTAATTTACTATTCCAACTCCAGTCCCCGTGGATAGTAGGGAAGGTGTTGGATAGTACATTATACCTATTCCCTATCCTAGAGCGCCCCCAGCGCAATGCGTTGTAATGGTTTGCGTTGTAAAAGTTGCGTCGTAATGGTAGTGCGTTGTAAAAGTTTTGTTGTAAAGGTTGTTTACCCTCTCATGCAGCACATTTCTGAAGACCCTGGAGTTTAACATGTAAGACCACATGTTCTATTGGCACCATGGTTATTTGGCGCCATGGTTATTTAGCGCCATGACACTTTAGTGGCTGTGTATATAAAAAATAGTGACTGCCTCTTCCAGCGCCTGCTTTCAACAGAGCAACGTAAGTATTTCCGTGGACCTATTTTTCAAATTTAGAATGTTACCTTATTAAGTTATTTCATTTTACCAGCTTATATATATTCTAAAACCTAATGAGGGGAATAAAGTGCTAACTTCCTGGAAGCACTAGCTACTAGAATTAAAAGACGTGAGCCTTCAAACCTTTCCTGAAAGGATAGCGGATGGCCAGCACTCATGAGCTGTTCAATATATTTCAATCTGGATGGGAATAAGTAACCCATGTGATCAGTTGACCAAAATAATCTACTATTTTGTTTACGTTAAAATACCTGTTAACATTAGCTAGGTACTGATGGAGGGACTGAGATTTCACATGGGCGCTAGAAGTAGGGTGGGCAGGGATGCTGCAGCACCCACCCCTCCCCCCCCCCCCAATATAGAAGGTGAATGAGCAATAAAGATGCCTTTAAATTTTGTTTTTATCTTGTCACAGAGGTCAAATGTTAGGTTCATTTAGCTTATTCTTTTTACATAAAGATTGGTGTTTACTTTTCTTTCACGGATTGCAAAGTGAGAGGATTTTGTAATGTAAACTATGTGACAATCTTACTGGGTGTGAACGTGTACTTACAGAAGGTAGGATATTATGTTTTTCCAACACACACCAAATTCTGAACTGTACAGATATTTCAAACCATATCTGCAGTTAGGAAAGCACAAATGAATCAATGTATTTTGTAATTCTGAAGTATGGTGAAAACAAATATTTTAATGAGATCAAAACAAATCAAAACACTGTACTTGATGATGCGTAAATTATAAATATTCATTGAAACTCCCCCTGCAAAAGGTAATTGTTTGTGTGCTTTATAGATTTATCTTCCAGACTGAGCAAATTTAGTAGCCACTCTAAAATGTCCAATCTGTAAATGACCGTGTGATACCTCACCATGCTATAGTGATATATTTGCGATGGCGTGCTCCACATTGCGCTACCGGCAACATACCACACCCTTACCACTCTCCTGCTGAATGGGCATGCCTCATTTACTATACTTATTCTTTGTGTGAAGCTTGGATTTACACAATCCCCATGTATTCAGTGACATGCTGATGGCAGCACCCCCACTCTGAAAATTGTTCCAAGACCACACTACGTGACAATGTGGAGAATGTATGGATAGTATGGAACCAGTGCAAAAAGAACAATTGATGGACAGAATGCTGAACAATGTCAGACAGTCACCCCAGTGCAGAGATCTGGGCCTAAATCCATTGTTGTTTTGCTCATCATGCCATACCAGTTTAAACCCCGCCATATGCAAATCAGCCTTGACCCTGTGCCGCATGGGACAGTCCAGCCCGAACTCCCAAGCCAGGTCCTCCCTGGACCAGAAAAAAAGCATGCTGGGGCTGGTTTCAGTGTATCACCCCTCATCAGCCAGGCTGGTTTAACTCCAGATCACGGGAACCCACGTCTGAACATTCCCGTGGGGTAAATGTTTATATTGTTCAGCAATCCGTCCATCATCTGGGGGTGGGTTGTTGGATGTAGCAGGGCCCCATGTCAAGATCTACCTCAGAGCCTCTGTGCATCCCCCAATAAGAGATACGCAAACTTTAAAATATGGATGCAAATCACAAGACCAATTGGGGTCAGCAGTTCAAACTGGAGGCCAAATGGAAAGGGGAGCAATGTGGGATTTAAGGTTTAGAGTGGGCACACACCTAGTATATCAGAAGCCGCAAACACAGACACACCCATCCACCAACACCTGAAAATAATCACAAGCGAGGTCCTTACAAGAGGAATAACGTCAGATGTATAGCAAGTTAAGACTCTCCAAGATGTGGGTTCCAGGACGGTACCCCGAATAAGGATGAAAAACTGGCACTGCGTGACAATCAGCAAAGCAAAAAGCTTCCAACAAGTCGTCTGTGAGCAAGCCAGAAATGTTAAATACACTGTGGCCTTTACTCCTAAAATGGAGTCTGTCATTTTTTATGTGTATGGTCACAGGAAGCGGGAGTTGGGGCTATCACGGAGTTACCTTGCACAGCACTGCGTGCCCGCCCTGGTGCCCGCTGGTCTGAGGGTTTCTTCACACCTGGATGAGTGTGCTCTGCCGCCAGGTGTGTGCTTTTACAAGGCGTGCCATAAATGGCTGACTGAGTGGGGGAGGGGGCCTGTTGTGTCTCAGTTAGTCATGCCCAGTACTTTGCTGCAACACCTGCTCAAAGTTTTAACTTATAGAACCACATCCTCTTGAAGCCAGAGCAGCAGGGAACTGAAGGGGTGGGGCCTGCAGGAAGGTTCCCTTCCGACCCGCTGCTCAGCCCTCCAATGGACACAGAACTGCTGCCGGGCTGAATTTAAGGACTACGCGACGTCGCCCGGCAGAGGCGTGACGCAGAACAATGGACACCCTCCAAAATATGTTGAGAAGACCTACCTTTCATTCATTTCATTTCATTTCAATCTTTATTTCGATCAATTTTAAATCATAAAAGATGTACAAAACATATTCAATTAAAACAGCATGAGGATCCAAACATAGTTAAGCAACTTTTAAAATGGTATAAAAACATATGCTGAATATTACAAGTACATAGAATCAAAACATTTCATTTATGCCGACTCTTGTTCAAGTTTTAAAAAACGATTACGGATATGCCAAATCGCAGTCAAGAATTTTGCCACCCTGAATACAATAATAGGTGAAAGGTCCGTTTTTAGAATCCTATAAGCTGGGAGGTATCGTGTGAAGCCCATTTTTTTTAAGGAGGGGGACAAGCCAGTATTTCCTTGGTCTTTGATAGGCCTTACAGAAAAATATAATGTGTAGATCATCTTCCCGTTGGTGCGAGTATGACGGACAATGCTCTCTCGATGGAGACTGGGCCCAGTGTTTTGTGAAAGCCCTTGTAGGAAGTGTGCCATATCGCCATTGTAAAAAGACTTTCCTTGTAAGGACCGGGGAGATGTCATCTAGCAAAGTCTCAAATAAGTACACTTCCTTAAACTTGAGAAACAGTTCTGTCAAGTACCCCTCCCGTGTTTTTCCCGTTGTAGCGGTGTGCCTCATCTCGCGAAACTCTAGAAGTTTACGTGGGGTACTAATACATGTATTAGCTGGGTCTAGCCATAATTCTGGTCTACCTAATTCCTCACATGTTTGTTTGATGTAACTTAACCATGGGATTTGTCTTGATTTAGGTAGACAGAGGATCTCTTGGAGCTCCCTCCTATAGCTCTCAAGTTCTGGTGTGCTCCAGATGCGGCGCCAGAAGATTATTGGTCTTAATCCCAATTCCTCCACAATGGATCTCAGACCTAAGTCAAGTCTCAGCGGGAGGAGAGGGGTGCTTACGGGCAGGGCCGCCATCTGCCTAATGAAGTTGTTTTCAGTGGTTTGCAATTTTTGGCTAGAGCAGTGACCCCACAATTCGCCTCCATATAAAACCGCCCCTCTGGCCTGCATTTTGTAGATTTCAAGGGCAGCGCTAAAAGGTTTGTAGGTCGATCTACTTATCCCTTGCACAGCACTGCGTGCTCGCCCTGGTGCCCGCTGGTCTGAGGGTTTCTTCACACCTGGATACGTGTGCTCTGCCACCAGGTGTGTACTTTTACAAGGGGTGCCATAAATGGCTGACTGAGTGGGGGAGGGGGCCTGTTGTGTCTCAGTTAGTCATCCCCAGTGCTTTGCTGCAACACCTGCTCAAAGTTTTAACTTATAGAACCACATCCTCTCGAAGCCAGAGCAGCACGGAACGGAAGGGGTGGGGCCTGCAGGAAGGTTCCCTTCCGACCCGCTGCTCAGCCCTCCAATGGTCACAGAACTGCTGCCGGGCTGAATTTAAGGACTACCCGACGTCGCTGGAAGGGATACCTCCCGGCAGAGGCGTGACGCAGAACAATGGACACCCTCCAAAATATGTCGAGAAGACCTACCTTTCACTCAGGGACGTAGCTAAACATAAACATATTTTTCATGTGTTTTGATCGTGGCTGCAACTGGTACAGAATTCATTATGTATCATCATATCTTGCTCTTAGCCCCGCCCCTAGCCCCGCCCACTTGCCACACCTCTAGCTCATATTAATGAGTACCTGCACTTATTTTTCCCCATTTAAAGCACTGCTGTTACTAGTAAACCGGTGGGCTGGGGCGTTCTTTTGATAGGGCCACTGGTACCACCGCTCCCAGATGAACCGAGTTCTATACTAGGCATCACAGGGGCGTGGAGCTTTCAGGAAGATCCGCCCTAAAGGTGGGGCCTCCTTTGTGGCAGGGGCCCGCCTTATGCACACTCATGCCCAACACGCGTTTTAGAAAAACGCAATTCCAGCCTGTCAAGGCCTAGGCACTGAGGAGGGGTGGGGGACTCAAGGCCTGGGTACCCTGGGGCAGTAAGCGTGTTGCACAAGATCTGGGTACCCTGGGGCAGTGAGCGTGTTTCACAAGGTCTGGGTACCCTGGGGCAGTGAGCGTGTTTCACAAGGTCTGGGTACCCTGGGGCAGTGAACGTGTTGCACAAGGTCGGGGTACCCTGGGGCAGTGAACGTGTTGCACAAGGTCTGGGTACCCTGGGGCAGTGAGCGTGTTGCACAGGGTCTGGGTACCCTGGGGCAGTGAGCGTGTTGCACAAGGTCTGGGTACCCTGGGGCAGTGAGCGTGTTGCACAAGGTCTGTGCATCCAGTGGGCAAGGCCATTACAAAGGGCTTGGGAACCATGGGGGGTGTTTCAGGGCACCCTGAGGTAAAGATTCCACACATTGCCTGGACACACTGGGTTAAGAGGCTACATAGTGCCTCGACAGACTGTGGTGAAAGTGCTTGACAGCGCCTGGACACACAGGGGTGAAAATGCTAGTGTGTCTGGGCACCCTGTGGTGAAGGTCTGAACAGACAGGGCTGAAAGTGCTATCACAGTGAAATAGCCAAAAAGTGGTACACAGTGCCTGGACAGACTGGGCTGAAAGTGCTACACAGTGAATAAGCACGAGGGGTAGGAGATGAGAGTTCTACACAGGGAACGGGTGCCCTTGAGGTGAAAGTACTACACGGAGCCTGGGCGGCTTCGAGTTGAAAGTGCTACACATTGCCTGGACACACTGAGGTGAAAATATTACACAATGCCTGTACGGACAGACTGAGGTGAAAGTGCTACACAGTGCCTGAACACACTGGGATGAAAGTGCCACACGGCCTGGGAACCTGGTTGGAGGTGGTGGTTCTACACAAGGCATGTGTGTCCTGGAGGGAAAGCCCTACACCATGCCTGGACACACCGAGATGAAAATATTACACAGTGCCGGGACACACTGGGTGAAGATGCTACACAGTGCCTGTGTACCCTGTGAGTTAAAAAAGGGGTGGGGTGGAGGGGGGTGTTCTACACGGGACCTGGGCGCCGTCGAGGTGAAAGTGCTACACAGGGCCAGGGCACCCTGGGGCGAAGGTGCTGCTTAAAAGCCAATCCCAGATCAAGCACGGCAGTCTGCACAGAGTTCGAAGAGGGTGCGGACACAAAAGTTAATATTCCTACCTGGGCTGGCATCTGCCAGTCACGCAGGGACCCCGCGACCGGATGGTGAAATAAGCGCGTTGTTCCCAGGGGTCGGTGGAGATGTTTTCTTCTCTGGTGAGGGTCCCTCGTCCGAGTGGGGGCTGACTGCCTGAGACTGGCGACTCCCTCGGGGCCGTACCCCCCTGCTGTGCTGCTCTGTTTGGGCACTCTTAGGCGCGTCGACCAGTGCTCTCCTCACAGCCTGTGGCACTGGACACCCAGCGAGCACTGCGAGGACCCTGTCGATGGTTGGCCGGTGCCCACCAGGAGAGGCTTCAGGACCTGCCGCACCTGTGGCAATCCGCACGGATCTCTCCCCTTCTCAACCTGCGGCTCTCCTGCCACGGCTCTTCCCTGTGCGGCAGACGGCTCCGCCACGCCCGTTCTGGGCTACCGGGTTGTCGTCGGTGGTTTTTTTTTTATTCTGCGGGTTGACCATCCCTCGATGAATAATCACTGCTCGTGTTCAGTTTATTTCACTCCTTAAGTCTCGCGGATGAGTAAACCACCTCCCCCCATCTTCCCACGCTGTAATGAACTCGTTCAGGGGAGGGAGGGAGCCGTGATCTATACAAGGAACGTCCCTGGATCCCAGATCCGATCTGCGCGCACGTGCTTGGCACAGCTGCGCCTCGGGGTGTCCCATGCTTCGCACAGGTGCCCTGGCCCCCCTCCACAGCCACTGTACAGGCTGCAGCAGTCACGGCGCAGCCAACAATGTGCACCACTCTGTCGTTATTATTGTATAGCGCTCATGCCGCCTCGCAAGCACTTCCTGGCGCTTTTCCTGGACACGCGACTGGAGGTTACTGTTGAGAGGAAGACACAAGTGATCACGATGGACGGGTTACTCTGGTTCTGGGGCTATTGTCCACAAGCAGGGGGCAGTATAAATACATTGTTCTTTATAGCACCCGTGACCTGCCCTATGCACAAGTGTCCACCCTGGGTGCAGATGTTTCTACCTATACACAGGCACTACGTCCCATGCACAGGTGTCCACCCTGGGTGCAGATGTTTCTACCTATACACAGGCACTACGTCCCATGCACAGGTGTCCACCCTGGGTGCAGATGTTTCTACCTATACACAGGCACTACGTCCCATGCACAGGTGTCCAACCTAAAGGCAGATGTTCCTACCTATACACAGGCATCTCTTTCCATACACCGGTGTGCACCCTAGGCACAGATGTTTCTACTTATACACAGGCACTACGTCCCATGCACAGGTGTCCAACCTGGGTGCAGATGTTTCTACCTATACACAGACACTACGTCCCATGCACAGGTGTCCACCCAGGGTGCAGATGTTTCTACCTATACACAGGCACTACGTCCCATGCACAGGTGTCCACCCTAAAGGCAGATGTTTCTATCTATACACGGCCTCTCGTCCCATGCACAGGTGTTCACCCTAGGCACAGATGTTTCTACCTATACAGAGGCATCTCGTCCCATGCACAAGTGTGCACACTAGGCACAGATGTTTCTACCTATGCACGGGCATCGCGTTCCATGCACATGTGTCCACCCTAGGCACAGATGTTTCTATCTATACATGGCACCTCGTCCCATGCACAGGTGTCCGCCCTGGGTGCAGATGTTTCTACCTATACACAGGCATCACGTCCCATGCACAGGTGTCCACCCTAGGCGCAGATGTTCCTACCTATACACGGGCACCTCGTCCTATGCACAGGTGTCCACCCTGGGTGCAGATGTTCCTACCTATACACAGGCACTATGTCCCATGCACAGGTGTCCACCCTAGGCACAGATGTTTCTACCTATACACGGGCACCTCGTCCCATGCACAGGTGTCCACCCTAGTCACAGATGTTCCTACCTATACAAAGGTACTACGTCCCATGCACAGGTGTCCACCCTAAAGGCAGATGTTTCTTTCTATACACGGCATCTCGTCCCATGCACAGGTGTTCACCCTAGGCACAGAATGATGTTTCTACCTATACAGAGGCATCTCGTCCCATGCACAAGTGTGCACCCTAGGCACAGATGTTTCTACCTATACACGGGCATCTCGTTCCATGCACAGGTGTCCACCCTAGGCACAGATGTTTCTACCTATACACAGGCATCTCGTGCCATGCACAGGTGTCCACCCTAGGCACAGATGTTTCTATCTATACATGGCACCTCGTCCCATGCACAGGTGTCCACCCTGGGTGCAGATGTTTTTACCTATACACAGGCATCTCGTCCCATGCACAGGTGTCCACCCTAGGCGTAGATGTTCCTACCTATACACGGGCACCTCGTCCCATGCACAGGTGTCCACCCTGGGTGCAGATGTTCCTATCTATACACAGGCACTATGTCCCATGCACAGGTGTCCACCCTAGGCACAGATGTTTCTACCTATACACGGGCACCTCGTCCCATGCACAGGTGTCCACCCTAAAGGCAGATGTTTCTATCTATACACGGCATCTCGTCCCATGCACAGGTGTTCACCCTAGGCACAGATGTTTCTACCTATACAGAGGCATCTCGTCCCATGCACAAGTGTGCACCCTAGGCACAGATGTTTCTACCTATACACGGGCATCTCGTTCATTGCACAGGTTTCCACCCTAGCCGCAGATGTTCCTATCTATACACAGGCATCTCATTCCATGCACAGGTGTGCACCCTAGGCGCAGATGTTTCTGCCTATAGACAGGCATCTCGTCCCATGCACAATTGTGCACCCTAGGCACAGATATTTCTATCTATACACAGGCATCTCATACCATGCACAGGTGTCCGCCCTAGGCGCAGATGTTCCTACCTATACACGGGCATCTCGTTCCATGCACAGGTTTCCACCCTAGCCGCAGATGTTTCTACCTATACAGAGGCATCTCGCCCCATGCACATGTGTCCACCCTAGGCACAGATGTTCCTACCTATACACGGGCATCTCGTCCCATGCACAGGTGTCCACCCTAGCCGCAGATGTTTCTACCTATACACAGGCACTACGTCCCATTCACAGATGTCCACCCTAGCCGCAGATGTTTCTACCTATACACAGGCATCTCGTGCCATGCACAGGTGTCCACCCTAGCAACAGATGTTTCTACCTATACACAGGCATCTCGTGCCATGCACAGGTGTCCACCCTAGCAGCAGATGTTTCTATCTATACACAGGCATCTCGTCCCATGCACAGGTGTCCACCCTAGCCGCAGATGTTTCTACCTATACACAGGCATCTCGTGCCATGCACAGGTGTCCACCCTGGGTGCAGATGTTTCTACCTATACACAGGCACTACGTCCCATGCACATATGTCCACCCTAGCCGCAGATGTTTCTACCTATACACAGGCATCTCGTGCCATGCACAGGTGTCCACCCTAGCCCCAGATGTTTCTACCTATACACAGGCATCTCGTGCCATGCACAGGTGTCCACCCTAGCCGCAGATGTTTCTACCTATACACAGGCATCTCGTCCCATGCACAGGTGTCCACCCTAGCCGCAGATGTTTCTACCTATACACAGGCATCTCGTGCCATGCACAGGTGTCCACCCTGGGTGCCGGAGTTTCTACCTATACACAGGCATCTCGTGCCATGCACAGGTGTCCACCCTAGGTGCAGATGTTCCTACCTATACACGGGCACCTCGTCCTATGCACAGGTGTCCACCCTAGGCACAGATGTTTCTACCTATACACATGCATCTCGTCCCATGCACAGGTGTCCACCCTAGCCGCAGATGTTTCTACCTATACACAGGCACTACGTCCCATGCACAGATGTCCACCCTAGCCACAGATGTTTCTACCTATACACAGGCATCTTGTGCCATGCACAGGTGTCCACCCTAGCCCCAGATGTTTCTACCTATACACAGGCATCTCGTGCCATGCACAGGTGTCCACCCTAGCCGCAGAGGTTTCTACCTATACACAGGCATCTCGTCCGTACCCCTGGGTGCAGATGTTTCTACCTATACACAGGCATCTCGTGCCATGCACAGGTGTCCACCCTGGGTGCAGATGTTTCTACCTATACACAGGCATCTCGTCCCGTGCACAGGTGTCCACCCTTGCCGCAGATGTTTCTACCTATACACAGGCATCTTGTGCCATGCACAGGTGTCCACCCTGGGTGTAGATGTTTCTACCTATACACAGGCATCTCGTCCCGTGCACAGGTGTCCACCCTTGCCGCAGATGTTTCTACCTATACACAGGCATCTCGTGCCATGCACAGGTGTCCACCCTGGGTGTAGATGTTTCGACCTATACACAGGCATCTCGTGCCACGCACAGGTGTCCACCCTAGGCGCAGATGTTCCTACCTATACACGGGCACCTCATCCTATGCACAGGTGTCCACCCTAGGCACAGGTGTCCAGCAGATGGTTCTCCCTATTCAAAGGTATGTTATCCTATGCACAGGTGTCCACCCTAGGCACAGGTGTCCACCCTAGGCACAGGAGTCCAGCAGATGTTTCTCCCTATTCAAAGGTATGTTATCCTATGCACAGGTGTCCACCCTAGGCACAGGTGTCCAGCAGATGGTTCTCCCTATTCAAAGGTATGTTATCCTATGCACAGGTGTCCACCCTATGCACAGGTGTCCACCCTAGGCACAGGAGTCCAGCAGATGTTTCTCCCTATTCAAAGGTATGTTATCCTATGCACAGGTGTCCACCCTAGGCACAGGTGTCCAGCAGATGGTTCTCCCTATTCAAAGGTATGTTATCCTATGCACAGGTGTCCACCCTAGGCACAGGTGTCCAGCAGATGGTTCTCCCTATTCAAAGGTATGTTATCCTATGCACAGGTGTCCACCCTAGGCACAGGTGTCCACCCTAGGCACAGGAGTCCAGCAGATGTTTCTCCCTATTCAAAGGTGTTATCCTATGCTCTGGTGTCTCACCCGACGCTCAAGTGCCTTCCCCTAGGAGCTGATGTATTTCCCTGTACTAGAATCTATACTCAGAGAAGGATATTTCTCTACCCAACCTTACTTTATTTGTACCCCAAAATACAGGTGTCAATCCGTATAAACTGATGTCTCCCACACATTTACAGGTATCTTAAGCAATAAAGGCGTGTCTCACACCTACGCGGGACCAAACGCCCGTGTTCATCATGCGAACACACAGATGTCTCTCCCCCCCCAAAACGAGGGTCTCTCCCTTTCAAAGCTACCACCGATCAGCGGAAAAAGCATCACCCATCACAGAAAGGTGTTCCTATACATAGAGTGAGCCTCCCGGGTGCACACGTCTCATCTCCTCACACAGGACTTTCTACACGTGTCTCTCCCTTGCAGATTCTGCTTTAAGATGTCGCACTCCCAGGCAGGTGTCAAAGTGAAATCACCAGGTATCTCCTAAAACACACGCCCCATGAACAGGTGTCACGTCGCGTCTTTCCCATTGTTTCCCTGTATGTGCAGGCACCCCCTCCCCAGCAGTGTCCCACCCAATGAAAAGGTCTCCGCCGCCCTCCCGCTGTACACAGGTGTCCGTCCAGATCCCCCGCACTCTCTCACCACAGCTGAGTGCCGCCCTCCCCACAAGTCTCTACCTGCAGAAGGCGGCGCATCTCCCGCACGCGCAGGTGCCCCCTCGCCAGCCTCACCTTGGTGTAGTACAGCATCCAGAGTTCGTACAGCCTCTCCTTGGAAGCCATGGCTGGCTGTCTGTCTGCGCTCCGGGCGGCTCCGTCGTCCTCCTCTCACCTCTCCCTCATCCTCCTCGGGGTCATGGCTGCGCAGGGCTCCGCGGCGCCACCCTGCGTGCAGTGCTGCGCCCTCGCAGGGGTCCCCACGCACCCGAGGATAACTTCTGCCGGTTTCCGGGCTGCCCTCCTCCGCTCGCCCAGCTCCTGCCCTCCTGGACTGCTGTCTCTCGGCCCCTCCCCCGGGCAGGGCTCAGGGGAGCCCGTCGCGGCCCTCTGTTGGCTACCTGAGGTACGGCAGCGCTCTCAGAGTACTCCCGACAGCCCTCTAGTGGCCCTCGGTGGTATTGCGGGTGCTAAATTATTCGGCAACCTTGTCTCCTCCGGCAGCGATTTCAGTGAGCCTCCTTCCTCACAGTCATTGTCACTCATTGGGCGTGAATCTCACGCTTAACTAATCCAAGTTTTCCACGGCATACTAAAGTTATCCCACGGTGTAGCACCATATATTTTGGATGTAAATACCACACACCCTAGACTAGAGCACAGTCTACCCTGTTCATTCGAGGAACGCCTCGGAGCATAGAGATTCTCTCACCCATGCGTGACCACATCTCCAACACTTTAGCAGTGTGATCGGAGGTGAAAGTGAGAAAGTACCAATGAAAGAAAATAACATGATGGAGCATATGGGCGTCAAAGGGAAAAACACAACTAGCAAGAGGATTGACGATAAAGCAGAGCAAGAATAAATGAATGAAGAAAGAGGAAGAACGAAGAAGCACAGAAAAATGTCTGAAGTAAACATGGGTCAACGAAGGACTGAATTATAAAAAGAAATATGGCTGGAATGGGTAAAGAAGGAAAGAAAACGTTCAATAGAGGAAAGGGAAATAAACAACAAAGAGAAGAAAGATAGAAAAAAGGATGAAAGAAAATTAAAACGAGAGTAGGAAAGAACCATGAAAAAGGGAGAAAGGAAGGAACAAGGAAAGCAAAGTAGTGCAAGAATGAAACGTGACTGGAATAATGAAAACAATAATAGAAAGAAACATGAAAGTAAGAAAGAAGGAAAAAAGGAGAGGGAAATCATAGGAAAGAGCAATGCAAAAAAGACAGGATGGAGACTAGAAAAGAAAGAAGCAATGATATAGGAAAGAAAAGTGGAAAGAGAAAAGGAAGGAAAGAGGCAATCATGATGAAAGCAAAATTATAAGCAGGTAAGGGAAAATAGACAGAAATGAGAAGAGAAAGAAGAACAGAAGGGTTTAACTCATCACTCTCCTTTTGTACTCTACTAGCCATGCCTCTCAAAGCCAATTTTTCCTCCTATCAGTACGTCCGTTGTGCTTCAAAAACCTACCAAATTATTATGAGCACCTTCATGTCTTCTGCAAGGCAATGTTGTTACATATGTGAAACTCACTGTAAAAGTTCAAATACCTAAACGATGTGTGTGTAAATATTGAATGTTTGTAATGTGCAAAGTGCTCTGATCTAGTTGGATAGTGAAGTGGCCACAATTCATTATTATTTTTTGGGCGTAATGTAAATGTATATGTATAGGCATTTATATAGCGCACTACTTACCCGGAGGGTCCCAAGGCGCTTCGACTGCTGCGAAACCCTTCCTGGCTTCCCTGAGAGATGGTCCCTTAATGGGTATCTCCAGGGTGAGACCAGGCATCCCCGGCGGTCTGGTGGGGCCGTTAGTGAAGATGAGGCAAGCTAATGCCCAGAGTTGCCGAGTGTGAACGCTGATCAGAGTGGGCACCGAGGCGAGAGAATTATCGAGTCCGCTGACCCTGGTCCAGAAACCTGCCGCGCCGGGAATCGAACCCTGGTCCCAGGCCGTCCTCTGCTCTCGGGTCTGCCGCCTCTAACCAGTGAGCCACACTACTTCACGTGTTAATCTAATTGGTCTAATAGAGGTAAAACAATACTGCAACACCTAGAATGTGTTTAGTTAACACACGGAGGTCCACAGCTTGAAACGGCATTCTTGATGACCTGGATGGAGGTGATCACCTATGGATACAGGCCTGCTCTATACTACACTCCGAATACAGTTGGCTTTCTCAATTTTTTCTTTAACTTTGCTTGTTTTATGGTATGTCTTGCTTTAATGAGGATCTAATCTACCTTTTTACACAAACCGAAAAGCTGATAATTGACAACAAAACAATCAAAAAAAAATGCATGAACCAGTGATCTACTGTAATTTTGCCCAACTGTATTGAAAATCAATAACAAATAGGTACTTCACAAAACCCCACCCTCTCGATCCTCCTTCAGGCCATTTGCATACTGTCCTCCCAACACCCTAATCTTATTCTTTTGTCATTACAGTGGTGTACAGGGGCTCAACAGGTGATTTTCCAAGCTCATTCTTTTGATGAATGTGTGACTATGAAGGAAGCGTCCCCCCACACTTTTGCCATGACGCCCATAGTTGAATAAGACAAGGGTGTTGCTGTATCAGCAAATGGACTGGTAGGGTTACAGTTTATATCCCTTTAACATAGTTTGAGTGTACTCCATAGCTTAATAACCCTGACGAAGACCCTAGACCTTGTTAGGCTAAATAAGCGGTCAAAACATGTTGGTAATTTAATTAGACCAGGCGATTCATTATCAATCACTAGGTGACCAATATTTCCCCCATGTTTTTAAACATACCAGGGGTACTCACAAAATTAAGGAATCCCTTTAAGTTTACTTTTAGGTATATTTTATAACCCCCCTTTATTCTTATCTACAAAAAAAGGCAGGACCAAGTGCTTTGTCCTGACCATAGATTTATAAGAACTCCCAGGGCGAGACTAGCTTCCTCTGGTCAAGTCCACCGGTTTTGGCATCATTCCCACCTCGGTGTGAGAGGTCGTCAAATGATGATGCATGCCTCGATAAGTTGAGGGTGAGACAACCTTTCAAATATTTTTGGATGACCCATATTCCAACTTATACGTTTTTTCTAAAGATTAGGGTTGTGATGACCTAAAAAATCCCTCAAGTGACTTTGTATGTGTTACTTTGTTGAGCGGACCCAAGCGGATCCCTGTAGGCAGCCCATGCTCCTCTGCGGTCAGCTGAATTTGTGACTTTGTCCCAGTAAGGCACGACCAGATATATAAGTTGGCGCTTGGTGCTTTTTGGGTTTATTTTCACTGAAATCTTTAGAATTGCATATCTTCGGTTGTACTGATTGGATTTTTGTTGTTTGGGCCTTTTTTATTTATTAGAAATCACTATATTTTTGTAATTTGGTGTGAATACTTTGTGTGGTGTTTCCCACTTTATTACTGTTTGGAGTATTGCCCAAAAACTTTACACATTGGTTCTACTTTAAGCCTGACTGCTCAGTGCCAAGCTAACGGAGGTTGAGCACAGGTTAATTTAGGGCTGGCCTGTGCCTCACCCTGTGACAAAAACAAGGAACCCCTGATATGGATCAATATCCTGGGACAGGGCAAACAATTTATGCGAAGTAACAATCCCAGGCACACAACCAAGGTAATGGCACACTAGACTAGGCAAACACACAACTAATTCAATATGAGAAAATACATTTTTAATATGATAAAGACATACGATAAAAATCAATACATTGATCAAAATTGATAAAATAACATTGTATTAATACATATGTTTTCACAATAAAAGAGGTTATTCTTAAAAAGGTAGATGGTTTCCTGTCGACGCGTTTCGACATACAAACTATGCCTTCATCAGGACTTTTACCATCATAATTCTGTGAAAAGAGATTATAAAAATGTTTTACTATTTAATTTCTTAATGTTGTAACAATATAATTGAACCAGTTTACGTTTGCCAAAACATTCTATTGCCAAATATTTATCCAAATCATGATGTACCGCTTAATAATCAAAAGCTTATATTCATGTCAAGTACCTATGCATTATATATTCTCTAAGGCTAATATGAATAAAACACAAATGTCTTCATCCTATAGCCACACTTGATACAATACAAACAATGGTTTGTCTTATTCTTACTGAACAAGTAAGATTAACTTTTCCTACATGCACATATTAGCTGGTTACATTCTTTGCTACATAAATCGTTAACATTTCATGATTCTGTTTGAGATTTTGATAATGATTCATGAGTGAAGGATATTTTGCTGAAATTAAAAAATAACTATAAGTAGAGAATTTTAGCGGGAAAACCAAAAATAGAATAAGTAGAGAGAGAGAATTGGTAAGTAGAAGGTAAGTTGGGGTAACTATTCCTATCCTCTATATGTTTTATCTTATTTAAATCGAGAATCCTATAAAGCTAAGGTTTCAACATCTAAATACATTCATAATTCAGTGTCTCTTTAACTCAGTTCAAATCTATTTGCCTAATCGTTTTCCCTGCTGCTTTTGCATTCGTTTCAAGCTAGATGGTTACAAACCTAAAATTGGGCATAAACCATAGTGAAAGGTCTAGTTCCAAGAAATTTACTTAGTCACATTATATATCCGTTTCAGACTCTTACCTTTCTAAAATTATATATCAGGACGATTTGACCCAGTGTAAGGTTGGATATTCTGATTTCAAATTTCGAAAAAAAATCAGTTATCTGCAAATGAAGAGAATGTTGTAGTTTTTCAAGGCTTGACCTTTAATTTATTGGTCTTCAGCTATATAGTTTGGCGCCACTTTTAAAAGTGATCATTCTCACCTTGATTTAATAACTATATTTTGTCTAAAGGTTTCGATTTTCTTTTTAAAAGCATGGAATCAATAGAGTCCACTACACGACGACTGCCTGTAGACAGGAAAACATTATTATATTAGTGACTCTTCTGAACAAGTTATTGAATGTACCATTTACACGAAAACACAACCTCTCTTACCCTAAAATTTAGGACGATAATTTTCATATAGATTATAGCTCCATGGAAAGCGAAAGCAGCGGTATCTTCAAATTCTGATTTTGGAGAGTTTTAATCTATAAACATAAAGTGGCAGGTAATTGTAGACCAAAGTATATAAGGAACATCAGTTAAATGTTGTTTCCGCATGGCTAACGCTTACCTAAATTATGTAGCGTTATGCCATAATGATCCAACTGCGAGCCTGTAGTTTGGTCTAAACGTGTTGAACCACGGCGTGAGTATATGATGATTATTTGTCCGCTGTTTATAAGCCGTGTGCACGATATATCTAATTTAAAGAAAAAGACCCTGTATCTTAGGCATAAACCACCATTGGTTAACTAAGTTAAAAGATAAAACGATGACAGTTTCTTACCGGTAATTGCACTTTAGTGCAGCGTTTCAGGGTGGGGATATGTTGGTTTCTACTTCACTGTTCCCAGCCCGTATATACCATATATCTAATTTAAAGATGGAAACCATGTATATTAGGCATGAAACGACCTTATTTAACTAAGTTAAGTGGTGAGAGGGTGACGGTCTCTTACCGGTAAATGCACTGTGGTGCGGCGTTTCCGGGTACAATGCTTCGCGAGTCAGTTTTCCAATGGAATAACATCGCGCTCACTTTTGAAGTTCTTTATATAAGGAGGATGTCAATTGGTCCAACCTATTGCCTAATTTCTTAAAGGGAAAAGTCCCATTATTAGGTAACACGTTTATGTAAGATGGCGACTGTTTGTTTACCTTCGTGCTAGAGATTCTATTTACTTTCTTATTTATTATGCTAGGAGCCCGAGAAAAAGGTCTTGTTCTTTACAAGTAGACTAATTTTGTATGTTATGTTAGGAGCCTGACTATTTATTTACTTTCGTATTACAGGCTATGTTTACATTTTAATTATACTGAGGGTCAAAATAAGGGATCCCTTTATTTGTAAATGTCCTATTTTTATATGTTATACTGAGAGTAGGAATAGGGAATTTTATTGTTTAAGGAATAGCCTATTCAGATATTTTAAATTTTGTCTAGTTAGATTACAGGATCGCATTCTCCCATGGTAAATCATTATTTAGACCATGAGTAAAAGTCTTTAAAGTAAAAATCCAGAAGACTTCTCTCTTTTTTCTTATTTTCTCACCTCCCTTAGCATTGGGTATTTCGATCTTTTCCAATATACGCCATCTAATATCTGATGGAGCATGTTGGAATTCCAAGAAATGGGTAACCAAAGGGGCCGTAAGTTTGCGTGTTTTTATAGCTGATCTGTGTTCGGTCAGGCGAATTTTTACTGCTCGGGATGTTTTGCCCACAGACCCCATATTGCATGGGCATACGATCTGATAGATTATATTGCAGGTGTTGCATGTCCAAAGGTCATTCGCTTGAATGTCACAGTCATTAAGTCTAAAGGTTTCTCCTGGTAAAATACCATCACATGAATGACAGGAACCACATCTCGAGGTGCCTTTTACAGGGTTCAATCCTTGTATGGATTTTTGTATGAAGGGAGGATTGCTAGATTTTCCAGTGTATCTTGATCTCACCACTAAATTTTTCAGATTTTTATTTCTTCGATGCGCAAACATCGGTTTCTTCAGCTTAGGCTTTGATGGTTCTATATTTAATAGATGCCAATTGGCCTTTATTATTTGTCTGATTGTTGCATTCAGTGTTGAGTGTTTTGTGATACACACCAGTTTTGGTTCCTGAACATCTTTGTTTGATCTCAACAGTACATCTCGATCATAATATCGAGCCCTTTTATATGCCTCACCGACAAGACGGTGCGGATATCCTCTATCGAGGAATTTCTGCTTCATTTTCACAGATTGAGCATCATAGTCCTTGATATTTGTACAATTTCTCCTCACCCTAAGAAACTGTGAGAAGGCAATACCATCTTTTTGGTTCCTGGGATGATAACTTGAAAAATGAAGCAAGGTATTCCTAGATGTGGGCTTTGAATATAGATCTACTTCCAGCTTATTGGAATTGTTTCTAATATATATGTCCAAAAACTCAACTTGGGTCGCATCAATATGAGCAGTGAAATGTAGGTTCTCATCTGCAAGGTTGATCCACTCCAAGAATTCTCCCAGAGTCTGTTCCCCATTGGTCCAGATGAAGAAAATATCATCAATGAACCTGCACCAATGGGAAACAGACTCATAGAATGGGGCCATCTCATTCTGGATGTTGCGGGATTCAAAACGTGCCATATAAATAGTAGCTATCGACGGAGCCATGGCTGCCCCCATGCTCACGCCCTATATCTGTTGATACAATTGGTCCCCAAACTGGAAAACATTTTCCTGCAAAACTATAGACAAACACTCAAAGATAAAGTGCTTATTACAGGGTATTTGATGTAAATCAATAAACCACATGGTGGCTTCTAAAGCTCCGTCTTGTGGGATATTGCTATACAAAGCTTCAACATCAAGTGTGACCAATAAGTCACTGTTTTCATCAAATGGTAAGTTTTCTACCTTAGAGATCATTGCCCCTGTATCCTTGATATATGATGGGGTTAATGGAATATACGGTCTGAGAATGTTGTCCACATATTTGGATAGGGCTTCTGTAGGAGCGCCAATCGTGGAAACAATGGGGCGGTAAGGTGGATCCTGTTGGTTTTTGTGCATTTTTGGGAGCCCATAAATACATGCTATTTTTCCTTGTGATTTATTCAAAAAATCATATTCTTTCTTGTTTATTATCTTTCGATCTAGTGCCCTTTTTGTAATTTGATGAATTTTTTTAATTACCCTGTCAGTTGGATTAGTGGTAACTTTTTTATAAAAGAGGGGGTCATTTAGCATACTCAACATATTCGTTTCATATATATTGGAATCAATGAGGATAATACCGCCTCCTTTGTCGCTGCTCTTTATTATCAAAGATTTGTTATTCTTAAGGTTCTGCAAGGAATTATGTTCTTCTTTGGAAATGTTATATCTGGGTTTAGGCACATATCTAAGTGCTTGTTCCAATTTAGATAAAACATCTTTTTCAAACATAGCCATCTCTGGACCAAGTTGGTCCAATGATGGGGTAAATGTGGAAGGTAGAGCTACAATGTTATTGTTGGTATTATCCTGATCTATGTCTACTTTATCCATGAAGAACTTTTGGAGTCTTATTTTCCTAAAAAAGGAATGCAAATCAGTTCAAATAAATTTACAGTGGCATGTGGAACAAATGTTAAACCTTTAGAAAGCAAGGATATATCTGAGGCCTCTAAGTTATGTTTTGAAAGGTTAAAGATGGGAATCACATCCACTGCTTTTGATATTGTCTGCTGCGAGTTTCCAGATAATGCTGGGGTTCCATGGGATGTTGGTATATCTGATGGTGACCCCGGGATGGCGGTTGGAATCGTACTCTTTGCCGTCCCCGTTTGGCTCCTCGGTATCCTAAAAAAGACTGGCGCATATTTCTACGCCCATTTTGGGGATTATAATGACCCTCTTCTTGGTAATTAGAATCACTATCGGATTCAGGGTCTGAGGAATCTGAGAAGTTATTCACTCTTTGTTGATTATAACTTACCTCTCCTTGTTGGTTATCTGTTTTATAAAAGCTTTCTCCTAAATAAGGGTAGGTACGTTCCAAGGTATAAAATCTTTTATCCTTTGTGAATTTTTCTTGCTTTCTTTTAGTAAGATATTCAGCAAAGGACAAAATGTCCTTATTCAAAGCTTCAAGTTGTTTGTCAGCTTCTACTATTACTGTAGATGATTTAACTTTATTTTCTAGCTCCTCTATTTCTTTCTTTATATCTGATGCTAACTCTTTGGATGTAGCTATGATGAGGATCATTAGATCCCTGGAGCACCTGCTGGCTATCATGCTCCACTTATGTAGGAAAGATTTTATATCTACAAATAGGCCCAGGATATTTCTAATTCGTAATCCTAATGGAATGATTCCAGCCTTTAAGTAGTTGAGCATCAACTCACCATGAGCTTCTATCCTTATTAGTTTCTTTTTCAGGTTAGATAATTTTGCTATATCACTATTGCCCTGTGATTTTGACATAAAGTTGGAACTAGAAGATACTGTAGTACCCACCAAAGTAGCAAAATCCTCATCGGAGAAACCAAATGTCTCCATTTGGGCCATCTGGAGATTTGAGACGAGGAGGACGTTTGGAAACGGAGAATAAAAGAGAAATGATAGGAAAAAACAAGATATATTCCTATAAAAAAGGACAGAGTTCTAACACATAGGTACGGAGAGCAGCGGTAGATTCATAAACATAGAATTACGGTCCCACACGGATAACCGTGGGTATCACTATCCAACCTTACACTGGGTCAAATCATCCTGATATATAATTTTAGAAAGGTAAGAGTCTGAAACGGATATATAATGTGACTACGTAAATTTCTTGGAACTAGACCTTTCACTATGGTTTATG
Source organism: Lissotriton vulgaris (assembly GCF_964263255.1). Lineage (NCBI taxonomy): Eukaryota > Metazoa > Chordata > Amphibia > Caudata > Salamandridae > Lissotriton > Lissotriton vulgaris. Next base: position 272,442,909 of record NC_141698.1, on the reverse strand, counting down.
CCCAATTTTAGGTTTGTAACCATCTAGCTTGAAACGAATGCAAAAGCAGCAGGGAAACCGATTAGGCAAATAGATTTGAACTGAGTTAAAGAGACACTGAATTATGAATGTATTTAGATGTTGAAACCTTAGCTTTATAAGATTCTCGATTTAAATAAGATAAAACATATAGAGGATAGGAATAGTTACCCCAACTTACCTTCTACTTACCAATTCTCTCTCTCTACTTATTCTATTTTTGGTTTTCCCGCTAAAATTCTCTACTTATAGTTATTTTTTAATTTCAGCAAAATATCCTTCACTCATGAATCATTATCAAAATCTCAAACAGAATCATGAAATGTTAACGATTTATGTAGCAAAGAATGGAACCAGCTAATATGTGCATGTAGGAAAAGTTAATCTTACTTGTTCAGTAAGAATAAGACAAACCATTGTTTGTATTGTATCAAGTGTGGCTATAGGATGAAGACATTTGTGTTTTATTCATATTAGCCTTAGAGAATATATAATGCATAGGTACTTGACATGAATATAAGCTTTTGATTATTAAGCGGTACATCATGATTTGGATACATATTTGGCAATAGAATGTGTTGGCAAACGTAAACTGGTTCAATTATATTGTTACAACATTAAGAAATTAAATAGTAAAACATTTTTATAATCTCTTTTCACAGAATTATGATGGTAAAAGTCCTGATGAAGGCATAGTTTGTATGTCGAAACGCGTCGACAGGAAACCATCTACCTTTTTAAGAATAACCTCTTTTATTGTGAAAACATATGTATTAATACAATGTTATTTTATCAATTTTGATCAATGTATTGATTTTTATCGTATGTCTTTATCATATCAAAAATGTATTTTCTCATATTGAATTAGTTGTGTGTTTGCCTAGTCTAGTGTGCCATTACCTTGGTTGTGTGCCTGGGATTGTTACTTCGCATAAATTCTGTGCCTCACCCTGACAAGGATTGTAGTTGCTGCATGAACAGGGTTCACACCCCAGTTAACCAACAACCAAATTTCGAGGTGGTTTCGCGATGAATTGCTAATGCACGCGCCAATGGGAATGCTCTGATTGGCTGTTCGCAACCCGAATAGAAAGTTCCGGCAGCCATTTTATCTACGGAGAACGGTTCCCGGGGCTAAAAATCTGTGTGAAAACCCACATAAGGAGTCATGGTGGAGATACTCTGACCCCATGGTTGAGAAATGCAGGTGTTAGTGACACAAGTTATGTGTCCAAAATGGAATTTTTTAATCGTGTGATATTCGCAACGATGTTGTGACCGCTATAGCGGTCACACATTTTACCATCGCAGGGATGTCGCGACATTTCGTAGTTGTCGCGAATATTGGTGAAATATAAAAAAAGAATATCAGTGAATTATTAATACACATTATATAATTTTGAGATTCTAATCAATATTTTTATAGAGTTATTTATATAGTGAGTTATCTACTGTGATGGTTAGAATCTATACTACTATTATAAAGAGAGAACTTGCACCTTTTGGCCAGGTAAACTCGGGAACCACAGCGCCAATCTACACACCCGATACATCTATGAAAATGTCAGGGTGTGTAGATGGACATAGGCTATATAAATAAAATAAATAAAGTAAATTAAAAAAATTAAGTTTGAAAACAAAGTAGTCCCCTGAAAGTAGCGCTGGCCGGGACCTAGCGCTGGCCGCGATGCGACGTGGGTGATGACCGCGACGCGACGTGCGTGATGACGACGAAGGAGGAGCGGCGGTGCAGTGACGAGCAGCTGTGCAGTGAGGAGCGGCGGCACAGGTAAGGAAAGGGAAAGTTTTCGAGGCTTTCCTAAACTCTCAGTGCAAGACTGTGTGATGCAGGGGGAGGCAAGAAGGACCTTCGCAGTGCTATCAGCTGGAAGAGGCAGCAGTAAAGGAAAATGTCGGAGCGGGAGTGAGTCGGGGCGGGAGGGGGCGGGAGGGAGTCGGGCGGGAGGGGGGCCTGGTCCGTGTTCGTGCATGGGCATGCACGGACAATGTCGGGGCGGGCGGGGACCTGGGCGGGTGGGGGCCTGGGCGGGCGGTTGGCCCTGAAGCCTCATTGCCCCCAGGCAACGCTGGGGCGGGCTGCTAGGTAATTATATAGTAATAACTTTTAAATGTCGTGTTAGCTATTGAAATCCTGCTTTAGCTTTCTGCGTTCGTGACGCGTTATCCAGAGTCACAGCGAAAACGGAAAATAGGTTTTTGAAATGATTGTTTTAGAAATGTAGTAGAAAAACATGAGTTTGTAGTGTACAGTAATAAACCTCGAGTGTGTAGCATACTGTAAAGTGTTGTGCATATATGTGTTTTCACTTTATGGAAAAGGCGCGATCATCACGATTAACAACATCATTGCGACATCCCGAATAACCGTGAAAACAGAAAATAGGTCTGAAATATGTTTTTTAAAGAAACTTAGTACAAAAATATGAGTTTAAACATGCTTTGAAAGAAGTATGTATATAGTAATGTGCGTACGCCAATGTTCAGAATGGATTTTTTTACTTATTATTTTTGGGTGTGTTGGTGATCATTAAATGTCTGCTTTTCAATTCAATTTTCGCAACATATCCGCAGGGATCAGGACCTCATTGCGAAGATCCCCAAAAACAAAAGATAAAAGAACCTCCAGATTACAACTTCACAATATTGCAGGTCTTAGGGTGGTTCTAACAAGAGGCGTTGTGTTGGTTGTGTGTATATGGATGCTACATATAAGACGGGATGCAGAGTTTCAGGTTACTTAGAAACACCCTGTTGCCTTCATCTGTAAAGTGCACTCCATCATTTCCATAAATTCCATTTCGGTCAAAACGCAGATTGTTGTTATAGATACACCCCATTAGATAGTCTCTGAGGAATGCAGAAGCCGTTTTATTAAAATGTTTCCTGGCTTTGTCAATCTGTGGACAGAATTGATTTGACCACTTCCATTTCTGTCTTTGGCATATATTAGAGTAATCAGAAATCGGCAAGCGTTGCGCCTGCCTGGGACTTCATATCCCAGAAAGCCCTGCTATGTGGGGGCGGAGCCACATCCTTAAATTAGGACGCAACAGGCCTGGTAGGGGTGAGTTATCCTGGATTGTGAGTCTGTCGCACTTCAGACCCGGAAATCTACGAGAAGCAGACACGCGGTCGAGTCCATTCCACAGACCATATTTGTTCCTGGATTTCAGCAGCTAAGTGCTGCGACCTCGGCGGGTGTTTCCAGCCCGTGCCTTGGAGGAGTAGAGAAGAGCTGGAGCAGATGCTCAACACTTCAACATTGCACCGGGGATAGAGGAAGGACTTCCGGTTTTCTTTCCCGTGTTTGCCTGCATGGGTGGGAACTCGTGTGGCAAAAAATCCCCACTCCGCTCTGAGGTAAGAGCGTAGACTCTCGGATTGCTGTGTTAGCTAAAAGGTTGGATTCAGCTATTTTCCCTCGGTGGGGTGAGAACCCCTTTTTGTATTTGTTCTTTTGTGCGCAACGGAGGGACGCACCACACCTCCCTCACCTTTCTCATATCCGGAGTGCAAGACTTTGTACTTTTGAATTTTTGTCGGAATAAAGCTCAGACGTAGGAGCTTGTTTAGTATGTTTTTCTAGAAACTTGGAAAGGGACTTAGGGATTCACCCGTGTTGTTGAACGAGTGATCACCCCCTTGGGTGGTTTGGGATCAAGACATTTTTCTCTGTTTTGATAGCCTCTCTCTTCCTAACTACCAATATATTTCTGTCAGAGACTTCCTGTCTAACAGCTTATTTGGGTATGAAGTGCATACCGCATTTTGGAACATAGGGAGAAGAAGCTTGGTTGTTGGTTGTGAGACATGTCAGGTTCTGGATAACCTAGTGAGACTCATTGAGTGTAGTGTTGCATGCACTTGTGTTTTTATCACACTGTTTTCTGTTTTACAGATTCTACTCCCTGCTGTTCCCTTCCTTTCCCTTCTCTCACTGGATCGCCCTAATACTCTGTGCAGTCATTGTAGGAGTTGGGGATGTCAAGGGGTGGAACCTCTATTGCATCGCATGAAACCTAAGGAGTATTCGTCTTCCAACAGGATTGTTACAGAAATTTTCCAAACTAATTCTTTGTTCATATCAGCTCCTATGTTGAAAGTTTGGGGGTGATTCGTCAAGGGGGGCAAAGAAAAAAGGGGGGTTCCCAAAACGTGTTTTCTCCATGCAATTTCCATAGGAAACTTTAGACAAGGCTACAGGCCGAACGGGTGAACATAATTACCACAAATTTGGTCTAGAAAGCACGCTTTTGTTTATTTGGGGTAAATCCGTTCAGTAGTTTTGGAGAAATGTCAAAATTTACAGATATCGATATTTGGGAATTCTGCCATCTGATTGGCTGGGGTGTTACGAGCACCAGCTTGTTGCTTATTGGTTGTGAGCGGTTGCAACTAGGAAGTGTTGGCCACCATTTTGTGATTTCATTGAAAAGAGTAAGGGGAAAAAAGGCGAAAAGAGTGGGTATGTAGTATATGACATTGTGTGTATGATTTCAAAAATAGTTTATATTAGGGCATCAGTATGTGCATCAGATTATCAAGTGGATGATATTATCAGGGATGTCATCAGTGATGTCATTTGAGGTGTCATCAGTGATGTCATCACTGATGTCATTTGAGATGTCATCAGTGATGTCACTGACCATGTCATGAGTGATGTAATATGTGCCATCATCAGCAGTGCATTGCTGGCGAGTGAGTTATAGTTAGCTCAACTAACTATAACAGGCGAATTTCTCTGGTTTTATATGAGTCAAATGTCCAACAAACTATAACATCCCTGAAACTTATGATTTTTGTATTGAATTTCAAATGTTTTTTAGATGCTAATCCCTAACTATAACGTCTATAAAACCTATGGTTTTTGCAGTGAATATATATATATATATATATATATATATATATATTCACTGAAAAAACCATAGGTTTCACACCAGTTATAGTTAGGAATTAGCATTTAAAAAACCTATTAAATTCACTGACAAAACCAGTTATAGTTAGCTGGAAATTTTACTGACATAAAACCATTGAAATTCCCACGTTATAGTTAGTTGGACTCACTATAACTTGCGCGCCTGCAATGCACTGCTGATGACGTCACATATTACATCACTCATGACATGGTCAGTGACATCACTCATGACATCACTGATGACACCATCCTTGTGACAGAGTGACAGACCTAATTTCAGTGTAATGTAACGCTTGAAACAAATATTCAAAAATAGAAACAAACATTTTCAAAAAAATGGAGATACCCAAACCAGTAACAACAACCAATTCAGTAATTCCACCATCTATATACTCATCCACTCATTCACCAACAGTTCTATATAGTCACTCATATATATACTCACTCATCATATGTAGTGATACACCTATACATCCTGTTACACATCAGCAGTCATCCAAAAGTTACTCACACACATACTCACACATGCACATAAACTATTGAACATCCATTTATTTGCATATACATTTATACACACACTACCACCTTACTTCTAAGGAAACTTACACATACTTTCTCTCTTAAACAATCACTTATAGAAACACATACTTATTTAAACAGGAACTCCTACAATCTCTCACTATATATACTATACTCACTTATATACATCAATACTCACATATACTAGATTAAAACATATGTCGTTAGTAATGAAGACACTAGTGAGACAGTCATTCACTCACTAACACACACATATACACACTCGTCCACCCATACAGTCCTGCACATATTCTGTCTTCAAAACACATACAAACAGTGAGTCAGTCACCAACCCCTGCAGCCACTTATACACAAAGAGAAACACTGATACAAACATTTAAATATTTAAACAATACTCGCTAATATATGTATTCACTAAGATACACTTAATAAGCCAGTTAACCAACCAATTTTTTTTAAAAAAAACATCCATTTACACACTTATTTAAACATTTATTCTTCCATCGACCTTTACAAATACATATATAAAACAAATTTATTTTTCAGAAAGACACACATTCACTGGATGGTGTCATCAGTGATGTCATGAGTGATGTCACTGACCATGTCATGAGTGATGTAATATGTGACGTCATCAGCAGTGCATTGCAGGCGCGCAAGTTATAGTGAGTCCAACTAACTATAACGTGGGAATTTCAATGGTTTTATGTCAGTAAAATTTCCAGCTAACTATAACTGGTTTTGTCAGTGAATTTAATAGGTTTTTTAAATGCTAATTCCTAACTATAACTGGTGTGAAACCTATGGTTTTTTCAGTGAATTTCAAAGGTTTTTTAAATGCTAATTCCTAACTATAACTGGTGTGAAACCTTTGGTTTTTTCAGTGAATTTCAAAGGTTTTTTTAATGCTAATTCCTAACTATATAAGACCTGAAAGCCCACCAGGAATCTCCAGTATGCGCCAGGGGACTGCATTGCAGAGAGGTGTAATGAAGCCACAACCCTTTTTACACCTCTCTGCAACGCAGCCCCCGTGCATGTTTGTAGAGGGGGGACTAATTCCCCTTGCATACTGGGGGTCCCTGGATCATATCTGCCCAAACACCGATATTCCGAACGATTGTAAATGACTTTTCTTGAGAAACATTTGGATTTGGATTATCATGTCCTATACTTTGGAATTTTTGAAAGACTGACTTTGAGGATGCTATAAATTACTCAAGTCTGCCCGAATTGTGTGGGTAAAATTGATACCTAGTCACTTTTAATAAGAATATACTTATGTCTCGTCTAACATTTGGAAGAAATATCTAGTTATATGACAACGGGATACCGACATAACTTGAAGGAAATAAGAACGCCCTGAAGAAGTTCTGTTGTACAGAACGAAACGTTTCGGCTGGCGGTGGTACATAAACTTAAGGAAAATAAAAGCATTTGAATATACACCAAGATTCAGCGCTTCAATAAGTACTCTAAGTGATATGATTTGATTGGACTCATTGTGAAAGTGGTGCTGTGCCAAACTTTGGAATATTCTCCACTACTCTCTACTACTTACTCTCTACTACTCACTCTCTACTGCTCTCTACTACTCACTCTACTACTTACTCTCTACTACTCTCTACTACTCACTCTCTACTACTCTCTACTACTCACTCTACTATTCACTCTACTACTCTCTACTACTCACTCTGCTACTCTCTCTACTGCTCTCTACTACTCTCTACTACTCACTCTCTACTCTCTATTACTCACTCTCTACTCTCTACCTCTCTACCTCTCTCTTCTTCTCTCTCTACTAATCTCGACCTCTCTACCGCTACCTCTCTACCTCTCTACCTCTACACCTCTACCTCTCTACCTCTCTCTACACGCACACATATAGACATATATGCATATATATATGTGCATATGCATTTATATATATGTATGTGTATGTATAAAAAAAACAACTAAACATTTTTTTTTCTAAACAGCTACTTTTAAAACTGTCATTCTTTTTTCCCATGGTACGCTCCCGGGTACGCGCACCCGTGCGCGTACCGGGCGCTCCCCCCGCGAAAATCAAAAAAAAAAAAATTTTTTTTTTTGCCTTGCGGGGCCCTTTTATGGCCCCCACATCAAACCTAGGGGGTCAGGGGGGGTCTACTCTGCCCCCTTATGTTCATTTCCCTCTTTGTTTTGGCCACCTCTTGTGTCTCGATTTTACCGAGACACAAGATGGCGGCCGCTCCGGACTGTTTAGAATGTTTACAGACACCCGAGAGCCAATCAGCTTTCCTCGCGCAAGTCGCGTGGCGCGCACGGTACGCGCACCCGTGCGCGTACCCGTGCGCTGCTATAGATATATATATTTTTTTGAACCTTAATTACTCAAAATCCACTGGAGCACATATCTTGAGACATAGCAAAGGCACATCGGGCTACCAGTCCCTACAATTTTGCCAAGTTTGGTGGAAATCCATTCAGCCGTTCGGGCTAAAAGTGAAATCGACCGCCCTATGGAAATTAACATGGGGAAAACGCGTTTTGGGACCCCCCTTTTATCTCGGCCCCCGCTTGACGAATCCCCCCCAAACTTTCAGGGAAGGACCGGACCGCCATGAGACCATTTTCCTGAAAATTTCAGGCAGATTCGTCAACCGGCGCCAAAGTTATTCAAAATAGAATGTTGAGATTTAACATTGAAAATTATCCTAACTATAACTACCTACTGGCGACCGCCAGTAGGTAATATATATATATATATATATATATATATATATATATATATACATATATATATATATATATATATATATATATATATATATATATATATATATATATATATATATATATATATATATATATATATATATATATATATACCTATAGGTAGTTATAGTTAGGATTTGTTTCAATGCAAAATCTCAAAATTCTATTTGGAATAGCTTTGGCGCCGGTTGACGAATCCGCCTGAAAATTTTCTCAAATTTGCCTCGCGGAGCTCCGGTCCTTCCTTGAAAGTTTGGGGGGGATTCATGAAGCGGGGGCCGAGATAAAAGGGGGGTCCAAAAACGTGTTTTCCCAATGTTAATTTCCATAGGCGGTCGAACTCACTTTTAGCCAGAACGGCTGAATGGATTTCCACCAAACTTGGCAAAATTGTAGGGACTGGTAGCCCGATGTGCCTTTGCTATGTCTCAAGATATGTGCTCCAGTGGTTTTTGAGTAATTTAGGTTAAAGAAAATATATATCTATGGCAGCGCCCCGGTATGCGCACCGGGGCGCGTACCGGGCGCGCTACGCGACCTGCGTGCGGAAAGCTGATTGGCTCTCGGGTGTCTGTAAACATTCCAAACAGTCCGGAGCGGCCGCCATCTTGTGTCTCGGTAGGATCGAGACACAAGAGGTGGCTAAAACAAAGGGGGAATTGACCATAATGGGGCAGAGTAGACCCCCCCTTGACCCCCTAGGTTTGATGTTGGGGCCATAAAAGGGCCCCGCGGGCAAAACATTTTTTTTAAAAAATTGATTTTCGCGGGGGGAGCGCCCGGTATGCGCACCGGGGAGCGTACCGGGGGGCGTACCATGGGGAAAAAGAATGACAGTTTCAAAAAAAGTAGCTGTTTTAAAAAAAAATTTTTTATATATATATATATATATACATACACATACATATATATAAATGCATATGCATATATATGCATATATGTGTATATGTGTGCGTGTAGAGAGAGGTAGAGAGGTAGAGGTGTAGAGGTAGAGAGGTAGAGGTAGAGAGGTAGCGGTAGAAAGGTAGAGACTAGTAGAGAGAGAAGAAGAGAGAGGTAGAGAGGTAGAGAGTAGAGAGTGAGTAATAGAGAGTAGAGAGCGAGTAGTAGAGAGTAGTAGAGAGAGTAGCAGAGAGTGAGTAGTAGAGAGTAGTAGAGTGAATAGTAGAGTGAGTAGTAGAGAGCAGTAGAGAGTGAGTAGTAGAGAGTGAGTAGTAGAGAGTAGTAGAGAGTAAGTAGTAGAGTGAGTAGTAGAGAGCAGTAGAGAGTGAGTAGTAGAGAGTAGTAAAGAGTGAGTAGTAGAGAGTGAGTAGTAGAGAGTAGTAGAGAGTGAGTAACAGAGAGAATAGTAGAGAGTAGTAGAGAGTGAGTAGTAGAGTGAGTAGTAGAGACTAGTAGAGAGAGAGTAGTAGAGAGTGAGTAGTAGAGAGTAGTAGAGAGTGAGAAGTAGAGAGTGAGTAGTAGAGAGTAGTAGTGAGTAGTAAAGAGTGAGTAGTAGAGAGAGAGTAGTAGAGAGTGAGTAGTAGAGAGTAGTAGATAGTGAGTAGTAGGGAGTGGTGAGTAGCGAGTAGTAGGGAGTGAGTAGTAGAGAGAGAGTAGTAGAGAGTAGTAGAGTAGTAGAGAATGAGTAGTAGAGAGTGAGTATTTGAGAGTAGTGGAGTAGGAGAGAATAAGTAGTAGAGAGTAGTGGAGAATATTCCAAAGTTTGGCACAGCACCACTTGCACAATGAGTCCAATCAAATCATATAACTTAGAGTCCTTATTGAAGCGCTGAATCTTGGTGTATATTCAAATGCTTTATTTTTCCTTAAGTTTATGTACCACAGCCAACCGAAACGTTTCGTTCTGCACAACAGAACTTCTTCAGGGCGTTCTTATTTCCTTCATGTTATGTCGGTATCCTGTTGTCATATAACTAGATATTTCTTCCAAATGTTAGACGAGACGTAAGTACATTCTTATTCAAAGTGACTAGGTATCAATTTTACCCACACAATTCGGGCAGACTTGAGTAATTTATAGCATCCTCAAAGCCAGTCTTTCAAAAATTCCAAAGTATAGGACATGATAATCCAAATCCAAATGTTTCTCAAGAAAAGTAATTTTCAATCGTTCGGAATATCGGTGTTTGGGCAGATATGACCCAGGGACCCCCAGTATGCAAGGGGAATTAGTCCCCCCTTTGCAAACGCGCCAGTGGCCTGCATTGCAGAGAGGTGTAAAAAGGGTGTGGCCTCATTACACTTCTCTGCAATGCAGCCCCCTGGTGCATACTGGAGGCTCCTGGTGGGCTAGTTGGCCCCCAGTATGCAAGGGGAATTAGTTCCCCCTCTGCAAACGTGACAGGGGGCTGCGTTGCAGAGAGGTGTAACAAGGGGCATAGCCTCATTACACCTCTGCAATGCAGCCCCCTGTCGCATACTGGAGGTTCCAGGTGGGCTAGTTGGCCCCCAGGGGCCCCCAGTATGCAAGGGGAATTAGTTCCCCCTCTTCAAACATGCACGGGGGCTGCATTGCAGAGAGGTGTAAAAAGGGTTGTGGCTTCATTACACCTCTCTGCAATGCAGTCCCCTGGCGCATACTGGAGATTCCTGGTGGGCTTTCAGGTCTTATATAGTTAGGAATTAGCATTAAAAAAACCTTTGAAATTCACTGAAAAAACCAAAGGTTTCACATCAGTTATAGTTAGGAATTAGCATTTAAAAATCCTATGATATTCACTGAAAAAACCATAGGTTTCACACCAGTTATAGTTAGGAATTAGCATTTAAAAAAACTATTAAATTCACTGAAAAAACCACAGGTTTCACACCAGTTATAGTTAGCTGGAAATTTTACTGACATAAAACCATTGATGTCACTGTCATGAGTGATGTAATATGTGACGTCATCAGCAGTGCATTGCAGGCGCGCAAGTTATAGTGAGTCCAACTAACTATAACGTGGAAATTTCAATGGTTTTATGTCAGTAAAATTTCCAGCTAACTATAACTGGTGTGAAATCTATGGTTTTTTCAGTGAATATATATATATATATCTATCAAACAGTGTAATAATATCACAAATATCGTTTATACACCTCCCACTTGAGCATATTTACCTATCTGTAGGTATGACAACGCTGAGTATATTCATTATGGGCACTGAATAACGTAATGTGTATTTTACCGTTACAAGATGGCGCTTGCGAAAGTTGGGAGAGTTTCAGTCCTCTGTCGATGTCGACTGAGAGGTGTAACCTTTGTACTTTGTAAAGAGTAATAAATGCACCGGTTGAATGTGTGCACACACACACTGACGAAGGCCAAGTGCCGAAACGCGTCTGTGGCTAGCTTGTAGTTGAATAAACTACTGCGTGATTGAAGGTACCCCCCGGGTGCTGTCATTTCTTCCTTGGGATTTACATGGTTGTGACGAGCGTAATATATATGTGATCAAGGGCAGTTCCTGCCCGAAACGCGTCATGCCTATCCTAACTTGCAATGGATAATAAACCTAAGCTGTGAACACTCGAAGAGTTGTGTGGTGGTCCGTATCTTTCTGTGGTCGCAACCTTTGAAGCAGAGATTGACCCATATATATATATATATATATATATATATATATATATATATATATATATGAAGAAACCACTTTCCTGGAAAAGAAAGAGCGGAGGCCAGAGGGGGATTCTTTGGAGGCTCTGTAATTCAGAGATGCATGAATTGATGGCGACGAATGCATTTCGGCGTGTCAGTTGCCATCTTCAGCGCCCTGCACCAACTGAAAGTCTCACAGTAATTCCCACAATCCTGCTTCGCTAAATGATGCGGACGGCATCGGACTCCTCCCCTAGTTGAATGAACTCACCTGTTGGAGGTCATGTGAGCATGAATGAACTCCAACTCCCAGCAGGCAACATGATCATGCTGCTGGACCGGTGGTGTGGGGGGCAAGTAAGTGATAGCCACAGTTCCAATGTCTTTTGCAGATTGGGGTGATTCGACTCCTTTTAATGCACCAGTGCCCCAAAGCGTCTCCTCGGGTCCCCTCGGACCGCTGCAACCAAGCAAACAGGAAAATCCATGTGCGGGGACAGCCGTATCGCTATACAACGTCCTGACGGGGGTAAAGTACCACCCACCGCACTTCTCTCCCTCACTTGCTTCGGTGGACACTGGATTTCTCGATCCCTCGAGACAATGATTCACTGCAGGCAGTGCATTGCCAGACTTATCCAGGTCACTTACACAGCAGGGCCTTCCGTACCACGCTCCTGGCTAGGCGCGGAATATATGAAGAAACCACTTTCCTGGAAAAGAAAGAGCGGAGGCCAGAGGGGGATTCTTTGGAGGCTCTTTAATTCAAAGATGCATGAATTGATGGTGGCGAATGCATTTCGGCGTGTCAGTTGCCTTCTTCAGCGCCCTGCACCAACTGAAAGTCTCACAGTAATTCCCACAATCCTGCTTCGCTAAATGATGCAGACGGCATCGGACTCCTCCCCTAATTGAATGAACTCACCTGTTGGAGGTCATGTGAGCATGAATGAACTCCAACTCCCAGCAGGCAACATGATCATGCTGCTGGGCCGGTGGTGTGGGGGGCAAGTAAGTGATAGCTACAGTTCCAATGTCTTTTGCAGATTGGGGTGATTCGACTCCTTTTAATGCACCAGTGTCCCAAAGCGCCTCCTCGGGTCCCCTCGGACCGCTGCAACCAAGCAAACAGGAATATATATATATATATATATATATATATTACCTACTGGCGGTCACCAGAAGGTAGTTATAGTTAGGATCGTTTTCCATAGGAAATCCGCAACATTCTATTGGCAATAACTCTGCGCCGATTGAGGGATCTGCCCCGCATGAAGCCTGAAACAGAGAACAAGCTGCAATCTGCAGCCCATACTTGCATGGGGATATGCCCCTACTTCATGGGTGTTCATGACTCTGCGACGGGCCGACTTGTGAGGCAGGGAGTGTGGAACGTGAAGAAAAACACCAACGAAGCCCAGAACAATTGCTGCAGTCCTTACCTGAAAATGTGGCATGTCAGCTGCTCAATGGAGAGAAAAGACAATGCTGACAAACGGAACCAACGCCAGCAAGTGAGAAACACTGCATGCTGGGAAATGCAGTCCACCTGTGGAGGCAGAGATGACTCCGTGCCACAAATTCCAGGTAGCCTACACTACTTTAGTGCATAGGAATTGATAAAGGACTTAAAATGGGGACTACAAGTAACAGAGTATATATATATATATATATATATATATATATATATATATATATATATATATATATATATATATATATATATATCCAGAAAGTCGCCATTCATAGCCGCTTCGCGCCGAATAACGAAAGAGCAGAACCACCAAGTACGTGCCGTTTTCAGTGATTTATTTGTGCCAAATTACCAGCCTGCAATCCACCATGACGCGTTTCGCCTCGACCAACGAGGCTTGATCACATGACGTGTCATAGACACAAACAAAGGCATTTATAGTGCAAATATTCAAATGGGTTCAGCTGGTGTAGTTTCAAACACAAACAAAATACTTAATGTTTAAAAACGACAATAAAGGGCATAGTGCCCATAAGGTTCAACTGATAAATAATCATTAGTGGATTTTTGGGTTAATCCTAATTACATTTATAATGCATATGAGTAATTTCATATATTTACACTTTAATTAAAAACCCAAGAAATAATCCAAAAATTTCATATATATACATTTCATTTATATGCAGACTAATTACACTATGTACAAGGCAATTACAACAACATAACAGATAACGGAACCTTATAGTGACATTTATAGACGTTTTAAAATCCGATCACAATAATCACTGTTGTAAACATTCAACCCAAGTGGGTGAAGAAAAAATCATACCAGACAGAGACTGAAATCCCATTTCATTAACTCCCCCTATAATGCCCTCCTTGGGGTGCTGCAGATATTTAAAGAGTGTTAAGTAAAAGTGTAAATGCTACATAAAAAACCTTCTACAGAATTTAGCAGGCTACAGAATCTGATCACGAATAACTCCCTTCGGAGGATCTCATTTTTCCATATTCATCTTATGACTTACAAACTACAGGAGTGAGCTAAAGAGAATTAGAGGCAGGTGTACATATCCTCACTGGCGTTTAAACCTCCAGGATTTTTACTGTTAAGTTCTAAAATATATCTCGTCTCTAACTGGCGCAACTTAGCGTCCCTGTTACCACCTCTCTTAAGAGGTAGAATGGAATCGACGAGAAAGTATTGAAGACTGCTGGGGTCACTATTGTGCACAGATTTGAAGTGCCTGGCCACTGGGTAAGTCTGATCCTTTCCTGATATCGCCCTGAGGTGTTGCAATATGCGCTTGTGGGCGGGCAAACGAGTACTGCCCACATATTGGAGCCCACACGGACATTGCAAAACATAGACCACATATTCGGTCTTACATGTGAGTCTCTAGTTGATGGCAATTGGCTTCTCCAGGAAAGAAATGTGCGTCTTATTTATCCCATGGCGACAAGCCTTGCAAGTTTGGCACTTCTTGAAACATGTGATGTGATCCATCCAAGATTTGGAGGTATCTAAGCTACTGCTTACCAGAGCATTGGCCATGGTGGGGGATCTACGAAACGTGAGGTTCGGTTTGTTGGATACCAGACCCCCTATAACTGAGTCCCCCTTGACCAGGTTCCAGTTTTTGTTGAAGATTTTCCTTATTGCTGAATGTTGGTTACTGTAGGTGACAATGGCTCTAGCTTGTATTTGCTCATTGTCACTCCCCATTGTGTCAGGTCTTATTCTGGGTACTAGGGCTTGTTCTCTTGAGATTTTCTTAGTACGTTTAATAGCCCCATCTAATATTTCATTACTGTACCCCCTGTTGAGGAACCTTATTTTGCTAGCTTGCTGGGCTAAATCACATTCAGTATCCGAACTACATATTCTCCGCAACCTAAGCATCTCCCCGTAGGGGCTACTACAGATGAGATGTTGTGGATGCTGGCTTCTTGCATGACGCAACGTATTCCCTGCGGTTAATTTTCTATGTAGTTTTGTTTGCAATGTGTCATCTTTGATGTAGACCTCCACGTCTAAAAAATTTACAGTTTCTTTGTGAATCTGTGAGGTGAATTGTAAGTTCAGATTGTTGACATTTAGTTCTCTTACAAATTCAGTGGCTTCCTCAGATGACCCCCTCCAAATCATAAACAGATCATCTATATACCTGAGGTATAACATCACCTTGTTAATCATGGTATCTCTAAGTTGGTCCATGAGGACCAGTTCCTCCCACAGCCCCATGTGCAAACATGCGAAGCTAGGGGAGAAGCAGGCCCCCATGGCTACCCCTCTCATTTGCTGATATATCTGATTGTTGCATGTAAAAAAGTTCTGTTCTAGGCATAGCCTTAACATACCAACAATAATTTTATTATGTTGTACACATTCTATGGGGCGTTTGTCAAGGTAATGCTCCACTGCCTTAACACCATCACAGTGTTTAATCGACGTATAAAGTGAGGTCACATCCAAAGCCATTAGGAGAAAATCATCATTCCAGTCTACTGAGGCCAATTTACAAATAAAGTCAGTAGTATCCTTCACATAGGAATCCAGTTTCTTCACCCACTCCTGTAAAAAATAGTCAATATAACGAGAGATATTTTCAGTGGAACTGTCTATAGCCGAAATGATTGGCCTCCCAGGTGGCGTCGAGGCATCCTTATTCACCTTGGGCAGAAGGTAGAAGGTGGGGATGACCGGGTGATCTTTTTTCAGATATTTAAATTCATCAAAGGAAATCAAACCACTGCTCCGCCATGCCATCAACTTTGAATTTTGGTCATTCCATGTAGACTTAATTATGGAAAGATTGCTCTTTCTGTAGCATTCCGTATCTCCCAATTGCCACTCAGCCTCTTTTATGTATTCTTCCCGTTTCCAAAGGACGATATTTCCCCCTTTGTCGGCTGGTTTTACTATTATTTTGTTATCGGCTTTGAGTTTTCTGACCAAGTTGTTATAACTTTGATTTTGCCTGTTGATGGCCAGTTGCTTTTTGTTGGAAGCAGTGTATAATTTTTTCAAGTCCTCTATGATGAGTTCATGATAAATATCTAAATTGTCATGGTTTGATACCGGCAAGAAGGTGGACTTAGGTTTGAATGGTGTAGTGCTGATCCTGGTACCACAAGTTGCATTGTTATCAACACCCAAATTTGTATCCAGGCTCTCACGTTGTAGCGCCCAAATTTCCTGAAATGCAGGTCCTTCCCCCGCAGTTAGTAAAGAGGGGCTTTGTACCATCATCGTTTTGGGCTTTTTGTAAGGTTGTTGGCGGTGGAATTTGCTGAGTTTTAATTTCCTGATATATCTAAAGGCATCCATCCGCGTGTTCGCGTAGTTAAAGTCCCTAGGTGAATGAAATGAAAATGAAATGAAATGAAAGAAAATTTATATCGCGCAAACTAAGCCCCAAAGGGCATCAAGGCGCCTAGCTCAATATAGATAGATTATCTGTCCCAGGAGCTGATTACTGATAGGCTTTCTTAAAATACCATGTTTTCAGGGCCTTTTTGAAGAGGGAAAGTGAAGATAGAGACTTAAGTTCCAGAGGGAGTGCATTCCAGAGATGGGGGGCGACTGTAGAAAAGGCTCTACCTCCCCATCTGGTCTTCTTGGTCCTAGGGATAGCCAGAAGATTTTGTTGCCGTGAGCGCAGACATCTGCTGGGGACATAGCTGGATAGAAGTGCTCCCAGCCCAACTGATGTTTCAGTTTTAAGAGCGCTGTGTACCAGACAAATGATTTTGAAAGAAATACGATACTCTATAGGAAGCCAGTGTAAATTCCTTCTGGCTAGTATTGCCGAGGAGGATCGGGGAGTGTCCAGGATGAATCTTGCAGCCGCATTTTGAACAGTTTGCAGTCGCTGTATTAGTCCCTTGTTAATCCCTGCATACAGTGAGTTGCAGTAGTCCAATCTTGAACCAACAAGTGCAACCACTGTCTGTTTCCTGGCTTGCGGGGAGAGATAATGTACTATTCGGCGGAGAATTTTAAGAATTCCCCAGCAGGTAGCCACTGTTCTATTAACCTGAAGGGTCATTGCCAGCGAGGTGTCGAACATCACCCCAAGGTTCCTAGCTGAATGGGAGGGGACCAGGCAGGTTCCCAGGGATTGCGGCCACCAATCACTTGACCACACATCCTGGTCCTTTCCAAAGATCAGCACCTCAGTTTTATCGCCATTCAGCTTCAGGGAGTTGACTATCATCCAGTCAGAGACTGTTTGCATGCGACTCCTGAAGCTGGAGGCGGAGGTACTGACCGGTTGGGCTAGTGACACCATAATTTGAGTGTCATCTGCGTATGACGTTACTTCCATTCCCTGGGCTTTTACCAATCTCGCTAGGGGGGCCACATAAATGTTAAATAGGGTCGGGCTTAAAGCCGACCCTTGTGGTACCCCACATTGCAGAGATGTGGCAGGGGAGAGGTATTCTCCTAATTTAATCCTCTGTTCTCTAAGGTCTAAAAAAGAGGACAGAAGGTCCAGGGCTGACCCCTCCACTCCCATCTCCCTCAGACGAGATGTTAAAATTGAGGGAGATAGGGTGTCAAATGCTGCGGTCAGGTCGAGTAAGACCAGCAGTGTTGTCTGACCCTGATCTACCTTCATTCTGATGTTATCAGTAACCATAGTGAGTGCGGATTCTGTACTATGGAGTTTCCTGAACCCATGCTGGATATGATCTAAAAACCCAGAGGAGTCCAGGAACGCAGACAGATGCAGATTCAGGTGAGACTCAAGCATTTTAGCGGGGCAGGAAGTATAGATATGGGCCTGAAGTTTTTCAGGATTGTGGGGTCAAGTGAAGGTTTTTTGAGTAATGGCCTAACAATGGCTTTCTTCCAGACTGACGGGAAGATCCCATGTAACAGGGCACTATTCATTACTTCCAGCAGTGGGGGGAGTAGTGTGTTCCTACACTCCTTCAGCACATTAAGAGGACATAGATCCAAAGGAGAGCAGGATTTAGTCCTATTCAGCAATGAGTTGAGATTATCGAGTGTGAGTGATGGGAAATTGGAGAGGGTCTTGGAGGGGTCTTTATTCCAAGCCTCTAGAATAGGTAATGCCTGGATAGCATTGGTCTCAAGGGACTTTTTCTGCGCTTCTAAGTTAATAGCTATCTCATCGATTTTGTTGTAGAAAAAAGATGAGATCTTATCACAAAGCTCCTGGGAGCCCTTCACAGGGTCTGGAACTTGTAGTGTACAAAGGGAGTCTACTATCTTGAACAACTCCTTCGGTGAGGTAAGAGAGGTAGTGAGTTTAGAGAAATATTCTTGCTTGGTTTTAATGACTGCGGCTTTATATGTATGACAGTATGAAAGTCCCAGGGATAGGATGGCAATCTCCTTTGATGTTAACGAAACATCTGTCAGGTTAATTATTGAGGGGGCGCTAGCGTCTGTCCCCGCTTTTTGTTCCACTTGCCCCGATTGCTTTTTTTCTCTCCACCTACTTTTGTGGAATTTTCGGCGCTCGAGCCGTTTGCGGTTAGCCCTCTGTTTCCTTGAGAGGCTTTTGGGTGCGAACTCGATCTCAGAGTGTCCCTTCGATTTTCGCACAGACAGCTCACCTCCTGTGCAGGGGTAAGTTTTGTAAACCCCAATCCCTGGCATTTTGAGGGACCTCCCTCTGTTTCACTTACTGCCGCTGAGCTCAAATCAGTAGAGGAGGCAGATGTAGACGCCACTTCTCATGGCTTCTGCCCTATTTTACCGATTTGTGCCTTAATACCATCATATCTGCGTGCAAAGGTGAAAATATGTCCATTCAAATAATCCAGTCTGTCTCGCTCAAATTTGAAGGCCTTTCGCTTTTTGATAATATCTTCCTCCTTAGCCAGTCGAATTTCCATGTCCTCCCTCATATTTTTGATATTATCATCAATGTTGACTTTTGCCAGTTCCGCTTCCAATGTCTCAATTTCAGTTTGCAATTTTATCCTATCACTTTCCGCATATTTAACTAGAATCCTCATTAGTTTTGCTGAGGACTACAGATTCGCCTCAGCCCACTCTTCCAACATTAGTGGGTCCGGACTGTCGTAGCTTGGTGCCAGCGTAATGCGGAGACCCCTCGGGACCCGTCCCACTTCAAGGTACCGTGAGAGGGATTTGTTTTCCCACCATTTTGCCTGTTCCTTCTTGGTGAGCTTCTCCAATTTGCGAAACAAATCCCTAATTGTTGGGTTCGCGTTCCCCTTGTCGGGTTGTTGAGTGATAGAGGCAGAGTCTCCCCCAGCCGGGGTTTCGAAGACCGATTCAGCAGCCTGCTCCCTGTATCTCAACACGGCGGCGGACATTGCTTGTTATGGCTAATTTAAATGCAGCTCACCGAAAACACCGGCGGGCTGCGTGTTTGAAGTTTTCCACGCTCCCACCAGGCACACTCTCCACTGCGCTATGCGTTTGCTGTCTTACCCGGATAGGGCTGCCGCACACCTCAATCCTTCTTCGGTGATATCGGCTCCTTCAGTTCCAGTCAGGTGTGTGCTCACTCGCAGGGGCATCCACGGCTTCCTCCTACCGGAGTCAGGTTTTGATTCCGGTTCACGGAATCACAGCTTCCTGCCGTGTTATCGCCCAAACATTGGAGAGGGGTTCCGCTCGTAACCAGGAAGCTCCCAGGTACTATTAGCTCCAGAAAGCCGCCGTTCACAGCCGCTTCGCGCCAAATAACGAAAGAGCAGAACCACCAAGTACGTGCCGTTTTCAGTGATTTATTTGTGTCAAATTACCAGCCTGCAATCCACCATGACACGTTTCGCCTCCACCAACGAGGCTTGATCACATGACGTGTCATAGACACAAACAAAGGCATTTATAGTGCAAATATTCAAATGGGTTCAGCTGGTGTAGTTTCAAACACAAACAGTGACAAAATACTTAATGTTTAAAAACGACAATAAAGGGCATAGTATATATATATATATATATATATATTAACTACTGGCGGTCGCCAGTAGGTAGTTATAGTTAGGATTGTTTTCAATAGGAAACCTGCAACATTCTATTGGGAATAACTTTGGCGCCGATTGAGGGATCTGCCTGTAATTTTCCTTAAATTTGCCTCGCTGCGCTCCGCTCCTTCCCTGAAAGTTTGGGGGGATTCGTCAAGCGGGGTCTGAGATAAAAGGGGGGTCCCAAAACGTGTTTTCCCCATGTTAATTTCCATAGGGCGGTTGGACTCACTTTTAGCCCGAACAGGTGAATGGATTTCCACCAAACTTGGCAAAATTGTAGGCACTGGTAGCCCGATGTGCCGTTGCTATGTCTCAAGATATGTGCTCCAGTGGATTTTGAGTAATTTAGGTTCAAAAAAATATATATATCTATAAGCGCGCCCCGGTACGCGCACCGGGCCGCGTACCAGCGCGCTACGCGAGTTCGCGAGCGGAAAGCTGATTGCTCTCGTGTGTCTGTCAACATTCCAAACAGTCCGGAGCGGCTGCCATCTTGTGTCTCGGTAGGATCGAGACACAAGTGGTAGCAAAAAAAAAGGGGGAAATGACCCAAAGTGGGCAGGGTAGACCCCCCTGACCCCCTAGGTTTGATGTGGGGGCCATAAAAGGGCCCCGCGGGGCAAAACATTTTTTTTTTTCGATTTTCGCGGGGGGAGCGCCCGGTACGCGCACCGCGG
This sequence comes from Lissotriton vulgaris, assembly GCF_964263255.1. Lineage (NCBI taxonomy): Eukaryota > Metazoa > Chordata > Amphibia > Caudata > Salamandridae > Lissotriton > Lissotriton vulgaris. The sequence continues at coordinate 272,421,944 of NC_141698.1, read as the reverse complement.
AGCGTACCGGGGAGCGTACCATAGGGAAAAAAGAATGACAGAGTTTTTTAAAAACGTAGCTTTTTTTATAAATTGGAGGTAGTTCTAAAAAGAACTGTTTTTTTTTGTTGTTTTATATTTTTTTATTGTTTTTTGGAACTTTTTTTAAAACTTTTTTTGGCTTTTATGAACAATTTTATATTTTTTTGTAATTTTTATGGGGACAAACAAAAAACAGGGAATTGTAAACGGCTCAACTGGAGCAAAAAAAATCAGAAAAAAATTAAGGTTTCTTTGTGCAGTTGTGGTTGTCTCCAGCACGGTTAATCAGTTTGATACTTTGCTCTCCATAGCAAATTGTAGTCCCGCAAAATTGACAAACAATTTTAAAATCTCCAAACTGGGGTTGGATATTTGGGACCATCTCCCTTGTCTCTGGACCCGATGGAGTGGGTTGTTTACTTTTGGAGGTGCTGGGAGAAGATTGGGGAGGGTTTCTTGACAGTTCTCTGACCTCTGCCGCAGCATAGTTGTTAGGGTGCTTGCGTTGCATATGGCGAATCATTGTGTTGTTGCCAAATGAATACTTTTTTGCAGGGTTCCCCCTGGAAAGTACAGTGCCACAGATGAGACATGTTACTTTTGGAGCATTAACTTTCTTTAGTCCCCTTGGGATTTAAAAAAAACTCCCACACAATGTGCTCCTTTGGCTTATAGGGGTATTATCTTCAGGCAAGAACTGCCTCTCCTCCTCCTCCTCCTCCTCCTCTTCTTCTTCACCACCACTGTGGTGTTGTGGTGGTCCTTGTGGTGGCGGTGGTGGTGGTGGTGGTGGTTGAGATGCTCCTGCTGCTGCTGCTACTGTAGCCATTTCTCACTACAAACAGGTCTGCAAACAGGTCTTCCTCAGTTAAAGTACAAAGTGAGAATGAGGAAAAAAGGTGGGGGACACCATCCTTGTGACAGAGTGACAGACCTCCTTTCAGTGTAATGTAACCCTTGAAACACATATTCAAAAATAGAAACTAAAATTTACAAAAAAATGGAGATACCCATACCAGTTACAACAACCAATTCAGTAATTCCACCATCTATATACACATCCACTCATTCACCAACAGTTTTATATAGTCACTCATACATATTTATTTTTCAGAAATACACACATTCACTGGATGGTGTCATCAGTGATGTCATGAGTGATGTCACTGACCATGTCATGAGTGATGTAATATGTGATGTCATCAGCAGTGCATTGCAGGCGCGCAAGTTATAGTGAGTCCAACTAACTATAACGTGGGAATTTCAATGGTTTTATGTCAGTAAAATTTCCAGCTAACTATAACTGGTGTCAAACCTATGTTTTTTTCAGTGAATATATATATATATATATATATATATATATATATATATATATATATATATATATATATATATATATATATTCAAAGTTCCAAAGCAATGAAGATGCGCACTCAGAAGGGAGATTTGATACTGTTACGCATTTCGACACTCAGCGGTGTCTTGATCACACGACAAATACAGTAAACAAAGGATGTGCTTAAATAAACAATAAACATAAATGAGGCACACAGTTTCTGCCTGCATTTGACGTCAGACATAACCCGGTTCCAGCGGCGATGGGTAGGTGCTTTTCATGCAGCTCAGGAAATCACCAACATTGTCGTGGAAGATCTCCCTGAAGCTTTACCCGCTGGACACTGTCGTTGTCTGATTGTTTTTAACTTTAGGTATTAACAATCACAACCTGAAGAAGGGTAACATAATATTGTTCTTCCCTTCACTCACTAGTGTGGTAGCCATACGAGCTTACATACACCACACTCCGTGGTAACAGTGTAGACAGTTACATACATTTCTAGATACTTACTAACTAGTCCCCCTGGTCCTGAAGAATCGCTCAAAAAATTTAGAGTAGCGAGAAACATGTTGACCGGACTGCAATAAATTCCAGATGAGAGCGGGAAACATCACTTTCCACTACTCTCCTCTAGGAAACCTTTTTAACTAAAGCAGTGGCCTTTCTGAATAAAGCATTCCCGGTACCACTAGCTTTATTTTAACTTACAAAATCACGTCTACCCTAAATTCTGGCCCCATACCGGCACTTCATCCATACGGCAGTTGGAAAAAGATCTCCGCTAAAGAGCCCCTCTATGAGGTGTTGCCCATTGGGTATTGCACCGCCGACCCAACGAGGAGCAGGCCCAAATGATGAAGCATGACACCTGAAAGGGTGTGTGAGGGCATTAAATCCAACAAAATGGATTCCCAGGGGGACCATCAGGCTACCCTGTTCTAATCCACTTGCATTGTAGACTGTATCTCTATTTCTCTCTTTCAAGAGGAACAACACGACAACCTTTGTATATACGTGTAATTTGGGCACGTCGTGTGTGGACCTTCTGCACCGGTGATAGCAGTAACCGCCCCCTACTCCTTCCTTTTGATACCAAAGTCAGACATGACCGCCATCTTGGAACAGGTAAAGTTCAATACGAGCAAAACCAAATGCATTGTATGTATTCGCTACTCTCGGCTTCATACACATGAAAGTTCATAAATAATTGATCATGCTAAATGGCGAAACTGAAATAAAGGCAAGGCGCAGTCCTAACTCAATAATATGGACATCCTTATACATGCTCAAAGTGCAATGTTCCTCCCAGTGCCTGTCTAATGCAAAAAATATATGCAAACTCACTGTTTGGGTGCCACTCCTAGGGGACCACTGAAACAAAACTGGGTATTTAGGGGTAGATTACTACAGTTGACACACTGTAAATAACAGTACTGGCGGACAAGTGCCGAACTCTCCCACCCATTCAATCCTAGCGGACTAGTGCCCTAATCTCCAATTTGCTGCTAAATGCGTGCATACATAAATTATGAATACATCCCTGCGGTTAGGGCACTCCTTAGGTTCTATGAACAAGACTCCCAAACAGTTATCCTTTGTTTAAACTTCTTTTATTTTTCAATGATTCCTATTGGATATTTTATATCATATCATCAATGGTTCAATGTTCATGGCGCAATGCTTTTATTCTGTAAGATCCATCAAAGTCTTATAAACGCTTCGATGCATTTTGGGCTTCTTAGCCCTTTTTCCAGGAGCTCTACGAAATCAAAACTGAAATGTACCATATCAATGCATCAACAAACAACGTATAAAACATATAATAAAGTGAGCCCATGCAAACATGTGTGTGTGGCGAAAAAGAGCCAGGGTAACCGAAAAGTGAACGGGCTGTGAACCGTGAACGGAAAAACCATGCGAGTACGTGAACTTGCTACACTTATGTCTTTTCCCCAACCACATGCACGGCATTCATCATCACCCTATTTCTCTACAGACTAATTAGAGGTAATAGATTCAACCAGGAGGATGCCTCATCTGAACTGCAGATATAATTTACGAGCCAAAGGGGGTTCAACTTCATCAATGGTTACCTCATAACTAATGCTTGGTTTAAAATCAATAAAAGACAATGTAAAGCCACCTGTACTCTTGGTCGCTATATTGGTTGCAGCCTCCCAATATAGTTTTTTAATCTTTGCTCTAGACAACTGGCACAATTGCTCAGGAGAAGACCAATAAATATCTAGGCTCAACCTCTGCGTGAGTGTTTTAATGGTGTGGAACTGAGGAATGTTTGCTACACCTGGGTGACCCATAAGATCTCTAACACCTTCTCGAGAAGATTCTAACTCAGCGGTCGACCACAGACAATACCAAAATAATACAATTTTGCATTAAATGTTATGCAGCATCGTCCTATGAGCAAGATCTATGTACAGGGGTACAAGAGGCTTGCTCATTGGGAGAGAGAACAGAGACCTCATGAATCTGTGCTCACCCTTGGCATTGCTATTAGTGTTTGAAGAGCCCCATATTTTAGCACCATACAACACAGACCCAATACATTTAAAATTATAAATCTCCAGAACAGTAGCCATCCTCCTAGAGGAAGTTTTGTGGCGAACCTTCATCAGTTTTATAGATTGTTGCATAAGCATCTATTTGGCCTTTCAGTCTGAGGGGTCCAACTCATACTGGGTGTCATGTGTATACCTAAGTAATCCAAGGTGGATACCCAATCAATACACATGTTTCCCACTGGTATCTGTCTGCTACAATAGAATTCCCTCCTCCTGTAAAAAAAATACACTTTGTTTTGCCGCCATTTAGGTCAAGGCCCCTATCATAACAGTATATGGCGAAACGTCCAGGAGCAATTGAATTCCCTGGGGTAGTTATAGTTAGCCTATAGTTAAGCTCGGATTTCACACACACAAAACCATAGAAATTCAGCAGTTATAGTTACCTGAGCTAACTATAACTTATGCCCCCACAATGCACTGCTAACAGGCTACAGGAACGTCCCGCAAATACTGCCCAAAAATATATTTTAAAATCCGGAAAAACAAGCCCCCTCTAATTATACGGTAATTTCAGTAAATCTATTGCCCATCGAGCTTCGAGCTTTTTTGTACCCCCAAATAAAAGTGCCTAACATACCTTCCAACTTCTTTAAAAAAACATTAGAGACAAGGAGAGGAATTGACTGGAATAATTATAAAAACTTAGTGAGTACCTTCATTTTTATAATGTTGCACCTCCCTATTATTCCAATTGGGAGCTTGTGCCAACTATTTAGTCGCTTAGATGTGGCTTCTAACAGGGACTCATAATTCAGTGTAGGTATACACTCAATCTGCTCAGAGATGCGCACCCCAAGGTATGTGGCTATTGAGCACACACCCGCTATAGGTCTGTCAGGACGAAAGCTAAGGATCACTTGTGTCTTTTTAACATTCAACTTCTAGCCTGACAGATGGCCAAATTTGCTTGCTTCCTCTTCAATAAGGCTTCTAGCTGTTGCTGGGTCAGTAGAAAAAACAGCAATATTGTCTGCGTAAGGAGTTACCTTAAACTGGCTTGCCCCTGATATCAGTGGTGCAATTCATGTATTAGAGTGTAATGCCCAAATAAATGGCTCAATATATAAAGCAAACAGCAGGGGAGAAAGAGGGCATCCCTGTCTGTCCACCTTATCTAGGGAAAGATGGTGATTGTAGGCCTGCATAGAGCATTTTTGCCTGAGGTTTGTAATACTGTAGCAACCCATGGCGGGGCCAACCGAGAACACTGCCCTGAGCCATGGATTGCGGTACGGGAGCGCGAAGGCAGGAACTACATTTCCCATGCGGCAATTGGCTTGGGCGCGTCTGACGTCATCGCGCCTCGGCTCAAGATTGCTGCCGGAACTCAGCGCGGTGCCGTTTATCCTGAACCGCCGCCGAGCGAGGACTGGTAGGGGTGCTTTGCACCACCATTTCTCTTCCCTTGTGCCTTGACTTTTTTTGCCACCGCCGTAGCAGTCCCGTTGGCCGAACCTTCCGTGGGTTCTTGCGGGACTGCTGTTGATCACCTTCCATACTGTTTACCTCGCAATAACGGTCCCATTGGACGAGCGTTTCCTAGGTTCTTGCGGGACTGTTATAGGTCTAAGCGATTGTGCCTTGCTGAGACATAAATACTATTGCTGCATTCCTTGTCTCTGTCGCAGTCCCGTTTGCTGAACCAATCCTGGTTCATGCGGGACTGCTGTTTGATTTAAGGCTGATATAAACCTTCTGAGTTCTAAGAGGGTTATATGTGTAATCAGCCTTTCATTATTCCTGGGAAGGTCACTTGTTATTAGTGCCTACGGGGATATGCTGTTTTGTGAACCATTGATGCATACTTGAATTACCTTTCCTGGATGATAAGGATTATCGTTGGGGAAAATGAACTAACCAGCCAGTTGTTTTTTATGTACGCTGGTATATTTTATAAACCCTTAATTTGGAGCACACCTTATGTTCTTCTGTTATTGGATACTTCCTTGGTGATATTAATCAGGGAAATCTGGGTTAAGTTACTGGAGCAATGCTGAAATAATAACTATCCCTATTATTTTGTATCACGCAGCAGGGGTAGGTTGAGCTTTCGCCTGGCCAGCTCCATACACCTTCCCCCCTGTTGAAGAGATTGCTATCAGCCCACGGGGTAGGTTTGGGAGACATTTTATGAATTCAGCATTTCTGAACATTAAGACTTAGTACTTCTCACAGGTCATATTTGGCTGCTTTCTTCTGGATTCCTGGATGCCAGGCATTGTTACGTTATTTTCTTTTACAGATATTGCTCTTCCCAGTGTACATACCAGATATATTGTGTAACAGTATAGTGAGAAGCTTAACTAAGAATACAAATGTACTTTGTCTCATAGTGCCTTGTTCTCGTTACAGGTCTCCCTCCCTGCTGTCCCCATCCTTTCCTTCCCTCGCCTGACCACTCCATAGTGTCTGTTGTTTTACTCAGACCGTGGTGCTGTCGGGAGGTGGAGCCCAATTAAGCATCGTACGATTCCGAGGATCAAGGACCTGACAAATACAGAGCCTGTACCCATTGGCTGAATTTCCCTTTAATCCCAAGGGCTGCGATTATGGCCCATAAGTATTCCCAGACCACCCTGTCAAAAGCCTTTTTGGCTTCTAAAAGAACCATGTCTACATTTATTGCTGACTTCTTAGCTAGGTCAAAGGCCCCCACTGCAGTGTTAACATGCCCAGTAGTATCCCTTCCCTGAATAAAACCATGCTGCTGACTGGATACTAACCCGGGCATTATTGGGGCGAGACGATTAGCCAAGATTTTAGCAAACATTTTTACATCTGAATTAATAAGGGGGATTGGACGATAAGAGCCGCACTCCTCTGGAAGTTTGTCTTTAAAAAAAAAGACTATATTTTTCATATTCCAGGTTTCTGGGATCCTGTCCCTAGAGCCGATATGATGTATAACTGCCCCCATAGGCGAGACTACAAGGTTCTTAAAGGTTTTATACAACTCTGCAGGTATAGAATCCTTCCCTGCAGCCTTCCCAGAGGGAAGAGAATATTGCCTCTATGATTTTGTCATGCGAAATTTCCTCCTCCAATAAAGCCAAATCTCCTGCACTCAGAACCGGTACGCAGCATCCTTGGCGGTACTGCTGTAGATCATCCTGCTCTGGTTCTGTGGGTTGTGCATATAGTTTCTGATAAAACTTGGAGAATTGATCCACAATTACCTGTGGACATGTATGTAAAATATCATTTGTCCCTTTAATAGCCTTTATCCAGGTTTTGGCCCTGTTGTATGCTACTTGATGAGCAAGCACCTTCCCGATTTGTCCCCCTTTATTCATATTGTAAAACCCTGTGCTTATTATATTTCACAGCAGTTTTCTCCCTTAATGACCAACTCATAGCTGCCCTTGCTTCTACCAGAGAGAAATGCAGTTGGTCTTGGTCACCAGCCGTTCGTTGAACCACTTCTGCATGCTGAATTTCAGCAGCAATCATTGCTTGATTAACTACTCTGCCCAGGGATTCCAGTTCTTTAATCTGCTGCGAGATGTATTGCTGGGTGACTCCTCTTATAAACGCCTTCATAGTGTCCCAGATGACCAAAGGAGAAGCCGTCCCAGTGCTATCCATTAAGAAGTCCTCTAGTTGTTTATTAATAATATCCAAATACCTACTGTCTGTGAGCAAGTAGCGTGGAAATTAAAAGGATCTAACTGTCTTACGACCGGCTTCAACCTGAAAGGACGGTAGTATAGGATTAAGATCGGAGCAAATCCTAGGACACATAACTGCAGAATCTATTATATTCTCCACAGACCCATGCCATGTCAATTCTAGATTATTTGTGTTATCAAAAGAGACTAGCTTAAATATGACCAATATTGTTAGGACTCTGATTAGATTTGTCATGGGCACCTCGTTGGTGAGTTCATGAAGCCCTCACCCACCAACCTGGTTGGTGGCATGCTTCATCATCGGGCCCACCCAGTGACACCTAATGTGTCCCGGGTGTGCTGCGACGCCTGATTACAGCGGAGCTGGTATTTTACTGAGAGTGCAGTGTGAGGTGTAAAGTGAAGTGTGTGTATAAACGGATTGGCGAGGGTCCCAGTACCCGAGGGTAAATTACATTTTAATAACTGGGCCCCCGTCAGCGGTTAAAATAAGGCTTGGGGATGTTTAAGGGAGGCGAGTTTCTACCTCCTACATCCATCAGTGGGTCGACATGTTTCAGCCAGTGCCTTAAACTAAATCTGTCTTTCCTCAGGACCTTTTTAAAATAGAGTGTAGTGCAAGATAAAAAGGAGTGTTATCCAGGCTATGTGTTACACTCACTAAGGTGTTTCTCTAAGTGTGAGAGGGGATTCCCTTCTCATATATTCCTGTACCGACAACATTGAAGACATAGACAAAACATGTAAGAAGAGGAGAGTCAAATAGGCGTCTTCGCCACATAGTCATATACATAGGATGCCGAATGTACAGTGCTCAGTGGGTAGACTACAGTCGGCAAAAGTGTAATGGCACTGGTGGTACCATTATTGTGATTATCGCAAATCATTGGGGGTGGTGTCGCTAAAACACGGGTATATATATATGAACACAATCTTCATACCAGCAAATCCTGCAATGAAGACACCGACCCAAGGCTGCAGTAAGGGAGATTTTATTCAACCTCTCAGGCGACGCGTTTCGAGCAACTCGTGCTCTTGATCACGTATATATATATATACGTATAGAAATACTTACCAACCACTCAAGTCCATTGGAAGCACATCTTTGTTGAAGTTCTTAGTAGAAGTTTTGTAGTCCAACGATCTAGGAGAGAAAGAAAAAGACTTAGATATCAACACCCAGGTACAGGGTAAAATATTTGGTGAAGGGGAGGCAAAGGAGTAATAGATGCCCAGCAAATGTTAACCACAGATTGTCTATTTAGTCAGGCAGATTACTGATTGGTGAAGCAAGTCAAGACAGCATATTAAAGAGACAGATAGCCACATTGCAAGGACAGGTAATTATTGTTAAGTGTGAGATTCATTGAAGTATTGTTATACAGGAATTGCTAAGGTTTTTCTTTTGCAGGAAGCACTCAGAAGCATTGAAGCAGTGCCGTCCAGCAAGAAGAATACGTGGCGTGTGTTAGCCGAATGACCAGTTTCCACGGGAGCGAAGAAGAATACCTCCACCTCCAGGACACAGAAGCAAGAATGCGAAATATAACACACTCCTGTCTACTGTCCCCTAAAAGTATGAGGGAATAACCCAAGGAGTGTCCACCACTCTCCTCATACGTGGGGGGTCGGCTGGTACCAGAAGGAGTCTCAGGCGGTGGTCCAGGCTAGGAAACAAAACCAAGGTATACAATGTAATAATCCCACTGTTACTCTGACCCCAATTGATGAAACATTGATATGCGTGATATTTCAGGTATTCTTACCCCAACTGCAGGTCGGGCGTGCCTTATCGATGAGTTCAGGTAAGAGGGAATGCAGGAGACCCAATAACAGGCCAGTATATGCAGAACTCACGAAAGACTCACACACCAGACTCAAACAGAACAAAATAATAATGGGAGTGAGGTGCACTAACCGGCTGTAAGGGGCAGAACAGCGGAGCAGTACACACTCAGGAGGAGAGGCACCCGGCCCCTAGGGATGTCCAGGGCGGAGCGCTCACTCTCAAAGGTTTCTCAAACAACCGGGAAGGGAAAGGATAGGTTAAAACCCCACTGCGGGAGAAAATGAAATGAGACGAGCCGAAGACGCCCGCAAAATGCGTGAGGAAAGGTAGGGTAGTCGCAAGCGCTTGCTCGCGTACAGAAAAAGAAATGCCGAAGACCGGCAGAAGCTTTCTCACAGATTACTCGAAGAGCGGGATCCAGCAGAACAAGGTGGCAGCTTCAATAAAGGCAGGAAATCTCCAAAATAACCGGAGGGCTCTGAAGGACGCCACAAGACACGAGCAGGAACCAGGAAGTGGAGAGGGGGGCGTGGTACCAGGATAGGAAGCCAAGCAACGGCTACTGACTGCCACGCCTCTTTACTCTCGTTAGGGAGCGTCCACAAATGTCTTGAGTTCAAGTTTTAGGGATATGGGCTAAAATCGTACTACCTGCAATCACACATGTCAAGGCTTCTACCTCCTAACAGCGTGTCTCTTTCTGTCCCAATCCCCTTTTCCCCCTCTTTGTTGCCAGAGTTTGTAGTCGACTTTCGTAATGGAGTTTGGGAATTGAGGAAAAGTCATCGGCTCCTGCGGAAACAGAAGTTTTGGATTGGTACTTGACAGCTGTGGCGCTGTTATGTTATTGGGTGCAAGATGTTTTGGGTGTTTTCTTCAGGGCCCTTGTTGTTTTAGATCTTCCCTTCTTTTTCACAGAGTATGAACTAGGCGGACTGATCTCGGCTTGAGCCTCATCTGCTGGGTTATTAATTACTACCGGTGAGAGCTGTATAGGTTGTGTCTGCATAGCTGGTGTAAGAGTATTGTTGCCCTCAGATGATTCTTCCCTATCCAAAGACGACATCTGCAGTGCCAGCTACATTGAGGGATCTGGTCTGGAGATAGGTGTTTCTTTGCTCAAATCCCCTGCTATCCCGTTCAGAGTCCAGCTGTTGAGTTCCCCCCCCCACACGGATTTTGTGACAGTTTCCATTTGTTCGCCACTACTTCAGTAGCTGAGTTTAGTTGCTACAATGTTCTCCATCATGCATGCACAGTATATAGCCCCTTAACGAACCAGGTCCTGCTCAGACCCGCCCAACTCAGAGTACTGGCCCTCATTTTGACTCTGCCCACTGCTTGCTTGGCCAGAAGGAATTGCCTCTAATATTGCACCTGCCAGTCTATCCCCAGGTGACTGCTCCGATAGATTGCCAGCTAAGAGCAGATTTGCTGCTTTGCCTGATTGTAAAGTTTTCACCATAGGCTTACCCACTCTTGACTTTCCTCGCAAAGCGCTCGTCCCCTGAGCTTCTGCCGATTGCTGCTCAATGCAAGCCCCGGCAGTAGAGCCACCTCCTGAATTTGCTGGTGCGTGAGCTGCTCGCGCACCTCTCGATATCGTCTTCGACGGGCCATGTCTCCTCCTGGTAGGTGAACCCGAGCCGAGGGCAGTCCCGACCAGCCGCCCGCCGAGCAGCGTAATCCAGCCAGCCAACAAGAAACCCGGAGGCGAGCAGAAGCCGTCCAGCAATTGCTGCGAGCACCACCAGCATTCGTCCTTGGGTACAGCGAGGCTACATGTACGTTTAAAAAAAAATAAAAAAAATCTTGTCTGTGTCTTGGTTTTCTTTTCCCCTCTGTCTGTGTCTCCTTGTTTTACCAACCAGGTCCAGTTTTCCATCATCTGGCGTGCGGGAGCCTTCTGTGTGCCTGCTTACCGCTGCAGCATCAGTCCGCCATCTTCCCCCGTCCGTAACCACAGCCATATTAGTGGTCAGGAAATTTGAATACAGTACCATTAAGACCCTGGCTAACCAACGGGGAAGGTGGGCATTAGCGCATCTTGAGATAAGGGGAAGGAAATATATTTGTTGTTCAGTATATGGTCCTAATGTTGACGATTCAATTATTTTCGATTTCTTAAATATTGAGCTTCTATATTGGCAGGGCGAGTGCCTGATTATGGGGAACTTCAACTGTGTTATGGATTATTCCATTGACTCAACAAACAGAGCTGCTACCTGTAGAATGGGGAAAGTGAGGTCTGCCATATTAGAAATTGGCCAGCGGCATACCATAACGGATGGTTGGCACCAACTTCATCCAACTGTCCCAGGCTATACATACTACTCTGCCCGCACAGGCAATATTCTAGAATTGCGCGTATCAAGAGAGAGAGAGAGGACTAGAAAGCTAGTCCGAGTCCCCGTAGTTTATATGCGTTATCAAAAGAGACTAGCTTAAATATGACCAATATTGTTAGGACTCTGATTAGATTTGTCATGGGCACCTCGTTGGTGAGTTCATGAAGCCCTCACCCACCAACCCGGTTGGTGGCATGCTTCATCATCGGGCCCACCCAGGGACACCTAATGTGTCCCGGGTGTGCTGCGATGCCTGATTACAGCGGAGCTGGTATTTTACTGAGAGTGCAGTGTGAGGTGTAAATTGAAGAGTGAGTTAAAACGGCTTGGCGAGGGTCCCAGTGTATGTATATATATATATATATATATATATATATATATATATATATATATATATATATATATATATATATATATATATATATATATATTACCTACTGGCGGTCGCCAGTAGGTATATATAGTTAGGATTTTTTCTCTATGGGATTTTTGAAAATTCTATGTCTAATAACTTTGGCGTTTGAGGACGGAATTGGCGGAAATTTTCAGGAAAATGGAACATTTTGTTTCTGAGCAGCCCCTGACAATTTGGGGGGGTTCATCAAGGGGGGGCCGAGAAAAAAGGGGGGTCCCAAAACGCTTTTTTCCCATGTTAATTTCCATAGGGCGGTTGGCCTCACTTTTAGCTCGAACGGCTGAATGGATTTGCACGAAACTTGGCAAAATTGTAGGGACTGTTAGCCCGATGTGCCTTTGCTAGGTCTCAATATATGTGCTCCAGTGGATTTTGAGTAATTTAGGTTCAAAAAAAGATATATATCTGGGCGGAGCCTAACCACACATCTGATCTGATTGGCTGTCAGCACTTCATCCAAGAAGTGTTGGCAGCCATCTTGGGACCAATATACATGATAGCACCTCATTAAAAAGCATTGTAGTTAATAGAGGGTTTTAGGACTTTAGTTACATTATAAATCATTTGTTGATGGTACCATACTCGTTTTAGGAATTGTGGTGGGTTCTAAGGTGATTTTACCATGTGAAAAAACCTTCTGCTGTGATATCATGAATATTGTTTGAAAGAAAACTAATATCTCATGATTTTCCCACAGTGGTTTGGAAGGGGATCTATAAGCTAAACTGAAAGCATATTTTCTGTAAATTCACATTATCTTTCTCAGTCATGTGAAAATTAAGTCTGACATTCTCAGTAAAACATGTACATCCAACAAGGACAGAGACTGTCAGTTGATTCCTTTGTGTTCTACTGCAGCCTCCTAGAGTGTTCTAAAGAACAACTAGAGCGCTAACAGTCCTACTTATTACAAAGGTATGGCACACCTGAAGCCATCTTGATTGGAATAAAGTGGTAACTCTTAAAACATTTAATTTAAAAAGAAACAACATGAGGGGGTATATTTTGCCATAGAAAGTATGATTAGTGCTGCAGAATGAAAAATTAGGGCACATTTTGAGTGACTTCTCAAATCCTTTTCTATTTCATTAAGACATTCTGACATGCAGTCTCCCAAAATGGCCACCAGAGACAAAAGAGCCCAAATGTAGCCCAAATATCACCCAGATGTAGCCCAAGTATAGCCCAATGACAGAATGTCCCAGAGTGTTCTAAAGAACAACTAGAGCGCTAACAGTCCTACTTATTACAAAGGTATGGCACACCTGAAGCCATCTTGATTGGAATAAAGTGGTAACTCTTAAAACATTTAATTTAAAAAGAAACAACATGAGGGGGTATATTTTGCCATAGAAAGTATGATTAGTGCTGCAGAATGAAAAATTAGGGCACATTTTGAGTGACTTCTCAAATCCTTTTCTATTTCATTAAAACATTCTGACATGCAGTCTCCCAAAATGGCCACCAGAGACAAAAGAGCCCAAATGTAGCCCAAATATCACCCAGATGTAGCCCAAGTATAGCCCAATGACAGAATGTCCCAGAGTGTTCTAAAGAACAACTAGAGCGCTAACAGTCCTACTTTTTACAAAGGTATAGCACACCTGGAGCCATCTTGATGGGAATAAAGTGGTAACTCTTAAAACATTTCATTTAAAAAGGAACAAAATGAGGGGGTATATTATGCAATAGAAGGTATTATTAGTGCTGCAGAAAGAAAAATTAGGGCACATTTTGAGTGACTTTTCAAATCCTCTTCTATTTCATTAAAAAATTCTGACATGCAGTCTCCCAAAATGGCCACCAGAGACAAAAGAGCCCAAATGTAGCCCAAATATCACCCAGATGTAGCCCAAGTATAGCCCAATGACAGAATGTCCCAGAGTGTTCTAAAGAACAACTAGAGCGCTAACAGTCCTACTTATTACAAAGGTATGGCACACCTGAAGCCATCTTGATTGGAATAAAGTGGTAACTCTTAAAACATTTAATTTAAAAAGGAACAAAATGAGGGGGTATATTTTGCCATATGAATTATGATTAGTGCTGCAGAAAGAAAAATTAGGGCACATTTTGAGTGACTTCTCAAACCCTCTTCAATTTCATTAAACAATTCTGACATACAGTCTCCCAAGATGGCCACCAGAGACAAAAGAGCCTAAATGTAGCCCAAATATCACCCAGATGTACCCCAAGTATAGCCCAATGACAGAATGTCCCAGAGTGTTCTAAAGAACAACTAGAGCGCTAACAGTCTTACTTATGACAAAAGTATGGCACACCAGAAGCCATCTTGATTGGAATGAAGTGGTAAGTCTGAAAACACTCAATTTAAAAAGGAACAACATGAGGGGGTTAATTTTGCCATAGAAAGTATGATTAGTGCTTCAGAAAGAAAAATTAGGGATCATTTTGAGTGACTTCTCAAATCCTCTTCTATTTCATTAAAAAAATTCTGACATGCAGACTGAAACATGCACTTTGAATACCAGCAGCAGACGTCCCTGGTGAGCAGTAGCTTTACTACAGTGATCTAATGTGCAACTAGAGTGCTAACATTCAGAATTTATGGCAAATGTGTGACACATTTGAATGCCTTCTTGATGGAACCAAAGTAAACAAGCATTGAAAATGCAATAGATCTCGCCCTCGTTTAAGTTAAAGCCATTCTGTTTGTAATGAGGTGGCTTTTTAGCTTTGCTTTTATTAGTGTTTTTTCAACTTTCATGTAAATAACATGCATCTGTATGCATATAAGTATATGTATGCATGCATTTATGTTTGTATTTATATAGATATACAGATGATATATGTTTATATATGTATGTATATATATATATTCACTGAAAAAACCATAGGCTATAGACCATATATAGTTAGGAATTAGCATTTACAAAACCTTGAAAATTCACTGAAAAAACCATAGGTTATAGACCATATATAGTTAGGAATTAGCATTTACAAAACCTTGAAAATTCACTGAAAAAACCATAGGTTATAGACCATATATAGTTAGGAATTCGCATTTACAAAACCTTATTTTACTAACACAAAACCATTGAAATTGCACTAACTATATATCGCGCACCCGCAATCCACTGCTGATGATGTCACATATTACATCATTCATGACATGGTCAGTGACATCACTGATGACATC
The DNA here is from genome assembly GCF_964263255.1 of Lissotriton vulgaris. Lineage (NCBI taxonomy): Eukaryota > Metazoa > Chordata > Amphibia > Caudata > Salamandridae > Lissotriton > Lissotriton vulgaris. The sequence goes on along the minus strand of NC_141698.1, from coordinate 272,406,658 downwards.
ACTGATGACATCTCAAATGACATCACTGATGACATCACTGATGACAACATCCAGTGACTGTATGTTTCTGTAAAGTTAAAATATGTCTTACATATTGAAGAATGAGTGGATGTATAAGTGTCTGGATGAAGGATTTAGTAGGTGCATGACTGACTGTATGAGTGAGTGATTAAATGTGTCTCACTGAGTGCATGGGTTAGTGACTAAACTGTCTTAATTTGTGCATCATTATGTCTGTTGTTCTGTAAACTGTTGCATGTGTTGATAAGTAGCTATATGAGTAACTATATGGGTTATCGATTGGTTGCCCAAGTATTTGTATGGGAGACTGAGTGTGTGTGTGGGTGGCTGGGAGGTGTATGACTCTGTGCATAGATGTGTGAGCAGTTGATTCACTAGATGTATGGTTTCAAAAGTGCATGTGGAAACAGCTGTATGGGCGGTTGACTGTGTGCATGAGTGTATTGGTGAGTGAATGGATATCTCAGTGCTACAAGTCAAAGTAAGTACATATGTAAAACACAGTACATGTGAGAGTTGACATATATAAATAACTGTGCATAAGAGCCAGTGAATGTGTGAGTGGCTGTATGGATCATTGTGAACTTGTATCAGGGATTGTATAAGAGAGTAAATATGTGTTAGTATATGTTTGAATAAGTAAAGTTTGTATAACTGTATAGTTGAGGAAATGGAGGTGTGATTGATTCTTTGCATGACTGACTAGGTGTGTGAGTAACTCCATGGATGAGTGACAGTCTGTGAGTGTCTGTTTACACTGATTGTATCTAAGGTTATATTAGAGTCTGAAGAGGTTCATCGTATTATCACATGAATGATATCATCAGTGATGTGATCAGTAATGTCAAATGAGATGTCATCAGTGATGTCATCAGTGATGTCATTTGAGATGTCATCAGTGATGTCATTTGAGATGTCATCAGTGATGTCATCAGTGATGTCACTGACCATGTCATGAATGATGTAATATGTGACATCATCAGCAGTGGATTGCGGGTGCGCGATATATAGTTAGTGCAATTTCAATGGTTTTGTGTTAGTAAAATAAGGTTTTGTAAATGCGAATTCCTAACTATATATGGTCTATAACCTATGGTTTTTTCAGTGAATTTTCAAGGTTTTGTAAATGCTATATATATAGCTGACACATCGAGTGGCTTAGTGGTTAATGATGTCCCGCTCATGCAGGATTTGGCAGATCTCCGAGCAGAAACATCAAATTCTCAGAGCACTCAGGGACAAGATAAGACATACACGGGTGGCTTAAGCAACCTCAAACCACGCTCAACATTCACCCCAGTCACTCCATATGACAACATTGATATTTTCCAGGATGCGGTGGTGAAACAGATCAAAGCAATACACATGAGAACTTTAAAAATCAACCAAAGTAAATGTCACAGAAACAACAACTATCAGAAACTGATTACAAAAATTAAAGCGGACGGAAACATGATAGTCAGGCAATCTGACAAGGGAGGCAACGTAGTGCTTTGGCCCAGAACATTATATCTAGAGGAGGCCTACCTACAACTTAATGACTCAGATTGCTATAAACATTGTGATGCAAATGCCCTCAAAAAAGCACAAACAGACTTCCACTCTCTTCTTATGGGATGGCGTTCCAGTGGTCTTATCAGCATGGACGAACTGAAATGTCTTAAAAATGACCATCCTGTAACCCCGTGTTGTACCTTATTCCAAAAGTACACAAAAACCCAGCTAAGCCGCCGGGTAGACCCATCATTTCGGCGTGCGGGGGGTTACTAGAGAAAACTACTTCCTACATCGACCTGTTCCTCCAGGAGCATGTACTGGCATTACCATCATATATCCAGGACTCCAGCGATCTAATGAGGAAGTTGATGGATTTGGAGTGGCAGGAGGACTACTGGCTGGTAACCCTAGACGTGGCTTCTTTGTATACCAGCATAGTGCATAAAGATGGACTTAGGGCCACTGAATACTTTCTTGGCAAGCGACCAATAGAACTGTTAGAACATAACAAAATGTTGCTTGCTATGATGAATTTTTGTTTACATCACAACTACTTCATGTTCCTTAACCGCTATTACCAACAAACAAGAGGGGTTGCCATGGGGGCCTGTTTCTCTCCCAGTTACGCCTGTCTTCACATGGGGTATTGGGAGAGACAGGTCCTCAAAGGCATTCATCAAGACATCTGTACTTGCCATATCATTCGATGGTATAGATACATCGATGACATCCTTATGATATGGCGAGGTACATTGGAACAAGTTACCAGTTTCATTGATACTTTGAATCGAAATTCATACAATCTTTCATTTACATCGCATATCAGTCAGGATGTAGCACATTTTCTAGATGTGACACTAGAGGTCAGTCAGGGCAAGCTAGAGACCAAGCTGTTTAGAAAGCCCACTGCGGGCAATACTATATTGCATGCAAAAGTCACCATCCCCCGCATCTAATTCGAAGCATCCCCTATGGGGAGATGCTTAGAATTAGGCGAGTGTGCAGTACAGAATCCCACTGCAGGGAGGCACAAACAGCGAGTAAGCAAAGGTTTCTAGCTAGGGGCTACAAGGAACATCTCATTGATTCAGCAATTAGAAAAGCTAATGCCCTATCCCGCACAGAAGCACTGACCCATAGAAAACATCAGAAACCCAGTGCAACTAGCAGTGAGCAGCCAGTCAGACTTATTTGGGCTTATAATCGTCAGCATGGGGCACTCAGGAAAATCGTTAATCAGAACTGGAATTTGATTAAACTGGATCCAGTTATAGGAGATCATATGCCTAACAAGCCAGCAATCACTTACAGGAAAGCATTTGCAATGCAAAATGCTTTGGTTAAATCCAGCCCTGAAGTGATTCCTCCAAAAAACTGGTTAGCTGCAAGCCGCGGTTTTAGAAAATGCTCTAGCTGCAAGGCCTGCGCACAGGGACTCAATAAGACCGAGTTTCTAACAGCTTTTTCTGAAGTGCCACGAAAAATCACCAAGCAGCTGACTTGTAAATCAGAATATGTGGTGTATGTGCTGGAGTGCCCGTGTGGACTGCAATACATTGGGAGTACCAAACTGCAGGTTCACAAGAGGGTGCTCCAGCACATCCGGGCTATCAACACCAGCGACGCCACATATCCGGTGGCTAGGCATTTCAAGGAGTTCCATAATAACAATAGTGGGCTCCTGAAATATTATGCCATTGACGCCATAGGCCCACTCAGAAGGGGAGGGAATAGAGAAGGGATCTTGAGGGCTCTCGAGACCAGGTACATCTTGGAGATGGACAGTAAAAGCCCCAATGGGCTTAATTCCACTGAGGACTTTTACACATGTCTATAGCTCCAGTTATTCCCAGTACCCTTATCAATATCTTTATGAGCTGTGCTGCTTACTGTTTCCAATATGTCTATGTTCCACAGCGTATGCCTTAAAATTGCTTTTGAAAGTATCATCTCTTCTGTAGTTAAGTTAACTGTATCATAGATTAATGTATTTAGCAATAGATGAACAGCATTGCTTTTTAACTTTCACTTGTTTATTATGGTGCTAGTACGTCAACGTCTCAGGCAAATATTGATTTAACACCTTTAGCAAGGTATTAGCGATTTCTGAAAGAGTATGTTTAACTCTAGGCCTTACATGTCTATCCGGCACTATATTACCAGTTTAAACCCTCATGGTAATTATTGACAAATGTATGTAGAATATTAGTTGTATATAGATGTATATATATGAATTTATGTATATATTTTAATCAGAAGTTTTGCGGACCTTCATGCTGGACATAAATTGGCTGTTGCATTTATGCAGTGACTACCTGGGAGCCAAACAGCTTTTACTGAAGTTAATGCCCTTAAGCACAAATTGTAAATATATGAATTATGTCGAATAAGAACATTTTGGTTAATCACCACGTGTACAGAAATGTTACATAGCTGTCCGCTTTACTTTTTAAGCTTCTGGTTTGAATGTGCCGGTTATAGAATGTGTATTTATACAGGAATAGTGAAAGCACTTGCACTTTATTGCCATACCTTGCTCCGTCTTTTGCACATGCATTTGAAACAGTGTTTACAAATGTGTTTTCAATTTGTCTATTTAAGTAACAACCAATCAGTGAAGACGCTGACGCTGCACCAGCACTTTAAATTCACGCAACTTTTTTCGTTGCGCCATGTGACCAAGCCCTCTGTGTAGGGCGAAACGTTATCCTGGCGTGGTGTGCGAAATAATAAAAACTCACCTGCACTCTGGGTCTTCCGTGTCCTTGTTGGAGTTGGCTGATCATTGATAGCTGGCGCAGCGGTGGGGCACAAGTGGCGATATATATATATATATATATATATATATATATATATATATATATATATATATATATGCATAACTCTACCTACTTGACGTCTTTTAACTGTTCATAACATGCACTATATAAGGGAACAAGTCTTTCATAAATGATACTGCAATATTACTTCATACTGCAGCTGTAATGTCTCTTCACTGTTTTCATTGAGTGCTTAATTGCTGAGTAGAATAATATTGTCTCTTGCGCAAATGATAACTGCATTAATACTTCCTACTTCAGCTGAGTTGTCTCTTCCCTATTTTCTTTAAGCGCCTTATTGCTGAGTTGAATTTTACTGTCTCTTGCGCTTTTTATTTCTCCAGATGAGGCGCTATTCACTGAGTCATCCAAGCAAGACTGTCTGAAGAGAAATATCTGGAACAAACCGCTCCAGGATGCGGTGGTGAAACAGATCAAAGCAATACACGTGAGAACTTTAAAAATCAACCAAAGTAAATGTCACAGAAACAACAACTATCAGAAACTGATTACAAAAATTAAAGCGGACGGAAACATGATAGTCAGGCAATCTGACAAGGGAGGCAACGTAGTGCTTTGGCCCAGAACATTATATCTAGAGGAGGCCTACCTACAACTTAATGACTCAGATTGCTATAAACATTGTGATGCAAATGCCCTCAAAAAAGCACAAACAGACTTCCACTCTCTTCTTATGGGATGGCGTTCCAGTGGTCTTATCAGCATGGACGAACTGAAATGTCTTAAAAATGACCATCCTGTAACCCCGTGTTGTACCTTATTCCAAAAGTACACAAAAACCCAGCTAAGCCGCCGGGTAGACCCATCATTTCGGCGTGCGGGGGGTTACTAGAGAAAACTACTTCCTACATCGACCTGTTCCTCCAGGAGCATGTACTGGCATTACCATCATATATCCAGGACTCCAGCGATCTAATGAGGAAGTTGATGGATTTGGAGTGGCAGGAGGACTACTGGCTGGTAACCCTAGACGTGGCTTCTTTGTATACCAGCATAGTGCATAAAGATGGACTTAGGGCCACAGAATACTTTCTTGGCAAGCGACCAATAGAACTGTTAGAACATAACAAAATGTTGCTTGCTATGATGAATTTTTGTTTACATCACAACTACTTCATGTTCCTTAACCGCTATTACCAACAAACAAGAGGGGTTGCCATGGGGGCCTGTTTCTCTCCCAGTTACGCCTGTCTTCACATGGGGTATTGGGAGAGACAGGTCCTCAAAGGCATTCATCAAGACATCTGTACTTGCCATATCATTCGATGGTATAGATACATCGATGACATCCTTATGATATGGCGAGGTACATTGGAACAAGTTACCAGTTTCATTGATACTTTGAATCGAAATTCATACAATCTTTCATTTACATCGCATATCAGTCAGGATGTAGCACATTTTCTAGATGTGACACTAGAGGTCAGTCAGGGCAAGCTAGAGACCAAGCTGTTTAGAAAGCCCACTGCGGGCAATACTATATTGCATGCACAAAGTCACCATCCCCCGCATCTAATTCGAAGCATCCCCTATGGGGAGATGCTTAGAATTAGGCGAGTGTGCAGTACAGAATCCCACTGCAGGGAGGCACAAACAGCGAGTAAGCAAAGGTTTCTAGCTAGGGGCTACAAGGAACATCTCATTGATTCAGCAATTAGAAAAGCTAATGCCCTATCCCGCACAGAAGCACTGACCCATAGAAAACATCAGAAACCCAGTGCAACTAGCAGTGAGCAGCCAGGCAGACTTATTTGGGCTTATAATCGTCAGCATGGGGCACTCAGGAAAATCGTTAATCAGAACTGGAATTTGATTAAACTGGATCTTTAAGGCAATGGCTTATCTCTACATAAGAGTGACGAATGCTACTGATTTCTGGAATTTCTACTCTGATCTTTTTGTTCTTTCTCTTTATCTTTCATTGTCTCTACTCTTGTCTTCATTTATTTTCTTTAGTTAACAGATGCACTGGGTAACGGGGAGTGCGGGGGCCACTGGGGGTGCACTGCTTTCTCGCAGCTGCCCATTCATTGGCAGCATAATAACGGTGAACATTCCTCCTGTACGAGACAGGGTGGGCGGGCAGACGTTGAGAGGGATGGGTGGCTTGGGTGGGATGGAGGGGGTAGGCGGAAGAAAATGTCCACAGGGGAGCACAGAAACACTGGGGGAAGGAGGTAGTAGATTGCAATTGGAAGTACAGTACTCAAAAATAGAATGAATAGGCACAATAGGAGGCGAGGCAGGGAGACTATATCATTTAGGGGTCTCGGAGATATGAATAACATCTACTGTGTTGCAGACTAGTGGAATGTTTCAGGCCTATATAGTGGAATCAAGAGACAACTTGTTTGGGAGGAGTTGAAAATGTATAGACCTCAGATTGTCTTACTTACACATTGAGCATATAAAAACTGGGGTCTTTTCAAACATTTGGGGTATCAGACAATTGTATGCACAACTCTTCAATGAATTTCTAAGGGTTTTTAATTCCATTTCCTAACTATAATGTCCCTGTAACCTTTCATTTTCTCAGTGAGTTTCACTGTTTTTTTAATGTTATTTCCTAACTATAACCTTTAACCTTTAAGAGTGAATGTATGAGCAGTTGTATGGGTCTGTGAGTTAGTGTGTGAGTGGCTGTATGGGTCTGTGAGTTGGCGTGTGAGTGGTCTTGTGGGTGTGTGAGTGGCCGTATATATCAGTGAGTGGGTGTATGAGTAGCTATATTTTTCTGTGAGTGGGTATCTGTATGGGCCTGTGAGTGGGTGTGTGGTGACTAGCTGTATGGGCCTGTGAGTGGATGTGTGACTAGCTGTATGGGGTGGTGACTAGGTGTGTGTAGCATTTTTGGGTCTATGAGTAGGTGTGTGAGTGTATGGGTGTATGAATGGGTGTGTGAGTAGATTTGACAGTGTGAATGGGTGTTAGTGGTTTTGTGGGTTGGTGAGTGGGTGTGTGAGTAGCTGTATGGGTCTGTGAGTGGGTGTGTGAGTAGCTGTGTGGGTGGATATGTGAGCAGCTGTATGGGTCTGTGGGTGTAAGTAAGTAAGTAATCATGATTTGTTTGGTTAATAAAAACATTTACAATTTCCATTTAAAAAAACAATAAGTAGCAGCATAATTCATGATTGAAAATCGAAAGAGCATATCCTAAAGCATTCTGGGTCTGGGTCTGTGAGTGGGTGTGTGAGTGGCTGTTTGGGTCTGTGAGTAGGTGTGTGAGCGGTTTTGTGGGTGTGTGAGTGACTGTGTGGCTGTGTGACTGGCAGTGTGGGTCTGTGAGTAGATGTGAGAGTGGCTGAATGGGTATGTGAGTAGGCATCTGATTGGCTGTGTAGGTGTGTCAGTAGCTGTGTGAGTGACTGGGCCAGAATGGAATCTCACCTACCTTTTTATCCAACAAGAGTCTACAATTTTGCATAATGTGTCTACCCGCCTGGAATACTTTCTACTGGTAAATAGTAAGTACAAACTCGTTGGGTAAATGTGTAGTGCATATTCTACATTACAGCTGCATAAATGACCAAGAGGAAATGTCTCTATTGAACTTCTATGTGTTTAGTTTCAGCAATGTGATTGTTCCTGAAGTGTCTGCTTCAAGAAATCTGTGATAACATGAATTTTGCCTATAGAGAAGATGACGAGAGAACAAAGAGGTGAATCTCCAGTAAGCAAGGGTATTTCCTAACTATATAAAGCATGTGATTTTTTGAATGGTTGAAATATCCTCAAATCTATTTGCATCAAGAATGCATCCCCAAAATCGGTGAGACACAGGCTGGGGGTCCTTTTGATAAGCTGTCCATCATCTTGGCAAAAGACGGGAAGACCTTTGCATACTACTAAGGTAGACGGGGCAGGGCCAAATGGGCCAGGCTTCCAGGTGATTTTGCACATTTGCATGCTGGTTCTAATTTAAAGGGAGAACCATTGACTCTGCTCTTACCAGGAGAGGACAAGAAAGATCTCAGTCGCCAGTCACTACAGTTTGCACTCTGACAGATAAACAATGCAGTCACCTCCAGCAACGATTTCAGATCATTTTTCAATGTGGAATTGCAGGGAAAAAAATGTTTGCTTTGCCTTTGCAAAGCTCAAGTAGGTAGGGTCATTTGTCCTTTACAGAAGGGTAGGGGGGCCGCATGACCTCCCTCCCCAGCAGTAACAGCCCATGCAGGTAAGAGCAGTGGGGCGAGGTGGGGGGACTTGACAGAAGATGACAAAGCAAAATTAAATAAATAATTAATTTTCCCTCCTCGTCGTCTGTTGAGAACCCCCCACAACACCCCACTGCTCTTACCTGCATAGGCCGCTCTTGCTCCCTATGCTGATTTCGGCCCAGGGGATCCCATCCCCCAGGGCCTGGCCACTTGATGCTGTGTGCCATTGCCCTACCCGGCGCACCCCTTGTGTACTGTTGGGGACTGTGGGGAAGCCCCAATGCCCTCGCATTCCCTGCCGGGTGCCCACCTCATCGGGAGCCGGCATTGCTCCTGCATGCAGCTGGCAAGAAAACTGATGAAGAGTCTGCTCCCAGTGGGTGGGAGCAATTTTCCTGCTCCCACCTGCTGGGGGTGGACTTACTGTTTGCTCTTGCTTGGCAGGAGCTGTCAAAGCTCCCACCAAGCGACAGCAAACAACTATGTCCAAGGATAGCCACCTCGGGACATAGGGAGCCGGCCCTGTGGGATGGCGGTCCCCAGGGCCATTAATGACTGAAGGAGTAGGGCCACGCGGCCCCCTCCTCTGTTATTGTAGGGTCTGACCTGGGAAGGTGGTGGTCCCCAGGGCCAAAAACGGCCCAGGATAGGGTCCACACAGTCCCCCTCTCTGTGCAAAACTGACATTGACGTGGTCTCCATGGCCCTAATGGGCACAAGAGGAGGGTCCCCGTGGCCTCCTTCTTCTATATTGGCCAAGCCACAGGGAGGTGGCAGTCCCCTTGGTCATAAATGACCTTGAGAGGGGGGGTGCATCCCCCTCCACCTCAATTTTATTTGGACTGCTCCTGGGAGGTGGTGGTCTCCGGGACTGAGATCGGCCTTTGGGAGAGGGGCAGCAGGCACCCCCTCCCCAAAATAAATAGTAGTCTTTGCCCCCGGAATCTGGCCCACTGGGATCTGTTTAAACAAGCACAGGAGATCACGCTAGGTTCCACCGCAATTCCGCTTCAAAATATTTTTTAAATATTTTTAACCCCAGGCTTATGTGGTCAGAGTAATCCAAACCTGCCCCCTTCTCCTTTTTGTAAACTTTTTCGGGGGGACTCAGCTGAGTCCAAGTCCCAAAATGGCTGCCAAGACTCCCTGGTTGAAGTGTTGGCAGCCAAACAGATCTCAGCATGAGATCTGTTGGAAATGCGGAGGATCTGCATCCATAGATATACAAATGTGTTTTTTTCTTTACTAATTTGAAAACTACTGAACAGATTTACACCAAATCACAAAAAGGGCTCTTTCTGGACCTGGAACTACTTCTCTGCCAAATGTTGTGTAATTCTGTCCAGCAGTTTGGGTTGAATGGTACAACGTGCTGCATACATGGTATAACACAATATGTTCAAATATGGCACTCCACGCTGGCACATTTTGGAATCTTTTGATCTTCACAGCTCTTTGAGCAAACTATCCAATAGCGGTTCCGACGGTTAACTAATGGTAACAGAGGTTAACTTCTAGCCACATAAGCATTCACAAACACCGGCCAAATGCAGCATCTCCAGTAGAAGTGACTCCCACAGAGAATTTACAAAATAACTGAACTGTACAACTGTGGATTCTGTTACCAGATCCAAGTACAAAACAAAGGAAGTGGCAAATTAAAGTTGAATACTTCGGCTTGTACTGTCAATGGGGAAATTGCAGAGTTTATTAAGAACTAAGGTGGCATGGATGGAAAACCATTTGGCGCCCATAAAGGAATACGAGAAGTGTGGCTCACTGGTTAGAGGAGGCAGACCCTAATGCAGAGGTCAGACCAGGGTTCAATTCCCGACGCGGCAGGGTCTTGAGCTCGAAAAGTCCATGGACTCGATAATTCTCGCCTCGGTGCCTACTCAAATCATGGGTTCACACTCTGCAACTCTGGGCAATAGCTTGCTTAATCTCCACTACGGCCCTACCGCAATGGGATGCCTGGTCTTCACCTTGGGGATGCCCAGTAGGGGTTATCTTGCAGGGAAAGCCAGGACGGGTTCCCAAAGCAAGCGCTAAGAGACCTGACGGTGATTTGGTGCTATATAAATCGAAATTAACATAACTTAACATAACAGTAAATAGATTTGATTTTAAGATTTATTTAGCGCACGAATGCCCGGAGGCGTCTAGGCATTATGTGGCGGAGTCTGCCGGATCGTAAGATGAAGGTGAAGTTAGTTAGAGAATAGCCAGGATTTTCTAAATGAGAGTAACATTGGGCTGTTATTGATCTCTATCGGAAGCGAGTTCCAAAGTTTCACTGTGCCCAGAACAAAGCTTGTTCCTCCCCAGCAAGCTTTCTTGTATATAGGAGTCTGGAGGAGTTTACACTGAGCTGAGCGTAGGTTTCTGGGTGGCTGATACCAAATGAGATGTTGTTTCAGGAACGCAGGTCTGGTTCCATGCACAGCTTTGTACGCTATACATAGGATCACTCCCTGTGTGTTTCATCCCGAAAATATCCAGAGAGAGAAAAACCATGGAAGAATTGCACACAACACTTTCTGTTTTGCCTTTGACTCAGTATCACAGACTTTACATTTGTTCGGACAGGCTACCAGTAGTCAATAACTGCTGCTAACTTCCCTCCCTGCAATTATGGGACAAAGCATCAGGCAAATGTGCCTAACGGGCGAGGGGTTATTAACAGCTGTTAATGTCTTGCAGTTAAGGGCAATACGGTTATTAGCATCCCCTCCACTACCCAAAAATAACCAGCGCTGCAGGAGCAGAAGTCGCTTCTCACCTAAAAGATATGGTAAACATAACAGCTCCATTTTCCTGCAGCACACTGCCAGCCCCTTCTGAAGCAGCCAGTTTTGAAATGGCTGCCTGAATAAACAATAGAGATTTAAATGAGCTTACAGATGCCCCAAGGCGTCAAGGCACTGATAGCTAGTCCTGAATCACAATTCGGACTGATAGCTGACTCTCAAAATAATGCAGGTCTCAATACAGGGTGAAAAGCCAGGTTGTTAAGGCCTTTCTGAAGGGAGTATGCATCTTCAGGCAAGAAAGATGGTGAGGAAGGGAGTTCCAGAGCCTTGCTGCCGCCACAGAGAAAGCTCTGCCTCCCCATCTTTTTTTTATGAAATCTGGGGACGACAACCAGGTTGTGGTCTGCTGGGTGAACAGTCCTGCTAGGAATGTACCATTGAAACATGGTTTTGATTCGTCCACGACTAGCAGTATACAGGGCCTTATGGACAATGCACAATGCCTTAAACATGATGCGCTTCTTCAATGGTAACCAGTGAGGAGCAGATAAACCTTTTGCGACCAACTGATGTTTTGGGATGTTTAAGGTCAGTCTTGCAGCTGCGTTTTGCAATTTTGTTTGCGCCGCCTTATCAATTTCCAGGTAGAGCGTGTTGCAATAATAAAGCCTTGATGAAATGAGTGCTAAAGCTACCTAGTTGCACGCTCCCCTCTGTGATTTTGCTGAGAGGAAAGCCCAACCAGTCAAGGAAAAGAAGAATAAAGTACTCAATCTGTTTACTTTTTCTACTTTACTTTGGCTGATTGGGCTTCTTTCGCAGTAAAAGCAAGGGGAGGCGCCAGAACAGCCATATGTCTATGGCCTACTTGACAAGAGTCTGTTGGAAGGCCAAATGAGATTAGAGGCGTTATGGTACCTCCTTTCAGGTTAAAGGTGCTCCCTGATCCCATAGCACTCCACCAGTATTTGCTCTTATGTTGGTGATTTAGATGGGTCTCCCAGAAGGGAGGACAGGGAGGTGACAACCTGCCGCAATAGCTATAGCCCACAAAGGAAGCATTCTGATTAGCTGGACAGCTCTCAACGTTCCCTCCAGGATTATGAATTGATTTATTTCAGACAGATTTGTCACATATGTATTTCTTAGGACAATAGGCGCCAATGTGCAGGTAGATGGCCTGGTGTCATCCCACCCTATCACCCCACCTAGCAACCATACCCATTTGTCCTCCTCTCTCTACAGACTTACTTTCTTCTATCTCCTCATCCCTCCTTATCTTCCCTCCTAAATTCACCCCTAATTTTGCCCCTTTCTCACATACCCACACTCCTACTCGCCCCACCCATTGACTCTATTGCTCATGAGGAATCTGCCCCTTTTGTGGCCGCTGCCCCGCCTCTGGGTTTTCTGCCATAAACTCTCACAGGTTTTGACTCTAATTTTCTGGGGGCAAACAGGTGCTCAACACCATCCTGCCTGTGCATTCCTTCCTCATCTCCTCTATCTGAGTACTCCTCCTCCTTGCCCCAGTCCAACATGTGGAGGTGGTTTTGCGTTAATAAAGAGGCCGCACACTGGTAAAGTTGTTAGTGCTTTATTTCATAAGGAGAGTGCCGGGGTCACTCCCGCATGGAGGCTGTCCCGGGCAGAAGATGGCCAAGGCCCGTCCCGGCATGCATTTGCGCGTTACATGGATAAACCACTAGAGCGCTACACTACACAACATTGTTTGCACTAAAGCCATAGCCAGCCCCTTTTTGGATCCTTTCAACGAAAGACTTGTGCCCCCCTCTCCCTGTTCATACTGTCGCTCCCCACCTGAGCCGTGTCTGTAGAGCATTCCCGCTCTGATACTCTTGCCTGCCTCGCATGCGCCCTGCCTCTTGTGTAATCTGGCAGCAACGCTGCCATCCCTACCGCTGCCTTTAAAGTGCTTTCTTTCAATGCCTTTTGTTTCTCTGTCCTCAGGTGTCTAAATTATCCCCTGTATATGGTTCGCACTGGATAGGTGATGCTCCTTGTTTTCCGTCAAGCTCGGATTCTTCCAAAATGGTGCCCGCACTGCCTTGCCTCTCCCCCTCCTGCCAATCTGCTTGCTTCAGGGCTTCATGTGCCCACTGTCCCTTCACACCCTGTTGCAACTGCTGAATGCTGCTCATATCCATAATCAGGGCCCCCACACGCGACTCACCTTTGAAGATTTTTGGACAGAGTGGTGAGCACGAGGACTCCGCTGCCTCCACCCTGTCGGAGGCTCTTGTTGCTGGCTTTGTTCCGCCCCCACTCAGCAGGCCTGCCTCCAAGCCTCCTACTAAGTCATCTTTACCTGCTGATTTGGCAGATGGATGGCTTTCACAACACGCAGATCACCCATCTTCGCCTAAATTAAGGCCATGCAATATCCCAATCAAAAAACAGTGACTGACCCAGCAAGCTACCAGCCACAGTGTTACCTTAGGCTAAAAGCCCCAAAACTGCATCTTGGGCACCCTATCACTGCCCACCCTAATAGCTTGAGCCTAACTGTGAGTACAGTCCTCTGGACTGTGCCACAGCCCAAAAATGCCACGGGGATAAGATCGTCCCCTGCCGACTGTCCGCCAAGCCCCTATTGTACAGCAACTGCAGTTGATCAAAAAAGTAATGTTAAGTTGTAAATTCTATATACTAATTGATAGGCTTTGTAGAGTTTTGTGACTGCAAATCACTTTTATTGTGGTGGATAATCTGCCGGTATCGCAACTTTTCGACTGCTGAAAACCTCGGGTTGTTGTCGGAAAGGTCTCATTTCAGAGTGCAATTCAAAAAAAGGGGGGAGGTAGAGGGAAGCTTTAGCCAGGTTCGCCCTCCACAGCATAAAGTATACAAAAAAGATCCGAACGTTCAGATCTAAAGAACCTGACTAGCTACTGAGACATGACATCTTTCGGTCTGTTTCAGGAATAGGGAAAGAAATTTTTTTCTTTATAGTCCCCTCACTCACCGGAGTTTCCTCACGGTGACATGCTTCATCATAGGGGCTTCCCAACCCGCTGCGGGTTGAGGCGTGCTACGACTATCGATATTACGTAGGAGCACTTTTGTGTGAAAACTATGTGTCGTGTGATGTGAAAAGATGGGAAAGTGAAGTGGAGTGAAAAGGTTAAAAATATCCTACTAGTGAGCTAAACTAACTTTATTCAGGCTCCTAGCGGATACATTAAAAAGGGGTGGTTTACTAGGTGATCCGGTTCTATTATGAAACACAGTACCCTAGTAAAGAGTCAACTAGTTTCGAGCTGTACCCCACAGCTCTTCTTCAGGACTACAACAGGGTCCAGCCCTGTGAGTACCACTCCAAACAAAACGTGAAAAGTATGCCTAAATTAATATATGAATATACATTCTCTTTTTCTGCAAGTCATTGGCATATCTGTAAAGAAAAACACATCAAATGTCATATGTTCAATGTTCATATATAAAACGATCCTAGAATGATGCAAGATCTTTTCCTTTTACATATTAAAGTAGTGTCTAGTGACCTTCATAGTGGAAGTATATTAGTAACACCTTCACCCGTTTCACAAACACACTCCAAAACCGAGTGATCCCCTCGTATGAAGGAACACCCGTAGTGATTTGTCATGTGACAATACATTAATTTAAAAACACAAATGCGATGTGGTCTGTAGGTCCAACACAAAACATGACGGACAAAACAAACAAATACGGAGAAATAAAGATAAAGAACATACTTTTACTGAGGTTAAACTGAACCTCATGGTCAATCGCGGGAAAGTAATTTGTCCCCGTAAAACACCTATATGATGGAATAATCAGAACATAGTAAGTGCTTAGATACCTAGATATCGGTACAACACGCATTTCTAAAAGCGCGTGGTCCTCGTAGCTGTACTCTATCATTGACTCGGACAGATCTTACTTGTTACAAGGCTCTGTTGTTGCGGCAAACCTACTCGGCTTCCCGTGAGACCGACGGACCCTGTCTCGGTCTACCGGAGTGAATATAAGACATTGCTTATGCTGGTCTTGCTTCCGGGTGGGAGGCTAGACCGCGTCTGTTACTCAAAGATGGCCGCTCATCTTGGAACCGAGCGGGAGCCATCTTAGAAAACTCGGGACTGATAGACAAGCAGATACATTAGAACTTTTGCAAAACTGATCAGAATAACATTAAAAAACAGACAACGTGCACAGGGACTTACGATTGTTTGTGAAGACTCGTTTTTTTCTCATGCATATCAGAATGATTGTTTGCGAAGACTCATTTTTGCTCATTCATACCAGGACCTGTACAGCATGGTCTTTCATGGAGGATATATTGTAAAATTAGTCAACGCAGGTTCTTATCATTGTCTATCATTATTTCGCCAGGAGACCCCGCGGAATAGTATCAGTTAGTCCTTGGGTGTCAGTTTTCAACTTGTACACCCATCTTTCTTCTTTGTCCAAAAGACGATGTTCTAAGTTGTCTTGTCCATACAGTCTTTCAAGGATTACCCACTTCATGTCATTAGGAGTATGATTGCTTTCAATAAAGTGGGATACCATTTTGGTCGTGATCTTCTTCCGCCTGATATTACTTCTATGTTCGACTATCCTGGTGCTGGCTTTTCTAGTGGCCATGCCAATGTAGTGTAATTTACAATTGCAAGTGATCATATACACTACACCAGTAGTATTGCAATTAGTGAAGTCTTTTAATTCCCAGGTAATATTATTATTGAATGTTATTCTCTTCGTGGCATTTGTCAAATGACAGACACTACAGTCCCCACATGGGTAATGTCCTGTTGGCACTGTACTGATGGTTCTTTGTTTTAGGTTCCTGTTTTCCACTTTTGGGCGGGTATGGACTAGGTAATCTTTCAGGTTTTGACTTCTTTTGTGACTGAACATGGGTTTTGGTATATCTAGACTCCCACAGTTCAAAGTACGCCAGTGTTTTCTGATGATGTTAATTACGTTATTGGAGGCAATGTTGTAGGTGGTAATGCAGATTGGTCTTTTTTCAGAGCTGTCTTTGATAATTTTTGGTTCCAATAATGCCTCTCTATTATTATTGGCAGCTCGTTTTTTTGCTTTTCTCACCAGATGTGCTGGGTATTGTCTGTCTAATAGTTTTTTCGTGAGGTCAGTGGCTTGTTGGTTGAAAGCCTCCTTGGAACTGCAATTTCGTCTTAGTCTTAAAAACTGACCAAAGGGTAAGTTCTCTTTTAAGTGCCTCGGATGGAAACTATCAAAAACTAGAAGGCAATTTCTTGCAGTTGGCTTGAAATGCGTGGTTGTACTGAGGGACAATCCATTAGCCATGATATTTAAATCCAAGAACACCAAATGTGACCTACTCATAGTATGTGTAAACTTTAGAAAAGGGTCCTGTTGGTTTAACCATATCAGAAAGTCTTGCGCTTCTATCTCCGTACCTTCCCAAATGAGAAGGACATCATCGATGTACCTTTTCCAAAGACTCACATGTTGTCTGTGAGGATTCAGATCATTGAGTATTTTCCATTTTTCCAGATGGTGAACGTATAACCCTGCTACGCTCGGCGCAAATGTGCTTCCCATGCTGGTACCGTGGGACTGCCGGAAGAGGGTATCTTCAAAACTGAAGAAATTTTCTGTTAGAGCCAAGCGGCAACATTCTAGGACGACATGGCGAGGTGTTTGATACTCCCATTCTTGTTCAAATAAGACATCCTCCAATATCTGTAAGGTGTTGGCATGGGGTAAGCTTGTATACAGACTTTCCACGTCTAATCCAATCAGAATATTCTTTGTGGGGTCAAATGGTAGATCTTTTAGTACTGTGAGTACCGATTTGGTGTCCTGTAAATAGGTTTTGGTAGATTGAATCAATGGTCTTAGGAATGCATCGGCATATTTAGATAGAGGTTCCAATATTATTATTATTATTATTATTATTATTACATTTATTGAGCGCACAGCTACCCGGAGGTTTCCCGGCGCTTGCCTTGGGAACCCGTCCTGGCTTTTCCCTGTGAGATAGCCCCTACAGGGCATCCCCAAGGTGAAAGCCAGGCATCCCGCCGCAGGGGGGCCGTTGTGGAGATTAAGCAAGCTTAATGCCCAGAGTTGCAGAGTGAGAACCCATGATTAGAGCAGGCACCGAAGCGAGAATTATCGAGTCCGTGGACATTTGAGCTCAAGACCCTGCCGCGTCGGGAATTGAACCCTGGTCCCGGGTCTGACCTCAGCTTCCGGGTCTGCCTGCTCTACACCGTGAGCCACACTTGACATTGATCCTATGCCCGATACTATCGGTCTGCCAGGAGGATGTGTTAAGGATTTATGAAACCCAACAAGTCCAATGGGCCCAACCAATAGAAACATCCCAGAGCCACACCAGGAGCATGGGACCAGTAGATCAACCGACAACGAGCAAACCACCAGCTTAGTAGTAAATCTGTCTGACATCGACATCACAGACATTCAAAGAAAGGTTTTGGAGAAAGGACTAGGCTTTGTCCCAACCCCCACCATGGACAAGTTCCTTCTAGCCCGAGAGATGAATGATTTCATAAGGAAGATAAAACTACAGGTCTTCTTCAAAAACAAACCTTTAACCAACCAACCTACCACCGACACTGGCCTACACAATAAGTCTACCTTTACCCCCCCAAGTGCTAATCTTCCAGTGGAAGTTCTAGCATTTGAAAAGGCGGTTATGAAAGATATTGCTGAAATTGACCCTAAAACTATCAAAGTTTTCCACAATCTGAGCAAAGCAGAAAATGAAGCGCTGAAGCAACTATCATCCATAAAGGAGATCACAATAAAACCAGTGGACAAAGGGGGTGCGATAGTGTTACAGAACACTACCACCTATAGGGAAGTTTGCCTTGATCTCTTGTCTGACCAAAGAAACTATGTAAAAATCACCGAAGACCCTACCAACCGTCTCAGAAGGGAGATAGCATACCTAACAGAAGAGGCTACTGCCAACAATTGGCTAACGAAAAAAGAGGCAGATTTTCTGGAAACCAAAAATCCGACAGTCCCTTACTTCTATACAACACCAAAAATTCATAAATCCTTAACACATCCTCCTGGCAGACCGATAGTATTGGGCATAGGATCAATATTCGAACCTCTATCTAAATATGCCGATGCATTCCTAAGACCATTAATTCAATCTACCAAAACCTATTTACAGGACACCAAATTGGTACTCACAGTACTAAAAGATCTACCATTTGACCCCACAAAGAATATTCTGATTGGATTAGACGTGGAAAGTCTGTATACAAGCTTACCCCATGCCAACACCTTACAGATATTGGAGGATGTCTTATTTGAACAAGAATGGGAGTATCAAACACCTCGCCATGTCGTCCTAGAATGTTGCCGCTTGGCTCTAACAGAAAATTTCTTCAGTTTTGAAGATACCCTCTTCCGGCAGTCCCACGGTACCAGCATGGGAAGCACATTTGCGCCGAGCGTAGCAGGGTTATACGTTCACCATCTGGAAAAATGGAAAATACTCAATGATCTGAATCCTCACAGACAACATGTGAGTCTTTGGAAAAGGTACATCGATGATGTCCTTCTCATTTGGGAAGGTACGGAGATAGAAGCGCAAGACTTTCTGATATGGTTAAACCAACAGGACCCTTTTCTAAAGTTTACACATACTATGAGTAGGTCACATTTGGTGTTCTTGGATTTAAATATCATGGCTAATGGATTGTCCCTCAGTACAACCACGCATTTCAAGCCAACTGCAAGAAATTGCCTTCTAGTTTTTGATAGTTTCCATCCGAGGCACTTAAAAGAGAACTTACCCTTTGGTCAGTTTTTAAGACTAAGACGAAATTGCAGTTCCAAGGAGGCTTTCAACCAACAAGCCACTGACCTCACGAAAAAACTATTAGACAGACAATACCCAGCACATCTGGTGAGAAAAGCAAAAAAACGAGCTGCCAATAATAATAGAGATTTACAAAAGGGGGTGGTGATGAACAGAGTGTCTGAATTGAGCAGACCACTCTTACCCAGTCCAAAGATCAGGGCTTGATCCATCACCGTTATTTATCTCACTGCCCCATCCCAGCTCAGAATCTGGCTATATGCAAATCAGTCTGTCCCTGGCCCAGTGCATCATGGAAACAGGGCAGACTAAACTACCAAGCCAATTCTTTACCAGAAAGGAAACAAGCTACCGGGGACCGGTTTCTGGCATTTCAGCCTCTTCGGCCCGGCTTGCTTGAATCCTGATGGAGCAGTGAGAAAGGGACTCATGTCTGAGTATACCCTGCCACACCTATAGTGGCCAAAATCGATTTACAAAAGGGGGTGGTGATGAACAGAGTGTCTGAATTGAGCAGACCACTCTTACCCAGTCCAAAGATCAGGGCTTGATCCATCACCGTTATTTATCTCACTGCCCCATCCCAGCTCAGAATCTGGCTATATGCAAATCAGTCTGTCCCTGGCCCAGTGCATCATGGGAACAGGGCAGACTAAACTACCAAGCCAATTCTTTACCAGAAAGGAAACAAGCTACCGGGGACCGGTTTCTGGCATTTCAGCCTCTTCGGCCCGGCTTGCTTGAATCCTGATGGAGCAGTGAGAAAGGGACTCATGTCTGAGTATACCCTGCCACACCTATAGTGGCCAAAATCGATTTACAAAAGGGGGTGGTGATGAACAGAGTGTCTGAATTGAGCAGACCACTCTTACCCAGTCCAAAGATCAGGGCTTGATCCATCACCGTTATTTATCTCACTGCCCCATCCCAGCTCAGAATCTGGCTATATGCAAATCAGTCTGTCCCTGGCCCAGTGCATCATGGGAACAGGGCAGACTAAACTACCAAGCCAATTCTTTACCAGAAAGGAAACAAGCTACCGGGGACCGGTTTCTGGCATTTCAGCCTCTTCGGCCCGGCTTGCTTGAATCCTGATGGAGCAGTGAGAAAGGGACTCATGTCTGAGTATACCCTGCCACACCTATAGTGGCCAAAATCGATTTACAAAAGGGGGTGGTGATGAACAGAGTGTCTGAATTGAGCAGACCACTCTTACCCAGTCCAAAGATCAGGGCTTGATCCATCACCGTTATTTATCTCACTGCCCCATCCCAGCTCAGAATCTGGCTATATGCAAATCAGTCTGTCCCTGGCCCAGTGCATCATGGGAACAGGGCAGACTAAACTACCAAGCCAATTCTTTACCAGAAAGGAAACAAGCTACCGGGGACCGGTTTCTGGCATTTCAGCCTCTTCGGCCCGGCTTGCTTGAATCCTGATGGAGCAGTGAGAAAGGGACTCATGTCTGAGTATACCCTGCCACACCTATAGTGGCCAAAATCGATTTACAAAAGGGGGTGGTGATGAACAGAGTGTCTGAATTGAGCAGACCACTCTTACCCAGTCCAAAGATCAGGGCTTGATCCATCACCGTTATTTATCTCACTGCCCCATCCCAGCTCAGAATCTGGCTATATGCAAATCAGTCTGTCCCTGGCCCAGTGCATCATGGGAACAGGGCAGACTAAACTACCAAGCCAATTCTTTACCAGAAAGGAAACAAGCTACCGGGGACCGGTTTCTGGCATTTCAGCCTCTTCGGCCCGGCTTGCTTGAATCCTGATGGAGCAGTGAGAAAGGGACTCATGTCTGAGTATACCCTGCCACACCTATAGTGGCCAAAATCGATTTACAAAAGGGGGTGGTGATGAACAGAGTGTCTGAATTGAGCAGACCACTCTTACCCAGTCCAAAGATCAGGGCTTGATCCATCACCGTTATTTATCTCACTGCCCCATCCCAGCTCAGAATCTGGCTATATGCAAATCAGTCTGTCCCTGGCCCAGTGCATCATGGGAACAGGGCAGACTAAACTACCAAGCCAATTCTTTACCAGAAAGGAAACAAGCTACCGGGGACCGGTTTCTGGCATTTCAGCCTCTTCGGCCCGGCTTGCTTGAATCCTGATGGAGCAGTGAGAAAGGGACTCATGTCTGAGTATACCCTGCCACACCTATAGTGGCCAAAATCGATTTACAAAAGGGGGTGGTGATGAACAGAGTGTCTGAATTGAGCAGACCACTCTTACCCAGTCCAAAGATCAGGGCTTGATCCATCACCGTTATTTATCTCACTGCCCCATCCCAGCTCAGAATCTGGCTATATGCAAATCAGTCTGTCCCTGGCCCAGTGCATCATGGGAACAGGGCAGACTAAACTACCAAGCCAATTCTTTACCAGAAAGGAAACAAGCTACCGGGGACCGGTTTCTGGCATTTCAGCCTCTTCGGCCCGGCTTGCTTGAATCCTGATGGAGCAGTGAGAAAGGGACTCATGTCTGAGTATACCCTGCCACACCTATAGTGGCCAAAATCGATTTACAAAAGGGGGTGGTGATGAACAGAGTGTCTGAATTGAGCAGACCACTCTTACCCAGTCCAAAGATCAGGGCTTGATCCATCACCGTTATTTATCTCACTGCCCCATCCCAGCTCAGAATCTGGCTATATGCAAATCAGTCTGTCCCTGGCCCAGTGCATCATGGGAACAGGGCAGACTAAACTACCAAGCCAATTCTTTACCAGAAAGGAAACAAGCTACCGGGGACCGGTTTCTGGCATTTCAGCCTCTTCGGCCCGGCTTGCTTGAATCCTGATGGAGCAGTGAGAAAGGGACTCATGTCTGAGTATACCCTGCCACACCTATAGTGGCCAAAATCGATTTACAAAAGGGGGTGGCGATGAACAGAGTGTCTGAATTGAGCAGACCACTCTTACCCAGTCCGAAGATCAGGGCTTGATCCATCACCGTTATTTATCTCACTGCCCCATCCCAGCTCAGAATCTGGCTATATGCAAATCAGTCTGTCCCTGGCCCAGTGCATCATGGGAACAGGGCAGACTAAACTACCAAGCCAATTCTTTACCAGAAAGGAAACAAGCTACCGGGGACCGGTTTCTGGCATTTCAGCCTCTTCGGCCCGGCTTGCTTGAATCCTGATGGAGCAGTGAGAAAGGGACTCATGTCTGAGTATACCCTGCCACACCTATAGTGGCCAAAATCGATTTACAAAAGGGGGTGGTGATGAACAGAGTGTCTGAATTGAGCAGACCACTCTTACCCAGTCCAAAGATCAGGGCTTGATCCATCACCGTTATTTATCTCACTGCCCCATCCCAGCTCAGAATCTGGCTATATGCAAATCAGTCTGTCCCTGGCCCAGTGCATCATGGGAACAGGGCAGACTAAACTACCAAGCCAATTCTTTACCAGAAAGGAAACAAGCTACCGGGGACCGGTTTCTGGCATTTCAGCCTCTTCGGCCCGGCTTGCTTGAATCCTGATGGAGCAGTGAGAAAGGGACTCATGTCTGAGTATACCCTGCCACACCTATAGTGGCCAAAATCGATTTACAAAAGGGGGTGGTGATGAACAGAGTGTCTGAATTGAGCAGACCACTCTTACCCAGTCCGAAGATCAGGGCTTGATCCATCACCGTTATTTATCTCACTGCCCCATCCCAGCTCAGAATCTGGCTATATGCAAATCAGTCTGTCCCTGGCCCAGTGCATCATGGGAACAGGGCAGACTAAACTACCAAGCCAATTCTTTACCAGAAAGGAAACAAGCTACCGGGGACCGGTTTCTGGCATTTCAGCCTCTTCGGCCCGGCTTGCTTGAATCCTGATGGAGCAGTGAGAAAGGGACTCATGTCTGAGTATACCCTGCCACACCTATAGTGGCCAAAATCGATTTACAAAAGGGGGTGGTGATGAACAGAGTGTCTGAATTGAGCAGACCACTCTTACCCAGTCCCTCACCACCCCTTTTTGTAAATATTTTTGTCCACCCTAAGCGTGGAAGGGTATACTCAGATGTGAGTCCCTTGCTCATTGCACCATCAGGATTCAAGCAAGCCGGGCCGAAGAGGCTGAAATGCCAGAAACCGGTCCCCGGTAGCTTGTTTCCTTCCCAGTGTAAGAATTGGCTTATGTAGTTTGGTTTGCCCTGTTCCCATCATGCACTGGGACAGGAACAGACTAATTTGCATACAGCCAGGTTCTGAAACTGGGATGGTGCAGTGAGCTAAAAAACGGTGTTGGATCTAGCCCTGATCTCTTGACTGGGTGAGAGTATTCTGTTTAATTCAGAGACTCTGTCCCTCACCACCCCTTTTTGTAAATATTTTTGTCCACCCTAAGCGTGGAAGGGTATACTCAGATGTGAGTCCCTTGCTCATTGCACCATCAGGATTCAAGCAAGCCGGGCCGAAGAGGCTGAAATGCCAGAAACCGGTCCCCGGTAGCTTGTTTCCTTCCCAGTGTAAGAATTGGCTTATGTAGTTTGGTTTGCCCTGTTCCCATCATGCACTGGGACAGGAACAGACTAATTTGCATACAGCCAGGTTCTGAAACTGGGATGGTGCAGTGAGCTAAAAAACGGTGTTGGATCTAGCCCTGATCTCTTGACTGGGTGAGAGTATTCTGTTTAATTCAGAGACTCTGTCCCTCACCACCCCTTTTTGTAAATATTTTTGTCCACCCTAAGCGTGGAAGGGTATACTCAGATGTGAGTCCCTTGCTCATTGCACCATCAGGATTCAAGCAAGCCGGGCCGAAGAGGCTGAAATGCCAGAAACCGGTCCCCGGTAGCTTGTTTCCTTCCCAGTGTAAGAATTGGCTTATGTAGTTTGGTTTGCCCTGTTCCCATCATGCACTGGGACAGGAACAGACTAATTTGCATACAGCCAGGTTCTGAAACTGGGATGGTGCAGTGAGCTAAAAAACGGTGTTGGATCTAGCCCTGATCTCTTGACTGGGTGAGAGTATTCTGTTTAATTCAGAGACTCTGTCCCTCACCACCCCTTTTTGTAAATATTTTTGTCCACCCTAAGCGTGGAAGGGTATACTCAGATGTGAGTCCCTTGCTCATTGCACCATCAGGATTCAAGCAAGCCGGGCCGAAGAGGCTGAAATGCCAGAAACCGGTCCCCGGTAGCTTGTTTCCTTCCCAGTGTAAGAATTGGCTTATGTAGTTTGGTTTGCCCTGTTCCCATCATGCACTGGGACAGGAACAGACTAATTTGCATACAGCCAGGTTCTGAAACTGGGATGGTGCAGTGAGCTAAAAAACGGTGTTGGATCTAGCCCTGATCTCTTGACTGGGTGAGAGTATTCTGTTTAATTCAGAGACTCTGTCCCTCACCACCCCTTTTTGTAAATATTTTTGTCCACCCTAAGCGTGGAAGGGTATACTCAGATGTGAGTCCCTTGCTCATTGCACCATCAGGATTCAAGCAAGCCGGGCCGAAGAGGCTGAAATGCCAGAAACCGGTCCCCGGTAGCTTGTTTCCTTCCCAGTGTAAGAATTGGCTTATGTAGTTTGGTTTGCCCTGTTCCCATCATGCACTGGGACAGGAACAGACTAATTTGCATACAGCCAGGTTCTGAAACTGGGATGGTGCAGTGAGCTAAAAAACGGTGTTGGATCTAGCCCTGATCTCTTGACTGGGTGAGAGTATTCTGTTTAATTCAGAGACTCTGTCCCTCACCACCCCTTTTTGTAAATATTTTTGTCCACCCTAAGCGTGGAAGGGTATACTCAGATGTGAGTCCCTTGCTCATTGCACCATCAGGATTCAAGCAAGCCGGGCCGAAGAGGCTGAAATGCCAGAAACCGGTCCCCGGTAGCTTGTTTCCTTCCCAGTGTAAGAATTGGCTTATGTAGTTTGGTTTGCCCTGTTCCCATCATGCACTGGGACAGGAACAGACTAATTTGCATACAGCCAGGTTCTGAAACTGGGATGGTGCAGTGAGCTAAAAAACGGTGTTGGATCTAGCCCTGATCTCTTGACTGGGTGAGAGTATTCTGTTTAATTCAGAGACTCTGTCCCTCACCACCCCTTCTTGTAAATATAATAATAATAGAGAGGCATTATTGGAACCAAAAATTATCAAAGACAGCTCTGAAAAAAGACCAATCTCCATTACCACCTACAACATTGCCTCCAATAACGTAACTAACATCATCAGAAAACACTGGCGTACTTTGAACTGTGGGAGTCTAGATATACCAAAACCCATGTTCAGTCACAAAAGAAGTAAAAACCTGAAAGATTACCTAGTCCATACCCGCCCAAAAGTGGAAAACAGGAACCTAAAACAAAGAACCATCAGTACAGTGCCAACAGGACATTACCCATGTGGGGACTGTAGTGTCTGTCATTTGACAAATGCCACGAAGAGAATAACATTCAATAATAATATTACCTGGGAATTAAAAGACTTCACTAATTGCAATACTACTGGTGTAGTGTATATGATCACTTGCAATTGTAAATTACACTACATTGGCATGGCCACTAGAAAAGCCAGCACCAGGATAGTCGAACATAGAAGTAATATCAGGCGGAAGAAGATCACGACCAAAATGGTATCCCACTTTATTGAAAGCAATCATACTCCTAATGACATGAAGTGGGTAATCCTTGAAAGACTGTATGGACAAGACAACTTAGAACATCGTCTTTTGGACAAAGAACAAAGATGGGTGTACAAGTTGAAAACTGACACCCAAGGACTAAATGATACTATTCCGTGGGGTCTCCTGGCGAAATAATGATAGACAATGATAAGAACCTGGGTTGACTAATTTTACAATATACCCTCCATGAAAGACCATGCTGTACAGGTCCTGGTATGAATGAGCAAAAATGAGTCTTCGCAAACAATCATTCTGATATGCATGAGAAAAAAACGAGTCTTCACAAACAATCGTAAGTCCCTGTGCACTTTGTCTGTTTTTTAATGTTATTCTGATCAGTTTTGCAAAAGTTCTAATGTATCTGCTTGTCTATCAGTCCCGAGTTTTCTAAGATGGCTCCCGCTCGGTTCCAAGACGAACGGCCATCTTTGAGTAACAGACGCGGTCCGGAAGCAAGACCAGCATCAGCAATGTCTTATATTCACTCCGGTAGACCGAGACAGGGTCCGTCGGTCTCACGGGAAGCCGAGTAGGTTTGCCCAACAACAGAGCCTCGTAACAAGTAAGATCTGTCCGAGTCAATGATAGAGTACAGCTACGAGGACCACGCACTTTTAGAAATGCATGTTGTACCGATATCTAGGTATCTAAGCACTTACTATGTTCTGAATATTCCATCATATAGGTGTTTTACGGGGACAAATTACTTTCCCGCGATTGACCATGAGGTTCAGTTTAACCTCAGTAAAAGTATGTTCTTTATCTTTATTTCTCCGTATTTGTTTGTTTTGTCCGTCATGTTTTGTGTTGGACCTACAGACCACATCGCATTTGTGTTTTTAAATTAATGTATTGTCACATGACAAATCACTAAGGGTGTTCCTTCATACGAGGGGATCACTCGGTTTTGGAGTGTGTTTGTGAAACGGGTGAAGGTGTTACTAATATACTTCCACTATGAAGGTCACTAGACACTACTTTAATATGTAAAAGAAAAAGATCTTGCATCATTCTAGGATCGTTTTATATATGAACATTGAACATATGACATTTGATGTGTTTTTCTTTACAGATATGCCAATGACTTGCAGAAAAAGAGTATGTATATTCATATATTAATTTAGGCATACTTTTCACGTTTTGTTTGGAGTGGTACTCACAGGGCTGGACCCTGTTGTAGTCCTGAAGAAGAGCTGTGGGGTACAGCTCGAAACTAGTTGACTCTTTACTAGGGTACTGGGTTTCATAATAGAACCGGATCACCTAGTAAACCACCCCTTTTTAATGTATCCGCTAGGAGCCTGAATAAAGTTAGTTTAGCTCACTAGTAGGATATTTTTAACCTTTTCACTCCACTTCACTTTCCCATCTTTTCACATCACACGACACATAGTTTTCACACAAAAGTGCTCCTACGTAATATCGATAGTCGTAGCACGCCTCAACCCGCAGCGGGTTGGGAAGCCCCTATGATGAAGCATGTCACCGTGAGGAAACTCCGGTGAGTGAGGGGACTATAAAGAAAAAAAATTCTTTCCCTATTCCTGAAACAGACCGAAAGATGTCATGTCTCAGTAGCTAGTCAGGTTCTTTAGATCTGAACGTTCGGATCTTTTTTGTATACTCATTTCAGAGTGGCCAACTTGCAGAAATGAATAAATACCTACAAACCCATACTTTGTGGATATTCACATACTTCTTGCAAGTAGTTTCCTAACCACACAAATTTGCTTCTATGGGAGGCAGAATTAAGTGCCTTTTCACTGTGGGAAAGGTAAGGGAAACACCCGTTTTCAATTAGGAATGTTTGGAAAGGAGTTCTCACGCCCGTTTCAAATGCCGCCACTTCCTCTGCTGTGACCAGGACAAGATCCAGGGGCCAGGACTCCAAGCCCCAGCAGCATCGCGGTTGTTCACCGCCGCTCACATCACACCCACGCCAGCAGCTGCGCCAGGAGGCGCGTTATAAACCTTTGCAGGCTCCCGCAGCGCAGGACGTGCCCGGGCCAAGGTCGAGTCTGTCCTTGCCCGCCACTGACCGGAGGTTGGCTGGGCTAGGCCCCCCTCTAACATCTGTGTACGGGATCGGGAACAGAAGAGGTGGAAGGGACCGAGTCTGAGACCTGAAGTAGAGATTTCAAAGAAGGCTTTATTTTTAGATAGGCTTTTCGTCTTCTACTAGTAAGTCTTATTCGAGCAAACTCGTCCGGCTCCGTCCTTACGCCCTTGGGGAATGCTGGTAGTACCAGGGTGCTTCTGCCACGCAGTGGATGAGAGCCCCCCAGAACGGAGGTTCAGCAGTGGTCGTCGGGCCGCGGTCCTCAACACAGGTCAGGGTGGCAAAAAGAAAGGATAAAGAAAGGAGTCACTCTAACGATCCTCGTAGGACGGTTTGGGGCCGGGGAAGTGAGGGACACAAAGTGCAGAGGTGTATTTATAAACGGTCGATCCTGTGCCTTTAGTGCTCGTGAAGGTAAAGGGTTGAGGAGACTATACACCTATTTACACTAGCCGTCGTTTAAATGGCCACTACGAGCAACCCAGCCCGCCACTTTGCCCCGTACCTTTGTGAGCCACGCTCCTCCCGCGGGAACGTGGCGGGGCGAATCACCTGAATGTTGGCCTCCTGGCTTGCAGTCCACAGCTGGGCTCGTCAGGGTTTCTTCCTCGCCGCACTCCGACTCCGGTTTCTCTCGCCAAACTCTCACGCCTTCTTCTCCTTGGGAAACGCCGTCCGCAGTCTTCCGGGTCCCACCTCCTTTTGGCTGTGTGACGACCCAGGGGCGCGGAGTCTCGTCTCTCTTGACGGCGTAATTAAAGGGGCCGTGTTCCTTCTTGCCTTCATCTCCCCACTCGTCCTCTGTATCCACTCTAGTCCACTCCTCCGGCCAGGGGGAGGTAGGCTGTTGACCGTGGATAGAAAGGGGGGAAAAGGGAACAGCAGACCACCAGTCATTTGTAACATCGAGTTCATCACTGTTGACATCACCGTGGAGTCCCGCCCCGTCACAATCTGGTATCCGGTTCTTATGGCCATTAGCTACCAGCTTGCTGGGCAACCCTGTCGTGCAATTCGCCTGGGAGCTGGGACTTGGTTCTAGGAGAGCGACAAGTGGGTGAGTCAGGGATGACAGTATCTCACTCTTGTTCATGGTTGACTGTGTGGTTCTGTATCAATTACAACCCATGGATTGTGGAAGAAAGGCTCCTTTTTGAAAGCCACCCAGGAAGCTGGTAGAACCGTATAACTGTGCAAGTGAGTCTTTACTTTCCAGGATAATGAGACGATTCTAACTGTGGCTTAATAGTGGCTGGAAAGTAAGGGGGTTCCTTGTATTTGTCGGTGTGTGCTCCTTAATCCCCTTGGGAAAGTGTTTGCTGTCGTTTTTTTGGGGTCATTTTCTTCGTTCTGTAAGAGCGGACCTTGCACTGTTTAATCTGGGAGTTAACTATAGCTGTATAGTACCAGGGAACTTATAGTATATGACATCTTTACATTTGTTATCCCTTTTACCCCATACTCTTCGTATTTGGTCTAATTGAATGATGGGGAAATCCAAGACCAAGCCTGATGTAAAATCCTCAGGCACCACCCTGGATGGTTTTCTCCAGAAGCGGTACAAAAGGGGACGGTGATGGACGGAGCATCTGAATCAATCAAACACTCACACCCAGTCAAAAGATATGGGTTTAATCCATCACCGTTCTTTAGCCCACCCTGCCACCCCAGTTCAGACATGGCTATATGCAAATCAGTCTGACCCTGTGCCTCATGGGAACAGTCCAGCCCGAACTGCCAAGCCATGTCTTCCCTGGACCGGAAACAAGCTTCCGAGGACCGGTTTCTGGCATTCCAGCCGTCTTCAGCCTGGCTTGCTTGAATCCAGTGGCAAAGTGAGCAAGGGACTCACGTCTGAGCATACCTTGCCACACTTAGGCGGCCAAAAGCGGTACAAAAGGGGGTGGTGATGGACGGAGCATAAAGTGGGCTAAAGAACTGAGGAAATGTAGAATTTTATGGTCAAGTTGTGTTCCCTAGCGCGTACCCCACCGTCTCCATGTACGAGTTAAAGTGCATGTAACTTCCCTCCTGTATCAGCTATGAAGACGCAAATACATTTGCGTCCAACGTCAACATGTCCTCTTTCAGACCCACCCTGAATGGGTTGAATGGTCCGTTCCTAAGTATGCTATGCCAACGTCTTTTTGTATTGTACTTCCACGTTTTTCAGCTCTAGTTGAGTAGGCCCTGAATTTCTGCCACCGAGCCTCTATTCTGGCTTCTGACTCCAGGGCCTCTGCCCAGGCTGCCTCTGCACCCGTGAACTCTGACTTACTTTCAGCGCGGCCTCTCGCGCTCAGCCCAGCCTGCTGCCTGCCAAGATTGACTATAACCTTCGAGTTATCTGTTCCGCTCCCCGAAAATACATTCCTGCCTGCTAGCTTCAGTAAACATCCCTCTTCAGCTACAGGGCCAAAGGGCCGACCTGTCTCTGTGCAAGTAATTCATAGCTTCTGTTGCCATGCTTCCATGGAAGGCCCATGCCCCCACGCTTCTCATACAGACACTCAGGCGCTTATGTACGCACTCACAGTCAGTATAGAATAGCTTCTGCCCTAGAGACCTTTCCGCCCAGATAGCTTAGTTCCTAAAACACCAGATATCAGATATGATAGAAGCACAAGTTGATCTGACATGCCAGACTTCTGTCTCTTTCCGTCAGTGTAAATGTCAAGCCCCCTGCACCCTCCAGCTTCACGTCAATCACACGTCATGCAGCTGCGCGCGCATCCAAGCTTCCGATTTCTGCTGACATTGCAACATTTCTGTTAGTGCCACCCTTTTGTGACACCTACCTGTGACGTTTCTAGCACACACCTCTAGTTCACGCCTTCTGATTACGTACTTGTAACACGTGTATACTGTTATCTTGTCTTCTCTCAGCTGTTACGCCCATTATGACTGTTTAGTATGACATGAATTAAGTATATAAGCTATGTATTGTCAATAAATTGTAGCGCGCGCTCACTCTATCCCTTCTGACACCCTTGTGGTGGTCAGAACATGATATTCTGGTCTAAGACCATTCCTTTTTGAGGAATAAAACCCCTATGAACTCTAACACCACGGACTCTGTTTTCTTTCTTTCCGATTGAGTTATTATTGATTAAGTACTTACCTGCATAGAAATTAAGAGAGTAAATTAATTATTTACGTCATTTTGGCGCCCGAATAGGGACCCCTCCCCCACCTCACGCGCCGGTTGGTGCATTTGCAAGCTGTGTCCCCTGCCATCAGTTAGATGGAACTACGCGTACCGGCAGGATTTCCTGCATCTCCCTCTGACCCACAGAGGTGACGAAGACTGCGATCAGTACCCAGACGAGGCGGTGAGGAGTGCGGAGGATCCCGACCAGAGCCTAGCCGAAAGAAGCAAGGTCCGAGGTGTCGAGAGGCCCACCAGGTTTCCGAAATTTTCCGAAGTTTCCCGAAGTTTTCCGAAGTGTCGAGTCGAGTCCAGTCGAGTTTTCCGAGGCCTTCTGTTTCCGTGCTTCCCGGTGAGTACCATTGCTGGGACGTATCTAGACGGGTTTGGGTACACAAGTCCGGTCTGCACTGTTTTTAGGCAGTGTATCTGTACTGTTTAGCAGTATATCTAGTCTGAATTTCTGCACTGTTACACCAGTGTATCTGTACTGTTTAGCAGTACATCCTGTATAGGGGGTAGTCATCTATGTCTCAAATGTCTTTTCATGTGATTAATGTTGTGGTATGAATGTGACCGTTTTTATGTGCATTATTGTGTTTCTTGTATAACTAGTTATATTCAGAATTAAGTATCAAGGGTCGAGCATTCAGTATCAAGTAGACAAAATGCCGTTTTTCAACAAGTTAAAGCAGATAGGAACTAGGAAAGGGATACTGGAGGAAGAAATTCCTATCCCCCCTAGGGACACTCCAGGTAACTTTATGTACCATAAACATGGCATAGATGCCATATTGTATCTCGATTTATGGGCCGACTATACGAAACATCTAGACGAAAGACACAGATGGCCCGTTAACGGAACATGGGATGCCGAGTGCATCATGAAGGTCGAGGAAGCACTATGGAAAAAGAAAGCCAGACAATCTCAGAAAGACGCCATAGAATTTTGGCGTAAGGAATCACATAAACGTGCTGAAAGAGCACTCCGTAGAGAAGACAGACTTAAAGAATCAGAGAAAGCACAAGAAAATGAACTAGTTACCGAGGGGATCCGAGTAAAAACTGAACAGATAGACCGCGCACGACATAATCTTGTAAACGGTATGTATCTTGTGGCCGAGGGTACACCTGAGGCCCTATCAGAAATACCGAAAAACTTACCGCCACCATTAGTTCCAACTAAAGTAATGCATAAGACTACTAAAGATATATTCCTAAATTCTTATCTAGAGGATGTAGCACCGGCTTACACCAATCTGCCTGTTCGCACCTTGCCTACTGACGGGGACGGGGGAACCCCGCCCCCAGATCATGTTCCGCCAATACCGCAACAGACCTCCCCCGTTCCGCCAGCTCCGCCACTTCCCGCACCCAAAACAGACCTACCGAAACCACGTTTACCTGATCTAACTAAACAACAAATTCAAGTTCAGATACCGACTCCACAGGGAGATACTGCACAAGCCTCCGCTTCAGGAGGTGCGACCGCGGGTCCCCGGACCCCGCCATTGACACACAGATTCAATCTCAGGGATATGCAGAGTCCTCTCACGTTCAGGTCACCCCGCTTTGACGCATTTAAAGAAAACATTTCAGTCTGCAGATACGATCCAGTACCCGGAAAAGACGATCTAATGATACTGGCATCACTACGGTTAAGATCTGCTACTGATATCTTGCTATGTTATGTAGGAATGAAGGATCGTCTAGATAGAATATATGAGTTTGTTCAGACAGGGAAAGACCCTGACAGTATTAAGGAGGCCATGGAGAAACAGAAAGTTGACATTCAAGCACAGATACTACGTTTTTTTATAAACTGTCTAATAAGAGAACGAGACAGGCCTGGAACAGACCAGAGTGAGTTAGATGCACTGAACAAGTGGGGTCAGAATATAGCTGAAGGAAAACATGATAAGGGGACTTGCATAGCCACCATGTACAGGAAAATTAGGAAAGCAGTGCTAGCAGTACACCAAAAAGAGAAAGGAAAAGCTTCCTCCGAGGAGGAAGAAGAACTTGAAGAACCAGAAAGAGCTGCAGATACTATAGCATATGTAGGTAAGGGAAATTACCTTAGGAAAGGCATCCGTCCAGAAAGCAAGAGAGTTTTCTTCTCTGCCCTGACAAATCCGAATTCTGCTGAGCATCAGTTCCAGGAAACTGATAAAAGGCTTCGAGATCGAGTAGGGTACCATGTACTCAATTCTATGGATGAACAAGAACTAGCCCGATCAGCCGTATCATGGGCCGAAAATACAGACATATATAATGATGACACAGTAGCACAGACATTTCTGAACCTTTCCCCAGACGAGCAGAAATTAGCAGGTGTATACATGATTCAGCACCTCCTCATCAAATACAGAAAACATCATTCTGATCCAGGTCCCTTACACGAAACACTAGAAGCACTACTCATGGATAGATGGAGAGGCTTAAGTACCAAATTAATTCAAATAATTCTAGAACAACGCCGTAGATATGACACTTTTATAAGCTCCGAATATGTTCCCGCCCCGCCTTCAGAAAGAAAAACGTATCACATGCAATGCGGGGGTGGCATTGAAAGTCAGAACCCCTTACGAGAAGTGCACCCTGTTATGGGTACGGATCACCTTTTGAAACGTGTATATGTACACACGCCTCTGACCAAGTTAGAACTGTTAGAAATGAAGAAACTAGTACCGTGTCATGATAAAGACCCCGCAGGTTTTCACAGAGAGCTTAAAGACATGCTACTGATGGGGGATTACACATATGATGATATCATGAAAATGTTAAAAGTACTGTTGCCCACGGGCATCTACGAGAAACTAAAAGAAAAGGAATGGGAGGTGGGAGACACAAAGATTGCATGGGCAGAGATAGAAGACGAAGAAAGCAAACGTGTCCCAGGGGTAGGCCTTGGGGATAAAACTAAAGCATTACCAGGTTTAATAGTACAGGTCCTGCCAAGATTATTGACAACTAGAAAGGAAGATTGGGACGCGATCTCGTCCTGTAAACAGAAACATGATGAAGATACTAGTGATTTCTATTCAAGATTCGAGAAATGTTTCATTATTAATAGTGGCCTCAAACCAAGTAGCGAGTCATATCCGCATCTTTTTGTATCAAAACTAGTCGAGAACTCCCTACCATTAGTTAAAAACCGAGTGTACAAAGTTGAAAGTACTTGGCAGGCAAATACGCCATCCCAGATGTTACAGATGCTCCAATATCATCAGAACAGAATTAGGGAAGAACAAGACCAGGAACAAAAACGTATGAAAGACACGAAGATGAAAATGTTAGTAGCTCAGACGGTCCCAGCCAAAAGTCAGAGAAAGGGTGGGACCCAGACAAGTCACACTACAGCTCCCGTTAAAGGGACATGTAATTACTGTAAGCAGCCAGGTCATTACGTACATGAATGCCCAGTCCTGAAACATAATATAGCGACGGGTAAAACTAAAGAAAGACCGCATCCGCCTAGACAGGACCATAACCAGCATCAGTCTTCACAGAATACACAGAATACACAGAATACACAGCCTATGCATGCTTCTTCACCTTCAGCACAGACAGTAGCGGTACCACATCCACAGCCCATTGCCGCATCTCAGCAAGTTTCACAGCAGATGTACCAGTATGCCCAGTCCGCATATCCAGATTATCCCCGATATACATGAAACAGCCTAGAGAGGGGAGGTGGCTTGCCTCTTATTGAAATTCCTGTAGATCAAGAAGGTCCTTATGTACACAGTCACGTATTGGGAAAAGACAGAAAGTTTTTAATTGACACAGGGGCAAGTCGCACTACGATCAGCCATGATGAAGTCCCAGGGGCACCCCTCTCAGGCTCACAGAATGTTTCCCTGGGTTTTTCAGGACAGCCTATTGTAAATGAGGTATCAGAACCAGTCCCCCTGGCTGTGGGTCCATTATCACGTGTTACAGACTTGTTACTTACAAAATCATGTCCAGAAAATCTGTTAGGAATTAAAACATTGAAGGCTCTAGGAGCTATAATATGCTGTTCCCCGGAGGGAGTTAGACTCTTTCTACGGGATTTCAAGGGTCATTATGTTTTGCGAGAATTTGATGTCAGATTGAAAAATGTGCCAGATTACTTGTGGGCAAAAGGCCCAACTGATGTAGGTTGCATGCACATCACCCCATACCGCGTTACACTCAAGGCAGGTGTTGTTCTACCACGAATCAGACAATACAAGTTAACTCCCGATGCTGTAGTGGCTTTACTGAAAATCATTGAAGAGCTCATTGCCCAAGGAGTGGTCGTAGAGACCGACTCCAATGTCTGTAATTCACCGATTATTCCGATTCTTAAACGTACTGATCCCAATGCACCGCCAGTATATCGGCTGGTGATTGATCTTCGAGAACTGAACAAATGCATTATACCACAGTTCCCTGTGGTCCCCGATATCTCATCCCTATTGACTGCTATTGATTCAGAAGCAACGTTCTTTACTGTAATTGACCTCAAGAACGCCTTCTTCAGCGTGCCTATTGATCCAGAGAGCCAATATCTCTTCGGATTCAGTTTAAATGGACGCAGCTTCAAATTTTCACGCGCACCTCAAGGATTCACAGAAAGCCCCAGCATCTACAGTCAAGCACTGAAAAGACAACTAGATTGTATTCAAATGCCAGTTAACACCGCTTTACTGCAATACGTCGATGATCTACTGATCACCACACGAAGTGAGCCCGAATGTGAACTAGCATCATTGACAGTTTTACATTTTCTGGCCGACAAGGGACACAAGGTGTCTCCTTCGAAGCTACAATTCTGTGTTCAGCAAGTTGTGTACTTGGGTCACTTGCTGTCCAAAGTGGGGAGACAGCTCACTCCCGATCGCATTCAGTTAATTGTAAATATGCCACAACCCCAGACACAAAAGGAAGTGCGGGCCTTCATAGGCCTCACCTCATACTGCAGACAATGGATTCCTCAATATGCATTTCTAGCTAAACCACTCATCCAGTTAACGACACAGGAGGCAGCGACTTCGACTGCCCTTCCTTGGAATCAGGAACACACACAAGCTTTTGAAGAATTAAAGAAAGCCTTATGCCAAGCACCAGTTTTAGCGACACCATGTTACAGCAAACCGTTTACACTTTTTGTTACAGAACGTGATGGTACAGCGTTGTCTGTCCTCACCCAAGATCAAGCAGGTTCACATAAGCCTTGCGCTTATTTCTCAAGTACATTGGATTCAGTAGCCCAGGCACTCCCTGCGTGCTTGAAGTCAGTAGCAGCAACAGCGTTAGCCATCAGACAGAGCGACTCAATTGTGTTAGGCCATCAATTAACAGTACAAGTTCCACACTCTGTAGAGGTTCTGTTAAACAGAACCCAGACTCAGCACCTGACTATAGCACGACTGACAGGTTATGAATTAACGTTATTCCAGCCACACATAGAAATCAGGCGCTGCAGTATTCTGAACCCCGCAACACTGTTACCTACAACTATGACAGATCCAGCCCCGCATGATTGTATAGAAATAATTAATGCAGTAACAAAGCCACGACGAGATTTAACAGATGTTCCACTGACAAATCCAGACCTGACACTTTATGTGGACGGTTCATGCATGAGAACAAGTACGGGAGAATTAGTGGCCGCATATGCAGTGACCACTGAAAATGAAGTTAAAGAAACATATCGTATTGACACACTGTCTGCTCAAGCAGCAGAGCTCATCGCTCTGACCCGAGCTTGTATACTAGCCAAGAACAGAAATGTTAACATATACACTGATTCCCGTTACGCGTTCGGAGTCGTACACGACTTCGGCATGTTATGGCAAGAACGAGGTTTCCTGACCTCTCATGGTGCCAAGATACAACACGGTCCCCTCATTCAAGCACTGTTAGAAGCAATACATTTGCCCTCGGGCATATCAGTCATGAAGTGTAAAGCACATACTAAGGTCACAGATTCTGTTTCCCAGGGTAACGACCTGGCAGATCAGACAGCGAAACATACAGCATTGACTCACACTCAGACAGCTGACATGACAAAGACAATAGTACCGACAAGGTGTATGGCAGTCAAGGATCCCGCCCTAGATGTAATTGATATTCAGGCACATGCTACCCCAGAAGAAATAAAGAAATGGATTGAACTAGGAGGGATCCAGACAGATCAAGGTTGGATGAAGGGAAAATCTACATGGTTTCTCCCTGACTCTATGGTTCAAGTCATGATTAATACAGCACATAGCCCAGCACATCTAGGAGAGAAAGCGATGTTAGACAGTTTACAAAATCTCTGGAACAATAAACACTTACGAGCAGCAGCAAAACAGAAAGTGCGTACTTGCATGATCTGTTGTCAGTTCAATCCAGGTAAAAGCGTCCCTGTAGAGCAAGGTGGATTTCATCCTCCCGATCACCCTTTTGAAGTCCTCCAGATGGATTATATCCAGATGGACCGTTGTCGAGGATTCAAGTATGTTCTTGTAGTTGTTTGTGCTCTGTCCCGCTGGACCGAAGCATACCCAGTTCCAGACTACACTGCTCCGACCACTGCCAGGCAGTTGGTTCGTGAATTTTTTCCACGATACGGTTTGCCTCGTGTCGTATACTCAGATAACGGACAACCCTTCTCGTCCGAGTTAATGAAGCAGGTTTCTTTACTGCTGGGATACCAGTGGAAATTTCATTGTGTCCGACATCCTGAAGCCGCAGGCCTTGTAGAAAGGCATAACCAGACACTAAAGATCCGCCTTGCAAAGATATGTCAGGAGAAAGGGGTCGACTGGATAGTCGCCCTGCCAGTGGCACTATTCTACATGAGGATGGTTGCCCACTCGAGATCAGGGCTATCCCCGTACGAAGTGGTTTTTGGCAGACCACCGAATATGTGGGGGACGCCCATTCCGAAAAAGATCACTGATGTTGATTGTAACATGTTGACAGATTACCTTGCCTCCTTGATGTCTGCACTCCAATCATGTCGTTCACAGGTTGCCGCAGCCTTCCCTGACAACACTGATGTAAAGCCGCACGAGGTCCGTCCTGGGGACCTGGTACTGGTCCGAAATTTCGACAGGAAGAGTCCGCTGGAGCCCCGCTGGAAAGCACCGAAGACCGTCCTTCTCACCACGAGGACCGCCGTCAAGATCGAAGGGAGAAAGGGGTGGGTCCACACGAGTCATGTGAAAAAATTTTGTGAACTGAAACCTGATCGAGACTCGTCCACCCCCACCAAAGACTGTGTTGAGCCAAAAGACTTTACCGCTACCGAACGAGACAAAACTCCCCAAGAGGAGTATAGGTCGAAACTCCGATCTAGCAAGTCAGACAGTTTAATTGTTTAAGTCCTCCCCTAGGTGAATCGGTTAAATAGTTTCTGACATGTATCCCCTAGATCGAGATAGAGAGAGAAAGAGACAAGTTAAGAAAAGTGCATATTGTAAATCACTCCGTAGTCACTGTATAGTGACACTATTAATCATGTTTATTCTAAGTATTTTCGTTATTGTTGCTAGCATTCTGCTACCTATCTACTGGCCTATTTTCAGGCATGAACAATCTGTTTACAATGTCTCTGCTGAACACACTTTTAGCAAGTTACCTCTACACGAACTCTCTTACAGACTTGCGCTGCGCAACAACACATTCATTAGTATGTTACACCACTCCCATCAGACTAACAATGCTACAGACTGCTGGATATGTGGCCGACTCCCTCCCTACCAGAATTACAAGGGAGCCCTTCCCCTCTTTCCGTACCCGTTCACTCACAATGGCTCCTGTGGGGCATGGTTTAAAATAATTAATTCCTTAGATCCCGATATTGCTGTCTTCGATGGGGGCTGGGTTTGGGGAAACTTGAACTTAGTCCTGCTCGACGTCTGTTACCCTGATAAGGAGGGACTCCCCACTCGAATAGGAACAGATCTAGAAAATGAAGTATATGGATTAGGTAACTACACAATTAGCCTTATGATCCTTACCGTTGAATCCGAGGCTGCACCAGTCCTGCCCCATATGCTAGTATTACCAGTCACTGGTGAATTATGTGTCCGAAAGAAAGGTTCAGTACACTTAGGTCATAGTAAATGCACTACTGTGGTCGAATTCAGTGATCATGGTAAATCGTCCTTCAAAGCTATCAGTCACTCCTATTTTGTTTGTGGTCATACCGCATACATACGTCTGCCTCCAGATTGGGATGGTACCTGTTACATTGCATTCCTTCTGCCACCTGTTTTCCTGGCTCCCCCTGATTACCATAGAAATACAAATCTAGTAAAGCATAGATCCAGACGAGACATCCCCCTTGTCGACTACACAGAAACGGCATGGGAACAGTACACTGATTTTAATAAGGGATTCTTTTTCTTTTTAGGACCTGTCCAAAACAGTAAATTAATACGTAGATTAACTAGAACACTTGAAGTCGTAGTACATGAAACTGCCTCCGCCTTAGGTAACTTAACAGAGGAGCAATCTGCTATACGGGTTGTAGTCCTTCAAAATCGTCTTGTTATTGACGTCATCTTGGCAGATAGAGGTGGAGCCTGTAAGGTCATCGGGTCAAGTTGCTGCGTTTTCATCCCGCAAAACGCGCCATCTGTCTATCAAGCTATTACCCGTCTGCATAAAATTGCAAATCAGATACATCAGAATCCAGGCACCTGGACTTGGTCCGGTTGGTTCTGGACAACGTTAACTGCTTGGGGATGGAAGATCCTATCCTTCCTAGGTTTTGGCCTTGTCATAGTATTCAGCTGCTGCCTGTGCCTACAGTGTGGGCCGGCGATATGTGGACTGTGTGCCACATCGTGCATTGAACATTCCAGTTTTCTCTCAAATAGACAACGGAAGAGAGATGAACAAATTATGCTGCAAGAACAAACTGATCAATTTATGATGATCGATATATCATGAAGGGTCCGTAGGGAACAAGGAGGGAATGAGGAAATGTAGAATTTTATGGTCAAGTTGTGTTCCCTAGCGCGTACCCCACCGTCTCCATGTACGAGTTAAAGTGCATGTAACTTCCCTCCTGTATCA
Source organism: Lissotriton vulgaris (assembly GCF_964263255.1). Classification (NCBI taxonomy): domain Eukaryota; kingdom Metazoa; phylum Chordata; class Amphibia; order Caudata; family Salamandridae; genus Lissotriton; species Lissotriton vulgaris. The sequence continues at coordinate 272,366,653 of NC_141698.1, read as the reverse complement.
GCTATGAAGACGCAAATACATTTGCGTCCAACGTCAACATGTCCTCTTTCAGACCCACCCTGAATGGGTTGAATGGTCCGTTCCTAAGTATGCTATGCCAACGTCTTTTTGTAGTGTACTTCCACGTTTTTCAGCTCTAGTTGAGTAGGCCCTGAATTTCTGCCACCGAGCCTCTATTCTGGCTTCTGACTCCAGGGCCTCTGCCCAGGCTGCCTCTGCACCCGTGAACTCTGACTTACTTTCAGCGCGGCCTCTCGCGCTCAGCCCAGCCTGCTGCCTGCCAAGATTGACTATAACCTTCGAGTTATCTGTTCCGCTCCCCGAAAATACATTCCTGCCTGCTAGCTTCAGTAAACATCCCTCTTCAGCTACAGGGCCAAAGGGCCGACCTGTCTCTGTGCAAGTAATTCATAGCTTCTGTTGCCATGCTTCCATGGAAGGCCCATGCCCCCACGCTTCTCATACAGACACTCAGGCGCTTATGTACGCACTCACAGTCAGTATAGAATAGCTTCTGCCCTAGAGACCTTTCCGCCCAGATAGCTTAGTTCCTAAAACACCAGATATCAGATATGATAGAAGCACAAGTTGATCTGACATGCCAGACTTCTGTCTCTTTCCGTCAGTGTAAATGTCAAGCCCCCTGCACCCTCCAGCTTCACGTCAATCACACGTCATGCAGCTGCGCGCGCATCCAAGCTTCCGATTTCTGCTGACATTGCAACATTTCTGTTAGTGCCACCCTTTTGTGACACCTACCTGTGACGTTTCTAGCACACACCTCTAGTTCACGCCTTCTGATTACGTACTTGTAACACGTGTATACTGTTATCTTGTCTTCTCTCAGCTGTTACGCCCATTATGACTGTTTAGTATGACATGAATTAAGTATATAAGCTATGTATTGTCAATAAATTGTAGCGCGCGCTCACTCTATCCCTTCTGACACCCTTGTGGTGGTCAGAACATGATATTCTGGTCTAAGACCATTCCTTTTTGAGGAATAAAACCCCTATGAACTCTAACACCACGGACTCTGTTTTCTTTCTTTCCGATTGAGTTATTATTGATTAAGTACTTACCTGCATAGAAATTAAGAGAGTAAATTAATTATTTACGTCAGAACGGTGATGGATAAAACCCAGATCTTTTGACTGGATGTGAGTGTTTGATTGGTTCAGATGCTCCGTCCATCACCACCCCCTTTTGTACCGCTTTTGGCCGCCATAAGTGTGGCAGGGTATGCTCAGACGTGAGTCCCTTGCTCACTTTGCCACTGGATTCAAGCAAGCCAGGCTGAAGACGGCTGGAATGCCAGAAACCGGTCCTCGGAAGCTTGTTTCCGGTTCAGGGAAGGCATGGCTTGGCAGTTCGGGCTGGACTGTTCCCATGAGGCACAGGGTCAGACTGATTTGCATATAGCCATGTCTGAACTGGGGTGGCAGAGTGGGCTAAAGAACGGTGATGGATCAAACCCAGATCTTTTGACTGGATGTGAGTGTTTGATTGGTTCAGATGCTCCGTCCATCACCACCCCCTTTTGTACCGCTTTTGGCCGCCATAAGTGTGGCAGGGTATGCTCAGACGTGAGTCCCATGTTCACTTTGCCACTGGATTCAAGCAAGCCGGGCTGAAGACGGCTGGAATGCCAGAAACCGGTCCTCGGAAGCTTGTTTCCGGTCCAGGGAAGGCATGGCTTGGCAGTTCGGGCTGGACTGTTCCCATGAGGCACAGGGTCAGACTGATTTGCATATAGCCATGTCTGAACTGGGGTGGCAGAGTGGGCTAAAGAACGGTGATGGATCAAACCCAGATCTTTTGACTGGATGTGAGTGTTTGATTGGTTCAGATGCTCCGTCCATCACCACCCCCTTTTGTACCGGTTTTCTCCAGAAAGCAGTGGGGACCATTACAAAGGAAATCAAGCAAGCAGAACGGAGACTTTCACTAGGCCCAGCAGGAGACCTAACAATACCAACTCTTACAGCCTCTAATAGAGACTTAAATACAAACTCTTTGGGGATGGATGTTTATAGGAGGACCGCAGTGCCACTCTCAACTGTTGTGGTAATTAGTGACAAGGATGATGCTCCTGCAAAAGATAAATCAAATATGCTTGATTCCACCAATAGTCTAGGGGAGATTAGTCCTCCGCAAGTAACGGGGGGAAGATGAAGAGAGGTGGTGGGTTTAGGTTCTAAAATAAAAGAACAATTGCCGGTGACTAAAAAAAACAGACAATACCCGGTAATAGGGGGGAGGACCAGAAGGGGCCTGGGTAAAGGGCCAACATTAGCCGGGGTGGATACTTCTCTAATTAAAACCTGTAAATCAATAACGGAGGCTCTGGCCCATATTTTGGAGTGTTTAGATTGCATTGATACACAGATTGCCCTTGTGCTACAAGAACTAAATAATACGCCGGCTCAGGCACCACAGATGGTTGAGGCTGGTAAGTGGAGTAGCATAGCCCCCTCAACAAATGATGGAATTGCCCCGCAAAAAAACAATGTCCTTAAACCCCCTGCAAGAAGTCCCCTGTGTGGCCCCACCCATAGAGTGCCCTCCGAACACCAGGGAAAGGCCTCCCTGGGTAACAGTCCCCCCTAGGCAAAATCATAAGGCTAGGCAAGGAGAACAAAAGTCTTGTATCCATCACCCACTTATAGGACCCATTCAGCAACACCCACCGTATAATTCAAATATAGAGTACCCAGGACATTCTACTTCAAATAGGGAGGATGATAAAGTTACACTGGACCGGCCACAAGATTGTACGCCCTCTACCTGGGTTCTTACTGGAGTCCCTTATCTCCCACCAGGCCGTCAAGAAAACTGCCAAAGCCTTATTACTAAATCAGCTCATTGGTGTCATAGTAAAATAACACCTCAGATAAATATGTTAGATTATATTATCATGGCCAGGCGAGTGATTTGGGTGGGCCGTACAACAAAATCAGTTAAGGGAGACTGTGTGGTTCTCAATTTTAGGTACCCCAGCTTTGTGCGTTTCCTTCTGAAGTGCCTCAAGGACGCAGCAAGGAAGAAGGACCCCATAAGGGTCTATCCATTGGGTTTTTTCTATCCACCCAACAGCGGCAATATCCAGAACCAAAGGCCCCCTACCCGAGGCTCAAGAAATCATGCTTGTCTGCAGCAATTAGCGTTCACCCATCCCAACCGCTTTGAAACTCTATCAGGCCTTGCTGATATCGATGGACTCCTAGCTTATCCCAAAGAGGTCACTGAGGAAGGGGCAGCGCGCAGACAGGTAACATTCTAGGTAGCGTTATTAATGTGGCAGAAACTCCAGATTGAGGGCATGTCCCCTTAGTAGTTTCCACACCTTACCTCCCCATTAATAGATCTAGGGGCACAGATAACCGTGGGAATTTTAGCACTTGTGTCCAAATCATCTCATGGAATATCACAGGATTCCGCTCTAAGATTGGAAATGAGAAGTGGCTACAGCATATCAGAGGCTTTGACCTCATCTGCCTCCAGAAAACCTGGGTTAGAGAAGATATATTTATGGAGGGCTAACGCGGCTTCTCCGTCCTGGTTTCACTTTCCGCTGCAGGAAGGGCTAAGGCGGATTGCGCTTTTTAAGTCACTAAAATATAGAGCCATAAAAGTCGCTAGTATGAGCTCATCACCTTGGCATCAATTGATTATGAGCCATGATTTAGGTAAGGTCAAAATACTCCTGATGAATTGGTATCAGAGTATCTTTGATCCAAAAAATTGTAACGCTATTGAGACCCTTCAGCATGAGATAATGCAAATCGCTGGGAAATGGCAGCCTCTATTCATCATCTGGGTTGGGGACTTTAATTGCACAATTTGTAAGCGCAGTTTGCAACGTGTGTGTGGGCTGGAAGACATGGAGGGACAACCGCAACCTCATTTTATTTACTCACCCCAGGGAGAAGCCCTAAATTTTGTTTTAATAGGGAATGACTTAAGTCTCATAAATTGTTGGGCAAAGGATCTTTCATAACAGTGTCCCACTTATGTTGGATTTGGCAGGACTAGTTCCATTGATTTTATGTTAATATCCAGAAATTTCTTTAAGCTTGTTCTTGATTTTGTGGTAGAATTTCACTGCCTGAGTGACCATAACCCCTGATAGTCTCCCTGAATGTAAAGATCCGGGAACGGGAGGGTGATGATCGCCCGATCCAGTATCACCGGAACAAGGGAGTTAGGCTAAATTGGGGTAAAATCGATCCCTTCAAATTTGAAAGAGATATCATCAAAGATAACCTCACTTAGTTATGGGGTGTTTGAACCCAGACTTCCCCCCAGAGGAAGTTGTTCTGGAGTTTGGGTCACTATGCGCTGAGGTAGCTGCAAAGTTAACAAGGAGTTTTAAGCAGGCGGAATCTCATGAGGCCCGGTGGATTAACTCTGATTGTTCCAGGGCACACAAAGACTTAAAAAGGGCACTCCTTGTTACTCCCCGCAATAGAGACCTGGTCAAAGAAGCTGTAGGAGAGTAGGGTCTGCTTTCCTATGGTCACCCCACTTTTTGCTTTATGCTTCACTGGTTTTTGACTTAATGTGGCTGTGGGCTTGCTAATCAGACCCACAGCCCTGCTGTTCTCTCTCTAAATTCACAACCATGTACTTTAGGTACATCACCAATTGGGATTGGGTCACTTTTTGAGCCCCTGTACAGAGTACTATAGGTACCCAGGGCATAGGTACATCCAAGGCCTACCAGGGGCTGCAGCATATCTTTTGCCACCCCTGGCTGGCCATCCAAACTGACACAACTGGCTGATCACTCAGCTGGGGCAAGGTCGTGTAAACACCCCTTGCTTGGATATAGTATACCTATGTCTCAACCTATATCTGGACACATATGCACCTATAAATCACTCCTTTGGCAGGCTTTAACAATCCTGGAGGCAGAGTGCTTGGTTTCATGTGAGATGGAGCTCTAGCATGAGCTGAGCCTGTCTGCAGATTTCGGAACCATGTCCTTATAGCTGTTCTAAGATATTGCCATACCATATACTCTTAAGTGCATTATGAACCTTGTGGTTAAATGCTATCTGTGGTTTGGCTTTATCAAAACATGTCGTGTAAGGTGTCATACGCTTTGGAATACTACCCCCTCGCCAGTCCTGGTGATGGGGGTAGCATTCCACCCTTCTAGAGGGAGAAGACATGTTACTTTCCTTAAACGCGGCTAAAATCAACCAGAGCCTCAGCATCACAAAATGGATGCTGCTGCCACAGGCAGGAGTCTGGCCTCCTGCTGCTGACCGAAACTCCGGCAGGGGAGGCCTGGACAAAAGGTTTCCTGTCATAGGGAGGTGCTAGCACCACCCCAGACAGGAGATAGTGGATTGGGGCAGGGAGGGCTGAATGAAACTAGACACTGCCTGGGGTACACAAGGTGTCCCATGCATAGCCCAGTTCAAACCGGTGCTGGGGCACTCCAGCCCCAGCTCTGGTGTGAAACTGGACAAAGGGAAAGTGGTGTAACCACCCCCTCCCTGGGTCCCATCCATAGGAGGGACCTAGCAGGTAATCCATCCCCTTGATTTGGAATAAAGGTAGGAGCTGTGTCCTTAGACTTTAGATCATCCTGACTGAAACTCTGATACGAAACTCTGGACCCTTCGACATCCTACTCGATATAGAAGACTGAAGAATCTCCCTTGTGGTCAAGGAGTGACCACCCTGCACAAGCAGGCACCATCAGCGCTCAAAGGTTTTCTTTGTTGTTGCTCCCGCCGGAACTCGAACGACAGAGACCAACAAGAACCGGACTTCCAGACATCCAACAGCCCGATCCACAGCCACAGCAAAGCTGAGACCCGTGGAGGCGACGTGAGACGTGGGACCGGCCATCTTGGAAAGCCAGCGAAGTGCTTTCTGTGCAGCTCTCAAGGCACCCTCGATCTGTGCATTGTGGATTGAGAAGCCCCAGCCCCGAGCAGCTTTTGCACCAAAGATCACCTCTCCACACTCACCGAGTGCTGCGTGGGGCCCTTTTGCATTTTCCTGCTTGACGCGTCTGTCCGGTCACTTGCCCATTGGCTAGTGGCCTCTTTGACGACGAACCTACAAATTTTCACTGCTGGTCTGGTTGCTCCAGACTGGCCCTTGCTTCCCTGAAAAGGAGCAGCCCTGCTCCTGTAGAGATTTACATCCCTAGTGTCCTAGTTTTAAGTGGTTAAGTTCTAGTCCAGTCGGAAGACTTCCAAATCTGAAACTTTCTAACTTTTACGCACCATTGACTTCTATTGGTGCACGCGTGTGCTTATAGACACTGCACCCGCATACTGTGGGCCTCCCCCGTCCTAACTTCTGTTAGTCCAATGTAGCCCCAGCGATTTTCAAGGCCCTAGGCCTTACCATTGTTTGTGACGTGGTTCTTATACCACTATTTTAGTATATGGTTTTAGGGGCCACCAGGGCCTATCCACATTTGTGCAACTTTTGTATGTTATATGAAGTTCTTTGTTTAACGCTTGTGCTTCTGCCCTCATAAAGAGTACAGAGGATTATTCTAGTAATAAATACATATATTTTATAATATATAACTTGTGTGGTGTCCTTTCATTTGGTATTAAAGGGATTGCATATGGTAAACCAGCTGGCTTCACATGCCCTTTTGAGTTTAGCCTAAGACTGCTTTTGTCCATGCTACCAATAGGATAGCTGGTCTATAAGGTTGACTTACAACCAATCACCATAAGGGTCGATTTGGACTGGTGCAAGGTGTTCACTAGAATAGTGAACATCACATACCAGGCCAACTTCTCACAGTAGCAAGGCACAAATACAAAACAGTAATTTAGGTCAGGAAAGCAGAGCTGGGAAATTTAGCATGGGAAGACCTAGAGAGCGAAGGAGCCCTGAGAGACACAAACATTTTTGGGGAAATCATAAATCGCCCATTATTTAATGAAGAAGGTAGGCAGATGGATTCATTGATCAGGGGAGACACTTGGGTAGCCCATTTTAATGGAATCTTTAATCCCCAAACTAAAAGCGTTGATTATTACATAAGGGAGCGGCCCGCAGACTCAGCTGCAGCTACCAAACTCAGTTGATCTATTACAGTAGCCAAGGCAGAGGAGGCGTTAGTCCAGGGGTCTCGTCTGAAAGCACCAGGTCCTGATGGGGTCCCCCTTGACCTTTTTCAAAATATTCCAAACCTGTGGGCACCCGTCTTGACGAATGTTTTAAGGCAGTAATTTATGGCTCAATCCCCGCATCTTGGAGGGAGGCAATAGTGGTCCCTATTTTTAAAAAGGGTAATAGAAGTGACTCAGCTTGTTACAGACCAATTTCGCTCATTGATGTCACAGCCAAGGTATTGGACAGAGTTCTCCTAGTCCGATTAGAGACCCGGGCATCCTCCACAGGAGTGCTATCCAATACGTAATATGCTTCCAGAAGGGGACTTGGCACATCCGAGCAGGCTTTTGTAGTTCGGACTGGACTGTTCCCATGGGGCACAGGGTCAGAGCTGATTTGAATATCGCCATTGTCTAACCCAGGGTGGTGTGGAGTGCAAAAAAACAATGGATTTGGGCCCAGATCTTTGGACTGGGGTGAATGTGTGACATTGATCCACATTCGGTCCATCACCTGTTTTGTTTGCAATTGCCGCCATAAGTGCGCTGGGGATGCTCAGACGTGGGTCCCAGGCACTCCACACCACTTGGAGTCAAGCTAGCCGGGCTGATGAGAGGTGTTACCTCAAAACCGGTCCGGTCCTCGGATGCTTGATTCCGTTCTGGGAAGGACATGGCTTTTGTAGTTCGGACTGGACTGTTCCCATGGGGCACAGGGTCAGAGCTGATTTGCATATCGCCATTGTCTAACCCAGGGTGGTGTGGAGTGCAAAAAAACGATGGATTTGGGCCCAGATCTTTGGACTGGGGTGAATGTGTGACATTGATCCACATTCGGTCCATCACCTGTTTTGTTTGCAATTGCCGCCATAAGTGCGCTGGGGATGCTCGGACGTGGGTCCCAGGCACTCCACACCACTTGGAGTGAAGCTAGCTGGGCTGATGAGAGGTGTTACCTCGAAACCGGTCCGGTCCTCGGATGCTTGATTCCGTTCTGGGAAGGACATGGCTTTTGTAGTTCGGACTGGACTGTTCCCATGGGGCACAGGGTCAGAGCTGATTTGCATATCGCCATTGTCTAACCCAGGGTGGTGTGGAGTGCAAAAAAACGATGGATTTGGGCCCAGATCTTTGGACTGGGCTGAATGTGTGACATTGATCCACATTCGGTCCATCACCTGTTTTGTTTGCAATTGCCGCCATAAGTGCGCTGGGGATGCTCAGACGTGGGTCCCAGGCACTCCACACCACTTGGAGTCAAGCTAGCCGGGCTGATGAGAGGTGTTACCTCGAAACCGGTCCGGTCCTCGGATGCTTGATTCCGTTCTGGGAAGGACATGGCTTTTGTAGTCCGGACTGGACTGTTCCCATTGGGCACAGGGTCAGAGCTGATTTGCATATCGCCATTGTCTAACCCAGGGTGGTGTGGAGTGCAAAAAAATGATGGATTTGGGCCCAGATCTTTGGACTGGGGTGAATGTGTGACATTGATCCACATTCGGTCCATCACCTGTTTTGTTTGCAATTGCCGCCATAAGTGCGCTGGGGATGCTCAGACATGGGTCCCAGGCACTCCACACCACTTGGAGTCAAGCTAGCCGGGCTGATGAGAGGTGTTACCTCGAAACCGGTCCGGTCCTCGGATGCTTGATTCCGTTCTGGGAAGGACATGGCTTTTGTAGTTCGGACTGGACTGTTCCCATGGGGCACAGGGTCAGAGCTGATTTGCATATCGCCATTGTCTAACCCAGGGTGGTGTGGAGTGCAAAAAAACGATGGATTTGGGCCCAGATCTTTGGACTGGGGTGAATGTGTGACATTGATCCACATTCGGTCCATCACCTGTTTTGTTTGCAATTGCCGCCATAAGTGCGCTGGGGATGCTCAGACATGGGTCCCAGGCACTCCACACCACTTGGAGTCAAGCTAGCCGGGCTGATGAGAGGTGTTACCTCGAAACCGTTCCGGTCCTCGGATGCTTGATTCCGTTCTGGGAAGGACATGGCTTTTGTAGTTCTGACTGGACTGTTCCCATGGGGCACAGGGTCAGAGCTGATTTGCATATCGCCATTGTCTAACCCAGGGTGGTGTGGAGTGCAAAAAAACGATGGATTTGGGCCCAGATCTTTGGCTGGGGTGAATGTGTGACATTGATCCACATTCGGTCCATCACCTGTTTTGTTTGCAATTGCCGCCATAAGTGCGCTGGGGATGCTCAGACGTGGGTCCCAGGCACTCCACACCACTTGGAGTCAAGCTAGCCGGGCTGATGAGAGGTGTTACCTCGAAACCGGTCCGGTCCTCGGATGCTTGATTCCATTCTGGGAAGCACATGGCTTTTGTAGTTCGGACTGGACTGTTCCCATGGGGCACAGGGTCAGAGCTGATTTGCATATCGCCATTGTCTAACCCAGGGTGGTGTGGAGTGCAAAAAAACGATGGATTTGGGCCCAGATCTTTGGACTGGGGTGAATGTGTGACATTGATCCACATTCGGTCCATCACCTGTTTTGTTTGCAATTGCCGCCATAAGTGCGCTGGGGATGCTCAGACGTGGGTCCCAGGCACTCCACACCACTTGGAGTCAAGCTAGCCGGGCTGATGAGAGGTGTTACCTCGAAACCGGTCCGGTCCTCGGATGCTTGATTCCGTTCTGGGAAGGACATGGCTTTTGTAGTTCGGACTGGACTGTTCCCATGGGGCACAGGGTCAGAGCTGATTTGCATATCGCCATTGTCTAACCCAGGGTGGTGTGGAGTGCAAAAAAACGATGGATTTGGGCCCAGATCTTTGGACTGGGGTGAATGTGTGACATTGATCCACATTCGGTCCATCACCTGTTTTGTTTGCAATTGCCGCCATAAGTGCGCTGGGGATGCTCAGACGTGGGTCCCAGGCACTCCACACCACTTGGAGTCAAGCTAGCCGGGCTGATGAGAGATGTTACCTCGAAACCGGTCCGGTCCTCGGATGCTTGATTCCGTTCTGGGAAGGACATGGCTTTTGTAGTTCGGACTGGACTGTTCCCATGGGGCACAGGGTCAGAGCTGATTTGCATATCGCCATTGTCTAACCCAGGGTGGTGTGGAGTGCAAAAAAACGATGGATTTGGGCCCAGATCTTTGGACTGGGCTGAATGTGTGACATTGATCCACATTCGGTCCATCACCTGTTTTGTTTGCAATTGCCGCCATAAGTGCGCTGGGGATGCTCAGACGTGGGTCCCAGGCACTCCACACCACTTGGAGTCAAGCTAGCCGGGCTGATGAGAGGTGTTACCTCGAAACCGGTCCGGTCCTCGGATGCTTGATTCCGTTCTGGGAAGGACATGGCTTTTGTAGTCCGGACTGGACTGTTCCCATGGGGCACAGGGTCAGAGCTGATTTGCATATCGCCATTGTCTAACCCAGGGTGGTGTGGAGTGCAAAAAAACGATGGATTTGGGCCCAGATCTTTGGACTGGGGTGAATGTGTGACATTGATCCACATTCGGTCCATCACCTGTTTTGTTTGCAATTGCCGCCATAAGTGCGCTGGGGATGCTCAGACGTGGGTCCCAGGCACTCCACACCACTTGGAGTCAAGCTAGCCGGGCTGATGAGAGGTGTTACCTCGAAACCGGTCCGGTCCTCGGATGCTTGATTCCGTTCTGGGAAGGACATGGCTTTTGTAGTTCGGACTGGACTGTTCCCATGGGGCACAGGGTCAGAGCTGATTTGCATATCGCCATTGTCTAACCCAGGGTGGTGTGGAGTGCAAAAAAACGATGGATTTGGGCCCAGATCTTTGGACTGGGCTGAATGTGTGACATTGATCCACATTCGGTCCATCACCTATTTTGTTTGCAATTGCCGCCATAAGTGCGCTGGGGATGCTCAGACGTGGGTCCCAGGCACTCCACACCACTTGGAGTCAAGCTAGCCGGGCTGATGAGAGGTGTTACCTCGAAACCGGTCCGGTCCTCGGATGCTTGATTCCGTTCTGGGAAGGACATGGCTTTTGTAGTCCGGACTGGACTGTTCCCATGGGGCACAGGGTCAGAGCTGATTTGCATATCGCCATTGTCTAACCCAGGGTGGTGTGGAGTGCAAAAAAACGATGGATTTGGGCCCAGATCTTTGGACTGGGGTGAATGTGTGACATTGATCCACATTCGGTCCATCACCTGTTTTGTTTGCAATTGCCGCCATAAGTGCGCTGGGGATGCTCAGACGTGGGTCCCAGGCACTCCACACCACTTGGAGTCAAGCTAGCCGGGCTGATGAGAGGTGTTACCTCGAAACCGGTCCGGTCCTCGGATGCTTGATTCCGTTCTGGGAAGGACATGGCTTTTGTAGTTCGGACTGGACTGTTCCCATGGGGCACAGGGTCAGAGCTGATTTGCATATCGCCATTGTCTAACCCAGGGTGGTGTGGAGTGCAAAAAAACGATGGATTTGGGCCCAGATCTTTGGACTGGGGTGAATGTGTGACATTGATCCACATTCGGTCCATCACCTGTTTTGTTTGCAATTGCCGCCATAAGTGCGCTGGGGATGCTCAGACGTGGGTCCCAGGCACTCCACACCACTTGGAGTCAAGCTAGCCGGGCTGATGAGAGGTGTTACCTCGAAACCGTTCCGGTCCTCGGATGCTTGATTCCGTTCTGGGAAGGACATGGCTTTTGTAGTTCTGACTGGACTGTTCCCATGGGGCACAGGGTCAGAGCTGATTTGCATATCGCCATTGTCTAACCCAGGGTGGTGTGGAGTGCAAAAAAACGATGGATTTGGGCCCAGATCTTTGGACTGGGGTGAATGTGTGACATTGATCCACATTCGGTCCATCACCTGTTTTGTTTGCAATTGCCGCCATAAGTGCGCTGGGGATGCTCAGACGTGGGTCCCAGGCACTCCACACCACTTGGAGTCAAGCTAGCCGGGCTGATGAGAGGTGTTACCTCGAAACCGGTCCGGTCCTCGGATGCTTGATTCCGTTCTGGGAAGGACATGGCTTTTGTAGTTCGGACTGGACTGTTCCCATGGGGCACAGGGTCAGAGCTGATTTGCATATCACCATTGTCTAACCCAGGGTGGTGTGGAGTGCAAAAAAACGATGGATTTGGCCCCAGATCTTTGGACTGGGGTGAATGTGTGACATTGATCCACATTCGGTCCATCACCTGTTTTGTTTGCAATTGCCGCCATAAGTGCGCTGGGGATGCTCAGACGTGGGTCCCAGGCACTCCACACCACTTGGAGTCAAGCTAGCCGGGCTGATGAGAGGTGTTACCTCGAAACCGGTCCGGTCCTCGGATGCTTGATTCCGTTCTGGGAAGGACATGGCTTTTGTAGTTCAAACTGGACTGTTCCCATGGGGCACAGGGTCAGAGCTGATTTGCATATCGCCATTGTCTAACCCAGGGTGGTGTGGAGTGCAAAAAAACGATGGATTTGGGCCCAGATCTTTGGACTGGGGTGAATGTGTGACATTGATCCACATTCGGTCCATCGCCTGTTTTGTTTGCAATTGCCGCCATAAGTGCGCTGGGGATGCTCAGACGTGGGTCCCAGGCACTCCACACCACTTGGAGTCAAGCTAGCCGGGCTGATGAGAGGTGTTACCTCGAAACCGGTCCGGTCCACGATGCTTGATTCCGTTCTGGGAAGGACATGGCTTTTGTAGTTCGGACTGGACTGTTCCCATGGGGCACAGGGTCAGAGCTGATTTGCATATCGCCATTGTCTAACCCAGGGTGGTGTGGAGTGCAAAAAAACGATGGATTTGGGCCCAGATCTTTGGACTGGGGTGAATGTGTGACATTGACCCACATTCGGTCCATCACCTGTTTTGTTTGCAATTGCCGCCATAAGTGCGCTGGGGATGCTCAGACGTGGGTCCCAGGCACTCCACACCACTTGGAGTCAAGCTAGCCGGGCTGATGAGAGGTGTTACCTCGAAACCGGTCCGGTCCTCGGATGCTTGATTCCGTTCTGGGAAGGACATGGCTTTTCTAGTTCGGACTGGACTGTTCCCATGGGGCACAGGGTCAGAGCTGATTTGCATATCGCCATTGTCTAACCCAGGGTGGTGTGGAGTGCAAAAAAACGATGGATTTCGGCCCAGATCTTTGGACTGGGGTGAATGTGTGACATTGACCCACATTCGGTCCATCACCTGTTTTGTTTGCAATTGCCGCCATAAGTGCGCTGGGGATGCTCAGACGTGGGTCCCAGGCACTCCACACCACTTGGAGTCAAGCTAGCCGGGCTGATGAGAGGTGTTACCTCGAAACCGGTCCGGTCCTCGGATGCTTGATTCCGTTCTGGGAAGGACATGGCTTTTGTAGTTCGGACTGGACTGTTCCCATGGGGCACAGGGTCAGAGCTGATTTGCATATCGCCATTGTCTAACCCAGGGTGGTGTGGAGTGCAAAAAAACGATGGATTTGGGCCCAGATCTTTGGACTGGGGTGAATGTGTGACATTGATCCACATTCGGTCCATCACCTGTTTTGTTTGCAATTGCCGCCATAAGTGCGCTGGGGATGCTCAGACGTGGGTCCCAGGCACTCCACACCACTTGGAGTCAAGCTAGCCGGGCTGATGAGAGGTGTTACCTCGAAACCGGTCCGGTCCTCGGATGCTTGATTCCGTTCTGGGAAGGACATGGCTTTTGTAGTTCGGACTGGACTGTTCCCATGGGGCACAGGGTCAGAGCTGATTTGCATATCGCCATTGTCTAACCCAGGGTGGTGTGGAGTGCAAAAAAACGATGGATTTGGGCCCAGATCTTTGGACTGGGGTGAATGTGTGACATTGATCCACATTCGGTCCATCACCTGTTTTGTTTGCAATTGCCGCCATAAGTGCGCTGGGGATGCTCAGACGTGGGTCCCAGGCACTCCACACCACTTGGAGTCAAGCTAGCCGGGCTGAGTGCAAAAAAACGATGGATTTGGGCCCAGATCTTTGGCTGGGGTGAATGTGTGACATTGATCCACATTCGGTCCATCACCTGTTTTGTTTGCAATTGCCGCCATAAGTGCGCTGGGGATGCTCAGACGTGGGTCCCAGGCACTCCACACCACTTGGAGTCAAGCTAGCCGGGCTGATGAGAGGTGTTACCTCGAAACCGGTCCGGTCCTCGGATGCTTGATTCCGTTCTGGGAAGCACATGGCTTTTGTAGTTCGGACTGGACTGTTCCCATGGGGCACAGGGTCAGAGCTGATTTGCATATCGCCATTGTCTAACCCAGGGTGGTGTGGAGTGCAAAAAAACGATGGATTTGGGCCCAGATCTTTGGACTGGGGTGAATGTGTGACATTGATCCACATTCGGTCCATCACCTGTTTTGTTTGCAATTGCCACCATAAGTGCGCTGGGGATGCTCAGACGTGGGTCCCAGGCACTCCACACCACTTGGAGTCAAGCTAGCCGGGCTGATGAGAGGTGTTACCTCGAAACCGGTCCGGTCCTCGGATGCTTGATTCCGTTCTGGGAAGGACATGGCTTTTGTAGTTCGGACTGGACTGTTCCCATGGGGCACAGGGTCAGAGCTGATTTGCATATCGCCATTGTCTAACCCAGGGTGGTGTGGAGTGCAAAAAAACGATGGATTTGGGCCCAGATCTTTGGACTGGGCTGAATGTGTGACATTGATCCACATTCGGTCCATCACCTGTTTTGTTTGCAATTGCCGCCATAAGTGCGCTGGGGATGCTCAGACGTGGGTCCCAGGCACTCCACACCACTTGGAGTCAAGCTAGCCGGGCTGATGAGAGGTGTTACCTCGAAACCGGTCCGGTCCTCGGATGCTTGATTCCGTTCTGGGAAGGACATGGCTTTTGTAGTCCGGACTGGACTGTTCCCATGGGGCACAGGGTCAGAGCTGATTTGCATATCGCCATTGTCTAACCCAGGGTGGTGTGGAGTGCAAAAAAACGATGGATTTGGGCCCAGATCTTTGGACTGGGGTGAATGTGTGACATTGATCCACATTCGGTCCATCACCTGTTTTGTTTGCAATTGCCGCCATAAGTGCGCTGGGGATGCTCAGACGTGGGTCCCAGGCACTCCACAACACTTGGAGTCAAGCTAGCCGGGCTGATGAGAGGTGTTACCTCGAAACCGGTCCGGTCCTCGGATGCTTGATTCCGTTCTGGGAAGGACATGGCTTTTGTAGTTCGGACTGGACTGTTCCCATGGGGCACAGGGTCAGAGCTGATTTGCATATCGCCATTGTCTAACCCAGGGTGGTGTGGAGTGCAAAAAAACGATGGATTTGGGCCCAGATCTTTGGACTGGGGTGAATGTGTGACATTGATCCACATTCGGTCCATCACCTGTTTTGTTTGCAATTGCCGCCATAAGTGCGCTGGGGATGCTCAGACGTGGGTCCCAGGCACTCCACACCACTTGGAGTCAAGCTAGCCGGGCTGATGAGAGGTGTTACCTCGAAACCGTTCCGGTCCTCGGATGCTTGATTCCGTTCTGGGAAGGACATGGCTTTTGTAGTTCTGACTGGACTGTTCCCATGGGGCACAGGGTCAGAGCTGATTTGCATATCGCCATTGTCTAACCCAGGGTGTTGTGGAGTGCAAAAAAACGATGGATTTGGGCCCAGATCTTTGGACTGGGGTGAATGTGTGACATTGATCCACATTCGGTCCATCACCTGTTTTGTTTGCAATTGCCGCCATAAGTGCGCTGGGGATGCTCAGACGTGGGTCCCAGGCACTCCACACCACTTGGAGTCAAGCTAGCCGGGCTGATGAGAGGTGTTACCTCGAAACCGGTCCGGTCCTCGGATGCTTGATTCCGTTCTGGGAAGGACATGGCTTTTGTAGTTCGGACTGGACTGTTCCCATGGGGCACAGGGTCAGAGCTGATTTGCATATCACCATTGTCTAACCCAGGGTGGTGTGGAGTGCAAAAAAACGATGGATTTGGCCCCAGATCTTTGGACTGGGGTGAATGTGTGACATTGATCCACATTCGGTCCATCACTTGTTTTGTTTGCAATTGCCGCCATAAGTGCGCTGGGGATGCTCAGACGTGGGTCCCAGGCACTCCACACCACTTGGAGTCAAGCTAGCCGGGCTGATGAGAGGTGTTACCTCGAAACCGGTCCGGTCCTCGGATGCTTGATTCCGTTCTGGGAAGGACATGGCTTTTGTAGTTCAAACTGGACTGTTCCCATGGGGCACAGGGTCAGAGCTGATTTGCATATCGCCATTGTCTAACCCAGGGTGGTGTGGAGTGCAAAAAAACGATGGATTTGGGCCCAGATCTTTGGACTGGGGTGAATGTGTGACATTGATCCACATTCGGTCCATCACCTGTTTTGTTTGCAATTGCCGCCATAAGTGCGCTGGGGATGCTCAGACGTGGGTCCCAGGCACTCCACACCACTTGGAGTCAAGCTAGCCGGGCTGATGAGAGGTGTTACCTCGAAACCGGTCCGGTCCTCGGATGCTTGATTCCGTTCTGGGAAGGACATGGCTTTTGTAGTTCGGACTGGACTGTTCCCATGGGGCACAGGGTCAGAGCTGATTTGCATATCGCCATTGTCTAACCCAGGGTGGTGTGGAGTGCAAAAAAACGATGGATTTGGGCCCAGATCTTTGGACTGGGGTGAATGTGTGACATTGACCCACATTCGGTCCATCACCTGTTTTGTTTGCAATTGCCGCCATAAGTGCGCTGGGGATGCTCAGACGTGGGTCCCAGGCACTCCACACCACTTGGAGTCAAGCTAGCCGGGCTGATGAGAGGTGTTACCTCGAAACCGGTCCGGTCCTCGGATGCTTGATTCCGTTCTGGGAAGGACATGGCTTTTGTAGTTCGGACTGGACTGTTCCCATGGGGCACAGGGTCAGAGCTGATTTGCATATCGCCATTGTCTAACCCAGGGTGGTGTGGAGTGCAAAAAAACGATGGATTTGGGCCCAGATCTTTGGACTGGGGTGAATGTGTGACATTGATCCACATTCGGTCCATCACCTGTTTTGTTTGCAATTGCCGCCATAAGTGCGCTGGGGATGCTCAGACGTGGGTCCCAGGCACTCCACACCACTTGGAGTCAAGCTAGCCGGGCTGATGAGAGGTGTTACCTCGAAACCGGTCCGGTCCTCGGATGCTTGATTCCGTTCTGGGAAGGACATGGCTTTTGTAGTTCGGACTGGACTGTTCCCATGGGGCACAGGGTCAGAGCTGATTTGCATATCGCCATTGTCTAACCCAGGGTGGTGTGGAGTGCAAAAAAACGATGGATTTGGGCCCAGATCTTTGGACTGGGGTGAATGTGTGACATTGATCCACATTCGGTCCATCACCTGTTTTGTTTGCAATTGCCGCCATAAGTGCGCTGGGGATGCTCAGACGTGGGTCCCAGGCACTCCACACCACTTGGAGTCAAGCTAGCCGGGCTGATGAGAGGTGTTACCTCGAAACCGGTCCGGTCCTCGGATGCTTGATTCCGTTCTGGGAAGGACATGGTTTTTGTAGTCCGGACTGGACTGTTCCCATGGGGCACAGGGTCAGAGCTGATTTGCATATCGCCATTGTCTAACCCAGGGTGGTGTGGAGTGCAAAAAAACGATGGATTTGGGCCCAGATCTTTGGACTGGGGTGAATGTGTGACATTGATCCACATTCGGTCCATCACCTGTTTTGTTTGTAATTGCCGCCATAAGTGCGCTGGGGATGCTCAGACGTGGGTCCCAGGCACTCCACATCACTTGGAGTCAAGCTAGCCGGGCTGATGAGAGGTGTTACCTCGAAACCGGTCCGGTCCTCAGATGCTTGAATCCGTTCTGGGAAGGACATGGCTTTTGTAGTTCGGACTGGACTGTTCCCATAGGGCACAGGGTCAGAGCTGATTTGCATATCGCCATTGTCTAACCCAGGGTGGTGTGGAGTGCAAAAAAACGATGGATTTGGGCCCAGATCTTTGGACTGGGGTGAATGTATGACATTGATCCACATTCGGTCCATCACCTGTTTTGTTTGCAATTGCCGCCATAAGTGCGCTGGGGATGCTCAGACGTGGGTCCCAGGCACTCCACACCACTTGGAGTCAAGCTAGCCGGGCTGATGAGAGGTGTTACCTCGAAACCGTTCCGGTCCTCGGATGCTTGATTCCGTTCTGGGAAGGACATGGCTTTTGTAGTTCTGACTGGACTGTTCCCATGGGGCACAGGGTCAGAGCTGATTTGCATATCGCCATTGTCTAACCCAGGGTGGTGTGGAGTGCAAAAAAACGATGGATTTGGGCCCAGATCTTTGGACTGGGGTGAATGTGTGACATTGATCCACATTCGGTCCATCACCTGTTTTGTTTGCAATTGCCGCCATAAGTGCGCTGGGGATGCTCAGACGTGGGTCCCAGGCACTCCACACCACTTGGAGTCAAGCTAGCCGGGCTGATGAGAGGTGTTACCTCGAAACCGGTCCGGTCCTCGGATGCTTGATTCCGTTCTGGGAAGGACATGGCTTTTGTAGTTCGGACTGGACTGTTCCCATGGGGCACAGGGTCAGAGCTGATTTGCATATCGCCATTGTTTAACCCAGGGTGGTGTGGAGTGCAAAAAAACGATGGATTTGGGCCCAGATCTTTGGACTGGGGTGAATGTGTGACATTGATCCACATTCGGTCCATCACCTGTTTTGTTTGCAATTGCCGCCATAAGTGCACTGGGGATGCTCAGACGTGGGTCCCAGGCACTCCACACCACTTGGAGTCAAGCTAGCCGGGCTGATGAGAGGTGTTACCTCGAAACCGGTCCGGTCCTCGGATGCTTGATTCCGTTCTGGGAAGGACATGGCTTTTGTAGTTCCGACTGGACTGTTCCCATGGGGCACAGGGTCAGAGCTGATTTGCATATTGCCATTGTCTAACCCAGGGTGGTGTGGAGTGCAAAAAAACGATGGATTTGGGCCCAGATCTTTGGACTGGGGTGAATGTGTGACATTGATCCACATTCGGTCCATCACCTGTTTTGTTTGCAATTGCCGCCATAAGTGCGCTGGGGATGCTCAGACGTGGGTCCCAGGCACTCCACACCACTTGGAGTCAAGCTAGCCGGGCTGATGAGAGGTGTTACCTCGAAACCGGTCCGGTCCTCGGATGCTTGATTCCGTTCTGGGAAGGACATGGCTTTTGTAGTTCCGACTGGACTGTTCCCATGGGGCACAGGGTCAGAGCTGATTTGCATATCGCCATTGTCTAACCCAGGGTGGTGTGGAGTGCAAAAAAACGATGGATTTGGGCCCAGATCTTTGGACTGGGCTGAATGTGTGACATTGATCCACATTCGGTCCATCACCTGTTTTGTTTGCAATTGCCGCCATAAGTGCGCTGGGGATGCTCAGACGTGGGTCCCAGGCACTCCACACCACTTGGAGTCAAGCTAGCCGGGCTGATGAGAGGTGTTACCTCGAAACCGGTCCGGTCCTCGGATGCTTGATTCCGTTTTGGGAAGGACATGGCTTTTGTAGTTCGGACTGGACTGTTCCCATGGGGCACAGGGTCAGAGCTGATTTGCATATCGCCATTGTCTAACCCAGGGTGGTGTGGAGTGCAAAAAAACGATGGATTTGGGCCCAGATCTTTGGACTGGGGTGAATGTGTGACATTGATCCACATTCGGTCCATCACCTGTTTTGTTTGCAATTGCCGCCATAAGTGCGCTGGGGATGCTCAGACGTGGGTCCCAGGCACTCCACACCACTTGGAGTCAAGCTAGCCGGGCTGATGAGAGGTGTTACCTCGAAACCGGTCCGGTCCTCGGATGCTTGATTCCGTTCTGGGAAGGACATGGCTTTTGTAGTTCGGACTGGACTGTTCCCATGGGGCACAGGGTCAGAGCTGATTTGCATATCGCCATTGTCTAACCCAGGGTGGTGTGGAGTGCAAAAAAACGATGGATTTGGGCCCAGATCTTTGGACTGGGGTGAATGTGTGACATTGATCCACATTCGGTCCATCACCTGTTTTGTTTGCAATTGCCGCCATAAGTGCGCTGGGGATGCTCAGACGTGGGTCCCAGGCACTCCACACCACTTGGAGTCAAGCTAGCCGGGCTGATGAGAGGTGTTACCTCGAAACCGGTCCGGTCCTCGGATGCTTGATTCCGTTCTGGGAAGGACATGGCTTTTGTAGTTCGGACTGGACTGTTCCCATGGGGCACAGGGTCAGAGCTGATTTGCATATCGCCATTGTCTAACCCAGGGTGGTGTGGAGTGCAAAAAAACGATGGATTTGGGCCCAGATCTTTGGACTGGGGTGAATGTGTGACATTGATCCACATTCGGTCCATCACCTGTTTTGTTTGCAATTGCCGCCATAAGTGCGCTGGGGATGCTCAGACGTGGGTCCCAGGCACTCCACACCACTTGGAGTCAAGCTAGCCGGGCTGATGAGAGGTGTTACCTCGAAACCGGTCCGGTCCTCGGATGCTTGATTCCGTTCTGGGAAGGACATGGCTTTTGTAGTCCGGACTGGACTGTTCCCATGGGGCACAGGGTCAGAGCTGATTTGCATATCGCCATTGTCTAACCCAGGGTGGTGTGGAGTGCAAAAAAACGATGGATTTGGGCCCAGATCTTTGGACTGGGGTGAATGTGTGACATTGATCCACATTCGGTCCATCACCTGTTTTGTTTGCAATTGCCGCCATAAGTGCGCTGGGGATGCTCAGACGTGGGTCCCAGGCACTCCACACCACTTGGAGTCAAGCTAGCCGGGCTGATGAGAGGTGTTACCTCGAAACCGGTCTTGTCCTCGGATGCTTGATTCCGTTCTGGGAAGGACATGGCTTTTGTAGTTCGAACTGGACTGTTCCCATGGGGCACAGGGTCAGAGCTGATTTGAATATCGCCATTGTCTAACCCAGGGTGGTGTGGAGTGCAAAAAAACGATGGATTTGGGCCCAGATCTTTGGACTGGGGTGAATGTGTGACATTGATCCACATTCGGTCCATCACCTGTTTTGTTTGCAATTGCAGCCATAAGTGCGCTGGGGATGCTCAGACGTGGGTCCCAGGCACTCCACACCACTTGGAGTCAAGCTAGCCGGGCTGATGAGAGGTGTTACCTCGAAACCGGTCCGGTCCTCGGATGCTTGATTCCGTTCTGGGAAGGACATGGCTTTTGTAGTTCGGACTGGACTGTTCCCATGGGGCACAGGGTCAGAGCTGATTTGCATATCGCCCTTGTCTAACCCAGGGTGGTGTGGAGTGCAAAAAAACGATGGATTTGGGCCCAGATCTTTGGACTGGGGTGAATGTGTGACATTGATCCACATTCGGTCCATCACCTGTTTTGTTTGCAATTGCCGCCATAAGTGCGCTGGGGATGCTCAGACGTGGGTCCCAGGCACTCCACACCACTTGGAGTCAAGCTAGCCGGGCTGATGAGAGGTGTTACCTCGAAACCGGTCCGGTCCTCGGATGCTTGATTCCGTTCTGGGAAGGACATGGCTTTTGTAGTTCGGACTGGACTGTTCCCATGGGGCACAGGGTCAGAGCTGATTTGCATATCGCCATTGTCTAACCCAGGGTGGTGTGGAGTGCAAAAAAACGATGGATTTGGGCCCAGATCTTTGGACTGGGGTGAATGTGTGACATTGATCCACATTCGGTCCATCACCTGTTTTGTTTGCAATTGCCGCCATAAGTGCGCTGGGGATGCTCAGACGTGGGTCCCAGGCACTCCACACCACTTGGAGTCAAGCTAGCCGGGCTGATGAGAGGTGTTACCTCGAAACCGGTCCGGTCCTCGGATGCTTGATTCCGTTCTGGGAAGGACATGGCTTTTGTAGTTCGGACTGGACTGTTCCCATGGGGCACAGGGTCGGAGCTGATTTGCATATCGCCATTGTCTAACCCAGGGTGGTGTGGAGTGCAAAAAAACGATGGATTTGGGCCCAGATCTTTGGACTGGGGTGAATGTGTGACATTGATCCACATTCGGTCCATCACCTGGTATGTTTGCAATTGCCGCCATAAGTGCGCTGGGGATGCTCAGACGTGGGTCCCAGGCACTCCACACCACTTGGAGTCAAGCTAGCCGGGCTGATGAGAGGTGTGACCTCGAAACCGGTCCGGTCCTCGGATGCTTGATTCCGTTCTGGGAAGGACATAGCTTTTGTAGTTCGAACTGGACTGTTCCCATGGGGCACAGGGTCAGAGCTGATTTGCATATCGCCATTGTCTAACCCAGGGTGGTGTGGAGTGCAAAAAAACGATGGATTTGGGCCCAGATCTTTGGACTGGGGTGAATGTGTGACATTGATCCACATTCGGTCCATCACCTGTTTTGTTTGCAATTGCCGCCATAAGTGCGCTGGGGATGCTCAGACGTGGGTCCCAGGCACTCCACACCACTTGGAGTCAAGCTAGCCGGGCTGATGAGAGGTGTTACCTCGAAACCGGTCCGGTCCTCAGATGCTTGATTCCGTTCTGGGAAGGACATGGCTTTTGTAGTTCGGACTGGACTGTTCCCATGGGGCACAGGGTCAGAGCTGATTTGCATATCGCCATTGTCTAACCCAGGGTGGTGTGGAGTGCAAAAAAACGATGGATTTGGACCCAGATCTTTGGACTGGGGTGAATGTGTGACATTGATCCACATTCGGTCCATCACCTGTTTTGTTTGCAATTGCCGCCATAAGTGCGCTGGGGATGCTCAGACGTGGGTCCCAGGCACTCCACACCACTTGGAGTCAAGCTAGCCGGGCTGATGAGAGGTGTTATCTCGAAACCGGTCCGGTCCTCGGATGCTTGATTCCGTTCTGGGAAGGACATGGCTTTTGTAGTTCGGACTGGACTGTTCCCATGGGGCACAGGGTCAGAGCTGATTTGCATATCGCCATTGTCTAACCCAGGGTGGTGTGGAGTGCAAAAAAAACGATGGATTTGGGCCCAGATCTTTGGACTGGGGTGAATGTGTGACATTGATCCACATTCGGTCCAACACCTGTTTTGTTTGCAATTGCCGCCATAAGTGCGCTGGGGATGCTCAGACGTGGGTCCCAGGCACTCCACACCACTTGGAGTCAAGCTAGCCGGGCTGATGAGAGGTTTTACCTCGAAACCGGTCCGGTCCTCGGATGCTTGATTCCGTTCTGGGAAGGACATGGCTTTTGTAGTTCGGACTGGACTGTTCCCATGGGGCACAGGGTCAGAGCTGATTTGCATATCGCCATTGTCTAACCCAGGGTGGTGTGGAGTGCAAAAAAACGATGGATTTGGGCCCAGATCTTTGGACTGGGGTGAATGTGTGACATTGATCCACATTCGGTCCATCACCTGTTTTGTTTGCAATTGCCGCCATAAGTGCGCTGGGGATGCTCAGACGTGGGTCCCAGGCACTCCACACCACTTGGAGTCAAGCTAGCCGGGCTGATGAGAGGTGTTACCTCGAAACCGGTCCGGTCCTCGGATGCTTGATTCCGTTCTGGGAAGGACATGGCTTTTGTAGTTCGGACTGGACTGTTCCCATGGGGCACAGGGTCAGAGCTGATTTGCATATCGCCATTGTCTAACCCAGGGTGGTGTGGAGTGCAAAAAAACGATGGATTTGGGCCCAGATCTTTGGACTGGGGTGAATGTGTGACATTGATCCACATTCGGTCCATCACCTGTTTTGTTTGCAATTGCCGCCATAAGTGCGCTGGGGATGCTCAGACGTGGGTCCCAGGCACTCCACACCACTTGGAGTCAAGCTAGCCGGGCTGATGAGAGGTGTTACCTCGAAACCGGTCCGGTCCTCGGATGCTTGATTCCGTTCTGGGAAGGACATGGCTTTTGTAGTCCGGACTGGACTGTTCCCATGGGGCACAGGGTCAGAGCTGATTTGCATATCGCCATTGTCTAACCCAGGGTGGTGTGGAGTGCAAAAAAACGATGGATTTGGGCCCAGATCTTTGGACTGGGGTGAATGTGTGACATTGATCCACATCCGGTCCATCACCTGTTTTGTTTGCAATTGCCGCCATAAGTGCGCTGGGGATGCTCAGACGTGGGTCCCAGGCACTCCACACCACTTGGAGTCAAGCTAGCCGGGCTGATGAGAGGTGTTACCTCGAAACCGGTCCGGTCCTCGGATGCTTGATTCCGTTCTGGGAAGGACATGGCTTTTGTAGTTCGAACTGGATTGTTCCCATGGGGCACAGGGTCAGAGCTGATTTGCATATCGCCATTGTCTAACCCAGGGTGGTGTGGAGTGCAAAAAAACGATGGATTTGGGCACAGATCTTTGGACTGGGGTGAGTGTGTGACATTGATCCACATTCGGTCCATCGCCTGTTTTGTTTGCAATTGCCGCCATAAGTGCGCTGGGGATGCTCAGACGTGGGTCCCAGGCACTCCACACCACTTGGAGTCAAGCTAGCCGGGCTGATGAGAGGTGTTACCTCGAAACCGGTCCGGTTCTCGGATGCTTGATTCCGTTCTGGGAAGGACATGGCTTTTGTAGTTCGGACTGGACGGTTCCCATGGGGCACAGGGTCAGAGCTGATTTGCATATCGCCATTGTCTAACCCAGGGTGGTGTGGAGTGCAAAAAAACGATGGATTTGGGCCCAGATCTTTGGACTGGGGTGAATGTGTGACATTGATCCACATTCGGTCCATCACCTGTTTTGTTTGCAATTGCCGCCATAAGTGCGCTGGGGATGCTCAGACGTGGGTCCCAGGCACTCCACACCACTTGGAGTCAAGCTAGCCGGGCTGATGAGAGGTGTTACCTCGAAACCGGTCCGGTCCTCGGATGCTTGATTCCGTTCTGGGAAGGACATGGCTTTTGTAGTTCGGACTGGACTGTTCCCATGGGGCACAGGGTCGGAGCTGATTTGCATATCGCCATTGTCTAACCCAGGGTGGTGTGGAGTGCAAAAAAACGATGGATTTGGGCCCAGATCTTTGGACTGGGGTGAATGTGTGACATTGATCCACATTCGGTCCATCACCTGGTATGTTTGCAATTGCCGCCATAAGTGCGCTGGGGATGCTCAGACGTGGGTCCCAGGCACTCCACACCACTTGGAGTCAAGCTAGCCGGGCTGATGAGAGGTGTTACCTCGAAACCGGTCCGGTCCTCGGATGCTTGATTCCGTTCTGGGAAGGACATAGCTTTTGTAGTTCGGATTGGACTGTTCCCATGGGGCACAGGGTCAGAGCTGATTTGCATATCGCCATTGTCTAACCCAGGGTGGTGTGGAGTGCAAAAAAACGATGGATTTGGGCCCAGATCTTTGGACTGGGGTGAATGTGTAACATTGATCCACATTCGGTCCATCACCTGTTTTGTTTGCAATTGCCGCCATAAGTGCGCTGGGGATGCTCAGACGTGGGTCCCAGGCACTCCACACCACTTGGAGTCAAGCTAGCCGGGCTGATGAGAGGTGTTACCTCGAAACCGGTCCGGTCCTCGGATGCTTGATTCCGTTCTGGGAAGGACATGGCTTTTGTAGTTCGGACTGGACTGTTCCCATGGGGCACAGGGTCAGAGCTGATTTGCATATCGCCATTGTCTAACCCAGGGTGGTGTGGAGTGCAAAAAAACGATGGATTTGGACCCAGATCTTTGGACTGGGGTGAATGTGTGACATTGATCCACATTCGGTCCATCACCTGTTTTGTTTGCAATTGCCACCATAAGTGCGCTGGGGATGCTCAGACGTGGGTCCCAGGCACTCCACACCACTTGGAGTCAAGCTAGCCGGGCTGATGAGAGGTGTTACCTCGAAACCGGTCCGGTCCTCGGATGCTTGATTCCGTTCTGGGAAGGACATGGCTTTTGTAGTTCGGACTGGACTGTTCCCATGGGGCACAGGGTCAGAGCTGATTTGCATATCGCCATTGTCTAACCCAGGGTGGTGTGGAGTGCAAAAAAAACGATGGATTTGGGCCCAGATATTTGGACTGGGGTGAATGTGTGACATTGATCCACATTCGGTCCATCACCTGTTTTGTTTGCAATTGCCGCCATAAGTGCGCTGGGGATGCTCAGACGTGGGTCCCAGGCACTCCACACCACTTGGAGTCAAGCTAGCCGGGCTGATGAGAGGTGTTACCTCAAAACCGGTCCGGTCCTCGGATGCTTGATTCCGTTCTGGGAAGGACATGGCTTTTGTAGTTCGGACTGGACTGTTCCCATGGGGCACAGGGTCAGAGCTGATTTGCATATCGCCATTGTCTAACCCAGGGTGGTGTGGAGTGCAAAAAAAACGATGGATTTGGGCCCAGATCTTTGGACTGGGGTGAATGTGTGACATTGATCCACATTCGGTCCATCACCTGTTTTGTTTGCAATTGCCGCCATAAGTGCGCTGGGGATGCTCAGACGTGGGTCCCAGGCACTCCACACCACTTGGAGTCAAGCTAGCCGGGCTGATGAGAGGTGTTACCTCGAAACCGGTCCGGTCCTCGGATGCTTGATTCCGTTCTGGGAAGGACATGGCTTTTGTAGTTCGGACTGGACTGTTCCCATGGGGCACAGGGTCAGAGCTGATTTGCATATCGCCATTGTCTAACCCAGGGTGGTGTGGAGTGCAAAAAAACGATGGATTTGGGCCCAGATCTTTGGACTGGGGTGAATGTGTGACATTGATCCACATTCGGTCCATCACCTGTTTTGTTTGCAATTGCCGCCATAAGTGCGCTGGAGATGCTCAGACGTGGGTCCCAGGCACTCCACACCACTTGGAGTCAAGCTAGCCGGGCTGATGAGAGGTGTTACCTCGAAACCGGTCCGGTCCTCGGATGCTTGATTCCGTTCTGGGAAGGACATGGCTTTTGTAGTTCGGACTGGACTGTTCCCATGGGGCACAGGGTCAGAGCTGATTTGCATATCGCCATTGTCTAACCCAGGGTGGTGTGGAGTGCAAAAAAACGATGGATTTGGGCCCAGATCTTTGGACTGGGGTAAATGTGTGACATTGATCCACATTCGGTCCATCACCTGTTTTGTTTGCAATTGCCGCCATAAGTGCGCTGGGGATGCTGAGACGTGGGTCCCAGGCACTCCACACCACTTGGAGTCAAGCTAGCCGGGCTGATGAGAGGTGTTACCTCGAAACCGGTCCGGTCCTCGGATGCTTGATTCCGTTCTGGGAAGGACATGGCTTTTGTAGTCCGGACTGGACTGTTCCCATGGGGCACAGGGTCAAAGCTGATTTGCATATCGCCATTGTCTAACCCAGGGTGGTGTGGAGTGCAAAAAAACGATGGATTTGGGCCCAGATCTTTGGACTGGGGTGAATGTGTGACATTGATCCACATTCGGTCCATCACCTGTTTTGTTTGCAATTGCCGCCATAAGTGCGCTGGGGATGCTCAGACGTGGGTCCCAGGCACTCCACACCACTTGGAGTCAAGCTAGCCGGGCTGATGAGAGGTGTTACCTCGAAACCGGTCTTGTCCTCGGATTCTTGATTCCGTTCTGGGAAGGACATGGCTTTTGTAGTTCGAACTGGACTGTTCCCATGGGGCACAGGGTCAGAGCTGATTTGCATATCGCCATTGTCTAACCCAGGGTGGTGTGGAGTGCAAAAAAACGATGGATTTGGGCCCAGATCTTTGGACTGGGGTGAATGTGTGACATTGATCCACATTCGGTCCATCACCTGTTTTGTTTGCAATTGCCGCCATAAGTGCGCTGGGGATGCTCAGACGTGGGTCCCAGGCACTCCACACCACTTGGAGTCATGCTAGCCGGGCTGATGAGAGGTGTTACCTCGAAACCGGACCGGTCCTCGGATGCTTGATTCCGTTCTGGGAAGGACATGGCTTTTGTAGTTCGGACTGGACTGTTCCCATGGGGCACAGGGTCAGAGCTGATTT
Organism: Lissotriton vulgaris; assembly: GCF_964263255.1. NCBI lineage: Eukaryota > Metazoa > Chordata > Amphibia > Caudata > Salamandridae > Lissotriton > Lissotriton vulgaris. The sequence goes on along the minus strand of NC_141698.1, from coordinate 272,338,725 downwards.
GCATATCGCCATTGTCTAACCCAGGGTGGTGTGGAGTGCAAAAAAACGATGGATTTGGGCCCAGATCTTTGGACTGGGGTGAATGTGTGACATTGATCCACATTCGGTCCATCACCTGTTTTGTTTGCAATTGCCGCCATAAGTGCGCTGGGGATGCTCAGACGTGGGTCCCAGGCACTCCACACCACTTGGAGTCAAGCTAGCCGGGCTGATGAGAGGTGTTACCTCGAAACCGGTCCGGTCCTCGGATGCTTGATTCCGTTCTGGGAAGGACATGGCTTTTGTAGTCCGGACTGGACTGTTCCCATGGGGCACAGGGTCAGAGCTGATTTGCATATCGCCATTGTCTAACCCAGGGTGGTGTGGAGTGCAAAAAAACGATGGATTTGGGCCCGGATCTTTGGACTGGGGTGAATGTGTGACATTGATCCACATTCGGTCCATCACCTGTTTTGTTTGCAATTGCCGCCATAAGTGCGCTGGGGATGCTCAGACGTGGGTCCCAGGCACTCCACACCACTTGGAGTCAAGCTAGCCGGGCTGATGAGAGGTGTTACCTCGAAACCGGTCCGGTCCTCGGATGCTTGATTCCGTTCTGGGAAGGACATGGCTTTTGTAGTTCGAACTGGATTGTTCCCATGGGGCACAGGGTCAGAGCTGATTTGCATATCGCCATTGTCTAACCCAGGGTGGTGTGGAGTGCAAAAAAACGATGGATTTGGGCACAGATCTTTGGACTGGGGTGAATGTGTGACATTGATCCACATTCGGTCCATCACCTGTTTTGTTTGCAATTGCCGCCATAAGTGCGCTGGGGATGCTCAGACGTGGGTCCCAGGCACTCCACACCACTTTGAGTCAAGCTAGCCGGGCTGATGAGAGGTGTTACCTCGAAACCGGTCCGGTCCTCGGATGCTTGATTCCGTTCTGGGAAGGACATGGCTTTTGTAGTTCGGACTGGACGGTTCCCATGGGGCACAGGGTCAGAGCTGATTTGCATATCGCCATTGTCTAACCCAGGGTGGTGTGGAGTGCAAAAAAACGATGGATTTGGGCCCAGATCTTTGGACTGGGGTGAATGTGTGACATTGATCCACATTCGGTCCATCACCTGGTATGTTTGCAATTGCCGCCATAAGTGCGCTGGGGATGCTCAGACGTGGGTCCCAGGCACTCCACACCACTTGGAGTCAAGCTAGCCGGGCTGATGAGAGGTGTTACCTCGAAACCGGTCTTGTCCTCGGATTCTTGATTCCGTTCTGGGAAGGACATGGCTTTTGTAGTTCGAACTGGACTGTTCCCATGGGGCACAGGGTCAGAGCTGATTTGCATATCGCCATTGTCTAACCCAGGGTGGTGTGGAGTGCAAAAAAACGATGGATTTGGGCCCAGATCTTTGGACTGGGGTGAATGTGTGACATTGATCCACATTCGGTCCATCACCTGTTTTGTTTGCAATTGCCGCCATAAGTGCGCTGGGGATGCTCAGACGTGGGTCCCAGGCACTCCACACCACTTGGAGTCATGCTAGCCGGGCTGATGAGAGGTGTTACCTCGAAACCGGACAGGTCCTCGGATGCTTGATTCCGTTCTGGGAAGGACATGGCTTTTGTAGTTCGGACTGGACTGTTCCCATGGGGCACAGGGTCAGAGCTGATTTGCATATCGCCATTGTCTAACCCAGGGTGGTGTGGAGTGCAAAAAAACGATGGATTTGGGCCCAGATCTTTGGACTGGGGTGAATGTGTGACATTGATCCACATTCGGTCCATCACCTGTTTTGTTTGCAATTGCCGCCATAAGTGCGCTGGGGATGCTCAGACGTGGGTCCCAGGCACTCCACACCACTTGGAGTCAAGCTAGCCGGGCTGATGAGAGGTGTTACCTCGAAACCGGTCCGGTCCTCGGATGCTTGATTCCGTTCTGGGAAGGACATGGCTTTTGTAGTCCGGACTGGACTGTTCCCATGGGGCACAGGGTCAGAGCTGATTTGCATATCGCCATTGTCTAACCCAGGGTGGTGTGGAGTGCAAAAAAATGATGGATTTGGGCCCGGATCTTTGGACTGGGGTGAATGTGTGACATTGATCCACATTCGGTCCATCACCTGTTTTGTTTGCAATTGCCGCCATAAGTGCGCTGGGGATGCTCAGACGTGGGTCCCAGGCACTCCACACCACTTGGAGTCAAGCTAGCCGGGCTGATGAGAGGTGTTACCTCGAAACCGGTCCGGTCCTCGGATGCTTGATTCCGTTCTGGGAAGGACATGGCTTTTGTAGTTCGAACTGGATTGTTCCCATTGGGCACAGGGTCAGAGCTGATTTGCATATCGCCATTGTCTAACCCAGGGTGGTGTGGAGTGCAAAAAAACGATGGATTTGGGCACAGATCTTTGGACTGGGGTGAATGTGTGACATTGATCCACATTCGGTCCATCACCTGTTTTTTTTGCAATTGCCGCCATAAGTGCGCTGGGGATGCTCAGACGTGGGTCCCAGGCACTCCACACCACTTTGAGTCAAGCTAGCCGGGCTGATGAGAGGTGTTACCTCGAAACCGGTCCGGTCCTCGGATGCTTGATTCCGTTCTGGGAAGGACATGGCTTTTGTAGTTCGGACTGGACGGTTCCCATGGGGCACAGGGTCAGAGCTGATTTGCATATCGCCATTGTCTAACCCAGGGTGGTGTGGAGTGCAAAAAAACGATGGATTTGGGCCCAGATCTTTGGACTGGGGTGAATGTGTGACATTGATCCACATTCGGTCCATCACCTGTTTTGTTTGCAATTGCCGCCATAAGTGCGCTGGGGATGCTCAGACGTGGGTCCCAGGCACTCCACACCACTTGGAGTCAAGCTAGCCGGGCTGATGAGAGGTGTTACCTCGAAACCGGTCCGGGCCTCGGATGCTTGATTCCGTTCTGGGAAGGACATGGCTTTTGTAGTTCGGACTGGACTGTTCCCATGGGGCACAGGGTCAGAGCTGATTTGCATATCGCCATTGTCTAACCCAGGGTGGTGTGGAGTGCAAAAAAACGATGGATTTGGGCCCAGATCTTTGGACTGGGGTGAATGTGTGACATTGATCCACATTCGGTCCATCACCTGGTATGTTTGCAATTGCCGCCATAAGTGCGCTGGGGATGCTCAGACGTGGGTCCCAGGCACTCCACACCACTTGGAGTCAAGCTAGCCGGGCTGATGAGAGGTGTTACCTCGAAACCGGTCCGGTCCTCGGATGCTTGATTCCGTTCTGGGAAGGACATAGCTTTTGTAGTTCGGACTGGACTGTTCCCATGGGGCACAGGGTCAGAGCTGATTTGCATATCGCCATTGTCTAACCCAGGGTGGTGTGGAGTGCAAAAAAACGATGGATTTGGGCCCAGATCTTTGGACTGGGGTGAATGTGTGACATTGATCCACATTCGGTCCATCACCTGTTTTGTTTGCAATTGCCGCCATAAGTGCGCTGGGGATGCTCAGACGTGGGTCCCAGGCACTCCACACCACTTGGAGTCAAGCTAGCCGGGCTGATGAGAGGTGTTACCTCGAAACCGGTCCGGTCCTCGGATGCTTGATTCCGTTCTGGGAAGGACATGGCTTTTGTAGTTCGGACTGGACTGTTCCCATGGGGCACAGGGTCAGAGCTGATTTGCATATCGCCATTGTCTAACCCAGGGTGGTGTGGAGTGCAAAAAAAACGATGGATTTGGACCCAGATCTTTGGACTGGGGTGAATGTGTGACATTGATCCACATTCGGTCCATCACCTGTTTTGTTTGCAATTGCCGCCATAAGTGCGCTGGGGATGCTCAGACGTGAGTCCCAGGCACTCCACACCACTTGGAGTCAAGCTAGCCGGGCTGATGAGAGGTGTTACCTCGAAACCGGTCCGGTCCTCTGATGCTTGATTCCGCTCTGGGAAGGACATGGCTTTTGTAGTTCGGACTGGACTGTTCCCATGGGGCACAGGATCAGAGCTGATTTGCATATCGCCATTGTCTAACCCAGGGTGGTGTGGAGTGCAAAAAAACGATGGATTTGGGCCCAGATCTTTGGACTGGGGTGAATGTGTGACATTGATCCACATTCGGTCCATCACCTGGTATGTTTGCAATTGCCGCCATAAGTGCGCTGGGGATGCTCAGACGTGGGTCCCAGGCACTCCACACCACTTGGAGTCAAGCTAGCCGGGCTGATGAGAGGTGTTACCTCGAAACCGGTCCGGTCCTCGGATGCTTGATTCCGTTCTGGGAAGGACATAGCTTTTGTAGTTCGGACTGGACTGTTCCCATGGGGCACAGGGTCAGAGCTGATTTGCATATCGCCATTGTCTAACCCAGGGTGGTGTGGAGTGCAAAAAAACGATGGATTTGGGCCCAGATCTTTGGACTGGGGTGAATGTGTGACATTGATCCACATTCGGTCCATCACCTGTTTTGTTTGCAATTGCCGCCATAAGTGCGCTGGGGATGCTCAGACGTGGGTCCCAGGCACTCCACACCACTTGGAGTCAAGCTAGCCGGGCTGATGAGAGGTGTTACCTCGAAACCGGTCCGGTCCTCGGATGCTTGATTCCGTTCTGGGAAGGACATGGCTTTTGTAGTTCGGACTGGACTGTTCCCATGGGGCACAGGGTCAGAGCTGATTTGCATATCGCCATTGTCTAACCCAGGGTGGTGTGGAGTGCAAAAAAACGATGGATTTGGACCCAGATCTTTGGACTGGGGTGAATGTGTGACATTGATCCACATTCGGTCCATCACCTGTTTTGTTTGCAATTGCCGCCATAAGTGCGCTGGGGATGCTCAGACGTGGGTCCCAGGCACTCCACACCACTTGGAGTCAAGCTAGCCGGGCTGATGAGAGGTGTTACCTCGAAACCGGTCCGGTCCTCGGATGCTTGATTCCGTTCTGGGAAGGACATGGCTTTTGTAGTTCGGACTGGACTGTTCCCATGGGGCACAGGGTCAGAGCTGATTTGCATATCGCCATTGTCTAACCCAGGGTGGTGTGGAGTGCAAAAAAACGATGGATTTGGGCCCAGATCTTTGGACTGGGGTGAATGTGTGACATTGATCCACATTCGGTCCATCACCTGTTTTGTTTGCAATTGCCGCCATAAGTGCGCTGGGGATGCTCAGACGTGGGTCCCAGGCACTCCACACCACTTGGAGTCAAGCTAGCCAGGCTGATGAGAGGTGTTACCTCGAAACCGGTCCGGTCCTCGGATGCTTGATTCCGTTCTGGGAAGGACATGGCTTTTGTAGTTCGGACTGGACTGTTCCCATGGGGCACAGGGTCAGAGCTGATTTGCATATCGCCATTGTCTAACCCAGGGTGGTGTGGAGTGCAAAAAAACGATGGATTTGGGCCCAGATCTTTGGACTGGGGTGAATGTGTGACATTGATCCACATTCGGTCCATCACCTGTTTTGTTTGCAATTGCCGCCATAAGTGCGCTGGGGATGCTCAGACGTGGGTCCCAGGCACTCCACACCACTTGGAGTCAAGCTAGCCGGGCTGATGAGAGGTGTTACCTCGAAACCGGTCCGGTCCTCGGATGCTTGATTCCGTTCTGGGAAGGACATGGCTTTTGTAGTTCGGACTGGACTGTTCCCATGGGGCACAGGGTCAGAGCTGATTTGCATATCGCCATTGTCTAACCCAGGGTGGTGTGGAGTGCAAAAAAAACGATGGATTTGGGCCCAGATCTTTGGACTGGGGTGAATGTGTGACATTGATCCACATTCGGTCCATCACCTGTTTTGTTTGCAATTGCCGCCATAAGTGCGCTGGGGATGCTCAGACGTGGGTCCCAGGCACTCCACACCACTTGGAGTCAAGCTAGCCGGGCTGATGAGAGGTGTTACCTCGAAACCGGTCCGGTCCTCGGATGCTTGATTCCGTTCTGGGAAGGACATGGCTTTTGTAGTTCGGACTGGACTGTTCCCATGGGGCACAGGGTCAGAGCTGATTTGCATATCGCCATTGTCTAACCCAGGGTGGTGTGGAGTGCAAAAAAACGATGGATTTGGGCCCAGATCTTTGGACTGGGGTGAATGTGTGACATTGATCCACATTCGGTCCATCACCTGTTTTGTTTGCAATTGCCGCCATAAGTGCGCTGGGGATGCTCAGACGTGGGTCCCAGGCACTCCACACCACTTGGAGTCAAGCTAGCCGGGCTGAAGAGAGGTGTTACCTCGAAACCGGTCCGGTCCTCGGATGCTTGATTCCGTTCTGGGAAGGACATGGCTTTTGTAGTTCGGACTGGACTGTTCCCATGGGGCACAGGGTCAGAGCTGATTTGCATATCGCCATTGTCTAACCCAGGGTGGTGTGGAGTGCAAAAAAACGATGGATTTGGGCCCAGATCTTTGGACTGGGGTGAATGTGTGACATTGATCCACATTCGGTCCATCACCTGTTTTGTTTGCAATTGCCGCCATAAGTGCGCTGGGGATGCTCAGACGTGGGTCCCAGGCACTCCACACCACTTGGAGTCAAGCTAGCCGGGCTGATGAGAGGTGTTACCTCGAAACCGGTCCGGTCCTCGGATGCTTGATTCCGTTCTGGGAAGGACATGGCTTTTGTAGTTCGGACTGGACTGTTCCCATGGGGCACAGGGTCAGAGCTGATTTGCATATCGCCATTGTCTAACCCAGGGTGGTGTGGAGTGCAAAAAAAATGATGGATTTGGACCCAGATCTTTGGACTGGGGTGAATGTGTGACATTGATCCACATTCGGTCCATCACCTGTTTTGTTTGCAATTGCCGCCATAAGTGCGCTGGGGATGCTCAGACGTGGGTCCCAGGCACTCCACACCACTTGGAGTCAAGCTAGCCGGGCTGATGAGAGGTGTTACCTCGAAACCGGTCCGGTCCTCGGATGCTTGATTCCGTTCTGGGAAGGACATGGCTTTTGTAGTTCGGACTGGACTGTTCCCATGGGGCACAGGGTCAGAGCTGATTTGCATATCGCCATTGTCTAACCCAGGGTGGTGTGGAGTGCAAAAAAAACGATGGATTTGGACCCAGATCTTTGGACTGGGGTGAATGTGTGACATTGATCCACATTCGGTCCATCACCTGTTTTGTTTGCAATTGCCGCCATAAGTGCGCTGGGGATGCTCAGACGTGGGTCCCAGGCACTCCACACCACTTGGAGTCAAGCTAGCCGGGCTGATGAGAGGTGTTACCTCGAAACCGGTCCGGTCCTCGGATGCTTGATTCCGTTCTGGGAAGGACATGGCTTTTGTAGTTCGAACTGGATTGTTCCCATGGGGCACAGGGTCAGAGCTGATTTGCATATCGCCATTGTCTAACCCAGGGTGGTGTGGAGTGCAAAAAAACGATGGATTTGGGCACAGATCTTTGGACTGGGGTGAATGTGTGACATTGATCCACATTCGGTCCATCACCTGTTTTGTTTGCAATTGCCGCCATAAGTGCGCTGGGGATGCTCAGACGTGGGTCCCAGGCACTCCACACCACTTGGAGTCAAGCTAGCCGGGCTGATGAGAGGTGTTACCTCGAAACCGGTCCGGTCCTCGGATGCTTGATTCCGTTCTGGGAAGGACATGGCTTTTGTAGTTCGGACTGGACTGTTCCCATGGGGCACAGGGTCAGAGCTGATTTGCATATCGCCATTGTCTAACCCAGGGTGGTGTGGAGTGCAAAAAAACGATGGATTTGGGCCCAGATCTTTGGACTGGGGTGAATGTGTGACATTGATCCACATTTGGTCCATCACCTGGTATGTTTGCAATTGCCGCCATAAGTGCGCTGGGGATGCTCAGACGTGGGTCCCAGGCACTCCACACCACTTGGAGTCAAGCTAGCCAGGCTGATGAGAGGTGTTACCTCGAAACCGGTCCGGTCCTCGGATGCTTGATTCCGTTCTGGGAAGGACATAGCTTTTGTAGTTCGGACTGGACTGTTCCCATGGGGCACAGGGTCAGAGCTGATTTGCATATCGCCATTGTCTAACCCAGGGTGGTGTGGAGTGCAAAAAAACGATGGATTTGGGCCCAGATCTTTGGACTGGGGTGAATGTGTGACATTGATCCACATTCGGTCCATCACCTGTTTTGTTTGCAATTGCCGCCATAAGTGCGCTGGGGATGCTCAGACGTGGGTCCCAGGCACTCCACACCACTTGGAGTCAAGCTAGCCGGGCTGATGAGAGGTGTTACCTCGAAACGGGTCCGGTCCTCGGATGCTTGATTCCGTTCTGGGAAGGACATGGCTTTTGTAGTTCGGACTGGACTGTTCCCATGGGGCACAGGGTCAGAGCTGATTTGCATATCGCCATTGTCTAACCCAGGGTGGTGTGGAGTGCAAAAAAACGATGGATTTGGACCCAGATCTTTGGACTGGGGTGAATGTGTTACATTGATCCACATTCGGTCCATCACCTGTTTTGTTTGCAATTGCCGCCATAAGTGCGCTGGGGATGCTCAGACGTGGGTCCCAGGCACTCCACACCACTTGGAGTCAAGCTAGCCGGGCTGATGAGAGGTGTTACCTCGAAACCGGTCCGGTCCTCGGATGCTTGATTCCGTTCTGGGAAGGACATGGCTTTTGTAGTTCGGACTGGACTGTTCCCATGGGGCACAGGGTCAGAGCTGATTTGCATATCGCCATTGTCTAACCCAGGGTGGTGTGGAGTGCAAAAAAACGATGGATTTGGGCCCAGATCTTTGGACTGGGGTGAATGTGTGACATTGATCCACATTCGGTCCATCACCTGTTTTGTTTGCAATTGCTGCCATAAGTGCGCTGGGGATGCTCAGACGTGGGTCCCAGGCCCTCCACACCACTTGGAGTCAAGCTAGCCGGGCTGATGAGAGGTGTTACCTCGAAACCGGTCCGGTCCTCGGATGCTTGATACCGTTCTGGGAAGGACATGGCTTTTGTAGTTCGGACTGGACTGTTCCCATGGGGCACAGGGTCAGAGCTGATTTGCATATCGCCATTGTCTAACCCAGGGTGGTGTGGAGTGAAAAAAAACGATGGATTTGGGCCCAGATCTTTGGACTGGGGTGAATGTGTGACATTGATCCACATTCGGTCCATCACCTGTTTTGTTTGCAATTGCCGCCATAAGTGCGCTGGGGATGCTCAGACGTGGGTCCCAGGCACTCCACACCACTTGGAGTCAAGCTAGCCGGGCTGATGAGAGGTGTTACCTCGAAACCGGTCCGGTCCTCGGATGCTTGATTCCGTTCTGGGAAGGACATGGCTTTTGTAGTTCGGACTGGACTGTTCCCATGGGGCACAGGGTCAGAGCTGATTTGCATATCGCCATTGTCTAACCCAGGGTGGTGTGGAGTGCAAAAAAACGATGGATTTGGGCCCAGATCTTTGGACTGGGGTGAATGTGTGACATTGATCCACATTCGGTCCATCACCTGTTTTGTTTGCAATTGCCGCCATAAGTGCGCTGGGGATGCTCAGACGTGGGTCCCAGGCACTCCACACCACTTGGAGTCAAGCTAGCCGGGCTGATGAGAGGTGTTACCTCGAAACCGGTCCGGTCCTCGGATGCTTGATTCCGTTCTGGGAAGGACATGGCTTTTGTAGTTCGGACTGGACTGTTCCCATGGGGCACAGGGTCAGAGCTGATTTGCATATCGCCATTGTCTAACCCAGGGTGGTGTGGAGTGCAAACAAAACGATGGATTTGGGCCCAGATCTTTGGACTGGGGTGAATGTGTGACATTGATCCACATTCGGTCCATCACCTGTTTTGTTTGCAATTGCCGCCATAAGTGCGCTGGGGATGCTCAGACGTGGGTCCCAGGCACTCCACACCACTTGGAGTCAAGCTAGCCGGGCTGATGAGAGGTGTTACCTCGAAACCGGTCCGGTCCTCGGATGCTTGATTCCGTTCTGGGAAGGACATGGCTTTTGTAGTTCGGACTGGACTGTTCCCATGGGGCACAGGGTCAGAGCTGATTTGCATATCGCCATTGTCTAACCCAGGGTGGTGTGGAGTGCAAAAAAACGATGGATTTGGGCCCAGATCTTTGGACTGGGGTGAATGTGTGACATTGATCCACATTCGGTCCATCACCTGGTATGTTTGCAATTGCCGCCATAAGTGCGCTGGGGATGCTCAGACGTGGGTCCCAGGCACTCCACACCACTTGGAGTCAAGCTAGCCGGGCTGATGAGAGGTGTTACCTCGAAACCGGTCCGGTCCTCGGATGCTTGATTCCGTTCTGGGAAGGACATAGCTTTTGTAGTTCGGACTGGACTGTTCCCATGGGGCACAGGGTCAGAGCTGATTTGCATATCGCCATTGTCTAACCCAGGGTGGTGTGGAGTGCAAAAAAACGATGGATTTGGGCCCAGATCTTTGGACTGGGGTGAATGTGTGACATTGATCCACATTCGGTCCATCACCTGTTTTGTTTGCAATTGCCGCCATAAGTGCGCTGGGGATGCTCAGACGTGGGTCCCAGGCACTCCACACCACTTGGAGTCAAGCTAGCCGGGCTGATGAGAGGTGTTACCTCGAAACCGGTCCGGTCCTCGGATGCTTGATTCCGTTCTGGGAAGGACATGGCTTTTGTAGTTCGGACTGGACTGTTCCCATGGGGCACAGGGTCAGAGCTGATTTGCATATCGCCATTGTCTAACCCAGGGTGGTGTGGAGTGCAAAAAAAACGATGGATTTGGACCCAGATCTTTGGACTGGGGTGAATGTGTGACATTGATCCACATTCGGTCCATCACCTGTTTTGTTTGCAATTGCCGCCATAAGTGCGCTGGGGATGCTCAGACATGAGTCCCAGGCACTCCACACCACTTGGAGTCAAGCTAGCCGGGCTGATGAGAGGTGTTACCTCGAAACCGGTCCGGTCCTCTGATGCTTGATTCCGCTCTGGGAAGGACATGGCTTTTGTAGTTCGGACTGGACTGTTCCCATGGGGCACAGGATCAGAGCTGATTTGCATATCGCCATTGTCTAACCCAGGGTGGTGTGGAGTGCAAAAAAACGATGGATTTGGGCCCAGATCTTTGGACTGGGGTGAATGTGTGACATTGATCCACATTCGGTCCATCACCTGGTATGTTTGCAATTGCCGCCATAAGTGCGCTGGGGATGCTCAGACGTGGGTCCCAGGCACTCCACACCACTTGGAGTCAAGCTAGCCGGGCTGATGAGAGGTGTTACCTCGAAACCGGTCCGGTCCTCGGATGCTTGATTCCGTTCTGGGAAGGACATAGCTTTTGTAGTTCGGACTGGACTGTTCCCATGGGGCACAGGGTCAGAGCTGATTTGCATATCGCCATTGTCTAACCCAGGGTGGTGTGGAGTGCAAAAAAACGATGGATTTGGGCCCAGATCTTTGGACTGGGGTGAATGTGTGACATTGATCCACATTCGGTCCATCACCTGTTTTGTTTGCAATTGCCGCCATAAGTGCGCTGGGGATGCTCAGACGTGGGTCCCAGGCACTCCACACCACTTGGAGTCAAGCTAGCCGGGCTGATGAGAGGTGTTACCTCGAAACCGGTCCGGTCCTCGGATGCTTGATTCCGTTCTGGGAAGGACATGGCTTTTGTAGTTCGGACTGGACTGTTCCCATGGGGCACAGGGTCAGAGCTGATTTGCATATCGCCATTGTCTAACCCAGGGTGGTGTGGAGTGCAAAAAAACGATGGATTTGGACCCAGATCTTTGGACTGGGGTGAATGTGTGACATTGATCCACATTCGGTCCATCACCTGTTTTGTTTGCAATTGCCGCCATAAGTGCGCTGGGGATGCTCAGACGTGGGTCCCAGGCACTCCACACCACTTGGAGTCAAGCTAGCCGGGCTGATGAGAGGTGTTACCTCGAAACCGGTCCGGTCCTCGGATGCTTGATTCCGTTCTGGGAAGGACATGGCTTTTGTAGTTCGGACTGGACTGTTCCCATGGGGCACAGGGTCAGAGCTGATTTGCATATCGCCATTGTCTAACCCAGGGTGGTGTGGAGTGCAAAAAAACGATGGATTTGGGCCCAGATCTTTGGACTGGGGTGAATGTGTGACATTGATCCACATTCGGTCCATCACCTGTTTTGTTTGCAATTGCCGCCATAAGTGCGCTGGGGATGCTCAGACGTGGGTCCCAGGCACTCCACACCACTTGGAGTCAAGCTAGCCAGGCTGATGAGAGGTGTTACCTCGAAACCGGTCCGGTCCTCGGATGCTTGATTCCGTTCTGGGAAGGACATGGCTTTTGTAGTTCGGACTGGACTGTTCCCATGGGGCACAGGGTCAGAGCTGATTTGCATATCGCCATTGTCTAACCCAGGGTGGTGTGGAGTGCAAAAAAACGATGGATTTGGGCCCAGATCTTTGGACTGGGGTGAATGTGTGACATTGATCCACATTCGGTCCATCACCTGTTTTGTTTGCAATTGCCGCCATAAGTGCGCTGGGGATGCTCAGACGTGGGTCCCAGGCACTCCACACCACTTGGAGTCAAGCTAGCCGGGCTGATGAGAGGTGTTACCTCGAAACCGGTCCGGTCCTCGGATGCTTGATTCCGTTCTGGGAAGGACATGGCTTTTGTAGTTCGGACTGGACTGTTCCCATGGGGCACAGGGTCAGAGCTGATTTGCATATCGCCATTGTCTAACCCAGGGTGGTGTGGAGTGCAAAAAAAACGATGGATTTGGGCCCAGATCTTTGGACTGGGGTGAATGTGTGACATTGATCCACATTCGGTCCATCACCTGTTTTGTTTGCAATTGCCGCCATAAGTGCGCTGGGGATGCTCAGACGTGGGTCCCAGGCACTCCACACCACTTGGAGTCAAGCTAGCCGGGCTGATGAGAGGTGTTACCTCGAAACCGGTCCGGTCCTCGGATGCTTGATTCCGTTCTGGGAAGGACATGGCTTTTGTAGTTCGGACTGGACTGTTCCCATGGGGCACAGGGTCAGAGCTGATTTGCATATCGCCATTGTCTAACCCAGGGTGGTGTGGAGTGCAAAAAAACGATGGATTTGGGCCCAGATCTTTGGACTGGGGTGAATGTGTGACATTGATCCACATTCGGTCCATCACCTGTTTTGTTTGCAATTGCCGCCATAAGTGCGCTGGGGATGCTCAGACGTGGGTCCCAGGCACTCCACACCACTTGGAGTCAAGCTAGCCGGGCTGAAGAGAGGTGTTACCTCGAAACCGGTCCGGTCCTCGGATGCTTGATTCCGTTCTGGGAAGGACATGGCTTTTGTAGTTCGGACTGGACTGTTCCCATGGGGCACAGGGTCAGAGCTGATTTGCATATCGCCATTGTCTAACCCAGGGTGGTGTGGAGTGCAAAAAAACGATGGATTTGGGCCCAGATCTTTGGACTGGGGTGAATGTGTGACATTGATCCACATTCGGTCCATCACCTGTTTTGTTTGCAATTGCCGCCATAAGTGCGCTGGGGATGCTCAGACGTGGGTCCCAGGCACTCCACACCACTTGGAGTCAAGCTAGCCGGGCTGATGAGAGGTGTTACCTCGAAACCGGTCCGGTCCTCGGATGCTTGATTCCGTTCTGGGAAGGACATGGCTTTTGTAGTTCGGACTGGACTGTTCCCATGGGGCACAGGGTCAGAGCTGATTTGCATATCGCCATTGTCTAACCCAGGGTGGTGTGGAGTGCAAAAAAAATGATGGATTTGGACCCAGATCTTTGGACTGGGGTGAATGTGTGACATTGATCCACATTCGGTCCATCACCTGTTTTGTTTGCAATTGCCGCCATAAGTGCGCTGGGGATGCTCAGACGTGGGTCCCAGGCACTCCACACCACTTGGAGTCAAGCTAGCCGGGCTGATGAGAGGTGTTACCTCGAAACCGGTCCGGTCCTCGGATGCTTGATTCCGTTCTGGGAAGGACATGGCTTTTGTAGTTCGGACTGGACTGTTCCCATGGGGCACAGGGTCAGAGCTGATTTGCATATCGCCATTGTCTAACCCAGGGTGGTGTGGAGTGCAAAATAAACGATGGATTTGGACCCAGATCTTTGGACTGGGGTGAATGTGTGACATTGATCCACATTCGGTCCATCACCTGTTTTGTTTGCAATTGCCGCCATAAGTGCGCTGGGGATGCTCAGACGTGGGTCCCAGGCACTCCACACCACTTGGAGTCAAGCTAGCCGGGCTGATGAGAGGTGTTACCTCGAAACCGGTCCGGTCCTCGGATGCTTGATTCCGTTCTGGGAAGGACATGGCTTTTGTAGTTCGAACTGGATTGTTCCCATGGGGCACAGGGTCAGAGCTGATTTGCATATCGCCATTGTCTAACCCAGGGTGGTGTGGAGTGCAAAAAAACGATGGATTTGGGCACAGATCTTTGGACTGGGGTGAATGTGTGACATTGATCCACATTCGGTCCATCACCTGTTTTGTTTGCAATTGCCGCCATAAGTGCGCTGGGGATGCTCAGACGTGGGTCCCAGGCACTCCACACCACTTGGAGTCAAGCTAGCCGGGCTGATGAGAGGTGTTACCTCGAAACCGGTCCGGTCCTCGGATGCTTGATTCCGTTCTGGGAAGGACATGGCTTTTGTAGTTCGGACTGGACTGTTCCCATGGGGCACAGGGTCAGAGCTGATTTGCATATCGCCATTGTCTAACCCAGGGTGGTGTGGAGTGCAAAAAAACGATGGATTTGGGCCCAGATCTTTGGACTGGGGTGAATGTGTGACATTGATCCACATTTGGTCCATCACCTGGTATGTTTGCAATTGCCGCCATAAGTGCGCTGGGGATGCTCAGACGTGGGTCCCAGGCACTCCACACCACTTGGAGTCAAGCTAGCCAGGCTGATGAGAGGTGTTACCTCGAAACCGGTCCGGTCCTCGGATGCTTGATTCCGTTCTGGGAAGGACATAGCTTTTGTAGTTCGGACTGGACTGTTCCCATGGGGCACAGGGTCAGAGCTGATTTGCATATCGCCATTGTCTAACCCAGGGTGGTGTGGAGTGCAAAAAAAACGATGGATTTGGGCCCAGATCTTTGGACTGGGGTGAATGTGTGACATTGATCCACATTCGGTCCATCACCTGTTTTGTTTGCAATTGCCGCCATAAGTGCGCTGGGGATGCTCAGACGTGGGTCCCAGGCACTCCACACCACTTGGAGTCAAGCTAGCCGGGCTGATGAGAGGTGTTACCTCGAAACGGGTCCGGTCCTCGGATGCTTGATTCCGTTCTGGGAAGGACATGGCTTTTGTAGTTCGGACTGGACTGTTCCCATGGGGCACAGGGTCAGAGCTGATTTGCATATCGCCATTGTCTAACCCAGGGTGGTGTGGAGTGCAAAAAAACGATGGATTTGGACCCAGATCTTTGGACTGGGGTGAATGTGTTACATTGATCCACATTCGGTCCATCACCTGTTTTGTTTGCAATTGCCGCCATAAGTGCGCTGGGGATGCTCAGACGTGGGTCCCAGGCACTCCACACCACTTGGAGTCAAGCTAGCCGGGCTGATGAGAGGTGTTACCTCGAAACCGGTCCGGTCCTCGGATGCTTGATTCCGTTCTGGGAAGGACATGGCTTTTGTAGTTCGGACTGGACTGTTCCCATGGGGCACAGGGTCAGAGCTGATTTGCATATCGCCATTGTCTAACCCAGGGTGGTGTGGAGTGCAAAAAAACGATGGATTTGGGCCCAGATCTTTGGACTGGGGTGAATGTGTGACATTGATCCACATTCGGTCCATCACCTGTTTTGTTTGCAATTGCTGCCATAAGTGCGCTGGGGATGCTCAGACGTGGGTCCCAGGCACTCCACACCACTTGGAGTCAAGCTAGCCGGGCTGATGAGAGGTGTTACCTCGAAACCGGTCCGGTCCTCGGATGCTTGATACCGTTCTGGGAAGGACATGGCTTTTGTAGTTCGGACTGGACTGTTCCCATGGGGCACAGGGTCAGAGCTGATTTGCATATCGCCATTGTCTAACCCAGGGTGGTGTGGAGTGAAAAAAAACGATGGATTTGGGCCCAGATCTTTGGACTGGGGTGAATGTGTGACATTGATCCACATTCGGTCCATCACCTGTTTTGTTTGCAATTGCCGCCATAAGTGCGCTGGGGATGCTCAGACGTGGGTCCCAGGCACTCCACACCACTTGGAGTCAAGCTAGCCGGGCTGATGAGAGGTGTTACCTCGAAACCGGTCCGGTCCTCGGATGCTTGATTCCGTTCTGGGAAGGACATGGCTTTTGTAGTTCGGACTGGACTGTTCCCATGGGGCACAGGGTCAGAGCTGATTTGCATATCGCCATTGTCTAACCCAGGGTGGTGTGGAGTGCAAAAAAAACGATGGATTTGGGCCCAGATCTTTGGACTGGGGTGAATGTGTGACATTGATCCACATTCGGTCCATCACCTGTTTTGTTTGCAATTGCCGCCATAAGTGCGCTGGGGATGCTCAGACGTGGGTCCCAGGCACTCCACACCACTTGGAGTCAAGCTAGCCGGGCTGATGAGAGGTGTTACCTCGAAACCGGTCCGGTCCTCGGATGCTTGATTCCGTTCTGGGAAGGACATGGCTTTTGTAGTTCGGACTGGACTGTTCCCATGGGGCACAGGGTCAGAGCTGATTTGCATATCGCCATTGTCTAACCCAGGGTGGTGTGGAGTGCAAAAAAACGATGGATTTGGGCCCAGATCTTTGGACTGGGGTGAATGTGTGACATTGATCCACATTCGGTCCATCACCTGTTTTGTTTGCAATTGCCGCCATAAGTGCGCTGGGGATGCTCAGACGTGGGTCCCAGGCACTCCACACCACTTGGAGTCAAGCTAGCCGGGCTGAAGAGAGGTGTTACCTCGAAACCGGTCCGGTCCTCGGATGCTTGATTCCGTTCTGGGAAGGACATGGCTTTTGTAGTTCGGACTGGACTGTTCCCATGGGGCACAGGGTCAGAGCTGATTTGCATATCGCCATTGTCTAACCCAGGGTGGTGTGGAGTGCAAAAAAACGATGGATTTGGGCCCAGATCTTTGGACTGGGGTGAATGTGTGACATTGATCCACATTCGGTCCATCACCTGTTTTGTTTGCAATTGCCGCCATAAGTGCGCTGGGGATGCTCAGACGTGGGTCCCAGGCACTCCACACCACTTGGAGTCAAGCTAGCCGGGCTGATGAGAGGTGTTACCTCGAAACCGGTCCGGTCCTCGGATGCTTGATTCCGTTCTGGGAAGGACATGGCTTTTGTAGTTCGGACTGGACTGTTCCCATGGGGCACAGGGTCAGAGCTGATTTGCATATCGCCATTGTCTAACCCAGGGTGGTGTGGAGTGCAAAAAAAATGATGGATTTGGACCCAGATCTTTGGACTGGGGTGAATGTGTGACATTGATCCACATTCGGTCCATCACCTGTTTTGTTTGCAATTGCCGCCATAAGTGCGCTGGGGATGCTCAGACGTGGGTCCCAGGCACTCCACACCACTTGGAGTCAAGCTAGCCGGGCTGATGAGAGGTGTTACCTCGAAACCGGTCCGGTCCTCGGATGCTTGATTCCGTTCTGGGAAGGACATGGCTTTTGTAGTTCGGACTGGACTGTTCCCATGGGGCACAGGGTCAGAGCTGATTTGCATATCGCCATTGTCTAACCCAGGGTGGTGTGGAGTGCAAAAAAAACGATGGATTTGGACCCAGATCTTTGGACTGGGGTGAATGTGTGACATTGATCCACATTCGGTCCATCACCTGTTTTGTTTGCAATTGCCGCCATAAGTGCGCTGGGGATGCTCAGACGTGGGTCCCAGGCACTCCACACCACTTGGAGTCAAGCTAGCCGGGCTGATGAGAGGTGTTACCTCGAAACCGGTCCGGTCCTCGGATGCTTGATTCCGTTCTGGGAAGGACATGGCTTTTGTAGTTCGAACTGGATTGTTCCCATGGGGCACAGGGTCAGAGCTGATTTGCATATCGCCATTGTCTAACCCAGGGTGGTGTGGAGTGCAAAAAAACGATGGATTTGGGCACAGATCTTTGGACTGGGGTGAATGTGTGACATTGATCCACATTCGGTCCATCACCTGTTTTGTTTGCAATTGCCGCCATAAGTGCGCTGGGGATGCTCAGACGTGGGTCCCAGGCACTCCACACCACTTGGAGTCAAGCTAGCCGGGCTGATGAGAGGTGTTACCTCGAAACCGGTCCGGTCCTCGGATGCTTGATTCCGTTCTGGGAAGGACATGGCTTTTGTAGTTCGGACTGGACTGTTCCCATGGGGCACAGGGTCAGAGCTGATTTGCATATCGCCATTGTCTAACCCAGGGTGGTGTGGAGTGCAAAAAAACGATGGATTTGGGCCCAGATCTTTGGACTGGGGTGATCCACATTTGGTCCATCACCTGGTATGTTTGCAATTGCCGCCATAAGTGCGCTGGGGATGCTCAGACGTGGGTCCCAGGCACTCCACACCACTTGGAGTCAAGCTAGCCAGGCTGATGAGAGGTGTTACCTCGAAACCGGTCCGGTCCTCGGATGCTTGATTCCGTTCTGGGAAGGACATAGCTTTTGTAGTTCGGACTGGACTGTTCCCATGGGGCACAGGGTCAGAGCTGATTTGCATATCGCCATTGTCTAACCCAGGGTGGTGTGGAGTGCAAAAAAACGATGGATTTGGGCCCAGATCTTTGGACTGGGGTGAATGTGTGACATTGATCCACATTCGGTCCATCACCTGTTTTGTTTGCAATTGCCGCCATAAGTGCGCTGGGGATGCTCAGACGTGGGTCCCAGGCACTCCACACCACTTGGAGTCAAGCTAGCCGGGCTGATGAGAGGTGTTACCTCGAAACCGGTCCGGTCCTCGGATGCTTGATTCCGTTCTGGGAAGGACATGGCTTTTGTAGTTCGGACTGGACTGTTCCCATGGGGCACAGGGTCAGAGCTGATTTGCATATCGCCATTGTCTAACCCAGGGTGGTGTGGAGTGCAAAAAAACGATGGATTTGGACCCAGATCTTTGGACTGGGGTGAATGTGTTACATTGATCCACATTCGGTCCATCACCTGTTTTGTTTGCAATTGCCGCCATAAGTGCGCTGGGGATGCTCAGACGTGGGTCCCAGGCACTCCACACCACTTGGAGTCAAGCTAGCCGGGCTGATGAGAGGTGTTACCTCGAAACCGGTCCGGTCCTCGGATGCTTGATTCCGTTCTGGGAAGGACATGGCTTTTGTAGTTCGGACTGGACTGTTCCCATGGGGCACAGGGTCAGAGCTGATTTGCATATCGCCATTGTCTAACCCAGGGTGGTGTGGAGTGCAAAAAAACGATGGATTTGGGCCCAGATCTTTGGACTGGGGTGAATGTGTGACATTGATCCACATTCGGTCCATCACCTGTTTTGTTTGCAATTGCTGCCATAAGTGCGCTGGGGATGCTCAGACGTGGGTCCCAGGCCCTCCACACCACTTGGAGTCAAGCTAGCCGGGCTGATGAGAGGTGTTACCTCGAAACCGGTCCGGTCCTCGGATGCTTGATACCGTTCTGGGAAGGACATGGCTTTTGTAGTTCGGACTGGACTGTTCCCATGGGGCACAGGGTCAGAGCTGATTTGCATATCGCCATTGTCTAACCCAGGGTGGTGTGGAGTGAAAAAAAACGATGGATTTGGGCCCAGATCTTTGGACTGGGGTGAATGTGTGACATTGATCCACATTCGGTCCATCACCTGTTTTGTTTGCAATTGCCGCCATAAGTGCGCTGGGGATGCTCAGACGTGGGTCCCAGGCACTCCACACCACTTGGAGTCAAGCTAGCCGGGCTGATGAGAGGTGTTACCTCGAAACCGGTCCGGTCCTCGGATGCTTGATTCCGTTCTGGGAAGGACATGGCTTTTGTAGTTCGGACTGGACTGTTCCCATGGGGCACAGGGTCAGAGCTGATTTGCATATCGCCATTGTCTAACCCAGGGTGGTGTGGAGTGCAAAAAAACGATGGATTTGGGCCCAGATCTTTGGACTGGGGTGAATGTGTGACATTGATCCACATTCGGTCCATCACCTGTTTTGTTTGCAATTGCCGCCATAAGTGCGCTGGGGATGCTCAGACGTGGGTCCCAGGCACTCCACACCACTTGGAGTCAAGCTAGCCGGGCTGATGAGAGGTGTTACCTCGAAACCGGTCCGGTCCTCGGATGCTTGATTCCGTTCTGGGAAGGACATGGCTTTTGTAGTTCGGACTGGACTGTTCCCATGGGGCACAGGGTCAGAGCTGATTTGCATATCGCCATTGTCTAACCCAGGGTGGTGTGGAGTGCAAACAAAACGATGGATTTGGGCCCAGATCTTTGGACTGGGGTGAATGTGTGACATTGATCCACATTCGGTCCATCACCTGTTTTGTTTGCAATTGCCGCCATAAGTGCGCTGGGGATGCTCAGACGTGGGTCCCAGGCACTCCACACCACTTGGAGTCAAGCTAGCCGGGCTGATGAGAGGTGTTACCTCGAAACCGGTCCGGTCCTCGGATGCTTGATTCCGTTCTGGGAAGGACATGGCTTTTGTAGTTCGGACTGGACTGTTCCCATGGGGCACAGGGTCAGAGCTGATTTGCATATCGCCATTGTCTAACCCAGGGTGGTGTGGAGTGCAAAAAAACGATGGATTTGGGCCCAGATCTTTGGACTGGGGTGAATGTGTGACATTGATCCACATTCGGTCCATCACCTGGTATGTTTGCAATTGCCGCCATAAGTGCGCTGGGGATGCTCAGACGTGGGTCCCAGGCACTCCACACCACTTGGAGTCAAGCTAGCCGGGCTGATGAGAGGTGTTACCTCGAAACCGGTCCGGTCCTCGGATGCTTGATTCCGTTCTGGGAAGGACATAGCTTTTGTAGTTCGGACTGGACTGTTCCCATGGGGCACAGGGTCAGAGCTGATTTGCATATCGCCATTGTCTAACCCAGGGTGGTGTGGAGTGCAAAAAAACGATGGATTTGGGCCCAGATCTTTGGACTGGGGTGAATGTGTGACATTGATCCACATTCGGTCCATCACCTGTTTTGTTTGCAATTGCCGCCATAAGTGCGCTGGGGATGCTCAGACGTGGGTCCCAGGCACTCCACACCACTTGGAGTCAAGCTAGCCGGGCTGATGAGAGGTGTTACCTCGAAACCGGTCCGGTCCTCGGATGCTTGATTCCGTTCTGGGAAGGACATGGCTTTTGTAGTTCGGACTGGACTGTTCCCATGGGGCACAGGGTCAGAGCTGATTTGCATATCGCCATTGTCTAACCCAGGGTGGTGTGGAGTGCAAAAAAAACGATGGATTTGGACCCAGATCTTTGGACTGGGGTGAATGTGTGACATTGATCCACATTCGGTGCATCACCTGTTTTGTTTGCAATTGCCGCCATAAGTGCGCTGGGGATGCTCAGACATGAGTCCCAGGCACTCCACACCACTTGGAGTCAAGCTAGCCGGGCTGATGAGAGGTGTTACCTCGAAACCGGTCCGGTCCTCTGATGCTTGATTCCGCTCTGGGAAGGACATGGCTTTTGTAGTTCGGACTGGACTGTTCCCATGGGGCACAGGATCAGAGCTGATTTGCATATCGCCATTGTCTAACCCAGGGTGGTGTGGAGTGCAAAAAAACGATGGATTTGGGCCCAGATCTTTGGACTGGGGTGAATGTGTGACATTGATCCACATTCGGTCCATCACCTGGTATGTTTGCAATTGCCGCCATAAGTGCGCTGGGGATGCTCAGACGTGGGTCCCAGGCACTCCACACCACTTGGAGTCAAGCTAGCCGGGCTGATGAGAGGTGTTACCTCGAAACCGGTCCGGTCCTCGGATGCTTGATTCCTGTCTGAAGGACCCATGCCCTTTATTAATATTCAGACTGCCCCCCCCCTCGTTCCAATGGTGCACAGGATCAGTAGCTGATTATGCATATCGCCCCATTTTCTAACCCAGGGTGGTGTGGAGTGCAAAAAAACGATGGATTTGGGCCCAGATCTTTGGACTGGGGTGAATGTGTGACATTGATCCACATTCGGTCCATCACCTGTTTTGTTTGCAATTGCCGCCATAAGTGCGCTGGGGATGCTCAGACGTGGGTCCCAGGCACTCCACACCACTTGGAGTCAAGCTAGCCGGGCTGATGAGAGGTGTTACCTCGAAACCGGTCCGGTCCTCGGATGCTTGATTCCGTTCTGGGAAGGACATGGCTTTTGTAGTTCGGACTGGACTGTTCCCATGGGGCACAGGGTCAGAGCTGATTTGCATATCGCCATTGTCTAACCCAGGGTGGTGTGGAGTGCAAAAAAACGATGGATTTGGACCCAGATCTTTGGACTGGGGTGAATGTGTGACATTGATCCACATTCGGTCCATCACCTGTTTTGTTTGCAATTGCCGCCATAAGTGCGCTGGGGATGCTCAGACGTGGGTCCCAGGCACTCCACACCACTTGGAGTCAAGCTAGCCGGGCTGATGAGAGGTGTTACCTCGAAACCGGTCCGGTCCTCGGATGCTTGATTCCGTTCTGGGAAGGACATGGCTTTTGTAGTTCGGACTGGACTGTTCCCATGGGGCACAGGGTCAGAGCTGATTTGCATATCGCCATTGTCTAACCCAGGGTGGTGTGGAGTGCAAAAAAACGATGGATTTGGGCCCAGATCTTTGGACTGGGGTGAATGTGTGACATTGATCCACATTCGGTCCATCACCTGTTTTGTTTGCAATTGCCGCCATAAGTGCGCTGGGGATGCTCAGACGTGGGTCCCAGGCACTCCACACCACTTGGAGTCAAGCTAGCCAGGCTGATGAGAGGTGTTACCTCGAAACCGGTCCGGTCCTCGGATGCTTGATTCCGTTCTGGGAAGGACATGGCTTTTGTAGTTCGGACTGGACTGTTCCCATGGGGCACAGGGTCAGAGCTGATTTGCATATCGCCATTGTCTAACCCAGGGTGGTGTGGAGTGCAAAAAAACGATGGATTTGGGCCCAGATCTTTGGACTGGGGTGAATGTGTGACATTGATCCACATTCGGTCCATCACCTGTTTTGTTTGCAATTGCCGCCATAAGTGCGCTGGGGATGCTCAGACGTGGGTCCCAGGCACTCCACACCACTTGGAGTCAAGCTAGCCGGGCTGATGAGAGGTGTTACCTCGAAACCGGTCCGGTCCTCGGATGCTTGATTCCGTTCTGGGAAGGACATGGCTTTTGTAGTTCGGACTGGACTGTTCCCATGGGGCACAGGGTCAGAGCTGATTTGCATATCGCCATTGTCTAACCCAGGGTGGTGTGGAGTGCAAAAAAAACGATGGATTTGGGCCCAGATCTTTGGACTGGGGTGAATGTGTGACATTGATCCACATTCGGTCCATCACCTGTTTTGTTTGCAATTGCCGCCATAAGTGCGCTGGGGATGCTCAGACGTGGGTCCCAGGCACTCCACACCACTTGGAGTCAAGCTAGCCGGGCTGATGAGAGGTGTTACCTCGAAACCGGTCCGGTCCTCGGATGCTTGATTCCGTTCTGGGAAGGACATGGCTTTTGTAGTTCGGACTGGACTGTTCCCATGGGGCACAGGGTCAGAGCTGATTTGCATATCGCCATTGTCTAACCCAGGGTGGTGTGGAGTGCAAAAAAACGATGGATTTGGGCCCAGATCTTTGGACTGGGGTGAATGTGTGACATTGATCCACATTCGGTCCATCACCTGTTTTGTTTGCAATTGCCGCCATAAGTGCGCTGGGGATGCTCAGACGTGGGTCCCAGGCACTCCACACCACTTGGAGTCAAGCTAGCCGGGCTGAAGAGAGGTGTTACCTCGAAACCGGTCCGGTCCTCGGATGCTTGATTCCGTTCTGGGAAGGACATGGCTTTTGTAGTTCGGACTGGACTGTTCCCATGGGGCACAGGGTCAGAGCTGATTTGCATATCGCCATTGTCTAACCCAGGGTGGTGTGGAGTGCAAAAAAACGATGGATTTGGGCCCAGATCTTTGGACTGGGGTGAATGTGTGACATTGATCCACATTCGGTCCATCACCTGTTTTGTTTGCAATTGCCGCCATAAGTGCGCTGGGGATGCTCAGACGTGGGTCCCAGGCACTCCACACCACTTGGAGTCAAGCTAGCCGGGCTGATGAGAGGTGTTACCTCGAAACCGGTCCGGTCCTCGGATGCTTGATTCCGTTCTGGGAAGGACATGGCTTTTGTAGTTCGGACTGGACTGTTCCCATGGGGCACAGGGTCAGAGCTGATTTGCATATCGCCATTGTCTAACCCAGGGTGGTGTGGAGTGCAAAAAAAATGATGGATTTGGACCCAGATCTTTGGACTGGGGTGAATGTGTGACATTGATCCACATTCGGTCCATCACCTGTTTTGTTTGCAATTGCCGCCATAAGTGCGCTGGGGATGCTCAGACGTGGGTCCCAGGCACTCCACACCACTTGGAGTCAAGCTAGCCGGGCTGATGAGAGGTGTTACCTCGAAACCGGTCCGGTCCTCGGATGCTTGATTCCGTTCTGGGAAGGACATGGCTTTTGTAGTTCGGACTGGACTGTTCCCATGGGGCACAGGGTCAGAGCTGATTTGCATATCGCCATTGTCTAACCCAGGGTGGTGTGGAGTGCAAAATAAACGATGGATTTGGACCCAGATCTTTGGACTGGGGTGAATGTGTGACATTGATCCACATTCGGTCCATCACCTGTTTTGTTTGCAATTGCCGCCATAAGTGTGCTGGGGATGCTCAGACGTGGGTCCCAGGCACTCCACACCACTTGGAGTCAAGCTAGCCGGGCTGATGAGAGGTGTTACCTCGAAACCGGTCCGGTCCTCGGATGCTTGATTCCGTTCTGGGAAGGACATGGCTTTTGTAGTTCGAACTGGATTGTTCCCATGGGGCACAGGGTCAGAGCTGATTTGCATATCGCCATTGTCTAACCCAGGGTGGTGTGGAGTGCAAAAAAACGATGGATTTGGGCACAGATCTTTGGACTGGGGTGAATGTGTGACATTGATCCACATTCGGTCCATCACCTGTTTTGTTTGCAATTGCCGCCATAAGTGCGCTGGGGATGCTCAGACGTGGGTCCCAGGCACTCCACACCACTTGGAGTCAAGCTAGCCGGGCTGATGAGAGGTGTTACCTCGAAACCGGTCCGGTCCTCGGATGCTTGATTCCGTTCTGGGAAGGACATGGCTTTTGTAGTTCGGACTGGACTGTTCCCATGGGGCACAGGGTCAGAGCTGATTTGCATATCGCCATTGTCTAACCCAGGGTGGTGTGGAGTGCAAAAAAACGATGGATTTGGGCCCAGATCTTTGGACTGGGGTGAATGTGTGACATTGATCCACATTTGGTCCATCACCTGGTATGTTTGCAATTGCCGCCATAAGTGCGCTGGGGATGCTCAGACGTGGGTCCCAGGCACTCCACACCACTTGGAGTCAAGCTAGCCAGGCTGATGAGAGGTGTTACCTCGAAACCGGTCCGGTCCTCGGATGCTTGATTCCGTTCTGGGAAGGACATAGCTTTTGTAGTTCGGACTGGACTGTTCCCATGGGGCACAGGGTCAGAGCTGATTTGCATATCGCCATTGTCTAACCCAGGGTGGTGTGGAGTGCAAAAAAACGATGGATTTGGGCCCAGATCTTTGGACTGGGGTGAATGTGTGACATTGATCCACATTCGGTCCATCACCTGTTTTGTTTGCAATTGCCGCCATAAGTGCGCTGGGGATGCTCAGACGTGGGTCCCAGGCACTCCACACCACTTGGAGTCAAGCTAGCCGGGCTGATGAGAGGTGTTACCTCGAAACGGGTCCGGTCCTCGGATGCTTGATTCCGTTCTGGGAAGGACATGGCTTTTGTAGTTCGGACTGGACTGTTCCCATGGGGCACAGGGTCAGAGCTGATTTGCATATCGCCATTGTCTAACCCAGGGTGGTGTGGAGTGCAAAAAAACGATGGATTTGGACCCAGATCTTTGGACTGGGGTGAATGTGTTACATTGATCCACATTCGGTCCATCACCTGTTTTGTTTGCAATTGCCGCCATAAGTGCGCTGGGGATGCTCAGACGTGGGTCCCAGGCACTCCACACCACTTGGAGTCAAGCTAGCCGGGCTGATGAGAGGTGTTACCTCGAAACCGGTCCGGTCCTCGGATGCTTGATTCCGTTCTGGGAAGGACATGGCTTTTGTAGTTCGGACTGGACTGTTCCCATGGGGCACAGGGTCAGAGCTGATTTGCATATCGCCATTGTCTAACCCAGGGTGGTGTGGAGTGCAAAAAAACGATGGATTTGGGCCCAGATCTTTGGACTGGGGTGAATGTGTGACATTGATCCACATTCGGTCCATCACCTGTTTTGTTTGCAATTGCTGCCATAAGTGCGCTGGGGATGCTCAGACGTGGGTCCCAGGCACTCCACACCACTTGGAGTCAAGCTAGCCGGGCTGATGAGAGGTGTTACCTCGAAACCGGTCCGGTCCTCGGATGCTTGATACCGTTCTGGGAAGGACATGGCTTTTGTAGTTCGGACTGGACTGTTCCCATGGGGCACAGGGTCAGAGCTGATTTGCATATCGCCATTGTCTAACCCAGGGTGGTGTGGAGTGAAAAAAAACGATGGATTTGGGCCCAGATCTTTGGACTGGGGTGAATGTGTGACATTGATCCACATTCGGTCCATCACCTGTTTTGTTTGCAATTGCCGCCATAAGTGCGCTGGGGATGCTCAGACGTGGGTCCCAGGCACTCCACACCACTTGGAGTCAAGTTAGCCGGGCTGATGAGAGGTGTTACCTCGAAACCGGTCCGGTCCTCGGATGCTTGATTCCGTTCTGGGAAGGACATGGCTTTTGTAGTTCGGACTGGACTGTTCCCATGGGGCACAGGGTCAGAGCTGATTTGCATATCGCCATTGTCTAACCCAGGGTGGTGTGGAGTGCAAAAAAACGATGGATTTGGGCCCAGATCTTTGGACTGGGGTGAATGTGTGACATTGATCCACATTCGGTCCATCACCTGTTTTGTTTGCAATTGCCGCCATAAGTGCGCTGGGGATGCTCAGACGTGGGTCCCAGGCACTCCACACCACTTGGAGTCAAGCTAGCCGGGCTGATGAGAGGTGTTACCTCGAAACCGGTCCGGTCCTCGGATGCTTGATTCCGTTCTGGGAAGGACATGGCTTTTGTAGTTCGGACTGGACTGTTCCCATGGGGCACAGGGTCAGAGCTGATTTGCATATCGCCATTGTCTAACCCAGGGTGGTGTGGAGTGCAAACAAAACGATGGATTTGGGCCCAGATCTTTGGACTGGGGTGAATGTGTGACATTGATCCACATTCGGTCCATCACCTGTTTTGTTTGCAATTGCCGCCATAAGTGCGCTGGGGATGCTCAGACGTGGGTCCCAGGCACTCCACACCACTTGGAGT
Organism: Lissotriton vulgaris; assembly: GCF_964263255.1. Lineage (NCBI taxonomy): Eukaryota > Metazoa > Chordata > Amphibia > Caudata > Salamandridae > Lissotriton > Lissotriton vulgaris. The sequence goes on along the minus strand of NC_141698.1, from coordinate 272,311,287 downwards.
CAAGCTAGCCGGGCTGATGAGAGGTGTTACCTCGAAACCGGTCCGGTCCTCGGATGCTTGATTCCGTTCTGGGAAGGACATGGCTTTTGTAGTTCGGACTGGACTGTTCCCATGGGGCACAGGGTCAGAGCTGATTTGCATATCGCCATTGTCTAACCCAGGGTGGTGTGGAGTGCAAAAAAACGATGGATTTGGGCCCAGATCTTTGGACTGGGGTGAATGTGTGACATTGATCCACATTCGGTCCATCACCTGTTTTGTTTGCAATTGCCGCCATAAGTGCGCTGGGGATGCTCAGACGTGGGTCCCAGGCACTCCACACCACTTTGAGTCAAGCTAGCCGGGCTGATGAGAGGTGTTACCTCGAAACCGGTCCGGTCCTCGGATGCTTGATTCCGTTCTGGGAAGGACATGGCTTTTGTAGTTCGGACTGGACGGTTCCCATGGGGCACAGGGTCAGAGCTGATTTGCATATCGCCATTGTCTAACCCAGGGTGGTGTGGAGTGCAAAAAAACGATGGATTTGGGCCCAGATCTTTGGACTGGGGTGAATGTGTGACATTGATCCACATTCGGTCCATCACCTGGTATGTTTGCAATTGCCGCCATAAGTGCGCTGGGGATGCTCAGACGTGGGTCCAAGGCACTCCACACCACTTGGAGTCAAGCTAGCCGGGCTGATGAGAGGTGTTACCTCGAAACCGGTCTTGTCCTCGGATTCTTGATTCCGTTCTGGGAAGGACATGGCTTTTGTAGTTCGAACTGGACTGTTCCCATGGGGCACAGGGTCAGAGCTGATTTGCATATCGCCATTGTCTAACCCAGGGTGGTGTGGAGTGCAAAAAAACGATGGATTTGGGCCCAGATCTTTGGACTGGGGTGAATGTGTGACATTGATCCACATTCGGTCCATCACCTGTTTTGTTTGCAATTGCCGCCATAAGTGCGCTGGGGATGCTCAGACGTGGGTCCCAGGCACTCCACACCACTTGGAGTCATGCTAGCCGGGCTGATGAGAGGTGTTACCTCGAAACCGGACAGGTCCTCGGATGCTTGATTCCGTTCTGGGAAGGACATGGCTTTTGTAGTTCGGACTGGACTGTTCCCATGGGGCACAGGGTCAGAGCTGATTTGCATATCGCCATTGTCTAACCCAGGGTGGTGTGGAGTGCAAAAAAACGATGGATTTGGGCCCAGATCTTTGGACTGGGGTGAATGTGTGACATTGATCCACATTCGGTCCATCACCTGTTTTGTTTGCAATTGCCGCCATAAGTGCGCTGGGGATGCTCAGACGTGGGTCCCAGGCACTCCACACCACTTGGAGTCAAGCTAGCCGGGCTGATGAGAGGTGTTACCTCGAAACCGGTCCGGTCCTCGGATGCTTGATTCCGTTCTGGGAAGGACATGGCTTTTGTAGTTCGGACTGGACTGTTCCCATGGGGCACAGGGTCAGAGCTGATTTGCATATCGCCATTGTCTAACCCAGGGTGGTGTGGAGTGCAAACAAAACGATGGATTTGGGCCCAGATCTTTGGACTGGGGTGAATGTGTGACATTGATCCACATTCGGTCCATCACCTGTTTTGTTTGCAATTGCCGCCATAAGTGCGCTGGGGATGCTCAGACGTGGGTCCCAGGCACTCCACACCACTTGGAGTCAAGCTAGCCGGGCTGATGAGAGGTGTTACCTCGAAACCGGTCCGGTCCTCGGATGCTTGATTCCGTTCTGGGAAGGACATGGCTTTTGTAGTTCGGACTGGACTGTTCCCATGGGGCACAGGGTCAGAGCTGATTTGCATATCGCCATTGTCTAACCCAGGGTGGTGTGGAGTGCAAAAAAACGATGGATTTGGGCCCAGATCTTTGGACTGGGGTGAATGTGTGACATTGATCCACATTCGGTCCATCACCTGTTTTGTTTGCAATTGCCGCCATAAGTGCGCTGGGGATGCTCAGACGTGGGTCCCAGGCACTCCACACCACTTGGAGTCAAGCTAGCCGGGCTGATGAGAGGTGTTACCTCAAAACCGGTCCGGTCCTCGGATGCTTGATTCCGTTCTGGGAAGGACATGGCTTTTGTAGTTCGGACTGGACTGTTCCCATGGGGCACAGGGTCAGAGCTGATTTGCATATCGCCATTGTCTAACCCAGGGTGGTGTGGAGTGCAAACAAAACGATGGATTTGGGCCCAGATCTTTGGACTGGGGTGAATGTGTGACATTGATCCACATTCGGTCCATCACCTGTTTTGTTTGCAATTGCCGCCATAAGTGCGCTGGGGATGCTCAGACGTGGGTCCCAGGCACTCCACACCACTTGGAGTCAAGCTAGCCGGGCTGATGAGAGGTGTTACCTCGAAACCGGTCCGGTCCTCGGATGCTTGATTCCGTTCTGGGAAGGACATGGCTTTTGTAGTTCGGACTGGACTGTTCCCATGGGGCACAGGGTCAGAGCTGATTTGCATATCGCCATTGTCTAACCCAGGGTGGTGTGGAGTGCAAAAAAACGATGGATTTGGGCCCAGATCTTTGGACTGGGGTGAATGTGTGACATTGATCCACATTCGGTCCATCACCTGTTTTGTTTGCAATTGCCGCCATAAGTGCGCTGGGGATGCTCAGACGTGGGTCCCAGGCACTCCACACCACTTGGAGTCAAGCTAGCCGGGCTGATGAGAGGTGTTACCTCAAAACCGGTCCGGTCCTCGGATGCTTGATTCCGTTCTGGGAAGGACATGGCTTTTGTAGTTCGGACTGGACTGTTCCCATGGGGCACAGGGTCAGAGCTGATTTGCATATCGCCATTGTCTAACCCAGGGTGGTGTGGAGTGCAAAAAAACGATGGATTTGGGCCCAGACCTTTGGACTGGGGTGAATGTGTGACATTGATCCACATTCGGTCCATCACCTGTTTTGTTTGCAATTGCCACCATAAGTGCGCTGGGGATGCTCAGACGTGGGTCCCAGGCACTCCACACCACTTGGAGTCAAGTTAGCCGGGCTGATGAGAGGTGTTACCTCGAAACCGGTCCGGTCCTCGGATGCTTGATTCCGTTCTGGGAAGGACATGGCTTTTGTAGTCCGGACTGGACTGTTCCCATGGGGCACAGGATCAGAGCTGATTTGCATATCGCCATTGTCTAACCCAGGGTGGTGTGGAGTGCAAAAAAATGATGGATTTGGGCCCAGATCTTTGGACTGGGGTGAATGTGTGACATTGATCCACATCCGGTCCATCACCTGTTTTGTTTGCAATTGCCGCCATAAGTGCGCTGGGGATGCTCAGACGTGGGTCCCAGGCACTCCACACCACTTGGAGTCAAGCTAGCCGGGCTGATGAGAGGTGTTACCTCGAAACCGGTCCGGTCCTCGGATGCTTGATTCCGTTCTGGGAAGGACATGGCTTTTGTAGTTCGGACTGGACTGTTGCCATGGGGCACAGGGTCAGAGCTGATTTGCATATCGCCATTGTCTAACCCAGGGTGGTGTGGAGTGCAAAAAATGATGGATTTGGGCCCAGATCTTTGGACTGGGGTGAATGTGTGACATTGATCCACATTCGGTCCATCACCTGTTTTGTTTGCAATTGCCGCCATAAGTGCGCTGGGGATGCTCAGACGTGGGTCCCAGGCACTCCACACCACTTGGAGTCAAGCTAGCCGGGCTGATGAGAGGTGTTACCTCGAAACCGGTCCGGTCCTCGGATGCTTGATTCCGTTCTGGGAAGGAAATGTCTTTTGTAGTTCTGACTGGACTGTTCCCATGGGGCACAGGGTCAGAGCTGATTTGCATATCGCCATTGTCTAACCCAGGGTGGTGTGGAGTGCAAAAAAACGATGGATTTGGGCCCAGATCTTTGGACTGGGGTGAATGTGTGACATTGATCCACATTCGGTCCATCACCTGTTTTGTTTGCAATTGCCGCCATAAGTGCGCTGGGGATGCTCAGACGTGGGTCCCAGGCACTCCACACCACTTGGAGTCAAGCTAGCCGGGCTGATGAGAGGTGTTACCTCGAAACCGGTCCGGTCCTCGGATGCTTGATTCCGTTCTGGGAAGGACATGGCTTTTGTAGTCCGGACTGGACTGTTCCCATGGGGCACAGGATCAGAGCTGATTTGCATATCGCCATTGTCTAACCCAGGGTGGTGTGGAGTGCAAAAAAACGATGGATTTGGGCCCAGATCTTTGGACTGGGGTGAATGTGTGACATTGATCCACATTCGGTCCATCACCTGTTTTGTTTGCAATTGCCGCCATAAGTGCGCTGGGGATGCTCAGACGTGGGTCCCAGGCACTCCACACCACTTGGAGTCAAGCTAGCCGGGCTGATGAGAGGTGTTACCTCGAAACCGGTCCGGTCCTCGGATGCTTGATTCCGTTCTGGGAAGGACATGGCTTTTGTAGTTCGGACTGGACTGTTCCCATGGGGCACAGGGTCAGAGCTGATTTGCATATCGCCATTGTCTAACCCAGGGTGGTGTGGAGTGCAAAAAAACGATGGATTTGGGCCCAGATCTTTGGACTGGGGTGAATGTGTGACATTGATCCACATTCGGTCCATCACCTGTTTTGTTTGCAATTGCCGCCATAAGTGCTTTGGGGATGCTCAGACGTGGGTCCCAGGCACTCCACACCACTTGGAGTCAAGCTAGCCGGGCTGATGAGAGGTGTTACCTCGAAACCGGTCCGGTCCTCGGATGCTTGATTCCGTTCTGGGAAGGACATGGCTTTTGTAGTTCTGACTGGACTGTTCCCATGGGGCACAGGGTCAGAGCTGATTTGCATATCGCCATTGTCTAACCCAGGGTGGTGTGGAGTGCAAAAAAACGATGGATTTGGGCCCAGATCTTTGGACTGGGGTGAATGTGTGACATTGATCCACATTCGGTCCATCACCTGTTTTGTTTGCAATTGCCGCCATAAGTGCGCTGGGAATGCTCAGACGTGGGTCCCAGGCACTCCACACCACTTGGAGTCAAGCTAGCCGGGCTGATGAGAGGTGTTACCTCGAAACCGGTCCGGTCCTCGGATGCTTGATTCCGTTCTGGGAAGGACATAGCTTTTGTATGTCGGACTGGACTGTTCCCATGGGGCACAGGGTCAGAGCTGATTTGCATATCGCCATTGTCTAACCCAGGGTGGTGTCGAGTGCAAAAAAATCGATGGATTTGGGCCCAGATCTTTGGACTGGGGTGAATGTGTGACATTGATCCACATTCTGTCCATCACCTGTTTTGTTTGCAATTGCTGCCATAAGTGCGCTGGGGATGCTCAGACGTGGGTCCCAGGCACTCCACACCACTTGGAGTCAAGCTAGCCGGGCTGATGAGAGGTGTTACCTCGAAACCGGTCCGGTCCTCGGATGCTTGATTCCGTTCTGGGGAGGACATGGCTTTTGTAGTTCGGACTGGACTGTTCCCATGGGGCACAGGGTCAGAGCTGATTTGCATATCGCCATTGTCTAACCCAGGGTGGTGTGGAGTACAAAAAAACGATGGATTTGGGCCCAGATCTTTGGACTGGGGTGAATGTGTGACATTGATCCACATTCGGTCCATCACCTGTTTTGTTTGCAATTGCCGCCATAAGTGCGCTGGGGATGCTCAGACGTGGGTCCCAGGCACTCCACACCACTTGGAGTCAAGCTAGCCGGGCTGATGAGAGGTGTTACCTCGAAACCGGTCCGGTCCTCGGATGCTTGATTCCGTTCTGGGAAGGACATGACTTTTGTAGTTCGGACTGGACTGTTCCCATGGGGCACAGGGTCAGAGCTGATTTGCATATCGCCATTGTCTAACCCAGGGTGGTGTGGAGTGCAAAAAAACGATGGATTTGGGCCCAGATCTTTGGACTGGGGTGAATGTGTGACATTGATCCACATTCGGTCCATCACCTGTTTTGTTTGCAATTGCCGCCATAAGTGCGCTGGGGATGCTCAGACGTGGGTCCCAGGCACTCCACACCACTTGGAGTCAAGCTAGCCGGGCTGATGAGAGGTGTTACCTCGAAACCGGTCCGGTCCTCGGATGCTTGATTCCGTTCTGGGAAGGACATGGCTTTTGTAGTCCGGACTGGACTGTTCCCATGGGGCACAGGGTCAGAGCTGATTTGCATATCACCATTGTCTAACCCAGGGTGGTGGGGAGTGCAAAAAAACGATGGATTTGGGCCCAGATCTTTGGACTGGGGTGAATGTGTGACATTGATCCACATTCGGTCCATCACCTGTTTTGTTTGCAATTGCTGCCATAAGTGCGCTGGGGATGCTCAGACGTGGGTCCCAGGCACTCCACACCACTTGGAGTCAAGCTAGCCGGGCTGATGAGAGGTGTTACCTCGAAACCGGTCCGGTCCTCGGATGCTTGATTCCGTTCTGGGAAGGACATGGCTTTTGTAGTTCGAACTGGATTGTTCCCATGGGGCACAGGGTCAGAGCTGATTTGCATATCGCCATTGTCTAACCCAGGGTGGTGTGGAGTGCAAAAAAACGATGGATTTGGGCACAGATCTTTGGACTGGGGTGAATGTGTGACATTGATCCACATTCGGTCCATCACCTGTTTTGTTTGCAATTGCCGCCATAAGTGCGCTGGGGATGCTCAGACGTGGGTCCCAGGCACTCCACACCACTTGGAGTCAAGCTAGCCGGGCTGATGAGAGGTGTTACCTCGAAACCGGTCCGGTCCTCGGATGCTTGATTCCGTTCTGGGAAGGACATGGCTTTTGTAGTTCGGACTGGACGGTTCCCATGGGGCACAGGGTCAGAGCTGATTTGCATATCGCCATTGTCTAACCCAGGGTGGTGTGGAGTGCAAAAAAACGATGGATTTGGGCCCAGATCTTTGGACTGGGGTGAATGTGTGACATTGATCCACATTCGGTCCATCACCTGTTTTGTTTGCAATTGCCGCCATAAGTGCGCTGGGGATGCTCAGACGTGGGTCCCAGGCACTCCACACCACTTGGAGTCAAGCTAGCCGGGCTGATGAGAGGTGTTACCTCGAAACCGGTCCGGTCCTCGGATGCTTGATTCCGTTCTGGGAAGGACATGGCTTTTGTAGTTCGGACTGGTCTGTTCCCATGGGGCACAGGGTCAGAGCTGATTTGCATATCGCCATTGTCTAACCCAGGGTTGGGTGGAGTGCAAACAAATGATGGATTTGGGCCCAGATCTTTGGACTGGGGTGAATGTGTGACATTGATGCACATTCGGTCCATCACCTGGTATGTTTGCAATTGCCGCCATCAGTGCGCTGGGGATGCTCAGACGTGGGTCCCAGGCACTCCACACCACTTGGAGTCAAGCTAGCCGGGCTGATGAAAGGTGTTACCTCGAAACCGGTCCGGTCCTCGGATGCTTGATTCCGTTCTGGGAAGGACATAGCTTTTGTAGTTCGGACTGGACTGTTCCCATGGGGCACAGGGTCAGAGCTGATATGCATATCGCCATTGTCTAACCCAGGGTGGTGTGGAGTGCAAAAAAACGATGGATTTGGGCCCAGATCTTTGGACTGGGGTGAATGTGTGACATTGATCCACATTCGGTCCATCACCTGTTTTGTTTGCAATTGCCGCCATAAGTGCGCTGGGGATGCTCAGACGTGGGTCCCAGGCACTCCACACCACTTGGAGTCAAGCTAGCTGGGCTGATGAGAGGTGTTACCTCGAAACCGGTCCGGTCCTCGGATGCTTGATTCCGTTCTGGGAAGGACATGGCTTTTGTAGTTCGGACTGGACGGTTCCCATGGGGCACAGGGTCAGAGCTGATTTGCATATCGCCATTGTCTAACCCAGGGTGGTGTGGAGTGCAAAAAAACGATGGATTTGGACCCAGATCTTTGGACTGGGGTGAATGTGTGACATTGATCCACATTCGGTCCATCACCTGTTTTGTTTGCAATTGCCGCCATAAGTGCGCTGGGGATGCTCAGACGTGGGTCCCAGGCACTCCACACCACTTGGAGTCAAGCTAGCCGGGCTGATGAGAGGTGTTACCTCGAAACCGGTCCGGTCCTCGGATGCTTGATTCCGTTCTGGGAAGGACATGGCTTTTGTAGTTCGGACTGGACTGTTCCCATGGGGCACAGGGTCAGAGCTGATTTGCATATCGCCATTGTCTAACCCAGGGTGGTGTGGAGTGCAAAAAAAACGATGGATTTGGGCCCAGATCTTTGGACTGGGGTGAATGTGTGACATTGATCCACATTCGGTCCATCACCTGTTTTGTTTGCAATTGCCGCCATAAGTGCGCTGGGGATGCTCAGACGTGGGTCCCAGGCACTCCACACCACTTGGAGTCAAGCTAGCCGGGCTGATGAGAGGTGTTACCTCGAAACCGGTCCGGTCCTCGGATGCTTGATTCCGTTCTGGGAAGGACATGGCTTTTGTAGTTCGGACTGGACTGTTCCCATGGGGCACAGGGTCAGAGCTGATTTGCATATCGCCATTGTCTAACCCAGGGTGGTGTGGAGTGCAAAAAAAACGATGGATTTGGGCCCAGATCTTTGGACTGGGGTGAATGTGTGACATTGATCCACATTCGGTCCATCACCTGTTTTGTTTGCAATTGCCGCCATAAGTGCGCTGGGGATGCTCAGACGTGGGTCCCAGGCACTCCACACCACTTGGAGTCAAGCTAGCCGGGCTGATGAGAGGTGTTACCTCGAAACCGGTCCGGTCCTCGGATGCTTGATTCCGTTCTGGGAAGGACATGGCTTTTGTAGTTCGGACTGGACTGTTCTCATGGGGCACAGGGTCAGAGCTGATTTGCATATCGCCATTGTCTAACCCAGGGTGGTGTGGAGTGCAAAAAAACGATGGATTTGGGCCCAGATCTTTGGACTGGGGTGAATGTGTGACATTGATCCACATTCGGTCCATCACCTGTTTTGTTTGCAATTGCCGCCATAAGTGCGCTGGGGATGCTCAGACGTGGGTCCCAGGCACTCCACACCACTTGGAGTCAAGCTAGCCGGGCTGAAGCGAGGTGTTACCTCGAAACCGGTCCGGTCCTCGGATGCTTGATTCCGTTCTGGGAAGGACATGGCTTTTGTAGTTCGGACTGGACTGTTCCCATGGGGCACAGGGTCAGAGCTGATTTGCATATCGCCATTGTCTAACCCAGGGTGGTGTGGAGTGCAAAAAAACGATGGATTTGGGCCCAGATCTTTGGACTGGGGTGAATGTGTGACATTGATCCACATTCGGTCCATCACCTGTTTTGTTTTCAATTGCCGCCATAAGTGCGCTGGGGATGCTCAGACGTGGGTCCCAGGCACTCCACACCACTTGGAGTCAAGCTAGCCGGGCTGATGAGAGGTGTTACCTCGAAACCGGTCCGGTCCTCGGATGCTTGATTCCGTTCTGGGAAGGACATGGCTTTTGTAGTTCAGACTGGACTGTTCCCATGGGGCACAGGGTCAGAGCTGATTTGCATATCGCCATTGTCTAACCCAGGGTGGTGTGGAGTGCAAAAAAACGATGGATTTGGGCCCAGATCTTTGGACTGGGGTGAATGTGTGATATTGATCCACATTCGGTCCATCACCTGTTTTGTTTGCAATTGCCGCCATAAGTGCGCTGGGGATGCTCAGACGTGGGTCCCAGGCACTCCACACCACTTGGAGTCAAGCTAGCCGGGCTGATGAGAGGTGTTACCTCGAAACCGGTCCGGTCCTCGGATGCTTGATTCCGTTCTGGGAAGGACATGGCTTTTGTAGTCCGGACTGGACTGTTCCCATGGGGCACAGGATCAGAGCTGATTTGCATATCGCCATTGTCTAACCCAGGGTGGTGTGGAGTGCAAAAAAACGATGGATTTGGGCCCAGATCTTTGGACTGGGGTGAATGTGTGACATTGATCCACATTCGGTCCATCACCTGTTTTGTTTGCAATTGCCGCCATAAGTGCGCTGGGGATGCTCAGACGTGGGTCCCAGGCACTCCACACCACTTGGAGTCAAGCTAGCCAGGCTGATGAGAGGTGTTACCTCGAAACCGGTCCGGTCCTCGGATGCTTGATTCCGTTCTGGGCAGGACATAGCTTTTGTAGTTCGGACTGGACTGTTCCCATGGGGCACAGGGTCAGAGCTGATTTGCATATCGCCATTGTCTAACCCAGGGTGGTGTGGAGTGCAAAAAAACGATGGATTTGGACCCAGATCTTTGGACTGGGGTGAATGTGTGACATTGATCCACATTCGGTCCATCACCTGTTTTGTTTGCAATTGCCGCCATAAGTGCGCTGGGGATGCTCAGACGTGGGTCCCAGGCACTCCACACCACTTGGAGTCAAGCTAGCCGGGCTGATGAGAGGTGTTACCTCGAAACCGGTCCGGTCCTCGGATGCTTGATTCCGTTCTGGGAAGGACATGGCTTTTGTAGTTCGGACTGGACTGTTCCCATGGGGCACAGGGTCAGAGCTGATTTGCATATCGCCATTGTCTAACCCAGGGTGGTGTGGAGTGCAAAAAAACGATGGATTTGGACCCAGATCTTTGGACTGGGGTGAATGTGTGACATTGATCCACATTCGGTCCATCACCTGTTTTGTTTGCAATTGCCGCCATAAGTGCGCTGGGGATGCTCAGACGTGGGTCCCAGGCACTCCACACCACTTGGAGTCAAGCTAGCCGGGCTGATGAGAGGTGTTACCTCGAAACCGGTCCGGTCCTCGGATGCTTGATTCCGTTCTGGGAAGGACATGGCTTTTGTAGTTCGGACTGGACTGTTCCCATGGGGCACAGGGTCAGAGCTGATTTGCATATCGCCATTGTCTAACCCAGGGTGGTGTGGAGTGCAAAAAAAACGATGGATTTGGGCCCAGATCTTTGGACTGGGGTGAATGTGTGACATTGATCCACATTCGGTCCATCACCTGTTTTGTTTCAAATTGCCGCCATAAGTGCGCTGGGGATGCTCAGACGTGGGTCCCAGGCACTCCACACCACTTGGAGTCAAGCTAGCCGGGCTGATGAGAGGTGTTACCTCGAAACCGGTCCGGTCCTCGGATGCTTGATACCGTTCTGGGAAGGACATGGCTTTTGTAGTTCGGACTGGACTGTTCCCATGGGGCACAGGGTCAGAGCTGATTTGCATATCGCCATTGTCTAACCCAGGGTGGTGTGGAGTGCAAAAAAATGATGGATTTGGGCCCAGATCTTTGGACTGGGGTGAATGTGTGACATTGATGCACATTCGGTCCATCACCTGGTATGTTTGCAATTGCCGCCATAAGTGCGCTGGGGATGCTCAGACGTGGGTCCCAGGCACTCCACACCACTTGGAGTCAAGCTAGCCGGGCTGATGAAAGGTGTTACCTCGAAACCGGTCCGGTCCTCGGATGCTTGATTCCGTTCTGGGAAGGACATAGCTTTTGTAGTTCGGACTGGACTGTTCCCATGGGGCACAGGGTCAGAGCTGATATGCATATCGCCATTGTCTAACCCAGGGTGGTGTGGAGTGCAAAAAAACGATGGATTTGGGCCCAGATCTTTGGACTGGGGTGAATGTGTGACATTGATCCACATTCGGTCCATCACCTGTTTTGTTTGCAATTGCCGCCATAAGTGCGCTGGGGATGCTCAGACGTGGGTCCCAGGCACTCCACACCACTTGGAGTCAAGCTAGCCGGGCTGATGAGAGGTGTTACCTCGAAACCGGTCCGGTCCTCGGATGCTTGATTCCGTTCTGGGAAGGACATGGCTTTTGTAGTTCGGACTGGACGGTTCCCATGGGGCACAGGGTCAGAGCTGATTTGCATATCGCCATTGTCTAACCCAGGGTGGTGTGGAGTGCAAAAAAACGATGGATTTGGACCCAGATCTTTGGACTGGGGTGAATGTGTGACATTGATCCACATTCGGTCCATCACCTGTTTTGTTTGCAATTGCCGCCATAAGTGCGCTGGGGATGCTCAGACGTGGGTCCCAGGCACTCCACACCACTTGGAGTCAAGCTAGCCGGGCTGATGAGAGGTGTTACCTCGAAACCGGTCCGGTCCTCGGATGCTTGATTCCGTTCTGGGAAGGACATGGCTTTTGTAGTTCGGACTGGACTGTTCCCATGGGGCACAGGGTCAGAGCTGATTTGCATATCGCCATTGTCTAACCCAGGGTGGTGTGGAGTGCAAAAAAAACGATGGATTTGGGCCCAGATCTTTGGACTGGGGTGAATGTGTGACATTGATCCACATTCGGTCCATCACCTGTTTTGTTTGCAATTGCCGCCATAAGTGCGCTGGGGATGCTCAGACGTGGGTCCCAGGCACTCCACACCACTTGGAGTCAAGCTAGCCGGGCTGATGAGAGGTGTTACCTCGAAACCGGTCCGGTCCTCGGATGCTTGATTCCGTTCTGGGAAGGACATGGCTTTTGTAGTTCGGACTGGACGGTTCCCATGGGGCACAGGGTCAGAGCTGATTTGCATATCGCCATTGTCTAACCCAGGGTGGTGTGGAGTGCAAAAAAACGATGGATTTGGACCCAGATCTTTGGACTGGGGTGAATGTGTGACATTGATCCACATTCGGTCCATCACCTGTTTTGTTTGCAATTGCCGCCATAAGTGCGCTGGGGATGCTCAGACGTGGGTCCCAGGCACTCCACACCACTTGGAGTCAAGCTAGCCGGGCTGATGAGAGGTGTTACCTCGAAACCGGTCCGGTCCTCGGATGCTTGATTCCGTTCTGGGAAGGACATGGCTTTTGTAGTTCGGACTGGACTGTTCCCATGGGGCACAGGGTCAGAGCTGATTTGCATATCGCCATTGTCTAACCCAGGGTGGTGTGGAGTGCAAAAAAAACGATGGATTTGGGCCCAGATCTTTGGACTGGGGTGAATGTGTGACATTGATCCACATTCGGTCCATCACCTGTTTTGTTTGCAATTGCCGCCATAAGTGCGCTGGGGATGCTCAGACGTGGGTCCCAGGCACTCCACACCACTTGGAGTCAAGCTAGCCGGGCTGATGAGAGGTGTTACCTCGAAACCGGTCCGGTCCTCGGATGCTTGATTCCGTTCTGGGAAGGACATGGCTTTTGTAGTTCGGACTGGACTGTTCCCATGGGGCACAGGGTCAGAGCTGATTTGCATATCGCCATTGTCTAACCCAGGGTGGTGTGGAGTGCAAAAAAAACGATGGATTTGGGCCCAGATCTTTGGACTGGGGTGAATGTGTGACATTGATCCACATTCGGTCCATCACCTGTTTTGTTTGCAATTGCCGCCATAAGTGCGCTGGGGATGCTCAGACGTGGGTCCCAGGCACTCCACACCACTTGGAGTCAAGCTAGCCGGGCTGATGAGAGGTGTTACCTCGAAACCGGTCCGGTCCTCGGATGCTTGATTCCGTTCTGGGAAGGACATGGCTTTTGTAGTTCGGACTGGACTGTTCTCATGGGGCACAGGGTCAGAGCTGATTTGCATATCGCCATTGTCTAACCCAGGGTGGTGTGGAGTGCAAAAAAACGATGGATTTGGGCCCAGATCTTTGGACTGGGGTGAATGTGTGACATTGATCCACATTCGGTCCATCACCTGTTTTGTTTGCAATTGCCGCCATAAGTGCGCTGGGGATGCTCAGACGTGGGTCCCAGGCACTCCACACCACTTGGAGTCAAGCTAGCCGGGCTGAAGCGAGGTGTTACCTCGAAACCGGTCCGGTCCTCGGATGCTTGATTCCGTTCTGGGAAGGACATGGCTTTTGTAGTTCGGACTGGACTGTTCCCATGGGGCACAGGGTCAGAGCTGATTTGCATATCGCCATTGTCTAACCCAGGGTGGTGTGGAGTGCAAAAAAACGATGGATTTGGGCCCAGATCTTTGGACTGGGGTGAATGTGTGACATTGATCCACTTTCGGTCCATCACCTGTTTTGTTTTCAATTGCCGCCATAAGTGCGCTGGGGATGCTCAGACGTGGGTCCCAGGCACTCCACACCACTTGGAGTCAAGCTAGCCGGGCTGATGAGAGGTGTTACCTCGAAACCGGTCCGGTCCTCGGATGCTTGATTCCGTTCTGGGAAGGACATGGCTTTTGTAGTTCAGACTGGACTGTTCCCATGGGGCACAGGGTCAGAGCTGATTTGCATATCGCCATTGTCTAACCCAGGGTGGTGTGGAGTGCAAAAAAACGATGGATTTGGGCCCAGATCTTTGGACTGGGGTGAATGTGTGATATTGATCCACATTCGGTCCATCACCTGTTTTGTTTGCAATTGCCGCCATAAGTGCGCTGGGGATGCTCAGACGTGGGTCCCAGGCACTCCACACCACTTGGAGTCAAGCTAGCCGGGCTGATGAGAGGTGTTACCTCGAAACCGGTCCGGTCCTCGGATGCTTGATTCCGTTCTGGGAAGGACATGGCTTTTGTAGTCCGGACTGGACTGTTCCCATGGGGCACAGGATCAGAGCTGATTTGCATATCGCCATTGTCTAACCCAGGGTGGTGTGGAGTGCAAAAAAACGATGGATTTGGGCCCAGATCTTTGGACTGGGGTGAATGTGTGACATTGATCCACATTCGGTCCATCACCTGTTTTGTTTGCAATTGCCGCCATAAGTGCGCTGGGGATGCTCAGACGTGGGTCCCAGGCACTCCACACCACTTGGAGTCAAGCTAGCCAGGCTGATGAGAGGTGTTACCTCGAAACCGGTCCGGTCCTCGGATGCTTGATTCCGTTCTGGGCAGGACATAGCTTTTGTAGTTCGGACTGGACTGTTCCCATGGGGCACAGGGTCAGAGCTGATTTGCATATCGCCATTGTCTAACCCAGGGTGGTGTGGAGTGCAAAAAAACGATGGATTTGGACCCAGATCTTTGGACTGGGGTGAATGTGTGACATTGATCCACATTCGGTCCATCACCTGTTTTGTTTGCAATTGCCGCCATAAGTGCGCTGGGGATGCTCAGACGTGGGTCCCAGGCACTCCACACCACTTGGAGTCAAGCTAGCCGGGCTGATGAGAGGTGTTACCTCGAAACCGGTCCGGTCCTCGGATGCTTGATTCCGTTCTGGGAAGGACATGGCTTTTGTAGTTCGGACTGGACTGTTCCCATGGGGCACAGGGTCAGAGCTGATTTGCATATCGCCATTGTCTAACCCAGGGTGGTGTGGAGTGCAAAAAAACAATGGATTTGGACCCAGATCTTTGGACTGGGGTGAATGTGTGACATTGATCCACATTCGGTCCATCACCTGTTTTGTTTGCAATTGCCGCCATAAGTGCGCTGGGGATGCTCAGACGTGGGTCCCAGGCACTCCACACCACTTGGAGTCAAGCTAGCCGGGCTGATGAGAGGTGTTACCTCGAAACCGGTCCGGTCCTCGGATGCTTGATTCCGTTCTGGGAAGGACATGGCTTTTGTAGTTCGGACTGGACTGTTCCCATGGGGCACAGGGTCAGAGCTGATTTGCATATCGCCATTGTCTAACCCAGGGTGGTGTGGAGTGCAAAAAAAACGATGGATTTGGGCCCAGATCTTTGGACTGGGGTGAATGTGTGACATTGATCCACATTCGGTCCATCACCTGTTTTGTTTCAAATTGCCGCCATAAGTGCGCTGGGGATGCTCAGACGTGGGTCCCAGGCACTCCACACCACTTGGAGTCAAGCTAGCCGGGCTGATGAGAGGTGTTACCTCGAAACCGGTCCGGTCCTCGGATGCTTGATACCGTTCTGGGAAGGACATGGCTTTTGTAGTTCGGACTGGACTGTTCCCATGGGGCACAGGGTCAGAGCTGATTTGCATATCGCCATTGTCTAACCCAGGGTGGTGTGGAGTGCAAAAAAATGATGGATTTGGGCCCAGATCTTTGGACTGGGGTGAATGTGTGACATTGATGCACATTCGGTCCATCACCTGGTATGTTTGCAATTGCCGCCATAAGTGCGCTGGGGATGCTCAGACGTGGGTCCCAGGCACTCCACACCACTTGGAGTCAAGCTAGCCGGGCTGATGAAAGGTGTTACCTCGAAACCGGTCCGGTCCTCGGATGCTTGATTCCGTTCTGGGAAGGACATAGCTTTTGTAGTTCGGACTGGACTGTTCCCATGGGGCACAGGGTCAGAGCTGATATGCATATCGCCATTGTCTAACCCAGGGTGGTGTGGAGTGCAAAAAAACGATGGATTTGGGCCCAGATCTTTGGACTGGGGTGAATGTGTGACATTGATCCACATTCGGTCCATCACCTGTTTTGTTTGCAATTGCCGCCATAAGTGCGCTGGGGATGCTCAGACGTGGGTCCCAGGCACTCCACACCACTTGGAGTCAAGCTAGCCGGGCTGATGAGAGGTGTTACCTCGAAACCGGTCCGGTCCTCGGATGCTTGATTCCGTTCTGGGAAGGACATGGCTTTTGTAGTTCGGACTGGACGGTTCCCATGGGGCACAGGGTCAGAGCTGATTTGCATATCGCCATTGTCTAACCCAGGGTGGTGTGGAGTGCAAAAAAACGATGGATTTGAACCCAGATCTTTGGACTGGGGTGAATGTGTGACATTGATCCACATTCGGTCCATCACCTGTTTTGTTTGCAATTGCCGCCATAAGTGCGCTGGGGATGCTCAGACGTGGGTCCCAGGCACTCCACACCACTTGGAGTCAAGCTAGCCGGGCTGATGAGAGGTGTTACCTCGAAACCGGTCCGGTCCTCGGATGCTTGATTCCGTTCTGGGAAGGACATGGCTTTTGTAGTTCGGACTGGACTGTTCCCATGGGGCACAGGGTCAGAGCTGATTTGCATATCGCCATTGTCTAACCCAGGGTGGTGTGGAGTGCAAAAAAAACGATGGATTTGGGCCCAGATCTTTGGACTGGGGTGAATGTGTGACATTGATCCACATTCGGTCCATCACCTGTTTTGTTTGCAATTGCTGCCATAAGTGCGCTGGGGATGCTCAGACGTGGGTCCCAGGCACTCCACACCACTTGGAGTCAAGCTAGCCGGGCTGATGAGAGGTGTTACCTCGAAACCGGTCCGGTCCTCGGATGCTTGATTCCGTTCTGGGAAGGACATGGCTTTTGTAGTTCGGACTGGACTGTTCTCATGGGGCACAGGGTCAGAGCTGATTTGCATATCGCCATTGTCTAACCCAGGGTGGTGTGGAGTGCAAAAAAACGATGGATTTGGGCCCAGATCTTTGGACTGGGGTGAATGTGTGACATTGATCCACATTCGGTCCATCACCTGTTTTGTTTGCAATTGCCGCCATAAGTGCGCTGGGGATGCTCAGACGTGGGTCCCAGGCACTCCACACCACTTGGAGTCAAGCTAGCCGGGCTGAAGCGAGGTGTTACCTCGAAACCGGTCCGGTCCTCGGATGCTTGATTCCGTTCTGGGAAGGACATGGCTTTTGTAGTTCGGACTGGACTGTTCCCATGGGGCACAGGGTCAGAGCTGATTTGCATATCGCCATTGTCTAACCCAGGGTGGTGTGGAGTGCAAAAAAACGATGGATTTGGGCCCAGATCTTTGGACTGGGGTGAATGTGTGACATTGATCCACATTCGGTCCATCACCTGTTTTGTTTTCAATTGCCGCCATAAGTGCGCTGGGGATGCTCAGACGTGGGTCCCAGGCACTCCACACCACTTGGAGTCAAGCTAGCCGGGCTGATGAGAGGTGTTACCTCGAAACCGGTCCGGCCCTCGGATGCTTGATTCCGTTCTGGGAAGGACATGGCTTTTGTAGTTCAGACTGGACTGTTCCCATGGGGCACAGGGTCAGAGCTGATTTGCATATCGCCATTGTCTAACCCAGGGTGGTGTGGAGTGCAAAAAAACGATGGATTTGGGCCCAGATCTTTGGACTGGGGTGAATGTGTGATATTGATCCACATTCGGTCCATCACCTGTTTTGTTTGCAATTGCCGCCATAAGTGCGCTGGGGATGCTCAGACGTGGGTCCCAGGCACTCCACACCACTTGGAGTCAAGCTAGCCGGGCTGATGAGAGGTGTTACCTCGAAACCGGTCCGGTCCTCGGATGCTTGATTCCGTTCTGGGAAGGACATGGCTTTTGTAGTCCGGACTGGACTGTTCCCATGGGGCACAGGATCAGAGCTGATTTGCATATCGCCATTGTCTAACCCAGGGTGGTGTGGAGTGCAAAAAAACGATGGATTTGGGCCCAGATCTTTGGACTGGGGTGAATGTGTGACATTGATCCACATTCGGTCCATCACCTGTTTTGTTTGCAATTGCCGCCATAAGTGCGCTGGGGATGCTCAGACGTGGGTCCCAGGCACTCCACACCACTTGGAGTCAAGCTAGCCAGGCTGATGAGAGGTGTTACCTCGAAACCGGTCCGGTCCTCGGATGCTTGATTCCGTTCTGGGAAGGACATAGCTTTTGTAGTTCGGACTGGACTGTTCCCATGGGGCACAGGGTCAGAGCTGATTTGCATATCGCCATTGTCTAACCCAGGGTGGTGTGGAGTGCAAAAAAACGATGGATTTGGGCCCAGATCTTTGGACTGGGGTGAATGTGTGACATTGATCCACATTCGGTCCATCACCTGTTTTGTTTGCAATTGCCGCCATAAGTGCGCTGGGGATGCTCAGACGTGGGTCCCAGGCACTCCACACCACTTGGAGTCAAGCTAGCCGGGCTGATGAGAGGTGTTACCTCGAAACCGGTCCGGTCCTCGGATGCTTGATACCGTTCTGGGAAGGACATGGCTTTTGTAGTTCGGACTGGACTGTTCCCATGGGGCACAGGGTCAGAGCTGATTTGCATATCGCCATTGTCTAACCCAGGGTGGTGTGGAGTGCAAAAAAATGATGGATTTGGGCCCAGATCTTTGGACTGGGGTGAATGTGTGACATTGATGCACATTCGGTCCATCACCTGGTATGTTTGCAATTGCCGCCATAAGTGCGCTGGGGATGCTCAGACGTGGGTCCCAGGCACTCCACACCACTTGGAGTCAAGCTAGCCGGGCTGATGAAAGGTGTTACCTCGAAACCGGTCCGGTCCTCGGATGCTTGATTCCGTTCTGGGAAGGACATAGCTTTTGTAGTTCGGACTGGACTGTTCCCATGGGGCACAGGGTCAGAGCTGATATGCATATCGCCATTGTCTAACCCAGGGTGGTGTGGAGTGCAAAAAAACGATGGATTTGGGCCCAGATCTTTGGACTGGGGTGAATGTGTGACATTGATCCACATTCGGTCCATCACCTGTTTTGTTTGCAATTGCCGCCATAAGTGCGCTGGGGATGCTCAGACGTGGGTCCCAGGCACTCCACACCACTTGGAGTCAAGCTAGCCGGGCTGATGAGAGGTGTTACCTCGAAACCGGTCCGGTCCTCGGATGCTTGATTCCGTTCTGGGAAGGACATGGCTTTTGTAGTTCGGACTGGACGGTTCCCATGGGGCACAGGGTCAGAGCTGATTTGCATATCGCCATTGTCTAACCCAGGGTGGTGTGGAGTGCAAAAAAACGATGGATTTGAACCCAGATCTTTGGACTGGGGTGAATGTGTGACATTGATCCACATTCGGTCCATCACCTGTTTTGTTTGCAATTGCCGCCATAAGTGCGCTGGGGATGCTCAGACGTGGGTCCCAGGCACTCCACACCACTTGGAGTCAAGCTAGCCGGGCTGATGAGAGGTGTTACCTCGAAACCGGTCCGGTCCTCGGATGCTTGATTCCGTTCTGGGAAGGACATGGCTTTTGTAGTTCGGACTGGACTGTTCCCATGGGGCACAGGGTCAGAGCTGATTTGCATATCGCCATTGTCTAACCCAGGGTGGTGTGGAGTGCAAAAAAAACGATGGATTTGGGCCCAGATCTTTGGACTGGGGTGAATGTGTGACATTGATCCACATTCGGTCCATCACCTGTTTTGTTTGCAATTGCCGCCATAAGTGCGCTGGGGATGCTCAGACGTGGGTCCCAGGCACTCCACACCACTTGGAGTCAAGCTAGCCGGGCTGATGAGAGGTGTTACCTCGAAACCGGTCCGGTCCTCGGATGCTTGATTCCGTTCTGGGAAGGACATGGCTTTTGTAGTTCGGACTGGACTGTTCTCATGGGGCACAGGGTCAGAGCTGATTTGCATATCGCCATTGTCTAACCCAGGGTGGTGTGGAGTGCAAAAAAACGATGGATTTGGGCCCAGATCTTTGGACTGGGGTGAATGTGTGACATTGATCCACATTCGGTCCATCACCTGTTTTGTTTGCAATTGCCGCCATAAGTGCGCTGGGGATGCTCAGACGTGGGTCCCAGGCACTCCACACCACTTGGAGTCAAGCTAGCCGGGCTGAAGCGAGGTGTTACCTCGAAACCGGTCCGGTCCTCGGATGCTTGATTCCGTTCTGGGAAGGACATGGCTTTTGTAGTTCGGACTGGACTGTTCCCATGGGGCACAGGGTCAGAGCTGATTTGCATATCGCCATTGTCTAACCCAGGGTGGTGTGGAGTGCAAAAAAACGATGGATTTGGGCCCAGATCTTTGGACTGGGGTGAATGTGTGACATTGATCCACATTCGGTCCATCACCTGTTTTGTTTTCAATTGCCGCCATAAGTGCGCTGGGGATGCTCAGACGTGGGTCCCAGGCACTCCACACCACTTGGAGTCAAGCTAGCCGGGCTGATGAGAGGTGTTACCTCGAAACCGGTCCGGTCCTCGGATGCTTGATTCCGTTCTGGGAAGGACATGGCTTTTGTAGTTCAGACTGGACTGTTCCCATGGGGCACAGGGTCAGAGCTGATTTGCATATCGCCATTGTCTAACCCAGGGTGGTGTGGAGTGCAAAAAAACGATGGATTTGGGCCCAGATCTTTGGACTGGGGTGAATGTGTGATATTGATCCACATTCGGTCCATCACCTGTTTTGTTTGCAATTGCCGCCATAAGTGCGCTGGGGATGCTCAGACGTGGGTCCCAGGCACTCCACACCACTTGGAGTCAAGCTAGCCGGGCTGATGAGAGGTGTTACCTCGAAACCGGTCCGGTCCTCGGATGCTTGATTCCGTTCTGGGAAGGACATGGCTTTTGTAGTCCGGACTGGACTGTTCCCATGGGGCACAGGATCAGAGCTGATTTGCATATCGCCATTGTCTAACCCAGGGTGGTGTGGAGTGCAAAAAAACGATGGATTTGGGCCCAGATCTTTGGACTGGGGTGAATGTGTGACATTGATCCACATTCGGTCCATCACCTGTTTTGTTTGCAATTGCCGCCATAAGTGCGCTGGGGATGCTCAGACGTGGGTCCCAGGCACTCCACACCACTTGGAGTCAAGCTAGCCAGGCTGATGAGAGGTGTTACCTCGAAACCGGTCCGGTCCTCGGATGCTTGATTCCGTTCTGGGAAGGACATAGCTTTTGTAGTTCGGACTGGACTGTTCCCATGGGGCACAGGGTCAGAGCTGATTTGCATATCGCCATTGTCTAACCCAGGGTGGTGTGGAGTGCAAAAAAACGATGGATTTGGGCCCAGATCTTTGGACTGGGGTGAATGTGTGACATTGATCCACATTCGGTCCATCACCTGTTTTGTTTGCAATTGCCGCCATAAGTGCGCTGGGGATGCTCAGACGTGGGTCCCAGGCACTCCACACCACTTGGAGTCAAGCTAGCCGGGCTGATGAGAGGTGTTACCTCGAAACCGGTCCGGTCCTCGGATGCTTGATTCCGTTCTGGGAAGGACATGGCTTTTGTAGTTCGGACTGGACTGTTCCCATGGGGCACAGGGTCAGAGCTGATTTGCATATCGCCATTGTCTAACCCAGGGTGGTGTGGAGTGCAAAAAAACGATGGATTTGGACCCAGATCTTTGGACTGGGGTGAATGTGTGACATTGATCCACATTCGGTCCATCACCTGTTTTGTTTGCAATTGCCGCCATAAGTGCGCTGGGGATGCTCAGACGTGGGTCCCAGGCACTCCACACCACTTGGAGTCAAGCTAGCCGGGCTGATGAGAGGTGTTACCTCGAAACCGGTCCGGTCCTCGGATGCTTGATTCCGTTCTGGGAAGGACATGGCTTTTGTAGTTCGGACTGGACTGTTCCCATGGGGCACAGGGTCAGAGCTGATTTGCATATCGCCATTGTCTAACCCAGGGTGGTGTGGAGTGCAAAAAAAACGATGGATTTGGGCCCAGATCTTTGGACTGGGGTGAATGTGTGACATTGATCCACATTCGGTCCATCACCTGTTTTGTTTCAAATTGCCGCCATAAGTGCGCTGGGGATGCTCAGACGTGGGTCCCAGGCACTCCACACCACTTGGAGTCAAGCTAGCCGGGCTGATGAGAGGTGTTACCTCGAAACCGGTCCGGTCCTCGGATGCTTGATACCGTTCTGGGAAGGACATGGCTTTTGTAGTTCGGACTGGACTGTTCCCATGGGGCACAGGGTCAGAGCTGATTTGCATATCGCCATTGTCTAACCCAGGGTGGTGTGGAGTGCAAAAAAACGATGGATTTGGGCCCAGATCTTTGGACTGGGGTGAATGTGTGACATTGATCCACATTCGGTCCATCACCTGTTTTGTTTGCAATTGCCGCCATAAGTGCGCTGGGGATGCTCAGACGTGGGTCCCAGGCACTCCACACCACTTGGAGTCAAGCTAGCCGGGCTGATGAGAGGTGTTACCTCGAAACCGGTCCGGTCCTCGGATGCTTGATTCCGTTCTGGGAAGGACATGGCTTTTGTAGTTCGGACTGGACTGTTCCCATGGGGCACAGGGTCAGAGCTGATTTGCATATCGCCATTGTCTAACCCAGGGTGGTGTGGAGTGCAAAAAAACGATGGATTTGGGCCCAGATCTTTGGACTGGGGTGAATGTGTGACATTGATCCACATTCGGTCCATCACCTGTTTTGTTTGCAATTGCCGCCATAAGTGCGCTGGGGATGCTCAGACGTGGGTCCCAGGCACTCCACACCACTTGGAGTCAAGCTAGCCGGGCTGATGAGAGGTGTTACCTCGAAACCGGTCCGGTCCTCGGATGCTTGATTCCGTTCTGGGAAGGACATGGCTTTTGTAGTTCGGACTGGACTGTTCCCATGGGGCACAGGGTCAGAGCTGATTTGCATATCGCCATTGTCTAACCCAGGGTGGTGTGGAGTGCAAACAAAACGATGGATTTGGGCCCAGATCTTTGGACTGGGGTGAATGTGTGACATTGATCCACATTCGGTCCATCACCTGTTTTGTTTGCAATTGCCGCCATAAGTGTGCTGGGGATGCTCAGACGTGGGTCCCAGGCACTCCACACCACTTGGAGTCAAGCTAGCCGGGCTGATGAGAGGTGTTACCTCGAAACCGGTCCGGTCCTCGGATGCTTGATTCCGTTCTGGGAAGGACATGGCTTTTGTAGTTCGGACTGGACTGTTCCCATGGGGCACAGGGTCAGAGCTGATTTGCATATCGCCATTGTCTAACCCAGGGTGGTGTGGAGTGCAAACAAAACAATGGATTTGGGCCCAGATCTTTGGACTGGGGTGAAAGTGTGACATTGATCCACATTCGGTCCATCACCTGTTTTGTTTGCAATTGCCGCCATAAGTGCGCTGGGGATGCTCAGACGTGGGTCCCAGGCACTCCACACCACTTGGAGTCAAGCTAGCCGGGCTGATGAGAGGTGTTACCTCGAAACCGGTCCGGTCCTCGGATGCTTGATTCCGTTCTGGGAAGGACATGGCTTTTGTAGTTCGGACTGGACTGTTCCCATGGGGCACAGGGTCAGAGCTGATTTGCATATCGCCATTGTCTAACCCAGGGTGGTGTGGAGTGCAGAAAAACGATGGATTTGGGCCCAGATCTTTGGACTGGGGTGAATGTGTGACATTGATCCACATTCGGTCCATCACCTGTTTTGTTTGCAATTGCCGCCATAAGTGCGCTGGGGATGCTCAGACGTGGGTCCCAGGCACTCCACACCACTTGGAGTCAAGCTAGCCGGGCTGATGAGAGGTGTTACCTCGAAACCGGTCCGGTCCTCGGATGCTTGATTCCGTTCTGGGAAGGACATGGCTTTTGTAGTTCGGACTGGACTGTTGCCATGGGGCACAGGGTCAGAGCTGATTTGCATATCGCCATTGTCTAACCCAGGGTGGTGTGGAGTGCAAAAAAACGATGGATTTGGGCCCAGATCTTTGGACTGGGGTGAATGTGTGACATTGATCCACATTCGGTCCATCACCTGTTTTGTTTGCAATTGCCGCCATAAGTGCGCTGGGGATGCTCAGACGTGGGTCCCAGGCACTCCACACCACTTGGAGTCAAGCTAGCCGGGCTGATGAGAGGTGTTACCTCGAAACCGGTCCGGTCCTCGGATGCTTGATTCCGTTCTGGGAAGGACATGTCTTTTGTAGTTCGGACTGGACTGTTCCCATGGGGCACAGGGTCAGAGCTGATTTGCATATCGCCATTGTCTAACCCAGGGTGGTGTGGAGTGCAAAAAAACGATGGATTTGGGCCCAGATCTTTGGACTGGGGTGAATGTGTGACATTGATCCACATTCGGTCCATCACCTGTTTTGTTTGCAATTGCCGCCATAAGTGCGCTGGGGATGCTTAGACGTGGGTCCCAGGCACTCCACACCACTTGGAGTCAAGCTAGCCGGGATGATGAGAGGTGTTACCTCGAAACCGGTCCGGTCCTCGGATGCTTGATTCCGTTCTGGGAAGGACATGGCTTTTGTAGTCCGGACTGGACTGTTCCCATGGGGCACAGGATCAGAGCTGATTTGCATATCGCCATTGTCTAACCCAGGGTGGTGTGGAGTGCAAAAAAACGATGGATTTGGGCCCAGATCTTTGGACTGGGGTGAATGTGTGACATTGATCCACATTCGGTCCATCACCTGTTTTGTTTGCAATTGCCGCCATAAGTGCGCTGGGGATGCTCAGACGTGGGTCCCAGGCACTCCACACCACTTGGAGTCAAGCTAGCCGGGCTGATGAGAGGTGTTACCTCGAAACCGGTCCGGTCCTCGGATGCTTGATTCCGTTCTGGGAAGGACATGGCTTTTGTAGTCCGGACTGGACTGTTCCCATGGGGCACAGGGTCAGAGCTGATTTGCATATCGCCATTGTCTAACCCAGGGTGGTGTGGAGTGCAAAAAAACGATGGATTTGGGCCCAGATCTTTGGACTGGGGTGAATGTGTGACATTGATCCACATTCGGTCCATCACCTGTTTTGTTTGCAATTGCCGCCATAAGTGCGCTGGGGATGCTCAGACGTGGGTCCCAGGCACTCCACACCACTTGGAGTCAAGCTAGCCGGGCTGATGAGAGGTGTTACCTCGAAACCGGTCCGGTCCTCGGATGCTTGATTCCGTTCTGGGAAGGACATGGCTTTTGTAGTTCGGACTGGACTGTTCCCATGGGGCACAGGGTCAGAGCTGATTTGCATATCGCCATTGTCTAACCCAGGGTGGTGTGGAGTGCAAAAAAACGATGGATTTGGGCCCAGATCTTTGGACTGGGGTGAATGTGTGACATTGATCCACATTCGGTCCATCACCTGTTTTGTTTGCAATTGCCGCCATAAGTGCGCTGGGAATGCTCAGACGTGGGTCCCAGGCACTCCACACCACTTGGAGTCAAGCTAGCCGGGCTGATGAGAGGTGTTACCTCGAAACCGGTCCGGTCCTCGGATGCTTGATTCCGTTCTGGGAAGGACATGGCTTTTGTAGTTCGGACTGGACTGTTCCCATGGGGCACAGGGTCAGAGCTGATTTGCATATCGCCATTGTCTAACCCAGGGTGGTGTGGAGTGCAAAAAAACGATGGATTTGGGCCCAGATCTTTGGACTGGGGTGAATGTGTGACATTGATCCACATTCGGTCCATCACCTGTTTTGTTTGCAATTGCCGCCATAAGTGCGCTGGGGATGCTCAGACGTGGGTCCCAGGCACTCCATACCACTTGGAGTCAAGCTAGCCGGGCTGATGAGAGGTGTTACCTCGAAACCGGTCCGGTCCTCGGATGCTTGATTCCGTTCTGGGAAGGACATAGCTTTTGTATGTCGGACTGGACTGTTCCCATGGGGCACAGGGTCAGAGCTGATTTGCATATCGCCATTGTCTAACCCAGGGTGGTGTGGAGTGCAAAAAAATCGATGGATTTGGGCCCAGATCTTTGGACTGGGGTGAATGTGTGACATTGATCCACATTCTGTCCATCACCTGTTTTGTTTGCAATTGCCGCCATAAGTGCGCTGGGGATGCTCAGACGTGGGTCCCAGGCACTCCACACCACTTGGAGTCAAGCTAGCCGGAATGATGAGAGGTGTTACCTCGATACCGGTCCGGTCCTCGGATGCTTGATTCCGTTCTGGGGAGGACATGGCTTTTGTAGTTCGGACTGGACTGTTCCCATGGGGCACAGGGTCAGAGCTGATTTGCATATCGCCATTGTCTAACCCAGGGTGGTGTGGAGTACAAAAAAACGATGGATTTGGGCCCAGATCTTTGGACTGGGGTGAATGTGTGACATTGATCCACATTCGGTCCATCACCTGTTTTGTTTGCAATTGCCGCCATAAGTGCGCTGGGGATGCTCAGACGTGGGTCCCAGGCACTCCACACCACTTGGAGTCAAGCTAGCCGGGCTGATGAGAGGTGTTACCTCGAAACCGGTCCGGTCCTCGGATGCTTGATTCCGTTCTGGGAAGGACATGACTTTTGTAGTTCGGACTGGACTGTTCCCATGGGGCACAGGGTCAGAGCTGATTTGCATATCGCCATTGTCTAACCCAGGGTGGTGTGGAGTGCAAAAAAACGATGGATTTGGGCCCAGATCTTTGGACTGGGGTGAATGTGTGACATTGATCCACATTCGGTCCATCACCTGTTTTGTTTGCAATTGCCGCCATAAGTGCGCTGGGGATGCTCAGACGTGGGTCCCAGGCACTCCACACCACTTGGAGTCAAGCTAGCCGGGCTGATGAGAGGTGTTACCTCGAAACCGGTCCGGTCCTCGGATGCTTGATTCCGTTCTGGGAAGGACATGACTTTTGTAGTTCGGACTGGACTGTTCCCATGGGGCACAGGGTCAGAGCTGATTTGCATATCGCCATTGTCTAACCCAGGGTGGTGTGGAGTGCAAAAAAACGATGGATTTGGGCCCAGATCTTTGGACTGGGGTGAATGTGTGACATTGATCCACATTCGGTCCATCACCTGTTTTGTTTGCAATTGCCGCCATAAGTGCGCTGGGGATGCTCAGACGTGGGTCCCAGGCACTCCACACCACTTGGAGTCAAGCTAGCCGGGCTGATGAGAGGTGTTACCTCGAAACCGGTCCGGTCCTCGGATGCTTGATTCCGTTCTGGGAAGGACATGGCTTTTGTAGTCCGGACTGGACTGTTCCCATGGGGCACAGGGTCAGAGCTGATTTGCATATCGCCATTGTCTAACCCAGGGTGGTGGGGAGTGCAAAAAAACGATGGATTTGGGCCCAGATCTTTGGACTGGGGTGAATGTGTGACATTGATCCACATTCGGTCCATCACCTGTTTTGTTTGCAATTGCCGCCATAAGTGCGCTGGGGATGCTCAGACGTGGGTCCCAGGCACTCCACACCACTTGGAGTCAAGCTAGCCGGGCTGATGAGAGGTGTTACCTCGAAACCGGTCCGGTCCTCGGATGCTTGATTCCGTTCTGGGAAGGACATGGCTTTTGTAGTTCGGACTGGACGGTTCCCATGGGGCACAGGGTCAGAGCTGATTTGCATATCGCCATTGTCTAACCCAGGGTGGTGTGGAGTGCAAAAAAACGATGGATTTGGGCCCAGATCTTTGGACTGGGGTGAATGTGTGACATTGATCCACATTCGGTCCATCACCTGTTTTGTTTGCAATTGCCGCCATAAGTGCGCTGGGGATGCTCAGACGTGGGTCCCAGGCACTCCACACCACTTGGAGTCAAGCTAGCCGGGCTGATGAGAGGTGTTACCTCGAAACCGGTCCGGTCCTCGGATGCTTGATTCCGTTCTGGGAAGGACATGGCTTTTGTAGTTCGGACTGGACTGTTCCCATGGGGCACAGGGTCAGAGCTGATTTGCATATCGCCATTGTCTAACCCAGGGTGGTGTGGAGTGCAAAAAAATGATGGATTTGGGCCCAGATCTTTAGACTGGGGTGAATGTGTGACATTGATCCACATTCGGTCCATCACCTGGTATGTTTGCAATTGCCGCCATAAGTGCGCTGGGGATGCTCAGACGTGGGTCCCAGGCACTCCACACCACTTGGAGTCAAGCTAGCCGGGCTGATGAGAGGTGTTACCTCGAAACCGGTCCGGTCCTCGGATGCTTGATTCCGTTCTGGGAAGGACATAGCTTTTGTAGTTCGGACTGGACTGTTCCCAGGGGGCACAGGGTCAGAGCTGATATGCATATCGCCATTGTCTAACCCAGGGTGGTGTGGAGTGCAAAAAAACGATGGATTTGGGCCCAGATCTTTGGACTGGGGTGAATGTGTGACATTGATCCACATTCGGTCCATCACCTGTTTTGTTTGCAATTGCCGCCATAAGTGCGCTGGGGATGCTCAGACGTGGGTCCCAGGCACTCCACACCACTTGGAGTCAAGCTAGCCGGGCTGATGAGAGGTGTTACCTCGAAACCGGTCCGGTCCTCGGATGCTTGATTCCGTTCTGGGAAGGACATGGCTTTTGTAGTTCGGACTGGACGGTTCCCATGGGGCACAGGGTCAGAGCTGATTTGCATATCGCCATTGTCTAACCCAGGGTGGTGTGGAGTGCAAAAAAACGATGGATTTGGGCCCAGATCTTTGGACTGGGGTGAATGTGTGACATTGATCCACATTCGGTCCATCACCTGTTTTGTTTGCAATTGCCGCCATAAGTGCGCTGGGGATGCTCAGACGTGGGTCCCAGGCACTCCACACCACTTGGAGTCAAGCTAGCCGGGCTGATGAGAGGTGTTACCTCGAAACCGGTCCGGTCCTCGGATGCTTGATTCCGTTCTGGGAAGGACATGGCTTTTGTAGTTCGGACTGGACGGTTCCCATGGGGCACAGGGTCAGAGCTGATTTGCATATCGCCATTGTCTAACCCAGGGTGGTGTGGAGTGCAAAAAAACGATGGATTTGGACCCAGATCTTTGGACTGGGGTGAATGTGTGACATTGATCCACATTCGGTCCATCACCTGTTTTGTTTGCAATTGCCGCCATAAGTGCGCTGGGGATGCTCAGACGTGGGTCTCAGGCACTCCACACCACTTGGAGTCAAGCTAGCCAGGCTGATGAGAGGTGTTACCTCGAAACCGGTCCGGTCCTCGGATGCTTGATTCCGTTCTGGGAAGGACATGGCTTTTGTAGTTCGGACTGGACTGTTCCCATGGGGCACAGGGTCAGAGCTGATTTGCATATCGCCATTGTCTAACCCAGGGTGGTGTGGAGTGCAAAAAAAACGATGGATTTGGGCCCAGATCTTTGGACTGGGGTGAATGTGTGACATTGATCCACATTCGGTCCATCACCTGTTTTGTTTGCAATTGCCGCCATAAGTGCGCTGGGGATGCTCAGACGTGGGTCCCAGGCACTCCACACCACTTGGAGTCAAGCTAGCCGGGCTGATGAGAGGTGTTAACTCGAAACCGGTCCGGTCCTCGGATGCTTGATTCCGTTCTGGGAAGGACATGGCTTTTGTAGTTCGGACTGGACTGTTCTCATGGGGCACAGGGTCAGAGCTGATTTGCATATCGCCATTGTCTAACCCAGGGTGGTGTGGAGTGCAAAAAAACGATGGATTTGGGCCCAGATCTTTGGACTGGGGTGAATGTGTGACATTGATCCACATTCGGTCCATCACCTGTTTTGTTTGCAATTGCCGCCATAAGTGCGCTGGGGATGCTCAGACGTGGGTCCCAGGCACTCCACACCACTTGGAGTCAAGCTAGCCGGGCTGATGAGAGGTGTTACCTCGAAACCGGTCCGGTCCTCGGATGCTTGATTCCGTTCTGGGAAGGACATGGCTTTTGTAGTTCAGACTGGACTGTTCCCATGGGGCACAGGGTCAGAGCTGATTTGCATATCGCCATTGTCTAACCCAGGGTGGTGTGGAGTGCAAAAAAACGATGGATTTGGGCCCAGATCTTTGGACTGGGGTGAATGTGTGACATTGATCCACATTCGGTCCATCACCTGTTTTGTTTGCAATTGCCGCCATAAGTGCGCTGGGGATGCTCAGACGTGGGTCCCAGGCACTCCACACCACTTGGAGTCAAGCTAGCCGGGCTGATGAGAGGTGTTACCTCGAAACCGGTCCGGTCCTCGGATGCTTGATTCCGTTCTGGGAAGGACATGGCTTTTGTAGTTCGGACTGGACTGTTCCCATGGGGCACAGGGTCAGAGCTGATTTGCATATCGCCATTGTCTAACCCAGGGTGGTGTGGAGTGCAAAAAAACGATGGATTTGGGCCCAGATCTTTGGACTGGGGTGAATGTGTGACATTGATCCACATTCGGTCCATCACCTGTTTTGTTTGCAATTGCCGCCATAAGTGCGCTGGGGATGCTCAGACGTGGGTCCCAGGCACTCCACACCACTTGGAGTCAAGCTAGCCGGGCTGATGAGAGGTGTTACCTCGAAACCGGTCCGGTCCTCGGATGCTTGATTCCGTTCTGGGAAGGACATGGCTTTTGTAGTCCGGACTGGACTGTTCCCATGGGGCACAGGATCAGAGCTGATTTGCATATCGCCATTGTCTAACCCAGGGTGGTGTGGAGTGCAAAAAAACGATGGATTTGGGCCCAGATCTTTGGACTGGGGTGAATGTGTGACATTGATCCACATTCGGTCCATCACCTGTTTTGTTTGCAATTGCCGCCATAAGTGCGCTGGGGATGCTCAGACGTGGGTCCCAGGCACTCCACACCACTTGGAGTCAAGCTAGCCGGGCTGAAGAGAGTCGTTACCTCGAAACCGGTCCGGTCCTCGGATGCTTGATTCCGTTCTGGGAAGGACATGGCTTTTGTAGTTTGGACTGGACTGTTGCCATGGGCCACAGGGTCAGAGCTGATTTGCATATCGCCATTGTCTAACCCAGGGTGGTGTGGAGTGCAAAAAAACGATGGATTTGGGCCCAGATCTTTGGACTGGGGTGAATGTGTGACATTGATCCACATTCGGTCCATCACCTGTTTTGTTTGCAATTGCCGCCATAAGTGCGCTGGGGATGCTCAGACGTGGGTCCCAGGCACTCCACACCACTTGGAGTCAAGCTAGCCGGGCTGATGAGAGGTGTTACCTCGAAACCGGTCCGGTCCTCGGATGCTTGATTCCGTTCTGGGAAGGACATGGCTTTTGTAGTTCTGACTGGACTGTTCCCATGGGGCACAGGGTCAGAGCTGATTTGCATATCGCCATTGTCTAACCCAGGGTGGTGTGGAGTGCAAAAAAACGATGGATTTGGGCCCAGATCTTTGGACTGGGGTGAATGTGTGACATTGATCCACATTCGGTCCATCACCTGTTTTGTTTGCAATTGCCGCCATAAGTGCGCTGGGGATGCTCAGACGTGGGTCCCAGGCACTCCACACCACTTGGAGTCAAGCTAGCCGGGCTGATGAGAGGTGTTACCTCGAAACCGGTCCGGTCCTCGGATGCTTGATTCCGTTCTGGGAAGGACATGGCTTTTGTAGTCTGGACTGGACTGTTCCGATGGGGCACAGGATCAGAGCTGATTTGCATATCGCCATTGTCTAACCCAGGGTGGTGTGGAGTGCAAAAAAACGATGGATTTGGGCCCAGATCTTTGGACTGGGGTGAATGTGTGACATTGATCCACATTCGGTCCATCACCTGTTTTGTTTGCAATTGCCGCCATAAGTGCGCTGGGGATGCTCAGACGTGGGTCCCAGGCACTCCACACCACTTGGAGTCAAGCTAGCCGGGCTGATGAGAGGTGTTACCTCGAAACCGGTCCGGTCCTCGGATGCTTGATTCCGTTCTGGGAAGGACATGGCTTTTGTAGTTCGGACTGGACTGTTCCCATGGGGCACAGGGTCAGAGCTGATTTGCATATCGCCATTGTCTAACCCAGGGTGGTGTGGAGTGCAAAAAAACGATGGATTTGGGCCCAGATCTTTGGACTGGGGTGAATGTGTGACATTGATCCACATTCGGTCCATCACCTGTTTTGTTTGCAATTGCCGCCATAAGTGCGCTGGGGATGCTCAGACGTGGGTCCCAGGCACTCCACACCACTTGGAGTCAAGCTAGCCATGCTGATGAGAGGTGTTACCTCGAAACCGGTCCGGTCCTCGGATGCTTGATTCCGTTCTGGGAAGGACATGGCTTTTGTAGTTCGGACTGGACTGTTCTCATGGGGCACAGGGTCAGAGCTGATTTGCATATCGCCATTGTCTAACCCAGGGTGGTGTGGAGTGCAAAAAAACGATGGATTTGGGCCCAGATCTTTGGACTGGGGTGAATGTGTGACATTGATCCACATTCGGTCCATCACCTGTTTTGTTTGCAATTGCCGCCATAAGTGCGCTGGGGATGCTCAGACGTGGGTCCCAGGCACTCCACACCACTTGGAGTCAAGCTAGCCGGGCTGAAGCGAGGTGTTACCTCGAAACTGGTCCGGTCCTCGGATGCTTGATTCCGTTCTGGGAAGGACATGGCTTTTGTAGTTCGGACTGGACTGTTCCCATGGGGCACAGGGTCAGAGCTGATTTGCATATCGCCATTGTCTAACCCAGGGTGGTGTGGAGTGCAAAAAAACGATGGATTTGGGCCCAGATCTTTGGACTGGGGTGAATGTGTGACATTGATCCACATTCGGTCCATCACTTGTTTTGTTTGCAATTGCCGCCATAAGTGCGCTGGGGATGCTCAGACGTGGGTCCCAGGCACTCCACACCACTTGGAGTCAAGCTAGCCGGGCTGATGAGAGGTGTTACCTCGAAACCGGTCCGGTCCTCGGATGCTTGATTCCGTTCTGGGAAGGACATGGCTTTTGTAGTTCGGACTGGACTGTTCCCATGGGGCACAGGGTCAGAGCTGATTTGCATATCGCCATTGTCTAACCCAGGGTGGTGTGGAGTGCAAAAAAACGATGGATTTGGGCCCAGATCTTTGGACTGGGGTGAATGTGTGACATTGATCCACATTCGGTCCATCACCTGTTTTGTTTGCAATTGCCGCCATAAGTGCGCTGGGGATGCTCAGACGTGGGTCCCAGGCACTCCACACCACTTGGAGTCAAGCTAGCCGGGCTGATGAGAGGTGTTACCTCGAAACCGGTCCGGTCCTCGGATGCTTGATTCCGTTCTGGGAAGGACATGGCTTTTGTAGTCCGGACTGGACTGTTCCCATGGGGCACAGGATCAGAGCTGATTTGCATATCGCCATTGTCTAACCCAGGGTGGTGTGGAGTGCAAAAAAATGATGGATTTGGGCCCAGATCTTTGGACTGGGGTGAATGTGTGACATTGATCCACATTCGGTCCATCACCTGTTTTGTTTGCAATTGCCGCCATAAGTGCGCTGGGGATGCTCAGACGTGGGTCCCAGGCACTCCACACCACTTGGAGTCAAGCTAGCCGGGCTGATGAGAGTCGTTACCTCGAAACCGGTCCGGTCCTCGGATGCTTGATTCCGTTCTGGGAAGGACATGGCTTTTGTAGTTCGGACTGGACTGTTGCCATGGGCCACAGGGTCAGAGCTGATTTGCATATCACCATTGTCTAACCCAGGGTGGTGTGGAGTGCAAAAAAACGATGGATTTGGGCCCAGATCTTTGGACTGGGGTGAATGTGTGACATTGATCCACATTCGGTCCATCACCTGTTTTGTTTGCAATTGCCGCCATAAGTGCGCTGGGGATGCTCAGACGTGGGTCCCAGGCACTCCACACCACTTGGAGTCAAGCTAGCCGGGCTGATGAGAGGTGTT
This sequence comes from Lissotriton vulgaris, assembly GCF_964263255.1. NCBI lineage: Eukaryota > Metazoa > Chordata > Amphibia > Caudata > Salamandridae > Lissotriton > Lissotriton vulgaris. The sequence goes on along the minus strand of NC_141698.1, from coordinate 272,277,379 downwards.
ACCTCGAAACCGGTCCGGTCCTCGGATGCTTGATTCCGTTCTGGGAAGGACATGACTTTTGTAGTTCTGACTGGACTGTTCCCATGGGGCACAGGGTCAGAGCTGATTTGCATATCGCCATTGTCTAACCCAGGGTGGTGTGGAGTGCAAAAAAACGATGGATTTGGGCCCAGATCTTTGGACTGGGGTGAATGTGTGACATTGATCCACATTCGGTCCATCACCTGTTTTGTTTGCAATTGCCGCCATAAGTGCGCTGGGGATGCTCAGACGTGGGTCCCAGGCACTCCACACCACTTGGAGTCAAGCTAGCCGGGCTGATGAGAGGTGTTACCTCGAAACCGGTCCGGTCCTCGGATGCTTGATTCCGTTCTGGGAAGGACATGGCTTTTGTAGTTCGGACTGGACTGTTCCCATGGGGCACAGGGTCAGAGCTGATTTGCATATCGCCATTGTCTAACCCAGGGTGGTGTGGAGTGCAAAAAAACGATGGCTTTGGGCCCAGATCTTTGGACTGGGGTGAATGTGTGACATTGATCCACATTCGGTCCATCACCTGTTTTGTTTGCAATTGCCGCCATAAGTGCGCTGGGGATGCTCAGACGTGGGTCCCAGGCACTCCACACCACTTGGAGTCAAGCTAGCCGGGCTGATGAGAGGTGTTACCTCGAAACCGGTCCGGTCCTCGGATGCTTGATTCCGTTCTGGGAAGGACATGGCTTTTGTAGTTCGGACTGGACTGTTCCCATGGGGCACAGGGTCAGAGCTGATTTGCATATCGCCATTGTCTAACCCAGGGTGGTGTGGAGTGCAAAAAAACGATGGATTTGGGCCCAGATCTTTGGACTGGGGTGAATGTGTGACATTGATCCACATTCGGTCCATCACCTGTTTTGTTTGCAATTGCCGCCATAAGTGCGCTGGGGATGCTCAGACGTGGGTCCCAGGCACTCCACACCACTTGGAGTCAAGCTAGCCGGGCTGATGAGAGGTGTTACCTCGAAACCGGTCCGGTCCTCGGATGCTTGATTCCGTTCTGGGAAGGACATGGCTTTTGTAGTTCGGACTGGACTGTTCCCATGGGGCACAGGGTCAGAGCTGATTTGCATATCGCCATTGTCTAACCCAGGGTGGTGTGGAGTGCCAAAAAACGATGGATTTGGGCCCAGATCTTTGGACTGGGGTGAATGTGTGACATTGATCCACATTCGGTCCATCACCTGTTTTGTTTGCAATTGCCGCCATAAGTGCGCTGGGGATGCTCAGACGTGGGTCCCAGGCACTCCACACCACTTGGAGTCAAGCTAGCCGGGCTGATGAGAGGTGTTACCTCGAAACCGGTCCGGTCCTCGGATGCTTGATTCCGTTCTGGGAAGGACATAGCTTTTGTAGTTCGGACTGGACTGTTCCCATGGGGCACAGGGTCAGAGCTGATTTGCATATCGCCATTGTCTAACCCAGGGTGGTGTGGAGTGCAAAAAAACGATGGATTTGGGCCCAGATCTTTGGACTGGGGTGAATGTGTGACATTGATCCACATTCGGTCCATCACCTGTTTTGTTTGCAATTGCCGCCATAAGTGCGCTGGGGATGCTCAGACGTGGGTCCCAGGCACTCCACACCACTTGGAGTCAAGCTAGCCGGGCTGATGAGAGGTGTTACCTCGAAACCGGTCCGGTCCTCGGATGCTTGATTCCGTTCTGGGGAGGACATGGCTTTTGTAGTTCGGACTGGACTGTTCCCATGGGGCACAGGGTCAGAGCTGATTTGCATATCGCCATTGTCTAACCCAGGGTGGTGTGGAGTACAAAAAAACGATGGATTTGGGCCCAGATCTTTGGACTGGGGTGAATGTGTGACATTGATCCACATTCGGTCCATCACCTGTTTTGTTTGCAATTGCCGCCATAAGTGCGCTGGGGATGCTCAGACGTGGGTCCCAGGCACTCCACACCACTTGGAGTCAAGCTAGCCGGGCTGATGAGAGGTGTTACCTCGAAACCGGTCCGGTCCTCGGATGCTTGATTCCGTTCTGGGAAGGACATGGCTTTTGTAGTTCGGACTGGACTGTTCCCATGGGGCACAGGGTCAGAGCTGATTTGCATATCGCCATTGTCTAACCCAGGGTGGTGTGGAGTGCAAAAAAACGATGGATTTGGGCCCAGATCTTTGGACTGGGGTGAATGTGTGACATTGATCCACATTCGGTCCATCACCTGTTTTGTTTGCAATTGCCGCCATAAGTGCGCTGGGGATGCTCAGACGTGGGTCCCAGGCACTCCACACCACTTGGAGTCAAGCTAGCCGGGCTGATGAGAGGTGTTACCTCGAAACCGGTCCGGTCCTCGGATGCTTGATTCCGTTCTGGGAAGGACATGGCTTTTGTAGTTCGGACTGGACTGTTCCCCTGGGGCACAGGGTCAGAGCTGATTTGCATATCGCCATTGTCTAACCCAGGGTGGTGTGGAGTGCAAAAAAACGATGGATTTGGGCCCAGATCTTTGGACTGGGGTGAATGTGTGACATTGATCCACATTCGGTCCATCACCTGTTTTGTTTGCAATTGCCGCCATAAGTGCGCTGGGGATGCTCAGACGTGGGTCCCAGGCACTCCACACCACTTGGAGTCAAGCTAGCCGGGCTGATGAGAGGTGTTACCTCGAAACCGGTCCGGTCCTCGGATGCTTGATTCCGTTCTGGGAAGGACATGGCTTTTGTAGTTCGGACTGGACTGTTCCCCTGGGGCACAGGGTCAGAGCTGATTTGCATATCGCCATTGTCTAACCCAGGGTGGTGTGGAGTGCAAAAAAACGATGGATTTGGGCCCAGATCTTTGGACTGGGGTGAATGTGTGACATTGATCCGCATTCGGTCCATCACCTGTTTTGTTTGCAATTGCCGCCATAAGTGCGCTGGGGATGCTCAGACGTGGGTCCCAGGCACTCCACACCACTTGGAGTCAAGCTAGCCGGGCTGATGAGAGGTGTTACCTCGAAACCGGTCCGGTCCTCGGATGCTTGATTCCGTTCTGGGAAGGACATGGCTTTTGTAGTTCGGACTGGACTGTTCCCATGGGGCACAGGGTCAGAGCTGATTTGCATATCGCCATTGTCTAACCCAGGGTGGTGTGGAGTGCAAAAAAACGATGGATTTGGGCCCAGATCTTTGGACTGGGGTGAATGTGTGACATTGATCCACATTCGGTCCATCACCTGTTTTGTTTGCAATTGCCGCCATAAGTGCACTGGGGATGCTCAGACGTGGGTCCCAGGCACTCCACACCACTTGGAGTCAAGCTAGCCGGGCTGATGAGAGGTGTTACCTCGAAACCGGTCCGGTCCTCGGATGCTTGATTCCGTTCTGGGAAGGACATGGCTTTTGTAGTTCGGACTGGACTGTTCCCATGGGGCACAGGGTCAGAGCTGATTTGCATATCGCCATTGTCTAACCCAGGGTGGTGTGGAGTGCAAAAAAACGATGGATTTGGGCCCAGATCTTTGGACTGGGGTGAATGTGTGACATTGATCCACATTCGGTCCATCACCTGTTTTGTTTGCAATTGCCGCCATAAGTGCGCTGGGGATGCTCAGACGTGGGTCCCAGGCACTCCACACCACTTGGAGTCAAGCTAGCCGGGCTGATGAGAGGTGTTACCTCGAAACCGGTCCGGTCCTCGGATGCTTGATTCCGTTCTGGGAAGGACATGGCTTTTGTAGTTCAGACTGGACTGTTCCCATGGGGCTCAGGGTCAGAGCTGATTTGCATATCGCCATTGTCTAACCCAGGGTGGTGTGGAGTGCAAAAAAACGATGGATTTGGGCCCAGATCTTTGAACTGGGGTGAATGTGTGACATTGATCCACATTCGGTCCATCACCTGTTTTGTTTCCAGGAGGGGACTTGGCACATCCGAGCAATGCCTTAATCTGTCCTTAATTATTAACAAATATGTGAAGGCCAGGAAGGGTTCAATTCATCTGGCCTTCATGGACTTGTCCAGTGCCTTTGACACTGTTAATCGTGAGAAACTGTGGGATATATTGGAAATATCAGGCGTGGAACAAGCACTGGTGTCACTCATCCGCAGACTACATTGGAATATTTCAGTCTCCATAGGGGGAAAAAACTGACCAAATAACTTCAACAGATTAGGTCTTCGCCAAGGGTGCATCCTAGCCCCTTTTCTGTTTTTAATATATACAAATGGTCTGGAGGCCTCTCTGTTAAGTAGGAATCTTGATTTCCCCAAGATTGGCAGTAAATGTGTCTCCTTGTTATCTTATGCCGACAACACAGTGCTAATGGCCAAGACAGCGAATGGCCTTCAGAATTCCCTTGATGCTTTTATTGATTTTATGGGGTCACTTGATCTTAAAGTAAATTTTATTAAATCTTATTTTATGGTATTTGGCTCAGAGAAGACAAAGACCAAGGCTTTTGTAGCAAGGGAAACAAGAATAGAAAAGGTTGAGAATGAGACAATGAGAAAGATCAAGCCCAAAAGGCTTTTGCAAAGGAGCCTGAACCCCCCCTCACTGTTCTCTACTAATCTACACCGCCCTTCCCAATTCTGTCCACCTAGTTCCTTAGTAGGACCAGAGGTACTTGTGTTTGAACAAAAGGTTCTCAGAGAGATCTCCAAATTAGAACAATCTGAGAGACAGTGCATGTTTAACAACATGAGTCGTGATGACTGGCAGGCAATAAAAAGATTACAAGACAACTATTCTATAACTATGGTCTGCAGATAAAGGCGGGGCTATAGTTGTCTTGAATACTATTGATTATGAGGCAGAGGCCAGGAGACTGCTGGTGGTACGTGAGAACTATCAACTACTCCCCACAGATCCAGGCAATGATCTGCAAGAGCTGATAAAGACCATTGTGACACAGGCCAAAGACAAAAAATGGATCACGAATAAGGAGGCAGATTTTTTAATGAACACCAAATCCAGGACTCCAGCATTTTATATACTGCCGAAGATACATAAGGCACAACGACCGCCTCCTGGGTGCCCGATAGTTTCAGGGATATCATCTGTCCTTGAACCGTTGTCCGAGTTTGCGGACTTTTTTCTGAGGGAGTCAGTTTTAAAACAACCCTCCTGTGACAGGACACAATGGACGTTTTAAACATTCTTAACGATCTAGAATTTGATCCCACACTGCAGTTTCTAGTAACAATAGTCTTTGTTTACTAGTATACCCCAAGAGGCAACACTGGTGGCAGCAGCATGTGCCCTTGGGAGACAGGAATGGTTCTATGACACCCCCAATCATTTGTCCTACAATGCATTGAATTGGCCTTGACATAAAAATACGTTAGCTATAAGAACAGGCTATATTTACAAGTGTCCGGAACATCGATGGGCGCAACCTTTGCGTCCAGCATGGCCTGCATTTATGTGGGCCAGTTTGAAGAGCACTACATATATCACCCGTCAAACCCCTTCCAGAGGAACATTTGCCTCTGGATGAGGTATATTGACGATGTGCTGTGCATATGGACTGGTGTTGAGAGTCACCTTCTCGAGTTTTTGGAATGGCTGAATGGGTTAGATGCGTGTCTTAAATTCACATGGACAAAAAGTAATGAAAGGGCAGTCTATTTTGACCTGGATATTTCAGTGATGGATAAAAAACTTTGTACAGTGGTACATCAGAAGTCCACTGATAGGAATTTGTTACTACATTATCAGTCATTCCATCCAAGAGCTTTACGGGACAATTTGCCTGTAGGTCAATTTTTAAGATGTCGGAGAAATTGCTCCACCACAAAAGCATTCATGTAGCAATCTGAAGACCTTGCAGACAAACTGATACAGAGGGCCTACCCTAAAAGGGTAGTCAACAGAGTACGTGAAAGAGCCCGTAATACACCCTGTGACGTCCTATTGGAAAGGAATGTGAAACGATCTGACAATTGCTTGCCAGTTGTCCTGACTTTTGAACACTAGCCTCAAAAATTCATTGCTGTCCACGGTCGAGTTTAAAATGCCACAGTCCAGGTTTGCTTTTAAACATGCGTGCAATTTGAAAGACAAATTGGTGCACACTTGGCCGATGCAAAAACTTAAAAACACATCCATGCCGTCTGGACACTACCCTTGTGGTAGTTGTTTGGTATGTGAACTGACTGAAAAGACCAGCAGTGTGCAATTAAGTAGTGGAAAGATTTGGCAGTTAAACAAATTTACCAACTGTAATAGGGTGAATGTGATATACAGACTCACATGTCAGTGCGGGCTACATTGCATTGGTTTAACCTCCCGCAAAATTAAGGTCCGCATCCAGGAACATTTGAGTACCATTAATCCCTTGCGTGCTCCCGTCGGCTGTAAAGGAAGCCCAGTGGATTTTTTCTGAGAAAGTTGACCAACTGGGTTTAAATGACTCAATTGAATGGAATAAAGTCAGTAGATAGAGATGCAGGATGTTATAGGTTGGTGTCTCTATAAACTAGTGAAGTGCTATTGCATTCTGAGGTCTCAGTGATGGTTGTTGACTGAGTGGTTTTCGACTGGACTTATAGATATAAGTCTGGTGTCAGTAAGCAATATCACTAATCTGCCTGCGTTCGAAACATATATCAAAAATCTGCACAATGATTGTTAGATTCATGTCTCAACACCGGATACTATCGCAAAGATATTAATAAGTTCTAAAAAACTAATAAAATACAATTATTCTCCACCTTACATGAGTGATTGTGGAAACGAACAGAGTATTTTTTGGAGTGGATGTAATCACAGTTGTACACTCTGAGATGCCGCCCGCAGTAAACATGAACCCCGTGAGGCTTAAAAGAATGGTCACGTGGGTCATGTGACGTGGCTCTCCCTTGGAAGGGGAGTTTAAATTTCTCAGCGTTTATCTCATCCATACACCGGAACGAGACAACGCTCGTAAGACGAATTGATGAAGTAAGAGTAAGGACATGGGGTACTGCTAGTGAGTTGGGGCAGCAGTACGAAAGTTTTAGGCAGCCCGCGCTTGCTCTGACTGAAGCGCTGAGTATATTTACAATTCTAGTGCGGTACAATGTGTGTTGGTAACGCACAGGTTTTAAAACTGCCCCCGCATGCTGAGACTGTTGTGCTTGCTTTGGTTGAAACGCTGAGTACATTTACAATTCTAGTGCGTTACGATGTATGAGGGCAGGGGCGGCCTTAGGCACGTGCAAGCTGTGCACCTGCACAGGGCAACCAAACCCCAGAGGCCACCACGCATATATATATCCTCAATATAATAATCCCTGCCCAGGGCCACCATGAGCCTAGAGCCGCCCCTGATGATGGCTAATTGTGGAAGTTTCTAAACCGCTCCCGATTGCTGAGATTTACGCGATTAAGACATGGACAGTTTGAGCGTATAAGTATATATGGCGACAGGTTGTAGGTACAACTGTTGAATTTGTGAATGAGTAGCAGCACAAATGAAATGTGTCTGACGTACTCAGTTAAGGATAGGTTTGCGCTAGAGTACGAGCCTACATGCTGAGAAGAGGTGCATGGTAGTACTTGTGTTAAAAAAAAAAATGTTCACTGTGATACTGAATGGCTACGTTTTTATAAATATATCTCCACAGGTATATTATAAGCAACAGAAGTGCTTCATAATAAAGGGTTAACTGTTGAATATACACCCTTGTGGCACGGTGGAAGCTGGTACGTGGACCCTTGGCTCCCACCTGGTAAATATAGAATTCTGTATTTATCGTGACTCGGTTTGTGATGTAATACAACAGCATGTGCATTGGAGGACGATGTACCTGGTTTGTCCTTTTTAACATGATATTTTTCGTCTTGCTTATGTATTTGTTTGTTAGTTACTCCACACGCAAAGTCAGATGTCCAGTGAGGTGATCATTGACCTCGCACCCTGGCGAAATTGCCACGACGAAGCATAGGCAATGAAACATGTTGGCCTAGGTTTGCAACATGCTGTGCTTTTAATGTTGAGCAAGCTCACGAGTATGATTAAAGAGGGAAAAGTTAAATGTGAGTCTTAACTCAACTTTAATTCTGGGACACATTGTCCTATATACTTCGTGGGGTCCTCCTCTTTGGATACGTTTATCTTTGTTTTCACCTCTTTCTGCTTGTTTACTGGACACAAATTCTTTCTTCTTGGTGAGAAGGTAACCGATGATGATAGACGTGGGCATGCTGGTGAGAACTGGCCAGTAGCTCCTCTGGTATAGTGTACGTGAGGTGCTTTCTCACCTTTTCACTCATTCTCCAGTGTCTTATATTCACTTGTCTTGGTCAAGGGTATATGTTTGTGGAGTGTTCTGATTAACTCTGTGAGGTAAGCCCACACAACCACAAATGATGGGTCAGATCTTATTTATTAGCCATTAGTCACAAGAGCTCATGACATAGTATTGTTCTCATATATAATAGACATAAAAGATAAAAACTAGATTACTACACTCTGTTTTTACAAATTTGAATAATTGGGTACTTAGGTTTGGCTTAGACTGAAAAATATAATCAGCTGTTGGGTGCAGGTAGATACACCCTAAACACCACTCCTCTATATAAAAATGTAATGCTGCCCCTACATAAGCCAGGTCTTTTGTTGTTCTAATGATTGATGGGTGGAGGGTGACCTGGCTTTAGTTGTTCCCTCTAGAGCTTCTTTTTGTGAATGAGAACTTTATGTACCTGGGGAATTTGTTTAATATCAAGTTGCGTTGGGACCCATTAGTGACAGCAGGAACCCTCCATACAACTAGAACTGTGGATGGGTTATTTCGCTTTGCTTGCAATAATTACCAATTACAAAGCAAAATGCCTTTCGATTGCATCATACGCGCTGGGGTGTGGGGACATTACAGTAGCCGTCAGTTACAAGTCGTAGAAAATAAATTCACGAAAAGTCTTTTGATGATGCCTAACAGCGTCCCTAACCGCCTATGTCATGATGAATTGGGGGTTAGAGCACATAGAAGAACGCAGATTGTGTGCCCCTCTATTCTTATGGGTAAACATTTGGTTATCTGAAGAACTTTCTATCTCTCAAGAAATAATAAGAGCTTGTGAAAACTCGGCCAACGCATTAAAAGTACCATGGCTTCGTTTTGTGAAAGATACATTTTATGAAATTGGACTGGGGCAGTTTTATGATAGCCCTGAAAGCATTCCTTTGAAAGCCAAAGGTGCTATCAAAGAGGCTTTACATGCAAGGGTAGACGTGCATTATCGCCATCAAGATGAGAGTGCTCCCCTGCTCTTGTCCCCTCCCCCAATGCAATATTATTTAACATTTACTATCAATCTGCAGATTAGATTTTATTTAACTAGATTTCGCCTCGGTAATGTGCATTTGCTACTGGCGTGTCCACGCCAGAGTGGTTGGCCGTATGACCTCTCACCCTGTCCAGGTGATAACTTGACAAGTCAAAATACTTTACACTTCATCTTGTTCTGCACTTTATATAAAATGCCCAGGAGCAAAATTATAAGACCGCTGTTAAAGAAAATTCGCCCTTGTACATATACTGACGGTTTTACATTGTTGTATTCATTGGCCCTGATATTTGTATTACATAGCCAACTATATAAAAGTATCATTGGACATCAGAAAAAGATATGAGTAATAACACCTTGAGCATTCTCGCTGAGTTAACTGTATATAAAGTGTTGATTGACCTTGGTATTTTTTATGAATTGTCTTTTAACATACTGTTCAAATTGGCCTCATGTTGTGATAATGTACTTGGAATTTTTTATGAAACCACAAAATGAAATCAGGTGGTTTTCTTCCTTTTATTGAATTTTAAAAATGTGCGCCTTTTAAGGTTATGGATTTGAATTAACCTGGAAATTCTGGAGGTGAACTCAGCTGCCATGAATGCCACTAGAAAAGCGCTTTAATGTAGGAGCGGACTTGGTTCATATTTTACCCTCGTAATGTTCTTAAATGTCTGCTTAACTATTGAATATTGACATTTTTTTTTTTTGAAAACCTTTATTGCACAATTTAGTCAAACAAATACGGGCCTACAACCATCCGGCCGGCCTCGGCATCATTTGAATCACAGTAGCAAGCTATTAGGCGACCCGGCAGCATATCAACGCAAAGCAAGATTAAACTGGGTTACACTGGAAATATTTGCGCCGCCGAGAAGTAGGAGAAGTGAAGGTTTAATTTTAAAGTTTTTTAGAAATGTCCAAAATAGTAGAAACAAGGAAGGATCAGAGGCAAAATAAACCGTCTAGGACATAAGTGGGCAACTTTCAGCAACGACAATCAGCAAACAGTATCAGCTAAGCAATAGGCCGTAGATGAATAGCACAGGAGAGATAGTGAGCAAACATCACGACATACGGCAGCCACTACCCACATCACATCGATCTACCCAATGACCCAGGGAAAAAGAAGAAAAAAAGAATAGAAGAAGAAGAAGAAAAAATTAAGGCCCATAGGAACTGAAACGGACAAATGAAAACCCACCCCCACCTCCCCCCACCATACACGCATGCAGAGGCTACGGCCTACCCCCCCCCCCCTAGCAGTGTGTCTGTCGCCCAAAAAGAGTACCCGAAATGCAGAAGAAGAAGAAAGAAGGAAAGAAATCACAGAAGACCGGAGGAGGGCCAGATAAAAATGAACAAACAATCAACGTATTCACCCTCGGCCACCCCTCCCCGGACCCCAACCCGACACCGTACCAACGTTCACCTCCCCAGCTGTCCATTTCAATCACCAGCAATGTCCGCAGCAGAACGCAATAAAGAAAGTGAAAACATCCTCAGCCTTGTCCCTGTCGGTCCAGCCAGTCAATGAGGTCCAGTCGAGCAGCAGCCATCTTAGACGGGAATCGCAGATGTAAGGACCATAGCCGAGCCGAACACCATCTACAGCGGTCTGTCCAACGTAAAGCCAAACAGTCAAAAGCTACCCAGTAAAGGTGGAAACATAGCAGCAGTACCTGAAAGTTGACCGGCCAGGACCATAGCAGCAATCCCATGATGAAACAAAGGGACCCACCGGGGGGCCACGAAGTAAACACAAAGCATGGCGTCCAAAAAGAAACCTCCAGCCGACGGATAGGATCTAGAGTCCCACAACTCTTCACATCCTGAATGGGTAGCGCGGCGGCCACTATTTCCTGAGTCTCCAGTGCTTCCACATACGTCTGGGTAGAATGGCAACCGCCGTCGAGCACAGGGTGTGGCAAGGCGCACAGAGCATGACGAGCAGCACGGCCAAGCGGGGGCTCAGCGGGCACTGCAGTATCCAGTCGGCCCTCCAGGTCCCGGGCATTTGCACGCATAGAAGCTCGCAGGTCACTCAGGGCGCCCAGAACAGCAGCAATCCCAAGGGGTTCCTCGGCAGCAGTTTCATGCACCCAGTGGGCGCCGCCATGTTGTCGTCCTCGAAAATGTCCACCGGTGCCCATGCCAAAAACAGAGCGCCAATAGTAGCTCCACAAAGCACAGCCGCCGCGGAGTTGGCAACCGCAAATCTGTCTCTGGCCACCAAGACCCGGCTACAATGCAGCATGCACCGCAATAAGCGCCCCGATCAATCCTCCGGGGTCGGCAGTCCCAAGTGCTGAGCGCTCGGTGAAAGATGGCACCCACCGTAGCGCCGAAGAACAGTAAGGCTCCCAGAGCCAGCCACAAGTCAAGTGGGAGATACAATGAAGCGCCGGCAACAATAACATGAAGCGAGCGTGGAGGTGCGCAGGGCCGGGCGGCACACTGTAGCAAGAAAATAACTGCAACAGTAACTCGCTAGCCGCCGGTCCCTCCCGCTGCAAGTGTCCGCTGTTGTCGAGTTCTGGGACAGCCGTCTCCGGGAACAAAGACCCGGTCGCTCACGCACCGCGCTGAAACGAAAGTAGGGACGTATCGCCGGTTCTGCCGCGAGATACACAGCGGGGAGCACACCATCGGAATCAGGATCGCCACCCGGTTCCGAAACGCCGACGCTTTATCAGGATGGATGTCAGGATCAGCGGCGTTTCGGAAGGAAAGCGGGCGGGTCGGCGGAGCCGAGGAGTCAGGCGGCCATCATGGTTGCAGGCTAGGCTTCTCCCCCTGAATATTGACATTTAAAGCCATTTGTGACCCAGCAGATGCATTTTAGTAAAGAATATAATCTTAGAATATTGTTAATTGGCCTAGGCCTGAATCCGATATCGTGTTCCAGATGCATTGAATGTCTTTTTGGATTCTTTTATGGCTGGTTAAGCCGAATAAAGATGAATGACTGACTGACTGGGTTCTCACTGAGAACAAACAATGTTGAAGTGCATTTACTCACAAGGAATATATGCATGGATACATTTTGCTAATCTGAGAACGCCTAAAACTTTACAGCTGTCAAAGATTTCCTGTAAGTACTCCCAGGATGCTTTCAGAGCCCCACAAAAGGTGGAAATCTACTGTAAGCTTACAATCTTACTTACAGAGATGGCTCTCTGAGTTTTACTTGTGGGACATTATAAATGAGTTCCATAGCTTTCAAAGTAGAAGGAGTTGTTGGCTTTTTAGCAATAAGGTAAAAAACGGGGACACTGTTCCTGGGGAGTGGTGCAGCGTATCATTCACTCCAAGGAAAATAAAGAAGATAGAGGAAAGACAGGGATCCTAGGCCTAGAACCCACTAGTGAGAGGGAAGTAAAAGTGTTGCCTCTTGTTGCCCTCACACATCCCGAAAGATGTCATGCTTCATCATCGGGCAGTTGCTCCTCGTCGGGGCGGCGCTGCAATGCCCTAGGGGTTCCCCGAAGGGTCACTTTGACGGAGATCTTCTGAGAACTGCTGTATGATGCATTCGGGTGTGTGGAGTGAGTCCTAAAAAGAGTGTTAAAGTGTGTGCAGTGATATAAAACTGACTAAGGATTACCAGGAGAAATATGTTTTAATGCGACGGTACCCTTGTCAGAGTAAAAAACCTGTAGGTTGAATGTTACCCCACAAGGCATAATGTGCCCGGGTAACTCAAAAAGTCGACATGTTTCGCGCCTCTAAGGTCCTGCGGCATCTGTGGGGCTTCATCAGGACTAAGTAAACATGGTGTGGTGTGTAGTGCATGTGATTGATAATAGATGTTAAATAAATAAATGAAGAGGGTCAGTAAATGTAAATGTATGTAAATGTATAGGCATTTATATAGCGCACTACTTACCCGTAGGGTCCCAAGGCGCTTCGACCGCTGCGAAACCCTTCCTGGCTTCCCTGAGAGATCGTCCCTTAATGGGTATCTCCAGGGTGAGACCAGGCATCCCCGGCGGTCTGGTGGGGCCGTTAGTGAAGATGAGGCAAGCTAATGCCCAGAGTTGCCGAGTGTGATCGCTGATCAGAGTGGGCACCGAGGCGAGAGAATTATCGAGTCCGCTGACCCTGGTCCAGAAACCTGCCGCGCCGGGAATCGAACCCTGGTCCCGGGCCGTCCTCTGCTCTCGGGTCTGCCGCCCTCAGTCACCCTCTGAGGGATCAGGGTTGGCCCAAAACTGTGAACCATACAGTTGGGCTACAACTCAATAGTTGAAACCGCTTCCTGATCATGCCCTAATCAAATACGGAGAAGTACTCCATGTTCTAGTAGAGTGGGATGCCTGCACCTTACTGGAAGTTTAGCTCGGGTGCCGACTCATCAGCATCTAACCCGTCCTCACACCTGCTCTTTTTAGCAATAACAGGATTGCTCTTGCATGGACAGTGTAATAACAGAGCAACCAGTTCTGACAAAGTCCTCATCCTGGGCACCACACCCTCCACCTGGGATGACTCTGGTGGCGCACAGCGCTCTGAACCTTCCCCACACCCATCGGCCTCGCCCATAACCTCAGCATCATCCTCAACTCCTTGCTTTCAATGAACCACCAAATCAACGCCATCTCATCCTCATGCCTTGGAACATCTTCAAATGCATCACCTCTGAATCGAGGAGAATGGTCACCCAGGTGTTTGTCAGCAGCAAGCTCGACTACGGCAATGCACTCTATGCTGGCGCCACCCAAAAACTCCAAAAGACTTAAAGCGCATTCAGAATACCTCTGCCAGACTTATCCTGGACATCCACTGCATCCACTTCTCCAGTCACCTGAGACCTTCACTGGCTCCTGATAAACAAAAGAATCACCTTCAAGCTCCTCAGGCACGCCGACAAAGCCCTCCACAACACTGGACCTGCACACCTCAACCACCGCCTCTATCTGTACACACCTACCAGACATCTCCCCTCTACCCAACAGGCACTGGCCACTGACCCACGGATCAACAAGAACTCAGCTGAAGGAAGATCCTTCTCTTACCTCGCTGCGAAGACCTGGAACTCCCTGCCTCTGCATCTCAGGCAATCACTGTCACTGCCTCAACGCAGGAAAGACCTCAAGGCCTGGCTCTTCGTCTGAACTGCAGAACCTCCTCCCTCCCCGTCCGCACCTTGAGACCCTAATGGGTGATTGGTCGCGCTTTACAAAAACCCTGATGGATTGATTGACTGACTGCTTCCACAAGCAAAGCAATATTAGCGTGATTTAGGGCCATGATACAAGCTTCCCATAGGGAGACCAGTTTGTTCTTCCCCCACCCCTGCCAGAGTTACCAATACAGAGGGTTACCGTAACTCCTGAGAGGGTAATTGTAAGTGTGACTCTGAGGGTCCCTACAGAAATGGGAAATGATCTGGAAAATCTCTACGCTCCTGATTCTCCTAGCAATTCCCCTTTTCCAATGTTGGACTGGCATATCAGTTACACTACAACTGCCAGATAGACAGGGTTCAAAGGGCCAGTGTGTTGGCCTTTTTTGGGGCTTGTCACTGCCCAAGGTACCAAAAAAAGGCATCACATACTGGCCCTTCCAAGATGGCGCATCTTGCAGTGCCAGAGTACCAGAGTGCTTGAGACGCCGGGCAAACACTACCAATTTCTCTTGGTCTATTATGTAGAGGCTCCGCCCCTCAGGAGGTGAAGTCATTTTGTGGAAAGACACAGAGACATCCGATTGGTAGTTACCACAGATCTCATCCCTCCCATCCTTACTGCGCGCAATGAGGTCCGCACTGTGCAGAGATCCGAACGACGTGAGGTGGGAGGGACGTTTGTAGCAAGAACCGCTGTAGACGTGTATTAACTCTGATGAGAACCAAACAGAAGTCGTTGTGGTCGCGCGTGGGAGGGGGTTTGAAAATACTCGTTTCTAAGGTCAGGAAAGAAACCGAAGTTGCCGTTTTCTATCCTACGCAGAAACATTATAATGCAAGCTGCTCATCTCACACTAATAGCGTTGCTAAGCAGAAACATGAGTCATCGATTCGTAACATAGATTAAACAGCAGCCTAAAACCTTCCAGTAACCGAAGCCTCACAGTTTTTGATCGGAAAATAATATATTTGGTCGAAAATGTATTTATTACTGATTCGGGTTCACTTGCAGGTGATTCCATCGACGTGATAAATTAAACTACACCAGGTTAAACCCGCGTGAGCACTTTAGCGTTGTTCTCCAGGAAGGGGGATGGGCTATTTGTCCAGTGGTGTCCATGCTATACCCTGGCTTAAGCCTATCGGCTAGTGCGAGTTTCCCTTATTATACCACAAGCATTTCATAGTGATTAAAAGAAGTATTTTAGACATATTTCAGGCTTGAATTCATATGGAGCCCTTTATAACTTCTCAAATGTAATATCAGGGCTGCTCCTGTAGGAATGGTACACGAGTATGTGACTGAAATATCATCTGAGGTAAATATTGTATCCTAAAAATACTTAACAGAAATATCTTCCTGTTGGAGTTATTTTTTATAGAAACACCCAATGGAGCGGTATCTTATAAACGATTTTCAGGACCCAATGGGGGATCATTACAAAGAAGTGGCGGAGTGAGGCGTTAGCCGTCATGGCTTAATGCTTCACTCCGCCACCTGAGAAACGCAAGGCGCCACCATATTTACAAGGATATGGTGCAGTCTGGCGTTTCCCCCTGCGATTGTGCGACACTTAGCAGTGTAGCGCCAACACAGGCACCCTTGCACCTTAGTGCAAGGGTGTCTGCGTGCAGGGGAAGATTGTTTATGTGTAGGAAGGTGTCCCTTCCTGCACATAAACAATCTTTAAATGCTGTTTTGTCACTTCTATGTGTGCTGCCTAATGCAGCACACATGAAAGTTACAAAATGTCATTTTTTTAAGGCTTGTTTATGTGAAGGAAGGGCCACCTTCCTACACATAAACAATCTTTAAATGCCGTTTTGTCACTTCTATGTGTGCTACTTAATGCAGCCCACATGGAAGTTACAAAATGTATTTTTTTTAAGGCTTGTTTATGTGCAGGAAGGGCCACCTTCCTACGCATAAACAATCCAAGGCATTTTGCTTTTTCCATGTGTGCTGCACAAGGTAGCACACATGGAAAAAGCAAACATGAGGAGAAATAAAGCATTTCTTCTCGTTTCGTCAAGTTAAGACCAGGTTTTCCCTGTATTGCGGTAATTCCAGTAACATTTCACTCCCTTATTGCTGGAATTAGATTTTTGGTGTAGCATGCCTACAAACTGAAAATGCTCTAGGTGCTTGTGCAGATAGATATGGTGCTTTTGAGAGGGCGTTGGCAAGTCCGGGATTGGTCAAAGTTACACCGAAGTTCAAGGCTTTTTGTAAAAACAACAGTAAACTGAATTGTGTGGAGAATGTTACCTGGTAGACTTTGGAGTGAAAAGAAGGTGGATCCACAAAGGCTCTTACTATTGGTCACTCTGGGTCAGTAGAGGTCTGTGCTAGGTAGAATACAGTTGTGATAATTGAAAGACTTTATTTTTCAGGCAAAACTTAAACATGTGCTTAGTGGTCATGTGACTGTGTTGTCATGCACTGGCAGTCCACGTGGGGCAGCACGTGCTGCACCGTTCAAGGCAGAGCGCGTGACCCTGGTGTTGCAGGTGCTCAAGGTAAATTGCTGCTGCTCCTATTTTCGGTTAAATGATGCCTTTTACACTGGTTTGTTTTTCAAAGGTGTGTTGACGTTAGCCCAAAAGCATGAGATGCTTACATCTGCATTTGAAAGGCTATCTCTGCCTTTTCACGCACTAGGCTGCTTAACCCTTGATTGCCCACAAGAAAAAAGGCAGAAAGTTAGGTACAAAGGGTCATATTGTTAGGAATTAGTGTGGGTTTAGCTCCCTGGTCTAGTCTTTTTTCCTTCTTTCGGTTTTCCTATGGTGTCCTTCCTTTGTTTCCTTGTTTTCGGTAACCCCGCCCCCCTTCCCTCCGTGGATTTAGGTCGCCAGCACTAGGGCTCTGTGCTTGGTTTCTGACCTTGTTGGCGTTTTTCTGGAGTCGGGATTTCGTTTACT
Source organism: Lissotriton vulgaris (assembly GCF_964263255.1). Taxonomy (NCBI): domain Eukaryota; kingdom Metazoa; phylum Chordata; class Amphibia; order Caudata; family Salamandridae; genus Lissotriton; species Lissotriton vulgaris. The sequence continues at coordinate 272,260,067 of NC_141698.1, read as the reverse complement.
CCTGGATTTATCGTGGGAACCTGTTACTTTGGATTGTTCGAATTGCTTCTCGGCAAACGGAGGCTTTCAGCTGCACGAGGCTTCGTGACAGCCGCCCGGATGGGTGCTGCTCCGGTCGTCTTCCAGAGCGAGTGAGAATCGGCGGTAAAGTAAAAGAAGCGTCCGCTTTGAAAAGCGCGTGAACTTTCTGCTGCTGTTTTTGTATTTTATCGGGACTTTGCTACCGGGTTTTCCTCGCCAAGGGACCCTCGGAAGCTTTGCCGGGTTCTGAGTGCCCGAGGTTTAGTGAAGTTTTTCCTTGCGCTACCTTAGTGGCGTGTTTAGTCTGTGGCCACAGAAAGTGGGAATTTTGTTGGATTGGTTTGTGCCTAGTGCGCACTGTACGTTTTTCCTCCAGGGTTTTTTTATGTCAGACGTATGACTTTTTTCCCCCTTGCACGTAGAAGAATATTATATTACGCAGGTCTTGACTTGCCACTTGGATTGTTTGCTCTTCTTGGATAACTCCTATATGTTACACAAGTAAGGAGGGGATTGGGGTGTGTTGGATGTGTTTATTGGGTGGGAATAGGGAATCAAAGGAAGGAGCACTGGGCTATATGTTAACATACTCTTTCTTTTCTGTGTCTCTTTTCTCTTGTGGCTGCAGGTCAGGATCCCCTTCCCCAAGCTACAGAAGAGGGTCTGCTGTGCTGTAACAAAGAGAGAGCATTGGCTTTACTTTTTCTTTGTTTTACATTTTTTCCTACCTTCTCCCTTTTCTCGGTTCGCGGTCACGCTGTGCAAAAGTGCGTGTGGCGATCCGAGAGGGGGCAGATGAGTGGGGCCATCCTCGCTTCCGTGGTTGTGGGTTGAGTCGGCGAAAGATCCAACAGAAAACCACGCCCACGAATTTACAACCACCCGAGCGAGTATGGATGAGGACGGGAATGTGTTGGAAGAAAGGACCCCTACAGTGCAGGAACTGATGGGGGCGGTTAATGCACTTCAGCTTAAGGTGCAAGAATTACAGCAGGAAAACCAAGGGTTACGTCAGGAAATGAGTGCAGGGAAGGTTAAGGCTCCGGTTTGGGGAATGGGTAAATCTTCTATAGTACAACCTGCTACTTTCCAATTTGATAGGGGTGCGAGTACCAGTAATCCCCCTTTAACAGTTAACGTGACTACACCCTCCCCGGTACCTTTGGCAGTTCCTGAAAGATTTACTGGTGATTCCAGTAAATATAGCATCTTTATGAATCAGTGCCATTTGCACTTTATGTGTCGACCTGCGTCGTTTCCTAATGACTCTACCAAGGTGGCTTTTGTTATATCCTATTTAGCCGGCACTGCGGCGTCTTGGGCCGTGCCCCTTGTCGAGAGTGATGACCCTGTTCTGTATAACTATGTGGCTTTCAAGGAACAGATGCGTTGTCTCTTTGCCAAACATGCGTTTATGCAAGCGAGCGACGCCGAATTATTGAAATTGAGACAGGGAAAACAAGACCTAATGACTTATGTGTCCACCTTTAATCGGTTGGTTTCCGAAACTCATTGGCCCGCCGATAAAAGGACTTCTTTATTTTATCAAGGATTGTCTGAGGACCTAAAAGACGTTGTCTCACAGGTGGTGAATCCCCCTGAAGACTGTGTGGAATTCATCGATCTTGTGGTGAAGCTGAACCATAGGCTAACTGAACGGAGAGGCGAGAAAAACCGCTTTCAGGTCTCTCGTGTGGTTCCATCTAAGGTAGAGGTAAAGAGTTCAGGGGAGAGTAGGACGATCCCTGAACCCATGGAGATAGGAGGTGTTCGGGGCCCCTTAACAGCTGAGGAGAAAAGCAGAAGGCGAACTCAGAATTTGTGTTTGTACTGTGGGCAAGGAGGACACTATGCCAGGGATTGCACAGTTAAACCTTCTTCCTTGTCCTCCAGGAAGGTGGTGGCTTGTGTGCAGCCTTCTGCAAAATTGGAGATGAGAGATCGACTTAATCCTTCCTACCAGATTTCTGGTATAGTCAAACGAGTCCCCAAACATTTCATGATCACTGTCTGCTTAGTAATTTCCAACAGCCACAGGACTCCGGTGTCTGCCTTATTGGATTCAGGGGCCACTGGCAATTTTATGGACATCAAGTTAGCGGAACAATTGAAAGTGCCCTGGATTCTAAAGGAGCAACCCGAACCTGTGAGGGCCATAGATGGAACAGAGTTATCCTCAGGTACTATCACTAGACAGACCGAACCCTTATGCATGATTTGTGATAACGGCCATTCAGAATATCTTGGGTTTGATTTGATTGATGCCCCTTCGTTTGGTGTTGTGTTGGGGGTTCCTTGGTTGCAATCCCACAATCCCCGCATCGATTGGTTTAGGAGAACTGTGACTCTTGATTCTGTTTTTTGTTTGCAAAGTTGTTATAAAGTTGCTACTGATTGGGTTACGCCTCTATCTTGTGCAGTTGGAGATGGCTTGCGGTGTGACGTGCAGACAATACCGGAAACTTATGTGGAGTTTGCGGAGGTGTTCGACAAAGGGCGAGCGAGGGACTTGCCTCCCCACCGTTCTTTTGATTGTCGCATAGACTTGATACCTGGGGCAACTTTACCTTGTTGTCGTATCTACGCCTTATCTGGGCCGGAAGAACACCTAAGGGGTTTATTCGACCTTCCTCTTCTCCTGCCTCTTCGGCTATCTTTTTTATTCCCAAACGGGAAGGTGGTCTACGCGCCTGTGTGGACTATAGGGCGCTCAATAAAGGGACTATTAAGAACAAGTACCCTCTCCCGTTGATCCCGGTATTGCTCGATCAGCTGAGGCATGCGACGGTGTTTACCAAATTAGACCTCCGAGGGGCATACCATCTCATACGAGTCCGTGAAGGCGATGAGTGGAAGACTGCCTTCCGGACTAAATTCGGTCTGTATGAGTACTGTGTTATGCCCTTCGGGTTGTGTAATGCCCCGGCTGCATTTCAGTTTTTTATCAATGAGATACTGAGGGAGTTTCTGGATGTGAGCGTGATAGTCTACATTGATGATATACTGATCTTCTCAAACACAGATGCGGAACATGTCAAACACGTTCGGCAAGTTTTACAGACCTTGAGAGATCATCAGTTGTTTGTCCGACCTGAGAAATGTACTTTTCATACCGACAGGGTCGAGTTTCTTGGTTTTGTTGTCTCGGTGGAAGGCATTAGGATGGATCCTCGGAAGATCGAGGCTATAACCTCGTGGCCAGCGCCTAAAAATGTGAAAGACGTCCAGGTGTTGTTAGGTTTCGCTAACTTCTATAGAAGGTTTATCTCCCATTTTTCTGAGATAGTGGCCCCTATGACGGTATTGTTGCGGAAGGGTGTTCCTTTTGTTTGGTCTTATGTGGCTCAGATGGCTCTGGATCAGCTGATAGAAAGGTTTACTTCTGCCCCCGTTCTGGTCCATCCTGACCCGGCTTTGCCCTTTTTTGTTGAAGCCGATGCTTCCTTGGGTGCTGTGGGGGGGGTTTTGTCACAGAGGGATGCAGAGACCGGATTTATGCACCCCATAGCCTTCTTCTCGAAAACCCTGTTGCCTGCCGAAAGAAACTACACGGTTGCGGAGCGGGAATTGCTGGCCATTAAACTGTCCTTTGAAGAGTGGAGACATCATCTGTGGGGGGCCCGTCATTCCATTACCATCTTTACAGATCATAAGAATCTTGAGTTCTTTCGATCTGCTCGGGCCCTTACCCCCAGACAGATGAGGTGGGTCTCATTCTTCAATGAGTACGATTTCATTATCACCTACCGGCCTGCCGCTCAGCAATTGAAATCGGATGCTCTATCTCGCATCCATGTGAAACCGAATGAGTGGGGGACCGATAAAGACTCAGGGTGTTTTATTCCATCTGAGAAGATAGTAGGGAGTATCACACTGGATGATTTTGTGGCCTCGGTGAAAGATAAGATGAGGGGTTTGGATTTAACACCTTGGTCGTCTCTGCCTTCCTTTGCTCAGAGGGATGGGTTGCTGTACCACGGTTCGCAATTGTTCATACCTCCCTCTCTACGTGACTCTGTGGTGGAATGGTGTCATTCATCTGCTTTGGTTGGGCATCCAGGAATTCATAAAACCAGAGAATTCTGTTTACGTTGGTTTTGGTGGGAGTCATTGACCCAGGATGTGCAACAGTATGTAGCGTCTTGTCCGATTTGCGCTGTGAGTAAACCATCTCATTCTAGCCCATCTGGCCTGTTGAGGCCATTACCTGTCCCTCCTGCACCCTGGCATACGATAAGTATGGACTTTGTTACCGACCTACCTTTGAAATCAGGTTGCACGGTGATTCTTGTTGTGGTTGATTCCTTTACTAAGATGAGCCATTTCATCCCCTTGCCTAAACTACCCACAGCCAAGGAAATGGCCTTGATATTTGTGTCATCTATTGTGCGGCTGCATGGGTTACCCTCCTCCATTGTGTCTGACAGGGGTTCCCAGTTTGTGTCCCGGTTCTGGACTGAGTTGGGGGAGGCCCTTCATATGAAACTCTGCCTTTCTTCAGCCTATCATCCCCAGTCCGATGGTCAGACAGAGAGGGTTAACCAAACCATGGAACAGTACTTGAGATGTTTGTTGACTTCCTTAACTTGTGATTGGGTGGTGGCCCTCCCTCTGGCGGAGTTCGCGTATAACAACAGCTATCATTCCGCGTTGGGAATGTCTCCCTTTTACTGTTCTATGGGGTTTCATCCCAGGGCAATCCCCATTCAACCTACTGGTCATGTGCCTGCTGTTGATGCCTTAGGGATAGCCTTGAGCCGGATATGGGATTTGGCAAGGGAACATCTGGTAAAGGCCAAAGATGACATGAAGCGACAGGCAGACAGACATAGGATCCCTGCTCCGTCCTATGCCGTAGGGGAGCGAGTGTGGCTGTCTACTAGGAATCTGCACCTGGATGGCCCTAGGAAACTGCAGCCTAGGTTTGTGGGTCCTTTCCCCATAGCTCAGGTGATCAACCCGGTTGCAATGAGGCTGGAGTTACCGGATGAATATCGCATCCATCCGGTGTTTCACACCTCACTGTTGAAGCCATATGCAGACACTGATCAAACCTTGCCCCCTCCCCCTCCTGTGATGGTTGAAGGTGAGGTGGAGTTCGAGGTTAATGCGATTCTAGATGCCCGGAGGAGACGAGGGAGGTTGATGTACTTGATTGATTGGAAAGGGTATCCCCCCGAAGACCGTTCTTGGGAACCTGCTACTGGAGTGCATGCTCCCAGACTGGTTAGGTTATTCCATCTTCGTCACCCGACCAAACCTCGCCCGGTGGGGAGGCCTTTGAGGGGAGGTACTGTTAGGAATTAGTGTGGGTTTAGCTCCCTGGTCTAGTCTTTTTTCCTTCTTTCGGTTTTCCTATGGTGTCCTTCCTTTGTTTCCTTGTTTTCGGTAACCCCGCCCCCCTTCCCTCCGTGGATTTAGGTCGCCAGCACTAGGGCTCTGTGCTTGGTTTCTGACCTTGTTGGCGTTTTTCTGGAGTCGGGATTTCGTTTACTCCTGGATTTATCGTGGGAACCTGTTACTTTGGATTGTTCGAATTGCTTCTCGGCAAACGGAGGCTTTCAGCTGCACGAGGCTTCGTGACAGCCGCCCGGATGGGTGCTGCTCCGGTCGTCTTCCAGAGCGAGTGAGAATCGGCGGTAAAGTAAAAGAAGCGTCCGCTTTGAAAAGCGCGTGAACTTTCTGCTGCTGTTTTTGTATTTTATCAGGACTTTGCTACCGGGTTTTCCTCGCCAAGGGACCCTCGGAAGCTTTGCCGGGTTCTGAGTGCCCGAGGTTTAGTGAAGTTTTTCCTTGCGCTACCTTAGTGGCGTGTTTAGTCTGTGGCCACAGAAAGTGGGAATTTTGTTGGATTGGTTTGTGCCTAGTGCGCACTGTACGTTTTTCCTCCAGGGGTTTTTTATGTCAGACGTATGACTTTTTTCCCCCTTGCACGTAGAAGAATATTATATTACGCAGGTCTTGACTTGCCACTTGGATTGTTTGCTCTTCTTGGATAACTCCTATATGTTACACAAGTAAGGAGGGGATTGGGGTGTGTTGGATGTGTTTATTGGGTGGGAATAGGGAATCAAAGGAAGGAGCACTGGGCTATATGTTAACATACTCTTTCTTTTCTGTGTCTCTTTTCTCTTGTGGCTGCAGGTCAGGATCCCCTTCCCCAAGCTACAGAAGAGGGTCTGCTGTGCTGTAACAAAGAGAGAGCATTGGCTTTACTTTTTCTTTGTTTTACATTTTTTCCTACCTTCTCCCTTTTCTCGGTTCGCGGTCACGCTGTGCAAAAGTGCGTGTGGCGATCCGAGAGGGGGCAGATGAGTGGGGCCATCCTCGCTTCCGTGGTTGTGGGTTGAGTCGGCGAAAGATCCAACACATATGTATTAAAAGTTTTTAAGGTCGCAAATGGGCCGAATTGCAGAATTGGGCCATTTGAAACCGCAAAAAATCACTTTGTAATGCATAAAAGCCAAATTACGATTCATTATCTTGTTACCGAATGACTCGCAGTTTGGCTTTGACAATCAGTATTTGGAAAGGCCGTGTTTAGGTCACCCTTTCTAAATGCCAATTAACAGTGGTATATATTAATGTTTTGCGACCGAATTCCGCTCGCAAAACATTCATATTTACCAGCACCTCTAAGGTGGTGGTAACCCATTTGCAAATGGGTTGGGGTCCCTAAGGGACCCATTCACATTTGAGAATGTAAACAAAAATATTTTTAAGTGCAAGCTGTGACCCACAGATCGCTGTGTGCTGTTTGAAAGGAAAATGGCTGTATTTAAAAAAAAAGATTGCTGTATTAAAAAGCAATCTGCTGAACTCAGCCGTCCGCCATCCCTTTGATGGCTATCATTCCTAATGGGTCGCAAAATGTGACCTATCTCATTATTATTCATGAGGTATGTCAATTTACGACACAGTAAGGATCACTAATTACAAGTTGTATGTTTTCTTACATTAGGAATTGCGATTTCCTGTTAGTGATTAGTTAAGAATTGAAATTTGGAAATCACAATTCCTAATTTTTGTACATCTGGCCTTAAATGTTATTTCGCAAACCTGCCATGTGTTACTATGACATACAATACCATCAGCTATTCCTGGCTTTTCAACCAACAGCCTGTTCATTGTGAATCTTGTAGTTTTGCTTTTGACACTGTCATAATGGGCTCAAAATCCCAGTATATAAAGTGGCATTCGGTGAAATGACAGAAGTGCCAAAAGATCTTGTGGATGAAATGGAACCACTTGTCAGCTATGTTTTAAAATTTTACAAGTTCATCTAGACCATTTAAAAACTGCACATATCAAACATAAAAACCAAAGTAAACTCTGTTTACGAATTATCTCTGTTTAAATACCCTCACTACTCAATGAAATGTTCTTCTCACAAACACACATTCACACATTACATTCCCTCTTTCAAATCCTCCTTTCCCACGTAAACCCACATACTTGCATTTCTTATACACTAGACCTGCCTGACTTACACTGTGGCTTATGTTGCTCATATCCTTCTCTATCTCACCTCTCGTTTCTCACAAACACCTCTTCTTTACTCAGATACTCAAGGACGGCTGTGTTTCGATGATGAGTAACTGTGGGTCAACTAAGTGTCAGAATGTATCTAGATGACTGAGTGTGTACTCTGGGTGTGTTAGTAAAGCACAAAACAGGATATCGCACTGTATGGGAAGATATCCATCAGTTACTCGCCCTTTGCCGCCCTTTCATCATTTGAACCACTTCCCAAAGTGGAGAGTCTTAGTTGTTGCCACCTATTCTGGGAAAGGCTGCTGTTGTGAAGTTGAGGACTTAAAGGGAAGTGCTATTAGTAACTGAGAAGCAGTGCAAAAACGAATTGTGAAAACCAAAAAGAAAATGTGCTCTATGATAAAATTGAATAATGAACGCAAAAATATTTTATTCTGGTGCCGTTCATTTCCAAAGCTAAAAACAGTTCAGTGCAAAGTTGCCAGTAATTAACCCTAATAGTCACTGGCCCGATGTGATGGTCGACATGTTTCTGTGGTAAATTAAAGATCACTAAGTATCTCCCGCTTCTTCAGGACCTATATCATTTGCTACTGCTAGATAGTGAGTTATATAAAAAGAATTTTGATACAGATATCACCTGTTCAAACCTGGTAGTCCTCCTAATTGTGCAGGGGATATCCCAGGAGACACGTCATCAAGACACAGACAACATAAATAAAAGACACATACAAAGATAAAAACAACATTACCATGGTTAGTGTAAGTCATCTTATATTGTCAACTTATTTTAAGGCAATCCTGAATGACCAGCTACTAATCATTGGGTCACTCAACTCCTCTCGCTCACCTCTAGGGTAAGAGGAACGTGCCACTCCTCGCCTGGCAACAGCTCAGGAAGATAGTGCACCGCTATATGATATAGAAAAAGTGGTATATAGAGTCATAATTAAAAAACTACGCGAGAGCTAGACATGAAAGCGCTCCAAACGGTGTAAACGAGATACTAGTGTCCATGTTTCTGCCCTGTGTATATTATATCCCTCATCATATTCCTCCATGTCTCTCTGTTTTATTGTTTGTTTGTACCAGCTCTTCACTCATACTATAACAGTTCTGCATTTCGTTTCGAGGGAATGCATAATAAGATTACAGCTTCGATGTTGGGTTAGAGCTAATTAGGTCAAAGCTTAAGTGTCCCAATGGTATCTGGAACATGTGCTCAGATATCAACCCTTCTAACACAGTTTAAATGATATACACTCGTGCCACGGCTCATATAGTAATGGCAATCATTTGCGCTCTGGTTCGTAGTACCTCCAACGGCAACACCCACAATAGATACCCACTGCTTTTGTTTGCGCTCTGGTTCATAGTTCATTCAAAGACCACATACAACAGATACCCATTTCTATCGAGTAGCGTGGGCTTACCTGCCCGTCGGTACACTCTGCAGCCTTCTGCGCTGTATGGGGAGGTGCCGGGGCCGTGTAAGCTGACGTTATTTGTTATTTAGTTCGTGGAGCGTGATTGGTTACAGATGACGTCACTCGTCTGCGACACAGCATGACGAGAGACGTAGTTCGCTCAGCGCTTCTTTGCGGGTGCTCTACATGATCACTCTGGGATGGTTAGATTGTGACAATGCCCCTTAAGTATGTTGCGTGTGTCAGACAGACCTATTTAGCATTTGGGACAGCATGTTCCAAAAACGTGATAGTTATCGTAAAACGGTAAAAATAACCGAGTAATGTATAGGATATTTTTAGAAGCGAAGTGACTCATTACTTATGCATGTTGCTATTGAGTATTTCTATAAGGATTCGGCTGGATGTGTTGCGTCCATGGGCTCAGTGCTTCTCTGTAGGTACTCTAAGTGGTCACTTATGGAACACAGATTTTGATGACGGTGCTCCCTCAGTATGTTGCATATGTCCAACCGACTTATTAAACGGTTGAGACAATGTGTTTCAACAACGTGATGGTAATCGTAAATCAATAAGAATAACCGAGTGATGTTAGGTAGGTTTATGAAGGGGAGTTGCTCGTTGCTTATACATATAGCTAATGATTATTTCCATGAGGAGTAGGCTGGAATAATTTATCAGAGATTGGTATTTAATTGCATGGAAGTGCACGCGTGATTGGCTTGTTTTAATTATTAAAACAGCCAAAAAAGCCGCAGACAAAATCATGATTGAGATCCAGACATTAGAAGGCCAGATTAAAACCACAATCTTATCCAAACTCTTCACCAAACAACAGGATGAGAGTAATAAGGCAAACAAAGAATTCAAAGTTTCTGTCCTGTTCTCTAAATTGGAGAAATGCAAAAAAGATTTAGCCAAGTTTTCAAAAGAAAAAGTTTATCCCTATACTAGTGCCACATATACACCGACACCGTACAATAGAAACGGGAGGAGAGGTGGTTCAACCTACGGGACCTCCACGTCAGAAGACCTCTCTAGTGACTCTGATTCCTCCAATCAGGGTACTCACATAAATTTCAACCGTGGGAGGGGTAACAGAAGACAGAGAAGAGGGAATACCCTTAACCAAGGGCAATTCAATCCATGGTGGACCCCAAACCCATGGACTTCAGTCAATTCCCTTTTCCTCATCAGGTAGGACCTTATGGCCCAGCACCATTCCCACCAGGCCAGAATATGCCTCCTTTTTTAGGGTTTGGCCAAAGGAGACCACGCAGCAGGAGACGAGCTCCACAGGGCCAAGTACAGTGGAATCTGCCCCCACAGTCGATGGACCTGAGGAGCGGGAAGAAAATACAACAAGACCAGGCGGGCACGAGCGCGAGCACGGAGAAGGGCTCATAGTCAATCTTAGTTCACGAACATTGACACCGACAGAAGAGAAACTACTCAATCGAGGTCTTGGTTTTGTGGCTACAACCTCAGGAGATGCTTTTCAAACTCAGATTGAGATCTCTAAATTCTTCCGGAAAATACGGCTGCATTTCTTCTTTTCAAAAAATAATGAGCAAACAGTGAATGAACAAAACACTGGTTTAAAGAATCCATCTACGTTCACGCCTGTCGGTACCACCATCCCAGCGAAAGTGACGACTTTCGAAGAGGCTGTTGAACATGATGTACAAAACCTTTTCAAAGAAAGGCAAAAACCCTTTGTCAATATCACCAAAGCTGAACAGCAGGCACTTCAAGAACTGACTAAAGACCCTTCAATTACGATCAAACCGGCAGATAAGGGCAGTGGAACAGTCCTGCTGGATACCACTACTTACAGGACAGAGTGTCTAAAACAACTTAGTGATAGTCGTTCATACCGTCGTTTGCCGGAGGATCCGACACCTAGATTGACTACACAGATTGGTCATTTAGTGGAAGAAGCCCTCTCGGAAGGTTGGATAATCCCGAATGAAGGCAGCTACCTACGCAGAACACATCCTACAATGCCATATTTTTACATCTTACCGAAAATACATAAAACACAGCGGCCACCTCCTGGCCGCCCGATAATTTTGGGAAGTGGCTCATTAATGGAACCACTGTCATCCTTTGTAGCTGTTTTCTTGAGACCCTTGGTATGTGTAATGCCGACTTATTTACAAGATACGAAGACGTGCTTAGGCTACTACCAGAGATCGAATTCGACTCCACATCAGATATACTTGTGTCCTTTGATGTGGAGTCGCTATACACCTCTATTCCACAAGATGAGACTCTTGAGGTGATTGAACAACTTCTCAATGCGAGTGACCTAGACTCCATCACGCCGGTCTCTCTGATTATGGATCTTGCATCTATAGCTATGAAAGAGAACTTCTTTCAGTATAAGGACAGTTGCTATCTACAGACGTCGGGTACCAGCATGGGCAGCGTTTTTGCGCCGAGCCTGGCGAACCTCTATATGCACAAATTTGAGCAGGACTATGCATTGAATACCACAAACCCGTATCTACCATCTGTACGGGTTTGGAAAAGATATATAGATGATATCTTGGTGGTATGGCGAGGAAATGTACCTGACCTCATGAACTTTCATGCTTGTTTGAACAACTGCAACAATTTCCTACGGTTCACTATAGAATACAACCACCAACCACTTGCTTTTTTGGAACTCCTAATAACGGTATCACCAGAAGGATTGAGATCTGAGCTATACAAGAAGCCCATGGCTCGCAACTCACTCCTAGAATATGGAAGTTGTCATCCCAAATCCCTTCGGGACAATCTGCCATTTGGGCAATTTTTACGGGTCCAACGTAATTGCTCAACAAAAGAGACCTTTAGAAAACATGCCCAGGATTTGGAAGTAAAACTACTTGAGAGACAGTACCCTAAGAAACTGGTCCGAACATCTAAAAAGAGGGCTTCTAACAATAATCGGGAGGCTTTACTGGAACTGGCCCCACCAAAGAGACAGAATGAGAGGATGACGTGTGTGAACACGTTCAGTACCAGATCTAATGCCATCCAACGGATAATCCGAAAACATTGGAAGATCCTAAATACCGGCCCTGATAATTTAGAACAACCTCTGTTTGCCTTCAAGAGAGGTACAAGTATCAGAGACCTGTTGATACATACGAGACCACGGTCAGGTAACACTCACCAGGTTGGAATACTCTGGGACATGCCAGCAGTGACAGAACACCATCCCTGCGGGAATTGTGCAGCGTGCCCACAAACCAAGAAATCGACAAGCATTGACATCGGGACCAACAGAGCTTGGGAGCAAAGGCGCTTTACGAATTGTAATAGCAGCAATTTAATTTACCTGATCACTTGCCCATGCTCCTTGAGATATGTCGGTATGACGACCAGGAAAGTTAGAACAAGGATTTCAGAGCACAAAAGCACTATCCGCTGCAGAAAACAGGCTACCAGACTAACCAACCTCTTCTTGGAAGTGAATCATAAACCTACGGACTTCCAATGGACAGTACTGGAACAACCACTGATTCCTACTCACATTACAGATGTGTCAAACCACCTTTTCAAAATAGAACAGAAATGGGTGTACAAGCTTAACACTGATAGAGCAGGCCTATTATTATTATTTATTATTATTATTTGGGAAATTTGTTAAGCGCACAAATACCCGAGGGTGTCTCGGCGCTGAGTGTCCACTGAACTAGTCCATGAGTAGTTATTGTTTGAACAGCCAGGTCTTTATCTGTTTGCGAAAAGAGAGAAGGGAAGTACAAGTTTTAATATGGTTTGGAAGACTGTTCCATAGTTTGGTAGTGGTCACTATAAAGGATCTGTCTCCCCAGGAGACCTTCTTAGTCCTGGGAACCTGCAAAAGACCGGCAGTAGAAGATCGAAGGGATCTGACAGGTTTATAGGGGCAGAGTGCATCTTTTTCAAAAAGGCTGGGCCTTGAGCATGGATTGCCTTATACGCAATGCATAGTGCTTTGAATTTAGTTCTTTTCTTTACCGGCAACCAGTGAAGCTGTTCAATTGTGCCAGATATGGAAGTATACTTGGGGGTGGCCGTGATCAGTCTGGCCGCAGCATTCTGCACCAATTGCAGCTTTTTTAGGACTCCTTCCTGAGCATTGTCTAAAAGCGCATTGCAATAGTCTATGTGAGACATGACCAGTGCACTGACCAGAGTTTTTGCCATGTTCATGGGGAGATAGGGTAGAAGTTTTTTAATCATTCTCATGGTGTAAAATGAGGAAGATACAACCGCATTAACATGGTGCATGAGAGTGAGTTTGGTATCCAGTAAAACTCCGAGATTTCTTGCCTTGGTCACTGTGGAGGGGGGTGGTACCAGGGCATCAGGCCACCAGGTGGGAGACCAGGCTGGGGAGAGATTGCCAAACACCATCACCTCCGTTTTTTCGGAGTTAAGCTTCAAGCAATTTATGGACATCCAATTACTTATTGCTAACATTCCCTGATTAAAATTGGAAGCCACTTCATCTCCATTTTTGTTAATGGCTAAGACAATCTGGGTGTCATCAGCGTAGGATGTCACCGCCAAGTGATGGATTTTTATGATCCTCGCCTAGTCCGACACATAGATATTGAATAGTGTTGGACTTAGCGAGAATCCCTGGGGGACACCGCAAGGGAGAGTGAAAGGAGGTGAATTGAAATTGCCGAAGGCGACTGATTGTACTCGATCAGTAAGGAAAGAGGAAATGAGATCCTTAGCAGCACCTGTAATCCCTGCCGCTGTGACACGGTCGATCAAGATGGAGTGATCGACCGTGTCAAAAGCTGCTGACAGGTCCAACAGAATGAGCACTGCTGATCCTCCGCCATCAAGTGACATCCTAATTTCATCTGTAGCCTTAATAAGCGCGGTCTCCGTCCCGTGTCCCTTCCGGAAACCAAATTGGGAGTTGTCAAGACAGTTGTTTTGGTCTATGAACTCTGAGATTTGGATGTTCATGATCCTAAATGAAGTCATCCCATGGATGTCGCTATAATACATCCTGCAATATTCCTACTTAACATCACTCGGTTATTCTTATTGATTTACGATTACCATCACGTTGTTGAAACACATTGTCTCAACCGTTTAATAAGTCGGTTTGACATATGCAACATACTGAGGGGGCACCGTCATCATAATCTGTGTTCCATAAGTGACCACTTAGAGTACCTACAGAGAAGCACTGAGCCCATGGACGCAACACATCCAGCCGACTCCTTATAGAAATACTCAATAGCAACATTCATAAGTAATGAATCACTTCGCTTCTAAAAATATCCTATACATTACTCAGTTATTTTTACCGTTTTACGATAACTATCACGTTTTTGGAACATGCTGTCCTAAATGCTGAATAGGTCTGTCTGACACACGCAACATACTTAAGGGGCATCGTCACAATCTAACCATCCCAGAGTGATCATGTAGAGCACCCGCACAGAAGCGCTGAGCGAACTACGTCTCCCGTCATGCCGTGTCACAGACGAGTGACGTCATCTGTAACCAATCACGCTCCGCGAACTAAATAACAAATAACGTCAGCTTACACAGCCCCCGCAACTCCCCATACAGCCCAGATGGCTGCAGAGTGTACCGACGGGCAGGTAAGCCCACGCTACTTGATAGAAATGGGTATCTGTTGTATGTGGTCTTTGAATGAACTATGAACCAGAGCGCAAACAAAAGCAGTGGGTATCTATTGTGGGTGTTGCCTTTGGAGGTACTACGAACCAGAGCGCAAATGATTGCCATTACTATATGAGCCGTGGCACGAGTGTATATCGTTTAAACTGTGTTAGAAGGGTTGATATCTGAGCACATGTTCCAGAATCCATCGGGACACTTAAGCTTTGACCTAATTAGCTCTAACCCAACATCGAAGCTGTAATCTTATTATGCATTCCCTCGAAACGAAATGCAGAACTGTTATAGTATGAGTGAAGAGCTGGTACAAACAAACAATAAAACAGAGAGACATGGAGGAATATGATGAGGGATATAATATACACAGGGCAGAAACATGGACACTAGTGTCTCGTTTACACTGTTTGGAGCGCTTTCATGTCTAGCTCTCGCGTTGTTTTTTAATTTTGACTCTGTATACCACTTTTTCTATATCATAGAGCGGTGCACTATCTTCCTGAGCTGTTGCCAGGCGAGGAGTGGCACGTTCGTCTTACCCTAGAGGTGAGCGAGAGGAGTTGAGTCACCCAGTGATTAGTAGCTGGTCAGTCAGGATTGCCTTAAAATAAGTTGACAATATAAGATGACTTACACTAACCATGGTAATGATGTTTTTATCTTTGTATGTGTCTTTTATTTATGTTGTCTGTGTCTTGATGACGTGTCTCCTGGGACATCCCCTGCACAATTAGGAGGACTACCAGGTTTGAACAGGTGATATCTGTATCAAAATTCTTTTTATATAACTCACAATCTAGCAGTAGCAAATGATATAGGTCCTGAAGAAGCGGGAGATACTTAGTGATCTTAAATTTACCGCAGAAACATGTCGACCATCACATCGGGCCAGTGGCTATTAGGGTTAATTACTGGCAACTTTGCACTGAACTGTTTTTAGCTTTGGAAATAAACAGCACCAGAATAAAATATTTTTGCGTTCATTATTCAATTTTATCATAGAGGACATTTTCTTTTTGGTTTTCACAATTCGTTTTTGCACTGCTTCACAGTTACTAATAGCACTTCCCTTTAAGTCCCCAACTTCACAACAGCAGCCTTTCCCAGAATAGGTGGCAACAACTAAGACTCTCCACTTTGGGAAGTGGTTCAAATGATGAAAGGGCGGCAAAGGGCGAGTAACTGATGGATATCTTCCCATACAGTGCGATATCCTGTTGTGTGCTTTACTAACACACCCAGAGTACACACTCAGTCATCTAGACACATTCTGACACTTAGTTGACCCACAGTTACTCTTTTTGTATTGTATACTTTGTTAAGGGGGCTGTAACTGTGTGGTCGGTAAATATTCCCTAGGACCCTCCGTTTATCTGTCTATTGTTATTGTGTTTCGATGATCCCAAAAACTAATTCAAATGTTGAACCTTCATTTTTAAAAATGAATGCTTGTGATTTCACATATGTGTTCCACAATTATGTAATATCAACTTAGAGCAGCTGCGGCCCGTACAGGTAAGAGCGGTGGGGCAGAGTGAGGGGATTTCGACGGACGATGACCAGGGCAAATTAATTATTTATTTAATTTTCCTTGGCCATCTTCTGTCGAACCACCCATCCAAAGCCCCCCCACCGCTCTTACCTGCCACGGGCCGAGGCTGACTTAGAGGCCCTGTTGATTAGGTCAGAAGAAAAAGTGTTATGCAGGATTGTAGGCTTAAATCAATGAAGTGATGCTTTCAAGATGAAACATGAACATTTCGTTGTGAAAATGGAGCAAAATGAAGTTTTGAGGCCATGTACAAATTACTGGAGTTTGTATTGATTCTTTGGTTTTCCACATATTGAGACTTAGCAGTAACCTAATAGGTCATTGTGATTTGGATAAGCCTCAGCCAAGAGTGCCCATGCTCCTCTAGATGGACACACAGGGACCAACCTCTTGGAAAACGTTTTGAAGGGGTGCACACCAGGAGCTGTGCAAGCCCACCCTTACTGTTGCTCCTGCTCAAAATGCTGATGGCCATCACTGTTGTCATGTGACCTCTATCAGTCTTCCAATTGGCACACCAGTGTGCAGTTGCCTAGAGGCGGTGAGCACTTATAACACTGATGCTGAGTTCAGCCTTTACCTTTTTAACAACAATATATTTTTGCTTGTCTATTTTTCTCCAGGAAAAAGGGGACACAATGTTTGCAGCAACTATTCTGTTTTTTGGGCTCTCTTAGTTTCTGTGGATGTGCACGTATGCTTGTCATGAACTGGAGCAGGAAAGACTGGGAACCCAAATGAAGCAGACAGTATCACTGAAAAAGGGATCCTGTTTCCTAAGCTAGGAGGTTCTTGGACACAGGGCACTCTGATTCATTTGTGACTTAACACTACACCGATTATGGGACTGGAATGGGGCTGGTAACTCTGCACTCCTTTGCAGGCTTGGCCTGGTTTACAAGGTCATTCTACATGGGGGCTAGTCCTCAAAAAAATCAAAAATATCTTTATTTAGATATAAAACAAATATCTTTAAAAGAGAATTTCAGGTTCACATTATTCATAACAATAAAACGGTACAAGCAATCAATTATTGAAACTGCTCCCCTGAGCTACGAGTCCATACATAAAACAACCCCATGCACGTGAACTACTATTTAAACCGTTGTTAGCATTGTGTGCCCAGAACTTTGGGGTTATTTAAAATACATTGATTAATTTAAAACAGGTAGGGGTAAAGCAGTGACAGGCTATTTTTGTTGAAAATTACGATAAGCATGCTGAATCAGATTTCTCAGTCTTATATTTAAGTCTGTATTATCTGGGCTCAGTGCTGCAATAATGGCTTGCCTGCAGGTCCGAACACCCAGCCGATTCCATTCCCCCCTCAGCTTGACCCTGCGTTGGAGGTCGAAGGCGGGACAGATGCAGACCACATGCAGTAGCGTTTCTGGGGGCTAGTCCTAAAACATGAGCGAATCAGGGCTTCATTTGTAAAACAAAATGAGATTCAATAGGTGTCCGTGCTGCTGACGCTGGGGCTGCTGAGGATCAAGGCTGCCTAGTCTTGATTCTACCTCATGCCTCTTTCTTCCATACTCTACACTTACTGTCTCCCTGTCTCTCCCTTGCAGGTCCCTTCTCACCCCTACTCTCTCCCTTTGTCTCTGTTTTCCTATCTTTCTCTTCCTCCCTTTCCCCTTTTCGCCTTTCTTCCTACTTATCTGGGTTAAAGTCTTGGTTCGCAAAAATGAGTGTCACTGACCACTGCTTGGGACCACCAGCCCAAATTAAGCAATGAGACAATTAATATTTTAATCCCAGTTGGCACTGTCTTCCACTTAGAGATGAGCTTGATTGTATGGGGTTTCAGTATGAGTCCACACTTTCAAAATGTGGATATAAAACCTCCAAATGAGGTGCAAATCCCATTTATGCACATTAGTCCCCATTTTTGCATAAATAACTTACTGAGGCCATTAATGTTTGTTTTGCGTGTACAGTCCACCTATCGCCTGTCAACCAGCACCTTTACCACTGAATGCACTCTTTCTGGCTTCACATATTTACAGGAGCGGCCATGCAGGTAAGACCGATGGGGCGGGTGGGGTGGTTGGATTCGAGAGAGGACAACAAGGAAAAATCAAATAAATATTTAATTTTCCCTCGTCTGTCAACTCCCCGTCCCCACCCTACCGCTCTTACCAGCACGGGCCACTCCTGCATGTATAGTCACCTGAATAGATGAGAGTACTGGGCATGGTTCTAGTGATCCACTCTACAACTGTGGTCTGGGCTGGAATATTCCAGTCTCTAACACGGGTCCTGATTGCAGAGTACTGTACACTGACGCCTTCCACAAAACACATATTTTATACTTTAAAAAAATCTTTATTGATTTTGCACATCTATCTTTTTATTTTTCTGAGATCATAATATAGATTATCCTACTTAGATCCTGATTATGAGGTGGGGGAACTCTGATTCCCTTACACACTGGAGATTGTTTGCCCTAGAATTGGAATTCTTAGTGATGTGGTAATTACCGCACCACCTCCCCTAAATTTATCCTGGAAGATTTGGGGAAATCAACCTGCTGAAATGTACCAGGGGTAAATGTGAGGTAAATGCCAGTACGTGCAGAGTGGTGGTACGAAAAGCACTGACTATGCTTGTAATTTCTCACTTTTGAGAATTCTGAATATGAGGCAGTTGCTGCACCCGGTACAAAACCAATTTATGCCTCCTTAAAATAAGAGGGCAGTGCTTAATTTGTGGGACAATAAGTGCCAGGACCCTTGTCAGGAGGCCACCGCAGCTTGCACCACACATTGCCACTGTCAGCACTGCCAATGACAGTACTTACACAAGTACTAACCAGCACACTGCTACAAGTGTGACAATTCAGACTTTTCGAGGCCCCCAAAGCTATAAGAATGGTTTGAGTGGCAGGTATTAGTTGTTTTTAATTTACATTGAATTAATAAACAATTGTTGTTCTGTTCGTCTTTATATTTCACAAACAGCGCCACCATGTGCCACCTGCCATAAGTGCCAGTGTTGGTAATTAAGTGTCGCTGGCCAGCACCGGAAACCACTGGTTCAAATTAAGCACATCTAGCATTTTAAGAAGATAGTGGGTTCCTGAAATACGTTTTCAGTAGCACGCGTATTGACTCTCATGAAGAGCTGTCCTGTTGCCTAGCCCTCTACCCAGCTCTCTGCTGCATGCGGATTGAAACTGTAATTCTGCTCAATGTGCAGTGCAGGCACGCAACGCCTATAGGGCTGAAAATGCTTCAGCCCCCCCGTTGTGTGTCTCAGCCCGGGCTGCTGCATCTGCAGCTGCTGTGGGCGCCGCTGGACAGTGTCTGGAGTCTTTTCTCTGGCACGCCCGAGTTTTTCACCGGTCTTTAAAGACTATTTGCATATTTACATACCTTTGTTAACTGGTTACCGAGGCTTAGTTTTTTTTCTGGTTCCAGTACCCCCTGGGCACCCACTCTGCTTATTCCTTACATTTGCATTTTACATTTACTGCTGCAGTGTGAGAATGTATTTCATTAATAGAAATATAAAGTACGGCTGCCAAAAGAAAAATGCCAGCCATGAGCCTGAAAAGATCTTGTCTTGACACTAAATAGGGTTATAAATAAAAAAGTATGTATTCATTTGTAATGTGACTTTTCTCTCTTTTTTCACTTTAATTTTCAGTCATCTATCATTCAGGCAGCCCTAGAACACAATTAAAAGGGTTTCTAGCAGCGCTTAGAGGCCCCGGTGGCTATAACGCGCGATACAAATCAAATAAATAAATAAATAAATAAATAAATAGTTATATTTGCTGTTCGAAGTATACACAGTTAAGTGTTGAAAATACGACTTTAGGTGACTGCTTATTTTTGACGGTCTGGGACATCAAAATAATGAGGTGGCAACCCTAATCATAAGACTGGAAGTTTGTTACAGGATCAACACATTATTTATTTCCTCCACCCTCGATCCCTGATTAATTCTATAATAGCAATAGTTTAACTTAAATCTGAAACTGTACGCCTCCGTCAATAACATGCTGAGTTACTTCAAGTGTCTGGGAATGCACCCTGCATTCAGACAACTCACTCCTCACTCTCTCGCCCTTCACTTTCACGATCACCCTTAACTCTCAGCGATCACAATGCACTCACACTGATCACCATGCACTCACACCATTCACCCGCTCACCCTGCGCTTATGCCACTTTCCATGAACTCACACCGGTCTCTCTCCACTTACGCTGCGGTCACATGAGCACACCGATTACTCTGCACTCACAGTGATCACTCTGCACTCACAATGCACTTGCGCTGTTCACCCTGTACCTCATCCAGCAGTCACAGGAGCACACTGCTCACCTTGCACTCAGTGTTAGAACCCCCTCCCCCGAAGTTCGGGTCATATTGTGCCCCTGGTGCAGTGCAGGGTCTATGTTTTCTCTCCAGTGGTGGCTGAGGAGGTTAGGACAAAACAGCACGGCCAGAGCCGCGGCTTCTTTTATTGAAGGAGGGTGACTCACATGTTCAAGTGAGGCTTCTGCTAAAGAAAGCCTGCCCACCTCTACGCATGTTTGTCTTCCTTCCCGCTTTATGGCGCTTCATGAATCATTTGTTTTGGTGAACAGTAGAGGCAGGGTGGGTCTGGTCACTGACAGATGACGTAGTTCTCCCTGCGCGCAGCCAATTCTCCTTAACTCTTCCCCGGGCATTGTCACTCTCCTAGTAGTGAGTCTCACACCTTAGATATGAGACTCCTGTGATCGAACAGCAGTCACACACAGGGCCATCCCTAGTCGCGCCCACAAGGTCATCAGAATCTTACACTTGTACATTAGGTTTAGTTTTAATGTAAAAGTCTGTAATTTCACACCTGTGAACTCGGGATTTCAGAATTCTTGCAGCTCATGTGAGAGTAGAGCCTGATACCGACTAAACTTCAAAGATGGATAGGCCAGGGGGGCGTGGCCAACTGCCGAGCATGGCAGCAGCTTGAAGCGGGAGCTCCTCCAGGCTAACCGGCCCGCATCATAAATCCGCACACTGATCCGATCCTACACCCGCTCGAAGGAGCGACATCGGCTCGGGGACCCGAGCGGCACAGCTCGATCCGACCCCGGTGGTGATCGGCCGCCGGGAACTGCTTCATCCTGCAGCAACGAGCGACGGCCTGCGCCTGCTTGGACGCACCGGCCTGAAGTAGCCAGCGAACCCGGGCGGAAGCTCGCCCTCCTCGGCCGGGGCGCTGTGAGGCCAGCCGACCACAACCGGACCCTATCACAAGAGGTACCGGCGCACGCCGCCTGTCCAGCGCCCGCCTCTGTATGACCCGAAAGGACTGTGGGGACCTAGATTAACTGCGGGTGTCGCCCCGAGGCAGCACGATCACCAGTGACGGCGAAGGTCTCTCGAAGCCCCGGGAGGCGCCATCTTGAGAAGGTCAGGCGCCGGACGCGCCATACATGCTGCGGTACAGAACACTCTGACCCGGGGGCCTTGCCGTCCCCCCCACGCTACAACCGACCCGAATTACGCCCTGAATCAGCGGGGGACCGGTTTGAACCCCAATATAGAAAGGGAGGCATCGTGTGAGGACTTTTACAGTGGTGCCCAACTCACGTGGCGTTCTGATGCATAGGCAATCCTAACGAGGCTACACCACTACGCGGGGGGACTTAGGCACACTCCGCAGGGTGCCTCCTGTATAAAACAACAGCAACGCAGCGCCTAGCAGCACTACAGGGAGCGCGAAGGAAGGGAGTGGCAGAGCACTGAACCGCACAAAACCGCCTTACAGGCCGGCGTGCCGATCGTCACGGACGCCAGCAGCAACTCGCCTGGGCCCTGTAGCTAATATACGGTACCCCTTGATTCCAGTGGGACACACAATTGCCCGCCTGGCGACCGGAGATACCGCGCACCTCATAAGACAAGACTGACCCGGCGACCGAGTGATTCTACTCCCCCCACCAGCGCAACAACATGGCGGGCAAGGGTAAAAGGAGTGCGTCGACCCAAGCGAAGCTGGATAAATTTGCGTACAGCCAGTCTGAACACTCCCAGAGTGGCGGCCGCCACTCTGCTGGAACAGCCCCAGAAACGGGCGGGACCCCGAAGGTGACCTTAGAGGACGTCATGAAAACCCTTACCGAGGTCCGGACGACAGTGGGCTCCATTTCCTCCGAGGTGACTCTGCTCCGAGCAGACTTCAAGAAAATGGCGGAAAGAGTGTCCCAAGTGGAGGTAGTTACGAAGTCGCTCATTGAGGACACCTCAGACTTGCAAGTAGCCATGGAACGCATGGAGAGAGTCACTAAACAGTTGCAGGAGAAGCTCGACGATCAGGAAGGGCGTTCCCGGAGAAACAACGTCCGCATCCTGGGCCTGCCGGAGTCGGAAGGTAAAGCCGCAATGGATCTGTACATTGAGGACCTAATCAAAACCCAGCTGAAGCCTAAAGGCCTATCACACTTCTTTTCTGTAGAACGGGCACACCGAGTTCCGGGTGGAGCGGCTAAGCCGGGCGCTACCCCGCGACCAGTACTGGCCAGACTGTTCAACTTTAGGGACAGGGACGCAATTCTGCAGGCGGCAAGGGTCTCTCCACCTATAAAGATTCAAAACTCAACTTTGGCCTTTTTCCCGGACTACACGGCAGAGGTGGCTAGGCGAAGGAAATCGTTCACGGATGTGAAGAAGGCACTGCGAGACAAGGGCCTACCATACTCAATGCTATTCCCCGCCAAATTGCGCATAGTGGCTGAAGGAAAAACGTGGTTCTTTGACACACCAGAGGTAGCTAGAGAATGGCTTGATGGATGGAGGCAAGTGGGGCAACCCCAACGCCCGCACAGGGAAAGGCAACACCAGCGCAACAGAGGGCCGACAGATCACCCATCCGGCAGCCCCGCGAACGGGGGAGATGCAACGGAACTGGAATCAGATCTCGAAAGGGACCCACTTGACTCTGGACAACCTGTTCAGGGCTGATTTGAATGGACTGCAGATGGGACAGCATGTTTATAGCCCTTGGGGACTTGATGCCGATGGAGCTGAGTAGGGCGGGCATTGGCCGGTGCCTGTAGGGGTCTCACCACCCCCACGAGCAAGTAAGATGAACAGGGATGGGATAAAGCACTCTGCAAAGTTGGGGAAGCGGGCGGGAGTTCGTCCGTGGTGCAGGGGAGCAGGGTGGGGGCAGGGGGGGGAGTTGTAATGTTATGGTTAATGTTCTCAGTCATCGTCACTTCAGTGTGGGCAACGGTACTACTCCAGGCCGTACACTCATGGTGCCCCAGCACAAGTCATTGCACATATGTCACAATCCACTTCCACACATCAGTACCACTAGATATATACCTGAATGGCCCGACAGGATCGAGATGCACCCGCTGAGGGCGGCCAGCCAGTAACAGAGGTGCCCCCTATAAGACTGCTCACGTGGAACGTTAGAGGCCTGGGGGATAAAATTAAAAGGGGCCTGGTCATCCAAACCGTCAAACGCCACGGGCCTGATTTGGTGCTGTTGCAAGAAACACACCTGGCTGGGTCAACGTGCAAAGCGCTCGACAGACATGGGTATGCCATGGCGGTACATGCAGAATTCACTACAGGATCCAGGGGCACTGGGATACTCCTCAAAAAGAACTCCTCCTTCATGGTTCGAAGTCGTAAAACGGACGATCAGGGACGATTTGCGGCACTGTCTGGCCAGTGGGAAGGAAAACCCCTCAACGTGGTGTCTGTATACATCCCTCCGGCACTACACTCTACGGCGCTGCCGGCGCTGGGCCAATTCCTTCTTGACCTCCCTGAGGGCGACATGATCATTGGGGGGGACTTTAATGCCATTACGGACCCCTTGCTAGACACCTTTCCCATATGGGACCGACAGAGGGGGGCTTCCGCGCTTCCTGGTTTCTTGACCGCGCTAGGCCTCACAGATGTCTGGCGACACCTGAACCCCACAGCGACTCAATATACACACTACTCATCTACACACGACAGTCTCTCGCGCATTGACTACTTTTTCTTTTTGGGGGTGGGACTGGGATCAGTAGACAAACTAGACATCCTGCCCAGAGGTATATCTGACCACTCCCCTGTGTCCCTCCATATTACGTCTAAAGACAGGAAACGCGCCAGGCTCTGTCCAATTTATCCCAACTACTTAACGGTCCCTGCTATCAGGAAGAAGCTTAAAACGGCCACATCGCACTACTTTGTAGAAAATGCAGGGACGGTTTCCTCACCTTCAATACTCTGGGAGGCGTACAAAACAGTCCTGCGCGGCGCAGCCATAGCGGCTATTACAGGGCACAAACGAGACTCAAGACAGGAACTGGCTCAGTTAGAACTGGCACTCAACACTGCAAATACCGCCCACATGTCAAACCCTACCCCTGACACTACACATACGCTGCATCTCAGACAACAGCAGCACCTGGCCCATCTCACATCGGTCACGAAGGGTCACTTGGCAAGCACAACACACAGGATATACGATGTGGGAGACAAGGCCGGGAAGATGCTGGCTTGGTTGGACAAGCGGGGTGGTAGCAACAGAGGTATTCAGAGACTCTATACACAGGAGGGCCAGCTGCTGACACACCCTGAGCAAATAGTGCGCACCCTGGCGCGCCATTATCAGGAAATATACACACCGGCTCGGGCAGTTACTGAACGGGAGGCATTGGCATCACTCGACAACATTGCAGTCCCCACGCTCTCACAAGAAGCGCAACAAGAACTAGACACGGACTTGACAGAAACCGAAATCCAGTTGGCAATACAGTCGTTGCAGTCTGGTAAGGCGATAGGACCTAATGGGATACCCGTGGAATGGTACAAAGCATCGGCTCCCTTGTTGAGCAAACCCCTGCTGGATATGTATGTTGAGAGTATGAGCAGGGCGGAGCTCCCTTTGGACCAGCGCACGGCCACTATAGTCGCCATTCCTAAGCCGGCGAAGCCGCCGACACTATGCGCCTCGTACCGACCCATCTCTTTGCTCAACGTAGAAGCGAAGATCCTGGCAAAACTCCTGGCGAGTCGCCTGACCAAACACCTACACACCCTAATACACCCTGACCAATCGGGATTCATGCCACATAGAAGCACAGCACTTAATCTACGAAGGGTCCATGGAGTCATGGCACGTGCACATCTCCTTTCCGAACAGGCGGTCATCTTATCCCTGGACGCCAAAATGGCCTTCGATCTGGTGGAGTGGGAATACCTGTTTGCTGTCCTTGCGCGTATGGGTTTCGGCCCGAAATACATCGCATGGGTACGGCTACTATACAAATCGCCGATGGCGCAGGTGGTGGCAAACGGTCGCATTTCACCGACCTTCCCCCTGGGCCGCGGGACAAGACAAGGATGCCCGCTGTCGCCCCTACTCTTCACGCTAGTACTGGAGCCACTGGCTATCCTGCTTAGAGCAACACCACTATTTCGAGGCATCGTCTGGGAGGAGGGGTGGGAGGACAAAGTCTCCCTGTATGCAGACGATATGCTGATCTACATGACTAATCCCAATGAGGGTATTCCTGCACTACTGACCCTGTGCGACGAGCACGGGAAGGCATCAGGCTACACTTTAAACTGGTCCAAATCTATAATCTTCATCCTCAAAGGCCCGGAGCCACTATTGCTGGACGACTGCCCCCTGCAATTAACGACCCGCTCATTTAAATACCTGGGTATTTTCGTCACCACTAATGCGGCGGATTTCTA
Source organism: Lissotriton vulgaris (assembly GCF_964263255.1). Classification (NCBI taxonomy): domain Eukaryota; kingdom Metazoa; phylum Chordata; class Amphibia; order Caudata; family Salamandridae; genus Lissotriton; species Lissotriton vulgaris. The sequence goes on along the minus strand of NC_141698.1, from coordinate 272,234,214 downwards.
CACCGAAAACTTGGTGCCGCCTCTGGCACGTCTACGTGCTGACATTAAGTACTGGGCTACCCTGCCGCTCACCCTCCTGGGACGGGCAGCGTTATATAAAATGATGGCGCTCCCTAGATTTCTTTACGTGCTGGAGAACACCCCTTATGTGGTAGCTCCACGCTACTTCCAACAAGTCGCTGCACTGGTGTCTGCTCTACTATGGAATAACGGCCCAGCCCGTATAGCACAGGACAAATTAGTAAAAAGCTGGTATGAAGGGGGAATTGCGCTACCCAATCTTCAATTGTATTACTGGGCGTCCCAACTTAAAATAATCAATCATTGGATCCACGTCCCGCGGGAGGACCCCGCTTACAAGGCGGACTGGTCACAGTTAGGAACGGACGGCATGCTCTCGGTGTTGTATACTCACTCCCAGGTTCGGAAATTGATTGGCCCGACATTACATACAGCGACCCTCTGGCACACGGCACAGGCTCGACTGGGTTGGAAGGGAAAGATCACAATGATGACGCCGTTATGGGACACGAAATCACTAGGGAACTTGAGGTCCAGTAGGGGTTTCTCGCGATGGGACCAAATTGGGATTTCTGTGGTGGGAGACCTTTGGGACAAGGGCTCGGTGGTAGAGTTCCCACAATTACAACAGCAGTATGGTCTAGGGCCCACTGAGACGTACAGGTATGTGCAAATCCGACACGCACTGCTACACGCAATTCCACCTGACACCACACTCCCGGAATCGTCCCCACTAGAAGACAGGTTGCTGACAGATTTTATGGAACAGAAGGCAACCTCTCTCACATACAAAAAACTGGTCAACAACCTGCCAGACCCCACGCAGAAACTTAGGGAGAGATGGGTTGGGGAACTGGGTGACATGGACGACACAGAATGGAACGAGGCGCTTGCATCACCAAGAGAAGTGGGTATATCGGCTAGGTTCAGGCTGGTGCAGCTTAAAATTCTACACCGCACGTATTACACCAGGACACTCCTACACAAGATACAGCGGGCACCACACCCCTTCTGCCTGAGAGGATGCGGGGAGGAGGGAACTTTACTCCACACACTGTGGGATTGCCCACTAATCCAAAATGTTTGGAGACAAATTATGCGCACAGTCTCCCAAGCCCTTGAGGTATCACTCATACCTGAGCCCCGTAAATGTCTGCTGAACGTTTGGGACCCTACTGACCTGAACAGATACGAACAATTATGGGTCACATTGGCTGTAACAGTGGCCAAGAGAGACATCGCACAAAAATGGGGTGCTCCGGAATTACCTGCGGTGTCTGGGTGGATTAGGAATATGGACCTTCTAATGGTGAAGGAGAGGGCGGTGTACGTACTGCGGGCCTGCCCCCGAAAATGGAATAAAGTGTGGATGCCGTGGAATAAATACAGGGGGGAACCATGCACACCCTTGCCGGAAAGTGACGACTTAGAGTCGGAGGAAGATGAAGACTAAAAGGGGCGAACTTGTATATTGAACCCGGGTTTGATGTTGGGATGGAGTGAGAAATTGCTAATGCCTTTAAAAATGTACTGACATTGTGCAATGTACAACAACTAACTGTGAAAGGGTGCGACACTCTACTGAAACGATGACATTAGTTGAGTTTTCTAATTACAGAACTTTTCTTCTTTCTGTTAGTTAAAATTGGTAAGAACAGATTGCTGTATCGTAAATGGGCAGATTGCACATAGGAATAGGATATGATGTACTGTTGAATGAGACTTTATGCAAAAGAGCTGCTCTTATTTCTTGCATATCCGTAATGTGGAGTTATTCACAAACGTTAGACTGTGGTATTTTTTTTATACGTGGCTTTGCTACGACCATGTACTGATATGAACCTACTGATCACAAATGTTACTGTGAATAACTTTTCTGCCCTCCTGACAATAAAGTATTTTCAAAAAAAAAAAAAGATGGATAGGCCAACCAGGAAAAAATCATTTTGCCAAGTTCTTGCCAGATCTCTGCTCACAGTTCATTTTTGTTTTTAAATGTGACACTTTAAGCAGGTCCTGAGCTTTAGGATCCAAGCTGCACCCCAGAGATGAGACCCGACAAGACTGAAATAGGTCTGGGTTTGCTTGTGTTCCCATCCAGAGAGCAGTGTGCTGGCAGCTGAGGTTGGATTGTTCCTATTGGAGCCGGACCAATTCTGGTGTGGCTGCTCCCTGTCTGGAGCAAATAAATGATGTACTAGAATGAGGCCTGAATGAGTTCCAGTGTCTGAGACTTTTGAAAACATTCCACCCACCTATCCCCTGTTATTGTTTAAATGTGACAACAATATGGATCAGAATATATTAAAAAAAGCATATGTGGTGCTACTTTGTAGCAAGGTGCTATTTAGCACCATATTATCTTATGGCTTCATTTACTTTTTGAAAATATTACGGTTGTTTCGCAGCAGGAAAAATAATGTCTCCTATTTTGTCTGTACAAGTGATTACCTGAGCAATTGTCAGTGGATGATACTTTGCTATAATTCCACCCATCACCTTTTGTTGTTTGAATGTGATGCCCATAATGCAACAAGTATGCCCAGATATGGTCCCATGATCGCTGTGTCAATAGATCCAATCTTTACCTCACTCACAATGTCCAACAAGGATGAGCCTATGGTCGGCATGCCATTGGATCCAATTTGCACCTCACTCATGAGGCCCAAGTAGGCTAAAACAGGTCTGGCGTTACTTGAATTAACATTCAGAAGGGTTGTGGCCTGGCAGGTTAGGCTGGGCTGTTCCGGTTGGAACAGGATGAAGCCTGATTTGCACGTGGCTCCTTCTTTCCTGGAGTGGCGTAGTCGGGAAACAAGTACGATGGACTACAATGCATCCCAAATGATTTCCGGTGGCTGAGATTTTTGTAAACATTCCACAAACCGCCTTTTGATGTTTTAAAGTGAAACCAATAAGTCATTTATTCATTCATTATTTACTTTATTCGATTATAATACAGTGTACAACCATAAAAGTACAATTATTATCACATTTAAAATACATGAAAAAAACAATCATAGCACCAATAAAAGTAAGCTTTTTACATTTTGTTAATAAATAGATTTCCTGAATCTAAAAACATTTTTAAGAAACACAGAGACAAATGCAACAGTTAATATATTATCTAATCTTTGGATAGCTAAAAAAGCAGGACGACACTGATTTACTTCCATGATTTTCAGAATGGAAACCATCCATCTTTTCCTAGGAACTGAGTAAAATTTAGAGAAAAACAAGATATGGATGTCTGATTGTTGCTAAGTTGCTTTGACCAATTATTCCTATTTGGAAAACTCAAGAATCTAAATACAAGGTTTACTCTAAAACTTATTAATAAAAATCTTTCAAAGTCACTCATGTGTAGCTTAACGTAAGGTTGCATGTTATTCGAGGTCATTATCAGTTGGTGCGCGACCAGTCTTTTTTGTCATTTCAACATTGGTTCTGCACTCACCCAGATATTTCATGCAACTATTCCTGAGGTCTTTCCTAGATACATGGCACAGCGATACAGGATTCTCATAATAATCATGGTGGCCTATATTTGTAAGGAACATCTTTACATAGCTTAACCATCCCATCTTGCCGCCATTATCAAGGCTCATCACGTCCCTCACAATAGAACGATTAAAAATGCACTCCTCGATGGTCCAGACCCTATGCCAAAGGAGAACCGGTGCAACCTTAATAATATCTTCAATATATGGTTTGCCCAGTTCAGCGTGACAACCGTACGTTGAAACACTATCAGGGACTGATAGTAGGTATCTCATACAGATATTTTCCACCACCTGCAACGATTTAACATTTGCGTAACCCTATATGCCTGCCCCATGTATGGCAATTGCTACACAAGTTACTCTATAAATGGTTAAAAGTTCACTAAATGTTTTTTTGCCCATCTTCTTACTAAAACTTTTCAGGGCCAATTTGGATTTACAAAATAGCAGCCTCCTTGTCTTTATTGCACTATTCCATAGGCCAGATTGATCAAACAATACACCTAAATATGGGAAAGTTGGGGTAAAATCCAATGGTTTTGAATTAAAGTGCATTGTTTTCTTATTATTATCTGCCCGGGTCCACAATTCATGCAGAATGTCTTAGTACAATTAATTCTCAAATCCAGGTTGGTCATGAATAGTGAAAAAGATGTGACCATCCTTTGCATTGGCAAGGGCGTCCTGGCCATCAAGACCGCATCATCGGCATATAGGAGTGCAGGGATAGATCTACTAGCTATTGTCTGCACTCCCGTAACAATGTATTTTCCAAATCATTTATATAGATTGTAAATAGAAATGGGGCAAGAACACAGCCATGCCGCACTCCCCTTGCAATGGCGAAGGTCTTGGTACACTCTCCTTTTCTGCCATTCCTAACTCTGGCTAAAGCCCCCACGAAGAGCTCTCTAAGAAAATTAATATTATTATTCTCCACCCCAAGTTTCTCCAAAATCAGCCAAATTTTACTATGAGTGAAGCAGTCAAAGGCTGACGTCAGGTCAACAAATCTCAAAATATGCCACTTCCCTTAGCTTTGGTGTATTTTTCTAAAAGGATGTGCAGATTGAGGCCTTGGTCAATAGTACCAAGGCTTTTCCTGAACCCATATTGAAGATCACTAATTATTGAGTGTTCCTCAGCCCAAACTTGTAGTCTATTTAAAATCACACGGCCAAAAATCTTAATGGATGAGTCCAATAGTGATATAGGGCGATAGCATAAACAACTTGCCCTATCTCCCTTTTTAAAAATAGGGACAATATTAGGCTCATACCATGATGGTAGCAGACCATTAGAGCAGGCTGCATTAAACAATTGTGTAAGAATTGGACCCCATATGTCCAGATTACTTTTATACAGGTCAACCGGGACCCCGTCGGGGCCCGGGTCTTTCCTCCTGAACTGGCTTTAATGCTTAAAATTTCTTCGTTCAGGGTAATACCCAAATCCAATTTAGTGCTGGTATGTGTGGTTTCATCAACCACTTGGCAATGAGGTAATATTGTCTCCAAAGGACTCGGGCACTATATAAGTCTGCGTAATGCTTTACCCATTCATTCTCAGTAATGGGTATTTCTACCCTTGCCTTATTTTTATCAGTTAGAAAAGGGGCATTAACTGCTAGCCAAAAAGCTGCAGTGTCTCTGTTCGAGGATGCCTCACACAAAGAATCCCAAGCTTCCTTTTTAAGGATATCCTTTCTCTTTTTCAAGGTCTGCTTATAGACCTTTCGCAACTCCAAGATTAAAATCCGATCTTTAACATGGGCGTTTAAGGCATGCTTGAGATTAGAATAAGCCTTGGTGCAAGCTGTGTCAAACCACCGCACTGATTTCTCATAAGAGTTTTTCATCTCCACCCAAAAGCTATTTTTAATGTTTGAGGCAATAATCATAAAATTATTTATAATTACAAAATCATCCGAATTTTCATTCAGGAAAACATCAATACTGGATTTGCATTTCTTAATTAGTGAGTGTAGTGTGGCTCACTGGTTAGAGGCGGCAGACCCGAGAGCAGAGGACGGCCCGGGACCAGGGTTCGATTCCCGGCGCAGCAGGTTTCTGGACCAGGGTCAGCGGACTCGATAATTCTCTCGCCTCGGTGCCCACTCTGATCAGCAATCACACTCGGCAACTCTGGGCATTAGCTTGCCTCATCTTCACTAACGGCCCCACCAGACCGCCGGGGATGCCTGGTCTCACCCTGGAGATACCCATTAAGGGACCATCTCTCAGGGAAGCCAGGAAGGGTTTCGCAGCGGTCGAAGCGCCTTGGGACCCTACGGGTAAGTAGTGTGCTATATAAATGCCAATACATACATACATACATACAATTAGATTGCAAAGAAAATCCTCAGGAACCACTTTAGTCCACTTTAGGGAGTAGCCGTTTTGTCTGTTCAAGGCAATATTATCTACATGTTGACTTGGAGTTTTGTTTCTAACATGGTTATTGTGCAAATTTAAAAATTCCATACTTAGAGGAAAATGGTCACTCAATGGAGTGTCTAGAGTATTAAAGGTTTGAACCTGTGCTCCATATCTAGCTGATATCAATATGAAGTCTATTGTTTAGAAGACTCCTCTGCCATTAAAGTTGGGACAGAAAGGGACCTCAGCTTTACAAATTCTATTTGGCTTATACTGATATCATTATTCAGCATTATACGCCATGTCCCTTTTTCTCCAGATTTACATAGAGAACAATTAAAATCCCCTCCCCAAATGACACAAACTTCTTTGGATCTTCCCCCCAGGAAACATTTGTTATCAATACCGAAAGCTTTCCTCGTTTCTTCCATGTCCCTAGCAGGAACATTATTATAAAAATTAACAATAATCAAACAAAATACATTATTGATATGTATCTTAACCATGTGAGAATATCTCTTATTTGCTATAGTACGGTATTCCTAAAGTAGTTCTCATTTCGTACCATATTCTTACTGCTGATCTTATCGTCTTCCACTTGATTTTTTTTAAATATTTGGGATGACCAAATTTGTATAAGTAATGATCATTTCCTGGTCCAATTATTGCTTTCCAAAACTCAGGCCATTCATCACTTCTGCCTAGTAAAAATCTTATATTTTTTAATTGGAACGCTTTACAATATTCCAATACATCCGACTAGCTATTCCTCCTTGTAGCTTGTGTCTTCTCAGTTTTTTCCAACTGATTCTTACTCCTTTTGCCCCCATATGAAATTGGGTATTTCCCCTTGTAGTTTTTTGATCTCTGCTTTTTTAAACTCCAATGGAAGAGAATTAAATAGATATGTGCACTTCAGTACTACTGTCATTTTTACTAGGTTTGATTTTCCTAGGAAAGATAAGCGTAGACCTGACCAGGCCTTTAGAAGTCTGTTGATTTCCTTGTGTACTCTTTTGAAGTTTAGGCTCGCTATTTCTTCAATATTCTTACTATATTCAACTCCAAGATACTTTAATTTGCTCTTCACTAAGGGATTTCCAGACATGATGTTCCATTCCAATATTTCTGGTTTAGATTTATTTACTTGATACCCTGAAACTTCTCCAAAATCATTTATAATCTTCTCTATTTTTGGAAGGGAGTTATTTAAGTCCCCGGTGAATAACATCAGGTCATCCGCGAATAGTGCAACTTTTTTATCCCATCCCTGAATTTTAAAGGGTATAATCTCTTCATCCCGTCTTAGGAGGCTAGCTAGTGGTTCTATGTAAAAATTAAATAATAATGGGGACAGGGGACATCCTTGCCTAGTTCCTCTCTCAATGTGCACAATATCAGTAAGTGTCTCATTAACCAATATTTTAGCCGTTGGACTCTTGTAGATGTTTTTTACAGCTGTCTCAAAGTTATTTCCCAGGTTAAATTTTGTTAGTGTGGTGCTAAGAAAGGGCCAGCTGACCCGATCAAATGCTTTGGCAGCATCGAATGTTATAACTGCCAAAGGTATGTTATTTTGGGTTGCAATATCTATGGTGGCTATAAACTCGTGAGACAACTCTGTGATCTGTCTGCCCTTAATAAAACCCTTTTGATTCGGGTGTATTAGGGACCCTTCCACTGCCCCCAATCTTTTTGCTAATATTTGTGTGTATATTTTGTAATTGCTGTTTAACAGAGATATGGGTCTATAGGACTCACATTTAGTGGGGTCCTTTCCTGGTTTTAACAATATACTTACTATCGCTTCATTCCATGATTTTGGAAGTTCTCCATTATTCAAGAAAATTTCATTAAGAAGGTTTGTAAAGGGGGTCAGAACATTCTCTTGAAGTACCTGATATAGTTCATTTGGTAAAGAGTCTGGGCCGGCAGCCTTCCCTCTTTTTAGTGATTCTATTGCATCTGAAACTTCCTTCTCACTTATTTTCAAATTCAATTGCATTCTTTGTTCCGGCGATGCTTCAGGAATCTCTACCATTTTGAGCAAACTTTGTATCTGATCTTCATCGCAAGTACTTTCTTCCTTGTATAGCTCTGAAAAAAAATTGCGAATTCCTTTCTTATTTCCTTGTTCTCAGAGACACATCCAGTTTGACCCTCTCTATGTATTTTGTTAACGTGATTCCTAGTTCGCTCAGTTCTTGCTTTCCAGGTGAGAATTTTCCCACACCCTTCACCATATTCGTAGTTGGAAAGTTTGCTGACTTCCCATCTTTCTTTTACTATTGTTTCCAGATACTCAGACAATTCCAATTTCTTTATTTTTGCTCTTTCTCTTAGTTCTTCACTTTCGTGATCTTTTGTGGCCTTTTTTAAATCTCTATCGAGATCCAATAATTCCATTTCGATATTTTATATAAAGACTCTTTTTTCTCTATTTTTATGAGCCATTATGCTCGTGATATTCCCCCTCATATTGGCTTTAAAAGCATCCCACGTTATTTGTTTGGAGGTTCCTTCTTTATTCAAATCAAAAAATTGCTGTGTTTCCTCTACTAGTTTAGCCACACTTGCTTCGTCTAAGAATATTCTCTTATCCACGGTCCATCTTTGTTGCGTTTGAACCTCCGATATCATCAAATTTAATTGCACTGCTGAATGGTCAGAAAGATGTTCTGGGATGTGTTTCACCTTACTTGTATATTCTGCAAGATTATAACTAAGAAGAAAAAAGTCAATTCTGGATTCGTGTCCTAGCCTCTTATTCTTAAAGGTGAATTTATGTTCTTTGTCCCCCTTCACTTTCCAAATATCTATTATCTCTAGATCTTTCATGCAGATTCCTACCCACTCTCTCATTTTCGGAGTTGATGGTAACTTCCCTACCGGGTATCTGTCTTCTTTTGGATTTAATAAGATATTGAAATCACCTCCCATTATTATAGGAGTATTTACTGTGAGTAGGTGAGCATATAAATCTTGTATTGATTCCGAATCATCTACATTTGGGCCATAATATCCCACTATTCTATATTGATTATTAAGTACTTTAGCCGTCACACTTGCACATCTCCCTTTCTTATCTACTTCTGTTCTCTCTATTATTACTTTAAGGGATTTCTTGAATATAATCGCCACTCCTTTAACGTTACAATTTTGATTTGTGCAGATGCAGTGAACTATCCAACTTTGCTTTTTCTTTATTGTATCCCATTCTTCTTTTGTTAAATGCGTTTCTTGGATTATCAGTATCTCACAATCAATGTTTTTTAAATATTTCAAAATTCTTGCTCTTCGATTTCTTAGTCGCAGCCCATTTACATTCCAGGTCAGGATATTGAGTTTTTTCTCCTTCCCTCTCATATTTGTTCTACTCATTTTTAACCATGATTTTAAAGGCCTCTGAATTCTCTTTTGGCTTGTTATAAGGACTTCGATTTTTTTTTCCCAGTTTGCTCCCCACCCGGTGAGACTTCTGTTTTTTTACATTTTATTTTTTGTGCGTATTTCCCAGGTGTTGGTCCCCCCCCTGGAGAAGCCTCCCTCTTCTTTCTTCCTTTGGGCTCAATTGCCCTTGCTTCGAGCTCCCCCTCTCAACTTGTATACTTTGATTTAATGCTCCGTTTACTTCCAACCTTTAGTTTATTATTTATGCAACCATCGAGTGTTTTTTTTTTTTTTATTCTCCATTTAATTTTAGAGTGAACCAAGACTATTTGTGAGTACTAGCGTAGGCATCTTCTTCCTGCTGGGTCTTTATTTGTTCTATTAGTCTTTCCACCTCCTTCGGGTCCTTAACATTAAACATCTTGTTCCGCCACATAATCCTCAAAGAGGCTGGAAAACGCATTTGAACATTTGCACCAAGCGATTTAAGCTGTGGCATAAATTGGCCCAACTCCCACTGTCTATCTTGTGTGGCTTTTGAGATGTCTGATCTAATTCTACAAGTCCAATCGTCTTTGGAGAAAGATGTTGCTTTTAGACCTTCACTCAAGATTTTCTCCTTAAGTGAGTACGTCAGGAAATTGATTAATATTTTCCTTGGATTTTTCCTTTGGTTACTTTTCCTGAAGGGATCGCGATGGATCCTTTGTATGTCGTCAGCAAGGTTTACTGTTTTAGTCCAGGGTATCAGTTCTTCCAGGAGCCTAATAGTGAACCCTTTTATATCATTCCCTTCCAAGCCTTCTGGAATGTTTAAAATTTTAAGGTTATTTCTTCGGGCGTGGTTCTCTAAAGACTCCATTCTCTCACTTATCTCTGATTCCTTGGTTTTCAATTTGGTTATCTCTTTACGATTGTCTTCTGTTTTTTTCTTTAGGCCTTCTACTTCCCTTCCACATGCGTTACTCTTTCTATCAAAGTGTTTATTTTGTGGTCCAGCGTTTCGCATGTCTCCTGTATCTTGATCTGATTCCGTTCAGAGGTCGCAAATTTATCCCTTAGCTCCCTCATCATCTCTCCCATCTCCCCTAGGATTTTTTCTGTTTGAGACCCTCCTGTGTCTTCTAGATTTTTGCCTTTTTCCTTTGATTTAGTAGGTTCCGGTTCTGGGACGGTGCTGGGGGGGGGTTGTTTGAGCCTGAATTTGCGTCTTTTTTGATACCTGGTCTCTCCCTGTAGTCTCCTGATTACCAAAGTTTTCCAAAACCTGGTACTGATTGCTTACTGGGACTCCATAGCTTTCTATACTTGGTTTTTCTGCCATCTTTACCTCCTTTCGTGTGGTATCTTCACTTTGAGAGTCTCCAGATCCCTTCTCACACCCCTCACTCAGACCCTTCTTCTCTTGTATTTTAAAATACAGACGTAGGGAGGGGGTGATTTTTTGCAAACATTTCCCACCTGGCTTAGTCAAGCTGAGCCGTGCTGCATTTGACAGTGGTACAGTGTTTTTTTTTTCTTCCTTTAGCAGTCTTTGGTGTTTTGCAAGGCTTGTTTTTACCTCTGCCAGCATCCTTATTTTCTTCCTTGGGTATATCTGTTGGTTTCAGATCTTCAGTTTTGGTTATATCTTTAACTTTAACCCCCTGATGGCCACCCTTCAGACTTCTCAGGCTATAACCTCCTCCTGTAGACCTTCCTTCCGTTAGGGTAATTTTTGCTGGGGGGGCGCCTTAAGTTTATCCAGTTTGCTTTTGGGAGATGCTCTACGCAGCTTTCCTTCTCTGTTTTCAGGCTTACTACACGCTGCTTCTGCCTCTGCCTTGGCCTTAAGGCCCCCTTCCGTACCTCTAGACCTCAAAATAATATAAGAGAAAGTATTTTCTGGAGTCTTTATTTGGTGCACTGCTTTCCTGGAACCCTCTTTTAGATTATTCAGTGCAATGACTATACTGTAGTCCGAGATTATGCCTCCTTCTCCTCTGATTGAAACATGATGTGGGACACGGTGTGCAGTTTTAATGCTTATTACTCGAGCATGAGCCGCTTTCGCCCACATTAAAGGTGAATTCCTCCAGAAACTGACCCCCTTGTTGGTTTGATCAGGGTGTTTGCTTTAAGTTCCCTCCAGTGCTACACCTGTCTGCACCTCCTCTAGCCGTGGCGCTGTGGCGAGCTTCTCTCTGGGCTCCAACCACCTTGCCTCCCCTGCTCCACAAACCCTCCGTCTCTATCCTCCCCAATTTGGGACTCTCCAGGAACACCAGAATGCTTAAAAGATAGCTTAATTAACCCAGTAAAAGAAGCCAACATAATGTACTGGGGCCAGTTGATAAAAGGAAATAAGATCACAGAGTGGGTGACACTTGACAGAGAGACCCAGGGGAAGCTATCAAGATTTAAGTATTATCAATTAACAAGTTGGCTTAAAGGAGTGAAAGAAATTGTTCAAAAGGTTGAAGATATTGAACAAAAGACTCTTAATACAGCACCCTTTAAGAAGGAAATATCATTTTGGTATTGGGCCTTGATAAGAGCTGGAGAAGAAGAATATAAAGTCCCGCAAAATATCTGGGGTAACTCCATGCTAAATCGTCCAATTGGAGACCTTTGGAAAGACTCGAATACTATAGCAGCTAGAGTGATAAAATCTGCTCCACACAAGAAGAATCATCTGTTCACAATACATAGAGCATATTGGACTCCAAAAAAATTGTCAAAATTTAAAAACAGCACAGTAAAGAAATGTCCTAAATGCGATATGGAAAGAGCGGATGATCTGCACATGTTCCGAGAATGTCCACTGCTGGCAGAATATTGGGACCTGATTGGTAAGACGCTTTCCGAGGTCATAGAACACCCTATTGAGGTAAGCGATGAACTAATTATTTTTGGGATTTGTAAATATACACACAATTTTATACTGTCTAAGGGGCAAGAAAATATCCTATTCTTACTAATCCTTTTTGCCAGGAGGGAAATATGTATAAAATGGGTGAAAAGTTCACCACCAAGTCACTCAGATTGGTTAAACTCCATCTTAAGGGTATATAAAGTGGATAAACAGGGAAGGCAGAGCAAGAATAAGAATAGGTTCTGGAATATTTGGGAAAAATATATAGTGGGAACTGAAAGGGAGTCCAATGATTAAAAGCAAAGGCACCACTGATTTCAAGCTAGTCTTGAACCGAGTAGTCAAAATGACTAGCTCTCCTCCCTCCGAAAATCATGTGCTAAGAGATGGACAAAAGGAGGCCCCTGAATGCCAAGGTAAACAGAACACCTCGAATAACCAAGGGCCGAAGGAATCAAAGAACAGAGGCCTCTGACTCCTCCATACTCTACAATCTTTTTGCTAGATGAGGACTAAAAAAAAAAAAAAAAAAAAAAAGAGAATATCTCTTATTAAAAGCTATCTCCATTTTCTTACAATTAAACAGGTTCGATACATAAGTACACAACCCCCCTTAGGCCCTGCCATGTACTGAACTTATTGCCGGTGAAAACAAAGTTTTAAAACCACACAAGTGAAGAGCCTCTGTAGTCCAAGTTTCTTGCAAATTCACTATGTCGTACTTATTTACAAGGTTAACCCATGTTTGATTGGACATTTTTGTTTTTAAACCTGCGACATTCCAAAACATTAACGACCACCTACCCTTATTAGCTAAAATATCCAGACTGCCCATAATGCCAGGAATATCATTTTTGTTTCCTGGCGATTTGTTCACGACCACGCCACTTTCCTTCAATGTGCCAGGCTCTTCAAAGTTGATTGGCCCAGATCTCACCCTGCGATCTACCTGAGGACAGTCTACTGCTTCAGGGACGTTCACAGTGAGAGATTTTTCATTTGCAGGGTTAGGCACAGGTTTAACAATGCGGTGACCATGTCCAAGTCAATCTACCCCTCTAACCCACTGAGCATATCATATCTATTAAATGTTGTAATATTAAAGTCATTTCTATGTACAGCCATAAAACCTCCACACCGGGCCTGACAAACATTAGGTGGGGCAAAAAAAAAGAGGAAGGATAAAAGTAGCCTAAGTCAAGAGTTTGTGTACCGCCATCTACTTTTAGATGATACCAATCACAAATATGATTTACCACCCGTCTATCTCTAAAGTTGACAATGATGCAATCGCCAACCAAGTCCTTTGATCTATGTCCCACCCAGCTTACTCTTCGCACATTTAGAATTTCACCATGTATGTTAGCCGGGAGGGGCCTATTCTTATTCAGCCAGAAAGTAACCTTATTTTTTAGCTCGGGGTAAGTTTCTATTTTATCATTACTTCTCTCAGGTACCCCAGAAAGCACCACAGTATATGGATAAGAATCTGGCGGCAGATCAATACGTGGGTGGATACTCTTTTGTTTTGCAACACTTCTATTTACCTTAACTGTATATATAGCCTTTTTATCCTGTACTACGTCCCCAGGGTCCTTTATGAACTCTCCCCCTGTCATTTCGTTCCCTCCCCTTCTGGGATCGATCTCTTTGTTCCCATGTTTTTCTCAACGTGCCTGGTTCCTTTAGGTAACAAGGAGGGTATATTAGATGTTATCAAACTTGTTAATGGGGTAATAGCACTTCTAGAATCCCCTGTTGCATTATATCCTACTGTACCCTGATTATTTACACTATCAACAAGTTTTTTCCAGGCATCAATACTGGCTGTAGTTGCATGTTCAACCATCCCTAGTCTTTCACTTATCAATTTAATCCTCTCAAACAGAGGTAACATTAAGGACTTTGTAGTATCCTGCATAATATACTGTAAGGTGTTTTACCAGCCCTGCTCTGCCAGTGCCTGTGCTCTGTCTCATTGGAATGTTGGAGTCAGATGATGCCTCGGAATGTTGGGACTGAGAGAGGCAGAGCGACAGTTGGTCATGGGCGGAGCAGCGGACAGGTTGCTCCTGGTAGGGCTCTGAACTACCACTTATCTTCATGATGTCTTGTACCTTACAACCTGTTATCTTTATGAATAAATAATCCTGAAATACTACCTTCCTGAGTGGACTTCCTTCACTACATATTTTGGCGACGAGGTGATGAAGAACCTACAGCTACAAGCAAATCTCAGGTACCTGACTTACAAGTGGACCTTGAGATGGCGCAATCTTCAGAAACTGCAGTGGAAAAAAACACAATTTACGGAAGAGGAGGAATCCACAAGAAGGAAATAAATGCAAAGAAGAAAAATGTGTTTTCTACACAGTACAATGAAGACAACTGTAAGAAAGAAACAAGAAGTACAAAGAAAAGAAAAAGAAGACAATCAGAAACAAGTAAGCACAAAACCCTATGCCTTTTGAGCCCCACCAGTGTCCTCACCACCGGACAGCCCTTCCCAGGCGTGTTGTGCACAACTACCCTATGTTAATTGGACTTTGATTCCTTCGAATAGTGAACCTGTCATCAAGACCTTCACAATGTGGTTGTACTACATGGATGGGAATTACGTTTTATTTTCTTCACACAAATTTCTTCACCAAGTGGCACAGCGCAAAGGTATCCTGGCTGCATTAAAGTTTTCTGCTGGCTCTTTCCTCAAATCTACACTTATTTTACCTCAGAGAGTTTTACTACAGTGTTATGCCTCATGAAAATGCGCAGCTGTTTTTTTTTACAAGTAGTCTGTCTGGAGGTATTTTTCTTCTTTTCTACACCCATTGAGCTTTGTGTGACAGCTGTGAGCGAGGGTGTTCTAATGTATCTGTACTTTGTTTGCCTTCGTGTGAAGTGGTTTCTATGCTGTCTGCTAGAGCGTGCTGGATATTACGACCCTAAATCTGTGGAAAGTTTCACTGGCATTTTATTCACACACCTGCTGGGCTGTTCAATCCGCTTTTACAGTTAATTCTGTTTGCGCACAAATTTACCAAACATGAAAGCGCAAATTAACGCTTATTCAACTACCTTTCATCGCGCAAGAGAGCCCTCTGTGACGTCATGGAAGGTGTGTCTGACAGAGAGGCATTGCTTATCCCGCTAGTGTGCCACGAGCCACTCGGCAGTCCGTCCTGGACGTGCTGCCATGTCATTGCATGTTCCCGGTGGCCTGAAGCTTGCAGGCTCTGTAAGTTTACCCTGCTTCCTTTCACCCCTTCCATTAAAAGTCTAACTAAAATTATATTTTGGAGCAGAGACCGGTACTTTACCAGGGGCGGTGCTGTACTTCTCATTCACCAGAGAGGACGGACTGGACTAATTCATTTGGGGCCAGATGTAGGTGGCCGTTTGAGGCCATTTACCGAGCGGTAACGGCCGATTTTGGCCGTTACCGATCGGTAAATGGGTGACAGGTATGTAGGGGGCATTATTTTACCGAATCGGTAAAATTACCGATTCGGTAATTTTACCGATTCGGTAAAATAAAAATTCTGTAAATTTACCGATTCTGAGGCACCCAGATGTAGGTGGGACTCTTCAGAGCCCCAGAGGCCTTACTGAATCGGTATTTTACCATCAAATCCAATTTGATGGTAAAATACCGATTCCGGTGTGCATGCACATGTGTGACAGGCAGACCTGCCCTTAGGGCATGTATGCCTGCCACATGGCACCCAATCCTGTTTTGGGGGTGCCAGAGGTTGTCAAAGTGACACCCCCTGCACCCTTGTGAAAATCGGTATTTACTGATTCGGTAAATACCGAATTGGTAATGCCCATTCATTCCTATGGGCTTCAAAGCCCATAGGAATGAATGGGCATTACCGATTCGGTATTTACCGAATCGGTAAATACCGAATTCTTCCGAATCGGTATTCCAGCACATCTGGAATACCTACATATCCACCCCTTAGATTTACCGATTTTTAATTACCGAATCGGTAAAATTCGGTAATTAAAAATCGGTAAATCTATTTTACCTACATCTGGCCCTTGTTGTTTGTTCTAGTTTTGTTTCTCTCTTGCGATTTGTCTACATCTGAGTACTGGTGCTTCCAGGAGCCAGCACATCCTGCCTTCGATGATCTATTGATCACCCGTATGTCAAGCTTTACAAAGAATTCCACTTTTGAAGGTTCTGAGCCAAACGTTCTTTTCAGGTCAAGTCAACATCGTAATGATGTCCTATTAACTTTGCATTATGTGTTGTCAACTATGTCAGTTACGTTTCACAGCAGAAAAACATTTTGAACAAATCTGTAACTAGACTGTGCTCTTATCTCTGCAAGTGTACCGAGGGTTTTAAAAATAGTCAGACGTTTGTATTTACATCTCAGCTCACCTTAAATTGTGACAGTCACCAAGGAGTTTTGTCGTTCTACAGCAGTCTGGTTTATTCTTAGTAATACTTTATGCGATTTGTTTTCATTCTTTTTAAAACTGTGATATCTAGCTGTTGATGCTCTCATCTGCATCAGTTTGTTGTATGGTGGGTTTCAAATTCATTTATGATGGCACATTATCTAACATTGATAGCTATGGGTTCTAACCCCATTAGCTTCCACAAAAATTTGCAAACTTGCTATGCTTTAATTACATTTTTATGCATTTCAAAAGATATTTCCCTACACAGGGGTGGGAATGGGTTTTTTCCCTGTTTGCCCACATACATTTGCCTGTTCACATTATTTTTATCCTACATAGGGATGAGTATGGGTTCTAGCCCCATTTGTCCATAATCTCGCCTACACAGGCTATTCACGGTTTCCACCCTTACAAAGGGCACCGTCACATAAGTTTTTTACCCTCACACAGGGGACCGTCTTAAGGGCTACAGTCCTATTTACTTTTACATTGTCACCCTCACACAGGGTGTCTTAAGTGTTACAGTCCCATTTACATTTTTACCCTCACACGGGGCATATTATGGGTTACAGTCCCATTTACATTTTCACCCTCACACAGGGTGAAAATATGTGTTTCATTCCCATTTACATTGAAAATGGTCACCCTACATAGGGCGTCACATGGGTTTCAGTCCCATTTACGTTGCTCCTCACACTCGTGCGCAGGAGTAGAGGACGGTCATGGGTTTTAGTCCCTCTGACTGTTATTGTCTATTTACATTTTGTAATTTTGCTGTTTTTAATAACGCAATGTTACATTTACATCGTATTTATTTTGTTTATTGAAAACAGAGGGAAGTTGTAGTTATACTGTATGTATCTAATTTGCCTTTTCTCTGTTTTCCTGTTCGTCCAGCTTTCCACGTGGTGTCATTCTCATTGTCATCCCTGGTTTCTGGATCTACACTTCTTGTTGTCGTCTTTTGCCTCCAGCCTTCCTTCTTTTTCATACTTTTCCTTCCCTGTTCAGGAAGAAATCTGTTACTCCCTCTTTCCTGTGTCTGTGTGGAAGCTGGTGTACGTTCTCCGTTGTGCCTTGTTCTTTCTTCCCTTCCTGCCTACCTGGCCAGTGGGTGCGTTGGGGGTCAGTCCTAGGTGCGTGTGAGTGTTTCTGCCCCTTGTTGTTTCCATTTTCTGATTACTCATTTTTCCATAATCTTTTCTATGTCTGTGAGTCTGTGTTATCTCTTTCGGTTTCCGCTTTACTCTTCTCTTACTCCTCTTCTTCTTCCTCCTCATTTTCTCGCTGCTTTGTTTACTCCTTTTCTTGACGTTGTTTCTGTTCCTCTGCTATTCTTCCTTGTTATCTCTTCCTTGGTTCTCTCTCGCTAGTTGTTATTCACATAGTGGTTTAATGCTTCTGTAGAACGAAAGGGTATATGAAGTATCCTGCATATTATACTGTAAGGTGTATTACCAGCCCTGCTCTGCCAGTGCCTATGCTCTGTCTCATTGGAATGTTGGAGTCAGATGATGCCCTGGAATGTTGGGACTGAGAGAGGCAGAGCGACAGTTGGTCATGGGCGGAGCAGCTGGCAGGTTGCTCCTGGTGGCGCTCTGAACTACCACTTATCTCCATGATGTCTTGTACCTTACAACCTGTTATCTTTATGAATAAATCATCCTGAAATACTACCTTCCTGAGTGGACTTCCTTCACTGCAGACTTCATTAAATGCTCGACTTTCTCCATCAGCCCATCATCATTTTGGGGAGGATGCATCAGAGGCTCAAACAGCTGAGCGGGCAATGCCTTTGGGGTGGAGATTAATGTCGGGAGGGTGTGCTACTGGGCAATGGACGTGTCACCGTTGCCGAGTTCCCAACTATTTTTAGCGTTTTATTGGACATTTTAATTATTTTTGGGCACCTTCCCTTCTGGGGACCCCCACCTCGTTTTCTCTTTTCAGTTGTTCCTAATCCAAAGGATTGTTTTTTAACCTGCAAAATATTTCTGGCTGTGGACCCTACGGGAGAACTCAGGATAGTGTCCTTGGATATTTCATCCAGAAGAGAGTCATGCTCCCGGTTGTTCTGGTGTAGTGGCCAGCATAATTTCACCCAAGGACGATCTTTTATTGTACAAGGGTGCTAATGATAGACGTCATTCTGTCAGTGCAATTTCATGCTCCAGAACTGATGTGGTCCTGATTATAAATTGGTCCAATGTTTCAGTAACACTTCCGCCTATTGAACCCAATGCTGCCTTCCTCCCTTTCCCTGCACGTTGCGCCATTATTCTTAGATACAGCAAATTATTGCTTTACCCAAACACTTATGTTCACAAAAATGTCAGATGTCAAAAGTGCTGTATCAGAAAATACAATAAACCCCTGAACTAGCAGTCTTACAGATACACCAGAGTTCGAGGGATATCCCAGCCCAGCCTCCTTCAGTCTCAGACGGGCTCAGGCGGATGAGTATGCCCAGATGTGGGTCCCTTGCTCGCTGTGCCACTAGATTCAAGCTAGCCTGGCTGAAGGCGGGGGACATACCCTGAAACCGGTCCCAGGATGCTTGTTTCTGGTCCAGCGAGGACCTGGCCTGGCAGTTCGGTCTTAACTGTTCCCATGGGGCACAGGATCAAAACTGACTTGCATATCGCTGGGTCCAAACTGGGGTGGCATAGTGGGCAAAAGAACGTGGATTTAACACAGATCTTTTGACTGGGGGAGAATATTTGCATTGTTAGCATTCCGTCCATCATTTGTTTGCTGTAAAACTTTTCGCCCTAAGTGGGATGGGTATGCCCAGACGTGGGTCCCTTGCTCACTGTGCCTCTGGATTCAAGCTAGCCTGGCTGAAGAGGGGTGACATACCCTGAAACTGGTCCCAGGATGCTTGTTTCCGGTCCAGGGAGGACCTGGCCTGGCAATTCAGTATTGACTGTTCCCATGGGGCACAGGATCAAGACTGACTTGCATATGGCTGGGTCCAAAGTGGGGTGCCATAGGGGGCAAAAGAACAATGGATTTAATCCAGATCTTTTGACTGGGGGAGAATGTTTGCATTGTCAGCATTCTGTCCATCATTTGTTTGCTGTAACACATTAAGATGACAAAGGACTGGTTTTAAAGTCAGAGGTCCAGTGTCCACTAAGACTATTGTTATTTTATAAAAAACAACAAGGGCACCCAATCGAGTCAGCACAGGACCTCGGGGAACATATGAGTAAAGACAACAGCGGTCCTATGCACGGAGGGATATAGTCAAAAGGTAAATATAGACACAATGGAAACTATATTGTAAATTGACTTGCCCAGCCGGGCAGAGGTCTAATATTTAATTTAGAACCACAATATTAGGAGATACCTTCAACAATTTCTTGGAGATGGGCACAAGCCTGTGCCCAGACGTTTACAAATTGTCATGGTTAGCGGAGTGGATAGAAGGTAGAGAAAGGTTTTCAGGCAAAAGCTATTGTTTTCTGTGCATATAGCAATAACAGAATTCACATTTACACCATTACTTGAAATTTAGTAACAGATACACAACAGAGTATGTGGTGTAGAAGTTGTCGACGGCGTTTCGATCCCATTACATAGTTACAGGGATCATGATCAGGACTGAGTAAAGCCTAATCATTCCTAGCCATGATAGCCTAAAGGAAAGGGGGGAGAAAAATAAGGAAGTTTGTCCAAGAGAGGACACATTTTAGTTATTGCTACACACTTACATTTGTAATTTAAACATGTGACATTCATTGTTGCCTTAAGGGCCTATAACAAGGCTTTGTGCACGAGAAGTGAAGTAAAAGAATTTAAAAACTTTGCTTTAAAGCTAATGCATTCATTCAACGTCCGTGTTTTCTTCTTATTGTGCCTGACAGAGAATAATGACCTTCATACTGCCGTGTGCCTAGTTGGTGCCCAGGCCGTGTGCTAAACACCAGAGTTTTGGCGAGATCCTGCAGTAGTGATGGGTGCGTGTCCTAAGGCGTGCATAACATGCATGTAACGCACAGGGACTTCTACTTCGGCGAAGAAAGAGCAGCACGTGCTCGGTACTAAATACGTAACTAGGTTATCGGTGAGAAGTGAGGGGTCGCGATCGCCTACCAAGCAATCTACAAGCTTACCGCATTGGGCGAGGCGCACACAGTGGGTGCCGGCCGGTGGCAGGGAGTAGGGGGCAGTCGTTATCTGCAAAGGGACCGGAGGATCTATAAGTAATCAAATAGTTCTGAAAACAGGAATCAAAAATTGGGCGCTGGCTAAATAACTCACCCGCGGAGGAACCGGATAGTCCCAATTTAAACGGGCAGCTTAAACGGTGATTACGTTTCTGGCAGGGTTGGGTTTCAGACAGGTATGCCACGGAGATCAATCTCCTAAAATTACGAGAGGGAACATTAGCAAGGTAATGGGCGTCCAGGTCGTTCGTGGTGAAGCGCGTAAGAAAAGAGCTTACTAAGTTACAGTAGCTGTCACCCGCGAGTCCTGAAAGATAGCTTACCCTATTCCCAATTTTTACGTCTGAGACGCAATTGTTTTCTCAAGACGGACTATTTTAGGGAAGCGAACGTACTAGCAGACAAACTAAGATTCAGAGGTTATCCACATCGGCTAGTCAAAAACGCTATGAAAAGGGCGTGGTACTGCCCGCGTGAATCCCTCTTGGAATCAAAAGAAAAAAAGCAATCGGACCAACTAGTATGAGTCACTACTTTATCTGCAGTATCCAATAAGATTAGCAAGAGTATCAAAAAAAACTGGCACATCCTTAATTCTGGGGACTTAAACTTTGACCCTCCCATGTTTGCTTTTAAGAGAAGCAAAAATCTCAAAGACCATCTGGTAAGGGCTGACCTCCCCTTGCCCAAACCGGCGAACATCCTCAGAGACTTATGGGAACTTCCCCCTCTTAGGGGACACTCTAAATGTGGCAACTGTGTGGTTTGTGATTTGTATATTGAATCTAAAGAATTTACCTTTGGTGAGGTGAAAAATGTTTTGCGCACTTTTACCAATTGTAACAGCTGTAACCTGGTATATGCCATCTTGTGCCCATGCAATTTGATCTACGTGGGACAGACCAAGCAAAAGATTAAACTGAGAATTTCGCAACATCGCAGTAGGATCAGATGCAAACCTGAAAAAGCCCCTCTCGTTGAACACTTTATTGACAAAGGACACACCGAGAATGATTTAAGATGGACTGTGATCAGCCAAATCATTCTCCCACCCAGGGGGGGAGATTTGTCTAAGCTTCTCAACAAGGAAGAACTAAAATGGATTTTAAGGACTAATAGCTTGAATTCCCGACTCAATCAGCAGGAGGATTGGACTAACCTTGCATAGATTGTGCTAGTTGGGCTCTGAATAATGAATTGCTAAGTCGAATATGTGGAACTTTGAACTGTGCATGTTTAAATTGTCCTTCACTGGTTTTGGCGTCACGTTATGCTATCACACTCTCACTTTATTCACTTTCACTGTAATCCTAGGAAACCTTCACTCACCCTTCATGGCCGCCCCATGTCCTTCTTTTATTTTTATTTTGACCATGTGACTGCCCTTCCCACCCATCATGGCCGCCCCATGTCCTTCTTTTATTTTTATTTTGACCATGTGACTGCCCTTCCCAATCAGTGTGCATCCCCTATCACCACTCCCATCATGTGACCGTTCCCTCCAATCACCAAGGTATAAATTTACTTCCTGGTTGCTGGCCTGTGCACCAGCCCGGGAAGCACTTGCAGTCGTCTGTTAAGGTAAGCGCATGGCTACCCACCACCCCCCTCTCCAATCCCTTGAGGCATTTTGTACCCCTTTGCTTACTAAGCCTAAATTCCCCCTTGTTTGATTCCCTCAAGCTCGTGACGAATCAGCCCATTGTTGGCGCCTCAACCACTCCACGGGGTAAGCTCTTTTCTTACGCGCTTCACCACGAACGACCTGGACTCCCATTACCTTGCTAATGTTCCCTCTCGTAATTTTAGGAGATTGATCTCCGTGGCATACCTGCCTGAAACCCAACCCTGCCAGAAACGTAATCACCGTTTAAGCTGCCCGTTTAAATTGGGACTATCCGGTTCCTCCGCGGGTGAGTTATTTAGCCAGCGCCCAATTTTTGATTCCTGTTTTCAGAACTATTTGATTACTTATAGACCCTCCGGTCCCTTTGCAGATAACGACTGCCCCCTACTCCCTGCCACCGGCCGGCACCCACTGTGTGCGCCTCGCCCAATGCGGTAAGCTTATAGATTGCTTGGTAGGCGATCACGACCCCTCACTTCTCACCGATAACCTAGTTACTTCTTTAGTACCGAGCACGTGCCGCTCTTTCTTCGCCGAAGTAGAAGTCCCTGTGCGTTACATGCATGTTATGCACGCCTTAGGACACGCACCCATCACTACTGCAGGATCTCGCCAAAACTCTGGTGTTTAGCACACGGCCTGGGCACCAACTAGGCACACGGCAGTATGAAGGTCATTATTCTCTGTCAGGCACAATAAGAAGAAAACACGGACGTTGAATGAATGCATTAGCTTTAAAGCAAAGTTTTTAAATTCTTTTACTTCACTTCTCGTGCACAAAGCCTTGTTATAGGCCCTTAAGGCAACACTGAATGTCACTTATGTTTAAATTACAAATGTAAGTGTGTAGCGATAACTAAAATGTGTCCTCTCTTGGACAAACTTCCTTATTTTTCTCACCCCTTTCCTTTAGGCTATCATGGCTAGGAATGATTAGGCTTTACTCAGTCCTGATGATGATCCCTGTAACTATGTAATGGGATCGAAACGCCGTCGACAACTTCTACACCATATACTCTGTTGTATATCTGTTACTATATTTCAAGTAATGGTGTAAATGTGAATTCTGTTATCGCTATATGCACAGAAAACAATAGCTTTTGCCTAAAAACCTTTCTCTACCTTCTATCCACTCCGCTAACCATGACAATTTGTAAACGTCTGGGCACAGGCTTGTGCCCATCTCCAAGAAATTGTTGAAGGTATCTCCTAATATTGTGGTTCTAAATTAAATATTAGACCTCTGCCCGGCTGGGCAAGTCAATTTACAATATAGTTTCCATTGTGTCTATATTTACCTTTTGACTATATCCCTCCGTGCATAGGACCGCTGTTGTCTTTACCCACTAAGACTATTGGGCTCAGGTGTTACGTGACAAAGAGGCATGGGACACAGATGAACAGGAGAGCAACCATTGCTCTAACTGCTGAACAAAATCACAAATAGGGGACCAGCTGGTGCTGGAAATGGGCTCAAATTCAACAAAGGTCTCCTGGCGGGCCTAAGTTTTAAAGGTTCATATCTTGTGAATGGCTAGCCACAATAGTTTCAATTTTTATGTGGTTTGGGTACCCATGGTGTTTAGGTCACAATCCAACCCACTGGTTGTCAGTAATAACAGCATAATTTGGAATTAAATTTAGGGTTAATTCATATCTGTACACCACAATCCCTTCAGAACAGTGAGAGCTAGAAAGGCTGTTCAAATGGTTCCAAATCAGATATTCCAAACCATTTAATGGGAACCTGAAAATCATTTTTTCTGTATGGGGATGGGAATGGGGTGATATGTGCTTCTATAAAGGCAATAAATGGTACAGATAGGTTAGAGCAATGTTTATTCAGCACAGTTGCAGTCCTGGAAAACCTGCTACAGGCCCTCAAACCCAGCGGCCCCTAGAAGGCTTATTTCCCATCTACAACTTCCATTTAGGCTTCAGTCAGCTGGGCCTGGCTCTTTGTGCTCCTGGTCAGGAATATAGTTTCTATCTTGCATAGACGCACTACCCCTTCCTCCTCTCCCAAGACAGGTTGGACAAGCAAGGCCTTGTCCACATCCCTAGGCTTGTCCCACCCTGCCAAATTATACAGTCTCTTACCTGGCCAGATGTCCTCTCAGACTTGTGCAGCAGAGTTTCTCCAAAGGTTCAGAGGAATACAACCTACTTACTTAGAAGGGCAGTATTTAGGTTTTATTCCTGGACTTTTATGGAGGAGGCGAAGTGCTGGCACCAAATGGTCAAGAAAATGTGGATTCGTAAATTGCAAAGTCGTCATAATCTGTTCTATAGAGCTTTGTTTTGCTGTGTAACATTGGACATTGCATACATATATAGAGCTACATAGCCATATGTATATATGTAAACACAGATATATATGTATATACACACACATTGCACTGAAAAAACAAAGGATAAAGGGACATTATAGTTAGATGAAAATGTTAGTTAAACATACTCTTTTTTTATTTGAACAAAACCACTGAAATGTACCAGTCAAGTAACTATAACTCATACCCTAAAGTAACTACAACTCACGTCACCACCATGCACAGTGTTGTCATCAATGATGTCATTTCAGATATTGCAGCTATGTGAACAATGATGTTGTAGAGCATGTCATGAGTGATGTAATATGTTTCTGCCTAGACTATACGGTTGGACAGCCCACGGGGTGTGCATTGTTTCCTTAGATTAAGCATGAAGGCCAGTGGGTAATATATACATATTTTCTGCCTCCTTCAATTATTACTTTGAGTAACACAAGAATCGGATTCGAGAGTAGATTATTAACTATTAAGTGCCCACACAAACAAAATCTCAACGCGTTTCGGTCCCTCTGGGCCTTGATCAGTGGCTGGATGGCAGTCCTTTTTCATGGTTTATATCTCTTTACAGTAATTTCACTGCATTTCTGCTTGCATTCTCCCTATACATGGGAACTGTCGTTTCATGCGAAACCACTCAAATCAACGATCAATTTGCAAATTACAAAGATATTAAAGTGCAGTAATTAGAGTTTGCTGACGCAACTCTGCAGTAAGAAGTAGTCGAGGATCACTGTTTTTGCATCACAGAATTTACTGGCAAAAAGTAATTAAAGTCGTCATCCTATTTTTTTGAGAGGAAACTATTTTTTTTAAATGCTTACTATTGTACACATTTTTCACATTAGTCTTACATGCCATATAAATTAACTTGATTTGCTCTAATGAATAGTAGGGAAATTACATCACTTGGATAAAAACAACCCAGATGTTCCTCCAAACAGAAGCTGTATTGTGGACTTTTAAAATATTCTGCATCTTCAGCCTTTAAGGTTAAATTCATCACTTACTTCCCTTTGCATTACCTGCTAATGGCTCTTCCTCATCACAGTCTTTAACATTGGGGTTAATCCTTTTTTTACAGAACTCTAGCAAACATTTGTGAGACATGCTGTATTCAGGATATTGGCTTTAAAAGCCCCTCCCATTTTAAAGTACTGCCCCTGTTACATGTGGTGTTACTCAGAGCTTTTGAGCACTATTTATTTCTTTAAGTTGGAGCTTGTGGTTTACAGAGCTCTGTTGTAAACAGGGCTGTAAGTCTTGCCACATTTGCTGTTCATTCAAAGACCGAGGTCTGTTTTGGCTGCAGTTGCCTACTTCTCCCTCCTGATTTTGAAAGGCACGGACTGGCGTCACGGTCCCTGCCTTCCTATGGCTTAACAAGCATTTGCAATGCAATGGGTCTCACATTTGCAGAGTTTGAGCTATTGGTATTGTAAATGGCAATGTCTTTTATTTACGTGTTTCAAAAACCTGCAAGTGGTGCACAAACCTGTACTTTGTACCTACAGACCTTGCTTACAAGAAGCAAGGCTGGCAGTAACTGCACCTCTTTTACTGCCAGCCTTGCTTCTTGTAAGCAAGGACTATAAGTACAAAGTGTGTGTTTACGCACCGCTTGCAGGTTTTCAAAAAACAAATATAAGGCATTGTCATTTACAATGCCATTAACGCAAATTCTCTCAAATGCAAGACCTATTTCATTGCAAATTCTTGTTTTTCTTTCCTTCTGTTTGAGCGCCTCTTATGATCTGCTCCACGTGCGTAGGATTTGCCTTTGGTATTGAGGGCTTTATGTCCTGCTCTTTTTGAACCTTTATAGTTGGTTTCTTTAAAGTCTTTACCTCTTAAAATAGTAGTTCTAGTCGCTTTAACTTTAGCAAAACGTCTTGGAGGGTTGGGAGCTCTCCAGTGCTGAATTAGAACTGGGGTTGCAGGTGGGGCCCACCGGCACTCATGTTTGGTGGACCAGCACTTATTTCCACTTCACAGACTTTGATCTTGAGTAAGAGAGAGGAAAACACAAAAGAAGGTAAGAAGGAGGAAGGGAAAGATGGAAAGCTGTGTCAATGGGAGAAACTAAGGATGAAAAGGAATGCAAAATTGCTTACTGGTAATCCTCATTACTCTGACTTGTCGCAGTCCTTCAACTCCCTCACTCAAGCCTAGGATGGTCAGGTGCACATGGGACTCAGCTCAGCTGGTTTGCCATTCACAGGGGCAAGGCCGGCCTCTTGTAAGGTGGTCTAAGTGAGAACGGCGGGGTGGGTGGAGTAAATATACTTGCTAGAAACAAGGATTTAACCTCACTGTAAGGACTGGGATGAAGAACCGTGGGAGTTGAAGCAATGAAGATTACCAGCAAGTAATTAGGGCATTTCCATATTGGAACATCCATGCATAACCAGACCGGTATAACATTGCATGCCATGTCTGATAGTATTTTTTTTATTTCTCTATTGCTTTATTGGTGTATGTTTGCAGTGCCCCCGGGGCACTGAATGTGGCATAATAGAATAGAAAGTCATGCATAAATAATAGCGTGTAGCTAAATTTCACGCTCAATATAGGAACTGGCAAGCCTTTAAATCAAATCTGTGCCACGCCAGACGTGGCAGCTTCTGTGTCGATGCCGCGTTGCCAGGCCCTCCTGCCAGGCGCGGCGCAAGGCCCTCTTTCTTGGGCGTCAGGAAGCCCGAGGCGCTGGCGCAGCGCCCTCCCTCGCATCTGGACAATTCATTCGCCGGTACTTAGAATTCATGAGAAGCGGCACACGACGAACAAGGCAAAGAGACAGGTCCCTGGGAACACGACGTCTATTCTTTTAGATGAGAGCGGTACTTCGAAGGGTGCCACCCTAGCCAATCCGGGCACGTTCGCCTTCCGAGCCAAGTGGCATTCAAGGCTGAGAAACACGGCTTGTCCCACGACAGTATCTAATTTGTTCTGTTCACGGCCCGTAATTATTGCGCTCTCTACATTTAAAATCTCTGCAGCCAGAGAAAAAAAAGACGACACAGAACTGACTGACTAGTCCCCTAAACAATTATAGTAATTTATCCCAGGCCCTTGATAGGGTGGTGATGCTGAGAAATTAAGCTTCTCTCACGACTATAAAATACTGATTTTTTAGGAGTATCGGTTTTCTTCAGAGATTGCACCACCTCTAAATGTGTAAGAAAATATGTTCTTTTTTTGCCGCAGAATTCGCAGTTACAATACCAACCTAAGCCCCCATCTCCAAAATCTAAAGTCCAAGTGCCTAGAAGCAATTCAGTTTATAATGTGCGTTACGTTTTATGTGTACCTATGTCTAGAAGAGAGCCACTGTTTTCACAATATGCCTTCCTCCTTCGGGACAGCACCACATGCAACATTACATATTATATGTAGCGTCTCTCATATGTCAGAACCCACCACCACTGAACAAGTGCTGGCAAAGCCAACTGGCAGGGCACAAGTCCTAAAAAATAAAGTGGGGGGACGCTGACGTCACGACAGGAAGTGACGTCACGAAAGGTGCCTTGCACCATCAGACTCATTGCCTCTCCTCGCTCACCCCTTAGATGCGATTGCATCAGAGAAGCCAGCGCGTGAGCAGCGTTCTGAATGGTCTCGATCTCGCCCCAGAGAGGCCAAAGAGTGAATGTGTGGCTCCATTTGCTCCAGTTATCCAGCTCCCAGTAAAATAAGTGGGGGGACGCCGTCTACCCGCGTGGTACCCCGACTCGAGCCCTGCCAACTGGTCTCACATTTTAGGAACAATTGCGTTTGGCAATGGTTTATAATGATACTGTGCGCAGCATGGCAAAAGAGAAAACAAAACAAAAAAGTGCTATGACGCGGCTGCTGCAGCCCTGCTGTTTTGTAGGTGTGTGCACCACGCGTGTGTGCACCACGCATGCGCACAGGTACTTTTTTCCTTTCCATGTACTGATCCAAGTTGGACTGGTAACTAAAAGAAAGGTGCAGAAGCGTGCACAAGGGAGACTGCTGGAAAACACATACACTCTCATGGAGTGCTTAACCAAAATAGAAAAAATGAATACCTGAAAGGTAAGCAATGGAAGCACACAAGTAATGAGGCCATATTCCAGGAGAGGTACAAGCACAAGCAGAGAAAGGAAAGCCCAAACAACAAGTCAACAGAGTAGGATTGAATGCATTTATAGGTTGCTTGATTAAAAGCATGCCACGTAATGTGATGGACGCTACATTGTCTTATTCCCTCTGCACAGCAATTAAAATGTGTAAAGCAATTAGATATGAAGTTGATGCAAATGCAAATCTGCTCAGTGAGCACTCCCCCTGGGTTCTCAACTACATCCTACCATAGAGTTCCTTCTCAACGTTCATATTGATTTCCGTAGAAAAGGCCATCAGGTCGACAGATAGCAATAGATGTCGTGTAAATGTTTCTTAATCTTTGATATGACTTAGCGTTACTAGATACCTAGATGCATAGTCGCAGGTGAAAACAAGTTACTAGTGAGTAAACTAATGCAAGCATAAGCCACACATTTCAATGAAAACAACAATCAAGTAATGAGTTGCAAATGGTTGTTGAAAATAAAGAGCTTCTACAGGAATTGAGAGTCATGATTAGTGAAAGGGTGGTGGTGGTAAGGGTGGTGGTGAATGATGGTGGTGAGGGTGGTTGTGGTTATGGTGGTGGTGTTTTCGAGGATGGTGCTGATGAGTGTGGTGGTGATCTTGAGGGAGGTGGTTAGGGTGGTGGTAAGGTGGTTGTGGTAGTAGGGTGGTGGTGGTTGTGGTTCAATGGTGTTGGTGTTGGTGGAAAGGGAGTAGTGGTTAGGATGATGGTGATGGTGAACATGATGGAGGTGAGGGCGGTGTTTAGGGTGGTGGTTAGTGTGGGGTTGGTTGTGGTTAGAGTGGTTATGGTAGAGTGGTGGGGGTTAGGGTGGTGGTGATAAGGGTGGTTAGGATGGTGGTGGCTAAGGTGATGGTGGTGGAGGTGAAGGTGATTATGGTGGTTTAAGGGGTGAACATGGTGGTTAGGGTGGTGGTTGTAAGGGTGGTGATGGTTAAAGTTGTGGTGGGTAGGTTGGTGTTTTTGGTTAGGGTGGTAGTAAGGGTGGTTAGGGCGGTGGTGAACATGGTGATTAGGATAGTTGTGGTGGCTAACTGGGCGCTGTTAGAGAAGGGTGGCAGTGGTTAGGGTGTGGTGGTTATGGTAAGGTGCTCCACGACAGAGTAGGATGGTGGTCGTTATGTTGTTGGTGGTGGGTGTTAGGGTGGTGGTGGTGGTGATAGGGTGATGTTAGTAGGGTGGTGTGGTGATAGACTGGAGGTACTGGTAGGGTGGTGGTGGTAGGGTGGATCTTTGACAATGGTTTGGTAGGGTAAGGATAGCAGGCTGTTGGTAGGGTGGTTATGTGATCAGGGTCATCTTCAGGACCAGGTTTAGCGTTTTGTAGGTGCTGTACAAGTGGAAATAACAAGAAGAGTGTAAGGTAAGGAGTGTGGAAAGAGAGTGTAAAGTATATTGAAGTGGATGGGAGAATACTTAAGGGCAATCAAAAATAAATACCTGAATTGGTGTAGAACCAAGAAGGGTTAATCACTGGTAATGGGTCAAGACCTAACAGTGCTATTGAACTGCCAGCCAGAGTCTCAATAGTGGAGTGCTAGGAGAAAGGGTAAGGGACTGGTTAAATAAGGGGCATGGACTGAAGGGTGGCGATTGGAGTGAGAACTAACCTGTTTAAGTCATTGATTGGTGTCGCAAGATTAGAAAGTGACTCTGATTGCTTTAGGGTTGAAACACCGTTGACTCTCCAGCGCAAACCTTTGGCGCTTATGTCTGGGTCACAAGTTGTTCAAATTTCTGTAAAACTCTTGTAAATAATTTATTGTGATCCAAAAAGTACCATGTAAATATATATTATTTCACATTTTCTCACCCTGCGCCATTTACCGCTGTGTCACTTGTCACTTGCGCCGTCCACCTTGTGTGTCACGAGCACTTACGTGCACAAATTGTTTTCAGGTTATGCTTACATTCTTGTAAACAGTGCTGATACAACCGTTCCTTGACTTTCTTTAAATACATAGTGCCTCTGACACGCTCTTTAATCTTGGAGTCTCCCCTGTCAGTCCATTTGCAATTCTATGTGCATGCTTTTAATTAGCCTACTTGAATATTACCTGTTGAGATATTGTTCTTGTTACAAATGTTCATCACCCAGGTCTCAATTGGGTTTACGGGTGCACTCCTGTCGTATGGCCTCTATCTAATCATAGGAGCACCTTCACTGTGGCAAATCTGAATCACTGCCTTTCAACAAGATTACAGAGCATTACCCAATCAATAAAGGTCAATTCTTAACATATGTTGGAACGAAAAAGTCTCCTGCATGGTAACGGATGTGCATCTTGGCCCGGAGTGCCCCAGCTGCATGTGGATCAGAAACCCTGGTTATGAAATTGGTCATTCGACATGCATGGGTCATGCATGCGTACCTTGACCTAGGCCTGCCTTGATGGACTGTGGTCTTCCATAGATTGGAAGGGTGCCAGTAGCTTCCATTGGAAAGGTTTGTCCTACTGCCCTCACCCAGAGTTGCGGATATGAGTGTGGTGGTCGGAGCATACCCGATTGGTGAATTGAAGAATGTCTGGCCTGTTTCCCGTGTCATAGGAATGGAGCCTACCAGTTCACTTGGGTAAAGTTCTGCAGCTTTATTCACAACTCACTTGGCCTGGATAAGAGGAATTAAGCACTGTGAAGTGATTGCAAGTTTGTGTATGCTAAAGACTACATGTATCTGTGCCTAGGAGAGTACATAACATGGAGGCCAGTGAGTTCCTTTAAGGGAAGCCCAGGGCCTAGAATATCCTAAAATAGTGATATGGACTGCAGACACAGACAGGTGATGTGGATTGCTGACATTCCTGGGGTTCGGGAGAAAGCTACACTGGGAGGGGAGCAGAGCCTCCCCTGTGCATATCAAAGGCATCTTATGATTCAGAAAGTGTTGCAATTGGGTTCTGCCCATTCAGTATGTCCTTATTTTTGGCTTTTTGGATTACCTGGTTTGGGACTTTTTGCTGTGGGTGAGTCTCACTACATCTATCTAACACACAGTAATCATATGGCAAATCAACTGTGTGTGTTTACCACCCGGTCTGCCTTCTAAGATGAGGCCACTGAGACAGCTAGGGTAAGGGGCACTTGGCTGGTTATACATGAACACATGTGCACACTCATGTGCAACAGTGTGAGAGCTGCACATGTGAGCCTACTGTTGTGAGCAACCGAGTAACTGCACATAGCTAGCCTGGTGCAGAGGGGATTTGGCAGGATTCGACATTGACCTGGGGTAGGACTTATAATGTTACTGTACACTCATAGGGAAAGTTAATCTGATTCACTGTTTTGTCTGTAGTGACACTTTATTATACACATAAGGGAAAAACTGCCTTAGAGTGCAGTTTTTCTTCCCTGTGGCCTACCAAGTCCAGTGACATATCAAATGGGGTGGAACCCTTGACCCTTTACAGGCAGGTCGCTCCCCACGCCGCAACAGCACCACCTGTTCGCCAGTGTCTCCCAGCTCACTGCTGCTGCTCTGACGGATTTCGAGGCCCTCCTCTACCCGCAGGCTACCCCCTGCGCCTCTTCCCTGGTGGCAAGTGGTAGGCTGTAGGTTGCTTAGTGTATCGTATTGCACCCTGTTGTATTGTTATTTTGTTCTCTTCTCATTCCTCCTGTGCTATTTTTGTGCCCTGTGCTGTTGCTACCTTCTCATCATTCCTCCCATGGTTCTCCCGCCACTGCTTCCCCTGCGGCCCTGCCCCTGCTCGCTAAGTGTAATTGTTTGCTTTTTGTTGTATTTGTTATTTGTTTTTCCTCTTTCATTCCTCGTTTTTCCCTCTTGTGCCATTTCTGTGCCCTGTGCCCTTTCTTGCCTTCTGTACCCTCGCCGTTCCTCACCCCATTTTCCTGCCGCTGCGCCCCCTGCGGCCCGCCCCCGCTCGCCCATTCGTCCGCTCCCACCTCCCGGCTGCTCCTCCCTCCCACCTCCCCTTCTTATGGCGGCCACTGCGTGGCCGTGCAGCAGGCGCGCATAGCGGGGTGCACCGAAAGAACCCCTGGCCCCCACGAATGCCACACCGCCCTACACCGCTACGATGCGAGCACCCTCCACGCACTCAACACCAGACAATCACACACATGCTTGCTGGCCACCCCGAAGCGCACCCAAGGATCCTTCACCTCCCGGAACTGCAGCTTCACCAGCATCTGATCCGCCAAGCCATCCACCGTGAAGGAACGCAACCACCTCAGATGCATCCTTCTCAACACCACTCCACCCGCGAACACGCCGTTGAACTCTGGTACCTACTCGACTAAACCTCCCAAGATGTCGCCTTCCTGACGGAGACCTGGATGAACCCCTCCTCGGCACCCGACATCGCCATAGCGATCCCAGACGGCTACAAGATCACCCGCAGGGACCGCACCAGCGGAATAGGAGGAGGAATCGCCATCGTCCACAGGAACACCCTCAGGGTCTCGACCGACACCAACAACACCCTCAGCACCGCCAAAGACCTGCACTTCCAGATCCACACCGACCCCAACACCACCCTCAGAGTAACCCTCGTCTACAGACCCACCGGACCCCGGCCAAAGTTCAGTGACTCCATCGCTGACTTCGTCAGTACGCACGCCCTCGCCTCCACAGACTACACCCTCGTCGGGGACCTGAACTTCCACCTCGCCAACCTCGCATTCAGATAGCTCGTCACGACACCCACCCACTCTGCTGGCCACACGCTTGACCCCATCTTCTCCGCAAGCTCCCATGTCTCCTTCAGTCACATCACCGAACTCCATTGGACCGACCATTGCTGCATCCACTTCACCTTCCGGAAACCCACCACGCACCCTACAGCTCCCTCGCTGCCGCTGGGTCAAAGTCACCGAAGACCAGCTAATCACCACCCTCGCCCAGAGCCCACCCACCAACCCCGCCGACCTGACACCACCGCCCGCAACCTCAGACAGTGGATCGACGACTGCGCCAACACCCTCACTCCGATCAAGAAGCCCTCCAACAAAAACACCAGCAAGAAAGTCAGCTGGTTCACCGAGGACCTCCAGGCCTCCAAGCAAACTTGTAGAAAACTAGAGAAGAAATGGCACAGTGAACCGACACCGGACAACTACGCAGCCCACAAGAACGCCACCCGCAGACCCCATCACCTCATCAGATCCGTCATAAGGGCCTCCTTCAAAGACCACCTAGACGACAACGCACACAACAGCAAAGAGCTCTTCAACATCGTGAAGGAACTCTCCAACCCCAGCTCCAACACCAACGCCATCCCACCCTCACAAGACTCCCTCGCCACCTTCTTCCATCGCAAGATTGCAGACATCCATGACAGCTTCAATGTCACAACCGCCCCGACAGCCACAGAGGCCCCCGCCCCACAGCCACCATCTGCACCAATCCCCTGCTCTCCTGGATCAACATAAACGACGACGACACTTTCAATATCATGAACACCATCCACTCTAGATATCCGTCAGATCCATGACCACACCACATCTTCAACATAGCCAGCGCCATCATCGTCCCACATCTCCGGAAAGCAATCAACATCTCCTTCGAGACAGCAACCTTCCTGGC
This sequence comes from Lissotriton vulgaris, assembly GCF_964263255.1. Taxonomy (NCBI): domain Eukaryota; kingdom Metazoa; phylum Chordata; class Amphibia; order Caudata; family Salamandridae; genus Lissotriton; species Lissotriton vulgaris. Next base: position 272,199,861 of record NC_141698.1, on the reverse strand, counting down.
AAGCTGGAAGCACACCGAGATCAACACCTTACTCAAAAAACCAAAGGCTTACCCTAAGGATCTCCAAAACTTCTGACCCATATCCCTGCTCCCATTCCCGGCGAAGGTCAACAGACAACTGACCCTCTACCTCGAGGAGAACAGCATCCTGGACCCGTCCCAGTCAGGGTTCCGCAGCAACCACACCACCGAAACTGCCCTCATCGCCGTGTCCGATGACATCAGGGCCCTGCTGGACTACGGCAAAACGGCGGCCCCTCATCCTCCTGGACCTGTGAGCCGCCTTCAAAACTGTCTGCCACTGCACCCTACGCACACGCCTCCATGATGCTGGGATCCAGGACAAGGCTCTGGACTGGACCACCTCCTTCCTTTCTGGCAGAACCCAGAGCGTCCACCTCCCCAATTTCCGCTCCAAAGCCACCAAAATCATCTGTGGCGAACCCCAGGGCTCATCCCTCAGCCGAACATTGTTCAATATCTACATGGCCTGCTCGCCCACGTCTCCCGACTGCATGACCTCAACATCATCTCCTACGCCGATGACAACCAGCTGATTCAATCCCTCACCAAGGAACCCCTCACCGCCAAAACCAACCTCCAAGAAGGAATGAAAGATGTCGCAGAGTGGATGAAGAACAGCCATCTGAAGCTGAACTCGGACAAGACAGAAGTCCTCATCCTCAGCTCCACCCACTCGCCTGGGACGACTACTGGTGGCCGACTGCACTGGGAGCAGCACCAACATCCCCCGACTATGCACGCAACCTGGGGATCATCTTTGACTCTACTCTCTCCATGACAAAACAGGTCACTGCCGTCTCATCCTCCTGCTTCAACATCCTCTGCATACTCCGCAAGATCAACAGGTGGATCCCCACCAAAACAAGAAGAACGGTCACCCAGGCCAGGCCCTCGTCTGCAGCAGGCTGGACTACGGAAAACCCTCTACGCAGGAGCCTCGGCCAAACTTCTGAAATGGCTACAACGCATTCAGAACGCCTCTGCATGCCTGATCCTCAACATTCCTCACTGCAGCCACATCACACCTCACCTGAGAGACCTGCACTGGCTCCCTGTCAACAAGAGGATCACCTTCAAGCTCCTCACCCACACACACAAGGCACTACACAACACCGGACCAGCATACCTCAACAGACGACTCACCTTCTACACCCCCAAATGCCAGATACACTCCGCCGACCCCGCCCTCGCCACCGTCCCCTGCAGCCGATGATCGACCTTCGGCAGCAGATCATTCTCCCACCTCGCCGCCAAGACCCAGGAATCCTACGGCAGACCCAGGACCTTCTAACCTTCAGGAGACTACTCAAGACCTGGCTATTCGAGCAATAGCAGCATCGCCCCCCCCCCTCAGCGCCTTGAGACCCCTACAGGTAAATAGTGCGCTTTACAAATGTTCTGATGGATTGATTGAACCTGTGTGAGAAAACCAAATCTGCGAGTTTCAAGAGGATATTGTTGTGCCGTGGGCCATGGCCCAGCCCGTAGCGCTGCCCGCGCCATCATCGCGAGCCGTGGTGTGGCCTGCGAGGCCACTGCAGTGCCTCCTCCTTCTTCTCGGGCACATCACGGTGCTGCATGGCTGCCCACTGTGTCAGCATTGCGGTTACACTCTGCAACGTTTATGTCTAGTTGGGCACGCCGCAGTACAACACGGCGGCCCGTTAATGCTCATTATTACACAGTAGGAGCACTGCAGCTTTAATTTTGGAGCTGTGGCTTCCAGTACTTCTGTGGGGCATATTTTCACTCATCTTTTGTTTTGCACATTTCACTGCGGCTTCCAGTATATTCTCCTGGTGACAGCTTGTGACTTCTTCTACCCATGAGTCCTCAGTCCTGTTTCCCAGAGGGCCTTAGGAATGTTCTTTGTTAAACCCTTTCCAAGATGGCGACCTTTCCTATTCCTTACGTTTCCTTTTCCCTATCCAAGATGGCAACTGCTTATTTCTTGTTACATCACTTCCTCTTACATTACTTCCTGGCTATGGTTATTTAAGGGGCTGAATTCTTCATTGCCCTCCGTTGCAACACTCCTTGCTCCTGCTGGTGAGTCCTCGCTCCTGTTGCTGACCTTTGTTGCTTGGTGTATTTTTGCTTCCTGTTGGTGCTTTTTTGTTTCCAGTTGGCACTTCATGTTCCAGTTTGGATTCCTTTAACCTTCCACTCCTATTTGGAATTCTTGCCTTCTGTTCTCCACTTCTTGCTGGTGTTTGTTCTTATTTGTGGGTTTTTTCCTCCCTTTCCATTCCTGGAGTCTCCACCTTGAACAGAGATTTTTCCCTATGGGGTTTTTTCCTATTGGGACTCCTTTTGGAAGGCACAGTCTGGTCTGGCTTTTCACTGTCTGTAGCCCATGGCCACCAGAAAATGTCACCCTTACCTCATACAGACCGAAGTCGAGAGCCTCTCCAGCACGCTTGAAATTGTAATAACATTACAAGTCGTGACAGATCTACGTGCAACTTGTGGGTCATCCATAATTGTCATATTTCTCTGGTTCAGGTCAGCTATCAGAGTCCGGGCCTTTTGTCACCCCGCTCTGCCAAGTTAATTTCATTTCTCTCCAGCAGCAGGGACAAAGGCTGCCTCATACAAAGGGAGTAATTACCAGTGCTTCCCTCAGCTCCTGAGGAGGAAAGGGTGGGGATTAAAACAAATCAGAATTTATTAATTAACTGTCATAATGCACCAGGGCTGGGGACAGCCTAGGCCCCTGTACAAAGAAAGACACTCAGACAACTGAATCCAACACAGGAGGAGTCTCCTCTTTGAACTTTTGATGGGAAAGGCTCTTGAAGTGATGTCAGGGATCTGTGGAGCTAAGGACCCAGGAGCAGATGTGACCCGTGACCAGTGACTGTCCTAGCATGCTCTGCAACAGGGTTGGGAAAGGGGTGGAGCTGTGACATGGCATTCTAGGATTGGCCAGGGGTTCCTGGCTTCTAGAACCCCCCCCCCTTTAAAAAAACTCTTACACAAGGAGTTGCCTCTCTTGGTTGGTGCTCTTTGAGCATTTCAGTGCTAGACCATGGGACTGCAGCAGCCATGGACAACTGGGAAGAGAAACCTCTGATGCCCAAAAAGTACTTTGAACTCTACCCCCGTTGACCCCAGGACCAGTGGGCCACTCCAAGGTTCAGAGAGGCTAGCCCGCTGAGGACCAGTTGGGGGAAAGCACTGGACTTCTGGGCCCAGAGACAAAGACCAGGAGGAAAGCTATCGCACCATACCAGAGGAAGCAGCTCCCTGTGGATCACATGACTTTGGAGGTAAAGAGATCTGCTAAAACTGCTCCTGGTGGCTAGGACTTGCCACCAGGAGTAAAATGAGCCCAAGAGTGTCCACATCAGCATAACAGGGTCCGAGCTATGGCATTTTCAAGATTGGCAACATTTGACCTTCTTACCTACAACAGACTGCATGCGGCCCCGCCACAGTTCCTAAAAATATCCCTGGGTGAGCAGATGCCCGGGGGTCAGCACAGGATTTATCGATTTATTTGCGCTTGGAGAGGGCGTAAGTGGAGCTCCTTCCCCTCATTCTTGCGCACCCCTAGGGCACACCATCTCCCCGCGGGTTGCCGCAAGGAGGAGGGAAGTGCAGTCATGTTCCCCTCCCCATTGACGCATACCCTGCCCAAATGGAGTGGGCAGGGATGGAAAGGGCTGCCAGCTCCTGCTGCAGCCGGAGAAAGGCTGCTTACGGAAGCTGTCCGGGCTGCCAGGGGTGGGATACCTAGGCTGCCTCCAATATTTCAGGGATGTAGGGATGCTTGGTGGGACTGGCCACCCACAGGATACAAGTAAAATAAAAGAGGCATGTGGTGCAACGAAGTGCACTAGGGAAATAACAGCAGCTCTCCCTATCACAGAGGGATAGCTGCTCATTAGATAGTCTCTAATTCTGGTTGGATCACCCAATACTGCACTGCGGGCTCATTTGCACATACTTTTCTCCTCTTGTGGTGGCCCTCGGAAGACAGGGGCACCATCAATAAATTTAACAAGTGTTGTGGGGGCTACATGAGGACAGCAGCTTCCTCCCGGGAACTTATTTAAAACTGACCATATGTTTGTGGGGCCCAGGAATCATTGACTCTTTGGGATTTTCACTCAATTTTGTTTTAAAAGACTCACAAAGTTGGAGGTTTTGTTATACAACTGAGAGTGCAATGTTTTCTAGGGGTTTGTTTTAAGGTTATATTTAATATGGCATAAAAATGTATAACAAAGGTACATGGAGTACCGCATTCCCTAGGGGTTGAATATATGGTTGCATTTTGTGATCAGTAGGTGATGCTTCTAGGGGCTGTTTTAATAATTGCATTTTATATGGATTGAAGGTATACAAAAAGCACAGACATATTTTGTTAATTTTAAAATGCTCTATATATGGTGAATATATTTTGTTAACATTAATAAGTGCATTTACATATGGTTATTGTGGATTATTGCATATAAGCAGATGGTGTTTTTAACATGTGGTTTGTTTATCATGATTTTTTGCCACGCTGTGAGACTTACCTAATATTTTTGTATGACCCTTAGGGGTCAAATGTGATCATGCAATGTCATATATGGTATTTCCCATCTGTCTAAGGTATATATTTGTAAATTAATGCATAGTAGAGGAAGTTGCTTGATCTTGGAAGATGGCAGACGTGTAAGACCGTCGCTCCACGCGAGTGGGACATTCCGGATGGCTGTGAGCAGTGGCCGGCCCGGAACTAACTTCAGGGCACTAGCTCATCCCACACCACATTCTGCTAAGTAGCAGAGGGCCCCCGAGATACTGGACAGGGCCGCCTGAGCAGGTTGTGATTGCCGCTGCCTCCTGACCCGCATGATGCAGATGTACGATTTGCTGACTGTGGTCCTGTGGTGCCCGTCTGAGGCCTATGGATTGGATGTTGGTGCGGTGGAACTGCTGGGAGCATGCAGCACAGATAGCTCCCGAGCATTGTTTCACTGCAGGGCCGGACCCTCTGACACATATCAGGGCTGCGGCTGTGGTGCATGGGCTGTTTGTGGCCTGACGTGCAGTGAGGAGGCTTGTGATCTGGACCGCAGCAAATCGATTGGAGACAACAGAGGTGGGGGAGCACGTTGTGGTTCCCCCTCTCCTGAGGGGGAATCTGCTGCAGAGGGACATGACGCTTCAGCCCCCGGACTGGAACCTGCTACTCCTGATGTAGACAATGTGGAGCTTTTGACTGCCAGATGCGGCATCTTTCCTGGGGAGAACAGCTCTATAATTGGGAGCCGTGCTGGCCCTCGGCGGTGCTCGTGGCCTGAAGTGGCTGGGCCTTGCGGCCCGGAGATGCAGCAGAGTATTTGTGCTTTATTGTGGGGGGGGTGCATGCACTGACCACTGTGTGGAAAGGCCTTCCAAATACATCTGACCATAGACCTGTTTGGTAAGAGTCACATTTTCACGTCCTGAACCAGCCGGATCTTGTATCCACTTGGGTCCTGTGCAACACTGTTTGAGATTATAGGCAAATCTAAACCCAATCAAGGAGCCACGTAGCTAGGGACAGGAGAGATAACACTCACACCTTTGGGGTCAAGGGAAGATAGGGAGGTTGCTGAAATTTCTTTCCACTCCCACCTGGATACGGTCTTCGCTGCAAGCGTGGACACTAAGACCATACTTCAACAAAACATTGGTGCGGTCTCAGTGGGGCTGGGCACTACTGCAGACAGAACATCACCAAATTAGATAGAGTCAAAAACGTGGAACAGGCAGTAGAGGAACTTCTCCCCATACAACAATCAATGGACCACAAAGTGGAGAATCTCCCTACTAGAGTGCTCACACTGGAATGTAGAGCCAAAGATGAGGAGCGCCGGAATCGCCGCAACAACATTAAAGTGAAAGGACTCCCTGAGGGCGTTGAAGGAACAGATATGGTATCCAAGAACATGGGCTTAGTACAACGGTTTCACCTGTCCACCTCATGAAATTCTTTGCCTTGAAAAGGGCTCATAGAGTGCTGGGTCACCCCCTGGCAACGGGGAAACCCCCTTTGGCTATTGGTGGCAAGATTATTAATTTTAGGGCCCAAGACATAATCTTACAGAGGGCTCGCACAGATGGTTCATTTACAATTCAAAATAGTTAGGAGCTAGTGTTCCTGGATGTTACCTTCAAAGTAAGGCACAGCATGTGTCCTTTGGGGAAGCCAAGAAGGCTCTCCATGAAAAGGGCATACAGTAGTCATTGATGTTCCCTGCCAAACTCTGCATCATGCTATAAGGCACTGCGTATTTCTGTGACACTTCAGATGAGGTTTTGTAATGGTTGGAGACTTATAAGGTGAGTTCACCGCTTGTGGGGTCCCGGGTGAAGTCTGGAACCCCTAGACAGGAAACCAAGCAATTGCTTAAACGGCCCTCTAGGAGGTCCCCCTTGCGGAGGCCTTCCTCATCACAAATAGAACATGAATGCAGAGTGGCTCTGTTAGCTGTATCCAAAATAGTATATTACAAAAGACCAAGGCTGATATAGACACCTCTTTAGACCATCGCTCAGCAGCTTCTGATTCGAGGAGCTCAGCCCTGGGTGGAAAAGGCCTCCCGGTTATGACCCCACAGTCTGTAGATAATATAATTTGATGCGCTTATCAATTGATTTTCTTGTTTTTGGTGTATAATTGTAAACACTGGATTGAATCTGAACATGGAGGGGCGTATTACCAAGGAGGGCGATAGGCAATTATCCTCAATTTAGCAGCCATATTCGCCCGCTAAGCAGCGATAATTCTATCGCCCTATTAGCAAGCTGTCGCTAACTGATGTTAGCAACAGCTTTTAGGCGATAGCGAGCGGTTTGGGGCCCACTTTGCATGTCAGCGATGTTTATCACTAATGACATGCAAAGTGGGCGTACCCAACCAGTTAGAGACTGAAAGCAGTCGCTAAAGTCGTTATCGCCAATTAGCAAGGCAGGCGTAGCTTTGGAAATATTCACGCTAAGCGCGAATATCTCCAAATACTAACAGCTGCCCAGACCAGTTCTTAGCCATGTTATCCAATTGGAGGTGGATAACATGGCTAAGAGCATTTTGTCGCTAATGCGTGAATATCGCTGCATTCTCAGCGATATTCACGCATTTCGCTGCTATCGCTGGATATTTTAGCAGAATTGAGAAAAACGTTGCTAATAGCATGTTTTCTCCCCTAACATATCCAGCGATAAAAAATCGTCGCTAAGCCTATTTAGCAATAAATATCGCTACTTGTTGGTGATATGCCCCGGAGCGTTATGGTTTGATTTAGTTCTTCTCTGGACGTGACAAGACTGGGGTTTACGTATGACATGAGAGCTATGGTGGTGCCATGGGGTTGGTTTGCTGTTCATGACCTCCAGTGGTCATCCCTTTTTTGTTACCCTAGGTGATGGGCCGGTGTGCACCTGGGCTCTTTATACTACTTTGCCAGCCCACACCTGGATTGGCCCTATTAGGAGTCGGAAGGTGGCTTTCCCATCCATAAAAAAGCTATTTTGTTACAGGTTTGGACGGCCAGCCATTGCTGGACTACCCTTCGGAGTGGGGGTTTGTAGTTGGGAGATTGCTATTTTGTCCTGGGGGTCATGGATAGGTTTGCTACAGCTGGAGGGTGTGTGGGGGGTCGGGTGGAGGCGGTCGGGAGTCCTACATGGTTGCTAGCCATGGAAAACTTTTATTATAACATACAATTATTGTCATGGCATTACAGGAATGAGTTCTGCCTCCAAATGACATAATATTCATCGATATCTGTGTCACCTGGGAGCCCAAATTGTGATGTTGCAGGAAACTCATCATACCGCAGAAGAAGCTATCTGCCTGTGATGGACATGGCATGGCCAACTTTATATAACCTCCTATTATGCCTATTCTCGAAGGACTTTGCTGTGAATCTAGGTGGGAACCCCTTTTGAATCTACCTAAACTATTGTTGATCTGGAGGGCTGCTATTTCTGGTTAGGGGCAGGCTACTGGGTAGAGAGGTCCCGCTGGGAAGTGTATACGCCTCAAATCTAAATCAGATCCCTTTCTTTTGGGCACTATTTGTATTTTTGTCTTCACAAGTAGCAAATGATCTCATATTATGAGGCAATTTCAAAGGTGTGGCTGATATACACTTAGATAGGTCCACACAACCCCTACCTGGGGCGCTAGAGTGCAAGATCTCGAAGGGCTTTCAAGACTGGGTGGGACGTTCGGGCCTCACAGATATTTGGAGAGTGCAATGTGGACAGGAATGAGATTATTCTTATTATTCACATCTTTATAGACTACACACACAGTTGGACATGTTTGTTTGCTCGTCCTGTCTTGGCCTGAGCTTGACTCATACCGAAAATTTAGGACGCACACTATCGGATCATAACCCGTTGCTATTTACTTTTTGCCCTAGTGTCGAACTCCTGGTGACTCTCACATGGTGCTTTGCCCTATCCTTTGTTGAAGATGCATGCGTTAGGAACTCTCTGCAATTGACCATCTCCGAGTATTTTCAATTCAATCAAGGTACGGAAAGGGATCCCCTTGTTGAATGTGACACTTTCAAGGTTCTGGTGAGGGGTCACTGCATGTGGCAGACAGTTAGAGTTAGGAGAAAGCTAAATAAGAGCTCTCTTCTGGACAACAGGCTGGGTCCCAAAAGCACTATTTAGGTACAACTCATGGAAGTTAAGGGTCATTATAATGCTGATCTGGACGTCTCTGGTGCCTTGACCAATGAGATTACCTTAACAGTGTACATGAGGAGGGTGGTCAATTGGGCAGGTTCCTGGCATGGTTGGTGTACCCGAGTCCAGAGGAGCTCCCATAGCCCATATTTTATTTGATAAAGGGACATTGCTGTACTCACCCTGGGCTATTAAATTTTTTTTTAAATATCCTTTATTGAAAATCACAGGAGATAAGAACACTTGCAAGATACATCTTACACATCTTCACATCCCGGGGATGTCTGTCATGGTTGCGGGGCACAGTATATCACATAGCATTGTATTGCTTCATACATCACGCTAGTAGTGTACTACATACTTCCCACCCATGTTTGCGTGGCAAAGGAGAAAACATAACATTATAAACAGTGAAAGGGAGAAAGAACCAGGGGGTATAGGGAAAAGGGAGGGTGTGGTCACTAATTCCGAGAGTGTGGTGTGCGTGTGTGTTGCATGGAAGGCGCGTCGATGCTTAGGGTGCTCGTGGATATTATCAAGGCGCAGTTATGGTCCTGTGTCAGGGAGGGTAGCGGGCTGGCGGGGGGGTGGGCGTCAGGAGCGTGGAAAGTGTTGGGCGGGACAGCGCCCAGGTGGTCGTCATGGAGCGTCAGCTGCCTACACTGTGTCTATGTTGTCGGGGTGATCATGTGTGGTTCTGCCGTTGGTGACAAGGTTGTGGCCTATGTGTCCCCCTCCCCACCCTGTGTCTCCTGGTCCCCCCTGGGGGGGGGGTCGTGCTGGGGGTGCCTCACTAGCTGGCATTCCTTGTGAAAGGAGCTGAGCGTCGCGTCCCATAGTGCCGCGATCGGGAACTGTCGCCGTCCCGCCGTTTCCTCACTGTGCAGAGTGGTACTTTCTGCCTTCGCCCAATTGTCTAGGGAGGTGCTCCAGTGCTCCGTCAGGGGTGGAGTGGCTCGCTTCCAGTGTTTCGTTATCAGTCTTTTGGCTGTGAGGAGGCCGAGGTCCCAGAAGCGAGAGGGTACTTTATTTTGTTTGGTCCGTCGGTACAGGCCTAGGAGGCCTGCCTCCCAGGTGTGCGGTATTGGCATAGCTGTGCATTTTTCTAAAATCTGTAGCACAGTCTGCCAGTATGCCTGGATCTGTGGGCACTGCCACAGCATGTGTAGCAGGTCTGCTCCCACCAGGGCACATCTAGGGCAGCTAGCCGTAGTGCCCGGGAAGTACTGGTTAATTTTATCAGGTGAAAGGTACGCTCTGTGTAGAATGTAGAATTGAATCAGTTTGAAGCGTGCGTTGCGGGGAATGTTTCTGGGGCCCATGAGTATCATTGCCCACTCCTTGTCCGTCCAGTCCCGTCCCCTGTCAAGTGCCCATTTGGTGCGTAGTGGCTGCAGAGTATTTTGCGTGTGTGTCAGGAGCGCCTGGGTCAGCCAGTGTACAACATGTGTGCCGTTCCCCATGACATGCAGATGTTGGATCAGTTGATGTGTAGGCAATTCCTCAGCAATGCTGCCCCACCGCTGTGTGTATGCCATGATAATTGAGGCATGCTGTAGGAACTGTCCCGCCGGGAGGCCCGTGTCAGTGGCCAGCGTCTCGAAGGGTATCAAGGTGCCCTCGGCATAAAGGTCCGCCATGGTGTCCACCCCTGTGCGTGTCCAGTGTTCTAGTGTCGCCTCCGTGACGATGGATGTGGTCTTAGGGGTGCCTAGGAGTGGGAGTGCTGGGGCATATGGCTTGGTGTTTTTCGTGAGCTGCAAGCTTCTGGTGTAGCACCGCGCTGCAACCTCTACATGCGGTTGTGACGATCTCCTCGAGTGAGCTAGGGGGTGGAATAGGGCATGTACTTGTGTGGAGGTCAGCACGTCCGTTGCCGTGGCCGTTTCCTCCAGGTTCTTTCCCGCGAGCCAAGCAGTCACCCACTGTAGCTGCGCAGCTAGGTAGTATAATTCCAAATTCGGTACTGCGAGGCCGCCCTCATTGACCGGCGCATATAATTTCTGAAGGGCTACCCTGGGTCTCCCGACGTTCCATATCAGGCCCCTGAGCATGGACGCCAGGTCCTTGAAGACGCGAGCCTGCACATATACCGGGATGTTGGCGAAATAGTACAGAAGTCTGGGTAGGATGATCATTTTCGTCAATGTTACTCTGCTCGGGACGTTGAGCGGTAGGGTCTTCCAGAAGGCAATTTGGGATCTTATAGATGTGATGGCGCGTGTCAAGTTACCGTCCAGAACATCTGGGGGTGTTCTGTAGATATATATTCCCAGGTACCTAAATGTAGTTGGATGCCATGGCAGCTGTTCGCCGTTGATCCTAATGTCTGGGTCCGGAATATCGGGATTGAAGGAGTACGCCCCAGATTTGGCCCAGTTCACTTTGAGGCCGGACATGGCCTCGAAGGACCGAAAAATATCTGAGAGTTCCGGTGGTATGTTAGTGAGATCTCTGACATACAAGAGTAAGTCGTCTGCATATAGCGAGACAATGTGTACGCCGTCTGCCAGCGGAATGCCCCAGTGTGTGCCCCTATTGCGCAATATCTTGGCTAGGGGTTCTATCGCAAGCGAAAAGAGTAATGGGGACAGTGGGCGGCCTTGTCTGGTGCCGCGACGAACCCTGATGGCATCTGAAAGTAGTTTGCCCGTGCGGACTCTCACCACGGGATGTCTGTACAACAGTCCAACTAGTTCAATGTACTCCTCCCCCAACTCGAACTTGCGCAGTACCGACAGCAGGTAGGGCCATTCGACTGAGTCGAATGCCTTCTCCAAGTCTAGAATCAGGCAACCCGACCTTGGCCAATCCTGTGTTGCATAAGTTTGCACCCGGAAGAGTCTCCGTATGTTGTGGGTGGTGCATCTAGTGGGCACGAAGCCATTTTGGTCACTATGGATTAAGGCAGGTACTAGGGCTGCCAGGCGACGAGCAAGAGTCGACGCCAGAATCTTATTGTCTGTGTTTAGCAGCGCTAGGGGCCTATACGAACCTAAGAGCGTTCCCTCTCGTCCCGGTTTTAGTAGGGACACTAAGGTCGCCTCGTTCATGGACAGGGGCAAGGCCGAGTCTTCCACCGCCGCTGCGTATACTCTGAGGAGCTCCGGAATCAGGATATCGGAGCAGGCTTTGTAATATTCCGCTGGCAGCCCATCGGGGCCGGGGGCCTTGCCGTTCGAGAGGGCAAAGATGGCCTCACGTAGTTCGTCCGCTGCCAGTGGTGACCTACGGTCGTCTTGTTGGTCGTCTGTTAGGGTCGGTAGTGTTATGTCGTCTAAGTATGCATCTATGGTGGGTTGTGTCGTCCGAAGGCGGGACTCGTAGAGCGCCCTGTAATGTGTCACAAAGGCCTCGTGGATTTTCGACTGGGTGAATACTGTTGGGCCGACTGTGGGTTGTATCGCTGTCACAGGCGTGGTACGCTCCTCTCGCTGTATCAGCCAGGCCAGTAGCTTACCAGGCTTGTCACCTGTGTGGTGTGTGCGGGCTGAGTGGGCCGTGTAGTTAATGTTTTTCAACCTGGCGAGCAATCTGTCATGTTCTGCCCGCATCTCCAGCAAGTCAGCGTGCGCGCCCGCGGCTGCTGCCTGTTCCGCTTGCAGCAAGCGTGATTCTAAGCGTCTAAGGTCCGCTTCTAATTGTCGCCGGGAATGTGCATGAGTGCCCAAGCATTGTCCCCTAAGCACCACTTTGAAAGCGTCCCATTCTATTTGTGGTGTTGATGCTGTGCCAGTGTTGTCCTCAAAATACTGTGCAGTTTGTGCGTTTATGGAGCCCCGAAATTGGCCGTCCAACAGCAGGTCGGGTTGTAGCCTCCACGTTGGGATCGGGGCCCGTGGCTGTTCCCACAGTAACTCTAATGTATGCGGGTTATGATCAGAGTGTGTGCGGCCCATGTAGGTGGTGTCCGTGACATGTGGCAGGATTTCGCTGGTGACCATATACCTATCCAGGCGTACATGTAGGGCGTGTGCTGCCGAATAAAATGAATAGACCCTGGAGTGCGGGTTTCGGGTGCGCCATGCGTCGTGGAGATCCCATTGTGTGGACCAGGCCCGGAGTGTGTTCGCGGTGTTATATGCCTGCGAGTTAGGTTGTGGAGGGTGGGAGCGGTCCAGTGCTAGGTCTAGTGAGCTGTTATAGTCCCCACCGAGCACCCAGGGGACCCCATGCCAGGGGGCCAGTGTGTGCGACAGCTGGGTAAGGAAGTCCGACAAGCCTGTGTTGGGCGCATACACTGATGCCAACACCAGTGGGTTCCCATCTAGCCTGCCGTGGATTACTACATATCGCCCCCCAGGATCTATGTGTACGCCCAGCGTGGTCCATGGGGTGCCCGGCTTAACCCATACCAATGTCCCTTTGGCATAAGACGAGAAACCTGTGGCATATAATTGTCTGCGCCACCTGCAGCGTAGCGTGGGTGTCTCAGTGCCGCTGAGGTGTGTTTCCTGCAGAAGGGCGATTTGTATGTGGTGGCATTTGAGGTATGAGTAGATTTGGTAACGCCGGGACGGTGTATGCATACCCCTCACATTCCACGTACAAACTTTAAAGGCCGACATTGCATGTACATAATAGCATCTCCCTCCCAACCGACCACCGCCCCCCCATGGTACCCCCACATGCTATCGAGCAAACATTCCTGCGAACAATCAGAATAAATTGGCACACCATTTCGTTTAAGACCAGTGGGGGAAAAGGGAACATGGCTGAAAGAACAACTAGCCAGCGAACATTGTGAACAGTTAGAATGCCAAAAGGTCGGATGCAAAACGTGCTCCCGTCCATACTCTCTAGGAGAGCAACCAACTTGTAAGTCTAAGGGGGTGGTTGTGCTATGCGCACTTAGTCAGTAAGATCAAGTCAGTGATGGTGTTGTGGGAAAGCCCACTGCCTTCCCGGGAAGAGCGTGCCGGCCTAGACCGCACTGGCATGCAGGGAGCCCCATTCATACATGCAGCAAGCATTATACGTTACGTGATCCAGTCGAGCCGCTACTAGGCGAAGAGTCTCTGCAGTCGTATCTTGGTCGGAGGCAGGCACCCAGTGTCAGACAGCAGCGTTCCACCCATCGGGGGGGACCCCTGGTGTGTATCCATTGCTAGTCTATCCCTCAGGGTTGAGGGGGTCGCCCCCCGTCTGTTCTGGTAGTGTGTGGCTCCGGGGCCATCCCGGTGGCGTTGAGCAAATGTTTCCGGGGTTGCCTTGCACGTTGCTTGGTCAGCTGATGTAGTCCGCCGTTTGGGGAGTGACATCCGGTCGCCCCTCCGATGTTGGGGAGTCCGGTACGCCATAAAGGGCCTCGTCGTCGCTGGGAGATTCCTGTGTGCCGCCTTCCGCCGCGTCACTCTGCGCTGGGGATCTACTAAGTTCCATCACCAGGCCTCGTCTCGGTGTTCGTCCCTGCCCGTGACCTCTGGCGGGGTCGACGTCTTCTCCTATAGCCTCCAGGTTGTCGCCGGGGCGCGGATCCCGCAGTTGTTCTTGGGTCTGTGTCTACTCCACTGTCCAGCCATGATTCCACTTCCGCAGGGTCCGTAAAAAAATGAGTCCGTTCTCCAGCCACTACCCTCAGTTTCGCGGGGAGCAGCAGGGAGTATTGCAAGCCCAGCTGTCTCAGGCGCTTTTTCACTGCCATGAAGTCTTGTCGTTGCCGTTGCACCTGTATGGTGTAGTCCGGGAAGAACATTACCCTTGCATTGTCAATCCGGACCTCATGGAGTTTCCTCGTCTCGCGTAGTATGGAGTCCCTGTCCCGGTAATTCATCACGCGAAGTAGCATGGGCCTCGGGTTGGAGCCCGTTGCCAGGGGCTTGGTAGGGACTCTGTGAGCTCGTTCTATTACGAAGTGTGGGGAGAGAGATCCCTCTGGCAGAATGTCTTTCAGCCACTGTTCCATGTGTTCCTCCGGGGACCTCCCCTCCCATTTCTCCGGAACCCCGACCAGGCGTACGTTATATTTCTGCGTGTCCTGCCTTCCGCATCTTCAGCCCTGTCCTCCAAGAATTCCACCCTGTTCAGTAAGTCCTGTATTTGCTTGTGCTACTGGTCAGTCCGGGGTTGAAGCTCCTGTATGGTGCCTTCAAGGGTTGTGGTGCGTTCCGCCAGCTTCTTATGGTCCGCCCGTAGGTGCATCAGGTCCACGGCCACGCTGTCTATTTTGGCGGCCAGGGAGGTGCGGGTCAGTTGCATGGACTCTTCCAGTCTTTCCATTGCTGCCAGCATTGTATCGAGCTTTGCCACTGTGTGGTCTGGGTCCGTGCCTTTCCCGGACTTATCCATTTTGCCTTTCGAGATTGCACCTCCAGCCCCAGTGCGCGTTCTAGGCCCGTTAGACATCTGCACCACGGTGTCGCTCTCGCGCCAGTGGTGTGCCCTGTCTCCTGGGGGCCTGTCGATGCGTGAACTCACCGAGTGTCAGGGCAGTAGAGTATCCCTCGGTGTGCACAGTTTGTGTGTGTGCAGACGTCCGCGTCTGTGGCTTCTTGACGGTGGTACTCAGCCTCCGGGGACCGTTGGGCCGATGTCTCACCAGCCGCGGGTGGTGTGGGGTCTAGGTGTGCTTCCCCTCGTCGTGTCTAGGCGCCGCAGTGAGCCGTGCAGGCCGTTGCACACTTGATGCGGGTGGTGTTGTGGGCGCCGTGTGTCCTCGGCGTGTCGTGGTCCGGCCGTGGACAGGTGCTTAGTCCTGTAGTTGGGATGGCGCAGATCACTTCACTGGAGCGAGGTGAGGGTCAGCCGCGTCCGCCACCTAATTGCGCGCCTCTTTCTGCTAAAGACAGTACTGGGCCAGGCCCACCAGCCGTTGTGTGGAGGGGTAGGGTCCCGGGGGGGGGGGGTGTTTGCAGATCCCCGCTGCTGGTGAAGCAGGTCTCCCCCGCCTACCTTTGGTGCACGTCAGTCCAGCCGGCTCCCTCCAGGCGGTCTCGGGCTGCTGACCGGTCAAGGCATGGGGGCGGGAGGCGCCTGCTGCGTGGGTCTTCAGGTCGGGCCAGGACCGATCTCAGTTGTCGCCAGCACTCCGCAGCACTTCGTGGTCACCTCGTGCGTGGGCCCCGAGTTCAGGCCTACCATGTGTGGCGAAGCCGCGGTCTTTCCTGATCGCCAGTCCGGGTTGGGTGCCTCCGCGCCGCAGAACTCCCGGTGCTTTTCGCGGTCACCGATCTGTCCCAGAATTGGCAGGGTGGTGAAGGGAGACGTCCCAGTGCGGCGCCGGCGGTTTTCGGCCGGCTGCGAGCGGCGGTTTCGCGGGTAAATGCGCCGGGAAGGGGAGCTCGGTGCGGAGCTCTACCCAAAGGCGGCCATTCCCTTTGCGCGCTTAGCCACGCCCCCCCTCACCCTGGGCTATTAATGTGGCCTTTTGCGTTTACTATAAAACCCACTTCTGACTTCCTGAAGCAAATTTGCCTGAGGCTTCAGTGGAGTTCCTGGCACCACTGCCATTGCTTACGCTTGAACCGGCTCTGTAGTAGGACCAGGGGGGACAGTTGACGGTAAAGGAGATCCGCTTGTACATCAAAGATATGGCTGCTGGGAAAACCCCTGGTCCAGATGGATTGCCAGCGGAGTTTTACTCTACCCTTGTTCCCATCCTGGGCCATAGATTGAAGGCATTGTATACCAAATCACTGCGCTTGGGCTTGCTGCCAGATTTAATTAAAGACTCGCTAGTGGTCCCCCTACCCAAGACGAAGACATTAGCCATGTACCCATCTGACTTTCACCCTCTCTTCTCTCTTCATACTAAATGAAGACTTTAAGATCCTTAGTAAAATTCTAGCAATGCGGCTGCTTCCGCATGTGTACGGTCTCATTCATGACAACCAGAATGGATTCATTCCACACAGGTTCACCTCTGGTAACCTCCGCCCGTTATACCACATCCTATAGACCAGAATATTGGCTTCTACCCAGATGCCCTGATTATGTCAGTGGACCTGGAGAAGGCCTTCAAATCAGTAAGTAGAGATTTCCTTCATGCAGTTATAAATTGGATTGGGCTTGGTGTTGTATGGATGAAATGGGTGCGCTTATTATACACCAATCCTACAGCAACAGGCAGGACAGGTTGTGTCATCTCGACTTCATATGGAGTACACCGGGGCACCAGACAGGGGTGCCCTCTGTCTCCCCTTTTTTTTGCTCTGGCCATTGAGCCCATGGTGGATCTCTTTCAACAAAAGGGTGCAGGTCGGGGGTGGTTCTAGGTGGCAAAGAGCATATCATATCATTAAATGCTAATGACTTATTGCTCTACTTAGCAGATAATCGACTGCGAGTTGCTAATGCCTTGACGTTATTAAATGAGATTTCAATGCTTGTGGCCCTCCAGGTTAATAAGACCAAAACTCACCTTTTCCCCATCACAATGGGGGCAATACAGCTGCCGAATATGCATTTGGGGCTCACCTGGTCACCCTAGTCCTTTACATATTTGAGAATCCAGGTATTTTATGCTTTGGATGATCTTGAAAAAGGCAAGATTATGCTTCCCAGACTCCAATATTTTTTTGTAAATCTTCCTGTCACGATACCCCACTCTTGGTTTAACCACTTGGATTCCCTAATCCGCTAACTGATATGGGACAGGATGCAACAGAGTTTTCCTGGCAATATTCTATAGAACCCCAGTGGACGGCGTCTTGGGTGTCCCACGATTTTGAATTATATTATTTGGCCACCCAACTTCAGTGGTTGACCCAGTGGTTAGAGTGTAAGGGCCTCCAAATGCTAGGTTCCATTGGGCTGGTGGATAATCAGTGGCTTTTGCTGGAGAAACTCCTCAACCCGAATGTAGTCATTCCCACATCAGTGGTATTATTGAGAGCAGCCCTACAATGCTGGAGGAGATGTCTGTGGTGAACATCCAGGATTCCTCTCTATGCTCCAGATTTACCGTTGATAGGGTCACCAGATGGGGCTCCGCCTTCCCCAATCACACGCCACCAGCTATCAGACTGGGGAACGGGTAGCCTCATCACGGTGAGTGACTGCTTCCAAATGGGAGAGCTTATCCCACTTAATATTTGTTGTTGCAATTCAAATTGCCCCCTGGGCAGTTTTTGAAATGTCATGCTCTTGTGAGGATGTTTAGAGATTAGGTGTTTGAGAAAAGAAGAGAGCCGGAAACCCACATTGTCTTTCAGACGCCAGTGACTTTGGACTATGCACGTCACCTCATGAAGTGGCTTTATAAAACACAACTCGAAAGGATCACAAAACCATTGGTAAGGAAGTATTACTGGGCAGAGATCTGTCAGGCATAGAGTGGGGTAAGATTTTCGGGAGCCCTAAGCTCATTTCTAGGAACACTAAATTTAAATCTGTTCAATGTCATTATCTACACATGACTTATTTGACCCTGCAGGTCATGTATGGAGGAGACCTGTAGACTTGTCCCAGATGCATGGAGCCGGAGGCCAGGGTCGAACACAGTGTGTGGAATTACCTGAGGGTGCGAGAATTCTGGAACACAGTAGTTGCCACACTAAATGTGGTGTTAGATCGGTCACTCCCTTGCACAGATTTGCTTCTTAGGATTGCTCCCTAGACCTAAGGCAGGCTTGGTTGGCACTAGATTTGTGGACCTGGCTTTGGTCTTGGCAAGAAGAAGCCTGGTAATGAGATGGAAGGCTGGAGCGAGGGAAAGGGATGTTGACATATGGGCCAGAGCAGAAGAGAGAGCACTGATTAGAGAGGATGCACAGGGGATAAGGCATCGCCCACTGGCTGGCCTCTTGGCAGAGGAGCTCAGAGCTTGGGAAAACACGAACGATGGTAATGTGGGAAGAATTGTGGATTATACTCTGCATGGTAAGGGTACTGCAGAATCTCGTTGAAATGGTCTGAATGCCTGTAGGAAGGTGGACACCTGACCATGGTTACCCCAGATTTTTTGCCTTGTGTTTAGCTGTTTTTTGACTTAGTTGGCCTGGTTCCCTGCTAATCAGGGCCCCAGGTTATCTGCTCTCTCTTTAAAATGGACTCCATACACCTTAGGTGCATAACCAAATTGGTACTGGACACCTTGTCAGCCCCTATACAGTGTACCATAGATGCCATGGGCATAGGTGCATCCAGGGCCTACCAGGGGCTGCAGCATAGCTTTTGCCACCCCTGGCTGGTTCTTAAATTGACACAACTGGCTGATCACTCAGCTGGGGCAAGTTGGTGTAATCACCTCTTGCTTAGATACAGTATACCTATATCTAAACCTATATCTGGACACATATAAACCTATAAGTCACTCCAATGGCAGGCCTTTTCAATCCTGGAGGCAGAGTGCTTGGTTTAACATGAGATGGTGCTCGAGCATGAGCTGAGCCTGTCTGCAGCTGTCGGGAACAACTCCCTTAGCTGTTCCGGGATAATGCCATACCATATACTCTTAAGTGCATCATTATCCATCGTGGTTATGGGCTAACTTTGGTTTGGCTTTATCAAAACATGTTGTGTAAGGTGTCATACGATTTGGAATACTATCCCCTCGACAGTCCTGTCAACGGGGATAGCATTCTACCCTTCTAGAGGGAGAAGACATGTTACTTTACTGAAACGCGGTTAATCCTAACCAGAGCCTCAGCATCACAAAATAGATGCTGCTGCCACCGAGACAAGTCTGACCTCCTGCTGCTGACCAAAACTTGGCAGAGGAAGCCTGGACAAAGGGTTTCCTGTCGCAGGGAGGTGCTACACCACCCCAGACAGGAGATAGTGTATTGGGGCAGGGAGGGCTGAAAGAAACTAGACAGTGCCTGGGGCGCACAAGGCTTCCCCTTGCATAATCCGGTCAAACCGGTTCTGGGGCACACCAGCCCCAGTCCCATCATGACCCTGGTCAAAGGGAAAGGGGTGTAACCACCCCCTTCCTGGGTCCCACCCATAGGAGGGACCTAGCAGGTAATCCAGCCCCCTAGATTGGTATAAGAATGGGAGCAGTGCCAACGCACTCAGATTATCCTGACTGAAATTTATGAAATGAAACTCTGGACCCTTCGACATCCTACTCGACGTAGAAGACTGAAGAATCTCCCTTGTGGTCAAGGAGTGACCACCCTGTGCAAACAGGCACCATCCAGCACCTCAACATTTGCTTTGTTGCAGTTCCCGCCGGAACTCGAGTGACAGAGATCGACAAGACCCAGCGTGCCTGCCTTCTAACAGCCCGATCCACAGTCCCTGCAGAGCTGAAACCCGTGGAGGCGACCTGAAGCGTGGGGGCTGCCATCTTGGAAAGACCACAAGGCACTGACCGTGCAGCATTCGAGGCCCCCTCGAAGCTGTGCATTGGGGTCTGAGAAGCCCCAGTCCTGAGCCACTCTTGCACCGAAGCTCACCCCTCTACACTCACCGAGTGCTGCGTGGGGCCCTTCTGCATCTTTTGGCTCAACGTGTTGGTTCGGTCGCTTGCCCGTTGGCTAGCGGCCCCTGAACCGACGAACTTTGAAATCTAACTTGTGAGTCTGGTTGCTCCAGACTTGCCCTCGCTCCCCTGAAAAGGAGCACCCGCTCTGACCCTCCTGGTCTGAGTATTAAGCGATCTTTGAATCCTGCGTGGGTTGCCCTTGCCAAGGGTTGTTTGCTCCAATCTGGAAGCCGACACCGCCGACAGCGAGAGCCTTCATGAGACAGCTCGTGATCCACTCCTGGACATCCTCGGTGCCCCAGAGTCCACGTGGCAGCAGAGACAAGCTTCCCATCATCGACCTGATTGCGCCTGACATTGCCTGGTTCCATCTTGGTTCCACCCTGGTCACTGCTGAGTGACCCAGACTCTGTCCCCTCTGCTTTCAGATCATCTTTATCTTCGATCCACCCTTGGATCACACCGGACACTTCTCTTCACAACGCCTGCAGCATCTTCATCTTCAGGCACCAGCAACCTGCGTGACGAAACCCAACACTATTTTGCACCAGTGCACCTGCTTCCTGTGGGTGAGATAAGTAACTCAGCAACGCCGGTGCTCCTGTACTGGTACACACATCTAGTATATGTGTCTAAAGTTTCGTCCTTCTAGGTTAAGCGGAAGTCTCCTTTTACAGTAACTTTATAACTTTTACGCACCATTGACTTTACATTGGTGCATGCCTGTGCTTTAAGCGCTGCACCCGAATCCCGCGGGCTTTTCCCGACTTCAGCCTTGCTAGTCCCGACTGCTCCCAGTGACTCCCTAGGCCCTAGGCCTAACCACTGTTCGATTAGTGATACTTATACCACTTTTTTAATATATGGTTTGCGTGGCCCCTGGGCCTCATCCATAATTGTGCAACTTTTATATGTTTAACTGTGCTTTTGTTTAAACGCTTGTGCCTCTGCACTCATAAAGAGTACAGAGGATTATTTTAGTAATAAATACATATATTTTTATAATATATAACTTGTGTGGTGTCCTTTCATTTGATATTACAGGATTGTGATTGGTAAAACAGCTTGCTTAACACGACCTCTTGAGTTAAGCCTTTAAGGCTGCTTAGTCCATGCTCAAGTTTGTATGTTTCCTCAGCACTTTAGTCATTAATTTTGACCTTGAATGTATTTTGAATTGTACACAGTATTATTTATATGTAATGTATTTATTTGTATAACGCCTGTATATGTTGGATGATTTTTTATTCTCATCATATAGTCTGACCCTTGTTATTTGCTATATGATTTTTAATATACCAATTAAAAACATGTTTTTTATATAATTTTTATTTTCGATTGTTCCTTTTACCACTGGTTTAGTTTTATTGTTCACTTAGTTCTTTGATGGCCTAGGACTTTTACTCACACCTGTTGTTACCCTGCCCTAGGAGTCTATATACTACCACTACCCAGGGGGTCCTTGTTTATCTCATATGTGGGCCACATGAGCACACATGTTAATTTCAGGGGTGCAACAGGGTGTCCTATTGACACCCTTGCAACCCTGAAATTGCATTCTCAATTTGCGATTCTCTAAATAAGAATCGCAAATTGAGAATGTCTTCCAATTTATTCCTATGGGCCTTCTAGCCCATAGGAATGAATGAGAAAGAATTCCTTATTTGCGAATCTCAATTTGCGATTCGCAAATAAGGAATAATTGGGATTCGCAAAAAAAATTGCTAATCCTACTTACATTTCATTTTGCGATTTTCTAATTGCGATTCCCAAAACAATCGCAATTTGAGAATCGCAAAACAAAAATTACCTACATACGGCCCTTAGACACTTCGAAACAGGGCAGTGGGCCTTGTTGGGAGGGACTCAGGTGAACTCACCCCAGGCACTAGATGTGAATCTGCAAAGGATTGTGTTGTTTATTTTACTGTGATAGATTGGAACTGTTGTGTGTAATAAATAGTTGTTTATCCATAAAACGCAGTATTGAGCTAGTCCTGATTTATTTGGATTACTGGAGGGTGCGCTGAGGTGTTTATTACACCTACACTGGTACTCTATTTCCAGCTTGAAAGCCCTGGGCTGCTTGACCCCCGCTACCACTGAGAGGCGAGTGCCTGGGGTAGTACTTTGCCCAGAAGGGCTAGCTCATAGTAGGCAGGGCCCCAGGGCAGCAGGAGTAAGAGGCTCCAAACACCACAGCGAGGGCCCAGTAACCCCTGCCTGCCCTGTGGCCTTCTGACAACATACAATTCGGACTGACGGATCACCTCAGAGGAGCATCCAACTCACTCAGTCCTGCTGGTCCTCTATGTTTTGGGCAATGGTAGATGTCTGATTAGTTGGCTTGACAAAGGTTTTTGAGAGCACACTCAAGTATCATAAGTCAGCCTTTGGCACAAATGGGAAGCAGAATTAGGCTGACCAAGAGTGGCACAGAATACTAACATACCCAGCCAAAGTACCCATAAACTCCAGATTCAAACTCATTCAGTACTGAATAATCCAGAGGTCTTATTTCTCCTCCAGCAAAATAGATGAATGTTTTCCTGGTGCAGGCTTCTGCTGTCCCTTATGCCTGTCGACCAGCGCTGACATGAAGCATGTGATGTGGTCTTGCCGTGCACTTTCAGATTACTGGTTATCAGTCATGATGCACCTCAACCAGGTCAAAGGGTGTCCCATGCTACACAACTATAAGGTTTGTGGCCTCATGTTGTTTAAACACTCAAAGAAAAATAAACTTTTGGCGCGCTTCCTGGACTTCACCTTATTACTGGTTAAGCACATGGTGACACGACAGTGGAAGGTGAGCGGACCCCGTCTGTGAGCTCCATCTTGATGTCTATTAGGAGCTTACTTCTGGAGGATGATTGGAGTGTCTTCTTAGTTTGCAGAAGTAGCCGCTTATCTCCGGGGGGAGTACCAGATGCCAGATTACAACAGGAAGTCTAGCAATATCATAGATGTGGGGCCTAAAAGTATCTAAAAAGGCTTTAGTTTCCTTGGGTTACTATCAAACTTCAACTCCGCCAAGCCAGCCAGAGAAGGGTCCATAGAACCTTGTAAAATGGCTGGCAACTGACAAATGGAAGCATTTTCCATAGTCAGATATTGAACCTGCAACATCAAGTTGTTTACGGTTGTCAGTCATTCTTGAACTTAAGCAATTTTCTGAACCTTATCAATTTCCGGAATGCATTGGTGTCGCAACCTATCAAGAGCTGGCCTTCTGGAAGACGCTTGGAGAGTTCTCTCAGTTCGCAGAAATGGCCACTTATCTCTGGAGGCAAAACCAGAGGCCAGCTTGCAACAGGAAGTCTGCCAATGGTCCAGAAAATAACTCAGCAAGAGAGGGAAAAACTGGAGATCCAAAAATAACTTCTAGTTCATCAGGCCAAGCAGCAGGTGTAGAGCAGAGGAATATCAACAAAAATGAGAGAAATCACGGAGAATCCAGATTACAGTAAGTGAGCAACGATTCTGGACCAATTGAGTTGCAACTTGGCTTCACATTGGAACTCCTTTTATTGTGGAAAACAGGACATGACATCACTGAAGAAGAGCTTCGGACTTCTTGGTTTGGAATATAAAAATACAAAAAGTCAAACTATACATTCGAAATGTTTACATGTACTCGTGATGGACTTAACCAAACAATTGACCAATAAATAACTCTTAATTAGGCACTGTAGGAAATTTATACCTACAGCCACTCTCCCACATATGGCATTTCTTGAAGCTTGAATGTGGGGGGACTCGCCCCATTATTTCCTGTACTGTCAGGAAAGCCGATGCCAGGTGCGCCAGATTGGGCTATTTCCCACACAAATGGGCGACATTTTTCCCATGTGTGGGGTAAAACCAAACCTGGCAGGTGGCTACTTTTAGGGCGTATTTTAGCCCATTGTGCAAAGATTTGTGGCTGACAGACAGACACTCATCATGCCCTGCAGAGCAGCATGGATGGCAACCAACCAGGCAACAACGCAATCAGGTAGCCATGGAGGAAATACGCAATTGTGTTGACGCCTATCACTCTGACAGTGGGCAGTGACACAAATATCAGCGGTGAATGAGCATGAAGTGCGCTACATCGGTGGGACATGATTGGAGGAGGATTGGACAAATCAGGCAGCAGAATTAGTTGCTATGCACTCATGTATATGTAACTGCAAGAGCACCTGCTGCTGTTGCCACCCCAGCGTAGTGGTACACTGGTGCGTACAGTCTTTTTGGGTGCCAAGGACATCAATCTTGTAGCACGAAAGCGCTATGAAGGATGGCCCTGGCAATAATTTTTGGCCAGCTCCCATAGCACTCTATTAAAAGTAAAAGAAATAATTGATGGATGGAATGCTGGACAATGTAAACATTCACCCCCAGTCACAAGGATCTGGGTTAAATCCATCATTCTTTTGCTCACAACACCACCCCAGTTTAGACCCAGCCATATGCAAATCAATCTTGACCCTGTTCCTTGTGGGAACAGTCCAGCCCAAACTGCCAAGCCAGGTCTTCCCTGGAGCGGATACAAAAGTAACCACGCGGTGCAACGGGTCTCTTGGGTCGCAGTCAGGGACACAGAGCAGGAGTCACTTCGAGGGATTTGCAATTGTCATCATTGCATCACTCGCGCTGTCTACCTGTCCTTGTCTCTCGTCGTCACATTAGAGATACAGACAGTGAGTGAGTGACTGAGTGTGAGTGACCACCACCAATGAGGCGCAGCATAGCAGTAGCCGCAGCATCGGACTTTGACCGGGCCGGGCCTTGACTTCAATGTCACTCACGTGTAGAGAAGCAAGCACAAATTCAGTAAGTGAGTGTTAACATGGGAGTAGGGGGCAACCAGTATAACGCCTAACAATATTCATGTACAGTGTGAGGAAACATCTGCTGTGCCTGCTAAACTTCATTGAATGATTCTGTCCAGCATTTTTTCCATAAATTGTTTATTTTGCATATGTCGCCCTAAGTGGGAAGGGTATGCTCAGACCTAGGCCCTGTGCTCCCTACACCACTGGATTCAAGCTAGCCTGGCTGCTGTTGCTATTGATTTGGAGGAGAATTATCTCCTAGTAATGCCCCCTTCATTCTGTGGACTACAGTAAATGCATCTGAGTTACCACCTTTTCAACATTGGATTTGCAGTTTAGACCTCAGTGCAACTGAACATTAATGTAACAGTAAATTTGTACTGAAACTGCACATAACTTTTGCTCTTGGGTTTAAAAATGGGATGTGATTGCGCAGCTTTTTCATGCATTTTTTGACTGAATATTTGGCTAACCCATCTAATGCTTGGCCCACAAGTGTAAATATTTGATCAGGTGAGCAGTTGCTGCTTTTCTAATTTAAAATCTTTTTTTCACTTCTATGCTTCCTGAGAAGCGCGGAAGAAGAAAGAGAGAGCTATAGCTGCCAAGGTTTCAGATGACTTATTTGTGACATTTCTGAGTTTTTGGTGTGCTAATGTGTGACATTTGTTGACTTTCAGTGACACTATAGCAAGTAGAATAAGGATTCTGCCATGTGCCATTGTGCACACACACCAAATAAGGTGTGTATAAATGGAGAGCTGTGATTTGTTTACTTCACAGTGTAGAAAATAGAAACCTTCTCAGGGGTCCCACTGATACTTGGTCCTTTTAAACCAACAAAGAAGAAATTGGCACAGGAGCTGAAATATAAAAGTAACATCTTTATTAACCTAAAATGAGGGAGACTACATCACACAGAAGCCTTAGCAACTGAATGAGGCAGTCTCAGTAGTACAGAAAACAGAGGCCTTATATATGCTCAGGGTTACATAGTCAGCATAAGACCAAGGGGCAGTCCTGGCACATGTAAGCATGCAAAATGACTTACAAGTTGGCATACAAGATCTGCTTGCTCAACAAAGTGGGAGGAGAGTTACTTCTCCATACAGCAGCAAAAATACCCTGACAGTTCTACAAGAAGAGCAGGTACATTCTACTAGCTAGGCCCTTCTGAGCATGTGCGAAGGTGGAAGATGCTAAATATAGTTAGTTTCTAGGCAGATTACAAGAACAGTCAACACTGAGGGAGGACAGAGCACATGGCGAGCACGTGGCAGCACATGGCAAACAAGATGGCTGCCAGAAATACAAAATGGCTTTCAGCTCATTCTAACAAATCCCTGCAATATTTAACAGATAGTCCTTTTAGCATGAGCTAAAGACATATCTATGATCCAGTAGGAACATAGAAATTATTTGCACATTAATTTTCATAAATGTATCAATATTTTAATTCATTGCTAGGTGGGCATTTTCCATTTTACGCATTTCATTAAGCGGTATATATAAGGTATAAGCAGGAATACAAAGGGAATGGAGCATCGGGTCATCATTAACATACAGATAGCAGGAGAAAGTAATGATCACTATTACAAACAGAATTATCATTTTTCTAGTCCTAAGCAAAAGCAAATCCTAAAATCATTTAGTAAACATTTTCAGAGCTCCTATGCATTGCAGTGACCATATATTTCAGTTTCAGAATAGCTAACAGGACATATCTAATGAAAAATTTTCCAATTGACTGTTACATTTTCCTTTTATGAGGGCTAGAACATCAATTTAATACATTCAAGGTAAGGGCAACGTCACATTTTTCAATTGCTCAGAAAATGTTTTTTCGTGCATAGTAAATATAACTAATGCAAATATTAAAGCTACTAAACAGATTATTACAAAAACAATCCTGGCTCCAAGGGACCAGGAGGACCACACAGGACCATAGGAATTAGGACGAAAAGCTGCAAAGGGCTACTCCTCCTTAAAAACGGGACATCCAAAGGGGTACATTATTGACAAAAATAAGAAGTCCTTGGGGAAATTGAAGCCGCTGTACAACCAACCAGAGGGGAGTCTTCTCCCTGTGTCTGTTTGAGCCTCACAGGCAGGCTCTTGTTGTTGCCACGGTGGAGCTGCACAACTCGCAACTCAAGAATCACAGCCCAGTTTCAAGGAAAAAAAGTCTCTTCTTTCAGGACAGGGCAGTCACACACCAGGGCAAATGCTCTTAGCGATCCTGTCCAGTGTTTCAGGCAGTGCACACGTTTCCTTCACTTCAATCTAACAGGCACCAGAGACACAGCACCTGTACCCTGAACTCAAGTCCTTCCCTAACTCCTGTATTGCTCTGCTGGTGCAATGCTCATTCGTTGGGGCCACACATTGCATCCAGTGTACCCAGGTATCTCTTGACCAACAAACAAAGAAGCAAACTTGTATTCACTTTGTGACCAGTATTCAGAGGCCTGATGCTAGGATCTCTGAAGCAACCCTTGTTTCAAAAGGGGTCGCCTCAAGCAAAGCTTCCTCGCCATTCTGGTCAGACTGTGACTCTCAGCTGGGCATCAAAACTTAATCCGCAATTTCTCCTTTCTGATTTGTGACCCCGTCTTTCGCCCAAGACAGTGGCAGGGGAACACATTATATCTCAGGGCTGCCGCCTTCCTTCACTGAGGTCCTAGTTGCCAGCAATGCCTGTGCTGGTTACCTTCACTTTGGCTTCAAGCTGGACTGGTGCTGACGCTGACTCCCCAGGCTGAATCTGATGTCTGGGCCCCTTGGGTAATGGTTGTAAGACATCAAATATCTATTGGTGGACAGAACAAAAGGTCTTTAGACAAGGCACAGAAACAGTCTGTCAACAGAGAGGATACTCTCAGACTATTTCCTAGTCTTGGGAAGCCCCATATATTAGCAAGGCACCCAAGAACTGCTTTCATCTATCTATGAGAGAGTAAAAAAAACAACATCCTGGACCTATTGGCAAGCATAAAAGGAACTCTTTGGTGAACTGACAAGAGTAATACATCACCCAATCCCAAGCAGCCAAGGAAGTCTGTATTCATTTTCTAAATTGTGAGGAAAAGAGAAAAACAACATAGACATACCCTAAATCCTTACATTGGTGTATTCCTGTGTACTAATCTGAAAACCCTAAAAAAAAAAAAGGAAATGTTCTACACTTTTACTTATAGATTTTAAACTACTTGTATACAGGACTGCAGACACTTTTAAAATGATTCTTCTTAATAAAAGCACCTACATTGTATACTTAGGACCATGCTCTCATTTTATAGGAGGAACAGGAAAATCTAAAACTGCTAATTTAACAGTTCTTATCTATAAAACAATATTTCCTTCAAAAATGTCTGCTAAGGATCGCATGGGCATCTTTCCAGCGTTCTACTTTTCATGATAGAAACTATGCAACATCAGCTCTAATAAGGACCGTCAGTTTATTTACACAGACTAGCTAATAAAAACTAGCAATGCCCTTGCAAAACTATGTAGCATGAGAATAACTTACAATAATGGTGTTATCACCTAAGAAGTTTAGAACAAAAACTATCCACATCTAGTTCCCCTTAAAGATCAAAATAAGGGAACAACAGTCTAGACTACTGATCCTGTCAGAATTTCATCAAACAGGATAAGCAGTAACATAACATATATACTAATTCATTGTATTAATGCTAACAATGTTTAAAACAGTATTACTGAATAGCCAATTAAATGTCTCATTGCTATTTCACAGACAGCTTAGACAGGCTAAAAAAATGAGAAAAAGAGAGAGCAACATACATATTACCTAGCCTTAATTTGTAGAGGAGCTAGCCTCCTTCCCCCATTTTGACAGTAGGAAACCAGAAACAGGTTTCACTTCTGTCAACACTATCAACCCTTATTTGTAGCAACTGGCCATAAACAAAATTATAGGAGGTACATAGCACTTTTGAGAGAACTAAAAAAACACATGAGTACCCAAACTCCAATCCCTTTTAGCAAATGTACAAGTGAAACATGAGGGCACATGAAGTCAAATACATTTCATTGCCTCAGCTTTTAAGCATTAGTGCTGTATAAATATGGCCAAGCTTATCTGTTAATCAAAGTTCACATATACCAATATATCGTTTTCTATCATATGAGTACATAAAGTGCCTGCTTTTGCTAAAAAAGTAAAACTTCCCCTTCTCTCCCCTGTCGTCTTTCAAAAAGTTTGAGAGGCCAAAATGTCAAAGCAGACCTTGCTCTGGGAGCCACGCTAGGCTTCTAAATATAGAACTGACTTTTAACTCTTCCCAGCTGTCCTATTCTGTGTGCGAATGCAGCCCCATTCCTCTGTTTGTCAGTTTAGAGTTAAGAAAATAACTTCTGCTCATTTTTTATACATATTTTCAATTATAAGCAGTGTGCAGTATACTTGTCTAACAATATAGAAGTCAGCTGTTTGTATTATACCTAAATGTATGCATTTACTGAGGCCTAAGGCAAGTTAAAGGCTGCTCGGAATGCAGAATTTCTTTTTAAATTAGTGAATTTTGCCCAATTTCGACTTTGATATTTGGGGCACTTAAAAATGAATATCCTATAATTTTTTTGCATAATAGTCATCCTCAGAATGTTCTCTAGATAGCCCAGGAGTGAGATATCAAAAGTACATCATATATACCCTTATAAAAATGAGTTTTTTACGCCTGCGCAGAGTGATCTTTCATATGCAAATTACCTCATTATGTGGTACAACACAAGTTAAATTAAATGTTAATGCTAGGAGGTCACAGTATGAGTATTAAGCTTCATAAATATTAAAAAACGAATTTAAAAGCACATATTTTTTTAGGTTTAAAGCATTTTTATTAAGACAAGAAAAACATGGGGGAGGGGAATAGGAGGTTAAGGTTACATACAGCGCCATAAAGGAAGGAGTGCTGCTCAGGAGCGTTGGCGAAAAATAGTCCGGTGGTCCAGAAGAAAAGTACAGTAAATGTAAAGCAAATAAGCATTCTGTGTAACCCTCGCATGCACCTCAACATCCCATCGAAAGCCAAGCGCGGATAATCATCAGCGACACAGCAAAGCAAACCCAGTCCCCCCGATCCCCCAACTTCAGATGAAAGAAAGAGAAAGAAAACAACCCCCCAACTCCCCCGTCCAATGGCCCCGTATGAACAGTACCCGCCCCAATCAGCCCACACCCCACCCCCTAAGATCCTGTCCCCCGTGCAGCCTAATCTACCGGGGTCGGCGGCGGCGTCAGCCTAAGAAGTCTAAGGTACCTCGGGCAGGTGAGCTCCCTGAATTCCGTGGACAGTAGTGCTAGGAAGGGTTGCCATAGCTCCTCAAATTGATCTACATCCCCAGCTACAGTAAGCAACATCTTCTCCATCCCCAACACCTGCCAGAGCCTATGCAGCCAGCCCGTAATGGAGGGGACAGTGGTGGTGCGCCAGTGGACAAGAATGTTCTGGACCGCTGAGCCCAGCGCAATCGCAATCTGTCTACCCCTGCGGGACTTCAACGGATACATGAGGTCATTGGGAAGACCCAACAAGACATACGCTGGGAAGCGCGGCAGCTCAATCTCAAAGTGCTTATCCACCTCATCCAAAACCTCCTTCCAATAAGCGGTCAGCACCGGACAAGCCCAAAGAATGTGTGAGAGGGTGCCCTCCTGTCCGCACTCCCGCCAGCACCCCTTGTCAGTGTGTCTATGCATTTCATACAGCCTCTCCGGGGTGTAGTACCAATAAGTAGACACCTTAGTAAAGGTCTCCGTAAGTCCCGTGTGATACGCAGAATGCCGCGCCCAATATGCAATTTTGTCCCACTCCTTAGGGCTGAGTGTCCTACCCATCTCTCTGTGCCAGCGCTCCCTCCCCGGGTTATGATAGTGGAACGGCGGGGGCTGAAGGAATTTATACAAATCGGTTATCAGCTTGGCATCCGAGACCCGAGTCACCAACCACCGCTCATACGATGTGATTTGGCAAGCAGCGGCATCGCGCACCTGGGGTTGGAGAGCCCAGTGTCGGACCTGCATATAGCGCAGTCTGTCCGTCTCCGTCAGGCCGAATTCCTGCCGGAGTTGTTGAAAGGGAATCACGCCTTCCGGCCCGTAGATCTGGAAAAGCGCTCTGCAGCCCGCGCTCACCCAATGGGAGAAGGCTCCCGGCTCCATCCCTGGGGAGAAGTCCGGGTTACCCACTATGGGCGTAAATGGCGAGGGAAAGGTAGTCAGGTCATGAACCTCGCAAACTGCATCCCACACCCTCAGGGGGACCCGTGTAACAAAAGAGGCGTAGAGATTAGCAGGGCGATGCGCGCGGCGTAAGAACGGAACCTCCTGGAGGGTGCGGCCCGCCACCGCCTGATCTTGAAAGAGCCAGTGTTTGTCGGACTCCCACCTGCTCCACTCCACTAGGTACCGCAACTGCGCCGCCTGAAAGTATTTACGGAGGTCCGGGATACCAAGACCCCCTGCCTCCGGAGCAAGCGTGGAGAGGACCCTCTTCATCCGCGGCTTGCGGCCTTGCCAAACAAAGCGGGAGATGTCAGCCTGCGTTTGTCTTATCCAGCCCACAGGGGGTTGGAGTGGCAGAGCGCGAAAGAGGTATAGAATCTGGGGCAGCACCGTCATCTTAACCGCCGCGATGCGACCCAGCCAAGACAGAAGGCTCTTGCTCCAGCGGCCAAGTTCCTCCTTGATCTTCCTACCGAGGGAAGTGTAATTGGCTGTCACCATCTCAGGCAGTGTGGGCGCCAGCAGGATCCCCAGGTATGGCACCGTAGACGAGGACCACTGCATGGGGAAAAGGCGCTGAAGGTCCCTCCTGGTATCTGCCGCCAGGGACACATCCAACGCCACCGATTTGCTCATATTCATTTTGAAGCCGGCCACACGCGCAAAGGCGTCCAGTTCCTGGACGCAAGCAGGCAGCGACCGCCTGGGGTCGTCCAGGGTCAGCAGGACATCGTCCGCGTAGAGGCTGACCGTGTGGGTATATTGGCCCATCTTGACCCCAATAGCGTCCGGGTTGTCGCAAATTCTCTGAGCAAACGGCTCCATGTAGAGGGCAAACAGAAGCCGCGAGAGGGGGCAACCCTGTCTCGTACCGCGTTCGATGGCAAAACTGCCGGAGCTACACCCATTGACCCGCACCGACGCTGAAGGACGTCTGTAACAGTTGAAGACCATGGTGCGGAATTTCTCGCCGATACCCAGTTTCCCGAGAACCAGCTCGAGATACGGCCAATGAACTCTGTCGAAGGCCTTCTCCGCATCAACTGATAGCAGCATCCGCTCCCCCGGGATCCGCGAGGCCTTCTCTAGGACATGCGTCACCCTCTTAGTGTTGTCAACCGTCTGTCTACCGGGTACAAAGCCTGCCTGGTCCGCTTCTACCAGTCCCGGCAGGTGTAGACCGAGCCGGGACGCTAGAATCCCCGTATATAACTTGAGGTCGACATTTAAGAGCGAGATGGGCCTGTACGAACCACACAAGGCCCGGTCCTTCCCGGGTTTCGGGATGACCGATACCGTTGCGTTCAGGAGGTCCGGTGGGATGGCGCCAGGCTTGGAGATAGAGTTAAACAGTCGAGCCAAGAGCGGGGCCACAGTGGTGCAAAAGGTCTTATAAAACAAGGACGTGTAGCCATCCGGGCCCGGGGCCTTACCATGCTTCAGTCGCGCTATGGCGGAGATTACCTCCTCAACATGGATGTCCCTCTCCAGATGGGCCGCCTGGGCGGGATCAAGCACCGGGAGGGCCACTGACTCCAAATAGTCCTCAGCGTCTCGCGGCGAGGAGGGCTCCCCAGCATACAGCGCTTCGTAGAAGCTGCGAAAGGATTCCGCCACCTCTACATCACCAGAAACGACAACCCCATCCGTGCCCATCATTTCCTTCACGACACTACGCTGCTGTGCGACCCGGAGCCGGTGGGCTAGGAGTTTACCACACCTGTCCCCCCCTGAATAGAAGGCATGCTTTAGGCGTAAAGTGGCATACTCCGCCCTATCCAGATCCAGTGCCGACAGGAGCTTCCTCGCTGCCTTCAATTGCCTCCAAACTCTCGGAGCCCCTGTACGGCGATGGACCTGCTCAAGCTCCCGGACCTGCGCGGTCAGTTCGTCCCTCTTACGTTGCCGTTCCCTATTTTCGGCAGAGGAGATGGAAATAAATTCCCCCCGGAGGACTGCCTTCAAAGCCGCCCACTGCGTTGCTTGTGACGTGTCGGAGTTGCCATTATGAGTTAGGTAATCCTGTATGACCTCCCCTATGCGCTTCACAACCGACTTTTTATGTAAAAGGGTATCGCGAAGACGCCATGTCCCCCGAGAGGGAGAGGCCACCGGCCACTGGAAAACGCCGGAGACTGGCGCATGGTCGGACAGGGACAGGACCCCAATGTCCACCGCTGTGGCGGCCGTGCGCATTGGTCCACTCACCAGGAGTTAATCCAGCCGCGAGTAGGTGCGGTGTGCATGGGAGAAGTAGGAGTAGTCCCTGTCAGTGGGGTGCATAGAGCGCCAGAGGTCGTGCAAATCCATCTCCGCAATCCGATCCTTCACCGCGCGGGAAAGTTCTCCCGTCTGCGGGGAGCGTTGCGCCGACCTGTCCATAGCAGAGTCGAAAACAATGTTGAGGTCTCCCCCTAGAATAACATGGCGGTCGGGAGAGGCAGTGACGTCCACCAACACCGAGTCCAGGAAACGATCCTGGTGATCATTCGGGCTATAAACTGAGCCAACCGTGAAAGCTATTCCCCCTAGGCGCATGCGATACGCAAGGAGCCTCCCCTTCTGTTCGGCATGCTTGTACAGAACCTCCCCCCTAAAGGAGCTCGCTAAAAGAATGGCTACTCCCGCGGTCTTGGTCGCCGCCGAGGAGAAGAACTGGGTGGGGAACTTGGCAGAGCGCAACCTGTGGCAGTCTCGGGACAGCAAATGAGTCTCCTGCAGGAGGCATATATCCACCTGCGTCCCCTCCAGCAATGATAGGATCGCCCTTCGTTTCACGGGGTTATTCAGACCCTTAACATTAAGGGTCACTACCTTTAAGGACGGCATTCCACTCGGGGCTCAGAAACGCTATGTAGCAAGTAAGGGATCAGCGGGTGGGGCGCATGGGGCAGGCGCGCGGGAAAGGCCAGAACAGGCCAAGCGTGGGTATGGGCAGCATCGGACGGGACCTCCCTAACAACAAAACAACCCTCACAACTCCCCAAAACACACCCATGGCAACTAGCCAAATACAAACTTAAACACCCCATTGTCTCAGTCATGCCCCAAAACGGGCAAGTCCGTAGAAAACAGTTAAGTGGACGTTCAGCCACACACCTCCATCCGCTCCCCCCCGATCCCCGGCCCCAACCCAGCAACGTGAAGCTAAGAACATCTCCCCCCGGAGTGAATTCAGGCCGTCAAGGCCACACTGTTGGAGTCGGCCAAGTCCCCGGCCGCCGCTCTCAGAGCATCAGCCATGTCCGCTCGGATAGTAGGGGAATCGGGACGACCTGCATTCGCTGGCGACTGTCTCCTCGTTGATCTCCGTCGGCTCCATCTCTCCGGGCGTCTCCACGACGGCGTAGCTCCGTCCTCCTCCGTAGCCGTGAGCCCCAGAACCCCACAGATGTCTTGTAGGGAGCGCAGCTGGTGTAGCACCCCGTTCCACCTAAAAATCAGACAGAACGGGTGTCCCCAGGAGTAAGGTGTCTCATGCTCGCGCAGAAAGTCAGTGGCAATCCTGAAGGACCTGCGTTTCTGCAGCGTGATGGCGGACAGGTCTTGGTAGAGCGCTACAGGCCGCTCCCGGAAAGTTAGAGGCTGCTTCCTCCGGGCCTCAGCCATGATGCGCTCTTTCAGCGAGAAGTCAGGCAAGAATGCCAAAATGTCTGGCGGGGGCGCCGATGACTGGCGCTGTCGTCCAACCCTATGTGCTCTGTCAATGCGAACGGGGAAGTCTGCATCTTCCCCCAGGATCTCTCGGAACAGGTCCTGCAGATAGGCCACCAAGTCGGCCCCCTCGTCCGCGGATGGGACACCACGCACCCGGATGTTGTTCCGCCGGGACCTGTTCTCGAGGTCTTCAGAGTGGGCCTGGAGCTCAACACATTGTTCCCGGAGGCGGAGAACATCCTGTTGAAGATGGACTATCTCATCGTCCCGGCGCTGGGCCGCCGTCTCCACCGTTTCAACTTGTTCGCCGAGGCCCTCCACCTCTCTGCGTACTTCACGGACCTCGCTGGCCACTTCCCTCTTAAGCGTTTGAAAGTCTTCCTTGAGGGAGCTGAACAGTTCCTCCATAAAGGACCTCGTGACCGGCGGTTCGCCCCCAGTCGCATCCGCTGAGGCCCGGGAGGACCCCGGCGACGGCTGTGTTCTGTCCCGCAGCTGCTGGGCCGTGCCAAGCATATCCGGCAGGGTGCGGTCCCCCTTCCTCGAACTGCCTCTCCCAGTCATCGTAGTCGCTGCAGTGGACGAGAGGGCACCGGTCCGGTCGCTTCAGGGTTGCCCAGTCGCCGGCGGGCGCCAGATGTGGGGACCGCACTGCAAGCAGGGGTGCTGCGTCACCAGCGACAAAATGGCGGACCAGTCCGGGCCTTGCCAGTCGCGGCGCCCAGCCGGGGCGGTGACCGGGAGCCGAAGCAGGGGGTCCCCCTTCAGCGCTTCCCACAGAAAGTTAGTATAGCAGCAGGGGTGATTGCTAGCGCCCGCCAGCCAAGGGCACAGATGAAGGCCACCAACACCAGTCTTCCGAGGGACAAGATGGCGGCACAGAAAGTTAGTATAGCAGCAGGGGTGATTGCTAGCGCCCGCCAGCCAAGGGCACAGATGAAGGCCACCAACACCAGTCTTCCGAGGGACAAGATGGCGGCAGGGCGGGGTTGGGTAGAGCGGTCCCGGCTGGCGATACTGCCGGGGCCCCCCCGAAACACAGCAATCAAAGGAGTTCCACAGCCAATGCCACCCAGCGTCACAGATGGGCCCGAGTGGTCCGATCCCAGCGCCGAGGCCACCGATTGTCGTTCACGGGGCCGGGGTCTGCACAGCGCAGTGTGTCGCCATCTCTAGTCAGGGGGCCAAAGCGCAAATCACAAATCCAAAGTCTCCGTGCCGCCAAGACCTCGCCCGCAGGGCTCCGCTGTCCTCCGGCACGCGGCGGGTCTGATCCCCTCCGGATCTACAGCTTTCAGCACCAGGCCCAGCCGAGGCGTCTGGACAGCACTGCAGTTCGCTCCGCCTCCCAGGCTCTCCTCCGTTCCTCGATCTTTGACCAAACTTTTAAAGTGCTTCCTCCGAGGCGATCCGGGCCAAAGTAACATCAATGTGCGCGCCAAGTACTCCGCCACACTCCTCTCACTCGCTGAGCATCAGCGGGGGGAGAGAAGCGCAAGAAAGGGGCTCGAGCTGAGCCGGGCCGGAGGAGCTACGGGAGGAAGCGTCTGCTCACCCCGCCATCTTGGCCATGCCCCAGCACATATTTTTTTTAAATAATTTTTTCATATATATATATATTTTTTTTTAATAAAACCAATCATTTTTGATAATTTCACATATGAAAAGCAAGCTGCATCTCTTGCCTATCATATTTAGGCACATTCATTCATAAGCCTAAGCACAGAAGCCTAACTTGGAACATGAAAAGTTTTGCGCCACTTTTTAAAAGGACAATTATTTAACATCAGAACCACGAATATGCTTATAAAAAATAGGCTTTAAGAAAGGAAATCCTTACTTTAAATGTTTTCCTGTTATCCAAAATAATGAACCTGATTTTTGTAACTTTTTAAAACAGCAGTCTGAAATGCAGGATTTTACCCCATACTTGCCCTTTCAAAATCCTAGCTAAATCAACAGCCCTTCCTCTCCGTGGCGTACAATCAAAACAACAGCTGCTGCTAAGCGGCAGTTAAAACACAGCTATGGTAAAACTTTTTTTTTTAGTGTTGAAATGGAAGCAAAGTGACTGTCTATTTAAAACTGAGGCATTTCAATGCATGTTCAATAATATGTGTTTTAGTTCAACAACATCCAATTTACTCAGATGATGTGTTTGCCTGTTTATATCTAACACAATGTATCTAAGGAAGATGTTGTAACATTTTATAATTATTTATTTATTGCAAAAACACACAATTTTCTTTTTTTTAGGCCTAATTTATTCCTATTCAATGTGAATTCTAATTTTATCTTTTAAGCATTGGTAGTTTGTACATGTGCATAGTTGCTTACTCTTATCAATCTAATAGTAACATGTAGTTATTTAGCATATCATATGGTTCCTTTCTGGATTTTTATTTACTTTTTATTTAATATTAATTAAATGACATTTTGCATAACAGACTGATGACACCAAGAAAACACAAACAAACACATGATACAGAAGGGGTCATACACTCAGAACACATGATACAGCGCGCTTAAGAGCAATTATTTCACAAATAGCACAATCGCTATTTACTTACAGACGTATCACTAATGTGAAACCACAAACCACATAGATATTTAAACACATGATTAACCCACAGGTCAACACTTAGGACAGAAACAAAGGACAGCTCACAGACTGTGCTTAAACCAAACCATTTGTAAATACTAGTTGTAAGTCATATTTATAAGAAGCGCTTCTCAATAGTATTCCAAAAGACTGCAAAAAAAACAGCCCAACAAACTGTTTTATTTCCAAGAGGCCAAAATACACTCAATTCACTAGCTTTGTCTGGCAAAACACCCAAAAATCGCTCTGCATTTCTCCATTTATAAAAGTGCGCAGAAAAGGATCCTTGTTTGTATTATTGTCATATTTTAATTCCCCGGGGATACAAAATCACCAAGGAAGATATATGTTTTTATACTAAACCTATTGAGGTATTCCCTCAGGGGAGCCAGCTAATTCACTTCACATCTCACTATGGTACCTCCAAAAAGCAACACATTCGCCGATGTGTGTTTGAAACAGGCATGCCAAAAATAGTGCAAAATATCCAGTATTATAATCAAAGTAGCACTTAAGGTACTCTTGTACTATGTGGCGTTCAAATCAATTCAAAACAGAGAAAAATCTCCTCATTACCTGCCTATATAAATTGCAATTTACATATTACATACATACAAATACAAATATTGGTCAATCATACTAATCCAAAGCCACAGTAAGCGTTACTAAACTACCTTACCAATCTAAGTCAGCAAAAACCAACAGCAAGCGCCGCAGAACGATTCTTACCAAACAAATGGTTGTCCAAATTCTAACTGCCAAGTTCTAAATGACCTAACGGTCTTTTTTAAAATACTCACGCCAAAAAGGTTCTCAGTCAGGAGTGACATCATGTGGAGGATCAAAACCAGGAAGATCAGAAATATACTGGGCTGCAGAAACAGAGAATCCCCAGAATCTCCGTGCACAGAGTACCTCCTTAGTAGAGTCCTGATCTGTCCTCCACAGTAGATTTCTGTCTCCTGATAAGATCAATCCTTAGATAGCCACTTCTCTGATGAGGTCCACGTTGGAGCGCCATTTGTAGAAAATAGAAACCTTCTCAGGGGTCCCACTGATACTTGGTCCTTTTAAACCAACAAAGAAGAAATTGGCACAGAAGCTGATATATAAAAGTAACACCTTTATTAACCTCAAATGAGGGAGACTGCGTCACACAGAAGCCTTAGCAACTGAATGAGGCAGTCTCAGGAGTACAGAAAACAGAGGCCTTATATATGCTCAGGGTTACATAGTCAGCATAAGACCAAGGGGCAGTCCTGGCACATGTAAGCATGCAAAATGACTAATATGGGCATACAAGATCTGCTTGCTCAACAAAGTGGGAGGAGAGTTACTTCTCCATACAGCAGCAAAAATAGCCTGACAGTTCTACAAGAAGAGCAGGTGGATTCTACTAGCTAGGCCCTTCTGAGCATGTGCGAAGGTGGACGATGCTAAATATAGTTCGTTTCTAGGCAGATTACAAGAGCAGTCAACACTGAGGGAGGACAGAGCACATGGCGAGCACGTGGCAGCACATGGCAAACAAGATGGCTGCCAGAAATACAAAATGGCTTTCAGCTCATGCTAACAAATCCCTGCAATATTTAACAACAGCTAGCAGTTGCAGCTTGAAAGACATATTGTTGCTTTAGAAACACACTTATCTTGAATATGATCACATTAACACGGTGCTAATATACATCATATTTAATTTTAATTTAATTTTGGGTTTATATAGCGCTAGAATCGACTCCTGGAGGAGTATCTCTGCGCTTCAACCGCTGGGGAACCCGTCCTGGCTCACCCTGAGAGATGGTCCCTAATGGGTATCTCTAAGGTGCGACCAAGCATCCCCGGCGGTCTGGGGGGGCCATTGTGAAGATGAGGCAAGCTAATGCCCAGAGTTGCCGAGTGTGGTCCCTGACTGGAGTAGGCACCGAGGCGAGAATTATCGAGCCCGCTGACCCTGGTCCACGACCCTGCCGCGTTGGGAATCGAACCCTGGTCCCGGGCCGTCCTCTGCTTACGGGTCTGCCGCCTCTAACCAGTGAGCCACACCACTCCACTTAAGATTGTACTTGAAGCATTTAAGGCAGCTGTCCAAATTAGCATTGGCCTGACATGGTTTATAGCCAATTCACTGGGGAAAAGTGAACAATACAATTCCCAGAAAGGAAATTGCTACTGGCTGTAAAGCTATGCAGGTCGACAGTATTAGTAACGCAACACACTGCATTAAAAATAAGGATTCTGATTGACTTTCCCCAAAGTCAGACAAAGAAATGTGAAATATTCATGTGTCTCAATTTACTTCATTTAACTTTTGAAAAAACACATTTGGGCCTACAAACATCACATGTAAAGTCCAGTTTTTGCGAAGATTCTTTTACTACTTCACTCAGACTCGCCAAGAAGGGACACATGGGTGATACTGCCTCATGCTTATATTGATGTGAATGCTTGGCATGCTTCATGGCTCCCTCTCTCTGAGTCTGCGAAGAGTCTTGGGCCTACAGTTCTTTGACCGGGCTGGGTAAGGAGAGGCAATGGCCTGTAGTATCAGGCAGCAATTATAGCTCAGCCCGAGCAGATGGACGGCCACAGCAAACCTTTTTTCACTCCTGGGTCTCTTACTTTGGCTGGCAAATAGCAGTGGCATTGAATAGTTAAATACTTTGTGCGAATAACACTACTTTTCAGAAACATTACTAAACAATGTAGTATTACATGACAACAGACCACCATGATTTTGTAAATGAGAAACAAGAAACCTCTGAAAGTAGGGTCAGATTTCAGAAATGTTATGACACCTTTCAAAACGCTATTCAAATGCTGATCACTTAACGTAATATTAATAAGGTCACTCAAGCATGAAGAGTTTCAAACTGCCCCTATTCTTTTACATTTAGGGGCAGAATTACAATTACTGGCGCATCCCTGCATATCGGCAAGGATGCGCCAGTAATTGTGCGCCGCAGCTCCGCCACCCATGATGCGCCTCATTTACAATGCGGCGCACCATGCGGCAAAAACGGCACAGATGCGTCACGCATCTGTGCCGTAAAAGCGGCGCATTGCTGGAGTTGCGTCGCAAGGGCGACGCAGCTCCAGTAATGATCAGGGGGACCCTATGTGTACAATGCTGCGTCAATCCTTACGCCTGCATCAAGCAGGCACAGGGTTTTGACGCAGCATGGGCCCAAAAGTGACTGAGTGAAATTTCGTAGATTTCACTCAGCTACTTTTGGGAGGCGTTCCTGTGCAGGAACGCCTCCCCCTGCGATGGTACTCCTCTTCTGGCACAGGGCTTTACAACGTGACACATCTGGGAGATGCGTCACGTTGTAAATACCCCGCACCATGGTGCATCTTTTGCGCCGCCGCTGCGTCACAAAAGTGACGCAACAGCGGCGTAAATGCGGCGCAAGGGGCTTGTAAATCTGCCCCTTAGTACTTTGAAAATTCTGCCAAAAAATACCTTCCCTCCAGATAACCGGATGTGATGTAAGTGGGGGGGTGCTGTCAGTGCAGCGAGAGGGCATACGTGGCCAGACAGCCTTAGAGGGGCCTAGTGAAAGCTCCTGGTTAGTGCTTGCTGACATTATAAGATTAGCACCCCCTCCCTTAGAAATCTAAAGCTTAAAAAAAGTCCAGGAAGGTACACAGTGGGCAGAATTTGTTTTTTTAACCTTTAAGCGGGGTAGATTTGCTTTTAGGTTGAACAGTTTTCTCTACTTAGCCTTGACATATCTGCAGATTTCTGAGCCTTTCTTGACTACTGACATATTTTATCAGGCACTTTAGGTTAGCGAGGTTGGGTAAATGCATCACAGATTGCTGCTCTTCGGCCCATTCAGCCACATATATTGTTTCATAACATTATGACATTAAATGACATCCTTTAGGCTCCGCTTTACCTCTGATCATAATCTATTCCGAAGTTCTAAAAGGTGATTCTCACAAGAGACTAGTGGAAACACACCTGGACGAACAATTAGCAGTCCCGCCTGTGCCGGAAGTTTCAGCAGCTACATGTGTCAGAGGCCAAAAGGGCTGACAGAGGGAGCACAATCTGGTTGGGTCATGGGAAAGATACAGTGTATTCCGTATGCCTTGTCACCATAACAACAAGTCCTCCATGCCCTTCATAGCTCTCTAGTTTTATTGAAAGGACTACAATTTATGAACTGCAAATAACAAAAGGATCTTTGTGTTAATCAGAATCCCATTTACCCATTTACATTAAATAAAAAATCTGTCATCTTCATGTTACATAATGTGCTTTGCAGGAGACAGATTGACTCTATGCTACGTAGATTAAAAACTGGGATTAGACAAAACACGGATCTCTCCAGCAAGATATACACTGTGAATGTTAGACGACCACTTGCGTTTCACCTTTATCAGTGTAAATCTGAAAGCCAGTAAAAAAGAGAAGATTGTGATTAGAATCCATTAGACAGGGCTGTTGATTATCGTGGGCTGTAACTTTGGCAGTGCCTGATACAAGTTGAAAAGTCACAGTGGGGACTGGTCTTGAAAACGAGTAGCTATTAACACAGGTGCCCGGTTAACCCCCTCCCAGTATCTGTATATTAAATTGAATTTAGATTCATCCTTAAAATGGTTTCTGAAGACTATTTCTGCATAATTTGAGAGGTGCAACTTTGGGCTGATTTTTGGGTTGACACTGGTCTGCGTTGGGATGAATGTGGGCTTATACTTGAGCGTCTTTAGGTTTGGGACGGGTCTCAAAATCTGGTAACACTGTTCGATGCGCTGGGGAAAAACAAGATGGCACTGGTGCATCTTACAAGAGATGCTCTGCAGCACAGACACGCAGGCCGAGAACAGCCTACATGCAGTGGTAATATAGGCCGAAGTCGAATGCAAAGCGCTCAAGCAGAAGGAGTCCGTGGGCTAGGGGGAGTGCCCCCTTTCACAGGGTTGGGACAAATTATTATTAGCATTCCGGTCCAGCGCCAAGGTTTTTTCCTTTCCTCCCTAGACATGCCGTACAGCGCAGCAACAGCAACAGCAACACCATCTCACATCTGCTGCTCGGCTACAGTGACGTCATCAACAATAAACCATTCAAATGTCCATTAGTGCTGCGTAATCACACTGCTGTCAGTCTGTCCATGGGGTTAACCCTCACATCCTCTATTGGTCTCCTGACTTTCTCTCAGCTACTGGGCTCATCTAGAGAAGGCATCTTTGAAATGTTCCCAGTTAACTGGGGCTTTGAGGCGGGAGCATTGCCTATCATATACCAAGTCAGTAGCACCTGCTCTTAAACTGTACAGATGCAAGGCTGTGAGTAGTGCTCTTTATGGGGCAGAGCTGTAGGGCACAGCAAATGCAAATACTCTCTCAGCAGTGGAAAGAAAGTTCCTTAGGAACATGTTCTCCCTCCCCCAAAGTACCCCTCTCCTCACTCTGAAACTTGACCTGGGCATCAAGTCTATCAATGACCTTGTGAGGCTTCGCCCATTGCTGTTTTGGTACAGATTGGTTACCACCCCCGATCTGCCACCATATGCAGCATCCTTTAGCAAGGTCTCTGCTTTGGA
This sequence comes from Lissotriton vulgaris, assembly GCF_964263255.1. Lineage (NCBI taxonomy): Eukaryota > Metazoa > Chordata > Amphibia > Caudata > Salamandridae > Lissotriton > Lissotriton vulgaris. The sequence goes on along the minus strand of NC_141698.1, from coordinate 272,156,900 downwards.
TACTACCATAAAGAATGGGTGGATTAAACTTGTAGATATCCTTTGGTCAAGCATCGGCCTGCAAAAAGAAGATACCGTTCACTCACCCTACTATTCTAGAGGGCAAGAAAAGCTATTGCACTGGGCATGGGTTGGGCAGAACAATTTTCTGAAAAGTCAACATGGCTGCCTAACAGACGCTATCAATGACTTGAAAACTAATTGCCAACTAGAAAGCTACCTTGATATCGTCAAGGTGCCTGCGGACAGGAAACTGTACACTCAGTTCAGACATGGCAGTCTATCCATCAACGCCTTTACCAACTCTTGGCTGATAAACAAATCCCAACCCAAGGACTGTCCTTCATGTTCATGCCCACAAGAAACAATAGGCCATGTTTTCTTTGCCTGCACAGTTTATGCGAAACCAAGGAGCAAATGGTTAGCTCCTGTGTGCAGACAATTAGGGACAGTATCTCCAAAGATACTTTGTGCATATTAAAGTCAGACGCCAAACCTCTCTTCGCCTGCACAATTGCAAAATTCTTAAGCCATTTCTGGGCGATTAGAAGGAGGGAGCTGTTAACACCGTTGTCTGGCCTCGATTGATAAAATGGAAACTGTAATGACCAGACAAGAGAGGTGTATTTCCCAATATTGTTATTTTTATTGTAAATAGCTGTTTTTATGGCAATATTTTATCTATTTTAATCTTTTAATCTTTTTCATTGCAAATATAGAATATGAGCAATACCAAGGGACAAGGGGCAACCATGTTTGATGTATTATCTGTAGGCTTTTTTGATAACCGTTCTATACATTAATTGATAATGCACTAGCACTTTAATCCTATGGCTCCATCGCCACCCCTGAAATTGTTAGAGACAACTTAATAATGACTTACTTAGGATTTGTAACTGCTAAGCCCTCCCCTATGCCGGTGTACTATGTTAACCAGAGCAACTTTTTATCTCCCAAATTGCTCTTTTGCCTCTTGAATATCTCTTTCTGCTTAGAATGTCTTAATCATGATTTGTGTGGCTGTATCTTTTATGGTTTTGTCAGCCGAAATAAAGAAAATTTGATTGATTGATAAAGCAACTAGTGGGCAGCATTGGGTGGGCTCTAGGCCAGCTTGTAAGACAAGCATTTACAATGCAATAGGTCCCGCAGCATTAAAGTTTGAGTTATTGGCATTGTGTATGACAATGCGTTGCATAACATTTTTAGCAAACTTTGAATTGGTGAGCAGTGAGAGTGTGTGCAAGAGTATGCTGTTCGTGAAAGCAGTGTGGTAGAGAGTGCAGGAATTTGCGTGACCTGAGCAATGTGGATGATGCACCTCACGCACATACATCACACAGACCCACACACCTGGTGCACCAAGGCTGTTCACGAGCATTCACCCAAACAGATGGCGTTCTGTCTGGTTCCGATAATAGCATCCTTTAGCACGCACCCAACACTTGCGTTTCACAAGTGTGTGCACTTACAGCATGCCGCCTTCGGACTCTTAACAAGTGTGTGGCTGCACGGGCGGCGTGCGTGACCTGCCATAATTGTGCAGAGAATTCTTTCAAGTCGCCACCCGAAATACTAGTAGAAATGGAAGGAAGGGAGCAATTACGCAGAAGCGTGTGAGTATTAGTCAGTGTGCACTAAACTATTCATCTGTTGCAGCCTCAGGGCGGTAGAAGAAGCAAGCCGTTCATTGGCTGACTCTAAATAGGCTCTAGCCTTAGAAGACGGGCACAAACTCGCCATCCCTGATTACACAAGAGCATGCACTAGGAACCACACATCTTGTTTTTTTTGTATTGGAGTTTCTTAGATTGTTGGAGAGATTATATTCAGATCAGTGGCACGGAGAGATGTTCAATAAATGCCTATACATACACACATCTTGCGTGAGTGTGAGAACACACCCCAAGCATCCTTCGGGGGTTCGATGATGTGTGCTGACACAGGTGGAGTCTAGGGGTACTCCCTTCATCCGTCCTTTAATCTAGATTGATTGTACACACACCTGCGTTCCGGGGTTGTCTATGAGGCTGTTCTCACTCACTTTGCATCCATGAATGATTCTTTAGGAGTACACGCTCACCCGCTCATTATAATTCCTTTGTTCACAAGAGGGTGAAACCTGCCCAGCATCAGTCACTTGCACCGAACACTCTGCCTCCCCTCTGCCCCGAGCGTGCGGGTGTATGAGCGCTACCCTCTGTTCTCGTGAGTGAACGCTCACCACGTGAGTATCCTGGTGCAACGTATGAGTTGAGTTCACAACTGCCATGGAGAGGGTGTACTCACACAATCAGCCGCCCAATGCTCTTCATGTGTGCGTTCACACACGCCTTGAATCGTGCCATTCACACGTGAACTCCTCTGTGGCTGTCACATGTGCGTGCTCTTACACAAAACACCCCCAAATCCTCTGTGGGTGAGCACTGCATACATACATCCGCCTAAAGTCATTGCTGTGTGAACAAACACATGTACTGTTGTTAACGAGTGTGTTCTCACTCATTGACATCCCATTGTCCTCAGAGTGTGTGCTCATACACAAAAAATCAGTGTTTCCACGAGCATGAGGTCACACTATCATCCGAGAGGCTCCTCAACCGAAACGTGAGCTCACACCCTGCACACCCACGAGTCTGTAGTGACAGTATGTTCATGCTGATCGTCTAGGAGCACATACGAGTGTTTGTTCACGCTCAACATACAAGGGCATGCAGTGAGTGTCTATTGACAAGCTGAGCATCTACACATACTTAACGAGTGTGTAATCACACAAAGATCATCAAACAGCCCATTGTGAGCGCCTGCACACAGTGAATACTCAAAAGAGTCTGTACGGAGTGTATGAGACACACTGGTCGTTGTTAATTAGGTAGTTCACACAATAAGCATCTAAAAGCTCATATAATGAGTGTGAGCTCACGAGTTGCACATCCACAGCAACTGTAAATCAGCAGGCTCACCTAGTGAACATTCCATTGTTCTTGGGTGTGTATTCACACACGAGCACCTTGTGTTCTCTTCCCGCATACTCAAACCCAATACAAATACTGTGGTCCAGAGTTGAACATACTAGTGTTCTCTGCAACTGAGTGCGCATGCACACACACGCGCGCACGAGCGCAAACCAAGAAGCCTAAGAGCCCCTTGGGAATGTGCGTTAAGGACCCAGGTAGAACCCCCCTGCGCGGCGCACCCCTTGTCTATCACTCGCCTTACAAGGTATGCCAGCCAAGCCTCACTACCAGGGAAGGCTACAGCAAAACATCACTTGAACGGAGCTCGACGCGCGGCTGCACTTTGCTGAAGTGGCACTTGTCGTCCGTCGTTGAACAACAAAGACAGGGCATCGAGGCACATGGCCAATATAGCAGGCTACGGCATGCCCTGTTCAGCTCACCAGAAGATGCTTGAAGGGAGGCGGGGGGACACATCTCACCGGCATGTAACGAACCCAGACAGGCTCATTATGAGCAATGAAACCCAAGGCTACTGTTACCTCCCTCGCTGGTCTGTAAAAGATTAATGTTGCAGGCAAAGCATGCTGTTAAAACCATCTCTGCTGAAAGGTGGCTGGGCGTAGAGGTCGAAACAGGAGAAGAAATTAAAAGTGGCTCCGGGTTTGGTTGCGAGGCAAAGAGAAGGCAGTTAAAATCCCCAAATCACCATTTGAATAAACCGTGTGATCTTGGGCAAATTACTTCACCTTTCTGTGAATAGGCGGTCTTAACGGCTATGTATACACTGCTACATGAACAAGACGTGAGCGATACCGAAACCTTCCATGGGGCGGGACTTCCCTCTTCGGAAGCCCGTGCACGCGCCCACGGAGTGCCACGGAGAGAAGCAGTGCTGGTGACGCGGGGCTCCCATGCCCGAGGGAGAGCCCCGCGGAGGCTGCAGAAGTCCAGAATGGCGGTAAGTGGCGCTTAGTTGTAGGGGGAGGGGAGGTGCGCTTGTGTGTGTGTGTGCGCGTGTGCCTGTGTGTATGTGGGCGGCGGGGGGGTCTCTATGTGTGTGTGCGTGCATGTGTGTAGGTCCGCTCGTGTGTGTGTCTCTGTGTGTGTGCGGCGGGGGGGGCAGGGGTCTATGTGTGTGTGCGTGTGTGTAGGTGCGCTTGTGTGTGTGTCTCTGTGTGTGCGCATGCGTGCAAGGGGAGGTGTGGCTGTGTGGTACGGCTTTCCAGGAGAGGAGACAGGAGCTGGCCTCAGCGAGCGCGTTCGCGTGCGCGTGGCCCGCTCAATTCCGAGCGCGTGGCCAGCTCCTGTCCCCTCTCCTGGAAAGAAGAATCCCTAACAATAGGTCTCTGGTGAGACCACGCTTCGCGCGGTTCAACGCCACGAGACCTAAAAACAAAATGTCTCGCAAACGACATCACATTCAGTGTCTCAGACGAAACCTAAAAACATTCAACGGAACACAATGAACAGTGCTATCCGCCTTGTAACATTTTATCCTTGTTACCTAGGTAGCAACCCACGTTTGCAGTCCATTACAGATGACAGGAGGCGGCAGTATCACGACAAGTTACCCTTACTCTAGTCATTATCAGTGTTTGTAGAGGATAAAGGGAACTTATAAGTAGTGATGCCAAGATTGCCTAAGCAATGAGTCCAAATGATTTGTAAAGAAATTTCTGACTTAGAAAACTATAAAAAAATCATTATACATGAAACCTTCCCTGTGACTGTGAGCGAGAGAGGGTAAAAGGACACACTTAAAACCAGCAGGGTTATGTTGTGCCAGGTAGTCAACTGTCATGCAACTCTTAAAGGGACTCAATACCTATCAACGGATCCTAATAAAGGGCTCACTTATAGTTCAGCAACTGACCTGTCGGCCTTCAGTGCAGCTAAGATCCCACCTGTAGCTGGTTAGTCCAGGACCGCCCAACAAAGTTAGGAAGCACATCTGCTTACCTGGGACAATTTTGCTGAAAATACCCCTGATAACAAGGTGGGAGCACTTTTGGCACATTTGTAAAGAGATCTGTGTTAAATCCATTGTTCTTTTGCTCACCATGCCACCCCAGTTTGGACCCAGCTGTATGCAAATCAGTCCTGACCTGAATTTATTTTATTTATTTATTTTAAAAGATTTATATAGCGCTAGCCTAACCCGTGGGTAACAGAGCGCTTTACATATACAAAGAAAAATTGCATTGCATAGCAGGACATAAGGATGCAAAAAGCTAAAGCAAAAACATAATAATTAGGCATACAGTGCAGGGGAGGGAGAAGAACGCAGGTGGTTTAAACAGTCAGATAACCACCTATCCTTGATGGGCATGTGAGAGGGGAGTCATCTAGGTTATTGAAGTCTAGGGTACTTGACTTGGTCGGTAAAGTATTTTTTGAGGAGAAGGAGTTTCAGGTCCCTTTTGAAGCTGGAGAAGGAGGGGTTGCATCTGAGGTCTCTAGGGAGTGTGTTCCACATCCTGTGTACTTTACCAAAAAAGGATTGGCACTGGGTTGGCTTCTTTTTCAATTAAGGAGGGATTAGGAGAAGTGAGTTGGAGCTTCTCAGAGTTCTGGATTTTCCTGCTTTGACCAGTTTGCTGTTTAGGTAGTTGGAGTATTGTGAGTGAAGGGTTTTGTGCGTGATGCAGGCCAATTTGTAAATACATCTACCTTCCATGGGAAGCCAGTTGAGGGTTGGTGTGATATATTCAAATCTTTTTACACCAGTTATGATTCGAGCTGCCATGTTAAGGACTGATCTTAGTGGGGCTAGGTGAGCTTTTGGTGTACCTGTTAGGATGGTGTTCTCATAGTCCAGTTTAGAGAGGACTAGGGATCGTACTATAGTCTTGAGGTCATCTTGGGGAATGAAAGGTTTAATTTTCTTGAGGTGTTTTTGTGAGTAAAGCGCACCTTTTGCAGAGTTTTTGATGTGTTCTTTATTGATAGGTTCTTGTCCAGGGTAATGCCTAGTGACTTTACCGAGTCGGATCGGACAAGTGAGCAGTTTAGGGCATCAAGATTCTTGAGCCAGTCTTGGATAGGTCAATAGTTACTTTTCGGAGGGAACAGTATTAATTCAGTTTTGTCTGAGTTCAGCTTTAGGTGGTTAACGTTAAACCAATTTTGGATCTTGGTAAGTGTGCCATTGAGGTGTTGGATGTCACTGGGTGATTTGATTTTGTAATAGATTTGGGTGTTGTCAGCATAAAGGTGGTATTTAACTCCTGCTTGTTTCAGAATGATTGTGAGGGGTTCCATGAAGAAGTTGAAGAGTGACGGTGAGAGGATCGAGCCTTGAGGGACCCCCAGTGTGACTCGTGTTGGCATTGAGAGGCAGGACTTGATTTTAATTTGTTGCAAACGGTGCTGAAGGACGGGAGTGAACCATTTTAGTAGTATGCCATTGATGCCAGAGCACTTCTTCAAAGTCTCAAGTAAAGCTGGATGATTTATTGTATCAAATGCGCAGGATAGGTCAATAAGGATGAAGAGACAGGCCTCACCTTCATCTAAGGCTCTGTGGATATCGTCTGAAATATTGAGCATAGCTGTTTCGGTGCTACAACCTTTCCTGAATCCCGATTGAAAGGTGTTGAGGAGGTTGAAATCATCAATGTGTTTGTTAAGTTGTTGTAGAACACACTTCTCCAGAGTTTTGGCTAGGAAAGGGAGGTTGGAGATAGATCTGAGGTTGTTGAGATCGTTAGGGTTGTCCTCTGGTTTCTTGAGTATGGGTGTTATTTGTCCTAGTTGAAAGGAGTCTGGGACGCAGCCTAATGTGAGAGAGGAATTGATGATTTTTGTCCAGAAAGGGGAAATGATGTGGTTGAGTGTTTTTACTACTGTGGATGGGAGGGGGCCCGTAGTGTGGGAAGAGGGCTTTAAGGTTGCAATTATATTGAAGACCTCATTTTCTGACATGAGTTCAAAGTTCGACAAATTGGCATCATTTTTCTGTTGGAAGCAGACCTGGTTGTCCTTGGTATGAATTTGTTCTGTTTGGTCAAGGGTGGTTAAAGGGGGGCAGGATGTGAGGGAAGGAGGGTTTGAGGTTTGTATGAAGGATTGTTTAATTTGTGTGACTTTATCTGTGAAGAAGCTGGCGATTTTTTCGCATCGATCCTTGGTGGCTTTTATTTCATGTGGGGATGTGCCGTTTGTTTGACTTTTAACAATATTGAAGAGTTCTCTCTGAACAGTACAGTACAGTACAACCGAACTGCCAAGTGAGGTCCTCCCTGGACCAGAAACAAGAGCTGAGCAAAAACGTGGCAGAGATGACCCTGGGGCTGCTCCCTCGGACTGACAGGTTGGCATGCAGGAGCATGGAACCACTAATGGCCCGCATCTTAGCCTGGACTCCGATCAGCACTGAAGACACCATCCATCACGATGAACTCCATTCACTCCGGATCTCCGACTGACCCATGCCCTCACCACGTCTTCAACAAGGCCGACGCTGTCATCGCACCCCACCTGCGTGACATCATCAACACCTCCTTCGACTCCGCCACCTTCCTGGAGCGCTGGAAGCACGCCGAACTCAGCGCCCTACTCAAGAAGCCATCAGCCGACCCCACCGACCTCAAGAACTACCGGCCCATCTCGCTGCTCCCGTTTCCTGCAAAAGTCATCGAGAAGACCGTCAACAAGCAGCTGGCCGCCTTCCTCAAGACGAATGGATCCCTCGACCCCTCACAGTCTGTCTTCCGGGCCAACCACAGCACCGAGACCGCCCTGATCGCAGCCACCAATGACATCCGAGCTCTGCTCGACAACGGAGAAACAGCAGCCCTCATCCTCCTAGACCTCTCCGCGGCCTTCGACACTGTCTGCCACCATACCCTAGTACAGCGCCTCAGCAACGTCGGAATCCAGGAGAAGGCACTGGAGTGGATCACCTCCTTCCTCGCCGGAAGGACACAGAGAGTCCGCCTCCCTCCGTTCAGTTCCGTAGCCTCCGAAGTCATCTGCGGCGTCCCTCAAGGCTCCTCGCTCAGTCCAACCCTCTTCAACGTCTACATGAGCCCCCTCGCAAACATCGCACGCCAGCACAACCTCGACATCATCTCCTACGCCGACGACACCCAGCTGATCCGCTCCCTCACCAACGACCCCGCCACCGCCAGAGCCAACCTTCACGAAGGGATGAAAGAGGTGGCCGGATGGATGAAGAACAGCCGCCTGAAACTGAACTCGGACAAGACGGAAGTCCTCATCCTGGGATCCTCACCCTCCGCCTGGGACGACTCCTGGTGGCCCCCCGCCCTAGGCAGCGCACCCAAACCAACAGACCACGCACGCAACCTGGGCTTCATCCTGGACTCCTCCCTCTCCATGACCAGACAAGTCAACGCTGTCTCCTCGTCGTACTTCAACATCCTGCGCATGCTTCGTAAGATCTTCCGGTGGATCCCCACCGAGACCAGGAAGATGGTCACCCAGGCCCTCGTCACCAGCCGGCTGGACTACGGCAACTCCCTCTACGCCGGAACCACCGCCAAACTCCAGAAGAGACTCCAGCGGATCCAGAACGCCTCAGCACGACTCATCCTGGACATCCCCCGTCGCAGCCACATCTCCGGACACCTGAGAGACCTGCACTGGCTCCCGGTCAACAAGAGAATCACCTTCCGACTCCTCACCCACGCACACAAAGCCCTTCACAACCAAGGCCCAGGATACCTCAACGGCCGCCTCAACTTCTACGCTCCCGAACGCCAGCTTCGATCGACCGGCCACGCCCTCGCCGCCGTCCCCCGCATCCGAAGAGCCACCACGGGGGGACGGTCCTTCTCCTACCTCGCCGCCAGGACTTGGAACTCCCTCCCGACCCACCTCCGCCTGACCCAGGACCACCTCGCCTTCAGGAAGCAACTCAAGACCTGGCTGTTCGAGCAGTAGCGGACCCCCCCCCCCCCCCCCCCCCTAGCGCCTTGAGACCCTCAGGGTGTGTAGCGCGCTATATAAATGCTCTGATTGATTGATTGATTGACACAGCCTGAGATGGATGCATGTTTGAAGGACCATCAGCAGCAAGCTGCGGGTGAGTTTTCTGGGAAGGATGACTTTGGTTGTGAGCGACTGCATGTATTCCAAGCCTGAGCCAGTGCTGAGCTCTGTGATGTTGCTAGTGTGATGCAATGGCTTGTAAGTGACCTCTGTGTTGGGTGCAGCTGTCATGCATTTTCGCTACATGTACTTTCTCATGTCATTGATATAATGGCCCTTGACATTGCATTCTGAGTTGTGGCCTTATGGCATTGGATGCATTGGGGGAGTCAGGCATGGCCCATGGCAGTGAACGGCAGTGTGCCTCATCTGAGTGTGCTTACATCAATGTGTGCAGTGCTTGACCTCAAAATTGTAAGAACTACACATCTGACACCAATGTGCAACTGTAGTTGTGCCCCAAAGTACGACATGGTGGATGGCATGAGCTCATGGGCATTGCTAACTTTTATTTAGGAGTCTGTATCTGTGTTGTCACCTTATGGTGACTCCAAATGTGACTGTGACAACATGTTGGGAGGTACATCTTTTTCAACCACAGAGACCTAGGAATGCTCAGAGGTATCTGTATGTCTGGTAACACATAGGCACGGGCAAGCTATTTGGCTGTGTGGAGATCACATGGGTCAATTATGCCAAGTTTACATGATACCATGCAATTTTTGACTTTGGAAATAAGGTTGCAGAATGTGACTGCACAGGGTGGTGTGCAACATGGGGGTATCATGATCTTGTTTTGTGCTTTGATTGCATATGATGTTTGTGTGAATGGCACTAAACTGAACCTACGTCTCTGTCTCTTGCAGCATCTACTGAGGGCACAGAAGGACAGGGGACGGACACCAGTGGTGAGGCATCAGGCACTACTGCTACAGATGAGTACACTGACACTGATGTGACCAGCTCCTCAGAGGGGGACAGCCCTCCACATTCACCCTCCCACACTGTGTCTCACGGCAGCATGACTCCACCTCCACATGCCACCACACCACCCAATACAAGCAGCCCTCCGGCTCCCAAAGCCACTGATACCTCTACCTCAGCTGGTCCTCTCTCTCCCTGGTCCAGTCCACCAACTGGCCCTGACACTCAGCAACCTCCCAGTCCGACTGATAGCCAAGTCTGAGTCAAAGTCCCCCTCACACACCTGTTTCTCCCACAGCGGTGCCTGGACTGCCAATTGTTATCCCCCTAGCTATGTTGCTGACCATGACAGTGTACAGTCTCACCCATTCCCTGTGCAGCCTCTCATGCACACATGTGCCTACTTTGAACTGTGGACTGGCCAATGACATTGCTGTTCATCACTGTTGATGCCCATTCCCTGTGCAGGTTCTCATGTACCTACTTTGAACTGTGGATTGGCCACTGGCCCTGCTGTTGGTTACTATGGATTCCCATTCCCTGTGCAGTTTCTCATGCACATATGTACTTTGTTATACGTTGTACTGGCCACTGGCCTTGCTTTCTATCACTTAGAGTGCCCATTCTCTTGGCAGCCTTTCATGCACACACGTGCCTACATTTAACTGTGGACTGGCCACTGGCCTTGCTGTTTATCACTCAGGATACCCATTCCCTATGCAGGTTCTCATGTACCTACTTTCAACTGTGGACTGGCCAATGGCCTTTCTGTTTGTCACTTAGGATGCCCATTCCCTGTGAAGGTCCTCAAGCACACATGTGCCTACTTTGCACTTTGTACTGGCCACTGGCTTACTGTTCATCACTGTTGCTGCCCATTCCGTGTGCAGTTTCTCATGCACACATGTACTTTGTTCTACGTTGTACTGGCCACTGGCCTTGCTGTTTATCACTTAGGATGCCCATTCCCTGTGCAGGTTCTCATGCTCACATGTACCTCCTTTTAACTGTGGACTGGCCAATGGCCTTGCTGTTCATCACTGTTGCTTCCTATTCCCTGTGCAGGTTCTCATGTACCTACTTTGCCCTTTGTACTGGCCAATGGCCTTGCTCCTGTCTACCTTTGATGCCTATCTGTGTAATATGTAATAAAGACAGTTACTCCTGTTGGCTGCTTTATCAATGTCCTTGCTAAATACATGGTTTGCTTTATGGCTATGGTTTAATGTGACACATGCTCGGTATGCCAGCTTTAGCATTGCCAATGGCTTGTTTCACTTTTTCAGAGTTTGGCAGAGGTGACAGGCACTTCAGTTCTTCTTGACTCTGAGGCTTGGGGATGCACTGATGGTTGTTTGTGATGACCTACTGTCATCCTAATCATTCTACGGTCAGGTTTGCTAAATTGTACACATCATGTTTGGATGCACTGCCAGCACAGAGAGGATTCCATCCACAAGATTGCAGGCAGGCTACCCAGGGACCATCATATCTGTGTGATCTTGCTTGATGTGTGGACAGCAGTGTTGGTGTATGGTCACCCTGTGATGGTCTGTCTTTCTAGTCACATGGGTACATTTGAATGTGTGCACTTGAGAGGTCATGAAGCATGCAGTGTGAAGGGGTGACTTTGTCAGTAGTGTTGATGTATGTGTGCCCCTGCAATGGCAACTTCACACATGTGTCACTCAGGAGCTGAGTGCCTGGTAGTTTGATTTCTCAGCCCTTTGCTTGTGATTATGTGCACATGTGGTAGTTGTAGGTTGGAAATGTGCAGTGTGTTGTGGTGTCCTTGCACTCCTGGGGGACACCTACTTGTTGTTGCTGCCAGTTGTGAGTATGCAGAGTATGTGACAGCCAAGTCTGTGTTATGTTTTGTTGATCAGCCATGTGTCTTGTTACTGTTTGTGCTCACTGTGCAGACCTGCTCACCCACACTTACAATGTATCGGAGTTTCCTAATGCATTGCTGTCACTTGAGCCATTTTTGGCTCCAGTACAGTATGTGGGATGTGGAGTTATACCATCCCCTAGCTTTGCTTCTGATGCCTACCCATTGTGAGTGACGCCTTCATGTATTTGTGTGTAGTACACTCCTGACCTGTCCACTACTGACGTACACACAACTTCACTCTCATGTCACCTATCCCCTTTGGTTGGCAGTGTGTGCGCCTCCCCACCACTTACTTCTTTTGTTACACCATGCTTTGTGGTGCTGATCTGTGCACAGGACCAATGTGCCACTCATGACAGTTTCCCAATTAGTAATGTGTGATTTTCTTGTACTGTTTTGCAGTCATTTTTGCTCAAGTGCACTGCAACTGTTTGTGCTGCATAGTCCTCGGGTCATGTTGTTTGCAGCTGGGTGTCCCTGAGTTGAGCATATGTGGGTGTTGGGTTAGCTGTATGTGTGTTTGCTGAGGTTCTGCTACCCTTCCTGAGTGTGATGTTGTCTGTGTGCTGTGCTGATTTGTGCTGGGGGAGTACATGTTGTGGCACTGAGATGTGTGTGCTACTGGGATCTATGACGTTACAACGCAGGCTATTACAGCGCCTGCTGTTACAACGCGGTTTTTACATCGCATACCATTACAACGCATAGTGTTTTTAGGCGCTGGATAGTGAATTATTTAATTTACTATTCCAACTCCAGTCCCGTGGATAGTAGGGAAGGTGTTGGATAGTAAATTAAATATATTCCCTATCCTAAAGCGCCCCCCAGCGCAATGCGTTGTAATGGTTTGCGTTGTAATGGTTGCGATGTAATGGTAGTGCGTTGTAATGCTTGCGTTGTAAGTGATGTTTCCCGTGCTACTGATTTGGTTGTTGTGCACACACTGCTTGTTGTGCATGCAGTGCTGTGAGTGTATGTTGCCTTGTACTTGCCTGGGGTGCATCTTCTGATGTGCAGCTGAGTTTGCAATGTGATGGATTGGCATGTGCATCTGGTGTGTTTTTGTTGTGGATGAATGCAGTTTTTGGCCTTTGTTGGCTCTTTCAGTTGACAGATGCTCTGTGTGTGATATTTTATTTGCATGACATTGTGTGTGAGTAGTTTGTGCATTGTGATACATTTTGATGTGTGTTGCAAGTGTAGTGTGCATTACTTGTGTGTCTGTCACATGCAGCAAGGTGTGTTCTTGTTACGGGGCTTGTTTTGAATGCACACTAGTGCTATATCCTCCTAACTTTGACATGTCACTTGTCAGGATTGTGCATGTGTATGTTTGTGGTACACTATGACACCATGTTGACTTGAAAGGTGGTGTGGTGTCTCTGTCTGTGTTAGCTTGTTGTCCCATTGATCCCAGTTTGTGTTCATGATTGTTTTGAGATAATGCAATTCTTGTTGGTGTTGGGGTATGGTGTCTGTGCAGTGGTCCTGAGTGACAATGTTGTGTACTCCTGTTCTGTCTGGGGTCCCATTTTCTTTCCACTGTTTGGCTGGCCATATTTGGGCTTGATGTCCTTCTGTGTATGTTGTTTGTAAGGTTTGTGTTTGGCTATTGTTTTTGTACCAGTGATGCAGGACTTCTCTGGAAATAATTTCTAAATCCATGTCACCTTTCCCTGAAGTACAAGCTACTAACATATTCTCATCAGTGGGGCCTATAATACTGCAAATCACTCATAAACACTTATACTCTACTTCATCGATCGGTGAAATTCAAAGGAAAAGCTGCTGTATCATAGTGGACTATCTAAAGCTACAATTGAATATTTATACTATTTACACCTGCAGTTTAGATGCGTTTACCATGGTTTTCAGCTAATACGACATTTTTAATTAGACACACCACCATTGAGATCAATGGATCTGCTAGTAAAAAATTAGGCGTAGGAAAACTCAAGACCAGCTTAATTCTACATTTATCAAATTTTTCTTAAGAGCAAATTCAGCATGTCTAAGATTATTCACTTTATTTATTTATTTATTTATTTATTTCAAAATACGACATTTAAGAATAAGGATTAAATTCAGGACAGCTAGATTCATTTACTAAAGAAAACTCAAAGATAGACATTTTTCATTTGTTTTATATAGCAAGTATTAGCAAAAGACAGATAGTTCCCATATCACCAAATATTCTCCTAACATCCCTAACTAGACTCTCAGCTAAAGTGCATCTCCCTATGAAAAGAAATAGGAAAAATTATTCAGAGTCTTACATCTCAGGAAAATCAGCATTCCAGCAGCATCTCTGGTAGAAACCGAAGAGAAGTTTTTTCTGCAATAAAATCAGCACTTTTTATACCTTTTTCACTCGCTCTATCTATCTAAAAGTGTAACTTTCAGTCTAAATTCGAGTTCTGATTGGACAATTTTGGGGTGGATGAGCATCATTTAGTCACCGCAATATTACATTTTCCTTCAGTCTGCAATTTTCTAATGGGTCCTTTGTTTGGCCCAAGTCCGGCCTAGTCCTGTTCTCTACTCGCAACTTTAGCATGTATTCCCACGTTCTGAACCATTGCGCTCATCATTTTGGCAGCCATCTATACTTCCAGGCCATTATGTCCTTGAACTGTAGTCACTCCAGGCACAAGCAGCTCGCATTCAGACTTGTACTTTGATCGCGCATGCGTATTTCTTTTGTGACCACAATAATCGAGTGACTCCGTTTTCTTTTAGGCCTCACGAGTCAAAAATGGAACTATCATAGAAACAAACACAAATGAACATTCATTTTAAGCAATTTAACGCTTCTGTTTACCGCCCCCCTTTCTAAGTTTTTCCCTATTAGTAATTACCTAGCAAATAGCCACATTTAAGCGTGATATACTTACTTATCCTCGCATTTTGCCACAACAATACGTAAACAAAAGTACATTTATGCTGCATTCCATTACCTTAAAGCTGCTCATTAGTTTAGGACATGACAAAATCACATAATTAGTTAATTATGATTGCAACACAAGCAAAGTTAGTTCCCACATGTATTCGTGTAGGTGCATTTCTTATTCTAAGTTGATTAGTCGCGCATATCATTCCATTAGTACAAATTATGGATATGGAAGTGTGACTTTGCAAGGGGTATGCAACATTTTGCTTCTCCACCCTGCTCCATCAACTCCCCCCTTTGGTGATTTATCACCAATTACCTCCCAAAATTTTGCAAATTTTTTATTCTGAACATGTTTCAAATTCTTCAGATTAGTATGTCTATACTTTAGTATCCTTTTCTCTTGTCTCCTTAAAAAAAAATTCTTGAAACTATTCCATTTCCATATCAGCTTTTTCTCTTTCTCGTCTCTCTTGGATCATCTTCTTTAATGACTTTCTAACATTCCTTCTTTTTCTATATATGCAACACAACCTTATCATTAAAATTACTAATACTATCACTATTACTGGAATTAGTATTTTACCTATAATTCAACTACCTATTTCTTGAAACCAATGCTTAACTGCTGTAAAACTTCTACCAAGTCGTTCAAGAATACCATCAACCTCCAGTGGTTCAATTTCTCTATGCAGTTCCGTAATATTTGTAATGTATTTTTCAATGTTTTGACTTTTATCTGGAATGTATGTACAGCAATGCTGTACCTTCAAAATTCCACACACTCCTCCTTCTTTTGCCAAGATAATGTCATGTGCAAGACGATTTTGCATTACCATAGTTCTCATAGCAATCATTTCAGTGTTTACCATTAGGAATCCACCTGCTGTGTCTGTTGGCAAACGATCTACTATAGTTGACAATCTTCAAATTCGATTTGCATTGAAAGATATTCCCACTACTGGTATCAGTGCTGCAAAAACATCACCTATTATTTCTATGACACTCTCTCTTTTTCTACGACTTAAAGGTTTACCTATCTCATGAATTCCATTAGTACCTCTATCTACATGAAAAATTTTAAGAAAGATCAAACCCACATAACATGTCCCATACCAGTGGTCAGGTAGTCTATAATAAGCCTTGTTCCCACAAATAAAATACACACCTGGAAAAACAGGATCATTTCCTCCTTTAAATCCCCAACCCCCTTGAATTCGATAAGTATCTTTACATTGACTTGCTCCCACAAAATAATTATCATACATGGTGTTGTCTCTCCTAATACAGAATTTCCCTAACAATGGAGTGCCTACACTTATTGCTACATTCACATTCCTTTCATCAATGTTTTCATCATTAAATGTCCAATATTTTGATTTCTCATGCTTTACTTTTTCTTTACGTTTACAGGCAATTCGCATTTCTTCAACCATATCTAAAAATGCCTTCTCTTCTAATATCATTTTACATGTTAAATTGTTTTTAAACGCATAATAATTACTTAACTCATCTACCTCCAAAAAGATATTCTCCCATAACTGTGGCAGGCTTTTTCTTATTCAGTGCATTATCTATTTTCAACTTCGCAAACACTTCATCCGAATTAGAATAATGGTACGCTAACTTGCCTATTTGATAGAACAAGCTTGCAATCAGACTACACGTAACTCCATATGTAAGCGGGAGATGATGATAAGTCACCCCCTCAGAAACAGATGCAGGTAATTTTACACACACGTAACATTGTTCTAACGTACTCAGATAACAATCTTGAAAATGTATTCTTAGTAAAGTCACTTATAGAACTATCTTGTTGCAATTCTGGTCTATATACATACTGCTTATTATGTTTTGATTCCACATCCTGCTCTTTTGAACTCACATTATGTTTCAACTTCACTAAGTTATCTCGAAAAGGAATGATAATAGCTAAAATTATCAATATCAATATTAATAATCCAGTACATATTAAACACATCCTACACCATTTTCTAAAAATAGAACATTCCGTTTTATGATCATTAGTAGGCATTTTTTTTTACACAGCTAGTTTTGCTAACAGATTTGCTTCGACCTTATGTCACCTATAAGCCTTTTCCCTTCTAACAAGTTTTCTTTGACCTAATGTCACTTACAAGTTTTAGTTTTCTAACAGAATCTTCTTCGAACTTGTGTCACTTACAAGTTTTTCTTTCCACTTACAATGCCCCTTTCCTTTTCTTATTCTGATTCTTCCGATTTACCTTCTACCTTGTCCTTCTAATCAATTACCACTTTTCTTTGTGGCTTAATTCTTTACTCACTTTTCCCTTTTGTCTTTGGCAACTCAAATTTTCTTGGCTGCTGTTTACTTCTTCAATTGGAGGTAATATGATGTATGTCCACGTAGGTGATTTGTACTTCTGATTTGGTGTCCTTACTCTTTTTGGCCTTTGTACAACTTCTACTTTCTTTCCCAATGTCTCTCTCTGACTGGTTATTTCGTTGACCTGTTCTTCTTGTTGTCTTTCTTTGTTAACCAGTTTAAATCTCAGTCCATCATTTCCTTTAGGCCAATTATCTCCTTTACAAAATCTTTTTGTTTTAGGCTCCGTGGTGTTATGTTCCACTCTCCAAGCCCTTTTCCTTGGACTTTTTCTCAATGGAGTTTCATCTCCACTGTCATCTGTTTCACTTTCAGTGTCTTCGACAGTTTCATTTATAATGATTTTTATGGCGTCTTTTCCTTTTTCAGAGTCAGTTTTCTCTTTAGACAGTTCTTTCACTCTGTTAGGAACATCTCCATAGCTGGTACTTGGAATCTCATCTTCTTCGTGAGCTGTTTCCACTTTTCCAGTGTCAGGATTTTCGTTCCTGCTTTCAGAGCTTCTAGTCTGTCCTTCAGAATTTTCTTCTTCACCAGTTTTATCTTCACTTTGCTCAGTGTCCTTACTGGTGTCAGTCTTTACCAATTCTCGATCTTCAGATTGATCTTCAGAATTCGGTACTTCAAGACATTCTCCTTCTCCTTCAGACACAGAGCTAGTATCTGATACTTCCAGGTATCGACGTTCCTGTCGATCTCCATATCTGGACTTCTCTCTGGTTCACCTTCAGAATCAGAATCAGTTGTACTCTCACTTTCTTCGTTTACATTTTCAGGTTCAGGCACACGGATGGTGTGGCTTGCGTGTACCCATCTCTTTACTCCAGCACATTTGGCTGCAGTAGTGCTAACCAAAACAACTTGTCTTGGTCTCTGCCAACGAGGCACCAAACAGTTCCTTCTGCGGTGTACCTTTATTCGCACCCAGTCTCCAGGGACTAGATCATGTGCTGGACTTTTCTCTTTGGTATTTGATTCAGTTCCCACCTGATGGAACACAGAAGTTACCACGTCAGACAGGTTTTTGCAGTAATCCAGTATGATGTCATCATTAATTGTCAACAATTTATCAACTGGTACATATGCTTGTCTCATCACCCTTCCCATTAAGATCTTATGTGTACTCAATCCAGTTTTCCTATCAGGAATGCTTCTTAAGGTCATCAAAACAAGCGGCAAGGCATCAGGCCACTTTAGTCCTGTCGCTAAACACATTTTTGCAATCCTGTTTTTAATTGTTCCATTTACTTGCTCTACCACTCCTGAAGCCTCAGGTCGGTAAGCACAATGCAGTCTCTGACGAATGTCCAGTGTTTCACATACCATTTGCATGAGTTCATTTTGGAAATGTGGGCCACAATCAGTTTCAATTGTCACTGGGAAACCGAATTTCTGTATTATTTCCCTTAGCAGTAATTTTGCAACAGTTATCCCATCATTCCTTCTTGTGGGGAAAGCTTCTACCCATCGGGAGAACAAACAGATGATCACCAAAACATATCTGAGTCTGTTACATGGCGGAAATTCAATGAAATATAACTGAATTCGTGTAAATGGACCTCCCTCCCGCCCTATGGTTCCCAAATTCACAATAGTTCTTCTGTTTGGATTAAACTGCTGGCAGACTAAGCATCTCTGACACAGGCTCTCGGCTATCATCCTAAACTTGGGATTGTACCACGTCTGTCTGAATAGACGAAGCAAGGCATCCCTTCCAATATGAGCTTGACCATGGTACATTCGAGCCATATTCGAGATCATGCTATCAGGCATTACTGGGCGTTCATCTTTGTAAATCCAGATTTCATCTTCCTCCCTTTGTCTACATCCTGCTTTTAACCAGACATGTTTCTCTTCCTCATCAGCTTCTTCCTGCATTTGCCTCACTTCCTGCCAAGTTTCAACTACAGTTGTTAGCATTAAAGGACTTGAAACATGTTCTTTCGCCCTTTCCCTATTGATTGATGCAAGATTTTTGGCACAATACTTAGCAATTGAGTCTACATACCTGTTACCTCGGGTGATATAATCATCCCCCTTTTTGTGTGCTGCACATTTTACCATAGCCAATTTGTCTGGCAGCTGGATGGCATCAAGCAACATTCGTACACATTCTGCATTTCTTATGGGGGATCCTGCAGAAGTCAAATAACCTCTTTGGGACCACAGTTGTCCGTAGTCATGGACAACTCCGATGCCATACTGACTGTCAGTCACTATGGTCACTTTGATTTCTTTTCCCAACTCACATGCTCGAATCAAAGTAATCAACTCTGCTATCTGAGCAGAACGAATTCCTTTCAAACAAGAAGCTTCCAGTATATCTGCCACAGTACAGACTGCGTATGCTGTACTCAGAGCACCCTCATCTGTTCTCAGACACGAACCATCTACAAACATCACATAGTCAGATTCAGGCAATGGCTCATCTCTGATGTCTGCTCTTGGTTTGGTACAGTATTCAAGAACGTCTAAGCATTTGTGATCAACCTAATTTCTCACTTCTGTTTCCATTGTGTCAGGCAATAATGTGGAAGGATTCACATTTACGCATCTAGAAATCGTCACATTTTCTGCTCCCAGAATTATTTTCTCATACTTGGTCATCCTATTGTTGGTCAAGTACTGTGTTTTCGTTCTAGTGAGGAGAATCTCCACGGAGTGTGGTACATACACTCTTACAGGAAATCCCATCACTATTCCTTCACTCTGTTCCAGACTAAAGCTTGTAGCTGCTACTGCTTTCAGACAACCTAGCAATGCTTTTGCAACAGGGTCCAAGAAAGCTGAGAAACACGCAATAAGTTTTCTCAGTTTTCCATGTCTCTGAATCAGTACTGATAATGCACATCCTTCTCGTTCACTGCAATATAATTCAAATTCTTTTTCATAGTCAGGCATCCCTAAAGCTGGTGCTTCACATAAACTCATTTGCAGTTGTTCAAATGCTTCCATTTTAGTTTTAGTCAGAACTATAGGGTCTCTGATATCTGCTCTTGTTAATCTTTGCAGTGGCTTTGCAATCAATGAAAATCCACTAATCCACTGTCTACAATAACCCACCATTCCCAGGAACATTCTCACTTGTCTTTTAGTTTTTGGTGGCTGCATTCTCTGTATCATTTTGATTCTTTCTGTAGTAACTTGTCTGATTCCTTTGTCAATGTTATGACCTAGATACTGCACTTCTTTTTGACAAAATTGTAATTTTGACGGAGACACCTTATGTCCCTCTTCGGCCAAATGATTCAACAATGCAGTGGTATCTGTTACAAATGCATCTTTTGTCTTCGATGCCACAAGGAGATCATCAATATATTGAACCAATACAGACTCTCCAGGCATGTTCAGACTTTCTAATGACTTCTTTAGCAATTGATTAAAGATAGATGGACTTTCAATATACCCCTGAGGAATTCGGCACCATGCCAAGATACGATCTCCGAATCTGATCGCAAAAATTGGCTGGCTTTCTGGGTGCAATGGAACTGTAAAGCATGCACTACACAGATCAATCACAGTGTACCATTCCGTATCATGGGGAATTTGATATAAAATCACTGCTGGATTTGGTAAAATTGGACAACATGGGACAACTATTTTATTTTCCTTTCTCAAATCCTGTACTATTCTAAAAGTTCCATTTGGCTTTTTCAGTCCCATTATCGGTGAATTACAAGGGCTACTTTCTATTTCTCTCAGTATGCCTTGTTCAATCATTTTGTTTATCACTGGGGTTATTCCTTCAATTATTTCTGCAGTCATTTTGTACTGAGGAATATTCGGGTAACTTGCACCTTCTTTTATAGAAACTTTTACAGGATCTACGTCTTTCATTAATCCAATATCTTCACCTGTGAAATCCCACACCTTCTCTGTTACTACCTTTTTCAATTCCTCTGGTATCTTTTCCCGATCAAACACAGGAAACAACTTGTTTTGTTCTGCCTCTATCATAAGCATAGTCATTTTGTACAAACTGTCTTCATCTGGGGTTTGCAATTCTATGCCATCTGGTGAACAGTATATGGCACAGTTCATCTTGCACAAAATATCTCTTCCTGACAAATGTACGGGGCATCTATCACACACCACAAATCGATGCATGTCTTTGAAATTTCCGATTTCTACTTCAACTGGTTGTGTCAAGAAAGTTTTAATCTGTCTATTGGCAACACCTACAACTTGGATAGAGTCTCCTGAGAGAGGAAGATTTTGGACTTCCACTGATCTAACAGTAGAACGGGTAGCACCAATGTCCACAGGAAAGTTATTTCTACATCATTCACCTTTCCACTTACAAATGGACCAGACTGATCTACCTCAAGAGTGGCTCCAAGCACACACTCTTCTCCCTCTCTCAGGCACCGTCAGAAACTTTCATCCGACTCACTCCCACCTTCTTCTTGCAACCAATACTGAGGACTCATATTCGCTCTAGGTGATCTATTTACCTGCTCGACTCCGCTGAATCCTGTCTCTGCACTGTATCTCTGTTGATTTACACTGTGTGGAAGTGGCGGTTGTGGCACCTGACTTTGCTGATTAACTATTTGCTGCTGTTGCGGTTGCAGTTGAATTACCTCATTCTGCGCCTGTGGATTCAATGATGCATTTTCTGGATTAACTCTTGGTGGATACTTACACTCTTTCTTCCAATGCCCTATCCTGCCGCAATTATGACAGGGAAACTTTTTCTTGAGCTCTTCTATATTTCCTACTAATTTTGTTTTGGTGAAATTTCCTTTCTATTTTCCTTAATTTGCATGACTATTTTTATTTTCCATTTGTGCCACTTGGTGTTCTGCTACTTTTACTTGTGCCCACACAGC
The DNA here is from genome assembly GCF_964263255.1 of Lissotriton vulgaris. Classification (NCBI taxonomy): domain Eukaryota; kingdom Metazoa; phylum Chordata; class Amphibia; order Caudata; family Salamandridae; genus Lissotriton; species Lissotriton vulgaris. The sequence goes on along the minus strand of NC_141698.1, from coordinate 272,135,077 downwards.
TTTTCCTTCAGCTTCTTTTGTTTAGCATCGATCTCATCACTACAATATTTTTGCTTTTCTCAAAACTTCATCTACAGTATCTGATTGCCAACCTATCATATTATGACGTATCATGTCTCCAATTTCTGATCTCAATCCATACGCAATCGGTAAATAAAATGACTCATGTCTTTTTCATTCAATTCTTCATACCCACTGTATTGTTTGAATACTAACAACAATCTCTGATAAAATGAATGCACGGATTCCTTCGGCTCCTGTGTAGTTCTGTCTATTTTTACCCAATCTGTCTCTTTTGGTGGAATTATATTCTTCAGAAATACAATTACTTGTTCATATTTTCTCATCACTTCAGGTGTCGAAGCACCTGTTACTTTGTCTCGAGTATATTCCTCTTTCGGCCAATTTACAGTGATTTTACACTCAGTGCACAAATCTGCTGACACAACTATATCAAATAATCTATCCAAATCAACCGATAATACTTTTGAAACTTTCACAAACCGATCTACTTGTCGATACCATTCTACTGGTTTTTCTCTCAATCGGGGAAAATCATTTGTAAATGATAATATATCCTGTCTACTCCATGGAACATGTACATATCCTCCCCCTGGTATTTCTCTCATAGGGAATTCATTTGCGACTGTCTCTTTTTCTCTGACTGGAAACGCTAATGTTGATTTGTCATTAGTCTCCTCTTTCTTCTTTGCCCATTTCACTCTACATTTATTCACATCTCCCCATCTCCGTAACAAAACAATGAATTCTTTTATCTGGGTTAACCTTCCTGCAGTGTTCATGTTTTCAATATCCTTTTCTGAAAAGTCTACTCTATAGGATTTCTGCAATGATTTATTCTTTGCAAATTCTATCTTGAATTCATTTGCCAAACTTTCCAACTGATCATGTACTGACTTCGTTTTCCATGTTATACTTTTACACATGAACATAAGTTCATCATCTTGGTATGTTTTTACTCTATCTGTTCCAATTGTTCCAATAACTAATTCTTCCATATCCACTTTTAATTTTGCCACATCCAGTACTTTAGGTTCATGCTCTTTTAATATCAGGGTTTTATTCCAATCACTTAATTCCTGTTCTGATGGTCCTACAGGTGTTTGTGTTAAATCTATTTTCTCAATCCTCTTTTCGGGTGTAGCAGAGTCAGATTCTGCTCCAGTAGCATATTTGTAAGGTAAACTTTGATTAAAAGTTAATTCAGGTGGATTTACATTATTGGTTTGTCTAATTTCTGACAAATCAGGATAAATGTTTCCTTTTAATTTCTGTAAACTCTGTTGTAAAGGAATTGTAAATCTTGGCTCTTTTATTCTTTGATTCTCAAATACTGGAATTACAGGTCCTATTGTTACTGGAACTGTTACTGCTTCCATGTTTTTCGGAAGTTCCTGTATCTGTTCTGTTAATGCATTTGTAGATCTTATATATTCAGCAGTACTGACTTGTTCCTCAACCCGTCTTTCTACCGTATTTACGTTTTCTCGTTCATTACTTTGCTTGGGGGTAGCAGTAAGTCTTGGTTCTGTTATTGAGGTACTTGGATTATATCTCACTTCCATTCTTTCAGGTACATCTTTAAAATTAAAAAATTGTTTTGGGGTTTCATTAATTCTTTCATCTGCTGTTGGAGCATTAGGTGTAATCCATAAAGAACCTGGTTGATACGGTGGTGGTCTTCTATTTAATATTTCCTCTAGTACAGCATCCTCTGATTCACTTTCACCATAGCTTTGATTCCCTGTTTCTACATTCTTTCTCTTCTCTGTGCATTTCCGCCCTTCATAGTCATCCACTAATCTGACTGGAAACATGCCATCACACATATTAGCATTTCTCCATCTACGCATTCTACTCTCATGCGTCTCTCCCCATAGATTTCGAAATCTACCTCTGGGTCTGATATGTCCTTGTAACCTTTCGCTTTCCAACTCATGCATCTCATCTTCCCATACAGCTAGAGCTTCAAACTGAGTCGGTCTAGGTCTTGGGTCAAGATTCATTATCTTTTCTCTAAAATTTCTCAAAACTGCCACATCCAGAGATCCTCCTTCCGGAAAAGCTAATACACCATCATTTCTGGTATATCTTACCCAATTCACTAACCAAACACACGCATGGTAACCATATTTTGATAACATATAGGAAGCAGGTGTTTTTGGTGGAGGAAGTAATTTTCCCTCTCTTGTGATGATTTCCTTATCCTTTACAAACACTTTTCAATTTCTTAAACCATGAAGGTTTCTTTCTTTCTTCTTCGTAATAGTAATCAATTTTTCTGTAAATTCCCTGTCTTTCAAAAGATCGCTCACTTCCCTGTTGCTGTTCGGTAACACCAACCTATCACAGCGCAGTTTACACTAACGCACCAATTAGAACAAGATACATCTTCCTAGTGTTTAACCAATAGTATCACTGTTTTTGTGATGAACCTATCAGCTCCTACTCTGTCTTGGTCACGAGGACCAATCCCAGCGCGGCACTTTTGACATCACCAGCCCTCCGGCTTCTGCAGCGCCGACTGACCCCTCCTTTACAGGATTTTTCGAGAAGCCGTATTTACAAGATATTTGACCAAACCGGTTAGTAACTTACACAAAACAACTCCATTCGTCTGTTTTGCTAAACAAAGTGATCGAATTTCTCAATTATACACGAATTATGTATTTTCGGTAGACAGCGATTACCTCTTCTCTACCACAGAATTTTACATTCGCCGATAAAGCAGCGCTTACCTCTGTCTTTACCCTTCTCACAAGCTCGGGTTAAGCTCTACTACTCTCTCAGCAGTAAGCTTTAAATCAGGACCCGCAATGATCCCTGTACTTAAAAGCTAAGATTTTATAGACTGTCCTCGCTATGCATTTATCTTTTCACACATAGTGTCCCTAAACAGTGATATACGACGATACCACTGCAGTATACCATACGAAATCAACAGATGTTAGTCACAATTCTGTACATCAAAACTCTTATGTGACACTTTATACATAATCCTAGCTAATTCTATAGCAACCAATGCTCTGCTACCAGATGCGGCGCGCTCCGGATATAATTTCTAAATCCATGTCACCTTTTCCTGAAGTACAAGCTACTAACATATTCTCATCAGTGGGGCCCATAACACTGCAAATCACTCATAAACACTTATACTCTACTTCATCGATCGGTGAAATTCAAAGGAAAAGCTGCTGTATTATAGTGGAGTATCTAAAACTAAAATGGAATATTTATACTATTTACACCTCCAGTTTAGATGCGTTTACCATGGTTTTCAGCTAATACAACATTTTATTTAGACACACCACCATTGAGATCAATGGATCTGCTAGTGAAAAATTAGGCGTAGGAAAACTCAAGACCAGCTTAATTCTCCATTTATCTAATTTTTATTAAAAGCTATTTCAGCATGTCTAAGATTATTCACTTTATTTATTTCTTTATTTCAAAATACAACATTTAAGAATAAGGATTAAATTCAGGACAGCTAGATTAATTTATCAAAGAAAACTCAAAGATAGACATTTTTCATTTGTTTTATATAGCAAGTATTAGCAAAAGACAGATAGTTCCCATATAACCAAATTTTCTTCTAACATCCCTAACTAGACTCTCAGCTGAAGTGCATCTCCCTATGAAAAGAAATAGGAAAAATTATTCAGAGTCTTACATCTCAGGAAAATTAGCATTCCAGCAGCATCTCTGGTAGAAATCGAAGATAAGTTTTTTCTTCAATAAAATCAGCACTTTTTATACCTTTTTCACTCGCTCTATCCATCTAAAAGTGTAACTTTCAGTCTAAATTTGAGTTCTGATTGGACAATTTTGGGGTGGATGAGCATCATTTAGTCACCGCAATATTAAATTTTCCTTCCGTCCGCAATTTTCTAATGGGTCCTTTGTTTGGCCCAAGTCCGGCCTAGTCCTGTTCTCTACTCGCAACTTTAGCATGTATTCCCACGTTCTGAACCATTGTGCTCATCATTTTGGCAGCCATCTATACTTCCAGGCCATTATGTCCTTGAACCGTAGTCACTCCAGGCACAAGCAGCTCGCATTCAGACTCGTACTTTGCTCGTGCATGCGTATTTCTTTTATGACCACAATAATCAAGTGACTCCTTTTTCTTTTAGGCCTCACGAGTCAAAAATGGAACTATCATAGAAACAAACACAAATGAACATTAATTTTAAGTAATTTAACCCTTCTGTTTACCGCCCCCCTACCTAAGTTTTTCCCTATTAGTAATTACCTAGCAAATAGCCACATTTAAGCGTGATATACTTACTTATTCTCGCGTTTTGCCACAACAATACGTAAACAAAAGCACATTTATGCTGCATTCCCTTATCTTAAAGCTGTTCATTAGTTTAGGAAAAGACAACATCACATAATTAGTTAATTATGATTGCAACACAAGCAAAGTTAGTTCCCACATGTATTTGTGTAGGTGCATTTCTTATTCTAAGTTGATTAGTCACGCATATCATTCCATTAGTACAAATTATGGTTATGGAAGTGTGACTTTGCAAGGGGTACGCTAAATTTTGCTTCTCCACCTCACTCCATCACCAGCATTGGTTCAGGCATCCCCGAGTGTGTGTGTGATGTTTGTGGACGCACCCCATGGAGTGTGATTGTTTGTCAGTGTACTCACAGGACATTATTTGCACCATTCTGTGTGTTTGACACTGGTGTTGAGTTGTGCATGTGTGAGGTCGGTGGAGGAGGGGTATGTGGGAAGGATCCGACTTGTGTTTGACAGTCAGAGAGTGTGACAATGAGCCATGTGTGTTGTGCTGATGACATGCCCATGTCAAGTAAGTTGAGACAGATGTGTGGTTGATCACTGTTTGACTTCAGACACTTCCTATCATTCCTGTGCCTATGCATGGCTTGCCTTGCTGTCTCCCTGAGTTGTTGCACAAAGGTCACTGTGGTTTAATTGCACTTACTGTGCCAGCCATGTCTGATTTATTGGCCTAAGGGTGTTATGATATGTTCCTTCTCTTGCATGTGATGTACACATGCGTTGTGGCTTGCTCCATGGCTCTCCAGCACTGTCCACCTCCCTTTTGGCTGGCCCATTTATTGTCCTCCATTGCTGCAGACATCTGGTATGTGTATGTGTCTGGGTGACTTGACAGGCAGTGTGCAAAGGTAAGTGGTTGTTCATATTCAGTGTGAGTGTTCATTTTGTGATTGGACTCAGTTTGCTTGACATGAGTGGAGGTTAGATGTGGGGAGGAGGGTTGCCCTGCCCCTGAGCTTTTGTGCAGGGTGTTCCTCTTGACCCACATCATCTGAGACAGGTTACCTGGTTGTTTGGTGTGTGTGTGGTGCAGGGTCTGGGTATACCTGGCTAGTTAATTGTTCAGGGGGCACAGTAGGGGCACACAGCATGTCCCCTAATGGGTGTGTGGGTCCTTGTTTGTGAAGGGTGGAGGTGTGGCCCTTTGATCTTTGTGGACTATTGTTGGGTCTTCTCCTCCCTGCCCTAGCATTCTACACTGAATGTTCCCTGCGTGGAACACTTCTAGGATTCTAGTCTCGGCAGTTGCTGCCGGGGAGTTGCTGTGGCTGGATGTTAATAAAGCCATTCCCTTACCTTTGCTGTGGTTCCCACTTCTTTTCAGTGGCGACGATCGTTTCCAGCTCCCAGCCTCCCCAACTTGATGTGGATCCTCTCTGAAGCGGTCCGGTTTTCCTGACGATCGGTGTTGTCGTGGTTCAGATGTCCTGTCGGACGAGGGCTTCCTTCGTTTCCTGTCGACTTCCGCTGCCTGTTGTGATGTTTTCCGTGCCTTCCTACTCCTCTGCGTGTGCTCCAAGGTACTTTTCATAAGTTTTCCCTACGCGATAGAGCTGCTGCTTGCTCTCGCGCTACTACGCTGATTTTGCCTGACCTGCCTGACGACGTCAGTGCGACATTGCACAGCTGCTCCAACTTCACCGCTGATGCGCACAGCTTTCCATCAAAGCGTTTCCTCTTAATCCCAACGCGGATTGCGCACAGTGATTGCTTACACCTTGTTCTACCTGTGTTACTGCCAATTAAGTGAGTGTGCACTGCGTTACGCATTTCTCTGCTCATCAATCCGGATCCTTAATGTCCCTCTCTGTTTATTAATGTACATTTGTTTTAGGATTTAGCGTTGGGCAGCAACTCACCCACGCAATGGATCGTGTTTTGGCCCCTCCTCCCTTTTTACAAACTGCTGGTACTCCCCCTGTACCATGGGAGCAGTGGAAGGACACCTTTGAAGCGTATTTGGAAGCTATTGATGGCGATACTTTCACTGGCAAAAAGAAAAAAGCTCTACTTGTTTACAATCTTGGCACTGAAGGCAGGAACATATTAAAAACCTTGACTCTCGAAGTGGTCAGCATTACAATTAGTGGTGGTGATGCCGGAGAATCACTCTTGATTGATGATTATGCCACATTGACCAAAACTCTCGATAAAAGATTTTCTCCCAAAAGGAATGTTGTGCTTGAACGCCACAGATTTCTTCAACGTGCCCAAACCCCTGGCGAATCAATTGACGACTTTGTGGCAGCCCTTCGCATACTAGCTATTAACTGTAACTACAGGGAATTCAGGGATGAGATCATACGAGATCAACTAATTGAACGTACTTCCAACAAGAAAATTCAAGAGAAACTCCTTGCTTCTGGCGATCCTGATTTGGAGACTGCCCTCACTTTGGCCAAAAGTATTGAACATTCCCAATTTTGTGTCAAAGAAATGAGTTCCCCTTCTTCTTCCACGTCCTGTTCTGCCGCAGAGGTTAAGCTATTGAATTCCAAACCCCCTTTCAGGCCTAAGGTTACCCCTTTGCCTAATGTTACCCGCTCACTTCCATCCAATGTTTCTACCAAAAGCAAGTCTGTACAGAGTGAATTGATATGTTTTCGTTGTGGCAGCAGGTCCCATCTAGGTTCTGCTAAATTTTGTTTTGCTCTCAATCAAACCTGTTATAAATGCGGGAACAAGGGTCATTATTCACGCATGTGCAAGGCTACTTCTACGAGTAAGCCCGTCCCCTTTGTAAAAAACATTTCGGGGGAATCTGATGAGGAGTGTTATGAGTTGTTGATGCTGTCTGCTACTTCACATGAAGCCGGAGTAGTAGAACTGTTTGCTTTGTCTGGTCTTCAAAAGAGGAAGACTCCCTCTTGTTCGATAGTTGTGAATGGGGTTGTCTGCAAATTCCTTGCAGATTCTGGGTCTCCTTTTACTTTGTTGAATTTCACTGATTTCAGGAAATTATCTAATGTACTTTTGGAACCTTCCAGTATCAAAATTTTTGCTTATAATAGCAAAAGGGTTAAGGTTTTGGGAAAATGTTCTGCAGAACTAGAGTTCCATGGGGACCACTCTACTTGTACTGTATTCATAGTGAGAGATGGTACCAATCTGTTGGGGTGGGATGAACAAGGTGATTTGAACATCCTTTTAGATCCCAATCATCCTGACATGGTGATACCCAGCAGTAACCTATGTGAGTTTTACTCTTCAATTTCTGCATCACCCAAATTACTTGCTGTATCTCATGTGTCTAACACTAAGTGGGCGTCTATGTTTCCTGAGGTTTTTAGCGGAGAGTTAGGTAAACTCAAGGGTTTTCAACACCGAATAATTTTGAAAGAGAGTGCCATTCCAGTTGCCCATAAGGTACGGAAAGTTCCCTTAAGCCTACGTGCAGAATTAAAAAAGGAATTAGAGTGTTTGTGTGCTGCAGGTGTGATTGAGCCAATTGAGGGTTCTGAGTGGCTTGCTCCCATAGTTTTAGCGAGGAAGTCTGACAAGTGTTTAAGGATGTGTGTTGACCTCCGCGATCTCAATGCCAACATTTGGATCGACCGGCAACCACTCCCTAATATCAACGAAATGCTAGCCACTCTCGAGGGTGCTAAATTCTTCACTTCTCTTGATATTTCATCTGCATACCATCAAATTGAGCTGTGTCCCAGTTCCAAGCACCTTACCTCTTTTGTGACTCCGGAGGGAGCTTATCGTTACATCCGCATGCCGTTTGGCTTAGCTTCAGCCTCGGCTGTTTTTCAAAGGTTGATGAACAACCTATTCAAGGACATTCCTGGGGTTGTTTTTTTCCAGGATGACATATTGGTCCATGGGAAGTCCGAACTTGAACATGATGAACGTGTGAAACTTGTTCTGAGCATTTTAAGGTCTAGTGGGCTAACCTTGAGGGAGGATAAATGCAAATTCCTCCAAGACGGGGTGGACTATCTTGGTCACCACATATCCCAGAATGCTGTTGAACCTAAAGTCAAAATCATTGATGCTATTCAGAATGCTCCTGTTCCCACCAACAAGGATCAGCTACGCTCATATCTTGGTTTGGTGGAGTATTACTCCAAATTTGTCAAAAACTTTTCTTCTAAAACTGCTGCTATGCGCAGTCTTCTTAAGAAAAATGTTAAGTTTGTTTGGGATGATGATTGTGATAACAACTTCAATGTCATTAAGCAAGAAATTATTGGTGCTCGCCCTCTGAAATTGTTCAACATAAATGACTTATGTATTCTTTCCACCGATGCAAGTAATGTGGGGTTGGGGGCGGTCCTCATGCAAAGAAGGAGTGACGGGCGTGAGGAAACTATTGCCTTTGCCTCCAGAACCTTGAGGGGTGCTGAGGGAACTTACTCTACCATTGAAAAGGAGGCTCTTGCCATGTGGTGGGGGGTTTTGCATTTCAAGAATTTCTTATGGGGGAATAGGTTTATCTTAAGGACTGACCATAAGCCCTTGGTCGACTTATTCACCACCAAAGGTGGAGGTAGAGCAACTCCTAGAATTTCTAAGTGGCAGTACAATCTGCAAGAATTCCAATATCAGCTTGAGTATGTAGCTGGGGCAAAGAATTTGATTGCTGATTACTTGTCTAGGCTACCCCTGCCCAATAGTGATGACAGCGTTGCGTGTGATGATTTGGATGTGGTTTGTGCCGTTGGCTCTTTGTGCGACTCTGTTGGTTGTGCCCTTTCTGAGAACGAGTGGTTGGAAGGAATTGCTTCGGATGATGACATGCAGATGGTTATTGATCTTCTTCGCAAACCTTGGCCGTGCGAAAAAGCTTGTCCTGCCGCTATTATCCCTTACATGAGGGTCAAGGACGAGTTATCCCTTGTGAATGGAATTTTGAGAAGAGGTGGTTTATTGGTTGTTCCTGTTGCAATTCGTGGTAAAATTCTTGATCTTGCTCACGAAGGGCATCCAGGTATTCGTTCTATGAAGCGCAGGGTGAGGCAGGATTTTTGGTGGCCGTCTGTGGACAAGGACGTCGAACATTTTGTTCGTGAATGTTGTGAGTGTATAGTTAGTGATAAGTCGCAAGTCACCCATCCTTTGCCTGTCGAACCTGTGGTAGTCAAGAACGTTCCTTGGTATAAGTTGGCTTTAGACATTGCAGGGCCCTATGGTCTCGTTGGTTCGTCTCCAAAGTTTATCCTGGTGTTGATTGACTATATGACCAAGTGGCCTGAGGTTAGGTTTGTTGATTCCATCAGTTCCTCTGTGGTAATTTCGTTTTTACGCGATGTTTTCTCTAGGGAGGGTTTCCCTGAGGAGATAGTTTCGGATAATGGTACGCAATTGGTTTCTGCCGAAATGTCTTTGTTTTTCAAAGAGGTTGGAATCAAGCATATTTGCACATCTCTCTATCATCCACGTAGCAACGGCTTGGTCGAGCGTTTCAACCATGTCGTCAAAGAGCATCTTTAATTGGCTCTGGTGAATGGGTTACAATGGCGCCAAGCTGTTGGCGACATGTTGTGGGCTGTGAGAACCACCCCGCACATTTCGACTGGTGTTGCCCCTTTTACTTTGTTGCGTGGTAGGGTAGCTGGTACGAAGTTGAACAAAGAATGGATGTCTAGAAAGTTGGTGGATATTGTTAGTTTAGCCGGCGTAGCTGATGTCAGGTCTTCGGTCCAAAGCAAGTATGGTACCAGATCGGATGTTTTGCCTCCTTCCAGAGTGAAGGTTGGTGATTGGGTGAGGATAAAGAAGCCTGGGTTTCTTCGTAAAGGGGAGTCGCGGTTTTATCCTCCCAAGAAGGTGTCTGCGGTGAAGGATTTTGTGGTGGTGTTGGAGGATGGAAGAGTTTGGAGCAAGAGTTTGGTTTCTATTGTGCCTGGACCCATGGTTGAGAGTGTCAGTAGGCGTTTGGGGGTCTGTGTTTCCCCTCCTACTCCTAAGGTGGGTGGGGTGGTTCGTTCAGAGCGGAACTTTCCGCAGAGGGAAACCCCCTCCAGAGTCAGATCCGTTCCTGCTAAGTTTCAAGACTATGTGATGGGGTAATTTTCTAGACCACCTGGTGGGTGCATGTCACTGCAAAGAATTGTTGCTTTGTGTTGTGCAATGTTGTAATCTGCTTTGTATCTTTGTTTTACATTATAAATGATGTATTTTGTTTTGCATTGCTTTCTCCTTTTTCCTCCGTCTCTTTTCCTTTTCTCTCCGTCTCTTTTCCTTCTGTTTCACCTTTTCCTATCCTCTCCTGTTCTTTTGTTTTCTCTATGAAGAAAGGGAGGTGTGTTGGGCCTTCTCCTCCCTGCCCTAGCATTCTACACTGAATGTTCCCTGCGTGGAACACTTCTAGGATTCTAGTCTCGGCAGTTGCTGCCGGGGAGTTGCTGTGGCTGGATGTTAATAAAGCCATTCCCTTACCTTTGCTGTGGTTCCCACTTCTTTTCAACTATCCATGCCTGGCGCTGGTCCTGCCTACTACATTGTTTTCAGGTTTTCCAGTGTTTTCACCACTGCGGTGATGTGTCCTGGAGATTGCAGTGATTTCACGGTTGATGGGTGATGCGGAGGGTTGATTTTGTGACAGATAGGACATGTTTGGGTACACTTGAGGATGTGTTCCTGTCCCCACCAGAGTTTCTGGTGTGGATGGGAACCATATATCAGCCCAGAAGTTGTGCATTGTGGTTGTGTGCGGAGTTGTGTGATTGCGTACCTGCGGCGTTGTCCGCAACGGTGCATTACTTGCTGGTAGTGGATCAGGTACAGCACTGGAAAGGCATGTAAAGCTGAATCCATTGCGGTAGGGACTGGTTGGAGGGAACCGGGTTCACGTAGTGTATGGCGGGGAAATTGGGAGTATAGGTGGACCAGAGAGGTAGGGACGTGGGACTTCGCCATCTGACTAGGATTTTGCTGCAGCTTCCGGTGCGTGAAACAGAGGTGCCCAGAGAACTATGGGTAATGCGGCAATGCTGGAATAGGGCCCTATGACGAAATAAAGCGGGCTCTGCGTATGCGCCCGAGAATCCAGTGTGGCTCTGTGGGGAATTGCCTCATGGGGGGACTGGCAGAGACTGCAGGAATAAGAGGAACTGGGGATCTCCACCATTGGAGATCTGTACGAGGATGGTATCCTCTTACCATTTCAATACCTCATGGAGAGACATGAACTGCCTGCTCAGGATTTTCTTTTGCATGAGGCAATGATGGTTGCTATGCGTCAACACTTGAAAAAAGGAATGGAAGAACCACAGAACTTCCTCCCTTGCCAGTACGTGGTCATCTCCGCGGCTAAGATTAAGGCGGTTACGTGCCTGTATAGGAGACTGACGCAGGGGTCCAGGGCTCCCTTAGGAGGCTGCGCATTAAATGGGAAGTGGACCTGGGAACTCCAATAGAGGCAAAGCCGTGGGAGATGCTACTGGAACGAGCATGGAAATGCTCCCGGAATGCGAGATTCCAGCTAATACAATTCTACGTGTTTCATCGGGCATACCTCACTCCTCACAAAATCAATGAATTTTTCGGCTCCCACACTGCATGCCCGCAATGCAAACTGGAAAATGCAATGTGACAGGGGTGAGCAGGACAGAACAAAGACTTCCCCGAATATGAACCCAGGACATATGAACAGTACCATCTCCCTTCTTTCCACACAGCAAACAGAGAACTGGAGGCGTTCCGACCCAGCGGTGTTCCTGCCCGACCAGGAAGGGGAAGCGGACCATTGCTTCTTTAACTGGGCCGAACTTGAGCAAAGCCCCGCCCCCAGTTGTGACGCGGACGACGGGGTAAATACCAGAAGGGACAAACCAACATTGTGTTGTACACCAGGAGGAAGTGAAGGCGTGCGTGGAGGAGAACGAGCGGAGGACAGCGTGGAGAGGAGGAGCTGCGGAGAAGTGTCGACAGCGGAGGCGACCCACCGAGCAGAGAAGCCAGGAGGCCAACGTCAAGGCGCATCGCCCAGCCACGCTTCAGGGGAAGCGTGGCTCTCCCTGGTACGTTCTCGTATCGTAGACTGGGTGGGTAGAAAGGGTTTTAAACCACCCTGAGACCTCACGCGATCGGCCATGACACTCCCTCTTCCCTCGCACTTTTGGCACTACGTTAAAGCACTTTTCCTTTGGCTTAATGATTTGTGCATTAGTGTGAATCCTCGCCTCCTTTTCCCTGACATTGTACAAAATTGAGCACCAGACTGAAGCAAGTATATTTTTCTTTTTCTGGTGGCAACGACGTCCGGACCGGCGCCTACATTCCCCAGAAGCACCATGGAGAGAAGAAGAAGTGGGCTGGAACCCTGGTAGGAGTGTCATTCCCCTGCAAAGAAAGACATTGAAATCCCCATCTCCTATTACAGAAGCGTAGTGCGCCAAAGGCGTTTACTAAAACCAATAAAGCCTTATTTACCTTCCATTCGTGTCCCCGCGAGTCATTACAGCCCGTCACATGCAGCGTTTATGCATATGTTCTGGGATTGCCCACTGCTCCACGTGTTCTGGGGGGAAGTCCTGACCAGGCTGAAGGAGGTGACGGAAAGGGAGCTGCAGCTGACTCCAGGTGTTTGCCTGTTACACTGGTTCCCCCACACTGCCTGTAATAAAACCGCCAGCAAATTCCTGGATGTGGGGTTAGTCCTAGCTAAAAAGGAAATTACTGGCCATTGGAAGGCGGTCACTGCCCCCAACACTGCACGATGGTTGTGGGTACTTGTAAAGTGGGTGGACTGCAAGGGGACACTCCGGCTCCAGATGGATCGGAGAACTGACAATGATAGATGACTTGACACAGCGAGAGCCTGGGTGGTGATGGTGTGTCTTCTTAAAAACTGACTGACGACAATGACTGGTCTCCCCGGGTGTGGGGGACTCCCTTCACTACATGGGAACACAACCACAGGTGAAAGGGTGGGACGGTAGGTGGGGGCACGACTGATGTGGGTGCATCCTCCTAGATGGGACATTGATTACTGCAATAGGGAATCCAACAAAGTGATAGGAATGCATATTGCGCTGTTAGGGAGAGCGACATGTCTGAGGGGAGGGGGGAGGAGGGAGGTGGGGCTAATGGGGGGGACCAGGGAGGGGGAATAGGTTGGGGAGGTTGTGTTTTTAGTTGTCTGGTAAGGCGGTTTGGTGAGGACAGTGTTAGCATAATCCTAGGATAGAATGGATCGCCCCCCCCAGGACTGCACCACAAGTCGGAATGGATATGACTCATGCACCTGATGAACAATTCTCTTTGCGAAGAAGGAGATGAAGAGATGGTCGATCTAGCACAATGCAGGACTATGATTTGTTGTAGTCCCACAGGGATGCATGATTGCGCGTCTACATATGTTGTTCACGAGATCATGAGAGTGTGTTGTGTTTTATCTAGGACCCCGATCAATATTGTGACCTCATGCCCCTATACGGCTATAATCAATACATATCCCTATAATGGCATAACGATCAGAGCCATATTTCAGTAACTCGTCTCTGAAGCTCATGACAGTCCATGACACAGCAGAAGCCACTTCCTTAGATTCCTAGATAACACACCGAGTTCTTTCGACATCTCAAACCCCCCAGCCACCTGGGAAAGCCCCGCTTGCTTTGTTTTGATTAGTAATAGAACTCCTGCGAGCACTGTAAGAACGACCAGTTCTTAGTGACATCTTTATTGACGTCTTATGTCCAAAACCTTACGTCAAACTCGGCACCTTTCAGGTATAAATATACCAATGTTGCCTTAAGCAAACACACGGTGGTGGTGAATGCTGGAGCAGATCAGCTGTCCCCTTGCAGAGCCCAGCAGATGCGAGAAGCCCACGGACGCTGCCCCTCCTCCTTGATGCGCTGAGAAAGACGCTGTCTTTTCTCCTGCCGAGAAAATCCAGCTCCGGCGTTTCCAGCCTACTCTTGCGGGTAACTGGGATATCGGGTCCTGAGAGGAGATACCAGACCTCCTGCATTCTATTCCAGAGGTACGGTGCTGACTAAACCCTTAGAGAGAATTCGTGAAACAAACTCTTGGCAAAACCAATGTAACTTAAACTGCTACTTACTTACTCCCTCCCACGTATTAGGCTTAGGTCAGGTGCACCGGGGTAGGCGTATTTAGAAGCACCAGTTGAGGTCGTTAGCTAATGTATATATGAAATGTATATATTTTATTTATTTTTACTATCTTATGGCTAAGAAACCATATCAATGCTTTTACAGTATTATTTCGTAATACTCCTTTTACTGTACGCACTTTTTATAATAACAAGTCTTGCAATTGTGGCAATTCATTTCTCTTGCATGAGAAGGAAGACTGCTCTTTTCTCTGCATCCTGGTGAAAGTAAAATCTGCACAACTGACTGAGTGAAATAGCTGTCTATTGTTTCACACGACTCTAGAGATTGACTCTTATTCTGAGGAGCAAAATTGTCATGTTAATGCGGTTGTCGGAAGCTGAATCCCTTCTTGTCTGAGCCTGGGAAGCTGATCACTTCCTATTCAGTTAAGAAAGTTTCCAGTGACCTCTGAGCTAGCTGGCGCAAACCTAAATTAAGTCTAACATAGTCAGTAGAGACCTAGAAGACCGCAGTCCTACGTCTACACTGCTGTTTATGTTATTCCAATGCGCAGGGCCTATAGCGAAAATAGAAACTACACTACATGGCGCCCAACGTTTGGTAAGGCGATAAAACTAACGCAAGACGTTAGAGTAACTCAGTCGTGCTTTTTCACACAGACCCTTTCTCCCGTAAATACTCCACTAGACGTCTGGAGTGGGTGAAAGGTTAAAATCCGCTGGAACTTAGTAGGATGAGATTCCTATGTAAAGTTTCTGGTTTAGTCAATGTTGAAGGATACAGTGTTCCAAAATATTGTGCACCTAATCTTTGTTTCCTTGAAAACCTGCTCTGCAAACTTTCATTAATACAATGTCAAATAATGGCAATAACAATGGAACCAATGAAGTCGCAGTAGACGCGAATCAACTGGGTTTCGATGTTACAGGGATTAATGAACCGGATGCGATTATCATCCCGGCAAACATAAGAAAAACTATAACTTTAAAACTTATAGAAAACGGACTGACATCACGAGGTGGTACAGTCATTTTCGTGATAGAGGCACACGAATATCGGCAGACAGAGGTATTCTATTCTTGGATAAACTTTCCAGCGGCAAACGCTACAACACACGAGTTTCACTATTACAAAATAGAGGAACCACCGGAAGAGTACGCTCCTTTCGAGGAGATTGAAATCCCATTAAAATACCAAGAGCACCTGCTCTGGTGTAAAGGCGCCCTAAAACATAATGATCACATCACCAGGCTCGGTCCACTAGGTAGACCAGGAGCAACGTGGCCGGTTCTAGCCAGCTACACACCACATCCAGACATTGAAAAAATGTCAAGAGAAGAACTTTTAGCACAGCTAAAATTACTGATTAAAATACATAGACAGTTAGTCCAATATGTAATGCGGACTGCAACAGTCCAAACAGCTGTTAATGTTCCACAGCTGACCCCTCATCAGGGGAACACAAATAAAATTACACCACAGAACATACAATCATGTCTTGGAAAAACTCCCGCAAAGCGGGAACAAATTCCTTTTTGGTTAGCACAGAAAATTACTCAAATAGAGGCAGTATTTCCGAATACTACCCCTATTGAGAAACACAGAATTCTGACCATCTGCCTTCCAATGGGGGTCGCACCACATGTGGAGGACTGTGACACTTGGGGTACAGTCTTTGCTTCCATTTACACAAAAACACATGGTGTTCCGTCCATGGCGGTAATACCAGATGTGCTAAAACAAATTCAGAATGAATACGGTCCAGATCCTGCTTTAACTCTTGGTATGAAATTACTGAAAGATTTCAAGCAGGTCTCGGCTATATTACTAGCCAACATAAAAGGAGAAGCAGCATCTGTGGCGATCCGCCAGAAATTGAAAGAAACAGATATAACAGATCAGCCAATTGAGCTTGCCAGAATTATAGAAAAATGCTATGAAGAATTAGGTAGAGATAGTTTGGGTGGGAAACCTGTAAAACCCCAACTACTCGAAAATCCTGAAAGATTATTTATTAAAAATAATCTAAACACTCCTAAAAAGAGCTGGGATGGAAATGAACAATCCACTCCCAAAGAAAAAGTTTTCCAGTCCAGAGGAAGGTCTCCTCGACGGAGGGAAAGAACTCCGACTCGAGAACACCAGTCTCCCCAGAGGGAGCACTCTGAGAAAAGATATAACCTTAGAAATAGGGATAACTTGAAAAAGCCTGATAGATATCAAAGTATTGATACACGTCCCTCTCGATCTTTTTCGCAGAAATCGGAAAGAAGAGGACGGTCAGGCCCAAGGGACGAGCACACCAAGTCCAAAGACAAGGAACCTGCTCAAAGTAAAAAATTAAAATTCCCAAGGAAGAAGGTAGCCAGTATTAGAGTAATCGAACATGCAGAGAATCAGTGGCGGCTGGTGACATTTGGAAGTGGTGGTGAGGCGTAAATCAATATTAATACTGTACTGCAGCGAGCAAGCAAACATGTGAGGTCTACTCGCCTTGTAAAGTCCACCGGGTAAGAACATTTTGGCAGGGCTTAATTTGGATCCCAGTCCAGCCCAGTATAAAGTAATACATTTGTGACATATACCCCACAAAAGCAGCCCAGAAGTAACAGATGTAATCAGTAAAAAAAAATACTACTTGAAAACTCCAACACAGCTTCAAAATGTAGTTCTTCAGGAAAGAGGACAGAAAAAGTACAAAACTGCTAAGAGACAGATCCGCCTCTGTTAAATTCTGGAGATGGGGTACATTAAAAAGGGGTTCTGTAATGAAACATGTATGCGTACGCTAAGAGCACTGACAGACAACAACCACCTGCAGAAGGGGCTTTCATATCACCATGTACTCCAAACTCGCAGGCTGAACTCGCTGGCACAGGGCACTGTAGTCCCTTACAATCAACAACAGAAATCACTTATGTCACCTGCACGTTTGTGAGTGCCATATTTGTAACTAAATGAGGTTGATCTCAGAATTTATTAACGGAGAACCGAGAACCGTGGGGACCAACAAAGCAAGTCAGTGAGTTTAAAGCAGTATAGCATTAACACAAGAATATTGAACAATGTGAAATTGAAAAGCATTGTAGGGGTGCAAATGCCCTCCACTTGTCTCTGTTTCCTGTTGAATAATTTCAAGTTGCACCCTTGTCCCGGTTGCATTAAAGAAGTTTACATTTTAATTTAAACAAGCATTAGCGAAGCTGACAGCTCTAATTTAACGTGCTAACACACGCAAGCAGTAATGGGCCCGGTCTGTGTTTGCATAAAAAAACAATTGCCCCCTCCCTGATGCAGGGCCATTATTTTAATGGAGCCGTTATACAATATGCCATTTTTATATTTCACAGTAAAACCGTTAACGTTGAATGTCTCATACAGCACAGGAATATAGTGCAGTCCTTTTTCAATGCCTGATGAGGTGTGCTTCAGGTGGCAGGCAGTGATGGACACAGAACGGCCTTTTTACTAGGAAACAGAAGCGTTTCTCTGCCGATTTCGGCCTTCTTCCAATGACTGGAACACTGCAATGCCCATATTTTTGAACAGTCAGTTACGGGCAATGATTAAATAAATAAGACGTAGTACATAAGTCATATTTATTTAATCATTGCCCGTAACTGACTGTTCAAAAATATGGGCATTGCAGTGTTCCAGTCATTGGAAGAAGGCCGAAATCGGCAGAGAAACGCTTCTGTTTCCTAGTAAAAAGGCCGTTCTGTGTCTATCACTGCCTGCCACCTGAAGCACACCTCATCAGGCATTGAAAAAGGACTGCACTATATTCCTGTGCTGTATGTACCCTGATGCATGCACGCAACAAAGAAATCATGCAGGACCCCACGAAGTGCTGCCAGCTTTCCTGAAAGCTTGTCAGCCAATAGGATGTGATGGTGTTGCCCGGGCTGGTAGAGGCGAACCTGTTATTTCGCAGCAGCTGCGACTAATGTTCTGCTGTTCCCAGTCACGGCTCGCTCACAGTGGGGGCCGGGGGGAGGGAGGGGGGATAAATAAAATAAAAAACTTACCTGGTCTTGACTGGGTCCGCGCCGCCTCCCAGTGTCCCATCGCTGCCCAGACCTCAGGTATGCAGACCTGTACCATTGAGACGGTGACCTCTGTGGGGGGGAGGGTTGGGAGGGAACTCACCTCTCGCTTGGAATTAGCATTTGGCCTGAGACTCGAGGATAAAGGCGGCGGCCAGCCGCGCGAGCAGCAGCAGCCCCTGGAGCAGCCGCAGCTTCATGGCCGGGTCCGGACCGAGGCCTCCCTTCGCCTTCTTTCCCTTTCTTTAAGTTTTACTTTAAGTTCTCTTCCTGTCTTTCTCTGCGCTGCTTCTTTCTTCTTCCTTTAATCTTTCTGATTTCTGTTTTCCAGTAGCGGTGGGTGACATTTCAAAGTGGTGGGGCGCAAAGTGATTTGCATACTGCACCGTTGCGAGCGAGCGCAGCGAGCGAGCCCGAACCCCCAAAGCGGGGTTTGGGGGGATAAACTCCCCCAAGAAAATTTTGAAAAAAAAGAAGAAAAATCGTCTATTTTCAAGCAAATTTGAGAAAGCAGGAAGGTTAATAAAGCAATTGTGAAAGTGCAGTTATTACATTAGTAGATGGCATAACATAGGTAGCTGCTTATTCAGTATAACCACAGAGCTTCATACATTCAGTCCTATTACGCTCATGTGCTGAATTCAGACTATAAGACTTTCATGAAAATCTCAGCTCTAAGAGTAGAAGAAGTTGCACAGCAGTTGGGAAACAGCCTTCACAAAGCATTAGGAAAATGAGAGGCAATTACTTGAAAGCAAACTGAAAGAAATGCATCAAGTAGTAACTTAAAGCAATGCATCCAGCAAAACAGTGCATGCAGTCAACCATACAAAAGTAAACTAAAGCATGAGTGAACCTGTGAACCTTCACTTTGAAAGCAGGGTGTTAGTCAACAGGCCAGTCACATACATTTAAACTGAAGAAGAGTACACTTCAGCATGCAGGCACCAACATAAAAGCACCAAGCAAGTCAAAAAATGAAAGCAATACATCCAGCAAACTAGACAGTGACTCAAAAAGTAAACTGAAGCAAGTGCAGACTGAAAGGAATGCGCAGTCGTAAGTCAGAAAACCAGTCACCCAGAAAACCAGACCAGCACACCAAAGCATCCCACCCCTGATTGGATGGCAGCTGTGCTCTTAGGGTCACCCCTCAGTTTTTTGGCAGGGTTGAGCGCCCCCCAGTTTTACGCCCTCTGCGTCTGAAGGGGAGACAGGCAAAAGGGGTCATAATGGGACATCTGGCACAGCCACTTTGTAATCGAGGTCACCCACCCAGCTCAAGACTGAGTTACAGGCTGATCTTAAATCTTTAAACAACCGCAAGGGTCTCCAGCTAGTTTGTTCTTGAGCCAAAAGAGTCCTCAGCTCACTGGTAATCTTTACATCGCGCCTGAGATCACATGACAATGTCCCTTAATCTGGAGCAACTGTGGGGACTGGTCTGGGTCCGGATCAGACTTGGTACGAGCAGGATACAAAAAGTAACGGGTAGGTGGTAACCCACTTCAAGTGAAGGAGCTGTAAGGAACCTAAGCGTACTGGTGTTCATACCACTTACAGGGCAGCTCTGGCTTTTCTCAGGGTGGGTGTCAGCTGTGTGAGGAAACCAGCATGTGAAGCAGTTACCTCAAACAAACTAAAACCAATGCACTCATCAAGACAAGGAGTTACATGAAATCAAATAGAAAACCACCATCAAGCCAGGTAGTCACCTAAAGGCAAATTGAAGTGACTGCACACTATGGGAAGTGCACTTCACCAGCCAGCCTATTACACTAAAGGAAAATAAAAGCAATGCTCCCAGTAAACAAGACAACATAAATTGAAAATGTTTCCCCGCAGGACCAACAGTCACAAAAAGTAAAGAAACAGAATGAAGTCAGAGGCACTCCAGGAATCCAGGTAGTCACACAAAATCATAACTGATTGAGCAAACTGTGTACTGAAAACTATTGCAAATAGACAATTATATCAGAACAAACTAGTCACAGGGAAATAAACGCATGCACCCATCAAGCCGTGCATCACAAGTCAGCAAACTGAATCGAATTAAACCAGCAATACTTGGTGTCACTCAAAAGCAAGTATAAAGTGCACTTCAGCAAGCAGGTCAGACACATTAACAGGAGACTTTCGAGGATACACCCCTAAAAGTCATAGAATCAGTTGCAAAAAAAACAAATGCACTCCAGCAACATAGTAAGTCGAATGAACACCACTGTACATAACAGCACTGTACATAACGCACACATTACACAGAGACTAGCAATCATAGGTGTGTAAAACAGTGTATGGGACATGTTATATAAGACAAACGTGGCTGGCTGCTTCGTCTGCGTTCTCCCACATTGCCCTGTCCCTTTTCTCCACACACCCCAAAAAGCCCAGCTCCTTTTTCTTTTCTCGTTTTCCTCTTCGTACATTTATTTAGGTTTTATTATGGCGAGGTCTCGATTTTCCTTCCTATTGCTCTACTGGCTGCCTTCCTCAACTCTTTGTGAAGCCAAGCCCTCCATGTCACCCCTTACTTTCAGGGTTACCTCTGCCTTTTTCCCCTAAAGCATAATGAACGCATGCTCTCCCTATAACCATAACTGATGCCCGTCTCCCTTTGCCATTGACACAAGGTCTCCTTTCCATGGACCATTCTATCCATCTCATCACTAAAACCACTGCCCTCTCCGTTAAGGCCCATGTCTCCATCTCACCACGAATGCTCCTCAGAGGCGTGATAAAAACGGTGCCCACTCCCCTCCCGGAACACAATGAGGAGCCGCCGAGTCTCCCATGTCTCCAAATATATTTAGTGGCCTCGGGCAGGAAGCCCCGCACTCCATGAAGCGTAGCAGGGGCCTGCCTGACGCCCCAGTTTTCCTTTCTCTATTAATGCCCGTCTCCCTCTTACAGTGCCCCCGTCGCCTTCTCTCTCCGCTGACGTCCTGTCTTCCTTCTACCATTAACTCTCCCGTCTCCCTCCTACTGTTAACACCTTTCCCACTCACTAGTCACGCCCTGCCTGCTTCTCGCTCCCCATAACTGCCCTGATGCCTCTCTCTCACCACCACTAATGGCCCTGCTGCTTCTCTCTCACCATTAATCGCCCTGCTACTTCTCTCTCACCATTAATCGCCCTGCTGCTTCTCTCTCTCACCATTAATCGCCCTGATGCTTCTCTCTCACCATTAACGGCCCTGTTGCCTGAAAGCGTCATTATTACCTGGAAGAACCTGCGGCGTGAGTGGACTCAAGAGATTCTGAGTTCGGCAAGAGGCTTCGGCTCTTAAGAGTCATAGCCCTTTCCCACCCTCTGAATAGTAGTAAATGCCATACGACACTCTGCACATTTGTATATACTATAGCAATATGCACATATAGTCTTTTCAATCCATTCCAAATTAATATCATAAAGTTATAGGCTGACCTGACAATTCGCATCCCAGTAGCTTCATCCTTAAAGTGCAATGTCTTCTGCACACCTGTGGAAACAGCCGTACGTACTGCGCTTCTACTGGAGGTGTGAACGAATTTACGTAGGGAGTGTTGTTGTCCACATTTCCACGGAACACATATAATGAGAGCACAGACAATCACTTTATGTTGCCCTAAATTTTCATTTAAAGAGTTGCAGCATGTCTGAATCTTCACTGATGGCTAAATATCCTGCCTCTGTGTATTTTCCCTCCTGCCCTGGCTGCACCCCTCTGACCCACACCTGCCCCCTGCTTACACCCCCTGCCCTGGCTGTACACCTCTGACTGCAGCACAGCTCTCCCCTCTACCCCGCCCCCTGCTTGCACCCCTGTCCTGCTGCACCCCTCGGACTGAAGCACAGCTCTCCCCTCCACCCCTTCCCCCTAATTGCCCTCCCTGCCCTGGTTGCACCCCTGTGACCCACACCTGCCCCCTGCTTACACCCCCTGCCCTGGCTGTACACCTCTGACTGCAGCACAGCTCTCCCCTCTACCCTGTCCCCATGCTTGCACCCCTGTCCTGCTGCACCCCTCGGACTGAAGCACAGCTCTCCCCTCCACCCCGTCCCCCTAATTGCCCTCCCTGCCCTGGTTGCACCCCTGTGACCCACACCTGCCCCCTGCTTACACCCCCTGCCCTGGCTGTACACCTCTGACTGCAGCACAGCTCTCCCCTCTACCCTGTCCCCATGCTTGCACCCCTGTCCTGCTGCACCCCTCGGACTGAAGCACAGCTCTCCCCTCCACCCCGTCCCCCTAATTGCCCTCCCTGCCCTGGTTGCACCCCTGTGACCCACACCTGCCCCCTGCTTACACCCCCTGCCCTGGCTGTACACCTCTGACTGCAGCACAGCTCTCCCCTCTACCCTGTCCCCATGCTTGCACCCCTGTCCTGCTGCACCCCTCGGACTGAAGCACAGCTCTCCCCTCCACCCCGTCCCCCTAATTGCCCTTCCTGCCCTGGTTGCACCCCTGTGACCCACACCTGCCCCCTGCTTACACCCCCTGCCCTGGCTGTACACCTCTGACTGCAGCACAGCTCTCCCCTCTACCCTGTCCCCATGCTTGCACCCCTGTCCTGCTGCACCCCTCGGACTGAAGCACAGCTCTCCCCTCCACCCCGTCCCCCTAATTGCCCTCCCTGCCCTGGTTGCACCCCTGTGACCCACACCTGCCCCCTGCTTACACCCCCTGCCCTGGCTGTACACCTCTGACTGCAGCACAGCTCTCCCCTCTACCCTGTCCCCATGCTTGCACCCCTGGCCTGTTGCACCCCTCGGACTGAAGCACAGCTCTCCCCTCCACCCCGTCCCCCTAATTGCCCTCCCTGCCCTGGTTGCACCCCTGTGACCCACACCTGCCCCCTGCTTACACCCCCTGCCCTGGCTGTACACCTCTGACTGCAGCACAGCTCTCCCCTCTACCCCGCCCCCTGCTTGCACCCCTGTCCTGCTGCACCCCTCGGACTGAAGCACAGCTCTCCCCTTCACCCCCGCCCCCCCTGCTTGCCCCCTGTGCTGGTGTACTCTTCGGACTATAGCACACCTCTCCCCTCTACCCTCCGACCCCCCTGCTTACACCCCCTGTCCTGGCTGTACCCCTCGGTCTGCAGTACAGCCCTCCCCACACCCCACCCCCACTGCTTGCCCCCCTTTCCTGGCTGCACCCCTTATTATCTTGTGTCCTCTTGGTTTAACATAGTCAAGAAGCTCATTATCCAATTGACGTAATTTCAGACATTATTGTGCTCCTCTCAGTGTAAGCTACGGAGGTCGGTCATCTTTCGTGTAGCGATTATTATCCACATTTTCTGGCAGAAGCATTGAAGACCTGTTTAGTATCCTCATAAAATGACTTCCTGCCTCTCGCGAAATTGGATAATACTTCCATGAAGAATAGATGGTGTTCATAGGTCTGCACAGCTCATCTGCACAGCTCAAAGCTGAAGGAAAATGGAAGGGTATTCCTACAGGGGCTTCTTTCGGTCCTACAGGAGCAAGTAGCAGAATAGACTGTGCTTTGTGTTTCAGTTTGCTGCACTTTACAACAAAGTTGTAAAAAACGACGCCTCATGGCACCTAAACATGCTTTTTAACCAGCTCCAGTCACAGAGCTACTTGAATAAATAAAGGAAGGACGGATGTGCTAAGGAAAACAAGTGATTAGTGAATAGTGCTTATTATTTATACATTGTGCAGCACAGATATAACAATTATCACCAATAGAGGTTTTATGTAATGCAATTCAGCTTGTCAATGGTAACCTATAACTCGCAGTTATGGCAATGTCTGTGTTTAAGGGTCTTTACGATAACAATAGCCATCATTTATTATGTACATCGAGAGAGAAGCAAAGCTAGTGATGGGCCCAGAGGAGGACAGAGCAGAATAAGGTTTCTGGTTTATATTCACCTCACTTTCCCGTAGAAAGCCCTTTCAGAGCTGTATTAATACTTTGTCATTCGTCTGGAAAGTTGACTTTTCAGAGCTAATATGAACACCGGACACCCGAGAATCCCAATAATGCCCCGTGGCATTTTTGATTTCTTGGCTAATGAAAAAAAAGGACTTTTGAAATGGAAGGTTATATATTACGCAACCGGGCTTCAACTGCGCAGGTGGAGCCCCTTTCACGGATTTCATTATTTTCAGTTCTTTGGCACACATCATTGACTAAGATAGATTTTCAACAAGCCCCTCCCCCCCCCCCCCCGGAAATAATGACTTTTCACATTCTCCTCTGCGTTCCACTCTCAAGCAATTAACCGGACCCTGGTGGCTAATTCCGTTCTGCAAAGGGGTCGGGGAATGCAACTACATAGATAGACATACATTACAAAACTTGCCGAAGTTTTCTTACCGCCGTCCGCCGACATCCTGTTCCTCCTCGCAGCGTGTGCGTCAACAGTGTGTGTGCCACCCCCCGCGCGGCATCCAATGGCTGCTGCATGCTGGTGGACCAGCCAATCCTGGCGCTGGGGGGGGCACATTTGCTGCTCGCCCTGTCGCCCTTTGAAAACCCGGGCTGTGGCACTGGCAGCAGGCGAACAAGTACCCCCCTGGGTCCCGCTGGGGAACTTAGTGCGCATGCTTGAGACAGTAACCAACAATCCCAAGCATGCGCACAGTGCACTACGGTCTGCCTGAGTGTCACTCAAGCTGCAGGCCACCCCCCCTCCCCCCTCCCCCCTCCCCCCTGCACAATTCCCGGCGGTGGGCTGAGGGCGGAGGGATTGTTGCAATGTATTTAATAAAAAATGAATAGAAAGGATTGCGGCCGGCGGCCGCGATGCGGGTCCATTGTGGCTGGTAGGGCTACGCCCCTACGCCCCAATGGACGCACCGCTGCTGCTGTTTTCTTCGCTCTTCCCGCTCTGTGCCCTGCCCCTATGCCCTCTGTACCTCTGTGCCCCTCTCCCCGTCCTGTGTGCAGCTGGCATGCCCCCTCCTGACGGGAGATATTTATTAAGTCCTCCGCTGATAGGCACCAAAACACCGGGACAGGTTGAGGGAGGCGGCTCTGGGGTCCCGTTGGCGTTGGCGCCTAGTGACTCTCTTAGCCAATCGATTCGGTTTAGGGCACCGTTACTCTTTGCCCACTGCACGCCCATTAGGAGACCGAGGGGCTCCTAATGGGCATGCGCAAGACAGGAAAAAACACAGGTGCGCATGACTGGGCACAGGCGAAAAAATCGCCCTCCTTCCCCGTTTATGCGCACTTGTGTTGTGCTGCTGCCTAGTGTGTCCCAGGCTTGTCTGACAATGCTGTCAGTCAAAATGACGCTGGACAGCCACCCCCTTCAGACTTATCTGGGGGTGGGTGGTCCGACATCATCTTGACTGGCATGATTGTCGTGTCGTCAGTTCTCCCTCGCTTCTAAACGGAGAGTTTACTTAAAGTTCACTGACCCGAGGGGGCTGCATGGGCATCTTGTGGGGCAACGCCCCAGCGCCCCTAATGGACGCACCGCCACTGCCGAGAATACTGAGGACAGAGCTGAAAAACGGAGAGTGGGCACAGACAATGCTAGACAGTGCAGCAGAAATCACCATAGCTCACAAAATCCTGATGAATCATCTGGAGACAGTGGACACGAATGAATACATTCAGGTAGAAACTGCAGACACCAGAGTTAGCGAACCTCATAAGATATACGAAATAACACTGCGTATAGAGGGATATAAGACTAGAAGAATAAGGGGTCTATTTTGGGATAACCTCTCAAAAGGCTATGACATCCTGTTAGCAGAGCAAGATTGTCCCCCAGAGTTTGTCAGGGAGTGCCATCATGGCGAAGAAATGATTATGCCTGCCTTCTCAAATCACATTCCAATTCACACTAAATATATATAAGCAAGGAAATGGGCAGTAGCCCAGGCACCAGCATTATATAAAAATCATGTAGGATGGGATGAGGACTCTCCTCCTCACAAAATCCAGTTAAAAAGTCAACCAACTGCACTAAGGCAGTACCCAATTAAACAAGAAGCTAAAAAACAGGTCAGGGAGATTTTAGATCAACTTGAATACCAAGGGGTGATTGAAACATGCACCTCTCAAATGAACAATCCTTTGTTTCCTGTCTCCAAACCGGACGAATCGTACCGTCTAGTCTTGGACTACAGACACCTTAACTCATGTTGCAAAACATTTGCAGTACAAAATTCGCATAGTACTGCACTAATGAATAACATAGTTCGCAAAAAATACAAAACGACATTAGACATATCTAATGGGTTCTTTTGCCAAAATATTGCACCAGAAAGCAGGTATTTGACCACTTTCTCAATAATGGGGTCACAGAAAAATTTCTGTAGGCTCCCACAGGGATTTAAGAACAGCCCAGGACTATTCTCAGTCAGAGTAACAGAGTTACTACAAATATATGATGATGAGGCTTTATCTTATGTCGATGACATCTATCTCACAGACGACGACTTGGATACTCACTTGAAAAGGGTGAACACCATAATACTTGGGTTCGCAGCAGAGGGTTACAAATTCAACTTTAAAAAGTCAAGAATTGCCCCTCTGACAGTCTTATTTTTAGGATACGAATTATCAAGTGAAGGAAAAAGCCTAGCAGACAACTTCTTAGAAAAGTGCGCTGTACTCCAAGCACCGAAAACGCTGAAGAACTTACAATCGATTCTAGGCTTCCTGAATTTCGGAAGAACTTACATTCTAAACTACGCAGAAAGAATTAAACCTCTCTACGAATTAATAAAACCTGATTTTAAACCAATCAACTGGACTCAAAACCACACAGAAATTTTGAGATCACTGCAAACAGACATGTTAGCAAAAACAAAATTAGAAACATGTGACAACACAGGCAACCTTGTAATCCGAGTCATCCCAGGAAGATGCGGATTCACGTACCTGACCTCTAATGAGGAAGAAACGGTACCAATAGCTTACAAATCACATTTGTACACACAAGCAGAAAAAACATTCAGTCTCATAGAAAATACTGTGAAAGCAGTGCAAACTGCTATAGCGAAAGAACGAGAATTAGCACAAGGCAAAAGGATCACTGTTCTCACAGCAGAATCCGACTTCGAGGCACTATTCAGCCCAGTAAACCTGCCTACAGTATCACTGGATCCGAAATGGATACAGTGGGAAAATTCTCTTGCTGCAGAAGACGTGAAATACTATTTCGCCCCGCACATGAAAAAACTGAATGATTTAAAATATGAAAAAGAATATCCTCTGCCAATCGAAATTCTCCCTCTAGAACAGTACTCCTGTATAATCTATACAGACAGATTTGTACAGCATTACAATGTATAAGATAAATCCTACGATGCAGCCTGCGCGATTGTTAAAGGTCGCTGGCTCTGCGGTAAATTCAGACCGAAAATAACAAAAACTGAATCACTGAGAAAATGTTCGGCTCAGCGAGCTGAAATCAGATCTTTAAAGATGGCGCTTGAAAATGCCAAACTTGAATTCCCGACACTAATCGTGTGCGATTTGCATTTTTGCGTCAACTCCTACAATAATGATTTGCAGAACTGGGTTCAAAATGATTACAAAGATGACACAGGTGCCACAATCAAGCATAAGATGCTTTGGAAACAAGTAGTTCTTTTACAGAAAGAACTACAAAAGACTCACGTGATACACACTCTGAGTCATCAACGTGATGGCGTTCACGTTGCAGGGAATTCATTGGCTAATAAAGCCATAGCGGAAGCCAGTAAACCGGCTTCCGTAGCCACAAAAAAACATTCAGAAAAATACATAGACGGGGAAACCATGCTGGCAGTAAAAACGTCTTCAAAAGGCAACTGTGCAGCACTACCTGTGAACTATCCACTCAATTATACATACGTAATTGATGCAAACTCCGTTCCTTTTGCTCGAATCCCTGGAGTGGGGGATAGGGTAATTCCAAACACGAACCGGAGAAAGTTATTAATAGCAGACGCACACATGGGTGAAGGTCCAAGGCACAAACAGATGAAGGAATCTCTGACCGAATTACAAGCAGTATACTGGTGGCCGGGGATGAGCCTGCACCATTATAAATTTGTAAAGAGCTGTCCAGACTGCGACAGAGACCGCAGTAAAGAGTCAAGGGGTAATGCCATGGCCTTGTATGAAGGTAGCATAGAGCTATCTACGCATGCAATCCAGCGTCCTATTAATTGTTTAAGACTACATTCACTTTAAAAATGTGGCCCCAGCGCTCGGCTGACGCCAAAACTGTTATAAAATATTTGCGATTCTTTATCGGCACATACGCAATTGCCATGCTTCATTCTGACCAGGGTCCTGCTTAGCTCTCGAGCTTATAAGGAGGCCATGACCAGCATGGGCATTGGATTGCGATTCTCTTGTCCATTTCATCCTGAGGGAAATAGCGTAGTGGAAAGAAAAAACTGAGACATAAAGCAATCTATAACGGCAAAGGTATTAGGTTCAGGTGATGGGTGGGTCAAACATTTAATAAGTGTCCAACATAGTCTTAACAACATGCCAAGAAATTCTCTAAAAGTTTTCAGCCCTTACGAACTATTGTTCGGAACTAGAATACATGTTCAGGACTTAGATAGTCTCGCTTCAGTGGTAGAAGATAAGAATAAAGACTTTGATATCAAAGATCGTTTGGCTGTTTTACAGGACTTAAATGAAACAAGAAAAGCCCTGAGCAACACAAAGTTAAAACAACAGCCAATCACCACTGAAGACACACCACCTGTCCCAGCAAGACCCATCTGGATTCCAAAGATTGGGGATCTGGTCAGAGAGAAAATAGCAGTGAAGAAGGAATTTGGGCCTTCTTACAGAAAAGCAGTACCTGTCTTAGCAATCAACGGAACAAGATCAGTAGTACTACCGCCCCTTGCTGGTAAAAAAAGGAGAACAGAGTTGTATCAATCGACCTGGTAAAACCACAATCATGTGGCCTATGATCAATAGCAGGCCCAGTGGACTCCCAAGAAGTATCAGAATACCCAAATTTGCAAGTATCCAAGAGGTTCAAACTGAAAGACTAATCACATTCGATAAACCTGCAGTTAATAAAAAAGGACTATGCAGAAATGCCATGGAACTTGTGCCTCTTGAAACACAGATTGAAACAGTTTGTCATGAAATACCAGTCTACAATGATGTAGCATCAGAATGTGCTAATGAAAGCCAAATGGGAAAAACTATTCCAACAATCGACAGAACTGGATCTGACTACTTCATCAACATCGACAACTTTTCGGAAGATCAAAGCGACCCTGAAGTGACGCCAGAAACAAAGACTTTAAAAGAAAAAGCAACAGAACTCTTTCATCAACTCAAAGAAACCTATCTTATTTCTCCATGGTTAGAATTTTGGATTGGGCTAGGTGTATTTTTCCTCCTGCTTTGGCTCATCATGGTACTTTGTTTGAGAAAATTCATTGAGGGAAAAATACAGTTCAATGGACACAGCAAGTCAGAACATCAACTTAGTTCTGAAACCTCATAGATCATCCCACGTCAAGAAAAGAGAACTATCATCAGTAAATGTCACAGCCATTCCAATACCCGGCGGGGTAGTTTGGGACAAGACAGACTATGAAATATATGGCCCGGTCGAGATCTTGAAATATCCTCACCAGTTTAAGGTTTCATTAAGTGACTTTGTAAAACCAAGTACATTCTCTGATGATTGGGACTTTAAAAGTATAAATGATATGATGTCAGATTTGGTGTTATCAGCAAAATTTACAGAACATGATTATTTACAAGGTTCATCTAATTATGAACAGATGTACTGTTTTTCACATTACGCAGACCACTATTTACATAAATCTGCCCAACCTAGAAATGTTTTTAAATATAACCAATGGGAACATTGTACTACTCCACCTAAAGGCAGTTCAATAACATTCTATGAGGAATTCCAATACTTCTCAGGGTTTAACACGAGTAATGCAGAAACATTTTATTATAAACTGTTGGAAAAAACAGGGACAAAAACCATGCTGACAAATACTAAATTGATATATTCAGAAGCATTTTATGAAAAAATGATTACATTTGGTTTTGATTTCTGGAAAAATAACATTGAAACAAAAACCATCTGGGGTACAAAAGATTGGCAGGTACAAGGCCTAGAAGCATTATTTAGAGCCTGCATGATCCCAGAACAAATAATGTTCTTGAATGACATAATTCAACAAACAACCTGTCTTGGCCTAGCTAAGATTAAATACCTTAACAAACCGTCTATTCCAAAGCCAATACCTGATAATGCAACCACAGATTTTGAGATAGACGTATCCC
Organism: Lissotriton vulgaris; assembly: GCF_964263255.1. Classification (NCBI taxonomy): domain Eukaryota; kingdom Metazoa; phylum Chordata; class Amphibia; order Caudata; family Salamandridae; genus Lissotriton; species Lissotriton vulgaris. The sequence continues at coordinate 272,104,413 of NC_141698.1, read as the reverse complement.
AAATTTTTAAAAAAACCAGAAAACATCCTGATTGGAAAAAATGGTTAATCTGGCCTACAGACACGAATAACTGTCAAGATAGATTCCTGAACAAATTACAGGGGTTAAAAATGTCCAGAGCAAACCCTAGATACTCCCAGAGACAACATCCAGGGATAGTAACAACATACAGTGTAGGGAAACTCTGCCTTGAATGGCTACAAACATCCACACTGGCACAAATTAAGCAACTCTTGTCTTTACTTAAAGATGGTGCTGACTTGCGCGATTTCATTATGGGACCACGCAAACAGCGTCAAAAACGTTTCATAGCGGCCAGCATATATGCGGCATACAACGAGGCATGGAAAGAAACTCAAATTGAAACAGCCGAGAAAATACGAGAAATTGATCGTATTAATTTGGGAAAATCACTTTCTGTTGTGGACAATGGGTTAATGACTCTGTCCTCCAGAATATATTCACTGGACAGTATTGTATCATCTGCTATTGATATAATAGACCAGGACTTGCTAATGTTACAACATGGCCAGTCCCAATTACGTTCTATTGTACAGCTAGGCTGGACGTTGCAAAATCTTCGTTCAGGCTATGTGCCATGGCGTTTAATCAACACAACGTCATTGTTTTCCATCTTTAACCTTACTGATAAACAAATCAGTTTGGCACAGAAAGGAGCAGACTATACAATCCTGAGCATCGAAAAACTTGAGAGATTGCCATTGACAATGTCAGAAAGACCTGTCATTGAATGGATAATACACAGGATTATCAAAATTCCGATAACAACTTTCCAATTTAAAAATTGCCTTGAATATATACCGGCAGGCCAGTATGAAAAGTTGGGTAAAGGATACATTAAGTCATCATGGAAATTACCTTATACACACACATGCTATAGTGACAACAACAGAAATGTATTTCTTAGTGGTAATGAGTGTAAACATTCACTAAGCGGTATACTTTTGTGCCAAGGTATTAACTTACATGGGGCCTGTGAGGGTACTTCAAACAACCTTTCATGCCACCAACATGGCACACCTGCAGCACAAATAGAGCCATTCTTTAGGCAACTTTCTAACGGGATTTACGTTCTAATAACGGATCACAGCTGTTGTGGCTTGGTGCCAGGGAAAGCATATCTCTTAAGCATGAGTTCCATGGTTACTTGCTGTATGCAAGCATTGTATCCAAACGGCCCTGGAGACTCAGTGGCTCCGATTTGGCCTAATTTGAATATCTCTTCTATACGAATTGATACTTTAAGCAGAATGAAGTCTGTACTTTTGCAGACAACAGTGCGCATATCGTCATCAAAAGAGACGTATGATCTCCAAGTTGCAAGGATGGCGGCAGAGATACATGCACTTTTATCAACAAATTGCCCAGTGCATTTCAAAGAAATGCTTAGCCAAATACTAAATATGTCGAATGCCAGTGGTATCTCGAATGTATTTAAGACAGTTTTTTCGGGATTGTTAACACCATTTGAAGCAGTCCTGGGTATCTTTCCAAATTTCGTACATTCGATTTTTGGCGGTGTACCACTTCTTTTGGGACTCGTAGCAGGTATTTTATTTTTGACCCTCCTGCTCCGATATGGCAAACCAAAACGCAGACATGACTCCGGCACGGATGGAAGAAACGATCCTAGCAATACGCTACCGGGACCGCATAACCAAAGTCCTTGGGATAGCCCGGCTACGAGATCTGAATATGACCTGGTTTCTTTTATTCAGACCTATATGGCAGACCTGCATCTTACCTGTGCTTCGATGTATGCTATGCGGAGAGGAATGCGTGTTAGACACCTGTCTTGCACTACCATTAGCAATACCAATGGACGTCGATACTTTGCTAAGTCCAGTAACGGCTCACGCATCGTGTTGTCCCCAGCGGTTACTAATCCTGATGACGGCATTCGTTGAGACTCCTGCACTACGACTAGGTGGTAGCAGTGACGCAAGAAATGAAAGCAACATCACCCAGGTACGACCTTCTGTGAGCATTGCTGATCCTGAAATCGATGATAGCAATCATCCTCACAACTGCCAAGTTACAGCATTATCGAACTTGGTCGAACTGTCACCTGAATATATTGATCAATTATTTGCGAGCCTGTCTGAAATGATGTTCTCCCCTGAACAGAAACAATAATTTTTTGGGAAAACAATCCGGCACACAGCGTTCCCATGAACTCTGAATTCAGCCTTCAGCTTTGAAAAACAAAAGCTACTGAAAAAGCGTTTTGAACTATTTTTCCCCGCTCACCATGAAACTAATTTTTCAAAAATATTTACTTTTTTTCTGGCACACGTCCTTTGCTTAATGTAGAACTATTCATAAAGAACAGAGCTTCTATTTTTAGTATATCTAGAGACAAAAATTTACCTTAGCCTCTAGCACATTTTACAGCAAATTGTATTTATATGTGATGAATTAGTCTCGCCCTTCTTTTCTGTATTTAGAGACTTTTTCATGTGTAAATCTTCGCAGAATCGTTCAAATAATTACATATGCAATTGAATGATTCCTATGCTTGATAACGTACCGTACCAATTCATTTCCATGCATTTCAAGTACACCATTTCAAAAGCAAAATGTATTTTGGGGTGGGTATGAATACAAGTGCTTCTTATTGCTTTAGTTTTTAGTAATTTGATGGACATAACTTCGTGGAGTGGGTGTTGTGTTTTATCTAGGACCCGATCAATATTGTGACCTCATGCCCTTATACGGCTATAATCAATACATATCCCTATAATGGCATAACGATCAGAGCCATATTTCAGTAACTCCTCTCTGCAGCTCATGACAGTCCATGGCACAGCAGAAGCCACTTCCTTAGATTCCTAGATAACACACCGAGTTCTTTCGACATCTCAACCCCCCAGCAACCTGGGAAAGCCCCGCTTGCTTTGTTTTGATTAGTAATAGAACTCCTGCGAGCACTGTAAGAACGACCAGTTCTTAGTGACATCTTTATTGACGTCTTATGTCCAAAAACGTACGTCAAACTCTGCACCTTTCAGGTATAAATATACCAACGTTGCCTTAAGCAAACACACCGTGGTGGTGAATACTGGAGCAGATCAGCTGTCCCCTTGCAGAGCCCAGCAGATGCGAGAAGCCCACGGACGCTGCCCCTCCTCCTTGACGCGCTGAGAAAGACGCTGTCTTTTCTCCTGCCGAGAAAATCCAGCTCCGGCGTTTCCAGTCGACCCTTGCGGGTAACTGGGATATCGGGTCCTGAGAGGAGATACCAGACCTCCTGCATTCTATTCCAGAGGTACGGTGCTGACTAAACCCTTAGAGAGAATTCTTGAAACAAACTCTTGGCAAAACCAATTTAACTTAAACTGCTACTTACTTACTCCCTCCCACGTATTAGGCTTAGGTCAGGTGCACCGGGGTAGGCGTATTTAGAAGCACCAGTTGAGGTCGTTAGCTAATGTATATATGAAATGTATATATTTTATTCATTTTTACTATCTTATGGCTAAGAAACCATCTGAATGCTTTTACAGTATTATTTCGTAATACTCCTTTTACTGTACACACTTTTTATAATAACAAGTCTTGCAATTGTGGCAATTCATTTCTCTTGCATGAGAAGGAAGACTGCTCAATAAATAATATCTTTTATTGAAAACGCCCGTCTCTCTTTTCTCTGCATCCTGGTGAAAGTAAAATCTGCACAACTGACTGAGTGAAATAGCTGTCTATTGTTTCACACGACTCTAGAGATTGACTCTTATTCTGAGGAGAAAAGTTGTCATGTTAATGTGGTTGTCGGAAGCTGAATCCCTTCTTGTCTGAGCCAGGGAAGCTGATCACTTCCTATTCAGTTAAGAAAGTTTCCAGTGACCTCTGAGCTAGCTGGCGCAAACCTAAATTAAGTCTAACATAGTCAGTAGAGACCTAGAAGACCACAGTCCTACGTCTACACTGCTGTTTATGTTATTCCAATGCACAGGGCCTATAGGGAAAATAGGAACTACACTACAAGTGTTGCATTTGTGAGAAATGAGAAAAATGAATACAATTTGTTTAAAAAATAAAATTAAAATAAAGACTTTGATATTTTGGAAAACAATATTTCTTACCTTAAAATCGTTATACTTAACCACGATATTCTGGTAGTCTATATTTCTGTATCACGATGTTAGTGCAAGTCGACATTTCCTACTCAATATTTTGACTGCTTATCATTCAGTGCATGCCTAGATTACTTTCTGGTACCTGGGTCACAATGATCTAGGTTCAGGAATACCACCTGCTTGCCTACAGGTAGCTCAGATCACTCCCAATTGTTATGGAGCTATGAGTTCCTGGACCCCATCCTAGTTTTGGTTGGCGGTTGCACCCATGGGAGTTGACAGACTGGGATACTCACCACGATTTTTTGGAGGTGTCGGGCCATTACTTCTGGGAGAACACGGAGTTGGTGTCCTTGGGAGTGACACTCTGGAAGGCGTATAAGGTGATGGTCAGGGGTCAATTGATTGTGCACATGGCGGCAAAGAAAAGGGAGGTACTTTGTAGAGTGCTGGAGAGGGAGTTGTCGTCGGGGAGGCTGAGTTTTTGGAGCAGTCTGGCTTGGAGTTTCCTCAGTCGTTGGCCCTGCTCAGGAGGAATATAAGTGGCTGATACACATAGAAGCAAGGACTCTTTACTGGGTGCAGCAGAGCAGGTTCTATGGGGAGGGTAACACCGTGGGCAAGATGCAGGCCTGGCTGGCCAGGAAGGAAGAGGGACAACAATGGATCCCAGCGGTCTGTACGCCATGGGGGGAGCGGCGGAAACGCCTGCGGCGATAGCTGCTGGTAATTTTTGTACACAGTGGTAGGTATGAGGGGGTTCGCGCGGGCTCTCCCTGTTCCATGTATGAGTGGGGATGCACGGGATTCGCTTGAGGTTGCGATAACGGAGAGCGAAATTGCAGAAGCCCTGACCCAGCTTAAAAGCAACGGGTCCCAACGCTTACCCCTGGAATATTTTAAATGTGTGAAGTGCAAGGTTCTTAAGCCTTTACATGCTGTGTTTTGTGAACCTCGGTTGAAGGGAGAGCTTCCCTGTGATCTTCAGCAGGTGCAAGTTGTATTGATCCATAAACTCATGAACCCCCTTCCTATCAGCCGATTTCTTTGTTGAATGTGGAGACTAAACTGTTTGCTAAGGTCCTGGCAAATCGCCTTTCACTGGTGATTAAGGGGGAGGTGGCTCCAGATCAGTTGGGGTTTATATTGAATAGGCCTATGCACCACAATCTCTGGAGGTTCTTTGGATGTCCAGTTCTTTGGCTGCATAGTGTGGAACTGGCTCATCACTTGGCAATGGATGCCAAAAAGGCATTTGACTCAGTGGAGGGGCGTTATCTGTGGGCCCTGCTTGAGTGCATGGGATTCTGCCCGTAGTTTTGTGCATGGGCACGGCTCACATATCATAGGCCAGCATCGAAGTTGAGGATCAACGGGGTACTCTTAAAGGAATTTGAGCTACGTCAGTGCACCCGGCAGGGGTGACCCCTTTCTCCGCCACGCTTAGTGGTCGCGATAGAGCCATTAGCGGCTTTGGTTCAGGAGGATGTCTGGTGGAGGTGCCTCTGTTGGGATAAGGACTGGGAGGATGTGGTCTGAATGTATGCAGACCATGTTTTGCACTACCTGGCCGAACCATACCGCTTTTGTTCTTCTCTGGTATAGGGGTCAATTGGGGTAAAACTGTTGCGTACCCTCTGTCTCTCTGAATGCTGCAGGGTGAATGCCCCTGGCAGTTGGTGAGGGCAGACTTGCTTGCTACTAGCCCATGATTGTAAGTTTTGCGGAACAGAGGGAGTTTGAAATCATGGCGACAGGCGGGCACTGGAGCCCAGTGGCTACATATGGTGGATTTATGGGGTGAGGAAGGTAGCAGCCCTCCCAAAGCGGACTGCCACAGTGGTGTGGACCTGGTGGCATGCTACAAGAAGGATGGGCTGGGCAGGTAGTTTGACCCTGGAGATGCTGTTGTGGGACCTGAGAACTCTGGCAACAATCAGAAGGGTATCGGGTACAGGCATTGGGTTTTGATAGGTATCTCCAGGGTGGGAGACCTATGGGGTGACAAGGAGTGGCTGACATTCACTAACCTGCAGCACCAATATGAGATGCTGGGGGCAGTTTCTGAGATATCTGCAGTTCAGGGTTATTTTGAAATGGGGAATCCCCTGTCCCCAAGATTTGAAGGAAGTCCAGGGCGTTGGCCACCCGCTTCACAGGCATGCCATTTCTCATCTGTATTCTACACTACTCAGTAATACGTGGGCTCCACTGCAGCAGCTGAGGGAATGAAAGGAATGTGACTTGGGTCATCTGGAAAATGATGAATAGGGAACCGCCTGTATATATCCCCGGGAGGTGGCTATCCATTGGGGTTCCAGCTCATCCAGCTGAGGTTGCTTCACCAGGCTTACTACTCACTCCCAGTTGGGCGATGGTGTGGTGCGAAGTGGACAGTTACCTGCAGGAAAGTGGGCAGCAGGGCCCACTCATACATACGCAATAGAGATGCCCGTGACTGTGGCCCTTCTGGGATGGGGGCCAAGATAGGCTTTCACAAGCAGTGGAGGAGGCCCTGAGGCCCTGATGCTTACTCTGCGATTGGTCTGCCTGGGTATATGGGGTGAGGTAACACTAGATAGATATATGCCCCTGCTCTGCAAAGTGGTATTGGCGGTTGGTTGCCAGGAGGGATGTGGTCCGGTTCTGGGGTTGCACAGTGATCACAACAGAGAGTGACTGGGAGTATGGAATGGTGCCGGCTGACAGAGAAACCGATTTACCAGGCGCAGGGCTGCCCCCTGAAGTTTGCAAAGATATGGGATTGGTGGCTTCCGGAGGAAGGGCAAAGAGAGGGAGGACTTAGGCAGAGCAAAGGAACCAGGAACAGTTTGGGAACTGTTTGGGCCTGTTATCTGCTCCTTGGAATATATAAACCGAGTGGAGGCCTATGTCCATGCTTTGATATTTGATAACAGGCGAGGAGGCTGGATAAGTTGTCTGAAAGAAGGTGTTTTATTTTCAACAAGGGGAGGTGAGGGTTGTGCGTTTGGCTTTCCCTCTGGTTCTATTTCTTCTTCAGATGAATCCTGTGATGAGCTGGAGTTTGAGGGGACTTTCCGGGGCGATGACTCGGGCTCCTCTTCCTCTTGGCTGAGGTGGTCTCCCCGGAGGCTCATAGGAGGAGAAGGAAAAATGAGGGAGCCGTAAGAAAAGAGGTTTGCTGAACGTTTTTGGGTAATACCTTCACCACACCTTTTGTGCTGTCAGATCTCTAATCGTGCATAGGGGTGATTTAGGGAAAGGTAGGAAACGAATTTGTGTCCAGGTTGTTTTGATAGGGTGTTTGGAAAGGAGGAGGGCTAGAAATTAAGTGGCTAAGAAATCTTTCAGACCTGTGCTTAAGACGGTGCACAAAGGTGGAAAAAAGACGACTCAGAACAACGTGACTCTTATGTGTTCCAAATAATACCAGTACCAGTATCACCAAGGTCATTGACGAGGAAAAATGCAGAGAGAAGTCCCTCTATCCCTAACCCAACCTGGTGTTCCCTCCCGCTTCTCACACACACCATCTCCCGGTACCCACGAGCCACTAGTACTCACCGGCTCCGCCGCAACTCTCCAGAGCTGCGGCCGCTCCCCAGCATCCTACGGACACCACCAGTCTTCGCACCAGCTCTCTTCCACCTCCTCCTGGCTTGCTGATGGTCTTGTGTCCGGTAGCCCGGGTCCCGCGTCTTCTCTCTCGGGTCCCGCGTCTTCTTCCTCGGGTCCCGCGTCTTCTTCCTCGGGTCCTGCGTCTTCTTCCTCGGGTCCAGCGTCTTCTCTCCCATCCTCACTCGAACTCCTTTCCGCTCCTTTCGCGCCACTGGTCTCAGACCCCGCCCTTTGAACTCTGCCTCTTTTCATTGGACCGTCACTAATGCTTGCGGTGTCTGGTGGGATCATTTCCGGGTTGTTGCTCCTGTCAAAGTTTTTCTGTGAAGAAACACGAAAGGAGCATTGTATCGGTAGTCCCTGAGTAGAGTCCTGACCTGGAACCCGTTGCTGGCTCTCCCCCTCACGGTGATAGTCTGGTAGGTCCTTCCTCCATTCCTGTGACTTCCTCACAGACACATAGGTGGCAAACTCTTTCAAAAGGTTTTCAATGTATGCGCACCAGGCTCTGTGCAATCTCAGTCTCAGTGCTCCACCTGTTTAAAATATTGAAGGCTGCCACTTATCCCCTCTTTTTGCCACATATATCTTTCCAACAGTTTCTCTTCCTTTAAATTCAACTTTCAAGTTTGCCGAACCCAATTAAATCAATTTTGAATTGCAATATCACCCGGAACTAATGTCAGGATCTTCCCAGATTATGTGTTTCCTGACCACCAAACACTTTGTCCCACGTTCCATTACCAACCGAGTTGTAAGGCGAACCTGAGTCCACCAACAGGATTACCTTATTTCCATCAATCCTAATTTTCACACTCAGACTTGATCACTCTTTCCTTCTTATATTTATCTCCCGCATTAAGAGTTAAAGAGTTAGCTGTATTACTGATTGCACACTCTGGCATATCGCCCATTCTTCCCACACTGCCTATATAACACATTCTTGGCATAGCTCAAAGCATTCTTTGGTGTATGTCCTGCCGTGCCACAGTGGACATATTTGAGTGTGCCATCTCTGGCTGTACTATTTTGTGTTAGTTAATGTACATCACTATCTTGCTTGTTTCTGTCATAACTCTCTTTTTCCTTGATTTTCATCACACCTCTTTTAATCTCATTCACACACCCATCTTCACTATTTATCATCTCTTTAAGCCACCTAAAGTATGCTATATTTCTTCTACTATGGTTGCAGCCTACTTCAAGCTGGGGTTTTTGCCAATACATTCTGTTGGATTTTCTGTGTGTACTACATTTTACAAATTGTTCTCTAATCTGCACAATTCCAAAAGGTCAGTTCTAAAACATGTTTGTCAAACATGCTACGTAGATAGCCACTCTTTCAGTTTTCCCTATTATCTTTCCATTAAATGTGTGCCTCTTTAGAACAGCAATAATATGAAGGCTGAAATGTTCTTCCAGTATCTTCATTGACATCTCAAAAATGTCTGCGGTTCTCTCTCACCATTACCAACAGGTATCTTATCTATGATCGTGTGTATGTTCTGTCCTATGATACCTAAGTTATGTAACAACCATCCTTGTTTTCTTGTAGGTGAACTTTTTCCCCACCTATAGCAACAGTCAGTTTCCTCCCTTATTTCCAAGGCAGCAATAGTTCTCAGACTTCTGGTGAAATTTCCAGTGGCTACAATATGCTCGCAGCATCCATATTTTTCTTTCTAAACTAGTGAGTTGAAAAAACAACTCAACACAAAAAGCTGACATAACAACTCAACAAAATAATCTAACACAGCAATTTAACATAATACCCTTCAAAGACTAGTCTTCTATTATTACCTCACAAATCAGCACCAAACAACACTAAGGGGCCAATTTTGACGTTTCAGTGAAGCAGTGGCACGGCGGTGGAAACCGGCTTGCCACCGCTCCGCCCAAGGTCGCCTCACCCGCCTGCCAGGTTCCAACTTACAAATAGTCTGACAGGCGGGTGTTATGTTATGTTATGTTAGGTGACACTTGTAAAGCGCACTGACACCGGAGGTTTCCTGGTGCTGAGTGACAGAGTAAGTGAGTGTAAGGTCAGGGGAGGCAGAGTTAGCCTAAAGAGGGGAAGAGGAAGGATTTGAGCAGTTTCCTGAAATGAAGAAGAGTAAGACTAGATTTGATGGAAAGAGGGAGAGAGTTCCATGGCAGTGGCGTGGCAGTCCCAAGGTGGTGCCTCTTTTAAAGGCGGCAGTGCATTTGAAAAAGGAACAACAATGGGACTGCACGACAAGGTTTCTGCCCAGCATGGCCTCGAAAGTCCATGTTGTGCAGGAACCTATGTGCATGCACACAGGGGGGCACATGGTAGGCCCCATGTGTGCATCCACATATGTTTGAGACACAAACAGGGCTCTGTAGGGCCCCCTTTGGTTCCTCTCTGCCAGGGTTTTCATGGAGGTGGAACGACTATGAGAATCTTGGAAGAGAGGAAACTCGTAATATGCTTGGCGGACCGAGGCGGTCCCACCAAGCATATTGCGGCTTCTGACCGCCACTCCAACGCCAGGGAATGGTGGTAACCTGGCAGTCCCAGGGCGGTCTGACTCCCCAGGTTGTAATTGGGTGGTCAATCCGCCAGTGAGGCGATGGCTGGATCTCCCACCGCTGCGTCACAATGAGTCTGGCGGTCCTCGGACCCCCAGACTTGTAATAGGGCCCTACATTTTCAACCAGCTGTTCAGCTTGGAGATACGCAGATTTATAAATGTTTTACTAAGTCAAAAACGCAGTTTAAAGAATTATCAGTGCTTTCCACACACTTTTTTGTGCACAGTATTTGTCTTGAAAATGTGTCTTCTTGCTGTTTTTTCCGTTTAGTTTCTCAGTAGCACTCAATATGCACAGGACTCTGAAAGGGCCAAGTAAGAAAAAGCCAATAGGGAGAGGCAAGCCGACTCCGGTTAAAAGAGGGTCTGTTAAAGCCTTCAATACAAAATATATCAGGAGTTAAGAATTAAAGAGTACGTCACAGCTATAAAGTCATCAACATAAATAATGGCGGCTTCAGAGAACAGGTCGCCATAGCATGAGTCACAGCATAACCAAAAACAGGGGAGAACTTATGTGGGATAGAAAGTTACTGATACATGTCAAGATGAAATCATGCTGATGACGTGTGTAGTAGAAGGCAATTTTTATAAGGTGTAGTGGCATCAGAATATAGAAAGACAGCAGCATCAGTCTCACCAAAACCTGGGATGAAGACTAACAAAAATAACTCAGTGTCCTCAGTGTCTGATTTTGAGTTTGGCAGACAGGTTACTCCGTCACAAATGTGTAGGGCAAGTTTGACACAGGGCTTAGCCCGTGGCCAAGGTCCAGCCCATCCATCCACAAGCTGCCAATTCACACCAGGCAAAGACTTTGGACATACACAGTGGAGCTTGTCTGCAAGGCCTCGAATCACACCAGGCACTGTCTCCAACATACAACAGGGGTTGTCTTCAGCACTGCGCAGCTGAGGTTGATTGTAGCACCTCACCTGCGGCCCTGCACCTGCTCCTCCATGAACACCTAACATCCCAATTGCTCAGTCTTCAGCCCTTCACAGCAAAAGTTAACCAAATGCTCTGTTGTCCAATGTTGTTCAGCAGCAGTCACTAACCCCGCTGTCCCCATCCTTTGGTTGAATACAAGTTAAAAGACAATGACATCCATCAAAAGTGGCATATTTCTGAAACATTAAATTTCTTTTACATCTTTGGAAAGCTTACAGACAAGCCTATAAAGGTTAGGGTTCTATTTAGATTGCTGTCTTACTTCTTGTTCACAGTGCTTATAGCACACTATCAGAATCTTTGGTTGATGTCTGTGATTGCCTGACAGGTCGTCTGGGTGTGCTTCCAGTAAGGCTGAGCGAGGGAGGACTACGGAAGCAAGGAAGCGGCAAGAAGGTAAGTAGGTAAGTGTTTTTTTTTAATCCTGCGTCCTTCTCCCCAACCTCTGACCCCTGCCTCTGATCAGTCCTGGCCGCCGCTGATCTTAGGGCAATAAGGAGGTCAGACCTACCCCATAGCAAGGCATTGAATCAAGAGGGTGAGCTGATCTTGTGAATCATTGTATTTGGTCCGCATATCACAATGTTACGAAAGTTATACAAGATGAACTCCAGCTTAAACATGAAAGTGGCTAACTTTGTAGAGAAATAGGTTCAGGAGAGATGCACACATGAGAATAGCATTGTGATAGTTGTATGACAGAGGCACGCATGGCTAAACCACACGTGCCACTACAACCCAGCCCTAACAATGAATGCATCTGAACAATGCATTCCTTTACCACGCATGCTTGTACCACGCAATTTTGTGGTAAAGGCATGATTGGTAAAGGGATGTGTGGTGAAGATCCCACCCCAGCCCCTCCGCCCTGAGTCCTAATTCCCTGGCCTTTGCCCTATAAAGAACCCGACCCCACCCGAGCCCTAAAAACGACCTCATTCCTAAATCTTAAAACTACCGACCCTCCTGCTGTGAGCCCTCTGCCCGCATTGTAAAGATCGTTTCCCCTGTGATAGGGTACTGAAGTGGTCTTAAGTTTTCGTTTTGTTAATTTTTACATAACACATAAGCTCTATTTGCAAAGTACACTGTTGAACAATATTGTAATGTGAGGAAGTTGGATACGTAATTTTAAACACTAGCTCCCTGGGGCTGGCCATAAATACAGAAAAGAGGGGGGCCGCAAGGCCCCCCTCCTGGAGCCATTAATAGCCCGGGTGACCGCCATCCCCCTGGGCCGGCTCTTCATGTCCCGTGGTGCCAGGACATGTTCCCTGCATGCAGAAGCAGGGTCAGCTCCCGCTGAAGGCAGGGAACCGGCATGGACTGTGGGGACATTGCAGCTCCACCTGCGGCCCCGTTTTATGCATTACTGTGGACTCGTTGAATATACAGTCAGGTGAGGTTCCGTTCTGGCCCTGATGCTCATTTCACAGAAATTAAAGCTCAAAGGCAAGCACTTACAACTATAAACATAGAAGGTGCCCTAGTGGAAGCTCCACTTTTATAAGGGACAAAGGATTCTAACTTCCTAGGCTTGATGTAGGCAATGTAATTGTGCATTGCTGATCTAACAGAGCGCAATCTGTAGTCACTGTGACAAGTGGGTTCTTTCTTAGCCTTTCCTGGTAAGAGCAGAGTCCATGGTTCTCCCTTTAAATTACTACAAGTATGCAAATGTGTAAATCACTTGGAAACGTGCCCATTAGGACGCACCAAGTCCACTTTAGTAGTATGCAAAGGTATTCCTGCCTTTTGCCAGGATAATGTACAGCTTAACAAGAGCCCCCCAGCACGTTTCCCACCAATGGTGACACTTTCTTGATGCCAAGTAATATGAGGACATCTACAACAAACAAATAAGCACTTACTAGATATAGGTAATAGGAAGTAGCCTTGTTAGGTTGAGATTTACCTCTTTATAGTCTCATTGTCTTCTCTATAGAAGGATTCATGGTATCACAGATTTTTGGATGAAGCAGCAGTGGAGAAATCTCAATGCCGAAATTAAACACACGCAAGTTTGCTATAAATGCCTTCTCATGGTCCATTAGACAGTTGTAGTGTAGAATAAACACTAGGCATTTACCCAACGAGGTAGAACTTACTAATTAACCAGTAGAAAGTACTCCAGTTGAGTTGACATTTTGTGCAAATCAGTGGGCTCTTGTTGGATAAAGGGGCAGGTGAGGTTCCGTTCTGGCCCAGTCACTCACACAGATACTCAGGACACCCAGCCACACACCCATTCAGCCACACTCACATCTGCTCATAAACCCATACAGCAACTCAAACACCCACAGTCACTCACACACCCACAAAACCATTTGCACACCTACTCACAGACCCACCTAACCACTCACACACCCGCTGACACACCCATACAGCCACTTACACACTTATTTACAGTCCCAGACAGTCCCACACACCTACTCACAGACCCATACAGCCACTCATACATCCATAAAGTCACTCATAAACCCACTCACATACCCACACAGCTACCCACACACCCCCTAATACACCCACACAGACACTCACACACCCACTCACAGATCTATACAGCCACTCACACATCCAGTCAAGACCCATACGGCCATTCGCGCACCCACTCACTGACATATACAGTCACTCACACACCCACTCTCAAACATTAAAGTTAGGAAATAAAATGTAAAAATCCTTAGACATTCACTGAAAAAAACAAAGGTAACAGGGACGTTATTGTTAGGAAATAACATTTTTTTTAAACGTAGAAATTCAATGACAAAAACAAAGGTTACAGGGATGTTATAGTTAGGCTCAGATTTCCCACATACAAAACCATTGAAATTCAGCAGTTATAGACATAAACCTGAGCTAACATAACATAACATGTGTATTTCTAAAGTGCACGTTCATGCAAGGGTATCTTGACATTGAATAACAGATGTATATTGTTACCCAACTCAATGGTACTCATTTTTATCAACCTCAGAAGGATGACCCACCAGGATTTAAACCTTTGACTATGAGGTCGAGCACCGACCCCTACACATTAGGCCACTAAGCTAAAAGACCTGGCTTACTACTATAACATGCCCCTGCAATGCACTGCTTATGACCTCACATATTACATCACTCATGACATGGTCAGATGCCTGCCGAGCTCCGATACGTGAGGAGGCCCTTTCCACACTTCCTGGCTCGTCATCAGCTACCCCAGATTGATCATGACACTCGTCGAGATCTTGATGACCCCATCAGAGAGACGGACATCAGACATGCTATGAAGGCATTGGCTACCCACAAGGCCCCCGGATTAGATGGCCTCCCGTTGGAATTTAACTGCACCTTTGCATCCCAGTTAGTCCCCCAGCTGGAGAGGCAATTCCAAGCAGACTTCAATAGAGGCGCTCTGCCTCAGTCCATGTGTGAATCGGTCATAATGTCTCTCCTTAAACCTGATAGGGATCCCCATCAGTTGGGTTCTTACCGGCCTATAGCCCTTTTACCCGCAGACTATAAAATCTATGGGCAGGTTCTGGCGGATAGGTACGCCACCCTCCTTCTGCAGCTGATCCATCTGGATCAAAATGGATTTGTGCCGGGCAAGAACACTTCCTCCAATATCTGGCGACTGTTCCACCTGCAGGACCAGATCTGGGACCATTTTCCCTGTGCGGCATGTCTGGTCCTGGATTTGGAAAAAGCCTTTGATTCTCTATCATGGTTATATTTATTTTGGGTCTTGCAGCATGTGGGGATAGGTCCTCGCCTTCAGGCATACACTAGGCTTATATACACCGCGCCCACATCCAGAGTTAGGATAGGCCCCCTTATCTGCACCTCCTTTTTGGTCTGCCGTGGCACCCGTCAGGGCTGTCCATTATCCCCCCTCCTCTTCGCCATGGCGATGGAGCCTTTAGCAGCCTCTCTTCGGGCCGAGGGGGAAGAGTGGGGAATTCCTATTACCAATTCCGTACATGCAGTGTCATTATTTGCTGACGATGTCCTCATATATGTTCGAGATATTGCAGCGGACCTCACCTCTATAACACGTATCTTGCAGGACTTTGAGGATGTGGCCGGACTACGGAATAACTGGGCAAGTCCACAGTTTATCCCCTGGTATAGACAATGCCTCAGTGCCAGCTGCGGCTGGGTAATGTTAACCTTTCGTGGAGTCCTCAAGCAGTACGGTACCTGGGAGTCCGTCTGTATCACACGCCGCAGGACATCTATGAGGGCAACTATCGAAGGCTGATGGCGGGCATTAGATCGTCCGTACACTTCTGGAAAGGTCTTTCGCTCACAGTTGCGGGTAAGATAGCGGTTACTAAAATGATCCTAGTCCCACGACTCCTATACCTCTTTTCTAACCACCCAGTGGTTCCCCCTCGTTCGTTCTTCAATGAACTGGACACCTTACTGGGGCCCCTTATCTGGGGCATTGGCCGCAGGCGCATCGCCCTGGCAAAGGTACAGTTGCCTATTGACCAACGATGGCTGGCTGCACCATCCTTTGAGGCTTACTTTCTGGCAGCCCAATTACAATGGGTGGCTCGCTGGACGGCGGGTCGAGCGCAACAAGAGTTGACCAAGGCAGCTGGACAAGTGCAGACTCCCGCTGTCTACCGCATGCTACTACCGGGAGCTGCACCCCCCCCCCACCCCCCGACCAAGCCACATCAATTGATGATAACGCGCACCTGTCTTGCACGCATCTACAGAATGAATCGAGCGGTGCCCCCCTTATTCCCCCCTCCTGCCGATGGTAGGGCTACCAAAAGGTCGCGGGCACTACACGGAGAACATGGTGCGCATATGGACGGAGCACGCCCTGACAGATTTTGGGCCCCTTTATTTTGACGGACAACTGCAGACGTTTGAGGCGATCGTGATGGACTTTGAGCTTCCACAGGGGCAATTCTTGCTACATAGGCAACTGTTGCAAACATTGGCACACACTAGAGGACAAACCCCCGACATACCCTTTCCTTCACGAGATCCTACAGATGGGCCCGGGGAGGCACCTAGTTACTTGGACATATAAAGCTATACGTACCCTTCAGAAACCCTCACTTGCGTCCCTCAGGGAACAATGGGAAGACGACTTTCGCAGGCCTTTACATGATATAACAAGCATTAGAAATGCAATCGGGCTCGGATTTATTTGAGTTTGAGCTAATGGCATTGTAAATGCCAATGTATTGTTGCTATGTGTTATGGAGTGTGTTCATGTGGTGTGTACTGCCAGTGATCTCCTTGTGAGTGTGAGAATATTGCACCGTTACTGCCTGTGATGTCCTTCTTGCGAGTGTGAGAAGCTTGCACCTCTGCTGCCTGTGGTCTCCTTGTGAGTGTAAGAAGCTTGCACTGCTGCTGCCTGTGATGTCGTTCTTGTGAGTGGGAGAAGATTGCACCTCAGCTGCCTGTGGTCTCCTTGTGAGTGTAAGAAGCTTGCACAACTGCTGCCTGTGATGTCCTACTCACTACTCTACTCACTACTCTACTCACTACTCTACTCACTACTCTACTCACTACTCTACACTCACTACTCACTACTCTACTCACTACTCTGCACTCACTACTAACTACTCTACTCACTACTCTGCACTCACTACTCACTACTCTGCACTCACTACTCTACTCACTACTCTACTCACTACTCTACTCACTACTCTACTCACTACTCTACTCACTACTCTGCACTCACTACTCTGCACTCACTACTCACTACTCACTACTCACTACTCACTACTCTACTCACTACTCACTTCTCTACTCACTACTCTGCACTCACTACTCTACTCACTACTCTACTCACTACTCACTTCTCTACTCACTACTCTGCACTCACTACTCTACTCCCTACTCACTACTCTACTCACTACTCTGCACTCACTACTCTGCACTCACTACTCTACTCACTACTCTACTCACTACTCTACTCACTACTCTACTCACTACTCACTACTCTACTCACTACTCTACTCACTACTCTGCACTCACTACTCTACTCACTACTCACTACTCTGCACTCACTACTCTACTCACTACTCACTACTCTACTCACTACTCACTACTCTACTCACTACTCACTACTCTACTCACTACTCACTACTCTACTCACTACTCTACTCTCTACTCTGCACTCACTACTCTACTCACTACTCTACTCACTACTCTACTCACTACTCTACTCACTACTCACTACTCACTACTCACTACTCACTACTCTACTCACTACTCCACTACTCTACTCACTACTCACTACTCACTACTCACTACTCTCTACTCACTACTCTCTACTCACTACTCACTACTCACTACTCTACTCACTACTCTACTCACTACTCTGTTCTCACTGCTCACTACTCTGCTCACTACTCACTACTCTACTCATTATTCACTACTCTACTCACTACTCTGCACTCACTACTCACTACTCTGCTCACTACTCACTACTCTACTCACTACTCTACTCACTACTCACTACTCTACTCACTACTCACTACTCACTACTCACTACTCTGCACTCACTACTCACTACTCTGCACTCACTACTCTACTCACTACTCACTACTCTACTCACTACTCACTACTCACTACTCTACTCACTACTCACTACTCTACTCACTACTCTACTCACTACTCACTACTCACTACTCACTACTCTGCACTCACTACTCTACTCACTACTCACTACTCACTACTCACTACTCTACTCACTACTCACTACTCACTACTCTACTCACTACTCACTACTCACTACTCTACTAACTACTCACTACTCTACTCACTACTCTGCACTCACTACTCACTACTCTGCTCACTACTCTACTCACTACTCTACTCACTACTCTACTCACTACTCACTACTCTACTCACTACTCTACTACTCTACTCTACTCACTACTCTACTCACTACTCTGCACTCACTACTCACTACTCTACTCACTACGCTTCACTCACTACTCTACTCACTACTCTACTCACTACTCTACTCACTACTCTGCACTCACTACTCACTACTCTACTCACTACGCTTCACTCACTACTCTACTCACTACTCTACTCACTACTCTACTCACTACTCTGCACTCACTACTACTACTCACTACTCACTACTCACTATTCTACTACTCTACTCACTACTCACTACTCTACTCACTACTTTACTCACTACTCTACTCACTACTTTCTACTCACTACTCACTACTCACTACTCTGCACTCACTACTCTGCACTCACTACTCTACTCACTACTCTACTCACTACTCACTACTCACTACTCACTACTCTACTCACTACTCTGCACTCACTACTCTACTCACTACTCACTACTCTGCACTCACTACTCTACTCACTACTCACTACTCTGCACTCACTACTCTACTCACTACTCACTACTCTACTCACTACTCACTACTCTACTCACTACTCATTACTCACTACTCACTACTCTACACTCACTACTCACTACTCTACTCACTACCCACTACTCTACTCACTACTCACTACTCTACTCACTACTCACTACTCTACTCACTACTCTGCACTGACTACTCACTACTCTACTACTCTACTCTACTCACTACTCACTACTCTACTCACTACTCACTACTCTACTCACTACTCTACTCACTACTCACTACTCACTACTCACTACACACTACTCACTACTCACTACTCACTACTCTACTCACTACTCACTACTCTACTCACTGACTCGCTCCCAGTTCTCGAGCCGAGTGGTCGCTCCCCTGCTACTGGTATCGTTGTGCCCCCACTGCCTGCATTGTGCCTCGCCTGCCGCTGTTCATTTTTGCTAATTGTTAAGTCGACGCTTTTTGCTCTGTTTAATTAGCCTGCATTGTGCCTCGCCTGCCGCTTTTCATTTTACTAACTGTGAAATCGCCGTTTTTGCTCAGTTTAATTAGCCTGCATTGTGCCTCGCCTGCCGCTTATCATTTTGCCAATTGTGAAATAGACGCTTTTGCTCTGTTTAGTTAGCGCTATTTAGCCCCTGTTTAACTTTGTCAGAGGTAGCGCGTTAGCCCCCAGCGCTCCGCTGCCATTTTGTTTGTTGTTTGTGCTGATATTTGTACACGCGCCCCGCCTCCCAGCTGAGCCGCCCTCCCACAGACTACTTCCAGCGCTCCAACCCCAACTAGCGCTGTGACTCGCTCCCAGCTCTCGAGCCGAGTGGTCGCTCCCCTGCTACTGGTATCGTTGTGCCCCCACTGCCTGCATTGTGCCTCGCCTGCCGCTGTTCATTTTTGCTAATTGTTAAGTCAACGCTTTTTGCTCTGTTTAATTAGCCTGCATTGTGCCTCGTCTGCCGCTTTTCATTTTACTAACTGTGAAATCGCCGTTTTTGCTCAGTTTAATTAGCCTGCATTGTGCCTCGCCTGCCGCTTATCATTTTGCCAATTGTGAAATAGACGCTTTTGCTCTGTTTAGTTAGCGCTATTTAGCCCCTGTTTAACTTTGTCAGAGGTAGCGCGTTAGCCCCCAGCGCTCCGCTGCCATTTTGTTTGTTGTTTGTGCTGATATTTGTACACGCGCCCCGCCTCCCAGCTGAGCCGCCCTCCCACAGACTACTTCCAGCGCTCTAACCCCAACTAGCGCTGTGACTCGCTCCCAGCTCTCGAGCCGAGTGGTCGCTCCCCTGCTACTGGTATCGTTGTGCCCCCACTGCCTGCATTGTGCCTCGCCTGCCGCTGTTCATTTTTGCTAATTGTTAAGTCGACGCTTTTTGCTCTGTTTAATTAGCCTGCATTGTGCCTCGCCTGCCGCTTTTCATTTTACTAACTGTGAAATCGCCGTTTTTGCTCAGTTTAATTAGCCTGCATTGTGCCTCGCCTGCCGCTTATCATTTTGCCAATTGTGAAATAGACGCTTTTGCTCTGTTTAGTTAGCGCTATTTAGCCCCTGTTTAACTTTGTCAGAGGTAGCGCGTTAGCCCCCAGCGCTCCGCTGCCATTTTGTTTGTTGTTTGTGCTGATATTTGTACACGCGCCCCGCCTCCCAGCTGAGCCGCCCTCGCCCCTCCCCCTCCACTATCCATATATGACAGTTATTCCCGCGCGCAGCGTTTACGCGCAGCGACTGCGCCCAATCCGCGCCGAAGGTGCGCCAAAGGTAAGCCCGTCTACGCCCGTCCGCGCCTGGACCGCGCCCAGCGCCAGACCCCCTGCCCCTCGCGCCGCCCAGCCCCCCCGCATTACCTACGATGCTGCCTCCCTCCTAGCCCTTAACCCCGGCCGCGCTCCCAACTGCGTCCAAGCCGCCCCTGGACAAACCCATGGACCTTTCTCCTGCGTCACCTGCAAATTCAGCGGCACCGACAACATCTCCGCTACGACCACACCACAGACCACACCACAGATTCCCGACCCCAACCACCTACAATGCATCCTTCTCAACACCCGATCAGTCCACAGGCACGCCATTGACCTATGGAATCTACTAGACACCATTTCTCCGGACATCGCCTTCCTTACGGAAACATGGATGAACGCTTCCTCCGCACCAGACATCACCATTGCCATCCCTGAAGACTATAAGATCACTCGCAAAGACCGTACCAGCCACACAGGAGGAGGAATCGCTATCGTCCATTAGAAATCAATCCGCATCTCGACCAGCTCGGACGCCAACCTCGCCAACTCCGAACACCTTCACTTCCAGATCCACATCGACCCCAAAACCACACTCAGAGGCACCCTCCTTTACAGGCCACCAGGACCCCGCGCAAAATTCAGTGAAGACATCACGGACTTCATCACTCCACACGCGCTCCCCTCCAAAGACTACATCCTTCTGGGAGACCTCAACTTTCACCTTGAAAAGATCAACGACCGCAACACCACCACCCTCCTGGACAACCTCGCCAACCTCGGACTTAAACAACTAGTCACTTCCCCCACCCACATCGCAGGTCACACACTCGACCCCATCTTCACCTCCAGCAACCATGTCTCCTTCAGCCACACCACAGACCTCCTCTGGACTGACCACAGCTGCGTTCACTTCACCTACAACAAACCAAAACCCAGCATCCACCTTCAACCTACCCTGCAAAGAAACTGGAACAAAATCACCACGGACCAAATCTCCTCATCGCTCCTTCATAACACCCCAGCCCTCTCTTCCAACACTAACGAAGCCGCCGCCAACCTCACCATATGGCTATCCAACACCGCTGACACCTTAGCACCACTGAAAAAACGTCAAAACAAACCTGGCAGCAAGAAGGCCTCATGGTTCAACGATGATCTCAAGAAGTCCAAGAAACTCTGCCGCTCCCTTGAAAAGGCCTGGAAAAAAGACCCAACCACCAGCACCAAGGACGCCTTCAAAAACGCCACCCGCATTCACCACCAACTAATCCGAAAAGCCAAGAAAACAGCATTCAAGGATCGACTTGACAACAACGCTCACAACAGCAAGGAACTTTTCAACATCGTCAAAGAATTTTCCAATCCCTCGGCCAACTCCAACGACATCACCCCCTCTCAAACCCTCTGCGATTCCCTAGCCTCATTTTTCCACAACAAGATTGCAGACATCCACAACAGCTTTGACAACCAACCCGGAAACCAACCCACCCTACCAGTTGCTGATCATCTTCCCCCCGCGAACACCCTTAACGACTGGAACCCAATCTCCACTGAGGACACCATCCGCCTGATGAATTCCATCCACTCAGGATCCCCCACAGACCCATGTCCTCACCACATCTTCAACAAAGCAGACTCCGTCATAGCACCGCACCTCCGAGACGTCATCAACTGCTCCTTCAACTCCGCCACCTTCCCAGAAAACTGGAAACACGCTGAACTCACCGCCCTTCTGAAAAAACCCACAGCGGACCCCACCGAACTCAAAAATTACCGCCCCATCTCGCTTCTTCCATTCCCGGCCAAAGTCATCGAGAAAGCTGTCAACAACCAGCTCGCCGCCTTCCTCGAAGCCAACAAATCCCTCGACCCTTCACAATCTGGCTTCCGAGCAAAACACAGCACTGAGACCGCCCTCATCGCAGCAACAGACGACATTCGAACTCTACTGGACAATGGAGACACAGTCGCCCTCATCCTCCTTGACCTCTCTGCAGCATTCGACACAGTCTGCCACAAAACCCTTTTACAACGCCTCAATAACATCGGAATCCAAGGAAAAGCACTTGAATGGATCACCTCGTTCCTCACCGGAAGAACCCAGAGAGTCCGTCTTCCACCATTCACGTCCGAGGCCTCTGAAGTCATCTGCGGCGTACCACAAGGATCCTCACTCAGTCCCACCCTCTTCAACGTATACATGAGCCCCCTCGCGGCCATCGCACGCCAACACAACCTCAACATCATCTCTTACGCGGATGACACTCAACTGATCCTCTCTCTCACCAATGACCCCAGCACCGCCAAAACTAACCTACATGAAGGAATGAAAGAAGTTGCCGAATGGATGAAACAAAGCCGTCTGAAACTGAACTCAGACAAAACAGAAGTCCTCATCCTAGGTACATCCCCATCTGCATGGGACGACTCCTGGTGGCCGGAAGCCCTCGGAAAAGCACCCATCCCGACAGACCACGCACGGAACCTAGGCGTCATCCTGGATTCTTCACTCTCAATGAACAGACAAGTCAGCGCCGTATCCTCTTCCTGCTTCAACATTCTTCGCATGCTCAGAAAAACATTTCGCTGGATCCCCTCCGACACAAGGAAAACAGTCACCCACGCTCTGGTCACGAGCCGACTGGACTACGGAAACACCATCTACGCAGGTACTACCGCAAAACTCCAGAAGAAACTCCAACGAATCCAAAACGCCTCAGCCAGACTCATATTAGACATCCCACGCAACGAACACATCTCTGGTCACCTTAAAGACCTCCACTGGCTACCCGTCAATAAGAGGATCACTTTCCGACTGCTTACCCACGCACACAAATCACTCTACGACATCGGTCCAGAATGCCTCAACTCACGACTGTCCTTCTACACCCCCTCCCGCCAACTACGTTCGTCCAGCCAAGCCCTCGCCACTGTACCTCGCATCAACAAGTCCACCATGGGAGGCAGATCCTTTTCATACCTGGCTGCTAAAACATGGAACTCACTCCCCGCTTACCTTCGCCTTACCCAGAACCACCTAGCATTCAGAAAGCAACTTAAAACGTGGATATTTGACAAGTAATCCTCCCCCCTTCCTAAGCGCCTTGAAACCCTTTGGGTATGTAGTGCGCTATATAAATTCTTTGACTTGACTTGACTTGACTCACTACTCACTACTCTACTCTACTCACTACTCACTACTCACTACTCTACTCACTACTCACTACTCTACTCACTACTCTACTCACTACTCACTACTCTACTCACTACTCACTACTCTACTCACTACTCTACTCACTACTCTGCACTCACTACTCTGCACTCACTACTCACTACTCACTACTCACTACTCACTACTCTACTACTCTACTCACTACTCTACTCACTACTGTCTACTCACTACTCACTACTCACTACTCTACTCACTACTCACTTCTCTACTCACTACTCTGCACTCACTACTCTACTCACTACTCACTACTCTACTCACTACTCTGCACTCACTACTCTGCACTCACTACTCTACTCACTACTCTACTCACTACTCTACTCACTACTCACTACTCACTACTCTACTCACTACTCTGCACTCACTACTCTACTCACTACTCACTACTCACTACTCTGCACTCACTACTCTACTCACTACTCTACTCACTACTCACTACTCTACTCACTACTCACTACTCTACTCACTACTCACTACTCTACTCACTACTCTACTCTGCACTCACTACTCACTACTCTACTCACTGCTCTACTCACTACTCACTACTCACTACTCTACTCACTACTCTGCTACTCTACTCACTACTCACTACTCACTACTCACTACTCTCTACTCACTACTCTCTACTCACTACTCACTACTCTACTCACTACTCACTACTCTACCCACTACTCTACTCACTACTCTGCACTCACTGCTCACTACTCTGCTCACTACTCTACTCACTATTCACTACTCTACTCACTACTCTGCACTCACTACTCACTACTCTGCTCACTACTCACTACTCTACTCACTACTCTACTCACTACTCACTACTCTACTCACTACTCTACTCACTACTCACTACTCACTACTCACTACTCTGCACTCACTACTCACTACTCTGCACTCACTACTCTACTCACTACTCACTACTCTACTCACTACTCACTACTCTACTCACTACTCTACTCACTACTCACTACTCTGCACTCACTACTCTACTCGCTACTCACTACTCACTACTCACTACTCTACTACTCTACTCACTACTCACTACTCACTACTCTACTCACTACTCACTACTCTACCCACTACTCTGCACTCACTACTCACTACTCTGCTCACTACTCTACTCACTACTCTACTCACTACTCACTACTCTACTCACTACTCACTACTCACTACTCTGCACTCACTACTCACTACTCTGCACTCACTACTCTGCACTCACTACTCTACTCACTACTCACTACTCACTACTGTACTCACTACTCTACTCACTACTCACTACTCTACTCACTACTCACTACTCTACCCACTACTCTGCACTCACTACTCACTACTCTGCTCACTACTCTACTCACTACTCTACTCACTACTCACTACTCTACTCACTACTCACTACTCACTACTCTGCACTCACTACTCACTACTCTGCACTCACTACTCTGCACTCACTACTCTACTCACTACTCACTACTGTACTCACTACTCTACTCACTACTCACTACTCTACTCACTACTCTACTCACTACTCTACTCACTACTCTACTCACTACTCACTACTCTACTCACTACTCACTACTCTGCACTCACTACTCTGCACTCACTACTCTACTCACTACTCTGCACTCACTACTCTACTCACTACTCACTACTCACTACTCTACTCACTACTCTACTACTCTACTCTACTCACTACTCTACTCACTACTCTGCACTCACTACTCACTACTCTACTCACTACTCAGCACTCACTACTCACTACTCTACTCACTATGCTGCACTCACTACTCTACTCACTATTCTACTCACTACTCTACTCACTACTCTACTCACTACTCTGCACTCACTACTCACTACTCACTACCCACTACTCACTATTCTACTACTCTACTCACTACTCACTACTCTACTCACTACTCTACTCACTACTCTACTCACTACTTTCTACTCACTACTCACTACTCACTACTCACTACTCTGCACTCACTACTCTGCACTCACTACTCTACTCACTACTCTACTCACTACTCTACTCTCTACTCACTACTCACTACTCACTACTCACTACTCACTACTCACTACTCTACTCACTACTCTGCACTCACTACTCTACTCACTATTCACTACTCTACTCTACTCACTACTCTACTCACTACTCACTACTCACTACCCTGCACTCACTACTCACTACTCACTACTCTACTCACTACTCACTACTCTACTCACTACTCACTACTCTACTCACTACTCACTACTCTACTCACTACTCTGCACTCACTACTCACTACTCTACTACTCTACTCTACTCACTACTCACTACTCTACTCACTACTCACTACTCTACTCACTACTCTACTCACTACTCACTACTCACTACTCTACTCACTACTCACTACTCTACTCACTACTCTGCACTCACTACTCTACTCTACTCACTACTCACTACTCACTACTCTACTCACTACTCACTACTCTACTCACTACTCACTACTCACTACTCTACTCACTACTCACTACTCACTACTCACTACTCTACTCACTACTCTACTCACTACTCTGCACTCACTACTCACTACTCTGCACTCACTACTCTACTCACTACTCTGCACTCACTACTCTACTCACCACTCACTACTCTACTACTCTTCACTACTCACTACTCACTACTCTTCTCACTACTCACTACTCACTACTCACTACTCTACTCACTACTCACTACTCTACTCACTACTCTGCACTCACTACTCACTACTCTACTCACTATTCACTACTCTACTCACTACTCTGCACTCACTACTCACTACTCTGCTCACTACTCACTACTCTACTCACTACTCACTACTCTACTCACTACTCACTACTCACTACCCACTACTCTGCACTCACTACTCTACTCACTACTCACTACTCTACTCACTACACTACTCACTACTCTACTCACTACTCTACTCACTACTCTACTCACTACTCACTACTCTACTCACTACTCACCACTCTGCACTCACTACTCTACTCACTACTCACCACTCTGCACTCACTACTCTACTCACTACTCACTACTCTACTCACTACTCACTACTCTACTCACTACTCTGCACTCACTACTCACTACTCTACTCACTGCTCTACTCACTACTCTACTCACTACTCTACTCACTACTCTGCACTCACTACTCTACTCTACTCACTACTCTACTCACTACTCACTACTCACTACTCACTACTCTACTCACTGCTCTACTCACTACTCTACTACTCTACTCTCTACTCACTACTCACTACTCTCTACTCACTACTCACTACTCTACTCACTACTCACTACTCTACTCACTACTCTGCACTCACTACTCACTACTCTGCTCACTACTCACTACTCTACTCACTATTCCCTACTCTACTCACTACTCTGCACTCACTACTCACTACTCTGCTCACTACTCACTACTCACTACTCTACTCACTACTCTACTCACTACTCTACTCACTACTCACTACTCACTACTCTGCACTCACTACTCACTACTCTGCACTCACTACTCTACTCACTACTCTGCACTCACTACTCTACTCACTACTCACTACTCACTACTCTACTCACTACTCACTACTCTACTCACTACTCACTACTCTACTCACTACTCACTACTCTGCACTCACTACTCTACTCACTACTCACTACTCTACTACTCTACTCTACTTACTACTCACTACTCACTACTCTACTCACTACTCTACTCACTATTCACTACTCTACTCACTACTCTGCACTCACTACTCACTACTCTGCTCACTACTCACTACTCTACTCACTACTCACTACTCACTACTCTGCACTCACTACTCTACTCACTACTCACTGCTCACTACTC
The DNA here is from genome assembly GCF_964263255.1 of Lissotriton vulgaris. Classification (NCBI taxonomy): domain Eukaryota; kingdom Metazoa; phylum Chordata; class Amphibia; order Caudata; family Salamandridae; genus Lissotriton; species Lissotriton vulgaris. Next base: position 272,077,008 of record NC_141698.1, on the reverse strand, counting down.
ACTACTCTACTACTCTACTCACTACTCACTACTCACTACTCACTACTCACTACTCACTACTCTACTCACTACTCACTACTCTACTCACTATTCACTACTCTACTCACTACTCTGCACTCACTACTCACTACTCTGCTCACTACTCTACTCACTACTCACTACTCACTACTCTGCACTCACTACTCTGCACTCAGTACTCTACTCACTACTCACTACTCACTACTCTACTCACTACTCTACTCACTACTCTACTCACTACTCACTACTCACTACTCTACTCACTACTCTACTCACTACTCACTACTCACTACCCACTACTCACTATTCTACTACTCTACTCACTACTCACTACTCTACTCACTACTCTACTCACTACTCTACTCACTACTTTCTACTCACTACTCACTACTCACTACTCTACACTCACTACTCTGCACTCACTACTCTACTCACTACTCTACTCACTACTCTACTCTCTACTCACTACTCACTACTCTACTCACTACTCTGCACTCACTACTCTACTCACTACTCACTACTCTGCACTCACTACTCTACTCACTACTCACTACTCTACTCACTACTCACTACTCTACTCTACTCACTACTCTACTCACTACTCACTACTCACTACTCTGCACTCACTACTCACTACTCACTACTCTACTCACTACTCACTACTCTACTCACTACTCACTACTCTACTCACTACTCTACTCTCTACTCTGCACTCACTACTCTACTCACTACTCTACTCACTACTCTACTCACTACTCTACTCACTACTCACTACTCACTACTCACTACTCACTACTCTACTCACTACTCCACTACTCTACTCACTACTCACTACTCACTACTCACTACTCTCTACTCACTACTCTCTACTCACTACTCACTACTCACTACTCTACTCACTACTCTACTCACTACTCTGTTCTCACTGCTCACTACTCTGCTCACTACTCACTACTCTACTCATTATTCACTACTCTACTCACTACTCTGCACTCACTACTCACTACTCTACTCACTACTCACTACTCACTACTCACTACTCACTACTCACTACTCTACTCACTACTCACTACTCTACTCACTATTCACTACTCTACTCACTACTCTGCACTCACTACTCACTACTCTGCTCACTACTCTACTCACTACTCACTACTCACTACTCTGCACTCACTACTCTGCACTCAGTACTCTACTCACTACTCACTACTCACTACTCTACTCACTACTCTACTCACTACTCTACTCACTACTCACTACTCACTACTCTACTCACTACTCTACTCACTACTCACTACTCACTACCCACTACTCACTATTCTACTACTCTACTCACTACTCACTACTCTACTCACTACTCTACTCACTACTCTACTCACTACTTTCTACTCACTACTCACTACTCACTACTCTACACTCACTACTCTGCACTCACTACTCTACTCACTACTCTACTCACTACTCTACTCACTACTCTACTCTCTACTCACTACTCACTACTCTACTCACTACTCTGCACTCACTACTCTACTCACTACTCACTACTCTGCACTCACTACTCTACTCACTACTCTACTCACTACTCACTACTCTACTCTACTCACTACTCTACTCACTACTCACTACTCACTACTCTGCACTCACTACTCACTACTCACTACTCTACTCACTACTCACTACTCTACTCACTACTCACTACTCTACTCACTACTCACTACTCTACTCACTACTCTGCACTCACTACTCACTACTCTACTACTCTACTCTACTCACTACTCACTACTCACTACTCTACTCACTACTCTACTCACTACTCACTACTCACTACTCACTACTCTACTCACTACTCACTACTCTACTCACTACTCTGCACTCACTACTTTACTCTACTCACTACTCACTACTCACTACTCTACTCACTACTCACTACTCTACTCACTACTCACTACTCTATCCACTACTCACTACTCACTACTCACTACTCTACTCACTACTCTACTCACTACTCTGCACTCACTACTCACTACTCTGCACTCACTACTCTACTCACTACTCTGCACTCACTACTCTACTCACCACTCACTACTCTACTACTCTTCACTACTCACTACTCTACTCACTACTCACTACTCACTACTCACTACTCTACTCACTACTCACTACTCTACTCACTACTCTGCACTCACTACTCACTACTCTACTCACTATTCACTACTCTACTCACTACTCTGCACTCACTACTCACTACTCTGCTCACTACTCACTACTCTACTCAATACTCACTACTCTACTCACTACTCACTACCCACTACTCTGCACTCACTACTCTACTCACTACTCACTACTCTACTCACTACTCACTACTCTACTCACTACTCACCACTCTGCACTCACTACTCTACTCACTACTCACCTCTCTGCACTCACTACTCTACTCACTACTCACTACTCTACTCACTACTCACTACTCTACTCACTACTCTACTCACTACTCTACTAACTACTTTCTACTCACTACTCACTACTCACTACTCTACACTCACTACTCTGCACTCACTACTCTACTCACTACTCTACTCACTACTCTACTCTCTACTCACTACTCACTACTCTACTCACTACTCTGCACTCACTACTCTACTCACTACTCACTACTCTGCACTCACTACTCTACTCACTACTCACTACTCTACTCACTACTCACTACTCTACTCTACTCACTACTCTACTCACTACTCACTACTCACTACTCTGCACTCACTACTCACTACTCACTACTCTACTCACTACTCACTACTCTACTCACTACTCACTACTCTACTCACTACTCTGCACTCACTACTCACTACTCTACTACTCTACTCTACTCACTACTCACTACTCTACTCACTACTCACTACTCTACTCACTACTCTACTCACTACTCACTACTCACTACTCACTACTCTACTCACTACTCACTACTCTACTCACTACTCTGCACTCACTACTCTACTCTACTCACTACTCACTACTCACTACTCTACTCACTACTCACTACTCTACTCACTACTCACTACTCACTACTCTATCCACTACTCACTACTCACTACTCACTACTCTACTCACTACTCTACTCACTACTCTGCACTCACTACTCACTACTCTGCACTCACTACTCTACTCACTACTCTGCACTCACTACTCTACTCACCACTCACTACTCTACTACTCTTCACTACTCACTACTCTACTCACTACTCACTACTCACTACTCACTACTCTACTCACTACTCACTACTCTACTCACTACTCTGCACTCACTACTCACTACTCTACTCACTATTCACTACTCTACTCACCACTCTGCACTCACTACTCTACTCACTACTCACCTCTCTGCACTCACTACTCTACTCACTACTCACTACTCTACTCACTACTCACTACTCTACTCACTACTCTGCACTCACTACTCACTACTCTACTCACTGCTCTACTCACTACTCTACTCACTACTCTACTCACTACTCTGCACTCACTACTCTACTCTACTCACTACTCTACTCACTACTCACTACTCACTACTCACTACTCACTACTCTACTCACTGCTCTACTCACTACTCTACTACTCTACTCTCTACTCACTACTCACTACTCTCTACTCACTACTCACTACTCTACTCACTACTCACTACTCTACTCACTACTCTGCACTCACTACTCACTACTCTGCTCACTACTCACTACTCTACTCACTATTCCCTACTCTACTCACTACTCTGCACTCACTACTCACTACTCTGCTCACTACTCACTACTCACTACTCTACTCACTACTCTACTCACTACTCTACTCACTACTCACTACTCACTACTCTGCACTCACTACTCACTACTCTGCACTCACTACTCTACTCACTACTCTGCACTCACTACTCTACTCACTACTCACTACTCTACTCACTACTCACTACTCTACTCACTACTCACTACTCTGCACTCCCTACTCTACTCACTACTCACTACTCACTACTCTACTACTCTACTCTACTTACTACTCACTACTCACTACTCTACTCACTACTCTACTCACTATTCACTACTCTACTCACTACTCTGCACTCACTACTCACTACTCTGCTCACTACTCACTACTCTACTCACTACTCACTACTCACTACTCTGCACTCACTACTCTACTCACTACTCACTGCTCACTACTCACTACTCTACTACTCTACTCACTACTCACTACTCACTACTCACTACTCACTACTCTACTCACTACTCACTACTCTACTCACTATTCACTACTCTACTCACTACTCTGCACTCACTACTCACTACTCTGCTCACTACTCTACTCACTACTCTACTCACTACTCTACTCACTACTCACTACTCTACTCACTACTCACTACTCACTACTCTGCACTCACTACTCTGCACTCAGTACTCTACTCACTACTCACTACTCACTACTCTACTCACTACTCTACTCACTACTCACTACTCTACTCACTACTCTACTCACTACTCACTACTCACTACTCTACTCACTACTCACTACTCACTACTCTACTCACTACTCACTACTCACTACTCACTACTCTGCACTCACTACTCACTACTCTGCACTCACTACTCTACTCACTACTCTGCACTCACTACTCTACTCACTACTCACTACTCTACTCACTACTCTACTCACTACTCACTACTCTACTCACTACTCTACTCACTACTCACTACTCACTACTCTGCACTCACTACTCACTACTCTGCACTCACTACTCTACTCACTACTCTGCACTCACTACTCTACTCACTACTCTGCACTCACCACTCACTACTCTACTCACTACTCACTACTCTACTCACTATTCTGCACTCACTACTCTGCACTCACTACTCTACTCACTACTCTACTCACTACTCTACTCACTACTCACTACTCTACTCACTACTCTACTCACTACTCTACTCACTACTCTGCACTCACTACTCTACTCACTACTCACTACTCACTACTCTGCACTCACTACTCTACTCACTACTCTACTCACTATTCACTACTCTACTCACTACTCACTACTCTACTCACTACTCACTACTCTACTCACTACTCTACTCTGCACTCACTACTCTACTCACTACTCTACTCACTACTCTACTCACTACTCACTACTCTACTCACTACTCTGCTACTCTACTCACTACTCACTACTCACTACTCACTACTCACTACTCTCTACTCACTACTCTCTACTCACTACTCACTACTCTACTCACTACTCACTACTCTACCCACTACTCTACTCACTACTCTGCACTCACTGCTCACTACTCTGCTCACTACTCTACTCACTATTCACTACTCTACTCACTACTCTGCACTCACTACTCACTACTCTGCTCACTACTCACTACTCTACTCACTACTCTACTCACTACTCACTACTCTACTCACTACTCTACTCACTACTCTACTCACCACTCACTACTCACTACTCACTACTCACTACTCTGCACTCACTACTCACTACTCTGCACTCACTACTCTACTCACTACTCACTACTCTACTCACTACTCACTACTCTACTCACTACTCACTACTCTACTCACTAGTCACTACTCTGCACTCACTACTCTACTCGCTACTCACTACTCACTACTCACTACTCTACTACTCTACTCACTACTCACTACTCACCACTCACTACTCTACTCACTACTCACTACTCTACCCACTACTCTGCACTCACTACTCACTACTCTGCTCACTACTCTACTCACTACTCTACTCACTACTCTACTCACTACTCACTACTCACTACTCTGCACTCACTACTCACTACTCTGCACTCACTACTCTGCACTCACTACTCTGCACTCACTACTCTACTCACTACTCACTACTCACTACTGTACTCACTACTCTACTCACTACTCTACTCACTACTCACTACTCTACTCACTACTCTACTCACTACTCACTACTCTACTCACTACTCACTACTCTGCACTCACTACTCTGCACTCACTACTCTACTCACTACTCTGCACTCACTACTCTACTCACTACTCACTACTCACTACTCTACTCACTACTCTACTACTCTACTCTACTCACTACTCTACTCACTACTCTGCACTCACTACTCACTACTCTACTCACTACTCTGCACTCACTACTCACTACTCTACTCACTATGCTGCACTCACTACTCTACTCACTACTCTACTCACTACTCTACTCACTACTCTACTCACCACTCTGCACTCACTACTCACTACTCACTACCCACTACTCACTATTCTACTACTCTACTCACTACTTTCTACTCACTACTCACTACTCACTACTCACTACTCTGCACTCACTACTCTGCACTCACTACTCTACTCACTACTCTACTCACTACTCTACTCACTACTCACTACTCACTACTCACTACTCACTACTCACTACTCTACTCACTACTCTGCACTCACTACTCTACTCACTACTCACTACTCTGCACTCACTACTCTACTCACTACTCACTACTCTACTCACTACTCACTACTCTACTCTACTCACTACTCTACTCACTACTCACTACTCACTACTCTGCACTCACTACTCACTACTCACTACTCTACTCACTACTCACTACTCTACTCACTACTCACTACTCTACTCACTACTCTGCACACACTACTCACTACTCTACTACTCTACTCTACTCACTACTCACTACTCTACTCACTACTCACTACTCTACTCACTACTCTACTCACTACTCACTACTCACTACTCACTACTCTACTCACTACTCACTACTCTACTCACTACTCTGCACTCACTACTCTACTCTACTCACTACTCACTACTCACTACTCTACTCACTACTCACTACTCTACTCACTACTCACTACTCACTACTCTATCCACTACTCACTACTCACTACTCACTACTCTACTCACTACTCTACTCACTACTCTGCACTCACTACTCACTACTCTGCACTCACTACTCTACTCACTACTCTGCACTCACTACTCTACTCACCACTCACTACTCTACTACTCTTCACTACTCACTACTCTACTCACTACTCACTACTCACTACTCACTACTCTACTCACTACTCACTACTCTACTCACTACTCTGCACTCACTACTCACTACTCTACTCACTATTCACTACTCTACTCACCACTCTGCACTCACTACTCTACTCACTACTCACCTCTCTGCACTCACTACTCTACTCACTACTCACTACTCTACTCACTACTCACTACTCTACTCACTACTCTGCACTCACTACTCACTACTCTACTCACTGCTCTACTCACTACTCTACTCACTACTCTACTCACTACTCTGCACTCACTACTCTACTCTACTCACTACTCTACTCACTACTCACTACTCACTACTCACTACTCACTACTCTACTCACTGCTCTACTCACTACTCTACTACTCTACTCTCTACTCACTACTCACTACTCTCTACTCACTACTCACTACTCTACTCACTACTCACTACTCTACTCAATACTCTGCACTCACTACTCACTACTCTGCTCACTACTCACTACTCTACTCACTATTCCCTACTCTACTCACTACTCTGCACTCACTACTCACTACTCTGCTCACTACTCACTACTCACTACTCTACTCACTACTCTACTCACTACTCTACTCACTACTCACTACTCACTACTCTGCACTCACTACTCACTACTCTGCACTCACTACTCTACTCACTACTCTGCACTCACTACTCTACTCACTACTCACTACTCTACTCACTACTCACTACTCTACTCACTACTCACTACTCTGCACTCCCTACTCTACTCACTACTCACTACTCACTACTCTACTACTCTACTCTACTTACTACTCACTACTCACTACTCTACTCACTACTCTACTCACTATTCACTACTCTACTCACTACTCTGCACTCACTACTCACTACTCTGCTCACTACTCACTACTCTACTCACTACTCACTACTCTGCACTCACTACTCTACTCACTACTCACTGCTCACTACTCACTACTCTACTACTCTACTCACTACTCACTACTCACTACTCACTACTCACTACTCTACTCACTACTCACTACTCACTACTCTGCACTCACTACTCTACTCACTACTCACTGCTCACTACTCACTACTCTTCTACTCTACTCACTACTCACTACTCACTACTCACTACTCACTACTCTACTCACTACTCACTACTCTACTCACTATTCACTACTCTACTCACTACTCTGCACTCACTACTCACTACTCTGCTCACTACTCTACTCACTACTCTACTCACTACTCTACTCACTACTCACTACTCTACTCACTACTCACTACTCACTACTCTGCACTCACTACTCTGCACTCAGTACTCTACTCACTACTCACTACTCACTACTCTACTCACTACTCTACTCACTACTCTACTCACTACTCACTACTCTACTCACTACTCTACTCACTACTCACTACTCTACTCACTACTCACTACTCACTACTCTACTCACTACTCACTACTCACTACTCACTACTCTGCACTCACTACTCTGCACTCACTACTCTACTCACTACTCTGCACTCACTACTCTACTCACTACTCACTACTCTACTCACTACTCTACTCACTACTCACTACTCTACTCACTACTCTACTCACTACTCACTACTCACTACTCTGCGCTCACTACTCACTACTCTGCACTCACTACTCTACTCACTACTCTGCACTCACTACTCTACTCACTACTCTGCACTCACCACTCACTACTCTACTCACTACTCACTACTCTACTCACTATTCTGCACTCACTACTCTGCACTCACTACTCTACTCACTACTCTACTCACTACTCTACTCACTACTCACTACTCTACTCACTACTCTACTCACTACTCTACTCACTACTCTGCACTCACTACTCTACTCACTACTCACTACTCACTACTCTGCACTCACTACTCTACTCACTACTCTACTCACTATTCACTACTCTACTCACTACTCACTACTCTACTCACTACTCACTACTCTACTCACTACTCTACTCTGCACTCACTACTCTACTCACTACTCTACTCACTACTCTACTCACTACTCACTACTCTACTCACTACTCTGCTACTCTACTCACTACTCACTACTCACTACTCACTACTCACTACTCTCTACTCACTACTCTCTACTCACTACTCACTACTCTACTCACTACTCACTACTCTACCCACTACTCTACTCACTACTCTGCACTCACTGCTCACTACTCTGCTCACTACTCTACTCACTATTCACTACTCTACTCACTACTCTGCACTCACTACTCACTACTCTGCTCACTACTCACTACTCTACTCACTACTCTACTCACTACTCACTACTCTACTCACTACTCTACTCACTACTCTACTCACCACTCACTACTCACTACTCACTACTCACTACTCTGCACTCACTACTCACTACTCTGCACTCACTACTCTACTCACTACTCACTACTCTACTCACTACTCACTACTCTACTCACTACTCACTACTCTACTCACTAGTCACTACTCTGCACTCACTACTCTACTCGCTACTCACTACTCACTACTCACTACTCTACTACTCTACTCACTACTCACTACTCACCACTCACTACTCTACTCACTACTCACTACTCTACCCACTACTCTGCACTCACTACTCACTACTCTGCTCACTACTCTACTCACTACTCTACTCACTACTCTACTCACTACTCACTACTCACTACTCTGCACTCACTACTCACTACTCTGCACTCACTACTCTGCACTCACTACTCTGCACTCACTACTCTACTCACTACTCACTACTCACTACTGTACTCACTACTCTACTCACTACTCTACTCACTACTCACTACTCTACTCACTACTCTACTCACTACTCACTACTCTACTCACTACTCACTACTCTGCACTCACTACTCTGCACTCACTACTCTACTCACTACTCTGCACTCACTACTCTACTCACTACTCACTACTCACTACTCTACTCACTACTCTACTACTCTACTCTACTCACTACTCTACTCACTACTCTGCACTCACTACTCACTACTCTACTCACTACTCTGCACTCACTACTCACTACTCTACTCACTATGCTGCACTCACTACTCTACTCACTACTCTACTCACTACTCTACTCACTACTCTACTCACCACTCTGCACTCACTACTCACTACTCACTACCCACTACTCACTATTCTACTACTCTACTCACTACTCACTACTCTACTCACTACTCTACTCACTACTCTACTCACTACTTTCTACTCACTACTCACTACTCACTACTCACTACTCTGCACTCACTACTCTGCACTCACTACTCTACTCACTACTCTACTCACTACTCTACTCACTACTCACTACTCACTACTCACTACTCACTACTCACTACTCTACTCACTACTCTGCACTCACTACTCTACTCACTACTCACTACTCTGCACTCACTACTCTACTCACTACTCACTACTCTACTCACTACTCACTACTCTACTCTACTCACTACTCTACTCACTACTCACTACTCACTACTCTGCACTCACTACTCACTACTCACTACTCTACTCACTACTCACCACTCTACTCACAACTCACTACTCTACTCACTACTCTACTCACTACTCACTACTCTACTCACTACTCACTACTCTGCACTCACTACTCTGCACTCACTACTCTACTCACTACTCTGCACTCACTACTCTACTCACTACTCACTACTCACTACTCTACTCACTACTCTACTACTCTACTCTACTCACTACTCTACTCACTACTCTGCACTCACTACTCACTACTCTACTCACTACTCTGCACTCACTACTCACTACTCTACTCACTATGCTGCACTCACTACTCTACTCACTACTCTACTCACTACTCTACTCACTACTCTACTCACCACTCTGCACTCACTACTCACTACTCACTACCCACTACTCACTATTCTACTACTCTACTCACTACTCACTACTCTACTCACTACTCTACTCACTACTCTACTCACTACTTTCTACTCACTACTCACTACTCACTACTCTGCACTCACTACTCTGCACTCACTACTCTACTCACTACTCTACTCACTACTCTACTCACTACTCACTACTCACTACTCACTACTCACTACTCACTACTCTACTCACTACTCTGCACTCACTACTCTACTCACTACTCACTACTCTGCACTCACTACTCTACTCACTACTCTACTCACTACTCACTACTCTACTCTACTCACTACTCTACTCACTACTCACTACTCACTACTCTGCACTCACTACTCACTACTCACTACTCTACTCACTACTCACTACTCTACTCACTACTCACTACTCTACTCACTACTCACTACTCTACTCACTACTCTACTCACTACTCACTACTCACTACTCTACTCACTACTCACTACTCTACTCACTACTCTGCACTCACTACTCTACTCTACTCACTACTCACTACTCTACTCACTACTCACTACTCTACTCACTACTCACTACTCACTACTCTACTCACTACTCACTACTCTACTCACTACTCTACTCACTACTCTGCACTCACTACTCACTACTCTGCACTCACTACTCTACTCACTACTCTGCACTCACTACTCTACTCACCACTCACTACTCTACTACTCTTCACTACTCACTACTCTACTCACTACTCACTTCTCACTACTCACTACTCTACTCACTACTCACTACTCTACTCACTACTCTGCACTCACTACTCACTACTCTACTCACTATTCACTACTCTACTCACTACTCTGCACTCACTACTCACTACTCTGCTCACTACTCACTACTCTACTCACTACTCTACTCACTACTCACTACTCACTACTCACTACTCTGCACTCACTACTCACTACTCTGCACTCACTACTCTACTCACTACTCACTACTCTACTCACTACTCACTACTCTACTCACTACTCACTACTCTACTCACTACTCACTACTCTGCACTCACTACTCTACTCGCTACTCACTACTCACTACTCACTACTCTACTACTCTACTCACTACTCACTACTCACTACTCACTACTCTACTCACTACTCACTACTCTACCCACTACTCTGCACTCACTACTCACTACTCTGCTCACTACTCTACTCACTACTCTACTCACTACTCACTACTCTACTCACTACTCACTACTCACTACTCTGCACTCACTACTCACTACTCTGCACTCACTACTCTGCACTCACTACTCTACTCACTACTCACTACTCACTACTGTACTCACTACTCTACTCACTACTCTACTCACTACTCACTACTCTACTCACTACTCTACTCACTACTCTACTCACTACTCTACTCACTACTCACTACTCTGCACTCACTACTCTGCACTCACTACTCTACTCACTACTCTGCACTCACTACTCTACTCACTACTCACTACTCACTACTCACTACTCACTACTCACTACTCTACTCACTACTCTACTACTCTACTCTACTCACTACTCTACTCACTACTCTGCACTCACTACTCACTACTCTACTCACTACTCTGCACTCACTACTCACTACTCTACTCACTATGCTGCACTCACTACTCTACTCACTACTCTACTCACTACTCTACTCACTACTCTACTCACTACTCTGCACTCACTACTCACTACCCACTACTCACTATTCTACTACTCTACTCACTACTCACTACTCTACTCACTACTCTACTCACTACTCTACTCACTACTTTCTACTCACTACTCACTACTCACTACTCACTACTCTGCACTCACTACTCTGCACTCACTACTCTACTCACTACTCTACTCACTACTCTACTCACTACTCACTACTCACTACTCACTACTCACTACTCTACTCACTACTCTGCACTCACTACTCTACTCACTACTCACTACTCTGCACTCACTACTCTACTCACTACTCACTACTCTACTCACTACTCACTACTCTACTCTACTCACTACTCTACTCACTACTCACTACTCACTACTCTGCACTCACTACTCACTACTCACTACTCTGCTCACTACTCACTACTCTACTCACTACTCACTACTCTACTCACTACTCACTACTCTACTCACTACTCTGCACTCACTACTCACTACTCTACTACTCTACTCTACTCACTACTCACTACTCTACTCACTACTCTACTCACTACTCTACTCACTACTCACTACTCACTACTCACTACTCACTACTCACTACTCACTACTCTACTCACTACTCTGCACTCACTACTCTACTCTACTCACTACTCACTACTCTACTCACTACTCACTACTCTACTCACTACTCACTACTCACTACTCACTACTCTACTCACTACTCTACTCACTACTCTGCACTCACTACTCACTACTCTGCACTCACTGCTCTACTCACTACTCTGCACTCACTACTCTACTCACCACTCACTACTCTACTACTCTTCACTACTCACTACTCACTACTCTACTCACTACTCACTACTTACTACTCACTACTCTACTCACTACTCACTACTCTACTCACTACTCTGCACTCACTACTCACTACTCTACTCACTATTCACTACTCTACTCACTACTCTGCACTCACTACTCACTACTCTGCTCACTACTCACTACTCTACTCACTACTCACTACTCTACTCACTACTCACTACTCACTACCCACTACTCTGCACTCACTACTCTACTCACTACTCACTACTCTACTCACTACTCTACTCACTACTCTACTCACTACTCTACTCACTACTCTACTCACTACTCACTACTCTACTCACTACTCACCACTCTGCACTCACTACTCTACTCACTACTCTGCACTCACTACTCTACTCACTACTCACTACTCTACTCACTACTCACTACTCTACTCACTACTCACTACTCTACTCACTACTCACTACTCTGCACTCACTACTCTACTCACTACTCACTACTCACTACTCTACTACTCTACTCTACTTACTACTCACTACTCACTACTCTACTCACTACTCTACTCACTATCCACTACTCTACTCACTACTCTGCACTCACTACTCACTACTCTGCTCACTACTCACTACTCTACTCACTACTCACTACTCTACTCACTACTCACTACTCACTACTCACTACTCTGCACTCACTACTCTACTCACTACTCACTGCTCACTACTCACTACTCTACTACTCTACTCACTACTCACTACTCACTACTCACTACTCTACTCACTACTCACTACTCTACTCACTATTCACTACTCTACTCACTACTCTGCACTCACTACTCACTACTCTGCTCACTACTCTACTCACTACTCTACTCACTACTCACTACTCTACTCACTACTCACTACTCACTACTCTGCACTCACTACTCTGCACTCAGTACTCTACTCACTACTCACTACTCACTACTCTACTCACTACTCTACTCACTACTCACTACTCTACTCACTACTCTACTCACTACTCACTACTCACTACTCTACTCACTACTCACTACTCACTACTCTACTCACTACTCACTACTCACTACTCACTACTCTGCACTCACTACTCACTACTCTGCACTCACTACTCTACTCACTACTCTGCACTCACTACTCTACTCACTACTCACTACTCTACTCACTACTCTACTCACTACTCACTACTCTACTCACTACTCTACTCACTACTCACTACTCACTACTCTGCACTCACTACTCACTACTCTGCACTCACTACTCTACTCACTACTCTGCACTCACTACTCTACTCACTACTCTGCACTCACTACTCACTACTCTACTCACTACTCACTACTCTACTCACTCACAAACCAAGGACAGAACAACCCACTGACAGCACTTGAACACCACCAATAGCATTATCACACTCTCTCATGCCATGGGCTAGTAGTCACACTCTACCAAAACACTCTCAGACCCCTCAAAAAATAGTTTTAAAAAAGCTGGCAGGTATGGTGGTAACTAAAACTACCTCTTCGCTAATTGGTTAGATTGTGTGTGCATTATTGTGGGTGAAGGCAAGAATGAAGCAAAAGAGGATGAATAGATGAGTGATTTGAGTAACTGAGTGCAGGGATTGTGAGTGTGTGGCATGCTGGGGAGTGAATCAGACCTGTTTAGTTTTCTATAGTTTGTTAGATTACATGCACCGAGCTTTTTTGCTGCACTGTCAAGATCAAAATGGAAATATGCAAACAGCTAATTTGTGGGCAGATTTAGAAATCCGAGATGGCTCAGTCGGGCACCGTATGTTCTACCGTAAGAGGTGAAATACATTAGGCCACCAGACGTATAAGCTGTTCGTAAACACATCATTTGCCACGGAGAAAAGAGGAGCAGTTAATGGTCCATGACCGTTTCTCATTTCCTCTGTAAAAATTGCATTACTTGAGAATAAAGCAGACTTTTTCTTCGTGGATCTGCTATTTTCACCGTGCCTAGTTTGCCAGTGGAACCGCTCCTCTCCGCCCGCGTCTAAATTGGTTTGAACAGTGAGAGAGCGGCCTGATACTGCTGAGCAAGGCCTCAGGGCCTTTGAAACGGCGTTTCTAGCTCTGCTTTTCACGAGGTCTAAACTGCGACACCATGGCATTTCAATTTTAGGCTCTGGTAAACCAAGAATCTATAGTTCACGGAATGTTTCGATTGAACTCGGTGCCTGGCCCAGCCCTGGGAAGTTATTTTCCAATTAGAGCTACTTTCATGCAAAAAGGGAGTTAGATAAAAAGTCTTGATGCAATGCAATGGTGAACGCGCACGCACCATCTGCATTGCATTACACGGGCACTCTGACAGCTCCTAATTAAGATTAATCACTCTGCGTGCTTGTTCACGCACAGAATATGCCATGAAACTAACATCAATGACGGACGAAAAGTAAATATAGCCTATCACGTCAAGGCTACTAAATAGACAGCACAGCGAAGACGAATCACTAGGCAGATGCCATAAAACACTAAGGAATGTAAGGAATGTGTCTGGCCAGAGCCCTAGAGATACCTTTTTTTTTCTTTAATATTAGGATCTCGGAGCTCCGCCTCCCCTGCTGACGCAGGGTTGACGAAGGCCGAGCCCTAAAAAACGCAAAGTGCCCTTCCCTTCTTTCCTGCCCTCTTTATTTCGAACTTGCTCCGTCCGCGTATGCAGTCGGACCCAGAGCAAACCCAACACTTACATACCCATTCACACATCCATACAACCACTCACATACACACTCACTCACCCATGCAGCTACTCACACACACACACACTTACTCACCTATACAGCCACTCACATAGCAAAGTGAATAATAACCAAATGTATCATGTCTTTTGTTTCTATAGAAAAATATTTGTAGAGCCATAATAATTCATTTTGAATTGTTTTTAAACTTGCATGAATATAATGTGAAGATAATATTGATTTACGTAAAGTCGAACAATGGTCAACCATTGCACCATCACATTCTTTTGTTTGAGAAAGGCACAACTGCCAAAATACGTCACCAGCCACAATAAAGCTGCTGGAAAAATGTTAAACCAACCATAATAAAGCAGTGCGAAAAACACATTTGGAGTGCAGATATCATGTTTTTCCATACTGTAGAGGGGCACACTCTGCATATATGTGTATTGTGTAAATGCATATACCTGCAGGCGGGAGAAAATGTTTCATCTATTTCCCTGCCCACTTCACAGGGGCAGGGAAACAGATGAAAAGTTCACTTCAAGCGGGTGGGAGCATTTTTCATGCCCCCGCCTGCAGGAAGCAGACCTACTGTTGAATTGCTCAAACTAAGCGAGAGCAAACAGAGAGAATGGGGTCCCTAGGGGGAATAATAATGCTCCCTCAGGGAGGTTATATGGCCCCTCTCCCCTTTGATGGCATGGCCAGGCCCCGCGGGCAAAATCGTCCTGAGAGGGGGCCGTGTGGTCCCCTTCCCCTATTAGTTAATGGCAGGGCCCGGTGGTGGCGAGCCCTGGGCCTAGAATCGGCCTGGGAGGGGGGCGAGCACGCCCTCCCTCATTATAATTATTAATCCACCACCCTGGGACACATACAATAATAAGCGTGGAGCCCACACTTTTGTTTTGGTTGTTTATTTTCCTGTAAATTCAGGGTAGACATTTTTTACAAAATGTTTTTGGCCCCAGCAGTATCCCTGTGGGACCACACCTAGGGGGTTAGGGTATTCCTACTCTGCCCCCTTTCTTTTTTTGATTTTTGCGTTTTCTTTTGTTCTCTGGCTCAGCCCAGAGTCCCAAGATGCTGCCAACATTTCCTGGTTGAAGTGTTGGCAGCCAATCAGATCTCAGTCCGTCAGCCAGAAACAACTGTATTCGGCCTAGCTAGACCATAAAAGTATAAAAGCAATAAACCATACAGTTTGATACAAATCACCATAGGATTGCGCAGTAAGCGGATTTCAATTAAAAGACAATAAAAAGTCATTATATACAGATAATCATAATAAGTGAGGGACCCACAATAAACAAGCATGTAATAAAAGTACATCAATTACTACATAATCAGTGTCACCCTCTGCTTTATAGCACATTAAAATAAAATTGGAAGGTAAAAAACAAATTTTCAAAAAAAGGAAGAGTCTGCAAATAATTAAAAGCTGCTTTGCAATATCGAATGTTCACTTCTTTTAAAAAAGGTAAAAGTAGCGATTTTATCAAGGGGGTGTAAAATTCATTGAGACACAAAAAGTGAATTGTCCTTTGTGCTGAATGATCGTCTCAGGGACAGGCAGGTAGGCTATGGGAGGAGGAGCCCTGATGGGGAAAGGCAACCAGAATAGTCTAAGTCAAATTAACAAAGATCTGTGGTGCTGGTTACACACCATGTTAGGTAAGGTTCAACCTACAGATGGGCCCGGGGAGGCACCTGGTTACTTGGATATATAAAGCTATACGTACCCTTCAGAAACCCTCACTTGCGTCCCTCAGGGAACAATGGGAAGACGACTTTCGCAGACCTTTACATGATAAAAAAAACGCAAAGTGCCCTTCCCTTCTTGCCTGCCCTCTTTATTTCGAACTTGCTGCGTCCGCGTATGCGGTCGGACCCAGAGCAAGCCCAACACTTACATACCCATTCACACATCCGTACAACCACTCACATACACACTCACTCACCCATGCAGCTACTCACACACACACACACACTTACTCACCTATACAGCCACTCACATAGCAAAGTGAATAATAACCAAATGTATCATGTCTTTTGTTTCTATAGAAAAACATTTGTAGAGCCATAATAATTCATTTTGAATTGTTTTTAAACTTGCATGAATATAATGTGAAGATAATATTGATTTACGTAAAGTCGACCAATGGTCAACCATTGCACCATCACATTCTTTTGTTTGAGAAAGGCACAACTGCCAAAATACGTCACCAGCCACAATAAAGCTGCTGGGAAAATGTTAAACCAACCATAATAAAGCAGTGCGAAAAACACATTTGGAGTGCAGATATCATGTTTTTCCATACTGTAGAGGGGCACACTCTGCATATATGTGTATTGTGTAAATGTATATACCTGCAGGCGGGAGAAAATGTTTCATCTTTTTCCCTGCCTACTTCACAGGGGCAGGAAAACAGATGAAAAGTTCACTTCAAGCGGGTGGGAGCATTTTTCATGCCCCCGCCTGCAGGAAGCAGACTTACTGTTGAATTGCTCAAACCAAGCGAGAGCAAACAGAAAGAATGGGGTCCCTAGGGGGAATAATAATGCTCTGTCAGGGAGGTTATATGGCCCCTCTCCCCTTTGATGGCATGGCCAGGCCCCGCAGGCAAAATCGTCCTGAGAGGGGGCTGTGTGGTCCCCTTCCCCTATTAGTTAATGGCAGGGCCCGGTGGTGGGGAGCCCAGGGCCTAGAATCGGGCTGGGAGGGGGGCGAGCACGCCCTGCCTCATTATAATTATAAATCCACCACCCTGGGACATATACGATAATAAGCGTGAAGCCCACCCTTTTGTTTTGGTTGTTTATTTTACTGTAAATTCAGGGTAGAAATTTGTTACAAAATGTTTTTGGCCCCTGGCAGTATCCCTGTGGGACTCCACCTAGGAGGTTATGGTATTCCTACTGTGCCCCCTTTCTTTTATTGTTTTTTTGCGTTTTCTTTTGTTCTCTGGCTCAGCCCAGAGTCCCAAGATGCTGCCAAAATTTCCTGGTTGAAGTGTTGGCAGCCAATCAGATCTCAGTCCGTCAGCCAGAAACAACTGTATTCGGCCTAGCTAGACCATAAAAGTATAAAAGCAATAAACCATACAGTTTGATACAAATCACCATAGGATTGCGCAGTAAGCGGATTTCAATTAAAAGACAATAAAAAGTCATTAAATACAGATGATCATAATAAGCACATTAAATAAAATTGGAAGGTAAAAAACACATTTTCAAAGAAGGAAGAGTCTGTGAATAATTAAAAGCTGCTTTGCAATATCGAATGTTCGCTTCTTTTAAAAAAGGTAACAAGTAGCGATTTTATCAAGGAGGTGTAAAATTCATAGAAACACAAAAAGTGAATTGTCCTTTGTGCTGAATGATCGTCTCAGGGACAGGCAGGTAGGCTATGGAAAGAGGAGCCCTGATGGGGAAAGGCAACCAGAATAGTCTAAGTCAAATTAACAAAAATCTGTGGCGCTGGTTACACACCATGTTAGGTAAGGTTCAAAGCCAGTGTTTATACATATTATTTAGATCCGCAGAGCCTTCTCGTCCCTAGATATACACATTTATTTTATCTTTATTAACTCCAAAAATCCTGAATGGATTTACACCAAATTACAAAAAGAGATGTTTCTAGACCAATATCTAACCTTCTGTTAAATTTGGTGTAATTCCGTCCAGCAATTTGGACTGTAGTCATGATCAAAAAGTGCAAAATTCCCATACTCATTGCATGGGGAAAAGTTTTGTGGGCCTTGCCCTCTGTCTAGGGCCGCTTGAATAATCACTCTGAAACTTTGTAGACAGCAGCTGAACTAAGTGGCGCACTAG
Organism: Lissotriton vulgaris; assembly: GCF_964263255.1. NCBI lineage: Eukaryota > Metazoa > Chordata > Amphibia > Caudata > Salamandridae > Lissotriton > Lissotriton vulgaris. Next base: position 272,056,931 of record NC_141698.1, on the reverse strand, counting down.
TTTTAAAAGTGTTGTCAAGATAGGCAAACAGCGTTAAGGGTATTAGCAAAACAATACGCCTGTTCCGTACAAAACAAGCACCAGGACGCTCAGGTTCACTAGTGGTGACGGCCTTATTACTGTTTCACAAGTAAATATAAATAAATATATATATATATATATATATATATATATATATATATATATATATATATATATATATATATATATATGCATACATACACATACATATATATTTGTTTAGATATATGTATATATATATATATATATATATATATATTTATTTATGTAAGTATACCTAAAGATATATAGATATATGTATCATAGGTAAGCCTACTTATTGTCTTATTGGATGTTTGCCAGAGGTTTCAGAGATTTTATTTCACAGAAAAGAGGTCAGCCAATTATTTCACGTAATTCAAATTTCAGAATTCAGTTCCTGGATAATTAGCTCACCTAAGCAAATGAAAATGTTAAACATAGCATTTCATCTTTCTTTCAGTGCTAATAAAAATGCGTTCACAATGACAGTGCTGCTCTTAGACCACCAATCAGCACATCTGACAAGCTCATTCTTAGAGGCCCATCCTTTATATAAGGATCTACCAATGAAGCCTCCCCAGTGTGTGGAAATAATGATTGGAAATGGAGAACTTTGTCAACATAAGGCTACACTGTTCCACATTCGACTTTCTTTTCTTTCTTTATATATGATTTGTTAGACCTACTCTATAGAGTCAATGCACGGCAAACGTTTGCCAACATAATAAAATGTTAGTGTGGTTGTAAATCATGTCGTTGTGATAGCAGCAGGCCGCAAAATTGACCTCTCTGCCACTCCCAATAACTGTTGCAGCTTAGACCTCCATTATGACTGTAGAGGAAAATCATAGTAAACAGGGTATTGCAAATCGCAGCCCCTCCCTCCTCCCTTAGTTTTCTACAGCACACTTTCCTCTGAGTATAACCTGAAGAATTACACAGGGAGAAAAGGTTGGTAATGGAGAACAACAGAGGTTTCAAGTGTTGTAAAACGGCATCCCTACGATAATTACCATTTCGACCATATCAATTTGGAAAGGGGCATTAGAATCACACTAGGAAATGCTGCAGGTGTGGTAATACCACACCTAGTATTACTAATACCACTCCTGGTATTACTGATACCAGGGGTTTAAGTAATGCCTTGCCCCAGAATTTTAGGGATCACAAGTTGATACCCTATAGACTATACAATGGAGCGTGATGTGTGAATAAGTGTTTGCACATTGATTCATGCATGGGAATCTGTAATTGCTGCCTTTGTATTGTGGTAAATATCCTTCATGTTTGACCAGGAGAGTTTGTTGCCCGTAAAAATTCAGAATTGTTGCAGGCAGGAACACATATCACATCACCAATATTAGCTAGCCGTCTTGGGAATTACTGGCCACTCATAATGAGGCTCTTAAATGTTGATACATCCCTTTCCTTTTCTTGATCTGGGGTTTGGTATACATTTCCATGGGGCTTTAATCACATGTAATTTAATGTACTGGTACTTGCTGTTTATGAAGGGAAAGGGGACGTAAGTGTGAGAGAGGGGTAGGTGTTGGCTTAGTGTGTTACTGTGAGCCTCTGTTTATAGGCACACTACAAAAGCCAAACTTATTATTTTCAATGCTTTCTTCTTATTGATTTGCCAGAAACAGTCACAGGCTAGCAAAAACATTAAAAAAAATAATGATTTAGTAACAGTAGTCCCTTAAAATCGGTCTGTCAAACAAAGGTCAGCATTTAGTAAGAAAAACACTTGATTGGTAATACTTTCAGCAGTAGTTTGTTACCCAGTCTAAATGGTGTGCTTCAAACCACTTTTGTAAAAAGGTGCATTTGAAAGCCTTACTTTGTGATGAAAAATAGATGCCGATACATGTTACTCTAGGGCAAGAAGTAAAAGACTTGTGATACACTTCCAACAAAAATCACAGTGTCCATAGAAAATAGTGTAATGTGCTGTCACTAAAAGGCTCTAGCATAATAATTTCAAAATAGTAGTAATAGTAGTTCCAATGCCGTAGGATGTTGAGGTCTTTTGAATTTAAACACATTTCTCCACTATTTAATGTCAAATATATATGATGCTATAGTTGCTAGATACACAGTTCCTATAATTATTTGCAGCAACAAAAATCAATCATATGCTGATAATGAATGATGATCTCGCTGTCTTGATGCAAAGGCTGTCTGACTCCTAACTTGAGCAATGGTGCAAACGTCACAACCTCGTGGGATTTGGAGGGAAGGAGATTGATTGTTGAGAGATCTTACGTTCAACCACTATCGCAGTCGTTCCCTTCAAGGTACAAACCGTTTGGTGGATTGGTGCACTGATTTAGATAGGCATTCACCAAACTTTAAGCTTTTTCTTTGTTTTTCAGAAATAAACTTCCAAAATGACAGTTTGTTTTCAAAAACAAAACATTCAAGATACCCATACCCTGGGACTTTTCTCCTAGGATGTGGGGTCAATATTGGGTTTTTTCTGTCACTCAGCACTGTGGTACTGTAATTTCGGTGCCTGCTGTAACACCGGCTCCGGGGTCCAAAACCCGTGTTCAAAATATCGTCGTACCATGACGAATTTGGTATCTACAGACCGGTAATGATTAGGACATTATCCCTATGCATTTGCGTCACGATTGAGTGATGCTAACACCCTCAAATCGTATTTTCCGTCCCGAACCCTCAGACTCCATTTTGTAAACGGCATCCATCTTAGGACTTGCCCTCATATAAGTCAATTGATTAAAGCCGAGTTTGATCTGAAAGGACACGTCCGCCATAGCTGACTTCCTCATGACCTGGCCGAAGCTGACTCCACTGCCTCCAGCCAAGCTTGTTTGGGCAGTTCCTCGCCCAGTGGCCGAACAAGATATCATCTAGGCACAACATGCCATAAACCATTCACTACATACAGACCATGTTTTCCATACACATACACCTGTCCATGCTTCTTGTTTATGACCCGTTTTATGATGGGAGGGTGCCCGACCTTACTGGTGTTACATCGATATCTGATGGGAATTCTGGATCTGGCAAAGTAATCCATCACAAACTGGACATCTGAAATATGTGCTGACCAGCATGACTTCGCTCTTTGTATTGTTACAAAAATATGTGTATAGCCATATCATAAACTCAAGAATTCTTGCCTACAGCTGTTATTTATGTATATAAGGGGAAGGCTGGTTCTGTAAAAACGAACAGTCTCCTGAGAACTTACGGCCCGTGCTGCCGTACTTCTAGGACACATGTTACTTGGTTGCAGCCAATAAAACTCGATCTCTAACTTCAACTAGAAGACTCCGTGTTTCTGTGGTCCATAACAGGGAGAACTCAGAGGTCCCCGGGTGTTACCCCTGGCACCACCGGGTCCCTAAAAACCCGGCACCTCAGCACCTACTTTTCTCATGGCACTGAGGGACAGGAAAAAAATTCCCCTCACAACCATCTGGTCGAATAGTGAGTAGTGTGTGTCGCTTTACTCTGCCTGCCCCTCTACTCGGCCGTCGGAGTAAGCTTTCTGTAGAATTAACTAAGGTCTGCCCATTTCTAAATAGGGCGTGCAGACTGAGAATTTGGCATACAGGGTGCTCAGTTACATTTGTGACTGAATGCCACATTCTCTAACATCTAAATCTGGCCCTAAAGAATCTTTGTGAATCCCTGTTAAAAATGTATGTGGGGGGCATGGCTTGAGCGGCGATGTGAGCAGACGTGCTCTTGTGGGGCTCCCGCTGCCGCCGGCCTATATGTGGTATTAAAGCAGTCCAGGGGGCGTCTGACCTCTCCCTTGGGCACCCAGGCGTTGAGGGCACATTGTAGCTGAGTGTCCGGCCGCTGGCCAGTGCGAACGACGGCCTGTGAGAGCTACCTGGGCCAGACGGGCGGTTCGTCCCGAGCGGCGCCCGCCATTTTGAAGCCCCGACGGCGACTCCTGCAGATTGCCGGATACGCAGTGCGGAGGGTACGGGACGACTGAATCCGAGGTGCCCTGGGCTTACCGGGAGCTGGTGATCGAACGGGACTCTCCCCCGAGACCCTGATGGTGCAGGGGCGCTGGGAGGTACGGAGACCTGCTGCTGAGATCTAGAGCGGAGGGCCCCCGTAGTCGTCATTCTGACGGCCTGATTCGACTGTGCTGCCCTGGCCTTGACGCCTGGGGCCCCGGAGGCGGCTGACACAGAGTGCGGACAGCGTGTGCTTCAGAGGAAGTGGGCGCACCATCGTGAGCGGTGCCCCGCCGCCTCGGGAGCTTGACGGGGGCGGCCCCTGCTCCTGTTGCATCGGAGGTGGCTGGATTTCCCCCGAGTTGTGGCGGCCTCGGGAAGGGGTCCGGAGACTGGTGACCCGCCATTTTGCAGTGCCTCGTGCTTGGAAGAGACGGTCGGCGGCCCGGCCCGACTGGAGAGTGCAACCCTGTGCATCTCGCCGTGGTAGAGTTCGAGGACGGCGGGGGCCTGTCCGGGGATCCCCAGCGGCAGACACGGACTAGACGGGGGTGAGCGGCGACGGTGTGGGGAGACCCCGTAGTGCACAGCGGCCGCCATTTTACTGAGGAGGAGTGCCAGGAGCATTTGGCGGCCTCGTGAAGTGGCCCGCAGCGGGGGGAGTGCGTCCACGGAGTTGAGCGGCAGTGAGATTGCCTGGGACTCCCCCGAGCGGGTGACGCCAAGCTGCGGAGGAGTGCCCGGCGGACGGCTGTGGAGTAGCGGAGGGGTCCTGCTGGTGGGCCGGTGCTGACCGGAGGCGAACGAGCGGGTGAGCCGGAGGGGACCCCCAGGGGTCTCAGTGAAGAGAGACTCGGCTGCGAACCTGAGGTGAGCTGCACGGACTCCACCGGTGGGGAGGGAGAGGGGGCCCGCCGCTGTTCATGTGGCCGGTGTGATACCCCTGGTGGGCCTACCCCCCCCAAGACGCTGTCTGTGGAGTGAGATTGTGCAGAGGCAGTGCTACGCTTACTCCGGCTTGCTAAAGGCCCACCTCGCCTCCGGTGCAGGGGTGAGATACCCCCCCCACCCCCGGTCTGCATAGTCGAAAGAGACGATGACGCGCTCTAACAAAAGCAACAAGGCTGATACGGCGGCGGCCCCCAAGGACAACACTGTGGTGGCCATGTGGGGCAAGGCGGGGGCCCCGGCGGCTGGAGAGGGCCCGTCCCGGGCTACTGCGGAATCCCCGCCGGTCACGCAGGCATTCATGGCCACCTTCATGACTGAACTCAAAGCGGAGATAGGGTCCCTGCGGTATGAGGTACACCCTTGTGTCACTGAACTCAGAAAGGAGGTGACGGAGCTTGGGGACCGAGTCGATGGCCTTGAGAAAATGATGGACACGCGCACGGAGGATCAAGAACAGCTATGGCAGAGCCTCCTGGCCCTCGAGGAGCAGAATATCGATCTACAGATCAAGCAGGAGGACTTGGAGAACAGAAGCCGGCGCAACAACCTCCGTTTCCGGGGAGTTCCGCTCGGAGAGGAAGTAGAGGACATTATGGACTATGTTGCGCAGCTCATTCATGAGGTCCGAGGGGATGAAGATGTGTCAGCCCACACACTTGACCGGGCACATCGAGTGGCGGCCCCGGTGGGGAGACCGGGCCTCCTCCCAGACATTCTAACCAGAGTGCACTTCTTTGTGGAGAAGGAGGAGATATGGAAACGTGCGAGAGATCTGGCAGACCTTCGATATAAAGGCCACAAGATCCAAATCTACCAGGACTTGTCACCTAACATGCTGAAGAGGAGGCGAGCATTCCGCCCAGTGACAGAAAAACTGAGGGGCATGAACATCGCCTACCAATGGGGGCATCCATTTGCACGCATTTTCCAGTGGGAGGGTAAACGCAGAGCCCTGAGATCCTACACTGAAGCGGCGCAGCTTCTCCACATGTCATCGTCCCCCCCCGGCGAGCCCGACCCGACCTCCCAACCGAAAGAGGACGCCGGCTAGCCCGGACTGGACCACGGTACAGAGGCACCGACGGGCTCCCCCCGCTGCGGCGGCCTCCCACAGCCAGGCCAAACAAGACCTCATAGCCCACATCCGATCCCTTGAGGGTGACAAGACTGAGTCCGAGGGGGGATCTCTCACACCTTGAACATGGCCTCGGATGTTCTGCGTCCCTCCTGATGCGTTGGCCTAGCATCTTCCCCTGCTACCTTGCGGTTCGAGCTGCGGGGAGTTTGTTAGCTGTAAACCTCGACCATGGTGACTAGGGCTCGGAGCAGTGGGAGCCCCGAGTTCGAATATACTTTGAAAACACCACGGCCCCCCTGACCTGCCCCCTAGGGAGTGACATCCCGGAGAGCGTCCGAACCTACGGGTGTAGGATGCCCTGTAACGGGGTCAGTGAACTTCGGCCCTGTTGGCCGCGACTGTTGTGTTCGATCGACCGGCCTTCCTGGCTGAAAGTTATTGGTTCCTATTTTCTTCCTTTCCTATATTTCCTTCTGTGCTCTTTTCTGTCTCTCTTCTCCTTCGGCGTGGGACCTGGGGGGGGCTGCTGGAGGTTGGCGGGGAGGGTTGGGGAGCGGAGGTGTGTTTGAGGTGTGAGCGGTGTGTATGGGTATGCTTGGGGTGTGAATGGTGTGTATGGTTCGGCGGCAGAGGGAGTGATAGTACTTTATGATGGTACCTGATACAGCTGGGAGCATACATGGCCCCCTGAAGATCCTGTCTCTCAACGTTAAGGGCCTTAACTCCCCTACTAAGCGCAGGCAGGTGTGGCATTACCTTACCCATCAGAACCCAGACATTATTCTCCTACAGGAGACTCACCTCCTACAGGCCGACATTGCGCGCATGACCCATCAAAAGTATCCACTTCAATTTTGGGCGGCTACTGACACAAAGACGGCGGGGGTGGCAATATTGTGCAGGGCTGGCATCAGGCGGGGAGAGGACAGGCCTTTCAAGAGTGGCGACGGGCGCTTTCTCAGGGTGGATGTGGTGGTGGGACGGAGGCACCTCACCTTGTGTAATATTTATGCTCCCAACCAGGCGCAGGACCGATATCTTAGAGATCTCCTGAGAGATCATGTGCCACAGAATGGCTCCTCGCTCATAGTAGGGGGGGACCTGAACTTGGTTTGGGACCCGCGGCTGGACCGGAGTGACGGTTCCTTCAGCGGTGCCGGGTCGATGTCCTTGGAACTGCGCAGGCGATTTGCGGATCTTGGCCTCTTTGATTCATGGCGTTACTTTTCCTCAGATAAAAAAGAATATTCTTATTATTCCATTGCTCACCGTTCCTATTCTCGTATTGACTTCCTGTTCATATCCCCTGATCTCTCCCGCGACGTCTTGGGGGTGGAGATGTCTGACATCTCGATCTCCGATCATGCTCATGCCGAATTGCTCTTACAAGACCCGGCGGCCGGCCCCCCTAGAGAAAGAAAGTGGCATCTCTCGCCGAGTATTCTGCGAGATGCAGCCAATGTCGAAAACATCCGAGAGGCCATCACTTCCTACTTCGCACTCAATGACCTACCTGAGACGCCCTTCCCTGTGGTCTGGGACGCCTTCAAGGCCACGATACGGGGTCATATCACATCCCTTACGATAGCCAGGGCACGAGAGGCGCGAGCATTGGAAGACAAGTTGACGGGGGAACTGAGGGAGGCTGAGGCACATGACCAGAGCGTCTCTACCCAGAAGTCGAGGAGACATTTGGCTAACCTTAGGAGCCAGCTCAGGCTGTTGCGTGCCAATAGAGCCAAAACCTCCCTAGTGGCGTTGAAGCAAAAATACTATGAGGGGGGCGATAAGGTGGGGAGTATGTTGGCGAGGCGGTAGAGAGCCAGAGCCACTAAGGCCCACATAGCGAACATGCAGATGCCGAATGGGACTAGAGTTGCGACAGCTAGAGCTAAACGCAAGGCCTTCAAAGATTACTATGAGACCCTCTACACTGAGGAGAAACCACCTCCTGAGCTCATAGAGGAAGTGGAGGGGAGTTACAGCGGCGCGCCGCTCCATCCTCAGTTTGCCCAACTCTCTCAGGAAGAGATAACATCTGCGGTGCAGGAGCTAAACTTGGGGAAGACGCCTGGACCGGACGGCCTCCCACTGTCCTTTTATCGCGTGTTCCGGGTGCAGTTGAGTCCCCACCTGCTCCGGCTATTTAACTCCTTAACGGACGAAAGGGGCCCGTCCTTGGACATGGGGATGGCTGCGATTGCTCTAATACTACCGGAGACCCGGCTCTGTGCTCATCTTACCGTCCGATTGCTTTATTAAATACCGACTTTAAGATTTACACAAAGGTACTGGCGAAACGTCTAGACTCTCACATGCCGGGCTTGATCGATCCTGACCAGGTGGGTTTTATCCGTGGGAGACAGGGGGCTGACAATGTACGGAAAGTGGCACATCTTGTGGGCAAGGCCCACCATTGGCAGATCCCGGCTTGTCTCCTCTCCCTAGACGCCGAGAAGGCATTTGACTGCGTGGACTGGTCCTTTCTTAGGGAGGTCCTTTGTAAGATCGGCCTCGGTCCGAAGATGGTCGCTAGAATTATGGCGCCCTACATTGTGCCACGGGCCAGGATACGAGTGAACGGACAGCTCACGGAACCATTCACCATAGGCAGGGGAACCAGGCAGGGGTGCCCGCTCTCACCTCTACTGTTTGCCTTGGCGATAGAGCCATTGGCTGACAGGATCCGTGGGACCCCTGGCATACATGGAATCCCGTTAGGTGGTCTCAATCATAAAGTTGCACTCTTTGCTGATGATCTCATATTGACACTCACGAGTCCACGGGAGTCCCTTCCGGCGCTGCACTCCACGCTCGACCTATTTGAACATGTCTCTGGTTTAAAAATCAACCATACCAAGTCTTGGGCGCTTAATCTCACCATCCCAAAGGCAGAAATTCCCCACCTGGAACAGATAGCCCCCTACCGCTGGACGGCACATCATATCCGATACATTGGCTTGCAGTTGACTCCCTCGCTTGAGGGGTGGACGCATGTCAATTGGAGGGATTGTAGACGAGCGGTTTTGGAGGATCTGCGGAATTGGAAGGCACTTGTGCCATCCTGGCTGGGCAGAATAAATGCCATAAAGATGTCCATCCTGCCCAAAATCCTATACTTGTTCCAATGCCTACCTACTCCTATCCCACTGCATAATATAAGAGCCCTGCAAAGGGACTTAACCAACTTTGTTTGGGGAGGTAAGAGGCCCCGCTTTTCGCAGGCACTCCTCCTGGCGCCCCGGGACCGGGGAGGGTTGGCGTGTCCCAATCTGGTGGAGTACTATTGGGCTGCCCATCTCCGATACATAATAGAGTGGGGTACCACAGAAAGTGAAAAGGGGTGGTTACACATGGATAGAGCCGTGACTGGACATACCATCTGAGACCTGGCGTGGAATCATAGGGCGGGGCGATCCCCGAGCGCCTACGTGGCGGTACCAACGAAAACGGTACTGGACATTTGGGATCGGGTGGCGGTGCGCCGGGGCCTCACCACGTTTCCCTCACCCCACACCCCAATTGAAGGGAACCCGTGGTTCTCACCGGCCCTTCGCACCAGAGCTTTTCGTAGATGGTCCCAAGGCAACTGCAGAGTACTTACAGACCTCTTTGATGGGGGCGTCTTTAAATCCTTTGCTCACTGCAGAGAAGACTTTCACTTACCTCCTGAAGCCGAAATGCAGTATATCCAACTGAGACACTGGGTAATGGGAGAGGAGACCTATCAGGCGGCCACTCGCGCCTTCACCCCGTTCGAGAAATTGGATCGCTACTTCACCGATTCAAAAGGCCTGGTTTTGAAAATCTATCATATCCTGCAGCACCCCCTGTCGCCGCCCTCCCATGGCTACCAGAACTGATGGCAGTCCCTTTCGAACACCGACATTACCCCAGCTCAATGGCAGCGACTGTGGCGCGACATACCCAAGATCTACCGTAGCATCCTGCAGCAAGAAAACGCCTACAAAATGATGACTCAGTGGTACTATACACCGCAGCGCCTCCACAGGATGTTCCCAGCCTCCTCTCCTTTGTGTTGGCAATGTCGGTCTGCGACTGGGGACTTCTTACACATCTGGTGGACCTGCTCATCACTGACCCTCTTCTGGAAGGAGGTCCTGAGCCATATTAAGGGGGTCCTGGGATTTCCTTTGCCTGATGCCGCTAGCACAATTCTACTTGGGATCGAGCCACCTGGGCTTCTGGCGCTCACCCGCAGTGACTGGATGGTGGCGCTCCAAATGCTGGGGGCAGCCGGACAGCTCATTGCCCTGTACTGGAAGAGGACGGAGACGCCGCCAGTGGCGACATGGTTTGTACGCCTCTGGCACGTCCTAACAATGGAGCTCCTCACGGCTAGACTGCAGGCCCGCGATACTCGCTTTGGCAAAGTGTGGCAGCCTCTGGTGAAGTACTTATGCAAAATAGAACACGCGTGCCATATGCCCCCGAGGTTGCGAACCCTGCGTCTGCTGGAGGACGCTTTGCTCCCTCCATAGAGTGGCCAGTGAGTGTGGTGTGAATGTACTGGAGACTGCGGACCTAACCTACAATAAAACGTGCTGACCTTCCCACCCTGGGCCCAGCTATTTATACTCTGCTCACCCTCCAATCTCCCCTCTTTCCTTCTTCTCTCTCTCTGTTTCTTGCTGCTGATTCTCTCTCTCTGATATTACACTATTGTTTGGGCCCGTTTGGCTCTATGACGTCACCAGTTCTTTTTCCTAGGTTGTACCTGGCCCGTGGGACTGTGCGATCATTGCCAGTGACTGTTGAACGTATGGGTAGTGCAAACAGCAAAGAAATGCGCGGCCGGCTCTTTTGGGTTGTAGGCACTCAAGTATGCTCGAAGAACTGCTTCATAATGCGCTCCTACTCTGTCTATGTGCAATCCTTATGACGCGGCCGGCCCGGGCAGGGTTGTAGGCTTATCGCTGTGTCTATGTCACTGTCAGCACTTCCCCACTTATGGGGCCGCAATAAAAAGATTTGAACACAAAAATGTATGTGGGCTAATTGACCCCTACCAGAAGTAGGTGACTTAGATTTTGAACATTTTCAACCTAAAGCCCCCCAGACTGGGGCAACATGAGTTCTATCTGTTTGGTCGGATCAGCATTGAGCACACTGTTTAATCTGAGTATACCTTTTAGAGAGTTTAGAGGGGTCAAATAACAGTCAAACACCATGTGGTATTCAGCCCATAGACTTGTTGAGGTGAAAATCTTAAGTGATTTAATTACTGTAAATATTACTTGATTTCATTAATATAGATATAATTTGTTTCTCGTCTATTACTTCCAACTCACTCAAAAAAGTTGTTTGTGTAGCAATATTCTGCTTGCAATTGACAGAAAGACTTCAGTAGAGGGTGTAACGACCGGATTCTCAGAACAGGCAGCTCACCATCGGTGGCTAACCCAGTCGTCACGTAATGACACTCTTCTCAGGCCACTATTTACAAACATCTAGAATACTCACCTGAGAAAGTGAAAAGAAGCTATTTACATGCCCGTATAGTCAAACCTACCACTAACACCTAATGGATTCCATATCTTATCCTATGAATGTCTGACATAATATCGACAGACAGAATATCGAAATACAAAAATATCGGCACAAAAATATCGACATCAAAAATATCGGAGTCATATCTTCATAAAGGTAAGTACAAAAATATCGGAAAAAAATATCGCAGTACAAAAATATCGAAATTAAAAATATTGTTTTTTTAAATGTATTAATAATAATGTAAAAATAATTTTAAAATACATACAATTTTACAAATATGAAATAAAAATATTAAAACAAAATTAAAACTAATACATATACATTTAAAATAAATAAAACACTTATTAATTTAATGTAATTATCTTTTTTTTAATTTCATTTAATTGATTGAAAGTAAAAAAAAATTATTTTTACCCTGTACGCCTGTACCCCAAAAACCCAAAACTGACCCTGAACCCTAAAAATGTCCCTGTACCCCAAAAACCCAAAACTGATCCTGAACCCTAAAAATATCCCTGTACCCCAAAAACACAAAACTGACCCTGAACCCTAAAAATACCCCTTTACCCAAAAACTGAAAACTGACCCTGAACCCTAAAAATACCCCTTTACCCAAGAACTGAAAACTGACCCTGAACCCTAAAAATACCCCTTTACCCAAAAACTGAAAACTGACCCTGAACCCTAAAAATACTCCTTTACCCAAAAATAATTAATATTATTTAATTACCAATTAATTATTAATTAACAATAACAATAAAGTAAATATATTAGCACATGAGCTGTAATTAATTTAATTTAATAATTAATATTATTTTTCCCAAATAATTAATTAAGAATAACAAAAAATTATATATAAAAAAATTACTCTAATTAATTTAATTAACTAATTAATAATAATTAATTACCAACTAATTAATAATTAAAAATATGTACAAAATTATATTAATTAATTAACTAATTAATATAAATTAATTACCAATTAATTATTAATTAAAATATGTACAAACATATATTAATTAATTAATTATTATTAAATTACTTCCCACCCTATTCCCCTATAAACCCATAACCCGCTACAGAACATATTTATCAATTAATAAATTAATTAAAATTAATTAAAAATTAATTAAAAATTAATTAATTAATAATTCCTACTAATTAATAATTAATTTAACATAATTAAATTACTTCCCACCCTATTCCCCTATAAACCCACAACCCGCTACAGTAGTAAAAGACAATATTTAATTAAATTACATTAAAAATAAATAATAAAACATAATAAATACAATATAATATACACTAAATTTATTTAAAAATTGATATTAGTAACATCGAAGTTATTTATTTCGATATTATTGACATCGATATTTAAAACTTCGATATTACTGATATCATACTAATATCGATATTAAGACTGTCGATATTACTTACCTTCGATATTTTGTCCCATCGATATTTAAACTTCGATATAATTGTATATTGAAATTTAAAACTCGATATTTTGTCTGTGTACCCTTATCCTATATTTACCTCATTTTACATCTATCTTTATAGTCCCGTAAGACTGTCTCTTTAACGTCACCCGACGATCTCTTTAACGTCACCCGACGATCTCTTTAGCGTCACCCGGCGATCTCTTTAACGTCACTCGACAATCTATTTAACGTCACCCGACGATCTCTTTAACGTCACCCGACGATCTCTTTAACATCACCCGACGATCTCTTTAACGTCACCCGACGATCTCTTTAACGTCACCCGACGATGTCTTTAACGTCACCCGACGATCTGCACTAATGGGGATAACTAATAGGGGTTCACCTTTAAGAGTTATTTGCGAAATGAAGTCCACACTCTCCCCCAATCATCAGTTACCTTTTCAGAAGGGCATATCCCATCCTTCTGTATATCAGCACCTGGTTAAAAGGAAAGGTTAATCTCATTCATGAAAACAACATTCAAAGATATTGGTCATTAAATCTTTATTCTACAATCAAACATGACAGAATGAGCAAAAGCGATACCTATGACCTAAAAAGGGGAATAAAGGTGAATAGTTAAATGTATTCTACACTAAGCTCAGAACGCCTCACCTTAAATGTCTGTCTTTCCATCACAGCAGCGGAGCTGATCCCTCTCTCTCTCGTTCTCTTCTATGCGCTTGGGACTCTGCTCTCCCTCTATGGCTCACGAATACACGTCTGCACCGCTATGCCTCGTCCACGCTGCCATGGTTCCAGAATACTCGAACCCTCTTCTGGTCTCGGTCTCTGCCACTCCTGTATGATGTCACTACAGGACTTTCAATCCCTCTCCTTCACTTCAGGATTTCGATTAGCTGATGGTATCAATCTCTATGCACCAGCCTTCAGACCAACTTCTTCAGTCTTCTCCACACGTTGCTGTCTCTCTCTACTCTACTCGCTCCTTGATAATATAGAGCTCACTTTCTCTATGAAAAGTTCCGGCATTAGGCCGACTCCCACCGAATTCCTGTACCAGTTCCCGGCTCCCTTCGCCCTCCGCAGTGGCCACCTGAGTATTGCGTCTAGAGCCGGGGAGACAAACACATTCCTTTGATAAGGGCCAGTCTTGACCGGTTCCTCTCTAGCGAACAACAGGATGAATTCTAAACATTACCTTTACTCTGCAAGCGCCTCGGGCAGCCGAGGCAGAGATACAAAATGGCTTCTCTCTAGCTTTCGGGCCTGTAGGCCCGAGAAAACGGAAAAAGGCACTAAACCCTGTCAAAGCACATAGTTAAGCCCTACAAATGAACGCAAATGCAACTAAGACTGAAATGGTAGTAAATTATAGTCACCACCAGTCTGAAAATAGACTAAAATTACCCTGTCGCTACATTCCACTCCTGACTAAATGTACTAGCATTGAAAGTCAAAGTTAAAATAAAAGGGGAACTCAAACAGGACGTAAATCAGTTGAGGAATAATAGGAAACAATACTAAAAGACCTAGCCATAACTCGGGGGCGAAACATCCGGAAAAAGGATGGTATGCATCGAATACAACAGCAAATAATAATCAACGAATTACTGGAAAAATGCCACCCAATATCTGTCGTAAAGAGTGGAAATCTGGCAGCCAACTGAAAAGCCAATCGAACCACCCTACATCTAAATGTTCCCTAACCTGTTGTGTCAGCTCATGTAACTTGTTAAGATGAGATCTAATGGATTTAGAATGATCTGATAGGATGAAGAAACATAGGCCCTCAAAATCTGAACAGCCATGGTCATGTTTTAGTAGCAAGTAATCTAATGCGGCTCTTTTCTGTAAAATGTTTAAAAAAACAGGGGTCCCTTCTCGTGGACACAATGGTATACTAAACTGATAATCACACACCTGGTAAGTGTTATGTCTTTTGTCCAGCCGGACAAGGAATTTATTTAACAATTCTCTTAATAAAACAGAATGAGAACATTAATAACAAGTGGGCACAGCCGTGACCCACAACATTCAGACAAAACAACGAACAGAATGGTAAAAGGAGCAAAGCAAAAATATGTCTGTGTACTTTAAATGTCATATTGCATATGCAATATGACATTTAAAATATTGTGAAATGCAATGGTGTGGTTATAACAATCTTTGTCTGTAACACTGACTACAAGTACACAGACATATTTTTGCTTTGCTCCTTTTACCATTCTGTTCGTTGTTTTGTCTGAATGTTGTGGGTCACGGCTGTGCCCACTTGTTATTAATGTACTCATTCTGTTTTATTAAGAGAATTGTTAAATAAATTCCTTGTCCGGCTGGACAAAAGACATAACACTTATCAGGTGTGTGATTATCAGTTTAGTATACCATTGTGTCCACGAGTAGGGACCACTGTTTTTTTAAACATGATACTCCCCAAGGTCCCAAAGCCATACCTTCTGGGTTCCCTTGTCTTTCTTAAACTATTCTGTAAAATAACACGACGCTCGCCTTGAGTGTCTGATAATAAGTCAGTTAAAATAGTAGAAATATTATTTAGGGATTTCACCATCCAGCAAGCAAGTTTGCCTATAGTTTTAGCATTGTAAACAGATAGTGCAGGAACACCAATAATAGAAGCAGCTAAGCTGAGATATTCAGTTTTAGAAAACAAATGTAAAAAAGAATTACAGTCTCTTGAAAGTAGAGGTGCATCACGCACTATGCGGGATGACGCAGCTTCATCAGAAGAAAACATTAAAAGACTTAAGCGTGTTAAAGTGCATGGACCTCCAGAAACGTTTGCAGGAATATAGGACCAGGACACATTGCCACAGGAAAAGAGCCATCCAGACGATAATAACACATGATAATAATGACTAGCAGTCACTATAAAATGTTTGCAGCTCATAGAATTGTGGATTGAAACACACGCAGCAGGAGTCCTGGTGATACATAAAATTCTTTCATGAGAGGAAGATGGACTAGAATGTTCTAAACGTATTTGGGCACATTTGCCTATATACTTAGGGTCACAGGTCATTGTATAGCAAACATCACTTTCAGTGATATTATATGTTGAAATTTGAAACGTCGATGGGGGTTCCGGTTCACTCAGAACAGTGCAGAAAATGCAGTAATCGTATGCAGAAAAGTCAGAATGGATAAATGTGGGATAGGCTTCAGATACATTGAAGAAATGCAATAAGGAGGCTGTTGAAATTGGGACAGCTACAAGACACGTTGTGAGGAGATTATTAACTGATGTCATAGATGCTAGACAAAAATGGGAAGAGTTAGTAATGACTTTAGATAAATGCGTCCAAAAGTTAGTAGTGATATCCCACGAAGCAATAGAACGATGTGGTCTGTCATTGATCCGGTCCTGCGCGCTCTCTTGACTCTCGTCGCAGCAGACCAAAGGGAGTCCAACGACGACACATCCGGCAGCAACAATCCGGGCAATGATGTGCAACAAAAGGATAGGCATTACTCATTCTCGCAGATAACATTTATCAGCCGGGACTACATCCCAGCTTTCCTGCCCAGGCCTTATGACAAGGATTGTATTGCCAGATCCTGTTGCTATAATTTCGGCCTGTTCAGGGGGATTATTCGGCGACTGCACCCACACTCTAGCTCCAGGATTGTCAGTTGAACCAAATTCACCGGTTCCACAAATTGTTAATAGAGTTGGAGCAGTGCCCTTTTGAATCACACCACTGAAAACAGGCATAATGACCAATTGAGCGATTCAATCATTTTTCTGGATTATGATCTCAGAATCGCCACTGTTCAATAGGATGACTTTTATTTCTCCTTGGTACTCACTGTCAATTATTCCACCAAGCACCTGGATGCCTTTTAAAGCTAGACCAGATCTTGGGGCAATCAACCCAAAATGTTCAGCTGGTATTTGAACACCAATTCCTGTTTCAATTATCACAATACTGTTAATTTTCAGAACAGTCATTTTCAAAGAATGCAAGTCTAAGCCTGCAGATCCAGGGGTAGCTCTATGTGGAGTCAAAGCTCCGGGGGCGATTTCCCAATAAGAAACTGTGCATTTAACTGAATTCGGTTGAACATCAATGTGAGGAGGAAATAAACGCATTAAAGGAGAATTTGCATACAAATACGGTTGGTTTTTCAAAATCATTAAGGCATCTGATAAATGATCTCTCCAGTTCTTTAGGGTACCATCTGACAGTTTGCATAGCTGGTCTTTTAACAGCCCATTCATCCTCCCAATCAGACCTGCGGCCTGTGGGTAATATGGAATATGAAATACCCAATCAATATTGTTTTCTGCACAATAATCTTGTACTAGGCATCCTTTGAAATGGGAGGCATTGTCAGACTGCCCCTGAAGTGGAGTACCATAATATAATGTAATCAAATCCAATGTTTTCATTGTATTTACCTGGGTTGCTCTCTTGCATGGAAAAGCGATTAGAAAACCGCTATAAGTATCAACAACAGTACAGGCATATTAGCAATTTTTGCTCATAGGTAAAGGAACCGATATAATCGATCTGCCAAATTTGTGCGGGGGATTTACCTCGATGTAGGTGGCCTTTCACTATTCTAGGGACTTCTCTTTGTCGGGAATGTTGGCATACAGGGCATTGAAGTATTGCTGTTTTAATCAAATCAAGAGGAATATGAATGCCTCTATCAGTAGCCCACCTGCTAGTAATTTTCTCTCCAAAATGTCCTGCTTTTTGGTGGGCCCACTTCGCCAATCCCGCCAAATCAGAATTCTGTTGGTCCACCACTGCCTCAGAAATGTTAGATTTCTCATCTGCAATGTTATTAAATAGCTTGTCAAGTGAATCAATAGGCATATGAGCATCAACATGAAACACAGTTACATTACTCTGAGGAAGTAACTCACAAATCTCTTGCCACAGTTCCTTACCCCAAATAGTCTTGTTGTGAACCATCCAATTGTGGGACTGCCATGTAGGTAACCAGACTACTAACCCATTTGCAGTCGACCATGAATCAGTAAAGATATGACATGTTCCTGGCAATTCTTGTTTTAGAACTTGGTATACAGCATACCATTCTGCAAATTGACTACTTTGCCCTTCACCAGTAGTGCTCAACAATTTCTGAGTTGTGGGATTATACGAGACTGCTTTCCAATGTCTCTGCCCTCCTATGTACCTGGCTGAACCATCCGTAAACCATACTTGTTTTCTATCCTCCACGGCCAGATCATCGAACGGCATACCCCACTTAACAGGAGATTCCTGTACTATAGGTACTGAGAACTCTTTGTCTTTCTCTTCCATCGGCACCTGCGCCACTTTCTCATGCAACATCGCGACTCCTTTTGGGCCCACTCGAGCCCGGTCTTGTATGTACCACTTCCATTTTATGATGCTCTCCTCCTGAGCATGACCAATTCTATGAGTTTTTGGCGAACTCAAAACCCACTGCATTATTGGAATTTCTGGTCTCAAAATCACGTCATGTCCTAATGTTAATTGCTCGGTATCCACCAGAGCCCAATAGCATGCAAGCAATTGTTTCTCAAAAGGTGTACAACGATTACCAGCGTCAGGTAACTTTTTAGTCCAAAAACCTAGAGGCTCTCTAGTTTTACCCTGCTTTTGCCATAGACTCCAATTTGCATACATATCTTGTACAGATACATTCAAATCCACATCACCATCACGCACTGGCCACAATCCAAAGCATGCTGAATCGCTTCTTTCGCCAAATCAAACGCATCTTGTTGTGCTCTGTTCCATTCAAACGCATTCTTTTTACGTGTAACTTTGTACAAAGGGGCCAAAATCTGACTCAAATGTGGAATGTGTTGGCGCCAAAAGCCAAATAAACCAATGAATCTGTTTTTAGGGACTGCAAATTCTGCAATTTTCTGTTTTACTTGTGGAATTACTTCACGATTCTCTTCATGCCAATGAATACCTAAGAACTTCACATGTTGCGATGGACCCTGCAATTTATCAGGATTAATTTCCCAGCCTTTGCTTTGTAAATGTGCAACAATTCGTTCTAACTGTATTCGTACCTGATCTTGTGTCTCGCCTTGGATTAGTATATCATCAATGTAATGACACCCCTAAATTTTTGGATCTTCAGTCACCTCATCTAAATGCTCTGCTACTATTCTGTGACAAATTGTCGGACTGTGTACATAGCCCTGGGGAAGACTTCTAAACGTCATTTGACGGTCATTCCATGTAAAACTGAATTGTTCTTGACATTCGGGAGCAATTGGAATAGAAAAGAAAGCATTAGCAATGTCAATGGATGCATACCATGTGCCTGAATGTTTCTGAATTCTTTCAATTAAAGTAATAACATCAGGGACTGCAACAGTCAAAGAAGGGGTATGTTTGTTCAATTCTCGATAATCAACAGTCATGCACCAAGAATTATCACTTTTGCGTACCGGCCAAACAGGATTGTTCCAGGCCGAAGTAATAGGAATTACCACTCCTGCGTCCATCAGATCTTGAATGGTAGCACTGATCTCATCGTGCCCACCGGGTATACGATATTGTTTCATTTAAACATCTTTTGTGGCTTGAGGAATTTTAATCGGAGGCATTTTTAAGCGTCCGACTCTCACTGGTTTTGTTGATATATAATGCTTGTGTCCAAATTTGTAACATCCGTCATCTAAATGCAATGTCATACCTTTCAAAATGTCAATTCCAATTATATATTCATCAAGGGGTACCACCAATACATGATACTCTTTTCGGGGGTTCCTACCTATTCTCATTTCAAGGTTAGTTTGTACTGCGGGGGTTTCGTTACCACCTAATCCAGTAATCGTGTAACTCTGTCTTTTAAACTTTTTAGGATTTCCAGAAATTAGGGTGGCCTCCGCTCCAGTATCCACTAATACTCGGGCCCTCTGTATATTTTGATGTCTCCAATAAATCTCAATGTCTACATAAGGCCTGTAATCTCTATGAGCCCAATTTTGAACTGGAGCTTGACCTACTTCCTAGTTTCGTTTACTGTGTTCTGTCGCCCAAGACAAATCAGGATAAAGACTCTCATATCGTTTGGGTAATGTCACCTCTTGTTCATACCCTTTCTCTTCTAGAAAAGGGTTTTTGTCATTTGAAAAATATTGTGATCTCCGTTCAAGGGATTGTGATCTTTTATCTCTCAATCTCACCTCTGGGGATCGATCTCTCTCTCTCTCATCCCTGCGTGTAGACTGATCTCTTCTCTCGTCTCTATCTCTTTCATCTCTCTCCCTTCTGGAATGGGACGAATCATCTCGTGTCCTGCTCCACTCTCTCTCTCTCTCTCCCTCTCTCTCTACCTCTCTCTCGACGCGGCATAGCATCATCACCACTACCATCAGAACGGTTAACGTCAAAGTCTTGTTTACGGACCTTTCTAGCTCCTTCCTTCCTGTCCAGGCCACGCCTGCGAAACATAGCCCATAGTATATTATTCGGCAAATTATGAATGTCATCAGCTTTCACACCATCCTTCACAAGAGCTTGAAACATGTCACGTCTAGAAAATCTGAAATCATTCGTGCGACCTTCCGGTCGAGACTGTCGTTCAGGTTTAATCCACTCATCCAACTCACCAAGTTCACGCACAGCCTCAATCACTTCAGCCAAAGTGTTACCAGTCTGATAGATTAACAAAATCATCATCACTTGTTTGTACGCAGGAGGAGAAGTACGAATGATTCTGTTTCTCACAGATGCATTGAGCAAACCATCCATCAACCTGTTCACCGTACCTAGAAAGATTGCAGTTTTCATAACCTCCTCCTTCAATCGCTGAGAAGCATCTCTCAAAGTATACCATGGCTTCTCATTAACAGGCCAATCAGATTCAGTAGGGTATTTGTGATTACAACCCTGTACAGCTAACTGCAACAAATTAGTTTGATCATCGCTATTGTAATTACGGAAAGATTCCTGAACCGTAGGATCAGAACTCAAAGTACAAAATTTCACAGCATCGCCTTTATCCAACGAGATACCTGAGGCACCTAAATCAAAAAGGCGAACCATCCATGTAAGTAAAGATTCACCCGACTTCTGCCGGAACCTATCCAAAATGTCATTTAATTCTTGTTGAGTAAAATCCTCTAAGCTGTCAAGAGGAATCCCGTGGGGAGCATTAGGATTGCCCTGTAATTTACGGCGATAAATCGGTTGAGCAGAAATTTCAGTACGTTCTTTAGAAGTACAATCACATCTAGTGCGAGAAGGCGCACGCGCAGCATTCTCTTCAGCCAAAGAAAATGAATCAGATGAATTCCAAATATCACCATCCCATTCATCAGGGTTCCAATCGAGCCCTGCCTTCGCAACAACCATACGCACTTTCCTGGTGTTAACTCTACCACGTCTATGTCGATACTTGTATTTCGCAATGCGCACAGCAGCCCTTTCGGCCACAGCCTGATACGTTTCTAACTTGTCAGTGTGGAACGGATCCTTCCCCTACCTCCCTTGGGCGATGGCTCAGTACGAACTCTCTGGGTTCCGATAGCGATCCAACAGCGTTCCTGGCAACACGATCTCCTCCCCTTTCTCTTTCCATGCAGGAGCCAATCGCGATTGACGGAAGACCGGAAGCACCTGACGCTGACCCCGGAAGTCCCGCCTATGATCTCGGCCCGGAACCCGGAAAAGGCGACCGCGGAGAAGGAGGAGGGTTCTTGACGGCGGTCTCGTGGCAGGAGACAGCATACCAAGAACTGGAGGCGGTGGACGGAGATAGCGGAGGCAGAGGAGAAGAGAAGACCGGAGGCGAGGACATGGAGATCTGGAGCGAGGACTGGTGGAGTCCCCAGGAGGTGGCTGGAGAGCGGCCGCAACTCGGAGAAGAGTTGCGGCGGGGCATGTGAGTACCCTGTCTCCTGGTTCCCAGGTCGAACTGTATAGTTGTGTATATAGATCATCCCCTCACTGTATAGCACTCCTAGGAGCACTGTATATAGAAACACTACCCGAGACACTGTACGTAGAGAACCTCACACCGGATCCCTCACTGATTTCACCCTCTTCCTTCCCGCTAGTACTCTTTCCCGCCTTCGCCCCTTTCGAACCCTCCTCACTCTGCCTTTTCCCCCACCACAACCCGGGTGTTGGTGTCATTATTCAGAATCCAACGTGGCGGACTAATTGCCCTGTTCTCTCTCTCTTTAACTCCGAGGGCCACCTGATCCTCAGAAGAAGAAGAAGAAGACGTACAACCCGAACTCATCCCCGACCTTTCCTCCCTGACGACTGCATCCAAGAACTTTCCTTCTTCAATCCTTTGTTATCCATACCTTCCACAAACCCCGCTTGTGTGTTTGACAATAAAGAAAGCTAAGACATAGCTCACTACATCCGGCCTCCACGCCTGTTATTCCGGTCCGCCCAAACCCAAAGCCCACAGGTGGTGTCAGGAGTGGGATATACCGGAAGCATGGAGGCGGCAGTAAAAAAGCTGGCTGAGTCCCAGGAGCAGATGGGGAAGCTCATGGAACAATTCCTAAAGACTGCAGAGGAGGATCGGGGGCAGTTGCATGACGTCCTGAAAGGCCAAGGCACAGCGCAAGACCAAGCCCTAGGAAAGTTAACCGATGTGTTGGGACAACAGAGGCCCGTCACCTCCCTTCCGTCAGTAGTACTGCAGAAGTATGTTCCGGGGGAAGACCCGGACTTCTTCTTTACAAACTTTGAACGTCTGGCCCAAGCTGCTGCATGGCCACCCGATCGTTGGGGCCACTATCTGGGTCCCCTGCTTACCGGTGAGTTACAGGCGGCCTATCAACAGGCCAACATCCAGGGACAGACCCCGTATAACGATATAAAGACCTGTATTCTAGAGCGTCTGGGGATCGACGAGGAAACATACAGGATACGCCTCCGACAAGCAAAGGAAGGGCCACAGGAGAATCCTAGGGCTCTCTCATTCCGTATTCAGGATCTGGCTAATCGCTGGCTGAAGCCCGCCACCTCCTCCAAAGAAGACATTCTAGCGAAAATATATTTAGAACAATTTCTGGCTTCCTTACACCCCTTCACCCAGAAGTGGGTACGCCAACACGCCCGCCTGATGCTGGACACTGCGGTGGAAATTGCCAGTGCTTTCAGCCGTGCCCAGGAGACTCAGAGGATAAAGGAAGAACACCTACCCCGAAGCCATCATCCCAATCACATCCAAGCTCAAAGGCCGTCCCTACCCAGAAAACCAGACCCTGTCCCCCTTTTTCCCTACCCGGTCCTACCCCGACAACCGCCCCCTGGACCTCAGTGCTATCATTGTGGGGGTTACGGTCATATCGCCCGAGTATGCCCGCAGAAAGAGGAACCCATGGAAGTAGGACTGGTTAGAAACCTGGTTTGTGACACGTCGGTTTGGTTTGTGACGGACTGTCCGGTGAGGATTGACGGACAACCATTAAGGGCTCTTGCCGATTCCGGGTGCCGGCAAAGCGTACTACGCCCACAGGAACTTCCGACCCGGATAGGACCAGTGACCGGTACGGTGGCCATCCAATGTGTACATGGCGACACCAAGAGTTATCCCACCGCCAGGGTACGGGTACAACATCATGCAGATCAAGGAAGCCTACTGACCGTAGGCTTGGTGTCCAATTTGCCGGCACAAGTAATTCTGGGCAGTGATTACAGCGGACTCCCTCACCTCCTCCAGAAAACGACAGATTCACTTGAGAAATGGTGGGCAGAAGCACCATTTCCCCAAGCCAGTACCAGTACGGAGATGCCTGTTAAACCCCACAAGACCAAGAGTCAGAAAAAGAAGGAGAAAAGAAACCACGCTACCGCATATCCAATCCAACTGAATGACCATCCCTGGGAAACTGATAGGGAGTTCCGGGCGGCTCAACAGGAAGATCCCACATTACAGAACGCCTGGAGCCGGGCTCTGGATAACGAAGACCCTCTTCAAGTAGGTCCATATTTTTTTAAACGGAATGGACTATTGTACAGAAAGGGCGGACCTCAGCAGGCCTCACAGTTGTTAATCCCAGGCCCATTTCAGGAGAAGGTGCTGTTCCTGGCCCACAGCCACCTATTAGGGGGACACTTCGGCGATGTAAAGACTGGACAATCCATCCTCGACCGGTTCTATTGGCCAGGGGTGTATCAGCAGATAAAACGATACTGCCAGGAGTGCCCGGTCTGCCAGAAAAACAGCCGATATCGCCCTCCTCGAGTACCCCTCCAACCCATGCCCCTCATAGACGTTCCCTTCAGCCGAGTCGGCATGGATCTCATAGGCCCCCTACTTCCTTCTAGAAGTGGGTGTCGATACGCCCTTGTCTTGGTCGATTATGCCACTCGTTTTCCTGAGGCGGTTCCCCTGCGCCAGACTACCACCCAGAACATTGCAAAAGCCCTCATCTCGATATTTTCCCGTGTAGGTTTTCCTCGAGAGATCCTTACTGATCAAGGGACCCCCTTTGTCTCCTCCCTCATGAAACAAGTATGTTCCCAGCTTGGCGTCAAACAGATAAGGACCTCTGCTTACCATCCCCAGACCGATGGACTAGTCGAACGCTACAATGCCACCCTAAAAACCACCCTAAAGAAACTGTTGGCACTAGAAAGTAAAAGATGGGAAGAGATGCTACCCCTAGCCTTGTTTGCAATCCGATGCAAGGTCCAAAGCAGCACTGGTTTTTCCCCCTATGAACTATTATATGGGCAGGCTCCCCGAACCCTGTTGGACATGGCACGAGAAGCCTGGGAGGCCGAGCCCGACCGCACCAAACCCCTCCCGGAATATGTTGCTAATTTAAAGACACACTTGGGACAAATAAGGGAAATCGTGCGACAAAACCTTTTGACGGCTCAGACCTCCCAGAAACGTCAACACGACAAAGGAACTAAGCCCCGTTCCTTCGTCCCGGGTAATCTGGTACTCCTCCTCCTACCATCTTCAGACCATAAACTCCTGGGTCAGTGGCAGGGCCCTTTTGTTGTCCTACGACAGGTAACCCCCGTGACCTACAAAATAGAGCTAGATCCAAAACGAGGGGTCACCCAGATTTACCATGTAAATCTCTAAAAAAAATGGGAAGGACCCCGGCCTGTTCTGTCCAATCTCACTACCCAAGCACCCCTCCCTTACGAGGTCTGTTTTGATCCCGACTTACGGGAACCACAAAAAGAAGACCTTAGAACTGCCTTGACCTCCCTACAACAGGTATTTTCCTCCCTACCAGGCCATACCACGGTCATAGAACACGCTATCCTAACTGATCCTGGAAAAACCGTGAGACAACGGCCATATCGAGTTCCAGAGGCTCGACGGACGGTTATTAAGGAGGAGACTGACATAATGCTGAAAATGGGCATCATAGAACCGTCCATTAGCAATTGGAATTCCCCTATTGTTTTGGTACCGAAGCCGGATGGCTCGGTACGATTTTGTATAGACTTCCGGGAGGTCAACAAGATCTCCTGTTTTGACACATACCCGTTACCCCGGGTGGATGAAATGGTGGAACGCATAGGCAAGGCCAAGTACATCAGTACCCTTGACCTATGCAAGGGCTATTGGCAAATTCTCCTCCGCTTGGAGGATAAAAAGAAAACCGCCTTTTCAACACCCGATGGCCTATTTCAATTTAAGGTAATGCCCTTTGGGCTTCACGGTGCTCCCGCCACCTTTCAGAGGGCCATGAATCAGGTCCTACAACCTCATTCCCAGTACGCAGGGGCCTACCTAGATGACATTATCATCTATAGTGACGATTGGGATCAACACCTACATCATTTACAGAAAGTCATTTCCTCGCTGGGGAACCATGGGTTCACCATTAATCCCTCCAAGACCACCCTGGCCGCCCAAACTGTAAAATATCTGGGGTTCTTACTAGGCGAGGGAGTCATCAGACCACAGAACAGAAAAATAAATGCCATACAGTCCATCCCCTTTCCACAGACACGCAAGGAATTAAGGGCTTTTCTGGGCCTCCTGGGCTACTACAGGAGGTTCATTCCCAACTTCTCACAGACCGCTGCTCCCTTAACCGACCTCCTCAAAAAGGCCACGAAGGCCGAAGAGGCCTTACGCCATCCAACACCGGGGTTGCTTCAAGCCTTCAACCAACTGAAGCAATCCCTTGTTTCCGAACCGGTCCTTGTTAGCCCAGACTACACCAGGCCATTTATCCTTCAAACTGATGCTTCGGATCAGGGTATAGGGGCCGTGCTATCCCAGAAGGACAGAGACGGTAACGAGAGACCAATCCTTTACCTTAGCCGGAAACTCTTTCCCAGGGAGCTGAATTATGCGGTGATCGAAAAAGAGGCCTTGGCTATTAAGTGGGCAGTAGAAAGCCTACGATATTATCTGAACGGACGCGAGTTCACCTTATATACGGACCATGCGCCACTAGAGTGGATGGCAAGAAACAAAGGACACAATGACCGTGTTCTGCGATGGTTCCTTACCCTTCAACCCTACAGGTTTAAAACCTTACATCGAAAAGGAGTGGAGCAGGGAAATGCCGACTACCTGTCCCGTTACCCTCCCCCAACAAACCCTAGTAGAAAGATTGCTAGGGGAAAGGGATGTGGAACGGATCCTTCCCCTACCTCCCTTGGGCGATGGCTCAGTACGAACTCTCTGGGTTCCGATAGCGATCCAACAGCGTCCCTGGCAACACGATCTCCTCCCCTTTCTCTTTCCATGCAGGAGCCAATCGCGATTGACGGAAGACCGGAAGCACCTGACGCTGACCCCGGAAGTCCCGCCTATGATCTCGGCCCGGAACCCGGAAAAGGCGACCGCGGAGAAGGAGGAGGGTTCTTGACGGCGGACTCGTGGCAGGAGACAGCATACCAAGAACTGGAGGCGGTGGACGGAGATAGCGGAGGCAGAGGAGAAGAGAAGACCGGAGGCGAGGACGAGGAGATCTGGAGCAAGGACTGGTGGAGTCCCCAGGAGGTGGCTGGAGAGCGGCCGCAACTCGGAGAAGAGTTGCGGCGGGGCATGTGAGTACCCTGTCTCCTGGTTCCCAGGTCGAACTGTATAGTTGTGTATATAGATCATCCCCTCACTGTATAGCACTCCTAGGAGCACTGTATATAGAAACACTACCCGAGACACTGTACGTAGAGAACCCCACATCGGATCCCTCACTGATTTCACACTCTTCCTTCCCGCTAGTACTCTTTCCCGCCTTCGCCCCTTTCGAACCCTCCTCACTCTGCCTTTTCCCCCACCACAACCCGGGTGTTGGTGTCATTATTCAGAATCCAACGTGGAGGACTAATTGCCCTGTTCTCTCTCTCTTTAACTCCGAGGGCCACCTGATCCTCAGAAGAAGA
This sequence comes from Lissotriton vulgaris, assembly GCF_964263255.1. Taxonomy (NCBI): domain Eukaryota; kingdom Metazoa; phylum Chordata; class Amphibia; order Caudata; family Salamandridae; genus Lissotriton; species Lissotriton vulgaris. Next base: position 272,029,627 of record NC_141698.1, on the reverse strand, counting down.
AGAAGAAGACGTACAACCCGAACTCATCCCGGACCTTTCCTCCCTGACGACTGCATCCAAGAACTTTCCTTCTTCAATCCTTTGTTATCCATACCTTCCACAAACCCCGCTTGTGTGTGTGACAATAAAGAAAGCTAAGACATAGCTCACTACATCCGGCCTCCACGCCTGTTATTCCGGTCCGCCCAAACCCAAAGCCCACAGTCAGCAAGCAATTTATTCTGACATCGTAAAAGAGTAACATCATTTTGAATCTGAACAACTTGTTCCTCAAAGGATTTATTCTCACACTGTAATCGAGAACATTTCTCATGTACAAGCCTGTACGCATTCAATAAAATCCAACCTCTACGTCCCAATATGGGAAGCTCTTCGCCTTTCACCACCGGAACTTTCTGTAAGCACGCAACCACCTGAGCTGGCTCGGCATCTTCCAAACATGATTTCCAGTTCTCACTCAAACCAGTAGAATCAGCCCATTCATGAGCAAGCGCTTCATAAGCAGTCGACTCCCAACCAGGAATTTCCAAAGGCAATTGAAAAGAAGGTTTCAATTTCCTCAAAAACATCATGCAATCTCAATAAACACACAAAAACAAATAAGAAATATACAATCAATAAAATGTATATACAAAATCGTTCACGGCCAGAACCAACGGACCCTCAAACAGAATCGCGAAGGAATACCCGCACCCTTCAATCGAAAACGGTTCGTGACGCCAAATGTAACGACCGGATTCTCAGAACAGGCAGCTCACCATCCGTGGCTAACCCAGTAGTCACGTAACAACACTCTTCTCAGGCCACTATTTACAAGACATCTAGAATACTCACCTGAGAAAGTGAAAAGAAGCTATTTACATGCCTGTATAGTCAAACATATCACTAACACCTAATGGATTCCATATCTTATCCTATATTTACCTCATTTTACATCTATCTTTATAGTCCCGTAAGACTGTCTCTTTAACGTCACCCGACGATCTCATTAACGTCACCCGACGATCTCTTTAGCGTCACCCGACGATCTCTTTAACGTCACCCGACGATCTCTTTAACTTCACCCGACGATCTCTTTAACGTCACCCGACGATCTCTTTAACGTCACCAGACGATCTCTTTAACATCACCCGACGATCTCTTTAACGTCACCCGACGATGTCTTTAACGTCACCCGACGATCTAAACTAATGGGGATAACTAATAGGGGTTCACCTTTAAGAGGTATTTCCCAAATGAAGTCCACACTCTCCCCCAATCATCAGTTACCTTTGCAGAAGGGCATATCCCATCCTTCTGTATATCAGCACCTGGTTAAAAGGAAAGGTTAATCTCATTCATGAAAACAACATTCAAAGATATTGGTCATTAAATCTTTATTCTACAATCAAACATGACAGAATGAGCAAAAGCGATACCTATGACCTAAAAAGGGGAATAAAGGTGAATAGTTAAATGTATTCTACACTAAGCTCAGAACGCCTCACATTAAACGTGTGTCTTTCCATCTCAGCAGCGGAGCTGATCCCTCTCTCTCTCGTTCTCTTCTATGTGCTTGGGACTCTGCTCTCCCTCTATGGCTCACGAATACACATCTGCACCGCTATGCCTCGTCTACGCTGCCATGGTTCCAGAATACTCGAACCCTTTTCTGGTCTCGGTCTCTGCCACTCCTGTATGATGTCACTACAGGACTTTCAATCACTCTCCTTCTTCACTTCAGGATTTCGATTAGCTGATGGTATCAATCTCTATGCACCAGCCTTCAGACCAACTTCTTCGGTCTTCTCCACACGTTGCTCTCTCTCTCTCTACTCTACTCGCTCTTTGATAATATAGAGCTCACTTTCTCTATGGAAAATGTCGGCATTAGGCCGACTCCCACCGAATTCCTGTACCAGTCCCCGGCTCCCTTCGCCCTCCACAGTGGCCAGCTGCGTATTGCGTCTAGAGCCGAGGAGACAAACAAATTCCTTCGATAAGGGCCAGTCTTGACCGGTTCCTCTCTAGCGAACAACAGGATGAATTCTAAACATTACCTTTACCCTGCAAGCGCCTCGGGCAGCCGAGGCAGAGATACAAAATGGCTTCTCTCTAGCTTTCGGGCCTGTAGGCCCGAGAAAACGGAAAAAGGCACTAAACCCTGTCAAAGCACATAGTTAAGCCCTACAAATGAACGCAAATGCAACTAAGACTGAAATGGTGGTAAATTATAGTCACCACCAGTCTGAAAATAGACTAAAATTACCCTGTCGCTACAGAGGGGCATGAAGATGTTTCCTTATATTCGTAATTCCATGTTTATGCTATTTGAAGAAATATTGATCATGAAATATGGAAGGCTAAATTAGGTTTTTTTTAAGTGCAGTTTAAAAATGATAAGCAATGATTTGTAGAAATGGATGCATCTCATGCCAAATCGTCTCATAGTTTGCTTCAATTTAGAGTCTAACTTTCTTGAACAATTTGTTAACATCGAATTTTCATGGTATGTCACCACTGTTGCCTTCGATTAAAACATTCAATGTGCTGTCGGAGGCAGGATTACTTCTGTATAGAAAATATAGCCTTGATTCAACAATGGGTAAGAAATAGAGCATTCTATACAGTGAAGCCCAGTCACCCATGCTAACAGGGAGAGTCAGGAAACAAACAATCTCCATGGCGTATGGCATGCTGTCATATGAATAATTAAATCAAGTTGTCTACTTTCATAAAAAGAATTTGGTTGGAACATATAATGGAAATGAATGAAACAAAAATATGGGTTAAAACATTTTAAATGACTAGGGAAATTTGTAAGGAGATTGGTAGGGTAGGTGTTTACAGTTGTCTAATAGTGTGTTAGTTTGAAGAAAAAATAAGGATTAATTGGATTCAAACCCCCATTCGAGATTGGATGACAGGGTAATACTTAAATATCAAGCTGATTGAGTACCTTTTGGATCTTTAGAAAGCACTCCCGTCCACACTGAGATAATCTGTGTTTTAGTTGTAATGAGTTTGTAACTGACACTGAACCAAAATCATTAGCCAACTGCTCAAGGATGTTAATGGTTGAGTTAAGATTAGATTAAAAAAAACTGCAATATCGTATGCATAAACATCTATCAGAGCTACCACATCTATTTTCAATACTTGCAGAAAGAGGCCTGGCAATCTTCTAATATGGTTCCATGTAGTATGCAACATATTCAAAATCGGAGGAAAATCGAGTAAACTATTAGCTTTCATTAGTAAACAACAAGAAACCTTAAATCATATCACTACAATATGAGATGGATCAAGGGAAATTATTCATGATCATAATAAAATTGTCGATATCTTTAAACAATATTATGCTAATTGATAACAAGATGATAGTCGTTTTAATATTAAAAAAGACATTCTTAACAATATTGATCTTTGTGCTGTGGTTGAAGATGACAATTGTATATTTTAGGGCCGATTTTACATTTAATGAGATTTAATATGTATAATGAATCCACCAGCAGGAAAAGTTGCTGGCTCAGATAATCTGCCGAAGGGATTTACAAAATATTCATATAGGAATTTACCACTTTTTTCTAGAAATCCTTAAAGACTTAAAAGACAACAATCATACCTGACTATTGGTGCATACCACAATAACGTTTTTTAAAATGATCATGCAGATTTTTAAAAAATAATTGCAAGATTTTAGCCCCTCAGCTAAATGCTATCATCACCTCCATAACATCTGATATGCAACATGGGTTCATATCCGGGCTTAGGTGGAAGTCAGTGCCATGGCATTGTTTGTAGTTTGGGCAGAAACATGTTTTCCCTCGACTCTATCTCAGTTACACCACACATGGTCTCCTTCCTTAGTGGCTATCCGAGGTGACACAACCATAATCTTGCAAATAGCACTGGTGTAATTCTCATTTGCCGAAAGACAGCCATACCGCCACCTTGCCTTTGCTACACCAAACCACTCACACGCATCACTAGCTTATATCTATGACCTACGCCACCCACAAATGTAATTACTTGGAATGTTAGGGGTATACACACACCGACCCGTAGATATGAAATGTATGCATATCTCAAGCGGCATGCAGTCCACGTGGCATTGCTGCAAGAGACACTCATAGCACAGCCAGAGATCCGAAGATTGCAGCTGAGGTGGAAGGGGCTAATACTCGCCACAGGCTACTTTTCTTATATCAGGGGTGCCCTAATTTGGGTTAGGCCGGGTACCTTATATACGCCTGAGGAAACAGAGGTGGATGTGTATGAACGCTTTGTACTGGCAAAAGGGCGCCTCAATGGGAAGCAAATACTATTAGGCTCAATATATGCCCCAAACATGGAACAAAGTGCCTTCTGGCATACACTGACAGATCTGCTCTCACATAGGTGTGACGTTCCCTGGTTGCTGGGAGGTAACTTTAATGCAGTGCTGAGCACCAACCTAGACAGGTCTTTCTCCCCCACTGAAACAAACAGCCACAACATCCAATGCCAAGGAGTAAGAAATCATTTTGCCATTGGGGTCTAGTAGATGCATGGAGGACCCCAAACCGCAAACATACTTATATTCACATTATCCTCATCCACACAGATTGCATGTTTGCATTGAAAGCTTTGTAGTGAGCCCGACAGTACTGACAGAGTGCTCCAGTGCAGATTACCTCGGCTGCATGCATTCAGACCACAACCTCCACATACTGCAGCTACTATAGGATGCAGGCAAGACAGTGATTAGAAGGCAATGTTTGGGGCTGAGTTGGAGTATCAAACAAAAGCTTGACCAAGAAGTAAAATGTATTGAAGATACTCCGGTCACCTTAGAAACTGACCTAGCACATAACACTGGCACGCAGCTGGCCCTGGATGCCCAAAGGCAAAAACACACTGAAGTACTTGAAAGGGTGCACTGCTTGAATTACGCAGCGCATGCAGCACGCACACATGCTGCTGCAGATAGAGTGGGCAGGCTACTAGCAAAGCTGATCAGGCAAGAGTAAAATTGATACTTGTATGGCACACTACTCACCCGCAAGGGTCTCAAGGCGCTTGTACAAATACCGCTGTGGAACCCATCCTGGCTTTCCCTGTGAGGCGTCCACTCCTGAGCACCCCCAAGGTGGAGGCCAGGCATCCTTAGCGTTGCAGGGGCCGTTGTGGAGATTAAGCAAGCTATTGCCCAGAGTTGCAGAGTGGGACTCCATGATTGGAATAGGTACGAGGCAAGAATTATCAGGTCCGTGGAATTTTGAGCCCAAGACCCGCCAAGACAGAGAATTGAACCCTGGTCCCGGGCTAGACCTCTGCATCAGGGTCTGTCGCTCTGACCATTGAGCCACACTTCTCCACACCATTGAGCCACACTTCTCCAGAGCATACACAACGTTATCCGCAGCGGGGCAGCTACTCACTAGTCAATAAGTATATTCATTGCGAATTTACTGCCCACTACAGCAGAGTATACAGGTCAATAATTTGCACTATAGCGGGATCTGAAATAATTTCTCCCCCCCTTGTGCTTCCTCAGGTAACACAGAGCAGAGAACTGAGTTTAATGAGCCAATCACACTTTTAGAGGTGCAACAAGAAATACGAGCATTAGCCACAGGTAAAGCGCCAGGGCCCGACGGACTGCCTACAGAGGGATATATGATGTTACCGCGCGTACTTTTAGCACGCATACCATTACCACGCATTTTTTACAACGCAGGTCATTTTACAACGGAAACCTTTACAACGCAATACACTACAACGCAGATACTATTACAACGCAAACCATTACAACGTAAGTATAGGTAAGTATATAATATTAATATAAAATGTAAATAATTATTTTTGTATTATTTAATTTAATTATTTATTATTTAATTATTAAAACATTTTATTAATAAAATTAATTTTAATTTTATTATTTGTAAATATATGTTAAAAATACCCCTGTACCCCAAAACCCAATCCCAACCCTAAAACCTTAAAATACCCCTGTACCCCAAAACCCAATCCCAACCCTAAAACCTAAAAATACCCCTGTACCCCAAAACCCAAACCCAGCCCTAAAACCTAAAAATACCCCTGTACCTCAAAACCCAAACCCAGCCCTAAAACCTAAAAATACCCCTGTACCCGAAAACCCAGCCCTAAAACCTAAAAATACCCCTGTACCCCAAAACCCAACCCCAGCCCTAAAACCTAAAAATACCCCTGTACCCCAAAACCAAAACCCAGCCCTAAAAACTAAAAATACCACTGTACCCCAAAACCCAAACCCAGCCCTAAAACCTAAAAATACCCCTGTACCCCAAAACCCAAACCCAGCCCTAAAACCTAAAAATACCCCTGTACCTCAAAACCCAAACCCAGCCCTAAAACCTAAAAATACCCCGTACCCCAAAACCCAAACCCAGCCCTAAAACCTAAAAATACCCCTGTACCCCAAAACCCAAACCCAGCCCTAAAACCTAAAAATACCCCTGTACCCCAAAACCCAAACCCAGCCCTAAAACCTAAAAATACCCCTGTACCCCAAAACCCAAACCCAGCCCTAAAAACTAAAAATACCCCTGTACCCCAAAACCCAAACCCAGCCCTAAAACCTAAAAATACCCCTGTACCCCATAACCAAATACCACTAAAAAATGTTTTTAAAAAAAGATAAACTTACCTATAATTATACTTACGTTGTAATGGTATGCGTTGTAATAGTATGTGCGTTGTAGTGTAATGCGTTGTAAAGGTAATCGTTGTAAAATGACCTGAGTGAGGTAGTGTGGCTCACTGGTTAGAGGCGGCAGACCCGAGAGCAGAGGACGGCCCGGGACCAGGGTTCGATTCCCGGCGCGGCAGGTTTCTGGACCAGGGTCAGCGGACTCGATAATTCTCTCGCCTCGGTGCCCACTCTGATCAGCGATCACACTCGGCAACTCTGGGCATTAGCTTGCCTCATCCTCACCAACGGCCCCACCAGACCGCCGGGGATGCCTGGTCTCACCCTGGAGATACCCATTAAGGGACCATCTCTCAGGGAAGCCAGGAAGGGTTTCGCAGCGGTCGAAGCACCTTGGGACCCTCCGGGTAAGTAGTGTGCTATATAAATGCCTATACATTTACATTTACATAATGCGCTGGAGACAGCTATATTACCAGGAATCCTTGCTAGTTTTGCTACCCACACCACTTAGAAATGTAGAAAAAATAGACTTCTATCGTCCGTTGGCACTATTAAATATGGACTACAAGGTATCTCGCCAAAATGCTGGCAAGTAGGCTAGCCCCACTTCTACCACAGTTGATACATGCAGACCAAAATGGGTTAATGCCAGCTCACTTTACGTCGCTGAGTCTGAGACATTTCTTCAGGGTGGCACACTTCTCAAGGGAATATTGGCACACTCGGGGTGTTTGGTACTCGACTTAGAGAAGGCGTTCGACACCCTAGAGTGGAGATTTTTATTTGCTGCTCTACATATGTATGACCTGGGGGACAACTTCCTCAGGCTCGTTAAATTACTATACACCCAACCCGTGGCTTGAGTAAAATCAGGCCAGTACATGTGGCAACCGATTCCAATTGAGCACAGCATGCAGCAGGGCTGTCCGCTCTCCCCATTATTGTTCACGCTAGCCATTGAACCACTAGCCAGATCACTACGCAGGATACATGAGGAATGGGGCATTCCCTTAGGTGACAGCACACATGCTGTTTCTTTGTAGATGGATCTGCTAATATATCTCAGATATGTCAGGCTGCCATGCGAACCAATAGAAAAGCCATTGTTTGACTTTGCCTCCAAGTCAGGCCTCTAAGTGAATTGGGAGAAATCTTATCTATACCCTTTCTCTGAGTCCACTCCAAACCCACAGCTGTCCATCAATGACACGCCGGTACACTGGCCAGTGACAGCTTTCTGCTACCTAGGGATCCGTATATATAGAGACCCGGTGGACCTACTGGAGAGCAACCTTATGCGAGCTGCCACAATAATAAGATCACAATTGACATTTTGGGGCACTCTACCCCGGCAGTCATCAAGCGCACTGCACTTCTGAAAATGGTAGTGCTTCCACAACTGCTCTACCACTTCACAAACCTACCATTATATGTCAGGCCAACATTGTTTAGCTGGTTTGAACGGGATATGCAACAATTTATTTTACATGGAACACGCAGCAGGGTAGCGCTTATTAAGCTGTACCCCCAACCAATAGAGGTGGTCTTGCTGTACTCAATATGGAGCATTATTACCTGGCTGCGCAGCTCCAGTGGGTGGTCTACTGGCTAGGCACCAGATGCTTAGCAGACACTGCCAGGCAACAACCAGGCCTCACCCATCCCCAAATAGTGACGTTATTCCACCCCGGTAGGAAGGGCAAAGCACCTACCCAATTACAGACGAAAATGGCTTATAATTGAGTATCTGCAGTTTACGACTTACACATCCGGTCACCCCATATGCGCCTTCTCTCCCCATGCTTGGCACACCCAGGCGGCACCAAGCAATCATTGGAGCAGAGCTCTCCCAATGGGAGGAGGTGTGAATACAAACCTTAGGTGACTTGTATTGTGATGGTCAATTGTTGCCAATTGACACGCTCATTGAAGAATCCAACCTACAGGAAAGCCAATATTTGTTGCATGCAGTGGTAGTACGCGTGCTGCGCACGATATGGGGAGACATAGCACAAAAACCCACAACACACTTGACAGTACAGTACCTGCATGAGATGGGCAGTGGCCGACATCTCACCCGGTGGTTGGCAGACTCTCTGAGATTGCACACAACACCTCCACTGTCATCCCTTCGGGCCCACTGGGACGCAGACCTGAACAACCTAGCACAGAGCGGGAATGGGAGGATATCCTAGAGGGTCCCACGTGTATCCCCTGAAATACTAGATTCTGACTCATCCAATATTTCATAACACACAGAGCCTATATGACCCCAGCCAAGATCAATCAATACTTCAATCGCAATGATGCCAAATGTCCCACATGCTGTGAGATAGGTGGCGACCTCTTACACATTCTATGGGCCTGTACAGCAATTCGATCCTACTGGGAAACGGTCATTAACCATTCAGCTCACTGCACGGAATGCCCACTAGATTGGTTGTGGGAAATATGTATACTACGTCTATATGTAAGGCCCGAAAAGTCCAGAGTGACAACCCGATACATAGACCTGGGTCTCATTGTTGCTAAAAGGTTACTCCCTAGGCATTGGAAATCCCCTGAACTCCCAGCTACCAAGGCCTGGTTTCAATAATTTCTCTGCTGGGCACAGGTTCAAAGCAGAGCGCTTCATCGCGAAGATACAATGGAGATACGAAAACAGCCGCTGGTAGGCAGTGTGGGATGCGATATTGACAGACTACCGTACATCCTTTCAAGACGACTCTGAAACTTCTGTGCAGGATGAGGTGTAAAAACTAACGAATAGCAAACAGTTGGGAGAGACCAAAGTGGAAGTAATAGTTACTAGATGAAGCGGGTAGGGTTACAGGCATTGGGTGACCCTCACACCTATCCTAGTTGATTGTGGACTATTCATGAAGCAAGAGTGGCGATGTATATGTGAATGGATATTTTGCAATAAAGGTGTAAAGATGAAGGTGAGGTGGGCAGAATATAAAGATGATAGATACATGCTGATATAGTTTGTTATTTTACCTAATTAAGAAAGGGAAGGAGTAAAAATGTGCTGTTTTCTTTCTGCATCAATGTTTTGTTACATAATGTTTACATTTCATTCACTCAGGCATCACAACTATTACGTGAACACCAGACAATATTCTGTATATGCAAATTTACTAATGTTGTCTGATGTAAGACCTGATATGAGAAATATATTTTAAAAAAAGTCATCATCATCAAAAAAACTTAATTCAGGCCAGTATGGCCATAAAAGCACAGATAAAAATACAATACATTACATTCAACTTAATAACAGTAGCCATTGCTCTGCGTGAGGCACCAACTAGCACTTTGTTGGCATACACTTACATTCATGTTTCATAACATAGTCATCTATCCCACTGACCAACCTCCAGATACCCGAAGCTAACCCAAGAATGTGCGCGTCGTAATGTGGAAGTGCAATATAGGTGCAGCATGATAGCTTTTGCATTGTTGAAACAATTGGGTGCAATAAAGTGCGTGTGCGCGACCAACAAGGTGGCCATTGCAGAGCACCCACAACCCTCGACTCTGATAAAATTCTATCAAATCAATGTGCAATACTTAGGCTGCTTAATCTCAATTGCATTGTTACAGAAATCTTCCCCAGAGCCTGGCTCTGGGGGCCTGAGATAAAACTAAGGGTTTTGATTTCAATAAAGTGCATGTGCAATACATCAGCAGCGTGGAGAATTTTACATTAATCTTAAACCGTGCTCTGTAAAATGTGTATGAAATACCTACACAGCACAAAGGCCATTATAATAGTCCCATACCCGCGTTTCTATTGCAATCAAGGTGGCCTTCACCTAGCAACATTTGACACTGGTTACAAAGAAGAATATAAGAACAATTTATACATCACATTAAAGTTAAGAAGGATAATTAAAATGTCATAAAATTAATTCATTTGGATTTAAAAGTGGCAAGAGAAAAAAATAATCAGGGCCCATTTTAAGAAATATAAGACGATATGTTGGCCAGGGCTGAGAATTCGTCTTTGAAATGGCCCTGCGTGTGCACCACATAGAGAATAAAAAATGTAATACAGAGAACACAATGGGTGTGTGGGTATCATATTTCAATAACCTAAAAACCTCACTACAGTGTGTGGATCCCAAGTTTCTACATAGCTGAAGAACCCATCGGGTCCTCGTCCTCATCCTTAGCAGATGAATATCACATTGTATTCTGTCTCCTCAGAATTATTATTACGTACCAAAGCAGGTGAGTCCGCCCTCTTACTGGTGAAAGCACGCAACGGGAGCACCCCATGTCTGAACTGCAGATATAACTTCTTAGCCAGGAACGGCTGAATGTCGTCCAGGACTGGTTCTAGTCTATAGTGATCTTTTAATCCTAGAAACTCTAGGGTGAGATGACCAGCTGAGGGGTTCCCCTGTATCTGTGCTTGTTTATGCTCCCTATAACTCTCCATCAGGTCCTTCCTAGCAGTTATGGGGCAGATTCCTTCTGGATTAGTCCACAAGTTGCCTCTACCCATGGCAACACAGGTATTCTTAATGTGTGCCATTCATGGTAGTTTGCCCATGCCCTGTAGAATCTGAACTTCACTCGTCCCTATTTGCGGCCAATTCCGGGGTGCTCCACAGACGTCGCCAAAATAAGAGGGGTCTAAGAGCCGCTTCATCTGCATTGGTTTAATCCCCAGGTCCATTTTGAGAGGTGCGAGTGGGTGGCTAGGGGTCCAGGGGGCGATGGCCCCAGATTTCGGCAACGTACAAAGCAGCACACCTGGCTTGTGCTTTATATATTTCCATTGCATGACCTACAAATTTATGGGTACAACTCTTATATACCTTGCTCAAACCCCCGTTGTCTGTACCTACTTTAGACTGGCTTTCTGAATTTGGGCACCTCACTCCAATTTTTCAGTGAGTGTGATCCCAAGGTACTCGAAAATGGACACCTTCTCTAAGGGACTCCCTTCTAGGTAGGGATTTGGCCTGGTATTATTGCTAGTGGTAAATACCATGTACTTAGTTTTCTGCAGGTTAATCTCCAGACCCTGGTTCCTACAAAAAACACTAAAGATGTTGAGGGCCCTCTGAACTCCCATGGGTGATTTAGAAAGGAGGGTGTCGTCCACATACATCATCGCAGGAATTTTGCGATTCGCTAGCTTACCGGCATCAATGTCCTTCCCTGCTATCAGCGACTAGACTAAGCCATTGATAAAAAGGCAAAAACGGGTTGGGCCAGCACACAGCCTTGACGTACACCTCTTTCTACAGGCAGGGGAGTTCTAAGTTTTACCATACCTAATTTGGGCAAAGTTACCTTCATGTAAACGTTTCAGTTGATGGCAGAGATATGATGTTATACCCATGGCCAGTAGGAGTGCCCACAGTTTTCCCCTTGGTACCAGATTAAATGCAGATTTTAGGTCCACAAAAATTAGGTAGAGGCTGCCACCCTCTACACAAACAGATTTCTAATATAATATTTGTAGCCTAAACAGTTGATCGATTGTAGAGATCTTTGCTCTGAACCCGGCTTGGAGGGGGCTAAGGACTTTGTGCTCATCCATCCAGCTCTGAAGTCGCCCCAAGAGCACACGACGAATATTTTTTGGCTTAAATCAATAAGACTGATAGGGCGATAATTTACAGGGAGGAACAAAGAGCCCTTTTTAAAAATTGGTATAATTTTGGCCCCCGACCATTTGGTAGGAATCGCTATACCCTGCAGGATGGCATTGAACAAAGACCACAGATAGAGGGCCCAGATAGCAGGTTCAGAGCGAAAGAGGTCCACAGGGATCTTGTCAAGCCCTGGAGCCTTGGATGGTGCAATCCTGCTCACTGCGTCAGTTATCTCTTTGAGGGAGATGGGGGGGGGGCGGATGGAGAGGTTGTCTCGGGGGGAGTGTGTGTGTTGCCCACAAGCCCATCCTCGTCCTCTACCCTTAGGTATAAGAATTCAAAATGTGCCTTCCATACATTCTCCCCAATGTTGGGTTCTATGTCCAATTTGCCTTCTTGGGTACCCGTATTAACCACATTCCAGAACGACCTTACGCCATGAGAATTTAAGGCACTTCTCAGGGTATCCCATTTTTGGCACTACCAACCTCTTTTTGCTTCCATAGTGACATTTTTGTGAGCTGCCCTTTCCTCTCTGAATAACACTCTGTCTTTATGTTTAATTGCAGCAATAAGGTCTGCCTTAGCCACACTACAACTATTATTGTACCTTGGGTGACAAGGTTTTCTAGTCCCCCTTAATCTTTTATAAGGGTTAAAGATGTTAGCCATAGTGGATAATAGATCTTGATGGTTAATAAAGATTTTGGAAAGGGAGTTAGGGATACAGTCGTTCAAGGTGAATTGTTTCACGGGCAAAATAAATGGAATGATTGTTTGGTATAAGGAAGCCAGCTTTTCTTGAGATTGACAAAGATCACCCCAGAAAACTCTCCTCCTGCCATTGGTCAATTTTGACCTGAGGTCAGGTAGTGTTAGTGCTTCAGATACATTCTTAACACAGGGTGAAATTACCTCTATGATGAGTGTGTTGTGATCATAACAGGGCATGATTTTAAAGTCTAACACTCTGTGCCAAGATTTTGTATCTACCAAAATGTAATCTATAATAGAGGCTTGTCCTAATCTGTTAAAGGTGTTGTTCTCCGGTATATCGGATTTTGTGCAACCATTACACACTCTTAATGAGGTGTTCAGTGTGAGGGTATACATCTGTAACACCGGGTCCATGCCCGTGTTGGCGGAATATTGGGCTCTGGAAGGTGCCAATGAAGGTCCTCATCACTTGGATTACCTGACCTATGATTACCCAAAAGTTGTCAGGGATTGTTAGCAAAAGGGTGGTCAGATGGTCAAGAGTCTGTGATTCTTGGCCATAGCAGACCGGACATAGGTAGACATTTATCAGAGCAATTCTGACCTTCGTAGAGAAGGTCAGAAAGATACAAAGGATGTCACGTGATGATGTCTCTATCTGCTTCACAGCACAACCCAGATGCACACCAACCCATGTTCAAGGATGTACATTGTTACCACGCGATGTATTACATCGCGGTACTTTACAACGCATCTTTTACAACGCAAGTCGTTACCACGACTTGCGCTGTAGGGGTGCTGAACTTAGGAATAGTTACATTTACTATTCCAACACCAGCCTACGTACAGTAGGGAAGGTGTTGGAATAGTAAATCTACTATTTCTTAGCCTAGAGCGCCCTCCAGCGCAAGTCGTGGTTACGACTTGCGTTGTAAAAGACGCGTCGTAACTGCACCGCGGGTAACATCCGCGTTGTAAAGGATGTTCCCCCATGTACACAGTGCCCCCTGATGGCCTTCCCCTACCTACACTAGTAGCTGGTATACTGAATGATGCGTCGCACAATCTGTCTTTGTCCGCCCTAGCCCAGGTTTCCTGGAACATGCAGATCTCATGTTGCTCTATAAATGACCCCCACTCTGATTTATCTAATTTGGAGGAGAGTCCTGCTATATTCCAGGAAAGAAGCTGCAACCTGGGAGGGCCTGTGGAAATTTCTGGATTGAGAGATTGAGCACCAAACTTGCTGTGTGTCCTTGGGGCAGTGGGTTGATCATTCCACCCCCACCGTCCTTGGGCTGTTGCTAACATCACGGTGGCCAGCTGTGTTGGCTGGGGATATTTGCAGTCACCCACGGTTGATGTTTAGGTGCCTGTGTACTCTTTAAGGGTAGATCAGGCAGAAGTTGGATGGTACGGGCCCTCTTCAGTCGACCCCTTTTAACTCCTCTCTCTCCACCCACCTGCACCTTAACCTCTTCCCCTTTCTGCTTTGAGATCCCACACCACTGTATGGACTCCCCCTGTTGGAATTAGCCCTCCCAGGATTCCCATTGAGAATCAGATCTCCCATATGGGAGGGAAGAGGAAAGGTTCCAGGCAACGGGAGGACGCTGCACTCTCGTCGCTAATGTGCCTTCCTCGTGTTTCACTACAGCGTGCGCTGAAGGAGACGGAGGGCCAGCGGTCTAACGAAACACCCTGAATTCAGCTCAGAAGCGGGTGAGTGGAGAAGTGCTCAAAGAGCGTACGGAGTTAAAGGTGATCATAGCATAAATTAAATTCAGCACATACACCAAATGTGATCAAGGTTAAACGGGAACATACACATTTAAGCGAATTAAAAGCGACGCAAAAAAATCAATATTCATAGCGGTAACTATGATAGCCTCAACACATGAAGACACGCTCAATCAGGGAGAGGCGAAAATGGAAAATCTCCGTAAATTGGAGATTGGTAGGGAGGGGGTGTGGAAAGGGTGGGGTAAAGGCCACGCTACAGACACACCCTGAAAATGAATAATGTTAAAACAGTCTAATAAGCTTAAAGTAAGGGAGGCAAAAGCCAACTTATCTGCTTGGAGCCGCATTTAAAAGAGGCAGATTATTGCTGTCTCATGGGCTTTATGTGTTGCCTTTATTCTGTTTTTGAACTTTATCTATTGTGATGTATGCGGCTGCTTGGGTCTGCATTAAAGAATAATGCATAATGTAGCCTCCGGTCTTGTGATGAAATCAGATCTCCCATATGGGTGCCCCGTACGTGCAAGTCCATAGACAGATTCTAAAGAATCAAATCTATTAGAGAGTGGTAGGTTTTATAGTAATGAGCTGGGTTGGTCCCGTCCCCAGTAGTGTATTGCTTAGTCTGGTTCCACACCCCCGATCTCATAGCAATCTCGCCTACTATTAAGTGGGTTGAGCCCTGGGGGATACAAAAAAGCCCAGTGACTATGACCGTATGCCCCATCCTCCCTTCGATGGTTCCAATCTAGGAGAGCTTCTACAACCATTGGGGTCCTGAAATTAATTACAACGCAGTCCCCCGGGACATTTTTCGGCCTCCAGCCCACCCGCTGCCGGCAGAGGGTTATGCAATATCGACAGACTTCCGTACATCCTGTCAAGACTACTCTGTAACACAGGGCACTACTCTTTAGCAGGATGAGGTGTAAGAACGAACTAATAGCAAACAGTTGGGAGAGACCACAGTGGAAGTAATAGTTAGTAGATGAAGCGGGTACGAGCATTGTGTGACCCTCACACCTATCCTAGTTGATTGTGGACTATTCATGAAGCAAGAGTGGCGATGTATATGTGAATGGATATTGTGCAATAAAGGTGTAAAGATGAAGGTGAGGTGGGCAGAATATAAAGATGATAGATACATGCTGATAAGTTTGTTATTTTACTTAATCAAGAAAGGGAAGGAGTAAAAATGTGCTGTTTTCTTTTTGCATCAATGTTATGTTCCATAATGTTTACATTTCATTCACTCAGGCATCACAACTATTATGTGAACACCAGACTTTATTCTGTATATGCAAATTTACTAATGTTGTCTGATGTAAGACCTGACATGTGAAACATATTTAAAAATGTAATAAACAAATGTAAACAAAAAAATAGGTTAATGTCCGGCAAAGAAAGCATCTCTCACAAGAACCTTGCCGTGGCAGTTGGCCACAAACTCTAGAAAACCACTAGCTGCCATACTGCTAGACACAGAAAAATTGTTCAATGAAGTGTCCAGGGAGTTTCCGTAAGAGGTGCCACTAACAATGGGGTAACAATCTGACCATATTAATGGCAAATAACAGCACATCATTTCCATTCAAAGGCTGTACATGACATGTCTGCCCTCTTTCACCAGCCTTATACAAATTCAACCCAGCCTTATACACATTCAATAAGAGTGTGTTATGTTCATTTCAACGAAAATTTATTTTCTTAAAAATTGTTGCCTCTTAATTCTTTAAGAGAAACTGAAATCCAGGGAAAGAGTCCAGCTCTCCACTACACTAGATGAAAACCAGTCTTGATGAATCTCAATCTCTTAACGTATGACACTGTGGGTGATGCTATCTTAATGAATGGGCCAAAATAGTAAGAAAGGATAGATAACCAAAAGTGACACTGAATCAATCCAGTCCCACGTCCTCATCTAAAGCCAATAAGTAGATGTTGGTGAATGGAACTGCCAGCACGGCCATTGCTTTGTGAAGTGCCACGTGCCTCCGTTCCTTTTTGATAATCACAAACTACATATGCCATAAAGCACAGGTATTAGAATAGCATGAGATGCAAATAGAAATGTGTTGTACCTATAATATGAATGTCAGCATTAGCACCCTGAAAAACACAACACTGCATGCCATGTCCACAAGAAGGTTGGATATTAGAAGCAATAATTTAGACTGAACGGAGTTGAGAATGATGCTTGGATGAATTCTCAGAACATGAGTGTGATGTCTCTGAGTAGGGCAATGCAGTCAGTAGCCCCAACCCAACTGATCTCTTTGCAGAGTATAGAAAACCAGAGACAGAATCATGCAAAATTGCCACAAGTCCTAATGGTAATACAAAACCTGCGAAACAAAGGGATGTAATTTTCAACAAAATCCTGGACGACACAATTTTTTGCTATGACACGGAGGCTATCATTACGCAAAACTCCTTTATTGCCAGATCACAGTGATGGAGCAAGGATTCGCACGTAAAGCGACTAGCTCACATTCAAGAACCTCGTTTAATCTATAATGTCATTACTGCTAATATGGCCGCTTTGTCTTTAACATGCTCTCCGCTTGCTACTGCCGCTTTTGCCCAGCTGTCTATTTCTGGGTAACCTCTAACGCTATAGATATTATACAGTAAGGGATGCAGTGTAGCTATTCATGGTGTACAGTGTATTAATTTTTTCTGTGTTTCTAATTTGTTTTCGCTTATTTTTCATGTACCGCGTATCTGTGGGCCTGGGAGTGGGGAGCCGCTCCATCTTTGAAACCCATGTCACCCTAATCACGTGATGAGGGAAAACTTGAACCACGCACAAGCAAAACCAAGCCAGCTGGTTTCTGAAGCTGAGATGCGCCTGGGAAA
Source organism: Lissotriton vulgaris (assembly GCF_964263255.1). NCBI lineage: Eukaryota > Metazoa > Chordata > Amphibia > Caudata > Salamandridae > Lissotriton > Lissotriton vulgaris. The sequence goes on along the minus strand of NC_141698.1, from coordinate 272,012,038 downwards.
GTAACCCTTGCACCAGGAGAAGATTTCGGCTGTACCTAAAATTGTTACAAATGTATTTATTTTATGTGTGTCCTATTGTTTTACACCTTCCACATGCCATGGGAACAGGAATGTAAGGGGTGGGTACGAATAATTAAATATTCATTGTGGGAACCCAGAATTTTAGGTGGTGACAATAACCTAACCACTTCTCCTGACCAATCCAATGTTGGGGATCCTGTCACTTGCCACATTTGTGGGTGGTCTAGGGACCCGAAATTAGTATAACTAGCCTAGTTTTAGCTAGAGAAATTGTTCGACTTGTCCGAGTAGCTGACCTGTCACCGACCCTACGAACTCTATAGGGATTAATACAGAGAGCTGCGGAGCACTCTGTCCGTAATTTCCACAAACTCCAAGGGTTGGAATAGTCTTAAGTGCTGGCGAAGCACTTTGCTGGGAGATTCGAGAACCCAATCGGGTTACTGGCGGATTCCGTGCAGAGAGGGAGTAGCGCAGGCGTTGCATCCGAAGCTGCAGGTGTTGGTCGTACCTTTGGTGAGCCCAGTCCTGATACAAATCCTGAGGGGTATCCTGTCCTGACTGTCCATGAGCTGTACCTGATCGCCTACTGACATCCTAAGTCCTTGAGGGTCCTCGCCTTTTCCAAACTGACCCGTGGCCAGGGTTAGTCCTCATTCCTGTCCTAGGTAAATATATAGTGGGTGACCGTCTATCCATTCTCTTTTCTTTCCTCCTTTTAATAAAGCATTCTTGCCCGTATTATTTCCTCTGCCTTTTCCAAAATTTACATGTTATTGTTTATTAGTTATGTTCCATTTTTCCCTTTACCTGTAGGACATTCTTGAAACGGTTTACATAATTAGTGTGATCTAATGATACTTGTGTTTTGCATCTATACTTACGAATTAGCAGTTAGACTAAGATCAGTTTGAATCACTCGTAGAAGTTTTGCAATCCACTGACTAAAATGTTTTAACACATAAAGCCTTAGTATAAACCTGAAAACTGAATAGCATGTTCCCTGTTACCCTTACCCTGTAGTTTTCTCTTAAACTCAATGGTACTTGCACTTATTCATAGTTACATTATAGTTATCATGCTGATCATTGATATTCTAATCTGTATCAATTTTATTCTCATGGCATTTGGATTTTGAAACTTATTATATAAAGCCTTTAAACCCCTTTAGGTGTCTGTGGTTATTACAAAAGGTATCAAATGTTATTAAATGTATAAAAAAATGTTGTTAGTCTTATCACCTACCCACTAATAGCTCCTGATCTGTCGGAAATATAGGTACCTGTGTCCAGGTGGTAAGTCAGGTACTCTGGTAATAGTGGTAAGAAAACACATAGAATTACTGATGGTATTGTGTAAACTCGCTGATTCATAAAAATATTGTCATAAACACGTCATGGGCCCAAGTGCGTGAAATCTGGTGAAATAAAGAGTCGGGCGACCTGCGCGCTCTATCAACAGCACCAACAATTGAAGAATATAGAACTGCAAGAACATTCTAACAAGGTAAAAAGAACCCCACGTGCAGCCTTCTTCCTTCTTTGTTGCTGCTGCCCACAAGATAAGTACCATCTTTTTTCTGTACTACTTTCTTTACTTAAATTACTTGTGTGCCTTATCCGCCTCACCCTTCCTCTGTGGGAAAAGTACTTCCTGGTTTCTTCTTGTGTATCGAGTAACTACTCTTTTTTTTACCTAATTAATCTTTCTTATCAATTCCCTTGGGGAGGAGGGTGTTTCTAACGAGCTAATTGAACCCAGAGTGGTATTTTTTCTTCCTTTAATGCCAGGATGTTGATTTTTTCCTTTGTACCCGGCATATCCTTTTATTGTTTTTTTCGGGCTGAAAAAATTGATTATACGGCGGGCCTGCTTTCTTTAGAAAGCCGGCTCACAGTGGGTGCTTCCATTTCAACCAACCGCATACGCGGGCTCGCTTACCTCACAAGAAAAAGACCTGGAAATTCCCATCTCCATTGACAGTGATGAGGGTTTGGAGACGGAGATCGACCTCTCCTTCTCCTCTGCATTTGATACTGATCTCGAGGAGGTAGAGGTTTGGAATATGGGAATTTCTGATGAGGCATGTAAGGCCTCAGGCTCTAAAATGGGCATTGTAGACCTTTTTAGGGAAGATATGTTTGATCCCCTTCTTATCAAACATCCTTTGTCCCCTGAGTGGGCGCCTTCCCAGCACATTGCTGAGTATCTCTCATTTTGGCTCCGGAAAGAAATTCTGAAAGATATTAAATCTTGCTTGAGATCAGAATGCCCACACCCCTCCCTCCTGGATAAGGTCACAATGACCCTGGAGCTAGACGAGAAAGTGGTGGCATTTATCAATAAGGGCATAAAGGTTCTAGAAAAGGTCTAGACAGGAGCTTGAAATCAAGATCTCCTTCCCATCACTGGTCCTCTGACAAAATGTTTGAGTTGTCCGAGGTAGCCTATCTAGGCGACACTCTGATTGACACCAAGGAACTGTGCAAATGGGACCAGATGGCCATCTACCTCCTAGGGAACACTAATACCACACTCTCAAATGAGAGGAGGAAAAGCATTCTACCAAAAATCAACCCTAACTGGTCGAGCTGGCCAGTAAGGAAGGAGGCCCTGCCTCTCAGCGGCTACTCTTTGGTGACGATTTCATAAGGGACATGGCTAATTAAGTGGGAGTATTTAGTTCCATCCAGAAGTCCCAAAAGGATATCAAGAGAGTGTTCCAAAATAAGGTTTTTGGCAAGGACGGGAGAACAAGGGCTCGGTTCCTCTGCCATGGTCAATCTTTAAAAAGACCCTTCCTGGGTCGTGGCATAAGGTTACCACATTCAAGCTTCGCCACCCATCAACGTTTCTATTCCCTGAAGCAGAGATTCCACTGGAGATCCTTCAGAGGTGATTGAAAGCAAGGAGGATTCTCCACAGGTAAGGGTTTTGAAAGACCTTTCAGGTACCCCTACAAGGGTGGGAAGCAGACTGGCCCATTTTTGTGGGGGATTCCAATTTAGTGGCTCAGGATTCTTGGGTTCTGGACACAGTCAGGGGGTACAAGATCGAATTTGTAGGCACCCTAGTACAAGTGACGATTCCTCTGGAACTAGTGTTCTCGCAGGAGAACACAAACCTAGTGTCACAAGAGGTAGATGATTAACTGGCCAAAGGAGCAATTCAAAAGAAAACAGAGTCAGGTTTGTCAGCAATATCTTCCTAGTAGAGAAGAAAGACAAAGGTTTGAGGCCAGTGATAAATCTAAAAGATCTAAACGAATGGGTGGTCTACCATCATATCAAGATAGAAGGGGTTACCCTTTAAGGGATATACTAAGGAAATGGGATTGGCTGACAAGGCTAGATCGTAAGGATGCATATTTGACCATCCTAATTTGACACCTGCATGAGAAGTTTCTCAAATTTGCTTGGATGGGCAAGCTTTGGCAGTTTGCCGTCTTTCTTTTGGGCTCTCTTTGGGTCCTTGGTGTTTCACCAAAGTCTTACATCGGATATCGGCCTGGCTCCGAGCAAGGGGAGTGAGACTGATAATATACCTGGACGATATTCTGCTAATGGCTCCGTCCAGAGAGGTGGTTTTCCATCATATAGATCTTACCATACTCTTACTAGAACACCTGGGTTTTGTCATAAACAGGAAACAATCATGTTTAGTGCCGAGCCAGGAGACGCTGTTTCCGGGCTTTGTCATAAACACAATAGAGGCAAAATTAAAGTGAGCAGGGGACAAGCTAAGGAACCTTCGCAAGAAGTTGAGTAAAATACTAGGGAAAAGGAGTTCTCCTTAAGGTTTTTGGCTAGGATCCTAAGTCTCCTGTCCTCAACGATCCTGGCAGTTTTCCCATGTCCCCTGTATTACCAGGCCCTCCGAAGACTAAAGTCAAGAATGTTGAGAGCAATCCAGTCTTACTTTCAAATGCTGTCTGTGGACCAGGAACTAAGCAAGGAATACTATGGTGGCTCAGGAATGCCGAATCATTGAATGCAGAGCAATTTTTAGGGAGGAGCGGGAGATAGTAATATAATCAGATGCAAGTTTACATGGATGGGAAGCTAGAAGTGGCAACTCATCAGCAGGTGGACACTGGACAGTTCATGAGAAGGAGGTGCACATCAACAGGTTAGAATAACTGGCAGGTTCATTTGCAATTTGCTGCTTCATCAAGGACTTAATGAAGTGTTCAGTGAAGTTACATATGGACAATGTATCTGCAGTCAGGTATGTCAACAAAGTAGGGGGTCCTCACTACAATGGGGCTTGCAGATCTAGCGAAGGTTTTCTGGCATTACTGCTTGACCATAGGAGTTTTGGTAGCAGCCGAACATATTCCTGGGATAAGCAATGGTGAGGTGAATTGGTTTTTCTAGAATTTCAGAGGTTCCCACAATTGGAGGTTGAACAGGGACATATTTCTGAATATCCGATTGAGATGGGGGCCCTACAAAGTGAATCTCTTTGTAGACAGACTGAACACACAGCTGTCAAAATTTTTCACCGGGAGGCTGGAACCTCAGGCTTGGGGGCTGTATGCCTTCCTTCAGAGTTGGAGGGTCTAACACCTTATGCTTTCCCTCCGTTTGCCTTGCTACCAAGACTGCTCTTGAATGTATTCCGGAGTGGAAAGACCACAGTGGTGATAACACCCATCTGGAAGTCACAGGCCTGTTCCCAATCATGCTATAAATGACTGGGGATTTCCCCATTCTTAATACCAGCATTCAGGGAAATAATTCTAGGCCCAGAAGGAGAGTCCCACCCTCTCATAGAGCAAGGGCTACTGGTACTGATGGCCTGGATGATTTCAGGACACAGTGGGAAATCCAGGCCTTTCGTCAGACGCTTTCCAACTCATATCTGAGTCATGGGCATCTGGAACAAGGAAAGCAATCAACTGGCTTGGGAGAAATGGGTTTGTTGGTGTCTTTGAAGGAGTTATGATCCAGTTTAAAATAATCTAGGACATGTTGTTGATTACCTATCAGGATTATTTGCATCAGGTTTCTCCTATAGAACAGTTAATGTTTACAGATCAGCTATAGCAGCGGGTTATTGATAACTTTATTTCGGTCATTGACCATAAAAGTGCAGATAAAATACATACAAGCACTGTAATAAAATCCATAAATACAAACAGTTAAAAAGTTATTAAACAACAAGTTATCAAAAGTTATCAAAAGGGGAGTAAAAGGAAAAAAGAATAATAAAGGGGGATTCCTTCAATTATGTCCTTATCAGAAAGGTGGTCCTTCTACGCCACATACCATGTAGGAAGCGGGAAACAGCAAACACAATAGGAGGGGAGGTATCATATGTTAAAATTCTGCAAGCCTGTGCACATTGTCTAAGTCCCAAGTTTCTGCACAGTGGAGCCAACCAGCATTTCCGTATTTTGCTATACGCCGGGCAGAAGAACAGGACATGCACTATATCTTCTGTGGTATTATTACATGCTGGGCAGGTTCCCTCATTTGAGATAGTCCATTTAGAGGTCAGCACCCTAATGGGCAAGCAGCCATGCCTCAGTTGGATATATAGTTTTCTCGCAAGAGGAGGCTGCACTAGGTCTAGAAATTCCTCCTTCTTGGGCGCAATTTTCACCTGCAGGAATTCAGTTGTTAGCCTGCCCAGAGTTGTCGAGCTGTGTAGCGTGTTAAGGCTATGGTTTCTCAAAATAGCCAACAGTTCTGACCTATAGCAGCCGGTTATTGTTTGGTGGACGGTGTCTCTGTGGGTCACAGCTTACTGACTAAGAAAATCATGCGAAGTATGCAAGTACTGAACCCACCTACTACAAAATACACTGCTTTGTGGGATTTTAGATATGTCCTATGAGCCCTAGTGAGTTGGAGCGAGAATTCTAGTTTGCCTCTGAAGCATAGGTATCTTTTATAAGCTTACAGTTTTACTCTTCCTGGTGTCTTTTAGATAGACTTCGGAAGTGAAGCCTTGGATATTACTAGCAGGGCGTATCAACCTGAAGGGGTTTTCTTTTATTTTAAAAGGAGAACAAAGACTATGTCAAGTTCTGTTTTTTATTCTTTCTTTATGTAGAATGAAAGACTTTGCATAGTGAAATGTTTGAAGGGATATGAGAGGAGAACTGAAGGTTTGAAGGAAAATGCAGTACAACTATTAATATCTCATAGGGCTGTTTCTTCCCCAACCTTGGCGAGATGTGTGAAGGAGGTTATGAATGAGGCCAGTGTGAATGTCACTATGTTTGGCGCATACTCCTGTAGGGGTGCACCAGCTTCCAAAGCATTTTTCTATGGGGGAGCTCTACAGATTGGTCCATTGAAAATATGTTTGAGTTGTTATTTTAGACCTTTCGAAATACAATTGATAATGTGTTAAATGCACTTTAAACTTGCATAATGTAAGACTTCGTGTCATCCCATAAAATTTAGATTTTTCACAGCCTCGCAGGCAGAAAATCTGGATTTTATTAAAGACACTGAGGATAAGATTATCCCTCCACATTGATACCCTCCCTAGTGGGGTTAAAGTTTATTATCTCAAAATGTTTTATTTTTGTTCTTTCAGAATAAGCATATGTTTACAATTTCTGCTGGTGAAGTTTTATGTGCTGAAGTTAAAGTTCTTTGGAGTTATCAGTTTGTAGCATTGAGAGAAGTTACAAGGCTGCATGTGGGGGTACTTTGTATCTTGTTGGAATGTTCTTGAAGTTCTATATTCTGCAACTATTGCTGCTGTGAGCTGGCAATAAAGGAAATTTGCATTATCGAAGCCTCGTGTCTTTAATAAAATCCAGATTTCTGCCCACCAGGCTGTGAAAAATCTACATGTTTTGCAGGTACTGAAATTCCCACGCGACTTAGCACTAATCAATCACAAAAAAGGAGGATTATATTCTTTCTGCAATGTTAGATGTATACCAAAGTGGCCAATATGTAGAAGATGAGGCCACCCAGTATAATTTTTGGACAATACCAGGGCTACTCGAATGTGAGATATCACAATTACTGAACGGAGAGTTACTAACCTGTGACAACCGGCCCAGCAAGAGAGATGCATGGTGCTTGTTCCCCCACATACCCTGATGCTCAACCAAGTAAGTTTTACACAGCACTCTTTCTGAAGAAACACCAAGGGGAATGGGGGAATAGGACAAAATAAGAAAATAGCCATCTGCTGACTTTATAACAGCTTCCTTGTATCACCCTTCAGGCTCCTACGCCATCTGCATCTCAGTGTGCGAGTGCCCAAGCAACAACAAGAACAGACATTTATTTTTTTCTAAAACAAAAACCCTTTACAGCTCTTGATTTACAGTTTCAATCATTAACCCCTTCGGTGCTCATGACGGAGTGGTTCCATCATGAGCGCCGGTTGAGCTGTGCTAATGACGGAACCACTCTGTCATGGCCCCGCCCGCTCAATAGAACCTTCAGCACAGCGCGAAAATTCCCGCCGCACTGAAGAGGTTAACATTGTCTTTCTCAATCTAGACTCAATATACCTGTTAATTCGAGGAAGAATCCTTTAAAACATTTGTTCTTACTCTTCTAGTTGTTTCTTCTCTAGAATTAACCCAGTCTCTAGATTTGGCACACGATGCATGGTTTCTATAATGTCTCTCTCTGGTTAGTGCAGATTCCACGATTAGCTGAATAATCATTAGGTACCTTGTAAATAATCAAGTATCTTGCATTTTGTCCTAAAGGTTCTTTTACTGATGCTCAATTGTCAATTCCATTGTCTAAATTCCTGACTTGCATGCGTGCATGAAGGAAGTAAACAAATGTGCTAATCTGTCTCTTTTACCTTTTATCTCTTGCAGATTGTCAAGAACTGTCTCCAGGAGCTCAAGGTTCACAGAGGAAGATGATTTCCTGGATGCACAGATAAACTGGGTCAGCGGAAAAAACATGGTTAATGTCTTCACTGGAACCCCGATTGCCTAGCAAAGGGTGTGGTCCAAGAAAACCTGAGAAAAATCAATCAATTTGTTATCCTATGTTGTACCCTCCTGAAATCAAAGATGGGTGCCACCATCACATCACTGTTTTCAGAATCTTCTGGCTTGTTCCAGAATATTCTGGCATGTTCCGGATGGCTTGCCATGTGGTGTCAATGTCTATTTACTGGTTTGTTCTAGTACCTTCTGGTTTGTTCCTGAGCTGTCTGGCTTGTTCCAGAACCTTCTAGAAAGAACCAGATAGGTTGCAATATGCTTTAAAAATCTATGTATAAGCAATTAATTGACAACCTGGTTTCCTTTTCTTAACAGTCTTAAATTATATTTGTTAGTTACAGTTCCACTATATTTCAGCTCTTGTGACTCCCCCCTTTCCCACCCTCAAAGCTTTGGGAACCATCTTTTTTGCATCTCCACAAACATACCCAAAAAGACCAACCTCCTGGGATATTCTGTGAAACACCTGAATCTGTAAACTAGGTGGCAATGACTCCGCTCCATGGCTTGTTCCAAACCTATCCAAGTTGTAGGCATCTTAACATAGCAAATTACCCATCAAGTCTCATCAAATGTTCCTGTAAGATCAAATTGCAAGAGTCAGAACAATGTTTATTCCCTGTTTTGGGAAAAGAAGACTTACCTTCTGCAATTCAGCATGTGATAAACCAGGGCATCTTAAAGGAAGCCTTAGGTAATCATTGTAACTCCACTGTAATGGGACTACAAAAACCAAAGAAGAAATGGAAAATACTGAAGGACCTGAGAAAATCAATCAAGTTGTCATCCTATGTTGTCCCATTGTACCAAATCCTGCTGTAATTCTTTTTCCAGATTACATTGGATGAGGAATGGTTCACAGTCATAGACCTGTGGCAAGCATTCTTTCCATTTGCCTATATAGAACAGTCATTTATTTTCGCATTCAAATTTTTCGAGTAAAACCCTCGTTTGCTTTAGGGTCCCACAGGGAGATACAGAAAGCCCCTCAATCTTTAATCAAATACTGCGTAAAAATCTGGAGACCTGACAGTTGTTCTGTGTTAAAAATGGGATTTCTGGTTGGCTAGGGCTTGCGCATAAGCCAGGCAGAAACCACCACTCTAGTCAGGGCAAGGGAGTGACACGCCGAAGATAAACCCTGCTCACCTCCTTGGTAGCTTTGCACGAGCAGTCAGGCTTATCCCGAGGCTATGTGTAAAGCGTTTGCGCACGCACTCAGCAACAACATCCCAGGCACACCACAAAAGGAACTCCACACAAGGTTATATCAAAAATAGCCTTTGTATTCTCATAACACATTAGAATAGTAATCACATAATATACATTGTGCCACCTGGCAATAGGCCATATTTACAAGGGATGATTTACACCTGGCAGGGCCATCACAAAGTGAACTTAGTACAAGTAAGACATATCATAAATCTACAACCAGTAATCACTGGTAACCACTGTACTCAGCATCAGCCTGTAACATGAACCACATTATGCACAGTATCACATTAGGCGCCAAATCCATTGTACGCCAACCTCATCAGTATAACATATTAGACCCTAACCTCCTAAGCATCACTCACATTAGGGGTATACTCACAGTAGGAAATAATATCACTGGCATAAACATTACGCACATAATCTCATCCCCAAATGCATTTAGAGGCACGAATCATTGTAAAGCATAACTGTTGTAAACGAAAGAAGAGGCGGCACACCAACGTCGTGAAGATCAGGGTAGTTTATTCAGTCACTGAGTAGAAAACCCAACCATCGTGCACAAGGTCTAACGGGCAACTGTCAACCGTTAGACAGAACACAGGACATGTCACAGAGCGGAGCAGCGCGAGTACAGCGCGCGACACACGTCATGACACAAGGCAAAAGGGTGAATATAACACATCTCCTTTTCTTAAACCGAGAAAGAAAAGGATGCAACAATAGAAATAGGTCGAAAGCTCACAGTAACCTTTTACGAAGAAAAGGTGGTACACCAAAAAAAACAAAGCATAATTGAACACATTACTTGCTCTTGGAAAGCAGAAGAAAATGAAACAAGGCATTCAACCCCACATTCTCCCTTAAACAGACAAAGTTACACATAGTCCTTCAAATAAGCAGGAACAACCCTGCAGCGAAGAGGTCTGCCAGCTCTATCAGCAACCACATCCTTAGAAGTTTGAGCTGAAGGAACAGACCTAAGCTTTCTTTGGTAAAGTGCTACCCTGCGGAGGTTCCACGTTTGGCCATTTTGTAGCTTAACATAGTTGCCAATCACGGACTTCACCTGGTAGGGTCCCCTAAATTTATTGAACATCTTCTGGTTACCCCCAGGTTTGACTTTTACCAGGTCCCCTTCAGCTATTTTGGAAAGAACAGCTTTGCCCATGGAGTCACCTCCCACACCCTTTTTCTTTTCATGTAGCCAAGTGGGAATGAGTTTAGTGCCTGGCACCCTCCCCCTCATGAGCTCAAAAGGTGTGGCAGACATGTTGCTATGAACAGTGGTACGGTATGCCCACAGCATTTCTTTGATCTCCTTCTGCACAGGGCGACCTGACGCTAAAGCGAGCTGCATAGTACCCTTAACAAGCCTGTTTATTCGCTCACAAAGTCCATTCCCTTGTGGGTTGTAGAGCGATGTACGCAAGTGTTTCAAACCAAGGAAAACAAAATAATCCTCCATGATGGCAGAGGTAAGTTGCGTACCATTATCAGTTAACACTATTGAGAAAATGCCCTCACGTCGAAATATCTCATCAAGAACCTTGACAGTGGACTCTGCAGTAATGCTCTTCATGAAAGCAACCTCAACCCACCTAGAGGTTGAATCAACCACAACCAAAGCGAATTTTTCAACATCCACCAGATCATGAAAAGGACCTATGAAATCAATGCAAATCTTCTGCCATATACCATCATCTGCAATAATCTTTCCCACGCCATCTTTACTAGCACAAACCTGTAGTCTCTTTTCAGACTCCTTGCACAGCTGGCACTGTTCAACCCAACCCTTCACCTGTGCATCTACACCGGGCCACCAAAAATTTGCCTTGACACGTTTGCCAGTGAGGGTTTGGCCAAGATGACCCTCATGCGCCAGTGCAATGATACGGGGTCTAAGGGATGCTGGAGGTATATATTTCTCACCTCGCACAAGGATATGCTCACCCTGTAAAGAAATTTCATCCTGTAACTGAACGTAAGGCCTAAGATCTGGTGAGACAGTACTCTGCCTTGATACCCCTTCCCTGCACATTTTAACCAAGCCAGTCATAACAGAATCTTTCCCCATTTCCTCAATCCACTCCCTCCTAGATATGGAGCTGGGTAAATCACCTTCCAAGTCATCCAAAAACGCAACCACATTTTCAGTCACTAACTCCTTGGGTGGTTCTTTGGTGTCAGGTAATCTAGAAAGACAGTCTGCAACGCTGTTGCACCAACCAGGCAAATATTCTACACTACAAGTGAACTCTTGTACACAAACAGCAAGTCTCGCTAATCTCCCAGAGCAGTTCCTAATCCCCCCAGGGGCCAAGACCTTTAATAGGGGCTTATGGTCAGTCCTGAGTGTGAAGGTGATTCCCCACAGGTACACCCTGAAATACCGAGTTGCCCACGCGGCTGCAAGAGCTTCACGCTCTATGACCGAGTAGTTCCTTTCGGTCTCAGTCAGAGACCGTGACGCAAACGCAATAGTGTTCTGTTTGCCACCCCCTTTCTGTGTTAAGACCGCACCAATCCCGAAAGAACTTGCGTCAACAGTGAGGATGGTGTGATAAGACTGCACAAAACTTGACAGAATATTGGCATCTAAAATGTTCTGTTTGATCAAAAGGAAAGCATTCCTCTGATCCGCTCCCCAAATGAAACCTTTCCCTTTCCGCATGATAATACGCAAAGGTTCAACCTTTTCCGCAAAATTCTTTACGAATTTCGCATAGTATTCAACCATGCCCATGAAGGACCTTAATTTGTCTTTATCATCAGGTTCCGAAACGTTACAGATTGCACTCACAAGGTCTTTTTTGGGTTGTATACCAAGACCAGACACATGGTACCCTAAATAGTCCACTTCTTTAACAGCAAAAACACACTTTTCTCTGCGTAATGTTAAACCAGCCCTTGAGAGAGCAGAGAGAACTTTGTCCAGAATAGCATCATGGTCACCCACATCCAAACCATGAATCAGGATGTCGTCCTGGAAAAATACTACCCTTTCAATGTCTTTTAATACATCCGTAATGATTCTTTGAAAAGCACTTGCTGCAGAACAGAGGCCAAAAGGAAGTCTTTTAAATTGGTAAGTACCCTCCGGAGTGATAAATGATGTGAATTGCTTAGAGTCCGGATGAAGCTTTACCTGGTGGTATGCACTGCGAAGGTCTAACTTCGAAAACACTTTTCCTCCACCCAAACTCAGAACAATTTCATTTATGTTCGGAAGCGGAAAGCTATCCATTATCACCGCTTTGTTGAGGCTTCGCAGGTCCACACAGAAGCGCAAAGATTTGTCCGGTTTTTGTGTGATCACAACTGGACTCAACCACTGTACGTAAATCACTGACCCACTGGCCAACTGGCCTTCGCAAAGGGGCTCAAATGCATTGTGTCCAGAATGTCAGGGCTGCTGCCGATGCAGCATAGTTCGCATGAGTGCCATCATGCAAGGGCAGAGGAGTGCAACTCACTCCTATCTCTCACAATGCCCCCAAAGAACTGTGGCCTAAACGTTGCAGCTGGCACTAAGTGTTGCGCAGCTGTGGATCAAGTGAAGGCCTGGCACCACTGTGCCTCCTGTCCCACTCAGGGAATCTGAATCAATTGTGTCCCTTTCGCTGCAGCTGCCCGCACTGGTGCGGCGCAGCTGTGACACTTAAGTGCGGGCATGGCACCTCTGTGTCCTCAGTGTCCCCACTGGGACTCTGTAGTAAGGGGAATGCGGCAAAACGTTGCAGCTGCCCACTGTCAGGCGGGGCAGCTGGGGCGGGAGTACGAGCACTGACAATGTGCTCCTATCTGTGCTCCCTGGACTTCTAATGTCCCCCCTCATTGGAGCGACCCGCTCTCTGGCGGGTTCGCTCGAGAAATGGCACTACTGGGGTACCTAGCATGGAGCTCCTCTCACCTGGGCTCTGCTTCTTGATGTGGCGTCCCTCGGGAGAGACCCCCTCCTCGGGGACTCCTTCTCACGTAGTTACCGGGGCTCCCAATAGCTCACGTGAGCCCTGGGCCGCAGCAGGACATCGTCTGGCTGGCTTCTCTTCAGCCGGACCCCCTCCTGGGACCCGGGTCTTCTGTTTCCTGCAGCCGCCACTGCTGGGCTCTCCCTCGCACATGGGAGCCCGCGACACCACCGGCGCCGAACTCCTCACTCGCGGGGCTTCCCTTCCTTCTCGGAAGCCCCGCCCATGGGAAGCACAGCCCTACCTGCCTTCCCGATCGCGAGATTTCTTTAGCGTCTCAGGCCACAACGGTAATACGCGGGGTGGGCACCCGCCAACTAAAATAAATACCAAGCGGCCAGCTGGGTGGGCACCCACCAATGAATAGCGGAATAAGTGGGGTGGGCATCCGCCACTCGGGGCATTACGGGGGAATTCCTCACGCCGGGATTCCCCCCTTCAAGTCGAGCAGCCCAGTGCTGGGGAGCCCTTGTGCTCCTTCTCTTTGGGGCAAATAGGAAAATCCAGCACAGAGCTCATGAGGCGCTAAGAGCACAAAAAGTCCTGGAAGTCCTTAGGGATAAAGGGTCAATGCAGGGCCCAGGGAGGCAAGTCCTCCTGGCAGCCCCGCCCCCGGGCCCCAGCAGCAGCACGCCCCAGCAGGATCAGCACCCAAGTACAGAACTGAACAACATTATGGGGTCACAGCCCATTCTTTTATACACCCTTTCTCCTTTGTCTAAAGGGCAGGGCACAGGGGAACCAGATGCAACTGGTTCGGGGAGGATTTGGAGCACTTTGTTTTGGAAGCTCCTCTTCCTCTTTGTCAGGTAGGGGCTTGCCATCAGACACACCACAGGAGGCGGAGCCAGCATTTACTAGGGCAGGCACCATCCTATTGAGAGTCAGGGGATTACCCCTCCCACCACTCTTACTCCAGGTGTCCCATTCAGCCTAGCGCTGACTCATCCTGCCCCTCCTGGAGCCACCCACACCTCTCAGCTCCTGCCACTCACAAGAGAAACATGCAATTCACATCAGGTAGGCAGACACATAGCACACAGAAATGCCAACTTCTAAAAGTGGCATTTCTCCACCAGTCACCATAAATCTGCGCAAACCATTGCGCAGCATTTATCCTCACGAGTTCATACATACTAAACTCAACCCTCCACTCCTCTCATACCAGGAATTACCACAGACACACTTATCCCCAATGCATTCCTATGGGAGGGCAGGCCAATCTCACCACACGCACACAGAGAGCGCACGCACTTTACACTGGACCACAGTGCTAAAGTGCTCAGGGGCCTAAAATCACCAATACCAGGTTACAGAAAAAGGCTAGGAGAATGCAAAAAGTTTAGGGGTGATCCTGCCAAAAGGGCCAAGTCCGGCACCCTATAATTCAATACTCTTGCAATATATAGACAACCTATTAGTGGTGTCTAAAAAGAATGAGAGCAGCAAACTAGATACAATTTCCCTGTTAAATCAACTAGCAGAAAATGGGGAACTTCTATCTCCAAGTAAACTCCCGTACTGTCAGAAGGAAGTCTTGTACTTAGGGCACCACATTGAGAAGGGAGTGAGAAAGGTGTCCAAAGCTTGCCATTTGCGAACCAGCAAATGGACCGACCCACTACACAGAGGTCAGGATGTTCCTGGAAATGGGTGGCTACTGTTGCCAATGGATGTCAAACGTTTCCCTAGTAACAGTGAGTAGTGAGGTAGTGTGGCTCACTGGTTAGAGGAGGCAGACCCGAGAGCAGAGGACGGCCCGGGACCAGGGTTCGATTCCCGGCGCGGCAGGTTTCTGGACCAGGGTCAGCGGACTCGATAATTCTCTCGCCTCGGTGCCCACTCTGATCAGCAATCACACTCGGCAACTCTGGGCATTAGCTTGCCTCATCCTCACTAACGGCCCCACCAGACCGCCGGGGATGCCTGGTCTCACCCTGGAGATACCCATTAAGGGACCATCTCTCAGGGAAGCCAGGAAGGGTTTCTCATCGGTCGAAGCGCCTTGGGACCCTACGGGTAAGTAGTGCGCTATATAAATGCCTATACATTTACATTTACATTTAACAAAGCCTCTACAAAGGCTTAGTCACAATGATGTGAGTGAAGCAGTATCCTGGAATGGACAAATGCATGAGTGCCTTTTTGATGCTCATAAACAATGTCCACAGCCTACCAGGCCTATGGAATGCCTAAATATAGTAAGGTCATCTTCATCTTCTGCCACAAACATGATGGTGCTCATTGGCTGTGTTGGCACAAACCCACGGAGAAGTAAAACGACCAGTGGCTTACCTTCGAGCCACATTGGAACCCTTGGACATGGCACCTCCTAGATGTCTAAGCTCTGTTGCTGCGGTGAGTGTGGGAATTCAGCAGAGTGAGGGGATTGTAATGGGTTACACCCTTATTGTGATGGTCACTCATTTGGTTGACATTTTCGGGCTCGCTCTCAATACAAACAAATATCTCTAGTGGCTGTAAACATTACCATCCTCAGGTGTAATATCCAGAACCCTGCAATACTCTTGACAATTTCAGATTCAAATGATGAGGATGATGATTTCTAACATGACTGTGTGGATGTTACAAAATTGAGTACCAAGCCAAGACCCGATATACAGGATGTACCACTTAAATCGGCCGAATTAACTTTATTCATTTATAGCTCTTGTTTGAGAGACCCTTATGGAACTTTAAAGAGCCTCATATGCAGTCTGCACCAGGTTTCATATTGTGGAAACGTCTTACCTCAGCAATGTAACCTCAGCCCAAGTAGATGAATTAATTGCGCTAACATGATCATTTTCTGTGGCCGATAAACTGAGAGTTACCATTTATGAGAGCCAGTATGGGCTTGGCGAGGCCCATGATTCTGGACCGTTGTGGCCACAAAAGCATTTCATGACACCTTATGGTTCCACTGTGAAAAATGGGATTCACATTTCCAATCTCCTTGAAGCACTACAGTTACCCTAAAAAGTTGTGCTGTGAAATGTTCTTCACTCAAGATCAAGACAACATGGTCAGCCCACGGAATCATTACACAGACCAGGTAGATAAATACTGTGCTCTGGAGTACAGCTTATTCCTGTAGACTGACAGTGACAATGTGACAAATATGTCAATGACTCTATGAATACCTTAAATCAGATCAGAGACATTGAACGGGAGGCACCTGACAGAGAAAATGAAAGGTGGGTCAGAGCAGGATGCAGCAGGCATGGGCACAACACCTGGGTTTAAAATGATAGGAGGCCAGTGTTGCCAGGTTTACTGCTCCTCAAAATGGTGCAACACTCCATGGGCCTACCCATGTTGGGAGAGATGGAATGATACTCAGATTTCAGAAATACTGCTGGAGAGCTTGTGTCAGCGATGCTTTACATGCCGGCAGTTAAATACCAGCAAAAAACAATTGTGAACATGAGGCACACAGGAATCTCAGACAGACCTTTTACTTGCATTCAGGTTGACTTTGTTGAGATGATTGTTTGCCTGGGCCTGAGGTACATATTGGTTGCAGTCTGTCTTTTCTCTTGCTGGATTGAGCCATACTAGACTAGAAAGAGTGACAATTTCACTGCAGTCAAATGGTTGTTCCACGAATTAGTTCCCCTTTTTGGCATGCCTGTTTGTTTAGAATCAAAGTGAGATACCCACTTCAAGAACGACAAGGAATTAGAGAATCCTAGCTCTTGGCATCGATCACAAGCTCCATCGCAGTTACAAACCAGAAGCATGTGGAGTAGTGGAATAGGTCAATGAAACATTGGAATTCGAGATCACCAAAGTATGTGCCTCTACTTTCCTGAAGTGGCCAGATGCATTCCCACAGATCTAGATGAGTTTCAGGAGCACATCAAACGAAAGAAAACGACTCTCCCCCCATAAAGTGCTGATGGAGGGAGCCTAGAGAGTCCCATCTGTTCCTGCAGCTGCACTTGTGAACATCACAGATGACAATGTTCTTGAATACTACAGTGGACTGGCTGATTTGGTGTTTTCTATCTTTCATCAGGTAGACTTGGCAACACCATCAGTGGAGCAAGGATTCTGCTGTGATCTCAAGCCCAGAGAATAGATCCTGGTGAGGAAGCATGCAAGACAATTGTTTGAAGCCATTTTGGAGGGGCCATACTAGTTATCTAGGTATTCCAAATGTATAGAACTTATTGTATTTTACACAATAAAATGAGCCTTACACGCAGGATACTGCGTTCTCTCCCCCCCTGATCTTTAGCAGGTGACACTGTTGTACTGTTTTCTGATTTATAATCAGAAATCAGGTGATTGTTAAGCATGACTACTCACCCGTAAGGGTCTCAAGGCGCTGGGGGGAGGTGGGGGGGGGGGAGTTGCAGGTTCGATTCCATCAAGCAGGGGGTCTGTCGAAGAGCCAGGTTTTGAGGTTTCTTGCAAAGATGGGGAGCGATGTTATCTGTCTGAGGTGGAGCGGAAGGTTGTTCCAGGCTCTGGCCGCGCGGAAGGAGAAGGAGCGGCCTCCTGATCTGGTCTTTCTGGTGCGGGGGACCACGGTGTAAGAGAGCTGGGCTGATCGTAGGGTCCTTTGGGGTGCGTGGAATTTTTGTCGGCTGTTCAGGTATGCTGGTTCGGTGTTGTGGAGGGCCTTGTGAGCGTGGGTTAGCATCTTGAAGGTGACTCTAGCTACGACGGGGAGCCAGTGGAGTGTGTGCAGGTGCTGGGAGATGTGGCAGTGTCTTGGGAGGTTGAGGACCAGTCTTGTGGTGACGTTTTGGAGGTTCTGCAGCTAGCGGGTGAGGTTTTTGTTTATTCCGGCATAGAGTGCATTGCCGTAGTCGAGCCTGCTGGTGACCAGGGCATGAGTGGCGGTCTTTCTGTGTTCAAGGGAGATCCATATACATAGGAGGCGGAGGGTGTGGAAGTAGGAGGACGAGGCGGAGTTGATCTGGCGGTCCATTTTGAGCTCTGAGTCCAGGATGATTCCCAGGTTGCGTGCGTGGTCCATGGGGGTGTGCTGGATTCCAAGGGCGGGGGCCACCGGGTGTTGTTCCAGGCTCGGGATTTGGGCCCATGATGAGTACTTCAGTTTTGTTGGTGTTTAGTGGTAGGCAACTGTTTTTCATCCATTTGGCGACAGCTTCCATGCCTTCTCGGAAGTTGTGTCTGGCAATGTTGGGTTTGTTGAATAGGGAGAGGATGAGTTGGGTGTTTATTGAGCTGCATTATACTCTGTTATTACTTTTGTTAAACGTATTATTATTACTTTTGTTAAACTTTCTAGCTTTCATTTTAATATTTGTCAGTCTTTATTGTGAAGCCTATTGTGCTTCAATTAAACTCTAAAATGTTATTTGAGTCCTGGATGACATAGACTCCACTTTCGAGACTGAAGTCCCGAGATTCCCTGCATACACCGTGTTGGGCCTGCCCAATGCCTTAATGTTTCCCCTCAAATCACTGCGAGGTCGACAGATGGGCATCGCTATGCAGGCAGCCACACAACACATCTTGTCACTATGGGGCACCACGACTAAACCTACACACACGGGATGGCTCCACAAACTGTGGTTCACCCTTGGGATGGAGCGTATCCACGCCACTCTCACCAGCTCCACAGACGCCTTTCGCAAAACGTGGCTTCCTTTGCTGACCCTCTTATACAAGGAGTTCAATGAAGTTACCTGCCCCAAATATCTTAGGGTTTTGCGTCTCACTGGCACCGCCGGTGACTCCCGGTGACTCTACTCTTGGCATCGTCATACTCCCGCGACACAATGCAGATGCCACTGACCTTCCTGGGCACACTGGTCGGGGTGGAGGGAAGGGGGATTTTGTGGGGAGGGGGTGGGGGTTTTTGGTTCGTGTTGTTTTTTCCATGTCAATCTTTTGCCCTTCCAAGCAAGACGTCAAGTCGCTCAATGGGCATATCTTCACTGCTTATTCTGCTGCACAAGGGAAGACATGCTTGTCTGTCCCGCCCGCAATGTATGCTCTGAGCTTACTTTTCTCACAGAGATGTCTTACTATATGCCTGTTAAAAATTTCAATAAAAACACTTTTGAAACTAAAATGTTATTTGATATTGAATTTACATGTTGACTAATTCCAGTTGTGGAGCAACACCATCTCTTGGGGATTAACACCGCCTACAGGTCATCAGAAGCACTTTGGGGAAGAGGGGACAGAACAGACCACTGACAACTGGGTTGTATGAAAAGACCTCTTTATTGAAACAGGTGCACATTGCAACATAACCTGGACCTTTGCCTTACAAACCTATAGCCTAACTATACATCATTACTCACCTTAGATGAACCACCACACCCCTAAAAGAGCCCATCCCCCATAACCTCTTCAAACTTTAATAACATACTTGCATCAGAGCTGCTCAACAGAAAGTGTGACCTGTAAAAACTGTTCCCCTTTTCCTACCTCAACTACCCTTTGAACCTCAATGAACTTCCTACCTAATGATGTAACTTCCTATGTCGTCCCGGCGTGAACTTCCAACCTGCTCCCCTTCAGCCTGAACTGCCGCTGACAAACAATAAACTTGTCTAAATCCTGGCAACTTCTCAGCTGACCGCCACCCAGGGCCAGGGGCTACCCCCCCTGATCCTGAGCCCTCCCCATGGCTGACCTGGTTAGTGGTGGATCCAATACAGGCTTAGCCCTTTCTCACTCGACCCCCAAAACTTTGGCTAGCGCCAACTTCAACTGGAGTATGTAAAGCTTCATCCCCATAAAAGACAAGTAAACTCCATCCCCTCCAGAAAACTCCACGTCCTCAAATCTCAAGTCAGAATGTTGGATCCTGCCAATGGCGTAATCCCTGCAAAATACCCTTATTTCTTTATTTAATTTCCTCCTGGATTTGTCAATAGCCGGCGGTTTGATTGCCCCCACCCACACTCTCCTCCGTATAAACTCTGTCCACATTATGTGGCAGCCTGCCCACAACTTGCAAGTCTGCTTAAGGTCCCATTTCATCTCCTTCATTAGAGCCAAACCCTTTTGAGGCACCAAATCATTTTCATCCAAATGAATAATGAGCACATCTGGACAATTCCCGCCCATGTGCCTATTCAAACAAGGTATCACCTCCTTCCATCGCATTTTACCTTTCCCTTTTCATGCAATCGAATATGAGGCCTTGTTAAAACCAAGGTTGGCACCGTGAAAGCTCGCCCTAGCATGTCGTTCCGCCTATTTTACGAAAGAGTGGCCCACGATCCAGACTGTCATCCTGAGGGGCCGGCAACCGAACCTGCAAAAGCAATAAAGATGACAACCAGACCATTACAACCCCTCAGCTCCCTCTCCCCTCATGTATGACCTAAAGCAACCTGATTTCCACCTCCCCAGGTCTCTTATCCTGTTTGGCCCCCAACCCTGTCTGCTCGCCTATGTTGCAGCACCAAACCTGAAAGGATGCGACCCAAACTGGCTGGAGTCTAGGCCCAATGTTTTTAATAACTTGAGCAACACCGCTAGCAATTGGAAGGCCGTTACTGGTTTTCCATACCTGTGAATGAAGACTCTTCCCGTGCTAGACGCGCCACCCCAGAGTTTTGCCACGCAGCGCAAGGGGCAAACCGCTGACACTGGGTAGGCTTTCAAGAACACCTCCTTACCCACTTCTCTCTGGTCAGTCTTGGATTTGTATAGCCATATCTGGACCCCGCTATCTAAGAAAAACACCTCCTCCCAGCGTAAGCCCTAGCTGCCCTTACCCCCCAGGAGTTCTGAAACCCAAAACGTCCAAAAAAACAGCCAAGATATGATGACCGAACACATCCACGTCTTCCTGTCATTGGTGACTAGCACTGGAAGCGACTGAAACACGTGCACTAGGATAGCCAAGATCATTGGCCTGCGCTTAGGTCCTGCGGGGCCTGTCTCCCTCGCCCAAACCTCCATGATTCTTTTCCCCAACTCCCCCGCCGATGGGGGGTACCCCCGCCAAATCTTGCCCATAAAAGAGATGCCCGCCAGCTTCCCACCTACCTTCACCCTGGACTGCCTCTTCTCAATGAGCCTAATTATGAATTGGACGACGTCCTCAACCCTCTCCTGCTCTTGTTGCCTCCTCCGCACCCCACCCTTCGAGAACTCCCTCAAAGCCTGGAGCTGAGCCCTCGTCATTGACAGGGCTAAAGATCTGGCTAAAAAAAGTAGCAACCTCTCTCTCCTACAGACCATAGTTCCTGTGGAACACAAGTCTTCTGATCCGCCTCCATGCTCAGCCCATGGAACCTCTCCCACTGCCAACGAGACAAAGCATCAACAATGTAATTGTCAACGCCAGGAACGTTCCGTGCTCTGAAGGCAATATCAAATCTAAGGCAATGCAGTAAAAAAACTCATAGGAGCTGCCATAGCTGTGGCTCCCTGGCCGACTGCCTGTTGACCACCTGAACCACTGACATGTTGTCTACCCGGAAAAGGACTCTTTTGTGCCAACTGATCGCCCCATAGCATGACAGCCACTACCAGGGTCAAAAACTCAAAGAAAGCGATGCTGCTCCTGCCCTCCCTCCATGGTGGAGGTCATTGCTCGGCGTACCAGTGTCCCTGCCAGTACAGGCCGAACCTGTATGCCCCTGCAGCATCAGAGAAAAACTGCACATCCCAGCCCATGTCCAACTATGATGTCAGGGGAATGCCATTAAAGTCATGTAGAAAAACTATCCACATACGCAAGTCCTCCTGCACCCCCGCTGTCAGTGGTACATGATGGTGGGGCAAGGAGAGGCCCGAAAGGGACAAACCTATACACCTGCAAAACGTCCTCCCTGCTCTTACTACCCTACAGGCAAAGTATAACTGGTACAGGAGCGATTTCACTTCCTTCAATGTAACTTTCTTTTTTGCCAGTATTGTGTTCAGTAGGTTCACCATCTTGGTCTGCTTGTCCTCTGAAAACTGGGCCTCCCCAGCTACCGAGTCAATTTCAATACCCAGAAAGGCCAACCTCGTTGTGGGCCCCACTGTTTTTTCGGGGGTCAGGGGAACCCCCAAGTCTGCCATCAAACGCTGAGAACTTTCCAGGGATCTCTGCCAGTTCCCAGTCTCTGCCATCCCTACAAAGAAAAAATCATCTAGGTAGTGTGTGATATGCTCCACCCCTGTGTGCCATATGAATAACCACTGCACAAATGTGGTAAAACACTCAAAGAGTGCACACGAGATGGAGCAACTCATAGGAAGAGCCTTGTGCACAAACTATAGGTCTTCAAACTGAATGACTAACACTTGGAAGTCAGCAGGGTGTACCATCAACAAACGAAAGGCCGACTTGATGTTGCTCTTTGCAATCAGCGCCCCCGCCCGACCTTCTCCATTAAAGCCAGGGCTACATCCACTGACCAGTACGTTACTGACACTTGCTTCGTGGGGACAAACTCATTCACTGACTGGCCCTCGGGCCAGGACAAGTGTTGAATCAGGCGATATTGCCCTGCTTCTTTCTTAGGCACTACCCCAATGGGTGACACTACTAATTGATCCATGGGTAATGCATCAAATTGGACTACCATTTTCCCCTCCTCTATTACCTTAAACAGTTTCTCCCCGACCCCCTGCAGGTGCTCCGATGTTGATTTTAAATTGGTCGCCCAACGGTGTACTCTTGGGCCTTTGTATCCCAGCCTAAAACCCTCCCTAAACATCTGTAGCAATTCCGCAGTGTGGCCTTTTTTGTCATAAAAAGAGATAGAAAGCCAAGTTTTCAATGTTAATGAGTGTATGAGCCTTTCGCACCAGGTCCCTGCGCTCCTTTACCTGACCTGAACCCCCCTCATCCATACTGGTTTCCCTGGGGCGCTCCTGTCTGACTCCCTGCATTCCCTTGCAGTTGCCCGTAGCCCGTGGCGTTGGAAGTGCCAGCCAGAAAGCAGGCAACCAACAGGTGTCTGCCCGAGCATTTTGAGCATTTGTGGCCAAATTTGCATAGTTCTCTTGTACATAAGCCCTTGTAATCCTAGCATGTTCCCATTTGTGTCCCCTAGGTCCTGATGCTACCTCCCACCCGCCTCGGGTGGGGTGACCTTGAAAGGGCTTGTATACTATTGGCAACCAAATTTTGCTGGCCCCATGGTGTGCTGCCATAAATCTGTATCTAGTTCGCCCCACTTGGCGTCCGAGTCCACTGCTAGCCAGGCCCATAATTCCTCATCATATGGGCCCAAGCATTGCCCCTGAAATTCAGATGGGCCATCCTAATGACATCCATGTATTTGAATATGGCTACTGCCCTCTCTGGAAATCTTTCACAGTAAATGCTGTGAAATATAAGGAAAGCATCGGTCCAGTTTTCAATAGTCACCGGGACCCGCGAGCGTTTAGATAGCTCTAACTCTTCCTCCTTAGAGCCCTCTTTAGAGCGTAGTTTCCTGTGTAGTAATTTTAGGATCTCTACATACTCCCCTTTCCAGATTTTCTCCTTTGTCGAAGGCATTTAATGTGCTCACAAAGGTTTTGTTGTGCCCATGTATGGTAGCTTCTTGAATTTCACTTCTATGCACTCTTTGTTGTCCCCAGAGTCCAGCTGGTCGCCCTTGCCCTCTTTTCCTACCCCTATATCCCGCTTGGCTTCTGGCTTTGCTGAGTTGGACACTTCCTGAGCCATGTGCACCAGGGGGTCCTCTGTCCCCATTCGGGTGTCCCACACGTATCGTCCTTTCTGTAAGCGGGCCTCCCCGCTGGTGTGGGGCTCCCTGGCCTCCACCCCTATGGATACCATGGTTAAGTGGGCCTCCCCACCTGACAAAGGCTCTCTGTCCCCACCAAGACCTTCTGAACGCAGGCCTTTCGGCTGTTCCTAACCCCTCCCTCACTGGGTCCATTCCTCCCCTCTGCCACTGCATGTACCCCCTGCTTTGACTTCTTACCTGGTGTCAATGTAAGTGACCGCTCAGGACACGACATTTCGCCGCTAATTGTGGACCATAGTTATACGCACCTGCCCAGCACTGCTGTGTTCGTTCTTCCTAAAAAACACTAGGCATATATATGTTAGCGTCCCCCCCGTCGTTCCCTCCTCCCACCAATGTGTCTCCAACTCCTCCCTCAGTTCCCCCTCTTCCAAACTGTCCCTGTCATAATCTAGCAATACGTGTGTCCTCTTGCCAGCACTATCTCCTCAAACCTGTCCTGGAACCTTACACTAAGGGCCTGTACCCTGCCCCCCAACCTTTTACCACTGTGGTGTACGTATGCCCTTGATCCAAGGTGGTGGAGTATGCTCTGAATTCTTTCACCCGGTGCACTGCTAGGGTTGCGCTGTACCCACTTGTGGCAGTGATTTTGGGGGTCCACCGTCGCATGCCAGCTAGCCGCTCGGGGCTTTGCTGACTCTTCTCCCTGGGCTGCATGGGCCAGCCCGAGTCAGGCCCCTCCGTATGCGTGCCACTCTGCAAAAAAGGAACATGGTCTGGTGTGCTTGTCAGGCCAAACCCAAAACCTAGCGGTCCCCTAACCACTATCGAGCCACTTTACCCTGGGTATCAGTGGCGCCCCAACTAGAAATCCACCCTTAACCCTACCAGTTTCATCGACCCCTGCTCCCCCCAGCATTGCCAGCATAGCTCCTCGATCCCTTGACATGCCATAGACCCTACATGGGGGCTTCACCAATCAATGCCAGCCCGGCGACAGTGCCCTGTCCCAATCCTCCTCCCCTCCACCACCCAGGTCCTCCCCATCGCTCCAAATCAAGGCATCTACCACACTTGACAGCTTGCTAGGACCCCCGGTCCAGGGGCCCCGGTGCTATTATCCACCAAACTCTCTCCAGGAATCCCTCCCCCAAAGCCCCTGCGCAACACCGCTCTGGCTCCCAGAGGAGCTTTGTCCAGCCACAAGTCCCTCCCACAAACCACTCCCGCCTCTGCCCCTTGATTTACAGTTGGCTCCCCCTCAACTGCCTGTATACCTCCCTAAAGTCCACCACAGGACTGGGGGCCTTGAGGGCCCTCAATGCACTGAGCTAGCTTATTTTTTTCTCAAGCCCCACCACCTCCTTATGTGTGGGATAGCCCCTTTCCCCTGCTGCACAGTGCTGCGCGAGGCCGCAGGCTCCCTGACTGCCGCCCCGCCCCCACTCCTTCCTCGTGAAGTATTGCAGAGCACTTTCAAGGCCTCCTGCTGCATGACCACGCCTCCGGTGCCTTAGTCAAGGCCTTCGCTGTGTCCCCGGAGGCCTCACACTCTTCTACTGCCTGCCTTACTGGCGAGGCCTACGCGCCCCATCATGGGGGCCTCACTGGACTCCTGATTCATTTTATTGGGGCCCTGCTGCCCAGGTGGAGCCGCACTTTCCTCCTCGCCATGCCCTCAGCCTATGAAGACTACTCCCTACCTGGCGTAAGGGGCCATTTTCCACGCTTGCGAGTGGACCATCCCTCTTACCGGCTGGAGGCCTGCGCTCTGCGTGCATGACAACACTGATGCCGCAACCCCACCCGCAACCTTCGCTCCGGCTCCATCCTTCAGGAGATCCGGCCTTCCTGCTGCTTCCAAAAGTCAGACCGCCTGCGCAACCCGATCGTTCTCCATAGGTGAGATTAATACCCAGTCAAAACCTACCTACACCTCTGGCTATCACAAGATACAACGCAGCAACCACCGGCCTAGATACCACCACAAAAACTAGAAAAAACTAACGGGGAGCGCCAGCCACTGTGTCATCACATTAAAATGGTGGCTGGCTCTCAAAATGGAGGCTCTATATATGTTGGGCTATCAAATAGACCAAATATAGTCCAACCTGCCGTGCAGTTCTCTGGACTGCACCAAAGACCCTAGGGAGCAGATCTCCATCCGATCGGCTGACCCCCAAATCCCCATTAGAGTGGAAACCAGAGAAAAAATGCTACATCAGAAGTTTGTGACTTTCCATAGGTACTTTAGGGGAGTTGCATCTGTTTTACGGCCCGTTTTAGACCATTACATTGCACAAAAGGGTCTATTTGCGGAAATGTATCTCACTATATGGTCAAATGGTTTAACTGCTTTGCTCTATTTGCTCTAAAGTGTGATACATACATAAGACAGTTGGAAGTAAACATGGACTCGTTGCACATAAGCAGATTGGCAACCCTTCAGCTATGAGCCTGTATTTGGGAAACTTGAGAGCTCAGCAGCTAAGCATACATACCAGCAGACCCGATTCAGGTGGAAGGTTCCCGATTTTTTAAAGCCGAAAATAGCGTTATGTTGGTTGTATCTTGAAATTACCTCTGCTCCTATAGAAGTCAATGGGGAGAAAACATTCTCCCGATTTTTTTCAACAAATCTCACACTTTCGTATTCTAAAATGCTGGCATGTGTGAGCTATGACTCTTTCCTTTCACAGGCACTTGGGTTTGTTAAGTCTTGCGTAGCGAATGCAGCGCAGCTGCTTCGCTTGGCGAGCTCTATTGCTGTGGCTTTCGTTCGCAAAGGGAGACAGGAGGTGGCACGCGTGGACAAGAAATGTGTACGCGTATGGTCAGCAGATGTGCACTCCGTACGCGTGCACATCTCCTGTTCCCGGAGGCTGGCAGCGCGCGCATCACACGCTTTCAGTCCCCCCCCCTGTCGGCTTCCACCGTCCTTCCTCTTAACAGTGACATGTCTCCCTGTACTAGGCTGCAGGGTGTTGAAGATATATGAAGCTGCAGGGGGCGGGAACTTTAGGCAGACAGTTCGTGTTTTTAAAAGAGAGAAATGAAGGCTGTTTCACGTAATAAAACACTACCAACCTCCGACGTCTGAAACTACCTGAACTTTCGTCAGATATAATAAGCAGAGTTCTCTGCTCCTAAATGAAAGGCTGCCAAGCACACCAGCACAATAAAAACACCAACAAAAATCGGCTCAGCAATCTTTAAGCGCATAGCTAACTGCTGCCTGGCCCCTTCCGTAAATCATTACACCCACCTCCTGGACTGTGTCGAATCGATCAGAGATGGAGCGCTCGCACATCTGTGCACCAAAACCTGCCCCCTCCAGGTGAAGACAGAAGGGCTGATTTGAGGCAACTCTGAGGCCCCCGATTAATTGATTTCCATGCAATAGGAGAAGCTTGGTCCAATCACGCTCCACTATTCTGCCAAAAGTGGGCCCCACATGCTGCGAGCAGAGACCTGGAAACCAGGGCAGAGAGCTCTGAGAGCAGAAAAGCACCTTGTTCCAATGGTCGAGCCGGGTGAGATAGGTTAGGCCTAGGAACCGCAAGACCAGGATCTTGGCTTCCGCGTGCACACGGTGTGATCCTGGACAATGCTTTTGGCTTCCTATTGTCTCAGACCTGCAAAGATTGTGAGCGCCTAGATGTGATCTGGATCGCGAAGAGCGCTATGCAAGAGAGGCACAAGAGAGAATGAGAAACGCAGACACAGAGAAGGAAACAGTGTATTTGTAACTTTTTTTGTAACCCTGAGTCTGATGAGAGAATGTTTAGACGTGGACTCAGTGAGGCTCGAAAGTTGAGCAACACCTTCCCGATGTAGCCTAAACAGGCAGAAGTGCATCTGAGGCTCCATGTGGCTTTTATGGAAAAGTCGTGACAACAGCCTCACATTATTTGCATATGATTGGCCCACTAAGGCGTAAACAAGAAGAAAAAAGTGCAAGACGTTATACCCAGCAGCACAAAGTTCCAGTCATTCCTATCACACCCTTTGGCTTTCATTCAATTAGGATTGTGTACGACTGTCAAGTGAGCGCTGAGACTGCCAGCTTCTCTTTCGCTGATGGTGGTGCATTTGTGACGTCTTTTTTAATCTAGAAGCCGTAGTGTGAGCTGTTCTCCGTGCGTGTTGTTCCCTAGAGCACCATGAATGAAATATTGCACATTTTTTGCTGAATATATGTCAACCTGTTGAGATTACGTGCCACTTTTGAGCTAGTGCCTGCTTGCAGTGTTGTTCGTCTTTTTTTACCAACAGCATGTGAGGTTGTTCGGCATTGGTGTCAAATAAAGCTTCATTAATTACAGAGCCTGGCTGTCAATAAAGTTGCTGACCCTCAAACAGGGCACAATATGTCCATGATTGAGGAAAGTTTTTGAGAAATCGCTACCTTGATAGCATCATGCCAAACATGACATTTTATTTAGAGAATGACAACATACAGAGACGCTACTCGGGACCTCTGATACTTTAAAGTTTATATTCCTTATTGAGGCTGTGGATATACAACCATTGCCTTGACCTTTATTCTCGAGTGAAATCCAAAAGTGATGTGTCATAAGGGGCTGTGCTGTGTGTAACTGATCCCAGAGACTGGGAAATGGCATTTTCTCTTTCAAGATGTCCACAAGAGATATATTCCCCCAATCCAATGATTCATTATTCTGCATCCAGGCTAATTTTGGGGTGGAAGGCTTTGGGCACATTTAACCAATAATATAAGAACCCACACGACTGCCTATGAAAGCGTCAGCATATTCCCCTAGCCAGCCACCCAGGGACCTCCCTGACGAAGGTCAAATCTGGGGCCGGCAATGCTATTGGAGGCTGCTTGACTCTGAACAAGTGTGATACTGTTACAAAAGGTGCTAAGGTTTAACACTTGCGATGAATTATATTAATTTTTAGGTCGAGCCTAGGCATCGCATAAGCTGCTATGCGAGGCATGATGTATACAGGTAGGCACTTGAAGCTCCACCCATTTCCCCGCCCATCTTTTTAATTGGCTCCTTTTAGTGTCCTTTCTAAATCGTTGCATTTAATTCATGAATATGCTTAGTAGTCCCTCCTTGGTACCACCTTGTCTGCATTTGTAACTTCCCTTGAGGACTGGACTTTTTACTTGTGTTGTTACACGGTCAGCTTTATCTAGTCTGTGAGCACTATTTTCTTTAATGATTTTCCCCTATTCCACCCACGACATGCTTTCCTACAATGTAGCACGCCGCCCGCTTTACCCACGCCGCCTGCTTCTTTATTTCTTTACTTGGGCAGCGTGGTCCGCTGTAACTATAGCGGCTGCACTTCTTTAGTTATTGCATTTGTAAGCACGGTCTGCTTTAACTTTATCAGCCGCACTACAAAATCTTTTTTTTCCCAGTGAAAGTACCCCATACCATGCTTTCACTTGAATAGTGGCCACGCTCCTTTCTTTAGACACGGCTCGCTGTAACCTGACTATGGCGAGCAGCGTCTAACGCAAGGGGCGTAGCCACCATTGAAGTGGTCTCGCTTTTGCGAGAGTTTGAATTATTGGCATTAAAAATGCCAATGTCTTTTTATATACATGCTGGTTTGCAAAGCACATAAATAAAAGGCATTGTCATTTACAATGGCAATAGCTTAAACTCTCGCAAATGCGAGACCTGTTGCATTGCAAATGCTTGTTTTTACATGTAAGGTTACAGGGCATTGGAGCGGTAGGAGCTAGAGGCTCATCGATTGGATCTGCAATCTTCCCTTATGTCTGCCGACGAAATATTAGGTCAGAACTAGCTCATGCTCCTTTAGCGTGCTGCAGAGTGTGAATATGGAGGTTGGGCGGTTGCAGGAGGAAGCTTTGCGCAGAAAAGAGCGACTAAAAGCGTTGCGCAGCAAGCAACTCAAGGTGCGTACAATAAACAGCTTCTAACAATGAACGGTGGATTTTCTTGTTGGTCAGGTCCGCTATTTCAGCTGCCCGAGTATGGAAAGCAGGGCGGCCATCTTTGAGTGGAGTTACTCCTCACTCCTTAAATGAAGTGTTAAAGGGGAAACATAAATATTGATTGAAATATTGTAATAAGTCATCAATATACTCGGCATTTTCACCTAAAACCCAATGCACATTGAACAAAATATGCACGTTGCTAGTTATTTGCGTAAAGTACTGTCTATTATAGGTTTTTAAAATGTGTATTTTGATTTCTGTTGGT
Source organism: Lissotriton vulgaris (assembly GCF_964263255.1). Lineage (NCBI taxonomy): Eukaryota > Metazoa > Chordata > Amphibia > Caudata > Salamandridae > Lissotriton > Lissotriton vulgaris. The sequence continues at coordinate 271,982,034 of NC_141698.1, read as the reverse complement.
TTCATGGACAGCTTCTGTTATGCTGCCAATAAACCATATTTCCATGCTTGATGGCCACCGCGCTTACTTAAGGATCGCGCTGCTGTTTAGGTCGGCTGAAAATAGCTCAGAAAATGTACCCCGGGCCAACCTTTGGGAAACTAGAAATGAATGGTTTATGTTGAAGTAAGCACCGTCAAGTTGCACATTATTTTTGTTATCGAGGATACACACAAGCAACCGCAACGCGTGTCCTTAGCTAAACATTGATTTATGCCGTGTCTCGTGCACCTACATGTTTTGCAACCCAAAACTTTTTTTTATGGGTTTGTAAATAAATCTATTATAATGTTAAAAGCAATTCCAAAAAAGGAAAGTGCTAGTGGCGAAGAATTATTGTAGGGTAGGTATCTCACATTGCAAGGGGCGGATTCGGGAGTCTTTTGATATATGTCCTCAATCTCTTTTCACCCCTTCCCATTTTAGGGATATCAAGGAGCCATACTCGCTCACAGGGCCCTGAGACAGCTGCCAAGTGGCCCCATTTAGTGTATGACATCTTCATCCAGTTTGAGATTAACTTCAGCGTGTTGTATTCTGGGACTTGAAGTTTTGCCTTTGATATGACAGTCTGGAGCTTGAAAATGCCAATGTGCAAAGTGCTGTTGGCTAAAAAGCAAAGGTGCTTGCAGCCGTTACATAAGTTATGTATGGGCCCATTTCGCAGCTACATTTGGAGGTTGCATGGGTTGTCACACACATACTTCAAATATAAGGAAGATTAAATAATTGTCCATTGCAATTCGTTATTTCTGCTTCTTCTTATTCCCTTCGACCGTCCAGCAGTACTTGGAGCTTGCCAAAGTAATAATAAAGTGGTGTGCATAGTATAGTCCTGGGGCCTTATTTATGAAGGCCTTGCGCCGCCGGTGCGCCACTTTTAAAATGGGAAAAAGTGACGCACTGGCGGCGCAAGGCCTTCATAAATAAGGCCCCCTGTGAATAAGTCAAGGGCCTTTATTTCAACTTTTTATTCACAATGATAGAAGTCCAAAAGTCCGCAATTGTGAGCTATAAGGTGGTTGAACCAAAAGTATCTTTCTTAAATGTGTAAAGTTGATGGAGTGGAACCACGTTTTTGTCCATGAATTGTTTGTTTTTACTGATGCACGATATGATGATTATTATTTTTTTTTTAATGGCTAAGTTAGCCGAATAAAGTATTGTAGGGATTCATTGTGTAAGGTTACTAGATGAGTCTATGCTTTTGAGGGCCTACTTTCCTTTTACAGACCACTTTTTTTGATGGTATTTAAATTACTATTAATTTTTTAATATCTATATTTAGAAATAAAGACCGCAACATTCAGCATAATAACATCCTGCAGTGCTTAGCAGTATAACCAATGACTTGAAAGAATCACAAAAAGGCATCAGTACACATTATACAACTGTCTCCCTTAACCCACCCGTAGGACATTTTTGGGCTGTGAAGGTTTACATCACATTTGTGTGCTGCAGCAACGCAGGGCAAGGTGTAGCTGCTTTTGTCTCTTATCCCTTTCTCAGCCTGGCTCTTAACCATATCTCGCCTTGGTCTGCCAGATATCGGCCAGCATTGGATTGGTAACGCGGGCAATGGCCGAGGGGCCAGTGTTCAGTTCCAGCTGTTGGCTGCTTTTATGAGCAGGGGGGCGATCTGGGTGGTTTCAGAGTTTTTCGATGCGGCCCAGTGGGTGCCTGAGTGGCCTTTCTGGAGGTAGATTGGCGTCCATTACCTTCCTTTTATCAACGGCAGAGGTGTCACTCCCTTTCTCACGCTGGGCCGGCCCATTAATTATTGCCTATTGAGCAGGGGCAGGGGGACTGAGCAAAAGTGGGCTCACTTGTTTTCAGGTGTGTTTCACAAGTTTACACTATTCCGTGCATTGTTTTTTTAAACCCCCCCCCCTTTTTTTATTTAAATAAAATTCGCCGAAGCAGTGTTTTGCGGAATGGCAGTATGCAAATGTGGGCCACTTTTATTTAGCGTGCCTGCCCCGATTTTTGATCCCAATCCAACCCTGATATTGGCCGATGGCCTATAGCAGAGGTCTTCAAACTTTTTTCCCCTGAGGCCCCCCAAACAAAAATATTTTAAAGTTGGGCCCCCCCTTCAGAACTCTATGACAATGACTGGCGAGTTGAGTGGCGGGAATGAGCGCAGGGGGTAGGGGCTTATGAGATAATTTCATGGATACATTTTCAGTAGCCCATAATCCACAATACATCTGAAACCTACAAAGGGCAAATTCAGCAAACCAAAACAGAAATTGGACAACAATTTCTGCTCCCCATAATCAGTGTGTTGTGTTCACCTTGCACATCTGGCGCCAATGCAGCTGCACCTGTTGCACTAGTGAAAGATAGCAGAGGCCATGAGTAAAAGGATATCTCCTCAGTCTCTTTCACCTGTCTCCCATCAATGCCTAATAATCACTAGTCTTGAAACAGGTTCTGTACCATTTGTTGTTTGGGTGTTCTATTCAGCGCAAACTCGCCCCCAGGGTATTGCAGCGCTCCTTTACATGAGCACCAGTTACATTACACAGGGTCAGATTACTTGTTTTGTTTTTAGGCACATGGAGATTAAGTGATTTGCCAACGGGACGTTGAGTCAACATCAGGAGCCAACATAGGCTTGAACTAATGAAGCCACTTGTAGCTCTAGGAATGTTTCTTAATATTGAGAGGTAATGTGAGGGTGTCTGAAAAGTTTCAGCGCTCTGTCCATCAACTTATTGTCCTTGCTTTGTTTGCCCGAAAATGACAGGGGAAGCTCAGACGTGGGTCCCCTGATCACTTTGCCACTGGATTCATGCTATCCTGGCTAATGAGGGGTGTTACCCTGAAACTGGTCCCAGGATGCTTGTTTCCGGTCCGGGGAAGACCTGGCTTGGCAGTTCGGGCTGGACTGTTCCCGAGAGGAACAGGGTCAACACTGATTTGCGTATAACTGGGTCTGAACTAGGATGACAAAGTGAGCAAAAGAACAATGATGGATTCAACCCAGATCTAATGTGACTGGGGCAGAGTGTCTGAAAAGTTTCTGCGCTCCGTTCTTCATCTTATTTTGTTTGCACTGTGAGAGTGTCTCCAGTTGAGATTCTTGAGTGCATCTTTTTAACAAACTCTCATCGAAATGTTTCCAGATGTAGTCTGATTACTTTTTACTAAAATATATAGGTAAAAATGATGACTTACATATTTTCTATGTTTTCTGTCACAGGGTTTCATTTTTTAACACTATATATACACATGCCACTAATTTCCACTGCGTCAACTAGGATTCAGTGTTGTGATTTTCTGGTTGGACCACTGAAATTATGCCATTCTGCGTCATTTTCTGCATAGTTAGGGATTTTGCTGCATTCGTCTCTTGATCAGTCATCTGCTGCATAATCTGTGAATGTTAACAAACAAAATATGTTTCCAGCTCAAACGGATTAAAAGTTATAAAAAATGTAGTGACATGCTGCCGCGCAGTGGACAGCCCTTCGCAAAAGGTGATTAGGCACCTTTCAGTTGCTCGTTGGTGTATTTCGGGGGTAAACTGGTAATATTGAAGTGAAATCTTTGCCCAGACAGTATTCACATGTGTACAAATGGAAATATAGTGAAATACTATCATATAATGTGCCACATTAGGTCGTATTATTAGCATTTTCTTAAAACATAATTTATTTAACCCTAATGCATTACTTTGGTCCTTTCCTGCTGCATACACCTATTGGTGCTGCTTTCTGGCCACAAACAGACATTTGCTTTGATTGCAGTAGGCAACTGAGATTTTGTAGTAAAATTGCTTAGTTTAACTCGCGTTTATTTTCCATTTGAAGTGTACCCATATTTTTGTATGCAGTTACCAGAAGGTTAGAAAAATAAACCTGTTACAGAATATTTTGCCCTTTTTTGCCACATCCTTGACCCTGCCACACCAATCTCTGCCCTTTCTCCAACATCCAGCCTCAGGGCATCCATAATCACAGTTTATACTCCCTGGTAAAGCCCTTCAGCTGCTGTATGCAAATCAAGATTGCCTGGAAACGCGTCAAAGGCAAGTGAATAAATTCGCTCCTCCAGGCCTTTCTTATTTGCAAATACTTCAAGAGCCATTTACGCCCCCCCTGGGAATGCAGCCACGGACCCCCAGGGGGGCGAGCCTCACAGTTTGAAGAACTCTGGCCTATAGGGTATGTAGAATAACTCTCAGTACCGATTTAGGGTCGATACTTCCCCCATATCCTCTTCCGCATTCTTTCGGGCATCAGGGGCCGAAAGCAAGTGGATCGTTTCTGCACACAAAGCAATCCCCTCTTGTGCTTTGTCATCATTCCTGATCGCTTTCAGCTGCCTTTCTTCCACCCGAGCCCACTCGATCATATCACAATGCATGGTTTCATATGTGGGCACCCTTGTGGTACTTTAGTGTATTATTATGCGTCTTTTACTCAGCACTAACCCTAACATCACAACTGTATACAGTATCTTCCCCCATTTGGGTCGCAGTAGAAAGCCAAGCACACATTGCCTCACAGTAGGCACCAACTGTACCCGTGCCACCTGTTTGAGATAAGGATTTTCTCCCAGAATGCAAGTATTGGTGTGCACTCCCGCAGCATGTGTAATAAGGTTGCTTCTCCGCAACATAAGGAATCTATGTAATGTATATTATTTAGTCTGGCCAGAGTTGGGTAGGTGCGGTGCAGTACATTAAAGTGTGTCAATTTGAACTTTGGCTTTTGTGTGGACCAGGGTAAAGGTTGCTCTCCATTTATTCCACCTTTTGAGAGGGAATTGTCTAGTTCTCGTTCCCACTTCTGTGATGCTCAAACTGTGTGGGTGCTCTGTCAGCTTTTGGTGCTCTTTAGAATCTAGAGATTAGATAGAACCATCCACCATCCTCAGTCATCTTCTCCAATGTAGCCAAAAATCATGGAGCATTTGGAAATTCAGTCCAGATTTGCATTGCTATATTGCTCAGCTTGGCAAATTGTAGGAACTGTCCTCGGTTGACCCCAACGGTCTCACATGCTTCCTCAAAAGTATTAAAATGATCTGTTGGATATAAATCCGCTAGTCTGCAAGAGTGAGAGAGCTGCCTGTGCACCATTGCTCCAATGACATGTCTTAGGCTATGTCCCTGAATGCTTTGATCCACTCTAATTGCATAGATCTTGAGGAAAGAGGCTTTTTCATCACTTTCGTAATTGTCATATCCAACTCCTTGGACACACCATGGATAGCCGCAGGAAGCCTCTCCGTTAGGTGAGACTTGCATCATATAGTAAGGTAAGTTTTCTATCGCCACTGTCCCCCGGAAGAGTGACTTCTCCCAGTTTTCCCCCTCAGCACACCACAGCGGAGCATGTTGAAGCTGAGTAGCTATTTAATATAGCTCCTTATCCAGGAAGTCAAGGCCACCTTTTGTCTTGGCCCTCTTGATGTACTCTACTTCTCTTCCTGTCTCATACCAAAGAGACCAACAGTTTATCAAGTGCCTTAAAGATCGACTATGGGAGCGTATGCATATATGCAGTTGGGCATGTTGATGCGCAGTGGAAGGCCGTTTGCTGATCTTGACTGGCCACCTTCCTGTTGCTTATTGTTATATTTTTGTGTTAAACAAATGGTACTGAGGTGCAACCATACCAGGCATTGTTAAAAAGTGTAAAAATGTCAAAATAATGAAGTAATACTATCCTAAAATGTGCCCTACTACGCTGCATAATTTGCCTTTTCTTGCTGCACAAATTATTCAACCCTACTGCATAGTTTAGCCCTCCCCTGACACCTAACTACAGTGGTAGTATGTAGTACTGTAGTTGTAGTGGATATTTAGTCAACGTTTCTGTCTTTTTCTGTCGAAAAGGTACACAAGACCGTCTTCCTACCTGGGTGTTGTGAGAAAAAATGGCTGACCTTCTTTAGGTCCTAATATAGGAAACATATACTGCAGTTGCCACTGGGTAGTTATAGTTGGGTCAGCTGCTCCATATGCAAAGCATTTTTGTGTTGCTAATGAATAAGGCCCTGTTTGATGAACTTCCACTAAAGGTTCTAGAAAGGTACTACTTGATTAGTTTGTGCATGGAAAGTTTCGGGGTGATCCGTCAAGTAGGGGCAGAGAAATCCTCATGCATTTTCCTTAGATTTCTTTAAGAAGGGCTAAGCAAAAACTGATGAATGGAATTGCATCAAATTTGGCAGGAATCAAGATCTTGGTCTGCAGACTGTGCTTTTTGTGAGTTTCTGTAAATCTGTTCAATAGTTTTTTGAGAAATTAAGGTTCAAAATTAAGTGTATATCTGGCTGGTTGGGTCTGCGAGAGGCTCGAGGGACTCTTGCGGGGACGCCAATTTAAAAATACAGCAGTCTGATTGGACCAGGTATCTTTATATCCCTTGGGCCATCTCGCTCCTGTGGGAGTCAGACTCCAGTAGGAATGATCCTTCTGTTTGGCTGCCTGCAACATCAGGAAAATGTTACTGGCAGCCATTACAGGAATCTGAGACTTAATCCCCTGTCCTGGACGAAAAAAAAGAAAATTGACATAAGGGGGCAGGGTAGGGATCCCCTAGGCATCATGGGGAGGACTCCGTAGGACCCCACTCAAACCTCCCTAAAACAAATCTGCAAAAATTGCTGTGATCCCGCAGGATGGGGGGGGGGGGGGGGGGGGGGGGGGTAGGGCGCATTAATTAATCATGGGACCCGTGGTGCCTACTCCAGGGCTGTATAAATCAGGGGAGTGGGGCTGCATGACCCCCCCCCCCCCTCCCTGACCCATCTATTAAGGGCCCTGGGGACGGCTCACTAGTTATATCCTGTGGAACCCACCCCGGGACATAGTGGTTTCCCTGCTGCGCGGGCAGGGAGACCAGTGTTAGCTCCCGCTTGGCCGGAGCAAACACTGGTCATTACTGGTTTTGAATTTCCCACCAAGCTGGAGCAAACACAAAGTCTGCTTCCAGCCGGCAGTAGCTTTAAAAACACTCCTGCCGGCTGGGAGCAGACTTTTGATCTGATTTTTTGTCTGCACTGATGCTGGCTGGGAAACAGATCAAACTATTGCTCCCACCCAGAGGGACCTGTATTAGTAGCTTCTCCCTGCGGGTTGGAGCAATGCCAACTCTTGCAGTATGCGGGGAGCTGAATGGGGCCAAGGGACCCTGGTACTTCCCTCTCAGGTGCCCTGGGAGGGCACCCACCATTAGTAGTGTGGGCCCTGGGGGCCACAGGGCCGGATGAGGCTCGGGGAGGGAGCGGCTACGCGCCTCTGATCTCGATTAATTTTAGTGTGGCCCTGGAGGATTGGGTCTCCAGGGCCTAACCAGGCTTGTGAATGGGGGCCACATGGCCCCACTCCTCTTTAACAAAAAAACAGCTCTGGGAGATGGGGTGCCCAGGGCCTAATAAGGCCCAGGTAGGGTGGCCCTCGGTCCCTTCCTTTAAAAAATAAATACATAAACAAATAATTAAATAAATAAGGGCCTGGAGGATGGGGTCCCCAGGGCCTAATAAGCGTCCAAATAGCCCCCTTCCCTTTAGGGTCCTGTACGGTGGGGGATTGTCTTTATGTATGGTAATAAAATAATACTTCACATTAAAAAAAAACTAAAATTCACTGAAAAAACAAAGTTTAAAGTAACATTATAGTTAGGTGTGATGAAAACGTCTACTTTTGTTTTTAAAAAATCATTCGAAATTCACTACAAAAAAACAAAGGCAAAGTAACTTTATTATTAGGTAAATATGTCAATGACGACATTAATGTTTTGATCTTTAAATAAAAAAAACAGAAATTTATCGGGTATAGTTATCAGAGCTAACTATAACTTGCCTCCTGCCATTGACTGCTTATGCTCTCACTTATTGCATAACTCGTAACATGTTCTGTCCTCATTTATGACATTACTGGTGACATCTCAAATGACATCACTGATGACATCATTCGAGCTTCTTTTGAACACATTGCTCAATAAACGGGTATAGCATTAGAGCTATGAAAGTAAGTAAGTGCGAAATACCTCAGAATAATATGAACCATCATTACTACTATCATACATAGAAACCACGTTGGTAAAGCAAGCTTGTGTTATGTGCAAAATGTACCCTGCACCATACACTTAATGGGTAATCGAGTTCATATTGACTATAAACCACATATGAAAGGGTTAACTATTCTGACCACGCATAATCTGTGTCAACTGTTGTGCGAAAACCAAGTTCCTCCAGATACTGAAGCCCTCTTACATAACTAATGCCCTACAACGGACAGTTTTTACCTGTATTAAACTCCTGACAGTCACTGTATCTACATTTAAAAATAAAGATACAAGTTGAAAAGTGGTTACAGTTAATACTGTTTACTCTATGGAGAGAGTTTACTCCGTACCACAATGTTTGCAAATAGTGGAACTCTCATGTGAAATACACCACAGAGTATTAAAAACGATCTAATAAGAACCGTGTACACTGTTCAAAACTTGTCTAAAGAGCGACTGTTCACTTAAAATAGTCAAGGTCTGAAAGTGCTCATGATCAAGCGACCTGCAGCGTTCATACTGTGGTGAGAATGTTACAGTTAGACCATCTTCTGAAGCAAAACAAACATACACGTAGGTTGGTACCTGGTGCATGCAGTCTTCTATGGTTTTTTTTGTGAAACCTTTATTATTATTGTATGAAAAACATTCAGAGTAGTCATAGCGTATTGCTCATTAGATAGTGTGGAGGATAGGGTACATCAGGAAAGAAAAAAAGCTAAGTAAATAAGAACAGCAAGTGTATAAACATTGTTTGCTAGAGCTCTACCTACCTGATCCGAATAGTAATATTGTGGAGAGATAGTCTGACCCTGCATCGCAGGGACAGCACTGCCGGACTGGCCTCCCTTAGCCTTCGCTAGTACCAACTTGTCCCTCACAAGGCCTAGTGATTAGGCCTCCGGAGCTCACCAAAGTGTACCTCTATGGTCCACCCATCTGGTCAAGCATATAAATCCCCAGGAGTCGGGGAGGAGAATCATAAATGCCTAAATGGGAACAAAAACAAAGAGATATCAACTGTCTCTGAGGTCACGTCACTTGCGCAGCGTCTGGGGAACCATTGCCTCAGGTAAAGAACTGCAGGATCACTCCAGCTATGTCAACCAGGGCACTTGGGTAGTGTAAAAGATCACTTATGAATTCTAGAGAGGTTAGGGGGAACAGGGTGGGGGGGGAAGTGGAACATCGATAAGGCTGTGGGCGGGGTCACAAAGTACTCTCCAACCTCGGCAGGCTGTCAGCCCTATTCCTCACTCTCTCCATCATCTGTCTCCCCAAGGATTCATCCACATCTGCCTCATCCAACCAAGCCTGACTGTTAGGGCTCCCATCTGTGTCTCCTTCTGGGTGTTTCCATGCCTCCATCACCTCTGTCCACAACCCTGCAATCGGTCATCTCCATATCCCTAGAGCATCTTCTCGCATCAACGCTCTATCTTTTGCTCTCGCCCACATATTAACATATTTCACCCACGTCTCCATGACCCACCCATGACTTCCAAGCCATAGCTATTCTCCTTCTGGCCAACACCAAAGCCAAATCTAAGAATCCTGACCCCACCTTCTGTATTTGGGCCTTTGGAACAATCCCAAGAGACAAACCTCTACTGAATAAGAGAGGGTGCAGTTCAGAGTGGCATTAAGTGTGCGGATCACTATGTCCCAGTAAGGCTGTAAATGTAGGCAACTTCAAGTCATATGACAGAAGTTCGCGTATAGAAATGCACATCTGGGGCAAACTCTCTGCTCGCCTCCATAAATGATATGGAACCTGTGGTGTGTTAAGTAAGTCATGTGGACATAATTGAATTGGTTATATTCAAATCTCATATTTCTTGAGACCTCCTAGGGGTATGCCAAAATGTCACGGCACTCAAGGTCCGTAAATTCCTACCCCAGTATCTCCCCTCACCTGCGCCAAAGCGTCTGTTTGGGTTTACGGATCATTTCGGAGCGAGAGCTGTAGAACCACTTCACTAAGCGTCTCCCCCGCACCCATTGTCACACCAGCAGTTGTAAATTTGTGTGCGTCATTGTGACCCTCCTGGCCCACAGATCCCAAAATATCTACGTCCGAGCCTCACATACAGTCTTCTGTGTTAAGTAGAATTGTCATGCTGAGACAATTCTCTCCAATAATTCAAGGCTGCTTACAATACTTAGTATGTGGTATGTAGATTCTTTGCCCTGCTTGAAACTTTTTCTGCATTACCAAATAACTTGTGTGGCACATAATGAACACAGGTCGTCAACTGTCACCTGCACACAGAGTTACTCTTCAATACAAAGATTTATCAAGTGCTCATTAACTGTACACACCTATAGTGCATCAGGAGCACATGTGTTTTGTAAACATGTGCACCAATTGGCTGTTCAAAATTAGATAGAAAAGTAATATAGTAGCTGCTCGCCACTGTAAACTATAAAACGAAGTAACACAGTCATTGGGTGATGTGATCAGTCATGTGATTTAATTTAAGATATCATGAGTCATGTCATAAAACATATTTTGAGTGATGTAATATGTAAGGCCGTAGGCAGTGCATGACAGGGGTGCATTTCTGTGTTTTATTTAGTTCAAAAACGTTAAGGTTGTCTCTGACATAGTTACCTAACCATAACGTTACTTTAGCCTTTGTTTTTTCTTAGCGAATTTCTAAGATTTGAAAAAAACCCAGATCTTTTCTCACACCTACCTATAATGTTACTTTAACCTTTGTTTTTTCAGTGATAAGGTGTGTGTATATATATGTATATCTATAATATTATATATGTGTGTGTCAGTATGTCTAAAGTACATGTTTCCTACATTAGGATCTAAAGAAGGTCATCAATTTTTGTGTTGCGACAGCCAGTCCTTTAGCTACGCCATCTACACTCTAAAACTGCTCACCTCAAATGTCTGTTTTTCTAGCAGAGTTTTTAAGCATAGGATCCGCATAATGTCAAACTCGAAAAGTGACAAAGTCCTTTGCCACTTGTGTGATAACGTTTTTAAGCATAGGATTAGCTAGTACCAACAACGCCGAGCTGAAAAATGACAAAAGCCTTTTACCATTCCAGGCACAGTATTACAACTTTGTATTGGTAAAATATCTTGCAAGCTAACCAGGAATACATAAAAGCAGTCCCCGAGACACATTTCGCTTGTATAAAAGCTCGTCGGAGGCAAAGCTTTGTCCAGACTCAAGCGAGCATCCAGAAAAAGTCAAAGCAGTACCCTTTCAGGCTTAGAGTATAGTATACATTTAGCAAATATGGAAGAAGGGAATTATGGGTACTTTCCAAGTTTTTGGTAGAGAGAAGCTCCTTTTAAATGTAACGCTCAGCACTCTAAAACTGCTCACTTTAATTGGCTATTTTTCTAGCCGAGATTTTAGGCATAGGATCAGCAGAATTCTAATGTTTAATACTTAACAGGCCCCATGAAGGATGTGATAGCATGCCACCTGATAGAACCGCTGTCAACCGTTGAAAAGAAAAACAAGCATTGGAAATGCAATAGGTCTCGCAGCATTAGAGTTAGTGCTTTTAGAATTGTTTATGGGTTTTTTTTGTAAATCTTTAGCATTTTTGTTTCCTGTAGCCAATGCTAAAGAATTACAAATAAAAAAGCCATAAACAAATCTAAAAGCTCTAACTCAAATGCTCCGAGACCTATTGCACTGTGTGAGAGTGAGGGTGAGGGTGAGGGTGTGGGTTTTTTTTGTAAATCTTTAGCATTTTTGTTTCCTGTAGCCAATGCTAAAGAATTACAAATAAAAAAGCCATAAACAAATCTAAAAGCTCTAACTCAAATGCTCCGAGACCTATTGCACTGTGTGAGAGTGAGGGTGAGGGTGAGGGTGAGGGTGAGTGAGAGTGAGAGTGAGAGTGAGAGTGAGGGTGAGGGTGAGGGTGAGGGTGAGTGAGGGTGAGTGAGGGTGAGTGAGGGTGAGTGAGGGTGAGTGAGGGTGAGTGAGGGTGAGTGAGGGTGAGGGTGAGTGAGGGTGAGGGTGAGTGAGGGTGAGGGTGAGTGAGGGTGAGGGTGAGTGAGGGTGAGGGTGAGTGAGGGTGAGGGTGAGTGAGGGTGAGTGAGGGTGAGGGTGGGTGAGGGTGAGTGAGGGTGAGGGTGAGTGAGGGTGAGTGTGAGTGAGGGTGAGTGAGGGTGAGTGTGAGTTAGGGTGAGGGGTTGTGGGTGAGGGGTTGAGGGTGAGTGAGGGTGAGTGAGGGTGAGTGAGGGTGAGGGGTTGAGGGTGAGTGAGAGTGAGGGTGAGTGAGGGTGGGTGAGGGTGAGTGAGGGTGAGTGTGAGTGAGGGTGAGGGGTTGAGGGTGAGTGAGGGTGAGGGCGAGTGAGGTGTTGAGGGTGAGTGAGGGTGAGGGCGAGTGAGGTGGTGAGGGTGAGGGGTTGAGGGTGAGGGTAGGTGAGGGGTTGAGGGTGAGTGAGGGTGAGTGAGGGTGATGCATGTTATCAATTGCTTTCATAAATTACACAATATTGGGAGGTAAGGACATTTCAGTGACGAGAAGCCAACCAGTTATGTCACAGGAGACGAAAAATAAATAACAGCTGTTCTCTCACGGCACTTCCGCTCTCATGGCAGAGCTGGGCTGCAGGAACTCGGAGGTTAAGAAAACAAGCGGTATAAGGGCATTATTATGCAGCCTGTTAGAGTTACAATCTACTACCTGGCAGCTGAGTGTTGTGGTATTATTGTGGGCGAGGAGGGTTATATACTGTAATTGCATTAATGGAGCGTTTATTAATCGCCAACGAACCCAAAATCTAGTCCTGCTTTCCGAATGACCAACGCATATGCAAATAACCACCACAGAAGTTGTGGTTATGTAAAAATGGGCCATGCATATTCACTTTGGATATAATAAAAGCTGAGATGGTTTCACTATTTCGGATGAACACTTTTAGCGTCTGAGACATGATCCGTGTACGCACTCCGGCCAGATCCTGAGAGCATGGAATAAAACATGCCAACCTCCCTGTGCGCGCAGCCCTGGGCACCCATCTGGGCATAGCGAGCGCCGTGCCACCCTGCGCTCTCTTCATCCTCTGCCGTGTGAGGAGGTCGCAGAATCCAGGAAAGCTGCCGGCGTCCTACCGCCCCCTCATGTTTCGGGGTTTCCTTGGCAACGTGCTAATGAGATGCGTGTCACATGGCTGCTTAGGTCAATAACCACGAAGGAAATAAATAAACAACAACCGTGTGTACTGCATGTCGATGGCGAGGGCAGAGGCCAATGGGGGGACAGCGGGTGATTGGGGAAGCGCTAAGGCTGACGCAAACAGCGAGGGAAGGGGGGCCTTTGAGAGAGACGGCAGACAGGACCGGCGCCAGGAGATGGGGCCTCGGAGAAGCCTCTGTTGCAGACAGGATCAGCGGGGAGGGGGCGGAGAGGGGAGAGGTGAGACGAAGGAAGGGAGGGGAGGGGGAGGAGAAATGCGACACGGGTAAACAAAAATGTGTAGAGTGGGAAAGACGGACGGACGGAAGAGAGGGGAGGGGGGAGGAGAAATGCGACGCGTGTCACATGGCTGCTTAGGTCAATAACCACGAAGGAAATAAATAAACAACAACCGTGTGTACTGCATGTCGATGGCGAGGGCAGAGGCCAATGGGGGGACAGCGGGTGATTGGGGAAGCGCTAAGGCTGACGCAAACAGCGAGGGAAGGGGGGCCTTTGAGAGAGACGGCAGACAGGACCGGCGCCAGGAGATGGGGCCTCGGAGAAGCCTCTGTTGCAGACAGGATCAGCGGGGAGGGGGCGGAGAGGGGAGAGGTGAGACGAAGGAAGGGAGGGGAGGGGGAGGAGAAATACGACACGGGTAAACAAAAATTTGTAGAGTGGGAAAGACGGACGGACGGAAGAGAGGGGAGGGGGGAGGAGAAATGCGACGCGTGTCACATGGCTGCTTAGGTCAATAACCACGAAGGAAATAAATAAACAACAACCGTGTGTACTGCATGTCGATGGCGAGGGCAGAGGCCAATGGGGGGACAGCGGGTGATTGGGGAAGCGCTAAGGCTGACGCAAACAGCGAGGGAAGGGGGGCCTTTGAGAGAGACGGCAGACAGGACCGGCGCCAGGAGATGGGGCCTCGGAGAAGCCTCTGTTGCAGACAGGATCAGCGGGGAGGGGGCGGAGAGGGGAGAGGTGAGACGAAGGAAGGGAGGGGAGGGGGAGGAGAAATGCGACACGGGTAAACAAAAATTTGTAGAGTGGGAAAGACGGACGGACGGAAGAGAGGGGAGGGGGGAGGAGAAATGCGACACGGCGGGGAGGGGAGGGGGCGGAACGGGGGCGGAGAGGGGAGAGAGAGAGTAGGCAAGGGTAAACAAACACGGACGTGCACGCGCCCGTGACTTTTAAGGTCAATGCGCATGCGCATAAGCTTAATGCGCATGCGCATTGACCTTAAAAGTCACGGGCACTGCAAGGAATCGCCACGATTCCTTGCAGTTAGATAAAGAGTCGATGAGCCCCTATAGTCTCGCTTGCTCGATGCGCATGCGCATCGACAGGCGAGACCTAAAAAGGAACCAAGCCTTAACAAAAATATTCCAAAAGCTGTTGATAGAGTAAAACTGCGGAATACTGTCTAGAACCTGTAAAAATAGGGTCTCATCAAAAATCAAACCTCTAAGTGAATGGGTAGACGAAGTGCTGGGATAGATAGCATCAGTACTTACAAACAATCAAAACACCAATTTGAATCCTGTAAAATAAAATAACCGACAAACACACATGAATTGCATCATACAACTCCTCTCAATGACTTACAACACCAAGGCATCAAGCGACCCTTCTGCTGAAGTAACCACATGCTGCATGTACCCACCATAGAATGGCCCATCAAGGAAAAGAGCTGCAAACCAATACCACACCCAGGGAGAGGGTGCAGTTGTGCAGTCCAGAGCCGTCACACTAACCTGACACCTTTGGAGTGTGCTCCCTGTGACCAGTCTCCAGGTATGGTGGAGTGAAAGCTTTTTTAAAGTTTACTTTAGTAAACGTCTAGCTTTAATAGCTAACCAATGGTAGGGGCATCACATTAATATACAGTTTCTAGGACTGCCCTGAAGTTGTCTTCTCTGCCTTGTCCTGTAGCTCAGTACTGACCAAGAAGTGCTCAGTTTGAGCATACAGCCATTGAACAGCTGAATAAAAACTGTAATCCAACTCTCCCATGCATTTCTAGCAATATATCCTCCAGCCCTCTGGGCTGCACCCAATTCTTCCAGACTGAGAACTGAGCACCCCTGCACCCAGATCAGGATTATATTCTGTTTATTGTTTTTCGCTTATGGCGCTGTTAAGACTAAAGTTATTGGCCTGTTTTTTAGGTCAAGCCTAGCGGCAGCGCACATGCCGTCCTCGCTCTTTGAGGCATGCTGTAATAGAGTATGCTGGGGAAGCCCCGCCCACTCTCCTCCCATATTTTTCATTGCCCTGCGTCATTGTCCTTGGTAAATGCTGGCTTTCGATTCATTGTGAGGCTTGTTAGTCCCTCCTTGCTACCACCTTGTCACCATTTGTTACCGCCCATAAGGACGGGACCTTTTACTTGGCTAGTTACACGGACCTCAAGTGAGGGAGAAGTTAGAACTATTTTTGTTATTGACACTGATGGGGACATTGGCGGATGCTTTATTTTGTTGTATTTGCATGTTGAGCGCGGCGCCCCTTCAGGGACACTGTGCTCAGTTTCATTATTTTTTATGAACTTTAGTAATGAGCGCAGTGCCTGCTTCAGGGACATCACGCTCAGCAATGCAATACGTGTTGCTTTTGGTATTGTAAATGACAATGCCTTTACATTTTTTATAAAAGGCATTGCGATTCACAATGCCATTAGTTCAAAAACTCGCAGTTGCAAGACCTATTGCATTGTAAATGCTTGTTTCAACCTCCATGCGTCATTTGACAGAGTGGACCAGTGCTGCTTCTGCCATAGCTGTGGGACATGTAAATCCCTCATTTTCTGGGGAATTTAACTGATAACATTATAACTAGTAATGTCCTTAAAGAAGGCTGGATCTTCGGACCCCTTATTTGTTTTGCTTTTGTTATACTTACCAAATGCCCTTTCTAGAGCTGTGAGTTGTCCTCCAAAGGTTTGGGACTATTAGCTCAGGATTTTTCCCTTACTGATGGTCTTGTACAGCTTCACCAGGCAGCGATGGACGTCCAGAGACAACTTAACTAGTATTCTCCTTAGTATGACATAAGCTGCAAGCTGCTTCACTTCACTAGTGTTTGAGAACATACGCTCCACGTTTTGTTGGTCTCTGGTGGGCAGGAGGCTCAGTGGTCAAGCAGTTAAAATAATATTATGTGTTGTTATTTATAGGTAAACTAAACAGGAAACCTTAATTTACATCTAAAATTAATTCCCTGGTAATTACTGGCATGAAATAATCTGATCTCCTTTTTGGAATTATACTATTATGCCCCTTTTTAGGTCTCGCACCTAGCGTTGCAGTGCGCAGCACTGCTCGCGCAGCAGGAGACCTCTTGTATGGGCTTTAGAAAGCTACCCACACGCTCGTGCGTGTGGGTTTGCTTTCCTTGTCTGGCATTGGCTTTCGCGTGCAAAAAAACGGCTCGCGATTGGGCAAAGGCGGGCGCTTGTCCTGCCTTTGCTCCGCCAATGGCCACCGGTGGCCAGCACGTGCAGCAGCGTGCGTGCTGGCTACCGGTGGGAATGGGCGTGCCTTTGCCCCTGCTCCTCTGTGGTGCGCGCGCACCACTGCTCGTTATATATTGTCCTTTCTTAGCTTCTCTGATTACATCCTCGGTTCCCAGTCAGCGTCACCCTGCCTCTGCATGTTTGTTATTCTCACAAGACCTCTTGATGATTTTTGTTAATTTAAAATACTGTCTCCGTTGTTGTGAAATCAGCAAAGATTTCGTTCTAGAAACTTCCTTTGTGCGTCACGTCCTCTTTTCCTGCTGAGACGTGTGTGTAGAGATCGACGAGGTGTGCGCTCGCAAGTAGTTCTCACTGGATTAAGACAGGGAGAACCCACGCACTGCGGGTGGTGGTTCTATGTCTGTGTGTTTATCTATTTTGGCACAATGTCAAAGGCTTTACCCTCGTGCACCAACAAAAGCATATTTGTGCCTGTCTTGACTGCAAAAGAAAGGATTAGCTGAGAACAAAAACAAATATGAGACCCCGTAATAGCTCGGCACAAATAACGCATTCCACATCAGAGATGTAAAATGTCCCAGTTGCTACATTCATGTTGGCAAAGAGGACGTTCAAGCAGCTGATGACGAACTCATACTGTGAAACGAGTTGGACTGCAGATGAGGCTCGCTTCCGGGCAATAAGTATGTTTCCAAAAACAATTGATCAACCTGTTATTGGACCATGTAGGATAGTGAAAATGTAGTGGACGCAACACATGTAAGTTATACCTGAGATGACAACCTGAGGTAAGTTATTCCTGGCACGCAGTGCGACTGGTGCAGCAACACTGGGCGCTGACTTGGAGGGCGCTGTGTTTTGCAAATACTTATTTTTTTTTTTACAATAGCGATCGCTTTCGCAATCGTTTCCAGTGCCGCTTGTTTAATGTGCTTCAAGGTCCTGTCACTAATTTGAATACTCTCTCCCGGTGCATGAAGCGATGTTAATTTCACGATGTTTACGTAGCCCCTTCCACAAGGTTAAACAATCGCCGCCATCGTCGCCTTAACGAAATGCACTCCACTGATAAAGAATATCACTTTCACAAGTGGGAGCACCGCTCGCGTGTTTTTTTTTTTACGAGCAAATTCACAAAATCATATCTTAATTGCTTGTTATTCTTCTGCTGAGCACGTCCCCTGATGTGACCTATGCATTCTGACACGGGCCGTGCGGTGACGAGAACGCCATTCCTGTAAATCAGGTTACAGGTACAACCCCTTCGTATCACAATAATGTTATCACCAAGGAGCAGGTTCACGAGCCCACGCGTCACCAAGGCCTTGCATTTTTAAGTAGAAGAGTGTAGAGATATGACCTGGCAGTCGTGGCGAGCGAGAATAGGTGCGGCCTCGCCATTCCAAGTGCCTTTAATCGCCAGATAGAGGCTGAGCTGCAGCCAATGCAGATTAAGGAGACCGGCCGCAGCAGCCTATGTTAGGACATGCCCCAGAAGTGGATTCCCCAGCAGGACCCAGGTATCAGCCAGCACAAAGGCAGTCGCTGCTCTCGACAGCATCGCGTGGGAACATCAAATTCTCGTGGGACTCTTAGACTGAGGAACCTGCGCCTAATGTTTTATCACTACACCTCGTACATGTTTCTTTTTGCAATGAGGTAGGCCAGGCTGCACTGCTCCTTTAAGGAGCTTTGCAAGCTAGAATTATAGTAATGTCTTCTCAGCTGCCTGTAGTTTTAACTGCATGCACGTACGCGGGCGCACGCTCACACACTACACAGTATTCAGTATTAATATTTTCATGCACGTATATTGAGTATTGTAAGTCCTAATTTCACGCTGTTTATAGTCACCTAGTCACTGTCACACACAATCCAAACACATCTCTGATGTCGCACAACAAAAACATTTTTGGGCCTAGATGTAAATTTTTATTCGGATTATTAGACAATGACAACCTGCTCAAAAACAAAACGTTCAAGTTATTAACGCACACATCCCCTGTAAGGATAAATACCAGTTTAATATAATTTAAATTTACATAAAAATCATACATATAACATGTTTCAAAAAACTTTTTTATCTTCAAACATGATTGTAGGAAGAAATGGCACCAGCTACGTCACAAGGAGAAGTCACTATTACTCCCGCGAGACGTGGAGTGGTGTGGCTCACTGGTTAGAGGCGGCAGACCCGGAAGCAGAGGTCGGTCTGGGACCAGGGTTCGATTTCCGACGCGGCAGGGTCTTGGGCCATGGTCAGCAGACTTGATAATTCTCGCCTCAGTGCCTACTCCAACCATGGGTCCCACTCAGCAACTCTGGGCAATAGCTTGCTTAATCTCTACTAACGGCCCCATCAGCGCCGGGGATGCTTGTCTTCACCTTGGAGATGCCCAGGAGGGACCATCTCACAGGGAAAGCCAGGATAGGTTCCCCAGCGGTATACAGCGCCGGGACGCTCCTGGGGCAGCTGTGCGCTTTACAATTCACTGTGCATCGCTGTAAACAGGTATAATACTCATATCAGATTTGCATACTGGATCAAATAAAACCAGAGCAGTTTATTTGACAGGCGTAACAGATTTCTTTAAAACACTGCCATTATTAGGTAAACACACGTTTAGGATTCCTGCCTGTCTTCCCTTGCTCCAATAACAAGCATTTGCAATGCAATAGGTCTTGCATTATTAAAGTTTGAGCTATTGACATTGCTAAACAATGCAACACCAATAGCTCAAACTTTAATAATGCGAGACCTATTGCATTGCAAATGCTTTTAACATATACAAACGAACAAGTCTCCATTAGTTTAGTATGGTTGTTCAACTTTTAAGCTTTTATCTTAGGATGCATTATTTAATTTAGTGAATGTGAAGGGGAGTGGTGGAAGAAAACTCTATATCAGTGATACTCCAAGTAGAACAACGGCCCTCCTGACATTTAGATGCGGCCCCTGGTTGAAAAGCAGCACTAGGCTTTACTTTACAAAGCACTAATACTCACAAAGATATTAAATATATGGCAAGCATTTATTTACAGTCGAGCTGAAATAAAAAAGAAGCACAGAAGCTTTTCTGCAACACTTAACTTTAAGAGCACTTTAAATCTTAAAGACATCTGGCAAAAACCCTGTAAAATTATAAGTCTCTTAAAAATTCCATAAATCATATTTCACTAACCTGCATAAGCATTTCACCTTTTAACATACAATTATAAAAGTGCATTAATTTTTTGGAGTGACCGTTTTCAAACATGACTCTAGATACATTCATGCCTCTCCCACCCACCTTGACATCAATTCCAATAGGCAAAGTGAAATAGAACAATTGCCTAGGACCACACAGTTTGGTCAAGTGTGAAAGCTGGGATTGATCCCACGTGCAAATAAAACACTAAATGTCCACTTTACGCCCACTTTAAAGGTAAATGCAAGATGCCAAGAATTGCGTCATCACCCCCATCCTCATAGTACCTCATTGGCTCCTCTTGCCGATCTGCACCTTCTTCAAAACCAGCTTAATTATTTACAAAGCCATCACAATTAGCAACCCTGCTTATATTGCAAACAATCTCACCATTTCCGATGATTCCTGGCACAGCTGTAGCGAGGACACCATCATACTGCAGACTAATAAGGGTAAAAAAGAAGAAACAATGTAGCAGATCTTTTCCTTCTACTCACCCAGGATCTGGAATAAGATCCTTTATTATCCTCTAAGACAGCTCCAAAGATGCTCCAATTTAGGAAAGAGTTGAAAAGGCCCCTCTCTAAAGAATACTTTTTCCTAGTGCATTAAGAGTCCACAAACCAGCTACCTCTCGCATCACCCACTGACAAATACATGATCGCAAGTCGTTACAATGACTTTTTGTAGGGGGCGCGCTGGATTTTTTTACTATTCCAACTCCAGTTTGTGCAACAGCAGGGAAGGTGTTAGATTGTAAATCCAACACCTTCTGCCCCCTACAGCAAGTCATTGAAAAGAATTGCGATGTAACAATGCAGTTGTTGTAACAACCATGTTGTAATGGCATGCGATGTATCGCATGCAAACTGAACAATGTCTCTGCCCGTTGACTTTTCGCTTCCCTGTACAGCCTTCTGCCCTATTTTTCCTAGGTTTGTGGTGAAGCAAAAAAACATGCATAGTACATACAAATGGTGGCATATTACATCCCAAGAATGATTGGCATTCACAGCAAAATCCTCAACGTTTTCACAAGAGGGTTTGGGGTCTTTCCTTTACCAGGTGGTAGACCCACCCGCACAAGTGGGGTACAGCTGTGATTGTGAGAAGTGTGGGAATGCTGGGTAGTAGTAATTTTGTCATTCCATAAAGGTTACGGAAATTTCCCTCACAGAAATGTGGAGACATTCTCTGATTTCACTCAGAGTTAGATGCTTGCAGGCCACGGTGGCTAAGAAAAACATGTTTGGGTCCACTCAAGTCGCTGCAACTTTGACTCCCGGTGATCTTTAATTTCCAGAACTGTCTGGGGTTGGTAGGTTTATTTGGCTATAGGTAGACCCTTGGCTCAAACACGCAGGCAACCACTCTCACAAAAATGTATTGTACCCAAACATCATTTCCTCTCCTTAGTAAGTTTGCATTTCTGGGCCTTTCTTGTGCACTAGGCCCACCGTTTCAATTGGAAGAAGTGTAGGAATGCAGAATGGTAGGACATTTGTTCTTCATTAATACATTTCTCCTCATTTTTTGCTTCCATCGGTAAGTTGTTGTGCACAAAATATATGGTTTGAAAAACACCCTCAGAATTTCCTAATATTGAAGGTCATCTAAATATCGGAGTGGTACAAATGAACTCTATTTCTGAACTATTATAAAAAGTGCATAGCTTTCATTCATACATCTTTTTTGTTCAGTAGATTTTTGCATGGTTAAACAAAAAAAAATTATTATGAGCAGAAGCTTGGTTGATGCCATCGGATGTAGCATGTTTTTGGACAGTGGACACACACTGTATATCTCTACGACCAAAGAGTCTGATGCGTCTAACCGTACATTACTTGCTTGGCCTTCAGTATTAAAATAAATTTAAGATTGAAAATATCATTACATAATTAATTTTTATCTACTTACTTTCACTTTATTTCGGTAATTATTTTTTTTTGTGCTTTGTACGAATGATCCTTTTGTTTAGTTTACGGAAAAAAATTAGCTTTCTGGGCTCACCCATGGGATTCACTCTTCTTTATCCCACAAAGTGTAAATTGGTAGATCCCAGAAAAAAAGAAATATTGACCTCCACCAATTGCAAAAACTGTAGGGATTTTTCTTCTCTCTGCCTGTTTCTGAACGCTATGAAGAAGGTGCTCTTCCTGAGGTAATTTAAATTTTTATGGTCAAGTATGTCCCCTAACGTGTACCCCAACGTCTCCATGTACGAGTTTAAAGTACATGTAATTTCCCTCCATGACCGAATATGAAGACGCAAATACATTTGCGTCCAACGTTAACATGTCCTCTATCAGATCCACCATGAATGGATCGATAATTCAGTTTCTAAATATGCCTTGCCAACGTCTTTACATGGTGCACTTTCACGTTTTTTCTGGCTCTGCCGAGCTAGGCCCTGATTTCTGCCTTCGAACCACTTCTGTCTCTGCCTCTGAAAGCTGCAGCATGAAGATGCATCCCTGACCTCTGCCTTACTTCCTGCCAAGCGAAGCGGTGCCTGGCTCGGCCTGGCCTGCCTGCCAAAACAGTATTTTGCCTTCAAGTTATCAGTCAGCCTCCTCAAACACATTCCAGTCTAGTGATTTAGGTAAACATATCCCCGGCTGCAGAGCAAAGAGCAAGCCTTCCTGTTTCCATGCAAGTAATTTACAGTTCCCGTTGCCATAGTAGGCCCATGGCCCCGCACGTAGACACGTAGACACATATGCACGCACTAGCATAGAGTATAGAATAGCCTCTGCCCGAGAGACCTTTTACTCCAGATAATACATCCTCCAAGCATAAGATACCAGATATGTTATAGGTCCAGGTCGTTCTGACATCCCAGACTTCTGTCTCCTTTACTAGCGTTAAAGTTCTCCCCAGTTACACGACTATGTCACGTCATGCTAGCTGCGCGCGCATCCGCACTTCCTGCTGACTCTGCAGAATCCTCTACGCACCCACCCACTTATGACACTTTCTGTGACGTTTCCAGCACACGCCTCCGTGCACACCCTTGTACACGCCTTTTTGCCACGCACATGTGTTCTTATCTTATTCTTTTCAATTGTCACGCCTACTGTATCCATCACCATTGTACAGTTTTACTATATATGTCATGTACTGTTAATAAATCGTTGACATCTTTTTGCCATCATTGCATATACCCCCGAACCCCTGTATTGATGGAACTGATTTCCATGGCTCGAGCCATCCCGATTAAAGCCCGTATGACTCAGATACCACGGACTCTGCCTCTCATTTGATTGAGCTATTCTTTTACTTGTCAGTAATTATACGGAAAAATAGAACGGTAAATTATATTTACCACATTCCGCCAAACCTACTGTTTTTTTTAACTTTTCCCCAGGACGGGAAATGCTGCAGAAACCACTTGGAGCCGAGTTTCCAGCAATCCCTCTTCAACAGATGTGTTTCTTATAAAAGACCTAGCTCTCTTAATTACAGTCCTTCAGCATTTTGAGAGCACTTAACATTTTTGCCAGAGCATTAAGTCCCATCAGGCTTTCATTTAGGACAACATAATTGACACTAGTAGATATTCATTTGGAGCCAGTTGTGGCTGATGCTTAGAAGCAGTAGTGGGGCGGGTGGGGGTGAAGGGTCAGTGGAGGGGGTGGAATAGGGTAAAAAAAATCACTTTTTTCCTTGGCTGGCCGCTGCTCCCTCTCCTGTGTCCCATCCAGTCCTCTTTCTGGCTTCCTGTGAGAAACTGGAAGCATCAGGGCTCCCACGCTCCCTGCAGCCAATCACAACGGTGCAATGCCGCATGCAGAATAGTGATGGGTCTGAGCACCGTAACATGGTGCTCAGCCAGAGGCTGGAGGGATTGGCGTGTTCTCTATGCAGGCTGTAATGCAGCCTGCATGGAGAACAGGGAAAGTGCGCATGACTGTTTTTGGCGGCCCAAGAGGGCCGACCAAACATTCATTGTGCACTTAGGAGTGTTCTACCACTCCTCGAAATGTTCTGCATCCCCCCTTACGCACGCTGCAACAGCAGGAGGACAAAATAAAATGATAATAACATTACGTTATTATCATTTTATTTTTTTATTTCTTTTGGTGCTTCCTGGCAGTGGGGCGTCGCTCCTCCGGCTTTGCTGAGGAGCCACCACTGTTTTGACCACTCTCCCATTCCCATCTGGATCACGTCAGAAAACAAGCATCCGCCACAGACACTAGTCCCAATAACTTTTGTGTATTTTGTGTTAAAAACAGTAAATGAAACTGACTCTAAAGGGGCTCCCCAAAGTGCTCTAATCTGTACCATTGTTTAAGCCTGCCCAAAACATGCATACTTTTCTCCAGTTCAAACTTCTTCATTTTCTCCCATGTTAGTGGGTTTTCAGGACTTAACGTGCCCTGTGGTCTTCACTAAAGCCAGGTCCAAACTCCAAGCCTATTCACCCCGAACTGAATCTTGTGTTAATCCATCAAGTCGCATCAGGTGCTTCTCCCGTCTTGTGCCCATCAGAACATCATATTCGTCACCCAGTCAGTGTTCATGGTCCCCGTCTGCTATCATTCATACTGCCTGGAGAGGTGACCTTTGACCTTCTCAAGCGCTCCAGTATATTATAAAGGTCCTCTGCAATGGTCTCTGCTGATGGAGGACGTCTCTACCTTTTGTTGTGTACTGTATGTCACATTGGACTTTGATCCCACCTCGGGCCCTTTAGTCGCTGCATCTGCATTAGAATTAAATTGCATTCAAATATTCCAGGATTCCAAGATTCTCCTGGGTCTTAGAATCCCTTGTGTCTTCATTCTAGCTAAAGCACAGCTGGAAAGGGTGTCCCCATAGGTAGCAGACCTTCTTCAGTATTTCTTTTATTGGATGGGCTCTCTCTATTTCAGTAATTTTTTATTGAAAAAAAATCATATTTACATGGTGCAGAGTGAAACACATGGGGGATGAGAAAAGACAGGAAAAAACAATATTGCGGACCCGCCCTGAAACGGTTGGTTTGTCGCCTTTCTCCACAAGGTCTTCATTCACCGGCACTTATCATAATCTGGTAATCGTCATCATAACATCACTCCTCGCGGGGATAACCTGAGGGATCTCTGCAAGGGACAAAGGAGACATGCGAATGATCAAGCCTGATGAATTGCTATCCATATGATTGCATGCATTTTGCAGGAGACCTCAGACATATCCCTGTATGTCATTGCCTTCTGCTTCTCCATATTTTATTTGCATATTATTAAAAAATAAATAAGAAACTGTGTAGGGCAGATATCGATGTGTATATATTCCACTAAGCCTCTTAATAATTAAACTAATTCATCAGGATTGAGGCTGGCAACTTGCATCACCATATGAGGCTTCAGTGAGGCACCTAGATATCTCCTCTCACTTTGAAAATACCTGCAAAGAATAATAAAAAGTATCACATAAGCTCACATGAGAGTTATGGGATAGACCTATGTGATTTTTCACTCTGTGTCATCACTGATCCAAGGTTGCCAGATATACTGCTGCACACAGCAACATCCACCATGCACAACTTTTTTTTTCTATATGCTTACTTCTGCACCCTATGTTTATAAATCAAACGGCATTGACGTAATTCTTCTTGGGGCCCTGAGACTGGGTGTCTCTTTTCAGTGTTGTGTGTGCACAATTCTTATCTCAACTAAGGGATTCTTTTTCCGACACCCCTCCACAAAAATTGTGTGAGGTGTATCATTTCAAATTGCTTTATTTCTATGACCGTCACTATTATGAATTAAAACCTGTTTAAAAAATTAAAAAATACATCAAGCACACTTTTGATGTAGAGGATCGATAGATTTTAGTACCTGAATTGAAAAACCTTTGGTGTTTTCATCAGGACCTAAAAGTAATCCCGTAGAGATATGAATACTTGCATTCAAGACTGTCACCAAATGATTAACATCCTGTACCACACGTTCAAGACACAAAGTAGTAGTCTTATCTATAATGTATATTTCATGCTTTCCTGTGGGGAAAATCACTCTGACAAGACCATAAGGCATCATGCAAGAATTCTAGCCCAAATGCTAAAATAGGCGAATACAATTATCCCTATATTTTTGGCATTCATCCGCAGGTCTTCCTTGTATCTCAGGCTCTCGTTTCTGTTTATAACCTCAAAGAATTATATATGCCTCATTTGGGTACTATCATACCTACAAAAAATATTGGTTTTATGTTAAAAGAATATTAAAACATTTAATAGCTTACCTCATGCTCTCAGGTCAACTCCAGCCGGTGTGCACGGCATAGACTTTTGGGATAGTTTGCTGGCAAAAAGCAAACCGTCCAAGATAATAGACTGGATCCAGGAGTTCATCAAGGAAGGAATGGCCAAGGTGTGGTCTGGGAGTGACTGAG
The DNA here is from genome assembly GCF_964263255.1 of Lissotriton vulgaris. Lineage (NCBI taxonomy): Eukaryota > Metazoa > Chordata > Amphibia > Caudata > Salamandridae > Lissotriton > Lissotriton vulgaris. Next base: position 271,955,746 of record NC_141698.1, on the reverse strand, counting down.
GGATTGAGCGTTTCTGTAGACCTCTGACCAGTCCCGTGGTGCTGCTGCCAAAATAGAAGTTGATGGACTTTTGCTTTTGTGTGGACTACTGGGCACTCAGTACTGTTATGTAGATGTCATGCTGCGCCCCCCGCCTGCGCCTTGAGACCCTACTGGCGAGTAGTTGGGCTTCATCTATCCTTTTGATTTAGTTAGATGCTGAACAGCTGATACAGATTGGGCACTGCCAACCACCTCCGTTCTTTTGATTGTACCATTGGCTACTGGCAGATTTTCCTGGTACCTGGGTCCAAAAACAAGACATTTCAACTCCTATCATTTCAAGGCTGTTCCATTTGGGTTACAGAATGCTTCTGCCACTCTCCAGTTGCTGGTTATCTGTGTTAAGTGTTTGGAAGAGTTTTTGCGGCCTACTTGGATGATATAACTGTCTTGTGGAGTTCATGGGAGGACCACCTGAAGTATCTTGTGCAGGTGTTGGTTAGAATGCAGGGGAGCAAACTGACCATCAAGGCTACAAAGGATCAGGGAAGTCCATCCTCGGTGGCCTATCTTGGACTGCAGGTCTAGAATGAAAAAAGCCACTCCTTCATGTTGAAAGAGCAAGCAGTATTTGAGTGGGAAGGTCCCACAATTCAGACTCGGTGAGAGCTTTTCCAGGTGTCACTGGAAACTACAGAAACTTTATGGGGAACTATGAGACCATATTTGCTCTTTGACAGCTATGACCTCCAAGAAGCAGTCCAGGAAGATAATCTGGAATGACGAAAGTATCATAAAACCTTCAATGGCCTGATGGCTGCATTGTGCAATGCATCAGTTTTGAAGGACCCCGACTTCACCCAGCACTTCATGTTGCAGTCCAATTCTTCTGACAAGAGACTCGGGACAGACCTTGCCGAGGTCAGTGAGAAGCACAGGGAGCTACTGCAGGTTGCTGCCTGGGAGAAGAAGGTCTGCCGTAAAAAAATAGTACGTCCTCATAATGTGCGCCCTCCGCAGGTATTATTTGTGTGTTATGCTTGCAATCCAGTCCGCTTGCAATTTTCTCACAAGTGGCCAACACGATAAGATAAGGGGAGAGAATCCCAAGTTGCTCCGCTGTCAATCCGTTTATAGGGATTGGGCATCTCCTTGGAGAACAAAGAAGGGTTACAGCATTGGAATACAGATGAACCTTCCAGTTATTCTGATGATCAAGCCTCCACATCTGTAGATTAAGTCCCAGAGCATTCAGATTCAGATCTGGGTGGGCGTTTGTTGAAATGGAAAATGCCCTCTGCTTGGCTTAGACAGTGTGCACCTCTGCCGCACTTTCCCGTAGCATATTTCTATTACTTTTAGAATTGTCCCCTCGGTATACATGACAATCATGCATGTGTGCTGTGGGCTCTTTGTGGCCCAAGTGAGACTGAGAGCTCTACTCTGTTAGGAGAGACAAGGGAGATATGGCTACTGGTTTCACCTGTGTTTTAAGTTGATATGTCAGTCCTCTGAAATTGGGTCGTTCACCCCATCCATGTTAGAAATGGATGGCACGTGTGCAGTATATATGTACAGTAGAATGTCTGTGGTTGCAAGTGTGTGCCATGTAACTATGGCAACTAAGCAATCCATTTTGATTTCCTGACCTAGGTGGTACATAAGATTGAAGTCTGAATGTGCCCCAGAGTGCAGCGTGAATTACAGAGCACATGCACACATTTTTGTGGTCCTTTGTAGCAGACCAGACTGTAGAGTGTGGAAGAGGAGACCGAGGACCTTACTGAAGTATAGGGACATAATCTTCCGTTTTCCTGCATGATTATTTCCTCAAAGCTTTTCCCCTACAGGTTTAATGGTATTAAATGGGAAAGCCTTGCTCTCTTTTGTGGCTTTTTGTATTTCCTTGCAGGAGACTGCCAGCACCACTCAACCATTGTGCTGCACTGTCCAACAAAGACTGTGGGTGGACCAGTTTGGGAGGAATATGCAAAAGTCATAGACTGCCTGAAGCCAGTACCAGAGTGAACATGTAAACACACAGACTCTATTTGTAAACTTGGCATAAGCATAGGGCAGAAACTACCAGCCAACATGCCTGGAGTTCTCTACCAGATTCTAGGGCTCAATAGCAGTGGTTTTCGAGAAACTCTTAAGCTCCAGATTTGGGTTATTGACAGCAAACACCCCTTCCCAAGTTCAAGACCAGAAACCTGAAGAGTTTTTGCCAGGGGGAGCTGCCTTGAAGAAAGGAACATACTTACTGCTTTAGAGGGCTATTGGAGGTGATCTAGCATGAAGAAGTTGCTACTTTGAAATGGGAGACTGTTAGAAGTTGAGGCAAGGCAAACTGAAGTTGCCTTCTGTGACTCAGTAGAAGGATTGGCATCACTGGGCATTAGCGTGATGACCTGAGTATGCCCACAGCGTACTCTCAAACCAAAGCACCTAAAGAACTTGCAAATGTACCTTGCAATTTCTTGTCAAAAGAGACTGCATCTGTGATCGGTTGGCATCCAAAACCATGACTGAAGTCAACTGTCTCAGTTGCAAGCTGAAGTACAAGAGGGCTGTTGCTCCAGGCCAGGATTGCTTTCACAGTTGGTGGGGTCATTGCCCTACACCTCTTCTCATAGCCTCTCTGACCCAGGGTGGACTCTTGGTTTGTTTGGGTAGGGTGTTTGTGTTTGAGCCCAAGGAAGATTGTTGTAAATGTAATCCTGTACTAGTTAACAACATTACCTAGCCCTTTCTCTATGGTGTTCCTTTCCTGTTCTTCTAGAATGTATGCACAGTTCTAATGTCTGACCTCAGCCAGGATACATTCCAGACTTGCCAGTTGGAGTCTGGTCAGCTGGCGAGATGTACGTGTACAATGTCCCTCACCGTCCGAGCCGCAACTCTCCTGAGTTAATGCGGCGGTTGCGCACTCCTGGGGGGAGGATGGTATCCACCACTCCTCGGACCACTCTTCGGCTTCCCCGTTGTCCTCCGTGAGGTTCCTCGGCTCCCTGTCTCATGCTGGTTTCTCCTCCGGTTCCGTCTGTTGGCGTCTCTGGCCCAGGGTGGACTCTTGGTTTGTTTGGGTAGGTTGTTTGTGTTTGAGCCCAAGGAAGATCCTCCTGTGAAGATTAACCAGATCACAATCATCGTGACTGGAGCACAGTCTCATCACAGCTGGTGGTGCCAATGTTCATCCTGGCTAGGCATGCACACCAGAAGCGAACTGGGACAATGTTGGTTGAGCTGGGATAGAGTCAATGCAATTATCTCAGAGAGCACTAACTGTGTGTTTGAGCTCTAACAAGAGCTATGGACTTTTCTTTCTCTGCCTCCTCTGATGGCCACGTACACAAAAACATGAAGACCAGTGATAGAAATGGTCAACAGGAAATGAGATAAGTGAGAAAAAAACAGACACTGAACTCCACCACGCTAACTTGTCACTTATGCTGGGCACGGAGGACTGCAAGATGTAGTGTGTTGTCTAAAAACAAAAGGAAACATCTACCGTAGCTGACCATAGCTGTCCGGCATTTAATTGGAACAGTGAATGGATATACCTTAGTAATATCTATGTGTAGGCAACTCTCTTTACTTTGATGTGGAACTTATTCTTGACACTAAACTTAAAATAAATCAGGATATTAAATATATGTTCATCAACACTTCTCTCTATGAGCTGGAAAAACGACATCACGTTTTGTCATTATGCACTGTCTGGAAAAGAAGACTTCTTGTTTCTACTTGACTCATGTGCCACCGCAAGATAATTGGCAAACATTAATCATGGGTGATTCTTAACTTGGCAACCTTTATAAGCATCAGTGGAACTCTGATTTCTTTATTCACACTCAGAAATGCAAAGCACGTGAAACATAGCTCTGATTTAAGAATTCGTCCTGTTCTGTTATAGGATAACCGTACTTGTAAACTGACAATCCATCAGACTTTAGAAAAGTTCAAATTGAATGTTCAGAGTTTGTTTTCAAAACATGACTCGACTTACATAATACTTCTCTGTATTGCCAACATCCTTTAAACAACTCCAAAGGAAGCAACATGTTTTGCAAAGGAAATCCTAGATCTGTGTAGCGCGTGCTTGGGTGCAGCAGCATGGTATCCTGATTGCCCGGTAAAGATACTATGAGGGAAGTTATACCGAGAAATGCAAGGTGGTCGTTAAACAGCCAAACTGCGACCATTCATGGCCAGCAGGGAATTGTGGGTCAGTTGTTAGGGCACTGTTGGATAGTGTATTATCCAAGCAGGTGAAGTCTCTTCAGACAGCACTGCCACTCTCCAAGGACCACCGGTCTTTCCTTCCCAGAGATGGACTCCATGGAAGTTGGTTTGAACTATTGCTTCTCCACGCTCACAGAGTCATAAACAGTAAGACCCATCTCCAGCCATGCTTTGTGACAGATCGTGATCAGTGGGCTGTCTTATGACACATGCCACCTGGAATGCTGTAGCTCTCTTCTCCAACCATTACTCAGAGACCAGGTGTGTGGATAATGACAAAAAAGGACAGAAAGGTACTATGCAAGACTGAGTCAACCAGGGAAAGGAGAAACATCACATTGGAATGGAGTTCACTTCAACTCTGAATTTCTCCAGGATGACACACGTGTAACTTGCATTCTGCAGACATCAATGCGTATGCTTGCGGATCAGTCTAAGCTGCATCCAAGCCACTGTAATTCTTATCGGTCAACTGTGTGCAGATTGAAGTGGCCTCTGATGATGTGTTGTATGCTGAAGTAAAATACTTCCTTTATTTAATCAAAAACACTATGGTCTGAGATTGAAGGTCTTATTACGACTTTGGCGGTCCTCCTGCCGAGCCTCTCCGTCTGCAGAATGACCCCCATGGCACTGACGCACCCCCTGCAAGATTCAGAGTTGAATCCAGGTTGGGCGGGCGGTACTGCAGCGGTCTCACAGCGGCAGCTGTGTTAGGCTCATAGAAGAGCCTTCACAGCAGACCGCCACCGTGACAGCACCTGCAGCACGTTCCTGCACGGTGTGGCATGCATGCCACACTTTGCAGGAACTGGGGGTGCAATTCAAGGGGTGCAAAACATGTGCCCCCCTGCATGCACCCCCAGGACTGGCATGGAGGCCCTGTTAGGTCCCCCTTAGTGCCCTCTCCACCACCCTTTTCATGGCGGGCTCACCACCATGAAATAAGCGGTGGACAGGCAACTCATAATATGCTCGGCGGTGCCGCAGTGGCATCACCAGCATATTACTGCCCATTTCCAGACCTCCATACTCCGAATACTGCAGTCAGACGCGCAGTGTGACAGTGGTCAGGCTGCCACCACGAGTATGGTGGTCCTGTGGATAGCCATACTTGTAATAAGCCCCTAAGACTTGAATGCTGCATGCAAGAGGAATCCCCCTATCGGCAGATCAAATCTCTCCTGTAATATGTGGTATGGCAACAGCGCTCCATCCTCATAGAGATCTCCTAGGACCTGGATCCCTGCTACTTCCCAGTCCTGCAATGACTCCCAGTTACCGCCATACGGTAGAGCCGTTGCCATCCCCAGTGGGATCTCGGGCGCATACAGGTGCAGGACTCCCGCCCAGCGCTGAGCACGATTCCAGCATTGCCTTATTGTCTTTTCTTCTGTGTAAAGGTCCCTAAGGTCTAGTTTTTGTTGCAGCCTTATGAAAGAGAGTACGTAGCGCAGTATTCCCTTGCCTCGCTGCTGTTCCGGACCTCTGAGTTCTTTAGCGACTGCTTGTGTTAACACCTCGAGTTGGGCCGCTAAATAATAGTGCTCAAAGTCCGGGACTGCCAATCCCCCTTTAGCTTTGGGTCTAATGAGCGTTGCCTGCGGAACTCGTCGTCTACCTGTTCCCCATAGGAAACTCACTATGAGCGACTTCAACAATTTAAACACTGAGCACGGAATCCATATCGGGAGAGTTCTAAAAAAGTATAATAGCAGAGGAAGCGCTATCATTTTCAATAGTGCTACACGACCTGTTACAGATAGCAGGAGTGTGGCCCAAAAGGCCATACTACCCTTCAATGCTCTCATGCCACGTCCAACATTTCCTTCTAACATATCGGCGGCTGCGTGATAAATATGTACTCCTAGGTATTTCAAACAAGTGGGTTCCCATCTCGCCTCCCCATCGGTAGCGCCAATGCTCCACCTGCGTTATCAAAAAACAATAGCAGGTCGTCAGCGTGAAGCGAGATGTACTGCCGATCTCCTCTGCACCACAAACCATTGTAGTGGGCCCCCAGCTGGATCTTCACTGCTAGAGGCGAACAGTAGGTGGGAGATCGACACCCCTGTCTGGTACCACGAGCCACCGGATATTGCGAGGATATCAGCGTTCCAACACACACCCTAGCCACAGCTGAGGTATAGAACACCTTCGTCCACTGCACATAATCGGCTCCCAGGCCAAAGCGCTCCATTGTTTTATATAAATATAACCATTCTAAGCTATCAAAGGCTTTCTCGTTATCTATCAACAAAACCATTGGGTGTTGCGCTTCCGGCTGGTCTGTATCCATCAACCTGACCAGTCTCCTAATGTTTGTGGATGTGTTTCTCTTTGGAATGAAATCAGATTGATCTTCATGTATCAGTGTGGTCATATGGTCTAACAGCCGGGTGGCCAAGATGCTGCTTAGTATCTTGTAATCAGTAGTCCGCATTGATAGCGGGCGGTAGGAGGCCAGACTCGTCCCCTCCGGCCTTGGTTTTAAGAGCGGAATCACTAACGCTTCCCGCACGGAAGCAGGTAACTGTCCCAGCTCTTTAGCTTCCCTATATACCTCCAGGAGTCTCGGTGCCAATATATCTATATATTTCCTGTGGAACTCTATGGGCAAAATGACGTGTATTTAACAAGGACCCCCTGAAAGTGTGGATACGATGGTTCCTAGGTCAGGGAAAACAAAGCTTTCGACAAAAAACAACCTAGGCAACTAATGTTTTAAGACATACAACAATATAATATATAAGGACAATTGGCTACCGCTTATTACAAAAATACTTATTTTATTATTAGTTTTAGACATTTAGAAAAATCAATGACACAAATGCAATTAAAAATGACAAATGAACAAAACTAGAATCATATATCATACAATATCAATAGAAATCATACATTCAAAACATTTTATATGAACAAAGGTTAAAAAGATTAAAATTCTAAGTGGCAGAATGGGTCTCTACGCGCGTTTCGGCGAACTTATGGGCAACCCATCCACTCCCTGCATTTTATTCCTGGCCATGTGCTTAACAGCGCCTCTGATTTCAGCCAGTTCTATATCCTGGCCCAAACAGTTCGCCTGCTCTTGCTCCAGTTCTGGAAGTGTAAGTCCCTCCAAGAAGGCATTGACTTCAGGGTCTCCCGCCACCAATGAGCTCTCATAAAACCCCTCATAGTAGTGCAAAAATCCCTGTAAGATCCCGTTCTGGGTATACACCACATCCCCGCCACCTGTTTCCAGGGCCAGAATTGGGCATCCTCTCCTTGCCCGGTTGTCCAACCAGGCCAGTAGCGTACCTGCCTTGTCTCCCTCGGCATGGACTGTCGTGGTATAGGCCTTATAATCAAAACAGCGCAGCCGTTCTACTTCTTCTGCTACCTCTTCCTTCGCTGACATGACCTCCTCCTGAAGCTCTGGGTGGGAGGGCCTTGCCAATTCCGCCTTATGCAGTTTATCCTCAGCTCTACTCATATCTTAGAGAAGTACCCTCCGCACCCCCGCATGTTTCCATATGCATATGCCTCTGATCACCACTTTGAAGGCATCCCATTCTATCGCCCTCGTTGAGGCTGAACCTGCGTTCTCCTCGAAATATTGAGTGATTCCTACACTCACCTCTCTCTGAAAAACCGGGTCTTCCAGCGTTTCAGGTCGTAGCCTCCAAGTGGGAACATTTGTCACCCCTAACATCCAATGCATGGTGAAAAGCAGCGGATTATGATTGGAGATCATCCTAGTAAGATATTCGGTCCACACCACTGAAGGCAGCACCGTCGGGTAGCACAAAACCGTGTCCACCCGGACATGCAAATCATGCATCCCGGAGAAATAAGAGTAATCCCGAACAGTAGGATGATGCATACGCCATGCGTCCACCAGGTTCCATCTAGTCTGCCAGTCCAGCCTGCCTTTAAACAGTGTGTAAATCGGGGAATCAGCCAGTGGGGGTGCGATCTATCCAACGCCACATCCGTTATGGAATTGAAGTCTCCTCCCATCATTAGTGAGCCCACCACATATGACGCCAACGAACCTGAAAGTTGCATGAAAAATCCTAATTGATCTACATTCGGTGCATAGACACTGCAAATTGCTATATCTCTACCCCTTAGTCTACCCTCTATGGCCACGAACCTGCCCGCTGGGTCTATCGTCTGCCTTGACACCTGAATAGGGACCCCTGCCCTAATCCATGTCAGAGCTCCTCGCGCAAATGCTGAATAGGTGGTATTGAAGACTTGCCCTCTCCAACGTCTCTGCAGTGCTATCCCCTCAGCCTTAGTGAGATGGGTCTCCTGGAGTAGCGCTATGTGTATCCCTCTCCGAACCAGGTATGCATGGACCTTGTGGCGTCGTGTCATAGTGTGTAGGCCCCTCACATTCCAGGTAATACATCGTACATCAGCGATATCCCCCATCCCCCACAAGTAACAGCTGCATCTCGAAACACTCTTCTCCTACAACACCGGTGAACTCCCCCCCCCCCCCACCCCTCCCCCAACTAGCCTTTCCACCCACCCTCCCCAGAATAGGACCTAGTAACAAACTGCTAGTTCCCATCCAAACCAATACAAACTCTGACATACTACTAATCCCACCAGCAGTCGCTGAGGGCATGCCTTAAAGGCAACGAGAGGGACTGGGTGCCAACGGGCCGCTGCCCAACCTCCACGCAATTCTCGTCTCGAACTGAGCCCTGGATAAATAACTAGCTGCAACAATCCCCCCTCCCCATTCCCCTGATCCCCCACCCCAAGAACCTACTACATGGAGTCCGTGTAAGCTGCTAAGTCCCCCTTCGTTCAGGTCAGCAGCTGCTGTTCACTCTCGTCCAGCATGCCCTCCGCCGTTGCCGGTGTCACCTTCGGGAGCCGCTCATTACCGGCTTTTGAAAGTTCAGTATCAGATTGGTCATTGTCCTTCTCCGAGGTCGTTCCACCCGGCGACGGCGCATCCTGCGCTCACGACAGAGTGGATACCACTTCAAGGACGTCTCGCCGTTCCGCTTCCGTCTGCAGCAGCGAGGGTCTCCTGAGGCCCCTCCGCCTGTTGTGAAGTCTCCTCGATTTCCTCTGTGGCACACGTTCCATAGAAAGCTGCGTTCCCGGCCCATCACCATCTTTCCCAGCTCTATATAGTTCCAGCCAACCACAGGCATCATCCGGGGTGTCAAAGAAACAATTACCCTCAACTTAGCCGGAACCAGCAGGGAGTATTGAAGACCCTCTTTCCTCAATTCCTTCTTAACGGCCAGAAAAGAAGCTCGGCGGCGCTGAGTTTCGTACGTGTAGTCCGGGAATAGGCTGACCTTGCTGTTCCCCACTTGGTAGGGGCCATCCACCCATGCTTTCTGGAGCAGCTAGTCCCTGTCACAGACATGCAACAGCCTCGCCACCAGCGGCCGCGGGGGACGGCCCTGCTAGGGGCGGCCTAGCTGGTACTCTATGCGCCCTTTCCAAAGTATAGAAAGTTGAGAGGCCCTCAGGCGCCACCACTGTTTTGAGCCAGTTCTCCAGGTATTGCACCATGTCGGTTCCTTCCGTTGTTTCGGGCAGGCCTACGACGCGGATGTTGTTCCGGCGATTTCGTCCCTCAGCGTCTTCGGCCCTTTTTTCGAGTGCTCCAATGCGATCCAGTTCATTAGTCATCGTGGCCTTGAGGTCTTTCTGGAGCGGTTCAATGGTCTGAAGCACCCCCTCCACCGTTGTGACTCTGTCCGCCAATTTACCGTGATCAGCTCGCAACAGGCCTATCCCCGTAGCCACTTGTGCAATGTCCTGCTGTAGTGCTGTTCGGGAGTCTGCTATCGCCTCCAGGATTTTATCCAGCTCGTGCCGCAGGTGGGGGTCACGCGGCTGCTCGTGTTCCTCTGGTTCTCCACGGCCAGCTAATTCACCGTCCGATACCGGTTGAGCCCCGTCTTTTTTCCCTTTCCCCATGTTTGAGGGACCGCGAGGAAAGGGGTCCCCCACACCTCCGGATATTCGTCTGTAGGCCATCTTGCACCAGGTAGGGTCGTTTCCCCCACTCTCCAGGTATCAAAGCCCTCCGCACAGCTCTTCTCTCCTCGGGTCGGGGCTGAAGTCAGGCAGAAGGTGATAGCCACGCAGGTACACCACTAATAGAATTCGACTGGTTCCCGTGCGACCAGCTATTGGGGCAAGGTCAGCCAATCGGTCCACTTCCCCCCCAGTTCAGGCCTTTGGGGGGGGGTCCGCTCACTGCGCCTGTGGTCTGTTCATCCACTCCCCCTGTGTCGTGTTAGGCCGGGCCGCTCGTACTCCGGGAGAAGACGGGGCCGTTCTCGCCGATCCCCCAGTCTTGCTGCGCCACCAAATCACAAGCACCACCAAGGGGATCCTCCACTATGGTCAGGAGACCCCCCTCCGCCAGGTTCATTTTCTAGGGGGAGCGCCGGCCTCACCTCCTAGTTATCCAGCGCCTGGTTCTTTGCTTTGGGACACCACGGCCGGGGCCTCCCGGGCAAGTCACCCTGCAGGCGTCCCTATCCGCGTTAGCCGCCTTCCCTCACTCTCCGGCAGGCGCACAGGGTCCAGCAACTCGAGCCCAGGCAATATAGTGTTCATAGGCCATCAGAGGGTCCGCTCCCCTCCTCGGATCGCAGCACACCGCACTCTAGCAGGTTTCGCCCCTCATGGCCTCCAGCCGCTTCACACTCAGCACCTCAGCAGCGGCGCAGGGTCCCCGGCTCCACTCCTCACCAGCGGGACGTCCGCCACAGCCGCCACCGCAGCCCTAGTCAGTTTCCGGCTGCAGCACAGCCGGTTGTCGGAGTGCTCACAAGTTACTTGCATTACCAGAGGTCCCGCTCCACTCTCCCCTCAGTAAATGGCTGCCACATCCACCGATGGCTCCAGCCCTCATATGGCTTTGGCGTGGGGCCGGCAAGAGGGCGCATCCGCCCTAAGGACCCTCGCAGCTTCTGGTTTCAGTTTCTCTTCCCGGCCGCCATCTTGTGAGCACGTCTCTCCCCGCACCGGGCAGTCCGCGATCGGGCAGCTTCGGGGTCTCGAGGCAGGCGAGGGACTCGAAACGCGACCATAAAGGGCACGGTCCCTTCGCGTTTCCTTCCGTCGGGGCAGGGGACCAAGGGAACCGTTGGGTCAGGATTTTTAAAGGCTCAGCTAGCGGAGCGCACGATTCAGGCGGCCGCCATCATCGGCCCCAAGCCATGCCACCCTGCCCCTTTTTTTGATTTGCACTTTTACACACATCTGCCCACATTTTTATATTTTTGCCCACCCCACTTACTTCATCATTCACCTCCCGCCCCTCCTTATCACTTCTTTTTTTGTATTATTCTTATATTTCTTTTTTTTTTTTGTGCCTGGCTGCTGCAGTTTGCTACCAACTCACTCCTTTTTTAGGTCTCGCCTGAGACAGTGAATGCACTGGTGCCTGTGACCCATTGCTTACCATTTGTTGGCTCCATTTCCTTGCTTTTCATATGATATTGTGTGCTGGCTTCACTTCCACTTCTTGTGCTTGCCTATTCCCTGGAACATGGCTGAAATACTGGTGTCCTTCCACTGTGCATTTTGGGAGCTACGGCTTTCTTTTTGTTTAAGCACTCCATGAGAGTGCCCCTGTTTTTGACCTGTCTCTCTCATGTGTCCCCCCATACTCTGTGTTGCGCTCCCCCATGTGCTCCTCGCCTCCACCCGTGCTAGTGTTACTCTCTCACCCATGTGCTTCAGTGCTCCCCATGTTGCTCTTGTTCGTTGGTATGCTTTTTTCCCATCCCCCATTTCGCACCTGTTTATCAGCATGCTTCCCCCCCATCCCCCCCCCCCCGGTTCTCCAACATCTTGCTCTCCTTCATACGTCTGCTTCTCTCTGCTGCGTTGCTGTACCCATCCCCAACCCGCTACCCAGACGCCATTTAAATATTATTATTATTTTTTTTTTTAAAGTGCAATGGCGTGACTGCTTGTCTGCGTCATTTTGCATGCAGGCACCTAACACAGGCATGTGCCACCAAAAGGACATGGCCCAGCGGTTGCATCATCTTGCTTATTTTTTTATTGTTTTTTTTTTTGCATCTTTCCTTCATTCTAAACAGTATTTGTTTTGATGCCATACAGCATGAAGAAAAGACATATGCAGAACCAATTGGTCTCTAAGGCGCAACCTATTGACTTCTAATGCCTGTTGAAAATGTGCCTTTGCATGTATCAGCTAAGCTAGTTTGTCTTTTTTTTCTCACTTCATACCCTCCATCATTTCTATTGATTCCCACACCTTGTTCCACATTAAACTTGCAACTCAGTGGTGTTTATTTTTCGCCTCAACACCTTGACCACTACCACATCATTGATCCACCTCATAGCTCATTTTTTTCTAAATGTTATTTTATTGGCTTCTGTGGTAAGCCTAGCAGTGAACGGGAACTTTCTTTGAAGTAATGCGCCTTTACGAGCATCCATGCAAATTGTTTTTTAATTTGATCCTCCCCAACTCCTCTGTTGCTCCACCCACCTTGTTGCACATGAACAGAATTAGTCATTGGGATTTACACCATCGCATCCAACGCATGGTCCCTCCATTTCTTCTTTTTTTATTTCCGATTTACTGGGGTACACTCCTTTCTGAAAGCGTGCCTTTGTGCACAATTGACTTCATTTTTTGTATTTACCGCTCCACGATTGGAAGCCACCATCTTGGAACTGTACATTTGAACAAGCAATGTTCACAATAATAGTTTCTTTTCCTAAGCAAGTAAAAGAGTTGAAACACTTTTTAGAGTGGGGGAAGCAATCTTATGATACAGATACCACGGAACAAAAACAATTAATGATGGTCATTAAGTACTGTCAGGCTTGGGATGCAACTGGGGTGTGCCGCTTCTCTGAAGAGGACAGCACTACTCTGCTCTTGCAACTGCCTCATGATTGCACGCTTTTAGAGCTATGTTCCTTCTCACCATGCCGCACGTGCAGTATTCCCGGGACGCTGGTGTCTTCTTACTATGGAGAAGGGCGCAGCAGTCTTGACTTATCTGGTTCTCTGACTCAGACCTCACTTAGATGCAGGAGGGCCACAAGCATTGACTGTGCACAGCCAGCTACAATGAGCATTCCCCTGCCTTCTCTCTACTGCACTTCCCTTCAGCCGCCTCAGCGTTTCCCCTCATTCTGGCTGCCTCTTACCTGCTCCCTGCCAGACCAGACTCTTATTTTGACCATCAAACAGCAACCGGCAAAAGGGCCCTGCACTGGGTGTCTAATGCGCAAGCGCAAAGACTGGCTGTGGGCTGGTTTGGCAAGAGATGGATGGTAGCCTCTATTTTGCTGGTGCCTTGCCTATCTCCCAGGCACAACGGGCTGCCAACGAAGGGCGCTTCTAAGTCTTAACAGCCGCCAAAGTACACAAGACTGAGGGCTATGGTTTTTTCCAAGAGACACAGAATGTTACAAAAATAAAGTTGTGTGAGCCGTACACAGCAAAAAAAAAAGGCATACAGCCGTCATTGTTAAAGATAAAGCGCGATGTGACGTGCTGCAAAAAAAAAAAAAATGAATGTTGATTTGTATGCACTTTTGTTACTTAGAAGCGCATGCTAATGGAACCGAAACAATATAAAAACACAACTACATGAATAACGTGTCTGGGAAGTGCATAGCTGTTGTGGCTGCAACACCAGCTATAAAAAAGTCATTAACAAAAGAGTGCTCACAATCTGTAAATAAAACATGCCAAGTAAGGTTACATATAACCAGGGCAGTCCTCGTGTGAGGTTACAACAATAGAAAAGGAAGGACTAAGAAGGGACTACTAAACAAATTAACTGAAAAAAAGAAGCATTTCCTAAAGACAGTCAAAGGAGCCAATTTAAGACATGGGGGGGAACATGGGTGGAGCTAAAAGCCCATATTCCAATACAGCATGTAACAAAGAGACCGTGTAAGCGATGCATAAGCAAGACCTAAAAAGCCGGCAGCTTCATGTTGCATGTAGTAGGCACGTACATGATAATGCTTGTGTATGGATAAGTCATCCTGCTAGGCCACCATAGCATGATGAAGTATATGCGTACATGCATGGTGATATATGTGCATATAATCCTCAAAGCTTTGGCAAAGCCCATAGGTCTGCATTGCCTAAACCAAAAGGCAAGACATGTTGGCTTTTCAAGCATTTGCTTAGTTTGCGTTGTCAAGTGTTTCATTGAAATCTCGGTTTCTCACCCCTTGCTACCCCCTGAGTACCAGTTGTGCTTTCTGCCGGCTTTACCTTGCTGGTCCGGTACAAAAGTTGTCTACTTGATGCTCATTTGTGGGCTTAATGGTAGGGTACAGTACTGCGCACCAGAGTAAAAATGCTCTGTTTGTTTCAGCCTGGGGCTTCTAGCCCTATACAGTACATTGTACTCTTGTAATCAAAATAAATGAGCCTTCTATATAAAGCATTGTCGTCTTATTGAGTTTCTCTCAACATTGTTATTCAAACCACATTCGTTAATTCTAAATGGAAAAAAACAACACTTTTATTTGCCAAAGAGAGCCTCTGAAAGTTTGGTTTTGCATTGCTACTTTCTCTAACACTACCACTTCACATATGTGAACCATTTGTAAGACATTGAAAAATGTACTCTCTTGTAATCAGTAACTCATCATCTTTCACTTATTGCTTTTTGCAAATGCTTGTAATTGTTTTTATAAGCAACAGTTTTAATTCCCTAGCATAAATATTTTTGGTACCTTTTGTAAGAAATATGTCAATAGTAGTCTAATGAGCTTGCCGTATCCAATAGTGGACCTGGTAAAATTAAAACTAGAGGAAAGGAAATGTGATCTTGCGTATCCTATAACTCATATTTAAGTAGATGGTCCTACAGTTTTACTGGGGACTGATTCCTCTTATACAGTGGTATCCCGTGGGGCATTATCCATGCTGGATTTTCAGGATTTCCACATAAAATGAATTTACATGTTACGAATCTAAATATAACTCATTTCCACAGCTCATTACAGGAGACACTCCTACTGAAACCATGACACCAGAATAAATGTTAGCCCATTTTTTTGGCTCATCTTGCTGCTGAAAAAATCTAGACATCTAGGAAAGTGGGATTGCTTAAACCCTTAGACTGTGGGTCGGTGAATACCCCATCGAAAAGTTGAGACGGTCATGGTATGTCTCAAGGGCCATTCCTACCACTGGCAGAGATAAAGGATCTTCATACCACATTGTGTATTATTGCGGGAAAGATAATTTCCATTGAAGTTCAATTGAAAACTGTTAAGGCAAACTGTCAAACTTGGAAAAAGTACTTAGAATCTCAATTATGTACATGGGAAAGACTGAGGTGGGGACCTTGGTGATTCAGAAAGACCGTAATGGCTTTGCTGAATTTCGAGAGTGTGCATTCACAAGTTGGAGCAATTTGAGAGCCTGGCCCGTTCTGCCTGTTTGTGGGTTTTAGGGTTCTGTGCTCCTCAAGATTAACACAACTTCGCCAATGTAATTGGAGACACTTTACACTACGAGGCGCTTTTTGGTGAGGGATCTGCCTACACTACAATATAGAGGGTTTTTCGGATTCCAACGCTATGCCCAGATGGAGATGTCGCTCCGTATACTGGGTCAGCTGAAATTATGGATGTATCCGTTAGAGCAGTGGTCCACACAACATCTGTTTGTAAAAGGGAAGGAAGATTACCCTTTTACCTGACTTGGGTAGGGAACACTGGAAAAAAACTTTCTGCAGAAAGGTTTGCAAGCGACTGGTTGGTACCCAGTGAGACTCGCAGTGATGCATAAAGACAGGGTACCCTAAGGTGGGAGCTGTTCTAACCTTTTTGGATGGAGATGGTTGTGGGGCTGAGTTGGAGACATAAGGCTGAGGGAGTGCCAGACTAGGTAAATGAGAGATTATTGGGGGAGTGGTGAGATATCCTGTTTTGTGGTGGTGATGTCATATGATCTATTTTGTCACCTGTTTTCTCCCCTCTGCCCTGGCCTAGACCTCTTTTTTTCTTCCCTTACCCAGCCTCCGTGTCTTCAGTTTAGCTTTATTGACTAGTGTAGTTGTGGGCCTGCTATCTCATTATTATGGGGGATAACAGGTGATGCTCTTGTGTCGAACGTGGTTTTCTGTGTTGCATGATTTACCTTTCTTGTTTGTGTTCTTAGGCGGTAGTTGTGAGAGGTTGGTCTGGTATATGCTGTCCACTAACTAAAGTGGGCACATTGCACCAGTCCAAACAAGCCTTATGGTGATTTAAGAGGTCAACGATAACCTTAGAAAGCTATCCAAGTGGAAGCTGTGGAGAGCAGCCTTGAGGCTTAGTCTTGAAGGAATGTTAAGCAGCTTGTTTTACCAGAATGCAACCTTATAGTATTGGTGTAATGAAAGGCGAACCACACCGTAGTTATAAAAATATATATTTATTAATATAACACTATCTAGTATCCTACACGGAGATAATCATAAAGCACACAATACTTAAGCACAGAAATGACAGTAATAGCACGAATACACAGTGGGCCCCAGGGGGGGAGACCAAACCATATACTAAAATAGTAGTATTCGAACTACGAATCGAGTCAAGACAGTGTCGAGAGGCTGTAGAATCTCTGGGACTCCAAGGAACCACCCAAGGTGAGCAAGTAGGGACCCCACGGAGGATAGTTGCAGTGTGGGAACACAACCACATGCTCCGTACAACTCATGGGAAAGTTGTGGTTGAAGTTTTAGAGTTTAAGGACCCTTCCCAGTGGACTTTAAAGAAACCATGTGGAAGACAGAAGGTTGGAGAGCCACCCCACCCGCAGATACCGAGGTACCCATGTTACCTATCCCAGAGAAGCCGGGTGCATAGGTCTGAAGTGGCATCAGAAACCGCAGTCGAACCTAATGGAGGACTTCGAAGAAGAGCCGCTGCTGGAAGGAAGACAAGTGTCTGTTGGAATCAAAAGGTGGATTCTTGTCGAAGAGTACCTGAAAGCAGAGGGGACAGAGTCTGGGCCACCTAGGAGTGACCAGGGGCTCGGTAGACGAATGCCCATCGATGTCGGGTGCTTAAGGTGCATTGATGAAGTTCTTGACTCTGCAGTTACAGGGACCAGGAGATGTCGAGGACGACCAGGAGCCGGATACGAGCTGTCCCACAAAGGATGTCGAGTGCTGAGGGGTCGGTGTCCGGCAGGAGCACCAACAAGCAGTGGCAATGGCAACCCACGGAGAAGGTCAACAGGTGTACAGTTCAGACCAGCAAGGTCCAGGAGACTGACCACAGCAGGGGGAGTCAGGGCAGGGCAGACCTGGGGCAACCAGGGGAGCCCAAGAAAAGCAAAGTCGACCCTCAAGTGGACCCACAGGCCGGAGGCACAGGAGTCGTGAGAGGACCTGAGCGATTTCACCAAACAGCCCACGGAGCACTTGGTGCGAGGAGGTCGAAGATCTTGTTAGGAAATAGAGCCAGAGGTTGGGGCTACCCGTAGCCCAATGCACTTGTTTGGGAAACGCCAACAAGCATATGAACTTGCAAATGTATGTGATGCACAGGGGTTTGAGTATTGCAGCCCCCATGAGGGATTCTGACCTCAAACTTGGTGAGAGGGCAGCTCGAACCTCGAGGGACGTAGAAACCCACCTCCTGTGTTGCTGAAACCTTCGGAGTCCGTAGGAGCTCAGGATCAGCTGACCGGACAGAAGTGTTGTGCTGCCTGAAAATGCAGGGGAGTGACTCCTTCACTCCAAGGGAGATATCTTCGGTTGTCCTTGATGCTCCACGGGTCCTGTTCGGAGCCTGTATGGTGCAATGGCACAGACGATGCTTCAGACTGAGAGGGAGATGAAGTCGAGCCCAAACGAAGACCAGCGAAGTCCAGAGTGTCCAGACGGTCAAAGGTCAGTGGTTTCTTGATTCAGAATCGTGTCCACGTCGAATCTTGGGTCCTACAGCCAGGTAAGCCCTTATGTATTCACGGAAGGGGTTGGCAAGATTCAGAAGACCCTCACAGGGAAGGTTCTGGACAGTGGGGAGGTTACTCCCATGTCCTTTGTCCAGTTTCGTGCTAGAGCGGAAGCTAACGGCTCCTAGACTGGTTTGAACTGGACAATGCACAGGGACACCAAATGTGCCCCTCTTGCAGTCTTTCAGTCGCTGGCAAGCGCACCCACCCAGCCATAATACACTAAATCCTGTCTGGGAGGTGGTCACACCTCCCTGTGACAGGATGCCTATTGTTCTGCCTTCCCCTGCTCAACAGCAGGAGGGCAGAAATGTGTCTCTGGTCGGCAGCCATTATTTTGTGCTGTCCTGGACTAGAATGCTGGTACCGGGAACACCAGGGACCCCACGAACCTCACTTCTAAGGGTTGGAATCATACCTCCCATACTGGTGTGGAAGTATGATTCCAACATGTTGGACACCAAACACAATAGGGTTAGTTTTAGCCGTTTTAGAGTTGATCATCACACGGTTGCATAATGCCACTCTATATGTCGTAAATGGCTGCTTCACTGACAACTCGGGAGAATTGACTCTGTAGGCTGCAAGGGTGTCCTGCTCATGCAGTGGCACCCTCTCACTTAGAACCAAGCCCCCTGCCCTCAGGATTGTAAAGGCCTGCCCAAGGGGTGAATAGATATAGTAAACCTATATCTTAAGTAAGAGGTGCATGCACCGACTTACACAGGCTGCAACGGGAGGTCTGTAGGGTTCCATTTTGCATTACCTCTCATGGGTGGCATAATACATGCTGCAGCCCATAGTAGACCTCTCGGGTACCTTTGCCCTGGGTACATGGGTACCATATACTAGGAACTGAGAAGGGTACCCCGGTATCCATTCTGGACTGTACCTAAGTACCTAGCATAACAGTTTAAGGAGAAAGCAGATATACTGGGGTCCTGAATAGCAGGATCCCAGTCAGACTAGTCAAACAGAATTACATTTAGCAAAAAGTGGGGGTAACTGAAGCGGATCCTACTTTCCTACAGTAGGGAAATTGGAGGTGTGAGGTATGTGTTGTTTCTTATTTTGAGTACGTGGAACATACAAAATAAATCAAACAAATAGTACTTTCACTCAACGTTTGGAGGTCTCCATCAGCAGCCTTTTGTATAAACATGCCCGACTGCCAGATGCTGAAGCTGTGGCTCGGATCCGCGTTGAAAGGTGCATATTAAAGTGACGAATGCGCTGCTGCATTTGTTGGACACCTTGTAGAACTGGTAAAGGCAGTTTTTAGAGGTTTACTGATTTCGTGGAACCGATATTTAACTTTGACTGGTCTGCATTGCTTTGTCTAAACACAGCTGTTGCAGTGAGCCCTGCAAAATGTAAAGTGTTTGGTCCAATAGTTTGTCTTGACTGAAAAATGATGGTTCCAGGTGGGAGAGCTCCTGCAAAGCTCTAGTAAGTCTGAGGTTGCCAGCTTGGCAGTTGACGTGAAGTAAATGAATAGCTATCATTCATATCTGATGCTGTGCTGAAGCCTGGGGCCTGGTTGGAGGTGCTGTATCTTTTGGCCGAGTCCCTTGGCTTTAGATTGGTAGGCCGCAGGAATGGACACGCTATTGGGTCTGGGGTGAGGGCACGGTGTTCTACCGATGAACTTCAGTGCTAACTGCGCCTTGTTAACCACTGCTCTCAATATTAGCAATGATTCGGGGGTAACCACTGTTAATTGCCTACTTTTCAATTGATAGCCTGAGCCGAACGCATGGGTGTGTAATGTGTGAAAAGCAACTAACAGCTCTTAGTAGTAGCAGTAGTAGTAGTCACATATATATAGTGTTCCATACTACTGTGGGGGCTTCAAAGGGTATCATTTTACAGGTAACTTTACAATCCCACTGGGGCAGTATTGGAACCAATCCCCGTAATTCCATGCAAAACAGTCAGGTGGGCCAGTTCCCTGGTCTGCTCTAAGCGCTTGCTTCACACTCTCGCTGAACTTTTAATGAAAGCGAACAGTATTGGTTAGTGCTAGCATTCTGAGCAGTCTGATTGGCTGAGCCAACTTCAGCACTCCATACATGTTGCGATGCAAATTGTGTGGATGGATGGCACAGCTCCTCAAAATTGTGGCACACAACGCTTTCATTGTGCTTGGATATGAATTGTAAAAAGTAGAGCATTGTTAACGTATATTTGGTGTTTAAAAATGGAGATGGAATGGATGTTCATTTAAGCCAATTCTAGCATCAAATTGTTTTAAATGGTAAAGGGATGTGAAAGAGGCGCACACACATTGATAACTTCCCTTTTAACATCTGAATTCTATACAATTCATCATCTCTGTATATTAAAGGGTGAAAATAGGAATGTTTTGCACTATATAGATGGCTGTTTTCATCCTTGAATAGAGTGTGTATGTTAAAAAGGTAGAGGCTGTTGTGGATAGATGCAAGTTTACATTGCCTCTGTGTGAAGGTCCTTTAAAAGTGTTTGTAGTGTATTGTAGAATTAACATAGAGCCTCATACCCTTGTTGAGGCCTGGTATTGCTTGGAGATAGTTCACTTTTAGGTTTGGCATTGTAAATGCTGCATGTGAATTTCATAGGCCGTTTTTTTTTGTAGATGTATGATTAAGGAATTCAGTATCATTGTTGGGATTCGATTGGTTTATCCAGGAATATGTAAAAGCATCATGCTACATGATTGGCTTTTAGTTATTTTCTTGTTTTTATGTTATACATTTTTATTTGTGCGCTTTTAGAAAAAAAGTCGGTCTTGTCAGAAATCACTTGCGGTAAACACTGCATTGCTTGTCCAGTCTCTCCGTGGAAATGTTTTATAACACTATTGATAAATCTTGCATAAAAGAAGACAAAATAACTTGGTACTCAGACAGGATTACTAACGCCAAACACCCCACAAACGGACTACACAAAATATTGACAGAATTTCCCAATCCAGATTATACTTCCATCCCAACACCTCAAACACAACATTTTTGCAACCTTATGGCAGACCAGGTTATCATTAAAGTTATATCTCTGGAACAGTGGCTTTCAAACAAAAGATCTATCTCCATTTTGACTACCACTGCGGGAAAAAAAGAGAATCACACACACTCTATCTTTGTTCAAACTTGTGCACCTGCTGGAATCCCACAATTTGGTGAAAGGCAGCGGACGAGCTGGCTCGCCATCCGAAACATGCTCTCCACATATATATAAGAAAATACAAATATTTGCTTTTGCTGTAGGATTTGGCAATGGGCGTAATTATTAATTTGTTAACCACAGACATGGTCCAAGCAGAACTTCGAAACTTCATTTATATGGCTTCTCATTCAGAAACACAACCTTAATCCATTCAATCCCAACCACTACAGGCCAGTCTTAAATGGACCTGAAAAATATTGAAAAAAGTGCCTTTCTCTCAAATTTCGAATGTCTTTTAAGAGAACATATTACTGTCGGATCAACAACCTGACTTCAGACCAAAGAAGAAACGAAGTGGCTGATTTTCATATTTGCAAGGGTTGTAAACAAGAGTTGACAGAAATGGATTATCAGCAACACTACATCTCAATCGATCAGCTGCTTTCAGCACTGTTCAGCATTGAATACTCCTCCATGGGCTAAAAGGAATGAGCATTGACAGCACACATCTTGTATTGGTTTATCTCCAAACCACTTCTTAAATCCATACCATACACTACTGAGGCAGAAGTTTCTCAACGATAGATCATCTCACCAATCTTCTGTAACATATACAACAGGCCACTGTCAGACCTCATCAAATTCTTTCAATGCATGTGCTATAATTATACGAACAATGTTCAGCTACTCCTTAATTTGAAGAAACCTAATGATGTGGAAGCCTCAAATGTACATGATTGTCTGAGGGGCTGTGACGGGGGTGACGCGGACGGTGAGTTCATCACCCGTAGGCGGAGGAGGAGTTTGGAGAAGAGAGGAGTGCGACGAAGAGGAGTGGAGGTCTGGAGATTGGAAAAGCGAGGAGTGGAGGAGAGGAGAGGAGAGGAGAACATCGGAGGCAAGCCAGGAGCCACGGCAGGAGGAGGAAGATCGGAGGCAGAGAGAGAGGACGGCGGAGGTGCCAGGACCATCGAGGAGAAGGAGGAGTGGACCGGAGGAGAGACCGGAGGGAGAGCAGACGACTGCAGTGACAAGCCAGGAGGCCAACGAGAAGGCGCTTCGCCCAGCCACACTTCAAGGGAAGTGTGGCTCTCGCAGGTACGGTCACGCTTTGCGGGCTGGGCGGGACGTAAGTGGGCTAAACCTCCTTGAGGCGTTCACACGGCTTTCCAGTGCACTACCTTTCCCCCTCACCGCATCACCGTTCACATTCCGGGTAGAGGGTTGTTGCTGCGCACGTGTGTCCCTCACTCCCTTTCCCTGAATCACTGTCCAGTCGGTTGACAACCGGACTAAGACCTGTCCCGTTTCTTTTCCTTTACGTTCTCTACCTGAACACCGAGCTGGAAGAAGACTCACATCCCTTCCGGACTACAAGTCCCAGAAGACCCCGGGAAAGAAGAGGAACCGGAGCCGGACAGTGACCTCCCCCTTCCTTATTACAGAAGAGTAATACAACGTAGACGAGTGTTTAAATCAATAAAACCCTTGTTACCCACAAGTCCTGTTTCTGTGAGTCTGTCCCCATCCCCACAGGGGCGTTGACCGTTGGATGATAACAAACCACATCAAACTCAAAACCCGAGATGCTAACCTGTGGAGATTCGGAAAAACTACAACCCATTTGCAATTTGGCCAGAAGAATTCATACAACCACATATAGAATTAAAACAAGGAAGACATTTAGCAATAATGTAGGTTTTGAGCTCTCCATAATACCTTAGTGAACAATCCGTCCAGTCTATAAGTACACTGATGTATTCTCCCATACCTAGGATTCCCGCTGAAGGTCAAAGCCTTGACCTAAGTTGTTATATTTTGACATGACTATGCAAACATTTTATCCAATGGAGGAGCAACGTCCGTCTTGACTCTTGAGATGCCTACAAAGAATCTGGAACACAGCAGCAAGTCAGCATATACATTTAAATATATGAAATCATATTGCTCCTACACTGAAGGTCCGCTACTGGCTCACTGTCATGAGAAGACTCGCCTTCAAAATGCCATAAGATCAAAAGTACCAATCTCCCTACAAAGATCACATAATGTTCCCAGAAATTACCACTGCTCTGTAGATTAGACCACAATTTATCTCACCGACATACAAGAAAAGAAACCGGGCAAACCCTTTTTTGTCAAAGCTGCCACAACATGCATTCTAAGGAGGGAAGTAAGGAATTTTCAGAGTCCCACTGTAGACTGTTTACTTTCATCTAACCTAGACACTGTTCTGTGCTGTGGGGGAGCACACTGCATTTCATGAAAGTTCCCTGGATAACTTCAGTGATTTGTAGGTATCTTTAAAAACAACCCTAACAAAAGAGAGGACAAAGGCCTCTGAACATTGGTATTTTGCTAAACTTTGCCTGATCAGTCTTGGACTGAGAGCTGCATCAACCAAGTGGCAATAATCCAAGCCAGATCATGATAAGTCATCTGCTTATGAGGTAAGAGCACATTATGTATCTGCACTTTGTGGCAGAGGAAGAGATCTATGTACATATAATAGGTGAAGTAGATAACTGCATGATAGAGCTCTTCTACATTTAGAAAGAAGGTAGCCAGGTGACTACAGGCAAGGTGTCTAAAAGTCACCAGCAAATATATTCCTCTTTTAGCTAAAATTTCTTCCAGAACAATGTTACAAGGATATGAAAGGCAACCAATCTCAGTAATCTTCAAAATGTAGTGAACTGACTAAATAAGACCTGCGAGCGCCCTCCTTTGCACTAAGGATGGCTTCCTTAAAGGAGGTTAAAATTATTGCCAATTCCATTAACCTCCTCCCACTTTTTGGGAGATCCATGTCTATTTAACCTAATATAAAGCTTTGTGCACAAACCTTTTGTACTTATTTCCAAAATGTTAGACGGACCGGGAGGGTCGGCCGAGATTACGGGGAGAGGTCTCCAGGGAGAGCCGTCTCCAACGACTGTACAGATAAGTAACTTCCCCCCCACAGACGGACACCACACAAGATTGAAGGTTAACGAGACTTTATATGCAATTCTTAGGTTACGTCGATATGATACAAGGAGGTCTGGACTCAGGGGTCCCCTCGGTTCTGATCTCTGGTTGAGGAAAAAGGGTAGCGGGACAGTCTTAGTTACCAATGAGTTAAATAGCTCTCAATCCTCGAGCTCGGCGTGGTTGCTGATCGGGCCGTGGAGGAGCCAAGCAGGTCCCGAGATGGATGAAGGATGGTCGACGGGCCGTGGAGAAGCCAAGCAGGTCCCGATGAAGATGACGGTTACAACGGTCCGCGGCCTCGCCAGCAGATCCGGACGACGGTGAAGGATGAAGGTTACGACGGCTGTGGCAGCGCCAACAGGCAGGACGATGGTGCACAGGACAGAGCTACGGCAGCGCCAGTAGTCCGTCCAGGATGAGTTCCTCTTACGTCTCTCGACTCCAAGATACAACTGACTTCCTGCTCTGGAGCTGCCCCAGTTATAGGGCTGGCGTGCTTTGATGTCCGGACCCTCGCACTTGGAGGTCGGGAGGTCCGGGATGAGGGAGTCCAGACACCCAGCAGGGGGGTGGAGCCAGCGCCCGGGGAGGCGATGGGCGAGCGGCACTGGGCGGGGGGAGAACCATCGGCACCTCTTTCTCCCATTGACTTGCCAAGTAGCCCGCTCACCTCCTGGGTGGAGGGTGGTGCCGGATGGTCTGAGGCTGGGCTAGGCCCAGGGTTGAGGTCGATCGGGGGCCAGGCGGCCTCGTGGCGAGGTGTCCAAGATGGCGGCCCGGGCTGGGTGCATGGGCCGGCAGTGGATCGGACCCACGAGGTTATCATGTTCGAGGGCAGGGGTCCCTGAGGGGACGTAGGGCGTGCAATGGTGGTGTGTGGTGCTTGCGTGACTGGGCTCGGGCCTGGTCGAGCTGGGGGAGAGCGGCCCGTCATGTGGCCTGTCCAACATGCGTCCCCCCCAGCTGAAGGCGGGGAGAGTTACCCATCCTCTTGGGGACTCTCTTCGTCGAGGCGGAAAAACCGGGACAGGCCATCGGCGTTGGCGTGGTCGGACCCAGGCCGGTGTTCGACTGTGAAGTCCATACCTTGTAAGGAGATGGACCAGCGTAGCAATTTTGGGTTTTCCCCCCGCATATGCATCAACCACTGCAGGGGTCGGTGGTCAGTCTGCACCCGAAAGTGGGTGCCAAAAAGGTAGGGCCGGAGCTTCTTGAGGGCCCATACCACAGCGAAGGCTTCCCTCTCTATGGTGCTCCAGCGTTGTTCCCGGGGTAGGAGTCTCCGGCTGATGAAGGCCACCGGTTGATCGAGGCCTTCGGTGTTCACTTGGGACAGGACCGCCCCAATGCCCTGGTCGGAGGCGTCCGTCTGGACGACGAACTCCCGGCTGTAGTCTGGGGCCTGGAGCACAGGAGCGGAACACATGGCGGCCTTTAACTGTTCGAATGCCGCTTGACACTCTGGGGTCCAGTTCACCTTCTTGGGCTGATTTTTTGACGTGAGTTCGGTGAGAGGCCCCACGATGGTACCATAGTCTTTCACGAACCTTCGGTAGTAGCCCGTGAGGCCCAGGAAGGCTCGCACCTCAGTTTGAGTGATAGGGGGTTGCCAGTTCTGGATGGCGGCAATTTTCAGCTGTAGGGGGGCCACTAGGCCGCTTCCCACCTGGTGTCCGAGGTAGGTCACCGACCCTTGTCCAATTTGGCATTTGCTGGCCTTGATCGTGAGGCCAGCTCGCTGAAGGGCTTGCAGCACTGCTTGGAGGTGGTGGAGGTGCTCGGTCCAATGGTGGCTGTACACAGCGATGTCGTCCAGGTAGGCGGCGCTGAACTCTTCGAGCCCCGCCAGGACCTGATTGACGAGCCGTTGGAACGTCGCTGGGGCATTCTTCATGCCGAAGGGCATGACCGTAAAGTGATAGTGGCCATCGGGGGTGGAGAAGGCAGAGCGTTCTTGTGCTCGGGGTGTGAGGCCGATCTGCCAATAACCTGCCGTCAGGTCGAAGATGCTGAGGTAGCGGGCAGCGCCCATTCGGTCGACCAGTTCATCTGCCCGGGGGATGGGGTGTGCGTCCGTTCTGGTGACTTCATTCAGGCCCCGGTAGTCGACACAGAACCGGAGTTCTGGTGTGGTTCCGGGGGCGGCTGCTTTGGGGACCAGTACGACCGGGCTGGCCCATGGACTGTCTGAGGGCTCGATGACCCCGAGCGTGAGCATCTTAGCTACTTCCGCCTGGATGCAGGCCCGTACCCGATCAGGTACGCGGTAGGCCCGGTGGCGGATAGGAGGGCTGTCTCCGGTGTCCACATCGTGCACACACCAGGAAGTGACACCTGGGGTGAGGGAGAACAGACTGGCGAACCGTGATAGGAGGGCTTGGCACTCTTGCCGTTGTTCTCTGGTGAGGGTCTCCGAGAGTCGGACCCCATCCACGGAGCCGTCTTGCTCCTGGGTCCGCAAGAGGTCAGGGAGAGGCTCGGAGTCGTCTTCAACCCCATTGTCTGTGGCCATCAAGAGGCTGAGTTCTGTTCGTGCAAAGTGGGGTTTCAGTCTGTTGGTGTGGAGGACTCGGAGCGGATTCCGGGCGGACTCCATATCGATCAGATAGGTGGCAGGACCCTTGCGCTCGATTACCTTGAAGGGTCCCGTCCATTTGTCTTGGAGAGCGCACGGTTCTGTGGGGGACATTACCCAGACCTGTTGCCCCGGCTCGAATTCAATGGATGAGGCGTTCTGGTCATACCATTTCTTCATGTCCTCTTGACTGGCCTCTAGGTTGGCTTTTGCTAGGTCTCTGAACCGCCGGGACTGGTTGCGGAGGGTGAGGAGGTACCGGAAGACATCTGGAGGACTCTTGGCCGGAGGCATCTCCCAGCCTTCTTTGATCAGGCTGAGTGGCCCCCGTACTGGGTGCCCATAGAGCAGCTCGAAGGGGCTGAAGCCTAGGGACTTCTGTGGGACCTCCCGGTAGGCGAAGAGGAGGCACGGCAGCAGCACGTCCCACTGGCGACGGAGGGGCTCTTCCAATCCCCCGATCATCCCTTTTAGCGTGCGATTGAACCGCTCAACAAGTCCGTTTCCTTGGGGGTGATAGGGGGTCGTGAAGCGGTAGGTGACCCCACACGGTTGCCAGAGGGACTTCATATATTTAGAAATAAAGTTCGTGCCTCTGTCACTGACGACTTCTCGGGGGAACCCCACACGGGAGAAGATCCCCATCAGGGCCCGGCCGACCACTGGGGCTGTCACGGTCCGGAGAGGAATAGCCTCAGGGTAGCGGGTGGCGTGGTCCACTAGTACCAGGATGAAGCGATGGCCTTGTCTTGTACGCGGGTCCAGGGGTCCCACAATGTCTATCCCGACCCTCTCAAATGGGGTCGTGACTACTGGAAAGGGTTGCAGGGGAGCCTTTAATTTGCGGCCGCTCTTCCCACTGGCTTGGCACGTGGGGCAAGATCGGCAATGCTGGTGCACATCGTTTCTCATTTTGGGCCAGAAGAAGTGGGTCACTAGGCGGCTGTAGGTTTTATCCTGTCCCAGGTGCCCTGCCAGGGGGACATCGTGGGCCAGGTTTAGCAGGAAGTCTCTAAAGCGGAGGGGCACCACTAGTACTCGGTTGGCCCCCAGCTCGGCGATTCGTTGCTCGCTGTACAATAGATCATTGTCCCAGTAGACCCAATGAGTTCCGGAGGTATCCCCGGCGCTTTGGGCGAGCGCTTGTTGTCGGAGTCCCTCAAGGGAGGGACAGGTCTTCTGTTCCTGACGAAATTGTTCTTGTGTGGGTCCCCCTTCTTGAGCCCACTGATCAAGATTAGCGAGGTCGGAAGGTTGAGCAAGTTCGAGGGGGATGCCATGGTCGGGGGTCTCGGCGGGGGCGACCGGAGGCGGTGGCGCCGGCCATTCTGGTTCTTCCGGGTGATGGTTGGCACGGGCGGCCATGGACCGGGTGGTGACGCACGCCCAGTCTGGGACGCCCAACATCCCCAAGTGTTCTTTTCGCTCCACGGCTGCCCACGGGGAGCTTTCCAGGTCATTTCCGAGGAGGCATTCCACGGGGGCGTCGTCTCGGACCGTTACCTTCAACATGCCGGAGACCCCTCCCCACTCAAAGGGGACGCAGGCCATCCGACACAGACTTTCCGAGTTGTCGGCTGATCGCACAGGGCAGAGAACGTTCGGTAGATATTGTTCTGGGGTCACCAGATGACAGCGGACGGCTGTCACACTGGCCCCGGTGTCTCGAAGGGCTTCGGCCCGTTGTCCATTGATGCTCACCCATTGGCTGTACTTCTGGGTGTTAGCGGGTAGGGGGACCCGCGGGACCATGTCTCTTCCCCCTAAGCACGCGAGAGTCATGGCGGCTGGCTCCCACTCTTGATACTCTTGCTCGCCTGTTTCTTGTTCCTCGGAGATCTGTTCTTCCCCTAGTGCCGCGGCGGCCACCTGGCGGGGTCTTGGACTCTGATACTGCGGGCAGCTTGGGTCGTTTGCATAGTGGCCGACTCGTTGGCATCGGTGACATGTAACATTGGCTCTGTATCCCGGTCGCGCCGGGGTGCTGCCCCGGTTGGCCGGGGGGGTGGTGCTGGTAGCGGGGGCGGCCGGAGTATTGTCTCTTCCTCGTCCTTGGCCCCCTCCTCCTCCTCTGGGTCGGTAGTGACCATTGTTGTTCCTGTTCTGCTCGTAGGACCCATTCCGGCCCACTCTGGTGATCTCCCACCGGTCAGCTTCGGCTGCGAGCTGCCGGGGATCGGTTAACTTGCTGTCGAGGAGGTGTTGGCGTAGTTCAATGAAGCAATTGTTGGACAGATGCTCCCATACCATCAGATTGAACAGCTGCTCGTAGGTCGTGACGTTGTTCCCTCTGATCCAGCCTTCGAAGGCTCGGCTAAAGTACGTTACATAGTCCACCCAAGTTGTACCTGGAATGCGTGTGCAGTCTCGGAACCTCTGACGGTACATCTCGGGCGTGAGGCCATAGCGGGTGAGGAGGGCCGCTTTCATATGGTCGTAGGAGGTCATCTGGTGGTCTGGGAGCTGTAACAGAGTATCGCGGCCCTCATTGAGGAATTTGCCCCATAGGCCGGCTCCCCAGTCGGCTCTATCGATCCGGTGCGCAGTCATCGCGATTTCATAGGCCTTAAACCATTGCTGGATGTCGTCTTCTCGAAAATATTCTCGGACCACATCCTTGGGGATGTGCACTTTTTTCTCCGCGGTCCCTGGGGTGGACGGTCTGTCGGGCACCCCTAACTCTTTATTCTGTTTGCGCAGGTTGATCTCGGCTAGGTTCCGTTCGTGCTCGTACGTTAGTCTTTTTTCCTCGAGCTCCCTTTGCCTCTGTTTCTCCTCTCTTTCTTCTCGGAGGCGAAGGTGCTCTAAGTTTATTTTTTGCTCGGCCAATTTGAGTTCTATGTCCATCTTGAGTCGGGCCATTTCGAGTTCGTGTAGTCGGGCTTTTTCTCTTTCTTGGATCTCGTCTTGCGAGAGACTGGTTCTTTGCCCCTCAGGGGCCGTGTTGGTATTTTTCGCGGTGCTTTGCTCAGGGGCTTCGACATCCCCGGTCTCTGCCCAAGATTCTAGGGCATGCTTAAAATCGTCCTTGGTACTTAGTCCGGTGGTAGCGATACCTAGTTCGATGCAGAACTGCTTTAGTTCACGATGGCTGTATTCCTCTAGTTTTTCCATTTGGAACTTCTCAGTTGATCCGCTCTCTTTAGTCGACATTGTTGTTCGTTGTGGGGTGAGCTACTCTCTGTACGTTATGCGGTGATTCGGATCGCGCCGCTGGCCACCAATGTTAGACGGACCGGGAGGGTCGGCCGAGATTACGGGGAGAGGTCTCCAGGGAGAGCCGTCTCCAACGACTGTACAGATAAGTAACTTCCCCCCCACAGACGGACACCACACAAGATTGAAGGTTAACGAGACTTTATATGCAATTCTTAGGTTACGTCGATATGATACAAGGAGGTCTGGACTCAGGGGTCCCCTCGGTTCTGATCTCTGGTTGAGGAAAAAGGGTAGCGGGACAGTCTTAGTTACCAATGAGTTAAATAGCTCTCAATCCTCGAGCTCGGCGTGGTTGCTGATCGGGCCGTGGAGGAGCCAAGCAGGTCCCGAGATGGATGAAGGATGGTCGACGGGCCGTGGAGAAGCCAAGCAGGTCCCGATGAAGATGACGGTTACAACGGTCCGCGGCCTCGCCAGCAGATCCGGACGACGGTGAAGGATGAAGGTTACGACGGCTGTGGCAGCGCCAACAGGCAGGACGATGGTGCACAGGACAGAGCTACGGCAGCGCCAGTAGTCCGTCCAGGATGAGTTCCTCTTACGTCTCTCGACTCCAAGATACAACTGACTTCCTGCTCTGGAGCTGCCCCAGTTATAGGGCTGGCGTGCTTTGATGTCCGGACCCTCGCACTTGGAGGTCGGGAGGTCCGGGATGAGGGAGTCCAGACACCCAGCAGGGGGGTGGAGCCAGCGCCCGGGGAGGCGATGGGCGAGCGGCACTGGGCGGGGGGAGAACCATCGGCACCTCTTTCTCCCATTGACTTGCCAAGTAGCCCGCTCACCTCCTGGGTGGAGGGTGGTGCCGGATGGTCTGAGGCTGGGCTAGGCCCAGGGTTGAGGTCGATCGGGGGCCAGGCGGCCTCGTGGCGAGGTGTCCAAGATGGCGGCCCGGGCTGGGTGCATGGGCCGGCAGTGGATCGGACCCACGAGGTTATCATGTTCGAGGGCAGGGGTCCCTGAGGGGACGTAGGGCGTGCAATGGTGGTGTGTGGTGCTTGCGTGACTGGGCTCGGGCCTGGTCGAGCTGGGGGAGAGCGGCCCGTCATGTGGCCTGTCCAACACAAAATCATAAATGCATATATTGCAGAGGATAGATAGGGTCTGCAGTGGTTTGAATCAAACTACCATTACACCCTTGCTGAAAAAAGTGCCTGTAAGCAATTGGATTATGATTTGGGCTGGATGATTAGCCACTGCAAGGAATGATCACAACCATTATCAGGGTGAACCCTCAAAGTCACTGCTTGGAAGCTATATCACAGACCAGACCAGCTTAATTTAGGGCAATGAGTAAAATATTTATGCAGTACAAAAACAATAATAAAGTTCAAATGAAAAACAAAAATTCCACACCAAAATATTAAGCTAGAGTGTAATTTAAATCCAATAAGGGTAAATGTCAGTCAGTCAAAAATTTACTTTATTTGGTTTATCACAAACCATAAAGCATACATGTACAAAAATTCTGTTAAAATAACAACAGGTTAAAAGTTCATGTGGTTAAAATTTGTTTTTGCATTCATTAATTAAATACTTCCTCCCAGGCCTTATCTGTGGTCTGTTTCTATTTTTTGGAGCAAATTCTCTACAGAGTTCATGAATTTTACTCCGCGACATATTAGAATGTTTGAACCTGTTCCCATCCAACTGGTCACAGCTTGCCTGCAGGTGCGGATCTGTAGCATATTAAAAATAGGTTTCAATAAATACTTCCTTTTTTCTATGGAAGATTCACATGTGCACAGGAGGTGACACAAGGTCTCACTGTGGTAGTCACATAACCTTCAACTTCGTCCCTGATGCGTGCCTTTCCATGATGGGATCAAGTCTTTGGAGCAGTGGTCTCCCATTCTAAGGGCCATGAATTTTGTTTTTAAAGATAGCCGGAAGTGCGCTATGAGGTAGGCTTGAGGTTTTAATTGTTTATATGAATTTAAAATGGTCCATGCATGGCGCCGCTTGGCCAAAGTCTTTTTATCGTCTACCAAAGATAAGGGTAAATGGAGATTTAAAGTTTGAAGTAGAAATAGCACGAGAGAGTGGCAATGATAGTCAATGGTCGCGATAGACCGGTACCTTTTTTAAGACTGATCGCGATGGAGCGCAGGTTGGATACACCAACCAGGTTCGTCCTGGTCAAATAGTTTACCTTCTGACTTAATATGTGATGTCTCAATCCACTACAGGAGTGCATTTCTAAAGCCCCCAAGACCTTAGGGAGAGGCTCTTAGAGACTCACAAGGTGGCAGGTAGAGGATAACAAGAGGACGCAGTCCAGGTCAGCGGTGCAATTTCTGAAAAAGGCCTCTTGCCGCATATTGTCTCCCTGTAGCCACACACAAGATCAGCCAACTCACCCTTGGAGTTCACTTCTTTGCCCTGGGTTCATGAGAGAGCAGGTCAGTCCCTTGGAGCTCTCCTTAAGTCACAGACAGCAAGTCCAGCTCCTTCTTTTCCGCAGACCCAGAAGGTGTTCTCAAGTGGATGCCTGGAGAAGTTATATTTATGCCTGGTGTGAGCTAATGAGTGGGGTGACTCCTAGCTCTTTCCTAACCAATGGGGTAAAAGTTCCCAAGCCATAACCTACCTACATGTAAACAGGCCCAAAATATAATGTGTCTGCGCAAAGCCAAGATGGTGAAAGTCCTCGGCCAGACTCATGTTGGAATCTGATGGTTGACTGTGTGTAGGGCTGGTGTATTATTGTAATCCTAGTGTACTCCCAAACCTAAAACCAAAATCCAGAATGAGGAAGGCACTGTACACCAACACACTTAGAGACAGAAATCTGGTAGGACAAAAGTAGGGTCATCCAGGGAGCATGACACGGCCTGCCAGACACACACAGCGTTTTCCTTGCGGAAGCGAGCAGGGGTACCATCTGTTAGCAAAATAATTACAAACAGATGTCGCCAAAGCTCGCTCCCGCTAGGGAAACGCCAAACGTGCACGTGTTGCAATTGAAAGCAATGCAAAGCGTGCACGTTTTTGGGCAAAAAAGCTGATCAATTCCAAGAGGTCACCTCCTATGCTATGCATGCGCGCTGCGTAGACGAGATCTAAAAATTATATTTTATGTGCAAAACCATATCCACTTTTAATACTTCAGTATTTAATTCCTGCAGTTCATCAAAGTGCCGGATATTCGTATCCATTGCTCATGGAGCCTGTATGTAAGTTTTGAGTGGAACAAGGTTTTTCATCATGAACCATGTTTGGCATTGATGCAGCCCAGTGAGGGAAGGGAGGCTAAGTTGTTTGTAGCCTAGGCTCGTCAGTAGAGTTAAGGGCCAGTTTACCTTTGTGAAGCAAGTTCAGATACAGAGGAACAGAAACAGGATTCTAAGGAATGAGCTTTCTCTCATTAAAATAGAAGGATGCACTTCAGGGCCAGTGTTGATGTATGTCAACGGCTGGGTGACTCCTTTATTTTATTATTTTTCCTATTTTTTCAAATAGCTTTTTGTACATTGTATATGTCTTCAAAAACAAATACAAATATATGATACCATCACAATCTTGCCAAAGCCAGACATATTGGCAGCCTAGAGGCAGTTCGGTCTGTCTTGCCTCGTGTAACAAAAAAACTCCCTAAATAAATTATATTCTTGTATATACATACATAGAGGAGGTTTGAGTCCTCTCTGTCACATTTTGCTACACCCCCCCCCCTTCAGCCGCTTGCTCGCTTGCAGTGTGAATGACCATATTTTGTTTGATCGTATGTGCGTGTCCACCTAAACAAAAGTACATTACAATGCCAGGACAAAACTATTAAAAAAAAGTTGTTCTTATTTGAAAACAACAACTCTGTGCCATATACAGTCTGTATGACCTAGTGTCTTAACAAGGCGTACAACATTTTCCAGCCTCCAAGGAGTCATAGTGCACAGAGGCAGCACTCACAGCTCCACACATACTACATAAAGGTACAAACATTACAAACAGTCTTATGCTATTTGTATAGTTCTATGCCCTGAAATGGGGAAGCCTGGGCAGATCCCCCTAGATTACTCTCATTTTAACAAAGCTGAGCCAGCCTGTTGCTCTAGGTACTTACATTAAGTGCTCCCCATATCCCTCTGTCTGTCAAGTTCTGGTTGTAATGTGGAGTATCTCTTGGAATTCATGTTACGCAATGTAACATTATGAAGCTATCTCTTAGTCGTCAGTACAGGCCCCTTGAACCATGTTGACATCTCTCGCCGTTTAGCTACTAGTAGTACTAGACTAGCAGCAATCCGTCTAACCAGCCTGGGAACACCCGCTGCATAGCCCAGTAGCACTGTTGGCTTTTATTTCATAGCCTATGGTCTTAGCTGGGATTCTGAGCCCTGCCAATATTGTGGAGCCTGAAGTAGACTGCTCTAGCAACATTTATTTCTTATCTTGGTACATGTACCACATAGTCCGTGTCTCAGCAATGTTGCTATCACCACATGTTCGGTCAGCAAGGAGAGCGTAGGGTTATCCACAAGTGGGATTGCAGGTGAGTACTATTGCGCATTTCCAGATCTCTTTCATAGAATATAAAACACTCTCTTGGTAGAGGCCACTATATCAATGCTATCGCTCGGATATTATATGTATTTAAACTTGGCACTCTTCAGGAGGTCCCACTGTCTAGTAAGCCAATTTAAGCAACTAAAGGTGCCCTAAGGGGTGGTGGATAGTACTAATAAATTGCAAAGTGATCCTGTGCCCCCCAATAATAACATTTTAGATCAGGCACAGAAAATTCCTCTTTTTTCATAGGGCAGCGTCCTAACATCCAATTTCAGCCCGCCCTGTACCTGTTGGCCATCAATAATAAGTCTTGTCAGGGTCGCCTGAACAGCAGCAAGAAAATGACTGTGAAGGTGAAATGGAGATATTTGTGAACACAAACAAGAATTTAGACATGACTTCCATTTTGATCAGGGCTATTCTCCCTGCTATAGTGTGGGATAGCCATATCCATCTGTTTACCCAAGTGTTAATGTTATCAATAAGTGGCCTCTAATTGTCCCGAAGGACTATTTCCATTGTCTCATGAATCTGAAACCGGAGATGATCTAATCTGTAGTCCAGTGAAGTGGGTGCTCCAAATCTACGCGAGTTAACAAGAATATATTTGATTTATTTTTATTGCTGACTATAATCCATATTGTACAATTTATGTAAATCACATGTGATCAGTTAATTCCCGAGTGTTTAAAGAAGAACAGGATATCAGCAGCATCGTCAACAGTATTACCTGCCTGTTGGTGAAGGGTAATTTCCTGTGTGAGACTGATATGCTAGGGTATATTGCTATGTTATGCAGATTTGCAGAGCGTGCTATCACCCGAGAGGGAATCTTGGTGTTAAGCAGGTGTGAGTTTAGGTTCATCTATTGCCTAGTGGGACTATTTGAAACAACAGGTCCTCAGTTTCTTCCTGAATTGAAGAGGTGATAAGGAGGCTCTTATGTGTAGCTTGCAGGTTGTGCTCCACTTTAGAAGTGATGTAGGAGAAGGCTTAACTGCCGAATGTGGTTTTCTCCATGCGTGGGATATGTGCAGGTAAGAGTTTAGACGAGCGAAGGTGTCTGGAAGGTTTGTAAAAGCACATGCCATTGTTGAGGTATAAGTGGTCTTGGTACTGGGCATCTTGTCCATGAGGGAGAGAATGAGTTGCATGCCGTCAGTATAGAAGAGAACGTTGATATTGTGAAAGCGGATGATGCTGGCTATAGGGATCATGTATGCTTTGCAAAAGGTCAGACTCCGGGAGGATCTTTGTGACACCCCACAGATGAGGGTGCAGCAGTCCGAGGTGTACAGTGGCAGGCACTCTGACTGGGTCACTGGGTCCTTCCAGTCAGGAAGGAGCAGAACCATTGTAGTGTGTGTCCCTGGATTCCAATGTTATGTAGGCCTTGGATGATGATGATGGGGTGGGAGACAATCAAGTGCTTCGAAGGGGTCCAGGAGGATGAAGTCCGTTGTGTCTCCTCTATCCAAAATCATGCAGTTGTCATCCGTGGCATCGGTGATGTTAGTTTCCATGCTACAGTTGGATCTGAAACCAGACTGAGTGGTGTTGATTTGGTTTGACTTCTGCATTGGCCACCGAGGGGAAAGCTGTGCACTACGATAACATCAGGGCAGTTCTAGGTAGCCCTGAAGGACTTCTTGGCGTTGGCCGCAGTATGTTGGGTACTTGGAGGAAGCTTTCTGTCCTAACTCACTGTTTGCAGTCACGAGGCTAGCAGTCAGCCTCTCTCTCGCGTCTTAGAGGTATGTTCCGGTCTCAGACAAAGTGGCCTTCCTCCACAGGTCATCATACTGAGCAGACATATAAGCTAATATAATCCAGGGGGTGGCTGACCTGTTCCAGAAAGCTTGGCACAACGCAGAAGTCTTATGCTATATAACTGCAAATACAATACAGTGGCCTGCTTGTGCTGTATTTAGTTACGTTTCATACTGTCTACTGGCAGCCATATTGGTCAGTGAGCCGCCAGACTCAACCATGCATCTACATTGATTATTTTGGGTTCTGTGGGGTGCGGTTGGCAATAGCTCACGGTCATGTGGCTTGGATTTCATTCAGTGTGTATGTGGGGGGTAGCATGTTTAAGTTTACTTCTTCAGGACGTTAAATATATGTACTGCTGAGAGGTATGTCGGTACTGCTTAAATGCATGCACCCTTCAGGTGGCTAGCAAACACTCTATAACTATAGCGCTCGGAGCCTAACAAGTCGCAGGGGTTATCGCACCCCCTGCAGAGATCTGTGTGTAAGCTTAAGGCCACAGGCTCCATATCTCGTAAAGATAGCTTAGTGGTCAATATGCCTGCTGGTGAGGAGCTATGTGTGTCAATGCGGATCGTTGGTTCCTTGCAGAAATACAGCTCAAGGGGCTAATTCGATGTGGTTGTGTTACTAATAATGGGTTTGAAATCCTACAGGGCAGACCCCTCCTTTTACTGACCGTAAAAGATTACTTTAATACAAATTATTTAATTGCAAAGAGACAATACGTTACCATAAAGTTTGTGGTTTGTGCGCGGAGGCATTGTTTAGCATTAAGGCTACCCGCAAGCTGCCCTGGGGGGCCACCGTATTCGGATTAATTGCCAAACTGCCACTTTGGTATCACATTGAACTTTTGAGCTCGGGCTGGTAAGGCATTATAGACTTGTTGTAATGGCTGCCAAATGCGTTAGCACGGTCTTGAAAATGAACTAGTGCATATCCACACGGCCACTTGATATTAAAGCGCCAAAAAGACACCCGGTACGACAGGAGCGCAATATATAAATTATATCGGAAAGGCCAGGCTCTCTCTTGTTTACTGTTCAAAGCACATCCATCCATTTGTGTATATCAATAAAAACAGCCCAGAGTCGTACACCGATGCATTTATATTGCCATTGCCGAAAGCTCTCTGATGTCCGAGACCTCTTGGCTTTGCCAGTGCTTGTCTTTAGAGATAGCACATTCTTCAAAATCTGCAATGCTTTTATTGACTTCTTCCAATCCCTTAGGTTTTTGTCAAGCTGCTTCTTCATATAGTCCCTGTGGACTTTTATTGTGTCCTTTTACTCGCTAACTTGCTGTAGGTGGCTTTTAATTTCCAGTAGTAATGTTTGTATGTCAGTGCTGCCATGTATGCAGTCCGGGCTGGGTTCGGCTGGGTTCTGAGCCTCGCCTTTGTGCAGTGTTCCAGGATGCTAACATCAACTGCTCTTGTTTCCTCAAGTGTACACTGATGCTGCTTTTCTTTTTTTCTTTTATTGAGTTTAGCAATATTGCAACATTACAACTTCTTCCTACCTCCCTCCCCCCTACACCCCTCCCCACGCCACCATAGAAAGGAGAATGCTGCAGCAGTTGGACTTCCCCATCCGTTTGTAAACAGCATCTGGGAGGTATGCGTTGCACTTAAATGCAAGAGTTAAGTACGTCGCACCCTCACTCCCATTATGCGTTTAAATGTATATAAATGGACGCAAGCTCTCCAATCTGGTGAAGGAATGGTTGAAGGCCTGCAATTGCCTGGGTGACCCGACATCACAGGTGTAAATGGGCTACCGACTCACTTGCAGTCCTTGCTGTGGCTGGGCCTCGAAAGGCACCATCGGCCCAGCACCATCCGGGCCTTACATCCGTAACCAGCGGGCCAACAGAGTAGCACCTCCTCTCACCCGTCGCCAGTGGGTCTTCAGTCCTTTCACAACCTCAGCAAGATGTACAAACCGCTGGAGTAACAGCACTGTGTCATGCAGCCATGTTGGACATACTCCTGCCCCCAATGGACACCCCATCGCAACCGCCCAGCCGGCCATTTCTTTCCATTCTTTATCCCTTTTTAGGTTTATGGTCATAGTAATTTAATCCAAATCGTATATTTTAGTTGCATCAGGAAGAATTGTATTTTACTGGAATGTGCATTAAAAGTAAAACGGGTTTATGTACCTGGTCTAAGAGCATCAGCCTTGTGCAAAGCACTTTGACTGTTTTATTAAAATGATATACAATGGCTATTCATTTAAATGTTTAATGCAAGCATATGGCTGACACGTTTAGAAGGCAGCATGCTTTTTTTGGGGAGGTAAAATCTTACCATTTTTTTTTCAACACAGAAGCCTGCCAATGGCAAAGCTTGTGTGGGGGGAGGGGACTTAACTATCCAGCACTGCAGCCTAGTCTTCTAACCAGTTTTTACTCCATAGTGAATCTCACTACTTGCCCCCTATTTCTGAAGCCTGGGACCGACCTCTACAAGGAGGGAGCTCACCAGTGCGCCCTGGAATCTCTCCGACAAAAGTGCAAGAACATGATCAGTTCTTTTGAGCATGGCGTTGGGTTTGATCCTCTTGTGGTAGAGTCCTTAAGGCTCAGTCCAAACAAGAAAATGACTGTGAAGGTGAAATGGAGATATTTGTGAACACAAACAAGAATTTAGACATGGCTTCCATTTTGATCAGGGCTATTCTTCCTGCTATAGGCTGGGATAGCCACATCCATCTGCCCCCTAAATCCGTCTTTGGTGGCACAGATCAGTGTCCTCCTAAGGATGTTTTGGTGCACGCCATATTTTGTGAGCCCCTATTTGTAACCACCTCGAATGTTATTACTCATTGTCATCTAATTGAAGACCGAGTGATGCCAAACTTCCAGAAACTGGGTCACACAAAAACAGGTAAAATATGTTTTTTCTGGGGTCCCCAAAATCCTTAAGAGGACACTGGACAGAGACGGAGTCAGATACAGAGGGAGATAGATAGATAGGAGACGTTGGAACATAGAAATAAGTGAGCTAGAGAAAGGAAGAAACTTAACGTTTCTGGATGGTCGTGAAGACGGGGGGCCTGGGGTAGTGGCCCACTTTTCCCATGCCTTAAAATATCTCTGCAGAAGATACATGAGGCCCTGCTCACAGCAACGAGGCCATGCCTGTTCACGGCCTGCTCCAGTGCCCTGACCCGCTCTTAAGTGTTATGTGCCTGTTCCTGCTCAACTGATTCTTCCAGTGCTGCCAGCATCTATCTATTTCACCTAAGCCCCTTCCAGGGTCACTATGATAATATAATAACTTGTTTTTTTATTTTGATGTAAAATCTTACTGGCCAGTACGAGGGCTACAGTGATAAATGTGACATTCACTCCGTGGATGTAACCAAAAGGAACATTGATATGCACTCTGTGGGACTGCCCGAAACTACGGGGTTTTTGGGGGGTTGGATTAGGATCAAAAATAGGACTGGTAAAAATAGTGTCCCACATTTGCGGATTATGCCTTTCTGCAAAACACTGCTTCAGTGTTTTAGGTTTTATGGAAAGAAGGGGGGGGGGGAGTTATGGAAAAGAGTTTTCTTAACTTCAGGGAGGTTAAAAAAATGCAACTGTTGCCAGGACTCTTTGTGCACGTATTAGTTCACACTGGTGAACCACCCCGGAATATAAGTAAGTCAACTTCTGCTCAGGCCCCTCCCCTGCTCAATCTGCATACGTTAATGGGTCGGCCCAGTGATAGACTGAGAACGACACCTCCCTCTTGTTGGGTACAAGCATTTGCAATGCAATTGGTCTCACATTTGCCAGAGTTCAAGCTATTGGCATTGTAAATGACAATGCTTTTTATTTATCTGTTTTGGTAATTAACATTAAACAAGCACTGGCGTTGCCAATAGGTCTCGCAGTAGGAAAGTTGGAGCTATTGGTTTTGTAAATGACAAAGCCCTTTATGTATTTAAAATGATAACCAAAGTGAAAGGCATTGTTATTTGCAATTGTAATGGCTCCAACTGTCGTACTGCGAGACCTATTGGCAACGTGAGTGGTTTTTCGTGTGTGAGTGGCGTTGCCTGTGTGAGTGGCGTTGCCTGTGTGAGTGGCGTTGCCTGTGTGAGTGGCGTTGCCTGTGTGAGTGGCGTTGGCTGTGTGAGTGGCGTTGGCTGTGTGAGTGGCGTTGCCTGTGTGAGTGGCGTTGCCTGTGTGAGTGGCGTTGCGTAGTTGAGTGGCGTTGCGTAGTTGAGTGGCGTTGCGTAGTTGAGTGGCGTTGCGTAGTTGCGTGGCGTTGCGTAGTTGAGTGGCGTTGCGTAGTTGAGTGGCGTTGCGTAGTTGAGTGGCGTTGCGTAGTTGCGTGGCGTTGCGTAGTTGAGTGGCGTTGCGTGGTTGAGTGGCGTTGCATGTGTGTGTGAGTGGCGTTGCATGTGTGAGTGGCGTTGCATGTGTGAGTGGCGTTGCATGGTTGAGTGGCGTTGCATGGTTGCGTGGCGTTGCGTGGTTGAGTGGCGTTGCATGTGTGAGTGGCGTTGCATGTGTGAGTGGCGTTGCACGTGTAAGTGGCGTTGCACGTGTGAGTGGTGTTGCATGTGTGCGTAGTTGAGTGGCGTTGCGTAGTTGAGTGGCGTTGCGTGGTTGAGTGGCGTTGCATAGAGTGGCGTTGCATAGAGTGGCGTTGCGTAGTTGAGTGGCGTTGCGTAGTTGAGTGGCGTTGCGTAGTTGCGTGGCGTTGCGTAGTTGCGTTGTCAGAAGTAGTACCTGAATTTCCTGATTCCGCGGGAGCGAGTGGCCTGGACTTCTATGCTGAATATTTCCCAATTCCCAAACACCCCTAAACCCGGATTTCGCCGAGCCCAGGAATGGAAGGGAAAGGGGAAGTGGATAACGAACAACAAAGAGAGACTTCCACACTGGTGCCTTCTTCACGTCCTCTATGGATGAGGGACTGGTACACCTGTAACAATTAACAGAGATTTACTACAGTTCTAATAACCCTTGCCTGCCTCATGCTCTCTCCCAACCTCTCTTTTAGTACCTGTAGTTGTGTGGACTGAGCAACTCTCTTAATGGAATACTGAAGGCTTAATGTTCAAACAGTTGTACTCCAGTTGTCGTTAGAGTCTTTTATGAAGGCAAGAATAAAGGTGGTAAACTACAGTATTATCATATGCATACAAAAATACCCCAATTTACTTGTAGAAAATCTGCTCACACTGAAGTCTCAGACAGTCTTTCAGAAAGGACATCAAGTCGGAATGCAGGACTTCACTTGATAGATAGTTTCTGTGCAGTCTGTAGAAACCCTGACTCCAACTAAGCCTGAGGGGAGCTCTTCGGAAATAACGCTGCTTAACTGATGCTGAATTGACAGTCAATAGCAAGACATGGAAAACCTTACCGCTCTCAGAAGAAATAGCGGGAAGATAGTTCACCAGAGGACCGCCTCGGAATGCTACTCAGCGGAGCAGGAATGCGGGAAGCGGCTGAGTCTCCGTGAGAAGAGAAGGCG
Organism: Lissotriton vulgaris; assembly: GCF_964263255.1. Classification (NCBI taxonomy): domain Eukaryota; kingdom Metazoa; phylum Chordata; class Amphibia; order Caudata; family Salamandridae; genus Lissotriton; species Lissotriton vulgaris. The sequence goes on along the minus strand of NC_141698.1, from coordinate 271,913,893 downwards.
GGTACAGAACTGAGGAAATGGTGCGCCGATAACCGCTCGGCGAACTTCACAGGAATGCGGGAACTTGAGGGAGGCAGGAAATGCAGGCGGGCTTACGGGAACAGAATGCCTGCCAAAACTTGCCCTGAATTACTTTGAATAACCCCGTGTCAACCCGACAGCAAATGGGCCTGAATGGGGACAGAAAGAGTGGCGCTCGGAACGGAGCAACCAACCGCCGGGAAATTCCAGTTGAAGTGCGCAGATAGAACGCACTAGCCCATGAGATGGCGGACGGCTATCAACACTAGAACGCCAACCTAGTAATCAGCGCGGAACAACCAGGAAGCATGAGCCTGAGCTTGAAGCGCGCGCCAGATTGGGATTTGCCTAGCAGAGGGACATCGCACCTTGTAAGTAGGTGCATTGGGTGGTCGAACAGACGTAACCGGCCAGATCCTGACAGTACCCCCCACCAAAGCCCCCTCCCTAGGTTTCGAAGGATAACTCTTATGAAATTCCATGACCAACCTGGGAGCATGAACGTTGCAACTAGGTTCCCAAGACCTCTCCTCCGGACCATAACCCTTCCAATCCACTAAGTAGTAGACCTTTCCTCTTTTCAATTTGGAATCCAATATTCTCTTAACCTCAAACTCTTCAGAACTCTGCACAATGATTGGGGCAGGTGGTTTTACAAGTCTAAGATTTGGGGGGTTTCTTTTTATCAATGAGACGTGAAAAGTTGGGTGAATCTTCAGTGACTTAGGAAGGGCCACCCTAACACTCACTGGATTAACCATCCGAATGACTGCATAGGGACCCACAAATCTCGGTTGAAACTTTCGATTTCCCTTCAACCGCATGTGTCGAGTGGAAATCCAAACTTTTTCCCCAGGCTCAAAAATGGGACTTTCTCTTCGCTTCTTATCTGCCTGAGTCTTGTAAGCCTCCTTAGCCTTATGGAGATTAGAGGTTGCCCTCAGTAAAGATTGGCGCAATTCTTGCACCACCTCCTCAGCTGCCGGAACCTCAACCTCCTCCCGTCCCACTAACATATTGGGATGGCGACCTGAATTCAAATAGAACGGGGAGAAACCTGTAGCTGAATGGACAGAATTGTTATAGGAAAACTCTGCAGTACTCAACAAGGTAGGCCATTCCCCTTCCTGATCCATCAGATACATCCGAAGATATTGTTCAAGGTCCTGGTTGACTCTCTCGGTCTGTCCATCCGTTTCTGGATGGTAACTGGTGGACAAACGAGAGTCAACCCCCAATCCTTTGAGGAAGGACTTCCAGAATCGAGAAACAAATTGTGGACCTCGATCTGAAATAACCACCTTGGGGATCCCATGCAACCTGACTATGTGCTCAACAAACAGAGTGGCCAACTGGGGAGCAGTAGGAAGGGTTTTCAAAGGGATAAAATGGCTCATCTTGGAGAATTGGTCCACAACTACCCAAATCACAGAATAACCTTGACTAGAGGGCAAGTCAACAATGAAATCCATGGATATGGTGTGCCAGGGAGATGGGGCTACAGGTAAAGGCATAAGGAGACCCTGTGGGGATTGTCTCAAACTTTTACCCTTAACACAGGGCTCACAAGTAGCGATGTACTGTCTCACCTGAGTGTCCATGCCCGGCCAAAGGAAGGTTCTCTGAATTAACTCCAGTGTCTTCTTGGGACCCTTGTGACCTGCCAGCTGATGATCATGGAAGTGCTGAATGACTTCTCTTTGCAGTCTTTCACTGGGGACGAACATTTTTCCAAGTAAGAAGGGCTTCCCATCTTGAACTCTTCTATCTGGGCCTTCTACTTCCCAAGTTGCAAATTCAGTCTTGGCGAATTCCTCTCTAATCTGGTTCTCCAGTTTATCCTCAATTGTAATTGCCACAATCTTGTCTTCGGGAATGATGAATCCCTCCATCTTGGCTTGACCTTCTTCTCCCATACTCAGACGTGAAAGGGCGTCCGCCTTTCCATTCGCTGAACCAGGTTTGTAGGTCAAAACGAAGTCATAATCTGCAAAGAATAGTGACCACCGCAACTGTCTAGGAGTTAAGGTTCGTGCAGATTTCAAAAATTGCAGATTCCGATGATCCGTGAACACAGTGATGACATGCCTCGCTCCAAACAGATAATGCCTCCAGACCTTGAACGCCTCTTTTACGGCCAGAAGTTCCTTGTCGGCAATGGAATAGTTAATCTCAGCAGGAGATAATTTGCGAGAATGATAAGCCACTGGATGGAGTTGGCCAGTGTCTTTCTGGCGTTGCGACAGAATTCCTCCAATTGCCAAATTCGAGGCATCGGCTTCAATAAAAAACGGTTCCTTCAAATTTGGGTGTTGCAGAACTGGTGCGGTGACAAATGCTTCTTTTAAAAGCTGAAAGGCCTCTTCCGATTCTCGTTCCCAAATGAATTGTACATTCTTCTTTAGCAGACGAGTAATTGGACTAACCTTTTCGGAGAAATTCTGAATGAATCGCCGATAAAAATTGGCGAATCCCAAAAAACTCTGAATCTCCTTCACAGATCTAGGAGCAGGCCAGGACTTAATTGCCTGAAGTTTGGAATCATCCATTGATACCCCCTCAGGAGACAGGATGAAACCCAAAAACTCCACACTTGCCGAATGAAACACACACTTTTCCAGTTTAACATACAGATGATTCTCCAGCAGTCGTTCCAAAATTGCTCGTACATGGTTAACATGTTCCTCTAAGCTGTTTGAGAATATAAGGATATCATCTATGTAAACCACAGCTATGCGATCCAGAAACTCACGAAGCACATCATTCACAAAATGCTGAAAGGCTGCAGGGGCGTTACATAGCCCAAAGGGCATCACTTGGTATTCGAACAGCCCCAGCCTAGTTCGGAAGGCAGTCTTCCACTCCTCACCCTCTGCCATGCGCACCAAATGATAGGCCCCCCGTAAGTCCAATTTGGTATACACACAAGCGTCCTTCACCTGATCAAGGAGTTCAGAGATGAGGGGAAGAGGATAACGATTCTTCTTTGTGACCAGATTCAAGGCTCTATAATCGATGCAGGTTCTCAAGGTCCCATCCTTCTTAGGAATGAAAAATAAAGGTGATGACACAGGAGATTTTGAAGGTCGAATGAATCCGCAGGCCAAATTTTGTTCTATATAGTCTTTCAAATGAAGATTCTCTGGTTCTGATAATGCGTAGATCCGACTACATGGTAATGAAGCTCCAGGCTCCAATTCGATCCGACAATCGTAGTCCCGATGAGGTGGCAGTTTACGTGCTTCTTTTTCGTTGAAAACTTCCTTCAAATCTTGATATTCATCTGGAATGACGGGTAGTTCCAGAGCACAAACCATTTGGATTTGATTGACCAAGTTTTGTGACATCGTGGAACCTGTGGTTTCTGGAATTGCCTGAAAACAGTGCTCGCCACAATATTCTGAGTTCATCTTCACTGTGCGACGAGACCAGTCAATTTGAGGGTTATGATCGGTGAGCCAAGGCAAACCCAGGATGAGCTGAAACTGTGGTGCGTCGATCAGATTGAATCGGATGAAACTCTGATGTTCACCCGGGCCTACGACAGTTATCTCCTCTGTATCGTAAGCTATTGGCCCGGAAGACAAATTGGTGCCGTCCACAGCCCGAACTGGTTCTGGCCTTAACTTTTTTTCAAAATGAATTCCAATAGATCTGGCAAATTGAATGTCACAAAAATTTCCAGTTGCCCCCGAATCCACCATCACCGAAACCTCTTCCACATGAGACTTTCCAAATTGAATCTTACAAGACAAAATCAAATGCGGGGCTGCAGACTGCAGGGTATTGGCCAAAAACTGCGATTTTGGAGTTGTCTCTTCCTTCGCTCCCACCAGTGCAACTCCGTCTACTGGTGGAGCCTGTCTTTTACCCACGAACTATTCTTCGATTTCTTCGGACAATCTTTGACAAAGTGACCTGCTTGGCCACAATACATGCACAACTTGCCCAGACGCCTCTTTTCTCTTTCCTCCTGGGTAAGAGGTCCTCGTATTGTTCCAACCTGCATGGGTTCTTCGATAGAATGACTCAGACCATCTTGACTCTTGACAGATTCCGACCTAGCTCGGTCAAAACGCGGTGGAATAGTTCGAACATCTTTCCGACGTTCATTGCGTCTTTCCGCCTGCCTCTGATCTATCTGCAACACTAGATCAATTAGTTCTGATACCTCCGTAGGCCTCCTTGGAATCTGAGCCAAACCATCCTTCAATTCATCCTTTAATCCACGATAAAAGATAGCCGCTCTCTTCGCCTCTGGCCAACTAGTTTCTACAATCAATTTATTAAAGTGGGCCAGATAAGCCACTAGATCTCGGTTCCCCTGTTTTAACTCCAAAAGCTCATTATCTGTGGTTTGAGAAATAGTTCTTCGATCAAAAATGCGCAGAAATTCAGCCTTGAACTCCTCGAATTTGTACAACACCGGATCGTTGCAAGCCACCAACGGCAATGACCAAGCTGCAGCATCGCCACTCAGGTAGGACAGCACAAACGCCACCTTAGACTGGTCCTCTTTAAACAGGATGGGCTTGCATAGGAAGTGTAAGGAACATTGGGTAAGAAAAATCTGCGCCTTATGGGGATCACCCTGAAATCTCTCAGGAGGGGCTAAAGGGATAGTGGGGGACATGGCGTGTACGACCTGTGTGGTGAATTCTGACGAAGATGAGGGAGAGGGAGTGAAGGCTGGAGACTTGATACTACCAAAATCTGGACGTGGGCTTTCAGATAACTCCTCCAATCTCTGACGTAAATAACTAGTCTCCTGGTTTGACTTTCTCACCTCCTCCCTAGTCTCACTTAACTGTTTCTGTAACCCTTCAAGTACTGAGGCCAAAGCCTTAACATCTAACCCTTCTGCCATCTCGCTCAGTCGGAAGGCAATTGTAGGCACTTCAATCTGTCAGAAGTAGTACCTGAATTTCCTGATTCCGCGGGAGCGAGTGGCCTGGACTTCTATGCTGAATATTTCCCAATTCCCAAACACCCCTAAACCCGGATTTCGCCGAGCCCAGGAATGGAAGGGAAAGGGGAAGTGGATAACGAACAACAAAGAGAGACTTCCACACTGGTGCCTTCTTCACGTCCTCTATGGATGAGGGACTGGTACACCTGTAACAATTAACAGAGATTTACTACAGTTCTAATAACCCTTGCCTGCCTCATGCTCTCTCCCAACCTCTCTTTTAGTACCTGTAGTTGTGTGGACTGAGCAACTCTCTTAATGGAATACTGAAGGCTTAATGTTCAAACAGTTGTACTCCAGTTGTCGTTAGAGTCTTTTATGAAGGCAAGAATAAAGGTGGTAAACTACAGTATTATCATATGCATACAAAAATACCCCAATTTACTTGTAGAAAATCTGCTCACACTGAAGTCTCAGACAGTCTTTCAGAAAGGACATCAAGTCGGAATGCAGGACTTCACTTGATAGATAGTTTCTGTGCAGTCTGTAGAAACCCTGACTCCAACTAAGCCTGAGGGGAGCTCTTCGGAAATAACGCTGCTTAACTGATGCTGAATTGACAGTCAATAGCAAGACATGGAAAACCTTACCGCTCTCAGAAGAAATAGCGGGAAGATAGTTCACCAGAGGACCGCCTCGGAATGCTACTCAGCGGAGCAGGAATGCGGGAAGCGGCTGAGTCTCCGTGAGAAGAGAAGGCGGGTACAGAACTGAGGAAATGGTGCGCCGATAACCGCTCGGCGAACTTCACAGGAATGCGGGAACTTGAGGGAGGCAGGAAATGCAGGCGGGCTTACGGGAACAGAATGCCTGCCAAAACTTGCCCTGAATTACTTTGAATAACCCCGTGTCAACCCGACAGCAAATGGGCCTGAATGGGGACAGAAAGAGTGGCGCTCGGAACGGAGCAACCAACCGCCGGGAAATTCCAGTTGAAGTGCGCAGATAGAACGCACTAGCCCATGAGATGGCGGACGGCTATCAACACTAGAACGCCAACCTAGTAATCAGCGCGGAACAACCAGGAAGCATGAGCCTGAGCTTGAAGCGCGCGCCAGATTGGGATTTGCCTAGCAGAGGGACATCGCACCTTGTAAGTAGGTGCATTGGGTGGTCGAACAGACGTAACCGGCCAGATCCTGACATGCGTGGCGTTGCGTAGTTGAGTGGCGTTGCGTAGTTGAGTGGCGTTGCGTAGTTGAGTGGCGTTGCGTAGTTGCGTGGCGTTGCGTAGTTGCGTGGCGTTGCGTGGTTGAGTGGCGTTGCATGTGTGAGTGGCGTTGCATGTGTGCGTAGTTGAGTGGCGTTGCGTGGTTGAGTGGCGTTGCATGTGTGAGTGGCGTTGCATGTGTGAGTGGCGTTGCATGTGTGAGTGGCGTTGCATGTGTGAGTGCCGTTGCATGTGTGAGCGTTGCGTAGTTGAGTGGCGTTGCGTAGTTGAGTGGCGTTGCGTAGTTGAGTGGCGTTGCGTAGGTGAGTGGCGTTGCGTAGGTGAGTGGCGTTGCGTAGTTGAGTGGCGTTGCGTAGTTGAGTGGCGTTGCGTAGTTGCGTGGCGTTGCGTAGTTGCGTGGCGTTGCGTAGTTGCATGGCGTTGCGTAGTTGCGTGGCGTTGCGTAGCGTTGCGTAGTTGAGTGGTGTTGCGTGGCGTTGCGTGGTTGATTGGCGTTGCGTGGTTGAGTGGCGTTGCATGTGTGAGTGGCGTTGCATGTGTGAGTGGCGTTGCATGTGTGTGTGAGTGGCGTTGCATGTGTGAGTGAGTGGCGTTGCATCCGTGGCGTTGCGTAGTTGCGTGGCGTTGCGTAGTTGAGTGGCGTTGCGTGGTTGAGTGGCGTTGCGTGGTTGAGTGGCGTTGCGTGGTTGAGTGGCGTTGCATGTGTGTGTGAGTGGCGTTGCATGTGTGAGTGGCGTTGCATGTGTGAGTGGCGTTGCATGTGTGAGTGGCGTTGCATGGTTGAGTGGCGTTGCATGGTTGAGTGGCGTTGCATGGTTGAGTGGCGTTGCATGTGTCAGAGGCTAAATGTAGCACAGGGAGACCTCCAGCGGTAAGACTATCAAAAACAACTTAGAAAACATTTCACAGTATGAAGAGATCAAACTCATGAACGAGCGTGATACACCTCAGCTAAAAATCATGATAAATAACAACACACATTAGAAGTGAAACTGCAAGTACAGAAGGACCAGCTTTGCTTGTTTAAAACTCCCACTTCAGGCAGATGAGTGTAATGTGTAAAGCGTCTTGTGCACATGAGCAGATCGGAGTCTGGAAGCAAATACAAACTAGAGGAATGACTGAGGCGCATTGGTGTGAAGCACATCAAAGGGCTTCTCCTCCCCTAATTAGGTGAGGAGAAGCCTTTCCGGGAAACTGAAAGTACGGCCGGCCTGCGGCCGGCCATGAATAATTAGGGGAGGAGAAGCCCTTTGATGTGCTGGGCTGGCTGGCCCTGAATGCGCGTGCATGTTATCACGTGGTTCACGTGAACAGCATGAAAACCGCGGGGCTGAAAGCCCTTTGGTTTGAAGAGAAAATAGCCGACTTGAATTCTCCCCATTTCCCATTCCTGCGGAATGGTAAAGGCGAGACCTAAAAAGTAATTGTCATTTACAATGCCAATAGCTCAAACTCTTGTAAATGCGAGACCTATTTCACTTCAAAGAAATGGCCGCCATTGTCCTGGGCTACTTAGAAAGTGAAAGCGCCCATGGCGTGCTAAATTTTGTAGGAAAGCATGTCGTGCCTGCAGTAGGAGAAACTCATTAAAGAAAATCCTGCTTACAGACTAAATGAGACCTGTTGTGTAACAACAGAAGTGAAAGGGCCAGTCCTCATGGGAGGTTACAAATGAAGACATGGCGGTACTAAGGAGGAACTAACAAGCCTATTAACGAATCAGAAGCCAGCATTTACAAAGTACAATGAAACAAGCAAATGAAAAATATGAGCGGAGAGTGGGCGTAGCTTCAAGTCCATACTCAAATACAGCTTGCCTTGCAGAGAAGCTCATGCCCTGCCCTAGCTCGACCTCAAAAAGGAGGTAACTTAGGCTCAGCTGCCTCCAGAAAGGCCTTTGAAGCCCCCACTGGGCCGGTTGCAGCATCTAAACAGCACAGACAGCCCAAACAGCTACAAAACTGGCCGAAAAAGGACTCCCAGCTGCAACTCCGATACCGGCCCATTGCCTGAGTGCCCGCCTACCAATCCAACCCTGAGCTTCCGCGACATATAGGGCACCCCTTGGAGCAAGTATTGGGTGCCTCAGTCACCCTCACACTACAAGTGGTGTGCTGGGCATGTGGGTGATCAGACGATACCCACTTATATTCTGCAACACAGCCCTTACGGTGGCCAGAAGGGACCTTTACAGGTTTGGAGTAGCATGCGTACACCCCACTAAACTCAATGGGCTGCAACCTGGACTGCTGCACGCAGGCGAGGGAACAATACATTAAGCCATAGGTTCCCCGAAGAAACATGGAACCATTTGGTGGGGCCCATGAGAGGAACTAACGAGAGACGTATGGTTGGAGGGGGTTATACTGGACGGAACCTTATTATATGTATGGGGAATGGGCCCGTTAAGGACTGAGTTGCTGCCCCGTTTAACCTCTCTAGACATTGGACACGGGGTAGGAAGAGGGTTGGTCTTGTGGAAAGGATATGTTCTTGAGTTGCGTGACTTAATTTACGCTGTAATTGTCTCGGACTCTCTATTATTGTGCTGCAAATATATATATATATATATATATATATATATATATATATATATTGTATTATGACCTGCAAATGATGTTTAGACTCCAACTAATCAGTTGTTTCTGTCCCTTCAATTCGAAGGCTAGAATCTGAGCACAATTTTACAATCTAGCGGTGATTGTAATCATCCATTGAAGTTTCCCGAATATTCCAAGATATGCCGCACAAATTAAGTGTTTACTTTGATGGGGTTTTCGCTGGTTTCTTTGAAATAATAGCAAGAAAGTGTTTTAAAATAAGTAAGACGGTGATCTACATTTACCTGTACAAAGCGAACGTAGTTATTTTTGGACTACCCATATATTGTCAGCATAATCATATTTGTGCATGTTGCATCATAATACCTTTGGTAGCTTCAGTAAGTCCACTACATTGATGTGGCAAGTATTTTGTATTTCACTGTGGGTGTATTTCACTGTATGTGTAGTTCACTGTATTAGTTGCAAAATTCTTTTAAAACATGCTGTATTTTATCTATGTCTATGATTGAGACATTTTAAATTGAGCTGGAAAAACCACGCTTTCCAGATTGACAAAGGCTGCAGGGGTACCGAAACACGTCTCTCCTGGTTTCTAGGTCGAGGGAGGCCTGACTGAATCAATAAAGAATCCTTAATCCTGCAGCCCTTGTGTGCGTGCTCTCTTCCGTTAGGAGTACGTTTTTTTTCTGATATATATTGTTTTTTTGTTTTAATATATATATGTATTTTATATATTAAAAAAATACCTTTACCCAGGTCAGTGGACCTTGATTTATCGGCCTCACAGAAATGTTAGGTTGAATTCGACTCCTTTGTACTTTCCAACATACCTGCTGTTGTAGTGGGGCATAGAAGCAGGTGCTTTGACCCACTGAGAAACATTGTCTATCGGCCTTCATTCATAGTTCGCGTTCATTTGTGTTCTGCGTTCTTTCCATATTTCAGCACTTCGGATGTAAGTGATACAAACGCTTGTATAAATCCTTGTTCCTGTGTTTCCATTCCGCACTAGAACGCTAAAGGAAAACAGGATAAGGTTCCTCAGACGTCTAGCGGTTACTTTTGTGTTGATTTGTTTTCTTTAGAGGGCTGGAGAATAGGTTGGGATCCAATGTTCTCCCACCTATCTCTTTCAGGCCTCGCCATTACAATGGACACCGATCCCTTTTTGTCGCTAATAACCGGGCTCCGTCTGTTCACGTGAGCCCCCCGGTGCGCGCGCCTTTCATCTCGTGCCCGGTGCGCCAGCCGTGCCCTCGCGCGCTTCTGGCAGAGGCCTGGGCTCCATGGAAACTGATCCGGGTACCTCTTTGTCCGGGCGCACGGAGCGTCAGCTGAGGTATCCCGTGGTGCCTTTCTCCACGTGGTGAGGGTGAGAGTTAACTTTTGGAGATGCGAAGAAGACTTTTGCTTCAAGTGAATAGTATCTCGCGCATCAGTCGTACATTGGTTGGGATAGTTCTGTTTGACATTTCTTTGGCGAAGTTGTCGTTTTTGAAATAATTGCACTTTTGCCGTCGGCTGAATCAATCTTTTAGGGTTGGAGGTCTCAGAGCTGTGTTTAAGGATCATTCAACATTTTTGTTATGGACACGTCTATCTGAAGCAGGTTGTGATACAGTCATCTTTTTCAACCTAGGTAGTTTGACGTCATTTCTTTTTTTATTACCACGTTATTTTCACCACTAGCTGAAAGGTGAGCAATGGACGCCTGCGTTTGCCCGCACACTCACGTCAACGTCCTTGGGCACACGCACCCAAGGACGCCAAGCTCACTGCAGACAAGGGCGCAGCTTGCATGCCTTAGGGAAATGGTCCTTGCAACTGCTCTTGTAATGGTAAGAAAACATCAATGATCAGGCTTCAATGGCCTCCACATGCCTCGCGGCCCGGTGCCACTGCACCTCCTGCACCACTGGTAGCTGCGTTCCTGACCACGGAACCATCCCGGCCCCATGGCAGGGGGAGAGGGGGGCATTATCCAGTGTGATGCATCCTTAAATCATAAAAACACAACCAGATACAAGGCCTCTTTGGGTGCAGTAAACGAAAACCCTACAACCATAAAGGAATTGCACATTCTGAGGCCATGCAAGGGGTAGACAAAAGCCACACAAATGCACTTGACATATTAGAGTTGTGAGCCACATTTCGGATTAATCCCATGCTAGAAGGAGGTCAGATTGCTAGATTGGCCTTTGGATCTCAAAATGGCAACAGAGAGGTTTGCAGGGCGACCACTGCTCCATTTATTACTGACTCGGCATATCCATTTCCCAATCAGATATACTATGTCTTATTACCATACAAGTCTGGCTTCAGCCTGGGGGTGGAAGATTCAGCTTTTTTAGCGTTAGGGTGTTGCCTCCGCTTCTGTCCAAGTCGAATGGCACATCAAATGTTCATTGCTTTGTGCGACTGGGGTAAGAATATGGGAACACTTTGGTTGCAAAAAGTATTCTCCAATGGGCAAAGAAACTTCAACTGGAGCAGAACACAGCTGCTTGTGTGCCACATTGCATTTAGTCACTAAGAGCGTGTAAACCCTATCCTCAATGACGTACCGTGGTACAGAGTGAGATCACAAGTGAATTCACAACCTGCTTCGTGGCACTGCTGGGGTGGGTCCTGAATGCCTACATAACTGAATTCCTCTCTTAACCCCTTCCACACTCATGACGAGCTGGGCTCGTCATGGTGTAGCCTCCTCGCACACTGATGACGAGCCCAGCTCGTCATAAAACAATGTAAATCTGAAAAGTTCAGCACCGGGGGGGGAATGGGTGCAGCGGCGATGGTGTTAAAAGCAAGGATCTGTGTCATGGGATGCACAGGGAGCAACAGAAAAAGAGATGAGTGTAATGCTTGAATTCATCTCAGCCACTGTTCGTTATGCAGGCCGTGTCCCTGTGCATCATGTTTGTGTTATCTTGCCAGTATGCCACTCCAGACAGAACTCATCCATGTGGAATTCATTCCTGTTTATACTCTGCTTCTTTAAGGTGGCCTGCTTTATTGACCTGAGGATTTACAATTAATCCCTGAGTGGCTGCACCTTTTTGACTATTGTTCCAAGGATATGGAATGTAAAGGAAACCAGGAATGCAGCAAGTGTTCGCTATTTCTTACCCATGGGGTGGCTGCAATTTTTCTGCATGACTTTCCCATGAGCCTTGGGGGCTGATCGAGAGTCCTGGTGGGAAGTGCTAGATTCCTTTTCTGCTTTCCCAATCACTCAGTTTGATTGTAAGTGCTGTTAGTGCCTACATTGAGCAAAACATGGCCATTTCCCAAGGTGTCACCTTCACATGAAGTATGTCATGGTGTGCATCTTCTTCGTGCATAGTTGAACCTAATGCATTCAGTATCACCATGCGCCTTACGCTGATCCCTCGTAGCACTTTCTTTTTTTCTTTAAATATGTTTATTTTCATTTAAGTGAAACAACACCCTAAGGTGCAAGCTTTTGTACACACGAATAACAACAGTCTGGACATGTTGATTCTATAATATTCGAGTGGGCCACAGCTGGCGATTTATCCATAAAGGCTTCATATAAAAAATATACAGTGGGTTAGCAATCTGTATCACCCAATCCAGGCCCCTGCTGATAACAAAAATATACACATTATGAAAGAAACAGAAAAGGGGAAGGGGGGCCTTACAGATAACTGTACAACATCAAGTGTTTTTAAAATACTCCAAACAGAAGGCAGGGTGGGAAAAGGAAAAAGCCAAGAAGGAGAAAGGGAAGCAACAGTCAAATCAGTGTAGGGATCACTCGTGTCTGCTAAGTCAAGCAGAACAATGAGAAACTCTGGTACAGTGGCCGTGGGGGTGTATGACCCAGTGGTTACCTCGCAGCTTGCAGGGGACCCCACACACAAACACACACACACACAAACACAGTGGAATCATGAAGCCTCATGGAAGCATGAAATCGGGGCCTGGGGAAGATGACAGCCCCTGTACAACCACCCACTTTCCAGTTCAGGATGGGGAAGGCAGTAGCAATCCACCCCACCACCCCACTCAGTGCCCATCTTCCCCCTCAAGTCTGTCTCCCTGGGAGACCCTTCCATCTCCTTCAGCTGGTCCCTCTGGTCTCTCAGCCTCCCCTTCAGACTCTCCCACCGGGTGTTCTCAGGCTGGTTATCGGGCATTGCATCACCCCACGGGCTTCCTCCCTAATCAAAGCTTGCTCCTCAGCCCTAGCCCATGGTAACATCCTTCGTCCAAGTCCCCACCATTGGCCCACTCGCAAACTTCCAGCCATTGGTATCCGCCTCTTGGCCAACACCCTCATAGCACTTGCTTGTATGTATGATGTTCTAGATCTGCATACCCTGGACTGAGTAATCAATTGGAACCGAAAGTCCTAAGATTTTATTGTGTTCATGTTTTTCTGCACATATTGGCAATTTCATTTATAATGTTGAGTGAATTTTCTGTGTATATTGTGGAATTAACATCTGCTCATACTGACTCTCCTTCTCTTGCCCTAGTAGCTCACACAAAGTATTGATGTAACCTCTCTGCTTCCATCCCATCATGGGTGAGGCACCTCCCTGATGTCTCAGTAGCTCCCAGAAGTGTCTCACTCCTACTCTGAGGAGGTAACTCAATAAACAGTGATGCAAGAACTAGTCTTACAAACAGGTGTGGGCATGATTTCCCCTTAGGCTGAGTGTCAGGAGGTGCCTGTGCCTCCTGGTTGGGAAATACAAAGGTTCTGGCAATAGCTGATGACCAGTGTCCGAAGGAAAGGAATCCTTTTAGGAATCTAAGCTTTTCCCCATGCATTGTAACTCCCCCACTGCGTTTATATCCTGTATCGGTGCCTTGCTGCTCATCATCCACTTACGGTCCACCAAGAAGCCGTGGCGCTGGCAGCTCCTCCTCATCATCTGTACCTACATGTGCCTTGCAGAGATAGGCTGGTTCGTCAAAAGAGGCTTTGTGAATCGCCCCATCGGTGGTTCACCGAGGCCTACAGACTTCCTGCAGATTGGAGGTCCATCTCTTATGGGATGATGTCAAGTCCCTGACACACATGCCCTGTCTGGCAGAACAGCCCTGCAAGGTGTCCCACGGGCAGGTTCCACAAGCACTCACTCCTCTATTCACTTTGGAGACAAACTCTTGATTAAAACTGACCTCTAACTACTGGAAAGTTGAGCTAGTCCATGAAAAACAGCAGCTACACTCCTCCAAGAACCCATTGCGACATCAACTCTTGCATCATTTTTTCTTCTCAAATGAGATAAAATGCTAGCATCCTCCCAGCCCCCAATCACGTTGCTTTTATGGTGCTCAGCTAACTGTTTACCTTCTGTAGTTCCCCAGCTCATGTGTACCCGCTTTCGCGTACCTGTTGGAAACTTAGCCTGCCTGAATGACTAAGGTAAGGAGATAAGAGATTGGTCGGGGTGCAGGAAGGGTGGAGAAGAATAGAAAGAAGACAGAGAGAGAACATTTTTAAAGCCAGTACTGGAGGTCTTGACATGATGTAAGTCTTGACATGATGTAAGTTGGAACATTGCCTCTTTATTCAGCTGGCTGCTCCTGTGAACAAGTGCCAGATCTCCTGAAACAGATGGTGAAGAAACAGGACTGTCCCTCAAATCTGGATATTCTAGCCACAGATCTTTCTCCCCAGGTCAGTCTGTGTGCTTCATCTTGGCACCGAAGCCATCGAAAGACACTTCTCTTGAGTCTGGTAGTCCCTGACCTCCCCCTTCCTACACCAGAAGACAATATTTTATTAGAAAATATATATATTTCCCAGGTGTAAGACTATCGAGGTCTATATAGCCTCCAACTCAGGGCTCGACTCGAAGGAAGACCTGGATGGACACTGTCTACACTGCTGCAAAGCTGGCCATTTTCAGAGGAGTGCCACGCTCCTTTGCTGCTGCTCCCGGGATTCACAGACCTGCTGAGCTTGTCCTTGTATTATTTTCTGACACCGGGACACTTTCAGCAGAGCCTGCACGGTGTCTGCTTTTGTTCCAAGCAGCAGTGGGCAGGTGGAGAAGGGGCTGATCAGATTCCATCTTCGCCCATAACAAAAGCAGGAGTTAAGGAGCCATCAGGCCTTCTTTTCTTGGAGTCTCCTGGCCAGATTTAAGGGGCCATTAAGCCTCTTTTTGTTGGAGTATCCTGGCTGGGAGCTTTGGGAAGCCTCACACCTAAATGCAGTGGAGGGGAAACAGAGGCTCGCATCTTATCACTTCACAGGTACTTAAGAGAGGCATGCTAACTTTGTTCATTCCCTGTATATAAGAGATATGCGTGCGCTGCAAGAATGTCAGATGTGTTGGTCGCCCCGGTATTTACACAAATAATTTAAATACCACTATTTTGTTTTATTTCTTTTATAGGGCTTTAGCCCTACTCCTCTAACTGCAGGGGGTCCGAGCGCTTAACATCACACGTACAGATTATACTTTGACAATAAATCATATGTGTGTACATCATTAGAAAGGATGTGTTACATAAGACAGTGAGGGTTACAAGGTGTAGGAGCCACATGTCGTTCATTCCTCACTGTACTATATTAGAAGGATTACAATCTATGAACTGCAAGTAGCAAAAGGAACTCTGTTTTAAAGGCATTAACTCACTTACCCATTTTCATAAAATAAAAATCGGTCATCTGCGTGTTACATAATGTGCTTTGCAGGAGAAATATTAACCCTCTATGCGACTTTGATTCAAAACTGGGACTAGGCAAAACACAGATCTTTCCAGCAAATACGCTATCCTCCAGAGTTATCTTACCATTATTATTTTTATTCCCTGAGATTTACTGGGCACACAAAGATCCCTGCAGGAGGTGCCTTACCCCCATAAGATATTTTAAAATACAGACATTGCAACCAATTAAGCAGAACAGATTTGCTGCCTTGTTTCTCCTTGTTGCCCATTCTTTGTGGTAGGGTTTAAAAAATATAAATGAATAAGTTGAGGTCCAAATGTTGCGTCTGGCTTGCGACAGTATTTTGTCACAACCCTCAATGCAAAATCTAATTTGCTAAATATTGTAATGTGCTCAAATGTACTCAATAGACCTCCTAAACATATGTACGGTTTTTAGATCTGATGTCACTTCTTGTGATGCTTACATGCGATGTCACGGTCTGTGATGTCACATGTGGTGATGTCACTTCCTGTGATGTCAGGCCCTGTGATTTGCCATTCTGCCTAACTTGGTGAGTCCCCCCTCCCCCTCTTTTTTAGGGCTAGAACCCTGCTCCAACTATGCTTGTGCTGGACAAGTACCTATACACACACTACATACATGCAGAGACCAAGGCTGGCCAGGAGGGTGTCTGTGGTCCAGCGAGCCTTACTGCCGCCCAGTGAGTGACACTGTGCTTCAGGATGTGATAGCCGCACCTGACTGAGTGATCAGGTGCTCCAATGCAAATCACTCAGTTCAGAGAATATGCCAATGCCCCAAGGAGAGAGGCAGGCCCGGCGAGTAACGGCACCAGGTGGAGGGAGGGAGAGACTGCAACTTAATGAATGAGACTGTGTTCAAGCCCGTGGGACTGCCATCTAATTAGTGAAACTGCGTTCTATTGTGTGAGATTCCTTGTCCTTCGGTGAGACTTGAGACGCCAGCCTTGAAGTGGGCACTTACCACAAACTCTCTGTTTTCATTGTGATCCTCCTGTTATTATTAGCTAGGATTGAGGGAACGTGTAATTGGGTCGGAGCATTTCTAATTCAAACGTGTCCCGCTTCTCTCTAGGGGTCTGCTTCTGTAAGGCAGAGGCTCAGTTTATGTTCCACTTGAACATTTTCTTTCAGGGACCTTCTCAACAAGAGCCGCCAGCGCCACATCCTTCCCTAGCCCCATCCGGCCCTTGCTGCTGCCTCTAGCCCTTCTAGTTCCAAGAAATGTGATAAACTAGCATGATCGATGAACCAAAAATCACATTTATTGTTGCTGTGAGGCAGATTCTTGGCCCGGGCTCCTGGCACGGGTGGATACTCTAAAGCGATGAGGTCAGAGGTCACTGATAACGCAGTAAACAAAACCACGTGTAGCCAAGCGGACGATTCACATTGTGAAGCTGCATGTACCAGGCGCCAAAACCTCTAACCGCCCTCCGACAAAAAGATGCACTCCTTCGCATTTCACAGCCTGTCCAGCTGCTGTGGGTATTTCTACCATAACATTCTTTAGCGAGCTCTGGACACCGCTAGTGGGAAGCCAATGAGATAGCTCAGTGGGTTATGCGTGCGTTAGTTTCATGTAGGTTTGAATCCTAAAACCGATTCAACCTTTCAACCTACACTACTGCCAATGTAAGGGATTAACGCCTATTATTTTAACTCCGACCCCTTTCGGTCAGGGATTGATGCGGTATTCGTTGGTGGGATCATTATTCTTATTTTTATTGCTTACAACCTCCCTAATTTGTTCTTTTTTTTTGCATTTTCATATAGCGCTAACTCAACTCGAACGTATTGGGGAACTTTACATGAACACCAGTGCAATTGCACAAGGATACATTAATTTTTTTGTGGTATGCACTGGAGAGGGAGTGATTTGCCCAGGATCACAGGATGTTGAGCCCACGCTTAGACTCGAACCTAGTTCCCCAGTTCCAAATTTGGCAGCTCTGACCCTTGCCACATTTCTTAAACAGTAGCCACCTGGGAACGAGATAGAACTAAAAGATGCCCTAAGTAGTTTACTCTGACAGACCTCTTTTGTAAGGCTTCATTTTATGTTTTAGAGAACACATTTGTAGCTGAAATTTCTGCATTTTGCATAGCACACCACGTCAAATGGGTACCGTGTGTGTCTTTGTGAACTCATACACGTGAAACCAACAGACGATTACAATGCAAGTTAAAGGTACCATTTGCATTACCAAAAGGAAAAAAAATATTCACGTTAGTGATGGGTTAAGGAGTTTTTAGGTCTCTTCTGAGACAGCGCATGCGCTGTTGCTTGCATGATATTTTGTTTAGTTAAGAGGGGCTTAGAGCCTTCCCATTGCTTACCATTGGTTGGCTTCATTGTCACTCTAATTTCCTTGCTTCTCTTTGGTCAGCGCGTGGCAGCTTCACTTCCTCTTAGTTTGTTTATCCCTCGCCTGGAGCATGGATACTGCTTCCTTGAACAGTGTCTGTCCTTCCACTGCTCTCGCTTCCAGACATACTTTTTTATTTAGTGTGCCGAGTCCCTCCCTTTTTGTTGCTTGCCCATGTCCCTTCGACCCCTCCTGCTTTGTTGCTTGCCCCTCACTTCCTGCTTTGTTATGTTATGTTATGTTAAAATCAATTTATAAAGCGCTCGTACGCCCGTGGGCTTCATGGCGCTATAGAAGAGGTGAGGGATCAGTCCAACATAACACCGAGCTAATAGTGGCTTAATGGTAAGCTTGAGAGAACAGCCATGTTTTTAATCCTTTACGAAAGGTGAGTAAGTCCTTGCTCTGCCTGATCGGTAAGGGAATGGAATTCCAAAGTAAGGCTGCTAGATGGCGGAAGCAGCTACCTCCCTGTCGCTTCCTTTTAAAGCGAGACACCTCCAGTAAGGATTTTTGAGCAGAGCGCAGACTTCTGGTAGGTGTATATTTAGAGATCAGGCTACAAATAAAGGCAGGGCCTTTCTCTTGTGTGGCTTTGAAGATGATGCAGCCAGTTTTAAAGGCTATACGCTGGGGAATGGGAAGCCAGTGTAGTTTTTCGAGTCCTGATTTGATAGAGGACCATTTTGGCTGATGTAGGATAAGTCTGGCCGCCTGGTTCTGGACTAGTTGGAGTCTCTTCAACAGGCCCGCTGGAAGTCCCAGATAGACACTGTTGGAGTAATCCAGACGGGACATGACTAAGGCCATAATGACCTGGGTTAAGGCAGACTGAGTGAGAAGGTGAGCAATTTTTTTTATTTTCCTCATTTGGAAAAAGCTTGCTGAGACCGTGGCGCCCACCTGAGTTTTTAAGGACAGGTCCGATTGGAGCGTGATGCCTAAGCTCTTTACAGCAGTGGACTTTTCAGGGGGTATGCCCAGGTCTGCAGGCCAGAAGTTCACACTCCAGCTGGATAAACTATTCCCGGGCAAAAGTAATTCTGTTTTGCCCGGGTTGAGTTTTAGATGGTTTTCGTTCATCCAGCATTGGATGTGTTTCATGGTGTTCTGAAATTCGGACACAGCGTCAGGGATATTGAGATGAAATAATAGCTGTAAGTCATCCGCGTAGTTAAACACCGTGACTTTAAATTTCTTAAGGGAATGAAGAAGAGGGCGTAAATAAAGATTAAATAATAAGGGGGATAATGACGACCCCTGCGGAACTCCGCAGGTGGACATATGCCTGGTGCCTATGAAGCTGCCCAGTTGGATTGCCTGCGTCCGACCCTCAATAAAAGAAGAAATCCAACTCAGCGCTGGTCCTCTCAGGCCGGCCTGTTCGACACGGTTGATCAGAATGTCATAGTCAACCGTGTCGAACGCCGCCGAGAGGTCAAGCAGCACCAGGGCTTGATGCAGATCAGCATCCGCGCTAGCTCTAAGGTTGTCCTGGACCGCCAGGATCACCGCCTCTGTTGAGTGACCCGGGCGGAATCCCGCTTGATTAGGTTCCAAATAGTTGGTGGTCTCGATGAAATTGGAGACACTCTTAGAGACATGGGCCTCCAGCACTTTTGAGAGGTAGGGCAACAGGGAAATAGGTCTATAGTTGGTTAAATCCAATGGGTCCTTCCCTTGTTTTTTCACCAGAGGTATAAGGAGGGCTTTTTTGAAATCTGCGGGGACTCTACCTTGTCTCAGAGACTCATTGAGAATAGGCAAAAGTGCATGTGGAAGGGATAGGCCTAATTCTCTAAAAATAGAAGGAGGGCAGATGTCGTTGGGTGAACCTGATTTGACCCGTAGAAGGAGTTCCGACAATTGTATGGAATCGATCAGGGGAATGAGGTCTAAGGTCTCTGGGTTCATATATGTGTCCTCAGTGATGTTATTGGCAGAGTGTGATGGTATACTTTGTTTAATGGTAATGATTTTGTTGATGAAGTAATCATTCAAATCATCACATAAAGCTTGAGATTGTACGATAGGTAGTGATGTACGCTCATCGTTGCAGAGGTCGTTCACTCTTCTAAAGATATCTTTAGTTTGGTTCTGAGATTTCAGAATTATACCTGAAAAATAGTCGGTCTTCTTCTGGAGGATGGTTTTTTGGTAGAGGCGGCGACTCAAGCAATAAGCCTCTTTATCTTGTGAAAGATAATTCCTGCGCCAAATTCTCTCTTTTTGCCTGACCTCTAGTTTAAGTTGTTTAAGGTCCGCAGTGAACCATTTGTGGGCCTCTTTGTCGCGTGAGCGGGAAAATTTTACATTGGGAGCATGAATATTTGCAGCGCTTTGGATCCAGGAAAAGAGCGCCTTATGGATGTCATCTACGTCCCCCATGTCGTCAAATGGTGGCAGGGTAGAGACCAGGGTATCCAGAAAGGCAGAAGGATCTATCGCCCCCCATTTGCGAGTTTCCCCTCCAGTCTGAGGAGGAGTCTGGTGTTGTCTCCTTATTTGAAGGGAAAAATGAACAAAATGGTGGTCTGACCAAATGCAGGGTTGAATCGAGATGGATGATAGAGGGAGATTATGCGACCATAGTTGGTCGAGGTGGTGGCCTTTCTCATGAGTGGGGGACTGTATGAATTGGATCATATTGATGTCGGTGAGTAGGTCATACAATTCTCTTGCTTGGGTATCAGTGTCCAGGTTGTCAAACCACAGGTTAAAGTCTCCGATAAGGATGGTATGAGGGTATTTCAATGTGATTGACGCTAATTGTTCGGCGAGTCCTGAGGGGAAGGCGGGCATAGTTTGTGGGGGACGGTAAAGTAAAACCAGGGCTATGGCGCCTTTCTCTGTATCGGTTTTTATGACTAAATTTTCGGTGCCAGGTAGCAGCAGGGACGGGCGACTAACAAAATGATGTTTTTTGTTAATGATGGCCGCCACTCCCCCTCCGGCTTTACCTGGAGCACGATTTGCTGCCAAAATATAATAATCTGATGGGAGTGAGGCCAGTATATCGGGCTGTGAGTTCTCAGTAAGCCAGGTCTCAGTAAGTAGCAACAGGTCAGGTTTCTGCGAAGTAAGTAACAGAAATATATCCAGCTGATGCCTCACCAGCGATCTAGTATTAAGATAGATACAGTCCAAATTAAACAGAGGTGGGTTAGGGCTAGTAGGGGACTCCGTTGAGCCCATTCTGCGCTTGTAATTCGGTCCGGGTGGTAAACAAACCTGGGAGATACCTAGATCGCTCAGGCGTTTAAGCGTGTGGCAAGGAAGTAGAGGACAAAGGAACGCTGGAGGTCTGAGGGATAAAAGTTCCTGGGTATTGTAAGTGTGGGGAGGGGAACGGGCAGAGTGACATGGCCCTGGTCCCGTGCGGTCACGGACGGGCACAGACGGGCTTGCCTTTGGCGCGCCTTCGGTGCGCTAACGGCGCGCCCGCTGCTCCCGTCCGCTGCGCGACCGGGGTAGACACATTGTAAATAGAGGAAATAACCGGAAGGGGCGTGGCCTGTAGGTGGTGGGCGTGGCCTATGTGCTCTGGGGAATGGCGGCGAGAGAGTGGTAATTCGCGGCAGCGCTCGATTCAGCTGCGCGAGAGTGTCCAGAGCATGGGTGTCAAGGAATACTGGTGGCCAGGATAATGAGAGCAGGTAAATGCAACCACAATTTCTAAACACACAAAGGTAAAATAAACAGTAGCGTCCTCCCGGCTGAGCCTCAGGAGATAGAGTGTACCTCTGGCAGGCGCTCGTGAACAACGCGCCTATATGCCTTCGGTAGGGGGCGTGGCTTACAGATAGTGGGCGTGGCCTGCGGCCTCGAGAAAATCGAAACAGACAGGTGCCCAAGTGAGATCAGGAAGTTAAAATATGTTCAAATGAACAATTAAAATCAAAAGTTTACTGCAACACAAGCGTTCTCCCGGCTGCGCCTCAGGAGAGATGACTGCCTCTGGCAACGCTAGTAATCAGCGAGGGGAAGCCTTCGGCGGGGGGCGTGGCCTGTAGGTGGTGGGCGTGGCCTATGTGCTCTGGGGAATGGCGGCGAGAGAGTGGTAATTCGCGGCAGCGCTCGATTCAGCTGCGCGAGAGTGTCCAGAGCATGGGTGTCAAGGAATACTGGTGGCCAGGATAATGAGAGCAGGTAAATGCAACCACAATTCCTAAACACACAAAGGTAAAATAAACAGTAGCGTTCTCCCGGCTGAGCCTCAGGAGATAGAGTGTACCCTGTTTGCCCTGTCTTCCTGCCCCTCCTGTGTTGCTGCTTGCACTGTCCCGCTGCCCTCCCTTCCTGTTGCGTGCTATGTCCCCACCCGCGTTGCTGCTTGCCACTGCCCTACCACCCACCACACGCATTGTTGTAGCTTGCCCTGTCTTTCCCGTCCTCCAGAGAAAAAGCATATGACGCGCCCAGGGCTGGCCATGTCCTAGAGCTTTTTTAGGTTGCATCGACCACACATTGCACCTGTCTGGTCGCAAAGACATATTGGGGAAATTCTGAGTGGAGTGGCATAGGGTGTCATGGAGTAATGTGGACTGATGGGTCTTAGAGTGGTGTGGAGTGGTATGGAATGACAGAGTGGAGAAGAGCGTCGTAGTGTGGAGTAGAGGGTTATGATTTGGCTTAGTGGATGGGAGTGCTGTAGAGTTTAGTGGAGTAGGATGGACTAGAGTGGAGCTGCACAGAGTGGAGCAGCGTGCACTAGGTGTACGAGTCAGATGTCATTCATACTGGTATTATATACAAGGAACAATATCCCAACCGGTATTGTTTGCAGACAGTTATTGAGGATATCTGTACAGCATTATCCAAACAGAGAAAGGGGACTTAGTTCAATTTTCATATGTGCCAAAGGCATCATTTTTATAAGCATTCTGAGAAGTATAGGGCAATTGTAATTAACAGTTGATATCAACACTGCAATTATTAAATAGTAAGTAACAGCCCAAGGTTGTACAAGGTGCATGAGTGCAAAAGTGAGTGACACTACGGCGACACAAGTGACAGTGAGAGCAGCGTGGACGGCGCAAGGTGTATGGTGAACAGTTATATACAGTGAATAAAAACAACAGTGGTTTCAGAATAATTCAAGAGGATTGTTATTCATTTTCCATTTTTTTGCGAAAACCACTGTGTGAGAGGCGCCTAGAATCTCGCAGGAGAGTCGACGGCGTTTCGATCCGTAGGATTTAGGATCATCATCAGGACAAATGAGGGCTGATAGCAGTGCGTTTAGGCAACAGGTGGGTAAAGCAAGGGTTGGCGGGTAAAAATCCCGCGTCTGTAGGGGTGCCTCGATGGACGTCCCAGGGCAGAGGAGGGGTCCAAACTCTAGACTGAAGTGATCAGTTCTACTAGGGCATATGAGCAATTAATGGTGGATCTTCGTGGTCCCAGGTTGAAAACCGCGCTGATCTCGGAGTGATCGGCGGAAGGGGGGCGGGGGAGAATCAATCTCTCCTCGGGTGAATCGGGCGAATGAAGCGCTGTCCGGGTGTTGCCACGAAGATCCACCCTTGGACCACGAGGCTCTGTAAACCTATGACTCCTAATTTGATTGGGTCCTCTTCCCTGGTGGATCACGCTGTCACCGGCGCAGACCCATTGACTGACCTCGCGGCTCCAGCATCCCCTTCAAACCATTAATTGCGCATATGTCCTAGTAGAACTGATCACTTCAGTCTGGCGTTTGGACCCCTCCTCTGCCCTGGGACGTCCATCAAGGCACCCCTACAGACGCGGGATTTTTACCCGCCAACCCTTGCTTTATCCGCCTGTTGCCTAAACGCACTGCTACCAGCCCTCATTTGTCCTGATGATGATCCTAAATCCTACGGATCGAAACGCCGTCGACTCTCCAGCGAGATTCTAGGCGCCTCTCACACAGTGGTTTTCGCAAAAAATGGAAAATGAATAACAATCCTCTTGAATTACTCTGAAACCACTCTGTTGTTTTTATTCACTGTATATAACTGTTCACCATACACCTTGCACCATCCACGTTGCTCTCACTGTCACTTGTGTCGCCGTAGTGTCACTCACTTTTGCACTCGTGCACCTTGTACAACCTTGGGCTGTTACTTACTATTTAATAATTGCAGTGTTGATATCAACTGTTAATTACAATTGCCCTATACTTCTCAGAATGCTTATAGAAATGATGCCTTGAGCACATATGAAAATTGAACTGAGTCTCCTTTCTCTGTTTGGATAATACTGTATAGATATCCTCAATAACTGTCTGCAAACAATACCGGTTGGGATATTGTTCCTTGTATATAATTCTCTACCCCAATCCCAACAAGGTTGATGGGTTTACACTCCTGTTATCTTTTACAAAATTCATACTGGTAGGCAGTGGTGTAGCGTGGGAGGGGCCACAGGGGTGGTTGCCCCGGGCGCAATATTTTTAGGAGTGCAAAATTTTTAAAGAAAAAAACATTTGTTGTGGAAGTGACTCGAGTCACGTTGGTGCTGTTGTCTGCAAGTGCATGTTATGTTGTCTTGCAGAAGGGCTGCACAGAGATGTGCCCTCTTTCATCTCCCATGGCCTCTGGGCGGGTGGGAGCTGCTCGCACTGTTTCCAGGTGGCTTGAGAGCAGTGCGCCCAGTCACCCAGCAGTGGAACGTCTCTTGTACCACGGTGCCGTACAAGAAATTAGTTTCTGCTTTTTGGCAGGCAGAAGGAGAATTTCAAGCCTGAGTTTCAGGCTTGCTACCTGACATCATATGTCGGTTTGAGTCACCCGGGGTGTGGCATCCATTCATTCTTTCATCCATTATTGAGTCTTTCACCATTCATTCGGTCTTTCCATCTGTGTACCCATTCATATCCAAACCTATTCAACCATTTCCAAACCTATCCATCATCTATCCTTCCAGCCATCATTTCACTCATCCGTCCTTCCATCCACCCTTTTACTCATTCCTCCATCCATCCTTTCACCCATTCACTCATCCATTCAACCATTTACCCTTGTCACCCATCCAGCCATCCTTTCACTTACTCATCCATCTATACATTCACCCATTCATCTGTCCAGTCACTCATCCATTAACCATTTCACTCATCCATCCATCCTTTCTTCCAGCTCTTCACCCTCCCTTTCGCTCATCTATGCATTCTTTTACTCATCCATCCTTACAGGTTTCTTTTCACTCATCCATACACTCATCCATCTTGTCAATCATATATCCATACTTTTACTCATCCATCCATCCTCCCTTTCTCTCTCCATCCCCCTTTCACTTAGCCATCCAACCACCCATGCATCCACTCATGAATCCATCCATTGACCCTATCCCTCATCCATCCATCCTTATGCCCATCTACACTCCCTTTCACTCACCCATCCTTACATCCACCATCTCACTCATCTATCCATCCATGCACCCTTTCACTTATCAATTCATCAATCCATCCATCATTTCACTAATCCATCCGTCCATTCACTCGCCCATCATCCACCCTTTCACTCCTCTATTCATCCTTTTACCCCTCTATTCATCCTTTTACCCATCCATCCACCCTTTTACCCATCCATCCACCCTTTTACCCATCCATCCTTCCTTTTACCCATCCATCCACTCTTTTACCCATCCATTCACCCTTTTACCGATCCATTCACCCTTTTACCCATCCATTCACCCTTTACCCATCCATTCATCCTTTTACGCATACATCCACCATTCTACCTATACATCTATTTATTTACCCTTTCTCTCATGCATCCTTCCACTCACTCACCCATCCATCCTTTCTCACATTATCCATCCATTCACCCTTTCACTCCTCCATTCTTCCCTTCACTAATCCATACTGCCATACCCATTCCTTCACTTACCTACTCACCCATCTTTTCACATTAATTATGAGTTGAGCCTTTGTCTGCTTAGTTGCAGACGGAAGAGGCCCATCATGAACTTAACCCTTGCTGTTGTCCCCAAAGCAAGGTTGTGGCGGGGAGGGTTCACTATGCCCCTGCACATAGGCAATCGGTAAACTTGGAAGTCATGAGTCCAGCATGATGCCCAGTGCCGGGACCTGATGGGACTGTGACACAGTGTTGTTTCCAGGGTTTTAAGTGTGTTGAAAAAACTTGGGGGTCTTTCCAAAGGGCGTGTCTGATGTAATTAAGAGCGTGGTTTAAAACAGGCTTGCTAAACATCTGTGCTTAGCATAGTGTGCTGCCCGACTGGTTTTCCACTACTATTATTGTAGCCAGATATATAATACATCACACCTACAACAAGCCAGGACTATTGGCTTTGTCAATTGTTGTTAGTTGCATAAAATAAAAAAGCAGCAACTATGGCTTCGTTGTATATAACATTGAAACTGCTTCAGTTCCAAAAGGATGAGACTGTGAAAGACCCATAACCCCTTCTTTTCAACTTCTTTCCCTGACTTCTATACATGAAATGGATATTGTACATTTCTTTCATTTCGTGAGGTGCAACAATTTTCTCTATGTACTGTTAAACAAGAATGTCCTGCCCTCCCCTTGACCAAGGCGGGAGGAGACCCACCACATGCTGTAACAGCCCAGACTGGCCCATTGTCATTCTGTATGTGACAATCATCAGCCACAGACAGAATGACAATGGTCAGGTGGGGCTGCTCTTGTGCTCAGAGAAAGAGTGTGAGGCGCCCCATCGGGTAATTGACGCTTCTCAAAAATGCCCAAAATTACGGACAAAAAGTATCCGTAAAAGGGATTATCACATAGGTTGGTCACCCTTCTTGAAGGTGAGGCTGGCCGGCACCAACTCAAGCCGGGGCAGCCCAGCCGACAGCAGCTGACGGAAGGGAGGGGGGCTGAAGCCCGTTCTGCCCAATGGGTGTTGCGCACCTGGGGTGGGTGAGTGAATGTAAGAATGAGTCAGTGGGAGGATGATTGGACGTATAAGGGCAAAGATGAGTGACAGAGTGCATGTATTGTGAGCTTTCAGATGGATACTTATAAACTGTACATTATTTGTTAATGAAACCATATTAGTGATTTTTTTTTTAAAAACAAAAATCAAGACATAGTCATCCCTCCAAATAATCAACTTAGATATTCAACCGTTTCTACAAAGTCATTCGAGGCATGAATACATTGTCTTCTCTCTCAGTGATGAAGGCAGACAGACCCAGCACGAAACAATTATCCAAAAGTGGACCAGACTCACTCTCCGCAACCATACTTCTGAACCCCACCCATTCACCCCAGATTTTAGTGTGGGTGCCCTGGCCCACAAAGCTTAAATTCAATAAACATTGAATTTCAGGTCTCAAGTGTGTCTTTAATCTTTTTTTTTTTTTGAGGGGGGGGGGGGGGGGGGGAGTAGGCTTGTTCGGTTTTCCAGTGGGTGCCAAACTTCAGTTGGTATCCAAAAACGGAATTAAAGTGGAGGTGCAAATCGCGGGTGTTTGCTCCCTTAATTTGCAGCAGGTAAAACCTGGTGCAAATTACATGAGCAAGTGACACAGAAATGCTTTATGTGGACGTAAGAATGAGCAAATATCATGTGTATGTTATTCCGCATTCCAGGATGCCCAACACATTCTAAACCCTGAGCAATCTCTTGTTAGTGGGCGTGTAACTTGCACATGATTTTAGGGGTCCACTCCTGATCCTGCCCTTCCGGTGCTCTGGGCACTCTTTCCGACACTTGGGTCTGGCGAGCGCCTTCTTCTCTGTACTTTGCCTGGCAGTGTGTTGCGGCTGGAGCACAAGTCAGTTCCTAGGGTCATTTGACAGGTGCCGCGACTTCCTCCGCCTCCGGCGTGAACATTGTTCTGCCCAAGTGTCCCTATCCTGCTGTGAGCCACTGTGAAAAATGAGATGTTTGTTTTCGCCTCACGTGCCTTTACCCATTGAATGGTTTTAAATCCCAAATGTATAGAGGTAAAATCTTCCCACCGCACGTTGTACTTGTTTTTAAAGAAACATTGATTCAATTGAGGGTTTCAGGGTGTTGTGTTTCCGCCCGGTCTATGTATTTTGTGCTTGAGTTTTTGTTGCGGATACAGGAAAACACGACGGTGAAAACGCATCTCACGCTTTAAGAAGAGAGGAGGGTTCAACACAAAATGGCCCCTCCACAATAGGTGTTAATATCCAATTCCGAAACCATATTCCCATCTACTGGTGAAGGATAAAATATGAGACATCCTCGCCTGGTTTCCATCCTGTGCCTGAATGTAATAAATGAGCCTTATCAGTGGGTTTGACACCAAATACAATCTTCAAGGCTCAGAGACTGTACAGAAACAGCAGTTAAATTGTGTTAAGTTAATAGTGTTGTATTGCCATTAGTATGTCTTCTCCGCTGTGCCTTATTCTATACCTTCATGCCCTGGCTTTGCAGATTCCTTCACATACCGGAGTAGGATCATCAGTAGTTGGGGTACGGTTAATATATGTGTATATATGTTTGGTGGTACGTTGATATGGGCAGGGGCGGCTCCAGGCTCATGGCGGCCCTGGGCAGGGAGCGTAGGTAGGGGGCCCCAGAAGAGGGGGTCCAGGCGGGGCGGAGAGCAGGGGTCAGTGAAGAGGGGCGGGTCAGGGTGTTTGGAAGTGGAACAGAGCCGGAGGCCGCCAAATCCCTGCCAGGGGCTGCCACGCAAATATGTATCCAATCTCAGAGGATTATTATATTAAGGATATATATTGGTGTGGTGGCCCCTAGGGTTTGGTAGCCCTGTGCAGGTGCACAGCTTGCACATGCCTAAGGCCGCCCCTGATATGGAAAACAGTCGGGAGACCACAGCTTAGCCATGCGTGTTCTAACATCGGAAGCCTAACCACGCTTGCCTTACCCATGCACATGCCTGGTTAAGGCAGTGCGCGGTCTTTCTGCATCTGCTGGGCGGAAGCAGGAAGACCTAGCCAGGAAGAGAGCCAGAGGAGATGGTGAGGTAAGTGGGGCTGGGCTGAGGGGGTGTTATTTTAAGGGCTGGGGGGTTCGGGGTAGTTTTCAGGGCTGGGGGGGTCGCAGTAGTTTTTAAATTGGGGGTTAGGGTTTTATGCCTAAGGGCTGTTGAAGGGGTGAGGGTAGTTTTAGGGACAGCAGGGAGGGTGGGAGGGGGTTGGGGTTGCTAAAAAGCAGTAGGGTAACGCCCCACCGCCTCAGCGGAGGAAACACCGCTGTTCACAAGACAACCATGGTACTTTCTTATGTGTTGGAGAGAACTGAAATGTATAAATCCGTCTCTCTCAAGAATGGGCCTTTACACACCCCATTGTATCTCTCCGATAAACTCCACAAAGCTGGCTGCTCTTGAGCAATGAGGAGCACCAACGACCTCATCCTTGTCTCCCCCCCCTTGTTGAACAACAAATGTACACAGACACACTCTTTCTCCGGTAATGCACCTACCATCTGGAACTCACTCCCTAAAGACCTAGGTTGCAACCCCTCCTACCTCAGCTTCAAAAAGGACCTCAAGCTGCGTCTTCTCAACAGATTCTGGGGGCCTTAATCCAACATAGATTATAATCGAACCCTGACTATATGAGGTTCCCTCGACTGATTGCCTGTCTCACCCCCCCTTCTCATTCATACATATTCAACCACCTCCCCCTCTATTTTCTCTTGTAGTTACCCCTTACTCCTTCATTCTATCACCTTTCCCATCATCCTCCTCAGTTCCACCCCCTCCTTCACACCTTCCACCCCCTCACTTCTAACCATCCTTCACTAGTTTTATTATCCAATTCTTGTTATTGCCCAATGGTATTCTTTATTTACGACCACATGTAATATCTGCAACGTTTATAATGTTATAATGTTATAAATGTCTTTTATTTTTATGTCTTTACTCAATTGTTATTTTGTAACTTTTTTATCACCCAGTCCTTGTACAGCTCTCTGATACCCTTGGATCTAGCCAGCGCTATAGAAAACCTTTAAAATAAATAAATGCATAAATAAATAAACAAGGTGTGTAGAAATATACGTTGTGTTTTTTTAGGGTAGAAGCTGTTCCAGTGGCAACAGCGTTACACCCTGCTCCCCTGCATGAACATCCTTACATTGTGGCAGCCTAGGGCTTCACCATGAAGACCCTCATCGCAGCTTAATCGAAAGTCCCGTGAGGCAACGTCTTCTGTAAAGGATTTCCCCACCTTTGCTTGGCTGTTCAACTCTGAAGTAGAAAAGCAGCTGCCGATTGTCTCATTGCTACAATGAGTTATAATAACATTCCTTATGATGAGTGTTGGATATAAAGCAATACTAATCTACATCTTTTGCACCAGTTGCTGGATGATCGCTGCCCTATATCTGGCTTTGCTGGTTTTTGGCTGGAATACACCAAATAAAGGTGGAAGAAGGTCGAAATGAGTCAAGAGTTGGACTGTTTGGAAATACATACGGGACTACTTCCCAGTAAGGTTTGTTAAAACTCACAACTTGCTCCCTAGCAGAAATTACATATTTCGCTATAATGTTCACAGGATCATGTGTTTGGGTGCATTCTGCAACTTTGGTACTGAAGTCACCGGTTTCTCTGTGCAGTTTCCTCGTATCATACTGCACCTTGGTACTTTGGCTGGAAACTTCTGGTTCCTTCTGCTGAGAGAGTACTTGATGTCTGGAGGCATATGTCCTTTGAATCGTGATACAATGGACTAAATCGTCTCCCAGAATGGCACTGGGAATGCAGTGGTCATTGTGGTTGGAGGAGCTGTGGAGTCGTTGAGTTCTATACAAGGAAAGCACAGTGTCACCCTAAAGAAGCAGAAGGGATTTGTGAAACTAGCCCTCCGGCTTTGGACAGACCTGCTTCCATTGTACTCGTTCAGAGAAAAAGAAACTTACAAGCTGTTGTTATAGGCACAATCTGTTTAACTTCGGCGAGGCCCTAACCAGAACCAACCACTCTGGTCAGGGCTGGCTGATTACACTCAATGTATTACCTGCGCTCACCCTTGGGTAGCTTGGCACTGAGCAGTCAGGCTTATCACAGAGGCAATGGGTAAAGCATTGGTACAGCACTCTCACACAATAAATACACTGTGTGTCACTAAAGAGACTTCATACGTGGTGTATGTAAATAAAGTTTGTCTTCAGCACATATCAATTAACGCAACATGAACATCATGTTATCTGGGCACAAATCACATATGGAAATATCACTGGCAGTACTAAGCCCAACTGTGTTAAAATGAGATCAGTAATATGCACACTTGGAAAAGATCCTACTTTACCCCCTAGCACCCTCATGCGGTGCAAAACGTCAGAATTAGGCCCACCTTGGCAATTATCATATTTCAATACCACACAGGTTTAGGGTGCTCCCCAGATCACAATGATATCAGAAATGTGTACACATACATTATTCTAACACTTTTAAACAGCACCGTGAGCCAAGGCCACATGGGCATAAATCATTGTCAAACTGGGTATTTCTTTGGCAAGGAATCAACTGTAAAGCAACTCCACTACATAATGTAATTAATAACTGGCAGTCACTCCCACACTCACTCAGCACTGATGCGCGGTGCCATGGATATCCGGCAGGTCCATATGGCGCACACTCGGACAGACAGCATCGTAATGTTGTGCAACTGATATTCAGCGTATTAGTTGAACATGCACATGAAGACCCCATGGCCCAAGTCCTCCTTCACCATTCAGCTAACCCCAACTACCCTACACCCCTGGGTTAGAGATAAAAAAAACCTTCACCCCCCTAATTCTAGGCCGATCGCGACCGGAGTCGCACTTAGTCAGCGTCCCAAGAAGAAGGTGGGGACAGGCAGCAGGGCTAATTAGGCGGCTGTCGACACATGGAGGTTAGGCCACTACTTGGGAAGGTCACCCATGCTATGTGGAGCAGAAACGGGCTGAGGCGATAGTCGTTCAATCAAAGGATTCCGCACTGTGCCTTTTGACGCCAGCGTAGTTCAGCGAAGCACAGAGGTGGAGGGGTAACGCAGTCTCTTGTCCCGCTTCCAATCATGCTTGGAAGTGTTCCTTTGCCCAGTCAATTACTAACACCACCCAGGCCCGATCCGGGCAGTACTACCTGGCATTACAAGGTCGTCTGGCTGGGTGATGAGAGGGCAGTTGGTCCGCCGCACTGAGGGCAAAAAAGGAACAATCGATCAATGGGGGATGAAGCATGGGAGCCTTTAGGTAGAAGGAGGCACCAGTTGAGACACAATTTGATCAGAGTAGCACCCAGGCAATCCGGCATGACAGAACATAAATTTGCTCCTCTGCACATCCCTGGAAATGAGCACAACATCTGGTGTGCGTTGAGACGAGTCACACCAGACCGTTCCGGTCACACACAATGAAGAGCTGCAAATTCTGTACCTCCCTGGAAATGAGGCATAATGTCTGGTGATACGGGTTGCACCAGACTATTCCGGTCACCACACAGACGCATGTTCAGCAGTGCTACAAGAGGTAGAATGAGGCACTACTATGGGTATGCCCTCACCTTCGAGTGGCGGAACCTGTGAATCTTACACGGCACGCAATGAGCATGCAGTCGGCGTGTTGCATGAGATAGATGCAGCACAATTGATGAAGCAGGCCATGTTGAGTCCCGCAACCACTGAATTCACTCACTACCAAGACGATTATACATGTTGGGACCCCATGATACAGGGCCACACTCCTTAGATGCAGGAGAGTACTTTTGGGGTTCCACAGAAGGCAATCTGGTCTCTAGTTACAAATCTTATTTCCACGCTCACACCGCACTTGGGCTCCAACAGATGATGTGGGCACTTAAGAGGGTACTGCTTTCCAGGTGTCACAAGTAAATAGTGTGGGTCCCTCGTGAGAGGTCTTTGATGTCCCTGAGACCTCCATAAGAGAGCAGGGTTAAGCCAACAAGCCCTTGGAGAACACATTTCAGGGTGCCACACAGCAGCAAGTAGTCAGCCCAGGCCAGCCACTGTTCAGGAAGGGCGCACCGTCCCTTCCAATGGCTGTAATACTCCTTGTGCACAACAGATTCTTCTGGCAGTGTGCACCACTCAGTACCAGGATCTCCGGTCCCACGTCCCCACAAGTGTATCTCTATCCTGCTTAAGTACAGCACCAGTAGTTGTAATGTAGTGTATCTTTGAAGTTGGGGGGTGGTTCAGAGGGTATCCCTTTGAACCACAGATGTCTCCCCTAAATTTCAGTCCTGTCTACCATTGGGACATGGAATGCAGATCATAATCTTTATTGGGGCCATGATCTTGCTTCCCACAGGCCAAGTATAAAAAACCTCTCCCTCCAGTATATCCTATCAGACCCTCAGCTGGCAGTGGTCTGTTATTCCAGTTGCATGCCCTCTGTTCATAGCTGTCCCTGGGGAATGAACAGATGTGTGCCCTCAGCCTCCACTGTGGACTGGAGTCAAACTAAAATGCGCACAAAGTTTTAGAGCAGAGAAATGCCCACTTTCTAGAAGTGCCATTTCTAAGCTAGAAATGACAAACCCCTCTTTACCACAGGAGAGGGTTTGTCATTGTGAATCCAATGATAGGAAACACTCTAAGCCACTAATGCAACCTGAAGTAATTTCAACCATTCCCCCATGTTAACCTGTTTGGAAGAGGAAACCTCATAGGTAGTGAACACACATGGGTATTCTTCATGTTCCTGCCCTGCCTTTCACCTACCACTAGCTTCACCCTTTAAGACTTGCCCCACGGGTGTCCTAGTGGTAGTGAAAGGCCCCCTCAGGATTGGCCAGTGGTTTAGAAAGGCCAAGCTGAGCATAGGAGCAAGTAAGAATTCGCAAGCCAGCAATGTCACACTTGAGACATGTTTTAAAAACATTTAACATGCAAGGGTGCACATAGGCCTGCAATAGCAAGCTTGAGACACGTTTAAAAACATCAGTTAAGCACCACTTCCTAACATGTGTAGGAAGGGCGCTTGCACGTTCACACTCCATTTACAGTGGGCAAGTGCCCATAGCCCTAAAGCCACAAGCAGAAAATCAGCAAAACCCTGGTGGTGGCCAATTTGAAGAGCAGATTTCCTAGGTAGGGAAAACGCACATGGGGATTCTTTACTACCTGGACATGGAACAACCATGTGTACCTGCCCTGTCTTTCGCTTACCTCTTTCTCCGTCCCTCAGGGCTTACACTAGGGCGGCTCTAGTGGTAGTGGAAGGCCCACTGAGGGTTGGCTAATGAGTGAGAAATGCCAACCTGAGCCTAAGCGCAACTGCGCACCTCCAGGCCTGCTATGGCAGGCCTGATACATATTTGACAGGCTATTCCAGTGGGTGGCACAATCAGTGCTGCATCCCACTTTTAGCCAGTGCAGTACCTGCCCTAGGTGTGTGGTGTACCTTTTGTACAGGGCTCTCACTGGTACAACACCTAAACCAATTAAGTAATCACCACTTCCTAGCATGTGTAAGAAGGGCGCATGCACTTTCTCACTGCATTACAGTTGGAAAGTGCCCAGAGTCCTAAGAGCATGAAAAGAGTATCCGCAAAAACCAGGGGGAAACAAAGCCAAAGGTTTTTAGGGAAATCCTGTAAGAAAGGCCATGCCCAACACAAGCAGATTATCTTTGAAGAAAACTACTGGGGACAATGAGTAAAGAAGAAATTTCAGAAGCATGTTGGTTATGCCTCTTGCATCTTAAATGGCTGTGGTGTATTCTCGTCCAGTAGCTGAGGCTTGGTACCATAAGCAAATCCTATCACCACTGTTGTTGGCGAAATAATCTGTTTCCAAAATAGTTTGACCAAGTGAACAATATATGCATCTCTGCCACAGCATGTACCTGAACTCCCTGATCATGCTCTTCAACAAATACAAGACTAAGGGGCCCATTATGATGTCGGGCGGATTGCCCCCGCCAGGCTGGCGGTAGCCACCGCCGGCCTGGCGGGGCAATCCGCCCGACATCATATCCAGAATTCCCCCCGCCATATTAGAATGGCGGGGGGGACCGCGGTGGACAGAAAGACCATCTGCCGCTTTTCCGCCCCGGTCGCCTTGCGGCCGGGGCGGAAAAGGATTAATATGGTGGCGGTGTCTATGAGACCCCGCCAGTCATATTAGGATGCCCTTCCTGACATGCTTTGCCGCCACGGAAAAGCATGCGGAGACTCACTGCGTGGCCTGTTGCGGGCCCCCTGGGAGTCCGGGGGGTGGGGGGTGCACATGGGGGGTACCTATGGCACCCCCCCCGCATTTCAAAGTGCAACATGGCAGGCACTGCGCGGTGCCTGTCATGTTGTGCTTTGAAATGCACTTTTTACCATTGCAGCGGGCGGCGCTTTCTGCACCGCCCGCCTTGCGGCCGGGGCGGAAAAGGATTAATATGGTGGTGGAGTCTGAGACACCGCCAGCCATATTAGGATGCCCTTCCTGACATGCTTTGCCGCCACGGAAAAGCATGCGGAGACGCACTGCGTGGCCTGTTGCGGGCCTCCTGGGAGTCCGGGGGGTGGGGG
The DNA here is from genome assembly GCF_964263255.1 of Lissotriton vulgaris. Classification (NCBI taxonomy): domain Eukaryota; kingdom Metazoa; phylum Chordata; class Amphibia; order Caudata; family Salamandridae; genus Lissotriton; species Lissotriton vulgaris. Next base: position 271,878,678 of record NC_141698.1, on the reverse strand, counting down.
GTACCTATGGCACCCCCCCCCCCTCATTTCAAAGTGCAACATGGCAGGCACTGCGCGGTGCCTGTCATGTTGTGCTTTGAAATGCACTTTTTACCATTGCAGCGGGCGGCGCTTTCTGCACCGCCCGCCGCAATGGTAAAAATACAGGATGCGCCCGCCTGTGTGGCGGGCGCATCCTAATGCTCAAGGCGGGACCGCCGCTCCTATGGCTGGCGGTCCTGTTTTGCACGAGGATGGCGGGCGGGCAAAGTCCGCCCGCCATCCTAATGGGGGCCTAAGTGTGGCGTCCCCAGACGAAGACTTCAAAGTGAATTAAAGGACTGGCTGAAAACACCATTGCAGGTCATTGAAGAAGGCTGTCTACTGTAGTGGAAGGTGGCGAGACTGGACACGGGGGAAGCGTAATACGCTGATGGCATGTTGCGATCATTTGATGATCTTTGTGCAGACTATGATTTACCGGTGGGACAATTTCTGTTATATGGCACCCTGAGGGCAGCTATACATACAATGTGGGGCCTATGTGGTGTAGAGCCCAAATTCCTCCCTGTCAGTTCCTTTGCGGTGTCTCCAACGTCCGATGCTTGATTTCGCACCTCTATGTGGCTCTGCATAATGATGCATGCTCTCCGCTTGTGTTACTATAGTAAAGTTGGGAGGAAGATATAGGAACCGCCATCACAAATGGAGATTGGGCCTATATGTGAGAGGCGGCACTCCAAACCTCCTGCAATGGTCACTTTAAATTGACCCATTTCTATGTCCTTCACCGAGCATACCTCACACCTTTGAAACTTAAAGTATATTTTCCCCCGACATCGCCTGACTGCCCATGCTGTCACTTCGCCTCAGGAGACATCCTTCATATGCTATGGGGATGCCCCCACTCAACCGTCTACTGGTCGGAGGCAGTACGCCTCTTGGTATAGGCCACTGATTGCACGCTTGACTCCTTCCACCCGGTTATATATTTTGGGCATCTACTCCCGGCATGCTAAATACAAACTCACTAACCGCATTATTGATTTAGCCTTGGTGTTGGTAAAGGTAAGATCACCATGCTATGGAAAAATTCTTAGGCCCCGTGGGTTAAAAGCTGGCAGGCAGACGTTGTACCGTGGGCGACCTGGGAGGGTATAGCGATGCTTCGCGAAGCACACCCGGGCAGGCGCCCTCTAGAACAGGTGAAAGCTTGTGTTGTAATTCTAGCAGATTTCCAAGGAGATGAGGCAGAGAGAGCAGATGAGACCTCCAGTTAAATGTCCCTGTAGCTACTTCCCTCCTGTTAGTTGCATGGTGATGTGGTGCCTGTACCCCCAGCTGAACTTGAGGCTCTCCTGGCTTTTTACAAGGGATCCTCATTGATCTTCATTCCTACCACATTGGGCTCACTGTGTCATACCTCCTTTTGTTGCTACATTTGATTCCTTGTTCCTGTCACTGGAGGGGATGTGCTGGGGGTGTGTAATGTTTGGGTGAGATAGATGTATGCACACTCGTTGTTCATTTACCTTTTTAGGTCTCGGCTAGCGTAGGCTGCACACATGCGCAGTCTCGCTGGCGAGATTTTATGTTTTTAGGTAGCTTTGAGTATCAGGCTTTAAGCCCCACCCTTCTTTCCCATTGGCCGGCATCACCGTTTATGCTAAACGGTGGCCAGACATTGGGAAAGAGCTTTTGGTGACATCGACTTTTCTCTTTTTCTGTCGTCCCACTTGGACGGCCTGCCTTCCTTTTGCCGTAAAAGGTTTCTTATCTTTATGGGGCCAAACACATGGCCCCATAAAGATAACAAACCTTTTACTTAGAAGGAAAGCAGGCCAGGCCATCCAAGTGGGACGGCAGAAAAAGAGAAAAGTCTATGTCATGGTGTCATGGCGAGCGCTTGTTTTTCTAATTCCAACACTGTCACATCTGTAGAAATTGGGCTTTGGAACAAAAAATAAGAGAATTGATTAATGGTTGAAGGGTGAACAAGTCTCAGTGCAGCTCCCTTTACAGACAGGTTGGCACTGAACTTTGTTGGAAGTGTTTCAAAACGATACTCATCCTTCCGAATTGCAACTTTCACACTCGATTTCCTCCTAACGCGTTAACCACCAGGAGCTTTTCTCATAAACCACGTGGTTGACTCTTACGCGGCTGGCCTGCCCGCCCTCCTGTTCTGTTTGCAGTCCTTTAACAACAGAGACTCCAATCAGAGCAGCGAGCGCACTCACTTTCGTGCCCTGGGGAGGGGGGAGGGATTGGACGGAGGGGGCAGGACGGGAGGGAGGGGTGTAGTATTACTCTAGAGTTCGCAGAACTGAAAGAAATATAACCCTGATTTTCCCATACAACACATTTCATGAGATAAAACAAGCAAGGCAAAATTATTATTTGATCATTTGTTTCAAAATCTAAAGTAGCTTGCATCCAGAAATGTCTATGTTCACCTTTGATTGGGAATTTGTGGCTGCGTTATACTTCTTTACGGTGGGTTTTTCGCGCACAGCGAGCGCACTCCGGTCCTGATGTTCCTCCGTGCGCTTAGAGAGGACACACACACACACAGAGCCACACACACACACAGATCCACCATGGGAGGAACATCCTTCTCCTACTTAGCGGCCAAAACCTGGAATTCTCTCCCCACTCACCTCCGCCTTACACAGAACCACATTTCCTTCAGAAAGCAACTTAAAACCTGGCTATTCGATAAATAATGCACACCCTCCCCCAAGCGCCTTGAGACCCTCTGCGTGAGTAGTGCGCTATACAAATTCCTGAACTTGAACTTGAGAGTAAGAGGGAGTTGCCTTTACCAGTCGCCTCCCACTGAAAACGCATAGCCTCGGGTGACGGGCAGTTCACACGCTTCCCAGCGCAGCCGAACTCAGCTGAGTGCACCCCGGTCCTGAAAAGCATCTAAACTTGGGGCCTCCTAAACAGAGAGACTATTCCGGGGGGAATGGGCGAGCCCAAGTTTAACGGGTGTAGTGTTCTGCAAGTGCTTTTACGCTTTGTTGCGAGTCTTGAGATTGCTTCTACGTGTCTATCTGTCACTCCACAGAAGCCCCAGTTCCTGCTAAAGCGTTTTCCAGTGGCTCCACCCTCCTTGTTTGCGGTCACTGCTCCGCCAAACATTTCCCCTTTCCAGCATCAGTTCAAGTTGGCTCCGTGGCTGTCAGTGAACGTGCTCTCAGCCTCACCTTTACAAGGCTGCGGTTGTCGAATCTCACGGTGTTAGTTCCCTAGAAAGCATCAACCTGTGAGCGGTGCCTGCAGGGTGCGGCCTCAATGTTCACGTCAGTGAGACACAGGGCTTTAAGTGGGCCGGGTCCCGCAGGTGCTCAGCACCGGCAGTTCTAAAAAGCAGGTGATGAAACGGGTAGCTATCGGGCTCTCGTTTTAGCCATCACCCTCATGGGGGAAAAAAAGAATACATTTTAACTCTGCAGCAGTGCCATCCTTCCCTGCCTTTGACTCATTATAGTTGATTCACAGTCTCCTCATTTCAGAACTGAAGCATTTTCAATATTCATTACAAGGAAGCTGTAGTTGTTGCTTATTTATCTTATGCAGCTAACAGATACTGACAATGCCAATAGTCCTTGCTTGTTGTAGGTGTTATGCAATAGTCCTTGCTTGTTGTAAGTGTTATGCTACTTGTTGTATTATATATTTGGATGCAATGACAGAAGCCGCAACATACCAGTGAGTGACACACTATGCTAAGCATAGATTTTTAGCTTATTTTTTTTTTAAGTCGCCCCCTTAATTACATCGGCCACACCCATTTGAGAGACACCCCCCCCTCCCCGATTTGTCATCCCACTTAAAGCCCTGGTGAGGCCTCACCGTCTGTGTGAGCAGCACGTCACCTGCTCAGTGCAAGGATATCGCTCCAGGTTACCCAAGTCCTGTTACAAACAAGCATTTACAATGCAATGGTTTCGTCTTTGTTAAAGTTAGAGCTATTGGCATTGCTCATGACATTATTTTTGTTTTTAAAACATATAAATAAGTGGCATTGTCATTTACAATGCCAATAGCTTAATCTCTCGCAAATGCGAGACCTATTGCATTTGCACCCACACACACACAGAGCCACACATAGACCCACACACACCCACACACACACAGAGCCACACACACCCACCCACACAGAGCCACATCCACACCCACAGAGCCACACACAGAGCCACACGCACACACAGAGCCACACGCACACACAGAGCAAAAACACATACACAGAGCCACACACACACAGAGACAGAGCCACACACACACAGACAGAGCCACACACACACACAGAGCCCAACACACACAGAACCCAACACACACAGAGCCCAACACACACAGAGCCCAACACACACAGAGCCCAACACACACAGAGCCCAACACACACAGAGCCCAACACACACAGAGCCCAACACACACTGAGCCCAACACACACTGAGCCCAACACAGACTGAGCCCAACACACACTGAGCCCAACACACACTGAGCCCAACACACACTGAGCCCAACACACACAGAGCCCAACACACACAGAGCCCAACACACACAGAGCCCAACACACACACACACACAGACAGAGCCACACACACACAGAGAGCCCAACACACACAGAGCCCAACACACACAGAGCCCAACACACACACAGAGCCCAACACACACACACAGCCCAACACACACAGAGCCACACACACACAGAGCCACACACACACAGAGCCACACACACACACAGAGCCACACACACACACAGAGCCACACACACAGAGCCACACACAAAGAGCCACACACACACACAGAGCCACACACACACACAGAGCCACACACACACACAGAGCCACACATACACACAGAGCCACACACACACAGAGCCACACACACACACACACAGAGCCACACACACACACAGAGCCACACACACACACACAAAGAGCCACACACACACACACACAAAGAGCCACACACACACACACACAAAGAGCCACACACACACACAGAGCCACACACACACAGAGCCACACACACACACAGAGCCACACACACACACAGAGCCACACACACACACACACACAGAGCCACACACACACACAGAGCCACTCACACACAGAGAGCCAGACACAGAGAGCCACACACACACACTCAGAGACACACACAGAGCCACACACACACAGAGCCACACACACACAGAGCCACACACACACACACAAAACCACAGAGACACACCCTCACCCAGGGGAGTCTCCTTATTTACAAATGGGTTATTCCAGGCCCCCACCAACTCCCAGAGCTCACCTGTTGCTTCTCTCAGTCTAGAACAGCCACACGCCCATCTCTGCCCAGTAACGCCCCAGGGAACAGAGGCAAGAAAAAACGATCACAAGCAGGGAACAGAGGCAAGAAAAAACAAGCACAAGCAGGGAACAGAGGCAAGAAAAAACGATCACAAGCAGGGAACAGAGGCAAGAAAAGCCAATCACAAGCAGTGGAACAGAGGCAAGAAAAAACAATCACAAGCAGGGGAACAGAGGCAAGAACAAGCGATCACAAGCAGGGGAACAGAGGCAAGAAAAAACGATCACAAGCAGGGAACAGAGGCAAGAACAAGTGGTTTCTGAACATAAATAAACAGGGAAAGAATGATACTAACGTTTAGCGATTAATGCTGCAATTGACCGGAGGTAACCATGGCGAACTTCCTTTCATTACTGTTGGATAGTGCGAGCAAAAACACCCCGTTGACCCCCCCCCCAATGCAGGTTCCCTTGCAGGGGGGCTGCTCCATGGGGCCAGGGCATGCCGCCAGGCATCAATATCTGCCTCCTTAATGTGCGTTTGTCAAGCAGTCTGCATGCAGTTCCACCGTCACGCTGCAATTCTCGCTGGGACCCGGGTGATCGAAGCACTCACCGGCAAGTCAGAAAACGATGTGTGCGCACTCCGCATCGGCACGCTCGCCTCACCTGGGGTATGTCTTCAATCCCGGGAGCCCCACACTCGAGCCCTGCGCGTCCTCACTCGGGCACTGCACTGCAAGCTGTGCCCCCGGAGACGGCACTGCCGGTGCAGACTCAGGCCGCAACACCAGGAGCATATGCAGGCCCAGGATGCTTCTGATTGAGATGACTGGAACGGCTAGACACCGATCTGTACCCAGAGCGCCATCCACAGCAAGGTGGACCCCCCATGGCCACTGCAGCCTCCCCGGCAGCACTGGACTCGCCCGCAAACATTAACATGTGTTATCACTCTTTAAAATCAGTATCTTTAATAACAAAAGCCTTCAACGTTAAGTCCTGCTGTGCAAAAGAAGGTGTGACTAACTCTGCCAAAATACATATTTTTAGGACAATTCCTAACTCTGTAGTTTGCCCCTGTGGTGCTAAATGATTGTGTATTCTGACTGGGGATTTTCAAACATTCTCTGGAATATACTGCAAAAAAAATAACATGCACACATGCTACGAGTGCAAACTTGTGCAAAAAACAGGGCACAATGTACACAGATACACAAAATACAAGACAAGCTGGACAAGCCGGGGCCATCTGTCTCCATGCCTCCGGCATTATAAGATTTGAATGTTTACTACTGGGAGGAAGTGCATAGATTAGAGTAGGCAGAACGTCCTCAGTGGTGAGTGAGTAAATGCCCGGGCATCGATGGCAGACAGTGATGAAGCGCTATCACACCTTTAGCTGTGGCTCTTACGTCTTAAACAGAAGGATGGATTTACTAACCAATCAGCAGATGAATCAAATTCTTGATTTAAGTGTGGCGGTAATCCAGGCCGACGGGCGTGTGGCGGCGCTGGTGATTTGCGTATTCCTAAAGACAAACCATCCTGTAAATAAAGAGCCCGGGCGCGGCCTCTGCTCAAAGCTACTCTTATTGATTGAGTCAGATGTTCCTCCTGATTAAAAATTGATCCATTTCAAAATCTAATCAAGAGAATAGGATTCTTTCATATGTTATCAGAGCAGCTGCTGACATCGAAAACCAAACCTGTTATTAACCCATGAACCCCGGTGACCCGAGCCAGACTGGGCTCCAAAAAACGGTACATTATTCAGTAGTCCAAAAGCAATGTTGTGAGCCTGATGAATTTAGGCTCTGACTGGAGCCTTTGTGGCCAAGAGCCAATATCATAGACCCGCTGGTCCCCGGGGGGGGGCGCAGTTCATGACACCGCCATTGTGTGTCATGGCTATGAATACATTACCGATGTCTGCCCGGGCTCCGCGGGCAAATGACCGATCTCCCCGCCCCCCCCCCCGCCTTCCCGGGGTCTTTGAATTGGCCATTGTGTCGGCTGCTCTGGTATTCACTCATCATTTATGCAATTTCAGCAGAGCAGGTGCCGCGGTTTTAAAAATGTCATGTAAAGGCCAGACTCCGTCCAAACAAGGAAAAAAACATGCTTCTTGAAAATGTATATTTTTTTATAGCAAAGAAAAACAAGCATCACTAGAGGGCAGATACTTACCCTCGGTAGCTCCGGCAGGAAAGCGGACCACGCCATGACACCACCATGTTTCTCCAAGGTCAAGCAGAAATGCCTCTGAGAAACTCCCCGTGATTTTCGGACTGGGGGGGCGTGTTTTTCTTTCTCTCCTCTTCCTATTGGCTGGAATGTAAAATTCCAGCCAATGGGAAGAGGAGAGAAAGAACATGAAAAAACACGCCCCTCAATCCGAAAAAGACTGGCTTAAACGGACAGACGCCCCTCTTCTCCAATGGCTGGCCTCCGTTTAGGAAGCCAGCCAATGAAGAAGAGGGGCGGGTTCAAGCCCCCACTCTGGAAAACATAAAATCTTGGCAGCGAGACTGCGCAAGCGCAGCCTACGCAGGCCGAGATCTAAAAAACGACAGTATATGTAACTCCAGTGGAGCAAGCTTCTGCCACTGTTTCCTAATCGTCTCTTTCGATTTAAAATGCAAAAGCATTAACTTGTTGATTGATTGCCAATCACTGCGTTTTGTCGAACTACTGATGAGGAAACTGGCAACACCCTGGTATATGCATAAGTGCTGCTTTGAGACAGTGGCGCTTTGTGTGTATGAAAGTCCCCAAAATGTTTGAGGCATTAAAGTATTTATATTGGAATGTGGATGTTGGGTGAATAACACGAGTACAAGGGCATTGCTAACACTGGTGCAGCAGATGCTGTGGCGCCAGGGCCCTTTGAGCTAGGATAATTGCTGTGTTTTACTACCCAGACAGCAGTCAAAAGGGCCATTTCCTTGCTTTGCACCAAGGCCCATGGTTTCCATGCCGCAGTACTGCACAGGTATCATCCATGTGAGGTTTACTGTTGCAGGCTCGTAGCTGGCCTGCACAGATTGACTTCTCATGGTAAGATTTGTAATATACACATTCTCTTCCTGTGATGCCTTTGTTTGTTATCAGCTGAATCATTCCTGTGGATTCCCACAGATTAACTAAGAGTGAATGCTTAACGTCAGGTCAGGGATGTCCAGTTTAGTTCCAAGACAAAATCCATAGCAGATTTGTAGGATACCCACACAAGACTTTTGCATCCAGCAAATATTAATGGGATTTATTTACATAGTTTTTGATGGCCCAGAAAATCTGGTATAAAAACGGCACCTTGAGTCCTAAACTGGACATCTCTGCTTTAATTGAAGTATGATAAAATGGCAGTCACATTTTTCTCATATTTGTAACCCCTCCAATAAATAGTTTGCACCACATGAGGAGGAACCGACTACGGGAAATGGAAAGCAATCAACTTTCCAATTCAGCCAGTCCATCTCACTCAAGGGGGTCAAGGTTGATATTAGACAAGACACATGCAGGGAAATGTCGAGGTGGAGTCCCAATGGGCCTACTCAAAGAAAATCATGATTTATGTGCCCCATTGCTCACCAACATTCTTAGAGTTACCATCATTGGCCCACTCCCCTCATCTCACAAAGAAGCGTCTATGGTGCCAATCCTTAAACAATCATTAAAAATGCAATAGGTCCCGCATTAGATTAAGTTAAAGCCATTTGCTTTGCTAATGGTATTGTATAGCAAAGCAAATGGCTTTAGCTTAATAAAAGGCGAGACCTATTGCCTTTTTAATGCTTGTTTATGCTTGGTATGTCTTTCCTGACACAAGCCAAATCATTGCACACCGGACCTTTAATTGATCTATGTACGTTTCGATTTACAATTGTGACTTTTTTTTATAATTCCCAATTATAGATTTTTGGCACTTCTGACAGTAACTATTTAAAGTTCCTGAAATATACATGCATTTGTATATATTGAACATCTTAAAGTATTGCTTTGCTTTGTTTTTTTATATCGATACAACTTTGCTAAAATAAAAGACTGGCTGTGTAACCATTTGAATTGGCAGTTCTTCCAGAAATGTGTCTTGTGAAATGCATCCCACCTCCGGATTTACAGCAGACAAAGCATAATAGTTGGATTATCAGAAAAAATGTAGATAGTTTTGTAATTTTTATCATACAGGAATTGCTTTGTAAATGCTTTTGATACCACTGTGTTAACTTCCCATTGATAAGGGGTGTTATGCTTTGGGGTTTTTGAACCATTTGAAGAGGCTTTGTGGTAAAACCGCAGAAATTGCTGAGCCCTAGTAAGTGGAATTTTAAGGCTTTTTTATGACATTGGGGGGGGGGGAGGCTTACAGCTTGCATCCTGCATCCGTCTTCCACGCTCGGTTTCAATGTTTGAACCATTTCGGATTTTTGTGAGGTCACATAAACGTTGAAAACACAAGGAGATGATGGATGGAGCACTGAAACTTTTCAGACACTCACCCCCAGTCACAGATTTGGGTTGAATCCATCATCTCGCCACCCCAGTTCAGGACCAGATGTATGCAAATCAGTCTTGACCCTTTGCCTCATGGGAACAGTCCAGCCCGAACTGCCAAGCTAAGTCTTCCCTGGATTGGAAACAAGTATCCTGGGAGCGGTTTCGGGGTAACACCCCTCATCAGCCAGGCTAGCATGAATCCAGAGGCAAAATGAGCAAGGGACCCACGTCTGGGCATACCCTGCCAACTTAGGGCAAAGAAAGCAAACACAAGGAGATGATGGACGGAGCGCTGAAACGTTTCAGACATCCACCCCCAGTCACAGATCTGGTTTGAATCCATCAGCCTTCTTTAGCTCACTTCGCCACCCCAGTTCAGACCCAGCTATATGCAATTCAGTCTTGACCCTGTGCCTCATGGGAACAGTCCAGCCCATTGAGCCCCTGTTCTACAACACATACTTACATGGCTTGTTCGCCAGCCATCTTCATCCATTGGTCGATTCAGCTGTCATTCGCAATTTGTTTTCCGCACACGCAGCATACGAAATGGGTCAGCCTACTTGAGCCATTGTTTGCTTAGTCTGCGAGTGACCGCTTTCAGCCCTAGCACAATCTTCTCCCCCACTGACAAAGGAGTCCCTTTCAGTGCCAGAGGTTTGTGTGCTATTGTGGACTTTTTAAAATTATTTTGTTATTACTTATTGTCCCATTTGTGAGGCAACAGCAGGTCCCCAGACAATGTTACTGGGCCGTCTCTGCCACATTCAGTGGCGTACAGATGAGGCAGCCACCTATCAATATTTTGTAAAACTTTATTACAATCAATGTATCGATGGTGGACTGTGTGCACACAGAGCAGGACTTTAAAAAAAATGTTTTTGTAATAACATTTTACAAAAGCAGTTGGAAGCCAACACCAGCTCTATTGGCCGGCCATTTAGGAAAGGAGTAGACTGACACCGACATATGGACTGCCTGGCCCATGAAAATGTAAAGAAATGCAAATTTTTATGGTCTTTGGTTACAGCCATGGTTTCGCTAAGGTGACGGATAACAATTTTTGGATATTATAGATCATGTGCAGATACGTTTTAGCACTCTGTACGAACACCACTCTTATGCAAAATCATATGCACTATTGAACAGAAGATAACTGCTAACTAGTGGACAGCAGCATAGCTATAGATAAGTTCTAAAAAAAAATCAGCCTTTTGAGCTTCTAAATAAAGTGAGACCGTGATTTTGGAGGGTGGGTCCAAAGAAATATGGGATGATGAAAGTATGTATGTTTTCAGGGAACAAGCAGAAAGCTTCAGTTGCACAAAACAAATGTTAACTTGGATAAACTTTGAAACTGACGAGGTTAACCTAGTTGAGCAATTCTAGTGCAAACATAAGTAACACAATGTCCGGCCCTGCACTTGACAAACACTGTAAGCTTGAAAAATGTTATATGTGTGTCTTGCTGAAACGTCCCTTTGGTGGATGCAAGTGGCAATCTTCTAAGAACAAAGGGGTGTTAATATTTTACAATTTAAGGTGTGTGCACATCAGTCATCACCCTCTCGCTGCCTGGGTGCTCCTTTTTTTTTCTTGTGAAATTGCCGACCGTCCATCCGTCGGCGCTTATGTAAAGTTGATTTGATGAATGAGGTTTTGGTTTTGCATGTTCACAGCATCACCTGAGTTTTTTTTGTGGCTTCTTTGGTTCACTGCATGCAAGACTTTATGCCTCTGCTTATTGTCTTTGATCTCTCAGAGACTTTGACCACAGAGCTCTTGTTGATCTTCTAACAAGAGAACACCATCTGGGCGCTAGATGAGGAAGTAACATTTTTTTTTGGATTGCTCGCATTATCCACTGTCTCTCTGCCAGCATGAGTTTCAGACCACAGCACTCTGGAGTGCCCTCTGGGCCTGGTTTGGCCTCCTGCTCAGCTGTAGATGAAGCCAACGGGAGAGAAGGTTATTATCCCATTTTCAATCCTTAGCGTTCCAATCATCTGTTGATCTATCTGCCCATCTCTTGTCTCAAGGCCAATGGAATTGCTGATCCTGCTCAGCTGCTATTGAGTCTTGGACGAATGGACACTTTTTCAAGCTCAGCCATTCTAAGAATGAATATATAATGGCTTGGTCTCCAAGAAACTGTCTCGCTCTAGATCTTTGGGAAAGTGCTATCTTGATTGCAACGGTTCCTGGTGTCCTCTTTAAAGCTTCGTGGTTCCGTTTGGACTTGTGCTCACCTCTGTCTGTGCATGGCCCGACCTCTTACTGGTGGCTAAGACTATTTATGTTCATTTTCCCATCTGACCCTAAATGCTGTTGATCAATTCAATGAGCCCTGCCGTCCATAGAAGCACAGAAGCACTTCAGTGTTGTTCCTCCGTTCCCCCTTATGTCATTTAAACTAGGATCACATGGAACACCTCTGTAAAGCCCTCTTCATTCACCCGGCCCCTCTCCACTTAAGCATTCTGTCCTCTCACCGCTGTGCCCACTTGATGAGTAATTCAACAAAATTGGTAAGTAAGAGTGACTTGAGTTGGGTAACCTACATTGAAGGCCTACTTCTCCATCCCTAATCACTGCCTACCTAAAGTAAAACTCTGAGTTTACCCGTATTGTTCACAGCAGCTTTAAGGTGCAAATTGTTATCTTATGTTTATTAAAGGCCTGCTGTGGTTTTGTTCCATTTTGATCTTTTTAGTCTTAATATTGTTCTTGCTGCATTCAGCATTCAATTTAATACATGAGCTGTGTTAGATCCCTTATCCCTGTCGTGGTAGAATATTGCTTTTGTTTGCATGGTACATCTGGGCCTGTGATGGTGGGAATATGTTCTAAGCAGAAAATGTTTGTTATGATGTTGGCGTTGTCTGTGCACGCTCTTCCACTCCAAAGTCAATGTCTTCTATAGTAGAGGAACCTAAATCATGGGAACCACAGGTTACTAAGATGTTATCCTTGGCTTGCAGCCCTGCTCGATTGAGAGAGCTCTACGCGCTGGGCAGGACCTGTTGTCCCTGATCAAGGTTTGCTAGTTTGTTATGATGTGGGTGGTAGCACAACACAACCTCCAGGCAGAAAGTGGACCAGTCGCGGAAAGTAAGTAAGGGTGCAGCAGGAGACCTAGGCCGTGTGGGTCAAGAATAGGAAGACATTGGCAGACTGCACAGGTCTAATGGCCCTTTTTGCTGTGCGATGCCAAGTTTTTTGTTGTAGAAGTCCCACAGTGCATAGCAGGATTTACAAATGCCTCGAAGCTGTATTAACAGTCTGACATGTTCACTTTTCAGACAAAAGATGATGGTGAGCCGGAAAACAAGCAGTTCATAGAAGAGGTGGAAGAAGAAGGCGCTATCAAGCACAGGTACTAATATTGTTTTTATTATCCTTTGTGTAGGAGATTCAAAATGTTGACTGTTAAGACGCTCAAAGACATTCTATAAATTTTAAGCCGAAATAGACAAATTTCATATTATGCAGACTCAAGCACCCATGTATAGTTGAATGTTTTCTTTTGTGGTGTGCCACATTCCTTAATGATTTGATTTTACCATTCTAAAGTCTTAAGCTACGCCAGGGCCGTATCGCAGTCCATCGTTACTTTGCACTCCATGCCACCTCGGTTTGGGCCCAGCCATATGCAACTGATTCTAGACCCTGATCCAGTTGGAGCAGTCTATCCCAAACTGCCTGGACAAATCCTCGCTGATCCAGAATACAAGTAACCCAAGATCAGTTTCACCCCCGATTGGTGCTCTTCAGTCAGGTGTATGTTTGCTCTGGTGGCACAGTGTGCCCAGGCCCCATGTCTGGGCATGCCCGTCCCGCTTAGGGTGTTGTACTGAAGTGTACAAAAAGTGATGGGTGTAATACTTGAATTAATCTCAGTCACAGGAAATTACTCGGTGCCACATTGGTAATTTGCACACACCTCCTCAGTTTTGACCCAGTCATATGCAAATCAATCTTGACCCTACTCCAATCGGAGTACTCCAGACCTAACTGCCAGGCAACTGTCATAAAACGCTAAGTATTACTAATTGTAGTTTTACAGCACTATCTTGGACAGAACCTGGAAGTGAATGATGCTTATCTAGGAAAGATGAATGTCTGAGAGGCAGAGTGATGACGACACATTGTTAAATCTTTCATTTAAGCAACTTTAGTTTCTTCCAATCAGCTTGATTTCACTGTCGTTGCTTCGCTGCCTCTATTTGCAATTTGGTAGGTGAGTTATGAGTTACAGCCGGGGCCTGGGTAATTATGTGACAATGGAGAACCATATTGTGCGTCAGGTTTGACTGTTATATGACACGAAAAAGCAAATTATGTGGTATAATGCTGGCCATTCTCTGGCGGTGTTATTTTGCTATTGACATTTTAACATGCATTAATTCTGCCTGGTCAAAAGTTCACCTCGTTAGTACTAGCCTAAATATTGATTAAAACATTTAGCAGCTGATAGGTAATAGTTGACCTTGACAGAGTCTGCTGCTACGCAGCACCACTCGAGTCGCTTCTTGAGGAACTTTGGGTCCATTTGATCTAGAACATTTATTTTAATCTGCAAATTATGCAGCAGGTGGTAGTTTATGTGGCAAATCGATAATTAAGTGGACAGCATCCTGGCTATAGAATTTCATCATTCCAGTGGCCCTACTTACAGTAGATTGCTGTAATAAGGCGACCCAATCACACTGTTCTTCTGACTATCTCACTTCTCCACCCCTCTGGTGTTGTCACCCACCGGTCTCCGTAGCCCAGCCCTGCTAAGCACTTTGATTTTATGTTCAAGCCTTTACGTTCGTTACCATGTCATTATTCAGTTGACATCTGCGGGTAATGCTGCTGTGACTACATATAAGAAAGATCCCCTTCAGAAAAATAAAAAAGTTGATTACATCTGTGTTATATTTGATCTATGTCTCTTTTCCCTGGCTGGGGTTTTCCTGCAGCTCACATGGTGTCACTGCTAGAATGCTTGGTGACATCGTTGAATGTTGGGGGCTTGGCCTGTGTGTTAACTGGCAGTTGATGGCAGGCAGGCTGAACGACAGGGAGGTCACTCCTGGTGGGGTTTTATATTTACATCTTAAGAACTTGACCTGCAACTCAAGGTGAATAAAGCTAGCCTATTTATACTCCTGGCTCAAGGATCTTTTGTGTATAACAATCTGGCTATATCTTAACATTAAACAGTATCGGACACTTTGGGCAAGGATAAAAAACGTGTTTAACTGTCTTAACTGTAAGTGTTTTCATCTATTAACCGAAATGAAAGATCTTGTCAAACTTAAGTTGGGTTTGCAGAGTTTTTTCCCCGTGGAACGCATTTCAACATGCAGCAGGAGGTGTGTGGCAGGAGACTGACGCCTTTCGAACAGGAGCCTCTGCCCAACTCCAACCTGGGTGAAAAAGCAGGCTGAAGCTAAGGGTGTAGTTATCAATAGTGCCGCCGGTGCAGTGGCGCCAAAATCCAGGGACGTGAGGGCCTACTTCACTCCAAATAGTAGCTTGAAAAAAAGCAATTTGTGTTGTTTTCCATTAGGTACAATGCAAACAAACATATATCCAGTCAGCCTCTTGCTCTTGCATATCAATTTAAATCCTAGACGTTAATTAGGCAGAACTTTTACATCAAGTATTTTGCTAAATGTCTTTCTTTTCTTTTCATTTCTTTATGTAGGAGTGGTGATTAGGAAATCATTGGATTACTCTTTTTGGGACGCATTTTTAAACAACACTTTCAGGCACTATGTTTGTCTCCTGTAGCTTATCCTTATTCTCCCGTACCTCAGTGATAGTTTGAGGGCATGGGGGCATTATTCCCTATTGTATGTCTTGCACCATTTAGCCCATATTGTTTTAATTTCCTTGTGCAGCCCCATCTCTTATAAATGTTTTTCTCTGCTGACATCCTCTGTATTTGTGAGCCACTCGCTGTAAGTTGGATCCATTTTCCCTCCGCAGAGTCTGGCAGTGTTCTATCAAGTAAACTCCAAGCAGTGTCACATAGCAACTTTTTGTTGTTTGAGGATGACTGTTCACCCCATGTTCGCAATAACATGATTTCAGCATTCCTATCGATTTTGCGTTTCTACTATTTCATTTAGTTGCTTCTCAATTTTCCACCAATATCTATGCTTTTAGGACTCTTCCACCATGTATGGAATAAGGTTCGGCCCAGGCCACATCACCTCAGCCGTACCCTTTAACTTTGTCGTATCCTAGTTCAGTCCTTTCAGTGTAGTAATTTCAATAGTTATAAACGGAACCTCGCCTAATTCTCCGTGGAATTTGCTGCATTTGCATTCCTTTCATAGGACCCCTGTCACAGATTCAACCCTTTCACATAATCTGTTCAGTGCAACATAAATGGAACTCTTTGCAAATAAAGCAGTAAACACAAATATCATTTTTATTTTACTTTTTTTTATACCTTAAAATAAATGTTTCTAAATTATCAAAAGGGAAGCGTATCCCACCTTGGTGCTCTGCCTTTTCTTTTAAGGTGGATCACCCAAGAGGTCAAGCAAAGAAAAGCTAAATATGTTCTGAAAAGAGTGTGTCTTGAGGAAGAAATGTATCTGCAGGTGACTGCAGTTCCCATGAACGGTGGAGAGGTCATTGAAATAAGAAAGGGGATTGAAATCCTCTGTTAATAAAACGATTTGTTACACTTCTTGTTACCCTATTTACTATTTTGTTTTTGGATGCAGTTAACTATGTTGTAAATCGGAGGGATCATCCAAGTAACCGCTTTTCATGTGAAATGCTCTGAAAACAGGCGAAATCTAGTGCTTACACTGTAGGTGTCATTACTATGATACACGTTGTTGGACCCCAGCCCTCTTATTTTCTTCCCTCTTTTCTCCCTTTTTTGTACTTATGAGTTTTTGTCCCACTTTCCCAAAGGTAGCAGCAGTAATTGTATTCGACCAATTAATGATCATTCACATTAAAAACACATTTGAAATACATTCTCAAAAGCAGTATACAATTATGTAAAACGACTGTGAAAATTAAAAATAAAAACATTTCATATTTCATCATAATATAATAACAACTATAAAAGACAATCACATTAATTCCAAAGAGCTTAATAGCCAAAAAAGTCTAATGGGTGACTAAAATCGCAGTCCTGATTCGACGAGTTACAGATGTTTATTAAAAAAATGCATTCTTAAAAATAACTTAGTACCTCATTATTAGTGCAACCAACCATAAAAATTGTATTGTACTAATAGCTATAATGACCAATCAATTCAATTCAATAAGCTTTATTCGGTTAATTAAAAAACAGCCATAAAAGCACATACCGAAATAGGAAAACATCGATAGAAATTCCTTACTGTACAATTAGTGATAAAAATCCAACCAACCAATGGTAAATACAATTAAAACATCATACTTTTCCTTGCTTCAATAGATTTAAGGATAAAGGTTGCTGTAAAAATACATATATCGGGGTCTTGCATTGTAAAGATCAACCTCATAGCAGCATCTGTAGTGAAAGTGCAGTATTTTAAAAACAATGGTTTTAAAAATGCTATACGGAAATTCATATACAAGTCACAAATCAGGAGAAAGTGCAAGGTGCTTTGTTTGGTGTGGCTGTCACACGGGCAAGGGGAAGCTGGGTACTCTTTTTTTTATACGTGGAAATGCTACCAGATGGTGAGCAAGCCCGAATCTTAATCTGGTGAGTACATATCTGTGTGAGATTCTGGTTACCTGGCTCAAATAAGTTTGGAAATCCTCTGTATCTGAGTAACGAATATAGAATGTTGATAAATGCTCAATAGTGTTAATGTGCCTTCTCTTCCTATGGGACAGGAACAAATTCTTCATTTCTGATTTCAGCAATTCTACTACGGCATCAGGGTCATCCAAAATGTTTAATTTTAAAACTTCATTAAAACTATGTACAATGTATTTCAGCCAGGGGATCTTAGACTAAGTATCCAGGCGGAGACAGTCTTTAATTATAATTCTGTTGAAAGCGGTCTCCTCCTTACGCCACATTAATCTCCAGGTCAGTAAGGGCCTAAATGCTATTAAATCTGACAGGTAGCTGATGCCAACTTCCCTGTGGATAAGTTCTGTTGATGCTGAGGGCGATAAACTAAGCAATTTTTTAAGAAACATATTTTCTGCGGTTTGTAAGTTACTATTAGAACAGTGACCCCATACACCCGCACCTTATAGTGCAATTGAGGTAATTCTAGATAAATAAATATGTAACATGTCTCTAATTCGGCGGTCACCCAGCTTCTATGCAAATCTAAAAACACAGTGGGTGCTTTTGGCCATCTTTGCCCGGACGTTCAGCATCTCTTGAGACCATGTACTGTCCCCAGCAAAAGTTATCCCTAAATAACAGAATTTATCCACCGTCTGCATTTTCTGTCCTTCTATAAAAAAGGAATTGGTCTTTTTCCTGCTCGGGCCACAAACCATAGCATAAGTTTTACTCTTGTTGATCTGCCACTTTCTCCCCGTCATAAAATCAACAAACATATCTATAAGGCGTTGGCGGCCAAGTGGAGTCCTAGATAAGAGCACGGCGTCATCTGCATATAGCAGCACCGGCACATCTATGCCATCCGCCTGTGGTGCATCCGATTTAACTGATTTAAGAACTGCGTCAACCTAATTGATAAAAAGTGTAAAAAGCAGGGGAGCTAAGACGCAGCCCTGTCAGATGCCACATCTTACCTTAAATAATGACCAATCACATTTGTACCAAAGAGCTTAATGGTAGTACAAAAGAACTTCTATTGGGGAGTTAAAATCTTAATCCTAATGATCCAGACATAAAGCAGATATCTTGATATAGAAAACACTAGCCATTCGGTGGTATCAGAACTTACTACTCGCAAAGCTTCTACAGGTTGTGTTATAAACAACAGCCGACATACCAGGAGTATCTATCTCTTTCTGGACTTTACATATGCAGTTCAGAGAAACATAAAATGATCTATGAATTCAGAACAGTAGCTACATCCAGAACTAGTTGAGGTTCAGTGGACAGCTTCCATTTGCTTTTACCAAAGTATGTATGTATGTAAATAATGTGTGCATGTAAATGGTGGTTCTATCTGATCAATACATCACACCAACAAAAAAGAACATTTAATGTCCAGGAACTGTTCAATTAAAGTGGCAAGTGCTAAAGAGTTATAACATGAATCCTTAATGTAATCCCAGTACCATGCTTTTGAAAGGGGTACCCCGTCTTTGGCCATAGACTTGGGATCCTCACAGAGGTCCTAATCTATACAATCATTGTTTGACCTACTTAAACCACTCAACTCGCCCAGCCGCTTTATCTATTGTTTGTTCATCGGCTACAGCTTCTATAATGGGAATCTGGGTTTTGCTAGTCCATAGCCTCACCTAGAACAATTGTTCATTTCCATTGAGATTTTTAGACACAACTAACTCCCGAACCGCTGAACGGAATTACACCAAATTTAACAGGAAGTTAGCTCTTGGTCCAGAAAGAACCCTTTTTTGCTATTTCTTGTAAATCCATTCAATAGTCTTTGAGAAAATATATATATATGTATATATATATATATAACACGGAATTACACCAAATTTAACAGGAAGTTAGCTCATGGTCCAGAAAGAATCCTTTTTTGTTATTTCTTGTAAATCCATTAAATAGTCTTTGAGAAAAAAAAAAAAAAAAATATATATATATATATATATATATATATATATATATATATATATATATATATATATATATATATATATATATATATATATATATATATATATATATATATATATATATATATATATATATATATATATATATATATATATATATATATATATATATATATATATATATATATATATATATATATATATATATATATATATATATATATATATATATATATATATATATATATATATATATATATATATATATATATATATATATATATATATATATATATATATATATATATATATATATATATATATATATATATATATATATATATATATATATATATATATATATATATATATATATCCATCCTCCTATGACCTGATAGGCCCTGTGCTGAAATGTGATTGGATGCCACACTTCAACCTGGTTCCCTTGTCAGCAGCTCTGGTTGTTACACCACATCCTCAATTCACGTCAAAGCTCCTCAACTGTTTCTCCATATCACTTCCACATTTGTTCAGCAAGATTCCACCAACACCAGATAAGCATTGGAAAAGCCAATAGATCTTGGCAATACCTGAGCTATTCGTCAGTGTGAATGTCATTTAGCTATCTTGTCTAGCAGCACATCTGCTGTTCATCATGGCTGAAAGTCACTGTAAAAAGTGCTATGCTGCAGGCCATGTCATATTGCTTTTTTGCGTTAGGAGGGCCAAGACAATAAACTCAACATCGGGGCAAAAACACTTTGCGTTGGCTCAACATCTTGTGATTCTGGGCTTTCAGCCATGCTGAAGAGCAGATGTGGTGCTAGACAACATGGCTAAAAGACATTCTCAATGATCTTGCCAATAGCTTGGGCATTTCCGCAACCTATTGGCTTTGCCAATGCTTGTTGTAATGTGGTGTAAATCTGTTAAGTAGTTTTGGAGTTAATACAGTCAAAAGATTTATGTATATCTAGAGACGTGGATCCAGCACAGATCCCCAATGGCATATCCGAAGATCCATGCGCCAATAGCAATACCGTGATTGGCTGGCCGCAACCTGAGAGGAAAGTTGCAGCCGCAATTTTGTGCATGGGGACTCTGTTTCTAAGGGGGGAAAATAAACATTTTATGTTATAGGAGGGGTGGCAGAGGTACCCTTCCCCAGTGGGACTGATGGAGGGGTATGTGAAGGACCCCTAGTGGGCAAGAAATTGTCCAGAACATTTTTTTTTCTCACACAAGGGTCCATGAATCCACTGCGGCTCTCAGCGCAACCCCCTTGTATGCTCTGCGACAGATTCAGACTCCACTTAAAAAATTCATACACCCACTCACAAGCCCATACACCTAATCACACACACACACACACACACACACACACACACACACACACACACACACACACACACACACACACACACACACACACACACACACACACACACACACACACACACACACACACACACACACACACACACACACACACACACACACACACACACACACACACACACACACACACACACACACACACACACACACACACACACACACACACACACACACACACACACACACACACACACACACACACACACACACACACACACACACACACACACACACACACACACACACACACAACTATTCACACACCCACTCACAGACCCACAAAACTACTAACACACCCAGCCACGTATACACCCACACAACCACTCACACACCCACTCACACACCCATAGAGCCACTCAATCATCCACTCACACACTCACAGACCCACAAAACCACTCACACCCACTTGAACACCCTAACAGCCACTTACACACACTCGCATACCCACAGAACCACACATACACCCATACAGCAACTAACACACCCACACGCACTCCCTTACAGCCACTCACACACCCACTCACAAACCCACAAAACCACTCACACACCCGTACAGCCACTTACAGACCCACAAAACAACTCTCACACCCACCCCATACTGCCACTCACACATCCAGTCACAGAACCACAAAACCAATCTCACACTGTCACACACCTGTACAGCCACTCACACCCACAAAACCACTCAAATACCCACTTACACATCCACAGAGCCACTCACACAAAACCACTCACACCTACACAGCTACCCACACATCTACACAGCCACTCACACATCTACACAGCCACTCACACACCTACTCCCAAAGCCGCTCACACACACATGTAGCCACTCACACACCCACACAGTTGTTCAAACACCCACACACACGTTGCGATACACTTCTAGAAATTGCAGTAGCATATGTTTGTATTAAATGTGTTTTGTTTTAGTATTGATTGGGTGTTTTTGGTTGGGAATGGAACCACAGATCCATAAAATGGATTTAAAAAACAGAAAGACTTGGTGCATTACATTTATAGAAAAACAACATTGGGGAGAGGATGTAGCCTTATGGCTAGAGCGGTCGACCTTGGAGCTGGGGAACCGGGTTCGAGTCTCTGCACCGACGCTCAACATCCTGTGATTCTGGGCAAATCACTTCATCTCCCTGTGCCTACCAAACATTAATGTGTCCAACTGTAACGAAACTGATGCTCATGTAAAGTGCTCTGATACCCGATGTCTCGGGGCTAGTTTGCGCTAAATTTTAAAACCTATGTTACTTTACCTTAATTTTTTCTATCTTTAGATTTAAAATCTATAATGAAAATGACTGCGTGAATAAAATGTACTTATAATCTTGTGAAAAGTATATTAGTAAATTGAACTTATGGGTCAAATTGTAGTTCAATTTCTAGTTTTTTTTAAACTGTGAAATTCACTAAAAAACAAAGGTTACAAGGATGTTATAGTTAGGAAATAAAATTAAAAAAGCCTTAAAAATTAATTGAAAAAAATCAAAGGTTAAAGGGGCGTTATAGTTGGGCTCAGATTTTGCACATGCAAAACCATAGAAATTCAGCAGTTATTATTACCTTAGCTAGCTATAACTTATGCCCCCAGAGTGCACTGCTTATGGCCACATATATTACATCACTCATGACTTGCTCAGAGACATCACTAATGACATCACTGATGACATCACTGATGACGTCTCAAATATTATAGTTACTTTAGGGCACAAGTTAAAGTTACTTGAGAGATAACTATAACTGGTGAATTCCAGGAGGTTTGTTGGTTTAAAACATTAGGTTTTAACTGACATTTTCACATAACTATAACAACCCTATAACCTTTGCTTTTTTCACTGAAATCTTTATGTATCCAAAACCACTGAAATTCACAAGTTCTTGATATCTGAAGTAAGTATAACTTGTGTCCTAAAGTAACTGTAACTCATGCCACCAACTAGCACATTGTGTTTATCAATGATGTAATTTTAGATGTCACAGTGATGTTATCAATTATGTAATAGAACATCTCATGAGTGATGTAATATGGGTGGTAATTAGCAGTGCATGGAGAGGGTGTGAGTTTTTACTGTTATATTATTACAATCCCTTAACTATAGTGTCACTTTAACCTTTAACTTTTTTAGTGAACTGCAACGGTTGTTTAACGTACGGTAAGATGTCTATTCCTGTGCGTTACCTGGGTGCTCAACCACCAGTGAGCGCCTACTCCCGCCTTGCATTGCCTTTGGTTGTGTGTAGCCTCCGGTCAGGTGCTTAACCACAAGTGGCACCCAATCACCTCTTTGCATGCTCTTTGGCTGGGCTCAGTGTGGCGTTGGGAGCAGTGCCTGACCCAACTCACAACCTCTTGCCGCATCGCACAACTAACTGTCATTTAACAATATAAAGCATGCTCGGTGGGATTGGCCTTTAGTTCTAGAATAAATAAGGAACCCGTTAGGTGCAGTGGGTATATATACGTTTTTCAGGGTGATAGGCGGGTGGGACTTTTTTGTACTGTATAAAGCTTGTCCTATTATGTAAGGCAGGGCTACTGGCTTTGTCAAAGTGTCAGAGCACCAAAATATAGGACAGCTAAGAACTTGGGGATTATAGTGGACAACAAACTCACCTTCAGGGACCAGGTAAATGTGGTTGTCTCAGCGAGCTTTTATCTTCATAGAATTGTAAGGAAGATAAGTCTTTTCTACCGGCAGACATTCTCAGGACAGTGGTCCCGGCTACATTCATGTCACGGTTGGACTACTGCAACAGTCTTTATCTGAATATCCAAAAAAAGCACCTAAACAGACTCCAACTCGTGCAAAACGCAGCCGCCAGATTGCTGACTGGGACACCCAGGTTCACCTCAATTAAGAAAGAATTAAAAGAGCTACATTGGCTTCCAGTCAAACAACAGACCCAATTTAAAGCCCTTTGCACTGTTTTTATGGCCCTCCAAGGAGTCGGCCCGACCACCTGAAACAGGGTTTTCAATGGTATGTCCCTAGAAGGGCCCTCCCCTCCATGGGAACAAAAGTAGTGCTTGTACCCCCAGCCAAAAAAGCTAATTGGGGTGGCAGGAGTTTTATTACAGATGCCGCTAGAGCCTGGAACGAGCTTCCATTCCATCTAAGTAACTCACCCGAGTCCTGTCCTTTAGGAAAGGTCTGAAAACTTGGCTTTTCACCTTATAGGCACCATACTCCTCAGCAAACCAAGAGGCAGTGTTCAGCGCCAGAACACCCCAGGGACGTTGCGCTTATGAAATCAAATTAACATAACATAACATATTGTTTTTAACAAGGGGTGAGCACAATAATATAAATAAAAGAGACCTTTTGTCTGTGTCAAAAATTCACCTGACTGAATCACTGACCAGTATGTTCTTTGATACATTTTCAATTGACTAAGCGTGATCTGAATTAAGTAATCAAGGCCCTGCCGTTATTCAATAGTAGACACCCCAAATACAGCTCTCCAAAGTTTGCTATCTAAACTTGGAAATGGGCGAGGGCAGTTTATTAGACAGACTCTTAACTCAATTTGCAACTTTTTGACATTCCCAGTGATTTTCCATGTCCGTTTACCATTCCTCCAAATTTCAGTCGAGCATCCCTTCCTCTATGAAGACTAACTAAGGTATTTTGGTAAGAATGTGTGAATTCAATAAAGCATCAAGCAATTTAGTCAATCTAGTTACAGGAGCCCCCTCTCTAGCTAGTTAAGTTAGACCAGAGATTTTAAAGGGACAGTCTCATTGAAATTATTTTGTGCTATGAGACTGTTTCACCTCGTTCGACCTCCCAAGTACTTTAAAAACATTTCCTTAGGACATTAAAACAAATATATAGGGTTTCAGAGAAGAGAACCTTGGAATTGAAGTTCAGTGGCAAACTGCTTCTGATAGACACTGTCAAGGTCCACAGCATGCCACCTTCCTGCTATGGCTGTCATCTGTACTAGCACCATTCATCTACAAGATCTAAAAAGATGGAGATAGCTAAGGGTCACAAGCAGCATTGTTAATGCCTGCTACCCTATTACTAATCTTACCCTCCCAAGCATGAAGGTGGGATGCTGAATGCTGTGCTACGTTTTAAACGAATTGGACTTAAGCAGACGCTGTAGAGGGGTGATCAGCAGTTGTGAACTATGAAGAAAAGGTTCTCTTTCTGATGATCCTGCCAATTAAACAAAAACAATCCCCAAAATGTCTCAAAGGTAATTACACAAAATGGACCATGAGGCTATACTTTAGTTTATGTTCTTAATGATAAATGTATCTCATTTTCCCAAACCACATCCTTCACTGATGTACTTTGAGCAACAATAAAACATATTTCCTTTTCTTTTTGTTCTAGATAACTTGATATTTATTTCTTACTAGGCAACATCTTGTGACTTTACTCTGTATGTAAGAAGTAATAACTGCCACTGGAGAGCCACATTTTCAATATACGGTATCCAAGTAAATCCAGGGAACACTTGCTTCTTCAGTCACCTGTTGATTTTTACCTATTTTGGGCGATCATTGCCACTTAAAAAAAGATCTGACCAAAGACAGAGTTTTTACTATTGTATTGTATTGTAATTGCATTTATACAGCGCTTACTGCCCCAGACGAGGCGTCAAAGTGCTTTTTCTGCAAGTACCACGCTACTCCGGAACCCATGAAGGATTAGTGGTGAATTAGCATAGTGAAATATGATAATAATTGGAGTGGTGACTATCTCAAGAGGCCCATCACTAAGTTTGTGGGGATAGCCTGATGCTGGCGATAATGACTTCGAGTTAAGACGTATTTGCAGTGCTGGCCTTGCCATTTCAGAAAATGTTATCAAGCGCTTCAGTACCTTGCTTATCGTGCCTCACCTTACCCATGGATGGGTGATACAGAGCCAAGCACCGTTCACCTTGCCTCTGTTGACATCCGTGGGAGCCAGAAGAAACCACACCATCCTTTTTTTCTGTGTTGTCAAGCTTTCTTTACAAGCCAATTAGTTAGTGGCAACTGGATCCCGGGTGGGTGGGGGAAAGACGCGGGTGTAAATAAAAAAGAAAAGAACTTACTTTCTCTCCACTTACTCACTGCGTCTCTCCTCGTAGTCCCTCGCTGGAACATGAGGCTCCCAGTCAGCTAATCACAGCGCTGTAATTCAGTGTTGTGATTGGTTGGAGTGCCGTGGTTCGGTACTCAGATGCTGACTGGGAGCCTGAGCATGTTCTTCACGTAGGCGTGGAGAACATGCAAAGTGTGCATGAATGTTTGTCCGGGACCAAGGCGGCCAGCCAAACATTCATGCACACTTACAGTGTGCTCACCACTCTCTGCTCCTGTCGTGACAGCCGCCCGCCCTGCAGAGCTGCTGGAAATCGGGACAAAATAAAATGATAACAACAGGAGTTATCATTTTATATTTCCTAACTTCACTGCAAACAAGCATTGGCATAGCCAATAGGTCTCGCCTTTGGGACATTATAAGTGTTTAGCCATGCAACAGTCGATGTTGCACCAAGGATATTGTGCTGCAGAATTACATACTTATAGGGTTCCAAAGGCGAGACCTATTGGCTATGCCAATGCTTGTTTACAATACAGCAATGTATCTCCGCTGAGTCATTATAAATATATTAAATAGTGTACTTATTATTTGCAGCTTTAAGAGGCCCAAAGTTTTGGGCGGTGATAGGCTCCTTTGTCAGGCACGGCAGACACTGGGGCAGAGAAAGACATTTTGAATTGGGAACAGGGAGGGAGGTGGAATAGGCAAGATAGAGAGAGGACAGAGGGAAAGAGGAGCAGGGAAGCCTGAAGAAAGGATGAGATAGAGGAATTGTAAAAGAAAGGTGGAGATGGGTGGAAAAGGAACGACAGGCAGTGAGAGAATACTGGAAAGAAGAGGGAGAAACCAGGTGTAAGTAAAAAAAGGAGAAGGAGAGAAGAAGGAGGCTGAGGCTTAGAGAGAGACAGAAAGTTGAGAACAGAGGCAGTAGAATGGTAGGGGGAGAAATGGAGAGAGCGCGAGACAAAGAGAAAGAGAGCGAATGAGAAGGGAAGATTTGTTATGGAGGGAAAGAGACAGAGTGAGAGGGATAGGGATGGGGTTACCAGGGCGCTAATCGGCGTGTGTCCCGGAAGCAGTTCGAATGCTGGGTGTGAGAAGTTAGCCTGGTATATGATGTCCACTATCTAGTGGGCACCTTGCACCAGTCTAATCGACCCTTATTGATGGTGGTTGTAAAGTCAACCTTATAGACAAGCTATCCTAGTGGTAGCATGGACCAGCAGTCATAGGCTAAAACTTCAGAGAGCATGTGAAGTAAGCTGTTTTACCAATTATAATCCCTTGAATACCAAATGAAAGAACAGCACACAAGGTATATATCAAATATATACGTATTTATTTCTAACACAACCCCTCTTCACTCTTTATGAGGTCAGAGGTCAAAGTACATCACAAGTTACTCAATTAGCATACGATAAGTTGCACATATACAGTTATGCCCTAGGGGCCTCATGAACCATATACTAAGAAAGTGGTATAAGAACCACGTGAGAGTTAGAAAGCAGGCCTAGGGCCTGTAGAAACGCTGAGACTACACTAAACAACCAAAGGTTAGGAAGTAGAAGGCCCACGGGAGACTCGTGCAGTGTCTAAAAACAGTCGCGAGTTACCATTGACTTATAATGGGAAACGAAGAAGTTACAAAGTTACTGTTTAAGGACACTTCCGGATGGACTAGGATGGAACCCTTTTAAACTAGGACACTTTGAGAGTCAAGACCCACGGGAGCACCGGAGTACTCGTGTTACCTCACTCAGGGAAGCCAGGTGCATAGGTGTCTTTTCGTGTCGGGGTTTCGTCGTCGTTTTCTATGGAGATCTGCAAAAAAGTGCTGCAGGCGACCAGAGGAAAACTGTCCAGGTGGATCCAAGGGTGGATCAGTGATGTGAAGAACCTGAAAGCAGAGGGGACAGAGTCTGGGTCACTAGCCAGTGACCAGGAAGGAACCAGGCGATGTTGCGTGCTTGAAGGTGAAGAAGGTGAGTTTGTCTCTTCAGCCACAAGGTCCAGGAGGCATCGACAATGACCAGGCGCTGGATTCGAGCTGTCCCACGAAGGATCTAGTTGACTGCGGTGTCGGTATCCGGATTGGACCCAATATGCCTTGGCAAACGCAACCCACGCAGGATGTCAAGATTGGCTCTGTTGCAGACCAGCAAGGTCTGCGGTGCTTCTCCTTTGAAGGGAAGCTGGAGCAAGCCTGGAGCAACCAGGAAAGCAATTTGGTTTCAAAGGAATGTCTTCAGGGGGCTCACTAGCCAACGGGCTAGCAACCGGGAAGACACGTCGAGCTGAAATGCAAGAGCAGGCCCCACGCGGCACTCGTGAGTGTGGAGGGCTGAGCTTCGGTGCAAATGGTGCTTGGGTCTGGGGCTTCTCGTACCCCAATGCACAACTGCGAGTTACCTCAGGAGTCGATTGTAGTGGGTTGCGGAGTAATGGGCAACAATCGAGTTTTTGTTCGTGCTGGCTTTATTTGTTGAAACAGAATATCGGTACAAGTTTTCCGAATGTGTGTTCATCTCGGAGATCTGCTTCTTTCGGGACGCTGTTTCCTTCGGGTAGCCTCCTCCTTCCTCTGAATCGGGCTCCGCCTCGTCTCCACCTGGTCCGTATTCGTGGTTACGATGCTCGCCGCCCTGGTAGAAGAGACAAGAGAGGGCGTCTCAGTGCTATGTTACAGGTACACTTGTGAGGGGAAGGGAGTGATGGGATTTCACCGGTGAGTATGTACAGCTAGTGACGGGACGGGTATGGGGGTGCAGGAAGGGTTCACCAGGGGACTGAAGGGATAGTGGATCCAATTACTCTAGGTTCCCTCTCCTCTTAACCCAGCCCGAGATCCGATTACGTACCTCGGTGAGCCACACGCCTCCAGGTCGCGTGCGGCTGAGCGACTTGTGTTGCCGTTGGCCTCCAGGCTCCCGCGCCGTCAACGGGTCACTCTGCACCTCCACTCCCTCGATAGATGTCAAACCGGGTCCTCTTCCTTCCGTACTTCCTTCGATCCGTTCTCTCCAACACATGTCTCTCCGCTCGCCGTCCTCCGCTCCGGTGTACAAGCACACCTGACTGTCATCACCTGCCGGCTTTACGTCGCGTCGGGGCTCCTCCTCTTCCCTGTGGCTCTTCCAGTTAAAGGGCCAGTCCTCAATATCCTCCTCGTCGCAGCTGTAACGTTCTGCAGACATCGACCAGACCTGTGTTTGGGAAGGCTGAAAAGACAGGAGGGGGGGTCACAAGGTAAATACCCACGTGGGGTGGTAGCGGCCTTCGAGGTGCCCAGCGGCACGCCGCCCCCGTCACATCGATGCAGTTAGCAAAATGAAGGATGTCCAGGGTGTCAGGTCCCACGTCTCTCGTGTCCACCACGGGTCTCCGCTTTGCTGTGGATGTGGGTCGGAGTCAGAGAAGTCTGGAAGTCCAGTTCCTGTGTCGCTAAGTCTTCGGGTTCCGGCGGGAGCGTCAACAAAGCAGACCGCAAGTTACTGGTGGTGCCTGTTTGCACAGGGTGATCACTCCTTGACCACAAGGGAGATGTCTTCCGTCTTCTAGTCAGAATAGAATGTCGAAGGTCCAAGAGTTCTGTATCAAAGTTTCTTTTCAGGATAATCTGAAGTCCTGGGGACACAGCTCCTATACTTATACTAAGCTAAGGTGCTGGATTACCTGCCTAGGTCCCTCCTATGGGTGGACCTGAGAAGGGGGTGATTACACCCCTTTCCCCTTGTCCAGTTTCGCGCCAGAGCTGGGGCTGGAGTGCCCCAGCAACTGGTTTGAACCAGGCTATGTATGGAGCACCTTGTCTGCCCCAGGCAGTGTCTGGATGCATTCACTGAATATAGCCCTACCTGCCCCAATACACAAAACCCCTGTCTGGGGGAGGTGCTGGCACCTCCCTGGACAGGAAACCTATTGTCCAGGCCGCCCTTGCTGGAGTTTCCCCCAGCAACAGGAGGTCAGACTTGTGTCTAAGGCAGCATCATCCATTTTGTGATGCTGAGGCTCTGTTTAACTTTAACCGGGTAAAGCAGTAACATGCATGTATTTTCCCTCTAGCACCTTAAACGACATGTTTTGTTAAAGCCAAACCAAAGTTAGCATTAACCGCGAGGATTATAATGCATTTAAGAGTATATGGTATGGCTAGATCATAGAACAGCTATAAGGAGATGGTTCCGAAAGCTGCAGAGGGGCTCAGCTCATGCTAGGGCACCCTCTCACATAAAACCAAGCACTTTGCCTCCAGGATTGTCGAGGCCTACCATAGGAGTGACTTATAGGTGCATATGTATCTATATATAAGGTAGATATAGTAACTGAGCTTATGAAGCGCCTGGTTACACTAGCCAGTGTGTCCCCGGGCTGTACCAATGAGGAACCCATCCTGGCCTGTTCCTGTGAGGCGCCCACTCCTGGGCACCCCAAGGTGAAGCCAGGCATCCTTAGCGATTAGGGCCGGTGTGGAGATTAAGCAAGCTATTGCCCAGAGTTGCAGAGTGGGACCCATGATTAGAGTAGGCACCGGGGCGAGAATTATCGGGTCCGCAGACATTGGGCCCAAGACCCTGCCGCGACGGGAATTGAACCCTGGTCCCGGGTCAGATCTCTGCATCAGGGTCTGCCGCTCTAACCAGTGAGCCACACTTCTCCACAATATATATATAGGTATACTATATCTAAGTAAGGGGTGATTACAACACCATACACAGGCTGTGTGAGCAGACCTGTGGTGTCAGTTTGGAAGGTAAACCAGGGGTGGCACAATACATGCTGCAGCCCCTGGTAGGCCTAGGGTACACCTATGCCCTGGGTACCTAAGGCACACCATACAGGGGCTCACAAGAGGGACCCAGTAACCAATCTGGTATGTACATAAAGTACATGGTATCAATTTAGAGAGAGAACAGCTGGGCTGTGGGTCTTATTAGCAGGCCCACAGCCACACTAAAGTCGAAAAACCAGAGAATCACAGCAAAAAGTGGGGGTGACCATAGGAAGCAGACCCTACTCTCCTACATTGGGGTTCAGGCTAGTGCCACACACGGCTGAGGGGGGACCAACAGCAGCCGCAGAATATGATTTAATACCCGCCATTACAACAGACACCAAGTGCAGCGACTCCCTCTAGCGCCATGATGCGTTTGGGTAATTTTCCTCCCCAAGGTTTTGTAATAGTACTTTCATTTACCAGAACACATGTCTACTCACAAGGCCTTAAAAGTGATTTATCAGTTTCCCTAAATAGAATCACATGAAACATTTTAGTGCCTGGATTGGCGCAGTACAGTAGAGCTTTCTTTCTCTGCAGCAGAAAATCATGTTTGCACATACAATACAGTTGCTTTAAGAATGACAGTTGGTGCCACTTTCAGTGCTGGGTGGGTCTAAGACCCCTAAAACGCACTCCCAGCATTCGGGAAAGTGGGCGAAGGGCGTAACTAGTGGCCAACCTGTCCAGGCCCCAAGGGCTAGCGGTGTAAGCTGTGAACTTAACTCCGCTTTGGACACATTTCGGCTATTTTGGGAAATCGGTTTACGTCCATCTGCCTTGGGCTCATTGAATATTAGAAATGCTACTCACGGAGACGTGGCTGCCCTACTGAGGGCAGAAGCGGAGGCCCCGCCCACCCTCTAACATATCACATTAGTGCATTGTGATGCCATGTCTGGAGGTTTATTCACCTGGACAGACGAAACCCCATAAAATTGTGCCATTATGCAGTTTGTGGGTTTCCCGAAGACCCATCACGTTCTGCACGGCTGCCTGTGTCGCTACAACGCCCATTGAGCAATACAAGTTTTTTAGGAAAAAGAGTGAAGCTAAAATGAATGAGATGTCAAACTGCCACCCCGGGATTAATGAAAATCACGCAGCTACATACTGTGTATTGTATGCCACGGATGTAGGATTTAAAAATCAAGCCTGCGAGTGCTGCGCGTGCGTGCCACAGCGAGCGATCTGTTTTCAATTATCGCGCTTATATCTGGGAACGATAATTGAAAACAGATGTGGCCTGTGCGGGTAACCGTAAGCAATAGGCCGTGGGCGTAGCAAAGGCGGGACATGCACCCGCTTATGCCCAATTGCGTGCTGTCTTTCTTAGAAAGACACACGCAAAGCCTATTAGCCTCGGAGAAAAACAAAAGCACACGCACAAGCGTGTGGTGAGCTTTCTAAAGCCCATTATTAAAAGTCGAGCAAACAGCACATGCGCGCTACTCTAAGCTCGACCTAAAAAGCAGTGGGGTGATGCTCTTCCGCCTTAGCGGAAGGAGCCGCTACTGTAATTAGTGTCAAAAATACCAGCAGCTGTAGAAAAGTTTTGGTTGGCAGGGATGTGTGTACATATACACATCGATCAACAGCATCATTTTCAGGGTGCCATTTTCAGGCACTGTGGCATCAAAATGAAACATTTCAGATTTCCTCCGCTCTGCATTTAGATTGTGCCAACCCCCACTGAAGGATGTTGCTTTAGTTCTGATTGCTTGATGAGAGCTATTAATCAAGAGTTGCAGAGTTGCTTTGGGTGGAGATGTGGGGGTGATTACAAGGAACGCTTCGTCCCTCTGCATGCTGCAGTGGCTATAGTCTTCTAGTTTCTACTCGCCAAAACATTGAGATGCTGTGCTCCAAATTCAGCTTCAACATAATCTTCTGCGGGCCTGATTCTTGTATTTCTCACCTCCAAGAGGAACTCTCTTTGAGAGAATTCTCCTGGTTAGAATGTGGTACTCTCGTATCCAGTAACTCCAGAGTTGAACACATTTTTATCCAAAGCGATTTATCAAATATTGTATTTTTTTTTCTGAGGCATCCTCTTATCTGTGTTTTGTCACTTAGGACCAATCCTTTTTCACTATGTCTTGCTTGATGAATTATCTGCATAAATCCTGCACAGCTTTTGTTTACTACTGCGATATTATAAGATTATTGCACAACGACTCCTTAGTTATGCCTCATTTTTAAAATACGGTCTAATTATCGACTTTTCGAATTTATGCCTTTAATGTAATACCGGTCTCCCTAGCACTCAGAACAAACTAGTTGGAGTATACTCTTATCATTCACCATGTGTCAATAAATCTCAAAACTCAAGCTGACATCATCTGACAAATGAACATTCTAGAATGTTTATTATTGGTGATGGCTAGTGATACACGACTGTGTGAAAGTAACTGTTCTTTTCACTTGATGCCCCCTTTAACCTCTGTGCCCGTTGTGAAAAACTGGATTTTCAATACCTTTTATTCTTCCTTGGCAGCTCTTCTCCGTGTTACGTGTTATGTGTGAACTACTACAAGTTTTTGTACACATGCATTCTACAAAAAAACAAAAATAACAAGATCTAATTGCTTAAAAAGCAGGGCTATTAACTCTCATTTGAACTTATTTTACCAGTTGTGGGAGGATGAATGGCTGAGGTTTCAGTGTGAGGTCAATAGTTGCAGCTCCGCCCACTAACCTGTTTTAACAAGATTCAGTAGTTTGACCTGAAGATTACAGATCTTGGCAGTGAACCATGGCCTAACCTATAGAGATGCCACGCCCCCATTATACACGCATTAGGGCCCGTTATTATGATTGCTCGAATCCCATTTTAGTATCCACTGTGTCTCATGAAAGTCTCTTTTCTAGCAAATAGGATGTATGTGATTTTGCGGCCATGGTTTTCCCCCGTAGTCGTGGATTTGCATAATAAACAAATTTCAGCAAAAAAATGTTAATTTCTCAAACGGATCAAAAGTTACTAAAACGTGCAGCACATGCTGCCACGCAGAGGAAGGCCCTTCAGTAGGGTTGACTGGTCACCTTTCTGTTGCTTATTTCTATATTTGGGTGCAAAGTTATAATAATGAGGTGAGATCGTTGCCCACACACTTTTAATGTGTGCAAAACATGCTAACATATTGAGATAACATGTCCCCCATCAAGCCGCACAATTTAGTCAACACTCTCACATACACGTTTACCCTCCCCTGCCGCATAATTCCAGTGTTTCTATATCTCGTCGTATCCAGACGTAGCTTCACCCATTGCCACGACCTTGAATTGTAAGGCCCTGGGAGGCGGCCGGCGTTGTCAGGGTTAAAGATGAAGGCCGCTGAATAATGCACAAAGGGTATTGTGTTGTCAGCGTGTGGCATCTGATCTCGGTGGTAAACAGTAACACGAGAAGGCGCTTGGCACAATAAGGTCACACTGCAGGACTCAGACCTATCAGAGGTAGGCCACCGAGTGGGCGTGCCACCTCTCCGTGCCCATCCTTCCGTTAAGGTGTGCCACTTACCCACTTATTTAATGGCTCTATTATGCTGCCGTTCCGTTAAACAATGCTGCTGTTGAATCCAAATTTATGCCACTGAATAAGTGGCATTTAAAAACGTTATTCTTATGAAACATAATGTCCTTTTGATTGCCTTACAATGAATTGCTCCTTGTTCAATGCAATTATCAATTTAACCACTATCACTTAAAAACATGTTTGTTCTCTGGATGGGACATTGGTTTTCAAAAAGTAAGCTAGCTGCAATGAAAATGCAGACTCATTTATCAGCTGGACTCCATATCAGCAAGACAGGATGCAACAAAAATCAGTTTTTAGCATTCAATCAATCAATCATAGTACTTGTAAAGCGCGCTACTTACCCGTGCGGGTCTTAAGGCGCTGAGGGGAAGGGGTGCCGCTACTGCTCGATGAATCAAAACAATGTTATCTTCGTGCATACCTAAATTATGACCATGTCAAAATAATTCGTGTTGGCGCGATCCTTGACACACTGAGCCAGCTCTTGAGGAGTCTTCTGAAGGCGAGCCGGTCTTGCGTCTGCCCTAGGTGGGTAGGGAATGGTGTTCCAGGTTTTGGCGGCGAGGTAGGAGAAGGATCTGCCGCCGGAAGTTGTTCGTTGGATGCGGGGGACAGCGGCGAGGGCGAGGCTGGTGGAGCGGAGCTGGCAGGTGGGTGTGTGGAAGCTGAGTCTGCTGTTAAGGTAGGCTGGTCCGGCGTTGTGGAGTGCTTTGTGTGCGTGGGTGAGCATTAACAGACTTTGCTCCTCCCTCAGAACCAAACATGCCCCAACTAAGAATGGAACCGGCGGCGGCGAACGTCGTGCCACTGCTCTTAGAGCAGTGCAAAAAAAGAAAATGATAATAACATGACATTATTGTTTTATTTTCTCTGCTGACTCAGAGCCAGATTAGGGCGGGGTTGGGCTGGCCGGAGCAGGGGGAGGAGTGGTTTGCACTCCCTAAGTCTGCATGACTGTTTGGCCGGCCCTCTTGGGCCGGACAAACCGTCATGCGCACTTTTCATGTTCCCCACCGGACTGTAATGCACAGCCTTGTGAGGAAAGTGCACAGGCTTCAAGTCGCTCTCAGAGCGCGAAACTACGGCGCTGAGACAATCACAACGCTGCTGTAAAGCTGGGATTGGCTGGGATAGTCTGGGAGCCTGGGTGCTTCCGCTCTGCCAGTGAACTGCAGAGAGAAGAGGATGGAGGAGAGGCGGCAGTGTTTACTGGGAAGTTTATTTTATGTTTCACCCCCCAGCCCACCACCCCCGTTCCGTGACCGCCGCCACCTCATGCAACCACGTTAAAGCAGATTGGACTTGGGGCCCCTGCTAGGCATGCACTGACTGCTTCTTCTCTAGTATGCAATGCATGCGCTCCAAAGACCGATGCCAAAAAACAACGTCTGAACACCAGCAGCCCCAGACATACTAATCAAAAGTGAGTAAGCCTATCCGCATCTAGGTCACTCAACTGACATCTACTTTATATAAATCTTACGATCTCTTCGCCTGTTGTTTGTAGCAACAATGCAGTATTTCCCATTTCCTCTGTATTCTCTGTGCAAACTCTTTTTTCCTATTACTTATTCACTATCTCATTGTTTGTACATTTACCTCTTGACTTTTGCCTTAACCTTTTCAGGTCTTGCCTGCG
This sequence comes from Lissotriton vulgaris, assembly GCF_964263255.1. Taxonomy (NCBI): domain Eukaryota; kingdom Metazoa; phylum Chordata; class Amphibia; order Caudata; family Salamandridae; genus Lissotriton; species Lissotriton vulgaris. The sequence continues at coordinate 271,842,782 of NC_141698.1, read as the reverse complement.
GCCTCTCACTTGCAAGATATATTGTATACAACAAGGGGCTTGCAGCTCGCCCATTGTTTTACATTTGTTGGCTTCATTGTCACTTTTATTTGCTGATTTCTAATTGGCCAGTGCGTGCTGGCTTCACTTCCTCTTCTTTCGGCTGGAGCATGGACCAAGTGCTGATTGCTTCAGCTTTATTGATGTCCTTCCGCTGATTGTACTGTGATTGAGTTACTACTTTTTTACTTCTTGCCTGTCTCCCTTGTTGAACCTCTTGCCACTTGTAGCTATGTTTTACTTTGTCCGACACTACGAAGCTGCCCTTTTCGCCTTTGAAATGGATTTTCATAGTGACAACACGTTATCTATTTTTATTGTGACAATGGACGTTTTCTACTTCCAAATGTATTTTCTCTAAGACATGGGCAAAATTACTTTTTTTATGTCCTAGGATTTTTTTGTTAGGTAATTTTTTGCTTTTTCATTCATAACTTGTTTGCTCAGAATTAAAGGGGTGTTGTGCCGAGACATATCAAGCATTGACAAAGCCATTAGGTCTTTCCTTTGAGACTGTTGCCTCTGCCGTGGCCTTTTGTTCCTGCTGTACAACATAGGTATTACAGACTTTGGCAATGATTGGTAATCAGGCTGTTAAGCAGCGTGATTGCTGTGCAGGATGGCTAAAAATATGAATAAAAAAATATTCATCCAGCTGCAATGCACTATAGGGACCCAGGTAGGGCAAAAAAGCATTTTTTAAAGGTACAGCGAAATTCACGTGTGTTTGCAAATATCACAGTGAAATTAGAAAAAAACAAATGCAGTCTCCCATGTCTCTTTATCGAGAAACCTCCAGGTGGGTCTGTTCCCGGGGGCATGTGGGCATTTTAGAAAAAAAAGGAGGAGGCGTTTGGTGCCTCCCACCTGAGGCTCTTTGAGCACCGGGATTCCTGGGCTTTATTTTAAATATTGGAGCAGGCTGTGCAGACCCCCTTCCAACGGCTCAGGGGAGACCCCGGGGCCACCGCCCACTGGCTTTATTATTAAAATGCGAGGGTTTGCGCTGACCCCCCTCCAAAGGCTCTTTAGAGCACCCAAGAGCCCCGCCTCCCCGGGGACAGAATCTAAAATGTATTTTGGAGGGGGGCCACTTGGCCCCACTCCTGGGCTATATATAGCCCGGGGCCCACCACCTTCCCGGGGCCGGCCTGTGCATTGTAAAGAAGCTGGAGCCTTTAATGGCCCTGGGGACTGGCCCCGGGACATAGCTGGTTGCTTTTGCTTGGCGGGAGCTGACAGCTCTCACTCATCAAAAGCAAACACGATGCTTTCAGCAAGCGGGAGCTGCCAAAGTGCTCTCAATTGATGGAAGCAGAGGTTTCATCTCATGCCCTGCACGCAGACATCCGAGCAGGAAAAGATATGAAACAATTGTTCTCACATATAGGGAGCTGCATTTCCAGCTGCTCCCTGCGTGCAAGAGCAACACCAGCTCCTACAGGAGGCTGGTAACTGGCTGGGACTGCATAGGCCTTGATGCTCCCCACACAGTCCCCATCCTGCACACTGGGTGGGAACAGGGCACCCAGGGACACATGGCCGGGCCCCGGGGATGGGGTCCCCGGGGCTGAAATTGGCCTGGGAGACGCATGGCCACCCCCCCCTACTGTATTTTAATTGGGCCCCAGCTCATAGACCCACTTAGACACCTGTGCATCCACCCACAGACACACTCACACTCTCACACCCATTCATAAACCCAGTGAGAAACTTATGCAGCCACTGCTAGGTCCATTCAGACACTCACACATTTACTGAGACACTCATGCACTCCTTCACACAGTCACTCTCAAAGGTTACAGATTACAGTTAAGAAAAAATATATAAAAACCTTAGAAATTCACGTCAACACCAAAGGTTACAGGGACGTTAAAGTTAGGCTCAGATTTCTCTCATACAAAACCATAGAAATTTAGCAGTTACCTGAGCTAACTATAACTTGCACCCTCGCAATGCACTGCTTATGACCTCACATATTACATCACTCATGACATGGTCTGTGACATCACTGACGATATTTTAAATTACATCACTGATTATATCATCCAAAGAACCACTCACATCCCCATAGAACCTCTCATCCACCCAATCAACCCCTCTCATACCCATTTCCTGGCCGATGTCAGTACTCACTCAACCAATTACTCATCCATACAGCCACTCACACTCCCACTAACTCACACATACAGACTCTCATGCACCAACTCACTCACCAATACAGCCTCTTACACATCTGGTCATACACACACTTACACACCCACACAGCCACTCACTCACCCATAGAGGAACTCACCCCCCCCCCACACTCAGCTATACAGCCACTCACTAATACAGCTACTTACACATCCACTCACCCATACAGCAACTGACACAGCCACTCGCTCACCCATACAACCACTAACATACCCACAGAACCACTTACATACCCATTTATACAACCATATAACCACTCACATGCTCACTCACGTACCCTTACAGCCACTCACACAGACATTCAGTCTCCAATACAGCCATTCACACCCTCTCACTTACCTATACACACACACTCAAACAGCTACTCATTAACTCATACAGCCACTCACACATCCACACCCACTCCCTCACCCCTACAGCCACCCAGTCACCCCTACAGCCACTCAGTCACCCCTACAGCCACTCAGTCACCCCTACAGCCTCTCAGTTACCCATACAGCCACACACACACATATATGTGTGTGTAAACATATATATATAATATATGTATACACATGCCTGTATGGTTGAGAATGACCTAGGTGGCCTTACCGAAATGTACAGTGTTCTTAAAGCCCGCCCATTGCTTACATTGGTTGACTTTACTCTCACTATCATTAACCTGCTTCTTATTCAATGGCTTGTCTTGTCCATCATGTGTTTCTCCCTTCCCTAGAGCGTAGCTTTTTTGCTATCCTTTTGCCTGACTGGTTTGAGTTCTTCCACTGCTCCCTTTTAGCGAACTACTTTTTTCTTTTTTTCCAGCACTTCACAAGAGTGCATCCATTTCCATTTTCCATCTCTCTCCATCTCTCTCCTGTAAGGGCCTTCTCCCACACACTGACCTCTGTGTATTCTATGTTCTCTGTCCGTTATGCTGCTCTCTCTTATCTGCTTCTACTTCCACTGCTCCATGTTGTTCTCTTTCTCATGTGCTGTCTCTCACTTGTGTACTTCTCACCAGGGTCGGATTGGGGTCACAATTTGGCCCGGGCACTGACCAAAGAAGTGGCCCACATTTGCATGAAACACACAAGGAATGTAAGTGGGAGGATAATGTTCTTGTGAAGAACACACGGCCAAGGTGACAATGTCCTACAAGCTGAGCACCTGAAAATCAGACAGGACCCTTTCTATTACCAAATTATTCCCAGCCCCTCCAGCGCAGGAGCACCTGAAAACAGTGTGGCTCCTTTCCATTACAAAATTATTCCTCAGCCCTCCAGCGCAGGAGCACCTGAAAACCGCAAGGCCTCTCTCTTAAAAAATGATTCCCCAGTCGTCCAACGTAGGAGCATCTGAAAACAGCAAGGCCCCTTTCTCTTGAAAAAATATTCCCCAGCCCTCCAGTGCAGGAGCAACTGAAAACAGTGAGGCCCCTTTCTCTTAAAAAAATTATTCCCCAGCCCTCCAGCAGGAGTATCTGAAAACAGCAAGGCCCCTTTCTCTTGAAAAAATATTCCCCAGCACTCCAGTGCAGGAGCAACTGAAAACAGTGAGGCCCCTTTCTCTTAAAAAAATTATTCCCCAGCCCTCCAGCAGGAGTATCTGAAAACAGCAAGGCCCCTTTCTATTAGAAATTATTCCCAGCCCTCCAGCACAGGATGAGGCCCCTTTCTCTTAAAAAATGATTCCCCAGCCCACCAGCAGGAGCATCTGAAAACAGCAAGGCCCCTTTCTATTAGAAATTATTCCCAGCCCTCCAGCACAGGATGAGGCCCCTTTCTCTTAAAAAATGATTCCCCAGCCCACCAGCAGGAGCATCTGAAAACAGCAAGGCCCCTTTCTATTAGAAATTATTCCCAGCCCTCCAGCACAGGATGAGGCCCCTTTCTCTTAAAAAATGATTCCCCAGCCCACCAGCAGGAGCATCTGAAAACAGCAAGGCCCCTTTCTATTAGAAATTATTCCCAGCCCTCCAGCACAGGATGAGGCCCCTTTCTCTTAAAAAATGATTCCCCAGCCCACCAGCAGGAGCATCTGAAAACAGCAAGGCCCCTTTCTATTAGAAATTATTCCCAGCCCTCCAGCACAGGATGAGGCCCCTTTCTCTTAAAAAATGATTCCCCAGCCCACCAGCAGGAGCATCTGAAAACAGCAAGGCCCCTTTCTATTAGAAATTATTCCCAGCCCTCCAGCACAGGATGAGGCCCCTTTCTCTTAAAAAATGATTCCCCAGCCCACCAGCAGGAGCATCTGAAAACAGCAAGGCCCCTTTCTATTAGAAATTATTCCCAGCCCTCCAGCACAGGATGAGGCCCCTTTCTCTTAAAAAATGATTCCCCAGCCCTCCAGCAGGAGCATCTGAAAACGGCAAGGCCCCTTTCTATTAAAAAATTATTTCCAGCCCTCCAGCACAGGACGAGGCCCCTTTCTCTAATAAAATGATTCCCCAGCCCTCCAGCAGGAGCACCTGAAAACAAAAAGTATTCCCCATCCCTCCAGCGCAGGACCATCTGAAAACAGCGAGGCCCCTTTCTCTTAAGAAATGATTCCCCAGCCCTCCAACGCAGAAGCACCTGAAAACAGCCAGGCCCCTTTCTCTTTTTAAATTATTCCCCAGCCCCCCAGTGCAGGAGCATCTGAAAACAGCAAGGCCCCTTTCTATTAAAATGTTATTCCCCAGCCCTCCAGCAGAAGCACCTGAAAACAACTAGGCCCCAGCTATTGGTAAATTACTCAACCCTCCCCAGCCCTTCACTGCCTCAGGGCAATGGTTTGGCAGGAGAGGGGCTAAACCAAAAACATAGCTTCTGTGCCATCCATGGGGCTGGGGGTTAAGGTGAAGATGGTGCAGTTCCCCACATCACCTGACCCCCATAGTGAGACTCATTCTTCCTCCAGACTATGCCCTGAATGAAGGGCTGTGGGCGAGGTGTTAAAGCAAACACTGTTTCTGGGCTGTGTGGGCACCAGGGGGCCAAGTGAAAATGGCTCATAGGCCTGAGCAACACCTGGCCCCCTGGGAGGCCGAATCTGGCACACAATCACCCCTCTGTGAGTAAAGGAGAGAAAAATTGCACCGGGTTTTGTGCCTGTTATACTTAAGAGTAGGAAAACTATGTGCTAATGACTGAACTCACACTATAATTTTACTGATAAATTATAATATTTTATTAATTTTGTATATCATCTTTTTTTGTAGAAAATATTTTTGTTTTATTATAAATGAATACATCTAAAATTCTAATACATGTGACATAGTTTATGTGAATAATAACAAACAATCCAATTGACTTATAAAATACAGAAGTGCATTCCCATTTCTCCCCAGCCCACCATCAGCGATTGCTTGGCAGGGCGGGGGTCAAGGAGAGGCCACAGCTGATCATCACTTAACTGGCCCTCTTTCTAACTAGATGATCTCCCCCTTTGGTTTGGTCTCCCCCCTACTCAGGGGAGCTTACAAATACAGCTGTAAGCTAACTAGATGCTCTCCCCCGTCGGTTTGGTCTCCCCCTACGGGGCTTATGGGAAAGGGGGAGATCATCCGGATGGGGAGATTAAAACAAAGGAACACTTTTCACTCCTCCCTCCATCTCGCTCTATTTTTATTTTCCCCACTACCTCCCCATTGCTTCCACTCCCATCTGGAATCCGTTGCTCCACTGCACGCTGCAGGATGTACTTGGTTTTTTTCCCTCCATTTTTGATGAGCCCAAGAGATACCAGTTGCTTAATCTTGGTGCACAAAACATTATTGCTTTAAATGTATCCATCTAAGTGGTATCTACCACCTTAGATCGATCAACTTGAGAAAAAAATCGGGCGCCTGACATTCTTTAGATGCGTGCATGCATGCACCTACAGAATGGTTCGACTGGCATCACAGGCGGCATCATCACACCTTTATTTTGGTTGCATTTATTTATGTTTTTACTGATTCTGCATAGCACCAGCAAACACCAGTGGTAAAGCCAATAGGTCCAAAAGGTGAGACCTTTTTGCTTTTGTAGCACTTGGTATTTTATCATTTCTTCTGCAAGACCGTTTGGCCATTCCCCTTGCCCACCAGAGCAATGACATTTGTAAGCTAATTGATGAGGCCATATCGAAGGCCATCATTCTTGAGTTCTTTCCAAAATAGAAAGCCAATATTTTCATCAGCGGACGTTCTAATATGATAGTAAGACTAAGACATTTCAGCAAGTGCTAACCTTTTTGACACTGATAATCTACATAGTTCAAGGCATGGTCAGCACTGGGGAGTAGACATTCTAAGTTTATATATCTGTTTTAGTAAATTACACTCAAGTTAGTCCATCACTGGTGTTGATTTCAACTTAGAAAATGGAGCACATTATAAGAGAACGTATACTATCGAATTCATGCAGAAGTGAAATTAAATCTTCTCAGTTTTGTGAAACATTAAATTACCCTTACTGATATGTTATCCAGGTGAAGTTTTCATTTCAGAGAAGGAGGAAATGTTATTCCGAAGTACTTATAATTTGTAACATGTCCAGCTGTAATCGGTTCACAAACAATGTACGATTAGTTCTGTCCCGTTGAAATCCCATTATCTTAGTTTTTGGTGACATTCTTAATTTGCTTTCATCATTGTATAACCCTGAAACTTCTAAGAGACACTGAAGGCCCAGATTGACTGTGTAAATCATTAAAGAAAAGGGGAGTCAACAAGATTAGGAGGAACACCATCAATTTGTAGGCAATTAGCCATGTGAGACCCATGGAAGTGAAACAAGTTAGACGGCACCAACATACAGCCCGATTTCAGTTCACATGGTATATTAATCTGAGATGATAAAGTGCTTTTTGTGAATGGCTAGGCCTATACCCGAGTCTCAGCATGGAAAGCCTTTAGGAAGTTCAGAAGTGCTAGGCAGTTTGAGTGTTCCTCAAGGTTGTGACAAATAATCTCCCTGTCCACCCATAGATGGCTGCACTTTAGTCCACAAAACAACAGTAAATGACTTGATAGACAGGACAGACATAATCCTAAGGTTCAGCACCATTACATTTCCCATGGTGCAAAGTCCCTGTCTAAAACCGGTTTGTGTGCTTGGGTCAAATCCAAACTATTGCTTTACTGCATACGTGTAGAAAACAGTGCTCTAGAGAACAATTTGCTCTAACCGTCAAGGAGAGATATCAGTCAGTAAATTACAGGGAGTTTTCTTGACACCTTTCGTAGGCACAGGTATCAATATGCGACCCTTGTACAAGGGGGCAACAAATGGAAATAGGGGAGAATTTGTGGTGACTGAAATTTGGGCTTAAGTTTATAAACCCCACAAAAGACATAGGGCACAGGAAAGGATGGTCTCTTTAGATCAGTTTTGAAATTCTGAACACTCCAGTAATAACCCAATGGCAATTTAGTATTTGCTTGCATGTTAAATGGCTTAAAGGAAGTTTAAATCCTGCTTCTGGGAGGAGCTACGACGGCAAACAAGGTGGCTGCTTAGGCTCCCGGCTCCGCCGACCTCCGTATCCCGCCGCAAGATCCTGCATAATATCCTGATTTTACGCCCAGCCCCTGCGTACATGAACAGTTCCTCATTCCGAAGGTGTCCGAAGGTGAAATCCGGGAATTTTTATCGGCTGGTTTCACGGAGTTACACCGTGTTGAAGATTGTGGCCTACTCCAGCAGTGAAGCCGGGGCCTCGAGTATCTGCGTGGCCGAGTGGTAGTGCAACAACAACGGCTGAGAGACCCAGGCAGGGTCCGGCCGATCGTAGTGGAGGCTTCTTTTGCGACTGGAATTGGCAGTGACTGTTCTCTTTGCTCGGCACTGATGGAGAGGTGACCTTGCTTGCTACTGACGGCGGGCGGGGGCTCCCGTCCCGCGGATCCGGTGCCGGCTCCCTCCGGGGCTCGGCGGGTCGGGGCCCCGGCCTCCAGCGTTAAGCCGGATGATCGCGGCTGTGGAGAACGATGGGCTGCCGTCCACGCTTGCTTTCTTGTGATCCCTGTCGGTCCCCCCCGGCGACACTAATTCACTCGGTGGGTGATTGTGGTCGGTCTCGGGCGTGAAACCATGGATCGAAATGTATCCGAGCCATCGCTGAGGCCATTACTGGCGGAACTCTGGGCGCTTCAATCACAAATGACTGTCTCCATGAATAAAATGGATGCAAGCCTGTCTGGGATTTTGCATATTGTACCGGACCCTGCCCCACTATTTGAACTACCATCTGTAGCCATTCAACCAGCGGCCATTTTGCCTCACTGCGAGGACCCCACGGGGATGCGAGTATTGGAATCACCGGACGTAGCCCTGGAAGATGGTGTCCTGGAGGTCGTGAGACCGCCACTGCACCTTCCACTGTTATTGACTCTCGAGGTATTGAATGGCTTCCTACCCCCGGAGACTTGTGTTGTAGACCTTTTTCCATCTGGTGATCGTCTCCCCCTCTTTTTGGAAATGTTGCGACCCCGGGGCAAGAAACATCGAGACTGTCTTGTTGGGAGAGGGAGGCTTTCTGTACATGAAGCTCCCGTGGACTCACTTGCTGCAAGCGGTAACGGATTGACTTTCGGTGACTTTCCTCTCCTCTATGACTTGCTTGTATGCCACTGGGTCTCGTTGGGGAGGGCTTGTGTGCTGGTCCGGAAGGGTCAGGGGTGAGATTACTTAACTCGAGCGGATTGAAATGGTATTGTGACTGTTCGATTTATGATGATTTGAGTTCAGAGGCTGGGCGGTGTGTCATGGTTCCCCCTATTTACTTTCATAAGGCTCGCTTCACATCCGTCCCTTTGCGATAGGGGGTGCCTGTTTCTGGCGGGGGGAGTAAGGGGCAGGGGGCAGGTACTACTAGGCCCTCCTCCGTCTTTTCTCTTTCTTTCCCTTCTTTTAGGGGTTTTAGTTTTTAGGGCGACAGGCACGCTGCTAGTGGAGTTAGGCTATAGCCATAGGCAGGGGTGCAGGGTGGGGGGGTTGAACTGGGGGGGTTTTTATTTTGCCTTTCTTATTTTCTATCGCCTTTTTCTCCCTTCCCTCTCTTTCCTCTCGGGTCAGTATCGTCTGTGTACTATTCTGATTACACTGTGTTCTGGAATTTAGTGCTTTCTAGGTTAATCGAAAGTCAGGGTGGGCAGGATCTGGGAACTGGCGCTTATGAAACTGTCTTCTGTATTGTTGTTCACTTCGCTGTATAGGTATTGGCGCCAGGGTTCCTCATATTGTTGTTTCTGACATATATCCTGTTTCTTGGCCTGTCCCCCGTCTCCTTTAGCTTGATTGTATGGCACCTGATCCGTCTATTTCTATAATATAAAATGAAACCTTTATTATATTCTGTACCCTACTCATGCGCTCCAAGATAAACTTTATCCTGAATCGCTGCCGGACCTCAGGGCTGTCGGCTGATGAGCTGTGTTGAACCGTGATATGTTTGGTTACATTTCTGACTAGCGGCCGGCCCCTGCGGTTGTAGGCCCATACTTGTACTTTCATAGTGTTGCAATAAAGGTTTTAAAAAAAAAAATCCTGCTTCTGTAAATCTGGCAACCACATTTTTATTAGGTTGATTTTGACCATGTCTTACTGGCTCCCAGTACTGAGTTGTATCTTTCCATTTCCCATACTAGAACCTACATAAGAGAGTGGTCTACTGTTTAGCTGTAAAACATTCTTTTAATTCAGTTTTATTTAGTTTTAGCTCCAATTAGCATTGGACATTCAAAGGCTCATTGGCCAGTGCTTTAAACAATTTTATTATACATCTTTTTTTACAGCCAATACTGTATCAGGTTTTATTTGTGGTTCTAGTTAAATTAGTTTGTTGTGTGTGTCATCACTGAATTAGTGCATCTAAAATAGAACTGCAAAGATTAGCCTATTGGCTAAAGAGCTTTTCCATGTGTCATAATAGCAACCTAGCCACATGGTCTCCTAATACGACAAATTCAGAATTTTCTTATAACCAACCGTCTGTATTCCAGAATATGCTTTTTAAAGAATCCATATCGGTATCCCTTTTGTATTAGACAGGCTTTTATTTCCCTCAAATGTAATTGTCATTTATGGTCCAGTTGTTGATTATTGCTGTTGTAGCAATGCATAATCCTAAATTCTAAAATAACATGAAATAAAATAACCAGGCATAAACAAGTAATCTAAAGTATATAGCGCTTTAGTGAGTCAAGCCAATACAAAGTGAAAGATATGGTTCGATTGTGAGGTATAGTTTTGAAGAACAAATTACTGTAGGACAAGTTGAAGTGGTGCCATGAATTCAATGGTAGAGTAGATCCCCGTCTAAAAAAGAAATGCCATTGTAAAAAAAATAAAAACGTGTTAGGGCTGGCGAAACAGCTGTGTGTTAAATAAATGTAGAGAATGGAGGAAGAAATAAATATCTTCAACACTGTAAGTACCAGACTCTACTGTTAAAGGGGGAACCTCTGAATCACAGTGACTTCACTTTTCATCATTCTCTCTTTCGAAAGAACCTGAATGGGCAGGAGCTCATTCGCTGTTCAGGTAAGCAAGCACTGGAAACACACTGCCAAACAAAACAGAAAAATCAGCAGCCACCTTGAATTCAGACATTCCCCATCAACATAATTTCCACCTGTCTCCCCTAACAAGAACAACTAGTCTGTATATGCTAACTGTTGACCTATCTCCCATACTTACTCTGCACCTGGTTCAAAAATGCACCTCAACATGCCTGCCACAGTGTGATTGGAGCACACCCCGAACCTCATGCAGAAAACCAAAAGATCCCTTTCAGAAGCTACAACTCGACTAAGACTCTTCAAACCAAGCACAACAAACGGGTCGATATTACTCATCTATTCTACCAGTGTTGTGGATCTCGTAAGAGGTGACTCAGTCCTACATGAATGCACAATGGGAATCAGCATTTACAACACGGTCATTACTGCCCATTATCTTTACCATGTACCGATTACAACACATATGCCTTTACCACGCATGTCTTCCCCATGCACATTTCATATGCCTTCAACACAAAAGTGTAAGTATTTTTCGACTAAGTGTATTATATCTATCTATCTATCTATCTATCTATCTATCTATCTATCTATCTATCTATCTATCTATCTATCTATCTTTATATATACACACACACACACACACATATATTAGGGCAAGGGGCGTGTTTAAAGGATTAGGGGTGGGTGAGGGGATTAGGTGGCAAGGTTATTTAGAGTTTTTGGGTGGCAACTTATTTTTAAGATTTTTGGATGAAAAGGGTGTTTTTAGGGTTTAGGGTGGGTTGGGGTATTTGGGTGGCAAGGGTATTTTTTGGTTTAATGAATTGAGTTTAGGGGTCAAAGTAATATATAATACACACACACACGTCTATATGTATGTGTGTATATAAATGAATATATATAGATATAAAAAGACATCTATATATAGATATATACACGTGTGTGAGTGTGTGTGTGTATATATATATATATATGTGTCAACAGGGTTCTCTTTTTATTGCAAGTTATTCAAACCTGGAAGCCCTGTGGACAAATACATGTGGCTATAGGTAAGCACCTTTCCAAGAGGGGTACATATTAGTAACAACTAATATGTACCCCTGAAATTAATGAACTTTCGTGTTTCAATGTGTCTGTTAAATTATTTAGTGTCTTATGAAAATGATCTGTGTCAGTTAGTCAGTGTACTTAGGGTCTTGGTAGACCTCATGCGTTACGGGTTCCAGCTGTACTTTCTTGGGTGTTGGTGAGGTGTTTGAATGAATGGATGTGTGGGCTGCATGGGACTTATTGCATTGATGAAATTCATTAAGTTGATTCAGATGTCGGGCTTCTGGGTTGATGAGTTTTGTAATGTTATAGTTAGGGCAACTGGAATTAGGCTAATAAGGAGTCTGCAGTGATGTTCACATAAATATAGATTTGGCGCATTTGTCACATAATCCATTATCTGCAGAAAAATCGGCAGATTTCAACAAAAAATTGTATATTTCTAGTTCAGATGATTCAAAATGTTACAAAAAATGTGCTGATACATGTTAACACGCAGTGTAAGGCCCTTTGCAAAGCTCGACTGCTCATCTTTCCGTTGCTATATTTGGATGTTAAACTGGTGCTAATGAGGTGCCACCAATGCCCACAGAGTTTCACTAAGTATAAAAAAAATGATCAAAAAAATGAAGTAATGCCATTGTAAAATGTGCTGCATCATTTGGCTTTTCTTGCCGCATAATTGGATGTAGGCAGAGAGCTGGACATAACAGTAGACCTCGAGTCCGATAGTAGGTACTCTCTTGTCCAGGGATGGGGCAGCTGGTCAAGGCACAGATAGATACGCTCCCTCTAACCAATGGGAGACGGCGCTGCTGTCTGTGTCAGGCCAGGGGTCAGCGTGCCTTCTTTGACAAGCAAAGGATAGCTCTGCTGTCTGTACCGAACGCGGCGTCAGTCCGCTGCCGAAGGGTTAAGAAGCGCTGCTCACTGCCTCGTTTTAGCCTGGTGGTTACAGTTTTATTATAAATACGCCGCTGCTGCAAGGCAGTACCTACCATGCGCGCCGCATGGTGCGGCCATCTTTGGAGGGCTGTGGGCTGTGTATGTGTCGTATTTGCCCGTCGCTAGGGCAGGTGACCAGTGATGGAATGCGTCACATAACTTCTGGCTTATTCCATCAGCATCAGACAGCCCTCCTTCCACTCACACTTTATCATTTCTGCTTTTTAAGTCAGCAGCAGCCCTTCTGACATTTTCCCCAGGCAGCCGGGGCTGGAAACGGCTGCGGGAATCAGGTGCGTTCACAGACGCTTTCCCAAACTAGAGTCTGGAGTTATTTGCAGGGGAGGGGGGGTTGGAGAGAGTGGAGAGGTGCCAAAGATGTACTGGACCGTCAAGTGAGAGTGATTTCTGCAGGGCTGTGCACCTATTGGGCTAGCAAGTGTTCCGGGGTGCATACTGAGAGCAGATGTAGAGCAAGCCCAGGCTGTCTCTCTCGCTCTATATATATTCTCGAATTAACGTCAAAAATTCCAAGGGGGGGGGAGTGCAAGTAGCATCTCACCACCTCTGTCCCGGAGACATCACAGGACTGATCACTTTTCATACCATTAGGCTCCATATCCTTTTGACAGTATCGAAACAAGCATTTACAATGCAATGGTTTCGCCTTTGCAAAAGTTAGAGCTATTGGCATTGTAAATGACAACATTTTTATTTATATGTTGGTTTTGAAAACAGATAAATAAAAGGCATTGTCATTTACAATGCCAATAACTTAATCTCTCGCAAATGCGAGAGCTATTGCATTTGCACCCACACACAGCCACATACACAGAGCCACACACACAAACACTCAGAGCCACACACACAAAGCCACACACGCACACAAGCCACACACACACACACACAGAGCCACACACACACAGAGCGAGCCACACACACACAGAGCGAGCCACGTGCACAGAGCCACGCACACAGAGCCACGCACACAGAGCCACGCACACAGAGCCACGCACACAGAGCCACACACACAGAGCCCTCTAAAATCTTTTTTTTAAGGTGCAATGTTAACATGACATCACAAAGGGCCATTCATTGTGCATTGCTTGGTGATTCAAAAATAAAACAAAAATGTCCTCTCTGCTACAAAATGGCTTTTCCCCATAATTCATAAGATGGACTTCAACAAAAGAAATGGAGCGCCACACACACACACACACAGCCACACACACACAGAGCCACACACACACAGCCACACACACACAGCCTTCTGAAATCTTTTTTTGTTAAGGTGCAATGTTAAAATGACTTCACAAAGGGCCATTCATTGTGCATTGCTTTTTGATTAAAAAAGAAAACAAAAATGTCCTTTCTGCTACAAAATGGCTTTTCCCCATAATTCATAAGATGGACTTCAACAAAAGAAATTGATTTACTTTTCCCCTTTCACATAGAAGACACAGTCATGACATAGGGATTAAAGTGCACCACATGCCTTAACTTAGTTGGGAAGTGACTGTTTTAAAACAGATCGTGACAGAAAGTAAGTTTTGTCTCTTTATCTTTGGTGTAAAAGCCTATGGGACGGTGTGTAAAAAAAAACCTCTTGTGTGTCGGATCCAGTCTGCTACTGAGTGAGCACGTGGCCTCAACACAAAGGCAACAGCCGATCCCAGGGGGCTAAGTCTGCTGCCAGCTGTGGAGAAAAGGGAGAATGCACAACTCAAAATATCACGAGAGCAAAACGAAGAGTGGAGAAGGGGCAAAAAACAATTGCTAACACAAGAGAGGCACTCAAAACAAGACAAAGTAAGGGGTTGAATGCAGAAAAGCACTGTTGGAAAAACGATTAGGGAGAATGATACCGAACGCGTACCAACTATTCTATGTGGTCAGCTGTTGCACTGTGGGTGCAGAGACCGGTGTGGGCTCGAACGCGTGAGGTGGCACAGAGAGACCACGGGGACACGTGGGGCGCCAGAGCAGGGGTTACTCACACGTGTCTGCAGCGGGTCCTCACGGGTTGGCACAGCACCTCCAGGCCCACGGAGCAGTAGAAGGCGGAGATCTCTGGCTCCCCGGAGTCCCCCAGCTGCAGGTAGGAGAGGACCGGGGGCTTGGCCTCCTCTTTCCCTCGGGCCACGCTGCCGATCATAGAGCCCATTTCTTGTTGGGCGCTGGTCGGCCTCTGCCCTCCTTCCGGTGACTGTGTCAGCAGAGAGGACAGTGGCCGCAGTGTCCGTGCCCCTCCTCTTCTTTCTCCCGCTCTGCTGGGGACCGTCGCTGCTGAGGTGCCCGGCTCACTGTTGGCTGGGTGCCACCTCTGGTGGTCGTCGGGCTCATGCGCAGTGAGAGCTATTGCAGGCGGGGCAGGCAGGGGCGGGTGCAGCGGGAGGTGGCATGAAGCAGGCGGGGCAGGCAGGGGCGTGTGGGGCTCGTCTGTACCCGGAGACCAGCAATGACTTCCCATCTTGGCACCCCGAGCTCCTCGCCGCCGGGACACGTGAGAGACGCACAGAGGAGGCACTCTGGGAGCGCACACAGTCCCCTTCCCTGTAAGACAGGAAGTCTCGGCACAAAGCGGGTCATTCCAAGATGGCTGTAGCCACGAACAAGCCTTTAAGTACTTTGCACGTGATGTTTGCACACAGCCTTTTGTCTGTAAGCTCCGTCCTTTTCAGACTGGGTGCCCAACTTCCTGCTGGGGTAAAAGGTTCCTTATCTTCTTTATGGGGCCATCTGGACCCATAAAGAAGATAAGAAACCTTTTACTTCAGCAGTAAGTCAAGTCACCCAGTCTGAAAAGGACGGGCTTAGATAGAAAGAAGAACGTCACTAGGACCTCTTCTCCAATGGCTGGCTACTGTTTAGGAGGCCAGCCAATGGAGAAGAGGGGCTGGGCTTAAACTCGCTAGTGATGAGTCTTTCACAGGCGGAGACCTAAAAAGGACAAGAGTGGAAATGCCCGGAATTATACAGGACCCCCCCCCCCCCCATTCCTGTTCTTTTTGTTCAGTTCACTGATTTCAAATCCAAATGGACCTAGGTAAGGGCAGTGATGGGACACCAAAACGTAAGCTAGGGGTAGCAGCTGCACCTCAAGCTACCCCATGATTGCCGTTCATGGCAATCTGGTCTGGCTTTTCATTTCAAGTGAAGACTTCCTACAGAGCCAGCGTTAAATCTGGCAGGCACCATTTTTTTGGCGCTCTACGGATTCCCTCACGACTACCCTCCTACAGTGCCCCTCATTTCTCCATAGCCTCTCTTTCACATGCATTTCATTTTTTTTATAGCGCTGCTCATGCGATTGCAAGGTGTCAGCGTTCCTTACTTCTCACACACATTGTACAGAAACAATGATTCATGCATGTGTAAATCAGTCTGTAGGCAATGTTATATAAGACAATGAGGATTTTAAACGTACCACAGTGGTTGTAGTTGACTTTACTAATGCAAATGTATTTCTACTGAAACAAACCCTTTTAGCAACAATAGGATAATGAAAGACGGGGAAAAGCATAACATTCTAACCTATAGCATTCATTTTGCATGCAGCTCTTTGAAGACCGTTCATAGGTCACCATGCTGTATTAGAATTGTAACTTAAGAACTGCAATAATCAATGGATATCTGTGACAAAAAGAGTAACCCGGTGACCTATCCACATAAAATAAAGTTCTGTGATCTGCAGGGTACACATTTTTTGCAGCCGGCATATTAACCATCTGTGCTACTTTATAATGAGTAAAAACTGCCACTAGGCAAAACTGTGATCTCTCTCCAGTAGAAAATTAATAACCGGAGTTATCTGTTATTTTTGTTGTTCCCTCAAACCTGCTTGACATACAGTGAACTCTGCAGCAGGTTCTTTTAAACCCATAAGTTATTTCTAAACCCCACCCCAGAGCGCAGCGCCAGATGCAGTTGCACCGGTTGCACCACCCCTGACTTACTGCCACACCTACTTGCCTGCAGTCAGTCACACCCAGTCTACCAATTTTCAGCCTCTGGCAACTCCATTGACTGTACTTGCACTTGATGAATGGTTACTATATGCACCAGTGGACTCACTCAACGTTTCTGCATTTACCAGACATTTTGAAAAAGTCCATGACTTGTTACCTCATGCAAAAAGCTAGTGATAACAAAGTGCAAAACTATTGCTATAAAATTATGTGCACCTGCTCCCAAGCTGTGGCGTGTTGTCAATTCAGGATTGCGTTGCCCTTAAGTTAAGCGGAGGTGCTATACGTGTAATTCTCTACCTCTGTCTATGCCAAGAGTTTCGTAAATCATTAAAAAAGAAGCTGTTCTTTGTACCAGGATGGAGGGGGGAGGGGGATAAAAAGATGCAAAACAAGTCTCTTTTTTATTTTGAGTCCAGATGAAGCTATTTTCTGTTGTTGGTTTTTAGGTCTCGACTGGTGACAGCAAATGTGATGTCTTGAAGAGACATTCTGTATCTACTTTGTGGGCTTCAGCCGGCCGATAGGCCTCCCATTTGCTGGTTCTGTTGTCTCTTCATTCTTCGTTCTCCCCATTTGTCCATGGCATGAATGCCACCAGATTCAAGCCGCTACAGCTATGCAAATATTGCATTTCAGGAAGTTAACACTAAAAAACTAATTTTAACCCATTTTTAAAGAATTTTTTTAAAAAGCAATTTGATCCGTTGTAATCCATATTTTATTCCATGAGTCCTTCAATCTTCTTACAGAGGTGATATAATTCCACACTTTTAATGCAGCAGAAATGCCCATCTGGCCTTATTCTGTAACATGTGAGAATTATTTTTACATCGTTGGTAACCATGCATTTATGAACCCAAAGCATTTCCGGCAGATGCACCCTTCGTCAGGGGTCTGAAATGTCAATCAAAATAAAACCCTTTGGTTAACCAAATTAGTCACAAATATATACCTATACATACATCCACCATTGCATTAACTTACTATAGTACCCTATCTCAAGGTGTGCTCTATATTTAAATTCGTTGAGCAAGAGACACTCTTTCTGGTGACTTTCCTATTGTTAGCACTATTGCTGTGAACTCGATTATAACCTAAAATAAGTAATCTCCTATCTGAACTCATGCTAAACTATTTATACTTCTCGTTCCTAAAAAAAGAAAATGGAAACAATTCTGATCCATTCACCCTGTTATTCATATGCAATTGACATCTTAGTTGTTCCGCGCCGCAACCGGCAGCGTGACTGTTAGTTACCAACCCTCTCACAAGTTCTTTCCAAAACGAGCTGGTTTAAATGTAACTACTAGTGCTCCCCCCTCAGGCGCAAACAATTTTAAGCTCCCCACGTGATTGCTATGGACGATTTCAAGCCAAGGAAACAGAAAAAGTATATCCCCTCCCAACCCGATAATTCTAAGATATGTTACATCCTGTTTAAAAAATGGTTAAAATTGGTTTTTGAGTGTCAACTTCTTGAAATAGAATATTTGCATAGATGTAGTTGTTGCTTGAATCTGGAGGGCAATTACCTACCAGCTTGAACAGTGAACCTTCGACTGTGCTACCAGGACAAAGCACTGGTCCAGCCAGCACGCTAAATTTTCACAGGTGGGGGACCGGCACAAGACCTACCCAAATCATCCCTCCCCCCCAAATGGGGATTCCTTTAAGGAAGACAGAGACCCACAGATACCATCACTGCGTTAGAGAATATACAATTCTCAGGCCGTATTTATTACAATCAACATAAATACGACATTGTATATCAACAGAATTATTTCATTATCCAAACTTTCACATGCAAGTTACAATATTTACATCAATAATCCTTTGATTAGAGGAACTAATACGTGTCATCTCGTAGCAACAGATCCTCAAAAGGAGTCAAGGCTGGCCACCCCCAGGCACCAGGGCATTGACTATTCCAAATGATTTGGGACTGTGGACCCCATACTGCTAGTTGCATATCACAAGGCGAACTCACCTGCCACCTCAAATTAGAGGGAGCGTGGACCAGCATGAAAACTGGACCCCCAACATACCATGCCAGAGCCAACCCAAGAAGGGATCCCTCCTGGCACCCAGTGGGATGGACCTGGGCAACCAGGCCATACCTTGGGCCCTGGCTCAGACGCCATCCCCCGACATTCTCCGGGGCCATGTAATGGAGTACTGCGAGAGGCTAGGGGCAATCGCTGTAGCGGGAGTCCCAACACCTTCGCTACACTTCTACGGCCCTGTTTTAAGCCAATGGCTTCCTAATTCAGAATTTGCCTGCACTTCAATTACTGATGCCAAGGTTGTCCACCTGTTTTGTGACCAAACATGACTCCTTCCCCGCCCCACAAAAAGAGACTGTATAAGGGGATGGGAGGGTGGGAAAAAAGGCAGCCTCACCGCCCCGTTCCCCAGCAGCAGCGGCAAGGTCCAGACACGGGCACAGCAGCGAGGTAGTCGGGGGGCAGCCATGCAAGGAAAAAACAGGTAACTGTGTGGGGATGCACTCCCCCTTTATCCTCACCTGGCTGCCCCCGCGACTGCCCAGGCGAACCCCCGCCCACACCGGCCAATCACCTATCGCGAGCATCCCGCCCGCAAAAATTCTTAACTACGGCGCTACAGTTGGTGCCGCTCGGCACCGGTCCGAACGGGCCCACACCTGTCTTGGGGGCCCGTTATCAGTTGTCGTTGCCCCCTGTGCCAAAGCCTTTGAGCAGTGCTTGAAACAATATTAAATAAAATGGTGTGCATGTAGGGTGACCAACCGTCCGTAAATTTCACAGACAGTCCGTAAACTGGACCTCACGTCCGTTGTCCGTGAGGATCCTTTTTACGGACGCCTTTTGTCCGTAATTTTGGCCTTGCAGGGAACAGAGCTGTTCCCTGTGAGAGGCCTCTGCTCCTGATGGGGCGCCTCGCACTCCACCTCAGAGCACAAGAGCAGCCCCATCCCCCATTGTCATTCTGTATGAGGCTGATTGCCACATACAGAATAACAATGGGCCCGTCTGAAGTGTTACTGCATGGCGGGCCTCCTCCTGCCTTGGTCTAGGGCAGCGTATTTTGTTAGTTGATAGGAATGTGCAAACACGTAAATGTGGCTACAGAATCCAGTTCATTTAAAGAAGCTGGTGAAACAAGTTGAAAAGAAGAGGCTCGGGCTAGAGTGCTTTCAGTCACATCATTTTAGAAAAGTACAGTTTAAATATTATTTTCAACAAAGCCATGGTTGCAGCATTTTTATTTTATGCATCTAACAGCCATTGACAAAGCCAATAGTTCTGGCTTGTTGTAGGTGAAACGTTACTTGTTATTTATCTGGAAACAATGACAGAAGAGGCAAAATACCAGTCTGGCTGCACACTATGCTAAACACAGATTTTTAGCTTAGGTGTTTTAAGCCACGCTCTTAATTACATCGAACACCCCCTTTTGAGAGACCCTCCCCCTTTTTTCATCCCGCTTAAAGCCCTGGAAACAACACCATGTCACAGTCGCCTCATGTCCTGGCACTGTGCATCATGCATGACTCATGATTTCCACTTTTTCAGATTGCCTATGTGCAGGGGCATAGTGAACCCTCCCCACCCCCACTCCACCCCTTGCTTTAGGAACTACAGGGAGGGTGACATTCTTGATGGCCTCTTCTGTCTGGAACTCTGCAGACAAAGTCTCAGCTCATAATTAATATGAAAACGTGGGCGAGTGAGTAAGTGAAAGGATGGCTGGATGGATTGCTGAATGGATGATTGAAAGGGTGAATAGATGGATAATTAGCGAAAGGATGGATAGATGAGTGAAAGGGTGGATGATCGGTGAGTGAATGGGTGGATGGATGAGTGAAAGGATGGATGAGTGATAGGGTCAATGGATGGATTCATGAGTGGATGAGTAGAAGGATGGGTGGATGGATGGATGGATGGATGGCTAAGTGAAAGGGTCAATGGAGAGAGAAAGGGAGGATGGGTGGATGGCTGAAAAGGTGAATGGGTGGAAGGATGAGTGCCTGGATGAATAAATGAAAGGATAGTTGGATGGGTGAAAGGATAAATGGCTGGATGGAAGATGGATTAGTGTACGGATGGATAGGGTGAAAAGGTGGGTAAATGGATGAGTGAAAGTGTGGATGGAGGGGTGGATGAGTGAAATGATGGCTGGAAGGATACACAATGGATAGGTTTGCAAATGTATGAATATGTTAGGATATAAATGGGATTACTTATATACTATGCGCAACCTCCTTTGATGTGTCTGTAAAACCTACCTGTTGTCCCGAAATTTTGTCCTGAATTTTGACCCCCTGTCCTGAATTTTTGTCCTGAATTTTGACCCTTTGTCCTGAATTTTTACACTCACTGTCCTGAATTTGCACCCATGACAGTTGGTCACCCTATGTGCATGCCATCATCTTGTTTGCATGGCATGAATGCGTCATGCCTCTTTCAGGGTATAGCCCGAGAGCAGCGATCAACTACTCCTGAACATACGTAGTGGCCATTTGATGGCATTGTTTCTGCACTACTTTTTAGGTTTCGCTGGGGAAAGGAGCTGTTAGGCTCCTCCTCCAGAGAAATCTATTGAGTACAGTAAGCACTATGGAACACGCCCCCCCGTCCCATTGGCTAGCTCCATAAATGGAGCCTAGCCATTGGACGAGGGGCCTGTCCATCAATGCCGGACCAGACACGGGGGCGTTCCCGAGATTCTTTGGCTTTGGCGACGTCACGCGACGCCGGGAACGCCCCCGAGTCTGGTCCGGCCGGGGCGGTGCTTGCTGCTGTCCTGGGCATCGTGAGTGTTTTTCCCCGGCACGTTTCCCGCCTCCCTCCCGCCGTTCGTGTTCTCTCCCGCCCCCCTCACGCCCCCTGTGTCCTCTCCCGCCCCCTCCCGCCGTCCGTTCCTCTCCCGCCCCCCCCCCGTGTCCTCGTAGGTGCTGCTGCCATTTTTTTTTTTTTTTTTTAATCCGCGGCTGCCCACGCCGCACTTGTGCCAATTTTCGTGCCTCACGCCCCCTGTGTCCTCTCCCGCCCCCTCCCGCCGTCCGTTCCTCTCCCGCCCCCCCCCCGTGTCCTCGTAGGTGCTGCCGCCATTTTTTTTTATCTCGCACCCTTCCTTTTTTAGGTCGAGGTAATGTGTACGGAATGTAAAACGGTCTTCCATGGTCCCTGCAAGGTCAGAGTACCATCCTGCCCTCAGTGTGTGCGGAGAAGAAAGTACTACGAGTCGAAGCATTCTGCTGCCTTATAACACTGCAGGGATATTTTTACAAAAGGACACGTTCAAGATGACGCACACCTGCCAGCCGATAAGAACTCTCCAGAGATGGAAATGGTGGAACGTCACACGCAATGTCCCCCCCCCCCCTCCCCTTTCCCGGCTGTCCTGTGCCCGTTCCCGCCCCCTCCCGGCTGTGCGTTCCCTCTGTGTAGTCATGCGGCGGTGGGCGGAGTTGTTTTTGTTTTTTTCGGCGCCATGATGCTCTCATTCTGCGGCCGACCGACGTTGGAGGAAGTCCAGGTGGGTGAGTGCTTGTTTTTCCTTTTCCTTGCCTTCCCGCCCCCCTCCCGCTGACCGTGTGCTGTTCCCGCCCCCCCTCGCTGTCCTGTGCCCCGTTCTCCCCCCCGACCCCCCCCGCTGTCCGTTCCTCCCCGTGTGTCCGTTCCGCCCCCTCCCCGTGTGTCCGTTCCGCCCCCTCCCCTTTCACTCTCCATTGCTTGTTATAGTAGTTAGCTGAAGAGTATTTCTTTTATTGACTGTGATTTCCCAGATTGTTTCAAAATGAGGTCTAAGGTTGTCTGTAAAATAGAAGTGAGAGTAGGTACCTCATATCAATTGTGCACTCACAATTGCTATGGTGCAACCATTACGTATTTGGTACAACGTTCAACATTCAGATGCTCCGATTTTGCGTATTCCTACTTCGCAGATTTGCATCTGTGTCTATCATTTACGATCGAGAGATATTTCCCATTTCCTGTTTCCACTACTTTCAGTTGATCACTGCTGGCTGCCCTTGTGGGGTGGATCTCTATGCCATATCATTTACGTACTTTGTCTGCTTCTATCAAACTCGTGAGAGACTGAGCTATTCATTTTAAGACATAATCTAAGCGAGGTACTTCCAGAATGCAGTGAGCAAATGTCCCTTTCTGATTTGAAGATTTTAAATCCTCAGAGGGTACAATCAGGGCTTTAAGTGGGCCGGGTCTCGCGCAGCTCGGACAGTTCCATAAAGAAGGCGCTGAAATGGGTCCTTATCGGGCTCCCAATATTTCCCCTCACCCTCAGGATGAAAAAATTTGAATCTGAACTCTGCAACCGTATTTCCCTTAACTTCCTTTGATGTAACTTCACAGAGACTCGACATGGGACTCCCAGAGTCTCACCATTTCAGAACTAAAGCCTTTCAGGTCTGCAGAGACACAGCACCCCAGTACACGTCTTGTAGACAGACAGCCCCCTCCCGTGCACAGACACTGCACCCTCCCGAGCCCTGTCTGCAGAGACAGACACAGCACTTCAATGCACGGTCTGCACAGACTCAGCAGCACCCTCCTGAGCACACCCACAGCAGACCCCCCCCCCCCGCACACTGTCTGTCCTCTGTCTGCGGAGCCTGGCCCGGCAAAACTTTACGCAGTCCTGTGCACCTTCCATTCGCCGCCAGTGCAGCCCTTTCGTTGACTACGTCCCGTCTCCCCCTCCCCCCCCCCGATCTTCGTGTCTGCGCAGGTAGCACAGTGCCGTTAGTGTTAGTGCACGTGCATCCTTCACATTCTGTCGTCACAGCCCCTTACTACATCCTAATAAAGCCCCCCTCTGACCCCAAGTACTATGCCGGTGGAGAACTTCCTGCGCAGTCCTACCCCACCCCCCTCCCCCCAGTACTCGCACAACACGCCTATGTGCTAGGTGCACATTCTTTTGGGGGGGCACACTGTCGACGCACACACATTGTCCGCAGCTCTGCCCTCGCCCTCCTCCTTTCATCTCCCCAGCCCCTCCGGGTACCCCACCCCCCACATCACGCACGCATTCAGACAGCACATCACCCCTTCTTTCCCCTCTCCCTCCAGGTACTGCTTCCCATGAATGTAAACATTCAGGTGGTGTGACACCCCCTCCCTTACACCCCCTCGGGGCACACCTCGCTTTCCATGCACGCACCCAGACACTGTGTCGCCCCTTGTCTCTTACACTCCCTCTGCCTCCTCTCCCTCAGGACACACTCCCCCCCCTATCCATGCACACATTCAGACGCTGTATTTCCCCTTCTCCCCTGTACGCCCCCCCTCCCCAGCATGCCCCCTCTCCCCAGCATGCCCCCTCTCCCCAGCATGCCCCCTCTCCCCAGCATGCCCCCTCTCCCCAGCATGCCCCCTCTCCCCAGCATGCCCCCTCTCCCCAGCATGCCCCTCTCCCCAGCATGCCCCTCTCCCCAGCATGCTCCCGTCCCCAGCATGCATGCCTCCCGTCCCCAGCATGCATGCCTCCCATCCCCAGCATGCATGCCTCCCGTCCCCAGCATGCATGCCTCCCCTCCCCAGCATGCCTCCCCCAGGACTTCTTTCCCTACAGGAACACTTCCTGCCTCAGTGTCCTCTCTGCAGGACACGTCTCCACCCTACATACAAACAGCACCATCTGGGTGGAGGGCGGGATGCACGTGCGCATGAAAGAAAAGTAAGGGGGGTATTCTGCAGGAACTAATCCATGCAGTTGTGCAGGCAGTGCAAGCCGCCACAAAGTGATGCAACCAAGGCATTGTTTTCAGAAGGCAGTCCTTCGAGGCAGGAGAGATGCAGGAATCACTGCATGCAGTTGTGCAGGTAATGCAAGCCGCCATAAAGTGATGCAAACAGTGTTTCGTTTTAAATTGAGGCCCTGCGAGGAAGTAGAGGTGCAGGAACCAATCCATGCAGTTGTGCAGGCAGTGCAAACATCCACAAAGTGATGCATGCAACCAGTGTGTTGTTTTAAAAGGCGGGCCCTGTGTGGGAGGAGAGGTGCAGCTGTGGTAGAAAAGGCCTATGGACCTGAGACAGGAGTGCATCCCGTGACACGATACAGCTGTGCACGTGGGCGCTGCACACAGCTGGGCTAGAATGCTGTAAACAGACTTGGGCATACAGCAATGAGAGGGAGCTAGTGACTTTCTGTTCCTGTAGAGGCGCTTTAGGTGTAAATACTGCAGTGTTGTGTTTGGTATAGGATTTAAGATGCAATATTATTTTTTTTGGTTTAAATCTTGTACAGATATTGTATTGTTTGCTAAGAGCTGATTTTCGATAATAATGTTTGAATAAACACAACCTGTGTGATGAATCCAAATTAGAGATATTCAGTATTGTCAGTGATTCAGCTGAGTTGGAGGGTGCGGGATCCAAATTGGGTGTCTCCCTGGCCCAAGCAATACAGAGTGTTACTGATTCTTACTCAACTAGCTGGCTAACAGACATGTTATCCCCAAACATCAGCTGATCAATTTTTGAAAATAGCCATATGTTGCTATCAAATACACATTTTCTTTTTGAAAAGAGCAAACAAAATGACAAAAGCTTATTAAGAAAAAATAAAATAAAATGAAACCTGTTTTGTCACAAATATCTTTTCATTTTTCGTAAATACACATTTGACAATCAAACTTCAATTTGTCATTTTCATCACATACTCACAGCCATCACTGCCACACATGAATGCCATGTATCACTATCTCATGCCATGGAGGTCTACAATATGCCAAGAATCATCATGCTTGGATCAACATTAGACCAAGGGTGGGAATCCTGATGCCATGTGTGCCAACAACAAGAAGCAAGTAATTGCCACGGTTATACCTTGGCCACCACTATACTAGGTTGCGCAATATCATTCAGTGGTGGAAAACAATATTTCAAAAATTGACATCAATATGTCAGAGGTGGCATTTGCCAGCCGTTGCCATCATGAAATTGATTCTCACATTATGCAAAGCTTTTCCACCTGTATGCCATGGCCACCAATACCAAAGGTGGGAACCATCAATACGCTAAGAATTCCAATCAATATGCCCGGTACAACATTTTGCCAGGAGTGGGAACCATCTTTTATATTGAAGCACACAATATGCAAATAATGAGTGCTAGGAAGTGAGAGTGACTAAGCAGTGCTAGGGAGTGCAGAGTGACTAGGGAGTGCTAGGGAGAGCTAGGGAGTGCAGAGTGACTAGGGAGTGCAGAGTGCTAGGGTGTGCTAGGGAGTGCAGAGTGACTGCAGAGTTCTAGGGAATGCAGAGTGACTGCAGAATGCTAGGGAGTGCTAGGGAGTGCAGAGTGACTGCAGAGTGCTAGGGAGTGCAGAGTGACTGCAGAGTGACTAGGGAGTGCAGAGTGACTGCAGAGTGACTAGGGAGTGCAGAGTGACTAGGGAGTGCAGAGTGACTAGGGAGTGCAGAGTGACTAGGGAGTGCAGAGTGACTAGGGAGTGCTATGGAGTGTTAGGGACTGCTGAGTGACTGCCGAGGCTAATGGCAATGTAAATGACAATGCCATTTATTTATCTGTTTTCAAAACCAACACATAAATACAAATTTTGTTATTTACAATGCCAATAGCTCTAACTTTTCCAAAGGCGAAACCATTGCATTGTAAATGCTTGTTTATTTCTTTACATGCGCTTTTCTCGAGCGCCGGTAACTGCTGAGCTCCGGTCACACGTACGGACTGGTGAGCGTCTGAAGGAAAGGAAAGAGACTAGCCTCGAGAAATCCCTAGTTCCAGCCTTGGAAAAAGAGTGGGTTCAATGGTCACTCTAGAGGGGTTGATTCTTGATCATTGTGTACCCACCCTATAGCTTTCATCATATGTCAACAGCCGACGAGCGTTAATCAACCGTAGAAGTGCGAGTTTGTACCGCATGTATTGCCTAACTCGCATAGGTTTGACACTGGTGGCACATGCAATAATCAGAATGTGCACATATCTTTATTTGGTGTGTTTCAGAGCTCTGAAAGCACGAATGCAATTCTGTGAAATACACCTCGAAACACAAGAGGGGTCAATTACATGACAAATATACGCAAGATGGCTCTACCAGTTGAACGCTCCCCTCTAAAATCTGCAGTGAGATACAGATTGCAAGATTGCAAGTTTGAATCCTGACTGAGCATCCCAGCCTCCTGTACTGTTGTTTAATAGTAACAAAAACTGCCATGTAAACCGATTGCAGCACCTGGAGGCACTATATAGTAAGGCGCGAGCCGCGAGGAACTATATAAACACAATTTATGTGGAGAGATACAGAATAATTGGCTAGTATATTAGATGCGCACATAACATTAAGAGAGAGTCGTGTTACTTTTTCTACATTTCATTCTTTATACTAGTGAAGGACTTCAACCACGCACACTAGAATTGTTCTGTAGTTTTCCAACTAGAATTCAGCTTGTTTTAAAGCTAATACCAAACACAGGTGTGTTGGACACCGCCACCCTTTGCTGTGACCGTTTAAGGTCTCTGAGCCATTTTACACCATAGGATAGCGCATTGTGTTTAATTTTCGAGGAGTACAATCTATAAACTGAAGTAAATTCACCTGTTACACCGTAAATCAAGGCTGACGCAAGAAGTCTGCTATCATGGGCTTCCTGGCCTTTACATCTCTCGTCTCAACATCTCTACGAAGCCACGTAGGAGAATGACCAGAGGGGGTTCTCAAAGATCCCCGAATTCCAGGCAGGGGCGGATCTAGCCTCATGGCGGCTGTGGGCGGGGAGCGTAGGTAGGGGGCCCCGGAAGAGGGGGTCTGGGCGGGGCAGTGTGCGGAGGCAAGTGAAGAGGGGGGGTCAGGGTTTTTGGAAGTGGAACAGAGCCGGAGGCCGCCAAATCCCTGCCAGGGGCCACCAAGCAAATATGTATCCATCCTCAGAGGATTATTATATTAAGGATATATATTGGCGTGGTGGCCCCTGGGGTTTGGTGGCCCTGTGCAGGTGCACAGCTTGCACATGCCTAAGGCCGCCCCTGTTCCAGGTCTTCGCCAAGGCAAAAGTTAACGCAGAGCTTTACTGCAGCCAGACTTTAAAAGAAAACTCACACTTGGCTTGTTATTTTCGTTTGAAGAGTCTGCCCCATCTGCCCCAGACTCTCTCAAATTCGAGAGTGCAATTTGTGTGGCCTATTTGCAGCAGTATATTCATTTGCAAACGGAAATCAGTATTCCTGAAGCAAACAAGCATTGGCATAGTCAATCGGTCTTGGCTCCGGGAGTGCCTAATTGCAGAGAAATTCTGAGAGATGTTCAGGAGAAGACCCTGCCCTGGGAGCGACAGAAGCATATGTTGGTGAAAATAATCAAGCATGAGTGATATTGCATAAACTGCCAAAACACACAATACGAATGCCCAGAGCTTCTTATGCGTGGCGTAGGTATTAACAAATCAATCATGATTTAGGATATTCAGGCTGAGGCGAAGCAACATACCTACCTTCAGCGCTCGCTGCCTGGAATCACGCTCTACATTCATATTGTGTGTTTTGGCAGTTTATGCAATATCACTTGTGCTTCATAATTTTCACCTAAATATGCTTCTGTCACTCTCAGGGCAGGGGCTTTTCCCGACCATCTCAAGGAACATCTCTGTAATTAGGCACTTCCATTGCAGAGACCAATTGGCTATCCTAATGCTTGTTTTTTTTTTCGTTTTTTTTAAAGTCATTTTAATGATGCCGTTTACCTTTAATTTACATTTGTGTGCAGTGAAGAGCTTTTTTTTGCTAACCTGAATTGATATCCTCTTCTCAAATGCTGTGCGCAATCATGGCGGGATCACCAGGACCCTCCTTGTTGTTGTATGTTTTACCAACTGTCACAGAAAGCTGTCGCTTTGGGTGAATTTCACAAACATACCCTTGTGTAGTTACTTGCCGCCCATGTCATGTGCAGAAACCGGTGGTATGCTGTCGCTTCATAATACTACTAATACACGTAAAGAAGAAATCCGTTTTCTCCTACCAACCGAACTACAGTTCAGAAGACAGAGTTGGTGAATACGGTTGTTTTCAGCTTCTTGGCTGTCTCTTGGACTGCCTTGTGCCAGAGGCAAGTGCTGACGGCAGGCAGCTTGGACGCTGGCCGCCCACAAGCTTTCTGGGCGATTCTGTTGTGTCAGCTCTAATGGAATCCTGTTTATGTAAAATGTGCTATGTAAACTCTGGCCTGCCTGACCCTTAATATAGTTGCTATTTAAAGCAGTTGTCTGTTTATAATAAAGCCATGTCCTCCTCATCCTCTTCCTTCTCTCTTCCCTCCCCTGGCATCCATCTCCATCATTCAGACGTGTGGGAGATCATGCCAGACTTGGAAGCTTGTACCATAATACATTTAATATCAGTGTTTACCATTTATAGAGTGCAGAGCGCAACCCGATTTGTTTCTTGTCATTTCACAATTGTATTCATCGTTACCCTGTGGTAATACACAATCTTTTTGACCTTGGATGGGAGAAAGACTAAGATTGTGCCTGGTTTCGAACCTGAAACTTTTAGATTATAAACAAATCTCTGCCCACTCCTTTATCTTGAATGTTTAATCCGTTTTGCTAACACTGCTAATTCAGCAGGAACCCCTTTCAGCAAAGATCCCTCTCTGTGACCTCAACAAAGCAGGTGATCCTAGTAGCTCGGGCTGATCATCGCCCTTTCCATCACTGCAGCTTTCTTGAATCTGGAAGGTCCCTCAGATTACTTACCTCTGACAATCTAGGCTGTTGAGAATCTCTAGGTGGACGAGGTTCTTTTCGGATTCAGGAAAGAGGTGATCCAGGCGACTAAGAATTATTTCAGATTCAGCAAAGAAGTGATGCAGTGAGTGAGGATCATTTCAGAATCAGAAACACTTTTCAAATCTAGCTTCTCAAGACAGAACACAGCCAAAGAATAGGCCTGCTGGTTGGATTCGCTTTACTGCTTCTCACATTCCTACCCCCGATGTTGTATGGGTGCTGCCTTTCAGAGCAGGACTCCTACATTTCAACCCTTCTTTTGTTTCAGCTCCACGATTTCCATGTGTGTGGGAGCTCAACCCGAAGGCCTAAGAAAAGGACAACTTTACACAGCTTTAAAAAACACAGTTTGGCTGAAAAGTACTTTCTGGTGGTTTTTATTCATACACTGCTCTGCAGACTTTATTACTTCAAAGTTTTACAAGTGCAACCCAGGTTTATAATCGTGGAGCCAGAGTGCTTGACAGCATTTAGGGTGATTGCTTGCTGAATGTAGGAGAATGATTAGAAAATATGTAGAGGAGAGAGTGCAAAATCATGCATGGCAGAGTCTGCATGTGTACAAAGTAGTGCTGGGGAAGCTGCTGTCAACCCCCGGCTAAGTGCATGTGGTGTGTAAAGTGCATGAATGACCTCAGGTTATTAAATGTTAGGAAGCCATAAGCAGATTTTAACGCTCACAAATTTTATCCCAAAATTAGGCCTACCTTTAGCAAATTCAAAAGCTCCATTAGGCAAAACTGGAAGGTGAGTGGGGGGGTGGGGCAGGTTTGCTGGATTAAGACATTTCGCTACAGCACGATTGGCTGTTAGCCGCTGATTCAGAATGTAGTTTGTTTTAATATAAAGCAGTAAGTGGATAGAAACACAGGCACTGCAATGCAATGCTAAATAATTGTGACTGTTGAAAGAACCAGTTTAAAACCTAATTAGCTACGCCTTAGTTAACTAGTTAAAACTAAGTTATTCAGATTGACCTTTGCAAAGAGCACATAATTGGAGGGAAAACTGAATGAGGAATATCAGAAAGCTGTCAAGCCCCGCATAAGAATGGAGTCCA
Organism: Lissotriton vulgaris; assembly: GCF_964263255.1. NCBI lineage: Eukaryota > Metazoa > Chordata > Amphibia > Caudata > Salamandridae > Lissotriton > Lissotriton vulgaris. The sequence goes on along the minus strand of NC_141698.1, from coordinate 271,812,288 downwards.
GCTACACTATAGTCGAAGACTTACTGTTTGAACCATCCAGAACTCTGAAGTACAGATGTGGCGAAGCACAGAGCTATATAAAACCTTTAAATAAATTGAGGTACTCATTATCTATGTCTTCAAAACCACCTTACTGTCCCAACATGTGAATACATAATGTCTGGTGGTACTATAGAAGGGTACACGGGCATGACTGTCCACATTTTAAAGCTCATAGACTTCTTTTTTAATTGTTGTATTATCCTGGGAACTGTGGGATTAGGGAATGCCGCTGCAAAGAGAAGTCCTTGTGTTTTGACGTCGTTGAGACAGAAAGGTAAGACTGTGGCCATGTGTGCGATCGCTAGCAACAGCACCGCTGCCATTCGACAAGCGTCCTGGCGGTCATCACCTGAGGCCAAGGCTATGCCTGTGCCACTGAAACACTGTCCTCATCCTGAACCCTTGTCATGTGAGAAGAGTCGGTGGAGTCCAAAGGGGAGCCAGAAGATGAGGGGGGAAAAAAGTGGGGCAGGAAGGAGTTCAGTGGAGACCAAAATAATCTGCTGTCTTGGATGTCTCTTGGGGTAGAACAGGAGTTCTTGGGAAGAAGTAATTACCAACTGCAGGAAAGTGCCCTTTTGTATGGTCATACCCCCCTCATCCCCCAACATACACTTTTTGCTTCAATGCTGATGGGTATGACTCTGGAGGTGCATTGGAGCCTGCTGCCCAGGTCACAGTGTTCTCTCCCTAAAACTGATATATCTGAACTAGTAACTACATTTGTCAAGGACTTTAACCCCCTTATAAGTCTCTAGTGGTACTCAGAGCACGAGTGTTAAAGGGGTCATCCGGGCCAGAAGCTCTGTTTGTGCCACCCGAGTGACCCAAGTAAATTACTCACAGCAGGTCTGCCGTGGCAGAGTGTGGGAAACTGTTTGAACATGACTTGGCCCTCACCATGCACTGCAAGTCAATGCGCGATTTTAAAGATATGTCAGTCACCCCTGAGGAAGGCCTCTTAAGCCCAGGGGGCAGGATACATTATATTTAAGATGTGGAATGTAAGTGCAAGCTTGTAAGTCCCTTTAGTGGCCTTCACTACTAAAGGCTACTGTAAGTGATAGGCGGGCCATAGGACAACATGGGCTGGCAGCTAGGCAAACTCTAGGTCGCCAGCTCCATTTTGGAACTGCCATAAAATGCCATGTTTAGTATCAAACAATGTGCTGCATCACTCCTGACACAAATCTTGTGTCAAGATCAATGTGGCATGCATCCAGGTGACTATCTTGGAGGTTGCCCACCTGGTTGCCCCAGCCATTCCTGTGCTCTGGCTGCCAGCCCGCAGCTACTGCCGCCAAGACAGGAAAATGTACTGCTAAGGAAGACTTCTGCCACTTTTAAAACTAATATACATCTAGGTAGAAAAGGTGGCACACATCCCCAGATGTGGTCTCCTCAGGGGCGGATAGGCAGCTGGGGCTAGTAGCCCATTGGCCACTTGCACCCACACACTTAAGAACCCTAAGTCTGGGGTTTAAGAGCTACACCTGACAAAGAAGAGACCTGTGTTGGCGACAACAGAATCTGCAAAAAGCATAGGTGTGATACTCTGTACCTGTGGAAACCTTCCTTGAACTGCACAACTGTGACTCGTCCTTAACCAAATATGGTTCCCTGAGAAAGAGGGACCCCTTTGAGAGCCAAAGGCAACTCCAGACACCCCTGGACAAGTGGCACTATTCCCCTGCATTCAGCCGGTAAAAACAATTTACAGAAACCAAAGAATCGCTGAGGGATCGCCATAAAGTAGATGGTCCAGTGCATTGTGGGAAACCTAGTCCTGACCTCCACCAAGTTTCAGGCACCTAATGTTTTCCCCCAGACTTCCGGATGTTGAAGTAATTTTCTGCTGACCTTACCGCTGCCAAGTCCTGTTGGTTGCCAGTCCGGCAACCGCATCTTTCGCAAAACCTTCATCCGACAACAGCAGTGGCTACTTTGTCTACTTTTTGCACCTGGTTCCCCAACAGAACTGTGTAAGCAGTAACACCAGCTCTCCTGCGGGTCCCACTTCAGCACCATTGACAGCCCAGACAGCTCTGCACCCTAGATTCTCAAGCCAGTTAAATTGAACTGGCTGTTGTGGTTTGGTCCTGGGACCTGCACCACCTTTACCCTCCTTGGGTTCCATGCAACTCGATCTGCCAGTGACTGATTGTCACTAGTGCTATTTACCCTTGACCGCAATGATAATGTTTTGAAGTATTGTTTTGCATTTATTTAATAGTGCTTTTAAAATCCAGAACTCTGGTTATACTTATCTGATTGACTTCATTTTGGTGTCTAAATTTATATGAAAATGTCCTTTCTTTTTTATAAATTGGTGTTGGATTTGTTTCGAGTCATGTCAATTACTTATCATTCATGTTGGTACTTTAAAATGCTTAACACATGTTCCTTAGTAAAGGCTGAATGCTCTTTGCCTCTCTACCCGGACTGAGCTAAGGTATTATTATTGTGAATCTAAGGACCATCTTTGGGGTATTGTGAGAGTATTGCATGGTGAAGCCTAACCAGCATCACCACATAATACCACACCTTACTAACAAGCCTTGATATGAGGAAAGAGTATACATTAGTAATCACTAAAATGAAATATTTCAATCTTTATAAAGATGGCATACAGGCAGTACATAAGGCATAGACGCCTCTCTATCAGCGAAGAGGAGGAGTTCTCTCTAGATGTGACAGGTAAATTCTGAGGGGACCATTCATTGGCTAGGATATTTAGATAGTTTCTTTTCTTGGAGGCATGTTCTCTAAATTTTTGAATTTCTGTTTGGTACATTTCACAGAGTAATTGATGAGTTTAATAAAGTAATTAAAGTACAATGTGATAGAGATTTTAACCTGAAGGGGTTGTCCTTAAACTCTATTCAGTGAGTGTTTTGATCCTCAAGGTCTTATCCTATAATTACTTCCTCAAAGAGGATTTTGACCAAAAATAAAAGTTTCTTTAATTTCAAACTTTTTTGAATGATAAAAACGCATGTGCAATCGAAAATATTTTTCAGAAGTAAATGCCTCTCGTTTGCCAGTACACACACAAGCCCCCGAAATTCCTTCATTGTAACATTTATTAATTGGTATTTATATCTAACTTCTTACATCCTCTCTTTTGGGGTTGGGTAGAAGGAAAGGCTCAGGGGTAAGATAAATCTTCTCCTAATTATTTTAAATAACTCTACATATTATTCTTCTATGTTTTGTTTGCTCTTCCAGGCTGACAGCAATATCACACAGACTAGTGACATGATTGTCTCCTTTGTCTTCTGTTGAAAGTCACAGTCATGGTACCCATGTTTTTTTCCCTTGAACTCAAGTTTTCAATGCCATCCAACCTTGCTTCTTCTGTAATTCTTTGGATTTATAACCACCGTGGTACATCCATCAGCATATGATGCAGTGTAATGTAAGAACATAGCTGGGTAGAGACAGACTGCTGAAAAGGAGAACCCTATAATTCCATTGAGGTCATTTACAATGAGGCTGGTCACCATTATGTGGGTTGATAATGCTCCTTAAAGAGGTGTGTCTTCATTTTAAGTTCGTGAATTTTAGGAGGATTGGAGTGGTTTAGATGTCATTGATGATGTTCTATATCCTAAGTAAAAAGATGGTGGGGCCTGCGGGCTGAACTTTTCTCTTCTTCTACGTTTTGTCTGCAATCTGACAGTGTCCTGGCTCCTAGTGTGCTGCTACCTACTGTATGTGGTTTGTTTCCCTGTCAGGTACGTGTGGCGTCATTGTGTATGGCTCTGTATGAAAAGCTGCATGTCTTGAAGATTATGTGGGCCGGAAGGAGGTCCAATGTAATTCTTTCAAGGTTGAGGTTATCTGATTGAACCTCTATAAGCAGTTAATGAGGCATGCTGTGGCTAGAATGATACATTCAGAGTTGTTTGTAGGGTGGTGTTGGCCAACCCATCAGCAGAGTTTTACCATTATTGAGGTGGTAGAGGATCAATGATTGCACTGTTCTTCTGCAGTCATTGCAGGTAGTAAGGATTTACCTTTTTTAAGGAGGACAAGCTGGTGCCATGATGTGTTGGTTTTCTTAACAATGGGTTTCTTGAAGTACTGGTCTGTATCAAGGTTGATCCAAGCGATTCTTATGCTTCCCTTCCCATATTCTGGCACATTGTCTATTCACAGTGTAACAGTGTAAATGCAGCTCTTGGTGCTAAAAAAATGTACTGTTATTTTCACACAGCCAAGTATAAAGAGGGCTCTGAAAACTAAAGAGTCTGCACGCATCTGTCTCCATTTTTGCTTTCTCTTATAATGTCACCTTTTCAGTCTACGACACTCCTAACATTTTCCTCCGTTTTGCAGACAAGCTCTTTTCAACAAATATTTTCAAGGATTGTTCTTTAACTCCTTGCCAGCTAAGAATGGTGCCCTTGATATGTGGCATCCCTCTTCTTATAGTGGTATCTGCCACAGTTCAAGATTTTCACAGTACTTTGTCTACTTCACTTCAGTGCCTGGGAAAGGGTCCTGTGTGCCTCTTGGTTTTAGGTTCCAAGCTTCCCTTCCGGTTTTTTGTTGCTGTTCCCCCTCACCATGAAGCCCCCCACCCTTAGCCTGCTGTGAGGGACAGTATCCCAAGAAGTTTGTCTCTGTGCCTACTCTCTCTGCAGTATCATTTTTCACTATTCCTTCAGTCTTTCAGTGAGATAGCTGTTGAATCTGATTCAACCACAGCCCTTTGTTTTGTCCACTCTTCCCCCTACACCCCTGGCTGTTGTGTTCTCCATATAGTGTCCATACTGACAGCCTCTTTCAGCAGTAGCACACCTCTGAGTCACCAAGCGGCAACAACACATTAGCAGTCACTGCCTTGCCAGGAAAGGAAAACAAATCTTTGTTTCTTTGAGGATTCAACTCAATGCACAGAGGTTCTTATTTCTACATAGGGATCCATAGAAACATCTCTTTAACTGCAGCCAGTGTCTGGACTCATGCAAAGGAGTGACTTGATAACTTACCTACTAGCACTGCCCCTTGGGAAAGGCAATGAACAGAATGTCTCATCAAAATGAGTTGGAAGCGGAAATGAAACCCTTCCAAACTTAAGAACAAGGAGTCCCTACCGGTCACTTTGAAGACTCTGAGCTCCATTTGCTTCCAGGTAGTTAGTCTCCAGTTTCAGTTTTCCTAATTTTAAGAGCCCGATCTGAATATCTCCCTACTCATAAGCCATAGGTTCTAGCAGGAATGAATGCTAGATGACACGGGGAGGGGATGTAAGAAACTTGTGTGGCTAGTTGGTGAAACCGAGTTTTTCGAGTCTATTCATCGATGTCCTTGACCTTTAAATTTGTACATATCAAATACCCAAATGTTGTCAATTGTGTAGTTTGCGATCTATTGGGGAGTATAATCATAAAACTAAATTAGGAATTGTTTTATGTTAAGCATACGACCAAAGACAACATATGTGTGCTGGGCTTGCAACGTCTTAATAATTACATCAGTGTAAAAGCACTAAAGCAGTAGGCTTAATGGTATACATGTAGTCACTGTAGTGGGAGAGTAGTGTAATTAGAAATTACTCAATGTATCGATTGAGAAAGACATTAACTTTGTTTCACTACATAGGAAAAGAGAAGTGTCAAATATGTTGACACCCTATAACCATCATTCCTTCAAATTTTCACCTATTTAGTAAATGTCTTAAATTAACAAAAGATCTCATTTACTGTTATCTAACTACTACAGTTTGCTTATTTAATTAAAGCCATTGTTCAAATTCCTAATGTCTGACATTCTGTTCTGCGGGAGACTAGACTTTTAACATTATTTTCCTCAGATGTAGCTATATGTGAGCAGACATTCATCTGTCCTCTAGATCACCTGAAAGTACGCCATACATGGTGCTTTAAGTTGATGGCACAGCACCATTTTTTGGGAATAAAGGGATGGCACCCCTCATCCTCACTCATAAAGTTACATTGGTCATTGTTTATGTAGTTTTTGCTCAAAACTTAGCTCGTTTAGCTGGAATAAAGAATTTGGATGTGCTATTCATCTTTCGTATTTTCTTCCACAAATGGGGACTGTCCTCCATTTTTAAGATACATTATTTAGCCACTCTTTGAAGTATTAAATCTCTCTTGAATGGGTCTTTCTTTAGGAAACTCCTTTTTCCCTAGGCGATGTGATTAAATACCTTTTTTAGTTCTTTCTTCTTATCTTCATATAGAAGTTTGTAAATTCGGTCTGACATGTATTGATTCCAGACTCTTTCAATTTTGAAGTGGATCCACTGAATCTAATCATTCTGTGTTGTAGCCTGGGCGGAGGCAGATGCTTCACCTACCTCTATAAGACCCATCATGGAGCAGGAGCATTCCAAATACAACATTTTGTACATAAAGAACAGATATACATGAATTACATCTTCCACCCTAACTAATTAGATAAGAAGGAATTATAACAAAGCTTTTCACAGGAAGAATGGTAAACACACTTTATAAGGGAAGCAGGATTGTGTATAGATGGCGTTAAAGATTGCCTCTATTAATATCTGTGGGCTAAATGAGGGAGGGAAAAGACAGAAGGTAGCGGAAATGTTAAGGCTCTTGAAATTAGACGTGATATGCATCCAGGAGACGCACATTGTGGGCAAGAGTAAATACCTCCTGGAACAACTTGGGTTTGAGGTCCTTGCACATACACAGCAGGATTCTAAGACAAGAGGGGTGGCTATAATCGCTAAAAGGGGAGTAATGAAGGTGAAGAAGAGGAAGGAAGATCAAGGGGGGAGATGGGTCCCGATTGAAGGAGAAACAGGCGCTGGCTGTTACACAATTGTTTCTGTATATGGTTCGAACGATGATGAACCTGAAGTGTTTGATTTCCTAGATATGGAATTAGCTCTCTGGCCAGAACCTGTGATCTGCTGCGGGGATTTCAATGTAAATGGAATGACAGGGTTGGGTATGACTGGAGGGTGGGGCTCAGGGGGACCGCAAAAGGAAATCACGCAGTGCCATTTGTAATTTAGCACAACATAATGCACTTGTGGATGTCTGGACAGTTAATAACCCGCCAGGGACAGGCAGCACCTTCTATTCAGCGCCCAATAGGATGATCGCAAGATTAGATTATTTCTTTATCTCCAGCTCCCTGGTCGCTGGTACCCAGATTGAAAGGCTCCCCCGGGTATTCTCAGACCATAACCCTCTTGTACTAACTATTCCCCAGACTACTAGGGGAGATCGAAAAGAGTATAACTGGACGTTTGAGAGAGGGTTATTAAGGGAAGAAGATTATATTAATAAGATGAGGGTTTGGATCAGGCAGTTTTGGGAAATTAATAGAGGAACGGCATCAGCAGGGATGGTCTGGGATGCCTTCAAAGCCGGGGTGCGGGGAGAAACACTAAGCTATACACTTCATAGGGTTAAAAATGAGAAATTAGCATTAATCAGAAGGCTCAGTGATTTGACAGAGTTGGAAGATCAACTTATTCGTGCCATCATTAGTCAAGAGCCCTTGGAGGAGATTTTACTGAGGATAGAGCTAAAGAAATCAGAGGCTAGCGAGAGCATGGCAAGGAAAGCTGCAGGTAATTATTTGACCAAAAGGGAAAAAGGTTATGAATTTAACGAGAGAGTAGGCCATCTTCTAGCAGTTCGAATCAGACAAAATATGACAGCTGGGGAAATAAAATAAATTAACGATGGCAGGGGAAGGGTCGTAAATAAGGTAGAGGAGGTACAAGAGGTTTTTAGGAAATTTTATGCAACTCTGTATGATCATGACCTTAGTAATAGAGACCTTGAAACAGAGGAATACTTGGCAGGTATTCCACATGTAAAGGTAAAAGATGAAGGAAAGGAGGCATTAGAGATGCCGCTGACAATGCAGGAAGTTCAAAATGCAGTAAATAAGCTACCACCAGGAAAAGCAACAGGACCTGACCAAATCCCAGCTGAATTTTATAAAACCTTCTGGGATATTCTGGGGATCGATATGGGGCAACAGGGTCAGAGCTGATTTGCATATCGCCATTGTCTAACCCAGGGTGGTGTGGAGTGCAAAAAAACGATGGATTTGGGCCCAGATCTTTTGACTGGGGGAGTGTGTGACATTGATCCACATTCGGTCCATCACTTGTTGTTTTTGCAGGAGATTTTAAGACAAGCACAGATGGGGGAAACTATCCCGCAGACCTGGGCCGGGGCAGACATCATTGTTATCCTTAAAAAGAACAAGCCACCTATGGAGCCGGGGTCTTACAGACCGATAACGCTTATGAACGCGGACGCAAAAATTTATTCTAAAGCATTGGCGCAGAGGTTAAGTAAGATAATTGAGAGCCTAGTGAATACCGCACAGCACTGATTTATTCCGGGGAAAGGGACCACGCAGCACACAAGACAAATGGTTACCATCTTGGACGCCGCAGGAGCTGCAGGAGACCCTGTCGCTGCTGTATACTTGGATGCAGAGAAGGCCTTTGACATGGTCTCCTGGGGCTATCTGTGGAAGACTTTGGAATGGTTTGGTATTGGTGCAGGATTTATCAAGGCTATTCAGGCTCTATATGTGGAACCGACGGCAAGAGTTAGGATTAACAAAGGATATACCTCCGAAGTACGGATAAGGCGTGGTACACGGCAGGGCTGCCCGGCCTCCCCGCTTCTCTTCACGTTATATCTGGACCCCTAGCTGCGAAGGCTGGAGGAAAATATCAATATCCTTCCCGTTAAACTCCACGGGCAGGAGTATAAGATATTCGCGTACGCAGACGACATAGCGATCATCACACCGAACCCAGGAAGAGCAATAATAGAAATAGAGCAGGAAGCAGCAAACTTTGGCGGAGTGTCAGGCTATTCAATAAACAGAGGGAAGACACAGATTGTCCAGAATAACTTTGTAACATATCAGGACACAAGAGTGGCCGCAGAAGCGGTATATTTAGGAATAAAAGTTACAGCTGACCTAGACAGATTGGTAGAGTTAACTATGGGTCCACTGCTGGCAAAAGTAAAAGAAAACACCAAAAGGATTCATAATCTACATCTGGCCTTGATGGGTCGTATTAACGTAATAAAGATGGTAACCTTCCCGAAGTTTCTGTATCTTTTCAGAGCTATCCCATTATATTTTGACCATACATGGTTTAATAAGTTAGAAGGGATACTAAACAGGCATATATGGGCACAGGGGAAGACAAGGAGAGCCTATCGGTATCTCACGTTATCTAGAGAGAAGGGGGGCTGGGGGGCACCAGACTTCAGGCTTTATTATTGGGCAGCTGCCTTGCAGTATTTTCAGGGGCTGATTGGGGGTGATGGTCTAGGGCAAATTGAGGGTAGGTTGGGATTCACTAATGTATATACTGCACTATTGGGTGAGGGGGCGGAGAATGGATTTTTAAATACAATTGATTTCAGTTACTTTAAACATACACGATTTAAGACATTAAGGGCGGCGTATATGATCTGGAAAGCGATCTCCAAAATACTGGGTCTAGGTAGGTATAATAACTATACACGGCTTTACACAAATTGCTCATTACTGGGAGTCATTTTTAGGGATACAATCATGAGGGACTGGAATAACAAGGGGATTGTAAAGGTTGGTAATCTCCTGGATAATCAGGGGGGTATACTACAGTTTGGGGAACTGCAAGCTAAATTTGGGCTAGAAGGTCGCAGCTTTTTTAAGTATTTACAAATAAGAAGCTTTCTTTTACAAAAGCAGGGTGGCCCATTAGGTCTTGGTCAGAGTAAAGTAATGGAGTATATAGAACGTTCCACCCTTTGCACAACTAGGCAGCTTTATGCAGAACTCAGTGCAATTAAAAGCGATGACAGGGGGAAATATGCCCTAAAATGGATAGAAAAATTGGGGACCAGCTCAGAAGGCTTTCAGGCATCCCTCGATTTCGGACGATCTGTGCTCTGTTCAGCCACATTACAATCTCAACATTATAAGACTATTTATTCACTGTATCATACCCCGGCTAGAATTGCACAATGGGGCGGCACGTCCGGAATAATATGTCCTCGCTGCGATTCTAATGATGCAGATATTGTACATATGTTTGCACAATGCCCACAGTTGTATACCTTAAAAAACGTGATTGAGGAATTTATGGAAATTCCACTAAAGATTAAGATAAAGCTTACAGATGAACTAATTATATTGGGGGTGGGGGAAGGTGTAGTGGGATTGCCAGTGGAATTTGTGTTTGTCTCTGTGGCAGTTTATCGTATTTGCATAGCAAGGACTTGGCTGGATAAGGTTCCCCCCTCGTTCCAAACATGGATTGCAAGCCTTCTCGCTATGTATAACCTGGAAAAAGCAATATATGATAGGAAGGGGCGAAGAGCTAAGATATTAGGGCGGAAGATATGGCAACCTATAACTAGTTGGGAAAATGGTAGAGCTAGTGAAGGGCAGGCGGAGGTTGCCTCGGCGATTGTTATAAAGTATAAAAGCTCGTCCTGTCCTTGCTTAGATTATTTTCTTGGTTTATTTGTATTTTTTATGTCATTTTTGTTTGCTCTTTTAGCCGTCCTATAGGTCTATATTGTAATTTTGTGACTTTGTAGAATTAATGATGTGTGCTGTAACATGAATTGTATTTGTGCAGAAAAATTATAAATGCTTAAAAAAAAAGATGGTAAACACACAGAAACATGTTCCATCAGTGGGGACAGAATTGGTTGTCAAATTCAGTGAGCTGTGAGATTGGCACAGGACAGCAATTGTAAGAGTGAAGAAAGTGAATGAAGGTAGTGCTATAGACTGTTGGGGCAATGATATTACAAACAAGAGGGACAAGTGCACATGCAGGGCACCTATAGCTCATCTTTGCCAGTCAGTGCATCAAGTTTGTACTGCTGCTTTGTGGATAACAAGCTCATACTGCCTGTTTTCTCCTACGTTTACCCGTCACAAATGATCAGTTATATTTGTGTGATCAAGAGTACAAGTTACTCGAAACGCGTCAACATCTTGCCTGAAGCCGTGGGGTCTGTTTCCTTCTTTCGTCACGCCGTCGGTGTGGAGGTCTGGGGATTCTCTTTGATATATCTATCTATCTATCTATCTATCTATCTATCTATCTATCTATCTATCTATCTATCTATCTATCTATCTATCTATCTATCTATCTATCTATCTATCTATCTATCTATCTATCTATCTATCTATCCAAATCCAATGCTCACCTCTTTGACAAAGTGAGCGGGACACATGCTCCGGGTCAGACAAAGGGATTTATTCGACGTAGCAAGCACAAAGTTATTTTTTCTCTCCAAATCTGTGAAACGCTGTAGAATGCAGGCAGACGCGTTTCTGGCCTCAGTTAGGCCGTCATCAGTGCCGGTCTCACAGAACGCTGTACATCCCTGGATTTGGATCGGTCACCGCTTCCTGTGAAGTAGTTCCGTGGCTCCTCCTCCCGGGTGCAGGTGTGTGCTGTTTGCTGATTCCTGTGGGTGATATATATATATATATATATATATATATATATATACATATATACACACAAACTTTCAGGACAATTCTTTTAACAACCTCTGCTGCCACTCCAGTAAGAAGAATCATCAACGATTCCCAACCCGCTTGCCGCATGGCCAAACTCGATTACGCCAATAGCCTCTACCACGGATCACCTTTAACGACCATGAAAAGACTACAACGAATTCAGAACTTGGCTGCCAGACTACTCTTACATATCAAACCGCGAGACCACATCTCCCCTGCCTTGAAAGCCCTGCATTGGTTACCGGTTGCAGGAAGATCCACGTTAATGCTGCTTTGTATCACCCACAAAGCAATACATGGAATGGGACCGCTCTTCATCAGGAATCAAATCACCAAACACATTCAACAAAGGACCCTCCGCTCTAAATTACGGAGCGGCATCTACAAGCAGATCCCCGTCCTTACCTACACATAAATCAAGCTGCTGGTCGTGTGCTACTTAAAGGTGGACAACTTTTGGAGCGATAATTAACACGCGGCCGTCCAGCCGCGGAGTATGCACCAACCCGTAATTCTTGGGGGTCATGAAAGTGAAACAGCAGCCGTATACAGGATCGAAGAAGGAAAACTTGCAGGGTCCATACAGGACTTGATTGTGTGCTCTCAGCACTACACTTCCCATAATACACAGTCTCATCTGAGCCTCCCATTGGTGGGTGTGTCATATGGAAAATGGTGAAGTGGGTCAACGATTGCGCACACCGCTTCCGTTAAAGCCTCTGAAGAGAAGCATATGGAGCTTCGAAACGTGTCCGGCAAATCCATTACGGAGCGGCATCTGCAAGCGGATCCCCGTCCTTACCTACACATAAATCAAGCTGCTGGTCGTGTGCTACTTAAAGGTGGACAACTTTTGGAGCGATAATTAACACGCGGCCGTCCAGCCGCGGAGTATGCACCACCCTGTAATTCTTGGGGGTCATGAAAGTGAAACAGCAGCCGTTTACAGGATCAAGGAAAGCCCACTTGCAGGGTTCATACAGGACTTGATTGTGTGCTCTCCGCACTACACTTCCCATAATACACAGTCTCATCTGAGCCTCCCATTGGTGGGTGTGTCAAATGGAAAATGGTGAAGTGGGTCAGCGATTGCGCACACCGCTTCCGTTAAAGCCTCTGACGAGAAACATATTGAGCTTCGAAACGCGTCAGGCAAATCCATTACGGAGCAGCGTCTACAAGCGGATCCCCGTCCTTACCTACACATAAATCAAGCTGCTGGTCATTAAAGGTGGACAACTTTTGGAATATATATATATATATATACTCGCTTGCCGTACTAAGCCCAAAGTTTGTTTGCTGAAACAATGCGGAGCACCAGAACGAGAGGGCGTGCCCCCACCCGGTCTCAGCAAAACCGGATAAATATCCAAATCCAATGCTCACCTCTTTGACAAAGTGAGCGGGACACATGCTCCGGGTCAGACAAAGGGATTTATTCGACGTAGCAAGCACAAAGTTATTTTTTCTCTCCAAATCTGTGAAACGCTGTAGAATGCAGGCAGACGCGTTTCTGGCCTCAGTTAGGCCGTCATCAGTGCCGGTCTCACAGAACGCTGTACATCCCTGGATTTGGATCGGTCACCGCTTCCTGTGAAGTAGTTCCGTGGCTCCTCCTCCCGGGTGCAGGTGTGTGCTGTTTGCTGATTCCTGTGGGTGAACTGCATGATGGTTGACGTAGTCCCTCGTGGTGCCTAATACAGTGACTGGTCACCAAGCACCTCAAGGATGCCCCCATTGGTTGGCGTTGAACGACTCTTCCTCCACACAGCACCTCGGTAAGTTGATTCCGTCGTACCCTTTGTCGTCCCCTTGGTCAGGCAGCACAATGCCGCCTCCTCTCTCCCCTTGCGATAATTCTCGCCAGCTGGCAAATTTCACGCGTGGGGGGGCGCCGCATTTAGCACTTGCCGTACTAAGTCCAAAGTTTGTTTGCTGAAACAATGCGGAGCACCAGAACGAGAGGGCGTGCCCCACCCGGTCTCAGCAAAACCGGATAAATATCCAAATCCAATGCTCACCTCTTTGACAAAGTGAGCGGGACACATGCTCCGGGTCAGACAAAGGGATTTATTCGACGTAGCAAGCACAAAGTTATTTTTTCTCTCCAAATCTGTGAAACGCTGTAGAATGCAGGCAGACGCGTTTCTGGCCTCAGTTAGGCCGTCATCAGTGCCGGTCTCACAGAACGCTGTACATCCCTGGATTTGGATCGGTCACCGCTTCCTTTGAAGTAGTTCCGTGGCTCCTCCTCCCGGGTGCAGGTGTGTGCTGTTTGCTGATTCCTGTGGGTGAACTGCATGATGGTTGACGTAGTCCCTCGTGGTGCCTAATACAGTGACTGGTCACCAAGCACCTCAAGGATGCCCCCATTGGTTGGCGTTGAACGACTCTTCCTCCACACAGCACCTCGGTAAGTTGATTCCGTCGTACCCTTTGTCGTCCCCTTGGTCAGGCAGCACAATGCCGCCTCCTCTCTCCCCTTGCGATAATTCTCGCCAGCTGGCAAATTTCACGCGTGGGGGGGCGCCGCATTTAGCACTTGCCGTACTAAGTCCAAAGTTTGTTTGCTGAAACAATGCGGAGCACCAGAACGAGAGGGCGTGCCCCCACCCGGTCTCAGCAAAACCGGATAAATATCCAAATCCAATGCTCACCTCTTTGACAAAGTGAGCGGGACACATGCTCCGGGTCAGACAAAGGGATTTATTCGACGTAGCAAGCACAAAGTTATTTTTTCTCTCCAAATCTGTGAAACGCTGTAGAATGCAGGCAGACGCGTTTCTGGCCTCAGTTAGGCCGTCATCAGTGCCGGTCTCACAGAACGCTGTACATCCCTGGATTTGGATCGGTCACCGCTTCCTGTGAAGTAGTTCCGTGGCTCCTCCTCCCGGGTGCAGGTGTGTGCTGTTTGCTGATTCCTGTGGGTGAACTGCATGATGGTTGACGTAGTCCCTCGTGGTGCCTAATACAGTGACTGGTCACCAAGCACCTCAAGGATGCCCCCATTGGTTGGCGTTGAACGACTCTTCCTCCACACAGCACCTCGGTAAGTTGATTCCGTCGTACCCTTTGTCGTCCCCTTGGTCAGGCAGCACAATGCCGCCTCCTCTCTCCCCTTGCGATAATTCTCGCCAGCTGGCAAATTTCACGTGTGGGGGGGCGCCGCATTTAGCACTTGCCGTACTAAGTCCAAAGTTTGTTTGCTGAAACAATGCGGAGCACCAGAACGAGAGGGCGTGCCCCCACCCGGTCTCAGCAAAACCGGATAAATATCCAAATCCAATGCTCACCTCTTTGACAAAGTGAGCGGGACACATGCTCCGGGTCAGACAAAGGGATTTATTCGATGTAGCAAGCACAAAGTTATTTTTTCTCTCCAAATCTGTGAAACGCTGTAGAATGCAGGCAGACGCGTTTCTGGCCTCAGTTAGGCCGTCATCCGTGCCGGTCTCACAGAACGCGGTACATCCCTGGATTTGGATCGGTCACTGCTTCCTGTGAAGTAGTTCCGTGGCTCCTCCTCCCGGGTGCAGGTGTGTGCTGTTTGCTGATTCCTGTGGGTGAACTGCATGATGGTTGACGTAGTCCCTCGTGGTGCCTAATACAGTGACTGGTCACCAAGCACCTCAAGGATGCCCCCATTGGTTGGCGTTGAACGACTCTTCCTCCACACAGCACCTCGGTAAGTTGATTCTGTCGTACCCTTTGTCGTCCCCTTGGTCAGGCAGCACAATGCCGCCTCCTCTCTCCCCTTGCGATAATTCTCGCCAGCTGGCAAATTTCACGCGTGGGGGGGCGCCGCATTTAGCACTTGCCGTACTAAGTCCAAAGTTTGTTTGCTGAAACAATGCGGAGCACCAGAACGAGAGGGCGTGCCCCCACCCGGTCTCAGCAAAACCGGATAAATATCCAAATCCAATGCTCACCTCTTTGACAAAGTGAGCGGGACACATGCTCCGGGTCAGACAAAGGGATTTATTCGACGTAGCAAGCACAAAGTTATTTTTTCTCTCCAAATCTGTGAAACGCTGTAGAATGCAGGCAGACGCGTTTCTGGCCTCAGTTAGGCCGTCATCAGTGCCGGTCTCACAGAACGCTGTACATCCCTGGATTTGGATCGGTCACCGCTTCCTGTGAAGTAGTTCCGTGGCTCCTCCTCCCGGGTGCAGGTGTGTGCTGTTTGCTGATTCCTGTGGGTGAACTGCATGATGGTTGACGTAGTCCCTCGTGGTGCCTAATACAGTGACTGGTCACCAAGCACCTCAAGGATGCCCCCATTGGTTGGCGTTGAACGACTCTTCCTCCACACAGCACCTCGGTAAGTTGATTCCGTCGTACCCTTTGTCGTCCCCTTGGTCAGGCAGCACAATGCCGCCTCCTCTCTCCCCTTGCGATAATTCTCGCCAGCTGGCAAATTTCACGCGTGGGGGGGCGCCGCATTTAGCACTTGCCGTACTAAGTCCAAAGTTTGTTTGCTGAAACAATGCGGAGCACCAGAACGAGAGGGCGTGCCCCCACCCGGTCTCAGCAAAACCGGATAAATATCCAAATCCAATGCTCACCTCTTTGACAAAGTGAGCGGGACACATGCTCCGGGTCAGACAAAGGGATTTATTCGACGTAGCAAGCACAAAGTTATTTTTTCTCTCCAAATCTGTGAAACGCTGTAGAATGCAGGCAGACGCGTTTCTGGCCTCAGTTAGGCCGTCATCAGTGCCGGTCTCACAGAACGCTGTACATCCCTGGATTTGGATCGGTCACCGCTTCCTGTGAAGTAGTTCCGTGGCTCCTCCTCCCGGGTGCAGGTGTGTGCTGTTTGCTGATTCCTGTGGGTGAACTGCATGATGGTTGACGTAGTCCCTCGTGGTGCCTAATACAGTGACTGGTCACCAAGCACCTCAAGGATGCCCCCATTGGTTGGCGTTGAACGACTCTTCCTCCACACAGCACCTCGGTAAGTTGATTCCGTCGTACCCTTTGTCGTCCCCTTGGTCAGGCAGCACAATGCCGCCTCCTCTCTCCCCTTGCGATAATTCTCGCCAGCTGGCAAATTTCACGCGTGGGGGGGCGCCGCATTTAGCACTTGCCGTACTAAGTCCAAAGTTTGTTTGCTGAAACAATGCGGAGCACCAGAACGAGAGGGCGTGCCCCCACCCGGTCTCAGCAAAACCGGATAAATATCCAAATCCAATGCTCACCTCTTTGACAAAGTGAGCGGGACACATGCTCCGGGTCAGACAAAGGGATTTATTCGACGTAGCAAGCACAAAGTTATTTTTTCTCTCCAAATCTGTGAAACGCTGTAGAATGCAGGCAGACGCGTTTCTAGCCTCAGTTAGGCCGTCATCAGTGCCGGTCTCACAGAACGCGGTACATCCGTGGATTTGGATCGGTCACTGCTTCCTGTGAAGTAGTTCCGTGGCTCCTCCTCCCGGGTGCAGGTGTGTGCTGTTTGCTGATTCCTGTGGGTGAACTGCATGATGGTTGACGTAGTCCCTCGTGGTGCCTAATACAGTGACTGGTCACCAAGCACCTCAAGGATGCCCCCATTGGTTGGCGTTGAACGACTCTTCCTCCACACAGCACCTCGGTAAGTTGATTCCGTCGTACCCTTTGTCGTCCCCTTGGTCAGGCAGCACAATGCCGCCTCCTCTCTCCCCTTGCGATAATTCTCGCCAGCTGGCAAATTTCACGCGTGGGGGGGCGCCACATTTAGCACTTGCCGTACTAAGTCCAAAGTTTGTTTGCTGAAACAATGCGGAGCACCAGAACGAGAGGGCGTGCCCCCACCCGGTCTCAGCAAAACCGGATAAATATCCAAATCCAATGCTCACCTCTTTGACAAAGTGAGCGGGACACATGCTCCGGGTCAGACAAAGGGATTTATTCGGCGTAGCAAGCACAAAGTTATTTTTTCGCTCCAAATCTGTGAAACGCTGTAGAATGCAGGCAGACGCGTTTCTGGCCTCAGTTAGGCCGTCATCAGTGCCGGTCTCACAGAACGCTGTACATCCCTGGATTTGGATCGGTCACCGCTTCCTGTGAAGTAGTTCCGTGGCTCCTCCTCCCGGGTGCAGGTGTATGCTGTTTGCTGATTCCTGTGGGTGAACTGCATGATGGTTGACGTAGTCCCTCGTGGTGCCTAATACAGTGACTGGTCACCAAGCACCTCAAGGATGCCCCCATTGGTTGGCGTTGAACGACTCTTCCTCCACACAGCACCTCGGTAAGTTGATTCCGTCGTACCCTTTGTCGTCCCCTTGGTCAGGCAGCACAATGCCGCCTCCTCTCTCCCCTTGCGATAATTCTCGCCAGCTGGCAAATTTCACGCGTGGGGGGGCGCCGCATTTAGCACTTGCCGTACTAAGTCCAAAGTTTGTTTGCTGAAACAATGCGGAGCACCAGAACGAGAGGGCGTGCCCCCACCCGGTCTCAGCAAAACCGGATAAATATCCAAATCCAATGCTCACCTCTTTGACAAAGTGAGCGGGACACATGCTCCGGGTCAGACAAAGGGATTTATTCGACGTAGCAAGCACAAAGTTATTTTTTTTCTCCAAATCTGTGAAACGCTGTAGAATGCAGGCAGACGCGTTTCTGGCCTCAGTTAGGCCGTCATCAGTGCCGGTCTCACAGAACGCTGTACATCCCTGGATTTGGATCGGTCACCGCTTCCTGTGAAGTAGTTCCGTGGCTCCTCCTCCCGGGTGCAGGTGTGTGCTGTTTGCTGATTCCTGTGGGTGAACTGCATGATGGTTGACGTAGTCCCTCGTGGTGCCTAATACAGTGACTGGTCACCAAGCACCTCAAGGATGCCCCCATTGGTTGGCGTTGAACGACTCTTCCTCCACACAGCACCTCGGTAAGTTGATTCCGTCGTACCCTTTGTCGTCCCCTTGGTCAGGCAGCACAATGCCGCCTCCTCTCTCCCCTTGCGATAATTCTCGCCAGCTGGCAAATTTCACGCGTGGGGGGGCGCCGCATTTAGCACTTGCCGTACTAAGTCCAAAGTTTGTTTGCTGAAACAATGCGGAGCACCAGAACGAGAGGGCATGCCCCCACCCGGTCTCAGCAAAACCGGATAAATATCCAAATCCAATGCTCACCTCTTTGACAAAGTGAGCGGGACACATGCTCCGGGTCAGACAAAGGGATTTATTCGACGTAGCAAGCACAAAGTTATTTTTTCTCTCCAAATCTGTGAAACGCTGTAGAATGCAGGCAGACGCGTTTCTGGCCTCAGTTAGGCCGTCATCAGTGCCGGTCTCACAGAACGCGGTACATCCCTGGATTTGGATCGGTCACTGCTTCCTGTGAAGTAGTTCCGTGGCTCCTCCTCCCGGGTGCAGGTGTGTGCTGTTTGCTGATTCCTGTGGGTGAACTGCATGATGGTTGACGTAGTCCCTCGTGGTGCCTAATACAGTGACTGGTCACCAAGCACCTCAAGGATGCCCCCATTGGTTGGCGTTGAACGACTCTTCCTCCACACAGCACCTCGGTAAGTTGATTCCGTCGTACCCTTTGTCGTCCCCTTGGTCAGGCAGCACAATGCCGCCTCCTCTCTCCCCTTGCGATAATTCTCGCCAGCTGGCAAATTTCACGCGTGGGGGGGCGCCGCATTTAGCACTTGCCGTACTAAGTCCAAAGTTTGTTTGCTGAAACAATGCGGAGCACCAGAACGAGAGGGCGTGCCCCCACCCGGTCTCAGCAAAACCGGATAAATATCCAAATCCAATGCTCACCTCTTTGACAAAGTGAGCGGGACACATGCTCCGGGTCAGACAAAGGGATTTATTCGACGTAGCAAGCACAAAGTTATTTTTTCTCTCCAAATCTGTGAAACGCTGTAGAATGCAGGCAGACGCGTTTCTGGCCTCAGTTAGGCCGTCATCAGTGCCGGTCTCACAGAACGCTGTACATCCCTGGATTTGGATCGGTCACCGCTTCCTGTGAAGTAGTTCCGTGGCTCCTCCTCCCGGGTGCAGGTGTGTGCTGTTTGCTGATTCCTGTGGGTGAACTGCATGATGGTTGACGTAGTCCCTCGTGGTGCCTAATACAGTGACTGGTCACCAAGCACCTCAAGGATGCCCCCATTGGTTGGCGTTGAACGACTCTTCCTCCACACAGCACCTCGGTAAGTTGATTCCGTCGTACCCTTTGTCGTCCCCTTGGTCAGGCAGCACAATGCCGCCTCCTCTCTCCCCTTGCGATAATTCTCGCCAGCTGGCAAATTTCACGCGTGGGGGGGCGCCGCATTTAGCACTTGCCGTACTAAGTCCAAAGTTTGTTTGCTGAAACAATGCGGAGCACCAGAACGAGAGGGCGTGCCCCCACCCGGTCTCAGCAAAACCGGATAAATATCCAAATCCAATGCTCACCTCTTTGACAAAGTGAGCGGGACACATGCTCCGGGTCAGACAAAGGGATTTATTCGACGTAGCAAGCACAAAGTTATTTTTTCTCTCCAAATCTGTGAAACGCTGTAGAATGCAGGCAGACGCGTTTCTGGCCTCAGTTAGGCCGTCATCAGTGCCGGTCTCACAGAACGCTGTACATCCCTGGATTTGGATCGGTCACCGCTTCCTGTGAAGTAGTTCCGTGGCTCCTCCTCCCGGGTGCAGGTGTGTGCTGTTTGCTGATTCCTGTGGGTGAACTGCATGATGGTTGACGTAGTCCCTCGTGGTGCCTAATACAGTGACTGGTCACCAAGCACCTCAAGGATGCCCCCATTGGTTGGCGTTGAACGACTCTTCCTCCACACAGCACCTCGGTAAGTTGATTCCGTCGTACCCTTTGTCGTCCCCTTGGTCAGGCAGCACAATGCCGCCTCCTCTCTCCCCTTGCGATAATTCTCGCCAGCTGGCAAATTTCACGCGTGGGGGGGCGCCGCATTTAGCACTTGCCGTACTAAGTCCAAAGTTTGTTTGCTGAAACAATGCGGAGCACCAGAACGAGAGGGCGTGCCCCCACCCGGTCTCAGCAAAACCGGATAAATATCCAAATCCAATGCTCACCTCTTTGACAAAGTGAGCGGGACACATGCTCCGGGTCAGACAAAGGGATTTATTCGACGTAGCAAGCACAAAGTTATTTTTCTCTCCAAATCTGTGAAACGCTGTAGAATGCAGGCAGACGCGTTTCTGGCCTCAGTTAGGCCGTCATCAGTGCCGGTCTCACAGAACGCTGTACATCCCTGGATTTGGATCGGTCACCGCTTCCTGTGAAGTAGTTCCGTGGCTCCTCCTCCCGGGTGCAGGTGTGTGCTGTTTGCTGATTCCTGTGGGTGAACTGCATGATGGTTGACGTAGTCCCTCGTGGTGCCTAATACAGTGACTGGTCACCAAGCACCTCAAGGATGCCCCCATTGGTTGGCGTTGAACGACTCTTCCTCCACACAGCACCTCGGTAAGTTGATTCCGTCGTACCCTTTGTCGTCCCCTTGGTCAGGCAGCACAATGCCGCCTCCTCTCTCCCCTTGCGATAATTCTCGCCAGCTGGCAAATTTCACGCGTGGGGGGGCGCCGCATTTAGCACTTGCCGTACTAAGTCCAAAGTTTGTTTGCTGAAACAATGCGGAGCACCAGAACGAGAGGGCGTGCCCCCACCCGGTCTCAGCAAAACCGGATAAATATCCAAATCCAATGCTCACCTCTTTGACAAAGTGAGCGGGACACATGCTCCGGGTCAGACAAAGGGATTTATTCGACGTAGCAAGCACAAAGTTATTTTTTCTCTCCAAATCTGTGAAACGCTGTAGAATGCAGGCAGATGCGTTTCTGGCCTCAGTTAGGCCGTCATCAGTGCCGGTCTCACAGAACGCTGTACATCCCTGGATTTGGATCGGTCCCCGCTTCCTGTGAAGTAGTTCCGTGGCTCCTCCTCCCGGGTGCAGGTGTGTGCTGTTTGCTGATTCCTGTGGGTGATATATATATATATATATATATATATATATATATATATATATATATATATATATACATATATACACACAAACTTTCAGGACAATTCTTTTAACAACCTCTGCTGCCACTCCAGTAAGAAGAATCATCAACGATTCCCAACCCGCTTGCCGCATGGCCAAACTCGATTACGCCAATAGCCTCTACCACGGATCACCTTTAACGACCATGAAAAGACTACAACGAATTCAGAACTTGGCTGCCAGACTACTCTTACATATCAAACCGCGAGACCACATCTCCCCTGCCTTGAAAGCCCTGCATTGGTTACCGGTTGCAGGAAGATCCACGTTAATGCTGCTTTGTATCACCCACAAAGCAATACATGGAATGGGACCGCTCTTCATCAGGAATCAAATCACCAAACACATTCAACAAAGGACCCTCCGCTCTAAATTACGGAGCGGCATCTACAAGCAGATCCCCGTCCTTACCTACACATAAATCAAGCTGCTGGTCGTGTGCTACTTAAAGGTGGACAACTTTTGGAGCGATAATTAACACGCGGCCGTCCAGCCGCGGAGTATGCACCAACCCGTAATTCTTGGGGGTCATGAAAGTGAAACAGCAGCCGTATACAGGATCGAAGAAGGAAAACTTGCAGGGTCCATACAGGACTTGATTGTGTGCTCTCAGCACTACACTTCCCATAATACACAGTCTCATCTGAGCCTCCCATTGGTGGGTGTGTCATATGGAAAATGGTGAAGTGGGTCAACGATTGCGCACACCGCTTCCGTTAAAGCCTCTGAAGAGAAGCATATGGAGCTTCGAAACGTGTCCGGCAAATCCATTACGGAGCGGCATCTACAAGCGGATCCCCGTCCTTACCTACACATAAATCAAGCTGCTGGTCGTGTGCTACTTAAAGGTGGACAACTTTTGGAGCGATAATTAACACGCGGCCGTCCAGCCGCGGAGTATGCACCACCCTGTAATTCTTGGGGGTCATGAAAGTGAAACAGCAGCCGTTTACAGGATCAAGGAAAGCCCACTTGCAGGGTTCATACAGGACTTGATTGTGTGCTCTCCGCACTACACTTCCCATAATACACAGTCTCATCTGAGCCTCCCATTGGTGGGTGTGTCAAATGGAAAATGGTGAAGTGGGTCAGCGATTGCGCACACCGCTTCGGTTAAAGCCTCTGACGAGAAACATATTGAGCTTCGAAACGCGTCAGGCAAATCCATTACGGAGCAGCGTCTACAAGCGGATCCCCGTCCTTACCTACACACAAATCAAGCTGCTGGTCATTAAAGGTGGACAACTTTTGGAATATATATATATATATATATATATATATATATATATATATATATATACTCGCTTGCCGCATGGCCTGATGAACTGGGATCACTGCCTAAAGTATCGAAGGAAGTAAGAAACCTCGGAATGACCATGGACTCCAAGCTGTCGATGAATGCCCAAGTGGATAAACTAGCAAGATGAAGCTTTGCTACTATAAAAACACTGCAACTAATTTTCACTCATTTGGGATTTCCACACATGGTCCAAGCTACCATCTCCCTTGGTCTGTCCAAACTCGATTACGCCAATAGCCTCTACCAAGGATCACCTTTAACAACCATGAAAAGACTACAACGGATTCAGAACTCGGCTGCCAGACTACTCTTACATATCAAACCGCGAGACCACATCTCCCCTGCCTTGAAAGCCCTGCATTGGTTACCGGTTGCAGGAAGATCCACGTTAATGCTGCTTTGTATCGCCCACAAAGCAATACATGGAATGGGACCGCTCTTCATCAGGAATAAAATCACCAAACACATTCAACAAAGGAACCTCCGCTCTAAATGAGCATCTCGCCTCAAAATACCACCATACAAGAAAAAAAACATGGGTGGCACATCCTTCTCTGTTCAAGCAGCCAAACCATGGAACTCTTCACCCCCCAACATAAGGTCCACCAAAAACCACCTTATCTTCAGAAAACTACTCAAGATTTGACTCTTCCCCACATAAGCACCATACGCAAACAGAAATTTACAGCATATCCCACTGTATATAATTATTTTTTTTCCACTATAGATATGTACCTAACTTTGTGTATTACTTTGTATAAACATGTAAAATAATTATGTTGTTGAGAGAAAAAATAGTAATAAATAAATAAAAATCATCTTTGGTCTACATGTACATACCCTATTTCTCATCCCGTGCCTCTATCAATATCTTTAATCTACATATACTTACCTCCTTTATGTATCTATTTACTTTCAATGTAATTATGGATCTATATATTTATCACTTTCTTCTAATTTAGCATTTCCAATGCACTACCCTATTTCTCAGCCTATAATTCGCTCAATATATCTTCTAGCCCAACCTTCTGACTCATCTCAAACTTCTTCTACTATTGCTTCCAATGCACTACCCTATCTCTCATCCTATATATCTATCAATATATCCTCTACATCCACTCTCTCATTTATCCCAAACCCCATTCCACTACTATGATTGCCAAAATAACCCTTTCTAGACTCTCTCCTACTCTACCCCTCCTTGCATCATCTGACACCTCTTTTACTATACAGATCCCCTAAAAAAAACTCGAAACTGTTTCCTCTGAGTCCTCCCCTCCAAAACTCCTTTTTACGCATCCATTAAGTCTCCTCCTATTGCTAAGACCTAAAAAAAATGTAAAAAAATCTTTCACTCTTTTATCCCTCCACTATCCGTTTCAATCGAAATTAACAGACTAACATGTTCACTTCTCAAATTCCATATTAAACTATACTAATATACTACCCAAATAACTGAATAACATATCCACTACTAAACTAATTTTCAACAATAATCCTTTATGGGTTCTGGAGTGGCGTGCTACTCGCCTGAAAAGTGATTCAACACCAATCAGGGGTAACAAGTGCTATATGAATGCAAATCTTTCTTCCCCTTTTATCCCTCTGCTATCCTTCTCACTTCAAGTAACTGACTAATATTTACCACTGAAATTACTTCATATTTCTTTCACCATATTAATTCACCACTAATCCTTTGTAGGCTTCCTGAATAGCGTGTGTCAACAAACACTATATAAATACAAACCTTTGTCCTCCTCTATCCTTCTGCTA
This sequence comes from Lissotriton vulgaris, assembly GCF_964263255.1. Taxonomy (NCBI): domain Eukaryota; kingdom Metazoa; phylum Chordata; class Amphibia; order Caudata; family Salamandridae; genus Lissotriton; species Lissotriton vulgaris. Next base: position 271,787,665 of record NC_141698.1, on the reverse strand, counting down.
TCATTCCAAATCCAAATAACTGACTAACCTGTCCACCACTTTATAATGTACTTGCATGTTTCACTATACTAGTTCAACACTAATCCTCTATGGGTCCCGGAGTAGTGTGCTACTCGCCGAAAAAGCGCTTCAACGCCACACCCATACACATACACAAATGTAGGAAGGCAGAGAACATGTTCAGTCCAAAATGTAAACTCTTTGTTATATTCCTGGGATGTTGAATTTGCAATACATAAACTAACTGCAAGCTGCTACTTGGATGAACCCAAAATGGAATATCAAGAGAGAGTTCAGGGCAAACAAGAAAAATATGTGCGTTTTTGTCTTTGAGCCCATCGCACAGAAAGTGGACTGGCGGTACCCTCTTGAGTGAACATTGCCCACACTTTTGAGTGAACATTTAAGGCAGCTGATGTACAAATAGTATGATTTCTTCTGTTTTAAATGTCACCGAGTTACATTCTTATGTGCTTGCTTCCTGAAATACAGCCAAGTGGCAAAAGAAACTTGGAGGGACTTCAGTTTGTCTTGCCATGCTTGAGTTATGGATCTTTTGAACAGCAATTATCTTTGCATATTGAAAAGCATCCAAGGGATTATTTTAGCTCATCTTTGTTCTCGTTTGTTCTTCTTTGATGTCCTCAATGGAAAGATTTAGGTTTTCAGATTACATTCTGGTCCACCTACTCTCCGTCACTACTCACTGTCCTATTTATTTATCATGCAAAAATAATGAAGCATTTTTTCAAATGTTACAATCCACCAAATGGCTAAACAAAAAAGGAACCGCGTTGCCACTCTGCTGCATATGCCATTGATGACAAATCTTCTGGCACGTAAATTAGTTCTCAGCATTGTTTGGGACATCTCCTCTTATTGCTTTTTTTTCCTTATGTGTTGGAATATAATTGAGGTCGCAGAGGAAAAATCTCCTCTCTTGGACAAAGCAGCAGCAAGTACTGAAGATGGCCCATAAAGACATTGTGTGATGAAAGCTGCCATATCTATGCACCAAGGGCTGCTGAGCAGGAGCAGTCAATCTATAAGCAATATCTATTGACACTTCTAAAAGGGTGTTACCACCTTGTTTAGGGGAAATCAACTGGGTGAAGGAATCTGCAAGCTTCTTTTGTTGGAGGATCACCAGTTTGAAAATATTGTGTGCCTTTAATAACAGATGCCCTTTCTTAACCAGTAATGTTTTCAATTACTCCTGGAGTGGCTATTTAGTTAATGAGGTTTTTAATATCTAGTTCCTTTAGAATGTTGGTAAGCTGCTGACCTGGTTCCTCTTTAGTACCTCAACAATGTTTTCTTCTAGGCTCTCATATTCTGGGGGCTGGTGTTCCCAAACATCATGAAAAGGGGGCATTCGTAAGCATTGACCGCATGAGGCGTATCACATGGAAGACAAGAAGGCGATTTCAAAAATAAAATCGATGCTAGAATCTCATTTGGAGGAGTTCTTCTCCATACAAAAACGTAAAAAATGTACTAGAAGGAAAAGTGAGAAGGAGATATGCTGAAAAGACGTGGTCAGTCTGTGGCCATTTCATTTGTGCTGTCTGCAATGGGGGAGATTATGTGCAGTGGAGGAGAATATGAAATCGAGTAATATCTCTCCTTTATGGAGAATTCCATGCTGTGAGAAGTTGGCCTGGTATATGATGTCCACTATTCTAGGGGGCACCTTGCACCAGTCCAAACGACCCTTATTCATGGTAGGTTGTAAAGTTAACCTTATAGAAAGCTATCCTAGTGGTAGCTGTGGAGAGTAGCCTTCAGGCTAAGACTTAGAGGCGAGTTAAGCAAGTTGTTTTACCAGATATAGTCTCTTGAATGATCAAATGAAAGCACATCAAATATATATGTATTTAATCTAAACACAACCCCTCTGGACTCTTTATGAAGTCAGAGGTAAAAGTACAATACAAGGAACTTAATTAGCATACGATAAATTGCACAGTATACGTTTTGCCCTAGGGGCCTCACAAACCATATACTAAAATAGTGGTATTAGAACCACGTGAGGGATAGAAAGCAGGCCTATGGCCTGTAGAACCGCTGGGGCAAACAGGAACCACCCAAGGTAGGGACGCAGGAGGCCCACGGGGGACACGTGCAGTGTCTAAACACAGCCGCGGATCACCATTGACTTTCTATGGAGAACGAACAAGTTACAATTTTAAAAATTAAGGGCACCTAGAGGTGAACTGCGATGGAACCCTTTTAGACTAGGACACTTCAAGAGTCAAGACCCACGGTAGCACCGGAGTACTCGTGTTACCTCACCCAGGGAAGCCGGGTGCATAGGTGTCTTTTGGTGTCGGGTTTCGTCGTCGATTACAATGGAGAGCTGCGAAGAAATGCTGCAGGCGACCAGAGGAAAAGGTCCGGGTGGATCCAAGGGTGGATCGGAGATGTGAAGAACCTGAAAGCAGAGGGGACAGAGTCTGGGTCACTAGCCAGTGACCAGGATGGCGGAAAGAAGATGCCAGCCGATGTCGGGTGCTTTAAGGTGAAAGAGGTGAAGCTTGACTCTTCAGCCACGAGGACCAGGAGGCGTTGACGAGGACCAGGAGCTGGATTCGAGCTGTACCACGAAGGATGTCGAGTGCTGCAGCATTGGAATCCGGATTGGACCCAACAAACCTTGGCAAGAGCAACCCACGCAAGATGTCGAGATTGGCTTCGGTTCAGACCAGCAAGGTCTGCGGGAATCCTTCTTTGGAGGGGAGTCAGAGTACGTCTGGAGCAACCAGGAAAGCTCAAAGAACAAAGGATTGGCCTTTGTAGGGGATCGCTAGCCAACGGACTATGAACCGCAAAGGTGCCTCGAGCTGGAATGCACAAAGCGGGCCCATGGAACACTCGTGGAGTGTAGGCCTCTATAAGCTTCAGTGCAAAAAGTGCTCGGGGCAGGGGCTTCAAATACCCCAATGAACAACTTTGGGCTACCTTGGGAAGTAGGTGCAGTTGCAAAAATGCAGGATGTCCAGTAGTTCCGGTCCCACGTCTCTCATGTCAGATACGGGTCTCAGCTTTGCTGGGATCTCGGGTCAGCATCAGAGATGTCTAGAAGTCCATGTCCTGTGTCGCAGATTCTTCGGGATCCGGCGGGAGCCTTGAAAATGCTGAAAGGCAAAGATGCTGTTGGTGCCTGTTTGAACAGGGTGGTCCCTCCTTGACCTCAAGGGAGATTTCCTCCGTCTTCCAGTCGATATGGAATGTCGAAGGTCCAAGATATATGTTGCAGAGATTCGTCCAGGGTAATCTAAAGTCCTACGGACTGGGCTCCTACTCTTATAGTAAGTTTAGGGGTTGGACTAACTCTAGGGTCCCATCTATGGGAGGATCTGGGAAGGGGGTGGTTACACCCCTTCCCCTTTGTCCAGCTTCGCGCCAGAGCTGGGGCGGAGTGCCCCAGCAACCAGTTTGAACTGGGAAATGCATGGAGCACCTTGTGTACCCCAGGCACTGTCTGAAAAGCATTCACTGAATGCAACCCACCCTGTCCCAATACACTAAAGCTTGTCTGGGGAGGTGCAGGCACCTCCTGGACAGGAAACCTATTGTCCAGGCCTCCCCTGCCGAAGTTTTGCCCAGCAGCAGGAGGGCAGACTAGTGTCTGTGGCAGCAGCATCCATTTTGTGATGTTGGGGCTCTGTTTAACTTTAAACGGGTGTACCAGTGTGTACATGTCTTTTCCATCTAGAAGGGTGGAATGCTACCCCCGCTGCCAGAACTGGCGGGGGGTAATATTCCAAAGTGTTTGACACCAAACACGAAAAGTTTTGATAAAGCCAAACCAAAGTTAGCATTAACCGCGATGATTGTAATGAACTTAAGAGTATATGGTATGGCTATATCATAGAACAGCTATAAGGAGATGGTTCCGAAAGCTGCAGAGGGGCTCAGCTCATGCTAGGGTACCCTCTCACACAAAACCAAGCACTCTGCCTTCAGGATTGTCAAGGCCTGCCATAGGAGTGACTTATAAATGAATATGTGTCTATATGTAAAGGTAGATATAGGCATACTATATCTAAGTAAGGGGTGCTTACACCACCTTACCCAGGCTGCAAGTGCAGACCTGTGGTGCCATTTTGGAAGGCTGTCCAGGGGTGGCATAATACATGCTTCAGCCCCTGGGAGGTCTCCGGGGTACCTATGCCCTGGGCACCTAAGGTCCCATATACAGGGACTCACAAGGGTAACCCAGTAACCAATTTTGTGTGTACCTAAAGTCCTTTTGTACCATTTTATAGAGAAAGCAGATAGACTGGGGCCCTGAATAGCAGGATCCCAGTCCAACTAAGTCGAAAACCAGCAAAACACCAGGCAAAAAGTGGGGATAACCATATAGTCAGATTCCACCTTCCTACACATGCCATCTAAGTTGTTCTCTTTTCAACTGACGAGTTGTTTGTAACTTCTACAAGAGATCTCAGAGCTCCAGTCCCTCAGAGTTCACATGCTGACCTCGAGTCATTAATGTATTTGGACCACAGTGCTTCCTATTTTGACTAAATAAAATACTTCATTGTTCACCTCTTACTTTGGAACAGGTAATATGTTCAGGTGTTCAGATCAGTGGTTATAGTACTTTCAATAATTGGAATAAAAGGTTTTTATTCTCCATTTTTTTTGGTCCTCCTGTTCCTATAACCAATCTCTTTACAGCCTCTTCAGCGTCTTCAAAGAGGATGAGGCATTACCAGGTACTGTAGAGCACCATTACAACCTTCCAAAAACCCCAACTAAGTTATCATGACTTCATTGTGTCAGATAAGTTTCGGAATGTCATGGCAATAAAACATATTTTCCTCAGTGGATTACAGCTAATATCCACTCCTACTTAAGAAGGCTGCAGGTGAATCTTAGAATGAATAGTCAGGGAGATGGTGTTTGTGCAGGGCAAGCCTGATTCTGGTTTGGAATGTAAAAATCCTTTCCTCTAACTCCTCTGATTCTGAGAATTTCAGAAAAGATAACAAATAGCCCCTGCTAGCCAACCAATAAGGTGGAATGTTTTAGATCCCCGCCGTCCTTCCCATATGTCCCAGAACTCTGGTTCTTAGGGACACTTCTTCCTGCATATTTCACCAATTATAAATATTATTAGGCCCCCGGCTGAATCAGGAAAACCTTGTCCTCAGCAGTAACTCCCCAGCTGGAGGCAGCACAACTCCAGTCCTAGCTCGATCCACCACAGTCTAATTCCAACAAAAAAGCAGAGGTTTCACACCAGTCAGAACCCTTCTGTGTCTAGTAATGCTGAGCTGCCACGTGTAAGCCCCAGCATTGCTTTTGAGTCTCTCCACTGCTGGTTTCAAGATGCAAACCCTCGAACGTTCTCACCTCTTCAGGCTTTGGTGCTGAACTTGAGAGTCTGGTACCGGAAACCCTGAAGGATTGTTTTTTCCACATCTGAACATTTCAGAAGAATGTGTCATCCATATTATTTTTTGTGCTGATTGCCCTTTTTATCCTTTCCAGGTTGGTACTCTACATCTCTGCTCCTACAGCACAACAGCTTCCTCATTCTACCTCAGGTTTTGGATTTCCTAGCTGAGAGGGAAGACCTGATTGTTCACCAGTTGTGTAATAATCCACACCTGCACAGCAAATGGTACTTACTATATTATCTGGAGTTCCTATACCGCAACAGCCCAGGTAGTGTCCTTCAAGTTCCTCAGCTCGCAGCGTTCTGCCCCACAGAGAACGCTACTTGCCTTATCAAAGATTCCATTAACAGAATAGAGCACACAACACTGTCCTGTTGATGGATGGCTGGGATCTTCTGTGAATAAAGAAACCTTATCTTCATCACATCTCTGGCTCCTCTACATAATTTGCCTGTGAGGAAGGCGTCATTTAAAATATTACAGAACTACCCCTCAAGTCACTTGCACCAACAGCCCTCTTTTTAGGTTCCAAACCCAACCATCACTCACTCTAACAGCATTGCTTAATACATTCACCACTTCCATAGGTTCAAAGTATTACCTTTCCCCCTTAGTTATTTTTCCAGGTTTTTTTATGCAATCCAGCCGCCTACTTTGACACATATCCATTTAGTACAATGCTTCACTTTATAATAAGCTTTACCCTTCCGTTTGATATCTGATATCTTCACCCTAACCAATTCGATGGACCAATTCTCAGTTTCATGGCTAAACAACCATCCTGTATTGTATTTAGTTCTAAAAGTCCTTCTCCACATGATCGGGAATGGAGAAGCACCTGTAGCGTCACTGCTTGTTACTCTATACAACCATACAGCTTTCTTTAACTGTAACAACCAGTCTTCATCACTTACCACTGGAGACTAAATCACACCTTTAATCACACATTTGACTCTTTTGACCAATTCTATTCCCGCTAGGATTGTATAATGATGTGGTCTTGTGCCTTACCCCAATTTTCTCAAAATATTCCTTTGACACCTTAGACAAAAATATCATACCTTTATCATTTACTTGGTAGCCGGAATCCCTTCAGAACCTAAAACTTGGCCAAAATTGTACTACGTCTGTTTTGTCCATCACACCCACTACTAGCCATCTCGAAAAAAGGTTAATCAAAACAAGAATGTAATTCTGTGATGAACCAACTGGCCAAATTATATCAATAGCAACAGATTCCCAAGGAAATTTGGGCATATGATAATTCACCATAAATGGCCTCAACATGCGAAGACCTGTCTGCTCTAGTGTAGTTCAAACATTCCCTCGCAGATTTCTCCACTGCAGTATCCACACCAGGCACCCAGAAAAATTTATCAACCACAGACTTGGTTCTCTTCTTTCTCTAAAATGTTCCTCACTACACAATTTAACAATTAAATGACACAACTCACTAGGGGGGTTATTCTATTGCCTCTTTAAACTACACCATTCTCCTTAGAAAGTTCAGATCCAACTTCCCAAAAAGGTTTGATTTTCTCTTCTAAAAACTCTTTCCTTTGTCGAGCAATACAAGTATATTTGGACACTCACAGCAAGGTTTGATCCTTTTCATACTCCGCTAGCCACTCTTCCTTCTTAGCCGTTGGCATGCCATTGTCATTAACCAAAGCCACTTGAAATTATTCCACGTATTCTCTTTGCATTCTTCCAACTGGACTGGCTTCCTGGACACAAAAAATCAGCCAGCGCATTTTCCTTACCAGGCACATACATAATCTTGTAAACGTAGTCTTGCATATGCATGGACAATCTTGCAATCTTGGTCGAAGCATTTAACAAAGGTTTGTGATCTCGTCGAATGGTAGGAGATTAGCCCCCCACAAAAGCTCTGAAATGTTCAAGAGTCCACGCACAAGCTCAATTCTCTTTTTTAGTGATCAGATATCTCTCCTCTGTTGGAGAAAGCAGTCTGAAGCAAATGCTATGATGTACTCCTTACCATTGATGAATTTTTGTGTCAAAACCGCACCTAGTTCTTTGTTGCTGGTATCAATGATTATGTAACTGTCCCCACTAGTGTGAAAACTACTCAATGCAGTAACAGTAACCATTTTCCTTTTAAAAGTGCAGAAAAAGCAAAAAGTGGACCCTACTCTCCTACACCATTCAAACTTCTTCAACAATTGCCTGATATTATACGTCTTTTACACAAACTTAGGAAGGAACTTGGCACAGTATTCTGCCAATCCTAAAAATTATCTCACATCCTCTCTACTGACTTGTGCAGATGCCTCCAAAATCGTATTGATCCAAGGTGGTTTGGGTTTAATTATCATCCTTGCCTATACCATGCCCTAAATAAGTCACGCAATTCATGTTTACTAAATTCAGTGGTTAACCCTTTGTTCTCCAAAAAGATCAATGAATATTATGTTGTTCAAATTACTCAAGTCAACACATAGTTTTCCCATTACTACGACATGCCACAACTAAAGGGTAAATCCACTCTGAGGCCTCTACTGGCTCAATCACATTATTAGAGACCAGTTTCTCTACTTCATTATAATCTTTCTCTTGCACCATCAGGGTACATTCTTGACCTTGTGAACCTTAGGAGCATCACTTTAAAAAATCATATTGTGCTCAAATCCTTCCAAGTTACCTAAGTTCTTACCAAAAACGTTTGAGAATCTTTTGAGCATGTCCTCCGTTGTGACTCCATCATCCACATCAAGGACTGTCTTCTCACCACTGAGATCGAGCACTTTATGCAATTTGTTCTGGTCAAACTACCCAAGCACAGAAGCACCTTTATTTGCAAAATACAGTTTTCCTTTTGTGAGTCTGTTCTTGAACGTAAATGTTAACCCCCTAAACCAATATTATTGATTTTCTTCCCACTGTATCCTTCAGGATGTACATCTGATGCAACTAAGCTACTACCAGTTTTGCCAACAAAGTGTCCTCTCCAAATAGCCTCACTAACAATAGAGTAAGGTGTAAACCTGAATCCGTTAACAGGAACGTCTGCTATCCTCATCCAGCACTCAGATTTGTTTTTGCAAAGATTTGCACTTATATTCAAAACAAACTTGTTACCCACCCTCATAACACTCTTACAATTGCAATCATCATCATCATCATCAGACTCTTCTTTCTCGCGGCCATTCCCCGCCTGATTCATTCAATTCACTTGGGAATTCTTCCTTCTACATACTTTAGCATAATGAACAAAAATCCTACATTTGCTACACTTTAGTTTGATAGCTGGACATTTGTTGCTGTGAGCTAGGTGGTTTTTACTATCACAACGATAGCATCGTTTGTTTCCATTACCTTTAGATTTACCCTTGAACTGACTCATTTTATTCTTGAACTCCATTTTGATGGATAGTTTTCATACAGATTCATCATCTTTTTCTCTTTGTCTCAGTGCTACCCCACACCTCCTAGAAATTTCGGCCTTGCGTACAATAGCTCAAATGTTATCCAGCCATGAGTCACCATTAACCCATAACCTCTCCTGGATTGCCAGGATTATTCGAATGCATAACGAGTTGCTCCCTTATTAGACTATCATATAATGTGTCAAAATCCCAATCTGAAGGCAATTTTTTAAAAATCTGCCACATAATCATATACAATTTTACCCATGCCCTGTTTGCATTGTAAAAACCCTTAACGGGTAATCCCAATGCATACTTTGGGTGCAAAATAAGTGTCCAAATAAAGTAATCCTGCAGCAGACACATTAACATCCCCAACAGTAACTGTTTTTAAACCTGTAAGCCCTGCGGACCCAAAGAATGCAATAGAATTCTTTTCTTTTCTTCCGCTGACATTTTTGCTGCCACCCCACCCATTTTAAATAAGGTGTCGAGGACCAGGAGACATGAAAAGGACTAATGCTACAATGTTGTGCAGACAAGGTCATGGAATTGGTCAGTGTCCACAATGGTACTTGCTCACTTTATTATCTGGAGTTCTCAGATTGCAACTGTCCAAGTAGCGTCTTTCCAGTTTTTCTGCTCAATACAAAATGCTAAAAGCATCGTCAAAGATTCAATTAACAGCATAGAATCCAAGCAAATAGCATCACCTCTACCTGCCTTTGCTAAATTTCCGAGATTGGTTGCTGAATAATTTGTTTTTGCACGTTCATATAATTAAAAAGAAGTGTTTAGTATTATGGGCTGCTAGGAAAAATATTACTAGAAGACCACCCAAGAGAAAAGGGGTTTGAATTTGCTGCTGTGCTTTTGATAACAGCTTAAACTATTAAAAAGCCTCATTAAGCAACACATGTTCCCCCATCACTTACTTGACTGATGCACAAATCTTATTAGGTCCATGCAGATGTCATCTGGCAGCCATGATGGTTTATTCAAACTATCTAATACATTTCCACTGAAGAATGGGGCAGCAGAGCGTTATTTCGAAGAACTATCACTGTGATTTAAATCTGGTCCGAGTCTCTTATGAACACACACCGTTTGAGTCCAAGGATGTTTGTAATGCATGTTCCATGGCCCATTTCCGACATGTTTATTCTTCCACCAGCACACACTTTCTGTAAACAGGTCTTTTTTGTGCCATTTGCTATGCATTGAAAAACAGAGTTCAAATGTTAGACTGTCTCTTCCAAGGGAGCTTGGTGTTTACTTTTCTTTCTCTAACTTGTAAGTGAGAAGATTTATGTGACAATCATGCTGTAGGAAGGTTGTACGGTGTTATTTTTTTTCCACAGCAAAATTTAAAATGTCTGTAAAAGAACAACACAGATATTTCTGAATACATCAGAAATTAGGAAAGCACAAATGAAGCACAACTTTGGCAATTCTGAAGTTTGGGAAAAATAAATATTTTAATACGATCAAAACAAATCAATACACTAGGTGATGACATCTCCACACATTATCGTTTGTGTGCGGTATACTTGTCTGGGCAAATGTAATACTCATTTCAACTGAAGATGTGTTTTCTGTAATGGCCAGTGCATTACCACACCATGCATACTCCACTCTTCCTGACTCCACTTTACTCTGCATCACTCCGCCCTCGCCACTGTACTCTACGCCACACCATTGCACTCTACTTTGCACCACTCAACTCTACTTCAATCTACACCTACCTACTCTACTCTGCAAGACACTACAATATGCCAATGCACTATATCCTACTGTACTCTTCTATGCATCACTGCACTCTACACCACTCCAATCTAGGCCACTCCACTCTACTCTTTACCACTCCACTCTGCGCCAGTCACTCTATGCCAATCCTTTTTATGCCACTATAATCTAATTTTCATCACTGCACTCTACGCAACTGAACTCAATGCTACTGCACTCTACCTTGCTCCACTCCACTCTGCACCCCTCCACTTTACACCACTTCACTGTACTCTGAATCAATCTACTCTATGCCACTGCACCCAGCGCCACTCTCCTGTCTGCCACTCCACTCTGCACCATGCCACTGCACTGTATGCTGCACCACTCCAATCAATGCCACTCTACGCCACTGCACTCTACCCTAACAATTTGTACTCTATGCTAATGCATTCTGCACAACTTTACTAAAAACCAATGCACTCTACACCACTCTACTCTACATCACTGCACTCTGTGCCACTCTACTCTACTCTGCAACATTCTATGCCAATGCACCCTATGCTCCTGCACTCTGCCCTGCACCTCTCAACTCTACTTATGTACCACTCCACTCGGCCAGGGGAGCTGGGGTCAGGGTAGTTTTTGGGGCGTGGGTTTAATGTTTAGAGCTCAGGGCAGGAGGAGAAGGGGCAGATTACAGGGCAGGGGGAGGTTCGAGGTAGTTTACAGATGTAGGGGATCGTTTTAGGGCTCAGGGCAGGGGACAGTTTTTGGCCTCAGGATAGGTGGGGGGCTGAGTCGGGTTACTTCACTGAGGTAGGGAACAGCTTTTTAGGGCTCAGGGCAGGGGGGCTGTGGTCGGGGTCGTTTTTGGGGCCTGGGTTTAATGTTTGGAGCTCAGGGCAGGAGGAGAAGTGACAGATTACAAGGCAGGGTCAGGGTAGTTTAGGGATGTAGGGGATAGTTTAGGGTCCAGGGCGTGGGCATGAGGGGCTGGGGTTGGGGTAGTTTTTGAGTTGTGCGTTTAATTTTTAGAGGGCAGGACAGGGGGAAAAGGGACAGTTTACAGGGCAGGGAGCAGGGTTATGATCTTTAGCCCGCATGCCCCTTTACCCATCAAGTCTTTACCACAAAATTGCATGGTAAAGGCATGTGTGCTAAAGACGCTGTTGTGTTGGTAAAGTGTACAATCATACAACCCTCTGAATTCTGCGCTAATCCACTTTAATTTACTGTGCACCACTGCACTCTGACACTGCCTCTACGCCACTTCACTCTATTGCTGTCTACTTAACTCTGAACCACTATACTCTATATCAATGCACTTTACCCCACTCCACAATGCACCACTTCAATCTTCAGCACTGCACTCTGCATCAACTTCAACACTGCACTCTGTAACACTGAACTTTATGCCACAGCACTCTACACCAGTGCATTCTACCCTGCTCCACCCAACTCTGTCACTTCTCTCTATACCCCTACTCTCTGCCAATGCGCTCAACCCCACTCTACTATGAACCACTGCAGTTGTCGCCATTGCACTCTACACCACTCCACTCTTTGCCACTCTGCTTTGCAACACTGTAATCTATGCCACTGCACTCTACGCCAGTTCATACTACCCTGCACCACTCCACTCTACACCACTGCAATCTACGCCACTGTAGTCTACACTGCGCCACTCAACTCTTAACTACTCAGCGCCACTGCTCTCTGCGCCATTCTACTCTGCACAACTCTACTCTCTGCCACTGCACTCTAAGCCAATGCACTCTATGCCGCTCTAGTATACACCACTACACTCTACTACAGTCCACACAGCACTCTCTGCCACTGAACTTTGTGCCACTTTACCACTACACTCTACATCACTGCACTCTACTCTGCACCACTCTAATTTATGCCACTCTGTCAATGCTTCTACGCCACTCCACTCAACTCTGCATTATCCATTTTACGCCACAATCTACCCTGTGCCACTCCACTCTGCACTACTCTATGCCACTCTATACTATGCTAATGCACTCTACACTACTTTACTCACAGCAATTACACTATGCCACTGCATTCTGCGCCAATCTTCTCTGCACCACTGTACTGTATGTCCCAGGACTCTACTCTGCAACACTCTTCGCCACTACACTCTACACCATACCATTCCACGTAATGTCACTAAACTCTACACCCCTCTAGTCTACTCTGTATCACTGTACTTTACACCACTACTCTTTACACCACTTCGCACCACTCTACTCTATTCCACTGCACTCTACACCAATCAGCTCTACACGACTCTACGCTACTGCACTCTACTCTACAACACTTCACCCTTTGCCACTGAACTCTACGCCACTATACTCTGCACCACTCTGCTATGCGCTAACTGCAGTCTATGCCACTGCACTGTACTCTTCACCACTGTGTGCACTCTACACCAATCAGCTCTACACGACTCTACGCTACTGCACTCTACTCTACAACACTTCACCCTTTGCCACTGAACTCTACGCCACTATACTCTGCACCACTCTGCTATGCGCTAACTGCAGTCTATGCCACTGCACTGTACTCTTCACCACTGTACTCTACTTAGTTCTACTACACTCTATGCCACTGAACTCTACGCTAATCTACTGTGCACCACTGCACTCGACAATTGCCTCTACGCCTTTTCACTCTGCCTCTCTACTCCGCACCACTCTACTCTGTGCCATTGCACTCTACTATGAACTACTGCATGCTGCACCACTGCACGCTGCACCACTGCAGTCTAGGCCACTCCACTCTACGCCAATCTACTCTATACCACTCTACTCTGCAACACTGTGTGCTATACCACTGCATTCTACACCACTGCACTCTACACTGCACAACTTCACTCTAAGCCACTGCAGTCTACCCCACTGCACTCTATGCTTTGCCCCTCTATGCTTCACCATTCTACTCTAGGCCACTCTGCTCTAAACCACTGCACTCTACGCCTATGCATGTTACACCACTTTACTCAAAACCAATGCACTCTATGCCAACTACTTTGCACAACTGCACTCTACATCACTATACTCTGCAACAGTCTGTCACTGCATACTACGCCATTAAAAACCATTTCTCTTTGTCACTGCACTCTACACCACTCTATTCTACTCTGCACCACTGTACTCTACACCACTGTCCTCTGCCAACTCTACTCTACGCCAGTGCACTGTACCCCAGTGCACTCTGAAACACTACTCTGCAAGACTGCACTGTCTGCCACGGCTCTCTAGTCTGCACCACTCAACTCATGCCACTATACTGCACTCTATGCCACAGCATTCTGTGCCACTGTAATCTACTCTGCACTACACACCACTGCACCTTGCATCATTCCACCCTACACCACTCCACTCTATGCTACTCCACACTACTCTGAAACAATCTAATCTATGCCACTGCACTCTACTACACTCTGCACCACTACATTGTACACCATTGCACTCTACTCTACTCCACTCCAATCTACACCGCGCCACTCCACTGTACACCACTCTACTCTTTACCACTGCACTCTACGCCACTTTACGTCACTGCACTCTACACCAATCCACTCTACACTACTTTTCTCAAAACCAGGGCATTCAGTGTGACTTTTCTATGCCAGTCTACTCAGCACCACTATACTTTATGACCTGTGACACTCCACACCACAATTCTCCACTGTATGAAGCTCTAATCCACTCTATGCAACTCCACTCTACAACACTCTTCTCTGACACTACCCCACTCTGTAACGCTCTATGCAATTCTCTCAATGGCAGTCTATAGCACTTTACTCCACACTCCACGCCACTCTGACAGTCGGTCATAAAACGTTATCTCAGCTTAAAAAGTCATAAAAGAGCAAGAATCAAACATACTACCCGTGCAGTGCATTTCATACAATAGACAAATGGAAATGTTGAACCTATTGCTCATTGTTGGTAAGTACACCAAGCCCCTGAAGCCTCTTTACACCTAGCATTCATGGACCTGTTGTGTGCTTTCGGCATGGGCAGACGGTCCAAATTGTAGGATATGATGGGCAATCAGGCGGTAGAAGAACGTCTGGCTGCTCTCCTTTCGTAAAACGCACTGGAGCACTCCGGTTAAGATCCATTTTGACCCCGGGGCAGAATGTATGTCATCCATATACTGTAATCAATGTGTTCAGCCAGGCTGCACCCTATCCCTGTTTTTGTTTCTCATGTACATAAAGGGTTTAGAAGCTCACCTACTGCAAAAGAAATTGGATTTCCCACGGCCAGGCACTCGTTTTATCACTACACTTCTCTACACAGAAGATGCCATCCTATTAGCCAAGAATACAATCAGTCTTCAGCAAGACCTGGACCCCCTTATGGAGTTAGTCATTTCTAGACTTAAAGATTAACCACCAGACGTCTTTCATAATGGTTTGTGGGCCAGAGAAAACAAAATCTAAAACTTTTTTTATTCAGGGAGCCCCAGCCACCAAAGTAGAGAGTTTTTGGTATTTGTATCTGCTCTTTGACCCACAAGTTAACAGGGAGTCCCTGATGGTGCTGAGAGTGCATTAAACTCATAGAGCCGTGGAAGCAATATTTCACTTTGCGGCTAAGTTAGGCCACAGACCAGTAAGGGAAATTACATACAGGGCTGGAGTGTGGGGGGCTTGTGATTACTCTGGACTCCAAACTGTGGAGAACAGCTTCCTTCGAAGACTCTTGATGGCCCCACAGGGAGGGCCAACCATCTTTTGTCACACGGAAAGGGGACTACATTTTGCAGAGGACATTTTGGGTTTGGCTGCCTTATTTGGTTAAAAACGTGGTCAAACCCGACACTAGAATGTTCTAAATACATTCTCCAGGATTATCTGGCCCTGGATAGCGCTGAGTCTATACCATGTCTTGGGTATATAGTAAGCGCCCTTTTAGTAGGTGGAGAAACCCATAGAGCTCGTTAATAACCCTGCCGATCTTCACGCTCAGCTAGAGCCCAAATAAAGATGGCCTTTTTGAAGCAGTCTCAGATTATGTGTAGGAAGCCAGCTGCTCAGCTTACTTCTCTGGCAAATTATCATGTTCTAGCATTTGACCATGAGATGATATTTTGCCTCTTCTATATTAAAAATGCCCAATAGAGGTTTAAGTTAACTAAACTCGGTTTGGGGTGCATTGTATTTTCTATTAGCTTTTCCACAACAAGGGGCATGGTTTAAGAATCTCCGTTCTTGCCCTAGGGAAAAGCTTTTTTGTGCATTTTATAATTCATTGAGATCTCGCGTTTTACTACCACTCCTGTGTTCACGCAGTATTAATTCACATCAGGAAGGCTTTCGAATTTTATTGTTCCTAGATTTGACAGAGATTTGTTATGCTGTAATTAGTTTTATTAGAGGGTCACTTAACATTTGGAAGATATATTATGTTTTGAGGAGTTCTGTTGCAGATATGTTTTTAACTAATTGCGCTTATACATGTTGATGTTCTTTTGTAACAGGATGTGTAATATGTTTGTACTTTGATCTTTTATGGCTTTGTAAGCCGAAGAAAGTATTACGACTGACACTCTATGCCACTCCACTCCACTCTATTGAACTCCACTCTATTCCACCCTGTGTCGTTCCACTTACCATACTACTACACTTTGTCACTCCACTCTATAACAGTCTACTCTGCTATATTCCACACTATTCTACAACACTCTACTCCACTCTATGCAACAGTCTCCACGCCACTCCACTGTGTCCTACAACTCTCTATGCCACTCGACTCTACTCCGTTCCACTCTGACACTCCACTCTACGCCCTTCCACTATCCGACTCTCTACTTTCTCAACAACACTCCAGCACTCTACTTCACACCACTCCAGTTCACTCCACCACACTCCAGTTCACTCCACCCAACATCATAACACTCCACAACACCCTACGACACTCTCCTTTACGCCACTAACTTTTAGCCATGCTGAATAGCAGCCACTCTGGTGTACAACTTTGCTAAAACATATTGGCAAAGTCAATAGCTCTTGCATAGCCAAGACCTATCGGCTTCGCCAATGCTTGTTGGGTACTGAAGCTTCTTCTCCCAATCAGTTTTTGACCAACAACAGGAGGGAGAGAAAAGCAGACAAATACAGAGAAGAGAAAAGGGGAGAACGCAGGGATGAAAAAGAAGCAAGAATCTGCAAGACTGAACCAGAGAGCCCGGGAAAGTAGGGAGGGGTGAGAAGGGTACCTGAGGTGGCCTCTACTTGGGCTTGATATTTGGCAACGCGACAGGCAGCTGCGCTGCGTTCAAGAACTTTGGGCCTCAGCGTTAGTTATTTATTAGACAAATGTTGTAAATTGACCAGCTTCACTGACCAGTCCAGTATGCCCACTTCCGCCTTCCTTCCCCTTTAACACGGAAGGAGCTGAAGCGGTGCTCCATAAGCTCTTGCCCAGCCGCCGCCCCATGAAACGGTGCCGTGCGCGCGCGCGCTGCTGCGAACCGGCGCCGCCCCCCTCCAGTACCCTAAAGGTTACCGAGGGCCATCCGTCCATAAACCTGTGTGTGGCAGTGCTCGCGCTGGCCTTGAAGCACACAAAGCCAAGGCCTGCTCAAGGCGGGGCGTGCATTGTGCATCAAAGCACAGCCCGGTTTACGAAGAACTGGTTCTGAAGCCAGTCTACCCAGTTCACGGCGCGTGGAATGTTTGCAGTCTAAATGCTGGTTTAATCTTAGCTCAAAGGGATGAAGACAAATGTTGGACGTAAAAGGTCAAGTCCCCCACCAACTAAAACTCTTCATCATTTGATCTTTCTCAGACAAACACTCAAACATTTTGACACTCCCTGCTGAAAACCGTTTTCACAATAGGACTAATCCCGTTGTAAGTATACGTGTGCTATTGAACCACAAACAAAGCTGTGATGGCTGCACACAGGCCCTTTAAATAGATTATTCTGCTTACATTTGTGAATGTGCATTTGTGAAGTGGGCGGTATTCAAATTTCAAAAAAATAAGAAAACAGCAAAGTGGGACTTTCTAACAACTAAAGCCATCTTCTGCGCGAGTAGCAAAATTAATTTCTGGGGAATGGAGGAGAACAGATGGAGTGTCATGGAGTGATGTAGAGAGCCGTGTAGATACCTCCGGGTTGTGTCGCGCTTTATTTAATTTCATAACGAACTCAAAAGCATGCCTCACAAATTAGACTCTCACACCTAAAAAATCTGATATGCATATTATCTGCTGGAGATGTGCCATTCTTTCACACCATTACCATATTATGGCACTGCTGTGCTCCATAATATGGTGCTTACTAAACTGAGATTGCCGATAACAAGGGATAGCATTAAAAAAACGTCATTTTACTGAATATCTTTTGTTAAAGTGACGCTATCGTTCCTTGGCTGATAGATAATATAGCATTTGGTACAGACATATCCTAGAAATACCCCAAAACACCCATTTAGTGGATGTACTAGTTATTTTACAAAACCTAAAGGCTGATAAAATGCTCCAGGTATGTCGAGAAATACAACCACAACACAAACCCAACTCACATGACTTCATAGATTACATCTTCTTTTACATCAGTGAATCAGCCACGGCGGCTGGGGTACTCACTGCAGTGTGTACCCAGAGTGTACTGGGCATAGCCCAAGGTGAGAGTACAGTGGGATGTGGGACTTTGCGCTTGACTGTATGGTCTGCACCCAAAGCTCAATGGGCATGCCGAAGGCCTTGCTCAGCCAGCCTGTGATCATGTCATTCTTGTAGGCCGGGCACCAGATATCCCTGCTCACAGATAGAAGCGGTGCCCAGTAAGTATGGTGAAGGGGTCACAGTGCACATTGGCATGGTCGAAGGCCATGATCTGCGACTTCAAGGGGATGGTGTTGACCCAGCATCAGATCTTGCATCAGACATGTTTCACGATTAAATACCAGGTGCGGTGGACCGCTAACAAAAGCCACCAGAGCACCGACCTTGATTTTAATGTTACCGCTTCCACGCTAATTAAACTCAATACTCAGGAACTGAGGATTCTTTATGACTGTCATAAACCAGATGGTCCCCCTCCAGGTGGAGGAATGTAGACCGCCTGGAGAACTGGAAACTCAGGCGGAAAAAACCCAATGATGATTCTATTCACCTAACTAACAAGGTGGAAAATCTAAATATACCGCCCTCAAAGCTAGAGAGAATGAGGCCTTTTAAACACAACTTATAGACCCTGGCACAGGAAGATTCATACAATTACCAACTGAAGACAAATTAATGTTTGCTTTCACTCTCTTTGTACGATATATGGATGTGCAAGAATGTCCACAGAATGTATGTTTGATATTGAACGTGGAACGTGATTGGCTGATAGGAGCTGTTCATTTCACTCCCTCCTCCATTTTCTGAAGAAGACAGACAGCAGAAGTTATGTAGACCTAATTGTGTAAAAACATAAAAGGGCCATCATTTATTGGGACAGAGTTTAAAGGACTGTTGAAGTGATACATGTACTAAAGGAAAATTCTCCCCCCCAGCCCCCAAAGAAAAGAAATGGGTATATTTTTATAGTGAAATGGCATTATTGTGCCTGCATCTCATACATCTAATCCTAAATCCAACTCTTTGCACTGGTCTCTGCACTGTTGCTGTTATCAGTTGGTACCCTTACTTTCTGGTTCTGAATGCTGCTGTAGAAATAGCATTTTTATATTGTCTGTAAATTGTGGCCTTTATATTGCAGCTACTTGCAACCTAAAAAAACAAATGCTTCCACTTTGCATGTAGGTTGCTCAAGTGCAAGTTAAGTGTGTCCCAAAAGTTGCAATTTTTATTGAAGTTCCTGTAACAAAATCGTGATAAGTAATGATGCAAAACATCTGCCGCAGGACCAGCCCATTGGGCGAACGCCAGAAGTAGTGGACACAAGACATGGCTGAATGCCACGCCCTCCGTCCGTTCCTCCTAGCTGGCCTGCAGGCCTTTCTACAAGGTGCAGAGGCACGGTATGGGCCAGAGGATGTCACTGAAGGTCCCACTCTGTGGGAGGATGCCAGGGGCAGGGTGGGCTCCTGGGGAGAGCATTGCATTTCCCTATTCCCAGCTTAGGGTAAGGTAGTAACTGGCATGAGCCTCTGCTCTCTACCAACCTGGAAGTGCCTTGGTATAAATACCAGGTGCCTGTTCGCACCCGGTAAAACCAGGCTGGTGTTCCTGTAATGCTGGGCGTGGCAACAATGGGCCACTCTCAACTGGCCAGAGCGATTTCCTCAAAGGGATGAGGGCCACAGTGTACACTCCTCAGCTTAGTCGAAGCCTGGGTATGAAAGCACTGACCTGGTTGCCCACAATGGGGCGTTTGTTACTGAGAGAGACATTGAGAACCCTCAAACACAAGAGATATCACTGCCAACACAGATCATTCTACGGAGCACGCCTCCGAGAGTGCAGTGATAGCCCCTGTAGAGTCCCCGTGTTGTACATTGTCACAGACATGTCTCCACCTCACCCTACACCTCTGTGGCATCATGTCTAGCCTTCCATCCTGAATGGTTGAACGAGGACCCACTCTTGACCCGAGCAACAAAGATCTCTGGAATGTTGGTTTTTGCAGTAATACATTAACTTCAGATAAAGAGCTATGTGAGAGCCCAGACTGCTGGGAATGCCATCAAATCGACTGCTTCTTAGCATGGACACCGCATATTTTTCTGTAATCACAAACAAAATCAGTGGTGGCCTAGATAAACCAGTACCGTGAAGTTCTTTAATTGCATTCTTGCTTGTGCGCCAAGATACTGTACCTTAGAAGCATGTACTTGTTAAACTATTCGACCCCGGTGTTGGGTGATGGTTTCCCAAACAGCACAGAAGGCTGTGTGGATGTCTTAATTCTGCGGCGAATGCAGCGTTTACGTCCACAAATGGGCATAGCGTCAGTTTGATCAATTTACCCAAGAGCAAATAACTGGTAGGTTTTTGGGAGTTTGGTATGAAGGAGGCCCTTTGCAGCAAAAGCTTGTCCTCCTCAATTCGTAGTCTCTACTTCCTTTTTTGTTGTTCACTTGGAGTTGGAAAGTGTGGTTTGAGAACTCCTGCACTAAGCCATCCAATGACGTGAGCACGTTGTTGACATTCAGCATAGTAGTGGCAGGTAAACCCTCTTGTTCCTTGCGTTGGAGATCGAAGGAGTCAAGGGATCAGCTTCCCAAGCACCGAGGTCATTGCATAGCTCTACCAGCGCAGCATTACTTGGCACAAAACCCTTTCTTGGCTGTGTGATTTTGTGAGTGGGTTGACTGCACACCAGGGTTGGCCCACCAAATTCATTTCGCTATTTGTTCACCAGCTGAGGTTGGGATACAGACCTCTGCACAGCCAGGGGTGAGGGAATCTGTAGTAAAGGAAGATACACAGTCCAGCTGTATAGTTAGATAATCCTTTATTGTAGCTCTCTTCTTGTATAGATGAGTAGGAGAAGATAGTAAGTACAGATGTAACCCCACCAGGAGCAGGCTCCAAGCAGCTCAGCCTGAGTTGACTAACTGACACTCTGAGCCAAAGAGTCACCCAGGCATTCTATGATGTCATGTCATGTCATGTCATGGACATTCTATTCAGTGGAGAAGAGTAGAGAAGTAATTTACTACAGAATCCTTAGAGTTCCAAGCTGTGTTGGGTGTTGTCAAATCCTCTCCTTCAAGGACAGCATGCATGTTCCTACATGGTGGAGTATGGTTCAAAACATTACAGCCGGGCAGTACGTTGGGCATGGACTCAGCGGACCAACCACAAGTGGAGATCTGGTTCAAGCCACATCCCCAGAACGCCCATAACTCTTGTGTGTGTTTTTTTAGTTGAATGTATAGTTAGGCAGTGTAGCAGCTGGGTGTTTTCTCCTGGTTCGAGAGTCCTCTGTGTGCAGACTCCTCTTGGTAGCGTTGTCTGCTTGTATATGCAGCAGATGTACCAGCTATGCCTCGCAGGAGGAGCACTCAAGCGTTTCATTAAAGAGCCTTTTCCGTCTTTCACCGTTGACTCCAATGCAAAGCGTTTCCCTCAAGACACACTTTTGGATGCCACACTGAGGAAAGGTCACGTGACGCCACGTGTCACGTGACACCAGACTGCCACAAGCCGAGCAGGAGATCCCATTTGTAAGGCAGTCTTGCCTCATAGGAGTGCATTCTAACGGTCGCGAACAGAGATGGCCTCGCCTGTCCGCAGTGAGTGGTGTGTGTGTGTGTGTGTGTGGGTGTGTGTGCGTGTGTGTGCGTGTGTGTGCACCCCGTTTCAGTCAGTATCAAGTCATTTTGTGTTCGAGGCACTTCGGGTGGGTATTTTTCGGAACCTGCCAGCTCTTTATTTTCCTCTTTGTCCCATAGACCATGTTAAAAACTCATTACAAAGACCTGTTTCCCTAGCAAGGTTCCCTAACTGCTGTTAAGAGCGACCACTCATGTTCCTTCCCCATCTCCTCCTTTTAAAATACTTCCAGACTCAGCCCTACTTTCAATGTGACTGTTATTAAACACAGCATTCTTTTAATACCTGCTCATCGGGCCTCAAGACAGCTCGACACTTACTACACCAGAGGGCTGTGTGCACTTCCATGTGTACACCAGAGGGCTGTGTGCACTTCCATGTGTGAGTACTTACCGTACTCCGAGTGTTCAGTGTCCCCCTCTTCTTTGTGCTGCTACGCTAGTAACGAAAACACTATACTGTAAAAATAAAGAAGGGGTTTAAGCTATCACACCAGCTGTACTGTTTCCAATTTGTGTTATTTTAAATTTAGTCTGACTGCCTTTAAGAAAAGAGATGCGATCACCATGGAAGGGACCACCCCTACTGTAAAAGAGAGCTCTTTGAGGTTATGTTTTATTTTGCTTGTTTTCTGTCCTGGGGCTACCCACTCCTGTAACAGCCTTGTACCCTTCAGAGCTGAGGAAGACTTTGCATTAGTTTCCGCCTTTCTAGGCATCCACTCAGGTGTTTGGGAATATATGCCTGGAATGGAGAGACTCCAACTAGTGATTAAAGTTTTATATATTTTTTATATATTAGGAGCCTGCCTCCAGTGCCAAATGTCAGGGTAGCCAAATACCAGGGCCACTGAAAATATGCGATTCTGCCTCTGCAACGTTTCCCACATAACTATGGGTTTCCCACATTTGCCACATGATCCATCAACTGCTGCATAATCTGCAGATGATAACAAAAATATTTTCTTTCTAGCTCAAACCGATCAAAGGTCACTGAAAATGGGGTGGCACGTGTTCCTGCCCAGTGGAAGGCTTTTTAAAGACGTTAACTGGTCGTCTTTCAGTTGCTTCGGGCTCTATTTGTGAGGTAAACTGGTACTGTTAAAATACTATAATAACCAAACTGACACCAAAACGACAAAAACACAAGATGGGAAACCAGATTTATGAATTTGCAAATTTTACATATAAAAATAGCGCCAAAAAGCGTTAAGCTCCAATCTGCGGTCGTCTGGTTGTGCTTGACTAGTACCTAAGAGCAAGTTAAAGCTGACTGTGATGGAGCGCGGGTTGGATACAGAAATCAGGTTTGTCTCGGTTGAAGTTTTACCTTCGGACTTAGCCTCTGAAATGGAAGTCAAAAATCTTGAGTGAGGCAAGGCAGTAGGCTGTGACCGAAGAGGACTCCATGCCATTGGATAGCCGATGGATGAGGCTTCTGTGAAGCTGCTGACTTTAGGTGGGAAATCTCAGAGTAGGAGAAATGTGAATTTTGTGCCCAAGGAGGGTCCTTCACCTGCCGGGTACTTTTGGTACCTTCACCCGGTGTGGATTTCTACCTTAAGATGTAGTCACTTTTTATGAAGCTCTGATTCCTTCCGTGGGACAAAGCTGCAGGTTGTTGCCGAAGAGGGCTCCACGATGCTGGTTGCTTTCTATGCGAGGTCCAGCTGAATCTGATTTGCTACTGTGGAAATGCTCTGAGTGGGAGCAGCCTTAATCTTTAGCCCAGGAGCAATGCACCTATGTCGGATTGGCTTGGCAAGTTGGTCCTGGTCCTACAGACCAGGGCCGGACTGGCCATACCAGGCACCGGGCAATCCCCAGGCCGTTTCGGCCCTGTAACAAAATCGGCCAAAAACCGGCTCTGGAACATGATACTTAAATAGAGCTTTATATAGAATTTGAATACTTTTTAATATGGCCTTCTTGTCTTTGTTTACTTTATTAGTCAGGGATCATTGTCCACTCTAGATCATATTTTAAAGTGCTACCTTCCTATGTTTTTTTTTTAAAGGATGTACTGGTAAAGGGGAAAAACGCTTTAGGTGATTTTCTTATTTTTGCACCAGCTGTGGCTTTAAAATACTGGCCATGCAGGTAAGAACCGGCCAGGTGGCAACGTTATGGCCATAAGCAAATTAAGATTTGTAGTTTTCATTGTTTTAGAGGGTCCTTGGACTAAGGAGATACTTTAGATTGGAAGATCGTTGTAACTTTCAAGACCTCCTTGTGACTAATCTACCCAAATATAGATATTTCAGTCGGAGTGAACAGTCATGTTACTTAATGTTATGATTGGATTTTGTATGTAGTGCAGTGCTGCCGTTACGCAGCCTATCTACTGTAGGCAATGTCTTGCTTAGCTTTGTATAAACTCCTAGCTATGGATATTCCTACAAGAGACTCATGAGTGGTGAGGGAGGTGGGATCTTGTGATCTTCTCAACTCCCCACTTGAGTAGATTTCATTTAAATTGTGACCCTGGTGTAGATTTCCCAGTCTGGTGCCTTGACCTGTAGTTCTTCTTGTATCAGTTTTTGGTTCTTGTCTCGTGGTGTCAATCTTTCACCCCATGTGTAATTATTACTTTCTGTCTCTCTCCCCTATCGTTAACTCCAGGTCCCTGTGTAAATGTGTTGATTTTGTTTTTAGTTATGGGGTACATATGATAGAGACTTCTAGCTTCAGATTCCTTACCTTTGAATTTCCAAGGTGTCAGGCTGGATCTGGAAAACTTTTGCTGAGCAATACCGCTTGCGCGCGATGTCGGGTGGCTCCATTCAGCTCCCCGTGACTTCGATGGCATCGGTAGCGTCAGGTATGATGTCACGGTGCCCACAGAGGCGCAACTCAGGGGCGCTGACGTCAGTTCTTTTCTTTCCGTGCCAGTTAAGCGAGCATCTGGGAAGAGCTACCCCTCTGCTGCTTTTTGGCAGGCTTTTTTCTCGACTTTTGTCGATATTTTTGACGACTTCGTGTGTGAGGGATGTCGGTTACCGATCCCCACTGCCTATGTCTGTGGTGTCTTGAACTCGACCACGATTCGAAGTCATGTTCAGGCTGCCGGGCAATGGCTGGAAGACTTTGAGGGAGTGGGTGTTGAAGTTGCTTGCGGCCCGGCAGTCGACACTGTTGAGCGAGACACTGAGGAGGTCACGATCCCATTAGAAAAAGACGAGGTCGCTGGATCGCTCACAGAGCCCTAAGTCCTCTTCATCCAATTCGAGGTCATCTGGACGCTCAGGGAAGAGGCCCAAGAAGAAGAAGAAATCCAAGCGGACTTCGACTTCACCTCAACTGGCGTCTGTTGTCGAAAGAGGTAAGGACCTCCAACGCTCTAGGCACGGTTATGCGGAGCCGAAGCCAGAGTCAACTTTGCGCCATTTCCGGGAGCTGGAGCGACTCTCACTCAAATGAAGGAATTTTACGAGGCCATGCGCCGCGCATTTGAGCGGCTCGACCCCGTTGGTGAGCCCTCGGGCCCCTTCGGGGTCGGTTGGGGCCCCATCTGGTTCGATGCCGTCGGCTTCGGCTACGGCGCTGGTGGGGCCTCAAGGATCCGATCTCAGATCCGGTTTGATCCAGGTCCTACCAACACAGCCTTCCCCGGTGTCGAACCTGAAGTCGGAGCCAGCGGCATCACAGGCGGTTGTCGGTGGCGCAATCCTCATCCTCATCTTCGATGACACAGAGCGGTAACGGCGTCGTACGAAGCTGATTCCGACATCAACAGAACCCAGGGGTTCTGTTGTCGCCTGAGCACTTTGTGGACGTGCTAGGCTCAGGAGAGGAATGGGAGGAGTCTGGAGACCCTCTAGAGAACCAAAATGTCTCTGAGGAGACAATGGACTGGTATGGGGAACTTCGGGAGGCCAGTGGTCTGGATACTTCCCCAGACTCTGGCATGCTCTCTCCACCTACCGTGGCTACGGAGGAGGGGGCGTTCTATGCCATGGTGGTTAAGAGGGCAGCTGAGGTCCTTGGACTGGAACTACCCTCAGTGCAGGTCAGGACTAATCTCATGACCGAAGTGCTTCAGCCTGAGGCTTCCACCTCTGAACCCCTTTTGCCCTTTAATGAGGCACTTCTGGACGTCCTACTAGGAATTTGGTCCAAACCTAGCACAGGGGCTCCTGTGAACAGGACGATTGCACGCTGCCATCGCCCAGCACCTGGCGACCCAAAGTTCCTCAGCCAACACCCCACCCCAGAAAGTTTGGTGGTGCAGGCCTCTGCTTCCCAGGGCGTATTCTCTTCCGCCCCTTCTGACAAAATTAATTGTGGTTGAGGACTTTCTTTTTTAATGTTCACGTGGTTTTAAAGGATTTTCTTAAATGAAATGATAATAGGTACTGTATACATTTTCAGTTTGCACTTTTCTATTGTATGTTTATGGTTTTCTGTTAATAACTCTGGTCTTGACATAAAATGTTTAGTATACTTTTATGGTTTTTGGTATGAACCGAATAAAGTATTTTTGACTGACTGACTGAGTCAGGAACGGATGGCGGAGGATCACTTAAAGCTGCTCCAAGAGGAAGTTACAACACTTTTGGCCAAAGGGGCTATAGTAAGGGTTCCAGTTTCAGAAGTAGGCAGTGGCTGTTATTCACGCTACTTTCTGATTCCAAAGAAAAACAAAGGGCTTCCGCCCATTTTGGATCTTCGGACCATCCATCTCTTCCTCAAAAAGGAGAAATTCAAAATGCTCACATTGGCTTAGATCATGTCTGCCTTAGACCAAGGAGACTGGATGGTGGCATTGGACCTGCAGGATGCGTATTTTCCCATTCCCATCCTGCCAGGTCACAGGCGTTACCTGCGGTTTAAGGTAGGTCACGAGCACTTTAAGTTTACTGTGCTCGCCTTCGGCCTTACCAGTGCCTCTCAGGTGTTAACCAAGGTGATGGCAGTGGTTGCAGCTCATCTGCGCAGGTTAGGGGTTTCAGGGCCCGATTCACAGAACTAACTTAAGACAAAATCCTAAACTTACTACTTTTGGTATTCACAGTAGTTAGGATTTTGTCTTCAGTTTGTCTTAAGACGGACTTAAGACAGACTTAAGTTAGGATTTTGTCTTAAGTCTGTCTTAAGTCTATCTTAAGTTTGTCTTAAGAAAAACTTAAGACAAAATCCTAACTTCTGTGAATACCAAAAGTAGTAAGTTTAGGATTTTGTCTTAAGTTAGTTCTGTGAATCGGCCCCTCAGTCTTTCCCTACCTCGACGACTGGCTGTTAAAGGTGTCCTCGCCCCAGGCTGTCGTCTCCCACCTTCAGACTACGGCGGACCTCCTGAATTTGTTGGGGTTCTCTATAAACATGCCAAAGTCACACCTGACTCCTTCTCAGACGCTCCCTTTCATCAGAGCTGTTCTGGGCACAGTGCAGTTTTGGGCTTACCCTTCTGAGCAGCGAGTCCAGGATATTCAGGTTATGATTCTGATATTTCAGCCTCTATCCTGGATTTTAGTGAGGTTGATTCTGAGGCTGTTGGGCCTTATGGCCTCCTGTATCCTGTTGGTAAGATACACGAGATGGCGTATACGGGCTCTGCAGTGGGACTTGAAGTTCCAATGGGCACAGCATCAGTGAAACCTCACCAACGTGGTTCACATCTTGGAAGGAACTGTGAAGGATCTGCAGTGGTGGTTAACGAACCGAGATTGGGTCAAAGGCCTCTTTCCCTTCACCAACCGGATCTCACAATCGTGACAAATGCATCACTTCTGGGATGGGGCGGCCACTTGGGAGAGATGGAGATCAGGGGGCACTGGTCTCCGGCGGAGACGGGGTTCCACATAAACGTATTGGAGCTTCGAGCGATTCTCTTGGCATTGAAAGCATTTTTTCCCTCTGTCAAGGGGAAGAAGTTGATGCAGGTGTTCACGGACAACACCACCGCCATGTGGTACTGCAACAGGGAAGGCGGGGTGGGGTCATAGACCCTTTGTTGAGAGGCCCTGCATCTCTGAACATGGCTGGAACATCAGGGCATAACCCTGGTGGTTCAACACCTGGCAGGTTCTCTGAATACCAGTAAAGACGATCTCAGCCGTAGATGCCTAGCGGATCACAAATAGCCTCTCCAATCGGAGTTGGCGCAAGGTCTCTATCGGCAGTGGGGAGAACCTTGGTTAGATTTGTTCGCCTCCTAAGAGAACGGGCAATGTAAGCAGTACTGCGCGCTGGCGTTTCCTAGGCAGCTATCTCTCGGCGACGCGTTTCATCGCTAGTGGAGCTCAGGCCTGTTGTACGCCTTTATGCCCATACCACTACTGCCCAGGTCTCTGAAGACGATAATGGTGCCGGACTGGGCAAGTCTGGAATCCAGAGCTTCTGAGCATGAGTGTCGATCCTCCAATCAGGCTGCCCCTTCGGGAGGATCTTCAGTCATAGCAGCAGGGTTCTCCACCCGAAACTGTAAACTCTGCACCTCCATGCGTGGAGATTCAGCTGCGGCAGTTGATGGCTTTTGACCTTCCTCCCGAAGTCTGTAATGTTATTCTGGCAGCCAGGCGGCCCTCCACTAAGTTGGTATACGCCTGACGTTGGCAGAAATTTGTATTATTCTGTACAGACAGATCTATTGACCCTCTTTCTGCTCCTCTTTCTACTGTCCTTTTGTTCATGCTGACCCCTGCCCAGCAGAACTCTGCTTTAGGAACTCTCAAGCGTTACCTTTCTGCTCTGTCTGCTTTTTTGCGGCTGTCAGACCAGCCTTCTCTTTTTAAATTTCCTATTGTAAATAGATTTCTAAAAGGGCTGGTTCACTTTTTTCCACCCACGCCCTTTATTATGCCACAATGGCTGTTGACCATCAAAACGGCCTTCTTAGTGGCGATTACATTGGCCAGGAGAGTGAGTCTGTTACAGGCGTTATCCAGCTGGCCTCCTTATCTTTTGTCTTTTCCAGACAAGGTGGTGCTTCGCATCAGGGCATCTTTTTTACCAAAGGTTGTGACCTCATTCCATCTGGGTCAATCCATCACTTTGCCCACCTTCTTTGCTCCCCCACACCCCTCTAAGGAAGAGGAGTGGCTCCACCTACTGGACCCAAAAAGAGTGTTGTCGTTCTACCTTGACCGCACAAGAGAGTTCCGGGTGGATGACCAACTCTTTGTGGGGTATGTGGGAGCAAAGAAGGGTAAGGCAGTGCAGAAAAGAACCATCTCTCGCTGTATTGTTCTCTGTATTAAAATCTGTTATGCCTTGGCGAAGAAGTAGCCCCCTGAGGGATTAAGGGCCCTTTTCACCAAGGGAAAGGATGTGACTACAGCCTTGGATCGGGTTGTTCCAGTCCAAGACATCTGTCAGGCAGCGACGTGGGCATCATTGCACATGTTCGCAAAACATTATTGCCTTGTTGGTCAAGTGTGCAGGGACGGGCACTTTGCCCGCTCAGTCCTGCAAGATTTCTAAGTTTAGTCAATGAGTCCGCAACCCACCGCCGGGATGGTATGACTTGGGTATCTGATTCAAAGGTAAGGAATCTGCAGCTAGAAGACTTTATCTGATGAAGAAGTTACTTACCTTCGATAACGCATTATCTAGTAGAGACTCTATCTAGCTTCAGATTCCTTATTGCCTGGCCCATGCCTCAGCGCTTTGCGAACTGATTTTGTAGGACTAGGGTTTCTCCTCTTTCAGGGCCCTAGTTTTGCCCACGTTTACGTCAGTCACTTCATGGCTCTGCGCTTCTGGCGTGGAAAAAGTATTGACATCAGTGTGCCTGGGTGACGCCTATGTAGGCACCATGAAGTCATAACCGATGCTAGCGACGCCATCGACGTCAAGCGGAGCCGAATGGAGCCATCCGACGTCGCGCGCAAGGGGTATTGCTCAGCAAAAGTTTCCAGATCCAGGCTGATGCCTGGGAAATTCAAACTTAAGGAATCTTCCGCTAGATAGTCTCTACCAGATAATGCGTTACCAAAGGTAAGTAACTTGTTCAACAGGTACCTGAAGAATGTGTAACTGCTTCCCTTTCCCAGAGTTAGGCTACATCTTCCTGTTGCCATGTTAGTGTTGCAGTACTAATGTTCAGTTCCACCTGTCCCTATCTCATGATCGTACGCTGTTGTCTGTGTCCCACTTTCCCTGGCC
The DNA here is from genome assembly GCF_964263255.1 of Lissotriton vulgaris. Classification (NCBI taxonomy): domain Eukaryota; kingdom Metazoa; phylum Chordata; class Amphibia; order Caudata; family Salamandridae; genus Lissotriton; species Lissotriton vulgaris. The sequence goes on along the minus strand of NC_141698.1, from coordinate 271,757,772 downwards.
AGTGACTGTGTCTTTCTGTCTTAGTATCTCTGTATCCACGTTTTCAGTTTGTCTGTTCTGATCGCTTAGTTTCCCATTCCCTTCTCTTTCGTTATCCATGTCATTGTGAGTCTTTCTCTTAGCCCATGTCAAAGTTTCCCTGGCCCAGATGTGGTGTCATCCAGTCGTGATATTGTTTACAGTTGATTGTCCAAATTTCGTGGTCTTCACAGCCGTATATCAGACTCCATGTCTCTATTTCCAGTTCTCAATGTTCATGCCTTCTTAATTAGAAAAAGTATGCTTGTTTCCGGTCCAGGGAAGACATGGCTTGGCAGTTCGGGCTGGACTGTTCTCATGAGGCACAGGGTCAAGGCTGATTTGCATATTGCTGGGTCTGAACTGGGGTGGCAAAGTGAGCTAAAGAACAATGATGGATTCAACCCAGATATGTGACTGGAGGTGAGTGTCTGAAAAGTTTCAGCACTCCGTCCATCATCTCCTTGTGTTTCCAGATGTGGTGTCATGCAGTCTTGGTATTGGTTACAGTTGCTTGTCCAAATAAAAAGGATCCACCAATGGAATCTTAAATCTGCTGTGGTTCGAGGCCAGAAATCACTGAATTCCCTCTTTATATTTAGGAGTGTAGACTATGGAATTACATTGCTATGCAAAGCTGTCTGCATCTGCGTGCGTGGCTGCAGTTCGATGAGAACCTGGTTGCTTTCATGTTGAAATTAGTCTCTCACTTAGGATTACCACCTTTCTGAGGGGACTTCAATAAAAAAAACAGGCCAGGCTGGTAAAAAAAACAGCCATGTAGCAAACCTACAGAGTCTTACTTAATGCGTGTCAGGGCTGTTCTCCACATTAACTTACTATAAGGCTCCATCATGTCCTGAGCCCTGGTATTTTCAAACACTGTGGAACTTCCTTGGAACAGAAGAATGCTGTCCTGTATCACCATAGCTCTGTCCTACTTTCCCTGAAGATCTTTCTCCGGCCTTTTGCTGATTGCATTTTTGAAGGGAGCTTCCGATCCGCAATCATATTCTTCTTACATTTGAGTCATCTGTTGCTTTGACCCTTATACAAGAATCACTACTTTAGATTCTTTTTTTTAATAACAAACGTTATTGCCGTTTTGTTTTAACACATCAAGGTCTAAAAGACCTGCACATATAAATGTAACCAGCATTACAACAGGTCTTAATGATACCAATATTTCATAACTTCATAGAACAGGCACAGACCAAATACTACTCCCCGAACCCCCTACAATGCAAATGTCAATGGCGCTTATGTTATTGGAAAAGAGGGCTTCTGCTATATCTCAGACCTATACGACCATACCTCCATCTCTATAATGGTTATGGTAGAACTCACAGGGCGACGCTCAATACCCCGATAATCTGCCCACCGCTTCCAGATTTTACCATGCATCTGGGGGAAGATTCTTGTCTGGAAAGCTGCTGTTTCCATCCCCATGCACCTTTCCATGGCGACCTTCCTGCCCCCCCACTAAGGGCGGAGAGTGCGCCTTCCAGTGTTGGGCGATGTCGCACTTAGCTAGTGTGAGCCCCAGAAACAGGAGGTGTTGTTTATATTGGTTCCCTCCTATCTCCTCTGTGCTTTGAAGAAGGACCAACATAGGCTCGGGGGGGATCTGCCACAACACCACCTGGGCTCGGCAAGAAATCGCACCACGCCAAGAAGGCTGCAGCACGGTACAACTCTACACCGTAACGGAGGCACACAGGGGAGAATATCACACCGATCCACCATAGGCAGTGCCTAGTGTAATAGGCCCGATTCAGATGTTTCATTTGGATCAGGCTGTGTTGTGACGAGATAGACGTACTACTGGGCCCGGCCAGGGTCTCAGTCCAATCACCGTCATTTAAGCCTTCAATGTCTCCCTCCAAGGCAGTCTGCAGCACCCCTAGGGTGTTGTTGCTATGTGTAACCAAGGTTTGATATATTTGTTGGATCTTGTGAATGCTCAGATCCCCCATCAGCAGTCTACCCTCTAGTGGACTGAACTCTGGAAAGTCTACCATGCCCTGAACATTAGGAGATAAAGCATGTTGGAACTGTAAATACTTGTAGAATTGGCTACAGTGGAGCTGGTACTCCTCTCATAATTGTTGTATGGATTTAAATACTGTCCCCTTCATGACTTCACCCAATGTGGCTAAGCCTTTCTCAATACCCAGGCAGCACGACCACCTGACGCTGAAAAATTCAATGCCATAGCAGGGTCTCCCGTGTCCGCTTCCCCCATCAGCCCGACTGGCAAACCATCTGTCGCCATAATTATATGACCACCCTGGCCGCTGGGGGTAAGTGTTCCCTGCCCACATGACTATAGAGGAAGCCTAGCACAGACCGGCTGCCCATCACCCATCTCTCCACCACATACGACGGGTCGGCCTGGTCACTCTACCACCATTCGTTGATGTTGAGTAGGTGAGAGGCGGCATAGGAGGAATAGAGGTCCGCCGTGGTTATCCCCCCCCACAGAAAGTAGACTGGACACAGGTAACAGTACTGATTTCGTCGTGTTTATATACAACCCTGCAGTCTCTCCGAACACCCGTAGGATCTTCAATATCCTCGGATCGGAAAATGTTGGGTCAGTAAGAAAAAAACAGTACTTCATCCTCATAAAGTGCGACTATCAGATATCTCAGTGGACCATTCAAACCCGCACATCAGGGGTTCAGGCCACACCCCTGCAGCCAGTGGCTCTATCGTGAGCGCAAATGGCAGAGGATATAGTGGGGACCCCTGCCTACTGCCTCTGTATGGGGAACAGGTCAGGCCACGCACCAACCACACGAACTGACGCAGATAGATCCTTGTAGAGCATACGGATATAAGCCAGGACCGTGGCCTGAGATAAAGAGCCTTCGAAAGAATAAATAGGTACTCCCAACTGATTGAATCGAATGCTTTGTCTATATCAGCAAGTAATATGGCCGCCGGCCTCCCCAGTCCTGGCACCTTCGCCAGTGGCGTTGTAAGCCCATCTGATATTGTGGCAAGTGGATCGTTGTGGCATAAAGCCAGCCTGGTCAGGATGGACAAGGTCGAAGATATGCAGGAGAAGACGATCGGCTAGTACTTTGCCTACTAATTTGGCTTCAATATTTAATTGTTGGTATGAAGAAGGAGCCTCGGGCGTCCTGATTTGAGGAAGGCCGCTATTTTCCTGGTGCCGCCAATCGGGCGGAAGGATCCTCATGTCGGAGACCTCCTGCAATGCTCATAGCAGGTGTGTCCCCAGCTGGGGCATATATGCTCTCAGAAACTCAACTGGGAACCTGTTAGGTCCTGGGGCTTGGACTGTAGTAGGCTCGCAGTCCCGGGGCTCGGCATGGGTGCAGACTTTAGATTCTTTTAAGTATTTTATCACATTGCATTTTTTTGTTTTTATTCCTCATATTCCTGTTTTTTTCTGCTTTTAATGTAGAACATACTGTTGGCCTCCTTCAGACGGAGGTGTCTGTATTGAATGTAATACAATGACTTTGAAATTCCCAAGGGGCCCTAAAGTGTTTCTAAAATGTATCATAAACCTTCCCAGCTTGTTTCCAATGCTATTAGTCAGGCTCTTCTCCATCAAAGCTAATTATGCACACTTCAGGTTGTAACATCCGTTTCCACCTTTTGTCTCTTCTAGGGAGATTAAGTTGAGGAACTATACACCTGAAGATGAGATCCTGAAACAGAGGCAAGTGCCACAGGCAAAGCCAGCTTCAGGTAGGTGTTTTATTGAGGTGGAAGAGGGTTGGTTGGTCTTGCATATATGTCATACTTGTGTTCAGCAGTCTGAAGTGTAAACCTGGAGACTTTGAGGAGTATGATACATGAGAAGTTTGAGGAACAAACAGCATGGAAGGCCTGTTGTGTTTTGAAGGCTATAGGAATGGTCGAGCTTAAGATCCAATAAATGAGAGTATTGAGTAATATCGCGGACCGAGGACCTGGAGCGGCTATGAACGAAAGCCTTACATTTCAGTGTATGTTGAGGGCCAAGATATGATGCAAACCCATAGAATGTTGTGTGTGGATCTACTAAGGGGATGGTCTATATGGACAAGAAGCTTAAGGTTAGAGACATGTCAGCTACAGCCTGTTAGAGGTATATCTGAGGTTTATTTAAAATATTTATTTTATAGCTAGAATAGTAGCATTCAACAAGATACTCAGTACAAATTGGCATATTTACAGCTGCTCAGGACTGAGGCAGTGACTGCGGCAGATGGATGTAGGATGCGAAAATGGTGAGACCACTTTCTTTTTTCGAATGTGAGAGAGAACCCAACCTGTTGAGTGAGGTTATGGAATGTAGTTCAGTTGCAAGTGAATTCTAGTAGAGAGGTCCCAATAGGTTAATTAACTTGAATTTTGAGGGTGCACGTGCGGTTTTAGTGTGAGTAATAGGTTTAAGTTAGAAGAGTGAAGTTGTGGGGAGGTGTCCCTCTTGTGGCTGGTCCGGCGATGGCTTAGAAGATGAGGAAAAGGGCTGAGGTTTTGGTTGATGGCTGTCTCACTTGGTGATGGTGGTTGGAGATAGTAGTGTGTGTGTGAGGAGGGTTCACAGAGTTCTTGTGGTGAGGTTCAGTTCTTTCTCCAGCGATGGCTGTTGTAATAACCTCATTTGTTGAGTGCGAGGGTTCGGGTTTGTGAATATTTACTGAGTGGAGCCTGCCAGCAGTATATGAGGCATTTATAGAGGATTCAAAGCGCATGATGGGGTTGAAGTATCTGCCAGGTTTTGATGCTGAAAATGTTGTGGTGAGCGTACCCGGGAGACAGATTGTTTGGTGTGTGAGGCATATGTGGACTGATTTTGCTGGTGCATATATTATTGCTGTCTTTGCTGAATTCAGAATGAGGTAGCATAGCGCCGGTCAACTCCTGAGTGCCACACGGCAACTGAAGGTGGGGACTGAAATATAGCAAGGAACAGAAGATCCTGGTATCATGCTCATTAAGATGATAGTGGAGGTTAGGACGAGGGCAAAGGACATAGTGTAAAGGGACACATGTAGAGGGCCTTGGACAGAGCCTTGTGGGACACCAACAGATACAGGGGGTAGTGGTGACAGTGAGGAGCAATAAGAAACGGAGACAGGTGTGCCAGAAAGATAAGAGGACAACCAATTAAGTATGTTGGCGGTAATACTGAGCACAAGAAGAGTGGGTAGCAGTCTAGTGATCAACAGTATCCAGGGCCGCGGAGAAGGCAATTGGTATAAGGACAGTAGAGAAGTGGTCTGGTGAGCTACGGTATCTACATTTGAGAATGGGACCGGCGGAGTGAATTGCTACGAAGTCTAATTTAAAGCGGTTTAATAGGTTGCAAATATAAGAAATTAGATGTGGTGTTTTCAAAAAAATGTTTCAACGTTTTTGGGAAAAATGGACAATAATTAGGATGCATTTGGGTTTTTTAAGAGTAAGATCTTAGCTGGTTCAAAGCTGACTGAGGGTAATTGCCTGAGATAAAAGGATTAGACTGAGACGTCCAGCAAAGCAATACATAAGATGCGAGACCTAAGGGTCTCAAGGTTTGGGAACTAAATGGGTAGGCTGGTGTGCAAGCAACAGGGGTTAGCTGGTTCAAGAATGGAAATGAATTTTGCAGGAGCTGTGGGTGGTGGCATAAAGAACCTTCTGTCGCCAATAAGGTAGAAGATGAATGAGGTGGGGAGTAGCCAGGATGAGGGTAGTGCTTGTAGGCCTGGTGATTGTAATTTATGAAGAAAAACAGAGGGCAATGTGTGATGCCGAGAGATGAGACTCAACAATTGTTGTTCTTCAAGTTGAGGAGAGAAGGCAATTTCTGTCGGCTAGTTGTTCAGGATGTGTACGTAGAGCAGAAATTGTGTCTTGATAGACTGAAGTAGCTGTGTCCAATGCTGGTATGAGCATGTTCAGTCCTGGTCGATCATTCGTGTACTCACTAGTCCTACTCCTACAGAATTTACGAAAAAGCACGCACATTAGGTTTTCATAGTGGCTGTTGGAAGTGATCACGGACTGTGGATGGAGGTATGGAGGTAACCGGGTTAAAGGGACTTACAGGGAAGTGGGAGTTAAAGTTTCACCACTCTGTCCATCATTTTGTGTTTGCTAGTTCAAAGCTTTGCTCAGTGTGTCGTTAATTTGTCATAGGAGGTTGAGCAAAGCAATGGGTCGACATTTTATGCAGTTTGGCAAGGGATGAAGGGATTGCTTTAGGAGGTGGGAGATGTGGGTGAAGATGTTGGACATTTTGGCAAGTGTGTGTGGCATAGTTGAGTGTCTCTTGCTCAAGTTAATGTGCATATGAGGCCTGTCACAGTGACTCTCTTTCTGTGCTGAAGGTGGGAGAGCTGACTTTTATATCCTAAGGTCATGCAGGGAACATCACCTGAAAATAAAATAATCCGGATAACCCATTACTGGGTCTTTTCCAAATTTGTCACAGTGTGTACTTTCCCACAGGAGGGGAGGTGGTGATCCTTTTATGATGCAGGGCTTCCTTGATACCAGGGACCACAACTGGTCGATCGCGAGCTACCAGTAGCTCACCGACACCCTATGAGTAGCTTGTGGCCTGACCTCTATTTAAGTACCCTGCATTAAAAGTAAACAAGGCCTATCTTTATTATTTTCTTTAATTTTAAGGACCACTCTCACCCAAACCAGCTGATCACATGTCTCAAATTAGCTTATCCGAGGCGGGCGGAGTGGGTGACGTGAGTACCCAAAGCCCAGCACGAGCAGTATTAGACTGCCCACCGAGTGCTACGTCACCTCCTTTCGCCTGATAGGCACCCTACTTCAATCCTGCATGCAGAGTCAGCCTTTGCCAGGATAGCGCCCTGGGCGGAAAGAAATTGGCCGCCTCGCCGCTGCTTGTGAATAAAATAAGCATTAGGGGAGTCTTCTGATAATGTTATGGTATGACTTTCTGATATTGGCAATTGTTTATCATATTCCTTTTTCCATTGGATGGATGCTTTTAGCAGGATGCTTTGTATTAAGACCTCGATATTGATTTGAGCTGGTCTTGCATGTCGAGTGTGGCTGAAGCTTTAGCCTCGACACCGGAGCCTTATTTTAAGTCCCATGCCTCCAACTGGCTTTGTTGTAGGAGGCCGGGGACCAGCTTAAGGTTCCTGACGCCGTTTTATGACCTACTTGGAAGAGGTACTTGATTTTAAAAAAAAAACTGTGAAATTCTGTTTTAATGATGGGTAAAATGTAATATGCGAGAAGCGCTTTATTTAAAAGAAAAAGATCCCTGTCAAGTGATAAATGAATTCCACCTGCAGCTGCCGGCTGTTTGCGTCCAGCGCCTTGAAGTCAGGGCTGCATGAGGCTTTCTCTTTGGGCCCCCGAGGTGGCTGCTGCTGCCCCCTGACTGACACGCTTCATATACCTTGCCATTGAGGGGCGCCATATACACTCCGGTCTCGCCCAGATCACGCCTTTGCAAGGGTTTCAAAACAAGAGCACCAGGAGGTGTTGGTGGGTTCATGGGACTGACAAAATGTTGGTGTGACCCTTGCTTTTTCTGTCGCCTGTAGCTATGTGACCAGTAGCAAATTATCACCTAGACTAGCGAACACACCACCAGTAGAGCCACACTGAGATCCATCGAATGACACTGCATTCTAAAACAGAGACAGGTTCCTTAGTGCCACACATTCTGAAAACGTAGTGGATGTTAGGAGAAGAGACTCTTAGAACACATGTAGTTAAAATGTGTAACTGCATGGCTATTCATTTACACCACTCAACAAACGGATCACCTTCAAGCTCTTGAATGACCGGAGTTGAGTTATAGTCACAGGACACAACAAATACGGTGGACCTTCGAAGGATGACAGACAAAGTAGGCCTTGCTGGAATTCAAACCTATCCCAGTAGATCTCGGGGTGGAATCTCAGCCAATTGAAGCGTTCAACCAACCTACACGAGCCCTCTACATCACACAGCATTTTTTGCAACAGGAACTTTTTAAACCTGGGGTGAGTGTTATACACTTAGTGCGTGTGGCGGGGAGCAGTTCCATAGAGAATGGAGACATGCATTTAGAACAGTACTGCACGAGAGCCTGCCAAATCGCTTTAACTTAGTTAAATTGCCCACCTGCAGGTTACACACATTTACATTTGAATGAATATGGAAATAATAGAATTCGCCCAGAATCCCAAAACTTTTTGGCCAAGTGTGAAGCTGTGATTCAAACACAAGTATACAATTTGAAAGACTGGCCCTCGAGCCACCAGGCCACTTTTCTGGGTGTTGGGAGATGGTGTCGGAGGAGGTGTAAATGTGACTGATGTGTCGGCACTTGATTGTTTTCCATCTGCCTTTCCTCCACAATCTAGTGTTGCACACGATCTGAGAGGCAAGCAACATGTTTTTCATATTTATCAGTAATTCAAGATTTAAAATGTAAGGAAATGCTAAAAAAGCGCACTTCACATGAATCGAAAATGCCATGGAAAGTGTGCTAGCAGTGTGCACGAAGAGTAAATGCTTCAGACACTTTTATATGTTACAATAGATTAGGATGGAAGTTTTTATGGTGGGATTGCCAGCAAAGGTAGCCTGAGACCTGTGTTTTGGCCACGACTTCTTCACACTACAGGTGGAGGTGGGGGATGGGCCACACTAACAACAGATGGAGGGGCAAGCTAGAAGGCTGGCAGCCTGAGAGGGCAAGCAACAAGATGGACAGCTGGAGGAGGGCAGGAGAGGGAAATTGTTAGAGGAAGGCCTGGTATATGATGTCCACTAATGTAAGTGGGCACCTTGCACCAGTCCAGATAACCCTTATGGTGATTTAAGAGGTCTCAGACAACCTTAGAAAGCTATCCAAGAGGTAGCTGTGGAGAGCAGCTTTCAGGCTTAGTCTTGAAGGAGTGTAAAGCAGCTTGTTTTACCAGAATGCAATCTTGTAGCCTAGATTAAATGAAAAGTGAACTTCACGGTAGTTATAAAAAATATGTATTTATTATATAACACTATCTAGTTGGTTACAGTATCTCCTACATAGAGACAGACACAAAGCACACAATACTTTAGCAAAGAAATCACAGTAAATAGTACTAATGCACAGGGGGCCCCAGGGGGGGGGACCAAATCATATACTAAGTAAGTGGTTTAAGAACCACGACTTGAGAAAGGACAATGTCAAGAGGACGTAGAATTGCTGAGACCCCAAGGAACCACCCAAGATGAGTCAATTGGGACCCCACAGTGTGCGTGTGCAGTGTGTGAACACAACCACGTGCTCCGTACCAGTCTATGTGCAAGTCGGGGCTGGAATTCTAAAGATTACGAACCCTGCCCAGTGCACCCTGAAGAAACTCTGTGGATACTGTGGTAACCAAGTTTGTGAAGTGGTGTCAGAAACCGCTGTCGAACCCAATGGAGGACTTCAGGAAAGTGCCGCTGCTGGAAGAGGAGAAAGTGTCAGTTGGAATCCAAACGCGGATTCTTGGCGAAGAGTACCTGAAAGCAGAGGGGACAGAGTCTGTCTGAGTCACTTGAGAGTGACCAGGGACTCGGTAGATGAATGCCCACCGTTGTTGGGTGCTTTAGGATCGTTGACGGTGAGCTTGACTCTGCAGCTGCAGGAACCAGGCGACGTTGAAGATGACCAGGTGCTGGATGCGAGCTGTTCCACGAAGGATGTCGAGTGCTGAGGGGTCGGTGTCTAGCGGGAGCACCTACAAGCCTTGGCAAAAGCATCTCACGCAGGAAGTCAAGGAAGTGTACGGTTCGGACCAGCAAGGTCCAGGAGACTTACCACAAGCACAGGAGTCAGGACAAGACCACAGCAATCAGGGAAGCCCACAGGCTGGAGGCACAGGAGTCGCAAGAGGACCTCGAGCAGCTTCACAAAACAGACCACGGAGCACACAGTGTTAGGTGGTTGAAGATCTTTGTGTGAAAAGTTACCAGAGGTTGGGGCTAGTTGGAGTCCAATGTACTTGCTGCAGAATTACCAACAAGCATTTGCACTTGCAAAAGTACGCAGTGCACAGGGGTTTGGGTATGGCAGCCCCCACAAGGGATTCTGACCTCAAACTCGGTGAGAGGGCAGCTCCGGCCTCGAGGGACGTAGAAACCGAACTCCTGTGTTGCTGAGCCTTTCGGAGTCCGTAGGAGCTCGGGATTAGCAGATCGGTCAGCAGTGTTGCCGTGCCTGTGAATGCAGGGGAGTGACTCCTTGACTCCGAGGGAGATTATCTTCAGGTGTCTTGGATGCTCCACAGGTCCAACACGGATCCTGTACGGTGCACAGGCACAGACGATGCAGCTGTTAGCAGATTCGCCAGTTTCCACAGGAACGAAGAAGAATCCCACTACCTCCAGGACACAGAAACAAGAATGTGATAGGGAACACACTCCTGTCCACTGTCCCCTAAAAGTATGAGGGAAAAACCCAAGAGTGTCCACCACTCTCCTCATACGAGGGGGTCAGCATACAGGAAGAAGTACTTCAGGTGGTGGTCCGGGCTAGGAAAAAGAACAGGAGGCACTATATACAATACACTCTAGACATACATGTAAATACTCAGAACATTGACATGCGTGGTTGTCGCGAGGAAATTCTTACCCCAAATGATGTTCGTGATCTCTGTAAAGATGAGTTCTTTAGCTCAAGAAAATGTCCTGTAGACCCGATTACCAGGCCAGGAAGGGCAGAACTCACAAAGGACTCACACACTCCAACATACAAAAGAAAAGGGGAAGGAATGAGGTGTACCGACCAGCTGTACAGGGGCATGGACAGCGGAGAAGTAACACACTCAGAAGGAGAGACACACGGCCCCTAGGGAGAACCAGGGCGGATCGCTCACTCTCAGTAGGAAGGATAACAATGAAAAGAAAAGAGGCACCTCCGTTTGCTACGGGGTTTAGGGACAAAAACACGGGCTGAGCAGAACGCCCGCTAAATGCGTGGGAAAAAGTAGGGTTCAATGCCAGCGCCCGACCGGGAGCTGCAAAGGGAAATGCCGGCAAACAGCTTGTTCGTACTCCAGACATGCACGGCGAAAGTAGGGCCAAGAGGAAGGTGTCGGAAACAGGAATCAGGAAAATATAGCCACGAAACGCCATGAGGGAGCAGCAAAACGCTGCGGCAATGCGTTTCAGAATCAGGAAGTAGGAAGGGGGCATGGTACCGGAACAGTAAGCCAAGCAACGGCTACGTTCCTACGCGCCTCTTTACGTGCGCCAGGGAGAGTCTGGAAATTCCTATCTGCAATGTTGTCAAAAAGTGGTTAGGGATTAGTTGAAAATGACGGGGCGGGGATTCCAGGACAACACGCATGTCAAGGTTTTCTATTCAGCCTCAGTCACCGTTTCCTAACAGCAGCAAGCTGAGAGGGAGACGCAGTCAGGCCCAAACAAAGTCCAGAGTGCCCAGACAGTCAAAGTACAGTGGTTTTTCAGTTCTGAATCTTGTCCACAACGAATCTAAGGTCCTACAACCAGGTAAACCCTTAAGTGCCCACGGGAGAGGGTTGGAAAGATTAAGGGGACCCTCCCAGGGGAGGGTCTGGACATGGGGGAGGTTACTCCCATGTCCTTGTCCAGTTTAGAGCAGGAGCCAACGGCTCCCATGACTGGTTTGAACTGGATTATGCACAGGGACACCAAATGTGCCCCTCCTGCAGGTTTTCAGGCGCGAGCAAGCGCTTCCAGCCAGCCCTAATACCCTAAATCTTGTCTGGGAGGTGGTCACACCTCCCTGTGACAGGTGCCTTCCCCTTGGCTCAGCAGCAGGAGGGCAGAAATATGTCTCTAGTCGGCAGCAACCATTTTGTGCTATCCAGAGCTAGAAGGCTGGTACCGGGAACACGAGAGCCCCACGAAGGGCCTTCCTGGTGGGTAGAATCATACCTCCCACACCGGTTACTGGTGTCGGGGTATGATTCCCACATGCTTGACACCAAACACGATCGGGTTGGTTGCAGCCGTTTTTCGAGATGGTTATCACACGGTTGCGTAATGCCCCTCTATACAAGTATATGGCTGCTTCACTGACAACATTGGAGAATGGACTCCATAGGCTGCAGGGGTGTCCTGCTCATGTAGGGGCATCCTCTCACTTAGAACCAAGCACCCTGCCCTCAGGATTGTAAAGGCCTGCTATAGGGGTGACTTAAAGGTTTTAAGTGCAGTGACCTTTAGATATAGTAAATCTATATCTTAAGTGGTGCATGTACCGACTTACACAGGCTGCAATGGCTGGCCTGTAGTTCCATTTTGAATGGTCCCATGGGTGGCATAATACATGCTGCAGCCTATGGGAGACCTCTGGGGTACCTATGCCCTAGGTACATGTGTACCATATACTAGGGACTGACAAGGGTACCCAGTATCCAATCTGGGGTGTACCTAAGTACATGCATAACAGTTTAGGGAGAAAGCAGATAGACGGGGGTCCTGATTAGCAGGATCCCAGTCAGACTAGTCAAAAACAGCATTAAATCCAGCAAAAAGTGGGAGTAACCATAAGAAACAGATCCTACTTTCCTACAGCAAGCAACAAGATGCACAGCAGGTAGGGGCAAGCAACAACACAGAGGGGGCAATCAGCAACACAGAGGGGGCAAGCAACAACATGGACAGCCAGTGGAGGCAAGCAACAACACCGAGTGGGAAGGGAGCAAACAACAACATAGACAGCGGCAGTGGCAAGCAATAGCACAGACAACAGGAAGGGCAAGCAACAACACAGAGGGGGACAAAGGCACAACAGTAAGAAAGACTGACACGCAGGGGAAGAAAAGCTTATGAGGAAGATAGTCTGCAAACTCATGCACTCTTATAGAATGCTTAAACAAAGATTAAAAAATAGGTGCAAAGGTTTCAGCAGTGGAAGGATGCAAGTAATTGGGCCATGCTTCAGGGGCAGAAGAACACATGGTAAGCAATAGGAGGCAGTTGCTTGGCGTTTAGTAGCTCTCAATGATTTTCACTGATCAGAAGTAGCTCTATTTAGCAGAGGTTGGAGATCCTTACTCTATACTGTGCCTCTATACTGTGCAACACAGGGCTTCCAGTATTATGTGATGAAAGAACTTTCAATATAAGATGCCTCTCATTAACTTTCTATATAAAGTGCGACAGCACTGGCGAAAAGACGCCTTTTGACCAGAAGCCCTTGTTTCGTTGGGAAAGAAACCCACTAAGGCATGGCAAGGCCAACTAGTCTCCACTGGGAATACACTCGCTGCCAGGTAGGCTAACATCAACCCACTTGAATCTATCTTCCTACTAATCAGCCACAGTACTGCAATGGGAACACGTGCCCGGCCCACAAACCACTCTTCGAGAAGTTCTCAGGACCAGTGTTGCTGCGCTCCCTGTGGCAATGGCTGCTTATTCCTTTTCCCAGAGTCGAAGCATCCCTCAGCTGCGAGTCTGTGTACTCCCTATCCTTGACATTGCCAACTCTGGTGCAGTGGCTTTGCTTTTCCTTTTGGCTCTTGCTGCCATCTTCGATACAGCTGATAACCCTACTTTGCTGCGGCCTTTGATGGACCATGTTCACGTCTTCTCATCTATATTGTGGTTTCCCTCTTTTGAGGAATGAGGCAGGGCTATTCCTTTCCTCTGAGATTTGTTTGACTTGTGAGGTAGCTAAGGGATCCCCATTGTCACTTCTTGCTTTTGAACTATAAAATGATCCCACTGTTTCAAGTCATAGCAGGATTTGATCTGAGGTGTCATTCTGGTGTGGATAACACTCAGATACACCTTCATGTTTCATCTGGTGAGCTCTATGGACAACATTGCAGAACGCCTGGATGGTTTGAAAAGTGGATGCACAGCAGCTGATTACATCTGGGTGCTGCCAAGAGTATGGGTCATGTAGTCTGGACTACTCAGAAAGTTGAACTTAAAGTTCAGTCATTTCCCGATCTGAGAAAATGAGTGTCTTGTGCTTGATTCTGGATTGTTTGTGCTGCTGCAGATGGCGACTGTCATTAAAGCTACCTCTGAGGAATGACTCTTTTGAGGACTATGATCACTTTGGTAGTTCAGAAGGAATACGGTTTTAGGGCACTCTTAGATTTGGGGGTCTCTGGTTGGCACAGGTAAAGACTTGTGACAAGCAGGGACCCTCTCCTCTAGTCAGGATAAGGGGATCACCCTCTAAAATAACCCCTGCTCACCCTTTAGGTAGTGTGGCACAAGCAGACCAGGCTTATCTCAGAGCGCCATAGGTTAAGCATTGGTGAACACATACAGTAATTCAATGACAACACCACACATGGACACAACACTAGGGTTTGTATAAAAATAAGGTTTCTTTATATAGGTTTAGCATAAGACCAAATCACGTAAACATAGGCCACAATACTATGAGCAAATCAAGTGTTCTTTAAAAATGCCTGTTTTTCTGTTCCATGCTCTTCGCGCTGGCTGTGCGGCTCGTTCAGGGAAGATCGTACCTTAAAAAGAGTTAACTAAACGTTGCGGACTCTCCGGTCCAGTGCGCACACAGGCTCAGTTCGAATCGTACAGTACATTTTGATCGAGGCGTCGGACGCGGAGGGTGCAGTGAAGAATTGAAGGCGAACCAGGGACTCAGTCAGCCTCTCTGCGGTGCGGACCCGGCGTGCTGTAGGCGTCTTTGCTAAGCGTAGAGCGGGGATCCGAAGGAGCGAGGCGGATGGTACTGGTTTGAAGCGTTCACGTACACGGCGTTGTGCGCCCCGTCCCTTCAGAGCGAGGAATGCCATACAGTCCCAAAACAGCGCGGTGCGGGGCGGATGGTACGCTGCAAACGTGCGAGTTGTACTCCGCCCTGCGGTGCGCTGTGTATGTCAGAAGGCCAGCGGCTGGGACACGGCAACCGGTGCGGATCGAAGTCGGAGGGTGAAGCAGTGTGCGGTGCGTCCCGGGTTGCTTTCGGTGCGAGCTACGGCTCGTAACAGGAGCGGAGTCACACGGCTCGGGGCAGCGAGGACACAGGGCTCACGGCAGTCAGGGCTTCGGGGCACAATTTGGATTGCGGGGCCCAGTAGCAGGGGACAAATGGCAATTTGCAGCAGCTCTTGGTGAAGGGGTTGGGAGTCCAATAGTCCTGGGACTCCGTTCAGGGGGCAAGCTCACACACAGGCCCTTGGAGATCTTTTGAAGCACAAGTCTTTTAGAAAGTAGCAAGTCTTTGTAGGTTCTTCCTCTCCTTTGGCAGCAAGGCAACCATTGCAGGCCAATCCCCCAGGACAGGGACAGTCTTCCTCCTTCAGCTTTCCCGGTTCCTTCTCCTCAGGCAGAGGTTTCTTCTTGGTTCAAGCAGGATCTGATTTCTTAGGAGCAGGGCTCCTACATTTATACAGCAAATCTTTTCTTCTTTCAGGCCAGGGGGCCTGTGCCTAGTTCAACCCAGTTTTGGAGCACTTTGTTTTGGAGACTCTGGCTTCTTCTTTTAGGGTGCAGGGCAGAGACATCAGACGCTTCGCATGAGGTGGAGCCAGCATTGTGGTGGCAGAGCACAGCCCTATTCAGAGTCAAGGGGCACTTCTCCCACCCATCCTGGTGTAATCTCTCTATTCACCACCTGGCAGCCCAGACTGTCTCCTGGAATTCCCCAGCCCTGTCACACACACAAACCAGACAGCAGATACACTTCCTAGCAGAGGCGGGCTGAAATGGTTAGGCAAGCAAGCACCAACTTTCTAAAAGTGGTGTTTGCAAACACATGATATTAAAATAAACTTTGCTCAAAGATGTATTTTATTATGCTGATTTCAGGCATACCAAACTTGACTTTCTACTGTGTTCCCTGGGCCTGCTGGGATAATAGAGTGTAATAATTCCAGCAGCCCATTCTGGCCTATGAGAACAGGTATCCTTACAATAGTGAAAAACGAAAATGGCTGTAATTCACTATTAGGATATGCCACACACCTCAGGGCATGTCCTACCTTATGCTTACAATGCACCCTGCCCTGGGGCCTACCATAGGGGTGACTCACATGAAG
The DNA here is from genome assembly GCF_964263255.1 of Lissotriton vulgaris. Classification (NCBI taxonomy): domain Eukaryota; kingdom Metazoa; phylum Chordata; class Amphibia; order Caudata; family Salamandridae; genus Lissotriton; species Lissotriton vulgaris. The sequence continues at coordinate 271,741,774 of NC_141698.1, read as the reverse complement.
TAAGGGGAAGGTTGAGGGCTGGCAAGTGGGTGCATTTGCCCAGCCAGCATGACAGTGCCAGACTGCACGCAGGTTCTGCAATGGCAGACCTAGACACATTTTATAAGGCTGCTTTTGTGGGTGGCACAACCAGTGCTGCAGGCCCACTAGCAGCATTTGTAGTTACAAGCCCTGGCACTCCTGGTGCACTTTACTGGGGTCTGACAGCAACCCAAATAAGCCAATCATGGAATCCAATCATATATATACACTTTTTCAAAGGGAGCACTTGCACTCTGGCACTGATTGTCAGTGGCACAGTGCTCTGAGCAGCTAACACCAGCAAAACACATGAGGCACAGCAACAAAAATGGAAGGGAGACCCACGCCAATAGTGCCAGGTCTAACATGTGTCCCCTCCAGCTAAAATGTGGGGAGAACTACCCTACCCCAGGGAGTTCTCATCACTAAGGCGGAAAAATCTGGACAGACAGTCAGCATTGGCGTGATCTGTGCCAGGGCGATGTTTCACCATGAAATCCATACCCTGTAGAGAAATGGACCACCTCAACAACTTAGGATTCTCACCCCTCATTTGCATCAACCATCTGAGGGGCCTTTGGTCTGTCTGAACCCGGAAGTGAGACCCAAACAAGTAGGGTCTTAGCTTCTTCAATGCCCAGACCAAAGCAAATGCCTCACGCTCAATTGCACTCCACCTTTGTTCCCGGGGAAGTAACCTCCTACTGATGAAGTCTACAGGTTGGTCCCAGCCCTCCTCAGTCATCTGTGAGATAACAGCCCCTACACCATGTTCTGAAGCGTCTGTCTGCACAAGGAACTCTTTGGAGAAGGCGGGTGCCAGGAGCACGGGCGCCGTGCACATGGCAGTTTTCAGGGTGTCAAAGGCTTTCTGACAGGTGTCAGTCCAAATCACTTTCTCGGGCTGCTTCTTGGAAGTCAGCTCTGTCAAGGGTGCAACAATGTTGCCATACCCCTTGACAAACCTCCTGTAGTACCCAGTGAGTCCTAGAAAGGCCCTCACCTCTGTCTGGGTCTTTGGGGGCTCCCAAGCCAGGATGGTTTCAATCTTGGGTTGGAGAGGCGCCACCTGGCTGCTCCCCACTTGGTGTCCCAAGTACACCACAGAACCCTGCCCGATCTGGCACTTACTCGCCTTGATCGTGAGGCCTGCCTTGCGCAGTGCCATCAACACTTCGCAAAGTTGGCACAGATGTTCTTCCCATGTGACACTGAACCCTGCTATGTCATCCAGGTAGGTGGCACTGAATTCCTCCAGCCCAACCAACACCTGGTTGACCAACCTCTGGAAGGTGGCAGGGGCATTCTTCATCCCAAATGGCATAACCCGGAACTGCAAATGCCAATCTGGTGTGGAGAATGCTGACCTCTCTTTGGCCCCATCAGTCAAGGCGATCTGCCAGTACCCAGACGTTAAATCAAACGTGCTGAGGTACCGTGCAGCCCCTAACCGATCAATGAGCTCATCAGCTCTGGGGATGGGGTGCGCGTCAGTCTTGGTGACTGAATTGAGTCCTCTGTAGTCCACACAGAACTGGAGTTCGGGTGTGGCACCCGGCGCTGCAGCCTTCGGGACCAAGACCACTGGGCTGGCCCAAGGACTGCCGGAGGACTCAATCACCCCAAGAGCCAGCATCTTTGAGACCTCCTCTTTGATGCAGGCCCTGACCCGGTCAGTCACCCTGTAAGCCTTGTGCTTAATAGGTAAACTGTCTCCTGTATCCACATCATGGACTCACCAATCAGTGATACTAGGAACCAGGAAAAACAGGTCAGAGAACTGTCCCAGCAACTGGCGGCAGTCATTCTGTTGTTCAGGGGTCAGGGTGGGTGAGAGGTTAACTCCATCCACTGACCCATCCTGCTCTCTGGCTACCAGGAGGTCAGGAAGAGGCCAGTCTCCTCCTCCATTCCATCATCTGTTGCCAAGAGCATGCCCACTTCGGACCTCTCCAAGTGGGGCTTAAGTCGGTTGACATGCAGGACCCTCAAGGGGTTCCTGGGAGACTGCAAGTCCACCAAATAGGTGACAGATCTCTTGCACTCCACAACCTCAAAGGGGCCTGTCCACTTATCCTAGAGCACACAAGGCTCCACGGGGGCCAAGACCCACACCTTCTGTCCAGGCTGAAGCTCTACCAGAGTGGCATTCTGGTCATACCACCGCTTCATTTCCTCCTGGCTGGCTTCCAGATTTGCCTCAGCAAGTTTCCTGAAACGCCTAGTCTGGTTCCTAAAGGCCAGCATGTAGCTATATACATTCTGGGGAGGTTTCCTGGGAGATTGCTCCCAGCCTTCTTTGACCAGACTTAGAGGTCCTCTCACTGGGTGGCCATACAGGAGCTCAAAGGGGCTGAACCCTAGAGATTTCTGTGGCACCTCACGGTAAGCAAAGAGCAGGTATGGCAAGAGGACGTCCCACTTACACCTCATGGGTTCTTCCAGACCCATAATCATGCCCTTCAGGATACGGTTGAATCTCTCAACCAACCCATTTCCTTGGGGGTGGTAAGGTGTGGTGAACTTGTAGGTTACACCACACTCTTGTCAAAGGGATTTCATATACTTGGATATGAAATTGGTACCCCGGTCAGACACCACCTCTAGAGGGAATCCCACTCTGGAGAAAATTCCCATCAGCGCACGTCCCACCACGGGGGCCGTCGCGGCCCTCAGAGGGATGGCTTCTGGGTACTGGGTGGCATGATCCACCAGAACCAGGATGAACCTGTTGCCCATGGCTGTCCTGGGGTCCAGTGGCCCCACAATGTCAATCCCCACTCGCTCGAATGGGGTACTGACCACAGGGAATGGCTGGAGAGGAGCCTTCTGCTTCTTCCCACTTTTCCCACTTGCCTGGCAAGTCTGACAGGTCCTACAGTGAGCATCTGAGTTTCTGTGCATTCGAGGCCAATAGAAGTGGGTGACAAGCCTTTCATAGGTCTTGTCCTGCCCCAAATGCCCTGCTAATGGCACATCGTGAGCCAGCCCCAGTAGGAAGGCTCTGAACTTCTGGGGTACCAACAGCACACGGGCTGACCCAGATTCAGCAACCTTAGGCTCTGAATACAGGAGGTCATTCTCCCAATAAATGAAATGTGTTCCAGATTGATCACCATTGGCCTGGTCTGCAGCCTGCTGCCGCACACCCACGAGAGAAGGGCATTCTTTCTGCTCCCTGCAGAATTCCTCCCTGGAGGGTCCTCCTTCCTGCTGCCAATGAGCCAGCTCAGGCAGGCCCCCCAGTTCAGCTATCTGTTCCCCGGTAGGCTCCAGGGCATCCCCCTCAAGGCCTGCTTCCCCCTGGGCCGTGGGAACTTCAGGGGCCGGTTTCCCGCGCCTCCTGCACCTTCTCTAAGGCCGGTTCTTGGACCTCTCTCTCAGGCTCCAGGACCTCTTGAGCACCCCTACTGGCTGTCATTGACCGGGTGGTCACGCACGCCCAGTCAGGCAGACCCACCATCCTTAGGTGAGTTTTCTTCTCCACCTTCTCCCAAGGTGAACGTTCCAAATCATTCCCTAGCAAACAGTCTACAGGCATGGCGGTCCTCACAGCAACCTGAAGAGTACCAGAGACCCCCTCCACTCAAAGGGAACCTGAGCCATTGGACACTGACTCTCAGTGTTGTCAGCGTTGACAACACAGCAGTAGGCATGGGGTACAACCTGCTCTTGAGACACCAGGTGCTGCCGGACTGCAGTCACACTGGCTCCTGTATATCTAAGAGCCTCCACCCTTTTTCCATTGATGGTCACCACCTGCCCATATTTCTTAGAGTTAGAGGGCAGTTGGTTCTCAGGGACCATCTCACTGTCTCCTAAAGAGACCAGGGTCATCTGGGCGGGGTCCCACCCACCTTGGACTTCTACTTCCTCCCCAAAGGCTACACTAGCCATCTGCCGGGGCGGAGCACCAGTGGGTGCTGGTTTACCAAACAGGCGACACTTGAGATCATTGGCAAAATGACCCAGTTCACCACACTTGTAACATTTTGGGGGCCCTCTTTGAACAGGGGTACCTGTCGGGGCACCGGTCGGTTTCTGGGTGGGGGGAGGCTGAGAACCTTTCCCTGGGTTCCCTTGGGGATTACTTTGGGCCTCTTCTGAAACTCCCTCTGTTTACCCTTGTCCCCCCCACTCTTCTGCTGGGGACCCTGCCCACCCTTGGCGAAGTCTCCCACTTGACCCTTGTGGACCCTGGTGCTGACCCAGCGGTCTGCCTCCTCAGCAAGCTTCCTAGGGTTAGTCAGCTTGCTATCAATCAGGTGCTGGCGTAGCTCAGGAAAACAATTACTAGACAAGTGCTCCCATGCAATTAAATCAAAGAGACCTTGAAAATCATTCACTTTGCTACCCTTCACCCAACCATCCAGTGCTCTGCAGAAAAAGGTTACATATTCAACATAGGTGCTCCCAGGATCTTATTGCAACCCCTGAACCTCTGTCTGTACAATTCAGGAGTTAACCCATACCTTGCCATCAACGCTTCCTTCATGTGGGGGTAGGAATTATGAACTTCAGAAGGTAAATCTAACAGTGTGTCCCACCCCTCACTGAGAAACCACCCCCACAACCCGGCTCCCCAATCTCTCTCAGGGACCCGGTGGGAAGACATGGCTACCTCATAGGCCTTGAACCACTGGCCTATGTCATCATTCTTTAAAAATTCCTTACCCACCTCCTTTGGGATGTACACCCTTAACTCTACCTGCACTGGCGATGCGCTGCCACCAGAGGGAGTATGTGCTCTCAGATCCATCTCCCTCAATTTCATCTCATGCTCCATCTGAATTCTTCTTTCTTCCGGAGCCATCTTTTTGCTTTCTAGCTCCAATTGCCCATTGAGTTTCAGTTTTGCCAACTCCATTTCGTGTGCCCTGGTTTCCTTCCTGTCTGCCAGCTCCTCTGGCGACAGGACTCTGCCAAAATCATGGATGCTTCCTACTGGTTCAACTTCCACCACATTCCCAGGTGCCCTTGACTCAATCCAGGCCCTCAGCGCCTTTCGGTATTGGGTCTTGTTTCTACATCCAGTTGCAGACACTCCAAACTTTTTGCAGAAGCCCTTCAGCTGGTTGATTGTGTAGGCCTCTAGTCTCTCCTCTTCCCATTCTATTTCTTCAATTTCACTTCCACCAGAGACTATGGATGCTGCCTTCTCTACCGACTTTGGGCCAGGCAGGACTTTTCAAAAATAGAGATCTTCTTAGCAAAACAAAAATCAACAGTATGTGGCTGCGTTATTGGTCTGAACTCAATACATGGTGTTCACTAATCACTGTACATGAATCACAAATGTAAATTCAGAATCCTCACCGCTGACCACCAACGTTAGATTTGGGGGTCTACGGTTGGCACAGGTAAAGACTTGTGACAAGCAGGGACCCTCTCCTCTAGTCAGGATAAGGGGATCACCCTCTAAAATAACCCCTGCTCACCCTTTAGGTAGTGTGGCGCAAGCAGACAAGGCTTATCTCATTGCGTCATAGGTTAAGCATTGGTGAACACATACAGTAATTCAATGACAACACCACACATGGACACAACACTAGGGTTTGTATAAAAATAAGGTTTCTTTATATAGGTTTAGCACAAGACCAAATCACGTAAAAATAGGCCACAATACTATGAGCAAATCAAGTGTTCTTTAAAAATGCGTGTTTTTCTGTTCCATGCTCTTCGCGCTGGCTGTGCGGCTCGTTCAGGGAAGATCGTACCTTAAAAAGAGTTAACTAAACGTTGCGGACTCTCCGGTCCAGTGCGCACACAGGCTCAGTTCGAATCGTACAGTACCTTTGATCGAGGCGTCGCACGCGGAGGGTGCAGTGAAGAATTGAAGGCGAACCAGGGACTCAGTCAGCCTCTCTGCGGTGCGGACCCGGCATGCTGTAGGCATCTTTGCGAGGCGTAGAGCGGGGATCCGGAGGAGCGAGCGGATGATGCTGGTTTGAAGCGTTCACGTACACGGTGTTGTGCGCGTCGTCCCTTTAGAGCGGGGGATGCCGTACAGTCCCAAAACAGCGCGGTGCGGGTGGATGGTACGCTGCAAACGTGCGAGTCATACTCCGCCCTTCGGTGCGCTGTGTATGTCAGAAGGCCAGCGGCTGGGACACGGCAACCTGTGCGGATGGAAGCCGGAGGGTGAAGCAGTGTGCGGTGCGGCCCGGGTTGCTTTCGGTGCGAGCTACGGCTCGTAACAGGAGCAGAGTCACACAGCTTGGGGCGGCAAGGACACAGGGATCACAGCAGTCAGGGCTTAGGGGCACACTTTGGATTGCGGGGCCCAGTAGCAGGGGACAAATGGCAATTTCCAGCAGCTCTTGGTGAAGGGGTTTGGAGTCCAATAGTCCTGGGACTCCGTTCAGGGGGCAAGCTCACACACAAGCCCTTGGAGATCTTTTGAAGCACAAATCTTTTAGAAAGTAGCAAGTCTTTGTAGGTTCTTCCTCTCCTTTGGCAGCAAGGCAACCACTGCAGGCCAATCCCCCAGGACAGGGACAGTCTTCCCCCTACAGCTTTCCCGGTTCCTTCTCCTCAGGCAGAGGTTTCTTCTTGGTTCAAGCAGGATCTGATTTCTTAGGAGCAGGGCTCCTACATTTATACAGCAAATCTTTTCTTCTTTTAGGCCAGGGGGCCTGTGCCTAGTTCAACCCAGTTTTGGAGCACTTTGTTTTGGAGACTCTGGCTTCTTCTTTTAGGGTGCAGGGCAGAGACATCAGACGCTTCGCATGAGGTGGAGGGTGGAGCCAGCATTGTGGTGGCAGAGCACAGCCCTATTCTGAGTCAAGGGGCACTCCCACCCATCCTGGTGTAATCTCTCTATTCACCACCTGGCAGCCCAGACTGTCTCCTGGAATTCCCCAGCCCTGTCACACACAGAAACCAGACAGCAGATACGCATACTAGCAGTTGTCACTGGCCTTAGCAGATGTGACCATGTGTCTGCTGCTCAGAGACCACTACATCAGTTCCCAGTGATGAACCACATGTTATCTAAGGTTGTCTACGTGACTTTCAGAAGCCCCCGCGATCAGGGCTAGAAGTTTCTTCAGGGTTGAATCTCCTGTTACATTCAAGAGAGAAACGTATGCTCCTCTAACCTAGGCGTGCTCATTAAGCGTAGGCTCACTATATTCTGCGAAGGGCAACAAAAATCTGCAGGCCTCGCTTGGAATAATCTTCCCCTCATTCTTCATTTAAATGGGTCCCTTTTCTCAAGCTGCTGAGAGCTTGACTGCTCCAGGTTACCTACCTGAATATTTAAGGTTACAGTGTCGGTTAAGTCTCTTTTGTCACTGTGCACATATTCCCTTTCCTTTATTCCATGTATTGTCTTTCCTGCCTCTTTATCTCCCAGTTCCATAGCCAGGCTCTCCCTATAAACCAATCAATCCAATCAATCAATCTCCCTGTCCCCATGTTAGCCTCCACGTCCCAGCATCCGTGCTGACTAGTGATTGTGGCAATGCCAGCAAAGGTATCGAATCCATGTAGCACCAGTGCGGTTCTGCTTATAGCTGAGGATGATCAGTTCTGAACCCCACACAGCTTTGAAGCCTGGGTGGTCCCCGGTGTCGGTGCAGGCAGCCCTGCTCCAGATCTGAGGAGACACCGGGAACGGCGTAGGAGTCACGGGTAGGTTATGAAGAGCATGTATCCCTCTTTTCAAACAACTAACAGATTGGATTCACCGCTTATTGGAGCTTCCCCCAGAAGTGAGAGATGACCGAGAACTGCATTGGTGTGATGTGCTCGTGGTGGTCTGTAGGGGTTTGATTTTCACCTGGGGGAGACATCTGGTAAGCCATGCATGGGGAGAGGTGTCTCCCACTCAGTGAGAATAAAATGGGGACCTGGGCCCTGCGTCCAGAAATGGAAGAAAGAATCAAACTGCCAGAGGCGGCCAAGATCTGCCTCCCACCTAAGAACCCCGGTCCCCTCCGATTGTACACTCAGCAGCACACAATGGGGAAGGTCGATGGGACCTGCCTGCTGGTCCAAGGAGGAGAGTGGTGGGGGAGAGACTGAGGACGAAGAGAGGAGGGAGGCCGAGAAGCTGTTGTGGGGAGACGGTGGGGTCACGCATCGGAGCTGGCCAATGGAAGGGGGGCGCATCTGTGAGAGATGTTAAGTAGATGATGTTTGTATGGGATGGCCACTTGTGCATCTCTGCAGGACCTTTCTGATCCTGCAGGGGTAGTGTGGTCCTGAAGCTGTGTGAAGCTGTGTGTGGTTGCTGATATATGGAGCTCAGGTGCATAAAAGGTTTGTGTTCTGATTGTGTCCATGGTCAGATGGCATGGGTGAGGCAGTTGCTACCTGTAGGAAGCTGGCCCTGGGTTAAGACCTCGGTCTTTCCAGGGTCAAAGGGCAGTGGGTGCATTGGTTTGCCTGTATATCAGTTTTCTCTTTGCTTGTGCGCCCAGTTGAGGGCGTCTTGGGAAGGGCCTAGAGAAGAAGTGTGCTGGAATTGTAATTGGCCTCCATTACAACAATAATGTGGGCTCTCTGGTTGGTGAGAATGAGTCAGTTGGGAGAACAGCAGCGCCCCCCAGTGAAAGTCTTGCATGTCACCTTCTCTCTAAAGTTACTGACTGCACAACAAAGGACAGCAACGAAATTGGGGAAGAAATCGTCTTCTGCAGCAAAATGGCATTTCAAAAAGTACTAAACCCTTTTGCGACCCATTGTGATTGACCATGAACACAGGGAGGAGCAGTCGACCCCCATCTCTGCGTCCCCATTCCCACATGCTAAACGTTGTGTTTGTTTTTAGGCAGTGTGAGCTACTAAAAGGAACCTTTGCTGGTGTAAATAAAGCGTGCCCTTTCTTTTTCGTCTACAAACGCGAACCAGTGAGAGAATTATTATGTGGCTGCATCTGTGCCTGCATCTTGCCGTATTGTGCCAGCGAACATGTCCCCTAACAATTATGAGGCCGTTTATCAGACCCTACAGTCTTTTGTGAGATTAACTATGCCCTCATTAGACAGTCATTCTACCGGAATTCCTGACCCTATGGAGCAGTCATAACCATTAGTCATGGCATCATCACATATTTATCGTGACAGTAATTCAGCCTTGCCAAGTAGAAACCGACTGCCCTGCCCTGTACTTTTTCCTGTTTTTTTCCAGATTCTCTGTCCTATGTATTTCACATAATGCGCGTTCAGTGTTCCGAAGGAACCTCTGTGGTAAACCGCGCCATTTTTAAATATCTACTTAAGTATTTAGACATTTAAAGAAATAACTGGCAACTGAGTATTCAGTGATTCAATTTGTGTTGGTGTTTACGTCATGCGTTGTTGTATTTCGCCCTCTAGTGGAAGAGAAGGTGAAAGACCAGCTGGAAGCGGCGAATCCAGAGCCAGTTATTGAGGAAGTGGTAAGTGCCCTTGCGGTATGTGAAAGCAAGCGTGTCGACATTTCAAATAACACAATGAGAAGAATGTGAACTTTGTTATTAGACACAGTCACAGTGGAAGTCTTGGCCAGTCCCTGTAGCGAAATATAGTGCAAGAGAGTTTGGCTCCTGCCCTGCCTTGCTGGGGTCTCACTTGTTGAAATGAGGCCTCTCTCATAACCCATGGCGCTTAAGACTTCAAGGCATTCTTACAATATAGAATTTTGTTTTTCTTGCTTTTTGTTAAAATACCTTCTAAGGCACCACAACTCCGAATAGCGTTGGTTTTCGCTCCAGGTTGTTTTTAGCTCTCTGCAGGGCTTTAAGTGGGATGAAAAAACTGGGTGGGGTCTTTCAAAGGGGCGTGGCTTTAAAACACTTAGCCTAAAAACCTGTGTTTAGCATAGTGTGCCGCCTAACTTGTTATTTTGCTGTTTCTGTCACTGCATCCAGCAGGGCGTGTTGGCACTGTGGGCACTCGGGCATGGGCCGAAGGGCCGGTGTCTCAGCGCACTCTGTGGGCCGGTTTTTCCCCCTTTCCCAGTTCGCAGAGAGCACTGACAGGGAGAGGAAAGCAGCTTCGCTGTGCGGCAGGCCGATCAGCTGTGGCCTCTCCTTGACCCCCTGCCCTGCCAAGCAATCACGCTGATGGTGGGCTGGAGAGGGAGGATTTTGGCCAGAATCGGCCTCTCTGGGGGCCAGGTGGTGCTCAGGTCTATGGGCCATTTTTACCTAGGCCCCCATGGGGCCCACGCAGCCCAGAAACAGTGCTTGCATTAGTCCTCGCCCACAGCCCTTCTCATTCAGGGCATAGTGGGCGAGGAAGAATAGGTCTCACTATAGGGGCCAGGTGATGTGGGGAACTCGCACATCTTCATCTTAGCCTCCCCCCATCCCCATGGATGGCCCAGAAGCTGTGTTTTTGCTTTAGCCCCTCTCCTGCCACGCCATTGCCCTGAGGCACTGAAGGGCTGGGGAGGGCTGAGTAATTTACAAATAGCTGGGGCCTCGCTGTTTTTCAGGTGCTCCTGCGCTGGAGGGCTGGGGAACCCTTGTTTAATAGAAAGGGGCCTCGCGGTTTTCAGGTGCTCCTGCGCTGGAGGGCTGGGGAGTAATTTTTTAATAGAAAGGGGCCTCGCTGTTTTCAGGTGCTCCTGCGCTGGAGGGCTGGGGAATATTTTTAAATAGAAAGGGGCCTCGCTGTTTTCAGGTGCTCCTGCGCTGGAGGGCTGGGGAATATTTTTAAATAGAAAGGGGCCTTGCTGTTTTCAGGTGCTCCTGCGCTGGAGGGCTGGGGAATATTTTTAAATAGAAAGGGGCCTTGCTGTTTTTAGGTGCTCCTGCGCTGGAGGGCTGGGGAATATTTTTAAATAGAAAGGGGCCTCGCTGTTTTTCAGGTGCTCCTGCACTGGAGGGCTGGGGAATAATTCTTCATAGAAAGGGGCCACGCTGTTTTTCAGGTGCTCCTGCGCTGGAGGGTTGGGGCAAAATTTTTTAATAGAAAAGGGGCCTCGCCGTTTTCAGGAGCTCCTGCGCTGGAAGGCTGGGGAATACTTTTTTAATAGAAAGGGGCCTCGCTGTTTTTCAGATGCTCCTGCGCTGGAGGGCTGGGGAATAATTTTTTAATGGAAAGGGGCTTTGCGGTTTTCAGATGCTCCTGCGCTGGAGGGCTGGGGAATCATTTTTTAAGAGAAAGGGGCCTCGCTGTTCTCAGGTGCTCCTAAGCTGGAGGGCTGGGAATAATTTGGTAATAGAAAGGGGCCTGGCTGCTCAGCTTGTTGGACATTGTCACCTTGGCCCTGTGTTCTTCCCAAGACCAATATCCTCCCACTTACATTCCTTGTGTGTTTCAAGAAAGGGCACGGCCGCAAATGTAGACCACGCCCGTGAATGTGGGCCACGCCCCGCAAATGTGGCCCACTTTTTTACGTCAGTGCCCGGGCCAAACTGTGATCCCGATCCGACCCTGGCATCCAGATATGTGATACAATAAGTAACATCATATCTACAACAAGTATGGACTTTTGGCTTTGTCAATGGCTATTAGTTGCATAAGATAAATAAGCTGCAACTATGGCTTAATACATATAATATTGAAAAAGATTCCAATTAAAGCCCTGGTGACCCTACCACAATGTTGATGCTCTTGCGTTTCAGAAAGAGAAGGGAAATCTTGAAAGAAAATTACTATTTAAAGGATTTCCCTTCCCCCCACAACGCTCACCTGGCATGACGTCATGCCGTAACTTCTCCACTGAGAAGTGAGCAGTGTGAGCAGCGCACATTGATGTGCTTGCTGGCTGGAAATGAGTCTCTTTAGGGCTGTTTTTTGCCCTGGCACTTTTTTCCGAACTGCAGTGACAGCAAACTGCTGTCACTGCAGTTGGAAAAAAACGGACCGCCTGTGCCAGGGCTCAAAACATAGCCCGATAGAGACCCGTTTCGAGGCCCCCTTTAAAACAAGCATTTGCAATACAATAGGTCTCGCATTAGGAAAGTTTGAGCTATTGGTATTGTAAATGGCACATTTTTTATTTTTGAAAAGAGCTCCAAGAAGAACTGCCGAGCCCTCGAGAGAACCTGGCGCAGAGACCCAACACCGGACAACATGACTGCCCTCAAGCTCGCCACCCGAAAACACCACCATCTCATCCACGCCACCAAGAAAACCGCATTCAAGGAACAACTGGACAACAACGCACACAACAGCAAGGAACTCTTCAACATCGTTAAAGAGCTCTCCAACTCCAACGCCGGAAACAACGACATCACCCCTTCGCAAGACCTCTGCAACTCCCTCGCCTCCTACTTCCACAACAAGATCGCGGACATACACAACAGCTTCAGCACTCAACCGACGCACGCCACGACCGAACCACCGCCGCCCCACCACCACCCTCCGCGCCTGGACCCCGATCAGCACCGAAGACACCGTCCGCACAATGAACTCCATCCACTCCGGATCTCCTACCGACCCCTGCCCTCACCACATCTTCAACAAAGCACCCCACCTGCGGGACATCATCAACACCTCCTTCGACACCGCTACCTTCCCGGAGAGCTGGAAGCACGCCGAACTCAGCGCTCTACTAAAGAAGCCATCGGCCGACCCCACCGACCTCAAGAACTACCGCCCCATCTCGCTGCTCCCGTTTCCTGCAAAAGTCATCGAGAAGACCGTCAACAAGCAGCTGGCCGCCTTCCTCGAGACAAACGGATCCCTCGACCTCTCGCAGTCTGGCTTCCGGGCCAACCACAGCCCCGAGACCGCCCTGATCGCAGCCACCGATGACATCCGAGCACTGCTTGACAACGGAGAAACAGCAGCCCTCATCCTCCTAGACCTCTCCGCGGCCTTCGACACTGTCTGCCACCGTACACTAGTGCAGCGACTCAGCAACGTCGGAATCCAGGAGAAGGCACTGGAGTGGATCATCTCCTTCCTCGCCGGAAGGACACAGAGAGTCCGCCTCCCCCCGTTCAGATCTGAAGCCACCAAAGTCATCTGTGGCGTTCCTCAAGGCTCCTCGCTCAGTCCAACCCTCTTCAACGTCTACATGAGCCCCCTCGCAGACATCGCACGCCAGCACACACAACCTCAACATCATCTCCTACGCCGACGACACCCAGCTGATTCTCTCCCTCACCAACGACCCCTCCACCGCCAGAGCCAACCTTCACGAAGGGATGAAAGAGGTAGCCGAATGGATGAAGAACAGCCGCCTGAAACTGAACTCGGACAAGACGGAAGTCCTCATCCTGGGATCCTCACCCTCCTCCTGGGACGACTCCTGGTGGCCCCCCGCCCTAGGCAGCGCACCCAAACCAACAGACCACGCACGCAACCTGGGCTTCATCCTGGACTCCTCCCTCTCCATGACCAGACAAGTCAACGCCCTCTCCTCGTCGTGCTTCAACATCCTGCGCATGCTACGTAAGATCTTCCGGTGGATCCCCACCGAGACCAGGAAGACGGTCACCCAGGCCCTCGTCACCAGCCGTCTGGACTACGGCAACTCCCTCTACACCGGAACCACCGCCAAACTCCAGAAGAGACTCCAGCGGATCCAGAACGCCTCAGCACGACTCATCCTGGACATCCCCCGTCACTGCCACATCTCCGGACACCTGAGAGACTTGCACTGGCTCCCGGTCAACAAGAGAATCACCTTCCGACTCCTCACCCACGCACACAAAGCCCTACACAACCAAAGGCCCAGGATACCTCAACAGCCGCCTCAACTTCTACGCTCCCAAACGCCAGCTTCGATCGACCGGCCACGCCCTCGCCGCCGTCCCCCGCATCCGAAAAGCCACCACAGGGGGACGGTCCTTCTCCTACCTCGCCGCCAAGACATGGAACTCCCTCCCGACCCACCTCCGCCTGACCCAGGACCACCTCGCCTTCAGGAAGCAACTCAAGACCTGGCTGTTCGAGCAGTAGCGGACCCCCCTCCCCATGCGCCTTGAGACCCTCTGGGTGAGTAGTGCGCTATATAAATGCTTTGATTGATTGATTGATTGATTGAAATTAATAGCTTTGTCATTTACAATGCCAGTAGTTATAACTTTCGCAAATGTGACACCTATCGCATTTGTAATGCAATATGTGTTGTATTTACGTGACTTACATGTATTGATATTACAATTAACAATGGCTTTTAATATTTTTTAATAATTAACCACTTTGCCGCTGCTGCAATTTCGCGGCAGTGCGGCACTTCCGCAAAATGGGCGGGGCCGCGTCGGCCGTTGGCCGATGGTAGCACTAGCGAGGTAGTGCTCCCGTCGGCCGACGGCAGCACGCATGGGGTTAATACTTATTAATGTAATTTATAATGGCAATAGCTTAAACTTTTGTAAATAACTTTTGTGAAGATTATGTTCAGTGTATTTTATTGTGACGAAAATCCAAGAACAGAAATGAAATATTAACATCTTTTTGTTACATTTGTAATAAAGCTTGAAACATTGAGAGAACATATTTGAACCAGTTGTTGTTGAATGGTTGCACAGATTGATGCTGTGGTGGCGCTGAGTGATGTTGTGATGGCGAACGAGTGATGCTGTGGCGTTCAGTGATGCTGTGGTAGCGCATAGTGATGTCGTGGTGCCCCTGAGTGATGCTGTGCATGTGCTGAGTGTTGCTGTATGCTATGCTATGTTATGTTTTGTTTTGCTATCCTATGTTTTGTTTTGTTATGCTATGCTATGTTTTGCTATCCTATGCTTTGATTTGTTATGCTATGCTATGCTGTGTTTTGTTATGCTATGCTATGTTTTGCTATGCTATGCTTTGTTATGCTATGCTATGTTTTGTTATGCTATGCTATGTTTTGTTATGCTATGCTATGCTATGCTATGTTTTGTTGTGTTTTGTTAAGCTATGCTGTTTTGTTGTTTTTTGCTATGGTTTGTTATGCTATGTGTTGTTGTGTTTTGTTATGCTATGCTATGTTTTGTTATGCTATGCTATGTTTTGTTTTGCTATCCTATGCTTTGTTTTGTTATGCTATGCTATGTTTAGTTTTGCTATCCTATGCTTTGTTTTGTTATGCTATGTTTTGTTATGCATTGCTAGGTTTTGTTATGTGAGGGTGTGTGAGGGTGAGGGGGTGTGTGAGGGTGATGGGGTGTGAGGAAGTGTGAGGGGATGTGAGGGTGAGGGTGAGGGGGTATGGGGGTGTGAGGGTGTGTGATTGTGGGGGTGTGCGAGTGTGAGGGGGTGAGTGAGGGTGTGTGAGGGTGAGGTTGTGAGGGTGAGGGTCCGAAGTAAATGTTGGCAGGGCAGACATCATAAGACAGAGAGAAACACAAATGTTAAGATAACAGTGCTCGAAGGGGTTGTGAGAAGGTGGAAATGGGATTAAAGGAGAAAGGATGAAAACTTAAGAAGGAAAGAGGCCAGAAAGGAGACAAAAAGGAGTGGAGATTGCAGCACAGGGAAGCAGCTTAGAGTGCAGCACCACGCAGCACCTTACAATGGAGCACTGCGCACGTGGCAGTAGATTAGAGTGCAGCAGTGCATACTGGGCAGCAGCTTAGATTGGAACACTGGACACAGGGCAGCAGCTTATAGTGCAGCGCCGCACATGGGGCAGCAGCTAAGAGTGGATCGCTGCATACGGGGCAACAGCTTACAGTGCAGCACCGCACACGGGCATCAGCTTAGTGAGCAGCTCCTCACACAAGGCAGCAGCTTGGAGTGCAGCACCGCGCATGGGGCTACAGCTTAGAGTGGAGCGCAGCTCTCAGGAATTTCTTGAGGACCTTGGCAGGGAGAGAGCCGCAGTAGCCTCACATGCGGCTCTCTAGGATTGGCCTCATTGATGCACTACTCTTTATGAGAGCCCTGGCATGCCCGAAAGCTGCCGGGTGACACCAGTCCAACTGCGCTGACAGAAGCACTGAAGTGCGCAGCTTCCAAGGAACGCATGTTAGACTCCCATCAAAGAGCCTTCACGCCGCATTCACACGTGGCAGTCGTCTCTGTGATTGGTTGACCAGGTCCACCAATCACAGTAGTTATCTGCCAGTCGCCAACGAATCACAGACGACTGCCACATGTGAATGCAGCGTGATAAACAAAGATGGCATGCGTTTGTCCCGATGGGCGGGCTGCTTAGAGTGCTGCACCGCACACGTGCAACAGCTTAGTGAGCAGCTCCTCACACAAGGCAGCAGCTTGGAGTGCTGCACCGTGCATGGGGCTACAGCTTAGAGTGGAGCGCAGCTCATGGGAATTGCTTGAGGACCTTGGCAGGGAGAGAGCCGCAGTAGCCTCACATGCTGCTCTCTAGGATCGGCCTCAATGATGCACTACTCATTATGAGAACCGTGGCATGCCCGAAAGCTGCTGGGTGACACCAGTCAAACTGTGCTGACAGAAGCACTGAAGTGCGCAGCTTCCAAGGAACGCATGTTAGACTCCCATCAAAGAGCCTTCACGCCGCATTCACACGTGGCAGTCGTCTCTGTGATTGGTTGACCAGGTCCACCAATCACAGTGGTAATCTGCCAGTCGCCAACGAATCACAGACGACTGCCACATGTGAATGCAGCGTGATAAACAAAGATGGCATGCGTTTGTCCCGATGGGCGGGCTGCTTACAGTGCAGCACCGCACACGGGCATCAGCTTAGTGAGCAGCTCCTCACACAAGGCAGCAGCTTGGAGTGCAGCACCGCGCATGGGGATACAGCTTAGAGTGGAGCGCAGCTCTCGGGAATTTCTTGAGGACCTTGGCAGGGAGAGAGCGCAGTAGCCTCACACGCTGCTCTCTAGGATCGGCCTCATTGATGCACTACTCTTTATGAGAGCCCAGGCATGCCCGAAAGCTGCTGGGTGACACCAGTCAAACTGCACTGACAGAAGCACTCAAGTGTGCAGCTTCCAAGGAACGCATGTTAGGCTCCCAACAAAGAGCCTTCACGCCGCATTCACATGCAGCAGTCGCCTCTGTTTGACAAGGTCCACCAATCACAGTGGTTATCTGCCAGTCGCCAACGAATCACAAACGACTGCCGCATGCGAATGCAGCGTGATAAACAAAGATGGCATGCGTTTGTCCTGATGGGCGGGCTGCTTAGAGTGCTGCACCGCACACGTGCAACAGCTTAGTGAGCAGCTCCTCACACAAGGCAGCAGCTTGGAGTGCTGCACCGTGCATGGGGCTACAGCTTAGAGTGGAGCGCAGCTCATGGGAATTGCTTGAGGACCTTGGCAGGGAGAGAGCCGCAGTAGCCTCACATGCTGCTCTCTAGGATCGGCCTCAATGATGCACTACTCATTATGAGAACCGTGGCATGCCCGAAAGCTGCTGGGTGACACCAGTCAAACTGTGCTGACAGAAGCACTGAAGTGCGCAGCTTCCAAGGAACGCATGTTAGACTCCCATCAAAGAGCCTTCACGCCGCATTCACATGCAGCAGTCGTCTCTGTTTGACAAGGTCCACCAATCACAGTGGTTATCTGCCAGTCGCCAACGAATCACAAACGACTGCCGCATGCGAATGCAGCGTGATAAACAAAGATGGCATGCGTTTGTCCTGATGGGCGGGCTGCTTAGAGTGCTGCACCGCACACGTGCAACAGCTTAGTGAGCAGCTCCTCACACAAGGCAGCAGCTTGGAGTGCTGCACCGTGCATGGGGCTACAGCTTAGAGTGGAGCGCAGCTCATGGGAATTGCTTGAGGACCTTGGCAGGGAGAGAGCCGCAGTAGCCTCACATGCTGCTCTCTAGGATCGGCCTCAATGATGCACTACTCATTATGAGAACCGTGGCATGCCCGAAAGCTGCTGGGTGACACCAGTCAAACTGTGCTGACAGAAGCACTGAAGTGCGCAGCTTCCAAGGAACGCATGTTAGACTCCCATCAAAGAGCCTTCACGCCGCATTCACATGCAGCAGTCGTCTCTGTTTGACAAGGTCCACCAATCACAGTGGTTATCTGCCAGTCGCCAACGAATCACAAACGACTGCCGCATGCGAATGCAGCGTGATAAACAAAGATGGTCTGCGCTTGTCCCGATGGGCTGGCTGCAAGGGCATTAACAACAAGCATTGGAAAGGGCATTAGATCGGCTCTCCACCAAAAAAACCGAGGTCATAAATAACAAGCTCTCGGCATTGCGTGGTGGGGGCGGGGGAGCGGCTTCCTTTGACGTCTGATGCCGAGGGTCAGACTTCAAAGGATGCGATGTGGCTGGCGATGTGCACACGCCTGGCTCACATGAACTGTACCCGATCTGCAGCAGTTTGGGTAGACTTTTGAAAGCCCTTACTATAATCTCGACAAACATGCATTGCAAAAGCAATGCTGTAGGTCGAGACCTAAAGACCCCTTGAGACCCGGCCCACTTAAAGCCCTGGCTCCCTGTGAATGTCTATAGACGCGCAGGGATCCCGTTGAACAAAGACCCTGGAGAAGAGGAGAGATTTTTTGAGCAGCCAATGATAAGAAAGATCAGGCACTCAGGGTAGGCCCTGTATTAGGTGTGAGACATCCTGTGTAGGCTGTCGACGTGGGACATCGTGAGGAACCCCTGGAGTCAGGAAGGAGTATTTTGAACGGCTTTAGAAAGGGAGAGAAGACAGGAAGGCAAAGGGATGAATCTGGGCTGAAAACAAAACAAATCCGCTCAGAAGTCATTTGCTGCAGTTACTCCATAGCCCAATGTTTCAACTAAAAATGCTCATGCCGGGGGCGTGGCTGGCAGCCGAACATGGCGGCAGCATAGAGGACTAGCTCCGGCGGGGAAGCGACCTCTCCATCTATCCGCACGATAATCCGTGACTATTTGTTACCTCCAACGGCGGCACCGAACGCCCGGGACCGGGCGGGACTGGCGGCAGGTCTCCAGACGATAATCGAGCATTGAATGCCGGAGTTATCGTCGAAAGTTGAATCGACCGGAGCCTAGGCCCACCTCCGGGCCCTCAAGTGCTAGCTGAGTCCGACCGGAAGTGCAGCCTGCCTGGCAGCCGCAGACAGGAAGTGGTCGGTGCAGGAGCCCCACGCCCAGTAACGGTCCTGTCCTGCGTCATTCGACTCCTCTCCAGCGAAGTCTCATTGGAAGGGTGGCCGCAAACTACCGAAGCCACCGACCATACTTTGCCCGACACACCGTGCAGGAGTTTAACTCTCAACGACGGAGGTCCTTCCATCCGGCACCGGGAGCAGCGCGGCAACTGCCCGTCTACCTGGCACCCCACCGGACCGACGAACTGTATTCCCTCCGTGACCGAACGATGGCCGGGAAAGGTGTGAAAGGCGGCACAACCCAGACTCGTATTGACCGCTTCACCAACGACAGGACCGCTTCCCCTCCGGCGGAAGGAAAAACTCCCCCTGTGAAACCAGGCGAGTCCGGGGGGCCGAAGAAGGCGACACTGGACGATATCATGAAGGCTCTCACACAGGTCCAGGCAACGGTGGGCTGCATCTCAACAGAAATCACCCTAATCCGCGCTGACTTTCATAAAATGGCGGAAAAGGTAGGCTCTCTGGAGCTCGTCACGAAGTCGCTGGTGGAGGATGTCTCGGAACTGCAGACGGCCATGGAAGCGGTCATGGCCGAAAACAAGCACCTTAAGGACAAGCTCGACGACCAGGAGGGCCGCTCCAGGCGAAACAACGTACGCATTCTTGGCGTTCCGGAGTCAGAAGGTGTGAGGGCTACGGATCTCTATGTGGAGGAACTCATTAAGACCCATCTTCAACCCAAGGGCCTGTCGGCCTTCTTTTCTGTGGAGCGAGCCCATAGAGTCCCGGGTGGTCAACCGAAACCAGGGGTCACGCCGCGGCCTATCCTAGCGAGACTTTTTAACTTCCGTGACCGGGACATCATCCTGCAGGCGGCACGTGTCTCGCCGCCGGTGAAAATTCTTAACTCAACGGTGGCTTTCTTCCCGGATTACACAGCGGAAGTGGCCAGGCGGCGAAAGACATTCTTGGACATTAAAAGAGAACTTAGGAAACGGGAACTCCCATATTCTATGATCTTCCCAGCCAGGCTTCGGGTGGTGGTGGAAAACAGGACATGGTTTTTTGATGACCCAAGCACTGCGCGAGACTGGCTGGACGGCTGGCGTCCGGCTTCTCACTCTCGTCGCCCTGGACGGACTAAGACCGGCTCGCCTCACTCTGATTCCGCCGCTGCAGGGGCCGAGGGCACGAACAGTGGCAGAAGCTCTCCGATACGCGATGAAACTGCTTTGAGTCTGGAGGTGGACCCTTGACCACGTGTGTGCACTGTAAAAAGTTTGGTACTGTGGCTGGAACCGTCATGGACACTGGGCCGAGGGCCTCCGTGGAGGGAATGAGGGGCCGCTGATTCCGGAGCGCTCCTCACCCCCAACGAGCAAGTAACTGTGTGTTTTCTTTGGGGCGGGTTGAAGCACTCTGCTAGATTGGGGTGGCGGGCAGTTTGGAGTCCGTGTAGCAGGGAAGCAGGGAGGGTGGGGTTGTTGGGAATGGGGGGGTTGTGTTGGTTATTTAGTTTGAATTGTTTGGCTCAACTTCTTGTCTTGGAACTGCTGGTGTTCACGCTTGACCGTACTCCTTACACCGGGTATATTGCCTCTGCTCCTCGATCACTGTATCGGTACACTCACACGCTTAGTTACAATGGCTTGGGGTTTTCCCTATCTGTTATGCCTCCGCCCCGCCCTCTAGGGCACTCAACTGTACGATTGACCACAATATGGCGGATCCCCCGCGACCTGCTGTAGTAACGCATGACACTGGGGTGGGGGCGGTACCACCGCTTCGGGTTGTGTCCTGGAATGTGCGGGGGTTGGGTGATAAAGTGAAGAGAGGGCTGGTCCTACAATGTATTAAGAGACTGAACTGTGATATCGCCCTCCTCCAAGAGACGCATTTAGTGGGGGTTGCCTCCAAAGCCCTGGATAGGCGAGGATACCGCATGCTGATTCACTCAGACTTTACTTCGGGATCCCGGGGAACGGGGATATGGGTAAAAAGAACGTCACGTTTCATTCACCACTCCACAAAAACAGATCAACATGGCCGCTTCGCGGCGGTGTGTGGACAATGGGAGGGCGTGCCCGTCAACGTGGTGTCTGCGTACATCCCGCCGGCGCTACATTCATCGGCACTTCCGGCCCTGGGTAAATTTCTTTTGGAACTCCCGGAAGGGGATTTGTTAGTGGGCGGAGATTTCAATGCATTGGCTGATTCTGATATGGACAGGTTCCCGGCTTGCCCCCTTCCTACTGGCCCAACGAAATTCAGGGACTTCTTAGAGGCACAGGGTCTGGTAGACATTTGGAGGCAGCTTCACCCTACTGATCGCCACTATTCATACTATTCCTCCACTCATGCTTGCCTGTCGCGCATAGACTATTTCCTCACACTGGGGGGCGGTAAACTCACTTTTGACAATGTACACATCGCACCACGGGGTATTTCAGATCACTCTCCCCTGCTCGCTACACTGTCCTGCTCTACCACGGCCCGCATGCGTCTCTTTCCCATCTACCCTAGCTATCTTAAAACTCCCCCGATCCGAAAATCCCTTAAAACTGCCACTAAACTTTACTTCCAGGAGAACTCCGGGTCGGTGTCCTCGCCGACGATTCTCTGGGAAGCATACAAGACGGTATTCAGGGGCCAGGCCATTTCGACCATAGCCGACCATAAACGCAAACAAAAACTGGAAATGGTCGAACTGGAACTGCAATTGGAACAAGCAAATGCGACTCACATGGCCACACCGTCAGAGGCCACCAGGCACGCGCTGACTCTCTGCCAGCTAAAACACGACGACTTTCTCCGCCGAAGGGTGTTAGAGCGGATTGAATCAACGGCATGCAGAGTTTATGATGTAGGCGACAAAGCCAACAAGTTGCTGGCTTGGTTGGACAAAAAACGGGATGGAGGCAGGCAAATCCTACAGTTGCAAGACCACGCGGGGACGCTTCACACGCACCCTCCCAAGATAGTTGACCTCCTGGCAGACCACTTTCAATCAGTTTACACCCCAGAAGTGGTGGTCACGCCGGAACAGGCAGAACTGGCGCTCCAAGAGATTGAGGTGGAGGGGCTAACGCCGGAGGCGCAAACCGAGCTGGAAGCGGATCTCACAGTGGAGGAACTGCGTATGGCGATAGGCGCACTGCATACGGGCAGAGCGCTGGGCCCAAACGGGATCCCAATCGAATGGTTCCAAACGATGTCCGACACACTGGGCCCACCGCTACTGGCCATGTTCGAGAACTGTCGAGAGTCAGGAACGCTGCCATTGGATCAGCGCCTGGCAACGATAGTAGCTATCCCAAAACCTGAGAAACCTCCAGAATGTTGTGCATCCTACCGCCCGATCTCGCTACTCAATGCAGAGGCGAAGATCCTGGCGAAGGTGATCGCTAATCGACTGACCCCACACCTTGGCCAACTGATCCACCCGGACCAATCCGGCTTTATGCCCCACAGGAGTACAGCA
The DNA here is from genome assembly GCF_964263255.1 of Lissotriton vulgaris. Classification (NCBI taxonomy): domain Eukaryota; kingdom Metazoa; phylum Chordata; class Amphibia; order Caudata; family Salamandridae; genus Lissotriton; species Lissotriton vulgaris. The sequence continues at coordinate 271,719,384 of NC_141698.1, read as the reverse complement.
TTAAATCTCCGTAGAGTACACGGCGCGTTGGCGCGTGCACACTCCTTGACAGAGCCAGCAGCCATCTTGTCGCTGGACGCCAGGATGGCCTTCGACATGGTGGAGTGGCAGTACCTGTTCGCAGTCCTGCACCGGATGGGCTTCGGTCCGAAGTTCCTATCCTGGATCCGACTACTCTACACAGGCCCAGTAGCTCACGTAGCGGCCAATGGCCATATCTCTCGTGCGATCTCTTTGGCGCGTGGAACCCGCCAGGGCTGCCCCCTCTCCCCATTGCTGTTCGCGTTGGTCCTTGAACCCCTCGCGATCGTCCTCAGAACGACACCACTGTTGAAGGGCATCAGATGGACGGAAACCTGGGAAGATAGGATATCATTATATGCGGATGATATGCTGGTGTACGTATCAGCACCCGAACTGAGTGTCCCGATTTTATTGGCGCTTTGTGACAAACACGGTGCGGCCTCTGGTTACACAATTAACTGGACGAAGTCGGTCCTTTATGTACTGAAGGGCCCTCGACCAGTCCTCCCGGAACATTGTCCGTTGGTGGTGACAGATGTTTCTTTCAAGTATTTGGGTATCCATGTCACTAACGACATGACCGTCTTCACCAATCGAAATCTAGCGCCCCCCCTCCTCCGTTTGAAGGCAGACGTGCGGCACTGGTCGTCCCTGCCGCTCACACTTTTAGGCCGCGCTGCGCTGTTCAAAATGATGGCGCTCCCGCGCCTCCTATATGTCTTTGAGAATGCGCCTGTCGTGATTCCGCCCTCCTACTTCCAGAAGATTACCGCGATGGTTACCACTCTACTTTGGGGTGGGCGTCCCCCGAGGATAGCGCACCTCAAACTGAACCGCGGCTGGTACGATGGTGGCATTGCGCTACCGAACGTACAGCTTTATTATTGGGCATCCCAACTTAAGGTACTTAACCAATGGATCCATGCACCACACACTGACCCGGCGTACATGGCGGACAGGGCCCAACTCGGGACACAGAGTCTTCTGGCCCCCCTCTATAACCACAGTCTACTCAAGAACCTGATTGGCCCCACTAAACACACGATCACCCTATGGTACAGGGCACTCACCAAGCTACAGTGGAAGGGAGTCATTACGAAGCTTACCCCGCTTTGGGACACTAAAAAGCTGGGCTGCCTGAGGACCAGCAAAGGGTTCACCCAATGGGACAACATAGGCATTTCCACAGTGGGGGACCTCTGGACGTCCACTGGGGTGATACCATTCGAGCAACTTCAACAACAATATGAGCTGGGCCCCACGGAAACATATAGGTACGTTCAAATCAGGCACGCTCTCCTGGCGGTGTTGGAGCCGGGAACCACAATCCCGGAATCCTCGCCCCTAGAAGACCGGCTCCTCACGGAATACATGCAAACGAAAGCCACCTCACTCACCTACCGTAAATTGCTGAACAATCTCTCTGACCCCCTACAGACCCTGCGAGAAAAATGGGAGGATGAGTTGGGCGCTATGGATGAGACGGACTGGAACGCTGCTGTGGCATCCCCGAGAGAGGCTGGGGTTTCCGCAAGGTTCAGACTCATACAATTGAAAATACTGCACAGAACGTATTACACGAGGACCACCCTACACAAAATGCACAGGGCTGACTCCCCTCGTTGTCTTAGAGGATGTGGGGAGGATGGCACACTACTGCACACGTTGTGGGGCTGCCCTCTCATTGCCCGATACTGGCAACAGGTCATGCGCACGATTTCCCAGGCCCTTGACACCTCCCTCACACCCGAACCGCGCCTCTGTCTTTTGAATGTTTGGGAGGGCACTGATCTTAACCTCAGACAACAGCAGTGGGTTACAATTGGAACAATGATGGCTAAGCGTGATATGGCACAGAGGTGGGGGGTGGCTGAGTTACCTACCTTGTCGCTATGGTGTCAAAATATGGACAAACTGATGTTAACTGAACGAACTGTCTACAAAGTGAGAGCGAACCCAAGGAAATGGAACAGGGTGTGGGAGGCCTGGAATAGATATAGAGGGGACCTGTGCGATCCGCTTCAGGAGGCTGAAGACGAAGACTCGGAAGATGAGGAGGAGATGATTGGCTAACCTGTGGGCTGCCACGGGGCAAGACTAATACTGCACTCATATCATAGGAACTCCTGCTCACGTTCTGCGGGGGGTGGAGGGGTTAGGCCTGGGTGGGGGGTCGGTGTGTTCTACTAGCGTCTTTGTTCTATATTGCTTCGCATCTAAGCACTATTATTGAGCCACTTTGTTTGGTTTGTTTTTCAACGTTTTATACATGAAACAGTTAACAAAAATGCTATTTAAAAAAAAAACAAAAAAAAAAAGTAAAACTTCATGACTCCGATGCTTCTCTCCTAATGGTCTGCCGTATCATCCTCATCCTTTGCTGCCGGACCGGAGGGTTGTCGGCTAAATAGCTGTGTATTACTACGGGACATCCTGTTCCTTTCTCCTGTCATGATTACCGTGTATTTGTCTTGTTGTAAAATGGATGATGAACATCAATAAAAGTTTTTACACCAAAAAAAAAAAAAAAAAAAAAAAAAAAAATGCTCATGCCAAGCAAGCTATGTGTGCAAAAATATTTACTCGGCCATCTAAATTATAAAGACTGTAGAACACAAGGCTGCGAGGGCCACCAGATCACCAACGTTTCACCTACTTCCATAAACTTTATCTGGGTTATGCGACTACAGAGTCACACGCCCGATAAACAAACACCAAATGGCATAATTCACCGTCCACCAATGGAAACACTTGCAGGGAATAAATAAAAAAAATCCACACCTGTGTTGCATATCCCACAATGCTTCATGCACATCCAACTTCCGCATGATAAAGGTACAGATGATATAACAATCTGTCCGGGAATATATTCATAAAATAAAACCATATACTTATGTAATTGTACTGACAAGAAACATTCACATACTTGTATGGATCATACAACTATGTGAATGTTTCTTGTCAGTATTTCAGGCTGTATAAATTAGATACTTGTATAAGTAATACGGATTTAAATTGACATATTTTTTTATGAAAATCATATAAGGATTAGTTTCCAATATTGATTCTGAGCTGACTGCGGAAAATAAGCTTTGGCATTCTGAGCCAGCTCTGGAACAGGGTTTGGGGTTTTGATTAGACCCGGAGAAACACTCGCATGCACTGCTAAATTTACCCTGACAGTATCGTCTGTGAGAAGCTGGCACACTGTCACTGGCATCGTAATTGGTATTAAAAACATATTTTAAATTCCATGTTTTTGATGCCCCTGTGTACGGACTTGTTACCAACGAGTCCGTAAGAAATCAAATGGCCCATTTCAAGGCACTAGAAGGTAAATTGCAACCAATAAAATACATTAGTGGTTTGTGAACTGCTAGTAAGATCTGTGTGTAACTCAAGTCACTATTCCAGGGGGCCCCATAGCCTTTCATCCTTGCAATGACGATAGCATGATCACCTCTGTTAGATGCTGTAAGGGAAACTCTTATTTAAGTGCCATGAAGCAAGGCGGATTGTGTAGACTATTAGATTATGCAAGCGTTGCTCAGTTTTATATTATGATATGCTGGGGGCCAAATGTCCCGAATGTTGTGGCCTTCAGTTTATATTGTTAGACTGCTGTTCGTGCAACAACCACCTTTGTTTTGCCCTTTTTTTGTTTTTGATAAAAGCCTGTTTATTGAAGAAATATTAGCTGCAGTGAGGACCGCCCCCACCCATATCTGCCATGCCCCCGCATTTTTGCTAAACATGGCCGGCTGTGTGTGAAGGCGGCCTTGGTGCTGTTACTCTGCTCAGGATGTGACTAGAATTATGTTTTTTCTCTCGCTAATAACTTTGTGTAAAGTTTCTCCCAAGGCCTGAGCTGATAGTAACGTGAGAATCTGTACACCTTCTTCTTTCCAGGACTTGGCCAACCTCGCGCCACGGAAGCCAGACTGGTGAGTTCGGCCCCTTTCTGCCACGTGTTTGCAATGATTTGCTGAAGTTTGATCACATGTGTTGCCGAGCTTGGATGGACATTTTCAGACAACCGCAAAACTAATCGGCAGCCCTGAATCTCGCACCGTAAAATAAACATAAATAAATAATTAAAGCCCTAGTAAAAATAAAAAAGGGATAACTCGTAGCAACTTCTAGGCATTTGTAGTATGGATAACGTGTGAAACTTCTGCTGAAGGCTTGTTTGAATGTACATTTTTGAAACCCCAAATGGGTCCCAGAAACATATCAAGTGCTCCTGGGGTGTGTTTGCGCCCACTCCCTGCATCTACAGGACACTTTATCATTATAGAAGGGGGCTGCAGATGGTTATTCCGGACTCCTCTGCTTTATGGTCTGCCCTCGTGCACATTCACACTGGCATGAGCAGGAGGGGACAGCTAGACAATTGCATGTGGGCGAGGCAGGCTCCTTGCAAAAGAGAGAATCTTTCTATTGTGCCCATTCCATATTACACATACAGGCGCAGTGGCAAATAAGCCGTCAGGAGGTGCTCTGAATGTATGCCACAGTCACTAGCCCTCCCATGGGAGCTCTGTAGGAAGCAGACGCAGGAGTCTCAGGCACCCACCCTGGGGCATCCCCTGGCAGGTGGGTGCAGTAACACATTGCACCCGTCGCATGAGGGTCTCTGCTCCCCTCCAGAGCGAGCCTGGGTCACCCACAGTGGAAGGCAGCCGCACTTTCGAGCTGCGCCCCCTCTTTCACTAGTGCTCTGTCCTCGGCACAGGCACACTGTCCGAGTTCAGGCCTGGGCTGAGGTCATCTAACTTGTGTGTGTAATTATGCACACTACCCCGGTCTGTGCTGTGCACACCTAGTTACGGGTGTGCTGCTGCGCAAACCTGGACAGTGCGTCTGATATATAATTTGGGCCCTGGACTAAACCAGTATTGACAAAGAAGAATAGGTCTGATGTGTTTATAGCCACGTTTTGTATCTAGCACTGAACTCTGTATAGCTGTGTCATAATATGTTTGTATATGTAAGTAATATGCAGTATACAGTTTTGTTAGATATAGTGGGCCACAGAAGAGTTAAAGTCACGAGTCTTGTCAATGGTTCAGCCAGGAGACATTTACAGGTAAACCCCACTTACCATCGTAAGTCTTTGAAGAAAAAAGAAAATAGTCACAGTTGTTCGTTGGCATCAAATACAGATCTGAAGAACTACTGTCTGTGCTGTGTTAGAGAAGGAAATGTTGCGAGCATACAGACAGGTGCTCTGTAACTGCTGCCAGTATTTACTTTTTTTATTTATTGTATGGTATACAAATGATGTTTTGTTTATTGTAGCCCCAGTGTTTATTTGTAGCAAGTTGTTGATGGTGGGGGCCACCGGAGTCTCATTTTTGGGAACCAACACTTATTATTCCTATTCAGACAGTTCTTGAGAGGAGGGGAATACCACTAATTGAAAAGGAGTTTGAGAAAGATGGATAAACCATCGTAAAACTAGAAGGCAGGAAACCATAACAGTGAGATCAAGGGTCGGGAAGTGCCTGGCAGTGGATTAAAGATGCCAGGGTGAATTCAAGACTCGGCATTGGTATTCGGCGCGCTGACATTTAAAAGCGCTGGCCACAGGCTTTCAAGCAGTGTTTGGGCACCAGCGCGCATTCTTTTACAAATTAAGCACTGGCAACCCCATGTAGAATGTGGAATCTTTTGCATACTACGACGATTTTGCAGAAATAAACAGCTCAAGTCATCACACTTTACCAGGTCAGAGCAGCAGACTATGGCTTCTGCTGCGGCACAACCTTCAGAAAAGAGGTCCATGCAGTGCCTTCCGCATACATGCAGCGCCTTTAGCACCACCCAATCCCCTAAACAGTAGATTGACACTATATCAAGAGCAGGAACAATGATCTGCAAAAATGGCGCATCCACGATACCGCCTACCACTACATCGTCACTTTATTTGTACATAGGACAGTATAGATTCGCTATTCTTAACTCCACATTTACTTACTTGACAATACAAGTAGTAGTCAATATAGTGTAATACATAATTTTTATAGAGTGTTATAACATTTGCAGTATAGGGACCCCGCCTCCTCCTATCAGGTCCGGACTGAAAACCCAAAGCAGCCCAGGCAAGTTTCTCGAACCCGCCACTGGTGAATCGCTGCCTGGCCCCCGGGAGGCTAGAAACTTTTGCTTGCTGCTTTTGTTACTGAGGGCCGATATTGAGGCACTGCCGCAAAACCGACCCCCAACCTTTCAGCCTCCCGGGGAAACACCCGATGCCCCGTACGGCCAGTCCGGCCCTGCCTCCTATACGTCCTGGAAACATATTAAACAGTCTATCGTTACTTATTTGTAGATTGCCCCAGAAAAAGGCTCTTCCTCCAGCTGCAATGGCAACACAACACAATGCTAGAGTTGTATAGGTGGTTCATTATCAGATAGTTACCAACATGAGTGCGTTCTTCCACTGCAGGATCCGTAGGAAAACTCGAGATAACTCGGGCTTCATTCTCCTTGGTTGTGGTGTGAAAAAGATTCCTTTTGTTGAGTCTTACCCAGGTACAGTGCTGAACCTCAGAGTGCACTTAAGAGACACAGAGGTGAATAGTATGACAATACTTTACTTCCTCTTGATAGCAGCAAGGTAAAAACCTTTCTAGTGTTTGATTCCTGGTCATGCACTTTACATGCCATGACCAAATACCTTGAGGAGACTCTTCTAGACCTCCCTGCCTGCTTCAGTCCCTCCTCTTGTATAGGTCTCAAATCACATACCAAGCAACATTTTAACAGCAAACTTGAACCAGCTTTATGCGCTGCCCACAATCCAAAAAGTATACCAACCCATTCCATAGATAGTTAGTCTTCCAATCTTGATTTCGAACGTAATGAAAGTGTAGAGGCAGGGTTCAGGATGGGTATTATTCGTATTTGTATCTTTAACCCCATCGCTGCTGATGACGAGCTCAGCTCGTCATCAGCCACGGGTGGCGTGTGCTGATGACGAGCTGTGCTCGTCATGTAACGCGGAAAACGGAAAACAGCCGCACAGCGCAAAAATCACCGCAGCAGCGATGCGGTTAATAGAATCCAAACCTCCTCTCACAGTGGTGATAGAGATTCTGCATTCTATGGCAGGACAGAAGCCTCTGTTATGACAAGTTTAAAGCATATCCGCCGCATTCTGTGCCACATAAGCTGCTAGCTTATAATAAAAAAGTTTGACAAGTGGTCATAGGGCCAGTCTGCCACTCTCTTAATGTCCTTCATCTCTCCCAAAGCCAGATCGCCCCTTTGCAGAAAAAAGCTGGAAAAGTGGAAACATCAGTCTTTGCTTTTGTTACTATCCACCTTACTAACCTTGTCCAGAATAGCAGAAGAAACACAACCCAAAGGTTTCTTGTGAGAAATTAAAAGCTTTGCAACAGGAGTCTAACAGCAGCTGCCTGTGTTTCGTAACCACTATACATCTAGGTGTAGAAGACAAGGGACCTAATTTAGAGCTTGGCATATGTGGAACATCTGCTAACAATCTGCAGATATCCCGTCCATCCTAATTAGAGAGTGTAGCACCTCTGTGCACTCCAAAGAGGCCTAATGGGACTTTTTGGGGGATGTTTCACATCTGCCAAAGTCAAAACAAGGCCCAAAGTCTTTGTGTGTCTGAAACATAAAACAACACTAAGAGAGATGGCCCATTCACTCAGGTTTTAAGCTCGGACACTGAGACCGTCTGAAAGGAAATGAGGAATAGAACTGACCGAAGTCTTGGCATGTCTGAATGACTGATCCGTGAGCTGGTTTGTAAAGTATCGAGGAGTACAGAAAAGTCATGGGTAGATGCTTGAATTAATCTCAACCACTGATACTTGGGGCTGCATCCCAGTTTATAGTTTTTTGCCCATTATACAACATCTGATAAAGCCTGTCCATATGCAAATCAGTCTTGGATCTGCTCCAATAGGAACGGTCTAGTCCAAACTGCCAAACTAAGCCACCCCTGACCCAAAAACAGAAGCAAACCCAGACTAGTTTCAGCCTGTTTGGGGCTGATCAGTAGGGTGTAGCTTGGTTCCAGTGGCACAGTGAACACGAGACCCACGCCTGGGCATACTGTCGCTCTGAGGAATACAAAATAGTTATGAATGTTTCAACTAATCTCTACCAATGGTAGTTACTCAGGGCTGCATCCCAGTCTTCTGTGTTTTTTAAAAAAAAAATCCGCCCTGGGACTGTGTTTTTTTCATTTTTGTTGTTCCCACTGGGACTGGCTCTGTCTGCAAGGAAGTGACTACTAGAGGCAATTTAAGACTTTGTTACTCCCGAAACAGACTTTAAAGTGATTCACAGCTGTCCCACAAAGCCTTTTTTGTCAAAACTGTGCATCAAGTTAACCAATAAATAGATTGCTGGCAGCAATCCCAATGTGCAGGAGAAGCAAGTGGCGCTGTTGATGTTTTTGATGATGGAACACTCTTGCCTCTGTGTGTGCTTTTGTAAAACTATAATCACTGACTTCTGTTCTAGGGATTTGAAGCGAGATGTGGCTAAGAAACTGGAAAAACTAGAGAAGAGGACACAAAGGGCCATTGCAGAATTAATTAGTAAGTATCTAAGATAGTGCAAACAACTGTCATACAGAGCAGTTGCCCAAGCTGTCGAATCAGACCATAGGGGCTAGAATGTCCTTTTTTGATTACCATGATCGCTTGGCTTTGACAGGGACGAACATGCGCCTTATACAAGAGTTCATTCGTATTGCGGAGGCATGTTTCCAAAGTCTATGTAGTAAAGGCATTCAGTTGGCTCACTGAAGAGTCTGAGTTATGTCTAAGGAGGCTTAATTGTTTTGAAGCTGTTCTAGAATGGTATCAGGGGCTTAACACAAGCCCTTGCAGCCCCTACATTGCTGGGGTCCCCTTCAAGTGGCCCTAATTCGGTCTAAAACGTATAGATTTCTGTGTGATATGGAAGTGTGAGGGACCCTACATCACATTGTGGAGGGTGGGCCGCACATTTTACATTACGCCACTGAATGGTATTCCTCATTTATTACTGATAGAGGCTCATCTATTTTTCGGTGTAAGGCCCATCTCCGTCTGAAAGCTAAGTAATCCTCTTGGAGCCAGTAACCGCTCCGTCTGGATTGCAAGATGGAATATTTCCCTCTGAGCCTTTGACTGCAATGGAAACACTGATTTCTGCATGTTCTTTCCCAAATCACATAGTATAGAGTATTATCGACCAATCCCCTTAGGCTCCCCCTGGAGTTTCTGATACCCCCAATATTGGTAACTCTTGGGAAGGGGAGGACATACCAGGCAGAAATCCACCCAACTCAAATTAGACACCCTAGTCTGTCCCATCTCCTCTTGCCCGCTATGTAATTCTTCCAATCATTGCTCTGAATCTTAACCACCATGAATTAAACTGAGCTGTCACTTGATCGGTTTTCCAAGGTGTTTTTTCCCTCCTTCGGGCAGTACTTCCCATTGTACATCAGAGTTCATCGATAATTGGAATTTCTGTTATAGTGTTGGAAGTTACTCACAAAATTGAAAGTCCGCCCAGGTCCATAAGAAAAAAAATGACCAGTGCTCTTTTTGTATGCCTCTGATTCTCCTGCCATGAGAGTGGCTGTGTCGTGGCCACTGAGCATCACCAGTCTGTCAAGATTCATCCCAATGTCCCCATACACTAACCATGCCTCTGCGACACAGGTGTCCGAAAAGGGGGAGGTTGGATTTCACTACACAACCTTTCCAGTCATGCATCTGTCTTCATTCTAGTTTCAGAACCTGTTTATGTCCTTAACATTTCCACCCACCCAAAAATGCAAGCATGGCATGACACACGCACAAAGGCACTGGTCCCAGCCTGGAAATCTGGAAGTCCTAATCATCGATGCAATATGATGCTAAAAACACAACCCAAACTTAGTCCCATCAGCTATAGACCAAGCTCACAAACTCAGCAGATTGATAGCAGGATGTAAAGTCTTCTTACCCTAATGTGTCTGTGTTTTCCCCACAGGAGAAAGACTCAAAGGGCAGGAGGACGACTTGGCATCAGCAGTTGAGTCCGCGAAGCAGGACGATGGGGATTCTGATTGAAGGGGTGAAAAGATGTAAATAGCTATCCGAGTCCTTGTTGGATCTGTCACATGATTGGAAAGCGCTCTACTAGCCAATTTCTATCCGCAGTCTGCCATGCCTTGGATACAGCGAATCATGGTGTCCTTACCACGAACAACCTTTTCTAAAGTAGGACCATGTGGCCTAATCTCTTCAAGCCTTCTTTTTTCAAAATCTCTTTTAGTTACAATAGTTGTATCTTTGTAAGACTACAGATTGTTTTCTACTTTAGAATTTTTGAAATTTGCAAAGATGTAGAGATGCAGCAATTTCATTCGAGAGCGCGAATTGATGGACTGCGGCTCGTCCCCAATACTTCTGTATTTAAGATACTGGTCTTGCTCTTGAAACTCAACGCAAAGTAACACTGGCGTTCATGAAGCTGTTACCCCAACACATCGTGGTGCTGCAAGAGAGGAAGTCTGGAACAGCACCCTGTGGGGGATGGGGAGGAAGAAATCCTACATACTGGCTTGTCGAGGAGGTTAGTGGGTTTGAAGATACAGTGACATCTGGCTGACCCTACCATAGACTTGTTCGTCTTTTAAGAGGCATCGGCCTGTGGTGGACCCCTCATGATCCCTCTTTGTCCATTCCTTCTCTTTGTGTGGCATTCATTAAGTTCCCTCAGTTTGAGCTCTCCCACCCCTTTGGTAGTTCGATACCTGGGAGCACTTTGTCACTGCATTGTGTGGTCGGTGATCACTGTGATAGCGAAGATGCCTGGTGTACGTCTTTTGTACAGTTGAAATCCCGTATTTTGCCATTTACTTCTGATTGTCTTTTCTTTTTTGTTTTTAAATAAAATGTTCATTCATGACAATAGTGTTGGGTTCCTGATTGCTTGAATGTCCGGTGATGCCTTGCTTGTTGTCCATTGCTTTTTAGTGAGACCACGAGTCCTGATACTGGGATCTTCTTCAATCCAGAGAGGAGGGAGGTATTCATTGCTAGTATCCTTGAAGATTACTGCTATTAAGATGATTTATTTTTAAAACTGAGAATAGTCTTCCTGTTTACATGAACTCCTTTATCCACATAAAATCTGGGTTGTGTTATACGGACCCGTCCACTCTATGAAGAGGCTAGGAATGATTGCACTCTTGAAAAAACACACTCGGACCCAAGATATTCCAGGGAGACTCGACTTTCATTGACTGCACTAATAAACCTGCAGTTGCGTCCCTCACCACTCATGCCCTCTAATCGGTTGTTCCAGACAACACAGTGAAGGCCTTTGGGTCCACATAGTGGATGCCTGGGGGTCATTCGGCTTTTGATCCAGTGATGCCTTGGTCAGACTTTGCCTTCAGCCTCTCGACCGCATCCGCACTTGTCTTGTCCCTTCCTATAGACTTCTGCCAGATCAGATCGTCCAAAAGGAGTGCTTCAGCCAATCTTCACCAGAATAGTGACCTCACCGTCCTTTCCAGTATCAACAGCGGAGAAAGGGTGGCACAAGTCCTTGTTCTGTCTGCCATGCATCACACAGCCCCTTGGCGGAAGCACTGCAGGCAGACTCACCCCTCCCTAAACCTTATTTCCAATTGGTCCTCGGTCTATGCGCTCCTTCTTCGGACACTATCTGCAGATCAATATCTGCACTGCCTCACAAAGGAGGCAACGCGACACTCCTATCCTGGTTCTGGATGCTAGCACTCACACAACATGAATGAGAAGACATAACAGACAAGCCTGAGGATCCACAATGCTCGTCCCTTTTAGTAAAACCCTTCTCCATTCTCCCGCTCAGTGCTGCAAACAAATGCAAAATGACGCAAGTCCACCAGTCCACTTGCAGTTTAATATCACTGGTATCCAACACACCTTTGATATATTTCATATCTGCCCTTAAAAATTCTTTAGACTGTATCCAGAAGGTAAGTGATTCTTTTATTCGCTCTTTTTTTAATTATCTTAGTGAAAAAGTACTTTATTCGACCATAGGCCATTAAAGTAACACGATAAAACCGTTTCAAACATAATACATTGATTTCATAAAACGACACTGCAAATGACATTTAAAATATTAAATAAGAATGTTCCAAGCTCGGCCTGATTGCACAGAAGACAATCCACAAGCGCAAACTATAGACAAAAACCTATGGTCCACAGTGCCTAAAGGCAAGGTTCATCCATATCATAATGTAAGTAGTAGCGTAAGCTAAATGCAGTCTCAGACCAAATAAACAATTAACAATGAAAAGGAGTACACCAATACATTCATTAGTAGACATATTAACAGGCGGGGTCAAATTCATGGACTATTTGGCTAAAATATAACTACATGAACATAACATAATCCGGCAGATGGCAACAATGGCTCCCTCACTGAAGCACTAGTGAATGCACTGTCCTGGACCGCCACCGTATTAGATAAAGTGCAATGAGCTATTACTTAGGCAAAAGGCCTAGTTACATCCTGATCCCACCCACTACTGCAATAACTAAAATGCAGCACTCAAATGTTAAAGTGGAAGATCAAGTTGCAGCCGCTGCCAATAGGAAACTGCTTATACAAAAAGATTGTCAGTTTACTCGTGTCGGAGGTCAAGATTTGGAAAGCAAGTTGAAAGTGACGAAACCACAAACTCTGACAGTAGGGTTTCAGCCATTTTGACCGTGCTACGGAATACAGTGGACAACAAAATAAGATATGTTCTATTCTGCCTGAACAAATGGAACATGATCACTTGTGACGCGCCCCAAGTCTCATCTTGTTCCATCAATGACTTAGCTGTTCACCGCTAGAAAGAGGACCCTAAATTTAATAAAAAGCGTCATCGCCTACTGCGGAATGAGCTCGTCAAGATAGGGTTCAAACTGAGGAGCAAATTTTATGGACGGAAACCTCCCAATAAGGCTATCGCTGACAGCTTTCTCAATTTTTCTTGTTTATAATCAATAGTACATTGTGTATCCAATTTTAAATGTTCATGCTCATTTTCATATTAGGAGGGTGGTAATCATGGTCTCGAACAGATGTACACTCATTAACCTTGCTATCATAACATGGTACTGTGAGCAGCATACATAATGTAAGCATCTAAATTGGCCTAAGTAGGCGTGCCCCATTGTTTTATACCCAAAGGACATATTAAAACAATACCAATACTAATAGTACTAATACCAATAATAATATTAGGGATAAAGTACCCCCTGCCGTACATTATAAGGGTATTGCAAGTCGCAGAGGAGTTCCACATCCATATAGAGGAACAAAGGTGAAGGCAGCAAGCACAGTGACATCAGAACTCGACTGCAATAACTTATTACAGTCGACTTCTAACTTCTTTATAATCTGAGACTGAGTGCATCACTAGTAGCCGATTATAAAGAAATTAGAGACGGACATTTATTTAGGAAGTGCAGAATCTAATGCACTTTAATAGTAATAATGACACAATACTAATAATAATAGAAAGATCACGGCTGGAGGAAGATCCTTCTCCTAGCTTGCAGCAAAGGCCTGGAACACCCTGCTTCTCCACCTCAGGCAATCACTGTCACTGCCTCAATTCAGGAAGGACCTTAAGACCTGGCTCTTCGGCTGAAGCACAGCGCTTCAACGGAGCTACAGCACCCCGCCAGTGCCTTGAGACCCTTACGGGTAAGTAGTCACTCTCTACAAGACACTGATTGATTGATTGAATAATAATGAGGTATAGGTGGCCCTTAAGGGCATTGATAAACCACTAGCACCGAACGTTTGGGAGGAAAACCCTTTTATCTGAGGCTATGCTTCCATCTATAGGATCTCGCAACAGAGATTTCTTTTGCACTTACCATATTGACCAGTGAGTGAGCACGTATGAACAAATATACATCTGAACCTAATATCAGAGGACAATTTGAGATAATATGCATTGAATAGATTTGGAAAAGAAGGCTGGGAGTATCATCCTCTATATTGCAATATGTATTAGGGATCATCATAGCAACCTAGGTAGCATTGTCTGCCTGAACCCCGAGTAAATATATTGGGTGGGGCATAGTTAACTATATAATGAAAGGTTGGTCATTTGGAAGTCACATCTTTAACTCCTTCGCTGCGGCGGCTATTCCGCCGCATCGCTAACGGTCGCGGGCAGGCGCGCAGCTCTCCCGCGCTGGTGACAGAACCGTTCCGTCACGGCTCGCGGGTGAGCTGTGCTTGTGACGGAACAGTTCCGTCACGGCCCCGCCCGCTTAATTAAACCTGCCGCGCAGGCGCGAAATCAAAAGCGCGCAGGCGCGGCGGCCGGGCCGTGACGGAACCGTTCCGTCACCAGCACAGCCCACCCGAGGGGCGTGACGGAACGGTTCCGTCAGCAGCATCGAAGGAGTTAATTGCCAGACTGTGTTATGTGGCCTATGTGCTGAGTGTTCATCACAGCTTTGGCAAAGGTTGAGTTCCCGGATGGGATGATGGTATTCTAGTAATAAGAGATGGGGGAGGTGTAGGATGAGTATGCATTAGTTACCCTATCTGTTCTGTTGAATGGTGGCAGAATGTCCCTTTAGGGTGTATCCCCTCCCTGCTCAAGAAACTGGGACCAAATGGCCCAGGATTTTCTATGTTGTCCTGCAATTTAGTTGCGTTGTTCTTACAAGGCCAATTTATACATTTCAGTGAGCCACTCATGTGTGGGCAATCAGAATGATCGCCAGTGCTACACCATGGTCATGGCCATCGTCACCAGTCTGCGATTATAACCGGTGTTCTCGAACAGGTTACCTGTATTGTGTAACATGACTAGATATGAATGGTTCTGGATTGTACTAGACAAACCCACTATACTGACCAATGTTCAAAATGCGACACACTTTCTGTTTATTAAAGAACAGCGATAGGTGTTTAGATTGAGAAGTCATAGTGATGGTCTCAATGATGACATTCTATGGACCATTTTGCCTTAGACAGTCCACATCAGTGATATGGGACTTAACTTTGGTCTGACAGATGTCAAAGGTCATGAAAAGGTGAACTACTTAAGATACTACTGTTCACTCAATACTGTATCAAGGACCTCCGAATAGAAGTATAAGACCCTGATTAACATAACACATTTAAACGGTAGGTGAGAATATTCATGTTCTGGTTGGCAAAACGTAATTTTCAATCAAAAACATTTTCTGTATAAGAACATTTTTTTTTAACTAATTTGGGGATTATTTTTTGTGTATGCAATTTACCCCTTGGTTGCTTTGCCACACTTCATATACATCTTGTGACTTTCTTCTGTTGACCCGTTGCCGGTATGAAGCAACAACATAGAACATAGTTTCGAATTTAAAAATGAGAAAGACGAGCTTGCATAAGTGGATTGTGTAGGGTAAAACCATATTTCCCAGCGACCTATGGTCTCACTGTATGAGCTGGCATGTCGCTCTGACGATGTGTTACCTTCATTTACCCATGTGAATGAAACCTTTTCATGATCTCTTTGACCACCCGTTTATATCTTAAGTCTAATGTTTTGTCCAACGGATTCAAGTGTTTTGATTTTTTTCTGCTGACTCACTATCGATATGGAGCACTATTATACATGTATTATTAAATATCTTTTAGAATGCACTATCCATAATAGTTCACACGAGCACTAGTAAACCGCAAAGGAAAAATCACATTTCCTAGCCGCCAAGTTAAACTTACGCGACTAGCCGTCGCTTGTGCTGGCACCCCTCCTGTTTTGCCAACCCCTCCCAGGAGGCAAGTAGTCCCACCCGCCTCCCCTGCTTTTAAACTGTGTCCATCTTCCATTCAAATCACACCAATGACAACGTGCTTTAGTGCCATAAAAGGTACAGTTTATTTCACATAACATGGTTACACATTTTAAAAAACCTCATGGTCATTCCAATTGTCATTTTACTATCCATGTTAACACATTTCATTGTCTCTACAATTCCTTCGTACATTTTGGTCATTATGTGGTCCCAGCCAACTCGATATATAGGGTGGGGGCACCTGTCTGGGCCTCCACTTCACGAGTTTAGGCTTCAACTTGCTACTGACCTGGAGGGTGTCCGCCAGGACCTGCCCGGGCTGCAAGTGCCGTCCTGCCTGCCCTGGACCCCTTCATGGGCCCTCCCTGCTCTCAGGGGTCCTTGCAGTGTTGCATCCCAACGTCTTTGTTTGAGCATCTACTCTGAGGCTGAGTCCTTCCATCTTGCTCCCTCTGTACCCCTGCGGTTAGGCATCCCGAAGGCCCTGCGGGAGCATCACATCTACTTTTTCTATGGCGCACGCCCCCTAGTCCAACCAGTCGTTGATGGAATTACCTTTGGGGTGGGACAAGTGATATATCAACCTGAATTTGCCTGCCTCTTTTTGGGCACCACGCCGAGCAAAAAACACTGGCATATATAAGTATGTTTTCACTGTATTTTTTCACAAGAATAAACTCCTGTTTCAATAATAATAACTCATGAAACTTTACAGACAATACTTATATTTACCATTTCCGGGTAAACTTGATGGCTCCATATTATGCCTGACATCTTTTCCATTTAACGCTCTAGTCTTTATCTCACGCAGCGAGGACACGTACATCCTCGCGATGCTCTTAGTAGGCAGACGTGATGGGCACAGGCAAGACGAGGTTCCCGAGCAGATGCCAAGTAGGTTTCAGAAGCAAAGTGGGGTCTTGATAAGGTGAGGTTTTGCTGCCTACAATTCCATTTGAGCAAACGCCACCTGCACATCGATAATCAAGCGTTTATCTTTAACCTATAGCCTACAAATTTTTAACATGATCTCTCTAACAGAGTGAGACTACAGACCAAACTTTGCCGGAGAAACCATGAAGCGAAGGCTTTATACCCAATATGTACGTGTTAGTCCTTCGTTCTCTGTCTGGGTGGACCACTGTCATGAATACTACAATAGTCAAGAAATAGTATTACTTACCACATCCGGGGAAACTCACTAGATGTGCCACTGGTAGCCGGTTTGTTTCTTCACCCAGAAGGTGTGCACAGGATAAATTGAACATCAGAACCGCTCATTGATAGCGGTGATCACGACATGGGAAAGTTTAATTATTGTTCTTCTCTTTGTTTTTTTCAGAATCAATAAGAATACAAGTTCAGGTGGTATCCAGTATATATGCACCGACCTAAAAAGTACCTACAAAGTATGTAGTGTTGAATGTTGTGATTAGTATACAACAGCAGGAGTGGAACTAGGTATTAGACACCGGATATGATAGGTCCCGAAGAATAGCGGAGAGTGGTAGGCTAGAAACAAGTCGACCCTTAGGAATTTGATACATTAATTCCATGAGTCCTAATCTTTCCCCTGTTTTTAACCATACTGACTTAGGGATTGGAATAAAGTAGTCATTACCCACCAGCCAGCCATTTGTAAATTGCGTCCTTTCCATCACTCTTCCCTCGCAGATCAACCTGTCTCTCATAGTCGAAAAATAGTGCTCCCGCGTAGTTCGTCTGGTCACAGCACGCCTCGTTCCGCAGTGGAACGGGATGGACATTATGATGAAGCATACCACCAAGGGGCAACCCTGGTGGGTGAGGGCTTTGCGGAAAACTTTATTTTCCACTGAGAAGGAAGTAGAACGTTCTGAAAGTAAGGTTGGGTGCCTTTTTTCTGTGTTATGGCCTTAATTGCAAGACACCTTGAGCAGAGGAGAGATCACTGCTTGTGACTGAGAGGAAGAAAAGCACATTCATACAAACACACAACTGGTTTGGCATATAAGATTTGTGGTACAGGGTGTAGTGGTAAGCTCAGCTTTGAGACACACTTCTGTAGCTGTCCTAGGTTTCCATATTCTTTGTCTCCCACCTGCGCCCCCACAGACATGAAGCAATCACTCCCTCTCAGAAGTGCTGGTACACACTTTTTAGAGAACCTGTTTGCTCCTGAGAAGTGCCGGTACTCTCCCTTTAAATGTGTTGCAGCAGTGCTAAGAAGTGCAGGTCCTCTTCCTTTCAAATTAAAGAAGTGCAGGTACTTAGTACAGGACAATACCAGTCCATTCAAAGCACTGCTTATAACTGGTGTCTCCGTTCACTGACTCAAAGCCGCTATGTGCCCTTTCGTCCGCTTTGGTGCCTTGCACTAGACAAATAATTTTGAAGCAGCCATGGATAGGCCTGTAACATGCATAGAATGCCAGCACTCCAACAAGTGTCACAGACCTAGTGATCCTTTCTCACTGCACTTCCCTCGACACGTGCCACGTTTTCACACTCCCATACCAGTCCTAGATCCAATGATTCCAGCACCGGCCAGTGGGAAGAATCCATCTCGCACTTTAAACAATTCCACAGGCTGTTTGTTGCCTCATGAAAATTCACACCAGTGAACTCTGTGTTTGAAGTGGGGTGATCTATTTATTCACAATCTTTTTTAGTTACTAAAAC
This sequence comes from Lissotriton vulgaris, assembly GCF_964263255.1. Lineage (NCBI taxonomy): Eukaryota > Metazoa > Chordata > Amphibia > Caudata > Salamandridae > Lissotriton > Lissotriton vulgaris. The sequence goes on along the minus strand of NC_141698.1, from coordinate 271,700,878 downwards.
AGGTCACCTACTAAAAAACACAACCGTCCCTGAACGGTTAATACCTTCCTTGAGGTGCCTCTCACTGAAAGGACGGGGGAGGATGTGGCTGCACTGTGAAGACAAGTGCGAGTCAGTCATGTAAAGAACAACCCTTCTCGCCCGGGTGCCTACTACCTGATAGATATGAAAATTTGTGCATTTGGTTAATCAGTAAATCTTTAGGCTGCCTGGGAGAAGCTATATAACTTAAATTGTTGGACTCGCTTGAAGCTTCATGTTGACAAAGATGTATTCTTTTTGAGAGGCAATGTAAGGGTGTTGGGCAGCTGAGTTCTGGGTTGCCTCATGAATAGAAACATAAAACAAGGTTTGCCATAGATGAAGTCTAACTGCATCTTACTAAAAACATATACATGCTGGGAGCACTTATGTTAACAAATGCTAAACCTTTTTGCACAATTTGCAGCAGCCTATCTTATACTGTGTAGTACAGTTTTAAAACAATGAGTTGCATATTTGCAGTGCTTTTAGTCGCAGGTTAGGACCTCGTAGCACTATAAATACATGACACTACTTCCAACTGCACCAAGCAAGATTCATTTCTCAGACTGTCTAGTTAAACACAGACATCTGCAGTGATAGCATTACAAATCTGAGCTTTCATAAGGTAATAGAATGCATTTTCCAAAGGTTGCATTCACTTTTTTCAATATATGGTTTGTTTATGTTTTATTTTGTATATGTTTGCTTTAAGGTGAAAGGTCAACAAATTATATGCAGAATATTTTGTTGTAGCCTCATCTGTGGCCTTGTCCCCATACACATTATCCCTGTCTCATTGCACTCAGTATCACAGATCAAATATCATTTTTTTAGGTCGAGCCTGGGCAGCGCATGCACTGCTCTGAGAGCCATGCTGTATTGGAGTATGGAATAGAAGCCCCGCAATCTCTCCACCCATATTTGTCATTGGCTTGTGACATTGTCCTTCCTAAATAGTGGCTTCTGATTCATTAGTACCGCCTTGTCTTCTTTCTTAACCTCCCATGAGGACTGGTCCTTTTACTTCGGTTGTTACACCGTGAGTCTTTTTTTAGTCTGTAAGCACTATTTTCTTTCAATTGTTTCTCCTACTGCAAGCACAACATGCTTTCCTGCAACATTCAGTGCGCTGTGCGCGCTTTCACTTCCTAAGCAGCCGGGAACAATTGCGGCCGCTTCTTTGAATAGGTCTCGCATTTACAAGAGTTTGAGCTATTGGCATTGTACATGACAATGCCTTTTATTTATTTATTTGTTAATTATCAAATAAAAGGCATTGTCATTTACAATGCCAATAGCTTACACTCTGGCAAATGTGAAACCTATTGCATTGCAAATGTTTGTCTACTACTGCGTCCTACATGCATTTCCAAAGCAAACTCAAGTCTTGCTCAGCCAACCGCACCTGAGCCTCACTGAAGAAGCTAGCTATGCAACCTAGAATAGGGCCTTGAGTGATGATCACCCCACTGTATGGTGCTGAATTTTGGGGTTACACTGACAACTGCAGGCTCCGAATACAGAGATTCCTTGAGTGACCATGAATTTGGATCACGCCATGGAGATCCCTTGGTTATTATTTGTACTTGACTGGTGCAAAAAAATGGGTTTGACAGAATGCTAGATTTGCCTGAATCACTTTGTAGGGTGGATACACTTATTTTAAAATCGACCCATTGGTCCCTAGTGTGGCAAGAGACAACTAGAGGCTCTCTGGGCACCCTTACCAAGCAGTTCTTGGTACTTAAATCTATTCCAGCTTTTGAAAACTATATGGACCTTATTACGCCACCACTGGCCAAGAGCTTGTTTATCAGATTTAGAATAGGTTGTTTGCCACTTTGATCGTTCAGCAAAAATTGGAATAATAACGCTTTGCCCGATTCATGCCCAGTTTGTGGCATGAATTCTGAGACCCTTGGTCATGTGATGTTTGAATGTCTTGAATATCGTGGTGCGCACAGAAAATGGTTGTCCCTGATCTTTTTGTCCTTGGGATTACTACATTTCACGGTGGCGAAAAGAATATTATTAACTGATGCATCTGGTCCTGGCATTTATTCTGTGAGCCAGTTCTTGTTTAACACCTAGATTAAGCGGGAGAAGTTTTTGAAAGTATTGTAAATTCTAGTAGGTAGTCTCAGTGCATGGGTTGTTTTGAGGAAACAATTTTAAGTTGTATGCGTCCTGTCTACATGTTTTCTAGTTATTACTTATTGGCTATTTCTCTCTAAAAACGCTTTTCTGAACATTGCACTTTTTAATACATAACAAATTGTATCCATTGGGAACAATTTTTTGCAGTAATAAGATTATAACTTGAGGGATTATTTTGATAGTTCAAGAGCAACATCAGTAATTCAATCATATTGTGTGGGGTTGCTAGGGCCAAGTTTTATGATTACATTTTATTCACTATATTTATATAGCAAGTTACTGACTGAAGCAAAATTTGTTATATGTAATATATGGACATTTTGTTCCTGTGATGGTTTGAAATCGAAAAAAATATCCTGATGATGACAGCCCCGCCAGCCCGACAAGGCTAGGTGTGTGTGCTGGGGTTCAAGCTGAGTCCCCGCTCTGCCCCCAGTTCTCCCTCACTGCATGTCATCCTTTAGCTGATGTCCCTCAGGTAAATGTCTATGTTAGAGAAAGGCTTGATGAGAGGTCTGGCTGTAGTATTGTGAAGCAGCCTTGCTTATTCTCTCGCGGGGACCCTGCTTAGTATTTTTTGCACACTGTTCCAGGATTTCTAAACGGTGCTTTAAATGGAAATATAGAAATACCGGTACTTCCCCAATAAATGCATTGCTGCAGTCTCAGAGGACAGGTACTCTCTCTTTCAAAATAAAGAAATTAAGGTACACCATACCAGACAGCCCCTGCCCATTTAAAACACTGTTTCTAGTTCTCACTGGCTACCTGTATCGTGTGCAGATCTGTGGGTTTATCTCCAGTCGCCGCTGACTGGACCCAAGAGACCTTTACAGTGGTTATCGCTAAACGGTGCTTCCCAACGTCGTACGTGCCATACCCTGGTTATCTAAAGTCTAAATAGCATTTACTATAGCTGCACTTCATTGGCACACAGAATACCTACTGTCATACAGTACCAATTTTCGGCCGCAACAGGGGTGAGGGGGCGATTATATAGAGCATCTGCCATCAGTGGCGGCTGGTGATATTTGAAAGTGATGGGGTGTAAAAGTTGGGTATGACTTTTATGTAGTGAGCGATGCGACAAGCTTAATGGGCAAACGTTAGGTCCAGTAAGGGTCATTCTTCCGAGAAAAAAATTGAAAAAGATTAGCAAATGGTGCATTTTAAACTAAAATAAATGTAGTGATAAAGCAAGGCTTAAAAAGCAGTGCGAACGTATAGCCTTGAAATAGTAAACACATTAAAAACTGCCCCATATCTTACATCAGTAATATGGTCAACAGTTATTGTAATGTGCACATTGTACAGCTTGACAACTTCATCCCTTTAAAGTGTGTGCTTGCTCAGTGTCTTGCACTGCATATGTGTGAAAAGCGGACTTGGTATATGGTGTACACTTTTGTAAGTGGGCACCTAGGCAATCCAGACAACCCTTATGGTGATTTTAGTGGTCTTAGACAACCAGAAAGATCTCTAAGTTGAAGCTGTGGAGAGCAGGCTTCAGGCTTAGTCCAGAAGGTGTGTAAAGCAGCTTTTTGTCTTATAGGTATAGATTAAGTGAAAAAGAACCACACATTGTATTTATAAAAATGTCTTTATTATAAGACACTCACTAAAACATACAGATATCTTCTAGCCGGAGATATAAACAATGCACACAATTTTTTTCAATTGAATCAGGTAAGTAGCATATAATACACAGTGGTCACCAGGGAGAGACCAAACCATATACTAAAATAGTGGTATTCGAACCACGACTCGAGTCAAGACTATACCCAGAAGACGTAGAAGTGCCGGGGACCCAATGAACCACCCAAGGTAAGTAACCAGGCGCCCTACGGAGGATGTGTGCAGAGTGGGAACACGACCATGGGATCAATGCAAGTTAATGGGTAAGTCGTAGTTGCAATTTTAAAGACTGAGCCTTCCCAGTGGACCCTGAAGAAACCCAGAGGAAGATAGAAGGTTGCAGAGCCCCCCCTCCCCTATGGATGCCCTAGGAAAAAGGAAAAAACAGGATACCTACACCAGGAAAGCCGGGTGCATAGGTGTTAAGTGGCGTTGGAAAACGCCGTCAAACTCCATGGAGGACTTCAGGAAGATGGCGCTGCTGGGAAAAGTGAAAGTGTCTGGTGGAACCCAAAGGTGGATTCAAGTTCAGAAGTACCTGCAAGCAGAGGGGACTGAGTCTATACCACTCAGGAATGACCAGGAGGCATGGAAGACGAATGCCCACTGATGTCAAGTGCTGCAGGAGAGATGACGGGGACCTTGGAGCTGCAGCTGTGAGGACAAGGAGACACTGTGGAAGACCAGGAGCTGTTCACGAGCTGTCTCACATCAGATGCCGAGAGTTATGGGGTTGGTGTCCGTCTGGAGCACCAACAAGCCTTGGCAACTGCAAACAACATGGAAAGTGAAGAAGGTGTATTGTCGGGACGAGCAAGGTCCAGGTGACTCACCACAAGCAGGGGAGTCAGGGCAGGCCCGAGCAATCAGGGGAGCCAAAGAATTCAAACAGGCACTGGAGTTGCAAGAGGACCTCAAGCAACTCACCAAAGATGCCGGCTCACGGTGCAAGTGATCTGGTGAGGACGAAGATCTTGGTCACAGGAGATGCTTGAGGTTGAGGCTACTTGGGACCCGAAGAGTTTGGTGGAAGGAAGCCAACAAGCCTTTGCAACAGCAAGTAGACGCTGTGCACAGGGATTTGAATCCTGCGTCTCCGACATGGGATACTGGCCTCAAACTTGGTGAGAGAACAGGGCTGACCTTGAGGGATGTGAAGAACCACCACCTGTGTTGCTGAGCCTTTTGGAGTCCGTGGGAGCCCAGGATCAGTAGACTGGTCAGCTTAGTTGCGGTGCCTGCATATGCAGGGAAGTGACTCCTTCCTTCAGGTGTCTTGGATGCCCACAGGCTTGGAAGGTTCCTGTATGGTGCACAGGCACGGACGTTGCAGCAGACGAGCAGGGCAACGAGATCAGGAGCAGGAGGACTCTTCCCAGTTGCAGCCTTGATGCCCAGAGTGATGTCCAGCAAAGTCCAAAGGGCCCAGCCAGTTAAAGAAGTGGTGAATGAAATTAATCTTGTCCCATGATGAATCTAGGGACCCACCCTTAGGTAAGTCCTTACGTACCCTAATAAAAGGGTTGGGACGATTTAGGCTTCCCTCCCAGGGGAGGGGTTGGACAGTGGGGAGGATAATCTCATGTCCTTTGCACAGTTTCGCTCCAGAGCGGGAGCTGACAGCTCTCTGAGCTGGTTGTACTGGACTATGCAAGGAGGGCACCAAGTGTGCAAGCACTCCCGCCAGGCCCCAATACACTAAACCCTGTCTGGGAGGTGGTCACACCTCCCTGTGACAGGATACCAATTGTTCAGCCTTCCCCTACTCGAGCTTGGCTAAGCAGCAGGAGGGCAGAATCGTGTCTCTGATCCGCAGCAGCCATGTTGTGCTGTCCGGGTCTAGAAGACTGGTACCGGGAGCACAGAGGGCCTCCCGGAGGAGCTTTACAGTGCATGGAACATGTTTGATACCAAACATGGTGGGATTCGTTTCGGGATGGTCATCGCTTAATGATGCGGTGCCCCTCTTATGTAATATGGCTGTCTCACTTACAACCCAGGAGAATGAACTCCATAGGTTGTAGGGGTCTCCTGCTCATTCACACTTAGAACCGAGCACCCTGCCTTCAGGATTGAAAGGCCTGCTCTAGCGGTGACTTGTAGGTTTCAAGTGCAGTGACCTTAGATATAGGAAAACCTAAAGCTTTCATAAGTGGTGCTAGCACCAGCTGACACAGGCTGCAATGGCAGGCCTGTTGTTACACATTGAGTGGTCTCCCAATGGTTCATATGGTAATACATGCTTCAGCCCATGGGGACCCCTGGTGTGCCTATGCCCTGGGTACTTAGTACCATATACTAGGGACTGATGAGAGTACACCATTGTCCAATCTGGGATGTACCCAAGTACTTACCTTTCCAATTTAGGGGAGAAACCAGAGTCTTGGCTCCTGATTAGCAGGATCCCAGTAAGACTAGTCAGAAACAGCATTACATCAAGCTAAAAGAAAACAAGATACTTACCTCTAACTTTGGTTCCCCAGTATTGGTAACTTTCATAGATTCCCATGCTTTGTATCATTCCCCGTCGTCGGAATGGGAGCCTCGGTAAATAGAAAATACCTTAGTAATAAGCACAAAGTGAAAAAATAGGCCTAGGCCTCATCTCATTTTGTAGCTTATCCACCTCTTTTTGTAAAAGAGACCAAATTCTTGCAGTAGCCAATCAGAGCAGCCTCACCCCATAGAACCTTCCTGAGAGAAACTCAGAGCCTCAGATTTTCGTAGCCGTTGTGAACAGCAACATCATAAGACAATAAGGCTGAGCTTTCCCAGGGGAGGCGGTGGGCGCATAGGAAGCTATGAAAGTTACCAATACTGGGGAACCAAAGTTACAGGTAAGTAACTTGTTTTCTTGCCCCACTATTGGAACTTTCATAGATTCCCATGCTTTGTATCAGAATAACTAGCAGTAAATAGAAAAGCATATTTTGTAATATGTGCACCTGAAAATGTCATACATAATTCTGATAAGAAAAACCAGATACACATTCGCATCATAAAGCAAAATAATAACAAGAAATACAAAATATGCAAACAGGAAGGCGGGATAGAAGGAAAGCTCACCGACTTATTGGAAAAGGTTCCTCAAAACCGCCTGGCCCACTGCCGCATCCTCTTTCACAGAAGAATCCAAGCAGTAGTGGCGAGTGAAGGTGTGGACACTGCTCCATGTCGCTGCTCTACATATGTCCTTGATCGGGACACCTGCGAATAGAGCCGCCGATGAAGCCATTGATCTCGTAGAATGAGCACGAACTGCTCGTTGAAGTGGTTTTCCCGCTGCTTGATGGCAAAAATGTATAGCACTGGAAATCCAGCGGGAAATGCAGGGTTTAGAAACTGGACACCCCTTTCGAGGAGCGCTGAATGAAACAAAAAGCTGGGAAGACTTTCTGAACTGTCTTGTGCGCTCCAAGTAGAATTTAAGACATCTGTGAATGTCCAAAGAGTGCAAAGCCCTCTCAGCTGGTGTGGAAGGCTGCGGAAAGAAAGATTTTAAGACCACCGGCTCATTCAGATGAAATTCTGAGGGTACCTTCGGAATTAATTTAGGATTTGTCCGTAGGATGAGAACATTATTTTTGAACTGTAGAAAAGGTTCCTCAATTGTGAAAGCCTGGAGCTCACTAACTCTTCTAGCCGATGTCAGGGCCAAGAGAAGAGCTAGTTTCCACGAGAGAAACTTAAGGTCAGCCTTATGAATAGGCTCAAATGGGGCCTTCATAAGATACGACAAGACTAAATTCAGATGCCAGGTTGGTGGTGGAGGCCGGACTGGTGGAAAGACCCTGAATAAACCTTTCAGGAATTGCTTGATAATCCTTGCCGAACACAGGGAAGGGCCTGATGATGAACGTCTGAATCTAGAAATGGCCGCTAGATGTACCTTTACAGAAGAAGGAGCCAATCCAGATTTCGCCAGAGAAAGGATGTAAGGTAAGAGTTGGTGCGGCGCAGAAGTATATGGATGTAGACCTTCTTTCCGACACCAAAAACAGAATCTCTTCCAGTTAGCCCGATAGGTCTTGTTGGTATTAGGCGCTCGGGCCTGGGCCAAAATGTCTTTACATTCTCCTGAGAGATTTAAACCCTGGAACTCTCTGAACTCAGGAGCCAAGCTGTCAATCGTAGAGACTTCAAGTCCGGATGTAGAACCTGTCCCTGAGCCATTGTCAACAGTGTTGGAACAGGATGTAGGAGAATTGGCTGATCCTGGGAGAGGAGGAGAAGTTCCGTGTACCAAAACTGTCTGGGCCATGCTGGTGCGATCAGAATCATCCTGCACGGCTCTACCTTGAGCTTGCGGATCAGTCTCGGAATCAGCGGAATGGGAGGAAGATCTCGTTCCGCCTTGCTTGTTTATGTAGTGCATGGCTGTGGTGTTGTCTGTACGAACCAGCACTGCACGGTTGCGGATTTGTGGAAGGAAGGCTTGTAAGGCCAGAGGAATGGAGATAAGTTCCAGTAGATTGATGTGGAACTTGACTTGGACTGGGCTCCAATGGCCACTGACCTTCAGTTCTTGGAGGACCGCTCCCCATCCTTCCATGGAAGCATCTGTCGTCAAAACCATGGGAGATGGTGGAAGTTGGAACGGTAAACCTCTGGAAAGATTCTTTCAGCAACCACCAGCTGCTTGCCTTCCTCATCTCCGGAGTAATGACAATCCTGTTGTCGAAGGAACCTGTGACTTGACGCCATTGTTTGTCCAACTGTTCCTGCAGTGGACGCATTCGCAGCCTGCAGTGTGGAACCAATGGTATGCAGGATGAAATCGATCCGAGAAGCGATTTGTACTTGCGAACTGACAGAAAATTCAGTGTCTGAAGAAGGCGGGCTGAAAAAATCAGCTTGTTCTGGCGCTCTTCCGGAGGAAAAGCCAGGCAGCACTCTGTGTCCAGGATAGCCCCTAGAAACTTCGCTGTCTTGGAGGGGCGTAAAACAGATTTTTCTCTGTTGAGCCGAAGAACCAGTTGCTCGAACAGTTGTCTGCAGGTCCTGACTGCCTTGGACGCCTCTTGGAAAGAATGAGCCTTCAGCAGCCAATCGTCCAGATATGGAAAGACCTCTAAAGACTGTCTCCTGAGAAAGGCTGCCACCGGAGATAGTACCTTTGTAAAAATCCGTGGAGCGGATCGGAGACCAAAAGGCAGTACTTTGAATTGAAAGTGGCTCTTGCCTACTGTAAACCGAAGGTATTGCCTGTGAGCTGGATGAATGGTTACGTGGAAGTAAGCGTCTTCCAAATCTAGGGTCGCCATGTAGTCCCCTGAATTGAGAAGGCGGAGGATGTCCTGAAGAGTGATCATCCTGAAGGATAACTTGATGAGATAAGTGTTGCGCTGCCGCAGATCTAAAATCGGACGCCACTTGTCCCTCGTCTTCCGAACCAGGAAGAACCTGGAATAGAACCCTTTCCCCTTTTGGGAGAGGGGTACAGGTTCTATTGCCCCCTTGGTGAAGAGTTGGTGGGCCTCGAGATGAAGGAGTTTGAGATGTTTGGGTGGAAAGGCGTCTGGAGCTCTTGTTGGAGGAAGATCTTGAAATTCCAACATGTGTCCTTCCTTGATGATCTGTAGGACCCACTGGTCTGTTGTTATGACCATCCAGTTGTTGAGGCATTGGGCAATCCTGCCCCCCACTGGTGTTAATGAGGGCACAGGAACAGTGGAAAGAGCCACCTGGCCGCTATTGTTTCCTGGTGTTGTCTCTCCTTTGTTGGCCTTGTCGTCCTCTCGGCTGTTGGCGAGAGAAAGAACCCCTCTGAGAGTATTGAGGTTTATATGTTTGGCTAGATTGTGAGCCGGAAGAGTAGCGGTTCTGATTGCCGCCTCTATAGGTGGAGAATCCTCTCCCTCTTGCTCCTCTGAAGGGTACTTTGCGATATTGCAACGTTCCTAAGGATTTGGCCGTATCAGTATCTTTCTTTATGCCCTGTAGGGCGTCATCTACGTGTTTGCCAAATAGCATCTCTCCATCATATGGCAGATCTAGAATCTTATTCTGCACCTCCTGTCTGAACCACGTGGCCCTCAACCATCCTTGGCGTCTCAGGACCGCCGAGCCGGCTAGCGCTCGAAATGCTGTGGTTGCTATGTCCATAGCACAGTCAATCACCTCCGAAGAGGCCCGCTCTCCTTCCAGCAATATCTTCTTTACCTCTTCCTTAGAGGAATCCTGTAGTTCCTCCACAAACGGAGAAAGGTCGCACCACATCTGGCGATCGTAACACCCCAGAATCGCCAAATCATTAGCCGCCCTCCTGGCCATTGTGGAGAATCTTTTACCCACATTGTCTAAACGCCTGCCCTCTTTATCTGGAGGCGTAGTTAGTGGCGTGGATGGGTTTTTTGATTTGCTCTGTGCGGCCTGAGAAATTACAGAGTCCGTTTTGGTTGACCCAGGAGACACGCCGGGCTGCCATCTGGTGCCTTATACTTTTTCTCCAGTCTTGGAAGCACCGGGAGGACTGTGGCTGGATTTTGCATAGCCTTCAGGCCTTCAGTCCAAACATGTTCAATGATGGGGATTGAACGTACTGATTTCCTAAATGGTTCCTTGAAATCGTACAAGAAACATTCTGACTGAACCGAGGTAACGGGGAGACCAAACCTCTTGGAAGCCCGTTCCATCAGGTTGTGAAAACCTCCAACATCCGCTGGAGGAGAGGTAGCGTTATCAGGTTCTGTGATGTCCGGATCACGAGGGTCATCTGGATTCCAGTCGACGTGCTGGTCTTGGTCAGGGTCCACTTGCTGGTCCGCATCTGACGAGGCAGTATCATCATCTGTATCCTGAACAGGCACTACTTCTTGTGGATGTGCTGCAGGTGCAGTATCACGCTCTCTCAGAGGCAAAGAGTGTTGTGGCACAGGCTGTGATGGCTGAGGCGGAGGTGTCGGAGTGCACACCCTTTGAACCTCCTGAGGAGTAGGAAAACGCCTTCGGTAGTCCTGCAACATAAGTTGTAGATCCGAGATAAGAGTGGATGGCATCGCCACCATCTCTTGTTGAGATTGACGCGAAGGCTTCTGCAAAGGCATTTGCACGCTAGGCATTTCCTCTCCTCCATAATAATGTTCTGGAACATAGTGTTGGTGTTCCATCTCTCCTTCCTCAGAACTGATATCCTGAACCTTAACTTGCAGGTCAGAAGGGCTATACGCTTGGCCAAAGTCGCTATAAGCTTCTTCATCAGAATCGTCATCCAACAGTAGGTTAGGTGGAAATTTTTGAACCTGTCGCGGAGACGTCATTTCTGGTGTTATTTGCCTCCTTTTGCGTGAAAAAAACGTTTTTTCAGTCGTCGACGACATCGTCGACGGGGTCGTTGTCGTCGACGGTAACGCTTTCAAGGATTGTGTCGTCGACGGAAGCGCCAACGAAGAAACTGCGCTTGTCGTCGAGGATTGTGCCGTCGACGAGGAGATGCTCATCGTCGACGATGGATGGAGCGTCGACGGGATCGTCGACGAACTCGTCGCCACCATCAAGGTTACAGGAGTCGTCGACACGGTCGTCGTCGAAGCGATCCTTGTTGTCATCGTCGTCGACGTGGAGAAGGTGATTTTTGTCAACGACGAACAGGCATCAGGTGTCTTGAACACCGTCGACGGTGCAGGCGCCGTCGTCGCAGCCGTCGTCTAATTTCACAGACACATCCTTTTTTACAGAAATCGTCGGCGTACCTGTGGTTTTCACCGTCGACGACCGCTGTTTTTTTATCCGAAACGACCTCCTGAGTTGCATTTGAAGGCTTTTTCACCCCTCTATCCCTTTCAGAGGGAGGTGAAGTGACAGGAGCAACTTTCTTCGCCTTCTTTGAGGGTTGCAATTCCTCAGGCTTTCCCTGCCTCTCCTTTTCACCGTGGTGAGGAGATTTTTGGGAAGCAGGCCTGTCAGACCTATCAGAGGTCCCTGGTAAGGCCTTGGGAAGGGGCTCGTCTGAAGTAGAAGGGGGAGACCTACCCCTCTTCTTAGTCTTCTTAGATGACACCATCGACGAGGAGCCCTCACTGGCAGATGACATAAGTTCTTTGCGGTCCTTCATCTTCTGAAGCCATGTGAGGAGACGTCCTTCCCTGTCCCTCAAAGTTTTTGTTGGAGAAGGTTCTCCAAATCCTGCAGTCCGTGGCTTTATGGTCAGGATACAGGAAGTATATACAGTCCAAATGTTTGTCCTCGACACTGTGATCTGGCTTCAGCTCAGAGCTCTCAAAGCCCCCCATCAAAACCTGGCAAGGCTCCAAGTATGCGCTATGCAAGAGAAATAAGATGCACAGAAAAAATTACAGAAACACAACATGAGGAAATAGCTAACACTCTTGAGGAATTCAAGATTAAGTAAAACGTGAAAAAAGAGAGGGAACTTAATCACTGGCATGCATTGCCTTAACATTTTTAACATTCACTGTCCGTAAATTATTCCATGTTTTTGGCATGAAGATAGGGCCAGCTTTATCGCTTTACAGCATGTAACTATCTTTACCATAAACACACATTTCTCCCTTTGCGCTTGACTTGGATATATGGATCAGCTGCGAAAGGGAGCAAAAAACATGTTCGTCTTTTGGAACAATATTAAAGTGGGAAAAAATACAGCCGTTCTACTTCCAAAGGGGCCTGCGATATGCAGTGAGTGCCTGGAATGTTGCAGTGGGGGAGGTTGGCATGACCAGGGGGTCTAAGCAAAATATACATAACACAAGATTAGCATTTAACGCTTCCCATTACCGAGGACGAGGCACCAAAACACATTTGCTCGCACCCACTCCTACATGTGACAAATTGAATGGGTGGGCTCTATGCCTGTTAATGGTGGACTGCTGCCCTCATGCGAGGATGGAGAGGCATGCCCGAATCAGTGAAGCTTATAGTGTCACTGGCCTACAGTGAATATCACCATAGACCACCATGGCAAACAAGGGCTTTAGAAAGATAAACGCAGGCAGCCAGGGACAGAGAGCCCATATTTAAATACATTGATTTGTTTAGGGATACGATTGTTTCTCTAAATAAATTGATTAGCCCCAGAGCCTTAATGAAGAAACCGCCCATACCTGCCATGTCCACCTGTGTCCTGCTCTTCTGTCACACCAGGGTGCCCTCTGACCAGAGCTACTCAGCCAGGCTCAAACATTAATTAATGTAATCTGCTTCAGTAATAACCCTCACTCCTCTTCCCGCCATGACACACTAAGCACATTCACCAAAGAAACCATAAGAACACCACTCTGGGCATTCACTTATGACACCATAGCAGTTCTAAATGGGGGCGTAACACAGGCCTCTGCTGCCTCTGTGGCGCAGAGGGGGGGCCTTACCCTTCAAGGGGCCCCCAAACCTTCAGTGGGTCTGCATTCAGCCCAAGGCCATCGTACATCTGTGAGATGTTGGAGACTCCACATTCAACAAGAGGGTCCCATCATTTTGGGTGAAGCCACTGTTCCCAAATAGGCAATGTTTACGTGGAAAACAATAAACAACCTTCATATCTAACCACTGCCCCACGGTATAGCATACTGCCGGTCCACTAATGTGCTTTCCCAAAGTATGACACGCTATATAATTAAAGCTGTGATTGGCAAAATATCCTGGTATTTCTCACTGCAATTTAGGTCTCACCCTGACCTCTTTCTTTTTCCCTCTTGTCTGCTCTCCGGTTGTGTACTGTTCCTCTCTAATCATTTCGCTTCCTTCTCACCCACTGCTGGCCAGGTGACCATCCACCGCACAGTACAGCTCTGCCCAGTTAGATTTGAGGACTTTGGTTTGGTTTAGTGGGTTGAACATGATTTTGGAAACTTGCCCTCCCTGCCTATTAAAAGAAGCATTAGCAAAGGCAATAGGTATTGCCTATGCAAGAGCTATGGGCTTTGCCAATTTGTTTTATCTATTTGGTGTATCAGCGTGGCTGCTCTTGAGCATGGCTAAAAGTTAGTGGCTCTAGAGAGCGGTGTGGAGTGTTGTAGAGTGGAATGGCAAAGAGTGGAGCAGCATGTCATAGAGTGGCGTGGCATAGAGTGTCAGGTATTTGAGTGGCACAGAGTGCAGTGGCGTACAGTGGAGTATAGTAGAGTGGACTGGTGTAGAGTGCTGCAGAGTATAGTAGTGTAGAGTGTAGTGTAGCAGCATAGAATTCTGTGGCGTAAGATGCAGGGTCTTAAAATGTAGTGGCATACATTAGCGTGATGTAAATAGCGTGGAGTGGAGCGGCTTAGAATTCAGCGGCGTACAATGCAGCTTTGTAGATATGGGCTTAGAGTGGTATAGAGTAGAGTAGAGTACATTGGTGCTGAGTGCAGTGCAACAGAATGTGGTTTTGCAGAGTGGCATGGAGTGGCCTAGATTGGAGTGGTGTGGTGCAGAGTGCATTGAGAGTAGAGTAGCGAGGCCTAGAGTGGAGTGGCATAGAGTGCAGTGATATGGTGTAAAGGGGAATGGTGCAGAGTGAAGTGCAGTTGAGTAGAGTTGAGTATGCATGGTGTGGTAGCACCCTGCCATTACAGACAACACATTTTCAATTGAAATGACCATTACATTTGCACAGGTGTACAGTTTAATAATAAAACTACACAGTGCACAGACAGTAATGTGTGTAATGGCATCACCTAGTATATTCATTTGATTTGATAATATTAAAGTATTTGATTCCAACACAATTCAGCATTAACAAAAATATGCTTCATTTGTACTTTGCTAAGTCTGATATATTCTGAATTACTTTCACAGTTCATTTAAATGCTGTTGTGTTCAAGAAAAAACCTTGTCTCTATCCCCAGTGTCCAGCAAGATTGTCACATTAATCCTCTCACTTTTAAGTCGGAGAAAGAAAAGTAAACACCAAGCTCCCTCAGAAGACAGTACCTGCCATTTGACCTCTGTCTCTGAATGAACAGCAAATATGACAAGATGAGAACAAGATTAACACACCTGTTTACAGAAAGGAGCACTCATAAAGGAATACAAGGAGAGGTAGTGTGAAAAGGCTTTGCTCCTTGGGAGGGATGAACTGAACCTGGACAGCCTAAAACAAACAAAGCCAGCAAATAGAAAGCCCGAAAATGTGAGTTACAAACCACAAAGTCAATGGTAAGCAATAGACAGAATTCGTTCCCAGGGTAGATTTGTGAGCATTCCCCAGATGTCTTTAGCAAACCAGACAGCTGTGCGGCCTGGTAGGCTTTGACCTAGAAAAAGGAAGTCCTTTCTCTTGAATAAAATCTCAGCATCTATAGAAAACCCCAGTGAAGTCTTTAAAACAGTTCAGACTTTTTTTTTACCACACTCTGTCTACATGTTCAGACTCCTGTTTAGCTAGAACAAGCTGGATAGTTAAATCTTTTTCGTTAAGATAAATTGGTACCTCCAAAATCAAATATTTCCCAATACAGCGCGCCCTCTTGTAGATAAGACCACGACTCCTCTGCCTTTTCATCTATCTGGCACAACTTTGGCTGAATGCCTGGAGCCCCTGTAGGATTTGGAACCTACATTCAGATGGGAAGGCTCATGTATGTACTGATACTTATATAGCGGAAACCTAGCAGGAAAGTAACTAAGTATGCACTGCACATTACTTAGGGGGGATGGGAGTTGATCTACAAAATTGTGTAATTCAAGTGGGGATTATACAAATAAAATTCATACTTTTTTAGGCACACGTTCAGGAAGAGTAAGTGTTTTGCCCAGGATCACACCATGTGAAGTCTAGAACCAAGGCTGGGTTTTGAACTTTGGTCCCCAGGTTTCAAAGTCAGTAGTACTAGCCGCTAAACCATATCACCTGTTTTTTGCTACAAAACATATGGCTATCTGTGGCGAAACATACTTATCAATAACTAGTGAAAATAGCTGTATTGTGGGCTGATATTAATACTCAAAAGGGAACACAGACAAACCAAACTTTAGAACAACACATGTTGGCTTGTACTGATGACACACAAGTGTAGTGCTCAATATATATTTATCTAAGAAAAAGAAGCGAGAATCTGAAACTTATACTAGCAGTATGTCTTACATAATAAATGAGATTACTTGGAGGAGGAATTGTGATGCACAGCAAAAGAGATTAATTGATAGAGAAATTAATTACCCCAGGTGACCATTACCATATGTGAAACCAGGAGTCTCTTCGGTAGACCGTTACCATGTGAAGTTCCTTAACAGGGCACATAGCTTCAGGCATGTAATAGTGAAGTATTTTACTTTTGTGGCAGTAGCTTTATAGAGTTTCAAATTATATTGAAGTGTCATTTTGCCATTATGGTTGTCTTTCAGAAGATCTTTTGTTCAGTTTGAAAGACTTGCTAAGCTGTAATCATCAAATTGTTACTCAAGTTAGAGGTTAGTTGAGTTTAGATGTTTATAATATCTAATTTCATCCATGATCTAACAGTTGTTTGTGGTGTAGACGTTATTGGAGTAGAACCGCTGTCACTTTAGGGCTGGCTATAACTAGATCTGTCCATTTAATGTGAAATTTATCGGTCTCTGTGATGAGGGTTAGAGCAAATTCTGCATCAAGAGGGTAGGACTGGAGGAGATCTGTGCTAGATTCCACGACTTCTGGCTGGAGGCAGGTACTTGGTTATTGATAATTCGGGTTTGCCAAACGACGTATTGAAGTCTCCAAGTATTCATTAGTCGTGTTGTTTTAAAGTGATGTCTGAGACAGACTAGAAACAGCTCAGCAAATGCAGGATTGGATGGTGGAGGTTCACAGACAAAGAGAAATGAGGATCTGAAGCACGGGCAAGGGAACACTGGAAGAGCAAAGACTGGCATTCTAGCACAGTATAATCTATGATCGACCTTGTAGGTAGAGTTTTGGTTGGTGAATGCAAGGCATTCTCACCAGACGTTTGTAGCCTGTAAGGACGAATTCATGTAGGGTTGACGCCTTATTATCACTTAGAACAGGTTCCAGTAATAAGAAGGATCTTGGGAGTAGAGTCGGCGATCAGATCATAGATATTCAATAATTCTTGCTTGCTGATTTTCAATTTAGGAGACCGGAAAGTCAGCGAGTGGGCTTCGAAGTTTGGAGGGAGTTAGTAGGTAGTTGGTTAGTTGGGAGGAGATGAGAGTTGGACTGGGGAGTCATTCTTGAAGTCAAGCTGGGACACTACAGGGCTGATCGGAAGAAGAGAAGGAGTAGAGGAGTGAAGCAAGAGGTAGAAGTAAGTGTGTTAGAGGGGGATTGAGAATGCGGAAGCAAGCACCGAAGGGTGCTATATCCTGAAATAAATGGAGACGAGGAGAAGGAGAGGATTAGTGTAGAAGGGACACATGGCCGAGGTGCACACGAGGATGGAAAAGACAGAACGGGCTGTAAAAGAAGGTGGGTGGCTTACTTGAGAAAGGTGAAAGTTTGAGGGGGAAGAAGATTCACTTGTATAAGCATAAAGAAAGCCACAAGCATGGAAGCAGGGTTGAGAGAAGGAGGAAGTAGGTGAAGCTAGAGAGGGGTTAAAAGGATGAAGTTGAGAGAAGGCAGTCGGAAAAGGGACATGAACATGTAAAAGCAAGGCGTTGGCAGCAAGATAATGAAAGATTATGGAATGTGGAGAGAAAAGTAAGAAGAAAGTGAGGGAGTAGAAGGAGAGGAGGGTGATTAGTGAAGGATAGGATAGTGGGAGTAAGTATGAACCAAAAGTGGTAGGATTAACAAGAACAGGGAATAACCTGCTGTCTTGATTGTAGTTGTGTCTAAAAGGTTTCGATTGCCCTTTCGATGAAGAGTGTTTGACCATAGGCAGGAGAGACAAGGTCTTCAGTTAGTATTATTATTAGGTGAGTCCAGCATAGTTGTTCCTGATAGAGGTAGTATTTAACGGAGCTTATATTCGTAGAGAGCTTAAAACAGTCCTGTTCCCCAAACCCCAGAAGTAGGATTCCCTCCACAATCAGACTGAGACGCTAATGGAAGCAACTGCAGCAACCAGCGCGGGGACACACCTGCTGGTGTAACCAAGCGCTTTAGAAAATATATAATAATAATAACTGTGTTGCTGAGGAAGCTAAGCTGTTAGAACTATTAGGAAAGTTTGAGTATCTGTGCATTTCCGGTTGTGCATTTTGGAGATGTGGAGATTAGATCTGGGGCAGGAGAAGCTCAGTTACCAGGAGCACTTAAGATATTTTTTTTCTTCACAAAACATTTTATTGGCGTTGATAAAAATCATGGCAGACCCCTTTACAGCACCAACCAGCCCAAACAGAATAGTAGTCCCTCGTGTTCTCAGAAAGAAAGTATCTAATTTCTCATTAACAAAGGCTGTTTAGGACAGGGTTCAACAAGAATCCCCAGGTTGAGACCACAGTTCACCACAAATTGTGCTGTGCTTCTGGGGGCATCCCAATGTATATAGGTCTATCCATACTCAAACAATGGCCCAATTCCTTCCTCTGCCGAAGGGGGCTCAGCCAGTTTCCAGGACTTGGCTATGTCTTGTTTTGTAGACGAGGCCAAGCCAAAGACATTTCTCTTCTATCTATTGCTTTCTATGTTGTCTGTGATGTGCAACAGCACCATTTGGGGGTTCCTAAAGAGACTGGTGCGGTACTAGATTATGTCCCAGTGGAGATCAAATGAAACAGATAAATCAATAGAATGCAATTGTCAATAGTATCCACTCAAAGTCAGACACCACCATATATTCTTTCCATACAATGGATATGCTTTAATTGCATCATAATATCTCAATTAATCCATTAATAAAGTAAAAAACAAATCCTCAATGGATATATACTTTAAGGAACAGGTGCATAGAGGAGTCAGGTGATGGGTGTAAGGGAAGGATTGTGGAAAAGGACAGTGGTGTGTGCATATATACATCAATACGATAATTGCAAACTATCCTGACAGTGTTATTGTCCAATCACTGAATGTAAAATCATAACATAATTACAGATAAACATTCTCTGTCGTATATGCTTGACAAAAATAAGGAGGTGTCTACTTTTCGACCCCTAAACGGAACCGCCAATTTCACGCACTATGGGCAGGGTCTTCATCAGGACAAACGTGAGGGTGGGGGGTGGCACTAGTAGAAACAGCTTGATTCCTTCAGGCTGTATTTAGGAAAGGCTGGGCTCGTGGGCTAACAGACGTCTTCACGTCTTCGTGATGATCACTGACTATCACAGATTGTAAAAGATAATCCACGTGATCTGCTGCGCCACCAGACTCAGGCAGTCATTCACTTTGCAGTAAGGGTACTACTACATTTCAATATAGAACATGCATGTACACTTATGTCACATGCATGTCTAAAAATGCTTAAAAACCTGCTTGCATGAATTGTGTTTGGATGCGGTCACATGTATGTGTGACACTGAGTGCCATGCAACCACCATGATGAAAGGAGAAATGCTAAACTCCATTAAGATGAATCATGTTTGTGTTATGCCCTTGTTTTTTTTTCCTACCGGTACGTTCTAGCAGTGGACCCTTAATATACAGTCTGTCCACAGCATGCATAGCACACCTTAGAGCGGGTGCTAAAAATGCAAATACAAGTGGTATAATTTTTACCACTCACATTTCCACCTTTTAATCACCACTTGCACATTATTTGGGTCCTGAAGAAAGCCTTACCATTTTTTTTATATAAGGCTGAAACATGTAGACCAAAAGGATAATTAAGACCAAATCTCTAGTCTTAATACATCATCCGTATTCTGTTTTTAATATACCCTGGGCCGCTTGGAATAAATAAAAATCAGTAAGAATCCTCAGAGGTATTTTTAACTCACACCACTTTAACACACTCCGAAAACGAAAAAACCTGCTCCACGGTAACCAGGTGTCGCAGCACAGCTGGGTAGCATTCGGCTACTAAGCTAGGAACCCGATGATGAAGCATGACACCAACTAGGTTGGTGTGTGAGGGTTCTTCTAACAAACCTTAGTGGTGCCTGGCACTACAGCATTATACAGCTATCTATCTTGGGTCTTCCAAGTTGCTTTGATAGTAAACCCAATATACCCATAATTATGCAGCAAACGCTGAATCACAGAATCGTCTAAAACTACATACCCGCATCATTGTTTTATTACCAATTTATATTGAAAGGTAAGCAAAGCCTGGAAATTATAATTTCTGCCATTTCCCAGTGTTAACTGTACTTTGAAGAAAATAGCCTTTTCTAGATATCTGCCTCAAAATTAACATGTAATATTAAAACACGTGGGGCCATATTGATCAAACTTTCATGCAATGCGTATTCCTGTCTTCTGCCTGCGCTGGCGCACAATTAGCTGCCTAGTACCGATGCAGGCACCCTTGGGTCACAGTGAAAGGCTGCCTGTGTTATAGGCAGGATTGTTTTGTGCATGAAGGAACACCTTCCTGCACAAAAACAATATTCAGAGGCATTTGCCTCTTTCTGCGTGTGTGCAGCAGAATGCAGCACATCTAGAAAGCGGAAAAACAAGGAGAAATTCCCCGGTCTACCACTAATGGTATATCTGAGAACGCACCAAAATCCATGGGTGGATGCTTGAGAACATCCATGTTCCACCAATGGAACGCCTCCCCAGGGCAGAGTAATGCCAGACAGCGATTTGTTCTGCCTTGCGTTACTTCAGATTTATAAGCCCACGCAAGGTGGCCTAGCATTGCTTGATAAATCTCACCTAGGTTTTGTGACGCCCTTGCAGAAGGGCGATGCATAACCTTTGCTTAATCTGGCCCATAGTGTGTACCATGTATAATAAGGTCCTATATGCCATCTCAGTATTCTAGTGAAAAACTCAGTCTTTGGCCTGGCTATTTATGATGTCACCAGAAACCCTTGATGGCAACACTGGGCTTTGTTACATATTTACCCAATATATTCTCTCTGTGTATATGCATGTGAATGTGTGTGTGTGTATATATATATATATATATATATATATAATACTCAAAATGTAAGCTCGTGGCCTCAATAAACCGCAACACAGCTGCAGCTAACTTGCTGGTTGCAGAGTATTAAAAATAACTCGTAGAGAGGTATAAAGATATTGAAAATGCAAGTGCAAAAGCTTAGCATACAGACTGCATTTGTCCCTTTAGGTGAATATTGTGCTGTGGTGTGCTCACAAAGCAGATGAGGGTCGTATTTCTGAAACCACCCCTGTCCGGTGAGGGGTCATTTGTCACCATAGCTTCCCTACCGTCCTCTTCCAAGAGAGGGATAATCCGTGTTAAATGAACTACAATGTTACTTGATCCACTATACTTGTACGGTTGATCCTTTATAAAAAACGAGTGGCAGAAGAGCTGCTGGGTATCGGGGGAACCTTACATGACTTATTATAACACCAGAGGCCAAGGCGCACCCCCACCCTGCAACTGAGGGCAGCCACGGATATGATGTCAGCACATCAGTCTTTTCCCGCACAGCTTTGGGATGTCTATCCCATGGATCAGTCTAGTCGGGCCCTGAAGCAGTGGCAAGGTGTCCTCTTCCTTGTTGCTCAAAGCATAATCTCTGTGACTGGGGGGCGTGGTCCAAATCTGAAAGACAAAATAGAACAACTCCAGCTTGAACCTGGCGATTTTAAAGGAAACGTCATGCAATTACGTGTAGGGATATTCAGAAAAACGCTAAATATTATTAACCCTTTGACGCTTATTAAAATATTCTGAACCTTGGTTCCGTGCACGTTATCATGGCGGATCCCTTGAGGGACCAAAGTAAAGAAGGTAAGGCCATTGGACATATTCCAGGGTTATTCTTTGTGGGCCTAAAGCCATCATCCTTCCTTACTTCAGACTTGCACTTTTCCACTGTTTCTTACACGACGGAACCTCTGAAGGCCTATGTAGGACGTCCTCCTCCCAGTTCAGTTCCTTTTACAACATCACAACCACATTTTCCCCACACATCTTGAAGAGATTACCGCTACATTTTCCAACCATCCTATTAAAATGAGTAAACCTTTTGATAGTATGCGAAGAGGGAAGTGCCTGAGATTGCATACGTCTCTCTTCTGGAGTCTTGGAATCACCCTTGTCTTGCCCTTGAACACAACATGTTGCATAAATTAATATTTAATACATACCAACTACCTACAGGAATGCGTTAGCTTGCAGATAATTATCTAATGCAATTGTTTACCCTCCACCCCTGTTAAATGTAGCTTCGTGCACAGGTGTTTGAAATGACGTGCATTAGGCAGTGACATCATTCAATATGATCTCCCTGAACACATTTCACCCTCTCTCTGGCGATCAGGCCTACAATTGGAGTTTGCATGGGATTCTCAGCTGCATGTGTTGCTTACGCTCAATGACTCTTCCAAAATGGCAACAGATGAAACATTAAAGTAGGTGTTCTAAGTGGGTAGGGTCCTGCCGTGGCTGGGCCCTGGCTAACCAAAAAATAAACCATGGACACTGAGCCAGGGCCCTTTGGGGCCCTAAATTACTGTCAAAAACCTGCTGAAGAAAAACAAAACTAGCTCTGGCTGGTCATATGCTAGTGCTGCAACTAGGTGTCACCAGAAGTCCTCTTTGTGGTACAAGGACTAAGTGACAGGCAGCTATTGTTGTTTAGCTTCTGTGTCCACAGCCTACAACATTACTTCTGCCAATTCAAAAACCTTTGTGTTGGCACTTTTAAACTTGCCTTGTCAAGTTTTTCTGGTATTGCTTTTGGTCTGACTCCTGAACACAGGTGCAAAATAAACTGTTATCCTGCTGATTCTGATTGTGCTTTATCCAGTGAGACCCCCATTTATGACTTTGTCAAACACACGCTGCTATTTAACATGTATTAATTACATAGTCCACACCTTTTTGAATGATTTCTCAAAGAAAAACCAAAGGAAATGATGGACGGAGCGTTGACAATACAAGCATTCACCCCCAGTCAACTGATATGGGTTTAATCCATCACCGTTCTTTAGCCCACATCTGCCACCCCAGTTCAGACTGGGGTGGCTGAGTGAGCTAAAGAATGGTGATGGATTAAACCCAGATCAGTTGACTGGGGGTGAGTGTTTGATTTGCTCAAACGGTCCGTCCATCATCCCCTTTTGTATCGCTTTGTTCGCTCTAAGTTGGCAGGGTATGCTCAGACGTGAGTCCCTTGCTCACTTGGCCACTGGATTCAAGATAGCCTGTCTGATGAGGATTATGAATCCGAAACCGGTCCCAGGATGCTTGTTTCCGGTCCAGAGAAGACATGGCTTGGCAGTTCGGGCTTGACTGTTCCCATGAGGCACAGGGTCAGACTGATTTGCATATGGCCATGTCTGAACTGGGGTGGCTGAGTGAGCTAAAGAATGGTGATGGATTAAACCCAGATTAGTTGACTGGGGGTGAGTGTTTGATTTGCTCAAACGCTCCGTCCATCATCCCCTTTTGTATCGAATGATTTCTCAAGCCACATCTGTTTTAGGGCTCCAACACCGTTTTGATCCCACTCGAAGCACTGACTTCACCTTTTATTGAGTTAAAAGTTCTCATAATCGCCATTAACGTGTGTAGTTTTGTAGTTATAATCTAACTAAAAGCCAAGAAACTGTTATTGGAATTTTGCTCAAAGGAAAACGACACGAAGGTCCAATCTTACCATAAAGACCCTTCCAGGAGGTCTAATTGTGTCACTTCAACCCCTTGTAAACTAGATTCAATGAAAGTCTGTTTTTTTTCTGTCATTTCGAAAAAAGCTCACCTTTCTCCTACTGTCTTTGTCTGCAGACGTCAAGCGTAACACGCCTCTGTTGTCAACATCCCACACACCGCTTGCTACCAAGCTTCCGTGCCGCTTCTTCTTGGAGATGTCTGTGTGGTGAGCGTGCGCCGGGGTTGTGGGTGCCTGCCTTAGGTGACTCAAAAGGTCCCCTTTGAAAATCTTCCAGCGATTCTGCTCCAGGAAGACCCGGGAGAGCTCATCATCACTAGGGAAGACCAAAAATAAATTAATCTTGTGATGGGTTGCAATTCATTCTCTTGCTGCGTCTCCTTGAAAAAGCTTGTTAAAATGTTGGAGAGTCTCTTTAATACTTGTTGATATTCATGCCCGGATATTTCTTGTAAATACCTAGGCTTTCCTGTTTTCAGTGTCTATTTTTGGTAAATTGTAGTGGGTGTTTTTCAGTGTTTTCCAGTGGTTTCAATACCTTAAAAACAGTGGTTGCACATTTTCGTGCCATTAAAACAACAGAAGCAGTGTTTTTCCAGTGTTTATGGAACATTTTGCTTGTATTTTTGTTTGCTTTCTGCACTGATAGTGCATAGAATATAGACAGTGTACATACAGTGTATACGAGTTCAGAATACATTTTTATAAATCAAACTTATTGTACACCATACAGTACTTCTTCAGTGAGTCTTTGGTTATGTGCGTTCGGTCCTTCCTTCCCATGTAAACTTATATCTGTGAAAAAGCCCTCTCAACATTGGCACTTGAGATGGGCAAATCCCAAAAAGGCCGTACACAATTTTCTAACTGCCCACTGACCTAGCTTTCCATGCCAATACTGGTGCCCCTGAAGAGTGTGATTCTCTGGGATAGGTTCTGCAACATATGCGTTGAACTGTGCACAATATTTGGATGCTGGTGCACTTAGAAACAGGTTGGCAAAAATACGATAAAGGAGCAAACACTGTGGACTGCATTGACTGCTCCGTGACGAAGCTGCAAAAACACAACCGACGTGGTATCATTCTGCGAGACCATATATGCATACTATTGAGAAAATAATGAGAAAGACAACATTTTCACGGTCTTCATGATTTCACCAAAGCTTGTTTTAGTTCATTGCCAAATAAAAGTCCCACGACGTAATGTGACTTTCTATGACAATCTACAATCACTATATATATATATATATATATATATATATATATATATATATATAGATTCCTCATATCTGCCTTCCTCCCATCTATGCTGCTGTCAGACAACAAGAAACAATGTAAATTATATATGTATTTAATGTAAAGGTGGTGGAGCAGGATTAACTGCATGAGCTGATTAGCTAGTGTAAGAGGACTTCTCTCAGGGAGTGGGGGGGGCAAGCTGTCTGGTTCAAGTTTCGGGTTTAAGCCCCGTTAGGGCGCGTGGGTTACTATATGTATTTTGTACCACAAGCCAGCTGTTTTTAATGCTGACTTCCCTGAAAGTGCAGCAAGCACACACAAATGTGGCATATCTGGCAAACCACTGGGGAATCCAGATGCCCGCCGATATGGTGGGGATGTGTGCAAGCAAACATTCTACAAAGGGTTACTTCGGGGATCATAGTAGTAGGAAGGGTTTTGGGATGAGTCAGAGATTGGAGGTACAGGATATATTGAGAGAGGTATAGTGTGAGAAATAGGGTAGTGCATTGGAGAGAGTGGTAGAATGAGGTATAGTATGAGTAAGAGTGGAGGTAGATGATATAATGAGAGAGGGACAAGGCGAGATATGATGCAGTGCATTAGAGATGCTGGATTAGGAGTAAAAAAATAAATATAAAGATACATACGTACATGGAAGGTATAAATGTATAAAGAAGGTATCTCTTCTCTGTTGTTTGTTCACTGGGCTTTGTAGGGCACAGAGAGGCTGGGGCTACAAGATTAAGCATACTATCTAGTTTAGAAATTATTAGGTGTAGAACCGTCTGTGCAGAAAATTCGCTAGGTACTGGCGTCAAAAAGTCTCTGACTAGGACAGCAATGCAACCCAGTACCAAGTATGGAGGCACAGACTCAGTAATGCTGTAGATGCACCAAAGATTGACAGTCGGCATCTGCTAAAATAGAAGTGCCCGCCATAGGTTTAGAAGGCCCAAATCACAGTCAGATCTTTAGGACATCCACATAAGTGGGGTTAGTCCCAAGGGGGAGGGAGCCAGGAATGTAAAATCAGAAGCGGCATAGCACACACTGCACAGTTTAAAGTTAAGTCTGCACATTTTTAGTCAGAACGAGGGCTGGTTCCAATTTACCATAAAAATCACAAAACTAGTTATGTTGGCATTAAGAATATGAACGGAAAATGCACCCTTGGGCAGCTGCGGGGTATAACATTTGGGGAGGAATGGCCAATAAGTATTAATAAATGCATTAGGTTTCACCTATGTGATTAATAATAAGCTGTTTTTGTTCTAAGTTGTTATTGGCTGAGTAGTTGTACAATATAAATTACAGAAAGTCTGTTAAAGTGTTATGACTCGTTTATGTACAAAAGGCAGTATATTGTGCTGTTACTAGTGGTATAGTGCAGGTAAGTAATAGCGGAATTATGAAAAATGAAAGAGGAAAATAATAGAATGAATTGATGTAATAGCAATATTATGTGTTTAGAGGAGTTCTGTCAACTTTTTTGATGCCCCTAGTGCCTGCAAGATAGCTGCATTTGTGACTGCCTGTTAAGTAGTAAAATATAGCGGTGTTTGCAGGAGTGATGACAAATTTTGGCCCAGGTTCCCCTGCACCTGCTGCACCATTCAAATTAGGACCCTATTGCCTATAGGGTAACTGCACTTGTGTCTGCCTTTTAAGTTTATATTAAAAACAATAGAGTTCACAAGCACAGCCAAACCCTTTACAGGCGAAACCTAAAAATGAGAGTTATTACTTCCCTTTTCCAGTGGGAAATATGGTAAATGTGCACCATCCCAGCGGCAATATCTATGGATTTGTATAAACCGCTGTGGCAGTGGTTCATACATAGCCATTGAAAAGTTTGGTGTCTGTCCATCATTTGTGACTGATGCTTACGACAAATATTTGCTGCACAGCCCTGCTTCCTGACTGCTTGCACACCTGTCTCATTCAGCACACAACACAAAATGTGTGCTTGTTACCTAAAATAACAATGCATGCTACGAACAGTGCAATGTTTACAATCTGTCTGACTGCCTACAATAAGAGTAAACAACAAATAGTGCCAGGTGTATACTCTGTACCTGTGAAGGATTTACACAAGGATCTAGGAAACGATACCACACTTATTTGAAGCCAGGAATTGTGTTAACATATGGTGCGTTGACCAACAGAGAGCCAGACCCTTTTGGTTCTCCTAATCGTGGAAGAATCATCCACAACAAACAATTTTACAAATATATGGGGCCCCCACACACAAAAAATAGGAGAGTCCGCTCACTAAATGATGAATCACACAAATCTGTGTTTCTTCAATCTTTATTTCCTTGTTTGCATTCTGCAGTAGCCAACGCGTTTCGTCCTTTTGAAGGACTTCTTCAGAGCTCCTCAATCTATGTGTGTGTTCCACTGAGCATTCCTTCGGGTTAAGATTAAAATCAATGCTGACGCGAGCGCGCAGCGGATACGGTGGCGCTCCAAAGGCAAGCCCTTCTGCGCCAGTCCGCGCTAAGGAGGCGCTCCGCGCCAGCCATGCTGCTCCATTTTCTGCCGACTTGGGCTCTGACAATGGCCGTCGCCTGCTTAGTTATACCAGTGCTGAACGTCGCCATATTGATGCGGTTTGTTATGGTAGGGGGGCCCTTCTGGGTTGATATATAGAGATACCCTGAATCTGGCTACTACAGATATTGAAGTGGTCCCGGGCTTTGAACTATTAGGCTTTGTTATTGAGGATGTTTTTGGCCAGGCTCTAACGGGGATCATTTGTTATAGACCTCCAGGGGCCTTTAGTTTATAGCAGCAGCAATTGCTACTGGAGACCTTCACTAATATGGCCGCTATTTACCGCAGATTAGTGATCTTGGGTGATTTTAATCTGTGGCTAAATGGCACTTGATGTGGGTTATGTTAACATCCTTAAGTCCTGTGAAGGCCTTGGTCTCTTTCAGCAGGTGTCCAAGGTTAAGTTACTCATAATGGAGGGCATCTTTTAGATTTAATTTTCTCAGAGGCTAATCACTTGTTCATTGGGGAAGTTTTGCCTCTGGTCTGGACAGACCATTTCCTGATCAAATTTTATGTGAACCCTGCCATGCAAACTACTCGGGCAGTTTACCCCTCGTGTGAATATGAGAGCAGACATTGGAAGGCTCTTCTGCGTAAGGGAAGTCAGGACCCGCTGTTTCTGGTAGAAGATTGTTTTTCCTCTGAGTAACAAGTTGAGGAGAACTACTCTGTTCTCTGTACAAAAATCACTCTGGCTCTGGACTCTTTAGCCCCTTTAAAAAAACATCGTAAGAAGGGGAGGCCCTCGGCCCCGTGGTTTAATGAGAGTTTGAAAAATCTGAAACTTGACTGTAAACACGCTGAGAGGAGATGGAGACATGGTTATCAGGATGAGGATAAGCTCACCTGGAAAACCAAGATGGTGGGCTATAAGACAAGGCCAAGGCGGTACATTTCTCCACTCTTGATCCTCAATGCTCCTAATAGTTCTAGAAGCATTTTTAACATCTTGAACAGCCTGACCAACCCCGAGTGTTCTAAGAACGTGGTACCCCCCTCTCAAGAACTGTGCGAGAACCTGGCCAGGTTCTTTCATGAAAAAAATTAAAACATCATTGATGATTTGGGTGGGGTCTATCGTCAATCTGAGGTGGGATATACCACGACTGCGGGCACTGAGGTAACGTGTGGAGGTGGCGGGTGTTAATTTAGAAGGTGGACCTGCTAATCACCTATACGAGTTTTTACCCCTTGAGGCAGCGGACTTTCATGGATTAGCATGTGGTATTCCTTCTGGGTCCCCCCTAGACCCAATGCCCTATAAATTCTGGAAAGAGTTTAAGGCAGAGCTGTTTCCTACACTCCGTCAGATCTGTAATCAGTTGCTTACTGACGGAGTGGTTACATCTCCGTGGAAGCTAGCTGTGGTAACACCCTTGTTAAAGAATCCTTCCCTTGACCTGGAGTGCCCTAAAAACTATAGGCCCATCTCTCTCTTGCCTTTTCCTGCTAAAATTGTGGAACGAGTGGTGAGTAGCACTCTTTCCAAATATTTGGAACAACATAATCTACTGGAGGAGGTCCAGTTTGGATTTCGGCAGTCCCATTGCACCGAGACGGCTTTGGAGACCGTAATGGGTGAACTTAGGAGGCGGGCAGACAGGGGTCAGGCAGCAGTACTTATTCTGCTTGACCTGTCTGCCGCCTGCGACACGGTCAATCATGGAATCCTGCTGAGAAGGTTGAGAGGTGTGGGTGATGGGTTGTGCTCTGAAGTGGTTCGTCTTTTTTTAAAAATATTTTTATTTAACAAAAATGACAGACATTTCACTCATGTGCTGAAATCCCATTACATCAAATATAGTTATCGTCACATATAAAATCAGTTCAAACAAAAGTATAATTTACATATTTTGTGCTCCATTCCCAGTCCTCCTCAGTTCTAACTCTACCGTTGGTGACACACAAATCACTCCTTTGTACAAATTCCATTTTGACCATTTCCTGTCCCATTTCTTTGGGTATCCTCTAGCGATAAATACTTCCTTCTCGGCTATCATGCATTTATCCATTTCTCTATTCCACACTGTCACTACCGGTGGTTCCACTCCACCCTATCCCCTGGCCATTTCTCGTTTGAATAATGTGAAGCCCAATGTCGCTAATTGCTGTTCCGTTTCCGTTAGATCTGTCGCCTCCCAGATGTTGAGCAGGCCCAGTCGCGGAGTCAAGGTAATCACCTTCCCTAAGGCAGAGGGCATATGTGTTGTGATTCTACCCCACCGGCTTTGTATCGCTGTGCAGTCCCATATCATGTGGTAGAAGGTGGCAGGTTGCCCGCAGACCTTGAAACAGTGATCGTCAGTTTTGGTCCCTATCCTTTCTAGAATAAGTCCAGTCATATATGATCAATGAAAAACACGAAGCTGAACAAGGCGGTATCTAAGTGTGATGGCAGCCTCCCGGGGAGACATCAGCGCCTGCCTCCAATCTTCATCCTCAATGGCCCCCAGATCACCCTCCCATTTTTCCTTCAGCTGTCCAAAAGATTCTGGTAAATTATAGCTAAGCTTCCTGTAAATGAGGGAGATCGCTTTGTGTGCAATTGTCCATCTAACAGACGATCCTCTAGCGGAGAGGACTCAGGTATATCCATTCAGGTGGGGAAAGCCGCCATCAAAGCATGTCGTATTTGCAAATAGCGGAAGATATCAGTTGGGGCAAATTGGTAAGTTTTCTGTAACTCTTCAAACCGAAGGGTCTTACCCTTCTTAATCATATCTCCTATTGTATTGTATTGTAAGGGGTGCTTATAGAGCGCACTGACACCATGGGTTTCCTGGCGCTGGTTGGAAGCAGAGGGGACAGGGGGACTAACCAGATTGGGGGAAGAGCCAGGTTTTTAAGGATTTACGAAAGAGAGTCAAACAATTAGAGGTTTTAAGAGGGAAAGGAAAAGAGTTCCAAAGCTTGGGGGCCAGGTAAGCAAATCTCCGGCCTCCAGATCTGTAGAGCTTGTAAGAGGGGACGGTCAAGAAGTGAAGATGAGAGGATCTCAGGTTCCGGGATGGGCAGTAGGGTCTAATGAGAGATTTCAGAAAGGCGGGACAGGGCCCAGCTAACGACTTGAAGATGAGGCAGCCGATCTTAAAGGCCGCCCTTGAGGTGACAGGGAGCCAGTGCAGTTTGGCAAGGAGGGGCCTGGCGGATTGCCACTTCGAGATCCCCAGGGCCAGTCTCGCCGCTTGATTTTGAACAGCTTGCAGTCTAGCCAAAGATGTTTTAGGCAGACCGTGGTAAATCGCGTTCGAAAAATCTAAGCGGGAGAGGACGAGGGCCATGATGACTTGTAGGAGGGCATCAGGTGTAAGGAGGTATGCCACTTTCCTGATCCTGCGCAGCTGGTAGATGCAGGAAGAGACCACCGTCCCCACCTGTGGCCCAAGGGATAGACCGGAGTCAATTGTGAAAGCGTTGAAAAACCAATCATGTCCCATTTATCGAATCCCAGATGATGACCGAGCATACCCAGCCTTTCTGAACACCACAGCGGGTTCATTCTAGTAAGTCTGTCTGTCCAGCCCAGCTTGGAGTTGGCTAGTCTCCATATTTGCAGGGTGTGTTTTGCGGGCCCTATGATCTGTTTTCTCCGTGAGCTAGTATACAACGCCCCGAGGTAGCCAGCTTAATCCATCTGATATCTATCTAGAGCACACGCTGGGTCGTCTGGTGGGGCATATCTCCATCTATTGACTATCACCACTTGTGAGGCCCAATAGTATAACCGTATGTCGGGCAATGCAATACCACCATCGTACCACCCCTTCATTAATTTTTGTAGCGCTATCCTTGGGGCCTTGCCATCCCATAATTGTGCGCGCACTTCTCCCTCTACCGCGGTAAAATAGGCATCTGGAACTTTATGTGGGCAATTTTGTAACACATATAAAAACCGTGGCTGAGCAAGCATTTTAAAAAGGGCAGCACGGCCAATCAATGATAATGGGGGGGGGGGATCTCCAATGTTGGACATCTGCTCGCAATCTCGCCAACACTGGTGCTAGGTTACGATCATAAAAGAGGGTCGGATTAGGCGTGACACAGATACCTAAGTAGCAAAAACCTTCTTCCACAACCTGTAGGGCACAAACTTTTGGGAGACGTGGTACACTTCCATGCAGAACATACAATACTGACTTGCTCCAGTTAATAGCATAGCCGAAGTACTTTCCGAAATTGGTAAAAATATCAAGGACCACAAGATAGATCTATACAGGTTTGTCAGATAGAGCACTATATCATCTGCTTACAGTGATATTCTGTCTTCATAGTCTTGCGACCACTGTAGGCCCCTGGTCATGACGTCTCTCCATACCCACGCCACCAGAGGTTCCAACATCAGAGCGAACTGCATTGGCGACAGGGGGCATCCCTGTCTGGTGCCCCCGCGGAGGAAAAACAGTCTAGATGTGTAATTATTCACTCTAATTTGTCCCGATATGTCGTACCCAGCGTTCAAATTTAGGGCCTAGTCCCATTCTCTCCAGGACCTCGAACATTTAGGACCAATTAATGGAGTCAAACGCCATGGATGCGTCAAGGGAAAGTATGACTGCATCCTCTTCCAGATAGCACTTTCGAGCCAGCACATTGTTAAGGCGACGAATATTAAGGGCCGTATTCCGTCCCGGCATTAAGCCCGATTGATCTGGGTGTACCAAAGAAGATATCACTGCTCCCAGCCTTGTGGCAAGTACCTTCGCCTCTACATTAATTAAAGAAATCGGTCTATAGGAACGTCAATCCTCCACCGGTTTACCAGCCTTGTGTATAACAACAATGCTAGCTAGTCGCTGATCCGGGGGTAGAATACCTTTTTCCCAACTTTCCTGATACATGCCTCTCAAATGTGGGACCACCTGGGAGCCCATCGCCTTAAGAAATTCTATTGGAGTACCATTCGGCCCCATTGCCTTACCTGATTTTATTGGGCCAATGGCTTTTCGGATTTCCTCATCAGTAAGGTCTGCCTCTAGTAAATCCCTGTCCTCATCCGATAGAGCCTGCACAGCACATTCCGCCAAAAGTTGCCGTGACTCTGCCGCAGTGTATACAGCAGAAGGTGAGTACACCATTTCAAAATAATCAGCAAATGTCTCCGCTATTGCATCCGGGCAGGATATAATCCCTCCGGTAGGCGTCTGCAATCTGGGCACCCATCTAGAGCACTGCTCCTTCCTCTCCAACCAAGCTAGCATCTTCCCCGTTCTATCCCCAAGCTCGTACAGCCTATGGTGAGTAGCAGTTTGTTTAGCCAGCATGTGTTCACAGGCTTTCAATTTATATTCCGCCCTTTTAAGCACTAGGTCATGCAGTGTCTTATCTGAAGGCTGGAGTGCATAGTCTGCCTCAAGCCGTTTTAGCGCATCTTGTAGTTGCGTCAATATTTCTTGTCGTTTTGCTACGTATTTTGTTTTCAACGAAAGGGCATACCCCTTCATGACCACCTTATACGCCTCCCATATCGTTTGTGCCGAGGCAACGGACCCTACATTTTCTTCCAAAAAAGAACCAGTTTGCACACCAAGCTCCTCCCTGATGTTAGGAATCTTAAGCAGCCATGGAATAATGACTATGGTGGGACTCTGCTGTCGAGCATCACGCGTGAAGTCTATTCCCACCGGGGAATGATCCGATATGCCCTGAGGATACGTCTTGGGCCGCCTAAAATTGCCTACTGAGGCTGCGTATGTTAAGAAGTAGTCAACTTGGGAGAGACTGCCATGCACACCGGAGAGGTAAGTAAAATCTATAGGAACACCTTGCAACTCCCGCCCCACATCTGAAAGCCCTAACGCTGTCGTAAAGGCTGTCATAAGCTCATTGGATCTCATCCCTTGTCTCCTGGGGTGTCTGTCCGTCAGGTCGTTCATTGTCAAGTTATAATCTCCCCCCATTATTAGGGTCCCATCAGGAAGGTCAGTTAACACCCGGCCTAACTCCGCCAGTGCATCCTTACCCAGCGCGGGTGGCAAATAGACTGAGACTATATTTATGGCTCTCCCCTCCCATTGAGCCTCAACCACTGCAAATCGCCCCACACAGTCTTTCCACGTATTAAAAACTATCAAAGGGACATTACTCTTAACTAGAACACATGTACCCCTGGAGCCAGTAGTGTAATCAGCATGCACTGGGAGTTTATACCCCCATCTATTTAGGGCCTTACTTTTATTGCCAACTAAATGAGTTTCCTGCAGGAGAACTAGGTCTGGAGATTGCCGCTTTAAGTACTGTTGAACTATTTCTCTTTTTATTTTGTCCCCTAGTCCATTGACATTCCAAGTGAGGACAAAGAGCATAGATTCGTGGTCAGCCATTATCAAACAATGAAATTAATAACATTATAAAGGTCGAGGACAGAGGCAACCTTATTATAAGCCTACAAAGAGTGGGATCAGCACTTGTTATCAGTTTGTCATTTAAGAAGAGAACAGAAAAATTAAACCAACACATCTCAATACATTTACGACAGAGTCTGTCTTCCGGATCCGGGGCAAAGAAACATTCACGACGAATGATAGTGTGACAACCAATACAGTCCCCCTTCCAACCCCTTGACACATCCTCTATCACCCACACCTCCCCCCACCCTGCTCCCCTGCCCGTGGATTTAGAACTACCCACCCCCAAACTTGGCAGAGTGCCTCTCACCCCCCGAACATGCTAGAAACGCAGAGGGAACTACCCCCCCATCCACAAATATCCCATACTGTCCTTAATAGCCACAGCTGTTAATGCAACATTTAAGATTAAGCAACTTCATGTCATATCTGTATAGACAAGAAACAGTGCACATCATATATCCTGAGCATTACAGAGAACACAGTACATTTACGAACCAATGGATCACCACCCCAACCCCTCCAAAGTCCCACTACTTGCGCATTAGTGTAAAGTCCAGTCCCGCAGCAGAGCATATAGCAGAATTATTCCTGATCGTCCAATCTACTCGACTACATTGTGGCCTCCGTAGCCGCCGCCGCCGCCTCCTGTCGGGTATCGTCTGTCAGGACGATTTCTTTTTCGATTCCCTATGGTGCTCCAGCCTTCCATCCAGTCCCAGACCTCATCCGGCGATTCAAAGAACCATCATTTACCATCCGATTCTACTCTCAATTTCTTTGGGAAGAACATCGCATATTTAACTTCCCTGTCTCTCAGTTCTTGTTTTACCGATTTGAAAACTCATCCTCTGTGCCTGTACTTTAGCAGTGAAGTCAGGAAAGAAAGTCACTTCGTAGTTCTCTATTTTCAGCGGGGGGCCGGATCTAGATGTTTGCAATATGACACTCTGGCGATCAGTGGCCTTGGGGGCGCGCCAGGCTTAGGCCGTCCTCCTGTTACTCTATGAGCTCTTTCAATAGAGAAATAGCTGGATAGTGTTTTGGGCTTCAGGTGTTTTGTAATTAATTCCTCTACAAATAAGTCTGCGGCCGGCCCCTCTGTCCGTTCCGGAACACCTAGGATTCGGATGTTGTTGCGGCGGGGCCGTCCTTCATAATCATCCAGCTATTGCGACATTCGGTCCTGTTTCTTTCGCAACTCCTGCACCTGACTCTGTAGTTCCAAGGTGTGGTCCTGCAGAGCATTCGTCACCACCTTCAACTCCTTCACCTTCTCATCCATCTTTTTGAAGTCGACTCTAAGCAGTGAGACCTCCACTGTGACTGAATCCACTGAGGCGCGCATTCCACCTATAGCCGCCATCACATCATGGAGGGTTGGCTCTGGTCCAGGTATCGGTGTCACACCTGACCCTTCTTTGTCTGATCTCGGCGAATCACCCTTTTCTCCTCCTTTAGCCCAAGCGAACTTCGCCAGTTGCCTCTGGGCATTGGCATTCGCCCCTCTGCCTCCTGCCGCCATTTTCAAGGAGACTCCTGTGATCTCCCAATTGGAATAAGAAGTCGATCAACAATAACCCCTGCCGCCTAGGTCTACCAGCAGCTCGTTCGTGGACCAGCCGACTCTTACTCACTCCCAGCGTTAATATATAGACAGCCTTGCTCTACAGTCTTATATCTGTAATTCACAGCAGCACTGGTAATCAAATTGGTTCTAATCAAATTGTGGCCGATCACAGTTACTCCAAGAAGCTCAGTCCTCTCGGTTCATTAAGAAATATCACCAGAGTGTCGGCAAACCACTAAGAACAATGTCATCAGGTTACATCACATGCCGTACATTGGCCCCGAACAGGCTGCTGTGTCCATCCGGCTCATTCAGGACCAGAAAGGGCTATCAACTCACCGAGTGGCACAAACGTACACAAAAACTATAAAAGTTATTCCCAGGGTGATACTGCATTAAGGTCTCACTTGGGCTGAGAGTCACCATCTCAAGCCAAATTGTAAAATCCACAGGCCCCTGGCTCAAGCCCATTGTCATCCGAACGGCATGCTTCTCATTGGGCCCTGCAGCCCTCGGCCAGTAAAAATGGAGGGGGGGTGCAGATCAATCGCCCCCTGTTCCCACCACCCAAACAGTCCACAGTGTGGCCTCAAATATTTGTGCAGGCCTTCCCCCAATCTCCAGAGTTCATCACAGAGGCCCAAAAGCCGGGGCCTCAATTTTTCCTTCCACCCAGTGGCCTGCTGCCTCCAATATAGATGTCGCCGGGGCCCCACCTCCTTCGTAGCCAGGGTCAATCGTACCTCCTCCCACACGCCTACAGGCAGTTAACTCGGCGGTGGCATTGCAGTGTTGTATCAGGCCATCTAGAACCGCCGCACCGGTCTCAGCCACCTCGCCGGTCTTCTACGCCGATTGCGATTAGGCCTCAAAGCCGGGGCCTAAATTTACTCCCTGCCCGGTGCCGCAGCCCCTCCCCTACGTCACTGCAGGGAAGGGATCTCCGCAGCGCTCCGGGGCGCTGCCGCTAGTGCCTGAGTGTCTGTGGCTCACCTCCGGCTCCCGCACTCGGTCTTCACTCGTGGCAGGCAGGGAGGGGGGAGCAGCCGCGATAGGAGACCAAGTTAGGAACGGCTCGCAGCGTGAGCCGACGCCGCCATCTTCGTCCCCCTTCACCTCCCGGGATCGTCGTGAAGCCGGCAGCCGGCCGGAGGGTTCAGGCTCCTCAATACACGGTCCGCTGCAGTGGGGGGAAGCACCGGACACAGCGCCCCACAAATTTGGGCTACTTGCTCAGGTCTGGACAGCTGTATGGCATCTAAAACATCGTGGATGGGCGAGAGCAGTGTCCCTCTCCCCTTATCAATCTGCTTTTACCAAAATTACGCATGGCGTACCGCAGGGATCGGCCATCAGCCCCGTTCTATTTAACATCTACATGAAACCTCTAATTGCGGTCATCAAACAACATAATATTAATATCGTAAATTATGCTGATGACATGCAGGTGATTCTCTCTCTTGAGGGAGATTAGTCAACTTCATTGGAAGTGTTTCATAGTTGCCTGAGGGACACGGCGTTCTGGTTGAGGGAAAATTTGCTGCAATTTAATGCTGACAAAACGGAGGTGCCCAACTGTGCTACAGACAGGGTTCCCTACGGGCTGCCTAGCAATTTTTGGCCTATCAACACCCCGACCGTCATTCAGCCTGTAAAGACCGTTCGTAATCTGGGTGTGATATTTGATAGTAAACTTACTATGGAAGCACATGTGACGAAAATAGTGGGTTGTTGTTTGGCCATTATTAGATCTTTGCGAAAGATTTTCCCTCTGCTGCCCCCCTTGGCGCGCGTGCTAATAGCACACAGTACTATTCTTAGTAGATTAGATTACTGTAATGCCTTGTTACTTGAGTCTCCCAATTTCCTTCTTGATAGGCTGCAGAGGATTCAGTCAACGTCAGCCAAATTAGTGCTTGGCTGGTCCAGAAGGTCCTCTGCTTCATTGGCTTTGGCAGAATTGCATTGGCTCCCACTGAGACAGAGAGTTCAGTTCAAGTCTCTTTGTTTAGTGTTTAAAGCCCTGTGTCAGGTCCAATGGTCCTCGGGATCTCACGATGCTCTATGGGATCCACCTCTCGACAGCCCCTGGGTCTGAATGTGAACAGACACACAGGAATGATCGAGCGAGGGATTTTCAGGAGGGGAAGGAAGGGAGCAGCTGGGAGGGGAAGCTGAAACGAGAACAAGGCACCATGAGACAAGCACAGACTATAAATACAACTCACAGCTAAGTAACCTTTTACCCCCACCCTAGTGTGAATTGAAGGCAGTATACCTGGAAAGGAATAAATGGATGGCTTTGCCTGGCAATCAGAAAAGTTGAACTTGTAGCTCAATCTAAAACACAAGAACCATAAGGTCAGTTTTTCCTCTGTGGTGTTTTAGTGCACAAATCACAACAGTATTAAATCACATACCAACATAAATGTCTAATATGGCTTCAACAGGGGTCAGTATGGTAGTTAGCCAGCCAGGCGAAGCTCATAAGCCCCTGTTGCACAAAATAAAGAAATGAAGACAATAGTTATTGTCTAATACACTGGATAGGTATCGCCTGGTTACTTCACCAGACATCCACACGATACTGCATACAAAGAGTAACACTGATAGTTCTGGATCCTTATGTAAATATCTATTCTGAAGCCTTAAAAAGCTGAATACGTCTTCAGTTTGACAATACTCCCAAAGTTAATACGGTACTTCTTGGGCAATCAGAGTCACATGCAGGTAAATCCAAAGTTCCCCTATTCCGAATGGGGACATAGGCAAGAGGAAGACGAGTGACAAGAACAATTGCTCCGTGTATCAGGAAGCCAGTCATTCACCCGAGCATAGGATGGCAATTCCCTGATTACCGATGAACACCCGGTAATCCTCACAACATGAAATACACAGAAGAAGCCGCTAGGCACACGGCTGACCACAGGGATGTTCGAAAACAGGAGCCTCAGCCGAGGACTCCCCAGGAATGGAAGGCGCCGCAAGGCGCAACCCACCAGCAGAAGCAGAACGCTCCGAAGGTACTCACCAGCCGGATCATAGAACAAACACCAAAAAGGATACGCTGGTAACGCTCGGAACAGCCTTACCGTCACGAAACCAGAATCAACGGCGGGCGCTGTTGTTCCTCCACCGGTAATGTTCCTTGCTCGTGTGACGTCATCACCACGAGCGTCGCGCGCGCTGACCCTGGAAACATGGGAATTGTAGTTTTAGGTTACATCAATGCGTCTCAAGGCAGGGTTCGAGACTAGACCCCGCCGTGAGACCTGACACCCTGAATGGGCGGGCCCCCGTTTCCTTCCAAAGAAAATTTGAATGGTATGTCCCTACGAGTATTCTGCGCTGCTCAGGGGCGAAGCTAGTAAAGGTACCTAGATTTAGGAAAGTTAGATCAAGTGGCAGATCCTTTGGGGTTTCAGCTGCGAAGCTTTGGAACGCTTTGCCTCTGGAACTTAGACAAGTCAGTGACCTCCTCCCTTTTAGAAGGAGACTAAAAACATGGTTGTTTCCGAAGATTTAGGCAGTTGTCTGCAGTGCGGCCAAATACTTGACGTGACTCTGAACTGCTAGCGCCAGGAGGCCTGCTAGGTGACAGTGCGCTTTAGAAATATAATAAATAAATAAATATAGCCACCGTTTAATTTGATCCCTCTTCTGTAAAATTGTGTATGGGATCTGTCACTTTATTTTTTCAACAGGGTGCTTTTCTATCCCCTATTTGGCTCTCCCCAAGGTATTGCAATGTTTTCAAGATACACAGAGGGGCCTTAATGTCACAACACGCCTAGAGGATTTGGTACGCGCACCTGTGTACAGATACAGAGGTCTACAGTGACCACATATCATTTGAGAAGGTGTCTGTTTTATGTACGCCTGGTTGAAAACTTTATGGGCCAAGGACAACGTGTGAACTTTGGGATTAAGGTCCCTCTGTGCATCTTGAAAACCGTACATAGATTGAGAGCCCTGAAGAAGTCCTTCAAAAGGACGAAACGCGTTGGCTACTGCAGAATGCAAACAAGGAAATATAGGTGGAAGAAACACAGATTTGTGTGATTCATCATTGAGTGAACGGACTCTCCTGTTTTTTGTGTGCAGGCCGCATATATTTGTATAACCTGTGTCTACTTACAATAAATTCCGAAAACAAATTGTGCAGTCTGTGTCTCTGACTGTACTAAGCATCTTCATTTCCACTAAGCAACAATACAAAAAGTGTATTGTTACTAGTGTGAAGCAACAATGCACAGACTCACTGGGGAATGAGACTAACTCATTTCACACAAACCATCAAATACCCACCAGATAGCACTGACTATGTAATCAGGTGTGGAAAGAAAATTCTAAAATGACTAAATTCTAGGGCAAACTACCATACAGCATACAAAATATTGTAGGCACAAAACTGAAAAGCAAAATATTACAAGACTATATGTTTCAGGAATTATTAGCGGTCAGTGCAATCAATAACCAAAAAAAGGCAACCAAACAGTTTAAACATATTAACTGATAGGGGTCTTGCAAACCTGACAAGAAGCACACTGTGGGATGTGTGGTTGAGGAGTATGGAGTCTGGTCGAGAGACTAACTTGGGTGAGTGGTTTTCCAAAGAAGCGGGCAGAGGAGGTGAAGCCGGCTGTGTCTGATGATGTGGTTGGTGTGGTACCAAAAGGCATATCTCTGGACACCGTTATCAAGTGGTGAAGAGAACAGAAGGAGAGGGTGTCATTGCAGGGGATTGGGCAGGGGAGATAACACTGGTACAACAAAAAATACTCCAAAAGCACCCTACTAAAGGACTAGAAAGTTCAATGTAGGTTGCGCTCATAGGAAGAGAAGGGGACCTATGTATGATATGCTAACCATATCTATATGTATGGAGGGGGGGCAACACTAGTTGTTTTTAGTTACCCTCACACACCCTAGTGGTGTCATGCTTCATCATTGGGTCACCCCGACTCATACAGGTCGGGTGGGCTCAACCACAGTGTTGGGAAGCTCTTATGATAATGAAGGCAAAAAGGGGTATATATAAAATACCTCAATCAGACCCCTGGTATCCCTTTATTCATGGGTCTGGTTGGGTTGTTAAAAATTGAATAAAAGTAGGGTTTATTAGGATTTTTATGGTCCTATGACCCTAGTGAAGTGCCAACATGTTTCAGTCCTTATGAGGCCATAAAGGTCCCGGACTTTCTTCAGGGCAAGATTCAGAGACCCCCTTATGTGTGGGGATGCTAAAGAGGGGGAATTCCCTACTCTATTGACGTGGCGAGGGAAGAGTAGCTTCTCCTCATATTCGTGTAGTTCTGTTACTAAGAAATGCCAGGCTCCATCTGTAGAAAAATATAGCATATAAAATCTTATCAGAACAGACGTTATCTGTATACTAGTGTAAAATCCCTGTGCATGGCATGCTGAGTGAACATGCTCGATTAGTGGAGAGCACAAATGACCTCATTCTATGTTACTTCTATATAGTATATAGTGGCATTCTCATTATGTGAAACCCAACAGTTAGTGTCAAAACATCACACTCCATTTAACTCCAATGGTGTGAGACTGTGAAGTGAAGTATTAAAACAGTGGTCGAAGTCTCAATTGCAGTAAATAAATCACACAAGACAAACAAACATATATGTCCTACATTCATATATCACACTCTGAAGACATATATTCACATACTTCATGCACCGGTTGGTAATTCGTTTTTGCACTTACCCAATTTATGTTGGGCGCAGGCACCTCAGTGAGCGGGACATTGGGGCATACTCTCCTAATTAAGGTGAGGTAGAGAGTTAGGTATCGATTTTTAACATAAGTGGGTCTAGCGTTAAAAGAAAAAGCTCCAGCGGGACTAAGTTTAGCTCGTAGAAACCTGCAGCAATCGAAGGAGAGTCTCCACTTACTTGTTTAGAGGACGCACCCTACCCAAATAAACGGACCCGCTCGCCGGCTTGTAGCTGCTGTTCGAGCCGATGCGGGTGAAAGTACTGTTTATTTCCGTGTTCGGCATCAAGTGTGTGACGCCAAAACCGGAAGTGAGCGCGTTCACAGCCTCAAAGGGTCACGGGGAATGTAGTTTTCTGCCTGGATTATCGTATCAAAACCCGGAAGTGCCGCGATAAAAAGGGAATTAAAAAGTTAATTATTGTCATGAGCTGATTAGTGCAGGCTCCTGTTATTCATGTACAATCCCAACACTTATATATATTTTTATTCTTATTCTGTCTTCCTGTCACAGCATTGCTTTTCGGTGAATAGAAAAGACGAAATGATATTTACCCTATTTTGAAATGTTATTAAAATTAAGGTGTTAGTTGCTGAACACATCGATTTTTGGTATGCCAGGTGCACTAACTCAATGTCAAACAAATACATTGTGCACTTTAAGGCAACGTGTAAATATATATTCTTAACACACTGGTTGACTCATTGGTATGACCATTTAGAATAACAATGAGAGGCGCCTAGTGTGGTGTGTTCTGGCCAATTTGAGCTTAGTACAGTCACAGCATCTAGACTCCTGCATTGTATCAGAATGCTATGTATGATAACTATTGAGTCCAATCATAACCAGAAATTGTCAGATGTTTAATTGTGCACATGGGGGGGAACCCATTATTACGAACTAGATGTAAGTGATCACTCAGCTCTGCTCATGATCAGTTTTTTATGTTCACAACGTAGGCTATACAGGTATCCATAGTTCCTGATATATATAGGTGATTCAAAATGTTATGGTATTGTTTTATGGTTCATCAGATCATAATGTCATTTTCTCAATTGAGCCCATGGTATTGAGTCATTAAGGCCTGATATATGAGTCCTGAGACGATAGACCCATCTCTGCTCTTTCTCTAATAATACCTTTTGTAGGTTGTTGCCTGGCTTAACTTTTTCAATCACCGTCCATTTTATATCAGTGTCCTTGTGGTTGTTTTCAACAAAATCTGCTGTGAGTCTGGTAGCAGTAACTGCTCTTCTTATTGTACTGCGATGTTCGCTAATACGTATTTTTATCTTGCGCGAAGTCATTCCCACATAGGACAATTGACACGGGCACTTGATCAAGTAAATTACTGCCTCTGAATTGCAATTTGTGTGGCATCTGTGTTCCCAAGGTGTGTTTAGGCCAAGATCTAGATGTGTGGTGTGTTCAGTGAATTCACAAGCCACACATGTACCACACGGGTAGTGTCCCGTCACCGGAGTGGTATTCCAAAGTGTTGTTTGTGTATTTATGGCTGGTTTGAAACTGTTGGTATGAACAAGTGAGTCTTTTAGACTCTTACTTTTCTTAAAAGAAAACATAGGTTTTTCATAATCCAGGTTATTGGACGTCAAAATATTCCATTTTTTGTTTATGATTTTTTTGATCTGGTTTGACGAAGAATTAAATGTGGTTACACATATTAGTTGTTGTGGTTCTGTTTTTTCATTTGTTTCAAGTAGAGATTCCCTTGGTGTATTTCGTGCTCGTTTCCTGGCACTCTCAATTA
This sequence comes from Lissotriton vulgaris, assembly GCF_964263255.1. Classification (NCBI taxonomy): domain Eukaryota; kingdom Metazoa; phylum Chordata; class Amphibia; order Caudata; family Salamandridae; genus Lissotriton; species Lissotriton vulgaris. The sequence goes on along the minus strand of NC_141698.1, from coordinate 271,658,253 downwards.
TTCTCGGTGGATACTTCTTCTGTTTCAATTTGTTTGTCAAAATATCAGCCTCCTTTTTGAAATCTTTGACATTGGAACAGTTTCTGCGAATTCGCAGAAATTGGCTCACAGGTAAGTTCTCTCTTAGGCTTCTAGGATGTGCACTATCGAACCTTAAGAGGCTATTCTTATCAGTGGGCTTGGTGTAAAGGGAACTAGACAAACTCCCATCCCTGGCAAAGATATTTATGTCTAAGAATGGTACTGTTTTCTTGTTGTGGTTCATTGAGAACCGAAGGTAGGGGTTAAGGCTATTTATCCATTGTTCGAAGTTCTGTAAAGTTGTCTCGTCCCCCTTCCATAACAGCAAAACATCATCTATATACCTGTACCACCTACAGATGTTGCTTGTGTAGGGGTTGGGAGCCCAGATGTTGTGATTTTCAAAATGGCTCATGTACAGGCAAGCTATGCTCGGGGCAAAAGTACTGCCCATTGAAGTTCCATGGGTTTGCAGGTACATCTGATCTTCAAACTTGAAGAAGTCAACGCGAGTCTTATGAGGTAAACAATTCATTCGACGGGGGCTGACCATTCCCATTCTTCACTCTGAAGTAAATTCTGGACCACTTCTATACTTTCAATTTGTGGGATATTAATTAGTATATAGTGCCTCCACATCAAGGCACATCAGAAAGTGTTGATCAGGGTCGTACTCGATGTTCATAATCAGGTTTAGTAAATGCTTTGTGTCTTGTACATAAGATTTGATACATTTGACTAAAGGACGTAGAAACCAGTCAGTGTACTGTGAAAGAGGCTCCAAAATTGATCCACACCCGGACACTATGGGTCTGCCCGGTGGTGGTACTTTCCCTTTATGGATCTTGGGAATTGTATAGAATAAAGAGGTCCTGGCTTCTTGTTGGTTAAGGAATTTGTGTTCTTTCTTAGAGATCCACCCCCTCTCCAATGCATCCAATGTTGCTGCGCTGATGGTCTTTCTCAGCCTTTCAGTTGGATCTCTGTTTATTTTTTGGTAGAACTTCTCATCTTGTAATAGTGTGAGGCATGCAGTCCTGTACGCCTCTGTATCCTGTATCACTGTAGCTCCACCCTTATCAGCAGGCTTAATAATTATAGCCGCATTTTTCCTCAAGTTTTCCAGTGCCATCCTTTCTCTTCTACTCAGGTTGTTGTATGTCGTTGTATTTTGTGGTAGTGATTCAATTTCCTTCACTACTGCTTCCTCAAAGGCTAAGACTTCAGGTGGCATAAGGTTCATCGGTGGTACAAACGTTGACTTGTTCCTTAAGTCTGTGTAATTGCCTTCAGTATTGGCTTCATCTTTATCTTTGAAGAAGGTTTTCAATCTGATTTTTCTGAAGAATTCTCCCAATTCGCATCTTATGTTGAATTTGTCAAGGGATGTCGTGGGAACGAAGCCTAGGCCTTTCTCCAGTACCTTGACTTCGTCTTCTGTCAAAGCAATTTTGGAGAGGTTTACAACTACTTCCTCATTCCACTCGGTCCTGGTTGTGGTTGGCCTTTTGTCGTACTCCTCGTGTTGGGGATGGTTTTCTCTATTTGGTCCCATTGGACTTTCCTGTTGTTGTTGTTCCCCCTCTGCCTCTTCTTCTGCCCTGTGCTAAAAAATGGTTGTAGTTGGGTTGAAAAAACGGCCCCATCGGGTATTGTGGTGGTCCATTAAATGGTCCTGGGGCAAAAGGTACTGGCTACTGATACATTTGTGGTGGGCCATAACTCTGTTTTATCCTGGGAGGACGTACTCCATATACCCTCTCAAATCCCCCGGGACCACTGGATTAAATTACAGAGGTCCTGTTTTTTTGCAGAGATAACACTGGTAGCCTGCTGTGCAACATTCTAGTCAATAGATGCAGGTTATGAGACAATTTTCTTTCATATTTTGACATACACTTCTCTGTACTTCGAGCCATATGCATGAACACATTTTCCCATAGACACAGAATGGGCAAAACCCTTTGATGCATCTGGCCCTAAGTCACTTATCTTATTTGGACATACAATATTTTATCTTCCATTATTTTTGCACTCTTTTCCTCATATATCTGCGGATCTTGGAGGTCACAGCTGTTTTCCATGCTTCCAAACTTGACCACAGTATTTCCTCACCTATGAAAGTTGTGAGCACTTTCAAACACGATATTTATTTATTTTCCTTATAACATACTATGTTTTGGAGCACAGCTAGAAGAAGGGAGGAGGAGAGTAGAGTCCAATGGGTGGTTTGAACATAATGTCCAAAATTGGTCACCTATGACCCCTGTACTATGCATAGTGTGATGCATGCCAGAACCTGCTTCCTGGCTTGTGCAGAGAAGCCTGGCCCTTGCATCAGCTCGAAGCCAGAGAGAGCGTTGCAGGCAGGTCTGATATGGTTGCGCTCACTGAGGCTTAAACACGTCTGGGTGCCTGGTTTTGAAGCTAGTCAATGAGCCTCGAGGGAGACCAATGTTGATGACTTTGCACAAGTCGAGACACGCCAAGGCCAGCACTCCCATCAGCGACACCCAGTGGTCAATCTGGAGAAGCGAGGGTTTAACAGAGAAAGGGGGCTGCAGAGTGACATAATTTAGCACCATGAGATGAACTAAAGAGTAAAGCAGTAGTGAAATTACGTTTTAACATGGGGCAGGCCACTTGATTCACTGAAGAGAGTTGGCTTGATTATAAAGAAGAAAATATTCTATCCTCAATGTAATTCTGAATTCCTTTTATGCTGGTGTGAAAACTCCGGATTATGAAAGACAGGTTTGTGAGTAAGACTGATCCCTGCGTAATGTTCGCTGCCCATTATATTAAGTTACCATCCACCGAGCTTCCTTATTGTCAAAGGATGTGAATTGCATCACACTGACAAGCCCAAAAATTGAGTGAAATTACTCTTTAACTCCCATGTACCTTTATCAACATGCGAGGAATTCGATTTTTAACTCATTTTGAGATTTTTTTTTAAAAGTAAAGCAAAAAAGTTAGGGAACCTTGTTGAAATTTTGCGAATCTCAACTCATGCTGCATCCTTGATAAAACGAGGTTCACAGGGGTGAAGTGGGTGTGGTGCAGCCGCAAAAGATCTCGAGATCTGGAGATACTGGTACGAGTTTCTGCGGTGCAACATCCTGTGATTATGGGCAAATCACTTAATCTCACCGGTGATAAATTGTGCTATATAAATCTGCTGCAAAAGCAGAAAGAGGCAAAACTTGAATTTTGAAAAAATAATTAAACCAACGTGGATGTTAACAGTATTTCGGCTGCAGGAAACTGATGAGAAGCAGAGGTGGAAAAAGCATTGGTAAATTCAGGAAAATATGCAACAACAAATATAAATGGAGGAAAACGAAGTGCCACACACAGGAACTAATGAGAAGCTAGCAAAGAGAGGACAAGGGTGTAAGTCCCTTTTAAGTTTATATTAGAAACAATAGATTTCTCAAGTACAGTGCCAGCGTTGTGCAGCCAAAACCTAAAAAGGGGGTGGAGATCCCTCCAGGTGAAGAGTAAGACAGTATCTCTTCTCCCCAGATAAAAAGGGACCCCTCCACCACTCAGCCTGCAAACAGCTTACGAAGCACCAGCATGAGCTCCCGCATACAGACCACCTGTGCTCCACGCCCAGGATGCACTGTTTATCGAGCAACAGGCATAGCTGGCAAATTTCTTGGTTCCATGCGTGACTAGGAATGCCAGACCGGGTTTTCTCTCAGAATTCTGGGATTTATAGTCTTATTCAACCCAGTATAAAACCAGGACTACAAAATCGCAGAATTCTAAGGAAAAAAACGGGAGTGAACTAACTATGAACTAGTTCTGCATGAACCTGGGATACTTGGCAGCTCTGGATTGTTTGTGGCCGTCTGCGGGTTGGCATGCATACCGAGAGTACTGCATCCTCAAAACACGGCAACTGCCTCCAGCAATGGCATTATCAGTTGGCCTCTGTAGTGCACGTGGCATGCCCCGTTTGAGACCGGTTGAGACTTGTGCAATGCCCCAGGCCCCCTCCCCACCCCCAAGCCATGGTGCTTGTAATTTTCCGGTCAGCTCTGTGCTGATCCTTAAAGTGGACAATGACTAACACTACAGCTAACCTGCTGGATCTGAGCCGCCGCTTTCCAATCACAGCACCTTTACACTTTTGTACAACACTTTCACTTCTTGAAATCCAGGCATGCTTGTGAAGCGTAGCTCGCAGTTGAAAGCATGTCCTGGTAGGGGTCACCTTCTTCCAAGTGTGGCTTTAGTCAACAGCAGAGGCATGCTGGGACTTGGAGTTCAACGTTCTCGGAGCAAAGTATGGGCCTGCGAGTGCCACTATGCAAAGCGTTAATTTAAAAAGCAATGGACAAGACAGCTGCTTAACAACCTGGCATACAGTTAAGTAGATTATCACAAGACTTTTTGGGAGGTGGAGGGAGGGGGGGGGGGGGGGGGGGGCTCGAGGGGTGCACCTTTACTGCCTTATTTCTGAGAGTCTGTGTACAGCCGAACTCGAAAAACATTGTTCTACAAGTTGATTTGGTGTTGGGCAGGCGCGGTGCGTCCATTGGGGCGTAGGGGCGTAGCCCCACTAAGCCCCACGGACCCACCGCGTCCTCACTAAACTAATGATAGAAATATTAAAATAATCGCGCTGCCCGCCGGCCCGGAATACGGGAGACACTCGACTTTTCAGGAGTGACAGGGGGGGCGGAGGGGGGGGGGCGGCTGGGCCTGCTGCAGCTGCGCAAGTGGATTTAAGGGCATAAACTAGCCCGCGCATGCGCAGATTGTTTTCCCAGTGCAGTTCCCCTTAGAGAGAGGACCAGGGGGAGGGGCCGCACCCCCGTGGATGTACAGGGCGACTGGGCGAGCAGTCATGGTGCCCGCCCAGCCAGGATTGGCTGGTCAATACTATAGCCCTCCCCCTCCCTCGTGCTGCGGCCTCTGTTTATGGGGTTTGAAGACCTGACCGGAGTCCGGACCCAGGAATCCTTAAGAGGGCGGGAGTCAAGTCCTGAAGGAACCGCTCGGCCAGGGAGACCCGTTCGTTCACAATCCGGTATGATCAGCTGAACCTAAGCATCAGCAAGTGTGCATGCTTACAGATTGTCTAGAAGGAAAGTTCCTGTTTCAGAACGTTTTAAAGATTTTGTTATGGTCTAAGTGGCAACGTTATGTACAGTTGAGCTGTGAGGTCTAGTCCTGTTCTTTTGTTACTGTTTAACTTTATTTTCACAATGTTCCTCGCAGTCGCATACAGTGTTTTCTGTGCTTCATTTTGTTACCGTTATTAAAGTGTTCTCCTACTTTGGCTTACTTCCTTTAATTTATCTACTGAGGTGCATACTGCCCTGAATGTGTCACAGTGTCTTCACATTAAAGGGCTATAGCATATTCCCTTTCTGTTCAGGGGCCCAAAAATCCAAGAACCCGACTGCAGTACGGAGGTAAGGAGAGACAGCAGGGAGGTAAGGAGGGACAGCAGGGAGGTAAGGAGGGACAGCAGGTTGGTACAGCACGGAGGTAAGGAGGTACAGCACGGAGGTACAGCAAGGAGGTAAGGAGGTACAGCAAGGAGGTAAGGAGGGACAGCACGGAGGTAAGGAGGGACAGCACGGAGGTAAGGAGGGACAGCAGGGAGGTACAGCACAGAGGTAAGGAGGGACAGCACGGAGGTAAGGAGGGACAGCGCGGAAATTAGTTTACGCCCCACCACTGTCAAATGTCACCAGCCGCCCCTGGTGTTGGGCTGCTGGCACAGGAGATAGAGCAAACAAACATCTGTTATTTAGCGCCAAGATGCCCGTAGTGGTGAACGTGCGCTTTACAAATACACATGTTATGTTATGTTATGTTATTGAACAGCCATAACGTAGCATTTGGGGCACTAGCACAGCAAATGAAAAAGTAACTTGCCCAGGATCGCACACCATGTGCAAGTTCGCATCGGGATTTTGATCTTTTGGCTTTCCAACTGACACCACTGCCAGCCAACAGGCCACATTTCCTTTGCCAACTGACAACTAGCATCCACGCTAGGGAAACCAATAATGCAAATCCCACACAAAGAGCCAGTGCCAGGAAGCTGGGGAGTTTGTGTTTCCCAACACTTCCTAGAGCGACCTGGCCCTTTCGCAACGGATGAAATCAACTGAATGTGGGTGGGGGTGCTTGCATACAGCCTCAATGCAATTCGGAGCCGTTTTGTACTGCTTTAGCCCCCTCATGTGGCCAACTGGTGCAAAAAATGTGAAAAATCAGTGACACTAGGTTTAAACCGAGTCAGCTGTTTTTCACTCGGTAGGGTACTGTGGGGAACAATCGGGATTAACTAATTTCTGGACAACCTATGAATACCTTAATGATAGTGGTTTGCCTGTTCCTAAATATTATCACTTTTGGCATACCAGGCACCTGACTCGCAGGTTAACAAAGACATTAGTCAAGGATCACCAAGAGTGTGGTGGAAGTCGGCGTTCCATCTCTTCAAGCTCCCCCTCTGCCAATGCCCCTCAGTCTAAGGTGAAACAACACTTCACACATGGGCACTGACATGCCGGAAATGTTACTGTCCCAATTTGCCAAAAGAATAATAAGACTAACAAATAAGAATTTTACATAATGGACTAGAGATAAAAGAGTAAATTAACCCCAGTCCTCAAATATGTATGTTTTTCTCGTGCCGCTTACCACTCTCTGGAGTGGGAATAGTAATTTTTACCCACCCGCTATCCAAAGCTTTCCCTACTGTTGCACTCACTGGAGTGGGAATAGTAATTTTTACCCCTACGCTATCCAACGCTTTCCCTACTGTTGCACTCTTTGGAGTGGGAATAGTAATTTTCTACCCCTACGCTATCCAACGCTTTCCCTACTGTTCCACTCACTGGAGTGGGAATAGTAAGTTTTACCCACCCGCTATCCAACGCTTTCCCTACTGTTGCACTCTCTGGAGTGGGAATAGTAATTTTTACCCCTACGCTATCCAACGCTTTCCCTACTGTTGCACTCTTTGGAGTGGGAATAGTAATTTTTACCTACCCGCAATCCAACGCTTTCCCTACTGTTGCACTCTTTGGAGTGGGAATAGTAATTTTACGTTCTACGCCATCCAATGTTTTCATTACTGTAGTTTTTTTTAAACTTTAAATAGTGGTTTTATTTATTTATCTATTTAATATTTTTTGTATTATTTTAGATAATGTAGTATTGAATTAATTTTTAAAAAATTGAAAGTATATATATTTTTTTAATTTATTAGACATAATTATTTACTTTTTATTTATGTTATTATTTTATGTGGGTAGATGTATTTGTAATTTAAAGTATTTATAAATAATTTATAAGTAATTAAAATAATTATTACGTTATTATTAAGTAAGAATATATTATATATTTTATGTATGTTTAATTAATGTTTTATTATTATAAATGTATTATTTATTACTTTTAAACATTATTAAATATTTTTAAATATGTTTATTTTATTTATTAGTATTATTTACTTTATTTCACAAAAAATTTAAACGGAAAAAACTGATATTTTGAATTACGATATTTTTAACATCGATATTTTGGTTTCGATATTTTTGTATTTACCATGTTGTAGAAAGGATGTCGATATACTTGCCTTCAATATTCCAGCGTCGATGTTTCTGTAGATCGAGATTCTGTTGGTCGATATTCTGTCAGTGATTCGGATAATTCACGGATCATATTTAATATTGCTAGTTTTCTTGTCGCAGCTGTACGCCTTAGGAAAAAAAGATACCCAAGGCTAATGATGTATAAAATCCTCTATTTTTAACCCTAATGAAATTCTGTTTTTATTGATTTTCCTTCTTTTTAACCCTGATGAATTATATAACTATATAACTGTTGAGTTATTTTTATCTCTTCATCACTCATATGTATCTAATGATAATAAGATCTTGTTTTTTGTATTGGGCATTGTACTTTTATGATTTTAAATAATCAAATAAAGTGGTTTGACTGACTGACTGATATTTTAAATCAGCCTTATGAATGGGCTCGAAAGGCGATTTCATCAACTGAGCCAGCACTGTATTTAATTCCCACGGAACTGCAGGGCGCTTTAAGGGTGGGAAAACCCTGAAGAGAATTCATAAACTCCTTGACAATTCTTGTTGACCATAAAGAGAGCTAACCTGGCTTTCTGCGAAACCTGGTAATTGCTGCCAAGTGTACCTTGATTGACAAGGGAGACAATTTTGTTTGAGCTAAGTGAAGTAAGTAAGGCAAAACCTGTTCAGGAGTTGAAAGTAAAGGATGCAGTGTCTTCTCCTCGCACCAATGGCAAAATTGCTTCCATTTAGCAGAATATGACTGGTTAGTCGAAGGAGCTCTGGCTCGTTGTAAAATAGACCTGCAATCCGGAGGAATGTTTAAATCTGTAAATTCATAGTCGTTAGGTTCCAAGCTGACAAACTTAGAGACTTTATTTGAGGATGAACAATTTGGCCGTTGTTCATTGAGAGTAGATTTGGCAGTGGAGGGAAGAGAATGTGCGGAGAAATCGAGCACAGGAGAAGCTCCATGTACCAAAACTGCCTCTCCATGCCGGCGCTATGAGAATGAGATGGCATGGTTCTTTCTTCATCTTGTTCAACACTCTCGGGATAAGAAGAAATGGTGGGAACACGTAGGCAAACGCCCCCGTCCATTGCATTTGCAGCGCGTTTCCCCAAGAGTTCCTCTGAGGGAACCTGCTGGCAAACTTCTTGCACTTCTTGGTGTCTTCTGTCGCACAAAGTTTTGGAGTGCCCCACCATTCGAAGACTCTTTGCCGCTGAATCACGTCTAAATCCCATTCATGACATTGGGAATTTGTTCTGCTCAGAGAATCCGCCCAATCGTTGTCCACGCCCGGGACATGCTCTATTCGCAATGTTATGTTGTGATGAATGAGCCATTTCCAGATTTCCAGGGCTTGCTCTGATAAGGTGAGAGACCTGGTACCCCCTTGTTTGGCAAAGTAGAACATTGTTGTGGTATTGTCTGTTATTACTAGAAAGGAGGATCCCTGGATTCTGGGAAGGAAGGCCTGCAACCCCAGAACAACTGCCTTTAGTTGCAGAAGATTGATGTATGAACATGTTTCCTGAGGGGACCATTATCCGTGTATTTGCAATTCCTGGAGGTGTGCTCCCCCCATCTGTCCATTGAAGCGTCCGTTGTCATAATATAATGAGGTTGTGTTGGTTGGAACGAGAGACCTGCAGAGATATTGACTTATATTTCCCACCATGACAGAGAGCGTTTTATTGTCTGAGAGAGAGAGATGATGTCCTCAAATGCGTCGTGCACCTGCACCCACTGCATGTCTAACTGCTCCTGGAGAGGCCTCATGTGAAGCCTGCAATTTGGAATCAACAGGATGCATGATGACCGCATCCCCAGTAATGACTTGAACACTCTCACAGAAGTGGACAGTAATGACTTGAACACTCTCACAGAATTGGACTTTTTTGAATGCAGAAGGGAGACTAAGCGCATTATTTTCAGCTTATTCTCTGAAGTGGGATACGCCTTCATTGACTTTGTGTCTAGGAGCGCTCCTAGAAAAACACGCTTCTGGTTTGGAATTAAGTGTGACTTATCCATGTTGAATTTTAACCCCAGCGCCATGAAGAGCCGCTGACAAGCCTGCATGGATTCTTTGGTAGAGTGGAATGTAGCACCCTTCCCTAGCTAGTCGTCCAGATAGTGGTAAACCTGGTGTCCGTCCCTGTCTTCTCAGAAAAGGCGCTACGGGAGCCATACATTTCGTGAACACTCTAAATGCTGAGAGAAGGTCGAATGGCAAGACTTTGAACTGGTAGTGATCCCCAGCCACCTCGAATCTTAGGAATTAGCGATGCTTTCCATGAATGGGAATTTGGAAGTATGCGTCCAAGAGATCGAGGGACGCTAGAAAATCTCCCTTGTTTTAATAAAATAATCTCTTGAAGGAATAACATTCTGAATAATTGTTTTTTGATGTATTTGTTTATCTGCCTGAGGTCCAAGACCAGCTTCCATTTCCCATATTCTTTCTTTATTAAGAAACATTTGGAGTCATTCCTTTTCCCTCGTTGTCTGAAAGGCACTCTTTCTACCGCCCCTTTCTTTAGTAGAGCCGAAATTTCTTGTCGTAGTGCTGACAAATGCGGGTGATGCATTTTTCTTGGGGGCGGAGTTCGAGGAGGTTTGCAGACAAACTCCAAGGTGTGGCCGAGTTGGATAATGTCCAGCACCCATTTGTCCTTCGTGATGGTTTGCCATCGATTTAGAAATGGAGAGAGTCGATGAGACCAAGGGTGTTGAGATCAAAATGAGGTGGCTGACGGGAGATAAACGTCACTGACGTCTTGAGGAATACTGTAATTTTCCTTGTCTTGCAGGCTTGTGTCTAGCTGATTGCTAATTGTAAGACATGTTGGAGGAACGAAATTGCTACTGTTGCTGCCCCCCATATTGTGATCTGTAATTCTGACCATATGGCTGATATCTGTAGGATTGATAAGATGGTCTTTGCTGAAACCGTCCTCTTCCTTTACCTTCACGAAAGGACTGAAAACGCCTCTTTTGTAATGTGCCCAAGGAATGTTCAGTTTCCGCATCCTTCTTAATGCCTTGTAGTTCGTTGTCTATATGCTTCCCGAAAAAGTTTTCCCCATCGAAGGGTATGTCTAACACCTTTGATTGGACTTCGGGCTGAAAGACGTCGCTCTAAGCCAGCCCTGTCTACGAAGGACTGCAGCACCTGCCATTTGTCTGAAAGCAATCGAGGATAGATCCATTGCGGAGTCAATGACCTCGGAAGACGCTTTAGCACCCTCCTGCAAAAGATTCTTCGCTTTTCTCTTTTTATCATGAGGGAGGAATTCGAGAAGAGGAGCTAGGTCTGACCATAACTGACGGTTATACCTCCCCAAGATTGCTAAGGCGTTAGAGGCCTGGATAGCAGTAGCCGCCATAGTAGCGAATCGCTTACCAATGCGTTTGCCTTCCCTGTCTGGAGGCAATGAACAAGGAGATTGAGGATTCCTGAAATGCCTTTGAGCCGCCTGCATTATTACTGAATCCGGGCGAGGATGTCCAATTAAGCATGCTGGAATGAGGCGCCTTGTATTTCTTCTCCATTCTCTGCAACACAGCTGGAACGGAGGCTAAGTTCTTCATTATCTTAAGCCCCTCAGTCCAAATGTAGTCCACAATCAGAATGGATTTAACTAATTTCTTCGATGTATCTTTAAAATCGTAAAGAAAGCATTTGGTTTGCACTACAGACATGGGCAATTCAAACCTCTTAGAGGCTCTATCGAGTACTTTGTGAAAGCCCCCAATATCTCCCGGTGGGGAAGCCACCGGGGGAGGGGAAGGCAACGGTGAAGTTGGAGCCACATAATCATCCCACTCTTGGGCAAGAAGGTCCGATCCGAATCTTGAGTGAGCTCACCTTCTTCTGGTTGACTGTCTGTTTCACTTTCAATGTAATCATCCTATATTGTTATACACAGAGGAGCCTGTTTCTCAACTTGTACCACAGGTGGTGGAGTAACTACTGGTGGAGGCGGAGCAACCAGCATACCTGGACCTCCAGGTGTCAATGGAACCGGAGCATGAGCGTCCGGAAATCTTTTATAATAGTAGTTTAACATATGTCTAAGGTCCGTGACCAAGGAGAGTGGGACCAACATGGAATCTCTCTGAACTTCCTGACGTTCTTCAAAAGCTTCATAACGATACTGCTCTTGAAAAGAGTCATAACGTTGGGCCTGAGAACGTCCTGAAAATGAGCAATCTCCCTCTATATATTCTGATTGTCCTTGCGCTTCCTCTTCCTCATCAGTGTCTTGGCATTTGACTTCGAGTTGTGAGGGACTGTAAGCGGTACCGAAAAGGCTTTTATCCCCTGACTCTTCCGTATCAAGCAGGTGAGAAGGAAGCAATGGTGAGATCTTGGGTAATGGTGACATTCTTGGTGACTTTGTGACTGAATGTAGATGCAATCTTAGGCACAGTGTACATTGTCAACGGCTAAATCGTCGTCACCGAGCTCGTTGATGATGGCGTAGCCACGTCAGTCGACAAAGAAGTCGTCGCCACAGAAGTCGGAGATTTTGCAGAAGTACTCAACCACGGGTCTGTCAACTGTGTTTTCTTCATCGACGAAGCCTGTTTGAGGGGTGTGACGGGTGTGACAGGCAGCAGAAGACTTCTTCAGGCCAGAATCTTTAGGTTTAATGGCTGTCTTTTCGGCAGAAGAGGATTTTTCTACCTTTGATTTCTTAAAATCAGCCTTTAATTAGGTAGAGCCCTTATTTTTCTCTCAAGAGAGGATGGCCCAGGGCTTTCTTCGACATCAGATCCCGATTCTGATTTAGATTTCTTCTTCTGGAGCCATAATAATAATCTGGCCTCTCTATCCTTTAGTGTTTTAGCAGAGAAGGTTCTTCAATATTTATAGTCTTTGGCTGTATGTTTAGGATCGAGACAATAAAGGCAGTCCTTATATAGATCTTCTGAAAAAAGTCTTGCCTTTCCACAAGATCAACAGGGCCTGAAAAGCCTCTTCTTAGAATCTTCAGACGTCCTTAGTGAAAGAAAGTAGAATACAATACCTTGAGGCGAATTCAAGCAGGGTCAAAAGTTCCCTCACTGACAAACTGAGCAGAGCTCAGCGAGACTCCCTCACACACGACGTGCGGTTAGAAATCTGAGGTCTGATAGCTCAGACTGGGGAGATGAGGTCTAGACTGGTCTCTGATTGGTTGGAGTTTGGACCTACATAATGATGAGGATGAATGTAGAAGCTTTTCTTTCCCCTTTGGGGATCTCTATGTACTTCTATGGTACTTATTTTCTAATTACAGTGAGAATCCCACCATGACGACAGGGAAGATACAAGCATGTTAATCTATGAAAGATTCAATACTGCAGAAAGTGAGCTTCAAAGGTGAAGCCACCTTTGGTGGGAAAATGGCCATCACACTCTTGAAGGGCTGCCCGTCTGTACAGTGCCCAAACTGGATTTGTAGTGGGCATGTAGCCAACAGGTAGCCACACCTCTAGGAGGGGCTGCCAAGCTCCTAACATCCAAGGAACGGTTTAGACATCTTCAGAGTGGGCAGAATAGTGCACTCTGGTTTTGTTAGATGTCACACATAGCCAGAAGTCGTCACAGGGTGGGATAGAACCTAGTACCCCATAGCCTGGTGACCGTATCATTCCCCCAGGACTCTTTCTGAGTACAAACATGTCACCCCTGACACCCTGAACCTCAGATCATGATGGAACTGGACAAAGGACTGAAGAAGGGCTGACCTGCTGAACCCCGGACTTGATGAGACCGCACTGACTGCTGGACTGCACCAGCTGTACTTTAAACTTGCAAAGAGAGGACTGTGCCTGTGGCTCTTGGAAAAGTTGCTCCTGAGCCACAGACTCCAAGAATCAGTCACGTGACCCCCTGGAACCAGCACTAGGGCCATCAAAGCTGAAGAAGCCCATTCTGGCAAGTCAGTAACCACTTTCTTTGAATCGCCGCTGACCGCCGCTGGGCAACCCAAGAGACTGGTCCTCGATGGCCAAAAGTTGCACCAGAGCCGGCTCATACTGGGAGTGTCATCTGAGTCAGACTGGTTGCCAAAAAGAGACACCTACCTTCACCAAAGGATACTGCCGGACTAGCTGTGTATGCAGACCAGTAGCTCCGCAACAGTGACATTCTACTGGCTCAAAGATGACTTTGAGGTAGAACAACGCCTGTGGCCAAAGCTGCCCCACCTTAGCTGTGAACGGAGGAAGGACTGCTAGGGCACTCCTGTCGACGGCACCTAGAGCATCTTTTGGCATCCTCTGCATCATGCATCCCCAGCATCAGGACCAATCTATTGACGTCTATTGCAGTTTATATCTAAATTGTGGAACTGGACTTGAGACTGCTTTGATGGTCCGGTAACTATCCAACTACCCCTAACTGGCTCTCCTGACCGTCTCCCTGCCAGATCTGGTTGCCCCCACTCAGGCCAGAGTAGCTGAACACAACTTTTACAAAGTTTCCAAACATTGCAGTTACCAATGCGTGTGTACGCTTTGGACAAAGAACTGATTTTTACGTTTTACGTAAAAATCTATACTCCGGAACCCTCCGGAGGATTTTGCTCATCTTGGTGCTTAAAGGTAATTAAAATATAATCTATTTCAGAAAATGGTGTCTGATTTCTTTCGTGTTGGGTGACTTTCTCATTTCGGTGTTAGGTGCTTCTAAAAGCTTTACACTAGCTCCTTTGTTTAAGCCTTGCTGCTTGAAGCCACAACTAGCGAGGGTTGAGCTCGGTTTTACAAATGAGCCTGACTAGACCCAAGACAGTTTTGTGAGTGTATTACATGGTAAGGTTGTATAAGCATACTATAAAATCATCACAATGCTCACACTGTCCACTTCCCATTGCAAACCAAGACACATCAGTGTTCCTTTGGACGTCTTGCCAGACTACCCGGGGGAAAAGTATGGTCTTGTTCTTACTGACCTTCAGTCCCACCACCACCCCAAACTCACCAAATTTGACAATAATTCCAGTATGGCCTCCCTCGGATGCTTTAGATTAAAAAAGCGTCATCTGCATAAAGGAAGCTTGCATGGGTGATGTCCCTCAGTGGTATCTCATGACCCGAAAGTACCCCTTGGAGTTTCAATGCCAGCTGTTGTAGGGCAATGTCGAGCAACAGTTGGGAGAGTGGGCAGCCTTTTCTAGTGCCCCTTCCCATCCTCCAATACTCAGATGAGTTCTCCACTCCTGGCCTGGCGGGGTACACTGATAGAATATCGACCCCCTAAATATCCCCATACCCAAATATCGAGTTATGAATAACGATGTCAAAAATATCGACATCCTATATTTATAATGGTAAGTACAACAATATTGGGAGGGGGGGAAATATCGATATTAAAAATATAGTTGTACAAAATATCGACTTTAATATATGTATAAAAATAATATTAAATATATTAAATAATAAAATTATTAAAAAATGAGATTTAATATACATTTTAACTAATATAACAAATAAATGAAATGTAAACATACATTTATAAAATATAATATATATTTACTTTAAAACAATTAATAAACTATTAACTTTAATTTATTTTATAGTTGTATATATGAAAACGGACAAATAAATATTATATATATATATATATATATATATATATACACCAATATCATAAAATCTAATAAAAAACATTGTTATAAATTAAAACGTTAAACTATTTAAAAGTCTTGAAACTTACATTTTCCTCTTGAATGAGTGCAACAGTAGGTAAACTGTTTGATAGTGGAGGAGTAAAAATTACTATTCCCACTCCAGTGAGTGCAACAGTCGGGAAAGTGTTGGATAGCGGAGGGGTAAAAAAAATACTATTCCCACTCCAGTGAGTGCAACAGTAGGGAAAGTGTTGGATAGCGGAGGGGTAAAAATGACTATTATCACTCCAGTGAGTGCAACAGTAGGGAAAGTGTTGGATAGCGGAGGGGTAAAAATGACTATTCCCTCTCCAGTGACTGCCACAGTAGGCAAAGTGTTGGATAGCAAAGCGGTAAAAATTACTATTCTCATTCCAGTGAGTGCAACAGTAGGTAAAGTGTTGAATATAGGAGGGGTAAACATTACTATTCCCACTCCAGTTAGTGCAACAGTAGGGAAAGTGTTGGATAGCAGAGGAATAAAAATTAATATTCCCACTCCAGTGAGTGCACCAGTAGAGAAAGTGTTGGATAGCGGAGGGTAAAAAGTACTATTCCCACTCCAGTTTTGCAACAGTAGGGAAAGTGTTGGATAGTGTAGGGGTAAAAATTACTATTACCACTCCAGTGAATGCAACAGTAGGGAAAGTGTTGGATAGCAGAGGGGTAAACATGACTATTCCCACTCCAGTTAGTGCAATAGTAGGGAAAGTGTTGGATAGCGGAGGAATAAAAATGACTATTCCCACTCCAGTGAGTGCAACAGTAGGGAACGTGTTTGATAGCGGAGGGGTAGAAAATACTATTCCCACTCCAGTTAGTGCAACACTAGGGAAATTGTTGGATAGCGGATGGGTAAAAAATACTATTCCCACTCCAGTTAGTGCAACAATAGGTAAAGTGTTGGATAGCGGAGGGGTGAAAATTAATATTCCTACTCCGGTCTGTTCAAAATTTAAAACAAACAAAATATCACCAACACAAAATATTAAAATAAAAATACATTGAAAAAATATTTTAAAAATCTAAAAAATAGAAACATATTATGTTAAATAGATATTAGAAATACCTAGAAATATTATATTAAATACATTTAAAAATAATTTTCAATTGAATAACTATTTTTAATTAGAAATTATTTATAAATAAAAACATTAAGTTGAGAGGTGTGGTGCAGCGGCCAGGGCAGCTGACTTCGGAGCACAGGGTTCACGGTTCGATCCCCGGCTCCGGCGGCAGCTCAGCTCAGCACCCTGTGACTCCGGGCAATAGCTCACTTAATTTCCATGACGGCTCCCAGCGCATTGAGACCTGTAACGGGGAGTAGTTCGCGCTTTACAAATACGGATTTACATTTACATAAATTATTCTTTTTTATTTGCTACTCTTTAACACCTCACAATTGACAACACACATATAAATTAAAACAAAATGTACCTCCTGCATGAGTAACATAATTAAGTGAACAGCAAAACACACAAGATGATGGTCAGAATGTTGCACAATGGCAAAACATTCACCCCCAGTCACACATCTGGGTTTAATCCATCGTTATTTTGCTCACCAAGCCACCCCAGTTCAGACATGGCCATATGCAAATCAGTCTTGACCCCGTGCCTCATGGGAACAGTCCAGCCTGAACTGCAAAGCCATGCCTTCACTGGACCGGAATCAAGCATCCTAGGACCGGTTTCTGGCTATCAGCCGTCTTCAGCCAGGATAGCTTGACTCCAGTGGCATAGTGAGCACGGGACCCACGCTTGGGCATACCCTTCCCACATAGGGTGAACAGCAAAACACACAAGATGATGGTTGGAATGTTGCACAATGGCAAAACATTCACCCCAAGTCACAGATCTGGGTTTAATCCATCGTTATTTTGCTCACCAAGCCACCCCAGTTCATACATGGCCATATTATTATTATTATTATTATATTCTTATATAGCGCCAGAATCGACCCACGAAGGGGCATCTCTGCACTTGCCTTGGGAACCCGTCCTGGTTTTTCCCTGTGAGATAGCCCCTACAGGGAATCCCCAAGGTGAAAGCCAGGCATCCCGCCGCGGGGGCCGTTGTGGAGATTAAGCAAGCTTAATGCCCAGAGTTATATGCAAATCAGTCTTGACCCCGTGCCTCATGGGAACAGTCCAGCCCGAACTGTAAAGGCATGTCTTCCCTGGACCGGAATTAAGCATCCTAGGACTGGTTTCTGGCTATCAGCCTTCTTCAGCCAGGATAGCTTGACTCCAGTGGCATAGTGAGCACGGGACCCACGTCTGGGCATACCCTTCCCACATAGGGTGAACAGCAAAACACACAAGATGATGGTCGGAATGTTGCACAATGGCAAAACATGTCCATCAACTGTTGTTTTTCATAACATAATTAAGTATCAATTAAAGAAATATTATTCATTAAAAAAACAAATTAAAACAAATAAAAATTATTTTACTCTCCAAGCGTTACCCCTATAAAACCGAAACTCACACACAATCCATAAACATTTATTCACATTAATTATCAACCGATGAATTAGTATTAATGATCAACTAATTATTAATTTATTAAACATAAATTCTTTCTATTCTCTACCCTTATAAACCCCACAACCCACACCAAAAAATCATTACACAATTTCCATAAGTAATTTTAAAATAATAAATTAATATCAATTACCTACCTAATGATTAATTAAAAATAAATTACTTCCCACCTTTACCATTATAAACCCTACAACTAACATCTAAAATGAATCACACAATTGCCATATTTAAAATGTAATTAATTAATTCGCATTAATTCCAAATAATTACTATTACTAATTAATTAAAAGAAATTACTTCCAACCCATTACCCCTATAAACCCCACAACCTGCTCCTAAACAAATGACACAATTAACATAATTAATTACCAAATATTTAACTAATAATAATTAACCAATTAATAAGTACTTATTATTAAATGAACTTATTGATACATTACGTCCTACAATTAACACTATAAAATCTGGAATAAATAATTTTTTTTAAAATGTATGATAATTAAATTACTTCCCACTCTTTACCCCTATAAACCCCACAACCCACTCAAAAAAGAATTACAAAATCACTATAATGAATTACCAATTAAATAATTAATTAATATGAATTCACAACCAATTCATAATTAATTAATAATAAGTTACTGCCCACAATTAACACTATAAAATCTAAACAAAATAAATATTACTAAATAAAAAATAATCATTAATTTATAATTAAATTTACTTCCCACCCTATTCCCCTATAAACCCACAACTCTCTACAAACTAAAAAAAACATAAAATGTAATTAAAATAAAATTAATAACTATTGAAAATGTAACACATATATTAAAAAACAAAAACAATTCTATACAAAAAAATCACATACATTTAAAATACATACTCAAATACAGTACATAAATTGAAAAATCGATATTTTAAACAACTATGTTTTTTGCAAACGATATTAATAACTTCGTAATTTTTAAAAGGAATATGCTACTTACCAGTATGCATCTGTTCTTGGCATGTAGGGCTGCTGACATTCATATCTGTGCATAGATCGCCGCCTAGTGTTAGGTCCGGATGATTGCACCTTGTTGTCCTGGAAGAGTCTTCGAAGTATCACAAGATAGGTGACTCCTCCCTTGGACTACAGTGCGCATGGGCATCCTCTCCATCTTCAGATTGTTTTTCGCCATTGTGGCAGAGATGGAGTATAGTACAGTAAGAAATGTCCATGCAAAGAAAGAGAATGCTACAGCTGTAACAGGTACCGGGGAGGAGGGTGGGCGATATGAATGTCAGCAGCCCTACATGCCAAGAACAGATGCGTACTGGTAAGTAGCATATTCCGTTTGAGGCATGTGGGCTGCTGAATTCATATCTGTGCATAGACTGTATAGCAGTATCTCCTCTAGCGGTGGTCACCTGTGCCAGCTGCAGCAGTTTGAAAAAGAGTTTTAACCGCATCGCTGCTGCGGCGATTTTTGCGCTGTGCGGCTTTTTTCATTTTACCGCGTTACATGACGAGCTCAGCTCGTCATCAGCACACGCCACCCGTGGCTGATGACGAGCTGAGCTCGTCATCAGCAGCGAAGGGGTTAAGAACAGCCTGTGCTACAGCAGCTTGCTGTTTGGAATGTATGTCTACACAATAATGTTTTGTGAAAGTGTGTATGGTAGACCATGTGTGTAGGAGAGTAGGGTCTGCTATCCTATGGTCACCCCAAATTTTTGCTTTTTGCTTCACTGGTTTATGCCTTAATGTGGCTGTGGGCCTGCTAATCAGACCCACAGACTGCTGTTCCCTCTCTAAACTATTGCCAATGCACTCTAGGTGCATTACGAATTGGATCTGATTCACCTTATAGGCCCCTGTAACAGTGTACCATAGGTACCCAGGGCATAGGTGTAGCCAAGGCCTACCAGGGGCTGCAGCATGTATTATGCCACCCCTGGCCTGGCCTCCATATTTGACACAACTGGCTGAACACTCAGCTGGGGTAAGTTGGTGTAATCACCTCTTACTTAGATATAGTATACCTATATCTAACCTAACTGGACACATAAGCCACTCCTATGGAAGGCCTCTGCAATCCAGGAGGCAGAGTGTGTGGTTTCATGTGAGATGGTGCTCTAGCATGAGCTCAGCCTGTCTGCAGCTGTCGGGAACAACTCCCTTAGTTGTTCCGGGATATTGCCATACCATATACTCTTAAGTGCATTATAATCCTCGCGGTTATATGCTGGTTTGGCTTTATCAAAACACGTCCAGTAAGGTGTCATACGATTTGGAATATTATCCCCTCGACAGTCCTGTCGACGGGGATAGCATTCCACCCTTCTAGAGGGACACGACATGTACATAACCTGAACCCCGGTTAAAGTTACCCGAGCCTCAGCATCACAAAATGGATGCTGCCACCACAGACACAAGTCTGACCTCCTGCTGCTGGGAGTCCTTCCAGCGAGGGAGGCTTCGACAAAGGGTTTCCTGCCTTGGGAGGTGCGAGCACCACCCCAGACAGGATTTTGTGTATTGGTAGGACAGGGCTGAATAGATTGAGGCATGCCTGGGGCACACAAGGTGTCCCTGTTCATAAGCCAGTCCTGGCGCGGAGCTGGACAAAGGAAAGGGGGTGTAACCACCCCCCCTTCCTGGTCCCACCCCGAGGAGGGACCTAGCAGGTGATCCACCCCTCAGATTGGGAATAGGAGTGGGAGCAGTGCCATAGCACCTCAGATCATCCTGAAATCGACTTGAAACTAAGAAGACGCCTGGACTTCGACATTCTGCTGCACAGAAAACTGAAGAGCATCTCCCTTGTGGCCAAGGAGTGGCCACACTGTGAACACAGGCACCATCCAGCAACTCGATGTCTGCTTTGCCGCCGCCTCCTGCCGGAGCCCGAGCCCAGAGCCCGACGAGACCCAAACTCCCAGACATCTCAGAGCCTGATCCACAGTCCCTGCAAAGAAGAGACCCGTGGAGGCACCGAGAGACGTGGCACCGGCCATCTCGAAAGACCCCTGAGAAGCTGACTGCGCAGCACCCGAGGCACCCTCGACGCTGTGCTTAGGGGTTTGAGAAGCCCCATCACCGAGCAGCATTTGCACCGAAGAGCAGCCCTCCAGCATCTCCACGATCTGCGTGGGGCCCTTTTGCATCTTGCCACACGACGCGCCATCCCGGCCACTTGCCAGGTGGCTAGCTGCCATCTTGGCGACGAAATCTGAAATCAACACTGCAGGTCTGGTTGCTCCAGACTTGCCCTCGCTACTGTAAAAAGGAGCACGCGCTCTGACCTTACTGGTCCGAGTGAGAAGCTTGCATCGTTTTCTGCGTGGCTTGCAGTAGCCAAGGCCTGTTTGCTCTGATCAAGAAGCCGACACCGCCATCAGCTAGAGCCTTCGTGGGACAGCTCGTGACCAACGCCTGGACGTCCTTGACCTCTTCGTGTCCACGTGGCTGCAGAGACAATCTTCACCTCTTCGCCTGTTTGCACCCGACATCGCCTGGTTCCATCCTGGTTCCACGGTAGTGACTTTGAACATTGTCCCCTCTGCTTTCAGGTCTTCACCACTTCAGATCCACCCTTGGATCCACCGGAACTCTCCTCGACGACCCGCCTGCAGCATCTTCATCTTCAGGCACCATCGACCTGCGTGACGAAACCCGACACTACTTTGCACCTGTGCACCCGCTTCCTGTGGGTGAGGTAACTCAGCAACGCCGGTGTTCCTACACTGGTACACACCTCTAGTGTCTAGGTCTAAAGTTTTGTCCTTCTAGGTCAGCCGGAAGGTTCCTTAAACAGTAACTTTGTAACTTTTACGCACCATTGACATTGCATTGGTGTATGCGTGTGCTTTAAGCGCTGCACCCGAGTCCCGCGGGCCTTTCCCGACTTCTTCACTGTTAGTCCCGAACAGCTCCAGCGATTCCCAAGGCCCTAGGCCTACTTCCTTTCAGCTAGGTGGTTCTTATACCACTATTTTAGTATATGGTTTAGGTGGCCCCTAGGACTCATCCATATTGTGCAACTTTTGTATATTTAAACTGTGTTTTGTTTTAACGCATTTGCTTCTGTGCTCATAAAGAGTATAGGGGATATTTGTAGTAAATAAATATATATATATATATTTTCAATATATATCTGTGTGGTGTCCTTTCATTTGGTATTCAAGGGGATTGTGTATGGTAAATCAGCTTGCTTCACATGCCTTACAGAGTTTAGCCTAAGACTGCTTTGTCCACGCTACCTCTAGGATAGCTGGTCTATAAGGTTGACTTACAACCAATTATCATAAGGGTTGCTTGGCATGGTACAAGGTGATCACTAGAACTAGTGAGCATCATATACCAGGCCAACTTCTCACATTGGTGAGCAGCGGTTGGGATTTGAGCTTGCTGTTGTTTTACCATTACAATCTTTGAGAGTATCATTTGAAAGATCATACAGGTACCTGCTAGGTACATATAAAACAAGACTAGTATACTTAAGTTCTACTGAACTTAGTTGTTGTAGAGGATAGGGAGTAGCACACCCTGACTACAACTACTAGATAGGTTTAGTAGGTAAACACCAGTGTAGGTAGATTGCAACATATCCACCCACACTAGAGCAATGTCTGGAGCAGAGGGGTCCACTGGACCTGTCCCTGTTGAGAGTGACCCTCCAAAGGCACCATCCAAATTTGCTATGTTAAACTTCAAGGAATTAAGGCAGCTTTGTGCCTTAAGAGGTCTTAGGACGGGTCCAACCCCTATCACAGACCACCTTAGAGAACTTTTAGACCAGTCTGAAGTTCTAAAGACCTCTAAAGCAGACCCCACAGGGAATGTTGAAGGAGGCTCTCCCACTGAAGATGATAATACTGACACCCCTGTCCCTGTTGCCCAGATAGATGAGGAAGACCAAGTCACTGGGGAAACTCAGCCTGAGGAAGAGGAGACAGAAGGGGAGAGCAGTGATTCTGATGATGGCAGAAATAGTCAGGTGCCAGCCAAAGGGCTGAGCCAGGCTAACTTAAGCCTATTTGGGACTGAGTCAGGGTTAAACCCATTCAGACCCCCAAGTGGACTTAACCAGGAGCCAAGGAGGAGGAGGAATCACTCAGGTGAATCCAATACCTCCCAAGCTTCTAGAGGTTTCTCATGGTCACTCCAGAAGGCGGATGACTAGCCCTCAGAGAAGGGAACATGAGGCCAACATAAGAGAGGCTGAGCTTAGGATCCAGAAAAGAGAACTGGAAGTTGCCCTGGCCCAAGAGAAACTTGCTAGAGCAAGACAGCCTAGAGAGAGTGGGTTAGTACCCACTGGTGGCAGCATTATCCCTAAGGATAAAGACAGGTCCTATGATAGTAGAAACCTGAGTAAGATTGTGCCCCCCTACAAAGCTGGGGATGATAGCCACAAATGGATGACTGCACTTGAGAGAACCTGCAGAGTACAGCAGATCCCTCAGGAGCAGTGGGCAGCAATCTTGTGGCTCTCCTTTGAAGGTAGAGGCCGAGACAGGATCCTCACAGTTAGTGATGGGGATTCTAGAAACTACCTGGTCCTGAAGAGTGCTCTGATAGACGGGTTAGGCTTAACCACTGAACAGTACAGGTTAATGTTCAGAGAGACCCAGAAGACACAGACTCAGGACTGGTCTGAATTTGTTGAAAGTGCCACTAAGGCTCTGGAGGGATGGTTGCTGGGAAGTAAGGTTACAGACTATGAAGGATTGTACAATTTGTTAATGAGAGAACAAATTTTAAATAATTGTCAGAACCAGCAGTTGCATCAACATTTGGTTGACTCAGATCTGACCTCTTCCCAAGAATTGGGAAAGAGGGCAGACAAATGGGTTGGAACCAGAGTTAAACAAAAGAACCAGAACCAGAACCAGGGTGGTGACCAAAAGAAAACAGACCAGAAGGGTGGGGAGCAGAAAGCTAAAGACCAGAAGTCTTCAACAGGGCCCCAAACTAATACAGAGGGTGGGTCCCAAACTTCCAAGAAGAAGAAGAAAGAAGGTCAAAGAAAGCCCTGGTGTAGTACATGTAAAAACACCTCTCACTGGACCAGTGAGTGTAAAAAGGGTGGGGCCCCCCAACACTGCAGCCCCTAAGGCACCTGCACCCACTAGTACAATTAGCAGTGTTGGTCCACAAACTACGGGGGTAGTGGGTATCACCTTGGGAACTGAGGGAGATTCTGGCCTAGTCAGAACCCCTAAACAGGCTGTTCTGATTTGTGACGGGGACATAGATTTGGCCCCTACTGTAAGTCCCAGTAATCTGGGCAAGTACAGACAGACACCTTTGATTAATGAAAAAGTGGCTCAAGCATACAGGGACACATGTGCCAGTGTCACTATGGTGACACCTGGCTTTGTGGACCCTGGACAATACATATCAGGTGATAATTACCTGGTGACCGATGCCAGCAATGTCACTACTACACATAATGTGGCAATTGTCAATTTCTCCTGAGGAGGGGTAACTGGCCTTAAAAGAGTTGTGGTTAGTGCTGATCTCCTAGTTGAATGTTTGTTGGGCAATGACCTGGAGAGGTCTCTATGGTCAGAAGTTGAGTACAGGACGCATGCAGAGATGTTAGGGATATCATCACATGTCCTTGCTGTGACCAGGTCACAGGCCAAAAAGTGCCTCTCTGAACCTCAGGTCTTGGATCCTGGAACAATGGACCAAGCACCTTCCAAGAAGAAGAACAGGAGGGTAAAGGCTGTGCCTTCCCAACTGCCTACAAGTGAGGATCAGCCTTCACAGGAAGATGATCTTGAGACTCCTGAAGGAACTGTCCCTGAAGAACTTGAACCTGGTCAGGGTGAGTTTCTGGGGACAGGGGGACCTTCTAGGGCAGACTTGGGGCAAGCTCAGTTAACCTGTCCTTCCCTTGAACCCCTCAGACAGCAGGCTGCTGCTGAGGCTGCTGGGAATGCTCAAGGTACCCATAAAGTATATTGGGATGATGGGCTCCTTTATTCAGAGGGTAGAGACCCCAAGCCTGGTACAACCAGGAGGTTGGTTATACCTCTGCAATTAAGGGGCTTCCTTCTTACCTTGGCCCATGATATTCCCTTAGCAGGACACTTAGGCCAGAATAAGACTTGGGACAGGCTTGTCCCTCACTTTCACTGGCCTCACATGTCTGAAGACACCAAGGAGTTTTGTCGCTCCTGTGTAACCTGTCAAGCCAATGGTAAAGCAGGTGGCACAACAAAGGCCCCCCTGATACCACTACCTGTGGCGGGGGTTCCCTTTGAAAGAGTGGGGATTGATATTGTAGGTCCAATGGATCCCCCTACAGCATCTGGGCACAGATTCATACTGGTGGTGGTGGACCATGCCACCAGGTACCCAGAAGCAGTTCCCCTTAGGACCACAACAGCTCCTGTTGTGGCCAGGGCCCTACTTGGAGTTTTCTCCAGAGTGGGGTTTCCTAAGGAGGTAGTATCTGATAGAGGTGCCGACTTCATGTCAGGATACTTGACAGCTATGTGGAAGGAATGTGGTGTCAACTACAAGTTCACCACTCCTTATCATCCACAGTGTAATGGGCTTGTTGAAAGGTTTAACAAGACCCTAAAGGGTATGATTAAAGGATTAGCAGAAAAGCTCAGGCGGAGATGGGACATCCTTCTTCCCTGTCTTCTGTTTGCTTACAGAGAGGTCCCACAAAAAGGGGTTGGCTTCAGCCCCTTTGAAATGTTGTTTGGGCACCCTGTAAGAGGACCCCTATGTCTGGTTAGGGAAGGATGGGAGTTACCTCTCAAAAAGCCTAAGCAAGACATAGTGGACTATGTACTTGGTCTCCGCTCCAGGATGGCTGAGTATATGGAGAGGGCATCCAAAAACCTTGAGGCCAGCCAAGAATTACAGAAAGCTTGGCATGACCAAAAGGCTGTCCTGTCTTGACTGAGTATCAGCCTGGACAGAAAGTATGGGTGTTGGAGCTAGTGGCCCCAGCAGCACTCCAAGACAAATGATCTGGACCCCATACAATTGTTGAGAAAAATGGAGAGGTTACCTACTTGGTGGACCTAGGAACTCCCAGGAGCCCCCACAGGGTGCTCTATGTCAACAGACTGAAGGCATATGTTGACAGGGCAGACATGGGCTTGCTCATGGCTACAGATGAGGGGCAGGAGGAAGAGAGTGACCCTCTCCCAGACCTGCTGACTCAGAACCCTGAAGATGGCTCAGTTGATGGTGTGGCCTTAGATGGCAGCCTCACTAACATCAGCAACATGACTGTAGACATGTTTTGCAGTCATACAGACATATGTTCTCATTGACACCCAGTCAGACTAACTGGTGTACCCATGTGGTGGACACTGGTGACAGTCTTCCTGTGAAAAACAAGATTTACAGGCAACCTGACCATGTCAGGGACTGTATAAAGACTGAGGTGCAAAATATGCTGGAATTAGGTGTTATTGAGCCTTCAGAGAGCCCCTGGGCTAGCCCAGTGGTTCTGGTCCCCAAACCTCACACCAAAGATGGCAAGAGAGAGATGAGGTTCTGTGTGGATTACAGAGGACTCAATGCTGTCACTAGGACAGATGCACACCCTATTCCAAGGGCAGATTAGCTCATAGACAAGTTGGCTTCTGCCAAATATTTGAGCACATTTGATTTGACAGCTGGCTATTGGCAAATCAGATTATCTGAGGACTCCAAAGCCAAGACAGCATTTTCTACCCCAGGAGGACATTACCAATTTGTGGTGATGCCATTTGGTTTGAAAAATGCCCCTGCCACCTTCCAAAGGTTGGTGAATCAAGTCCTTACTGAGTTGGATGACTTTTGTGCAGCATATCTTGATGATATTGCTGTCTTCAGCTCCACCTGGGAGGATCACCTGGTCCACCTGAAGGAAGTGCTTGAGGCTCTGCAAAAGGCAGGCCTCACTATCAAGGCCACAAAGTGCCAGATAGGGCAGAGTAAAGTTGTATACTGGACCCCTGGAGAGTAAGATCCAGACCATCAAGGACTGGTCCCCTCCAACTACCCAGACTCAGGTCAGAGCTTTCTTGGGCCTGATTGGATACTACAGGAAGTTTGTTAAGAACTATGGGTCCATTTTGACTCCTCTTAATGATCTGACATCAAAGAAGATGCCCAAAAAGGTTCAGCGGACAGAAAACTGTCAAAAGGCATTTGATGACCTGAAGAAGGCCATGTGCTCTGCACCTATCCTGAAGAGTCCTGACTACTCAAGAGAGTTCATTGTCCAAACAGATGCTTTTGAGTTAGGAGTGGGAGCTGTGCTTTCATAACTTAATGTAGATGGTCAATACCAGCCCATTGCTTTGATTAGCAGAAGGCTGACCCCCAGAGAGAAACGTTGGTCAGCAATTGAGAGGGAGGTCTTTGCTGTGGTGTGGGCCCTGAAAAAGTTGAGACCATACTTGTTTGGCACTCACTTCAAGATTCAGACCGACCATAAGCCCCTCTTATGGCTTAATCAGATGAAGGGTGAAAGCCCCAAACTACTCAGGTGGTCCATTTCCCTACAGGGGATGGACTTTACAGTGGAGCACCGCCCAGGGACTGACCATAGTAATGCAGATGGTCTCTCCAGGTACTTCCACTTAGAACATGAAGACACAACTGGTCAAGGTTAGTCTAAGACTGCTTTGTCCACGCTACCTCTAGGATAGCTGGTCTATAAGGTTGACTTACAACCAATCATCATAAGGGTTGCTTGGCATGGTACAAGGTGATCACTAGAACTAGTGAGCATCATATACCAGGCCAACTTCTCACAATGTGGCTGCTCTACAGATATCCTTAAGGGGAATATTCCCTAGGAAAGCCATGGATGCCCCCATTTTGCGTGTGGAGTGTGCTCTTGGGGGACTATTAAAGTGCGTTTAGCTTTTTTATAGCATATTTGAATGCATTTAACTATCCATCTGGCTATTCCTGACTTTGATATGGGATTTCCTTTATGTTGTGGTGCGAAAGCAACAAACAACTGTTTTGTTTTTGTAAATGCCTTTGTCCTGTCAACGTAATATAGCAGAGCTCTTTTGACATCTAGGGTGTTTAGGGCTCTTTCAGCTACTGACTGTGGATTTTGGAAGAACACTGGCATTTCTATAGATTGGTTGATGTGGAAATTGGATATGACTTTTGGCATAAACTTAGGGTTTGTTCTAAGTACTACCCTGTTTGCGTGTATTTGCATAAAGGGTTCTTGAATAGTTAGTGCTTGTATCTCGCTAACTCTTCTAAGTGAGGTAATAGCAATAAGGAAAGCCACCTTCCATGTGAGAAATTGTAGTTCACATGAATGTAGGGGTTCAAAAGGAGGCCCCATAAGTCTGGTAAGTACAACGTTTAGATTCCAGACTGGTGAAGGTGGGTTTTTGGAGGAATTACTCTTTTGAGGCCCTCCATGAACGCTTTTATTGCTGGTACTCTAAACAGTAAATTGTGTTGTCTGTTTTGGAGGTATGCTGCTATAGCAGCTAAGTGTAGTCTTATAGAACAATAAGCTAGGTTGCACCTTTGAAGGTGCAAAAGGTAGCATATGATGTTTTGTATAGAAACATCTAATGGGTTGATTTGGTTATTGTTACAGTAAATAACAAATCTTTTCCATTTAGCTGCATAACATGCCCTAGTAGGAGTAGTTTCTGTCCTGTAACTCCAGTTCTGTAGTAGGGGTATCTCTGTTATAGTCATAATCTAGTGAATAGTCCCGCCCATGTGCGTGGACCCCGGCAATCAAAAATAATCTCTTAAGTTGTCAAAATAATGCAGAAACTGCAAAGACACTTAAGAGAGAATTTAAAGACAAATAATGCAGCCTATATCCACAGGCTACACTGTCCAGTACTTCAACTAGAAATTCCACCAAATTTCACCACACACAGCCCAGCCTGCTAGTTTCTACCATAGAGAAACCTGCCTCCCCCAGTCAAAGACTCAGGAATGATAGAGAGGAAGGTAGGGACAGACAAGCCCCATAGGCTGCCATTATGTGGCTTAAATAGGATACTGTGCCTTTAAGAGAACTTTCCAGACTTCTCCCAGTATCCCAGAATGCATAGCAGGTCCAACTTACTTTCAGTTCTTTTTGAAGGCGTATAAAACGCCAGACCTGCAGCATTGTATACATGAAGAATACTCCACCGGGGAGGAGGGAGGGCGCTTATGACTATAACAGAGATACCCCTACTACAGAACTGGAGTTACAGGACAGAAACTACTCCTTCTGTAGTAGGGGATCTCTGTGTATAGTCATAATCTAGTGAATAGAATGGCAAGCCCATCCCCACAACTAAGCGGCGGTGGAGAGTAAATACATAATGCCACTACTGTGCGAACAAATTCCGCAGCGAAGCCTGCCCAACCTGAGCGTCTGCCCTGGCGTCAGTGTCCAGGCAGTAATGCTTAGCAAAGGTATGAACCGACTTCCAAGTGGCTGCCTTGCAGATTTCAGCAATCGGCACGTTACGGAGCAGAGCCGTCGTGGCAGCTTTGCCCCTGGTGGAATGAGCCTTAGGCTTACCTCCTAAGGTCTTATTAGCCTTCTGATAACACAATTGTATACAGGACACAATCCACCTAGAGATGGACTGCTTAGAGGTCGCAAGACCTGTCCTGACCGATCCATAATTGATAAACAACTGATCAGACCTACGAATATCTTTGGTTTTATCCAGGTAAAATTTCAACACCCTCCTAACATCCAGAGAATGGAGAGACCTCTCCGCTGGGGATGAAGGGTTCTGAAAGAACGTAGGTAAAGTAATAGTCTGGTTGACATGAAAATCAGAAATAACCTTGGGAAGAAATTTAGGGTGAGTACGCATAACAACCTTAGCAGCATGAAATACAGTATAAGGTTCATTACAACACAACGCCTGAATTTCACTCACCCTGCGGGCCGATGTAATGGCCACGAGGAACTCCGCCTTCCAGGACAGGTGCTGCAACGAAGCCTTATGAATAGGTTCAAAAGGTTCCTTCATCAATCTGGACAGCACCACATTCAATTCCCATGAAGGCGAGGGAAGCCTGACAGGAGGGAATACTTTCTTCAATCCTTCCAGAAAATCTTTGATCACAGGGATCTGGAAAAAGGAAGTCTGTGAAGGGCATTTCCTGTAGGCAGTCAATGCAGCCAGATGAACCTTAATGGAATGCACATTAAGGCCAGACTGCGCCAAATGTAAAAGGTAAGGAAGGATGACATCCTCCTTACAGGTCGTCGGATCATAGTTCTTAGACTGGCACCAAATACAAAACCTCTTCCACTTGTAAGCATATGAAGTCCTAGTGGAAGGTCTCTTGGACTCCTTCAGAATGTCCATGCAATCATCGGGCAGATTAAGATGGCCATACTGCACTATCTCAGGAGCCATGCCGCCAAACTCAAAGACGAGAGGTTGGGGTGTAACATCCGTCCCCCGAACTTCGTGAGAAGGTCCGGCCTGCACGGCAACCGAATGTGAGGAAGGAGAGAGCGGTGAAGTAGGTCCGTGAACCACCACTGCCTGGGCCACTCCGGGGCGATGAGTATCATCCGAGCCCTGGACCGGGCCAGCTTGATGAGCACCGCCGGAATCAGGGGAATGGGAGGAAAGGCGTACAGAAAGTTGTTCGTCCAGTCGATCCATAACGCATTCCCCAGCGTCCCTTGCTGGAAGTACCTGGAGGCGAAGTCTCTGCACTTGCTGTTTTCGGCGGTGGCGAACAAATCTATGTCTGGAGTTCCCCACCTTGCGAAGACTTCTCCTAGTACTTCGTCGTTTATGACCCATTCGTGGTTTTCCTGAAGCAGTCTGCTCAGTGCGTCTGCCTGAACATTCTGCACACCTGGTAGATGGGTGGCCGTTATCGTCAGTCCTCTGGCCAGGAGCCAGTGCCAGATCGTCTGCGCCTCCTGTGACAGAGTGCGTGATCTCGACCCCCCCTGCTTGTTGAGGTAATACATCGTGGTGGTATTGTCCGTCTGTACAAGCAGAGAGTTGGTCCGGAAGGACGGAAGAAAGGCCTTCAGCACCAAGTGAACAGCTCTGAGTTCCAGGAAATTGATGTGATACGTGGCCTCCATCGGTGACCACGTGCCTTGAATATGCAGAGTCCCGGAGTGCGCTCCCCATCCCAGAAGAGACGCATCCGTCACGACAGTCTGCGTGGGAATGTCCTTGTGAAAGGGAACCCCTCTGAGGAGATTCTCCGCCGAACACCACCACTTCAGGGACTGAAGAGCATGCAGCGATAGGCGAATCTTGTCGTCCCAAGATCCTTTCCTCTGATCCCACTGGTCCTCCAAGCACTCCTGCAACGGTCTCATGTGCAGCCGTGCGTGTGGCGTCAGGAAGATACAAGAGGCCATCGATCCCAGTAGAGAAGACACCGTCCTCACTGTCGTAGATGGGGTCGTCATAAGAGCCTGAGCCTTCCGAAGGAGTGATAATCGTCGCTCTTCCGAAGGAGACACGCTTGCTGACAGCGTATTGATGGAGGCTCCCAAGTACTGTATGCATTGAACCGGAGTCGGGACAGACTTGGCCATGTTGATGTGCAACCCCAGCTTGTTCAAGAGAACGCACGTCTTCTGGAAGTGTGCTCGCGCTTCCGAGAAGGAGGATGCCTTGATCAGCCAATCGTCCAAGTAAGGGTAGACGAACACCTTGTTCTTCCTCAGGTGTGCCGCTACCACCGCCATGCACTTCGAGAATGTCCTTGGCGCAGACTTCAGTCCGAATGGGAGTACTGTGTATTGATAGTGATTGGTGCCGACTTGGAACCGCAGGAACTTCCTGTGTTTGTGTGCAATGGGCACATGGAAGTAAGCATCCTGTAGGTCTATAGCGCAAAGCCAGTCTCCCTGTTGCAACTGAGGGTAGATCTGGTGCAACGACAGCATGCGGAACTTTTCTCTGCAAATCCACTTGTTTGCCTGTCGCAAATCCAGAATGGGCCTGAACTCGTTCTTGTCCTTCTTGCGAACCAGAAAGAACCGGGAGTACAGACCTCTTCCTCTCTGAGACAGAGGCACGTCTTCTATCGCCCTTTTCCTTAACAGGATATCCGCTTCCGCCTGAAGCTCGCGCAGCTGAAACTGCGAGCTGACCGGGGGAATCGCTGGAGGAGGGCTGGTGAACCGAAGACTGTATCCATTGCAAACAATATTCAGCACCCACTTGTCCTGAGTAATTTTTCTCCACTCTGCCAGAAAAAGTTGGATGCTTCCCCCTACCGGAGTGGGTAACGGATCCGGGGGAAGTAAGTTCCTAGGGCCTAGACCCCGCCTGGCCCTTGGGCGCCGGAGCCGATTGCTGGCCTCCTCTGCCCTTCTGCCGCTTCTGGAACGGCTTACGGAACGGCTGCTGCTGTTGCGAGTGCCCCGAAGCCTGTCCCCGTCCTCGGCCTTGTCCTCCGAACCGCCGTTGGAAAGGGCGGTACTACTTCTTGGTCTCCTTGGGCTTTTCCAGGCCCACAGCCGTCAGCGTTTCAGCCTCCGCCTTCATGCGGGCCATTTCATCATCTGCGTGTTTCCCGAAGAGGGTCTCCCCGGAAAACGGCAGATTGGCCACCCTCTGCTGTGCGTCCGGTTTCAGGGACGTCAGCCGGAGCCATGCGTGGCGCCGTTGGTTGATCCCGTGGCAGAACCCGTGAGCCGCCAACAGGGAAGAGTCCGCAGCCGCGCTGATTATCTGGTTGGCCACCAGCATCCCCTCACTCAGGACTTCCATGAAGTCTTCACGCTGCTCCCGAGGTAAATGCTCCGCAAAGCGCTCGAGGGAGTCCCAGAGGGCGCGGTCGTAACGCCCCAACAGAGCCGTGGCACTCGCCGCTTTCATGGATGTCGTGGAAGTCCCACAGATTTTTCGCCCCGCCGAGTCCATCCACCTAGATTCCTTGTCCGGGGGAACCGTGGAGGTCGGAGTGGTGGCATGCTGCTTGCGGGCCGCCGTGACGATGACGGAGTCAGGCGGAGGCTCCGCTCTCAAAAAGGCCGGATCCGAGTCGGGAGCCCGGTACTTCTTTAGTAGTCTGGACGGGGCCGCTCTCGTCACCGCCGGGGTGAGAAACAGCGCCATAGCCGGTTCTTCCAGGCCCGGCACCAAGGGCAGGAGGGGACGAGACATGTGCCTCTGATGCAGAGTCTCGAAAATGACGGACGTCTTCGGAGTAGGCACTGTCAGTGTAATGCCTAGCTTCGCCGCGCCCCTCAACAGGACGTCCTGAAAGGCAACCAGGTCATCTATCGGGGACACTCTGGTGTCCGGCGACCCCGATAGCGTAGGTGAATAGTCCCTGGTCCCAGATGATCTCGTGCGAGAGCGAGATTCGCGCCTCCTATGGCGGTGTCTCGACTTCGTGGAAGATCTGCGCCTAGAGCGAGAACGAGACCTGCCAGCTCTAGGGCGCTCCTTCGGTTTGCGAGGAGGGGTCTTCCGTGGTTCCTCACGGGGCCTCTTCGGATCCCCCCGGGGCTTCGGTTTCGGGGTCCCCTTGGGAGGAGCAGGCAGGGACGGCAGTGAAGTGGACCTCGGCGGAGGAACCACCGGCTGCGGGGTGGGCCCATGCAGAGGGACCGGAGGTGGAGCAGGATCCCCCGCAGGAAGAGGTGGCAAAGGCGGAGGGTCCTCCTTAGGTACGGGTGGAGGAGTAGGAGTCCTGGGTCGAGACGGAGTGTACACTTCCGAGTACACCGAGCCCGGTGACCCTTTAGGGGACGGGTGAGGAGATCCATCCCCATCCGCAGGCGACCGCTTCCTCTTGCGTCCACTGGAAGTGGCGTGACTCCTGGGGCTAGAGCCCCCTCTGTGTCGTTTTGGAGAGGGTGACCTACTCCTCGACGCTGACCGTTGTCTGCTGGACGCAGAACGACGCTTCTCCGGCGTCAAATGGCGTTTCCTGGACTCCGGCGTCGAACTTCGTCCCCTCGACGTCGACCCTCTCATCCTCGGCGTCGAACGTCGACTCCTCGACGTCGATCTTCTCTTGCGCGACCTCTCACGTCGCCCTCTCGACGTCGGGCGGTCCACCCTCGACGTCGACCGCCGTCGTCTTGATGTCCTCGACGTCGACCGCCGTCGTCGTCTTGATGTCCTCGACGTCGAGGAAACCCCTCGACGTCGATCGGCGGTGTCGCCTCGACGACGACCGACGGTGTCGCCTCGACGGCGAGCGTCGGTGCCGCTTCGACGGCGAGCGTCGATACACGTCCCTGCGCCCTCGGCGTCGGTATGAAGACTTCGACGTCGACGAAGACGATGACGTCGACGGCGGCTTCGACGTCGGCTTCTCCTTCGCCGTCGAGCCGTCACGCCGTCTCGACCCGGAGCCCCGGGGAGACGGGGAGCACGCCTGGCTGATTTAGATACAGCGGACCGGGCACTCCGCGAGCTTGAGGTTAGCCGTCCCGGGCACCCGGAATTGCAAACGCAAACGGTAGAGGCGAGGGAGAAGGTAGCGGTGGAGGTCGAGCGGCTCCGCTGTTTTGATTATAAGGCCTATACGGTCCGGTCTATTGCGGAGGGAGACAGGTCGAGTGCGTTGCTGGCGTGGTTGGCCAACCCCACGCGCCAGTCCCAGACGACGACAAATATGCGTAGGGCAGATGGGACCGAGGTTTGCACCCAACCAGAGATTCTTAGTTGCTTCCGGCATTACTACGAAAGTTTGTACCGTAGTCGCTCCGCGCGTGACCCAGATCGGCTTGATAACTATCTTAGCCCACTGGAACTCCGCACAGTAGGACAGGAAGTGGCTGAAACCCTGGGATCCGATATCGACTTAGGGGAGATCCGCGGGGCCATCAAACGGATGGCGAGAAACAAGACCCCGGGCCTAGATGGCCTCCCAGTGGAGTTCTATGCAGCTTACGCTGACCTCTTGGCCCCTCGGTTACTAGTGGTCTACAGGGAGGCGAAGAGGTTGGGTCGTCTCCCTGGCTCGATGTGTGAGGCGTTGGTGGTTCCTCTCCTCAAGCCGGGCCGGGACTCGTCCGACCCGGGGTCTTACCGTCCCCTATCCATGCTGACGGTGGACTACAAAATATTGAGCAGCATCTTGGCCTCGAGGCTGCTGGGACATATGAGTTCCCTAGTACATGAGGACCAGGCCGGTTTCATCCCACGGCGGAACACGACTATGAACATCCGACGGTTGTTCCGCTTGCTTGGGGAACCATTCGTGGAAGCCCCGTCCCCGGTGGTCTTGTCGGTAGACCTGGAGAAGGCTTTTGATAGCCTGGAATGGGACTATCTATGCACGGTATTACGGAGATTCGGCCTCGGGGAGGGATTTGTCAAATGGACTGCAGTCCTCTACGCTTCCGCTTCGGCCAGGGTTAGATCGGGTCCTTTGATTTCATCGCGATATCCGGTGGAACGTGGCACGCGGCAGGGATGCTCCTTATCCCCGCTTCTTTTTGCACTAGCGGTAGAGCCGCTGGCGATGCACCTCCGCTTGGGAGCCCACTACACGGGCTTATGGACGGCGGCGGGCCCGCATTATGTCTCGCTCTATGCAGACGACCTGTTGCTTTTCCTGGAGGATCCGGTCGACGCTTTGCGGGGAGCGGAAGTAGCGCTAACGGAGTTCGGAGCAGTCTCGGGTCTCCAAGTGAACTGGTCTAAGACCTGCCTCTTCCCGATGCGCAGGGGCACCCCCGCTCCTACGCTAAGTAAGGAGATCAGGTGGGAGCCCGACTGCTTTAAATACCTCGGGGTATTTGTGTATCATGACCAACCCGACCTCCTAGATGGGAACATTGCCCGTTGCATGCGAGCGCTCCGAGGCTGCATGGACTTCTGGGCCACGCTGCCGCTCTCAGTGGCGGGACGTATTGCCCTGCTCAAAATGGTGGCGCTCCCCCGGCTATTGTATTACTTCCGAACCTTGCCGATCTGGGTCCCACCGGCCACGTTTCGTCGCCTGCGTTCTATGGTGGTCGGGTTCCTCTGGGGAACGGGCCGGCGGCGGGTGGCCCTCAACACCCTGATGAGGCCAAAGGACGAGGGGGGGCTTGCTGTGCCGGATTTCGAGAAATACTATCTGGCGGCACAACTCCAGACCTACACCCAGGAGGTAGCCAGGGAATTTAGAGGCCCGGAAGACGGAAGGGGGACGGGTATGGCCAGGCACATCCTCTCCTTTATCGCGCTGCGACAACGCTTGGTCCTACGGGACCTATCGATGGAGGAGCGGACTATCCGACTGTGCTGGAACCGGGCTCACGCTAGAGGCCACTTACGGAAGCCATATGCGCCTGAAATACCGTTGGGGATGCTGACGGCCCTCCCCCACGGAGGGGATTGGTCACGATTGGCGGACTGGGAGGACTCAGGTTTACAGCTCGTCGGGGACCTGTATGAGGACGGAGCGCTCTTGTCCTTTCAGGATCTCATTGACCGCTTTGGGATCTCCAGGGGCGACTTTCTGCTGCATTCGGCCATTGTGCGAGCGATCCAGGCGCACTGGCAGAACGGGCTAGAGGAACCCCAATTGTCTCAGGTATGCCAGTACGTGATGATGTCGGCGGGCACGGTGAAGGCGGTCACTTGCCTCTACGGCAGGTTGATTACCGAGGGGTTGGTTCCTCTCACCACATTGAAATCCCGCTGGGAAGAGGACATTGGTAGGGAGATCCCGGAGACGACCTGGGCCCAGCTGGTGAGGCGTGCCTGGAAGGGTACACGTAGCGCCCGTTTCCAACTGGTCCACTATTATGTTCTCCACAGAGCGTACCTGACCCCGGTAAAGATCAGGCGTTATTTTGCCACGGCTTCAGCGGAATGCCCTAGGTGCCCGGCTCAGGAGGCGGACCTTTTACACATGCTATGGGCCTGTCCAGGACTGACGTCCTACTGGCAGGAGGTAGCGGCGACCTTAGAGGAGGTGACGGGGAGGCATTTATCATTCGATGTGGCGGTAGGGCTCCTGCACTGGTTCCCCCATACCCCTCGGAATAAAATCTCCAGTAAATTCATTGACCTGGGGCTCCTACTTGCTAAGCGAGAGGTGACCAGGAACTGGAAGGCACGGGCTGGTCCGGCAGGCAGCAGATGGCACAGTGAGCTTTTGAAGTGGGCGGCGGGTGAGAGCGCGCTAAGATACCAGCTGGCTTGGAGGCAGGGTAACGAGAAGGCGCAGGAGGCCGCGTTAGAGTGGGAAACGCTGGTGCAGGCCCTCAGAGATTATTGTACCCCCAGCGACGCCGAATGTGATGAGGCAACTCGCCCCGAGTCCCGATAAACATTAGCATTGATAGCACCATTACCTTCCCCGTGGGTCAAGCAATGGATCCTATGTTGATGAGCTCCCTGGCGCTGATGGTGGGGGGGGGGGGGTTCCACAGTTAATGGGCAGTTTGAGGGGGGGGTTTGCTTTGGGGGTTTTGGGTTTGTTTAGAAAAGCAGAAGACGGACAGTGTTTTATCCGGACCAGCTCCAGCATTCTACTGACCCCAGCTGCATTTGCCGCCCGACCCCAGGGATATGGGCTTATTGGCTGTGTACAAACGTTATGGAGGGGGGTCAGTGGGCTTTCTGTTGTATATGTCGTTCATAACACAATGCTGGTCGATACTGTATTGATTTACTGATTCCTGCAATAAAAATATATTTAAAAAAAAAAAATTGTACACCACTGTACTCTGCCAACTTTACTCTATGCCAGTGCACTGTACCCCAGTGCACTCTGAAACACTACTCTGCAAGACTGCACTGTCTGCCTGCCACTGCTCTCTAATCTGCACCACTCAACTCATGCCACTTAACTGCACTCTACGCCACTGCATTCTGTGCCACTGTAATCTACTCTGCACTCCACGCCACTGCACCGTGCGTCACTCCACCCTGCACCACTCCACTCTGGGCTACTCCACACTACTCTGAAACAATCTAATTTATGCCACTGCACTCTACATCACTCAACTACAGTCTGCACCACTACATTGTACACCATTGCACTCTACTCCACTCCAATCTACACTGCGCCACTCCACTGTACACCACTCTACTCTGTCCCACTGCACTCTACGCCACTTTACGTCACTGCACTCTACACCAATCCACTCTACACTACTTTTCTCAAAACCAGGGCATTCAGCGTGACTTTTCTATGCCAGTCTACTCAGCACCACTGTACTTTATGGCCTGTGACACTCCACACCACACTACTCCACTGTATGAAGTTCTAATCCACTCTATGCAACTCCACTCTACAACACTTTTCTCTGACACTACCCTACTCTATAACGCTCTATGCAATTCTCTCAATGGCAGTCTATATAGCACTTTACTCCACACCACTACTCCACTCCACGCCACTCTGACAGTCGGTCATAAAACGTTATCTCGGCTTAAAAAAGTCATAAAAGAGCAAGGTGCAAACATACTACCCGTGCAGTTCATTTCATACAATAGACAAATGGAAATGTTGAACCTATTGCTCATTGTTGGTAAGTACACCAAGCCCCTGAAGGCTCTTTACACCTAGCATTCATGGACCTGTTGTGTGCTTTCCGCATGGGCAGTCGGTCCAAATTGTAGGATATGATGGGCAATCGGGTGGTAGAAGAAAGTGTGGCTGCTCTCTTTTTGGAGAACGCACTGGAACACTCAGCTTAAGATCCATTTTGACCCCGGGGCAGAATGTACGTCATCTATATACTGTAATCAATGTGTTCAGCAAGGCTGCATCCTGTCCATGTTTTAGTTTCTCATGTACATAAAGGGTTTAGAAGCTCACCTACTGCAAAATAAATTGGATTTCCCACGGCCAGACACTCGTTTTATCACTACACTTCTCTACACAGAAGATGCCATCCTATTAGCCAAGAATACAATCAGTCTTCAGCAAGCCCTGGACCCCCTTATGGAGTTAGTCATTTCTAGACTTCAAGATTAACCACCAGACGTCTTTCATAATGGTTTGTGGGCCAGAGAAAACAAAATCTAAAACTTTTTTTATTCAGGGAGCCCAGCCACCAAAGTAGAGAGTTTTTGGTATTTGTATCTGCTCTTTGACCCACAAGTTAACTGGGAGTCCCTGATGGTGCTGAGAGTGCATTAAACTCATAGAGCCGTGGAAGCAATATTTCGCTTTGCGGCTAAGTTAGGCCACAGACCAGTAAGGGAAATGACATACAGGGCTGGAGTGTGGGGGGTTTGTGATTACTCTAGACTCCAAACTGTGGAGAACAGCTTCCTTCGAAGACTCTTGATGGCCCCACAGGGAGGGCCAACCATCTTTTGTCACACGGAAAGGGGGCTACATTTTGCAGAGGACATTTTGGGTTTGGCTGCCTTATTTGGTTAAAAATGTGGCCAAGCCGGAACTAGAATGTTCTAAATACATTCTCCAGGATTATCTGGCCCTGGATAGCGCGGAGTCTATACCATGCCTTGGGTATAGTAAGCGCCCTTTTAGTAGGTGGAGACCCATAGAGCTCGTTAATAACCCTGCCGATCTTCACGCTCAGCTAGAGCCCAGATAAAGATGGCCTGTTTGGAGCAATCTCAGCTTAGGTGTAGGAAACAAGCTGCTCAGCTTACTTCTCTGGCAAATTATCATGTTCTAGCGTTTGACCATGAGATGATATTTTGCCTTTTATATATTAAAAATGCTCAATACAGGTTTAAGTTAACTAAACTCGGTTTGGGGTGCATTGTATTTTCTATTAGCTTT
This sequence comes from Lissotriton vulgaris, assembly GCF_964263255.1. Taxonomy (NCBI): domain Eukaryota; kingdom Metazoa; phylum Chordata; class Amphibia; order Caudata; family Salamandridae; genus Lissotriton; species Lissotriton vulgaris. Next base: position 271,618,784 of record NC_141698.1, on the reverse strand, counting down.
TCCACAACAAGGGGCATGGTTTAAGAATCTCCGTTCTTGCCCTTGTGAAAAGCTTTTTTGTGCATTTTATAATTCATTGAGGTCTCGCGTTTTACTACCACTCCTGTGTTCACGCAGTATTAATTCACATCAGGAAGGCTTTCGAATGTTATTGTTCCTAGATTTGACAGAGATTTGTTATGCTGTAATTAGTTTTATTAGAGGGTCACTTAACATTTGGAAGAGATATTGCTAATTGGGCTATATTGCTGGGCTGGTTTTGAGTTCTGTTGCAGATATGTTTTTAACTAATTGCTCTTATACATGTTGATGTTCTTTTGTAACAGGATGTGTAATATGTTTGTACTTTGATCTTTTATGGCTTTGTAAGCCGAAGAAAGTATTACGACTAACACTCTGTCACTCCACTCCACACTATTGAACTCCACTCTACTCCACCCTGTGTCGTTCCACTTACTACACTACTCCACTTTATGTCACTCCAATCTATATCAGTCCACTCTGCAGTATGCCACTCTATTCTACAACACTCTACTCCACTCTATGCAACAGTCTCCACGCCACTCCTCTGTGCTCTACGACTCTCTATGCCACTCCACTCTACTCCGTTCCACTCTCTGACACTCCACTCTACGCCCTTCCACTATCCGACTCTCTACTCTCTCAACGGCACTCCAGCACTCTACTCCACACCACTCCATTACACTCCAGTTCACTCCACAACACTCCAGTTCACTTCACCCAACATCACTACACTGCTCCCTACGTCACTATATAACACTCCACGACACCCCACGACACTCTCCTTTACGCCACTAACTTTTAGCCATGCTGAATAGCAGCCACTCTGGTGTACAACATTGCTGAAACATATTGGCAAAGTCAATAGCTCTTGCATAGCCAAGACCTATCGGCTTCGCCAATGCTTGTTGGGTACTGAAGCTTTTTCCCATCATCAGTTTTTGACCAACAACTGGAGAGAGAGAAAAGCAGACAAATACAGAGAAGAGAAAAGGGGAGAACGCAGGGATGAAAAAGAAGTAAGAATCTTCAAGACTGAACTAGAGAGCCCGGGAATGTAGGGAGGGGTGAGAAGGGTACCTGAGGTGGCCTCTACTTGGGCTTGATATTTGGCAACGCGACAGGCAGCTGCGCTGCGTTCAAGAACTTTGGGCCTCAGCGTTAGTTATTTATTAGACAAATGTTGTAAATTGACCAGCTTCGCTGACCAGTCCAGTATGCCCACTTCCGCCTTCCTTCCCCTTTAACACGGAAGGAGCTGAAGCGGTGCTCCATAAGCTCTTGCCCAGCCGCCACCCCTTGAAACGGTGCCGTGCGCGTGCGCGCTGCTGCGAACCGGCGCCGCCCCCCTCCAGTACCCTAAAGGTTACCGAGGGCCGTCCGTCCATAAACCTGTGTGTGGCAGTGCTCGCGCCGGCCTTGAAGCACACAAAGCCAAGGCCTGCTCAAGGCGGGGCGTGCATTGCGCATCAAAGCACAGCCCGGTTTACGAAGAACTGGTTCTGAAGCCAGTCTACCCAGTTCACGGCGCGTGGAATGTTTGCAGTCTAAATGCTGGTTTAATCTTAGCTCAAAGGGATGAAGACAAATGTTGGACGTAAAAGGTCAAGTCCCCCACCAACTAAAACTCTTCATCATTTGATCTTTCTCAGACAAACACTCAAACATTTTGACACTCCCTGCTGAAAACCGTTTTCACAATAGGACTAATCCCGTTGTAAGTATACGTGTGCTATTGAACCACAAACAAAGCTGTGATGGCTGCACACAGGCCCTTTAAATAGATTATTCTGCTTACATTTGTGAATGTGCATTTGTGAAGTGGGCGGTATTCAAATTTCAAAAAAATAAGAAAACAGCAAAGTGGGACTTTCTAACAACTAAAGCCATCTTCTGCGCGAGTAGCAACATTAATTTCTGGGGAATGGAGGAGAACAGATGGAGTGTCATGGAGTGATGTAGAGAGCCGTGTAGATACCTCCGGGTTGTGTCGCGCTTTATTTAATTTCATAACGAACTCAAAAGCATGCCTCACAAATTAGACTCTCACACCTAAAAAATCTGATATGCATATTATCTGCTGGAGATGTGCCATTCTTTCACACCATTACCATATTATGGCACTGCTGTGCTCCATAATATGGTGCTTACTAAACTGAGATTGCCGATAACAAGGGATAGCATTAAAAAAACGTCATTTTGCTGAATATCTTTTGTTAAAGTGACGCTATCGTTCCTTGGCTGATAGATAATATAGCATTTGGTACAGACATATCCTAGAAATACCCCAAAACACCCATTTAGTGGATGTACTAGTTACTTTACAAAACCTAAAGGCTGATAAAATGCTCCAGGTATGTCGAGAAATACAACCACAACACAAACCCAACTCACATGACTTCATAGATTACATCTTCTTTTACATCAGTGAATCAGCCACGGCGGCTGGGGTACTCACTGCAGTGTGTACCCAGAGTGTACTGGGCATAGCCCAAGGTGAGAGTACAGTGGGATGTGGGACTTTGCGCTTGACTGTATGGTCTGCACCCAAAGCTCAATGGGCATGCCGAAGGCCTTGCTCAGCCAGCCTGTGATCATGTCATTCTTGTAGGCCGGGCACCAGATGCACAAGTTACTACTTGTGTAACGATATATCTGTAAGAGACATTAGTTAGTGATAGATTCCTTACCTTAGAATATCCCCAGGCGTCAGACTGGATCCGGAAATTTTTGCGTAGCAATACCCCTGCGCGCTGTTAGGCGTCGTCTGCGGCTCCGCGTCCGTCGTCGGCGTCGTGAGCGCCGGGATGACGTCATCGGAGTATATAGACGGCGCCCATGCGCGCTGACGTCAGTTCTGATAACACAGCTTTTCCGCGCCAGATACGCAGAGCCATGATAGAACTAACACTGGTGCCATAAAACTAGGGCCCTGAAAGGGGATGACCTTAACCCTAAATATCGGTTCGCAGAACGGGGAGGATGGGAGGGCGGTAAGGAATCTATCACTAACTAATGTCTCTTACAGATATATCGTTACACAAGTAGTAACTTGTGCATCTGAAAGAGACACGTTAGTGATAGATTCCTTACCTTAGAATAGATACCCCAGCAATACCAACCCCGTGGTGGTGGGTCTGCGAACCAATATCACACCAGAAAGTCCTGGAGGACGGAACGGCCAAAGAAGCCATCCCTCCGGACTTGACTGTCCAGGCAGTAGTGTCTTGCGAACGTGTGCAGCGAGGCCCACGTGGCTGCCTGACAGATGTCCTGCAGGGGGACACCGCGGCCCAGGGCAGTTGTCGTTGCCGTGGCCCGAGTGGAGTGAGCCCGCAATCCAGCCGGGGGCTCCTTCCTCGCCATGGAGTAGCATGCTTGGATGCACAAGATGATCCACCTGGAGATGGTCCTCTTGTGTACAGCCTTTCCCTTCTTCGCGCCCACGTAACCAACGAAGAGTTGGTCATCCACCCGGAATTGGCGAGTGCGGTCCAAGTAGTAGGAGAGCGCACGTTTTGGATCCAGACGGTGGAGCCTCTCCTCCTCTTTCGAGGGATGCGGAGGCGGAAAGAAGGTGGGCAAGGTGATGGACTGCCCGATGTGGAAGGCCGTGACAACCTTGGGCAGAAAGGAAGGTCGTGTACGCAACACCACCTTATCAGGGTGAACAGACAGGAAAGGCGGAGAAGAAGAAAGAGCCTGGAGCTCACTCACTCTCCTGGCAGAGGTGATGGCAACCAGGAAGGCCGTCTTCAGCGTAAGGAGGCGAAGAGGACAGTTATGAAGTGGCTCAAAGGGAGCACACATCAGATAGGTGAGAACAAGGTTCAAGTCCCACTGGGGCATCACGAAGGGAACAGGAGGGAACATGTGTGTGATGCCCTTCAGAAATCTACTCACTATAGGGGACTTGAACAAAGAAGGCTGATCAGGTAGCCTCAAGAAGGCTGAAAGAGCAGAGAGATACCCTTTAAGAGTGCCCAGAGCAGAGCCCTGCTGGGCAAGGGAAAGAAGAAAGAGCAGCACTTCCGAAAGGGGTGCAGAGAGGGGATCCACAGCCTTTGCTGCGCACCATGCCACAAATCTATTCCACCGGCAGGCGTATACCGACTTAGTGGAGGGACGCCTGGCTGCCAGAATGATGTCACAGACTTCGGGAGGCAAGTCAAATGGCCTCAACTGCCGCCGCTCAATCTCCAAGCTTGTAGGTGGAGACTGGACAGGTTCGGGTGCAGGACCGTCCCCTGCTGCTGCGACAGAAGGTCCTCCCGAAGAGGCAGACGAATCGGGGGATCGACTGACATGCTGAGTAGCTCGGGATACCAGTATCTTCGAGCCCAGTCCGGAGCCACAAGGATAACCTGGGCCCGGTCGCGCTTGATCTTCTTCAGCACTCTGGGCAGAAGTGGTATAGGCGGAAAGGCGTACAACAGGCCGCAGCTCCACTCGCGACGAAAAGCGTCTCCGAGCGAGTGCCGCCTTGGAAACTCCAACGCGCAGAACTGCTGACATTGCGCGTTCTCTTCTGTGGCGAATAGATCTAACCAAGGCTCTCCCCACTGTCGAAAGAGACCTTGCGCCACGTCCGAGTTCAGACGCCATTCGTGATCCATCATGCACCGGCGGCTGAGTTCGTCCGCCCTGGCATTCAGAGAACCTGCCAGGTGTTGAACCACCAGAGTCACGTCCTGATGTTCCAGCCACTGCCAGAGGCGCAGAGCCTCCTGGCAAAGGGTCCACGACCCCACACCGCCCTGTTTGTTGCAGTACCACATGGCGGTGGTGTTGTCGGTGAACACTTGCACCACGCTCCCCCTGACAGAGGGGAGGAATGCCTTCAGTGCAAGACGAATCGCCCGCAGCTCCAGAAGGTTGATGTGGAGCCGGGACTCCGCCGGAGACCAGAGGCCTCTGATCTCCGCCTCTCCCATGTGGCCTCCCCAGCCCTGGAGGGACGCGTCCGTCACAACTACGTGCTCCGGCTGGGGTAGAGAGAGAGATCTGCCACTGACCCAGTCGCGGTCCGTGAGCCACCACTGCAGTTGTCTCGCAGTGCCCTCCGAGATCAGGACATGATCGGACAGGTTGCCCTGATGCTGGGCCCACTGAAACTTCAGGTCCCACTGCAGAGCCCGCATCCGCCACCTGGCGTGACGCACCAGAAGGATGCAGGAGGCCATCAGTCCCAGAAGCCGCAGCGTCAACCTGACCGAGACCCGGGATAACGGCCCGAAGACAGGAATCAGAGCCTGAATATCCCGAACCCGCTGCTCGGGTGGGTAAACCCGAAACTGCGCCGAGTCGAGAACCGCTCCGATGAAAAGGAGCTTCTGAGAGGGACACAGGTGTGACTTCGGCACATTGATGGAGAACCCCAGCAAGTGCAGGAGGTCGGCCGTAGTCTGGAGGTGGCTGACGACTGTCTGGGGCGAGCCCGCCTTCAACAACCAGTCGTCGAGGTAGGGGAAGACTGACACCCCTTGCCTGCGCAGATGGGCTGCGACCACCGCCATCACCTTCGTGAACACCCGTGGGGCGCTGGTAAGGCCGAAGGGGAGCACGGTAAACTGAAAGTGCTCGTGGCCTACCGTGAACCGCAGGTAACGCCGGTGGGCCGGCAGGACGGGGATGTGGAAATAGGCGTCCTGCAAGTCCAACGCTACCATCCAGTCTCCTGGGTCCAGGGCAGCCAGGACCTGAGCCAAAGTGAGCATCTTGAACTTCTCCGTACGGAGGAAGCCGTTCACGTTCCGCAGATCCAAGATAGGGCGTAGGCCCCCTTTGCCCTTCTTGGGTACCAGAAAGTAGTGGGAGTAACAGCCACGTCCTACTTCTGGCCCAGGAACGCGCTCGATGGCCCTCTTGGCCAAGAGGGCCGAAACTTCCCCTTGCAGAAGTCGCAAGTGATCCCCCGACACACGGTGGCATTGAGGTGGCATGGATGGAGGGGAAGACTCGAAGGGGAGGGAGAAACCCCTTCGGACAATTTGCAGCACCCACCTGTCCGAAGTGACTGTATGCCAGTGGGAGAGGTGATGGCGAACCCTGCCTCCCACAGGCGTCACATGGGCCTGAAAACTCGGACTAGGAAGGTTTTGAGGCGGGGGCTGCTGAGGGAGGTGTGGACTGGCCTCGCCGCTGGCCCCGACCACCGCCACGGCGGTACCCACGGCCGCCACCGCGTTGCTGAACATTCTGCGGCGCGTGGCTGACGGTCCGTGGTGGGGCGCCCCTTCCGTGGCCACGAAAGGAGCGAAAGGCACCCGATTGCTGGCGTGGGGCCGCAAGGCCCAAGGACTTGGCCGTGGCCCTGGAGTCCTTAAAACGTTCCAGCGCATGGTCTGCCTTGTCGCCGAAGAGGCGACGGCCATCAAACGGCATGTCCAGGAGAGTGGCCTGGACATCGGCCGAGAAATTGGCGGACCTCAACCAGGCGTGGCGTCGAACCGCCACCGTCGTTGCCATCGCCCTGCCCAGTGAGTCCGTGGTATCCAGCCCACACCGGATGGAAAATCGTGCCGCATCTCGGCCGTCCGCAAGGGTTTGGCTGAGTTTAGCCCTGACCTCCTCAGAGCATTGTGGCAGCACCTCCGCAACCGTGTCCCACAGAGTGTGGGTGTAGCGGCCCAAGAGACAGTTGGTGTTGACTGACCGGAGCCCTAGGCTCACAGACGAGAAGACCTTCTTCCCGAACTGCTCATATCTCTTGGATTCCCGATCGGGCGGGGCCGTCGGGAATGCGGTCTGGGAAGTGGAGGCCTGGATGACCAGGCTCTCGGGGGTGGGGTGGGTGGACAAAAAGCAAGGGTCGCCCGGTGCCGGGCGGTAGCGTCTGGCCACGTTCCTATCCACAGGGGGACCTGTGGCGGGCTTGGACCAAGTGCCCAGCAGAACGTCACACAAGGCCTCATTGAACGGCAGAAGGGGCTCCGCGGAGCCGGACTGCTGTTTGAGCACCTCAGTGAGGAGATTAGTCCTCACGGCCGCGACGGGGAGCTCAAGGTTTAGGGCCTTAGCTGCCTTCGTCAACACTACGCTGTAAGCAGAACCCGCCTCCGAAGCCACAGTCGGGGGCGATGTAAATCCAGTGTCTGGCGAGGTGTCAATACCACTGGCCTCCCCAAGCTCATATGTCCAGTCCTGATGTGACTGGCAATCACGTGCCAGAGGGTCCTCGGACCCCTCCCATTGCTCCTCGTCACCCAGCTCCTGGAGACCAGGATGAACAGCCAGGGCCTCCTCGTGGAGATAGAATTCTCCGATGGCCGACGGAATCGGCGCCCAGCGGCGCCCCTCCGACGCCTGAGGCGGACCGTAGGAAGCATTGGGGTCGGCAACCACTACGGCTGCCGGGGACGACACCTGAAGGGACGGCGCCGGTGAGGTCGTAAGGTCGACCGGCGAGGTCCCGGATCCGGAGCCGGATCCAGCGAGGTCGCGCGGCGCCGGGACCGAAGTCGCCAGCGGCGCCGGGCCCGAAGCACCCGACGTCGTCGGGGCCGAAGCGCCCGACCCGGAAGGACCTCCAGACGGAGCCGATCGGCCCGAAGGCGCCACGGGAACCGACTGAGGAGGGAGGGCCCTCATGGCCATGAGGTACCTCTCGACCTCCTCCTGCGACGCGCCGTGCCCAGGGACCCGAAGGTGTGGGGCAGGCGGCGACGCTTGCGACTCCCGCGGAGCCGCGTGGGCGGTGTCGCCCGAACCCCCGGCCGCATCGAGCGAGCGTCGGGGCGGGTCGGAGGACCGATGGTGGCGCTCCGACCTCTCATGCCTCTTACCTGAGGACTTGGATCCAGACGATCGGTGACCACTCCCGGAGCGTCGATGACTCCGACCTCGCGACCTGTCCCTCGACCTCCCGTGGGACCGGGACCGGGACCTGGAGCGGCGCGGGGCCGACTGCCTCAGCTCGAGACGCTTGCGGGACCGCTCCCGCCTAGCCTTCGACGTCAGGGCCCGGCAGTCGTCACAGGTTCGATCGTCGTGGTCGAGGCCTAAGCACTTCAGGCACCGGCGATGGGGGTCCGTGACCGACATGAGTCGGCCGCACTTCGAGCAAGGCTTGAACCCGGGCATCCCTGGCACCGATAGTCGAGAATCGACTAAGTAGAGGATCAAAAAGATCAAAAAGTTTTCAGTCAAAAAGTGACTGGGGGTAGAGCTTCTTCCGGATCTGCGCTAGCTGGCGCGGAAAAAAGAAGAACTGACGTCAGCGCGCATGGGCGCCGTCTATATACTCCGATGACGTCATCCCGGCGCTCACGACGCCGACGACGGACGCGGAGCCGCAGACGACGCCTAACAGCGCGCAGGGGTATTGCTACGCAAAAATTTCCGGATCCAGTCTGACGCCTGGGGATATTCTAAGGTAAGGAATCTATCACTAACGTGTCTCTTTCAGATATCCCTGCTCACAGATAGAAGCGGTGCCCAGTAAGTATGGTGAAGGGGTCACAGTGCACATTGGCATGGTCGAAGACCATGATCTGCGACTTCAAGGGGATGGTGTTGACCCCAGCATCAGATCTTGCATCAGACATGTTTCACGATTAAATACCAGGTGCGGTCGACCACTAACAAAAGCCACCTGAGCACCGACCTTGATTTTAATGTTACCGCTTCCATGCTAATTAAACTCAATACTCAGGAACTGAGGATTCTTTACGACTGTCATAAACTAGATGGTCTCCCTCCAGGTGGAGGAATGTAGACCACCTGGAGAACTGGAAACTCAGGCGGAAAAACCCCAATGATGATGCTATTCACCTAACTAACAAGGCGGAAAATCTAAATATACCACCCTCAAAGCTAGAGTGAATGAGGGTTTTTGAACACGACTTACAGAAAAAGATTCATACAATTACCAACTAAAGACAAATTAATGTTTGCTTTCACTCCCTGTGTACGATATATGGATGTCCAAGAATGTCCACAGAATGTATGTTTGATATTGAACGTGGAACGTGATTGGCTGGTAGGAGCTGTTCATTTCACCCCTCCTCCATTTTCTGAAGAAGACAGACAGAAAAAGTTATGCAGACCTCATTGTGTAAAAACAGAAAAGGGCCACCATTTGTTGGGACAGAGTTTAAAGGACTGTTGAAGTGATGAATGTGCTAAAGGAAAATTCTCCCCCCCAGCCACCAAAGAAAAGAAATGGGTATATTTTTTATAGTGAAATGGCATTATTGTGCCTGCATCTCATACATCTAATCCTAAATCCAACTCTGTGCACTGGTCTCTGCACTGTTGCTGTTATAAGTTGGTACCCTTACTTTCTGGTACTGAATGCTGCTGTAGAAATAGCATTTTTATATGTCTGTAAATTATGGCCTTTATATTGCAGCTACTTGCAACCTAAAAAAACACATGCTTCCAGTTTGCATGTAGGTTGCTCAAGTGCAAGTTAAGTGTGTCCCAAAAGTTGCATTTTTTATTGAAGTTCCTGTAACAAAATCGTGCTAAGTAATGATGTAAAACCTCTGCCACAGGACCAGCCCATTGGGCAGTAACGCCAGAAGTAGTGGCCACAAGACATGGCTGAATGCCACGCCCTCCGTCCGTTCGTCCTAGCTGGCCTCCAGGCCCTTCAATAAGGTGCAGAGGCACGGTATGGGCCAGAGGATGTCACTGAAGGTCCCACTCTGTGGGAGGATGCCAGGGGCAGGGTGGGCTCCTGGGGAGCACATTGCATTTCCCTATTCACAGCTTAGGGTAAGCTGGTAACTGGCATGAGCCTCTGCTCTCTACCAACCCGGAAGTGCCTTGCTATATGTACCAGGTGCCTGTTCCCACCCAGTAAAACCAGTCTGTGTTCCTGTGATGCTGGGCGTGGCAACACTGGGCCACTCTCAACTGGCCAGAGCGATTTCCTCCAAGGGATGAGGGCCACAGTGTACACTCCTCAGCTTAGTCGAAGCCTGGGTATGAAAGCACTGACCTGGTTGCCCGCAATGAGGCGTTTGTTACTGAGAGAGACCTTGAGATCCCTCAAACACAAGAGGTATCACTGCCAACACAGATCATTCTACGGAGCCCCCCTCCGAGAGTGCAGTGATAGCCCCTGTAGAGTCCCCGTGTTGTACATTGTCACAGACATGTCCCCACCTCACCCTACACCTCTGTGACATCATGTCTAGCCTTCCATCCTGAATGGTTGAACGAGGACCCACTCTTGACCCGAGCAACAAAGACCTCTGGAATGTTGGTTTTTGCAGTAATACATTAACTTCAGATAAAGAGCTATGTGAGAACCCAGACTGCTGGGAATGCCATCAAATCGACTGCTTCTTAGCATGGACACCGCATATTTTTCTGTAATCACAAACAAAATCAGTGGTGGCCTAGATAAACCAGTAACGTGAAGTTCTTTAATTGCATTCTTGCTTGTGCGCCAAGATACTGTACTTTAGAAGCATGTACTTGTTAAACTATTCGACCCCGGTGTTGGGTGATGGTTTCCCAAACAGCACAGAAGGCTGTGTGGATGTCTTAATTCTGCGGCGACTGCAGCGTTTACGTCCACAAATGGACATAGCGTCAGTTTGATCAATTCACCCAAGAGCAAATAACTGGTAGGTTTTTGGGAGTTTGGTATAAAGTAGCCCCTTTGCAGCAAAAGCTTGTCCTCCTCAATTCGTAGTCTCTACTTCCTTTTTTGTTGTTCACTTGGAGTTGGAAAGTGTGGTTTGAGAACTCCTGCACTAAGCCATCCAATGACGTGAGCACGTTGTTGACATTCAGCATAGTAGTGACAGGTAAATCCTCTGGTTCCTTGCGTTGGAGATCGAAGGAGTCAAGGGATCAGCTTCCCAAGCACCGAGGTCATTGCATAGCTCTACCAGCGCAGCATTACTTGGCACAAAACCCTTTCTTGGCTGTGTGATTTTGTGAGTGGGTTGACTGCACACCAGGGTTGGCCCACCAAATTCATTTTGCTATTTGTTCACCAGCTGAGGTTGGGATACAGACCTCTGCACAGCCAGGGGTGAGGGAATCTGTAGTAAAGGAAGATACACAGTCCAGCTGTATAGTTAGATAATCCTTTATTGTAGCTCTCTTCTTGTATAGATGAGTAGGAGAAGATAGTAAGTACAGATGTAACCCCACCAGGAGCAGGCTCCAAGCAGCTCAGCCTGAGTTGACTAACTGACACCCTGAGCCAAAGAGTCACCCAGGCATTCTATGATGTCATGTCATGTCATGGACATTCTATTTAGTGGAGAAGAGTAGAGAAGTAATTTACTACAGAATCCTTAGAGTTTCAAGCTGTGTTGGGTGTTGTCAAATCCTCTCCTTCAAGGACAGCATGCATGTTCCTACATGGTGGAGTATGGTTCAAAACATTACAGCCGGGCAGTACGTTGGGCATGGACTCAGCGGACCAACCACAAGTGGAGATCTGGTTCAAGCCACATCCCCAGAACGCCCATAACTCTTGTGTGTGTTTTTTTAGTTGAATGTATAGTTAGGCAGTGTAGCAGCTGGGTGTTTTCTCCTGGTTCGAGAGTCCTCTGTGTGCAGACTCCTCTTGGTAGCGTTGTCTGCTTGTATATGCAGCAGATGTACCAGCTATGCCTCGCAGGAGGAGCACTCAAGCGTTTCATTAAAGAGCCTTTTCCGTCTTTCACCGTTGACTCCAATGCAAAGCGTTTCCCTCAAGACACACTTTTGGATGCCACACTGAGGAAAGGTCACGTGACGCCACGTGTCACGTGACACCAGACTGCCACAAGCCGAGCAGGAGATCCCATTTGTTAGGCAGTCTTGCCTCATAGGGGTGTATTCTAACGGTCGTGAACAGAGATGGCCTCGCCTGTCCGCAGTGAGTGGTGTGTGTGTGTGTGTGTGTGTGTGTGCGTGTGTGTGCACCCCGTTTCAGTCAGTATCAAGTCATTTTGTGTTCGAGGCACTTCGGGTGGGTATTTTTCGGAACCTGCCAGCTCTTTATTTTCCTCTTTGTCCCATAGACCATGTTAAAAACTCATTACAAAGACCTGTTTCCCTAGCAAGGTTCCCTAACTGCTGTTAAGAGCGACCACTCATGTTCCTTCCCCATCTCCTCCTTTTAAAATACTTCCAGACTCAGCCCTACTTTCAATGTGACTGTTATTAAACACAGCATTCTTTTAATACCTGCTCATCGGGCCTCAAGACAGCTCGACACTTACTACACCAGAGGGCTGTGTGCACTTCCATGTGTACACCAGAGGGCTGTGTGCACTTCCATGTGTGAGTACTTACCGTACTCCGAGTGTTCAGTGTCCCCCTCTTCTTTGTGCTGCTACGCTAGTAACGAAAACACTATACTGTAAAAATAAAGAAGGGGTTTAAGCTATCACACCAGCTGTACTGTTTCCAATTTGTGTTATTTTAAATTTAGTCTGACTGCCTTTAAGAAAAGAGATGCGATCACCATGGAAGGGACCACCCCTACTGTAAAAGAGAGCTCTTTGAGGTTATGTTTTCTTTTGCTTGTTTTCTGTCCTGGGGCTACCCACTCCTGTAACAGCCTTGTACCCTTCAGAGCTGAGGAAGACTTTGCATTAGTTTCCGCCTTTCTAGGCATCCACTCAGGTGTTTGGGAATATATGCCTGGAATGGAGAGACTCCAACTAGTGATTAAAGTTTTATATATTTTTTTATATATTAGGAGCCTGCCTCCAGTGCCAAATGTCAGGGTAGCCAAATACCAGGGCCACTGAAAATATGCGATTCTGCCTCTGCAACGTTTCCCACATAACTATGGGTTTCCCACATTTGCCACATGATCCATCAACTGCTGCATAATCTGCAGATGATAACAAAAATATTTTCTTTCTAGCTCAAACCGATCAAAGGTCACTGAAAATGGGGTGGCACGTGTTCCTGCCCAGTGGAAGGCTTTTTAAAGACGTTAACTTGTCGTCTTTCAGTTGCTTCGGGCTCTATTTGTGAGGTAAACTGGTACTGTTAAAATACTATAATAACCAAACTGACACCAAAACGACAAAAACACAAGATGGGAAACCAGATTTATGAATTTGCAAATTTTACATATAAAAATAGCGCCAAAAAGCGTTAAGCTCCAATCTGCGGTCGTCTGGTTGTGATTGACTAGTACCTAAGAGCAAGTTAAAGCTGACTGTGATGGAGCGCGGGTTGGATACAGAAATCAGGTTTGTCTCGGTTGAAGTTTTACCTTCGGACTTAGCCTCTGAAATGGAAGTCAAAAATCTTGAGTGAGGCAAGGCAGTAGGCTGTGACCGAAGAGGACTCCATGCCATTGGATAGCCGATGGATGAGGCTTCTGTGAAGCTGCTGACTTTAGGTGGGAAATCTCAGAGTAGGAGAAATGTGAATTTTGTGCCCAAGGAGGGTCCTTCACCTGCCGGGTACTTTTGGTACCTTCACCCGGTGTGGATTTCTACCTTAAGATGTAGTCACTTTTTATGAAGCTCTGATTCCTTCCGTGGGACAAAGCTGCAGGTTGTTGCCGAAGAGGGCTCCACGATGCTGGTTGCTTTCTATGCGAGGTCCAGCTGAATCTGATTTGCTACTGTGGAAATGCTCTGAGTGGGAGCAGCCTTAATCTTTAGCCCAGGAGCAATGCACCTATGTCGGATTGGCTTGGCAAGTTGGTCCTGGTCCTACAGACCAGGGCCGGACTGGCCATACCAGGCACCGGGCAATCCCCAGGCCGTTTCGGCCCTGTAACAAAATCGGCCAAAAACCGGCTCTGGAACATGATACTTAAATAGAGCTTTATATAGAATTTGAATACTTTTTAATATGGCCTTCTTGTCTTTGTTTACTTTATTAGTCAGGGATCATTGTCCCCTCTAGATCATATTTTAAAGTGCTACCTTCCTATGTTTTTTTTTTAAAGGATGTACTGGTAAAGGGGAAAAACGCTTTTGGTGATTTTCTTATTTTTGCACCAGCTGTGGCTTTAAAATACTGGCCATGCAGGTAAGAACCGGCCAGGTGGCAACGTTATGGCCATAAGCAAATTAAGATTTGTAGTTTTCATTGTTTTAGAGGGTCCTTGGACTAAGGAGATACGTTAGATTGGAAGATCATTGTAACTTTCAAGACCTCCTTGTGACTAATCTACCCGAATATAGATATTTCAGTCGGAGTGAACAGTCATGTTACTTAATGTTATGATTGGATTTTGTATGTAGTGCAGTGCTGCCGTTACGCAGCCTATCTACTGTAGGCAATGTCTTGCTTAGCTTTGTATAAACTCCTAGCTATGGATATTCCTACAAGAGACTCATGAGCGGTGAGGGAGGTGGGATCTTGTGATCTTCTCAACTCCCCACTTGAGTAGATTTCATTTAAATTGTGACCCTGGTGTAGATTTCCCAGTCTGGTGCCTTGACCTGTAGTTCTTCTTGTATCAGTTTTTGGTTCTTGTCTCGTGGTGTCAATCTTTCACCCCATGTGTAATTATTACTTTCTGTCTCTCTCCCCTATCGTTAACTCCAGGTCCCTGTGTAAATGTGTTGATTTTGTTTTTAGTTATGGGGTACATATGATAGAGACTTCTAGCTTCAGATTCCTTACCTTTGAATTTCCAAGGTGTCAGGCTGGATCTGGAAAACTTTTGCTGAGCAATACCGCTTGCGCGAGATGTCGGTGGCTCCATTCAGCTCCCCGTGACTTCGATGGCATCGGTAGCGTCAGGTATGATGTCACGGTGCCCACAGAGGCGCAACCCAGGGGCGCTGACGTCAGTTCTTTTCTTTCCGTGCCAGTTAAGCGAGCATCTGGGAAGAGCTACCCCTCTGCTGCTTTTTGGCAGGCTTTTTTCTCGACTTTTGTCGATATTTTTGACGACTTCGTGTGTGAGGGATGTCGGTTACCGATCCCCACTGCCTATGTCTGTGGTGTCTTGAACTCGACCACGATTCGAAGTCATGTTCAGGCTGCCGGGCAATGGCTGGAAGACTTTGAGGGAGTGGGTGTTGAAGTTGCTTGCGGCTCGGCAGTCGACACTGTTGAGCGAGACACTGAGGAGGTCACGATCCCATTAGAAAAAGACGAGGTCGCTGGATCGCTCACAGAGCCCTAAGTCCTCTTCATCCAATTCGAGGTCATCTGGACGCTCAGGGAAGAGGCCCAAGAAGAAGAAGAAATCCAAGCGGACTTCGACTTCACCTCAACTGGCGTCTGTTGTCGAAAGAGGTAAGGACCTCCAACGCTCTAGGCACGGTTATGCGGAGCCGAAGCCAGAGTCAACTTTGCGCCATTTCCGGGAGCTGGAGCGACTCTCACTCAAATGAAGGAATTTTACTAGGCCATGCGCCGCGCATTTGAGCGGCTCGACCCCGTTGGTGAGCCCTCGGGCCCCTTCGGGGTCGGTTGGGGCCCCATCTGGTTCGATGCCGTCGGCTTCGGCTACGGCGCTGGTGGGGCCTCAAGGATCCGATCTCAGATCCGGTTTGATCCAGGTCCTACCAACACAGCCTTCCCCGGTGTCGAACCTGAAGTCGGAGCCAGCGGCATCACAGGCGGTTGTCGGTGGCGCAATCCTCATCCTCATCTTCGATGACACAGAGCGGTAACGGCGTCGTACGAAGCTGATTCCGACATCAACAGAACCCAGGGGCTCTGTTGTCGCCTGAGCACTTTGTGGACGTGCTAGGCTCAGGAGAGGAATGGGAGGAGTCTGGAGACCCTCTAGAGAACCAAAATGTCTCTGAGGAGACAATGGACTGGTATGGGGAACTTCGGGAGGCCAGTGGTCTGGATACTTCCCCAGACTCTGGCATGCTCTCTCCACCTACCGTGGCTACGGAGGAGGGGGCGTTCTATGCCATGGTGGTTAAGAGGGCAGCTGAGGTCCTTGGACTGGAACTACCCTCAGTGCAGGTCAGGACTAATCTCATGACCGAAGTGCTTCAGCCTGAGGCTTCCACCTCTGAACCCCTTTTGCCCTTTAATGAGGCACTTCTGGACGTCCTACTAGGAATTTGGTCCAAACCTAGCACAGGGGCTCCTGTGAACAGGACGATTGCACGCTGCCATCGCCCAGCACCTGGCGACCCAAAGTTCCTCAGCCAACACCCCACCCCAGAAAGTTTGGTGGTGCAGGCCTCTGCTTCCCAGGGCGTATTCTCTTCCGCCCCTTCTGACAAAATTAATTGTGGTTGAGGACTTTCTTTTTTAATGTTCACGTGGTTTTAAAGGATTTTCTTAAATGAAATGATAATAGGTACTGTATACATTTTCAGTTTGCACTTTTCTATTGTATGTTTATGGTTTTCTGTTAATAACTCTGGTCTTGACATAAAATGTTTAGTATACTTTTATGGTTTTTGGTATGAACCGAATAAAGTATTTTTGACTGACTGACTGAGTCAGGAACGGATGGCGGAGGATCACTTAAAGCTGCTCCAAGAGGAAGTTACAGCACTTTTGGCCAAAGGGGCTATAGTAAGGGTTCCAGTTTCAGAAGTAGGCAGTGGCTGTTATTCACGCTACTTTCTGATTCCAAAGAAAAACAAAGGGCTTCCGCCCATTTTGGATCTTCGGACCATCCATCTCTTCCTCAAAAAGGAGAAATTCAAAATGCTCACATTGGCTTAGATCATGTCTGCCTTAGACCAAGGAGACTGGATGGTGGCATTGGACCTGCAGGATGCGTATTTTCCCATTCCCATCCTGCCAGGTCACAGGCGTTACCTGCGGTTTAAGGTAGGTCACGAGCACTTTAAGTTTACTGTGCTCGCCTTCGGCCTTACCAGTGCCTCTCAGGTGTTAACCAAGGTGATGGCAGTGGTTGCAGCTCATCTGCGCAGGTTAGGGGTTTCAGGGCCCGATTCACAGAACTAACTTAAGACAAAATCCTAAACTTACTACTTTTGGTATTCACAGTAGTTAGGATTTTGTCTTCAGTTTGTCTTAAGACAGACTTAAGACAGACTTAAGTTAGGATTTTGTCTTAAGTCTGTCTTAAGTCTATCTTAAGTTTGTCTTAAGAAAAACTTAAGACAAAATCCTAACTTCTGTGAATACCAAAAGTAGTAAGTTTAGGATTTTGTCTTAAGTTAGTTCTGTGAATCGGCCCCTCAGTCTTTCCCTACCTCGACGACTGGCTGTTAAAGGTGTCCTCGCCCCAGGCTGTCGTCTCCCACCTTCAGACTACGGCGGACCTCCTGAATTTGTTGGGGTTCTCTATAAACATGCCAAAGTCACACCTGACTCCTTCTCAGACGCTCCCTTTCATCGGAGCTGTTCTGGGCACAGTGCAGTTTTGGGCTTACCCTTCTGAGCAGCGAGTCCAGGATATTCAGGTTATGATTCTGATATTTCAGCCTCTATCCTGGATTTTAGTCAGGTTGATTCTGAGGCTGTTGGGCCTTATGGCCTCTTGTATCCTGTTGGTAAGATACACGAGATGGCGTATACGGGCTCTGCAGTGGGACTTGAAGTTCCAATGGGCACAGCATCAGTGAAACCTCACCAACGTGGTTCACATCTTGGAAGGAACTGTGAAGGATCTGCAGTGGTGGTTAACGAACCGAGATTGGGTCAAAGGCCTCTTTCCCTTCACCAACCGGATCTCACAATCGTGACAAATGCACCACTTCTGGGATGGGGCGGCCACTTGGGAGAGATGGAGATCAGGGGGCACTGGTCTCCGGCGGAGACGGGGTTCCACATAAACGTATTGGAGCTTCGAGCGATTCTCTTGGCATTGAAAGCATTTCTTCCCTCTGTCAAGGGGAAGAAGTTGATGCAGGTGTTCACGGACAACACCACCGCCATGTGGTACTGCAACAGGGAAGGCGGGGTGGGGTCATAGACCCTTTGTTGAGAGGCCCTGCATCTCTGAACATGGCTGGAACATCAGGGCATAACCCTGGTGGTTCAACACCTGGCAGGTTCTCTGAATACCAGTAAAGACGATCTCAGCCGTAGATGCCTAGCGGATCACAAATAGCCTCTCCAATCGGAGTTGGCGCAAGGTCTCTATCGGCAGTGGGGAGAACCTTGGTTAGATTTGTTCGCCTCCTAAGAGAACGGGCAATGTAAGCAGTACTGCGCGCTGGCGTTTCCTAGGCAGCTATCTCTCGGCGACGCGTTTCATCGCTAGTGGAGCTCAGGCCTGTTGTACGCCTTTATGCCCATACCACTACTGCCCAGGTCTCTGAAGACGATAATGGTGCCGGACTGGGCAAGTCTGGAATCCAGAGCTTCTGAGCATGAGTGTCGATCCTCCAATCAGGCTGCCCCTTCGGGAGGATCTTCAGTCATAGCAGCAGGGTTCTCCACCCGAAACTGTAAACTCTGCACCTCCATGCGTGGAGATTCAGCTGCGGCAGTTGATGGCTTTTGACCTTCCTCCCGAAGTCTGTAATGTTATTCTGGCAGCCAGGCGGCCCTCCACTAAGTTGGTATACGCCTGACGTTGGCAGAAATTTGTATTATTCTGTACAGACAGATCTATTGACCCTCTTTCTGCTCCTCTTTCTACTGTCCTTTTGTTCATGCTGACCCCTGCCCAGCAGAACTCTGCTTTAGGAACTCTCAAGCGTTACCTTTCTGCTCTGTCTGCTTTTTTGCGGCTGTCAGACCAGCCTTCTCTTTTTAAATTTCCTATTGTAAATAGATTTCTAAAAGGGCTGGTTCACTTTTTTCCACCCACGCCCTTTATTATGCCACAATGGCTGTTGACCATCAAAACGGCCTTCTTAGTGGCGATTACATTGGCCAGGAGAGTGAGTCTGTTACAGGCGTTATCCAGCTGGCCTCCTTATCTTTTGTCTTTTCCAGACAAGGTGGTGCTTCGCATCAGGGCATCTTTTTTACCAAAGGTTGTGACCTCATTCCATCTGGGTCAATCCATCACTTTGCCCACCTTCTTTGCTCCCCCACACCCCTCTAAGGAAGAGGAGTGGCTCCACCTACTGGACCCAAAAAGAGTGTTGTCGTTCTACCTTGACCGCACAAGAGAGTTCCGGGTGGATGACCAACTCTTTGTGGGGTATGTGGGAGCAAAGAAGGGTAAGGCAGTGCAGAAAAGAACCATCTCTCGCTGTATTGTTCTCTGTATTAAAATCTGTTATGCCTTGGCGAAGAAGTAGCCCCCTGAGGGATTAAGGGCCCTTTTCACCAAGGGAAAGGATGTGACTACAGCCTTGGATCGGGTTGTTCCAGTCCAAGACATCTGTCAGGCAGCGACGTGGGCATCATTGCACATGTTCGCAAAACATTATTGCCTTGTTGGTCAAGTGTGCAGGGACGGGCACTTTGCCCGCTCAGTCCTGCAAGATTTCTAAGTTTAGTCAATGAGTCCGCAACCCACCGCCGGGATGGTATGACTTGGGTATCTGATTCAAAGGTAAGGAATCTGCAGCTAGAAGTCTTTATCTGATGAAGAAGTTACTTACCTTCGATAACGCATTATCTAGTAGAGACTCTATCTAGCTTCAGATTCCTTATTGCCTGGCCCATGCCTCAGCGCTTTGCGAACTGATTTTGTAGGACTAGGGTTTCTCCTCTTTCAGGGCCCTAGTTTTGCCCACGTTTACGTCAGTCACTTCATGGCTCTGCGCTTCTGGCGTGGAAAAAGTATTGACATCAGTGTGCCTGGATGACGCCTATGTAGGCACCATGACGTCATAACCGATGCTAGCGACGCCATCGACGTCAAGCGGAGCCGAATGGAGCCATCCGACGTCGCGCGCAAGGGGTATTGCTCAGCAAAAGTTTCCAGATCCAGCCTGATGCCTGGGAAATTCAAACTTAAGGAATCTTCCGCTAGATAGTCTCTACCAGATAATGCGTTACCAAAGGTAAGTAACTTGTTCAACAGGTACCTGAAGAATGTGTAACTGCTTCCCTTTCCCAGAGTTAGGCTACATCTTCCTGTTGCCATGTTAGTGTTGCAGTACTAATGTTCAGTTCCACCTGTCCCTATCTCATGATCGTACGCTGTTGTCTGTGTCCCACTTTCCCTGGCCAGTGACTGTGTCTTTCTGTCTTAGTATCTCTGTATCCACGTTTTCAGTTTGTCTGTTCTGATCGCTTAGTTTCCCATTCCCTTCTCTTTCGTTATCCATGTCATTGTGAGTCTTTCTCTTAGCCCATGTCAAAGTTTCCCTGGCCCAGTTGTGGTGTCATCCAGTCGTGATATTGTTTACAGTTGATTGTCCAAATTTCGTGGTCTTCACAGCCGTATATCAGACTCCATGTCTCTATTTCCAGTTCTCAATGTTCATGCCTTCTTAATTAGAACCAGTATGCTTGTTTCCGGTCCAGGGAAGACATGGCTTGGCAGTTCGGGCTGGACTGTTCTCATGAGGCACAGGGTCAAGGCTGATTTGCATATTGCTGGGTCTGAACTGGGGTGGCAAAGTGAGCTAAAGAACAATGATGGATTCAACCCAGATATGTGACTGGAGGTGAGTGTCTGAAAAGTTTCAGCACTCCGTCCATCATCTCCTTGTGTTTCCAGATGTGGTGTCATGCAGTCTTGGTATTGGTTACAGTTGCTTGTCCAAATAAAAAGGATCCACCAATGGAATCTTAAATCTGCTGTGGTTCGAGGCCAGAAATCACTGAATTCCCTCTTTATATTTAGGAGTGTAGACTATGGAATTACATTGCTATGCAAAGCTGTCTGCATCTGCGTGCGTGGCTGCAGTTCGATGAGAACCTGGTTGCTCTCATGTTGAAATTAGTCTCTCACTTAGGATTACCACCTTTCTGAGGGGACTTCAATAAAAAAAAAACAGGCCAGGCTGGTAAAAAAACAGCCATGTAGCAAACTTACAGAGTCTTACTTAATGCGTGTCAGGGCTGTTCTCCACATTAACTTACTATAAGGCTCCATCATGTCCGGAGCCCTGGTATTTTCAAACACTGTGGAACTTCCTTGGAACAGAAGAATGCTGTCCTGGATCACCTAGCTCTGTCCTACTTTCCCTGAAGATCTTTCTCCGGCCTTTTGCTGATTGCATTTTTGAAGGGAGCTTCCGATCCGCAAGCATATTCTTCTTACATTTCTGAGTCATCTGTTGCTTTGACCCTTATACAAGAATCACTACTTTAGATTCTTTTTTTTAATAACAAACGTTATTGCCGTTTTGTTTTAACACATCAAGGCCAGAAAGACCTGCAGATATCAATGTAACCAGCATTACAACAGGTCTTAATGATACCAATATTTCATAACTTCATAGAACAGGCACAGACCAAATACTACTCCCCGAGCCCCCTACAATGCAAATGTCAATGGCGCTTATGTTATTGGAAAAGAGGGCTTCTGCTATATCTCAGACCTATACGACCATACCTCCATCTCTATAATGGTTTTGGTAGAACTCACAGGGCGACGCTCAATAACCCGATAATCTGCTCACCGCTTCCAGATTTTACCATGCTTCTAGGGGCAGCTTCTTGTCTGGAAGGCTGCTATTTCCATCCCCATGCACCTTTCCATGGCGACCTTCCTGCCCCCCACTAAGGGCGGAGAGTGCGCCTTCCAGTGTTGGGCGATGTCGCACTTAGCTAGTGTGAGCCCCAGAAACAGGGGCTCGTGGGGGATCTGCCACAACAACACCTGGGCTAGACAAGAAATCGCACCACGCCAAGAAGGCTGCAGCACAGTACAACTCTACACCGTAACGGAGGCACACAGGGGAGGATATCACACCGATCCACCATAGGCGGTGCCTAGTGTAATATGCCCGATTCAGATGTTTAATTTGGATCAGGCTGTGTTGTGACGAGATAGACGCACTACTGGGTCCGGCCAGGGTCTCAGTCCAATCACCGTCATTTAAGCCTTCAATGCAGTCTGCAGAACCCCTAGGGTGTTGTTGCTATGTGTAACCAAGGTTTGATATATTTGTTGGATCTTGTGAATGCTCAGATCCCCCATCAGCAGTCTACCCTCTAGTGGACTGAACTCTGGAAAGTCTACCATGCCCGAACATTAGGAGATAAAGCATGTTGGAACTGTAAATACTTGTAGAATTGGCTACAGTGGAGCTGGTACTCCTCTTATAATTGTTGTATGGATTTAAATACTGTCCCCTTCATGACTTCACCCAATGTGGATAAGCCTATGAGATCCCTTTCTCAATACCCAGGCAGCACCACCACCTGACGCTGAAAAATTCAATGCCACAGCATGGTCTCCCGGGTCAGCTTCCCCCATCAGCCCGACTGGCAAACCATCTGTCGCCATAATTAAATGACCACCCTGACCGCAGGGGGTAAGTGTTCCCTGCCCACATGACTATAGAGGAAGCCTAGAACAGACCGGCTGCCCATCACCCATTTCTCCACCGCATACAACGGGTCGGCCTGGTCACTCTACCACCATTCGTTGATGTTAAGTAGGTGGGAGGCGGCATAGGAGGAATAGAGGTCCGCTGTGGTTATCCCCCCACACAGAAAGTAGACTGGACACAGGTAACAGTACTGATTTTGTCGGGTTTATATACAACCCTGCAGTCTCTCTGAACACCCGTAGGATCTGCAATATTCTCGGATCGGAAAATGTTGGGTCAGTAAGAAAAAAAACAGTACTTCATCCTCATAAAGTGCGACTATCCGATATATCAGTGGACCATTCAAACCCGCACATCAGGGGTTCAGGCCACACCACTGCAGCCAGTGGCTCTATCATGAGCGCAAATGTCAGAGGAGATAGTGGGACCCCTGCCTACTGCCTCTGTATGGGAAACAGGTCAGGCCACGCACCGACCACACAAACTGACCCAGATAGATCCTTGTTGAGCATACATAAGCCAGGAACGTGGTCTGAGATAAAGAGCCTGCAAAAGAATAACTAGGTACTCCCAACTGATTGAATTGAATGCTTTGTCTATATCAGCAAGTAAAATGGCCGCCGGCCTCCCCAGTCCTGGCACCTTCGCCAATGGCGTTGTAAACCCAACTGATATTGTGGCAAGTGCATCGTCGTGGCATAAAGCCAGCCTGGTCAGGATGGACAAGGTCAAAGATATGCAGGAGAAGACAATCGGCTAGTACTTTGCCTACTAATTTGGCTTCAATATTTA
This sequence comes from Lissotriton vulgaris, assembly GCF_964263255.1. Taxonomy (NCBI): domain Eukaryota; kingdom Metazoa; phylum Chordata; class Amphibia; order Caudata; family Salamandridae; genus Lissotriton; species Lissotriton vulgaris. The sequence continues at coordinate 271,595,733 of NC_141698.1, read as the reverse complement.
ATTGTTGGTATGATGAAGGAGCCTCTGGTGTCCTCATTTGTGGAAGGCCACTATTTTCCTCGTGCCGCCAATCGGGCGGAAGGATCCTCATGTCGGAGACCTCCTGCAATGCCCATAGCAGGTGTGTCCCCAGCTGGGGCATATATGCTCTCAGAAACTCAACTGGGAACCTGTTAGGTCCTGGGACTTGGACTGTAGTAGGCTCGCGGTCCCAGGGCTCGGCATGGGTGCAGACTTTAGATTCTTTTAAGTGTTTTATTACATTGCATTTTTTTGGTTTTATGCCTCATATTCATGTTTTTTTCTACTTTTAATGTAGAACATACTGTTGGCCTCCTTCAGACGGAGGTGTCTGTATTGAATGTAATACAATGACTTTGAAATTCCCAAGGGGCCCTAAAGTGTTTCTAAAATGTATCATCAACCTTCCCAGCTTGTTTCCAATGCTATTAGTCAGGCTCTTCTCCATCAAAGCTAATTATGCACACTTCAGGTTGTAACATCCGTTTCCACCTTTTGTCTCTTCTAGGGAGATTAAGTTGAGGAACTATACACCGGAAGATGAGATCCTGAAACAGAGGCAAGTGCCACAGGCAAAGCCAGCTTCAGGTAGGTGTTTTATTGAGGTGGAAGAGTGTTGGTGGGTCTTGCGTATATGTCATACTTGTGTTCAGCAGCCTGAAGTGTAAACCTGGAGACTTTGAGGAGTATGATACATGAGAAGTTTGAGGAACAAACTGCATGGAAGGCCTGTTGTGTTTTGAAGGCTACAGGAATGGTCGAGCTTAAGATCCAATAAATGAGAGTATTGAGGAATATCGCGGACCGAGGACCTGGAGCGGCTATGAACGAAAGCCTTACATTTCAGTGTATGTTGAGGGCCAAGATATGATGCAAACCCATAGAATGTTGTGTGTGGATCTACTAAGGGGATGGTCTATATGGACAAGAAGCTTAAGGTTAGAGGCATGTCAGCTACAGCTTGTTGGAGGTATATCTGACATATGCAGATGGGGTTTATTTAAAATATGTATTTTAAAGCTAGAATAGTAGCATTTAACAAGATACTCAGTACAAATTGGCATATTTACAGCTGCTCAGGACTGAGGCAGTGACTACGGCAGATGGATGTAGGATGCGTAAATGGTGAGACCATTTTCTTTTTTCAAGTGTGAGAAGGAGCACAACCTGGTGAGTGAGGTTATGGAATGTAGTTCAGTTGCAAGTGAATTCTAGTAGAGAGGTCCCAATAGGTTAATTAACTTGAATTTTGAGGGTGCACGTGCGGTTTTATTGTGAGTAATAGGTTTAAGTTAGAAGAGTGAAGTTGTGGGAGTTGTGGCTGGTCCGGCGATGGCTTAGAAGATGAGGAAAAGGGCTGAGGTTTTGGTTGATGGCTGTCTCATTTGGTGATGGTGGTTGGAGATAGTGTGTGTGAGGAGGCTTCACAGAGTTCTTGTGGTGAGGTTCAGTCCTTTCTCCCGCGATGGCTGTTGTAATAACCTCATTTGTTGAGTACGAGGGTTCGGGTTTGTGAATCTTTAGTATGTTGAACCTGCCAGCAGTATGTGAGGCATTTATAGAGGATTCAAAGCGCATGATGGGGTTGAAGTATCTGCCAGGTTTTGATGCTGAAAATGTTGTGGTGAGCGTACCCGGGAGACAGATTGTTGGGTGTGTGTGAGGCATATGTGGACTGATTTTGCTGGTGCATATATTATTGCTGTCTTTGCTGAATTCAGAATGAGGTAGCATAGCGCCGGTCAACTCCAAGATGATAGTGGAGGTTAGGACGAGGGCAAAGGACATAGTGTAAAGGGACACATGTAGAGGGCCTTGGACAGAGCCTTGTGGGACACCAACAGATACAGGGGGTAGTGGTGACAGTGAGGAGCAATAAGAAACGGAGACATGTGTGCCAGAAAGATAAGAAAGAAAGTTGGCGGCAATACTGAGCACACGAAGAGTGGGTAGCAGTCTAGTGATCAACAGTATCCAGGGCCGCGGAGAAGGCAAGTGGTATAAGGACAGTAGAGAAGCGGTCTGATGAGCTACGGTATCTACATTTGAGAATGGGACCAGCGGAGTGAATTGCTTCGAAGTCTAATTTAAAGCGGTTTAATAGGTTGCAAATATAAGAAATTAGATGTGGTGTTATCAAAAAAATGTTTCAACGTTTTTGGGGAAAATGGACAATAATTAGGATGCATTTGGGTTTTTTAGGAGTAAGAACTTAGCTGGTTCAAAGCTGACTGAGGGTAATTGCCTGAGATAAAAGGATTCCTTAGACTGAGACGTCCAACAAAGCAATACATAAGATGTGAGACCTAAGGGTCTCAAGGTTTGGGAACTAAATGGGTAGGCTGGAGTGCAAGCAACAGGGGTTAGCTGGTTCAAGAATGGAAATGAATTTTACAGGAGCTGTGGGTGGTGGCATAGAGAAGCTTCTGTTGCCAATAAGGTAGAAGATGAATGAGGTGGGGAGTAGCCACGACGAGGGTAGTGAGGGTAGGCCTGGTGATTGTAATTTATGAAGAAAAACAGAGGACAATGTGTAATGCCAAGAGATGAGACTCAACAATTGTTGTTCTTCAAGTTGAGAAGAGAAGGCAGTTCCTGTCGGCTAGTTCAGGATGTGTACGTAGAGCAGAAATTGTGTCTTGATAGACTGAAGTAGCTGTGTCCAATGCTGGTATGAGCATGTCCAGTCCTGGTTGATCATTCGTGTACTCACTAGTCCTACTCCTACAGAATTTTCAAAGAAGCACGCACATTTTGGTTTTCATAGTGGCTGCTGGGAGTGATCACGGACTGTGGATGGAGGTAACCGAGTTAAAGGGACTTACAGGGGAGTGGGAGTTAAAGTTTCACCACTCTGTCCATCATCTTGTGTTTGCTAGTTCAAAGCTTTGCTCAGTGGGTCATTGAATTTGTCCTAGGAGGTTGAGCAAAGCAATGGGTCGACATTTTATGCAGTTTGGCAAGGGATGAAGGGATTTCTTTAGGTGGTGGGAGATGTGGGTGAAGATGTTGGACATTTTGGCAAGTGTGTGTGGCATAGTTGAGTGTTTCTTGCTCAAGTTAATGTGCATATGTGGCCTGTCACAGTGACTCTCTTTCTGTGCTGAAGGTGGGAGATCTGTCTTTTATATCCTAAGGTCATGCGGGGAACATCACCTGAAAATAAAATAATCCGGATAACCCATTACTGGGTCTTTTCCAAATTTTTCACAGTGTGTACTTTCCCACAAGAGGGGAGGTGGTGATCCTTTTATGATGCAGGGCATCCTTGATACCAGGGACTGTAACTGGTCGATCGCGAGCTACCAGTAGCTTGCCGACACCCTATGAGTAGCTTGTGGCCTGCCCTCTATTTAAGTACCCTGCATTAAAAGTAAACAAGCCTATCTTTATTATTTTCTTTAATTTAAGGACCACCCTCACCCAAACCAGATGCTCACAGGTCTCAAATTAGCTTATCCGAGGCGGGCAGAGTGGGTGACGTGAGTACCCAAAGCCCAGCATGAGCAGTATTAGACTGCCCACCCAGTGCTACGTCACCTCCTTTCGCCTGATAGGCACCCTACTTCAATCCTGCATGCAGAGTCAGCCTTTGCCAGGACAGCGCTCTGGGCGGGAAGAAATTGGTCGCCTCGCCACTGCTTGTGAATAAAATAAGCATCAGGGGAGTCTTCTGATAATTTTATGGTATGCCTTTCTGATATTGTTAATTGTTTATCATATTCCTTTTTTCATTGGATGTATGCTTTTAACAGGATGCTTTGTATTAAGACCTCGATATTGATTTAAGCTGGTCTTGCATGTCGAGTGTGGCCCACACATTCTGAAAACGTAGTGGATGTTAGGAGAAGAGGCTCTCCGGATATATGTAGTTAAAATGTGTATCTACATGGCTATTCATTTACACCACTCAACAAACGGATCACCTTCAAGCTCTTGAATGACCGGAGTTGAGTTATAATCACAGGACAAAACAAATGTGGTGGACCTTCGAAGGATGACAGACCAAGTAGGCCCTGATGGAATTCAAACCGGTCCCTGTGGATCTCGGAGTGGAATCTCAGCCAATTGAGGCGTCCTACCAACCTAAACGAGCACTCTACATCACACAGCATTTTTTGCAACAGGAACCTTTTGAACCTGGGGTGAGTGTTATACACTTATTGCGTGTGGAGGGGAGCAGTTCCATAGAGAATGGAGATATGCAATAAGAACAGTACTGCACAGGAGCCTGCCAAATCGCTTTAACTTAGTTAACTTGCCCACCTGCAGGTTACACACATTTACATTTCAATGAATATGGAAATAATGGAATTCGCCCAGAATCCCAAAACTTTTTGGCTAAGTGTGAAGCTGTGATTCAAACACACCTCTACAGTTGGCGAGATTGGACCTCAAGCCAGCAGGCCACTTTTCCAGGTGTTGAGAGATGGTGTCGGGTGAAGTGTAAATGTGACTGATGTGTCGGCACTTGATTGTTTTCCATCTGCCTTTCCTCCACAAGCTAGTGTTGCACAAGATCTAAGAGGCATGCAAAATATGTTTTCATATTTATCAGTAATTCCAGATTAAAAATGTAAGGACATGCTAAAAAAACGCACATCAAATGAATTGAAAATGCCATTGAAATTGTGCTGGCAGTGTGCATGAAGAGTAAATGCTTCACACACTTGTATATGTAACAATAGAATTGGATGGAAGGTCTTTTGGCGGGATTGCCAGCAATGGGACCCCGTGACCTGTGTTTTGGCCACAACTTCTTCACATTACAGGTGGAGGTGGGGGCTGGGCGAACACAAACAACAGCTGAAGGGGCAAGCTATTAGACGGACAGCCTGAGAGGGCAAGCAACAAGATGGACAGCTGGAGAAGGGCAGGAGAGGGCAAGTGTGAGAAACTGGCCTGGTATATGATGTCTACTAATGTAAGTGGGCACCTTGCACCAGTCCAGACAACCCTTATGGTGATTTAAGAGGTCTCAGACAACCTCAGAAAGCTATCCAAGTGGTAGCTGTAGAGAGCAGCCTTCAGGCTTAGTCTTGAAGGAATGTAAAGCAGCTTGTTTTACCAGAATGCAATCTTGTAGTATAGATTAAATGAAAAGAGAACCACACAGTAGTTATAAAAAAATACGTATTTATTATATTACACTATCTAGTACGTTACAGTATCTCCTACGCGGAGAAAGACACGAAGCACAAAATATTTTAGCAAAGAAATCACAGTGTTCGAGGCATGTGGGCTGCTGAATTCATATCTGTGCATAGATCGCCGCCTAGTGTTGGGTCCGGATGATTGCACATTGTTGTCCTGGAAGAGTCTTTGAAGTATCACGAGATAGGTGGCTCCTCCCCTGGACTACAGTGCGCATGGGCATCGCCTCCATCCCCAGATTGTTTTTTTCCGCCATTGGGTTCGGATGTGTTTCGGTTCCCTCTGTCGGGACCGATAGTTGTTTACGTTTCTACTTGAGACCAAAAGGTCTTTAGGCTGGGCGTCGGTATTGTTTTCGTTCGGGTTTGTCTTCCTTCTCAGCTCCGAACGCTTCCTGCCCCTCCGCGTGCTGTCGGCGCGGACGGGCCTACTCGACGCTCCAAGTTCCTGAACATGGAACGGACTCCGTTCAAGAGGTGCCCGGTGTGCACCTCCAAGTATTCACACCTCGACGTGCACCCTGTGTGCAACAAGTGTTTATCACCGGACCATGACGAGGCCAGATGTATGGCCTGCTCAAAGTTCCGGTGCAAGAAGACCCTAAAGCATCGTCGGGCCGCTCGACTCCAGGCCCAGTTGTCGGCACCCCCTGCGCCCCCGCCGGACAACATCTTTGAAGAATTTGAAGAAGACGAAAACGTCTTTCAGGTTTCGGACTCTAGCCCTGCGTCCGAGGGAGATGACTACGACGCGGGAGATGAAGAGTTTGATGAAGCCGGCGACGAGGTAGGGGACGACGATGGGGCCATTGCCACCGTGGGGGATAGCTCGGAGGAGGAGCACCCCCAAACTGACTCAGGGGTCAATCCCCAACATATGGCCCAGGTCGAGGGATCGCCTTCGGGCCTTACCCAAGACCTTGCTAATAGTCCAACTGCCCCGCCTCTCGGCCCGGCCACGGACATTTCTGATGCGCCACTCCCGTTGAAGAAAACGAAAGTGAAGCCATCAGGATCCACACCATCGGTTTCGAAACCGAAAGTGAAAGCTCCACTGGTGGGACAGAAGGCTCTAGAGGCGTCAACACCTAAGAAAGTCAAGATGGCCGACTTGAAGAGCCACGCCAAGATGGCCGACCCCAAGGGCTCGGGGTCGACGCCGAAGGCAAAGGCGGCCGACGCGGCTGCGTCGGCGCCGAAGATGGTCGAGGTCGACGACCCGAAAAAGGCTCCAAAGAAGCGTCAAGGCGATTCCAAAGCTCCGGCTGCGCCGGCTCCGGCCGTCGGGGCCAAGGATGGCAAGGTGTCGACTCCGAAGACGCTGCCCCCGGCAGACTCGACTCCCGACTCGGGGAAATCGCTCGAGACGGTCAAGCCCTCTTCAACCTTGACGAAGAAGGTCGCTGAGTCCCTGCAACGGATTCGGAAGGACGCTGTGGTTCCCGATCCGGAGGGCGTGAAGCCAAAGACCGCATCGAAGCCGGCAAAGGTGCAAACGCCTATTCGCTACACCCTGCCGCCAAAGTCGACGCCGAAAGCCTTCGCTCCGAAGCAGGGGGCGGACGTGCCCTTGAAGGAGATGTCGACGTCCAAAGCGTCGTTGGTGGTGTCGAAGCTTCGGCTCCAGCCACTCGCGGAGGAAGAGCGCCGAGAGGTCATCATCGACGCCAATACTGGGAAATTGTCCCTCCTCAAACGGAAAATCACCACGGAGCCGGTGCTAGAACATTTTCGGATTCCTCTTAAGAACAAGAAGGACTCGGTGGGCGCTTCGGCCCCTATGGAGCCTTCGTCTCCCAAACATATGGAACGTTCTCCAACGCGTTCTAACGCGGGGGAAGGTGACGATGAAGAGGAGGTCGAGTACAACTATCCGGCGTACTCAGATCCGGAGGAGGAACATGAACCTTGGTCGGCCGGAGCCGACCCAGACGACCCGCAATCGGGTCAGGAACCGCAGCTCTTTGCGGCAAAGACCTCACCGACGGAGGACTCTGCAGCCTTCAACGTCTTGATTGAGCGGGCCGCAGCTAACCATGATGTCGAGCTCCACTCAGATCCTGTGGATGTGGACTTTTTGTTTGACACTTTCTCAGTGGCCGAGAAGTCGGTCAAGACATTGCCAATGCTCAAAGGAGTGCTAAAGCACGCGCCGGAGGTCTTCAAGGAGCCCACTCGGGCGCGTGTCATCAATCCTCGAATTGATAAAAAGTATAAGGCAGCGCCCTCGGATCCAACATACATCAAGGGACACTTGCCACTGGACTCTTTGGTTGTATCCAACGCTCGGAAGAGGGCGAATTCACAGACAACTGGTGACGCTCCTCCCCCAGACAAAGAGTCGAAAATATTCGAGGCCTCAGGGAAAAGGATTGCTGCGCAGGCAGCTAACATCTGGCGTATTTCAAACACGCAGGCCCTACTTGCACGCTACGATAGGGCTCACTATGACACCCTAGAGACACTGTTGCAGCACTTACCTGACCAGTACAAGGAGGCTGGGGAGATGTTAATTCAGGAGGGCAAGCTAATCACTAACGCTTCCATCAAATGGGCGCTAGATGTGGCTGACACTGCCTCCAGGGCAATCAACACTAGTGTGTTGCTGAGAAGACATGCATGGCTTCGGATATCAGGCTTTAAACCAGATATACAAACAACCATACTCAACCAAACAGTTAATCCTGACCACCTGTTTGGCCCCGAGGTGGATGCGACACTGGAAAAAATGAAAAAAGACACAGACACTGCTAAGTCTATGGGGGCCCTCCAATCTCAGCAGTTTCGGGGCGGTTCCTTTCGCCGCTCCAATTCCAGAGGCACCTCAAGGGGTCAAGCATCGCAATCCACACAGTACTATAAGGGCAATACCCAGACCTCATACACCAACAAGGGTAGAGGTGGCTACAGAGGCAACAACGTCAAGGGCAGGGGACGTGGAAAGAATAGCTCCAGGTCCACCACCGCCAACAAGCAGTGACGTCTTGTCACTGCCCCCCGACCACACAACACCGGTCGGGGGGAGACTCCAGCAGTTCCTGCCCGCGTGGAAATCCATCACCACGGACAGGTGGGTGAGATCTCTTATCCAGTACGGTTACTGTCTGGAACTTACTTCCACTCCACCAAACATACCTCCAAGAAGCCGTCCTATGTCCAGCGAGCACTTGCACTTGTTGCAGCAGGAGGTCACAGTCATGCTGCAAAAAGGGGCAATAGAGCTCGTTCCACTGCAAGAAAGGGGAACAGGGGTTTACTCCCTGTATTTTCTAATCCCCAAAAAGGACGGATCCCTCAGGCCCATCCTGGACCTCAGGCCCCTCAACTGGTATATTCTCTCGGAGCACTTCCATATGCTCATGTTACAGCAGGTGCTCCCTCTGCTTCAACAGGGGGACTTCCTGGCTACACTGGACCTAAAGGATGCATACTTTCATATCCCCCTGCATCCTTCCCACAGGAAGTATCTCAGATTCACAATCCAAGACCAGCACTACCAGTTCAGGGTTCTGCCGTTCGGGGTCACCACAGCTCCAAGAGTCTTTACGAAGTGCCTGGCGACTGTGGCGGTGCATCTGCGACGCCAACACGTCCACGTCTATCCTTATCTGGACGACTGGCTCATTCAGGCAAGAACAGAACAGCAGTGCGCAGACCACGTGTCACGCACTATTCATCTCCTGCACGATCTGGGATTCTCGCTGAACTATCCAAAATCCCATCTCCAGCCCGCCCATGTACGGCAGTATCTGGGCGCGACGATAAACACACTGGCAGCCACTGCGCAGCCAAACTCAGTGAGAATCGCCAGCATCCAAACGCTGATCCAACGATTCAGACCTCAGCACTCGCTTCCAGCGAAGGTGTTCATGCAGTTGATAGGCATGATGGCCTCCTGCATCTCCATCGTCCCGCACGCGAGACTACATATGCGTCCGCTTCAGGAGTGCTTGGCACGCCAGTGGACTCAGGCTCATGGGCAACTGACAGACCTAGTGTTGGTGAGCGGTCGGGCGTACAACTCTCTGCATTGGTGGAATCCACAAAACCTTTGCAAGGGCCGACCGTTCCAGGAGCCTGTGCCACAGATTATCCTGACAACGGACGCTTCTCTCCAGGGATGGGGAGCGCATGTACTCCATTACACGGTGCAGGGACTATGGACACTACAGCAGAGGAAGATGCACATCAACGTTCTGGAACTGATGGCAATCTTCATGGCTTTAAAGGCATTCAAAGTACATCTGTGCAACAAGGTCATGTTGATTCGGACGGACAACATGACGGCCATGTACTACATTCAGAAGCAGGGAGGAACACACTCTCTGCACCTGTCTCATCTGGCTCAGAGCATGTGGAAGTGGGCCATTCAGAGGAACATCTTCCTCATGGCGGAGCATCTCCCGGACAAAGACAACCAGATGGCGGACCTGCTCAGCAGGCACAGCCACCAAATGCACGAGTGGGAGATACATCCATCAGTACTCCAACCGTACTTCCAAAGGTGGGGTCATCCAGAGATAGACCTGTTCGCCACAAAGGAGAACGCAAAATGCCAAAGCTTCGCTGCCAGGTTCCCACACCCGCAATCGCAGGGCAATGCGATGTGGATGAACTGGTCAGGCAGATTTGCGTACGCTTTTCCCCCAGCACCTCTGATACCGCTGGTGGCACGCAAACTCAGGCAGCACTCGATGACTCTCATCCTGGTTGCTCCAACGTGGGCTCGCCAACCATGGTACACCACGTTTCTGGAACTCTCCGTGGTACCGCATCAAAGGCTTCATCTCACCCCCAGCCTTCTGACGCAGAACCATGGCGACATTCAGCACCCAGATCCGCAACAGCTCAACCTGGCGATCTGGCTCCTGAAGTCCTAGAGTTTGGCTACCTCAATCTTCCCCCCGATTGTATGGACATCATTCGGGAGGCAAGGAAGCCCACTACTCGAGCTTGTTACGCGGCCAAGTGGAAGCGTTTTGTCATGTACTGTGTAAACCACGATATTGACCCACTGGACGCTTCCATTCAGAACATTATTTGCTACCTGTTCCACCTGTACCAATGCAATTTGGCGTACTCTTCCATCCGCATTCATTTGTCTGCGATGGCAGCATACCTTCAGAATAGGCAACACCTATCCCTTTTTAAGGTCCCTGCTATCAAGGCTTTTCTGGAAGGACTCAAAAGAGTCATTCCACCGCGGACACCACCAGCTCCAGAATGGAACCTCAATGTGGTTCTTACAAGGCTGATGGGTCCTCCCTTTGAGCCACTGCACTCTTGTGAGCTTCAGTTTCTGACTTGGAAGGTTGCTTTCTTAGTAGCAATTACATCGCTACGGAGGGTTGGCGAGTTGCAGGCGCTCACCATCCAGGAACCTTTCTTCCAAGTACACGCTAACAGGGTGGTGCTCCGCACTAACCCTAAATTCTTACCCAAGGTTGTATCTCAATTCCACATGAACCAAACAATTGAGTTACCAGTGTTTTTTCAAAACACAGAGTCACTGGCGGAGCGGATGCTCCACACCCTTGATGTTAAAAGAGCCTTGATGTACTACGTTGACAAGACTAAAGATTTTCGTAAGACCAAGCAACTCTTTGTTGCTTTTGCCTCACACCACAAGGGAAATGCTATCTCCAAAGCTGGGATCGCTAGGTGGATAGTGAAATGCATTCAGATCTGTTACGCTAAAGCTAAACGCACTCTCACAATTCCACCAAGAGCCCACTCCACCAGAAAGATGGGGGCCTCTATGGCTTTCCTAGGTAACATTCCCTTGGAAGATATTTGTAGGGCAGCCACATGGTCTACCACACATACTTTCACTAAACATTACTGTGTAGATGTGCACTCTAAACAGCAGGCAGCTGCTGGCCAGGCTGTTCTCAAAACGCTTTTTCAAACTGCTGCAGCTGGCACGGGTGGCCGCCGCTAATGGAGGGACTGCTATATATTCTATGCACAGATATGAATTCAGCAGCCCACATGCCTCGAACTGCAAATGCTACTTACCAGTATGCATCTGTTCTTGGCATGTAGGGCTGCTGACATTCATATCGCCCGCCCTCCTCCCCGGCGCCTGTAGCAGCTGCAGTATTTCTTTACACATATTTTCATACTCTTAGCATAGGGCATCACTCACATATTTCACTCCATCTCTGCCAATGGCTAAAAACAATCTGGGGATGGAGGCGATGCCCATTCGCACTGTAGTCCAGGGGAGGAGCCACCTATCTCGTGATACTTCGAAGACTCTTCCAGGACAACAATGTGCAATCATCCGGACCCAACACTAGGCGGCGATCTATGCACAGATATGAATGTCAGCAGCCCTACATGCCAAGAACAGATGCATACTGGTAAGTAGCATTTGCAATATAGCACTAATACACAGCAGGTGGGGCCAAACCATGTACTAAGTAAGTGGTATAAGAACCACAACTCGAGTAAGGACAATGTCGAGAGGACGTAGAATTGCTGGGACCTCAAGGAACCACCCGAGGTGAGTAGATAGGTACCCCTCGGACTGCGTGTGCAGTGTGTGAACGCGACTGCATGCTCCGTACCAGTCTATGTGCAAGTGGGGGTTGGAATTCTAAAGATTAAGAACCCTTCCCAGTGGACCCTGAAGAAACCCGTTGGCAGACAGAAGGTTGGAGAGCCACCCCACTCGTGGATACCGTGGTACCCATGTTACCTATCCCAGGGAAGCCGGGTACATAGGTGTGAAGTGGCATCAGGAACCGCTGTCGAACCCAGTGGAGGACTTCAGGAAAGTGCTGCTGCTGGAAGATGGGAAAGTGTCAGTTGGAATTCAAACGTATTATTCTTATCGAAGAGTACCTGAAAGCAGAGGGGACAGAGTCTGGGTCACTTGAGAGTGACCAGGGGCTCGGTAGATGAATGCCCACCGATGTCAGGTGCTTCAGAATCGTTGACGGTGACCTTGACTCTGCAGCTGCGGGAACAAGGCGACGTTGAAGACAACCAGGAACCGGATGCGAGCTGTCCCACGAAGGATGTTGAATGCTGATGCGTCAGTGTCTTGCGGGAGCACCAACAAAGCTTGGCAAAAAGCAACCCATGCAGGAAGTCAAGAAAGTGTACGGTTCGGACCAGCAAGGTCCAGGAGACTCACCACAAGCAGGGGAGTCAGGGCAAGCCCAGAGCAATCAGGGGAGCCCACGGAAAACAACAATGACCCTCAATTGGACCCACAGGCCGGAGGCACAGGAGTCGCAAAAAAACCCCGAGCAGCTTCACAAAACAGGCCATGGAGCACACAGTGTGAGGTGGTTGAAGATCTTTGTGGGAAAAGTTGCCAGAGGTTGGGGCTACTTGGAGCCCAAATCAATTGCTGCGGGATTAACAACAAGCATTTGCACTTGAAAAAGTACGCGGTGCACAAGGGTTCGGGTATGGCAGCCCCCACTAGAGAATCTGACCTCAAACTCGGTGAGAGGGCACCTCTGGCCTCGAGGGACGTAGAAACCCACCTCCTGTGTTGCTGAGCCTTTCGGAGTCCGTAGGAGCTCGGGATCAGCAGACTGGTCAGCAGTGGTGCGGTGCCTGTGAATGCAGGGGAGTGGCTTCTTCACTCGAAGGGAGATTATCTTCAGGTGTCTCGGATGCTCCACAGGTCATACACAGATCCTGTACAGTGCACAGGCACAGACGATGCAGCAGACTGAGAGGGAGACAAGATCAGGCCCAAACGAAGTCGAGCGAAGTCCAGAGTGCCCAGACGGTCGAAGTGGAGTGGTTTCAGTTCTGAATCGTGTCCACAATGAATCTAAGGTCCTACAACAGGGTAAGCCCTTAAGTACCCAGGGGAGAGGGTTGGAAAGATCGAGGGGAGGGTCTGGACAGGGGAAGGTTACTCCCATGTCCTTTGTCCAGTTTCGCGCCAGAGCGGGAGCCAATGGCTCCCAGGACTGGTTTGAACTGAACTATACACAGGGAAACAATGTGCCCCTCCTGCAAATTTTCAGGGGCTGGGAAGCGCTCCCACCCAGCCCTAATACACTAAATCCTGTCTGGGAGGTGATCACACCTCCCTGTGACAGGATGCCTATTGTTCTGCCTTCCCCTGCTCGAACTTGGCTCAGCAGCAAGAGGGCAGAAATGTGTTTCTGGTCGGCAGCAACCATTTTGTGCTGTCCAGAGCTAGAAGGCTGGTACCGGGAACACCAAGGGCTCCACCAAGGGCCTTCTTGGTGGGTAGTATCTTACCTCCCACACCGGTTACCGGTGTGTGGGTATGATTCCAACATGTTTGACGCCAAACACGATAGGGTTGGTTGCAGCCGTTTTCGAGGTGGTCATCACGCTGTTGCGTAATGCCCCTCTATACTAGTATATGGCTGCTTCACTGACAACCCGGGAGAATGGACTCCGTAGGCTGCAGGGGTGTCCTGCTCATGTAGGGGCATCCCCTCACTTAGAACCAAGCACCCTGTCCTCAGGATTGTAAAGGCCTGCTATAGGGGTGGCTTATAGGTTTTAAATGCAGTGACCCTTAGATATAATAAAACTATATCTTAAGTAAGTGGTGCATCCACCGACTTACACAGGCTGCAATGGCAGGCCTATAGTTCCATTTTGAATGGTCTCTCATGGGTGGCATAATACATGCTGCAGCCCATGGGAGACCTCTGGGGTACCTATGCCCTTGGTGCTGACCAGGATACCCCAGTATCCAATCTGGGGTGTACCTAAGTACATGCATAACAGTTTATGGAGAAAGCAGATAGACTGTGGTCCTGATTAGCAGGATCCCAGTCAGCCTAGTAAAAAACAGCATTACATTCAGCAAAAAGTGGGGGTAACCATAAGAAGCATACCCTACTTTCCTACAGCAAGCAACAAGACGGACAGTGGGTAGGGGCAAGCAACAACACAGAGGGGTCAAGCAACAACATGGACAGCCAGTGGAGGCACGCAACAACACAGAGTGGAAAGGAAGCAAACAACAACATAGGCAGCTGGAGTGGCAAGCAGTAACACAGACAGCAGGAAGGTCAAGCCACAACACAGAGGGGGACAAAGGCACAACAGTAAGAAAGAGAGACACGCGGGGGAAGAAAAGCACATGAGGGAGATGGTCTGCAAACACATGCACTATTATGGAATGCTTCAACAAAGATTAAAAAATAGGTGCACAAGTTTGAGCAGTGGGAGGAGGCAAGTAATTGGGCCATGCTTCAGGGGCAGAAGAACACACGGTAAGCAATGGGCGGCAGTTGCTTGGCTTTTAGTAGCTCTTAACGATCTTCACTGATCAAAAGTAGCTCTCTATAGCAGAGATTGGAGATCCTTACTCTATACTGTGCCTCTATACTGTGCAACACATGACTTCCAGTATTATGTGATGAAAGAACTTTCAATATAAGATGCCCCTCATAACTTTCTATATAAGGTGCGGCAGCACTGGTGAAAAGACGCCTTTAGAGCAGAAGCCCTTGTTTCGTTGGGAAAGAACCCCACTAAGGCATGGCAAGGCTAACATCAGCCACTTGGATCTATCTCCCTCCTTATCAGCCACAGTACTGCAATGGGAACACGTGCCCGGTCCACAAACCACGCTTTGAGGAGTTCTCAGGACCAGTGTTGCTGTGCTCCCTGTGGCAATGGCTGCTTATACCTTTTCCCAGAGTCGAAGCATCCCTCAGCTGAGAGTCTGTGTCCTCCCTATCCTTGACATTGTCAACCCTGGTGCAGTGGCTTTGCTTTACCTTTTGGCTCTCGCTGCCATCTTCGATACAGCTGATAACCATTCTCTGCTGCGACCTTTGATGGCCCATGTTCATGTTTTCTCTTCTATATTGTGGTTTCCCTCTTTTAGACATGAGGCAGGGCTCTTCCTTTCTTCTGAGATTTGTTTGACTTGTGAGGTAGCTAAGGGATCCCCATTGTCCCTGCTTGCTTTTAAACTATAAAATGATCCTACTGTTTCACGTCATAGCAGGATTTGATCTGGTGTGTCATTCTGGTGTGGATAACACTCAGATCGACCTTCGAGTTGCAGCTGGTCATCTCTATGGACAGTCTCGCTGAGCGCCTGGATGGTTAGAAAAATGGATGCACAGCAGCTGATTACATCTGGGTGCTGCCAAGAGTATGGGCCATGTAGCCAGGAGTGCTCACAAAGTTGAACTTAAAGTTCAGTCATTCCCGATCTCCCTGTATTTCCCAAAATAAAGTGAAAAGGAGTGTCTTGTGCTTGATTCTGGATTGTTTGTGCTGCTGCATATGGCGACTGTCATTAGAAGCTACCTCTGAGGAATGACTCTTTTGAGGTCTATGATCACTTTGGTAGTTGAGAAGAAAGGCGGTTTTAGGGCACACCGCAGTAAATGCCTGACTAGATGACTGCAATTCGTTGTCTGCAGGGAATCTCGACCTTGCATCATGCTTTGCAGGTAATTCAGAATGCAGCTGTCCAGTTGTCACTGGCCTTAGCAGATGTGCCCATGTGTCTGCTGCTCAGAGACCACTACATCAGTTCCTAGTGATGGACCACGTATTATCTAAGGTTGTCTACGTGACTTTCAGAAGCCCCCTCGATCAGGGCTAGACGTTTCTTCAGGGTTGAATCTCCTGTTACATTCAAGAGAGAAACGTATGCTTCTCTCACCTAGGCGTGCTATTTAAGCTTAGGCTCACTATATTCTGCGAAGGGCAACAAAAATCTGCAGGCCTCGCTTGGAATAATCTTCCCCTCATTCTTCATTTAAATGGGTCCCTTTTGTCAAGCTGCTGAGCGCTTGACTGCTCCAGGTTACCTACCTGAATATTTAAGGTTACAGTGTCGGTTAAGTCTCTTTTGTCACTGTGCACATATTCCCTTTCCTTTATTATATGTAGTTTCTTTCCTGCCCCTATATCCCAGTTTCTGAGTCAGGCTCTCCCTATAAACCAATCAATCAATCTCCCTGTCCCCATGTTAGCCTCCACGTCCCAGCATCCGTGCTGACTAGTGATGGTGGCAATGCCAGCAGAGGTATCGGAATCCATGTATGTACCAGTGCGTTTCTGCTTATAGCTGAGGATGATCAGTTCTGAACCCCACACACAGCAGTGAAGCCTGAGTGGCCCCCGGTGCCGGTGCAGGCAGCCCTGCTCCATTTCTGATGAGACACCGGGAACGGCGTAGGAGTCACGGGTAGGTCATGAAGAGCATGTATCCCTCTTTTCAAACAACTAACAGATTGGATTCACCGCTTATTGAAGCTTCCCCCAGAAGTGAGAGATGACCGAGAACTGCATTGGTGTGATGTGCTCGTGGTGGTCTGTAGGGGTTTGATTTTCACCTGGGGGAGACATCTGGTAAGCCATGCATGGGGAGAGGTGTCTCCCACTCAGTGGGAATGAAATGGGGACCTGGGCCCTGCATCCAGAAATAGAAGAAATAAACTGCCAGAGAAGGCCAAGATCTGCCTCCCACCGAAGAACCCCGGTCCCCTCCCATTGTACACTCAGCAGCTCACAATGGGGAAGGTCGATGGGACCTGCCTGCTGGTCCAAGGAGGAGAGTGGTGGGGGAGAGACTGAGGACGAAGAGAGGAGGTAGGCCGAGAAGCTGTTGTGGGGAGACGGTGGGGTCACGCATCGGAGCTGGCCAATGGAAGGGGGGGGCGCATCTGTGAGAGATGTTAATAGGTGATGTTTTTATGGGGTGGCCACTTGTGCATCTCTGCAGGACCTTTCTGATACGGCAGGGGTAGTGTGGTCCTGAGGCTGTGTGAAGCTGTGTGTGGTTGCTGATTTCTGGAGCTCAGATGCATGAAAGATTTGTGTTCTGATTGTGTCCATGGTCAGATGGCATGGGTGAGGCAGTTGCTACCTGTAGGAAGCTGGCCCTGGGTTCAGACCTCGGTCTTTCCAGGGTCAAAGGGCAGTGGGTGCATTGGTTTGCCTGTATATCGGGTTTCACTTTGCTTGTGCGCCCAGTTGAGGGCGTCTTGGGAAGGGCCTAGAAGAAGTGTGCTGGGATTGTAATTGGCCTCCATTACAACAATAATGTGGGCTCTCTGGTTGGTGAGGATGAGTCAGTTGGGAGAACAGCAGCGCGCCCCAGTGAAAGTCTGGCATGTCACCTTCTCTCTAAAGTTACTGACTGCACAACAAAGGACAGCAACGAAATTGGGGAAGAAATCGTCTTCTGCAGAAAAATGGCATTTCAAAAAGTACTAAACCCTTTTGCGACCCATTGTGATTGACCATGAACACAGGGAGGAGCAGTCGACCCCCATCTCTGCGTCCCCATTCCCACATGCTAAACGTGTTGTTTGTTTTTAGGCAGTGTGAGCTACTAAAAGGAACCTTTGCTGATGTAAATAAAGCGTGCCCTTTCTTTTTTGTCGACAAACGTGAACCAGTGAGAGAATTATTATTTGGCCGCATCTTGCCGTTATTGTGCCAGCGAACATGTCCCCTAACAATTATGAGGCCGTTTATCAGACCCTACAGTCTTTTATTGTGAGATTAACTATGCCCTCATTAGACAGTCATTCTACCAGAATTCCTGACCCTATGGAGTAGTCATAACCATTAGTCATGGCATCATCACATAGTTATCGTGACAGTAATTCAGCCTTGCCAAGTAGAAACCGACTGCCCTGCCTTGTACTTTTTCCTGCTGTTTTACAGATTCTCTGTCCATATGTATTTCACATAATGCGCGTTCAGTGTTCCGAAGGAACCTCTGTGGTAAACCGCGCCATTTTCCAATATCTACATATAGTAATAAGTATTTAGACGTTTAAAGAAATAACTAGCAACTGAATATACAGTGATTCAATTTGTGTTGGTGTTTATGCCATGCGTTGTTGTATTTCGCCCTCTAGTGGAAGAGAAGGTGAAAGACCAGCTGGAAGCGGCGAATCCAGAGCCAGTTATTGAGGAAGTGGTAAGTGCCCTTGCGGTATGTGAAAGCAAGCGTGTCGACATTTCAAATAACACAATGAGAAGAATGTGAACTTTGTTATTAGACACAGTGGAAGTCTTGGCCAGTCCCAGGAGCGAAATATAGTGGAAGAGAGTTTGGCTCCTGCCCTGCCTTGTTGGGGGTCCGTCTCACTTGTTGAAATGAGGCCTCTCTTATAACCCATGACCTGGCGCTTAAGACTTCAAGGCATTCTTACAATATAGAATTTTGTTTTTCTTGTTTTTTGCTAAAATACCTTCTAAGGCACCACAACTCCGAATAGCTTTGGGTTTCGCTCCAGGCTGTTTTTAGCACCTCTGTGAATGTCTATAGACGCGCAGGGAGCCCGTTGAACGATGCATTTGAACACTTTCACAGATCGGCAACAGTCTCATCTCATTCACCACGAGTGAGAAGGCGTTCATATGCAGGCTGTGTCCGGGTCAGAGAGGCGCATCCCCTGTAGGGGGCGGCAGGGAGCGGCTCAGCAGCTCGGGGAGGGACCGAGGCGGGGACATTCGGACCAGGCTCTGGGAGTGTTAGAAAAGGGGTCTGTTTAGGAGGCATTCAGAGCAGCTAATGGAGTGGGGGTGTTGTATTGTAGAATTTGTAGGGCGCTTTCCTAGGCCTCGACTCTGCCGCTCACTGGTTTCTGAGCGGGTTAGTGAGACATTTCTCGGTTTGTTGTGCTCGGTTAGTGCGTGCTCAACAGTGCGGCCTGGGTTGGGATTATTTAGGTGATGTGCGTCAGCCATGGGGTTGTGCTCTAGATTGGTGAACTTGTGGCGACGCTTAAGGGTCTCCTGAAGTAGAAAGATTTGGGAGACTCGGTTGTCTTTCCATATATACTGCTCTTCCTTATCATCTTTATTCCTGATGTTAGATAGGAAGGTTTTGACGTCTGGCCTGTGTGACCTAGGGAATCATAAGGGCCCTTCAGGTCAGCCATGGGCAAAGAATCATTGGCCCATTAGAAACAGGAGAGACCGCTCATAGGTGGTTTGTGAGGGGTTTACTGGGAGCAGAGATGCCGTGACCCAGTAAAGATCAAGAGGCGCCTTTGTATGTGGATCCGTGAGGTCCACCCAGGAGCAGACATGTTATTACCATGACCAAGAGTAGTGGAGACAGATGTACAATGCGTCACTCCCACCCCAGTAGAGGTTCTGTGAGGCCCCCCCCCTCCCCCCCCCCGAAGCAGATGGTGTTCACCAAGTAGTGGCACAGCTGCTACATCATTGTCTCTGGGGTCCACCCAGAAAGTAATCGAAGTACAAATCTAGGAATACCACAGACACCCTAGCAGTGAGTTTGTGGGGACTACCATCCTGTAGTGGGGGCTCAAACCACTGGCGTGCATGCTGCTGCTAGGGACCGGGTAGCAGCTAAATACAAGCAAAAGTTCCTGTAGAAGAAATTAGAGTTTTGCTTTGGCTAGAATAGGAGTGAAACGGGCTGTTGGTCTGGCCCTTGGCTTTTTCTAGGCCCACCAGGGAAGACGCCACAGGGAGACGTCCTTAAGTTCTCCGCTCTTTCCGGGATATCTAAGATTGACATCCTGGGAGAAGAGGTGAAATAGGGTCAGGATAGGAGGAGGCAGAGGGTAGGAAAGGCTGTGGGGCATCAGCTGCTGCTAAGCAGAAGACTGCACCCAGCTTCAGTAGAGCTGCACCTCTAGGACCACCTAAAAAATGGACATTAGCTGCCTCAGTAATGTAGTGAGCCCAGTAAGCAAAAAAGCAAAAGATTAGACTCTAAAAATGTAAAGGCAAAAAGATAAATAATGCACAGACGGCAGAGCCAACAAAGAGTGAATTCATGTGCTGTATGGACATTGTTACAAGAGCCTTCCGATGGATGCTCGTTTTTTAGGTCTCGGGACGAAGCTGCGAAGCAGCTTCCGGTCAGAGAATTAATGTCCTCTAGTGGGGCTTCAGAACCCGCCTCCCTGCTCTGTCTCTCCCCATCGGCTGGCTTCCTAAAAGGAGGCCAGCCATTGGAGGAGAGATCAGTCACTCCAATGTAGCCCCGTCCTTTTCGGATTTGGGGGCGTCATTTTTGCTGTTCTTTAGACAGTGACATCGCCCGTCACTCAGAACAGCAAAACACACGCCCCCAAATGCGAAAATGACCATGCTTTCTTTGAGGCATTTCTGCTTTGCCTCGGAGAAAGACGGTGGTGGTTTCCAGAGCTGCTCTGAGCTGCTCTGCTCGTCCCCCCTTCCCTCCGCTTTCCTTCGTCCAGCTCTGCCCTTCCCTCCGCACGCAGCTCCGTCCAGCTCTGCCCCCCTCCCCCCCCCCCCATCCCTCCGCCCGCAGCCCTTCTTCGTCCTGGTCCCGCTCCCCCCCTCCCTCCGCCCGCAGCTCCTTCGTCCTGCTCTGCCCCCCCCCTCACTCCGCCCGCAGCTCCTTCGTCCTGCTCTGCCCCCCCCTTCCCTCCCCCCGCAGCTCCGTCGTCCTGCTCTGCCCCCCTTCCCTCCGCCCGCAGCTCCGTCGTCCTGCTCTGCCCCCCTTCCCTCCGCCCGCAGCTCCGTCGTCCTGCTCTGCCCCCCTTCCCTCCGCCCGCAGCTCCGTCGTCCTGCTCTGCCCCCCTTCCCTCCGCCCGCAGCTCCGTCGTCCTGCTCTGCCCCCCCCTTCCCTCCGCCCGCAGCTCCGTCGTCCTGCTCTGCCCCCCCTTCCCTCCGCCCGCAGCTCCGTTGTCCTGCTCTGCCCCCCCCTTCCCTCCCCCCGCAGCTCCGTCGTCCTGCTCTGCCCCCCTTCCCTCCGCCCGCAGCTCCGTCGTCCTGCTCTGCCCCCCCCTTCCCTCCGCCCGCAGCTCCGTCGTCCTGCTCTGCCCCCCCCCCCCCCCCCCCCTTCCCTCCGCCCGCAGCTCTCCTGCTACGCTCTAGCACTGTGGAGCAGTTACTCATGCTCGAAGAAATGTTTGTTAAAAGGGGACTATAACGGGGCATGCTTTGGGGGCAATATTGTTTTATGGCTGACAGATTGGGCGTATTTGAAACAACAGTTGTTTTGCTGTGGGAGACGTGAGCTTAGATGCAGACGCGGACTAGAAATGTGCTACTATACTACACTTATACATTTGTTAAGTATGGACTTTCTTGCAGATTTTAGTTTGGGGTGTGTTTTGTGAGCAGATATGAGTGTTGGATGTGATACTTAATTGCAGGGATGAGCCTGCGGTCTGTTCCTAGAGGCACAGTTGCGACTTTAGGGTGTATTGTTTAAGTTGTAGATGTGAGCTTGGGTTTTGTTGCTTGAGATGCGATGTGAGTTTCTGGTGTATTGTTTTAAGTGCAGATGTGATCTTCGGGTGTCGTGCTTGAGGTGCAGATGTACTGCATTATTCAGTGGTGAGATTGGAATGTGCTGCTGTAGATGCATTCCGCGTGCTTTGGTTGTACTGCGTCCTCAGGCAGGTGTCATCTTGGGGTGTTTTTCTTCGATATATTACTATGGCATGTGCCGCTTCAGTGTCTGTACTCGTGAGGTTGGACAATGCTTTTATGGGGAGATTGTAGGTTGTCCCGCGCTTAATTGGGGAAGATGTGAAATAGGGACATGCTGCTTTAAGCGCAGATGTGTGCTTGAATGTGCTACTGTAAATCAGCCCTGCTCTGTATGTACAGCTTTAGACGCAAATGCGAGCTATGGTTGTGCTGTGATAAGCAGTTTCCTAGGGCAGATGCGAGATAGATATGTTTTGATTTGGGCCGATGTGACCTTTCGGCATTCTTAGGGGCAGGGTTGAGTTTGAATGTTTCTTCAGGTGTTGTATGCGAATAGAATGTGCTGCTCTAGGTCCACATGTTGGCAAAGCATTGCGGCTTTAGTGAGGATGTGAAAATGGGATGCGTCGTTTAGGCAAAGATGTGCATTTGTGCTTTGCAATTTTAGATACAGACTTGAGTTTGGGACGTTTTGCTTTGGATTTGGTGCTTCAGCACGCATCAGGAGTTTTGAGTCCTCTTTGTTGCAGTCGTCAGTTTCTTCTCTTCTATTTTAGGAGTAGGTACACGAGTGTGGATTTGAATTTGTGGAAGGTATGAACTTGGGGGGCCTTTATTAATGTAATTCTTTATCTTAAACTTATTTTTGAACTGAACTTGGGGGGGCCTTCGTTGCAGATGTCAGCTTGAAGCCGCGCTGATCGTCATGCGGGACATACAATGTCCTGTTTACTTTACAAGGTGTAGGAGGCAGGCTAATTTGGGCTTCCCATGAATCTGAATTGTGGCCTGGCAGCACGGCATGGGGGCTTTGACTGACCTCATAGAGTATGGCGTAAGGAGAGGGCTCGAAAAACAGAGGCTGCTATGTTTCGAAAAGGTACATCTTTTAATCAACCAACCTCCCAAAGATCAGCGTCAAGAATGGCAGTAGTTTTATTTGGCAGTAAATGCATGGAAGCAGCAGCCCCGCGCAAACTACAAATACCCGTTACAGCTATAACGGGACAATCTTAGCTTAGATCACCTGTTTGTAGTTTCCTCTCCACTGGTGTTTGCAAATGTTTCAGCACATCATTTTAAGTAGTTGAAAGTGATTAATGTCTTAATTTTTTTTAATTTACTTTGTCCTTTGATTTTTTTATTTTGCCGTTACTCATTCTTTACTTATCTCAACTATTTCCCCAATTATAATTGCCCCGAAACGAGCTAATAGTCACAAGTAGAAGACCGTATCAGTTCTCCCATGAAGTTATTTATGGCTGGAATTTACCAGCAGCGTTAGAGCTGATCCATGAGTGATGCACTCTAAAGTGACGCAAGGTAGGCTGACGTGTCCTTCTGCGCATATGGAACACGTGTGATAAATACAATCTGTTTTCCTTATCTGTTTGCTGTGACGCTACTCCCTTCCAACCGGCCCCTCTTACACTAAGGACGTGTTTTCTCTGACTCATAGGGCGCCAATAGAAAGGAGGCACTGCGTAGCTCCTAGATTAGAAGATAACATCTGTCTTAATTGCCAAATAAGAGGGCGTCAAAGCGTTGCTTCACCAAAGGGCAAGGGTGTGAGTGGCAGGTCTGACATCTGTGAGGCTTTCGTGTCCGCCTAACTCTGTTAAGGGGCCAAAAGGAGACCCATTTATTTTACATATTCACAGAGCACAGTATTTTATTGTTAAACACAGATGCCACTGAATTGAAACTAAAATAAACTTTAAAACGTGGCATTCGAAAGCTACTCAAACAGGAAAAAAAAGGGGGTTGGCACACTTAACATAGAATCTGGCTCATACAGCCAAGTACAATATTTGTAGGTATTTCTAATGGGATGAGCAGAGAATCCTTTTGTCTGACATTTGTTTCAAACTAGGATCGATCATTTTGCATGACTGACAGGTTAGAGCAACAGATCTAAAGCCACATTACTTTACTGACCGATCCACAAACTATGGAAACCCGCCAATTCCGTTCTGTGTGCAGAAAGGCTTAATTGCAGCTAGCGCCCAGCGTGTAGCGCAGTGAAGCCGATTCACGGCGCTACATATTTGCTCTGGTTCAGCATCGATCTTGATTCCAATTGATAACCAGTCATACACAAATGAATGAGATCCGCCCAATGGCATGACCGCTAGCCACTTACAGATTATTATACTGTACCAAAAAATGGGCCACTTAAAATCGGGATATGTGGAAAGAAATCGAGTCTTGTGCTAAAGTGCGGTGCAGTCTCCTAATTTACATTTTTTAAAATGTCTTCTTTCAAAAACACGTTCTCTCTTGATGACCCTTGACCTGTACATTATTACCGATAGCTCTTGCTGTCCGTGTTCTGTACTGTACCCTTGAAATGGGGCACACTTATCAGCAGAGGCAGAGCTGCCAGTTTTTGAATGGGCAGTATTAACATGTACTACGGTAGGCAGCAGCAGTATAACTCAGAAGAAGTTCTAGATTTGTGGGGCAGTATCAACACTCCTTATCCAAATTGACTTGTTTATTTGGGGGCAATATCCGAGTACACTGCCTAGTTATGTATTGCAGCGTTATGCAGCGCCAACTTCGCTCGAGGGCATTGGGGCGCTTTACAAGAGAACCACACCATTTTTACACATTCTCATGGGTAGGGAGGCTAAGTTTTCGTAGCAAGTAGGGCAGGATGCGAACGTGAAAATGTGTCTCCTCTCATATCGAGATGGCCTGTG
Source organism: Lissotriton vulgaris (assembly GCF_964263255.1). Classification (NCBI taxonomy): domain Eukaryota; kingdom Metazoa; phylum Chordata; class Amphibia; order Caudata; family Salamandridae; genus Lissotriton; species Lissotriton vulgaris. Next base: position 271,571,471 of record NC_141698.1, on the reverse strand, counting down.
CGGTAGGTCCTAGTGACACGTGGGTGTGGCTAAAGGGCCAGAGCAGCAGCATTTGGAGCTTTGGAAACCAGGTTCAAGTCTCGTTGTCTCAACATCTTGTGATTCTGGGCAAATCACTTATCTCCTCCTGTATCCCAAAATAGAATGTGTCCATGTGTAACGAACCTGGTGCTCATGGAAAGCTGTCCAATACCCTCGGGTCGAGTTCGCGTTATATAAAAAATGCGCCAAAGCTTGGGTCCTATTATGTCCCATTGGACCGGAAATGGGCAGGCTGCACGCGCGTATCTGCCATAAATCCGGGTGAGCCCCCTCCCCTTCGCGGGGACGCAGATACTATTGCCCAGTAAGTGCCCCGCTATCAGGGTAAGTGGCTGCCCCCTGGGGTGGGTGGGGGCTCTTTCAGTCCCTTTTGTCCCCGCACAGCCAGAGGGTGCGGCGTGAAGAGCTGATAATGGGGCAGGCCAGAAGAGGCCCATCGGCTGACAACGACTCTGACCGCGGGGGGCCGGGGGGGGGGGGGGGCAGGGCAGGCCGTGGGGGCAACCGGTGAAGGCTTCGAATACATCCAGTGTGCGTAGAAGATGTCCGCACGCGGGAAGCTGTGTATATGCCAATAGAAATAATAATGCCATTTATTTAGGGATAAAAAAAATTATGAGCAATACAAATAGCTCTACCAATAATATTGCCGAGACCATTGCATTGTAAATGCTTGTTTGAAACTCAGACCCTACTGCAGGAGCTATCTTAATGGATACCCCTTGATGACTGCGGAGGGGTTTACAGTAGTCGTCAGTGTCAGAGGGCCTCCAAGTCTCCCAGCGTTGGTCCCCGTCTGTACAGGAGTAGTAGATCCTTAAGGGGCGTGTGTGTAGGATGGAATGAGGAGGAGAGGAGATCAGACCCTGGCAGAATGGCATTATAAAGAGACCCTGGAGAAGAGGAGGGATATTTTGGCAGCCAATGACAAGAAAGATCAGGCACTCTGAGTAGGCCCTGTTTTAGGTGTGAGACATCCTGTGTAGGCTGTCGACATGGGACATCGTGAGCAAGCCATGGAGTCCGGAATGAGTATTTTGAACCACTTAACAATGGGAGAGAAGACAGGAAGGCGAAGGGATGAATCTGGGTTGAAAACAAAACAAATCCGCTCAGAAGTCATTTGCTGCAGTTACTCCATAGCCCAATGTTTCAACTAAAAATGCTCATGCCAAGCAAGCTATGTGTGCAAAAATATTTACTCGGCCATCTAAATTATAATTAATGTTGAACACAAGGCTGCGAGGGCCACCAGACCACCAGATCACCAACGTTTCACCTACTTCCATAAACTTTATCTGGGTTATGTGGCTACAGAGTCACACGCCCGATAAACAAACACCAAATGGCATAATTCACCGTCCACCAATGGAAACACTTGCAGGAAAAAAAAAATCCACACCTGTGTTGCATATCCCACAATGCTTTATGCACATCTAACTTCCGCATGATAAAGGTACAGATGATATAAAAATTTGTCCGGGAATATATTCATAAAATAAAACCATATACTTATGTACTTGTACTGACAAGAAACATTCACATATTTGTATGGATTATACAAATATGTGAATGTTTCGTGCCATTGCTAGTACATAAGTATTTCAGGTTGTATAAATTAGATACTTGTATAAAGTAATACAGATTTCAATTGACCTATTTTTATGAAAATCATATAAGGATTAGTTTCCAATATTGATTCTGAGCTGACTGTGGAAAATAAGCTTTGGCATTTTGAGCCAGCTCTGGAACAGGGTTTGGGGTCTTGATCTAGACCCGGAGAAACACTCGCATGCAATGCTAAATTTACCCTGACACTATCGTCTGTGAGAAGCTGGCACACTGTCACTTGCAAAAACCACAGTTGATGGACAGAATGCAAATCAATGTCATACATTCACCCCAGAACAGAGATCTGGGCCTAAATCCATCGTTTTTTTGCACTCCACGCCACCCCAGTACAGACATGGTCATATGCAAATCAGTCTGTCACTGGCATCGTAATTGGTATTAACAACATATTTTAAATTCCAAGTTTTTGATGCCCCTATGTATGGACTTGTTACCAACGAGTCCGTAAGAAATCAAATGGCGCATTTCAAGGCACTAGAAGTGAAATTGCAACCAATAAAATACATTAGTGGGTTGAGAGTTGCTGGTGAAATCTGTGTGTAACTTAAGTCACTATTCCAGGGGGCCCCATAGCCTTTCATCCTTGCAATGACGATAGCATGAGCACCTCTGTTAGATGCTCTAAGGGAAACTCTTATTTAAGTGCCATGAAGCAAGGCGGGTTGTGTAGATTATTAGATTATGCAAGCGCTGCTCAGTTTTATATTATGATATGCTGGGGCCAAATGTCCCGAATGTTGTGGCCTTCAGTTTATTTTGTTAGACTGCTGTTCGTGCAACAACCACCTTTGTTTTGCCCTTTTTTGTTTTTTATAAAAACCTGTTTTTTGAAGAAATATTAGCTGCAGTGAGGACCGCCCCCACCCATATCTGCCATGCCCCCGCATTTTTGCTAAACATGGCCGGCTGTGTGTGAAGGCGGCCTTGGTGCTGTTACTCTGCTCAGGATCTGACTAGAATTATGTTTTTTCTCTCGCTAATAACTTTGTGTAAAGTTTCTCCCAAGGCCTGCGCTGATAGTAACGTGAGAATCTGTACACCTTCTTCTTTCCAGGACTTGGCCAACCTCGCGCCACGGAAGCCAGACTGGTGAGTTCGGCCCCTTTCTGCCACGTGTTTGCAATGATTTGCTGAAGTTTGATAACATATGTTGCCGAGCTGGATGGACATTTTGAGACAACCGCAAAACTAATCGGCAGCCCTGAATCTCGCACCGTAAAATAAACATAAATAAATAATTAAAGCCCTAGTAAAAATAAAAAAAAGCAAAACTCTTAGCAACTTTCAGACATTTGTAGTATGGATAACGTGTGAAACTTCTGCTGAAGTCTTGTTTGAATGTACGTTTTTTTGAAACCCCAAATGGGTCCCAGAAACATATCAAGTGCTCCTGGGTTGTGTTTACACCCGCTTCCTGCATTCTACGGGACACTTTATCATTATAGAAGGGGGCTGCAGATGGTTAGTCCTGACTCCCCTTCTATAATATGGTTTGCCCTCGTGCACATTTTGCCCTGGCATGAGCAGGAGGGCACAGTTGGATAATTGCATGTGGGTGAGGCTCTTGCAAAAGAGAGAATCTTTCTATTGTGCCCATTCCATATTACAAAGAAGCCGTCAGGAGGTGCTCTGAATGTTTGCCACAGTCACTAGCCCTCCCATGGGAGCTCTGTAGGAAGCAGACGCAGGAGACTCAGGCACCCATCCTGGGGCATCCCCTGGCAGGTGGGTGCAGTAACACATTGCACCCGTCGCATGAGGGTCTCTGCTCCCCTCCAGAGCGAGCCTGGGTCACCCACAGTGGAAGGCAGCCGCACTTTCGAGCTGCGCCCCCTCTTTCACTAGTGCTCTGTCCTCGGCACAGGCACACTGTCCAAGTTCAGGCCTGGGCTGAGGTCATCTAACTTGTGTGTGTAATTATGCACACTACCCCGGTCTGTGCTGTGCACACCTAGTTAAGGGTGTGCTGCTGCGCAAACCTGGACAGTGCGTCTGATATATAATTTGGGCCCTGGACTAAACCAGTATTGACAAAGAAGAATAGGTCTGATGTGTTTATAGCCACGTTTTGTATCTAGCACTGAACTCTGTATAGCTGTGTCATAATATGTTTGTATATGTAAGTAATATGCAGTATACAGTTTTGTTAGATATAGTGGGCCACAGAAGAGTTAAAGTCACGAGTCTTGTCAATGGTTCAGCCAGGAGACATTTACATGTAAACCCCACTTACCATCGTAAGTCTTTGAAGAAAAAAGAAAATAGTCACAGTTGTTCGTTGGCATCAAATACAGATCTGAAGAACTACTGTCTGTGCTGTGTTAGAGAAGGAAATGTTGCGAGCATACAGACAGGTGCTCTGTAACTGCTGCCAGTATTTACTTTTTTTATTTATTGTATGGTATACAAATGATGTTTTGTTTATTGTAGCCCCAGTGTTTATTTGTAGCAAGTTGTTGATGGTGGGGGCCACCGGAGTCTCATTTTTGGGAACCAACACTTATTATTCCTATTCAGACAGTTCTTGAGAGGAGGGGAATACCACTAATTGAAAAGGAGTTTGAGAAAGATGGATAAACCATCGTAAAACTAGAAGGCAGGAAACCATAACAGTGAGATCAAGGGTCGGGAAGTGCCTGGCAGTGGATTAAAGAGGCCTGGGTGAATTCAAGACTCGGCATTGGTATTCGGCGCGCTGACATTTAAAAGCGCTGGCCACAGGCTTTCAAGCAGTGTTTGGGCACCAGCGCGCATTCTTTTACAAATTAAGCACTGGCAACCCCATGTAGAATGTGGAATCTTTTGCATACTACGACGATGTTGCAGAAATAAACAGCTCAAGTCATCACACTTTACCAGGTCAGAGCAGCAGACTATGGCTTCTGCTGCTGCACATACTTCAGGAAAGAGGTCCACGCAGCGCCTTCCGCATACATGCAGCGCCTTTAGCACCACCCAATCCCCTAAACAGTAGATTAATCAATCAATCAATCAATGACACTTGTAGAGCGCGCTACATACCCGTAGGGTCTCAAGGCGCTGGGGGGGGGGGTGCCGCTACTGCTCGAACAGCCAGGTCTTCAGCTTCTTCCTGAAGGAGAGGTGGTCTTGGGTCAGGCGCAGGTCGGGGGGGAGGGAGTTCCAGGTCTTGGCGGCCAGGTAGGAGAAGGACCTTCCTCCTGTAGTCGCTCTTCGGATGCGGGGGACGGCGGCGAGGGCGTGGTTGGCTGAGCGGAGGTGGCGTTTGGGAGCGTAGAAGTTGACTCGGCTGTTGAGGTAACTCGGGCCTCGGTCGTGTAGAGCTTTGTGTGCGTGGGTGAGGAGGCGGAAGGTGATTCTTTTGTTGACGGGGAGCCAGTGAAGGTCTCTCAGAGGTCCGGAGATGTGGCTGGTTCGTGGGATGTCGAGGATGAGTCTGGCTGAGGCGTTCTGGATCCGCTGGAGTCTCTTCTGGAGCTTGGCGGTGGTACCGGCGTAGAGGGCGTTGCCGTAGTCCAGACGGCTGGTGACGAGGGCCTGGGTGACGGTCTTCCTGGTCTCGGTGGGGATCCACCAGAAGATCTTCCGTAGCATGCGTAGGATGTTGAAGCACGTCGAGGAGACTTTGTTAACTTGCCTGGTCATGGAGAGGGAGGAGTCCAGGATGAAGCCCAGGTTGCGTGCGTGGTCTGTCGGTTTGGGTGCGGTGCCCAGGGCGGGAGGCCACCAGGAGTCGTCCCAGGCGGAGGGTGAGGAGCCCAGGATGAGGATCTCCGTCTTGTCCGAGTTCAGTTTCAGGCGGCTGATCGTCATCCACTCGGCTACCTCTTTCATCCCGTCGTGCAGGTTGGCTCTGGCGGCGGCGGGGTTGTTGGTCAGGGAGAGGATCAGCTGGGTGTCGTCGGCGTAGGAGATTATGCTGAGGTTGTGTTTGCGTACGATGGCCGCGAGGGGGCTCATGTAGACGTTGAAGAGGGTGGGACTCAGAGATGATCCTTGGGGGACGCCGCAGATGACTTCGGAGGCCTCTGACTTGTACGGTGGTAGGCGGACTCTCTGTGTTCTTCCGTCGAGGAAGGAGATGATCCATTCCAGCGCCTTGTCCTGGATTCCGACGTTGCTGAGGCGCTGTACTAGGGTGCGGTGGCAGACAGTGTCGAATGCCGCGGAGAGGTCCAGGAGGATGAGGGCCGCTGTTTCTCCATTGTCCATCAGGGCTCGGATGTCATCGGTGGCGGCGACACTATATCAAGAGCAGGAACAATGATCTGCAAAAATGGCGCATCCACGATACCGCCTACCACTACATCGTCACTTTATTTGTACATAGGACAGTATAGATTCGCTATTCTTAACTCCACATTTACTTACTTGACAATACAAGTAGGAGTCAATATAGTGTAATACATAATTTTTATAGAGTGTTATAGCATTTGCAGTATAGGGACCCCGCCTCCTCCTATCAGGTCCGGACTGAAAACCCAAAGCAGCCCAGGCAAGTTTCTCGAACCCGCCACTGGTGAATCGCTGCCTGGCCCCCGGGAGGCTAGAAACTCTTGCTTGCTGCTTTTGTTACTGAGGGCCGATATTGAGGCACTGCCGCAAAACCGACCCCCAACCTTTCAGCCTCCCGGGGAAACACCCGATGCCCCGTACGGCCAGTCCGGCCCTGCCTCCTATACGTCCTGGAAACATATTAAACAGTCTATCGTTACTTATTTGTAGATTGCCCCAGAAAAAGGCTCTTCCTCCAGCTGCAATGGCAATACAACACAATGCTAGAGTTGTATAGGTGGTACATTATCAGATAGTTACCAACATGAGTGCGTTCTTCCACTGCAGGATCCGTAGGAAAACTCGAGAAAACTCGAGCTTCATTCTCCTTGGTTGTGGTGTGAAAAAGATTCCTTTGGTTGAGTCGTACCCAGGTACATTGCTGAACCTCAGAGTGCACTTAAGAGACACAGAGGTGAATAGTATGACAATACTTTACTTCCTCTTGATAGCAGCAAGGTAAAAACCTTTCTAGTGTTTGATTCCTGGTCATGCACTTTACATGCCATGACCAAATACCTTGAGGAGACTCTTTCTTCTAGACCTCCCTGCCTGCTTCAGTCCCTCCTCTTGTATAGGTCTCAAATCACATACCAAGCAACATTTTAACAGCAAACTTGAACCAGCTGTATGCGCTGCCCACAATCCAAAAAGTATACCAACCCATTCCATGGCTAGTTAGTCTTCCAATCTTGATTTCGAACGTAATGAAAGTGTAGAGGCAGGGTTCAGGATGGGTATTATTCGTATTTGTATCTTTAACCCCATCGCTGCTGATGACGAGCTCAGCTCGTCATCAGCTACGGGTGGCGTGTGCTGATGACGAGCTGAGCTCGTCATGTAACGCGGAAAACGGAAAACAGCCGCACAGCGCAAAAATCACCGCAGCAGCGATGCGGTTAATAGAATCCAAACCTCCTCTCACAGTGGTGATAGAGATTCTGCATTCTATGGCAGGACAGAAGCCTCTGTTATGACAAGTTTAAAGCATATCCGCTGCATTCTGTGCCACATAAGCTGCTAGCTTATAATAAAAAAGTTTGACAAGTGGTCATAGGGCCAGTCTGCCACTCTCTTAATGTCCTTCATCTCTCCCAAAGCCAGATCGCCCCTTTGCAGAAAAAGCTGGAAAAGTGGAAACATCAGTCTTTGCTTTTGTTACTATCCACCTTACTAACCTTGTCCAGAATAGCAGAAGAAACACAACCCAAAGGTTTCTTGTGAGAAATTAAAAGCTTTGCAACAGGAGTCTAACAGCAGCTGCCTGTGTTTCGTAACCACTATACATCTAGGTGTAGAAGACAAGGGACCTAATTTAGAGCTTGGCATATGTGGAACATCTGCTAACAATCTGCAGATATCCCGTCCATCCTAATTAGAGAGTGTAGCACCTCTGTGCACTCCAAAGAGGCCTAATGGGACTTTTTGGGGGATGTTTCACATCTGCCAAAGTCAAAACAAGGCCCAAAGTCTTTGTGTGTCTGAAACATAAAACAACACTAAGAGAGATGGCCCATTCACTCAGGTTTTAAGCTCGGACACTGAGACCGTCTGAAAGGAAATGAGGAATAGAACTGACCGAAGTCTTGGCATGTCTGAATGACTGGTCCGTGAGCTGGTTTGTAAAGTATCGAGGAGTACAGAAAAGTCATGGGTAGATGCTTGAATTAATCTCAACCACTGATACTTAGGGCTGCATCCCAGTTTATAGTTTTTTGCCCATTATACAACATCTGATAAAGCCTGTCCATATGCAAATCAGTCTTGGATCTGCTCCAATAGGAACGGTCTAGTCCAAACTGCCAAACTAAGCCACCCCTGACCCAAAAACAGAAGCAAACCCAGACTAGTTTCAGCCTGTTTGGGGCTGATCAGTAGGGTGTAGCTTGGTTCCAGTGGCACAGTGAACACGAGACCCACGCCTGGGCATACTGTCGCTCTGAGGAATACAAAATAGTGATGAATGTTTCAACTAATCTCTACCAATGGTAGTTACTCAGGGCTGCATCCCAGTCTTCTGTGTTTTTTTAAAAAAAAATCCGCCCTGGGACTGTGTTTTTTTCATTTTTGTTGTTCCCACTGGGACTGGCTCTGTCTGCAAGGAAGTGACTACTAGAGGCAATTTAAGACTTTGTTACTCCCGAAACAGACTTTAAAGTGATTCACAGCTGTCCCACAAAGCCTTTTTTGTCAAAACTGTGCATCAAGTTAACCAATAAATAGATTGCTGGCAGCAATCCCAATGTGCAGGAGAAGCAAGTGGCGCTGTTGATGTTTTTGATGATGGAACACTCTTGCCTCTGTGTGTGCTTTTGTAAAACTATAATCACTGACTTCTGTTCTAGGGATTTGAAGCGAGATGTGGCTAAGAAACTGGAAAAACTAGAGAAGAGGACACAAAGGGCCATTGCAGAATTAATTAGTAAGTATCTAAGATAGTGCAAACAACTGTCAGACAGAGCAGTTGCCCAAGCTGTCGAATCAGACCATAGGGGCTAGAATGTCCTTTTTTGATTACCATGATCGCTTGGCTTTGACAGGGACGAACATGCGCCTTATACGAGAGTTCATTCGTATTGTGGAGGCATGTTTCCAAAGTCTATGTAGTAAAGGCATTCAGTTGGCTCACTGAAGAGTCTGAGTTATGTCTAAGGAGGCTTAATTGTTTTGAAGCTGTTCTAGAATGGTATCAGGGGCTTAACACAAGCCCTTGCAGCCCCTACATTGCTGGGGTCCCCTTCAAGTGGCCCTAATTCGGTCTAAAACGTACAGATTTCTGTGTGATATGGAAGTGTGAGGGACCCTACATCACATTGTGGAGGGTGGGCCGCACATTTTACATTACGCTACTGAATGGTATTCCTCATTTATTACTGATAGAGGCTCATCTATTTTTCGGTGTAAGGCCCATCTCCGTCTGAAAGCTAAGTAATCCTCTTGGAGCCAGTAACCGCTCCGTCTGGATTGCAAGATGGAATATTTCCCTCTGAGCCGTTGACTGCAATGGAAACACTGATTTCTGCATGTTCTTTCCCAAATCACATAGTATAGAGTATTATCGACCAATCCCCTTAGGCTCCCCCTGGAGTTTCTGATACCCCCAATATTGGTAACTCTTGGGAAGGGGAGGACATACCAGGCAGAAATCCACCCAACTCAAATTAGACACCCTAGTCTGTCCCATCTCCTCTTGCCCGCTATGTAATTCTTCCAATCATTGCTCTGAATCTTAACCACCATGAATTAAACTGAGCTGTCACTTGATCGGTTTCCAAAGGTGTTTTTTCCCTCCTTCGGGCAGTACTTCCCATTGTACATCAGAGTTCTTCGATAATTGGAATTTCTGTTATAGTGTTGGAAGTTACTCACAAAATTGAAAGTCCGCCCAGGTCCATAAGAAAAAAAATGACCAGTGCTCTTTTTGTATGCCTCTGATTCTCCTGCCATGAGAGTGGCTGTGTTGTGGCCACTGAGCATCACCAGTCTGTCAAGATTCATCCCAATGTCCCCATACACTAACCATGCCTCTGCGAAACAGGTGTCCGAAAAGGGGGAGGTTGGATTTCACTACACAACCTTTCCAGTCATGCATCTGTCTTCATTCTAGTTTCAGAACCTGTTTATGTCCTTAACATTTCCACCCACCCAAAAATTCAAGCATGGCATGACACACGCACAAAGACACTGGTCCCAGCCTGGAAATCTGGAAGTCCTAATTATCGATGCAATATGATGCTAAAAACACAACCCAAACTTAGTCCCATCAGCTATAGACCAAGCTCACAAACTCAGCAGATTGATAGCAGGATGTAAAGTCTTCTTACCCTAATGTGTCTGTGTTTTCCCCACAGGAGAAAGACTCAAAGGGCAGGAGGACGACTTGGCATCAGCAGTTGAGTCCGCAAAGCAGGACGATGGGGATTCTGATTAAAGGGGTGAAAAGGTGTAAATAGCTATCCGAGTCCTTGTTGGATCTGTCACATGATTGGAAAGCGCTCCACCAGCCAATTTCTATCCGCAGTCTGCCATGCCTTGGATACAGCGAATCATGGTGTCCTTACCACGAACAACCTTTTCTAAAGTAGGACCATGTGGCCTAATCTCTTCAAGACTCTATTTTCAAAATCTCTTTTAGTTACAATAGTTGTATCTTTCCAAGACTACAGATTGTTTTCTACTTTAGAATTTTAGAAATTTGCAAAGATGTAGAGATGCAGCAATTTCATACTAGAGCGCGAATTGATGGACTGCGGCTCGTCCCCAATACTTCTGTATTTAAGATACTGGTCTTGCTCTTGAAACTCAACGCAAAGTAACACTGGGGTTCATGAAGCTGTTACCCCAACACATCGTGGTGCTGCAAGAGAGGAAGTCTGGAACAGCACCCTGTGGGGGATGGGGAGGAAGAAATCCTACATACTGGCTTGTCGAGGAGGTTAGTGGGTTTGAAGATACAGTAACATCTGGCTGACCCTACCATAGACTTGTTCGTCTTTTAAGAGACATCGGCCTGCGGTGGACCCCTCATGATTCCTCTTTGTCCATTCCTTCTCTCTTTGTGTGGCATTCATAAAGTTCCCTCAGTTTGAGCTCTCCCACCCCTTTGGTAGTTCGATACCTGGGAGCACTTTGTCACTGCATTGTGTGGTCGGTGATCACTGTGATAGCGAAGATGCCTGGTGTACGTCTTTTGTACAGTTGAAATCCCGTATTTTGCCATTTACTTCTGATTGTCTTTTCTTTTTTGTTTTTAAATAAAATGTTCATTCATGACAATAGTGTTGGATTCCTGAATGCTTGAATGTCCGGTGATGCCTGACTTGTTGTCCATTGCTTTTGAGTGAGGCCACGAGTTCTGATGCTGGGCTCTTCTTCAATCCAGAGAAGAGGGAGGTATTCATTGCTAGCATCCTTGAAGATTACTGCTATTAAGATGTATTATTTTTAAAACTGAGATTAGTCTTCCTGTTTACATGAACTCCTTTATCCACATAAAATCTGGGTTGTGTTATACGGACCCGTCCACTCTATGAAGAGGCTAGGAATGATTGCACTCTTGAAAAAGCACACTCGGACCCAAGATATTCCAGTGAGACTCGACTCTCACTGACTGCACTAATAAACCTGCATTTGCGTCCATCACCACTCATGCCCTTTAATCGGTTGTTCCAGACAACACAGTGAAGGCCTTTGGGTCCACATAGTGAATGCCTGGGGGTCATTCGGCGTTTGATCCATTAATGCATTGGTCAGACTTTGCCTTCAGCCTCTAGACTGCATCCGCACGCCAAGTCTGTCATGTCCCTTCCTATAGACTTCTGCCAGATCAGATTGTCCAAAAGGAGTGCTTCAGCCAATCTTCACCAGAATAGTGACCTCACCGTCCTTTCCACTATCAACAGTGGAGAAAGGGTGGCACAAGTCCTTGTTCTGCCTGCCAGGCATCACAGAGTCCCTTGGAGGAAGCACTGCAGGCATACTCACCCCTCCCTAAACCTTATTTCCAATTGGTCCTCGGTCTATGCGCTCCTCCTTCTGACACTATCTGCAGATCAATGTCTGCCCTGCCTCAAATAGAGGGCAAAACGACACTCCTATCCTGGATCTGGATGCTAGCACTCACACAACATGAATGAGAAGACATAACAGACAAGCCTGAGGATCCACAATGCTCGTCCCTTTTAGAAAAACCCTTCTCCATTCTCCCGCTCAGTGCTGCAAACAAATGCAAAATGACGCAAGTCCACCAGTCCACTTGCAGTTTAATTTCACTGGTATCCAACACACCTTTGATATATTTCATATCTGCCCTTAAAAATTCTTTAGACTGTATCCAGAAGGTAAGTGATTCTTTTATTCGCTCTTTTTTGAATTATCTTAGTAAAAAAGTTCTTTATTCGGCCGTAGCCAATTAAAGTAAAACAATAAAACAGTTTCAAACATAATACATTGATTTCATAAAACGATACTACAAATGACATTTAAAATATTAAATAAGAAGGTTCCAAGCTCGGCCTGATTGCACAGAAGACAATCCACAAGCGCAAACTATAGACAAAAACCTATGGTCCACAGTGCCTAAAGGCAAGGTTCATCCATATCATAATGTAAGTAGTAGCGTAAGCTAAATGCAGTCTCAGACCAAAGAAACAATTGACAATGAAAAGGAGTACACCAATACATTCATTAGTAGACATATTAACAGGCGGGGTCAAATTCATGGACTATTTGGCTAAAATATAACTACATGAACATAACATAATCCGGCAGATGGCAACAATGGCTCCCTTACTGAAGCACTAGTGAATGTGGAAACCATGCACTGTCTTGGACCGCCACCGTATTAGATAAAGTGCAATGAGCTATTACTTAGGCAAAAGGCCAAGTTACATCCTGATACCACCCACTACTGAAATAACTAAAATGCAGCATTCAAATGTTAAAGTGGAAGATCAAGTCGCAGCCACTGCCAATAGGAAACTGCTTATACAAAAAGATTGCCAGTCTACTCGTGTCGGAGGTCAAGATTTGGAAAGCAAGTTGAAAGTGACGAAACCACAAACTCTGACAGTAGGGTTTCATCCATTTTGACCGTGCTACGGAATACAGTGGACAACAAAATAAGATATGTTCTATGGTCTCTATCCTGCCCGAACAAATGGAACATGATCACTTGTGACGCGCCCCAAGGCTCGTCTTGTTCCATCTATGAGTTAGCTGTTCACTGCTAGAAAGAGGACCCTAAATTTAATAAAAAGCATCATCGCCCACTGCGGAATGAGCTCGTCAAGATAGGGTTCAAACTGAGGAGCAAATTTTATGGACGGAAACCTCCCAATAAGGCTATCACTGACAGCTTTCTCAATTTTTCTTGTTTATAATCAACAGTACATTGTATATCCAATTTTAAATGTTCATGCTCATTTTCATATTAGGAGGGTGGTAATCATGGTCTCGAACAGATGTACACTCATTAACCTTGCTATCATAACATGGTACTGTGAGCAGCATACAAGTCAAGTCATAAAGCTTTATTCGAACATAAAAAACATGTCCATAAAAGCACATACAGTTACATAAGCAAACATTTCATTGATAAAACGAGAAGAAAGAACACATAAATGCTTAATAGTCCAGTGCGGGATGGAATAAATAGTTTAAAAAACAGTCTTTAAAAGCACATACTTTTCCTAGCACCAATGGCCTTGAGTAGGAAGGTAGCTGTGAAAAAGCAAATGTCCGGATGATGCATATTAAAAAGCAGTATCATAGATTCAGAAATTGTTCTTACTCCAAATCTTTTCAAGATGGGTTTTAGATAAGTTTTCCGTAATCCACTGTACAGTTGGCAAGTAAAAAGAAAGTGCAAGGTGCTCTGTTCTGACTTGCAATCACAGGCACAAGGGCCAATAGGGCGTGATTTGGCACTAGGGCATGCAACCAGATGATGTACTATCCCCATCCTCATTCTTGTGAGTACAAACTGGTGCGAAACTCTTGTCACCTGAGTTAAATAAGGATGAAGTCCACTAAACTCATTCAGATCATTATACAATTTACAAGTAGATAATTTTGATTCTTCCAAAACACGCTTCTCTGTACAGAAATTCAAAAACGTATTTTTCAAAAAAGATTTGGAATTATCAGAAGCACAATACCGATCAATAGTCACATTGAATCCAAAGACTTTTTGAAAATTAACAATATTATATTATATTTAATCCAGGGGATCTTCAAGTGCTGGTCCAAGGAGAGGCAATCCTCGATAATAGCTCTATTCATTGAGGTGCCTTCATTTAACCAAACGGAGCGCCATAATAACAGGGGTCTTAGCATAATTAAATCATTCAGAAAATGGATACCCATTTCCCTATGAACCAAGATGTTGGAGGTCGATTTGGGCAAGCACAGGAGCCTTTTCAAGAAGTTATTCTCCTCTACCTGTAGGCACCCAGCAGATGTCACACCCCAGACTCCAGCCCCATAGAGGGCCGCCGATAGACTTTTAGATTGAAAAATATTAAGCATATCAGCTATACGTCTATTTCCCAGCTTCTTGGCAAATACAAAAACCCCATTGGCACTTCTAATCAATTAGCAGCATACATAATCTAAGCATCTAAATTCGCCTAAGTAGGCGTGCCTTATTGTTTTATACCCAAAGGACATATTAAAACAATACCAATACTAATAGTACTAATACCAATAATAATATAAGGGATAGAGTACCCCCTGCCGTACATTATAAGGGCATTGCAAGTCACAGAGGAGTTCCACATCCATATAGAGGAACGAGGGTGAAGGCAGCAAGCACTGTGACATCAGAACTCGACTGCAATAACTTATTACATTCGACTTCTGACATCTTTATAATCTGAGACTGAGTGCATCACTAGTAGCCGATTATAAAGAAATTAGAGACGGCCATTTATTTTGGAAGTGCAGAATCTAATGCACTATAAAAGTAATAATGACAACAATACTAATAATAATAGAAAGATCACTGCTGGAGGAAGATCCTTCTCCTAGCTTGCAGCAAAGGCCTGGAACACCCTGCTTCTCCACCTCAGGCAATCACGGTCACTGCCTCAATTCAGGAAGGACCTTAAGACCTGGCTCTTCGGCTGAAGCACAGCGCCTCAACGGAGCTACAGAACCCCGCCAGCGCCTTGAGACCCTTACGGGTAAGTAGTCACTCTCTACAAGACACTGATTGATTGATTGAATAATAATGAGGTATAGGTGGCCCTTAAGGGCATTGATAAACCACTAGCACCGAACGTTTGGGAGGAAAACCCTTTTATCTGAGGCTATGCTTCCATCTATAGGATCTCGCAACAGAGATTTCTTTTGCACTTACCATATTGACCAGTGAGTGAGCACGTATGAACAAATATACATCTGAACCTAATATCAGAGGACAATTTGAGATAATATGCATTGAATAGATTTGGAAAAGAAGGCTGGGAGTATCATCCTCTATATTGCAATATGTATTAGGGATCATCATAGCAACCTAGGTAGCATTGTCTGCCTGAACCCCGAGTAAATATATTGGGTGGGGCATAGTTACTATATAATGAAAGGTTGGTCATTTGGAAGTCACACCTTTAACTCCTTCGCTGCGGCGGCTATTCCGCCGCATCGCTAACGGTCGCGGGCGGGCGCGCAGCTCACCCGCGCTGGTGACAGAACCGTTCCGTCACGGCTCGCGGGTGAGCTGTGCTTGTGACGGAACAGTTCCGTCACGGCCCCGCCCGCTTAATTAAACCTGCCGCGCAGGCGCGAAATCAAAAGCGCGCAGGCGCGGCGGCCGGGCCGTGACGGAACCGTTCCGTCACCAGCACAGCCCACCCGAGGGGCGTGACGGAACGGTTCCGTCAGCAGCATCGAAGGAGTTAATTGCCAGACTGTGTTATGTGGCCTATGTGCTGAGTGTTCATCACAGCTTTGGCAAAGGTTGAGTTCCCGGGTGGGATGATGGTATTCTAGTAATAAGAGATGGGGGAGGTGTAGGATGAGTATGCATTAGTTACCCTATCTGTTCTGTTGAATGGTGGCAGAATGTCCCTTTAGGGTGTATCCCCTCCCTGCTCAAGAAACTGGGACCA
This sequence comes from Lissotriton vulgaris, assembly GCF_964263255.1. Classification (NCBI taxonomy): domain Eukaryota; kingdom Metazoa; phylum Chordata; class Amphibia; order Caudata; family Salamandridae; genus Lissotriton; species Lissotriton vulgaris. Next base: position 271,555,653 of record NC_141698.1, on the reverse strand, counting down.
AATGGCCCAGGATTTTCTATGTTGTCCTGCAATTTAGTTGCGTTGTTCTTACAAGGCCAATTTATACATTTCAGTGAGCCACTCATGTGTGGGCAATCAGAATGATCGCCAGTGCTACACCATGGTCATGGCCATCGTCACCAGTCTGCGATTATAACCGGTGTTCTCGAACAGGTTACCTGTATTGTGTAACATGACTAGATATGAATGGTTCTGGATTGTACTAGACAAACCCACTATACTGACCAATGTTCAAAATGCGACACACTTTCTGTTTATTAAAGAACAGCGATAGGTGTTTAGATTGAGAAGTCATAGTGATGGTCTCAATGATGACATTCTATGGACCATTTTGCCTTAGACAGTCCACATCAGTGATATGGGACTTAACTTTGGTCTGACAGATGTCAAAGGTCATGAAAAGGTGAACTACTTAAGATACTACTGTTCACTCAATACTGTATCAAGGACCTCCGAATAGAAGTATAAGACCCTGATTAACATAACACATTTAAACGGTAGGTGAGAATATTCATGTTCTGGTTGGCAAAACGTAATTTTCAATCAAAAACATTTTCTGTATAAGAAATTTTTTTTTTAACTAATTTGGGGATTATTTTTTGTGTATGCAATTTACCCCTTGGTTGCTTTGCCACACTTCATATACATCTTGTGACTTTCTTCTGTTGACCCGTTGCCGGTATGAAGCAACAACATAGAACATAGTTTCGAATTTAACAAATGAGAAAGACGAGCTTGCATAAGTGGATTGTGTAGGGTAAAACCATATTTCCCAGCGACCTATGGTCTCACTGTATGAGCTTGCATGTCGCTCTGACGATGTGTTACCTTCATTTACCCATGTGAATGAAACCTTTTCATGATCTCTTTGACCACCTGTTTATATCTTAAGTCTAATGTTTTGTCCAACGGATTCAAGTGTTTTGATTTTTTTCTGCTGACTCACTATCGATATGGAGCACTATTATACATGTATTATTAAATATCTTTTAGAATGCACTATCCATAATAGTTCACACGAGCACTAGTAAACCGCAAAGGAAAAATCACATTTCCTAGCCGCCAAGTTAAACTTACGCGACTAGCCGTCGCTTGTGCTGGCACCCCTCCTGTTTTGCCAACCCCTCCCAGGAGGCAAGTAGTCCCACCCCTCCCCTGCTTTTAAATTGCGTCCATCTTCCATTCAAATCACACCAATGACAACGTGCTTTAGTGCCATAAAAGGTACAGTTTATTTCACATAACATGGTTACACATTTTAAAAAACCTCATGGTCATTCCAATTGTCATTTTACTATCCATGTTAACACATTTCATTGTCTCTACAATTCCTTCGTACATTTTGGTCATTATGTGGTCCCAGCCAACTCGATATATAGGGTGGGGGCACCTGTCTGGGCCTCCACTTCACGAGTTTAGGCTTCAACTTGCTACTGACCTGGAGGGTGTCCGCCAGGACCTGCCCGGGCTGCAAGTGCCGTCCTGCCTGCCCTGGACCCCTTCATGGGCCCTCCCTGCTCTCAGGGGTCCTTGCAGTGTTGCATCCCAAGGTCTTTGTTTGAGCATCTACTCTGAGGCTGAGTCCTTCCATCTTGCTCCCTCTGTACCCCTGCCGTTAGGCATCCCGAAGGCCCTGCGGGAGCATCACATCTACTTTTTCTATGGCGCACGCCCCCTAGTCCAACCAGTCGTTGATGGAATTACCTTGGGGTGGGACAAGTGATGTATCAACCTGAATTTGCCTGCCTCTTTTTGGGCACCACGCCGAGCAAAAAACACTGGCATATATAAGTATGTTTTCACTGTATTTTTTCACAAGAATAAATTCCTGTTTCAATAATAATAACTCATGAAACTTTACAGACAATACTTGTATTTACCATTTCCGGGTAAACTTGATGGCTCCATATTATGCCTGACATCTTTTCCATTTAACGCTCTAGTCTTTATCTCACGCAGCGAGGACACGTACATCCTCGCGATGCTCTTAGTAGGCAGACGTGATGGGCACAGGCAAGACGAGGTTCCCGAGCAGATGCCAAGTAGGTTTCAGAAGCAAAGTGGGGTCTTCATAAGGTGAGGTTTTGCTGCCTACAATTCCATTTGAGCAAACGCCACCTGCACATCGATAATCAAGCGTTTATCTTTAACCTATAGCCTACAAATTTTTAACATGATCTCTCTAACAGAGTGAGACTACAGACCAAACTTTGCCGGAGAAACCATGAAGCGAAGGCTTTATACCCAATATGTACGTGGTGTGTTAGTCCTTCGTTCTCTGTCTGGGTGGACCACTGTCATGAATACTACAATAGTCAAGAAATAGTATTACTTACCACATCCTGGGAAACTCACTAGATGTGCCACTGGAAGCCGGTTTGTTTCTTTACCCAGGAGGTGTGCACAGGATAAATTGAACATCAGAACCGCTCATTGATAGCGGTGATCACGACATGGGAAAGTTTAATTATTGTTCTTCTCTTTGTTTTTTTCAGAATCAATAAGAATACAAGTTCAGGTGGTATCCAGTATATATGCACCGACCTAAAAAGTACCTACAAAGTATGTAGTGTTGAATGTTGTGATTAGTATACAACAGCAGGAGTGGAACTAGGTATTAGACACCGGATATGATAGGTCCCGAAGAATAGCGGAGAGGGGTAGGCTAGAAACAAGTCGACCCTTAGGAATTTGATACATTAATTCCATGAGTCCTAATCTTTCCCCTGTTTTTAACCATACTGACTTAGGGATTGGAATAAAGTAGTCATTACCCACCAGCCAGCCATTTGTAAATTGCGTCCTTTCCTTCACTCTTCCCTCGCAGATCAACCTGTCTCTTATAGTCGAAAAATAGTGCTCCCGCGTAGTTCGTCTGGTCACAGCACGCCTCGTTCCGCAGCGGAACGGGATGGACATTATGATGAAGCATACCACCAAGGGGCAACCCTGGTGGGTGAGGGCTTTGCGGAAAACGTTTTTTTCCACTGAGAAGGAAGTAGAACGTTCTGAAAGTAAGGTTGGGTGCCTTTTTTCTGTGTTATGGCCTTAATTGCAAGACACCTTGAGCAGAGGAGAGATCACTGCTTGTGACTGAGAGGAAGAAAAGCACATTCATACAAACACACAACTGGTTTGGCATATAAGATTTGTGGTACAGGGTGTAGTGGTAAGCTCAGCTTTGAGACACACTTCTGTAGCTGTCCTAGGTTTCCATATTCTTTGTATCCCACCTGCGCCCCCACAGACATGAAGCAATCACTCCCTCTCAGAAGTGCTGGTACACACTTTTTAGAGAACCTGTTTGCTCCTGAGAAGTGCCGGTACTCTCCCTTTAAATGTGTTGCAGCAGTGCTAAGAAGTGCAGGTCCTCTTCCTTTCAAATTAAAGAAGTGCAGGTACTTAGTACAGGACAATACCAGTCCATTCAAAGCACTGCTTATAACTGGTGTCTCCGTTCACTGACTCAAAGCCGCTATGTGCCCTTTCGTCCGCTTTGGTGCCTTGCACTAGACAAATAATTTTGAAGCAGCCATGGATAGGCCTGTAACATGCATAGAATGCCAGCACTCCAACAAGTGTCACAGACCTAGTGATCCTTTCTCACTGCACTTCCCTCGATACGTGCCACGTTTTCACACTCCCATACCAGTCCTAGATCCAATGATTCCAGCACCGGCCAGAGGGAAGAATCCATCTCGCACTGTAAACAATTCCACAGGCTGTTTGTTGCCTCATGAAAATTCACACCAGTGAACTCTGTGTTTGAAGTGGGGTGATCTATTTATTCACAATCTTTTTTAGTTACTAAAACAGGTCACCTACTAAAAAACACAACCGTCCCTGAACGGTTAATACCTTCCTTTTTGTGCCTCTCACTGAAAGGACGGGGGAGGATGTGGCTGTACTGTGAAGACAAGTGCGAGTCAGTCATGTAAAGAACAACCCTTCTCGCCCGGGTGCCTACTACCTGATAGATATGTAAATGTGTGCATTTGGTTAATCAGTAAATCTTTAGACTGCCTGGGAGAAGCTATATAACTTAAATTGTTGGACTCGCTTGAAGCTTCATGTTGACAAAGATGTATTCTTTTTGAGAGGCAATGTAAGGGTGTTGGGCAGCTGAGTTCTGGGTTGCCTCATGAATAGAAACATAAAACAAGGTTTGCCATAGATGAAGTCTAACTGCATCTTACTAAAAACATATACATGCTGGGAGCACTTATGTTAACAAATGCTAAACCTTTTTGCACAATTTGCAGCAGCCTATCTTATACTGTGTAGTACAGTTTTAAAACAATGAGTTGCATATTTGCAGTGCTTTTAGTCGCAGGTTAGGACCTCGTAGCACTATAAATACATGACACTACTTCCAACTGCACCAAGCAAGATTCATTTCTCAGACTGTCTAGTTAAACACAGACATCTGCAGTGATAGCATTACAAATCTGAGCTTTCATAAGGTAATAGAATGCATTTTCCAAAGGTTGCATTCACTTTTTTCAATATATGGTTTGTTTATGTTTTATTTTGTATATGTTTGCTTTAAGGTGAAAGGTCAACAAATTATATGCAGAATATTTTGTTGTAGCCTCATCTGTGGCCTTGTCCCCATACACATTGTCCCTGTCTCATTGCACTCAGTATCACAGATCACATATAATTTTTTTAGGTCGAGCCTGGGCAGCGCATGCACTGCTCTGAGAGCCATGCTGTATTGGAGTATGGAATAGAAGCCCCGCAATCTCTCCGCCCATATTTGTCATTGGCTTGTGACATTGTCCTTCCTAAATAGTGGCTTCTGATTCATTAGTACCGCCTTGTCCTCTTTCTTAACCTCCCATGAGGACTGGCCCTTTTACTTCGGTTGTTACACTGTGGGTTTTTTTTTTTAGTATGTAAGCACTATTTTCTTTAAATTGTTTCTCCTACTGCAAGCACAACATGCTTTCCTGCAACATTCAGTGCGCTATGCGCGCTTTCACTTCCTAAGCAGCCGGGGACAATTGCGGCCGCTTCTTTGAATAGGTCTCGCATTTACAAGAGTTTGAGCTATTGGCATTGTACATGACAATGCCTTTTATTTATTTATTTGTTAATTATCAAATAAAAGGCATTGTCATTTACAATGCCAATAGCTTACACTCTGGCAAATGCGAAACCTATTGCATTGCAAATATTTGTCTACTACTGTGTTCTACATGCATTTCCAAAGCAAACCCAAATCTTGCTCAGCCAACCGCACCTGAGCCTCACCGAAGAAGCCAGCTATGCAACCTAGAATAGGGCCTTGAGTGATGATCACCCCACTGTATGGCGCTGAATTTTGGGGTTACACTGACAACTTGAGGCTGCGAATACAGAGATTCCTTGAGTGACCATGAATTTGGATCAGGCCATGGAGATTCCTTTGTTATTATTTGTAATTGACTGGTGCAAAAAAATGGGTTTGATCAGAATGCTAGATTTGCCTGAATTACTTTGTAGGGTGGGTACGCACATTTTAAAATCGACCCATTGGTCCCTAGTGTGGCAAGAGACAACTAGAGGCTCTCTGGGCACCCTTACCAAGCAGTTCTTGGTACTTAAATTGATTCCAGCTTTTGGAAACTATATGGACCTTATTACGCCACCATTGGCCAAGAGCTTGTTTATCAGATTTAGAATAGGTTGTTTGCCACTTTGATAGTTCAGCAAAAATTGGAATAATAACGCTTTGCCCAATTCATGACCAGTTTGTGGCATGAATCCTGAGACCCTTGGTCATGTGATGTTTGAATGTCTTGAATATCGTGGTGCGCACAGAAAATGGTTGTTCCTGATCTGTTTGTCCTTGGGGTTACTACATTTGACGGTGGTGAAAAGAATATTAATAACTGATGCATCTGGTCCTGGCATTTATTCTGTGAGCCAGTTCTTGTTTAACACCTAGATTAAGCAGGAGAAGTTTTTGAAAGTATTGTAAATTCTAGTAGGTAATCTCAGTGCATGGGTTGTTTGAGGAACCAATTTTAAGTATTTATGCGTCCTGTATACATGTTTTCTATATCTGAAAGAGACACGTTAGTGATAGATTCCTTACCTTAGAATATCCCCAGGCGTCAGACTGGATCCGGAAACTTTTGCGTAGCAATACCCCTGCGCGCCGGTAGGCGTCGTCTGCGGCTCCGCGTCCGTCGTCGGCGTCGTGAGCGCCGGGATGACGTCGTCGGAGTACTTAGACGGCACCCATGCGCGCTGACGTCAGTTCTTCTTTTTTCCGCGCCAGCTAGCGCAGATCCGGAAGAAGCTCTACTCCCAGTCAATTTTTGACTGAAATTTTTGATCCTTTTGATCTCTCTCTCTTTTGTCGATTTCTCGACTATCGGTGCCAGGGATGCCCGGGTTTAAGCCTTGCTCGAAGTGCGGCCGACTCATGTCGGTCACGGACCCCCATCGCCGGTGCCTGAAGTGCTTAGGCCTCGACCACGACGATCGATCCTGCTCCGACTGCCGGGCCCTGACGTCGAAGGCTAGGCAGGAGCGGTCCCGCAAGCGTCTCGAACTGAGGCAGTCGGCCCCGCGCCGCTCCAGGTCCCGGTCCCACGGGAGGTCGAGGGACAGGTCGCGAGGTCGGAGTCATCGACGCTCCGGAAGTGGACACCGATCGTCTGGTTCCAAGTCCTCAGGTAAGAGGCATGAGAGGTCGGAGCGACGTCATCGATCCTCCGACCCGCCCCGACGCTCGCACGATGCGGCCGGGGACTCGGGCGACACCGCCCACGCGGCTCCGCGGGAGTCGCAAGCGTCGCCGCCTGCCCCACACCTTCGGGTCCCTGGGCACGGCGCGACGCCGGAGGAGGTCGAGAGGTACCTCATGGCCATGAGGGCCCTCCCTCCTCAGTCGGTTCCCGTGGCGCCTTCGGGCCGATCGGTTCCGTCTGGAGGTCCTTCCGGGTCGGGCGCTTCGGCCCCGACGACGTCGGGTGCTTCGGCCCCGGCGCCGCTGGCGACTTCGGTCTCGGCGCCGCAAGACCTCGCTGGATCCGGCTCCGGATCCGGGACCTCGCCGGTCGACCTTACGACCTCTCCGGCGCCGTCCCTTCAGGTGTCGTCCCCGGCAGCCGATGTGGTTGCCGCCCCCAATGCCTCCTGCGGTTCTGCTCAGGCGTCGGGAGGGCGCCGCTGGGCGCCGATTCCGTCGGCCTTTGGAGAATTTTATATCTACGAGGAGGCCCTGGCTGTTAATCCTGGTCTCCAGGACACAGGTGACGAGGAGCATTGGGAGGGGTCCGAGGACCCTCTGGCACATGATTGCCAGTCACAGCAGGACTGGACATATGAGCTTGGGGAGGCCAGTGGTATTGACACCTCGCCAGACACTGGATTTACATTGTCCCCGACTGTGGCTTCGGAGGCGGGTTCTGCTTACAGCGTAGTGTTGACGAAGGCAGCTAAGGCCTTAAACCTTCAGCTCCCCGTCGCGGCCGTGAGGACTAATCTCCTCACTGAGGTCCTCAAACCGCAGTCAGGCTCCGCGGAGCCCCTCCTGCCGTTCAATGAGGCCTTGTGTGACGTTCTTCTGGGCACTTGGTCCAAGCCCGCCACAGGCCCCCCTGTGGACAGGAACGTGGCCAGACGCTACCGCCCGGCACCGGGCGACCCATGCTTTTTGTCCACCCATCCCACCCCCGAGAGTCTGGTCATCCAGGCCTCAAACTCCCAAACCGCATTCCCGTCGGCCCCGCCCGACAGGAAATCCAAGAGATATGAGCAGTTCGGGAAGAAGGTTTTCTCGTCTGTAAGCCTAGGGCTGCGGTCTGTGAACACCGCCTGTCTCTTGGGCCGCTACACCCACACCCTGTGGGACACGGTTGCGGAGGTGCTGCCTAGATGCCCGGAGGAGGTCCAGGCTAAACTCAGCCAAGCCCTTGCGGACGGCCGAGATGCAGCACGCTTTTCTATCCGGTGTGGGCTGGATACAACGGACTCACTGGGCAGGGCGATGGCAACGACGGTGGCGGTTCGACGCCATGCCTGGTTGAGGTCCGCTAACTTCTCGGCCGATGTCCAGGCCACCCTCCTGGACATGCCGTTTGATGGCCGTCGCCTCTTCGGCGACAAGGCAGACCATGCGCTGGAACGTTTCAAGGACTCCAGGGCTACGGCCAAGTCCTTGGGCCTTACGGCCCCACGCCAGCAATCGGGTGCCTTTCGCTCCTTTCGTGGCCACGGAAGGGGCGCCCCACCACGTACCGCCAGCCACACGCCGCAAAATGTCCAGCAGCGCGGTGGCGGACGTGGGAACCGCCGTGGCGGTGGTCGGGGCCCGCGGCGAGGCCAGTCCACACCTCCCTCAGCAGCATCGGCCTCAAAACCTTCCTAGTCCGAGTTTTCAGGCCCATGTGACGCCTGTGGGGGGCAGGGTTCGCCATCACCTCTCCCACTGGCATACAGTCACTTCGGACAGGTGGGTGCTGCAGATTGTCCGAAGGGGCTACTCCCTCCCCTTCGAGGCATCCCCTCCATCCATGCCACCACAATACCACCGTGTGTCGGGGGATCACTTGCAACTTCTGCAAGAGGAGGTCTCGGCCCTCTTGGCCAAGAGGGCCATCGAGCGCGTTCCTGGGCCAGAAGTAGGGTGTGGTTGTTACTCCCACTACTTTCTGGTGCCCAAGAAGGGCAAAGGGGGCCTACGCCCTATCTTGGACTTGCGGAACGTCAACGGCTTCCTCCGGACGGAGAAGTTCAAGATGCTCACTTTGGCTCAGGTCCTGGCTGCCCTGGACCCGGGAGACTGGATGGTAGCGTTGGACCTGCAGGACGCCTATTTCCACATCCCCGTCCTGCCGGCCCACCGGCGTTACCTGCGGTTCACGGTAGGCCAAGAGCACTTTCAGTTTACCGTGCTCCCCTTCGGCCTTACCAGCGCCCCACGGGTGTTCACGAAGGTGATGGCGGTGGTCGCAGCTCATCTGCGCAGGCAGGGGGTATCAGTCTTCCCCTACCTCGACGACTGGTTGTTGAAGGCGGGCTCGCCCCAGACAGTCGTCAGCCACCTCCAGACTACGGCCGACCTCCTGCACCTGCTGGGGTTCTCCATCAATGTGCCGAAGTCACACCTGTGTCCCTCTCAAAAGCTCCTCTTCATCGGAGCGGTTCTCGACTCGGCGCAGTTTCGGGTTTATCTACCCGAGCAGCAGGTTCGGGATATTCAGGCTCTGGTTCCCATCTTCCAGCCGTTATCCCGAGTCTCGGTCAGGTTGACGCTGCGGCTTCTGGGACTGATGGCCTCCTGCATCCTTCTGGTGCGTCACGCCAGGTGGCGGATGCGGGCTCTGCAGTGGGACCTGAAGTTTCAGTGGGCCCAGCATCAGGGCAACCTGTCCGATCATGTCCTGATCTCGGAGGGCACTGCGAGACAACTGCAGTGGTGGCTCACGGACCGCAAATGGGTCAGTGGCAGGTCCCTCTCCCTACCCCACCCGGAGCACGTAGTTGTGACGGACGCGTCCCTCCAGGGCTGGGGGGGCCACATGGGAGAGGCGGAGATCAGAGGCCTCTGGTCTCCGGCGGAGTCCCGGCTCCATATCAACATGCTGGAGCTTCGGGCAATTCGTCTAGCACTGAAAGCATTCCTCCCCTCTGTCCGGGGACGTGTAGTGCAAGTGTTCACCGACAACACCACCGCCATGTGGTACTGCAACAAACAGGGCGGGGTGGGGTCGTGGACCCTTTGCCAGGAGGCTCTGCGCCTATGGCAATGGCTGGAACATCAGGGCGTGACCCTGGTGGTTCAACACCTGGCAGGCTCTCTGAATGCCAGGGCGGAAGAACTCCGCCGTCGGTGCATGATGGATCACGAATGGCGTCTGAACTCGGACGTGGCGCAAGGTCTCTTTCAGCAGTGGGGAGAGCCTTGGTTAGATCTATTCGCCACAGAAGAGAACGCGCAATGTCATCAGTTCTGCGCGTTGGAATTTCCAAGGCGGCACTCGCTCGGAGACGCTTTTCGTCGCGAGTGGAGCTGCGGTCTGTTGTACGCCTTTCCGCCTATACCACTTCTGCCCAGAGTGCTGAAGAAGATCAGGCGCGACCGGGCCCAGGTTATCCTTGTGGCTCCGGACTGGGCACGAAGATACTGGTATCCCGAGCTACTCAGCATGTCAGTCGATCCCCCGATTCGTTTGCCTCTTCGGGAGGACCTTCTGTCGCAGCAGCAGGGGACGGTCCTGCACCCAAACCTGTCCAGTCTCCACCTACAAGCTTGGAGATTGAGCGGCGGCAGTTGAGGCCATTTGACTTGCCTCCTGAAGTCTGTGATATCATTCTGGCAGCCAGGCGTCCCTCCACAAAGTCGGTATACGCCTGCCGGTGGAACAGATCTGTGGCATGGTGCACAGCAAAGGCTGTGGATCCTCTCTCTGCACCCCTTTCGGAAGTGCTGCTCTTTCTTCTTTCCCTTGCCCAGCAGGGCTCTGCTCTGGGCACTCTTAAAGGGTACCTTTCTGCTCTATCAGCCTTCTTGAGGCTACCAGATCAGCCTTCTTTATTCAAGTCCCCTATTGTAAGTAGATTCCTGAAGGGCATCACGCACATGTTCCCTCCTGTTCCCTTCGTGATGCCTCAGTGGGACTTGAATCTTGTTCTCACTTATCTGATGTGTGCTCCCTTTGAGCCACTTCATAACTGTCCTCTTCGTCTCCTTACTCTGAAGACTGCATTTCTGGTTGCCATCTCCTCTGCCAGGAGAGTGAGTGAGCTCCAGGCTCTTTCTTCTTCTCCACCTTTCCTGTCTGTTCATCCTGACAAGGTGGTGTTACGTACACGACCTTCCTTTCTGCCCAAGGTTGTCACGGCCTTCCACATCGGGCAGTCCATTACCTTGCCCACTTTCTTTCCGCCTCCGCATCCCTCGAAAGAGGAAGAGAGGCTCCACCGTCTGGATCCAAAACGTGCGCTCTCCTACTACCTAGATCGCACACGCCAATTCCGGGTGGATGACCAACTCTTCGTTGGTTACGTGGGCGCGAAGAAGGGTAAGGCTGTGCACAAGAGGACCATCTCTAGGTGGATCATCTTGTGTATCCAAGCATGTTACTCCATGGCGAGGAAGGAGCCCCCGGCTGGATTGCGGGCTCACTCCACTCGGGCCACGGCAACGACAACTGCCCAGGGCCGAGGTGTCCCCCTGCAGGACATTTGCCAGGCAGCTACGTGGGCCTCGCTGCACACGTTCGCAAGACACTACTGCCTGGACAGTCAAGTCCGGAGGGATGGCTTCTTTGGCCGTTCCGTCCTCCAGGACTTTCTGGTGTGATATGGTGTGATATTGGTTCGCAGACCCACCACCGGGGTTGGTATTGCTGGGGTATCTATTCTAAGGTAAGGAATCTATCACTAACGTGTCTCTTTCAGATGCACAAGTTACTACTTGTGTAACGATATATCTGTAAGAGACATTAGTTAGTGATAGATTCCTTACCGACCCACCCATCCTCCCCGTTCTGCGAACCGATATCTAGGGTTAAGGTCATCCCCTTTCAGGGCCCTAGTTTCATGGCACCAGTGTTAGTTCTATCATGGCTCTGCGTATCTGGCGCGGAAAAGCTGTGTCAGAACTGACGTCAGCGCGCATGGGCGCCGTCTAAGTACTCCGACGACGTCATCCCGGCGCTCACGACGCCGACGACGGACGCAGAGCCGCAGACGACGCCTACCGGCGCGCAGGGGTATTGCTACGCAAAAGTTATCGGATCCAGTCTGACGCCTGGGGATATTCTAAGGTAAGGAATCTATCACTAACTAATGTCTCTTACAGATATATCGTTACACAAGTAGTAACTTGTGCTTATTACTTATTGGCTATTTCGCTCTAAAAATGCTTTTCTGAACATTGCACTTTTTAATACATAACGAATTTCATCCATTGGGAACTGGGGAGAATTTTTCAATTTTTTGCAGAAATAAGATTATAATTTGAGGGATTATTTTGATAGTTCAAGAGCAACATCCAACTATCCAATTCCTTGAGACCAATAACATCTTGCATTGCACCCAGTCTGGCTTCCGTATTAACATGAGCACGGAGACAGCGCTGCTAGAAGTAACGGAGGCAATTAAGGAGGTCTTGGATTCGGGGGGTAAGGCGATGTTGGTGATGCTTGATCTCTCGGCGGCCTTCGACACCGTCCCCCACAGCGGTCTCCTTTCAAGACTCAGGGAGATTGGTCTGCGGGGGGCGGTGTTCAGTTGGTTCGGGTCCTTCCTAGCAGACCGCCGTCAAATGGTCTGGGCCCCCCCGTTCTCTGCCGTGGTGCCGCCTTTGGAGGTAGGAGTTCCACAGGGCTCTATTTTGAGCCCTACTTTCTTTAACATCTATATGGCCCCCTTGGCGGCACTGGCGGATTCTTATGGTGCCCAGATCGTCTTGTATGCTGACGACACCCAGCTCCTCTTCTCCTGCGAGAAGGGTTCAGACTTCAATGGGGAGAGTATTAAGAGGTTGCCTTGGGGCTGTTTTCGAATGGTTCCAGCTTAATAGCCTCAAGTGCAACTCGGACAAATCCAAGGTGCTCTTCTTCGGCTGCCCTTCCGACCCTCGGTGGCAGTCTTGGTGGCCCGAGGCCATGTTTCCTCCCTCCGCCGCTTCCGATATGGCCAAGAATCTGGGAGTGAAGATCGACAATGGCTTTACCTTGAAGCCCCAGATTCTCAGCCTAGTTGGGAAATGCTTCTGCCTTCTTAAAATGTTAAGGAAATTTCTTCCCTTGCTTTCTCAGGCCCATAGAAAAATCACTGTGCAGGCAGTAAAAGGCTCTAGCTTGGACTATGCCAACGTGCTCTATCTCGGACTTCCGAAGTATCTTCTATCACGTTTGCAAATAGTCCAAAATTCTGCCGCGCGAGCCATTTTTGGCCTTCACCGGAGAGCCAGTGCAAAAGACCTTTTGGAAACCTTGCACTGGCTTCCAATTCGAAAACGAATTGTTTTTAAGACGCTCACTCTGGCCTTCAAGGCTCTCCACGGCACTGGCGCCAAATATATCAGGAAACGGTTCGTTTTTTACCAGCCATCCAGATCGCTTAGGTCAGCCTCGCTGGCCTTGGCTTCTGTTCCGGATATTAGACGAGCCCGCATGGGAGGCCGCTCTTTTAGACGCCTGGCGCCTCAGTTGTGGAATGCCTTGCCGGTTTCTCTGAGAAAGACTGTCAACCTGTTAGCTTTTAGAAAAGATCTTAAGTCCTGGCTTTTTGTTCAGTAGTGTCTGGCATTTTTCTCCTGCTCCTGTTCCGCATCGGGTTCGAAGCGCCGGGACACTCCTCGGAGTAGCTGAGCACTATATAAAACTCACTATACCATAACATTAACAGTAATTAAATCATATTGTGTGTGGTTGCTGGGGTCAAGTTTTATGATTACATTTTATTCACTATATTTATATAGCAAGTTACTGACTGAAGCAAAATTTATTATATGTAATATATGGACATTTTGTTCCTGTGATGGTTTGAAATCGAATAAAGTATCCTGATGATGACAGCCCCGCCTAGCCCGACAAGGTTAGGTGTGTGTGCTGTGGTTCACCAAAAAAGCACCCTTCGAGGTGATCGTTTTCAAGCTGAGTCCCTGCTCTACCCCCAGTTCTCCCTCGCTGCAAGTCATCCTTTAGCTGATGTCCCTCAGGTAAATGTCTATGTTAGAGAAAGGCTCGATGAGAGGTCTGGCTGTAGTAGTGTGAAGCAGCCTTGCTTATTCTCTCGCGGGGACCCTGCTTAGTATTTTTTGCACACTGTTCCAAGATTTCTAAACGGTGCTTTAAATGGAAATATAGAAATACTGGTACTTCTCCAATAAATGCATTACAGCAGTCTGAGAGGACAGGTACTCTCTCTTTCAAAATAAAGAAATGAAGGTACGCCGTACCAGACAGCCCCTGCCCATTTAAAACACTGTTTCTAGTTCTCACTGGCTACCTGTATCGTGTGCAGATCTGTGGGTTTATCTCCAGTCGCGGCTGACTGGAACCAAGAGACCTTTACAGTGGTTATCGCTAACCGGTGCTTCCCAGCATCGCTCCTGCCATACCCTGGTTGTCTAAAATATAAATAGCATTCACTATAGCTGCACTTCATTGGCACACAGTATTACATGCATACCTACAGTCATACGGTACCAATTTGCGGCCGAAACAGGAGTGAGGGGGCGATTATATAGAGCATCTGCCATCAGTAGTGGCTGGTGACATTTGAAAGTGATGGGGTGTAAAAGTTGGGTATGACTTTTATGTAGTGAGCAATGCGAGCAAGCTTAATGGGCAAACAGGAGGTCCTGGGTGGGTCATCCTTCCGAGAAAAAAAATGAAAAAGATTAGAAAATTAAAATAAATTTAGTGATAAAGCAAGGCTTAAAAAACAGTGGGAACGTATAGCCTTGAAATAATAAACACATTAAAAACTGCCCCATATCTTACTGCAGTAATATGTTCAACAGTTATTGTAATGTGCACATTGTACAGCGTGACAACTTCATCCCTTTAAAGTGTGTGCTTGCTCAGTGTCTTGCACTGCATATGTGTGAAAAGCGGACTTGGTATATGGTGTACACTTATGTAAGTGGCACCTAGGCAAACCAGACAACCCTATGGCAGAGGTCTTCAAACTTTTGTAGGTTGAGCCCCCCCAGCTGAATTTTTTCAGATGTTGGGCCCCCCCACCACCTGACAGAAATTTCTGGACTCGACCGCCACGCGCACATTCCAGGCATATTCAGCGATTAACATTCAATACAATAAGAGTGTTTATAAAACTGCAGGTTTGGGAGTGGGTGTGGTGAAATGACAGAGGCTTATTGCACAGCTCAAAACACCACTTTCCAAGACAAAATGTGTGCAAATTGTTTTTACTAGAATGCTTTGTTTTACACATGACACGGATTAATAATAACACCACCAACATAAATGTGACAGGTGTGCCTGTTTTTCAGAGACGGTCTATCTGTGGATGGATTTTTGCTACTGCCATCCTCTGGTTGTGCTCCACATCCACTCTTGAACGGTACTTAGTCTTTAATACCGCAAGTGCCGAGAACCCAATCTCACATAAATAGGACGAGCTGAAAGGCAAGAGAGTTTTGATAGCAGTTTCTCTCAAAGTGAGGGTTGAGTAGTGTGCTCATGTGACTGCAGGGTGAGGTACAGGGTGAACAGCGCAAGTGCATTGTGAGTGCAGAGCGATCACTGTGAGTGGAGGGTAAGTGGCTGAATGGTGTGAGAACATGGTGATCAGTGGGAGTGCAGGGTGAGCGGGTGAATGGTGTGAGTGCATCGGGTCAGTGTGAGTGCTGGGTGAGAGTGAACGTAAAGGGTGACAATGAGGAGTGAGTGGTCTGAATGCAGGGTGCATTCCCAGACACTTGAAGTAACTCAGCATGTTATTGACGGCAGCGTAGGGTTTCAAATGTGTTAAACTATTGCTATTATGGCAGTAACCAGGGATCAGGGTGGAGGAAATAAATAATGTGCTGATCCCTCAATAAGCTTCCAGTCTTATAACTAGGGTTGCCAGCTCATTATTTTGATGTCACAGATAGTAAAAAAATAAGCAGTTACCTAAAGCTGTATTTTCAGCACTTGTCTGTGCATACTTTGAACAGCAAATATAAATAGAAATAACTTTTAATTGTTTTCTAGAGCTGCATGAATGATCCATGGCTGATAATAAAAGGGAACAAAGCTAGAAAAGTCACATTACAAATGAATCAACAAAAAGAAAGGGGGGCCGGGAGCTCGTTAACCTTACAAATGAATACATACTTCTTATTTATAACCATATTTAGCAATTTGCAAGCTGTTTAAACAACACATGGCTGGCTGGCATTTTGCGCGCCTGCCTGTGTGATTTGAAAAGAAACTTTCAGGGACGTTTTAAGGATTTTGGGGCCTGTGGGCCAAATGTATTTTTGGGGCCCCTGTTCAGACCAGCTTTGATTTTATGATCCAGTCTCAGCTCTTTCATGCTTTCTTTGGTCAAATACTAAATGTGTGTACATCAGATATTCAGGGATAGTGATGTGTGTTTTCAGTATGTAACACAACAGCAGTTCACTAATATTACTGCAAATAATCTGTCACACCCTTCTATTTCTCATATGTGAGGTCATGTATTGATCTAAAATATACTTTTTATATGGATGTCGCATGACGCATAAACACCTTTTGTCTGCAAAATGTCTGTAATAGACTTTCACACATTAAAAATTAATGATTGAAAAACGCTATTTACAACATTGTGTTTAAAAATGATTCACGGTCATGAGGCAAGACTGTAGAACAGAGCTGGCTCTTTCAACCCCCCCCCCACCTTTGAAAGGCTGGGACCCTGGGCCAGAGCCCTCTTTGCCCATGCCTTAAGCTTCTCTGGAAACATTGTCTCCGTTCTGAGAAGAGCTAACTCTCCCAGGAGGGAGTTAATTCACAGAGCTGACCGCTTCAGCTGCAGTGGGAGGCAAGGGGTCTCTTCTGCTAAAACCAAAAGCATGTCTGTTTGTTTTTGTTTTAGCAGAGGAGACTCCTTGCCTCCCACTGCAGCTGAAGCCGTCAGCTCTGTAATTAACCCCCTCCTGGGACAGTTAACAAGACAAAAGTACGAGCACCTCGTGCCTCATCGATCTCCCCATCCTCCCACTTCCACACACCGGAGTCATCCAAGAAGACTTGCAGGGAACAAAGGTCAGATTGGCGTGGAGTGCGCGCCCCCCCCCCCCCCGGGATGGTGTCGCCCCCCCCCAGGGGGGCGCGCCCCACAGATTGAAGAACACTACCTTATGGTGATTTTAGTGGTCTTAGACAACCTTAGAAAGCTCTCCAAGTGGAAGCTGTGGAGAGTAGACTTCAGGCTTAGTCCAGAAGGAGTGTAAAGCAGCTTTTTGTCTTATAGGTAAAGATTAAGTGAAAAAGAACCACACAGTGTATTTATAAAAAATGTCTTTATTATAAGACACTCACTAACACATACAGATATCTCCTAGCCGGAGATATACACAATGCACACAATACTTTTCAATTGAATCAGGTAAGTAGCATATAATACACAGTGGTCACCAGGGAGAGACCAAACCATATACTAAAATAGTGGTATGCGAACCACGACTCGAGTCAAGACTATACCCAGAAGCCGAAGAAGTGCTGGGGACCCAACAAACCACCCAAGGTAAGTAACCAGGAGCCCTACGGAGGACGTGTGCTGAGTGGGAACACGACCGCGGGATCAATGCAAGTCAATGGGTAAGTTGCAGTTGCAATTTTAAAGATGGACCCTTCCCAGGGGACCCTGAAGAAACCCAGTGGAAGACAGAAGGTTGGAGAGCCCCCCCACCCTCCCCTATGGATACCCTAGGAAAAGGGAAAAAACAGGATACCTACACCTGGGAAGCCGGGTGCATAGGTGTGAAGTGGCGTTGGAAAACGCCGTCAAACTCAATGGAGGACTTCAGGAAGATGCCGCTGCTGGGGAAAGTGAAAGTGTCTGGTGGAACCCAAAGGTGGATTCAAGTTGAGAAGTACCTGCAAGCAGAGGGGACAGAGTCTATGCCACTCAGGAATGACCAGGAGGCATGGAAGACGCATGCCCACTGATGTCAAGTGCTGCAGGAGAGATGACTGTGATCTTGGAGCTGCAGCTGTGAGGACAAGGAGACACTGTGGAAGACCAGGAGCTGTTCACGAGTTGTCCCACATCAGATGCCGAGAGTTATGGGGTCGGTGTCCGTCGGAAGCACCAACAAGCCATGGCAACTGCAAACAACATGGAAAGTGAAGAAGGTGTAGTGTCGGGACCAGCAAGGTCCAGGTGACTCACCACAAGCAGGGGATTCGGGGCAGGCCCGAGCAATCGGGGGAGCCAAAGAATTCAAACAGGCACTGGAGTTGCAAGAGGACCTCGAGCAGCTCACCAAAGATGCCAGCTCACGGTGCAAGTGATCTGGTGAGGACGAAGATCTTGGTCACAGGAGATGCTTGAGGTTGAGGCTACTTGGGACCCGAAGAGCTTGGTGGAAGGAAGTCAACAAGCCTTTGCAACTGCAAGTAGACGCTGTGCACAGGGATTTGGTTTCTGCGTCTCCAACATGGGATACTGGCCTCAAACTTAGTGAGAGAACAGGGCTGACCTCGAGGGATGTGAAGAACCACCACCTGTGTTGCTGAGCCTTTTGGAGTCCGTGGGAGCCCAGGATCAGTAGACTGGTCAGTTTAGTTGCGGTGCCTGCATTTGCAGGGAAGTGACTCCTTCCTTCAGGTGTCTTGGATGCCCACAGGCCTTGGAAGGTTCCTGTATGGTGCACAGACACGAACGTTGCAGCAGACGAGCAGGGTGACGTGATCAGGAGCAGCAGGACTCTTCCCAGTTGCAGCCTTGGTGCCCAGAGCGATGTCCAGCGAAGTCCAGAGTGCCCAGCCGGTAAAAGAAGTTCTGTATGAAATTAATCTTGTCCCTTGATGAATCTAGGGACCCACCATTAGGTAAGGCCTTACGTACCCTAAGGAAAGGGTTGGGACGATTTAGGCTTCCCTCCCAGGGGAGGGGTTGGAAAGTGGGGAGGATACTCTCATGTCCTTTGCACAGTTTCGCTCCAGAGCGGGAGCTGACAACTCTCTGAGCTGGTTTGTACTGGACTATGCAAGGAGGGCACCAAGTGTGCAAGCGCTCCCACCCGGCCCCAATACACTAAACCCTGTCTGGGAGGTGGTCACACCTTCCTGTGACAGGATACCAATTGTTCAGCCTTCCCCTGCTCGAGCTTGGCTCAGCAGCAGGACGGCAGAATCGTGTCTCTAATCGGCAGCAGCCATGTTGTGCTGACTGGGTCTAGAAGACTGGTACCAGGAGCACAGAGGGCCTCCCGGACGAGCTTTACAGTGCATGGAACATGTTTGATACCAAACATGATAGGATTCGTGCCAGCCAGTTTCGGGATGGTCATCGCGTAATGATGCGGTGCCCCTCTTTTGTAATATGGCTGTCTCACTTACAACCCAGGAGAATGAACTCCAAGGGTTGTAGGGGTGTCCTGCTCATTCACACATAGAACCGAGCACCCTGCCTTCAGGATTGAAAGGCCTGCTCTAATGGTGACTTGTATGTCTCAAGTGCAGTGACCTTAGATATAGAAAAACCTAAAGCTTTCATAAGTGGTGCTAGCACCAGCTTACACAGGCTGCAATGGCAGGCCTGTAGTTACAAATTGAGTGGGCTCCCAATGGTGGTATAATACATGCTTCAGCCCATGGGGGACTCCTGGTGTACCTATGCCCTGGGTACCTTAGTACAATATACTAGTGACTGATGAGAATACACCATTGTCCAATCTGGGATGTACTCAAGTACTTACCATTCCAATTTAGGGGAGAAAGCACAGAGTCTGGGCTCCTGATTAGCAGGATCCCAGTCAGACTAGTCAGAAACAGCATTACATCAAGCAAAAAGTGGGGGTAACCGTAAAACCAGATCCTACTTTCCTACAGTGTGGCATTACCTTTGGAAGAAACTGATCTATCAGGCTTCGGGAAGCACCCACAGCTGATAATTGCAATCAGTCATATAGAAATATGTGCAGACAGGCCTTTAAGTGTGATTAAAAAAAGTGGGGCCTCTCTAAAAGATAACATGTAAAATAAATGTCTGTGATTCTCATAGTGTGCGACCTAACTGGTATTTTGGTTTCTCTCCAAGATGTAATTGTATCCAGATATATAACACAACTGACATAACAGCTAAAGCCTGACAGTACTATTGGCTTTGTCAATGGTTTTTAGCTGTTTAAGATAAATGAGTAACAATGAGTTATTGTAAATAATTAACATTGGAAATGTTTCAATTCTGAAATTGAGAGTCTGTGAACTAAATGATACTGAGGCCTGTGGAAGGAGTTTTGGCCTTCAGTTATGTGCACTTTTTCTCTGCACATCTCTCTCCATCGGTATACAACCTTTAGCACGCATCTTTTAGCACGCACTACCATTACCACGCATCTGTTTCAACGCATACCATTACAACGCATAGCGCTTTGAGGCGATCTGACTTAGGGAATGGCTAGTGAATAGGTTAATTTACTATCCAATAACCTTCCCTAGTGTCCACGGGGACTGGTGTTGGAATAGTAAATTAAACTATTCACTATCCAGCACCAAAAGCACTATGCGTTGTAAAGGTATTGCGTTATAAAAAATGCGTGGTAATGGTATGCGTGGTAAAAGTGTGCGTGCTAACATCATACATCCCTCTCCATCTACACATCTCCAACTGCCTCCTTCCTCTTCAGCACCCTCTTTCACTCTTCCCCTAATGCACTTCCTTGCTTCTCCCTCACTTCAGCACTTCCAAACATACATTACACTCGCTCGCACTTTAGCAATTTATTTCCTTTTGCTTTGTAAATA
Source organism: Lissotriton vulgaris (assembly GCF_964263255.1). Taxonomy (NCBI): domain Eukaryota; kingdom Metazoa; phylum Chordata; class Amphibia; order Caudata; family Salamandridae; genus Lissotriton; species Lissotriton vulgaris. The sequence continues at coordinate 271,535,212 of NC_141698.1, read as the reverse complement.
TTTTGACATCTGTGTACCCCCTTCGCACACATTTACACAGAATGAAAATGTGCCTAGCTGTAGTGCTGGCAAGTTTCAATTCTATTAAGGACACAGAGGCGAGGATTATGCCTTCACACACATTTACACAGAATTTCAATATGAATAAATGAACATTGTTCTGTGTGCTCTGCAGAGACACCAACCCACTGACAGGCACTGTGATTTGGCTTCAGCTCAGAGCTCTCAAAGCTCCCCATCAAAACCTGGCAAGGCTCAAAGTATGCGCTATGCAAGAGAAATAAGATGCACAGAAAAAATTACAGAAACACAACACGATGAAATAGCTAACACTCTTGGAGAATTCAAGATTAAGTAAAACGTGAAAAAAGAGAGGAACTTAATCACTGGCATGCATTGCCTTAACATTTTTAACATTCACTGTCCGTAAATCATTCCATGTTTTTGGCATGATGATAGGGCCAGCTTTATCGCTTTACAGCATGTAACTATCTGTTCGAGGCATATGGGCTGCAGATGGTACATTATGAATAGATCGCCATCTGGTGTTGGGCTCGGATGATTGCACTTTGTTTTTCTCTTGGAGAGTCTTTGTATCTTGGTGACTCCTCCCTTGGTTGGTAGTGCGCATGGGCATCGGCTCCATCCTTAGATTGTTTTTTTCCGCCATCGGGTTCGGATGAGGATCGAGACGCTCCAGATCAACTTCGGAAGAAAGTGATTTATCGGCGCGTATTCCCTTTCCAATTCGACGGTATTGTTATCGAACGCGTTCATTTCCATTCCATTCACTGTCCGTAAATCATTCCATGTTTTTGGCATGATGATAGGGCCAGCTTTATCGCTTTACAGCATGTAACTATCTTTACCATAAACACACATTTCTCCCTTTGTGCTTGACTTGGATATATGGATCAGCTGCGAAAGGGAACAAAAACCATGTTCTTCTTTTGGAACAATATTAAAGGGGGAACAAATACAGCCGTTCTACTTCCAAAGGGGCCTGCGATGTGCAGTGAGTGCCTGGAATGTCGCAGTGGGGGAGGTTGGCATGACCAGGGGGTCTCAGCACAATATACATAACACAAGATTAGCATTTAACGCTTCCCATTACCGAGGACGAGGCACCAAAGCACATTTGCTCGCACCCACTCCTACATGTGACGAATTGAATGGGTGGGCTCTATGCCTGTTAATGACGGACTGCTGTCCTCATGCAAGGATGGAGACACATGCCCGAATCAGTGAAGTTTATAGTGTCACTGGCCTACAGTGAATATAGCCATAGACCACCATGGCAAACAAGGGCTTTAGAAAGATAAACGCAGGCAGCCTGGGACAGAGAGACCATATTTAAATACATTGATTTGTTTAGGGATACGATTGTTTCTCTAAATAAATTGATTAGCCCCAGAACCTTAATGAAGAAACCGCCCATACCTGCCATGTCCACCTGTGTCCTGTGCATGCTGTGGCCTGCTCTTCTGTCACACCAGGGTGCCTTCTGACCAGAGCTACTCAGCCAGGCACAAACATTAATTAATGTAATCTGCTTCAGTAATAACCCTCACTCCTCTTCCCGCCATGACACACTAAGCACATTCACCAAAGAAACCATAAGAACACCACTCTGGGCATTCACTTATGACACCATAGCAGTTCTAAATGGGGGCGTAACACAGGCCTCTGCTGCCCCTGTGGCGCAGAGGGGCCTAACCCTTCAAGGGGCCCCCAAACTTTCAGTGGATCCGCATTCAGCCCAAGACCAACGTGCATCTGTGAGATGTTGGAGACTCCACATTCAACAAGAGGGTCCCATCATTTTGCGTGAAGCCACTGTTCCCAAATAGGCAATGTTTACGTTAAAAACAATAAACAACCTTCATATCTAAGCACTGCCCCATGGTATAGCTTACTACCGGTCCACTAATGTGCTTTCCCAAAGTATGACACGCTATATAATTAAAGCTGTGATTGGCAAAATATCCTGATATCTCTCACTGCAATTTAGGTCTCACCCTGACCTCTTTTTCCCTTTTGTCTGCTCTCCGGTTGTGTACTGTTCATCTCTAATCATTTCGCTTCCTTCTCACCCCCTGCTGGCCAGGTGACCGTCCACCGCACAGTACAGCTCTGCCCAGTTAGATTTGAGGACTTTGGTTTGGTTTAGTGGGTTGAACATGATTTTGGAAACTTGCCCTCACTGCCTATTAAAAGAAGCATTAGCAAAGGCAATAGGTCTTGCCTATGCAAGAGCTATGTGCTTTGCCAATTTGTTTTAGCTATTTTGTGCATCAGCGTGGCTGCTCTTGAGCATGGCTAAAAGTTAGTGGCTCTAGAGAGCGGTGTGGAGTGTTGTAGAGTGGAATGGCAAAGAGTGGAGCAGCGTGTCATAGAGTGGCGTGGCATAGAGTGTCAGGTATTTGAGTGGCACAGAGTGCAGTGGCGTACAGTGGAGTATAGTAGAGTGGACTGGTGTAGAGTGCATTGGTGTAGAGTGCTGCAGAGTATAGTAGTGTAGAGTAGTGGTGTAGTGTAGCGGCATAGAATTCTGTGGCGTAAGATGCAGGGTCTTAAAATGTAGTGGCATAGATTAGCGTGATGTAAATAGCGTGGAGTGGAGCGGCTTAGAATTCAGCGGCGTACAATGTAAATGTAAATGTATAGGCATTTATATAGCGCACTACTTACCCGTAGGGTCCCAAGGCGCTTCGACCGCTGCGAAACCCTTCCTGGCTTCCCTGAGAGATGGTCCCTTAATGGGTATCTCCAGGGTGAGACCAGGCATCCCCGGCGGTCTGGTGGGGCCGTTAGTGAAGATGAGGCAAGCTAATGCCCAGAGTTGCCGAGTGTGATCGCTGATCAGAGTGGGCACCGAGGCGAGAGAATTATCGAGTCCGCTGACCCTGGTCCAGAAACCTGCCGCGCCGGGAATCGAACCCTGGTCCCTGGCCGTCCTCTGCTCTCGGGTCTGCCGCCTCTAACCAGTGAGCCACACTACTTCACTGCAGCTTTGTAGATTGTAGTGGCGTAGATTAGAGTGGTGCATAGTATAGTGGAGTGGCACAGAGTGCAGTGGGGCAAAGTAGAGTGTGGCATAAAGTGCAGAGTAGAGTGCATTGGTGTAAAGTGGTGCAGAGTAGAGTATAGTGGCAGAGAGTGGAGTTCTGCAGAGTGCAGTGGTGTGAAGTGCAGTAGTATAGAGTCGAGTGGCGGAGAGTGCAGTGTTGCAGAGCAGAGTGTCGGAGAGAGTGTGGTGTAGAGAGCAATGGTTTAGAGTTGATTTGAGTGCAGTGGCGTGGAGTAGATTGTTTCAGAGTAGAGTGAAGTAGTGGAGTAGTGCAGGGTAGAGTGCAGTGGCATAGCGTAGCATAGAGTAATGGCTTAAAGTGGTGTAGAGTGCAGTGTAGATTAGAGTGGTGTATAGTATATGGGCTTAGAGTGGTATAGAGTATAGTAGAGTACATTGGTGCTGAGTGCAGTGCAACAGAATGTGGTTTTGCAGAGTGGCATGGGGTGGCCTAGATTGGAGTGGTGTGTTGCAGAGTGCATTCAGAGTAGAGTAGCGAGGCCTAGAGTGGAATGGCATAGAGTGCAGTGATATGGTGTAAATGGGAATGGTGCAGAGTGAAGTGCAGTTGAGTAGAGTTGAGTATGCATGGTGTGGTAGCACCCTGCCATTACAGACAACACATTTTCAATTGAAATGACCATTACATTTTCACAGGTGTACAGTTTAATAATAAAACTACACAGTGCACAAACAATAATGTGTGTAATGGCATCACGTAGTATATTCATTTGATTTGATAATATTAAAGTATTTGATTCCAACACACTTCAGCATTAACAAAAAATGTGCTTCATTTGTACTTTGCTAATTCTGATATATTCTGAATTACTTTCACAGTTCATTTAAATGTTGTTGTGTTCAAGAAAAAACCGTGTCTCTATCCCCAGTGTCCAGCAAGATTGTCACATTAATCCTCTCACTTTGAAGTCGGAGAAAGAAAAGTAAACACCAAGCTCCCTCAGAAGACATTACCTGCCATTTGACCTCTGTCTCTGAATGAACAGCAAATATGACAAGATGAGAACAAGATTAACACGCCTGTTTACAGAAAGGAGCACTCATAGAGGAATACAAGGAGAGGTAGTGTGAAAAGGCTTTGCTCCTTGGGAGGGATGAACTAAACCTGGACAGCCTAAAACAAAGAAAGCCAGCAAATAGAAAGCCCGAAAATGTGAGTTACAAACCACAAAGTCAATGGTAAGCATTAGACAGAATTCATTCCCAGGGTAGATTTGTGAACATTCCCCAGATGTCTTTAGCAAACCAGACAGCTGTGCGGCCTGGTAGGCTTCGACCTAGAAAAAGGAAGTCCTTTCTCTTGAATAAAATCTCAGCATCTATAGAAAACCCCAGTGAAGTCTTTAAAACAGTTCAGACTTTTTTTTACCACACTCTGTCTACATGTTGAGACTGCTGTTTAGCTAGAACAGGCTCGATAGTTAAATCTTTTTCGTTAAGATAAATTGGTACCTCCAAAATCACATATTTCCCAATACAGCGCGCCGTCTTGTAGATAAGACCACGACTCCTCTGCCTTTTTATCTGTCTGGCACCACTTTGGCTGAATGCCTGGAGCCCCTGTAGGATTTGGAACCTACATTCAGATGGGAAGGCTCATGTATGTATGTACTGATACTTATAAAGCAGAAACCTAGCTGGAAAGTAACTAAGTATGCACTGCACATTACTTAGGGGGGATGGGAGTTGATCTACAAAATTGTGTACTTCAAGTGGGGATTATACAAATAAAATCCATACTTTTTTAGGCACATGTTCAGGAAGAGTAAGTGTTTTGCCCAGGATCACACCATGTGAAGTCTAGAACCAAGGCTGGGTTTTGAACTTTGGTCCCCAGGTTTCAAAGTCAGTAGTACTAGCCGCTAAACCATATCACCTGCTTTTTGCTACAAAACAAATGGCTATCTGTGGCGAAACATACTTATCAATAACTAGTGAAAATAGCTGTAGTGTGGGCTGATATTAATACTCAAAAGGGAACACAGACAAACCAAACTTTAGAACAACACATGTTGGCTTGTACTGATGACACACAAGTGTAGTGCTCAATATATATTTATCTAAGAAAAAGAAGCAAGAATCTGAAACTTATACTATACTGTAGTGTAGTTCCTAGTTTCCCACTAGGCCCTGCGCATTGGAATAACATAAACAGTAGTATCGACGTGGAACTGCTTATATTCCAGGCCTCCACTGACTATGCTAAACTTAATTGGGTTGTGTTACCAACTAGCTCAGAGGTCACTGGAAACTTTCTTCTCTGCATAGGAAGTGATCAGCTTCCTTGGCACAGACAAGAAGGGATTCCGCTTTCCAACAACCGTGCAACATGACAACTTTGCTCCTCAGATCAAGAGTCAATCTCTAGGGTCGTGTGAAACAATAGACAGGTATTTCACTCAGGTAATTTATCAAAAAGGAGAAACAGACACTTGTTACACATCAGACCAATGGTAAGGTAAGTTTTAGAGTAACCTCAAAAACCCTATGCTAATGTGGTTGTGCGGTATATCTGGTTCATCCGCCCCGCATATGGGTTGTTGGCAGTTATCATTGGTTACTCCAAAATAGTGATGTTGCCAGCCTCAGCCCGAGGCACCTCTGGTCTATAGTGCAGTGTCCAGAGAAGTGAGAAAAAGTGTGTCAAAATTAAATTCTCGAAAAAAGAAAATAAGGTTTAAAAACTGGAAAATCACCCTGAGTGATTTTTATTATTGGTGTGATTTCCAGGTTGATAAAAATAATTACGGTACTACTAAACTGATCGAGTTACTGGATCAAAGTAGTTGAAATTTACACAAACGTCGACATGTTTCAGCTCTGTCGGCCCTAGGGGTCTATAGAGCTTTCGTCAGGACTAACACATAAACAGACAATGGACTTTTTACTCACACCATTTGTGTTGTTTTTAGTAGTAACCTGTATAAATTCCAGGGATAAAGGCTCCTCCAGTTTCTGAAATAGAATGGGGAGAGTACATAGAGAAATACACACTTTTTTGAAACATCCTGATTCAGGTTGGCGCATTCAATTGAATAAAATTATTATTCATTCGTTCCAGAGACTTTACTCGATGGAAGGAGGGGTAACAGGGTTGAGTTTATTTACACTAGTGACATAGTTGTTAAGCTGGAGATTCTGTTAGTTTATTTCATGCGCTGGCACATGAAAGCGCTGATTTTAAATTATGTAAGCACTGGAAAAATAAATCACTAACTTTTACGCGCTGGCGTATAGAGGTGCGCAAGGGTAGATATTGATTTCCCTTGTAAGCGAGGGAGAAGGACTGATCGTAAACGCTGCGCGTTATCCTACCTTGCAACCGGAAGGCCCTCGCTTGCATCGGGGGAAATCCACTGGACACAGAGCTGTGTTTGAAATGTATCGCATTAGTAGATGTTACTTGCGGTCACCTTACCGGGATTCAGTAGTTTTCACAGCCTCGCTCCGCCATTACCTGCGTGTGTTAGCAACCTCGTCTGGTGCTGACTCTGCCCCCGGAACTGGGAAACTCAGGCGGAGCAATCATTTTTAAAGGGGCAGGCGCTCAGAGCAGCGTATTCTGGGTGTATCAAACGGAGCTTCTTGTTTTTTATGTTTGGAAGCAAACTTTATTAGTGCATGAAGTTGTTGACATAGTTCATTAGTGTCCAATCAATGATGTATTCTGGAAATAATCGGTAAAGTCTGATTTTGCCGATACTTGTGAGTCAGTGTGCTTGTAGGTATTTTGAAACAACATCATTTGGCAAACTGGTGCCACGGAATTGAGTCATTGAGTCCGTTTTCGTAGGTTTTAAGGCGTTCCACCCACCTCTGTTCCTTCTCAAATAGTATTCTTTCACATCTCTGAGATTTTTCGTTGAGCATTTCAATTACTGTCCAGTGGATGTCATCGCAGGAGTGACCTGCTTGTACGAAATGGGAACACAATTTGGTGGTATTCTTTTTTTAATCTAATATTGCTCCGATGTTCACCAATTCTTGTTTTTACTTTACGACATGTCATTCCGATATAATGCTTGTCACAAGGACAGCTTACCATGTAAATGACGTGTGTCGAATTACAGTTCGTGTGTTGACACTGCTGCCAGAGGAGTGTGTCAGAAAGTTTTAATGTTTTGGATGCTGTTGTTGTTTTGCATGCTACGCATGATCCAAACGGGTAATGTCCATGTGGAGCGGAGGCGGCACCTACCTCGACGCAACCCAGTCCGGGCGCCGGGGTCCTATCTCCCGCGCCCGGTCGCTTAACGTCCCGGACACCCAGGACACCCTTTCTTTGTCGTCCCCTGCAGGTACCGACACTGGAGCACGAAGGACCGGAAACCCTCGCCCGGAACACCGGAAGTGACGGTGGATCGACCCCTAGCGACCCGGAAGCGATCGACCCCGGCCCCGGAAGTGGACGGCCAGACCAGAACCCGGAAGGTAGAAAAGGCTCCGAGGACGAAGGAGAGGCGTTCGGAGCAACCGACTCGTGGCAGGAGGCAGCGGACAGCGACGGACCCCGGAGAGAGAGAGGAGCAACACTGCGAGAGGGAAGCGAGGACGAGGAAGAGGACGTCTGGACGGAGGACTGGTGGCGTCCTCAGGAGGAAGCTGGAGAGCGGCCGCAACTCGGACGAGAGTTGCGGCGGGGCACGTGAGTACCAGTTACCCTTTCTCCGTGTTCCCTCCTGTATATAGTAGATGTAAATAGCCTTGTATATAGTCCTTAGCCTGCACGAGCACAGGGATATTAAGTGATTACTCACGCGCACTGTACAAAGACCGAGCACTGTCCTGCACCATCCCGCCTTTCTACCTCCTACCTCATTCTTGCCTGTTTCCTTCCCCCCCCCCTTTTCCGTCCCGTCCGCACTGGTCGTTCTCAGTACCCTTTCACTCCCCGGTGTAGGTGGTGGGGTGTACTGTTGGAGTACTCAGACTAAAGCCCTACACTTCTCTCCTTTTTCTTAAGCCTCCAAGGAGCCCCAGTACCAAACCGAGGAGACTACTGGCGGAACAAGGAAGAGCGAATCCTGATCCCCAACATCCTCACCGAGCCTGGTTCCCCGCAGTTACTATTGGACCACCACCCCTTGGATTCAAGACTGCGTCCCTCCCTCACTGTGACTTTGTTCTGCACCTGCAATAAAACACTTGTTATAGCTCACTATATCCGGCCTCCCCGCCTGTTATTCCGGTCCGCCCACCACCCAGCTCCACAGTCCAGTTACAGGTGACATGGTTATATCTCTGGTTGGGACCGTTTTTGCTTTTCTTATCGGTCGGGTATGTACTAAGACATCCTTAATGTTTTTCGATCTTCGATTTGCGAACCTTGGTCTAGGCCAATTGAAAGATCCTGTGTGGAGGATGTGCCAGTTCTTATTTATTAGTTTCTTTACTTCAAAGGAAGCCTGGCTGAATGTTGTAACGCAGGTAGTCAAATCTGGTGTTGATTCTTTTTGGAATGTTTGTAAAAGACACTCTCTCGGTTGATTACTTGCTCTTTTCTTACAGAGTCTAATTGTTTTCTCTGTGTAATCTCTCTGCCTCAGTCTGTCGCTTAGTTCATTAGCTTGCATTCTGTAGTCTGCGTTGTTACTGCAGTTTCTCTTGAGGCGCAGGAACTGACTGTAGGGAAGATTATCCCTCAATGGTTTTGGATGGAAACTTTTATATGATAGGATACTGTTTTTGGCCGTTGGTTTTCTAAAGGTCTTTGTATGCAACACATTGTCTTTTGCAAATATGGTTATATCCAAGAAGTCAAGGTTGTTACTTGTAGCTGTGTGTGTAAATTTTAACCAGGGGTCAAGATTGTTGAGCCAGTTCATAAAAGTCTGTAGGTCCAGCTTTTTGTCCCAAATCATTATGATATCATCAATGTATCTCTTCCAGTATAATATACTGGAAGAGAACATGTTGGTATTACTTGATATGTGTTGTTCCTCAAAGTGGCTAACATAGAGCCCTGCCACCGAGGGAGCGAAGGCGCTCCCCATGGAGGTTCCATGGATTTGGAGGTACAAGTCCTCACCATAGGCAAAGAAGTTCTCTTTTAATGCTAGTTTACAGCATTCGAGGATGAAGTGTCTCGGTGTTTTAAATTGCCATTCTCTCGTGAATAATACATCCTCCAGGACTTGAATGGTGTCATCTTGGGGGAGACTCGTAAATAGAGCTTCCACATCTAGGCCCACAAGGAGCATTGTGTTTGAGTTAAAGGGCATTTTCTCAATTTGTACTAGAAGGTCACGCGTGTCCTTTAAGTATGCTGGTGTTTGTTGGACAAGCGGTTTGAGATATTCATCCGCAAATTTGGAAAGCGGTTCTAGTATTGATCCGATGCCCGAAACTATCGGACGGCCTGGTGGTGGGGTTCTGTTCTTATGCGTTTTCGGCAAAGAGTAAAAGTAGGGAGTGACGGGCTCTTTTGTCATCAGGTAGTCTGCCTCCCTGGGTGTAATCCAGCCTTTGGTCTCTGCTTCATTTACCATGATCGAAATGGTATTCCTGAGTCTTTCAGTTGGATCTGAATCAATCCTTTGATAAAACCTAGTATCAGATAGAAGGGCTAGGCATTGTAAGTTGTATCCATCTTTGCTCAAGATAACTGTGCCTCCCCCCTTATCCGCTGGCTTGATCACTATTTCATCATTAGTTTTCAAAGCCTCAAGGGCTAAGCGCTCTTTTTTACTCAGATTTTGGTAGGCTTTTTTATTTTTCATTTTGTCCACTCCATTTAGAAGTGCCTGCTCAAAGGTCTGTAATTCTGGGTGTACAGTCGAAGTCGGAGGGTTAAAGGTGGATTTCTTCCTCAAAGTGGTATCACCCTGTTCAATCATCCCAATATTGGTATCCTGATTGGAAAAGAAGGCCTTCAGCTTAAGTGTCCTACAAAATTCTGCTAGTTCGCTCTTCAATTTGAATGTGTCAAGTCGGGGGGTAGGCACAAATCCTAATCCTTTGTTGAGGATTTCAAACTGTTCATTTGGTAAACTAAAACCTGAGAGGTTCACTACGAGAGATTGGTTTTGCTGGTGGAGGGGTGGGATGCTGCCATACTGCGTGTCTGCACATTCCTCTGTTGGTCTTGCCATCTGAGTGATTTTTTCTTTCCTCTTGGTTGGTTTTGGCCTCTCGATAAAAAATGAGGTTCTTTTTGGGTAGTGTGCATATTATGCCCCATCTGTTGATCTCCCATTGGTGGCATTTGTTGCATACCAGGATTGAATGGATCCATCCATCCTCCATATGGAGGGACGAATGGCTAGTAGTATGGCATATTATAGCCATGAAAGAATGGTCTCTGCCATCTGTTTCCTCTCCTTGGGCGATTTTGTCTATAGTTGTTCCTGCCTCTCTTGGGGAAATATTCATCCGTACTGCTTAATGAGTTGTTTGAGGAGTTATTTGATTCATTGTCTGATCCTGTGTCCTGTGGGGAATACTCCTCAGCAGTATATGGGTGCATCTTCTCTTGGCTGAACTTTTTTAAGTCTTTACCAAGTTTATTCAATTTGCTCTGTGTGATAAATTCCCGAGTTTCCTCCATTTCTTTATTAATTTCATCCAACCTCTGTTTGTAGATTGCGGGATTGATGCCTTTCTTTAATTCTTTCTCACAATCTTCAATCTCTTTTAAGAGCCTGTCTGATAACCTTTTCGCGGTTTTAACAATAAGAACTAGATAATCAAGGGTGCATTTCCACGATATTGAGGACCAATCTCGTCGGAAAACTAGGTCACTCAGAAAAATTCGTGGGGCATTATTGACCCAAAGACCTCTTGGTGCTGCTTTGACTCTCAAGTATTCTGTCATAATAATACCGTGTATAGATGTTCTGATCTGTTCTCTTTTCTTCTCCGTCATCTTGTCCCAGTCATCTGCCTGTGCTAATGCTTCCGTGAGTTCAGTGTTTTGTAGGAGTGACTGACCTGCCAGGATTTCTTCTATGTCGTTGGCATCAAAACTCAAACCTAGGTTACCCTCCATTTAAAGTTTCTGGGGGGTATATATATATACAGATATATGTATATATTAGAATCCCGCTGCTGCACGCAGCTTATGTAACAATTAATCAATAGGGGGGATTAGGGATTGGGATATCTGTTTCATTCCCCAGGGTAAGTAGGTAATTTATCAAAAAGGAGAAACAGACACTTGTTACACATCAGACCAATGGTAAGGTAAGTTTTAGAGTAACCTCAAAAACCGTATGCTAATGTGGTTGTGCGGTATATCTGGTTCATCCGCCCCGCATATGGGTTGTTGGCAGTTATCATTGGTTACTCCAAAATAGTGATGTTGCCAGCCTCAGCCCGAGGCACCTCTGGTCTATAGTGCAGTGTCCAGAGAAGTGAGAAAAAGTGTGTCAAAATTAAATTCTCGAAAAAAGAAAATAAGGTTTAAAAACTGGAAAATCACCCTGAGTGATTTTTATTATTGGTGTGATTTCCAGGTTGATAAAAATAATTACGGTACTACTAAACTGATCGAGTTACTGGATCAAAGTAGTTGAAATTTACACAAACGTCGACATGTTTCAGCTCTGTCGGCCCTAGGGGTCTATAGAGCTTTCGTCAGGACTAACACATAAACAGACAATGGACTTTTTACTCACACCATTTGTGTTGTTTTTAGTAGTAACCTGTATAAATTCCAGGGATAAAGGCTCCTCCAGTTTCTGAAATAGAATGGGGAGAGTACATAGAGAAATACACACTTTTTTGAAACATCCTGATTCAGGTTGGCGCATTCAATTGAATAAAATTATTATTCATTCGTTCCAGAGACTTTACTCGATGGAAGGAGGGGTAACGGGGTTGAGTTTATTTACACTAGTGACATAGTTGTTAAGCTGGAGATTCTGTTAGTTTATTTCATGCGCTGGCACATGAAAGCGCTGATTTTAAATTATGTAAGCACTGGAAAAATAAATCACTAACTTTTACGCGCTGGCGTATAGAGGTGCGCAAGGGTAGATATTGATTTCCCTTGTAAGCGAGGGAGAAGGACTGATCGTAAACGCTGCGCGTTATCCTACCTTGCAACCGGAAGGCACTCGCTTGCATCGGGGGAAACCCACTGGACACAGAGCTGTGTTTGAAATGTATCGCATTAGTAGATGTTACTCGCGGTCACCTTACCGGGATTCAGTAGTTTTCACAGCCTCGCTCCGCCATTACCCGCGTGTGTTAGCAACCTCGTCTGGTGCTGACTCTGCCCCCGGAACTGGGAAACTCAGGCGGAGCAATCATTTTTAAAGGGGCAGGCGCTCAGAGCAGCGTATTCTGGGTGTATCAAACGGAGCTTCTTGTTTTTTATGTTTGGAAGCAAACTTTATTAGTGCATGAAGTTGTTGACATAGTTCATTAGTGTCCAATCAATGATGTATTCTGGAAATAATCGGTAAAGTCTGATTTTGCCGATACTTGTGAGTCAGTGTGCTTGTAGGTATTTTGAAACAACATCATTTGGCAAACTGGTGCCACAGAATTGAGTCATTGAGTCCGTTTTCGTAGGTTTTAAGGCGTTCCACCCACCTCTGTTCCTTCTCAAATAGTATTCTTTCACATCTCTGAGATTTTTCGTTGAGCATTTCAATTACTGTCCAGTGGATGTCATCGCAGGAGTGACCTGCTTGTACGAAATGGGAACACAATTTGGTGGTATTCTTTTTTAATCTAATATTGCTCCGATGTTCACCAATTCTTGTTTTTACTTTACGACATGTCATTCCGATATAATGCTTGTCACAAGGACAGCTTACCATGTAAATGACGTGTGTCGAATTACAGTTCGTGTGTTGACGCTGCTGCCAGAGGAGTGTGTCAGAAAGTTTTAATGTTTTGGATGCTGTTGTTGTTTTGCATGCTACGCATGACCCACACGGGTAATGTCCAGTTACAGGTGACATGGTTATATCTCTGGTTGGGACCGTTTTTGCTTTTCTTATCGGTCGGGTATGTACTAAGACATCCTTAATGTTTTTCGATCTTCGATTTGCGAACCTTGGTCTAGGCCAATTGAAAGATCCTGTGTGGAGGATGTGCCAGTTCTTATTTATCAGTTTCTTTACTTCATAGGAAGCCTGGCTGAATGTTGTAACGCAGGTAGTCAAATCTGGTGTTGATTCTTTTTGGAATGTTTGTAAAAGACACTCTCTCGGTTGATTACTTGCTCTTTTCTTACAGAGTCTAATTGTTTTCTCTGTGTAATCTCTCTGCCTCAGTCTGTCACTTAGTTCATTAGCTTGCATTCTGTAGTCGGCGTTGTTACTGCAGTTTCTCTTGAGGCGCAGGAACTGACTGTAGGGAAGATTATCCCTCAATGGTTTTGGATGGAAACTTTTATATGATAGGATACTGTTTTTGGCCGTTGGTTTTCTAAAGGTCTTTGTATGCAACACATTGTCTTTTGCAAATATGGTTATATCCAAGAAGTCAAGGTTGTTACTTGTAGCTGTGTGTGTAAATTTTAACCAGGGGTCAAGATTGTTGAGCCAGTTCATAAAAGTCTGTAGGTCCAGCTTTTTGTCCCAAATCATTATGATATCATCAATGTATCTCTTCCAGTATAATATACTGGAAGAGAACATGTTGGTATTACTTGATATGTGTTGTTCCTCAAAGTGGCTAACATAGAGCCCTGCCACCGAGGGAGCGAAGGCGCTCCCCATGGAGGTTCCATGGATTTGGAGGTACAAGTCCTCACCATAGGCAAAGAAGTTCTCTTTTAATGCTAGTTTACAGCATTCGAGGATGAAGTGTCTCTGTGTTTTAAATTGCCATTCTCTCGTGAATAATACATCCTCCAGGACTTGAATGGTGTCATCTTGGGGGAGACTCGTAAATAGAGCTTCCACATCTAGGCCCACAAGGAGCATTGTGTTTGAGTTAAAGGGCATTTTCTCAATTTGTACTAGAAGGTCACGCGTGTCCTTTAAGTATGCTGGTGTTTGTTGGACAAGCGGTTTGAGATATTCATCCGCAAATTTGGAAAGCGGTTCTAGTATTGATCCGATGCCCGAAACTATCGGACGGCCTGGTGGTGGGGTTCTGTTCTTATGCGTTTTCGGCAAAGAGTAAAAGTAGGGAGTGACGGGCTCTTTTGTCATCAGGTAGTCTGCCTCCCTGGGTGTAATCCAGCCTTTGGTCTCTGCTTCATTTACCATGATCGAAATGGTATTCCTGAGTCTTTCAGTTGGATCTGAATCAATCCTTTGATAAAACCTAGTATCAGATAGAAGGGCTAGGCATTGTAAGTTGTATCCATCTTTGCTCAAGATAACTGTGCCTCCCCTCTTATCCGCTGGCTTGATCACTATTTCATCATTAGTTTTCAAAGCCTCAAGGGCTAAGCGCTCTTTTTTACTCAGATTTTGGTAGGCTTTTTTATTTTTCATTTTGTCCACTCCATTTAGAAGTGCCTGCTCAAAGGTCTGTAATTCTGGGTGAAAACTAACTAAAATAATTTTCAGGTATTGGCTTTGGTATAGACGGTGTTTTAAGGTCTTTGTTCTTAGCTAGGCCAAGACAAGATGTTTGGTGTACAGTGTCATTTAAAAATAACATTTGTTCTGGTATCATGCAGGTTCTAAACAGTGCTTCTAAGCCTTGCACCTGCCAATCTTTTGTACCCCAAATTGTTTTCGTTTCAATATTATTTTTCCAATAATCAAAACCAAATGTCATCATTTTGTCATAAAATGCTTCTGAATATATCAATTTAGAATTTGTCGGCATTGTTTTCATTCCTGTTTTATCTAACAGTTTGTAATAAAACGTTTCTGCATTACTGGTGTTAAACCCCGAGAAGTATTTGAATTTCTCAAAAAATGCTTTAGAACTGCTTTTAGGTGGTGTAGAACAATGTTCCCATTGGTTATACATAAAAACATTTCTAGGCTGTGCAGATTTATGCAAGTAGTGATCCCCATAGTGGGTGTAACAGAATAACTGCTCATAACTAGATGAACCTTGTAAATAATCATGATCTGTGAATCTAGCTGACATTACTAAATCAGACATCATGTCATTAATACTGTTAAAGTCCCAATCATCAGAGAATGTACTAGGTGTCACAAAGTCACTTAAGGAAACCTTTAGTTGATGAGGATACTTCAGGATTTCGACCGGACCATAGATCTCATAGTCAGTTTTCTCCCATACTATCCCACCAGGTATTGGAATTGCTGTGACGTTTACTGTTGACAGTTCTCTTTTCTTCACGTGGAATGATCTGTGTGGTTTCAGGACTAGGTTGATGTTCTGACTTGCTGTGTCCATTCAATTGTGATGAACTTTCCTAAAATTAAAACTAAAATTAGGCATAGTAGTAGTATGAACACCCCTGAAATAATCCAATGCTCAATCAACGGCGAATCCAGATATAATTCTTTGATTTGTTGAAGGAGCCCTGTTGTATTTTCTTTAGAATACTTTTTTGTTTCTGGCATCACTTCGGGGTCGTTTTGATCTTCAGAGAAGTTGTCGAAGTTGATGAAATAACCAGAGGCAGTTCTGTCAATTGATGGGATTGTTCTTTCAATCTGTCTTTCGGTAGCATTTTCTGATGCCACATTAGTGTAGACTGGTGTTGTTTCTTGACAAACTGTTTCAATCTGTGTTTCAAGAGGCACGAGTTCCATGGCATTATTGCATAGTCCTTCATTGTGCACTGCAGGCTGATCGAATGTGATTAGTCTTTCAGTTTGAACCTCTTGGATTGTTGCAAGTTTGGGTATTCTGTTGTTTCTTGGGAGTCCACTGGGCCTACTGTTGATTATAGGCCACATGCTTGTGGTTTTACCAGATCGATAGACACGACTCTGTTCTCCTTTTTACCAGCAAGGGGCGGTAGCACAACTGATCTTGTTCCGGTGAATGCCAAGACAGGTACTGCTTTTCTGTAAGAAGGCCCAAATTCCTTCTTAACCGCGATCTTTTCTCTGACTAGATCCCCAATCTTTGGAATCCAGACAGGCCTTGCTGGGGCTGTTGCTGGTGGTGCCTCGTCAGTGGTACTTGGCTGTTGCTTTAACTTTATGTTGCTTAATGATTTTCTTGTTTCATTCAGTTCCTGTAAAACAGCCAAACGATCCTTTACATCAAAGTGCGTTGTTTCTTCTTGTACCACTGACATCTGACTATCGAGGTCCTGAACTCGCATTCTAATTCCGAACAATAGTTCGTATGGGCTGAAACCTTTTAGAGAATTTCTTGGCATGTTGTTAAGACTAGTCTGGACACTTATTAAATGTTTGACCCACCCAGCGCCTGAACCTAATACCTTCGTTGTTATAGATTGCTTTATGTCCCGGTTTTTTCTCTCTACCACACTATTCCCTTCCGGGGTATGACGGACAAGAATACCGCAACCCAATTCCCATGCTAGCCATGGCCTCCCTATAGGCTCGAGAGCTAAAAGCAGGACCCTGGTCAGAATGGAACGTGGTAATTGCGTATATGCCGATATGGACTCGCAAATCTTTTATAACCGTTCTAGCGTCAGCCGAGCGCTGGAGGCCTCATTATTTAAGTGCTTTTCGTCTTAACTGTGTACACTGGGACGCGCTTCTCTTCTTTGATTGCGCAGATAGACCGCCTTATGCTGTCTAGAAGGGATCCTGAAACTACACTGGCCTGTTCATTACTGCGATCTCTGTTGCAGTCTTCACAATTTTGAGCAAAACATTGAATATCTATACTCATTCCTGGCCACCAGTACTCTGATTGTAATTCTTTCAGAGAGGCTTTGATTGTTTGGTGTTTCAGACCCAACCCCATGTGTGCTTCCAGTAAAAGGAAGCCCCTCCTGCTCCTGTTTGGAATTACTCTGTCCCCCACTCCAGGGATTCGAGCAAAAGGAACGGAGTTTGCATCGATTATGTATGCATAATTGAGTGGATAGTTCACGGGTAGTGCTGCACAGTCGCCTTTTATGGTCGTTCTTACTGCCAGCATGGTTTCCCCGTCTATGTATTTATCTGTACGCTTTTTTGTGGCTACGGAAGCCGGTTTAGTTGCTTCCGCGGTGGCTGTATTAGCCAATGAATTCCCTGCAACGTGAACGCCATCACGTTGAAGACTCTGTGCGTGAATCACGTGAGTCTTTTGTAGTTCTTTGTGTAAAAGAGCTACCTGTTTCCAGAGCATTTTATGCTTTATTGTGGCACCTGTGTCATCTTTGTAGTCGTTTTCGATTCAACTCTGCAGCTTATTGTTGTAAGAGTTGACGCAAAAATGAGAATCGCACACAATAAGTGTCGGGAATTCACGTTCTGCATTTTCGAGCGCCATCTTTAAAGATCTGATTTCAGTTCTCTGAACCGAACAGTTTCTTACAGATTCAGTTTTTGTTACTTTCGGTCTGAATTTACCGCACAGCCAACGACCTTTAATAATCGCACATGCTGCATCGTAGGATTTTCTCTCTACGTTGAAATGCTGTACAAAGCTATCTGTATATATTATACAGGCGTATTGTGGGAGAGGTAGAATTTCGATTGGCAGAGGATATTCTTCTTCATATTCTAAATCATTCAGTTCTTTGTATTGCGGGGCGAAATAGTATTTCACATCTTCCGCTCCTAGAGAATCTATACACTGTATCCATTTCGGATCCAGTGACACTGTAGGCAGGTTTACTGGGCTGAATAGCGCTTCGAAGGCGGATTCTGCTGTAAGGATATTAATCCTTTTGCCGTGTGCTAGTTCTCGTTCATTTGCTAATGCGATTTGCACTGCGTTCACAGTTCTTTCTGTGTGACTGAATGTTTTTTCTGCTTGTGTGTACAAGTGAGATTTAATTGAAATTGGTACCTTTTCTCCCTCATTAGAGGTGAGGTACGTGAATCTGCATCTTCCTGGGATGACTCGGATTACAAGATCGATCGTGTTGTCACGTTTATCTAATTTTGTTTTTGCTAACATGTCTGTTTGCAGTGATCTCAAAATTTCTGTGTGTTTTTGAGTCCAATTGATTTGTTTAAAATCAGGTTTAATTAGTTCGTAGAGAGGTTTAACCCTCTCTGCGTAATTTAGAATGTAAGTTCTTCCGAAATTCAGAAAACCTAGAATGGATTGTACATTCTTCAGCGTTTTTGGAGCTTGGAGTACAGCGCACTTCTCTAAGAAGTTGTCCGCTAGGCTTTTCCCTTCACTTGATAATTCGTACCCTAAGAACAGTACTGTCAGATGGGCAATTCGGGACTTTTTAAAGTTGAATTTGTAACCCTCTGCTGCGAACCCAAGTATAATGGTGTTCACTCTTTTCAAGTGAGTATCCAAGTCGTCATCTGTGAGATAAATATCATCTACGTAAGATAATGCCTCATCATCATAGATTTGTAGTAACTCTGTTACCCTAGCTGAGAATAGTCCTGGGCTGTTCTTGAACCCCTGTGGGAGTCGACAGAATTTTTTCTGCGACCCAAATGCAGAGAAAGCGGTCAAATATCTGCTTTCTGGTGCAATGTTTTGACAAAAGAAACCATTAGATATGTCTAATGTCGTTTTGTATTTTTTCCTAACTATGTTATTCATTAGGGCTGCACTATGCGAGTTTTGTACTGCAAAAGTTTTGCAACATGTATTAAGATGTCTGTAGTCCAAAACTAGACGATATGAATTGTCTGGCTTGGAGACAGGAAACAAAGGATTGTTCATTTGAGAGGTGCATGTTTCAATCACCCCCTGGTACTCAAGTTGATCTAAGATCTCCCTGACCTGTTTTTTAGCTTCTTGCTTTATGGGATACTGCCGTTGGGCAGTTGGTTCACTTTTTAGTTGGATTTTGTGAGGAGGTGAATCCTCATCCCATCCTACATGATTTTTATACAATGCAGGTGCCTGGGCTACTGCCCATTTCCTTGCATAGGTATATTTTTTGTGAATCGGAATGTGATTCGAGAAGGCAGGCATAATCACTTCTTCGCCACGAGGGCACTCCCTGACAAACTCTGGGGGCCAATCTTTTTCAGCTAACAGAATATCATAGCCTTTTGAGAGCTTATCCCAAAATAGACCCTTAATTTTCCTAGTCTTATCACCCTCCATACGCAATGTTATTTCGTATATTTTATGGGGCTCGCTAAGTCTGGCGTCGGCAGTTTCAACCTGAATGAATTCATTTGTGTCCACTGTCTCCAGATGACTCATCAAGATCTTGCGCGCTATTCTGATTTCTGCTGCACTGTCCAACATTGTCAATGCCCACTCCCCGTTTTTCAACTGTGTCCTCAGTATTCTCGGCATGGTTGATTACTCTAATACTGGCTACCTTCTTTTTCTGAAATTGAGATTTTTTACTCTGAGCAGGTTCCTTATCTTTGGACTTGGTGTGCTCTCCTGTGTCTGACCGTCCTCTTCTTTCCGAATTCTGTGGAAGAGATCGAGAGGGACGTGTATCAATACTTTGATATCTATCAGGTTTTTTCAGATTATCCCTATTTCTAAGGTTATATCTTTTCTCAGAGGGCTCCCGCTGGGGAGACTGGCGTTCTCGAGTCGGAGTTCTTTCCCTCCGTCGAGGAGACCTTCCTCTGGACTGGAAAACTTTTTCCTTGGGAGTGGATTGTTTATTTCCATCCCAGCTCTTTTTAGGAGTGTTTAAATTATTTTTAATAAATAATTTTTCAGGATTTTCGAGCAGTTGGGGCTTTACTGGTTTCCCACCCAAGCTGTCTCTACCTAATTCTTCATAGCATTTTTCTATGATTTTTGCAAGTTCAACAGGATCTTTTATATCTGTTTCCTTCAACTTCTGGCGGATCGCCACAGATGCTGCTTCTCCTCTAATGTTGGCTAATAATATAGCCGAGACCTGCTTGAAGTCTTTCAGTAATTTCATACCTAGATTTAAAGCGGGCTCTGGACCGAATTCATTTTGAATCTGTTTTAGCACTTCTGGTATTACCGCCATAGACGGAACACCGTGTGTTTTTGTGTAAATGGAAGCAAAGACTGTACCCCAAGTGTCACAGTCCTCCACGTGTGGTGCGATTCCCATAGGAAGGCAGATGGTCAAGATTCTGTGTTTCTCAATAGGGGTAGTATCAGGAAATACTGCCTCTATTTGAGTGATTTTCTGTGCTAACCAGAAAGGAATTTGTTCCCGTTTTACGGGTGTTTTACCAAGACATGACTGTATGTTCTGTGGTGTAATTTTATTTGTGTTCCCCTGATGAGGGGTCAGCTGTGGTGTATTAACAGCTGGCTGGACTGTTGGAGTCCGCAGTACATATTGGACTAATTGCCTATGTATTTTTATTAATGTGTTTAGCTGTACTAACAGCTCTTCTCTAGACATTTTTACAATGTCCGGATGTGGTGTGTAGCTGGCTAGAACCGGCCACGTTGCTCCTGGTCTACCTAGTGGACCGAGCCTAGTTATGTGATCATTGTGTTTTAGGGCGCCATTAAACCAGAGCAGGTGCTCTTGAAATTTAAGTGGCATTTCAATCTCCTCGAAAGGAGCGTACTCTTCCGGAGGTTTCTCTATTTTGTAATAGTGAAACTCTTTTGTTATTGCGTTTACCGCTGGAAAGTTTATCCATGAATAGAATACCTCTGTCTGCCGATATTCGTGAGCCTCTATCACGAAAACTACTGTACCACCTAGAGGTGTCAGTCCGTTTTCTATAAGTTTTAAAGTTATAGATCTTCTTAAGTGTGCCGGGATGATAATAGCACCCGGGTCTGTGTATTCGGGACCCTGCTGAGTCGCATCTACTGCGGCCCCATTGGTTCCGTTATTTTGTACTGACATTCTATAAATGCAGTTTTTGCAGAGTAGGTCTCCAAGGAGACAAAGATTAGGTGCACAATATTTTGGAACACTGTATCCTTCAACGTTGAATAAACCAGAGCTTTACATAGGAATCTCTTCCTACTAAGGTCGGGCGGATTTTAACCTTTCACCCACTCCAGACGTCTATTGGAGTATTTACGGGAGAAAGGGGTGTGAAATATGCACGACTGAGTTACTCTAAAAGTCTTGCGTTAGTTTATCGCCTTACCAAACGTTAGGGCGCCATGTAGTGTAGTTCCTAGTTTCCCACTAGGCCCTGCGCATTGGAATAACATAAACAGTAGTATCGACGTGGAACTGCTTATATTCCAGGCCTCCACTGACTATGCTAAACTTAATTGGGTTGTGTTACCAACTAGCTCAGAGGTCACTGGAAACTTTCTTCTCTGCATAGGAAGTGATCAGCTTCCTTGGCACAGACAAGAAGGGATTCAGCTTTCCAACAACCGTGCAACATGACAACTTTGCTCCTCAGATCAAGAGTCAATCTCTAGGGTCATGTGAAACAATAGACCGGTATTTCACTCAGTCAGTCTAGTGCAGTTTACTTTCACGAGATGTAGAGAATAGAGAGACGGGCGTTTGTCAATAAAGGTTAACATTTATTGAACAGTCTTTCTTCTCGTACAAGAAAAATGTATTGCCACAATTGCAATAATTGTTATTATAAAAAGTACGTACAGTAAGATAAGTATTGCGAAATAGAACTGTAAAAGCATTGATATGGTTTCTTAGCCATACAATGGTTTAAAAGTAATTAAACATATATACAGTCATATATACATTAGGCTAACATACTCAACTGGTGCTTCTAACTAATCCTACCCCAGTGTGCCTGACCTAAGCCTAACACGTGAAAGGGGAGTAAGTAAGTAGCTTTAAGTTAAGTTGGTTTTGCCAAGGTTTGTTTCAAGAATTCTCGTCTAAGGGTTTAGTCAACACCATACCCCTGAATAGAATGATGGAGGATTGGTATCTTCTTCAGGGGTCTCTCTCGATATCCCAGTCACCCGCGAAGGTAGACCGGAAACGCCGGAGCTGGATTTCTCTGCACGAGAAAGGCAGCGGGTCTCTTCAGCGCGTCGAGGAAGGAGGGGGGACAGCGTCCGAGGGCAGCTGGAATCTGCTGGATGTCTTCGCAGAGGGACGGCTGTTCAGCTCCTTAATAATGGTATCAGCAGCTTCACCACCACAGGGACAGCAGGCTGCAGCGACAGAGTGCTAGATTTACCAACACGGGGTCTTGCAGGCAGCTGGCATCAGCAACAGTAGCTCGCATTGCTTAAGGCAACGTTGGTAATATTTATACCTGACAGGTGCCGGGTTTGACGCAAGTTTGCTGGACATAAGACGTCAATTAAAGATGTCACTAGGAAGTGATAGTTATCAGTTGCTCATTAGAGTTCCATTACTAATCAAAACATAGCAAGCGGGGATTTCCAGGTTTGCTGAGTTTTTATCTTGTTGAAGAACTCGGAGTGTTATCTAGGAATATCAGATAGTGACTACTGCTCCGTCATTGCACTAATTGGTCGCAAAGGAAGTGGCAGAGAGAACTATGCTGGAATGTGGCTCTGTTCGTGTGAGGCCAGAGATGACTTTTCAGAAAATCGCACTTGAACGGTTATGCCAATATAGGGAATAACTGGAGTTATAGCCGAATAGGGGCATAAGGTCACAGTATCAATCAGGAACCTAGATAAACACGCAACAGAATTGGGATGCACAGCAAAAGAGATTAATTGATAGAGAAATTAATTACCCCAGGTGACCATTACCATATGTGAAACCAGGAGTCTCTCCGGTAGACAGTTACCATGTGAAGTTCCTTAACTGGGCACATAGCTTCAGGGATGTAATAGTGAAGTATTTTACTTTTGTGGCAATAGCTTTATAGAGTTTCAAATTATAGTGAAGTGTCATTTTGCCATTATGGTTGTCTTTCAGAAGATTTTTTGTTCAGTTTGAAAGACTTGCTGCTAAGCTGTAATAATCAAATTGTTACTCAAGTTAGAGGTTAGTTGAGTTTAGATGTTTATAATATCTAATTTCATCCATGATCTAACAGTTGTTTGTGGTGTAGACGTTATTGGAGTAGAACCGCTGTCACTTTAGGGCTGGCTATAACTAGATCTGTCCATTTAATGTGAAATTTATCGGTCTCTGTGATGAGGTTTAGAGCAAATTCTGCATCAAGTGGGTAGGACTGGAGGAGATCATCTGTGCTAGATTCCACGACTCCTGGCTGGAGGCAGGTACTTGGTTATTGATAATTCGGGTTTGCCAAACGACGTATTGAAGTCTCCAAGTATTCATTAGTCGTGTTGTTTTAAAGTGATGTCTGAGACAGACTAGAAACAGCTCAGCAAATGCAGGATTGGATGGTGGAGGTTCACAGACAAAGAGAAATGAGGATCTGAAGCATGGGCAAGGGAACACTGGAGGAGCAAAGGCTGGCATTCTAGCACAGTATCATCTATGATCGACCTTGTAGGTAGAGTTTTGGTTGGTGAATGCAAGGCATTCTCACCAGATGTTTGTAGCCTGTAAGGACGAATTTATGTAGGGTTGACGCCTTATTATCACTTAGAACAGGTTCCAGTGATAAGAAGGATCTTGGGAGTAGAGTCGGAGATCAGATCATAGATATTCAATAATTCTTGCTTGCTGATTTTCAATTTAGGAGACCGGAAAGTCAGTGAGTGGGCTTCGAAGTTTGGAGGGAGTTAGTAGGTAGTTGGTTAGTTGGGAGGAGATGAGAGTTGGACTGGGGAGTCCTTCTTGAAATCAAGTTGGGACACTACAGGGCTGATCGGAAGAAGAGAAGCAGTAGAGGAGTGAAGCAAGAGGTAGAAGTAAGTGTGTTAGAGGGGGATTGAGAATGCGGAAGCAAGCACCGAAGGGTGCTATATCGTGAAATAAATGGAGACGAGGAGAAGGAGAGTATTAGTGTAGAAGGGAAACATGGCCGAGGTGCACACGAGGATGGAAAAGACAGAACGGGCTGTATAAGAGGGTGGGTGGCTTACTTGAGAAGGGTGAAAGTTTGAGGGGGAAGAAGATTCACTGGTACAAGCATAAAGAAAGCCACAAGCATGGAAGCAGGGTTGAGGGAAGGAGGAAGTAGGTGAAGCTAGAGAGGGGTTAAAAGGATGAAGGTGAGAGAAGGCAGTCGGAAAAGGGACATGAACATGTAAAAGCAAGGCGTTAGCAGCAAGATAATGAAAGATTATGGAATGTGGAGAGAAAAGTAAGAAGAAAGTGAGGGAGTAGAAGGAGAGCAGGGGGATTAGTGAAGGATAGATAGTGGGAGTAAGTATGAACCAAAAGTGGTAGGATTAACGAGAACAGGGAATAACCCGCTGTCTTGATTGTAGTTGTGTCTAAAAGGTTTCGATTGCCCTTTTGATGAAGAGTGTTTGACCATAGGCAGGAGAGACAAGGTCTTCAGTTAGTATTATTATTAGGTGAGTCCAGCATAGTTGTTCCTGATAGAGGTATTATTTAACTGTGTTGCTGAGGAAGCTAAGCTGTTAGAGCTATTAGGAAAGTTTGTGTGGCTGTGCATTTCAGGTTGTGCATTTTGGAGATGTGGAGATTAGATCTGGGGCAGGTGAAGCTCAGTTACCAGGAGCACTTAGATATTTTTCTTCTTCACAAAACTTTTTATTGGCGTTGATAAAATTAAAAGGGTATTTTTTTTTGATTTGCATTCATATGTTAGATTCTAGTACAACCCAAGCACACCGCATGACATTTAGTTGCTTCCCTGATTCTCCCAGTTGCACCACAAACATGGCAGACCCCTTTACAGCACCAACCAGCCCAAACAGAATAGTAGTCCCTCGTGTTCTCAGAAAGAAAGTATCTAATTTCTCATTAACAAAGGCTGTTTAGGACAGGGTTCAACAAGAATCCCTAGGTCGAGACCACAGTTCACCCCAAATTGTGCTGTGCTTCTGGGGGCATCCCAATGTATATAGGTCTATCCATACTCAAACAATGGCCCAATTAATTCCTCCACCGAAGGGGGCTCAGCCACTTTCCAGGACTTGGCTATGTCTTGTTTTGTAGACCAGGCCAAGCCAAAGACATTTCTCTTCTATCTATTGCTTGCTATGTCGTCTGTGATGTGCAGCAGCACCATTTGGGGGTTCCTAAAGAGACTGGTGCGGTAGTAGATTATGTCCCAGTGGAGATCAAATGAAACAGATAAATCAATAGGACGCATTTGTCAATAGTATCCACTCAAAGTCAGACACCACCATATATTCTTTCCATACAATGGATATGCTTTAATTGCATCATAATATCTCAATTAATCCATTAATAAAGTAAAAGACAAATCCTCAATGGATATATACTTTAAGGAACAGGTGCATAGAGGAGTGAGGTGATGGGTGTAAAGGAAGGATTGTGGAAAAGGACAGTGGTGTGTGCATATATACATCAATACGATAATTGCAAACTATCCTGACAGTGTTATTGTCCAATCACTGAATGTAAAATCATAACATAAATACAGATAAACATTCTCTGTCGTATATGCTTGACAAAAATACGGAGGTGTCTACTTTTCGACCCCTAAACGGAACCGCCAATTTCACGCACTGTGGCCAGGGTCTTCATCAGGACAAACGTGAGGGTGGGGGGTGGCACTAGTAGAAACAGCTTGATTCCTTCAGGCTGTATTTAGGAACGGCTAGGCTCGTGGGCTAACAGACTTCTTTGTGATGATCACTGAATATCACAGATTGTAAAAGATAGTCCAAGTGATCTGCTGCGCCACCAGACTCAGGCAGCCATTCACTTTGTAGTAAGGGCACTACTACGTTTCAATATAGAACATGCATGTACACTTATGTCACATGCATGTCTAAAAATGCTTAAAACCCTGCTTGCATGAATTGTGTTTGGATGCGGTCACATGTATGTGTGACACTGAGTGCCATGCCACCACCATGATGAAAGGAGAAATGCTAAACTCCATTAAGATGAATCATGTTTGTGTTATGTCCTTGTTTTTTTTCCTACAGGTACGTTCTAGCAGTGGACCCTTAATATACGGTCTGTCCACAGCATGCATAGCACACCTTAGAGCGTGTGCTAAAAATGCAAATACAAGTGCTATAATTTTTACCACTCACATTTCCACCTTTTTATCACCACTTGCACATTATTTGGGTCCTAAAGAAAGCCTTACAATTTTTTTTTATATAAGGCTGAAACATGTAGACCAAAAGGATAATTAAGACCAAATCTCTAGTCTTAATACATCATCCGTTTTCTGTTTTAAATATACCCTGGGCCGCTTGGAATAAATAAAAATCAGTAAGAATACTCCGAGGTATTTTTAACTCACACCACTTTAACACACTCCGAAAACGAAAAAACCTGCTCCACGGTAACCAGGTGTCGCAGCACAGCTGGGTAGCATTCGGCTACTCAGCTAGGAACCCGATGATGAAGCATGACACCAACTAGGTTGGTGTGTGAGGTTTCTTATAACAAACCTTAGTGTGCCTGGCACTACAGCATTATACAGCTATCTAGCTTGGGTCTTCCAAGTTGCTTTGATAGTAAACCCAATATAACCATAATTATGCAGCAAACGCTGAACCACAGAATCGTCTAAAACTACATACCCTCATCATTGTTTTATTAACAATTTATATTGAAAGGTAAGCAAAGCCTGAAAATTATAATTTCTGCCATTTCCCATTGTTAGCTGTACTTTGAAGAAAATAGCTTTTTCTAGATATCTGCCTCAAAATTAACATGTAATATTAAAACACGTGGGGCCATATTTATCAAACTTTCATGCAATGCGTATTCCTGTCTTCTGCCTGCGCTGGCGCACAAATAGCTGCCTAGTACCAATTCAGGCACCCTTGGGTCATAGTGAAAGGGTGCTTGTTTTATAGGCAGGATTGTTTTTGTACACGAAGGAACACCTTCCTGCAGAAAAACAATATTCAGAGGCATTTGCCTTTTTCTACGTGTGTGCAGCAGAATGCAGCACATCTAGAAAGCGGAAAAACAAGGAGAAATTCCCCGGTCTACCACTAATGGTATATTTGAGAACGCACCGAAATCCATGGGTGGATGCTTGAGAACATCCATGTTCCACCAATGGAACGCCTCCCCAGGGCAGAGTAATGCCAGACAGCGATTTGCTCTGCCTTGCGTTACTTCACATTTATCAGGCCACGCAAGGTGGCCTTGCATTGCTTGATCAATATCACCTAGGTTTTGTGACGCCCTTGCAGAAGGGCGATGCATAACCTTTGCTGAATCTGGCCCATAGTGTGTACCATGTATAATAAGGTCCCATATGCCATCTCAGTATTCTAGTGACATTTGCAAACCACTCAGTCTTTGGCCTGGTTATTTATGATGTCACGAGGAACCCTTGATGGCAACATTGGGCTTTGTTACACAGTTACCCGATATATTCTCTCTGTGTATATGCATGTGAATGTGTGTGTATGTGTGTGTGTATGAATATATATATATATATATATATATATATATATATATATATATATATATATATATATATTACTTACTACCTACTGGCGGTCGCCAGTAGGTAGTTATAGTTAGGACCTATCTACCATAGGAAATCCGTAACATTCTATTGGGAATAACTTTGGCGCCGGTTGAGGAATTTGCGTGTAATTTTCCAAACTTTTGGCCAGCTCCGCTCCGCTCCTTCCCTGAAAGTTTCGGGGGGATTCGTGGAGTGGGGGCTGAGAAAAAAGGGGGGTCCCAAAACGTGTTTTGCCCATGCAATTTTCCATAGGACGTTCTGACACGGCTACAGCCCGAACCGCTGAACGGAATTACGCCAAACTTTGCAAAATTGTAGGGACTGCTACGCAGATGTGCCTTTGCTATATTTGGTGAAATTTGCTCCGGTGTTTTGTTTTTAAAATTAACTTCAAAAACACATATATATCTATAGGCGCGCTCCAAGCGCTCACCGGTACGCGTACCGGGGAGCACACCCGGCACTACGGGAGCGCGCGAGCGGAAAGCTGATTGGCTGTTGGATGTCTGTCAACATTCTAAACAGTCCGGAGAGTCCGCCATCTTGTGTCTGGGTAGAATCGAGACACAAGAGGAGAAAATAAAAAGGGGGACATGTTTAAAAGGGGGCAGGGTACACACCCCCTGACCCCCTAGGTTTGCTGAGGGGGGCCTAGAAGGACCCTGAAGGACCCAAAAATTTTTTTTGGGGCAATTTTCGCGGGGTAAGCGCTGGGTGCGTTCCCATGTACGCTCACCGGTACGCGCACCCTGAGCGCACAACAGGGTAAAACAGTGAAAGAAAATAGTTTTAAATAAGAATTTGGATTGCTTAGAGGTAGGGTAACTCGAAAAAGAGCTGTTGTGTTATGTGGGTGATTTAAGTACCTACAAGTAGGTACCGATGCAGAGTCTAAAATTCAAGAGAAAGACTCTGTTCTCCTCATCTGAGAAATGTACATCGTCTCATCTGTAGATATCTTGCATGTTGTAATGCAAGTTATTGCGGTATATTGAACTCATACCATAGTCTCTCAGGAAAGCAGAAACAGATCCTTTTGGGGACCCCCTGAGAAGGTCTAGGGGGTGAGGGGCACTCTACCCTGCTCCCTTTTCACGTTTTGAAGTATTATATTTCACTCTCTTCTGTAACTACACAAAATGGCGGCGATAGGGTGAATCAGAGACAGACAGTGAGAGAAAGGAGGCAGGAGATGAAGAAGAGATGTCAAATATACATTGGAAAAAATACAGTGGGAGAAGGGAAGTAAATATGAGTAAACTTACTATGTTACTGAAGTAAGCCCACACAACCACAAATGATGGGTCAGATCTTATTTATTAGCCATTAGTCACAAGAGCTCCCAGGAACTGACAACCAGGAATCCTAGAAACAGTATTCAAAGCCCAACATTCTGTATCCATAGAAATGATCATGACATAGTAATGTTCTGATATAAAATAGACATAAAAGATGAAACTAGATTACTACAATATTTCCCTTCTTTCACAAAACTCAAACCTAAACATTTTATAATGAATGAAAAGAAACTTAAGAGAACACACTATAATAATAACATAGGAAAAAAGAAAAGAATAAAACATTATAAAGAAAAGAAGAATAATCATACATTCCCAAAAGAGAAACAAGAATCAGAAAATTGCCAAAAGAATACATGAGATTGCAAAGCAGATATCAACATTGCATTTAGAAAACACTAGAATTCTAAAGTTACAAGTCCATGCGTTTAGGAGTAACCCTAATCCTACTGCTCCTCCTAGGAGGAACATAAACCAACTTAGAATCATTTTTACCAGCAATTTCAACTTCAGTATTTTTCCCTCTAGTAGCACATCCCAGCTGAAAAACAACCTTCTGAGGCAGTTTATACACACGAGCAAGATTCCACCAGTTTTTGCCGTTAACTCTCACTGCAAATTTCGTAACAGCATCAACTTGAACTGGTGAACCAAATTTAGATAAACCTTTAGATACATTATGTGGTGACTTGATTTTAACCCAGTCACCTACCTTTATGTTGGACACAAAATCTTCTCCTCCTTGATGCTTATTTACATTAATATCAGTTTGAGATTGATTATTTGTCAAAACACACTCCTGTGTTGACTTATTCTGCAAGAATGAACCCCATTTTCTCATCCAAGCCGGACACAGTTGGAATGAAGCTTCTCTTCCTCTTAAAAGCTTGAACGGACTTGAACCAGTAGTTGCATTTGAAGTCGTTCTATGTGCCCATAACATACTCTGGACAGCCTCCTTAATATTAAAACCAGAAGACACTGCCCATTGTATACACTCCACCAAAATTTGGTTATTCCTCTCAATAAAACCATTTGCTTGAGGATGATAAAGGGCCACCCTCTTGTGAACAATACCCGATTGAGACAAGAAGATAGACATTTCTTTTGAAGTAAACTGAACTCCATTATCCGAAACAATCTCTTTCGGAAACCCCTCCCTTGCAAATAGACTTTGAAAGAATTTGATAACCTCATTAGAATTAGGATCAGTCATGAAATGGACCTCCCACCATTTGCTAAAGTAATCAGCCACAACCAATGCAAATTTACATTTGTTAGGTAAGATGTTGAATGGACCCACAAAATCCACTGCCAATTTCAACCATGGACCATCTGGCAACACCACATGTTGAATCGGAGGAGAAACAATCTTGACTACTTTGTCACTTGAATTGCAGATAACACAATCCTCCACCACAGAAGTAATCTGTTGGTCCATGGAGGGCCACCAATAAAAATTACGAATTCTTTTCTTTGTGTTAGTTTGCCCTAAATGTCCTTCATGTCCAACATTAATTATAGCTGATCTTAATTTCTCTGGTGGTACACATTTCTCACCCCTCATAATCATACTGCCTCCTTCAACAGTTAACTCATCACCAACTTTTGCAAAGGGATGAAATTCTTTTTCCAGTAAATTTTCTTTAGGCCAACCAGTGATAATGTAGTGCTTGACTCTCTTCAAAACATTATCTTGCTCCATAGCAGCAAACCATTCTTTCTCAGAGAAACAGCCAACTAAACATGCATCCACAGCAGCAATCAAACAATCTTCATCTATGTTTTCTTTAAAATCATTTTTAGACATAGGTACTGGGAACCTTGACAAAAAATCTGCACGAGTATTCTTTCCACCTGGTATGTGGGCAACTTGAAAGCTATACTGTAAAAGTTTGCTACTAAGCCTTGCTATACGCGGTGTATGATCTTTTACAACCTTCCCTTGCAGAATGGGAATCAAAGGTTTATGATCCGTGAGAAGGTTAAAATTCCTACCCCACAAAAAACATTTACACCTCTCAATTGCCCAACAACATGCCAAAAGTTCATGCTCAATTACTGAATAATTCTTTTCACTAGGTCTCAAAGCCCGTGACGCAAAACCAACAGTAAATTCCTTCCCATCTTTCACTTGTGAAATCATACCACCTAGACCATACAAACTTGCATCAACTGACACAGTACATTTAATATTAGGCTCAAATGGTGTTAATATGTTACATGATCCCAATTCTTTTTTCAAGTTTTTGAACTCTCTTTCACACATGTCATCCCAATTAAAAATTGCCCTTTTTTTTAGCAAAACTCTCATGTGAGCAGTCTTCATAGAGAAACTGGGAATAAATTCGGAATACAATTTGCACATTCCCAGAAAAGAGGAAACCATATCTTTTGTAGTGGGACTAGGAGCATCTACAATTGCTTGAATCAAACCTTCCCTTGGAACAATACCTGCTCCCGGAATCTGATGTCCTAAATACTCAATTGATTGTACACCAAAAATGCATTTTAACTTATTTGCCACAATGCCATTCTGCTCAAGCCTCTCTAACACTTTAGACACATTACAATCATGTTGAACTTTGGTTTTGCCAGCTACCAAAATATCATCTTGGTAAACAACAGTCTCCATAACACCTTGCAAAACTTTCTCCATAACTCGTTGAAAGACTGAAGCAGCACTAGCCAAGCCAAATGGCATTCTCCTAAATTGAAATGTCCCAATAGGCGATACAAAAGCTGTAATGTGTTTACAAGTAGGATCTAATTGCACTTGGTGATAAGCTTAAGCTAGATCAATTTTAGTAAAATATCTAGCCCCCGCAAACTTAGAAAGAATATCGTCTATGCGAGGCAAAGGATGAGAATCTATCCAAATTTCACTATTTACACTGCGAAGATCAATACAGACTCTCAAACTACCATTGGGTTTGCGTCTGACAACCAAGGGAGACAACCAAAGCGATGATTCAATGGGTTCAATAGCTCCAGATTCACACATTTTCCTGAGCTCATTAGCCAAATCATCCCTGGCACTATGAGGTACCGTTCGTAATTTATGTTTGACAGGGATTGCATCTTCTTTTAACCTTATCAAATGTTTGAAACCTGAAATGAATCCTAAACCATCCCCAAACACCTTTGGGAACCTATCAAACCATGAACTAGATGTATCCTCTAACTCAAAATCCTCAACTACTGAAACTTGATCTTTCGTACCAGGTCTAAGTTCCATTTTGAATAACCCTTGATGGTACCAACCAAGGATATTGAGTCCTTTTTTAGCTACATAGACCTTACCTTCAATAGTTCTGTGTCTAAACACTAGAGTAGCCTCAAAGAATCCTGATAACTCTATTCGCCTTCCCTCATAAGAGAGCGGTCTTCTGTCAGGTGGATAAAGTGACCTTTCCTTCCATGTCTTTTCAAATAGCTCATCAGTTATCATCGTTATACGTGCCCCTGAATCAACCAATAGATCTAAAGGTTTATTGTCCACCAAAACTTCTACAATAGGGTCTTCACAATCTTCACTTTCATCCTTCACAACCACCACCAAGTCTGATAATGAGCTCACCACTTCCCCATCATCTTGTGTTTTTTCCCTATAAACTGTATTCACAGTGTTCTTTGAATTACAAAATTTTGCAAAATGCCCTTGTTTACCACACTTATGGCAAGACGCATTCTTAGCTGGGCACATTTTTGCATTCGGAAAATGTTCAGCAAACCCACACTTTGTACACACATTCCTTTGTTTGATTTTGTTTTGAAAAGATTTAGTACCTTTTGAGTCAGTATTCCCTTTATAGTCTAGTTTAAAAGGCACCTTTGCTTGAGATTTTGTGCTTTTCTGATTTCCTGACTCTTTTACAACATTAACAGAAGACTCTCTTTCTGGTTTCAACTCTTTTTTAGCTTTCTGTGAAAGTTCAATACTTTTTACAATTGATATAGTCTCATCCAATGATGGATTTTTAAGTGTTAATAACTTCTCTTGAACGTTCCCACAATTAGTATGAACAACAATCCGATCCCTTATTAATTGTTCAGTAAATTGTTCAAATTCACACTCTGGCGCTAGAATTCTTAAAGCTGCGACATAAGCAATTATGCTTTCACTATCCTCTTGTTTTCTAGTAAAAAACGTATGTCTTGCGACAACCAAACTACTTTCAACATCAAATTGTTTCTGTAAACTCCTAACTATTTTTTCAAACTCATCTAGTTCCTCCCCATTTTCACCTAACTGCGTTGCAGGCAAATGTTCTAACACTGCTTGCCCTTCGAATCCAAGATTATGTTCTAGAATAAAACCTTTTCTTTGTGCACTAAATCTGCTGCCACCAATTGCCCCTAAATACTTTTCAAAGGCTCTAAACCATACTTTCCATTTCACAGGAGGGTCACCTGGGAGCTGCAAAATGGAGGAGGGCTTGTACATTCTGCATATTTTCGGTTTAAATATTACATTGCAAATATGTAGTTGTTTAAAACCAACTGCTGTAAAACAATACAATGGAAAAAAATATATAAATAAATAATTCAAATGTAAATGCAAATTTACCAAATGTACAGTAGTAATAACATATAAGCAAAGATTAAGGCACAGCAAATCATACAAAAAGTGAAATTATACTTTCCCTCCAGAAATGTCAATGTGCCGCAGATCCATTAGATGGCACTGTTACCAAGAGAAATATCAAGCTGTATTTTGTCTTATAAATGCTTCGTTGTTGATTTTAAAGTTACTGTAGATGCGACATTGTCAAGCAGATTATGTTTTAGACGTGAGTTAATATTAAATATTTACCACACAGACGGAGTAGAGTTATCACTCTTTCCAAACTGAACCCTTTGTACTGAGGAGCACGATGAGAAACGTCTTGATTCAGTGAAAGACAGGTGATTCCAGCAACTAAGCAACGGAAGAAAACGTGTGACGTTGTCAAATCACGTCCTGTCTCCACTGTTCCACTGACGTTGCTTCAGTCAGACAGAAACAATCACCAATACCCGCTGAAGATTCCACAACGTCATCATTTGCTCTACAGCAGAAGAATGAACAGCTCTCCCGTTGATGAAAAACCATTGGGCAGCTAAAGGACGTCTAACTGCTTATTCAAGCGAGATACGTTAAAAGTACAATGTTAATCTTGCGCTTTCGATGAGAACCAGCAAAATATATTTTAAAACATAGATAATATAATTTGATGTCTCGCAAATATTTTGTCTCGAGCAGTAGAAAAAAAGTGCCTTTTACTGCCAAATTCTTGCTGTTCAAAACAGAATTGCCAACATTTTCCTTTAAATTGAAGAAAATGATGTTTACTCAGTTTATTTCAACGTTTCCAGTTATTTCATTTGAAAGCCGATGGTATGAATCTTTTCCATATCAGTAAAACTGAAATGAAGCTACAGACATGAGTCTTCACCGTTTTTAAAGCATTCCACAGTCGTAAAAAAGTTGTTGAACACAGCTTTTGATACACGCTGAGATCCTTGATCCCATCAGCGTAAGAGTTAAATACAGCTTTTGATACACGCTGAGATCCTTGATCCCATCAGCGTAAGAGTTGAATAAAACAATATTTTCCTTCCAATTCAACTCCAAAGACAGTTGAAAAGCTTGAACACACGTGGGTTAGGTGACTAATGGCCAGACCTCGTCGCCAATTTGAAGTAAGCCCACACAACCACAAATGATGGGTCCGATCTTATTTAATAGCCATTAGTCACAAGAGCTCCCAGGAACTGACAACCAGGAATCCTAGGAACAGTATTCAAAGCCCAACATTCTGTATCCATAGAAATGATCATGACATAGTAATGTTCTGATATAAAATAGACATAAAAGATGAAACTAGATTACTACAGTTACATAAAAATAAGTATCACATTATACTACAATCACTTCGCTACTACCTTATAAATTAGAAATAAAAATGAATAATATGTCAACTAATTTTTAATTTGTAAATAATAATTTATTGTTCAGAATTTTCATAATTTAATAGAACTTGTAGCATGTCCTCATCTGGAATTTCCTCTTCAATCATATGATCAATCTCCTCATTAAAAGTGTTCAATGATGATTGCTTGTATTCTATTGTATCTAAACATTCAATAAATTCTTCGTCTAGAGATTCATCAAAAAAATCATTAATGTCATCTCCTCCTTGTGATAAAATGGTGCTGCCAATATCCGTGACATTTTGAATTTCAAGAAATGTAGTTGTAATTTAAAAAAGAAATTTCCTTGGTCTGTTTTTTTTCTTCTTTTTTAGTTTTTTTAAAATTCTTTTTCCGAACGTTTTTAATTTTTTTTGGTATTTTTATCAGAACAAAAACAAAAATAGGGAATGCCAAACTGCTCAACAGGAGCAAAAAAAAGGGGAAAAATTAGGGCTGGGGAGGGCAGCGGTGTTCTTCCCTTTTGCGAACAATCAGGAGGATACTCTGCTCTCCAACACAAAGCAGTTCGTTACACTGCTTACACCTAATGTTGATGTCAGTGAAAACAGGCTGAATGTTGGGTATCAGCTCCACTGATCCTCCTCTCCCCGATGATGTTGCTCCTATGGTGGAAGTCAAGGCGCCATCTCTCGGGGCATTCCGTGCCAGGTCCCTGACACTCTCCCGGGCATAGTTCTGGGGGTGCCTCCTTTGAACATGCCGAATCATCGTGGAGTTCCCAAAACTATATTTTTTGGTACGGTCACCACGAGAAAGAACAGTGTGGCAAATCTTGCACTCCACTTTAGGTGCATTTACCTTTTTCTCCCCTTCTGGAATTGTAAAAAATTTCCATATGAAGAGCTCCTTCACTTTTGGCTGAGGAGGGTCCTCCTGGAGAAACTCATCAGAGTCATCACTGCTGCTTGGTGGTCTTGCAGCCATTCTTTGCAAAGAATTGAAGACACGAAGAGAATAGGTCTTGCTCTCTCCAAAGTGAAAGAGGTAGTGAAGGAAATGGTTGGGATTTTTATTAGTTGTAAAAAAAACTGTTAACATCCAATGAAAAGTGTTATTTTAAGGTCACATGACTTGACGTGCTTACGCTGCGCGCACCGAATCGCTTCCGGGGGCGCTTACGCGGCACGTACGTAGGCGCTTCCGGGGGCGCTTACGCGGCACGTACGTAGGCGCTTCCGTGGGCGCTTACGCGGTGCGCCTAAATGATGTTTTGTTAGATTGTAGGAAATGTGTTTAAAGTTAAAATATGGTTATTTAAAATCAAAAATACTACTTTTATAAGTATGCCACTAAATGTCTTGCATTATTATTTACTTTAAATACATACTTTTTTCTTCCGCACGGGGGAATAGTGCTCTCGCTACGCTACCGGGTGCGCTTACCGGTGCGCGCACCTTGAGCGCTCCGGGGTAAAATGATAAAAAATAAAAAAAATGAAAAATACTTTGGAAAATTAATTTTATAAAAAATATAATAATTAATAGTTATAAAAAAACTAAAAAAACGTAATAATTCACTTTAAAAATCGTAGGTTAGAAACTCGAAATTGCAAGGAATTAACTTTTAAAAAACCTTAGAAATTCACTGAAAAAAACATAGGTTTCACACCAGTTATAGTTAGCTGAACATTTTACTCATACAAAACCATTGAAATTCCCACGTTATAGTTAGTTGGACTCACTATAACTCGCGCGCCCGCAATCCACTGCTGATGATGTCACATATTACATCCTTCATGACATGGTCAGTAACATCACTGATGACATCACTGATGACATCTCAAATGACATCACTGATGACATCATCCATGTGATAATACGATGCACCTCCTCACACTCTAATCTAACCTTTGATACACCCAGTGTTAAATACAAACTACCATTCCTGAAATTATTGACACACCAATACCAGTTACTACATACGCACTCACTGATTCCTAGGTGTACACACACATCCACTCATTCACCCATACAATCACTCATACATACAGTCACTCATCAATACAACACTATCATATGCACTCATACACCTATACAGACACTCACACACTGCCACTCATCCATGGAGTTACTCACACACCTAGTCTGTCATGCAAAGAATCAATCCCATTTCCTCATCTATACAGTTATACACACAAAACCTTACTTATTTACACATAGACTAACACATACTTACTCTCTTTTACAATCACTGATACAAGTACACATTGATAGAAACTGTCACTTATGCAATCACAGGCTGTCATGTATAGTCATTTATATATCCCAACTCTCACATGCACTTTGTTTTACATATGTACTTACTTGGACATGTAGCACTGAGATATCCATTCACTCACCAACACACCCATGCACACAGTCAACCGCCCATACAGCTGTTTCCACATGCACTCTTGAACCCATACACCAAGTGAATCAACTGCTCACACATCTATGCACAGAGTCACACACCTCCCAGCCACCTCCACACACAGTCACCCTCACATACAAATACTTGGGCAACCAATCAATAACACATATAGCCACTCATATAGCTACTGATCAACACATGCAGCACCTTACACACAACAACAGACATAATGATGCACACATTCAGACACTTTAGTCACTAACCCATGCATTCAGTAAGACACATTTAATCACTCACTCATACAGTCAGTCACGCACCTACAAAATCCTTCATCCAGACACTCATACATACACTCATTCTTCAATATGTAAAAAATATTTTTACTTTACAGAAACACACATTCACTGGATTTGAGATGTTATCAGTGATGTCATTTGAGATGTCATCAGTGATGTTACTGACCATGTCATGAATGATGTAATATATGACATCATCAGCAGTGGATTGTGGGCGCGCGAGTTATAGTGAGTCCAACTAACTATAACGTGGGAATTCCAATGGTTTTGTATGAGTAAAATGTTCAGCTAACTATAACTGATGTGAAACCTATGGTTTTTTTCAGTGAATTTCGAAGGTTTTTTAAATGCTAATTCCTAACTATAACGAGTGTGAAACCTATTTTTTTTTAGTGAATTTTAAAGGTTTTTTAAATGCTAATTCCTAACTATAACGTTTGCGAATCCTATGGTTTTTTCTGTGAATATATCTATATATATATATATATATATATATATATATACACACCACTCCTTCCTGCTTCTCCCAGCTCGGCATGCAATATATATATATTATACTCAAAATGTAAGCTTGTGGCCTCAATAAACCGCAACACAGCTGCAGATAACTTGCTGGTTGCAGAGTTTTAAAAATAACTCGTAGAGAGGTTTAAAGATATTGAAAGTGCAAAAGCTTAGCATACAGACTGCATTTGTCCCTTTAGGTGAATATTGGGCTGTGGTGTGCTCACAAAGCAGATGAGGGTCGTATTTCGGAAACCAACCCTGTCCAGTGAGGGGTCATTTGTCACCATAGCTTCCCTACCGTCCTCTTCCAAGAAAGGGATAATCCGTGTTAAATCAACTACAATTTTACTTGATCCACTATACTTGTACGGTTGATCCTTTATAAAACGAGTGGCAGAAGAGCTGCTGGGTATCGGGGGAACCTTACATGACTTATTATAACACCAGAGGCCAAGGCGCACCCCCACCCTGGAACTGAGGGCAGCCACTGATATGATGTCAGCACATCAGTCTTTTCCCGCACAGCTTTGGGATGTCTATCCCATGGATCAGTCTAGTCGGGACCTGAAGCAGTGGCAAGGTGTCCTCTTCCTTGTTGCTCAAAGCATAATCTCTGTGACTTGGGGGCGTGGTCCAAATCTGAAAGACAAAATAGAACAGCTCCAGTTTGAACCTGGTGATTTTAAAGGAAACGTCATGCAATTACGTGTAGGAATATTCAGAGAAACGCTAAATATTATTAACCCTTTGACACTTATTAAAATATTCTGAACCTTGGTTCAGTGCACGGGTTAGCCCTCAGTTATCATGGCGGAACCCTTGAGGGACCAAATTAAAGAAGGTAAGGCCATTGGACATATTCCAGGGTTATTCTTTGTGGGCCTAAAGCCTGCATCCTTCCTTACTTCAGACTTGCACTTGTCTACTGTTTCTTACATGACGGAACCTCTGAAGGCCTATGTTGGACGTCCTCCTCCCAGTTCAGTTCCTTTTACAACAACATCACAACCACATTTTCTCCACACATCTTGAAGAGATTTCCACTACATTTTCCAACCATCCTATTAAAATGAGTAAACCTTTTGATAGTATGCGAAAAGGGAAGTGCCTGAGATTGCATAAGTCTCTCTTCTGGAGTCTTGGAATCACCCTTGTCTTGCCCTTGAACACACAATTTTGCAGAAATTAATATTTAA
The DNA here is from genome assembly GCF_964263255.1 of Lissotriton vulgaris. Lineage (NCBI taxonomy): Eukaryota > Metazoa > Chordata > Amphibia > Caudata > Salamandridae > Lissotriton > Lissotriton vulgaris. The sequence continues at coordinate 271,496,137 of NC_141698.1, read as the reverse complement.
TACATACCAACTACCTACAGGAATGCGTTAGCTTGCAGATAATTATCTAATGCAATTGTTTACCCTTCACCCTCGTTAAATGTAGCTACGTGCACAGGTGTTTGAAATGACGTGCATTAGGCAGTGACATCATTCAATATGATCTCCCTGAACACATTTCACCCTCTCTCTGGTGATCAGGCCTACAATTGGAGTTTGCATGGGATTCTCAGCTGCATGTGTTGCTTAAGCTCAATGAAGCTTCCAAAATGGCAACAGATGAAACATTAAAGTAGGTGCTCTAAGTGGGTAGGGTCCTGCCGTGGCTGGGCCCTGGCTAAGCAAAAAATAAAGCGATACAAAAGGGGATGATGGACGGAGCGTTTGAGCAAATCAAACACTCATCCCCAGTCAACGGATCTGGGTTTAATCCATCACCATTCTTTAGTTCACTAAGCCACCCCAGTTCAGACATGGCCATATGCAAATCAGTCTGACCCTGTGCCTCATGGGAACAGTCCAGCCCGAACTGCCAAGCCATGTCTTCCCTGGACCGGAAACAAGCATCCTGGGACCGGTTTCAGATTCATAATCCTCATCAGCCAGGCTATCTTGAATCCAGTGGCCAAGTGAGCAAGGGACTCACATCTGAGCATACCCTGCCAACTTAGGGCGAACAAAGCGAAACAAAAGGGGATGATGGACGGAGCGTTTGAGCAAATCAAACACTCACCCCCAGTCAACTAATCTGGGTTTAATCCATCAGCATTCTTTAGCTCACTCAGCCACCCCAGTTCCGACATGGCCATATGCAAATCAGTCTGACCTTGTGCCTCATGGGAACATGCCAGCCTGAACTGCCAAGCCATGTCTTCCCTGGACCGGAAACAAGCATCCTGGGACCGGTTTCGGATTCATAATCCTCATCAGCCAGGCTATCTTGAATCCAGTGGCCAAGTGAGCAAGGGACTCACGTCTGAGCATACCCTGCCAACAGGGCGAACAAAGCGATACAAAAGGGAATGATGGACGGAGCGGTTGAGCAAATCAAACACTCACCCCAGTCAACTGATCTGGGTTTAATCCATCACCATTCTTTAGCTCACACAGCAAATATAAACCATGGACACTGAGCCAGGGCCCTTTGGGGCCCTAAATTACTGTAAAAAACCTGCTGAAGAAAAACAAAACTAGCTTCTGGCTTGTCATATGCTAGTGCTGCAACTAGGTGTCACCAGAAGTCCTCTTTGTGGTACAAGGACTAAGTGACAGGCAGCTATTGTTGTTTAGCATTTGTGTTCACAGCCTACAACATTACTTCTGCCAATTCAAAAACCACTGTGTTGGCACTTTTAAACTTGCCTTGTCCAGTTTTTCTGTTATTGCTTTTGGTCTGACTCCTGAACACAGGTGCAAAATAAACTGTTATCCTGCTGATTCTGATTGTGCTTTACCCAGTGAGACCCCCATTTATGACTTTGTCAAACACAGGCTTCTATTTAACATGTATTAATTACATAGTCCACACCTTGTTGAATGATTTCTCAAGCCACATCTGTTTTAGGGCTCCAACACCGTTTTCATCCCACTCGAAGCACTGACTACACCTTTTATTGAGTTAAAAGTTCTCGTAATCGCCATTAACGTGTGTAGTTTTGTAGTTATGATCTAACTAAAAGCCAAGAAACTCTTATTGGAATTTTGCTCAAGAGAAAATGGCACACAGGTTCAATCTTACCATAAAGACCCTTCCAGGAGGTCTAATTGTGTCACTTCAACCCCTTGTAAACTACATTCAATGAAAGTCAGTTTTTTTCTGTCATTTCGAAAAACACTCACCTTTCTCCTACTGTCTTTGTCTGCAGACGTCAAGCGTAACACGCCTCTGTTGTCAACATCCCACACACCGCTTGCTACCAAGCTTCCGTGCCGCTTCTTCTTGGAGATGTCTGTGTGGTGAGCTAGCGCCGGGGCTGTGGGTGCCTGCCTCAGGTGACTCAAAAGGTCCCCTTTGAAAATCTTCCAGCGATTCTGCTCCAGAAAGACCCGGGAGAGCTCATCATCACTAGGAAAGACCAAAAATAAATTAATCTTGTGATAGATAGCAATTCATTCTCTTGCTGCGTCTCCTTGAAAAAGCTTGTTAAAATGTTGGAGAGTCTCTTTAATACTTGTTGATATTCATGCCCAGATATTTCTTGTAAATACCTAGGCTTTCCTGTTTTCAGTGTCTTTTTTTGGTAAATTGTAGTGGGTGTTTTTCAGTGTTTTCCAGTCGTTTCAATACCTTAAAAACAGTGGTTGCACATTTTCGTGCCATTAAAAACAACAGAAAATTGCAAAAAACACAGTTGATGGACAGAATGCAGAACAATGTCTTACATTCACCCCAGTATAAAGATCTGGGCCTAAATCCATCGTTTTTGTGCTCTCCACACCACCCTAGGTCAGACACTGGCTATATGCAAATCAGCCTTGACCCTGTGCCTCATGGGAACAGTCCAGCCCGAACTACCAAGCCATGTCTTTCCTAGACCGGAATCAAGCATCCAAGGACCGGTTTCTGGCTATCAGTCTTCTTCAGCCTGGATAGCTTGACTCCAGTGATGTGGAGAGCCTGGGACTCACGTCTGAGCATACCCAGCCCACTCGGGGTGAAAATTGCAAAAAACACAGTTGATGGACAGAATGCAGAACAATGTCTTACATTCACCCCAGTACAAAGATCTGGGCCTAAATCCATCGTTTTTTTGCTCTCCACACCACCCTAGGTCAGACACTGGCTATATGCAAATCAACCTTGACCCTGTGCCTCATGGGAACAGTCCAGCCCGAACTACCAAGCCATGTCTTTCCTAGACCGGAATCAAGCATCCAAGGACCGGTTTCTGGCTATCAGCCTTCTTCAGCCTGGATAGCTTGACTCCAGTGATGTGGAGAGCCTGGGACTCACGTCTGAGCATACCCAGCCCACTCGGGGTGAAAATTGCAAAAAACACAGTTGATGGACAGAATGCAGAACAATGTCTTACATTCAACCCAGTACAAGGATCTGGGCCTAAATCCATCGTTTTTTTGCTCTCCACACCACCCTAGGTCAGACACTGGCTATATGCAAATCAGCCTTGACCCTGTGCCTCATGGGAACAGTCCAGCCCGAACTACGAAGCCATGTCTTTCCTAGACCGGAATCAAGCATCCAAGGACCGGTTTCTGGCTATCAGCCTTCTTCAGCCTGGATAGCTTGACTCCAGTGATGTGGAGAGCCTGGGACTCACGTCTGAGCATACCCAGCCCACTCGGGTGAAAATTGCAAAAAACACAGTTGATGGACAGAATGCAGAACAATGTCTTACATTCACCCCAGTACAAGGATCTGGGCCTAAATCCATCGTTTTTTTGCTCTCCACACCACCCTAGGTCAGACACTGGCTATATGCAAATCAGCCTTGACCCTGTGCCTCATGGCAACAGTCCAGCCCGAACTACCAAGCCATGTCTTTCCTAGACCGGAATCAAGCATCCAAGGACCGGTTTCTGGCTATCAGCCTTCTTCAGCCTGGATAGCTTGACTCCAGTGATGTGGAGAGCCTGGGACTCACGTCTGAGCATACCCAGCCCACTCGGGTGAAAATTGCAAAAAACACAGTTGATGGACAGAATGCAGAACGATGTCTTACATTCACCCCAGTACAAGGATCTGGGCCTAAAACCCATCGTTTTTTTGCTCTCCACACCACCCTAGGTCAGACACTGGCTATATGCAAATCAGCCTTGACCCTGTGCCTCTTGGGAACAGTCCAGCCCGAACTACCAAGCCATGTCTTTCCTAGACCGGAATCAAGCATCCAAGGACCGGTTTCTGGCTATCAGCCTTCTTCAGCCTGGATAGCTTGACTCCAGTGATGTGGAGAGCCTGGGACTCACGTCTGAGCATACCCAGCCCACTCGGGTGAAAATTGCAAAAAACACAGTTGGACAGAATGCAGAACAATGTCTTACATTCACCCCAGTACAAAGATCTGGGCCTAAATCCATCGTTTTTTTGCTCTCCACACCACCCTAGGTCAGACACTGGCTATATGCAAATCCGCCTTGACCCTGTGCCTCATGGGAACAGTCCAGCCCGAACCACCAAGCCATGTCTTTCCTAGACCGGAATCAAGCATCCAAGGACCGGTTTCTGGCTATCAGCCTTCTTCAGCCTGGATAGCTTGACTCCAGTGATGTGGAGAGCCTGGGACTCACGTCTGAGCATACCCAGCCCACTCGGGGTGAAAATTGCAAAAAACACAGTTGATGGACAGAATGCAGAACAATGTCTTACATTCACCCCAGTACAAGGATCTGGGCCTAAATCCATCGTTTTTTTGCTCTCCACACCACCCTAGGTCAGACACTGGCTATATGCAAATCAGCCTTGACCCTGTGCCTCATGGGAACAGTCCAGCCCGAACTACCAAGCCATATCTTTCCTAGACCGGAATCAAGCATCCAAGGACCGGTTTCTGGCTATCAGCTTTCTTCAGCCTGGATAGCTTGACTCCAGTGATGTGGAGAGCCTGGGACTCACGTCTGAGCATACCCAGCCCACTCGGGGTGAAAATTGCAAAAAACACAGTTGATGGACAGAATGCAGAACAATGTCTTACATTCACCCCAGTACAAGGATCTGGGCCTAAATCCATCGTTTTTTTGCTCTCCACACCACCCAAGGTCAGACACTGACTATATGCAAATCAGCCTTGACCCTGTGCCTCATGGGAACAGTCCAGCCCAAACTACCAAGCCATGTCTTTCCTAGACCGGAATCAAGCATCCAAGGACCTGTTTCTGGATATCAGCCTTCTTCAGCCTGGATAGCTTGACTCCAGTGATGTGGAGAGCATGGGACTCACGTCTGAGCATACCCAGCCCACTCGGGGTGAAAATTGCAAAAAACACAGTTGGACAGAATGCAGAACAATGTCTTACATTCACCCCAGTACAAAGATCTGGGCCTAAATCCATCGTTTTTTTGCTCTCCACACCACCCTAGGTCAGACACTGGCTATATGCAAATCAGCCTTGACCCTGTGCCTCATGGGAACAGTCCAGCCCGAACCACCAAGCCATGTCTTTCCTAGACCGGAATCAAGCATCCAAGGACCGGTTTCTGGCTATCAGCCTTCTTCAGCCTGGATAGCTTGACTCCAGTGATATGGAGAGCCTGGGACTCACGTCTGAGCATACCCAGCCCACTCGGAGTGAAAATTGCAAAAAACACAGTTGATGGACAGTATGCAGAACAATGTCTTACATTCAACCCAGTACAAAGATCTGGGCCTAAATCCATCGATTTTTTGCTCTCCACACCACCCTAGGTCAGACACTGGCTATATGCAAATCAGCCTTGACCCTGTGCCTCATGGGAACAGTCCAGCCCGAACTACGAAGCCATGTCTTTCCTAGACCGGAATCAAGCATCCAAGGACCGGTTTCTGGCTATCAGCCTTCTTCAGCCTGGATAGCTTGACTCCAGTTATGTGGAGAGCCTGGGACTCACGTCTGAGCATACCCAGCCCACTCGGGGTGAAAATTGCAAAAAACACAGTTGATGGACAGAATGCAGAACAATGTCTTACATTCACCCCAGTACAAAGATCTGGGCCTAAATCCATCGTTTTTTTGCTCTCCACACCACCCTAGGTCAGACACTGGCTATATGCAAATCAGCCTTGACCCTGTGCCTCATGGGAACAGTCCAGCCCGAACTACCAAGCCATGTCTTTCCTAGACCGGAATCAAGCATCCAAGGACCGGTTTCTGGCTATCAGCCTTCTTCAGCCTGGATAGCTTGACTCCAGTGATGTGGAGAGCCTGGGACTCACGTCTGAGCATACCCAGCCCACTTGGGGTGAAAATTGCAAAAAACACAGTTGATGGACAGAATGCAGAACAATGTCTTACATTCACCCCAGTACAAGGATCTGGGCCTAAAACCCATCGTTTTTTTGCTCTCCACACCACCCTAGGTCAGACACTGGCTATATGCAAATCAGCCTTGACCCTGTGCCTCATGGGAACAGTCCAGCCGGAACTACCAAGCCATGTCTTTCCTAGACCGGAATCAAGCATCCAAGGACCGGTTTCTGGCTATCAGCCTTCTTCAGCCTGGATTGCTTGACTCCAGTGATGTGGAGAGCCTGGGACTCACGTCTGAGCATACCCAGCCCACTCGGGGTGAAAATTGCAAAAAACACAGTTGATGGACAGAATGCAGAACAATGTCTTACATTCACCCCAGTACAAGGATCTGGATTTAGGCCCAGATCCTTGTACTGGGGTGAATGTATGACATTGTTCTACATTCTGTCCATCAACTGTGTTTTTTGCAATTTTCACCCCGAGTGTGCTGGGTATACTCAGACGTGAGTCCCAGGCTCTTCACACCACTGGAGTCAAGCTATCCAGGCTGATGAAGGCTGATAGCCAGAAACCGGTCCTTGGATACTTGATTCCAGTCTGGGAAAGACATGGCTTGGTAGTTCGGACTGGACTGTTCCCATGAGGCACAGGGTCAGAGCTGATTTGCATATAGCCAGTGTCTAACCCAGGGTGGTGTGGAGTGCAAAAAAATGATGGATTTAAGCCCAGATCCTTGTACTGGGGTGAATGTATGACATTGTTCTACATTCTGTCCATCAACTGTGTTTTTTGCAATTTTCACCCCGAGTGTGCTGGGTATACTCAGACGTGAGTCCCAGGCTCTTCACACCACTGGAGTCAAGCTATCCAGGCTGATGAAGGCTGATAGCCAGAAACCGGTCCTTGGATGCTTGATTCCAGTCTGGGAAAGACATGGCTTGGTAGTTCGGACTGGACTGTTCCCATGAGGCACAGGGTCAGAGCTGATTTGCATATAGCCAGTGTCTAACCCAGGGTGGTGTGGAGTGCAAAAAAACGATGCATTTAGGCCCAGATCCTTGTACTGGGGTGAATGTATGACATTGTTCTACATTCTGTCCATCAACTGTGTTTTTTGCAATTTTCACCCCGAGTGTGCTGGGTATACTCAGACGTGAGTCCCAGGCTCTTCACACCACTGGAGTCAAGCTATCCAGGCTGATGAAGGCTGATAGCCAGAAACCGGTCCTTGGATGCTTGATTCCAGTCTGGGAAAGACATGGCTTGGTAGTTCGGACTGGACTGTTCCCATGCGGCACAGGGTCAGAGCTGATTTGCATATAGCCAGTGTCTAACCCAGGGTGGTGTGGAGTGCAAAAAAACGATGGATTTAGGCCCAGATCCTTGTACTGGGGTGAATGTATGACATTGTTCTACATTCTGTCCATCAACTGTGTTTTTTGCAATTTTCACCCCGAGTGTGCTGGGTATACTCAGACGTGAGTCCCAGGCTCTTCACACCACTGGAGTCAAGCTATCCAGGCTGATGAAGGCTGATAGCCAGAAACCGGTCCTTGGATGCTTGATTCCAGTCTGGGAAAGACATGGCTTGGTAGTTCGGACAGGACTGTTCCCATGAGGCACAGGGTCAGAGCTGATTTGCATATAGCCAGTGTCTAACCCAGGGTGGTGTGGAGTGCAAAAAACCGATGGATTTAGGGCCAGATCCATGTACTGGGGTGAATGTATGACATTGTTCTACATTCTGTCCATCAACTGTGTTTTTTGCAATTTTCACCCCGAGTGTGCTAGGTATACTCAGACGTGAGTCCCAGGCTCTTCACACCACTGGAGTCAAGCTATCCAGGCTGATGAAGGCTGATAGCCAGAAACCGGTCCTTGGATGCTTGATTCCAGTCTGGGAAAGACATGGCTTGGTAGTTCGGACTGGACTGTTCCCATGAGGCGCAGGGTCAGAGCTGATTTGCATATAGCCAGTGTCTAACCCAGGGTGGTGTGGGGTGCAAAAAAACGATGGATTTAGGCCCAGATCCTTGTACTGGGGTGAATGTATGACATTGTTCTACATTCTGTCCATCAACTGTGCTTTTTGCAATTTTCACCCCGAGTGTGCTGGGTATACTCAGACGTGAGTCCCAGGCTCTTCACACCACTGGAGTCAAGCTATCCAGGCTGATGAAGGCTGATAGCCGAAAACCGGTCCTTGGATGCTTGATTCCAGTCTGGGAAAGACATGGCTTGGTAGTTCGGACTGGACTGTTCCCATGAGGCACAGGGTCAGAGCTGATTTGCATATAGCCAGTGTCTAACCCAGGGTGGTGTGGAGTGCAAAAAAACGATAGATTTAGGCCCAGATCCTTGTACTGGGGTGAATGTATGACATTGTTCTACATTCTGTCCATTAACTGTGTTTTTTGCAATTTTCACCCCGAGTGTGCTGGGTATACTCAGACGTGAGTCCCAGGCTCTTCGCACCACTAGAGTCAAGCTATCCAGGCTGATGAAGGCTGATAGCCAGAAACCGGTCCTTGGATGCTTGATTCCAGCCTGGGAAAGACATGGCTTGGTAGTTCGGACTGGACTGTTCCCATGAGGCACAGGGTCAGAACTGATTTGCATATAGCCAGTGTCTAACCCAGGGTGATATGGAGTGCAAAAAAACGATGGATTTAGGCCCAGATCCTTGTACTGGGGTGAATGTATGACATTGTTCTACATTCTGTCCATCAACTGTGTTTTTTGCAATTTTCACCCCGAGTGTGCTGGGTATACTCAGACGTGAGTCCCAGGCTCTTCACACCACTGGAGTCAAGCTATCCAGGCTGATGAAGGCTGATAGCCAGAAACCGGTCCTTGGATGCTTGATTCCAGTCTGGGAAAGACATGGCTTGGTAGTTCGGACTGGACTGTTCCCATGAGGCGCAGGGTCAGAGCTGATTTGCATATAGCCAGTGTCTAACCCAGGGTGGTGTGGGGTGCAAAAAAACGATGGATTTAGGCCCAGATCCTTGTACTGGGGTGAATGTATGACATTGTTCTACATTCTGTCCATCAACTGTGCTTTTTGCAATTTTCACCCCGAGTGTGCTGGGTATACTCAGACGTGAGTCCCAGGCTCTTCACACCACTGGAGTCAAGCTATCCAGGCTGATGAAGGCTGATAGCCGAAAACCGGTCCTTGGATGCTTGATTCCAGTCTGGGAAAGACATGGCTTGGTAGTTCGGACTGGACTGTTCCCATGAGGCACAGGGTCAGAGCTGATTTGCATATAGCCAGTGTCTAACCCAGGGTGGTGTGGAGTGCAAAAAAACAATGGATTTAGGCCCAGATCCTTGTACTGGGGTGAATGTATGACATTGTTCTACATTCTGTCCATCAACTGTGTTTTTTGCAATTTTCACCCCGAGTGTGCTGGGTATACTCAGACGTGAGTCCCAGGCTCTTCACACCACTGGAGTCAAGCTATCCAGGCTGATGAAGGCTGATAGCCAGAAACCGGTCCTTGGATGCTTGATTCCAGTCTGGGAAAGACATGGCTTGGTAGTTCGGACTGGACTGTTCCCATGAGGCGCAGGGTCAGAGCTGATTTGCATATAGCCAGTGTCTAACCCAGGGTGGTGTGGGGTGCAAAAAAACGATGGATTTAGGCCCAGATCCTTGTACTGGGGTGAATGTATGACATTGTTCTACATTCTGTCCATCAACTGTGTTTTTTGCACTTAAAAACAACAGAAGCAGTGTTTTTCCGGTGTTTATGGAACATTTTGCTTGTATTTTTGTTTGCTTTCTGCACTGATAGTGCATGGAATATAGACAGTGTACGTACAGTGTATATGAGTTCCGAATACATTTTTACAAATCAAACTTATTGTACACCATACAATACTTCTTCAGTGAGTCTTTGGTCATGTGCGTTCGGTCCTTCCTTCCCATGTAAACTTATATCTGTGAAAAAGCCCTCTCAACATTGGCACTTGAGATGGGCAACGCCCAAAAAGGCAGTACACAATTTTCTAACTCTGCCCACTGACCTAGCTTTCCATGCCAATACTGGTGCCCCTGAAGATTGTGATTCTCTGGGATAGGTTCTGCAACATATGCGTTGAACTGTGCGCAATATTTGGATGCTGGTGCACTTAGAAACAGGTTGGCAAAAATACAGATAAAGGAGCAAACACTGTGGACTGCATTGACTGCTCCGTGACGAAGCTGCAAAAACACAACCGACATGGTATCATTCTGCGAGACCATCTTTGCATACTATTGAGAAAATAATGAGAAAGACAACATTTTCACAGTCTTCATGATCTCACCAAAGCTTGTTTTACTTCATTGCCAAATAAATGTCCCACGACGTAATGTGACTTTCTATGAGGATCTACAATCACTATATATATATATATATATATATATATATATATATATATATATATTATTACCTACTGGCGGTCGCCTATAGGTATATATAGTTAGGACCTAGTTACCATAGGAAATCCCCAACATTCTATTGGGAATAACTTTGGCGCCGATTGAGGAATCTGCGTGTAATTTTCCTTAAATTTGCTCATCTACGCTCCGCTCTTTCCCTGAAAGTTTCGGGGGGATTCGCCAAGCGGGGGCCGAGAAAAAAGGGGGGTCCCAAAACGTGTTTTCCCCATGTTAATTTCCATAGGGACCTTTAGACACGGCTACAGCCCGAACGGCTGAACGGAATTACACCAAACTTGGCAAAATGGTAGGGACAGGTATGCAGTAGTGCCTTTTCTTCATTTGGTGAAAATTCCTCCAGTAGTTGTTGAGAAAATTGAATTTGAGAAAATTATATATCTCTATGCGCTCAACATTCTATTGGGAATAACGTTGGCGCCGATTGAGGAATCTGCGTGTAATTTTCCAGAATTTTGGCCAGCTCCGCTCCGCTCCTTCCCTGAAAGTTTCGGGGGGATTCGTCAAGCGGGGGCCGAAAGGGGTGTCCCAAAACGTGTTTTCCCCATGTTAATTTCCATAGGGACCGTTAGACACGGCAACAGCCCGAACGGCTGAATGGAATTACACCAAACTTGGCAAAATGGTAGGGCCTGGTATGCACATGTGCCTTTGCTATGTTTGATGAAAATCCCTCCAGTAGTTCTTGAGAAAATTGAATTTGAAATTTTTCAAATGGCATTTTCTATGGGACCTTTAGACACGGCTACAGCCCGAACGGCTGAACGGAATTACACCAAACTTGGCAAAATGGTAGGGACAGGTATGCAGTAGTGCCTTTTCTATATTTGGTGAAAATCCCTCCAGTAGTTGTTGAGAAAATTGAATTTGAGCAAATTATATATCTATATGCGCTCACCGTACGCGCACCGTACGCCTACCGTATGCGTACGTGCGCGTACCCTTACGTGCGCGAGCGAGTTTCTGATTGGCTGGCAGTTGACTGTCAACATTCCAAACTGTCCAAACCAGGAAGTGTTGGCCACCATCTTGTTTTTCAGGAGAACTGAGGCACAAGAGAGCCCAAAACAAGAGTGGAAAACACGAAAAGGGGGCAGGGTAGAGACCCCCCAACCCTCTAGCCCTTCTCAGGGGGTCCCAGAAGGACCCCCAAAGGCAAAAAAAAAAAAAAAATTCGAAAAAATCGAGGGGTACGCACACCGTAAGCGTACGGTACGCACAACGGGCGCGTACCCCGCGATTTAAAAAAAAAGAATACATTTTTTTTTGCACTTGGTGATACTTCTGGGACCCCCTGAGAAGGGCTAGGGGGTCAGGGGGTCTCTACCCTGCCCCCTTTTCGCGTTTTCCACTCTTGTTTTGTGCTCTCTTGTGCCTCACTTCTCCTGAGAAACAAGATGGCTGCTCAGGTGGTCCCAGAAGGATAATAACATATATAAACGTTATCCGCTAATAGAATTAGCATTTACAAAACCTTTGAAATTTATTGAAAAAAAATATAGGTTTCACGCCTGATATAGTTAGGAATTAGCATTTAAAAAACCTTGCAAATTCACTGAAAAAACCATAGGTTTCATGCCTTATATAGTTAGGAATTAGCATTTAAAAAACCTTGCAAATTCACTTAAAAAACCATAGGTTTCAGGCCTTATATAGTTAGGAATTAGCATTTTAAAAACCTTGCAAATTCACTTAAAAAAACCATAGGTTTCAGGCCTTATATAGTTAGGAATTAGCATTTAAAAAACCATTGCTCCTATATAGTTAGTTGTACTAACTATATTTTGCGCACCCGCAATCCACTGCTGATGATGTCACATATTACATCATTCATGACATGGTCAGTGACATCACTGATGACATCTCAAATTACATCACTGATGACATCTCATTTGACATCACTGATCACATCACTGATGATATCATTCATGTGATAATACGATGCACCTCCTCACACTCGAATATAACCTTTGATACACCCAGTGTTAAATACAGACTACCATTCTTGAAACCATTGACACACCAATACCAGTTACTACATACGCACTCACTGATTCCTAGGTCTACACACACATTCACTCATTCACCCATAGAATCACTAATACATACAGTCACTCATCAATACAACCCTATCATATGCACTCATACACCTATACAGACACTCACACACTGCCACTCATCCATGGAGTTACTCACACACCTAGTCAGTCATGCAAAGAATCAATCACACTTCCATTTCCTCAACTATACAGTTATACACAAAACACCTTACTTATTCAAACATATACTAACACATACTTACTCTCTTATACAATCACTGATACAAGTACACAATGATCCATACAGCCACTCGCACATTCACTGGCTCTCATGTATAGTCATTTATATATGCCAACTCTCACATGCACTGTGTTTTACATATGTACTTACTTGGACATGTAGCACTGAGATATCCATTCACTCACCAACACACCCGTGCACACAGTCAACTGCCCATATAGCTGTTTTCACATGCACTCTTGAACTCATACACCTAGTGAATCAACTACTCACACATCTATGCACAGAGTCACACACCTCCCAGCCACCCACACACACACACTCAGTCTCCCATTCAAATACTTGGGCAACCAATCAATAACCCATATAGCCACTCATATAGCTACTGATCAACACATGCAGCAGCTTACACAACAACAGACATACTGATGCACACATTCAGACAGTTTAGTCACTAACTCATGCATTTAGTAAGTCACATTTAATCACTCACTCATACAGTCAGTCACGCACCTACTAAATCCTTCATCCAGACACTTATACATCCACTCATTCTTCAATATGTAAAACATATTTAAACTTTACAGAAACACACAGTCACTGGATGATGTCATCAGTGATGTCAAATGAGATGTCATCAGTGACGTCATCAGTGATGTCACTGACCATGTCATGAATGATGTAATATGTGACATCATCAGCAGTGTATTGCGGGTGCGCGAAATATAGTTAGTACAACTAACTATATAGGAGCAATTTCAATGGTTTTTGAAATGCTAATTCCTAACTATATAAGGCCTGAAACCTATGTTTTTTTAAGTGAATATATACTCGGGAAATTTTGCAGCAAAGGAAGTTTATTTCCAGTTACACGCTACGGGTTTCGACAATCCTATGTCTTGATCACACGTGAAAACAAACTGGTGGTGCAGGCATGTTTATACAACAAAGTAAACATAAACAAGGTAATGAGATTAGAGTACATAAGTCACATGACATTTCCTGTAACCCCATCAGCCATCTTGGAACGGAGTTAGATTATCAGTAAACATGCACTGTGCTATCAACCAGAAGTACTCAAATAAGAGCCTAAAAAATGGCTAAATTATTGTATTTAAGTTCTACTGCGTTATCAATTTCATTCGGCACTAGTCCGAATGAAATTGATAACGCAGTAGAACTTAAATACAATAATTTCGCCATTTTTTAGGCTCCAATTTGAGTACTTCTTAGTGGTTGATAGCACAGTGCATGTTTACTGATAATCTAACTCCGTTCCAAGATGGCCGATGGGGTTACAGGAAATGTCATGTGACTTATGTACTCTAATCTCATTACCTCGTTTATGTTTACTTTGTTGTATAAACATGCCTGCACCACCAGTTTGTTTTCACGTGTGATCAAGACATAGGATTGTCGAAACGCGTAGCGTGTAACTGGAAATAAACTTCCTTTGCTGCAAAATTTCTCGAGTGCGCCTATTGCTTTGAAGCAGAACCTTTGGATTATTCAATTCTTCGGCTGTGTGCGGTCCGCCGAATACAAGGCGCCACCTGACTTGGGAGTAAGAATCCCGGAAGGACCCTGTTGTGTGAATTTGAATATATATATATATATATATATATATATATATATATATATATATATAGCTTTGAATCTCCTTGCCCTCTGGTTCCCCACCGGCAGAAGTCACGGCACAGCAGCAGGTAAGCTTTTCACAGTTCTTTTATTTGTTTTTACACACCATGTGCAAAATCGGACGGCCTACGCATTTCGGCTTCACTAGCCTTCCACTGGACCATAGAGTCCTGATGTCTAGACCTTCTTTTTAAACTAAGTGAGCGTGCCCTTCTACCATTTCTATTGCTCCTCTAGACAGTCAACCTTATTTACACACTACGGCCAAAAGGTGAACGCCATTTTTTTGAGTGGTAAAAACGAAATTCTTACTTGTTTCAAAACATAATCAAAATATTTACAGTGAAGTACATGTAAAATCATTCTCAATTATTGAAACAAATTAATGTGATGTTATTCAATGCAGCATATTATCCAGATTTTGTTCTAGTGGTTTTTTAGCCTCTCCTTGTGAAGTACACAAAATTAATATTTCAAATTAAAAGTAATTTCAAAATGTGAGTTTTGCCACTACATTTTGTATATATGCGCTCAAAATTACCTAGATTATATACACTATGTACACTATCTACAATTAACTGTAACACTTTTCAGGTTCCATGGTTTCTAGATATATATATATATATATATATATATATATATATATATATATATATTCCTCATATCTGCCTTCCTCCCTTCTATGCTGCTGTCAGACAACAAGAAACAATGTAAATTATATATGTATTTAATGTAAAGGCGGTGGAGCAGGATTGACTGCATGAGCTGATTCGCTAGTGTAAGAGGACTTCTCTCAGGGAGTGGGGGGGGGCAGGCTGCCTGGTTCGAGTTTCGGGTTTAAGCCCTGTTAGGGCGGCGTGGGTTACAATATGTATTTTGTACCACGAGCCAGCTGTTTTTAATGTTGAATTACCTGAAAGTGCAGCAAGCACACACAAATGTGGCATATCTGGCAAACCACTGGGGAATCCAGATGGCCGCCGATATGGTGGGGATGTGTGCAAGCAAACATTCTACAAAGGGTTACTTCGGGGATCATAGTAGTAGAAAGGGTTTTGGGATGAGTCAGGGAGTGGAGGTACAGAATATATTGAGAGAGGTATAGTGTGAGAAATAGGGTAGTGCATTGGAGAGAGTGGTAGAATGAGGTATGGTATGAGTCAGAGTGGAGGTAGATGATATAATGAGAGAGGGACAAGGTGAGATATGATGTAGTGCATTAGAGATGCTGGATAGGGAGTAAAAAAATAAATATAAAGATACATACGTACATGGAAGATATATATGTATAAAGAAGGTATCTCTTCTCTGTTGTTTGTTCACTGGGCTTTGTAGGGCACAGAGAGGCTGGGGCTACAAGTTTAAGCATACTATCTAGTTTAGAAATTATTTGATGTAGAACCGTCTGTGCAGACAATTAGCTAGGTACTGGCGTCAAAAAGTCTCTGACTAGGACAGCAATGCTAACCCAGTACCAAGTATGGAGGCACAGACTCCGTAATGCTGTAGATGCACCAAAGATTGAAAGTCGGCATCTGCTAAAATAGAAGTGTCCGCCATAGGTTTAGAAGGCCCAAATCACAGTCAGATCTTTAGGACATCCACATAAGTGGGGTTAGCCCCAAGGGGGAGGGAGCCAGGAATGTAAAATCAGAAGAGGCATAGCACACACTGCACAGTTTAAAGTTAAGTCTGCACATTTTTAGTCAGAACAAGGGCTGGTTCGAATTTACCATAAAATCACAAAACTAGTTATGTTGGCATTAAGAATACGAACAGAAAATGCACCCTTGGGCAGCTGCGGGGTATAACATTTGGGGAGGAATGGCCAATAAGTATTAATAAATGCATTAGGTTTCACCTATGTGATTAATAATAAGCTGTTTTTGTTCTAAATTGTTATTGGCTGAGTAGTTGTACAATATAAGTTACAGAAAGTCTGTTAAAGTGTTATGACTCGTTTATGTACAAAAGGCAGTATATTGTGCTGTTACTAGTGGTATAGTGCAGGTAAGTAATAGCAGAATTTTGAAAAATGAAAGAGGAAAATAATAGAATGAATTGATGTAATAGCAATAATGTGTGTTTAGAGGAGTTCTGTCAACTTTTTGAAATGATGCCCCTAGTGTCTGCAAGATAACTGCATTTGTGACTGCCTGTTAAGTAGTAAAATATAGCTGTGTTTGCAGGAGTGATTACAACTTTTGTCCCAGGTTCCCCTGCACCTGCTGCACCATTCAATTTAGGACCCTATTGCCTGTAGGGTAACTGCACTTGTGTCTGCCTTTTAAGTTTATATTAAAAACAATAGATTTCACAAGCACAGCCAAACCCTTTACAGGCGAACCCTAATAATGAGAGTGATTACTTCCCTTTTCCAGTGGGAAATATGGTAAATGTGCACCGTCCCAGCGGCCATATCTATGGATTTGTATAAACCGCTGTGACAGTGGTTCATACATAGCCATTGAAAAGTTTGGTGTCTGTCCATCATTTGTGACTGATGCTTACGACAAATATTTGCTGCACAGCCCTGCTTCCTGACTGCTTGCACACCTGTCTCATTCAGCACACAACACAAAATGTGTGCTTGTTACCTAAAATAACAATACATGCTACGAACTGTGCAATGTTTACAATCTGTCTGACTGCCTACAATAAGAGTAAACAACAAATAGTGCCAGGTGTATACTCTGTACCTGTGAAGGATTTACACAAGGATCTAGGAAACGACACCACACTTATTTGAAGCCAGGAATTGTGTTAACATATAGTGCGTTGACCAACAGAGAGCCAGACCCTTTTGGTTCTCCTAATCGTAGAAGAATCTTCCACAACAAACAATTATACAAATATATGCAGCCCGCACACACAAAAAATAGGAGAGTCCGTTCACTCAATGATGAATCACACAAATCTGTGTTTCTTCAATCTTTATTTCCTTGTTTGCATTCTGCAGTAGCCAACGCGTTTCGTCCTTTTGAAGGACTTCTTCAGGGCTCCTCAATCTATGTGTGTGTTCCACTGAGCATTCCTCCGGGCTAAGATTAAAATCAATGCTGACGCGAGCGAGCAGCGGACATGGCGGTGCGCCAAAGGCAAGCCCTTCTGCGCCCGTCCGCGTTAAGGACGCGCTCAGCGCCAGCCATGCTGCTCCATTTTCTGCCGACTTGGGCTCTGACAATGGGCGTCGCCTGCTTAGTTATTCCAGTGCTGAACGATGCCATATTGATGCGGTTTGTTATGGTAGGGGGCCCTTCTGGGTTGATATATAGAGATACCCTGAATCTGGGTACTATAGATATTGATGTGGTCCCGGGCTTTGAACTATTAGGCTTTGTTATTAAGGATGTTTTTGGCCAGGCTCTAACGGGGATCCTTTGTTATAGACCCCCAGCGGCCTTTAGTGTACAGCAGCAGCAATTGCTGCTGGAGACCTTCACAAATATGGCCGCTACTTACCGCAGATTAGTGATCTTGGGTGATTTTAATCTGTGGCTAAATGGGTCCCTTGATGTGGGTTATGTTAACATCCTTAAGTCCAGTGAAGGCCTTGGTCTCTTTCAGCAGGTGTCCAAAGTTACTCATAATGGAGGGCATCTTTTAGATTTAATTATCTCAGAGGCTAATTTATTTATTTTTTTTTTTTTTTTTTTTTTTTATTTTTTTTATTTTATTGAATTTATATTGCGCTCAGCTACCCATAAAGGGTTTCCCGGCGCCAGGGACAGCCTAAAGAAGAGGGATAGGTATTTGCTGAAGCAGGGAAAGCAGAAAACATTTGATCACCTAAAACAGAAAGGTTTTTAGCTTTTTGCGAAAAGCCAAAAGATTAGTCTCCGTTTTGAGCGTCAATGGAAGAGCATTCCACATCTTCGGCCCCAAATGGGCAAAAGAGCGACCTCCCATTTTTGTCAAGCGAATTCTAGGAATTACAAAATTTTCTTGATTTGATGACCTAAGGGAACGATTTGGCTGATATGGTCGGACAAGATTGTGCAAATATGCAGGAGCAGAACCCTGATGGATCTTAAACATAAGGCACAAAGTTTTAAAAGCTACACGGTCAGCAATTTTTAACCAATGAAGGTCACATAGGGCTTGTGTGGCAGACATTCTGCGAGGAACATTGCACAGAAGGCGGGCAGCTGAGTTCTGCACAACTTGGAGAACATTCATTGTAGCTTTATCAGCTCCCAGATAGAGCACATTGCCGTAGTCGATACGAGACATTACAAGAGCCTGGACAACAGTTCGACGAGTAGACTCAGGCAGCATCCATAGGATCTTCTGCAACCAGCGTAGAGTATTAAAGCAGATTGCAGCGACCTTAGTTGCCTGTTGACGCATCGAGAGTTTCTCGTCGATTAGAAAGCCGAGGTTACGAACAACTGGCACGGGGGTAGGCAGTGGGCCCATATTACTAGGCCAATGTCTGGAACCCCACAGATCTTTATGTTTACCAAGTATGATAACCTCGGTCTTTTCACCATTGAGTTTTAGCAGGTTAACCTGCATCCAGGCACAATCACTTGTTCATTGGGGAAGTTTTGCCTCTGGTCTGGACAGACCATTTCCTGATCAAATTTTATGTGAACCCTGCCACGCAAACTACTCAGGCAGTTTACCCCTCATGTGAATATGAGAGCAGAGATTGGAAGGCTCTTCTGCGTAAGAGAAGCCAGGACCTGCTGTTTCTGGTAGAAGATTATTTTTCCTCTGAGTTACAAGTTGAGGAGAACTACTCTGTTCTCTGTACAAAAATCACTCTGGATTTTTTAGCCCCTTTAAAAAAACATCGTAAGGGGGCAGACCCTCGTCCCCGTGGTTTAATGAGAGTTTGAAAAATCTGAAACTTGACTGTAAACACGCTGAGAGGAGATGGAGACATGGTTATCAGGATGAGGATAAGGTCACCTGGAAAACCAAGATTATTATTATTATTATTAGGCCAGTTTTGTATAGCGCGTGGGTACCCTGGAGCATCCCAGCGCTTCACCAGAGTAAGAGATAAAGAGAAAAAGGAGGCACAGCGGTTTAACAAAAGAGAAAAGTTTTCAGTTGTTTGCGAAAACGCAAAAGGCATTCCTCGGAGCGCAAACCTAGGGGGAGTGAGTTCCAGAGGGTAGCGACCTTAACGGAGAATCTCCTCCCTCCTGAGCGAGCCTTTTTGACCCTGGAGATCATGAGTAAGTGTTTTTGATCTGAACGTAGGGTTCTACTAGCCTTATATGGGGTCACCAGCTTTTGAAGGGCAGGAGGGCCTTTGCCTTGCAAGATTTTATGTGCAAGGTAGAGAGATTTAAATTTCACCCTTTCTCACACTGGCAACCAATGCAACGCCCTCAGTGCGGGTTTAGCTGATCGTGACATAGGGATGTTGTAGAGCATTCGTGCCGCCGCATTCTGAACTTGCTGTAATTTGTTCAGGGTGATCTCAGGGGCACCCAGATAGATTGCATTGCTGAAATCTAATCTAGATATAATCAGGCCCTGGATCAGAAGCTTCCGAGATAGAAATGGGAGCAGAGGCAGCACTTTGCGCACCGATCGGAGAAGGCCGAAACAGACACCAGCCAGTTTGGTAGCCTGGGTCCTGAAAGAAAGATCTTGCTCCAACCAAATGCCAAGGCTCTTAATCTCAGCCTTGGGTTTGGGGGGGGGGATATCAGGCAACTAGGCCAGGCAGACCGGGGGAGTGAGGGACCTTTCAACCCCATCAGCATTATCTCGGTTTTTGAGCCGTTCAGCTTTAGTGCTGATTCCCCCATCCAGGTGTGGACTTTGGATAGGCAGGAATGTAGCACCTGGGGATTTTCCGTGGCCTGGGAGAGGGCAAACACAAGCTGGGTGTCATCGGCATAACTCACGATTTTGATGTTAAATGGAGCCATCACATCCTCCAAGGGGACCATATACACATTGAATAATGTGGGGCTCAGGGAGGAGCCCTGAGGCACTCCACAGTGGAGGTGGGTGGATGCTGATCGTGCGCCTCCTTCCCAGACCTGAAAGGTCCGTTCGCTGAGGAATGACCTGAGCCATTTCAGCGCTGTCCCCCTCACACCGGCATCTGACAGTCGTTGGAGTAACACTCGATGGTTAACAGTGTCGAACGCTGCACTGAGGTCCAGGAGGATCACTGCCACTGATCCTTCTGAATCCAAAATGCAGCGTGCTTCCTCCGCGACTGCCAGTAAGGCGGTGTCAGTGCCTTGACCCGGGCGGAAGCCTGTTTGGGAACTTCTCAGTACGCCGTTGGACTCAAGGAAGTTGGATAGCTGGAGGTTGACCAACTTTTCCGTGATTTTACTGAGTCCCGGAAGTAACGAGATGGGCCTGTAGTTCGCCATGTCAAGGGGGTCTAGGCTGTTTTTTTTTAGGAGGGCTTTTACTATTGCACCCTTCCAGTTGGGTGGAACAACACCGGCACCTAACGAGGCATTGATTACCTCAGTAATAGGTTCCACAATGGAAGGGGCAACCAGTTTAAGAATCCTCATGGGGACTACGTCCCGGGGCACGCCACTCTTAACGGACACTAAGACTTTAAGAGCTTCGTCCTCAGTGACTGGTCCAAAAGACTCCAAGGTCTTCAGGGGTCTTCCCTCATCCTCGACGGGCTCAGCTCCTAGGTTGATTTGGGGCAGGGTAATCAAAATTTTTTCGATTTTAGTGTGGAAGTATTCTGCTAGATCATTGCATTTTCCTTCCAGATTATCCGTGGGGGCAGGTGGTGTAGGGAACCTCAGAAGCTCCTTGACCACTTGAAATGTTTCTCTGGAGGAGTTGGAGGCGTTGCTGATTATCTCCTCCAAGAATTGGGTTTTGGCGCACCGGATGGAGAGCTTGTAGTTCCTTATCGCCACTCGGTATTCGGTCTTACAAGCTACTTCCCAATTCTTCCTCCAGGAGTGTTCTAATTTTTTACAGGCCCTCCGCATAGCCCTCAGCTCTGGCGTATACCACGGAGCGGAGCACGATCTTTGCTCCCTCCTTCCTGCCGCTCTTATAGGGAGGACAGAGTCGAGTGTGTTAGCCATCCATCTGCAAAAATCTGCTTCCGCCCGTACTGGGTCCTTCGCTAGTGAAGGGCGTGAGGCCTCCAGACTGCGTGACAGGTTTTCCACAGACAGCCTGGCCCAGGGTCTTTCAGGCGCACCGACACTAATGGAGGGGGTGCTCTCCAGCTCGGTTTGCCAGGCAAAGGGGATCATAAAATGGTCCGTCCACGGGAGAGGGATCGGGGAGGCTGCGTTCATAGTGGTAATGTTAGTAAAAATAGGATCCAGTAGGTGACCCTTATTATGGGTAGCCTCCAGGTTTATAAGGTTAACCTCACAGGTTTTCAAGTCACATTGGAGGGCTGTCGCCGACCGATCTTCCTGGTCGTCGAAATGAAGATTAAAGTCTCCCAAAGTAATGAAGTTTGTCGCAGAAGCGGCAAGAACCATTACCGTCTCCAAAAAAGAGCCTATGAAGTTACCATTACTTCCTGGGGGTCGATAAACTAATAACCCAAACATCGCCACAGTGGGTGAGATTTGGAAGGAAAACTTACAGCTCTCACAATCCTCCACCTCACCTTTTTGGGCTCTGCACACCAGCGAGTTCTTATAAAGAATGGCAACACCTCCCCCTCGACCCACCGGTCGGTCCTGGGTGTGGATTAGGAAACCAGGAGGAAGGGCGTTCACTATATCCACCTCTGAGCCTTGCATGAGCCATGTTTCTGTTAGAAACAGAATGTCTAACTTGTGTTCCTGAATAAGGAGGTTAACCTCCAGCGAATGCCTCGGAAGAGATCTACAATTCAGAAGGGCTGATCGTAAAGTGTTCTTTGTCACTACTTGAATAGAGGGGCTACATAGTGCACAGTGAGTAAATGGTTCAATGCCCTTCAGCACTAATGTACAGTGTGAGGATGTTAAGGAGCGAAACCGAAATAGTTCAGCACGCGAGTAAGTGGTCACAGAACTTACTAAATTAGGCAGAGTGGCAGGCCCTAGGCCCGTCTGGGCGCAGACGGGCGCAGACGGGCACGACTCTGGCACGCGTCCGCTGCGGGGAGTCATAGCCGTCCTTTATGAGCGCTGCTAGAGCGCGTCACTCACCAGCCCACACCCAATATGGCCGCCAAAGTCGGAAGAACCAGCCCTCGGCGTCTGTACTCGGCCGAGAGCTGTCCGTGGGGCAGAGGAAGGGGGGAGAGGTACACAAGCGAAGGGAAACACAAGGGAAGTCTCTGCACGCTTTTAGGATCAAGCGTGAGAAATGCGAGCAAATTAAAAACAGTAAAACGCTAAAAGCGCAAAGTACAGGGGAGAGACCTCCCGGCTTCCGCCTCAGGAGGGAAAGTTAGCTGCTGTTAGGTGGTCTATAAGAAGGCGATTGACAAGGCCAAGGCGGACATTTCTGCACTCTGATCCTCAATGCTCCTAATACTTCTAGAAGCATTTTCAACATCTTGAACAGCCTGACCAACCCTGAGTGTTCTAAGAACATGGTACCCCCCCTCTCAAGAACTGTGCGAGAACCTGGCCAGGTTCTTACATGAAAAAATTAAAAACATCATTGATGATTTGGGTGGGGTCTATCGTCAATCTGAGGTTGGAGATACCACGACTGCGGGCACTGAGGTAACAGGTGTAGAGGCGGCAGGTGTTAATTTAGAAGGTGGACCTGATAATCACCTATCCGAGTTTTTTCCCCTTGAAGCAGAGGACTTTCACGGATTAGCGTGTGGTATTCCTTCTGGGTCCCCCTAGACTCAATGCCCTATAAAATCTGGAAAGAGTTTAAGGCAGAGCGGTTTCCTACACTCCGTCAGATCTGTAATCAGTTGCTTACTGACCTAGTGGTTATATCTCAGTGGAAGCTAGCTGTGGTGACACCCTTGTTAAAGAAGCCTTCCCTCGACCCGGAGTGCCCTAAAAACTATAGGCCCATCTCTCTCTTGTCTTTTCCTGCTAAAATTGTGGAACGAGTGGTGAGTAGCACTCTTTCCAAATATTTGGAACAACATAATCTACTGGAGGAGGTCCAGTTTGGATTTCGGCCGTCCCATGGCACCGAGACGGCCTTGGTGACCGTGATGAGTAAACTTAGGAGGCGGGCAGACAGGGGTCAGGCAGCAGTACTTATTCTGCTTGACCTGTCTGCCGCCTTCGACACGGTCAATCATGGAATCCTGCTGGGAAGGTTGAGAGAGGTGACAGGTTGTGCTCTGAAGGGGTCCAGTCTTTTATTTTTTTAAAATATTTTTATTTAACAAAAATGACAGACATTTCACTCATGTGCTGAAATCTCATTACATCACATATAGTTATCGTCACATATAAAATCAGTTCAAAAAAAGTATAATTTACATATTTTGTGCTCCATTCCCAGTCCTCCTCAGTTCTAACTCTACCGTTGGTGACACACAAATCTCTCCTTTGTACAAATTCCATTTTGACCATTTCCTGTCCCATTTCTTTGGGCATCCTCTAGCGATAAATACTTTTGCAGCGTGAATCCTTCTGGATTCACTATGCTATGCATAATCCGCAATCTGGGGGTTGGGTCCGGAATCGTGGTCTTTTTTTTTTTTTTTCGAAGCCCAGGTGGGTGTCGACGCCCCACCATTTGGTGTACCTTCCGTGAAGTCGACATGCTTCCTGCGGAAGCTCCCTCCCTTGGGCGCCATCTTCAGATTCTTTTTTCCGCCGTTGGGTCTGGATCGTCGCGTGAAGCTCCAGAAGTTTTGAAGGAGAAAAGAAGAAGATCAAGCCAATTTTCTACAGAAAAGGATTTGAGAAGACTAGGAGAAGAAGACCATCAAAGCCGGGAATGACGAAGGAGGAGAAGTAACTCGAGATCTTCGACGGGGAATGCGCGCACAGGGTGCCCCCTAAGCACAGTAATGGACAATACACCCTTTAAATTCTGCCGTAACTGCCACCACAAGTACGCGCAGAAGGACCAGCACCCGGTCTGCAACCACTGTCTGCCAGTCGACCACGGGAGCAAGGACTGCAACGCCTGCTCCGTCTCTACACCGAAGACACTCAGAATTCGAGAGAAGCAGAGGATAGCTCACCACACGATGCAGGGCAAGGGCCAGGCACCGTCGCTGTACGAACTGGGCCTCTCCCCCGACGACGAGGACAACATCGCCGAAGGTCCAGATGTCTCCACGGTCGCAGAGACTGATAAGAAAACATCAGACAAGGTAGGAGAGTCTACGACCCCGAAACCCTCGACAGGGCCTCGAAGGCCTGAGGCAGACTCTCAAAAATCAGAGTCTAGAGCCTCGAAGGGAGCACCGGCGCCGAAAACCTCGACGACCGAAGCTGCATCCTCCGAAAAACAGCCCAGCGGATCCTTCGAAAAGGACTCCCAGACGGCGAAGACCGGCGAAAAGCCAAGGTCGTCGAAGCAGGTCCCCGAAAGAGGAACCTCGACTTCGAGGAAGAAGGAGCCGAAAACCACTTCGACGTCGACGACGCCGTCGAAGAGGGCGACCGAAACGCTCGACGCCGAGCATGCCGCGCAGATGGAGAGGGAGAAAAGAAGGCTCGAGGCCGAGATGGAGAACAGCCTCCAGAGGAAGAAAGACTTTGAAGGAAAGATGAGAAGCTACAGGATCCCCTCGAAGCCCGCGACGGCCGTCGCCGAGGTAGAGGAGCATGAGGAGTTTGACGCCGAAGAGCCGCCGAAAACTCCGGAGCCCTCTGAGCAGGGAGAAGAGGAAGACCTCTATTACACAGAGGGGGAATATGGGGATCAGCGTTCGAGCTACGACTCGGGATCCTCGACGGCTCAAGACCTGGACTGGCAGGACATCGATGCCGAAAACCCGGAGGAGGCTGTGGAGACATACCCCTCGAGGCCTTCGCCGCCAGATGACATTGGGGCTTACAATGAGGTCATCAAGAAGGCAGCAGCAGCTTATGGGGTTAAATTGGAGGAAGAGAAGCCTAAAGCAGATTTCTTGCTGGAAACCTTGCTCCCCACGCAGACAAGAAGCCAGTTCCTGCCCATGCTGAAGAGTGTCATGGACCAAGGGAAGGAAGCGTTCAAGGACCCAGCGACTTGCAGATCCGTCATGCCAAGGACGGAGAAGAAGTACATGTTCTCTTCCCAGGACCCTCCCTACATCAAAGGGTCCATCACAGCAGACTCAATTATCGCTGCAATGGCAAGGAGAAGGGCCAACGTCCCGACAACATATGGGCCACCACCTGACAAGGAGAGCAGGAGGATGGACCTGACAGGCAGAAAAATCAAAAGAAACGCTGCAATGCACTGGCGGATGTCAAATTCCAATGCCCTCCTGAACAGGCATCAATATCAACATTGGGACGAGGTGGGGCAATTGCTCAAACACCTCCCAGAGCAATTCCAGTAGAGAGCCACACACCTCGTGAAAGAGGGGAAAAACATCGCAAACTCGTGCCTGAAGACAGCTTTGGACGAAGCAGAAACCTCCAGCAGACTGATGGCTATAGGGATCACAGAGAGAAGGCAAGCCTGGCTCAAGATCTCAGGCTTCAAGACAGAGGTTCAGAACAACATCCTGAAGACTCCATTCAACGGAGAATCGCTGTTCGGCGCCCCGGTTGATGAGAAGCTCACTCAACTGAAGAAGGATAACAACACAGCAAGGTCCATTGGGGCCCTGCAATTCAGAGGGATGGGAAGAGGCACTCCGGCAAGGAGGCCAAACGGAAGAGGTGGTAACCAGACGGGAACATCGCACCAGGCGTTCCACCAAGGTCACCAGGGTGACAAGCAGGGGCAGCAGAAGCAGACCTGGCACTACCAGAACAGGGGCCAGTCCTTTCGCGGGAGAGGAAACGGGCAAGGCCAGAGAAGTAGAGGCGGTGAGCAACCCCCCTCTAAGTGACTTCGCATGGAAGGATGTGCTCCCCCACTCAAGCCCTCAGAGGGAAGAGCACAAAAAAGCAAAGGGGAGAGGGTTACACAGACAAGACACAAAAGAACATGTAACACCAGTGGGCGGCAGACTAAGATTTTTCCTCCAGGAATGGAGAAAAATAACCACAGACAAGTGGATACTCAACATCATACATTTCGGATACTGCATAGAGTTGGAAAAGAGGCCGCCAAGCAGAAGACCAAAGAAAAAAGAGCACTCGGGAAGGGAGCTAACGCTGCCCTGAGAAGAAGCTCAGGAAGTCCTCCGGAAGGAAGCCATCGAACCGGTCCCATTCAGAGAAAGGAACAGGGGAGTGTACTCAAACTACTTCCTGGTACCAAAAGTGGACGAAAGCCTAAGACCCATCCTGGATCTACGCTTCCTAAACAAACATATAAAGACTCAAATGGCGTCCAAGAGCTATGTATGTTATTATTGCTATTACTGCTCACTACTCTGATTCAGGCATGTGAATCTATGAAAGACACCCCTAATACTGGAGAAGAACAATAGTTACTTACCTGTAATCTGTGGTTCTCCAGTATTGGTGTCTTTCATAGATTCACATGCACCCACCCACCTCCCCTCAGAGTCTCACTCAGGCTGTTTTATCTATACTTTACTCCGGTACACTCCGGTGCTACAAAATCTGAGAGCCTGGGTCTCTGGGGAGAGCATTCTGGTGGGAGCTGTGGCCTGATTGGCTGCAGTTTGGTCCATACATAATGACCTGGATAGGTTCTAATGTGGAAGTTTTATTTACTGTAGCTGGGGCTACTTTACTTCCTGGTTGGGTATATTGTTATTTGTTATGTACAAAGGGTATATTTTACTGCTTTTTTATGTACCGTGGGCTCCCACTCCGACGACGGGGAATGATTCAGGCATGTGAATCAATGAAAGACACCCCTAATACTGGAGAACAGACCCGCACTTCATGCCAAAGGTGGTGTCAAGGTTCCACATGAATCAGAGTATTCAAATTCTTAGCTTCTTCCAGAAGCCCCTGACAAGCGCTGAGAGGGCGCTCCACACTCTAGACGCAAGAAGGGCAGTAATGCACTACATTGAAAGGACGAAGGAACACAGGAAGACAAAACAGTTCTTCGTGTCCTTCGCAAACAGTTTCCTGGGTAGACCAGTGACTAAGAACACCATCGCTCGATGGATCGCACAAACGATACAATTCTGCCACAAGCAAGCGGGCAGGAGCTAACAGGAGGGGCACAGGCCCACTCGACCAGGAAGAAAGGAGCAACAATTGTCTTTCTGGCCAACACACCAATTCAGGACATATGCCTGTTCACTAAGCACTATTGCGTGGATGTACAGATGAACAAGGAAGCACAAGTACGACAAAGAGTGCTTCAACATATATTCAACAACCAACGCTCATCTTCCACCCAGCCGCCACAAAAGTAACAAAACCGCTACAAAATCTATGCACAGTATAGTGAATCCAGAAAGATTCACGCTGCAAAATGAATAGTTTCTTACCTGTCGGTGTAGTTTTGCAGCTTGAAGATCTTTCTGGATTCACTAGCGAACCCACCCGCCTCCGCCAGAAAGATGAGGCTGGAGAAGAAGGCGGAAACACATGGAATAGAAAGCAAGTTGAAGCTTACAAGATACGTGAAAAGAATTACATTGGAAAAAGGATTAACAAACATTGCCATGGATTTGCTACGAGAACACAAAAGAGAAAAAAAGAATCCGAAGATGGCGCCCAAGGGTGGGAGCTTCCGCAGGAAGCATGCCGACGTCACGGAAGGTACACCAAATGGTGGGACGTCGACGCCCACCTGGGCTACGAAAAAAAAAAAGAGAAAAAAGACTACGATTCCGGACCCAACCACCAGATTGCGGAATATGCACAGCATAGTGAATCCAGAAAGATCTTCAAGCTGCAAAACTACACCGACAGGTAATAAACTATTCATTCCTTCTCGGCTATCATGCATTTATCCATTTCTCTATTCCACACTGTCACTACTGGTGGCTCCACTCCACCATATCCCCTGGCGATTTCTCGTTTGAATAATGTGAAGCCCAATGTCACCAATTGCTGTTCCGTTTCCGTTAGATCTGTGGGCTCCCAGATGTTGAGCAGGCCCAGTCGCGGAGTCAAGGTAATCACCTTCCCTAAGGCAGAGTGCATATGTGTTGTGATTCTACCTCACCGGCTTTGTATCGCTGTGCAGTCCCATATCATGTGGTAGAAGGTGGCAGGTTGCCCGCAGCCCTTGAAACAGTGATGGTCCGTTTTGGTCCCTATCCTTGCTAGAATAAGTCGAGTCATATATGATCAATAAAAAACACAAAGCTGAACAAGGCGGTATCTAAGTGTTATGGCAGCCTCCCTGGGAGACATCAGCGCCTGCCTCCAATCTTCATCCTCAATGGCCCCAGATCACCCTCACATTTGTCCTTCAGCTGTCCAAAAGAGTCTGGTAAATTATTGCTAAGCTTCCTGTAAGTGAGGGAGATTGCTTTGGTGTGCAATTGTCCATCTAGCAGACGATCTTCTAGTGGAGAGGACTCCGGTATATCCATACAGGTGGGGAAAGCCGCCATCAAAGCATGTCGTATTTGCAAATAGCGGAAGATATCAGTTGGGGCTAATTGGTAAGTTTTCTGTAACTCTTCAAATCGAAGGATCTTACCCTTCTTAATCATATCTCCTACCGTTGAAATACCAATCATGTCCCATTTATCAAATCCCAGATGATGACAGAGCATACCCAGCTTTTCTGACCACCACAGCGGCATCATTCTAGTAAGTCTGTCTGTCCAGCCCAGCCTGGAGTTGGCTAGTCTCCATATTTGCAGGGTGTGTTTTGCGGGCCCTATGATCTGTTTTCTCCGTGAGCTGGTATATAACGCCCGAGGTAGCCAGCTTTGTCCATCTGATATCTATCTAGAGCACACGCCGGGTCGTCTGGTGGGGCATATCTCCATCTATTGACTATCACCACTTGTGAGGCCCAATAGTATAACCGTATGTTGGGCAATGTGATAAAACCATCGTACTACCCCTTCATTAATTTTTGTAGCGCTATCCTTGGGGCCTTGCCATCTCATAATAGTGTGCGCACTTCTCCCTCTACCGCGGTAAAATAGGCATCCGGAACTTTATGTGGGCAATTTTGTAAAACATATAAAAACCGTGGCAGAGCAAGCATTTTAAAAAGGGCAGCACGGCTAATCAATGGTAATGGGAGGGATCTCCAATGTTGGACATCTGCTCGCAATCTCGCCAACACTGATGCTAGGTTACGATCATAAAAGAGGGTCGGATCAGGCGTGACAAAGATACCTAAGTAGCGAAAACCTTCTTCCACAACCCGTAGGGCACAATCGTTTGGGAGACGTGGTACACTTTCATGCAGAACATACAATACTGACTTGCTCCAGTTAATAGCATAGCCGGAGTACTTTCCGAAATTGGTAAAAATATCAAGGACCACAAGATAGATCTATACGAGTTTGTCAGATAGAGCACTATATCATCTGCATACAGTGATATTCTGTCATCATAGTCTTGCGACCACCGTAGGCCCCTGGTCATGACGTCTCTCCGTACCCACGCCGCCAGAGGTTCCAACATCAAAGCGAACAGCATTGGCGACAGGGGGCATCCCTGTCTGGTGCCCCTGCGGAGGGAAAACAGTCTAGATGTGTAATTATTCACTCTAATTTGTCCCGATATGTCGGTATAGAGGAGCTGTACCCAGCGTTCAAATTTAGGGCCTAGTCCCATTCTCTCCAGGACCTCAAACATATAGGACCATTCAATGGAGTCAAACGCCATCGATGTGTCAAGGGAAAGTATGAGTGCATCCTTTTCCAGATAGCACTTTCGAGCCAGCACATTGTTAAGGCGACGAATATTAAGGGCCGTATTCCATCCCGGCATAAAGCCCAATTGATCTGGGTGTGCCAAAGAAGATATCACCGCTCCCAGCCTTGTGGCAAGTACCTTCGCCTCTACATTAATTAAAGAAATCGGTCTATAGGAACGTCAATCCTTCACCGGTTTACCAGCCTTGTGTATAACAACAATGCTAGCTAGTCGCTGATCCGGGTGTAGAATACCTTTTTCCCAACTTTCCTGATACATGCCTCTCAAATGTGGGACCACCTGGGAGCCCGTCGCCTTAAGAAATTCTATCGGAGTACCATTCTGCCCCATTGCCTTCCCTGATGTTATTTGGTCAATGGCTATTCGGATTTCCTCATCAGTAAGGTCTGCCTCTAGTAAATCCCTGTCCTCATCCGATAGAGCCGGCACAGCACATTCCGTCAAAAGTTGCTGTGACTCTGCCGCAGTGTATACAGCAGAAGGTGAGTACACCCCTTCAAAATAATCAGCAAATGTCTCCCCTATTGCATCCGGGCTGATATAATCCCTCCGGTAGGCGTCTGCAATCTGGGCACCCATCTAGAGCACTGCTCCTTCCTCTCCAACCAAGCTAGCATCTTCCCCGCTCTATCCCCAAGCTCGTACAGCCTATAGTGAATAGCAGTTTGTTTAGCCAGCATGTGTTCACAGGCTTTCAATTTATGTTCCGCCCTTTTAAGCACGATGTCATGCAGTGTCTTATCTGAAGGATGGAGTGCATAGTCTGCCTCAAGCCGTTTTAGCGCATCTTCTAGTTGCGTCAATATTTCTTGTCGTTTTGCTACGTATTTTGTTTTCAACAAAAGGGCATACCCCTTCATGACCACCTTAAACGCCTCCTATATCGTTTGTGCCGAGGCAACGGACCCTACATTTTCTTCCAAAAAATAACCAGTTTGCACACCAAGCTCCTCCCTGATGTCAGGAATCTTAAGCAGCCATGGAATAATGACTATGGTGGGACTCTGCTGTCGAGCACCATGCGTGAAGTCTTTTCCCACCGGGGAATGATCCGATATGCCCCGAGGATACGTCTTGGGCCGCCTAAAATTGCCTACCGAGGCTGCGTATGTTAAGAAGTTGTCAATCCGGGGGAGACTTCCATGCACACCGGAGAGGTAAGTAAAATCTATAGGAACACCTTGCAACTCCCGCCCCACATCTGAAAGCCCTAACGCTGTCGTAAAGGCTGTCATAAGCTCATTGGATCTCATCCCTTGTCTCCTGGGGTGTCTGTCCGTCAGGTCGTTCATTGTCAAGTTATATTCTCCCCCATTATTAGGGTCCCATCAGGAAGGTCAGTTAACACCCGGCCTAACTCCGCCAGTGAATCCTTACCCAGCGCGGGTGGCAAATAGACTGAGACTATATTTATGGCTCTCCCCTCCCATTGAGCCTCAACCACTGCAAATCGCCCCACACAGTCTTTCCACGTATTAAAAACTATCAAAGGGACATTACTCTTTACTAGAACACATGTACCCCTGGAGCCAGTAGTGTAATCAGCATGCACTAGGAGTTTATACCCCCATCTATTTAGGGCCTTACTTTCATTGCCAACTAAATGAGTTTCCTGCAAGAGAACTAGGTCTGGAGATTGCCGCTTTAAGTACTGTTGAACTATTCCTCTTTTTATTTTGTCCCCTAGTCCATTGACATTCCAAGTGAGGACAAAGAGCATAGATTCGTGGTCAGCCATTATCAAACACTGAAATGAATAACATTATAAAGGTCGAGGACAGAGGCAACCTTATTATAAACAGCCTACAAAGAGTGGGATCAGCACTTATCCTCAGTTTGTCATTTAAGAAGAGAACAGAAAAATTAAACCAACACATCTCAATACACTTACGACAGAGTCTGTCTTCCGGATACGGGGCAAAGAAACATTCACGACGAATGATAGTGTGACAACCAATACACTCTCCCTTCCAACCCCTTGACACATCCTCTATCTCCCACACCTCCCCCCACCCTGCTCCCCTGCCCGTGGATTTAGAACTACCCACCCCCAAACTTGGCAGAGTGCCTCTCACCCCCCTGAACATGCTAGAAGCGCAGAGGGAACTACCCCCCATCCACAAATATCCCATACTGTCCTTAATAGCCACAGCCGTTAATGCAACATTTAAGATTAAGCAACTTCATGTCATATCTGTATAGACAAGAAACAGTGCACATCATATATCCTGAGCATTACAGAGAACACAGTACATTTACGAACAAATGGATCACCACCCCACCCCCTCCAAAGTCCCACTACTTGCGAATTAGTGTAAAGTCCAGTCCCGCAGCAGAGCACATAGCAGAATTATTCCTGATCGTCCAATCTACTCGACTCCATTGTGGCCTCCGTAGCCGCTGCCGCCTCCCGTCGGGTATCGTCTGTCAGGACGATTTCTTTTCCGATTCCCTATGGTGCTCCAGCCTTCCATCCAGTCCCAGACCTCATCCGGCGATTCAAAGAACCATGATTTACCATCCGATTCTACTCTCAATTTTGCTGGGAAGAACATCGCATATTTAACTTCCCTGTCTCTCAGTTGTTGTTTTACCGCTTGAAAACTCATCCTCTGTGCCTGTACTTTAGCAGTGAAGTCAGGAAAGAAAGTCACTTCGTAGCTCTCTATTTTCAGCGGGGGGAAGGATCTAGATGTTTGCAATATGACACTCTGGCGATCAGTGGCCTCGGGGGCGCGCCAGGCTTAGGCCGTCCTCCTGGTACTCTATGAGCTCTTTAAATAGAGAAATAGCTGGATAGTGTTTTGGGCTTCAGGTGTTTTGTAGTTAAGTTCTCTACAAATAAGTCTGCGGCCGGCCCCTCTGCAGGCTTAGGCCGTCCTCCTGGTACTCTATGAGCTCTTTAAATAGAGAAATAGCTGGATAGTGTTTTGGGCTTCAGGTGTTTTGTAGTTAAGTTCTCTACAAATAAGTCTGCGGCCGGCCCCTCTGTCCGTTCCGGACCACCTAGGATTCGGATGTTGTTGCGGCGGGCCCGTCCTTCATAATCATCCAGCTGTTGCGACATTCGGTCCTGTTTCTTTCGCAACTCCTGCACCTGACTCTGTAGTTCCAAGGTCTCGTCCTGCAGGACATTCGTCACCACCTTCAACTCCTTTACCTTCTCTTCCATCTTTTTGAAGTCGGCTCTAAGCAGCGAGACCTCTACTGTGACTGAATCCACAGAGGCGCGCATTCCACCTAAAGCCGCCATAACATCATGGAGGGTTGGCTCTGGTCCATGTATCGGTGTCACACCTGACCCTTCTTTGTCTGATCTCAGTGAATCACCCTTTTCTCCTCCTTTAGCCCAAGCGAACTTCGCCAGTTGTCTCTGGGCATTGGCCTTCGCCCCTCTGCCTCCCGCCGCCATTTTTAAGGAGACACCTGTGATCTCCCAAGTGGAATAAGAAGTCGATCAACAATAACCCCTGCCGCCTAGGTCTGCCAGCAGCTCGTTCGTGGACCAGCCAACTCTCACTCACTCCCAGCGTTATTATATAGACAGCCTTGCTCTGCAGTCTTTTATCTGTAATTCACAGCAGCACTGGTAATCAAATTGGTTCTAATCAAATTGTGGCCGATCACAGTTACTCCAAGAAGCTCAGTCCTCTCGGTTCATTAGGGAAATAGCACCAGAGTGTCGGCAAACCACTAAGAACAATGTCATCAGGTTACATCACATGCCGTACATTGGCCCCGGGCAGGCTGCTGTGTCCATCTGGCTCATTCAGGACCAGAAAGGGCTATCAACTCACCGAGTGGCACAAACGTACATAAAAACGATCAAAGTTAATCCCAGGGTGATACTGCATTAAGGTCTCGCGTGGGCTCAGTTCTTCCTTAAACTGCCATGCAACTAGAAATCAGGCAGGTCACCATGGAGTCATCATCTCAGGCCAAATTGTAAAATCCACAGGCCTCTGGCTCATGCCCATTGTCCTCCGAACTGCATGCTTCTCATTGGGCCCTGCAGCCCTCAGCCGGTAAAAATGGAGGGGGGGGGGGGGTGCAGATTAATCGCACCCTGTTCCCACCACCCAAACAGTCCACAGTGTGGCCTCAAATATTTGTGCAGGCCTTCCCCCAATCTCCAGAGTTCATCACAGAAGCCCAAAAGCCGGGGCCTCGATTTTTCCTTCCACCCAGTGGCCTGCTGCCTCCAATATAGATGTCGCCGGGGCCCCACCTCCTTCGCACCAGGGTCAATCGTACCTCCTCCCACACGCCTGCAGGCAGTTAACTCGGCGGTGGCATTGCAGTGTTGCATCAGGCCATCTAGAACTGCCGCACTGGTCTCAGCCACCTCGCCGGTCTTCTACGCCGATTGCGATTAGGCCTCAAAGCTGGGGCCTAAAGTTACTCTCTGCCCGGCGCCGCAGCCCCCCCCCTACGTCACTGCAGGGAAGGGATCTCCGCAGCGCTCCGGGGCGCTGCTGCTAGTGTCTGAGTGTCTGTGGCTCACCTCCGGCTCCCGCACTCGGTCTTCACTCATGGCAGGCAGGGAGGGGGGAGCAGCTGTGATAAGAGACCAAGTTAGGAACGGCTCGCAGCATGAGCCGACGCCGCCATCTTCGTCCCCCTTCACCTCCCGGGATCGCCGTGAATCCGGCAGCCGGCAGGAGGGTTCAGGCTCCTCAATACACGGTCCGCTGCAGTGGGGGGAAGCACCGGACACAGCACCCCACAAATTTGGGCTACTTGCTCAGGTCTGGACAGCTGTATGGTATCTAAAACATAGTGGATGGGCGAGAGCTGTCTCAGGCAGCAGCCATCTCTACTGGACAGAAAGCAAGCAGTGTCCCTCTCCCCTTATCAATCTGATTTTAACAAAATTACGCATGGCGTACCGCAGGGCTCGGCCATCAGCCCCATTCTATTTAACATCTACATGAAACCTCTAATTGCGGTCATCAAACAACATAATATTAATATCGTAAATTATGCTGATGACACACAGCTGATTCTCTCTCTTGAGGGAGATCAGTCAACTTCATTGGAAGTATTTCATAGTTGCCTGCGGGACACGGCGTTCTGGTTGAGGAAAAATTCACTGCAATTTAATGCTGACAAGACGGAGGTGCTACAGAAAGGGTTCCCTCCGGGCTGCCGAGCAATTTTTGGCCTATCAACACCCCGACCGTCATTCAGCCTGTAAAGACTGTTCGTAATCTGGGTGTGACATTTGATAGTAAACTTACTATGGAAGCGCACATGACGAAAATAGTGGGTTGTTGTTTGGCCATTATTAGATATTTGCGGAAGATTTTCCCTCTGCTGCCCCTCTTGGCGCATGTGCTAATAGCACGCAGTACTATTCTTAGTAGATTAGACTACTGTAATGCCTTGTTACTTGAGTCTCCTAATTTCCTTCTTGATAGGTTGCAGAGGATTCAGTCAACGTCAGCCAAATTAGTGCTTGGCTGGTCCAGAAGGTCCTCTGCTTCATTGGCTTTGGCAGAATTGCATTGGCTCCCACTGAGACCGAGAGTTCAGTTCAAGTCTCTTTGTTTAGTGTTTAAAGCCCTGAATGGGCGGGGCCCCGTTTCCTTCCAAAGAAAATTTGAATGGTATGTCCCTACGAGTATTCTGCGCTGCTCAGAGGCGAAGCTAGAAAAGGTACCTAGATTTAGGAAAGTTAGATCAAGTGGCAGATCCTTTGGGGTTTCAGCTGCGAAGCTTTGGAACGCTTTGCCTCTGGAACTTCGACAAGTCAGTGACCTCCTCCCTTTTAGAAGGAGACTAAAAACATGGTTGTTTCCGAAGATTTAGGCGGTTGTCTGCAGTGCGGCCCAATACTTGATGTGACTCTGAACTGCTAGCGCCAGGAGGCCTGCTAGGTGACAGTGTACTCTAGAAATATAATAAATAAATATAGCCACAGTGGAATTTGATCCCTCTTCTGTAAAATTGCGTATGGGATCTGTCACTTTATTTTTTCAACAGGGTTCTTTTCTATCCCCTATTTGGCTCTCCCCAAGGTATCGCACGGTTTTCAAGATACACAGAGGGGCCTTAATGTCACAACACGCCTAGAGGATTTGGTACGCACACCTGTGTACCGATACAGAGGTCTACAGTGACCACATATCATTTGAGAAGGTGTCCGTTTTATGTACGCCTGGTTGAAAACTTTATGGGCCAAGGACAACGTGTGAACTTTGGGATTAAGGTCCCTCTGTGTGTCTTGAAAACCATGCATAGATTGAGGAGCCCTGAAGAAGTCCTTCAAAAGGACGAAACGCGTTGGCTACTGCAGAATGCGAACACGGAAATATAGATGGAAGAAACACAGGTTTGTGTGATTCATCATTGAGTGAACGGACTCTCCTGTTTTTTGTGTGTGCGGGCCGCATATATTTGTATAACTCTGTACCTGGGTCTACTTACAATAATTTCTGAAAACAAATTGTGCAGTCTGTGTCTCTGACTGTACTAAGCATCTTCATTTCCACTAAGCAACAATACAAAAGGTGTATTGTTACGAGTGTGAAGCAACAAGTGCACAGACTCACTGGGGAATGAGACTAACTCATTTCACACAAACCATCAAATACCCACCAGATAGCACTGACTATGTAATCAGATGTGGAAAGAAAATTCTAAAATGACTAAATTCTAGGGCAAACTACCATACAGCATACAAAATATTGTAGGCACAAAACTGAAAAGCAAAATATTACAAGACTATACGTTTCAGGAATTTAATAGCGGTCAGTGCAATCAATAACCAAAAATGGCAACCAAACTGTTTAAACATGTTAACTGATAGGGGTCTTGCAAACCGGACAAGAAGCACACTGTGGGATGTGTGGTTGAGGATTATGGCATCTGGTTGAGAGACTAACTTGGGGAAGTGGTTTTCCAAAGAAGCGGGCAGAGGAGGTAAAGCCGTCTGTGTCTGATGATGTGGTTGGTGTGGTACCAAAAGGCATATCTCCCGACACCGTTATCAAGTGGAGAAGAGAACAGAAGGAGAGGGTGTCATTGCCGGGGGATTGGGCAGGGGAGATAACACTGGTAGTTACACCAACAAAAAGTAGCAATGGGTCAATCAAAAGAAAACAACAAAACTAAGTATCTGTGTGAAAGAAGATGGAATCAACTCAACTTATCAACAGGACCAATGAAATCACACCTAGGGTATTCATTCTTTATGAAGAAATTCCCATCAGTCATCGACCGAGAACGCCCTTCATCATTTGGGATCCTTCACTCCATGAAGGCAAGACTGTATACCCACAGCGGATTGGCAGGTGTATACGCCTAATCTAGCCTGTGAGTCCCAGTGATATATGTGGTATGTAAGGGTGTCAGGTTACAACTGAATAGCAGTGCAAAAAACGTGAAAAAATCATTAAGTGAAAAGTGTGTATCAACAAGTAAAATTGGATAGTGAAGGGGTGAGAAACTTTAATAAGCACCTCTTCACTCCCAAATCATAAAAAGAGTGCGAAAATAGTAGTATAAACAAATGACTACTAATGAGTGTGTTAGGTCAACATGTTTCTGCAGACTAGACGGAGCCAAAGGTATCCTGCTGCTTCATCAGGACCATTAGCGCTACTGCTATATCGTTAAATACAAATTTAAAAATGTATTTTATCACCTGATTGTGATTTCGATCAACCTTCTCCTGACTCTGTGGCAGGAGAGGACAGCTCCACCTCACCTGGCTAAAGCGCAGGTCCTGATGAAGCAGCAGGATACCTTTTGGCTCCGTCTAGTCTGCAGAAACATGTTGACCTAACACACTCATTAGTAGTCATTTGTTTATACTACTATTTTCGCACTCTTTTTATGATTTGGGAGTGAAGAGGTGCACATTAAAGTTTCTCATCCCTTCACTATCCAATTTTACTTGTTGATACACACTTTTCACTTAATTATTTTTCCACGTTTTTTGCACTGCTATTCAGTTGTAACCTGACACCCTTACATACCACATATATCACTGGGACTCACAGGCTAGATTAGGCGTATACACCTGCCAATCCGCTGTGGGTATACAGTCTTGCCTTCATGGAGTGAAGGATCCCAGATGATGAAGGGGCGTTCTCGGTCGATGACTGATGGGAATTTCATCATAAAGAATGAATACCCTAGGTGTGATTTCATTGGTCCTGGTGATAAGTTGAGTTGATTCCATCTTCTTTCACACAGATACTTAGTTTTGTTGTTTTCTTTTGATTGACCCATTGCTACTTTTCGTTGGTGTAACTGTTATGGTAGGGGCAGTAGCATTGTCTGGTCGTTAAACATCCCCTAGGACCCTCCTCCCCCTTTTTGTGTTCACAGATAACACTGGTAGCCTGCTGTGCAACATTCTAGTCAATAGATGCAGGTTATGAGACAATTTTCTTTCATATTTTGACATACACTTCTCTGTACTTCGAGCCATATGCATGAACACATTTTCCCATAGACACAGAATGGGCAAAACCCTTTGATGCATCTGGCCCTAAGTCACTTATCTTATTTGGACATACAATATTTTATCTTCCATTATTTTTGCACTCTTTTCCTCATATATCTGCGGATCTTGGAGGTCACAACTGTTTTCCAAGCTTCCTAACTTGACCACAGTATTTCCTCACCTGTGAAAGTTGTGAGCACTTTCAAACACGATATTTATTTATTTTCCTTATAACATACTATGTTTTGGAGCACAGCTAGAAGGGAGGAGGAGAGTAGAGTCCAATGGGTGGTTTGAACATAATGTCCAAAATTGGTCACCTATGACCCCTGTACTATGCATAGTGTGATGCATGCCAGAACCTGCTTCCTGGCTTGTGCAGAGAAGCCTGGCCCTTGTATCAGCTCGAAGCCAGAGAGAGCGTTGCAGGCAGGTCTGATATGGTTGCGCTCACTGAGGCTTAAACACGTCTGGGTGCCTGGTTTTGAAGCTAGTCAATGAGCCTCGAGGGAGACCAATGTTGATGACTTTGCACAAGTCGAGACACGCCAAGGCCAGCACTCCCATCAGCGACACCCAGTGGTCAATCTGGAGAAGCGAGGGTTTAACAGAGAAAGGGGGCTGCAGAGTGACATAATTTAGCACCATGAGATGAACTAAAGAGTAAAGCAGTAGTGAAATTACGTTTTAACATGGGGCAGGCCACTTTAATCACTGCAGAGAGTTGGCTTGATTATAAAGAAGAAAATATTTTATCCTCAATGTAATTCTGAATTCCTTTTATGCTGGTGTGAAAACTCCGGATTATGAAAGAACAGGTTTGTGAGTAAGATTCTGCGTAATGTTCGCTGCCCATTATATTAAGTTACCATCCACTGAACTTCCTTATTTTCAAAGGATGTGAATTGCATCACACTGACAAGCCCGAAAATTGAGTGAAATTACTCTTTAATTCCCATGCACCTTTTTCAACAGGTGAGGAATTCGATTTTTAACTCATTTTGAGATTTTTTTTTAAAGTAAAGCAAAAAAGTTGGGGAACCTTGTTGAAATTTTGCGAATCTCAACTCATGCTGCATCCTTGATAAAACGAGGATCACAGGAGTGAAGTGGGTGTGGTGCAGCCGCAAGAGCCACTGACTCGAGATCTGGAGATACTGGTACGAGTTTCTGCGATGCAACATCCTGTGATTATGGGCAAATCACTTAATCTCTCCCGGTGATAAATTGTGCTATATAAACCTGCTGCAAAAGCAGAAAGAGGCAAAATGTGAGTTTTGAAAAAATAATTAAACCAACGTGGATGTTAACAGTATTTCGGCTGCAGGAAACTGATGAGAAGCAGAGGTGGAAAAAGCCTTGGTAAATTCAGGAAAATATGCAACAACAAATATAAATGGAGGAAAACTAAGTGCCACACAAAGGAACTAATGAGAAGCTAGCAAAGAGAGGACAAGGGTGTAAGTCCCTTTTAAATTTATATTAAAAACAATAGATTATTCAAGTACAGTGCCAGCGTTGTGCAGGCAAAACCTAAAAAGGGGGTGGAGACCCCTCCAGGTGAAGAGTAAGACAGTATCTATTCTCCCCAGATACAAAGGGGCCCCTCCACAACTCAGCCTGCAAACAGCTTACGAAGCACCAGCATGAGCTCCCGCATACAGACCACCTGTGCTCCACGCCCAGGATGCACTGTTTATCGAGCAACAGGCATAGCTGGCAAATTTCTTGGTTCCATTCGTGACTAGGAATGCCAGACCTGATTTTCTCTCAGAATTCTGGGATTTCTAGTCTTATTCAACCCAGTATAAAACCAGGACTACAAAATCGCAGAATTCTAAGGAAAAAAACGGGACTGAACTAACTATGAACTGGTTTATTTTATTTATTTTTATTTTATATGCTTATAAAGCGCCAGAATAGACCCCCGAAGGGGTATCTCCGCGCTGTGGCTGCAAATGAGGTGAGGTATAATAGTGTGTCCAATGGTGGAAAAAGACAGTTAGTTACTGGGGAACAGGTAAGTTTTTAGGTTTTTCCGAAACATCATGTGGCTGGTGAGAGACCTTAGTTCCGGCGGCAATGAGTTCCAGAGTGTTGGTCCGGTATAAGCCAGCGCACGGCCACCTTGCCTGGTCTTCTTAACTCTAGGTACCTTCAGTAGTTGTTGGTTACTGGAGCGCAAGGAGCGCCCAGGGGTATAGGGCTGGAAGATGTCAGTCAGATGTTTAGGGCCCTTCCCTGTCAGGCTCTTGTGGATGGTACAAAGAGTTTTAAACTGGACTCGCTTCTTTACTGGAAGCCAGTGAAGTTTGGTCAGTAGGGGGCAGGAGGGGGTCCTTGGTGGAGCGTTCAGGACAATCCTCGCTGCTGTGATTATGGTTATGCATGAACCTGGGATATGCTGGTTATGCATGAACCTGGGATACTTGGCAGCTATGGATTGTTTGTGGCCTTCTGCGGGTTGGCATGCATACCGAGAGTACTGCATCCTCAAAACACGGCAACTGTCTCCAGCAAAGGCATTATCAGTTGGCCTCCGCAGTGCACGTGGCATGCCCCGTTTGAGACCGGTTGAGACCTGCGCAATGCCCCAGGCCCCCTCCCGACCCCCAAGCCATGTGCTTGTAATTTTCCGGTCAGCTCTGTGCTGATCCTTAAAGTGGACAATGACTAACAATACAGCTAACCTGCTGGATCTGAGTTGAAGCTTTCCAATCACAGCACCTTTAAACTTTTGGACAACACTCACTTCTTGAAATCCAGGCATGCTTGTGAAGCGTAGCTGGCAGTTGATAGCATGTCCTGGGAGGGGTCACCTTCTTCCAAGTGTGGCTTTAGTCAACAGCAGAGGCATGCTGGGACTTGGAGTTCAACGTTCTCGGATCAAAGTATGGGCCTGCGAGTGCCAATACGCAAAGCGTTCATTTAAAAAACAAAGGACAAGACAGCTGCTTAACAACGTGGCATACAGTTAAGTAGATTGTCACAAGACTTTTTGGGAGGTGGAAGGAGGGGGGGGTCGAGGGGTAAACCTTTACTGCCTTATTTCTGAGAGTCTGTGTACAGCCGAACTCGGAAAACATTGTTCTACAAGTTGATTTGGTGTTGGGCTGCTTCCGATAATACACGCAAGGCACAGGAAATAGAGCAAACAAACTCTGTTATTTAGCACCAAGATGCCCGTAGTGGTGAACGTGCGCTTTACAAATACACATGTTATGTTATGTTATTGAACAGCCATAACGTAGCATTGGGGCAATAGCACAGCAAATGAAAAAGTATCTTGCCCAGGATCGCACACCATGTGCAAGTTCGCATCGGGATTTTGATTTTTTGGCTTTCCAACTGACACCACTGCCAGCCAACAGGCAACTAGCATCCACGCTAGGGAAACCAATAATGCAAATCCCACACAAAGAGCCAGTGCCAGGAAGCTGGGGAGTTTGTGTTTCCCAACACTTCCTAGAGCGACCTGGCCCTTTCGCAACTGATGAAATCAACTGAATGTGGGTGGGGGTGCTTGCATAAAGTCTCAATGCAATTCGGAGCCGTTTTGTACTGCTTTAGCCCCCTCATGTGGCCAACTGGTGCAAAAAATGTGAACAATCAGTGACACTCGGTTTAAACCGAGTCAGCTGTTTTTCACTCGGTAGGGTACTGTGGGGAACAATCGGGATTAACTAATTTCTGGACAGCCTATGAATACCTTAATGATAGTGGTTTGCCTGTTCCTAAATATTATCACTTTTGGCATACCAGGCACCTGACTCGCAGGATAACAAAGACATTAGTCAAGGATCACCAAGGGTGTGGTGGAAGTCGGCGTTCCATCTCTTCAACTCCCCCTCTGCCAATGCCCCTCAGTCTAAGGTGAAACAACACTTCACACATGGGCACTGACATGCCGGAAATGTGACTGCCCCAATTTGCCGAAAGAATAATAAGACTAACAAATAAGCATTTTACATAATGGACTAGAGATAAGAGTAAATTAACCCCAGTCCTCAAATATTTATGTTTTTCTGGTGCCTCTTCCCACTCTCTGGAGTGGGAATAGTAATTTATACCCACCCGCTATCCAAAGCTTTCCCTACTGTTGCACTCACTGGAGTGGGAATAGTAATTTTTACCTTCCCGCTATCCAGCGCTTTCCTACTGTTGCACTCTTTGGAGTGGGAATAGTAATTTTTACCCCTACGCTATCCAACGCTTTCCCTACTGTTCCACTCACTGGAGTGGGAATAGTAATTTTTACCCACCCGCTATCCAACGCTTTCCCTACTGTTGCACCCACTGGAGTGGGAATAGTAATTTTTGACCCTACGCTATCCAACGCTTTCCCTACTGTTGCACTCTTTGGAGTGGGAATAGTAATTTTTACACACCGCTATCCAACGCTTTCCCTACTGTTGCACCCACTGGAGTGGGAATAGTAATTTTTGACCCTACGCTATCCAACGCTTTCCCTACTGTTGCACTCTTTGGAGTGGGAATAGTAATTTTTACCCACCCGCTATCCAACGCTTTCCCTACTGTTTCACTCTTTGGAGTGGGAATAGTAATTTTTACCCCAACGCTATCAAACGCTTTCCCTACTGTTGCACTCTCTGGAGTGGGAATAGTAATTTTTACCCCTACGCTATCCAATGCTTTCCCTACTGTTTGACTCTCTGGCGTTGGAATAGTAATTTTTACCCACCGCTATCCAACGCTTTCCCTACTGTTGCACTCACTGGAGTGGGAATAGTAATTTTTACCCCTACGCTACCCAACGCTTTCCCTACTGTTGCACTCATTGGAGTGGGAATAGTCATTTTTACCCCTACGCTATCCAACGTTTTCCCTACCGTTGCACTCTCTGGAGTGGGAATAGTAATTTTTACCCCTACGCTGTCCAACGCTTTCCCTACTGTTGCACCCATTGGAGTGGGAATAGTAATTTTTGCCCCTACGCTATTCAACGCTTTCCCTACTGTTGCATTTTCTGGAGTGGGAATAGTAATTTTACGTTCTACGCTATCCAATGTTTTCATTACTGTAGTTTTTAAAAAAAACTTTAAATAGTAGTGTTATTCATTTATCTATTTAATATTTTTTGTATTATTTTAGATAATGTAGTATTTAATTAATTAAAAAAACTGAAAGTATATTATTTTTTTTAATGTATTATACATAATTATTTACTTTTTAATTATGTTATTATTTTATGTGTGTAGATGTATTTGTAATTTATAGTATTTATAAATAATTTATAGGTAATTAAAATAATTATTAAAAGTTATTATTAAGTATATATTATATATTTTATGTATGTTTAATTAATGTTTTATTATATATGTATTATTTATTAATTTTAAACATTATTAAATATTTTTAACTATGTTTATTTTATTTATTAGTATTATTTACTTTATTTTACTCATTTTTTTAACGGAAAAAACTGATATTTTGAATTACGATATTTTTAACATCGATATTTTGGTTTCGATATTTTTGTACTTACCATATTGTAGATAGGATGTCGATATACTTGCCTTCGATATTCCAGCGTCGATGTTTCTGTAGGTCGAGATTCTGTCAGTGATTCGGATAAATCACGGATCATATTTAATATTGCTAGTTTCCTTGTTGCAGCTGTACGCCTTAGGAAAAAAAGATACCCAAGGCTAATGATGTATGAAATCCTCTATTTTTAACCCTAATGAAATTCTGTTTTTATTGATTTTCCTTCTTTTTAACCCTGATGAATTATATAACTATATAACTGTTGCAGATATTTTTATCTCTTCATCACTCATATGTATCTAATGATTATAAGATCTTGTTTTTTGTATTGTACATCGTACTTTTATGATTTTAAATAATCGAATAAAGTGGTTTGACTGACTGACTGATATTTTAAATCAGCCTTATGAATGGGCTCGAAAGGCAATTTCATCAACTGAGCCAGCACTGTATTTAATTCCCACAGAACTGCAGGGCGCTTTAAGGGTGGGAAAACCCTGAAGAGAATTCATAAACACCTTGACAATTCTTGTTGACCATAAAGAGAGCTAACCTGGCTTTCTGCGAAACCTGGTAATTGCTGCCAAGTGTAGCTTGATTGACGAGTGATACAATTTTGATTGAGCTAAGTGAAGTAAGTAAGGCAAAACCTGATCAGGAGTTGATAGTAAAGGATGCAGTGTCTTCTTCTCACACCAATGGCAAAATTGCTTCCATTTAGCACAATATGACTGGGTAGTCGAAGGAGCTCTGGC
This sequence comes from Lissotriton vulgaris, assembly GCF_964263255.1. Taxonomy (NCBI): domain Eukaryota; kingdom Metazoa; phylum Chordata; class Amphibia; order Caudata; family Salamandridae; genus Lissotriton; species Lissotriton vulgaris. The sequence continues at coordinate 271,451,383 of NC_141698.1, read as the reverse complement.
TCGTTGTAAAATAGACCTGCAATCCGGAGTGATGTTTAAATCTGTAAATTCATAGTCGTTAGGTTCCAAGCTGACAAACTTAGAGACTTTATTTGAGGATAAACAATTTGGCCGTTGTTCATTGAGAGTAGATTTGGCAGTGGAGGGAAGAGAATGTGCGGAGAAATCGAGCACAGGAGAAGCTCCATGTACCAAAACTGCCTCTCCATGCCGGCGCTATGAGAATGAGATGGCCTGGTTCTTTCTTCATCTTGTTCAACACTCTCGGGATAAGAAGAAATGGTGGGAACACATAGGCAAAAGCCCCCGTGCATTGCATCCGCAGCGCGTTTCCCAAAGAGTTCCTCTGAGGGAACCTGCTGGCAAACTTCTTACACTTCTTGTTGTCTTCTGTCGCACAAAGATCCAGTTTTGGAGTGCCCCACCGCTTGAAGACTCTTTGCCGCTGAATCACGTCTAAATCCCATTCATGACATTGGGAATTTGTTCTGCTTAGAGAATCCGCCCAATCGTTGTCCACGCCCGGGACATGCTCTATTCGCAATGTTATGTTGTGATGAATGAGCCATTTCCAGATTTCCAGGGCTTGCTCTGATAAGGTGAGAGACCTGGTACCCCCTTGTTTGGCAAAGTAGAACATTGTTGTGGTATGGTCTGTTCTTACTAGAAAGGAGGATCCCTGGATTCTGGGAAGGAAGGCCTGCAACCCCAGAACAACTGCCTTTAGTTGCAGAAGATTGATGTATGAGCATGTTTCCTGAGGGGACCATTTTCCGTGTATTTGCAATTCCTGGAGGTGCGCTCCCCCGATCCGTCCATTGAAGCGTCCGTTGTCATAATAAAATGAGGTTGTGTTGGTTGGAACGAGAGACCTGCAGAGATATTGATTTATGTTTCCCACCATGACAGAGAGCGTTTTATTGTCTGAGAGAGAGAGATGATGTCTTCGAATGCGCCGTGCACCTGCACCCACTGCATATCTAACTGCTCCTGGAGAGGCCTCATGTGAAGCCTGCAATTTGGAATCAACAGGATGCATGATGACAGCATCCCCAGTAATGACTTGAACACTCTCACAGAATTGGACTTCTTTGAGTGAACAAGGGAGACTAAGCGCATTATTTTCAGCTTATTCTTGAAGTGGGATACGCCTTCATTGACTTTGTGTCTAGGAGCGCTCCTAGAAAACACGCTTCTGGTTTGGAATTAAGTGTGACTTATCCATGTTGAATTGTAAGCCCAGCGCCATGAAGAGCCGCTGACAAGCCTGCATGGATTCTTTGGTAGAGTGGAATGTAGCACCCTTCCCTAGCTAGTCGTCCAGGTAGTGGTAAACCTGGTGTCCATCCCTGTCTTCTCAGAAAAGGCGCTACGGGACCCATACATTTCGTGAACACTCTGAGTGCTGAGAGAAGGCCGAATGGCAAGACTTTGAACTGGTAGTGATCCCCAGCCACCTCGAATCTTAGGAATTAGCTATGCTTTGCATGAATAGGAATTTGGAAATATGCGTCCAAGAGATCGAGGGACGCTAGAAAATCTCCCTTGTTTTAATAAAAGAATCTCTTGAAGGAATAACATTCTGAACAATTGTTTTCTGATGTTTTTGTTTATCTGCCTGAGGTCCAAGACCAGCTTCCATTTCCCATATTCTTTCTTTCTTAAGAAACATTTGGAGTAATTCCCTTTCCCTTGTTGACTGAAAGGCACTCTTTCTACCGCCCCTTTCTTTAGTAGAGCCGAAATTTCTTGTCGTAGTGCTGACAAATGTGGGTGATGCATTTTTCTTGGGGGCGGAGTTCGAGGAGGTTTGCAGACAAACTCCAAGGTGTGGCCGAGTTGGATAATGTCCAGCACCCATTTGTCCTTCGTGATGGTTTGCCATTGATTTAGAAATGGAGAGAGTCGATGAGACCAAGGGTATTGAGATCAAAATGAGGTGGCTGACGGGAGATAAACGTCACTGACGTCTTGAGGAATCCTGTAATTTTCCTCGACTTGCAGGCTTGTGTCTAGCTGATTGCTGATTGTAAGACATGTTGGAGGTACGAAATTGCTGCTGTTGCTGCCCCCCATATTGTGATCTGTAATTCTGATCATATGGCTGATATCTGTAGGATTGATAAGATGGTCTTTGCTGAAACCGTCCTCTTCCTTTACCTCCACGAAAGGACTGAAAATGCCTCTGTTGTAATGTGCCCAAGGAATATTCAGTTTCCGCATCCTGCTTAATGCCTTGTAGTTCGTTGTCTATATGCTTCCCGAAAAGGTTTTCCACATCGAAGGGTATGTCTAACACCTTTGATTGGACTTCGGGGCGGAAAGACGTCGCTCTAAGCCAGCCCTGTCTACGAAGGACTGCAGCACCATCCATTTGTCTGAAAGCAATAGAGGATAGATCCATTGCGGAGTCAATGACCTCGGAAGACGCTTTAGCACCCTCCTGCAAAAGATTCTTCGCTTCTCTCTTTTTATCATGAGGGAGGAATTCGAGAAGAGGAGCTAGGTCTGACCATAACTGACGGTCATACCTCCCCAAGATTGCTAAGGCGTTAGAGGACTGGATAGCAGTAGCCGCCATAGTAGCGAATCGCTTACCAATGCTGTCAAAGCATTTGCCTTCCCTGTCTGGAGGCAATGAACAAGGAGACTGAGGATTCCTGAAACGCCTCTGAGCCGCCTGCATTATTACTGAATCCGGGCGAGGATGTCCAATTAAGCATGCTGGAATGAGGTGCCTTGTATTTCTTCTCCATTCTCTGCAACACAGCTGGAACGGAGGCTAAGTTCTTCATTATCTTCAGCCCCTCAGTTCAAATGTAGTCCACAATCAGAATGGATTTAACTGATTTCTTCGATGTATCTTTAAAATTGTAAAGAAAGCATTTGGTTTGCACTACAGGCATGGGCAATTCAAACCTCTTAGAGGCTCTACCAAGTACTTTGTGAAAGCCCCCAATATCTCCCGGTGGGGAAGCCGCCGGGGGAGGGGAAGGCAACGGTGAAGATGGAGCCACATAATCATCCCACTCTTGGCCAAGAAGGTCCGATCCGAATCTTGAGTGAGCTCACCTTCTTCTGGTTGATTGTCTGTTTCACTTTCAATGTACAATTGTCGTGGAGCTCGCACAGCTGTGGTAGACCAGAAGTAGATGTTGTAATGGATTCTCGTGTGCAGCGGGGAAGAAAACACTGTCTGGCCAGGCAGTGTGAAGTAAATAACTAGAATGAGGCTCTCCCGCCTAGGGAGAGGGCAACCCTGCGCACTACTTCAAGATGACCAAAAGGTCTAGTTCAATAAGCAGTTAATCAATGATTTGTGTTCATGGTAGAAAGTATTCAAATTTCCAATTTTATTCAAGTTCAATGATGAAGTTTCATTGTTTGCAATGCATATCAGCAATTGTAATCCATCTCAAATGCAAATGAATTCAGGTGTGTTATCTCTTCACACAACCCAATGCATTTCGGGCATGGCCCGTCGTCAGGGGGATTACTCTACGAACAAAAACAGAAAAGCCAGCTGTAATCTCAATGTTTAACATTAACCAAAATATAATACACACAAACATGCAGTAACCGTCTGTGGTAAGGGTGTGCTGAAACGAAATGAAAGCGATGTGGAAACGTGACGATAGTAAAGTACCCAAGTGCTCCTATATAAATAAAACTGAGCGTGGTATTCAAAGACTTCTGGTAAAGAAAAGGAAAAGACATGGCTGGTGAAAAAAACGTTTTAGCGTGTGACAACATAGATGGGAAGCGGAGGGGTGAAACGTGCCGTGTTAGCCAAGAGCATAACAGTTGTAACCACCGATAGTACAAAACACCGATTGTAGAAAAGCATAGCGGAGTCCCTAGTGAGGGTACTTACATATGTGATGATTACGCAAGGACTCCGCGGAGTTCCGTGAGGGTGAACCACCAGTGGGCGGCAAGTAGGAAAGAAATACAAAAACCAGACATAGACGTAGGACTAAACGACCCGGTGGCAAAAAAAGTGTGAGCGCCATCTTGGAAGGTGCAAAAATCGGGAAACCGACGGATAAGCAAATAAGAAGCATGACAGTGTAATATTAACAGCCCAAGATAAGGTAAACAGATCATAAATAACACAAAAATTCTATGCGATCATTGAGCCCCGAGGGGGCCATCGTGGATAGGTAGCGGATCCAGAAATTCTCCCGTTTAAGTAAATTGTTCTACCAAGTACTTTGTGAAAGCCCCCAATATCTCCCGGTGGTGAAGCCGCCGGGGTAGGGGAAGGCAACGGTGAAGTTGGAGCCACATAATCAACCCACTCTTGGCCAAGAAGGTCCGATCCGAATCTTGAGTGAGCTCACCTTCTTCTGGTTGATTGTCTGTATCACTTTCAATGTAATCATCCTGTATCGTTAAACACACAGGAGCCTGTTTCTCAACTTGTACCACAGGTGGTGGAGTAACTACTGGTGGAGGTGGAGCAACCAGCATACCTGGACCTCCAGATGTCAATGAAACCGGAGCATGAGTGTCCGTAAATCTTTTATAATAGTAGTTTAACATATGTCTAAGGTCCGTGACCAAGGAGAGTGGGACCAACATGGAATCTCTCTGAACTGCCTGACATTCTTCAAAAGCTTCATAACGATACTGCTCTTGAAAAGAGTCATAACGTTGGGCCTGAGAACGTCCTGAAAATGAGTAATCTCCCTCCATATATTCTGATTGTCCTTGCGCTTCTTCTTCCTCATCAGTGTCTTGGCATTTGACTTCGAGTTGTGAGGGACTGTAAGCGGTACCGAAAAGGCTTTTGTCCCCTGACTCTTCCGTATCAAGCAGGTGAGAAGGAAGCAATGGTGAGATCTTAGGTAATGGTGACATTCTTTTTTTTTTTTTTAATTTTTTGAAAACCTTTATTAGTACCAGAACACACAGCTATTCAGCCCGACATCCCGGAGGCAAGGCAGCAAGAATAAAGGAGAAAAGTAGTGTCAAACAGTTGAGACATAATCAACGAAGGTTATATTTTATATTAAATAAATACAACAAACAGGCGCCCGCGGGCGCGAAAGTGGCAGTGCGTAGAATGTGACGCTGGGTGTCAGGGATGGGTAGGGAAATGAGGCAGGGAAAACACGTATCAAGGATAAGTTACAGAATGGAAAAGAGGCGGGAGAGGGAAGGTATAAGGAGAATATAATACACTAGAGCTCAGTTGGCGTCACAGGTTAGGGAGAAGCATTATCATGTTGGCTGATTGGCTCAGGCGGTAAGCACACATCCCCCCTGTATTCATTCCATGCTCCCCAAATTTTAGTCCAAGTTCGAGGTCTCCCTCTGGCCACATAGACTGTCTTCTCCCTAAACATGCACCAGTCCATGTTGGCCTTCCACTGTACCAGCAGGGGGGCATCAGCCGCACCCCATCTCTGGGCTATGTCCCTCTTAGCTACCATGTTCCCAAGGGTAACCCATCTAGTCTGTGCAACGTTGTGGTCGGAAGGCTCCCATACGTTCAAGAGGCATCGACGGGCCTCCGCATGGGCCGCCACGCCAGTAACCTCCTCCATAACGCGGTGCACCCTTCTCCAGTAGGAGGCGATCACCGGGCAGTCCCAGAGGATGTGTAGAAAAGTGGCAGGAGCTCCACAGCCCCTGCGGCAGAGACCGTCAGGCGAGAAACCCATGCGCATCAATCGGGGCCCTGTCATATACACCCGGTGCAAGACCTTAAACTGTACGAGGCGAAGACGGGAAGAAATGGCAACCTCCTTAGGAGAGGAAACCGCGCTCTGCCAATCCTCGTCGTCCAATTCAAGGCCGTCCGCCACCCACTGGTCTCTCAAACTAAGGAGGAGGTCCGTGCGTGCATTGATCAACTTCTTATATGAGAGTGAGATTGCGCTATCCGGCATGTGCCCATCTAGGATCCTGTCTTCCAGTGGGGAACTTTCGGGAATGACGCCGTCCGGCGGAGAGGCCGAAAGCAGCGCATGTCGCAGCTGAGCGTAGCGAAAAAACTCCGTCGCGCCCAGCTGGTACTCAGCTTGTAACTGGGGGAAGGTCTTAATCAAGCCCTTGGAGAGCATGTCGTCAACCCTGCTGATGCCGATAAGGTCCCACCTATCAAATCCCTTGGTGTGCCATAATCTACCCAGGATGTCGGAGTCAAAGAGGGGAGTGAACCTCGTGAGTTTGCCCTGCCACCCTTGTGCCTTAGTAACCGCTCGCCAGGTGCGGACAGCCGTGCGGGTGGGACCCGTCAATCGTCGGTCAAAAGACTTGGAGTATAGGGCCCGATAGTAATTACCATCGCCCATCAGCCACCTATCCATGGCATAGCCGGGGCTCACCACTGGGCCATAGAAGCCATGGTTTAGGGCAGCTAGCTGCGAAGACCAGTAGTACCGGCGCACGTCTGGGAGGGCGATGCCCCCATCGTACCAGGGGAGCGTGAGTTTATGAAAGGCAACGCGGGGGCGACCCTCCCAGAGGAGGGCACGGAGAAGGCCTTCGAGGTCACGAAAGTAGCGGGCTGGGACAGGGTCTTGAGCGTTTTGGAGTGCGTACAGGAACCTGGGCAGGGACATCATCTTGAAAAGAGCGGCACGGCCAAGGAGGGAGAGCGGCAGATTGCGCCAGCTGTCTACGTCACGCCGCAGCCGCTGAAGAGGAGGAAGCAGGTTGTTGTTATGCCTTAACTTGGGATTACCCGAGATGTAAATGCCCAGGTATTTGAAACCGCGCGTGGCAATCTGAATACCGCAGCCTCTAGGGAGACGCGGAGTATCCCCCTTGAGGACATATAGGGAGGACTTGGCCCAGTTGATAATCAGGCCAGAGTACCGCCCAAAGAGTCTGATGACATCACAGGCCACGATGAGGGATCTGCAGGGGGAAGTCAGGTAAAGCAGTATATCGTCAGCATACATGGAGACCCTGTCTTCAAAGCCAGGGGCCCACGTAATGCCTCGTAAGTCAGGGTGCGAGCGCAATAAAGCAGCAAGTGGTTCGAGGGCCAAGGCAAACAAAAGGGGGGACAGGGGGCAACCCTGTCTGGTACCCCGACGTAGGGGAAATGGTGCCGAGAGGCGACCATTGACCGTGACATTGGCCATCGGGTCCGCATACAAGAGCTTCACCCAGCTCACAAAGACGGGCCCAAATCCGAATTTGGTCAGCACTGCCCACAGGTACGGCCATTCGAGCGAGTCGAAGGCCATAGTGGCATCCAGGGACGCCAGGACAGCCGGCTCCTCAAGAGTGTGGGCCCTGGCCATGACACCATGGAGGCGGCGCAAGTTAAGGGCAGTGTTTCGGTGGGGGATGAATCCAGACTGGTCGGGGTGCACGAGATCGGCAATGACTCCAATCAGGCGATTAGCCAGCAACTTGGCGAGGACCTTGGGCTCCACGTTAAGGAGAGAAATAGGACGGTATGAGCGACAGACATCCCGTGGCTTACCCTCCTTGTGGATGACCACGATAGTAGCTAGTCGTTGATCCAGGGGGAGAGAGCCTCTCTCAAAGGACTCCAAGAACATTCTACGGAGATGTGGGGAGACCGCGTCCGAACGGATCTTGTATAATTCCACCGGTATACCGTTAGGCCCGGAGGCCTTTCCGGTCCTTAGGGAGCGGATCGCAAGGTCAATCTCTTCAGCAGTGATGTCCCTATCCAAGTCCTCTCTCTCCTCCTCGGAGAGACTGGGCAGGTCAATATCGGAGAGGAAGGCCGATGAGTCCGCCTCCGAAAAGTCAGAGGCAGACTCATAGACCCCCTGAAAGTAGCCAGCGAATGAATCAACAATGGCGCTAGGGTCCGTAAGGGCCACACCGTCATCTCCGATGAGCTCGGGCACCACACGGCTGGCCATCTCCCTTCTGTCAAGCCAAGCCAACAACTTCCCAGCCTTATCGCCCACGTCATAAATACGGCCTCGCTGTTCCTTGGCCAGGACAAGAGCGGCATTAGTGGCCAGGTCGTGGTACTCTGCTTGTTTCAGCGAGAGAGTATGGAGGACAGAGGGGTCCGGCTCGGGTCCCAGTTGGGCCTCGAGGCGCAGAACTTCCTGCTCGATAGCCAGCATGTCAGAGTCTTTAGTCCGACGGGTCTCAGCGATGAGCGCCTGGGCCTCGCCACGGAGCACCGTCTTAAAGGCTTCCCAGAGTGTAACGGCCGACCTCACCGAGCCCATGTTCTCGGAGAAGTAAAGATCAATAGCTTTGGCCAGGAGGGAGCGGGTCTTGAAATCACGAAAATACCACGGATTGATCACTGCCGGGCGTTCCGACAGAGTCACTCCAAAGTCAAAGGAGACCCACAGCGGGGAGTGATCGGAAACGCCCCGCGCCAGAAAGCGGGCTTCGGAAACAGCAAGTGCGTCCGAAGCCAATGTGAGAACATAATCGATGCGCGAGAGACTTCCGTGTGCACCCGATAGGAAGGAAAATTGACGGAGCGTGGGATGCAAAAGTCGCCACCCGTCCACCAACCCAGTAGACTCAAGGAAGGACGGCAGCCACATCTGCGGGCCACGCAAGTCTCGGGGCGGTTGGCGATCAAGCAGACCGGAACAAACTGAATTAAAGTCACCCCCCACTATCAAACGACCAGCCGGCATAGACAAAATGGCACCACCAAGGTCTTGAAAAGTACTAGACTGGAGCCCTGGGGGGACGTACACAGAAAACAACGTGAGGGAACGCCCTTCCCATCTACCAGCTACGGCGGCGTACCGCCCCCTATCATCAATCAAAGTGGTCTCTATCTCTAGGGGAAGGGACGCGCGCGCAAGTATGCCCGCCCCCCGGGAGCCGGAAGAGAACCCCGAATGTGCCACCATTTTATAACCTTTACGATTCAGAGCTTTACAAGCGTTACCCACCAAGTGCGTCTCCTGAAGAAGGACAATATCTGGCATATGCCGTTTAATCAATTGTATCACCACCCCTCTCTTGATTCGATCACCCAACCCGTTAACATTCCAACTGAGAATTCTTAACATCCTACCCCTCATCCCTCCACTGCCCGCCCCACCCAAAGCCCGAGGACACCCGCATCAAAAACAGTTCAGGAGCATCAAAGTCCCATTGCCACGTTAAAGAAAGAAAAAGGAAAACAACACAAACCATAACTGTACCCAACAAACCCCCCACCCTGCACCCCTGCATTAGACTAAAAAGCCCCCCCAACCAGCAGTGTGCCTGTCGCCCCATTAACTACTCTACAAAAGACCCAGAGGAGTGAGGAATCCCCGTGAAATCGTCCCGCCACCCACCATGTAAATAAAGGAGAGAATAATAAGCATCAAAAACACCAGTCCGGCGGTCATCCGAGGCCGGGGTAGCATCAGCTCCCAGGTCATTCTTGCCGCTCCGCTCCGCCCGAGGCGCCTCCAACATCATCTTCTTGCTCATCACGCGCAGGCGAAACAGTGTCCAGCCATTCGCTGACGTTCTCAGGATAGTCAAAAAAGAAGGCCCCTGTGTTCCACACGGAGTTTCGCAGGGAACTGCATGGAGTACTTGAGACCCATGTCTCTGAGGCGTCTCTTGACCCCCGCGTAGCTCAGCCGCTGACGTTGTACCATCCTGGTGAAGTCAGGGTAGAAGTGCACCTCCGCATTTTGGTATTGAAGTGGTCCGTGCGATCTGGATGCCTGGAGGATCGCATCTCGGTCTCTAAAATTAAGGAGGCGCGCCACAATCGGTCGCGGCGACGCTCCCGTTTTAGGTGGTCCCCCTGGCACACGGTGGGCACGTTCCACTGAGAAGAAATTACTCAGTCCAGAGGGCGCCAAATGAGTCTTAACCAAGTCCTCCACAAACAGGTCCGCTGCGCCATTCTCGGACCCTTCCGGAACCCCTACTATGCGGACGTTCTGCCGCCTGGCGCGCCCCTCAAAGTCCTCCAGCCGCTTTGAGAACAGATCAGTAGTCGATCGTAGGTTACGGACCTCAGTCTGCAGTTCGGAGACATCCGAGGTCAGGCTGGCGGTCTTGATGTCGAGAGTTTTCACACGCTCATTGGTCTTGCCCAAGTCGGCCCTGATGAGGGTAATGTCAATAGCCATGGAGTCCACTTTATGGGACAGAGTCTCGTGCTGCTGCTGTACGTCGGCACGGAGGCTAGTGATGGCACCCATGATGTCCATGAGGGTAGGATCCGAGCCGTCCGGCGGGCTAGTCGATGGGGTCCCTTTAGAGACGGCCCCAGATGTAGGTGGCGACTTGAGGTTTACATATCGCTCCATGCGATTGTTCTGAGTTTGCGATTTGCCCCGACCACCTTTATTCGATGCCCTGTCCGGATCGCCTCTGCCCGCCATGATGGGTACGCGAGAACAAAGGCAAGGTGGCAGCAGGTCTGGGTCCACAGCCGAGAGGCAGACGGATCAAGAGGTCTCGACCAGGCTGACGAGGGCGAGGCAGGAGCGCAGTGTCTTCACCAAGGAGGCGGCAGGCGGGCACCGCACAGTTCGGTCAGGCGGAGTGACGAAGTGACGAAGTCCGGAGGGACAATGGCACCGTCACGGAGCGGAGTTCAGCTCGACGTAACTTTGCGCAGGAGCCACCGATTTGGAAGCCGATTGCAGTCCCCGCCTCTGTAGGCCGTCAGCATTACAGTCCCACCAACGTGGGTCAGGATTTCGGACAGGATAGTTGCGGTGGATCGGACGGTCCACGGAGCTCCGAGCTTACGCGGCCATCTTGGTCGCCCGCGAAGCTCCTCCCCCCAATGGTGACATTCTTGATGATTTTGTGACTGAATGTAGACGCAATCGTAGACACAGTGTACATCGTCAACGGCTAAATCGTCGTCACCGTGCTCGTTGATGATGCCGTAGCCACGTCAGTCGACGAAGAAGTCGTCGCCACAGAAGTCGGAGATTTTGCAGAAGTACTCAACGAGGGGTCTGTCAACTGTGTTTTCTTCATCGACGAAGCCTGTTTGAGGGGTGTGACGGGTGTGACAGGCAGCAGAAGACTTCTTCAGGCCAGAATCTTTAGGTTTAATGGCTGTCTTTTCGGCAGAAGAGGATTTTTCTACCTTTGATTTCTTAAAATCAGCCTTTAATGAGGTAGAGCCCTTATTTTTTTCTCAAGAGAGGATGGCCCAGGGCTTTCTTCGACATCAGATCCCGATTCTGATTTAGATTTCTTCTTCTGGAGCCATAAAAATAATCTGGCCTCTCTATCTTTTAGTGTCTTAGCAGAGAAGGTTCTACAATATTTATAGTCTTTGGCTGTATGTTTAGGATCGAGACAATAAAGGCAGTCCTTATGTGGATCTTCTGAAAAAAGTCTTGCCTTTCCACAGGATCAACAGGGCCTGAAAAGCCTCTTCTTAGAATCTTCAGACATCCTTAGTGAAAGAAAGTAGAAGACAGTACCTTGAGGTGAATTCAAGCAGGGTCAAAAGTTCCCTCACTGACAAACTGAGCAGAGCTCAGGGATACTCCCTTACACACGACGTGCGGTTAGAAATCTGAGGTCTGATGGCTCTGACTGGGGAGATGAGGTCTAGGGCTGGTCTCTGATTGGTTGGAGTTTGGACCTACATAATGATGAGGATGAATATAGAAGCTTTTCTTTCCCTTTTTTGGGATCTCTATGTACTTCTATGGTACTTATTTTCTAATTACCGTGAGACTCCCACCATGACGACGGGGAAGATACAAGCATGTTAATCTATGAAAGATTCAATACTAGAGAAAGTGAGCTTCAAAGGTGAAGCCACCTTTTGTGGGAAAATGGCCATCACACTCTTGAAGGGCGGCCCGTCTGTACAGTGCCCAAACTGGATTTGCAGTGGGCATGTAGCCAACAGGTAGCCACACCTCTAGGATGGGCTGACAAGCTCCTAACATTCAAGGAACGGTTTAGACCTCTTTAGAGTGGGCAGAATAGTGCACTCTGGTATTGTTAGATGTCAAACATATCCGGAAGTCGTCACAGGGTGGGATAGAACCTTGTACCCCATAGGCTGGTGACCGTATCATTCCCCCAGGACTCTTTCTGAGCACAAACATGGCACCCCTGACACCCTGAACCTCAGATCATGACGGAACTGGACAAAGGACTGAAGAAGGGCTGACCTGCTGAACCCCGGACTTGATGAGACCGCACTGACTGCTGGACTGCACCAGCTGCACTTTGGGCTTGCAAAGAGAGGACTGTGCCTGTGGCTCTTGGAATAGTTGCTCCTGAGCCACAGACTCCAATAATCAGTCAGGTGACCCCCTGGAACCAGCACTAGGGCCATCAAAGCTGAAGAAGCCCATTCTGGCAAGTCAGTAACTACTTTCTTTGAATTGCCGCTGGGCAACCCAAGAGACTGCTCCTCGATGGCCAAAAGTTGCAACAGAGCCGGCTCATACTGGGAGTGTCATCTGAGTCAGACTGGTTGCCAAAAAGAGACTCCTACCTTCACCAAAGGATACTGCCGGACTAGCTGTGTATGCAGACCGGTAGCTCCGCAGCAGTGGCATTCTACTGGCTCAAAGATGACTTTGAGGGAGAACGACACCTGTGGACAAAGTTGCCCCACCTTAGCTTTGAACAGAGGAATGACTGCTAGGGCACTCCTGTCGACGGCACCTGGAGCATCTTTTGGCATCCTCAGCATCATGCATCCCCAGCATCAGGACCAATCTATTGACGTCTATTGCAGTTTTGATGTAAATTGTGTTTGATGGTCCGGTAACTATCCAACTACCCCTTACTGGCTCTCCTGACCTTCTCCCTGCCAGATCTGGTTGCCCCCACTCAGGCCAGAGTAGCTGAACACAACTTTTACAAAGTTTCTAAACATTGCAGTTACCAATGCGTGTGTACGCTTTGGACAAAGAACTGATATTTACGTTTTACGTAATAATCTATACTCCGGAACCCTCCTGAGGATTTTGCTCATCTTGGTGCTTAAAGATAATTAAAATATAATCTATTTTAGAAAATGGTGTCTGATTTCTTTCGTGTTGGGTGACTTTCTCATTTCGGTGTTAGGTGCTTCTAAAAGCTTTACACTAGCTCCTTTGTTTAAGCCTTGCTGCTTGAAGCCACAACCAGCAAGGGTTGGGCTCGGTTTTACAAATGAGTCTGACTAGACCCAAGACAGTTTTGTGAGTGTATTACATGGTAAGGTTGTATAACCATACTATAAAATCACCACAATGCTCACACTGTCCACTTCCCATTGCAAACCAAGGACACATCAGTGTTCCTTTGGACGTCTTGCCAGACTACCCGGGGGAAAAGTATGGTCTTGTTCTTACTGACCTTCAGTCCCACCACCACCCCAAACTCACCCAAATGTAACAATAATTCCAGTATGGCCTCCCTCGGATGCTTTAGATTAAAAAAGCGTCCTCTGCATAAAGGGAGCTTGCATGGGTGATGTCCCTCAGTGGTATCTCATGACCCATGACTTGGAGTTTCAATGCCAGCTGTTGTAGGGCAATGTCGAGCAACAGTTGGGAGAGTGGGCAGCCTTTTCTAGTGCCCCTTCCCATCCTACAATACTCAGATGAGTACTCCACTGCTGGCCTGGCGGGGTACACTCATAGAATATCGACCCCCTAAATATCCCCATACCCAAATATCGAGCTATGAATATCGATGTCAAAAATATCGACATCCTGGTTAGTACAAAAATATTGAGAGGGGGGGAAATATTGATATTAAAAATATAGTTGTACAAAATATCGATTTTAATATATTTATACAAATAATATTAAATAATACAATTAACTTAAAAAAATGAGATTTAATATATATTTTAACAAATATAACAAATAAATGAAATGTATACATACATTTATAAAATGTAATATATATATATTTACTTTAAAACAATTAATAAACTATTAACTTTAATTTATTTTATAATTGTATATATGAAAATAGACAAATAATATTATACACACATATATATATATATATATATATATATATATATATATATATATACACACCAATAACATAAATCTAATAAAAACATTGTTATAAATTAAAACATTAAACTATTTAAAAGTCTTTAAACTTACATTTTCCTCTTGAATGAGTGCAACAGTAGGTAAACTGTTTGATAGTGGAGGAGTAAAAATGACTATTCCCACTCCAGTGAGTGCAACAGTCGGGAAAGTGTTGGATAGCGGAGGGGTAAAAAATACTATTCCCACTCCAGTGAGTGCAACAGTAGGGAAAGTGTTGGATAGCGGAGGGGTAAAAATTACTATTATCACTCCAGTGAGTGCCACAGTAGGGAAAGTGTTGGATAGAGGAGGGGTAAACATGACTATTCCCACTCCAGTGACTGCCACAGTAGGCAAAGTGTTGGATAGCAAAGCGGTAAAAGTTACTATTCCCATTCCAGTGAGTGCAACAGTAGGTAAAGTGTTGAATATAGGAGGGATAAACATTACTATTCCCACTCCAGTTAGTGCAACAGTAGGGAAAGTGTTGGATAGCAGAGGAATACAAATTAATATTCCCACTCCAGTGAGTGCACCAGTAGAGAAAGTGTTGGATAGCAGAGGGGTAAACATGACTATTCCTACTCCAGTTAGTGCAATAGTAGGGAAAGTGTTGGATAGCAAAGCAGTAAAAATTACTGTTCCCATTTCAGTGAGTGCAACAGTAGGTAAAGTGTTGGATAGCAGAGGAATAAAAATGAATATTCCCACTCCAGTGAGTGCACCAGTAGAGAAAGTGTTGGATAGCGGAGGGTAAAAATTACTATTCCCTCTCCAGTTTTGCAACAGTAGGGAAAGTGTTGGATCGTGTAGGGGTAAAAATTACTATTACCACTCCAGTAAATGCAACAGTAGGGAAAGTGTTGGATAGCAGAGGGGTAAACATTACTATTCCCACTCTAGTTAGTGCAATAGTAGGGAAAGTGTTGGATTACGGAGGAATACAAATGACTATTCCCACTCCAGTGAGTGCAACAGTAGGGAAAGTGTTGGATAGCAGAGGGGTAGAAAATACTATTCCCACTCCAGTTAGTGCAACACTAGGGAAATTGTTGGATAGCGGAGGTGGGAAAAATACTATTCCCACCCCAGTTAGTGCAACAATAGGTAAAGTGTTGGATAGCGGAGGTGTGAAAATGAATATTCCCACTCCGGTCTGTTCAAAATTTAAAACAAACAAAATATCACCAACACAAAATATTAAAATAAAAATACATTGAAAAAATATTTTAAAAATCTAAAAAATAGAAACATATTATGTTAAATAAATATTAGAAATACCTAGAAATATTATATTAAATACATTTAAAAATAATTTTCAATTGAATAACTATTTTTAATAAGAAATTATTTATAAACAAGAACATTAAGTGGAGAGGTGTGGTGCAGCGGCCAGGGCAGCTGACTTCGGAGCACAGGGTTCACAGTTCGATCCCCGGCTCCGGCAGAAACTCAGCTCAGCACCCTGTGACTCTGGGCAATAGCTCACTTAATTTCCATGACGGCCCCCAGCGCATTGAGACCCGTAAGGGGGAGTAGTTCGCGCTTTACAAATACGGATTTACATTTACATAAATTAATCTTTTTTATTTCCTACCCTTTAACACCACACAATTCACAACACACATCTAAATTAAAACAAACTGTGCCTGCATGCGTAACATAACTAAGTGAACAGCAAAACACACAAGATGATGGTCGGAATGTTGCACAATGGCAAAACATTCACACCCAGTCACAGATCTGGGTTTAATCCATCGTTGTTTTGCTCACCAAGCCACCCCAGTTCAGACATGGCCATATGCAAATCAGTCTTGACCCCGTGCCTCATGGGAACAGTCCAGCCCGAACTGCAAAGCCATGTCTTCCCTGGACCGGAATCAAGCATCCAAGGACCAGTTTCTGGCTATCAGCCGTCTCCAGCCAGGATAGCTTGACTCCAGTGGCATAGTGAGCACGGGACCCACGTCTGGGCATACCCTTCCCACATAGGGTGAACAGCAAAACACACAAGATGATGGTCGGAATGTTGCACAATGGCAAAACATGTCCATCAACTGTTGTTTTTCATAATATAATTAAGTATCAATTAAAGAAATATTATTCATTAAAAAAAACAAATGAAAACAAATAAAAATTATTTTACTCTCCAAGCGTTACTCCTATAAAACCAAAACTCTCACACAATCCCAAATAAACAATTATTCACATTAATTATCAACTGATGAATTAGTATTAATGATCAACTAATTATTAATTTATTAAACATACATTTTCCATTCTCTATCCCTATAAACCCCACAACCCACACCAAAAAATCATTACACAATTTCCATAAGTAATTTTAAAATAATAAATTAATATCAATTAACAACTACCTAATGATTAATTAAAAATAAATTACTTCCCACCTTTACCATTATAAACCCCACAACTAACATCTAAAATTAATCACACAATTGCCATATTTAAAATGTAATTAATTAATTAGCATTAATTACCAAATAATTACTATTACTAATTAATTAAAAAGAAATTACTTCCAACCCTTTACCCCAATAAACCTCACAACCTGCTCCTAAACAAATGACACAATTAACATAATTAATTACCAATTATTTAATTAATAATAATTAACCAATTAATAAGTACTTATTAATAAATTAACTTATTGATACATTACGTCCTACAATTAACAATATAAAATCTAGATTAAATACATATATATTTTTTTATTTATGATAATTAAATTA
Organism: Lissotriton vulgaris; assembly: GCF_964263255.1. NCBI lineage: Eukaryota > Metazoa > Chordata > Amphibia > Caudata > Salamandridae > Lissotriton > Lissotriton vulgaris. The sequence continues at coordinate 271,434,672 of NC_141698.1, read as the reverse complement.
CTTCCCACTCTTTACCCCTATAAACCCCACAACCCGCTCCAAAAAGAATTACAAAATCACTATAATGAATTACCAATTAAATATTTAATATGAATTCACAAACAATTCATAATTAATTAATAATAAATTACTTCCCACAATTAACACTATAAAATCTAAACAAAATAAATATTACTAAATAAAAAATAATCATTAATTTATAATTAAATTACTTCCCACCCTATTCCCCTATAAACCCACAACTCTCTACGAACGAAAAAAACGCAAAATGTAATTAAAATAAAATTGATAACTATTGAAAATTTAACACATATTAAAAAACAAAAACAATTCTATACAAAAAAAACACATACATTTAAAATACATACTCAAATACATTACACTAATTGAAAAATCGATATTTTAAACTATGTTTTTGCAAACGATATTAATAACTTCGAAATTTTTAAAAACAATATTTCTTACCTTAACGTAGATATTCTTGACCACAATATTCTTGCTTTCAATATTTCTGTATCACGATATTTCCAACTCTATATTTGTGTAAGCAGTAATTTCCAACTCGATATTCTGTCTGCATACTGCCCGGCGGTTCATATATAACAGCTGCACCCAGGAACAAAAGACTGGTCCAAAGCCCATATGCCAAAGAACTTCAGGAGGTAGGATAAATCTAAGGTATCAAAGGCCTTGGCAATATCAACGGCCACTAGGGACAGATCCATATCCCACCCATGCACAGACTGTGGCACGTGTTAGTCGCTATAATTTCATGGCCTTACTCAAGCAATGAATAAAGGCACACTGGTCCATATGTAGCAGCTGAATCACCACCGATCTCAAGTGTGATGCCAGGAGTTTGCACAGGACATTGGTATCTGCATTAATTCAAGTCAGTGGCCCACAGGAGGACTTGCCCTCGCCATTGAACCTTACCTGGCCGGATGACTGTCATCCCAGGATCAGAAAGGGCATGCAACCGGGAGTGGTGCTGCATGGTGCCCAAGATATGCTGCTCCATGGGGCTGGGGCTGCGGCATGCTCTATGTCTGACACTGAGCTGTCACTGGTATCCTGACGTATTTACACTTCATATGCCCCTTCTCCCTTTTTTCTTTATCTCCCCCAGTTTCCCCTCTCCGTTGCATTCGCCCGGTCAATGACTTTCTCCCACATGACTTTTTCTGCTCCACTGAGGATGTGCAGAGGCAGATCAAGGAGCGTCCCATAGTGGTCCACCACAAAGTTTACCGCAATGACTGCCAGCTCTGCTGTAAATACCCTCTTGAATGGTATGGAAAGGGTCCAAGCTTTTACCTATTTGGGTGTTTGTATTCAGCACAATTTGTGCTGGAAACATCAAATTGAGCTGGCCACCCTAAAACATAGGCAGCTTTCTGGGGCCCTAAAGCAGGAGCACTCTAAGTCCCTCACTAAACCAATATCACCGGTATTGGCGGTCTACAAGGGTAAAGTGGTCAGTTCCACTTTATACGGGGTTGAAATGTGGGGAACTGAAAACCTTAGGGGGATGTCAGTCTGAAAATTCCTTTCTTAGGAATTTAATAAAACTACCACAGAGTACCCCTCTGAATCCTCTCTTTTATGATCTAGGGATGTCCCCAATAGCGCTTATTGCATCTCTGCGACCAGTTTTATACTGGAGGAGGATTTGGACCACCCCGGAATTAGAAACCTTTTCAGGGGGCTTGCTGGATATAATTAGAAGTGACATCTCCCATGAAATCAAGTGGCTAGGGCATATCCGGGGCCTCTTGATCGATTTGGGTCTATGGGATCTGTGGAAAGATCAAACAAGTGCTAGGTTCCCTCCTAAGAAGGTTCTTAAAAAACTGTATTGGCAGCTTGTGGTCTCCAGGACCTTTAGGTCTATTGATCCTGGGTCCTTGACTGGATTGTTTATGGACATTAAAGAAGCGCCAAAACTGGAAGCCTTCTGGGACGTTATCCTAAAACCCCTAGATCGTAAACTCTATTTTCAATTGAGAACTGGGAGCTTACCGGCCGGGGTATTCACCAGTAGGTGGTCCGTGGGAGCTAAGGCCGCTTGTCCATCATGCTCAGCGCTCTCTAAAACCATTGCCACCTACTATTTGAATGCCCCGAGTACCTTGCGCCCCGGAGAATATGGCTACGCCCAATGTGCAGATTAATGGGCACCGATAGGGGGTCGGTGGCAGTTAGAATAATTCGTTCCTGCACAGATATGACAGTTTATATAGCTGTGGCAAAATTCTTGGGTTGGGCGTGGACTATCAGAAGTAGAAGGCTAACAGATTAATATGTATTCATGGTGCCAAATTAAAATCCCTTATCCAATGTACAATAACTTGATTTTAAATGTGTAATGGACTTATGATTTTTTAAATGTAAATATGTATAATTTTACCTAAACCTGTATTTATATGTACAGTCTGCTTTTATGACAATCGTCGAATAAAGCTTGTTTGACCTTGACCTTGGTATGGACTACATATTAACAGTGTGGCTCCGTACTAATGTGAGGCACAAGGAAAAGAGGGCATGGGCTTTGGAAGTTGTACCTACTTAAGTATTTTAGATTGGCACCTCTTCTTGGTGTGTTTAAGTGTGCTCATGCGGGCACACTTACCTATATCCCCTATTTGGAATACTGCAATATTATGTCTACATATACATGGAACACTATGCACCCTAGCTAGATTTCCCCTTGCAAATTTAGCAAGCAGATTTTTCTGTTCGCGCAATGTACACCAATAAATATCAGATTTACATTTGCAAATAGGAGTGGGTTGACATGCGTCTTTGTGTACGGAACACTCAAATTAATTTATTTGCAAACAGAAATGATTTGTAATTTTAAGTAGAGCTGTAAGTGTATGTCTATGCATGCATACAATTTAATTCATGTTCTTTTTTGTGTGAACTGAGCACTTTTCTTATTAAACCAACCTTTAGGTTTCACTGTACATATGTTGACATTTCGCTGCCAATATGGAGGTGTTAACTTGTTTCATTCCCAGTGATTATCACTATATGTATAGTACTTCCTGTTCAATAAATGATATGGAGAGAGAGGAGAGATGGCTTTGGGCACAGGATCTATTATTAAAGAGGCGCCGCCAAGTGTTAATTTGTACCTATGCTTGAGTCCACTACCTCGGTGTGCTCCTTGCTGCTTCTTCCTACTCCTTCGATCTCAATTCCAGTTGACCTGTCAGAGCACTCCTGCAAAGATATATCTCCATGGCCTCAGAGTGGCGTGGCTTTGCTCAATCAACCCCCCTAGAGATTCTTGCTCAAACCCCTCCATACTTTTACCTCAGGGGAGGCACCATGTACTGATGAATCCGAAAATACAGGCCTACCTTAACCCCAAATAAATTGTGGTAGTTTCATGAAAAGCAGTAGGAGTGGACATTTTGACCAGTTGGGTTTGAACACAGATAGATCCAGCAGTTGTGCTATCCTCCCAGTTTTTTACCACCACCAGCTTTGATTGTAATCTGCTTTTCACTGCCGTGAGCCCATCCTTGGGTTTAGAGTACAGGTTTGCAGGTTGAGTTACCTGGGGTATGGTTTGATTTCTTTCCTCAGTTTTTTGAAGGTTGACAGATCTGCCAGCTCGCAGAATATATCCAGTTTGATACGGATGACCTCTGACCCTTGACTGATGATAACCATGGCCCTGGGATCCCTGTGTTTCGGCAAAGTCATACAGTTGAGGATCTACGGAGAAGAAAAAATATTTATGTTAGCGCCTGCATACCTGAAGCGCACACCTACCTTGCTTTTGCCTCATCTTGAAAATACAGCAGGAATCGGCTGTTGCAAAATATGAAACAGTCCCTCTTGCAAAACTTTAATGGGACTTTTGGTCATAAAAGAACCTAAAATCCGACATTAACATTTCCTTTTGCAAACCTTCTTCTCCATTCTATAAGTTCAACCATACACTGATAACCAACAGAAGATTACCCGCCCCTCGCGTGCTTCCACTAATCGCCTGCACGATATGTTCCTGTGCTTGCGCCTTTTCACCTTCATGTGTGATGATCAACTCTGCCTAGGTAAATTATGGGTCCCCTAGAAAGTATTCGACAATGTATCAAAGGTCAGAATCCTCCCAAGTCGAGCTGTAGCCAATAAAAGATAGGTAGGAGCTACAAATCAGAAGTGGGGGAACTAGCCAAGTTAAGCAGTATGCAAGTAATATCACAACGTCTTACATCACAGTGCGTGACATCACAAGCCCATGCCTCTCAAGAAGTGCCATCAGATCCTAATACCTCAAACATATGTTTAGCAGGTCTATCATGAGTACATTTGAGCACATTACAATACTTAACAAATGAGATTTTGCCTCTGTGTTGTGCCAAAAAGGGACGCAAAATCTGGGCCTCAATTTATACAGTTAGTTGTTTAAATCCCTGCCACAAAGAAATTAGAAACAAGGAGAAAAGTGGCAGTATATCTTTTCTGCTTTATTGGTTGCCAAGTCTGCATTTTAAAATCTCTTATGGGGTTAAGGCACCTGCTGTAGAGATCTTTGTGTCCCCTTTAAATCTCGGGGAATAATAATAATGGTAAGATAACTATTTGCTGGAGAGGTCTGTGTTTTGTCTAGTCCCAGATTTGAATCAAAGTAGCAAAGAGGGTTAACATTTCTCCTGTGAAGCACATCATGTAAAACGCAGATGACAGATTTTTATTTTATGTAATTGGTATGTGGGTTACTGCTTTCAACACATCATTTTGTTACTTTCAGTTCATAACTTGTAATCCTTCTAAAATAGCACTGTAAACTATGAAGGTCATGTGGCTCCTACACCTTGTAACACTCACTGTCCTAGGTAACACATCCTGTACACTGATTTACACATACATGATTTATTGCCAATGCATAATGTGTACATGCGATGTAAAGATCTCTGACAATCTGCAATGAGATGAGAAGAACTATAATGCTATAAAAGAAATAAAACAAAATAGTGGTATTTAAATTGTTATTTGTGTAAATACTGGGACAGACCAACACATCTGTCATTATTGCAGTGCATGCATTTCTCTTATATACAGCGACTGAACAAAGTCAAAAGTATGCCTCTCCTGAGTACCTGCGAAGTGATAAGCGGTGCGCCTTAGTTCCCCCTCCAATGCATTTATGAGTGATGCTCCCCACAGCTCCTAGCCAGGATACTCCAACAAAATAAGGCCTGAGGGAGATGACTTGTGAGATAAGCAGATGGAATGTTTCGGATAGATGTGGGCAAAAAAAGGATGTAACAGGTCAATAGCGAGGGACTGCAAAGGGAAATGTTGTGAAGGGGAGAACGGAAGTAATTGCAGCGGTGGTTCTCAATTCATACCAATAGTTGGGTGGGCAGAGGCGGGAACACGCGCCCCTACCCCCCACTTCCAACTATCCATTCACAAGCGCACATACTGACACCCAACCACCCACAGAAAACTTACTTACTCCTATCCATTCATTTTTTTAAAACTATTTTTTATTATGTATTTGAATTATAAAAGAAAATACAACATCCAAATGCCCATTACTGGTGAAATATTAGTGATACCGCCAACAATACAGTAACTCTCTCACGATGAGTCTCTGCTTTCAGCCCACCTATGCGCAGTTATCATCAAGTTCTCGTGCCTGATCGGGTCCACATCCTCTGGATCTACCTGGGGAGTCAGCTCCTGCGTTCCCCTCCTCCGCATCTGCTGCTCCAATGTGTGTGTTGATGTTTAGCAGGGGTGGGCTCCAAAGGCACCCGCCATCCCCATCAGTCAATAGTGTAGCAACCAGTCCCCCCACACTTAATGACATTTCCAGGGCAATCCTCCGGCTCTATTTACTGCTTCTTCTCCCACGTGCCCAGTGTGTCATGTCCATCATCCACATATGCTTCATGGGCACCCAAGAGGTTCCCCACCTTCTTGCTACATCTCTCTTCACCAGTGCGAACCCAAATGTAAAAAAAGGAATTGCTTACGTGGCAGATCAACATCACCCGGATCCCCAGGAGAACAAATTGTGGATTGAATGGGACAGACGCCTCTATGAGCGATGTGAGGTCCCCTGTGATCTCTCACCAGTAGCCCTTTCTGAGAGGACCTCACCAGAGTATATGAAAACAGGTGCCATTAAAATCATTGCATCTCAAGTAATTGGAGGAAGTTACCCGCCCCCAATTTGAACAAGGGCATGTGATCGCAGTGTTCCTTATGTAAAACTTTCAGTTGAATGAGCCTAAAGCTCTCTTTGATCGCTATTTCCCGGGTGAGCATCAATGCACACTCGCAGTCCACGTCTTCCAGCAGGTCCACCTTTAGCTCCCACTAGGGCGTCAGTCGGAAAGGTTATCTGGTCTATTATTAATAAGCGTCCAGTAAGTGAGGTAGCCACCATTGCAGATATCCCTTCAGTTAGTATCCTGTTCTCGATAGGGTTACACCCCTTGAATGCCTACTAATCAATGGGTTCCAACTCCTAGAGGACGTGTCGTAGTTGGTGGTAGGGAAACTCCTGTAAACTGTTAGTCTGCCTTTAATTTCAGAAAACTATTTCATCTTCCCTGCACCAGCGAGGGTCTCCCAATGTAAAAATACCAATAACAACCCATTTGATGTACCCTGCCAATTTAGAAATTTCCTGAGTTTGTCGCCTTTTCAGAGGAGAGTTATCCCATTACATGTCCAATGCCCTACATAGGCCAATGTCTTGTCCCATGCCTCAATCGTTGTCTGGGACAGTCCCAGGAACTCTGCCCTATATGTTTTACCTTATAAATAATGTATATAAGAGAGTGATTTTATCAAGGATATCTCTAGTCATGTTGCCAGGTCCTCTGTAGGGACAAATCCCCACTTGTTATTCACCCGTAGATGGGCCGCCCAATAATATATCTTGAGGTCTGGGAGGAAAATACCCTTATTGTAGACATTTCTTTGCAGGATGTGCAGGGCTATTCGGTGGGGAACCCCCATTCCAGAGTAGTGCGCAATCTTGAGGGGGGCATGATACGAGATGCCCCTCTGTAGGATTTGGTGGAAAATGGCCCTTCTCCATAGGGTGACCCACCAATCTTTTGCCTTCCTACTCAAATTCTTTGGATCTCGTTTTTGTTGGCCATAGAACTCTGAGCACTTCACCACTGCTAACCAGTGCTAAAGTGCATGTGTTCTCTTCTCGAAGCATGGAAATATTGTCTCCTTACCAATTGGCATATTTAATTTACTTGTAAGTCCTTAGAAAAAGTGCACTACATATGCCCAGGGCTGTAAATTAAATGCTACTAGGGGGCCTGCAGCACTGATTGTACCACCCACTTAAGTAGCACTCTAACCATGTCTCAGGCCTGCCATTGCAGAACCTGTTTGTGCAGTTTACCCTGCCATGTCGACCTGGAAAAATAAAACTTTTGCCAGCCTAAACCTTCCCATTTTATACATATAAGTCACCCCTAATGTAGGCCCTGAACAACCCAAAGGACTGGGTGCAATATATTTAAAAGACTTTTACTTTTTGCATGTCCTAGTCGTGAAGTTGTTTTTCACTCCAGCAAGGCCTATCTCTCCCTTAGGATAACATTGGGATTACCTAATTACATTTTATAAGTGTAGGTTCCAATCAGGAAGAGATTAAACCCCAAAGTCTGGTGGTTCTGGAATCCAAATGTAAAATCCTTAATTATGGTGAAGTCGGATTTTAAATTATAATTCTGGAAATGCCACTTTTACAAAGTTGGCATTTTACTTTAGTCATTTGGTGCCTACTGCCTGTCTCTGATCACAGGTCTGGGATAAGTGACAGTTGGGCTTTGTGTATTACTCCTAGCCAGTCACACACAATAGGAGCTTAGGTGAGACTCTATGGGCCATCTTGGCCGGATGGGAGGTAGGAACTGGGCACAGTGTCACATACACCAGAATAGGCTGCGTCCTGTCCACACACAAAGGGCTGCATTACCCCCTGTAGTGAGTCCGGACCCAGGTCAGGAAGGGCAGGACCTCTGTGCACTTCAAAGGCCTTTATTTGACGTCTACCCCACTTCAAACGCCAAACTGGGTATAAGTACTAGACCTATAAAACCACCACTTCAGTAAACCTCTGGACCTGTAGATACTCTGCCAGGAGCACACAGAGGCACAGCGTGGTGGGGGGGGCTAGTCGGCCAGCCCCCCAAATAAATGCATTCTTGGCTTGGTCGTTGGGTCTGGGACACGAGTGGGGTCTAACCTGTGACAGTTTTTCTTTTCATCCTGACTGTGTTCATTTTAATTTTTTTGATCAGGAAATTAAAAATATATAGCGACTGGTTTACCAAAAATGTGGCAAATCTGCATCCATAGAATTACTCCTAGAACGTGTGCAAATTCACAACTTTCTGAATTCATAAATATTGGGAGTAGTGGGCTTGCAGGCCTCGAGAAATCTACTCGGCCTCTCGCTATGGCGAGTCTGATTTTATCAAGGTGAGCTATTTTAAGAGACTACATGCCCGGTCTTGCGAGAGAGCTGAGCTGCCAAACAGGTGTTCTGTTCATTTAAAAAGTGAATGAGCAATAAAGATGCCTTTAAATCTTCTTTTTATATAGTCACATTTGCAGTGTATTTAAAAACAGCGGTCGAATGTCAGCTTATGCCTTCTTGCAAATTGCTGCTTATTTTATCTTGGAGACTGGTGTTTCGTTTTTTTCTTTCTCTGACTGGATAGAAGATTTTGTCATGTGAAATTTCCGACAATCATGCAGGGCACACCACAATTAAATAGTTTGTAATTGGACTGTACAAATATTTCAAAATATATTTCATTAGCACTTTTTTGTAATTCTAAAGTGAGATTAAAACATAGATTTTAATAGGATCAAAACAAATCAGAATACAATATATGCTAAAACCAGATTAACACACAATATTGTTTGTACGCTATATAGGGTTATCAGTAAAACAGCATGTCAGCTGGAACATTTGTGGGCATTTCAATGGAAAACGTCTGCCTGTAAATGACGGTGCACTACCACATAATGCTTTAGTAAATATTTATTAAAAATTAGAGTTTGTAAATATGAACAGAGAAACATGCCTGCCCCCGGCCTGATGACAATGCTATTAGTGAACTAAAAGGCAAGTCACGGGTAATGTAGATTTTTATTATACATGGAGCAAAAGTTTAGACTATTAAATCAAACGTGTTTTTTTTAGAGGAGACATGCTAAACTCACATATTTGAAGGTGCTCTTGTATGTGATAATAAAGAAAAAGGTGAGTTGTTGAAATAAAATATTTGCCAAGTATCACACAATTTGAGACACGTTTATGGGTGAAGCACATTACAGTTAGGTTAAGTAGATTATTGTAGTCACTAGACCTCCCAGTCTGTTAATAATTTTCAGATTTTACGAGGCCTGGTTCGAATTTCCAGGCATACTACTAGCAATCAAACACCCAAAAAGGTGATAGAACGAATGCTTGCAAGTAGTCTAACCGCTGGCATTACGCTAGGGTAGCATTCCAAGCTATTGTTTTCCCCCCACTGTGCTACTCTAGACAGCCGACCTGGTTTAGGGTTCGGCAGATAGAGTAAAAGCAGACAGGGTACGTCTGCCACTGTGCCTTTACTCTGCCCACCAAAGTTAGATATGTCCATCAGCCTTACAGGCATCTCAGTACATTGGCAGGTTCTTGTCAATGTTACAATTTTGTCGGGCAGCTCCGTTAAACAAGATGGCAGGCCTTCGGACTTGTACAAAGTTTTTTTTTCCAAACAAACATCCAAAAGTGGGTAAAAAGTTGAAAAACAAAGAAACTAATGACCCCCCACAACCTGGGAGTTTCCTCCCAGGGTGAGGGGGTGCTTTTTCTTATTTTACTGTCCCTTACCACCAGGATATACTTGGCAGTGACAGGCAGTATGCCTTAAGAAAAAAGCCATCTGACTATCCACTCTAAAGATGGCTTAATTCCAACTTTCCTAAATTTTTCGATTCTTCAGATACAAACATCTGAACAGACTTTTCTCCCATGGTGTTTTCTCTCATCTGATTGTCCACTCTAAATAGGGTGGACGTTGACATGGCTTAGCTTCAATGGACTACTCTGTCAGGCTGTGGGAGTACGTTATACACTGACACAGTAAATTTTACTCAGTCGGAGTAAAACGTTTAGTCTGCCTGGCTCCAAATGAGATGAGTGGACCTTGAGTTTTCGCCATTCCAATGGAGTCCTTGCCGCCAAACTCTAGATCAGCCCCAGAGGCCCACTTAATGCATATCTATACTGACCCGGCTCCTCAGGGGAACAGTTGATACTGAACCTTGGTCATTTCATCCATACACCCTGCAGCTCACTGTATTTAAGTAAGAACATTTGATATCCCCCTTCCCAAATCTCACTGGCTAAGCTACAACTCACAAATTCAGACCTAATTGAATGAGATAGTAGAGGCAATTACTCAACCAAGAGAAACACTCGATCACAAGAATGACAGACACCATGGTGATCGACATCAGGTTTTGCGTGAAGATCACAAGACACTAACAGCAAAAGTGAAACAGTGCTGTCTAGACATTCTTGCTTCCAAACTACAGAGCTCCATCACGAAATGTGAGACCTTGCAGAAAGTGTTTGCTTACTTCTGAGGGCAAACTAAAAACCTGGAGGAAAGGCTGTACCTCAACAACATACGAATAGGTCTTCCTGAGTGCTCAGAGGGTGCCAATACTGTTAACCACCTGAAAAACTGTCTAAGAAAGGTTATGGCGCCTGATGGTCTTTCACCATGATTCATAGTAAAGTCCACAAACAGGTGCCATTTTGCCTCCCCCCCTGCAGCGCACCACCTAAAACGCTGCTGATACGACTGCTTATTTGCAAGGACCGTGACCTCATCTTGCAGGCACTGAGGGAGACAGGCCACTTTCAGGTGGCAGATGGGAGAGTCATGTTGTTCCCGGACTACACCGTAGAACTAGAGCACAATCAGCAATACTTGGTGAAATGCAGACTCCATGAGAAAGTTTATGTATTCTATCATGTTTCCAGAATGAATTAAGATTATTGGCAATGTAACACCATATTCTTTGAGGACGCAAAAGAGGCGAGGGGACTGGTTTGAAGGACACAAGACAGGAAGGGCAGGGAAGATACCCTCCTTGAGCCCACAAAGACACAAATGTCTAAGACACCGTATGCATCAAGGCGATAGGGGTGGCCAACACTCTACATAACAAGCAAAAATGGAAATAGATGATTATGTGGTAATGGTGGCACATCGCCTGACTTCCTGGTCAGATGATAAGCCCCCAGGTTCTGGGTCAGACTCAGATGTTATTGTCAAATCTGATATGGAATGGCCTCTACTAATACTGAGGACAGCAGATGACCTGCCATAACAGATTTACACCTGGATGCCTGTAAAAAGCAGAACCTGTGGTTCTAGGCCACTGTACTTCCTTCCTTGCTCACCAGATTATAGGTTATGGAAAAATGTGAGAACTAGGCAGTGGCTTTTTACAGAAACTTTTCAGAGTGTGCACTCTAAGGTACAACAGTCGGAGCTAGTGCTAGACCTAGATATGTCTTTTCCGTGCCACCCCTCAGCCGCATATAGCTAGACCTATACTAGCACCAACTGTTATTTAGACAGTACTGGGTTTTTCATCTTCAAAAATGTACTGGATGAGGCAGTTCCAGAAGGTCCCAGGTGAGGAAATGTTGTTTTAATTGTAAGTCAGTTTGTTTGATTTAACTACCACTATGCAGGTACCACATGTTGTGATGCATTTGAGGGGGAGGGATGGGAATGCCGCGGGTTTGGGACAGGATTGGGGCAATGACAACCACAAGTACAGCAATGGCTAGCACACTAGGCAAATACTCTTTGTTTACATGGATTATGCGGGTAAAAATATACTTCCAAAGAGACATGATATAGCCAGACTGTGGCTGCGGGCGGCGCGCGACTCTGAAAGAATCCGAGGTACTGAGGTGCCGCTCACTGACCTGCTCCTTGCTCCTGGCTTGAGGAACTGCTTCCCTGTCCACGAACTTGATTGCATTCCCTGTGGCTGAGGTCGGCTGGTGGGAGCGTTACTGCAATCGGCGGTATTCCACCTCGCTCTCAGCGCGACCCGCCCAGGTTGTAGTGCAGAGGCTGTGCCCTGGAAAAGCCTACCGGGGGACTGCGAGGCCCAGAAACCACCGCTCTTTGCAGCAGGCGCCTCTTCCCCCGGCGGCCACGCCCATTGATCTGACCGGCTCTCTAAAAACCTTTCGCGACACCCGCTGCGCGGGTGCCGCTCACTGACCTGCTCCTTGCTCCTGGCTTGAGGAACTGCTTCCCTGTCCACGAACTTGATTGCATTCCCTGTGGCTGAGGTCGGCTGGTGGGAGCTTTACTGCAATCGGCGGTATTCCACCTCGCTCTCAGCGCGACCCGCCCAGGTTGTAGTGCAGAGGCTGTGCCCTGGAAAAGCCTACCGGGGGACTGCGAGGCCCAGAAACCACCGCTCTTTGCAGCAGGCGCCTCTTCCCCCGGCGGCCACGCCCATTGATCTGACCGGCTCTCTAAAAACCTTTCGCGACACCCGCTGTGCGGGTGCCGCTCACTGACCTGCTCCTTGCTCCTGGCTTGAGGAACTGCTTCCCTGTCCACGAACTTGATTGCATTCCCTGTGGCTGAGGTCGGCTGGTGGGAGCGTTACTGCAATCGGCGGTATTCCACCTCGCTCTCAGCGCGACCCGCCCAGGTTGTAGTGCAGAGGCTGTGCCCTGGAAAAGCCTACCGGGGGACTGCGAGGCCCAGAAACCACCGCTCTTTGCAGCAGGCGCCTCTTCCCCCGGCGGCCACGCCCTCATTTCCTCCTTTATTAATAGCCAGTCTCTAACGCGTCGCGGGTCGCGTGCGGGTCGCAGCCCGGGGCGAAGACCGGGCAAAGACCGGGCCGTTCTAGGCCGTTAGAGGCTGGTAGAGACTGGACTGGGCCATCCCCCTGATATCCCTACCCGTATACCCGCCACTCCTTTGAACTTAATAAGGATAATAATGGTGAATACGAGGGGCTCGAAATCTAAAACCAAAGCCCCCACCTCCGCAGGTAAACTACTTGGCCCCATGGATGACTTTCTAGCGAAGGCTAACACTCTCATAGACGAAAGTATATCATTAATGGAAGAAAGGGTTTCTTTAGATCTGGCATTCGCTAAGAGATCTTCATTAGGTATCCTAGCGGAAGCCAGATCTCCAGCACTGGGAGCCTCAAACGCTGAGAGAGCACAGACACGTGAGAGGCGCAGCCTGCCGAACACAGTAGATCTGTCAGTATCCCAGCTGGCGGACTCCCAGCTCAGTTCTGACTTAGAAAAAACCCCAGAACTGGTTCCTACAACACCCACACAAATTTCTTCCATAGACAAAAGAATGGAAAGGGGCAGGAGGGAGGGAGCCATTAGTAAGAAAAGAGCGACTAGAAATTCCATTACGCTAGTAAGCCTGCCGCTACCCTCTAGCACCCCACAAATTCATGATGACGGACCACCACAAATAGAGATTCTAGCGTCAGTTCATCAGACAGAGAAGGAAAGAGCCCCCCCAATAGTCTTGGATTCCCACCCTAACAAGCAAGCCCAAGTGGACTTGAAGGTTACGGAGGCTAACGAGTTAACCCTCACCGCAATAGCTAACATAGTTAAACACGCATTACAACCCCTAGAACACCGGTTAATAACTATAGAGACACAAATCACCAAATTTTTAAAAATTCAACAGTCAGCTTACCCATCATGCCCACAGAAAACAGGAGGAAACAACACTAAAAAGCCAACCACTACTGCAAACCCAGCTCTTCCCAACCTACAACAAAAAACTCTCCGGATCACTACTCCTAACGTTCCCGTTAACAAAAATACATCAAACACAACCAAAATAGCAAACACTGCAATAGCCTCGTCCTCCACCAATAACTCGCAGCAGATAATTAGCATATCCTCCCCAGGTGCGACATCTACAGCTGCCGTTACCCCGGCAGCACCTAGTATCTCCACTAATAAAACTCCTGCTAAGAACATAACTAAAACAGTAACAAAAACCTCTGCCCCTCCAGCCCCTCCACCAAAAACCCCAGCGGACAGGCCCAAGAGAAGTGCTGCGAGGAATCCTGGTCCTCCAAGACTCCCAGCAGACTTCCCTCCTGAGGCCTCACCGTACGTGGTGGTGATGGCTGGAGTACCCGAACTAACAGATTCTACCCCAGAACCTATCTGGTCCTTAAAAAACAAAGCCCAGCACTGGCTCCAGACCAACCGCCCGATTCCATCTTCTTGGCGAGGAAGAATTAGATCTGTCGCTAGGGTACCGTGGGTGGGCAGTACTAGAAAAACCATTCCCGGTGATTGTATAACAATCACATTCGAGGACCCGCGAATAACAGACTATGTCTGTTCATGGGAAGATATCACCCAAAATGGAGGAATCAAGGTCAAACCACTTTCTTTCTTCTATCCATTTAGACAGGCAGGGGGCTTCACACAGGAGCAGGAGCCTCCCTGGTCTGCCCCATTCCCCAGACAGGATGAACCATTAATCCCCAGATACCATGGTCCCCCTAACTTACACGAGCCAGATTACTCCTGGCACACGGTAAGACAACGCCATCAGGTTGGACGTTGGGATGACAGAAGGCCCTATACCCAATGGTTCCCTCAGAGGGAACAATCCCGGTGGGACCCATGGCATAACATCACGCTGCACAATAGGTATAGTGGCCTAGAAATGGTCGATTGACCATCAACAGAAATCCCTTCAAATGAGCCTCAGGTACCCCTCTCTCCTCAGTCTTTTACAACCACTCTAGCCCCCAAAAATAATGAACCCGCAGTCTCCATAGACGAACTCAATGTTGATTCCTCATCAATCACAGTACTCTCCTGGAACGCCGCGGGCCTCCGCAATAAAATCGAGGATGGTTCCGCGCAGGAGTTCCTAAAATCATACCAACTAATCTGTCTGCAAGAGACATGGTCTGTAGAGGAACTACATCTACAAGGCTTTAAAACCTATTCTGTCCCAGCACTACCTAGTACAATGGGCAGACCAAAGGGCGGGTTAATAACTTACATCTCAAACACCTTACCGATTAATAAAGTGGCTATTCTCTCGCAGGATGCCAACCACCAAATTCTTTCATTAACCCTTGTTAACAAAGAAATAATAATCCTGACCAATAGTTATAATAACTTATCGGAAGAAAACTTCATAATTCTTCTCACTACCCTCCATGATAAATTAAAACAGATTCACCACTCTAGATCCGTAAATAAACCAACCCACTTAATCTGGGGCGGAGATTTTAATCTCCACCCCTGTACAGCTTCTAACCCATCACGCTGTGGGATTATGGACGAACTTAACGTCCCAATGGCGCACTTTGCCCACAATAAATTAGGAAATTTTATTAACACCGTCCTATCAGACCTGGATCTTCACATCGTAAACCACCTAGATGCAGAACCAAATGAATTTGCTCCAACTTATGTGGGTAGAGGTCATCAAACCACAGTAGACTTTATACTTCTCACACCAAACCTTATGAACAAACTCAAAGATTTCAGGGTTATTGCCACCCCCCTCAGTGACCACTCCGCCTTAGCAATAAAATTATTTATGCCACCTAACTCCTCTCACAAACTGGAGATGGCGGTTACTCTTACACAGAACAAGATCCAGGTTGGCAAACACAATGGTTTTACAATTAAGTGGGCAAAAATTAATCCATCTGATATATTGAAAAAATTAATAACTAGGGCCTACCCAAACATTGTGAAATGCCTGGACCTTGCATCAAGCCATAAGGAGGTCCTGATAAATTTCAAACAAATTTTGGATTTTATAAAGGACCTACTTACTTCAAAACCCAATTCAAACTCCTCTACAAAACCAAAATGGTTTAATCACAACTGCACTGCTGCCTTAAAAAAACTAAAATCTGCACTTCAAAGTAAACCGCGAGATGTAGCCCAGATCCAACTCCTAAGGCGCCAATATACAGGGGAAAGAAAGCTGAGAACTGCCCAACTCAAGCAAAAATTATTGGAGGATCTCCATAAAGGTGCAGTCTCAAAAAATAGCGAACTTTTCTGGCGCACAGTAAGAACCCCTTACCTTACTGATAATGGCATCCCAAAAATAGAAGTCGCCATTGATGAAAATACATGGGTCTCTCACTTTGAAGAGATTTTTAAAAACACTTCACCAACAGAACCCAAGCTTTTAAAACCACACTACCCCATTTTGGTTCCTTTTGACATTCCAGACCTCATAGGCGCACTCCAGAGTAGTAAATCAGGCAAGGCTCCAGGGCCGGATGGGGTCCCAGTGGACTTCTTCAAAAACAACTTAGACCTCTGGGCACCCATCCTAACTAGAGTCTGTACAGCGGCAGCGAATGAGGGAATCCTTACCTCCTGGACCAAATCAATAATGGTCCCCATTTTTAAAAAGGGGGACCGTCAAGACGCGAAATGCTACCGGCCCATTTCACTGCTGGACTCGCTCGGGAAAGTAGTGGGGAGAGTAATCCTAGAGCGTTTCCAGCAGTGGAGTGAGGACCGGGGCATAATCTCTGACATCCAATTTGGCTTCCGCAAGGGCTTTGGTACATTAGAGCAGGCCCTTAATCTCCACTTAATAATGAGCAAATACACCCAGGCCACTCCTTCCAAGATATACATGGTCTTTGTCGACCTATCCGCAGCTTTTGACTGCGTTTCGCACGCAAAGCTGTGGAAGGTCTTGGCCCAGGTGGGAGTAGATCAACCCCTCTTAGACTTCCTAAGAGAGCTCTACACCGGGGCAACAGCCAGAGTTCGCTTTGGGGTAAACGGAGAGCTGACGTCACCGTTTAGCGTAGGGGGTGGGGTCAGGCAGGGATGCGTCCTGGCCCCCTTCCTCTTCTCACTCTATACCAATGGTTTGGAGGAGGAGATGTTGAGGGGGGCCCAGGACCTCCCACGCATAAACCGCTGCCTGATTCCAGCCCTGCTCTACGCGGATGACGCTGTCATCCTTGCGCGAACGCCCCGAGAACTGCAGAAAGCAGTAATCAAGTACACCTCATTTATGGGCAATCTCGACCTAAAGGTGAACGTAAAAAAAACGTTCGTAATGACAGTTGGTAGAGGTCAAAAAAGAACAAATCCCATTTTCCTCAATAACCAAAAGCTCGAAGCTACCCCTCAGTACCCCTATCTAGGGGTTATGATAGATGACCAACTTAGCTGGAAGCCAGCAGTGAACACTAGGTCACACTTATTTAAGAGAGCTATCGCTGCTCTAACAACCTTTTCACAGAGATTAGGCAAAAGACCACCAGTAGAGCTCCTCAAGATCTACAACGCCAAATGCCAGGCAATCGCGACATATGGCGCGGGAGTCTGGGGGTACACAAATACTAGCCCCATCCAGAAAGCTGAAAACGCCTTTTTAAGATTTTTGCTAGCCACTCCTAAAGGCACCTCTACCTATGCAATTCATCTCGAACTAGCCATACCCTATATAGAGGACCTAATTAAAATTGAGCCGTTGATGCTGTGGCAACGCATTTGGAAGTCAGACAAAAACGCCCTGACACAAGCCATTATCTTAGACACAATGAACTTGGATCACTCCACAAAAATAAAATGGCTCTCCTATGTGAGAAACTTTTTTAACGACTTAGGTGTTGAGAACTACTATTTGGACCCGGTGTCAGTAACAGACATCTCGAAAAAAGATCTTAAACAGAAAGCACTAAGACACCTGGAAACTCTAAGACTTGCATCCATTTCCTCAAAAACGGCAGTCATCCATGCAAATATGATCCAAACAGCCTCTGACATCCACCCGTACTTGGGACTTCAAATAACAACCTATGAGAGAATGTTAATCACAAGATTCAGGCTTAATACCTTCTTCAGAATGGTTACCTTCCCAACACAAAATTGCTGGAGTGACATTCTTTCTCCCTGCCCATGTGACGGTTTGTCAACGCAGTCGAACTTGCATGTGATCCTACTCTGTAAATACCATCAAGCCCACAGAAAGACCTGGCTTTTACCGATACTAAGATCGTGGGGGCTAAGACAATGCAGACCTGCCCTCTTAAGACTGCAAATGTTGGAAACAGAAAATGTCTGCTATTTTGTTAGTAGTTTTCTAAAATGCATTCTGAGACATAGAAAGAACATTTAAAATCGTGGTAAATCTTAATTTTGAGCGGCCCCTTGCATCCCCAGATTAATTTTTATATTGTGGAACGAATTTTATATGAAATTTTATGTAACACATGTATTTTTGCACTGTATGATTCTTTGCTCTTTTATGGTTTTTTCCATTGTGAAACAAGCCGAATAAAGAAAATTTATATATATATAGCCAGGTACATTTGCAGACAGGGTGTTGACATAGCATTACCAAACATCCTTTTTGTGCCCATCAAGGCACCTCAGATTAGAACCTGCTAAAGGCAAATCAGCCTTGACCCTGCTCCAACAGAACAGTCCAGCCAGAACTGCCAAGCCAGGTCTTCTCTGGACTGGAACACAAGCGACCCAAGACTGGTTTTGCCCTGACTGGGGCTCTTCACTCGGGTGTATGTTTGGTTCCAGTGTTACAATGAGCAAGGGGCCGACGTCTGGACATACCTTTGGACAATTACAGCAGTACATCAACACACAAAAGGTTATGAGAGAATGCTTGCGATAAGCCTAACCACTGGCAATCACTCAGGCAGCATTCCATCCCATCGTTCTTTTACCCGCCATGTCACCTCAGATTAGACCCAGATATATGTAAATCAATCTTAACCCAGCTCCAATAGGAACAGTTTAGCCCGAACTGCCAAGCCAGGTCCTCTCTGACACAGAACACAAGCAACCAAAGACTGGTTTCACCCTGATTGGGGCACTTCAGTTGGGTGTAACTTGGTTCCAGTGGCATAATGAGCAAAGGATCCACCTCTGGGCAGTTCTCATGGCCAATTAGGATGGTACATCAAACAAACGAAAGGTGGTGTGAGGATGCTTTTACTAAGTCTAACAACTGGCAATCGCTCGGGTACAATTCCAACACATCATTCATTTGCCCACCATGCCATCTCAGATTAGACCAAGCTATATGCAAATCATTCTTGGCTCACATAGGAGCAGTACAGCCCGAACTGCTAAGCCAGGTTGTCTCTGAGCTGGAACACAAACAAACAACCCAAGAGCGGTTTTGCCCTACCTGGGGCCTTCAGTTGGGTGTAGCTTGGGGCCAGTGGCACGGTGAGGAAGGGACCCACTTCTGGGAATACCCTGGGCCATTTAGGTCGGTACATCAAACACATAAAAGGTGATGGGAGAATTCTTGCAATAAATCTAGCCATTGGCAATCACTCGGGAAACATTTCAACCCATTCTTGTTTTGCCCATTATGACACATAAGATCAGACGCAGGTACATGCCAATAATTCTTGAACCTGCTCCAAAAGGAACAGTCGAACCTAAGCTGCCAAGCTGGGCCCATTCAAAACTGGAACACAAACAACCTAACACAGGTTTCAACCACAATGGGGCTCTTCATTCCAGTGTTGCTTGGTTCCAGGGGAACAGTGAGCAAGGGACCCATGTCTGAGAATAACCATGGCCTCTTAGAGAAGTACATTAAACATACACAGATGGTGGGAAGATGCCTGTAATAAGTCTAACTACTGGCAATCGCTCAGGGTAGCATTCCAATCTATCATTCTTTTGCCCACCATGCCATCTCAGATTAGCCCCAGTTGTATGCAAATCAGTCTTGACCCTGACCCAATAGGAACAGTCCAGTGTGAACTGCCTTATTGATGTTGAACATATAATATAAGATTAGCTGCAAAATATTAGCAACTCACATACTGTTTATACTGCCAGACCTGGTTCAAAACTATCAAAGAGGGTTTCTACCAGGTAGGAATACAGTCTCCAAAGTCTCCTCACACATCCTAGGCTTGGAGAAAGTCGATTTCTTGAACCTTGTAGTCTGTAGACCTACCAAAGGCATTCAGCTCTAATAGTTGGGGCTACTTGTTTAAGGCTTTGGAGACAATTAGACTGGGTAATAGAATTATGAGGTGGATTAATTAAGATCCTGTATACAAACCCAGTTGCCGGTTAATCCAGTCTTGTGCACCTCTGGATCAATTAAGATCACTATAACCATGTCCACCAACCCCAGTTAAGTAATACCATTTAGGAGGGGAGTCCACCCAGCCCTGATACCCGATAGCTTCGGGTCAAGTTTGCGCTATATAAAAGTCAGTAAAAAAAATTATATATATATTCACTAAATAAAACATAGATTTCAGGGGCGTTATAGTTAGATGGTCATTTCACTCATACCACACCATTGAAATTCCCCCGTTATAGTTTGTTCAGCTAACTATAACTCGCGCGCCCGCAATGCACTGCTGATGATTTCACATATTACATCACTCATGACATCTCCAATGACATCACTGATGACATCATCCAGTGAATGTGTGTTTTTCTTAAAATTAAATATGTTTTATATATGTATATCTCAAGGTCGATGGAAGAATAAATGGGTATATAGTGTCGAAATGGATGATTCTCTTTTCAAAAATTGATTGTATAACTGACTGATTACGTGTATCTTAGTGAATACATGGGTTATTGAGTAATGTTTAAATATGTAAATATCTGGATCCGTCTCTCACTTTGTGTATAAGTGGCTGCATGGGTTGGTGAGTAGCTACATGAGTGTCTATATAGGTTATTAGTTGTTTCAGTATGAGTGTCTATAGCAATGTCTACCAAGCCCAATTAAGTAATACCATTTAGGAGGGGAGTTGCCAGACCTGGTTCAAAACTATCAAAGAGGGTTTCTACCAGGTAGGAATACAGTTTCAGCACCTGGTGGCCTAATTAGCCCCCAGGGGCCCTAAGGATTGAAGGGGAATTATTTCCCCAACTTATAAACGTGCCATAGGGCATGTTTGCACAAGTCATCTCAGGCCCCTTCCTTTCCCTTCCCCACTGTGTAAACACGCCCTGTGGCCATTTTAAGTTGGGAGAATAAGTCCCCTTGAATCCTGAGGGTCCCTAGGGGCAAATTAGCCCACAAGGTACCTCCAGTAAGCGCCATTGCAGAGAGGTGTAAAAAGGGGCACGGCCTGCACCACCTCTCTGCAACGCAGTGCAGTGGTGCTTACTGGAAGCACCTGGTGGGTTAGTTGGCCCCCAGGGTCCCTCAGGATTGAAGGGGAATTATTGCCCCAACTTAAAAGGCGCCACAGGGCATGTTTGCACATGTTACCTCAGGCCCTGTCCCCTCCCTTCACAACTGGGTAAACGCGCCCTGTGGCCGTTCTAAGTTGAGAGATTAAGTCCCCTTGAATCCTAAGGGTCCCTAGGGTCAAACTAGCCCACTGGAGACCTCCAGTAAGCACCACAGAGCGACTGTACCCCCTGCTACTGTTGTTAGCCTACGGGGAAAAGACATATGAATTACCTCCATATATCGATAACAGCGTGCTGGCTCAGCTTATAACTGTCTTTATGCCACCCACTGTTTGACATGTGTACTGAAAACTTTTTAATTTTTAAAAATACATTCTGCGGCGTAACCGATATGCTTAACCTATGACGGTTGAAGGAAAGACCCTCCGCTCGTCTATGTGGCCTACGTGTTTCAAAACAGTGACAAAAAAGGAAAAAAAGGAGGTCACTGGTATGCTCAGAAAGAGCACCTAAGCGGTAACTATGTGGGGCATTGATCGAGAGGCCAATGTATCAGAGAAGTAATCTGCTCCTAAGGGGCTGTGCCTTCGTGTTATTAACTATGTGTTGTCTGTACTTTTAACTTGTTCCCTAGGAAAACATTTATTTGTGAAAGGAAAGAAGAGTGGTGGTGCTGACCCAAGCCCTGAAGAAATTGCCTCAAAGCCAACCGGCAATGAAACATGTAGGCCCTCTATGATAAAAAGAGGCAACAGAGTGTCTTTTTAATGTGAGCAAACCCACAGCATAGAATAAAGGCGAATAGCTAGTGTTGGTTATAGCTCGTTTTTAATAAAAATAAAGTGGTCCTTAATTGTTGGGATCCACTTTATGGGGTCAGTTTATTAGCACTGAGAATAACACTTTAGTGCTTATAACCAGTAAATTCACAACTGGTTTCACTGCACATTTACCACACGTGCACTTTACCATTATTATCATATATCTACTTTTTTGTTTTCTTTAAGGTACAGGTGTGCTGATGATGAGAACCTGAGTCCACTGGTGAGAACCAACCAGTGGACTCCCATGGTGTTACTTCCGTGAGGCAACCCATACCATTGCACACTATTTTTGTATTTTTGGCACTTTATTGGCACTCACTTATGTAATCTGGATTTCATTTATTACACCTAGCACTGTGCTGCAACAATAGGGAACATTTTTACAGATAGAACAGGGACCAATAGAGGTAGACAGTGTATGATTAACTGCCCATGCAGCACACGAAGTTGTGGCAGCTATTGACAGACATCAGGTCCATTTGTATCTGTTCTAGTATTTAGACCAGGTCATCCTTGTGTTCTGATTCAGTGAGTGGGGGCTGGCCTGGCTTATACAGTACCTCTCAGGCTCCTTGGTGAATTTAGGACATAAAATCTGCCAACTCTATCAGACACTGTCCACACATACCAAGACAAACCTGCACCTGACGAGGGCAGCGTGGGAGGCAGACGTACTGACTCTTTCAGATGACGACTGGATTGAGGCCCTTGCCAGCCCCAGGGGTTCAGCGGTGTCCTCTAGATATCAACTGATCCAGTTTAAATATCTTCATCGGGTGTACTACACCCGCCTCTGTCTCTGGAAGATGGGGGCTGTCCAATCCCTCACCTGCCTCAGATGCCAGTCGGAAGACGGGTCCTTTTTGCATAGGGTTTGGGGCTGTACGGCGCTACAAAATTTTTGGTTGGGTATACTGTCCTGCCTGGGGCGAGTGCTGGGTTGGGACCTCCCAGCAGATCCTCGACTAACACTTCTCCACAGTACAGAAGATATTGGGAGGAACATATACAAAACACACCTACTTTTTTTTAGGAATCACATTGGCCAAGTGCGACTTAGCCCAACAGTGGAAGTCCTCTTCTCTCCCTGAGGGTGGCGGCCTGGAAATCCACATTAGATAAATGTATGTCTGCCAAGGTGGTGGTGTTTCAGGCTTGGGGTTGCCCGCAAAAGCACGGGAAGATATGTACTGAATTGGCTAACTACCGGGCATTGACCTTTCTATCTTTCCCACATCAACGAATTAGGACCTTATAGACAGACTCACCATTTCATGACTTTTCCAATCTAATGCGTTGATTGGCCGGCGTGGAGTTATGCCTGTATATTTATATGCCTATATAATGCTTCAAGCGGGATGTGCGGTGCAAGGGAGAGGGGTGGTGGGAGGCGGGGGTTGCTGGTTTGAACGTTTAATTGATCCTCAAATGGTACCCTCATCAGCAACTTGTGTACCTATGATCCGTGCCTTATATGAGACCTGCAGAAGGAGGGCACAGGGCCTGTCAGATAACCATGCCTTGTGGCCCATCACACTGGGGTTGGCAGGTCACAAAGGGTGGGGAGCACGGTCTGGTTGCAGGCCAGGCGCGCCAATCTCTGAAGTGCATGGTCAAAGGCTGTGTACATAGGAGATCAGACACCAACAGAGGGTGGGGCATAGAGCAGCCTTCCCCTGTAGTGCACAGTTATAGGGGCTGGACGCCCGCAGAACATAGAGCAAAGGCTGCCCTTCTGCTGCGCATGGTTCAAGGCCAGGTGCTGTACCACCAATGATCACACAGTTCCAGTCACCCATCTCTCCCATACCCATACTCTTATTCAGACCTATTAACATACACATCAAGTAAACATTACTTTTTATCTTTGTGTAAGTTGCTTCTAAGAACCACCTTTGTTTGTTTTTGTAAAAAGTGTTTTTCATTTTGTGGGTATAAAAAATTAAAATCCAACCTGAATAGTGGAATAGGAACTTGGATAAAGAAAAAATGATTTCTTGGCAGTGTTGTGGTGTGGAAGGGCTTGGTTCTTTCAAACGTGTACACAGTTCTTAAATGGAAACAACCATCCTCCAGAACACGGGGTGCAAGCCAGTAGTGCCAAAGATTGTATCACTCTAGTCCTGCTCCTGTTGAAGGACACTGGGATGCAATCTGACACCATTAAGGATGGGGGGCTGCAATGCAGCAGTAGTTGTAGACACCACCTCTTCATAGACCCTCTTACTTTGGGACATATTCAATTGGCATTGGTGGCACACCTTGAGATTGTAAATTAACCTGTTCAATGCTGATGACGGAACCGCTCCGTCATCAGCTGCGGTTGGGCTGTGCTGATGACGGAGCGGTTCCGTCATGGCCCTGCCGCCGCGCCTGCGCGGCGCTGATTTTGCGCCTGCGCGGCGCGTTCTATTGAGCGGGCGGGGCCATGACGGAACCGCTCCGTCACAAGCACAGCCCAACCGCGGCTGGTGACGGAGCGGTTCTGTCACCAGCATGCGGCCGCCCCGCCCACTTAGCGCTGGGGCGGAATAGCCGCCGCAGCGATGTGGTTAAAGATGTACCAAAAGAAAATTTTCCATGGCTTTCCTAGGTCAATCTTTTGTCACATAATGTGCTTGCGTCATATTTTGAATATAGCTGTGTTGGTTCGGGAGGGATTGTGAAAAAGGTGCTACACAATGTACTCTTGTGTAGACCTTGAATCCTCAGCATGGAGATCTTCCGTTTCTCCACTGCACTTGTGAGAAACTTATTCTGGATTTCTCCTCTGCTATGGATCCTGTCCAGAAACTATTTCTTGAGTGCAAAAAAGTTCTCTATTCTCAAGAAAAGAAATCAGGGCAAAGACAACTGGCTAACCTCCTTTGCTGTAGATCTTTCCCATGGCAAGCAGTGTAATAATATCTGCAAAAAAGGTGAAGGTCGGAGTAAAAGAACAGCTCAGTCCCAGAAACAAATTACATCTTTTCAATGATGTGCTAGTATTCATTTATCCTTCATGATACCAAAGGCACGACTGGGAGTCGCAGTACCAATGGCCAGTGCCATGGACCCAAAAAGGCTTCAGACGTGAACATTTTGAAATGTACCACTACAGTACTGTGTTTCAAGCTGCACTTAAGACATACCTGGCCTCAAATGATAAAACCAAGTGTGTTCAAATGATAAAACCAAGTATCTTTTTGTTATGAAACTCAACTTTGTAAAATGTTGCAGGATCCATGGTACCTATTTTGGAATTGCAGTACTCACAAGAGTATAGCAAAATCATAGCATTTGAATAGGAGCTCAGAGCATCCACAAATCCTTTAGAAAAAAAATAAAAGGAGTCATCTGATTGTTTAAACAATGCACACTATCCAAAAGCAAGCAGTCAGACTTGACATAGTTGGTATGATATTGCCCCAAACTTTGTTCCTTCATGCCCGTGCTTTGTCACACTCATTTTGGTTTGCATTACAACTCTGTGCACTTTACCACTGCTCACCAGTGCTAAAGTGCTTTCGCACTCTCCTTAAATCATGGTAAAATTGATCTACAATAAACTGGCACTCTTAATGTTCTTACAAGTCCCTAGTAAATGGTACTGCCTGTACACAAGGGCTGTTGATTAAATGCTACGAATGGGCAGAAGCACTCATTTTGCCACACACTAAAGTAGTACTATAAAACATGTCTCAGGCCTGCCACTGCAGCCTGTGGTGCAGTTGTTTTTTTTAACAACTCTTTTTATTGACTGATCGCTTAGAAGGTACAGCTCTCCGCACCCCGGAGGAACTGTGGCAAATACTGTACAACGCAATCAGCGAATCAGTTTACAGTAATATTCAAACACGGAGAGGAAAACCCCCAGCCCCGCACCCCCCCATCCTGACCCACCCCCTCCCCTACCCACCCCCTGCACGGCGTCTCCCTCGTACTGCAGCTAGTGTATATACATGTCCATAAAATGTCTGTGGTGCAGTTTTAAACTGACATTTCGGTGTAGTAAAATAAACTTTTGACCATGCCTGAACTTTACTTTTTAATACTTTTAAGTCACCCATAAAGTAGAACCTAATGCTAAGGCAGGGTACATGTGTGATATCCCCCCACGGCCCCTACTCACCCCATCACGAGTATCACCCCTCCGAGGCTCATCATTGCCGGTCATACAAACAAAAACCACCACAAAAGCGTCCGTGACAATGGGAACCCTGCCCCTCTCTCTGTTACAGGATCCAATCAGGAGAGACGACGGACCGGAAGGACCTCCCCTTGACCCCGGAAGTCCCGCCTCCCTGCTGGCGGCCGGACACAGAAAAGAAGGAGAACGAGAAGTGGAAGAGGTCGGAGTATCGTGGCAGGAGATTTCGGCTGGAGCTGTGACGGAAGGAGAAGACGGGAGTGGAGAAATCGAAGAGTGGTCCGAAGACTGGTGCAGGCCATCTTAGGGAGCGACTACTCTGGCCTACCGGGACTTCTACAGGACAATACCGAGTCCCTGACCCAATGGTGGGAAGAAGCTCCCTTTCCTCAGGGGCCGTCCTCCCCTGCTTTGGAGCCCAAAGCCCATAAAACGAAAACACAAAAGAAGAAGGAAAAGAGAGAACACACCTGTGTGTTTCCCGTGATCCCGGACGAACACCCCTGGCAGACCGACAGAGAATTCAGGGCAGCACAGCAGGAAGATCCTGTTCTACAGGAGGCGTGGGACAGGGCGTTAGAAAATCCCCTTACCATAGGTCCCTACTTCTTCAAGAAAAATGGGTTATTATACCGCAAGGGAGGGGCCCAGCAAAAACCCCAACTTCTGGTCCCTGGTCCCTTTCGAGATAAAGTCCTGTTTCTCGCCCACAGCCACCTCCTGGGAGGGCATTTTGGCGACGAAAAAACCAGCCAAGCGATCTTAGATAAGTTTTACTGGCCCGGGGTATACCAGCACATCAAGACGTATTGTAGAGAGTGCCCTGTGTGCCAAAAACATAGCAGATACCGACCACCTAGGGTACCCCTACGGCCCCTTCCTGTTATAGATGTCCCGTTCAGCAGAGTGGGGATGGACATTATAGGACCCCTGTTACCCTCGCGTAGTGGCTGTCGATACGCCCTGGTTATAGTGGATTACGCTACGCGCTTCCCGGAAGCCCTACCTTTGCGACAGCCCACTACTCAGAACATCGCCAAAGCCCTCATCTCTGTGTTCTCTAGGGTTGGGTTTCCCCGGGAGATTCTGACCGATCAGGGTACCCCTTTTGTCTCGGCTCTGATGAGACAGGTATGTTCCCAACTAGGGATTAAACAGATCAGAACTTCGGCATACCATCCGCAAACAGATGGGTTAGTCGAGAGATATAACGCCACACTGAAACAGACTCTAAAAAAACTGCTGGGATTAGAAGCCAAGAGGTGGGAGGATATGCTGCCCCTTGCCTTGTTCGCCAACACAGAGCAGCACGGGTTATTCACCTTATGAACTCCTGTATGGCCGACCTCCTCGTACCCTGTTAGTACCCTGTTAGATATGGCTCAAGAAGCCTGGGAAGCAGAACCTGATCGTACTCGTCCCCTCCCTGAATACATGGATAACCTGAAAACCCACCTATCCGTCATAAGGGACATTGTACGCCAAAATCTAGAGAACGCCCAAAACAAACAGAGAGGACAATACGATAAGGGCACAAAACCTAGGGCCTTTTTAGTGGGTGATCTGGTACTTCTAATGATGCCTTCCTCTGACCAGAAACTCCTAGGGCAGTGGCAGGGCCCTTATACCATCCTTCGTCAGGTGACTCCTGTCACTTACGAGTTGGATCTGGATCCCACACGTGGTACTACACAAATATATCACGTGAATCATTTAAAGAAATGGGAGGGTCCTCGTCCTGTCCTGTCCGGCTCCCTTGCTCCTGCTCCCCTCTCCTTTTCCCCCTGTATAGACACCGAATTAACCCCACAACAGTGTCAGGAACTAGAAAAAGTCCTCTACCCCTTACGCCAGGTATTTTCGTCGTCACCCGATCATACCACCATCACAGAACACGCCATACAAACGGTACCTGGGAAGGTGGTCCGACAAAGACCTTATAGGGTCCCCGAAGCCCGCAGGGCGGTCATACAGAGGGAAACAGAACAAATGTTAAAGATGGGCATAATAGAACCCTCGGTGAGCGATTGGAACTCCCCGATCGTCCTCATACCCAAACCTGACTGGTCTGTCAGGTTTTGTATCGACTTCCGCGAAGTCAACAAGATTTCCTCCTTTGACACCTACCCGTTGCCTCGCGTCGACGAGATGGTCGAATGCATAGGGAAGGCCCAGTATATTTCCACACTAGACCTCTGTAAGGGGTATTGGCAGATACCCCTCAGAGAAGAGGACAGAAAAAAGACGGCGTTTTCCACCCCTGAAGGCTTGTACCAATTCCTAGTCCTGCCTTTTGGCCTTCATGGCGCACCCGCTACATTCCAGCGGGCCATGAATCACATCTTAAGACCCCACACCATGTATGCGGGCGCTTATCTGGACGATATCGTCATTTACAGTGATAACTGGACACAACACCTGGAACACCTCCACAAGGTCATCACTTCCCTGGGGTCCTATGGGTTCACGATAAACCCCGCCAAAACCACCCTAGCAGCCCAAACTGTTAAATATCTGGGATATCTCCTGGGTGAAGGACTGATACGACCCCAGAAAAGCAAAACCGAAGCCATCCAATCCCTCCCGTTTCCCCAAACCAGAAGAGATCTTCGTGCCTTTCAGGGCCTCTTAGGCTATTATAGGAGATTCGTACCTAATTTTTCACAAAGGGCAGCCCCACTCACTGACCTGTTAAAAAAAGCCACGAAAACAGAAACCATCCTTAGAAACCCAACACCATTCTTATGGCATGCTTTCTCTGATTTAAAAGGTGCCCTGACCTCCAGTCCCGTGTTAGGGAGTCCTGATTACTCACAACCATTCCTACTCCAGACAGACGCTTCGGAACAGGGGCTTGGCGCGGTATTGTCACAAAAAGACCCTCAGGGGAACGAGAAACCCATCCTCTACCTCAGCAGGAAATTATTCCCGCGAGAAAAGAACTATGCCGTGGTGGAGAAAGAAGCCCTGGCAATCAAATGGGCTGTGGATAGCCTGCGTTACTACTTGGAGGGTCGGGACTTTACCATATATACAGACCACGCCCCCCTAGAATGGATGGCTCGGAACAAAGGCCACAACGACCGAGTCCTCCGCTGGTTTCTGTCACTCCAACCCTATCACTTCAAAACAGTACACCAAAAAGGCGTGGACCAGGGTAAGGCAGACTATCTCTCTCGTTACCCCATGTCTCCACCCGGTACAAGAAAGACAGCTAGGGAAAGGGGATGTGATATCGCCCCACGGGTCGCGCGACCCCTACTCACCCCATCACGAGTATCACCCCTCCGAGGCTCATCATTCCCGGGCATACAAACAAAAACCACCACAAAAGCGTCCGTGACAACGGGAACCCTGCCCCTCTCTCTGTTACAGCATCCAATCAGGAGAGACGACGGACCGGAAGGACCTCCCCTTGACCCCGGAAGTCCCGCCTCCCTGCCGGCGGCCGGACACAGAAAAGAAGGAGAACGAGAAGTGGAAGAGGTCGGAGTATCGTGGCAGGAGATTTCGGCTGGAGCTGTGACGGAAGGAGAAGACGGGAGAGGAGAAATCGAGGAGTGGTCCGAAGACTGGTGGAGTCCCACGGAGGGGGCTGAAGAGCGGCCGTAACTCGGAGGAGAGTTACGGCGGAGCGCGTGAGTACCAGCTACCATTAAAGCACGCTAGGTGCTCTGTGTAAATAGTTCCTCTCCACAACTCAATTACAACCATATTTATGGAACATTGAAAACGCAAGCTGTCGTTTCCAAGCAGGTACTTTTATTTATACCACTTAATTGGACATTTGTACTTCATTTGTCAAACAAAACGTATTATGAGCAGACAAGACCTATGTGTAACATGAGATCAAACCAAATTAAACTTTGAAATACACCACAGTGTCAAAACTAAATATGTGCAAAAACTCAATATAGTCATTGGTTAAACAGACAATGTATAGAATACAGACAAAAACATTACAACATACATTACAATCAATGGTAAGTACAATTAGGCATTTAATTGAAGCAAAAGAGAAGTAAAGCAAAAAAGGAATTGAGAAAGAAAGAGACGCGAAAATGAATTCGAGAATCTTGGGTAACCAGTGGTTGCTGGTAAATGAATTATCCTTTTCAGATTAGCCGATTAGCCGACGCGTTTCGAATCCAGAGAATTACTTTCCGGATTGAAGAGGGCATCCAGGAATTGGAGCTGCCTATGACAAAATGAATTGACATTAGACATTAGACCGATTAAAAGGCTAATGGCTGGGGACTAATGTCAATTCATTTTGTCATAGGCAGCTCCAATTCCTGGATGCCCTCTTCAATCTGCACTGCCACACCTTCATTGAATTAGCTTCCGTCAAAAGCGGTAGGTCCCCCCTAACTGAGTGTCACAACATAGGGAGATTGTCGCCCTTGTTTCATGAAGTTTATACAATCTTTCCTTCTCTTTGGTAAACTTACAGACAGAATAACCATGCCCTGATGAGAATCCGGAAAGTAATTCTCTGGATTCGAAACGCGTCGGCTAATCGGCTTACTTCTCTTTTGCTTCAATTAAATGCCTAATTGTACTTACCATTGATTGTAATGTATGTTGTAATGTTTTTGTCTGTATTCTATACATTGTCTGTTTAACCAATGACTATATTGAGTTTTTGCACATATTTAGTTTTGACACTGTGGTGTATTTCAAAGTTTAATTTGGTTTGATCTCATGTTACACATAGGTCTTGTCTGCTCATAATACGTTTTGTTTGACAAATGAAGTACAAATGTCCAATTAAGTGGTATAAATAAAAGTACCTGCTTGGAAACGACAGCTTGCGTTTTCAATGTTCCATAAATATGGTTGTAATTGAGTTGTGGAGAGGCACTCTTTTTTCTAATTACATATACTAGGCCCAGCCTCCCCACTTGTCCACTAGGGCCAAGCTCCCCTTGTACTCCTGTGTAAATAGTTCGGCCCCCTGTATAAATAACCCCGCTATCGTAGACACGTTACTTGTAGCTCTTGGACACCTTGTATATAGATATATAGCACCTGACACTGTATAAACCCTGACCCCACACAAACCTTTCTGAACACCGCTTGTACTTTACCTTTCCTTATCCATCCCGCCCCTCCCTCACGGTCATTTCCATTCCTTTCACTTCCGGTGAACGGTTACGGTACCTGAACTCTAGTCCCAGTGAGACTAACGGCTCTCTTTTCTTTCTCTTACTGCCATCCGAGGAGCCTTCCCGCCCATCTGAAGACTTCTACATCTACACCCAAGACCGGGAACACCACTGTACCCCCACAACATCTGGCGGAGAAAGAAAAAACTGCGCGGACCATATTTTGTGACATATCTTGTTTCCATTCTGGTTGTCATAACTGCCCAGTGTGCAATAAAAGAACACTATTGCCCACTATATCCGACCTCCTCGCCTGCTTTTCCAGTCCGCCGACAGCCCACGATCACAACATGTTATTTCAAAAGTAGAGTATGAGTGTTTACGTTTACGTGTCCTGGCAGTGAAAAACTCAAAAAGTCGTTTTTCATTGTAGTAAGGCCTATTTCTCCAATACGCTAACATTGGATTAGCTTATTACATTTAATGAGTGCTAACTTCAGATTGGGAGCAGATACAGAAATTATGTTTACACAAAAAAATTATTATTATTATATATTTTTTAATGAATTATAATTTTAAATGCTCTTTAATGGTTATAGTAAGGTGAATTTGTCAGTGACAACATTAACATTTTGAACTAAAAAAAACACAGAAATTCACCAGTTATAGTTAGCTTAGTTAACTATAATTTGCGCCACCGCCATGCAATACTTATGACCTCACATATTACATCACTCATGACAAGTTCTACAACATCATTTATGACATCTCAAATTACATCATTTAATGAGTGAGCTAGTTATTTTACAGTTTACATAGTAGCAGATCTTTCTACCTAATTTTGTACGGCCTGTTTCCAATACAAATCTTTGTATTGAAGAGTAACTCTATGTGAGGGAGCGTGTCCTGACGCCCATAGAGTAGGCAGCAGGAATCGGAGCTTCGTCTGGCTGGGCCCTATCCATTGTCATCCTGACCCACTTATCTGCCCTGGGGGTCCCGCAGCACAAACTAGCAGATAGCACAATCAGAGAGGCTCTCATGAACTGTCTGAGTGGTAATTAACCACCTCTGACAAGCTGAAGCGGAGCCATGAGGTTGCAGCCCTAAGATGGTGGAGATTTACCAGAGGGAATGAGCTCCGATCTAGAACAATAGAACCCTGGGGTCGAGCCTGTGAGTGGTTGCGGCATGGTGCTGGGGGTCCGGGAAGCTCTCTCAAAACTTGTCAGTCCACGGACGCTACCTGTGAGGCCCAGTGAGAGAGGTGGGATGCTAACGGCAGGCTGGCCATGCAGCTCTTCTGAGCCCCCGGTCATTTTCTGCGAGTGATAGTGGAACAGAGTGTTGTGCAGGGGCTGCCTCTAAATCTATCCCACATACCAGGCACAAGAATCGATGTGCACACCCCTGAGGGTTCTGGCGGGGCGCAAATTATCGGTGGCACTCTTCTAGTATCTTGGATGAAGTCGGTTGGACCCCATGCCTCAACCGATGGTAGGGCGCTGAAGTTGCACTGAGGAGGCGAAAACCTGAAACCTACCGCTTGGCCACAATGGTTTACAGACCTGCTGTCGGGGGAGTCTTGGTCACACTGACATAATGACACAAGGGCCTCCGTGGGAGCATTTGCACAGCGGCCCGCGTGATCGGTGGGCAGGGGGAGCAGCCCAGTAATAATATTGGCAGCCCTCCTGTGGTGCTGCAGCCCCGTCCATGGGGGGACTTACAGCAGGAGTTACCTTGCTACACTGGAGCCGGGGCGATCTCTGGAGCTTCTTATCGGGGGCAGGCCGCTGGGGCCCACCGCGACACAGCAACATAGGCATTTATATCCACTGGGGCGAGATGGATCCTCAGGGAAGGGGCCAGATGAGACTCTAGCTCAAGTGCTCACCGTCCCACAGCGCGGACACTATAAACAAGCATTGGAAATGCAATAGGTCTCGCATTAGAAAAGTTGGAGCTATTGGTCTTGTAAATGACAAATATTTTATTTATGTGTTGGTTTTTAAAATAGCAAAATTGATAGCTTTGTCATTTACAATGCCAATAGTTATAACTTTGGCGAATGTCAGTACTAAAGATTTTTCAAGCATTTAGGTGGCAACACATGCCCGCTTTGGCAACAAAAAAAGTTAGGGTTTTGGGATTAACAGCAGAAGGATTAAAATACCAAAACATATCCCAAAGTGTTCAAAAAGCAATAAATAGCAGCCAGTTCATAAGGAAAGTATAATCCAATATCCAGCTTCGACAGAGAGTTCAGTTTGAAATTAGCAGCAAGGGAAGGTAGTGACAGGGCATATCCTATTCTGTACATAAATATTTTCATTAATGTATTCAGTCAGCAATTAGTTAAAAGACGTGTCATTAACATATGAACTTTAAAAATCATATCGCGTTCTGTTTTATGAAAAGTTACATCACGAAAAAACAAGTCTATTCCTGTTTGAGCCGTCCAGTAAATGAGTAACTAACGTACCATATTGTGCCTGAAAAACTGCCAGCTACACTGTCACATTTATC
This sequence comes from Lissotriton vulgaris, assembly GCF_964263255.1. NCBI lineage: Eukaryota > Metazoa > Chordata > Amphibia > Caudata > Salamandridae > Lissotriton > Lissotriton vulgaris. Next base: position 271,400,817 of record NC_141698.1, on the reverse strand, counting down.
ACGAAAGGAGAGCTACTAAGTATGACGTCAGCAAGCCTGGCCACCAGGCTCTGTACAATCCTACTCCGGGTGACCTGCCATTTGACAGTGACAGCTCTTTTTGCAGTAGTTTTGCCGGCGATAGAATCCTCTCAGGGCTCTGATTACAGGAAATACGGGTCAGACAGCGAACTCTGAGCAGGCTGAAAGATGTTACTTGGAGCTAAGTTTAAAGAGCCCAGAAGGGTACACAGTGCCACGAGAAATGCCTTACGCACGAACCATGAAATGGAGAAAGAGGAGTGCGCACCATATGGGAGATAGGATGTGGCGTAAGGGCCAGAGCTGCCCAATTTGGCATTTGGGAACCAGGTTCGAGCTCAGGCATATTTAGTGAGTTGCTGCTGCTTGCTATTAATGTTCGGTTATATTTAGTGCCATTTCTGAGAGCAAAATGCATTCTTGTGTCCATTTTGGACGAGAAGAGGCATTTTGTGCTCACAAATAGCGCTAAATGTAGAATTATTCTTTTCTGGTTATTAAGCGTGATCTCATGGAATTCACAGGTAATTCAGCGTAATTGCGCTACACTGAATTATGCGAATTACACCCACCCCTAAATTGTAAACTAGAGCAAAAATCACATGGAAATCTGGAGCCCGAGATCCTAGTGATCCATGCTTTCTCAATTGACCACACTGTATGACCCTGGGCAAATCGTGCATCTGGCTGAACCGTAATCGTCTTGTCTGCTTAAATCTGGAAGCGTTTAGAAACTGCATTTCTACAAACATTAAGCATTGTAACAAAAATGAACAGTACTCTGGACCGCAGATATGTTCTTGATGTGCCTAAACAGGTTGGTTGTGATACACTCCGACTGCAGTCATTGAGACACTCAAATACGCCCCTCCCCCACTCCCTGATACATAAAGAGCACGTTTTACTCACAGGTTGAATTAACAACTCTAACGCAAGCAAGAAAAGTGTGCCATTTGCCCCTGTTGCAATGTAAAAGACAGCCACGTCCACAATACGGCAGGCCCTTAACACCCCTGGGAGCCGGTGTCACTGCACCTTAATCCGTGGCGTAGCGTGGGTTTAAAGCACCTGGGGCATGGGAAGTATACTTCCACGTTTCTTTTACATTTTTACGCCCTTGAGAATGCCCCTGCGCCCACGCCCCGCCACTGACTTGAATAGCTGGGCTCACTGAACATTTAGGATGTATCAGTGATCACAATGCCAAGAATTGGCATGAATCGAAAGCAATGGGATTGCAGCTCATGGATGAGGTGCACCTGGCGCAGTGTCACGGTTTGGGAGCAATTCTGCGATTTGATTACAGGCACTTCATGAGGCATCAGTGGCTGCAGCCTCCTGTCGTTGGATGAATCAGCCTCGGAAGAATTCTAGAGCCGCTCGATACAACACAGATTTCGCTATCCTGACTTTAGGTGAATTCACAGCACTGGAATGACAGACAAGACGGAGGGCATTGCTATGGGGAGGGGGGAGGAGAAATGCGACACGGCCGCAGCAGGGGGCGGAGCAGGGAGAGCGGCCTTTAAAGTGCACTTTGATGAGGCAGGGGGTGGAGCGGCACCAAGCTGGGCAACAGATGGCTGACAATTTGATGCTGTGCACCCGCATTTTAGGTCAATGCGCTTGCGCATTGACCTAAATGGCGCACGAGCACAGCACCAAATCGCCAGTTGGGTAAATTCTGTTTAAGTGCCTATAGTCTTGCTCTGCTCAATTGGCATGCCCATTGAGAGGCGAGACCTAAAAATCAGGTTTCCCATAGCTTGAAACGGGAGAGCTACAGGGGACTGAACCTAACGGTGAGGCGACCTAACTGCAGATTGCCATTTACAGCCCACTGTGCGCCTCCAAGCGAGAGAGACGATTTGCCTGATCTACTGGGATAGCCCCCCAGTGAAAGGTATTTTCTCCCACTGCAGCCGGAGATCCACCACACTGCGGAGCACCAAGACTCTCATTTGTCTCCATACAAGTGGCTGAGTAGTGAGGTGGAGGAAATCTGCCACTCCCCCCCTTGGGAATCTACAACCAGAGGGGACTCAGACACATCTGGTCGTACTGATGCCGTGCTCTTGGGGAGGGGGCGAATAGTTGAGGGTGGATCGTCTGCTGCCAACATGAGTAAGGCTGTGCAGAGAAGAGAGCCAGAGGTGGTGGGCTGTCAAGCGGGAGGTCCAGCCAATTCCCAGAAAGACATTGGCACGCCAGGCATACAGCCCGAATCTCTGGGAGGCCTTACACTTCAGGACATATTCCAGGCCATAACAAGCTCCCGAGAGATGCTGGAAACAAAAATAAAAAAGAACAAATGATGGATGGACTGCTGAACAAATTAAACAATCACCTTCAGTCACAGATTTGGGTTTGATCCATTGTTTTTTTTGCTTATCATGCCAGTCAAGTTTGTACCCAGCCATAAGCAAATCAGTCTTGACCCTAATCCCCTTGAGAACAGTCCAGCCTGAACTGCCAAGCCAGGTCCTTCCTGGACTGGAAACAAGCATTTTGGGAGCGGTTTCAGGGTATCACCCCTCATCAGCCAGGCTAGCTTGAATCCAGTGGCACAGTGAGCACAGGACCCATGCCTGGGCATACCCTTCCCACAGGGCGACAATAACGAAAAAAACAAATGGCGGACAGGATGCTGAACAAATCATTCACCCCCAGTCACAGATCTGGGTTCAATACACGTTTTTTTCTGCTCATCAGTCACCCCAGTTTGGAACCAGTCAAATGCAAATCAGTCTTGACCTGGGCCTTCTGAGAGATGATCATCGCCAACTGGCAGAAAGGGTCATCACAACAGAGAAGGACCTTGCAGAGGTGCCCCCTGTTTTGTCTTCAGTAAATGAGAGACTTGCCTCTATGAAAATTAAAGTCTGCACCATTGAGCTCCGAGAAGAAGATGCCGAAGATGGGTAATCGGGTACAACATAAGGGTTGTGGGTCTGTCCAAACAGATCAAAGAAAACAATATGCTGGCCTACATTGAGAAATGGATAAGAGACAGTTATTCTTATTCTTTGGCTTGAAAAGGAAGCACAGGGTACCTGCGAGGCCGCAGCTCCCTGGGGCTCCCCCTGAGGCCGGTTGTGGTCCATCTATTGTTCTACAAGGACTGTGATTACATACTGGCTCAAGCTAGAGTAAGGGAGATCTATTAGTTAAAAACAGGAAGGTTAAAATCTTTCCAGACGTCTCCCAAGAGGTACAAAGGCAACACTGCATGTTCCTAAAGTCCAAAAGGAAGCTCAGACAAATGGGGCTCTCATATGGAATGCTATACCCAGCCAGCCTCAGAGTAGTGACACATGAGGGAACCAGGTTCTTTCAGACCGCACAGATAAGTATTGGATCAATCACCATCCTCAACCAGGTCCGAGCTGCGAACCAAGAGACAAGGGCATTTGCAAGACCACACCAGGCCGCAGGAACAGGCCTTGCAACTCTCAGTCAATCAATCAATGTAAGCGTGCTACTCACCCATGAGGGTCTCAAGGTGCTGGGGGGCGGGGGGTTCTGCAAATCTGTTTAGACGAACTCTGCTGCCCCATCTCAAGCCGAGGCCCAGCAGGAGAGACGGAGAGTGATGGAGGCTGTGGCATCCCTGAGTGTCACCAGTGATTGATGAGACTGCAAAGGTCTCAAAATCTGATTGCAGCTTCATTATCTCTAAGGGCTCCAGCATAGTACTGCCAACAGTTATGTCTGGGACTTAGGACGAAATCCTTCGAAGATGAGGTCCAGTTGGTAACATGCCAGGGATCGTCACTGCTCTTGCACTGATTCACTATGTCTTTTCTGTTGGTGGAGGGCAAATTGACTATCATTTACCCCCCCCCCCCCCCCCCGGTAATGGGACCATACCTCAGTCAATAGCACTGGGTGAAGTAGTTATAGTTTAAATGATTCTTTGGATTGAGGGTTTCGGCCCACTTGTCTTGAGGAGTAGGAGTTGGCTTAGTTTTTATGTGTTGATTAGTTGGGGACCCATGAATTGTGCCACCTGGACACACTTGCCCTCAGCCCTCATTGGAGTACCAGATGGTCATGGATAGGGGGTGCGGGGCGGGAGGAATGGGCAGGGAAAATGCCCAAATTGATGAACAAAGCTGATCGCTGCCCCCGACATATAAGTTGCTCTCATGGAACATTCGAAGAATACACACAGTGTCCAAAAGGTATAAAATGTTCTCATATCTGAATCGAAGGGGTATCCAAATAGCACTCTTGTAAGAAACTCACTTAACGGCAAAGCTTTACAGCGCTGATGGCTCGGTCTGGCCTACTATACAACTTACTCGGCCTATGCCAAGGGCTTGCTAGTTTGGATCCGTGCTGGGGTTCCCTTTCAGTATACAGGTGACTTAATTGACCCAGAGGGCCGGTACGTAGTGGTAATGGGCAGATTAGAGGGACAAGATATAGTAATAGTGAATATATATGCACCCAATACGGACCAGTGCACCTTTTTAACTGACCTATGGGGCCCTCTGGCGCTGAACCTTGCTCACCCAACCATAATAGGAGGGGATTTCAATTGTGTGGCAGACCCCCAAACCAATAGGTCACACCGTCGCATACCATACTACCAAGCATATCGAACAGCCCGCACATTAGGAGACTGGCAGGCAAGATGGAAACTGGCTGACACCTGGAGAGAAACTCACCCGCTGGCCCAGGATTATGCCTTTTTCTTGAGGCTATATAGGCTACACATACGACTAGACACATTCCACTGCACTCTCCATGTGCATAGCCAGGGTTATGACATGGAGTACTTGGCTCACATGATTTCAGACCATAAACCTGTCCTCCTACATCTGAATTGGGCACGCTCCAGAACTAGGATCCCTACATGGCGATTAAAACCCTAAGCACTGGAAGATCATGTGTTTTGAGAGGAACTCAGAGCTAAAATAGGGCAGTACTTTACAGACAACAACAACTGGGCTTCTACCGCACCCAGATAGTATGATCAAGGCACTGATTAGGGATCAATGCATTGCAACATCAGTGGGCATCAGGGGCTCCTTACTGAAGGAGATGTTAAGTACAGAACATGAGCTACCTGACACAGAAAATTAAAGACCAAATAGGCTGGACTTCCAACAAGCCCTCTCAGATAAGAAGGAGGAAATAGCCACTCAAGTCGAGGAATTGCGGTACTCGGATTTCCGAGGTGCCATGGAGCACATCAACGCAGAGTGAGATGGTACTGGAACCCTCCTAGCCTTGTTGGCTAACCCAGCTAAGAGTGGGTGGCCTATAGTGGAATTTGAGACAGAAGGTGGGGCCGGTTCTTTAGTCAGGAAGGAAACAACAACCACTTTTTCCAATACTACTCAGAAATGTATAAGAGCACCATGCAGCATGACGGGAAAGCGGGAAGAGCCTACCTAACGTCACTGCCCCCCCTGCACCTCACTGCAGAGGAACTAGGTAAAGGCATCACCCCACAAGAGTTAAAGCTGTCAAGACCATGGCGCACAGTAAAACACCAGGACGGATCGGTTCCCAGCTGAATTTTACGTAGCCTACTCTAACAAACTGACTCCCAAACTAGTGGATCTCTACAGCATGGCCAAAAATGCCAGCTACCTGCCAGCTACCACCAGGGAGGCCTTAATAGTCCCCCTACTAAAGTCCGGAAAACCTGCTCATAATCATAGGGCGTACAACGCTTTCGATGTTGAACATTGTTTACAAGATCTTGAGCAGAATCTTGGTAACTAGGCTCCTCCTATTCATGACCAAACTGATACATCCGGACGAAGCGGGGTTTATACCTGAAGAGAATACTGTGCTCAATATCAGATGCCTACTCTCACTGCTGGAGGCCAGAGACTATGATCCTGCAGATGCAGTGGTGTTTGTCGTTGATATAGAAAAGGTCTTCGATAGTCTTGAATGGGGTTACTTATATGAAGCGATGTCGCATATGCACCTAGGTTGAAGGTTCCAGGCGTGGCCCAAGTTGCTCTATAAATATCTAATCGCTGGGGTCCGAAAGGGCAAACCCTTCTCTGATAGCTACACAGTTGGGAACTGGACACAGCTTGGATGTCCTTTATCCCCTTTCGTTATCGCACTGGCTATTGTGCCTTTGGCCTGCTATGGAAGGCCGGGGACTGGAGGACATTGGCATCAGATAGCCTTATTTGATTTAAATTTATAAAGCGCAGTAATTACCCAAAGGCGTCAAGGCGCTATAAATCACTATCCAGAAAAACCTGCTATTCCTCCAGAGACAGAAAGTAACTACAATGAGAATAACCATGTCTTAAGAGCCTTCCTAAAGGGCAGGAGCTGAGGGATGACCCTTATGTTTTGTGGAAGGGTATTTTAAAGTTTGCTCGCAGCCGTAGAAAAAGCTCTGTCGCCCCCATTTATTCCTTTGGCTTCTCAGTACCTTGAGCTGTAGTTGAAGCGAAGAGTGAAGGCGTCTTCCTGGGATATACCAGCCAAACATTGTTTTTAATCTAGTAGGGTATGAGCGGTGAAGGGCCTTATATGCCATGCAAAGAGACTTAAAGCTGATGCACTTATTAATTGTGAGCTAGTGAAGGGTCTCCAGTCCCTTTGCAGCAGACTGCCCCCTGGGTAAGTCCAGAACTAGTCCGCCAATACATTCTTCACCACCTGGAGTCTATGCTGCATGCTCTTATTTGAGTCCAGACACAGTGAGTTGCAGTAATTGGGTCTGGACATTACCAGAGCGAGAATGATCTGCTTACGAGCAGGCTGCTGGAGGAATGGGAATTCTTTTAAGCATCTTTATAATCAGGTGCAGGTTGCTATAGTATAATTTATTTGGAAATTAAAGTTGAGTTCAGTTTCCATCAGTACTCCAAGGTTCTTGGCCTTTTTCCCCAGGGTAGGACAGGTTCCTAAGGAGTGTGGCCAACAGCTACTGTTCAAGCTTGATGTCCCTGGCCAAAGATCATCACTTCTGTCTTTTCCCCGTTATGTTTTAGAAAATTACATGACATCCATTCTGCCACTTTGGTCATGCAACTTAAGATGTTCTTTGCTATTGAGCATGCATTCCCGGGGATTGACACCATGATCTGAGCGTCCCTTGCACACGACACTACCTCCATTCCAAAGGAATGGATTATAGCTGCTAAGGGTGCCACATAAAGATTAAAAAGAGTAGGGTTCAGAGATGAGCCCTGCGGCACACCACAGGGCAAAGAAAATGCCTCTGAGTAGAAGTAATGTAACTTTACCATTTGAGATCTTTCTCTAAGGAAAGAGGACAGTAGAGCTAACACTTTATGAGAGATGCCAAGACCTTGGAGTCTATCCAGCAGCAGTGTAGGAGAGATGGTATCAAATGCTGCTGATAGATCCAGGAGTATCAGCACCACCCCTTGTCCTTGATCAACTAGACGCCTAATACAGTCCGTGGCTGTTTCCTAAAACCAAACTGGGAGTCATTAAACAAGTGTTGCTTTTCCGCAGTTTCCATCAAATGGATATTAAGGTTCATCTCCAGGGTCTTGGCAGGAATGGGAAGCAAGGAGATCAGGCGATAGTTCTTATAATCCGTAATATCTAGATTTGCTTTCTTTAAAAGAGGCCTAATGATAGCTTCCTTCCATCTCTGCGGATAGGATTCGGATAGTATCACATTGTTCATTAGTTTACAGAGTGGGTCTGCTATAATATTTGAAGCCATATGGAGGACTGCTGGAGGGCAGGCTTCTAGAGGTGATCCTGAGAGATTTTTCAAGAGGTATTGCTCTGCCATCTTGAGAGAGAGTGTAGGAAACACAGAGAGACCTTTATTCCCTTGGCTTGAACATGGTGACAGCCCTTGAGATGTTAGTTGGGTCACACAAGTGGCAGATGGCTGGGTAGGCAAAATAGAAATTGGGCCAAAATGTGCACAAATGTCCATAATCTTGGAATGGAAGAAAGTTGCTGGTAGATTACAGAAAGCTAGGGAGCTCTCTGGATCTACTCTGGATTCAGAGGCCGAGAGCAGTAGCATTTGCCTAAAAAGTTCTTTAGCGGAGGAGGTATTTTCGATTTTATGGGTGCAATACTTAGATTTTTCTTCAGTGCGAGCTTGTATTCTTTAATTCCCTTTTTTATATAAGATTCTTTATTGTTCATCTAAGGTTTTCCTCCACGACCCGCTCCTGGCGGTAGCATGCTTGTTTAAGATTCCTGAGCCAGTCATTATACCAGGGTGCAGATGGAGAGCGTCTTTTATGTACAATTGCCTTCAGAGGGGCAAGTTTATTGGCTGCAATCTCCAGCCATGCAGCAAAGGCCTCTGCCCTGCTACCAGAGTCATCTTGGATAACGCAGGGTAAACTGTTTAGAGTTATGGCTAGTGTCTCAGCCGAGACTCCTTTCCAGTTTCTGGATTGGTCCAAGAGATGAGGAGTTGTATTATTTCTGGCTGCCGAAGGGGGTGCAAGCTTGAAGGCAACTGAGCTGTGATTGGACCAACAGATAGGGATAGTTTTTTAATAAGCCACTCTGGTATCATTTATATCTGGACGACTTACTGATTTTTCTGGAGAATGCGTGTGGAGACCTGCCCGGTGCAAGAACCATGCTGGAGCATTTCGGCTCCATATCCAGCCAGAACGTCAACTGACAGAAATCTTGATTCTTTCTGACCTCTCTCGCTGGTCATCCTAAAAGGGTTGGAGCTCTTACAATGGGAGCCATGAAGCCTACCCTATTTGGGGGTCAAGGTTTAACATGACCGGGTTGACCACTTGGATGGGAATATAGAACTGGCAGTTAGATCACTGAGGTCCATCGTGGAATGCTGGAAAACGCTGCAGATCTCAGTGAAAGGGTGAATAGAGCTAATATAAATGAGCGCACTCCCACGCCTACTGTACTTCTTTGGAACGGACCCTGCAGGAGCAACTACAGAGAGGGAACTCTTCCAGAAAGCGGAATGCCTGTCCTTTGATGAGTTCTGACTGGAGTTCAACCTCACACAGGGCCACCTTTTGCTCCACAGAGCGATCACGACAGCGCTCCATAAACACTGCAACGCTAGCTCTATGGAACCACATACGCACATAAGTTGCTATTCTATAATTCTTTTCTCTGACAATTTTCAGGGCCGTCACGTTGTTATACAGGACCGTAAGGGTGGGGCTCTGCACCGTCTGCTGGAGCGGTTGAGAGTCCGTTGGGAGGATGTTTTGGGGGCCCCAATTCCTGAAAGCAACTGGGACAAAGTTCTTCACAGAATCCCGAAGGCATCATGTTTCAAACTGATCAACTTCTATATCCTACATGGGGCATACCTCACTCCCGAGTGCATCAGCAGATACTTCCAGGTAACCGGTGCAGCCTGTCCGGGATGTTGGGAGGTGGGAGCAGGTCTACTACATATGCTCTGGTCTTGTCCCTCACTGCACAATCACTGGGAGGAGGTCATGGGGACTGTGGTGACAGTCATAGAAAGGAGGTCCCTTGCATCCTTGGCCCACTTTCTTCTAGTCTGGTCTCCAAACACCTCCAAGCCAAAGGTCACGAGCAAATTTCAGGATCTGGCTTTCATTTTAGCCAAACGGGAGATCATGGAGTTTCTGCTTGGAGTAGGGTACTTGTGAATTGGCAGATTGAGAGGGAAGGATACTGCTGATGAAGACCAGACAGGAGATTAGAGTCAGGGAAGGCTGGCACGCTAGGTGTCAAACATGCACGCCTATTTATGACGGTAGGGGCAGAGGAACAATTATTGCATGTTAAAGTGAGGGAGCATTTTAATAATCATGCTACTGTTTTGAATCTGAATTTGATGCTTTTATTAAAGTTGCTACAGGAATCTGCCATTTAATGTTTTAAATACCTTGTTGTTCAGAGTTGAAGGACTGCTGCTAAGGGGCGGGGAACCATATCTTCACCGGGGCAGTGAGGCAGTGAGGAAATGGCAAGAACCATAGAGTGGACCGCTGTTCTCAAGTCACCATAGACTAGTCAGGGAAGGTTGGCACTCTTGGTGTCAAACAGGCACGCTTATTTATGACAGCAGGGGCCTTTTATTAATGTTACTACCGGAATTTGCCATTTAATGTTTTAAATACCTTGTTGTTTGAAGTTGAAGGACTGCTGCTAAGGGGCGTGGTAACCAGATTTTGAGTGAAGCAGTGAGAAAATGGCAAGAACCATAGAGAGGACCGCTGTCATAAAGTCAAGGAAGCGAATGAGCACAATTGTGCACAAGGTGCACAGGTTACATGATCACTTATTGTAATACGGTGCTACTATCCACTACTTATTGTTTAAATATAAACTGCTCTTAGCAAATATTGCACAAATCATTTTTGCCTCCCTGTTTTGGACTCCTTTCTTGCAAATGCCATGCATACTCTTTATTTAATTGCCTTTAAATATTACCTGTTGAAACATTGTTTTTTTGTTACACACACTTGTTACCCAGGTCTCAACTGGGTTTATGGGTTACCTCCTGTAGCTTGTTCCTGGGTGTCAAACAAGCACAACTATCTATGATGGCAGGGGCACATGAACGAGCAGTGGGCGCGCCTCTGGCACCCAGAAAGCATGCCAAAGGCCCGGAACACCACAGACCACCGAAGCCTCCTGAAGTACGACTCAGAACTACTGCGGTTTAGGCCGGCACTGGCACCCCCGTGTGTCCACACCCTCAAGCCTGACAGGCCAAGAGTAGACAATGAGGTTTGTGTCCAGTGCAATTTCATTTAAAAAAAGGACATAAAAAATAATAATATAACGCAGGGCACCCAAAGGAAGAATGAACAATGGAGAACGGGGTTAATTACCAGCAGGTCTCTCTAAGGGCATAAAACAGAGATTGGGTTCTTAATAGAGGAATAACAACTGAATGTACTGTTTATCATGGAGAGCTGGCTCAAAGAGAGCTCAACCCCAGATATTGTCATGGTCCTCACCCTGGGCTATCGAATCTGTAATCAGGATAGGGTGGGCAAAATAGGAGGCAGTATCGCCATTATCTATAAAGAAGAGTATGGATGCTCCACTACTCTGTGAGATTTTGCAATTTAGAATCACATTTTCTGGAATCCTTATTTCCAGGCCTCTAGGGCCATGTAGCACATTTATAGATGTCCTCCCTAACTCCCTAGCCAGCCTAATTGTGGGAAAAGGCTTCATCTCCACGCTTGGCGATTTTAACATAGATATAGAGGAACCTAATGACCCATCCACCAAAAGACTTCTACAAGACCTAGAAGCTATGCAACTTATACAATTAGTTGGCTCCGCTACACATGAGAAACTGCATATTCTCGATCCCATCTTTTCCAATGACCCAAAAGAACCAGGTGAATTCACCTATCCCAGTTCCCTGGTCAGTCCATTATTTTACCCCTGTCCGATTTACAAAAACATCTATACGAATGTCATCTAACTTCATCTTGAATCCAGGCAGAATCTGGCCCAAGCTTACATCGGAAAGATGGGTTAAGACTCTAGAGGCCTTCGCTCCTATATGAACAGACAATCCAGATGAGGCTGACACGCTTTAGATACATTGGATCAACCAAGGGTCGGAACAATGTTTTCAGAAATCCAGGCCAAGGGCTCAACGTATTACCAAAAGAGCCCCTAGGGTTAACAGTTACTTCGCCTCCCAGAAAAAGGACTGTAAGAAACTTAAAAGGAAATGGGGGAAGTCCTAAAAATCCAGTACAAGAGTGCCATCAGACATTATCATAATGAAATTAAGCAAGCTCAGGCCAAGCACTTTGACGAGAGAATTAACATGGCACCCAACTCCCCCCAGGGAACAATTTAGGATTGTCAAATCCCTGACAACAAGGGAGCAAGGTAACTCCCCACATCAATCCTTGAAGGATAGATGTAACGAGTTAGCTGCATTTAAAAAAAATAAAGTAGATGACATCTACAACCCATTGCAAGGGAGCAGATATGAATCACGGAAGGGTAATTTCCCCAGGTCAGACCAGTATCAAGGAGCTGAACACACAGGGTTGGCAGCCACACCAGTTTTAGATTACTTTACTGCCCTGAATAAGGAAAATACTAGGGTCCTCTAGGGCAAAATTAAATCAGGCTCTCCCCAAGCTCCCTCAACCCCCCATATTTTACTTCAAGGTGAGGAATCCATTCTCAACTCCACAGCAGAGCTCCTCACATTATCTCTCGAAACCGTGATAGTACCAAAGAAGTGGAAATGCGCAATTGTGAGGCCCTTGTTTAACACCTTGGCTGCTAGAGGTTTCCCCCCCCCCCGGTGCTGCACTCGCAGATTTACCATTGTTCATGACGAGCTCAGCTCGTCATCAGCACAGCTCAACCGTGCCTCATGAAGAGCTGAGCTCGTCATGAGCATCGAAGGGGTTAAGAAGCCCCACCTAGATCGAGCAGTATTAGGGAACTTTCGCCCTATCCTATTGTTATTCATCTTAGTGGAAAAACATATTAATCACATCCTCTCACAGTTTCTGGAAGAAAATAACATTCTGTACAAGACTCAGATGGGCTTCCGACCACAACACAGTACAGAATCAGCCCTTCTAGTGGTCACAGAGGAGCTCAAAGGGATATTAGATCGGGTTCAGGCAGAATCCTGCTTTTAGATTTAAGTGCAGCTTTTGATACTGTGGACCACTATACCCTGACACACAGGCTGAGGGAGGTCAGCATCCAGGACAAAGCCCTCCATTGGCGTATATCCTTTTTAATTGATAGATCATTTCAGATTATGGAATCCACCTGTCTATCAGATACACTGTAAGTCCAATGCGGAGTCCCACAGGGCTCATCTCTCAGCCCTACACTGTTTAACATATATATGCATACATTGGTAAAAATTGTCCAGGAGTTTGGGCTGTCAATCGTGTCGTATGCGGCTAACTGGATGGTCAGTTGTAGCCTAAAACTAAATGGCGATAAAATGGAATTGATGATCCTGGGAAACAATCACTCTCTCAGGGTCATGATTAAGTGGCCGGAAGACTGGAGAACACCTCTCATCCCCAAACCATCAATAAAGAGTCTTGGCATGTGGCTAAATAATACTCTTGCAATGGAAACCCAAGAAAAAAACTAGCAACAACCTGCTTTAATATACTCCGAATGATCCGTAAGATCATAGGACTTATCCCAGAACAGGCACAAAGAATCCTGGTCCAGGCCCTTGTGGTCTCACGTCTGAATTATGGCAATTCCCTGTACCTGGGATCATCAAAATATGTTATTAACAGACTGAAGGTGGTGCAGAATGCGATGGCCAGGCTACTTTTAAAAATCCTTAGACAGGAATCAGCAAAAATGTCCTTGAAACAGCTTCATTGGTTGCCCATCGAATCCAGGATAACATTTAAATCCCTCTGTCTGGCTAATAAAGCAAAAAATAGCAGTGGTTGATTGTTAATGTGAACTAGGCTACCTGTGAAGTATATGTTATAGGGTCAATGTTGGACATAACACATATTTGCTACACCTAAGGAGTTGTGTCTGTAATAGCATTAATGATGTGTCATATTATTCAGAGCAATTTTGTGCTTACTGTCAAGGCTCTAATGCCATACTATTTTACAGAGTAATGTGACAAGGAAGCTTGGATGCTGCTCATACTGATGATAGCCAATCACAGCCTTCTTTCCCACAGGAATCTGACTCCTGTAGGAGCGATTTAGCCCAAGGGAAAAAAAGCTCCCTGAGCCAATTAGAACACTCTATTTTTTTAAAAGGCTCTCTCGCAAGAGCCTCTTGAGACGCTCGCAGACCCAATTGTCCAGATATGCAAATATTGTTGAACCTTAATTTCTAAATAACTACTGAGCGGATTTACACCAAATCATAAAAAGCAAAATCTGCAGACGAAGATCTAGCTTCCTGACAAATATAGTGTACTTCCATTCAGCAGTTTTTGCTTTAGCCCTGCCTAAAGAAGTCTATAGAAAATGCATGTGAATTCTGCGTTTTGGCCCCCTCCTTTTCAATGACTTTAACATTTTGTTTTTTAAATGTTAAGAAAGATATTTGAGCGGCGTAGGCAGAGATAGCACAAACGGGAGCACGAATGAAGATGCATGCTGGCTGCAAGATCCCCTTGCAGGGGAACACCAGGAGACTGAGGTCGGGCCCCGAATAGGAGCACAAGGACGCAACCCAAGAGGAGGAGCTCGAGTTGGGAGGGGGTCTATAATGTGCAGTGTAGCTTAAACCTCCCAAGCAGAGTGGGCAGAGTTGGGAGGTAGCAGTGAATGATAGGTAGGAGTATTCAATACCTCTTTGTTATGTATGGAAGTGCGGACCATTGCACGTTTCTTCTGGGTTGCAAGGGCCAAGAGGCCATCATGTTGGCTATTCACTATGCTTTCGATTGGGGGGAGGGGGCACAGTATTCCAGACAAGGACAAGGGTGAAGGGGGGGGGGGGGTGCGGGGGGCACAAGTCAGTGAGGATAGTTACACCATTGGTGCAAGGAGTCTAACAGGTGTCTTACTAATAAAGAGACAAGACTGCAAATGACATCCTCAGCCACTCAGGTGGGCACTGTAAACCTAAGAGAGAGAGGTGCATGTCATATGTTTAGTGCATGGCTCATTGTAGTTTTCCCTATGTTAGCCTAACTATGCACGATACAGGGCGCTTTTGCTTTGCACACATTGATGTATACACACGCTTATTTGTGTGTCACACTGTCCTTTCACAAAGAACCTGCAGCTGTTTTCGCGTTCTGTTCTTTCCTTGGATTTAGTCTGAACATGGCAGACAAGGTCAAACAACAATGTCCCCTGTTATTTCGTTCTGGTCAATCACTAGTACCTAGACACTGTTGTAATCAAAGGAGGGAGGAAGGAGCTATGAGCGATCCACTGACCTCCCCAAGCATATACATATCATTAACAGTAGAGTGGACCACCTTAAATACTGAGTCTCACAGTTGTTTTTCCTGGAAACATTCAAACGCTATTTGCCACCAGCGGCATGTATTATCTCCACTGTGGGGATTTATCTGGGTGGCAGCATCATTGGGTTCCGCACAAGGGTACTCGCTTCTCCAGGTGAGCGATGCCTCTAACTTGAGGGAGTGTATCTGGTCAGTACCACCGGTGGGATCTGTCCATGGAAAAGTGTAACTTTAATCTAGAGGTGATGGGAATAGGGATAAGGTTAACAAGTATTTGCAATGCAATAGGTCTCAGATTTACTCAAGTTTAAGCTATTGCTATTGGCATTGTAAATGACAATGTGTTTTATTTATGTTTAAAAAACCAAAATATAAATAAAAGGCCTTGTCATTTATAATGCCAAAAGCACATACTCTCATAAATGCGAGACCAATTGCCTTGCAAATGCTTGTTTTGAGTTGGATGAGACGCGTGTCTCGTTGCGACTGCCATTTTTTATCATGTAAATTAAAAAAAATTAAAACGAGTTGGGTGAGCCATGCACAACGAGACGTGCCGCCGCCCTTATTTAGCATATAAATACATTTTAAAAAACAGGCATAGCCAATTGGTAGGCACCACGGACAACAGGAGGGAGGGAGGGAAGGCGAGTATGAACAAGAGAAAAGCAAAGTAGTGTATTTATAGGTCTGTAATAAATAACAAACAGTCACAGCTACTGACACCCATCAATCATGTTGGTGGAAGCATATTAAATAACTGACTAACATAACCACCACTCAAATTACTTTCAGATTTTCACAATACTAATTTACCACTAATCCTTTATGGGTTCGAGAATAGCATGCTACTTGCTGAAAAAGTACTTTGAAGCCTCGTCAGTGGCAGTAAGCACTATATAAATGCAATTACAATACAATACAATATTCTTTTAAAGATGAAAAGGGTGGTGACCTTCGAATGGTTAATGGAAATGTTGCCATGAGATTGGCTGGAGAAGCTCCTATTAGGGACTTACAGGCTGTGTGATACCGGAAAATATACTGCTCTTTAGGTTTGACTGAAACTCAGGTTGTTAGTTGTTTATTTTGCCAAGTTGTGCATCTTTACTGGCATTGAGTTTTGGTGTTGCACATACCCAGACTTCGGTCAATCGGTGGGCACGAAGAACGTAACAAACAAGACAGACGATTTTGTCTATCAGTCTGGGTCAGCCTGTAGTCACCACTTGACTCTGTCGGAAGACGCCACTGGTGCCCTTAATCACTGGATGGGTGATGTCGAATAGATGAAAGATTGACTCTCACCCCCTGTTGAGAGTGCAGCGAGTGTTTGCACGAGATCGTGGGGGTTTTAACACCTCCGATAAGCCTGGAGGAGATGATACCATACAAGTCGTCAGTGTTTGCCAGAGCTGAGCCGTCCCTCCCCCCTTTTTACTCTACATACCCTCATTTGGAGCTTGACCCAGGGTGAGGCCCCGAGTACAGTATTGCTAACCACTTGCCCCAGGATGTCTAGTCTCCAAAGTCCGCCCCAACAGCAACAGCGGGACGTACTGTGGTGACGCATCGTTGAGGCAAATGTGGGCCGCAACAAAAATGGAGGAACAGGTATCGCCAAAGGTGAAGTCTCACCTGGGACCGAGAGGGACTTGGAGGCCCACAGCAAAAGAATCCTAACAGCGATTCACGCCACCAAGAACAACTTGTAACAAAGAAAAAATAACGGGCGGGAGGAAGGGCAGGGGAGGTTAAGAAGGCACGCACAAGGGGAGGGAGGGAGGGGTAGTATAGAAGGAGGAGGAGGGGGTGAAGAAGGCACCATGGGCACGCAAAGTACATCGTGCCTGCAGAAAGAGAAACAAAATAAAGAAAATAGTGCTTAAAGACTAAAAAACAGGTACTGAGTAACAACTGAAGTGAAAGGACCAGTCGCCACGGGAGGTGACAAATGAGGCAGTACTAAGAAGGGACTAACAAGCCTATTTATGAATCAGAAGCCAGCATTTAGGAAGGACAATGACACAAGTCAATGAAAAATATCGGTGTAGAGTGGGCGGGGCTTCTATTCCCTACTCCACTACTCCAGTACAACAAGTCTCGCAGAGCAGCGCATGCGCGCTGACTCTAGGCTCGACCTAAAAATGATATGTGATGCCAATGGGAAGAATTACTTATCCTCGGCATCAGCCTGGGTGGCCAAAATCTTTCGGCCTGAGATGCCTCTGTGGGTCAATGGCCTTCATCAGGACCTTACGTGGTTCAGATCCCTTTTTTTCTAGGAACTTGAGTGGGTATCTACTGGTGTTGACTGTAGGTATATTTGCCTTCAGAATTGGAGAATGTGGAACACAAAAGCAGGGAGAAAGCGTAGTGTCTACATATTAGAATGTATTTAATCATACTTCTGTCATTTTGTTCCTTAATAGGTGATGGTGTGTGATGAAGCGCTACCTCCCCGAACTGACGCTCCGACCATGGGACCAGGACTGGACTCCCCTTACCATTCTCCCTGTCTCCTCCTTTGTTTACAGGCTCCTACCACCGAGGACAGCTGGCTCTACTCCTTTCAGACCGTGCCTCCAACGCGCTTGTTCACCGGTCACATGACCGCATCGGGAGACCCAGCCTGGTTAAAGCTGGAAGAGGCATTACAGGAAGTGTTCTCATCGGGAAGCCTCAGGACAGACAGAGAGGAGCCAGAAGAGAACGAGAGGCAAGCGGAGACCTTTCTTCATATCTCTGGGATCAACGTTTCTGCCAAGGAGCGAAGACGTAGCGGGTACAGTGCCGGGACCATGAGAGGAGGACGCCTTCGCCCGCCACGACCCTGGGTGGGAGCCGAACCCTATTGGATACCGCGCCGAAGCCGGCAACGTCCCTGGAGGGATGTGGCTTCACAAGGTACGGGCACAGTTAGGGACCGCGTGTGGAAGGGACACTGGGACTACAAAACCCGACGTGGGTGGAGGGAGCTGCATGCCTAAGAGCCGCTCTTGCTAGCGCGAATACAGCGCATAAGCGTCACAAGCACTGGTGCCGGTCCTGGGTGAATATTCCCTGCACTCCCTGACCCCTATCCCTATATAGGCAGACATGACTTCATCCTTATGGGGTGTTTCTTTTGTTTTCTTGTTTCCTTTATGTATTGCCTACTGGTGATCAGTGAGCTACATTGGTATACTGTGACCAGACAGTTGGAGACTCCACCCCTGCCTCCTCTCTGAGGGAAGAGAGTGAGAACCGAAGCCGAACATCACATCAAGACCCCGGAGAATCTGAGTTTGTCTCATACTACACAGAGTACTGGCCTGTTACTGCAAATTAAGCCCTCTATCCCCTATAACGCTGTCCCTGTCTGCTTTTCCACCGCACCACACAGTGGTTTTGTGTGTGGTACATCTCTATAGTGTGAAATTCTCACTGTTGTGTCATGCAATTTTTAAATCAGTAGGACGATTCCCTTAATCCAAACATAACTAGCGTAACATGTTCTTCTTTAGAACACAATGGTCCACAATATTTATGTGAACCTGGTCGGTAGGTTATCACTAAAACTCTAAGTGCAATAACTAATATAGGTGTAGGTTAGTTAGAAGTATTCATTGGCCATGAATATTACAAATGTCAGCCTATTGTTGTCAACTAACTGTATGCTATTATTTAAATATTGCACACTATATTTGCCTCTATGATTCTATTCTTCAAACTAGACGGCGAGGTAGTGATTTCATGGGTACATATGTCAATGTGAAACTTATAGATAGAAGGGTGTATTAACATCCATCCCTAATGATTGCAAATCGTACTGGAATGAGTAGTAAACCTAAATATTTACCTTCTAGAGTTTCCTCTGCTGCCTTATGGCCTCACTAAAGTTCATAAATAGCTGCAGGGTAAATGTAAGGGCTCATTCAATCTTTAGAATGATTCATTAAACCTTTAAAAGGACAGCTTTTGTCATGTTGACAAACAGTTGTTCCCTGGATCCCACTTACTTAGTGTGAATAGAACTCGCGTATCGGGCCGTTGCGTCCCCCCGTCCCAAAGGTAAAGAGTGACTGACAGGACGTCCTATTCATGTTGCATGTCATCATCATTAACGACTAATTAAGAGTATAGAGTTCTAAAGTCTAAGAGTTCTAAAGTTTCCTCTGCTGCCTCATGGGCAGAGGGTGAGGGCGTGAGCCTTCTCAATCACTCACTAAAGTTCATAATTAGTGGCAGAGCAAATGTAAGGGTTCATTCAATCTTTAGAATGATTAATTAACCCTTTGAAAAGCACATGAGTGCAGCTGTTGTTTGTGAGAATATGCAAATAGCCATACAGGTATGCTCAGTAATGTAACACACATAGAGAGAGAGATTTTCTGAGAAGCAGATCACGGCTGTACCTGAGATATACAACGTCCATCTGTGTATGCTAAGGTTCGGGGTCTGCTACTAATCCCAGAAATCTTTGTTGTATAATCATTCCAATCCTGTAGAAGGGAGGGGGATTAGGCTTACCTGTCTTATAGTATGAACAGGCTTTTCATAATATATGGTTTATTGACTATGCCGACTGTATTTTTGTTAGCTGCTCGCTTTCTAACTGTGGCACAAATACATTATTCTAGAGCATGACAGTTTAAATAAACACTTCAAACTTCCTTTGTGTCTCTGTTACATCTTATTGTGGACAAGTACGAGTGTGAGAGTGAAACTGGCTGTCCTGTTACCACGATCCCTAAAAGGGTGGGGAGTATTATGTTCTGGGGTGTCAATTCACTTATCTCTCAGGATATGGATAGGAGGGCAGGTGAAACACTATAGCTAGTTGGGCCGGGGCTCATGGTTACGGTGGTGGTATGGAGACTAAATCCCTCCTGACTGATGTTTTATGGTCCCAAGCATAGTTCTGCTCCGAGCAGAATCCCTGCAACAGAGGAAAGGGTTTTCAAAGATGCACAGGGATCCCTTTAGGCTTAAAGAGAACCAAAAGAAGCCAAGGAAGATTGTAATAAACGTTTTGATCCATAGTGTGAAGGAACAGATCTTGGGACTGACATTTAAGACCAAAAACCTTGAGAGGGGAGACTGCCCTTATCTCATCAGGTCTGATAACTGTAGAGCCACAGAACAGAGGCAGTGGGGGTTGGGACAGCAGATGGGTGAACTGCAAAAATTAGGGGCTGAGGTACAGTTGAGATGCCCAGCAATGCTGAAAGTTGTGAATGTGAAAAAAAATACTAGTAATTTGGTTAATCCTGCAAATACTACCCCAGGAATTACAGAGAAAACGACAACAGCAACAGTAACAGAGCCAGAAAACCGTAATTCTCAAGCAAATGGCACCACTAAAGAGCCCATTATACCTGAACTATTCAGAACAAAAGACTACAACTAACTCTAACAAAAATAGCACAATTGATCTGACCCCCTCTAAGGTTTTACCACGTGCTATTTCTAAAAATCCTGATGCAAGTCATTTAGCCAAATCTCCTGCTATTTTAGCTCTTGATGAGGAAGGAGTCGGAGTAAGAGCTGGAGTGAGTGAAGATGCAGTATCTGATCTCTGCCTTGCTGTAGAGGGAGTCAGAGTCTCGCCCAGGTTGAATGAACAGCAAGATGCAGATTCTATAGAATCAGGGGGCCAATTCTTTTCAATGTCTGACGTATCAATAGCATCGGAAGGAGACCTCGATAAAGAACTACTAAGCGAGGGTCATCTCCTTGAAAAAGATTGGGCTGATGATTTTAACCAAGTGTCAGAAGAAGATATGCTTGGATCTGATTTTTTAACAAATGAAGGAGTCCCAAATACTGTTCGCAAGGTCATAGAGGCCAAAACAGATGAAAATATAGGCCCCATGAGTCAACCTCAATGGGATGGGGCTGGTATGAATATCGAAACGGACCCCGAATCTCCAGAGTTACTAGAGGAAGATGAAGAGGTCACATTGAAATCTATATATAAGTTACAGACGTCAATGTACCGAATGATTATGACGCACAGAGAGGAAACTAAAGCAGAGGGGCTTCGTACTCAAGGAGCTGTACATAAGCTCCAGAATGTTGCGCGTCGATTGGCTAAGTCTAGTACGGATACCAATCTGAGAGTACAGGAGACTGAAACGCGCATATCTGCGGTAGAGGATGAGCTAACTCTACAAAAAAACTCAATCAAAGACTTGGATAGCACTAGACAAGATGTCGATTGGAAATTAACTGATTTAGAAAATCGTGCTCGTCGCAACAATTTACGTATTTTGGGAGTGGCGGAAAAATCAGAAGGAAAGGACGTTCGACGGTTTGTTGTAGAGATGTTCTCGGACGCTTTTCAGGATCTTAAAGGATGGGACTGGGACAAAGAAATCATAAGAGCTCATCGCTTTCCCTTCAACCAAAAACACGATCAGGAGGGGGGGAATAAAAATCCAAGAGCCATTCTTATGTTTGCAGAATTATCTTCTCCGTGAGATCTTATATGACCTGGCTAGGCCATCCAAAACTAGAAAGAGTCTGGGGCACGAATTCTTTGTTCGACCAGATTTCTGTTTTGCAACAGTGCAACAACGCTAGAGACTCAAACAGTTAATGGCACCAATACAAGCTAAGGGGGGGCAAACCTTCCTGTTTAACCCAGCTAAGCTTAAGGTTGTGCATAAGGGAAGAACTTTTTTTTTGTATCAGAGATCAAAGCACAACAATTTCTAGAAACTATGTAATAATGTTTTATAGGATAAAGGCTAAGGATAACAACTGTTTCTAGATTGAGTGGGCCGAACCTCTAGCTGTGTTTTATTTCTATGTCATTGCTTTTTTTTTTTGTGCCAGAGGCATATTATTTTTTTTCAGGTCGGACTGGCCCGGGCAGAACCAACAGCCCATACTCACTTACCATCAATGAGGGCGCTAGCCCTTACGCTTCTGGTGGGGGGGTGTTGGGGAAAGGGAGGGGTGGGGGGGAAGAGCTGGGGGGGTTGGGGGTGGGAAAAATTCTTTCTTTTGGGGTGCAAGGACATACAGCTGGAAGATGTATTCATTCTGTGTTCAAGATCCATTTACGGCAGGTGCTGAATTCTGGAAATTTCTGTTAACGTATCTTTAATTAGGCTAATTTACCTTAAAAAAAATATATATACAATGGCTAAATTGTCGATATGTTCTATAAATGTTTGTGGCTTAAATGATAAAAGAAAAAGGGGTATAATGGCTCAGATGTTAAAAACTATGCGGATGGATATAGTCTGTGTACAGGAGACTCACATCGCCTGGTCTAACAGAGGGTGGTTAAGAGATCTTGGACTGGAAGTTGTAGGGTGCTCTCGTCAGAGCTCTACTATAAAAGGGGTTGCAATTCTAAAGAGATATGGAATGGGGGAAATAAAAAAAGTTAAAGAAGACTCATCAGGACGATGGGTGATTGCTGAACTTAAATTTGGAGGACTGATTACTACTATATGCTCACTATATGCATCTATAATGGATGATCCCACTGCTCTTAATCATTTAAGTGTAGAATTAGCTCAATGGTCATCTAATATTATACTATGTGGAGATTTTAACTTACATTTGGAGGAAACATTTGACATTCACAGCAGTACTCCATATAAGGGTAGGAAGAAGAAGGTATTTGGAGCACTCAAAGGGATTATTCAAGAATATAGACTATCTGATGTAGGGCATGAGAAAAGGGGGGGAATGTCTGGATATACTTTTTTTCTGCCCCGCATCAAAGATTTTTGAGATTAGATTACTTCTTTGTATCTAAGGGTTTATATAATGAGCTAGCTCAAGTGGAATATGGGGTTCTTCCAAAAATTATCTCAGATCATAATCCCATAACGCTTAAGTTTGAATTGAGCACTTCTAATACCCCTCAATCATGGTCTTTTGATCGTAAATTATTGTATGATTTATCCTATATTGATCATATGAATATTTGGATTCCAGAATTTTTTTCTAAAAATAAAGGCACTGCTTCCCCAGAAATAGTCTGGGATGCTTTTAAATGTGGGGTCCGGGGAGAAACATTGAGCTACACAATAAGAAAACAAAAGGAAGCTAGAATGCAAGAAGATTCCGAGATTAAAAACCTTAGATCCCTAGAGATTCAGCTTATGCAAGCGTGTAACCAAGGTTTACCTACCGAAAGTATTATAAAGGAGTTAACGACTCTTAAAGTCAAGATACATCAGCGATTTGCCACAAAGTTTGCTCAACAAGTCTCTGCCTTTAGGACAGCGGTTTATGAAGTTGGAGAAAATTCTGGTAAACTCTTGGCAAAGAGGGCTAGACAAAAAGCGACATTTGCTAGTATCAATAAAATAAACAATCAGACAGGGACAACTGTTAGCAAATTAGAAGACATTCTTAAAGTATTTAGTGACTTTTATTCTAAGTTGTATGCTGACGATGATCGTCCTGACTGTTTAGATCAGATTACTCGGTTTGTTGACTTAACTTTGAATACTACTCTATCTAATGAAGAGAAGGAGAAATTAGATTCACCATTCACGTGGGAGGAAATCGAACTCTCTCTAATGTCTTTAGCTTCAGGAAAAGCTGCAGGCCCCGATGCCATTCCTTTAGAGTTTTTTAAACAGTTTAGGAATGTTCTAAAATTAGAATTATTGGATCTATGTCTGAATGCTCAGCAAGGTAGCGCCCCTCAATCATGGCATGATTCCATAATCACTGTGTTTCTTAAAAAAGGCAAGCCTCCGTTACTACCCTCCTCTTTTCGTCCTATATCACTTATAAATGCCGATAGTAAAAAAAATTCCAAAATTTTAGCTTTACGATTATCAAATATCATTTCCCCTTTAGTTTATATTTACCAACATGGCTTTATTCCTGCTAGAGACACTGCTGATCACATTCGGCGTGTGATTTCTTTCTTGGATTGGTCTCAAGCAACTCGGTCTAATATTGGACTTGTATTTTTAGATGCTGAGAAAGCTTTTGACCGGGTTGCTTGGGGCTATCTTTGGGAAATCCTGTCCAGGAAGGGACTAGGCCAAGGCATTATAAAAGCTTTTAAAACTCTGTATACCTCCCCTAGAGCGTATATTCGAATTAATGGGCAAATATCCTCACCTTTCTTAATTACTAGAGGCACCCGACAGGGATGCCCCTGTTCTCCGTTACTTTTTGCTTTTTATATTGACCCTCTAATTAATCGTTTTTTTTTTTAACCAAATATTAAACCTATTCACTTAGCTAATATCAATTATCGAGTTTTAGCCTATGCTGATGATATAGTGATAACTACTATGGATGTTCAAACAGCTCTACCTACTATTGATGAGATTGCTAAACAGTTTGGGTCTTTTTCTGGCTATAAACTCAATCTGGAAAAAACACAAATTCTTTGCTCAGGATAAATTCCACCTGCAAATATCTCTACTACAACAGAGGTCAAATACTTAGGAATTAAGATCTCATTACCCATAGAGAAGATACCGGAACGTAACTTAAACCCTATAATAACTCAAATTAATACTTCGCTGCAGCGCCTAGATCATTTACACTTATCACTTTATGGCAGACTTAACATTTTAAAAATGCTGATTCTACCAAAAGTATTATATCTGTTTCGCACAATACCATTAGAATTTCAACTGCTTTGTTTTAGAAATTTAGAAATAACCATTTTTCGGTTTCTATGGGGCTATAAACGTCATAGGAAAGCTGCAAAGAAAATGATACTCAGCAATGAATGTGGCGGATGGAATGTTCCTTACTTTCTTTTTTATTATTTTTCTGCCGCATTGCAATACATTAGCCCCTTAATTATGGGAGATAGAGTGGAAGTGCTCGATTGCCAGACTCCTTCAATTTATCAAATGATTATGGGTGAGAAAGTTAAGGGCAGCTTTTTGAGGATGGTAGAGCCCAGTTATTACAAGAAAACCAAATATAAGATATTGAAGTCCGCTTTTGGAGTCTGGCAAAAAGTCCGAAAACATATAAAACTAAGGAAATTAAACTTCTACACCCCCTTTATATCAAAGGACCTCTTACCAGAAATTTTCTATGATTTAACCATGTATAGATGGCAGCAGAAAGGAATAAGGTATCTGGGTGATTTATTTTATAATGACCAAATTGTTTCATTTCAGGATTTAATGAATAATTTTTCGGTGGGAAGAAATGATTTTTTAAAATTTCTTCAACTTCGTAGCTTCCTACAGAATCATCCTTTAATTCCTCCAGTCACAATTCCATTGTTAGAGCTCTAGCAAAAAAAACCCGTATAGGAATTATATACTCTAGCTTAATGCAGGAATATGGGGATGACCTAGGTCAATGCCAGTTGAAATGGGCTAACAGTTTAGGTATACCTGATGTTGATATTTTATTATCGATTAAAATGGCTTCAGATTGTCTTATAACAGGGATGATGAAATCCCAACATTTTATGTGTATCCATAATCTTTATAACACTCCAAGCAAAATTGTTAAGTGGAGCACGACGGCAGGTACGACCCGCAGTCGGTGCGGGCTATATGCAGCTGATGAATTACACATGTTTTTTTTGTGTCCCAAACTTTCAATGCTGTACCAACATATTGAAACTTTTTTATCCATTATTTTGAAATGTGAGATTAAGATAACTGCGGAATTGTTATTGCTTGGCATAGACCATACTGTTATTAGGCCAAGACCAACCTCCTACTTTCTTTTTCTCTGTATGGCTGCAGTTAGATCATGTATCACTAAGGAATGGATTAGCCCGGATCCGCCTACATTTTTTATGTGGCGTGAAAAATTATTATTTATGTACAACGTTGAATCTGCTATATATAAGTTAAAGGGGGTTAAAAAAAGAGCCATGGGGGAAAATATTTGGGCACCAATTGCCGAGTGGATTTAATTTAATTTATTTTTACTGCTTGACTTATTCTTTCTTCTTTTTTCTTCTTCTTCTCTTTTCCTTTTCTCGTTAAAATCTGTTATATATTTTTAGAACACATTGTTATTCTGCTTATTATGTACTGCTGTATTTCCTTGCAATAAAACAATAAAACTTAAAAAAAAAAAAAAAAAAAAAGGTCTGATAACTGTAGAGCCACAGAACAGAGGCAGTGGGGGTTGGGACAGCAGATGGGTGAACTGCAAAAATTAGGGGCTGAGGTACAGTTGAGATGCCCAGCAATGCTGAAAGTTGTGAATGTGAAAGAATGAGATGCATAACATGAGGTCAGTAGAGAAGATGGATGAGCTCATCAAAAGCATTCTGACTTCAGTAAAGTTGGGGGCAGATATACAGGTAAATTAAGAAAATTTAGGTAAAATGGAAGAGTGGGGGAGTAATGTGCAATGTGTTTATATGTTTGAAGGAGTCATTTAGGGGGTCATTATGATGGCGGATTTCCCCCAAACTCCGGGCCGGCGGAAGCCACCACCGGCCCGGAGGATGCGGGAATCCGCCGAGGAGGCTTGAAAGACCCACCGCCAAATTAGGATGGCTGGTGGGTCTCACAATCTGTCCTCCGCTTTTCCGCCGCGGTCAGAAGGCGACCACGGCGGAAAAGCACTGACATGGCGGTGTCTATCAGACACCGCCAGCCATATTAGGATGTAGGGAAAGTAATGCTTTTCCGCGGCGGCTCTTCCGCCGTGGAAAAGCATACGGACATTCACTTTGGGGGCCCGTTGCGGGCCCCCTGGGTGAAGGTTGCGTGGGGGGTGCACATGGGGGGTACCTATGGTACCCCCCTGCCTTTGCGTGCACGAAACGGCAGGCACCGCGCGGTGCCTGCCGTTTTGTGCATGCAAATGCACTGCTTTCATTTTTTACATTGCGGCGGGTGCTGCTTCAAGCAGCACCCGCCGCAATGTAAAACATACAGGATGTGACCGCCAGGGTGGCGGTCACATCCTAAATGCCATGGAGGGACCGCCGTGTCCATGCGGACGGTCCCTCCTACTCAGGGGTGGCGGACGGACGCAAGTCCGTCCGCCATCCTAATCAGCCCCATAGTGTCTCCTTAATGGGCTGAGATCTATATGCATAAGATATGATGTCATAGGAAGGAGGGGTTTTCCAAAGGAAGGGAACGTGGTGGGGTTATGAGAAGAAAAACAAAAAAATACTCCTTATTCGGAATGCCATTCACACCAGAGAGTGCTGCAGCAACTAATGATGGATGGGCTGGGCAGATCCCATGGAAAGCAGGGTCATGACGGATTTGCATATGGCTGGGTCTAAACTGGAATGACATGATGTGCAAAAAAACAATGGTTTTAGCCCCAGATCTCTGTAATGGAGGTGAATGTTTGTTTGACATTGTTCAGAATTCCGTCCATCAATTATTCTTTTTGCATTTGTTGCCCTATGTTGGCAGGGTATGCCCAGACATGGGTCCCATGCTCACCATGCCTCTGGAGTCAAGCCAGCCTGGCTGATGAGGGTGGTACCCTAAAACTGGTCCCAGAATGCTTGTTCCCGATCCAAGGAGGACCTGGCCTGGCAGTTCGGGATGGACTGTTCCCATGAGGAGCAGGGTCAAGACAGATTTGCTTACGGCTGGGTCTAAGTGGAATGGCATGGTGTGCCAAATAACAATGGATTTAGGCCCCGATCTCTGTACTGGGGTGAATGTTTGATATTGTTCAGCATTCCGTCTATCAATTATTCTTTTTGCGTTCACCCCAGAGATGCCTCAAGCTGTCTAAAGTTGTAACAGGAGAGAGGCAAATATAATAGGAAAGCGGGAATTAGGATGCGGGAATATGGTGAAATAAATCAAAATATTTATGTAGAATGTTAACAGCCTTTGGATAAAAAGGAAAAAAGGCTAACTTGTTAATACCTAATAACAATAATAATAATAATAATAATAATTTCATTTAAAAAGCGCCTGCCTACACCAACCAATGTACCCCCTCGCTGGAAACCGAACACGTGTTGGAGGCCAAGAAAGGGAAACCTAAAAAGCTCGACAGTACAGAGTCGAAAGAAGGATTCGCAGGCAAAAAGCCAAGTCTTCAGATTTTTACGGAAAATTCTTTCAGAGAGCTCGGCACGTAGGGAAAAAGAAAGAGAATTCCATTTTCTGGCCACCAGGTAGCCAAAAGAGCCCATTGTAGCTCTTTGCACTTTAGGGATCTTGACCAGATGAGCTCTGGTCCATCTCAAGTTACGGGACGGATGATGAGGAGTGAGTAGGTGGAGGAGATAGCTAGGACCTTAACCCTGCAAACTGCTCTGACAGTAGCTCAGTGCTTTATAGAGTATTCTCTTTTCTGCTGGCAGCCAGTGAAGAGTATCTAGAGCTCTGGCAGAAGAGGGTCTTCTGGGCAGATTGAGGACCAGATGTGCAGCCACATTATGGATGTGTTGCAGCTTGTTGAGACCTTTCTTAGCTACTCCTAGATAGAGAATATTTCCGTAGCCCAGCGGAAATGTTATGAGGGCATGAACTAGGGTTTTTCTCGTAGATACAGGGAGAGTGGTCAGGGTTTTTTTAAGAACTTTCAGGGTTCCAAAACATTTCCCTGTAACCTTCCTAATATGTGTCTCAAAGGATAATTTGGGGTCAATCCAGACTCCCAGATTTATCATTTCCTCCTTCGGGGTTGGAGTAGGACCCAAAGTCAGAGTCCACCAAGCCGAGGACCAGAAGGAGGGAGTTTTTCCCACGATCAGTACCTCAGTCTTGCTGCCATTCAATTTAATACAGTTATTCGTCATCCAGGTGGCCAATTCTCTCAGACACTCCGAATTATGGGATAAGGGGACAACAAGCTGCGTATCATCCGCATTGGAAACAATGGTGACATTATGTTTTTCAACAATCCCTACCAAATGTCAGATATAAAGATTAAAAAGACTAGGGCTCAGTATTAAGTCCTGTGGGACCCCTTGTGAGAGTGGAAGCCTTTTGGAGATGTGCGGATGCTGCGCAACTTGGAATCTACGACCATGAAGAAAGAAGGCCAGCCATTTTAGGGATGAACCCTCAATCCCACAAGTCCTGCATATAATGGGAAACGGATAGTGTTATTTATCCAGATCATAAAGGATTTGTATCAGGATGACAGATGCATGATCTGGTCCTTCTTTTTATTAACACAATTGTTTGGCCACTGAAAGTTCTGACCCGCTAGCTGTAGTCATGGTCCATGCAGCCAAAGCATTCGAAAGGGTCAACTGGGCATATTTATGGGAAGTGTTAGAAATATTTGGACTCCCTAGAATATTTATAGAAGGAGTAAAGAGCTTATATAAAGAACCATGAGCTCAGATCTTATTAAATGGCAATCTAACTAGGATGATAAGTATAACTAGAGGGACCTGGCAGAGGTGCCCCCTTTCTTCTTGATTTGTACACAGAGGCTTTAACTAAGGCCATCAGAATGAAAAAGTAATAAGTCTGTTTAAAACTAACCAATCTGAAAATAAAAGAGCCCTCTGTGCACACACTATCCTTCATATAGAGCAATTGGTTGACAAGTGCGGGAAATGTTGTGGGTATCAGATAAATAAATCCATGACTGTAATAATAACCTGGACATGAATAAGACCAGCCGCATGAGTCGGCCAAAGATGAGGTATTTGGGTATAATTATTAAGTCAACGTTGGAGGACAAATCCAAAGTGAATTTGAAGAAAGTGATGTAGGAGATAGATGGGAATTTTAAGAGATGGGAGAAATTAAATCTAGCAATATATGGTCAAATTAATCTAATTAAAATGACATTTTGGCCTAAGATCATTTTCCTTTTTGACAATATCTCACTCATTTTCCCAAAAGACTTGATCACAAAGCTACAAGGAAAGATAGGTAGCTTTGTTTGGGCCTGTAAGGGAAGCAGGCTGGAAGAACGTTAGTTAAAAGGGGATTGGCACTACTGGATGTCAGACTGAATTATTATATTTTGGTAGGATGCTATTAGCTAAACAAAAGATAATCAAAGGACTTGTGTTTCTTAGTGAAGTTTTGAAGAGTGAGAGGGGCACGGAGTCTCACATCTGTAGAATGCGCCTCTGCTGGGGTGACGGGAGTTGACAGTCAACAAGACTGTTCATGTTGCCCTCACACATCCCCTAGAGGATTTCATGCTTCATCATCCTCGTTGGGCCGGCGCTGCAATGCCCAACGGATCCCCAAGGGTCACTTTGGCAGAGATCTTTTTCAAGGTTGCCATATGGATGAATGCAAGTGAGGGGGGTTATTTCTAAAGTGGGTGTTATGTGTAGAGTTAAAACTGGTAAGGGGATTTCCTAATACACAATTTATTGATAGGAATACCCTTCCAGTGATAAATAAAGAAGTATATTAAAGGTTGTGGCTACAAATATGTTGGACGCACACTACCCAAAGAGAAGTCTACTGTTAGAAAAAATATGCCTCTATGAAGTTGCTTAGTTCTACACATATGAAAAGAATGTGACAGAAGATGTCAACGCTGGAAAATTTTGAGATGAAGGTACAAATGGTTGTTTAATACATCATAGTAAACCTTCTCTTATTAATCATCCCACACTAAGCTGTGACACAGGTGAAGAGAAACAATGTTACTATTTAGCACTTCTACAACTATTTAAACAATGGTGCTAAGAAGAACAACTTATAGGTCCCTTTATATGGTCTGAAAATGCATTTAATGTTTATAAAAAATGATATTGCATTGCCTAAATTTCAGACATATTTACAAAAACTGAATCAAGAAATAGAAGAAAACATTATTCATGAAGAAATTCAATGCAATATTCCATCTACTAATGATACAACTACCTCCAGAACTGTGCCACGATAATGCAAGTCATTCGCCTTGGCATTGTAGCAAATGAAGCTAAGATTATGCTAAGGGCCTGGAATACAAAAAAGATTTCCCTAACCTCTATTTACCCGCTCAAGTTATGCTTTACCTACTTTCATATTCACAACCTGTTGTTTGTTTAATGCCAACTGTAGAAGACTGTGCACAATTAAACTCTGTAATGCTGCACTTGGAGAAAGAAACAATTCTACATATTCCTTCCAAAGATAAAGTGGAGAATGTCAGTGTAAACAAACCTATAAGCAAAACTTTAACTATTAAATTTCAAAAGATGAAATAATTAGTTTCACATACAGCAGGGTTACAGAAAGATTTACAGCTTTGTAAATCTTTTCTAGTAATTTTCCGTCTAAGTTTAAAGATAAAAGAACTAGTAAAAGGAGCCGTAGGATTTGTAGTGAGCTTCTTTACATTTGGAAAATCAAGACATTGAATTTATTGTGGTCAATTTGACCACATTAAGCAACAAAAACATTTATCCCGATGTGCAGCAAGATTCTTACTTCTGACAGATTTATGTATTCGTAGAGAAGGCTTTTCTCTTTATTCTGCCTATGCGGCAACAATACACATATCACAAGGACTAGGCTTAGATTATTAACTCTTTAACATTGGGTCAACAGTACTCAAAGAGGGTATGGCATATGTTGCTCTACCGCGAATTAAAAAAATTACTGGGATTTATATTACCCATTTTGAAGAGACAAGAATTAATGCAGAGATTAGCTGTGTAATAGAATATAATCATTTGCGAAACAGATATTATTCTCATCTGAAACAAACTACAACAGTCTAGATCTGGAAGCACCCAAAAAAAACAGAAAACAAAACACACAGAAATTACAGGATATCAGTTTCAAAATCAGAATGGTATAAATTCTGCTTACTGAGAGCGGAGTTTGCCTGTTTCCATGCCAGCATGTTTAGTAGCTCTCTGTCTGTGAGAGCAATGCCGGTTCCCGCAAGAGACGGGAAGCCAGTTGGGACTGCGGGGTTTTGATATTTTCCCTGTTGTCCAGTGAGGAAAAGAGTAGTAAGAGGCAAGATAACGGAGAGAAACTAGCAGAAAGATTCATCAACGAGAAGAAAGAGGCAGAATAAAGGCGAGAAACAAGCAGAAAGAGTCAAAATAAGGTGAGAAATGAGCAGAAAGTGGTAGAATAAAGGTAAAAAACGAGTGGAAAGAGGCAGAATAAAGGTCAGCAACGAGGAGAGAGGAAAAATAAAGGTCAGAAACGAACAGAAAGAGGCAGAATAAAGGTCAGAAACAAGCACAAAGATGCAGAATAAAGGTGTGAAACTAGCAGAAAGAGGCAAAATTAAGGTCAGAAACAAGTAGAAAGAGACAGAATTATCAGTGAAAACTAGCAGAAAGAGGCAAAATTAAGGCGAGAAACGGGCAGAAAGAGGAAAACAAAAGGTGAGAAAAGAGCAGAATGGCAGAATAAAGGCCAGAAACTAGCCAAAATAGGGAAAATAATGGTGAGAAACGAGAAGAAAGAGGCAGAATAGAGGTCAGAAATGAGCAGAATAGAGGTCAGAAATGAGCAGCAAGACTCAGAATAAAGATCAGCAACAGTGCAGAAAGAGGCAAAATAGAGATCAGAAAGGAGCAGAAAGAGGTCAACTAAAGGTCAGAAACGAGCAGCAAGAGGGAAAATAAAGGAAAGAAATGAGGAGTAAGAGTCATAATAATGACCAGAAACAAGCAGAAAAGGCAAAATAAAGGTAAGAAACGAGCAGTAAGAGGCAAAATAAAGGTCCAAATGAGCAGTATGAGGCAAAATAAAGGTCAGAAACGAGCCGGGAGGTAACGATAAAGGTAAGAAACGAGCAGTAAGAGGGAAAACAGAGATCAGAAATGAGCAGAAGAGGCAAAATAAAGGTCAGAAACGAGCAGAAAGAGGCAAACTAAAGATCAGAATTGAGTATAAAGAGACAAAATAATGGTCAGAAATAAGCAGGAGGCAAAATAGATATCAGAAACGAGCAGAAAGAGGAAAATAGACATCAGAAACAAGCACAAAGAGGCAAAATAAAGGTCAGAAATGAGCAGAAAGAGGCAACATAAAGGTGAAAACAAGCAGAAAGAGGCAAAATAAAGATCAGAAACGAGCAGAAGGAGGAAATACAGATCAGAAAGGTATAGAAAGACAAAGTAAAGGTCCAAAATGAGCAGGAAGAGGCAAAATAAAGCTCAGAAAGAGGTAATTTTACTATGTAGCACTTTTTCAACTATTTAAAACATGATGCAAAGAAGAACTTATATGTCCCTTAATATGGTCTGAAAATGCATTTAATCTTTATAAAAATGACATTGCATTGCCTATATTTCGGATATATTTACAAATACTGAATCAAGAAATAGTAGAAGAAAACAATATATTTACATAGAAATTCAATGCAATTCTCCATTTACTAATAATACAACTACGTCCAGAACTGTTTACCTACATGGACAACCAAATATTGATTATGAAGCTTTGGTTGCCATGGAAGAGGTTCAGGCAATGGATCAAGTAATAAAAGACAAACAAAGTTTTGATAACTTAGGGCCCCATTACGATGGCGGGCGGACTTTCGTAACGGAGAACGGGACCGACTGCCAGAGGTGCGGCGGTCCCATGGGCCAATTAGGATGCGACCCCCACTCTGGCGGTCGCCTCCTGCATCTTTTACATTCCGGCATGCGGTGCTGTAAGCAGCACCCCCGCAATGTAAAAGTTGCATGTTGTGCAGTGGCATGCACAACGTGATAGGCACGGCACGGTGCCTGTCATCTTGTTCATGCCAATGAGTGCAGCCACCCACACCACCATCCCCTGGGGCCCTCAAAGCCATTTACTGTATGCCTTTCCATGGCGGAGTCTCCGCCATGGAAAGGCATACGCGCCGCATACATCATAATATGGATGGCGGTGCCTTCCGCCACTGTATCCCCCCATAGTAATATGCAGGGGGTAAATTGTGGTGTGATGTCGTGCGGATCCCCACCGCCAGCCAGGCGTTGGCGATCCGCACAACATCCTAATGACCCCTTTAGTATCTCAATAGAATAGTGAACAACTACAACGTTACGCATATGTAAAATAATCCGTAGATCATGAACTTCAGCACCAAAATGGAACATGTGAATGTACTACTTATGAACCTACATTACAGTATGTAAGTGGATGAGCAGGCACAGGAAAACTTTCTCATTAAAGTAATTACTGCTTATGTGCATAAAGTTGCTAGCTCTAATTTATCTTGTGTAGTTACTGCTCATACTGCATACTGCCTTAGTCACTCACATACACACCTGTACAATCACTCAGACAGCCACTCACACATGGATACACACAGCCACACAGCCACTCGCATAGATTATGTTAAAAAAGGAATCACTCATTAGTAGCGCAAAGTATACTAATTTAACTTTTGCGGTACCTTAGTATATATAAAAACTTAAAAAGAAATCTCAGAATCACTGGATAATGTCATCAGTGATGTCACTGACCATGTCATGAGTGATGTAATATGTGAGGCCATAAACAGTGCATTGTGGGCGTAGGTTATAGATAGCTCAGGTAACATATAACTGCTGAATTTCACTGGTTTTGTAAGAGTGAAATCTGAGCCAACTATAACCATTGTTTTTTTCAGTGAATTTCTAAGGTTTTTTTTAATTCTATTTCCTAAATATAACATCCCTGTAACCTTTAGTTTTTTTCAGTGAAAAAAATTATATATCTATATATATCCTGAAAACTCGAACCACTTCCTGATTTCCGGCACAGCAGACAGGCGAGGAAAGAGACACAGACCTCCGAGGTTTTCAAGTGGGCAAGATGTTTATTTAGCAAGTGACCCAAACACAACGCGTTTCAAGCCCGTAAGCCTTTGTTCACGTGTCAATAGTGAAAAAACACCATCTACTATTTAAAGTAAGTGATACCACTCCCAATTGCTGACATCACAGGTCACATGATTATGGACATTGACAACAGACTATAGTTGCTGTATATATATATATATATATATATATATATATATATATATTATATATATATATATATATATATATATATATATATATATATATATATATATATATATATATATATATATATATATATATATATATATATATATATGTATTGACTGAAGAAAACAAGTTGACAATCAGTCACTGACCCATACATTCACTGGGACACCTAATCACTCACTTTTACACCTTGGGGTATATATATTTAACACTCAAACATTTTAAAAACACTCACAGACTTTGGATGATGTCATCAGGGATGTAATTTGAGATGTTATTAGGGATGTCATCAGTGATGTCACTGACCATGTTATGAGTGAAGTAATATCTGAGGTCATAAGCAGTGCACTGCGGGTCGTGAGTTATAGTTGGACGTTATAGTTAGGCTGGAATTTCAATCGTACAAAACCAGAGAAATTCAGCAGTTATAGTTAGCTGAGTGAAATATAAGTCACGCCCGCAGAGTGTGGGTAGCTCAATGGTTGACTGACTCAGCGCGTGAGGTAAGTGGCTGTAGGGTGTATGAGTGGATATGTCAGTGGCTGTATTAGTATGTGAGTGAGTGTATAAGTGTATGTAAGGGGGAGTGGATGAGTGTGTAGATCTATGAATCAGTGCATGGTTGTATAAGTACGGGTATGGGTCTATGAATGGGCTTGTGAATGGTTGTGTGGAGTGGGTGTATGAAAGGTTCTATGGGGGTGTGAGTGGATGTGTTAGTGATTTTTTGGATGTCATCAGTGATGTCATTTGAGATGTCATCAGTGATGTCACTGACCATATCATGAGTGATGTAATATGTGAGGTTATAAGCAGTGTATTGTGGGGGCGTGAGTTATAGTTAGCTCAGGTAACTATAGCTCACGCCCCCACAATACACTCTGGTTTTGTATGAGTGAAAAGTCAGCCTAACTATAATCTCCCTGTAACCTTTGTTTTTTTCAGTGAACTTCTAAGATTTTTTAAATGCTAATTCCTAACTATAACATCCCTGTAACCTTTTGTTTTTTTTCAGTGAATTTCAGTTTTTTTTTAAAGAAGCAATTGCGTTTGCAAAGTGGTAAAGAAACGGGGAGGGGGCCCCCGACCAGCTCTCAAGAATCACGCTGTGTAGAATTTACAGGAAGTACCAGAAGGGCTTCTTGGTCCACAAAGGTGTCTAAAGAGTAAAGAGGACTTCATCCCCCAACCAGTAGTGCACCACGAGCTGTGAGAGATGGAAAAATGGCCGTGGTCTCCGAAGACCTCTTAAAAATCCAGCTGTGTGGGACTTACTGGAGATAACAGGAGGGGCAGCTGACCCTGAAGGACATTCTTGGAGCCAACTACCCCTCCTGTTACCTCCATTAAGTCCCACACAGCAGGATGGCTGAGCGGTTGTCAGAGGCCATGCCCCCTTTCTCCACCACTGTGAAAAAGCACCTCCTGGCTCACTACTATTAGGGAGGTGAAGTTCCCTTTGCTCCAAAGGGTCCTTGAGGGCCAACTACCACTCCTGTTAACTCAAGTAAGTCCACACAGTGGGTTTGCTGAGAGGTGTTCAGTGGCCATGCCCCCTTTCTCCACCACTCTGCAAACATACCACCTGATGCACTACTAGTTAGGGGATGAAGTTCGCTTGGCTCATGAGGGTCCTTGGCGGCCAACTACCCCTCCTGTCACCTCCAGTAAGACCCACACAGCTAGATTGATGAGAGTTTGCCAGAGGTCACGCTCCCTTTCTCCACCACTCTGCAAACGTGCTTCCTTGCCCACTACTATTGGGGGTATATAGTTCACTTTAGTCCTGAGGCCCTCAGGAGTAAAGTGGAATTTATTCCCCAACCAGAAGCGTGCTAGGAGACACATTTGCAGAGTGGTGGAGAAAAAGGGCTTAGCCTTCTAGTTCTCACAGCAAACCTATTGTACGACGTAGGTACCAAGAGGCCCCCAAAGACCCTCAGCATTCAAGGGGATTTCATTCACCAACCAACAATGCTCCAGGAGGTGCGTTTGCAGAGTGGTGGTGAAGTGGACGTGGCCTCCAGTAACTTGTGGGAGTTTTTTTTAATCCAAAGGAGGCTGTGTAGTCCCCTTCCCTCAGCCGATTTCAGCCCCAGGGACCCCATCCCTTGGGGCCGGTCTATTATGAAATGGGGAGGGGGCTGCGCAGCATTCTTCCCCGGTCTAATACAGTCCCCCGGGGCCAGGTCTTCCTTATTTTATTTAATTAAATGGTGAGGGAGGCCCTCCTTCTGGGCTGATATTGCCCCGGGGACTCCATCCCTCGGGGCATGGCCACATTGTTGGGGAAAGCAGGGGGAGCCTAAAGGCCCCTGCGGTCCCTGCAGGCTATCCCCTCCTGTAGGAGCCAGCATTGCTTTTGGACAAAGGAAGCTGCTAACATGCAGCTCCCTCTGTCCAAAAGCAATTCTGATCCACTTTGTGGAAGCAAGAGCATTTTTTATGGTTTTCCTTCCACAAAGCAGAGCAGGGTTTCGGCGACTCGAGACGAAAATGTATTTGAAAAAAAATGCTTTTTGGCCCTGGAGTGTTCATGTGGAACCCCCTCAGAAGGCCTAGGGAGTCAGGGTGTTAATACCCTGGCCCCTTTTCTTTTTCTTAAACACTATTTCTTTTGACTCGATTCAACTGAGTCACAAGATGGCTGCAAACACTTCCTAGTTGGACGTGTTAGCAGCCAATTATATATCAGTCACGAAATCAGGAGAGGTCGCGGATACACCACGTCCCTAAATATACAACTGGGAATTTCTTTGAATTTCTCTGGAACTACTGAACGGATTTACACCATTTAACAAAAAGAGTGCTTTCTGGACCAAGAGCTACTGTTCTGCCAAATTTGGTGTCATACCGTTCAGCAGTTCTGGCTGTAGCCGTGTCTAAAGTTTCCTACTGAAATTAACCTGGAGAAAAAGTGTTTTGGGACACGCCCCTTTTTTCTAGGCCCCCACTTGACGGGACACCCTGACATTTTCAAGATAGCAGCTGAAGTGACTAAGCCATTCGTTTTGAAAAATTCACGAGGATCCATCCAACAACGCCAAAGTTATTGGCAAATGAAAAAACACTTTTCCTATGGAAACTAGGTCCTAATTATAACAGCCTACTGGCGACCTCCAGTAGGTAATATGGCACCCAGGATTCAAATAGAAACCATCATACATGGTATGCATATAAGCATAAACACTCTCATATGTATTGGTGTAATGTAATATGTTCTCTTTCGCATTTTCTATTACATTTTTATATAATTGATTTTGAAGGCACAACTATACAGAAAAATGTTCAAGCTGCATTTATTCAGTGTCAAATTGTACGCTGATTTAATTGTTTGAAGAAAAACAATATTTGTAGTCAATCGTTTTGCTATCATGTGGGCACTTTAAATGATGCACTTAGAATGAGGTGCGGGTATGTGAACAAGGTCTCTGTGTGACCAAAACGCATTATGGCTGATATCTGTGATTAAAACCAACTTGCAGGAGAAAACTGGTGTATGTGCCTGGTCCTTGTCGATATCTTTGAAGTTACAGTCACTGGTGATAAGTATATATATATATATATATATATATATATATATATATATATATATATATATATATATATATACTACTAAAGTCAGCTGAATCATGGGACAATCAGGAACCTTACAAAACAGCAATCTCATTGCCCACGAAGAAGGAGCAGACAGCTCTGAAACACGTTGGCTATCAGGGAGAATGACGGACTAAAGCCACCTTCAATATGCAAATAAAATGAAGAACTCTTCTAACATGCTGTCGAGTGCTTTTCCAATTGCAGAGTCTTTGAAATACAATATATACATATATATATAAATATATATTTCGCCAGAGCAAGAGAAAGTAAAAAAAAACTATTAGTCACAGTACTATGATTGTTCAGATGCACATTAACTTCATTATCCCTCAATGTTTCACTGGGAAGTTTTTAGGCATGCAATTTTAAGATGTTTGGTAAGGACCATAAGTCAGTGACTTACAACATGATATCAGTGGTCACTTTAACCCCCGAGTCTGCCACTTGCTTAAGTTTCTTTGGTTGGAGAATAGGGTTTGTCTGAAGCTATATAACAAACTAAGAAGTCTGACTCTACCAACTCTAATAAACCTCTGCTTCTAAACAGGTGACACGGCAATGAAGTTTTCGGATATAATGGAGTAGGCAATGGTAGTTTTTAATAAATGCAGTCGACAACAGCATACCGCCAGGAACTGGCCAAGATGATGAAACTAAATTAAGATAATAATATGAAGGTATGTACCAAGACAAAAAGGGCTGAAAGTCTCAACTCTTTTTATTAAAACATAGGCCCCCATTAGGATGGCTGGTGGATCGCCCCCGCCAGGCCGGCGGTAGCCACTGCTGGCCTGGCGGGGCGATCCGCCCACCATCCTGGCCGGAATGACCCCGCCATATTAGTATGGCTGGGGGGTCGGCGGTGGACGGAAAGACCGTCGCCGCTTTTTCGCCCCGGTCCAATGCGACCGGGGCAGAAAAGGGTTTATATGGTGCCGGTGTCTATCAGACATCGCCAGCCGTATTACAATGGGCTTTTTCAGATGCCTTTCCGTGGCGGCAATGCCGCCACGGAAAGGCATGCAGAGTCTGCTTTGGGGGTCCGATGCGGGCCCCCATGGAATCCAGGGGGGTGGGGGGTGCACATGGGGGGTACCTATGGTACCCCCAGCAGTTCCATGCACAGCATGGCAGGCACCGCGCGGTGCCTGCCATGCTGTGCATGGAAGTGCACAGCATGCCTTCCTGCCATTGTGGCAGGCGGTGCACATGGTCAGACTGATTTGCATATAGCCATGTCTGAACTGGGTTGGCAGAGTGGGCTAAAGAACGGTGATGGGTTAAACCCAGATCTTTTGACTGGGTGTGAGTGTTTGATTGATTCAGATGCTCCGTCCATCACCACCCCCTTTTGTACCTCTTTTGGCCACCATAAGTGTGGCAGTGTATGCTCAGACGTGAGTCCCTTGCTCACTTTGCCACTGGATTCAAGCAAGCCGTGCTGAAGACGGCTGGAATGCCAGAAACCGGTCTCGGAAGCTTGTTTCCGGTCCAGGGAAGACATGGCTTGGCAGTTCGGGCTGGACTGTTCCCATGAGGCACAGGGTCAGACTGATTTGCATATAGCCATGTCTGAACTGGGGTGGCAGAGTGGGCTAAAGAACGGTGATGGATTAAACCCAGATCTTTTGACTGGGTGTGAGTGTTTGATTGATTCAGATGCTCCGTCCATCACCACCCCCTTTTGTACCGCGTTTGGCCACCATAAGTGTGGCAGGGTATGCTCAGACATGAGTCCCTTGCTCATTTTGCCACTGGATTCAAGCAAGCTGGGCTGAAGACGGCTGGAATGCCAGAAACGGGTCCTCGGAAGCTTGTTTCCGGTCCAGGGAAGACATGGCTTGGCAGTTCGGGCTGGACTGTTCCCATGAGGCACAGGGTCAGACTGATTTGCATATAGCCATGTTTGAACTGGGGTGGCAGAGTGGGCTAAAGAACGGTGATGGATTAAACCCAGATCTTTTGACTGGGTGTGAGTGTTTGATTGATTCAGATGCTCCGTCCATCACCACCCCCTTTTGTACCGCTTTTGGCCACCATAAGTATGGCAGGGTATGCTCAGACGTGAGTCCCTTGCTCACTTTGACACTGGATTCAAGCAAGCCGGACTGAAGACGGCTGGAATGCCAGAAACCGATCCTCGGAAGCTTGTTTCCGGTCCAGAGAAGACATGGCTTGGCAGTTCGGGCTGGACTGTTCCCATGAGGCACAGGGTCAGACTGATTTGCATATAGCCATGTCTGAACTGGGGTGGCAGAGTGGGCTACAGAACGGTGATGGATTAAACCCAGATCTTTTGACTGGGTATGAGTTTTTGATTGATTCAGATGCTGCGTCCATCACCACCCCCTTTTGTACCACTGCATCACCCGGCACAATCGTAGGAATGCAGGTTGCGCCCGCCACTGTGTCGGGCGCATCCTAATGCTAGCCACGGGACACCCGTCCTTATGGCGGGCGGTCCCTTTCACTGGTACGCCGTCAACCTAATGACCCCCATAGTTCCCAAACATAAGGCTATAAATACTTTAGTTCTCATTTTCTACACAATCAAAAGTGTTCCTGCGGTCTTCATATGAGATGGGAAGTGATAAAGAAGACTCTATGAAGGACTAAAAATCCAGCAGCTTTGAACTCACATGACCCCAGTCCAACACACATGAAAGCTTTCCGATAAAGATCAATTTATTCATTCACACTGGCAGAAACAGCCCCTTCATGAAAAGTGCAGTGTACCTCTTCCTCTGTGAGTCGTCCATCTCTCTCCAAACAAGCTTCGATATAGTCAATATCAACTCCCCTCTGAAAAATAAAAATATATAAATTATCTAATAGTGTAATTTCTACAGTATTTCTCACACATATTAATGATTGATCTTTTAGAGAAATATCAAAACGCTGATTACAAATGATATTATAAAACTCCATGATGCTCACTCCACCTAGAACAATGCCTGGTCTGGTTCAGATATGCGACTCGCATCAGTTGATCACAATTCTCTGCCTCCATCAGAGCACTTTTTTATTTTGGTGTAGTGTCCACAACTGGAACAAAGTGAGGGACAGTGCACTATCCTGATGCAAAACGAAAGGAAAAAAATGAAGGAAATCAAAATGTACGACCCCCCCTTTGAAGCTAAATGGAAAATGTTACTTAGCCAATAAGGATTAGTTACTTACCTGCAATCCTAGTTCTCATCCAGGGGTATACTCATCAAAGTCATAAGCTATGAATAATCCCCGCCTATGTGCGGGATCCCGGAGCATATAGAAAATACATATAAATATCTATGTATATATATGTGAAAACATATATTTGCAGCCTAAAACCTTTTTCAACTGGCACAATTGCCACAAAATTACATAAATTAGCATACACACAGAAGTAACTCTCCTAACCCCTAAGGAAGAAAGAGAGCAGTAAACATTTGCTTACAACAATGCTTTATTGCCATAGGAAAAACCTGTAATTGCAGGCATCTGCCAGTAGGCTGCGGTAGAGTATAAAGCAACAAAGAAAACTGACACCTTGCCTTTAAGGCATTAGAGTAGGGGTACCGTGCCTTTAAGACCTGAAGGCGACCCCTGCTCCGATGGTGCACCACAGGTGGCAGTTGGGTTATTCTTTTTGGAGGTGCAGAACACCTGAGTAGATCCACAGTAAACATCTCATAACTTTATGAACATGCTCGTCCGGGTAGGTGGGCGGGAGCTTATGACTTTGATGAGTATACTCCTGGATGAGAACTAGGATTACAGGTAAGTAACTAATCCTTCTCATCCAGGGGATACTCATCAATAGTCATAATCTATGAATAGATTAGCAAGCTCATACCCAAAGTCTCGCGGACGAGCAAGAAACAAATACATCAAAGACTGAGTAAGTTACACATTGCAAATACATCTTATGCATATAAGTTCATTAAAGAGGCCTGCCCTACTTGGGCATCGGCCTGAGTATCTGAGTCCAGGCAATAATGGTGGGTAAAGGTATGCACAGACCGCCAAGTTGCCGCTTTACATATTTCAGAAATCGGAACATTACGGAGGAGAGCTGTAGTTGAAGCTTTCCCTCTAGTAGAGTGTGCATGTGGTTTACCTTGTAAGGTCTTCTTAGCTAGTTGGTAAGCTAACGCTATACAGGAGACAATCCAGCAAGAAATGGACCGTTTTCATGCTGACAGGCCATTATTAGTGCTGCCATAATTAACAAAAAGCCGGTCAGACTTTCTAAGTGGAAGGGTTTTAGCCAAGTAGAACTTCAGGACCCTCCGGAGATCTAGAGAGTGTAATGACCTCTCCGGGTGAGTAGAAGGTTGAGGAAAAAAGGTAGGTAAGGTAATAGACTGGTTGATATGAAAGTCTGAGACTACCTTGGGCAGAAAACCTGGGTGCGTTCGTAGGACCATCCTGTTGGCATGAAAAACTGTGTACGGTTCCTTACAACACAAGGCCTGGATTTCGCTGAACCTACGGGCAGAGGTAATCGCCACTAAAAAAGCAGCTTTCCAGGTCAAGTGCTGCAAAGAAGACTTATGTATAGGCTCGAAAGGAGCACTCATCAGTTTAGTCAGGACGATATTAAGCTCCCAGGGAGGGGAGGGAGACCTCACCGGAGGAAAGACTTTCTTAAGCCCTTCTAAGAAATCTTTAACTACAGGCATAAGGAAGAAACATTTTTGAGAAGGTGACTTCCTATATGCTGTGATGGCAGCTAAATGAACCCTGATGGAGGGGTATTTTAGGCCTGATTTCGCTAAATGCAACAGAAAAGGTAGAATCACCTGCTCTTGGTCATGTACCGGGTTG
This sequence comes from Lissotriton vulgaris, assembly GCF_964263255.1. Lineage (NCBI taxonomy): Eukaryota > Metazoa > Chordata > Amphibia > Caudata > Salamandridae > Lissotriton > Lissotriton vulgaris. The sequence goes on along the minus strand of NC_141698.1, from coordinate 271,357,705 downwards.
AGAGAGTGTTCATGACACCATAAGAAAAACCTCTTCCACTTGAAAGCATATGACTTCCTAATGGAGGGTCGTTTTGCTTCTTTAAGAATGTTAATGCAGTCTGCTGGGAGGTCTAGGTGTCCATACTGGATGACCCCAGGAGCCATGCCATCAAGCGAAAGGAGGGGAGGTTGGGGTGAAACACCTTCCCCTGGTCCTTGGATAACAAGTCTGGACGGCAAGGAAGTCACCGGTGCGGGACCTCTGACAGCTGTAGAAGATCGGGGTACCACCACTGGCGTGGCCACTCTGGTGCTATCAGGATCATCCTGGTGTTGGTTCTGTAGAATTTCTGGATCACTTCCGGGATCAGAGGCAGGGGAGGAAAGGCGTAGAGTAATGTCTGCGACCAGCTGATCAAAAGTCCGTTCCCCAGTGATCCCTGTTGGGAGAACCTGGACGCGAAGGTGGGGCATTTTGCATTGGCCGCGTCTGAGAACAGGTCTATGTCCGGTACGCCCCATAGCTGAAAAACCTCCTGCGTGACTTTCTCGTTGAGCACCCAATCGTGCGCTTCTACGAAGACTCTGCTTAGTCAGTCTGCTTGGACGTTTTGAAGTCCTGGTAGATGAACTGCCGCGATGGATAGGCCCCTTGCCAGGAGCCAGACCCAGATGGCTTGTGCTTCCAGAGACAAGACTCTTGACCTTGTGCCTACCTGCTTGTTCAGATAGAACATAGTTGTTGTGTTGTCCGTCTGAATCTGGAGGTAGTTGGTGCGCAGAGAAGGGTAAAAAGACTTGAGAGCCAGATGAACTGCTCGAAGCTCCAGGAAGTTGATATGGTAGCCTTGCTCTACTTCGGACCAGAGGCCTTGAACTTGGAGCTGGTCCATGTGAGCACCCCAGCCTTGAAGGGATGCATCTGTGACAAGTGACTGAGATGGAGGAGGACGATGGAATGGAACCCCCCGGAGGAGATTGGTCCTTTTCAACCACCATCTTATTGAGTTCTTGGCTTCTTGAGGAAGCAAGACACGGTCTTCCCAGTGACCCGATCTCTGAGACCATTGGTCCTCGAGGGCTTGCTGCAGAGGTCTCATGTGAAGGCGAGCATTGGGCACAATGTAGATGCACAAGGCCATCGACCCCAGGAGAGGGGACACTTGTCTGGCTGTGGGGGCGTGAGTGTCCAGTAGAAGACGACTGTAAGAAAGTACCATCTTTCTTGCCTTGGTATGCCCCCATTTTTTTCTGAACTTCTGATGTACTTTGACTGAGTGTGCCCTGGGTCCCTGCCAATCAGGTACCCAGGGCCTGTGTTCCTTCCCTAAAAAGAAAAGCTATGCTGAAACAAAATACCCAATTGGCATCTCTGGCCCCTGTCAGCCCCTAGTAAATGGTACCCTTGGTACCCAGGGCATGGTGACCAGAGAAGACCCCTGAGGGCCGCAGCACTTATTGTGCCACCCTCAGGGGCCCTGTACCCTGGCTCCCACACACTGCCTTTGCAGGCTGAGTGCCTAAGTACAAAACTAAAGCAAGAGTCGACATAGCACACATCCCTGTGTGCCATGCCCACAGAACCCACTGCCCTGGCATACTTCAGTCACCCCTCTAGCTGGGTGCCCTATGCCAGAGGTGAGGGCCCAGGTGCATGAGCCCTGTGCCCCTACAGTACCCAGGACCATTCCTGGGCACTGTAAGTGCAGTGTTGCCATTTAGGAGTATATGGTGCTGGGAGGTTGTCATTCACGAAATCCACAGCACCATAGTGGCTTCACTGAAGACTGACAAGTTTGGTACCAAACTTCTCAGCACATTAAACCCGTACTGATGCCAGTGTTGGATTTAATGTAAAATGAATGAGAGGGCATCTTAGAGATGCCCTCCAAAAACCTGAACCTACAATCCACATCTGGGCTGAGTGGCTGCAGAGTCTGCCACACAGCAGACATGTTGCTGGACCCCTGGATGGAGAGCCCCCCGCTCTCCTGGGTCTGCAACAAAGCACATCCTGGGCGAGGTGCTATGTCTCCTCCCCCAGGATGGACAGGGGGAAGCTTCAAAGGCATACCGCCTCTAAGAGCTTCTCCAGACCATTTGCTGTACCCAGCCACCAGCCCCCCACCAGTCCTACCCCCACTCTGGCGGGAAGACTGGCAGGAAAAAACTACATCAGGAAGGGGGGGCAAGGTGAAGCACGACTCCGGGCTCCGGCCATCTTGTAGATGGGGAGTCCTGCCCAATCGCAGCTAGGCTCCTGCCCCCCTCCCACAGGAGAGGAGCAGGCTAGGGGGTGTACTCACCCCAGGACAGGGATCCATTGGTCCCTGCCCTTGCCCTACCTGTAACTCCCCTAAATTTAGTATTTAGGGGCTCCCTGAACCTTCCTTCCTCAGATAATAATAATAATAATACTGGATTTTATACAGCGCGAACAGCTACCTCGCTAGGAGGTGTCCCGGCGCTAGTAGAACACAGATGACCTGGGGCTAAAGATAGGAAAGCTAGCGTGGCTGGGTGAAAAGCCAAGTTTTTAGCAGTTTCTTGAAGCAGGGTTCAGAAGGGGCCTGTTGGATTTCTTGTGGTAGGGAGTTCCACAGAGCGGAGACGTTTGCCGAAAAAGTCCGACCGCCAAGCCGGGCCTTTTTCGTGCGCGGGACGGCCAATTGAACACGGCAGTTGGACCGTAGTGCGCGGGTTTGGGAGTATCTCGGGAGGCGGCTTTTCAGGTATTGTGGACAGGAGCCATGCAGAGATCTGAACGCGAGCGTCAGAGCTTTAAATTTTATTCTGCTGGCAACTGGCAGCCAGTGCAGGGCTCGAAGATGCGGAGAGACTGACTGCTTGAAAGGGATTCGCAGTAACAGTCTCGCAGCCGCATTTTGAACTACCTGAAGCTTGTGAGTCAGGTATTTTGGGAGGCCTAGGTAGAGACCATTGGCATAATCCAGCCGTGAGGTGACAGTCGCATGAATAACCGTTTTCCGGCAGCTCTCTGGAAGGAGTCTCAGGATTTTTCGGAGATCTCTCAGTTTGCTCAGGCAGCATCCGGCGACTTGTTGGATATGGGATGTAAAGGACATGCTATCATCCCATCTCACTCCAAGATTTTTTGCCGTGTGACTGGGTGAAGGGGCAGGGCCCATCTCCGTCGGCCACCAGAGTTCTGAGGCGGGGGTGGGACCCTTGCCAAAGAAGATGACTTCGGTCTTATTGGCATTTAGTTTTAATTTATTTGTGTTCATCCAGTGTGCTATATCTTGTAGACAGCCTTTGAAATTTGAGAAGGACTCCTGCGTCATCTCAGAGTACGGAAATACCAACTGGGTGTCGTCGGCATACGAGATTGCCTTGACACCTCAGTTGGCAATTAACGTAAAGAGAGGAGCCAGGTAGATGTTGAACAAAAGGGGGCTGAGGGCCGACCCTTGCGGAACTCCACAGCTGAGGGTCTTGGGTGTAGAAGAGATCGTCCCAAGTGCCACCTTCTGAGTTCTCTGGGATAGGCAGGAGTGTATCCAACCCAGCGCCCTATCCTGAATACCTATCTCAGCCAGCCGGCTGAGTAGTCTGGCGTGGTCCACCGTATCGAAGGCGGCCGACAGATCCAGGAGTACCAGCATTGCTGAGTTTCCTGCATCCATCGACCACCTTACTGACTCGGCTACCTCAATAAGCTGTTTCTGTGCTAAAGCCGGGTCGGAAGCCAGATTGTGTTTCATGTAGGATATTGTTTATTTCTACAAATTTGCTCAGTTGGCGCTGTATGACTTTTTCCAACATTTTTCCCGGGGCAGCTAATAGAGATATTGGGCGGAGATTAGTGAGGTCTTCTGGATCCCCATTTGGTTTTTTCTTTAGGGGTAGGAGAGTAGCATGCTTCCAGACGTCCGGGAATATGCCCGAAGCGATGGAAGAGTTCCAGATATGTTGAAGTGTGGGAGCTAAAGAGTCCGCTATAGAGCTCCATAATTTAGCTGGGCAAGGGTCGTCGGGGGAACCGGATTTGCATCGGATAAGTTCTTGCCTTACCGCACTCAGGGGGATGTACATGAACTGGGTGAAGGTCTCACCTGGCTCGCCATTACTCGCAAGGTCCTGCTTCACTGTTTTTATTACTGGACCAAAAGAGTCGTACACCTTTTTAATTTTTTGGTCAAAGAACTCGGAAATTTGCTCGCATAGCGTAACTGTGGGTACAACCTCTCGATCCCGATATCAGAAAGAAGAAAGAAGATCAAGAAGAAGAAGACCCGCCGTGCAGCTGCTAACAACAGGACAACAACAACTGACTTGGCCCCAGCCCTACCGGCCTGTTGATCCTGGAAACTGCTCCTGCCTAAACCCGGCGACCTCCGCGGACAGCAACCTTGGGACACCTAGAGGACCTGCCTGCCTTGACCCTCTCGACGATTGGGACTCCCATCAGCAGAGGCTCTGCTCCAACAACCCACCTGGTGCCCACCAGCAAGCTCTGGACCAGCCCACTCTGCACCAGCCGAGCCTGGGCCAGGCCAACCCGAACCAAGACCACGAGGACGTCCCCCCGGCGACTGGGACCCGAAGTCCAGTGCCCAAAGACCCTCCTCGACGGCCCAGCCGACGCCTGCAGACTCAGAACCAGGGGCCACCCCAACCGCGACCAGCCGAGGGTAAGCTTTTCTGAACCCCAAAGACACCCCTGCACCAGGTGCCCCGCGGCACCCTGTGCCACCCTTTGGGTTACCTACCTGTGCTCCATCATCCCATCTTACCTCTCGAAGTGCTGGTCTCCCCTGGAGAATCACTGTCCCCGAGCCTGCAGCCTTTGTTCCTTTTTCAAGATCCTCATTGGATAACATCGAGCGCCCGACGGTTCAAAAGCACCCTGCACCCAGCCGCCCGAGTGCCGCTGGCTGTGACCTCTTTGCCCTATCCTACTTCCCCTCTTGCCCTGAGCAAGTGACCAGGAGCCCAGCTCCCAGAGCCACGTGGCCTGCTCGCCAGCAGCCACCAACCGAAGGCCCCCTTTCCCTCATTGGATAACATTGGGCCTACCTACCTCTGCACCCGGCCGCCCCTGCGCCGCTGGGACTGAACTAACTGTACTCACCTGACCCTGGGGGACCCCTGAGTCTATGCCCAGAACCCTAACTTCACCAACCAAGTACTTACCTGGAAACCGGTAATTCACTTACCTGCCATTGGATAACATTGACCCAGTTTTGACTCGAACATTTTCTAAGTGTGAAGTTTTGAAAACTAAAAATATTCCTATAAAATCAGCCAAAGTCCGAATTCGAAAATACTCACCTGTGATCAGGAGAGAAGCCAGTACTGTACCTTTCAGCCCAGTACTGAACCGCAAAAGTAATACCTAGCGGGTTTACTAGTAACCTGTATTTTCTCCATAGGAACCCATTGTCTGCTTTTCTATGAAATTTCTTCTACTTTTGAAAACTGCAAATATTCTTTAAAAATCGTACGAAATACTGAAACGCAATTACCTACCTGTTTTGAGTTAAGCCCCCAGTGCTGGCCCTAGGAGACTAGTGCTGGGTTACAAAAGTAACGCAATCGTACTTTACCTGTAACCTCAATTTCCTCCCATTCAATAACATGTGAGAATCACCTCGAAAAGTTTCTAAGTGTGAACTTTCAAAACAGCTTTATATTCAGGAAAAATTATCACTGTAACTAAAACGTTTTTGCTAATCTGGTTTCAGCTTAGACCCCAGGACTGAATCCAAGATCTAGTCCTGGAACTACCAAAGTAATCCATAAAGTAATCAACTGTACTTTCCTATGAAAACCCATTGAGCTCAATGCTAGAGTGTGGTTCAGTACTGTAATGCTTATTAGCTAACCCGTGATTATTGTGTGTACAAACTTATTGCTCCTCTGCAAAGTGTTTACATGAGAGAACTCGTAACTTGAAAAGTATATCTTTATAACTGTTGGTTCTAAAAATAAAACAACAATATCTTTGGATATACAAACAATTGGCCTAGAGTTCAGTCTTTGAGTGTGTGAAACCTTTTGCTAACTGAGTGTGTACATCAAATGCTTTACACTGTCCTCTGGTACTGCCTTACTGCTCGACCAAGCTACCACTTTGGAGAGTAAGGTCAGATCTGACTTGAACCTCTGTTATACCTCTGGGGTTGGTGGACTCTATACACACTGTACTTCCTTCTAGTCCAGTATATACAGAGCCACTTTCTCACAGCGACCCTTCAGGAGCATAGATGACAACCTCTCCTCCGAAGGACACACGCTTGCCTGTACCGAGTCCAGGGAAGCACCCAGGTAGTGAATCCGTTGGGAAGGATTGAGTACTGACTTCTTTAGATTGACCTGAAGACCCAACGAGTCCATCAATTTGAGGCAGAACAACAGACGGTTCTGAAGCAGAGTCGGAGTGGAGCTTTTTAACAGCCAATCGTCTAGATATGGATAGACGAAGATCTTTCTTTTGCGAAGAAAAGCAGCCACTACCGCCATGCACTTGGAAAATGTCTGAGGTGCAGATTTCAGGCCAAACGAAAGCACCCGATACTGGTAGTGATGGCGTCCGATCTGAAACCCTAGACATTTTCAGTGCTTTACTGACACTGGTATGTGGAAGTAAGCGTCCTGCAGGTCGATGGCAAACATCCAGCCTCCCTGATGGACATGCGGGAAGATCTGGTGCAGGGCGAGCATGCAGAACTTTTCTTTTTGGGTGAATTTGTTCAGCAGCCGTAGATCCAGAATGGGCCTGTATTCTTTGACTGTTCCTCTTTTTTTTACAAAAAAATACAGGGAGTATACTCCTTGATTTCTTTGCATGGGGGGAACATCCTCTATGGCCATCTTTTTGAGGAGGACGGAGACTTCGTTTTGCAGCAGTTGACTGTGGAATCGGGGAAGATGCTTTGCCTGTAGAAAGACTTGCGGAGGGGGGTATTTGAACCCCAGCAAGTAACCATGCAGCACAATAATCAGCACCCATCTGACCTTTGTTATGGATCTCCACTCTGCCAGATGATGAGAAACACTTCCTCCCACCTGAGTGGCGAACAGTCGTGGAGGAAGCAAAGGCTCAGGGCTTGGGAGGCAGACTGCTGTTTGTTATTGTTGCCTCTGCCTCTGCCTCTGCCAGGACGCCGCTGCTGAAACTGCGTTTTCTGCTGAGACTGGGCTGTCCACTGAGGGGTTTGAACCCTCTGCTGAAACGACCTCCTGTCTCCCTGGCGAAAGCGCTTCTTGAATTTCTTGCGCTTTTCTTAGCCCACAGCCTTGACAGTGTCCATTTCCGCTTTCATTTTAGACATTTTGTCGTCCGCATGTGTCCCAAAAAGAGAAGTACCATTGAAGGGGAGGTTCAATATCGTTTTCTGGGCATCCGGCTTGAGTACTGTCAGGTGGAGCCAGGCCGAACGACGGGAGCAAATTCCATGTGAGTAACTATGGGCCGCAAGTTCAGAGGCATCTACTGTGGCGCTGATGACCTGATTGGCTACGAGCCCTCCTTCATGTATAATTTCAACAAAGTCCTGTCGATCTTCCTTAGGAAGCTTTTCTGTAAAGCGAGTCAAGGAGTCCCACCGGGACCTGTCGTACCTTCCAAGTAAGGCAGAGGCACTAGCTACCTTCATATATGAAGAGGAGATGTTGCATACCTTTCTGCCAAACGAGTCCATGAGTTTGCTGTCTTTTTCAGGTGGTACCGAGGAGGAGGTAGTGCCCGAATGGGACTTCATGGCAGCCGCCACAATTATAGAGTCCGCAGGAGGATCAGATCTGAGGAACAAGGGATCCTCCGCCTGGGTCTTGTACTTCTTGGCTATCCGAGATTGAACAGACCCCACCACCGCTGGTGTGAGGAAAGTAGCCATAGCCGGTTCAAGGAGGCCGGGAACCAGGGGCAGCAGAGGTCTGGGCACTATGCGATGATGATGGGTACCATTGGGGTATGCAGCGTAATATTGAGCTTTTTTGCTGCCCTGCCCAGAACATTTGAGAAAGTTGCGATGTCATCAATTGGAGAGACACGTGAAGGAGGCGTTGAGGAAAAGGTTGGAGAGTAATCTCGGAAAGACGACCTAGTGGAAGATGACCACGATGGAGATCTTGTGCGCCGCCTCTTATGGGGCCTGTCACAATGCCTGATGTGACGGTCCCTGGACCTAGAGCGATGCCTTGACAGAGATCTCAGTCTAGGAGAAGTTCTTGGCCTGATAGGTGTTCTTGGCCGTACTGGAGAACGTGATCTGGCCGGAGATCTTGGTCTGGCTGAAACCCGGGGCCTCCGAGGAGACCAAGACGGTCTGGCCGGGATTCGTGAGGCAGACGGAGAATATGTGCTGGAGTAATCCGAGCCTGGACTACTGTGACTGCCAGAGACAGCCCCTTGAGGACGATGAGGTACCACACAAGCGTGATCTGTCCGCAGATCTGGGGGAAGGTTTCGGGGAGATCTCAACGATATTCAATCCGGGAGATGATAATTTGTCTCCTGAAGACCTGGAACCAGGGGACTCCACCACGACCATCACCTGATCCCTTGACAGCTAACGTTTCGACGTCGAAGACGTCTGTGTGACCAATGGCGTCAAGCGGGGTCTTGATGCTCTCGAGCCGGTGACTTCGACGTCGATCCTCGACGTCGAACAGATGGAGAGCCTCCATGACGTTGTGTTGACGATGACCCTCGACGTTGTGTCGACGGCGACCTTTCCTGGCATCGCCTCAACGTCGACCTCCTTGACGTCGAATGGTGCAATCTTGAAGACCCTCTCGACGGCGGCCCACCAGCCGGCAGCGACCTGGAAGCCGTCTTAGCTCTCGACGCTGACCCCCTGGGGAGCGGCAAAGAGTGTCTTGATGTCGACGGAAGCCTCGACGTCGACGGAGACTTAGAGATGGTAGCAGCCACAGACTTCGAGTCCGAAGTGTGGCGTCTCAACGCCGAATTACGTGACTGCGGCGGAGACCTTCGACGTCGCGATGGTGATCTGGGCCTCTTCGACGGCGACCCCGACGGAGATCTTTGACCTTTCTTCCTCTTTCTGGGGGCAGGAGAAGCGGAACAACGCCGTTTTTGGCCATGCTTGCTTGCAGAAGAAGACCTGGGGACTGCAGGAGCACCCACCTGGTGACTTTTGTCTTTCTCCAGCATGGCATGAAGTCTAATTCTCTCCCTGTCACGAAGAGTCCGTCTAGAAAAATTTTGACAGTGGTGGCACTGGTCAGGGTTGTGTGCAGATGGAAGGCACACAATACACACTGAGTGTGAGTCAGCCAGAGCCATCTTTTTGTCACAAGAAGGACTTTTCCGGAACAAAGCAGGCATTCTGACAGGACATTCTTGTGGGTTACCACAAAAAAATAATTAAGAAGCCTTAATAAGCCAGAAGATGTCGACTTTTCTGAGAAAAAAACTCTCAAAATCACAATTTCAGTTAAAAACGGAGGACCTCAAGCTCCAGGATCCTAGCAGAAAGAGCCGGAAAAAAGAACTGACCCAACTGCCACCTGTGGTGCACCATGGGAGCAGGGGGTCGCCTTCAGGTCTTAAAGGCACGGTACCCCTACTCTAATGCCTTAAAGGCAAGGTGTCAGTGTTCTTTGTTGCTTTATACTCTACTGCAGCCTTCTGGCAAATGCCTGCAATTACAGGTTTTTCCTATGGCAATAAAGCATTGTTGTATGCAAATGTTTACTGCTCTCTCTTTCTTCCTTGGGGGTTGGGAGAGTTACTACTGTGTATATGCTAATGTATGCAATTTTGCCAGTTGGGAAAGGTTTTAGGCTGCAAATATATGTTTTCACATATATATACATATATATTTATTTGTATATTCTATATGCTTCGGGATCCCGCACATAGGCGGGGATTATTCATAGATTATGACTATTTATGAGTATCCCCTGGATGAGAATCATTTGTTCGTACAACTGAGTGCTGTAGATTCACGTTTTGCCTATTCCTGTCACCCAGATTTGGGCCAAGATGTTTGCAATTTCTTTTTCTTCGAGAAAGTGTGAGCCATAAGACCTCTTGAGGTTGCTCTCTTAGACCACAATGCACTAAGACACAGGTCCACCACAGACTGCGTCCCCTCAGTAGAATTATAGTATAAGTATAGTAAAGTCATGGACAAGTCTAAGGTGCACTATGTAATGTAAAATAATGTTACAGATCATCTGCTTTCATCAGCTGCTTGGATGAAGACTGGATGGAGAAGGGTGGCACATGTGAATCCACAGCATTACACGCTACAAGCAAATGGTTATAGGGTATTAACATTTTCCATGCTTGACATGTGTGGTTGCAGATACATATTCTTTGCACAGACTGTAAAGCACTTTGTTATATTATGTGCACTTGCAAAGCGCACCTTCACTTGCAAGGGTACCCTGGCTCTCAACAGGGGTGTGTGTCTAGTCCTGCCTTAAGAAGGTTGGTTAATTAAATCTGGTTCTGTGTATGCATAGGGTGTATTAGAATATGAGTCATGCAGAGTGGAAGTGTCTGAGTGGGTGGTGGCTTGAAATGTGACAGTTCAGGTAGGTGGGCACTAAGTGGTGTAGTGCCTTGAATGTGTGTGTGAGGAGTCTGAAATTAGCACTTTTGTGCATAGGCAGCCAGTGGAGCTCACTGAGATGTTGTGTGATGCGAGTCCTGTGTGGAAGATTGGGGATGAGTCTGGATACCAAGTTCTGGATGGTTTGCAGTCTTTTGGTGAGTTGCTTGATGATCTCAGCGTAATGGTGAATAGGGCATTCTACCTGTTGTTCTTTGGCTTGCCTGTGCTGATTCTTGAACTGCCTGCTGCTTTGCTGGGGGGCCCATGACGCTGACTCCATCGCCGCTGTATTGACGCCCGCCTCAAGGGTTGGGACACGGGCGGCCGAGGTGAAGGAATGTATTTCCCAGCAGTCTCTGCTTGCGCCCACAATCTACGTCACAGAAACGCCAGGAGGCGCTTAAAATCACCTAGAGCCTCCCGCAGCATGGGTTCTACCTGTTGTTCTTTGGCTTCCCTGTGCTGGTCCTTGGACTGCCTGCTGCTTTGCTGAGGGGCCCACGACGCTGACTCCATTGCCGTTTTATTGACGCCTGCCTCGCGGGTTTGGACACGGGCGGCCGAGGCGAAGGACTGCATTTCCCAGCAGTCTCTGCTTGTGCCCATAAACTATGTCACAGAAGCGCCAGGAGGCGCTTAAAATCACTTAGAGCCTCCCGCACTTCGGGACGTGCACGGGCGTGCCCGGGTGCTTCCCAGGCCAAGGGCAGTCCCGTCCGCGTCCGTTGTAGCCAGGGCTGGGCCACCCCCTTTACATCTGCATTTTCATGTCTCCAAAGACTTGGTAAGTGACTTTGAACTCTAAGTTGCACTGTACTTTTTTGTTATTTGTTTATTTTAACATTTGTGTACATCAGTAACTGTTAATCATGAGCAAGGGCAGTTGTAAGGGGGCAGGGGGATCAGGGGTGATAGGAACTCTTGATGCTTTCCTTATAAGGGCAGAATCGGTACTTAATCATGAGATAGAGCTGACCCAAAGGAGACTCTCGTTAGATCCCCGTCGTGTCTCCGCTGGATCTTCCCTAACTGGCCCTCTGTTGATACCAGAAACAGTAGAAATAGTAGAAACATCGGATGTCCATGTTGAATCGATGCGGCAACCGGCAACTCTATCATTGGCTGCACTATTAGATGATCCATCGTATATAGTTGGGGTCTCTGCCCCTACCCGCCCCTCCCCCTCTAAAATTCTGACCCTCCAGCAACTGTTAACTTATGCAAAGGAAGGGAAGGGTGTTGTTACCCCTATAGCTAAAAAAAGGAAAGCTACCACACATCAGGTCAGCAAAGTGCCAAAAACTAGTGGGTAAGAAAGGTTGTGCGCATTAGGTAGCCGTCCCAAGTACACCCAGCCCAACAGGCATTCGTTCACAGGGCTCTTCTAGGCAGGTGCCATGTGACCTGGAAGATCGAATTTTAGCTAAATTCGAAGAAAAAATCATTGGCAATGCTTAAACCTATTTCTTCTAAACTCTCTGACATAGATTCTAGATTGCGTAAAATAGAGCATCAGCGCCTTTCTCCTCAACCTACCCCATCTAGTGGAAGGACTAGTGGCCCCACTGCCTTGACAGGGTAATCAGCTGTTGTGTCAAACCAGCCTCCAATTGTGGCTGACGTAGGCTCCACTAATTTTGCTCAAGCTCCCCCAGTCATTTCAGGTAATAGGCATGTTTCACAAGCTAATGAGAGGCTGAGGAATGACCCATGTGGGGGCGCAAATAAAGTATTGGACCAGGGAGAACATTATTGTCAATCGGCTCAACGTACCTCCTGATGCCACGCTGTATACTGTTATTTTGTCAAACGTACCCCCCTTGCAAACTGGAGTGGAGGAATATTGTGTTTCTCTTAAGAATAAGGCGCTTCACCATTTAAATGTCATAACAGGGCTGGGTAGTCGTTTATTCAAAGAATTTAAAATGACCTGTAGGATTGCCTGGATAGGTAATTCCGTTAAAATCAGTAGAGGTGATTGCGTGGTATTGAATTTTGGGTCTCCGCAGATTGTACAACTGATTTTAGATGGGGCTGGAACCAGGCACTTAAGTGGGGATGGCATCAGCATTCTACCTCTAGGGTTCTTTTATCAAAGTATACCACCAATGGCAGGAGGAAGGGTTGAACGAACTGACAAAACACAAGCCCAGGGAATTTACGAATATATCGTACCTACCCATAACAGATTTGAGACATTCACAAATCTGGAGGAGATAGATTGACTGGGTCCATCAGCATTAACCAAAAACTTCATACATAGTAGGTTGGTTCAAACCGAAGAAACCCTAGCATCAGGCACTTCCAACAGGGATGGGGTAATACTCACTGAAATTCATGAGGGTACGAAGATAATTAGCTGTAAAATAGCGGGGCTAAAAAATAAGTCAGATGATGTTAGGTGGAGGGATTTCCTAAGTGAGTCTGACATTATTGGGTTACAGGAAACATGGGATACCAATAATCTTTTTTGTTTGGATGGCTATACCACTTACTCGACACCAGCGATAGCCTCCACTATGGGGAGGGCAAAGGGTGGGTTATTGACCCTGATTTCCTTGAAAATTGCAGGTACTCGAACCAAATTGGAAACAGGTTCACCCTATTGTTTGGCAGTACAGATTGCACTTACCAATGCTCGAACTCTCCTTGCTGTCAATTTTTATAACTCTTTTGATAGAGGTTTTATGAATGAACATTTGGTCAGTTTGCATTATTTTCTTGAACTATATAATGAGAAAAACACGAATTCCTATTCGGTTATTGTTTTAGGCGATTTTAATGTACATTGTTGCAATGAAAACTGCTATGTTTGGGATAGCCTTGGCCCAGCAGATCAAGGAGAAACTCACTTTGAACACTCGACGCAGGGAGTTTATTTGGAGGAATTGGTGGCAGAAAATGGTCTAATTTATCCAAACATATTTAACGGGGGCATAGCTGTTCCAACTTTTAAGGGTAAGGGTATGCGTTCAATTATTGATTATATCTTTATCAGTGCAGCGCTGATCACCAGGGTTAGTGGCTACACTGTGATCTGGTCTACGTTTAGCGACCATAATCCGGTCATTTTGACTTTGGTGGATGATCTTAAGAAACCTGAGAAAATTAATAGAACTGTGGGTAAATTAGATATACAGCCCACAGACCAGGCCAGCAGAACCAAATGGTGCCTGGTGGTGCCACAGGATTTCCATGCCAATCTACTGATTAAGGCAGGTTGTGAGATGTCTATTTGTTTGAATGAAAGTGCTGGGGATGAGGATGTTCTTGTGGCTTATACTAAAATGTGTGCCCAGATAGCCTCTGATCTCATACGGCCATGTAGGGTGCAGGTAACAACAGGGGAGATGGTTTGACCACAATTGTCCAGTAGCCCATCGGAAGCTGCTGGCTGCTTTGAAATTAAATCCACCGGATAAGTCCATTATAACAGCATTAAGGAAAACTTACAAAGTGGCTCTAACAAACCGGAAAAAGGAGATTCTAAATGATGCTTGGAATGAGTTATTATCTGCTGACGTTATCAAAAACAGCGCCAAATTTTGGGAAGTGGTCATCAAACCCTTTTTCCAAGACTCCTTTAATAATCCCCTTGACTGTGGTATCCAGGAGCAGGCCTGGTGTAATCATTTTAAATCAGTGTATGAAGGTGAAGATACCCAATGTCACGCTAATACCACATTTAAGATTGAAGCTTATACTTTATCTTTTACAGAGCTAGAAGTAACAGAGGCCATAAATCAATTGACGTACAATAAGGCCCTGGGGCCGGACGGAGTTCCAGCAGATCTCTTTAAATCTGATGTGAAGACGTGGTCCAAAATTTTGTATAAAGTTTTTAATAATGCCTGTAAATCGGGACTACCCAGTACGTGGTCTGAGTCAGTAATAGTACCGATCTTCAAAAAGGGAAACAGAGGGGATCCCAGCTGTTATCGACCCATTTCCCTAATTGATTCGGCAGTTAAGGTGCTTGGTAGGGTGGTACTTAGTAAACTCATGGGATGGCTAGCCGAAACTAAAACACTCTCAGATCTGCAATTTGGATTCAGGAAAGGCAGGGGCACAATTGATCAATGCCTCAATTTACTCCTTTTGATTGGGAAGTATACAGTAGCCAAGAAGGGTACACTCTATCTGGCGTTTATGGACCTTTCCTCAGCCTTTCACTGAGTGAATAGGTTCAAACTATGGGTTATGCTCCTCAAACTAGGTGTAGACAAAAATATTGTGCATTTCCTCCCTGATCTGCATAGGGATTTATCTGCCACTGTGAGATATGACCAAATGGGCAATCGCACTGGAGGAATATGTATTGCCAATGGTATTAGGCAGGGGTGCATCTTGGCCCCTCTACTTTTTACCCTTTATATCAATAATCTGGACTCAGTTTTAGGTAAAGCTTGTAAAGGCATCCTGCGTGTAGGGGAACGCCTGATCCCGGCACTTCTCTACGCGGATGATGCCGCCCTTTTAGCACGAATGGCGGTAGGGTTGCAACTTCTCTTAAATTCCTTTGCTGCCTTTATGAAATCTTTAGACCTCAGTGTCAATTTCTCTTAATCCCACATTATGATAACTGGATGTAAAGTGAAAGGGGTTAAAACTTTCCATTGCGGGGGGAATGTGTTGTCCAGGGTCTCTACCTTTCCCTACTTAGGTATAATTTTTGACTATCAAGGTACATGGACACCACAAATACAAGCGAAAAAAATGTCCTGGCCAGATCTACATCAGCTGTCTTGGACTTTGCACGTAAACCGGGGGCCAGACCAATGCATGCTCTCCTAAAAATATATGGAGCAAAATGTATCTCCCTCGTGATGAATGGAGCGGACATGTGGGGCATTAGCAATGCGAAGGCATTTCAAGTAGTTGAGAATACATTTTTTAGAAAACTCTTATCTGTCCCACAATCCACATCTGGCTATATTGTCCATCAGGAGAATGGAGCTGCTTTTGTGGAGGATTTAATAGCCATTGCACCTCTGTTAAAGTGGATTTCCACTTGGTTAAACCCTGAATTAGAGTTGAACCGTGAAAATCTAAGAGATTGTCTAGCTCTTGATTATTTGAATTGTATCCCCTGCCTGAGTTATGTCCATAAGTTGATAGTGAAATTGGGCCGACCTGAGTTATATAACTCGCCTGAAAAGTTGGTGAAAGGGGATATTAATTGGGTATAGGATTCATATTTGTTAATGGTTGCTATGGCTAGAGAAGAAAGGGAGTTAGTTAAACCGACTGTAAGAGCTCACCAATTGCTTTCTCACCGCAGCGGTCAGACTAAAGAGGAAAAATAAGATAGTGTAACTCATTCTCATGCACTAGTTTGAATTAACTAAATTTAATGATGTTCCAATTTGGAAATTTGGTTTTTATGAAATTACTCAAAATGAATTGATTTTTTTTATTGAATGCACCCAATGTTTGTACATTTTAATTGTAATTTATGGCTTTTACAACTCAATTGCATGTAATGTTTAGTATGCTTTTATGGTTTTAATATTAACCGAATAAAGTACTTTTGACTGACTGACTGAATAGGGCATTAGTGATGATTCCGCGGTTTGTAGCATGGGTGCTGGTTGTGGGCGTGGGTACAAGTTCGGTTGGCCACCAGTTGGAGTCCTATGGCAAGGTGTTCTTATTGAAGATTCTTTATACTAACTTGTAGGTGTTGAGATTGAGACAAATGGCTTTCACCCAGTTAGCAGCATTGGTCATGCAGGCAGTGAACTTGTATATTGTGTTGGGGGTCTTGTCCAAGAGTGAGAGTATGAGTTGCAAGTCATCAACGTCGGTGAGGATGCTGATGTTGTGTGTGCGGATGATATTGGCCAGAGAGAGTACGTATGCGTTGTAGAGGTTGGGGCTGAGCGATGAACCTTAAGGCACCTTGCAGATGGGTTTACGGACTTCTGTAGAGTAAGGTGCCAATCAGACAGCATGTGTTCTACCAGTTAAGAAGCAGCAGATCCATTGGAGAGCGGGTCCTTGGATGCTAATTTCAAATAGGCCCCTGATGAGGATTGAGTGTGAGAACGTGTCAAATGCTGAAGAAAGGTACAGGAGAAGGAGAGTTGATGTGTCTCATCTGTCACAGATCATGTGGAAGTTGTCTGTGGCAGCAATGAGTTCTGTTTCTGTACTGTTGTTTGGCCTGAATATACACAGCATGGCGGCAAGGAAATGGTGGTTGCTGAAGTGGTCAGTGAGGCGTTAGCTGACTAATGTCTTCAAGGGAATTGGGTCTGTAAATTGTGGCTAGATCAGCTGATGGTTTCTTGAGCAGGAGTGTGACAGTAGCCTTTTTCTAGGTAGCTGAGCCAATGGATGGGTTTAGTGCTTTTCAGATCAGAATGAGGCCTCTGGTGGGGGCTGTGGTGGGGGTGTGGTGGGTGCAAAGATCAGATGCGGTTCTAGAGTGGATGGTTTTCAGGGTAGCTATGGTTTTGACTTTGGTGACAGGGGACCATGAAGTCAAGGTTCATTCTTCAGCCATGAGTGGAAGATGAGTTGCGCTGGTGACAGGATCTGGGAGAGGTTCAAACTTGCTGTATATGCAAGTGATTTTGTTACAGAAGGATTCCGAGTGCTTGTTGCAAAGGTGTTGACAGGAAGAACAGTGAAATCTTTTGTGGTTTCTTTGCTGTTGTTTGTGCCAGTGTCAATTCTATCTGCAAGAGCTGTGTGCTTTGTGTTCCATATCTACTGGTGGCAGCATCTTAGGGCATATTTGAAGATATCTTTATCTTTATCTGGGGTGTCTTGATGTGTTCATAATATCAAGAGGGGTAGAGGGAGGAAAAACTAGAGCTAGTTCGCTCTCCCTGGTAAAATACCGGACCCGCTTCCTGAACCTACTACGGCTGCATCAGAAATCCGTTGATGAGTGCAGAAACGGAGTTCCGATGCGGCTGCAGTAGGTACGGGAACCGGGTCCCTGACTTTGATGAAAGTGTGCCAATAGGTCGGGTCCCCCATGGAACTCATGGGGGGGCATTCCTGAAAGACTCAGAGAAATCAGCCACTAGAGGAAACCATCATCTACCCCATATCGCACCTTAGCATGTGCGCCACATAGTTGGTCTTAAACATTTTATTTTAGACCACTCTTTTAAATTCATGCACATAGGTCATGATGAAAGCCAGTTTAATACTGAGACCTGGCTGAAACATGTCGACCACATTGGATACCTGAGTCTTTAATCATCTCCATTGATATCCACTTCTCAGTTTTTAACCACTGCTAAGGGCCCTACATTAAAATAGTCTTTTGAATTCTGGGACCCTGCGGACAGTTTTTTAATTCTCATGCAACTCACCTTCACTGCACACTCATGTTTCAAAACCTGCTCTGCTGTAACCAGGCGTTGAAGCAGACCCAAGGTACACTCGGTGCCTTGGGTGGGATCCGATGATGAAGCATGCCACCAACTAGGTTGGTGGGTGAGGGTCTTCTTAAAAAACAATGTTGTTTCCTTTGTAACAAACACACACTAGGAGTTTCTACCCAGTAGCTAGTTCTCTTTGATTTAGTCTTGATTTGTTCTTCATTTGCGTTCCAGTTGTTTGCAGTGACATTTCAGCAGCGCGAGTTCCTCTGTGTACCAGGTTTCCTATTTCGGCCTCTTGCTGTTGAATTTTGCTTGAGGGAGACTAGGATGTTGGCACATGCAGTGATCCAGCTGTTGAGGTTCTTATGGATTTTGGCAAGATGCAGGTGTGCTCAGGTTAGTGCACGAAGGGGGTGGAAGGCCAGTCCTCTTCTGTGATGCCTATCCAGCTCTGGTGGGCACATCCGGTGGTGATAGGTGTAGACTTGGAATGCTGAAACTGGCAATGACGTGGTCTGTCCAGGACATAGTTGTTGGCTTGTTGACTGTGATGTTGCTGATTGAGGAGCAAATTGTGTGCAGTAGGTGTCCGCCGGTATGAGGGGGTTCAGTATTATGCTGGTTAACATTTTTGAGAAGGGCCATAGAGTTTAGGTCGGTACGGTCTCCTAGGTGAAAGTTAAGGCCTCTGAGGAGGATGAAGGGGCTGCCGTTAATGATGCAGGATGTGACAAAGCCCACAATGTTGCTGGTGAAATTGGTGCAGGGTCCTGGTGGTTGGTATACAATGGCTACACTCAGGGAGAAGTTGGTTGCATTCGTATGTTGAACGTGAGGTGCTCCATGTAGCTGGTGGGATGTCTGTATAGATGGTACAGCTGAAAAAGGCTTTGAATATGATGCCAACTGTGCCTTTGGGCCTGTGCTGATGGTCGAGACTGGTGATTTATGGCCCTCATAATTCCTATAACGATGTCCAGTGCAAAGGTTGGGGTTATCCATACTTCTGTGGATATCCTGGTGGGTTCAGTGACTTAATATCGAGGGACATAATATAGAATGCCCAAAATATCGACTCCAAAATATCGAAGTACAGAATATCGAATCCCTATCTACAAACAGGTAAGTACCAAAATATTGAATCCAAAATATATAATGTTAAAAATATAGTTAACTAAAATATCGAATTTTTTAAATGTATTAAAAAAATTATAAAATTAATTAAATATTAAAAATCATTAAATAAAACATACTTAAAATAATGTGGATTATAAAATCTTCACCAGTTTTATCAACTAGGCTGGCCTCGATTGCCCCGTCGGTTCTTCATTCTGACCAGAAGGGCTTCCTGAAAGGAAGACAACTCTATGAATTGACATATGATTTAATTGGCGCAATGGATATGGCAATAACTAGCAATCTTCCGTTGGCCGCCCTCACGCTGGATGCAACCAAGGCTTTCGACAGAGTTACCTGGGTGTACCTGTCGGAGGCCTTGGCCAAATTCGGCGTGGGTGAGGGGTTTCGCCGGGCGGTAAGCCTGCTGTATAATAATCCATCTGCGCGTCTACTAGTTAATGGAGACCTGTCGGACCCTTTTTCTATCTCAAGGGGGACCCGTCAGGGATACCCGCTCTCCCCCCTGCTTTTCGATTTTTATATCGAACCCTTCGCGCAACAACTGAGGGAGGAGGTTACCATCAAACCATTTTTCTATCAGGGGTGGATCAGAAAGGTAGCATTATACGCCGATGATGTGCTTATTTTGACATCAGAGGTTACCACTGCACTCCCGGCTATCCTGAGATTGGCTCATATATTTGGACAAATGTCAGGATATGAGATCAATGTGGCAAAGACTGAAATGTTGATCTGGAATGATGATGACTGTGTGACAGAGTTTCAGGCAGGCACCTCAATGCGGTACTTGGGCTTGACGATTGTGAAGGACATTAATAAACTTGTCCAGGTTAACTCATCAGCAGTTGTCAAAGAATGCTGTAAGCTTTTCCAATTATGGTCGCACCTGCCACTTTCATTATTAGGAAGGGCCAACCTTATTAAAATGTCAATCCTACCCAAAATTTCTTTTTTATTTAATACTATTCCCTTATATTTCGATCAAGCTATTTTAACTAAGTTTCAATCTAACATTTCATCTTTTATCTGGAATAAACATCTCCCAAGAATAGCATGGAAAAAATTACGACGGCGAAGGGATAATGGGGGCCTGGCAGCTCCAGACCTGAAGATTTATGCATGGGCCTTCCAATTATCCCATTCCCGAATGTTGCTGAAAATACCCACAGATTCTGGGGTGGGCCCAATGTTTGCAGCTATGTTGGACAGGGAAAGAGTTAATCGCTCAGCTTTCTTTTTACATTTGGTAATCCCAAGTTTAAAAAAAAAATCAAGCTAAAGGTTCTGCAAGGTCTTGCAAGAACATGAGCCGAAGTTATGAAATCTACAAGGCAAGGTTACCTTTGTGAAAAAACACTGTTATGGGGGTTACCTGAAAGCCCCGCTTGGCTTGAAGACAGTCTAACTATTCCTTTGAGAGAGGCAGGCCTGGAAGTTTGGGGAGACCTCTTTTATGAGGGGGATCTCCTCTCGTGGGAACATCTGCAGGCCAAGATCGGCCCCAACCTCTCACGGTTCAAATATTAGCAAATGGCTAGCTGCACTCAAGCTTATAAAACCTCTTCCGCCAATAGGAGAAAGTCCAGACTTGGAGGATATAGTCCACTGGTATCTAACCTGGTAAACCTCGGTCCAGCTAAAAGAGAAGTATCTAAGTGGTATAATCTTATATGGAGGAGTCGGATGGCGACTTCGTTCTGCCGGAGTCGCTGTGGGGCTCTTTACTGACGGGCCACAATCTGCAGGATCTTTGGTCGGCTTCATTTGGACTCTTGTGGAACATTGTGAAGCCTTCTTGGCTACGCAGGAATCACATCTTCACCCTGCATAGGGCATATTATTCCCCTCTTAGGCTGTCTAAATTTTCCAAAGGTGATTCAGTGTCTTGTGCTAAATGCGGGCTTGTTGCTGCATCAGATGAACATATGTTTTTCGAATGCCCTCGCTTAGTCACATTCTGGGAGGAGATTGGCAATTCCCTCACAGCATCATTGGGAGCCTCCGTCACCATAGACTTATCTCTTGTGATATTTGGCGTCCTGGAGGGTGTACAGAGTTCAGCCAAAAGCCTAGTGTTTTATGCAATGTTGTTAGCAAGAAGGGAGATCTGCAGGAAATGGAAGGACTCTTCATCTCCTACCTTCAGATACTGGCAAGTTTCAGTCCTGCAGACCTCACGCACTGATTTGGCCAGGTCGGGCAACCAGAGCAAAAGGGCTTTTTGGCATTTATTATCATGGGTCCATTGATTTAACCGGGGTTTTTTTTTTTTTCCCCCCCGGGTCCAATGATTGATCTCCTATGGTGCCCCTGTTGCTTGCACCATCGGTACAACCGATACCCGGTCTTAGTCCGGCCCGATTTGGCTGTCACTTACACCAAGGTTTACCGTAGCTGGGTAAATGGTGGACTCTGTGCCTCTCCGGAACGCTGACGACAGCTGAGGGATGGATGGCCCCCACTATCCTTGTGTCCCTTCCAGTTTTCTGATAAACTGAGACAGCTGATCTCTGTTAATTCGTTTTGGCATTACGTCTACATGGTGGTTATGAGGACATAAAAAAATAATGTAAAAAATATTCAAATGTAAAAATAATAAATGTAATGTAAAAAAAAGTAGAGAATTTGTTGGCTAGTGAGAGGGTAAAAATTACTATTCCCACTCCAGTGAGTGCAACAGTAGGGAAAGCGTTGGATAGCGTAGGGGTAAAAATTACTATTCCCACTCCAGTGAGGGAAACAGTAGGGAAAGCGTTGGATAGCGTACGGGTAAAAATGACTATTCCCACTCCAAAGAGCGCAAGAGTAGGGAAAGCGTTGGATAGCGGGAGGGTAAAAATTACTATTCCCACTCCAGCGAGTGCAACAGTAGGGAAAGCATTTGTAGTAATCTGGTTTCCATCTTCTATGTCTATGGTTTATCAGAACATTACCTTGTCCTCTCCATTCCTATGGTTACAGAATGTTTAGCTTTGAATACTGTCCTAGGATCTCTGTTTGTCAGTTCCTGGGAGCTCCTGTGACTAATGGCTAATAAATGATATCTGTCCTATCATTTGTGGTTGTGTGGGCTTACTTCAAATTGGCGACGAGGACTGGCCATTAGTCACCTAACCCACGTGTGTTCAAGCTGCTGAATTGTCCTTGGAGTTAAATTGCAAGAAAAATATCGTGAAATATATATTTTTTTTAATTTTCAACTCTCACGCTGATGGGATCAGTGATCTCAGCGTTTTAAAGGAGCAGTTTACATCAGCCTTACTACAGAGAAAAACTGCTGTATAAATTATGGTATTCCTGGCTTCATTGCACCATTGCTTGCGTGGTAAGCATTAATTGAAGCTTTCCTGGAAAAGACCTGTTCTCTCTACAAATGAAAGGACCAGCTGACATCTCTAAAGAGAACTGTGAGTAAAGCTTCACATTCAAGCTTGTCTAATTCTTGAAAATACTGTTTCAGCAAGGCAATTTAACGGTAAAACGCATGTTCATATATTTTCAATACTGGGAAAAATCTGCGGAACATGCAATATAACTCTTGAACTTGGGAAAAAACATTAGCCTGGATTATATCGGCAGCGCGTGTTTAAAAGAGTACTTTTACCGTAATGTAAGCTGTTGCGCGATCTTGGCAAACTTAACGTTTTTTTCCTCAAGCGGAGATCTACTCTTGCCTGTTGTTTATAACAACTGATGACGTCTTGGAACACTGCGATAGTATTGGTGATTGTCTTGACGTAAGTGGAATCATTCCGGAAGAACAGTGGAGAGAGAAGACGTGATTTCACATCGTCACACGTTCTATCTTCCTGTGAAATGGAAAGCATGGTTTAGAGCTTTTGAAACGTATTTAGGTGCAATTGGTGGCAGCAGATTTAGTGCGCAAAGGAAATGTTTTATTCTTGAACATAATCTTGGTTTCGACGGGCAAGCTGTGTTAGAACATTTACCCGTAACGCAGTTAGGTGGCAATGGTGAAGAATTAGATGAGTATCAGAAGACAGTTAACAGTTTACAGAAACAATTTGATGTTGAGAGTAGTTTGGTTGTCGCAAGACATACGTTTTTTACTAGAAAACAAGAGGAAAGTGAAAGCATTATAGCTTACGTTGCTGCTTTAAGAATTTTAGCGTCAGAGTGTGAATTTGAACAATTTACTGAACAGTTAATAAGGGATCAGATTGTTGTTCACACTAATTGTGGGAAAGTTCATGAGAAATTATTAACGCTTAAAAATCCATCATTAGACGAGACTATATCTATTGTCAAAAGTATTGAACTTTCACAAAAAGCTAAAAAAGAATTGAAACCTGAAAAGGATTCTTTTGTCAATGTTGTAAAAGAGTCAGTTACTCAGAAAAACACTAAAACTCAAGCAAAGGTACCGGTTAAAGTTGAATATAAAGGGAATTCTGACTCAAAAAGCATTAAACCTTTTCAAAGTAAAGTAAAACAAAGGAATGTGTGTACAAAGTGTGGGTTTGCTAAACATTTTCCAAATGCAAAAATGTGTCCAGCCAAGAATGCATCTTGCCATACGTGTGGTAAACAAGGACATTTTGCAAAGGTTTGTAACTCAAAGAATACTGTCAATACAGTTTATAGAGAAAAAACACAGGAAGATGAGAGTGATGGGGAAGTGGTGAGCTCGTTATCAGATTTGGTGGTGGTTGTGAAGGATGAAACGGAAGATTGTGTAGATCCTATTGTTGAAGTGTTGGTAGACATAAAACCTTTAGATCTTTTGGTTGATTCAGGGGCACGTATAACAATGATAACTGATGAATTATTTGAAAAGACGTGGAAAGAAAGGTCACTTTACCCACCTGACACGAGACCACTATCTTATGAGGGTAGGCAAATAGAATTGTCAGGTTTCTTTGAAGCTTCGTTAGTTTTTAGACAAAGAACAATTGAAGGTAAAGTCTATGTGGCTAAAAGAGGACTCAATATTCTTGGTTGGTACCACCAAGGCCTGTTCAAAATGCAACTTCGACCTGGCACGAAAGATCAAGTTTCTGTGGTTGAAGATGGTGAGTTTGAGGATACTTGCAGTTCATGGTTTGATAGGTTCCCAAAGGTATTCGGTGATGGTTTAGGATGCATTTCAGGTTTTAAACATTTAATAAGGTTAAAAGAAGGTGCCATCCCTATCAAACATAAGTTACGGACGGTACCTCATAGTGTCAGAGATGATTTGGCTAATGAGCTCAGGAAAATGTGTGAATCCAGAGCCATTGAACCCATTGAGTCTTCTCTTTGGTTATCTCCCTTGGTGGTCAGACGCAAACCCAATGGTAGTTTGAGTGTCTGTATTGATCTTCGCAGTGTCAATAGTGAGATTTGGATAGATTCCCATCCCTTGCCTCGCATAGATGACATTCTTTCCAAGTTTACGGGTTCTAGATACTTTTCAAAAATTGATTTAGCTTCGGCTTATCACCAGGTGCAATTAGATCCCTCTTGTAAACACATCACAGCTTTTGTTTCTCCTAGTGGAACATTTCAATTTAAGAGGATGCCATTTGGCCTAGCCAGTGCAGCTTCAGTCTTTCAACGGGTTATGGAGAAAGTTTTACAAGGTGTTGTGGAGACTGTGGTTTACCAAGATGACATCCTAGTAGCTGGGAAAACTAAAAGTCAACATGATTCTAATGTGTCTAAAGTGTTGGAAAGACTAGAGCAGAATGGTATTGTGGCAAATAAGCTTAAATGCATTTTTGGTGTGCAATCTATTGAATATTTAGGACATCAGATTTCAGGAGCGGGTATAGTACCAAGGGAGGGCTTGATACAATCAATGTTGATGCTCCTAGTCCGACTACTAAAGAGATGGTTTCCTCATTTTTGGGAATGTGCGAGTTTTATTCTAAATTTATTCCCAGTTTCTCTATGAAGACTGCACATATGAGAGATTTGCTAAAAAAAAGGGCAATTTTCAAATGGGATGATATCTGTGAAAGGGAATTTAAGAATTTAAAAACAGAATTAGGATCATGTAATATTTTAACACCATTTGATACTAATATAAAATGTACTGTGTCAGTCGATGCGAGTTTGTTTGGATTAGGTGGTATGATTTCACAAGTGAAGGATGGTAAAGAATCTACCGTTGGCTTTGCGTCACGGGCTTTGAGACCTAGTAAAAAGAACTATTCAGTAATTGAGCGTGAACTTTTGGCTTGTTGCTGGGCAATTGAGAGGTTTAAATGTTTTTTGTGGGGTAGGAATTTCAATCTTCTTACTGATCACAAACCATTGATTCCCATTCTGCAAGGAAAGGTTGTGAAAGATCATACACCGCGTATAGCAAGACTTAGTAGCAAACTCTTACAGTATAGTTTTCATGTTGCGCACATACCAGGTGGGAAAAATACTTGTGCAGATTTCTTGTCAAGATTCCCGGTACCTATGTCCAAACATGATTTCAAAGAAAATATAGATGAAGATTGCTTGATTGCTGCTGTGGATGCGTGTTTAGTTGGTTGTTTTTCTGAGAATGAATGGTTTGCTGCTATGGAGCAAGATAATGTTTTGAAGAGAGTCAAACATTACATTATCACTGGTTGGCCTAAAGAAAATTTACTGGAAAAAGAATTTCATCCGTTTGCAAAGGTTGGTGATGAGTTAACTGTTGAAGGTGGTGGTATGATTATGAGGGGTGAGAAATTCGTACCTCCAGAGAAACTAAGGTCTGCTTTAATTAACTTTGGACATGAAGGACATTTGGGGCAGACTAACACAAAGAAAAGAATTCGTAATTTTTACTGGTGGCCCTCTATGGACCAACAAATCACTGCTAATGTAGAGGATTGTTTAATCTGCAATTCAAGTGATAAAGTAGTTAAGATTGTTTCCCCTCCGATTCAACAAGTGGCTTTGCTTGATGGGCCATGGTTGAAATTGGCGGTGGATTTTGTGGGTCCATTCAACATTTTACCTAACAAATGTAGATTTGCATTGGTTGTGGCCGATTACTTTAGTAAATGGTGGGAGGTCCATTTCATGTCTGATCCTAATTCTAATGAGGTTATCAAATTCTTTCAAAGTCTATTTGCCAGGGAGGGTTTTCCGAAAGAGATCATTTCGGATAATGGAGTTCAGTTTACTTCAAAGGAGATGTCTGTCTTCTTGTCTCAATCGGGTATAGTTCACAAGAGGGTGGCTCTTTATCATCCTCAAGCAAATGGCTTTATTGAGAGGAATAACCGTATTTTGGTGTGGTGTATACAATGGCCAGTCTCTTCTGATTTTAACATTAAGGAGGCTGTTCAAAGTATGTTATGGGCACATAGAACAACTCCGAATGCAACCACTGGTTCAAGTCCGTTCAAACTGTTAAGAGGAAGAGAGGCTTCATTCCATTTGTGTCCAGCTTGGATGAGAGAATGGGGTTCATCTTCACAGAATAAATCGACTCAGGAGAGTTCCTTAACAAGTAGTCAATCTCATACTGATGTGAATGTAAATAAGCTTCAAACAGGTCAAGTTGTTAAAAGTCATAAAAAAACAATCATTCAGAGAGACTTTGTATCCAACATAAAGGTTGGTGACTGGGTGAAAATCAAATCACCACATAATGTTCCTTAAGGCCTATCTAAATTTGGTTCACCAGTTCAAGTTGATGCTGTTACAAAATTTGCAGTGAGAGTTAATTGTAAAAACTGGTGGAATCTTGTTCGTGTCTATAAATTGCCCCAGAAGGTTGTTTCTCAGCTGGGGCGTGCTACCAGAGGGAAAAATACAGAAATTGAAATTGTTGGGAAAAAAGATTCTAAGTTGGTTTATGTTCCTCCTAGGAGGAGCAGTAGGATTAGGGTCTCTCCTAAACGCATGGACTTGTAGTTTTGGTATGCTATGTAGTAGCAACGCTATGTAGTTTCTGAATGTAATTTCTTAATGCAAATGACACGCTATGTAGTTTCTGAATGTAATTTCTAAATGCAAATGACACATTCTGAATGTAATTACTAAATGCTAATGACACATAGGGTTTTGATGTTATTAGTTTTTTATTGAAACTTCAGAATGCATATGTCATATGTTTCTTTTTCTTCACGGTATGATGTTCTATTCTCCTTATTTTCTCTTTCTTATTTCTGTAGTTTCTTCCTTTTGCCTTTTATTTCATCTTTATATCTTTAGGTTTTGATTTCTATGAAAGAAGGGAAATATTGTAGTAATCTGGTTTCCATCTTCTATGTCTATGGTTTATCAGAACATTACCTTGTCCTCTCCATTCCTATGGTTACAGAATGTTTAGCTTTGAATACTGTCCTAGGATTTCTGTTTGTCAGTTCCTGGGAGCGCCTGTGACTAATGGCTAATAAATGATATCTGTCCTATCATTTGTGGTTGTGTGGGCTTACTTCAGCATTGGATAGCGTAGAGGTAAAAATTCCCACTCCAAAGAGTGCAACAGTAGGGAAAGCGTTGGATAGCGGGGGGTGTAACAATTACTATTCCCACTCCAGAGAGTGCAACAGTAGGGAAAGCGTATGATAGCGGGAGGGTAAAAATTACTATTCCCACTCCATTGAGTGCAACAGTAGGGAAAGAGTTGCATAGCGTAGAGGTAAAAAATACTATTCCCACTCCAGAGAGTGCAACAGTAGGGAAAGCGTTGGATAGCGGAAGTGAAAAATTACTATTCCCACTCCAGTGAGTGCAACAGTAGGGAAAGCGTTGGATAACGTAGGGGAAACAATTACTATTCCCACTCCAGAGAGTGCAAAAGTAGGGAAAGCGATGGATAGCGCGCGGGTGGGGGGGGAGGGGGGGGTAAGAATCACTATTCCCACTCCAGAGAGTGCAACAGTTGGGAAAGCATTGAATAGCTGGGGGGGAGGGGGGGGGGGGGGGGGGGGTAAAAATGACTATTCCCACTCCAGAGAGTGCAACAGTAGGGAAAGCGTTGGATACGGGAGAGTAAAAATTACTATTCCCACTCCAGTTAGGGAAACAGTAGGGAAAGCGTTGGATAGCGTACGGGTAAAAATGACTATTCCCACTCTAAAGAGTGCAACAGTAGGGAAAGCGTTGGATAGCGTAGGGGTAAAGATTACTATTCCCACTCCAGAGAGTGCAACAGTAGGGAAAGTAATGATTTAATATTAAAATTAAATTAAGTTAATTATCAATACCAATAAAAAATTAATTAAAAATAATTACCAATTAATAAAAATGAATTACCAATTAAAAAATTAATTATGAAATAATACAAATTGATTACCATTAATAATTAATTATCAATTAAACGATTCCTGGTCTTTCACAGCATCGCCTGGTCCACACAGTTGTAGCTCCAAGGTCATCGACAACTCTCATGCATCTCCCGACATCGATGGGCATTCGTCTTCCGTGCCTCATGGTCACTCCTGATTAGCATAGACTATGATTCTGCTTGCTGTTACTTCTCAACTTGAATCCACCTTTGAGTTCCACCAGACACTTTCACCTTCTTCAGGAGCGGCATCTTCTTGAAGTCCTCCATTGAGTGTGGCAGCGGTTTCCAACGCCACTTCACACCTATGCACCGGCTTCTCTGGTGTAGATATCCTGGTTTCTAGGACATCCAAGGGTGGGGTGGCTCTTCTACCTTCTGTCTTTCACGGGGTATCTTCTGGGTCCACTGGGAAGGGTCCTTCTTCTTTAAAATTACAATCAAGACATCCCCATTGACTTGAATTGACTTGCACCCTCCCTCTGTGAGGTTCCTGGGTACTTACCTCTGATGGTTCCTTGGGTCCCCAGTACTTCTACGTCTTCTCAGTATAGTCTTGACTCCAGTTGTGGTTCACATTCTAATTTTTCAGTATATGGTTTGGTCTCCCCCTGGCAACCACTGTGTATTCGTGCTACTTACCTGTTTTTATTGTAAAGTATTGTGTGCATTGTGTGTTAGTGTGTGTCTTATAATAAATACCTATTTTTATAAATACATTGTGTGGTTTTTTCACTTAACCTATACCAATAAGATTAAGATCTGGTAAAACAAGCTGCTTTACACTCCTTCTGAACTAAGCCTGAAGGCTGCTCTCCACAGCTACCACTTAAAGAGCTTTCTCAGGTTGTCTAAGACCACTAGAATCACCATAAGGGTTGTCTGGATTAGTGCAGGGTGCTACACTTGCCTACATGAGCAGCATATACTAAGCCAGACTCCTAGATTTGGTCTCTTGTTTGTATTGATATACAATGGCTTGATTTATAGTTTGGCAGATGGGTTACTCCATCACAAAAACTACAGATATCCAATCTGCCCTATTACAAGGGCTAAGGGAAATCCGTCATGTTTTGACAAAATAACTTGTCTGCAAAACTCTAAATCAGGCCCCAAGTGTCCTTAAGTGTGATGTAGTTCAATAATGATCCCACAGAATGAATATGTTGCATTTACTCCTACAGTAGCCTACATAATTAACTGCAAAACTCAGGCAAACCATCACACAACTTGGTTCTGCCTTGCCGTGTAATTCCCTGGACCTGTTCTTGGGTTTGTGTGGGCTTGATTTGTGTTTGAAGATCAAGTTCCATGACTGGACATTTGAGAGCTAGGGATTCTAAAGATTTAAAAACATTCCAAGTAAACACTGTTAATAAGATCTACGAAATTTAAAAAAAGAAACCAGTATGTGCAGTGACTTACAAAATATTGTCCAGGCAAAAGTGCATCAATGCGCAGATATACTGATGCTACTAGGTTGCTGGGTAGATCTGCCCCTGCTGCTGGGATCATAGGCTGTGCCAGTCGGCGGGTCTTCTTCCTAGAAAGATCCTCAAGAAAAGAGTCACAGTCTCTGAAAAAGCAAATAGAAAAGGATCTTAAGTCCTTTGACCAACCCAGGTTTTCTAAAAACAACTTTAAGACCCACAAAATCATCACCAGAAGGCTTGCTAGCAAAGGGAGCTGAAAAAAGACATTCAGTCATGGAATGGGAGGCACTTAAGGCTGTGGGATCTACCATACAGATTGAAAATGTATCATAAACTTCGACTCCTAAATTCCTTTCCAAAGCATCTGAACAAGTCAAGGCTTGGGTAAAGGTTAATAAATTAACAAGAAAATAATTATGTGACAGGTCAAACATCCTGCAGATTTGTATCAACATTTAAAGCAATGAGAGAGTGAAGGTGCTAACAAAATAATTGTATCTAGAATATTACCCCATGGTGATGAAGTATACAGTAACCCGAAACACCAAAAACATAAAATGGAGGGAAGGCGTGAAGTTGTCATGGATGGGTCTTTTGGATCACTAAGGGGATGTAAAATGTCTTGGAGGTGGTTATGGGATTCATTTAAGACTAGGATGAGTGTGTCAATGTGTGTCCTAGTGTAATGTACTATGCTTAAAGACAAGGAGCGTTTCATGTTATCATGCAATATGTGCAAATATTTGAGAGATTCTATGGTCAGTTGAAAGGCTCTTTACAGCTGAATAATTGTAATTTTGGTGCTTTTGTGTACTGTACCTGAAAGATTAATGAACAGATGAACACACAAATATCTCCAGCATTATCTGCAGAAGAGACGCCTTAGTTTCGGAAAAGAGGTCATCTACTATTTCCAATCTTCTTCATCTGTAGCCACTGTTCACTTTGCCCACCTGCGCGCAGAGAACCCATTTAACTATAGAAGACTGGGGAGGATGAGTCAGTCTGAATTATGAACATAGGCAAGTTGAGGAGCACCAGGAAAGGAGGTGAAGTGGGAAAAATCCCCTTTCAGATCCCCCAAGCTCCTCAGAATTAACAAGATCATTAGTCTACCCAATGTAATATATTATTTGAGCACAAGAAGGGCATTTGGTCTGCCCACATGTCCACAGTGATAGCAGGTGATCTAGTGCAGTACTGATTGTGTTCATAGAGAATGGATCCCTGTTGCCCAACTTGGCTCTCTACATGAAGCCCTGGTGTAGGAGAGGCCCAATGCCAGTACTGTTAACATGCCTCAAAGATAAAGACTATTGACAAGAAACTGGGACAAGGAATAGGCCTTGACTAGTTACCAAAAATAAATTGCTCATTAACACTATTGGAATTCTTCATAAAAATGTACAATAGAAGACTGAGCTCCCTGTAGGGGACATGTATGCCACTGGGAAGTAAAGTCTATTTTACCTGAGGTCTGACTGTTATAACTAGCAACCACCTACAGAAGATATGAGAATGTAAAACCTTGCAGCCAGAGGCTGCAAGGGTTTGTGAATTTTGAACAACCAATCCTTAGTGAAAAGTAGGCTTCTATGTTTCTCTGTCGCACTGAAGGCCTACTTTGTGTTGTTAGTCCAGATCCCCAGAGGACGGCTAGGTAAGATTGGACCTCCTTAGAGTAGTGTGGGGATGGCTGTTATTACACTCCTTTCAGCCGAATAATAATAATAAACATACAGCTTGTCTTGCTGTGCATGCCATCCTCCAAATCTGGCTTACATGTAGTTGCAGATCATCAGAGATATTAAGAACTTTCCAATTTTATTTAGGTTTGTTGGGGAGAACCAAAAGGGAACCCCTTACTTTATGGCCTGTGGACAGACATCACCCACAAGACTGTTGATCTCTTGAATTTACCATCCCATTTCTTGGACAGTTATAGCCTTTCCAATATTTCTCATTCATTCCTTACTTTCTGGAACCCCATCTACATAGAGCTGGAGCCTACAATCTCTACTCCACTATGTGACCGCCAGCTTGTCCATTCACATATCTTTGGCCCCACATGGCTACCTGGACTTGGGCCTCCACTGCCGCCCCACTGCCAAAAATCACACAGCAGCCATTTTTCCATCTAACTTTGTCACTACTGCAAACTCATGATGTAAATTTTTTCTTAGGCTCTCCTTCTTCAAGGCCTTCAAGGCCCCTGCTGTGACAATATACTCAGTTACTACATGTTTACTTTCACTTACCCCACACAAATTCACCACCAACCCAGGCAACAGTGTGCCATCTAAACTTTTATCACCCCCTTTGCTTTCCATTCCTAGCCCCGGTTGCCTTTCCTGTTCGGGTTCAAATAATGCCAGGTAGGCCAATGGGCTTGCCATTCTGCATCCACATGCGCTGTCTCCAATTGATTCATCCCCAGTGCACGCGCTGGACACTTAACGCCATGGCGCAGTCTATGAATCATTTATGCCTACTTTTTTCCATGTGTATCGTGCATAATGCAACAAAGTTCCAAGATGTGTGTGCCACATAAGACAAGACATCAAGTAAAGCTCTATTTGTAGGTGAAGTATACATTTTTTGGACTTACTTGCTTCTTGCAGTCAAAGATTCCTCTTCTCTGTCTTCCTTGTCATTCACATAGTTCAAGAATTCATGTTTCCTGTAAGCTTTTGTCACACTGGGCAGCATCAATGGAGTCTTCACCAAAGTAGGAGCATAGCTATCCCACAAAGCTTTGGGTGAATGCACAAGGGTGGGGGAAGCTGGAAAGGTGCCACGAGGGCTTTGTATGTCAGGCACTAGGCTTCTGGCTTTTTGTGGGGGCCTCTCCCTCGGGTTGCTCACTGTTTCTGCAAATCACAAATGATAAACTATTACTTACTGATTTACTGTATTTTAATATTCTTTGTTGAGCAGCAGGAGCATCTTGACTGCTGCACACAGCAACCGGATTACAGTTCATAGATTATAAGCAACTGTGGTGGATAACATCAAGAAGATGAGGCTGTGATATCATGATGAATAAATAGGCAATACAAGACAATACATAACAGTACATATAATTATCATATTTACATATTCAGACAGGGAAATGCTAATGTGATTGAGGAGAATACATGTAGGAAAAGGGAACAGTGAGAGATTAGTTGTAACCCATGTTAGGGGAGGTATGCTTTTGAAGTAGTATTTAATTTGGGGTTGTGTGAGAAAATAAGAGGTAGCAATTTCCAGTGTAAATCTGATCCTAATAATAATTGCATTCTTCCGCCCACCTAAACTTTCAATCTTTACTTACAGCCATATGGTTTCTAGTCAAATCTCTATGTTTTTGTCACTATTGTGGTGGAGTGGGTGATTAATAAATCAGCTTTGTCAGTGAAATTGCTCTCCCACCCTCGCAGCTCCACCATTAAGTGAGGTGCCCCTGCCCCTGCACTCTTGAGTGTTGGTGATCGAGGCCCTCCTCCACCCGCAGGTTTCCCTGCGCCTCATCCCTGGTGGTCCAGTGGACCTCTGTCTCCTTTTTTTCTTTCTGCTACTTCACTCGTTTTTCTCCCCTTTCTATCTTTCACCTTTCTGCACCTCTGCTCTTTTGTGCCTTATTTCTGCCCATTTTCCCTTTCTCTCCCTCTGCTCCTTCACTCGTTTTCACTCGTTTTTCTACCTTTTCTAT
Source organism: Lissotriton vulgaris (assembly GCF_964263255.1). Taxonomy (NCBI): domain Eukaryota; kingdom Metazoa; phylum Chordata; class Amphibia; order Caudata; family Salamandridae; genus Lissotriton; species Lissotriton vulgaris. The sequence continues at coordinate 271,324,335 of NC_141698.1, read as the reverse complement.
CTTTCACCTTTCTGCATCTCTGCTCTTTTGTGCCTTATTTCTGCTTATTTTCCCTTTTTTCTTTATCCCTTCTTTCCTCCCTTTACCTTTCCCCGCCGCTGCTGCCCCCGCGGCCCCTCCCCCCCCCAGCGCGACCGGCCCAATCCAGCTCCCCTCCCCGCTCCCGCCCCCGCCTCCCAGCTGTCCAGCCCTCCCCGACCCCTACTTAATGGTGCACCGAAGGCGCGTCAAAGGCAAGCACGTCTGCGCCCGTCTGCGACCCGTCCGCGACCAGTACCAGGAACCCTGGACCTCCGTCCCGCCAACGCTACGACCCAGCAGCACTCCACGCACTCAACCCAGGCTGCAACAACAACTGCAAGCTAGCATCACCAGCCGACACCCATGGACCCTTCAGCTGTCACCGCTGCCGGCACACCTGCAGCACCGCCAAGAACACGGATCCAGCACAACCCGTCCACAAGAACACAACCGAACCGAAGACCCTGCAATGCATGCTCCTCAACGTCCGATCCCTCCACAAACACGCCACAGAAATCTGGGACCTCCTCGACAGCACCACCCCAGATGTAGCATTCTTCACCGAAACCTGGACCAACTCCACCTCGGGACCGGACATCGCCATCGCCATCCCCCAAGGATACAAGATCTCCAGGAAGGACCGCCCCACTCACCCAGGAGGAGGAATCGCCATCGTCCACAAATCCAGCCTCCGCCTGAGCACACTCCCTGACGAGTCCACAAAACTGATGGAACACCTTCACTTCAAGATACTGGCCAGCCCCACCGCCGCCCTCCGAGGAACCCTCATCTACCGACCCCCTGGACCCCGCGGACCCTTCGCCAACTCCATCACGGACATTATCTCCACGCAGGCCATCGCATCCACCAACTACACCCTGCTGGGAGACCTCAACTTCCACCTCGACAATCAACTGGACCCCAACACCACATGCCTCCTGGACAACCTCCACAACATTGGACTCCGCCAGATTGTGACCGAGCCCACGCACTCAGCAGGACACACCCTCGACCCCCTCTTCACTACAGGAAACTCCATCACCTTCAGCCACACCACCAAACTCCCATGGACCGACCATTGTTGCGTCCACTTCACCTTCAGAACACCCACCATCCACAGACACCAGCACCTGCTTCCACAAAGAAACTGGACCAAAATCACCGATGACCAGCTCACCTCCTCACTCAACAACTCCACCCCAACCATCGCGGAAAACGATGACCCCAACACCGCAGCCCGAACCCTGCATTGATGGATCTCGGACAGCACCAACACCATAGCCCCCCTCAAGAAAAACAACAATACCCGTGCCAAGAAAGCCAGATGGTTTACCACCGAACTTCGAGAGTCCAGGCGCACATGCCGCCGCCTCGAAAAGACCTGGAGAAACACCAAATCCACAGAAGCCCACAACAACTTCAGAGCCGCCACCAATGCCCACCATCAACTCATCAGAGAAACGAGGAAAAAAGCGATTGAAGACAGATTCTCCACCCACGCACACAACAGCAAGGAACTCTTCAGCATCATCAAGGAGTTCGCCCAACCCACCAGCGAGTCTACCGACATCCCTCCCTCACAAGACTTCTGTGACAAACTCATTTACAACAAGGGGTGGTGAGGGACAGAGTCTCTGAATTAAGCAGAAAGCTCTCACCCAGTCAAGAGATCAGGGCTAGATCCAACACCGTTTTTTAGCTCACTGCACCATCCCAGTTTCAGAACCTGGCTGTATGCAAATTAGTCTGTTCCGGTCCCAGTGCATGATGGGAACAGGGCAAACCAAACTACAAAAGCCAATTCTTACACTGGGAAGGAAACAAGCTCCCGGGGACCGGTTTCTGGCATTACAGCCGTCTTCGGCCCGGTTTGCTTGAATCCTGATGGTGCAATGAGCAAGGGTCTCACATCTGAGAATACCCTTCCACGCTTAGGGTGGACAAAAATATTTACAACAAGGGGTGGTGAGGGACAGAGTCTCTGAATTAAGCAGAAAGCTCTCACCCAGTCAAGAGATCAGGGCTAGATCCAACACCGTTTTTTAGCTCACTGCACCATCCCAGTTTCAGAACCTGGCTGTATGCAAATTAGTCTGTTCCTGTCCCAGTGCATGATGGGAACAGGGCAAACCAAACTACAAAAGCCAATTCTTACACTGGGAAGGAAACAAGCTCCCGGGGACCGGTTTCTGGCATTACAGCCGTCTTCGGCCCGGTTTGCTTGAATCCTGATGGTGCAATGAGCAAGGGTCTCACATCTGAGAATACCCTTCCACGCTTAGGGTGGACAAAAATATTTACAACAAGGGGTGGTGAGGGACAGAGTCTCTGAATTAAGCAGAAAGCTCTCACCCAGTCAAGAGATCAGGGCTAGATCCAACACCGTTTTTTAGCTCACTGCACCATCCCAGTTTCAGAACCTGGCTGTATGCAAATTAGTCTGTTCCTGTCCCAGTGCATGATGGGAACAGGGCAAACCAAACTACAAAAGCCAATTCTTACACTGGGAAGGAAACAAGCTCCCGGGGACCGGTTTCTGGCATTACAGCCGTCTTCGGCCCGGTTTGCTTGAATCCTGATGGTGCAATGAGCAAGGGTCTCACATCTGAGAATACCCTTCCACGCTTAGGGTGGACAAAAATATTTACAACAAGGGGTGGTGAGGGACAGAGTCTCTGAATTAAGCAGAAAGCTCTCACCCAGTCAAGAGATCAGGGCTAGATCCAACACCGTTTTTTAGCTCACTGCACCATCCCAGTTTCAGAACCTGGCTGTATGCACCACCCCCTTTTCTAAATCTCTGTGACAAACTCAGCATCTTTTTCCACCACAAAATCAAGAGCATCTACGACAACTTCGACGAAGACAACCAACACACTGAACCCTCACCAACCACCTCCGACATCCGGAAACCAGCGATTGATGACTGGACAGCCCTCACCACCGAAGACACACTGAAGACAATGAAGTCAATCCACTCAGGGGCCCCCACCACATCTTCAACAGAGCCGCCAACACCATCGCACCCATGCTCTGCCACACCATCAACCGCTCCCTGGCGACCGCCTCGTTCCCCGACGACTGGAAACACGCCGAGGTCAACCCCCTCCTGAAGAAACCCTCAGCGGACCCCACCGACCTCAAAAACTACAGACCCATCTCCCTGCTCCCGTTCCCAGCGAAAGTCATCGAGAAAGCCATCAACAGCCAACTCGCCACATTCATTGAACAGACCCTCCAGCTTATCGCGATTTCGCGATTTGCAAAAAAAGTTGCGAAATCATCCGATCCGCGCAAATGCCGCGATATTTACAAAAACGGCCGCAAAATCCGCCGTTTTTGTAGCCAGTCAGCAGCAACGTCTCCTTTCCATCTCGCATCTGAAGACCTCGGGCTACAGTTACCTGGTCCAACCCCGGTTTGGCGGTGTCCAGAGTGCAGTTATCTTTAGAACGTGTAGCCTTTGATTGTTTAACGCATCCTTGGGCACTCCATACAAACCGGATGCATGAAATGGGCGTTTGATATGTTGGATCCGGTGAGGTTTTTTTTCCAGTTTAGGCCCCGCGCACTCTACGGCTATCATCAGGGTGAGGTCACAGGAGGAGAGGCCCTCGGCCTGAAAACTCGAGGGCCCCGCTAATCCCCTCATTACGGCTCCCGTAATCCACCGTGACAATGAAATGTTGATGGCCCTTCTCCGAGAGGGGCTACGGGGCTCTCTCGGCAGGAGGCGCACCTCGCCCTGGCAGGAATCTGTCCTCGCGGATTAGAGACTGCTCCAGCCCGGTGACTGCTGGAAGATGGAGGAAGGAGCGTCTGAAGGGGGGACGGAGAGAGAGGGGGGAGCTAGAGGAGTAACAGAGAGAATAGAAACTTGAGGAAGGAACATCTGAAGGGGGGAACGGAGAGAGAGAAGAGAAAGAAAGAGAGACAGGGAGGGAGGAAGAGAGACAGGGAGAGGGAGGAAGAGAGAGAGAGGGAGAACGGGGGGAGGGAGGGCTGCAGGAGGACAGAAAGGGAGTGTGGAGAGGAGCTGGAGGAGTAACAGAGAGAATAGAAACTAGAGGAAGGAACATCTGAAGGGGGGAACGGAGAGAGAGAGAAGAGAAAGAAAGACAGACAGGGAGGGAGGAAGAGACAGGGAGAGAGAGAGAGAGAGAGAGGGAGGAGGGGGGAAGAGAGAGAATAGAAACTAGAGGAAGGAACATCTGAATGGGGAACGGAGAGAGAGAGAAGAGAAAGAAAGAGAGACAGGGAGGGAGGAAGAGAGACAGGGAGAGAGAGAGAGAGGGAGGAGGGAGGAAGAGAGAGGGAGAGTGAGAGAGCGAAAGGGGGAGGGGGGTCTGCAGGAGGAAAGAAAGGGAGAGGAGCTGGAGGAATAACCGAGTGCACGTTAACACCACAATAATTTTTTCAGATCAAGTTAATCGATATTAGAAACCATTAAGATATTGTTTTCTCTGCAAACAGCTCTACAAATTCTTCTTCAGCTTTCATTTTCGAACTCTAAGCTGCCAGCTGTCTCTTCTGCCCTGTGAGTTGTCACTTTAGACCTACTTCACTCTACAGCAGCACTCGGTCACTTGCCACACCTTACACCTGAGAGATTGCGCAGCTTCATGCTGGTATCTCTTAAGTCCACTACCATTGCTTTTTCATGCACGTTACAGCTTTGATACCCAGGCTTTGAGAGGTCTACTCCTACACAGGAACCTGGACTTGTGACCACTGATAGTGTAAGATAGTGTCAGTTTTTTTTGTCGGTTACCCATGCCGTTTTCTCCAATGGCAGTGTGGCAGTGTAAAGTGTTATAGAAGTCGAATCTTTCTTTAACGTTATCAGTGTCTTTCCCAAGCTACGCCAGGGAGGAGCACTGTCCTTGCTTGCTACCAAAAATGGACCAGCGGCTCGAGACTATTTATGATCCCTTGTCTGCAGTTCCGGGGGGGGGGGGGGGCTGCTCCCCGCCGCGAGTACGCTTGTTAACCAGACCCTCCAGCTTATAGCGATTTCGCGATTTGCAAAAAAATCGTGAAATCGGCCGATCCGTGCAAATGCCGTGCAAACGCCTGCAAGGAACACGGTACAACTCACAGCAAGAAGGGAGAGAATGCTTTTCGAGGGAAACAAAGTGTCTACATTGTAATTAAACCAAATATACATAGCTTCATGTTGTTAAATAACTAAAAAAGCTAAGATATCTGTGTTTGTTGTAGGAAAAATGGCCAAATAAAATGCCGCAAAATTGCCGCAAAATGTCCATATTTGTGCCGCAAAATTTCCATTTTTGTGCCGCTAAATTTGCGAATCCATGCCGCTATATCCTGGGGGGTCTGATTGAAGAACACAACATCCTCGACTCTTCCCAATCCGGCTTCAGAAAAAACCACAGTACGGAAACCGCCATCCTCGCCGCAACAGACGACATCCGCACCTTACTGGACAAAGGAGAAACAGTAGCCCTCATCCTCCTCGACCTATCAGCGGTGTTCGACACAGTCTCCCACCGCACCCTAATACGCAGACTCTACGATGCAGGAATCCAGGACAAGGCCCTCGACTGGATCTGCTCCTTCCTCTCCGGCAGGACACAGCGGGTCAGACTCCCCCCTTTCCTCTCGGACCGCACACCTACCATCTGCGGAGTCCCCCAGGGCTCCTCCCTCAGCCCGACGCTCTTCAACGTCTACATGGCTCCACTTGCTCACATCGTCAAAACCTACAGACTCAACATCGTGTCATACGCAGACGACACCCAGCTCCCTTTCCAACGAGCCCAACACCGCCAGACGCAACTTTCGAGAAGGCATGGAAGCCGTCGCCAAATGGATGAAAAACAGCTGCCTACAACTAAACACCAACAAAACAGAAGTACTCATCATGGGCCCAAACCCCGACGCCTGGAGCGACACCTGGTGGCCCAAAGCCCTCGGAAACCCACCAACCCCCACAGACCACGCACACAACCTGGGAATCATCCTGGACTCCGAGCGCAAAAGGGACCGCCAGATCAACTCTGTCTCATCTTCCTGCTTCCACACCCTCCGCCTCCTTTGTAAGACCTTAAAATGGATCCCCCTCGAAACACCGAAAGACAGTCACTCACGCCCTGGTCACCAGCAGACTCGACTACGGCAACGCACTCTACGCCGGAATAAACAAAAACCTCATTCGCAAGCTACAGAACATCCAGAACGCCGCCGCAAGACTGGTCCTCAACCTGCCAAAACACTGCCACATCTCCCAGCACCTGCGCACACTCCACTGGCTCCCAGTCGAGGCGAGAATCACCTTTAAGATGCTCACCCACGCACACAAGGCCCTACACGGCACCGGACCAGCATACCTGAACAGCCGACTCAAATTCCATGCACCCCAAAGGACCCTACGATCAGCCCAGCTTTCCTATGCCGTGGTCCCTCGCACCAGAAAGACCAGATCGGGAGCCCGCTCCTTCCCCTTCCTCGCGGCTAAAGCATGGAACGCCCTTCCGCTCCACCTCAGACAGACAACATCGCTCCCCATCTTCGCAAGAAACCTCAAAACCTGGCTCTTCGACAGACCCCCTCCTTGATGGAATGGAACCTGCACCCCCCGCCCCCCCCCCCCCCACCCCTAGCGCCTTGAGACCCTCACGGGTGAGTAGTCGCGCTTTAACAAACTCCTGATTGATTGATTGAGCTTTAATTTAGTCTCCTTTATTCCATAATCATGGACATTGATTTTGAACACTTGAAATGTCCTTCAACCAAGGCATTACAGTCGAGGCCTCCAACATTGATTAGGGTTGGGTTCTTTCAGAGGAATAAGGTTACATAGCTTAGCACGTTACTTAATATCAGCATGGACAGGAACAGTCGTTCTCTACCTAAGGATCTTCAAAAATATTCCTAAATACTGAACAGTCCAACCTACGTCACAACTTCTTCACCCTTAGCGATGACTTTTAAAAATGGAGAGAAAAACCTCTCCAACAAGGCAAAAACAAGATGCCTAAAATCCAGCAATATTTACTTTAAATGTTTTTTGCATTTTTAACAAATGCAAGATTATCAAAAAAATAAAACCATTGAAAACTTTAAAATATGCCCACAAAAATACAGAAGTGTTGTAATAAAAGGATTGTTCAGTACTGTAGTATGTGGTCGTGGTGTCACGAGACCTCGCAAGCATTGTTAACTTTTAACTGTTGCACCACAAGCGTGGCTGAACAATGGCAAAGATGTCAGTTGCGCTTAGGACTCACCACGGCTGGAAGGGAAACAACCTTTACAACACAGTCATCACATCGCACTACATTTACAACGCAGTCATTACATCGCAACGTCCTTTACAACGCATGTCACTACAACGCAACCATTACAGTGCATGTTATTACAACGCATGACATTACAATGCATGACACTACAACGCAGGCATTACATTGCATGTCATTACAACGCATACCATTACAACGCATAGTACCCCTACACTATCCAACCCTTACCCTACCTACTGTTGCACTCCCTGGAGTTAAAATAGTAATTTTTACCCCTACACTGTCCAACACTTACCCTACTGTTGCACCCCCTGGAGTTAGAATAGTAACTTCCTACCCTACCCCCTTCTCTTATTTTTAAACCTTCTTGTTTGGGACTCAGCTGGGTCAGAGTCCAAAAATGCCTGCCAACACTTCTTGGTTGAAGAGTGGGCAGCCAATCAGATGTCTGCACGTGATCGGTTGGCTTCGCGGAGGATCTGTGTCCCTGGATATACAAATTTGGTTTTCTTTCAATATCTCAGAAACTACTGAAAGGATTCATACCAAAGCACTAAAAGTGCTCTTTCTGGACCAAGAACTACCTCTCTACCAAATTTGGTGTATTTCTGTTCAGCGGTTCGGGCTTTAGTCATGTCTAAAATCTCTATGGGCAACTGCATGGAGACAACGCCTTTTTGAGATCCCTCTTTTTCTCGACCCCCACTTGACGGATCACCCCAAAACTTTCCAGACAGCAGCTAAAGTGAGTGCTTAACTCACTTTTGCTTAAATTTGATCTGTTAATTTATCAGCCTGCAAAAGATAGTGAGAGTAACCCTGTCCCGACTTTTACTGGTAGGAACTCAGACACTGTCATTGATCATGTGTTGATTACCGAGAATATCAGCATTTTCTGTGATGTCCCGATTATTTTAGACTTGGCCCTTAGCGACCATAATTGTATCATATCTAAACCACAGGCTCCACCAGTTAGAAATACGAATCCCCCAGCAACTACCAGTAAAACCGCAAATTCACAAAGTAGCGCCACCAACGGCCCAACCCCATCCACTTCTTACAGAGCAACTGGGGAGGTGCCCAAGGACTACAATCCAGTAAGCAGGAACCCACCGGCGCGTAGCTACTATAATAATATTATTCCCGCCATGATCAATCTCCCACCAGAAAGCAGGCCTTTCGTGGCAATTCTTGCCAATGTACCAAAACTCAAACCCTCCCAATTCGAAAATAGCGAAACACTTAAAAACAAAATTTTACACTGGCTTGTCCATAATTGTGGTTTCCCCTTAAGTGGTGCAGGCCAGATCATTTCAACCCAGAGGGTAGGGTGGGTGGGCCCTAGCAAAAAGGAAATAAATGGGGACTGTGTAATCATAAACTATAAAACCACTGAATGGGCAAGAGATTCCATCCTGAACGCGCCCATTCCTTCAGACAATGATTACAACACAACCCTGTTCCCTTTGGACTACTTTTATAGAAATCTGGTGGGGTTCAAGATTCCGGTGCAGAACTTTAAACATCCCAGAGCAATTAACACACCTTACCCACTTGCACAGCAGGCACCAGTACAATCAGCCGGGTATCCCTTGACCCTTCATGACTTTAGCAATCAGCATGTTCCACAACCACCTATGGAATTGTACAGAATGCCTAACCCTAATTACCTTAATTACCACAATGCCATCGGGCCTGGAAATAACATCTATGGTCAATTCGCAGTCCCAACATCAAACAGATTCCAGATATTCAACTCCCTAGACGAAAATGATTGACTCGCGAACACATCTGTCGGAGAAAGTGAATCCCACACAGACACTTCTGTAATAAGTTTAAACAATCTAACCATGACAGCCAACACCATTTGCACTGGTACTGTTGAAATTCTCCCCGCAAATGAACCCCACATTGATAACCCTGCAATCAGTCCAAACGACCTGACTATGATAGATAACAGCACTTGTACTGTTGAAAATCACCTGGGCGACCAAATACTATCGTCAGCCACAATAGATATTATTCCACCTCAAGTACCCAGGGAAGAATCATTGAGGGTTATCACGTGGAACATAGCCGGTCTAGCTTCCAAGGTAAACACACCCGCATGGGATGACTTTCTCAAACTGGGCTATGACATCATATGCCTACAAGAAACTTGGGATAGAGCTGAAGTATATGTCGAGGGATATACCTCTTTCAACGTGCTGGCTGTGGCTTCGCAGGCTGGTCGAGCCAAGGGGGGGTTAGTGACGCTGCTATCCACAACATTGACTGAGTTTTGGGTCAGTGACCAGGCAGTCTTGGGAGATCATGCTTCCGTTTTGCGTGTGGCCCACAGTGGTCATAGAGACTTAATAATAGTGAATTTCTACAACAACATTGCCGGGCATAGACAGGGGATGTTTATTTCTGATATCGAGCAGGCCATCGATGCAATGTTATTAAGCTCATCCAAACCAGCTGTAATTTTATGGGCCGGAGACTTCAACACCAAAACATGCACTTATGCACTTAAGGGGGCATGCGGCCACAGGGAGGAATATTCTGGAAGGGAAACTACATGTGTTTTCAATCATTTCCCGCACAACATCCTTGGCAGTGCCTTGAATAATTTATTGGCCAAATATGACCTGGAACTTCTTGAATGCAACATGAATGCAAACAATGCCAGATGCCCAACATTCCATGGAAGGAATAGCCAATCCTTTATTGACCATATCATCGTATCCAGTTCTGTAACTTATATTAATGTCTGGGTAATTGAGCAAACGGTCAGTGACCACAACAGTGTATCTGTCGAATTACTGGGCTGGGGGTCAAAAAGGAACTCCTATGGTCAACCTATTCAGGACATCTCTGTAGGAAGGCCAAACGGGACAAGGGTGAAATGGACAAAAGCCGACCCTGCTAAAATTGTCACTAATGTAATCACAAACTGCTATGGAGAAGTGGAGTACTGTCTATCCACAACACCATGCCCAGAAATTTTGCTGTCTAAATTTCTAATTATTACGCAAGCCATCGAGAAATCATTGACACGCAAAACACGGGAGCCAAGAAAAGTTAAGACAGCGTGGTTTGATGACAATTGTGCCCAGTCATTAAAAAGGTTAAAAATTTCGCTGGATGCCAAACCAAGAGACCCTTGCAAGATAAGGGATGAGCGTTATAACTACAAAACTGCACTAGCCACTCGGAAGAGAGAACTACAGGACGAGGCATGGGCTAAATTAGATCAGGCTGCAGAAACAAAAGATCATAAACTTTTCTGGGACACTGTAAACAGCCCGTTCTTATAGAACGACAACATTCCCGAACTCACCTCGCATGTCAGTTGTCAAGCCTGGATTGTACACTTCACTGGGATTTTTAACTCTGATTGTATCTTTGATTCTATTTCGACACCAGATCTTAATGTTTTAACTGTAATGCCAATCTGTTTTAAATGGGAGAAATTATTGTTTTCAGTATCTTTAAATGAGGTGCGGGATGCTATTGAGAAAAGCAAGGGGGGGAAAGCCCCGGGCCCAGATGGGGTCCCTGTGGACTTCTTTAAATTCAAGATTGATTTATGGGCCCCTATTTTAACACGCTACTTTAATGCTGCTATTGAGGACGAGCTACCTACCTCATGGGGTCAATCTATTTTGGTGCCACTTTTTAAAAAAGGTTCAAGGGCTGAAGCACAAAACTATCGCCCAATTTCCCTCTTGGACTCGTCACTAAAAATACTGAGTCGCGTGCTTCTGGGAAGACTAGAGTCCTGGGTCGAGGACAAAAATGTCCTGTCACCAATTCAGTACGGGTTCCGTAGGGGCATAGGAACCATGGAGCAGTGTGTGAACCTTGAGCTTATCATCGGCAAGTACACAAAAGCCAAGGAAGGGAATTTGTTCATGTGCTTTGCCGATCTAAGCTCAGCGTTCGATCTAGTGGAACACACACTGCTCTGGCCAACATTACTTGCTATGGGCGCACCCCCTGAAATTATTCATTTGTTGGCCGGAATGTACAGCAGCTTATCAAGTAAAGTTAGATTTGGACCGAATGGAGAATGCACCCCCTTTTTTAAAATTGGCCGAGGGATTAGGCAAGGGTGTGTTCTCGCCCCCTTGCTGTTCTCCCTTTTTATAAACCAGGTCGACCAGTCCCTACAAGAGTCTTTTGCTGACGCCCCTATGATAAATGGTAAACAAATACCCGTCCTTTTATACGCGGACGACGCGGTCCTGATTTCCAGGACCGCGAATGGGCTCCAAAAGCTAATTGACAAATTCAATATTTTTATTAAGGGCAGAAAGCTTAAAATTAACAAGGGTAAGACTATGACCATGACCTGTGGAAAGAAATTAAAGAAAAGTAAGTCATTCTTCCTTGATGGGGATAAACTTGAGTCCGTGCAACACTTCTGTTATTTAGGCATCACTTTCTCAGGGGATGGGAGATGGGTAAACGAGCAATCCTGTGTAGGCATGAAGATGACTAGAAATACAAACTGTATCTTCAGATTCGCTTCCAAATTGGGGGGGCGTAGAATAAGAGAGATGATCTCCATCTATAATTCCAGGTGCATGTCCTCTGCTCTATATGGAGCAGGGATATGGGGATATAACTCACAGATTGCCCTATCCATTCAGCAGGAAGAAAATAAGTACCTTAAACGCTTATTATGTCTTCCTGCTTCAGCATCTAACGAAATCATCCATAGGGAGCTGGGCATACACCATGCCACAGATTTGATCGCACTACGCCCCCTCTCCCTTTGGCGATCCATTTGGGCTAAAGATGAAACCAAGTTCACTCAGGAAGTAATTTTAGACTGCATTAAATTGGATCAGCACTCCAAAATCCCCTGGCTAAAACACATTTTTCACTGGTATAATTCCCTTTTTGGTCAGGATATTTTCAAAGATATCCCAACAGAATTCGTTTTAACGAAGCGTGACCTTAAAACCACCTATATGGAGCATGCAAAAGGGATTAGAATGAAAGGGTATGCTACACAAAGTACATTTAAATTGTACCTGGAATATAACCTAAACACAGGATTCCCATCTTACCTTACATTTGTCAATATTAATTCCCATTGCTTCGTTCTGGCACGCCTGAGGCTGGGTATAGTCCACCATTTGGTGGCTTTCCCTACTGTAAAAAAGCCCGGGTCTTGCCCGTGCCCATGCAATGGGAAATCTAAACAGAGTACCTGCCACTTTTTACTATTTTGTAATTTTTATACTGGTTTTAGAAAGTTTTATTTAAAGCAATTATTTTTAGAATACAGTACGCGTGATATAAGAGCTGCAATGCAACTGTTGTTTGACCTGTCGTCCCCTAATGTGTGTTACCGTGTAGCCACCTATGTTCTTAAATGCATCGGACACAGGAAATCAATCATTATATGATCTCCGTTGGTAAAGACACCAATTGATCAACTGTGAGCTACTGTCAAACCCCATGCATTTCTCTTATACATGAACCTTGGTTATTATGTTATATTTTGTATCCGGGTATTGATTGTCCACCTGGTTCTGTACCCCTCTGGACTAATGCCTTTTTAAATTCTTGTATATAAATTGCTGCTAAAATACGTAAGAGCTTATATAGACATTGCACTTTAGTCATATCCTTGCATTTTTTGCACATACTACAGCACTTTATGCCCAGCGCAGGCCTCTCTCTGACTTGTACTACCTCACTTGGCATGTTTTGCACTAAACTTCTAAATTGCTGCTAGATACAATGTCAAATTTTTGCATATTTTGCACATACTATTGCACTTTATGCCCAGCATAGGCCTCATGTTTAGTACCATCTCACCTGGCATGCCTTGCACTAAACGTTTAAATTGTTGCTACATATAGTGATTATTTTCTTGTATACATATGTGACATATTGCAGGTTTTAACTTGATTGGCTTGGATTAATGTAATTGTTTTTAGAAAAGTTTCATTATTCTTTTATCTTTTAAAAATGTGACTTCAACTGCATTTATGAATGTTGCTATATGGTTGTACTTGTACAAACCGAATAAAGCATTTTGAAACTGAGTATCACCATGTCCATTTTCATTTGGGGACTGAAGGACCAAGCTCCTCGAAGGATTGTTGCAGAAATAGCCCCTTGTAGGACAAATGGTTTTAGGATTAAGTGGTGCAATGACAATTCAGAGAGGCTGCTTATTAAAATTGTGGCGGCTAGTATACAGGAGCTGCAGAGTTGTTTAGATGTCAACGCAGGCGCCGCATGCATTCTTGCTGGTTTTAAGAAGATTAACGAGTCAACCAAAAAGATACTAACAATAGCTAAGGCCAGTACAAAGAGGGAAAACATAGGGTGGTTTGATGGAGGCTGCACCAAGTCCCTACAAGAATTAAAGAAAGCTCTAACAAGTAACATCAGGGACAAGGGAGCTATTACAGTTCTCAGGGCAAAATATAAAAATCATTTGAAACGTAGGAAGCAAGAGCTACGTGAGGAAGCTTGGGACAATCTTTCTAAGGCGGCAGAGCTTCCCGACAGTAAGCTCTTTTGGGATACCGTGAATAGCCCCTTCCTTAAAAAGGAGGAATACCCTGTTCTAACAGCCCAGGTTAGCGAGGAAAGTTGGGTTTTGCATTTTACTGGCATTTTTAATCCAGGGGGAGATGCCACCATATATCCTGGGCCTGAAGTTTGTAGCCAAAATTTACCCCTAGATATCACAGTTACAGAGGTGGATACGGCCATCTGTAATAGCAAGAGAGGGAAGGCACCGGGGAGAGATGGAGTGCCCGTTGATTTGTATAAGGCTGATATAACGCTATGGGCCCCCTTTCTGACTAAAGTTTTTAACGCGGCAGCGATGGAAAGCATCCCCTCCACTTGGGGTGAGTCTATAATTATTCCCATATATTAGAAGGGAGATAGAAGCGAGGCCAATAATTATCGACCTATCTCCCTTCTAGACTCCTCCCTGAAAATAATGAGTAGGGTACTTTTGGTACGTCTGGAGGAGTGGACCGAGGCCAATGGTATTCTAGCAGATTCCCAGTATGGGTTCCGCAAGGGCCTCGGTACTATTGAACAGTGTATCAATCTGGAACTGATTATAGGCAAATATACACGGGCTAAGCAAGGATCGTTGTTTCTTTGCTTTGCGGATATATCTAGCGCATTTGACCTGGTGGACCATGAGTTATTGTGGTCTACATTATTAGATCTGGGGGCCCCAATTGCTATCATTAATTTTCTGGCCAGATTGTACACCAAATTATCAGCCCGGATTCGATTTGGTCAAGCGGGGGAATGCGCCAATGACATCAAGGTCAAATCAGGTATCAGACAAGGATGTGTTCTTGCCCCACTCCTTTTTTCCCTTTTCATCAATGCCATAGATCTCGAGCTTAAATCTGTTAATTCTGATGCTTCGCTAGTTGAGGGCCACGCGACCCCTGTGCTGCTTTATGCAGACGATACAGTCCTCCTTTCCAGAACCCCTATTGGTCTCCAGAGACTAATGGACAGATTTTCAGATTTTATTAGGGGGAGGAAATTAAGGATTAACAATTCTAAAACATTCATTATGGCGTGTGGGAAAAAGGTTAGGAAATTACGAACATTTCAGATTGAAGACCAGAAAATCCAAGTGGTCGATAAATTTTGCTATCTTGGCATCACTTTCCATAGTAATGGCACGTGGGCACAGGAAATATCTAATGACAAGGCCAAGATGGGCAAAAGTGCTTTTGGTGTTTTTAAATTTGCCTCCAAATTAGGAAGTAGACGTATAATTGATATGCTGCACGTCTATCGCCACAGATGTGCCCCAGTTGCACTATATGGCTCAGGCTTATGGGGTCATTGCCGTCACGGGGATCTACAAGTGGAGGAAAATAGGTTCCTAAAAAGACTTCTTTGTCTTCCAACATCTGCCCCCACAGGGTCACCAGGAAGTTGGGTTGGCCTTCTTGACGGACCTTATTGGTTTAAGACCACTAATGGCCTGGAGATCGATTTGGGCTAAGGAAGAAACTGGCTTCACCAGGAAAATTATTAATGATTGCCTACGCCTAGATAATTGTAACTTGATCCCAAGGCTTAATTATGTTATAACTTCATTCAGAGACATATTTGACCTGAATGTCTCTGCAGACCCCGCTAGTGCTACTGATATCTCTAAAAAGGAACTTAAAAATACCTATCTGGGGGTTAAAGCTAAATTGCGTGGTGATGTCACCAGTCAGCTCACCACCCACCAATTTTACTATTCTAACAATCTGAATAGCTCTGGCTTTTCTAAATATCTGAAGATGCTTACTAAGCAATCCCACCAGTATGTCCTTACCAGGTTAAGACTTGGCATTGTACATAACTTGGTGGCTTTCCCATCGATAAAAAAGCACCCATCTATTCGCTGCCCATGTGATGGAATTTCGAAGCAGAGCACAGAGCACTTTTTACTTATTTGTCCATTGTACCTGTACCTCCGTATTGTCTATCTTAAGCCGCTTTTTAAAAAATATTCTGTGTCCAATACCAAATCTGCTATGAGGCTTTTATTTGCACTTGACCATCCAGATGTGTGTTTTTTCACTGCTGTTTTTATTCTGAAATCTGTGTCCGCCAGGAAAAGTATGGTCCTTATAACCAATTAAGTAACTGATAAGACCTGATTTTTTTACGTATTAACTTGTGTCTCCTTCCGCTAATGATTGCAAATATTTTATATTGTAAATGATTTGTAATGTTGTGATGTATTTTATTTGCTTTTATGATTGTTTTTTTTAATGATCGAATAAAGCTTTGGAAATTGAAATTGAGTGCCACACTTGTTTTGAAATTTTTGTGAGGACTCATCAAACACTGCTAAAGTTATTGATAAACCAAATTTAGAACTAAATTAGAACTACCTCCTGTCAACTATCGGCAAGTAAGTTATATATATATATATATATATATATATATATATATATATATATATATATATATATATATATATATATATATAAATAAATAAATGTGTTAGCAATGGTGGAGCGGGAAGGTGAGCATGGCCAATGTTGTATCCAAAACTAGTCATGGTGGATGTTCATGCAATGGAATAAACTCTTTATTCAAAAAGAATACTGTTGTCCGCACCCTGTCCGGAAGGATTATTTGAGAGACGGGAGTTGATATAGTGGCACAGAAATGGCTGTTTCCGCTTCACAGCCCCCCTACCAGGTTAGCAATTGTCAGCATCTGCCCAAAATTGGAAGCCCTTCGGAGAAGTAATCGCTACTCCTCCCGACCCGCTCCCACAAAGAGACTGGAGAGTACACAGCGAAGAGTCGAAGGACCAGGGCCGGGCAACCTGAACACTGTGGGTAAGCGAAGGAAGAGCAGGTAGGTGGTTCCTTAAGCTCAGTGGGCCCAGTGAGAGGGCATTAACTCGCACTGAGAAGGAAATAAACAGTGCAGAATGTCCACCAGCATGCTGCGTGAGAGGAAAGCAGCTGCTCACAAATTATTTGACAATGTACGGGTGAGTGGCGGAGGAAGTAGACCACATACAGCGGCAGCAGTCTCAAGTGAAGACAATGTGAAAATCAAATTGAGGCAATTGGAGAAATGAATGAAAAGTGATCAGGAAAAATGGTGGGAGTTTAAATTATTAACAAAGTACCTAGAAGTAGGTCACATTCCACGTGGCCTCAGAATTTTGTGGGGCCAAGCTTTGAAAACCTCAATCCCCAAATGTTGAAGGAATGGGCCGGTAGAAACATGAAAGCGTCCACTTATCTTGTGAAAATTCTAGTGAAATATGCTGAAATAGATAGGAGTGCACTACAAACCCAAATTAATCAGCTAAATGAGGAATTTGGTACATATGAGGAGCATGATATGAAAAAAAAAACGGGATGAATTATCATCTCACGTCAAAAAACATGAAAATACGATCAAGAATAGAAAAGTGCAAAAATGTCATTGGGATAGAGTGGATTACGAGCAATGTCAAATCTTTACATTTGCCAGGCGCGTTGATAATTTGAAGAGACTAAGATTAGCTGATGGCAATACGGAGCACCAAGAGAAAAAACGAACCGAGACAGGTACAGAACTGAGTTACGAATTTGAGAAGGATTCTGAGAGAGGAAGGGAAGCAACTGGTGCGGCGAGTGGATTCAGCAAACCATCCATATTTGAGGAACTGGAATTTGTACGCATAGACAGACGCACTACGCTCAGACCGAGGGGGCAAAGATAAAGGCCCGACAAAGGTTTAACCAAACACGGTGAGAGGGTAGGAAATGCAGCAGGGGGAATACAGCAAAAATGGAGACGAAAATAAACATTAATGCATCTATGAGGGTGGACATTTACAAGTACATTCGCAATCTGAAATTGGCTAAATACCATCGGAAGAAAAGTCAAACGTAAGGTGATAAATACACCAGAAACTGCCAGCGATCAGGAAAATTTTCATATCTCTGATTTGAAGTTAATACAAGAACTCAAAGAGCTAGAGAATGAAACTATGGTTCTCAGTGAACCCATTTCTGAACAAGAAATCTTTGATACTACGGGCTTGGTTGTATACGAGGGATGCAGATACCACATTTAGGCGTACTTTGACCTTCATACCTATGTCAGCTAAAGATTCTTTTGATGTATTCAATGACAGAATCGTGGCAATCTGAAAAACTCAATACAGACATTAAGGTCAAAAGCAAGAAACATAATTTTATAGAAAGTAAGTATCATTACTTGATCAAGAAATTGCAAATACAGAAACAGGTTGTGATCAGCAACTCCGAGAAAGACGGCAACATCGTACTCTGGCCTTTGGAGGGAAACAAAGCTGAGACATATAAGTAATTGAGTGATGTGGAATGCTATACCAGAAGTATTTGGGAAGAGATACGACAGGTGAAAAATAAATACCTACCAGACTTGACAGAATGGAGAAATATTGATTTACTCAATCAGGAAGAATATATGTTTATGTGAACGATCATCCTGAAATGCCAATCCTATATTTAATCCCAAAGACAGTTTTAACCACCATGGAGGCATATAATATGTGCCAATGAAAGTTTATTTGAGAACACATCAAGGTACATTGATTTTTTCCTACAAGAATATGTGCAAAGCCTTCTGTCCTTTACAAAAGACACTGGGGATTTTCTCAAAAAGATAAATGATATCCAGTGGCAGAAAGATCTTCTCCTGATGTCTTTAGATGTGACTGCATTATAAACTCGTACCAAACTTAGTGATGGACTCCATGAAAGTCAACATTTTTTGAGGAGCAGACCGGTTACGCTACATTCATACCAAAATGTTATTATGTATGACAAAGTAATGTTTTGAAAAAAATATTTTCATTTTTAACGAGGACATTTGTCAACAACTGTGTAGTACGGTGATGGGCACTTGCTTCGCACCCAGCTAGGCGTGCTTGCACATGGGCTGCTGGGAGGAGGAGGTGATCATCAACACCAATGGCAATGTGTGGGGTGAACATGTTATCAGTTGGCTGCGCTTTATTGAGGACATATTTGTAGTGCGAAAGGGCACAAGAGATTCAACTGAAGAAATTGTAGAGGAAATCAACTGTAACAGTATTAATCTACATCTCACAGCACATATCAGTGAATCACCAGTAAGCATCTTAGATCTACAAGTTAACATTAAGAATGACAAAATTGAGACAAAGTTGTTTAGAAAAGGTACTGCGGGTAACTCTACCTTACACTCTTACAGTTCGCACCCTAATCATTTCAAAGAAAGCATCCCCTATGAAGAGAGGCTCAGGCTTAAGAGGAATTGCAGTTGCCCCAAGATTTGGAGATGTGTGAGGAGGAATCAGTCACTAGATTCCTGGAGAGGGGGGTATGAACAAGAAACCTTGGAAAAACTGTAGCAAGGGTCAATGCGAGAGGTAGGGAGTCCATACTATTCACAAAGAAGAAAAGTGAGGAAAGCAAACATTTTATTACAAGAAAAAGTTAGGGCAATCATAAATAGACATTGACATATATTTCTTAAAGATTCTGTCTTAGGACCACAACTCAATTGATCTCCTGTTATCACATATAGGTGTTCCACTACGAGTGATGCATTTGTTAAAAGCTGCCCTGAGGTAATTGAACAGAAGAGTTGGCTCCAACAGAAATGGGGCTTCCATAAATGCAATAAATGCAGGGTGTGCAGTGTCAGGGTCAACACAACAGAATATCTATTCCAATTTGAGAAGAGATCAATCAAAATGAGCAAATCTTTTAATTGCAAGAGAGAGTGTCCCATTTACAAGCTGAGCTGTGACTGTGGACTCAGATATGTAGGTAGTACAGTTCTGCAAGTTCATAAAAGAATCTTGCAACAAAAGAGGGCTTTGAGAAATAAGTACCACACGTACCTGATAGCAATACACATGATGGAGTGCCACAATAATGACATTTAATGTATGCACTATTATGCGAAAAGCTCTATATCCCAAAATTTGAGAGGGGGCAACCAGGAGCGGTTACTCAGGCAAATTGAATCGAAGTACATTGTTAATTCGGAGTTTAAAGCACCCAATAGGTTGAATTTGTGGGAAGAATTATACACCTTTTTTTAGTGGTCGAGCTGCCAATTCCTCCATGTTTGTATTAATGTTTATAGTAGTCACATGTGACAGAATGAGCAGTAGTAATGAAATCTGATTTTGACAGGGTTCTGTTATTGGGTTTCCTTATAGTTTTGTTAAAAGTAGACATTAGGGAATTTGGTGTGCCTGCTAAAAAATTGTGTGTACCAATAATTTGTATACCCACATGGTCATAATTCTGTTTAATTAATTTGCTGAGCAGTGAAGATTATCAGGAAAAATACTGAATCTGAATTTCAAATTGAGTACGGCTTGCGCTTCACAATGTGATTAATCATTAATGTAAGTACCTTATTTTATTCAATGTAGCTTTTGCGGGCCCACATGGGCTTAATATCAACATATGCATAAAATGCGGATGAACAATATTAGTTCAGTTCGCCAAGTTGTAATTTAGGCGATAGGCGCACGTTAGAATTATAGAAGGAACACTGGACAGCATCTATGAGAGAGACTGCGGATCAAATTCTAGGTGGATACAGCGACCTACAAACGAAGAGAAACATGACATTTATTTTACACCTGAACAATCTCAATGTCGATATAATATATTGAAGCATTTATATTGTGATTGATAGCAATGGTGATAATTTAAGAAAATAACTTTTCTTTTTGTAATGTATTTGTGCATAGAGTCTTTGTTTCCATTTGGAATTGTCACATGACACTATTTAAATGTGTTAGCAATGGCGCAATGCATAAGTGAGCAAGACCAATGTAGTGGTCGAAACCCATCATGGTGGATATTCGTGCAATAATAATAATAATAATAAAGTAGTTTGTAAAGCGCTTGGTGACGCCATCTCGGCGTGTCCCCGTGCTATGGAGAAAGAGCAGCAAGCAACAAACACGGCACCAACCCATACGCCACAGGGCTTTATGAGCTGTATAGGTGGGTTTTTAAGAGACTTCTGAACTTGAGCTCAGATTTTTCCATTCTGAGGCAAATCGGAAGTTTGTTCCAATTTTGAGCTGCTGAGACTCTAAAGGGTTTACCCCCAAATTTGGCTTTTTAAAATAAATTCTTTATTCAAAAGGAATACTGGTGTCTGCGCCAGGTTCGAAAGGATTAATGTGCATGTGTGTGTGTGCGTGGGTGTGTCTGTGTGTGTGTGTGTATTTGAACAAAGGTAAATGGAGACGGTAAACGGACAGCGGTAAGCGAGTAATGCAGATTTGTATCCTCATCATTAAAGTGTCTGATAAAGATAGCTGCATAGTCATTCAGTATTGATCTAAATATATATTAGAGGCTGAAAGACAACAAAAAAATGACCAACATTATATAAGAGAATACAATTGGTAATGTTGCTACTGAGTATAATCAAAGACTTATTCAATGGAGGGACATAGATGACTTTAGATAGGGGCGTGGCTATGCAAGTAATGGAGTCAGACGTGCTCAGTTAGAGCTCCGTCGCTGGCACCCCTTTCCTTGCCACAAATATCCGGCATAGCAGGCTTTCGGGGCTGGAAAACTGGCGACAATCCAAGAAGTTCCTGGCCGTTGCGGATGCTGGGGCTCGCAGCCAGAGCCAAACAACAACAGAGGCGCAGTGGGGAAGTGCAGGATGCCCGGGGAGGTTGGAACGACAGGCCGAGGATCTGACTTGCCCGGTAGACCACAGTACGCAGTGACAGGAGGTGCACCCCATTGTCGGACTTATGCTAGATGCTGGCGGGGCCTGAGGAGGGCTGGAAAGGCACAGCATTACAGAGATATTGTCAGCGGGAAGACCGGGGCACAGCTAGAGAGCAGTAAAAGAAATAATTTGAGTGCAAGCCCCAACACGCGCACAGGCGACTCAGAATCCGGTGCTAATGTAACAAAGCCAGCCCAGATCCAGACGTACACTGGGGGTGTGGCCGGAGGCATAACAAGACCAGGTGTGTCCCCGTTAACAACAGAGCGCTGTAGAGGAATACCAGATGCTCAAAACCTGAAAAGGCACTGAAGCATGTACAAGGGATAAAATGGTAGGAAAGTAACCTGTGGCCCAGCGGTGAGACCTGGGGCACGTCCAGACCCTAGAAATGCACAGGCCGGCATCTGAGACCTAGCAAAAACCAGTTAATAGCTGAGCTGCATGAGAAGGAACTCTGAAAATGGCGTGCAGCTGAGATCCTGTACAAACAAGTAATAAGAGCCCTGGGCATATTGCAGAAGTGGTATAACCTGGAGCCTGGTGGGGCCAGCTGATGCATATTTGGATTTCAGATACTGTGCCCGTGGGTTGACGACCTGATTCCCTGGGGTGAGTCAGGTGCCCTGTGATGCCCTCTGCGCGGATTGACATTGAGGGGCTGTGTAGACAGTTGATGCTCTGAAAACACAACATTGTGCCAAGGTGAATACTATAGTGCATCAGCTGATTCTCACTCCCTCCCCTTCTCTTGACCTAGCGGGCCAGGCAGTGGTCTCCCTTGACCCACGTAGTACTGCCAGTTTGAGAAGAAAGCTCTAATACTCCACCTTGGTTTCATGTCACTCAGCGGCAGACCGAAGACCGGTGCCGGCGGCATGCCGACCAAGCCCCCCCGACCGACGCCTAATCAGACAAAATGCCCAGTGAGGAATCGTCTGACCCGACATCCAGCAAATTAGATGCTGTGCTGGCTGCGGTGGAAAAGTTAGGCGAAAATATGAACCAGACCTGCAATTCACTCGAAAGCAAGATAGACAAGGTGGCCATTAACCTGAATCTCCTTCATGCGAACCATTGCAAACTAACAGATAGAGCATCTGCAATGGAGGTTACCATAACGGAGATCTCTCCACAGATAATGGCAGCGGAAAAGCACATTAAAGACCTTATGACCCGGGTGGAGTTCCTTGAATATAGAATTGCCAATGACGAAGGAAGATCGAGGCTCAATAATGTACGTGCAGGAGGCCCGCCGAAGGGCACGGAAGGCAGAGACGCAGCAGCCTATATCGAATCCTGCTTGCGTGATCTGCTCCCGGAGGGGACGCTCTCTCCCCACTTTGTCATTGAGCAAGCACACAAAGTGCCGGCTAGGCCTCCAACTCCGGGTTCTAATCCTAGACCGTTCCTGATAGGATTGCTGAACTACAGGGATAGAGACGCTATTCTCCAGGAAACTAGGAAACTGCAGGACGTTCATGTAGACACTCATAAAATCATGTTCTTGCCAGACTTCACGATGTTGGTGCCGAGACAGAGATACTCTTACATGGCAGTGAAGAGGAGACTCCGGCAGCAAGATCTCAAATATTACCTGTTGTTTCCAGCTCGCTTGAGGGTGGTGGCAAGTGGAAAGACTCACTTCTTTGACACTCAGGATGCGGCCGGGAATGGTTGGACACTCAGTTCTGCGAGGGACGCTGCTTCGACGACAAGAGCAAACAACACGAACACCAAAGGCCCTCTTGGATACCGTAGGAGGGGGAAGAGATGCAAAACAACTCGAACATCTCAATACCTAGGACCTAACCCAGAGCAGATGTTGCAGACCAAAGCAACGCCCTCCAGGCGTCAGCGGAAATTGGAGTAACACAAGGGGAAACATCTTCTGTATCCAGCCGGCAGGGACAAGAAAGCGAAGGGGAACTTTTAGATGAGGCTCTGACCTCGCAGGAATCTGATGAACTGCCGGTGGTCACTCCCCCGACTGCAGATGACATTGCTTAGCCCATGGCACAGAACTCTAGATAAGCATCGAACAGAACATATTTCTGCCTACGCAAGTATTATAAGACCCCACTATTGTTATGCTATAATGTCAATCTGCTGTAATGCACATGTATGTTTATATAGAATATGATTATTGGATGTGGGAGGTGAAGCTTGAGGAAGAGCGGACACATGCCATATGTTATACGACCTCCCTGATGCCACCGCCCTATGCTTATTGCTATAAGCCCCTGAATCATGCCTTCTCTTTTGGGGGAAGCGGAGCCACCACCGTAAAGCACTCATTGTATCGCAAACACACTCCACTTGCACGAGAACACCCATTGTCATTGACCAAATGTTGTTATCATTTGTTGTTTGGATGATTGCATGTAGCAGTTTTGCCCTTTTGGTATTACCAGCTTTAGTTTATAGTAATGTTGCCATAAGTCAAGCGCTGGGTCGAAACACACCAAGTAGTGGATATACAGCCACTCGCCAGCAGTTCTGATTTCAGATATGTGTCATGTTGCTTTCTACAGTTATTAGGCCACTTATGGCATACATGCCGGTTCCTGAAAAGGCACCATGGCACCTGTTATAATATGTACATGGAATGTGAGAGGCATTTACAGCCCGTCCCGTAGATATCTTATTAACTTGTATCTTAAAAGGCACCACGTACAAATTGCTCTTCAACAAGAGACGCACTTGCCAGAGTCTGAAGTGAAACAATTGCAGAGAAGATGGAGAGGACAGTTACATGCCAAAGGCTACTCAGCATATGCTAGGGGAGCTTTAATTTGGGTTAGACCAGGTGCCCTATTTTGCATAGAAGATTCGCTCATTGACACAGAGGGCCGTTATGTCTTTGTAAAGGGGAAACTAGATGGCCAGCCCATAGTCATTGCGTCCATATACGCACCGAACACTGACCAGGCTACATTTCTAGAGGCAATGTCAAGTAAATGATCCACCTGGCATGGGGTCCCGATGATAATAGGGTGGGACTACATTAGTGTTCTCGATGTCTCCCTGGACCGTTCCTTTCCTCCTCTTCCTGGGGCCGCCACACATACTGCCATGAAGGCGCTAAATAACTGGGCTACACAATGGCATTTAATAGACGCATGGAGACATAGAAACCCACATGAAAGGGTGTATTCATTGTACTCCGGAGGACATGGATTACATGTTCGCCTTGACCGAATAATGAGACCTGATGACCTTTTAACACTGTCGCTGGCCCACAATATCTTGGGAGAACTCACTCGGACCATAATCCACATATGTTACAGCTAGATTGGACCCGTAACATACCACCGGTTCCGAGATGGCGCCTACAACCCCACACGTTTTTATACTGGCTTTCTGGGAGTAATTGGAGACAGACGCAGCGCAATATTTTGAGGACAATGCCTCGTCACCATTGATAGAATGGGACGTTTTTAAGGTAGTTATTAGAGGACACTGCCTCCGCACACAGGCTGGCATGCGCAAACAGTTAGAGACAGACCTACTGCATGAGAAAGTAAATTGATGTCCCATGAAAGAGAGGCGCTTGCGGGCCCACATAATAGGTTAACTCACAGCATGCCCAATTACAAGGACGGCTCGGCTGCCTTAATTATGCAACACACTTAGCACGTACGCATCACTCAGGTGACAAGGCCGGTAAGATCTTAACTTGGCTGATCCATCAACATGACATTGCATCGCCCATTACCTCTCTCCAATCTATTCAGGGTACTATAGTATACTCACAGCAGGACATACATCTGGAGTTTACAACTCATTATACTACACTAAACAAGTCCCATACCCTATCCAGCATGATTGATATTTGCTGGTAATTAGAAGACACCGCCCTGCCACAGATCACGTCTGAGCAAAAACTTGAGCTAGATGACACCATTTTATTCGATGAAATCAGGGCAAGCATGAGTTCATTGGCAAACGGCAAAACTCCGGGCCGGGATGGCCTGCTGGCAGAGTTTTACAAAGCCTACGTGGAGGTGCTGGCACCTCAACTCAAGAAGGTCTATGAGACCACAATAGAGACCTCTACCTTATCTTATACGCAGAATGAAGAGTTGCTGGTCTCTCTCCCTAAGCCCGGAATGGACCTGGAAGTGCTGGGCTTATACAGACCACTGGCGCTTCGTAACACAGACTTGAAGGTCTTAGAATGGCCCCACTTGTATGGAATTTAAGGCACGAGGACCAGGCTGGGTTTGTCCCCATGAGAAGTACTGCACTTAACATAAGAAGGCTTTTTTAGGGTTCATCATTATGCAGCAGACATTTGGCCTGGATCGGGCTGCCGGGTATTAGACCTGGAGAAGGCCTTTGACTCCTTGGAGTGGCCATACCTCTTTGAGATACTGCAAAGATATGGACTGGGTGACGTATTTCTACAAATGGTGCAGTTACTATATAAACGCCACTCTGTTGGAGTCCAGACGGGCTAACTCATATCAGATGAACAGAGATACCAGACAAGGTTGCCCTCTATCCGCTCTCCTCTTCTCTCTCACCATGGAACCACTGGCAGCTAGACTCCGCAGGGAGGGAACAGATTGGGGCATCCTTCTCGGAGACGGCTTGAATATTGTTTCATTGTATGCAGACTATTTGCTTCTGTACCTAAGAGACCTACATGATATACTTATTACCATAGCAGATACACTTCAAGACTTTGAAAAGGTATTGAGCCTCCGGGTAAATTGGACAAAATCGGGCCTGTGTCCATTTTGCGGCCGCACTGCCACAATAGATGAGCGTATGAATAATTCTTCTCTCTGTTGTTACCCGTCAACTTTCCGATACCAGGGCATCTTTATATATAGGAACCCCACTGATGTGCTAGAGGGAAACCTGCTCAGGGCTGTGTCCGCAGTCAGAGCTCAGATTCAGTTCTGGAAGTCACTTCCTATGATTGTGATGGGAAGAATCACACTGACCAAGTGATAATACTACCAAAATTATGGTATTATTGTCCGAACCTCCCAGTCAATGTTCCAACCAGAATCTTTCGTGATCTCGAACAATTGATTCAGGACCTCATCTGGAACAAGGGCCAGCCCCGTATTGCATTATGGGAACTGTATGCCCCTACTAGTGAAGGAAGCTTGGCGGGTCCCAATATGGAATTGTACTATCTAGCGGCGCAATTGCAATGGATGATGAGATGGTTTGCAGGTAAGGGCTTAGAGGACACGGCTACCGTGCAACCGCCCTGGTTCCAATCCCAAATATATCACTATAGCGTGATCACTGCGCCTGTCGCAAACCTGCCTGGCCCTAGCACACAGTTGCTAGAGGAGAAGCTTATATCTTACTAAGGGATGCCTAGGGGCAATACGGGCACCTCTAATAGGGTGCTCACACACTGACATGAAGCGGAATTGTATACATTGGGCATTCTCTATGCAGAGGGCACGTGGATACTATTGAGACTCTGGCAGAGGATTACGACATACCCGCAGGTCAATTCCTACTACATAATTAAATGACAAGTTCCCTCTCCATTGCATGGGGCGATATCACCATCTCCTGAAGCAATACTTACATGTTATGGGCAATGGTTCACACATCGTACATTGGCTAGTTGAGGCGCTACTTACCCCCACAATGAAACCCATGACGGCCCTTCGATTGCGGTGGGAAGCAGACATGGGACAACAATGGACACACCATGAGACACATTGCTAGCCAATCCCACTAACATCCAGAGAAATTCTAAGTTTAAGCTGATACAGACATAAAACGGAACGAACAAACCTCTCCCCAAACAAATTAAAACAAATGCTCCATATCAACACTTCGGCATGCCTGCGCTGTCTACAAACAGATGCAGACTTCGTTCATATGATCTGGTCTTGCGCCTCCCTACATACTTATTGGCAAGAAATCACTGCAGCGCTTGCAATATGTGCTAGCGGACCAATAACACGCACATGGGAGGCATGCATATTAGGCCTCTATCACCGATCAAAGAAGAATAGGGTCACGTCCAGATTTATTGATTTAAGCTTGATTGTGGCGCAGAGGCTGATAACTAAAAGATTGAAGCATGCTGGCCCCTCTGTTGACTCTTGTACACAACAGTGGTCCCCGTAAAAAGGGAAATATACAAACAATAAATATAGACTCAATCGTTACTATAATAAGTGGACTTGTGCAGCCGGACAGAGGTCTGATATTTACTTAGTAGGCAATGAAGACATTTTGCAAAATACAAAAAATGGGGCACAAGCCTGTGCCCTACTTAACGAATAGAATACAAAACAAGGGGAAAAAAATGGGAAACAAGGGGGCTCAGGCAAAGCTTTTCGGTTTGTTGCACACAGGGAATAAACAGTGACAAAAAGAACAAACAGCATAATACACCTTTACAGTTAAGTGAACATAAGTTTTAGGTGTATAAGGTGTTTTACAGTGTCGACGGCGTTTCAATCCAGCGAACAGATAAGCAGATCATCATCAGGACATGGAATACATGCCTATTAGTTTTAGAGCCTCGTAAGCCTGAGGAAGAAGTATTGGGAGGGAAAATACAGAGACGCACACATTTGGATGTTCAATATGTACAAGAAGTAATTGGTGACAACGCTGCATGCAACTCAGGGAGGAGGACATGCAAGGATATGTGTAGTTCACATTGGGAGAAGGCCTACGTGGAGTGGGATGTACTGGGGTCGGTGCTGGGGACAATTTGTGTGAATTAAGGAGATGTACCGGATTGCGAGCGTATACTTGCACATTGTAGGGCAAGCGCTAGTATCTAGATGGACAGTTGGAACATCTTGAGTGTTGTTATTAGACGCAAGGCGTGACCCGGAGGGTCAGGGGAATTAAAGGCCCACACAGCATACATATGGAAAGAATGGACAATGCAGGTGACAGCAGATTAGTAAAAGATAATTGTGCGCGTAAAAGGTGTCGAGTAGGTCTATTCAGCTGACAGTCAGGGTGCCAACCGGGAGAGTGACCGTGTGCCGCTCACGGCAGTGACATTAAATCTGGTTGGTCAGATTACAATCCTAATATCCTACCCGATGGGTTTACACAAAATTAGCTGCAATGACATGTAGTGTAGTTCCTATTTTCCCAATAGGCTCTGCGCATTGGAATAACATAAACAGCAGTGTAGACGTAGGACTGAGGTCATCTAGGTCTCTACTGACTATGTTAAACTTAATTTAGGTTTGCGCCAGCTAGCTCAGAGGTCACTGGAAACTTCCTTGAATGAATAGGGATGGATGAACTTCCCTGGCTCAGACAAGAAGGGATTCAGTTTCCGACAACCGCATAAACATGACAACTTTGCTCCCTCAGAATAGGAGTTTATCTCTAGAGTCGTGTGAAAACAATAGACAGCTATTTCACTCAGTCAGCAGTGCATACTTAGCTTCACCAGAATGCAGAGAAAATAGAGAGACAGGTGTTTTCAATAAAAGGTGTTATTTATTGAGCAGTCTTCTTCCTCATGCAAGAGAAATGAATTGCCACAATTGCAATACTTAAAGTAAAGTAAAGTGCGTACAGTAAAAGCAGTATTAGGAAATAATACTGTAAAAGCATTGATATGGTTTCTTAGCCATATGATACTTTAAAATGGATAAAATATATACATACACAAATACATTGACTAACGTACTCAACTGGTGCTTCTAACTAAGCCTACCCCGGTGTACCTGACCTAAGCCTAATACATGGAAAGGAATAAGTAAGTAGCAGTTTAAGTTAAGTTGGTTAAGATAGTTTTGCCAAGAATCTGCATCAAGAATTCTCTTAAGGGTTTAGTCAGCTCCGTACCTTGGTAATAGAATGTGGGAGGTCTGGTATCTCTTTCCTCAGGACTCGATCTCCCAGCCAATCGCAAGAGTAGGCTGGAAACACCGGAGCTGGATATTCTCGGCTGGAGAAAAAGACAGCGTCTCTCTCAGTGAGTCAAACGGGAGGGGCGGCTTCCGTGGGCTCTTCATTCAGCTGGGCTCTCGGGCAAGTAGATGGTCGCTCTGCTCCAAACCACCGTGTGTTTGCTTAAGGCAACTGTTGGTATTTTATACCTGGAAGGTGCCGGGTTTGACGTAAGGTTGGACATAAGACATCACTAAGAACTAACAGTTCTTTCTGGACTTCAGGAGTTCTTGTTCAAATCAAAACAAAAGCAGGGGGGATTTTCCCGGGCTGCTGGAGGCTTGGTTTGTTTAAAGAACGCGTTGTGCTTTCTAGTAGTCGATGGGAGTAGCCGTGTTGTGCTTTGGACTGCATGGGCTATTACTGAATATGGATCTGATTCTTATGCCTTTATCAGGATATTATTGATTATAACCTCACAAGGGCATAAATCGGGAATATTGAATTAGGGTCCTAGATATAAACACGACACCCACTCCACGGATTGATGTCTATCATTACTAAAACTAAGCAATAGTAAACATTCAACGATGCATGTGTGTTTTCCGACCCACCCCAAAATACATATTTCGCATTTGAAATGGTATAAGGTAAATACACGAAAATCAGTGTTGGTACTGTACGCTTTTCAAGCAGTGTCATCAATCAGATAAATGCATATATATCAGCTGAATGAATTGCGAAAATTACACATGAAATGGCTCTGAATACAGAAAAGAATGTCGAGACCATTCCATCACATATTTATACTAATTGCAGTATATGTGCTAGAGGCTGAGGTAAAATATTGTCTCTAGTATCCTAAAATAGAAGCTCTGTTCTCTAAGAATAGTTCTACTTTAAGCAGAGTACCATGTGCCAAAAAAAGGTAAATATTTTGGAAACTGAACAAAAATAATTTCGCTTTCAGGGGAAAAAATAGTTCCAAATAATTTCTGTAGTTTTGTTTTTCAAAACTGAAGGCCGAATTCATAGTTCAGGGAACGCTGTGTGCTCATTGTTTTTTAAGAGTTATTCTCGTTGACTGGAGAGAACATTATTTCAGACAGACCTGCAAAAAATTGGTCTACAACGTCAGGTGAAAGTTCGACCAAGTTTGAAAATACTGCAACTGTGCAGTTCTCTGCGTGATTGCTATCATCAATGGTTGGATCAGCAATGCTCACAGAAGGCTGTACCTGTTTGGTGCTGCTTTCCTCTCGTACCTCACTGCCACCTAATCGTAGTGGTGAAGTCTCAACGAATGCCGTCATCCGAATCGGTAGCCGCTGGGGACAACACGATGCATGAGTCGTTGCAGGACCTAGCAAAGTATCGATATCCATTGGTACTGCTGATTGTAGTGTAAGACAGATGTCCAATACGCATTGATGCAATCTTGCCAGATCGGTCTGAATGAAAGAAACCATGTTGTACTCAGATCTCTTAGCCGGGCCAATCCGAGGACCTTAGTGATACGGTCTCGGTATCGTATTGCTAGGATTGTTTCTTCCATCGTTGCTAGAGTCTTGTCTGTGAATCGGCTTGCCATATCGGTGCAGAAGGAGCAAAAATAAAATTCCTGCCAAGAGCCCCAAGATTAAGGGTAGGCCGCCAAAGACAGAATGGACAAAATTCGTGAAGATGCCCAGGACTGTTTCAAAGGGTGCTAACAGTCCCCAAAAAATTGTCTTAAATACATGTGCGATGCCACTGGTATCAGACATGTTTAAGATTTGGCTTAGTATTTCTACGAAATGCACGGGGCAATTTGTCGATAAAAGGGAATGTATCTCTGCTGATGTCCTTGCCACTTGCAGATCATACATTTCTTTTGATGACGTTAAAGGCACAGTTGTCTGTAAAAGAATAGACTTCATTCTGCTTAAAGTATCAATTCGAATAGAAGAGATATTCAAACGAGGCCATAACGCAGCCCTCATATCTGGATTGCTGTGTAGATACAATACTTGCATACAGCAAACTGCCCTGGAAGTTACAGTTGTCAGATAGGCTTTTCCTGGCAGCATGCCACAACAGCTGTGGTCACTTATTAAAACATAACTGCCGTTAGAAAGTGGTCTAAAAAATGGCTCTATCCGTTTTGCAGGCATACCATGCAGGAAACATGAAAGGTTATTTGAAGACCCTTCGCAGGCTCCATGCAAATTAATACCTTGACACAGAAGTGTACCGCTTAGTGATTTTTTAAAAAAATTTACCACTAAGAAATACCTCCCTGTTCCCTTCACTATAACAATCTGTGTGTATAAGGTAAATTCCAGGTTGATTTGATGTATTCTTTACCCAACCTTTCATACTGGCCTTCAGGTATATACTCTTGACAGTGTTTAAACTGGAAAGTTGTTATCAGAATTGTAATCGTTCCCTGTATTATCCATTCAATGACAGGTCTTTCTGACATTGTCAATGGTAATCTCTCGAGTTTTTCAATGCTCAGAATCGTATAATCTGCTCCTTTTTGTGCCAAACTGATTTGTTTATCAGTAAGGTTAAAGATACCGAATAATGACGTTGTGTTGATTAAACGCCTTGGTACGTAGCCTGAACGCAGATTTTGCAACGTTCAACCAAGCTGTACAATAGAACGTAATTGGGACTGACCATGTTGTAACAATAAGTCCTGCTCTATTATATCAAAAGCAGATGATACAATGCGGTCGAGTGAATATATTCTGGAGGACAGAGTCGTTAACCCATTGTCCACAACAGAAAGTGATTTTTCCAAATTTATACGATCAATTTCTCGTATTTTTTCTGCTGTTTCAATTTGCATTACTTTCCATGCTTCGTTATACGCAGCGTATATACCGGCCGCTATGAAACATTTTTGACGCTGTTTGCGTGGTCCCATTATGAAATCACGCAAGTCAGCACCGTCTTTAAGTAAAGTCAAGTGTTGCTTAATTTTAGCCAGTGTGGATTTCTCTAGCCACTCAAGGCAAAGTTTCCCTACACTGTATGTTGTAACTATCCCTGGATGTTGTCTGTGGGAGTATCTAGGGTCTGGTCATTTTGAACCCCTGTGTTTTGTTCAGGAATCTATCTTGACAGTTACTCGTGTCTGTTGGCCAGATCAACCACTTTTTCCAATCAGGATGTGTTCTGTTTTGATGTCAAATATGGGATACGTCTACCTCCACATCTGCAGTGCTGTCACTATCAGTCATGGGTTTCGGAATAGACGGTTTATTTAAGTCTTTTATCTTAGCTAGGCCAAGACAAGTAGTTTGTTGAATTGTGTCATTCAAGAATATCATTTGTTCTGGGATCCTGCAGGCCCTAAATAATGCTTCTAGGCCTTGTACTTGCCAATCTTTGGAACCCCAGATTGTTTTTGTTTCAATGGTGTTTTTCCAAATTTCGAAACCAAATATAGACATTTTGTCATACCATTTTTCAGAATAAATCAGTTTAGTATTTGTCAACATTGTTTTCATTCCTGTTCTACTTAACATTTTAAAATAAAACGTTTCTGGATCACTGTAATTAAACCCTGAGAAGTAATGGAATTTCTCATAAAATGTTTTCGAACTGCCTTTTGGTGGAGTTGGGCAGTGTTCCCACTGGTTATGAGATAAAACATTTCTAGGCTGAGCAGTTTTATGCAAATAGTGATCACCATAATGGTTATAACAGTATAACTCTTCATAATTCGATGAACCCTGTAAGTAATCATCTTCTGTAAATTTTGCTGACATTACTAAATCTGACATCATATTATTAATGTTTTCAAAGTCCCAATCATCAGAGAATGTACTTGGAGTCACAAAGTCACTTAATGAAACCTTGAACTGATGTGGATATTTGAAGAGTTCAACCGGGCCAAAAATGTCATAATCAGTTCTGTCCCATGCTACCCCACCGGGTATTGGATTGGCTGAGATGTTTACTGATGTCAGTTCTCTTTTCTCGATGTGGGAGAATGTGTGAGGCTTTAGGACCAAGTTGATGTTCTGACTTGCTGTGTCCATTGTACTATATTTTCCATCAATGAATTTTCCCAAACATAGAACCATGATGAGCCAAAGCAGGAGAGTAAGTACACCTAACACAATCCAAAATTCAATCCATGGTGAAATCAGACATGTTTCTTTTAGTTGGTGAGAAAGTTCAATTACTTTGTCTTTGAAAGTTTTTGTTGGAGGCTTTTCTTCATGCTCGCTTGGATCTTCAGAGAAGTCGTCGAGATTGATGAAGTAGTCAGATGCAGTTCTGTCAATTGTTGGAATTTTTTCCGGATTTTCATTTGATTTTGCATTTTTCTTTTGTTTCATTAGCATAGTCAGGGGCTACATCATTGTAGACTGGTGTTTCTTCACAAACTGTTGCAATTTGGGTTTCAAGAGGCACTAGTTCCATGGCATTATTGCATAGTCCTTTGTTACTCACTGCAGTTTTATCAAATGTGATTAGTCTCTCGGTATGAGCCTCTTGGATTGTAGCAAATTTCGGTATTCTGCTATTTCTTGGGAGTCCACTTGGCCTACTACTTATTATTGGCCACATGATTGTGGTTTTACCAGGTCGATGGATACAACTCTGTTCTCCTTTTTACCAGCAAGGGGCGGTAGTACAACTGATCTTGTTTCGCTGATAGCTAAGACAGGTACTGCTTTTCTGTAAGAAGACCAAATTCCTTCTTTACCGCGATCTTTTCTCTGACCAGATCCCCAATCTTTGGAATCCAGACAGGTCTTGCTGGGACAGGTGGTTTTTCTTCAGTGGTTGTCGGCTGTTGTTTCAACTTTATGTTATTCAGGTTTTTTCTTGTTTTATTTAAGTCCTGTAAAACAGCCAAACGATCTTTGATATCAAAGGATTTTTCTTCTGCCACTGAAGTGTGACAATCAAGATCCTGAATAAGCATTCTAGTTCCGAACAATAGTTCGTATGGAGTGAGACCTTTTAGAGAGTTTCTTGGCAGATTGTTAAGACTACGTTGGACACTTGTTAAATGTTTGACCCACCCATCACCCGAACCTAATACCCTCGCCGTTATAGATTGCTTTATGTCCCGTTTTTTTCTTTCCACAACCACATTTCTTTCAGGATGGAAGGGAGAAGAGTACAGCAATGCGATGCCCATGCTGTTCACGGCCTCTTTGTAAGCTCGACAGCTAAACGCAGGACCCTGATCGGAATGTAGCATGCCAATTGCGTATGTGCCGATAAAGACTCGCAAATCTTTTATAACAGTTCTGGCGTCAGCCGAGTGCTGGGGCCACATTTTTAAGTGTTTTAAGTCTTTTATTAATTATGGGACGCATTTCTCCGACTGGATTTCTGCGCTATAGATAGTCTCATGCTATCTAATAGTGGTATCTGGGCTACAGGCTGGTCCGGTTCACAACTGCGATCTCTGTTGCAGTCCTTACAATTTTTTTGCAAAATAGTAGTTATCTACGCTCCTTCCCGGCCACCAGTACTCTGATTGCAGTTCCATCAGAGATTTCAGGATCTCTTGGTGCCTCAGACCCAACCCCATATGTGCTTCTTGTAGTAAGAAGATTCTCCGCTTCGTGTTTGGAATTACTCTATCCCCCACTCCAGGGATTCGAGCAAACGGAACGGAGTTTGCATCAATTATGTATGTATTACTGAGTGGATAGTTGAGAGGTAATCCTGCATAATCGCCTTTTAATGAGGCTTTTACTGCCAACATCTTTTCTCCATCTATTTGTTTTTCTGAACGCTTTTCCGTGGCTACGGAAGCCGGTTGAACCGCTTCCGCTGTGGCTGTGTTAGCCAATGAATTCCCTGCAACGTGAACGCCATCACGTCGATGACTCAGTGCGTGTATCACGTGAGTCTTTCGTAGTTCTTTCTTTAAAAGAAATACTTGTTCCCAAAGCGTTTTATGCTGTATTGTGGCACCTGTGTCATCTTTGTAACCGTTTTTGATCCATGTCTGCATGTCACTGTTGTATGATTTGACGCAGAAATACGAATCACAGACTATCAGTGTGGGGAATTCGCGATCGGCATTTTCGAGCGCCATCTTTAAAGTTCTTATTTCAGCTCGCTGAGCTGAACATTTCCTGAGTGATTCAGTTTTGGTAATCATTGGTTTGAATTTACCAGAGCGCCAGCGACTTTTAACAATCGCGCACGCTGCATCGTAGGATTTCTTCTCTACATCGTAGTGTTGTGCGAATCTGTCCATATAGATTACGCAGGTGTATTGTTCTAGAGGCAGAATTTCAGCTGGCAGAGGATATTCTCGTTCATATACTAGATCATCTAGTTTTTTTCAGTTTTGGATCAAAATAGTATTTCACGTCTTCTGTAGCAAAGGAATTTTCCCATTCTATCCATTTTGGATCTAAGACCACTTTAACCAGATTACGAGGACTTGTTAACGCCTCAAGGGCTGGTTCTGATGAGAAAACAGCTATTCTTCTGCCTTGGGCTAGGGCTCTTTCTTTTGCTACAGCAGTTTGAACCGCAGTCAGAATTTTTTCTGCAGAGCTGAATTTCATTTCAGCTTGAGTGTACAAATGTGATTTGTAAGCTATAGGTACCGTTTCTCCCTCATTAGAGGTCAGGTATGTGAATACGTATCTTCCTGGGATGACTCGGATAACAAGATTGCGTATGTTTTCGCGAGTTTGTAATTTTGTTTTAGCTAACATGTCTGTTTGCATTGATCTCAACATCTCTGTGTGTTTCTGAGATCAATTGATTTGTTTGAAATCTGGTCTTATTAATTCATAGAGAGGTTTAACCCTCTCTGCATAATTTAGAATGAAAGTTCTTCCGAAATTCAGGAAACCTAGTATTGATTGTAAATTCTTCAGCTTTTTTGGTGCTTGGAGTACAGCACATTTCTCTAAGAAATTGTCTGCCAGGCTTTTGACTTCACTTGATAATTCATATCCTAAAAATAGGACAGTTAGATGGGCAATTCGTGACTTTTTAAAAATGAATTTGTAACCCTCTGACGCGAACCCGAGTATTATGGTGTTCACCCTTTTTAAGTGAGTCTCCAGGTCATCATCTGTGAGATAGATGTCATCGACATATGATAATGCTTCATCATCATATATTTGTAGTAACTCTGTTACCCTTGCTGAAATAATCCTGGGCCATTCTTGAATCCCTGTGGGAGTCGGCAAAATTGTTTTTGCGATCCAATTATTGAGAAAGCGGTCAAATACCTGCTTTCAGGTGCAATGTTTTGACAGAAGAATCCATTAGAGATATCTAATGTCGTTTTATATTTTTTTGCGCACAGTGTTATTCATTAGTGCTGCCCTATGTGAGTTTTGTACTGCAAATGTTTTACAACAGGAGTTAAGGTGTCTGTAGTCCAAAACTAGACAATATGAATCGTCTGGCTTGGAGACAGGAAACAAAGGATTGTTCATTTGAGAGGTGCATGTTTCGATCACCCCTTGATATTCAAGTTGATCTAAGATCTCCCTGACTTGCTTTTTAGCTTCTTGTTTAACTGGGTACTGCCTTTGTGCAGTGGGCTGATTTTTTAACTGGATTTTGTGGTGAGGAGAGTCCTCATCCCATCCTACATGATTTTTATATAAGGCAGGATCTTGAGCCACTGCCCATTTTCTTGCCAATGTGTATTTTTTATGAATCGGGATATGATTCGAGATGGCAGGCATAATCATTTCTTCGCCATGAGGGCACTCCCTGACAAACTCTGGTGGCCAGTCTTTCTCAGCTAACAGAATGTCATAGCCTTTAGAAAGTTTTTCCCAAAAGAGACCTTTTATTTTCCTAGTTTTATCTCCCTCTATACGTAATGTTATTTCATATAGTTTATGGGGCACACTAACTCGTGTGTCTGCAGTTTCCACCTGAATGTACTCATTCGTGGCCACTGTCTCCAGAAGATTCATCAGGATCCTGCAAGCTATGGTCACTTCTGCTGCGCTGTCTAGCATTGTCTGTGCCCACTCTCCGTTTTTCAGTTGTGTCCTCAGAATTCTCGACATGTTTAATTTTAATACTTGCTACCTTCTTTCTGGGAAATTGTAATTTTTTACTTTGATGAGCAGGTTCCTTGTCTTTGGACTTGACGTGCTCTTCTCTGTGTTCTGACCGTCCTCTTCTTTCCGATTTCTGTGAGGAAGATCGAGAAAGATTGAGTGAGAAGGATCGAGAGGGACGTGTATCAACATCTTGATATCTGTCTGGTTTTCTTAATTTATCCCTATCTTTAAGGTTGTATCTTTTTTCAGAGGGCTACCTTTGGGGAGACTTGTCTTCTCGGCCTGGAGATCTCTCTCTACGCTGAGGAGACCTTCCTCTGGACTGGAAATGTTTTTCCCTGGGAGTGGATTGTCTATTACCATCCCAACTCTTTTTTGGAGTTTTTAAACTATTTTTAATAAATGTTTTTTCAGGATTTTCAGTTAGTTGGGGTTTTACCGGTTTCCCACCCAAACTATCTCTTCCTAGCTCTTCATGGGATTTTTCTATGATTCTGGCGAGTTCGAATGGTTGGTCTGCTATATCTGTTTCCTTCAATTTCTGGAGGTTCTTTATATCATCCCTTGCCAATTGAACAAATTCTCCATATGCCTTTGTTATTTCTTTTAGTTTAACTAGGAGTTCTTCGCTTGACATTATTTCGTAGTCTGGGTGTGTTGCATAGTTGCATAGGACCGGCCCGTTGCTCCTGGTCTTCCTAGTGGACCGAGCTTGGTGATGTGATTATTATGTTTTAGGGCACCATTAAACCAGAGCAGGTGCTTTTGGTAATTTAGTGGGATTTCGATCTCCTCGAAAGGAGTGTATTCTCCCGGAGGTTCCTCTATTTTGTAATAGTGGAAGTCTTTTGTCGTAGCGTGTGCTGCTGGAAAATTTATCCATGAATAGAATACCTCTGTCTGCCGATATTCATGTGCCCCCACCACGAATATGACTGTACCACCTCTTGGTGTCAGTCCATTTTCTATAAGTTTAAGAGTTATAGTTCTTCTTATATTGACCGTAATGATTATTGCATCCGGGTCGGTGTTTTGAAGAAGTGTGTCATCCGCTATGAGTTGAGCTGCTAGTCTAGCTTGCTCCCTATCTTCGTCACTTTCTGACATTTTACTGGCTGAAAGTTTTTTGTTGCAGATCGAGTTTTAAGGAAACAAAGATTAGGCGCATAATATTTTGGAACACTGTATCCTTCAACGTTGATCAAAACAAAAACTAATGCATAGGAATCTCTTCCTACTAAGTTCCGGCAGATATTAACCTTCCACCCACTCCAGACGTCTATTGGAGTTTTTACGGGAAAAGGGTTCTGTGTGAAAAAGCACGATTGAGTTACTCTAGTGTCTTGCGTTAGATTATCGCCTTACCAAACGTTGGGCGCCATGTAGTGTAGTTCCTATTTTCCCAATAGGCTCTATGCATTGGATTAACAGAAACAGCAGTGTAGACGTAGGACTGAGGTCATCTAGGTCTCTACTGACTATGTTAAACTTAATTTAGGTTTGCGCCAGCTAGCTCTGAGGTCACTGGAAACTTCCTTGAATGAATAGGGAGGGATGAACTTCCCTGGCTCAGACAAAAAGGGATTCAGTTACCGACAACCGCATCAACATGACAACTTTGCTCCCTCAGAATAAGAGTGTATCTCTAGAGTCGTGTGAAAACAATAGACAGCTATTTCACTCAGTCAGCAGTGCATACTTAATTTCACCAGAATGCAGAGAAAATAGAGAGACGGGCGTTTTCAATGAAAGGTGTTATTTATTGAGCAGTCTTCTTCCTCATGCAAGAGAAATGAATTGCCACAATTGCAATACTTAAAGTAAAGTAAAGTGCGTACAGTAAAAGTAGTATTAGGAAATAATACTGTAAAAGCATTGATATGGTTTCTTAGCCATATGAAACTTTAAAATGGATAAAATATATACATACACAAATACATTCACTAACGTACTCAACTGGTGCTTCTAACTAAGCCTACCCCGGTGTACCTGACCTAAGCCTAATACATGGGAAGGGATGAGTAAGTAGCAGTTTAAGTTAAGTTGGTTAAGATAGTTTTGCCAAGAATCTGCATCAAGAATTCTCTTAAGGCTTTAGTCAACTCCACGGATTGATGTCCATCATTACTAAAACTAAGCAATAGTAAACATTCAACAATGCATGTGTGTTTTCCGACCCACCCCAAAATACATATTTCGCATTTGAAATGGTATAAGGTAAATACACGAAAATTAGTGTTGGAACTGTACGCTTTTCAAGCAGTGTCATCATTCAGATAAATGCATATATATCAGCTGAATGAATTGCAAAAATTACACATGAAATGGCTCTGAATACAGAAAAGAAGGTTGAGACCATTCCATCACATATTTATACTAATTGCAGTATATGTGCTAGAGGCTGAGGTAAAATATTGTCTCTAGTATCCTAAAATAGAAGCTCTGTTCTCTAAGAATAGTTCTACTTTAAGCAGAGTACCATGTGCCAAAAACAGGTAAATACTTTGGAAACTGAACAAAAATAATTTCGCTTTCAGGGAAAAAAATAGTTCCAAATAATTTCTGTAGTTTTGTTTTTCAAAACTGA
The DNA here is from genome assembly GCF_964263255.1 of Lissotriton vulgaris. Classification (NCBI taxonomy): domain Eukaryota; kingdom Metazoa; phylum Chordata; class Amphibia; order Caudata; family Salamandridae; genus Lissotriton; species Lissotriton vulgaris. Next base: position 271,284,334 of record NC_141698.1, on the reverse strand, counting down.
AGGCCAAATTCAGAGTTCAGGAAATGCTATGTGCTCATTGTTTTTTAAGAGTTATTCTCGTTGACTGGAGAGAACATTATTTCAGACAGACCGGCAAAAAATTGGTCTACAACGTCAGGTGAAAGTTCGACCAAGTTCGAAAATACTGCAACTGTGCAGTTCTCTGCGTGATTGCTATCATCGATAGTTGGATCAGCAATGCTCACAGAAGGCTGTACCTGTTTGGTGCTGCTTTCCTCTCGTACCTCACCGCCACCTAATCGTAGTGGTGAAGTCTCAACGAATGCCGTCATCAGAATCGGTAGCCGCTGGGGACAACACAATGCATGAGTCGTTGCAGGACCTAGCAAAGTATCGATATCCATTGGTACAGCTGATTGTAGTGTAAGACAGATGTCCAACACGCATTCTTCTCTGCATAGCAGACATCGAAGCACAGGTATGATGCAATCTTGCAAGATCTGTCTGAATGAAAGAAACCATGTTGTACTCAGATCTCTTAGCCGGGCCAATCCGAGGACCTTAGTGATACGGTCTCGGTATCGTATTGCTAGGATCGTTTCTTCCATCGTTGCTAGAGTCTTGTTTGTGGATCGGCTTGCCATATCGGTGCAGAAGGAGCAAAAATAAAATTCCTGCCACGAGTCCCAAGATTAAGGGTAGGCCGCCAAAGACAGAATGGACAAAATTCGGGAAGATGCCCAGGACTGTTTCAAAGGGTGCTAACAGTCCCGAAAAAAATTGTCTTAAATACATGTGCGATGCCACTGGTATCAGACATGTTTAAGATTTGGCTTAATATTTCTACGAAATGCACGGGGCAATTTGTCGATAAAAGGGAATGTATCTCTGCTGATGTCCTTGCCACTTGCAGGTCATACATTTCTTTTGATGACGTTACAGCACAGTTGTCTGAAAAAGAATAGACTTCATTCTGCTTAAAGTATCAATTTGAATAGAAGAGATATTCAACCGAGGCCATACATGGGAACGGATGAGTAAGTAGCAGTTTAAGTTAAGTTGGTTAAGATAGTTTTGCCAAGAATCTGCATCAAGAATTCTCTTAAGGGTTTAGTCAGCTCCGTACCTTGGTAATAGAATGTGGGAGGTCTGGTATCTCTTTCCTCAGGACTCGATCTCCCAGCCACCCGCAAGAGTAGGCTGGAAACACCAGAGCTGGATTTTCTCGGCTGGAGAAAAAGACAGCGTCTCTCTCAGTGCGTCAAACGGGAGGGGCGGCTTCCGCGGGCTCTTGCATCAGCTAGGCTCTCGGGCAAGTAGATGGCTGCTCTGCTCCAAACCACTGTGTGATTGCTTAAGGCAACTGTTGGTATTTTATACCTGGAAGGTGCCGGGTTTGACGCAAGGTTGGACATAAGACGTCACTAAGAACTAACAGTTCTTTCTGGGCTTCAGGAGTTCTTGTTCAAATCAAAACAAAAGCAGGGGGGATTTTCCCGGGCTGCTGGAGGCTTGGTTTGTTTAAAGAACGCGTTGTGCTTTCTAGGAGTCGATGGGAGTAGCCGTGCTGTGCTTTGGAGTGCATGGGCTATTACTGAATATGGATCTGATTCTTATGCCTTTATCAGGATATTATTGATTATAACCTCACAAGGGCATAAATCGGGAATATTGAATTAGGGTCCTAGATATAAACACGACAGGCATTGGCATGTTAAGAAGGTTTATCGATTCCTTGTAAACTGTGTTTGCAAGAGGAGCGGTACAGCGTATGACCCAAGCAATTATTACTGGCAATGTCTAGGCATGCATACGGAAATTACAACACAATGGAACATTCAACATAATCGTCGCAGTGATTGAAGAAAATGGGTGCGGAGCAGTAAGAAAACGGGCGAGCGTGTGATCCACATGCACGAAGTAATTGTCTTACCGAGAAGGCGGAAGGAATTAGCTTAGGCGAGGGACAGATGGGGATGTTGCATGGCGGCTTCTAAGAAAGAATTTACGGTTAAAGCCATGCAGGTTCAAAGTGCGAACTATCCAAGTATAGGGGGGTGAAAAGCCTCACCGGTAGGGAGAAGAAAACAAGTTACTTACCTGTAACTTCAGTTATCCAGTATTGGTATCTTTCATAGATTCACATGCTTGAATCATTCCCCGTCGCCGAGGCGGGAGTCCCACGGTATATAAAAAAGCACTGCCAAAGGTAAATTATAGTAGTAGTAGGCCTAAGAGAAAGGCCTGATGCCTAAACTGTAGTAGCCTATCTACCGCATTATGCCAAAAGGACCAAACATTTTGTCCCAACCAATCAGCTTGCAGCACCCTCTAGAACCATCTCTGCAGAGCCAGTTCTCCTCAGATTTTCTTTAGCACAAGTGGGAACTGAGTATTCCAAAATTAGAGAACTGACTCTCCGGGGAGGAGGGTGGGTGCATGTGAATCTATGAAAGATACCAATACTGGATAACGAAAGTTACAGGTAAGTAACTTGTTTTCTTATCCAGTATTGGGGTATCTTTCATAGATTCACATGCCTGAATCAGAGTAGCAAGCAGTATGCCAGGTAAGAGTCGGTTGCGGATGGTGGGAGACGTATGCTGATACACTACCATAAAAATTATATTTACCAACCAACAACTGTGAAGTAAGTACATTGCTAATGATAAAACATGACTAAATTCAAAAGAGTAGTCATAGAATATTAATCAGTAGAAGTAACATCACACATAATAAGTAGGTAAATTGAAATATGTATATATCTTTATGATACACAGATATATCGAAAAGCATATTTTAACCACAAATTGAAGGAACACTGGTAACCTGAAGCTGTTCCTATGGAAATAGATGACTTAAGACCGCTTGACCAACTGCCGCATTTTCTTGACTTGTTGATTGTAGGCAGTAATGTCTTGTAAACGTGTGGACATTCTTCCATGTCGCAGCACGGCAAATATTTTCTAACGTCCCTCCTGCAAACAATGCTGTAGACACCACTACAGCTCTTGTGAGTGAGACCTGACATTTCTTTGTAGTGGTCTGTTAGATTTACCATGACAGAAAGGGATTGCGGAGGCTATCCACCTGGAAATTGTGGCTTTAGTGACCGCTTTCCCCAGCGTAGTTTGACCATAAGCCAAGAATAACTGATCTGATTTTCTGAAGTTTTTTGTCCTTTGAAGATAAAACTTCAAACATTGCTTGACGTCCAAAGAATGCAGTGTTCTTTCTGCCGGTGTAGTAGCATTTGGAAAGAAAACTCTTAATTTCACTGGCTCATTTAAATGGAACTGAGAAGGCACTTTGGGTATAAAAGTTGGATTAGTTCGGAGAGTGACATAATTCTGAGAGAAATGCAGGAAGCGTTCTTTTATAGTGAATGCCTGAATTTCCCCAACTCTTCTGGCAGATGTCAGGGCTAGAAGTAAGGCGACCTTCCATGTGAGATATTTGAGGTCGGCTTTGTGAATAGGTTCGAATGGGTGCTTCATCAGTTGTGAGAGGACCGTATTGAGTTCCTATTCCGGTGGGGAAGGCCTAACCGGCACATAAGCTCGGAAAAGACCTCTCATGAACTGTTTTATTAAAGATGAAGAACATAGTGAGGGAATGTTAGCTACCTTCCTGAACCTGGATAGAGCCGCTAGATGGACCTTTATTGAAGAAAAAGAAAGACCAGAGCAATCGGGTGTAAAGTGTTTGAGATACACCAAGAGCAAAATCGCTTCCATTTAAGACGATAAGTCTTCAATGTGCTTTAGGCTCGTGCCTTCTTTAAGATGTCACGGCAGTGCTGTGGAATTTGAAGGTGTTGAAATCCTGAAAAGTCAGGAGCCATGCGTGTAATTTCAGAGATTGAGGATCTGGGTGAAGTATCTGACCCTCGTTGCGTGATAGCAGTGTTGGAGCCGGGAGAAGGCTGATTGGAGGCCCCTGGGATAGTTACATGAGCTCCTGGAACCAATACTGGCGGGGCCACCTGGGGGCAATTAGGTGAGACGGCAGCTCTCCAGCTTCATCTTGCGCAACACTCTTGGAATCAACGGGATCGGAGGAAAGGTGTAAGCACAAATCCCTGACCATCGCATGGACAGGGCATTCCCTCTTGATCCTGTTGAGGGTACCTGCTGCTGTAATACCGGCATTTCTTGTTCTGCTGTGTTGCAAACAAGTCCAACGTTGGTTTGCCCCAAGTCTGGAACACTCTGTTTAATTGAGTGTTGTCTAATTCCCACTTGTGGCAGTCTGATAAGGATCTGCTGAGCTTGTCCGCTAGGGTATTGTGGAGGCCCCTGACATGTTCTGCTTTGAGAGTAATGTTGTGAAGTGTTAGCCATTTCCATAACTCCTGAGCTTCCTTTGATAGTGTAGCTGATCTTGTTCCTCCTTGCTTGTTCACATAAAACATGCTGGTGGTATTGTCTGTGCGGACCAGGCCTGAAGATCCTGCGATTCTGGGAAGGAACGCCTGTAAAGATAGAAAGATGGCTCTCAATTCCAGTCTGTTTATGTGACATTGTCTGTATTTCTGAGACCACTTGCCCTGCACTTGTAAATCTTGGAGATGACCTCCCCATCCTTCCATGGACGCATCTGTTGTCAGAACGAAGTCCGGAGGAATTTGCATGAATGTGAGCCCTTGCTTCAGATTGTGCAGTTGCTCCCACCATTGAAGAGCATCCACCATGCGTGGTGTGACTTTGATGATGTCGTCGAAAGAGCCTGTTGCTTGTTCCCACTGAAGATGTAGCTCTTCCTGTAGAGGCCGCATTTTCAGACGTGCTAGTGGGATGAGATTTATGGCGGAGGAACACATTCCCAGGAGTGAAGCGAACAGGCGAACAGGAAGTGACTTTCTTTTTGACACTTGAATTGCTAACTTCTGCAGACGGAGTTGTCTTTCTTGAGACAAGAATGCTTTGCATTGTGTCTAGACGAGCGCCCAAGAAAAGCAGGATCCTTTGCGGAAGCAATTGAGATTTGTTTGTGTTCACAGTGAGACCCAGGGATGCAAAGAGATTGCGACACGTTGTTATGTCGTTCTGTACCCTGTTCTTTGAAGGACCTTTGATTAGCCAATCGTCCAAGTACGGGGAGACCTGGATTTCCGAAGAACATAATGCTGCCGCTACTGGAGCCAGTCACTTTGTGAAAATCCTTAGATCCGATTTGAGGCCAAATGGGAGCACTTTGAACTGATAGTGGCACCAGCCACAGTGAATCGGAGATACTTTCGATGTTTCGGATGGATTGGGATGTGAAAGTATGCGTCTTCCATGTCCAAAGAAGCCATAAAATCTCCCTCGTTCAGGCAGCTTAGAATCTCTGAAAGAGTGACCAAGCAAAATCCTGTTTCTTGAGATACCTGTTGAGATTGCGCAGGTCCAGGATCGGTCGCCATTTCCCTGATTTCTTCTTTATGAGGAAAAAACGGGAATAGAAGCCTGTCCGCCTTTGATGAACTGGACATAAGTGAATCACTTTGTGAAAATCCTTGGAGCCGATTTGAGGCCAAATGGGAGCACTTTTAACTGATAGTGGGCACCAGCCACAGTGAATCGGAGATACTTTCGATGTTTCGGATGGATTGGGATGTGAAAGTATGCGTCTTCCATGTCCAAAGAAGCCATAAAATCTCCCTCGTTCAGGCAGCTTAGAATCTCTGAAAGAGTGACCAAGCAAAACCCTGTTTCTTGAGATACCTGTTGAGATTGCGCAGGTCCAGGATCGGTCGCCATTTCCCTGATTTCTTCTTTATGAGGAAAAAACGGGAATAGAAGCCTGTCCGCCTTTGATGAACTGGACATAAGTGAATCACTTTGTGAAAATCCTTGGAGCCGATTTGAGGCCAAATGGGAGCACTTTTAACTGATAGTGGGCACCAGCCACAGTGAATCGGAGATACTTTCGATGTTTCGGATGGATTGGGATGTGAAAGTATGCGTCTTCCATGTCCAAAGAAGCCATAAAATCTCCCTCGTTCAGGCAGCTTAGAATCTCTGAAAGAGTGACCATGCAAAAGCCCTGTTTCTTGAGATACCTGTTGAGATTGCGCAGGTCCAGGATCGGTCGCCATTCCCCTGATTTCTTCTTTATGAGGAAAAAACGGGAATAGAAGCCTGTCCGCCTCTGATGAACTGGAACTCTTTCTATAGCGTTCTTGAGGAACATTGAGGGAACATCCTTGAACAATAAGTGAAGACAAGGGGGAGGGGGTCCCCTGGGTGGAGTAGTTGGTGGTTTGGTGACAAACTCTAGGGGGTGTCTATGTTGAACGAGGTCTAGCACCCACTGGTCGGAGGTAATCTGTTGCCACTGGTGTGGAAAATAAGATATTTTCGCGCCCACAGGGAGGGAAGGAAATATGGATGGCGCCCGGCTGATCTCACTGCTTTCTGTGAGTATCTCGCCCTTGATTGTTAGAGCGTTTTCGGCCTCCTTGGCAAGAGAAACTATCCGTACCACATTGGCGGTATGAGGATTGATTATTCTGCCGGTATTGAGGCTGATCTTGTCTGTTTTGTTGATAATACCTTCCTCTAGAGGAGTATCCACGCCCGCTAGCGCCTCTAAAAGATCCTCGCTTGTACTGCTGGGAACCCAGAGATCTTGCAGTATCAGTGTCCATTTTGATTGCCTGGAGGGCTTCGTCTATATGTTTTCTAAATAAAGATTCGCCATCGTAGGCCATATCCAGAATCTTTAGTTGGACCTCAGGCCGGAAGTTGGTAGCCTTTAGCCAGCCCTGACGCCTGAGAACTGCAGCCCCAGCTAGTTGTCTAAAATTTGTATTCGCAATATCCAAAGCGCAGTCGATAGTTTCTGCAGCTGCACGCTCCCCTTCCATCAAGATCTTACGAGCTTCCTGACGTTTATCCTCTGGGATTAGGTCATTCAGACCAGCCATGTCTGACCACAGTTGGCGATCATAACGTCCTATGATCGCCAAAGAATTTGCTGCCCTGATTGAGGCGGCAGCCACGGTTGAGAATTTTTTACCAATAAGGTCCAGACGACGTCCCTCTTTATCTGGTGGCGTAGTGATGGGAGTGGATGGGTTTTTGATCTTTTTTGTGCGGCCTGTGAAATGCCTGAATCTGCCTGCGGGTGTCCAATAAGGCAGGAAGGGCTACCGAACGGAGCACGATATTTTGTATCAATCCGTGGAAGCACGGCAGGCACAGAAGCAGGATTTTTCATTACCTTGATGCCCTCCTTCCATATTTAGTCTATTATTGGAATGGCCCTGGACACCTTTCTAGTTTCTTCTTTGAAATCGTGAAGAAAACACTCCGATTGATCCACTGTTACTGGTAGTTGAAACCTACCCGCAGCGCGCTGCATAAGATTATGAAACCCACCTATGTCTTCTGGTGGTGAGTCTGAAGGTTGTGGAGTTGGTGGAGACAGCATGGGGATAACATAAGTATCCCACGGATCTAAAGGAGGATTATCTGGTAATTCGCCCTCTTGTACTTCTTCATCCGAAGAAGTATCCGGAGTTTGAGTAGGCAAAAAAGGCTGCTGAGGTTCCGTGACCGGAGACATAGGTGCTGGAATTTCAGGCTGAGGAATAGGATCCGGAACTGCTGCAGGCTGAGGTGGAGAAATGACCTGCTGTGGTGGAAAGCGTTGTCTATATTCTGCTAACATGGCTTGAAAGTCCTGGATGATGCTCAGTGGCAGATGGCTGGACTCTGAAGCCCGAGACTGCCTCTGGTACCCTGTACGATGAGGAACCACAATGTCCTCTTGATAGCAATGCTCTGTTTACTCATCGTCGACTGGACTCTCGTGGACGGAATCGACGTCGACAGGATCATCGTTGACGGGCTCGACGTTAACGGAATCATCGTTGATTGACTCGTTGACGATGGGACCAACGTCGACGGCCTTGACTTCTTCATCGTAGATGTCTTCGTCGACGACGGAGGCTTGGTCAACGATACTTTTGTTGACAAGTGTTGACGGTGATTCTCTTCGCCACAATGGAAATCCTAGTTGACAGGATAGGAGAGGCGATAGTTGTAGTAGAAATTGTCCCCGTCGACGAAGGAGCTGAGGAAGTGACAGAGATGGTCGTCATAGGAAAAGCTGAAGAGACAGAGCAGCTCTTGCTCACAGTTTTATGCTTTTTAGAGTCCTTGAGAGCTGAAGTTTCAGAGAAAGATGATGGAGATCTCTGAGAAGAACCAGAAGTGGAGTGGGAGGTTTTGATATGTTTTCTCCCCTCACTTGACGAACCATCTTGAGACCTTGCTCTCTTACTGGAGGTCGAAGCTTTGTCATCATCATCAGAAGAAGATTTGAACCATAAAAGGACTCTGGCCTCCCTATCCCTTAAGGTCTTAGACGGGAAGGTGCAGCAGATCTTACAATTTTTTGCCTCATGCTTTGGTTAGAGGCAATAAATACAGTCCTTATGCTGATCATCGACATGGACTCTTTTCTTGTCGCATGTTCTGCAAGGTCTAAACAAGGCCTTCTTGTCAGACATCCTGAAGGATAGAAAACTGAGTAGAAACTCAGGGAGACTCCCTTCCACACGACGGGCGGTGAAAATCTGAGGAGAACTGGCTCTGCAGAGAGGGTTCTAGAGGGTGCTGCAAGCTGATTGGTTGGGACAAAATGTTTGGTCCTTTTGGCATAATGAGGTAGATAGGCTACTACAGTTTAGGCCTCATGCCTTTCTCTTAGGCCTACTACTCCTATAATTTACCTTTGGCACTGCTTTTTTATATACCGTGGGACTCCCGCCTTGGCGACGGGGAATAATTCAGGCATGTGAATCTATGAAAGATACCCCAATACTGGATAACGATGGTAGCAAAGGGTGATTGTTTTCTTCGAGAGTCAGTGCGGATAGGCAGTGGCTGGTTCTAAGGAGGAATACAAGGATTAAGCATATGCGTATCTGGGGCGTAGTACGGCCGAGTGTGATAGGGAAACAGACTCACCAGTAAGAAAATCAATGTCCGGTTACGATACGGAGGAGTCGCATTTGCGTCCTCGGTCGACACGATCGCCTAGGGGAAGGAGTGAGGGCAAGGTTAACCGCTGCCTGTAGAGTCTAACTGGTGTGCATGTGCTCGCCGTATGATGTCTTACCGATTATTTTCAGGGTTGAGCAGTCGCTTCAATAGCAGGATTCTGCAGAGTGATGTGGAGTTCTAGGCAAGGACCCGGTGGTTCCTAATACAGAGGCGGGGCCTGACACATGATCGGCCCGCGTGGTCAGGTGATGTGTTGAGGGCTGAGGAGGGACTAGGAAGTAAGAGCCACTGGCCGTGGTGATAATAGAGAAGGGACTGCTCGGTGAGGAAGGGCGGGCCATCTTGGAAGGTGTTAGGAGGCTGAAAGTGTGAAAGGATTATGTAACAGTACATAAAGACATTAAAAGATTGTGTGACAATTCAAGTATGAAGCATTTAAGGAGCAATGTCAACATTAGTACACTGATGCTATGTTAATGATGTCCAGTCCTCTAGACCAGGGGTCTCCAAACCGGTCCTGGTGGGCCGGATCCATGCCAGATTTTTAAAATAACTACATGTATCTCAATGGGGATATCCAAAAAATCTGGCATGGATCCGGCCCTCCAGGACCGGTTTGGAGACCCCTGCTCTAGACAGTTCATCCCTGTAATCAGACAGTCAGTTTTCAAAATCCATTTTAGTTCTTCCTTGTCCAGTATTTTTTAAATGTCTTCTCCTCTAGGAGGTAGTTTTATCACAGTAATGATAGTTCAACTAATGTCATTCTCAGAGTGTCTATTTTGTTCTAAATGTTCCACCAAGGGTGCATTTGCTGTTTTGCATCTTATTCTGCTCCGATGTTGGGAAATTCGTAGACAAATCTTTTGGGTGGTTTGCCCAACATATATTTTGTTGCAAGGACAAAAAATGGCGTACACAACATTGCATGTATTGCAATTCGTAAACATTCTCAATTCATTCCTGATATTTTTAAACACAAATTCTTTTCACTCTGTCGTGAACTCACATACCACACAATTGCCACATTTGGAGTGTCCCTTCAGAGGTGCAAGGGACCAAAGTTCATGTAGTGTGGGGTTGCAGATTTTAGTGGTCGGTAATGCAGCGCGAACTAAGTGGTCTTTGATATTTTTGCTCTTCTTAAAAGCAAACATAGGAAGGTCTAAATTGAGGGTGCCGGCATTGAGGACAGGCCAGTTTTTTCTGATGGTATTGTGCATTGCATTGGAAACGGGGGAAAAGGTAGTTACGCATACCAGACGGTCCGTTTGAGTTTTCTTTTTGGGTTCTAGTAGGGCCTCACGGGGACAATACCATGCCCTTTTCATTGCATTACGGACAAGTCGACATGGGTATCCTCTGCTAGTTAGATTGGTACATAGTGTTCTAGCTTCAGGGAAGTAGTCAACCTTAAGTAAGCAATTTCTCCTGATCCTTAAAAATTGTGAAAAGGGCAGGGAGTCTCTAAGTGCCCGGGGATGATTGCTACTATAACTTAGCAATGTATTCCGTTCTGTGGGTTTCTGGAATAGTCATGTTATGAGAGTTCCGTCTACATGTTTGATTGTTAGGTCAAGAAATGGGATAGATGTTTTATCATGAGTTAAAGTGAATTTCAAACCACCACAGTTGTTATTGATCCAGTAGAGGAATGACTCAAGTGTGATCTCGTCACCCTGCCAGATCAAAAAGATGTCATCTATGTATCGTTTCCATTTGCCAATAAATGTGTAAAAAGGATTAGTGTCTGATAGGATGTGGTTACGTTTAAGTGAGTCCATATATAGGATGGCCAGGTTGGGAGCAAAATAGCGCCCATAGATGTACCTCTCACTTGCTGGTAGGATTGGTCTTCAAATATAAAGAAATTCCTAGTTAGACAGACCTCTAGAAGTTGGAGGATGAAACTGGTGGGAACTGTGTGTGGTCGGGTCTTTGGTTGAGTACGAGTTCCATGACCAACAGAGAGTCCCTCGGTGGGATATTCGTGTACAAGGACTCTACATCCAATGAACACAAAATCTCACAATCGGGGTCAAACGGATGGTTTTCTATGAGATTAATCATGGACATGCTGTCCCGGATGTAGCATTCAGTCAGAGGCACAAAGTCCTTAATAAAGTGGTTGACATACTGTCCCAGAGGCTCCAGGATCGAACCGCAGCAGGTAATAATTGGTCGGCCCGGAGGGTTGTCCAATCTCTTGTGAACCTTAGGTAAGGTATAAATCACAGGCGTACGGGGGGGATTTTGGGTTTAGAAATTCAAACTCATGTTTACTCAGAAAACCTTACTAGAGGCCTCCATCAGTGATTTGTCCTATCAGGGTCTTTAGCTCCTTGGTAGGGTTAGTGGGTAGCTTACAGTAATGGTCCCTATTGGACAGTTGACGGTTGAGTTCCTCCCTATAATGGTTGACTTCTTGGAGCACAATGTCGCCCCCCTTATCGGCGGGTTTTATAACTAGATAGGTATTTTCACGCAAGGTAGCAATGGCTGACTTTTCCTCTATAGAGATGTTATAGGGAATAAAGTGGTGTGAGTCAGCTAGGCGAGATGCTTCTTTTAAGACGATTTTTTCAAAAGTTATAATTTCGCTGGGGATCATATTGGAAAATGGTGAGAAGGTGTATGAGGGTCTGAATGGTGTGTTGGACACTTTAATAGGGCTAGGATTCTGCAAAAAATAGGTGTGTAGTCTGATTTCGCAGAAAAACCGTAGAAATTCAGATTGAATATCCAAAAAATTGGGGTACGTTGTCGGTACAAAAGAGAGACCTTTGCTAAGGATTGAAATCTCATGGCTGGATAGCACATGTGTAGAGAGGTTGAAAATGGGGATAGACATATTGTTGGAGCTCACGTTGGAGTCCGGGGCGGAGTTCACCACTGGTAGAACTTCTGTCTTGTCTGCCTCTCTCCTGGGGGGTTGTATCAGCGAGGTTGCTGTTTTACCCGTCCTCTCTTTGGGGGTCTGACTGTTCTCTCCCTAAATAAATGAGTATTTGGGTTTCTTGTGGAAGTACTTGCTCCCTCTCCTACGTCCGAATTGTCAGATGACTCAGCTGACGTGTCCAAGAACCCCACTAGATTGTTACATCTGTTAAACCATCCCCAAGGTCTAGAATTCTGGGGGTATTATTGTAGGACCTGTTTGTGTAGATGTCTTTATTTAGATAGGGGTAGGCACGCTCTTGTGTAAAGGATTTAATGTCCTTTTTGACTTTATTTGATTTTTTTGTTTTTTTCCAGTCAATGTAATTCTTCTACTGTTTTTTCAACTTTCTCAATTAGCTTCTTGGCCTCTGGAACTGTAGTGCTATCTTGAATTTGTTTTTCAATATCCTCGATTATGTTGGTTAATTTCTTTAATTCCTCGGTTGCTGTGTCAACGCCTAACACTAGCCAGTGTCGGGAACACGTGGTACCTATGTAACTAAAGTTAGTGATGTACTTCGGGTTATCTGTAAATACACCAGGAATATTTCTGACCTGTAGACCAACTGGGATAGTATTGGACTTAAGATACTCAGTGAGCATAAGTATCATAAGCTCAAGTCGAACACATTTTTTCTTATATTTCTCAAGCTCCTCAGAAAGGTTGGTGCTGTTACCTCAGGGGGCGTCCTCTGTGCTAGTGAAAAGTGATGGGCCTTCACAGATCTTTTTAATGTAGTCGTCTGAGTATAACGGAGCATTGTCAGACATAGCAAGTAGTGACTAGGTGGTGCAAGAGGTGGGTAAGGGACGGGTAGTAACAGCAGTTGGAAACAAAATCGCTCCTAGTGTGGGAGCACGCAGAAAGCACATCACTCCACAGAGAGGAAATAGCTAGAATGAGCAAATACTCTATTGCACAATATTGAGATAACATTCTTATGGAATTAACACGAACGGATGGGGGCACAGTTCATCGCCAGTAGCTGATGTAAGAGATTAAGACATGGATTAACAGATAAATGATGCCTTTGGCTTAAGATAAGGTCAGGGGTTGACACAGGGAGATAGGCAGTATTTGCTATAAGTAATTGACATTAGAGGGGAAGCTAAGTCGTCCATCACAATGGGTTTTATTGATTAAGGCAGAGTGGCGAGCCCTACATGGATGTACAGAAAACAAAACATATACACTATGCACAAACCAACCAAGGCCTGACGAGTAGATAATGGCCATGTTCGTTTATTTGTTTATAAAATAAAAAGTATACAATTTTGCCTCATCTTTCTTATTCAATTGCATGCTTAGGTGCAGACATGCATGAGTAACATCAATGGGGCACATGGTTAGAAGGAGATACCACAAAGGAAGCAATTAACATCCTGCTATTCCGATGGACATAAAAGCACAATACCTTGGACACTAGTATGCGATTCAGTGCATGGGAAATACAATATGCAGACATTTCATTGCTAAGTGGAACTGATATCCAGCTTTGTAAGGCATGTCTTAGCAGTAAGAATGCCACTCCTTAGCACGATTAATGTAGCTAACTGTCTCCTACTGCAAATGTATATTTTGTGATCTGTAACTTTGGAAAAAGATTAGAAATGCAAATAAAAATATTTTCTTTTTAAAAGGATGACTTAGAATATTTGAAATCTGATTACCAAGTCATCTATACTATCTACTTCCTTCCAAAACTCTACAAAATATAGAAAATCCCCCAGGACGCCCCATTGTTACCTCAATAGGTTCTCTTTTAGAAAACTCTTTAAGATTTATTGACATTTTCTCTTCCAATTTGCTACAGCACTTTCCTCATATTTGAGAGACGCAACTGACTTCCTAAATAAAAATAACAATTTACCCCGGAGTGACACCTATTAACTGATGTGGTCTCCTTATGTACATCTATACAACATAAACAAGGAATGGACGTATGCAGGTTTTTTTTAAGATCAAGATCTGTTAGTTACATGTAACATTCTAAAATGCTGATGGAAATGCTTGATTTCTGCTAGCAACACTATATATTTATTTATTTATTTTTGTGTTTTATAGAGCACAAACTTGACCCGTTAGTGTATCAGAGCGCTTTACAGAAATCATAGAAATGTACAAAAGACTTGGAATCACAATAATATACAAAAGGTAAAGAGGGGCAGAGTGCAGGATATATAAAGGATAGAGGACACATATGTACAGTTTTCATTTTATAGTTACTCAAGACAAGTTCCCAGGTTTCTAGGGGAGGTGAATAGGTACTTAGGGGTAAATCATGTTTAATGGCAATTACTAGCTATAAAAGTAAGGAACATCTATGGGACTTCTTTTGCCCTAACATATGCAAATTTAATGGTGGGATGGTGGGATGCAGAGGTTGTATGGGCAGCGGAAAATGTGAACATTTTGGAACATATAAAGATGTGGACCCACTTTATTGATGATTTGTTTATTATTTGGGAGGATGACAGAGAGAGTTTGGAATTGTTTATCGCCCCCCCTTAATGAGAATGAGTGTATTTGAAAGTTCTCACAACATCAGAGCGGAAAAAATAGATTTTCTGGATACTGAAGTTTCTCTTAAAAATCTGAGAATATGTAGTAAAAGGCATAGAAAGGCCATCATGTCACAGTATTTCTGCATGCGTATAGTGGGAACCCAAAACCATTCGAATGGAGTGTGCCATATGGTGAGGTATTGCAGGCCAGTTGAAATTGTTTGGAAAGAGGTGGCTTTGAAAAACAAGCTGAAGAAATGTAACACTTCGAATAGAGGGGGTATCCAGCAGGAGTTCTTAAGGATGCCCTACAGAGAGCACGTACTAACACTGAGACACTTTTGGTGATAAAAAAGGAACTAAAAGACAACAATCTTTCATTCATTATGGATTTCAATACATCTCACATGAATTAAAAAGATAATTAAGAAAAAGTGGATATCTTAAGAATTTACAAGCATTTGTCAGAAATTCTTATGGATAATCCTGAAATCATTTTCAGAAAAGTAGTATACTTTGGGAAATGATTGACACAAAGTCATAAGTCACCAGTGAGAAATGTGAATTGGCTAGACAATGAAAAAAACGGCTTTTGTAAATGTTCAAAGTGCAAGGCTTGTGAAAATGGGATGAATAAATCTGAGTATACATTATGTAATTTTTGGCAACAAAAAATCAAGGAGTTCATCACATGTGAGACGGATCACTTTGTATATGTACTACAATGAACTTGTGATGAGAACTATGTGGGCAGTACAACTAATACATTAAAATTGAGGGTTTTATAACATACGTGCAAAAAAATAAAAAAACGATTTCTCACATCCAAAAGCAAGCCCTTTTGGGAAAAACAAGCTGACAATTTGAAAGAACTTAAAGACAGTGGTATTCGACACATGAGAAAAGATGATAGGGGTGGAAATTGCAACCTAAAGCTTCGGACCCTGGAATTGAGATTGATTGTACTTATGGGCGCAGAGGCCCCCCTAGGTCATTATTTGGATGCATAACTACATGTCCATTTGTGGGCATGTGCCCTCATGATGATGGGATGAAAATACTGCCATCTTTGTGTCCTTCATGTTTATCATTTCCTCTTTTGGTACAGACATTATCGAACAGACAGAAAATGAAATGGTATGTACATTTTGAATCACCTGTGCACTTTATGAGGATGAAGACATTTCTGTACCTTATGGCACAACCATTTGTGTACAAAAACTTTGCTTATGAAATAATGGCGTAAACACGTAAGGAAACTAAATTTAAAAATCTTAATGGATTAGGCAGGAGTACAAATGCAGATAGTGCTCAAGAAGATTATCAATATTTTGATTGTATTCAATGGACTGATCTATGCAGCTGAAATATGAGAATACACTCAATCTTCTAAATATGTATAAGGAACTTTATGATCATGAAATGGAAATAATGATTTGAAAGATGACCTTAGGGATTTAAAAAGTCTTAGCCAGCCATCATAAGGCCGATTAGCTTGGAATATGTATTTAATTCTTATCAGTATGTTATTACTTTTCACTTTTTGAAAGATAGTATTATTATTATTATATGCATTTGGGATTTGATGGATTCACAAAATGTCAGTGGAAACTCTTAAAGTATAAGGATATTATCAATATTTAATCTGTCTTGGCCCATAACCCCTTATGATTAATAATTGTGTTCAAATTCCCGCCTATTGGTGAATTTCAACTTTAAGTGATTATAAGGAATTCTTTAAAGTGAAAACGATGGAAATGGTGTACTTTACTGCAATTCTTTCATTTCAATATTTTAGGAGTCGAATATGAAAATAATCTTTTGACCACTATTAGTTTTAAAAAATGAGACTCACCTCAAAGTAAATGCGATTTTGTTATGATTAATATAGCTACTGATTTTTTAAAATGGAGGATGTTTCAGGCCATTATGTCAGCAAAGGAGAACAGCACAAATGCCAGGAGAAGTTCAGTCTATTGCTAACTTTTAACAATTTGTAATTTTTTTTTTTGCCAGAAACCTTCGCAGGAGTGTACTCAACAACTTCCCAAAGTTTCATGCCGATCGGATGAATGGTGTAGTAATGCATAAAGGACAAACAGACATACTTTTGTTTTCATATATATAGATGAAAATTGCTGGACTGCAGCGCCTCCTATCACTTCTTTCACAGCCTTTATTTTTGCTTGGGTGCCTAGTCAAGATTTTTTTTCTGCAAATGCAATTGTGGTGGTATTTTGCTTAGGCAAAAATTCATCCATAGGTATAACTATAGTATCTATACATTGTAAGATGCATGCCTTTTTTCATGGCTACCAGCAGTACTGACTAACCTACGTGAGGTCTGATCCTGGTTTGCTATTGCACTATGTTACAAAAACTGTTCCTTCCATCTCCAATGACAACTGACAGCAAGAGCAGCTTGGAGTCCCTTGTAGATTTGTTTATGTTGTTCTCTAGAGCCATCTGAGGGAGTAAGCAGGACAATCTCGTTCAATCAGTGACATGCAATGGCTCCTGCTCATTTATTCCCTGGCCTGACCCACCAACAGACAGCCTTGCTAATGTTGTCTGTCCTGAGAGCAGGAGCTTCGTTGGTGGTGGACCTGAAGATGACAGCCAGTGCCTTAAAATGTGGACACTGCTTTTGATACCAGACTTAAAGAATTTGTGTGACTACATGGCATTAAGTGATGCAATAGCCCAACTTGACTGACGGACTCTACCCTGGCCGACCTGGGTATTTCAGAAGTGCAGGCCCACCGGTAAATGGCCAGATTACTGTGCAACTCAGTCCAGTTATGGACATGCCAAGAGGAAAAATAAGCACAGGTGAGTTGTGGACATCAAAGTCTACCTGGGCATTTCTGTGCAAAGGCCCCTGGAAATTAAAAATGATAACTTCATCCTTTCCACCCCAGATAGAACCGAATCAATGTCGAACAAAAAATGACAAAGCCAGTAGTTTTTGCTTGTATATATCACTCAATCAATCACAGAATTTTATGCGCATTACTCACCCGTGAGGGTCTCAAGGCGTGGGGGCGGGTAAGCAGTTCCGTTCAGTCGAAGAGCCAGGTCTTGAGTGTCTTCCTGAAGACATTCAGGGGGGGAGCGCATCTTATATCGATCAGGAGCTTGTTCCAGGTCTTGGCCGCGATGCAGGAGAAGGCTCTTCATCCTGTTCTGGCTTTGCGGATGCATGGAGTTTTAGCGAGGGCGAGGTTGGTGGATGGGAGGTTTCTCTTGGGTACGTGGAAGGAGATTCTCTTTTTGAGCTATTGGGGGTCGGTGTTGGGGAGGCATGTGTAGGCATGGCTGAGTATCTTGAAAGAGAGACAGTGGAGGTTCCCTAGGTGTTGGGTGATGTGTTTGTGTCAAGGGATGCCGAGGACGAGTCTGGCTGCTGTGTTCTGTATGGTCTGGAGCTTGCGAGTAGAGACTTGTTGATCCCGGCGCAGAGGGTGTTTCCTTAGTCCAGTCTGCTGGATATGCGTGTGTGAGTGACGGCCTTCCTTGACTCTGGTGGATGCATTTGATGGTCTTGCGGAGGGTGTTGAAGCAGCTAGAAACGACGGCATTGACCTGTCGGACCATGGAGAGGGAGGAGTTGAGTACGATGCCGAGGTTTCGGGCGTGGTCCGTGGGGGTCTGGGGTGCCGAGGGCGGTGGGCCACCAGGTGTTGGTGTGATCCTGGCTGAGGGAGAGGATGAGCTGGGTGTCATCGTCGTAGGATACTATGTTGAGACGTGCTGTCTGGCGATGGTGGCGAAGGGTGCCATGTAGACATTTAAGCGAGTGGGACTGATCAGTGATCCCTGAGATACTATGCAGTTGATTTCCGTGGGTTCAGACAGGAAGGGTGGCAGTCTGATTCTTTGGGTTCTGCTGGTGAGGAAAGAGCGGATCCAGTCGTTGGCGGTTTCTTCTATGCAGGCGTTGTGGAGTCTGGCGGCGAGTGTGCGGTGGGAGACGGTGTCGAGCGCTGCTGAGAGGTCGAGTAGGATCAAGGCTGCGATATGTCCTTGGTCGAGGAGGGTCCGGATGTTCTGTGGCAGCGAGTAGGGCAGTCTCAGCGCTGTAGTTGCTGCGGAATCCGAATTGGGAGGGGTCGAGGATGGAGTTTTCTTCATGGAACCTTGTTAGTTGTTCGTTAAAGGTCTCCTCAGTGACTTTTGCCGCGAAGGGGAGGAGGGAGATGGGCTGGTAGTTCTTGATAAGAGACATGCAACATCCACACATATTTGGGGTAAATCATGTATAAATGCACTTATACAGATAGAGTAACACAACAAGGGACAACCATATCTAGACACAGAGACCACCAGACTTACATGCACACATTTCAACACTAGGCACATACAATACAACAAAACACGGACAACCCAGCAGAGGGACAAACAGATAGCTAGATGGGAGGATGGATGCTTCAGTGATGCGGGAAATTGTCATACCAACTTAGGCTAATAAGTGTTGCATTTAGGGTTTCTACACCACTATTTGCACACTTAACATCATGTATCCAGTGCCCGGCTTTCATTTTCTAAAAACATTTTTATCACATTTTATGAAAACCTGTGGCAAACCAAGCAAAAAAAGAGAATACAGATACCAAAATACATTGGTTTGTTAGATATAAACCTACAAGCCACGGCAATTAGTGCATATGGAGAGATCTAGCTTCTCCGCCAGCACACTGAGGTTCGAATACATTAATCATATTGTACAGCCTTGAAAATGTACTTCCAAAACATACATTTGCAGTTTATGATGTTGATAATTTCCCTAAATTGTGTTTTCCCTCTCTTATATAGGGTTTCCTATTAGCATTGTGTAGCAAACTTGCTACATGCAATATGCATATTGAACAAGTTACCTACCTTCGGTAACGATATATCTGTAAGAAACATTAGTTAGTTATAGATGCCTTACCTCAGAATTACCCCCAGGCGTCAGACTGGATTCGGAAAGTTTTTTCGTCAGTAGTACATCTGCATGTCGGAAGGTGGTGTCTGTCGGCTCCGCGTCCGTCATTGTCTTCGTGGTCGCCGGGATGAGTTGCGGCAGCTACTTAGACACCGCCCTCGTGCGCGGACATCAGTTCTGTACACGACTTTCCGCGCAAGAAATGCAAAGCAATGCAAGACACTGACCACGGGTGCAGAAAACTAGGGCCCTGAAGGGATGTCCTTAACCCTAGAAATAAGTTTGCAGAACAGGGAGGATGGGAGGGGCGGTAAGGAATCTATAAATAACTAATGCTCCTTAGAGATATATCGTTACTGAAGGTAAGTAACTTGTTCGTCTGAAAGAAACACGTTACTTATAGATTCACCAGCAATACCATCCCTGGAGGTGGGTCTGTGAACCAAGATCACACCAGAAAATCCTGGAGAACTAAACGGCCAAAGAAGCTATCCCTCCGGGCTTGACTGTCAGGGCAGTAGTGTTTGGCAAATGTGTGCAGCAAAGCCTATGTAGCTGCCTGACAGATGTTGTTGAGAGGCACTCCTCGCTCCAATGCAGTAGTTGCTGCCGTCGCCATAGTGGAATGGGCGCACAGCTCCACTGGAGGATCTTTCTTTGCCAGAGAATAGCAGGCTTTAATACACAGAACAACCCATCGGGAGATAGTCCACTTGTGTACGGCCCGAACTTTCTTGATGCCCACGTACCCGTGAAAGAGCTGGTCATCCACATAGCACTGTTTGGTGTGATCCAAATAATAAGAAAGCACATGTTTTGGGTCCAGAGGGTGGAGCCTCTCTTCCTCCTTCGAAGGATGCAGAGGTGGAAAGAAGGTAGGCAAAGTGATTGTCTGCTCAATGTGAAAGGCAGTGACGACCATAGGCGGAAAGGATGGACGAGTCCTGAGGACAACTTTGTCCGGATGCACAGATAGAAAAGGAGGCTTAGAAGAGAGTGCCTGGAGGTCACTCAACCTTCTGACAGAAGGGATGGCTACCAGGAATGCAGTTTTGAGAGTTAAGAGCCTCAGAGAACAGTTGTGAAGCGCCTCAAAGGGAGCACACATTAAATAAGTTAAAACCAGGTTCAAGTCCCACTGAGGCATAACGAAAGGAATAGGAGGAAAGAGATGAGTTATGCCTTTCAAGAAGCGATTTGCCACTGGGGACTTGAAATGGGAAGGCTGATCTGGAAGCCGAAGGAAGGCAGACATGGCCGAGAGCCCTGCTAGGCCAAAGAAAGAAGAAACAAAAAAACCTCAGAAAGAGGGGCAGAGAGGGGATCCACAGCTTTTGCTGTGCACCGTGCCACAAATTTGTTCCACCGGCAGGCGTACACCGTATTAGTGGAGGGACGCCTGGCTGCCAGAGTTACATCGCAGACTTCGGGAGGCAGGTCGAATGATGTAAACTGCAGCCGCTCAATCTCCATGCAAGGATGTGGAGGTTGGACAGGCTCGGGTGGAGGACCATCCCCTGTTGCTGCGGCAGAAGATCCTCCGAAGAGGCAGATGGGTCAGAGGATCGATGGCCATGTTGAGCAGCTCGGGATACCATACTCGCCGTGCCCAGTGCGGAGCCACAAGAATAACTTAGGCCCGGTCCCGTCTGATTTTCTTCAACACTCTGGGCAGAAGCGGTATAGGCGTACCCACTTGCGATGAAAGGCATCGGCTAGTGAGTGCAGCCTTGGAAATTCCAACGCGCAGAATTGCTGACATTGTGTGTTCTCTTTGGTGGCGAATAGTTGAAAGAGACCTTGCACCACCTCCGAGTGAAGACGCTATCCGTGATCAATCATGCACCTGCGGCTGAACTCGTTGGCACTGGCGTTCAGTGAACCTGCCAGGTGTTGCACCACCAAGGATGCCCTGATGTTCCAGCCATGTCCAGAGGCGGAGGGCCTCCTGACATAGGGCCCATGACCCCACCTGCCCTGGTTGTTGCAGTACCACATGGCGGTGGTGTTGTCTGAAAACACCTGCGCTACTCTTCCCCGAACAGAGGAAAGGAATGCTTTGAGTGAAAGACGAATCTCCTGAAGCTCCAGAAGGTTGATGTGGAGCCCAGACTCCGCCGGTGACCAGAGGCCTCTGATCTCCGCCTCTCCCATGTGGCCGCCCCATCCCAGAAGGGATGCGTCCGTCACCACTGTGTTTTCTAGTTGAGGAAGGTAGAGGGATATGCCGTTGACCCAATCCTGGTTCGTGAGCCACCACTGCAATTTCCGTGCAGTGCCCTCCGAGATCTGGAGCATAATCGGACATATTCCTATGATGCTGCGCCCACTGGAACTTCAGGTCCCACTGCAGAGATCGCATATGCCACCTTGCTTGATCGCCTAGCAGAAGGCCATGAGGCCCAGCAGCTTCAGGGTCAATCTGACTGAAACCCGGGATAGAGGCTGAAAGATCGGAATCATAGCCTGAATATCTCGGACTCGCTTTTCGGGAGGATAGACCTGAAAGCACGTTGTGTCCAGAACCGCTCCGATGAAGAGGAGCTTCTGAGAGGGAATCAGGTGTGACTTCAGCACATTGATGGAGAACCTCAGCGAATGCAGGAGTCGGCCGTAGTCTGGAGGTGGGAGACAACTGCCTGGCCGAGCCCGCCTTTAACAGCCAGTCGTTGAGATTGGGGAAGACTGAAACCCCTGATCTGCGCAGATGATCTGCGACCACCGCCATCACATTCATGAACACCCGAGGGGCGCTGGTAAGGCCAATGGGGAGCACGGTGAACTGAAAATGTTTGTGGCCTACCGTGAACCGCAGGTAACGCCGGTGGGCCGGCAGGACGGGAATGTGAAAATAAGCATCCTGCAAGTCTAACGCTACCATCTAGTCTTCCGGGTCGAGGGCAGGCAAGACCTGAGCAAGCGCCAACATCTTGGACTTCCCCTTCCAGAAGAAGCGGTTGATGTTCCTGAGATCCAAGATAGGACGCAGGCCCTTGTCCTTCTTGGGGACCAGAAAGTAGTGGGAATAACAACCAAGATCTACTTCTGGGACAGGAACGCGCTTGATGGCCCAAGAGAGCTGTAACTTCCTGCTGGAGAAGAGCCAGGTGATCCTCCGACATGCGGTGGTATTGTGGTGGCAAGGCTGGAGGGGTAGCCTTGAAGGGGAGGGAGTAACCTCTTCGGACTATTTGCAAAACCCACCCGTCTGACGTGATGGTGCACCAGGGGGGGAGGTGATGGCGAATCCTGCACGCTGGCATGTTCGGGTCACCCAAAGATGGCATGCATCACCTCGTAGAACATATGAAGCTGGGCGGGAGTCGCTCTGAGTCCTGGGAAGGGAGGGAAATGCAGAGACGACTCTTTGAGCTCGGCGTGCAGAGCCGTGGGAGGGACACCACCCGCATCCCTCGTCGGGTAGGCCGACCGACGAGGAAAAGTCGAAGAGCGACGATGCTGCTGCAACTTGTTCTTATGCTTCGGCTTACCTGACCCAAAGTCTGGCGTATGATGGGCTGGAAATGTCAGACTAGGAAGGTTTGGAGGCGGGTGCAGGGAGGGGGGAGGTTGGTGGACTGGCCCGCCCGCTGAACCCTGGAACCACAGCGGTTGTTCCCACGTCCCCGGCTGCTTGAAGGTTGGGTAACTTGCTGCGGCCTGTGGCTCTGGGCGGGACGTAGCGGAGCACCCCTTC
Organism: Lissotriton vulgaris; assembly: GCF_964263255.1. NCBI lineage: Eukaryota > Metazoa > Chordata > Amphibia > Caudata > Salamandridae > Lissotriton > Lissotriton vulgaris. The sequence continues at coordinate 271,261,305 of NC_141698.1, read as the reverse complement.
CGTAGCAATGAAAGGGGCGATAAGCAGACTGTGCAGGGCGGATGGAGAGGCCCAAGGACTTGGCTGTAGCCCATGAGACCTTGAAATGCTCTAGAGCGTTGTCTGATTTGTCACCAAAAAGGCAACGGGCATCTAAAGGCTGGGGCGCTCGACCTCGGACATGGGGAACTGGGTTTGAGTCTCGGTAACGACTCCAAAACCTCCTGCGATTCTGGGCAAATCACTTAATCTCCCCATGCCTAAAATGAATGTGTGTCCTCATGTAACGTAACTGGTGCTATGTAAAGCGCTCTGATACCCGATTCTGTTCGGGTCTAGTTCGTGCTATATAAAACTCCATCGAGGTGTTCGGGACATCCCCTGAAAAGCCAGTCGATCTCATCCAGGCATAGCGACGAAGTGCTACTGATGTTGAAATGGTCCTGACCAGAGGTTCGGCGGTGTCTAGACCACAACGGATGGTAAAGTTCGCCACAGACCTCCCGGCGGCGACACCCTGGGAGAGCACTGTCCGGGCCTCCCTTGGACACTGAGGCAGCACCTGCGCAACCGAGTGGGAATAGCGGCCCAAGAGACATGCTGTGTTTACTGACCTCAGTCCTGAGCTGGCAGAAGAGAACATTTTCTTTCCAAGATGGTCCAGCTTCTTGGATTCCCTTTCCGTTAAAGCAGTAGGGAATGCGCTCTCGGAAGTGAAGGCTTGGACTGCCAAGCTTTCCGGGGTGGGGTGTTGGGAGAGGAAAGTGGGGTTGCCGGGATCCCCCATGTTGGGCCTGGACCACGTGCCCAAAAGGAAATCGGTGAGGGCCTCATTAAACGTCAGCAAGGGCTCCGAAGAGCTCGCAGCTGGTTGAAGCACCTCTGTCAGGAGGTTAGTCCTGACCTACATCGTAGGAAGCTCGGAGTTGAGAGCCTCGGCCGCCCTACGCAACACCACTGCGTATGATGCTCCCTCTTCCGTAGCCACGGTAAGAGGAGACAACTTGCCATGGTCAGGGGAGGTGTCAAGACCACTGGCATCCCCCAGTTCTTCTCTCTCCAGTCCTGTTCACTGTCCAACTGGTCAGTCAGAGGGTCACCGGACCCCTCCCAGTCCTCCTCCTCCTCATCCTCTGGGTGCCAATCCAATCTGGCCTAAAAGGGACCCCATGAATGAACAGGAGCACAAAAACCCCTCTCGGCACCGGATCCGGCGTAGGGATGGAGGCGGGGGTCGACACCGGCCGGGGGGCCGACCGGCGCAGAATGCGGTAGTGGTGCCAGAGGAAGCGGCGCCAGTGGAGAGTACTCAGGTCAACCAGCGCCGATCTGGATCCAGGACAGGACCCAAGGGGGGCCTGCGGCGCCGGAGCCATCGCCGGAGAAGGCCTAGGCCCCATAACTGAGTCAGCAGGACCCAAAAGCACACTGGCATGTTCGGGTCACCCAAAGATGGCATGCATCACCTCGTAGAACATATGAAGCTGGGCGGGAGTCGCTCCGAGTCCTGGGAAGGGAGGGAAATGCAAAGACGACTCTTTGAGCTCGGCGTGCAGAGCCGTGGGAGGGACACCACCCGCATCCCTCGTCGGGTAGGCCGACCGACGAGGAAAAGTCGAAGAGCGACGATGCTGCTTTAACTTGTTCTTATGCTTCGGCTTACCTGACCCCGAGTGCGAAGACTTGGACGAACGGTTTTGGCCCAGCGACCGGTCCCTCTAACGGTGCGGAGCCGACTGCTGGTGTTCAAGCAGCTTTCGGGCCACTCCTGTAAAGCCTTTTGGCGTCATCAACCGGCAGCCGGAGCACAACTTGGGGTCGTGGTCGGGCTCCAGGCAAATGAGGCACACGCAGTGCTGATCCATCACCGACATCATCCGATGACCGGAACCGCATGGCTTGAAGCCAGACATCCCTCGTGCACCAGGAGTTGAAGACTCGAAAAAGAAGTCGACAAAAGTAAAACAGAGGTCAGTCAAAAAGTGACTGGAGGTAGCGCTCTTCCCAGGTCTGCTCTGGCTGGCGCTGAAAAAGAAAGAACTGACATCAGCGCGCGAGGGCGGCGTCTAAGTAGCTGCGGCAATGTCATTCCGGTGACCACAACGCCAACTACGGTAGGGGAGCCGACAGACACCACCTTCCGACGCGCAGAGGTACTGCTGACAAAAAAACTTTCCGGATCCAGTCTGACACCTGGGGATAATTCTAAGATAAGGAATCTATAACTAACATGTTTCTTTCAGATATATTCTTATTTAGGACTTCTTACCATTGACATTATCGTTGTTACTTTTCTCTGGAGCTTAAAAGTCTCATGCAATCAATTTTCCTAATTAGCCATTATGACATGGTAGGTCAGTCAGTGAACAAATACTGATACTCAAACGTATGAAGGATATTAGAGCTAAAGTCTGCCTTCACAGGGTGGAATTTCTTTGCTACGAGTGTCTCAATCAAAACAATAGATGCCATGGTGCACAGGCTGAACCCCATTCCTGAAGCAAGATGCTTGCATTCCTCTCTGGCCAACCCAGCTGCAAATCTGGGAGTTCCCCTTGCCAAGCCAGGTGCCATTATTGTTAAACCTCTTAATGGATTTAGCAGGAATTAACGTGACAAGTAGTATTCAGACTGACAAACCTCACCTCTGGAGATGACATTGTGAGAAGGATTGTGTGGCAATCAGATTTATAGTGATTTGCTGCTTTAGTCTCTCAATTCGAGATACTGGGATATCTGAAAATCTACAAGGCATTTGAACATTTATATCGTATATAGAGCAATTTATGTGCTTTATTAAATTAAATTAACATAACATAACACATCAATGACGATGGTGCTGGAACAATTTTCAGAGTGGGAGTTACATACTGAAGTCATAGAGATGGTGAAAAATCCAAGCGTTACGCAATAACAAGTGAATCAAACGAGCAATGGGTCCATTGGTGCATTTTGGAGTGCACTGTCCCAATTACATGACTAAATTATGGGGTGGTGGGTTTCTGCCATTTACAAATGACACATTTTCATTTAAATGGCCTCTTGGAATGGCCACTAAATTTGCATCAGACATGCAGTTGTAGTGCTAAGCAGAGAGATTGCACAAACAATGACATAAGGAAATAGGTTTCAGGGCACATTTATCACTTGGTTAAAATGTCATGGTTTGTTTTGATCCTATTAAAATCTTTGTTTTCATTACACTTCACAATTTCAAAAAATGCCTCATTTATACTTTCCTTGCTGTTGATAAATATTTTGAGATAGGTATAGTTCATTCACAACTTTTTAAATGTAGTATGAAACAGCTAACATCATACAGCCTTTCCTTTCACGTTCCATGTCCCCCACCAAAATTGTCAATTGGTTCACAATTGTCATTTTCCTCGCCATGCAGTTAGTTAGAGAAAGAATAAGTAAACGCCAATCTGCATGCTAAAAGAATAAACAGGAATTTGTCAAGTGATATTGTCTGATATTTGACCTCTGATATTGGATACACAGCTAATGCCACAGGATAAAAACAAACTGTGAAGGTCACTTTCTTGCATATTACCTTCCTGGCCTGCTGTAAGGGTATTTGGGGTGCTGCATCACCTCCCACTTAACTACTTCCAGTGTCCCTGAATAATGATTGGCTGAGAGGAGAGGGATCAAGAGAAGAGCCAGTGATCTGTAGAGGAGACTGAGCTGGTAAGAGGTGCAGTGATAAAGATGTAGGGGATGAGATGGCGAATGGGATTGGTGCCTTTACTTTTCTCATCAATAGCCTACTTCTGGAGATGCCTTGAATTACCTGGTGAGTTGATCATGATGGTCTTTCCAAGAACCACCTCCTGCTGTCTGATCCACTTTATGTATGAGGAGCATTTGCTGAGGTCCACTAATCGCAGCACGTCACATCGGCCCTAAAATGGAAGTGGCACAGAGAAAAAGGTTAGAAGCCCTAGAATTGAGCCTTGCAGTCTTTGCTTAGACCCCTTCAGTGTATTTCACTCAGTCCAATTGACCTCCCTACAAGTCTATCAAGCAGCACTTAAGAACTCAGTGAGTGAGCAAAATACTGAGCGTCAGGGGAATGCTGTGACAGCAAATACAGTTTCGACACTAGGACTATGTCCAAAGTTGGCACAGAAGAGGGTATCCTAGAGGCTATTATCTCTGACCACGTAGTCCTTAGCTTTAGATAGTATTAATATAAACATGGGTAATCAATGGTACTGAGCAAGCAAAGGTTAAGCTCAAGATCACATAGGGTATATGCACAGCATATAGGCACTTTCTTCTGCTGTTAAATTCTCTGTTACTATGAATAATTGGAATGAAATATATGTACTTTACCATTCACCTTAACTGATAAGAAAAACAACTTACTGATGATGAGTAGGTTCAATGTCACTACAGAGACTACCTTTACAGAGCAAAGCATAACAGTGAAACCACTAGAGAGAAAGGGTGTAAAAAAAAGAAAATATTACTTACCATGTAAGCATATGTTAGTAGTGTGTCGTTCTGTATTCACAAGCCCTGCATACCCCCCCCCCCCCCCATGTAGTGTTGGGCTGAGACCCTTGCAAGTTGTTTTTAATTGAAGCATTCATTCGATTCACATGATGTGCTGTGATTCCTCCCTTAGTGGACAATTGGCATGAGCACCAACTCCATGTTAGATTGTTTTTTACATAGTGGGCGGGTGAGAATGTGTATGGAGTGTTGAGTGAGTGTCACTTAGTGCACTATGTGTATTGTGTAGGGTCAACAATTTAATAAGAGATCTATAATCAACACAACTTCAGGGTAGGAGGGTGGATGCATGTGAATCTACAGCAGTACACGTTACAAACAAATGCCTAGTGGGTAAGTAACATTTTCTGTTCAAAGTATGTGTGCCTGTCGATACACATGCTCTGCTTAGACTGTTAAGCAGTAACCTCCTTAGGCAGTTGGCTTATTCAAACTCATTAAGACTGTCTGGCAAACTGTAGCCTGCGTTGTGCCTGTACGTCAACGCAATAGTGGTTGCTAAACATTTCTTGTGTTGAACAGGTGGCTGGTTTACAAATGTCATGAAGCAGGTTGTTGTCTGAGAAACCCACAGTTGCTTCTTTCTTATGGCTGGAGTGTGACCTGAGTGGAACAAGTAGGATTTGCTTAGCTTTATGGTAACAGGTTGGGATGCACTTGACTATCCACCTTGCTATGGCAGCCTCAGAAATGGGATGGCCTTTGTGGATCTTTGCAAAGGCCACAAAGAGATAGTCAGACTCACGAAAAGTCTTGGTCCTGTCAATGTAATACAGGAGATCTCTCTCAACATCTATCTTGTGTAGAGCACTTTCCACTAATGAGTCTGGCTTTGTAACAGAGATTAGGAGTTCTATAGATTGGCTAAGGTCAAAGGGAAATACCACCTTACTGAGATATTTTCGACTGGTTCTGAGCACAATCCTACCTTTGTGAACCTCATTGAAAAGTTCTTCTAAGGTGAGCGGTAGCAGTTCACTAATGCGTCTGAGGGAAGTAATGGCCACAAGGAAGGCCACCTTCCAGGAAAGGAACTGAAAGGACCCTGAGTGTAAAGGTGGTCTCATGAGCCTTCCGAGGAATATGTTATGGTTCCACACAGGGTCATGAGTGATTCTGGGAGGCACAACCCTCTTAAAACCTTCATGAAATTCAATTTTAGAAAATAAAAACATGACTATCCCAGTGGCCTATTCTTGGGATATGAATTGTCAAATGAAGGCAAAAGCTTAGTACAACACATACAAAAGTGGGTGATTTGACAACCACAAACCTCAATTTAAAGGCTACAATCACTTCTAGCGTTTCTAAAGTTTGGTAGGACATATATACCGGATTATGCACAACGGGTAAAACGGTTTTATAAACTGACCTGTCCAGACCTCTCAAGCACACCTTCGACACCAGAACACACACAATATGTGCCTGCAGTACAAGCTGATATGCTAGCTGCAAAACATTTACACACGCCTGTAAACACAACAAACCTGGTAATCTGCATAATCGTGGGGACCACAGGATACTCACATGCCACATTCAATGAGGGTGAAACTATACCAACTGCATTTAAAGCACACTTATATTCCAATGCTGAAATGCGTTTTGCACCTACAGAAAAAATACTGACTGCTGTTCAGACAGCTGTGGTGAAGGAAAGATCGCTGGCTCGGAGAAAGCACATCATTATCATGGTCTGTATACCAGTCTTAGAGGCGGTAACAAAGGCTAGCATTCCCAACATGAAAGCACTACATCCAAGATGGATACAGTGCGCCAATTCCCTAATAGCAACAGATGTAGATTACAGATTTAACTCTACACTACAAACACAAGCTTACCTACAATATGAACAACAATACCATCTGTGCAGTGAAATAATGCCTCTAGATCAGTACAACTATATAGCTTATACTGATCGTTCTGCCCAGAATGCTGTGGGAAGAAAACATCAATACTCTGCTGCTTGCACATCAGTGAAGGGTAAAATGATGGAAGGAGAATTCCAGCTTGTATAAACATAAGCACAATCTAGGTGACTGCACTGCACAACTGGCTAAACTGGCTAAACTTAAAGCTATAATTCTGGCACTAACAAATATGGATCCAGAGTTCCCCACACTTATAGTATGTGATACATATTACTGTGTCCAGTCTGATGACTAGTATTCACACTTTTGGAGCCAAAATGGATTCAGAGACTCAAAAAGTTATACTATGAAGCATAAAAGGCTTTCTGAGGAGGTGGAAAATCTCAAAGTAAATTTGCCACTGGCTCATGTTATTCACACCCTGAGCCACCAACGTGTTGGAATAAACGTTGCAGGGAATTCACTTGCTGATGAAGCTGTAAAGGAAGTAGTGCAAACTGCTGTTGTCGCTGCAGTGACTCATTCCAATACGAAAATAGATGGAGACATAATGGCAGCCATCACAGCTTCATGCAGTGGCACTCTATTACCCAAGTCATATCCAGCAAAATACTCTTACCAACTGAGCGCACAGAATATTCTGTTTACTCATCTTCCAGGATTGGGAAATAGAGTTATACTGAATTTGGACCGCAAGCCAGAATTAATCTGATCAGCACACGAGGAGTTGGCTTCTGCACACGCAGGGGTGGTGGCTACAGGTTCACTGCTACAGCAATGATACTGGTAGGCAGGTCTAAGTAAACAGACTAAACGCTATGCCCTTAAAGGTGACATCTGTCAGCAAATTAAAGTTTCCACCATAGAACGTCCACCACACACCTCTCTTAATTTCCAACAAGTCTCTTGCGTGCATTTATTTAGACCACTGCGAGCTGCTATCTAGTGGTGGCTGTTTTAAATACATACTCCTAGAGGTGGACTTCTGCTTTTGATTCCTGTGGGGATGGCCACAATGAACGGCTGATGCTCGAACTGTTATTCAAGATTTGCAAGTCTTCGTCAAGACATATGCAGTAGCTGCATTCCATTCGGACTGACATTTGCCTCTAAGGCTTACCAGGATACCATCAAAAGATTGGGTGTAATAGGGAAGTATTTCTTTCAATATCATCCAGGTGGAAAGTCTGTTGTGGAGAGGAAAAACCGTGACTTAAAAGACAAGTAACTTACCTACGGTAATGCCTTATCAGGTGGAGACATGATCTAAACACAGATTCCTTACCGACAATTTCAGAGGTGTCAGGCTGGATCCAGCAGTTGTTTGCTCAAGCAATAACCTCGCGTGCCGGTAGGTGGCGTTAGTCGGCTCTGCGTGACGTTGTCCATGCTGAAAGTAATGTTCATGTCATCTATATAGGCACCACCTTGGCACACTCTTGTTAGTTACGATTCACGACTTTCCAGGCCAGGAGGGCGGAGTTATGAAGTGCGCTGACAGTGGTGATTTTGGAACAACTAAGGCCCTGACCTAGAAACCTGTCCACAGTGCGGGGAGGATGAGTGACTCAGTAAGGAATCTGTGACTAGAGCACGTCTCTACTAGTTAAGACGTTACCGATGGTAACTAACTTGTCCATCTGATAGAGACATAAAGCCGCAGTTTCCTAGCCTCAGAATCGATATCCAAGCAATACCATCCTCGTACATCCCCGGAGGAGGGACGGTGGACAAGTTTAGACCAGGAAATCCTGCAGGACAGAGCAGCCAAATGGGGCATCCCTGCGGACTTAACTGTCCAGGGAGTAGTGCTTACTGAACGTGCACAGTGACAAATGTTAAAGGGCTGGAACACGACGTTGCAACACTGTGGTCGCAGCTTTAGCTCTAGTGGAATGAGCTCTTAAGCCTTCAGGAGGCTGTTTCTTGGCCACAACGTAGCAAATTTTGATGCAGAGGACATCTCATCGTGAAATAGTCCTCTTCTGCACCACAAAACCTTTCTTTGATCCAACGTACCCCAAGAGTTGGTCGTCTACTCGGAACTCTTTAGTGCGATGAAGGTAGAAAGACAACACTTTTTTGGGTCCAAACAAGGGAGTCACTCCTCCTCTTTAGAGGGGTGCAGAGGAGAATAGAAAGTGGGCAAGGTGATGGAGTGCCCAAAGTGGAATGGTTACTACATTTGGTAGGAAAGAGACCTTAGTACGAAACACTCACTTATCAGGGAAGATGGTCATGAAAGGAGGCTTGGATGACAGAGCCTACCATTCACTCACCCTCCTGGCAGACGTTATTGGCACCAATGGTAAGCAGCCAGAGGGGGCAATTGTGCAGAGGATCGAATTGAGCAAACATGAGGAAGGTGAGAACCAAATTAAGGTCCCACTAAAGCATGATGAATGGGGCAGGTGGGAACATATGTCGAGCCCCTTAAGAAATCTATTTATAATAGGGGAATTAAATAAAGAAGGTTGTTCTGGCAGCCTCAAGAAGGCCAACAGGGCTGAAAGATACCCTTTAAGAGTGCCCAGAGCAGAGGCCTGCTGGACAAGGGTAAACAAAAAGAGGACTTGAGAGAGGGAAGCAGAGAGAGGATCACTAGACCTTTCTGTAAAATATATTACAAATTGTTGCCACCGGCAGGCATACACGGTCTTCGTAGAGTGACTTGTGGCAGCCAAACTAACACTCCAGACGTTGGGAGGAAGGTTGAATGCTATCAACTGTTGCCACTCAATCGCCACGCAAGAAGGCATAGAGTTGACAGGTTCGAGTGGAGGACCCTCCCCTGCTGCTACAGCAGAAGATCCTCCCTAAGGAGCAGCCTGATCAGAGGACCAATGCTAAGTTAGAGAAGCTCGGTATACCACACTCTCCATACCCAGTCCGGAGCCACCAGAATGACTTGGGCCGGGTCACTCCTGATCTTTTTCTGCACTCTGGACAGGAGTTGTTTTGGTAGAAAGGCGAACAAGAGGCCTTTGCTCCACTCCAGGCAAAAAGCAGCGTCAAGCAAGTGCTGCCTTCGAAACCCCAGCCTGCAGAACTGCTGACATTGCACATTCTCGGTGGAGGCAAACAGATCTCCCCACTTCTGAAACAGACCTTGCGCCACCTCCAGATGGAGACGCCATTTGTGATCCACTAGGCAGGCACCAATGGCTCAGTTCATTTGCCCTGGCGTTCAGGGAACCTGCCAGGTGTTTAACTGTAGTGTAGTTCCTATATCCCTGATAGGCTCTGCGCATAGTTGTGGCATAGGACTGAGGTCAGTATGCCTCTATCGAGTACATTAAACGTAATTACTTGTGTGTGCCAGAGGTTACTAGAAACTTCTTGAATAAACAAGAAGAGATTAGTTTCTTACAACCGTATAAACATGACAACTTTCTTTCCCTTAGAATCTGAACAGTCTCAGAATCGTGGAAACAATAGTTAACAGTTTCACTCAGTCAATCGTGCATGCTTTGTTTCTACAGAGTTTACACAGAAATATGTAGACGGGCGTTTCAATAAAAAGGGTTTATTGAACAGTTTTATTTCTCGTGCAAGAGATATGAAGGAGTAGTTTCTGTCCTGTAACTCCAGTTCTGTAGTAGGGGTATCTCTGTTATAGTCATAATCTAGTGAATAGTCCCGCCCATGTGCGTGGACCCCGGCAATCAAAAATAATCTCTTAAGTTGTCAAAAGAATGCAGGAACTGCAAAGACACTTAAGAGAGAATTAAAGACAAATAATGCAGCCTATATCCACAGGCTACACTGTCCAGTACTTCAACTAGAAATTCCACCAAAATTCACCACACACAGCCCAGCCTGCTAGTTTCTACCATAGAGAAACCTGCCTCCCCAGTCAAAGACCCAGGAATGATAGAGAGGAAGGTAGGGACAGACAAGCCCCATAGGCTGCCATTATGTGGCTTAAACAGGATACTGTGCCTTTAAGAGAACCTTCTAGACTTCTCCCAGTATCCCAGAATGCATAGCAGGTCCAACTTACTTTCAGTTCTTTTTGAAGGCGTATACAACGCCAGACCTGCAGCATTGTGTACATGAAGAATTCTCCACCGGGGAGGAGGGAGGGCGCTTATGACTATAACAGAGATACCCCTACTACAGAACTGGAGTTACAGGACAGAAACTACTCCTTCTGTAGTAGGGGATCTCTGTGTATAGTCATAATCTAGTGAATAGAATGGCAAGCCCATCCCCCAACTAAGCGGCGGTGGAGAGTAAATACATAATGCCACTATTGTGCGAACAAATTCCGCAGTGAAGCCTGTCCAACCTGAGCGTCTGCCCTGGCGTCAGTGTCCAGGCAGTAATGCTTAGCAAAGGTATGAACCGACTTCCAAGTGGCTGCCTTGCAGATTTCAGCAATCGGCACGTTACGGAGCAGAGCCGTCGTGGCAGCTTTGCCCCTGGTGGAATGAGCCTTAGGCTTACCTCCTAAGGTCTTATTAGCCTTCTGATAACACAATTGTATGCAGGACACAATCCACCTAGAGATGGACTGCTTAGAGGTCGCAAGACCTGTCCTGACCGATCCATAATTGATAAACAACTGGTCAGACCTACGAATATCTTTGGTTTTATCCAGATAAAATTTCAACACCCTCCTAACATCCAGAGAATGGAGCGACCTCTCCGCTGGGGACGAAGGGTTCTGAAAGAACGTAGGTAAAGTTATAGTCTGGTTGACATGAAAGTCAGAAATAACCTTGGGAAGAAATTTAGGGTGAGTACGCATAACAACCTTAGCAGCATGAAATACAGTATAAGGTTCATTACAACACAACGCCTGAAGTTCACTCACCCTGCGGGCCGATGTAATGGCCACGAGGAACGCCGCCTTCCAGGACAGGTGCTGCAACGAAGCCTTATGAATAGGTTCAAAAGGTTCCTTCATCAACCTGGACAGCACCACATTCAATTCCCATGAAGGCGAGGGAAGCCTGACAGGAGGGAATACTTTCTTCAATCCTTCCAGAAAATCTTTGATCACGGGGATCTGGAAAAAGGAAGTCTGTGAAGGGCATTTCCTGTAGGCAGTCAATGCAGCCAGATGAACCTTAATGGAATGCACATTAAGGCCAGACTGCGCCAAATGTAAAAGGTAAGGAAGGATGACATCTTCCTTACAGGTCGTAGGATCATGGTTCTTAGACTGGCACCAGATACAAAACCTCTTCCACTTGTAAGCATATGAAGTCCTAGTGGAAGGTCTCTTGGACTCCTTCAGAATGTCCATGCAATCATCGGGCAGATTAAGATGGCCATACTGCACTATCTCAGGAGCCATGCCGCCAAACTCAAAGACGATAGGTTGGGGTGTAACATCCGTCCCCCGAACTTCGTGAGAAGGTCCGGCCTGCACGGCAACCGAATGTGAGGAAGGAGAGACCGGTGAAGCAGGTCCGTGAACCACCACTGCCTGGGCCACTCCGGGGCGATGAGTATCATCCGAGCCCTGGACCGGGCCAGCTTGATGAGCACCGCCGGAATCAGGGGAATGGGAGGAAAGGCGTACAGAAAGTTGTTCGTCCAGTCGATCCATAGCGCATTCCCCAGCGTCCCTTGCTGGAAGTACCTGGAGGCGAAGTCTCTGCACTTGCTGTTTTCGGCGGTGGCGAACAAATCTACGTCTGGAGTTCCCCACCTTGCGAAGACTTCTCCTAGTACTTCGTCGTTTATGACCCATTCGTGGTTTTCCTGAAGCAGTCTGCTCAGTGCGTCTGCCTGAACATTCTGCACACCTGGTAGATGGGTGGCCGTTATCGTCAGTCCTCTGGCCAGGAGCCAGTGCCAGATCGTCTGCGCCTCTTGTGACAGGGTGCGCGATCTCGACCCCCCCTGCTTGTTGAGGTAATACATCGTGGTGGTATTGTCCGTCTGTACAAGCAGAGAGTTGGTCCGGAAGGACGGAAGAAAGGCCTTCAGCGCCAAGTGAACAGCTCTGAGTTCCAGGAAATTGATGTGATACGTGGCCTCCATCGGTGACCACGTGCCTTGAATCTGCAGAGTCCCGGAGTGCGCTCCCCATCCCAGAAGAGACGCATCCGTCACGACCGTCTGCGTGGGAATGTCCTTGTGAAAGGGAACCCCTCTGAGGAGATTCTCCGCCGAACACCACCACTTCAGGGACTGAAGAGCATGCAGCGATAGGCGAATCTCGTCGTCCCAAGATCCTTTCCTCTGATCCCACTGGTCCTCCAAGCACTCCTGCAACGGTCTCATGTGCAGCCGTGCGTGTGGCGTCAGGAAGATACAAGAGGCCATCGATCCCAGTAGAGAAGACACCGTCCTCACTGTTGTAGATGGAGTCGTCATAAGAGCCTGAGCCTTCCGAAGGAGTGATAATCGTCGCTCTTCCGAAGGAGACACGCTTGCTGACAGCGTATTGATGGAGGCTCCCAAGTACTGTATGCATTGGACCGGAGTCGGAACAGACTTGGCCATGTTGATGTGCAACCCCAGCTTGTTCAAGAGAACGCACGTCTTCTGGAAGTGTGCTCGCGCTTCCGAGAAGGAGGATGCCTTGATCAGCCAATCGTCCAAGTAAGGGTAGACGAACACCTTGTTCTTCCTCAGGTGTGCCGCTACCACCGCCATGCACTTCGAGAATGTCCTTGGCGCAGACTTCAGCCCGAATGGGAGTACTGTGTATTGATAGTGATTGGTGCAGACTTGGAACCGCAGGAACTTCCTGTGTTTGTGAGCAATGGGCACATGGAAGTAAGCATCCTGTAGGTCTATCGCGCACAGCCAGTCTCCCTGTTGCAACTGAGGGTAGATCTGGTGCAACGACAGCATGCGGAACTTTTCTCTGCGAATCCACTTGTTTGCCTGTCGCAAATCCAGAATGGGCCTGAACTCGTTCTTGTCCTTCTTGCGAACCAGAAAGAACCGGGAGTACAGACCTCTTCCTCTCTGGGACAGAGGTACGTCTTCTATCGCCCTTTTCCTTAACAGAATATCCGCTTCCGCCTGAAGCTCGCGCAGCTGAAACTGCGAGCTGACCGGGGGAATCGCTGGAGGAGGGCTGGTGAACCGAAGACTGTATCCATTGCAAACAATATTCAGCACCCACTTGTCCTGAGTAATTTTTCTCCACTCTGCCAGAAAAAGTTGGATGCTTCCCCCTACCGGAGTGGGTAACGGATCCGGGGGAAGTAAGTTCCTAGGGCCTAGACCCCGCCTGGCCCTTGGGCGCCGGAGCCGACTGCTGGCCTCCTCTGCCCCTCTGCCGCTTCTGGAACGGCTTACGGAACTGCTGCTGCTGCTGTTGTGAGTGTCCCGAAGCCTGTCCCCGTCCTCGGCCTTGACCTCCGAACCGCCGTTGGAAAGGGCGGTACTGCTTCTTGGCCTCCTTGGGTTTTTCCAAGCCCACAGCCGTCAGCGTTTCGGCCTCCGCCTTCATGCGGGCCATTTCATCATCAGCGTGCTTCCCGAAGAGGGTCTCCCCGGAAAACGGCAGATTGGCCACCCGCTGCTGCGCGTCCGGTTTCAGGGACGTCAGCCGGAGCCATGCGTGGCGCCGCTGGTTGATCCCGTGGCAGAACCCGTGAGCAGCCAACAGGGAGGAGTCCGCAGCCGCACTGATTATCTGGTTGGCCACCAGCATACCCTCACTCAGGACCTCCATGAAGTCTTCACGCTGCTCCCGAGGCAAATGCTCCGCAAAGCGCTCGAGGGAGTCCCAGAGGGCGCGGTCGTAACGCCCCAACAGAGCCGTTGCACTCGCCGCTTTCATGGATGTCGCGGAAGTCCCACAGATCTTTCGTCCCGCCGAGTCCATCCACCTAGATTCCTTGTCCGGGGGGACCGTGGAGGTCGGAGTGGTGGCGTGCTGCTTGCGGGCCGCCGTGACGATGACGGAGTCAGGCGGAGGCTCCGCTCTCAAGAAGGCCGGATCCGATTCGGGAGCCCGGTATTTCTTCAGTAGCCTGGAAGGGGCCGCTCTCGTCACAGCCGGGGTGAGAAACAGCGCCATAGCCGGTTCTTCCAAGCCCGGTACCAGGGGCAGGAGGGGACGAGACATGTGCCTCTGATGCAGAGTCTCGAAAATGACGGACGTCTTCGGAGTAGGCACCGTCAGTGTAATGCCTAGCTTCGCCGCGCCCCGCAACAGGACGTCTTGAAAGGCAACCAGGTCGTCTATCGGGGACACTCTGGTGTCCGGCGACCCCGACAGCGTAGGTGAATAGTCCCTGGTCCCAGAAGATCTCGTGCGAGAGCGAGATTCGCGCCTCCTATGGCGGTGTCTCGACCTCGTGGGAGACCTGCGCCTAGAGCGAGAACGAGACCTGCCAGCTCTAGGGCGCTCCTTCGGTTTGCGAGGAGAGGTCTTCCGTGGCTTCTCACGGGGACTCTTCGGAGCCTCCCGGGGCTTCGGTTTCGGGGTCCCCTTGGGAGGAACAGGCAGCGACGGCAGCGAAGTGGACCTCGGCGGAGGGACCACCGGCTGCGGGGCGGGCCCATGAGGTGGGATCGGAGGTGGATCAGAATCCCCCTTAGGAAGTGGTGGTATGGGCGGAGGGTCCTCCTTCGGTACGGGTGGAGGAGGAGGAGTCCCGGGTCGAGATGGAGTGTACACTTCCGAGTACACCGAGCCCGGTGACCCTTTAGGGGACGGTCGCGGGGAGCCATCCTCATCCGCAGGCGACCTCTTCCTCTTGCGACCACCGGAAGTGGCGTGACTCCTGGGGCTAGAGCCCCCTCTGCGCCGTTTGGGAGAAGGAGATCTACTCCTCGGCGCTGACCGCTGTCTGCTGGACGCAGAATGACGCTTCTCCGGCGTCGAACGGCGCTTCCTGGACTCCGGCGTCGAACGTCGTCCCCTCGACGTCGACCCTCTCATCCTCGGCGTCGAACGTCGACTCCTCGGCGTCGATCTCCTCTTGCGCGATCTCTCACGCCGTCCTCTCGACGTCGGGCGGTCCGCCCTCGGCGTCGATCGTCGACGTCGCCTTGTCCCCGACGTCGAGGAGCCCCTCGACGTCGAACGGCGGTGTCGCCTCGACGACGACCGACGGTGTCGCCTCGACGGCGAGCGTCGGTGCCGCTTCGACGGCGAGCGCCGAAACACGTCCCTGCGCCGTCGGCGTCGGAATGAAGACGTCGACGTCGACGAAGACGATGACGTCGACGGCGGCCTCGACGTCGGCTTCTCCTTCGCCGTCGACCCGCCACGCCGTCTCGACCCGGAGCCCCGGGGAGATGGGGAGCACGCCGTCGTCATCCCTCTCGACGCCGTCGTCGAAGCCTTCGACGTCGACGGAGAATGGGACCGTTGGCTGGACTTCCTGCCCCCGGGGAGCCCCCCAGGGGCCTCAGCAGAGGCAGAGGGATCCTTCCCAGGCTGCCCAGACCCACCTGCAGCACGTTGACGCCTATCCTCCAGGCCAGCCAGCCTGATCTTCAATCTGTCCCTGAGGGTCCTAGCAGAAAGCTGCTGGCAGATAGCACACTCCTCAGGGCCATGATTCTCCGGAAGGCACACGATGCAGACATCATGGGGGTCGCTTTTGGCCTTCTTCCTCTCACATGCTGGGCACTTCACAAAAAGGCCAGGCATTTTGGAGCCCCAAAACACCTAAAAACCAGCACAAAAGGGAGAGGAGAGCACCAAGAAATAAACTGTAACACTTTTAAAAGACAAAAGTGCAAAAACGAATTCAATAAACCCTTGAAAAGGGAGAGCTCAATGCCAGGGTCCTGTAAGCAGGAGCCGGAAAAAAGAACTGAAAGTAAGTTGGACCTGCTATGCATTCTGGGATACTGGGAGAAGTCTAGAAGGTTCTCTTAAAGGCACAGTATCCTGTTTAAGCCACATAATGGCAGCCTATGGGGCTTGTCTGTCCCTACCTTCCTCTCTATCATTCCTGGGTCTTTGACTGGGGAGGCAGGTTTCTCTATGGTAGAAACTAGCAGGCTGGGCTGTGTGTGGTGAATTTTGGTGGAATTTCTAGTTGAAGTACTGGACAGTGTAGCCTGTGGATATAGGCTGCATTATTTGTCTTTAATTCTCTCTTAAGTGTCTTTGCAGTTCCTGCATTCTTTTGACAACTTAAGAGATTATTTTTGATTGCCGGGGTCCACGCACATGGGCGGGACTATTCACTAGATTATGACTATACACAGAGATCCCCTACTACAGAACTGCTACAATCGTAAGACAGAATGTGAAGTATAATACGTACAGCGTTAGCAGTAAGATAAAATAATACTGCAATAGCATTGTTTGTAGCTTTGACATATATTCATAAAAAAACATACATAAATAACACAGGCTAATATGTGAATACTCGTCTGGTGCTTCTAGCTAGTTCTACCCCAGTGTACCCAACCTTAGTGTAGTACGAGGTAAGAAGTAGGTGCTGGAGTTCTATAGTCTAGTTTAGCTTTAGTTAGGATTGGTGTTGCCAAGATTTGCCTAAAGTCTCTCTAGGTTCTAGTCTGCTCCATACCTTAGAATGAGAGAGGTTGGAATCTGTTCCCGGGTCTCGATCTCTAACACCCCGCAAGGGGAGTTAAAAACACTGGAGCTGGATTCTCTGCGAGGAGGATGACAGCATCTGGTCAGTGCGTCAGACGGGGACTCGACTTCCTTCCGAACTTGCCAGGGCAAGCGGTGCAACTATGCAGCCGTGACTTGCCATGGCAAGTGAAGGTATATTTATACCTTGAACTTGTTTAGGAATGCCAGTATTGACGTAAAAGTCGGGCAGAGGAACGTCATGAATGAACCCCTAAGGAAAATATGTTCATGCACAATAAATGAGTTCTTGGAGAAATCAATAATCCAAGGAAGGGGAAGTCCTAAAGGCTTAAGAATCTGGTTTTCCAAGAACTCGTTGTGACGTGATTGGGCGGATGTAGGTGGCCATGCCTGTATTTGGTTAGCATGGCTGATGCCTAAATAAAGATTGGATTTCTATGCCTAAATAAGGATAATGTGAATTGTGCCGATATAAGGGCATAAATAAGTCAGGAAACCTATATACGGTATCTAAATCGACACACAACAGAACCACAGGGAAATGCCCTGCTGTTTCAGACATGTCCAGAAAAGCAGGGCCTTTTGAAAAAAGGGTCCACAACTCCACCCTGCCCAGTTTGCTGCAGTACCAAATGGCGGTGTTGTTGTCTGTGAACACCTGTACTAGCTTTGCCCTGATGGAGGGAAGAAAAGCTTTCAATTCCAAGCGTATTTGCTCAGAGCTCCAGCAAATTGATGTGGAGTCCGGATTCTGACGGACACCAGAGTCTTCTTATCTCCAACTCTCCCAGATGACACCCCATGCCAGGAGGGATGCATCTGCACCTACTGTATGTTCTGGTTGGGGAAGGAACAGGAGTCTGCTTCTGACCCAATCTCAGTTGGTCAGCCACAACTGCAAGTCCTCTGCAGTTCTCTCTGAGAGCTGGACCATGTCGGAGAGATTCCCCTGATGCTGCACCCTCTGTAGCTTCTGGTACCACTGCAGAGCATGCATATGCCATCTGGCATGTGTCACTAGCAGGATGCAGGAGGCTATGATGCCAAGCACCATCAAAGTCATTCTCACTGAAATCCAGGATAGAGGCTGACACATCGGTATCATAGCCTAAATATCCTGGACTCAACGCTCGGGAAAATAGGCCAAAAACTGCACTGTGTCCAGAACAGCTCAGATGAAAGGGAGCATATGAGAGGAAGTCAGGTGTGATTTTGGCACGCTGATAGTGAACCCCAGCAAAAGGATGAGGTTCACAATAGTCTGGAGGTGGGAGAGGGCAGTCTGAGGTGAACTCACCTTCAACAGCCAGTCGTCACGATAGGGGAAGACTGGCAACCCTGATCTGCACAGATGAGCTGCGACCATCGCCATCACCTTGGTGAACACCGAGGGGTGCTGGAAAGGCCAAAGGGGAACACTGTGAACTGAAAGTGCTTGTTGCCTACCTTGAACTGAAGGTAACACAGATGGGCAGGCAGGACAGAAATGTGAAAATAGGTGTCCTGCAAGTCCAAAACTACCATCCTGTCTTCGGGCTCTAGGGCAGGCAGAACCTGAGCCAGAGATGGGATTTTGAACTTTTCCTTTTTGAGGAAGTAGTTGAGGGCTTGCAGACCTAGAATAGGACAAAGGCTCTTGTCCTTTTTCGTGACCAGAAAGTAGCCGGAATGGCAACCACAGCCTACGTCTGGCGCCGGAACCCTCTCTGTGGCTTTCTTGGCCAAGACAGTCCTGATTTCCTCCTGAAGCAAGTGAAGGTGGTCCTCCGTCAACCAGTCGAAAGTTGGAGGCATGGAGGGAGGAGGGAGTAGCCCTTTCAAGACATCTGAAGAACCCACCAGTCCGATGCAATGTTTTGCCAGTGGTGGAGGTGATGGCTGATACTGCCACCAACTGGGCACCCATGATCTTGAAGGGATGGACTAGGAAGGTTTGGATGCTGCTGGGGGAGAAGTAGACTGACTCGAGCTCTGGCAACCCAATTCACAGGGTCAAAAGGAGCCACACCAATGTCTGTGCAGAGATTGCTGAACTTGTGCAGTCTTGTGGTTGGAATATGGCTGGCGTGACTGAAAGCCTCTTACATGGCCACAAAAGGGGTGAAAAGCAGACAGGGACCGGTGGTGACTGAGAGGCCCAAGGACTTGGTTGTAGCCCGTGAGTCCTTAAAGTGCTCTAGGGCCATGTCTGCCTGTTCTCTGAAGAGACAGGTGCCATAAAAGGGCATGTCTATAAGTGAAGAAAAGCCAGAAGTTCTCAGTCTGGCGTGGGGTCGAATAGCCACCGTCAATGACATTGCACTGCCAAGCGAGTCCTTGGTGTCAAACCCAAGACGAATGGTGAATCTCTCCCATCTGATACTGCTTGGGAGAGAACTGGCCGGAACTCTTCTGGGACCTGACGCAGCATTTGCACAATTGTTTCCCACAAGAAGAGGGCAAAAGTCTCAATAGGTATGCAGTGTTCACCACCGCAATGCAAGGCTGCCGAAAGAAAAAAAATTCTTGCCCCAACTATCCAGCCTCTTGGATCCCCTGTCTGATGGTGCGGAAGGAAGCGCACCTTGTGGGGTAAAGGCTTGGACCACCAAGCTCTCGTGGGTTTGGGTGGTTGGAGAGGAACTTTCGGTCACTGGGTGCAGGGCAAGGGCACAGGCGAATGTCCTATTCACAGGAGCCTCTGTGTTCGGCTTAGACAAGATCTCGAGAAGTACATTAGTCAAGGACTCATTGAAAGGCAGAAGGGGTTCCAAGGAGAAGACACCTGGCTGCAGGACTCCTGTCAATATGTTTGTCTTGACTTCCACTGAAGGGTGCTGAAGGTCCAGGACCTCAGCTGCCCTTCTCACCACCATAGCATTTAACGGTTCCCCCTCCATAGCCACAGTAGGGGGAGAAAGCAGGCCAGAATCTGGAGAGGTATCCAGTCCACTGGCCTCACCCAATTCCTCATTCCAGTCCATTTCGTGCTCAGGCTAGTCTTTTATAGGCGCCAGTGACCCTTCCTAATCTTCCTCTATTCCTAGCCCTTCCGAATAAGGCTGAGAAACTGACCTAGGACCAAAGGGTGCCGTTGGCACTGGTATTGACGTCAGAATAGGGATGGTGCCTCCAGGTGGCGCCGGGAGTCTCAGTGCAGGGACTACACCAAGAAAAGTCACAGTGACGCAACCGACACCAGTCTGAATTAACACCGGATTCACTGGGGTGCATCGGGGCCAGAGAAACTGATGGAGCATCTCTGAGCCTCTGGGGCCTGAAGGTGCGCCGGGAGGGTCAGCTCACCCAAATATGAGGCATATAAGGTCATAGAATTCTTCAAGTTGGGCGGGGGTCGGTCCGGCTCCTGAAAAGGCAGGGAAGCGCAGAGCAGACCCAGGTGCAGGTTCCGCAGAACGAGGCCTAGAGTGTCGAGACTCCTCTGTCACGTCGGCCAACGGATAGGGAGAAGTTGAAGTATGCTTCGACTTCTTGTGTTTCTTGTGTCTCTTACTTGACCGCCCAATGACTTTGAGCGGGAGGACAATGACTTAGAACAACCGAAGCGGTGTGCAGACCTTCCTTTCAACCGAGAACGAGACCTCCAGGGCAAACGGTGTGGAGCCAAGCACCAGCCGCAAGTAGCTTTGGGGACTGCTCCCTCAAAGCCTTCCGACCCATGGCCCTGCAGTCACAGAACGACTTCGAGTCTGGGTTGCGCCACAGGCCCCAGAGACAAATTAAGTGTGTATACGTCACCAACATGGTGCGATGGAAGGTGCCGCAAAATTTGGATCCAGTAGTCTTCTTTGACATTGTGGAAAAACCTACACACCAAAAATCTTCGAAAAAACATTGAAAAAAGCCTGTCAATAAGTGATAGAGGGTAGCTCGCTTCTCAAACATGCACTAGCTGGCATGAAAAGTAACGAACGGACGTCAGCATGCTGAGGTGGCGCCTATATAGGTGACGCAGGTGTCACATCTGGCATGAGCGGCGCTGACGATTTTACGTGGAGCCAACCAATGCCACCTACCTGCAAGGGTAATGCTTGGGCAAAAGTCTTCTGGATCCAGCCCGACAACTGGGAAATTCTAAAGCAAGGAACCTGCGGCTGGATGTCTCTATCAGATGCAGTCTTTAACAGCTAGATTACTAGGTTCTAGTCGTAGTCGGATGCACACGTAGATGGGGTTCAGGGAGCTTTAAATAATCTGCTGGGAAGATCATTGGGTGATAGGGCTCGTTATGAAGTCCTGTTTGGGGTCCCGATGTGTGTAGCTGGCCTAGACAATCCTGTGCCAGTGGTGGCAAACACCTTTTGATATTCGTTAATGTTTGCTGTCTCACAGGAACTGAAAGCCTTCTGAAGGACAATAGCAACAAATTAAAGAAACGTTCAGCCACATTGGAAATGTGGCCCCAATCAGCCACTCCTGGTTGGATTCCAAAGATTGGGGACCTAGTCCAGGACAAGATTGTGGACAAAAAAAGATTTTGGCCCATCATACAGAGCAATACAAAACCAGATAGAGAGAAGAGGGTCCAAGGGATATTTAAAGACCTGCGCGGATAAATTCCCTATTCGTAATATAGCAACAACAACGAATCTGCGTTCTTGGAAAGGAAAATGTTTTTAAAGTTTAGACCCGCAAACATAATTGCATCAAAACAGGAGGTGGTCACAAATGGAAAAGATCACAATTTAGGAAGATAGATTCCCATCAGTCACCGAAGTGATGTGCTTCATCATGTTGTTATTTCTTGTCGGCTGCATACTAGGGCAGCCAATGAGCAAAACCTCTTTGCTATAATAGAGGAGGAGCTCGTGGATGTGTGGAAATAGAATCCAAAGTTAGAACTGAGAGTGATGAAGCATGGCACCGTAAAGTGACTGTATAGTGCAGTGCAGTGATAAGTGATTTAAAATTGATTACCAGAGGAAAATTATATTTATTTGATATCCTATGGTGTCAAAGGGTAAAAACATGCAGAAGGCGCCCTCAATAGATGTGTGAGCACACTAATGGTATGGTCGACATGTTTCAGCCATCTCAAATCACGGCTTTCTTCAGGACCTAGATGTAGCTACTGCACATGAATAGTGAATAGAAGGGATAAATATGTACGATACAACCATATACCTGAACTCAACATATGATTGCACCAAGGCATAGGTGTTACACTCCTGTTGGAAATCAAACATACAGAAAAAAAGGTTTTTATGATGCACATCTGAACATTGGTTGGTCTAAACAATAAATGTAGGCTAACAACACATGAAAATTAAAATGTATGCTAGAGAAGGTCCTCTATACTGTGTGGATTACATTATCAGGAATTTTTCTTACCTGTTACAAATCGCGAGGGACTCACCGCTCCTGGCAACCACTCATGCGTGAGACAACGCTCTGTAAAAAAGTGGGAAAGAAGTAAACTATTTCAAAGTAGTGCTTCTAACGGATCGTTAGAAGCATCCCCCGGCGCTCCACTTTAATTTTCTGGGAATTTGCCAGAATTCTTTACAACAGATTAGTAGTGAAAAGATGCGAATATTCATCCATTTTTACCACCTTATTTTATTCATGAGTTCATTTTTCAGGTGCGAATTATCTTCATTTTTTACTTATTTTTTTAAGCATGATTAATGTTAATCAACGTCCAATGCATTTCGGGCTATTTAGCCCTTCATCGGGGACCAAGAAGCTGAAACAAGGTATATTAACAGAAAGTTGTAAATATAACATAAAAGTAATCAAAACATATCACAATGTCCAACATTATAGAATTCATGCACACCAGTGTGACCCCAAAGTGTAAAAAAGCTGCCATAATCAAAAAATGCCGTTCGGCACTCACATTTCATGTTCTCGGCGCGATCAAGTAAATTTGATGGTAAAGTGAATAGTAAGAGACGCTGTAAAAAACAGCCAGTATTAAGTATACGGATAAACATCCTATGCGTAACTTTCGAAGCCACATGAACAGTCAGTAACAGGTTCTTAAAATGTAAACTTACTTAAAAGCTCGCAACAGCATTTCACAAGTTAGATATTCACCTCGGCATTACTCGTGAATGTTTTCAAGCAGCCAGCGCTGTTAGCCTATCAATGTATTAGTATGAGTTAGAGAGTGAAACGCGCAATGTTTCAAGTGTTCCTATTGGTCTAAAGTCCGATCATGTGACCAGAATTTGACCAATGGCGGAGTGAGCTTATAGTTACATCAATTTTGACTGTTTAAAGCATGTCATTAAAGTTGTATACAAACAAAATTATGTATAAACAAAAAGACTTGAAACAAAACAATAATTTTCAATGAGAAAACTAAAATACAGTAACATAAATGTCTACTTGCCTGTCAATAGACCTGGAGTCTCTACTAGCCAGGTTCAAGGTAGAAAAAACAGAAAGGAGAGCTTGATATATTCTGATACTTTACAGATAACACATAAATTCTGTCCGATCATTCAAACCAAACGGTTTGTTAGAATTCAACAAATACATCCAGTTATTTTCACGTTGTAATAGGAAGCGATTGTTGCCGCGACCTTCTTTTTTCTCTACAGTTTCCAGTACAAGAAATTTTAGTTGGGAAATGTTATGATGTTTTTCTGCAAAATGTACCGCTATTGTAGACTTGGTGTTTTTGGTTCTGATGTTTGATTTGTGCTCGTTGAGCCTTACTTTGATCTTACGTTCCGTTTTCCCCACGTATACGATACCGCAGGGACACTTAAGCATGTATATTACATTTGCCGTATCACAAGTGGCTTTCACTCTTAGTTTTATCTTGTGTCCTTTCATGGGATGTGTTAGATAGTTTCCTCTGATAATATTATTGCAGTTCCCATATTGTAGGCACGGACGTGTTCCACAATATGTTTCCAGTGAGTCAGGTTTAGTTTTTAGTAGTTACCCCAAATTTTTGCTTCTGGTGTAGGCAAAAATAGGTTGTTGATCAAATGCGTTTTTAAAATCTGGCTCCGCTTTCAAGATTTTCCAATGGTTCCAAATAATTCTTTTGAAGTTCAGACTTGAGGTAGAATATTTAGACACTATGGTCATTCTGTTTTCTTTCATTCTACTTCGTGTTTGTAACAGTTCTGTTCTTTGTATGGTCTTCACTTTCTGTTCAGCCTGATCAATCAATTTGTCTGGATAACCTCTCACTCGAAATCTGTGTCCCATTTGTTTTATTTGTGATTCTGCTTTTACTGAATCCGATGTGATTCTTTTAACACGCATCATTTGACACAGAGGTAGATTCTGTTTAACCCCTTCGAGGCTGATGACGAGCTGGGCTCGTCATGGTGTAGCCTCCTCAAACACTGATGACGAGCCCAGCTCGTCATGAACAATGGGTTTTTTTAAAAGTCAGCATTCCAGCAGAATCAGAGCAGCGCGCATGTGGTTAAGTGATTCCTGATGAAAGCTTTGATAGTGCAAAGTGTTGTTTCTGTCTGTGTCCTTACGGTACATTTCTGTTTCTATTCTTCCATTGTGTACATTTATGCGTACATCTAAAAAGGTGATGGTTTTGTCAGACATTTCCCAAGTGAATTGTATTCTGTCATCCTTTGTGTTCAAACTGGTTAGAGCTCTCTCAAGTAGTTCTCTTGAATTTCTCCATAAGATGAAAACATCATCTATATACCTTACAAACATTATCAGATGATTTGTCCATGCTGGGTCATTCAGGATGTTGTGTTCCTCGTAAGCTTTCATATAAATGTTAGCATACACTGGGGCGGCGCAATTGCCCATAGAAGTTCCAACCAGTTGTTGATACCATATGTTATTATGTTTAAAATAGCTGTGATATAGTGTAAACACAACAAACTCCAAAAGAAAAGCATCGCATTGCATTGCATTGGACGTTAACTAACATTAATCATGCTTAAAAAATAAGTAAAAAATGAAGATAATTTGTACCTGAAAAATGAACTCATGAATAAAATAAGGTGGTAAAAATGGATGAATATTCGCATCTTTTCACTACTAATCTGTTGTAAGGAATTCTGGCAAATTCCCAGAAAATTAAAGTGGAGCGCCGGGGGATGCTTCTAACGATCCGTTAGAAGCACTACTTTGAATTCATATTGTTGACGCCGTTGACAAGAGACGTCACCCGGGCGGCACCCTCAAACGCCAAAAAAATAAAAAAATAAGTGAAGTGAAGTTAACTTGTACCACAAATACACAATATCTAAAGCTGTGCGCTTACTCTTTTACTTCTATCGTATTGCTTCAATCTTGTCCAGGAGCAGAGCGGCACGCGATTTAAAATTACAATTGGAACTTACTGTTGAACAACAGTTGACATAAATTTTCACCACAATGCAATACGAGGATATCGCAAAAAGTACTGAAGCAAGGGCAGACACCTTTGCCTTCACAGAAGGAGAGGCATCAAGAATCTATTCTTTAATACAAGACGAGATAGACCAAATGTCTTCCAACAGGACCAAGGCACAGAATATTAAACAATTACTATACATCTCCAAAAGACATATCAATCAGAAACTGCATGCTAGCACTCTCATTTTTTTTTTTTTTTTTAAATATCTTTTATTCAGTGCAAAGGATAAAAAAAAATTAGAAGCATATATCATACAGAGTCTTGGTATATGAAGATTCAACAGTTAAAGAAGTTCATACATAGATCATGGAGCGGATCGCAAAGTGCGTTGCAGCAGTTCGCTGATAAAGTCAACGTTCAAACATTGCGTGATCATGCTATCTCTGGTAATGGATCTTGTTAAGCGAGCAATTTCAATAAAAGCGTAATGGGGAAAGGATATCGAACTTGGGATCATGCGGCGTGTGGTGTATCAGGTAGTGGAGATTGCGGCGGGGGGGCGAGGCTGGGGAGAAGAGAGGGGGGAGGAAGGGGAGAGTACGGTGGTAGCGCGTCGGTCAGTTTTTGTCTGTTCCTGCAATTGCGGGAGCTATGTTGGCGATACGGGAGGGTGGCAGCAGTCCCGGCGTGTCGGCCGGGCAGGGGGGGGGGGGAGAGGGGGGATCTAGGTGTCAGGTGCGAGGGCGTTGTGTCTGTTGTCTGTGGCGTCTGGCGTGTGATGGCCATCACTGTGTTCCCCGTCTGGGAGTGGCTGACTCTCTGAGCATGCTAGCACTCTCATAAGGTATATTAAAATGCAACGCATACCAAGAGGACTGCGCATCACCCTCAAACCTTCTCTGTGCAAGAACTTAACTAAATTTTAAGAAAAGTGGTATGCGATACTGAATAAATGTTCTTTAGACCTAACTTTACTCATCATTGAAGAACTTTCAGGCATTCTAATTGAACTTAACACAGAAATAGAGGAAATCACAGAAGAGCTATCAACAATGATGACAGTTGAAGAACTTGCAACCACACTGAAAGACATTAATGAACAAATTCAGAGACATACACAAGAAATTAATGAGAGAAAAATCAGAAAGTTCAAACGGGATACGTTGGACTACAAATTAGGAGAGATATACACATGGGCAGATGTGTATGCTCAAAAAAGAAGAAATCGTCCCAACACACCGTATCCGACACCTCTTCATCAGGTAGCGACATGTCCAGCAAACCTCCTCCGTCTAGAAATTTACTTCCTAAAAGAGCGACGACCAACGTTAGAGATGTAACAACCACAGTGTACATGCCGACGACATCCACAGAAAGTAACACTTCGGAAGTACCTTTTTTAGAACAAGGCCCAACACCAGTCAACGACTCAGGAAGGGAAAAAGATCCTCCAAACACAAGAAGTGTAACCACAAAAGTCAAGGAAAAGAAAAAACTAACGACCAAAAACAACTAGTCATCAACATCTCTGACCATCTGTTATCAGACAGCGAAATTAACTTACTACAGAAGGTGACGTCTTTCGTCCCAACGACACAAACCAACACACTAGAATTAGAGATTAGCTTCTTTAAGCTAATGCGAAAATTAAGATTACGCCACTTTTTTGATAACATGGCACCAAAGTCAGGAGCACAAGAACCAGATGAATTACGAGGATTACAACCCAGGAGTACGTTTATGGCTCCTATGAGCCATAAGACATTGGATTTATTCAAAACATGGTGAAACAAGACCTCTTAAAAATAAATTGTGATTAAAAAAAGGCACAGAAACATCACCAACAAAGAGTTGAGTCTACTGAAAAACTTAGCCAAAAATGAGAATATCATCTGCACAAAGGCTGACAAAAGCGGTGGCCTGGTCGTGATGAATGCCACTATGTACCATAGGAAAGTGAAAGAACATCTATCTGACGAAAACATTTATGCTCCATTAGACTACAATCCAACCAATGAATTTCTAAAAAAACTCACAGATATCATAACCAAAGCCAAAGAGAATGGAATCATCACAGAGAGAACAAAAAACTTTTTGATCAAAGCACATCCAAAAAGTCCTTCGTTCTATATAATACCGAAGGTGCACAAGAACTTGTTTGACCCACCTCTAAGACCAATTGTATCAGCCAAAGACAGCATACATGAACCTACAGGACAGTTCATTGACAAATACATGCAACCCACAGTTCAACGGATGTCAACATACATAAGAGACACTACTGAGTTCCTGAATAGGTTACAGATGTTTCCCAACTAAAATTTCTTGTACTGGAAACTGTAGGGAAAAAAGAAGGTTGCGACAACAATCGCTTCCTATTACAACGTGAAAATAACTGGATGTATTTGTTGAATTCTAACAAACCGTTTGGTTTGAATGATCGGACAGAATTTATGTGTTATCTGTAAAGTATCAGAATATATCAAGCTCTCCGTGCTGTTTTTTCTACCTTGAACCTGGCAAGTGGAGACTCCAGGTCTATTGACACGCAAGTAGACATTTATGTTACTGTATTTTAGTTTTCTCATTGAAAATTATTGTTTTGTTTCAAGTATTTTTGTTTATACATAATTTTGTTTGTATACAACTTTAATGACATGCTTTAAACAGTCAAAATTGATGTAACTATAAGCTCACTCCGCCATTGGTCAAATTCTGGTCACATGATCAGACTTTAGACCAATAGGAACACTTGAAACATTGCGCGTTTCACTCTCTAACTCATACTAATACATTGATAGGCTAACAGCGCTGGCTGCTTGAAAACATTCACGAGTAACGCCGAGGTGAATATCTAACTTGTGAAACGTTGTTGCGAGCTTTTAAGTAAGTTTACATTTTAAGAACCTGTTACTGACTGTTCATGTGGCTTAGAAAGTTACGCATAGGATGTTTATCCGTATACTTAATACTGGCTGTTTTTTACAGCGTCTCTTATTATTCATTTTACCATCAAATTTACTTGATCACGCCGAGAACATGAAATGTGAGTGCCGAACGGCGTTTTTTGATTATGACAGCTTTTTTACACTTTGGGGTCACACTGGTGTGCATGAATTCTATAATGTTGGACATTGTGATAGGTTCTGATTACTTTTATGTTATATTTACAACTTTTTGTTAATGTATCTTGTTTCAGCTTCTTGGTCCCCGATGAAGGGCTAAATAGCCCGAAATGCATTGGACGTTGATTAACATTAATCAAGCTTAAAAAATAAGTAAAAAATGAAGATAATTCGCACCTGGAAAATGAACTCATGAATATAATAAGGTGGTAAAAATGGATGAATATTCGCATCTTTTCACTACTAATCTGTTGTAAGGAATTCTGGCAAATTCCCAGAAAATAACAGTTGAGCGCCGGGGGATGCTTCTAACGATCCGTTAGAAGCACTACTTTGAATTTATATTGTTGACGCCGTTGACAAGAGACGTCACCCAAGCGGCACCCTCAAACGCAAAAAAAATAAAAAAAGTGAAGTTAACTTGTACACACAAATACACAATACCTAAAGCTGTGCGCTTACTCTTTTACTTCTAAAGAAGTAAACTAACCCATGTGACAATCTTTAACATTCTGATGCTAGAAACATGCGCTCTGTAAAGAGCCGGTTTGCCAAAGATAAGTAAAATTATTTAAAAAGTTGTTTGATATGAGGGGTGCAACTAAGAGGGGATGACAGAAAACCAAGCGTTAATACAGGTTTTTTCAAGAAAAATGCTCACACACACTGCTGTTTGGGGGGAGCATTACTGTAAAGTAAAACAATGGACCAGGCACATGTGGTTTATTGGACAAAACACCTTGCGGGGTACTGCCTGGGTGTGTGCAGCTATCTTTTGAAACATTGACCCTCTTCAATATCTACATGAGCCCCCTTGCTGCCATCGCACGCCAAGACAACATCAACATCATCTCCTACACCGACGACACCCAGCTGATACTCTCCCTCACCAAAGACCCAGCCACCGCCAAGACCAACCTACACGAAGGAATGAAAGATGTTGCAGAATGGATGAAGCTCAGCCGCCTGAAGCTTAACTCAGACAAGACGGAGGTCCTCATCCTCGAACAATCCCCATCCGCCTGGGACGACTCCTGGTGGCCCTCAGCACTGGGCTCCGCACCGACACCCTCGGACCACACACGCAACCTAGGATTCATCCTGGACTCCTCCCTCACGATGACCAGGCAGGTTAACGCCGTCTCATCATCATGCTTCAACACCCTGCGCATGCTCCGAAAGATCTTCCGCTGGATCCCCACTGAAACCAGAAAGACGGTCACCCAAGCCCTCGTAACCAGCCGACTGGACTACGGAAACGCCCTATACGCCGGAACCACCGCCAAACTTCAGAAACGACTACAACGCATACAGAACGCCTCAGCGAGACTCATCCTCGACATCCCTCACCACAGCCACATATCCGCCCACCTGAGAAACCTACACTGGCTGCCCGTCAACAAGAGGATCACATTCAGGCTCCTCACCCACGCACACAAAGAGCTCCACGGCACGGACCCCGAATACCTCAACAACCGCCTCTCGTTCTACACTCCAACCCGCCAGCTCCGCTCCACCAGCCTCGTCCTCGCCACCGTCCCACGGATTCGCAGAACAACCGCCGGAGGAAGATCGTTCTCCTACCTGGCAGCCAAAACATGGAACTCCCTCCCTGCACAGCTACGAATGACCCAGGACCATCTCACCTTCAGGAAACACCTCAAGACCTGGCTTTGCGAGCAGTAGCAGCACCCCCCCCCCCCCCCCCCCCCCTCAGCGCCTTGAGACCCTAACGGGTGAGTAGCGCGCACTATAAATGTTTGATTGATTGATTGATTGATTGTAGCATAGAGGCGGCAAGTACCACGTAGGAATCATCATAAAAAAGCATTGCTCAGAAGATCTAAGGCAGTGTCACCCGAGCATGCTTTAGCAACTGCAACACTCTCAAACAGAACATTGGGGAAAGAAGTCGGAGCTACCCCGGACGGGACGTCACCGCCGGTGACTATCAGGTTCCGGCCCGGGGTAGCGACTGACTATGTAAGAGGTGTTCTCGGCTCCATGCTTTTGACTGCTGTTAGGTTAGCTAGAGATTTGCCTGACTTTTTGCCTGCAATGAGATCGGTTTGCCTGTTCGGGTGCAATCAATCTATGTTGTCCATAAAAAACGCTTGTACTGCAATTGGTTTTGTTTTTGTCTCTTTTAAAGCAACGCCTATACTTCATTGTTTTTAATGTGGATACAGACGCTCCCACTTCTTTCCCAATGTTCTGTTTAACTGGAGAGTGTTGCATTTGCTAAAGCATGCCCGGGTGACACTGCCTTAGATCTGAGCAATGCTTTTTTATGATGATTCCTAAGCGGTACTTGCCGCCTCTATGGTACACTGTTTCATCGTTTCATAAGATAACTGCACACACCCAGGCAGTACCCCGTAAGGTGTTCTGTCCAATAAATCACATGTGCCTGGTCCATTGTTTTACTTTACAGTAATGCTCCCCCCAAACAGCAGTGTGTGTGAGCATTTTTCTTGAAAAAACCTGTGTTAACGCTTGGTTTTCTGTCATCTCCTCTTAGTTGCACCCCTCATATCAAACAACTTTTAAAATAATTGTACTTATCTGTGGCAAACCGGCTCTTTACAGAGCGCATGTTTCTAGCATCAGTATGTTAAAGACTGTCACATGGGTTAGTTTACTTCTTTCACACTTTTTTACAGAGCAGTGCCTCACGCCCTGAGCGGTTGCCTCACGCCCTGAGCGGTTGCCAGGAGCGGCGAGTCCCTCCCGATTTGTAACGGGTAAGAAAAATTCTTGATAATGTAGTACACACAGTTTAGAGGACCTTGTCTAGCATACATTTTAATTTTCATGTGTTGTTAGCCTACATTGAGTTGCATCATAAAAAACTTTTTTTCCATATCTTTTTTTTCCAACAGGAGTGTAACACCTATGCCTTGGTGCCATCATATGTTGAGTACAGGCATATGGTTGTATCGTTCATATTTATCCCTTCTTTTCACTATTCATGTGCAGTAGCTACATCTAGGTCCTGAAGAAAGCCGTGATTTGAGATGGCTGAAAAATGTCGACCATACCATTAGTGCGCTCACACATCTATTGAGGGCGCCTTCTGCACGTTTTTACCCTTTGACACCATAGGATATCGGATAAATATAATTTTGCTCTGGTAATCATTTTAAATCATTTATCACTGCGCTGCACTATACAGTCACTTTACTGTGCCAAACATCATCACTCTCAGTTCTAACTTTGGATTCTATTTCCACACATCCACGAGCTACTCCTCTATTATAGCAAAGAGGTATTGCTCATCGGCTGCACTAGTATGCAGCCGACAAGAGATAACCAAATGATGAACCACATCACTTCGATGAATGATGTGAATCATCTTCCTAAATTGTGATCTTTTCCATTTGTGACCACCTCCTGTTTTGACCCACCATACAGAGCACCTGTGTCTGTATTGGCGGTTGAGGGTAGCAGAACTATACTTTTGCCGCCTCTTCCTGGTTGTAAAAACAAAAGGTTTATGTTAATCGATCTGATCAACCCATACCATGTGGCCAGTACCACATAGTAGGCCACGAGGGATCCTGAGTAGTTGCCCGCCTCCTCATACCACTACACAGGAAATCTGTTACAAACTTTAGCATCTGTTACAGAAGCTCTACTACTTCCAGTCATATCAGTTAACATTCAAACTTCACACACAACTAGGGTGACCAGACGTCCGAGATTTTCCCGGACGGTCCCCGTTTTTGGAGAAGTGTCCCAGGGTCCCGACACTTGTCTCCAAATTGAAGAAATGTCCCGGTTTTTGGGTAGTGTCTGGGTTACTTAAAGAAAAATGTCCCAGTTTTTCGGTTGTGCCTCGGTTTAGTATACGCACCGGTGTAAAACAGATGTGCGCATACTTTCTTTTCATTGCTGGAAAAGTTACAGGGTGAGGTCGCATAGGTGATTGTTGTAGCAGAAGGGATATCTTTAAAGAGAGACATTTTCTCTCTGGATTTCCACTTCTTTTTATGACACAGGACGCAGTAAAAACGTCCTTGCACCAGCCATCAGGACAAGAGTGCCTTTGAACCACCAGTGACCAGCAAGACCCTGCTTTGCTTACCAGAGTCAGAGGTCCCCACCTACAGCAACATCCAGCCAGCCACCTGTTTAACCATGATCTGCCCTTTTACAGAGCGTGCAAAATACATCAGAATAAAGCAGCTGCCAAAAGTGAAAGGGGCCTGGAGTGGAACCATCCTGCATGACCCTTCCCCAGCCCTAACAGCACCAGCAAGTCGTGACCAAGCCTCTGCATCAGAGCGTTTCTCTTTTTTTCGACCTGTCCCCAAAAAATACCGCCCATTTGTTTAATATTTCATGGGCACCAGTCAAAGGTGCATGCGAGTGACTGATGAGTTGTAGGTAAGTGTGACAGAGGGCCAGGATTTGTGAGTAACTGAGGGAAGGAGGTAAATGTTACTGTTGTAGAAGTGAAGATGGACTCTTGAGGTGTTATGGGGCTTGGTTGGTGGTGGGCGGTTGGTCCCTCATCCAAAACGTTCTTAAGAAACGTGTTACAGCCTGAAGATTTTGCACCTTCCTCGTGCTTTGACACAGAGAACGGTAAATATACCATGCAGCTCTGAGTCAGTTTTCCTCATCTAGTTTTCATGGGAAACAGCCTTAACCACGCAGCATGAACTATGCTAGGCTGAACCATGCAGGCGGTACCACGCACGTCTAAACCACAAATATGCCTTAACCACGCAAATGTGTGATTAAGACATATGCGCGATCTAGTTGCTCCTGTCGCCAGGCGAAAGAGCAGGAAGCAGGAAGAGCAAGGATCAGGACGAGGCAGAGAGGTAATTTGCGTTTTGTAGGGATGCGTGGGGTAGTTTGTAGGGGTTGTGGGGTAGTCAGGATTGTTTACAGGGATGAGGGGGTCGGCAGTTTTAGGGCTCAGGGAAGGGCACAGAAGTGGGGGTAGATCATTTGGGTTGGGGTAGTTTTGGGGGGTTGGGGTAGTTTTCAGGGCTGTGGGGTTGGGATTTTTAGGGCTCAGGGAAGGGGACAGGAAAGGGGCAGTTTTAAGGCTAAGGAGGCAGTTGGGCAGGGGAAGATGGGGCTAGGTTTTAAGGGTCGGGCTTGTTTTAGGGCTCAAAGAGGGGGCAGGGGTCAGAGTAGTTTTAAGGGGGCTGGGTTGTAGGGGCAGTTAGGAGCAGTTTTCAGTTTGAGGGGGCAGTTGGTCTAGTGTAGGTAGAAGTAGGGATTTAAAGTTTAGGGAGTTTTTAGGGTTTAGGGCAAAGGGGCAGGAGTGTGATCTTTACCACACATGCCCATTTACCAAACATGTATTTACCGCAAAATTGTGTGGTAAAGGCATGCATGTTAAAGGCATGCGTGGTAAAGATGCTGTCGGGGTTTAGTCTATGTCTCTGACTGACAGCTGTCAAATAGTCATACTTTTATGTTGATTGTTGCTACAAACTGTAGTCCTACTTCTATGTCTATGGCCTGTCCCTTTTTTTGTTTTGAGAATCTGTTCACCCTACACACAACTCCATAAAATTGTCAAATGTCGGCAACAAAGTTGTTTACTATGTTCCACCGTTGGAGTCAACTACAAGTTCAGTAATATAGTGGTGGCCCTGTTTTCATACAAGCTTCCCCTGGCCACTTTATCAACATTGATGACTTTTCTTCAGATGTCAGATCCACCACCCTATGGAACTTGTGCATTTACAATTGGGCTCAAATCAACATATTTTGTTCCACCGTGGGTTTATATTTGGTTTTCACTGGCATTGCTTTTTGTTTCAATTTGGATTGGCTTTGTAACTGTGTTCTTTAACTGTTAAATGGACACTATCTACCAGAATGCTCGGCAATTGAACCTGTAGTTAAGGTATTGAAGCGTAATTCGTCGTCATACAAAGTGCGACGAGACTTGTCTCTTCTGATAATTTCAGCATTCTGGTACTTGATGGAATTGTTTGGGATAAGGTACCTTTAGAAATCTTTGGACCAACAGAAATGCTACAAAGTCCTTATGTTTTTAAATTGACACTTCAAGATGTTATTACTCCTGGCATCTTTTCTGATGATTTGGATTTATATACGGTTAAGTCTATGCTCGCTGAGCTAGAGTATTATACTGTGTTTGAGAATGAAGATATGTATATAGGAACTATAATTGTGATGAAATGTACTATTTTACCATTATGAGCACCACTTCTTACACAAAGCTAGTACTCCACGTGCAGTTTTCAATTAAACACAATGGGAACATTATCCTACAACATCTGAGGGCTGTTCAAAAACATACACCAATAAGGTTGATATTTTCCTAGCTATAACCCAGTAGACCCAGTATCTTATTATTATAAACTCGTTTCTTCCCCAGCAAAGAAAAATATGCTAACAGATACCAAACTGATGTATTCTGCTTCTTTTTATTTCCCAGTTGTCAATACAAGGATTTAGCAATGCAGACTTAAAATCTGTCTGGGGAATGAAAGATTGGCAAGTTCAAGGTAATGAGACTTTGTTTAGAGCATGCCTAATACTGAGAAAGATAATATTCCTGAACAAAACAGTGCAGCAAACATCCTGTCTGGGCCTTGCTAACATAAAAGACTTGCACCCACCAAACATTTCCATGTTTGCAAATTAAGACAATTGGCAACAATTTACAAAATACATGGAGAAAGAGCTGAATAACATGTGTAATAATGGTACATACGATTCTTCATATTCCAGTCCTAAGGGGTGGTTAGGATGGTCATTAGATACTGATGCATGTTTTCGGAACAACAAAAGGGCTTTAGAATAAACCGAGCCGAGCCTTGTTATATGCAGACACAACACTCAGGAGTGGTAAAAATATTAGTGTGGGGAAGTTATGTCTGGATTGAATACAAGACTCCATGTTACATGAAGTGAAAACATGCTTGTCTCTTCTTTCCAATGACATGGATTTACAGGAGTTTGTGTAAGGTCATAGAAAACCACGTCACAAATGTTTCTTGTATGCAGTATACAAAGATCTTTGGAAAGTTTCCCCAGTAGTAAGCTGCGGTACTGATAGGTGAAGTTGACAGATTTAATTTGGAAAAAGCCTTAGTAGTCATAGACAATGGTATGATTACATTATCCAATATAATTTATTCTGTGAGGAACATTAGGTCATCAGCTATTGACATAATACAGAGTGATGTGTCCCTTTTATAACATGGACAAAGCCAGCTCCGATCTATCATGTTATTGAGCTGGACATTAGAAACTCTACGTAGTGGTCACATGCCATGGTGGCATTAAAAATTACTGATTTCTTTTTGCCCAAAAAATTGACCAAGGAGCAGAAAACCATGGCTAAAAAAGGAGAAACTTTCACCATGTAACACATAGAGCACTTAGATATATTATCTTTCGCTGTGGTAGAAACACAGTCAGCAGATTGGAAAATACATGGCTTTATAGCTCTACTGATACCAACATTCCATTTCACAAGCTGTTTAAAACATTATCAGGCTGGCAGATATGAAGCATTAGAAGAGAGATTTAAGCATGAGCAATGGATCCCATCTTTTGAGTACAGTTGCAGGAATGGGGAATCCAAAGTATTTATCATCAGAACAAATTGCGAGAACACTTTCGGCCATTCCTTAGTTTGCAGGGAGTTGACACTTCATGTGGCTTGTAATGGGTCCAAGGCAAACTTAGCCTGCTTCTCAAAGGTTCTCCAGATGCAGTAATTTGTCCGATATTTAAGTTACTTTCTATCAGAAGTTATTTGATCTTGAATGACCAAGGATGTTGTGGGATTAAACCAACAGTGCCCTATGTGGTTACCGTTTCCCGTATTGTGACCTGTTGTGGCAATGTTTTATTTGTGCCAGCTTGCACAGATAGGGTAGTGACAATTTGGCCTCAAATTGCTATTTGTGCTGTGAACTTTTAAGCTGACAGAAAGCCTTATTGTTTCAGAAACAAGTTTCGTTAACATCTGCAAGAGTGATGTTTGATATCCAAGTTGCAAGGTTTTCTGCTGAGGTTCAGAAGCTACTATGCACCAGCCTCCCACAGCATTTTAGAGAACTTGTGCACTGCATTTTAATGCATCTAAATACTGCGAAGTAGTACAGTTTTTAAAGCTATTGGGACTGGGTTTGTCAGTATGTTCGATGCTGTCTTCGGAGTAATTCCATCTTTTATACACTTCGTTGTGTCCAGCGTGTTTGGAGGTTTGCTGCTCTTCCTATTTCTAACTGTTTCCATTTTGGTTCTCTTTTTGTTGCTCCGCAATAGGTGTTCCACCTCCCAGCCATATGGGAATGGCACTTTCACATGTGCTGCTGTGTCACAATAGAATGATACAGTATTTTGGCGCACCTGTGCTGCAGGAACTGACCAAGAATTGGCATCTGTCCATTCGACCTATATGGTTACATTGTGTACGGCCCATGTCCCACTGTATACTGTGCAATGAATTTATGTCTGGCTAAAAAATTGGTCCAATCTCCAATGTAGATGTGCTGATGGGTCGGTTAAGAATCCACCAGCACTGATGTCTTTGGAGACTGCCTTTGTTACAAAATGCATATTATGAGCCATCTACAAATGCGCAACCTTGCGCCTCAGCATCATGAACGCAGTTGGCTAACACACCCACAGACAGAATCTGCTGTGTGGGTTGGGCATGACCATGTTTGTTCTTTAGACCTTGTCTCTGGAGTGCCAACAGAAACCTCATCTGCGGATGATGGGAACATTAGTGTTCCTACCAAATTCTCAGAACCTTTGAACATTATAAAATTCAAGCATATTTGTTAATTCTGCATTTTTTAAATGAAAAAGGTTTTATAATGCAGTAACGTATTGCATATTTTCTATTGGCTTTTAGCAATTAGGCTTTCTTTAGGCTTTTTTTCTTAAAGTGATACATATATTTTTACACCGTAGTTTAATGATATATATATTGTATTGGTTTTGAGATGTATTTTTTATATTTAGACTATATATTTAGCCATTTTACAGACAAGGATTGGGTGTTGTGTGGTTGCATAGGCTCTGGGCACAAACACAAATTTTACATAGTTACATTTAAAGTAGACCTCTTTTAAACAGTGATCTTCATAACACATTTTGCCTGTACATCAGCATACTCAGAAAATAATTGTTTACATGTACATTTCCTCATAGGCGCAATATTGTCTCTTAGAACACTCTGTATAAGGTCCCCGGTACTCGGCTCAAAATAAATTATGGAGGCGTGGCCAAGATGGCGTCGGAGTAAGACGTGCTTTCGAGTCGCTCCGGCGCCCGACCTGCTAAGCATTGTACAGCATCGCCCTCAGGGTGCCTACCGGCTCTGAAACATTTGCAGGGGCCAGCGGCATCGAGCGGAGTGGTCTGGTGTTCCCGGCGAGTCCCTGAGTGACCGTGCAACGCCGCTGGGTGCTCTTCGCCATTGGGCCTGTTACGCACCGGCCTTGCGTAAAGGGAGCAGCCGCCTTGGAGTGCAGTGACTCGGCGCCAGCTGGGCGTGGCATCGAGGTGCGGCAGTCGCCATCTGCCTCTCTTCGCTACTGAGGTCCCTCCTCTCCACCGGGACACTGGCTTGATTACGAGCACTCTGCTGTGCAGGACTGGGGAGCTCGGCGGACGGCCGACCACGTGGTGGGTGGACCCCGGATCTTTAGCGGGGCCGTGTGACCTACTCGCGACTGCTTCTGGAAACGCGACGCCGACCCTTGGCACCCACTGCTGACACGGAGGGTCTTCATCGCCCCTGGGTGCGACTTGCTACCTGGTGTGGTCCCGTGCCCTGCACCGAGTACGCCTCGGACTTGCTGGCCCTGCGCGGAGCACCCGGGTCTGGCCTTTGGCTCTGGCGGGAAGCTCCTACGCCGCCATCTTGCTCGGGCGCAACCGCCTGTGCCGCAGGAACATCGGAGCGGCCTTCGTCCCCAATAGCCTTGGCTCTACAGCTTCACCACAATGTCGACTTTGCCGCGCAAGGGGAGGACGGTGAAGGACGGAGCATCTAAAACGTCGCAGCCGCCATCTTCCCCCGGAGCTAGTGGTTCGACTAGACAGTCAGACGAGGAGGCGCCCGCCACCAAGGCATTCATGACGGAGCTGTTTGCCTCTATAAAGGAGGATATCTCCGAGATTCGCGCCCAGCTGGCGTCGGAACTGCGGGAGGTCCGGAGAGATGTGGACGGCATTGGTGAGCGGGTGGCCACCTTAGAAGATCATGACTTAAGTATGGCGAATGATGTTCACCAATTGCAACAAGATGTTCTTCGCCTTACCGATCAGAACCTGAACCTGCAAGCTTACGCTGAGGACCTGGAAAACCGCTCCAGGAGAAACAACATCCGCATCAGAGCGGTACCTTGGGACGGTGAGGCTGGGGACTTGAGAGAATATGTGCAGGCCTTATTCCTGCAAGTACTGGATGAGGAGGATGTTCAGGAGATCAGGATGGACAGGGTGCACAGAGTTGGCCTGCCTAGGCGAGGAGGTGGCCCCCCCCCAGACATACTCGCGTGTGTACATGACTTTCAGACAAAGGAACGCATCCTACGGAAAGCTAGGGCTATCACCGCCTTGCAATTTCGAGGCCATCGGCCGCAGTTGTTCCAGGACCTGGCGGCGTCCACGCTTCAAAAGAGGAGAGAATTCCGGCCAGTGCCTGCTTTTCTGAAAGAGCGCAACATCTCGTACTCCTGGGGGCACCCCTTCCGTATCATATTCCGGTGGCAGAACAGGCTGGCTCAGATCCGCTCACTGCAGGCCGCGAAGGAGCTGTTGGGGCTAGAGGACGATCCATCCTCCCAGGCGGCACAATCCTCACCATCACGACGACGGCGTCGATCTTCTTCATGGCACCGGGTTGGCGCTTCCCCAGATCGGCTGCGTCCGGACCACTCTGTTAGCCTGCAGGAGAGAGGTTCAGCTGTGGCGTCGGTGGCCTCGGCCACGCTTGCGGACACTCAGCAGAGCTCTGGAGCGGCATGATCCCTGACTTTCTCGATGGTCGGGAGCCGGGGAGTCTCTGTCCCTACGGCCCTGGGGTATTATGGTACTTTTGGAGAAGACACCCCGGGCCATGGCCCTGGGGGCCCCCGAACTGGTGCCCCCACCCCGATTCCAGTCTGATGTGGACCTTGTGACCTGTGGCCCATTGGAACTGCTGAGTGCTTGGTTCAGGTTACGGGCCTTGTGCTCTGTTTTCTTGTTTCTCGGGTTGTTGAAGGGGGGGACACAGGGGGTGCTTTGAACGTGGTTTTTGTGGTAGGGAGGTTGGGGTTGGGGTTGGGGGGTGGGGTAGTGTGGTGGCGATCTTGTGTGGTGCATGTGTTCTGCTGTTGACCTTGGTGCGGTTATTCTTTGCATTTTTTCCTTTGCTCTATGGTGCTATTCCTTCGGCCCCTGTGCTTTATGGGGGGAGACCCTTCTGGGGTGCTGGGGGAAAGTGCGTGTGGTACCTCCGGTACGGATGTGGCTGGGGACCTTCCCCTGGTTATCTATGCGTGATTGTCCTCGATGTGATTGGGTTCCGGCATGCGGCGAGATCCTGGGGTTGGAATGTGGATGTCTTGGCACATACATGGCGTGGATTCTTAAGTCCCCATTATGCCTGTTAGTATAGGCACCTGGAACGTGAAAGGCCTCAATTCACCTCATAAGCGGCAGAAACTTTGGAAGTACATTTCGGACCATCACCTAGATGTGGTTGCTCTTCAGGAGACCCACCTGGCTAGGAGGGACGAAATGAGACTTCGCCATAGGCACTTCCCCCTTATCTACAGGGCGTCCGCGCCCACGAAGCATAGAGGGGTGGCCCTCCTCTTCCGGGCCTCCCTCCACTTTCAACCCCTGGGGGTGAGCGTTGATAAGGAGGGTCGTTGGCTAATGGTGAAGGGGACGCTGTATGGCCGTTTGTGTACCTTTGTTGTGGTGTATGCTCCGAATGCGGGTCAAAATGGCTTCTTGCAATGTTTGATGGATAAGATGGGGGACTTTGTGGATGGGCACTTGATACTGCTGGGGGATTTCAATATGGTGTGGGACAGGGACTTGGATAGTTCTGGGGTGCGCAGGGCTGACACGGGGGTCTTCTCGGAGGAAACACAGCGGCAAGTGGGTGAGCTGGGGCTGGTGGATAGCTGGCGCTTTGTCCACACTCAGGCCAGGGACTATACTTTCTTCTCTCACGTCCATCGTTCGTACTCCCGCATAGACTACATCTTAGTTAGCCAAGCCCTCAGGGGGGATATTCATATGACTGATATCTTCCCGCTCTCGCTGTCGGACCATAGTTTGGTGGTACTGGGGTTGCATTGGGCCGCGGGGGGAGACGGCTGGCGAAGGTGGTACTTCCCGGCCACGCTGGTACGAGATGAGGTGTCCTGTAAGGCACTGAGGAAGGCTATTAGTGACTTTTTTGTCCTCAATCCGCCCTCTGACACGTCGGTATATAACACGTGGGATGCATGCAAGGCCTCCTTGCGGGGCACGTGCCTCGCCCTTAACGCGAACCTTAATAAACTTCGGCGGGAAGAGAGGGAGGCTCTGGAGACGGAGCTTGCCACTTTGGAGCAGGCGCACAAGGCGAATCCTTCCAGGGTGACCCTGCGCCCCCTGACGGCGGTGCGAGGGAAACTGAAGGCCCATTATAACAACAGGGCGGAATTCACCCTTCTGCGCCTTCGTCGTGTCTCCTATTCCCAGGGCAACAAGGTTGGGCATCACCTTGCTCGGCAACTTCGTGACAAACGGGAGAGGGATTACATCGGAGGTGTGAGAGACCATACGGGCTCTGTTCAGCACAAAGACGCAGACAAAGCGGCCATATTCGGTCGCTTCTACGAGGAGCTCTATTCGGGCGAGGCTCTCGATCCGGGGGCTCAGTCCGAGTTCTTGGGTGGTCTGCCTCTTCCGAGAGTTTCCAGAGAATGGAACGATTTGTTGTCCTCCCCCATCTCTAGGGAGGAGGTATTAGACGCCATTAAGGCCTTGAAACTGCATAAGGCCCCCGGGCCTGACGGCTATACGGCCTTATTCTACAAGACGTTTGCGTCTGACATCTGCGACTACTTAGTCTCCCTCTTCAATGCGATGGCCACTGAAGGTAGGACCTCGGACACCATGGCCGAGGCCATGATTACTATTCTCCCCAAAGCGGGTAAGGACCCTACCTACTGTGCATCATATCGTCCGATAGCACTCCTTAACCTGGACGCCAAATTGTACTCCTCCATCCTGGCGGGCAGACTGCAAGACTTGATGCCTGCCCTGATCCACCCAGATCAATCTGGATTCATTAAAGGTAGGCAAACCCATGACAATCTGCGGCGGGTCGCCATCTAATCGAAAAAGCAGAGCGGTTCCGCATACCGGCAGTGCTGGTAGGGCTTGACGCGGAGAAGGCCTTTGACCGCGTTGATTGAAGGTTCCTGCACCGGACGCTGGTGGCCTTCGGGTTCTCGGACCACTTTATAAGAATGCTTGAGGCCAACTACAATAACCCTACCTCTCGAGTGCTGGTTAACGGCCATAGGTCCGGGAGTTTTCGTCATTCCCGAGGGACGCGCCAGGGCTGCCCACTCTCGCCCCTTCTCTTTGCCCTTAGCATAGAACCATTGGCGCTGGCGATCCGGGAGAATGAGCGGATCCTGGGACTCCCCTTTACGGGTGAGCAGCATAAGATCTCCCTTTTCGCCGATGACGTCCTGCTGTCCCTCCGAGACCCGGTGCTGTCGCTACCCCATGTCCACTCGGTGCTCTCCGAGTATGAAACGGTGGCGGGATTCAAGGTGAACTTCGACAAGTCCTACATCTTGAATTTGACCCTACCACAGGGGGAGGTGCAACAGATCCGGTTGCTTACTCCGCTCTCGTGGACGTCTTCCTCCTTGCTCTACCTGGGCGTGCGGCTGACCCCTACCATAGGCGCCTTGTTCCAGGCTAATTTCCTCCCGATGCTGACGTCGATTCGTGCGGAGCTGGACAGGTGGAAGCCCAAATTTATCTCATGGCTGGGTAGAATTCATGCACTCAAAATGGTTCTCTTGCCCAAGCTCCTTTGCCTCTTCCAGGCCTTGCCTATCCCGATAGGACTAGATTACTTCCGTCGGCTTAAATCCCTGATGCTGAAGTATGTCTGGCAAGGCGGTCGGGCGCGGCTTCCGTTTACGGTTCTACGACGCC
Organism: Lissotriton vulgaris; assembly: GCF_964263255.1. Classification (NCBI taxonomy): domain Eukaryota; kingdom Metazoa; phylum Chordata; class Amphibia; order Caudata; family Salamandridae; genus Lissotriton; species Lissotriton vulgaris. The sequence goes on along the minus strand of NC_141698.1, from coordinate 271,218,834 downwards.
CGCGGTTGGAGGGGGGAGTGGGCTTTCCGGACATGCATTTGTATTACAAGGCTTCCCAATTGAGAGTCCTCGTGGAGTGGTCCCAACAGCTTTCGGAGAAGCACTGGCTCCACATGGATCGGAGCGTTGCAGGTCGTTCCATCTGGGACCTGGCTTGGAAGCCTAAGGCGGACCGGCCCAGAAATGCATACATTAGCACTCCTACCAGCACGGTGCTAAAGGTCTGGGACACGGTTAGTAGCGATGACCGGTGGACCACGTTCCCGTCCCCGTTCACCCCGATCCACTTCAACCCGGCCTTTCCTCCGGCGTTGACGGAGGGTCCCTTTGAGACCTGGAGGGCAGGCGGCTGTAGGGCCCTCACACACCTGTTCCATAGTGCCGAACCCCTCACACTCCATAATTGTATGAGGGATTATGGGGTTCTGCCGATGGAACGCTTTCGACACCTCCAGCTCTTGCATTGGGCGACATCGCCTGGAGTGGTGGATGGCGCTACCAGACCCCTGACGAAATTCGAAAATGTTATCCTTCACGCATCCACCATGAAGGGGGCGATCTCCTTTCTGTATAAGCTGCTCTTAGACACTACGGTATCCCCCCGGCCTCGGTATCAAGATCACTGGGAGCATACACTGGGGAGGGACATCTCCAACAGCGAGTGGAAGGGCTTGTGGCGGGACGTGTCAGCACATAACCATTCCACCGACCTCAGGGAGGCCCATATGAAGCTTATATTCGATTGGTACTTGTATCCGTCTAAACTACACCGAATATTTCCAACTACCTCAGACAGGTGCTGGCGGGGCTGCGGGATGTTGGGAGACTTCAGCCATATATGGTGGGACTGTCCCACCATCCGACCATTCTGGGCCGAAATTCTCTCCCACGTTAAGGAGGTGCTGGGTTACCCACTTCCGAACTCCATGGACTTTGTTTTGCTAGGCCTAAGAGACCCACTGCTTGAACACCAAACCAGGGCTGATAAGCGCATTATGTGGCTATGCTTAGGGGCGGCCAAGCTGACTTTGGCAGATGCTTGGAAAAGCCCGTCCGCCCCTGCCGTCTCGCTGTGGCATGCACGGCTATGGCGCCTTTTGAGTATGGAGCGGCTCTCAGATATTTTCCTGGGGAAATTTAAAAATGTTATGTTTAATTGGGGCCCCTTGGTGAGGTTTCTGTCCCGAGGCCTGCCTTCAGCTGTGTGCCCATCGGCGCTGCGGGCGCTTCATCTCTTCCAAATTTGATTACCGGTATGACTGTTGCTGATTGTATGAATGCTGGTCGCCACCACTGGGTGGGGGGTGGGTGTTGGGAAGGGGCGGAGGGGGGGTAGTTGGGGAAGTTGTTTTTCTCTTGTTGCGACTTGCTGTGCTTCCGAGAAAGGACGCTATGATTGTAGAGGGGCTTGGGTTGCTCTTCCCGGGCCGAGAACATTGCACTGATTGTTGGATCTTCCAGGCACAATTCGGACTTTGTGATGGGCAGGCCTTATTGTTTGGACTTTTGCTGCCTTAAACTGGTTCCCACCCCCTTTTGATGCAGGCCCTGGATCCCTATTGCCCTTTCGTTTGCGATAATAATTTTTAGCACCCCCTGTGTGGGGTTATGTGGCGGAATGTCGCCTGTTTCTTTCTCTCCTTTTTCTTTTTTCGCTCCCCTTGCATTATTCCCCTCCCCTTTCTATTTTTCACCTTGCATACTCTAAATAAAAATTTTACAAAAAAAAAAATAATAAATTATGGATTGTTGTCTGTTAGGGAACAGCCCTGGGTGGGTAGTATAAACAAGATACACCAGTGCTAGAGATCAGGTACTTAATGTATGGGTTAGTTTACTATATAAGCAGAAAGTGCCTCTGCCCGGGCAGAGAAGCATTTTAACAGGATTGTCGTGGCCACCCAGTGCCTGAATTCTGGCCCAGCTGGATCCCATCCTGACCTGAGAAGGACAGCGGCCTCAGTGGTGTAATGAAACTTGAGGGAACCTTCCTGCAAAGCACATGAACCCCCTCCCCCCAGACTCAGTCAGGAGCTCTCAGGCCAGGATACTGTGCTGAGGGCGCCCCCTGGAGCTCGGTGGCCCCCCGCACTGCAGGTGATGCAGTGGCCTTTGTTACGCCACTGGGTGGCCTGTTCTACACTAGACCAGGCTGTCGGATGATACAAGCATACAGGTACATAGGGAGTTGGTTCACTCTAGGGGATCTGGCAGATTAGTACACCTATACGTATTAGGATAAGCAAAGCTAGGTAGGAGTACAACTATATGTCTTCATACATTCTAATGCAATTGTACAATGGTTGAATTATTCATCCTGTTTACCATTGTGGTTATGCTGCTGACATGGGTTTAGCTCTTTCTATTAACCCCTTGTATGCTCATGACGAGCTGAGCTCGTCATGAGACCCACCCACGGGGGAAGCGCTGGCGCTCCCCCCGTAGGTGCGCGATCCTAAAGTTTTTTATGGTGAAGGCAGGGGAAGACCTTCCCCTGCCTCACCCCCGCGTTATCAATGACGTCATGCGCGCGAGGCGCCCTGACGTAATTGTAGGTTCCCTTTGTTTACCGACGCGCAGGGAAGCCATTTGCTTCCTGCGCATTGGTGATAGCAGAGGTGAGTTTCGGGGCCAGGGAGGGGGGATTTCAATGAAAGAGGGAAAGGAAAGGCCTTTGCGATCGTGCAGCAGGCATGCCCACTAGATGACAGGGATTTTTTTTTACATTTGGCAATGTTTGTTTGTCCGGGGAGCGGCCCCATTGCGGGGCGATGTAAATTGCATTGTCTGTCCCTCCGCGGGGGGGGGGGGCAGAATTTAAATTAATTTGGCTCAAAATCGGCGCACATTCTGCCATTGTTCTGGGGAGTTGCCCCGTGGGCAAGGGCCACTCCCATGGAGGCCATTTTAGGGAGGCCAAATCAAAATATTTAGTCTTGGGGAGCGATCCCTTAGGCAAGGGTCACTCCCCTTTTGGGGGCAATGTAGAATGTAGATTGCTTTGTCTGCCCCCTTTTGGGGGGGGAAAAATTACAAAAAACAATTTGATGGACAGAATGTAGATCAATGTCTTATATTCACCCCAGTACAAGGATCTGGGCCTAAATCCATCGTTTTTTGCACTCCACACCACCCTGGGTTAGATAATGGCTTTATGCAAATCAGCTCTGACCCTGTGCCCCATGGGAACAGTCCAGTCCGAACTACACAGCCATATCTTTCCCAGACCGGAATCAAGCATCCGAGGACCGGACCGGTTTCGAGGTAACACCTCTCATCAGCCCGGCTAGCTTGACTCCAGTGGTGTGGAGGCTCTGGGACCCACGTCTGAGCTACCCCAGTACACTCAGGGAGAAAATTACAAAAAACAATTTGATGGACAGAATGTAGATCAATGTCTTACATTCACCCCAGTACAAGGATCTGGGCCTAAATCCATCATTTTTTGCACTCCACACCACCCTGGGTTAGATAATGGCTTTATGCAAATCAGCTCTGACCCTGTGCCCCATGGGAACAGTCCAGTCCGAACTACACAGCCATATCTTTCCCAGACCGGAATCAAGCATCCGAGGACCGGACCGGTTTAGAGGTAACACCTCTCATCAGCCCGGCTAGCTTGACTCCAGTGGTGTGGAGGCTCTGGGACCCACGTCTGAGCTACCCCAGTACACTCAGGGAGAAAATTACAAAAAACAATTTGATGGACAGAATGTAGATCAATGTCTTACATTCACCCCAGTACAAGGATCTGGGCCTAAATCCATCGTTTTTTGCACTCCACACCACCCTGGGTTAGATAATGGCTTTATGCAAATCAGCTCTGACCCTGTGCCCCATGGGAACAGTCCAGTCCGAACTACACAGCCATATCTTTCCCAGACCGGAATCAAGCATCCGAGGACCGGACCGGTTTCGAGGTAACACCTCTCATCAGCCCGGCTAGCTTGACTCCAGTGGTGTGGAGGCTCTGGGACCCACGTCTGAGCTACCCCAGTACACTCAGGGAGAAAATTACAAAAAACAATTTGATGGACAGAATGTAGATCAATGTCTTACATTCACCCCAGTACAAGGATCTGGGCCTAAATCCATCGTTTTTTGCACTCCACACCACCCTGGGTTAGATAATGGCTTTATGCAAATCAGCTCTGACCCTGTGCCCCATGGGAACAGTCCAGTCCGAACTACACAGCCATATCTTTCCCAGACCGGAATCAAGCATCCGAGGACTGGACCGGTTTCGAGGTAACACCTCTCATCAGCCCGGCTAGCTTGATCCAGTGGTGTGGAGGCTCTGGGACCCACGTCTGAGCTACCCCAGTACACTCAGGGAGAAAATTACAAAAAACAATTTGATGGACAGAATGTAGATCAATGTCTTACATTCACCCCAGTACAATGATCTGGGCCCAGATCCATCGTTTTTTGCACTCCACACCACCCTGGGTTAGATAATGGCTTTATGCAAATCAGCTCTGACCCTGTGCCCCATGGGAACAGTCCAGTCCGAACTACACAGCCATATCTTTCCCAGACCGGAATCAAGCATCCGAGGACCGGACCGGTTTAGAGGTAACACCTCTCATCAGCCCGGCTAGCTTGACTCCAGTGGTGTGGAGGCTCTGGGACCCACGTCTGAGCTACCCCAGTACACTCAGGGAGAAAATTACAAAAAACAATTTGATGGACAGAATGTAGATCAATGTCTTACATTCACCCCAGTACAAGGATCTGGGCCTAAATCCATCGTTTTTTGCACTCCACACCACCCTGGGTTAGATAATGGCTTTATGCAAATCAGCTCTGACCCTGTGCCCCATGGGAACAGTCCAGTCCGAACTACACAGCCATATCTTTCCCAGACCGGAATCAAGCATCCGAGGACCGGACCGGTTTCGAGGTAACACCTCTCATCAGCCCGGCTAGCTTGACTCCAGTGGTGTGGAGGCTCTGGGAACCACGTCTGAGCTACCCCAGTACACTCAGGGAGAAAATTACAAAAAACAATTTGATGGACAGAATGTAGATCAATGTCTTACATTCACCCCAGTACAAGGATCTGGGCCTAAATCCATTGTTTTTTGCACTCCACACCACCCTGGGTTAGATAATGGCTTTATGCAAATCAGCTCTGACCCTGTGCCCCATGGGAACAGTCCAGTCCGAACTACACAGCCATATCTTTCCCAGACCGGAATCAAGCATCCGAGGGCCGGACCGGTTTCGAGGTAACACCTCTCATCAGCCCGGCTAGCTTGACTCCAGTGGTGTGGAGGCTCTGGGACCCACGTCTGAGCTACCCCAGTACACTCAGGGAGAAAATTACAAAAAACAATTTGATGGACAGAATGTAGATCAATGTCTTACATTCACCCCAGTACAAGGACCTGGGCCTAAATCCATCGTTTTTTGCACTCCACACCACCCTGGGTTAGATAATGGCTTTATGCAAATCAGCTCTGACCCTGTGCCCCATGGGAACAGTCCAGTCCGAACTACACAGCCATATCTTTCCCAGACCGGAATCAAGCATCCGAGGACCGGACCGGTTTCGAGGTAACACCTCTCATCAGCCCGGCTAGCTTGACTCCAGTGGTGTGGAGGCTCTGGGACCCACGTCTGAGCTACCCCAGTACACTCAGGGAGAAAATTACAAAAAACAATTTGATGGACAGAATGTAGATCAATGTCTTACATTCACCCCAGTACAAGGATCTGGGCCTAAATCCATCGTTTTTTGCACTCCACACCACCCTGGGTTAGATAATGGCTTTATGCAAATCAGCTCTGACCCTGTGCCCCATGGGAACAGTCCAGTCCGAACTACACAGCCATATCTTTCCCAGACCGGAATCAAGCATCCGAGGACCGGACCGGTTTCGAGGTAACACCTCTCATCAGCCCGGCTAGCTTGACTCCAGTGGTGTGGAGGCTCTGGGACCCACGTCTGAGCTACCCCAGTACACTCAGGGAGAAAATTACAAAAAACAATTTGATGGACAGAATGTAGATCAATGTCTTACATTCACCCCAGTACAAGGATCTGGGCCTAAATCCATCGTTTTTTGCACTCCACACCACCCTGGGTTAGATAATGGCTTTATGCAAATCAGCTCTGACCCTGTGCCCCATGGGAACAGTCCAGTCCGAACTACATAGCCATATCTTTCCCAGACCGGAATCAAGCATCCGAGGACCGGACCGGTTTCGAGGTAACACCTTCATCAGCCCGGCTAGCTTGACTCCAGTGGTGTGGAGGCTCTGGGACCCACGTCTGAGCTACCCCAGTACACTCAGGGAGAAAATTACAATCCTCGGATGCTTGATTCCGGTCTGGGAAAGATATGGCTGTGTAGTTCGGACTGGACTGTTCCCATGGGGCACAGGGTCAGAGCTGATTTGCATAAAGCCATTATCTAACCCAGGGTGGTGTGGAGTGCAAAAAACGATGGATTTAGGCCCAGATCTTTGTACTGGGGTGAATGTAAGACATTGATCTACATTCTGTCCATCAAATTGTTTTTTGTAATTTTCTCCCTTTTGGGGGGGGGGGGCAGAATTTAATTTCTTTTTTTTAATTGGGCCAATGTGCTGGGGAGTGGCCCCTTGGGCAAGGGTCACTCCCATGGGGGCCATTTTAGGGAGCCCATATTATAAAATGTGGTCTTGGGGAGCGACCCCTTAGGCAAGGGTCACTCCCTTTTTGGGGGCCTATAATTTTGCTTTGGGGGGCTGATTTAAATTTTAATAAATGTATTCAGCCCACTGGGCCAATTGAATAAATGTAGTGGGGAGTATACATTTTGGCTTGGTCTGTCCCCTTTGGAGGGGGGGCAGATTTAATTATTCTTCTGTCAGCATGCTTTAGCTCACTCCACCACCCCAGTTTACACATAGCCATATGCAAATGAGTGTGACCCTGTGCCTCATGGGAACAGTCCTGCTAAGCCATGTTTTCCACTGCCCGGAAACAACCATCCTGGGACTGGTTTCTGGCAAATCAGAGGTCATCTACCAGGCTAGCTTGAGTCCAGTGGCAAAGGGACCCATGTCTGAGCATACCCTACCAACTTAGGGCAATCAAAGCGCACAGGGTCGGACTGATTTGCATATGACCATGTCTGAACTGGGGTGGTGCTAAAGAATGATGATGGATTAAACTCAGATCAGTTGACGGGGGCTGAGAGTTAGATTTGCTGAAGCGCTCCGTCCATCATCCCTTTTGATATCACCCTGAGGGGCAGTTTGGCATATTGTTTTTTTGTAGGGGCAGTAGCCCACTACGGTTTTTTTTATGGTGGGAAGCCGCCCCTTGGACATGGGTACTCCCCTTTATGAAAGGATGATTGTGACCATTTCTGACCTCTTTGGGTGGCAGAGTAGCAGTATGTTTCTAGGCCCATCTGCCCCCCAAGGGGGGCAGAAGCCACTAGACACCAGAGTTTTTTTCCTACCACCCAGCGTTCCCCCAGGTCCCCTATAAAAATGGAGCCTCACTTGTGTGGGAGGCCCAAGTACCGGCGATAGGCAAGGGCCCAAAACATTTTGAGGCAACATCGACATTGCCTATCAAAAAATGTTTTGGGCCCTTGCCTGTTGCGGGTACTTGGGCCTCCCACACAAGTGAGGCACCATTTTTATCGGGAGACCTGGGCGAAAGCTGGGTGGTAGGAAATATGTGTGAGCCCGGTGATGCCACACTTTCCCACACAAAAATGTGTGAAAAAAAAGATTTTTTCAGCTAAAATTGAGGTTTGCAAGGAATTCTGGGTAATGGAACGTTGGGGGATCAAGGCAAGCCATACCTCCTTGGAAGTCCCCGGGTGTCTACTTTTCAGAAATGTGTGGGTTTCCCTAGATGGCCGTCGAGCACGGGGCCAAAAACCCAGGTGACCCTCCTTGCAAAAGCAGGTGGTTTTGAGATAGGCAATTTTGATGTTGCCTCACTACATTTTGGGCCCTTACCTGTCCTGGGTACTTGCGCCTCCCACACAAGTGAGGCACCATTTTTATTGGGAGACCTGAGGGATTGCTGGGTGGTAGGAAATTTATGTGAGCCCGGTGATGCCACACTTTCCCACACAAAAATGTGTGAAAAAAATGATTTTTTCAGCTAAAATTGAGGTTTGCAAGGAATTCTGGGTAATGGAACGTTGGGGGATCCCCGCAAGCCATACCTCCTTGGAAGCCCCTGGGTGTCTACTTTTCAGAAATATGTGGGTTTGGTGGGTTTCTCTAGATGGCAGTCTAGCACGGGGCGAAAAACCCAGGTGACCCCCTTTGCAAAAGCAGGTGGTTTTGAGATTGGCAATTTTGATGTTGCCTCACTACATTTTGGGCCCTTGCCTGTCGCGGGTACTTGCGCCTCCCACACAAGTGAGGCACCATTTTTATCAGGAGACCTGGGGGAATGCTGGGTGGTAGGAAATTTGCGTGAACCTGGTGATGCCACACTTTGCCACACAAAATGTGTGAAAAAACTGATTTTTTCAGCTAAAATTGAGGTTTGCAAGGAATTCTGGGTAATGGAACGTTGGGGGATCCATGCAAGCCATTCCTCCCTGGAAGCCCCCGGGTGTCTAATTTTCAGAAATGTGTGGGTTTGGTGGGTTTCCCCAGATGGCCGTGGAGCCGAGGCCAAAAACCCAGGTGACCCTCCTTGCAAAAGCAGATGGTTTTGAGATAGGCAATTTTGAGGTTGCCTCACTACCTTTTGGGCCCTTGCCTGTCCTGGGTACTTGCGCCTCCCACACAAGTGAGGCACCATTTTTATTGAGAGACCTGAGGGAACACTGGGTGGTAGGAAATTTGCGTGAGCCCGGTGATGCCACACTTTTCCACACAAAAATGTGTGAAAAAAATGATTTTTTCAGCTAAAATTGAGGTTTGCAAGGAATTCTGGGTAATGGAACGTTGGGGGATCCCCGCAAGCCATACCTCCTTGGAAGCTCCTGGGTGTCTACTTTTCAGAAATATGTGGGTTTGGTGGGTTTCTCTAGATGGCAGTCTAGCACGGGCGAAAAACCCAGGTGACCCCCTTTGCAAAAGCAGGTGGTTTTGAGATTGGCAATTTTGATGTTGCCTCACTACATTTTGGGCCCTTGCCTGTCGCGGGTACTTGCGCCTCCCACACAAGTGAGGCACCATTTTTATCAGGAGACCTGGGGGAATGCTGGGTGGTAGGAAATTTGTGTGAGCCTAGTGATGACACACAAAAATGTTTGAAAAAACTGATTTTTTTCAGCTAAAATTGAGGTATGCAAGGAATTCTGGGTAATGGAACGTTGGGGGATCCACGCAAGCCATTCCTCCTTGGAAGCCCCCGGGTGTCTAATTTTCAGGAATGTGAGGGTTTGGTGGGTTTCCCCAGATGGCTGTCGAGCACGAGGCCACAAACCCAGGTGACCCCTTTGAAAAAGCAGGTGGTTTTGAGATAGGCAATTTTGATGTTGCCTTACTATGTTTTGGGCCCATGCCTGTCGCGGGTACTTACCCCTCCCACACAAGTGAGGCACCATTTTTATCGGGAGACCTGGGGGAACGCTGGGTGGTAGGAAATTTGTTTGGGCCCGGTGATGCCACACTTTCCTACACGAAAATGTGTGAAAAAATTGATTTTTTCAGGTAAAATTGAGGTTTGCAAGGGATTCTGGGTAGGGAAACGTTGGGGAATCCAAGCAAGCCATACCTCCTTGAAGACTCCCTGGTGTTTACTTTCCAGAAATGTGTGGGTTTGGTAGGTTTCCCTAGGTGCCGTCAGCGCTAGGGTTCAAAAACTACAGCTAGGCACTTTGCAAAAAAACTGGTCATTTTTCACTGCAAAATTGAGGTGTGAAAACGTTGCGTTTTGTGCCGTTTCCTGTCGCAGGCACTAGGCCGACCCACACAAGTGAGGTACCATTTTTCTCAGAAGACTTTGAGGAAAGCGGGGTGGGTGGAAATTTGTGGAATCAGGCAGATTCCAGAACTTTCCACCACAGAAATGTGGGGAAAATGTGTTTTGTTTGTCAATTTTGTAGGTTTGTAAGGGATTCTGGGTAACATAACCTGGTGGGAGGCAGTCAAGTCACCCCATCCTGGATTTCCCTGGGTGTCTAGTTTTCAAAATGTATAGGTTTGCTAGGTTTCCCTAGGTGCCGGCAGATCTAGGGTAAAAAAACTACAGCTAGGCACTTTGCCTAAAAAGGGTCATTTTTCACTGCAAAATTAAGGTGTGACCACGTTGCGTTTTGAGCCGTTTTCTGTCGCAGGCACTAAGCCTACCAACACAAGTGGGGTACCTTTTTTCTCTGAAGACTTTGGGGAACGTGGGGTGGGTGAAAATGTGTGGATCCACGCAGATTCCAGAACTTTCCACCACAGAAATGTGGAGAAAAATTTTTTTTATGACAATTGTTTAGGTTAGCAAGGGTTACTGGGTAACAGAACCTGGTGGGTGGCAGTCAAGTCACCCCATGCTGGATTCCCCTGCGTGTCTAGTTTTAAAAATGTATAGGTTTGCTAGGTTTCCCTAGGCAAAAAGGGTCATTTTTCACTGCAAAATTGAGGTGTGACCACGTTGCGTTTTGCGCCGTTTACTGTTGCAGGCACCAGGCCGACCCACACAAGTGGGGTACTATTTTTCTCAGAAGACTTTGGGGAACGCGGGGTGAGTGGAAATTTGTAGATCCACACAGATTCCACAACTTTCCACCACAGAAATGTGGGGAATTTTTTTTTTCCTTTTATTGACAATTAAGAAATAAATACATTTATTCCGACTTGCAAAACAGTATAAGCATAACAAAACGTATAACCATACCGTGACCATCCAGTATACAAGCTGTTATTCAACATATGTCACAACAGTTACAACATGTGCCTTCACTGTCCTGTAAGTTCCTGCACATTTTGATATCATCTCCTTTAGATGTGTGAGTCAGTAATAGCCTTCTTTTGCAGGTGTTGCTGTTAAGGTTCCCATATGTCTCTGGCTCTGGATACGGAAGGCAATTCCTCCGCGTACAGTGTGAAGTTTTCTCTGCAATAGACCAAGCTTTAATACAGGTCTCGCCCAGTGGGGCCATAGTGTTTTCCCAATGCATTGCAACACTGAGTTTAGCCATCACCAGTGCGATACGTACAAATCTGCCTATCGTGCCCTTTAGTTGAGGTACATGGCTTAGCAGACAGACCGATGGTGTGCATGGCTAAGAAATCCCCGTCATTTCCTGCATGCATTCCAACACTCTCCCCCAAACAACTGCACTCGTCTACACTCCCACGCGAGAGGCAGAAAATTGGCATCTGACTGATGACATTGTTTACAATTACTTGTCTCCCTGAGACCACATCTGTGTAATTTGGCGGGAGTGTGATAGGCCTGGTGTAGGTACTTAAAATGTATTATGCGCAGGTTACCGTTGGGTGTAAGGGCTTTGGTCAGCCCGCATATGTTTTCCCAGTCTGCATCCAGAAGTGGCGGGGTTAGAATAGCATTCCAGCGGGCCAGGCTCCTATCTGGTTTGGGGACCCTCTCGTCCCTTATCTCTCTGTATAGTTTTGTCACTAATTTACACTTAGATGGTGCCACCAACAACATTTGAAGCGAGCACAGTGTCGGGGGTCCATTTGGGTACATACTGTAGTGAACCTTAACAGCCTGCCGCAGTCTGTGAATCGTAAAGTTAAACAATAATGAAGAATTAGTTATGTAGTCTAGGTCTCCTAATGTGAGGAAATGCCCCCCAGGATATATGTCTTTCATAGCAGTTATACCCACCTCTCTCAGCGCCCTGAGGGATCCCTCTTCCTGTGTCACAGACAGGGCTGAGTGGTGTGCAATAGGAAGCGCTGGCGCATATACAGGGAGTTTGTTGGCAATGGTACCTATAGCCTGCCAAGCTGCAATGGTTGTGTCCAATGTATTGATTTCAGTGCAGGGAGTACCTCTGCGTGTATGAGTAAGAATACCCGCCAGAGGGACCGGATGTGCGTCCCCATGTTCTTCAGCGACGTGCAGGGTGAATGCATGAGGCCTGAACCAATAGTAAGCATATTGTGCTTGAGCGCTCAGGTAGTAAATATACAGGTCTGGAGCGCTAAATCCGCCCTTACTATAATCCAGTGTTAGCGTGTCCCAACACACTCTGGCTCGTCCCCCGCCCCCAAAATAGCCGAAATAAAGACGATCTAAGTGTGTTGAAATAGTTTCTCGTAAACTTTATTGGGATGTTGCTGAAGAGGTATAGAAAACGTGGTAGTATAACCATTTTAATGATTGCAACTCGGTCTGCCAGTGAGAGGGGCAGCCTGTTCCATCTATCCACTTGTGTGTCTAATGTGTCATGCACTCTACCATAGTTTTCTCTTATGACAACGTCAGGGTCCCGGTGTACCCAAATACCCAGATATTTTACCAGATCTGTCGTTTATAGTAGGGGGTAGTGTAGTCCATTGCGGTGCTGTTGTTTTGAGCGTTATGGGTATCATGATCGACTTGTTCCAGTTGATTTGTAAACCTGAAAATAGTCCAAATCTAACGTATTCTCTCAGGACCCTTGAAAGGTGTAGTGCTGGTTCTCTTATGAATAGCACCATATCGTCCGCGTATAGTGAAATGCCAACTGGGCGGTGTAAAAAATTAAGGGCCGTTTCCCTGTGTCGCTGCCGAAGGATACAAGCCAGTGGCTCATGTACCAGTGCGAACAGTAGTGGCGAGAGAGGACACCCTTGACGGGTTCCTCTTTATATCTGAACCGGTCGTGATGTCAATCCCCCAACGCGTACCAAAGCAGTTGGGTTATTGTATAGTAGTTGCACCCATCCGAGGAACAATGGAGGGAACCCCTCAGGATATGAAACATGTAACTCCATTCAATGGAGTCGAACGCTTTTGCCGCATCCAATATGACCGCAGCTGCTTGCAGTTCAGGGTCCAATACATGAAACATGGCAAATATCGTCCAGAGGTTATGGGATGTCGAGTACTCCGGGATAAATCCGACTGGTCCGGTAGAACCAGTTTAGGCATCAAGGGCTGTAATCTAGTAGCCAGGATCTTCGCCAGAATGTTGGCGTCTAAATTGATGAGCGATGGGGGTCGGTAGGACTCCCACACTTCCGGCGTCTTGTCTTTTTTCAGAAGTGTTATAATTAGCGTTTGGCGAAGGGACAGTGGCAGTATACCAGAGTCGTGTGCCTCCGCATACAGCTCGAGCAGATGCGGCGCAAGTATGTCAATATACTCTTTGTAGAATTCTATAGGGATCCCGTCAGGCCCTGGTGCCTTCTGATTAGGTAAGGCGCGTATTGCCTCACGAACGTCCTCTTCACTGATCGGTTGGTCGAGATAGGCGCGGTGGCCATTCGCGAACCACGCACATGCTATATCAGATAGATAGTCATTTAGGTCATGGTCGTCCACGGAACCACGTGATGTGTATAAGTCTGCGTGAAAATCACGGAATTGATCCAATGTGTCTAATGGGGCGTAATGATCCACCCCCAGGCTGTCTGTTATTTTTGTGATATGGGGAAAGTCAGTGCAGGATTTGATTTTGTTAGCCAGGTGTCGGCCCGGACGACCCCCCTCCCCATAGGCCCTGGTCACATGTCTGCGAGATCTATATTGGATTTCTGATTCCAACCGTTCATCGTGCTTTAGTAGTGCCTCATGGATCTGACGTAAAATGTTGGGGCAGGGTACGCAATGTATTGGCGCTCTAGCACCGTTAAGTCCTTTTCAATCTTAGCAAGATGAACACGGAGATCTTTCAAACCCCAGCTGTCGTGCTAATGCACACCCCAGGTATGGACACTTTAAAAGCCTCCTACAGTGTAGACACATTCTCCACTGTACCCGTGTTTAAGTCAAAGTATTGTATTATAGCTGTACGTATAGTTTCAGTGTACACGGGGTCTAACAAGGCCTCTGGGCGGAACCGCCACGTGTAAGGATGACGAGTATTAGTCGGAATCTCAAGCGCAAGCAGTACCGGATTATGATCCGTTAGCGTGCGTGGGAGCACGGCAACATCTAGAACCCATTCATTGGCTCCCTCACTTAGAAGCTAATAGTCCAACCTGGACAAGCTGTTGTGTGTAGGTGTGGCGTGCGTACCTTCTCTCACCGCAGCGTTACATACTTTTCACACGTCCACCAAGATGAACTCGAGTATGGCATCATGTGTGCGATCTTGGGTGTTCGTAGACACTGTGGGCTGGATTTATCCATTTGGGGGTCCAAGTAAGTGTGGAGATCGCCCCCCCCAGATAATAGCCGCCTCCGACCAATTACCCATGACAGTGTACATTCGCGTAAAGGATTAAGGCTCATCCACTATTGGCCCATAAACATAATTAAAGGTGACTAGGGAGGCTTCTGGTTTACCATGCACCATTGCACATCGGCCCTCTCCATCTGTGTACGTTTTTATAGGTGTGAAGGAGAGCCCTCTCTTTAAAAGTATAAGCACCCCCCTAGCGTAGGACGAGTGAGATGAAGCCAGTTTGAAGCCAGCCAATTTAAGAGCGATTTTTGCCCCAGACACCGTCGTCAGGTACATCTCCTGGAGGAGAGCGATCTGGACATTATGACTATCTAAATATGCAAATACTTGCCTCATTTTTTTTTGGTGTGTTGAGTCCCCTATCGTTCCACGTTATGTAGTTATACTTCTCACCCATCCTCAAAAGGAAACACCAATTCTAGTAAACACAGGAACTCACAATTGCAGTCCAGGTGTGCGAGCAATTTAAATCTAGTTGCATACGGTAGTACAGTCACAGCATCATCCTTCAATTCAAAACAATCCCATTCCCCCTCCCTCACCCACTTTAGCATACCCCAAAGCCATCCCGTGTGATAACTAGGAACCCCTCCACCCCCTCCCCAAACAATCCCAGAAATAACTAGAAACTTGGTTTGGTGCACTCAGGGTGGCAGGAGCCGACAGCCAGGATCTCCAGTGACACAGTCACTTGGAGGGTCGCCCACCTAATCCCCTGTAAAGGAACTAAATTAGATAATCGGCACAATCTTCAATAAGTGAAGAATTGTGCATTCAAACGTTTGTAACATATTCCCAATTTCCACCGACACTTTTGTAGAATGATTCTTTATACCCCACATATTGTCCTGCACATTCATCATTCAGTCCCCTATTCATGCGCTCCACTTATCTGTGTCCACATTGAACGTCGCCCAAAGCACCATTGCGTGCCGTCTCGGTGTCACAGTGATGCAAGGGAATGCAGCACTTTATTCAATGTCTGATGTGTCTCCGTGCCCCTCTTGTTCACCTCTGGGAGATCTTCTACACGGTGCTGGTGTACCTTTGTGCTGTAAGAATTTGAGCACTTCTTTGGGCTCGTTATAGATCATGCTCTTGCGGCCGTCCGTTACCTTCAGCCTTGCTGGATATATCATGGCGTATGGGATGTGGAGATCTCGTAGCTTTTTCTTCACCGCCAGAAATTTTTTCCGTGCTTCCTGTACCTGTGGTGTAAAGTCCGGGTATATGGAGATGTCCATTCCTTCGTGTTTTAGGCTGCCCAGTTCTCTGGCTTTTCGAAGTGCTGCATCTCTGTCCCTGTAGTTAAGTATTTTTGCAATGATCGGGCGTGGTCGCGATTGTGCTCCCGGAGCAGGCGGAGGCGCCAGGGATCTGTGTGCCCTTTCTACGATGAAGATGTCAGAGAACGTTGCCCTCCCCAGAAGAGCAACCAGCAGGTTTTCAATGTATCTCTCCATGTTTCCTACATTCGTGGATTCCGCAATTCCAAGGAAGCGTAGGTTGTTGCGGCAAGATCTCGCTTCTAAATCTTCAGATTTTGCCATGAGAGTCACCAAGGTCTTGTCGATTTTTTCTTGCTTGGTCTCAAGTTGGTGGTGCGCATCTTCTGCGTCCGATATGCGCCGTTCCACCATATTTATTCGTTCCGTATGACGGTCCAGCCGTTCAGACATACGGTCCACCCTGTAGGTTAAAGTATCGATCTTGCCATCAATATTAGTTAGGGTGGATTGTATTGTCGTGAACATGGATTGAAAATCCACCGGAGTCTCAGAGTGGTTCATTGCCACCGGTGCCTGGGAAGGGGGCTGACCGTCCATGCCCTGTTCCACCGCCTTCTTTGACTGTTCAAAGTGAAGTTTTGGCTGCTTTCAATCTGTCTTTCCCATTGTAGACCAGCACCACGGAGTAGAGGTGTCACTTCTTTCGTACTCTGTATGCAGCAACAGCGACTGTCGGGGTCACAGTGAGGAGATCAGCACTGCGTGCGATTCAGTACCTCCGTCCCAGCAGTTGAGCACCACCGTCTCGTAACTGCCCGCGGTCCGTCTTGTGTAGGCTTAAGGCTCTCAGTGCAATCGCAGAATGACAATCCTACTGTTGTACACTGAATGTGTATGGGAATGGTCTGCGTCCCCCAGCCTATGGCGCGCTCACAGCAAGACAGGATTCAGAAGCTATACAGTAGATGCGCACAAGGAGGACAGCAATGGCAGCTATCAAGTGTGGTGGTTGTTGCAGGGCACGATTCCCCCCACGCTATCAGTGAACCCCACTTGCAGGCCAGTGTCAGCAGTGTGGTATGTCCCAGCAACGGGGATTGCCAGATTCCGCCACTGCGCGATCCAAAATGGCGGTGCAGATACAGGCCGACAGTTGCAAATGCGGCGTGAAGGGAAGAACGGCTGCCCCAGGACAGTGTGTCTCCCAAACTCCAGGGGATCCAATGTTACGCTCCGAGGCGTCCAAGACCAGCCTCACGCGGCAGATGTCCATGCCCCCAACACACCAGTTCCAGGGGGGCCAGGCGGCAGCCCACATTTCCACTCCCCAATGCAGCCGCGCCAGGCCAAGAGAACTCACCGTACGTCGACGGTCTTCAGCAGGGGGGCACGCTGCGGTTGAATCCACGCTCAGCCCCACTTCCCCCAGGCAGGATCCCTGGGCAGCTCTCCGGCCTCCCGCGGTGCAGCAGCGACCGCTTCAGCATAGCGCCAAGGGCCCGTAGCCAGCCCCGCTCGGCCACGCGCACCGGAGCCGGGTCTTCACCACCGAGAAATGTGGGGAAAATGTGTTTTATTATCAATTCTTTATTCTGCAAAGGATTCTGGGTAACAGAACCTGGTGGCAGGCAGTCAAGTCACCCCATCCTGGATTCCCCATGGTGTATAGTTTTCAAAAATGTATAGATTTCCTAGGTTTCCCTAGGTGCAGGCAGAGCTAGGGTTAAAAAAACTACAGCTAAGGAAGTTTGCCAAAAAGGGTCATTTTTTCACTGCGAAATTGAGGTGGGACCACGTTGCGTTGTGCACCGTTCCCTGTCGCAGGCACTCGGGCGACTAACACAAGTGAGGTACCATTTTTCTCAGAAGACTTTGGAGAACACGGGGTGGGTAGAAATGTGTGGATCCACGCAGATTCCAGTACTTTCCACCACAGAAATGTAGGAAAAATTGGGTTTTTTGGACAATGTTTTAGGTTTGCAAGGGATTCTAGGTAACAGAACCTGGTGGGAGGTAGTCAAGTCACCCTATCCTGGATTACCCTGCGTGTCTAGTTTTCAAAAATGTATAGGTTTGCTAGGTTTCCCTAGGTGCCGGCAGAGCTAGGGTACCACAACTACAGCTAGGCACTTTGCCAGAAAAGGGTCATTTTCACTGCGAGATTGAGGTGTGACCACGTTGCATTTTGCGCCGTTTCCGGTTGCGGGCACTAGGCCGACCCACACAAGTGAGGTACCGTTTTTCTCCTAAGACTTTGGGGAACGCAAGGTGGGTAGAAATGTGTGGATCCATGCAGATTCCAAACTTTCCACCACAGAAATGTGGGGAAATGTGGCTTTTTTGACAATTTTTTAGGTTTGCAAGGGATACTGGGTAACAGAACATGGTGGCAGGCAGTCAAATCACCTCATACTAGATTTCCCTGGGCGTCTAGTTTTCAAAAATGTATGGGTTTGCTAGGTTTCCCTAGGTGCCGGCAGAGCTAGGGTTCCAAAACGACAGCTACACACTTCGCAAAAAAAGGGTACATTTTCATTGTAAAAATGTGGTGTGTTCACGTTGGGTTTTGAGCCCTTTCCGGTCGTGGACACTATGCCTACCCACACAATTGAGGTACCATTTTTATTGGGAGACTTAGGGTAATTCAGATTTGTAAAGCAACTGTTATTACATATTGAGTGTTGATACATTTCTGCCTTCCAAATGAAAGACATTGTGTAAAAAAGAAGTCATTTTGACAAATGACCAATAATTCTCATGCTAGTATGAGAATTCCCAATTTTGAAAATTTGCAAATATGTACTGTTTCTAAACTCTATATTTGTACCCATTTCAGAAATACATAGGTGTCTTTCATACCGATTTTTCCATGTATACATTTTCACACAATAATTGCTATATACCCGGTACATAATAAAAAGCCATTGCAAATTGCTACTCAGTTTTTGACTCTGGGTTTGTCTGGTTCTTGGTGAACCTACAAGTCCTATATATCCCCACAACCAGGAAGGTCCAGCAGATGTAACGGTATGTTTTCAAAGAGCTGTCATAATTACAAGAAGTTACAAGTGAAAACTCTGACACAAAAGGCTGTTTTTTTAACTAATTTTTTATTTTTCCAATATTTAACTGTTAGTTTCTATAAAGAAACCTTGATGGATCTACACAAATGACCCCTTTCTGAATTTAGAATTTTATATACTTTTCTACAACGTATAGTTTTCTAGGATCCATTATTGCTTTCATACTCTTTTTTACCATTAACTGGAAGGAGGTTGATAGCACTAAAATAGCAAAAATAGGCTATGTCCCAGAAAAATGCCAAAACTGTGTAAAAAATGTTGGTTCTCTGACAAAAGACTGTCATTCCCTAAAAGCTGGATAACGAATATGCTACTTACCAGTATGCACCTGTTCTTGGCATGTAGGGCTGCTGACATTCATATCTGTGCATAGATCGCCGCCTAGTGTTGGGTCCGGATGATTGCACATTGTTGTCATGGAAGAGTCTTCGAAGTATCACGAGATAGGTGGCTTCTCCCGTGGACTACAGTGCGCATGGGCATCGACTCCATCCTCAGATTGTTTTTAGCCATTGTGGCCAAGATGGAGTGAAACTAAGTGAATGATGACCATGCTAGAAGTATATGTGAATCCTGCAGCTGCTACAGGCGCCGGGGAGGAGGGCGGGCGATATGAATGTCAGCAGCCCTACATGCCAAGAACAGATGCATACGGGTAAGTAGCATATTCGGTTCGAGGCATGTGGGCTGCTGAATTCATATCTGTGCATAGAATACAGAGCAGTCCCTCCATTAACGGCGGCTGCCCGTGCCAGCTGCAGCAGTTTGGAAAAGTGTTTTTAGACCAGCCTGCCCTACAGCTGCCTGCTATTTGGAGTGCACATCAACACAATAATGTTTCATAAATGTGTGTGTGGTAGACCATGTGGCTGCTCTACATATGTCTTCCAAAGGAATATTTCCAAGGAAAGCCATGGAGGCCCTCAACTTTCTGGTGGAGTGGGCCCTTGGTGGAATGGTGAGAGTACGCTTGGCTTTCAGATAGCAGATCTGAATACATTTAACAATCCACCTAGCTATACTAGCTTTGGAAATGGGGTTACCATTGTGTTGTGGCGCAAAGGCAACAAAGAGTTGTTTAGTCTTCCTAAAGTCCTTGGTCCTATCGATGTAATACATCAGGGCCCTTTTGACGTCAAGGGTGTGGAGCTTTCTCTCTGCCAATGACTCAGGATTTTGGAAGAAAACAGGCAACTCAATAGTCTGGTTAATATGGAATTGAGACACTACCTTAGGAAGGAATTTAGGGTTAGTGCGAAGCACCACCCTGTTGGAATGAATTTGAATAAATGGCTCTTGGATAGTTAGGGCCTGGAGCTCACTAACTCGTTGCAGCGATGTAATTGCTATAAGGAAAGCCACTTTCCATGTCAAGAATTGAATCTCGCAGGAATGCAGTGGTTCAAAGGGAGGACCCATCAGCCGGGTGAGAACTACATTGAGGTTCCACTCGGGAGCTGGTGGAGTCCGTGGAGGAATGACTCGTTTGAGTCCTTCTAGAAAGGCTTTAATGGCAGGCACCTTAGAAAGTGAGAGGTGCTGCCTGTTCTGGAGATAAGCGGCCATTGCGGATAGATGTATGCGAATGGAAGCATAGGCCAGATTACATTTGTACAAATGGAAAAGATAACAAACGCATTTTGAAAAAAAGCCTCAATCCCTTTCAATATAGGAGATAGCTGGGGACATGTTGCAAATATATGTATTATATCCGCCTGCAAACTTCCGCATCTTGGGCAACTAATACCCGTTACTCCCCCCCATTGCGCTACTTTTGCCGGAGTGTAGTATAGCCGATATAATGTTTTATAATGTTGCGCCTGGAGGGCTGCGGAGCAAAGAACGTTCTGACCCAACTCTAATGACAACTTAAAACATTCTCTCTCAGTCCCTAGTTCCTCTGCCCAACTCCCACTCCATTTTTCTAAATCGTCCTCTCTTGTTTCTGTTAACTCATGATAAAACCTCTTAATAGTGCAATTTACTCCCTCCTGTAATACCTCCATTATGGCATTTTTTTCAAATCCCGCAGACCCCCCTGTTTTATTTATTAAAAAACTCCTAACTTGCAGATACTTAAAAAAGTGCCTTGTATCCACTCCATATTTTACCTGAATCTCGGAAAACTGTAACAGGCCCTGGGGCCCCATAAGATCACCAATCTTCGTGATTCCCTTTCTCACCCATATATTAAAGACTGTATCTGAAAAAATGTCTTGAGGGAAAGCCGGGTTGTTCGCCATTCTTGTATATCTATTATTATTACCTAAACCATATCTCTTACTAAATGCCTTCCAAATGTTATATGCTGCCATAATTGTCTTAAAACGGGTTCTCTTATAATAGCTTGAATCTAGATGTCTAAGCATAAAATTTTTAGCCTCCTCACCCAGCAACAGGCCATATATTGGCAATGTTTCTAGTTCATCCCCCCCTTCTGCCTCCGCTCCACCTAACAGTCCCACCATATATTGTAAAGCAGCGGCCCAATAATGAAATTTCAAATCTGGTAGTGCCCACCCCCCTCGTTCTCTCGGAAGTGCCATAAACCTTAATGCTCTCCTAGTCTTTCCTTTGGACCAAATGAATCTATTAATCATTGCTTATATGTTCTTAAACCAGTTGTTACTAAAAAACAGCGGGATTGCCCTAAAGATATACAAAATGTTTTTCAAAATACGTTAGGAATTTGTGTTAATCTGACACCCACAATAATATTGTTAGGTCTGAACGTGGATGGCACCCAGAGGGAAGGGGTGTATTTTATTTTTGTCGCAATGGCTGTATTGAGATTATGTATTGCCTCAGCATGGGTTGATTTATTACCACCAACATATCAACAGTGGCTAGCCAGGATACTTAGGATATATAATTTGGAAAAGGCGATCTATGCAAGAAAAGGGAAAAAGGGAAGGAAATTGGGAGCAGAAATCTGGGAACCAATAACTAGGTGGAAGGATGAGAATAATGATGATTAATTTTTCTCTAGGTTGGCCTGGTAGTTTGAAGGACGAATAATGTCGACTCGAAGCACAGTAGGGGTAGCTAGAATGTATATTGAGATGTTTGATACACTGTTGTGCTCTCGGTCTCCTTTTTCCTTTTTTCTTTTTTTTTCTTTCTCCGTGTCTTCTTTTTACTGATTATTGATGCATTCTTAAATTTTTTTTATTTCCTTCTTGTCTCTTTTCTTTACTCTCTTATTTTTATTTCAAAAGTTGTAAAGTCTAATTTATGATGTGTTGTGCCCTTTAAAAAAAAAAAAAAAAAAAAAAAAAAAAAAAGTTAAAGATAGCAAATGTTCTGAATAGATGCATCTAGCGGGTTAATGTTGTGGTCTGCACAATAAATGACAAACCGCTTCCACTTTGCCGCATAGCATGCTCTTGTGGTGGGCTTCCTCGCCTCCCGGATAATGTCCATACAGTCAGGAAGCAAGTTTAGGTAGCCAAACTCTAAGACCTCAGGAGCCAGATCGCCAGGTTGAGCTGTTGCGGATCTGGATGCTGAATGTCGCCATGGCTCTGCGTCAGAAGGCTGGGTGTGAGGCGTAGCCTTTGATGCGGTACCACAGACAGTTCTAGAAATGTGGTGTACCATGGTTGGCGAGCCCACGTTGGAGCAACCAGGATGAGAGTCATCGAGTGCTGCCTGAGCTTGCGTGCCACCAGCGGTATCAGAGGTGCTGGGGGAAAAGCGTATGCAAATTTGCCTGACCAGTTCATCCATATCGCATTGCCCTGCGACTGTGGGTGTGGGAACCTGGCGGCGAAGCTTTGGCATTTTGCGTTCTCCCTTGTGGCGAACAGGTCTATCTCTGGATGACCCCACCTTTGGAAGTACGGTTGGAGTACTGATGGATGTATCTCCCACTCGTGCATTTGGTGGCTGTACCTGCTGAGCAGGTCCGCCATCTGATTGTCCTTGCCTGGGAGGTGTTCTGCCATGAGGAAGATGTTCCTCTGAATGGCCCACTTCCACATGCTCTGAGCCAGATGAGACAGCTGTGGAGAGTGTGTTCCTCCCTGCTTTTGAATGTAGTACATGGCCGTCATGTTGTCCGTCCGGATCAACACAACCTTGTTGCACAGATGTACTTTGAAGGCTTTTAGTGCCATGAAGATCGCCATCAGTTCCAGAACATTGATGTGCATCTTCCTTTGCTGTGGTGTCCATAGTCCCTGCACAGTGTAATGGAGTACATGAGCTCCCCATCCCTGGAGAGAAGCGTCCGTCGTCAGGATGATCTGTGGCACAGGCTCTTGGAACGGTCGTCCCTTGCAAAGGTTTTGTGGAGTCCACCAATGCAGAGAGTTGTATGCCCGACCACTCACCAACACTAGGTCTTTCCACTGCCCGTGAGCCTGAGTCCACTGACGTGCTAAGCACTCCTGAAGCGGACGCATATGTAGTCTCGCGTGCGGGACTATGGAGATGCAGGAGGCCATCATGCCTATCAACTGCATGAACACTCTTGCTGGAAGTGAGTGTTGAGGTCTGAACTTCTGTATCAGCGATTGAATGCTGCTGACCCTCACTGAATTCGGCTGTGCTGTGGCTGCCAGAGTGTTTATGGTCGCACCGAGATACTGCCGTATGTGGGCGGGTTGAAGGTGGGATTTCGGGTAATTCAGTGAGAATCCGAGATCGCGAAGGAGGTGAATGGTGTGGGACATGTGGGCGGCACACTGCTGGGATGACTTCGCCTGTATGAGCCAGTCGTCCAGATAAGGGTAGACATGGATGTTGTGTCTCCTCAGGTGCGCCGCCACTGTCGCCAGGCACTTTGTGAACACCCTGGGTGCCGTGGTGACTCCGAAAGGCAAAACCTTGAACTGGTAGTGTTGGTTTTGGATGGTGAACCGGAGGTACTTCCTGTGTGAAGGGTGCAGTGGAATGTGAAACTACGCATCCTTTAGGTCTAAAGTTGAGAGAAAATCCCCCTGACTGAGCAACGGGAGCACTTGCTGCAGGGTCAGCATATGGAAGTGCTCCGACAGGATGTAGTGGTTGAAAGGCCTGGGGTCCAGGATGGGCCTGAGGGACTCGTCCTTTTTTGGTATTAAGAAGTACAGGGAGTAGACCCCTGTGTCTCTTTCCTGCACAGGCACAAGCTCTATTGCTCCTTTTTACAGCATGACGATGACCTCCTGCTGCAATTAGTGCAAATGCTCGGCAGACATAGGACGGTGTCTTGGGGGTATGTTGGGTGGAGTGGATGTTAACTCCAGACAATAACCGTATTGTATAAGTTTTCTGACCCACCTGTCTGTGGTGATGGATTTCCAGACTGGCAGGAACTGCTGGAGTCTCCCCCCGACCGGTGTTGGGTGGTCGGGGGCAGTGACAAGGCGTCACTGTTTGTTGGTGGCAGAGGATCTGGAGTTGTTGTTTCCACGACCTCTGCCCTTGGCGCTGTTACCACGATATCCACCTCGACTCTTGTTGGTGTATGTGGACTGAGTGTTGCCCTTGTAGTACTGCGTGGACTGGGAGAGCTGGACTCTGGAAATGCCTCTAGTGCTTGAGCGACGAAAAGACCCACCCCGAAACTGCTGGGACTGTAAGGCACCCATGGATTTAGCAGTTTCCGTGTCCTTTTAATTTTTTCTAAGGTGGTGTCAACCTCCAGGCCAAACAGGTGATCTGGATTCACTGTTTGATTAAGGATGGTGGTTTGGATTTCCTGCTTAAATCCAGAGATTCTCAGCCAGGCGTGTCGTCGTAGCATAACACTAGTGTTGACAGCCCTGGCTGACGTGTCAGCCGCGTCCAGAGCGCACTTAATCGAAGCATTAGAGATCAGCTTCCCTTCCTGAATAAGCATCTCAGCTGCCTCCTTGTATTCATCAGGCAGGTGCTGCAACAGGGTCTCCAGCGTGTCATAGTGTGCCCTGTCATACCTCGCCAGAAAGCGCTTGTGTATTTGAAATGCACCAGATGTTGGCTGCCTGTGCTGCTACCCTCTTCCCCGATGCCTCAAAGACCTTAGATTCTTTGTCTGGGGGAGGAGCATCACCCATAGACTGAGAATTAGCCCTCTTCCGGGCATTCGAGACGACAAGGGAGTCCAGAGGCAACTGTCCTTTGATGTAGGTAGGATCAGTAGGCGCCGACTTATATTTCTTTTCAATCCTAGGGTTTATCACCCTTGCCCTGGTAGGCTCTTTAAAGATCTACACCTTTCAGCATAGGCAGAGTCTTGACAGTTCTCTCTGAGACTGAGAAGGTATCAAAAAGGAAGTCGACATCAACAGGGTCAGCATGGAGCTGGACGTTGTGATTGTTAGCTGCCCGTTCAATGAGGGCATTGAAAGTTGCAGAGTCTTCTGTAGGGGACGTTTTTGCAGAAAATAGTTGAGGGTCTTGTCCTGATTGAGGATCACCTGGGTCAGCACCAGCGGCCCAGGGTTCGTTGGTATCCTCAGGGTCTGTATAGACAGGATAGCTGTACTCATCCTCATCATCTCCCTCCCCAGCGTCCACATCAGAGTAAGTGGGCGAAACATTATGAGTCTGTGGAGAAAGTGGTTCCACCAAGACGGGAGTGAAAGCAGAGTCCTTCTTTTTCTTGAGAGGAATCTAGTAGGACTCCATTGAACGTTCTGGGGCAATTTTCCGCTTGTGGAGGGAAAGCCTGCCCGTTTCGGCATCAATGAAGTGTTCTTGATGTTTGTCCACTGAAGGTCATCGAGGCTGTGGGCCGGGGACCACCGTTGACCGCCTTAGGAGCGAAAGCCTTCGGCGCCGTCTTCGGCGGCAACGTAAAATGAATGGGCGTGGACGCCTTATGAGGTTTCTCAACCGGCTTCGGAGGCGGAGGATCCTTCGGTCCGACCGATAAGGTCTTGTCCCTGATGCGCTTTAGGGAGTCCGTCACTTTCTTGGTGAAAGCGGCGGATGGGCGCGCCGGTTCGACAAAATCCTTCGAGGCCTCACCAGGAGTCGACTCTCGGGGTGCGCCGCTTTTGGCCCTGTCCTGTTGACGCGGAGTCACGAGAACCTTCGGGTCATTTAGTCCTTTCTTCGGGTCACCGAGAGCTTTCTTCGGGTCGCCGAGTCCTTTGCCGGTGTCGACCGTCTTCGGCGCCGACGCGCTCGGCTCGACCACCTTGACTTTAGTCTTCGGCGCGGCAGACTTTGTCTCGACGCCCTTGACTTGAGCCTTCGGCTCAACAGCACCCTTCTGCTTCTTCGGCGCCGAGGCCTTGGATCCGACTAAAGCGATGCGCACTTTCGGTTTCGAGGACGGCACCTGCGCAGTTTCTTGTGTCGAGACCGTAGGTTTCACTTTCGGTTTCGATTTGCTAGGGTGCGGCTCAGCAGCAATGGCTGTGGCCGAGCCCGAAGGCGGGGCCGTAGAACTCATTGTAAGATCTTGGGTAAGGCCTAATGGCGATCCCTCGACCTGAGCCTTATGAATTGGCACAGCCCCAGAGTCAGTTTGAGGAAGCTCTTCGTCCGAGCTATCCTCCATGGCCCCGAGGGCCCCGTCGTCGTCTCCTACCTCGTCGACGACTTCTTCGGCCTCAAACATCTCAGCATCCGCGTCGTAGTTGTAGTCGACGTCCGACGCGGGGTTCGACTCACTAATGTCCTGGATAGATTCTTCCTCGACATCCCCTGCATCGAAGATGTCCACAGGCGCCGGTGCAGCATGCTGGGCCTCCTGGCGCGCAGCTCGTCGAAGCTTAAGCGTCTTCTTGGACCTGAAGCGTGAACAAGCCATACACTTGGCTTCATCATGGTCCGGCGACAGACACTTGTTGCACACCGGGTGGACGTCGATGTGGGGATACTTCGAGTTGCAGACGGGACATCTTTTAAATGGACTATGGTCCATGATGAACGGTCGATAGGGTCTGAAGCGTCGACTGGGCCTTCTGCGTCGAAAGCACGCGGGTGTAGGGAATCCGGCTCGGAACCGAGCTGGAAGAACTAAGACCGAACGCAAGACTATACCGACGTATTAGACTAAAGACCTTTTGGTCTTAAGAAAGTTTTTTATCGATTCCGACAAGAGGGAATTCTAAGACATCCGAACCCAATGGCGGAAAAAAACAATCTGAGGATGGAGTCGATGCCCATGCCCACTGTAGTCCAGGGGAGGAGCCACCTATCTCGTGATACTTCGAAGACTCTTCCAGGACAACAATGTGCAATCATCCGGACCTAACACTAGGCGGCGATCTATGCACAGATATGAATTCAGCAGCCCACATTCCTCGAACATGGTGATTTCAGCCCCACAAACCCTTTTTTGTGAACATTTGCAGGGAAAAACCCAGACGCTTTCATTTGTAGCCCGTATTTCCCATTTTTCTGGAAAAAAAAAACTTTTACTGTATTTTGGCTAATTTCTGGGTCCTTCCAAGGGATGCACAAACCCTGGGTACCTTTAGAATCCCCATGATGTTGGAAGAAAAGGACGCAAAATTGGCATGGATACCTGATGTGGTCAAAAAGTTACAGGGGCCAAAGCGCACACTACCCCAAATAGCCAAAAAAAGGCTTAGCACAGGAGGGGAAAAGGCCTAGCAGCGAAGGGGTTAATCATTGCAATAATGAGTAGGAGGTTAGCAGTCTAACTGCTCTCCTCCACTATTTAAATCCATGCTTGACATGACGCGCAGAGGCTGCACGCAGCGGGCACACCACTGGCACGCCAAAGGCAAGCCCGTCTGCGCCCATCTGCACCCCTCCGCGCCCAGCCGTCGCCAGGAGCTAGGAGCCCTGCATGTTTTATATCCGATTTAGGAACCAGGTAGAAATATTCTTACTCTAGCCTGGAACTCCTCTATATGAGAGGGGGCAGTTTGGCTAAATGCACTAACCATCCTTATGAACACCCGGGGGCTTTCCCTGTTATAGAGGGGCCCTTCACGTGCAGGTCCTGCCAATTTCAAAGCCTGAAGCTGGAACAGAAGCACATAAGTGCTATGACACCTGACCCAGGCAAGTGTAAACACCCCCCCCCCCCAATGTAGCTACTCATTCCCAGACTTCACCAGGAAATTATACTGGCAAATCTGGTCATGGTTGGAAGGGCTTTTTGAGCAATGTCAAATCCCTGTCCAAGCACGCAGCTGATATTGGATTCCTGACAGAAACCTGGCTTAAACCTAGCTCCACCCTTGCTATTGCAGTGGCACTACCGGAGGGCTCCCTTATTCAAAGGTTGGATAGGCAACCCAAGGTGGCAGGAGGTTAGCCATTATTCATAAAGACTCCATCAAAGTTTCTTTACTCAAGCAACTCTGTAATGACAAAATTGAAATTTTAGTCTTTAGAATTGATTTTCTACCCTAACATAGCTGGAACGGCGCTCTTGTATATTGGCTCCAGAGTAGACCCCCTCCTTGATTTCTCGTTCCAACTAATGGAATCAATTGCCCCCATATCATCTCTACTAAAAATGTTCAGCTATTAGGGGGCTTCAATGTACACAGTGAGAGCACTGCCATATTGTACACAGTGAGAGCACTGCCAATAAGGATGCCTCTATGCTCCTGGCAGATTTAGCCACTCTAGGACTAGGTTAGATCAACGACAGTCCAACAAACTCAGCAGGACACATGTTAGATCTTATTTTGACCAATTCTCCCAGTATTTTCTGAGAAGCTCCTGGTCCACTTACATGGACTGACTACTCATTAACCGACTTTCAAATCAGGGACCCCAGGGTATACAACGTCCCCCCATTGGCCCCCTACAGCCTTCATAGACAGTGGCATAAATCACTCCAGATCATTTCCAGGATACAATCCCGGCACTCTGGAACCTTGAATCAGATGTTGAGGAATGCTTGGCTCTGTATAATACCACAGTAAAAACAGCCATTGATCAGCTCGCCCCATTGAAACGGTGCCCTTGTTTGGCTAGGCGCCCCAGACAGCATCGTTCTCCTCTAACCTACGGACGGAAAAACGTCTTTGTAAAATTCTGGAAAGGCGTTGGCGCCACTCCCATGATGCACAGGACAAAGAAAGATATAATATCTCTCTGGCTCAATATCACAAAAACATAAAAACGGCTTGCAGAGCCCAGATTGCGCTGCAACTTAACCAGGCTTGGAGTGCCCCCAAAGTTTTGTACCAAATTCTTAAATCCTTTACTAACTTGAAGGCCTGTAATAATGAAGTGCCCCCCTTCCAAGCACTCTGTGATAAAATAGCTATTCATCTCACACAGAAAATTGAGCTGATCTACGATAAAATCACCTCAGTCAGAACCTTCAGCATGATACTGGATCCTGCTGCCCTCCGGCCCTGACTAATGTGCATATGTTGGAAAACTTCCCCCCTCTCACAGTTGGTGACGTAGAGTCACTGTTGAATACAGTCAAATCAGGCTCCCCTCTGGATATTATTCCAGCCAAAACTTCCTCTATGCTCTCCAAACAGTAACCCCCCTTCCCTAAGGTCCCCATGGAGGACCTATCTAACTATCATCCAATTTCCCTCTTACCTCTCCTGAGTAAGATATTGGAAAAACATATCAACAAACATCTATCTGACCATGTCGAATCCACAGGATACCTTGACCCATCTCAGTCTGGATTTAGGGCACGGCACAGACCTGAGTCAGCATTGATTGGTGTTACCGACAACATCAGGTAGTCCCTGGACAACAGACAAGCAGTACTACTAATGCTGATTGATCTGTTGGCAGCCTTCAAGACAGTCTCTCACCAGATTCTGCTAGGAGACTTAAAGAAATTGGAATCCTGGACAAGCCTTTCAGTGGATGTCGAGCTTTCTCTCCCTCCGAACTCAGATTATTAATAGGAGCCCCTTCCGTTCGAAAACCATCGGACTGACTAAGGGAGTACCCCATGGCTCCTGTACCAGTCCCACCTTATTTGACATTTATGTTGCTCTATTAGCTGGATTACTCAGGCAACTGGGTTTCACACCTATTTTGTATGCTGATGACACTCAGCTACTACTCTCATTTGACAAACACACTCCGAATGCCAAATCCACCTTCTCTGAAGACATGATCTCTATCGCTAGCTGGATCAGGAATCATTTCCTCCAGCTTAATGTTGGGAAAACCAAGATTTATTAGTTTGGAGATGCACCACTACTGTGGTCTCCAAGTTGGTGGGCAGATGATCTAGGCGCCACCCCGGTTCCCAAGACTGTGATCAAGAACCTGGGCATACCCTAGGACCAGAAACTGACAATGAAGGAGCATGTTGCAGCCACCATAGGCTCTTGCTTCCATGTGCTAAGCCTTCTACGGAGGGTATTCCCCTTCCTCCCTTTAACCACATGGAAAACTCTCATTCAGGCCGTGGTGTTGAGCCGCCTGGACTACTGTAATGCCCTTCTGATATCAGCAAATGAGTCCTCGCTGAGCAGACTACAAGTAGTTCAAAACACTGCGGCCCGCCTTGTCTCGAATGCCCCCACCAGAACTACCTCTCTCCCTTTTCTACAACACCTTCACTGGCTCCTGGTATGCAAACAGATCAAATTTAAGATATGCTGTATTGTGCATAAAGCACTGAACGGCAAAGGTCCTAGCTATCTTGCAGGAAAATTCAACCAATACCTGCCACCCAGATCCCTACATTCAGGAGATAAATCTTTACTCCTAGTACTGCGTTTCAAATAATCGCGTATGGGTGGGAAAGCTTTCTTTCACCTAGCCCCCTTCTATTGGAATCAACATCCTATCCATCTTCGGCAATGCCCTGATCACCTTCAATTCAAAAGGCTCCTCAAAACTGCACTGTTCTAATCCTCACTCTCTCCCCAGACTACTGCAGCTCCTCCTTAGCGAGGAGATACCCCTTTGGGGGGTGATTGGGGCGCTTTATAAATGAATATCAAATTATTAAATATCAAATATCAACACATATATTATACACAAGATTCCAGTTGGCACAATAAATGTTTGAAACATCACTTGTGTATTTCTTTTGTACCTCTTGGGGCATGCCTGAGTTATAAACAAAAGGATAAGATTTGTTTCCATGATTTCCCTGGGGGGAATTAGGGTTGTCATGTTCTCAGGGTGCAGACACAATCCGGGACCTTGACAGGTTTAGAGGTCCAGATGGTACACTGTGAGCTAGCCAGGAAACCAGGCAACATATTCTGATGGTATGTGTGGACTTAGTCTCACATAGTTTTGATGCGTATGTTGCCCAAACGCATACTCTTACCGAGAAAGTAGGGAAAGTAACACCCTGGCTAGGCAGTGCAGAAGTTGGATCTTAACGCGGCCCATATCTAAGCACAAGTTGGGTTCCCATCAAAGGGGCAGTGGCACCAGGACTCCAAAAACTGAAGAGTGTGGCGTGACAACACATTTGAAAAATATAACATGTTGAGAGTCATGCCTCAGGCTAAAAGGGCCCCCAGAATCCTATGTGGTGCTCCAAAATCTAAATATCTATTTCCATTGTACTCCAGATAGGGATGGGGCACCACCAATATGATATAGGATGTTTGTGGGGCTGGCAGGAGCCCACGGGAGCCCCAAACCCTAACTTGTCTTGTGGTTAAGGTAAGTCTACCAGGGGGCTATGTCAATGCCCCTGGAAGAAGTTCAATTTTGGAACACTCCTGGAGCATTTACTTTGTACATGGGCTATTGTGCGTGGGAGCCTATGCTTGTTGGTTCTAAAGCTGCAGTGGCAGCAGTGTAAAGGAGAAATAAGACTGAGGAACATGTTATTTAATATATTGCTTTACTAACAATGTTGTTATTGACAATGTTTCAATGAATATTGGTACTTTCCCCATCAATTTCAATGGTGGACTTTAACAATTTTCTGCTTTTACTTATGTTGTAACACCCACTAGGCCTGCTTTGTTGATAATCGCATCCCCTATAGTGTGATATGGTATGTTATGATTATGGCTTGCTGGGGTACTAACTGTTCTACAGGTGTCACCAAAGGTATTTCCAACTACCTGTTTGTAGATATTTATAACTTAATGTACAGCATAAGAAAAATGAATCAATGGGAAATGATTTTTGAGTGTTGTTTTTGTGTATCAGCGAGCTGGGGGTACTAGCCCTCAGCCCCTTCCCTGACTGGGATAGTAGCCCACACCCCCTTCCCGGAGTAGGCCTTGCACTGCTCTGCTTGGCTACCCTGAGAGACTCAAGTGCTACAATCGGGTACTTGGCTCCAAGTAAAAAGTAACTTGCGTATTTATTACTTGGGAAGGTAATACCCTAATTTCTTACAGTATGTGAAAGTAGGTATCCTTGAGGTCAAGTGCTGATATGTAATCACTTTAGTGGAGCAGAGGCATGACATTCTGAAGGGTAATCATATGAAAATGTTCTTTCAGGATATGTTAGATGAGAGCCCTGAGATCTAAGAAAGGACTGATGGAGCCATCCTTTTGTGGGATGAGAAAGTTCAGAGAATCAACGGCAATTCCCTGCTGGTGTGGAGGCACATCTCTATTAGAGAAATGCTTGTATCTCTTCCTCAAGAAGGCAGAGATGATCTCTGCAGAAGATGTGTCCGCGGGGTGGAATGTTGGGAGGGGTTGGGAGATGTTCAAAGCAGTAGCCGTGGTGACCTACCACTAATCCCCACTGATCTGATGTAACTTCCTCCCTGTGAGATAGGAGAGTTGCCGCTTAGGGACAGAAGCTTCTTTACGGCAGCCACCTGTCATTTTGTCTGTTACTACCCCAGCAGGTACCCAAAGGTGACATCCTGACTGTCTAGTGATGGAAGGACTGTGGGTGGTCAGGTACAGTGAGCCTTGCTCCTACCCTGGGCTATTGTTTATGAAAGAAGCCTCTTGTGGCTGGAGTTTGCAGGGCTCGCAATATCAGCGTCCTTCTTTATTTTTTCCAGCATCTAGTCAATCTGGGGTCAAAGAGAACATCACCATCAAATAGGAGCTTGAGGAGATACTACTGAATCTGGGGTTTGAACCTGGAGATGAGAAGCCAAGAGTGGCATCTGAGGAGGCCACCAATGTTGATGCCTCTAGAGGCTGTGTTCGTAACACTGATCGCACAATGAATATTGACATTTGAAATGGTCTTGCCCTCAGACACTACTTCCTCCCCCCTCTTCCTCTACTGTTATAGAAGATGTTGTACCAGCTCCTCTATCTCCTCCCACTGGGATGGGAAAGGAGCCTGACAGAGGTTGGCTACGCACCAATACGTGGCTTCCCCTAAAACTACCCTTTTGTCCACTGCATTGATTTTCTTGCTCTCCTTGTGGGCCAGCCAGACTTCGCCTGTTACTTGGACAGAGGCCCTCTTACAAGCAGTTTGGACTACCAAGAAGTCAGGAGGGGGCTGAGTTTTATGAAAAAGGGCTGCTATGGGCAGGTTTGTAGTTTTCTCAACCCTCGGAGTCCCACCTATAGCTTTGGTTGGGTCTTTGAAGTTATCAGGGGCTGCATTAGGCATGCACCTAAGGATGGGTAAAAACTGCAAGGAGTGTTCTTCTTCTTCCTAAACTATGTACATGTCAACCTTGTGATATGCTGTGGCCCTCTGAATGACCTCATGGTAGGCCATGGTAGCTTCAGGTGGGGGATGACCTAACTGGTTATTGGTTTAATTCATGATCACTTGGAGTGTTGACATTATAGTCTTCAATGGGCCCAGTGCTAAGGGCTGGTCATATGGGTCAATGGGGTCATAATGACTGTCTAGGCCTAAAATGATAAGTGTGTACTTCTCAAGTGATTCTGGTGGAGATGGAGGAGGTGGTGTGCATGTGTGATATGGTGGATGAGGTGGAGTTGATAGCATAAGAAGGAGAGGCATTAGAGGATGTGGAGGAGAAATAAAAGAAAACAAGCTCGTGTCCCTATCCTTGAGTTTCTTTGGTGCCTACTCCAGGGGCCATTATGATGAGGGTTTTCCATACAAATCAAGCCTTCTCCTTTGAGAAAATGTCTCTGTTGGTTTAAGCTACAGTGTTTTCGCTGAGATCTTTCAGGAGACAAGGTGGATGAAGAGACACTTCTGCCTAGCGTCAATCTCCTC
Source organism: Lissotriton vulgaris (assembly GCF_964263255.1). Taxonomy (NCBI): domain Eukaryota; kingdom Metazoa; phylum Chordata; class Amphibia; order Caudata; family Salamandridae; genus Lissotriton; species Lissotriton vulgaris. Next base: position 271,185,258 of record NC_141698.1, on the reverse strand, counting down.
CGTGAGTCTTTGCAGGATCAGCATTTCAGATTCCTTGGTCCCAGCTGTCGACAAAGCTTTAGCCGTTGATGGGACCTTCAGCTTTGACTGGATTCTTGGCATCCATGTAATCTTCCTTTCCAGCTTTGGTGATGACTTTGATGCTGGCTTCTGGTGTCAGCACAGATGCTGGATACCCTTGGAGTGGGCAGTGCTCGGACCGGTGGGAGTCAATGTCCTTGTGTAGAGCCGTGGCAAACTCCGAAGCCTTCTCAGCATGGGTCCTGCAGGAGGCAGTCTTTTGCATTCGTGCTGGTGGTCTCGATGCCTAACTCCAACGGGAGAGGTGCTCTACCTCATCATAGCTGTTTTTATGTGAGCCTGGCTTAGTGGTGTGGGTACCAGAGCCACGTGGTGTAATTCCAACCCTGGGTGTGATCTTTTTTTTTAGGGCTGCAGACCTTTGGTGCCATCTACCTATCCTCTTCCTCATGCTCTGACACCGTTGAGGAAACTGTCTCTAAACTGGGTGTTGCCTATGCATCCCAGGATTCTTGTGCCTATGAACATTGTCCACTAAGTGAGGAGTCACAGCACATCTTGTGACTAGAAAAACGTATTTGGAGAAATACTACTTCCAAACATCAAAGCCCAATCTTAAATGGCAGGAGTATGCAGAGCATATGTATCTACAGCCACACATGCCACGAACATATCTTTACAGAAAAATAACTTCATTTATAATTTATTCTTTGGAAAAAATGCACTTATTCCACCCTCTACTAAACTTAATCAGACCCATATAGTAAACTGATTATTAACCCAAATATTTCCTGTACCCAGATTCTTTCCTTAATTCTGTCCTCACTACTAACCCTAAAAGGTACTCTGATCCTAACCCTACATTAAACCACAGCCCTAACATTTGCCACTATGCTAATCTACACTCTTTGTATGATACATAGCCTCTTTATTTGAATGAATTTTACTTAATATCAAAATGAATATTGCATAATGCTCTATTACTTACCAGTAATCTTCATTACTCCGGGTCCCGTTGTCCTCGTCCCATTCATTACTAATTGGAGATGACCATCTCCCGACAGAAAAAAACAAGAGGAATGCTGGGACCCTAATACTGCCCCTCCCACTGGGAGTACATAAGCAGTACTTACCCAGCATCCCGCCAGTACAACCAAGCCCAGATTGGAAGGCCGGCTGCCCGGGAGGGAGGTGCGCATGAACGGGACGAAGACAACGGGACCTGGAGTAATGAAGATTATTGGTAAGTTATAGAGCATTACCCCCAGGTCCCTTATGTCCTCGTCCCATTCATCACTAAGTGGAGAATACCAAAGCAGAAATCCGGCCTTCCGCACCCACAAGCCCACCCAGGAAGGTTGTATGATGCTACAACACGTGTTATTACAACACGTGCTGTTACATCGCATTTGTTACAACAACTTCGATGTTACCACGCTATGCATTTACAACGCAAGTCTTACATCAACTTGCGCTGGGTGGCGTGCTAAAATTAGAAAAGTGTAATTTACTATTCCAACTCCAGTCCATTTATCAGTAGGGAAGGTGTTGGGATAGTAAACTACACTTTTTTTAATGTTAGCACGCCATCTAGCGCAAGTCGATGTAAAGACTTGCGTTGTAATGGCATAGCGTGGTTACATCGCGGTCGTTGTAAAGACCGTGATGTAACAGCATTGCGGTGTACTGACCGTGTTGTTAAGGATGTTTCCCCCCAGGAAACCACAACAAGAGCAACCCAAGGGAGCACCGAGAAGAGGGAAAAGGAAGACCGCGGGAAACAACCGGCCCGCAACCCAGAACGTGACAGGAGGGTCAAGGACTGAAGACAAACAGAAGGCCAGGACTCCAAAAAAAAGGAGGCCACCAACCCGAGAAACCGGAGAAAGGGCAACCAGGCAGCAGCAAAAGACATCCACGCCCAGACAGCAGCGGCAAGAACCCCAGGGACCAAAGACGCACCGTCACCGGAAACACCAGCCACCACAGAGGCAACAGGAACCCATGTCAACCCGAGGTAGGCCACAAATAGAAAGAGCTCTTCTCCCTACCTGGTGCGGCTGACACTGACTACTCATTCTGCTCTCCCTGCGGGGCATTATTGTGCGGCGAAACCGGCATTCACTCTTGTCCTCGACCCTGCCGGCAACTGGGAGGAAGCCTTACGTCCTGTGTGCAGCCCCGGGACTAGAACACCCAGAGTCCCATGAGGGGCGCAGACTAACATCGTCACTGGAAAGCGCCCGGAGGCGCTTAAAACAACTTCCCGCCTCCCGCAGCCCGGGACGCGCGCTGGTGTGCCCGGGCGCTGCCCAGGCAAAGCCCGGGCCTGTCCGAGGCCATCACAGGCCGGAGATGGCCGGGCTGGTCCACCCCTCTAACGTGTCTCACAACCAGGAAAGAACATTTGAAGGTGATTGGGATTGATATTTTTGATTTTTTGTATTATACTTGTGTATACTGGTGTTTACCCTGCCCCACTTGAGTAAGCTTGCTCTTAAATTGTAGAACACGGCCCACTTACCTGGGAAGGGAAGGAAGACGGCTCCAAACACAATAGGGGGCAGCGTCACAGGGACACTAGATAATTTCATTACCAGAGCAGCAGTCATGTTAGAGCGCGAAATACCCTCACAAAGAAGCAGCTATCTCTGGAACTTCTGGACACGAAGCGGTCATCTATGGGCCATATTAAGAACACTGTAACGCCAGAACAACCAGACACCCGGAGAACCAGTGGGACTAGCCCAAGTAACTTATGCATAGGTCCAGATGGGTGTAACATCCCTACCTCCCTGAATATCTCATCAGGTGGTAGCTCATCACCCGAGGATAACCAGCCCATCGTAATAGCTAATAAGAAGGCTCAGGTTGACGATACCCTTAAAACAACAGCTTTATGCCCTAAACAAACGGGGAAAAGAAAAAGGGGTGGGGTCGACAAATGGGTAGACAATCGAAAGTATCCAAGAAAATAAATAAAATGGTAAAACCACTTCCCCCCAAAGAAAAATATACTAGCTAATGCACCTATCATCCCAACGAACGCACCACCAAAAACCACATCCAGCGCCACTTCTCTCATACGCGTCACATCTGTACCAAGTGACGTTGTAGGTATTATATCACAAGGTGTCCTAATTGTCGACCTACACAAATATCGTGTTGCAAATATCGAAGGTACAGAATTTCGATGTTAAGAATATCGTTGGACAGAATATTGACCCTAAGGTAAGTAATATCGAATTCATTTATATCGATGTAAGTGACCTCCGCGACGGGAGGTGTGCAAATGTCTCCACAGTAAGTATTCCAGTGGACCCACACCTTACCCCATTTCCTGGGTCTTCCCCGTGATATATAGACTGTTTTCTCCCTGAACATGCACCAGTTCATATTTTCCATCCAAGCCTCAATCGTGGGAGACCTGGGAGAGCCCCACAACTGCGCTATATCCCTCTTTGCTACCATATTTCCTAGGGTTGCCCATTGTGTCTGTGGGACATTATAGTCATTTGGTTCCCAAATATTGAAGGAGACAACGTCTGGCCTCGGGCAACAAATCAACTCCGGTTGCCTCCCTCATCTTATCGTGTATACCCATTCAAAAATCAGCTATTACTGGACACTCCCACATTATATTTAGGAACTTCCCAAGCAGCCCACAACCTCGTTTACAAAGACCATCCTGTGAGTAACCCATTTTAACCAAGCGTGGGCCAGTAACATAGACTCTATGCAAAATCTTCAGTTGTACAAATCGGAAACGGCCGGAATCGCGACCTCCCTGGGAGAAGAGATAGCTGATTGTTTCCAATCTTCGTCATCTAACTCGAGACCGTCTCGGGTCCACAGCTCCCGGAGGGACACCAACAGGTCAGTCCTACCATTAATTAGCTTTTTATAAATCAAGGAAATCGTACTATCTGGCACATGACCATCCAATACTCTATCCCCCAGTGCAGAAGACTCCGGAATACCGGCGCTATCAGGGAAAAGCGGAGTCAAGGCATGATGAACCTGTGCGTATCGAAAATATTCTCTGTCGCTCAGGTTGTACTCCGCCTTCAATTCCTCAAAAGTCTTAAACTTGCCTTTCACCCAGAGGTTACCTACAGTACTAATACCAATCATGTCCCATTTTTCGAATCCCTTCGTTTTCCACAGGTTACCTAGCTTCTCGGAGGCAAAAAGCACGGTGGCACGGGTCAGTCTATCCCTCCACCCCATTGCGTCATTAGCACTGTGCCAGGCCCGAACCGCAATCTTTGTGGGCCCGGAAAATTTCCTTCTACCCAAACGAGAATAAAGCGCTCTATAGTAATCAACCCCGGCAATTCCCACTTATCCAAAGCAAACGCTGGGTGTATTCCGGGGCCGTACATACCGTGGTTGATGGCCCCTAGATGGGACGCCCAATAGTACCGCTTAATATCAGGGAGGGCGATGCCACCGTCGTACCATGGAAGCGTGAACTTTGCGAGGGCGATACGCGAACGCCCAACCCAAATTAACTTTCTCTGAAGACCCTCAATGGTACGAAAATAGCTAGCAGGAATCACATTAAAAGTGTTCTGGAGGGCATACAAAAATCTCAGTAGCGATATCATCTTAAAAAGCGCAGCACGGCCGAGCGGCGAAAGCGGCAGCTTACGCCAGCGCTCTACGTCCGATTTCAATCGGGTTAACAGTGGGAGCAGATTTTGCTCATATCGAGAAGCCGGGTTTAACGAAACATAGACCCCGAGATACTTAAAACCTGTCTATACGACCTGGATGGGGCAACCACGCGGCAACAGAGGGACGTCTCCCGATAGACATATAAGCAAGACTTAGCCCAATTAATAACCAGACCTGAATTCTTCCGGAAGGAAGCGAGGACATCGAACAAAACAATCAAAGACTTCCGGGGGGAAGTCAGGTACAACAATATGTCGTCCGCGTAAAGTGAAATAAGATCCTCAAGGTCAGGAGCCCACTGGATACCCTTCATCGACGGTTCCCATCTAATCCATGCAGCCAGAGGCTCAAGAGCCAAGGCGAACAAGAGAGGAGATAATGGACAACCTTGTCTTGTGCCTCTGCTGAGAACGAAGGGTTCCGAGACCCTACAATTCACAACCACTTGCGCCAACGGTTCCTCATATAGGAGTTTGACCCAGCCTATGAAGCCAGGGCCAAACCCAAACTTGGCAGGTACAGTCCACAAATATGGCCACTCCACCGTATCAAAAGCCATCGTGGCATCCAGGGAGGCCAAGATGGCCGGCTCACGCAACAACGGAGCTCTCGCGAGAACAATATGTAGCCGTTGCAGGTTCAGGGCCGTATTCCGATGCAGAATGAAACCGGACTGGTCCGGGTGAATCAAGTCACCAATTACCTTTATCGCTCGGTTGGCCAGTATTTTAGCAAGGATCTTGGGTTCCGCGTTAAGGATAGATATAGGTCTATAAGAGGCACTTCGGTCTCTTAGTTTCCCTTCCTTGTGTATCATCACGATGGTCCGGAGACGCTGATCACGAGGGAGGGAGCCATCCTCTCGTGATTCCAGGAACATGTCACGGAGATATGGCGTGATCTTATCGGGCGCAGTTTATAAAGTTCAATGGGGAGACCATTAGGTGCCATCGCTTTACCTGAACGGATAGAATGAATAGCGAGAGCCACCTTATCCGCCGTTATTACGGCATCTAGCAATTCTCTGTCTAAATCAGATAAGCTGGGCAATGCGATGTCGCGTAGCAATAAATGGGAGTCTTCTTCCGGCCTATCAGATACGGGCGTATACACTTCTCAGAAATGTTCCGCGAAACACTGAACGACCTCCACAGGTTCAGTCACAAGCATACCATTTAATGTCTCTATCACAGGAACAACACGACTGGCCCTCTCTTTCTTATCTAGCCATGCAATCAATTTGCCATCTTTATCTCCAACATCGTACAATGACCTTGTTGTTCCCTGCCCATAACTTTTGCGGCATCTGTAATCAGCGCCCTATAGTCAAGCTGCTTAAGACGCATGACATGTATCTTCTCACGGGTAACATCCGATTCCAATTCACTCTCCAGTGCGGAGACCTCTGCCTCAAGCTTAACTACCTCCTTGCGGCTTCTCTTCTTCGATCCAGCAATCAATGATAACGCCTGACCTCGGATGACCGTCTTAAAGGCCTCCCAGAGCGACACTGCAGAAGTGACCGAACCCAAATTTTCAACAAAATACTGGTCAAGTGCCTTGATCAACTCCGAACGAGTCTTAGGGTTACGAAGATACCACAGATTAATCGGAGCCACTCGCCCCTCTGACCCGACATTCACGTCTATCCCAATCCACAATGGAGAGTGGTCGGATATTCCTCGCGCCAGGTGTCTTACTTCATTTATGGAGGAGGCATGTGCTGCCGGAACTAAAAGGTAGTCAATCCTGGAAAGGCTACCATGTGCACCTGAGTGGAAAGTGTATTGGTTCTGAGCTGGGTGCAACAATCTCCAACAGTCCACTAATCCCAATGTATCAATAAAACCACTAAGCCAATTCTGTGACCCCACAAGGTCCCTGGGTGGGTGGCGATCCTCCCTTCCAGAGACGACCTATTTGAAATCCCCGCCCACGACCAGAATTCCCTCGTGAAATCCCAAAACTAAACGCCCCAGATCAGCAAAAGTTGTTGACTGTAGTCCCGGGGGGTCGTAAACTGAGACCAGGGATATGGTTTTACCCTCCCATCGTCCGGTGAGGGCTGCATAACGCCCCCTATCATCTAAATCTGTTACGTCTATTTCTAAGGGGAAGGACTTCCTAACTAAAATACTGACTCCTTGGGAGCCAGAGGTGAACCCCGCATGGGCGACCATATGATATCCCCTCCGGTTCATGGCACGACAGGTGTTACCGATCAAATGCGTTTCTTGTAATAATACAACACTGGGAGACAACCTTTTCAACATTGTAAAACAACCCCTCTTTTTATCTTATCACCCAACCCATTCACATTCCAGCTCAGTAGTCTCAATCCCCTACCCCCCATCCCAGAAGCTGTGGCAGATCCACCTCCCCTCCGAAACCAAGACCCACATCAGAAAATAAAACAATACGTTGCCTTATAGTGAACTCAAACACACCCACTGAAACAACCCCCCACCCCCCAACCATAAACCCGTTATAACTCCCACCACCCTGCACCCCTGCGGAAGTTCAAATAACCACCCCAACTTGCAGTGTGCCTGTCGCCCTTATATCAAACAAGTCTACAAAAAGGAAACCCCTTAGGAGGAAGAAAGTCAACCCATCTCCCCGCCACTCCCAGACATGACACATTAAATCCTACATCCAATGTCTTCGAGCCATTGCTGTGTCTTCAGTAAAGTTCAGTAGCTGGATACCATTTTCCTATTCCTGCTCCATCGGGCCGCCCTCCGCTCCTCTAGAATGTTCCTCGCGATCGTGTTGATGTGGTAGAGTGTCAGGCCATTCTCCCGCATTTTCTGGTCGATCAAAGAAATATGTACGGTCCTTGTATTCCACACGCAGTCTAGCCGGAAATAACATTGCATATTTCAGTTCCATGTCTCTCAACCGTCTTTTGATGCCCAGAAATCCAAGTCTTTGTTTTTGGACTGCCTGTGTAAAATCCGGGTAGAAACTCACAGTAGTGTTCTCATATTTTGTAGGTCCATTCAGCCGTGAGGCCTGCAGGATAGGATCCCTATCCCGGAAATTAAAAATTCTGGCGATGAGAGGCCTCGGCGGGGCACCCACCTTCGGTTTACCACCCGGGACTCTGTGAGCTCGCTCAACTGCGAAGAACTTGCTCAAACCCCGGGGAGCAAGGTGTTTAGTGATAAGCTCTTCCACGAACAGGTCGGCAGCCGGATCCTCTGACTTTTCCGGGACCCCAATAATGCGTATGTTGTTACGTCGGACCCTCCTTTCAAAGTCTTCAAACCGGCGCGCAAAAAGATCATTTGAGGTCCGTAATTTGCGAACCTCGGTCTGCAAGTCAGCTATGTCGCCCGTTAGGCTGGCCGTTTTTAGATCTAAGGATTTGACCCTTTTGTTAGTTTTTGATAAAGCCGTGCAGATCAAATTCACATCGATCGAAACTGTGTCCAGCTTGTGGGAGAGAGCCTCGAATTGCTGGCCGATGGACGCCTTCATGCCATCAATGGCGCCCATGACGTCTTGCAATGTCAATTCGGCCGATGAGGAGGGATCTTCCCTAGTACCATCCAGTGATCTGCTCAGGCCACCAGGGGATCCTTTAGTGTGGGCATACCTATCCATGTTGTTTGCTTGAGTATAGGCACCCCGCCGAGTGGTCTTAGATTTTGATTTGTCGCCATCAGGTTTGGTCGCCATTGCAGACAAGAAGACCCTCCACAGTATGTTCACTCGAGAGAAATGGCTATGATCAGATCTTTCTTAGGAACCAGAGGCCACAGTCTGTCAGGGTCCTGCATCCAATTGATAGCGCCTTATGATTGTCAAACCAGAAACAGAGGCGTCCGCTGGTGTCAGGCTGCGCTTTCAGAGAGGGTCTGTCTCGAGCCACTGAAAACGAAAGTGAAAGTACGAGTCTGTGGTTCCTCGGGCCGGTTTTGTTCAACTACTGCTTGGGTAGCATGCCAACTCGAGCCCCGGGCATCTCCGAGGGGCAGGCCGCAACTTTCAAATCGATGTTATTCCGGTTCCCGAAGTCCGTTTCAAATTTGGGCAACGATGTCCATCTCAGCCATGGCTCGCCTTCAATTACCCATCGATGTAATCAGGATCATTTTCAGGATAGATGCGGGAGGTTGCGAAGGTCTCGGGAGCCCTGTGCTCACGCGACCATCTTGGTTGTGCGCGAAGCTCCTCCTCTCGGGTGGGAAGTAATTTAATTGTAATTAATGAATGATTTTTTTATTTTTATGGATAAGTATTTTTTCTAATTAATTATAAATTGGCATTTAATTATTTTAATTGATTAATTAATTATGAATTGGCAATTAATTATATTAAATGATAAATTATTATTAATTGGCAATTAATTTTTTTAATTGATAAATTAATTATTTAATTAATATTTAATGTTATTTTTAAGTATATTTAATGTTTTAGTACCGGAGCGGGTTGTGTGTTTATAGGGGAATAGGGTGGGAAGTAATTTAAATATACTAAATTAATTAATAATTTATAGGAATTATAATTTTTATTAATTTTGTTTCTATTTCTGTAGTGGGCTGTGGATTTATAGTATAGTAATTCATTATTGATTCATAATTTTTTTATTATGGATAAATAATTTATTTTAAAATAATTATTAATTGACAATTAATTATGCTAATTGATAATTTATTTTTTTAATTGGTAATTAATGTTTTTATCTGTTAACTAATTTATTTAATTGGTAAATCATGTTTGTAATTGGGAAACAATTTTTTAATTGGTAATTCATTTTTTAATAGGTAAATAATTGTGTTATTTGGAATTAATTTTTTTAATTGTTAATTATTTTTTATTAATTGGAAAATATTTGTAATTAAATGGTAATCAATGTTTTATAAAAAAAGTATTATTTGGTATATTGTTTAATATTTTTTATTGTGAATTAATTTTAAATTATATCTTTATGTAAGGAAATTTATTTAATTCTTTAATATTTATTATTTGGTGAGTAATATTTAATAATTAATATGTATTGGTATTTGTTGATAATTTATTGTTAATTAATTATTCAAATGTAATTGCTTTTAATAATTATTAATTGTTTGTAAATGATGTAGATTTATTTAAAAATGTAATTATACATTATTTTAAATATAAAAATTATTTATAGGTATGTTAAATTTAAATTCTACGCTATCAAACGCTTTCCCTACTGTTGAACCCTTTGGAGTTGGAATAGTAATATTTTCCCCTACGCTATCCAACGATTTCCCTACTGTTGCACCCTCTGGAGTTGGAATAGTAATTTTTACCCCTACGCTATCCAACGTTTTCTGTACTGTTACACCCTCTGGAGTTGGAATAGTAATTTTTATCCCTACAGTATCCAACGCTTTCCCTACTGTTGCACCCTTTGGAGTTGGAATAGTAATTGTTATCCTTACGCTATCAAACGCTTTCCCTACTGTTGCACCCTCTGGAGTTGGAATAGTAATTTTTATCCCTACACTATCCAACGCTTTCCCTACTGTTGCACCTTCTGGAGTTGGAATAGTAATTTTTACCCCTACGCTATCCAAAGCTTTCCCTACTGTTACACCCTCTGAAGTTGGAATAGTAATTTTTATCCCAACGCTGTCCAACGCTTTCCCTACTGTTGCACCCTTTGGAGTTGGAATAGTAATTTTTACCCTTACGCTATCCAACGCTTTCCCAACTGTTGCACCCTGTGGAGTGGGAATAGTAATTTTTACCCCTACGCTATCCAACGCTTTCCCTACTGTTGTACCCTCTGGAGTTGGAATAGTAATTTAAACCCTACGCTATCCAACGCTTTCTCTACTTAGAATGGCCGCTATCAGCATATGAGCGATTTTTACTTATCAGGTTTAGACTAAATCTCTTTCATATTTTATTAGCAGTACCAAGGGGAAGTTACAAAGGGAAAGTGTTAGCACCCTGTGGCTGCGACAACAAGTCTCCTCAGGATTTGCTTCACTTTATGTTCCTTTGTAAATACTATGAAATTCCCAGGACTTTTTATCTAAAACCTATTTTAAAAAAGCTAAATTTCACGCAAGAACGTCCCGCTCTTTTCTACTTGCAACTATTAAAACCTGAATGTATCCTTTTGTGGCCAGATTCCTGAAATGTGCAATGAAACACAGAAAATGTGTGGATTTTTATTTGGATATAGTGTTTTTATGGCTTTCTTCGCTGATATCACTATTAAATGGCCCTTAATGATGCCCTCCCCATCATGTTAATGCTGCAGTTAAATAATCACTACTGTTTTTACTAAGGGCAACGTGTATTTTGCGCTCTTATTATGTGTTTGCATTGTATTTTATAATGTGCAACTTTTATGGTTTCTCACAAAGTAAACTGAATAAAGTAATTTGACTTGACTTGACTTGAGAAAGAGCGAAAGCCAATAGCCCAGAGAATCAGCAAACAACTCACCGGAGAGAAAAAACTCCCCCAACAGTGCCCGAAAAGAAAACACACAAGCACGAGCGGCCAAGAGCAGGGGCACCACCCGAAGAAGCGAATCAAAGGGAGAAGACCCACGGTACGCCCTACCCCAGAGAACAGACGAGAGCCGGGGCGGGCAGGAGGCAAGGCTGCAGGCCAGGAACAGAAACCCCAACCCACAGACCAAGAAAGAGGAGCACAGGAACAACAGCGCCTGACCGACCAGCACCAACCAGACACCCATGCATTGCAGGTTGGGGGGCGGGTCCAGAGAGCCCCAGAGATCACCAGCGTGGCCGAGGAACCACAGGCACGCAGAAGCACCCGCCAACGAACACACACAGGAAGCAAGCAAAAAACATCACATGTAAATGAAGAGAAGTGAAGACTGCAAATGAACACGGCACCCCAGCACTTGAGACCACAGCAGCACTCCAGAAACGTCAGGCATCCCAGGGACGCACACCCCACGAATCCCAACCGGCCGAGCGTGGAAAGTCCAGGGCACACACAAACGCTGCACAGGACATTAATGTGCCGCCGGCGAACACAGTAAACAACACATACTGAAGACACCGCATTGAAGGAAAGCGGAACCAAACATTGTATCACAAGTTAAGTGGCAATAAAATACAGGGCCGGGACCGTGCACAGGCCCCGAATCTTTCGCAAGCTGGACTCACCCGGAGTGGGGGCCAACCCCAGGAACAAGGCCCCCACTCTACCGACTTCCCGATGCCCGGTTCCAAAGTCGGCAGCTCCAGACACAAAGGCAAATCAATCCCACAGTGCCGCACAAGCCAGAAGGAAAGAAAAAACCCCGCAAGCGGGACTCACCCAGAGTGGGGGCCAACCCCAGGAACAAGGCCCCCACTCCACCATCGTCACATCCAGGAGACCAGCAGGAGCCCATCCCGCGAGGCACGTCTCACCAGGCCAAGCTCAGGAAGATGAGCCCGCGACCCGGAAGCAACCGGGAACTCCAGCCCCAGCCGCAAAGGGCCGGGAGGTGCATGCAGTGCACAGCAGAAAACCGGCTCCAAGGGAGACTGACCCCCAGCAAGTCCGGCAGGCCAGGAGACAGTCCAGGGAACCCCCCGCCGGCACAGCCAGGCAGCCGGGCGGGGGGAGAAGGGAAGCACTGCCACTCCAGCCAGGCAGGAGCAGCACCAGCACACCATCCAATCTGTCGACAGACAGAAAAAAAGAACAGGCGGGAAGCTGGGTAAGTTCTGCTTATGTTCTCCCGGTGGGAGGGCAGTATTAGGGTCCCAGCATTCCTCTTGTTTTTTTCTGTCGGGAGATGGTCATCTCCACTTAGTAATGAATGGGACGAGGACATAGGGTACCTGGGGGTAATCAGTTTTTCTTTTCATTCCAGTAACCTCAAATTATTATTTTTCCTTCTACTTAACTCTTATAAGAATGACTCCGGTTTCTATTTTGGATTGCATGGACAACTGCAACGCCATTTTCATGAAACTTATAAGATATCTTCTGGGAAGACTGCAAGTATCTCAAAATGTCATTGTTCATATGATCCTGGGCCTGAACAGATTTTTTCATACTTTCACCCACCTAAACTCTCTCACAATTGCCTACCCTATTCAAATGGTCCCTATTAAAATCTCTGTGCTTCTGGCACCACACAATTTTAATTACGGGGACCCTCTTGTTATGTGAGAGGTTTTCCAAATATGTCCCGGGGTGTCTTCATTTTACCACTTTTATCTCACTGCTATGCCCAGCTTCAAAAAGCCAGATTGGGTGGACACACCTTCTGGCTTGATCCTCCTGGTTACGGCCTCGAATATTTTGCACTTCACTCTCAAATCTGCTGAAAAGCCCCTTGTCTTCTGCAAGATCCTGTAAACCTGAATCTTTGACAACTTTCCCATCTAACCAGTCTGAATGTGAGTACCATCAAATTGGTAGCCAAATGTTAGCTCCAGGAACCCTGTTCATTAACAATCATTGCACTTCATAAACTATCATCATTATAGTCTTAATATATATCTTTTAAGGTGTCTCTGTAAATTATCAGCGAATTTTCTAAATGAAATGTGCAGATTGTTCATGCATATGCTAAACACTAATGTGTGGTCGGTTTCTTCAGTGTTCACAATTTCCGCAGATGAGGGAACTAATGCATTCATTTGTACAGAAACAATTGTGATCAAGTAAGGACGCTGTGATTAGAACAAGACTTGGTTCCATTGTGGCCCTCCAGCCCCCTCTCCACTGGTCACACTATATTTAAAAAGGAATGTCTTACCTTTGTGATAAACATGATGCTGTTGGTTTCACTTGTGTTGTTCACCATCACCTGGCTGTGGTGGCACTCTTCAATTTTGCAATGATCGGCCAACGTTTCCAAGGACTCGTCTGACCAACTGGAAAAAAGCTCCAGAGACCTTCAAAATGAGGAAGAATATAAATGCAATGACCAGCAAAGGGGTGTTCTCAGCAGGTGGGATACACATTATTCTATATAGTGGCTCAAGAGATGATAGAAAAAACATTCATAATACGCCTTTGTTTCCTCAATTGCTCCTTTCAATCCATCAAAATGTCATTTGTCCGTGGAAACTGATTATGTGGCCTTGTCTCCAAAATCTTGGGTAATCTCTTAGTCCTACAGGATTTAAAGTGCATCCTGCTCTGTAGACCAATAACATAAGAACCATCCACATATGGGATCCCTCAGACATATATTCATCCAACTAATCAAGAAATCTGTGATATATCTAAATTGTATTTCTGTGCAATAATATTGCTTGATACCATTTTGCAAGACAACATATCTCAAATGAAAAAGGCTTAGCTCCCTGCATCTAGAACCAGATGTGCTTTTCACCACACCCAACTCTCTTTTCTACCTGCTTGTGTTGGTAGTTTTACTATGCCGATTAAAAATGGTCCCCGTGGCCCTCCTGCCCAGCTACCTCCCTCCTAAACGAACCACCCACCTCTGATAATTTTTTACACTATTTTTTATTTTGCAGGAGAAAGGCCAAGGGCCTAACTCCCTACTTTCTACCTTAATATTTATTATTAGATATTTTGAAATTTCGATATTTTGTCTTTCAGATATTATAGTTCCAATTCCTGTCCTTTTATGATTTTATTTTCGATTTTTTCTGGATACCTAAAACTAAATTTGACATAATTAAGCCATATGTTACTTATAGGTGTACATGTTATTAGAACCTACCAACATACTGTACTAAATATTTCACTCACTCCTGTGTGTAATCTCACATCAAGAACACGTTTTCTATGAATTCTTTATAAGAGAGGTGTGCAAATCTAGCAAACTTGACAACCTTCAGGGGCAGATTTACAAGCCCCTTGCGCCTCTTTTACGCCGCCATTGCGTCATTTTTGTGACGCAGCGGCGGCGCAAAAGATGCGCCATGGTGCGGGGTATTTACAACGAGATGCATCTCCAAGATGTGTCACGTTGTAAAGCCCTGCGCCAGAAGGAGGCGTTCCATCGCAGGAGGGGGGGCGCATCCCTGCTGATAAGCAGGGATACGCCAGTTATTGTAAATCTGCCCCTCAATTTGTAGCACTTCAGAAGAACGCCACGACGTTGAAAAGCAAAAATATTTCTTACTTCCGTAATTTTTTAGGAAATGTATTACAAATCTCAGTTTGCTAACTTTCTTACAGCAAAATCTTTACTTCATGATGAATGGGGGTGCAGGAACTGGGGGTGCAGACAAAGAGAGGGGTACAACGTCTACCCCGTGCACAAGGACACCAGAGTTTCCTCACCAGAACGCTTTTCATGGCGGGCTCAACACCCTGAAAGGGAGAGCAGTGAGGAAGCTCATAATATGCTTGACGGTGAAACAGGTGCACCGCCAGCATACTGTGGCCTCAGAACAATGCAAGACCGCAAGGGATTGCGGATTCCTGGCAGTAGCAGCAGTCCTTTGGTGGTCCAACAACTAGTCATAATACGGCGGTCAGACCGCTGGTGTGGTGGTTGCGCACCACCAGCATGGGTTGGACTGCCAAACGCATAATCAGGCCCTTGGTCTTTTTAATCAACGAGTCAAAGACTTATTGGCCTGCAATCAAAGTTCCTTTTCCTATTAACCTTTACCTGCCCAGCCAGAGGCCTCTCGACTTATGTTTTTACCTTTCAAAGCTCTCTGAATTTTAACAGAGGTTAAATACCTTTTTACATGTTATGTTATGTTATGTTATGTTATGTTATGTTATTATGAGCTTGTAAAGCGCTATATCACCCAAGGGTATCTAAGCGCTATCAGCGGAAACACAACATCAGTAGACGAAAAAAAGCGGATCACAGAGGTCCCCATGCCTCCGCAAAGAGCACTGTCTTCAGCTTTTTCCTGAACAGCAATAGATTTGTTTCCTTCCTGAGTTCAACCGGGAGAAGGTTCCATGCCAGGGGGACAGTGCTAGAAAAGGCTCTGCCGCCCTTGGATGTGAGATTATACCGAGGGCAGAGTAGGTTACATGCCTCAGCTGACCGGAGAGACCTAGTGGGAAAATACCTAGGGAGCCGATCTTTCATATATTTGGGGGCGAGCCGTAAACCGCTTTGTGAGCAATGCAGAGATTTTTAAATTTAGTTCTTTGGGCAATGGGTAGCCAATGCAAGCTGCGAAGTAGGGGCGTGGCCCGAGTGTGCCTGGGTTTATTAAAGATGAGTCTTGCTGCATCATTCATTACGACCTGAAGTCGGGCCAGAAGGTTGTTTGGGAGGCCATAGTAAAGAGAGTTACCGTAGTCCAGTCGTGCCAGAACTAAGGCGGAGACCGCCAGCCTCATGGTGGAAAAGGATAAAACTGAGGAGAGTTTCCTCAGCTGGCGGATCAGACTGACACAGACGCCGACCACAGATGATACCTGCTGAGTCATTGATAGTCGGGCATCAATTTTGATGCCCAGACTTTTGACTGCTGGGGCTGGGGCTGGGAGTGGGCCCAATTCAGCCGGCCAGAACTGGTCGCACCATGGGTTGGCAGCAGTGGTGATTGCCAGGACTTCGGTTTTGTCTGGATTTATTTTTAGAGAGTTGTTCGACATCCAGCTAATTATAAATTTGAGAGTGTTCTGCATTCTCAAATGAGCCTGAGCAGTGTCCTCGATCTGAATCAGGATTTGTGTGTCGTCTGCATAATTGTAGACTCTACAGTCCATCTTATTCAGTGACGCAATCAGTGGCTGAAGGTATATGTTAAACAGTAGGGGTGACAGGGCCGAGCCCTGGGGCACGCCGCAAGTCAGATTTTCTGGTTTGGATACAAGATCAGCAAGCTGTACTCGTTGCGACCTATCTTCCAGGAAAGATGTTAACCAGGCGAAGGCTGTACCCTGAATCCCCAGGTCCTGTATCCGCGACAGAAGTTGGCAATGATTAACAGTATCAAATGCCGCGGATAAGTCCAAGAGGATCAGGGCACAAGGTTTCTTACTGTCCGCCTTGAGTCTTAGGTCGTCCAGCACGGATAGCATCACAAGTTCCGTGTTGTGGTGTGCTCTGAAGCCCGCCTGGTTGGGCTCAAGAAGATGGTTACTTTCCAGGAAGTGGGTAAGAGAATGTAGAACATGTTGCTCCAGGATCTTCGCAAGAAAAGGAAGCTGGGAAATTGGCCTAAAGTTCTTTAGGTTTTTTGGGTCCGCACCAGCTTTCTTCAGTAACGGAACTACCCTAGCCTCTTTAAAATTAGAGGGCACCAGTCCCTGCTCGATAGAGTGGTTAAGTAGCCTAAGGACATTGTTCTCCAATCCCGGCCAATCCAGCTTAAAGATCTGAGGTGGACAGGGGTCAGCTGGAGAGCCAGATTTCACCCGGTTCAATATAGTCGCTAGGCACTCCTTAGTTAGAGCTAGTAGAACTGATAGTTTTTGTATGGTGGGTCTGATGAGAGGTGGGACAGGTTCTGCAGAGCACGGGAGGATTGGAATCTGACTAATTTCTGAGACCAATTTCTTAATTTTGTTCATAAAGAAGTCTTGAAAGTCCTGACAGTCTTTGGAGTCAAAGGAAGGTTTTGGCTCTTTGATGGTACGTAGATCATTCAGGACTCTAAAGACCTCTCTCTGGGGATTAGCTGCCGTTGAGATGGCTGTTTCATAGAAATCAGCCTTTCTCAAACGAATGGCTTTTTTATAAAGTGCTAGCTGCAGTGTATATGCTTCATGTTCCAAGGGCGCGCGGGACTTCCGCCAGGCTCTTTCACGTTGACGTAGAGCTTGCTTTAGTACCCTGAGATCTTGGTTAAACCATCCTGCGGCTTTGCCCTTGTCTCTCATTCTGATTTTACGCGCAGGGGCGACAACCTCAATAGCTTCTTTGAGGGAGACCTGCAAGGCGGTGCTTACAGTGTTCACATCGTCATTTAGTGACAGGGGATATGTGGTATGTGAAAGGGCAGTGATAAACTCATCAGCTTTGATCTGCTTCCAGCTCCGCAGGAGTTTCCACTGAGATTTAACTTCTTGCTGTCCTAGCAGGAGAGGAAAATGACCTTCAATCAAATAGTGATCCGACCAAGGGCAAGGGGCGATCACCGGGGGAGCTAGGAGAGGACGGGAGGACCAGATCAGATCTAGCGTATGACCCTTCAGGTGGGTAGGCTCCTCAACCACCTGTGTGAGTCCTAGATGTGGAAGGACTTCCTCTAGTTGATTTGCCTGATTATTCCTCGGGGTGATTTCCCAGTGGAAGTTGAAATCCCCCAGAACCTGTACATGGTGTCTACTGGAATTTCAGCAGGTGGCTTTTCTCACCTGTGACATAGCAGTGGGGATGATAATCAAGATTCATACATTGCTCTTTAGAAGATTGTCTGACGTTAATTTGGACTAGTTTTTAAGGTCACTGCATATTAATTACTCCACTAGTGTCAACACGCGCCCCCTTGGAGAAGTGTATGAAACCCTACGCGGCTGCTCCACCTCATTCGCATTCAGAGCTTCCTGGCTCAGCAGAGCTTTCCTTGGGTGTGAATTGGGTCACATTAAAACGTGTAATTACACAGTCCACCACTTAAGATAATCACACAGCGCCTTCTCAGCCATGTCAGTCAGCAGTCCAAGCCAACTCCAAACAAATGTCCGCCGCGCCCTGCTGGTAAGGTGACACTGTGAAACGTGACAAGATGGCTCCCAACCTGCCTCACTGCACAAAGGGCACTGGCTGGGTAATTATTAGACTCATAGGCTTCACTAGAAGAGTTCTCTATGTTTAAATACAATTTCACTCTTTATGAGTTAGGATCTTCTGAAGGCATCTCCTGACACTGAAGGCACTTGAAACGACTGATAGAGGGGAATGAGCAGGGTGATATAATGACGGGTGCACATTAAGGCGGTAAATAAAGCTGCAGTGAAACGCACTCAAACAAATATTATTATTATTGTTGTTGTTCTTATTAATATTTTAGTGCTCCTGATTATAAAAATAACAACATAATAATAGTAATATTAATAGTACAGTAAAGACAGATGAGCTTAAGAGAAAAATCGAGGCATGCGCATAGGAAAGAGCCTACTCACAGAACGAAATGAATGCATAGCCAGTCAGAGAAGTGTAGGGGGTGGGTAGGCGGGGGTGTGTGTGTTTTGCTAGATGAGTGGCACTCTACTTAAGGTTTCATCGAAAAAAAACAATTAACAGAGCCTTTAACTTTAGCTGTCCTACATAATTCAAATCAAAACACGGCTAGAGACATTCATTTTGTTGTTAATGCTTATTTCATGTTTTTCTAAACTGCACAGTTCCAACGTTTTTAACTAGCTGGGCCTTGGATGGCACCACTATTTATATCGTCAATTATGTCATGTGGTGGCCTCCCATCAACAGTGCCTCCAACAGACTGGTCAGTTGATGACATTGGCAAGGCAACCGGTGCCTGGAAGGGCCTATAGATCACATTCAAGCTCTTCATCCGGAACATCTACGGTCATTCTGAAGTATTTTGCCAAATTAGGGGTAGTCAGCTTTGGGTGAGTAAACTTCCTGAAATGGGAGGTTTACAGTGAGTATATCTGGGTACAGCGTGTTATAACCTGTAAATAAAGTCATTCAGACTTGTTGATCTGTAATCTGCATTTTACTCACAGGAGCTGCGAAAAAGATTTCAGATGCCACCAAAACAGCCTAATCGACGAGCTCACATTTTCATTGTGGACGTATGAAGTATACTAAGCTTGGCATCTATTGCACATGTTCAATCCGCAGCCTCCTTTAGTGCATGTCAAATGAGGACCCGAGGACATGTTCCACCTTCACACTTCATAAGAGGAGCTCTGAGCTACAAAATTGTGGAACTTGGAAAAAAAATCTGTGGATCCATTGTGAAGTCCTGTAGGCAAATGTGTTTACCCAAATTCAACTGTGATGGTTTGCAATCTCGGTCACTTCAACAAAAATCCTTTTTTTAGCACCTACGCTATATGTTCGTGTTTATTGGAGCAAGTGCTTGATTTGTAAAATACTGCGGAAAACACCAGGTTCGCCAAATACCAATGTTACCTAGTCTTGATTCCACCCCATACCTCATTCTTCCAGCCTTCTTCATCTTGTGTTGCTGTATCATACTCTTACAAGTTCTTTTTTATCACTGCTTCCTACTTTCTCTCATTGTCCTACCTGCCTCCTCCTTTTTTCTACCTAGGTCAAATTCTGATCATGACAAATATTTTGTCGTCCTCAAAAGGAGTAATGAATTAAGCTCTGATTGGACCTACCCATAGACACAGCTTCCAGCGGACATCTGGTAAGCTATTGAAAACTTGAATAGTATAATAGATGTTCTCAGCTTTTCCAGAATCAAGCACCAGGACATCGGTAGCAATGACTGATACAAACTGAAGCATAGCTGCATTTGGAAGACAGTTATGCTAGACATACTGTAGTGCTTCCAGATGTAGTTAATTTTTGGTACACCAATGTGCTCAACATAGACTTTGTCGATCATGCCACATGATTCATGTTTGATGGAATAGTATGAGTAACAACACCAAGCCTGTGGAAAAATATTTTGTTTGCTTGGCCTGTCTGGTAAGTCCGATCCGTGGCAACTTTGATGGACCTGTGTACAACCACTTCCAGTTGCCTGTGATTAACAGGCCTGACTGTAACTATAGAACATAGCTGCTTTCAGGTATACTTCATATTCGGGTGGGTTTTGTTGTAGATCATGGCTGTATCTGTTTAATCTTTGTGTGCAATATAGATTATTGGACCCCTGTATAGACTGCAGCTAGACCATCTGCGCTCGGTGGAATAGCCTTATGAACATAAACAAGAACTGTACATAAAATGAACACAAATGTGTGCAGTTTTCATTCTTGAACATTCTTTAAAACAAGCATTGGAAATGCAATAGGTCTCGCAGCATTAGAGTTAGTGCTTTTAGAATTGTTTATGGGTTTTTTTGTAAATCTTTAGCATTTTTGTTTCCTGTAGCCAATGCTAAAGAATTAAAAAAAAAAAAGCCATAAACATTTCTAAAAGCTCTAACTCAAATGCTCCGAGACCTATTGCACTGTGTGAGGGTGAGGGGTTGAGGGTGAGTGAGGGTGAGTGAGGGTGAGTGAGGGTGAGGGTGGGTGAGGGTGGGTGAGGGTGGGTGAGGGTGAGTGAGGGTGAGTGAGGGGTTGAGGGTGAGTGAGAGTGAGGGTGAGTGAGGGTGAGTGAGGGTGAGTGAGAGTGAGGGTGAGTGAGGGTGAGAGTGGGTGAGGGTGAGTGAGGGTGAGTGAGGGTGAGTGAGGGTGAGTGAGGGTGAGTGAGGGTGAGGGTGAGTGAGGGTGAGGGTGAGTGAGTGAGGGTGAGGGTGAGTGAGGGTGAGGGTGAGTGAGGGTGAGGGCGAGTGAGGGTGAGGGTGAGTGAGGGTGAGTGAGGGTGAGTGAGGGTGAGGGTGAGTGAGGGTGAGGGGTTGATGTTGAGTGGTTGAGGGTGAGTGAGGGTGAGTGAGGGGTTGAGGGTGAGTGAGAGTGAGGGTGAGTGAGGGTGAGTGAGGGTGAGTGAGAGTGAGGGTGAGTGAGGGTGAGTGAGAGTGAGGGTGAGTGAGGGTGAGTGAGGGGGTGAGGGTGAGTGAGGGTGAGTTAGGGTGAGGGGTTGAGGGTGAGTGAGGGTGAGGGTGGGGGGTTGAGGATGAGTGAGAGTGAGGGTGAGTGAGGGGTTGAGGGTGAGGGGGTAAGTGAGGGTGAGTGAGGGTGAGTGAGGGTGAGTGAGGGTGAGTGAGGGTGAGTGAGGGAGGGTGAGTGAGGGTGAGTGAGGGTGAGTGAGTGAGGGTGAGTGAGGGTGAGTGAGGGTGAGTGAGAGTGAGTGAGAGTGAGGGTGAGGGGTTGAGGGTGAGTGAGGGTGAGTGAGGGTGAGTGAGGGGTTGAGGGTGAGTGAGAGTGAGGGTGAGTGAGGGTGAGTGAGAGTGAGGGTGAGTGAGGGTGAGAGTGGGTGAGGGTGAGTGAGGGTGAGGGTGAGTGAGGGTGAGTGAGGGTGAGGGTGAGTGAGGGTGAGTGAGGGTGAGTGAGGGTGAGGGTGGGTGAGTGAGGGTGAGTGAGGGTGAGGGTGAGTGAGTGAGGGTGAGGGTGAGTGAGGGTGAGGGTGAGTGAGGGTGAGGGTGAGTGAGGGTGAGTGAGGGTGAGTGAGGCTGAGTGAGGGTGAGGGGTTGAGGGTGAGTGAGGGTGAGTGAGGGTGAGTGAGGGTGAGTGAGGGTGAGTGAGGGTGAGTGAGTGAGTGTGAGTGAGGGTTCAAATCGGTATTTGGGGGGTAGCTTTGAAATCAGTAGTCTTCGATCTGAACCGGGTGTGTTGGAATGTAAGGTGTCTGGCAGTGGATTAATGAGTCATGACCTGTATTTAAGACCATCCGCCTCGATATCAGGCGAGACGAGATTTACTCGTACAACCGTGGGCTTCTGAGCAGAGCTTCGGGCATAGACACTTTGTTTTTAAAATAAATTAAACACTGCTCTTAGTCCCAAGTCAGACACTCTATCACTGACGCTTTGGGAGCTTACGGGATTATTGCCCCAGCTACCATGTCAGGGAGGGAACGAGAGAAGCACCGGGAAGCCAGCAGCTCCCAGTGCAGGATATGGGCTGCCACGGTATATAAAAAGAGAATGATAGTAGGAGACTCGTAAAGTGCAAAAGGCATATACGCGCACAGACAATTGCAGGAACCTGCATAGATAATGAGCCCCATTCACAAAAATGCACGGAGAGGGGGAGGGGAGATGCTCGCAGCCTCTGCTGAGAAGGAGCTGAGTGCAATTAGCTGCATCCATCACAGAGAAGAGGAGGGGGCTTGGGGGATGGGAGGGGGAAATGGGATGTGCCAATTTGCCAGCACATACAAAAACATCCACTTGCTGCCAAAGGCAAGAGACACTTTTCCAGACAGGGGGAGGGGAGACAAGCATGGGGGAGGGGAGTTATGACTTATAAAACAAACCCCACTTTAAAAATGTATAATACGCCATTGTGAGCGAGCGGAGATAAATACATGCCAGGTGGTGGGTGCCCAAGTGTCACTAAAGCTAGGGAAATGTGTGTGGGGCTGGTCCGACGTGGCGCTCTGAGTGACGGACCAGGAAGTTACATAGCGCCTTCGATTAGATCTGGCAGCTGTTTAATTGGACAACAACAAAAAATCAAATTGGATTGTAAAGAAATCGCTAAACCCTTTCATGTTATTTTTGCACACCGCAAAGTGAAAGAAACGGGGCACGAGAAATTGTTCACCTAAGTCCTTTATTGGTGGGGAGGGGGCACATTTTATGCGGTGGCTCATATGGTGGCTTTAAGTTTAGTTGTGCTTGAATGTTACGGTAGGTGTATTGGGCACGCAGCTAACATCAGACACACAATTAAGGGGCATTTTAGCAAGGGAAAGGTGTATGACTTATAAAACAAACCCCACTTTAAAAATGTATAATACGCCATTGTGAGCGAGCGGAGATAAATACATGCCAGGTGGTGGGTGCCCAAGTGTCACTAAAGCTAGGGAAATGTGTGTGGGGCTGGTCCGACGTGGCGCTCTGAGTGACGGACCAGGAAGTTACATAGCGCCTTCGATTAGATCTGGCAGCTGTTTAATTGGACAACAACAAAAAATCAAATTGGATTGTAAAGAAATCGCTAAACCCTTTCATGTTATTTTTGCACACCGCAAAGTGAAAGAAACGGGGCACGAGAAATTGTTCACCTAAGTCCTTTATTGGTGGGGAGGGGGCACATTTTATGCGGTGGCTCATATGGTGGCTTTAAGTTTAGTTGTGCTTGAATGTTACGGTAGGTGTATTGGGCACGCAGCTAACATCAGACACACAATTAAGGGGCATTTTAGCAGGGGAAAGGTGTATGACTTATAAAACAAACCCCACTTTAAAAATGTATAATACGCCATTGTGAGCGAGCGGAGATAAATACATGCCAGGTGGTGGGTGCCCAAGTGTCACTAAAGCTAGGGAAATGTGTGTGGGGCTGGTCCGACGTGGCGCTCTGAGTGACGGACCAGGAAGTTACATAGCGCCTTCGATTAGATCTGGCAGCTGTTTAATTGGACAACAACAAAAAATCAAATTGGATTGTAAAGAAATCGCTAAACCCTTTCATGTTATTTTTGCACACCGCAAAGTGAAAGAAACGGGGCACGAGAAATTGTTCACCTAAGTCCTTTATTGGTGGGGAGGGGGCACATTTTATGCGGTGGCTCATATGGTGGCTTTAAGTTTAGTTGTGCTTGAATGTTACGGTAGGTGTATTGGGCACGCAGCTAACATCAGACACACAATTAAGGGGCATTTTAGCAAGGGAAAGGTGTCTTAGTAAATAACGAATTGCGTTTTTAAAGCATAGAGTAAAAAAATGCCTCTCCGTACTTACGTTGTTGACATGAAATTGCACGTCTCGGCCGGAGCAGGGGGCGGAGCAGGGAGAGCGGGCTTTGGAATGTAATTGACACGGCCGGCCGGTCGTGAAACTGAAAGCATGGCCGGCCGGCCGTGAAAGCCTTTGATGCGGCAGGGGAAATGCGAGACGGCGGGGAGGGGGCGGAGCGGGTAAACAAAGACGGACGTGCACGCGCTTTTAAGCTCAATGCGCATGCGCATTGAGCTTAAAAGTCACGGGCACTGCAAGGAATCGCCACGATTCCTTGCAGTGTGGATAAAGAGTAGATAAGTCCCAATACTCTCGCCTTGCTCGATGCGCATGCGCATCAACAGGCGAGACCTAAAAACTGAGAACATTTTGCTGAGGAACAGTAAAGTTTCAATGCAAAACCTCCAAAGTCCCAAAATGCATCATTAAAGAAAAGCATGCACCCCTAACTCTCCCAGTGCAGTGCTCATACCTGAGTTATCCCATTGTAGATGACATCAGACAAGATCACACAAAACATCTCTGAAATCTTAAGAACATCCTACAAAACCTAACCAATAATGGCACAGAAGAACCAGTGAGGACATTGCATTATTTTTTTGTTTAAATCTTTTTTATTTACATTTTCTTATTTTAATCATACAACATGAACAATACATAGACACCATGTATAACTACTTTCAAGTGACGCGATATCAAATACAGTACCATGTAAACCGGTGAGTTATTCAACAGGATACTGAGAGACGCCTCGTGATGGTGGCTGCTTAGAGGGCGCATCAATGCCAGAGAGTCTTACCACTGAACAGTCTTAAGGCATTTCAGACATGGTTTATCATAGGCTAAACTGTGGACATAGGGTACAACAAAATGAGGACAACTTAATCAAAGGAGGGGAAAGGGAGTCGCTTGAACCTGCTGCCGAAAGTGGTATAACAGACTGGACCAGCCCTAGCCGGACTCAGTGACAGTATGAAGCAGGGCCATACATCCCAGGAAGTCGTCAATTCTCTACCCATGTGCCCAGGAAGGGTGCGCGCTGGGTGTCAGACCTGGTTCCCGTCTCGAGGCTCCCCAGTGTTAGTGACTATGCCCAGTAATTTCGACACCATAAAATCCCATTGAGACACTAGGGGGAACTTATGGATACCAAGCAGGCCCTCTCTGCGCAGTGCCACTCCGTCCGCCCTAGCCCAGTTAAGTAGGGACCGGTGCCAGGCTAATGTGTGAGGTGCCAGGGGGGATTTCCATCGCTTGGTGATCAAGCGTTTTGCTACTATTAGTCCCAAATCAAGAAAACGGGTGGTAGCCCTGTGTTTCTTATTTCTGCTGAATAGGTGCAGTATGTATAACTCCCATCTGGCTGGGATGAAGACACTGCATTACGAGGACACCCTCACATCATACCTCTTGCTGGAAATCCCTCCATACATAACAGTAACTTACAACATAGTGAAACTGAAATGAACACTAATGTACCTATAAAACATATATAAACATGTTTATTTATTCGTATTGTAAGAACTGGGACCAGATGTGCAAAGCCCTTTTGCAGTGACAAATAATGTGATACGCAAAATAACAGGGTCTGCAAAAGGAAAACGACTTATTTGCAATGGGCAAAAGTCCTTATATGAAGCTGAAAAGTCTTCCCAACTTGTAAAAGGGCTTTTGCAACCTTTCAATTACTGAAATAAAAGGAGGCTTGAAATGAGCATTCCACGCCTTCGTACAAGATGTAAAGGTATGTACCAATAGTTTGAGACCGCTGTTGCAGATTCCCATCCCTGAGTTGGGGTGGTTACTGATTCACTAGGAGGAAGCGGTATCACAGTGACCGTTTTCACTTTTGGAATCTTGTAGGACAGCCTCAGATGGAGAAGCAGTGGTCTATAGGATCACTTTCTGCTCCCTCTTAGTGTTTTCCCAGCCTGGAAACATTAAAAAAGAGGCACCTGTCCCTTTAATGGTAAGAGGCTTCTTTTGAAAAATGTTTCTCATTTGGAAACGGAGAGACAGAAGTCTATTGTGCCTGGTAGCCCTTCATCACTGCCTTCACAATAAATCCAAGGTGACTGAGGATGGCTACACGCCAAATTAATAGTAATTAGGCGGGTCATTTTGCAAGCCCTTGCGAATGGATAATTTACAATGCAATATATAGGTACATAGTTTACATGGCAGACTGCACACCCATTCACAAACCAGTCAGGATGCAAATGCAAGTCTTGGTTCACAACGGGATGTTTGTACATCAGGCCCCTACTCCTAAAGTAATTTCCATCTGTCTCTCTTTTCTCATGTTCCTCTCTACCGTGGAATGTTGAGGATCTGAGTGTCACTAGCATACAATTTCAATTGATGCAAAAAACTTTTTTAGGCGAAATGTAGATGTTGACCGGAGTAAGGAGAATGAGGAGCCCTGGGTGCCCAAGACCAGTTTAACTAAACAATTGATGGTGCTGCCCAAACCCAGCATGTCCTTAAGGTAACATCCAGAGGACACCATCCAATAGATGTGCAGAATTACTGCAAAACATCTGAAATTCGCTTTTATATGTATACTGTGAATGCTCTATAAGGCAGACTTTTGTTTTATATGGACTTCCCAAAATACTTCCACCGTTCCTTTTCATGTGCTTGTTGCAGTCTGTGAGGAAGAGATCATTAGAATATTCTGAGGCAAGACACAGAGATGATTCATATATGTATTTACATTTATTTAAAAAGGGAATCTTTAAACTTTGGCAGCATTTCCAGCTCGCTGGGATGGGACTTCGTCCCCCAGCTTTCCTTGCAGTGGTGCGGAGGAGGGGCAGCCCACACGCCAAAAACCAGCGCTTATAAGTGCCTCACATTTCCCCCAGGATGTGCCGGGGCTCTTGCCCAAGTGAAGTTCAGGCCTAAGTAAGCTAACTGCACCCTCCAGCGGCCGAAAGAGGCTGGGCTGAGAACTGGAGCTTGAGATCTCTCTGTAATAAGTTTACTGGCTGATTACCTGTTTCTTTTATCACAATTCATAATAATCTTGACTGTGCCGTGCCATCATGGTTAAAAGAAAGTCTACTTCTGCAAGATATAACCCCCAGGTGGGCACCATAGTATCTTGGAAACACAAGGAGATGATGGACGGAGCGCTGAAACTTTTCAGACTCTCACCCCCAGTCACAGATCTGGGTTGAATCCATCATCGTTCATTAGCTCACTTCGCCACCCCAGTTCAGACACAGCTATATGCAAATCAGTCTTTACCCTGTGCCTCATAGGAACAGTCCAGACTGAACTGCCAAGACATGTCTTCCCTGGACCGGAAACAAGCATCCTAGGAACGTTTCGGGCTAACAGCCCTCATCAACCAGGCTATCTTGAATCCAGTGGTTAAGTTCATTGTGGAACAACATATCTTATCCATACATGGTGGTTCAGCCATTGACATTCTTCCATTAGGCTACTTTTACAGACCAAAATTGTTGTATCCCGAGCAATATCAGTCCAAAGTATTAGATGTAATCCAAAAGAAATTTTTCACATGTGTTCTTTTTCTTCTTCTTTTATTTCTCAAAACAGCTCTCAATTGGATCCTAGCCAACACATGTTTCGTCTTAAAGCTTAGTGCGCCACAGACTTCTTCAGGGCTAGAATATGTAACATGAAACCCATATTACTATCACCACTCAAGACAGTATGGTAACTTTAAAGAGGCAAAGAGATCGGCACCATTTATGTGAAGAAGTGAAATAAAAGTCCCCTATTCCTCACAGCGTGCGCAAATATACAGAATTATTTTATAAACTCATCACATTGGCAAGAAGCATTGGCATAGCCAATAGGTCTCACCTGGGTCCTGGGCAACTCCACAGTCAGATCAATCTTGTGAGGAGGGTCTCCTAGGTAGACACATCTAAAACCTGACAACTACAGTTGTGTGATAGTCAACTTCAAGACCAGAGCCCTGGTTAAGTTCATTGTGGAACAACATATCTTATCCATACATGGTGGTTCAGCCATTGACATTCATCCATTAGGCTACTTTTATAGACCAAAATTGTTGTATCCCGAGCAATATCAGTCCAAAGTATTAGATGTAATCCAAAAGAAATTTTTCACATGTGTTCTTTGTCTTCTTCTTTTATTTCTCAAAACAGCTCTCAATTGGATCCTAGCCAACACGTGTTTCGTCTTAAAGCGTAGAGCGTCACAGACTTCTTCAGGGCTAGAATGTGTAACATGAAACCCATATTACTATCTCAACTCAAGACAGTATGGTAACTTTAAAGAGGCAAAGAGATCGACACCATTTATGTGAAGAAGTATGTGAAATAAAAGGCCCCTATTCCTCACAGCGTGCGCAAATATACAGAATTATTTTATAAACTCATCACATTGGCAACAAGCATTGGCATAGCCAATAGGTCTCACCTTTGGGACCTTATAAGTGTTTAGCTATGCAACAGTTGATGTTGTGGCACCAAGGCTATTGTGCTGGATAACTAAAAACTTTTAAGGTCCTAAAGGCGAGACCTATTGGCTATGCCAAAGCTTGTTGTTATTTGCAGTTCATAAATTCTAACCCTTCTAATATAGCACAGTGAGCTTTGAAGGGCATGTGGCAACTACATCTTGTAGCCCTCACTGTCTCATGTAACACATCTCGCACATTGATGTACACATATATGATTTATTGTCAATGTATAATGTGCATGTGTGATGTAAAGTGCTCTTACACCCTGCATTTGGATAAGTAACACTATAGCCCTAAAAAAGAAATAAAACAAAATAGTGGTATTTAAATTTGTATTTGTGTAAATACTGGGAGAGACCAATACATCTGACATTCTAGCAGTGCATGAATATGTCTTATATACGGTATGTAACACTTACAACGCAACTTTTACGTCGTAATGCTGTTACAACGCAGCTATTACAACGCAGGATCCATTACATCGGATGCCATTACAACGCATGGCATTACATAGCAGATGCTATTACAACGCATACCATTACATCGTAAGTATTGGTAAGTATATAATTTTTTTATTTTATTTAATATTATATAATTTAATTATTATTAATTATAAATAAAAATATTTATTTATGTTTTTAAATAATATAAATTAAATATATTAATGTAAGTAATTTTTTAAATAAGTATGAGTATAGGAGTATATGTTTTGGGGTACTGAGGTATATGTTTTGGGGTGTTTGGGTATTTTTAGGTTTTAGGGCAGGGTTTGGGTTTTGGGGTACAGGGGTGTTTTTAGGTTTCAGGGCAGGGTTTGGGTTTTGGGGTACAGGGGTGTTTTTAGGTTTTAGGGCAGGGTTTGGGTTTTGGGGTACAGGGGTGTTTTTAGGTTTTAGGGCAGGGTTTGGGTTTTGGGGTACAGGGGTGTTTTTAGGTTTTAGGGCAGGGTTTGGGGTACAGGGGTGTTTTTAGGTTTTAGGGCAGGGAGTTTCAAATCCACAGACAAACTTGCGGCAGGACTGAGACCGAAAGAGGTCCCATGGCACGCGAGGGAGGGAGTCACAGATTAGAACACTGTAACTCTGCCACAGACCACTACACTGCAGGACAGAGATCCACGGAGCACCCTCCCTTGGAACAGAGGACCACAGACAATTATATTGCTACAGACCATCGTCCCTAAAGACAAAGAGGCAAGGAGCCACAGGCTATACCCCGCGCTAGCATCCCACCATGTCACGGAAATACAGACCACCCTACGGCCGCCAAGCGTGCTACAAGTGCAACCCCGAGATTCCCACACAACCACTGACGCACACCGGCCACTGCCGACAGGCACAGAAGAGCAGACCCACAATCAAGCATCAGAGAGCACGCTCCGACCGTCCACTGAGAGGCAGAATAACAAAAAAGCCGGGCAGAGAGTCACAGGACCTGGGACCGCTCTACAGCAAACCACGGAGCAACCACGTGCAGCTAAGGACACAGGTAAAGACCGAGAGAGTTGTGTGTGAGCGAGAAAAATATACACAATATAGGAAAGACAACGTATCATTGAGGAGAGACAAAGATAGGGGAGAGGGTGTAGTGAATGAGCCACTTTTGTGGTCTGATACCCTATGATGACCCTCAACCGCCGCCATTGTGTACTGACTTTAGTATGTTATGTTATCCTAGCCTTAATGTAGGATGGTCTTGCATATGTCTACTTCTCTTCTGTTCTATAATCTTGCTATCTTTCAGTAGAATAGTCTTGTCAAGAATAGAAGGTGTTGGATGTCGAGGTGCAGTGCTTATGGGTGATGGTGCACACATGTGCTCAATGTTGGATACTGAGGGATTAAGTGTATAATGTTATTTGGGTTAGGTGAATTATGACTTTGGCCTATTGGCTTTGACGTGGTCTAATTTCATTCTGTTTTCTAAATCTGAATATATTAGTTTAGCTGCTTCAATTGCAGGGATTTCTGGACTGTTGATTTATAACACTAGAGCTATTAGTAGATTGGCTTGTCTTATGGTTAAATCTATTAACCACACCCTGATACCTTTATCTGAACTTTTAGCTTGAAAGGCTTGGTGCTCGACAAGCTATTTTGCAGAATAGGTCTGCTATTGATTATTTGCTGTTGAAACATGATCATGGCTGTTCTGATTTTGATGGATTATGTTGCTTTAATCTTTCTGACCACTTTAGATCCATCCAGTCTCATATTACTGCTTAGCATACATTGTCATCTGAAGTTCGACAGAACCTTGATAAAGGATGGTGGGATTGACTTTTTTGGGTGGTTACCTGATTTTGGTATGCTTCGTTCTATCTTGAGTGGTGAAATCTTAGTCATTTTTTTTCTAATTGCATTATGCTGTTGTATTCAATGTGTGCCTAGTCTTTTGAATATGTTGCGCCCTAGAACTGCTTTTGCCCATTCTGTCAGTTATGTTTCTTATTACTCCAGTGATGAATTGCATACTGTTTAAAGTTTTTGTATGTTTAATGGTGTTGGACGATGGTCATGGGTGGAATGTAATGAATGTGCCATTTATGTGGATAAATAGCTTGATAATGACTTTCACCCATCACCATCTCAGTCTTATTTAGCATATTTTAGCATAATATAGTGATGAGTAGGCATGCCTAGTAAGAATAAGTTACAAAGTAGGGTTTGATTATGTCCCTTTCTGTTTCTGACTGAATCTTGCTTAATGGCAGTGCTTGCCTATTGGCTTTGGCATGATCTTATGCCATCTTGCATACTAACTTTGCTCTTTTGCGTGAATAGAGGCCTATGCTTATGCGACTCCATTTTCTAAGCTGTCGCTATCTTCTGAGCCTCTCTAGGTGAGAAGGCATGTTTTACTTTTCACTTGTTTTTTGCACTTCATAGACTTGTAGGGACCGGTTCTTATCAGAGGAACGTACCTGCTCTGCTTTGAAGTCATAACAGATGCCTGGCCAGCTGAAGCTGTGGCCTTGGTGTGGAGTGGTATGGACTCTGATGGGAAAAAAGGGGGGAGGCTCACAGGAGCTTCGTCTTACGTTTCCACTTGTACTAAAGGAGGTGTCGGAGCTCTGTTTGGTGGAAGTCCTGCACAGGGCAGATGTGCAGCTGTGTCGGTGGGGTGTATAGTGTTGCCATTGTCTCTGGTTCGGCCGGGGAACCGTACTCCCCTCTGGCGAAGTGGAAACAGGATGAACAGGCAGTGGTGAGGTGTTCCACTAATCTCTAGTTTTCCTACTGTTCTTGCTTAACTATCTTCTTCTGTTTTCAGGTACCATACTTATATACACATTTCTACATATGTTTTCCTGATTGTGTTTAGCAATTGCCTAATTGTTAGTTGGTTGTTGGCTATAAATAGTACAGCTTGGCCCACAGTTTATAATTTACTAATAAATATATATCAATATCCCAGATATACCAATTCGCTGGTTTCCTTGTAGCAGGAGGTGTGGACTCTTCTTGGCCAAGTGCTTATGTTTAGAAGGATAAGTAAATTCCCTTCTAGCAGGTAATTGTGTTATAGGACGTTGATCTACTCCTGGCAAGTGACTAATAAAGATATAATAATTTGCCTGTCTTCCTTGAGGCGGGAGGTTAGGACCTTTCCTGGCAAAGTGCTTATGTTCAGAAGGTCGGAAAATTCCTTTCTAGCAGGTAATTGTATAATGGGAAGTTGTTCCACTCCTAACCAGGGAAGTGCAAATTCTAATTATTTCACCCCCAGCCTTGTGGTGAGAGGTATTGTGTTTGTTGTATGTGGTTCTTCCTAGACGAGTATTCTGTGGCGGAGGGGATCGGTTAATTGCCTCACGCGCGGCGCCTGTCGCTAGGAAGACTGTTATTGTGTGAGTCCTCTCAGCAAGGGCTAAGGTATAAATAGTGTTATTATTCCTAACTTGGGTAAGTATTGTAGAGTGTTGTATCTTTTGGGTCCCAGGGAAGGGAATGTGCTTGCATGACCTGATTATTGGCAAAAATCGGGCCATTACATTGGAAGAGTAAGTAAAAGAGACAGAAAAGAGGGGTAAAGGAGAAGTAAATAAGCAGAAGGTGGAGAGAGGGATGGAGGATGTAAGGTGTTGGAGAGAAAAAAACTAAGGAGAGGGGGAGAGATAGATACAAGAAAACAGATGAGAGATAAATGGGAAGGGTCAATGAGAGAGATGTTAATGCAAAGACATAACGAGACAAAGCAATTGAGAGAAAAACAGGGCAGACAGAAATATTAATAAAGACACGTAAAAAGTGCAAAACAAAGTAACAGTGGGAGGGAGAGAGAAAAAGAAAGAGGAAAAAGTGAAAATGAGAAAAAGACAAGAAACAAATAGAGACAGCGAGGGAGAGATAAAAGGGGAGTTGAAGGGACATAACAGAGTACGAGAGAGGGGAGTGAGGATGTGAGAACCCGGAAGAGCGGGAGATACCGAAATAAACAAGCTCGTGCGTGCCTCGCGCGGCGGAAGGGGGATGGGAGAAGGGGGGGGCTTGCACCGGATTCCCCTGCGGGAGGGCGCAGCAAAGCACAATAATTGCTACCATATGGCGCCGCTCGCTCCCGCAAGGGAATTGCTAAACAAGCACACGTTGCCATTTAAAACAATGCAACGCGTGCACGTTTTTGTCTAAAAAAGTGAAGCAACGGCTAAAGGTCTTTCCTATGTAGCTGCGTAGGCGAGACCTAAAAAGTAAGCAAATGCCCACTCTGTAACAGGCAGAAGTCACCAAAGCGTGATAAAGTTAAAATGTGTAAAACAATAATGAAAGGATTACTCCCAAAAGTTCCCAAACTTATTATAAATGAAAGAAAATTATAAAAAAAACGTATTTAATATAAAGGCAGATAGAGACTGATAGATAAAAAGCCGAAACCAAAACCAACGTCTAAAGCACAACAAGAGGCACAAGCTGCGAATATCACACTAATAATAGTTGCGATCTCTTCAAACTCACCAGAGATCTCATGTTGTATTCCATAAACCATGATTTATTAACCTCATTGTGCAACATAATGTGTCTTCCAGAACGTCAAGTAAAGGTCACTGTAACCTAAAATCATATGAACAATAAATGTCATCCATTCAATCTTCTTCAATGCTAAAAGCTGTCACAAGCAAATATATAAGGGTAAATTATTTATGTATAATATACTCACTTAGTAATACTAAAAATCCAACTGTAATAATAGCAAATATCCAAAATGATGTACTATTGTAGTATAGGGAGCTAACCCTGTATATACACAATGCATGGTTTTTAGTTCTCTGGTGAAGGCTTTTCCTTTTTATTTATTTCAATTTTATTTATCTTTTTCCGCTCTTCTTTCCTTTTTACTTATAGTTACCAATTTTTTATACACTTTATGGAATATTTCATGACTGAGTTTTGTCTACTTGGGTTTACTCGTATTTACGGCAGCGTTGATTGTTGGGGCACAAAATTACTTATACCATTGGCTTTTTGAATTCTGGAGTCACACAGTTTTGACCTTTATCACGCTTTGGTGACTTCTGCCTGTTACAGGGTGGAGACATTTGCTTCCTTTTTGCCAATGTGATGAGTTTATAAAATAATTCTGTATATTTGCGTGCGCTGCGAGGAATATGGGACTTTTATTTCACTTACTTCTTCACATAAATGGTGTCGATATCTTTGCCTCTTTAAAGTTACCATACTGTCTCGAGTAGAGATAGTAATATGGGTTTTATGTTACATATTCTAGCCCTGAAGAAGTCTGTGGAGCACTACGCTTTAAGACAAAACAAGTGTTGGCTAGGATCCAATTGAGAACTGTTTTGAGAAATAAAAGAAGAAGAAAAAGAACACTTGTGAAAAATGTATTTTGGATTACATCTAATACCTTGGGCTTTTATTGCTCGGGATACAACAATTTTGTTCTTAATGGTGTGGACTTTGTCTACACGTTCGGTGATGATTGGATGGGCATCACCTATATTCCTATGAGCATCCTGATATTGCGAAATTTACTATCAACAACTCAGCGCATCGAATACCCAGCCACCTCTTTTGTTGTTTACTTTTACAGACCACTTATCAATCCCTTCTGAGCATCACCAACTGAGTATCACCAACTGAGAATCACCAACCTGATCACTACTATGAACAGTTTTCTGCCCTTGATGCACCTATATCAACTGGATTGACTCTCAAATCAGCCAACCGATCCCAATAAACCTACAGACAAAAACGCAGTATGTAATATGCTCAGTCCCCCGGCAATGGTTCCTCAACCTATATATTCTGACTAATAAGTATACAATGACAAAGGAAGGTAAAGTGCATTTAGTTTTTATGGATCTGAGCTCGTCTTTTGATTTTGTCAATAGGTCTAAATTCAGGGAAAATATGACTGGTTTAGGGATTGAGCCCAGTATTATGAACTTTTTGAGGGAGCTCCAATTAGAGGTAACTGCCAGTGATAGGTATGTCTCAGGAGGAGAAACAACTGAAGCCTTTAAATTTGATTGAGGTGTGCGCCAAGGATGCATATTTGCCACCTTTCTTTTTCATTGTAAGTTAATGGTCTGGTCAAATACTTGCTGAATTACAATGTTGCTTATCCCAGGGTCGGCAACCTTAGTGTATCAGCTCTGATTTATGCCGATAACATTGTCCTATTGGCCAGAACAGTGGTTGGTCTGCAGTGATTATTAGATAATTTCTGTGCCTTTATGAACATCTTGGACCTGAGGGTAAACCAAACAAAAACTCATATAATGGTGTTTGGATCCTAAGGTAAAAAAAGTAAGACATTTGCTGTTAAAAGCAAGGATATCAGCAAGGTTTCCTCGTTTCCTTACCTGGGAATACTTTTTTCTGACAGACTCAACTGGGGTACCTTGTAGCCACATTTGCAAGGTGTACAGAGGCGGTATTAGGTTTTGCAGCCAGAATGAGTAGCAGACCGATAAAACAGTTGGTAACAATCTACAAGGCTAAGTGTTGTCCAGCTTCTATATACTGGGCTGGTGTATGAGGTCTCTGCGAGCAGCATTGATTGGAGAAGATAGAAAATGGTCACATAAAAAGGTTACCAGCTGTTCCTAAGTCTACCAGCAATTACGTATGTTATTCGGAAATTGGGCTAGCGTACCTAAGAGACACTGTGCAGTTACAACCACTCTTGTTCTGGTTGAAAATTTGGACCAAAGAGGAAACTTCACTGAACTGTTTAATTATGGCAGATGGTCTTAAATTGGAAAAGGGCATAAAGATAGCTTAGATCACATACATATATAAGACCTGCAATCAGCTGGACCTAAGTGGATTGTATATAAATCCATGTACCGCCTCTGCTAGATTTTCTAGATCATTGACCAAACAGTTTTTAGGCAAATGTGCAGAGGAAAGAATGTCCAAAAATGCAGGAAAGCCTACAGTCACTGCCCATGCTCAAATTCGAACCTGTTTGGGCACTGAGCCTTATCTGATATGGGTCAATAACTTACAATATAGATTTTTGCTAACAAGACTGCGGATGAACACTGTTCACTGCCTTGTTGCATGGTATGTTTGTTGCTAATGTGCCTGCCTGTACATGTGATGGATGCCCTGAACAAAGCACAATGCACTTGAGTCTCTTCTGTAAATGTTATTCCTCACTAAGAAAAGCACTTATTTTACCTTTTGTGAAGCAGGCTAACTTTAGACAGTGTCAGGCTGCGATGGAGTTTTTAAAGACATTGCCAAGAGTAAGGATACCTCTTTTTTAAACTGTATTTTATTAGTTTCAATGAAACAAGATAGACAAAAAAAGAACATACCATGCAAGAGTGCAGTGTCATGAATATAATCCCAGCGATTACCAATTGAAGAGGGTAACATACATAATCTTGCTACATTGGCCATGTGTGATAGCTTCAGGGCCATACACACAATGATCAGTGCAATTTGTGGAATGAACCAAGACAATGAGCTAAAGCTTCCAAGAAGGAGAACAGTGATTTTGCACTCATCATCATAAAAATAGTGAGGCATATTATCAAGCGGCAGCGATAATTATCACTGGCCGCTCTTAGCGAGATATCATTTATCGATGGCTATCACTGGCAATTATCGCCATGCTATCGCTGTATCAACAACGCATAGAGCAATGGCGATAATTTTCCAGCGATAGCAGTGTTTTCCATTGAACATCGCTGTTTTTTCAGCAATGTTCCATGAAAAACGGCGATAACCTTGCCGATACGACCATGTGCTCGTATCAGCATAATCCACCCCCAATGGTAAGTATACCTAAGTCAGCATTTTGGCGACGGTAGTTTTTGGTGAAAACCGCGGTTTTCGCCAAAAACTGACGTCTGCAAAATACTGGGACCTCCTTGTAAATGTTGCGATGTGCACATCAGCGATATTTTACAAGGAGTACTTCCCAGTGATGCCCACTTTGCATCTCATTAGAGATGCAAAGCGAGGCGTCAGGAAAAAGGGTGCTAACATGCGCTAATGCATGTTAGCATCCTCTTGCAGATAGGGCGATGTCATCAAAAAAGCGGGGAAATGGCCTTGATAATATGCCCCAGTATAATTAACATCAATCCATACAATAATCCCTCTGCATGGAATTGGTAAAGCAGATGGGCCCATAACAATACCTCATCCGCCGCTCCCTCGTCGTTGTGACATTCTCATATGCTGTTCTCTACCCCCCCCACTCCAGTAGGTCCCTCAACCACTTATCCACCGATGGGACTTTAGTGCCCAATCACCTGATGGCTACATAGTGCTTTGCCAATAGAGGAGGGCCAGCTGAGCAAGTTTGTAGGAGATATTCTGTGCCTTAGGTCAAACCATAAGTCATAGGATTTTATTAAGCGCACATATCACCCGGAAGGGTCTCAAAGCGCTAGCGAAAACCGGTGAAGGGGAAAGATAAACAACTGACAGGAGGAGGAGATGGGCCAAAAGAGCCAGGTGTTTAGCCTCTTTCGAAACTGTTTGTGATCAGTGACCATACGAAGCTGCAATGGACCATTACATGGAACAAGTAAGCAAGTGGCGCTAGAGGGATCAATATCCCAGGGGCTTCCTCTTTACATGGAAACACCTGTCCCCAATAATCCTCAACCTTTGCACATTCCAAAGCTAGATGTAAAAAAGTGGCGCCTCCCCCCCAGAACGGTCACACCCAGCACCTCTAGCAGGATCGGTTCTGTTCAACTTATATGGTGTGATGAATCTAATATTACAAGACACTGTGTGCACCAGGGCGGTTGCATTCGTGCAATCCGAATATGAGATGGGCACTCCTAAGCCAAAGGTCAAATACTCCTCAGGCTCTTTCCCAAGCCCCTCACACTGGAAATGGCCAGTGCTGCATGTTGCCCCTGAGGGCTTTGTAGAAGTGCGTGAATAAGTGGTGTCTCTCCCCCCAGCCAATTTGGCCATCAAGCACTCCCGGGGGCCGTGGTGCTGCATGAAAATCAATCCACACCTTCCTCACCACGCTCTCCAGCTTATTATAGTGTAGCAAGTAGGACGGTCTGATCCCAAAGAAATCCCGAGCTTCTTGAAATGTGATAAAGGTTTCACCAGGATAGGTATCACCTGTCGCCTGACACCTTCATACTCTCTTGTGTTCCATGGATATATCTATGTCTATATTGCGATAGGGAGAGAGATCCCACAACCGGAGCTCCCTGCGGAAGGGGGCTCTACAGGGAACACTTTGGACCACCCTTTTCTAGGTCAGCACTGTGATTTTGATTAAATAAGGACTAAGTGTGCTGACCTGCCCCCATGCATAAGTAACTGTGGCAAAGTGTCTCCGCTCATCATGGTCCCCAGTAGTCGTGTCTCCAAATTATCAGACTATGTGAGCCATCTTAAGGCATGCTGCAGATGGGCTGCATATTAATAAAGATACATGTCTGGAACAGCTGGCCATCCATCCTCCAGGTCTCTCTAGAGGACTGCCAGTGCCGCTCTGTTGTGCTTCCCTGACCAGATGAGGGAAACTAACAGGCTATCCAGCTTACAAAAGAACTGGACCCTCAGCAGAAAAAGTGAGTTTTGGACAAGGTACTGGGAGGGGGAGGTAGACCATTTTCGCAACAGCCGCCCTTACCATTACAGAAAGAGGGAACCTGTTCCAGAACCTAACGAAATTATCAATATCAATGGGCATTAGGAAACGATATGAAGTACAGCAATTGAAGGAGAATGAGGAAATGAATCATGTTAAATAAAAACTAAGGCCCCCATTAGGATGGCGGGCGGACTTTGCCCGCCCGCCATCCTCGTGCAAAAGGGGACCGTCCGCCATAGGAGCGGCGGTCCCACCTTGTCAATTAGGATGCGCCCGCGGGCGCATCCTGTATTTTTACCATTGCAGCGGGCGGTGCTGAAAGAGCCGCCCGCCGCAATGGTAAAAATGCACGTTGTGCATTTCAAAGCACAACATGACAGGCACAGCGCGGTGCCTGCCATGTTGCCCTTTGAAATGCGAGGGGGGACCATAGGTACCCCCCATGTGCACCCCCCACCTCCCAGAGTCCCTGGGGGCCCGCAACAGGCCCCCTCAGGGATTCTACGCATGCCTTTCCGTGGCGGCATTGGCAGCCCCCCCCATCCTAATATGGCGGTAAGTCTTTAGAGCAAGGATGGCGGGCGGATCGCCCCCGCCAGGCCGGCGGTGGCTACCGCCAGCCTGGCGGGGGCGATCCGCCCGCCATCCTGATGGGCCTCTTAGCTCGACGGTCATTACTTCATCAATGTATAATCATGTTTTTAGCTTGCATATGAACTATTATCTCCTTTATAATATTTTTAAAGGACAAAAGAATGTATTTTAAATTTGAATTGTGTATTTTAAACTTGGACTGTCTTTTTGGTTGAAACTTTTATGTCTGTGTGCCGAATAAAGTCAATTTGAAGGATAGACTTAGTACACACAATCTTACTATCAAACTTGAAAAGTGCAAATTTGGTCTCAACAAAATTGACTATTTAGGTCATTCCATTACTGCTGAAGGTAAAATTCCCAAATCAGATTTGGTTGATACAATTAAAGACGTTGCTGCGCCTTCGTCAAAAGAAGAACTCAAGCACTTTCTTGGGATTGCTGAGTATTACAATAAATTTGTACAAAAGTATGCGGAGGTTACATTTAATATGAGAAACTTGTTAAAAAAGAGGGTCAAATTTGAATGGAATGAAACATGTGAAAAAGAGTTTGGTAAGATTGAGGTTAAATTATCTCATGCTCCCAAGCTGCCAATTTTGATCCTAGCAAGCCCTCTGTCATTACCATGGATGCAAGCCTTAAGGGTCTTGGTGCTGTTTTGTATCAAGGTGGTACTGGTCCAGACAATACTATGCTGTTTGTTTCCAGGAGCCTCAAAGAAGCTGAGTGAAGATACTCAGTCATTGAAAGGGAAGCTCATGCGGTACATTGGGACATCAAGAAATTGAAAAGATTTCTGTGGGTTACTTCCTTTATGGTCAAAAACGATCATAAGCCATTGTGTGAAGTATTTTCTAGCAAGGGCATTGACTTAATTTCACCAAGATTATCCAAATGGGTTGTTAGTTTGCAAGGGTACAATTTTTGTGTGAAATACAGTCCTGGGTCAGAAAATATTGTAGCAGATACACATTCTAGATTGGTCCCAGTTTCTGATTCAAATTACCAGGGTGATTCAGCTTTCAACTAATCTCATGACTTTGTCTGTGAAAGTGATTACACATTTATTTCACAAGAACGTTGGCAAGAAGCTTGTCATGAGGATGAGGTTCTTCAATGTCTCATAAGATTTATCTGTGATGGTTGGCACTATAAAGAGCAGTTATCCTCTGGTGAGGGCATGCTATGAAGAGGTCATAGATTAGTTCCCCCCACTGTGTTACGCAACAAAATTCCTGGATCT
Organism: Lissotriton vulgaris; assembly: GCF_964263255.1. Taxonomy (NCBI): domain Eukaryota; kingdom Metazoa; phylum Chordata; class Amphibia; order Caudata; family Salamandridae; genus Lissotriton; species Lissotriton vulgaris. Next base: position 271,144,882 of record NC_141698.1, on the reverse strand, counting down.
AGCACATAATTCACATTTGGGTATTTCTAAAACCAAAGAGAGAGTATGCTCTACATATTGGTGGCCTGGAATGGATCTTCAAGTTGAGCGTTTGGTAAGAGGGTGTTTGCAATGCTCGTTGAGTGAGAAAAGTATGAAAACGAGAACTCAGCCTATGGAAACTAGGACCTGCCCCTGTGATCCTTGGAAGGATATCGCTTTGGAAATTTGTAGTAATAGGCAAGAAAAATATGTTATTGTAGTGATGGATCTTTACTCTAGGTGGCCTGAAATAACCATGTCTTAAGGTGTTAATCACAAGAGAGGGGATACCAGAAACTTTGTTAACTGACAATGGTGTTCAACTTGTTTCAATATTAATGGAAGATTTTCTCCTAAATTGTGGTATCCATCTTAAAAATTTGATCTTTATCATCCCGAATCCAATGGCACAGTGGAAACCCTTAATAGAGTTATAAAAGAAACAATCTCTCTGGCAAAACGTAACTGTCTTGATTGGAAGAAGGAGGTCTCTAAGAGGGTTGGAGTCTATAGATTTGCACCTTACACGTCAACAGGTAAATCCCAGTTTTTCTTGTTTCGTACAAGGTATCCTGACACTTTTTTGGACCCCTGTGGGGTAATACATTTCTCTCTCTGATAAACATATGACTTCTGACTTGCATGATTGGAAGGAAAAGGAGGATTAGAGGTGTATAAATAGCAAAAAACAATGTGATTTGAGACATGCTGTCAAAGACACCAAAGTTGTTGGAGATTTTGTGATGGTAAAGAAACCTGGATTCTGTGTTACTGGTTCTAAATTTTTGAAACCGTTGAAGGTCATTAAAGTCTTTGACAATGCCGTTAGAACATCTGATCATAAGGTGTGGATTCTTGGCAGAATTGCTGTGTGTAAGGGGAGGAGAATTGGGGATCCTCAGAGTAATGATGGTGACAAGTGTGATTTTGTGTTACCAAAGAAATAAAAAAGGGAAACCAGTGCTCCTTCATAACTGGATGATTATGTTGTGTAAAACTGCATTCTTTGTTTCACTTTAGTTCCATTCAACTATTGTTTTTTTTTATTTGTTCACTTGTTTTTATTTAAATGTTACCCTTTGTTTTATGTTCACATTGTTTGCATTAGAGAGGGAAATGTGTTGTAATGTGCTTCTGCTCAAGTTGTGTTCTATATTAGATGTGTGAATTCTGGAATTGTTAGGATGCACTTGTTGCGTTGTAGAATGTTAGGTGGGCATTCAAGACCAGCTGATGCCTGAGACTGTTGAATGACTGGTCTGTTCTAGCTTGACAACCTAATAATAAATACCATCTTCAAGTCTACTAAGCCTTCATCACATTTATTGAAAAATCCAGCTGATGCCTGAGATTGTTGGATGGCTAGTCTGTTATAGCTTGACTACCTATTAATAAATAGCATCTTCAAGTCTACTAAGCCTTCAGCGCATTTATTGAAGAATCCAGCTGATGCCTAAGACTGTTGGGTGGCTGGGCTGATCTATCTTGACAACCTATTAATAAATACCATCTTCAAGTCTTCAAAGCCTTCATCGAATTTATTGAAGAATCCACTATTTAACACTAGCTTACCCGTCGCGCGTTGCTGCGATTTTCGAAGAATAGAAATGTAAGGAAACTTGTTATGATAACATTTAGTTTACTTTGTGTCATTTTTATTGAAATTGATTCATTTTAATATGAAAAACATTTTAAAGTGTTGTTTTAATTCTGTTTATTTATTCGAGTGCTTGTGGATACACAGTATTTTTTGTTTTTCTGTCTGGTGCGTACACGAATAAATCAGAAGGTTTTCCGACGCGTGAGCTGGCCACATACAGTTGTCCATGTGAAAAGCACAGATTCTCCAAATCTAGTCCACACACTTGCAGCGATTGTCCTTGTGCTTTGTTGATAGTCATTGCAAAAGCGAGTCGCACTGGAAACTGTAAACGTTCAGTATTGGAAAGATTATGGGGGGGCTGGGGGACCGATATTTAACACATTTTTTTTTTTTTTGCCAGAACCTTCGCGGGAGTGTACTCAACAACTTTTAACAATAATTTATTTATTATAATTTTTTTGCCAGAAACTTTTGCAGGAGTGTACTCAACAACTTCCCAAAGTTTCATGCCGATCGGATGAATGATGTAGTGATGCATAAAGGACAAACAGACATACTTTCGTTTTTATATATAGATAAGCACATTAGGAAAAGAAGGCCAGTATGCCACAACATTTTGAGGTCCATTTAAAGTGTGAAGGGTGCAAGGATTGTGTGTTACTTTGGAGAATGGGAAGCGATGAAATATGAGGAGAGTAGCATTGTATGAGAGGAATTCAAGGGTTGATCCAGAAGCTGGGGAAGGTTACTAAAAGGAATGGTTCAAGATGATAGTGATGTTTAGGGGGGAAAGAAGTTCAGTAGAATGGTGATAGGGAAAGATTTGACGAAGGAGGTATGGTTGGCGCACAGGAGAGTGTGGTTGTAGGGTACCACAAGACAGAAATCCACCAAGGTCCCTAGAGGATTATGTTTGTGGTAAAGAGTAAAATAGTCATTGAGAAGAGGAGGGAGATGTGGGCATACCTTTATTTTATGGTATGTGTTCTGTTAGACATTCAGAGTGTCTGTGTTGCTCCATATTTAATTAGAAGCCATTTTTTTTAATTATATTATCTATTTGTTCTTTCCTTGTTGTTTAGTTTACCTCTGTTAAATGCATTGATCTTGCTCTTCCAGGAGGAGATGTGTTGTATCTTGATTGATGGACTTGGGGAATGTGTTTCTTTAAACATAGAATGTGTATGTGGTATTCTAGTGTCTTGATGTTCTATGACACACTTGGGTTTTCTCTTGAAGTCAGTTGTCTGCTGGCTGGAGACGGAGCACCAACTGCAGTTATGCAACCTTAGATCTATTGAGCGCCTTCAAGGCGGAGCCCAGCTCCTCTATGGAGATGTCCTCCTCTAATTCCAGCCTGAGGTTTTGTCGCAACTGAGGAAGCCCAACCTTTGCCAGCCCGGTAAACTAATTTAAAGTGGTCCAACAAGGCCGTCAAAATGTTCTGTCAACAGGTCTGTAACTCATCGTGTATGTTCCTGACGTGCAAAATGGGAGGTATCTCTGTTTCACGCCCGAGGACCCAAACCAGAAGCTTGCCAGATTTATCGCCCTACCTATGTAATAGCTGGCAGTAGGATTTAAGGGCAATCTTATCCAGTGAGTGCCAGAGTGTCTGCATCTCTCCATGGACCCCCAGAATCGTCGTGCAGACGTCCACTGAGAATAGTTCATGTTTCTGTAGGTCTGCCAGCTGACCCTCCTACACTTTAAGGTCCGCCAATAGCCACCTCCGAACCTTGCAGACGGTCCCTATACACTTTCCCCTGACTATCGCCTTGAGCGTTTACACTCTAGGCTCTAGTGTCCATGGTCTCCCAGCTTGCTGCTAGATAAGTCTCCAAAGCTGTCGCCAGATCCTCCCAGTAGACTACATCCATGAGGAGGTCAGAAGGCATGCATCGGGTCCTGAAGCCATGCGGTCTTTCAACCCCAGGCCAGAGTCAATAGTGCAGGGGCATGATCTGAGAGTAACCAGTCGAAATGCTTCACCGTGATTAGCCAGGAATGGTTAAGACCTCCCAACGAATAAAAGGTCTAGTCTACTATAGGTATTGTGGGTTCAGGAATGACAGGTATATTTATTATTTATTTTATTATTTAAGTAGCTTATACAGCGCGCAGCTACCCCCGGAGGGGTGTCCTGGCGCTAAAACAGAAACTCAGGAATGAAGGAGAGGAACAGAACGATTGTAGGACTAGAGTCATGGTCTGGAGAACAGCCACGTTTTTAATTTACTACGGAAGAGGGATTCAGACGGGCAGAACCTGAGGTCAAGTGGGAGGCAGTTCCATAGTTTAGCAGTTAATACGCTAAACCCTCTGCCGCCCATTCTGGATCGTCGAAAGCGAGGTACAATCAAGAGACGTAAATTGTTGGATCTCAATGATCTGACTGATTGAGATATTACCACTCGCTTTTTCAGGTATCCTGGCCCAAGGCCGTTGATAGCACGAAAGGCGAGGGTGAGAATCTTGAATTGAATGCGGCTTGCAATGGGAAGCCAGTGTAGCTCTTTGCAATAAGAAGCAACCGACTGACGGTAGGGGATATTTCCAATCAGTCTAGCTGCCGCATTCTGCACGATCTGAAGACGATCGATCAAATATTGAGGGGCCCCGGCGTATAAGCTGTTGGCGTAGTCTAAATGAGATGTGATGAGGGCCTGAGTGATTGTTCTGCGGGCGTCTAAGGGGAGGTAAGGAAAGATCTTTTTAATCATGCGAAGTTTCGCGAAGCAAGCGGAGGTGACCTTGTTGATTTGCGCTTTACAAGAGAGTGAATCATCAAACTGAAAACCAAGGTTACGTGCTGACTGAACAGGGGTGGGCGAAGGGTTAAGTATTGTGGGCCACCACAGGCTGGGGGATATTGGAGTTTTCTGATTAAAAAACAAGACTTCTGTCTTGTCAGTATTAAGCCTAAGGTGGTTGATGGTCATCCAGGCACAGATGTTGTCCAAACATTGGCGGAAGTTGGCAAAGGTGGAGTCCGAGTGGTCTCTAAAAGAGAATATCAGCTGAGTATCATCAGCGTAAGAGACCACTCTGACCCCACAAGACTCCACCACTGCAGCCAAGGGTGCGAGATAAACGTTAAAAAACAGAGGGCCCAGGGCAGAGCCCTGCGGGACACCACACAGCAGGGGTTTACCTTCTGATTTAAAAGGTCTGAGCGCCACCTTCTGAGTTCTGCCAGTAAGGAATGACTCAACCCAGGCTAATGCAGAGCCACCAATTCCGACCTGCTTTTGACTAATTGAAGCAAGTTCAGACTCTGCACCGTTTCTAACAAGTGGTTAGCTTTCGAGCAGAGAGTTATCCACGTGGAGGTTGAAATCTCCAAGCACCAGAAAATGTTGGTGCTTGAGGGAAAGATCAGCCATCAGGTGGGTTAATGCCGTTAGAGAGAGAGTCGAGGCAGTAGGAGGGTTGTAGACTAGAGTACCCGCCAAGACCGAAATAGTGAAGTACATAGCTTCAATCATCCCGATATTCGTCAGTTTGGTGATAGACAAATTGAGATGGGATTTTAGGATAATGGCGAGACCGCCTCCTATTTTGCCCCCTTCACGATTGATACCCTTTAAAAGATAACCCGGAGGGGTAGCTAGGTGGATGTCAGGGTCAGAGGTATCTCTAAGCCAGGACTCAGTAAGAAACAAGATATCCCAGGCGTCCGATACAATTGACGTCCAGATCTCGTTGGAATGACGAGGCAAGGAACGACAGTTAATCAGACCTGCTTTCAGCGTCAGAGGGTGGGTCAGGCGTTTAGGCAGGCTGAGGCAGGGAGAGGGGAGTAGGCTCCATGGCGGAAGGGTAAAGTTACATTGTAGACAGTAGAAAGGGGCGTCCTCCAGATGGCAGGGACTACAACGCGTAGTAGACGGACAAGTGGTGGGTTTTAAATGAAGGAGCTGGGATCTGGTCCAGCAAGTACGACTAGAGACAGCCCGACCGCCAGGGGGACCGGCCCTAGGCACGGGCCAGGCGCGGACGGGCGCAGACGGGCTTGCCTTAGGCGCTCCCGCTGCGCTCGTCCGCTGCGCTTGCGTGGAAGGCACATTTATAGAGAGAGGGGTGGGCGTGGCCTCACGGGTGGGCGTGTCCCCGCGTTACAGCAGCGATGGCGGCCGTGGGATAATTTCCCTCAACACAGCGCTAAGATCCGCTGTTTGTAGGGTGTAACAGATTGCCTGCTTGGCGGGAATACCAGAGAAGAGCTCTGGGTAGGTGCACAGAAATAAAAATAGAGTTATACACACTTCACAAATTTTAAAAATAGCGAGTAAGAACACCTCCGGCTTCCGCCTCAGAGGTCTGCAGTTTCCTAGTGTCAGCGCTTACATAGGCTTGGGGGTGGGCGTGGCCTCACACAACCGCCAAGGTGTAGCGCTTGCAAGCCATCTAGCAGGCCCAGATTATGCATCACCATCAGTAGAAATCCCACCATTAGCAGTTTAGTGCTCCCCTTGGGCTGATGTCGGTCCTCCGCCCCGTCCAAGATGCAATTAAAATCCTCAGCCCTTGGTATGGGTGCACCCACACCACCCTCTACCAGATCCTGAAGGCCATCAAAGAAATGCCGTCATCGATATTAGGGGGCGCATGAATTTAGTATTGTGAGCTCCCTGCCACCCAAAGTGTCCTGTAACAGGACATAGAGCACTTTAACATCCGCTTCACAATGGGTATGCTTGAAGGGGACCCCTGGAGCCACCCCCTGGTGCATGAGTAAGAGGCTGAAAATAACTGACCCATCCATTTGCTCAGCTTCTGTGTTTTCTCGCCCATAGGATGTGTCTCCTGGAGACAAGCAAATTGTACGTTATGGCTCCTGAGGAAGAAGTTAACTCTGTAGTGCTTAGAGTAACCTCGGAGCACCCGAAAATTCCACATGATTCTAATCAATTGGTCAGCCATATAGGTAGCGTTTTCCTCCCTGGGATCCTGCCCTCCTGAACTCCCATGTCAAATTCCAAACAAGAAAAATACTTGCACTGTTGACAACCTAACACTATAGTAAAACTCAACAAACAACCCCCAACAAAGTGTTCGGAGAACAAGAAACCTGGTCCAACTCCCACCACCCCGTATGAGCAGTATATCAACAACTTACTATACTGCAAATCCAATGCATCTCCCGCTGTCAGGACCCACAGCCTAACCCTAACCCCCCCAACCATGGCATACCACAAACGTATAGAGGCATCCTAAACCCATCCCTTACAGAATACAACGCCTTTGGACGTCGAGTCAAACATGGTGCACTATACCAAAACAAATCATGTTCCGTGCCTAAACTCACCGTTGCATACATCCCCTCAGACTAGGAGAAACAGGAAAGGACAAAGCAAGTCTCCCCCGTATAAGGAAAAAAAGGTAGTTACACAGAGTAACATAACATATGCAGATCCTCAATGACCACCACAAATAACATTGTTGTGCACTAGTGGTACCTCTTAACCAGCCGACTCCCCAGCCAGTTTCAAATGCTGTTCCAAGGAAACCAATGCCATGGTGCCATTGTCCTGAATCACCACCCTAGCAGGACGACTCCTCTCAGGGGATTGACTGCCTCAGTGTCAGGGAGCCACCCCTCCGCCATACCTCTGGGCCTTCTCTGATCCTGGCGCCCTCACCAAAGTTACACCTACCGGGGCCTGCCCAGGCCGAGCGCTGCCACAGCTCACCCTCCTCCGATCACCGGGCCCCCAGCCTTCGCGGGGTTGCACAAGAGATGCAGACAGGGCAACGGCAGGGTACATCTCTGCCGAGAGGCAATTATAGATGGGGCACCGGCCTCAGGATTATGCGCAGCCCAGCTCGCAGCAACCAAGAGAAGGGCCGTGCGCAGAAATGAGGAGAGCTCTTTCAGTGCAGGTCGCGACCTCACCCCGCTCCTTGGAACAGACATCTCGAGCCACCTCCACCAGTGGCGAGAAGCTCCCCCAATGCCAACAGGGTAGTACCCTTGGCATGAAAGGGAATATTTGATTCCAGCGGTCGCCGCTCTTCCAGCCACCAGGCTCGCCTTATAGGGCCTGCCACAAGTCCCCTCCTACTGCCACTGCCAGGGGTGTCCCTGTGATCCATCAGCAGGATTATGGGGTGCAGCGATGAGGCAAAGGTGTGCTCCATAAGCAAGTGGGTAGGACAGCCTTATTTATTTTAAAGCAGGATTCTGCAGAAAAATCCGGCGTTAGCTGGAAGCCGCTTAGGAGCTCATCCTGTCAGCCATCTTGCGCAGCCACGACCCAAGGATATGTTTTTTAACTGTGAATTTTACACAGCGAGGTATACGTACACAGTCCACAATTGTATCATGGAATGTTATTCTTGCTTGTTATATCTCTGTTTTATGGATGTACAATTTTATATGAAGCTACAATTTGTTAGTATTGATTTTGATTTTTTTTGTGATTTGATTGTATTTTGATTCCAATATGGTCACTAGAGGACCAAATAAAGATTGACTACTTAAAAAGAGAGGAGAAAAGGGATCTTGAGTTTTTATGGGCCTCAATCACAAAGCTAAATTTACATGTGTCTGTACACTTATGTGCAGGTGTACTCCTACACTTCGGTGTATCTTTTTTTTTTTTTTTTTTTTTTATTTGAACCAGGAGCAGCAAGAGACATACAAGAGAAAAAAACAGAGTAGCTACACACAAAATACATAGAGCAATGATTATAAGTAAAACATAAATACTTGAGAAAACTTAACTAGATAAAAAAAAAACAACAATGCAATGGAGGGAATGAGAGACAATATTAACTGGGGCAATATGTAAAAATTTCACCCAGCGAAATTATTAACAATGTTTATTGGGATCAGCCGAATCATCTACTCCCAAAAGCAGGGGTTAAGCCTGCTTTAGAGTTAGTGACAGGCAGCCAAATTGCATCCCCCGCTTCTTTGATTTATATCCTCTAGTATCATAAATGGCCACTTCCTAACTATAAACCGCTAGAAAGCGGGCTAGCCACATCTGAAAGCTGGGTGGGTCGGGCTCTTTCCAGCGAGCTGACAGAATTAACCTTAATACCGCTGTACCAATAAATAGCAGTCTTTCTTCGGTTTTTGATAGTTTTAAAGAGTTATCATGTCCCAATACAAAATGGGTTTCCGACTCGGGTAATTTATGTTCAAATAGCTCTTCCCAAAAGGCTGAGATCAAACTTTTAATTGAGACCAGCTCAGAACAATTACTAAACATGTGGATAAGAGTCGCAGGTCCTTGTAAGCATCTGGGACACAGATCATTCTCTCTTTTGCCCCAAGCGAATATTTGGCCGGGGTATAATAAAGGTCAAATAAAGTTTTAAAAAGCTGTGCTTTCAAGTTACTAGCCATAAAAAGATTGTGGCTCAACTCCAAAACTCTATCTACGTCGACATTAGGGTTATTTTATTTAGCCGCCCATTTTGTTTCGGTTTTTTCCAGGTCATCGTGGGTTTTAGTCAACAGAATATTGTAAAATGTTCCTATTCTAGTATTTACTCTAAACATAACATCAATAATTTCAATCCTTGACCAACAAATTATAGACTCTTTAGCCTTAAGTCTAGCAAATACTTGTGCAAATTTGAGAAAATCTCCGTTAGACAAATCATGTTTCAGTTTCAAATCCGAGAAGGTAGTATCAAAGTCATTTAACAAAAAATCATTAACTGTTCTAATACCCACCCTTTCCCATTTCCATGCAATAAAATCAAAATCAAGACCATGTGTTACGTTTGAGTGCCACAGAGGTGTGTACCGATTAACTTTCCTGATGTGCATGTGTTTAGTAACTTTATCCCAGATTCTCCAGGCACTGATAATGATTTCTCCCTTAAGTTTCTTGTAATAATTTGCCTCAGTTTGTTTTAGAAGTAAACCTTTAGCATCCTGGCCAAGTAGGAGCTCAAAAATTGAAGGTATTAGATCCGTGTCCATCATACTTTCTTCGGTTGGGAAGTTAATTAAAGGGGTGAGTTGTTGAAGAAATGTTGCCCAATGATAAAAAATAATGTTGGGTATTGTAAGCCCACCTCTGTCAAGTGGTAGCAACAGGAGGCTATGGGATCTCCGGATCTTACCATGCTGCCACACAAATTTGGACATGAGAGAATTAATCAATATTAACATTTTATGATCTACAGCTAGAGGGATCGCTCGAAATAAATATAGACATCTGGGTAACACATTCATTTTTAAGAAATTGGCCCTGCCTGTGATTGAAAGGTGAAGACTATTTACCCTGTCCAGGTCCCTCTTCATCTTATCAAGGAGAGGATCAAAATTAAGCTTCGCTAATAGCTTAGTGTTAGAACAGATGGTTACTCCAAGATAGGTGGCCTTCTCGGCTCTCTTTTGATCCGGGCATACAATGTTGTCGGTACACAGAATAGCTGTCTTTTCTCTATTAAGGGAGTATCCCGAGCAATTGCCATATTCTATTGTCACCTTCTCGATTTCACGAATAGCCTCAATCGGGTCAGGTGTAATAACCGCGATATCATCGGCATAAGCCAATACTTTTGTCTCAAATTGACCACTGAGCACAGGTTTAATAATATTGCTCTCCTAAAATTTCAGAATTAACGGATTAATGTACAAAGCAAAGAGCAGGGGTGAACATGGACACCCCTGTCTGGTGCCCCTTGCAATTTTGATGTATCCAGATTCTGATCCTAACATTTGGAGTTTTGCTTTGGGGCGTAAATACATAGACTTGATTGATTTCACGAATTTGGGGCCGAAATTGTTACGTGTCATGGCTGTCCAGAGGAAGTTCCATGAGACGCGATCGAAGGCTTTCTCAGCGTACAGTAGGATCATTGACATCCGACCCCCCGCGACAGACATGGCATCGAACAGGGCTATAGCCTGGCATGTATGGTCAGTGGTCCCCTTAACCGGGACGAAACCATGCTGCCACGGAGAGACAAGGTGTTCAATGACCCCACTGAGCCTGACATACAATTTGGAGTCCGAATTAATTAAGGAGTTAGGGCGGTACGAGGTTAGTTGCTCGGGGGTTTCCCTTTCTTCGGAAAAACAATTATATTAGCCTCATCCCAAGACTCTGGGGGAACCCCATTCCACTGAACCCCTAGAAATAAGTCATGAAGAAGGGGACATAATTGATGACTTAAAATTTTATAGAGGTCAATTGGCAGTTTGTCTGGGCCCGCCGCTTTGCCGGGCGCTAATGAAGATAATGCAGCTTTCACCTCGGCCAGTGTAATTTCACTTTCTAACTCTTCCCTGGTGATGTCATCTAACAGCCTCACAGCATCGAGATTATTAAGAAGATTATTGAGATATCCTTCTATGTCGTTCTCAGTTGCAACCACTTCCTCAGAATACAATTTTTGGTAATATTGTTGGAACAAATAGATAATGTCTGCCGCTTGGGTATAAGTCTGCCCGCTGTCTGTTATTGAAGAGATGTTATTTATTACATTTTTCTGATGAGTGCGAAGTGCCAGCTGCCTACCAACCCTTTCACCACTCTCAAAAACTTTTTCCTGTGGGCTCTATACGTTTGGGCAGCTTTCTGACTGAGACTGGTATTTAATTCAGACTTCAATACTGCTACTTGATACATCATGCGACTAGCAGCTTGTCCCTGTGAGATCGTTAGGGTGTGATCTTCTTCGGCTTTAGCCAGGGCTGAGACATTTACCTCATATTCATTTCTTAGTTGCTTTCTGACCTTTTTTTGAAAACTGATGGTTTCCCCCCTAAGTGCGGATTTGAAGCAATCCCACACAGTATTTCTTGAGGCGCTAAACCGGTTGATATTAAAAAATTCTTCCGTCCATTTTTTAATAAAAGTAATGTACTCGTTATTAGACAGAAGCTTCCGATCAAAAGACCAGGGCCGACGTTGTGTAAATGAGGCGCCAACTGTGATCAGGAGAACAAGTGCGTTGTGGTCTGAGATTATTTTCGGAGGTTTGTTAATTAATGATTGAGATCCTAGGTCACTGGAAACAAACATATAATCAATCCGGACGTGTATTTGGTGTGGATGCGAAAAGTATGTGTATCCTGGGTCATGAGGATTGCTTTGCACCCACACGTCGATTAAACCAAAACTATCTACCAGTCTTTTAATAGCCTGATATACCTTTGGTTTGCGACCAACATATTTCTGTTTCAAAGCAGAGTTACAGAGCAAAGGTTAAAGTGATATGTTAAAGTTGCCACATAAAATTAGTGGGCCCTGCCAGGTGCAATTTCAGATTCTAGCACCTCAAAAACTGCGGGATCGTCGTGATTGGAGGCATAAATGGTGCAAATAGTGATGCCAATTGCAAGTTTGACAATGGCCCATCTGCCGTGGGGATCTGAAAGATGACGTACTCCCAAACCAAGACATGTTTTCGCTAGGATCGTTACACCCCTTATATTCGATGATTGGGTAGATGTTATCAACAAATTATACCCATTGAGGCTCAGTGAGGATCTCTTGGCCCAGGGCACATGTGTCTCTTGGAGACAAAGTATATCTACAGGGTTTAGATTTATTAGTTCGTTTATCGACGTCGTTTATCGACGGGCAGAAGACCCCCTACATTCCATGTTTGGACTCTTAACCTACCCATTGCTTCATAGGGACAGTTCGGTGTATCTCTCTACTTATTTGTTATTCACCAAGTGGAGATATGGACCTAGGTGTAAACTTACTTGTATCCACCCATTCCAATGGGGAGAGGGAATGGGGGGCTCCTCTAATTGAACTGACGAGTATAAAACTACCAGTAACTTTTTAATAGTTGGTGAAGATCTACACACAGAACAGGCAGAAGGAGCCAAGGTGGAGATCTCTACATGTAGGTTTGCGAAATGCATTTTGTAGTAAATGCATCAAACTAATGAAGTACTACTTTTTGGACTACAAGATACAGTTTGTGAGTCAGGCCAGTATCTCTTTCAGGAACAATTGTTCTTTAGGCAGCCACTGCTTAGGCTTTAGCAAGTCCTTGCATTCCTCTGTGTTATTGGTTTCAAAGGTGGTTGGCCCTTCGACTTGGCCTGGTGCCCAACCCAATTGTGCTAGTAACCACACAAGCATCTGGGGACAGACACTCAGGGTATTATAAAAAACACCTGCCATATCTACCCACACTCACTACATCTCAGCACTGCCCTCTGCATTGCTAACGCAGAAGTGGGGAGATTCCTTTGTAAGGCTTCTGGCAACAGTTCCAGTTAGATGTTTGAGACAGTTGGCATTTAAGCATCTCACCTTTGCTGTCCACAATTCCAGTTACTTTTATCTAGCATCACAATATCTAAATATTGTGAAATCTCTATGTCCCTGTGTGACGGAGTGGGCTGGAAAGGTGAGTCATCGGAAGATCTGCCGGACTGGTGGTCTCCCGTCCCCTTCTCACCCACCTCTGTGCCCTCTATACAGCAGCCTCCATCACTCGTGGATGAGTGGAATCAGCAGTTCCCTTGCGGTCACGGAGAAGAAGAGGCGATACAGTACGGCACCTTTAAACAGGCCCCGCCCCCACCCTGGGACGTCATCGCGCAGGACGACTCAAAGGAAGGTGGAACCAGGAAGACGGCGGACAGCGTTTCCCTGGAGGCGGAAGGTGAGAGGATGGAGAGAGGAGTGAGACCGGAGGAAGAAGGCGTGTTCGAGAGTGAAGCCAGGAAGAGCGTCCGCGACAAGCTAGGAGGCCAACGTATCCACGAGGCGCCCTGCCACGTTCCCACGGGAGGAGCGTGGCTTGAGCAGGTACGGGGGAAAGTAGCGGGCTGGGTGGGGAGAAGGCAACCCCCGCTGTAATTTCCTGCTGCATGTATCCCGATATCAAGTACTAGTGTGAATATCGCTACACGCTGTAATTTCGCGCTGCATGTATCCCGATATCAAGTACCAGTGTGAATATCGCTGCACGAGCACCAGTCCGCGTTTTGTCCTCACTAGTATCCCGGAGCACTTGAACACTTGGTTTCCCTCACTCCCGGCCCCTGAGTTGTACATTTGAGGACGTTTTGTCCTAATTCTTGGTTTCATTTCTTTTCTTTGGGGCTCCAACACCGGAGGTCCTAGGACGCTAACCTAAAGAAGAAGAAAGAGGTCCAGGGAAGTCACACCCTTTGAAGGCCTTTCAGGGCCAGGAGCCCCATCCGCAGCCCACGACGGACCCTGCAACGTTTGCTCGTGAAAGACTGACCAGCAGGCAGCAAAGACAGAAACGTGTACCCATAAAAATAAAACCTTCTCTTAAGCACCCCTCTGTAGCCTCTGCGTCAGTTCTTGTAGCCCAGCCTGCCCGCAACACCTGGTGTCAGAAGTGGGATCAGAGTCCGTCTGCACTACCGAAATGGACGCCCTCATTCAACATATGATCAAGGGGCAGGAGAAGTTAGAATGGGCCGTCGAGAGGCAACTATCTTCAGCCCAGGCCGACAAAGAACTTTTTCAGAACACCATCACGGCCCATATCGAAAGCCTCAAAAAGACTGCGTCAACACCGCCTGTACTAGTGCCTGGTGACGCACGTTCCCATGTTCAGCATCCCTCTGGGATCGCCCTGCAGAAATACATGCATGGAGAGGATCCGGACGCCTTCCTGTGAAATTTTGAACGGGCTGCCAGGGCATTAGGGTGGCTTCAGGAAAGGTGGCCCTTCTTTCTAGCTCCTCTATTGACAGGCGAGGCACAGTTTGCCTACCAAGTGGCCAATCCTGTTGGAAACGCACCATATTCCGTCATAAAAGAGGTGATATTAGATCACCTAGGGCTGGATGCAGAAGCCTACCGGGTTAGGTTCCGAAAGGAACGGGGAACCACCGGAGAGAACCCCAAAACCCTGTTTTTCCGCCTCAAAATGGCTGCCGACAAATGGCTAAAACCCAACACCTGCACAAAGGAAAAAATCTTGGCAAAAATCTACCTCGAGCAGTTCATGGAGGCCCTGCCTTATGCCTCCCAACGATGGTTAAGACAGCATTCAGGACTAACCATAGAACAAGCCATTGAAATGGCGGCCAGCTATGCCAGGGCTCAACCCCGAACACCGGGTTGGGACGGCGAGAAAAACCCATAAAAACCAGCCACCTCCTGCAAAACCCCTAGAACGAAAACCCAAACCCCTGCTGGACATTGTGAAACCCAGGCAATTTCAAATGGAATCCCCTCTCATGCGTGGGCCTCAGTGTTTTGAGTGTGGAGAGTGGGGCCATATAGCACGCCTCTGCCCTCGGAAGAGACCACCCGAAGAACCGATGGGAGTCGGGTACCTTCCCAAGGCGGTTCTATACTCCGCGGAGATGGGGGCATCATTTTACATAAGTATAGGGATGAATGGCCACCAGGTAAAAGCCCTTCTTGATTCAGGGTGCAGGCAATCTGTAGTGCAGGAACGCTATGTCCTTCCCACTCAATATGTTTTCAGAGAAGTTGTACACATTTGCTATGTACACGGGGACGTTAAGCCCTACCCCCTTGCTCAGGTCTCCTTCACCCTTGCAGATAAAGGAACGTGCTGCGTAAGAGTGGGTGTGTTAGATTCATTGCCAGAAGACATGATATTGGGGTAGACAACCCGGGGTTTCTCTCTCCGTTTAGGGATTCCTTATGGGGCCAAAACCGATCAGCCAAAGACGCCAAGAACAGTCTGCTTACCCCAGATCCATGGGTCATAGACCGTAGTTTTAGGTTCGACCAAGCAAACGACAGATCCTTGCACAATGCATGGGAATCCGCACATGTAGCACAGAATGTCCAGACTCCCACTTACCCCAAGTTTTTTATAGCCAACGAACTGTTGTATAGGGAAAGTGACGCAGGAGCTACTGCACAGTTGCTTGTACCCCAGTCCTTTCGGGAACAAGTGTTGTTTTTCGCTCATGCACATCTCACGGCTGGTCATTCAGGGAAGGAGAAGACCACTGAGAGCATATTACGGCACTTCTACTGGCCGGGGATTTACAAGGACGTTCAACAGTACTGTCTGAAGTGCGAAGTTTGTCAGAGAAACACGCACAGACCTACAGCAGCACCCCTGAGGCTTCTACCTATTATTGGAACCCCCTTCGAAAGGGTAGGCATGGACCTGATAGGACCTTTACAGAAGTCTTCTAGAGGACACCTCTATGCATTAGTTATAGTAGACTATGCGACACGTTTCATTGAGGCCTTCCCACTAAGGACCCCGACCACAGCCAACATAGCTGAGAAGTTCGTAGAGCTGTTCTCAAGGGTCGGTTTTCCTAAAGAGGTCCTCACTGACCAAGGAACCCCGTTCACCTCCCGGCTGATGAAAGAGGTATGCAAGACTCTAGACCTACATCATATCCGAACATCTGTCTATCATCCTCAGACCGACGGACTAGTGGAGAGATACAACCAAACTCTAAAAACCACCTTAAAGAAGATGCTCTCTGCCGAAGGACTGTATTGGGATCGCTTACTGCCCCTAGCCCTCTATGTCCTTCGGGCCCAGAAACAAAACAGTTTGGGGTATTCTTCATTCGAACTCCTATACGGGCGTAACCCAAGGTCACTACTCGAAATGACGAAAGACAGCTGGGAACAGGAGACTGAAACAGAACAAAGGTCTCTCCTTGAATACACTACACAGCTCAGGTCCAGACTGGGGAAATTGAGGAACCTCGCTTATTCAAATCTCGAACAACAACGTAACAGACAAAAGAAGTATTACGACAGAGGAAAGAAATTGAGCAGGTTAAGGGTCGGAGATTGGGCCCTGTTGTTGCTTCCAAACACCACGAACAAAAACAAAAATGAATGGATGGGTCCATATCAAGTCTTAGACACTATAGGGGACATGACGTATCGACTCAGAATGTCGCCAAGTAAAACACAGTGTTACCACATCAACTTACTGAAGAAATGGATCGGCTCTGTCCCAAAAGGAGCCAACCTTTTAGTCCCCACAAAACCCGAGATTTCATCCACTCTGGACAGACTCGTTGTAAATGATGACTTGTCTCAGCAAAAGAAGACTGACTTAAGGAACACCTTGTTGCCCTTCTCCAACATTTTTTCTGACCTACCCGGGAAAACGACTCTAGTTGAACACCACATTGAAACCCAACCTGGACAATTGGTGAAGCAACGACCATATCGGATACCAGCAGCACGAAGAGAAGCAGTCAGAAAAGAAGTAAAAGACATGCTGGACCTTGGGGTCATCCGTCCTTCTAAAAGCAACTGGGCCTCCCCGATAGTCATGGTGCCTGAACCCGACAGTACAAAAAGATTCTGTATGGATTTCAGGGCCCTCAACGCCAATTCCACCTTCGATGCCTACCCCATTCCCCGGGTCGACAAATTAATTGAGAAGCTCGGAGATGCTGTCTACATCACTACCCTGGATCTTATAAAGGGATATTGGCAGGTGCCATTGTGGGAGGAAGACCGGAAAAAAACTGCTTTTATAACTGACGATGGTCTGTATGAGTTCACAGTCCTCCCGTTCGGATTGTATGGGGCACCGGCAACGTTTCAGCGCCTAATGAATACGATTCTGCGGCCATACCCAACGTTCAGTTCAGCATACTTGGACGACATAGTTATTTACAGTCGCACATGGGAGGAACATTTACAACACTTGGACATCATCTTCTCAGCGCTAAAAAAAGCAGGTCTGTATGTTAATGCTAAAAAGTCCAGAGCCGCCTTCCATAGAGTAAAATATTTGGGTTATGTGCTCGGAGACTGAATAATTGCTCCACAGGCGGAGAAAGTCAAGGCCATCGAGAACACGCGGTTCCCAAACAACAAAAGAGACTTAAGGGCCTTCCTCGGTCTAATCGGGTACTATCGCCGGTTCATTCCCCGGTACGCTGAAGTGGCCACACCCTTAACCAACCTCTTACAAAAGGAGGTCAGGCCCAAAGACCTGCTGCACCCTCCACAAGAAGCGAAAACCGCCTTCGAAACCCTCAAGACGATTCTCATCACACACCCTGTTCTAGTTTCCCCTGATTTCAACAAACCCTTTGTACTGGCAACTGATGCATCAGATGTAGGCATAGGGGCAGTTTTGTCACAGGAGGGTGAAGACGGGCTTGAACATCCAGTGCTCTATACCAGTCGAAAGTTGTTCCCTAGGGAGCGTAAGTACCCCACCATAGAGCGTGAGTGCCTACCAATAAAGTGGTCCGAGTTGAAAAACAATTAATTTACAGGATTTATTCTGTATTGCATCATACAGATAAACACCACATGTTCATTTCAATGAATATGAATAAACAATTCTGTATGAAAGATATACAGTGTTCAGGTTCAAATTGCATTTATTTATGCATTCAATTACTTATGTTCTTTGTTCAACATATTGTATTTCATATATTCAACAACGTTACTTCAATGTAATTGTGAATTCATTACATTTAGAGTGCTCTCAGTGAGGAAGGGAAGGGAAGTGTAAAAGTTATGAGGGACTGGGTAAAGGTGGTGTGACATTAAGAACATTGCGTTTAAAATAAAAACGCCTTTACAATCAAATTAGTATGAAGGTTCCCAGATAACATCACACATAGGTTAAATATATTCTTTTCTTTAAATCCTATGGTGTGGTAGGTTGGCGTAGTCTACGTTTCGACCCCCATGTACACTTAAGGGTTATTCATGCCTCATGTTGGGGTCTTTATCAGGACGGTGGATAGAGAGCCTATGTGATAATGCGAACGCTAAAATTAGATATCTGTGTGGTGACATGTCTCAAAGTCAGATAGAAAGTGCAGGGGTTACCTACATCCATTGACGGTCGGCGTCTGTATCGTCGTATAGTGGGCCTTGGCGTGATCCTTGAAGTTCTATAATACAAAAATTAAAAGGAAAGGTCTCAAAGGACTGTCGTTGGCTGTGGAGCCAAGATCAACATGAATGAGTGAACCGGGGAAGACTTACTTGGACAATATTCCTCATGGAAAAGTCAGCAACACCATGTCTGGTGTGGTATCTGTGACCAATCTTTGTGTTCAGTGCAAAGCGAGCACCGTTCTGGGGAGTTAAAAAATGGGCCAGTCGATCAGAGAGCTTGCAAACAAACCATCTTATGACTGAGCCGGTTAGGCCGGATTTGAATATGAGATCAAACGGGTATGCCGATAAGGCGATTGGCATTAAAGATGCCTAGATGGAGTGCTGGGCTCCTGTGGGGTTCATACCTGCTCTGCGTGTAGCCGCCGCCGTCAGCACACGTCGCTACCTCGATGTATCTGAGGATGCTTGCGGTGCCGCCGCTGGATGCTAAGTATCCAAGGGCTCGGCTACTCCGGACCAATCACCGGCAAGTAGCATACAATGTCCTGTCAGCGCGGGAGGCGTGGCTGGGGGAGCGTCTAAAAAGAGGCCTGGGTGGGCCCAATGGTCTGTAATTGTAAGGGATACAGTGAAAGTAGCCATGAGAGAGAGAGATGTGGAATCCTCTTAGGGAATGCCTGAACTTGCACAGGGCAATTGCAGTGCCGCAAACTAGATTAAGAGGGGCTTAACAGTGAGTTAACTTGCCAATACATACATAGAGCAGTGTCATGAATATATAACAACTTATGACAGCAAATCAAGAAAGTAGCAGGTTATGAGGGATAAATAGCAGTGTTCTACATATATGACGAAAAATCAAAAAAGTTCAGGTTTAAGGGGGAAATATACTTTTTCCAATGAATCTTGGTTCGGTTTGAATAGAATAATAGCCTGACAGTCTAATTATGTCGATATCGAGCAGTATTATGCATGTGTAGCAACAGGTCATTAAATGCGACTAAGGTTGGCACAATTCGCAACAAATGAGGTTAAATACAACATGATATCTTTATGGTATATTTGCTGGCATATTCCATGTAATATGGCTAGAGAAGTGCCGGGAAAGGGGCCCCCCGAAGTGCTGGCCACATTGGAGCCCCAGTGCTGTCTAGAGTCGTGTCTATGGGGCAGGATGCTTACTCTGGGTCTAGACCTGCCATTTGAGCAAAATTAGCATCTTGTTCATTCAGCCCTCTGTTGATAGTCTTGAATTTGTGCATCCATTTACACTCCCTGATGTTAAGGATAGAGTTCAAGTTGCCTCCTCGTGGACCCAGGGTGATTTTCTCAAGTACAACCCATCTCATGGATTCTGGGGTGTGGTTCTTATCCCTGAAGTGATCGACAAGTGGTGCCCCTGCCGTCGAGCAGCGAATCCTACTGCAGTGTTGGAATATTCGGTTTTTCACCTTCTGTTTGGTTTGTCCGACATACATCAGGTCGCATGGGCATAGAATTACATAAATCACTCCACTGGTGTTACAGTTAGTAAAAAACTTGAGGTCTACAGTAAGGTTGTTGTGGATAACCTGATTTGTTTCCCAACATGTTGGACAGGCTTTGCACACTGAGCATTTGAAATGGCCTATCACCTCTGGTAGGTTCCATAGTCCTTGGATAGTTGGTGCCTGCGGTGTATCCAGCAGCTCTGAATTCTGTGTATCCAGGCCACAACAAAAATACAACAAATTGCAGCAATATCCACATCAGCACTGTTACAATGTCAAGCCTGTGCAGCATGTCTACTGTTCACAACAACTACAGCACAAGCCTCTACAGGCCCAAGTACCTTGGTTTAACACCAGAGTGTAAAGACCAGTCTGACAGGGGTTGGCACCATTCACTGCCACTGCCCTCAGTGAAATGGAACCCCTCCATGGAACTGCGTTCCTCACACAATGATGGGAAGGCACTAGGGAATCAGTTCCAAAAGCACACTTATAAGTTTCGAACCGGGGCAAAAATACTGACTGATAACACTTGCATTTGAGGGCTTTATTCCTAGAGAGACAAAAAATGCAGTTGATTGTTCACTAAGACTCTTTGTGAACCGTTCTCCAAAGAGCATTCTTTGTAAATTTGCAAAGATTTCCTTAATTTCATTATTGATCACTTTTGTATTGATCTTACAAAGTAAACTCCTATGTGTTTCACCAGAAAAGCTAAATTGCATTCTTCAGGAACCAGAATGTTTGATGTGTCAACTACTGAGAAGTAAGTTGTCCACCAAAATGCCCTACTGGAGGCTTCCTGTGCCTTATCCAGAATGCTAG
Source organism: Lissotriton vulgaris (assembly GCF_964263255.1). NCBI lineage: Eukaryota > Metazoa > Chordata > Amphibia > Caudata > Salamandridae > Lissotriton > Lissotriton vulgaris. Next base: position 271,124,186 of record NC_141698.1, on the reverse strand, counting down.
CCAGGGTACAAACATTATCAAACAATGAGGTTCAACAAGCTCTTAAGGCACACAAAATGGGATCATTTCCCTAGAGGACCTTAAACTGACCACCTTTTGATCTCTCTTGGCAGTTTCTCTCTATCTCAAATGCACAAAAAAACACAAACACATACAGACAAATCTGCCCACCTTTCCCCCATTACTGGTTCTACTAGCACAGTAATACTCAGCCCACAGAAACCATCTAGTGTCCTTATCCTTAGGCTTCCTAAGACAGAATTTAATGCAATTAGTGACATGTAGCATGTGCCATCATATTTCGACCCTGGATAGTGGACTTGGGACCTGGGGTTAGTTCTCCCTCTAGATTGCATACTCTTTGCCCTTACCCATAACTTGTCCGGAGGTGGAAGATGGGGAGTCTACACACACACCTTCTTGTACTTCATTATCTTTATCGAAATAATCTCACTTTTCTTCACTGTTTTGTTTCACTAATGTAACATTATTCCTTATTATGTTTTTTACTAGAAGGAGAAGTACCCAATATGGCCTCTTTTTGTATCATCACTGGAATCAAAGGTAGGTCAGTGGACCCATGTGTGTCAAGAGTAGTAGTTGGAAAAGGCAATAACATGTAAGGAATGTGCTACTTACCAGTATGGATTAGTTACTTACCTGTAATCCTAGTTCTGATCCAGGGGTATACTCATCAAAGTCATAATCTATGAATTATCCCCATGTGCGGGATCCCGGAGCATATAGAAAATACATATAAATATATATGTATATATATGTGAAACATATATTTGCAGCCTAAAAAACATTTTCCAACTGGCAAAATTGCCGCAAAATTATATAAATAAGCATACATACAGTAGTACTCTTCCAAACCCTAAGGAAGAAAGAGAGCAGAAAGACATTTGTATACAACAATGCTTTATTGCCATAGGAAAACCTGTAATTGCAGGCATTTGCCAGTAGGCTGCAGTAGAGTATAAAGCAAACAGAGAAAACTGACACCTTGCCTTTAAGGCATTAGAGTAGGGGTACCGTGCCTTTAAGACCTGAAGGCAACCCCCTGCTCCCATGGTGCACCACAGGTGACAGTTGGGTCAGTTCTTTTTGGAGGTGCATAACACCTGAGGAGATCCACAATAAACCATCTCATAACTGTGTAACTCTGCTCGTCCGGGGAGGTGGGCGGGAGCTTATGACTTTGATGAGTATACCCCTGGATGAGAACTAGGATTACAGGTAGTAACTAATCCTTCTCATCCAGGGGATACTCATCAATAGTCATAATCTATGAATAGATTAGCAAGCTCATACCCAAAGTCTCGCGGACGAGCAAGAAGTATAAAAACTTCACAGAACGATTAAGACATGTATTGCAAATACATCTTATGCAAATAAGTTCCTTAAAGAGGCCTGTCCTACTCTGGCATCGGCCTGAGTATCTGAGTCCAGGCAATAATGGCGGGTAAAGGTATGAACAGACCGCGAAGTTGCCGCTTTACAAATTTCAGAAATAGGAACATTACGAAGGAGAGCTGTAGTGGAGGCTTTCCCTCTAGTAGAATGTGCATGTGGTTTACCCTGCAAAATCTTGTTAGCTAGCTGATAAGCAAAAGCAATACAGGAGACAATGCAGCGAGAAATGGACCTTTTGGAAGCTGACAGGCCAGTATTAGTATTGCCATAGTTAACAAAAAGCCAGTCCGACTTTCTCAGAGGCAGGGTTTTTGACAAGTAGAACTTCAAGACCCTCCGGAGATCAAGGGAGTGTAATGATCTCTCCGGGGGAGTGGAAGGATTTGGGAAAAATGTAGGTAAGGTAATAGACTGGTTGATATGAAAGTCTGAAACCACCTTAGGCAGAAAACTTGGGTGCGTTCTTAAAACCACCCTATTAGCGTGAAAAATCGTGTAAGGTTCCTTGCAACACAAGGCCTGGATTTCACTGACCCTACGGGCAGATGTAATCGCCACTAAAAAGGCAGCTTTCCAGGTCAAGTGCTGCAAAGAGGCCTTACGAATAGGCTCGAAAGGAGCACTCATCAGCTTAGTCAGTACAACATTAAGTTCCCAGGGAGGGGAGGGGGACCTCACCGGTGGGAAAACCTTTTTCAGACCTTCTAGGAAATCTTTAACTACAGGCATAAGGAAGAAAGATGTCTGATTAGGAGACTTCCTATATGCTGTGATGGCAGCTAAATGAACCCTGATGGAGGGATATTTCAAGCCTGATCTTGCTCAATGCAATAGGTATGGAAGAATCACCTGCTCTTGGCCATGTACCGGGTCAAGAGAATGCTCACGACACCATATGAAAAACCTCTTCCACTTGAAAGCGTAAGACTTCCTAGTGGAGGGTCGCTTCGATTCTTTAAGAATAGTCATGCAGTCTGCTGGGAGGTCTAGATGTCCATACTGGATGACCTTAGGAGCCATGCCGTCAAGCGAAGGGAAGGAAGGTTGGGGTGCAACACCTTCCCCTGGTCTTTGGTCAGCAAGTCTGGACGGCATGGTAGGCGCCGGTGAGGAACCTCCGACATCTGAAGAAGATCGGGGTACCACCACTGGCGTGGCCACTCTGGTGCTATCAGGATCATTCTGGTGTTGGTCCTGTAGAACTTCTGGATCACTGCCGGGATCAGAGGCAGAGGGGGAAAGGCGTAGAGTAACGTTTGAGACCAGCTGATCAAAAGGCCATTCCCCAGTGATCCCTGTTGGGGGGAACCTGGACGCGAAGACGGGGCATTTTGCGTTGTCCGCGTCTGCGAACAGGTCTACGTCTGGTACGCCCCAACACCGAAAAACTTCTTGAGCCACTTCCTCGTTGAGCACCCAATCGTGCGCTTCGACGAAGATTCTGCTGAGGCAGTCTGCTTGGACGTTTTGAATTCCTGGTAGATGAACTGCCACGACGGACAGGCCTCTTGCTAGGAGCCAGTGCCAGATGGCTTGTGCTTCCAGAGACAAGACTCTTGAACTTGTGCCTCCCTGCTTGTTCAGATAGATTATAGTTGTTGTGTTGTCCGTCTGAATCTGGAGGTGGTTGGTGCGCAGGGCAGGATAAAGAGACTTGAGAGCAAGATGGACTGCTCGCAGCTCCAGGAAGTTTATATGGTAGCCTTGCTCTATCTCGGACCAAAGGCCTTGAACTTGGAGTTGGTCCATGTGAGCACCCCAGCCTTGGAGGGAGGCATCCGTGACAATTGACTGAGATGGAGGAGGACATCTGTCCGTCTGTGTTCTTCTTTACGCCATAATTCAATGGCATCTTTCTGTGACTGTCTGGCTTTCTTCTTCCACAATCCTTCTTCTACTCTCATGATGCACTCGGCATCCCACGTCCCTGTAGCGGGCCATCTCTGATTCTCTGCCAAGTCCTTGGTATAATCTACCCACAAGTCGGGATATAATACGGCTTCTAAGCCGTGCTTGTGGTACATAAAATGACCAGGAGTGTCCCTGGGTGGGATGGGAACAGCCTCCTCAAGTATCCCTTTTCTAGTTCCTATCTGACGTAGTTTTGAAAATAAAGGCATTGCTGCCTCGATCTAGACACTATACACAATAAACACAGTAGAAATAAATGCGAACAATCACTCATACCACGACATTAATACACATTGAAACATTTTTAAAACGAACAACAAACACCGTATACTTGATGCACTGCTAAACAGTACAGATACACTGCTAAAACAGTGCAGACCGGGTCTGCGTACCCAAACCCGTCTTGACCGGATACAAATTAATGCACCCGTCTAGATGCGTCCCCAGCAACGGTACTCACCGGGAAGCACGGAACGGAAGGACTCGGAAACTCGACTGGACTGGACTGGACTGACGTCACTGCTTCTGCTGCGCACTACGCATGCGCCTCGACTCTACTGGTGGGCCTCTCGATACCTCGGACACTGCTCTCTCGGCTGGGCTCTGGTCGGGATCCTCCGCACTCCTCACCGCCTCGTCTGGATGTCGGCCGCAGTCTCCGTCACCTCCGTAGGCCTGAGGGAGACACAGAAAATCCTGCAGATGCGCATGGGGTCCGTCACAGCTGTAGTCGGGGGCAGAAACTGCGACGCATCTCCAGCACGTGGGGTGGGGGAGGGGTCCCTATTCGGGCGCCAAATGTGGTAAATAAAGATTTACCGTATACTGAATTTCTATGCGGTATAAGTTCAATAAAATAGCTCAATCAAAATGAGAGGCAGAGTCCGTGGAATCTGAGTTTATAAGGGTTTTATTCCATGTAATGGAATGGTTCGAACCATGGTATCATGTTCCATCACCTCGAAGGTTCAGGAAGGGATAGACAATGCTTTATTAACAGTGCACAATATATATAGTTAATGCATACAATGGTGATGGATACAGAAGGCGTAACAGCTGAAAGAAACGAGATAAGAACACATGTGCGTAACAGAAGGCGTGCACGAGGGCGTACACGGAGGTGTGTGCTAGAAACGTCACATGAAAGTGTCACAAGTGGGTGGATTCATAGAGGAATCCTGCAGTGTCAGCAGAAATATATGGCTGGATGCGCGCGCAGGCAACATGACGTGTGATTGACGTGGAACTGGAGGGTGAAGGGGACTTGACATTTAGCTCTGAAAGGGGAGACAGAAGTCTGGCGTGTCAGAACAACCTAAACCCAATCATATCTGATATCTTGTGTTTGAGGAACTGTATTATCTAGACGGAAAGGTCTTTTGGGTAAAGGCTATTCTATACTGACTGCTAGTGCGTGCATATGTGTCTACGTGTCTGCGTGTAATGCGAGGGGCCATGGGCCTACCATGGTAACTGGAGTAATGAATTTCTTGCACGGAGACAGAAAGGCCGGGCCCTTTGCTCTGCAGCTGGGGGGATGTTTGCCTACAGCACTAGACAGGAATGTATTTTCGAGGAGCGGAGCAGATAACTTGAAGGCTAAATTGTCTTGGCAGGCAAGCAGGCCGAGCCGGGCACCGCTCGCCGCGCAGGGAGTAAGGCAAGGGTCACGGATGCAGATCCAGGCTGTAGCTTTCTGAGGCAGAAGGCAGAAAGGGCTCGATGGCAGAAATCAGGGCCTAACTCAACAGAGCCAGGAAAACGTGAAAGTGCACCATGTAAAAACGGTGGCACGGCATACTTAGAAACGGAATTATCGACCCATCCATGGTGGATCTGATAGAGGACATGTTAACGTTGGACGCAAATGTATTTGCGTCTTCATATCTGGTCATGGAGGGAAATTACATGTACTTGAAGCACGTACATGGAGCCGTTGGGGTCTACGTTAGGGGACACAATTGACCATAAAAATGCCAATTACCTCATTCCCTCCTTGTCCCCTACGGACCCTTCATGATATATCAATCTTCATTAGTCCATCTATTTGTTCATATAACATCATTTGCTCTTCCTTTTTCAGGCGGGATTTAGAACGTGGACTTGGATGGGGAATACATGATGTGGCGCACAAGCCGCAAATCGCTGGCCCACACTGTAAACATAGGCAACAACTGAATACTATGAGAAGGGCTATTCCGAGGAAGGATAGGACTTTCCATCCCCAGGCTGATAACACGCTCCAGAACCAACCGGACCACGTCCAGGTGCCTGGATTCTGGTGTATCTGACTTGCAATCTTGTGGAGACGGGTTATGGCTCTATATACTGATGGTGCATTTTCTGGAATGAAAACACAGCAACTCGATCCGATGACTCTACAAGCTCCGCCCCTATCGGCCAGGATGACGTCAAGAACAAGACGATTTTGGAGAACAACAAGTCACATAGCAGACTGTTCCTCTGTTAGGTTGCCTAGGGCGGAAGTAGTTTCATTCACTACTGCTTCAAGGGTTCTGGTTAGTTTACGTATCAGTTTACTATTCGAGACAGTACCTAAATAGGGAAAGAAACCTTTATTAAAGTCTGTGTATTGCTCCCATGCTGTTTCAGTATAGTCGACAATCGGGAGATCTCTCTTGGGTCTATTGTGTACTAAATGGGAGTCCCTATGATAATCAGGTGGGGCTAGGAAAACAGGTGGCAGAAGGAATGCAATGTAACAAGTACCATCCCAATCTAGGGGTAAGCGAACATAAGCTGTATGACCACAAATGAAATAGGAATGACGGAAAGCTTTGAATGTAGACTTGCCGTTATCACTGAATTCAATCACAGTAGTACATTTACTATGACCTAGGTGTACTGAACCATTCTTTCTGACACATAAATCACCTTTGACTGGTAATACTGACATAGCGGGTAAGTCGGGTTTTGTATCGGACAGTACATTCAGAATCATGAGGTTAAGTGTAAAATTACCTAATCCATACACTTCGTTTTCTAGATCGGTCCCTGTCCTTTGTGGAAGACCCTCCTTGTCAGGAAAACATGCTTTATGCATAACTATGTTCAGATTTCCCCATACCCAATTGCCCTGGTAAACTATGGAATCAGAATTTAAAGAGTTTATTAAACTAAACCATGCACCACAGGAACCGTTATGTGTAAACGGGTACGGAAAGAGGGGCAGAACTCCCTTGTATTTCTGATAGGGAGGGAGTCGGCCACATATCCAACAATTGGTAGCATTGCTGGTCTGATGAGAATGATGTAACATACTGATGAAAGTATTGTTGCGCAGCGCAAGTCGGTATGATAACTCGTGAGGGGGCAATTCACTGAAAGTATGCTCGACAGTGTCATTTGGGAAAGAATGTGCACGTATGAAGATAGGAAAGTACATGTGTAATAATAAACTTGCAGCAATAATCGTAAGACTCAGAAAAAACATAATCAATAATGTAACAATACAATGGCTGCGGAGAGATTTACAATATTTCTGTTTCTTGATCTGTTTCTGTCTATCTCTCTCTCTATTGGGATCTAACTTGTACATGTCAGGAACCTGTCTAACCGCTTCACCTAGGGGAGGACTTAAACAATTAAACTGTCTGACTTGCTAGATCTCAATTTCAGTTTGTACTCCTGCTGAGGAGTTTTCTCTACCAGGGGGAGTTTAGTATCAGTCTCTGGAATGGGGCAGGGCTGGGAGTCAGTATTTGGCGGCAGTCCATAGTATTTCTTGATGTGACTGGAGTGGAGCCAGCCTTTGCGGCCCTCCACTTAACTGCCGTCCTTGTGGTCAGTAGAACAAGCTTCGGCTCCTGCCAGCGGGGCTCCAGCGGACTCCTCCTATCGAAATTCCGGATAAATACTAGGTCTCCAGGGACGATCTCGTGTGGCTTCACCTCGGTGTTGTCGGGAAAGGCTGCAGCTACCTGTGAACGACAAGATTGTAGTGCAGACATCAAGGAGGCAAGGTAATCTGTCAGCATATTACAGTCAACATCTGTGATCTTACGAGGCAGAGGCGTCCCCCACATATTCGGTGGCCTGCCAAAAACCACCTCGTACGGGGATAGCCCTGTTCTTGAATGGGCTACCATTCTCATATAAAAAAGAGCAACTGGTAAAGCTACTATCCAGTCTACGCCTTTCTCTTTACACACCTTGGCGAGACGCATTTTCAGGGTCTGATTGTGTCTCTCTACGAGAACTGCTGCCTCGGGATGTCGGACACAATGGAACTTCCACTGATATCCTAGCAGGAGTGATACCTGCTTCATAAGCTCGGACGAGAATGGCTGACCATTATCTGAGTACACGATACGGGGCAAACCATACCGTGGGAAGAATTCACGTACCAGCTGCTTGGCAGTGGTCGGAGCAGTGTAATCTGGGACTGGATATGCTTCTGTCCATCGGGAAAGTGCACATACAACTACGAGGACATACTTGAATCCTCAACAACGTTCCATCTGGATATAATCCATCTGGAGGACTTCAAAAGGGTGATCGGGAGGATGAAATCCACCTTGCTCTACGGGAATGCCTTTACCTGGGTTGAACTGACAACAGATCATGCAAGTACGCACTTTCTGTTTTGCTGCTGCTCGTAAATGCTTATTGAACCAAAGGTTTTGAATACTGTCTAGCATGGCTTTTTCTCCTAAATGTGCAGGACTATGTGCTGTGTTAATGATAACTTGAACCATAGAGTCGGGGAGAAACCATGTGGCTTTTCCCTTCGTCATCCATCCTTGTTCTGTCTGTATCCCTCCTAGTTCAGTCCATTTCTTGATTTCGTCTGGTGTAGCATGTGTCTGTATGTCAATTACATCTAGGGCGGGATCCCTAACTGTCATGCAAGGTGTCGGTGTCGGGACTACTGTCTTTGTGATATCAGTTGTGTGAGTATGAGTCTGAGCTGTATGCTTGGCTGTTCGATCTGCCAGGTCATTACCCTGGGAAATGGTATCTGTAACTTTCGTATGTGCTTTGCACTTCATGATGGCTATGGCTGTAGGCAAATGTATTGCTTCTAACAGAGCTTGAATGAGGGGTCCGTGCTGGATCTTGCCACCGTGAGAAGTCAAGAAACCTCTCTCTTGCCAGAGGACTCCGAAGTCGTGTACAACTCCGAAGGCATAACGGGAATCTGTGTATATGTTGACTTTCTTATTCTTGGCTCGAATGCAGGCTTGGGTCAGAGCGATGAGCTCTGCTGCTTGAGCTGACAGGGTGTCAATACGATGTGTTTCTATGACTTCAGTTTCCGTCGTGACTGCATATGCGGCCACTAACTCTCCTGTACTTGTTCTCATACATGAACCGTCCACATAAAGTGTCAGGTCTGGATCTGGTAATGTGATATCTGTCAAGTCTTGTCTGGGTTTCGTCGTAATGGTAATGACTTCAACACAATCATGTGCCAAAGGGTCTGTCTCACTTAATGGCAAAAGTGTAGCAGGATTCAATGTATTGCAGCGCCTGATTTCTATGTGTGGCTGAAACAATGTCAATTCATAACCTGTCAGTCGTGCTATAGTCAAATGCTGAGTCTGTGTTCTGTTCAAAAGGACTTCCACGGAATGTGGAACTTGTACTGTCAACTGGTGTCCTAATACTATGGAATCACTTTGTCTAATCGCTAGAGCTGTTGCTGCTACAGATTTCAAGCACGCAGGCAGAGCCTGGGCTACTGGGTCTAATGTACTAGAAAAATAAGCACACGGTTTGTGTGAACCTGCTTGATCCCGGGTGAGTACTGACAATGCAGTACCTTCGCGTTCTGTGACAAAAAGTGTAAAAGGCTTGTTGTAACATGGTGTTGCTAAAACTGGTGCTTGACATAAGGCTTTCTTTAATTCATCAAAGGCTTGTGTATGTTCCTGAGTCCAAGGGAGGGCAGTCGAAGACGCTGCCTCCTGTGTTGTCAACTGTATGAGTGGTTTAGCTAGGAATGCATATTGTGGAATCCATTGTCTGCAATAGGAAGTGAGTCCAATAAAGGCTCGTACTTCTTTCTGTGTCTTGGGTTGCGGAAGATGTGCAATTAACTGTATTCGTTCAGGTGTAAGCTGCCTACCCCACTTGGTCAGCAAGTGCCCAAGGTACACCACTTGCTGAGCACAGAATTGTAGCTTCGAAGGAAACACCTTGTGTCCCTTGTCCGCCAGGAAAAGCAAAACTGTCAGTGATGCTTGTTCACAGTCTGGTTCGCTACGGGCGGTGATCAGTAGATCATCGACGTACTGAAGTAGGGCAGTGTTGGGTGGCATGTGAATACTGTCTAGTTGTCGTTTTAATGCTTGACGGTAGATGCTGGGGCTTTCTGTGAATCCTTGAGGTGCGCGTGCAAATTTGAAGCTTCGGCCATTTAAACAGAATCCGAAAAGGTATTGGCTTTCCGGATCAATGGGGACACTAAAGAAGGCGTTCTTGAGGTCGATTACAGTGAAGAACGTCGCTTCGGAATCAATAGCAGTCAATAGAGACGAAATGTCGGGGACCACGGGATATTGTGGTACAATGCATTTATTCAATTCTCGTAAATCGATAACTAATCGATAAACTGGAGGTGCATTTGGATCTGTACGTTTAAGAATTGGAATGATAGGGGAATTACAAACATTGGAGTCGGTTTCTACAACCACTCCTTGTGCAATGAGCTCGTCAATGATTTTCAGTAAAGCCACTACAGCATCTGGTGGTAACTTGTATTGTCGAATGCGTGGCAGTACTACTCCTGGCTTGAGTGTGACACGATATAGAGTAATGTGCATACAACCTACATCAGTGGGGCCTTGTGCCCATAAATGTGCAGGAACATTCTGTAATCTGGAATCAATATCTCTCAACACATAGTGACCCTTAAAGTCACGCAGAAACAACCTTCCTCCTTCCGGAGAACAACAAATTACAGCTCCTAGAGCTTTCAGAGTCTTAATTCCAAGTAAGTTTTCTGGACATGATTTCGTGAGCAATAAATCTGTAGTGCGGGACAATGGACCAACTGCAAGGGGAACTGGTTTCGACACTTCATTAACAATAGGTTTTCCTGAAAATCCAAGGGAAACATTCTGTGAGCCTGAGAGGGGTGCCCCTGGAACCTCGTCGTGACTAATTGTCGTCCTGCTTGCCCCTGTGTCAATCAAAAACTTTCTATCTTTTCCTAATACCTGACTATGTACGTAAGGACCCTCTTGATCTACAGGAACCTCAATAAGAGGCAAGCCAACCTCCCTCTCTAGGCTGTTTCATGTGTATCGCTGGTAATCGGGGTAGTCGGTTTGTGCATATTGGTACATTTGCTGTGTTGCTTGTTGTGTTGCGGCAATGGGCTGTGGCTGTGGTACCGCTACGGTCTGTTGGGGAACCTGCATAGGCTGTATATTCTGTGGAACGGGTTGTTGGACCTGGTCCTGTCTAGGAGGACGCGGTCTCTCTTTAGTTTTACCTGTGGCTATGTTATGTTTCAAAACTGCACAATCGTTTACATAGTGACCTGGCTGTTTACAATAGTTGCATGTCCCTTTAACAGGAGCTGCTGAAGTATTGGACTGTGATTGTGTCGTACCCTTTTTATGACCGTCTATTGGAACTGACTGAGCAACTAGCATTTTCATTTTCGTGTCTTTCATACATCTCTGTTCGTGGTCATGTTCTTCCCTGATTCTGTTCTGGTGATACTGTAACATTTGTAACATTTGTGAGGGCGAATTAGCTTGCCATGTGCTCTCGACTTTCAGTACACGGTTCTTAACCTGGGGCAATGAATTCTCGACTAATTTGGATACAAAAAGGTGTGGGTATGACTCGCTACTTGCTTTCAGGCCACTATTAATAATAAAACATTTCTCAAATCGGGAATAAAAATCACTAGTATCTTCATCGGGTTTCTGTTTGCAGGCTGAGATTGCATCCCAGTCCTCCTTTTTAGTTGCTAACAATCTTGGCAAAACCTGTACTAACAATCCTGGTAATGCTTTAGTTTTATCCCCAAGACCTAAACCTGGGGTTCGACCAGTTTCTTCGGTTTCTAATGCAGCCCAATCAATCTTTTGGTCTCCCACCTCCCATTCTTTTTCTTTGAGTTTCTCGTAAATACCGGCAGGCAATAACACTTTCAATATTTTCATAATGTCGGGATAGGTGTAATCTCCCATGAGTAACATGTCTTTAATTTCACGGTGAAAACCTGCAGGGTCGTTATCGTGACTGGGCACTATTTTCTTCATTTCCAATAATTCCATTTTAGTTATGGGCGTGTATACATACACACGTGTAAGGGTATTATCATCATTCCTGACTGGATGTACTTCTCGTAAGGGATTCTGTTTGTCAAAGTAAAAGTGAAATGGTTTCCTGACTGGGGGTGGAACGGAAACAAGGTGTGGAGTCAAGAAGGTTCTATATCTGTGACGTTGTTCTAAAATCGTTTCGATTAGATCGGTACCTAGACCTCTCCATCGTCGAAGGAGTAAGTCTTGCAATAAGTTATATAACGGACCTGGATCGGATGCTTGGTTTTCATACTGTATAATGAGATGCTGGGTCATGTATATACCAGCTAATCGCTGTTCTTCTGGAGTAAGACTTAAAAACGTTTGCACTACTGAATCGTCTTTATATATGCTGTCATCTCCGGCCCACTGTACTGCGGACCGGGCTAGTTCCTGATCACGAAGGGTATTGAGTTCTTGATAACCTATCCTTTCTTTGAGTACTTTGTCAGTCATTTGGAATACATGCTCGAGGGTACATCGCTCTGGTATTGGACAAAGGTAACGTTTCTTGTTTTCGAACGTCTCTTGTTTACGAATGGGTCTATCGAAGGGCCTATCAAAAGGATGTGGTCTAGGAAGTTTCTCTCTACCTACATATGCTATCATCTTTTTATCTGACTGTTGCGAGGTTTCTGCTAAATCCTCTGTATCATCCTCCTCCTGAGAGGAGGTTGGGCCGTCTGATTCGAGTGGCTCATCAGGTTCTCGACGTGCATGTATATCTACTATTGCTTTACGGATCTTTCTAACCATAGCATGTACACATGTCTCTCTATCATGTTTACCATCCGCAATATTCTGGCTCCATCTGATCAATCTATCCATCTCATCTTGTGGAAAACCTGCCTGATCTTGTTCTCTTATTAAACAATTAACCAAAAATCGCATGATTAGACCTTTGTTCTCAACTTTCTGACGTGACATGGCGTTACCAACACTCTCCAGTCCTTCTCCTGTTCTAATAAAATGATACATTTTGTCTAGATATTCTGGCATTTCTGGTAGTAATAGCAAATACTCTGTAACACGTCTTAAACGTAGTGACGCTAACAACATGGGTCCTGTTTTACCAGGCACTGTGTCATATCTGCAATCTGTAAGTTCTTTTCTAAGCTGTTCGGCCGGGGCACCTTTGGGTGTCCGAGCCATCGCATATTCTCTCATTGTCATTCGGTGTATCTGTGGTGGAGTTCGATAACCTCCTGTAGCACCTCCTGAGGCGGAGGCTTGGGCATAACCTGGTTGTAGGGTCGGTATCTGCTGTAACTGGGTTGGAACCTGGACCGTGCCAGTCCCAAAAGGATTAAGTGGATGCAGTTGTTGAATACCAGGGGGAACAACGGGTGCGGGTGCAGGAAGCGGTGCGGGAGGGGTCTGCTGCTGCGGACCCGGGGCCTGATGATTATCAGGTGGTAGGTTATTGTTAGCAGGTGGCACATGGCCAGGTACATTGGTGTAAGCAGGAGCTACATCGTCTAAATAGGAAGAAAGGAAAATGTCTGCTGCGGTCTTATGACGTAAGTTAGTCGGAACCAATGGAGGGGGCAGATCTTTCGGGGGGGTTTCCGGAGTCGCCTTGGGCAGGCCCTCGGCCAGGACTGGATACAGTCCTGTCAAAATGGCATTACTCTGTCTGTCGTGTTGTTCCATTCTAACTCGTTCTCCTTCCTCTAATAGTTCTTTTTCTTTGGCTTTTTCAGAATCCTCTCTACTTTTCTCTGCTTTTCTGAGTGCTTTCTCTGTCCGTCTGTGTGCTTCTTTACGCCATAATTCAATGGCATCTTTCTGTGACTGTCTGGCTTTCTTCTTCCATAATGCTTCTTCTACTCTCATGATGCACTCGGCATCCCATGTCCCTGTAGCGGGCCATCTCTTATTCTCTGCCAAGTCCTTGGTGTAATCCACCCACAAGTCGAGATATAACACGGCATCTAAGCCGTGCTTGTGGTACATAAAATGACCAGGAGTGTCCCTGGGTGGGATGGGAACAGCCTCCTCAAGTATCCCTTTTCTAGTTCCTATATGACGTAATTTCGAGAATAGAGGCATGGCTGCCTCGATCTAGACACTATACACAATAAACACAGCAGGAATAAATGCGAACAATCACTCATACCACGACATTAAAACACATTGAAACATTTTAAAACGAACAACAAACACCGTATCCTTGATGCACTGCTAAACAGTACAGATACACTGCTAAAACAGTGCAGACCGGGTCTGCGTACCCAAACCCGTCTTGACCGGATACAAATTAATGTACCCGTCTAGATGCGTCCCCAGCAACGGTACTCACCGGGAAGCACGGAACGGAAGGCCTCGGAAACTCGATTGGACTGGACTGGACTGACGTCACTGCTTCTGCTGCGCACTACGCATGCGCCTCGACTATACTGGTGGGCCTCTCGATACCTCGGACACTGCTCTCTCGGCTGGGCTCTGGTCGGGATACTCCGCACTCCTCACCGCCTCGTCTGGATGTCGGCCGCAGTCTCCGTCACCTCCGTAGGCCTGAGGGAGACACAGGAAATCCTGCAGATGCGCATGGGGTCCGTCACAGCTGTAGTCGGGGGCAGAAACTGCGACGCATCTCCGGCGCGTGGGGTGGGGGAGGGGTCCCTATTCGGGCGCCAAATTATGTGGTAAATAAAGATTTACCGTATACTGAATTTCTATGCGGTATAAGTTCAATAAAATAGCTCAATCAAAATGAGAGGCAGAGTCCGTGGAATCTGAGTTTATAAGGGTTTTATTCCATGTAATGGAATGGTTCGAACCATGGTATCATGTTCCATCACCTCGAAGGTTCAGGAAGGGATAGACAATGCTTTATTAACAGTGCACAATATATATAGTTAATGCATACAATGGTGATGGATACAGAAGGTGTAACAGCTGAAATAAACGAGATAAGAACACATGTGCGTAACAGAAGGCATGCACGAGGGCGTACACGGAGGTGTGTGCTAGAAACGTCACATGAAAGTGTCACAAGTGGGTGGATTCATAGAGGAATCCTGCAGTGTCAGCAGAAATATATGGCTGGATGCGCGCGCAGGCAACATGACGTGTGATTGACGTGGAACTGGAGGGTGAAGGGGACTTGACATTTAGCTCTGAAAGGGGAGACAGAAGTCTGGCGTGTCAGAACAACCTAAACCCAATCATATCTGATATCTTGTGTTTGAGGAACTGTATTATCTAGAAGGAAAGGTCTTTCGGGTAAAGGCTATTCTATACTGACTGCTAGTGCGTGCATATGTGTCTACGTGTCTGCGTGTAATGCGAGGGGCCATGGGCCTACCATGGTAACTGGAGCAATGAATTTCTTGCACGGAGACAGAAAGGCCGGGCCCTTTGCTCTGCAGCTGGGGGGATGTTTACCTACAGCACTAGACAGGAATGTATTTTCGAGGAGCGGAGCAGGTAACTTGAAGGCTAAATTGTCTTGGCAAGCAAGCAGGCCGAGCCGGGCACCGCTCGCCGCGCAGGGAGTAAGGCAAGGGTCACGGATGCAGATCCAGGCTGTAGCTTTCTGAGGCAGAAGGCAGAAAGGGCTCGATGGCAGAAATCAGGGCCTAACTCAACAGAGCCAGGAAAACGTGAAAGTGCACCATGTAAAAACGGTGGCACGGCATACTTAGAAACGGAATTATCGACCCATCCATGGTGGATCTGATAGAGGACATGTTAACGTTGGACGCAAATGTATTTGCGTCTTCATATCTGGTCATGGAGGGAAATTACATGTACTTGAAGCACGTACATGGAGCCGTTGGGGTCTACGTTAGGGGACACAATTGACCATAAAAATTCCAATTACCTCAGGCACCATTCACTGCCACTGCCCTCAGTGAAATGGAACCCCTCCATGGAACTGCGTTCCTCACACAATGATGGGAAGGCACTAGGGAATCAGTTCCAAAAGCACACTTATAAGTTTCGAACCGGGGCAAAAATACTGACTGATAACACTTGCATTTGAGGGCTTTATTCCTAGAGAGACAAAAAATGCAGTTGATTGTTCACTAAGACTCTTTGTGAACCGTTCTCCAAAGAGCATTCTTTGTAAATTTGCAAAGATTTCCTTAATTTCCTTATTGATCACTTTTGTATTGATCTTACAAAGTAAACTCCTATGTGTTTCACCAGAAAAGCTAAATTGGCATTCTTCAGGAACCAGAATGTTTGATGTGTCAACTACTGAGAAGTAAGTTGTCCACCAAAATGCCCTACTGGAGGCTTCCTGTGCCTTATCCGGAATGCTAGCCAGGGTACAAACATTATCAAACAATGAGGTTCAACAAGCTCTTAAGGCACACAAAATGGGATCATTTCCCTAGAGGACCTTAAATTGACCACCTTTTGATCTCTCTTGGCAGTTTCTCTCTATCTCAAATGCACAAAAAAAACACAAACACATACAGACAAATCTGCCCACCTTTCCCCCATTACTGGTTCTACTAGCACAGTAATACTCAGCCCACAGAAACCATCTAGTGTCCTTATCCTTAGGCTTCCTAAGACAGAATTTAATGCAATTAGTGACATGTAGCATGTGCCATCATATTTCGACCCTGGATAGTGGACTTGGGACCTGGGGTTAGTTCTCCCTCTAGATTGCATACTCTTTGCCCTTACCCATAACTTGTCCGGAGGTGGAAGATGGGGAGTCTACACACACACCTTCTTGTACTTCATTATCTTTATCACAATAATCTCACTTTTCTTCACTGTTTTGTTTCACTAATGTAACATTATTCCTTATTATGTTTTTTACTAGAAGGAGAAGTACGCAATATGGCCTCTTTTTGTATCATCACTGGAATCAAAGGTAGGTCAGTGGACCCATGTGTGTCAAGAGTAGTAGTTGGAAAAGGCAATAACATGTAAGGAATGTGCTACTTACCAGTATGGATTAGTTACTTACCTGTAATCCTAGTTCTGATCCAGGGGTATACTCATCAAAGTCATAATCTATGAATTATCCCCATGTGCGGGATCCCGGAGCATATAGAAAATACATATAAATATATATGTATATATATGTGAAACATATATTTGCAGCCTAAAAAACATTTTCCAACTGGCAAAATTGCCGCAAAATTATATAAATAAGCATACATACAGTAGTACTCTTCCAAACCCTAAGGAAGAAAGAGAGCAGAAAGACATTTGTATACAACAATGCTTTATTGCCATAGGAAAACCTGTAATTGCAGGCATTTGCCAGTAGGCTGCAGTAGAGTATAAAGCAAACAGAGAAAACTGACACCTTGCCTTTAAGGCATTAGAGTAGGGGTACCGTGCCTTTAAGACCTGAAGGCAACCCCCTGCTCCCATGGTGCACCACAGGTGACAGTTGGGTCAGTTCTTTTTGGAGGTGCATAACACCTGAGGAGATCCACAATAAACCATCTCATAACTGTGTAACTCTGCTCGTCCGGGGAGGTGGGCGGGAGCTTATGACTTTGATGAGTATACCCCTGGATGAGAACTAGGATTACAGGTAAGTAACTAATCCTTCTCATCCAGGGAATACTCATCAATAGTCATAATCTATGAATAGATTAGCAAGCTCATACCCAAAGTCTCGCGGACGAGCAAGAAGTATAAAAACTTCACAGAACGATTAAGACATGTATTGCAAATACATCTTATGCAAATAAGTTCCTTAAAGAGGCCTGCCCTACTCTGGCATCGGCCTGAGTATCTGAGTCCAGGCAATAATGGCGGGTAAAGGTATGAACAGCCCGCGAAGTTGCCGCTTTACAAATTTCAGAAATAGGAACATTACGAAGGAGAGCTGTAGTGGAGGCTTTCCCTCTAGTAGAATGTGCATGTGGTTTACCCTGCAAAGTCTTGTTAGCTAGCTGATAAGCAAAAGCTATACAGGAGACAATCCAGCGAGAAATGGACCTTTTGGAAGCTGACAGGCCAGTATTAGTATTGCCATAGTTAACAAAAAGCCGGTCCGACTTTCTCAGAGGCAGGGTTTTTGACAAGTAGAACTTCAAGACCCTCCGGAGATCAAGGGAGTGTAATGATCTCTCCGGGGGAGTGGAAGGATTTGGGAAAAATGTAGGTAAGGTAATAGACTGGTTGATATGAAAGTCTGAAACCACCTTAGGCAGAAAACTTGGGTGCGTTCTTAAAACCACCCTATTAGCGTGAAAAATCGTGTAAGGTTCCTTGCAACACAAGGCCTGGATTTCACTGACCCTACGGGCAGATGTAATCGCCACTAAAAAGGCAGCTTTCCAGGTCAAGTGCTGCAAAGAGGCCTTATGAATAGGCTCGAAAGGAGCACTCATCAGCTTAGTCAGTACAACATTAAGTTCCCAGGGAGGGGAGGGGGACCTCACCGGTGGGAAAACCTTTTTCAGACCTTCTAGGAAATCTTTAACTACAGGCATAAGGAAGAAAGATGTCTGATTAGGAGACTTCCTATATGCTGTGATGGCAGCTAAATGAACCCTGATGGAGGGATATTTCAAGCCTGATCTTGCTAAATGCAATAGGTATGGAAGAATCACCTGCTCTTGGCCATGTACCGGGTCAAGAGAATGCTCAAGACACCATATGTAAAACCTCTTCCACTTGAAAGCGTAAGACTTCCTAGTGGAGGGTCGCTTCGATTCTTTAAGAATAGTCATGCAGTCTGCTGGGAGGTCTAGATGTCCATACTGGATGACCTTAGGAGCCATGCCGTCAAGCGAAGGGAAGGAAGGTTGGGGTGCAACACCTTCCCCTGGTCTTTGGTCAGCAAGTCTGGACGGCATGGTAGGCGCCGGTGAGGAACCTCCGACATCTGAAGAAGATCGGGGTACCACCACTGGCGTGGCCACTCTGGTGCTATCAGGATCATTCTGGTGTTGGTCCTGTAGAACTTCTGGATCACTGCCGGGATCAGAGGCAGAGGGGGAAAGGCGTAGAGTAACGTTTGAGACCAGCTGATCAAAAGGCCATTCCCCAGTGATCCCTGTTGGGGGAACCTGGACGCGAAGACGGGGCATTTTGCGTTGTCCGCGTCTGCGAACAGGTCTACGTCTGGTACGCCCCAACACCGAAAAACTTCTTGAGCCACTTCCTCGTTGAGCACCCAATCGTGCGCTTCGACGAAGATTCTGCTGAGGCAGTCTGCTTGGACGTTTTGAATTCCTGGTAGATGAACTGCCACGACGGACAGGCCTCTTGCTAGGAGCCAATGCCAGATGGCTTGTGCTTCCAGAGACAAGACTCTTGACCTTGTGCCTCCCTGCTTGTTCAGATAGATTATCGTTGTTGTGTTGTCCGTCTGAATCTGGAGGTGGTTGGTGCGCAGGGCAGGATAAAGAGACTTGAGAGCAAGATGGACTGCTCGCAGCTCCAGGAAGTTTATATGGTAGCCTTGCTCTATCTCGGACCAAAGGCCTTGAACTTGGAGTTGGTCCATGTGAGCACCCCAGCCTTGGAGGGAGGCATCCGTGACAATTGACTGAGAAGGAGGAGGACGATGAAATGGAACTCCTCGTAGAAGATTGGATGGTTTCAACCACCATCTGATCGAGTCCCTGGCTCCTTGAGGAAGCATGACTCGGTCTTCCCACTGATCCGATCTTTGAGACCACTGATCCTCGAGGGCTTGTTGCAGAGGTCTCATGTGAAGGCGAGCATTGGGCACAATGTAAATGCATGATGCCATCGATCCCAGCAGAGAGGACACTTGTCTGGCTGTGGGGGCCTGATTGTCCAGAAGAAGGCGAGCCTTCAGAAGCATAGATGACAACCTCTCTTCCGAAGGACACACGCTTGCCTGAAGTGAGTCCAGAGAAGCACCCAGGTAGTGGATCCGCTGGGAAGGGTTGAGAACTGATTTCTTCAGATTGACGTGAAGACCCAACGACTTCATCAGTCTGAGGCAGAACGAGAGATGGTTCTGAAGCAGAGACGGAGTGGAGCTCTTCAACAACCAATCGTCTAGATATGGATAGACGAAGATCTTTCTTTTGTGGAGAAAAGCAGCCACCACCGCAATGCATTTTGAGAATGTCCGAGGTGCAGATTTCAGGCCAAACGGCAGTACTCGATATTGGTAGTGACGACGTCCGATCTGAAATCTTAGAAACTTCCGATGTTTGATGGACACTGGTATGTGGAAGTAGGCGTCCTGCAAGTCGATGGCACACATCCAGTCCCCCTGGTGTAGGTGTGGGAAGATCTGGTGCAGGGCAAGCATACGGAACTTTTCTTTTCGTATGAACTTGTTTAACCTTCGAAGGTCTAGAATGGGTCTGTATTCTTTGACAGTTCCTCGTTTTTGAACCAGGAAATATCGTGAGTACACTCCTTGATTTCTGTGAATTAAGGGAACCTCCTCTATGGCCATTTTCTCTAGAAGGACGGAGACTTCGTCTTTTAGCAATTGAGTCTTGTAACGTGGAAGATGTTGCAACTGGGGAAACAGCTGAGGAGGAGGGGATTTGAACTTCAGCAAGTAACCATGCTGCACAATACTCAGCACCCATCTGTCTTTTGTAATGGATTGCCACTCTGTCAGATGATGAGAAACACTCCCTCCCACCGGAGTGGTGAACAGACGTGGAGGAAGCAATGGCTCAGGGCTTAGGAGGTTGTTTTGAGTTGAACTGCTGTCTGGTATTGCCACCTCTTTCTCTGCCAGGACGACGCTGCTGGAACTGCGTCTTCTGTTGCGACTGGGTCTGCCACTGAGGGGTTTGAACCCTCTGTTGGAAGGCCTTCCGGTCACCTTGGCGAAAGCGTTTCTTGAACTCCTTGCGCTTTTCCAATCCCACAGCTTTGACGCTGTCCATTTCAGCTTTCATTTTGGACATTTCGTCGTCCGTGTGTGGACCAAACAGAGATTTCCCATTGAAGGGCAAATTCAAAATCTTCTTCTGGGCATCTGGTTTGAGCCCTGTCAGGCGGAGCCAGGCTGAACGACGGGAACAAATGCCACTTGAGTAGCCATGAGCTGCAAGGTCAGAGGCATCAACTGCGGCGCTAATAACTTGATTGGCTACCAGGCCTCCCTCCTGCAAAGTCTCCAGAAAATCTTGGCGATCTTCCTTGGGGAGCTTGTCTGTAAAGCGAGTCAGGGAGTCCCAAAGAGACCTGTCATACCTTCCAAGTAAGGCAGAGGCACTCGCCACCTTCATAAAGGAAGAAGAGGTGTTGCATACCTTCCTTCCAAAAGAGTCCATAAGCTTGCTATCTTTTTCAAGTGGTAGCGAGGAAGACTTAGAGCCTGCATGGGACTTCATGGCAGCCGCCACAATGATAGAATCCGCAGGAGGATCCGATCTGAGGAACAAGGGATCCTCTGCAGGGGCCTTATACTTTTTGGCTATTCGAGATGGAACAGATCCCACCACTGCTGGTGTGAGGAATGTAGCCATAGCTGGTTCTAGAAGGCCAGGGACCAGGGGTAGTAGAGGTCTGGGCGCTGTACGATGACGGAGGGTATCAAAGATCACAGAAGAGGGAACCACTGGAGTGTTCAGCATGATATTAAGCTTTGTTGCTCCTCTGACTAATACATCTGAGAAAGTCGCGAGGTCATCAATTGGAGAGACTCGGGAAGGTGGCGTAGAGGAATAGGTCGGAGAATAATCTCGGTAAGAAGACCTAGTCGATGACGACCTTGTGGAAGACCTTGTACGTCGCCTCCTATGGGACCTGTCACGATTCCTGTTGTGACTGTCCCTAGATCTAGAACGATGTCTTGATGGAGACCTTGGTCTTGGCCTGACTGGAGATTTGGATCTTGGTCTTGGCCTGACTGGAGATTTGGATCTTGGTCTTGGCCTAACTGGAGATTTGGATCTGGCAGGTGTCTTTGACCGCACTGGAGAACGTGATCTGACTCGCGATCTCGGTCTGGGTGACCTCCTGGGGCTCCGAGGAGATCTAGCTGGTCTAGCTGGAGTCTTCGCCTTAGAAGGGGAATATGTACGGGAGTAGTCCGAGCCCGGACTACTCTGTCCAGATACAGCCCCTTGAGGATGAGAAATCAAGCTGCCCGCTGATTTGGGCGTAGATTCTGGGGAAACCTGCACAATGTTCAAGCCAGGAGATGACGATTTTCCTCCTGAAGACTTTGAACCCGGTGACTCCACCTCTGCAGTCACTTTATCCCTCGACGGCGAAATCCTTGACGTCGAAGAAGTCTGGGTGACTAACGGCGTTGAGCGGTGTCTTGAATCACGCCGTGAAAAGCCCGACTGAGAGCCTCGACGTCGATCCGGAGACCTCGACGTCGATCTTCCTAGACGTCGATCAGGTAGAGGTACTTCATGACGTCGAGTCGACGACGTTGCTCGACGTCGTCTCGACGATGATCTTCCTCGACGTCGCGTCGACGGAGGGATCTGACAGTCCCTCTCGACGGCGGCCCGCTTGCCAGCGGCGACCTAGATGCCGTCCTAACTCTCGACGCCGATCCCTCCCGGGGTGGCGGAGAGTGTCTCGACGTCGACGGAAGCCTCGACGTCGACGGAGACTTAGAAGTAGCAGCAGCCATGGACTTCGAGCCCGAAGCATGGTACCTCGACACCGACTTACTTGACTGCGGCGGAGATCTTCGACGTCGTGAAGATGATCTGGGCCTTTTCGACGGCGTCCTCGACGTCGACGGAGATCTTCGACCTTCATTCCTCTTTCTGGAGACAGGAGAGGTGGAATGACGCCGTTTCTGGGCATGCTTGCTTGTAGGAGACGATCTAGGGGCTGAGGAAGCACCCACCTGGTGACTCTTGTCCATCTCCTGCATGGCATGAAGTCGAACCCTCTCCCTGTCGCGAAGAGTCCTACTTTTAAATTTTCTACAATGATGGCACTGATCAGGAATGTGTGAAGATGGAAGACACACAGAGTGTGGATCATTCAGAGCCATCTTTTTGTCACAAGAAGGACATTTCCTAAAAAGAGCAGGCATTCTGACAGGAAATTCCTATGGGTTACCACAGAAAAATAAATCAGAAGCCTTATTTATTCAAAAAATGTCGAATAATTTGAGAAAACTCTCTCAAAAAAACAATTTCAGTTGAAAACTGAAGAGCTCAAGCTCCAGGATCCTCACAGAAGGAGCCGGAAAAGAGAACTGACCCAACTGTCACCTGTGGTGCACCATGGGAGCAGGGGGTTGCCTTCAGGTCTTAAAGGCACAGTACCCCTACTCTAATGCCTTAAAGGCAAGGTGTCAGTTTTCTCTGTTTGCTTTATACTCTACTGCAGCCTACTGGCAAATGCCTGCAATTACAGGTTTTCCTATGGCAATAAAGCATTGTTGTATACAAATGTCTTTCTGCTCTCTTTCTTCCTTAGGGTTTGGAAGAGTACTACTGTATGTATGCTTATTTATATAATTTTGCGGCAATTTTGCCAGTTGGAAAATGTTTTTTAGGCTGCAAATATATGTTTCACATATATATACATATATATTTATATGTATTTTCTATATGCTCCGGGATCCCGCACATAGGCGGGGATAATTCATAGATTATGACTATTGATGAGTATCCCCTGGATGAGAAGCATCTGTTCTTGACATGTAGGGCTGCTGACATTCATATCTGTGCATATCTGTGCATAGATCGCCGCCTAGTGTTGGGTCTGGATGATTGCACATTGTTGTCCTGAAAAAGTCTTCGAAGTATCACGAGATAGGTGGCTCCTCCCTTGGACTACAGTGCGCATGGGCATCCTCTCCATGCTCAGATTGTTTTTCGCCATTGTGGCAGAGATGGAGTATAGTACAGTAAGGGATGTCCATGCAAAGAGTGAATGCTACAGCTGGGACAGGCACCGGGGAGGCGGGTGGGCGATATGAATGTCAGCAGCCCTACATGCCAAGAACAGATGCATACTGGTAAGTAGCATATTCCGTTCGAGGCACATGGGCTGCTGAATTCATATCTGTGCATAGAATGTATAGCAGTATATCCCCTAGCGGTGGCTGCCTGTGCCAGCTGCAGCAGTCTGAAAGAGAATTTCTGAGAACAGCCTGTCCTACAGCAGCCTGCTGTTTGGAATGAACATCTACACAGTAATGTTTGGTAAATGTATGTATGGTGTTCCATGTGGCTGCTCTGCAAATTTCGTGTAAAGGAATGTTGCCAAGAAAAGCCATGGATGCCCCTAGTTTGCGTGTGGAATGCGCCCTAGGGGGAACTGTTAAGGTGCGTTTTGCCTTTAAGTAATATATATGAATGCACTTAGCGATCCATCTGGCTATCCCTGATTTAGAAATAGGGTTGCCTTTGTGTTGTGGTGAGAAAGCAACAAACAATTGCTTTGTTTTTCGAAATGCCTTAGTTCTATCTATATAGTATAGTAGAGCTCTTTTGACGTCTAGAGTATGCAAGGCCCTTTCAGCAACCGTTTGTGGGTTTTGAAAGAACATTGGCAGGTCTATTGTTTGATTTATATGAAAGTGGGATATCACTTTTGGCATGAATTTTGGGTTGGTTCTGAGAACTACCCTATTTGCATGTACTTGAATGAATGGCTCCTAAATAGTTAGGGCTTGTAGCTCACAAACTCTTCTAAGTGAAGTGATGGCAATAAGGAAAGCCACTTTCCAAGTAAGAAATTGTAGTTCGCATGAGTGTAGTTCAAAAGGTGGTCCCATAAGTCTGGTTAGAACGATGTTTAAATTCCAGACTGGTGAAGGTGGGTGCCTTGAGGGAATTACTCGTTTAAGTCCCTCCATGAATGCTTTAATTGCTGGGACTCTAAATAGTGAAAGGTGTTGCCTGTTTTGGAGATATGCTGCTAACGCAGCTAGATGTATCCTGATGGATGAGTAGGCTAAATTGCAACGCTGTAGGTGCAAGAGATAGCAAATTATGTTTTGTGTGGAAGCGTCTAATGGGTTTATGTCGTTGTTTCTGCAGTAAATGACGAATCGTTTCCACTTTGACGCATAACATACCCTGGTAGTGGGTCTTCTTTCCTCTTTGATATTATTCATGCAGTCTGGAGGCAAGTTCAGGTATCCAAACTCTAGGATCTCATGAGCCAGATCGCTAGGTTCAGCTGTTGCGGGTCTGGGTGTTGTATTTCGCCACGGTTCTGAGTTAGAAGACTGGGTGTTAGTCGCAGTCTTTGATGGGGCACCACGGACAGTTCTAGGAACGTCGTGTACCATGGTTGTCTCGCCCATGTGGGAGCAACTAGGATAAGCGTCAGTGAATGTTGGCACATTTTGCGTGCCACTAGCGGTATTAGTGGAGCTGGGGGAAAAGCGTACGCAAATTTGCCTGACCAGTGCATCCATATCGCATTGCCCTGCGACTGCGGATGTGGGAACCTGGCGACAAAGTATTGGCATTTTGCGTTTTCGCTTGTGGCAAACAGGTCTATCTCCGGTTGTCCCCATTTCCGGAAGAATGGTTGGAGCACATCAGGGTGAATCTCCCATTCGTGCATTTGTTGACTGTGCCTGCTGAGTAAGTCAGCCATCTGATTGTCTTTGCCTGGGAGGTGTTCTGCAATGAGAAACATGTTCCTTTGAATGGCCCATTTCCACATGCTTTGAGCCAGATGTGACAGCTGTGGGGAGTGTGTCCCTCCTTGTTTATGGATATACTAACTGCTTCTTGCACTGCTCCTCAGTTATCAAGAAACATCCCCCTTACCGCGCACCACCCTTTCCTTGTTGAAGTGGCAACAACTCAGCTTCCACGTTTTGGGAAAGGTTTCAAATGATGACGGGGCGGTAAAGGACGATCAACTGATGGATATCTTCCCATCTAGTGCGATACTTTGTTGTGTGCTGTTCTAACAATTTGTTCAACACACACTCAGTCACCCAGACACACTCCATATAAGACACACCTCTGTTGACCCACAGTTATTTTGTTGTTTAGTTGTGCTTTTGTTCAGGGGGCTATAACTGTGTGGTCATTAAATATTCCCTGGGACCCTCTACTTACCAGTTTGTTGTTTTTTGCTCTAGAGCAGCCCCGGCTGCGAGTCCGATTAAAAGTGTGTTCCAGGGGCGTGGCTACGGCGGCGATGTGAGCAGACGTGTCTCACTGGAGCTCCGCCGCCCCGCTGCTTAATCCGCCTGTTTCAGCATAGTCCCTGGGGGTGTGATCGCTCCGAGGGGCCCCCACTCCTCGAGGTCCTTGCTGGTGCCCCTTATAGCCGGAGAGAAGCGACCGAGAAAGCCCCCGCAGCCACACCGCCAGCCGGCGGGACTTGCACCAACGGTCGCTGACCGCCATCTTGCCTTGGGGCTGCTGCTGTGGTGCCGGGACGAGCCCCTGGAGAGGGGTCCAACACTGCGGCCCGGAGGGGACACCGGAACACTCCTGGCCTCCCCTGTGGCCGTGCGGGAGCAGCGGATTCAGCCTGTCGCCGGCGGGACCGCGCCGGGGCTGTTGGAGCCGGATTGCCGGGCTGACCCCAGCGAGAGGCGCGGCGGCGGCCCGGACGCCGCTCCTACCTGAGCCCCCGGTCTCGGCGGGAAAACTAGGCCCGGACCAGTTGGAGTGCCGGTGGCCCCCGAGTCCTGGTCGGGACTCCATCGCCCGTCCTGGGCCCAAACGGTGAGCTGCACGCGCTGCCCCCCCTGCCTGCCATCTCCCGAGGGGGCCCGACGCTTGCTCTTCCCGCCACTCCCCACCCCTGACGGTGGGTCGACCCAGCCTGGCCCAGGACTGTGGTACTGCCGGCGGCCCCCGAATCCTGGTCGGGACTCCATCGCCCGCCCTGGGCCCAGACGGTGAGCTGCACGCGCTGCCCCCCCTGCCTGCCATCCCCAGAGGGGGCCCGACGCTTGCTCTCCCAGCCGCTCCCCACCTCTGACGGTGGGCCGACCCCCACGCGCCAACGGACCCAGCCTGAGCGCCCCCAGCCGCCCTGGACACGTGGACTGCGGCTGGCGCGCCGCTGCCCACGGTGCATTAGCGACCCTTGAGCCCTGGTGGGCCCTAACCCTGCAGCAACCGACCCCTGGCCACCTTGCCGCCAAGACCCGACCCTACCGCGCCTGGCGGGCCCCGGACTGGATGACCCTGCTGTCAGCTGCGGTGGGACCGGCTGGACACGACGCTGGGAGGAGACCCTGACCTGGGCGGCGCCGGGGTACTGTGCCACACCACGAGACTGCGAGAGGCCGCCCGCCTACGGACGCCGGCCCGGCCTGCTGTGACCCTTCTGCAGCCCTCACCTCTCCGCTGCCTCTCCTGCCTCCGCGCTGCCCCATCTTCTCGGGTGCGCTACCCACCCTAGCCCCGGCGGCCCCTTCACGGCCTGGACCTCCCTTATTTGAGTGCGGCCCACGTGGACCATGACCCGCGGCAAGGGGAATAAGCCAGACCCCACGCCCGCGACGACCAGGGGGGCGTCGGTGGCCTCTATGTGGGGTAAGGCGGGCTCACCATCACCCTCCGGTGGATTATCGGCATCGTCAGGGGGGAAGCCCCCACCGCCACCCGACTCCCCACCGGTGACGCAGGCCTTCATGACCTCCTTTATGGACGATCTGAAGACTGAAATTGGGTCCCTCAGGACGGAGGTCCACACCTGCGTCAAAGAAATGCGCAAAGAAGTCACCGACCTTGGCGATCGCGTCGACGGTCTGGAAAGAACGGTCGACTCCCGCACGGAGGACCTAGAACAGATTTGGCGGCGAGTGGCGACCCTCGAGGAACAACATATCCAGCTCCAGATCAAACAGGAGGATTTGGAAAACAGGGGACGCCGCAACAACCTCCGCATACGGGGTGTGCCACTCGGAGAAGAGGGGACTAATATCATGGCCTATGTGGCTCTACTTTTGCAAGAGGTGTGGGGCGAAGAGGACGCCCCCCCACCACGCCTGGACCGCGCACACCGTGTCTTCGGAGCGGGGGGAAAAGCGGGTCTCCTGCCCGACATCGTCACCAGGCTCCACTACTTCACCGAGAAGGAGGCCATCTTGAAGGCGGCTAGAGATAAACCGGACCTGCGATACGAGGGCCACAAGATTCAGATCTACCAGGACCTGGCCCCCACCACACTCCACAGACGACGAGTCTTCCGCCCGATCACAGAGAAGCTCCGGGCCCTCAACATCTCTTACCAGTGGGGGCATCCCTTTGCACTCATCTTCAAATGGGAAGGCAAGCGCAGATCACTCAGATCCTACCGAGAGGCGGCACAACTGCTGGACATGCCGGAATCACCAGATCATAGCCCGACGCGTCCTTCCCCCTCGGAGAAGGCTCCTCCACGCTCTGAATGGTCCACTGTGCGCAGACGACGGCGTTCCCCCCCGGTGGACGCACTCTCTACCTCGCAAACTAAGCAGGACATCATTGCTCACATCCGCTCCCTTGAAGGCGACCGCGAGGAGCGAGCCTCCCAGCCCCCTGCTTCAGGATCTGAGGGTGGGGATCGCCCCTCGACTCCAGATGCCCACTGAGCGTTGCCACTGTGACTCCAGCTACCCCGTACACACGCTCGCCTTCTAGACACTTCAGCGTATCCCCCTGCCCCATGGTGGCCTATCCTCAATGTCCGTGGTGAAGGCGACGCCCTTTGCCTCCCCCAGATCATGGACTTCACCGCAGAGCCCCTGCACCCCACTGGCGCCTTACCGGACCGAGTGGCCCTGCAGCCTGACACACCCCCGGACTACCTCTGAGCAGCGGGGTGGACGGGCTCCGAGACGATTTACTTTCACTCCACTTGCCCAGATCTCCGCTTCCTCCCCTTGTCCTATAGGAAGTGACATTCCTGGATTCATCCAAACCCTCGGGTAGAGGATGTTCGGTACCTGGGACATTGTATGCTGGCCCTGTTGGCCTGTTTTGGTTCGATCTCTTTTTTGTGCCTTTCTTCTTTTTTCTGACCTTTCTCTTCCTACTTCGCTTTTACACTTCCCCTTTCGCGCCTGCGGTGGGATGGAGGGGTGGGTTCTGCGGGGGCTACCGCGCTGGGGGCGAGAAGTGACTGCCGCTGTATTGTCTACGGGAGGGTCTGCTACACTGGGTTATGCGCGACTTCACTCCCCCTTAATGCTATGACGGCAAACATCCCTACACCCTTGAAAGTCCTATCTCTCAACGTCAAAGGGCTCAACTCCCCCAACAAGCGGCAACAGGTGTGGCGCTACCTCCTACGACACGCCCCTGACATTATCCTCCTTCAGGAGACGCATCTTCTCAGGGGAGACACCAAACGCATGGCCCACCCTAGATACCCTACACAGTTCTGGGCATCCTCTGACACCAAGACAGCGGGGGTGGCAATCCTATGCAGGGCTGGCATTAGGCGGGGATCCGTGAAACCCTTCAAAAGTGCTGACGGGCGCTTCCTCCGAGCCACGGTGCAGCTGGGCCGTGCGCAGTTCACGCTTGGGTGTGTCTATGCCCCCAACCAGTCGCAGGACAAATACCTTCAGACACTCCTGCGGGAGCAGTTCCCTTCGGGCGATAGTAATGTGATTCTGGGCGGCGATTTCAATCTTGTTTGGGACCCCGAGCTAGATCGGGCGGGAGCCCCCTTTAATGGAGCGGGAGCAATGTCTTCCACTCTTAAAACACAGCTCAGGGACCTGGGACTTGTGGACGTGTGGCGCTACCACAATCCGGGGACCCGGGACTACTCCTTCTACTCGCACTCCCATAGGACATACTCCCGAATCGACTATCTCTTCGCCTCCCTTGAGGTGGCCCGTGACTCCTTGGCTTCTGCTATCTCCGACATCTCCCTGTCAGACCACGCTCACGTGGAGCTCCTACTGCAGGACCCCCTGTCCCAAGCCGTTCGTGAACGCCGTTGGACGCTCCCCCCGAGGATCCTTCGGGACCCTGACGACGTCGCCAGCATCCGTGACGCCATAGACTCGTATTTCGCTGTTAACGACACCCCCGAACTGCCGTTTCAGACGGTCTGGGATGCCTTCAAGGCCACCATTCGGGGTCACATCACCTCCCTGGCGGCGGCACGGAGGAGGGCTGAGTCCAAGATGGAAACCGACCTGGCTAGCGAAATCAAGCTTGCGGAGGCCCGAGACCGGACTTCCCCCTCGCGGGCGTCGAAGAGAGCTCTAGCTAACCTGCGGGGACAACTCCGCACCCTACGCACCAACAAGGCAGAACACTCCCTGCTAGCACTCAAGCAACGGTACTACGAGGGTGGGGACAAGGTTGGCCGACTACTGGCCGGCAGGCTGCGGGCACGCACCGCTAGAGCCCACATCGCTAACGTCAAGCAGCAGGACGGCACTTGCGCCACCTCCGAGAGGGCCAAGCAGGCCGCCTTTGTTGCTTACTACTCCTCCCTATATGCCGAGGAGCCCACCTCCCCGGAGGCCCGTGAGGCCGTCCTCGCAGACTACGGGGGGTCTACCCTGTCCCCGGCATGTGCGGCCTCGCTGGAGAGCCCTTTACAGGAGGAGGAAATAACGGAGGCTGTTAAGGATCTCCCCGTGGGGAAAACCCCGGGACCAGACGGCCTGCCATTGGCCTTCTATCGGCTGTTCTTGACCCAACTCCGCCCGCATCTGCTGCGACTATACAGCTCCTTTTCTGACACCGTCGGCCCCTCACCTGACATGGGTCTGGCGGAAATAGCCCTGATCCCCAAACCTGGGAAAGACCCGGACCTGTGCGCCTCCTACCGCCCCATCGCCCTCCTTAACACTGATCTTAAGATTTATACCAAGGTTTTGGCCAAACGTCTTGACCCACACATGCCGGGCCTGGTGAACCCGGACCAGGTGGGATTTATCCGAGACCGCCAGGGAGCTGACAATGTCCGCCGGCTGGCGCACTTGGTGGGAAAGGTGCACCATTGGAAAATACCGGCCTGTCTCCTCTCGCTGGACGCAGAAAAAGCCTTCGACCGGATCGATTGGACCTTCCTCCGGGCGGTCCTCAAGAGGCTAGGTCTTGGCCCTATTATGATCTCCAGGTGTATGGCCCCCTACCTAGGACCTCATGCCCGGATTCGGGTCAATGGCCAATTGACATCGCCACTTTCGGTCCACAGGGGTACGAGACAGGGGTGCCCACTGTCGCCGCTCTTGTTCGCCCTCGCTGTGGAGCCACTGGCGGAGCTGATTAGGCGTACCCCCGATATTCATGGTGTCCCCCATGGAGGGCGCATGAATAAGGTAGCGCTCTTCGCCGACGACCTGATTCTCACTCTTACGAACCCTCGGATCTCCTTCCCAGCGGTGCACGAAGCCCTCTCCCTGTTTGAACAAGCGTCCGGTCTTAAAATCAATCATGCCAAGTCTTGGGCGCTCAACCTTACCGTCCCTGACGAGGAGATCTCTTTCCTACAGGGGGTCACGCCCTATCGCTGGGCGGACAGCCATATTCAATACCTGGGCCTGGATCTCGCGCCCCACCTTGACTCGTGGTCCTCGAGGAATTGGGCCTCTTGCCGCAAGGAAGTCCTGGCTGACCTGCGGAACTGGAAACCCTTGATGGTCTCCTGGCTAGGGCGGCTCAACGCTGTCAAGATGTCCGTCCTTCCCCGCATTCTGTATGTTTTCCAGTGCCTTCCCACCCCGATTCCGATCCACTGCATCAGAAACCTACAACGCGACCTCACGTCCTTCATATGGGGGGGCAAAAAACCCCGGTTCTCGCAGAAAGTCCTGATGGAACCGAGAGACAGGGGCGGTCTTGCCTGCCCGAATCTCCTCCACTACTATTGGGCGTCACACCTCCGGTACGTGATCGAATGGGGTGCACGCGAAAGCGACAAGCACTGGTTCCACATGGACCGATCGGTCACGGGGCGCACCATATGGGACCTGCCTTGGCTACCGAGAGTGGCGCGCTCCAGAAGTGCATATCTTGCGGTCCCCACGAGGACGGTCCTTGAGGTATGGGACAGGGTGGCAGTGGCCAAGGGTCTCACTACGTTTCCCTCCCCGCATACTCCCATTGCGGGTAACCCACACTTCCCCCCAGCCGCCCGGACCCGAGCTTTTGAGAGCTGGACGCAAGGCGACTGCAGAGTTGCGGGAGACCTTTTTCTTGGCGGATCGCCTAAAACATGGCTAGACTGCAGAGAGGAATTTAGGCTCCCCCCCACCGCCCACTTACAGTACACACAGCTGCGTCACTGGACCTCGGGG
The DNA here is from genome assembly GCF_964263255.1 of Lissotriton vulgaris. Taxonomy (NCBI): domain Eukaryota; kingdom Metazoa; phylum Chordata; class Amphibia; order Caudata; family Salamandridae; genus Lissotriton; species Lissotriton vulgaris. The sequence continues at coordinate 271,092,476 of NC_141698.1, read as the reverse complement.
GAGGACATGTACCAAGCTGCTACTAGGCCATATACCCCCTTTGAGAAACTGGCACGGTCCCTCGGGGGGCTGAAACGGCTCATCTCCCAGATATACAACATCTTGCAACACCCCACCGCCCCACCTGCACATCTCTATCAGAAACAGTGGCAATCGGCGACGGGCGCTGACATCACGCCCTCTCAATGGACTCGGCTCTGGAACGACATCCCCAAAACCTACCGCAGCATCCCGCAAAGGGAAAACGCATACAAAATGCTGACGCAATGGTACTACACCCCCCTGCGACTCAGCAAAATGTTCCCCGCTTCCTCGCCGTTGTGCTGGAGGTGTGGCACTGCGACTGGCGACTTCATACACATCTGGTGGTCCTGCCCTGCCCTAGCTGTCTTTTGGAAGGAGGTCCTCAGTCACATCAAGAAGGTGTTGGGTTTCCCCCTCCCTGAAGAGATTTGCACACTCCTACTGGGCATCCGACCCCCCACACTTAGGGCCCTCACGCGCTGCGACTGGATCCTCACCCTTCACATGTTAGGTGCTGCCAAACAGCTCATTGCCCTATACTGGAAGCGGGCAGAGGCGCCGCCGATAGCATCCTGGTTCGTGCGCCTCTGGCAGGTCCTGACTATGGAACTACTCACAGCGCGGATACAATTCAGGGGGGTGCGCTTCAAGGCAGTGTGGGAACCCCTAGTGCGCCTCTTGTGCTCGGTTAGCTATGCCCGCCACATGCCTCCCAGACTCCGAGCTCTGCAATTATTCGAGGACGCCCTCATCCCTGCCGACCCCAGCAGACTAGACTTTTGACCGCTAACCCCAGCGCCGCTTTGTGCTTCGCACTCCTTGTATGTGGCCACTGGTGCGCCCCTTTACCTCCTCTTCATCTTGTCACTGCTAGCTCCTTTCCTGACTTTACTTCCTTCCTACTTGCCACTCTGGCCTCCACCCCTCTCTGGGGTAGTTAGGTCCCTGTTGGGCCTGTTGAAAATGTGACACCATTGCTGTTCCTCACATACGAGCCTACCCCACACAACGACGAATTGCCAGCTTATGTCTACCTCTGGCTATGCTTTCCTCTAAGCCACGCGGCCGGCCCCCCCCCCCCGGGGGTTGTAGGCAGGGCGCTGTGTTAACAACTCCATCTCCCCTGTCTGGTTCTACCTACTGGCTCTTCTATGCGCGGCCGGCTCCGGAAAGGGGTTGTAGGCTTATCGCTGTGTTCACAATAAAAACAGACTTGAACAAAAAAAAGTGTGTTCCATTGTGAACTCCATCTTCACAAACAAATATTCTTTGTGAATGAGTGAGATCTATGTTAGGTCACTGGGACCTCGCTTGAGGGCCTCTCATTGTTGGCGCTACCTGAGATATACCTTGTCCTAGTTGTTTTACCAACTTAGTAATTGGGCATTGCTTTATACAGTTTCACAATGGCAACAAACCTAGGCCTAGCCTATGATGAGGCAGAGATACAGTCAATCTTAGATGATAATCCAAGTATGTTGGACCATATGCCCAAACCACAAGACACGGGGGATGAAGGATGGTCCAAAATTCTCATTTTAAAAAAGAGTCACTCTCGCATCTGTATTCATGGCATTACGATGGCTGAATATTTGAGAGGTAATGGTGCCCCAACGGGCTTAATAGTCAACAATGCCCCAAGATTATTTTTATATGACAAAGACTTCATCAGAGACTGGTATCTAATTGCTTGGAAGTGTACACGAGACTGGCTAGTTTTAATTATCAAAACTGCCAAAAAAGCTGCTGATAAAATTATGATTGAGATCCAGATCCTAGAAGGCCAGATAAAAACAACGCTTTCATCCAAACTTTTTACAAAACAACAGGATGAGAACAACAAGGCCAACAAAGAATTTAAAGACTCTGGGCCCGATGTAGGTAAAACCCATTTACCGATTTTAAAATACCGATTTTTACCGAATCGGTATTTTGAAATCGGAAAATGATATGTAGGAAAAAAAATTCGGTAAAATACCGAATCAGTAACAATCGGTATCGTGTTTCGATACTTACCGAATCGGTATTCACCGATTCGGTAATTACCGAATCGGCGAATACCGAATCGGCAAATACCGAATCGGTAATTGCAATACACCCCCATGGGCCAAAAGGCCCATAGGAATGCATTGTAAATACCGAATCGGTAAATACCGAATCGGTAAATATGGAATCGGCGAGCAAGTAAAAGTGAAACTAATGACAATAGCCAATGAGGTGGAACCACCCTCCCCCACCCTAGCAGGGAGTGGCTACCCAGGCAGGTGCAACTCATTAGAACTTTCTGGAGAGGCAGCCTGAGCTGAGCATTCAGAGTGAGCAGCAGTGGTAGCACTATCCTGATCTGTGTGGAAATGGCAAGCAGCTCTGAGAGCCAGAAGGCTGAGCGCAGGCGCAAGGCCAAGTTCAGCAGCATGGAGCTGCAAGTTTTGGTGGAGGAGGTGGTGAGGGTCCACAGGCAGCTGTTTGGGAGGCTGTCCCTCACAGTCCCAGAGAGCACCAAGAGGAAGCTGTGGAGTGCAATCGGTGAGAGGGTGAACGCAGTTGGTGTCACCCCCAGGAGCCTGGACGACCTCAAGAAGAGGTTTTATGACATTCGCAGCCTCACCAAGAGGAAACTGGCCGAGCTGCACAAGCAGGCAGGACTAACAGGTGGAGGCAGGAACCCGGCGCCACCCCTCACTGACCTTGAGGAACTTGTGTCCACGACCATTGAGACCGAGAGTGTGGTGGGAGTTGGGGACCTGGACAGCTCATCCAGAGCTACAGCTAAAGGTAAGAAGCATGCGCAGCATGACACACCCTACCAGACACCTCCCCTTTAGCCCCAATGCACAGCCAAACCCCAGCCCAGTACTGCTAGCAACATACATGAGCAATGCATCATGGTAAATGTAGTCAGCTAATGTAGTAACAAATGCCAGTGCACATTCAAATGAAATGCACCTAAATACTGAATTAGAGTATTGAAAATGAGATGTGCAATGCTTTTATTGTAGTGACTGTAAGACATTTGCACTCAGTTCACAAATGCTTCTTTATACCTAGGGGCACCATCAGGCAGTGGAGCAGCAGCTACACAAGCTCCAGCTCCAGCACCATCAGACAGTGCGGTGGCAGGGCCAAGCAGCATTGTACCATCACATGAGGAGGAGGAGGAGAACAGCAGTGCCGTGGGCAAGGAGGATGCCACTGGACATACCCTCTCATTTCCCCACTACCCCCTACTGTCACTAACGCCCCCATTGCAGTTCTCACCGGAGAACTCACCCACACAGACCCACCCAGCACCTGCCACATCTCCTGCCAGGAGGATCATCGTTGCACCATTGAACATTATGGAGGGAGCAGCGGGTCAGGCTCCAGCACCAACCCCTGCAACACCTGTGGCACACCAGCCCACACAGCAGGGCAGCAGCAATCGGCGCAGGCCACGCACATCCAGCAGTGCTTTACCAGCACGGGAGGGCAGCGTATTCCAAGGGCTGGAGGGGAGTATGGTCCGGATCCAAAGGATGCAGGCCAAGTCAATCCTGGCTTGCCAGCGCCAATTGTGGGAGCACAACCTGCAGATGGGGGAGATGACAAAGGGATTTAAGAGTTTTGTTGATAGCAACAAGGAAATAGCAACTGGACTGGGGCGCATGACTACTGCCATAACCCAGCTGTGTAGTAAGATGGAGGAGCACGAGCACTGTAGGCGCAGGGATGCCCGCGTGCAAAACCAGGCAATCAACCGCCTTGCTGCAGCAACCGCCAGCTATGCCGCCGAGGGGCTAACATGGAGGACTGCCTCACCCAGAACACTGCAGAGGTGACCAGGGGCATGGCCCGCATCACCGCTGCCATGGAGGCACTAATTATATCAAACACGGTGGTGAATCCTGCCCTGGACGTGGGCGAGGTTGGGGACAGCAGCAGCCGCAGCAGCCGCAGCAGCCCGGCCAGCGCTGTATCTGAGCCGCGCCGGAGCACCAGGCGCTCCGCTGAGGCAGCCGGACACACAGAAGGGGGTGAGCCACATCCAAGTAGGTCAGCTAAGCGCAGCAAGAAGTAAGACTGCCAGGGTGGGTGAGGCAACCCGGACAATTTACATTCCCCACCTATTGTTTACTTATTTAATTTGTTGCACATCAGTGCAGTAACGTTGTGCCAACATTATTAAATTTATTTTTTCAACATCCATTGACCTGTCTGTGCATCTGTACTCACTCAGAAATAGTTTTCTGTTATCTCCTCACGTCTGTATCTGCCATCACTTGGCGTAGACACCCCAGCAGGTTGTGTTTGTGGCACAGCAACGTCGTCGTCATGGTCCTCGTAGTCTGACAACTCCACCTCAGTGCCCTTATTCACCGCAAGGTTGTGCAACATTGCACAGACAGCTATGATCTTGCAGCAGGTGATGGGGGTATACTGCCGTGCACCTCCACTCTTGTGCAAGCATCTGAACCTGCTTTTCCAGATGCCAAAGGTCCGTTCTACTACATTCCTTGTGCTTTTGTGGGCCCGGTTATACCTCCTTTGGCTGGGTGTAGAGGGGTTGAGGTAGGGGGGGAGTATGAATGAGCGGAGGGCATATGCACTGTCGCCTAGAAGGAAAAGGGGTAACATTACTCACATGCATACATGTACTTTAATTTGCTACTTTGTGTTATGGAGGTCTGATGATGTGTCTCACCTAGGAGGTATCCTTCACCAAATTCCCCAGCCGCCAGCCGTGCATAGATGCCGCTGTTTTGAAAAATGTACGAGTCGTGGGTACTCCCTGGGAATTTTGCTACCAGGTCTGTGCTGGTGCACTTAGCATTGCAGATCACCTGCACATTGATGGTGTGCGTAGACTTCCTATTGCGGTATATGTATTCTGTGTCAGCAGGGGGGCAAATCGGAATGTGCGTGCCATCAATGCAGCCGATGATTTGGGGGAAGCGTGCCATCTGGTAAAAGTCTGCTTTTGTTTGTGCCAGTTCCGCAAGGGTTGCAGGGAAAGATATGTACTGGTCCATCCTCTGTATCATGGCTTCAAGGAATTTGTTGAAAAACCTTGACAGGCTGCTCTGGGTCACCCCTCCTACCGCAGCGACTCCACTTTGATAGCTGCCAGACGCAAGCAGGAGTAGGCTGCATAGCACCTGCACGTGCGTTGGGATGGCGTGTGCCCTTGGGGTGGGGTGGTCCAACAGTGGTTTGAGGTCCCTGATGAGCTCCAGAATGGTGTCTGAGTCCAGCCTGTACCTCTGTAGGATCTCTGCCTCTGTGAGCATGAACCGGGTGATCCTCTGTCTGTAGACCTGTTCCTCTCTTTGCCATTCCCTCTCTCCTTCCTGCTGTAGCCGTAGCCGCCTTGCAATTACATAAAATGCCGCCATCCTGCAAGTTGCATTGCATTTTGGGTCTCTTTTTATAGGCTGCAGTTGGTTACCACCTGATTGGAATCCATGGTAAATACCGAATTTGAAATACCGATTTTGAGGCAAAATCGGTATTTCTGTGCTTTCCTACATCTCAATCAGAGTTTTGGCCTGTCCGAATCGGTAATTTACCGATTCGGTAACTCTACCGATTCGGTAGATAGTCCGAATCGGAATATTTACCGATTCGGTATATCTACCGAATCGGTACATGGTCCGAATCGGTATATTTACCGAATCGGTATGTTACCGATTCGTTCTTTTACCGATTCGGTGTATTTCCGAATCGGTTTAGTTCCGATTCGGTAACTATACCGATTCGGTATAAATACCGATTCGGACGGTTTTCTGCGTTCCGCATCTCGATGGCTGGATACCGATCGGTAAGGGCCGAAAATCGGTATTTTCGGCCGTTACTGATCGGTATTGGGCCACCTACATCGGGACCTCTGTCCTGTTCTCCAAACTAGTGTAAAAAAGACTTAGCTAAATTTTCGAAAGAAAAAATCTATCCCTACACAAGTGCAACATATACACCAGCACCATATAATAAAAATGGGAGAAGAGGTGGTTCAACTTACGGAACTTCTACATCAGAAGACCTCTCTAGTGACTCTGACTCTTCCAACCAGGGCCCTCACATGAATGCTAACCGTGGGAGAGGCAATAGAAGACAGAGAAGGGGTAACAACTTCAACCAAGGACAATTCAACCCTTGGTGGACCCCAAACCCATGGGCACCAGGCCAATTCCCTTTTGTACATCAATTAGGGCCGTATGGCCCAGCCTAATTTCAACAAGGACAAAATATGGCTCCTTTTTTAGGGTTTGGCCAAGGGAGACCCCGAGGCAGGAGACGAGCCACGCAGAATCAAGTACAGTGAAATCTGCCCCCACAGTCGATGGATCTGCGGAGTGGGAAGAAAGTTCCACAGGAACAGGCCAGCACGAGTACGAGCACGGAGAAGGGCTCGTAGTCAACCTGAGCTCACGAGCGGTGACCCCCACAGAGGAAAAACTGCTCAACCGTGGGCTTGGTTTTGTAGCGACCACTCCTGGAGATGCTTTTCAAACCCAGATAGAGATTTCCAAATTTTTCCGTAAAATACGGCTTCACTTCTTCTTTGAAAAGAACACGATGGAAGACAATACAGAGAACACTGCTAATGTACAGAATACAGGCTTGAAGAATGCATCCACGTTTCCACCTCTAAGTTCTACGGTCCCAGCGAAAGTCATAACTTTCGAAGAAGCAGTAACACACGACGTACAAAACCTGTTCAGAGAAAGACAGAAACCGTTTGTCAACATCACCAAAGTTGAACAGCAGGCACTACAAGAGCTATCAAAATACCCCCTTGTCACCATAAAACCAGCTGATAAGGGTGGAGCGATAGTCCTGCTTGACACTACAACTTACAGAGCAGAGTGTTCAAAACACTTAAGCGACAGTCGGTCTTACCGCCGTTTATCGGAAGATCCAACACCCAGATTGACAATTACGATTGGTCATCTGGTAGAAGAAGCCCTTTCAGAAGGATGGATAACCCCTAATGAAGGAAGCTATCTGCGCACAGCACATCCTACGATGCCATACTTTTATATCTTACCTAAGATACATAAGCAACAGAGACCCCCGCCGGGCCGGACGATAATATCTGGCATCGGCTCATTAATGGAACCCCTTTCATCCTTTGTGGATGTTTCACTGAGGCCGCTAGTACGGATCATGCCGTCTTACTTACAAGATACCAAAGACGTGCTTAGGCTCTTGCCAGAAATCGAATTTGATTCCAGATCAGACATACTGGTGTCCTTCGATGTGGAAACGCTTTACACCTCGATACTACAGGACGAGACCCTGGAGGTTATTGAACAGATTCAGAATGCGAGTGATCACGACTCCATCACACCAGTCTCTTTTATCATGGATCTTGCTTCCATAGCAATGAAAGAAAATGTCTTTCAATATGAGGATAACTACTATCTACAGACGTCAGGTACCAGCATGGGCAGCGTTTTTGCGTCGAGCCTGGCGAACCTCTACATGCACAAATTCGAACAGGACCATGCACTCAATATCACAAACCCGTACCTACCATCTGTACGGGTTTGGAAAAGATATATAGATGACATCTTAGTGGTATGGCGTGGCAGTGTGCATGACCTGATGGATTTCCACAGATGGTTGAACAATTGTAACAACTTTTTGAAGTTCACCATGGAGTATGACCACCACTCGTTGGCCTTCCTGGACTTATTAATAACTGTATATCCAGGAGGACTGAGATCTGAGTTATATAAGAAACCCATGGCTCGTAACTCGCTTCTAGAATATGGGAGATGCCATCCAAAATCCCTCCGGGACAATCTCCCATTTGGACAATTTTTACGTGTTCAACGAAACTGTTCAACTAAGGAGACCTTGAACAAGCATGCCAGGGACCTTGAAGAAAAGTTACTTGAAAGGAAATACCCTAAGAAACTGATTCGTACCTCAAAAAAGAGGGCTGCCAACAACAACCGGGAGGCCTTATTGGAACCGGCTCCCCCCAAAGAACAGAGTGACAGGATAACATGTGTGAACACATTTAGCACAAGATCTAATGCCATCCAACAGATCATCCACAAACATTGGAAGATCCTTAATACAGGCCGCGACAAGTTAGAACAACCGTTGTTTGCCTTCAAGAGAGGCACCAGCATTGGAGACCAGCTGGTCCACACAAGGCCGAGGATGGATAACATTCGTCAAATTGGGAACTCTGGGACATGCCTGCAGTGACAGGACATCACCCGTGTGGTAATTGTGCTGCATGTCCCCAAACAAAAAAATCCACCAGTATTGATATTGGAACAAGTAGAGCTTGGGAACAAAGGCGTTTCACGAACTGCAACAGCAGTAATTTAATATATTTAATCACCTGCCCCTGTTCCCTAAGATACATAGGAATGACAACTAGGAAAATAAGAACGAGGATCTCCGAACATAAAAGTACCACCCGCTGTAAAAAACAGGCAACTCGTCTCACCAACCACTTCCTAGAAGTCAACCACAAACCCACAGATTTTCAATGGACAGTACTGGAGCAACCTCAGATTCCTACTCATATTACAGATGTTTCCAAATACCTCTTCAGGATCGAACAGAAATGGGTATATAAACTCAATACAGACAAGGCTGGCCTGAATGAGGACATCCCTTGGATGTCCCTTTAATATCGTTCATATTGTAGAACTCCATGAATCAGATACAGCGCTTGCTTCTTCCAATCATTTGTACCTTACGATCTCTGATGAAAACACACTGTCATAGTTACTCACGATGTAACTACCTTTTGTCTCTGTTTCATTCCATTGATACCCATCATGCAACTATTTGTTGTCTCTGTTTCATCCCAACACAGCTAGCTTAATTGTACATACACGTGGGCGTTCATGAAACATAACTTACTGCTTTTCTCAGTTACCTACTCAGTTTGACACTTACACCCCATTTGTGGCACATGATTGTTGATCTGGTGTGCAATCCAAAATTCTGTTTTCCTGTATTAAAACATCAGCGATGCTGCAGATTCGGAATACCATTAATAACAAATGTCCCCTGTGAGTTAACTACATTTCCCGACATACCCCGTCGCCGAAATGTGATGTCATTGTCTGAGGCGTTCCACTATTACAATAGAGTCCTTCCAAGCCGAATGAAATTAATTTAAAACTATGTGGGAATCGCTTCAGGTTTTTCCTCCATGAAACTTCGGTGATGCTCCGCAATTGTAACACTAGTAATAACATTGTCCCGTGTGAGCAAACTACAAAACCTGTCGCCGAAATATATAGTCATTTTTCGGCCTTTTGCCATTAGCGGGGATTAACTGGAACTACATGTACCGGCGTGCTCAGCCGCGGGCTGATGACGTGTTTGCCGATCTCCCAAACAAACAAATAATGGTGTCTCACTTTTTTCCGACACCTCCCCAAGCAGCACAGACGGCTGCCGAGTGTACCGACGGGCAGGTAAGCCCATGAGTTGATGCTTGCTTGTACCGTCTGTAGTGGGTCGCGCTTTAGGTGCGCAGTAAGCATGAGCAGGAACTATGCTTTGGGAGCAAGTCGAGACCATCCGAGTGTACGTGGACTATAAACTGGGTACCTCAAAACTAGGGCCATATGCAACAAGAGAAAAGTCTTTCTAAATGGGCATATATCTTATGTGGGATCGCGCTCCTATTACCAGTCATTGAGAACGCGAACGGAACAGTTATGCTATTAAGCCAGCAAAGCCCATTTTGGTGTTTGATGATTGTACTACTACAGTTGTATAAGAAGGGTTGAACACCTCTGGTTATGAAATACAACAATAATTGCTATATATATAGTCTTTTACCCCTCTGCTCCAATTTTAGAGTGGTGATAGACTTAGTGCTAACGACACAAAATTGAACACAAGGTATCAGCCGCTAGAGAACTATGGGTTGGTTTGTTGTTTCTTAGTAAAAACAGTGACTGGTATATCTCAACTAGACTTATTGTAGCGCCCGCATGTCAGGCTCTCGCAGTGGTTTATTGGCTTTACATCTCATTTCCTCTACATTTTAGAGCGGTGCACTAACTTCCTGAGCTGTAGCCAGGCAAGGAGTGGCACATTCCTCTTACCCTATAGGTGAGCGAGAGGACTATGGTTGATTAGTGATTGGCAATTGACTTATTAGGAATGCCGAATCATGAGTCGTGAAAGTAAAATGACGTACACTAATCATGTAAATGTCGTTTTTATCTTTGTATGTGTCTTTTTATTTGTGTTGTCTGTGTCTTGATGACGCCTTCCCTGGACTTCCCCCACACACCTAGGAGGATCACCAGGGTTGATCAGGTGATATCTGTATCAAATACCTTTTTTTATCGCACGTTGAGCAGTAGCAAACACTATAGGTCCTGATGAAGCGGGTGATACTTAGTGATCTATAAACCGCAGAAACATGTCGACCACCATGATAAGCCAGTGACGATTAGGGTTATTCACTGGTTGTTTTGCACTGATTAGTTTTTTAACCTTGGAAGTGAACGGTACCAGAATAAAGTTCCTCAGCGTTCATTATCCAATTTTAATATAGAGCACCATTTTTTCTCTTTCCTTGTTTGATCTTCACTAACTCCTTCTTGCACTGCTCCTCAGTTATCAAGAAACATCCCCCTTACCGCGCACCACCCTTTCCTTGTTGAAGTGGCAACAACTCCACGTTTTGGGAAAGGTTTCAAATGATGACGGGGCTGTAAAGGACGATCAACTGATGGATATCTTTCCATCTAGTGCGATACTTTGTTGTGTGCTGTTCTAACAATTTGTTCAACACACAGTCAGTCACCCAGACACACTCCATATAAGACATACCTCTGTTGACCCACAGTTATTTTGTTGTTTAGTTATAATACATCGCTGTCATGTTGTCCGTTCGGATCAACACAGTCTTGTTGCATAAGTGTTTTTTGAATGCTTTCAGTGCTAGGAAGATTGCCATCAACTCCAGGAGGTTGATGTGCATTTTTTTCTGTTGCATAGTCCATAGTCCCTGAACTGTGTAATACAAGACATGAGCTCCCCAGCCTTGCAGGGATGCGTCCGCTGTCATCACTGTTTGTGGGACGGGCTTTTAGAACAGTCGTCCTTTGCAAAGGTTTTGTGGATTCCACCAATGCAGAGAGTTGTATGGTCGACTGGTCACCAACACTAGGTCTTTTAATTGCCCTTGAGCCTGGTTCCACTGCCTTGCTCGGCACTCTTGAAGCGGACTCATGTGTAACCTGGCATGAGGGACTATGAATATGCACGAGGCCATCATGCCTATGAGTTGCATAAACACTTGAGCTGGTAATGAGTGTTGGGGTTTGAACCTTTGGATTAAGGTTTGCATTCCGTTTATTCGTGCTGCGTTGGGATATGCCTTTGCTGCTAGTGTATTTATTGTTGCTCCCAGGTACTGTTGTACGTGGGAGGGTTGCAGGTGGGACTTTGGGTAGTTTAGTGAAAAGCCCAGGCTGTTCAGGAGATGAATGGTCTTTGACATGTGGCTGGCACATTGCTGGGCTGATGGCGCGTGTATTAGCCAATCGTCCAGATATGGGTACACATGAATGTGTTGTCTCCTGAGATGTGCCGCCACTGTTGCCAGGCATTTGGTGAACACCCGTGGAGCTGTTGTTACACCGAATGGTAGGACTTTGAACTGGTAGTGTTGTCCTTGAATTGTAAACCTGAGATACTTTCTCTGAGCAGGGTGTATTGGTATATGAAAGTATGCGTCCTTGAGGTCTAGAGTTGCTAGAAAGTCTCCCTGTTGAAGAAGCGGTAAGACTTGTTGGAGAGTGAGCATATGAAAATGCTCTGACAGAATGTACATGTTGAGGGGCCTGAGGTCTAATATTGGTCTGAGCGAACCGTCCTTTTTCAGAATGAGGAAGTATAGTGAGTATACTCCTGTTCCCTGCTGTTGTAGTGGGACTGGTTCTCTGGCCCCCTTTTGTAGCATACTGATGACCTCTTGCAGCAGTAATGTTATATGTTCCTGCGACATAGGACGGTGTACGGGTGGTATGTTGGGTGGTGTTGACGTGAGTTCTAGGCAATAGCCATGTTGGATAATTTGCCTTACCCACCTGTCTGTAGTGATGTTTAACCAGACTGGCAGGAATTGTTGTAGTCTTCCCCCGACCGGTGTTATATGGTCTGGGGGTAGTGCCAAGAAGTCACTGTTTGGTGTTAGTGGAGGATCTATTAGCATTGCCTCCACGACCACTGCCCTTTGTGTTATTTCCTCTGTATCCACCCCTGTGTCTGTTTTTATTGTATGTGGATTGCATATTTGTTTTGTAAGTAGAGGATTGCTGCGATGTGTTACCTCGTGCCATTCCTCTATAACTGGAGCGACGAAAGGAGCCTCTGTGTTGTTGGAACTGAAGGGCTCCCATGGACTTTGCTGTTTCGTTGTCCTTTTTCATTTTGTCCAGAATTGAGTCAACTGCTGGAACAAACAAAAAATCTGGATTCATAGGCTGGTTAAGAATTGTGGTCTGTACTTCGTTTTTAAATCCAGATATGCGAAGCTATGCGTGCCTTCTAAGCAGCACGCTTGTGTTAATGGATCTTGCAGCTGTATCTGCCGCGTCTAGAGCACACTTAATGGAGGCACTGGTGATGAGCTTTCCCTCCTGTATAAGTTCATCTGCCTGCTCATTGAAAGGCTCGGTTAAATGTTGGAGAAGTCCTTCCAAAGAATCATAGTATGCCCTGTCATACCTGGCCAGCAAGGCCTGTGTATTGGCTATTCTCCATGAGTTTGCTGCTTGCGCTGCTACTCTTTTGCCTGATGCTTCGTAAATCTTAGACTCCTTGTCAGGAGGAGGAGCCTCACCAGTTCTTTGTGAATTTGCACGCTTTAGTGCGTTGGACACTACCAATAAGTCTAGAGGCAGTTGTCCGCTGATGTATGTAGGGTCTACTGGTGCAGCCCTATACTTCTTCTATATTCTAGGGTTGATGACACGTGCCCTAGCAGTGTCTTTGAAAATGTCATGTGCGTGCTTTAGGACGCCCTTTAACATGGGGAGTGTTTTTACACTTCTTTCTGATGTTGCCGGTGTGTCAAATAGAAAGTCCTCTTCTATAGCATCAGAATGCATATCTACATTATGGTAGGTTGCAGCTCTGTCTATTAATGAGATAAAAGCTACTGTGTCCTCTGTGGGTGATGGTTCAGCTGGGTATTCAGTAGGGTCTGTAATGGGTAGAGCCCCCTCATTGTCTGGCTCACCTCCATCCCCCCATGGTTGTGTATTAGGGTCTATATATGGGTTTTGTATATCTCCAAAACCCCCTGCTGCATCCTGATCTTCATCTAGGTTGTAGTCAGAGCGTGCAGGTGAGTGTTGCATGTATGGAGTAGCAGGCACAGCTGGAGAGATAGGTTGGAAAAGAATAGGAGAGGTAGAACAGTCTCTTTTCTTTTTGAGGGGAAGTTTTGAAAAGCCTTCACTTGGCACTGGTCTTTTCTTCCTTGTATAAACAGTCACTTTCCCAGTATTTGGGTCAATATATAGTCTTGACTGATCTTCTGTGGATGGGTCTGGATGGATGATTTCCTCTTCCACAGTTTTTTGCTTTGGCACCGTATGTTTTGGTCTGTTCTTTTTCGGTTCAATACCTTTACTCGGTTCGACCGCTTTTGGTGCCTGTATTGGTTTTTGAGGTTTGCCGACAGGTTTAGTCGGTCCGACGTCTTTTACTGGCTTCACCACTGTTTTCGGACCGAGCGGTTTGGTCGGTTCGATAACTTGTTTACGGTTTAGAGTTGCGTCTTGAGTTGGCTATTTTGGCTCGACGCCCCTTTTCGGATCGATGGACTTTGGCTCGACCGATCTGGTGTGGTCTATTTTTGGTTTCTGTTTCAGTTCGATGACCGCCTTGGGCGTAGGCCTTTTTTGTTCGTCGATGCCGTTTTTTCCTTTTTCGACCGTTGAACCCGATTTGCTCGAGTCGACTTGCTTTGTCTTTGAGGTCCATTCGACGGCCTTTGGCTTTCGAAGTCGATTCGACGGCCTTTGGCTTGGAGGTCGATTCGACGGCCTTTGGCTTTGATATCGAATCAACGGCCTTTGGCTTCGAAGTGTTGATGGAATGGTAGCCTTCGGCTCGACGCCCTTTGGTTTTAGCACCTTTGGTTTGACGACGTTCGGTCCGAAGACTGTCGGGTCGACGAGTTTTGGTTTCGATGGGCCTGGCCTTGGGAAACATGTCTCAGATGGCTCTTTTTGTATGTTCTTAGCCGGGCGGTATGGCGGGGCTGTAGAGCCAGTATATTGGTCTTGGCTAAGGCCAGTTGGCGATGCCTCGACGTGAGTCTCTGATATTGGTGTAGTGTCTATATGGAGCGGTGTACTCACGGTTCGCTTCTCGTCGCCATCGGAGTCTTCTTCCACAGCTACGATATCTTGGTCGTATTCTTCGACCTCGACGATTTCTTCGTCGTCGATGTAATAGTCAGAGTCGTGCTCGGAGAAGTGCTCTTCTTCTTGATCCGAGTCTTCGGCGTCAAGCACTTCTTCTTCGTCGTCGAAGATATTCTCGGGCTCTGGTGCCGACCTCTGCATTTCTTGCCTTTGCGCCCGTCGATTCCAAACAGTCTTTTTGGATCGGAACTGGGCACAAGCTAGGCAACTGTCTTCATTGTGATCTGGAGACAAGCATTTGTTGCACACTGGATGTTTATCGGTGTGCGGGAACTTCGAGTTGCACTGCGGGCAGTACTTGAATGGACTTCGTTCCATCGACCGTCAGTCCACGTGGCGTCGAGAAGGCCTAACGGCCCGATTCGACGACCGGAGTGCAAGTAAAGTTAAAGGATGTTATTGGTACCGATCGCAAACAATACTGACGAAACCGAAGGCCTTTTGGCCTTTTGAAAAGTTTTCCGAACTTGGAGTGCTTGAAAGTGCATCCGAACCCAATGGCGGAAAAAAACAATCTGAGCATGGAGAGGATGCCCATGCGCACTGTAGTCCAAGGGAGGAGCCACCTATCTCGTGATACTTCGAAGACTCTTCCAGGACAACAATGTGCAATCATCCGGACCCAACACCAGGCGGCGATATATGCACAGATATGCACAGATATGAATTCAGCAGCCCACATGCCTCGAACCTAACATTACAAAAGGAACACAGCAAAGAACAATGGCTGCTGAGATTGAAAACCACAGATTAAGGCATGCAATTAAGCTTCAATGGCCAAGCCATGATGGTCAGCCACCAAGCTTATGCTGTACTACCAACAGATAGTAAAGAAATACAGACATGCAATACAGAATATATAATAGGCCCCAGTGCCTAAAGAATCCTCTGCAAGTGGGTAGAACCCCCAACACTACCTTCAAGCCACCTGAGTGACGCTCCCATCCACAAGACACAGTCATGTTTCTTGGTCTGGCTCACCTGCATTCACCAACTTCCTGTACTTCATTCTTTTTCTTTTCCAAACTCTATGTGTCTTGTTCCTGTTGCTTATTGTTTCAGAATCCATCCAAACCAAAGTTATTAAGGATTTTCTTTGAGATTGCACGTAACATTTGTTGAAAGTAATTTGTGGTATTATTTTGATGGGCTGTTGTGTTGAGAAAACATCTAAAGTTTTGGAAGGGTGCTAGAAAGCCGGCAATCGATATGGCCGCACTCTAGTGTGGCTCCTGCAGTCAAGCTCAATAATCACCAGAAATCATGTGGTATGGGACCAACATTCGCTGCAGACTTGGCCCAACTGAGTTTGAACATCATGACGGACCTGGAGCGAGCTCCCTGGATGAGAATGTGAGGCCGGGGACGTATATAATGGAGGTGCGGCCGATGATCTCTTGTGGCCTGTCCTGAAGGGTAGTGCACAGCAGAGTGGAGCTGAGTGCCTCTGGGCAGGAAAACAAAGCCTTCCTTCAGGCCAATGGCTAGCGGGCACATATCGAAGGTGCGGCAATCCGGGCTAGTGTCGGGGCAGCAGAAACTGCCTTTTTGGGTGTGAGGGGACGGTGCTGCGCATTCACTAGACGGAGCGGAGCAGTTGGTCTAAGCCTGCGGCCTTGATGCGGAGCTCATGTGGACCATGCAGCAGCCCTGAAACCAACCTCCCCCCCAACTGAGAACAGCTTAAGGCTGCTGTATCACCGCCCCCTCCCAGATGCCCTGAAACTGAGTGCCTGAGTCTGCTTGTGACCCTCCAGCTGGATGTCTGGAGAGGAAGGTTGGTCCTGCAGCACTACCATGAAGCCATGGATGCCATTGTTGTAGCTTCGCCAATGAGCCTGAGGGGCTGATGACTGGCCTTCCTGCATTGGACACTGTATTGCTGGAGCCCTTCACCCATGCAGGCTATACCACTACTTTGGGACCTGAGTGCTGGCACAGAGTACTAATCCCGACTGGAGTACATTGCAAGGGACCCCCCCCCCCCTTGCACTACACACCAGAATCTGCATGTGCCCCCTCCATCAGCCACCTTGTCTGGGAAGGTGGCGCCCACACCTCTCACAGATGTGGGGGTGGCTGCTGGAAGGAAGATAGGGGTGAACAACCACCACTGCGCTTTTCACCCCCGTGGACCTCTTGTTGCGGTGGTGCTGCTGACATCCTGGGCAACCTACACAACATGACTGCACAGCTTTGCAACTTGGATGCACAGTGCCTATACCAGGACTGCGTTGCTACCATGGGGAAATCAGATCACAAGCAGTCGAATATGTACTTTCAGTCCAAAAGTGGATCCCAGGTACCACACCAAAAGCCACAGAACTGAGCTGAACATACCACTTTGGATGGCTTCAGGACATCTGTCCGGATCTCAAACCACTGCTACACACTATGCAGTAAAGCCTGCCATCTATTGACACTAAACTAGATGAACTCACCCTAAGAATGGACCCAGTGGCTCAATGGATAGACAAACAAGATTTGTGTGTCACAAAAGTGGAACAACACTTCTCAGATGTCAAGAATGAAGTACGAAAAAAGATGCGCAGACTGGGTGGTTTAAAAAAGGCCCAGGTGTCACTTAAGGCGAAATCTGAGGACTTGAAAGCCAGGTCACAGAGAAATAATGTGTGCCTTCTTGTCATACCAGAAACATCGAACACCGGGAAGTTGAAAACCTTTGTGGAGGACATCCTCCAGGCCATTTTCGGTGTGGACCAGTTTATGCGCCTTTAGGAGTAGAGAGAGTGCACTGCTCACTGGCCTCATGTCCCTCACTGGGGGCTCACGCCCTACGTATCATCGAAGGCTTCAAGAACCTTCGCAACCGGGACACAATCCTCAGACCCTCGCGTGAAAAAGGGTCCAAAGATCATGAGGGGAATAGCATCAAATTCTTCCCCGACTTCACACTGGTAGTGCAAGAGGCAAGGCAGAAGTTGTTGCCAGTGAAAAAAATGCTTCAGTAGCCCGGTATATAATATGCAATGCTATATCCAGCTACACTCAGGTTCTCACTGGACGGCAAGCAACACATTCTTCAAGACCCCAAGAAAGCCAGGAGGCTCCTAAGAAAAGGCAGTGCCCGCGGAAAGTGCCCAATACCTGACCCTGAAACATCAGGGAGGTCCTTACAGCATAGCGACACCAACTAATACAACGCCACAACCCCATTGATGATGCAGCATTCGCTCATTTTCACAGTCATCATATACAGCACATCTGGGCTAACTCTGCTGCCACAGAGGATACTCACTGGTAACCTAGTCACTCCACTAGGTGCTCCCAAAACTCTTTTAGGTATTTCTGATAGTTTCTTTGCAGATTAGTTATCGTTTTTGTTTTGTTTTCAGTTTACTTATGTTTGCCGACTGGGGAAGGTCTTTGGCCTGATTGGGATACAGATGTGGGAGGAAGAAGGGGAAAGGGACATTTTATACGATGGACCAACACTGCCAGAAGCATAATCCCTGTTACACAGCAACCCATAGCACCTAAATTAGGAGTCAGACACATGTGCACTCAAAGTATCCTTTCACCAACTCACAAAGTGCAAGGAGAACAGCGGTAGCGACATACTGTTTCTAACTTGGAAGGTCCGGGGTCTCAGTAACCCGCAGAAAATAAGACACGTTCTATCACACCTAGACTGTCAGAAAATTGACATTGCCTATCTTCAGGAAATGCACTTGACCCTAGACACTGAGAAAAGAGTGGCAGACAAACAGGCAGCTCCCATATACACATTGTCTAACTTTTCTTACACCCGGTGCGTCTTGGTCTTAATTAGGAAAGGGGTTCCTTTCCAGCCCATATATGCATGTTCTGATGATCAAAGCCGCTATGTGATTGTGCAAGGCACACTACATGGTACCTAAATAACTACACCGAACATATATGGCCCAAACACAGATGACCAGCTTTCTATACGGCTATGTGGCATAAACTACTCATACGACCGACACGTGCCAATCTGTGGGGGGGGCTCAACACATGCATAACACCACACAATTCTGATGAACCTCCATGCACTGGCAGCGTGAACAGGCTTCTCAAGCAATACTATCTGGGCTGTAGGAACATATCATGCTAGACTTGTGGAGGACGAAATTTCCCACCAAGTGAGATGGTACATTCATGTTCTTGGTCCGTAACACAGGGTCTCATCTGGATACTGGCTGACAACTCGAGATATAATTGATTGGACACAAGCCATTGCATATCTTCCCAGAACACTATTAGACCATGCCCCGATATTGCTCATGATAGTGATCCCCACCCATGCACCCACTCAATTTCAGCAGAGGTCCCGAACAACGGCGGTGACTGAACATGCATTTCGGAACAAAATAAAGTCCAGCATAATAGCGTACTTTGCAGACAGCAAGGGTTCTGTTGACACGGCGGGTACTCATTGAGAAGCAGTCAAAGTCACCATTAGAGGCATATGCATTAATAAACAAGAAGGCATCCTCAAAGCACTATGCACGCAACTGCGTAATCCGAGGCAGCAAATACAAATGTTGAAACCTCAGTAGGAAACCTGCCCAGCTACTATATTTCAGCTGGTCACTGATTACAATGCCACAGCTGACCTAGAGGTAAAACACATGTCTAAACACACAGTGGTGAGGGAGTATGGAGTGGTGGAAGACCGGGTCAGATTCTGCCATGTAAGTTAAAGACAACCTGGGCGCTCACGATCGTCCATAAAATCACTTCCCCCAATGGTACAGCGCATTATAACACCAAGAACTGCAGCCACCATAGACTATTACACTAACATATTTCAGACACACAGCATGGCCTCTGATATAGGGTTGAGCAACTATCTAAATATAATCGTGCAGGCCTGACTTTCACTGGGTCAAAGGGAATTTCCAGCACAGCCCATCACAGTAGACGAGATCAAAGAGGCCATCTCGGATCTCCAGAAGAGCAAAGCTCTGGGACTAAACAATGCAACAAGTTAATTCTATAAAGAATTAACTCCCCTCCTGGCACCAAACTTGCTTGTGCAATACAAAGAGGCCCAAAACACCAAACTGCTACCCCTACATTACACGTAGCACTTATAATTACCCTTCTTAAGCCAGAAAAATCACCAGAACACTAGTCCTACAGGCCTCTATCACTCATTAACTTAGATGTCAAGATTGTAGTGAAGCTTCTCGCTAACAGATTAATGCCTCTTCTACCTAATTTAATTTTGCCAGACCAATCGGGATTTGTGCTGACGAGGTCCACAACTTATAATCTACATTCCATCTTCACACTACTCCACCAACTCAACCCCCAACTGGACACTGCAGCGGTGTTATTGGACGCCTACAAAGCCTTTGATTCTATAGAGTGGGGCTACTTGTTTGTGATTCTGCAATGTATGGGTATGCCTTTAACTTTCACACAATGTATCAAACTACTGTACACTGGTTCAACAGCCTAGATACGAATAAATGGGTATACCTCCAAACCTGGTGTACTCTGCAGGGGGACAAGGCAGGGTTGTCACCTCTACCCCCTGCTATTCGCTATGGCACTAGAACCCTTTGCCTGCACTATACAACCCTGACATGCCATGTCGGCTCTGTGATTGAAACAGAGGCCACTCAACATGACGGCACTGTGTGGTACGTTAATACCCCTAAAGCCCATCCTGCACCATTGATCTGGGAAAACATCACATTTGGCAGACATTCAGTCCCTACATTAACTGTAGGGACTCTGGTCTTTCAGCTAACACCAACTACCGAGCTTTGCGATTTGGAGTACCCATTAAAATGGAGTACCGGTCCGGTGAAATACCACGGGATGTGGGTATACAGTGACCCAGACAAGATTGTACACAGCATCTATGGCCCTGCTCTAGCAAACCTTGAGGACAAGGTAAGGAGATGGTCAAAACTGTCTTTGTTTATGGCTGGCAGATAGAATAACCATCTTGAAAATGGTTATACTGCTCAAGTTTCTGTACTTATTTGTAAACATTCCCATAGTGCTACCACAGTATTTCTTTGAGACACTGCGAACACACCTAACCACCACTGCATGGGTGGGTAAGCACCTAGGTTACGATGGGCTAGGCTTATCAAATATTCGGGGTTCTCGGTGGTGTCATACAATGATGATACCCAAATACTGGTATCAATATCCAACAATCCTGAAGCTGCTGCCTCACGTTTCAGCTCCTCTATGTCTCCAATAGGCAGCTGGATGAAGTTAAATTGTATAAATCTTAACTCCAGGGAAATGGAGGTCCTTCTCCTGGGCACAGATACTTAATTTTGGTCACCAAGCTAGTTGCATCCCTTAATAGGGGCACTTCCCTCGCCAGTACGGAAAGTGAAGAACCTGGGGATTGTCTTCGACAATAAACTTAACCATGAAGATCCGGTTAATGCCCTGGCATCATCAGTTTTCTTCACTTTAAGAATAATCAGGAAAATTTGCACCTCCATATCCTCAGACCTTCTGAAAGGGTGGTTACCACTCGTGTCCTATCCAAACTGGACTATGGGAACGCCTTATTTATCGACATCCAGAAAAGATATCTTCATAAACTTCAGATGCTACAGAATGCATCAGCTCGACTCTTGTCAGGAATCTCAAAATATCAGTCTGTGTCTCAGGCCCCGATTCAGCTACACTGTCTTCCAATGGAAAACAGGATAGAATTTAAGGCTCTCTGCATAGCTTTTAAGGTACGGCATAATATCGGCCCAGGTTATCTCCAAGACAAATTTATTTGGTATGTTCCATCCAGACAACCTAGATCCTCTGAAGCCAAGTGTTTAGTGCTACAGAGGACCAAACAAGCATCAGGGGGTGGGGTGGGGGGGGGGGGGTCAGAAGGTTCCTATTGAAGACAGAAAAGCTATGGAACTCTCTCCCCATGGATATGAAGAACTGTTCAGACCTTCTGTCCTTCAGGAGATCTCTTAAGACCTGGCTATTTAATCATAAGAGGAGCATCATTTTATGGTACCCGTCTATGTCAGTAGCAGGACCAAGACGCCCCGGGCATTCGAGTGCTACATACAATAAAAATTAAATAAAATCATCTTCCCTATAGACAAGGAGGCTTCAGTGCTCCTGACTTGGAAATGTATTATCTATGTGCTCAAGCCCAATTTTCCCTTCACTGGTATACCCCACACGCATACATCCCACACGTTGCAGTGGAAGCAGATAGTGTAAGCCGAAAACCGCTAAATACAATTTTGACACATCGTGGTGTTGGTGGCGGTGAGGGTCCACAAGGTGCACTGCATGGTACGTGCATGGCAGAAACTAATGGCACAGGCATTTCGAACGCTGCTCTATTCCCCAGAACTCCCAGTGAGGTACCATCCCTCATATCAGCAACCCATGAGGAAATAACCTGAGAGATCCTAAATAAAGTAGAATTTGCGCTATACTAAAGACAATTACCCTGGAGGGAGTTGGGGGGGATGAGTACATTAAATTAGAAGCTATCCGGCACCCGCAATTTCACACACTACTGCTCACCTTTACATGCTATTGTGTTCGTGCTGCGGTTCGTGCTCCATTCCCCCAATTCCCGTAAGAGCCCCCCACACTACCTGCTCTGCGCGTACTATTGACTGCTCCTTTGTGGAGATGGACCCCCATCAGGGCACACTGGTGTAGGGTTCTCCCTCTCGTCCACGGGTCCAGGGACCAACAAAAGAGAGATTGGCACTGGAGTTGAAGTAAAATAAACCAGGTTCATTAGTCACTCATGAGTGGGACAGCATCCGAACAACACCCTCGAGTGATGTGGGAGGAAGTACACATAATGCAAAACCCATTGTCCTTATATACTGTTTGTTGCAATGCAATCTCATGGGAAGGAAAACTGGAGGGAACGGGTTTAAGCACGGAAATAGCTATAGACAAACAAGAACAAAGGCTGACCAGATGGTAAGGAGATGAGGACGGGGTGTAAGGAATGTTTATGGCGGCAATAAGCTATCGATCGATAACATCTGAGACCAGGTGCACCAGCAGCTGCAACCCCCCAGCATATACACCAGATTGGCCATGTCAGAGAGGTCAGCTAAAGTTAGAGGACACAGGCGGCGTGAAAGTCGAACAGCAGATTGTAAAATTAACACGACAGAACCAAATTGAACGCGAAGTCAAAATGGCTGCCACGTTTTGAAGCACTATATTTCTGCATCCTGTATGCCCCCTCTGTTTCATTCACCGGAATACTTATATATAGACCGCCTGGTTCTAGAGCCAGTTTCTGTGTAGATCTACTCAGAATCTTAGAACCCTATTTCGGAAAATCTTGTCTTTCTATTTTGGGCGATTTCAATTTCCATCTTGATGAATTGGGTTCAAAGGACACCTCAACACTAATTGAGTCACTGGAAGCCTGTGACCTCGTTTAAATGGTGAACAACCCTACACATAAGGCTGGCCATATTCTGGACAGGGTATTTTCCAGTGACTCGAGATTATCTACTGGGCTCCCCTTGCCGTTGGTCTGGTCAGACCATCTTGCAGTGCCACTAGAACTTGCTCTCCCTGCCTCTGCATCGGCTTACCAGGTTGCCACCACATATGCTCTCAGGAGAAATTATAAAAACATCACCGACAAAGCTCTTGCCTCTTACGTTAGGGCCACAGAGCTCCTCTCCTCAAGGGAGGCCGGTGAGGCAGCTCAAGAACTTGCTGACTCCATCGCTACTGCAGTTGAAAAGCTTGCCCCCGCCTCTCTCTGCTATGTGGCGCGGCAGAAGCCCACAGCTCCCTGGTTCTCTGAACATCTTAGACTCTTGAGGCAGAGTTGTAGGAGTAAAGAGAGAAGTTGTCGGAAATCTTGGGACACAAGTCCGCTTTGCGGGAATATAAACAGAGAGTGATCATGGAAAAGCAGGAGTACTTCTCCAATCTTACAAGTTCTCTAACTTCATCTAGTGAACTTTTCAAAATCGCTAACTCCCTTTGCTCTTTCCAACTTCCAGATCCAGTGGTGAGATCACAAGATCTCTGCAACAACATCTCGGATTTCTTTATAGTAAAATTGTGGATATCTACATCTCCTTAGAAGCTCAACGTAATTCCTTGGATGATGATGTTCCTCTCACCATTTCCAATCTTGAAACTGTGGTTGGAGGCCCTCCCAAATCCTTTACCCATTTGCCAGCACTCACACTGGAAGGTCTTAATCTCCTGCTAGACAGGACCAAATCCTCCTCCCCATTGGATCCTATACCGCTGAAAAAGCTAAAGGAATGTAGAATTAGCATTCTTCCGCCTCTGCTTGAAATTATGAACGGGGCTATTGACCAGGGTTCCTTTCCGCCGGTCTGGAAGAAGGCTACAGTGAAACCTCTCCTCAAAAAACCGTCTCTGGACCCGGACCTTCTCAAGAATTTCAGACCTATTTCTCTACTTCCAGCTCCGGCAAAGATGTTAGAAGCGCACCTGAATACACATCTCTCCACCTTTCTGGATTCTAGTGAGTATCTTGATAGCTCGCAGCACGGATTCAGAAAACACCACAGCACTGAATCCGCACTCACTGTCGTGGTGGATAACATTCGCCGCAAGGTTGACCTCGGCCAAACTACAGTGCTGGTCCTATTAGACCTCACGGCTGCGTTCGATACTCTGTCTCCCGCCACTTTAACATCTCGGCTTAGGGAGGCAGGGGTTACTGGACCAGCCTGGAGCCTTCTCAACTCCTTTCTCCATGACAGAGAACAGAGAGTCATGCTCGGAGATTTCCTCTCCCCTGCCAAGTCATTGCAATGTGGGGTGCCACAGGGGTCGGCCCTTAGCCCGACCCTATTTAACATCTACGTGGCCCCCCCTTGCTAGATTAGTAAGATTGCAGGGGATGGAGGTGGTGTCTTACGCCGACGACACCCAGATCATGGTGTCGCTGGCCCACTCTGTCAATACATCCGCATTCAGCTTTAGGTCATGCATGCAACACGTGGCAGAGTGGATGATCCTAAACTCCCTAAAGCTGAATGGCGACAAGACAGAGGTCTTGGTCTTCGGTAAAGACCAACACGCTTGGTCGAGTGATTGGTGGCCTTCATCTCTTGGCACCTGCCCCACTCCCTCTCAATCGGCCAGAAATCTCGGCGTCATCTTTGACACTTCACTCGCCATGACTCTCCAAGTGAATAGGACCGTGGCCACATGCTGGGGTGTTATCAAGATCTTAAAAAGAATACTCCACTATCTCACCTTCCAGGCGCGCAAGCAGATTGCGATTGCTCTTGTTGGCTCCAGGCTTGATTATTGTAACTCTCTCTATGTGGAGTCCAACAAGGGACTCATTCATCGACTGCAGACAGTACAGAACGCCGCAGCGCGCTTTGTTCTGGCCCTTCCTATAGCATCTTCTGCCACTACTGCTAGGAGAAATCTCCACTGGCTCCCCATTCAACTCAGAATCTCCTTTAAGCTCCTATGTCTTACATTTAGAACACTTGCGGCTGGTCCGGCGGATGCCCTTGGTGCTCTGCTTACCCGCTATGCACCTACTAGATGCCTACGATCGGCCGGGCTACACCAATTGGTAGTGCCTCGTGCTAGGAGGTCCAGATGGGGAGCGAGAGCTTTTTTTGTTGCCGCCCCTCAGCTCTGGAACTCCCTCCCGGTGGAGATTAAAACTCTACCCTCCATCGATCTGTTTAAAAAGGCCCTCAAAACCTGGTGCTTCATCAGAGCTTATCAATGAGATACTGTTGCATGACCTGGCTAGTTCTTTTTTGGTATAGGCGCCTTGATGCCCATTGGGCTAAGTTTGCGCGTTACAAGATCCAATTCATTCATTCACTTATGCTAATGTAAAATTTACACTTTTCCACACCTTCACATCAGAAACTGATAACCTTGCTATACAACAGCATTCAGAGAGCCAAAGAATGACTGAGAAAGCACTGAATAGATGAAACCAGGCACTAAATCCTCCACTAACGCAAGTAGAATGGGTTTTTGCTGTACACAAACAGGTATGCTATCCCTTAACAGTAACCTGCACATTATACACTTTAAGAATTTAGCTCAGCTCTACCATACCCCGGCCAGACTGTACAGGCATGGACAGATGGAAGACTTGCATTGTGTGAGATGCGAGGTTGGAGGTTGACTTTGTCCACCAGGCTTGGCTGTGACGCCCAGTCTTCCGGTACTGGACGCAAATAACAGACATACTATTAGGTATGTCAATGTAACAGATAGATCAGAAACATCAAATATGCCTCCAGGGCTTCGTCAAAAATGTCTCACCTGCGGTGTGGAGATTAGCAGCAGTGGCGCTACTGCTGGCAAAACGGAGAGTAGCAATATGCGGGGGTAAGCGCAGAACACTGACAGAACAACAGTGGCCGCGGATCTTGTCTACAGCAAATACCAACTTGGAATATACACAGAGGAACTGCTGGTGACATCCCGCCCTAAGCGCATATGGGCTCCTTAACAACACCACAGATCCTGACAGACGATGTGGAGGTTTCAGAGTGACTGTGACCATCCTCATGCCAGTCATAGGGTTCAATGCATGCATATACTAACCAACTCCTCTATCTGTGCGTGATCGCTTTCTGCTCAGCTGTGTTTCATATGCTGGTATGGATCTTTTGCTTTTACTTGTATAATTTATTTGGGGTGTATTGAATCTCAACTGATAAAAGTTTCATTTAAAAAAAACTCTACAGTAGTGAAATGTGTGTGCTTACCATGTTTTATATTTTTCCATAATCTGTTACAGGTTGTTGCTGATTAAAACAGCAAAAATTCAGGAATTAAATATCTACCAGATGCATAACTTTAAGAAGTTTGATTTTCTTTGGGCACAATAATCTGACATACACCTTTGAATACACATAGCCGGAACATGTTTAATAATGTAGAATTAAACATGGGAAACACCAAATCTGATAAATTATGTACATTTGTGTCACACAACCACAATATTACAGTCCACCTAAAAACTCGAAATACAAATTTGATGTTTTAAATTGGATCAGAGCAAGTTATTTACCTTTATTCAGCGGTGGCAGTATTACCTCTAAAATTTGATTAGTAAATGTAGGCAAAAGAACACACAATCCTCACAAACTGCACACAGTCACAAGATACAAGCAGCACACACCTGAAGACAGCACACACCTGAAGAAGCGAAATCGATACTCCAATTCCTTCTGTAGCTCCTGATCCAGCTTGTTCCTGAAGAACTCCTCACGATCAACTACCAGGAACTCTGTCTCTGCCATACAGACGACAGTGGCGTTCCTCTGCAGACCCTTGACTAAGGCCACATCCTGCATGTGGGGAGCAAATACAAAGACATGAACGGCCATCTTAGAATAACAGGTGATTACATGAAGTCTACTTCTACGTTATTAGAAGCACTCTAGCCAGGTTCTTGGTGCTGAAAATTTCAACTGTGGAGTAGTTTATTGATGTGCTAAATATGAGCATCTTCCATTCATATGAATTCATTCGGATTATTAACTTGAAGGCAAACAGAGGGAGGGAGCATGTGTCTTGATTGGTAATCTGGTGTGACTTTTTTGGGAGATTGGCGAGGGTTTTGCATGTTTATTGATGCAGAGAACTCATGGCAGACAGATTCTGAAGACCAACTAAATGTTCATATCACTTGGCTAACTTGTCATCAAGACATCTTTTTTCCAGTTCAGGGCTTTTAACTAGCAGCATTATGTCTTCTGCAAGAAGTGATCATGGGTTGCTTCCGCTGAACCCACTGTATCAACACAGCTGATAAACAAGAAGCATAACTGAAAAGCCCAGGACTATAAAAGCTGACCTGATGCCATTTATCTCAAACTTACTATTGTTATACCTTCTACAACTCTGTAGATCCTACTAAGGTTCCAGTTCTGTCTTTGCTCTCACAGTAGGACAATCCCTAGGTATGTTGTTGCAAATTCAGTCCCCATCACTGCTGCAGTAAGACACCTCTCTACATTTACCACCCTTTTTGAGAAGAATCTTCTGTCTTTCCTCTGTCTCTCTCCATCACCAATTATTTTTGTTCTGTGTCTTGGGTCAGTTAATGGCTATTGGGCAGTATCCTTGACGGTCAATGTCACTTACCACTGATGCTCCAAGACATCACGTCCTATTGCACTTCAAATGGATAAACAGTTCCATTATGGCCTACATACTCCAAGAACAAAAAGGTCGCCAGTAGCTTCACTGATCTGATGTTAGTATTGGCAAACAGCAACAAGTAATGAGCTGGAAACCAAGGGATAGGCCTAGTTGCCAAAGTGGAAATGGGAAACTTTAATGTGAACTGAATGAGTATCCTGTTACAAATGGAAACCAAGAGGGGGACGAGGAAACCTGCTTTTTCAACAGGTGTAGGGCACGGTGAGACAATCATACAAACGACAGGCAATCATACCAATAATATACAAGAAAAGGTACAACAAATGTTTCCACTTCCTTATATTGGAAGCAATTCTAGCCAATTTTACTGCTGGTAGCCTCTTAGGACATAAGGAGGAACTAGAAGATAACAAAATAATGTTCCACCTATCTTTTGAAGAGAGAAGCAAAGTCTGGAAGAGTGGGGAAAAAGGTAACCATGACAAAGACGTTCAAATACCCAAGATGCAAATATACAATTTATTTATTTTTTATTTTATACAATTTGTAAAGCGTGCAAATACCCGTGGGTGTCTCGGCGCTAAGGACAGCGGGCAAGAACTAGAGACGATAGATTATTGGCTGAATAGCCATGTTTTTGTCATTTTTCTGAAGGCAAGTAGAGTCGGTCTAGCTTTTATGTGGATTGAAGGGAATTCCACAGCTTGGCTGTGGCAACAATAAATCGCTTGTCACCCCACGAGGCAGTCCTTGTGCGGGGAACCCTTAACAGGTTTGCTGCGGATGAGCGTAGAGCCCGGTTCTAGATGTAGGCACCCAGGGCCTCTTTCAGGAACATTGGTCCGGAGTTCCGTGAAGCTTTATATGCAATGCATAGGGCCTTGAACCAAATTCTTTTATCGGGAGCCAGTGATACTGTCGGAGTATGTGTGAAATGGATTTGTATTTGGGGGTTCCTGATAAGATTCTGGCTGCTGAATTCGGGACCAGCTGTAGTTTGTTGAGGGTTTTGCTCTGTGCTTTTATGAAGAGACCATTGCAGTAGTCAATAGTAGGCATGACTAAGGTGCTTACAAGTAAGGTGCTTACAAGAGTCTTTCCAGCACTGAGTGGTAGAAAAGGTAAAAGCTTTTTCATCATTCTTAATTTATGGAATGAGGATGAGACCACAGAATTAACATGAGGTGCAAAGGACAGCTTGACGTCAAATATGACGCCTAAGTTTCTGACCTTAGATATCGGAAGTGGAGTGGGTCCCAATAAGGACGGCCCCTAGGAGGAGGACCAGCTTGGCGGCAGTTTGCCAAATATAATTTTCTCTGTTTTCTCAGAGTTAAGTTTTAGGCAATTATTGGCCATCCATGTGCTGATGGCCAACATGCCTTTCTGGAAATTGGGAAATTGGCTACTACTGCCCCATCATCATTATGCACCACGAGCACCAATTGGGTGTCATCAGCGTAAGACGTAAGACCCATTCTGTGTGCTTTGATGACTTTGGCCAAGTCCGACACGTAGATATTAAATAGTGTCGGACTCAGTGAGGATCCTTGCGGTACTGCATACGGGAGGGTGAATTGTGGAGAATTGAAAGTGCCAAGACTCACTGATTGGGTGCGATTAGTGAGGAAGGAGTTCAGGAGGGCTTTAGCTGTATGTCTGATACCTTGAATATCTTTATTCGGCAATTTATCACCATAAAAGAATACATATACATAAACATTTCAAAATACCAATAAAAGATTATAAAATACAGTAAAAGCATGGACACCTCATTCGTCAATTTACTAGCAGTAAATTCGTCCTCAGCTTGTGGAACCTCCGGAGTGTAGTTTCAGTAAGCGGGAACGTGTCATCCACGCACTTCCCAAAAATTTAGCCACCCCACAGATCATACTGGCAGATGAAGAATCTGTAGAGAGGACACGTAGTGCCTGGCTATGGCACCTCAGCCCTAATTCCCTACAGACGGGTTTCAACCAGAATTTCCGTGCCCCTTTATAGGCTGGGCAGGCAAAAAACAAGTGAGCCACCGATTCCTTAGGGGCCGCACAGCCAGGGCATGCACGCGAGCGGGCATCTGTATTCGACCATCTCACCGTAAAGTCATGAACCGGGAGCGTCCCATATCGCAATTTTAGGTACAGCGCTCGATCCAATGGTTTAGTTATTAAGTCGAGAAAGGGTTCCAATTTTCGCACACACTTAATTGTCAAAAATTGGTCAGTAAGTGAGCCCACATTCGTAAGCCTCGTAGCGTTACTCTGTACCCAATCCCAGTATAGTTTTTTTATAACATCTTTGGGTGGTGGTGATTGCAACTCCCATGCCTCTCTTAGACCCAAGCTGAAAGCCAATTCTTTCAGTTTATTTAGCCATCCTATTTTTTTTACATGTGTCCAGTAGTAGTAGTTCATCCAGCCCTTCTACATACTTAGCGAGCTCCTCAGTTCTTCTTAGGCGGGACCAGAATAGCAACGGGCGTAGCCTCACCAAGTCCTTTACTGTTTTTCTGCCCAGATCTAATCTTAGTGGGATCATTGGGGTGGAAGCGGGAAGAGCTACCACTTTCCTAAAAAAATTGTTTTCCGCTCTCATCAAGTCCAAAACCCCTTCGAACCCCCAAAGTTCGGAGCCATAAAGTGCTGCAGGAAGAATCTGTCCCTCATAGATGGTCATAGCTGGGGAGACCGGTTTACTGGTTGATTCACGGATCTCCTTCAGCGTCACCCCGGATACTCTTCGATCGTTTAATAACATTTTGGAAAGATGATCCTTCCAGGTCATGTGGCTGTTAATCCGGACACCAAGATAGTCAAAAGACTCGACCAGCTCGAGGGGGGCGTTGTTGA
The DNA here is from genome assembly GCF_964263255.1 of Lissotriton vulgaris. Taxonomy (NCBI): domain Eukaryota; kingdom Metazoa; phylum Chordata; class Amphibia; order Caudata; family Salamandridae; genus Lissotriton; species Lissotriton vulgaris. The sequence goes on along the minus strand of NC_141698.1, from coordinate 271,062,070 downwards.
GCACAAAATTATTTTTAAATCTTTTTGAGGGTGCAAAAGCCATCAATTTGGTTTTCGATGTATTGATTGTTAAGCCTCGGGTGGTGCAGAAGGAGCTAAACCGATTCAAGAGTTTTTGTAAGCCCACCGGGGATTTGGAAATTAATAGGGTGTCATCAGCGAAGAGAAGTGTGGGGATTCTCTCCCCCGCCAGGGATGGGGCATCCGACTCCTCCCCCTTTAGATGGTCAACCACTCCGTTCTGATACCTATATTTGTGACACGGTCGATCAGGGTAGCATGATCGACCGTGTCAAATGCCACTGAGAGGTCCAGCAGTATAAAAACAGCGGCACCCCCCTGATCCAGTATCATCCTGATTTCCTCAAAAGCCTTAATAAGTGCTTTCTCTGTTCCATGGCCCTTACGGAAACCGAATTGCGTGTCATCCAGAAGGTGGTGGTCTTCAATGTATTTAGATAGTTGGGAATTCATGACCTTTTCAAAGATTTTTGCTGGAAATGGAAGGTTGGATATAGGTCTTTAATTCTTGGTGTCGGTAGGGTCAAGATTGTGTTTTTTAAGCAGAGGCTTGATGATGGCTTTTTTACAAATCCGCAGAAATATGCCTGTCATAAACATCGCGTTACAGATGTTAGGGAGGCTAGGAGCTATAAGATAAGAGATGAGTTTTAGAAAAGCAGGTGGGCAGGGGTCAGTTGCAGATACTGATTTGACGATGGAGATTAGGTTTGTAATCTGTTCCGGTGATATGCTATCAAATTCTGAGAAGGAAGGAGAGGGTTCAAGAGTGCCATGATTCAAGAGCTGACCATCTATCTTGGGTTGAGAGGAGAAGTTTGTATAGATGTCATTGACCTTTTCAAAGAAATAGATGGAAAGTGAGTCACATAGAGTCTGAGAAGGGGCTGTGGTGAGGTTTGATGTTTGCCCTGATAGTTTGGCTACTACCTGATATAATTGTTTGTTAGAGTCTTGCGCAGATTCTATCTGTCCAATGTAGTATTTACTTTTCTCCTGCACAATGAGCAGTTTATATTTAGTGAGTGCGTCTTTATAGCAATTGAGGGGAAAGAGGTAAGGCAAGACAGAGTTATTTGCCGAGAAGTAGTGTGTCCTATCAAATAAGATTAAATATAACTGTTTGAGCCTATATGATTTCTTCATTGCAATTGAGAGGAAATGGAAAGGGGCTGTACTGCACTTCTACCAATTTCAAATGCCATCAATTAAAAATTAGTATGATCCTATGTAATTCATTGACCGCTTTGGGTCAAGCGTTCCTTTCTGACTTAAGTGTGGGTCATAGTAGGCAACTCATACAAGATTTTAAAATATGGACAACAGATCTATACGTCTCAGCAGAAAATTGGTATTTTTGCAAAAGTAGATCTGCAACATTAATATATGCTCTTCAGAAATTGCTTATAAAATACTGAAATCCTTGTATCCTGTAGAAATTTCCACAGAGTAGAACTTGTTCACTCTTTAAAGGCCGAGCCACCCAAATTGAACAAAATAATCTGTCTAGAATTCACCAACAATAAACCCAGAGGTAAAACATCTTCGTTATGACAAGAAAGTATTTGATTAAGCCACCGACCTTGAAATTTCACAACGGTGATAAATACGAGAAGGGCAATACCTGATACTGAGAGACAGGATCTCATTGTTCTTGAACCTGCTAGGCAGACTTACCCCAAAACTGGCTCCTTTCCGTAGCAATATGGGTTCGGGATCCAGCAAGGCACTGCTACCATCATCATCCTGTGTGATAGCAATGACCCCTGAGAAGACAAAGTAGAAACTGTTGCCACGATGACCTTTGCGCACCACAACCCGTCTTCTGCCGAATCTGGGACATGAAGAGAAAGGAGCATATGTAAATCTTCACATGTGTAAGGAGTCACTTAACAATGGGATCGACATGTTTGCCACATAAGAGAGCTGAGGCACTAGGAGATACATTGATTTTCCCATGATCGTACAGTTTGATGAAGTGGGAAGCCATTATTAAAAGTGAGAACTCCTCGGTCCAGATTGAGAACTCCCTCTAGACCACAGCTCCTCTTTTTAATGCAGTTCTTCAAGATTGTGAAGCACTGCTGCTGTCTTTCATCACAATCATATATGCATATATTTAAAAAGCAGATACACAAACCTGTCACCGCCACAAATTTCAGAGCTCATTTCTCATGCTGTTGTAAGCATTACAAAAAAACTAATAAATGCTAGTAAGCTTTGCAAGTGAGGTGTAAGTGAAGCAGAGGTAAGACCTGTAGGTCTCTTTCCAGTGGGCACACAAGTCAGTACTACTAAATTACTGGTTCCAACGTAGGTCCAGGAGAGCTAGATTGTAACACATTTTCATAGCATGTATGTTAGAAATGGGGTTTCTGGTTGGCTAGGGTATTAACCTGCATCAGGCAGAACCCACCTTTCTATTCAGGGTAAGGGAGTTACACACCCAAGATAACCCGAGCAGTTGTCATAACATCTCACAGATCATAAATCACTTTGCAAACTACGCAATTGTCAGGACACCTCATTTAATTCATTAAAGCAAATACTTATCAGATGCACATGTCATAATAAAACCATGAACACTACACCATCACTGTACATTTAATGCAGGTCCTGAGAATGATACCTGTTACCTGGTCTTCGCAAAGGTTACACTGACATTTATCATAACATTAACACATAAAAATATAGGTGAATATAATAAATCCCATGATTCATCACAGATTAGGAAAAGGCAATCACATTAATTACCAACCCTAATTGCACAGAAATCACCACATACCGCTATACAGGATTCCCAAAATATCATTGTACATGCATCACCATAGATGCTGAACACCTGCGCTTCTCTCTCCTGTTCTGCAGTAAATATTGCCGGCCCGAAGGGCACAGTGATGCCTGTGCACTTAGAATATGCTTTACGGTATATGAGGGGGGAGCTGCAGGAACAGGACCTCTGTTGAGGGTTTCCTTCCCATCCTGCAGCTGGTTTCAATTTCCTCAAGGCCCCCGAGGTATGTGTCAACACAGGGGAGAGAAAAGACACAAATTGATGGACGGAATTGTAGTATCTTCAAATAAATCCATCAGAAAGTAGTTGATTTATGTAGAGTCCTTTATTTTAACCCCCTACACAAGAGAACAGCACACTCTGCATGGACAGCTTCTTTAAGTATAACGACACAGAAAAGAATACACAGTACTAATAATTCTACCATTCTAGATTGTAACAATGCAATATAGACTCCAACGTAATGACATATTAAAGCAATATACTACACAATCCCCCTTCTTAAAATAAAATAAAAAAATTCTCTAAGAATTTATGTACCTAACTACAATCAAACATTTCTAAACATTTTGGTTTCCTAACAATTCTCCCACTTAAAGTTTTAACAACATCATCACCCATCTTGACAACCTCTTCACCAGGAGCAGTATTTGAACCAGAGGGAAATACTTGTGGATTTTCATCAACATGTGAATTAGATTCATGAGAAGAGATAGAATCGTCATTCAAGACAAGTGGATTAGAGTTATTTGGAACACTAGAAGAGGAATCGTTAATAACATCAGATTCCTGTGAAAAATTAGAGACATCCCACCAAAATTTTGCTTCACTACTCACATCCTTATTTTCTTCACCATGAGATACTGGTGCAAGACGACTAAAATGCCATACTTCACCATTCTGTAATAGTGCAGTGTTGTTCATGAATTTGACAACCAATTTAGGTTCACTAAATTTACTTTCACCTTTAGAAACCTTCTTAGCATTTTTAATACAAACCCATTGACCTTTACATAAACTCACATGTGTTGCACCATGCTTTGAATCATAATAAGTTTCATTCCTAACTTGTGAATTTTTGACATATTCTCTTACTGAAGGTATATCACACTGGGTCATACCACTTTTGTTCACCCAGCCTGGTTTGATCTTTGAATGAGGAATTCTACCTCTCATTAGTGAGAAAGGACTTTGACCAGTTGATCCATGAATAGTACTTCTATATACCCAAAGTAACTTCTTCAACTCATCATCCCAAGATAAATTACCTTTATTAGCTAATTGAAGGATCCCTTTAATACTACGATTCGCCCTCTAAACTACACCATTGCCACTTGGATGATATAATGCAATTGACCGGTCCCATGAAATCAATACCAACAACTTCCCAAGGAAATTTTGGACAATCTGGAGAAGAAAGTGGAGGATTAAATGTTTTAAGAGTTTTATCAGAGACTTCACATTTGATACAAGACCTTACACATCTTTCAACCTCCAAATCCATCTTGGGCCACCAATAAAGTTCTTTTAAACGAACTTTAGTACGAGTGATTCCCGAATGTCCTTCATGACATAGATCAATTATTTTTTTCCTTAAATTTTTGGGTGGAACAATTCTGTCCCCATGTAAAACTAATTCATCACAAAGACTGAGTTCATCTCGAACCTCCCAAAAGCCTCTTAATACGTCATTAACAAACTTCTTATCAACTCCACTCCAACCTTTAATTATCAATTGTTTCAAAACAAGAAGAATCTGATCCGCATTCTCTGCTTCAAGCCATTCATCTTTACTAAAACTGCTTTGAGTTTTCTCCAGTAAAATATGGGCAACTAAATAATCATTCCAGGAACTTTTGTCAAGTTCAATTAATGGTAACGACATGCAAAATCAGCAGTAACATTTTTTGTACCAGGTACATACTGAAGGTCATACATGAAATCCTGCAATCTCATAGACAATCTCGCTACCCTAGCAGTAACATTAGTGAGCCCATCAGTTGTCAGTAATTTAGTTAATAGTTTATGGTCACAACGAACAGTAGATTTCCTGCCCCACAAAAACTTCCTGAAATGCTCTAAAGCCCAAACAACAGCTAAAGTGTCCCTTTCAACAACAGAATAACGCTCTTCTGTGGGAGTAAGGGAGCAGGACGTAAAGGCTATAATGACTTCTTTATTGCTGTCATCTAATTGGGTTAAAACGCTACCTAAGCCTTTGCTGCTAGCATCAATGGTAACAATGGTTTTGGCAAATGGATCGAAACCTTGAAGACTGGGTGCTTGAGCGATAGCTCTTTCAATTTCTTCAAAGGATTTCTGACAAGAAACACACCAATTAAATTGGGGTTTAATATTTAGCAAAGACCTCATGATGTGAGTCTACTCAGAAAACGTATCAACGAATTTAGCATAGAATTCCGCAAGTCCTAGGAATGATCTAAGGTCTTCTTTTGACTTGGGCGCAGACGCATCTTTAATAGCACTCACCAGGCTTGATTTCGGTTTTATACCATGAGAACTAACTTCATGTCCAAGGTAAGTGACACTTCTTTCTGCAAACTTACACTTTGATGGTTCTGCAGTGACACCTTTATTTTGTAAAACACTCATCACACTTCTAAGACGTTCATCATGAATTTTCTTGTTAGGTCCCATAATAAGGATGTCGTCTTAGAAAAATATGACACCTTGCATATCACCAAATAACTCATGCATGAGTCTCTGAGAGCCCGCTACTGCGGATGCCAACTCAAAAGGCATGCAGCGAAACTGAAAACACCCAAAAGGGGTACAAAAGGCTGTAAGATGTTTACTCAAAGCATTCAAAGAAATCTGGTGATATGCACAAGATAAATCAATGGTCGTAAACCACTTGGCACCCTTAGTAAGTGTGAGCATTTCGTCAATCCTTGGTAAAGGAAACTGGTTGACTATGATGTTATCATTCAAATATCTTAATTCAATACACATGCAAATCTTACCATTGGAACGTCTGGCGATTACAATTGGAGAAATCCAATCAGACGCTTCAATAGGCTCAATTATTTCAGCATCTAATAACTTTTTTTGTTCAATTTTTACTTTATCTCGAACAATCATTGGAATGTGCTGCACTTTATGTATTTTAGGAGTTGCATTGGGTTTAACCCCTTCGATGCTCATTACGGAACCGTTCCGTCATGAGCATCAGTCGAGCTGTGCTTATGATGGAACCGTTCCGTCATGACCACACCCATTTCCATTAGGGCCCAGCACAGGAGGGGGATCATCTCAGCAGCCAATGTGTTAAGCCTAATCTTGTGCGAAAGTTAACAATGCCACCACCAAAAACTTTAGGAAATTCCTCTAAAACCCATTTCTTAGTGTTTTCTGACTCACACATCACTAACACTTGCTCAGGGCTGTGGGGTTCAAGATTATATCAAGAGAACGTTGATCCTTCCAACCTAACACTGATGGTCCATCTTTGGCTAAATAAAGCTTACATACTGCTTTTGTACCTTTAAATTCAAACATCAAAGATCTAAAACCAAGCATATCAATTTCCTGTCCAGTGAAGCTTTCCGGATTCACATCAGTAGGGGACGCCGGATTAGCGGGCGGGGACGCCGGATTAGGGTGGCCACTTGGATGTAGCTGGATACAGTGCTACTGACCCACTAGGAATATTAACGGGAGCTTGCTACTTTACGGACAATAATAATTTATACAAATACTGAACAGAAATACGAAGAATTGATTGCATGTGTTTTCGATCTATTTGCCCAACCCGTAACAGGCTGGGACGGAATTACAACCAGCCAGGAGGTGGATAACGATTCTGAGTATTACCACAAAGGTGTTGCCTGTCTTTATTGCCCAGAGGGAGACGCCGTGGAATTGCTGGGGTTTCCTGGATACTGCAGACCTTCCCTGTAGTTTTTGCCAACTTCTCGCGGCCCCCGCTGCGCGGGAGCCGCTCGCACTTTGTGGTGTAAGGAGGAGCCTGCTGCAAGAGGGAGAGCCTGACCCCTGGACTATCGGCGGGACTGCGAGGACCAGCCTGCAGTGCGGCTGGTCCTCTTCCCGCCCCAACCTCCTGGATCACACTTAAACATCTCTCTGTGCGCGCACGCGGGACGCGCGCGGGACGGCGCCGGGGGAAGCCCGGGCAAAGGGCGGGCCCTCTGTGGCCCTCCGAGGCCTGTAGGGACTGGACTGGGCCAGGTCCTTTGATTTACCTTCCCTTCAAAGACTTCTGTATAGCAAGTATACCCCCATTGCTGTGCCTTATTATTGAGTTTTTATTGGTCCCTTTTCTATTTGTTTTACCCTATGTTATTTGGTACTTATTGAGGGTCTTAGTAACGTGAGGACCCTGTTTACTTGTATTTTACCTGGCTAGTAATCTGATTCTGCTTCCCATTGTTAGTTTGTTACTTTTTGTTAATGGCGATGTCTACCCGTGAGACCCGAAGCAAGGCTGTGGCGGGAGCTAAAAAAGTGACAGGTACATTGGATAATTTTATCCTCCGTACTAATTCCCTAATCGACCAGGGCATAGTACTCATGGAAATAAGGGTTTCTCAGGACTTAGCGCATGCTAAAAGGTCGTCATTAGGCAATATAGCCTCTGCGCGTACTCCTGTCAAAGCTTCAATCATCTCTGAATCTTATCCTATGCAGGTCGATGCTGTGATTCACCCTACTTCTAGTACCAACTCAGTTCCTTTAGACCCACCCGCCCCGACCTCTTTAATATCGACCTCTCTCGGTAATAATTTACCATCTCTACCTGCTGTTGTTCACCATGAGAACACCTATACCCAAAGGGGTATACTGGAAGGAGCAATTCCCAAATCCAAAAGAATAACCACCAAGGTCAATGGTGTCAACACAGCTAAACAAGACACGTTAGGACGCTTGAGTGATATGGCTAGCGCTAGTGGTAGCACTGAGGAGGGGAGGGATAATTTGGGTCACAACACAGGGAGAGAAGAGGCACGGCATCCATCCCTTCTTTACCAATAGGTATGCCAGATGACACAGCCTTGAATAGCAGTTTGGGTAGTATACTTAATGATAGTAGCCTTGAAGAAACTTCACAGGATCTAGAGGATGAGAATGGCCCACTCATAAGTATTCTATCCGATCTTATGAAGTCTCTACTCGCGCCTCTGGAGACTAGACTCCAGGGCATAGAACAACAGCTCCAGGCTCTTCATCAGGAACTAAAATCTCGAAACAGTAACCATATCCAAAGGGCACCTAATGTATCGGTCCCCGCTCGCAATCTTCCGCCCACTACCAAGAACCAATCTGTAGGGAAAAACGCTACCCCCAAGACCTGCCCTCCTAAAACTCCTACTCCCAAAAATCCTACTCCTAAGGGTAATAAAGTTAGTGCTAACCAGCCACCCTCTAACGCGCACATTAAACCCCAGAATGTAGCTGGCCCTATTACCTCTGTACCTAAACCCTCTTTATCCCATCCCGAGGAATCTAAGATACGTAGGAACATTAGCCTACCACCTGATGCCTGTCCTTATGTGATAGTTTTAACAGGTGTCCCTGAGCTTGCCCCTGCAGCACTTGAATCCTTCTGGGCACTCAAAAACAAAGTTTGTCATTGGTTAAACAGAAATTCTCCCCCCCCTCCTAACATCAACAGCAAAATCCTTATGTAAATGTAAATGTACAGGAATTTATATACCGCAAATCACCGACCGGTTTCTAAGCGCTTGCTTAGGGATCCCGTCCTGGTATTCCCCTGCGAGATAACCCCAGCAGGGTATCCGCAAGGTGAAAGCCAGGCATCCCGCCGCGAGGGGCCGTTGTGGAGATTAAGCAAGCTATTGCCCAGAGTTGCAGAGTGTGAACCCGTGAATCGAGTAGGCACCGGAGCGAGAATTGTCGAGGCCATGGACATTTTAGGACTCAAGACCCCAACGAGCCAGGAATTGAACCCTGGTCTCGGTGGAAAGAGCACCGTGGGTGGGTGAGAATAAGAAAAGCCTACAGGGGGACTGTGTTGTCGTTACATTTGAGGACCCACGCTTGGTGGAGCATATTTGCTTCGGGCCCCCATGTAACAACATCTCCACGATTAGGGTTAAACCCTTGTCATATTTTTACATGCGTACGGAACATCATGACAATAGGTGGAGCTGGTTGAGGGCTCCTAATCATATGAGGAGGGGGATGAGGGATGAGCCATTGAGAGACTGGAACACAACCAACTGGGTAGGGGGCGATGATGGAGGTTGGAACATAGTAGGAAGAAGAGCAGGGAGGTTTACGCCAGGTGACACCCAGTTCAATGGGGAATGGCATGGCCCACAGCTCAATTATCCCCTAATCCCCTGCTACAATCGTTACAGTGGATTGGAAGCAGTCGACTGACTCCCAACCCAGTCTCCTACACAAATTGGAAAGAGGGTGGTGGCAGTTGCCCCACGGGATGGAATCAAAATCGGCAGGGATGGCTTAGCTAGTTTGGGAACTATCAGTTCTAGTTTGGGAGAAAAGGAACCTAGTACCCCAGTTACAATCAAGGAATTATCTGTAGCCCCTATCTCCATTAAGATTCTGTCGTGGAATATAGCAGGGCTAAAAAAAATCTTGCTAACCCTGATTGGAATGATTTTATTAATACATTCCACATATATATGTTCCAGCAAACTTGGTCCCTGACCCCGCAATATAAAAATGGGTACTCCACTTACTTTACTCCAGCAGCTACAGTGGGGAAAGGTCGCCCTTCAGGTGGCCTGCATATTTGGGTCAAGGTGAATTTGAACTGGAATGTCACCACCCATAAAGTCCATTCTAACGACATCTTGCATATCTCCTTAAAAAGCCCATCTGGGGGTATTATTTTCGAACTCTTTTGTGTCTATGCAAGAGGCTTACAGGGTGGTTTAATCTCGCCCACAATAGAGCTGTTGGATGTGAGGTTATCAGATCTTCCTACTAGGTCTAAAATACTAGTGGGAGGGGATTTTAATTGCACATTCGAACCCCTGGATGATGAAGAGAAATTAGGTTTTAGCTCAGAGGACTGGAGGCAAACTGTACCCCCCTTAGCCCTTGCTCCCATCAAGAAATGGACGGCCAGAGGTATTCAGCTGAATGCTCTGGCTCTAGAACATAATTTACGGGCCCTTAATGGGCGGACTGTTTCAGATCGCGATGGGGCAATGACTTATAACAGGATAGGTTGCCCTTCTCAAATTGATTACATCTTCCTGGACATTCAATTTTGGGCAAGTCTAGTAGATATGGAGGTTAGGCAATCTTCAGACAGTGATCATAACCCATTATGTATGGAAATCCACTGGGTAAATGGGATTGGCAAGAGTGGAGGTTCTGAGATGACCACTAAAGAGGTTGTGCCCTCCAATTGTAATCGGAAGTTAAAATGGAATATGGTCAAGTGTGAAGAGGGGAAACTTAACAGCATTAAAGAGTTAGTTTTAGCTGAAACTTGTAGCCTTGCAGCCGTTGCTTTAGCAGCGCCTCATCCTCCTGGATCAGACTTGCAAGTTTTGTATAAGAACCTAACAGATAAAATAGGAGAGTTTTTTCTTAAGAGACCACAGGGGATTTCCACGTCAAACCAAAAACCCCCAAGGGGTAACCCCTGGTACACGGCAAATTGCAGAGGTAAGAGGAGGGCCATTACGCTAGCTATAAGAAACAAGGATCCCATAGCAGTGAGATTAGCCAGAAAGGAGTATTATAGAAGCATAACCTTAGCTAAGAAGGATTGGGAGGAGGAGCATTGGCAGCAGCTTAAGGCTGCAGCCCGTGGAAAAAACTCCATTGAGTTCTGGAAACTGATTAATGCTCTTGATAGAAGGGGGGACAATACGATTTTAAATCATATAAATTAACATCAATGGTATTCCCATTTTTCAAAATTATACTGCGAGGATAGTGTGCAAGGTCATTTAATATCTCCAGCTATGGAAATCCAGAGCGAACCTAGTATGGAGACAGGAAGCAAGGAAGAGTCTTTCTCCCCGCGAGAAGTTCAAGATGCGATCTCGAAAATATTACCAGGGAAGGCGGCCGGCCCAGATGGCCTCCCGGGGGGTTTACTACTGCATGACCCCATAATATGGGCAGGCCTTATAGCCTGTTTAATGAACTTAATCCAGCACGGCCATCCTGTCTCTGAATCCTGGAAAGGCATGGAGGTTATCACTATATACAAGAAAGGTGATAGAGGGGACCCTGCCAACTACAGACCGATAAGTTTAATCGACACCATTCAAAAGGTAGTTGGCAGGGTCATCATAAACCGAATTGAGACGTGGCTAATAGATGATGGCATTCGGACTCACTTCCAGGCGGGGTTTAGGCGAAATGTTGGTGCAATGGACCAGGTATTCCAGTTTTGTGCAGTCTATTGGAAGTCAGTGTCTATTTCTAAGGGTAGCCTGTACCTGGCCTTCATAGACCTGAAAACAGTATTTGATGTCATCCCACGTGCCAAACTTTGGGAGGTTCTATTAGATATGGGTTTCCCTAGTCATTTGTTGCAATTTGTCATCAAGCTCCATGAAGATAATTATGCAAGGATTCGGTGGGGGAGTCAGGGTCAATTGACAGGGAGGGTACCAGTCAATAGAGGGGTGCGGCAGGGATGTGTGATGGCTCCGACATTGTTCTCCCTCTTTATAAATGGGGTGGTGGAACATTTGCGGGAGGACCCTGCGGATACCCCTGTCCTTGCCAGAGAGAAAACCCCCACTCTCCTCTTTGCAGACGATACCCTCCTGATGTCTAACACCCCTAAGGGTCTCCAAAAATTGCTCGACCGCTTCAGCGTCTTTTGTAAAGATTGTGGGTTAACGGTTAACACCACGAAAACGAAGCTGATGGTATTATCCGCTAAAAGGAATCTTAAGAAAGTTTATCTTTTCTTGAATGGGACCTCCTTAGAGGTGGTGGACGAATTTGACTACCTTGGGGTAAGTCTTTGTAATAACATGAGATGGGACTCCCATATATCTAAAATGGTCCTAAATCTTAAAAGGGTCTCTGGAGCCATATTAAAGAATCAGCGTCTCTCTATCAGTAGACCAGTAGCCCCTGCCCTGGCAGTTTATGAGGGGAAAGCTTTAGCCTCTGCAGTTTATGGCTCTGAACTGTGGGGTGCCGAGAATAGCAAGGTGTTGGCAACTGCAGAGAATAAGTTCTTGAGAGACATAATTTCCCTTCCTCCCTCGACCCCCTTGAAACCACTACTCCTTGATATGGGCAAAAGATCAATTTCAGAAATAGTTCAACTCCGCCCTTTGCTATTCTGGGCGCGCCATAGAAGGACCCCTGAATTAGCAAAATATGCTCTAGTGCTGGAGGACTTAATTATTTTGAATGTATCCGGCAAAATAAGGTGGCTTAATAATCTAAAGAAGCTGGTGGAATCTATAGGTCTGGCTGAGTCTTGGGCCTCACAGTCCCCTCCCACTAAACAAATTGTTAAAAAATTATTATACTGGGATTGGGCAGAGGCCAAGGACCTCAACATTACAAGCTGGGGACCTTTGACGAATAACTTCCTTGATCATAAACCTTCTAGAAAGTTGGAACCATTCCTGGACTTCATCCAGACTCCTCGAGATAGAACTCTGTTCCTGAAACTAAGATACGGTACCCTCCCCCTTAAAAAATGTATGGAAAGGTGGAAGGTCAGGAGGGTCCATGACCTAAATTGTCCAGGTTGCCCATGTTTGGAAGAATCCCATGGCCACTTTTTGTTTGCCTGTAATGCCTATATGCAGATTAGAGCAAAATGGTTGAAACCTGTGTGTAGGGAGCTGGGAGTTAGGGATCATAGATCAGCTCTGCGTATTATTTTAACCAACACTACCTCTATGTACATAGTTTGCGGGGTCGCTAAATATCGGGCCAGTGCTTGGTTTATTCGGTCTAGGCTGCTATCTAATGTCTGATCAGATTCACTTTTTAGAATGTATGTTTTTTTTTAATCTGTGTAGACTCTTCTCCACTTTTTAAATTGTTTGTAGTGATGATTTTTTAAATGGAATTGTAGTAATACTTGGTAAATTGTTTAATGTACTTTTATGTCTGTACTTTTAGGATATATTTTATTGAATAAAGTATTACAACAACAATTTACATCAGTAGATTGTAAATGTGGACCAATGGTATTAACAAATTTGTCCTCCCAAACTGACCTAGAAATGATGGTAAATGGAGATCCCGAATCTGCTGCCACCTGTAAAATGATACCCCCAAAAGAAACCATACATAGGCGTTTGTTGCTATCACCACCAGTAATATTTACTACAACATGTCTGGTAACACTATTTGAAGAACAAGAATTCTCAAAAGGGTCTTCATCATCATTGATATCTGATAAATCAGAATCTTTGTCATTGCTGGTTACGCAAGTTACACATGACTTTTTGAAGTTTTTCCTTCTGCAAACTTTTGAGAAATGACCAACAAGTCCACATATTGAGCATTTTGTTGATCTAGCAGGGCACTTATCAAATCTTGCTGTATGAGATGTGCTCTCGCACCTGTAACACACAAAGGATTGAGAAGTGTCCGCTTCCTTCTTGACATTATAATTCTGATGCGGTTTCCAATTACTGGATTGGTAATTTTTCGATTGTTTGAAGTTTGAATAATGGGTTTTATCTTTTCTATTGTCACTAATTTTATTAACTGTAACTGGGTCCTTAGAAAGAGAAACTGCTTTAGCACACCTTTCTGAAAGTTCTGCTTTTTGTACTAATGTAGTGACATCTTTAAGGCATGCATCACCTTCAATCCAAAGTTTATCCTGGATGGTCTTATTTTTCGTACACATGACTATCTGATCCCTAATCACGTCATCGTGTAAAGATCCAAATTTGCATTTGATAGCCAAATTTTTTAAAACAGACACATAATCCTTAATGGATTCATTAACATTTTGTTTACGCTTGTAAAACGTGTGTCTAGAAACAGCGGCACAGACAATTGGTGAATAATGGTCATCCAAATCAGCTATTGCACATTTAAAAACATCTAAATCACCACGTCTTTCTGTTTTCGGCATTTGGATATATACTCTGAGACCTTCAGGTCCCAAACAATGCATTAGAATTCTTTTTTTCCTTTCTGGCGACATTACAGTACCATTATCTTCAAGAGTGGCAATATAATTTTAAAAATATTCCTTCCAATCTTGCCATTTAATGATAGGTTCTCCTGGATTTACTAAGAATTCTTTTGGATCACTTAATGTGATGCTCGTACTGGTGTTCTGTATGATATTCCTTGATGTAGAAGCTGTGTTTGACTCTCCATTCATCTTGTAATATAAATAAGTAAAATAAATAAATTCTAATTAAAATCTTACTGTAAAAATGAAGAATGTAGTCTTTTAATCTGATTCCAGAGGTGAGTTCATTTTGTTCAATACCAGCGTTGTGCTTAAATCAGGAAATTACTCTTTGGCAAAACGATTGAGCAAAAAAAATGGCTGCTGGGGTGACGTTGCGTGACCTCGTAGTGTATTGCGCTATGAGATCAGCACGTTGATGGAAACAGAAGCTGCGTGAGAGCAAACGATGGATCAGCGTCAGAGAGAACGCTCGAGGAAAACAGCTCTGCAGAATTTGTAAATAAACAATCCACGCGCTTGAACTCGCGATTGAACAACGATCGCGCTTGAACAACGATCGCGTACAGGTATAACTCACCGAATTCGTGAGTAAACACCACATGCATGTGCCCCAGAATTAAAATTACAAAAGAAATAAAGGAAGTTCGTACAACTAAACTCACTGTAGTTGAAGTTGTCCATTGTACTCCTTCTCTCTTCTTTTGAAGGAATGAACGTTAAAGCATAAACTGCGCTTTCGTTGCAACGTTTGTAGCTCGAATAAAGCACAAAAATAATACTGCTCAACACTGGTGAAATCTGCCAAAGTTTCCTTTTCAATTTCTTTTGATTTCCCAAATATGGCTGAGCACTTTCCTCGTAGAATGGCACCACGGGGTAACATTTTCGTTTCTGTTCCTTTCTTTATTGGATGGTAGGGGGTTGATCATCCTCGTCGCCAAATTAATGTAGTATCTTCAAATAAATCCATCAGAAGGTAGTTGATTTATGTAGAGTCCTTTATTTCAACCCCCTACACAAGAGAACAGCACACTCTGCATGGACAGCTTCTTTAAGTATAACGACACAGAAAAGAATACACAGTACTAATCATTCTACCATTCTAGATTGTAACAATGCAACATAGACTCCAACGTAATGACATATTAAAGCAATATACTACAGGAATGCAGAGCAAATCAAAACATTCACCCCAGTCAAGAGATCTGGGTTAAATCCAACATTCTGTTGCTCACTATGCCACCCAGTTTAGACCTGGCCATATGCAAATAGTCTTGACCCTGTGCCTCATGGGAACAGTCCAGCCCGAACTGCCAAGCCAGGTCCTCCCTGGACTGGAAACAAGCATCCTAGGCCCGGATTTAGGGTTTCAGCCCTCATCAGCCAGGCTATCTTGATTCCATTGGCACAGTGAGCCGAGGACCCACGTCTGGGTGTGCCTGGCGCACTTAGGGCGAGAAAGCAAAATACACACAATTGATGGACGAAATGCAGAGGAAATCAAAACATTCACGCCCAGTCAAGAGATCTGGGTTAAATCCATTATTCTTTTGCTCACCATGCCACCCTAGTTTAGACCTGGCCATATGCAAATCAGTCTTGACCTTGTGCCTCTTGGGAACAGTCAAGCCCAAACTGCCAAGCCAGGTCCTCGCTGGACCGGAAACAAGCATCCTAGGACCAGTTTTGGGGTTTCACACATCATCAGCCAGGATAGCTTGATTCCAGTGGCACAGTGAGCACAGGACCCACGTCTGGGCATACCTGGCGCACTTAGGACGAGAAAGCAAAAGACACACAATTAAAAGATGGATTGCAGAGCAAATCAAAACATTCACCCCAGTCAAGGGCGCAGGGCAAGACTGAATTGCATATGGCTAGGTCTAACAATGTACATTTATTTTTATGTGATTATTCTTACAATCTGGCAGATATAACTGACCATTTGGAAACTATTAAAGACAACCCCTTGTTGAAAGCTATAGGATAGGTCCTTCTTAGCCTCATAACACTCATTGGTACCTTTGGTTGAAGGGACAGGTCCCAGGCCCTATCACCATCCCACTTTTTTCCTACAAACCTTTGATAATAAACAACCCGGGCCAGCATCATCTGCATCGGCTTGCTGTAGTGTCTGAAGCTAAGGATTCCTCTCATCATTCGAATGATAAACCGTATGTCATGGTGGGAGCGATCCTCAGGCTTACGTAGCGTGATCTCAATTGCCTTTTCAGGAAATGTAAACTGCAGGAAAGCAAAAAAAGGAGGGTAAAGCGGAGCTTCAATTAATGTTGTGGCTTGATTGGTTACAGCATTTACTTTAGGGCAATCTGTGGCATGATCAGGAGTAGTTTGTTACAGCAGAGTGTGTGTAAGAAAGACGGAGTTAGAGACAGAGAGACAGACAGGTATCTAAATCTTTAATCCACTGGGTCCAAAGGGTTTCCCTTCAGGCCTTAATGTTGTCCATGCTCTTTCAGTAGGATTCATGCAGACCTCTCTAAAAGCACCAAAGGGGTCTAAACGAAGTCCTTCATGCCCTCACAAATATCTCAAATCACCCAATTTATCAGTCTATGCACACAGAGCATTTCTCTTCTTGGACAGCAGACAAGGGAGCAGTGAGAGATGTCGCTGCACTGGTGGTGGTGTGAGTTGTGCCACTCTCCCCTGTACATTTCCATCTTGTAGTCACATTTCCTGGCACCATCTTTTTTGCAATGTTGTGCGGATGTGTATTGCAAATGGATAGCTCAATGAGTTCAATGTCTAGCTACACCTAAAATGAGCAAGCGCCTGTAAATGGACAATGGCAGAGACCATTACCATTTTGATGTTTCTTATCATCTCCACCAGCTAAAGAGGACTGTTGGAATGAACTTTATGGCCTTTACCATGTGGTGGGGACCTGGTCTACCAGTTGGAGCGGGACTGCCAAAACTGATTTGGATTTAGCTGATCACTCTCTAAAGCTGCACAGTGGACATGAAACGATGGACTACAATTAATTCTGAGCGATTGCCAGTGCCTATGATTGAGTCAAGCATTCTTTCTATCACTTTGCTGTTTGTTTAAGTTGATGCTCTGAGTGCGACTGGTATGCCCAACGCGGGTTGCGGGTTTATTCAGTCATGCAATCTAAGCTGCAGCACACTATTAAGGGCCAAGTAGACTGTGATAGACTGTTTCTTTAATAGTAGGACCAAGACAGATTTTGAAACAGCTGGACACAGACCAAATGTGACACACTGGGTGAAAAACAATGGCCTGGAATTTGGCCCATGTTTTGCAAGTGGCTGAGAATTTAAGCATTCCTTCCATCACTCTACTGTTGGTGCGTTTTGCCACTGTAACCAACAGGGACCTAGCCATAAACCAATGACGCACAACTACGTGTTTGCCGCTTGCTCTGTTTGACCCCTAACCTTTGATAAGCTCCAAATCTCTGATCTTTGGATGAAGAACGTGGTGCTCTAGGTCATCTGCATAAGCTGTTATCTTTGGTAAGTACTGTTGCTCTGGTTTCATCATAAAATAAGAGGTGATTAGATCCTGGACGCCACGCAAATGCCTAGATGAATGAGAGGAACTAAGGCACTGGTGTTTTAAGTCCCAATCCAATCCTCAGAAAAGCAGTAGAATCCTTCATTTTGCCAATAAAAATATTTTCATGTACTTCATTATTAGAGAAAAAACTAATCAAAATGCCACATTGGAGGGGTTTCCTTACCTCTCTGGAGACCACCAGTTAGCTAATATGAACAAATTCTAACTACTGTCACCAAGACTGAATGTGAAGCTCACTCTGAAGCATTTCTCTCCAAAGCCAATAAGACACATGATGATATGAGTACAATAAAGCAAGTACAGGAGATGAGGGGCCAAGAACGTTTGATGATACATGCACCCACTTTTATAGTGTGCATGCCCACAGTAGTGCAAGGGAAAGGACTGCTTGCTGTGTGCTTAGAGCTCTACCCAGAGAAAATTCCATTGCTGAGTTCTAGGATCTGGAGTTAGGCAGTGGTGCTTAATTGGTTCAGACCCACCAGGGACAGGAAAACCTTTGAACACATTAAATATATGTTTACTGGTCCATCGCACATGCCTACTATTTCTTGGGATGCTGGTATATTACAGCTGTCAGACTTCCTGTCATGTTCGGTTCCTCACTTACCCCCATCACGTTTGCCTGTGCACGTAAATCTGCCTCTGCGTGACACGAATTTCCTCACGTCCAGGTCTGCCGGTTAGCAGTCTAGTCGTCGAACCGGAACCACAGCAGCGTCACCAGCGCTTCCGGGGACTCCGCTTATCAGAGGCGGTCTCCCTCGGCTGAGCGCTTCGAATTCGCTTTGCCACTATCGGAAATTGGATTTGCCAGGAGGTAAACTTGTGCGCTGTTGTTTCACCCCCGCGCTGGAGCGCTTCACTCTGGTTCATTTCCCCTGCGCTGGAGCGCTTAACTCTAGTTTGCTTCCCCCCGCGCTGGAGCGCTTAACTCTGGTTTGTTTCACCCGCGCTGGAGCACTTATCTCTGGTTTGTTCACCCCCGCGCTGGAGCGCTTAGCTCTGGATTGTTTCCCCCTGCGCTGGAGCGCTTAACACTGGTTTGTTTCCCCCACGCTGGAGCGCTTATCTCTGGTTTGTTCACCCCTGCGCTTAACTCTGGATTATTTCCCCCTGCGCTGGAGCGCTTATCTCTAGTTTGTTTTCCCCCGCGCTGGAGCGCGTAGTTATACCTGGTCTTTCACTTGCCTCTCAGCGCTGGTCTGACTATAGCCAGGTTGCATGTCCTCCTAAATTTATACTTGCCTCTGTGCAAGGATATTTTGTACATTTATAGCGCAGGTGTGCTTCTAGACTGTCCTTATTCAGCGCAGGTGCGCTTCTTGATTTCCCTTTCCTCGCGCAGGAGCGCTAACGTCTTGACAAGAGTTTTTGAGTTCTATCTCCTGATGATAGCAGACCTGCTGATGTCCACCTGCTGGTATTCACCTAGAAGGTCATCGTGGATCCCGCATGAGTATCTGTGTATGTGTGGTAGCTTGTGGTTCACCTATAGTTATAGTGTTTCCTTGTCTTCCTGTCCAGCTGGTGCCCACAGCCTATCAGAACAGAGGGATTTTCACCACTACCTCCTGAAATCAGCTTGATCCTTTTAGCTACCATCCTCACTCCCATCTTCATCCTGCTGATTGTCAGACCTCTGGTAGGGTAAGGTGGGTGTGGGGTCGATAGCTCATGTCGTCTCTGCGAGATCTCTCTGCAAGAAGCAGGTAACATTGCGAGGAACCTGACACTTCCAGGAGAGAGCCAACAGTGGCACCTGCACTCACACTAACAGCATAAAGACAATGCATGCATGTAATACAGTCACATTTCCGAGGGACTCTAAAGGTAAATTCCATTCCATCCTTCCTAAATTTGAGTGCAACTCGTCAGTGGCTTTTAAAGGTGCGGCACCAGTGCTTCTGTAGACAAGTGAGGTAAATCTGGCAAAAGAGGCCTATGCAGCTGAACTTCTCAACCCCACCCTAAAAACCTTCTGTTGCTTTCCGTGGCATTAGAAGAGAGATCGTACTACCTCTGAGGTTGTAAATTATGAAGAAGTGAATTCAATTCAAATCAGATAATTCTTTAGTTGTTTTAAGAGTGACTACCTTATTATCCCTTTCAGTGGCGGTAGTCTAATGCCAATACTGGTTCAGGTCCTGGAATGTGGAGACTTCACATATGATTATGCGGTATTCTACCACAATATTGAGTTTTGTACATCAATCTGCAAAAATAATGAATCCCGAATATCAACTATACCTATATTGTCAAGATAAATATATATAGCTAAGTATAGGGCTACTATTCTTAAATACTTATCTACCTACATTGAGGATATATACATCTTTACGATATATGTCTTCAGGACCTTGACAATAAAGTGGTAGTGAAAATTCTGGATTTAACATTTTTGTTAGTGTATGTAAAAACGTGGTATTTTGTCAAACTAGTGATGCCACTAAATCTTCCCTTTCTGAGTAAAAATATTTGTTGGACCCAGCTTAGAAATGATTCAGACACATCCAGAACTTTCTACAGTCTCACTTCCTTTCTTTCAATTCCCATCTGCCAAGGGGGTTATCTGCTTGATTCTCTTGAAAAACATTGTGTGGGGTGCTCCCAATCCTACCCTATTATTGACCTCACCCATATCTCAAGATGGTGATCACATACATCCGAGCCCCATTTTTAGGTCTTGCCTAGTGTTGCAGCGCACGCCTGCGCTGCCCGCTCGGAGAGATTTATTGTCAACAAGGAGTTTGAGAAGAGGGCTTGAAGACCCGCCCCTCATTTTCACTGGTTGGCGTCAACGTTTATGCTAAACGGGGGCCTGCCATTGGAAATGAGCTGTTTTGGTTGCCTCCCTTTCGCCTTTTGGGGCGGCCCCTCCGGACTGGATGGCTTGGTTTACGTCTGTCGTGAAGCCCTTTCTTATCTTCACGAGGCATGTTATATAAACAAGCCGTGATCCAGTCCTGATAGGCCATCCCAAAAGGAGGCAGGGCTGCAGGCAGGCACAACACGCATGTTGTGAATTCACTTTAGCATTCCATTGCGTGGCGACAACTTGTTAACTGATATATTCATTTTCTGAAATGCCTTACAGACTTTCGCGTGCCCTGATTGATTCAAGGATGTGGAATAATCGCGCGCAGGCATCATTTTTAAGTGTCTCTGTGAACTTAAAGTGGTATTGAAGAATGTGTTTGTTTAATGGCTACTTGCTGAAAAGCATCAAATCAAAGTGAGTTATCAATGGAATACCTCCCACTTTTAGTATGTGATAGAACAACAAATTGGGGTGAAACACTCTCTCTTTATCAACATTTAATAGGATGTTCGGGAGGGTCTCGTGTGCATGGGATTCATGTGCCAGGAGTCCTCTTCAGTCTTTTTAGGAGCTGTGGGCCATTTTGGTCTATTTGGGAGCTATTGCCATTTCACACAGCCTGTACCACTGAAGGCATGGGAGGAGGTTATTGCAGCAAAGATGCTGGCCTCTCACAACTCCCCTACAGACGGCCCCAACCCCTTTCTGGTGGTGGGGCGGGTAGGGCGTAGCTCTGCGGGCTTTGTGGGGGCCAACGAGGGAGCTCTGCAGCCAATCTACGCCGACATAGCAACGCTGATTATTCACAGCCACGGCCCCTTCCCCGTCCTCCCGCAAAGGTGCGCTCTGCTGACTCAGTGCCTTAGTCAGTCGCCCACCTCTCATTCTGTAACCATAATTGGTTCTTTCGCCATCTTATGCGCTTCAGTGAGTTCGAATGGTGATAGTTTTCTTTCTGCTGTTTCATGTGAGAATCATTTCGGTCCACGGTCTGTTGCTGTATCTGTCAGACAACTGCAGAGCTGTGTGCACTGAAGGCAACACAATGCAGCGACCCACCCAGATGGTTTCAGCAGGGAGGGCGTCCGTGTGCGTTCCCCCTGGGAGGGGTGTGTTCACACATATGTATTAATACCCAGGGCATGCTTGCTATGCAAAAATAAATGGCCATATAGCCGCAGGAGTATGTGTTTGTGCATTACCACAAGTCTTTTAATTAAATGTTTATGGTCCAAGATATAACAGTGCAACACCGGTTAAGGACTCATCCTCTCCCCCTGGACAGCGAATACTGGCCGTCTGTGCGGGGTCCTGACCGGCCCCTGCTTTCACTTAAAAAATAACTTTATTTGACAATTCTGAAACTTGTCCGGGGAGCTGGACCCGTCGACTCCTTGCTCCCCCCGCTTCCCCCACACTCCTCGCTGAGAATTAAAGGGCCCTCCACCCTCAGTGCGGTTGGGCATGGAAACCTCATCACCTTCAGCATTGGTTCCACCCCCTTCTCCCCCCAACCCTGGGCCCCCATCTGTGTCCCCCTAAGAGTTCAGAGACTACCCTAAGTGTTTGAGCCCCCGCCCTGAGCATATGAACCCCATCCTGGCATTCACAACCCCAGCCCCCCACCTCAGCGTTTAGACCCCCACCCTGAGCATTGTGACCTCCACCCACACTGTGGGAAATGAAGTAAAAACAGATATTTAAATAGTTATCTGGCTTAGTACTCGCACAGACCCTTGCATCCACAGTCTTTTTTTTAAGTTTGAGTTTATTGAGAAACAATGAACAGCATTTAGTAATGCCTCGAGCAAGAAGAACACAAGTCAACAAAGAATAAACAAGCATTAAAAATGCAATAGGTCTCGGCTTTCATTAAGTTAAAGCCATTTGCTTTGCTATCCAATACCATTAACAAATCAAATGGCTTTAACTTAATCAAAGGCGAAACCTATTGCATTTTCAATGCTTGTTCAAAATTGGGACACTGCAAAGCGAATAAAAGCTGTCAGTGAAGAGAGAGAAACAGTGAGAGAAAGATAAAGAGAAAAGGCATAAAGAGTAAAAACAAATAACAGTCAGGCTGTGATTGCTTGGCCAAGCATTCCATCTCAGATCAAGTTTTCTGTATTATAGGAAGCACAGACAATCTAACATTAGGCATAGAAATTATCATATAAAACCATATACCATTGTCAACTGCACAGTGCCCCTGTAAATCAGGATTTGGTAGTAGGTAAACTTTATTATTGTACACCACTAACTCCAACCTATATTAGGTAAGGCTTTAGCAGAAACTAGCCAAGCTCTTAAGTAAAAAGCCCCAAAATGTTACTTGCCTAGGTATACTGGCCAAATGCCAGTTATTTTCAATACAATGTCCAAATCAGATAGAGAAGTCAGAATGAAAAGCTCAATGAAAAGCTCATTCTTTCTTGACATCCCATGATTGGGTATCCATGATAATCAAGATTGCTATATCGAAAGTGAGTTCGTAGTTTGTTAGCACACAGTAGAACACATAGTGCACACCTCTACATTACCAACACATATGGGCAGTTTTCATTAGAATTCGCACAACGCAGTGCAGCAAAGCAAGTAATTTGCTGCACTCGCTTGCGTATATACTAAGATATGGCGCACTTCAGCTCTCTCTCTCTGCACTGGGGCACTTTAGGCGGCCTAGGACCAATGCAGGCAACTTGCACAACTGTGCAAGGGGGCCTGTATTACAGGCAGGATTGTTTTCATGCAGGAAGGGATACCTTCTTGAAAAAAGCAATCCTTAGAGGCATATTCCTTTTTCTTTGTGTGCTGCAGAATGCAATACACATAGAAAGAGGAAGTAAGAGGAGAAATCAACATATTTATCCTCGTTAAGCCTCACTGGGTAAGGCATCGCACTTTGACACATTCCCAGGTTTACTAGGCTTATTAAATTGGGGAATGCATCAAAATCCAATAATGGATGCATGGGAACACCCCTGCTCCACCCACTGAGCGCTTTCTCAAAGCCAGGTACCACAAGACAGCATTATGTGCAGCATTGCATTACTTTGTATTTACTAAACTACGCAAATGGGCTTTGCATGGCTTAGTAAATACCAAAAATTATTTTGCATTGGGCTGCCCCACTGAAGTGATTAAACCCGACTCAGAACCATAGTCAAACTGCCCCATACTGTCAGCTGAGAAAACCAATGAGAGGATGGGGTTTATATAGTGTGGACCCAGCCACAAGGAAGCAGAGTGCTGTACTCTAGGTAGGGGTTTCAAAGGCACAAGCGGAAGCAGAAAGTCTGGGGGTGATAAAATGTCGCCTCTAGAGGAGCAAATTCAGTTCCTTGTCGAAGAGGAGTAGGTACGGTACCTGCTGGATCTGCACAAGGATGTTGTTTCGGTTTCTTGGATCAGAGCTTGGTATCCAGCCTTTTATTTGTGCTCCTGCAGGATTGGCTGGACTGTGTCTTTATCTTGGTGGTAAAATACAGTGAGGTCTTGCTTGGCCTGTCTGTAGGTAATGCAATAGGGGCTATATGGGATGCAACCAATCGGTGCAGGGGCAGTGGAGCTCTTTGTAAGTGAGTGTTATGCTTTAACATTTTTGGAGTCTTCAGTTGGTTGAGGGGATTCTGGTATCTCAGTAAGCAGGGAACTGCCTCAACTCATGTGGCTTAGAACCTAGACTTGGATGGCTGTTCTGAAATCTTTTCAAGGTGAAAAGGGCTTTACCTTGTGAAGCAGGTACTGTTGGTGACAGGCTGTCTACTATGTCTTGTGGGTGACTGAAAGAGATGTGGTTTAGTGGCACAATTTGTGCCATTGGAACCTGGGTCATGGCTTCTAATGTCAGCCTCAGCAGTTGACTTAAAGTTGTGTGACTTGGTAAATTCACTAAACGTGCCTCAAAAGTTAAATATATGATATGTAATTATATAATCCAAAGATGCAAATCTCTACTTCAATATACAATGCTTTGATGCTTATCAGCTAGGTTTGCACTATATAAATGTGAATACAAACATTCAAGTGTTTCTTGAAGTCGAGTAATCTATGTGAAACCCTAGAGAATTCCGTTTTTTATGTTGAGGTTGAGGCAAGTTCTTGACATCCAGGCTTGGATAATAGCAAGGCAACTTCTATGGCTGAGTATATCTGTTTGGTAGAGACCCTCATAAATAGATTGGGGTTGCCAGTGTCTGGATTACGGAGACACACGTAATAGATCCCTACGTCTCCTTTACATGACACCAGTAATTGAACTTGCAAACTATTCGACCATGGAATGAATTTGATTTGTGAAACCATGGGATTTTTAAACGTAGACCTAGTTGTTTCCATGGATTACGTTTGTCCTCCAATAAATATCATGAACCATTTTGTTTTAAATGTGGGTCTTTGAAATTAGATTCTATTCCCCTTCAAGGGAAGAGAGTAAGTCATCAATTGAAGACTAGCCATATCAAAGTGAGGGTGCAAAATCTGATCAATGAAAAACTTCAGGTATCTTACAGTAGAAGATATTTATTGGTATTGAAAATCTACGAGACACCACCCCATCACTAGTGCAAGGCATAGCTTTCTACTCCTAGTTTGATTTTTCATGCACTTCCATCCAAACAAAATATGCAATAGCCATGTTCAGATACTAAAAAACATTAACTATTGTAAAACAGGGTGAGGAGCTTCACATACAAAATAATAGTTGAGGAAACACTCTTTTTAACAATTTAACATTAAGCTCTATCCAGCACATCCAAGACACAGACACAGCTTTAAACCAGAAGGTCTAAAATCCAGCACTTTGGAAATAACACTATAACACTTACCAATGTCTCCAAAAGCAAAAACAAACTAGCTGTTACTTTGCTAGAGCACCCATTTAGGGCTCATGCCTGACAAGTTTCTTGTCCCATGATGGCAGCTCTGAACACCCACTGCCTTGCAACAAGTTACAGCAAAGGGATCATTAGCCTTATCTTTTATTCTTTTTTGCTTCACTCATGCATAAGTAGACATAAAGGTTCAGCGTGACACATTAAGAGCACCCCTGAAGACCTCAAGCACCACACTTAAAGTCTTCCTGTACCAGCAACATTATTAATCCACACTCTTATAACCAAGCACCCAAGAGTAACCTATTACTTGTCTACCCAGAAGTGCTTTGGCTCCTGGGATGGATGTAAGACTACAGCATTATGACACAATAAGAAGGTTAGGCAGCAATGGTTAAGGGCATATAGCAAAATAACTTCCTAGCTATGATATTATGAGTTGACTTTTACATCCTCTTTTTACAGTGTCACCCTAAGGTTTTTGGGGTGCCAAGCAAGGTATATTTTGGCTCCCCTCGTTTGAAAAAACGTTGCATTTATTAAGCATTGTCAGTTAATTCAAGATCTCATGATGCCAAACAATATTACATTAAATGTTAACTTTTTAGAAAAGGCGGCCCATAAACACTCCTGAAAGCTGAAGCTGCCTGGCATCCTGCAGCCAAATAGTACCAAAATGACACATTTCAAGAATTGTTGGGCCGGGTGTATCAAAGGGTTTTGCTCATTCTGTACCTATTGTGAAATGTGTTGGTACATTAGGTCCTTTGTCTTTCGCAACAATATTTGGTGTCGGTCTAACAATCCCATTCTTTCCAATGTAGGATGGGAACTGTAAGAGTACATTTGAAGTTGTTTAGGGGACAGGTGCATAATATTAAATTAAATATATGTTTATTACGCTTGAAGTTGTCACCTAAATAATGACGATATGTAATCACAAATAAATCCATCTTCACAACTTGTATTCTCACTGCAACAACCTCAAAGCACAGCCCTGAGAATTAATTCTCTTCTGCTGGCTTGTCCCTCATCCTGTTTTTCTATGTCTATACTTCTTTGGCTGGACAATGACCTCCAAATCTGCAGAATAAGCAAAACATGGGATGTGGGGGTCTGGAGACAGAAAAAGGAAAGTGAGATAATGAGACCACAGTGAGAGAGGTAAAGTAGAGGGAGAAGGGAGGTAGACATAGAGATGGTAGAGGGATAAATGAAGCAGGAAGTGGCGGAAGCAAAAGAGAGGAAGGCGAGGAGGCCAGAAAGAAAGCCTTAGTGAGGTAGAAAGAAGAAGAGGCAGGTATAGAAAAATAGACAGAGAGATACATATTGTTTAGGAGTGAGGTAGGGAGTAGGGCGATATCAAGAGCTAGAGATATGGACAAAGGTAGAGAAAGGGAGTGAGGTAGAGAAAAGGATAAGGTAGAAAAGAGGTAAGCTTGACAGAACTACAGACAGAGAGAAGAAATTGTAGTGTCTTGCAAGGACAATGACAGAACGCTTTTGGCTCCTGATAAACACCGTAGAGCTATGGCGGAATGGATAGAGTGTATTACAGTGAAGGTTGCTTTAGAATGCTGAGATCGCACAAACACGCAGACGAATAAAGACATGTGATACCAAGCTCCATGTGTGGCATAATCATTTACTCGTACCCTAGCTGGGAAGATTCTACTAAAGGCAATGACATAGGGGCTAAGTGACCCAAAGATTACCAGTGCTCTCTCAGAGAATTTGCCACGGTCCAGGTAAACTGCTTGTGTGTGAAATGTGTGCCGTCGTCGAAGTGCAAAATTGATTAATTGAAAATGAAAGTATTTACAAAGAATCTGCATGTCGTTGGTCGAGAACCTGTTAGTCAGGCCATATATTTAGGTATCGCACTACTACGCAACATAGAGCCATACATAGTATGGAGTGATAACACTGCGATTACAAGTGCTGCTAGGTTAAGATCAATCAGATGTCAAGAAAAATACAAAGCGAGCTGTTGAGCAGCGGTGTATGGGAGATCATACCTTACATACGATCCTATACTCCGTGCCATTGAGGCGCTCCTTGCTGTCTGCCACACAGTTTGTCTTTCATATCTGCAGGCAGGCGTTACGGAGGATAGGCTAGTGGAACAGGTTGACCCGGGAGACCCCTCTAATGCACAATGGATGCCTGCCACAGGTGGGGGTTTTGCCTGGATTCCGCAACTGGGACGCTATCGGGATTTCTACTTTGGGGGATGTTATGCAGGGCCTGTGTTGAAATGCAATTCCGACATGCCATTTCCCCCAGCTTAGAGGGACTAGAGGCACTGGCGGAGTTCAGTCCGGTGGAAGCAAAGGTATTCATCTGAGATCTGCGGGACCACAAGATCTCCCAAATGTACCAGTCCCTGGTCCCGCATAGCTCCCCGTTCCTGCAGCATCTCCGGGAGGTTTGAGAGGAACACATGGGCCCGATGGAGGAGGAAGATTAGACGGATGCTCTGGCCTCCCTGCGTCGGGCGACAATCGCAATGAGCTTTCAGCTCATCCAGCTTAAATACCTCCAGAGGGTGTATTATACCAGAGTCAGGCTGTGTAGGGCGGGCCTGGTGGCTTCCCCGGTCTGTCTTCGTTGTGCGCACGAGGACGGTACCTTGCTACTACGGTGTGGCGCTGTTCTGAGCTGGAACGGTTTTGGAGGGGGGTCATACCCTGCCTTTCAGAAGTTTTGTGTTGGGATCTTCCCTGTTCGCCCAAGTTGGTTCTCCTGCATGTCATGGAAGGTATTTGGGGCAATGTTTATGAACGCCATGTTATGCTTTTAGGTTTTACTCCAGCCAAACAAGACATTGCCAGGACTTGGAATGCAACAGTGGCGCCCTCCATCTCTGCATGGAAGCATTGCCTAGACTTTTGTATGGGTTTGGAGGCTCCCATTTTTGTGGCAAGGGGGTTTCCTCCTAAACACTACAAAATTTGGAAGCGCTGGGCGGACTATCGTTGCCTGGAGCTGGAACCTGCCCCTACCCAGCGCCCAGACCGGATGTAATTTCTCCCCTCTCCTCTGGTGTGCCCCTCGTGCACACGTGGTGGGATAATAATAATAATAATAATAACACCTTTTATTAATTATTAATGGGATAGAAGCCCAATAGAAATGACACATAGTGAACGTAGGTTTGTGGCACTGATTGATTATGTTGTAATTGTAATTTATATTTATATAGCGCATTATCACCAACGGTCTCTAAGCGCTTGCTTTGGGAACCCGTCCTGGTTTTTCCCTGTGAGATAACCCATACTGGGTACCCCCAAGGTGAAAGCCAGGCATCCTGCCGCGGGGGGCCATAGTTGAGATTAAGCAAGCCATTGCCCGGAGTTGCAGAGTGTGAACCCATGATTCAAGCATGCACTGAAGCGAGAATTATCGAGTCCGTGGACATTTTGGGCTCAAGACCCTGCCGCGTTGGGAATTGGACCCTGGTCCCGGATCTGACCTATGCTTCATGGTCTGCCTCTTCTAACCATTGAGCCACACTTCTCCACATGTTGCTCTTGAATGGCCGACAGTGCGATGGAGGTGAGGGGTGGAGAGGGGTGTTGTATATTTTTCCTTTCTGTTTTGATTCAACTGAAATGCCCTTTAACTTCTCCTGTGTATATGAGAATATTGTCAAAGTCACAATGATGTACATTGATGCTACAGAAGTCTCTGGGTCACAGAGCTCCACCCTATAAGTTTTTTTGACAAATAAAATATGTTTAAAAAAAAAAGCAAAAGCCAAGTGCATAGGAACGCAGTGGTTGAAAGCAGACGCTCACATACTGTAAATGTCCTTACCAGAGCCTTGAAAAAGAAGTGCTCTACAACCTCAGTGGTGGGCAAAGAGACCTAAGAAGAAGCACAGGGGTTGTACTTACTGAGTTATCCAATACCTGTAGTGGTATTATAACAAAACTGCTGGGTGGCAGCTCAGAACAACGCCAAAGGTCTCAGAGAAAGTGAGGGGCTCCAATGGAGACCAGGAGTGAGGTCTCCATCCCACAGACTGTCCATGAAAACCCAGAGGTGAGCACATCACAGTGCCTCAGTGATGGTACAGATGACTCGGGTCCTAACGGACTGCAGACAGTGCAAAAGAGAACTCCACCCTCAGTGGCACCCACTACCATAAATGGTTACAATGTGGACGCTTTGTTGAAACCATCACCATTCCATACCACCAAAAATCTAAATATTGGCAGACGATGGACTACGAGGATAGAGACATTTGAAGATTTCATTGATGCACTTGAAGAGTCTGATAACAAAAAGATGATCAAATACTTCAAAAATGAGGTCATAAAGAAAGTGTCCCAAACTGACAAAGAAATCACATATTGTCAGATTAACGAAACCTGCATCTCAAATTCAATACAATGCCAAATATTGACTTTGAAAGATATATTTTCTGTCAAGAACAAAAGAAAGTTGGCGAAACCATCAATTAATTTTTAGAGACTCAACGCACTCATCAAACACTGTAAGTTCAATTAATATAACGATAAAGAAGTCATACATCTCAGAGTCATTGATAGTTGCACGTCCGATTTCTTCAAAAAGAGAATGCTGAGACAAACTCTGAGTTTAGAACAAGTCTTAATGGCTGCTAGAGCTTAAGAGCGTGCCGATCAACAAGCTGCTGACATTGAGGCCAGAGGTTTCCAAAATGAATCAGTCATTAGTGTGAAAAGCAAGTCAAAGCAAAAGACTGAAGAACACAAGGTGATGTCTACACATCTACAAGAAGCTATGTTTTAGATGAGGATTTTTGTTTCCACACAAAAACAAATGTCTCGCCATTCAACAGATATGTAAGGGCTGTGGGAAGGAGAACCATTTCATGATGGTGTGTAAAGCAAAGGGAAAAACAAGTATATCACAGTTCGAAGACAAAATGGCTGCTGGAAGCATCCACAAGGCCCCGCAAGGACGTCAGGTACAACAAATTGGCACTGAACAAAGTCAATTGTCATCTAAATCATTGTCAAACAATTCCTCCATATCAGTGTCAAGTGAAAGTGAAGAAGATGTTTGCGCCATGTCGATGTTTAGTTCACAAATAAGTGCGCATGTTGGACTAGCTGCATGTGAAGAGAAATGTCAGTCAAAGTAAAGTCGACATGCAAAAAGCACCAAAGTCGTTCAAACATTGTCTGAAAATGACATTGAAAATAAGTGGCTTGTGATACCTTTCATTATCGACAATGGCGCGTTGATAAGCATTTTGTCTGAGGAGAAATTTAAAGAATGGCATCCTTTACCACAACTTATGCCGTTGAAAACCAAAGTGTGTACATGGCCTGCATCAACACACTTAAAAAGTTACGTTTCATTTGTAGCGACAATGAAAAACAAGAAAACCACGATGCTAGCCCCTACCCTTGTGCTTCATAGGGCAGCGTCCTGTGTCTGTCCACTCAGCTTCATCATAACTGTTGATATGGGACTTATTTCTGTGAACTACAACATGAATGCTAACCATGAAATATTAAGTCAGTTTCCTTTGTTGTTTCATGGTTTGTGAAAGCTTAAGACTAAGAAAGTAAAGGTGCATATTAATGAGGATGTCCGTCCGGTTGCTCAAAGACAAAAGCAAATTGCTTTTCAATTAAAATATGCTGTTGAAAAAGAACTTGAATCATTATTTAAACATGGTATATAAGAGCGTTCTACTGGTCCAAAGCCCTGGGTTTCTCCTTTCGTGCTAGTGCCCAAAAAGGATGGTGATGGAGCGGTACGCATATGTGTGGACATGCATCAGGCAAACAAAGCAATTGAACATGAACGACATCCAGGTCCACACATTGCTTTAAATGGTGCAAAGGTTTTCTCTCGTCTTGATTTAAATAAAGGTTATCATCAGTTGGAACTTGAAGAAAACTGCAAGTACTTTAGAACCTTTTCTACACATGTTGGTCCGTTTCGATACAAAGTGCTATGTTTTGGTGTGTCATCAGCTGCAGAACCTTTTCAAGACCTCATTTGATGTATCATATAGGCTGTCATGTGTACGTTCAATTATAGTGATGACATATTGTTTTTCGGAGCTACCCAAAAACAGCACGATACAGCTTTCACACAAGTATGCAGTTTACTGAAAGATGCAGGTATGACTTTAAATGCAGAAAAATGTGAGTTCCATAGGGCAAAGTTAGAATTCTTTGGTCATATCTTTTCTGATGGGGGTATGACAACTGATCCTGTTAAGTACAAGCGTTTTCAAATGCTGATCCCTGACAATCTGTTTCAATGGTGCATTAATTTCTTGACCTGGCCAGCTACTGTGCTAGATATTGAAGAGACTTTTTCGCTGTAAGTGCTCCATTGAGAGAGTGGACGAAAAACTTTTGTTTCAGTGGTCACATGAATGAGAGAACAGTTTCAACAAAATCAAACAAGCCACTGAGAATGCTACTGAAATTACTTATTTCAATCTGAATCATCATACAGAGGTTATTGTTGACACTAGCCCAGTTGGGCTTGGTGCTATTCTTGCACAGCACCGCGGACACCCGAATGCTTGAAGGCATATCGTGGCGTAAGCAAGTAGGAGTTTGCCCCAACCAGAACGTGGTTACTCACAACCTGAAAAAAGGTGAACACTTCCTTGTATTACTGTATGGAAAGCTTTTCACGCTGGTAACTGATCATCGAGCTGTACTAACAATATTTAGCAATACAATGGCCAAGATGCCTCCTCGCATTGAACGTTGGGCACTACGGCCACAAGAGTACAATTATAACATTGTGCATCATCCACGAAACAATCAGAACCCTGCTGACTACTTTTCCAGAAAGCCCAATCAAGGCCGTGGCACTCCATCCAAGTCAGCTGAAGCTTATATCAACTTCATTGTGAAATCAAGCACACCAGCTTCCATTTTATTAGTCCAGTAGTGGCTTGCTAAAGTTATGAGATATAATTACACATCAGTCGTGGAACCAGCACACTAGCCCTCTTACCAGTGAGGATGAATAACGAAAATATAGAATTGTCAAAGATGAACTGTCTATAATTCAAGAGGGAGTCATTTTGCAAGCGGCATGAATTTCGATTCCAAGGAGAGTCTGCGCAGAAAATGACTGAAGTGGCCCATGAAGGACATAGGGGAATTGTTGCCACAAAATAGGCTCTCAGAGACCGAGTCTGGTTCCCCAATCTCGATGAGCAAGTTGAGAAGGAATTTAAGGCTGGTCATCTATTCAACTGCCTATCTACATAAGTTACTCAACACACCCTAAACATGTCAGCACTCCCGAAGTATGCCTGGGAGAGAATAGCCATTGAATTTTTCAGTCCACTCGGCAATGGAAATCCCCTGATGGTGATTGTGGACGATTACTCGCGATTTCAATGAATTGAGGTTCTCTCATCCTCCACTCAAGAATGAGTTTTTGAGAGACTGGATGGCATCTTTGCGACATGGGATATTTTAGCCATCCTAAAATCTTACAACGGCCTGCCTTTTAATAGTCGGGAGTTCAAAGACTTCTTAGAGCATCTGAGTAGAAAGCATTAAAAGAGCACTACTCTGTGGCCTCAGGCCATCGACTGGTTGAGAGATTTATGAGTACGCTAAAGAATGATGTGCAGCATGCTACACTTGAAAAACTTAAGTTACAAACTGTGTTAAACTCTAAATTGAGAGCTTACAGTTCAACACCTCACTCGGCCACCAGTGAAAGTCCGGCAACATTGATGTTCGGGAAAACAATGACAACCAAGATATCCCATTTGACCATCAGACAGAAAGAGATGAAAATACAATGTGTATGAGGAACTTGGCTCAGAAACAAAAGATGAAAACATATGCTGACCGAGGACCACATGTGAAAAATATGGTCTTCCAGAGAGAAAACAGAGTGCTTGCAAATCAGATGCAGAAAAGAAAGTCTGATACTCCCTTTGATGTGGTGTCGACCAAAGGACACATGGGCACTGCCCAGCACCTTCTGAAGTCTATTATCAGAGACTCTCTTCACTTTCGGCAGTTGATGCATAGTTCACTAGATCTCCATGGTGAAGGAGAGACTGACTTTGAAGCACCCAGGACTGTTGCAGCCTTTTCACCATCCAAGCAGCTCTTGGATCATGATGGTGGCAGGTCTCAACTTCCCACAACATGTTCAGGTCGGAAAATTAAAGCACCGAACAGATTAATTGAAGAGATGTAAATGTATATATTTGTATATATTTTGTGAAATTGATAAGTTTTAGTTTTACAGAGGGGGAGATGTAGTTTCGTGGGAGTTACCAATGCCAGAACCCTTATGGCTCCTGATAAACTCCGTAGAGCTAAGATATAATGGATAGAGTGTATTGCAGTGAAGGGTTGTGTTAGAATGTTTAGTTTGCAGTTACACCCAGATAAATAAAGACGCGTGATACCAAGCTCTGTGTGTGGCATAAATTATTTACGGGTACTCCGGCTGGGAAGACGCTCTGGAAAGGTGGACAGATTGAGGGGTGTGGTTTTCATAGACTTGACTTATAGACAAATGCAAGGTAGAGAATCAGGGGTGAAGTACAGAGAGTGTCAAAACGAGAACTGAGGTAAAGAAAGTATGGTCCGATAAAGAGTGTAGTAAACTAGTGAAAATGTTAGAGTGGAAGGGGTAAAGGGTAGAAACAGAGCTGAGGTGAAGTAGAGAGAGAGCAAGATGATGTCAAGTAAGAGAAGATATTCGTACACAGGTAGAAAGACAGGGCAAGGAAGAGAGGGAGTGGTGAGTTAGAGACAGAGGGCTGAGACAGAGACATGTAGAAAGACAGAAGTAGAGAGCACTGTGAGGGGTGGAAGAGGGAAGAGAGGAAGAGATGTAGAGGTAGGCACTAACAGTGATAAAGAGATAAGAATTTGAGAGAAAAGTAGAGGAAGGTGTGGCAGAGTGGCATATTTTACAGAGAGAGATAAGACAGAGGGAGGGTGAGGTGAGGTGATGAGTAAGTTAGAGACAGGTAGACAGTGAAGTAGAGAGGTGTATATGGGGGAAGTCCGGTATGGATGGATACATGACAGAGGAGAGAAGGAGATAAACATAAGTGTAGAGAGTAATGAAGGAAGCAAAGGTAGAGACACAGAGGAGGAGAAAGTTTGAAATGTGATGGAGACAGAAGCGAGTAACAGAGAAATCACTTTACAAGGGGGTCTCTTGGATGGTGGGGACCCTGGGCAATGGCCCACTTTGCCCATTCTTTAGAACACCAATGTTTTGTCAAGTATGTTGACCAGTAGGTTACTGCAAATGAGAAATTAGTCTTCTCCAAGATTAAATGGTGATAGCTTGGGCAGTCCTTATTTGAGAATTTATGCAAATCAACTCTGCTGCCCTCTTTAAAGCATCTTCATCGTATGACTATGTGCATTGTGAAATACAAAAATATTTTGTGAACAGTTCAGCGGCTCTACATACCCTATATGCCCTAGCAGTGAAACAACTCCAGCTTTTATATAGTTCAAATAGAGAAGAACCATCCCACACTATCTGCGGTTGAAAAGCAAGCTCACAATGAGGGGAACCTCGAAATGTGACAACTATTATCCTTCCTCAAATAATAATTTATGAAGAAATTTAGTGGGAAATTCTGCCACATCCGTACTATCTACTCCCCTTCTGGAACTCCACTTAATAAAGGGGTTGGTCATCTGGAATGATGGTCTAAATTTTCGGTTTTCTCTTGGGGAGTCTAGAGGTAAAGACTTGATTATGAAATGGACTGGTAAATAAGGCAGAAAGGACTGTTGTGCTAGTGAGATTATCACTGGTAGCCTTTTCCAATGTATTTATTTCTCTCCCTTATTAGCTTGGGGAATCACTTGCTACAAAATTGTTTATGCAAGTAATTCATCAATTGATCTCCAGTTGCAAACATATATCATAGACATCTCTGAGACTTATTAGAAGATTGGCACTATCACCAGCATAGCTCCTGGTATTATCAGAATTTACATACCTCTCTTTCTAGCTGTACATTCCTTAAAACAAGCCAAAGGAACTCCTCTTAAGGGACTTGAAAACAAGTCATCTTCCAATCACAACACAGTCCTACCTGCGTAAAGAAACATTAGCACTCTCATTGGAAAGATGAGGTTATCTCAGCCAAAAAAAGGCCTAGAGTGGAGGAATTATCGATGGTTTGTCTGCATTCTGATTTCAGTGAAGTCAGAAAAAGGGATACGAAGCAGACAAGGACAGATGGTTTATTTTATTTGTCTGTGTGAATTATTATATTACTGGAATGATGCAAATAACCATGTTGGGTGTGAGATTTTTCAGCCCCAACACTGAATGTGAAGTACAAGTTACTTACCTTCGGTAACAATGTATCTGTAAGAAACAGTAGTTAGTGTTAGATTCCTTACCTTAGAATATCCCCAGGTGTCAGACTGGATCCGGAAAGTTTTCATCAGCATTACCCCTGCGTGTCGGTAGGTGTCATCTGCGGCTCCGTGTCCGTCATCGTGATTACCGGGATGATGTCGTCGGAGTACTTAGACGCCGCCCTCGCGTGCTGACGTCAGTTCTGTACATAGCTTTCCGGCCCAGAAACGCAGAGCCATGCAAGAAAGCGACACTGGTGCCATGAAACTAGGGCCCTCAAAGAGAGATACCTTAACCCTAGATATCGGTCTGGCGGTAAGGAATCTAACACTGACTACTATTTCTTACAGATATATCGTTACCGAAGGTAAGTAACTTGTGCATCTGAAAGAAACAGGTTAGTGTTAGATTCTTTACCTTAGACTAGATACCCCAGCAATACCAACCCTGGTGGTGGGTCTGCGAACCAAGATCACACCAGGAGGTCCTGGAGAACGAACGGCCAAAAAAAGCCATCTCTCCGGGCTTGGCTGTCCAGGCAGGAGTGCTTAGCAAATGTGTGCAGCGAGGCCCACATAGTTGCCTGACAGATGTCCTGCAAGGGGACTCCCCGACCCAGGCCATTAGTAGCCGCCGTGGCCCGAGTGGAATAACAAGGAATAATAGACCTTGATGCACAAACCGACCCACCGAGAGATGGTCCGCTTGTGCACCACCCATCCCTTCTTAGTGCCCACGTAACCAACAAAGAGCTGGTCGTCCACCTGAACCGGAGTGTGCGGTCTAGATGAAAGGAGAGCGCACGCTTTGTGTCCAGACGGTGGAGCCTCTCTTCCTCTTTCAAGGGATGCAGAGGCGGAAAGAAGGTGGGCAAGGTGATGGACTGCCCGATGTGAAAGGCTGTAACCACATTGGGCAGGAAAGAAGGACGAGTCCTCAGAACAAGTTTGTCCGGATGGACAGAGAGCAAAGGAGGCTTAGAAGACAAAGAACGGAGCGCTCTCAATCTTCTGGCAGAGGTGATGGCAATCAGGAAAGCAGTTTTAAGCGTCAGAAGACGAAGAGGACAATTATGAAGTGGCTCAAAGGGTGCGCACATCAGATAAGTAAGTACCAAGTTCAAGTCCCACTGAGGCATCAAGAAAGGAACAGGAGGGAACATGTGTGTGATGCCTTTCAAGAACCTATTCACAACAGGGGACTTGAAAAGAGAAGGCTGATCAGGAAGCCTTAACGAGACTGAAATGGCCAAGAGATAGCCTTTGATCATGCCCAGAGCAGAGCCCTGCTGGGCAAGAGAAAGAAGGAAGAGGAGAACCTCTGAAAGAGGAGCAGAAAGGGGATCCACAGCCTTTGCTGTGCACCATGCCACAAATTTGTTCCACCTGCAGGCGTATACCGTTTTTGTGGAGGGACGCCTAGCTGCCAGAATCACATCACAGACTTCAGGAGGCAAGTCAAATGGCCTCAACTGTCGCCGCTAAATCTCCACGCATGTAGGTGGAGGCTGGACAGGTTCGGGTGGGGGACCGTGCCCTTCTGCTGCGACAGAAGGTCCTCCTGAAGAGGCAGACGAATCGGGGGATCGACTGACATACTGAGTAGCTCGGGATACCAGTATGTTCGTGCCCAGTCCTGAGCCACAAGGATGACTTTGGCCCGTTTGCGTCAGATCTTCTTAGGCACTCTGGTAAGAAGTGGTAAAGGTGGAAAGGCGTACAACAGCGGCAGCGTCACTCGCGACGAAAAGCGTCGCCGAGTGAGTGCCGCCTTGGAAATTCCAACGCGCAGAACTGATGACATTGCGCCTTCTCTTCTGTGGCAAATAGATCTAACCATGGCTCTCCCCACTGCAGAAAGAGACCTTGCGCCACGTCCCAGTTCAGATGCCATTCGTGATCCATCATGCACCGGTGGCTGAGTTTGTCCGCCCTGGCGTTCAGGGAACCTGCCAGGTGTTGAATCACCAGCGTGATGCCCTGGTGTTACAGCCATGTCCAGAGGCACAGAGCCTCCTGACAAAAGGGTCCACGACCCCACCCCGCCTTGTTTGTTGCAGTACAACACAGCAGTGGTGTTGTCCGTGAACACCTGCACTACACTTTTTTTTTTTTTTTTTTTTTTTTGGTGCAAGACGTTTATTTAGTACCGTTAAGTATACACAGCATACTGCCACAACCCGGAGGCCGGCTGCTATAGCATATTGCAGTAATCACAAATAAGCATCAACGAAAAGACAATATTGTGTTGCGGAGCTGTATATATAGAAAATAGCATCAGTAACAGCACAGGTATAGGAAGCATATAAATGCGTCTTACTTTTATCGTTTTTTTGGTTAAAAAGAGAACAATGAAAACAAACAAAACAACATCGTCATAAGCGTGCGCACCACAAACAAGCAGATTTCGGAGGGGGGGGGAACAGCATCCCGCAGCAACCAGGTGGACCATGGGCGGGTAAGGCATACAGATGAGTGAAGCAACAAGGACAGTTCAGAGACATGGCAAGGGGGGTAAAGTGCATAGTGCAGTCACAGGGCATACAAAGTTGCAGGTAGGTCCAAAGCGGTTCAGCACCCCTTCCCCATTACACCTAGAACAGCATTACAGGTCACAATTCATCTTCACTCGGTGCTTCCGTCATCAGGTAGCATTGCAGCGGGGCCCAGACATCAGTCGGCCTGGATGAGAGCGGCAGTAACTCCGCATACGTGTGCAGTTGTTCCTGACAATACACCAGGTCCCGTAACCATTCCTTAAATTTGGGCGCCCTGCCTCTGCCCCATCTACAGGCCACCCTCCGCTTGGCTAGCAACAATGCTAACGCGACATACTTGCGGTGAGCCGCCTGCAGGGGTACGACCCAACCCAATAGCGCCATCTCAGGAGTTGGCGGCACCGTAGCATTGACCATTGTAGAGAGGGCCTGAAATACTAGATCCCAATACTGACGTACAGTGGCACATTCCCAGGCAAGGTGGAGAAAGTCAGCTCCAGGGGCCCCACACCGGTCGCAATTATCAGTGTCTCGCAGCCCAAATCTGTGTAATCGAGCCGGGGTATAATACAATCGGTGCACAAATTTGTAGTGGATGATTCTATACCTGCTGCTGGATGAGATACGTTCTGTCTGTAGTAAGCTAAATTCCCATTGTTGATCGGTGAGTGGGGCAGGCAGCTCTTGATCCCACTTCGCCTTGGCAGGAAGTGTGGTGAAGTCAGTGTGTGTTCTAACTGATCTGTACAACGTGGACACAAGCTTATATGGATTCTCAAGTTGCATTATGTGTTGCAGGGGTATGAGGATCGGTGGCTCGCGCGGAAATTCAGGTGTAAGGGCTTGCAGCCCATGTCGCAGGCGCATGTAGTAAAACACCTCTAGTGAGGTAGGGTGTATGGTACCAAACAAATGATCCCTCGTACGGAACTCGCCATTATGATATAGATCCCCCCACGTTTGGACATGGATTTTAGACAGTAAACGCTGGAAGCCAGTTTCCTGCAGCAGCTGCAATTGTGGGTGATAAGCCAGGGGCATACATGGAGCGTAGAGGAACTGCAGCCCCAGTGAGGCACAAATGTGTAACCAGGCCGTGATAGTGCTAGATAAGGTGTTCGGGGTCTTATCCCTCCCCTCAACAACGGCATACAGAGCTCCCTCGATAGGCGTGGGGTGCGCCAGCCAGTGTTCCGCAGCCAGTTGTGGCATGTATCTCGGCTGCCTCACCCAGAAGTAAGCATAGTGCGCCTGGGCTGCCCTGAAGTATAGCTCAAAATCAGGTACACCGAACCCTCCCCGCACATAGGGCCGTGTCAGAATCTCCCATTGGAGCCTAGCCTGCTTTCCACCCCACACCAATTTGAGCATTTCAGATCTTAGTCTCTTAAAGAAGTATGTACCAGGATGGAAAGGTATGTTGAGAAACAGGTAAAGCAGCTGCGGAAGCACAACCATTTTAATCAAAGAAGCCCTGCCCGCCATCGACAGGGGAAGTGACACCCACCTCGTGACCTGGTCTTCAATCCTACTAATGGCAGTGCCATAGTTCGCTCTCATAAGCGCTTCCCGGTCCCTCTCAATGTGAACCCCAAGGTACTTAAAATCACCTTCAGTCCAAGTGAGCGGATATTCCAATGGGAAGGCCTGAGTGGCCGCCGTGAGGGGGAATATGCACGATTTGGCCCAATTTATTTGCACTCCCGAGAGAGTCCCAAATCTAATGAATTCCCTAAGTATGGGGTGTAGGTTGTCCCGAGGGTGCCGGACATACAGCGTGATATCGTCTGCGTACATGGATATGAGTATTTGTCGCTGGAAGCAACGCAGCGCGCTATCCTTATAATGTTGCCGCAGTTTGGCAGCAAGGGGTTCCGTGGCGATTGCAAAGAGCAGGGGGGATAGGGGGCACCCCTGCCTCGTACCTCTAGAGATCTCAAAGTCAGGGGAAAGCTGCCCATTAATAAGGACTTTGGCCGTGGGCCGCGTGTAAAGCAGTTTTATCCAGGAAACGAAGATGGCCGGGAATCCCATGCGGTTTAGTACCCCAAAGACGTAATCCCACTCCAGGGAATCAAATGCCTTGGTGGCATCCAAAAAGATGGCCGCCATGGGCAGGTCCTCATGCACAGAGTCGTACACAGAAAAAAAGGTGCGGAGATTGTGGGATGTAGCCCTCCCTGGGACAAAGCCCGCCTGATCCGGGAGGATCAGGTTAGGCAGCAGTAAGCTAATTCGAGTGGCAATGAGTTTTGCGAGAATTTTCACATCACACGTCAATAAAGAGAGGGGTCTATATGAGTCGCAGTGCGATGCAGATTTCCCGGGCTTGAGTAAAGAGATGATCAGCGCAGTTCTCATTGATGCGGGGAGATGCCCCACCTCCAGAGCGTCCTCATAGACCTCCCGCAGTACCGGGGCCATGAATTCAATGTATGTTTTGTAGAATTCAATAGGGATGCCATCTAGGCCTGTGGCCTTGCCTGATTGCATACTCATAATCGCCTCTTTTACCTCGTCAAGCTCAAACGGGGCACTCAAAAACGCCCGTTGAGCGTCACTCAGCCAACCAAGCGCGACATCCGCGAGGTAGTCGTCTAAAGGTGGGCCCCCCAGTCCCCTAGAGGTGTACAGCTTATTGTAATGGCCCACGAACTCGTTAAGGATTTGCGTGGAGTCGCGGAGCAGCAGCCCTTCGGCTGTTTCCAGCTCTAGTATAGTAGTAGGCGCCCTCGCAAGCCGGACCGTAGCCGCCAACACCTTCCCAGGCCTATCTCCTTCTCCATATTTCCGCGCCACCCAGTATTTATGTCTAAATTTCGCCTCACGTGCAGCTTCCTCGGAATATTCAGTAACTAAATCTCGAATCTCTGCCAGAGTGTCGCTAGTGGGGCGCGCTCTGAGGGACTCTTCCGCCTGGCTCAGTTTTACTTCTAGCGCCTTTAAACGGTTCAGGATAGCTTTAAGCACCCCCGAGCCCTTCGCAATGCAGAAACCCCTTAGTGTGACTTTGAAGGCATCCCAGATTGTCTCCACTGCATCCACAGACCCTTTATTTCTTGCAAAAAAATCTAAGCATTCCTCGCGCAGCGTCTCTCTAAATTCCTCATCTAACAGCATTGCGGCCTGCATGCGCCACGCGGTAACAGGAGGGCCTAGCTCAGCTCCGCGCATGGCGACCAGAACCGGGGCATGGTCCGAATAAGTCCGAGGGAGGTGTCGTGCACAAGTGACAGTGGCATACATGTGTGTGGTCAGAAAAAAATAATCAAGCCTGGCCCAGGACCTAGCCTGCGCCGTGAAATGCGTTCCCTCCCCCCTCGGCCCGCAGTGTGCTCGCCAAGCATCCACTAGGTGATTCTCCTCCAAGATGGCGCGCAGCACCTCCCGCCCTTTTGTGTAGTGGTGTGGGGCCGGGTGTGAGCGGTCCAGGGTCGGGTTCACAGTAACATTGAAGTCCCCCCCCCATATTATGTGTTGCGACCCCGCTTCCAGTATAGCAGCCCAGAGTGTCTCGAAGTACTGCGGGTCGTCCACATTGGGGCCATAACAACACGCAAGGGTGACCGTCACACGGCCCAATCTGCCCCATAGCAGGCAATATCTCCCTTGTACATCTGATTTCATGCCAGCCATGTGGAAGGGTGTTGACTTTTTAACCAGGATTGC
Source organism: Lissotriton vulgaris (assembly GCF_964263255.1). NCBI lineage: Eukaryota > Metazoa > Chordata > Amphibia > Caudata > Salamandridae > Lissotriton > Lissotriton vulgaris. The sequence continues at coordinate 271,020,394 of NC_141698.1, read as the reverse complement.
AGTACCACGGGCATAGGAGGAATACGAGAAGAACACAGTACTCGAGGCCCATCTACTACCGAAGGCTGGCAACCTGTGGGGTGCAAAGTGTGTCTCCTGCAGAAATGCTATGTGAACATTATGTCTGTCTAAATATCCCAGAACGTGGCGTCTCTTCCGATGATCCCCCAAGCCCGCACATTCCAAGTAAGAACATTCAGACAAGTGTCCCCCATCCCAACAGCTTTTCATATAACAGAACAATCAAACTGCACCAACAGTCCTTACAGTTAGAATTACCAGCGGCCCACAGTAACCCCGGCCACCACAAATAGCAGTCCCTGAACCCCCCCCCCCATAGCAAAGACAGTAGACCAGCCCACCCCAGGACGGGTGGAAGGTCGATGAGGTAAAGGTGCACACGCTCGACCACAAAACTAAAACTTAAACCCAGTGCAAACCCAGGCAACCAACACTAGAAATCGTAACCGTTGCCATTCAGCAAACAGGCCTCGGTACCTGGCCAACCATGAGGCATTCCATTTTTCCCCTCTCGTGCAGCGACACATAGAGAGAGGAGCTGGCAACCACAGAGTTATTACTCAGGGCCACAGGCCCAATTCGAGGACAGTGAAAAACATGGACCAGACCAGCACGAGCTGACCCCTTGAAGAACTTCCCCCCTCCCCCACCCACTGAAGCGCCCCCAACTCGCCAGTACCCTGTGCCCACCCCCCTCCCCGATCAAACCCGCAACAACCCAACAGTAAAAGTGCATTGAGCAAGTCCAGTGGGGTACACCCATTCGGGGTTCTAGAGGTGCACCGTCGTCCACCCCCGCCTCTCCTCACCGCAGTTACCGCCATTCTTACCGTCCTTGTCCGGGCGAGTGAGACAGTATGGGGGGGGGGTGGGGGCCTGGCATGCTACAGGGCCTGCAGCACCACCCAGTCCTACACTCCTGGGGGCCATATCAGGAGCAGTAATCCAAAGAAAAAAAAATATACATCAATGAGTCATCAATAACGAAAGCGAAGAACTCAGTTCATTCCGCACCAGAATCGTGTCCGCCATCCGCCTGTGCAGCCCTTTTGTCCCTTTTCGGCAGGGTCTTGATGTACTCCTCGACCTGTTGCGGGTTCAAGAAAAAGTGTTGCGTGCCCTGGTGGGTCACGCGGAGCTTGGCAGGATAAAGCAATGCATAGTCAATGTTCAATCCTCTCAGTTTCCGTTTCACGGCTAGAAACTTCCTTCGCTGTTCCTGAACAAGTGGAGTAAAGTCCGGATAGATGGAGAAGGACACTCCCTCATAATTTAGGTTTTGATTCGCCCTCGCTGCTTTCAATGCCGCATCCCGATCACGGTAGTTTAGCAGGCGTGCTATGATGGGCCTCGGTGGAGTGCCTGGTTGAGGTTGAGGTCCAAGGGAACGATGGGCCCGCTCCACTATAAACTGTTTGGAGAGAGCCTCCTCTCCCACCGTGGCCATGAGCAAACGTTCTACATACAGCTCCATACGTCCCGTGTTCGTGGATTCCGGAATTCCCGTAATCCGGACGTTGTTCCGCCTGCCCCTCGCCTCCAATTCTTCGTTCTTGGCGGCGATCACCCGCAATATGTTGTCCATGCGGGATAGTCGCGTGGCTTGCGATGTTGTGGCATCCTCCGTTTCAGATATGCGGCGTTCGGCTTCTGTTAGCCATTCGTCGTGTACATCCATTCGTTGGACGATGCCGTCCATCCGGGCGGAGAGCCGGTCCACCTTATCCACCACCGTGGCGAAACCTTGCCGCATCTCCTGAAGCATTGTTGCTATCTCCGGGACCAGGGGGGTCGCCTCTGCCGCCGGGCTCCTCGGCGGCGCACTGTCCCCCGTCTGCCTCGTCCCCTTTTTTTGCGTTGCTGGTTCAAATTGCAGCTTGGGCTGCCGAGTATCTGGTTTCCCCATGCCAGTCAAGCAACAAGCGCACCTCTGTTTCAAGCCGCTCAATTAGGAAGCGCACGCGTGGGCAACCACGGCGGTGGATCGGTTCCGACGTCTAGTGTCCAATATAGGCCGGTTCAATGCAGTTGTCCAACAGAATGTCTTCGGTTCAGAAAGCAAGCTGCCGAGGCAGGATCCCACTGCTAGGTTGATGGGCCAGGCCCGCTAGGCGGAGGTGCGCGAGGCGTAGTGCGGCCTACACGCCACGTGTCAGTCCTGGGCGTTGCGTGCGGCACCACGCCGCCTACAGCGAGGTCGTAGCTCTCGGTCTCTCCCACTCCAGACTGATCTCGATCTAGCTCCGTCCCCGAAGGTCGTAGGATCTCCAAACTCAGACAGAGTGTGCAGTAGATATATCTCAGTCCCCCAGACCGTTTTTCGGGCGGGTGGTCGCAGTTTTAAAGGATAAAAGGAAGGATAAGAATGCCAGGCAGCCGGAGCCACACTAGAGTGCGGCCATTCAGCTCGTGCGCCCTCTAGCGCCCCCCAACACCTGCACTACACTTCCCCGGACAGAGGGAAGGAATGCCTTCAGTGCAAGTCAGATCACCCGCAGCTCCAGAAGGTTGATATGGAGCCGGGACTCCGCCGGAGACCAGAGGCCTCTGATCTCCGCCTCTCCCATGCGGCCCTCCCATCCCAGGAGGGACGCATCCGTCACCACTGTGTGCTCCAGTTGGGGAAGGGAAAGGGATCTGCCTCTGACCCCATCGCAGTCCATGAGCCACCACTGCAATTGTCTTCCAGTGCCCTCCCAGATCAGGACGTGGTCGGACAGGTTGCCCTGATGCTGTGCCCACTGGAACTTTAGGTCCCACTGCAGAGCTCGCATCCTCCACCTGGCGTGATGTACCAGCAGGATGCAGGAGGACATCAGCCCCAGGAGCCGCAGCGTCAGCCTGACCGAAAACTCGGGATAAAGGCTGAAAGATCGGGATCAGAGCCTGAATATTCTGAACCCGCTGCTCGGTAGGATAAACCCGAAACTGCGCCGAGTCCAGAACCGCTCCGATGAAGAGGAGCTTCTGAGAGGGGCACAGGTGTGACTTCGGCATGTTGATGGAGAACCCCAGCGAGTGCAGGAGATCGTCCGTAGTCTGGAGGTGGTAGACGACTGTCTGGGGCGAGCCCGCCTTCAACAACCAGTCATCGAGATAGGGGAAGACTAGAACCCCTGATCTGCACAGGTGAGCTGCGACCACCGCCATCACTTTCCTGAACACCAGAGGGGCACTGGTGAGGCCGAAGGGGAGCACGGTAAACTGAAAGTGCTCGTAGCCTACCGTGAACCGCAAGTAGCGCCGGTGGGCCGGCAGAACCGGGATGTGGAAATATGTGTCCTGCAAGTCCAACGCTACCATCCAGTCTCCGGGGTCTAGGGCAGCCAGGAAGCCGTTGACGCTCCGGATGTCCAAGATAGGGAGCAGGCCCCCTGTGCCCTCCTTGGGGACCAGAAAGTAGTGGGAGTAACAACCACGTCCTACTTCTGGCCCAGGAACGCACTCGATGGCCCCCTTGGCCAAGAGGGCCGTAACTTCCTCCTGCAGAAGCTGCAAGTGATCCCCTGACATGTGGTGGTATTGCGGTGACATGGCTGGAGGGGTCGCCTCGAAGGGCAAGGGAGTAGCCCCTTCGAACGATTTGCAGCACGCACCTGTCCGAAGTGATGGTACTCCAGTGGAGGAGGTGATGGCGAACCCTGCCCCCCCACTTGGGTTGAATGGGCCTGAAAGCTCGGACTAGGAAGGCTTTGAGGCAGATGCTGTGGGAGTGGATGTGGACTGACCGGGCCTCTGTCCCCCTGCACCGCCACGGTGGTTACCACATCCGTGACTGCGTTGAGGTTGGTTCTGCGGCCTGTGGCTGCACGAACGTGTAGGGGCGCCACTTCCTTGGCCACGAAAGGGGCAAAAAGCAGAAGTTTGCTGGCGCTGGCCCGACAGGCCCAAGGACTTGGCCGTAGCCCTGGAGTCCTTGAAACGCTCAAGCGCACTGTCTGTTTTGTCGCCAAAAAGGCGACGGCCATCGAAGGACATGTCCATGAGGGTGGACTGGACATCCCCTGAAAAATTGGGGGACCTCAGCCAGGCGTGGCGACGGATCGCCACCGTCATGGAAATCGCTCTGCCCAGCGAGTCCGTGGTATTAATCCCACATCTGATGGAATGACGTGCTGCACCTCGCCCCTTAGCAAGAGCTTCAGTGAGCCGTGCCTGGGCCTCCTCCAGCACTGGGGCAGCACGTCCGCAACCCTATCCCACAAGGAGTGGGTGTAACGGCCCAAAAGGCAAGCAGTGTTGATAGACCGCAACCCCAGACTAAGTGAGGAGAACAGTTTCTTCCCAAACTGGTCAAACCTTTTGGATTCCCGATCTGGAGGGGCAGTCGGGGATGCGGTCTGGGACGTAGAGGCCTGGATCACCAGGCTCTTGAGGGTGGGGTGTACCGACAGAAAGCAGGGGTCGACCGGAGCCGGGCGGTGGCGTCGGGCCACGTTCTAATCCACAGGGGGCACTGTGGAGTGCTTGTACCAGGTGCCCATCAGAACATCTGTGAAGGCCTCATTGAACGGCAGCAGAGGCTCCGAAGAGCTTACTGGTGGCTGAAGCACCTCAGTGTGGAGATTAGCCCTCATGGCCGCAGCAGGGAGCTCAAGAGACAAGGCCTTGGCTGCCCTGCGCAACACCACACCATAGGTAGCACCCTCCTCCGTAGCCACGGAGGGAGGAGAAATGAAGCCAGTGTCAGGCGAAGTGTCAAGACCAGTGGCACCCCCTAGCTCGTCTGCCCAGTCCTGACTCAACTGGCACTGTTGTGCTGAGGGTCCTCAGACCCCTCCCAGTCCTCCCCTTCATTCGTGTCCTGATAAAAAGGCAGGAATAACGGAGCTGGATCATAGATGAATTGCTCACCCATCGACGCCGGAGACGGCACCGGTCCGACGCCGGACCCGGACCGGGGCTGAAACTGGGGACGGCGTCATCCGAGGACAGCGCCGGGAGTGACACCATCCGGGTCGGAACTAGCGGAGGGGTCGTGAGGTCAACTGGCGTCAACCGGGATCCAGGCCTGGGTCCCCCGGGGCACTGCGACGTCGGAACTGAAGTCGACGACGGCGCCTGGGCCGAAGCCGCCTGCGCGCTAATGCCCCTCGTCAGGTCTGCGGGGCCCGAAGGCGCGCCGACAGGCCTCGACGGAGGGAAATGAGTCCTCATGGCCACGAGGAAATCACGTACCTCCTCCGGCGTCGCATGCAGTCTAGGAACCGAAGGGTATGGGACCGGACGCGACGCCTGCGGTTCCTGCGGAGCTGCGCGGGTGGTGCCACCCCAACCCTCAGCCGAGTCGCGCGACCGTCGAGGGGAGTCAGAAGAGCGATGTCACTTCTTTGACTTCTTTTTAGATTGCCTCGACTTACCGGAATGCGTGGACTTGGAGCCCGACGACTGGTGCCGGCTCCGGCTCTGCGACCATCCCCTCGACTTCCTCCTCGACCGGGACCTCGAGCAGTGCGGAGCCGACTGACGGAGCTCGAATAGCTTGTCGGATCGCTCCTGCCTAGCCTTCGACGTCAAGGCCTGGCAGTCGGGGCACGACTTGTCGTCGTGGTCGGCCCCTAGGCAGTAGAGACACCAGCGGTAGGGGTCGGTCACCGACATCAGGCGGTGACAGGCGTCCCACGGTTTGAATCCAGGCATCCCTACCGGCACCAGGAGTCAAATCAACTCGAAAAAGATAGCCAAAATAGGCCAAAAATGTGTCAAAAAGTGACTAGGGTACAAGCTCTTCCCGGATCTGCACTTGCTGGCGCGGAAAAAAGAACTGATGTCAGCACGCGAGGGAGGAGTCTAAGTAGTCAGACGACGTCATCCCGGCGATCACGACGCCAACGACGGACGCAGAGCCGCAGACGACGCCTACCAACGCGGAGGGGTACTGCTGACGAAAACTTTCGGGATCCTGTCTGATGACAGGGGATATTCTAAGGTAAGGAATCTAACACTGACCTGTTTCTTTCAGATACCTGGTTATGTACTGCTCTGGCATGAGACATGTGAAAAAAAAGAGTTTTGAGTTTTTTATGCACTGATGGCAGAGCGGTGAAAACTTGGCATGAAGCTCGTGCTGTAGCAAATGCTGAACCGTCGCCTTCCCGGGTAGTTGAGGGTTCCATCTCACTTCAAGTTTAACTCCTCAGTCTAAGTGATGTCACTTGGAGCTCCTCGCTGGAAAACATCCAATCAAGTACAGCTATCAATCTTAAAATTCTATATATTCCTTATATGTTGCCAGGTATTAACTGCTGTGAAATAACATTTCCATCATCATATAGTTGCCTTTGGTTTAGGAGCATGAATGCAGCTCACAACACCCACATTAGATTTCATTTACACACCTATATTGGAGGTTTTGCTCTGAATGAACTACAGTAAATAGTGTTATACAGAGTAGTGTTCATATAAAATTACCATAATTCCTACAGCACCCCCACATCTTTCTGGCCTTTAAAGTATAGGGGCTTTAGCTCGCTTTATAAATTGCTTTGGATGAAACAATGTGAAAGTGTTTACCACAGAGCCCTCTCCGTATCACAATTTAAGATTCCTCACCTCATATTGACTCTTAAAGTTGTTTGAGTCGAAAGCAAGACCTTTCTTCTTTGATTTGCGTTTGCTGGCATTCTTTCCCTAAAATGAAATACAACCAGACAAATTGACAGGTTTCAGAGCATGAAGAAAATCATACTTTTGCTTTCTTTCTCTTCTCTTGTATACAAAAATGTCAATGATAGATTTACTGAAACCAGGCACATTTGGGTCACAGCCAATGACATAAAGAGGCATTGATGAGGCACATTCATGGTTCCAATAATGGAGTCACCAGAAATCTCAATGACACACTCTCATGCACAGTGCAAGACATACATGCATTGGGCAGTGAGGGGGCTCCTCAAATAAACATATCCTTTCTACATATTACATGTGTGTCCACTATTATTGCCCAAAACAGCGTTTGTTTCGATCGCAATATTTCACAATAATGGTCTTATTCCTGGGTTCACTAAGGAGTGTTTGCTTCATCTGGTTTGATATCCATTGTGAAAGTAAGCCCAGTGTGGGTTTAAAAGTGGAAAGTCTGTTCTTAGTGCCCAACATTAGCCATATCCTAAATGAGAATGGGCCACAACGTTTTACTTTCTCTGCAAAAGCAGACATCCTTCATGACTATCAGTGTTTGACTGAATGGATTAAATCCACCATAGACGAGTTAGTCGTTACTGCACTTAAAGTTATGTCTCATGAAAGAAAAATATGTTGATGGTATTCTTACTACCTAGTTGGCCTGAAGACTCAGAGCAAGAATGATCAAAGGTCCAGGAGGAAGAAATACAGGAGGAAAAGGACAAGATGTAAAATGTAAATGTAATACAATGGGCAGCACTTGATGTTTGTAAAGATGAGATGCGGAGTGCTCATAGAGCATTTTCCTTGGTACATTCAAGAGGCAGCTAATCCTCAAAAAGAGGAAATTTGGAATTGGGGAACGTTTTGCCAATCAGACATCTTGCTACATTAAGATCAGGCTATTGCAGGAGTTGTACAGCTCTCTCAAACGTCTTTGACAAGACGATTTTAGATATTCATGCAGCTGAACAGACAGAGGCTTGGCTACAGATCTTGGCAATCATAGCCTGAAAGCCAGATTGCTCAACTTTGTTCTGCTCTCAGTCTAGAAGTTAGCGATTAGCCTCACGAAGATTAAATCTGGATTAAAGCTGGATCTATGCCAGCATCTATGGCTACAGGCTTGTCTTTATCCTCACTGCCACCTCTATCTAGTATACCAAATTCTTTAGAGTCATGGTCAGGCCCAGTGAATTTTACGAAAGCTATGGTAATCACACTCATGAAAACACAAGGGTAGATCCAACCTAGCCATCCAACTTTAGGCTTGCCACCTTTTTGCCACAAACATCTAAAGATGCCTAATGTTTCTTTTGCATCCACCAGAGCAAGCAGCTGGGCTGGGCATCTTCACTAACAATCTAAGGTTGATTCAGATGGTGATGGTGTCAGCTTGTTGGATTTTTCTCAATCTGTCGGAAGTATTTGACACTAATAACCATTTTATTCTATGTAATACATTGGAAAAGGGGCCTTTGTGGATTGGTGCTGAACTAGCTTGGCTCATTCCTCTCGGTTTAGCCCCAAAGGGTCTTCATGCCCCCTTCTACATTTGAACCGAACCCCTTAGCTTTGAGGTTCCACAGGACTTCACACACTGTCTCTATTAGTTGAATAGTTTTTTACATGGAGCCAAGCACCAGGCAGATCCACTCCAGTGCAATTCTATTTTTCATGCATGCCAAGGATTGTCCAATTATTCAGACTGGTGAGTCCTAGTAACCTAGTGAGAGGTTGTTTGAGATCACAGGAATGTGGAATAGTCATGAGTACTGTTAAAACATAAATGTCCACTGCATGGTGGTATAGATGTGCAAACTGGCCTAGAGACGTCACAGCTGTGGTTTTTTGGGGTTCATTTTAAACGTTATTTATCCAAATAGCTACTGTGGGTTATTTGGTGACATTGTTGTCCCAGTGCACCCAATAATCCTGCATGTATGCAAAGGCCTGGTCTTGTAAATGATCATGAGGCCCAGATTATGGCTCTGAGTTCTGGAGAGGTAAGCCAAGTGCACGTTCCAGTCAACTGCCCATGTCCTGGAAAATATACAATAAGCAATAGTGGCAGCGCATTATTTATCTTATTAACAGTATTAAACAGACTTTTTTCCCTCTTGAGCTGAGTGTTGTGCCTACTGGTCCCAGTTGAGTAAAGTTCAGCTTGAGCAGAATGCGCAGACCCTGTGTTAACATCAGTGTGTGCATGTCATGTGCATGCTTTATGGAGAGTGGTAGCAAGACTCCATGTTTTCTTTAAAGTGTATGGTAGTGATAGAGCAGGGGTGAGACACAAATGTTGTGTACCCCCTGTGAAGTTACACTCACATAACTATAATCAAATTAATCGTTTGAAGGATGAATAATTAACCAACAAAATTGCACTTAAGACATCAATATTACACGTGGGTATTAATCCCCGACTGCAAAGGCTAATTTATTAACAATTGTGAATGAGTCATACTAAAATAGTGCTATAATACGAAAACAGCTGGTTTGTTTTACTTCTATAAATGTGATTGTCTTATCGTGGCAAAAAGAAAATAAATGCATTTGGTAAGTAAATAAAGCTATATGTATGCTTCTGCTAGGTAACTTACTAATAGGGAATATTAGAATGGGGGGAGGTTAACAGAAAAAACCTATAATTCTATATTTTAACATTCTATTGTGTTTGTTTTCGCACTAATTCTCATTGAGGCCTATGTGGCCTAGATGTGAAAAATAAGATGGCTGCTGATTGAAAGAGAGAGCCTTTACGCATGCGCTGGAGGCAAATGGCTAAATCAGCAGAGAGCCTGGTATACAGAGAGAGCGATGTCAAGGTCAGTCTGACCTAAGAGTGCAAGAAGATGCCAAGAATTGTTTTGCATCTGAGAATATGGGAACAGATGCTTTTGCAGATGACATTCGTGGGAACGGGTGAAAATGACTGTGCAATTTGGAAAACCGGTTCTGTCAAGGTTGGATGAGGTGAATGTTGTGGACCAATCAGAATGAACTGTGGACCCTAAAAGTTTCAATTTTAGTCAGATAGTTAGTGAAAAAGGGTAAAAAAGAGCTTGTTCGAAAAGGGTAAAAAAGGTTGGCTCTTTGGATTTATTTTGCACCACGACATGCCGTCGGTTTCAACTATTTTATGGTGCAAGAGACTTTAAAATATTTCTGAACTTTAATTGTTGGAGCAATGAAGATGACCGAATGCAGAGATTTTTATTTTGAGGCGTTGAGGAGAACAGAGAGACAGATTGAGACTCATGCAACTCTGTTATTTCTTTGGAACAGAGCTAGGTAGTATGATTTCTAATTTTATTTTAACATGAACTAAATAAATGCTAAATTCTTGCTTGTTTGAATAGACTACATTTCCGTTTCCTAAATGAATAGATGAAACTAAATTTAAAATTGAAACTCGAGTTGTGTTTTACTTTGTTAAAATGTCATGACAGAATAAAATGTTAACGTTTATGTGGATTACTATTATTAAGCTGGTCTTAGTCTCCATCAACTAACTTCTGCTAGATGATCTATTGACCAAATAGTGGAGTGTCTTGGTGTAGGGGTTTCCAGGTAACATGTTGGCATATATAGAATAAAATAAATGTATATAATGCACAAAGCATAAAATCCTAGGTACCCTGCTAACCAGCAGCTCTATTACTTTGTCACTGTTTCAGATGTAATGTGTATGTGCGTGTGTGTGACTCGCGGTGTTATGAGCCCCACCGATGAGTAAGGATTAGTTACTTACCTGTAATCCTAGTTCTCTTCCAGGGGTATCCTCATCAAAGTCATAAGCATTAGAATATTCCCGCCCATGCGTGGGACCCCGGAAACACTATATTATATGTGCCCCACATATATATAACCGTATATATATATATATATATATATATATATATATATATATATATATATATATATATATAAAAATAAGCAATAGCAGCCTACTAAACACCAGACCTGAATCATGCTGTAAAGAATTTCCACCATACATGACAAAACATGCATTAGAAACATGAGAAACAACCATAAAGTTTGTTTTAGAACTGTTTTAATGCTCAGAAAGCAGTAGAAATTCTTATAAAACACTGAAAGCATAGGAAGCTCCCAGGCTGCATTGCAAATCCCCAGTCTAAAAAGACTGAAAAGCTAACCTGCAGCTGAATGCAATAAACTGACACTGTGCCTTTAAGGCACCCATGACCCCCAGCTTCCCATCATGCCTCAGGGGTGACAGTTAGGTCAGTTGTTCTTTGCGGAGACTGAAAAAAACATGAAATAATAGGTTAACAATATCTCCATGTTAAATGTGTCCTTTGCCCGGGGAGGCGGTAGGGTTGCTTATGACTTTGATGAGGATACCCCTGGAAGAGGACTAGGATTACAGGTAAGTAACTAATCCTTCTCTTCCAGGGGATCACATCAATAGTCATAAGCATTAGAATAGAATAGCGAGCCTCACCTCATCTCCCTGCGGGCAAAGGATTAAAAACAGTATATCATTCATAAGCCTAGACAAAACTAAGCCTGAACAGGCCGCAGGCTACCCAAATAGACTCCTCAAAGAGGCCTGCCCTACTTGAGTATCAGTCCTGGAATCAGATTCTAGGCAGTAATGCCTTGTAAAGGTATGAACTGAACTCCAGGTTCAAGCCTTGCAAATCTCTGACATAGGGACATCATGTAGGAAAGCTACTGTGGCCGCTTTCCCCCTAGTAGAGTGTGCCTTAGGTGTCAACAGTAAGGGCTTGCCCGCTAGCTGATAAGCCAATTTGATACAGGAGACAATCCATCTGGAGATGGATCGTTTGGCAGCTGGAAAGCCTGTTCTCATGGAACCATAATTGACAAAAAGTTGATCCGTCTTCCTAATACTCTTAGTATTTTCCAAATAGAATTTAAGCACTCTTTTGAGATCTAAAGAATGCAGAGACCTCTCAGCAGGGTTAGCAGGGTTTGGAAAAAAGGATGGAAGTGAAATAGACTGATTAATATGAAAATCAGACACAACCTTTGGTAGAAAGGATGGATGAATCCTTAATACTACTCTATTGTGGTGGAAAACAGTGTAAGGCTCTTTTGTACACAACGCTTGGATTTCGCTTACTCTGCGCGCTGATGTGATAGCAACTAAGAAAGCGGCCTTCCAAGGTAAATGTTGTAACGTTGCTATGTGGATGGGCTCAAAAGGAGCTCCCATTAACTTGGATAAAACAAGGTTCAACTCCCAGGGAGGAGAAGGATTTCGTACAGGGGGATAGACTTTCTTTAACCCCTGAAGGAAGTCCTTGACCACTTGCATCTGGAAGAAAGACTTTTGGAGTGGCGCTTTCCTATACGCCACAATGGCTGACAAGTGCACTCTAATGGAAGCAAACTTCAAACCAGATGTTGCTAAGGAAAGAAGGTATGGAAGAATACCATCCTCCTGCCCTTTAATAGGGTCAAGATGATGCTCCCCACACCAAATATAGAACCTCTTCCACTTGAACGCATATGACGCTCTTGTGGAGGGCCTCTTAGCTTCCTTTAAAATGCGCATACAATCAGAAGGCAAATTCAGATGTCCATACTGCAGGACTTCAGGAGCCATGCCGTCAAGTTCAGAGAAGTGTGACCCCTCCGCCGTCATCAACCTGGCGACGATCGGCGTCGAGGAGCAGAGACCCTCCGCCATCGTCGTCGTCACGATGTTCGGCGTCGAGGAGAGGCTCACCTCTGCCGCCGCAGAGAGTCCAGAATCCTCCGCCGTCGACAACCAGACGTCGATCGGCGTCGAGGAAGAGATCTCCGTCGACGTCGCGTAGGCGTTCAGCATCGAGGGTGACCAATACCCCTCCGCCGTCATCGCGTAGACACTCGACGTCGAGATTGACTGCTCCGCTGTCGCCCCAGCGGCGTTCGGCGTTGAGGGCTCCGTCGCCGGCTTCACATCGCCGTTCGACGTCGAGACATCGCCAATCCTCGCACCGCTCGCCGTAGAGGCATTCGACGTCAGAACACCCGACGTCGAGGCATCATGAGTGGACTGGGTCGACGTCGAGGAACTCCGCTTCAGGGAGATCCAGAGAATCGGTGATTCTAGTGACAGAATCAGCCTCCCCACACTCATCCTCGCATTCGTCTGGGCGAGTCGGGAGAGGTTGGTGAAAAGGAACTCCCACCAACAGATTTTGAGGTCGAGTCCACCACTTGATGGAAATCTTCGCTGCCTGGGAAAGACTGATCCGGTCTTCCCAGTGTCCTGTCAATTGGTCCCACTGGTCCTCCAGAGACTGTTGCAAAGGACGCATCCTCAGCCTGGCGTGCGGTATGAGAAAGATGCAGGACGCCATGAAACCCAGCAGGGAGGATACCTGACGGACTGTTTGACTTTGGGTCTCGAGCAGAATCCTGCACTTTTGCTGCATCGAAAAAAGTCTCTCTTCCGAAGGAAACGCTCTTCCCAAATTTGTGTCCAGAACGGAGCCTAGGTAGTGGATGGACTGGGTTGGCTGCTGGACTGACTTTTCCATGTTGACATGGAGGCCGAGATTGTGCAATTGTTGTAGGCAAAGGCGGAAGTCGGTCTCTACTTGAAGAGGAGCTGGACCTTTTATGAGCCAGTCGTCTAGGTACGGATAGACGTAGAGCCCTTTTTTGTGAAGAAAAGCTGACACCACTGGCATGCATTTGGTGAAGACTCGCGGTGGTGATTTGAGCCCGAAGGGTAGCACCTTGTACTGGTAGTGTTTGTTGCCGACCACAAACCTCTGATACTTGCGATGATGCAGTGCAATTGGAAAATGAAAGTATGCATCTTGCAGATCCACTCAACACATCCAATCGCACTCCTGTAGATGTGGACATATTTGGTGAAGAGCCAACATGCAGAACTTCTCTTTGACTATGACTTTGTTTAGCAGACGAAGGTCTAGGATGGGACGAAACTTGTTCTCCTGATCCTTTTTGGGAACAAGAAAATATCTGGAGTAGACTCCCTTTCATCTTTGCGAGGGAGATACTTCTTCTATAGCTTGTTTTTGAAGAAGAACCTTCACCTCTCTTCGGAGCAGATCTAACTGGTGAGGACGAGATTTCTTTGGAGGAATGTTCTTTGAGGGCGCACGGAAACAAAGCGTGTATCCATTGCGCAGTATATTCAGCACCCAACGATCTTTTGTGATGCTGTACCACTCTTCCAGATGTTGTGAAGCACTTCCTCCCACTGGAGTGGGAAACGGCGCCAGAGGAAGCCACTGCTCATGACTTCCCCCCTCTCGTTGATGTAGAGGATTGCTGTTGTTGAACTCCTCTACCTCGGTTGGATTTTCCCCCTCAAAACTGGGTTTTGCCCTGATTATTGTTTTGGAACCACTGAGGGGTTTCAACCCTCTGTTGAGCCCCTCTGCCCTTGTTGGTCTTAAAACGGCGCATGAACTCCTTTTTCTTTTCCAAACAGACTGCTTTGACTGTTTCTTGCTCGGCTTTCATTCTACTCATCTCTTCGTCAGTGTGTTCACCGAAGAGAGAGGAACCAGAAAAAGGAAGGTTTAAGATGCGTTGTTGTGCATTGGGCTTGAGGCCTGTCAGGCGCAACCAAGACGACCTTCTAGCGCAAATTCCATGGGCATAAGAATGCGCCGCAAGGGCTGCGCCGTCCGCAGCCGTGCTAATCATCTGGTTCGCCACCAGACAGCCTTCTGTCATTGTCTCTTCAAAGTCCTTCTGGTCTTCTTTCGGCAGTTTGGACTTGAAACGCTCCATGGAGTCCCATAAGGCTCTATCATATCTACCCAACAGTGCAGCTGCACTGGAGACCTTCAGTGTAGACGAGGCAGAGTTGCAGACCTTACAAACCCACGAGTCCTGTGATCTTCTGTCCTTATCTGGAGGGACTGAGGAGGTAGCAGTGATGGAGTGTGTTTTTCGTGCTGCTGCTACGATCACTGAGTCTGCAGGAGGGTCAGTCTTGACAAAGACCGGGTCAGAGGTAGCTGGCTTGTACTTTTTCTGGATGCGAGCCGGCACTGCTTTAATGGTCGCTGGAGCCAGGAATATGTCTTTGACAGGGTCCATAATCCCTGGAACCAATGGCAGCAACGGACGTGAAGCAGACTTCTGGTGAAGTGTCTCAAAAATCACGGTCGTAGTGACTTGTGGAATAGACAGTTCAATGTTGAGCTTCTGAGCTCCTCTTTGCAAGACATCATGGAAAGTGTTGATGTCATCAACCGGAGAGACCCTAGAGATAGGGCTATCCGAAAGTGTGGGAGAATAATCCCTCTTGGAAGATCGGGTAGAGGAGATAGAAGAAGTGAATGGCGTCCTCCTACTCCTGCGATGAGAACTGTGCCTCCTTTTGTGTGATCTTCCTGAACGTTCCTCCCTTCTGGGAGAACGAGATCTAGATGGCCTCCTCACAGGCGATCTTTCAGCTTGAACTCTGTGCATGGGAGGGCTGCGTCTGTTCACTTCTTCAACTAGTCTCTGAAGCGGAGACCTATGTGTAGGACTGGCGTAATCTTGCATCCGCCTCGTAGCCCCTGAATCTCGCCAATGATCTAATGGCAGATTCCATCTAGGGGACAACCTCACATCTGCAGAAGGAGGGTCTCGCAAAGGTGGATTGCGGGCAGGGCTTCTAGACTTTGAGGCAGCTCGCCCAGACGAATGCGAGGATGAGTGTCGGGAGGCTGATTCTGTCACTAGAATCACCGATTCTCTGGATCTCCCTGAAGCGGAGTTCCTCGACGTCGACCCAGTCCGCTAATGATGCCTCGACGTCGGGTGTTCTGACGTCGAATGCCTCTACGGCAAGCGGTGCGAGGATTGGCGATGTCTCGACGTCGAACGGCGATGTGAAGCCGGCGACGGAGCCCTCAACGCCGAATGCCGCTGGGGCGACAGAGGAGCAGTCAATCTCGGCGTTGAGTGTCTACGCGACGACGGCGGAGGGGTATTGGTCAACCCTCGATGCTGAACGCCTACGCGACGTCGACGGAGATCTCTTCCTCGACGCCGATCGACGTCTGGTTGTCGACGGCGGAGGATTCTGGACTCTCTGCAGCGGCAGAGGTGAGCCTCTCCTCGACGCCAAACATCGTGACGACGACGATGGCGGAGGGTCTCTGCTCCTCGACGCCGATCGTCGCCAGGTTGATGACGGCGGAGGGGTCACACTTCTCGACGCCGATCGTCGCCTGGTTGACGACGGCAGAGGTGTGACGGTCCTCGGCGCCGATCGTCGCCGGGTTGACGATGGCGGAGGGGTCTTGGTCCTCGACGCGGATCGTCGATCATCACCGGGTTGACGATGGCGGAGGGTCTTGAATTCTAGACGTCGACAACGTACCTGAATCTCTTTTTCTCGACGGCGAGCCCGCCGTGGAAGGTCGTTTTTTAGATAAATGACCCACCGGTAGTTCTTTCCTCAGCGCCGAGCCCGACGCTGAAGCTGAAGGGTGCGAAGACTTGTCTTTTGAAGGTGTTCTAGCCCTCTTGGAGCCCTTCTTTACCGGAGACTTTCCTACATATGACCTTTGGGCAAGGCCATAGATGTGAATCCCCTGTCCTTCAGAGTTCTTCCTGTCAGGGTTTTACAGTGAGGACAGGCCTTTGGGTCATGTTCTTCAGGCAGACAAAGAATACAGACATCATGGTTGTCTGTCTTGGCCTTCTTGTTGCCACAAGAAGGGCAGTTGTCAAAAAGGGAAGGCATTTCAAGCAGAAAATACCCACCAAACTGTCAATAAAAGACAGATTCTTACTTGACTAGGTGAAAAATGTCAAAGTAAGACAAAAAACTGTGAAAAGTGAAGCAAATTTCTGTCAGAAAAACAGAAAAGAGTGGAGCTGATTTGCCAGGATCCTTCCTGAAGGAGCCGGAAAGAACAACTGACCTAACTGTCACCCCTGAGGCATGATGGGAAGCTGGGGTTCATGGGTGCCTTAAAGGCACGGTGTCAGTTTATTGCATTCAGCTGCAGGTTAGCTTTTCAGTCTTTTTAGACTGGGGATTTGCAATGCAGCCTGGGAGCTTCCTATGCTTTCAGTGTTTTATAAGAATTTCTACTGCTTTCTGAGCATTAAAACAGTTCTAAAACAAACTTTATGGTTGTTTCTCATGTTTCTAATGCATGTTTTTTCATGTATGGTGGAAATTCTTTACATCATGATTTAGCTCTGGTGTTTAGTAGGCTGCTATTGCTTATATATATATATATATATATATATATATATATATATATATATATATATATATATATATATATGGTTATATATATGTGGAGCACATATAATATAGTGTTTCCAGGGTCCCGTGCATAGGCGGGAATATTCTAATGCTTATGAATATTGATGAGGATCCCCTGGAAGAGAAACAGTGGTTACATCTGAGTTAGGAGAGCCGCGCTGGATCAGTAGCAGAGACCAGTGAAATTCATTTTGGTTGTCATGGGTAAACATAGCACTAGACAGAGACTGTTATACAGCTTTCCCAGACAGTGATAGTATACTGCTCTCATCCAGAGTAGGAGTGTGTAGCCTCAGACACTGGGGTGTGGATAAAAGAAGACCAGCCTGATATATAAATGCAGCAGACACCTTGATATCAAAGGCCTGTTGATCATCCCATTCTGAGCACTGCCATGTGGCTAGTAGTATATAAATTCCGAAGGTTTTTGGTCCAAACAGGAACACGGCTCGGGGGTCTAGATACGCTACACGCCGCTCCTTCGCTTTACACAGCTTGGGGCGTATACTGAGGTTACAACTTCAACGGCACACGCGAGTCATTACCCGCCCAATAGAACAACACCCTGTTCGACATCGGCGGCAATCAACTTTAAAAATTGCAATTACTGTGACCGCCGAGATTGATGATAAAAACTCAAGGTCTACTTATAATCGTACCTATCTGCATATATACTCATACCGAGTATCTTCACGGTCAAGGGCCCGGCTGGGTCGGAATTATCACCAGCTGAGCGACCTTATTTGACCTGGATACAGCCATCTAGCCCTGAGGAATCGCGAATGCGATGAAACACGTGTCGGCTGGCTGCATACTGTATTAAAGACTCCAAGACTTACCCCTCATGAGAGTTTTTGTTCCAACACTTCTGTCATTTGTTACTTTTTTGTTGTAAATTTTTACTGAACAAAGTATATCATATTGAGTGCATCGGCAACCGAGTATGTGGCTAGTAGTAGTTGTGCGTAGGTAAGACAGGTCTGCACATTCTTCTCCCCAGAAAGTGCTACTCCAGAAGGCTGATGTCTGCCAGGTGGAGAGTTTTAGCACCTCATTGGGATTATGTTTCGGTATTCCAGTCTGGTGATAGCATTGCCAAAGCCTGCTGTAAAAGACATTTCCTTCAACAAAGATTATGCTCTGCAGAAAGACATGGTACTTTCGAAAAGAAACAGCTTCAAACGGGTGCCAGAACACTGTCAGTGAAATCAACATTTACTGCCAGGAAAGGACTATAAAGGTAGGACCCAAACAAAGCCACTTGGTTCCAGTTTCATCATGACCAAGAGAGGGAATGCTCCATGGAGTACTAGAGGAACTGCAGAGATCCAGGGTAGGTGTCCTTGACAGCCAATCGTCCACAGTTGAGGCGACATCGCCTGAAGTCTGCAGTATCTTGCTGGAAGAGCTGTAGATCTGCTGGGTGTCTGAGAATCTGTCTTACCTAAAGAGAGATTGATAGGAATGCCTGACCCTCCAGGGAGACAACTCTCTGAAGAAGAGAAGGCGAATCGAGTGCCCAGAGCATGGGACAGCTCAGAAAATTGACCAAAGTAAGGCAATTTAACCAATGCAGATTAGAGCTCAGAGTGGCTCTCCAGACCTCCCAGTACGTTCCCTGGCTAAACTTCATGTACTTGCACAGCCAACAGCCTGAGAGCAGGACCATCTCTGCCACTGCTATGTTGCAACCTACTAGTAGGGGCTGATTCACTTCTTCTGACTCTGTGAGGAATTGACACCAAAGTTGGAGGACCAGTTACCACAAGTGATGGTAGTGGGGGGGAAGTTGTTTGGGCAGTGCAACCACCTGGGCCTCCACTGTTGTTTTTCTGGAGAAACCACATACCTTCACTGACATTGGACAAAGGAGAAAAGCCAACTGCCATTGTTGTGATCCTCAAGCCAAACCGCTTGCATTGTTGTTATTTGGGGGCTCTCGTTCAAGAGTTCCAAGCGCCTGATATTTCAGGTAAAGAAATCAAATGTACTTGAACACTAACTGTGCCTCTACCGCTGAAATGAATGGCTTTTTGTGCTTTACACACAGAAGCCTTGAAAATACTTTCTAGCAGTAGAACACAACTGAATTGAGATAAGGGGGCACACCTACTTACTAAATCACTGCGCAACCAGCCATGAGGGGAACGGCTTTCACCCTCTGACACTCCAGGTGACAACGAAGCAGTGAGGGGAACGGCCGAGTAGGACACTTGGCACCGGTCCATGCCGTGAGGGAAACGGCCAGCAGACTACAATTCCCAGCAGGCGCTGGGTGACGCTCGTTGATCACGTCACCGCAGCACAGGAGGACCCATAATATCCCGATAGCACTCCCGCCCAACGGGACGCGCGCGGGAAGCGCCGGCGAGTCCCGGTTCAAGGGTGGGTTCGTCTGAGCCCGTTCGAGACTGTGCGAGGCTGGGCTGGGCCAACCCCCTTGTTTTTGTAATCATGGATTGATAAAGAACTCATGAGTAACCGGCTATGCTCTAAATTGGTAAGTTTATGCAACCACTTCCTTTGGACATGCTATTCTAGTGTTCCTGCAGTTTTATTATCAGTAAATGTAATTTTTGAAATTCAGGTGATCAATAAGCTTTTAATTTTTTTTAAGCATTTATCTTACTATTGTATTATTCTTAAGTGTTTTATTTTATCCTAGCATTAGGTCCTGACTATCGTACCAATCATAACAATTATATTATTTTGTGTACAGGGGTATTTGTGTATTCTTCTTTTGGGTATAAATATCACCAAGCATAGTATATTGTAACTGGGGGACTCTCTAGTTCATACTTGTCTTCATTAAATACAACATCAATAAACATGTTGAAACGTAAATTACAAAATGGAATTAATAATGTAGTTGAGACCCCAGGCTCCACTATCGATTGCTATCTCGTGAAGGCGGTTAGCGCCATTAGCGTTGAAATAGACAGGGCAGAACGACGCCTTTCGTTAGGATTAGGTAGCGCACCCGGCCCTGTAAATGTGATTGATTTACAAGTAGCGTCTAATGTAGAGTCTAATGCAAGCAAAGACCTAAATATAGCCCCCATTTGAATTCTTTATGTCCAGATCCTGCCCCAGATTTCCCCGAACTTAGAGAATTTCATTGTTTACCGGCATCAATGTATCACCTACCCCAAAAAGGAAAAGGAGATGTAGGAAAACCCAGCAAAAACAGGGGACAGCCAATAAAGGCATAAAGGCCCCATCTCCTAATCTTATAGTGGAACACCCACTTAGCCTGGGGATTATGGGTGATGCGCAGGTCAATCACATCATTGCTGCCATAACCGTTACATTAGAAACATGCCTTAAACCATTGCATGATAAAATAGATAAACTTAATGGTGAGGTTGTTAGACTTAGTGCGGTACTTAACAATTCTAATGAGTTGCTTAAAGAAAATATAACTAGGCAGCCGGAAGGATCACAAGGTATAGGAATAACATCCGTCTTAGGGGCTGTATCCGATATCCCCAGGAATAGGAGGGTTGGGGAATCGGTAAGCTCTAACCCTAGTGTATTAGACACAGTAGTTAACACAGCCCCTTTAGGACAAAAAAAACAATCATTGGGAAATAGCTACCCCTGTGATACAGGCAACAAAGGTACTAGGAATTTTGAGACTACACAGGCACCTATAAATCGGGCAGATAAAGAACCAGAGGTGGGAAAAAGGATTAGATCCATTAACTTACCTCGGGATTGCTGTCCGTTTGTGGCAGTATTGGTGAACATCCCCCTTCTTAGTCCGAGTCTAACTGAAACACATGCATCCCTTAACAATAAAGTGGTGGATTGGCTAAATCGTAATTGTGGCTACCCTGGTAATCATGCAGACCGGAACCTTACGACAAGAAGAGTAAATTGGATCGGCCCTTTAAGGAAATCAAGGAAGGGTGACTGCGTTATTGTTAATTTTAGGAATCCACATTATGCTAGGATTACTTTAGAAAGAGCTTCTGCTCTGACAGAACAATGATTGTAGTATTCAATTCCTTCAACTTGTTTTTTTTATAGGCATTTAAAACAAGACACATCTATGGGAGTAGACCAGGTATACCGTAGAGCTAATTGGTCAATGCCACCTTTGCCACATTTTGCGATCCCTACCCATAACAGATTTCGCCCACTCAGTACCCTTGAGGAGAATAATTGACAAAGTCCTGCCCGCCATATCAAAGGAACGGCGGGCCCTAGGAGTACTAGTCAACAAGGGGCTGAGGGGTCAGTAGGACAGTTGTTATCTGGACAGGAGATAAATCCCATGGGGGACATAATTATTCTGGAAGATAGGGATTTGAGCAAAGAGCAAGGAGAGATCCCAGATGGTAATATAGGCCAACCTTTGGAAGAAGATCTTTCTCCCCAGGTTGTGATCTCTATGATTGATGTGACAGGGGATGGCCTGCCTTTGATGACCCAGGTAGTTGAAAACACAGAGAGCCCCATAACCAGCGGGTTTTGTATAGCTTCGTGGAATATAGCCGGATTGACTAAGAAAATAGATATGTTAGGATGGATGGATTTTCTTAATAAACATGACATTATATGTCTCCAGGAAACTTGGTGTTTAGACCATGTTAATTTTGATGGGTTTGTTTCCTATAACTTACCTGCTTTGCGTTTCTTAGCTGGCAGAGCAAAGGGGGGGCTGCTAATACTTATGTTAAATAATCTGCCTATAGAAGTTAAAATGTTTATAAATGTTGGATGTCACTCTCAGGTACTCTGGCTACACCAAAAAAATGGCCGGGATGTTTTGTTAATTAATTTTTATAATAATTTGTTTGATTGTACACGCTATAAGGTAGTTACAGAACTGGAGAATGCAATTGATAAACTGGGCAATCAAGAAGGCGTCAATTTTGATATAATTTGGGTGGGAGATTTTAATACGCAAATATGCCCTTTGTCTTCGACTAAGGTTTGTGGGTTTAGGAATGATACAGGAGATGACTGTGTGCACTTCCCACATAACCCTTACAGAGATATTTTAAACTAATTTCTAGCTTAATTCGACCTGGATATAATGCAGTGTGCAAGAGATGGTTCTGGGAAAATGATCCCAACTTTTACAGGTAGAAATACTAATACCATCATTGATCACGTATTGGTTTCCGCAAATATTGTCCCTCTTTGTACCACACCATGGATCGAAGACGGGGAACATCGTTTACAATGTTACAACGCACTACCTTAACAACGATGCCATTACAACGCAAGTCGTTGCTACAACTTGTGCTGGATGGCACTGTTGGTTAAGGAATATTGTAATTGTATATTCCAATACCTTCCCTACTGTTACGTGGACTGGTGTTGGAATATAAAATTATAATATTCCACAATCCACGCCCTCCGACGCAAGTCGTTGTAACGACTTGCGTTGTAATGGCAGCGTTGTCAAGTACCGCGATCTAAAAGATCGTGTTGTACTGACATACATCCATCGTAGACCTACAACTTAATGATCATAACTGCATTATTATGCCACTAGCTCTATGGGGCAATAGATGCCCAGTAACACAAATTACAATCTGCAATATAGCCCCGTATAGACCAAATGGCACTAGAATAAAATGGAAAGGGGTCAATCAGGAAAAGTGTCAAAAATATTGTCTCCGACTGTTATACTGAGATTTCTGAAAATTTGGATGTTAATGTCGAGCCAGCCCAGATTTTAACGAACTTTTGTCAAATGAATGGAATTATTAATAGTATTCTGACTACGACATCAAATAAGAAACTCACACAGAATAGAGGATGGTTTAACCATGCCTGCACCCACTCATTGAACCAGCTAAAACAAGCACTGTCTAGTAGGAGCAGGGATATGGTGCTTGTAAAGAATTTAAGATCGGCTTACAAATTACAATTAAAACAGAGAAAGAGAGAGCTCCAACAGGAGGCCTGGGATACATTAACTCTGGCTGCAGACACATCTAACAGTCAGCTGTTTTGGGAAACAGTAAACTCACTTTCTTAAAATATGAAGAAGTCCCTGAACTGACATGCTATGTCAGCAGCGAGGCATGGGTTGTACATTTCTCTAGTATTTTTAACCCAGGAAATGTAACTACAATTGATTCTGGGGATCTAAGTATCTGGCCGATTTTACCTCTATATATCACACTAGCGCAGGTAGAACAAGGAATTAACAGCAGTAAGGGAGGGAAAGCCCCGGGCCCGGACAGCGTTCCAATAGATGTTTATAAAGCCATACCTGCTGTTTGGGGTCCCATATTAAATAGAGTCTTTAACGCTGCTGTAATGGAAGGAGCTCCCTCTACATGGGGCGAATCAATTATTATTCCCATATTTAAGAAGGGGATAAATCTGAAGCCAAAAACTATCGACTGATTTCTCTTTTAGATTCGACTATCAAATTTTTTAGTAGGGTCCTACTTGTCAGGTTAGAGGAGTGGGCTGAGGCCAAAGGGATTTTAACACAGACCCAATATGGTTTTAGGAAAGGGATGGGAACCCTTGAACAGTGTATTAATCTGGAATTATTAATCGGAAAATATACATGTGATAAGCAAGGGTCCCTTTTCCTATGTTTCGCTGACTTCAGCAGCGCATTTGATTTAGTGGATCACGCCATATTATGGCTGATCTTACTAGGTCTTGGTGCCACAGAGTCTATTATTTACTTTTTGGCTAGGCTTTACGAAAAATTATTAACATTAGTGCGATATGGCCAGAGGGGCGAGTGTACCCCTAAATTTGAGGTTAAATCAGGCATCCGGCAAGGCTGCATCCTTGCTCCTTGTAAGTCGGATGCACCTCAGATGGAGGGTCATGATGTGCCATTTCTGCTTTGCGCAGATGATGCCGTGCTTTTATCGAGAACCCCTATAGGCCTACAGAGGTTAATAGATAAGTTTGCTGATTTTATTAAGGGTAGAAAGTTGCAGATTAATAAGACTAAAACTTATACTATGGTCTGTGGTTTGAGGCCCGGGAGAACTAAATCCTTTTTTGTAGAAGGGCAGAAAATACAAACAGTGGACAAGTTCTGTTACCTAGGGATGACTTTCTCTGGTGATGGTAAATGGTCGCAAGAGATGATGAATGTCCGGGCTAAAATGGCAAAAAGTGTACACGGGTTTTTTTAGGTTTGCCGCTAAAATAGGGGACCGTCGAATTAAAGATATGTTGCACATTTATCAATCGAGATGCACCTCAATCGCACTTTATGGTGCGGGGGTATCGGGTCATCATTATCATGGTGATTTGCAAACAGAGGAAAATATGTTTCTTTAAAAGCTGCTCTGTTTACCCACTTCAGCGTCCACTGAATTAATTCACAGTGATGTGGGGACTAATTACCTGACGGACCTAATTGGGCTCAGACCATTACTGATCTGGAGATCCATATGGCTGAAAGAAGAGACCACATTCAACAGAATGATTATTAAAGACTGTCTCGGACTAGATAATTGCTTAAAGATCCCTTGGCTTAATTATATAGTACAAACTTTTAAGGATCTATTTAAGATTAACATCCTGGAAATCCCTTATGGAGCAATAGAAATGTCTAAAAAAGAAGTGAAAAATACGTTTCTGTGGGAGAGAAAGTATGCACGTCAAAGAAGCATCGGGCATTTAACAACTTGCCAGTTCTATTACTCATATTTAGAAATTGAGGTATTCCAAACCTATTTGAGATTAGGCCTCGTTCATCACTTGGTAGCATTTCCCTGTGTAAAAAAGTATCCTGTTTCCCCTGCCCATGTAATGGACGTACTAAACAAAGCACTTTGCACTTTCTCCTTATATGTAATTTATATCTGAACCTCCGTATTGCTTTCCTAAAACCTTTATTTAAAAAATATTGCACTTTAACTACGGATGCTGCTATGAGTCTGTTGTTTACAATGAAAGAGCCCGATATTTGTTTTTATACTGCGACATATATTTTGAGATCAATTCATGTAAGGAAAAGTATGTTGTACTAAATTGTATTAATAGTCATGATTGTATTCCATTAATTCAATGAATTGTATTGGCTTTTAACAAATGTTTTAAGTTTGTTTTATCTGAACCGAATAAAGCTTATTGAATCAAATCAAATCGAATCGAGACAGCTGCTCTCACAAGCCATCGTGAGCATGCCATAATCCCGCCTAGTCATATTCTGTGTGATTACAATCCTGCAGCACACGTATTAGATCCCTGTGCTTGATTGACCTTACTTTGAGTAGCATTATGTTTTGGTGTGTAATAACAGTACTTCTCTTTTTCCTTTAAAGCAAAGAACCGAGCTGGACAGAACGGATTGTATCTGTTACATAACCGTTTTTGAGTCTTTACCTCCCACCTACCTTCGAAAAATGCCTGTGGCGGCTCACACTTACTTTCCAGAGGGTCAAGGGTTGAAAGGGTGTATTTAGCATCCAATTTACAGTGCCACAGTAGGTCAAGCCCCAAGGTATTAGTGGTACAAGGCCCTAACTATCACGGTTGAGGGCCAGTATCCCCTGGTAGCCCACAGGTTGTAGCAAATTCATAGTATGAACCTTAGTAATAAGTTAGCAGAAAGGCAGGTTGTTTGGGTGTAGAGGCAGGATTACTTGCATTTTTAATAAAATTGCACAAATATTCGGCTGTAACTTCATAATAACAAGGGTGTGCTGCTTTCAATTCCCAGGTAAGCTGCACGGACCTGTCTGGTTATCTCCAACCATGCAAATCCGTAGATTTGCCACTATTCAAACAACTGCTTTTACTAATTCACATGGCCAGTAGGCGAGACAAAGTGATTTTAGGAACCAACATTTCTGCCATTTCTATAACACCTCGAAAGGGCAAATTCTCAAGCAGCTAACATGCATCAGTACTTATGGAATGCACATGCACAATTACAAACGTTAGCCTTAAGCTAAGCGATGGGATGGATATGGGCAGAAAGATAATTTCTGTTCATGGGGTGACACAGATGGAAAACATGCTACCTTTATGTTTTCCTCTATCCCTTCTAGGTATTCTCCTAAAAGGTGTACTACATTCTTGCTAGTATAAAATAATCTCATTATATAAGCAATAAGTCTTGCCTCTATAATGTAATTTCCATTAAGAAAACTTTGAGTCAGGCACAAAGTACCAGTACACAAATGGTACTTCATAACAGAGTGTTTAACATCTTATTACAAAATAATGGTGCTATAAACATGATTTTATGTTTATTAGCTACAAGAGGATAGACTACGGTGATGGTAGTACAGCTAAATTGCTTATGTTATCCATGACACAATAGGACTGTATATTTGAATAATGTATATTAGTCTATCCAATACACCAACATAAAATCGTTGAATCATAAAGAAGAATCTTTCCTACATGTCATTCATTTACATGATAATAATCTCACTAGGGGTATAAAGTCTGGAGGTTGGCACTAACTATGCACAAGCTGGGCAATTAGTAATGATGTATATAAAATACATAGTGTAACTACTATTACATCCCTACAAAGGTGACATATTGTCTCTCCATCAAATAATGCCCAATTATCTCGTTTTGTTTTAGAGATGGAGTTCCAAGGGAGCCCTTATCTATGTCCTGCTGAAGCCCTTAATTCATAAGACGGACGAAATACATCAACTTTATAGAGTACGGGGACTGGTCAAGAATTAGAGGAATTGTAGGAACTGAAGATCCACACAGTGGCATAAAAGGAGAAAATACATAATGTTCCACTCTAATTGCAACATATATCATGTTTTGCAGAAATATGCACTCAGCAATGGTCAGTGCACTTAAATGGTAATAAAAGACTATAATTTAAAAGGGCAGTTATGAAATGTAATTAATCAGGATGGGATCTACTTTTAACGATGTATAAGTACTTTGAAAGTCATATGAAATGTATTATGTATTATATTAGGATCATTTTCTAGGAGTGTTTTATTTGTAAACCTAGAAAAAAGATCAAAAATGAAAAATGTGTCTCTAAATAAAGTATTATGTTACAAAGTAAAAGCATTTTAGTAACCCAAGGACAAGAGTCACTTCACTGAGTAATTATAGTTGAATGAAAATGCCATGTTCTGTGGGCATCTCCGGTTGGGCCACCATGCTGAGGTCATGCAAAAACAAGGATAAGCCTCAGGCTACATGTCTGAGTGAGATGCACAGATACTGGTACTTTGACAGCTCCTGGGTCCCTTGACATGCATGTTGGGATGGATCAAAGCAATTCTGACTGAATTTCATTATAGAGTCAGCCACATCGTGCACAATCACCATTATCCAGAGTCGCACTCACCTTTGGCTCCAATTCTGCCTCTGGAGTTGGGTAAACAATGACGTCACCCCAGAATTTTGAACCCCTTGCCTCCTCCGTGATGTGGATGATGTGCTTGGTCACTGCTTGCAGGGTCATCACCTTGCGGACAGCATCATGGAACCGCTAGCACAAAAACACACGTTCAGATGGAAATGCACAATTACAAACACCAATACAATGAAAGTAGGAGAAACACAATGTCTTGCCTGAATTACACTTCATCTGTTAATAGTCAGCTGTTAGATCTACATTCCACAACATTACAAGAGTGTGCACACTTACAAAAGAATTGCCCATAATCATGTTGCAAATACTAATTGGAGAATGCTCCTTATTTAGCTTTAATGGTTCCAAGCAAAGCCCAGATCTAATCATAAAAATGCAATAACACCTTAAACAAGACTCGGAGAAAGTCACTTGTCAAATATGTTCAACCATCAAAGAAGTTATTTGCCTTATTTTGGACTCCTGAGTGGGGTGTAATATAATATAAACAATGCATTTTTATCACGGTTCAGAATCAGGATCAGTATTCTTTTATTCCATCCATTTAAAATACCGATCATCAAAAGAACAGATGCAAGGAAGGCAATAGTAAACATAGTAGGCCCAAATTTATTTCTAAAAGACCCCTTGAATACCTCTAGTACTTTGCCCATATGTGCAATACAGTTACGAATAATCAGGGTGGTGGCAGCACCTTGAGAGTTTGTTTGGGAAAGGCGAGCAGACTGCGAGAATCTCTCTTCTGCTTACTTACTCCGCGCTGCACTGTGCTCACTGATAATTTTTAATACTTCATTTTACATCCAATTGATTTGATAATTGTGTTGTGTGTTGTATTTTAAACTGTATCTTTTATACTCCCTGCTCGCTGCCTCCCGGTCTCCCTGTGCCCCGTTCCACCGCGACTTACCAGTGCCGATTGCTCTGGAGGGCCAGGTCGGGCGCCATCTTTGGTGAGTCCCGGTCCCCGGCTGGTCTCGAGTTAGCGGTCCAGCTCGGGGAGGAGCTTGGGCCTTAAATAGGATCAGAAGTTGCGGGCCTTCGCGAATAATCAGGGTGGTGGCAGCACCTTGAGAGTTTGTTTGAGAAAGGCGAGCAGACTGCGAGAATCTCTCTTCTGCTTACTTACTCCGCGCTGCACTGTGCTCACTGATAATTTTTAATACTTCATTTTACATCCAATTGATTTGATAATTGTGTTGTGTGTTGTATTTTAAACTGTATCTTTTATACTCCCTGCGCGCTGCCTCCCGGTCTCCCTGTGCCCCGTTCCACCGCGACTTACCAGTGCCGATTGCTGTGGAGGGCCAGGTCGGGCGCCATCTTTGGTGAGTCCCGGTCCCCGGCTGGTCTCGAGTTAGCGGTCCAGCTCGGGGAGGGGCTTGGGCCTCAAATAGCGATGCCTCATCGGACGCGCAGCCGACGCGAGCAACGGGCGCGCCGTCTGCGCGCCGAAGGAGCGCCAAAGAAGGCCCGTCTGTGCCCGACCGTGCCCCGGACGGGCCCAGGGCCAGCCACTCTGCCCGACGACCTCCGGGTTCGGCCAGCTCAGAGAAGCGCAAGTATTCTCGTCATGATCTCATGAGACTTGCTCTCCCCGGCGGAAGATTGACTTGCTTGCGCGCGGGTCTGGACTGCGCTATGGTGAAGTGCCCCAGTTGTGGTTTTCTTCCCCAGCCATCCTTACCCCCACGTTTAGTCAGTGATACCGGCGTTGCAACCATTAGGGCTGGGCTGATTAATGCTAGATCCGTGGTGAGACATGCCGCCGATGTTTTTGAACTACTGGTGGATGGCCAGTTGGAGGTGCTGTTCGTCACGGAGACGTGGATGACCAGCACATCCGCCCCAAGTGTGGAACTTGCCGTCCCCAGAGGTTTCAAGATTGCTAGGGTTGATAGACCTTTGGGTAGAGGGGGCGGACTAGCCGTTATTTTTAAGGATGGGTGGCGCTTCGCCTCTGAGCCGCCTGTTGCGGATGCTGGGGGCGAGGTTCTCCACTTTTCCATTATAATTTCGCCTCATTTCACCTTAGGAGGGTCTTTGATTTACAGGCCCCCGGGCCAGGCCAATCATTTTATTGACTCTCTAAAGGAATATATAGTGCCGCGGGCCTTAAGTTTTCCCAAATTTCTTTTGGTCGGCGACCTAAATATTCATGCGGATGCTCCTGACTCACCTGAAGCCCGCAGGCTCGGTGAAGTTCTCGACCTCGCACAGCTCAAGCAATGGGTGACTTCTCCGACGCATGTGGGAGGTCACCTTCTTGATCTGGTTTGCTCAAACTTCCCAATTAAGACTGTGAGCGTAGAAAAAGTAACTTGGTCCGATCATGACCTGGTCAGGTTCGCGTGGGAGATGGTGGAAACTGGTCAAACACCCCCCACGTGCCACACCCAAAAGGTCAACCTGCCCGCGTTCAGAAAGGCCCTATCTGGAGCCCGCCCAAAACCCACGGTGGTCTTGGATGAGGCGGTCTGCGGGTTTAATGAGTGGGTGCTGCAGGCGGCTACTGTATCCACTAAACACACTACCGTGTCTAGACTCCGACCCTCTCCCTCCCAACCCTGGTTCTCCCCCGAGCTGAGGGAGCTGAAACTAGGCTGTAAAAAACTGGAACGAGCGTGGAGATGTGGGTATAGTTCTGAGGCCAAGTCTGTCCTGCGCTCAGCTCAAAAAGATTATTATGCCGCCATTAAGGTTGCTAAAGGGAATTATTATGCAGGGCGTATCGCCAAAGCAGATAACAATAGTAGAGAGATTTTCTCTATTGTCAAAAGTTTTGTATCCCCTGTTGCTGATGCTGCTATTCTCCCTTCCTCTGCGCAATGGTGCGAGGATTTGTCCACCTTTTTCATCAGCAAAATAGCTAGGATTCAGCAGGACCTTCTCTCGGCGCTGCCCGTGGACTGTTCAGCGGCCGACTCTTGTTCCACACAATGCCCGTGCTCTGGGCAACAGCTTACGAACTTTGCGCAAGTCGCTGAGTGTGCTGTACTGCCTCTTCTTCAGTCCCTGAAATCCGGCTCTCCCGCTGACCCGTGCCCAGCCCGAGTGCTTTCGGAGGTGGCGGAAATTGTCTGTAGTGAGATCACTCAGATAGTGAATCTTTCCCTGGCTTCAGGCAAGGTTCCTCTCGGTTGGAAACGAGCCAAACCTGTGAGAAAGTGGTTTTTCAGCAATTGGAGAGTTTTGTTGAAACCTCCAATGCCCTTCATCCAGCCCAATCAGGTTTCAGGGCGACCTATAGCACCGAGACTGTGCTGGTGGAGATGACGGAGTCTTTCCGGGAATGTCTGGACGGAGGCGGCAGAGTGGTCCTGATTTTATTGGACCTCTCTGCTGCGTTCGATACCGTCCCTTACGAGCTCCTCCTCGACAGGCTGTCTGCTATTGGTATTGGTGGGGTTGTTCTGGCCTGGTTGTCCTCTTTTCTATCGGATAGGACACAGGAGGTCTGGATGCCGCCCCACGCCTCAGAGCCTAAACCACTCCTCACGGGGGCCCCTCAGGGATCCACTCTTAGTCCCCTACTGTTCAACATTTACATCACCCCTTTGGTTTATTTAGCGGAACAGTATGGGGCTAAGATTATAGGGTATGCAGATGATACTCAGCTGCTGTTCACCTGGCCAGACGACAATCTGGATACTTCTGCAGTCCATTTGTGTCTGTCCTCAGTATTTCGCTGGTTAACCTTGGCCCAGCTGAAATGCAATGAGGACAAATCCGAGGTGCTCTTTTACGGTTCCTTCCGCCCCTCGTTCAGGAATACGCTGTGGCCCCCGAACATTCCCAGCCCCAAAGAGATGGGGGGCCCGCGAAAAACCTTGGCATCTGGTTTGGGGAGGACCTTAGATTCGAGGACCATATAAAGAAGCTCACGGGAACCTGCTTTGCCACGTTGAGAATGCTTCGCAAATTCTTCCCTTTGCTCCCTAGGGATGCCAAGGAGACTGTTGCTCGGGCTCTCATACTGGCAAGGTTGGACTACGCGAATGCACTGTTCAGTGGCATTCTGGCCTACCTGGTTAAACGCCTGCAAATTATCCAGAATGCTGCTGTCCGTCTCCTATTCAACGTCCCAAGATGGAAGAGTGTGCGTTCTGATTTGCGCACTCTTCATTGGCTCCCCGTATCACAGCGCATCCTGTTTAAATCCTTGGTGCTCGCGTTTAGAGCAATCCACAATCAAGGCCCTGCATATTTGAGAAAGAGATTTGCCTTCTATGCCCCCGCCCGTACCCTCAGATCATCTACTCTGTTTAAATTGTCTCTTTCCCGCTTTAAGCGAGCCAGACTTGGCGGTCAGTCGATTGCCGTGGTCGCGGCTCGGGCCTGGAACGCTCTCCCTCTCCATTTGCGCTCCATGCAATCTGTGGCTCAATTCAAGAAAAACCTGAAAACCCATCTGTTCAGGAGTGTAACCTAAGTTGTCTTCTTGCTGCTCTTTTCTCCGCCTCGCCCAATTCGCGCCAGGATACTCCCAAGTAACGGAGCGCGTTACAAAACGTTTTATACATACATATACATACATACATACTTAAATAATTCATAAGGATTTATCAAATAAAAGTCAAAATGACATAAAAACAAACATCACATCGCTAAAACCTTAAAAATAGTGGGAGTTGAGTCCAAAACATATTTTATGGACTACGTAATGACAATGTATAACAGTCAATAAGGTTCAGCTTACTTATAAGCTAATAAGCCTTAAAAAGGGATAAGATCACATAAGGTTCCACTTAGTTATGCAAGCGCATAAACATTTAGTTATTGAGAAACATACGAAGGGGTCAGGAAGGTTATTAAAAAGTATAAAGCTATTTGACATTGCCTAAAATTATGACGCCTTAAAATCAGAAGGATACAATTCTATCGTTCTTTCTTATACAGCCCACACAACAGGAATATGTAAATCAGACAGTTGTGATTGATTATCACATAGGCACTACGTTAATTCGGAATGCTTACATTTTCTCGCAGGATAATCCAACATTGGGGGGGATTAGATTCAATCGGAATCTCAATCAAATGAATCTATGCTGTAATAGTCTAATACTCTCTAAATGGGAGTAACCCCCTCTGCGATGGGCGGAGTCAACTGATATGAGAGAACTGGTTGTTTTGCACGATTTCTTTCCCACCGATCATAGGTGGCCCTATATATGAAGGCATCCTTTAGTTTCTGTTTCATAATCCTCGAGCATGCACTTGGGTCGTTGAATAATTCAGCTAACCCAAGAGCGGTCAGGGTTTGCTCTACATATTGCAGCAATCTGATGTTATGTTTATTATCCAGTTTTAGGCAGTGTTGTATTATGGTTTGTGTAAAGTTAAGTGTCCCTTGGCCAAATGGATTGCCATAATAAAAATGGTGCTAGCCTAAAATGCCTGAAACATAAAGTAATCCCAACTCTATGTGAGAAAGAAAATTTGAGCAGGAACTGTAGAGGGAAACAAATCTCTTTAAAAAACTGCCTTCAAGGATTTAAAGGGAATTTACAGAAGCCATACCCCATACTCCTGCCCCATAAGTAGCAGCTGATACAGTTTTTGCCTGATAGATCTTTTTTATTGGCACTAGAGGTCTTGAGACCAGCTTCTTTGTGAATGACATAATGCCTCCCATACTCCTCTCCATCCCTTGGGCCCTGCCAGCTACCAAGGTTGACCAAGTTTTCTTTTTGTCGAACAAGACTCCCAAGTATGGAAAATAATCTACCACCTCTAGTTTAAGTGACCCAATATGAAAATGTGGTACTCGATCATGGGTACTGGCCCCTACTATTTGGACAAAGGATTTGGCTTCATTCACCCTAAAGTCCAGTGACGCCATAAATTACGCATATGCTGTTATTAGACGTTGGAAGGCCACCCCGGTTCTGGCAATTAATAGTGCACCATCAGCATAGGCCAATTTTGGAACAAAAAGAGTGTCAAACACGGGGACAGCTGGAGTTGAGTCCAAAAGGGCTGCCTCGACCCCGTTTGTGTAGATGGTAAATAAAAAGGGGGAGAGATTACACCCTTGTCTGACCCCCCTAGCGATCTTGAAAGGGCGAGTATACTCCCCGTGTTTGCCATAGGGAACACTGGAGGTAGCTTGGGAATAAAGTTAGCGAATAAAGTTAGTTATAGTTGACTCGATCCCCATTGACTCTATTATGGTCCATAATTTAGAGTGGCTCACACAGTCAAATGCTACTGATAGGTCCATAAAAGCCATGAAGATCTTACAATCCTTCGCTCTAGTGTATTTTTCTATCGTGAAAGTTAGGTTTAAACACTGATCTATTGTACCCATGCCTTTTTGAAAACCATACTGCGCCTGGATTAAAATGTTCTTTATCTAAGCCCACTCTTTCAGTCTATGTCGCAGAAAGCGACCCATCAACTTTGCAGTAGTATCCAGCAGGGAGATTGGCCTTTAGTTCTGCGGGTTCTCTTTATCGCCTTTTTTATGTATGGGAAAATTACACTAGTCTATGATGTTAAATGACCAGTTTTGGCAATCACATTAAAACATTTGTTAATAAGGGAGCCCACAGATCTTGATGGTCCAAAAAGAAATCTATGTGTATCCTATCGGGGACCAGAGCATTCCCTGAGCTACAAAATTCCAACCATCTTCTTATTTCTGCCAATGAGAATGTTATCTGTTCGTTCTAGACTTTATTTAGGTTAGGAGAGTCATCTGAGGAGATCCTATTAGAAGCAAAAATATGCTCAAAATGAGTCACCTACGCTTCTTCGCCAATGTAGGGCCTTGGGATTTTCAAAGAACGGGGCATTAATTACCTCCCTGAAGTCTTTGCTATTCCTTGTACTGGCAGCTTGTTCGAGGTTTGGTCAAGCCTCCTCCTTCATGGCCCTTTCTCTTGTCTTTCTGACTATTTTATAGTCCCTACGTAACAACCTTATCGGGGCACTATTTCTGGGCTGGGATTTCAGGGCTTTTTGGAGGGCTTTTAAAGATTTTGTACGAGTGATCAAACCAACAACTCACTTGAACTTTATTTGCTGGTTTGTATCGGGTCAGGGCCGATTTCACCTTTTCAAGCAGGTCTACAAACTGCAGTAACAATCAGGCAGGGAACCTTCTATTTCTAGGCAGTTTAAGACATTCCCCATAATATTAAGTAGGATTTGTGGGATCCGTTTCATCTTGTCAATTTGGCTTCACTTTAGCTGATAGACAGTCTTTCTAGTCAAAATTTGCCTTTGCCTTTTTAATGTTGGCCTTGCTTTCTTAAACTCCAGAGTCAGGTGACTGAAAAGGATTGCGTGGTCACTGTAACTAGAGAATAGTCTATCCACATGGGTAAGCTTGTCACTAAGAGAATTGGATACTAATATACAATCAATTGTGGATTAGTGGTCATTACGTCTAAAAAAAATTCAAAAATTCCTGCTATTACATCTGCCCCGTTAACTATTACCATGTTTCTGGTATACAACATCCTAATTAAGGTGTTTACATATTCATGGTGGTCAAAGTGGTAAACAGGGTCACCCATATTATCTTCTAAACCACTTAACTGGGTTTGGTATGTGTTTACAAGGCTGAACGTTAAAATCACCTACCCATATAATACTCAGTCCTCCTTTGCCGACAGGACTGGTAATTTTAGTAATCTCTCTAACGCAACAACCACTGACTGTGCATGTTTCCCCCAAACCTATTATTATAATAATTTATTAGGAGCCGCACTTGACCGCTATCACCCTCTGCCAGAAGTAGATGGAAGTGGGTGGGGACTTGGGTGCTTGTACTTCTTTATTTTTATTGTTAGTAGACCACCTCTGGCTCTCCCTGAAGATGATAGTATTGCTTCTGTTTGAAATGAACGGTATCCATCAAAGAATACATGTTCAGTGGCCCATGTCTCCTGTAGGCATATGATATCTTGGTCTTGCCAGTGGGATTGCCAATGTAGGCTGCCTAACTTCGAGCCAATAATGGCCACGTTCCAAGTGGCTAGTTTTATACATTCTTTGTGAGCCCTTATACACTAATCTCAGGTTATTGGTCCCCCTTCCATGTCAACATGGGATCGTGCCAGCCCCACGTCGTGGTCATATCCAGTCAACAGTAGTCAATCGCAGGCTCCTAAGTCTATAGGGGGCAAATCTATGCTCCTACCTCAGCTCGCAACCACCTATATTTCTATCTTTTCTGTTTCCCTCTATCCCTACCATCGGGTCTCTTCTGAATCTGTTGTTAAAAAGTGGAGTGTAGCTATCGAAATACTGCAATGGTAGGGCGGAGATCTGGGTCCCAGGCAAAACTGCTTTATGGAGCTGCCCTAGCAGGAACCTGACTACAAATGTATTATTAAAATTTACTACCACGCAATCCCCTGACAGTATTTTTCTAGAAGAGCCCACCCACCCCACTCTCCTATCCATAATAATGTGATTTGCCAGAGACCCTTCCTCTCCTTTAAAATTGTTTGCATGAGTAGATAGCCAGTGTAAACTTTTAACCATTAGTTTAGTTGTTGATTCCCGCTGCCACTCCCGTAACACCAGTACATTCGTCAAGAGCAGTACAAGAGGTGAAGCTACTTGGGGAAGGTCTAACTTCTGGTGTGACTGAATGTTTGGCCCTGCCTGTCTTCTTTTGGCCTTTGAATTACACCCCTCATTGGTCCCAGCATGTGATCAGTTGATCTCTGTCGAATGGATGTGCTGGTTAAGTCCATCTGTGGGACTTCTGCTAGTTTCTCTGCCTGTATGGGGGTTGACGGAGTGCCAGGGCAGCCAGGAAATGCACTCACGGAGCAGTGTCCGATGAGGGGGCTACAACATTTGCAGAGTATACATAGTCTGGGTCAACTTCCACTACTTGATTCCTCCCTTTCACTTGATATTCGCCCCCTGGGGCAAATATGTCAGAGTTTGCAAACTGGTTGCTCCATGTTTGTCAAAGAGAAATTATCTTCCTTCTATCTCCATTAATTTGTGGAGGAGTGGCTCAAGTAAGAGGGTTACCATGGGCCCGATTCACAGAAGACTAAATCCTAAATTTACTACTATTTTGGTATTCACAGAATGCACTTACTACTTTTGGCATTCACAGAATGAACTTACTACTTTCGGTATTCACAGATTGAACTTCCTACTTTCGGTATTCACAGAATAGACTTACGACTACTAACTTTACGTCCGCACCCAGGCCGCAATTTCCACCTACGGGCCGTACTTTACGGCTCTTCGGCGGAATTTGCTATTCCGGCCCGCAATTTCCGGCATTGCACCGTAATTTCCGATTCCGGACCGTTATTTCCGATTCTGGGCCAGAAGATACGGATTTTGGCAGTTGGTCATGTTAGCCAAGGGTAAACACCTGTCAAAGGTCCTCCCATCCCCCACCATGGATCAACTGACACACTGCAGCCAATCGCAGCCCTGCAGCATGTATTAATGCAGAGCAGACTCAAACAAACCCTTTCAGGATGTCACTGAATGTGTTTGTAGCACTGCCCCTTGCCATGCGGCAAAACTACTTGAGGAGGAGGAGGAGAGCAGAGAGGATCTTCAGACAGAGGATCAACCTATTTGGAATGCCAGCCAAGATGTAAGGGCCAGGTACCGTTTCATTCCAGAAGTCATCTTGGATATGGTATGTGAGTGGGAGCAGGAACTTGACTCTGTGACCTGCTGCTCCCATGCAATACCAGCATATCTCAAGAGCCTTTCTGTTCTCCACTTCTTTGCCACTGGGTCTTTCCAAAGGGTCTCCAGTGACCATGTGGGCATTTCCCAGGCGAGCCAGTATCGCTGTGCCTGCATCAGGTACTGAGATGCATCACTGCTAGAGCCCCCAACCACATACAAATGCCACATACACTGGCCATGAGACAAAGGGCAGCAAGAGATTATTATCTCCTTGCACAATTCCCACGTGTGCTGGGTGCAATTGATTGCACCCATGTGGCCCTTCAGCCACATTGCACAAATCTTCTGCAACAGACACATATGGTATTCCATCAATGTGCAAGCTTTCTGTGATGCCAGTGGGAGGTTCATCAATGTGCATGCAGTGTTCCCAGGCAGTACCCATGACAGTTTCATATTCCGCATGTCACCTCTCGCCCGGCGAATGGCTGCTGGAGAATTGGGCAACATGTGGCTACTGGGTAAGTACCAAGCACTAAAAATGAGTGATATGTGTCTGAATGCCCCCCAATATTAACCATGGTACAATAAGAATCATGGCCCAACAGACACTGCATGTACGAACGTATAGCTCATGTTATGTGCAAGTCAAAGAGGGAAATGTTAACAACTGCCCTTTCTTCCCTCCTCAGGCGACGCTGGGTATGCACTCTCCCCACATCTCCTCACCCCTTACAGGCGTGCAAACACTGTACCTCAGCGTAGGTACAATAAGTCAAGTCAAGTTTAAATTTGTATAGCGCACTCTTCACCCAGAGGGTCTCAAGGCGCTTGAGGGAGGT
This sequence comes from Lissotriton vulgaris, assembly GCF_964263255.1. Lineage (NCBI taxonomy): Eukaryota > Metazoa > Chordata > Amphibia > Caudata > Salamandridae > Lissotriton > Lissotriton vulgaris. Next base: position 270,982,731 of record NC_141698.1, on the reverse strand, counting down.
GGGAGCTTACTTATTAAATATCCAAGTTTTAAGTTGTTTTCTGAAGGAGAGGTGGTTCTGTGTGAGGCGGAGGTGGGTGGGGAGGGAATTCCAGGTCTTGGCTGCTAAGTAGGAGAAGGATCTTCCTCCCATGGTGGATCTCTGGATGCGTGGAATTGTGGCGAGGGCCTGATTGGACGATCGAAGTTGGCGGGTGGGGGTGTAGAAGGACAGGCGCGTGTTGAGGTATTCGGGTCCTAGGTCGTAGAGGGCTTTGTGTGCGTGGGTGAGGAGACGGAACGTAATTCTCTTGTCGACGGGGAGCCAGTGGAGGTCTTTCAGGTGACCGGAAATGTGAGCTTGGCGGGGGATGTCTAGGATGAGTCTGGCTGAGGCGTTTTGGATGCGTTGGGCACACATATGGACTCGAGCCATCATCGAGCGGACTTTTGGTCTGTTGAAGTCGCGATTCAGATGTCTCTACCGTACAGGGGGTGTGCTGCTGTACTCCCCAGAAGTCGTGTGCAAGATTATATTAGCCTGTTGTGTTTTGCACAACATTGCTTTAACGCATGGCTTACACATCCCTCTGGAACCTCGGCTAGCTCTGAATCTGGGAAACCAGGCCATTGCACATGAGCGACATCAGGGCATGCAAGTCTGTGATCAGCTCGTTGCCACGTTTTTCACATGAGCAACCTGTAGTGTCATGGACAAAATCTGGTTTGCTGTCTGTTGTCAATGATGAAACTTGGATAGACACAACTGTGTCAATAAATCCACCCTAAAACGACTTTGCAAGCCACACTAACTGCATGTAAATCACAGCCGCTGACAGTAGTCAAAAGGTGGAGTGTGCCTCAGGTAATGTGCCCATGTCAGCGATCAGTGTAGTGGACGTCCCTAAAAACAACTATTCACGCTGATGACAAAAAATACATGTCCTGAGAGACATGCCTGGACCTCATGAGGATGGGTCATCTAATCACAAAAGGCCATAACCCTTGCATACTCAGGCCTATGACTTCAACAGGTTTGACTCCCCCACAAATGATGGGCCCAGAATGTGAGTGATGATGTCATGGGAGAATCAGGTACCAGTGGGCAATAACTGGTGCAACCCTGCATATCAGCAAGGATGCCCCAGTTATTGTGCATCACAGCAGACACCCCTTGCGCCATCATGGATGCGCCGCATTGTAAATGTGGCGCACCATGGGGCAAGAATAGACAGATGCGTGACGCATCTGCTGCCATAAAGGTTAAGCACTGCTGGAGTTGCGTCGCAAGCGGAACGCAGCTCCAGCAAGGCTTGCGGTGACCTTATGCCTAACATGCTGCGTCAATCCTTACGCCTGCTTCAAGCAGGCACAGGGTTTTGACGCAGCATGGCCATTAAAGTGATTGAGTGAAATCTTGTATATTTCACTCAGCCACTTTTAGGAGGCGTTCCTGTGCTGGAACGCCCCCCCTGCGCAGGAGCACCCAACTGTGGCGCAGGGCTTTACAACGTGACACATCTCCCAGATGCGCCACATTGAAAATACCCCACAGCATGGCGGTGGCTTTGCGCTGCCGCTGCGTCACACAATAAATGTGGCATACAGGGTTTGTAAATCTGCCCCCATGTGTCTGTGATATATCCACACTGCTCCACACCAATGTTACGTAACACATCACACAACTCTGAGAATGAGCACTTAATATGGACTACATGTCCCATAATGCAAACTAGGAGAAAATGAAACTGGGGTTTGATGTTGTGTCAGCCCCCCCTGTCTGTGCAGAAATGTCATGAAATGGTCTGTTTCCCCTTTTGTTACATATTCATGATTCTCACCTGCACTGTCATTTTTTTTTCTACAACAGAATAGCATGATGGCAGTGGATTTGATTACTGATTGTGGATGGATCAGGATGAATACAAAATGGCTGCCAACTACTTCCTGTGATGTATTTCCTGTCTCCCACTTCCTGTATAACATTTCCTCTATGATATAATGTGTTCAGAGTAATTTTGAGAGGTTACGGCCTAAAAACTTAATTTCCGGTTTTGTGGCGTAATGTGTGTGCGCGTAAACGACACTCCGGATCCGGAAACTACATTTTCGGTCTTAAATATCTGAAAATAAACTGGAACACATCATTTCATACAGGCAATATTATACAGGAAGTGGGAGACAGGGAATACATCAAGAGAAGACTATGGCCAACATCGGAGAGGGTTGCAGTACAGTGGGAGTGGACACCATGAGTGCAAGAGCATGCCGCAAGTGCTGGGAGGACCTAAAGCGCTGGTCCTGCAACAAGGCTACGGAGCTGGTAGGCCTGTCTTCTCAGCACCATGTGCATCGTCCTTGCCTCTCCCCACTGTACAGGAGGGTCCTGCGAGCAGCTTGGCCGACCCTCCATGCTCAGCTGGAGGAGCATGAGCAGCAGGGACCTAGTAAGTGACCATCTGGGCTTGCTACGAAGCGGTCGCTCCCCACGCTCCCTGACCATCCTAAATTTACAGCGCTTCTCCTCCTTGCTGCCTGTTATCTCCTGCAATTGAGATCGCATTGCTTTTGACATAGCGCCTGGTATCGTAGCCTGCTAATTATCAATTGTGCTCATTTGCGTTGCATTGCTGTGACATTATTGTAGCCTGCTAATTATTTTTTGTGCTCATTGGTGTTACTTTAGCACTGCTCGCATCGCCTGCAATATCATTTATTTGTGCCAGATTGTGCCGCTACCACTGCCCAGATCATTGCATTACTCCGGCTGTGCCCCTGTTTCGCTTTCTGTTTGTGCTGCCATTTTGTTGTTGTGACTACTCCTGGCCCGTCTCTCCTCCCCGCTCCCGCCTCCCAGCTGACCCTCCCTCGCTCCGCCCCCCCACTATCCACTTATGTCAGATGCACTTGCGCGCCGCGTTTACGCGCAGCGGACGCGCCCCATGCGCGCCAAAGGTGTGCCAAAGGTAAGCCCGTCTACGCCCGTCCGCGCCTGGACCGCGCCCAGGGCCAAACCCCCTGGTCCCCGCATATTCCACTCCGCCCGCATAACTTACCACGCCGCTACCCTCTCAGCACTCAACCCCGGCCGACTTCAAGACTGCTTCCAAGCCGCCCCATGACACAGCCATGGACCCTTCACCTGCCACCCTGCAAGTTTGACTGCATCAGGACCCACACTAAATCCACAAACTCCAAACATAACTCCGACACTAACCACCTAAAATGCATCCTGCTCAACACCCGCTCAGTCCATAGTCATGCCATTGACCTTTGGAACCTACTCGACACCACATCGTCGGACGTCGCCTTCCTTACAGAAACCTGGATGAACGCCTCATCAGCTCCAGACATCGCCGTAGCCATCCTGGACAGCTACAAGATCATCCGAAAGGACCGCACCAAACAAAAAGGAGGAGGCATCGCCATCGTCCATAAGAACACCATCCGCATCACGACCAGTTCTGACGATAACCTCGCTTCCGCGGAACACCTTCACTTCCAGATCCACACCGACCCCAAGACCACACTCAGAGGCACCCTCATCTACAGACCACCAGGACCCCGCACACAATTCAGCGAAGACATCACTGACTTCATCAGCCCACACGCCCTCCCTTCCGAGGACTACATTCTACTGGGAGACCTCAATTTCCACCTGGAAAAGAACGACGACAGCAACACCACCACCCTCCTGGACAACCTCGCCAACCTCGGACTCAAACAACTCGTTGACACCCCCACCCACTATGCCGAGCACACGCTCGACCCAATCTTCACCTCCAGCAAGCACATCTCCTTCAATCACACCACAGCTCTCCATTGGACGGACCACAGCTGCATTCATTTCAACTACAAAATGACCACGACCCACAACCACCCACAACCAATTCCCCGAAGAAACTGGAACAAAATTACGACCGACCAGCTCTTCACATCGCTTCACCAAAACCCTCCTGCCAAATCATCGGACCCAAATCAAGCAGCCACCAACCTCACACAATGGATCACCCACAGCGCCGACGAATTAGCACCCTCGAAAAACCATCAAATCAAGCAAGGCAACAAAAAAGCACCCTGGTTCAACGATGACCTTAAGAAATCCAAGAAGCACTGTCGCACCCTCGAGAAAGCCTGGAGAAAAACCCCAACATCTGACAACCTGACCATCCTCAAGAACGCCACCCGCAAACACCACCAACTGATCCGATCCACCAAGAAATCAGCACTCAAGGATCGACTTGACAACAATGCCCATAACAGCAAGGAACTATTCAACATCGTCAAAGAGTTTACCAACCCCACCGCAGGCACCAACGACATCACTCCCTCCCAAGACCTCTGCGACTCCCTAGCCTCATTCTTCCACAACAAAATCGCAGACATACATAACAGCTTTGAAAACCATTCCGGAGACCAGTCCACTCCACCCACCTCTGAACCAAAACCCCCCTCTAACAACCTTTGCGCCTGGAACCTAATTACCACTGAAGACACCATCCGCCTGATGAACTCCATCCACTCAGGATCGCCAACCGACCCATATCCCCACCACATTTTCAACAAAGCAGACTCCATTATCGCACCCCATCTCCGAGACGTCATCAACTGCTCCCTCAACTCCGCTACCTTCCCGGAAAGCTGGAAACATGCCGAACTCAGCGCCCTTCTGAAGAAACCCACAGCAGACCCCATTGAACTTAAAAACTACCGCCCCATCTCGCTCCTCCCATTCCCTGCCAAAGTCATTGAGAAAGCCGTCAACAGTCAGCTCGCCGCCTTCCTCGAATCCAACAAATCCCTCGACCCCTCACAGTCCGGCTTCCGAGCCAAACACAGCACCGAAACCGCCCTCATCGCTGCAACAGACGACATTCGAACACTACTGGACAACGGAGAAACAGTTGCCCTCATCCTACTTGACCTCTCCGCAGCCTTCGACACAGTCTGTCATAGCACCCTTATACAACGCCTCAACAACGTCGGAATACAAGGAAAAGCATTGGACTGGATCATCTTGTTCCTCGCCGGAAGAACCCAGAGAGTCCGCCTCCCCCCTTTTAGATCAGAGGCCACCGAAGTCATCTGCGGCGTACCTCAAGGATCATCACTCAGTCCCACCCTCTTCAACATCTACATGAATCCCCTCGCAACCATCGCTCGCCAACACAACCTCAACATCATCTCCTATGCAGACGACACCCAGCTGATTCTCTCCCTCACAAAAGACCCAGACACCGCCAAAACCAACCTACACGAAGGAATGAAAGAAGTAGCCGAATGGATGAAGAACAGCCGTCTAAAACTGAACTTGGACAAAACGGAAGTGCTCATCTTAGGCTCATCCCCCTCTGCCTGGGACGACTCATGGTGGCCACCGGCCTTGGGAACCGCACCCATACCCACGGACCACGTACGCAACCTGGGCTTCATCCTGGACTCCTACCTCTCGATGACCAGACAAGTCAACGCCGTCTCATCATCATGCTTCAACATCTTACGCATGCTCAAAAAAACCTTCTGTTGGATCCCCACCGAAACAAGAAAGACGGTCACCCATGCACTGGTCACAAGCCGATTGGACTACGGAAACACCCTCTACGCCGGAACCACAGCCAAACTACAGAAAAAACTCCAACGCATCCAAAACGCCTCAGCCAGACTCATACTAGACATCCCCTGCCAAGCTCACATTTCCGGTCACCTGAAAGACCTCCACTGGCTCCCCGTCAACAAGAGAATAACGTTCCGTCTCCTCAACCACGCACACAAAGCCCTCTACGACCTAGGACCCGAATGCCTCAACACGCGCCTGTCCTTTTACACACCCACCCGCCAACTACGATCGTCCAATCAAGCCCTCGCCGCAGTTCCACGCATCCATAGATCCACCATGGGGGAAAATCCTTCTCCTACTTAGCGGCCAAAACCTGGAATTCCCTCCCCACCCCCCTCCGCCTTACACAGAACCACCTCTCCTTCAGAAAACAACTAAAAACTTGAATCTTCAATAAGTAAAGTACCCCCCTCCCACAAGCGCCTTGAGACCCTCTGGGTGAGTAGTGCGCTATACAAATGCTAAACTTGAACTTGAACTTAGTAAGTACATCATATATAGGCTGTTCGGAATTCGGTTTAAACCGACTCTAAACGACAATACTCTACCGGATGAAAATCAGCTGACCTGGTTTAAACTGAGTGTCACTGATTTTCATCATTGTTGCAGGTTTTGTCCATTTGAGGGAGCCAACGCATAATAAACTGTGGTGCCTGGCGCGGAGGTGTCAGGCGAAAACACTGCTTCTGGGCCGGTCCGCACATGGGGAGCCGTGGTGTTTATGGCCCCAGGGCAGAGCAACACCAGACCCCCTCCCCTGTCTGGCTCACTTGGGGGGAGATGAGCTGTTGTGCTTAATCGTCCTACTGCGGCCAGCCGCACCCGAGCACTCAGCACTCACTGTATGTTGGAATGATTGTCTGCCGAAATATTCAGCAATTGCCAGACCAGTGAACTTAAGCCCCCCCCGCTCCCATTGCATTTATACGAAAATCGAAGAAACATTTGCAAGCCAAAGGAAATGCAAGCACCTCCCCTTTAGCTCTGAGGCCTTGCATCAGTCATCGCCCTGCCTGCATTTCGCGGTTGAGCCAGCCTGTAATTGACTCATTTGGCAGGTTTAACACTTCCTGGCAGGGGGCTATTAAGGCGAAGTATTTGCGCATAACTATCAGAGCAGGGCCGGCTCTAGGCATGTGCAAGCTGTGCACCTGCACAGGGCCACCAAACCCCAGGGGCCACCACGCCAATATATATCCTTAATATATTAATCCTCTGAGGATGGATACATATTTGCGTGGTGGCCCCTGGCAGGGATTTGGCGGCCTCCGGCTCTGTTCCACTTCTAAACACCCTGACCCCCTCCCCTCTTTACTGGCCTGCGCGCTCCGCCCCGCCCGGTCCCCCTCTTCCGGGCCCCCTACCTACGCTCCTTGCCCAGGGCCACCATGAGCCTAGAGCCGGCCCTGATCAGAGGCAGGAACAAAAGCACGCCCATTTCGAAGTGTGGCACTGCTATCCGACCCGACCTTCACTCCCTTTCACGCACTCCCACCCCTTTAGGTTAAACTGCAGCAGTGTTAGGGGTCACGGAGAGCACCGAGGTGTCATAAAGCAGACCCAGAATATGTTTTTGTGAAGGCAAATTTGTGTCCGACCTGAAAACCATTGCGATTCCGAAGAAAAATGCTTATTAACAGATGTGGCCGCTTTGAGGAGACTTGAGGCTGATGTCACGTCTAGGACTGCTTTGAACTTAACAAGCACCGAGCATCGTTGTTTGCTGGTAATTTAGGTCACCTTTTCCTAATCTGTGTAAGCTCTTTCTTTTATTGCGTGTCATTTCTGTTTTACTTCTTGTACGTTTTCCCACCCCAGCAACTACTATTGAATCTATCACATTGCTATAATATATTTCTTGTCCATGGTTGCTGTGATTTTTCTGCCGCCCAATCATACACCAGAACATTTCTATTGCATTATTGACCTTTATCAAAGCAGCTCCCTAAATAGAAAAAACTTTTCATTTTTGTGCCTTTTTTATTTGTTGCCATAGTGTAGCACATTTCAGCTCACCATTGCCTTTTGGGGGCGATGGAGGGGTGGTGGCAGCGTTTATGTGTATTCATAGAACAATGCATTGTCAGAAAAGATGTGTGTTCAGTACCTGTTCCTTTTCCATGGTTCAGTTCCAGAAGTACCTCAGGGCTCTGTGTCAGCTAGAATTGCACTTCTGTGAATATGCACTTAGTCAAGGCCGCTTATCTTCCCTAATGGCTCAAACCTCCAGGCATGGCCTTTTCCTTTGTCATTTTCTTGATATGGAAAAGCCAAACAGTTGATTATTTTTAATCTCATTTCACAGTTTCAGCCAATCCCTGCCTGCATTTTCTTGTCCCTAGGGGTTGAAGTGGTTTTAAGTCCACGCCTGGTTTGTGTGAAATCAAGATACTCTGTGCTCCAATGTTGAGAACTCCGTTTTCATAGAGAGGAGCTTTGGATACTGAGGGGCAGATTTATGAGTTCTGACGCTTCTCTGCAAATCAGCAGGGATGCGCCAGAACTGATGCGTCACGCAATTCCCTCCTTGCGGCACCACAGATGCGCCGCATTTACAATGCGGCGCACCATGGTGCAAGGAAGGGCAGATGCGTGACGCATCTTGTATTGTACGGGCGGCGCATTGCTGGAGTAGCGTCGCAAGTGCGACGCAACTCCTGCAATGTACAGAGGCCACCCATACATAACGTGGTGCGTCACTCCTTACGCAAGCAGGCGTAAGGATTTGACGCAGCAGCCTCGTAAAACTGACTCAGTGAAATCTTGTAGATTTCACTGCGTCAGTTTTACGGGGCTTTCCTACGAGGGAACGCCCACCCTGCGACAGAACGCCCACATGAAACCTGACGCAGGTTTCATGTGGCGCAGGGCTTTACAGCGTGACGCATCTGCCTAGATGCGTCACGTTGTAAATAGGACGCAGGGATGCGTCACGTTTCCGCGCCGTTGCGTCACGCAACGGCGGTGTAAACGTGGCGCAAGTCTGTCATAAATCTGCCCCTAAATTTCTGGAGTGCAATGGTCAGTCTGCCTCCAAAGCAACTACACAGCACAACCAGAGCAAAAATAAGTTAACAACTGCAATATCTATAGTTTTCAGCAAAATTCCCAATTTCTGCAGCTAATGTGTTGGCAGTGAGAACATTTGAGTATCTGTGATAGAGAGCCAGCAGTAGCATACTAGAGCAGGGTCATGGCAGAAGCCTTGACCATACTTTGTGGTTTCCACATTTTGCTCTACACTGAAAATCCTGTGACTCTGGGCAAATCACTTAATCTCCCCATGCCTAACAAAATAATGAATATGTCCTCATGTAACGCAACTGGTGCTATGTAAAGCGCTCTGATAACCGATACCAGGTTCAAGTGTTCGCGCTGTATAAAACTCTGGAAAAAAAGCACAGATCAACTTCCCTTGCTCCTTCCCGTCTTGGGATCGTGGGCAGAGGACTTAAAAATAAAGAGGGTTTGCTTTATGATTGAACAGAAATGGTCACATTTGGAATCAAATGAACAGTGCTCCTGCAACTCTAAGTGTGAGTGTTTAAATGTAACTAACATTTTAAGGGATTGTAATTGTTACTGATAGGAATGCAAACTGCCACACAGGCAATAAAGAAATCTCAGTTAAACAGGCAATAAAGAAAGCTCAGTTAAACGCTCCCACGCGGGTTCCGGAGTTAGCCTACAGGCCACAGCAGCAACCACCACAAGGCAGATTCCACCCTTCATCCTTCTAAAGTCGATAAAATGAGCACTGTTGAGTTGGGCCGATGTGATTACATTGGCTACTTTCCGCTTTAAAAAAATGGCTAATTACACAAACCGGTACAAAAGAGGGTGGTGATGGACGGAGCATCTGAACCAATCAAACACTCACACCCAGTCAAAAGATCTGGGTTTAATCCATCACCGTTCTTTAGCCCGCTCTGCCACCCCAGTTCATACATGACCATATGCAAATCAGTCTGGCCCTGTGCCTCATGGGAACAGTCCAGCTCGAACTGCCAAGCCATGCCTTCCCTGGACCGGAAACAAGCTTCCTAGGACTGGTTTCTGGCATTTCAGCCGTTAATTACACAAACAAGCACCACATAGATTGCAATGTGTTGTTGCTTTTTTAAAATTCAAGTCGTTTTATTTGTGTACAATTATAAATTATTTTGTTTTTTTCTTTCTTAGATTCACAAACTAATGTGCTATTGATAGATTAGTGTTGGGAGCAAATAAGGTAGGCAGCGGGATTTTATACGTATGTTGTGTTACATCCCATTAGACTTTGGCTCAAAAATAATATCTCTATGTATAACACTCAGTGTATATCGGCAGCCAGAAAACGACTGGGCAAGTAACAGTTAATGTTGTTGACCAAGGTTCCATGGAGGTGGAACTTACAGGGTTGTCCACTCACTGTTCGATCTTTCCACTAGCAGAGGTACTAGAAGCGAGGCTTGGGATCAGACCCCCTTCAGGGCCCCTGTGCTACCAATGGGTGGGTCAATATTGGATTGAGGAGCTGGGAGCAGACATGGTCATGGCAGAGCTGGCTAGGCTAGAGGGAGCGAGGTACACTGGTAGGGCTATAGGCAAGGTTAGGGGGGGTGTTGTCTTGAGGGAGTTTAGGGACTGTTGAGAAGGGCGAAAATTGAAAAACGCACAGAAAGGCGGGCAGCCGCCCACTTGTACAACCTGTATTACACAATGGACCTCGAATGTACCTATGCGTCGCCGGACCCCCGGGTTGTCGGCCACAAGGCTGTGTATTGTGTGTGAAGAACTTGAGACGAATAACTGGGTTGCGGCCGGCCCTGGAGGGGTTGTCGGCCAGAAGCTGTGTAAACTGAAATCCCTTACTCTGTGCAATAAAAAAATAAAATAAAAAATAAAAAAAGTTGTTGATTAAGGATATTGTGCTGCACAACTAAATACTAATAAGGTCCCAAAGGCGAGACTTATTGTCATGGTGCACCTAACAGTACCTTATTGCATTTCAGCACTTGCTACACAATCCTGTTGGAGAGCAGTCAAAAAAGCAAAAGCTACTATCACTGTCGGACAAAAAAAATCAAGTGCAAAAAACAAAGCCCCAAATACTTATTTTTTTTTTTTGCTACAGAAAGTCTTTTTCTTAACCCCATTTTTTGACTTGAATATGCCTTTTCGGCCACACTGCAATTACATTATAGCATTAAAAAAAAATTTCTATGTATATTTATTGACAAACTCTGAATCACCAATTCAAGCTTACATTTGAAACAAGTATTTGCAATGCAATAGGTCTCGCATTTACGCAAGTTTGAGCTGTTGACATTGCAAATAACAATGCCTTTTATTTTTGTTTTTGTTTTTAAAACATAAATAAAAGGCTTTGTCATTTACAATGCCAATAGTTTAAAATCGCATAAGTGCGAGACCTATTGCATTGCAAATGCATGTTAAATCTGAGCTGCAGAATCAAAGGACAATGGAAAGTATTTCATGACTGTATTAACTTCTGAAATGTAGAGTATGATACCATTTCTGAAGAAAACGGAAAAGGCAATAATAAAAGCGAAGCGTTCCACAAACACCGGTAAAACACTGTTTCAGTTGATTTTTTTGGCGCGAAAATGAGTAACCACTGGAAAGCACTGTTTTTTTAAGGTATGGAAATCACTGGAAAACACTGAAAAAACACCACCAGAATTTACCAAAAATAGAAACTGAAAACAGGAAAGCCTAATCATATACAATATGTGTCTAGGAGTATGATTCGAGTGAAACAGTGCTGTACCATTGTCTGTCTCATGCCTCCATTCACCAATTCTGTGTCCATGCAGCAGTCACCAAGATTAAAAATGCACACTGTGGCATATGGACTGTACAGGGCAGAGTGCATTTTGGGAGTTGTAGTTTCATCATGACAACTGGGTAAATGAGACACACTTGTGCATTCATATTGAATTCTGCTCTGCCAGCACCACTACCATTGAACCAAGGAAATCATAACTGATGTGTGCATTGGATGAGCAATGGTACAGAGACTGTCCAGTGTGAGCATGACAGGCCATAGGATATTGGATGCTGTGATTTGCATTGCATTTGTAGAGTTTGGGTTCCAATTGAGACAGATCATCATGTGCCATGGAGTCAAGACAGACTTTGAGATCCTTGCATCACTCTTAAGTTTTCCTAAATTTGCAAGGTGTGTCCACTGACAGACGTCTCACCCTCAGTGGCCTGTATGACATTTTACATGTACAGGTAGCTGTCACGGTCACCCACCACTGTTCACCGGTGTACTGCACTACCTTTTAAGTCAACAAAGCCAATATGTGGCACTGGATTGTCCAATGATGTGTGGACAAGGCAAAAGGCTAGACTCACAATGTAGCTAGAGGAGTATCCCAGACCCTATGTGGATGTGTGACCCACATTCGGCATTCGGCTTGTCCCATACAATGCTACAAAGCAGATGACACATGTCCAGGCGTTAAATAGCTGCAACCCCATATCAATGGCCAAATTCTATTAAATCTGGACTCTACATGTTCTCCCTTGGTGGACTGGTTTTGGAACTGTCACATGTAGCAGTGACAGGACACACAGATCACAAGAATGCCAAGGTTGAGGGTTGGCCAATACAGTTGTGTGAGCCACAATAATACACAGGAGATGTCCATGAGGCGCAAGGGGCAGATTTGAAAGCCCCTTGCGCCTAATTTTGCCACCGTTGGGTCCCTTTTGTGACGCAGCGGCAGAGCAAACCAAGCACCATGCTGCTGGGTAATTACAACGTGACTCATCATGCGTCACGTTGTACAGCCCTGCACCAAATGTAGGAGTTCAGGCACTGAAGAAGATTTCACTCAGTCACTTTTAGGGCCATGCTGCGTCAAGATCGTGCACACCCGAGCCTTGCTGGAGCGGCGACGCCCCTCCAGCAAAGTGCACTTTTTCCACCTGGGATGCGTCACGCATCTGCCCACCCAAGCGCATCAGGTGTGGTGCACATGTGGGCGGATGCGTCGCAACTCTTCTGGCACATCTCTGCTGATGAGCAGAGATGCGCCAGAAGTCGAACATCGGCCCCTGACAACTGTAGAGTGTGATCAGAGGAGAACAAAATCTGACCTTGGCTTAACTATGAATGTGTCTCGTCCTTCCTCAAACAACCACCACACCAGGCTCTTGCTTACATTTCTGCAGGCACGACTGGTGAGACAGGAGAACTGCATGAATAGGTCCGGAGCAGGAGGACATCAGTTCGCCTGCGACTACACCCACTTTCCACCAACGAGGAAGAAGAGGAGGAGGAGGGGACCTCAACATCAGGAGGCCAAAGCATTGTAGGTGGGGGGGAAGGACCGGACACCTCGGACCATGATGTAATGGAGAGCCACTCTCCCACACACTCTTCACAAGTGGCTCCCGAAGAGGTGTCCCCGGGGCAAGCCAACAATCAATCTAGGCCTGCCATCTGCCCCTCACTACCTCTAGAGTCCCCAATGCCATCGGGGGCACCAGTAAGTATGAGCGGAAAATCCATTCCGCTCGCGGATTTTGCGAATTTTCGGTAAATTCGCGATCCGCGAACTCCCGCGAATTTACCGAGAATTCGCAAATCCGCGAGCGGCGGATTATTCCGGGGGCAAAAGTTGAAGCCTGGCCTGTTGTAACTATTTTACGATGGCGCCGGCAGGCTGCCAGCGCCATCCTAAAATAGTTACTAAGTTAGCTTCAACAGGAAGCTCTAATAGATAAAATAAAGCAGGTGCTCGATTTTATCTATTAGAGCTTCCTGTTGAAGCTAATTTAGTAACTATTTTAGGATGGCGCTGGCAGCTTGCCGGCGCCATCGTAAAATAGTTACAACAGGCCAGGCTGGTGTATTTCCTTTCCCAAATGTACCGTGGAACATCAGCTGTGATGCTGGATAGAGGCCTTTGCATCCTTGACTTTCACGAGCACAATACCCGTGCTGTTCTTGTGACCAGGGGCTTCTTTCTCTTCATCTGCTGAACTGATCTTTCTCTGACCTTTTATACACACAAGAGGCATGTGAACTCGCATTGAAGCCCCGCACGTTTGGTCCCGCTCACACACTCGCGGTGTGCACCGTCTTCCCGCCATTTACCCACTATGATGGACAGCTCACTCAGGGACCCCTGCGCCCTTCGGGGCGATTGCATAGTAACACACACATGGTCGCTCGAACTAGTTGAAGCTCAAATTCAATGACTCATTCATTAGCCCAAAAACAATCGTGAGCGTCGTCGAGGCTGGGCAGGTGTGCCTTCATCCCAAATCTACCGTGGAACATCAGCTGTGATGCTGGATAGAGGCCTTTGCATCCTTGACTTTCACGAGCACAATACCCGTGCTGTTCTTGTGACCAGGGGCTTCTTTCTCTTCATCTGCTGAACTGATCTTTCTCAGACCTTTTAAACACACAAGAGGCATGTGCACTCGCATGGAAGCCCCGCCCCAAATCCGTGGATCCGCAAATCCGCAAAATCCGCGGATTTTGCGGATCCACGATCCGCAAATCCGCAAAATCCGCGGATCGTGGATCCGCAAAATCCGCCCATGCTTAGGCACCAGCTCCATCCTCTGCAACCTGTCCCCCTCCTCGTAGCCACTAAGCTGAACACATCAGCTCCGGAACTGAGGCACCACATCCCTCCTGTCCCCCCAGGCCCCTCCCGGTATTGATCCTCCTGTGGCTGTGCCAGGGGACTTGAGTTGGATGGTTGAGGGTCAACCAGACATGTCCGCTCGCATCATGCTACAAGTGTGTCTAGAGATACGCATGATGCGAGTGGACCTTGTCCGATCTCTGGACAACCTCGCCACCCACATCCAGTCTCTGACCACAGCCATGTCATCTGTTGTCTCCCAAATCCCTTCCCATACCACTGTCAATGTTTCCCCCTGTCCGTTGCCCCACACTGTTTCCCCCCGTACTCCTCGTGTGTCACGTACCCATGTGGTGCCTGTTCCTGCACCAGCCAGCCGTGTGCCTGCGTCGGACCCTGAGTATCTAGACATTGTGGTCCTGGAGGATGATCAGAAGGACACTTGACTTTTGGACTGAGACATTGTTCTGGACAAAGATATCTTTACCCTTTTTAATTGACTGGTTTCCCTGACGCTCCCTGACGTATTATATTTTTTTGCCCCACTCCAATCCAAGTTCCCTTCTCCTTCTGCATTAAGATCATCATTTGTTTTCCTTTCTCCCTTTCAAACGGACGGTTTTTCTTGTTCTTACATAAATATCTTTGAGGAATTCTACTTAGTTTAACTTGTTTGACTTCATTTTGAATGTCTGTTTCCGAATATGGACACATATTTTGTGAGTCATATGCTATGCACATAATAGCGTGTTTTAATGATGGGTTACACTTGTAACTGTGTCTCACACACACCCCCACACACACACACATGCCTACATCGTTAGACAGAACATGATACACAACAGGATATTACTTTTGTAGATCTTTATTTTCACTATACACCTAAGGACCCCAAGACAAATTGACCATGTGAATGTCACTGACGATCGTGTTTGCGTCTCCGCAATTTTGGGGGTGATGAACGCTGTGAGGGGTCAGGTTGAGCTTGTCGCCTACGTGTATGTGGGTGTTGTACGGGGTGATCTACACGTGCAGATGGTGTCTGTACATTTGGTGTCTGTGCCTGGACATGGGCTGGTTGTTCAGGTGGTGGGAGTGACTGTACAGAGGTTGGTGGTGGTTGTGCAGGTGGTGGGAGTGACAGTACAGGGGTTGGTGGTAGTTGTGCAGGTGGTGAGGGTGGTGGGAGTGACAGTACTGGGGTTGGTGGTGGTTGTGCGGGTGGTGGGGGTGCCTGTTCAGGGTGCCGGTGTGTTTGTGTACCTTTGCTGTGGTGCTGTGCAGTTGGTGTTACAGGTGTGTGGATGTGGTGTCCTGCAGGCCGATATGATTGTTCCCCTCCCTGCGTTGGCCGTGAAGGGAGACTTTGGATCACTCTCACCATGCACTCCATCATCTTCATGGCCAAGGCATGGTGTCTTGCACTCTCTTCCCTTTGGATGTATATCAGGTCTGTCATATTCCTGGACATCTCCTGCCAAGTCCTATCCATCCTATCCAAAGCTTGGCTCACCCTGTCTACCACCTGAGGGAATTAGACCATGTTCTGCAGGGACCCAGACATGTCTGACAGGGTAGCCCCAATGGCACGAATGTCCTGCCTCACATCTGCCTGCTGTTGGAAGAAGTCCTGCTCCCACTGGCCACCATCGCCAGGTGCAGGCCCCCTCTGTAGGTGTCTGCCAGGGATGAGATGAGCAGGTCCAACACCAGGGGGGGTGGCAGGTGGAAGACTGTGGGCAGGAGAAGGGTGCCCAGGGGATACCTGCACCACAACAGGGCTGGTACTTCCCACAGATGGTGAAGAGAAAGGCAGGGATACACTGCGTAGGGAAGAGCGGGTAGAGAAACCATCATGTTGGTCCAGGACGTGAGGGCTGTGAGGGAGTGATGTCTGTGATTGGATGTGTGGGAGCGGTGGCTGGTTTGATTTACGCTGAGGACATGGTTTTGTTTGTTTGGGAAGAGGCAAACAAACGTTGCTTGGCAGAGGATGTGATGCCGTGACATCAGAATCGTCATCCACGGAGTGGATGGATATGTGGTCATCATCATCCTCAAAGTCAAAGTCCTCATGATCTTCCTCCTCCTCTTGAGCATGACTTGCTGTCGACATTACTGCCTGGAGCATCAGGGGATTCTCCCCTCTGTTTCCCCGTCTGCCAGCACTGGTCGTCGGTCTGTCATCCTCTCCCTCAGCATCATCTGAAACACAGAGGTTGCAACCGTATTAGTGATTGACCTGGTATTACATGTGGTGCAACACCAGGGTTGTATTAACTGTACTTTGCATCAGCAGATGAGGATCATGTGGCCTGGTTAGGGTACCACCACAAATGACCGCTCACACCGTAGCACTGAGGTGTTACACAGAGATATACATAATACTAGCAAACTCACCAGCTCCAACCACAACTCTCTGTCCTTTCGCATTTCCCCCTGGTGTATCCTGCTGAACATGTCTCCTCATAGATGTTGTAGACATAGCTGTAGAGGGTAGAGACAACATTCTCAATTATCTGCTTCACCAATTGACAGACAGGCACATGTGACACTCCTGATTTGTATTACACTTTGTAAACAACAACTGTTGATTCCATGCAGAAGGGGATGGCTTAGTAATCTAAGCTAGTGACACACCTCATGCCCGATTACCTGAACGACAGGAGCGCAAGAGTTTCACTGCTGCAGCCAGGATGTCATGCATCCCCCGGGATGGTGTCCGCTGCAGTGGTCTCCTCCTGTCAGCACCTGTGATGAGACATACATGTCCATATTTTAGTACAACAGATTGTAGCTATGAGCCAACACGCCATTCTCATTAACCATTTGCGGATAATCAAGGACAATGTGCAGCATGTTTACCTCATTGACTTTACATGTGGGCACCTGCTCACATGCAGCATTTGCCAGCTGTTACATCCATGCAGCACTGACATCAATAAGATGACACATCAACTGACAAACTTGTATGAGAAGGTTACTGATATTTCAAGGAAGGGGATAAATGACCCGGACTCATTCGCATCACACAAATTTCACCTTTACAAAAGAGACTAACATTTTTCATGGGTGTAATGTTGTCTGTTAACAAGTCAGAAAGGAGTTCCTGTGTGAGATGTGCAGTTGTCAGGGACATGATGTTGCTCATTTGAGCTTCCCTACCCATGAGGTCACACAGCTCATTTTTGAATGGGAGAACACAGAGAAATGCCCATCCTTTGAGTGTCCTCTGTTCCCATACTCCATTTCCAACATCAAGGTACTACTTAGCTGACAACGGAAGGTGTCTTGTGCAGCAGACATCCAAACCTCATATGTCAAACACTCACCTATACATGTGAATACGATAGAAGGGAGGCAAGCAGAAAACAACATTTGGTTATGATCACACATTTCAAATGATGTGAGAGGCTTTGAGGCTTCCCGCCTGCACTGGATTATCATGTTGCTCTTCAGCAAATTCATTTTGCAGGTGTAACTGCATGAAGAGTCACCTTAGCAGCCCCTACACTCATCTCAAAGGTACACAACTGGCACCAGTGTGTGCCTCAGCCATACAAATTTCATTTTGATTTAAACATGTATATTTTGCTAGGGATTTATCCTATCATTGAATTGCAAGCCTGTTGTGTTTTGGTCAGTTCATATGACACATTGTTCTATTGTATGTCCATTCTGCACACACTTGGCATACATTTTGTGTCAGCCTCTCATTTGCCACCAGGGTCTGATCTGCCATGTGTTCAATTGCCTTATGTGAGCATATTGTGATGCAGGACAACAGTGTTGTACAGCACATACGGTGGAGCTGAAAGGCCCATTAATGAGCATTTAGCCAGGTTGACTTACCTTGGCCCAGCACCGGAGCAGAGTGTGGTCCCTGAACAGATGTCATGTCCAACCTTGTAGCAGAAGTCAGTGTGTGTCTTTGATTCTGGGAGGACCGCATTGTACCTACAATGATAAGTGTGTTTTGCAACTTTACATTTCTGCTGCCTAGCACAAAGGACGAGCACAAGCAGTTGTGGGCACCACCGTTGCAGAAGTGTGTCATACATAATGTAATGAGTGATCCCACATACAACTTAGAATGGGCCCACTACCTTGGTGCTACCTATATCACAATTACATGCCTACGAATCAAGAGGTAAGGTCCACTATCGTGTTTTGTTGATGCCCAAAAAAATCCATCCAATGTAAGCAGAACATGACTAGCTGTGTGGACTGTGCAATTTAATGTATATTGGAAAGATTTGAAGTTGGACAGTGGATGCATTGTCAATACTACTGAGACTGGTATCTCACTGCTTGTTCATCATTTCCATATCTGTGCAAATAGGATGTCTTGATTAGGTCTACAGATACAATTACAATATAGTGGGCACATCCTTTTGACAACTTGTGGCACTTGCTTACAGGATTGGTTTCACCGGTCTGGGACTGTTGGTGAAATACATGTTGTGTACCACAATTACAAAGGTATGATGAGCCAAGACATTTTATATTTTGTCTTTCGCTGTTCACAAATGTCATATGGTAAAGGTGAATGTCCACTGACAACTCCAATTGTGATGAAGCAAATTTTGCATCTCTGGTTGACTTTCATAGGTGGGCACTATTTCTCCCTCTGTCGTCTCCTGGCAATGTATGCATTTTGACCATCTCCTGGCCAGTTTGACTTACCAGTTAGTGTGGTTGTCATGCCTTCCTCTGTACGTTGTCGATTCCTCCCAGTAGATGAAGTGACCTCTGCTACTTCAGTTGTCTGCTCTGGCTGGATGTGTAAATGGGTGAGAAGAGAGAAAAGTAACTAAATGGGAAATGTGCTTGTGGAACTTTTCAGGGATTTCCCCATATCTTCTGCGTGCTAACAGTGTTGTGAAGTACTGCCGCAGACGGGGCATGTAAGAGCAGTGGTGTGTTGGGGATGTAATGGTGTGGCCGAGTTGAAAATGGACTACAGAATATGAGTATGACATATTTTGATCTGATGATTCTTCTGCTTTGTGATTTAGGCTGGCACAGGGTGATGTACTTCTTGGAGAATTTGTGGTAGGTTTACAAGCCCCTTGAATAAGATTTACACTGCTGTTGCATCACTTCTGTGACACAGCGGTGGTGTACAACAGAAGACACATTTAGATTTATTCGCAACGTGACGCATCTATGGTGAAGCGCCACGTTGTGAGTCCCAGCACAACATTGAACCTGTGTCAGCTTTGATGTAGGCAGGGTGGGCATTCCTTTGGGATATGCCGCGTACAAGTGAACCAGTGAAATCTACAAGACTTCACAGTCACTTTTCAGAGGACGCGCCTGCTTGAAGCAGAAGTAAGGAGTGGCGCAGCACGTTAGGTATGGGTAGTCCATGGATATTATTGGAGTTGCATCGCTCTAGCGACACGACTCCAGCAAAGCCCCTCCTACACACCATCAGATTCAACACACATCTGTCTATCCCTGCGCCACAGTGCACCGCCATGTAAATGCGACGCATCCGTGTTCGCGCAAGGGTTGAATTGCGTGTCACATTGGTACTGGCGCTTCCCTGCTAATATTTGTCAATTGCTACTTAGCAGGGTTGTGTATGTACAGCAGCAGTACTGTGCTCATGTTTTCAAAAGGGGGGGAGGAATTAGCATTTTCTAATGCAAAGGATTCTGGAACTTGTTGTGCTACATAGAAGGTGACACATGAGTCTCAGAACTGACTATATTTTTATATACACTTTGGACAAGTTCCTTACTCACAATGACAGTGTAGCACAGACAATCTTTTCATGCACTTTTTCTTTTCATTCCATTTACCTGGTACCACGTAGCGGACGTCACTGACGGGCAGCCCATGGACCAAGTGGGGGTGTATTGTTGTGAGAATATCCTCCTCCAGTGGGGTGAGGCGGATGCGGGGTCCAGGGTATGCAGCAGGGAGGATCCTGCTTAATTCAATCCTGGAGTATTTCTCCTTCACCCTCTGCCTTTCATGCTGCCACTTTTTCTTGATGTCCTGTAATGTGCGCCTCTCCTCCCCCAATGCTGAGACAGCAGTGGTTAACTGCTGCCATAGAGCTGCCTTCTGTGTACCACTGGTTCAGTAGGGAGGGAGTCCATATAGGGGTTTGTGGTGCCTGTCTATGAACTCCACAAGCATGGTGTTCTCCTCTGTAGTAAAGTTCCTCTTTCTCCTCATTTCCATTTTCACTGGCAATGTGAGCGTTGTGGACATGAATTCTCTGTGGCCAAACCTGTTCCTTCAATGTGTGCTGCTTTTATATGTTTTATGGTGCTGGTCAATTAGTGGTAATTGGCTTCAGCTGGAGCGTGGTGGGGGATGGTAGGCGCTGGCAACATTCATCATGGCAAAATGGAGCTCTTGGCTGCGAATGGCTTCATTGTGTCAGCTGATCCATGGTGGGGGATGGGAGGACCTTGGACAGGGGTTTACCCATGGCTAACATGACCAACTGCCAAAATTCGTATCTTCCGGCCCGGAATCGGAAATTACGGTCTAGAATCGGAAATTACGGCGCAACGCCGAAAATTGCGGCCCGGAATCTTAAATCTCACCAAAGAGCCGTAAAGTACGGCCCAAGGCGGAAATTACAGCCAGGGTGCAGAAGTAAAGTTAGTAGTCGTAAGTCTATTCTGTGAATACCGAAAGTAGTAGTTAAGATTTAGTCTTAAGTTCATTCTGTGAATTGGGCCCCATGTTTTCAAACTATTTCCACATGGCCTCGTCTCTCAATGAGGATGAGGGGTTAGTACGGGAAGGATGGCTCCTACTAGTTTCAAGATCTGTGGTGACCACCGCTTTTGTCGCTCTGGTAGGTCTTAAGGGCTTTCTCCTCTTAACCGGTGATTACGTTTTTGGTTTGGGCTGGAAAGGGAATTCAACTTAACTCATGGATGCTACAGGACTATTTACTAGAGCAGAAGAGGGTCCTAGTCCCATGCATGTAGACAGTTCACGATGTATATCGAATATGGGCTGTGTAGAGTCAGTGTTCTCTCCTTCCCCAGGGAGTGTCGCCTCAGGGACAGTGAAGCCTCCAATGATAAGTGTCGCTCTGGGTATGTTACTCTTACAACGCAACTTTTACATCGGAATGCTGTTACAACACAGCTTTTACAACGCTGGTTCCATTACATCGGATGCCATTACAACGCAGGATATTACATAGCAGATGCTATTACAACGCATACCATTACATCGTAAGTATTGGTAAGTATATAATTTTTTTTATTTTATTTAATATTATATAATTAATTTAATTATTATTAATTATAAATAAATATATTTATTTATGTTTTTAATATTATAAATTAAATATATTAATTTAAGTAATTTTTTTAATAAGTATGAGTATAGGAGTATATGTTTTGGGGTACTGAGGTATATGTTTTGGGGTGTTTGGATATTTTTAGGTTTTAGGGCAGGGTTTGGGTTTTGGGGTACAGGGGTGTTTTTAGGTTTTAGGGCAGGGTTTGGGTTTTGGGGTACAGGGGTGTTTTTAGGTTTTAGGGCAGGGTTTGGGTTTTGGGGTACAGGGGTGCTTTTAGGTTTTGGGGCAGGGTTTGGGTTTTGGGGTACAGGGGTGTTTTTAGGTTTTAGGGCAGGGTTTGGGTTTTGGGGTACAGGGGTGTTTTTAGGTTTTAGGGCGGAGTTTGGGTTTTGGGGTACAGGGGTGTTTTTAGGTTTTAGGGCAGGGTTTGGGTTTTGGGGTACAGGGGTGTTTTTAGGTTTTAGGGCAGGGTTTAGGTTTTGGGGTACAGGGGTGTTTTAGGGTTCAGGGGTAGGTTTGTGTTTAGGGCTAATTAAATTATATTTACCATTTATAAATTAATTAAAATATATTTATTAAATTAAATTAATTATATTACATTAATAACATTTTTTAATTAAATTAATTAAATTAAATAATTATTTTAATTAATTTAATTTAATTACAATTTTAAAAATATTTACATTTAATTTATTTTCATTATATTAATTAAATTAAATTAATTAAAATTTTTATTAAAATTACATTAAATAAATAGATTTTATTTTATTAAATTAAATTAATTACTATTTTAAAATGTATTTTAATTAAATTAATTAAATTAAATTAATTAAATTAACTTAATTACATTTTTTTTAAAAAGGTATACTTATCTATACTTACGATGTAATGCCATGCGTTGTAATAGCATCTGCTATGTAATGCCATGCGTTGTAATGGCATCCGATGTAATGGATCCTGCGCTGTAAAAATTCCGATGTAACGGAATGCGTTGTAAAAAAACGCGTTGTACTGACACCAATCCGTCGCTCTGTGAGCTCTATCTCCTGGGAGAGAACATTAGCTTCCCTCGATAGGAATGTATCTAATGTATTTACTATTGCCCCCCCTCGCTTGATCGTTTGGGGCTTTCCGATTACCCATTCCTGGATCAGCTGTATTTTTCCTACAACGAGAGGGAAGGGTCTTTAAGCGATTCCCCTCGTCAGAGAAGGGGCACAGCCCACGCTCCCACGGGCGTGGACAGGCCTGCTGCAGGGAGGCGCCACACTTTAGAGCGCTCTCCAGTTGCAGTGGGGGATGGGAAGCGTAGTCCACCCTGTGGAGTCCTCTGAGTAGATGCAAATTCTCCCCTCCTGGGGAGACAAACAAACGGGCTGTTGGTGGCTACAATGGCCGCGGGCAGGCGTCGCACTTTAGAAAGCTCTCCGGTCGCAGGGGGTGACAGGAAGCATAGTTCCCCTGTGGAGTACTCTGAGAAGGTGCAAATGCTTCCCTCCTGGGGAGACAAACAAACAGGCTGTTGGCAGCTACAATGGCCATGGGTAGGCGTCGCGCTTTAGAGCGCTCTCCGGTCGCAGGGGGAGACGGGAAGCATAGTCCTCCCTACAGAGTCCTCTGAGCAGCTGAAAATTCTCCCCTCCTGGGGAGACAAACAAACAGGCTGCTGGCAGCTACAATGGCCGCGGGCAGGCGTCACGCTTTAGAACGTCTCAGATCAGCTGAAATCAGTTGAACCAGTCAACAAACCCCATCTCTGCCTTCTGAAACCTGGAGATTCTTTCTTCACTCATAATTAATTAAACCATTTCTCCTCCCTATTTCACCATATTGATATATTTAAAATTTACAAACACAAAATAGAAGTGGAACTTAGACAAAATAAATGTTAATCAAAATGGGGAAGCACACATGTTTTAATTTTAATCTAACAGGGGGTAACTGTGGGCTTTTACTATCTGAGAAGGTGATCAGAAGATATTACCCATGCCATCTTATGTTTCCTTTACTTTTATTTTTCAAGATTAGGAGGCCATGTCCTGCTCCCTGCAATGGGAGCCGGAACAGTTTTTCTACTGGTACAGTCATCAAATCAGAGCATTCCGGTTTGTAAACCCAGCTTTGGGTTTACAGAACCATGATAGGTGCTGGAGAAAAAGGATCCTTCATCCAGTCAAATATTTTTTGGGTTAATTTGGTCTGTGGATGAACAGCGAACCAGTTCTACTTTAATGCCACGTTTGGTATGATTCTATTCGTATTTTCTGTAGAGGAGAGAAATAAATTCCTTTGAAAGATAAAATTAGTAAAGTAATATTTTGGTACTCTACAATCTCTCACACCTGAAAGAGCTGTATTAAACTTGACATGCCAAAAACAAACTGAATTAACAGTTTTTTAGAAACTTTCATGCAGATTCGTTGATTTCAGAGAAAATTATTAGGTAAAAATATGTCTCTTCACTTGAACCTCTGACCTTCCCTTAACTACAGAGGTGCTATCACCACCTCTGTAATATATGTACACAGTAAAAGTTAAGAATGGTTATAACATCTTAATGTATTTTCAAAATTTAAAAGCACAGTTTAAGTACAGCTATGGTTATGAATTTAAAAAAAACTGAATGGAGCAGTGTACTCAATAAAACCTCTATTGTCAATTGTGAACACAGAGCTAGGAAAGATGTACTCTGCTATTTGACGATATTATTTTGAATACAGTGCTAGGATAGCAGTTTAAATCTGCCCCAGCGCTGTGTTCACAACTGACAACATTGTACTAGGGCAGATGTACGGTACTGTCATAGTACAATTAAAATGTTTAGTGGACTTAAACAAGGTTGTGTCTTGGCACCTTGTCTTTTTAATCTTTTTATGGCGGATTTACATTCAAATGTTAAAAATGTTAACGCTCATTCACCTAACCTAGCTGGACATCATATAAAATATCTACAGTATGCAGATGATACCATACTTTTAAGCCACACTCCCATAGGTTTACGAAGACTAATAGATTCCTTTAATAACTATATATTAGCCAATGGCCTACAGATGAACACTAAAAAACAAAAATAATGACGATTGGTTCGACCAAGTCAGATATGAGAGTTTGGAACATCAATGGTTTAAAGATTGAAACTGTAAAATTCTATAAATATTTAGGTATCACATTTGATGACAAAATGTCTTTCAAACAGCACTTTCTTAATTTAAAGGCGAAAGCTAAGGCGCTGTCTTTTGCTTTCAGAAAGCTAAGAGATATGTTAAAATGTCCGAACTATGAACACCTACTTAAAATAATTAAAGCTAAATTGATCCCTTCTCTGGACTATGAGTCAGTAATCTTTCAAGGGAAAGACTAAAAAATTATTGATAATCAGATAAAAGTTTTTAAGTCAATATTTAGAGTTCCAAAGTATATCGGGCATGCCAACGTTAGATTGGAATTTGGCTTAAAAAGACAGTCTTTAATAAGATAATCTGCATTTTTAAAATCTCTATTCTCCTTTTTCTGTTCAGACCCAGGCACAATAGCAAATTCGCAGAAAAAAGTCATGCATGGTCAGTTATCAATACATTTATTAAATTGGTGTCACAATCTCATCTTATTTCCCATATAAAACCATTTATAAGAGACACATTTTTGCTGTTAAGACTTGGGAGATATCCCACCAAGAAAGGAACCCCGCCACAGGTACAAAAATGGTCCTCAAACAGTTGTAGGTTATGCGGTTTTCATAATGAATTCTTACAGCATATTTTATTTATTTGTCCTCAACTGCTAGAAGAGAGGAAAGCCCTATTAAAATCTATCTTTAAAGAAAAAGGGTGAGTACCTGTCGCCAAGCAATTATAATTTGTCTCTCTGGGCAATCGGCTTATTTGACCTCACAGTTTGTAAAGTTTCTTCTCATAGCAGAAACAAAGTTAACTGCTGAGTGTGCCACCAGAGGTTAGGGGCTTGTAATTAATAATTGAATTCCTCAACGATACTGCCTTAAATATGCTGCTGTCAACTATACCCTAATCTGACAACTGTTTAGATTTTTACGTATGTTTCGCACAGGGGCACTTTAACTATGGTATTTATATACAGCACTTCACTTTTTGATATCAAAAGGGGCAGTGCATGAAATTCCTTCAAGACTCTGACAAAGGCTCCTTTAAGAAAAGGAATTGTATAACAATCATTATCTATGGCACTTTAACTATGGTATTTATATAGGGCACTTTATTTTCTGATATCAAAAGGGGCAGTGCATGCAATTCCTTGAAGATTTTCTGAACGGCTCCTTTAAGAAAAGAAATTGTACAACGATCATCATCTACAGCATTTTAACTATGACTTTTTTTGTTATCTGTATATTTTACAACATGGTGTAATAGAGGTAATTTGACAAACTTTCATAGATATTTTAATTATTAGATTCATATATAATGTAGTATAATTATTTGTGATTTGTGCGAAACATTTGATTTCTAATTTTAGAATTAGAATGTCAACCCGAGAGGGTTGACACTTTCGTAATGTTTATAAAATGGGCACTTTAGAATTAGCACTTTAAACTAGGATTTGGAGAAAAAATATTCAAAATGCTACTAAAATATGGTGTGATTACTGTATTGAAACGTGATGTATCTTCGATATTACTTTTTAAGTTATAATGTCTTGTTGTGTCCACGCACAATCTAATGTTTTTCTTTTTATATATACCTGCTGTTTGTAAAGATTTTAATTAATCAACAATAAAGATTTTCTTCTTCACTTAAAAAAAACGTAACTGCTCTCTCACCACCATGTTCTGAACTGAGCCCTTGGGCAGCAGCTTAAATCTGTTCCATCACTGTTCACAGCTGAGATCACATCACATTATAGGGGCACATAAAACAAGTCACAGCACCTTGCCCGCAACTGCGAACAGGGCATACATAGAGGCAGCAGCGAACTTCCATGCTTCCCGGTGGCACGCTCCACAGTGAAGGCACAGAAGCGCGTGGCAGCGACTAACTGCCTTGTTTGTGTGTATTTTTATTTTTAACATTGCATTTCATTCTGTCTAGGAGAGGTAATAAGGGAACAGAAAGCTCCCCTGCCCATAGGCATGTACAAGGTAGTTGGTTTAAAACAAAGCCCATCGCTCTCGGGCAAGGTAAGGGAGTGTGCAGGCACACCCTTTAACCGCAATTAGGCAAGGCAGGGGCACAAATCACAATATTCCCCGCCCCCATTTGGACCTGTGAGCTAGACGGAAGGGGTAGAGGCTCTTGAAGCCCTATTCCCCCCCCCACCATTAGGAAAACAGCCAGCAGTTTACAAAAAATATTATATCCCTCCACCACACATTTATTTTTATTAATCTTTCCCAGAGTTTGCGAACATCAGAGGGAGTCCCAAATAAAGAATTGAGCAAAGGGTTTGGAAAAAAACCAACCCCTTAAACCACGGGTAGAAATAATTAAAAAACTATTGGCAGATCTCATCAGGGAGTGGGACCATATCTCTTTCCAATCCCTTCCGAGGGACTATCAACTCCACAACACACTGCACTTTAAATAATTACAACTAAGGCATAGGTGGAATGCAGAAGGCATAGATATGGATCTCCATGAAAATGCAACCCTAAAAGGCAGGCTCTTAATGTGAGAGTTGATTGAAAAAATGATTTCCTCAGTCTATAAAACCATTACGATTACCTACCAGACACCCCAAAGAAGTTGAGGGCCAAAGGGGCAGCTGAAGTAGGGGAGCTAGATGATTTGGACTGGGAAGCAGGCTGAAGCTCATCCAATTCAAAATTCTTCATAGGGTCTATTTTGACCAAGCACAATTGCACAGAATCGGGAGAGCGATGTCCGCAGAATGTCTGCAATGCAGAGGGCCGAGGGGAGACTTCTTTCATACCCTATGAGTCTACCCGGCCATACAAACGTTTTGGCAAAAGATAATACGAGAATTGGGTAAAGTAATAGAGGCGCTATCCTCACGGATCACAAATACGTTCTTCTGGGTATACCCAATGATGTAGGCATTATACGGGTGAAGCTACTCTTTTGCAAATTGAGAATCGTGGTAGCGAAGATGAATGTGGCTAAAGACTGGGGGCATCTGCATTGCCTTCTATGACAGAATGGAGATGGACTTATACATGATAGCAGAACGAGTCATGTACAAAATTACAGGGTGTCCTCGTAAATGCCAAAGTATGGGAAAGGTGGATTAAACATCATAATTTGGAAATATCGGAAAACAGATCTGAGACCCCCACCTACCTAAACCTAATGCTACTCTTAACATCGATGATTGCAACAGCCTAATGCCTAATATCTATCTAAATGTTCCGAGCTTAATACTGATGGTATGAGTAAGGATTAATGTTGCATCTGTGTCCACTTGCGTTGATTACTTGTTTGTCTTGGGTGCAAATGTGTGCCTTTTTGCGCTATTTGTTCAAAAACTGAATTAAAACAAATATATTTTTTAAAAGCATTTTATTTTTCTGAGTAAGCCCAGATCTAAAGTTGGAAAGTAGGACAGGTAGACAGAATCTCTGGAGAGGCATAGAACAGACTAGAAAACCGCGTCAATATGTGATGTTATATACTACTGGAGGCAGACGCGGGGTCTATTTCAGCCTCTTATTCTCTCTTGGTGATAAGGTAATATATGTAGCTCCCTCAAGGTTTTCTCAAAGAAACTAACTTTTGGAAGAAAAAATATTGAACATTTGTAAAAAAAAACAGTCATCTGAGATACGTTTTCATCTGTAACTTTTTGCATGATGGCCGATTTACAAAAACAATATGCCATTATGTCCACCATGCCTTTCTGGTTGTGGGGATCTATAGGGTGTGTAAGTTATCCAAGAAACCGAGGTACCCAGAGCCAACAACTGAGCTGCACTGTACATTTCATTGTGTGGCGAGTAAAAACAAATTCATATGGTGAAATATGTAGAGTGAAAAATGGGTATCAAAGAAACCTATGTCTTTCTGAAATGGGCACAAGATATGAAGTTTAGGACCAGTGGTTATTTGTACATTTCTGAAATTTTGGATACTCATACTAACATGATTCAGAAGGCATTTTAAAAAATGTCTTCTTACACACTGGCCTATATTTGAAATGCGCAAATGTAACACAGTCTAAGTGGTAATAGCAAATTTTCTACTACTATATGTTTCCACACGACTTCCGATAAAATTGTTACCTCACTTGTCTGAGTAGACTTCGTGCCCACGTCAGTAAACAGGCCAAAAAACAACATGGAGGCATCACATTTTTCACTGAAAATTTACACTTTTTCCCCCAATGTGGGTAGCTGTGGATTTTGGGCACTAGTTCAAGCAGCACCTAGGAAATACTAGCAAATCTCTATATTTCTGACTCTCACCAGGTTTTTTTCACCAAAAATCCTATGCAAACCTCAAACATTGATGAAAAAAATCAGATTTTCCTCACATTTCTGTGATAGAAAGTTCTGGAATTTGGGATCCACAAACTTCAGTCCACCCAGCATTACCCCAAATCTCCCGATAAAAATGATACCTAACTTGTGTGGGTGGGCCTAGTGCCCGCAACAGGAAAGAGCCCAAAACGCAACATTGTTACATCACATTTTTCCACTCAGGTTTGATACTTTTTTTGCAAAGTGGGTAGCTATGGATGTTGGGCCTTAACTCAGCTGGTACCTAGGGAAATGTAGCAAACCTGCAAACATTTTTAAACTAAATACCTGGGGGAAAACAGGGTGGGCTCACTTGGTGGGTCTCACTATATTATTTTACTCCGATTCCTTTACAAGCCTCACACTTTGACTAAAAAACACATTTTCTTCCCATATCTTTGATGGAAAGATCTGGAATCTGCAGAGAGTCACAAACTTCCTTCTACCCAGAATACCCCCAAGTCTTCCTATAAAAATGGTAACTCACTTTAGTGGGTAAGCCTACTGCCCGCGACAGATTATGGCCCAAAACGCAACATGGCCACATTATAATTTTCCACTAAAAACTGGCCCTTTTTTTGCAATAAAGGTAGCTGTAGATTTTGAGTCCTGGCTCAGCTGGCATCTAGACAAGCCTAGCAAACCTGCACATTTTTAAAAACTAGACACCTGAGGAATACAGGGTGGAGTGTCTTAAATGACTTTCACTAGATTTTCTTTACCCCACATTCTATGAAAACCTCAAACTTTGACTATAAAAGCACATTTTCCCTACATTTTTGGGATGGAAAGTTCTGGAATCAGTGGGCAGCCACAAATTTCCTTCCACCCCCCAAGTCGCCTAATATAAAATCTGCCCCATTTGTGTGGCTGGGCCAGGTATTCACTACGGAAATTGATCAAACAAAGGTCAAAGGAATCCCCCAGCGAAGGGCTCCTATTGACCTTGGTGTGATACCTCCATCTCCTTTTTTCACTCTTTACTTCTAATCTGACTTTACTAACCACCCCTAAACACTATAATTACTCTGACCAATATTTACCGCTACCCACCCCTAAACTCTATAATGACCCTCAACACCCTGTACCACTACCCTTCCCTAAACCCTAAATTTACCCTTAATAATCTGCTGTACCCTCCCATAAACCCTAAAATTACCCTTTCCACCCTGATCATTACCCACCCATCCTAAAATTACTTTTCACACCCTTTACCACTACCCACCTATAACCCTAACATTACCCTTACCACCTTTTCCACTACCCACCTATAAACCCTAACCTTACTGTTAGATTTGGGGGTCTCTGGTTGGCATAGGAAGGTACCTGTGACAAATAGGGACCCTTGCGTCTAGTCAGGGTAAGTGGGTACACTGCTAAAATCACCCCTGCTCACCCCCATGGTAGCTTGGCACGAGCAGACAGGCTTATCTCAGAGGAAGTGTATAAAGCATTTGTGAACACATACAGTACCTAAGTGACACCACTAAGATGGACACCACACAAATTGTATGTTAAAAATAAGTATCATTTATATATATTGAACACAAGACTGTAGGAGAGTAGGGTCTGCTTCCTAGGGTCACCCCCACTTTTTGCTGTGATTTTCTGTTTTTTCGACTTTAGTGTGGCTTTGGGCCTGCTAATCAGACCCACAGCCCCGCGTTCTCTCTCTAAATTGATACCATGTACTTTAGGTACAGACCAGATTGGTAACTAGGTCACCTTTGTGAGTCCCTGTATAGTGTACCATAGGTACCCAGGGCATAGGTGCACCCAATGCCTACCAGGGGCCGCAGCATGTATTATGCCACCCCTGGCTGGCCTTCCAAACTGACACTACTGGGATGTTCATATAGCCTGGGTAAGGTGATGTAATCATCCCTTACTTAAATACAGTATACCTATATCTATATCTACATATAGACACATACACCTATAAGTCACTCCTGTGGCAGGCCTTAACAATCCTGGAGGCAGAGTGTTTGGTTTTATGTGAGAGGGTGCCCTAGCATGAGCTGAGCCCCTCTGCAGCTTTTAGAACCATCTCCTTATATCTGTTCTATGATATAGCCATACCATATACTCTTAAGTGCATTATAATCCTCGCGGTTAATGCTAACTTTGGTTTGGCTTTATCAAAACATGTCGTGTAAGGTGTCAAACACTTTGGAATACTACCCCCCGCCAGTCCTGGCGCCGGGGGTAGCATTCCACCCTTCTAGAGGGAGAAGACATGTAGTTACTGGGTTACTCGGTTAAAGTTAAACAGAGCCTCAGCATCACAAAATGGATGCTGCTGCCACAGACACAAGTTTGACCTCCTGCTGCTAGACGAAACTCCGGCAGGGGAGACCTGGACAATAGGTTTCCTGTCCAGGGAGGTGCCAGCACCTCCCCAGACAGGGTTTTGTGTATTTGGGCAGGGAGGGCTGCATCAGCAGATGCTTTTCCAGACACTGCCTGGGGCACACTAGGTGCTCCATGCATAGCCCGATTCAAACCAGTTGCTGGGGCACTCAGCCCCAGCTCTGGTGCGAAACTGGACAAAGGGAAAGGGGTGTAACCACCCCCTTTTCAGGTCCACCCATAGGAGGGACCTTAAAGATAGTCCTACCCCTAAACTTAGTATAAGTATAGGAACCTAGTCCCTAGGACTTCAGATATCCCTGAACGAATCTTTGAAAAACATATCCCAGACCTTCGACATTCCATTTCGACTGGAAGACGGAAGAAATCTCCCTTGTGGTCAAGGAGTGACCACCCTGTTCAAACAGGCACCGATAGCAACTTTGCTGGTCTGCATTTTCGAGGCTCCCGCCGGATCCCGAAGAATCTGCGACACAGGACATGGACTTCCAGACATCTCTGACCCCGATCCACAGCAAAGCTGAGACCCGTGGTGGACACGAGAGACGTGGGAGCGGAACTCCTGGACATCCTGCATTTTGCAAGCTGCACTCCTTTCTCGAGGTACCTTAAAGTTGTGCATTGGGGTGCTTGAATCCCCAGACCCGAGCAGCATTTGCACCGAAGCTCAGGCCTCCACACTCCACAAGTGTCCCGTGGGGCCAGCTCCTGCATTTCAGCTCGACGCGTCTTCCTGGTTCCTTGCCCGTTGGCTTGTGAGCCCCCTAAAGACTCCATTTTGAAACTAACTCGCTTTCCTGGTTGCTCCAGGCTTGATCCAACTTCCCTGCAAAGGAGAAGTTCCCTAGACCTTGCTGGTCTGCACCGAAGCCATTCTCGACATCCTGCGTGGGTTGCGTTTGCCAAGGCTTGTTGGGTCCAATACGGATACCGACACCGCAGTCAACTAGATCCTTCGTGGAACAGCTCAAATCCAGCGCCTGGTTGTCGTCGACGCCTCCTGGTCCTCGTGTCTGAAGAGACAAACTTCACTTCTTCACAAGGAATCACCCGACATTGCTTCCTGGTACCTTCCTGGTCACTGGCTAGTGACCCAGACTCTATCCCTTCTGCTTTCAGGTTCTTCAGATCTTCGATCCACCCTTGGATCCACCCGGACACTTTTCCTCTGGTCGCCTGCAGCACTTCTTTGCAGCTCTCCCTCGAAAACGACAACGAAACCCGACACGAAAAGACACCTATGCACCCAGCTTCCCTCGGTGAGGTAACACGAGTACTCCGGTGCTCCCATGGGTCTTGACTCTCGAAGTGTCCTAGTTTAAAAGTGTGTCCATCCTAGTCCATCCGGAAGTGTCCTTAAATTATATATTTGTAAATTTTACGTTTCCCATAGAAAGTCAATGGTAACCCGCGTCTGTGTTTAGACATTGCACGCGCCTCCCGTGGGCCTCTTACTTCCTAACCTTTGAACGTTTAGAGTAGCCCCAGTGATTCCACAGGCCCCAGGCCTGCTTTCTAACTCTCACGTGGTTCTTATACCACTATTTTAGTATATGGTTTGTGAGGCCCCTAGGGCATAACGTATACTGTGCAACTTATCATATATTAACTCAGTGACTTGTATTGTATTTTTACTTCTGACCTCATAAAGAGTGCAGAGGGGTTGTGTTTAGACTAAATACATATATATTTGATATATACATTGTGTGGTGTCCTTTCATTTGGTACTCAAGGAATTTTAATTGGTAAAACAACTTGCTTCACATGTTCTCTGAAGTCTTAGCCTGATGACTGCTGGTCCATGCTACCACTAGGATAGCTTTCTATAAGGTTAACATTACAACCACCATCAATAAGGGTCGATTAGACTGGTGCAAGGTGCCCACTAGAACTAGTGGACATCATATGCCAGGCTAACTTCTCACAAAGACCACAAACAACAAAAATCCACAATACTGTACTTAAAATGGTAAAATTAGCTTAGTTCTCTTTAGATCTTTAAATGCGGCACTTTGAGTCAATTTACCTTAAAATGCGTAACGCAATATAACAAAAGTGTTGCAGGGAAGGTGATGCGTCGGTTCCTTACACCCACGAACAGTGATGCGTCGGTTCCCTACTGCTGCGTAGGGGACAGTGATGCGTTGGTTCTTCTCTGTGAGGGGAGGTGATATGTCAGTTTCTTCCTGCGCTTCCGTGGCGATGCTGCGAGCAACACCGTGATGCGATGAAGATTTGGTGCAAAGAAATAAAGATGTTATCTTCTTCTTGGTGCGGTACGATGCGGACCGTGATAGGCCCTGCGACACACTTCCCAGTGATGCGGCGGCTTCTGCTGCGACGTCGATCCGGATCTCCGGCAATGTGCGGTGCTTTGACAACGATGCGAGCCACGATAGGCCCTGTGACACGCTTCCCAGTGATGCCGCAGCATCTGCTGCGACATCGATTCTCTTCTCCAGCGATGCGAGGTGCTTCGGAGGCCCTGCATTGAAGCAGCGGTTCTTGGGGGCCTCAACAGGCCCTGCAACACGCTTCTCAGTGATGCCGCGGCGTCTGCTGCAACATCGATCCTCTTCTCCAGCTATGCGAGGCGCTCTCGTGTTGTGAAGCTGCAGAGGCAGTTCAGCGTCACCATTCTTGCTAGTGAGTCGCGCTTCCAGCTCCTTGCCAATAGCAGTTCCTCAAAAAGTCCAGCACAACTGCAGGCACTTTAAAAGAACTCTTGGGGAGCTGGTGGGTGAAGTCTGTTGTCCCTGAGACTTCAGCAGGAGGCAAGCTCTTTTCTCAAGCCCTTGGAGATCCTTACAAGTTGATGAAAGCGCACACAAAGTTCCTCTCTCCTTTCTTTGGCAGTCAGGCAACCACTGCAGGACAATTCCCCAAGCAGCACTTCAGCTTAGGGACAGCCTTTCCTCAGTGTCTCTGGTTCCTCTCCTCAGCAAAGGTTTCTTCTTGTTGTCCAAAAGTGATCTAATTCTCTGGGGTCTGGGTCCCCTCTTTAACACACTGTTTCTATTTGTTCTCTGAAGGCAGAGAGGCCTTTGCCTAGTCCAAACCAGTTCTGGTCAGTCCTGGAGCACTCTGTTTACATGACTCCTTCTTTCCTTTCACAGTGCAGGACAGAGACATCAGACACACCACAGGAGGTGGAGCCCACCTTGTGGAGGGAAGGCACAACCCTATTTAGGTCCCAGGTGCGACTCATCCCTCCCATCTAGATGCAGATCTCTCTATTCAGCATTGTGCTGACTCACCCTGACTCTTAGAATCCCCCAGCCCCTGTATCTCAAACTCCAGATAAGGAATACACAACCTAGCAGAGGCAGGCAGGCTTGGATAGTTAGACAAGTAAATACCTACTTTCTAAAAGTGGTATTTTCAAACACAGAGGGGCCGATTCCGATTCAGTAAAATCCCGTACGAATAGCCGTACGGAGCATTTTTCCTGTACGAATCGTATCCTCAAACGTCCCCGTACGTACGATGTAGTACGATGCGTACCCAAAGCAGTTCTCCGTCCGAATCGTTCCAAAGCCCGTACGACTCAATAATCTGTACAAAACGCATTCTGAAGGCGCAGTACGCGATGTCCATATGGATTGAAGCATCATTTTCCGACCCAGCAAGTACGATTCGTCCAGTCAACACTCCGTATGACTTTTTTTACGAGAGCTCAGAACGTCCGGAAAAGCAGAATTCGACTCGAAATGCATGCAAAACGGACCCCCGGTACGGTTCGTACACCCCATGATCGTAGGGGTACGGTTCGTACACCCCATGTTCGTAGGGGTATGGTTCGTACACCTCATGATCGTAGGGATACGGTTTGTACACCTGCGATCATGGGGTGTACGACCATGATCGTAGGTGTACAAACTGTACCCCATGATCGTAGGTGTATGAACCGTACCCCATGATCGTAGGTGTACGAACCGTACCTCTACGATCATGGGGTGTAGAAACCGTACCCTATGTGATTGTGTGGCTCTCCGTACGAGTTGCTCATACGCGACGTTTACCGTACGAATCGCGTACTAATTTCCCGGTCTGGATCGTACTTGTCAGGTCGTACGGCATGTTTACAATCCATATGGTTCACTTTCAGGGTCCGTATCGTATGGATTTTCCCCTTGCTTTTCGTATGGTTCGCAACGATTCAGACGTATTTTTTTACTACGGATCGTACTACGCGATTCGGACGGATTTGTACGATTCGTACGGAAACGGCTACGAATTCGAATCATCCTACGGATTTGTTTCCCGAATCGGAATCGACCCCTTTATGTTAAAACCAACTTCACTAAAAGATTAATTTTATCGTTCTGAGTTCAGGCATACTAAACTCGAATTTCTACTTAGTTCCCTGAGTCAGTTAGGATTATAAGATGTAATAATCAAACTGCCCATTCTGGCCTATGGAGAATAGGTAGCCTTGTAATAGTGAAAAATGAAAATAACTGTAAATCACTATTAGGACATGCCACACACATCAGGGCTTGTCCTACCTTATACTTATAATGCACCCTGCCCTTGGGTCTACCATAGGGGTGTCTGATATGAAGAAAAGGGAAGGTTTAGGGACCGGCAAGTGGGTGCACTTGCCCAGTCAACATGGCAGTACCAGACTGCACACAGGCTCTGCAATGGCAGACCTGAGACACACTTTTACAGGCTGCTTCTGTGAGAGGCACAACCAGTGCTGCCAGCCCACCAGCAGCATTTGGATTTACTAGCCCTGGGCACAATCAGTGCACTGTACTAGGGTCTGACAAGTAAACCAAATCAGCCACTCATGGAGTCATTAATCCATACATCAATTTACCATAGGGAGAACATATGCGCTTTAGCACTGATCAGCAGTGGTAAAGTGCCCAGAGTCATAAAACAGCCAACAACAGGTCAGAAAAATACAGGAGGAAGGCACAAAGTTCAGGGAGGACCCTGCAAAAAGGGCCAAGTCCAACACAACCCCCTTCCAGCCAAAACGCAGGGTAGACCAATCACTACCTTTGGGCGATAGAACCTGGATCTGGCCCGCACCTGCAGGGGCATACTCCAGTTCTACGCCAATCTGAACCTATTAGAATCCCTCTGTCCATACTCTCAGGGCCCACCAAGCTAATCCATGGGGAACCCTTCTCCTCACCTGTGGGCACCACCTGTGCAGCATCTACCCTTAGCTTGTTCACAGATGTGTCCCAACAGACAACAAACCACAGTGGCCACTGACAGTTGTCAGGGATGAGACCCAGGCCTTATGCCTCTCAGGGCTCTCAAACCTCTGTGGCGTCAGAGAGCGGGTGCAGAAACCCCAAGTGCTTGGCACCCTTTGTCCACTCTCCCTCCTGTCAGGTCAGGTATGACATCCTGACACTGACCCACCAGCCCCAGGACTATACCCGGCGGCTGGACAAGGGACTGGGGTGGGCTCTCCCACCCCTGGTCTTCCTCCTTGGGGCTCTGTACCCTCCTACCTGGAATGGTACCCCTAGAAGCTACATCGGTCAGGACACTGATTACAGTTGCCCCTTCCTCCAGGTCAGACAACACCTGAACCTGGCTTACCAACCCAGTGACAGATCCCTGCAGTTGAACACCTGCCCGGCGTACCAGGACTTCATTGGGAGCACATATGCCCCCGAGAGTGACAGATAACTTATGTGTTGTGTGATCTCCCGACCCCTGTCCATCTGACAGTGCGCGAAGATCCCCCAGGACAGAAGTGGTGACACCCTGGTCCTTCACTGGTGACGCAGCCCTGGCTGGCCCTAACCCACTGGTTCTTCCACTAGGGACTCTTTCCCCCTCTCACCCCTCAGTCTGGACTTCTGTACCTTCCAATTAGGAGTGGCACTGCCAGACACGAGAACTGATGGAGGCCTGCTTACAGACACTCCCAGTTCACCAGACACTAGGGGATGCCCCTCAATGGGCAGCCCTTCAGGACAGGCTAGGTTTCCCCCTGGTGCTCCCAGGAAGAACCATCCAGACTCTGAGACTGGGTTTCGGGCACCTTGGGACACGCAGCCCCACACTCACTCCTTCTCCACTGAGACAGGACGTGAGCCCCTACACCCCTCCCACTACAACAGGACCTAGTTGGGCTACTCTGCACCACTCCCACCACTCTGGGTTGGAAGATACCTGAGCCACTCCCCACAGGGTCACTCCCCTATGTCTCTCCAGACCCTCTGGAATCCACCAAAAAGGTCTGCCTTCCATGTGAGCTCTCTGGTGTCAGAGAACTCACTCACCAACAGGTGTTGGCATAGCTCTGGAAAACAGGGACTTACAATATGCTCTACCACAATTGGATCACACAGCCCCCCACAGGGGTTAACCAAACTATCCTTCACCTCACCTTCCAGTGCCTCGCACGCATTCTTCACACCACTATCCTGAGATTGGCAATACAGTATCTGACTGTCTCTGTCATTCAACCCACACTCTTCTGGGTGGTCTTCACACTCACACACCAGGACTTCAACCATGGGGGAACCCCTCTCCCTGCACCTCTCATCTAGTGTCAGTAGAGTGTCCCTCCAACCACTAGGACCATGAACACCTGTGTCAGGTCCCCATTCTCCTCAGGGACACTGGGCACCACTGGAGCTACCTCATGTCCTTGAACCTCCTGGTGTATGTTAACCCCCTCCTTCAAGCCAGATGACATGTAGTGCTCCCTCAGCACTAGAAAATTCAATTTTGCTGCCATCATCTGAGCCGGATTCCACCTCCAACTCAGCAAAGCTCACTTCCTGAGCTACACACATTTCTTTTTTCTGGGCTGAGACACTACGGCCTCAAGCCTCTCGAGCTCCAAATCAAGCTCCCTCATTCTCAACTCATGCTCAAACTGCATTCTCTTTTCCTCTAGGGACAATTAGCTATTCTCTAACTCCAGTTGCCCACCCAACATGAGCTTGGCAAGCTCCATTTTGTGCATCCTGTTTTCCTTCCTGGCCTCCAGCTCCTCTGTGGACAGGCATTGACACTGCTACCTGCTGGGGAGGTTACTCTCCTCCCCTCCCAATCATAATCAACAGACGCTATGGATGCTACTTTACTCATGGTGATTAAACTTGGCAGTTCTTGGCAAAAATAGAAAATACGAGGAAAGACAATCTACCAAAAGTATGGGTCGCGTTTTGGGCTGCACTCACTAGTAGTGTTCACCAATCACTTTATATGAGTCACAAATGCAAGACCAGAATCCCACTGCTGCCACCAATGTTAGATTTGGGGATCTCTGGTTGGCATAGGAAGGTACCTGTGACAAATAGGGACCCTTGCGTCTAGTCAGGGTAAGGGGGTACACTCCTAAAATAACCCCTACTCACCCCCTTGGTAGCTTGGCACGAGCAGACAGGCTTATCTCAGAGGCAGTGTGTAAAGCATTTGTGGACACATACAGTAACCAATTGACAACCCTACAGATGGACACCACACAAGTTGTATATTAAAAATAAGTATCTTTTATATAGATTTAACACAAGACAACAAACAACAAAATTCCACAATACTGTATGTAAAATGGTAGAATTAGCTTAGTTCTCTTTAGGTCTTAAAATACGACACTTTGAGTCAATGTACCTTAAAATGTGTAACACAATACAACAAAAGTGTTGCAGGGAAGGTGATGTGTTTGTTCCTTACCCGCAAGAACGGTGATGCGTCGGTTCCCTACTGCTGCGTAGGGGACGGTGATGCATCGGTTCTTCTCTGTGAGGGGAGGTGATGCGTCGGTTTCTTACTGCACTTCCGTGGCAATACGGCGAGCAACGCCGTGATGCAATGAAGATTTGGTGCAAAGAAATAAAGATGTTGTCTTCTTCTTGGTGCAATACCATGCAGACCGGTGATGCAGCGGCCTCTGCTGCGACGTCAATCCTCTTCCCCGACGATGCGCGGTGCTTTGACAACGATGCGAGCCGCGACAGGCCCTGTTACACGCTTCCCGGTCATGGGGCGGCGTCTGCTGCAACATCGATCCTCCTCCAGTGATGCGAGGCGCTTTGGGGGCCTTGCGATGACTCAGCGGTTCTTGGGGGCCGCGACAGGCCCTGCGACACGCTTCTTGGTGATGCAGCGGCGTCTGCTATGACATCGATCCTCTTTTCCGGCGATGCGAGGCGCTCTCGTGTTGTGAAGCCGCAGCATCAGTTTGGCGTCACACTTCTTGTTCTGGAG
Organism: Lissotriton vulgaris; assembly: GCF_964263255.1. Lineage (NCBI taxonomy): Eukaryota > Metazoa > Chordata > Amphibia > Caudata > Salamandridae > Lissotriton > Lissotriton vulgaris. Next base: position 270,943,226 of record NC_141698.1, on the reverse strand, counting down.
TTGCGCTTCCAGCTCCTTGCGATGCGCAGTTCCTCAAATAGTCCAGCAGAACTGCAGGCACTTTAAAAGAACTCTTGGGGAGCTGGTGGGTGAAGCCTGTTGTCCCTTAGACTTCAGCAGGAGGCTGTCACAAACAAGGCAGGTTGACTAACCTCATAAAGCAGGTACAGCAGAAGCGATGATGTAGCTAGTTTCTCTCTTCCCTAGGAGCGGCACCTGATGTGAGTCATACAAGTATACACTCAACAGGGAGGACCTCACCAGGGGAAGGGAAAAAATGAAGAAATAAAATATAAAGGACTGGCAGCCAGAAACCATCTACAGCATGTGGTACTTGGAGAGCTGCTGCAAGTGAGGTCTGCAATCTGTTTCCTGCATAGAGACACAAGGAACATTCATAAATACACCCCCTACTCCTGCAAGCATCAGCAATAATTTAGGTGTATAATGACCCATTCACTAAGATATGCTGCCGCAAGCCTCTGAGCAACAAAGTCACAAAAAGGTAAAAATAAAGTAAAAGGAAAGAAAAGAAGTTCGAAATAATCCACTGTGTGAAAAGTTAAAGCCTAGCTTTCAGTTACCAATCGTCGATAACTTGGGAAGCTACTTAGCTTAAAATCGAAGTCTCCTCTGGCTCTATGCGCAGGGATTCCAGTCCGAGCCTCTCAACAGCTCTGTAGTATTTTAGGCATTCCGCAGTTCCAAGGTCCAAACAAATCCAAAAGTATTGAGAGCCTTGCAACGGCTTTCACGTTAGTTACCTCACTAACGCCTATCACAATAGTCCTCTGTAACTGCAGAGGTCAGGAAACTTCATGTCAAAGCTCTACAGTCTCGGCGCCTCTCTCTCAGCGCGGCTCTCGGCGCTGATCTCTCTCAGCGCGGCTCCCGGCGCTGATCTCTCTCAGCGCTGCTCCCGACGCTCGAAATCCTATCCAAAATATGTCTGTTAAAAGATGTAACGGGTCCGAACTCCACAAGATCCTCAGAACCACAAGTTTGCTAGTCAGCTTCCACGAACACAAAACAACGCTATTACTCAGGTGACAAGCACCGGATGCTTCCTGGGAGGGGCAGATATAGGAAGCAGTAAGCAGAAGGAAGGACAGAGAGGAAAGACAGTCTACCCAGCAGACATTCTGGGACATGTAGTCCTAACGGCTAAGGCAACTAAAATGTGACAGAGGCAAGCTCTTTTCTCAAGCCCTTGGAGATCCTTACAAGTTGATGCAAGCTCACACACAGTTCATCTCTCCTTTCTTTGGCAGTCAGGCAACGACTGTAGGCCAATCCCCCAAGCAGCACTTCAGCTTAGGGATAGTCTTTCCTCAGTCTTTCTGGTTCCTCTCCTCAGAAAAGGTTTCTTCTTGTTGCCAAAAGTGATCTAATTCTCTGGGGTCTGGGCCCTCTCTTTTTTACACAGTTTCTATTTGTTCTCTGAAGGCAAAGAGGCCTTTGCCTAGTCCAAACCAGTTCTGGTCAGTCCTGGAGCACTCTGTTTACATGACTCCTTCTTTCCTTTCACAGTGCAGGGCAGAGACATCAGACGCACCACAGGAGGTGGAGCCAGCATTATGGAGGGAAGGCACAGCCCTATTCAGGTCCCAGGTGCAACTCCTCCCTCCCATCTAGATACAGATCTCTCTATTCAGCGCTGTGTTGACTCATCCTGTCTCCTGGAATCCCCCAGCCCCTGTCACTCAAACTCCAGACAAGGAATACACAAGCTAGCAGAGGCAGGCTTGGATATTTAGACAAGAAAATACCTACGTTCTAAAAGTGGTGTTTTCAAACACAATATGTTAAAACCAACTTCACTAAAATGTGCATTTTATCATTCTGAGTTCAGGCATACTAAACTCGAATTTCTACCTAGTTCCCTGAGTCAGTTAGGATTATAAGATGTAATAATCAAACTGCCCATTCTGGCCTACGGGGAATAGGTAGCCTTGCAATAGTGAAAAACGAAAATAGCTGTAAGGGAAGGTTTTGGATAGTAAATTAAACTGTTCCCTATCCTACAGCGCCCTCCAGCGCAAGTCATTGTAACGACTTGCGTTGTAAATCCTGCGTTGTAAAGGTACTGTGTGGAAAAAGTTTTGTTGTAAAGGATGTTTCCCGTCTTACCTATCGGTAGTCCACAAATTTAGGATTTAGAACGGACAGTGCAGCACGAGGCCCATCTATGGGCTTGCCTCTTTTATGGACAGTATGAAGTGCGACTATGAGAGGTATGAATAACCACATCTCCCACAATGCTCCACTGTGCCATAGGACTAGCCCATCTGGGGCATGGAATTTCGCATATATTGGGAGGAGGTGGGACATGCACAAACCTGATCCATCCAGCCTCTGAGGAAGAAGGACATACCTTACAAACGGGTCAGGCAATGAAGGATGAGGTGGCTGTTATCCTGATTGTGTGGCAGGCAATGTTTTTACCTGATTAAAGGCCTTATGTTGAACGCTGGTTCTGAGTGCAGCTCATTGCAAGGGCAACCTGGAGCTTTCATATTTTGCGGCGGCCCAGCTGCTGAGCTTGCACCACCCTGAGTAATAGGGGGGGCGCAGGTTCTGTATACACAGAACCAAGTTGTGGACTACCGACATAGGATTCAGAATGGATACTGCCGCACAAGGCCCATCAATGGGCTTGCATCTTTTATGGATACTATGAAGTGCGACCATTAACCATATCTCCCACAATGCTCCACTGTGCCATAGGACCATCTGGGGCGTGGAACTTCGCATATATTGGGAGGAGGTGGGAAATGCATGAACCTGATCCATCCAGCCTCTGAGGAAGAAGGACATACCTTCGAAACGCATCAGGCAATGAAGGATAGGATGGCTGTTACCCTGATCGTCTGGCAGGCAATGTTTTTACCTGATTAAAGGCCTTGTGTCGAACGCTGGTTCTGAGTGCAGCTTATTGTAAGGGCAATGTGATCAAGGCCATGAACCGGCCGAAATGCGTTATGGCGGACTAGCTGGGTGGAACTAAATGAGACTTTGCATTAATATTGGGTCCTCGCTCGTTTTTCAGTTGGAAAAGCCAAAGTTAGCAACGAGAGAGTGGAAATATATATATATATATATATATATATATATATATATATATATATATATATATATATATATATATATATATATATATATAGAGAGCAAATGTCCCAGGCGGGGGGAGCGTCCAATTAGCTGGCGATGGTGGCGAGGATCGGGACAACCTCGCTGAAAATCATTAGAGCAAGTTCTCTTCTTTTTAGGAAGACTCCGCACACCACTTCAGTTTGGTTTCAGTTATTTTTATTCTCCAGTAGGCATTCCCCACCTACGCGTTTCGGACTGTTACAAGTCCCTGGTCATGGTCAACAAAACTCTTGACCGTGACCAGGGACTTGGACCTGAAACCAAACTGAAGTGGTGTGCGGCGTCTTCCTAAAAAGAAGAGAACTTGCTCTATATATATATATATATAACACTCTTTTACATGCAACGAGTGCCCATCCCCAACATTTAATCAAATCAATACCTTACGGTGAGATGCTACGCATCCGCCGTATTTGCAGCAATAATGATGACATGATTGTTAAGCAACATGAAAGCTTTTTGAGATTTGTGGATAGGGGCTACAGTGCCAAAATACTGAATACGGCCATAAGGAAATCCAGGCTTAAAAATAGAGGTGATCTGTTGACATACAATGAGAAATCAAAGACAGTGCAATGTAACAAAGCCAATGAAGTCAGACTAGTACTGACATACTCCAAGCAGGAAAAGGAAATCAGGAGTATAGTCAGAAGAAACTGGCACTTTGTCAAAGATGATCCCACAATTGGAGATGTGATGCCCCCAAACCCTTCAATAACTTATCGCAAAGGCTTAAGTATGGGCTCCATTCTCTCTAAAAATAGTGAGGAACATATAGGGAAAGAACCGTGGCGACCTACTAGTAGGGGCTTCTACAAGTGCCTGGCATGTAAGGCTTGTCAACATGGTGTCAATACCAAAAAATACACTACAGTAATTCCTAGAATCACCAGGGAGATAAAACAACATCTTACCTGTAGAACTGAATATTGTGTGTATATATTGGAATGTGATTGTAAACTCAGATACATTGGTAGCAGTAAATTACAAATCCACAAGCGCATTTTACAGCACCTCCGCGCCATTGTTAACAAAGACCAGAGTTACCCGGTGGCTAGACACTTTGAGACATGTCACAACAGTAGGCCTCAGTGACTTAAATACTTTGCCATAGAATCTATTCCGTTAACAAAAAGAGGAGGCGATAGAGAGGCATGTATGCGCAGGCTGGAAACCAAATATATTCTTGAGTTCAATTCCAAGTGGCCAGGAGGTCTTAACACCACGGAGGACCTCCACACATACCTATGACCTGCCTGAACAAATGCCAGATTGCAGCCATAAAGTATACATCACCTGAACCATAGTAAAGGAGGAGTTGGATTATGCTTTGCACTTTTTGCACATGTGTATTTATATTTTGATATACTGTGTAATATGTATAAAATAGTGTGATGTGTATATATATGAGTTGGGGGGCGTGGCTTGGACGCCGATCGGGATGGCGGCGTGAGCTTGCAGCTCCGCGCGGAATCCCACTAATTCTCCTGTTTTTCGGGACCCTAGGCGACCCGGAGACGACGTTCCTGCCCTCTGAAGTGTAAGGGGACAGCTGGGCGTAATCGGAGAGTCGCTGGGGGACTGCTGGCCCCGAGGAGATCGAGAGAAGAGGCGGCCGAGGTGTAGCCCAGGGTGTGAAGAAAATGGCGGCGGGAAGGTCGGACGGTCCCGAACTTCAGCCCTGAGTCCAGTTGTCGCCAAGTTGCAAGGGACCCTGCACCCGGCTGCCCGACACACTAGGATTGGCGGTGCGATGTCCTGAGACCAGGGGACGCTGACCCGATTCACCCAGGAGATCGGGGGCCCTCGTTGGCCACCGCCCTAAGACTCATCCTTCCCCCCGCAGGCCAAAGGGGGGTGACGGAACGGAGCTCGTCCGCCTGGCCATTGTTCCTGAGAGCGTCGGCGGGGACATAGCACTGCCCGGTGCCCGGTGGCCGGCACGGACCCACGGGCGTACTCGCAGAACGGGAGACCGGACTTGTGACGCAGCGCCCTGACATGGCGGCGATCGGAGGGCCGATGCCCGGGAGCCGCGAGGGGGACTCGGCGACATCAACTCGGCCGAGCGAGAGTCCCTCCCCGGAGCTTGATCAAGAACAGCGGCTGAACCGGCGCTTGGATGCCATCCTTGAGGCGATCACCTCCACTAAGGAGGCATTGCACAATGACATTGCCCAAGTGGCCACGGGCCTGGGGCTGCTACGCGCGGATCACGCAAAGCTGGCGGATCGGGTCAAGGATCATGACCAACTGTTGCTGGACCTGAAGCCATCGGTGGTGACCGCGGAGCACAGGATCACGGACATTTTGGCCCGACTGGACACACTGGAGCGGAGGGCGGAGGATGCCGAAGGCCGCAATCGGCGCAACAACGTGCGGGTCATAGGCCTGCCGGAACGGATTGAGGGGGAGGATGCGGTGGCCTACATGGAGAACTGGTTCCGCACTGTGGTGGCACCGGAGGGGCTTACTTCATTTTTCACTCTGGAGCGAGCTCACCGGGTGCCCGCTCGCCCGCCGGGGCTTGGCCGCCCCCCCCGACCGATGGTGGTGCGGCTCCTCCACTACAAGGACCGTGATCTCCTCATCCAGCGGGCCAGGATGTCGGGCCCTTATGAGGTAGAGAACAGCAAGGTAACGATCTTCCCGGATTACACGCAGGCGGTCCAGAAGGATAGGGCATCGTTCCTTGCTGTGAAGAAGGAGCTCAGGGAGGAAGGCATCCAGTACTCCTTGCTCTACCCGGCCAAGCTGCGGATTATTATGGATGGCACCACGCACTTTTTCCAGACTCCGGACGAAGTTTGGCAATGGCTTGAGTCGTATAGAGCGGGGACGGACAGATCACACCAAAGTCGGCGAGACCAACCCAAGCAGCCCCGGGTGAGGCAGTCACAACGCATCAGATCCCGCAACAGGCGTCAGCGGGAGAAACGGGAGGCTCAAATGGCGGCGGAGAAGAGGGATGCACTCGCAGCGACGGCGGCCATTACAGGGTCGCAACAGAACAGTGAACGGGCTGAAACGGACTCGGGAGGGGAAGGAAGCAGAACAGGAGAGGAACTTTCGGAGGCGGAAAGCCAGAAGGGGCCGATAGTAACCCCACAGACTTCGGATGTTATTTTCTGCGGCTGAGATAGACCTGGGACTAGATCGGGACTTCATGGTAGGGTGATATCCTGTTGATGGAGGGCGGGTTGCCGGGAGGGGGAGCTGTATGTTTTGGAGGGGATGAAGTGCGGGATGCGGGCTCCGCTAGCTGGGATCGGCGGCGACTCACCCCCCTTGGGCCCTTAAGGTCAACTGTGGTGGAGACCACAGGGTAAGTGTGTGAGAAGTTGGTTCAAGGTTTGGATGGGGGCGGCCCTTGGGTTCGTGTGCTCTGTCCTGGGGAGTGGGGTTTGGGGAATGTTTCAGTTCTGGGAATGTTTGGGGGGGGGCAACTGCATTGGGGGGGCCATGGACCGTTGTTATTTGATTCGGACTGTACGAAGTTGGAATGGGGACATTACCTAACTTGAAATGCCTAACGTGGAATGTCCGGGGGCTGCGGACCATGGTGAAACGTCACAAAGTACATGCATACTTGGTACGCAGGGGGGTTCAGATTGCTATGCTCCAGGAGACTCATCTCACCAAAAAAGAGTGCGCTGCCTTGCAGAAAAGATGGCGGGGCCAGGTCTTTGGCACCACTTACTCAGCGTATGCCAGGGGGGTCTTGATCTGGGTGAGGGCGGGGATACCCTTTCAAGTGCTGAATCAAGTAGTAGATCCGGATGGCAGGTTTGTAGCGGTGGAGGGGAGGTTATATGGACGGGATGTGGTTTTCTGTTGTGTTTATGCACCGAACACTGACCAGGGCCGATACTTTGATAGCCTCTCGGGGTCCTTGGCCTCTTTCCTGGTGGGTCCGATAGTGCTAGGGGGGGACTTCAACTCGATTACGGATGTTGCTCTGGATAGGTCCCATCCCCCCTAGTAGACTCTCCTGTGCGCAGGCTGGCCGCGCACAGGAAGGACTGGCAAGAACGGTGGGGGTTGCTGGATGTCTGGAGGGAGAGGCACAGGGGAACCAGGGATTATTCCTTTTATTCCGCTCTCCATGATCTACATGTCAGGATCGATTCGGTGCTTTGCGGGGGATCCCTAGCCCCATTGATTACCCATGCGGAGTACCTGGCTAGGACTATATCCGATCATAACCCCCTATTAGTGCATATTCAGTGGCAGAGGGAGCGCTCAGTGATACCAACATGGCGGCTTCGGCCGGAGACGCTAGAGGATTCTGTGTTTGCGGATGCGGTCCGGCAAGGCATTGATAGTTATTTCGGAGTGAATGAAGGCACGGCTGCGAGTAGGTCTACTGAATGGGATGCAATGAAAGTGGTGGTGAGAGGGATGTGTTTGGGCAGGTTCTCGAATGCTCGTACGACTGTGCTGAATGACCTACTGAAAGCGGAGGAAACTTTGAGGGACTTGGAGCGCCGCAGGCCAGCTAGGCCGGGTCCACAGGCCCAGTTGTTGGAGGCGAAGGAAGTGGTAGCCGCGGAGACGGAACGTTTGAGGTGTTATGACTATAGGCAGTACATTATCAGGGCACACGCAGAAAGGGACAAGGTGGGTACCCTCTTGGCCAGACTAGCTAACCCGGAACTTAGGGGCTGCCCGATTCTCAGCATTAGTAATGCGCAGGGGGAGATGGTGTACTCCCAGGCAGCTGTATTGGACCGCTTTAGGGGGTATTATGAGGAACTGTACCGGAGTCAGCTGGGAGTGGGGGTTCAGGACATCGCGGAGTACCTGGGGGAGAGGCAGCTTCCGGCCTTGGACGAGGACGACGCGAGGGAGCTGGGTAGCCCGATCACGCTTACGGAAATTCGGGTAGCCATCAAACATATGGCCCGTAACAAGACGCCCGGGGTGGACGGACTGCCAATCGAATTCTATCAACACTATGTGGACAACCTGGCGCCCAGGCTGCTGGTGGTGTATACGGAAGCCTTTGAGAAGGGGGCATTGCCTGGGTCCATGCGGGAGGCCTTGATTGTGCCGCTCCTCAAGCCTGGCCGGGATGCCGCGGACGTGAGGTCTTATCGCCCGCTATCCATGCTGACGGTGGACTATAAGATCCTGAGTCGCATCCTAGCCACCAGGCTGGCCCCGCATATGACGGGCCTGGTGCACAGGGACCAGGCCGGGTTTATACCCACGAGGAGCACGGCGATGAATATCCGCCGCCTGGTGGGAATAATGGACGCCATCTTGGATGGGGAGGGAGCGCCGGCGGTTCTGTCTGTGGACATCGAGAAGGCCTTTGATAGCTTGGAATGGCCTTTCCTGGACGGAGTGCTGGAGAGGTTTGGCATGGGCGAAGGGTTTCGAAGGTGGACGAGGGTTTTATATACCTCGGCGACGGCGAGAGTACGGTTGGGCGGCCTGGTGTCGGCGGCGTACCCGGTGGGCAGGGGAACACGACAGGGATGCTCTCTCTCCCCTCTGTTGTTTGCCCTGGCGATGGAACCCTTGGCGATCCATGCGAGGTCAGGCGACCGATACGCGGGGATAGTGAGTGATGGGCAATGGCATTATATATCGCTATATGCGGACGACTTGCTCCTGTACCTGGCTGACACCTCGGGGGCATTGGTTGGAGCGATGGATCTGTTGTCTGAGTTTCGCCGACTGTCGGGCCTTAAGGTCAATTGGGCGAAGACTTGCGTGTTTCCGCTGAGAGCGGGATCGCCAGCCCCTAGTAGCGATTTGGGTGTGGTATGGGAACCCTCTTGCATCACCTACTTGGGTGTCCGCATCTACCACGCGGCTGCGGACCTTTTGGAGGGCAACATTGGCCGTTGTGTCCGGGCGCTGCGGGGCAGCTTGTCTTTCTGGTCGACCCTCCCGCTGACAGTCCTGGGCAGGGTAGCACTGTTGAAAATGGTGGCGCTCCCCCGCTTCCTCTATTACTTCCGAACGCTGCCTGTCTGGATTCCCCAGGGGGTGTTTAGAGAACTGCGGTCAATGATAACTGGCTTTCTATGGGGGCATGGCCGCCGCAGAATAGCCCTGAGCACGCTACTTCGCCCCAAGCTGGAAGGGGGCATGGCCGTGCCCGACCTCGAGTTGTATTATCTAGCGGCGCAGTTGCAGGTCCTTACGCAGAACGTAGCCAGGGTGTTCCGGAGGAGGACCGGGATCGGGGAATACAGCGCCACGTGCTGTCCTACATCATCATGCAGCAGCGGCTCGAGTTACGGGCCCTCATCATGGAAGAGCGGACGCTCCGGCTGTGCTGGCAGAGGAGCCTTCGGAGAGCGAGGGCATCGCGGCCTTATGCCCCGGAGATCCCGATCGGGATGTTGACGGCATTGCCGCACGGAGGAGATTGGTCCCCGTTGTTGGAATGGGAGGAGGCGGGGTTGCAGGTGGTGGGCGACTTGTACATAGATGGGGCTTTGGCGCCGTTCGAAGTGCTCCGGGACCAGTTCGGACTGCCTGAGGGGGGCTTCCTCCTACACGCGGCAGTCGTGGCTGCCGTACAAAAGCACTGGAAAGAGGGGCTCTAGGAACCCACGACGACTATGGCGTGCCAATATGTGGTAATGGCGGCTGGTACATTCAAAGCTGTGACGTGCCTCCATAATAGGATGCTGAACGAGGGGCTGGAACCACTCCACGGGCTCAAGGCTAAATGGGAGGTGAGCGTTGGCCGGCCCATACCGGATACGGCATGGGGCCACATCCTGCGACGCACGTGGAAGGGCACTAGGAACGCGCGCTTTCAGCAGGTCCATTTCTATGTGCTCCATAGGGCCTATTTAACTCCTGAGAAACTACAGCGGTACTTTCAGGTGCCGGATGCCTGTTGCCCCCGGTGTTCGTCCCCAGGGGCGGACATGGACCACTTGTTTTGGGGGTGTCCACAACTGGGGACCTATTGGGCGGAGGTAGGGGAACTCCTGAATGATGTGACTGACAGGGAGGTAGAATTCGACATGGCGGCGTGCCTATTGCTCTGGTTCCCGCATACTAAGCACACCAAGGTGACAAGCAAATTCATAGACCTGGGCCTGATATTGGCACAGAGGGAAATATCGTGGCACTGGAAGTCCAGGGGAGGTCCCTCACTGCGTAGATGGAAGAATGAGCTGCTGCGGTGGGCTGACTGCGAGAGTGTGCTCCGGATGAAGCAAGCAGTAAAGTTGGGGAATGAGAAGGCACTGGATGCGGCGCGTGCATGGGAGTTAGTGGTACAGGCTTTGCGTGATTCTTTGGTTGAGGATGAGGATGGCGAGAACTAAGCCGCTGGACACCGCGGGGCGAACACAGAAGTATGGTACTACGCACTGTAGTGGACCCATCCAATTCGACAGGGCGAAGCACGCACCTTAGCAGTTGCCAGGGGAGGGGGGGCTTTGGGGGGGTTGGTTGTAGGGTGTTTGGGGAGGGCCGGAAGCCATTGAAGGGTTGCTTGTTAGGGCCTTGGATCTACTGGGACGGTGGACACTAAGTGGAGGGTAGACTGACTGGGCAGAACGGCCAGGTGCGCAGACCCATAGCGCCTAGGGCAGGCCCCGGCAAGGGCGATTTCATTGATTATCATGGAGATGGCTGACGGGAATGTTGTTGTGGGTGGGGGGATAAAAGCAGATACACAAAACGACCTTCCAGCCAGGGTCCCAATGGGACGTACACTGCGATGTGTTCCTCTTGAGCGATGTAATATGCCGCCCGGCCTCCGGGATGCGGGCTGAATGGCTGTGTACGACTGTGAATTCTTATTGGACGGGGGGAGCCCACAAGTGTACTGGCTGATTAATTGTATCCTGTGGTTTATAACTCTGCAATAAAAATATAATTTAAAAAAAAATATATATGAGTTGACTGATTTTAGCCATCTTTTAAAATATTGGGGTAGCTTTTTATCCTAATGTTTTTTATGATAGCTGATTTTAGTCATGTCACTGATTCCCTTTTTTATATATTGGTTTAATGGTGAGGTTTTTACTATATTTGCTTCATTGGTACTGTATGATCTTTTCTAGTCTTGAATCAAATCAGTATAATTCTTGTTGAAAATTGTTACATTTCCCCCTCCCTATACCATTTCATTTCCTCGTAATCCCTTAGCACCAGTCACTTTATTCTTATTGCACTTTTTTGACACGATGCCACTTTATTATACTAAATTGACACGAAGTCACTTTATGTTGATGCCACAAATCATTTATGGCAAATAGCTTGTGCAATAATATAGTTGAAGTTGAGAATGCATTCATAAAGCTAAACAACATCAAGTGGTATTGTTACCTCATTATCCAAATACTTAGTGGCTGGAAAAATGTCCAATATGGACACATCTTTTGTTGTATGGTCCTTTTAGATAAATTTTATTCTTTTTGGATCTTCTTTTTCTCTATCATTATGTAATAATAGAGATTCTTATTTTTTGTATTATGATCTAATACACGTTGGTGAGCACTGATTATGCACTATAGTTATTAATTAATTGATGGACAAGGCTGAAACAATCCTTTCTGTACAAAATCCTTTTTTCGGGGAGTTAAAAGCATTCATGCTGTTATCTAAATGTTTGAAGAGTTAAAACATATCCCCATAGGTGAACAGAGAATTGTAAATGTATCTCCAAAAAATGCAGGATTAACTTATGTATTTATACAGCTAACAACTACCATTTGTAATGGTAAGGATAAGAGAGAAAAAATATATATGTATTTATACATGTAGTATTTTGTTTATGTCCATCATTTGAACATGTGACTGCACGATATCACTTTAAAAAAGGGCAAAAGCAATCTGTAACGCCATGTGACCAAGGCCGCTGGGACGGCCGAAACGCGTTATGACTACCTGTCTAATGGCTGAATAAAAGAAAGAATGCTGAAAAAAGATGGTCCTTGCCTCGTGTTTCGCTAGGGAAGCGTCGCTGCTGCGAGGTATTTGTAGATATATATATATATATATATATATATACACATACATATTAGGCTTATATTTCACTCGTACAAAACCAGAGAAATTCAGCCGTTATAGTTAGCTGAGCTAACTATAACTCGTGCCCCCGCAATGCACTGCTTATGACCTCACATACTACATCACTCCTGAAATGGTCAGTGACATCACTGATGATATCTCAAATGACTTCGCTGATGACATCAGTATTGACATCATCCAGTGACTTTTTAAAAAAGTTTATGAGTGTTAAATATATACACATGGTGTATTAGTGAATCAGTGGGTGTATGTGTGACTGTATGGAGGACTCGGTGCGTGACTGACGGTATAAGTGAGTGATTATGTGTCTCAGTGAATGTATGGGTGAGTGACTGGTTGTATGAATGTGTGTATGTGTCTGTCAGTTGATGTCTAAGTGGGTATATGAGTGTGCTAGTGGGTACGTGAATGGCTATATGGGTGACTGATTGGTTGTCAGACTACAACTATGGTTGTCTGGGTGTCTGTGTTTGTGGGTGAGGAGGTGTGTGACTGCCTGTATGGATCAGGGAGTGGGTGGGTCAGTGGCTAAATAGGGTACAGTTGCGTGTGTGAGAAATGATATGGGTCAGTGAGTGTATCTCTGTGTCGGTGATTGAGTGCATGTGTCAGTATGGGTGAGTAACTAAGTATATGAAAGGCACTATACATGAGTGACGGGGTATATGAGTAACTGTATGCGTAAGTGAGTGAATGTGAGAGTGCTATATAGATGCACCATGCTTCTGTCAGTGATAGTATAGCTGAGTATGTGTTACTGTTTGTATGAGTAAGTAAGTGGGTGGGTGTGAACTGGGTAAGTGGCTGTATGATTGACTGTATGGGTGAATGTCTAAGTGTGTGAGTAGTTATATAGGTGGCTCACTCAGTGTGTGAGTGCCTGTATGCCTGTATGATTGGAAATGGCTGTGTTAGTGAGGGAGTGGGACTATGAGTGGCAGTATGGGTGAGCAAGTGGATGTGTGTAAAGATCGATGAATCAGTGAGTGGGTGTGTAAGTACTGGTATAGCTCTGTGCATTAGTTTGTGAATGGTTGTGTGGGAGTGGCAGTGGGTATATAAAAGATCCTATAGGGGTGTGAGTGGGTGCATCAGAGATGCTGTGGATGATATCATCACCGAGGTCATTAGTGATGTCATTTGAAATGTCATCAGTGATGTCACTGACCATGTCATGAGTGATAGAATAGGTGAGATCATAAGCAGTGCATTGCGGGGTGCGAGTTATAGTTAGCTCAGCTACCAATAATAGCTGAATTTCTCTGGTCTTGTACAAATGAAATGTCAGCCTAACTATAACGTCTTTGAAACCTGTGGTTTTTTCAGTGCATTTTTAAATGCTAATTTCTAACTATAACGTCCCTGAAACCTGTGATTTTCTCAGTGAATTTCTAAGGCTTTTTAACTAGCAGTCATGTTTGCAGAGCGGTGGAGATAGGGGTGTGGGCCTACGACCACCTCTCAGGAATTCCATTGCGTACCAGGAGGGCTTCTTGGCCGCGGCGGTCCCTCTGAAGTAAAGTGGACTTCATCCCCCAACCAGTGGGGAGCCTCAAGGCCCCCGCGGTCCCTGCATGCTCCCTGCCTCCTGAAGGAGCCCGCATTGCTTTTGGGCAGAGGGAGATGCAAACATGCAGCTCCCTCTGCCGAAAAGCAATTCAGCTTCGCTTCATAGAAGCTTCAATGCTTTCGCTTCCATGAAGCGAAGTAGAGTTTGCTATGGCATGGCGGGAACAGTAATCCCGCCATGCCACAGCAAACTGCAATGTCCCGGGGATTGGCCCCTTAGGACATTGCTGGAGTTGGCCCTAGGGGGTGGCGATCCTCAGGGCCGCGCAGCCTCCCTCCACTTTTGAAAGTAGCCCCAGGGAAGTGGTGGTCCCCGAGACTGTGTGGCCCGGGGCTTGAGCCCTCTACACATTATTTTGAACTTAGCCCTGGAGAGTTGGTGGTTCTCAGGTTGCGTGAGGCCAGGAGCCCCCCCCAAGCATAACTATCTAAATAGCCCCAAAGGAGGTGGGGGTCCCCGGGGCTTCGGGAGGAGGGGAGCTGCGTGGCTCCACCACATTTAACATACATAGTATTTCCAAATTGAAACTGTGGCACTCATAATATTTTCTTAAAATATACTGAAACTTGTATTTAAGTTTCCCTACCTATTACCATTTTAACAAAGTGGAAATAGGTACTGAAAATGTAAAACCTAATACTTACCTATTCTAAGGCCATAACCCAGAACACAAATAACCTGTACTTAAAACAACATGGCTGCCTTTAATTTTTGTAAAGGCATTCACTAGCCAATCACATAATCCCTTGTCACTAACATGTACAGCAGTACTTTTGCCATATTTTGCAAAACTACTGCGGCCACAGATATCATCAAATTAAAATGCCTGATAACGTTAAAAATAATTACCATACTTACCTGTACCACCCAAAAGGATAATCGACACACCATAATCTATAGTCCAGATAAATTTAATCAAAAATCATTCAGCCGTTTTTTTGCTACTCGCAACACAAAAGTCTATGGAAAATGCATTGGTGGAAAATTGTGTTTTGGTACCCCCCATTTTTCTTTGCATCCCCTTGGGCAGTAGGGCTTCAGTAGATTATACCCAGAGGAAATTGGAAATTAAAATAGCACACTATCGTCATCTCCAAGTCCCGCTAAAGGAACAGCCACATCACACACAAAGCAGTACATGTTTTATGAAAACAATGGGTGACTGATTTATGCTGCTCAACACGAATACTAACATGGCCAGAGATGCGTTTTAGTCTCTACTTTTTACTTACCTTAGCTTCTTAATATTTGCACTTCTTGGACTGAAATCTGGCTATAGCTGCTCTTTCTGTGTGTTTTGTTCTCTACCTGATAAGATCATGTTTAGGTGGGGCCTTCCAGACAGCATGTGTGTTGGTTGCAAAAGACATATTGTGGACTCACCAATGACATACAGGGGCTTGGAAAACCATTAGTTTCTTTCCGGTCACTCCCATTTGCCGACTTCTTATTAAATTTGTTTTGTAAGTCTTGAGCTTGTCCCCGCCATAAAGCATAGTCTTTAGTCGTGTATTTGGTTGGCTGACTTCTATGCTTACTCTTCTCACTTTTATGGAGCTACTTTTTTCTTTTTGTTTAAGCACTCCGTGAGAGTGCAGGTGATTAACAGGTGCCTGTCTCATGTATTTTTATTCCTCCTCGCTCTCTCTGTCCATGTGTTTCTCTCCCACCACCCACACTTTTGTTGCTCTCTCGCCCTTGTGTTTCTGCCCCCCACGCACTTCACATTGCTCTCTTTCACTGTGTGCCTCTGCACCCACTATCCATGCTGCTCTCCTTCACCCATGTTCTCTCAAATTTGTTGCTTCTCCTCACTCGCTGTGTCGCTTTACTGCCGCCCACTCCTACAACTAGCTAATGCATTATTTATTTCAAAAAGCACTTCGAACTCCAACCGCGCTTTGTGCTATTTTTTTTAAATTTACAAATCCATCTCAGTTTACAAAATAAAAAGGCATAACAGTGCCTTCTGTAAGTGCATGTATGTGTGTTAAACGCATGTGTGTGTCTACAAAATGATGCGACAGTCGCATCATTGGATCTTGTTTTTATCCTGGTGCACAGCAGCTGCGCTGCTGTTTAACATGGCAAAAACATTACCGAAGCCAATAGGTCTCATGGGCGACCTCCACTGGCTTTGCTGATGTTCGTTTACTTATGGCGGGCTACATTGAGCAGGAGTTGGCTTGGGCTCTTCAGAAACTTGAAATTTCCTGTGATTCTCTGTTACTGCAGCAGGTACTTGGAAAAATTTAGATGCAGGAATGTGTATGTAAAGTATACAAAAAAAGGGATGGACGGAATGCTTGAAGTCATCTCAGCCACTGGCAATTACTCAGGCTGCATCCCAGTCCATCTCTATTTTGCACACCCTGCCACATCAGTTTGGACCAAGCCATATGCAAATCGGTCTTGAACCTGCTCCAATTGGAACAGTCCAGCCAGAACTGCAATGCTTTGGACCTCCCTAATTGGAATACAAGCAACTCAGTAATACTAAGTGGACAGGTATGCCCAGACGTGTGTCCGGTGAACACTGTGTCCCTGGAACCATGCTATACCTGGCTGATGAGCCCCAAATAGGGCAAACCCGATCCTAATTGAGTGAGGTGAGCCACTTGGTGTCTTTGACAAGAGATTTTCAGTGTTGTTCAATGAAGGCTAGAACTTCATACAAAGGCAGCAAATGATACTGGGAATAAACAGGAGTCCAACGAAGACACTGAGAAGACACAGGATACCACTTGGAAGGGACTGACAGCTAATGAAAGTACTAGCAGACAATGGAAAGAAGAGGGGTGACAATTGAGAAACACAGAGAGTCATTAGGGAACTACTGGCTGTGGAAGAAACTGTGTGGCCTTGCTACAGGATATGGTTTAGCCAAATGGCTAGGTGTCTGCTGGAGCAATGACAGGAGAAGAAACAAGCATTGGTATAGCCAATAAGTCTCACCTTTTGGACATTATAAATGTTTAGGCATGCAGCATATTATCCTGGGTGCTGTGCTGCCAGGTATTGAAGAGCTATACAATCACTACACACTGGGTGTGAAAGAAAGAGTGAATCGCTTTTGTGCATGAAAATGGTGGGGGGTGAGTGTGTGTAAGAAACCGTACAAGGGCTGTACCTTAAAGAATGTGTCAATGTTGATGGTCTCTAAGTAGACAAATAGGTGTAAAACCAGCAAACACACAACCCCTTTGTCCTAAAACCACAACCCAGGCAGCCTCGCGCATCGCCCTTCTACAAAGCGCCTAGATGCAGCCTGGTACAAAAGCCTGCTCAGTTCTATTCTAGGCCCCAGAGGAGGGGAAAAGTAGTGAGGCATCCAATACCAAGCAACGAAGGGCGAGGAGCCTGACACTCCTCTGAATTCACGCACCTTTAAGGAACTAAAACAGCAGAGATGCCTGTGCTCGCACCAAACGTCATAACTCCTAAACCATTCACTTCTGATTTTCATTCTGCTCAAACCATTCACACTAAAAAAAAGCTGATACGTTTTTTAAAAATGCATAGCAGTGGACTCCCAGCGGCATGTTCTACCTTTTAAATACACTGCGCCTTGCTGGATGGTGCAGCCAGGTGGATTTTTAATAAATAATAGCCTGAATCAAATTGAAATCGGGTCACTCGCGGACACGGACAGTGTGTGCAGCACCAGCAGCTGCACTTTATGCAGATAGTTGTGCTTGTTTGAGCGGAGAGAGAGAGGCGAGGAAACGCGCGCCGGGCAGCCTTCCTTCCGACTCTGTCGCCGGCCGGAGCCGTGCCGCCATTTCCTTGGTGTGCGAACTCCCCAGGGGCACTCTCACGGTGGCCGCCTCCGCCGACCGAAGCCCATTGCACTGGGAGGAGAGGTAGGGTGCCTGCCGCGTCGGATCTTCCCACCTCTAACACCATGCACAAGGCCCTTGGCCCCCCGGACCCGCCACGCAGCCAGGTCTGGGGCACCGACACTGACCAGGGCGCTACCCGGCATGGAAAACGGGCCCAACCAGGAACCGCAGCCCGCCCTCCCCCGGGGAAGGGGTGGAGAGAAAGCAGTCGTCCGCTGCAGGTAAGGCTCCTCGCACCGCAAGGTCCCAGGGGCCCCGGGCCAGCCGGAGTGGCCCCCCAGACAAGACCACCGCACGCCGCAGAACCCCTCCACCATGCCAGGCTGCAGCGGCCTGGGCAGCGTCTCCCCAGGCACCACCCTCCCCTTGCTGCCCCCACCCCTGCAAAGTAATGAATCAACCGGAGGAAAGAAATCATAACGGGGAACGGTGCCGCCCAGCCTCCAAGAGGAGAAACCACCCTCCCCCTGCTGCCCCCACCCTAACAAAGAAATACATCCCACAGGAAAAAATGCATTCAAATGTGGGTGAAGGAGCTGCCCGACCCCCGGGGAAGGAGCCCGGGGGAAGCACTCACTCGTAACTTTTGGACTGGAAACACGTGTGCACCCCGCCACTATGGGACCGTCTCCTGTTGTCGCTCTTGTCCATGGTCCGCCATCTTGAGAAACAGGACCATTCTACTGCCCTCCCTTGGTGCTGTGTCTGCTTCCCCCCTCCGACCTCACTTAATGGAACTCTGCTCTCCTTGTTTTTTGGGTCCTGGCCTGAGAAAATCTACTATTTGTATATATATGTATATAGAGATAACTCTAACCACTAGTATATGTAGTAGACCTTTATACTCTCTACCATTCCTAAGTGACTCTTAGAGTTTATCCATTTGTATCTCTTCCTTGAGTGACTTTATAACTTGTACATTTGCACACAAAAAATCTGTTTGTATCTCCACCTTGAGTGACTCTACAACTTGTACATTTGCCATTTTTTTCAGTTTCTAGCTCTTCCTTGTGTGACTTTACAACTTGTACATTTGCAATTTTTTCCGTTTGTATCTTTTACGTAACTCATGTAATCCTAAATCCTTATGTATCGCAACTGGTTCTAATGTAAAGCGCTCTGACACCTTCGGGTAATGTTTGCGCTATATAAAATCGCATTAAATAAATAAATAAATAAATAAAGGAGAGCGCCGATACAGTGTTCATATAGCTGGCACCATGCTTCTCACGTTAATGTGTGTAAGTATACATGGACATGTCATCTCCAGAGTACCTTACTTTTAGCGACTCTGCCTCAAATTAAAAATGCGAAGAAAAATGCTTTGACAAGTTTCAGAATGTTTTTCATCAATACCTGCACCTATGCAGTTTGTAGAATTCGGAGGAGATAGGTTAGTGTGTTATTTCTACTCATTAACTTCTCGACTCGCACAGCAGCTCTTCAACCACGGAAATTTCTAAAAACACAATAGCCATGATCGTATGTGACCTCTTAGCCTGACAGAGCAGTGCTGGGCAGGGTTGCTGGGACGCGCACATTGCTGAGAACTTGAAAACGTACAAATTGTAAACAAAAAGGGTGGAAATAGAGAGTGTGCATGCTTAATCCCAGACCCTGTCTTCCTAAACATGAATCTGATAAAACCCATCTGCAGCTAATTTATTGCTTGTTCTGGGCTGGGGGAATGCGCCACCCTTAATGAAAACACCCCCATAGACCAATATAACTCTTTTATAATGGCAAACCGTCTGTTAAAACCATCAAAGTGTTCCTGAAAAAAAGCACATATGTTGAACTTACAGCTAAGCATTTAAGTGGCTAAACTCAATATGTGGCATCTTATTGTGGGTTGAATATGGAACAAAATATTTTTTTACAGCCTGTACACATCGGATGATATAACAGAAGCAATTTCCGAATGCCGTTAGCTGAACACATTTATTTTTAAATGCACAAAAGTAACAAGCAATACATATTACATAACATCTACTGCTTTTGACAGGAGAGGACAATTTCAGATTCCGAGTTCTCTCCCCTTAAAAACTTAACACAATTGAAGCTTGGAGAAATGCAGTGACTGAGACATGCTATTTATTCAACAACTTAAGTACAGTACCCAAAAATACTAAAACACAGAGACATGCCATGGCTGAGACATGATGTTTTGATGAAAATGTATATACGGTATGAGATTTGCAAATGTATTGTCAGCTGAGTGAATTTCTTACAGTATACAACGTCAGCAGTGCACCTTTGTTTGAAAAGGCACAAAATGTAGAACCGAGGAACATGTTTAAAATGTATGCGGACTCTATAGTTTTACAGGTCCTTTCTGCATTGTCTTTATAGACCACCATCCCATTATATCCAACTTGTCACTATCCCTAGGAGAAGATTGGGCTTTGGCTAAGGTTCCTGAATGGGGTAGTGATAACTCCGACTCTAAGGTTTATCTAGGGGAGGCTAAGGCTTGGGCTGTGAGCTGTTTCTGAGTAGTTTGCGTTTGCTGGTTCTTGTTTTTCCCAAAAACACAACCGCTGTGAATGATGGCCCTGTTCTCTTTGGCTACCAGCTCAGGCCGTGCACTGACAACGTTTATGTGGGGCTGGCGGCACTCATGCAGCAAAACAAACTATGGCATTGCCAGTCAGCTGGAGCAAGCAGCCACATACATGCCTGTCACTCAAATAAAGCTGCGCCTCCTGATGGCCTAGTGTTAGAAATGGGATCTCGAGTTGGCTAAGGCTTACGCCAAAGCCAGGCAGAGACCACCATTCTAGTCAGGGCAAGGGAGTTACAGGCCAAGATAACTCTTGCTCACCCCCTTGGTAGCTTGGCACGAGCAGTCAGGCTTATCCCGGAGGCAATGTGTAAAACGTTTGCGCAACACTCACACACAGCAGCAACACACTAGGCGCACCACAAAAAAGAACTCCACACAAAGTTATATATAAAAATAGCCTTTGTATTACCATAAACACATTAGATCATAGTCACACAGATACACTGTGCCAACTGGCACTGGGCAGTATTTACAGGGGATTATTTACACATGACAGGGCCATGTGGGCCACTGTCAGAATCAGCACTTAGTGGAAATAGTAGATGTAGAACATAGAATAACTGAAGCACAAAATAATAATTGTAGAACACCACCAGTAACCGCTGGTAAAAGGTAGGAACACACTACGCAATACTAATCACCATAGGCAAAGGTCACTTAGGGAAACATAAACTGGCTAGCATAAACTATACGAGGCAAAACAACCTCCTAATCATAAAAACACAGTTAGAGGTACTACAGGCATAAAGGCATTGCACATTACGCATAAATCACATTAGGCAATTATCATCACAAACACAGTAGGCAAGCACCTGAGCAAGAATCCCAGAAGTTACTGACCCCAGGCCAACTGGCCTTCCATGGGGCTCAAATACCCTCTGTCCAAATTGTCAGGGTGAGCTGCACAAAGCAGCAACAGCAAAGGTGCGCATGAGTTCGGGGCCTAAACGTGGCAGCTGCCCATTAATTGCTGGGCAGCTGTGAAATCCAAAGGAAGAGCACGGCCTTCACTATCACTACTAAACTGTGGGCGCTAAGAAATGCCCCCAAGCTGCGGCTACCCGCTTCGGCGGTGCAGCTGTGAAGAAAACAGAGGCAGGGGCCCCTCTTGGCCTTAGGGCAACACCAGGGGGGAGGGCACCGACAATGTGCCCCGACACCCCCCCTTTTCTCTGGTCAAGACAACAGTGCCCCAAGGGAGAAAATGGCACTGGCACTCACATGCCGCCTGAGCCCCTGCTGCAATTGTGGCCAAGAATGAGGTAATGGCGGTGTTGAGTGTGCAATTTGCCTTTCGCACCTCAACTCTGCTAAGATGGCAAGAGTTACAGAAAATGCCCCACTCCTAGCTGGCCCGAAATGGTGCGCGTGAAAGCCGGCCAACACAACTCTCAACCCCGCAGGACACGGCCCGCCCGCAGTGCTCCCCTCCGCAAGTCGGTTACTTGGGGACACGAGGCTGGTGCAGTAGTTCTGTGCTGGCGGCCATAGGGGAAGCTCTCTCTCTCCGCGGCTCTCTCCCGGCCTCGCAGCTCTTCTCCGCCTCCTGAGCTGGTCCCACAGGGCTCTCCCTCACTCTTGGGCATCCTGATGGGAGTCGCCGGCTTCTTCCTCGCTTTACTCTTGTGCATCGGAGCGCGGGGTGGGCTCCCGTCGGCTTCCAGCTCACATGTCTTGTGCGCAGCCAATGGCAGCGCGGCCCTCATGACGAGCCCCCAGCCTCAGGGCCGCCTCAGCCAATGGTAGCACAGCCCTCGCGACGAGACTCCAGGCTCCAGGGCGCGTTAGCCAATGGCGGCACGGCCCTCTCCAGGAAGACCCCGGGCCGGCGGCGGTGATTCCTTCGGGGCCCAGGCTTCAATCACTGTTCTATGGGGTAGGCTTCCGTTGCAACCCAAAGTCCCTGGCGGGTTGGGCACCCGCTAGGGGTATAAGACTATCCGATATGCGGGGTAGGCTCCCGTTTCCTTGCACACAAAGTCCCTGGCGGGGTGGGCACACGCTAGGGATATAGACAGCAGCACGAGGTCCCTGGTGGGGTGGGCACTCGCTAGGGATGTCACAAACGGCAAATCCGCGGGGTGGGCACCCTCGCTGAAATCGGCAGATTGCGGGGTAGGCACCCGCTCGACAAGAGCACGTGCAGTGGGAATCCTACGCCGGAGATCCCCCCTTGGAAATGATCGCAGCTCCATGCTGCAACTCGCATATAGGAGCGCGGCTCATCCAAAGAAAAAAGCACCCCAATTAGCGTTCCGCAGGGAAAATTGAGCGCTTCCCAGGCGCCCAAAGGCAAAGTACAGTAAAGTCTTTTTAGCAGGATGGGGGCAGGGGCTAGGCCAAGGCAGGCCAGCTCACAGGGCCCTCCAGCACGGAGGCAGTCCCTAGTGGCGGTTCCTCCTGGCGCCCAGCAGCAGCAGCAGGCCCCCCTCAAGTCAGGATCAGAGATAACATTTTACATGGGGTCACAGCCCCTTTTCATACACACATTTCCTTTGTCTAAAGCTGTAGGGCAAGGGGCGAACCAGTTACAACTGGTTCTGGAGCACTTTGTTTTGCTCATCCCCTCTCCCTATTCACAGGACAGGCTAGGGACATCAGACGCACCACAGGATGTGGAGCCAGCATTGTGGAGGGAAGGCACAGCCCTATTCAGGTCCCAGGTGCATCTCCTCCCTCCCATCTACATGCAGATCTCCCTATTCACGACCGGGCAGACCCATCCTGACTCCCAGAGCCAGGCACACTAGCCAGGCCCTGTCACTCACAAGCCAGACAGCCAATTCACATTCACTGCACACAGAAATGCCAACTTCTAAAAGTGGCACTTCTCCACTAGACACAATACATCTGCGCACACCATTGCGCAGCATTTATTCCCACGAGTTTGCACATACCAAACTCCCCCCTGCACTCCTCTCACACCAGGAATTACCATGGACACACATATCCCCCATGCATTCCTATGGGAGGGCAGGCCAATCTCACCACATGCACTCAGATTGCGCACGCACTTTACACTGGGACACAGTGTTAAAGTGCGCAGAAGCCAAAAACAACTAACATCAGGTCACATTTAAAAGCAAAACGTTTAGGGGTGAACCTGCCAAAAGGGCCAAGTCCAACACAGAGGAATTTAATTTACTCATTGTGGGTTTTTATTTCATTCTATTTTTATATCGTTTGAGGCTACGCTCTGTGATGTGCCGGATGCTTTTTTGCCTGCAGCTTAGCTCACTTGATGAACCCGAAGTAGGTCACACGTACTATCACTAGTATAGCGTCACATCTTCTTAGACACACTTAATGCCCTTTGGCCAGCTTCGCACTATTAAAAACTGCCCAAAAAGGGACAAGTTACATCTGCTGTCTTTAGAGGTAAACCAGTGTACTATGAACCCCTCACTTCCTTACTCGCGAGATTAGAACTATAAAGCGCCTCACACTTGTGAGTGGCTAGAAATAAACGTAGTGAGCGTTTCTCAGACTGATGAGAAGCTATTCGAGCAAGGTTTTTATGTTCATGTATATTCGCATTAAGGTTACAGGCTGCCAACAATTTTATCGGAGACAGGTCAAGAGAAATTGTAAACACTTGTGATGGCAAATGGTATATGCACTGTACGGTATCAAGCAAATTTAAACAAGCGCATCGGTTTAGTTTTGGGCAGTGCGTCTTGGGGAACATGCCCCCCCCCAACTTGATCATTGTCGGTTGAGCAGCGAAACCAATTACCGGAAGGCACTGCGGGACCAGACCCAACGGAACCTCCCATGACGAAGCTCGTACATCAAGGGCGGCGTCATTCACCTTGTTGCGGAAGATGATGGATCGTCCGGGCCTGCACGATGTTTATATTCACGGGTAGACATATTGAAAGAGCCCCGGAGTGATGCACAACTCTGCAGCGAACAGCTTCATTGAGAGCAGACATTATTTGCACTGAGAGGGGTTCCATGCTGCGGTACGTGAACGGCTCTTTACAGGGCGGGCACAGACTGCAATTTGCACAGTAAGTGGTTACCGAATGAAACAAGGCGACTCGCCAAATTAAACAAGCGGGACCCAGGCGTCCTGCGCTCACAATGACAAAGAAAGAGAGCATCCCAGCTAATAAAGGAGACCGTGAAACGCCGCAAGTATGAGATCCGATCCCGGTGGGCGGGGCCAAAAGTGGATAGGGGGGTAACAAGGAGGGACTAAGAAGCCTCCTTTTCAATCGTGAGCCAGCGTTTAGCATGGAGGATGACGCCAGCGAATTAAAAAGATGGGCGGAGCTTCAAGTCCGCCTCTGAAAGCTTCGGAATCCGTATTGATTCCAAGAAGCTCTCGCATGGCGAGAGCAACGCATGCGCGCTGCTAACACCAGGTGAGAACTAAAAAGTACACCGCACAAGAAGCTAGCCATATGTCCAGGACCACCTCAGTTGTGCTCCAGTAACACTGGACACTGACATAATGTGGGAGAAGCAATTGGTGGAAGAAATCCAGTCCAAATAAGGACCTCAATAACAAAACTAAAGTGCTGCTGAGCCTCCCCTACTGTAGTCACACCGCCTGGTGGGATTGATTATTCCTGCACAAACTCATCAACTATTTGCAATCGCAGGAAGGATCTGTCCTGTACCATAGCTCTCACCTGCCTGTTCCCACCGGATGTTGAGCAGTAGAACCAACTCTAGCCTTACTTGGTTGTGCTGGCACCTAGAAACACATGGGTACTCCCTAAAATCACACGAGTGAAAGGCCCAGCACCTCTACCAAACACTGAAGAGAGACTTCTAGCTCCCCTTAGGTAAGCCATTTACTTTGATTCTGGAGTCATGAATACACCCTAAAAGCAGCCCCAAACCTGTAAGGGGCAACGAGTAACAGAATTTACTACCTCGGCCACTGAATCTCTAGCTGTCAAGTGAGTTTCCCACACAGACCTTATTCAACTAGAGCGAGCACTAAGCCTTCTAAGGGGTTTGCCTAATAAACATACTGAATGGTCTGGAGGTAGGTCAAGAGACAGGGTCTAATTGTGCTGC
This sequence comes from Lissotriton vulgaris, assembly GCF_964263255.1. Lineage (NCBI taxonomy): Eukaryota > Metazoa > Chordata > Amphibia > Caudata > Salamandridae > Lissotriton > Lissotriton vulgaris. The sequence goes on along the minus strand of NC_141698.1, from coordinate 270,918,046 downwards.
TGGCTGGTGTTCCTGCAGCCAAGGTCCTACTGCCCTTATTCCATGACTCCCTTCATATTTAATTTTTTTAAGAAGGTCATAGGCGTAGACTAAACAAATGCGATGGGAGAGGGAGCAAAGGTGGAGCAGGTGGGAGTCCATGTAAACACCTCTGACTGAAGCAATGGGAGAGGTTGGGAGCAATAGAGGAGCTGGGTGGAGGCTAAGCAAAACAAAAAAGCTAAGTGGAACAGGATGGTGGAGGAAGCAATGGACGAGCTTAATGGGGAAGTACCATGAAAGGCATGGGGGATGTGAGGGGAAGCAGCACATGTGGAGAGATCAAGAAAACAGAAGCACTCCCAAGGAGTAATGAAAGAAAAAGAAAAAAGTAATTATCTGATGTAGAGCCATGGAAGGATACGAGTCACCCAATCAAAAATTAATTGAAAAGGAAGCAGCCGAATAAGTCCGACAAGAAAGGCAACCAATTGTAAGCCGTGGGCTGTTTCAAAGCCCACTATACGAATTGGTACAGTACACAGTAGGTCTTCAACAACAGACAACCAAAGCTGTCTGTGGATGAGATGTAAAGAAATAAAAATAATACTATGAAAGTCCCAATTGGGAACATGCACCTACAATACTGCAAAGGTAGGTAGGTTTGTACAAACACTGCTGGGAAAACAAAACAAGTATTTGCAATGCAATAGGTCTCGCATTTACGAGAGTTTAAGCTATCGTGATTTACAATGGCATTCGGTCAAACTCTTGTAAATGACAGACCAATTTAACTTCAAAGAAGCGGCCGCCATTGTCTGGGGTTGCTTGAAAGCGAAAGCGCGCATTACGAGGTAAGCACGTTGTGTCTGCAGTAGAAGAAACCCATTAAAGAAAAGAGTGCTTACAGACTGAGTAAGACATCCCGTGTCACAACAGAAGTAAAAGGGCCAATTGCAAAGGGAGGTTACAAATGCAGACAAGGCTGTACCAAGGAGGGACTAACAAACACAATAACAACTCGCAAGACAACGTTTACAAAGGACAAGCGCACCAGCAAATAACAAATATGGCGGAGATTGGGCGGGGCTTCAAAGCCATATTCCAATACTGCATGCCTCGCATCAGCGCATGCGCTGCCCAGACTCGACCTAAAAAGAGATAGAGGGAATGCTTGAATTACTATGAGCCACTGGCAATTGCTGTGGCTCCATTCCAGTCCACCCATTTTTGCTGATTGTGCTTTTCTAGGCAAAGACCAGGTATATGGAAGGTATATGGAAATCAGGCTTAATCCTCCTCCAATAGGAACAGTCCAACCTGAACTGTTGGATCACTTCTCTCTGAAGGTAAACTCAAGCAACCTCAAAGTCGTTTTGGAGTTTGTGTGCCTCCTTATAGAAGGTGACCTTTGGGTCCTAGACACAGTAACCATGGGGCTCACATTTGGGCTTATCCGTCACACTTGCAGCATCTCACAGAGAAAAACAGAAAAATTATGGCCTTCATTTTAGCAATACTTTAGGAATTAATAAATAAACCGAATGACGCACATTTCTTTATCTCCGTAATATTAACCAGAAGTTCACAGCGTTTACAAAATCAAAATTGTAATTGTGTAGCGCTTACGACCTCTGAAGAGGCACTGAAGCACTTTCTCCAACAAGTAGCAGGCTACTCCGAATCCAAGATTAGTAATTGGTATGTTAGTACAATTATTATTACATTTTGGTTATTATTTCTTATGCATTAGTTGATTTTGGAATGTGCTCGTGATTTCTTGAATGTTAGGTAGAGTTTGGGATAGAGAAGTAAAATGAATTGTACACAAATACAACCATACCTCACTGTCGGTTATCACCAGCACACAGCTGCATTACACACAACGTGACATATCTTGGTCCCTGCAAAGTTATCTAAAACAAACAACGTGACATATCTGGGTCCCAGCAAAGTTATCTAAATATGAACATCTTCAGTATTACCTATCCCGCATGCAAATCTGCTTAGTTCTTCTGGTATTTACGAGCCATTTTAGTTGTAGACCCAGCTAAGGTGTCAGGACACTGCATAGCATGAAACGGAACAATGGACGCAACAGTATAATTTACAGATGCAACCATACATTGTGAAAATTAGTCTAGTATGAATAGAATTAAAGACAAAAAAAGATTGTGGTCAACGCAGAAATGGCTTACCATCTAGCGCTTTGATCTATAAGTAGATTCATCCTTGCGTTCAATGTGACCTTACATTTTGTGCTGAGGTACTTTAGGCCATGCGTGACTTCGGGCCCCTGCCGGTGGCTTACCCTGTAGAGCTGAAGAGCTACGAATTCAATCATTCATTCCTTCATGCGTTCAGTGTTTTACCTTATATTAAGTTCTGAGGTTCTTCAGGCCCCGTTTGACTTTGGATTGGAATCATCCCAGTTCCCTAGCTTACCCCGAGCTGTGAGCTATAGTTTTTTTCATTTGTGTATTCAGTACCACCTTACTGTTAACGCTGGAGTTCCGGGGACCCTCTGTGGCTGCTCGGTGTCGCCGTTCGTGCCAGACGTCCTGCGGAGAGTGTCAGGAGTGCTGCGGAGAGTGTCGGGTGTCTCACTGAAAATATCAGACGGCCAGGGGGACTCGCACGCGACAAGGTCCTCTAGCCGCGCGGATGCAGAGGGGCTGCTGCTCACAGAAATCTCGCGAGAGGTGTACAGCCACTGCCAGCTCATTGTCGAGGCCCGGTGCCGGGGTCTTAGGGGGTGAAAGAAATGGCGCCCACGTTTGTCGCTTTAAAAAGGGCAAGGCAAGCCCACTGTTGCTCCAGTGTTCCCCAGAGGACGCCAACACTAACCCAAACTTACGGCGGGTCCACTTAAACCACAAAACTCCACGAGTCACTTAGGCAACAGGGGATGATCCTAGACACCAACACGACTAACAGGTTCACCGTGTTTATTCCAGTTCCCACCAGGAGATGAAAGGACCAGAAGATAAGCCTAAATGACAGCTCGTATTGAGTGCCGACCAGTGCAGTCCATGGTTTTTTAAAGGTGTTAGCTTTACATCCTTCCTCCGAGTGGTTAAAATTCGACCGTTGAACTGAGTAGTAAGAAGGTGGGGTTTACCAACATTTGGTTCAAAAAGGTCCTTAGACTGAACTTCGGGCACATTTTGGCTGCGGCCAAATATTTTTGTATTGCCTTCTTTACAACTGAAGGGGTGATGTCTATGCCAAGCAAATGCACATTAGGACTTTGCAAACTGACAGTAGTTCACAAATTAGAATTTTACAATTTAACATACACGCTCATTGGTATTTTCTGGATGTAATGTAAAAATAAGGTAAGTAAAAGAATCGTTTATAAAAAATGTTATCATCACTTCTAACTGGTCTGTTTATGAGTTACAACTTTAGTTCTAAATGCCTGGCAATAAATACTATAATTAATTGGTACTATCTCTATATATGAATATTAATAAACAATTGTTTGTTGCAGACATTATCAACACTATTTTACTGGTAAAGACATATAGGGAGAAGCAGACTCTGCACAGATCTGAAAGAGTTAAGACTGGGCCAGTTTAGGCAAAGATCCTCTGAAAAGGCTTCGCCAGAAACCTGATAGCACATATTCAAGCCCTGGTTCACGCAGGTCAGAGTGGCTTTACAAGGCGCCAACACAATGCCACTCAGCTAGTTCTTTTGCTGATTGACTTTCAGAAAGTTCTCGACTCACTGAGCTGCGGGACTATTTATTCACAGTACTAGAAGGGACGGGACTGAGATCAAGATTCCAAGCATGTAAGTGGCTGCTATATACTGTACGTGTTAATAATGCCTCATTCTTATTCCTTTTCCCACTGAACAGAGTACTGGATAGGGGTGTCCTCTCCATTTTTACTGTTGCAATAGAACCCCTGATCCAAGTCTTGTAACTAGACGGTGCATACACAGCTTTCCAATAGACTGAAATGGAGAAGCATGACTCCCTCAATGGGGGAGACATGCTTCTATACCCGCCAACCTTTGCCCTTAGTTGTATACATAATGTTCCTCCTAGATCGGGTTGAGGAGCTGTCTGCTCTCTGTGCTAACTGGGCCAAATCAACACTTTCCCAAGTCTAAATATCCACACCTCCCAACTGAGTGAGAAGGTTTTAGATACTTATGTATGCTCATCGTCAGATTAGCAGCACACAGCTGGTCAGGAGACATTAGTCACTTGATTGACTTAATTCATACGGACTTTTACCACTGATCCAGATCATCTCTCTGTTGAGACAGGTGGTGATCACAAAGACGGTCTTCCATCCATACGGATATTGGCACTTCAAAACCACTCCTAACGTATTCAACTGGCCCCTTTTCTTCCCCTTAACATCCTAATATGAGGTTTCTTGTGGCAGGGCGGCACTCCACAGATATCTGTGGCTAAATGCTACATGTCCAGCTAAGATGAAGGACTCAGCCTATGAGACATAATCTTTCACTATCACTCCTCCCATCTCCTTATACCTAATGAATGGCTCTCCAGCCCAAGAACAGACCAAGCATATCAGGCTGAAAGATGGAGGCTTGCATAATGCTCTCCCCTAAACTACCTAGAGAGGTGTTAACTCCCACTGGCCATGACACTTGTCCTTGACCTTTGGAAAGATGTACTACAGGCAATCTGATAGGGTGGCAAAGTGAGAGGCAAGATGCCTGTCAGATGAGAACCATGATGAGAGAGGTAGCTTCCTTGAAATACTTCACCACAGGAGGCCAGCTAGGTATATCATTCAATAAAGATGTAATTGTCCAATATCAGCTCCGCTCATTTGCAGATCTCCAATGAAAATTTGCTCTTCTTAAATCCATATTCTTTTAGCACCCCAAGTAGCATCATGCTATGTTCACTTATCTCTAAAGGGGCACTAATATTCCATAAATTAACTAATTAAAGGCTAAGATCAATATGAGAAACCTGTAAAACAAAAATATCTCGCATATCTGCAACCCCCTGTTTTTTAAATGCTCACACCCATTTACCTGTCTCCAAAAGGCCTGGGATATAGGAATGCTAACAGACAAAGGTCAAATTTGGAGAGAAAATATGCTTGGGTACCCAATTAAAAGTGGCCCCCATTAGTGAATTGATAGAGCAGTGTTTCTGTGAAATGAAACCTGCTCGAATTGAACCCTCAATAACATTTACTAACAGTGCGCAGTGAAAGGGGACGTGGCTTGGCCGGCTGCAAGATGGCCTCTCTCTGAGTGGGCTCTGCTGGCCGAGCCTTCCATCCGCCATAATCCTGCGGACATCGGTGGAGCTGTCTTCCTGCTCCACGCTATCCCGACTCCTCTTACCTTGGGGCGCCCATTGATCCTCCCCCGGGCCCCCCGCAACTGCTGCCACATCGAGATCTGCCGGCGGGACTGGACGCCGCGACTGGGCCCTCCTGCTGGCATGCGGCCGGCACCCGGGCTGAGCTGCTGTGGCGCTACCAACTCGCTGCCTCACCAGAGCTGAATCTCATGGACCGGATCACCTCAACGGAGCCGGCTTGCCGCCTCACCTCTTCTGACCCGGTGAGTCGCGTCTATGGGGGGGCTACTCACTGCGGGGTAGGGGGTACGCAAGTCGTACCGTTGGGCCAGGGCCTTTCTCCTACTTGGGCGTCTGCTGTCGCCATCCGTGCCCACTTTTCACAGTCGCTTCCCTGTGGCCCCGTGGCGCGGGCGGCGTGCTTCCCGTGACTCCCTGCTGCCTTGGCCCCCGCACTTCTGCCTCTTCACTTCGGAGCACCGGCCCGCTACACAGGCACCTCCTCTCCCTGTAGGCCCGGGACTTGATTTACGGCCTCCACCGCCTTTTACCAAGTACAGCAGCGCTTCCGAACACTCGTCAGCTCCCTTCATGGCAGGAGGCCTTTCTGCTATTTCAGGGCCCTGTATACAGGTCAGCCACCCTCTGCTTTCCGCCTTACTCTGCCCTGCACAGCCTCCATTGCCAGGGACTGCTACATTTGCCGGTCGTGGCTGCTAGACTGCACGCCTCATTTGAACCAGCCTCACTTATCTCCGACATCGCCCAGGCTTCCCCCGCTCGCCTGGGGCACTGGGCTTGCCGAGGTTCTCTCCTGGTGACCCTGATCAGTTGGCTGGCCCTACACCTTCATCTCTTTCCCTCCGGGAGCCCCCCACTGACTCAACTTGTGCCGCCGCCCTTAACCTTCTCATCGCTTGGGGGCCTCGGCTTCCACGACTGTGCCAGACCATGGAGAAAGCAGGCCTGACCCAAGTTGAGGCGCGAGTTTCGGACGCTGAGGACGCCGCGACACAGGACCATCTCAAGCTCCTACAACTGGACAAGGTTCTCGAACTCATTAAGAACAAGAACGAGGATTTGGAGGCGCGCTCACATAGGAGCAACCTTTGCATCATGAGCATGCCCGAATCCTCCAACATCACTAAAACGGAGGACTTTGTGGAGCAACTTCTTCGTGATCTCTTTGGGGACATTCTCTCTGCTGTTTTCATTGTCGAGCGTGACCACCGCTCTCTTGGCCCCCGCCCTGCACCCGGACTGCCTGCTCGCCCCATCATCGCCAAGCAGTTGAACTTCAGGGACCAAGACGCCGTTCTTCGCGCAGCCAGGGAGAAGGTGGAACTCCGCAATCAAGGGAACTCTCTGGCTTTCTTCCTCGATTACACAATGGCAGTGCAGGCTGCCCATCGCAAATTCCTGCCAGCCAAGCGAATACTCCAAAAACATGACATCTTCTACTCCCTGGCTTATCCCGCTAAGCTGCGCGTCAGGCAGGGCTCCAAAATGCAGATCTTCACGGAGCCGCAGGCTGCATTGGCTTATGCGAAGAAACTTGACCGGGCACATCGTTCCTCCCCATCCAGCTCCCGTACCGGCGCTAACGGCGACTTGAATGATAACGATTGACTTTTGCCTTAGTTATTGTATTTTTGCATGCTGTACCCTCTTATGTAACACTCCCTTCCATGGATGGGCTCCATCCTGCTCCAGCCACTGCATGTGTCTCCTCTCTCCATTGCTGAGATCCCGCTTGCTGTTCAGTGGGCCATAGGGCTCGCCCATAGTCGCGGGGATCCTCATGGTCCATGCTGGTTTGACCTTCTCCGTCTCACCCCTCTCTCATGACCTCCTGCCAGCTTTCTCCTCAGGCCTACTGCCGCATCATCTTATTTTATACAATGGGCCCCTGCTTACCAGGCACCTCAACCCCTCACCCTCACTTACCCTCAACCCCTCACCCTCACCCTCACTCACCCTCAACCCCTCACCCCCTCACCCTCAACCCCTCACCCTCACTCACCCTCCCTCACTCACCCTCACTCACCCTCAACCCCTCACTCACCCTCACCCACCCTCACCCTCAACCCCTCACCCTCACTCAGCGCAACCACAGCATCTTCACTAAATATATTTAATACACTTTAAGCTATTGGCAATATAAAATAAAATCCATTTTATTTACGTATTAATTATTGTTTTTTAAAGCCATTGATTTTTTTTATATCAATACATATAAGTCACATATAAGTCCCGTTAATACAAAACATGTTGCTTTACAAATGCTAGAGGTGTCACATTTAGAAAAATTATAACTATTGGCTTTGTAAAGAAGAAAGCTATTAATTTAGCTATTTAGAAAAAACAACACATAAATAAAAAACAAAAAAATAATTAACACCTATAGCTCAAACTTTCCTACTGCGAGACCTATTGCATTTCCAATGCTTGTTTGATTTATGTATTCAGTGCCACCTTACTGTTAACGCTGGAGTTGCTGGGACCCTCTGTGGCTGCTCTGTGTCACCGTTCGTGACAGACGTCCTGCGGAGAGTGTCAGGAGTGCTGAGGCGAGTGTCGGGTGTCTCACTGAAAATATCAGACGGCCAGGGGGACTCGCACGCGACAAGGTCCTCTAGCCGCGCGGATGCAGAGGGGCTGCTGCTCACAGAAATCTCGCGAGAGGTGTGCAGCCACTGCCAGCTCATTGTCGAGGCCCGGTGCCGGGGTCTTAGGGGTGAAAGAAATGGCGCCCACGTTTGTCGCTTTAAAAAGGGCAAGGCAAGCCCACTGTTGCTCCAGTGTTCCCCAGAGGACGCCAACACTAACCCAAACTTACGGCGGGTCCACTTAAACCACAAAACTCCACGAGTCACTTAGGCAACAGGGGATGATCCTAGACACCAACACGACTAACAGGTTCACCGTGTTTATTCCAGTTCCCACCAGGAGATGAAAGGACCAGAAGATAAGCCTAAATGACAGCTCGTATTGAGTGCCGACCAGTGCAGTCCATGGTTTTTTAAAGGTGTTAGCTTTACATCCTTCCTCCGAGTGGTTAAAATTCGACCGTTGAACTGAGTAGTAAGAAGGTGGGGTTTACCAACATTTGGTTCAAAAAGGTCCTTAGACTGAACTTCGGGCACATTTTGGCTGCGGCCAAATATTTTTGTATTGCCTTCTTTACAACTGAAGGGGTGATGTCTATGCCAAGCAAATGCACATTAGGACTTTGCAAACTGACAGTAGTTCACAAATTAGAATTTTACAATTTAACATACACGCTCATTGGTAATTTCTGGATGTAATGTAAAAATAAGGTAAGTAAAAGAATCGTTTATAAAAAATGTTATCATTACTTCTAACTGGTCTGTTTATGAGTTACAACTTTAGTTCTAAATGCCTGGCAATACTATAATTAATTGGTACTATCTCTATATATGAATATTAATAAACAATTGTTTGTTGCAGACATTATCAACACTATTTTACTGGTAAAGACATATAGGGAGAAGCAGACTCTGCACAGATCTGGAAGAGTTAAGACTGGGCCAGTTTAGGCAAAGATCCTCTGAAAAGGCTTCGCCAGAAACCTGATAGCACATATTCAAGCCCTGGTTCACGCAGGTCAGAGTGGCTTTACAAGGTGCCAACACAATGCCACTCAGCTAGTTCTTTTGCTGATTGACTTTCAGAAAGTTCTCGACTCACGGAGCTGTGGGACTATTTATTCACAGTACTAGAAGGGACGGGACTGAGATCAAGATTCCAAGCATGTAAGTGGCTGCTATATACTGTACGTGTTAATAATGCCTCATTCTTATTCCTTTTCCCACTGAACAGAGTACTGGATAGGGGTGTCCTCTCCATTTTTACTGTTGCAATAGAACCCCTGATCCAAGTCTTGTAACTAGACGGTGCATACACAGCTTTCCAATAGACTGAAATGGAGAAGCATGACTCCCTCAATGGGGGAGACATGCTTCTATACCCGCCAACCTTTGCCCTTAGTTGTATACATAATGTTCCTCCTAGATCGGGTTGAGGAGCTGTCTGCTCTCTGTGCTAACTGGGCCAAATCAACACTTTCCCAAGTCTAAATATCCACACCTCCCAACTGAGTGAGAAGGTTTTAGATACTTATGTATGCTCATCGTCAGATTAGCAGCACACAGCTGGTCAGGAGACATTAGTCACTTGATTGACTTAATTCATAGGGACTTTTACCACTGATCCAGATCATCTCTCTGTTGAGACAGGTGGTGATCACAAAGACGGTCTTCCATCCATACGGATATTGGCACTTCAAAACCACTCCTATCGTATTCAACTGGCCCCTTTTCTTCCCCTTAACATCCTAATATGAGGTTTCTTGTGGCAGGGCGGCACTCCACAGATATCTGTGGCTAAATGCTACATGTCCAGCTAAGATGAAGGACTCAGCCTATGAGACATAATCTTTCACTATCACTCCTCCCATCTCCTTATACCTAATGAATGGCTCTCCAGCCCAAGAACAGACCAAGCATATCAGGCTGAAAGATGGAGGCTTGCATAATGCTCTCCCCTAAACTACCTAGAGAGGTGTTAACTCCCACTGGCCATGACACTTGTCCTTGACCTTTGGAAAGATGTACTACAGGCAATCTGATAGGGTGGCAAAGTGAGAGGCAAGATGCCTGTCAGATGAGAACCATGATGAGAGAGGTAGCTTCCTTGAAATACTTCACCACAGGAGGCCAGCTAGGTATATCATTCAATAAAGATGTAATTGTCCAATATCAGCTCCGCTCATTTGCAGATCTCCAATGAAAATTTGCTCTTCTTAAATCCATATTCTTTTAGCACCCCAAGTAGCATCATGCTATGTTCACTTATCTCTAAAGGGGCACTAATATTCCATAAATTAACTAATTAAAGGCTAAGATCAATATGAGAAACCTGTAAAACAAAAATATCTCGCATATCTGCAACCCCCTGTTTTTTAAATGCTCACACCCATTTACCTGTCTCCAAAAGGCCTGGGATATAGGAATGCTAACAGACAAAGGTCAAATTTGGAGAGAAAATATGCTTGGGTACCCAATTAAAAGTGGCCCCCATTAGTGAATTGATAGAGCAGTGTTTCTGTGAAATGAAACCTGCTCGAATTGAACCCTCAATAACATTTACTAACAGTGCGCAGTGAAAGGGGACGTGGCTTGGCCGGCTGCAAGATGGCCTCTCTCTGAGTGGGCTCTGCTGGCCGAGCCTTCCATCCGCCATAATCCTGCGGACATCGGTGGAGCTGTCTTCCTGCTCCACGCTATCCCGACTCCTCTTACCTTGGGGCGCCCATTGATCCTCCCCCGGGCCCCCCGCAACTGCTGCCACATCGAGATCTGCCGGCGGGACTGGACGCCGCGACTGGGCCCTCCTGCTGGCATGCGGCCGGCACCCGGGCTGAGCTGCTGTGGCGCTACCAACTCGCTGCCTCACCAGAGCTGAATCTCATGGACCGGATCACCTCAACGGAGCCGGCTTGCCGCCTCACCTCTTCTGACCCGGTGAGTCGCGTCTATGGGGGGGCTACTCACTGCGGGGTAGGGGGTACGCAAGTCGTACCGTTGGGCCAGGGCCTTTCTCCTACTTGGGCGTCTGCTGTCGCCATCCGTGCCCACTTTTCACAGTCGCTTCCCTGTGGCCCCGTGGCGTGGGCGGCGTGCTTCCCGTGACTCCCTGCTGCCTTGGCCCCCGCACTTCTGCCTCTTCACTTCGGAGCACCGGCCCGCTACACAGGCACCTCCTCTCCCTGTAGGCCCGGGACTTGATTTACGGCCTCCACCGCCTTTTACCAAGTACAGCAGCGCTTCAGAACACTCGTCAGCTCCCTTCATGGCAGGAGGCCTTTCTGCTATTTCAGGGCCCTGTATACAGGTCAGCCACCCTCTGCTTTCCGCCTTACTCTGCCCTGCACAGCCTCCATTGCCAGGGACTGCTACATTTGCCGGTCGTGGCTGCTAGACTGCACGCCTCATTTGAACCAGCCTCACTTATCTCCGACATCGCCCAGGCTTCCCCCGCTCGCCTGGGGCACTGGGCTTGCCGAGGTTCTCTCCTGGTGACCCTGATCAGTTGGCTGGCCCTACACCTTCATCTCTTTCCCTCCGGGAGCCCCCCACTGACTCAACTTGTGCCGCCGCCCTTAACCTTCTCATCGCTTGGGGGCCTCGGCTTCCACGACTGTGCCAGACCATGGAGAAAGCAGGCCTGACCCAAGTTGAGGCGCGAGTTTCGGACGCTGAGGACGCCGCGACACAGGACCATCTCAAGCTCCTACAACTGGACAAGGTTCTCGAACTCATTAAGAACAAGAACGAGGATTTGGAGGCGCGCTCACATAGGAGCAACCTTTGCATCATGAGCATGCCCGAATCCTCCAACATCACTAAAACGGAGGACTTTGTGGAGCAACTTCTTCGTGATCTCTTTGGGGACATTCTCTCTGCTGTTTTCATTGTCGAGCGTGACCACCGCTCTCTTGGCCCCCGCCCTGCACCCGGACTGCCTGCTCGCCCCATCATCGCCAAGCAGTTGAACTTCAGGGACCAAGACGCCGTTCTTCGCGCAGCCAGGGAGAAGGTGGAACTCCGCAATCAAGGGAACTCTCTGGCTTTCTTCCTCGATTACACAATGGCAGTGCAGGCTGCCCATCGCAAATTCCTGCCAGCCAAGCGAATACTCCAAAAACATGACATCTTCTACTCCCTGGCTTATCCCGCTAAGCTGCGCGTCAGGCAGGGCTCCAAAATGCAGATCTTCACGGAGCCGCAGGCTGCATTGGCTTATGCGAAGAAACTTGACCGGGCACATCGTTCCTCCCCATCCAGCTCCCGTACCGGCGCTAACGGCGACTTGAATGATAACGATTGACTTTTGCCTTAGTTATTGTATTTTTGCATGCTGTACCCTCTTATGTAACACTCCCTTCCATGGATGGGCTCCATCCTGCTCCAGCCACTGCATGTGTCTCCTCTCTCCATTGCTGAGATCCCGCTTGCTGTTCAGTGGGCCATAGGGCTCGCCCATAGTCGCGGGGATCCTCATGGTCCATGCTGGTTTGACCTTCTCCGTCTCACTCCTCTCTCATGACCTCCTGCCAGCTTTCTCCTCAGGCCTACTGCCGCATCATCTTATTTTATACAATGGGCCCCTGCTTACCAGGCACCTCAACTGCTCACCTCTACTCAACATTTTTGTCCGCAATATACGTGGCTCGGCCACCCTGTCTCAATCCCAGGGGAGTAGGCCGGGCATAGCCATGCCTCCTCTGGATGATTCCCTTTTTTCTCTCTGAGTTTCCCCTTCCAAGTTGTGGTTCACTCGCATGGTGGGGTTGGTTCCTTAGCCTAATTGGGGGGGTTGGTGTGGCTGATGGGCGGTCGGGTTCCCTGGGATTGTTGCCTCCTGCCAAGGCTGTGTTGGTGGTTTTGTTATTTGTCTTTTTTTGTTGTTCTACATCCACCACACTGCGTTTAGCACTGCAATTCTCTTCTTTTTTGCACATGGTCCCCATTGCATGTCTGCCCTATCTCGTTATTTATTTCCCTGGCATAGCGCAATGACAGCCACTACTCTCTGGACCTGGAATGTCCGCGGTCTTAATGACCACCGCAAAGCTCGTTTGGTCCATGCCCACCTTATCCGGCATAAGGTCAACATTTCTTTCCCCCAGGAGCCCATCTGCTGCCCGCTACCTCTCACAGGCTTCTCTCTAGGCATTGGGGCGAAACTCATTCCTCTTTTTATTCAAACTACTTTCGCGGAGTGTCCGTCCTACTGTGCAGAGGGCTTCCCAGGCACACTTCTCAGGTAATTATAGACCCAGGGGGGTGTTTTGTAATCCTGCGCGGCACCGTCTTGGCTCAAGCACTGATCCTTTGCTGTGCTTCATGGTCGTAATTCTGATGACCCTGACTCTTTTGCGCAGGTTTGGCAGCACATTTCCTCACTTGGTCTGGCCGCGCTCCTCGCGGGGGGCCATTTTAACATAACACTATCAGCCACTCTGGACCGTTCTGGGCCACACACTTCCCACCCGAGCGCAACTTCTCTTATGCACTCCATACTCACCGATAACTCACTGTTCCATGCTTGGCGGCACACCCGCCCTGAGGTGCGCGAGGGCACTTGTGTGACTGGTTCCCGTGGATGCTGGTCCTGTCTGGACCTTTGGATTACCACTCCGGATGCCTTTGCATGGCTCACCTCTGTGGAGCATGTGGCGCGCACTCTCTCCGACCACGCTCCAGTTCGTCTCTGTTTGCAACTCACAGACTAACTGCGGAGCATGTTCTCCTGGCAGCTAGCCCCCCCCACAGCACTCCTTGGACTCGTTTTTTTGCGATGAGATTCAAACCTCAATCACGAATTACTTCGACCTTAATGTGGGTTCTGTCGATTCCCCCTCCACGCTTTGGGAGGGTTTTAAGGCGGTAATCCAAGGTGAATGCATCTCTAAGCAATCCGGTATGTTACGCTCCATCTGCGGCACCCTAGATAGGCTGGAGGCGGAGATTAAGTCTTTGGACTCCTCACACTCTCTGGACCCTAACCCTGACATTCTGGCGCAGTTCCGTGGCAAACTCACTGATTTCGCTGATGAGGCCAACAGGTAGCTCTCTTTTTTGGGTAGGGAGGCAAGGGCGAGCCGCTTCGGTGAGGGAGATGGCCCTGGTAAAACTTTGGCCAACCTCTTACGACAGCCCCACGTCGCCTCCTATATTAATGCGCTCCAGGACGGAGGCCCAGACAGAACCACATCTCACGAAGAGATAAGGGCTCGGGGGGGTCTTTCTGGCATTCAGGTCAACTGAGGTAAGTCCGTTCTCTTTCCCCTCACGGATGCTACGTTCCTTTAACTCCGGATTACCCTTTTGTATGGGCGTCGGGACCGACTAGATATTTCGGCATTTGCCTCAGTAGGGACGTGGACGACCTCTAGAGAGCTAACTTCGGCCACGCTGTGGACTGGCTTGAGTCTAAGATCCAACTCTGGTGACTGCTGCCCCTGTCTCTGGAGTGCCGTATAGCCCCCAAGATGGTGATGCTCCCGAAGTTTTTGTATTTATTCATTAATGTCCCCATCCCCCTCACAGCACACTTTTTCCGCAGACTATGCTCACTTATAATCACCCTTGTCTGGGCCCGTCGGCAGCCTAGAATCGCATATAATATACTCACTCGTCCTGTGTCGCGAGGTGGCCTGAGAGCCCCGGATTTTAAATTATGCGCCCTCAGCGCACAAGCCAGCTTTCTCCACTTCTGGCTCCACCCGACACCTTTCCAACCGCATGTCGCAGTAGAGGCTGACCTTGCTGCCCCCTTCCCACTCCTGAACGTTCTCTTCGTCCCGGGAAGCACCCGCGAGGCAAGATCGACATGGTTGAGACTTTGAGATGGGCCTGGAACGGGCTCCAAAGATATTCCGGCTCTAGCATGCTCTCCGCAAATGCTGTGCCCATTGCACATAACCTGACATTCCCCCCTCTACAGACGGCCAGAATGGTCAAACATGCAACCCATTTGGGGCTCTCCACGTTATCAGACCTCTACCCCAGTAACACTTTCTTTACTCTCCCTGCCGAGTCCGGCCCCATGGATACTCTTCTTTATTATCAACTCAGGGCTCTCTGTAAGGAGCTCCACCCCACGTTTCCTCAGCCCCCCTCGATAGCAGCCCTCAATTTTCTTTGCACATCCCCCTCTCCCTACAAGTTGGTCACTAGGATCTATGCCCCTGCGCTTGATGACTCCCCCATTTCTACTGATCGAGCGCGTGCAGCGTGGAGTGAAGATCTGGGCGCCGACCTCTCTTGGGAGTTCTGGCTCTACTGCTGCAATCAGACCAAAAGCTTATCCCCAAATTACCGCCTGAGCCTCATTCATTTTAAATATTTGCATAGACTGTACCGCTCTCCTGCTCAGCTGCACAAAATGGGCCTCATCCCCAGTAACAGATTTCTGGGATGCTCCGCTCCCGTGCCAGAATTCTCCCACTTAGCCTGGCTGTGCCTCAAAGTCTCTGCTTACGGGAGTGAGGTATGCGCTGTTATTATCGAGATCACCCCAACGCAGGTTCAGCCGGATTCTTTGCGTTGCCTTCTAGGCTTCGTGAAATTCTGCCCTGACGCTACACGTCTGCTGACTGCGATGCTTCTCGTTCTTGCACAGCGCAGGTTTTCCATGTGTTGGGGTCGATGGTCTGTGCCCAGGGTTAGTGCATGGCTCAAAGACGCCTCACGTTGTCAAATACTTCTGTCCGAGTTCTGGGACCTTATGCCGGCCACTTCTCGCCCAATTGAAATTTGGGGTCTCCTTGTTTCCTACCTCTTGCGCCAGAACCCACTGCACTCTGCGACCTCTCCCGCGCTCCCTGGCGGCGCCCCACACATGGCGGCCGCCGGAGATGGCCAGAGTGGTGCCACCTTCCCACCCACACACCCCGCTGGCCCTCTGAGCCTGCTTCAATCTGTGTTGGGCTTTTCAAGGGCGCCACCGCCCACTTCTCCAGCTTTGCCTCAGAGCCCCTCTCTCAGTGTTTTGAAATTAGTTATTTGTTTGTGATGCTCCATTTGATGTATGCAATGATCGTAGTTCTCCTCTCTAATTGCGGATCCTCCGCTTGCAAATATTGTAATCTTGTAGTGCAAATGCTTCAATAAAGGTGTTTGAAAATAAAATAAAAACAGTGTGCGGTGAACAATAATGCAGTAAAGGGGACTAACGTGAAGAAAAATGCTATTGTGCAAGCGCATACTAAAGCACTGGACTAGGCGGCAAATGCTTTTGGACAAAAACGAAAACAAAAAGACTAATGCTGCTTTTGTGCACGTTATTATTGTTTGCTAGGAAAATAATATTTAACATGGGTTGCGCATGGATAAATACAGCATTGGGTTGGTGCGTAGTGAAAAAGCATTACAAGTGAATAATAATGCCTGTGTTTGTTTTCCATAGAAGCATGGTTTTCTGCTCTGCATGAAGTTATGGGGTTAATGGCATAATAGAATAAATGCTTGAAAAATAAAAATTCAAAAGTTTAGGGGAAGGTGGACAACAATTGTCTTTCAAGAATCCTGAGTGCCTGCCAAGATGTTTGCATAAAAAGGCGATTTGATTAATCAAGTAGAGGAAACGCTTCCTCTAGAAAGGCGTAAGCGTCACAAATGTTATACAAAGTTTGCTACAAAACCAGCATGAAGGAAGAGAACATTTTGTTAGTGGCTTGAATTGTATTTCCTGTGGTGGAAGCTGATGTGATGAATACATAAAACAATGTGACATTTAGTGAGATGGACATGCCAAGAGTGTTGTGACAATTCACCCCCTGCCTTAACCAATCACATGTAGATTAACCCTTCCTTTAGGTACAAGTGTGGGTTGGACATTTGGGTTTTAGGGTATAATTGAGGTGCCTGGTGGGAGGGGTTTGTTGCTGATGGTCGAGGTGTTCAGATTGTTGGGCAGATTGTTTGGGAGATCGTCGCTGTCGTCAGTTTACTGTCCTGTTCCTGTCTGCTGATCCTGACTTAGTTTTTGCCTCTTCAAATTCTTCTTGAGGGGCCTTGCTGCTCTCGTGGCCAGAGAATAGATTTCCAATTCCTATTTTAGGTTAGAATAGACTGAAATCTGAATTAGCATAATCATTTGCAAATGTATTTTGCCTCTGAAACTGTTATCTCTTCGCCTTTTCATTCCTTTATGTATTGTCATTGATATGAATTTGACATTTTCTCTTCTAATGTTGTTTGCCTTGTGACGATCAATAATTTGTGCTGTATGTTGGTACTGATGAACATTATTTTACATTATGTTGATAAACATTATAAATACATAAATGAGTCTGTCTATTATTAGAGGTGTTTATTTAGTTCATGAGTATTTCCGAACCAAGTATTAGTTTGCCAAACCCTGTCAACTATAAAAAGATTGCATCGCCATATTTTGTATACTAGAATGAAGTTACAAATTGGAGAATGGTAAGTTTGGTATAGTTTTGTAAATTCACTACACAGAGTCAAGGGACTTCGTGGGTAATTACATTGGGCCTTGTCTGTAGAAATGTATTAGTCCTAGATCGCTGGACCAGTTTTGGTAGCAGACTGATGGTTAGTATTGATTATTTTGGCAAATTAATGGTAGAAATATTGATTTTGGTTACTAATATGAAAAGTTAGTGTATTTGTTTTATGTAGTCTGGAAGTACGGGCACGGATTTACCTAAGATCCCTGGATGTTAATTTAGGCTTAGGGGCAGAGGAATAGTGTGGAAAAGTATCACACTGCAGAAGTACTTTGTCTTTTGTTGTAATATCGAACAGTGAAATGCTGTTGATGTCATTCTAAAGGATCTATTCTGTAGAAAGAAGATTATATGAAATAGTGAAAGTCCGCTTCCAAAACTTTGGCCAGTTCATCCCTGAGGAGTACCAAGACCTCTTTACAAAAAAATCCTGTTCCGAAACTTTGGCTAGTACCCCTAAAGAAGCACCAAGACCTCTTTCACTTGATTGAGTGGAATGGCGCTGGTCGCTATTTTACTGGAAGTAAAAGGAATCTCTTTGAGTAATTGAACTATCTCTTTATTAGTGGAGCAGACAAAGTAGCAGAGTTTTGTGTTGTTTCTAATAAGAATTTATTTAGAAAAACTTTGTGAAGGGAGGGTCAGTCATAGGAGTTATACTGACATCACGAAAAGCTGCGCTGGCATTGGTCAGAATAGCGGGTGTGTATTGTGCTGTGATTGGTTGATTGATCTGAGTCGCGCTGGTATTGGACGAGTGCGAGCCAATAGAGTGAGTGGAATTACGGAAGGATTTCCTTGATTTCTAAAATATCTAGCGAAAAAAGAGAGAGTTAAAAATAAAGTTGATAAAAGCGATTCAGGATTTCTTTAAAAAGAATAAGCCGATAGTCACTAGAGAGGGAATTCCTGTACGTCCTCCAAGATCGCCTGCTTCTTTTATGATGTTAGAGTGTTGGTTTCATACGTGTACATGGTTGGAGAACTGGGTAAGGTATACAGTGGATGACGGAGTTTTAGCCTTCCCAGAACATGGTACTTTTAATGTGAGAATTTGAGGAGACGAATGAATTTGTTGAAACTGCATCCTAGACCTATGCAGTATGAGACGCTTGAAGAATGGGAGCATAAGGCATACAGAAGGGAGAGAAATAGGAATGGAATGAAATATAGGAATACAATGAGATGGTATTCAGAGGCTAAGTGGGATGCTTAGATGAAAAGATGGAGGAAAGAAGTGAGCATGGATGGATTACCCCCAGTAATGGTTGCTGAGGATCAGACTGGTGGAAACTGGAAAGAGAAAACAAATAATATAGAGATTTCAGAACTAGATATGGATCCGAACGAAATTGATGATGAGTTATTAGGAGAGATGTTATTGAAAATACCTCCACCATATCAGGAGAATCCAGGTGGGATTACTCCAAGTGCATCATTAATTGAAATAGTAAGTTTCACAAGCTCCACAGGTTTCACAAGCTTCACAAGTTCCGTTAGTTATACAGCCGTTACAGGTTACTCAAGTATTACAGGGAAAAGAGACTGCAATGCTTACTAGAGCAAAAGAAGAGTTGACTCATAAAATTAATCAGATGAGCCTAAATGCAGAAGCGTTGTCAGTTCCAATGACAATTGGTCCTATAGTTCTGTTGTATAGTGAGGGTCAAAATATTTCAAGAGTGCAGGCATTGACTTTTCCTTTGAATGGTATTAGGAATGTTAATGGATCAGAGACAAATGAGATTGGTACGTCATTTATTGATCTGACAGTAAATGAAAATGTGACTGAAACACCAAAAAGGAGTGTACAGATAGATCCTAGAAAATTATTGTTGAATATGTGAGAAACAACTTTGATATCAAGAGGTTCAGGTTCAGTGGGACCTTCGCCAGAGGAGTTGGATGAATGGATGAGAGGAATGGCATCTCATAAGTCCAAACGAGTATAGATTTAGGTAGATTGAGAATAGATTTGGAAGAAATGATTATTGGTACAATTAGTCCTGAGAGATTGAGTAAGTATCAGGATGAAGAGTTGTTATTCTTGTGTAAGAATATTACATTTTAAGCGAAAACTTTGCATGAGAAATTGGCAGAAGCAGCACAAGAATATGGAGTCAATATTGAAAAATGTTAAGCTTTGCAAAAGACGTCTAGGTTGGATGTTAGTGACAAGGATCTAGAGAGGATGAATGCATCTGGTAAACGATTACAAATAAAGGAGTTGATAAATGCTCTGAAAAGGTGGGGTGATATTGAACGATGGAAAGAAGAAATGGTTGCAAATAAGGGTGTGACTGCATCTCCTTTGCTTCCGTTAAGGAAGACACAGTCTGCTGAAATGATATATCCAATGAGAGAAGTTCAGAGCAGTGGATATGTTCACATACCTTGGTTTAGGCAGGATATATTGTCTTTTACAAATGAATTTCCCAGGTTGAAAGAAAAGCCTGTTGAATGGTACAAACAAGTAGAGAGATTTGTAAAAGTTTCAAAGATCTTGTTAAAAGATTTAGATGGTTTGTTTGATATTGTAGTTCCAGCTGATTTATGGACTGAGTGTAAGATTGCAGTTGATTGGCCAAAAGAAGAATATCCTAGAGATGTCAAAATTGGAGCGCCATCAGAACCGATGAAGAAATATAATCAAGTGATTACTTATTTGAAGAGTAAGATTTCCCCAAAAGAAACGGATTGGGTTAAGATTGATAGGACGACACAGGAGTCAAAAGAATCAGTACATGCTTATTATGAAAGACTTTTACAAGTGTTTAAACAGAATAGTGGTTTTGAAAGTATAACTGACAAAGACATGGGACATTTAGTCTATAAGTTTGTGTTTGGTTTAAAACCGGAAAATAGTAATATGATTCAGCAGCATTTGATTTGTTGGCAGAATAAGACAGTGGACGAAATTCTGAGGTATGCATAGTACTGTAGTGATGATATTGAATAGAGACATAAAAAATTGAAAGAAAACATTATGTGGGTACAGGTGAAAGTGGCACAGCAGAAAAATGGGAATTTTGTTGATGGTTCGCAAACAGGTTTTCAGATGAAAGGGCAGAATCAGAGTTTTCAAAATGGTCAGGTACTTATGAATATTGTACTGAATGGTGGCAAGTGCAATTTCCGGGAAAAGGTAGAGGTAAAAGTAATAAAGAAGAGATGAAAAAGAAACATCTGTGTCATGAATGCGGCAGGTTAGGACATTGGAAGAACGAGTGTAAGTCCTTGTTAGGAAATAATGGAATGGTTAAAAATTTCAAACCACAGATGCAGAATGAGGTGGTTGTGAATCAACAACAACTGCAGAAGAAACAGGTAGTTACACCACAGGTACAAGTGCCTCAGCTCCTATGCCAAATAATGTGAATGCTCAGGTACAGAGATACAGTGGGGATGCTGGTTTTCAAGTGGGTGAACAAGCTGGTAAGAACCAAAATGTGCAAATGGTTTCACAATATTCGTTGCAGTGTCCTGAGAGTGATTTAGATTCATCTCAATGACAGTGCCTGAGGGGGAGGAAGAGTGTGTGCTTGGTGCACCTCTAGTGGTAGATCAGTCAGGTCCTTTTATGGATGGGAAAGTGGAAGGTAATGATATTACATTCCTTGTGGACACTGGTGCTACCCGTACTACTATAAGAGCGGCAGAAATTCTGAACCTACGCCTCTTGGTAGGAACTATTCAAATCGTAGGAGTCTCAAATAAGCATATTAAGATTCCAGTGACCAAACCAATGAAGTTTCATATTGAAAGTTCAGAGATTTGCATCAGTTTGTAGTGTGTGACACAAGTCTGGTGAACCTTTTAGGTAGGGACTTACTGTGTAAAATGAATTGCACCATCTATTGTACACCGGATGGTATTGCTTTTCAAACGCCAGACAAATATGTTGCTTTCAAGGTGATGTTAGCAAAGCAAGGGACATAAGTTAATGATTCGTATTCTTTATTTACAGCGAATGATTTGCCTGTTGAATTGAGAGACACAGTGACAGCTGATGTGTGATATTTCTCAGCGAAAGATATCGGATTGATGAAGGGTGTTGATCCTATCCAAATATTGGTCAAACAGGGTGCAGAATTTCTGAAACACAACAGTGTAAAATGAGTCCTGAGACTACTGTGTGAGTTACTCCTGTAATTGAGCAAATGATTGCGCAGGGGTTCTGAGAGAAATACTAGGGAGTCCTTGTAATTCACCTATTATGGGAATTTAAAAATCAAGTGGTAAGTATAGGGTTTGTAAGATTTGAGGAAGATTAATAAGATTGTGGTACCTTGTTGTCCGATAGTGCCAAATCCAGCAGCAATTCATTACCAAATTCCCTGTGATGCAGAGTGGTTCACAGTGATTTATTTGTGCCATGCATTTTTCTCGATACCCCTGCATCCGGATAGCCAATATCTTTTTGCTTTCTGGTTCAGAGACCGTGTTTTGGCATGGTGCCGAGTTCCTCAAGGGCATACACAGACTCCTTTGATTTTTAATCAGATTCTGAAAAAGTGCCTGGAGTCATTGGTTATGCCAGAACACTCCGTATTGGTGCAATACATTGATGATTTATTGGTGGCATCAAAGACACGAGAAGCATGTGTGACTGATACAATTGTTCTACCAAACCATTTGGGTCGTAGGTGGGTATAAAGTGTCCCCAGCAAAATTTCAGTTTTATCAAAAAGAAGTTCAATATTTGGGACACAAGATTGAAAAATGGAGCCAGGAAAGTATCACAAGATTGAATTACTGTGATCTTGCAAATGGGTCCTCCGATAACACAGAAAGAAATTTGAATGTTTCTTGGCGTAGTTGGATACTGCAGACAGTGAATTAGTGGTTTTTCACTGATTGTCAAGCCATTACAGAGATTGATTCACAAAGATGTAGTTGATCCAATCCAATTGGATGAAAAAAGCATGAAGGCTTGACCAGAAGCAACAACGACCCGACTCCTCACGTTCAATCTATCCCCACCCCTAATCCCAATGATGCCTCTCAATCCCACAACATACTACTCTCTCCTTATACTGACCCTAGTCATACACTGCCACAGATGAATGCATTCTGCCCTTTCAGCGCACTTACCCAGTTACTGACCCGAAAGGAGCAGAAAATAGACTCCCTAGCGGCAGATATCATACACCTACAACAAGACCTCCCCAACCGTATTAAGCCACCTTGCTCACACACTCTGGATAGCTACACACCTTCCCCCTATACAGCCTCGTCCATGACCCCACTGGGAGCACCATGGCCCTCCAACCCTATGAGGAATCAGGCTCATCGACCTAGACAAACTCTCTGCACTATTTCAGAACAAGAAGCAGAGGAGATCAACGAATCGTACCTCGCAACAAGCCAGAACACGGTCCCTTTTGCAATCCCTGTTATAGTGAGCACAAATAGAATCCCTAGACCTGCCCTCTCGCCCAGACCCCCTGCTCTATACACTTCTATACGTACAGAACACACCAACACTGAGGCTCCCCGTCCTCTATCGTGCATGCTCCTCAACTGCAGATCAGCATTACAACACGCCACAGATATTGCTGAAGTTATACTCGTGGAAGAAATAGACATCTTATTCCTCATAGAAACACAATTCAATAAACATTCTACCCCCATACTAGACCTGCTCACCCCTCCAGGCTACAACATCATCAGACACGACAGACCGATTAAAACAGGTGGCGGCCTAGCTATCATTCACAAAGAAGGAATACAGCTTACCAGATTAAAATCCACAGAATACTGGACTCTTGAGTACCTAGGTGTTAAACTTACAGTCAAAGGCACCGCGCCCATCAAATTTCACATCATCTACCAACGTCCTGGTGAACGTACTATCTTCACTGAAGAACTAACCAACCTAATAACTCACTTCTCCCTTACAGACAAGGAAGACGTGTTCCTGGGTGACTTCAATATCCACTGGAACAACCCAGAAGACACCACAGCACAGAACCTCTCCAATCTGCTTGAAATTACCAACCTCGAACAACTATGCAATGAACCAACACACATCAAAGGAGCAACACTGGATACGATCATCACCAAAAATGAGATGGTCTCTCTGAGATCGATTTCTCCCGTTGACTGGTCTGACCACCACCTCATACTATTTAATATTGACTCACATGTCAGAAACCAACCAATACGATCTGACAAACCAAAGCACTGGACCAGGAACACCAAAGGAGTCCCTATAACTGAACTGGATTCCAGGATTCATGCCCACCTACAACCCCAGCATTCCAATATGACAGCCAATGACCTCACAGCCCACTTTAACTCCGCAATGACAGGGGTGTTAGATCAAGTAGGTCCACTCAAACTCAAAAATTTGAGATCTACCACATCTAATTCCTGGTTCAACGTAGGTCTTAATAACGAAAGATGACAACTCAGACAATCGGAAAGGGCTTGGAGACAAAACCCTTTAACTCTCCACCTAGCGCAACTTAGGTCAACCCGACTGGCATATATAAAACACATTTTTAAAGAAAAGTCCACGTTCTTCCGCACCCAACTAGACCAGGTGAGAACTCTTCAACATTGTTAAAAGTCAAACAAACGACACACCCCCACAAGAAACAACAGCCACCAAGGATCGATGCGGAGAAATCATCAGCTTCTTCACAGATAAAGTCAAAAAAATTGAGCAATCCTTCATATAAACCTCAAATCCTCCCTCCCTCGCAACCTGCCCACCTTTAACCATTCCTGACTAAACAGATCGAAATCATACCACGAACAACCAGGCCAGTTTCCAACTGAAGAATGGTGCTAATTGGTCGAACTTCGAACTCATGTCAAAAATCGAAGTCTTCAATATAACTGCCAGCTTAAAGCCTACTTCCCACACAACGGACCCCTTCCATCCACAATAGTAAAAAACTCAACCACATCATTGCCCCTTTCTGGACAAAAATCATCAACGCCTCTCTCACATCAGGTTGCGTCCCAGACTCCCTACAACTAGGACAAATCACCCCTATACTCAAGAAACCAGGAGGCGCCCCAAAGTGCTCAACAACCTCAGACCTATCTCCAACCTTCCTTTCCTAGCTAAAACATTAGAGAAGTGCGTTCTCCAACAACTCAACAAACATATTGGTGACTTCAACCTGCTTGACACCTTTCAATCGGGTTTCAGGAAAGGTTGTAGCACCGAAACAGCGATGCTCAATATTTCAGGTGATATCCACAGAGCCTTAGATGAAGGTGAGGCCTGTCTCCTCATCCTTATTGACTTATCAGCGGCATTTGACACAATAAACCATCCAGCTCTACTTGAGACTCTGAAGAGGCGCTCTGGAATTAATGGCACAGTACTAGAATGGTTCACTTCCTTCCTTTAGCACCGTTCGCAACAAATTATAATCAACTCCTGGCTCTTGGTACCAACACGAGTCCAACTTGGAGTCCCGCAAGAATCAATCCTCTCACCATCCCTCTTCAATCTCTTCATGGAACCCCTTGCAATTATTTTGAAGCAAGCAGGGGTTCAATACCACCTTTATGCAGATGACACTCAAATATACCACAAAATCAAATCACCCAATGATGTCCAACACCTCAATGTCATGCTAACCAAGATCCAACCCTGGTTTAACGCAAACCACTTAAAGCTGAACCCGGACAAAACGGAATTAATACTGTTCTCTCCAAAAAGTAACCACCGACCTATTCAAGACTGGCTCAGGAATCTTGATGCTCTAAACAGCTTCCTCATCCTATCCGACTCAGTAAAATCACTAGGCATTACCCTGGACAAGAACCGATCAATGAAAGACCACATCAAGAACTCTGCAAAAGGTGCGCTTTACTCTCTAAAACACTTCAAGAAAATAAAACCTTTCATTCCCCAGGATGATCTCAAGACAATTGTACAATCCCTAGTCCTTTCTAAACTAGACTACGGGGAACGCCATTCTAACAGGTTCACCAAAAGCTCACCTAGCCCCACTAAGGTCGGTCCTTAACATGGCAGCTTGACTCATTACTGGTGTAAAAAGATTTGAACACATCACACCTACCCTCAACTCACTCAACTGGCTTCCCATGGAAGGCAGATGTATTTACAAACTGGCCTGCATCACACACAAGGCCCTTCACGCTCAATCCACCAACTACCTAAACAGCAAACTGGTAAAAGCAGGAAAATCAAGAACTCTGAGAAGCACCAACTCAACCCCCCGAAACTGAAAAGGAAAACGACCCAATGCCGAACCTTCTCTGGTAATGTTCCCACGATGTGGAACGCACTCCCTATTGACCTCGGATGCAACCCCTCCTTCTCTTGCTTCAAAAAGGACCTGAAACTCCTTTTCCTCAACCAATACTTTTCTGGCCAAGTCAACCAACCTAGGCATCAATAGCCTAATGGACTCACTCTGACCTTCAAGGATGGTGGTTATCTGACTGTTTCAAACACCTGCGTGTTTCTCTCCTTCACTGTATACATGTGTGATGTCTTTGCTTATATATCTATGCATCCTCATGTCCTGCGACGTAGAGCAACTTTTTATTTTCCTTTGTGTATGTAAATCGCTCTGGTGTGGCTCAGGGGTTAGAGGCGGCAGACCTGGAGCTTGAGTTTCGGCCCTGGACCAGGGTTCAATTCCCCGCCTCGGCGGGTCTTGGGCTCAATAATCCCATGGACTCGATAATTCTCGCTCCGGTGCCTTCTCGACTCACGGGTTCACACTCTGCGACTCTGGGCAATAGCTTGCTTAATCTCCACATTGGCCCTTCGCGGCAGGATGCCTGGCTTTCACCTTGTGGATACCCTTCCAGGGTTATCTCACAGGGGAATAGCAGGACGGGTTCCCTAAGCAAGCGCGGAGATGCCCCAGGGTAAGTCCTGCGCTATATAAGTTTCATACATTTACATTTACATTACATTTACATACCCACGAGTCTAGCTAGCACTATATACACTTTATAAACAAATAAATAAATAAAATTAAGGCTTTTATTGAGTTGCGAGATAGTCTTTGTCGAGCACCTGTATTGGGTATTCCAGATTATAGTAAAGAATTTGCATTGTTCTGTTGTGAAAGAGATGGGTGTACACTTTCAGTTCTGACACAGACTAAAGGAATGGCACATCGTCCAGTGGTATATGTTTCTGCTACTTTGGACTCAGTGGCTGCAGCGTTGCCAGGTTGTATGAAAGCAGTGGCTGCTATTTGTGTGAGTCTAGAGCAGAGTGAATCAGTTGTGATGGGACATCCAGTGAGAGTGTATGTACCACATTCTGTTGAAATTTGACACGAACGGGAACTCAGCACATGACAATGTAGTTGTTTGACTACATATGATAGAGTGATTTTGTGTGCTGAAAATGTGACAGTAACAACATGTACGACACTGAATCCACGCACTTTGTTGCTGAGTTCAAGTTGTGAAGAAGTAAAAGATGAAGAAAAACATGATTGTTTGAATGTGACAGAGTTGTGTACAAAACCAAGGCCTGACATAAAAGATGTACCATTGTCAAAGTCAGATTGTGTGATATTTGTAGATGGTTTTTGTTGATGAGAAAGGTGTTTTGCGAGCTTCATGTGCTGTATGCACAGTGGCTATGGTTCTTGAAGTATCTTCGCTAAAGGGGATAAATTCAGCCCACATTTCTGAGTTGGTCAATTTGACCAGGGCTTGTATAATTGGCAACAATTTGAGAGTAACCACATTTACGGATAATCAATATGGTTTTGGGGTGGTGCATGATTATGGTCAATTGAGGATGCAACTTGGATTTCAGACTTCTTCAGGATCTCCAATTAGAAATAGAAAAGATGTGAAAGATGTGCTGAATGCATTACAATTGCCCAAAGAGATTGCAGTGGTCAAATATCTGGCACATAAATCAGGAAATGATTATCAGCCAGATTCATCATTGTCCCGTTTTGCGAGTCCTTAATAGCGATTATTAAGGAATCGCTATTAAGGACTTGCAAAACGGGATTCATGTAGGAATCGCAAAATAAATTGCGATTCCTACAGCTTCCTTATTTGCGATTAGCAAATTGCTAATCGCAAATAAGGAATAACTCCCCATTCATTCCTATGGGCCTTAGGCCCATAGGAATGAATGGGGAGTTATTCCTTATTTGCGATTAGCAATTTGTTACCGCAAATAAGGATGCGATTTCAAGGGTGCGTGCCAGGGGTGTCCAAAGGACACCCTGTAGCACTCCTGAAATGAAAATGTAGACTGATGTTGCGCACACACATGTCCAAAGAACATGTGTGTGTGTAACATACAACTTAGAAAAATGCACTAAAGTGCATTTTTCTAGGTTTTCGCTATTTACCACGAAGTCAGACTTCGCTGTAAATAGCGGCCAAAAATTGCGAATTCGCAAATAAAAAATGATTAATGAATTGCATTTAAGGAATCTCAAATAGAGATTCCTTAAATGCAATTCCTCGCAATTTAGCGATTTGCTATTAGCGATTATTGCATTTGGGATGATGAATCCCAAATGCAAAAATTGCGCTTGCAAAGGGCCAGATTCTCAGAATCTAGCCCTTTGCGAGCGCAATTTTTCAATGATGAATCTGGCTGTATGTGACCAGTGGGAACAGATACGCAGACCAAGTGATTCGTTTCTGTGCACAAAAATCAGTTTAATTTAATAAAGGAACAGAGAAAAAGAACACAAATTGTCACTTGATGTTCTCTACTGTTGAAACATGGGATGAAATTAGACAGTTGCAGGAAGAAGCCAGTGAGGAAGAGAAAGAACTTTGGATAAAATCAGGTTGTACAAAGAGATCTGTAAATTAAATATGGGTGTATGTGTATGATAGGCCAGTGATGCCAGACTGTTTACTTTCACAGATGGCAAGTATGTACCATGGAATAATTTATGTAGGATGTGATGCTATGATGAGACTCTTCAAGCAATAATTGAACAATCCTAAGATTAAGGTTATTGCAGAGAGTCTATACCAGAAGTGTGTAGTGTGCAAGCAGCACAATCCGGGTAGAAAGGCTGTTGTTAGTTGGGGATGCACTGGAAAAGCAGCAAGACCTTTTGCTAGGTTGCAAGCAGATTTCATAGAGCTCCCTCCTTTTAATGGAATGAAGTATGTGTTGGTTGTGGTTGGTCTGTTTTCTCGTTGAGTAGAAGCATATCTAACAAGAAGAAATGATAGTCTAACAATTGCTAAATTGCTTTTGAGAAAGATCATTCCTAGATTTTGATTTCCAGTCTCTTTAGAAACGGATAGAAGTACACATTTTGATAATGAAATAATTAGAATGATTTTTGTGTCATTACAAATTGAACAAAAGCTGCATTGTGCCTATCGGCCAGAAGCCTCAGGCGTGGTCGAGCAAATGAATGGCACTATCAAATCCAGACTGTCAATGGTGTGTGCATCCGCAACACTGAAATGGTCAGACGCTTTACCCCTGCTATTGAGGAGTCTGAGAAGCATTCCTGATAAAAAGACTGAATTATCACCACATGAAGTTATAATGGGAAGAGCAATGAGACAGACAATTGTACCAGTAAATCAACTAGTGAATATTACTGATGATTTAGTACTTGATTATTGCAAAGGATTGGCTGATGTGGTGCGTTCTGTGTCTCATCAGGTTGGAGAAATTGCAACCACAACCCATCAGGAGCAAGCACATGAATTAAGTCCAGGTGAGTAGGTCCTGGCAAAGAAGCATGTAAGAAAGTTGTGTTTTGGAACCTAGGTTGCATGGCCCATACAAGGTAATACTGTTGACGACAAAAGCAGTGCAGTGTGGTAGCTTGCCGAATTGGCTACAAACAAGTCTAATATCAACCACAAAAAAATCGTGCTGCTGGGCGACTTTAACCTTTGGCTGAACACTACTACGTTGGAAACCCAGGCAGCCACGTTGAATGAGGCTTTATTAGATTTGAACTTAATCCAACAGATCCACTCACCCACCCATGAAAAAGGACACAGCCTTGATCAAATTTGGTCTCAGAATATCCCCTTGGTTATTTGTTCCATCACTCCTTGTATTTGGACGGACCATTTTCTGATACATTTCACCATCGCTATCGCGAAGAGTAGAAGGCAGCCTTTCCAGAAAGGAGGGAAGGTTAGAATATGGAAGAACACTGACATCTCAGCCTTCATCGATACTTTGACTTCGTCCCTCCCCCCACTGGATCAGGACATTGATGGGACTGAAGAAGCCTATACCAACTGGCTACGTCAAGCAGCTGACGTTCATGCCCCCTGTTCTAATATTCCCCGCTCCCGCCCCAATGACGCCCACAGGTGGTTTACACCTCACCTGAAGGCTTTAAAACTTGAAGTTCGTCAAAAAGAGCGGAAGTGGCGAACGGATTATTCGGCACTAGATGAAGCCAATTACTGCAAGGCTCGAAAGGAGTGTCAGAAACTTGTCCAAAAACATAAAATTGATTATTTTTCGGAAAAAATTCTGAATTGCCGTAACAAATCAAAAGAATTGTTTAATATCGTTGAAGGTCTTAGTGGCAGTGATAGAACTACTCAATCCGTGGCTCCTACTCAGGACCTCTGTAATTCACTTAATTCTTTTTTCTTTGATAAAATCTGCACTATAAAACAAAGCATCTCCACTACTCTGTCCTCCCCCCCTTTGGATGATGCATATTATAATTCTTCGACTTTGGAATCATTTCCCCTCATTGATGGTGATACTCTATCTAAGCTGTTCGCCAGGGTCAAATCAGGCTCACCCGATGATATTTGCCCTCCGCACATCTTGAGAGAGGTGGGAACTGCTATTCCTGAGGGCATGCTTTCCCTGCTGAACGGATCTCTTTTACAGGGTAAAGTCCCCAACAACCTCAAAAAGGCTCTACTCATCCCTCTGATAAAGAAGGTCGGAGCAAACCCGCTCGACCCGCTCAACTACAGGCCTATATCACTGCTGCCGTACTGTGCTAAACTCTTGGAGGCTCATGTTTGTGACAATATGCCCAAATTTGTCGAAGAAACTGAATTCCTCGAACCTAACCAAGCCGGTTTTCGCCCATGTCATTTGACTGAGGCAGTCATCCTGGCGGTACAAAATACCCTGAGGGGGAATGCGGACAACGGGATCCACCAGGTCCTGGTGTTACTGGACCTTTCGGCAGCGTTCGACACGGTTGACTACACCATCTTGGTCAACCGTGTCGAACAAGCTGGTCTTAGGGGCCCTGCGCTGAGTTGGATCCGTTCATTCATCTCCGGCCGCACATAATCTGTAAGATTGGGCTCTTTTACAGCTCCCACTATATCCACCACATGTGGAGTACCTCAGGGCTCATCATTGTCACCTTTACTTTTTAATTTGTACCTACGCCCCCTATTGTACTCCTTAAGAAAAGCGAAAGTTTCCATCTTTAACTATGCAGATGATTTGCAACTCACCTTCCCTTTGAACACCAAGGACTCAGTGGAGGTATTTCAAAACACCATGTCTCACATCCAGGGTTGGATGAGTTGCAATCATTTGAAACTCAACCCAGGCAAGACTGAATTGGTCTTGCCTGGGCAGAGCGCACTAAGCTGGAACCCATGCTTTTGGCCATCAAGCATGGGGGCTCCACCTTCCAAGTCATCTTCAGTTAAAAGTCTGGGAGTACTTATTAGCGAGGATCTGTCCCTGAAAAGACAGGTAGGCGCGGTGGTGTCATCCAGTTTTTTTCAATTAAAGAAAATCAAGAAAATTGCTTGTTTCTTTTCTCCGGCTGCCCTTACCCAGATTGTAATTGCCTTGGTCCTGTCGCGACTAGACTTCTCCAACAGCCTCTACCTTGGGCTCCAAATTGGAGAGTTAAAACGCCTCCAGCTGGTCCAAAACCAGGCTGCCAGACTTATTCTGAACCTTTCTAAAAGGCAGTCCATTAGATCAGGGTTGAAACAGCTACATTGGCTGCCTGTTGAGCAGCGAGCTGCTTTTAAAACAGGGTGCATTTTATTTAAGTCCCTACATGACTCTGGCCCTAAGTTCATTAGAGATCTGTTCATCAGATACAATCCTTCTCGCAATCTTCGGTCCGCTCACAAATCCCTTTTTAGTGTCCCATCTTACAAGAGGAAACGTCTAGGCGGTTGCTGCTTTGATCACCTTGCAGCCACCTTCTGGAATTCCCTTCCTCTTCAATTGAAATTGAGCGGTAACATTCTGAGCTTTAGACACTCTCTCAAAACCTGGCTATTCTCCCAGGCTTATTGCTGAGCTGCTTTATCTCTATTTTTAACTGCTGTGCTGTGTTCCCTCCTATAGCGCCATGAAGCCCTTGGGCGTACGAGCGCTTAATAAATGAATATTAACATTAACAACATTAACATAAAAGAAGAGTCCCAAGTCCACTTGAAAGACAAGAAGAAGAGCAGCAACTGGTGGAGAGATGAGAAGAGCCAGAAGCTGTAGAACTCAAAGCCACAGAGGCTGAAGTTACAGATTCTGAAGGTGTTGAACACGTGGTGGAACAGGGAAAGAGTTGAATAAAGTGAGCACCAGCTACTGGGTCTCGTAAGACTGCTGTTGAAGGTGACGATGGAGAAGTGTTGAGTGAAATCCAAGAGCAAGTGCAACAGAGAAAAGAACTAAGAGAACTTGCAAACGTGACACTGTACCAGAAGACGCAGTGCAAATTAAGAAAGCGAGAAAGGGTGATGTGAGTCCTAAAGGAGTGAAAAGACTGAAATACACTCTGAAATAAAAATCATCAGACACGATAATTGAAGCACCAGATAAGACTGAGTAAAGTGAATCAGAAGAAGAATCAGGTAGTAAAACAAAAAGATTAAGGGTTCCAAACAAGAAATACACAGCTCCAGAATTTACATATGTGGTGTTGGAAGAAGTTGAACACAAATCAGATCAAAGAAAACGATGGTACCGAACAAAGTGAAGGAAACATTTTTGAACCACCTAAAAGAACTGTGTAAATTATAGTGCAAAAATTTGAGAATTCATTGAAAGAATTACAGAGAATCAGAGCAAAGATTGGAAGAAGAAGATATACAACAAAAAAAGGAAACAAGGGGGTAAAGAAGAAAGGCATACCATGTGAGGATACACTACTTTGGATAGATCTTACAGATTTATTAAGTTTGTCTTCGTTTTTTAAATATTTCTTTGGGTTCTTTAGAATTGATACAAAATTTTCTCTAGAAATGGCAAATAGAGCAACGACTAAACATCAAAATCATAGTTTTAAACATAGATGTATTAATGCTTTCTTATTTAGTATTTTACTATTAATGTTCATGTGGACAACACTAATTGTTGTAGTGCCTGTCTTAATGGCAGCTAATCACAAAAATAAGTCTTAAAGGAAACTCACATACTAATATAGAGAAGATGAAAGATGACAGCATCTATCATCATAATAAATCTAATAATGACTTTTCGTTAAATGTTTTTACAAAGCTGTTGTATGAGTATGTCGATACAATGGATGTTACGTGTGCATACAATTTCCATCGTCTGTCTCAGGGGGGGTGAACTATCATCACCTACCTTTAACATATGGTGTGTCTTTTAGTGTCTACGAGAATGGAAGTTTGCAATATTTCAACTCTAACATAGATTTAGTATTCTCAGAATTTCCCATTAGAGAGAATATGAATAGAATACATACTGCTAGAAATGCAGAATATATGGGAGAAGTTTTTAATACTACACAGATAATAGATACAGTATATGCACATAGATAGATATCAAGCTTTATTCGATTTTGATGCAAAAAAATAATTAAAGCACATCATAAGAATACATTTAAAAGAGCTTCAGAACATTTCCCATAGAAACAAAGTTATAATGCAGATCATTAAGTGGACGAGGGGCGTGGCTTGGATGCCGAGGAGGTAGGAAGCGTGAGCTCGGAGCTCCGTGCCCGATCCCGGAAAATATCCTGAAAATCTGATCGGACCCCGATGTGATCGATATCATCCGGTACTGGAAGGTACTGCGGAGGGTCCGGTGCCCACGGAGGACGACGTCGAGCCATCCCAAACCAGTCCTTCGACTCTGAAAGTTGGACCCAAGCGAGGAGTCACGGACCCTAAAATGGCGGCGGTGGCATGAGCCTAGGTGCCGACGGAGTCGTCTGCCCGGAGACCCACTAAGGACCGCTCCCCGACAAATCGGAGGTGTTGGAGGTCGCATCGCACCTCTCCCTGGGTGCTGGAGTGAGCCTTGGGCGCACCCTCGAGCGGTGGTTGAGGGCCGCCCCCTAGTAGTGGCGGCGATGGTGCGGCTGTGACCCTGTGACGAAATCCCCAGGCCTCGGAGCACGACTGGCGCCAGCCGGGCTGACGGTTGATCGGAGATCCTGGTTATTGGAGACAACCTTGGATCCGGGGACCCCACCGGAGAGCGCAGCCCGGCGAAGTGCGGGGGAAGACCAAAGACAGACGCGGAGGCCACCGCTCGGGCCAGCCCAGATGGGGAAGCCGAAAGGAAAGGGAGACGGCGCGACTGATACAGAAGCTGCGGAGGGAGCGGAGCGAGACCAAGCGGCATTACAGCGGATGCAAGATCGTATCCTAGAGGCCATCGCCACCACAAAGGACGCCCTACAACAAGATATAGCTCAGGTGGCGACGGGCTTGGGCCACCTGAAGGCCGACCATGATAAACTTAAGGACAGAGTGAAATCCGTGGAGATCACGGTTAAGGAATTAGCCCCAGGCCAAGCGACGATAAAGGCCCAGATGACGGAAGTTATGGACCGCTTGAAAGTGCTGGAACGGAGGGCCGAAGATGCGGAAAACCGTAATAGGCGCAACAACATACGCCTAGTGGGCCTGCCGGAAAAAATCAAAGGCGACGATATGGTGGGCTACCTAAATAACTGGTTGCGGACGGAGGTGGCACCGGAGGGATTGTCCCCCTTCTTCTCCCTGGAACGAGCGCATAGGGTTCCAGCGCGCCCACCGGCCTTGGGCCTCCCTCCTCGCCCAGTGGTGTTCAAATTGCTCCACTACAGGGACAGGGACTGGCTTTTGCAGAAGGCGAGAGAGGCAGGACCCTTTCAAGTGGACAACAGCAGAGTCACTATGTTCCCGGATTATACATTTGAGACGCAGCGGCTTAGGGCGAACTTTCTGTCCCTCAAGCGGGAGCTCCGCGGGGAGGGTATCAAGTACTCCCTATTGTTCCCCGCCAAGCTGAGAGTGGTGGTGGATGAACAATCACTCTTCTTCACGTCCTCTGTGGACGCTTGGGCCTGGTGGGACACCTATAAGGCGGGAACGGACGGTGCTAAAGCCAGGGAGGAGGAGGCTAAGGTGGCGCAACCGGTCAGGAAATCCCAACGGATCAGGAGGAACCGCAGGAGGACCGGCAAACCATCGATATCGCAAACGGAGGCAGAGAGGCAGGCGGCGCTGCAGGCGGTAACGGACTTATCCAGGGACGCCAGAAGTCAGTCCGGGAAGGGCACGGACTCAGAGGACCCGGGCACGGGCTCGGAGACGGGACTTTCGGAACTTGGTGGAGCCCGGGGCCCTATTGTGACACCGCAGACTTCAGGGGAGATACTCGAGGCGTGTTGAGTTGAACTGGCGGAGCGGACTCGTCGGTGGGACACCGGGGCACTGGGCCCGTGGTAGTGGAACGCTATTACTGGAGGTTTTGGGGAGCTGTAATGTGGGGATTGTGGGGTGGAGTGCGCGGGGCAGAATTGCTTTGAGGATCTATCGCATCGAGCCACGCCTTACTGGCCCCTAAGGTCACCGCAGTGGAGGCTGCGGCCATTACCGCCTTTCTTTGAGGGGTGGTTGGGAGTGTTGGTTTGGATGGGGGTACTTCCAGTTGCGGGGGGGCCTGTCCTGGGGGGGTGGGAGTTGCGAGCAGTTGGGGTTGCTCGGGGGGTAGTTGTTGTTGGAGGGGTTTGGCTTCCTGTTTGGAGAGGGTGGGTGGGTAGGCCCGTGGTCGCGGGACTTGTAAGAACATTGTTCTTTATTGTTTGGTCCGGTTGTGTGAGGGGGGATGGCTAGTACTGGGGCATTGAAATGTGTGACCTGGAATGTGCGGGGTATGCAGTCCATGACGCGCAGACACAAGGTTCAGGCATACCTCAAGCGTAGGGGGGTTCACATAGCGTTCCTGCAAGAAACACATCTTAATAAGCAAGAAGGGGCTGCTCTGCAGAGGCGCTGGAGGGGGCAGCTGTTTTATACGACGTTCTCAGCTTTTGCAAGGGGGGCATTGATTTGGATACGGGCGGGGGTCCCCTTCCAGGTGTCGAAAACATTGGTGGATCCGGAGGGCAGATATGTGGCGGTGGAAGGGAGGTTGAGAGGCAGGGTGATATCTCTCTGTAATGTGTATGCTCCTAATGTAGATTTGCCCGCATTCTTGTCTGCCATCTCGGGCAAAATGGCGGGTTATTTGGCAGGGCCGGTCATCCTGGGGGGGGATTTCAACTCGGTCGAGGATGTGTTACTAGATAGGTCCCATCCCCCATTGCGCGCGTCACCAGTGCATAGGGTTGCCAAGCGTAGGCTAGAGTGGCAGGAGAGCTGGGCCCTCACGGATGCATGGAGGTCGTTGCACCCCACTACTAGGGACTACTCCTTTCACTCGCACCTACATGATCTGCACGTAAGGCTGGACGCGTTTCTTTGTTCGTCATGTGTGCTCCCTGCGGTGGGTGGGGCGGAATACTTGGCCAGGACGTTGTCGGACCACAACCCTTTGTTGATATCTCTGGACTGGATGGTGACTGTTAACTGTGTGCCAACATGGCGCCTGCAGCCCGACACCCTAGATGACTTGTTGTTCAGGGAGGCGTTGGGTGAGCGCATTGAGAGGTACTTCGAGGAGAACAATGGCTCGGCCTCCACAAGGGCGGTAGAGTGGGATGCATTTAAGGTGGTGGTACGGGGGCACTGTATTGGGCACACGGCTGGGGCCCGCAAAACTTTGTTGGACGACTTAGATAAGGCTGAGGCACGACTGAGGGAGCTGGAGAAGAGGCGCCCGAATCACCCTGAGTTGCAGGAGGGGCTTAGCGGAGCACGGGAGGGGCTGGCGGTGGAGCTAGAGCGGCTGCGTAGCTTTGACCACAAGGCGTATATGACGAGAGCGCATGCGGAGGGTGATAAGGCGGGGTCTATGTTGGCATGGCTCGCTAACCCAGTTCGGAGGGGAGTGCCGATCATGGGGATCCAGGAAGCAGGGGAGGAGCCCTGCCACACTCAACCCGGGATCCTGAATAAGTTTCGGGCTTATTACGAAGGGCTATATGAGAGTGGGGAAACAGGAGGGGCGGAGGAGCTTGGAGAGTTCTTGGACGGTTTGCAGTTGCCCCGGGTGGAAGACTCAGAGGCAGAAGAGCTGGGTCGGCCCGTCACTCTTGGAGAGATAGGGTGTGCAGTAAAGCAGATGGCCAGAAATAAGACCCCGGGACTTGACGGGCTCCCGATCGAATTCTATAGTAAATACCTAGAGCACCTTGCTCCTCGGCTGCGCGAGGTGTACAATGAGGCACAAACGAAGGGTCGACTCCCGGGCTCCATGAGCGAGGCCCTCATGATCCCGCTCTTAAAGCCGGGCAGAGAGAGAGCGGCCTTGTCCTCGTACCGCCCTGTAATGGTGGGCTTTGCTCGCGTTGCCGCTTTCACGTGGGTTTGGCTCGTGGGTTCGACTCCTGTCCACCTCACGAGCCAAAGCCTGAGACTAGTGTTGTTTACCTTTGAAATATGTATCCACGAGCCACGGCCCGTGTATACCGTGTTGTGTTTCAAATTGCTTTCCTCGCGCATGGACGGCTGAGTCTTTCCGTTTGCCATTGTAACCACCGGCTTCACGGAGACCAGACGTCCATGACGGGTGGAGTCATCATCTTACAGAATAAACTTCCTTACCGGAACCTACTGCTTCCTCTTCGTTTATTACATATTTTGGCGACGATCGGGAGACTCCACCCCCATCCACGCTGATCTTTTTCCGGATTCAGCACCTCGTCAATTTCGAGTAACGTCATTGGTCGGAGGAAACAACCGCTTTTCCAATCAGCGGAACTGCCTTTCTAAATTTCTTCTTTCAGCGACTCCTATTGGGCGGTTACAATCATCTTCTACTCGATCAACCTCATTGGATGTTTCTTCATTCAACAACTTTATTGAGGTATCGGTGAAGACTGAAGACACGACAAGGTACTGTGTTGTTTGAAAGTGTTTCTTTGATGAGCGCATCTTCAGCGATACGCACGTTGTGATCGAAAACATTGCGTGTCACTTCAGCGACACGCACGCTTTCGACTTACAACGCCTTTGAGATTTATTCATTGCGTGTCATCATCAACGATACGCACGTTGTTGAGTTGACATTTAACCTTTGTGTGTTACTTCAGCGACACGCACGCTTTCAACAGTTAATCACAGGGTTGTGCACCGCGTATCACAGCGATACGCACGCTTTTCATTTCGGAATTAGCCTATTTACAAAGTTACAGTCGTATTTAAAACTTTAATCTACTTGTTTGTTTAAATTGCATATCTTCATTTTAAAACCGACACCTCTGCTAATGTTTAGATATCTATGATTTCAATAAGTTATTAACCTTTTTACTTCTACATTGGCATTCAACATGGCTAATAACCAATGGCATCAGATTACTCAACCTCCACCTTTCTTAGACAAACCTGGCACTCCAGACATAATTTGGTCCGAGTGGTTTGGGTTATTTGAGAACCATTTAGTGGCTATTGATGCTGCTGATTATTCTGACAAAAGAAAGTTCGCTATCCTTTTTGGTTGTTTAGGGCAAGCTGGTCAACGAATTTTTAAAAGTATTGTTCCTATAGCACCACCCATTTCACAAGATGAAAGTGGGGATAATCCTTGGAACGTTTACATTGAAGCCATCGCAAGGTTGAAAAAACAATTTTGTGATGAACCTAACTTTATGTTAGAGAGACACAACTTCTATGCCAGGAAACAAAAGGAGGACGAGAAGGTGGAGGAGTACATCGCTGCACTCAGAGTTTTAGCAATCACTTGCAATTTCGAACCTTCTCCTGATAAATTCATTAGAGACCAGTTCGTATTTAATTGCGCTTCAAGGAAGATTAAACAGAGAATTCTGGGGTGCAAGAACCCATCTTTAACTGAAGTCATAGACCTTGCCCTTAGCATTGAACGTTCTACTTTAACCAGCAAAGTTGTAATGGATCAACCCAAACAAGGGGTTAATGCTATAGACTGTTATGACTCTGATGAAGGAGAAACTCTGTGTGCCATTACTAATAAAAACAGAGTTCAATCCAATAAATTTACCCAAAAGAAAAAAACATATTTTTGTTATAGGTGCGGTTCAAAAGATCACATAGGGAACGCTCCAAATTGCCCTGCCCTCAAGAAACGGTGTTCTATTTGTAAAAAAATTGGACATTTTCAGGGGGTTTGCAGATTCGCGAAGAAGCCTCCAAATGTTAATATGGTAGACTTTGATGCATGTACTGAATCTTTTAAGAACATTATTGTAACTCTTGATTCTAATGGTGACATTGATTCTATTAAGGGTCCACTATGTGCAGCTATTATTGATAATGTGCATCTTCAAGTCATGGCAGATTCAGGCTCCCCATACACTATTCTTAGAGATTCAACTTTTTACGAAAAATGGCACAAAAGAGTCGAACTGATTGAATCTGATGTTAATCCACTAGCATTTGGTGAGAAGAATATCAACATGCTAGGGTATTTTGAAGGATTAGCCCAATGCTTGGGGAGGGAGACCGTCACTAAAATTTATGTAGCAGAGAAAGGTAAAGACATCGTGGGCTGGAAAGACTTAGCCAGGATGGGTCTTTATTTAGTTCCCGGTGATGAGAACCCCATCAAAGTTGGGAAATTACCTACCTTTAAAACTGATTCACCTGTTGCTGTAATTGACGATCATAATCCAAAAGTACAGGAAATTATGTCAGAATTTAAACCAGTGTTCAAGGAAATGGTAGGGAGTGTCAAAGGATTTGAACACAAGATTAGACTGATACCTGGAGCACAACCAATAGCTCATAAAGTTAGAGCTGTTCCACTGAGCGTCAGATCTGAATTAAAAATAATGTTGGATGATTTGTGTAAACAAGGTATCATCTCCCCCATCAATTCTTCACAGTGGGTCGCACCAATTGTAGTCGCCCGCAAAAAGACAGGGGAAATTAGATTATGTGCGGATTTACGCTCATTAAATAAGAACATTATCGTTGATTGTCACCCGCTACCAAGAATCCACGAGCTTCTGGCTAACATAGGCGACGCTAAATGGTTTTCTTTGATCGATCTGAGGTCAGCGTACCATCAGGTGTCTTTAGCGAAGGAATCCCAAGAACTTACCTCTTTTATTACTCCTTTCGGAGCTTTCAAATTCCTTCGCCTCCTTTTTGGGTTAGCGTCTGCTGGAAGCGTTTTCCAGAAGCTGACGGATGTGTTGTTTCAAGGTATAGCGGGTGTGCAGGCGTACCTTGATGACATCTTGATTTTTGCCAAATCGTTAAATGAACATGATGTTATTCTCAGAAATGTGCTTTCAATTTTAATGTCTAGGAACATGACTGTTCGCGCAGACAAGTGCAAGTTTGCAGTTAACAAGATTGATTATCTGGGGCATACAGTCTCTGACCAAGGTATCACTACCAAGTTTTCAGTCATTAGAGCCATTGAAGACGCAAAACCTCCTCCTGATAAGGATGCCTTGCGATCCTTCCTAGGACTTGCAGAGTATTATGCAAGGTTTGTCCAGTCTTATTCCCAGTTAGTGGAACCTTTAAGGAAGCTTTTAAGGAAAGGGTCTAGTTTTGTTTGGACACAAGAGTTAGACAAGGTTTTTTGCGAGATCAAGAAGATGATTGTTTCTGCTAAAGCCATACATGCCTTCAGAGAAGACGCCATCTCAGTTATCACTGTGGATGCGAGTATTTCTGGTTTGGGGGCAGTTCTTACACAGAAGGTGAATGGTCAGGAGCAAACTGTGGCGTTTGCGTCTAGAGCACTCAAAGAGTTCGAACAGAGGTACAGTACTATCGAAAGGGAAGCCCTGGCTTGTGCATGGGCGGTCCACAAGTTTAAAATGTACATTTGGGGTAGGAGATTTGAGTTGGTCACCGATCACAAGCCACTAATTTACATCTTTGATAAATCAAGTTCAGCGTCCATGTCAGCACGACTGATGAGATTAGTCTCAAAATTGCAAGAGTTCAATTTTTCTGTTAAGCATATTGTTGGTGGCAAGAATTTTCGGGCTGATTGCCTATCTAGAATGGCTATGGAGAAGGACGATGAGGAGGATTTTCTTGTAGAGGATGTCGAATGTGTAACCTTTGTGGATGCAGTGGATGAAATTAGTGATGTGATTTCTGAGGGTGATTGGAAGGAAGCCACTGCCTTAGACAATGTGTTGTTAAATGTTATCAAGTTTACCACACGGTGTTGGCCTGAACCGAGAAGTTTGAATGGCGATCTACGTAGTTTTGCCCAAATTTCTGAGGAACTGTCTGTTGAGAACGGCGTAGTACGAAGAGGAGAGAAATTTGTCCCTCCTTTTAAACTGAGAGAGTCTATTATTAATAAGGCGCACCAAGGGCATCTGGGGACAACTAAAACCTCTATGCGCGTTAAGCAACACTATTGGTGGCCCTCAATTGATGTACAGGTTAAAAATTTGATTGACTCGTGCCCGGAGTGTTTATTATCCGATAAACATTGGCGCACACTGAAAGTTCCCCTTCACCCCACGGAATTCCCTAACTCTCCCTGGGAGAAAGTTGGGGTAGATTTTTCAGGGCCATATTCCATTCTTCATCAGGAGAATAAGTACATTATTCTTTTGGTGGACTATTTTTCAAAGTGGATGTACTTTGATTTTGTTAAAGCTCCTGATTCAGATTCCACAATAACCTTTCTCAAGAGGGTGTTTGATTTAGAGGGATCCCCCAAGTTTATCGTCACAGATAACGGGACTCATTTTGTCTCGGATAAAATGTCCAAATTTTTGAAACAATTAGACATCAAACAACTCAAAGTCTCTCTTTATTCCCCAGCTTCGAATGGTCTTGTCGAGAGGGGGAATAAAGTGATCAATGAGGGTGTTCAGACGGCGAATTCTTGTGGTTACAGTGTGGTTGAATTCGTAAAGCAAAAAGTATGGCACTATAATACCTCTCCCCATTGCGTGACTGGGGTCTCCCCATTTTCCTTACTGAGAGGTAGAGAAAATCGTTCTGTTTTATTTCCTTCCTGGTTGCATCAGGACTCTGCCGGTAAAACTATCGATTTGGATTCTGTCAAGAAATCTGTTCTAGAAAAACAGAGCCAAATGAAGTTACAGTTTGATGGTACCTCAGATGGTAAATTGGTGGACCTGCTGGTTGGTGACTGGGTTTTAATCAAGAATCCTGGTAGGGTAGTTAAAGGACGCTCAAAATTTTTTGCACCCATTCAGGTAGTTAAAGTGAGTAAGGGAGCAGCCTTTCTGGGAAAAAAGGGTTGGTGGAACAAACGCCAGTTAGTGAAAGTCTCTGATCACCAAGCAGAAATTATCAAAGGAAGGAAGTATAATGGTAACTCCGGTAATTTGGATTGGAGTTTTTGGATGGATGCTCCTTCTGTTTCCGGTGTTCCTAACCATTCCTTTTCACAAGCCCCTCAGTCTTCGGGGCAACCTTCAGGGGAGGGTTCCTTTTCACAAGCCCCTCAGTCTTCGGGGCAACCTTCAGGGGAGGGTTCTCTGGATCCTCCAAACGTTGTTGTTAACCAGGATGCCCCTACTCACATAAAAGTTTCCTCTTTCGGCAGACACATCAGGGCTCCTGAGAGATATAACGAGTTCATTAAATTTTAGGCATTTGTTTTGCTTGTGGTTAGATCCATTTTAATTTCATATGTTTTCTCTTTTCATTTTATTGACTGTTGTAAGGGGGAAGGTGGTGTAATGGTGGGCTTTGCTCGCGTTGCCGCTTTCACGTGGGTTTGGCTCGTGGGTTCGACTCCTGTCCACCTCACGAGCCAAAGCCTGAGACTAGTGTTGTTTACCTTTGAAATATGTATCCACGAGCCACGGCCCGTGTATACCGTGTTGTGTTTCAAATTGCTTTCCTCGCGCATGGACGGCTGAGTCTTTCCGTTTGCCATTGTAACCACCGGCTTCACGGAGACCAGACGTCCATGACGGGTGGAGTCATCATCTTACAGAATAAACTTCCTTACCGGAACCTACTGCTTCCTCTTCGTTTATTACACGCCCGTTATCCATGTTGACGACGGACTATAAGATCCTCAGTAAAATCCTTGCCAACAGACTGCTGGTACACATGACGGGCCTTGTTCACAAAGACCAGTGTGGTTTTATTCCGACACGCAACACCACCCACAACATTCGCAGACTTACGAGGCTGATGGGTGCGGACTGGCCGGACGCCGTCTCCCCATTTGTCCTCTCCATTGATATAGAGAAGGCATTTGACAGCCTTGAGTGGGGATACCTGTATGAGGTGATGCGACGCTTCGGACTGGGGGACGGATACATTAAGTGGACCAAGGTCCTGTACACCGAGGCGGTGGCTAGAGTTCGAGTGGGTACTCTGATCTCGAGACAATACCCGGTCAGGCGTGGCACTAGACAGGGTTGTTCCCTGTCCCCGCTCCTGTTCGCCTTGGCGATGGAACCCTTCGCTGCGGAGGCCAGGCTGGGCCGCCACTATGCAGGTTTATCATTTCGGGGCAGGCCGCACTTCATCTCTCTGTACGCAGACGACCTGCTGATGTTTCTGGCTGATGCGGGACCCGAGCTCCGGGGGGCGAGGCAGCTACTGGAGCGGTTCGGCAGGCTGTCGGGCCTGAAGGTCAACTGGCCTAAATCCTGCCTATTCCCCCTGAGACCAGGGGAACCGTGCCCGCTCAACACACAGGAGCTACGGTGGGAGCCACGCTGTCTGCACTATCTGGGGGTCTACGTTTACCATACCCCGGCTGACTTGCTGGACGGCAACATCACCCGCTGTATTAATGCCCTGAGGGGGTCCATGGACTTCTGGGCAACTCTGCCGTTATCCCTGGCTGGTAGGATCTCCCTGCTTAAAATGGTAGCCCTGCCCAGGCTTTTGTATTATTTTAGGACACTCCCGGTGTGGATCCCGAGCTCTGTCTTTAAACGCCTGAGATCACTGGTCATAGCGTTCTTGTGGGGCACGGGAAGGAGGCGCATAGCGCTCGACACTCTGCTGCGCCCCAAGGATGAAGGAGGTATGGCGGTGCCAGATTTTGAAGGGTATTACCTGGCCGCGCAGCTGCAGATTTTTACTCAGGAGGTAGCGAGAGTATATAGAGGCCCCGAGGACGCGAGAGTAGACGGCACCCCGCGGAACATTCTGGCGTACATTACGCTGCACCAGAGGCTCCGGGTGGGAGACCTGACGGTTGAGGAGCAGACGTTCCGGCTCTGCTGGGACCGGGCCCGTAAGCGAGCGGATGTCCGCCTTATGTATGCCCCTGAAATTCCGCTGGGGATGGTCACCGCCCTCCCGCATGGAGGAGACTGGTCGCGCTTGCTGGGATGGGAGGAGGCGGGAATACACATGCTGGGTGATCTCTACGAAGACGGGGTGTTGCTGCCGTTTCAGGACCTGCAGGAGCGTTTTGACCTCCCGAGGGGCGACTACTTGTTGCATGCAGCGGTCACGGGCGCTATGCAAGCCCATTGGGGGGAAGGGTTGCAGGAGCCGGACACCTCAATGGCCTGCCAGTATACAATG
The DNA here is from genome assembly GCF_964263255.1 of Lissotriton vulgaris. NCBI lineage: Eukaryota > Metazoa > Chordata > Amphibia > Caudata > Salamandridae > Lissotriton > Lissotriton vulgaris. Next base: position 270,873,938 of record NC_141698.1, on the reverse strand, counting down.
ATGGCGGCGGGGACTTTTAAGGCCGTCACGTGCTTATACTCTAGGATGCAGCGGGAGGCCTTGCAGCCTTTGACGGCCCTGAAGGCCAAGTGGGAGCTGGACCTTCAGGTGGAGATACCTGACGCGACCTGGGGCCAGTTGCTGCGGCGGGCACGGAAGAGCTCGAGAAACGCCAGGTTTCAACTGATTCACTTTTATGTTATTCACAGGGCATACCTTACTCCAGGGAAAATCCAACAGTACTTTGGGGTGGACAACGCTGCTTGCCCCAGATGTAACACGGTAGGGGCGGACTTGGGTCACATGCTGTGGGATTGCCCCTCTCTAGGAGACTACTGGCAGGAAGTTGGGCGGGCCCTTAATGGCGCGACAGACAGGGATGTCCAGTACACTAAAGCGGTTGGCATTCTCCATTGGTTCCCCCACACGCCTAGGAACAAGATGACTAGTAAATTTATTGACTTGGGACTTATTCTGGCCAAGCGGGAGATCACGAGGAACTGGAAGTCCAGAGTGGGGCCCACGTATCAAAGATGGTATGGGGAGTGCTTGAGATGGGCTGCGTGTGAAAGCACTCTGAGGTACCAGATGGCCTGGAGGATGAATGATGAGAAAGCTCTGGAGAGGGCGACCGCATGGGAAGTGATGGTGCAGGCGCTTCGTGATATGGATGCTGAAGAGCTGGAGGGCGAGGGTGAACTGGATGGGGCAGGCCCTGTCACTATACAGGAGAATACACACTAGCGAATGACTGATTCCTCCTGTAACACACCAGACACCTTTACACTATTGACCCAACGCAGAGCGACCACGGGGGAGGGTGGGTAGGAAGCTGGTTTGGTGGGGTGTTGGGGTACCGAAAGTTGGGGAGGGGGAGGGGTGAAAATCACAAAAGCAACCCAAAGGTATTTGCCAAATGATACTGTCAGACATTGTAAGACGCAACAAGAGGCGATCAGGGGAAAGGTCATACGCCCCGAGGACAGGGTGGACCTCCCGGATGGGGAAGGACTGGACCATGCTACTCTTGTGCAAGCTGCATAAATACTGCTGATCGTATTATCTGTACATTTATATTGGTGATGCAATAAAAACCTAATGAAAAAAAAAAAATAATGCAGATCATTAATTCATTACAAAGTTATCAGCTTCCTACATTGTATCACACTTTTCAAGAAATTTGTTAAAATCCATACCGTAAATTCATGATCTAAAAATGCTAAAGCTAAAAACGCCAGTCGACATCTTTTAAAAGCAAGCTTCTTTAAAAGTGGAACCAGCCACTTTTTCCTTTGTTTACTATACAGTTTACAAAAGAGAGCTACATGTATTGTCGTTTGCTCAGCTGTATTAATGCAGGGGGAAAGTTGCATCACCCTTGCCCAATCGTTCATGTTTGGGAAACTCGTTAGGCGGTGGAAAATGTCTAATCTAAATCTAGTTAACAATAATCTGTCATATTGACCACGCACTAGAATAAGATAGGGTTGAATGTTCAAAGTTATTCCTATCGCTTGATGATGCAATACGGTGGGCTTCGCTATTTAATTTTTTAGACGACAGGATTCAAGTAGTGATAGACATTTGTGTTTCAATTCTCGTTGCAGTTGGTTCCTTATAACACTCGGAATGTCCTAGATCACAGAAAAAGTCCCTAACATATTGTATCCTTTTCAGTTTCAGCACATCGGTCATTCCCAGAACATTGGTTAAAATATCCCTGTTTAAGTGGGTTTCCTTAGAGGTCCATACCCTGTACCAAAGCATAATTGGTTCTATTTTTATTAGATCTGTTAAGAATGGAACCCCCAATAACGAGTGACAGACAAATGACGATACGCTACTAGGGAGAGCCAGTATTTATCTTAAAAACTGGTTCTCAACCGTTTGCAGCGCTTGAGTGTTACAGTGTCCCCACAATCCTGCCACATACATGGCTGTTGATACGCATTTTGCTCTGTGGGTTTGTAAAAGAGCTTGCGGGGGTCTCACTCCTAGTTTTTTTTTAAAAGCTTATTAGGGCTGCAGTAGATTTCATGAGGGCGAGTTTTCTAGACTGCACAGCCTGAATCCATTTAGCTTTATTGTCAAATAAAATACCTAAGTAAGTAAAACTGTTGATGAACTGTAGTCTTTGAAGGTCAATAAACATGTCTCTGCATTTATTACTTCCTGAGCCACTTCTCATGATGAACGTTTTTGTTCTGTTTACCCGGAGGCCTTGGTAGCGCATGTATCCGGCGAAACCATCCAATAGTCTCCGGAGGCCCACTTGGGTACGACACATTAGGACGGCATCATCTGCATACATTAATGCCGGTATGAGTCGTCCATTTATCAGAGGGTAGTTTTGTCCCGCCTTAATCAGTGCTTGTTTTAGTCCATTTGTGTACAAATTAAAAAGGAAGGGGGCCAGCACACACCCTTGTATGACCCCCCTCCTGACTGGGAATGGTGAGGTACATTCACCATTAAGCCCATAATGGACTCTTCCATTGGCATTCAGATAGAGATGTATCAGGATGGATATAATGGCGTTATTTACCCCTAGATTCCACAATACTCCCCACAGCCTCTCGTGAATTACGCAGTCAAAAGCTGCGCTTAAGTCAACGAATGCTATGAATAGCCTTCCTTTTTTCAGACAAGAATATTTACCAATAAGAATACTTAGGTTAAGGCTTTGTTCAACTGTTCCCAGTCCCTTGTGGAATCCATATTGTGAATCCGTCAGAGTTTTATTATCCTCAGCCCACTCTTGTAGTCTCTCTAAAACTACCCTTCCTGCTATTTTCACAGAGGAGTCTAGCATGAATATTGGTCGCTAACAGATGGGATCTTGCCTATTCCCCTTTTTGAAAATGGGGACTAAAATGGATTGCGACCATGTCTCAATTTTTTTTAAGGAAACTACTGGCCATGATTACTCGAGTGAGTATAGGTCCCCATAATTCTGTTTTACTTTTATATAAGTCTAATGGGATCCCCTCAGGGCCAGGTGCCTTACCTCCCTTACTTGCCATGATCGCCCTATTTACTTCTTCCAAAGTAATTCGGAGAGCATTCTCAATTATCTGACATATTGGTGTTCTTTCTTCCCCCTCCTCATTTTGCACGGCTACGATGTTGGCTACACTATTATCTTTAAAGATTTCCGAATAGTGCTTCACCCACTCATCTTCCGTGATTGCTATTTCTATAATGGGGTTATCTCCTGTTTCCAGAAAGGGTGCCCTAACAGCCCGCCAGAAGCCTGCCCCATCTTTGGACTCAATGGTGTCATAGAGAGTCTGCCATAGCTCTTCTTTTAGCATCCTTTTGCGTTCTTTAATCGTTTTATTATAAGCCTTTCTCGCCTCTTTTAGTGCCATCTGATCTCTTGGGGAGCTATGTGATATTTTTTTCAAGGCACAATATGCCTTTGTGCAGTTTGAGTCGAACCACCTTTTGGGCTATTTTGTGAAACTGGGCTTTGATACCCCTGGGGCGTCATTAATTGTTCTAGTAACATGTTGGAAGGTGGTTAGTTCTGTTTCATGTGTCGCAGTTTCATTTAGAATAGCTTCCATGCCCTGATTGCTGTTCACTATGATTGTCCTATTCATTTATACTGGATCAGCCAACAACCATTTCAAGGTATAACCATTTTTTCTAGTTATTTCCATATGTTGAGAGGGGTGAACAATTTTGGGGTTGTGCTTTGCTTGAAACGTTAATAATTTCAGAGAAATACTCAGGGGGTAGTGGTTGCTAAGAGTAATTTAATGCGTGCTGAATTTCCTCACCTTTGAAGTTAGGAGAGATTAATATATAGTCTATTGTTGTATGACAGCCTCTTCTGTTAAAAGTACTCTTAAAGGGCACTGGGTTAAGGCTTATTTCGTTTGCAAAACCTAGGTCAAGACCACACATCATTTCAGTTAAAATATTTCCATAGGGGCGTGGCCAAGATGGCGGAGTGAGTGGTCGCACTTGCCGCGATCTCCTCCGAGCTTGGGCCCCTAGGCTGCTGAATTAATGCTGATCTTCCCCCACGCTACTATCTGGCGGCAGCAGAAAGCGATGGGGACTCCGGTGCCTTGATCCCGAGACAAAAGAAAGCCTGGGGACACGATCGGCGAGCTCCGGACGCCGAGCCGGGGACAGAGCCGACCTTCGACTCCGGCCGGAAGTGGAGCCGGATCCGCCCTGCGGTGTGGACCGAGCTTGTGGAGCCCACCCGGAGCAGTGGGAGACCTTTGCCGGGTCTGGCCGATCACCCTGAGGGGCCCGACTGGCGGACCCCCGGCGGCGGAGGCACGGAGGGCTGAGGACTCGGGCCGGGCCCGGACGCAACGTGAGGCCGAGTCGCGGCCGCGAAGAGGACCAGGGCGGCGCCGGGGGGCCTCCCGGCTTGCTTGGGCCAGCGGAAAGTGCAGAGATGGACCGGTGGTGGAGAGTGCCCTGTCCGGGCGGGAAGAGCCAATCGCGGCGGTCTGCTTCATTGGCCGCCGCTGGGGCACCTGAATCACGCGAGGCCCCGGCTTCATCCCCCAGAAGGCCTGAGGCGTGTCCGGTAAGAGCCGCCGGGGCGGCGAATCAGCGCTGCCCCCGGTGAACAGGGGTACGGTCTTGAAGGGCTTGGACGAGATCTGGCCTGGAGGCTCGGCGGATCCGAGGTAGGGGCTGGCTCGGCGACGGCCCTCGGCCAAGAGAGGGCGGCACCGGAGCGGGCGGCCGCTCCATGGGTGTTTAGAAGGCCGGAGGGGCCGGAAGACGCATCCACCCGTCGGAGGCTGCTGGAGACCCTCGGGGGGGATTGGGGCCCCACCCCCCTACCCGGACAAGGCCGGAGCGGTAAAGAGTGGGTTCCGACCGGACGGCAGAGAACTGTGTGGGCTACCAACAGGGGGATTTGCGCCACTCCACAGCCGCGGCCTACAGACCCTGTGTTGCCAGTGGGGGCCTAGCTTGACATTGGGACACGACTGACCCCGGGACGTGTGGCCCTGCCCCCACTTGGTCCGTGTGGTGGTGGACAGTGTTGAAGTGGCCCCAGAAGTGGTCGGCGAACCCAGAGGGGGATCTGAGTGTTGGCAGAGCTGTGCTTTGTTCTGTGTGGAATGCCTCGCCTTCATTGCCCGTGGCTAAGCCGGGCCCGGCACGTGGGATCGGCCTCATAAGGAGTAGCCGGATTGGGACTGTGCAGTCACCAGGCGACGGCATACGAGCGCAGAGGACTCAAGAGACCGGGGCAGGTCGGCTGGCCGGTGGCCCGGAGGGGCGGCGATCACAGGTATCGTTGGGGACGACTGAGGAATCCAGTATAGCGCTCAGGATGGCCGGCAATAAAGGGAATAAGAAGGGTGATCGAACCCTACCAGACATGCTGAACAGGGGCACTGCGCGGCAAGATCGAGGACAGCACTCCCCAGGACATTCGAGCAGCTCCCAGGGGGCGAGTGGAGGAGAGCCGCCAGTCACCAGGTCCTTTCTTGAATCGCTCTTTAGCTCCCTCCGAGAGGACTTTCAGACACTAAAACAGGAGGTGGCGGGGGAGGTTCGAGAGATGCGGAGGGAGGTCGATGGCCTGGGAGAGAGGGTGACCTCCGTAGACGAGGCCGGACACGCCCGAGATGAAGAACTTACGCAGCTTCAGCAAGAGGTAATACGGCTGCGGGTCCAACAAATCGATCTTCAATCACACGAAGAGGACCTTGAGAACCGTTCTCGGAGGAATAACATTCGGGTTTGGGGTGTGCCTCTCGGAGAAGAGGGGGAGGACGCGGCAGGCTACCTGCAGGAACTGTTCAAAGAAATATTGGATGAGCCAACCGACTTTCTTGTCAAAATCGACAGGGCACATAGGGTGGGCCTGCGGCGCAGAACCCCGGCGCCCCCTCCCGACCTCCTGGCCTACTTGCCGGATTTCCCCCTAAAAGAAAGGGTCCTCCGGGTGGCCCGAACTAAGCCTTCTCTGGAGTTCAGGGGTCATCGTGTGGCCCTCTTCCAAGACCTTTCGGTGGTCACACTACAGAAGCGCAAGTCCTTTAAAATTGCGACTGACTCCCTACGAGAGCACAACACTCAGTACTCTTGGGGCCACCCGTTCCGACTCATCTTCCGATGGAATGGTACATTGCATCAGCTGCGCTCCCTTCAGGACACCTGCGCGGTATTGGGCATCACAGCAACAGACGAGGACGCACCCACCCCGCGCCATCGACGTGTCACCAGAGATGGCTGGCAGTCGGTCCCGGGTCGCCGACACTCCGCTTCTTCGGCGAGACCTGACTCGCCTACAATCCGGGCGGAAATGGACAGTGCAGTGAGAGGAGTTGCTAGAGAGACGGCGACTGGAGAAGTTGCGCTGACTGCTTGAGGAGAACTCCGGGGGGAGATCGACATCGCACTATTGGAATTGCAGGTTTGGGGGGGCAGGGGGGGAGAGCGGGGGGGTGTGGTGGCTGGACGTCCACTTTTGTGACTTTCCATAGACTTGTCCGTTCTGGACCGGACTTGGACAATGGTTCCTTTAGAACAGTTTGAGGGGAGAAGGGGGTGGGATTGGGGTTGTGGGGGGGTCTAGTTGGGGTGTGGGAATGTCAGGGTGGGATCCAGGAGTTGGGTGAGGGAGTGGGGGTCGTCCAGTGTACAGTGCTGATATGTGTTGTTTTTGTTGTCTATCTTTACCTTGTTTTGGCAAGAAGGGGTAGTGGTGCGCATGCGGAAAAGAAGGGATGTGTTGAGCAATGTGCGGCGCAGCCCACGGACACACCAGTGTCAGCCACACACAGCGGGTTGCCAAGCAAGGGGAGCCCCGGGTGCACACGCTATTCTATGTCCGCTGTTTTGCTACTGCAGCTGAGGCGGGTGCTCACGCCTTCCGCGGCCCCCGCACAGAGTGGCCACGCTTCCACACACTCCGTTCATTATGCCTCCTAACACTTTTAAGGTTATGACTCTGAATGTCCGGGGTCTGAATAACCCCGTCAAGCGACGGGCGGTGCTCTCCCTGTTAGAGAATACCCACGCGGACATATGCCTCCTTCAGGAAACACACCTGCTGCCACAAGACACGCATAGACTGCGCTCCCATAAATTTCCAATCCAGTTCTTTTCCTCTTGCACCACCAAGACAGCAGGGGTAGCGATCCTGGTGGCCAGACACTTTAAGGGGGAGCATCTCCACAAGTTCACCGAGCAGAAGGGCAGGTTGTTAGCACACTGGTTCAGGGTGGGGGGACTCACATTCACGATCGGATCCCTCTATAGCCCCAATGACGGGCAAGACCGTTTCCTGCAGTTAGCAGTGGAGGATATCACTGCCTCGCCCGACAGACATGTCATCCTCGGAGGAGATTTTAATATGGTCTTCGACTCTGCCATGGATAGATTGGCGCAGAGCTCTCCGCAGGTCGGGGAATTCTCGGCCGGCTGTAAAGCACGGCTTGCAGAGGTAGACCTTCTGGACCTTTGGCGTCATATGCACCCCACAGACCGGGATTATTCGTATTATTCCCACGCACACAAGACCTATGCGAGGCTTGACCATCTTCTGGTTACGTCGCCGGTGCAGGCGCTGGTCTCGGCGGCGGACATGGGGGTATTATCTTTATCGGACCATGCCCCGGTCGAGGCCTCGTTGTGTCTGCCCCCTGCAACCCATCCTTCAAGGACGTGGCGCCTTCGGGATACTCTGCTGCATAGGAAGGTGGTGGTAGACCGTATTGAGGAAGTGCTCCGCGACTATCTGGCCCACAATGATAACGCTGACACCACCCGAGCCACACAGTGGGCGGCCCTGAAGGCTGTCCTCAGAGGGGAGTTTTTAGCGATCTCCGCAGCCGAAAACAAGGAACGTAGGGCCAAGAGGGATGAGCTTACCGATAAGGTTCGGGAGCTTGAGTTGATCCACCGCAGGACGGGGGCACCAAGGATTTGGCGGCAGCTCAAGGAAGCAAGGAAGCTTCTGGCGGCCCTGGATATGGACCGGGCGGAGTACGCAGCTCTCCGGCTGCGCCATGCCTTTTATACGGGGGTGACCGCTGTGGCAAGCTGCTGGCCAATAGGCTCCGTGTTGCACGTCAAAGCCAGTTGGTAAAGGAGATCTCCGACCCTGCGGGGAGGGTGGAGACGGAGGATGCTCGTATCTCGGCCGTGTTCCGTGGAGTTTACGCGGACCTTTATGCCGGTGATCCACCGGACGAGACAGCCACGACCTCTTATTTGGATTCGGTCACCTTGCCGTCCTTGGATCCTCTGCAGGCGGAACACCTGAATAGGGATATTGGGATAGAAGAGGTGGTGTCGGCCATTGCCAGACTTAAACATGGCAAAGCACCGGGTCCGGACGGCTACTCTGCGCTTTTTTATAAAACGTTTTGTACATCGCTAGCCCCTGTCCTTACTCGCCTTTTTAACTCATTCGCGGAACCCGGGGCCATCCCGGCTGATCTCCTGCGAGCCTCCATCACGGTCATCCCTAAGCCGGGGAAGGATCCGAAATTCTGTGGGTCCTATAGACCGATATCCCTTTTGAACGTAGACTTAAAACTCTACACCGGTATCTTGGCCAGCCGATTGGCGCCCCAGCTGCCTGGTCTCATTGACCCTGACCAGACGGGCTTTGTCCCAGGGAGGCAGACGGTCGACAATACAAAACGGGTGGTCCACTTGCTGGAGAAGGCCTCCCAGATTCCTGGGAAGAGAATGATGCTGGCGGTGGACGCGGAGAAGGCATTTGACCGAGTGCAATGGCCCTTCCTGGAACAGGTCCTGGTGAAGGCGGGCATAGGGGAGAAGTTTCGCTCCATGGTCCTCAACTGCTACAAAGAACCAACAGCTGTGGTCCGCGTGAATGGATACACTTCTACGGCCTTCAACATTGAGAGAGGCACCAGGCAAGGCTGCCCACTCTCACCCTTGCTTTTTGCTTTATACATGGAGCCGTTTGCCCAACGGGTTCGGGCCAACCCGGCTGTGGAAGGGATACGGATGGGTGGCTTTACGCATGCGATTAGCCTATATGCTGACGATGTCATCTTCACGTTAGCTACACCCCGGACATCCTTGCCAGCTTGTGTGGAGGAGTTGGCCTCCTTCGGTGCAGTCTCCGACTTTAAGATGAATGTGGGGAAGTCGGTAGCCTTGGACATCTCCCTGGCCCCGGCCACTAGGACGTACCTACAGCGTAGATTCCCCATGCTCTGGTCATCAGAGGGGATACCATATCTGGGGATCAAGATAGCGCCCACGTTACCGGCCATGGTTTCGGCTAACTATTCGGCCTTGGGGGCGAAGATTAGAGAGGAACTGGGTCGTTGGAACCGCGGCATCCTCTCCTGGTTAGGAAGGATTGCTGCCATTAAGATGACGATCTTACCACAGGTTCTTTACTTGTTCAGGGCCCTGCCGCTCCAACCACCAGCCGGGTGGATCCCACAGCTGCAGTCAGAGGTGGCGCTCTTCATTTGGCAAGGGAAAAAACCCAGGATGCGCAGGGCTCTCTCCCTTTTATCTCCTGAGGCGGGAGGTCTGGGCATTCCCGACTTTCGCAAATACTTTCAGGCAACGCAACTGCGGTATTTCGTAGAATGGTGCAGATGGGAATCGGATAAGCATTGGCTTTTCCAGGACCAGGCGGTGGCGGGCAGGCCCTTGCAGGAAATACCGTTTTTGCGCCGGTCTCACCGACCTAAGAATTTATATGCTTCTTTTATCACCAGGGTGCCTTTGCGGGTCTGGGACGCTACTTGCCTTAAGTATGACCTCACCTAATTTCCGTCGCCGCTCTCACCATTAGTGGACAACCCGGACTTTACCCCGGGAATGGAGAAAGGGGCTTTTACGCATTGGAGACGGGCGGGCTGTAGAGCTCTGTGTCATATGTATGGCCCGGAGGGGGTCATCCCGTTCGTGCAGTTCCGTCAGGAGTTCTCTCTTCCCGAGACCGAAAGACACCGCTATATGCAAGCCCAACATTGGGCTCTTCAGCCACAAGTGAGAGAAACTGCGGATAGACTCCTCTCGCCGTACGAGAGGTGGCTGTTGTCACCTACGTCGGATTCGAAGCTAATCACAGATCTGTACAGGTTTTTACAACTATCCTCATCACACTTCTACAATCCGGGGAGGGAGAGATGGGAGCGGGAATTAGGGAGAACACTGAGCCCCAAGGAATGGGAACACATTTCCTATAGTGTAGCAGGGTTTCCGTTCTCCCACAGAACTGTGCACAAAGATCTAGAACCTGGGTGAGTTAGGGTGACCCAAAACTCACCTTTGTTTCAGAAATCCCCTTACCAAGCTAGCTACAGTGTCTCATCGGTAGTAATAACTTCCCAATGACTTAGACAATCCAGAACATGAACTTAGAATACCTCAGGTATCGTGGAACACATGAACACTCTTTCGTTATATAATCATTACTAACCGAAACTGGGAGGCAAAGAACACACGTGCAAGTTTGAAATGTTTATTTTTCAATGCAAAGTTCTCAAACGCAGTATCTTATATAATATCAACATACATATTATAAAAATCAGAGTTAGCAGCATAGTCACTAGTCCATAGTAAGCGAACGGTGATAGCATATTATAATTCAAAATCTATAGAAATCTGTTTCACCTATATTTCGCGCACCCTATTTAGAATATTATATTATATCTAAGAAGGTCTCATTTGGGTTCTAGCAGGGCGGGCCCATACCTCTAATTCTCAGTAGGAGGAGATCACATCAACAGCTACCAGCTCTCTGCATGCGAAGCATCAAGTGTGTTGATTCATTCCCTGTAACTCTATCTTAAACCCGAGTAGAGCCCAATGTTGGCAGCGACATTATTTGTGTTATGTCTAATGTGGTGCGAGGATCAGGCCTTCAGCAACCTTGTGTTAGGTTATTCTTAGAGGGTGCAGTTCTCAGTGTGCAGACATTTGTACCAAGTGTACCAGGCGCGACTGATATCAGGGCAATAACATATTATTCTCAAATAAATCACATCTTTCGTCTAGGTTGAAAGCTACAATAACAATTAGGTGTCGTGCGCAAACTAAAGCTGAAGGAAAATATGGTGTTTAAACATTTAATAAACTCGTGCTAACTTAACACAATATATAGAAACGCAGTAACCATATGACACCCCCCCAATGATCCGAGGACGGTCAAAAAAAGAAAAATTAAGCCAATACTACAAGAAAGGCAAAACATGAAAGCAGACTTCAATAATATTGAGCCAAGCTAAATGTATGTAAATGTATATAAAAACCAATAATACAAAATATGTATGAATGCCTATAGTGGCCACACAAAAAAAAATAAAAAACTTGAACTCGAGGCCATTCATAAGATCATAGGCCCAGAACATATCAAAGTCCAATGTTCGTAATAAAAAAGGCACCATTCAGAATTACTAAAAAGTCACGTGCCATAATAGTGAAAGTCTCCAAAGCCACTCATGGGTGGATAGAATATGCAAAGTAGGTAGCCACAGCTTCCAACATGAAATCACTGTCATCATCCGAAAACAGTTCAGCCATCCAATTAAGTAATGGGAAAGAACATACGTGCTCCTCCAGCACCGAATCCTCTAGCAACATCAGAGGACAACTCAGTGGGTTCTCGAGAACGCTATGTGCCAGAAAGTCATGCGCCGCTGCGAATATGTCCCACTGACCCATTAGTCCATGCATCGCTGCCACTGCCATAACCCTTTCGCCAGAACAAACCAACTCGTGAGCAACTACGGGGCTCATCAGCTGATCAAAATCGACGTCAGGAGAAGTCGGTAAGTAGAGACACAAATCAATGGCCCAGTCGAAATCACAGCTCAGGCAATGAAACACAGGCTGGACACATGTGAAAAAGGAAAATCGGAACGATAATCCAAAAGCCGTGCTTAAAGTCGCAAGCGGCAAGGAGCCATAGTAATCAAGCATCCGGTTGCGAAACAGCATCAGTAGGTGCTGAGCGTTTTCTTGCGCAGGATGGGCATCCATGTTTAATAAAGCAAAATATCACCAGTACGCCTGCAGCCAAAGCCAGCAAAACAGGAAATCCGCCAAACAAGCTTGCGAATATAGAATGAAAGAATGCAGGGATAATACCAAATACTTTTTCAAACGTAGTCACAAGACCACTGCTTACCAATTTAAAAAAATGTGCCAGGCCAGTTGTGGAGGAGGCATTGAAGATCTGATGAACCAGCTCGCAGAAATGAAATGGCAAGTCAGTATTTAAAAGTGCCTGCACCTCTGTGCGTGTGTTAGCTATGTGAAGGACATAGGTTTCGCGGGCCGAACTCAGTGCCACCTGTTTTTGAGACAATAGTGCTCTTATTCGGCTCAACCCCTTGAAGTCCGCTCTCAAGGTTGGAATTCTTGGCCAAATGGAAACATCTGAATTCCCATGCGTGGGTGGGTATAACACGTTTTTGCAACACACCACACGTTCTGATACAGTAACCACATATGCGATACCGACCATTAACCCACAACAAAGTTCGTTATGCAAAAGTAAATAACTACCGTTAGACAACAAAGTGAATGTGGGAACTATTGCAGGAACCGGTGTGCCCTTTAAAACACAGGCTAAATTTGGTCTGTCCTGATTACAAGAACTATGTAATTGGATGTGTCTGCATATCAGTGAACGGTCAGGCAACTGTGTGTATTCTTCACCATTCAGATTCACTTCATTTCCCTCTTTCAGACATCTGTATGTATATGGTAAAGACCATGTCTCATGTAGGAAAGCACTTCCTAGTGGTTCATATCGCCCTATAGCAATATATCTCATACAATTTGTAAATTTATACAGAGCAAATGGCAAAGTTATAATACCATGGATAAGCCATGTAGCAGCAGCCGCCTCAGCCACAGAGAAAGGCAAAGATTCTAACTTCTCAATGTGTAACATAGAAAATGTCGCATCTCGCATGGAAAGCATGCGCTGCTTGTCAGTCAAATTAAACGGGGCAAACAATGATGAAACGTTCATATAACTCCAAGGCACTCGACCAGACTTCAGAGTCTGTAGTGTCCAGGCAAACTGCATAACAGAACGCAATTGATTTTGACCGTGATATAAAACGGACACTTCATCATGTACAATGTCAACAACAGAAGAAACAATATTGTTTAACGTGTAAATTCGGGAAGAAAGCGTGTTAATACTGTTATCGACCACTGCAAGTACCTTTTCCAAATTTGCTTGGTCAATTGCCCTTAGGCGCTTAGCAGCCTCAATTTGAGACACTTTCCAAATTTCATTGTAAACAGCATAAATCCACCGTTTAGACCTACCCTTAACTGGGCCTTTTATAAAATCATTTAAATCCACATTTTCAGTCAACTGAGACAGATGTAGTTTAACTGCAGCTAACGTGGAATGTTGTAACCAATTCTGACACAGTTTCCCTACAGAGTAAGTGGTGACAGTATAATCAGTTTCAAAACGGGGATCTGGTCGCACTTGTGTGAACCCTTCAGCCAACCCTAGAAATCGACGTTGGCAAGAATCAGAACTCTTTTGCCATAATAGCCAACCTTTAGGATCCAAGTTGGACACATTAAAGGACGAATTGCATAGAAGAGATTGTATCTCATGAATAGTCAATTCAGAAAAATTACCCCAACCTGAATATTCTTCTAATTCGGGGATAGTTGGTGTATTTAATCTTTTAGAAGTAGCCAATCCAAAGCATGTTGCTTGGGAAATGGTCGAATTTAGAAACAACATGTGATTCGGGATGAGACATGCGCGGTGCAAAGCCTCAGTGCCTTGTATCTGCCAATCTTTGGTACCCCAAACCGATTTAAGGTCAATTATCCCCTTCCAGAACTCGTAGCCATCTACAGCCAACTTGTCTAGAAAGGACTTCGAATACTTTGTATCGGTAAGTCTAACTTTGGACATGGATTTTTCTGTCATTCTGAAGTAAAACGACTCAGGATTTGATTGATTGAAATCTGTAAAATAACTGTATTTTTTCAGAAATGTACTGGAGCTTCCTATGAAAGGAGCTGGGCAGTGCTCCCACTGCGTGTAATTCACAGCAACCCTCCTGGAGTTCGCCTTATGGAGAAAATGATTACCATAATGTTGGAAGCAAAACAAATCACCATAATTAATAGAATCTAAATAGAAGTCTTCAGCATCAAAAGCCGCATAGTATTTTAAATCAGAAAATAATGCTTCTACGGCCTGAATATCCCAATCATCAGAACGTATATTTTGTTTAATCACATCTCCCATGTTTACTCTAAGCACATTCGGAACATTAATCACTTCAGTGGGCCCATGTATTTGAAATCTAACCGCATCCCACACAATCCCATCAAGGACAGGCCAAGCAGTAATTTTAACTGTATTTAAGTTTCGTTTCAGTCTGTGCGCTGAATGTGAAGAGGAAAGAGGGGCCAATGTTCCATTAAGGTACCGAATTCCTGTTCTTTCTTTAACGTAGTGACCATCGATCAGGCGGAAAAAATAAAACACAAAACCAATTGACATAAAATGGTAAAATGAAAATAGTATCATCCAAATGTATGTCCAAGGGGGAATTAAAAAATGTTTTTTAAACAACGTGGCATATTTTGCAATAGTTGAGGGTTTCTTTGAAGGTTCCGAAACAGAGTCAAAAGAGAATCTGGACTGGTCGGCCAAACGAGTCTGTAAATCAGGCATCGATAAATCAGCAGGATAGGTGTAGTTCAACTCATCAATATTAGTGACAGGAATAGTATTTAATAAAGGACTGGATATGGCAGGCATCTCGAGGGACACCTCCTGTTCTGCACCAGATGTAATAGCCAGCACAGAGTGCCTCACCATGGAAGGACAGGATACAGCCGGTGTCATGCTATGAAGAATCGGCCACCCTGTGTGTCTTGACATTGTCAATAGAAATAAATCTGTTTTCCTTACGACCTGGAAGTGGTGGTAAAATGACTGTTCTTGTGCCCTTCACTCCAAGAACTCGAACCGGTGCACGATATGAGGGACCAAACTCTTTCTTGTTATCGATCTTCTCTCGAACCAGTTCTCCAACTTGGGGTAGCCAGCCAACTACCGGGATCTGCAACGCATCATCCGATGTGGAGGGCAAATGTTCCTTTACTGGACTGTCTCTGGTCTTTTGTAGATCCTGTAAAACATTGCAATGTTCATCTACGTCAAAGGCCGAGGCCTGGGCCTTGCAGTCTAAACCATCGAGGTCAGGGACGTACATCTTGATACCAAAGAACATTTCGTATGGGGTCCGCCCACCCAGAGACATTCTAGGGAGATTATTAAGCGCACGCTGCACGCCCATGAGGTGGGCTAACCAGTTTCTGCCAGTGCCTATAACTCGAGCTGTCAAAGATTGCTTTAAGTCGCGGTTCATTCGTTCAACTACACTATTGCCCTCAGGCCTGTAGGGACTCGAAAACTTGACTTGGACCCCCATCGAAACCATAGCATCCTTATACGCCTTAGAGGCGAAAGCCGGACCCTGATCCGAATGGAAGGTACCACAGGCAAAAATTCCCACAAAGACTCGCAAATCCTTAATGACAGTACGTGAATCAGCGCTCCGATGTGGCCATACCCACACAAAGCGTGTGCATGAATCAACTGTTACTAAGATGTATTTGTATGCAGTATCAGAAGAAAATGGACCGCAGTGATCCAAATAAACGCATCCAAGCGGTTTATTCGAGATGTACAACTGTGTCTGAGGCGGACGCGCAGCAGTTGAAGGTTTAATCTGCTGGCAAATGTCACATTGAAGGACATAATCGCGCGTCTGTTTGTACAGTCCCCGCCACCAGAACCTTTGTTGTAGCTGAGTTACAGTGGCTGAGACGCCCGCATGCGCAGACGCCACACCTTCATGAGCCGCTGTAATCAAATTAGCCCTGCGATCCGAGTTGGGAACTAGACGTTCACCAACATCAGGAATTTTCACATAAGGAACCTTATCGGGACTTAAGTGGTATGTGTATTTAGAAGGGAACCCCGCAGGATATTTACTTCCCTTCTCTGTTGCAGCAACAGCTGCCAAGATGTCATCATCTATTTTGCTTTTGGACCTCGTGACTGCTGCAACTAAGTATTTTGATACCGCTGACTTCGCTGCTTCATCAGCAAGCGAATTGCCAACAGCGTGGACCCCCACGCGCTGATGACCGAGAGTATGAATCACAAACACGAGTGGCAACTTCTCTTTAAGTTCCGCCACTCGGACCCAGATCATTTTATGTTTTATTGTGCTACCCTTGGAATCACGAAATTCATTCTGAATCCAAAAGAACAAGTTTTCATTGTAAGACTGGACACAGTAGTAAGAGTCACTTACGATCAAAGTCGTCACACTAGGATCAGCGTACTCCAATGCAAGCATCAGAGCACGAAGCTCTGCCAATTGTGCGGTGCAGTCTCCAAGCGTCTGCGTGTGCACAACACTGGACTTGAACTCCTTGTTCACCATGGCACCGACCACAATGGCGCATGCGGAAACGTAGGCGTGTTTAGAGCCGTGCGCAACCTGCGCCGAACCATCAGTGTAAATAATGCAATGGAAATCCTCCAACGGCCGCATTGCTAAAGGAGCAGGATGAACAAATTCATACTGTAAATAATCCTGCGACCGTAATGTGGCGTCAAAAATAAACGTGACATCCTGGGACGTCAAGGATGCAGCCCACTGAATCCACCAAGGGTGGAAAGCTTTGGAATTAGGTACACTGGCTTTCGTAACTGCCTCCAAGGCAGGACACGGGGTAACAACGGTGTGACGAGGAGGACCCGGACCCGGGCCCTCCCGGCTTACCTTTACCGGTGTCCCCTTTTGTCTCCCAGCATACAGAAGCCTGGAAACCTGTAACGGACTGGCAACAAACGGCACGGGAGCCGGAGGAGCCTTGTTTCTTTAACTGGGCGGAGCTGGAGCCTGAGACCGCCCACCGCCTGGAGGTAAAGGTGCGCCCATCCGGGAAACAGGTGTGTTTTACACCCGGAGGGAGTGGAGAGTGGTGGCGTGAGCGAGGAGCAGAGTGGAGGAGAACCGAAGACGAGGAACCGGAGATAGAGGAGGAGGCGTGTGAGCAGTGGAGGACAGGAGACGACGGAAGCAAGGAACATCAGCTGGAGGAGGCGTGTGAGCAGTGGAGGACGGGAGACGACGGAAGCAAGGAACATCAGCTGGAGGAGGCGTGTGAGCAGTGGAGGACGGGAGACGACGGAAGCAAGGAACATCAGCTGGAGGAGGCGTGTGAGCAGAGGAGGACGGACGAGGACGCAAGTGGAGTACAGCACCGACCGGAGTCGAGTGAGCAGACGGGGAGACCGGGAGCGGACTGGAGAGCGGAACGACTGAGACAGGAGGTGTCAGAGGAAGAGTGGAGAACGGAGTCCAGGGACAACGGAGACAGCGGACCATCAACCGGGGTACCCGAGGAGAGCAAGACCTGCGACAACCGCGACAAGCCGGGAGGCCACCGAGGAGGCGCATCGCCCAGCCACACTTCACATGAAGTGTGGCTCGAGCAGGTACGGTCAAGATTCACGGGGTGGGCGGGGCGTAAGTGGGGTAAACCACCGTAAAACCGAGCAACAGACCCTTAGTGCACCAGTACCTTCCCTTCACCTCACCGGCACTTCGGGGAAAGACGAGCACGTGTGGTCCCTCACTACCCTTCCCTAACAAACCCCCTACAACCACGATCTAATAGTGGTTTTCTTTCTTTCTGTTTCTTTTTGGGATCGAAATCCGGGACGAGAGACAAGACGGCGGAGGCAAGGCCTACAACGCCCAGAAGGCACCGCGAAAGTCGGAGACTGGGAACAGCCAAACAAGCAAAAGAGGACCTTGATAATCCTTTACCGTTTTATAGAGTACCAGTTCAAAAGAGGAGGCTTTATAAAATAATAAAACCATCATTGCCTCGCAACCCTGTATCAGTGAGTTTATTGGACAACCCACCCGAAAGCCCACAAGTGGTGGAGAATGCGGGCATAGAAAAAGCCATCCAGGATACAAAGATGGAAGCCATACTACAGGCCCTAGTGAAAGGACAAGAACAGTTAGGGTGGGCTGTGGAGCAACAGCTCGCCTCCGCTCAACTAGACCGGGACACTTTCCGCTCCACCGTAGTCACCCAACTGGACGGGTTACAACACAATACTGATCCCGGGAGCAACCCTGTGCGCGAAGCCAGACCGCCGCCTACACCGGCAGGCATCTCCCTACAAAAGTACACCCCTGGTGAGGACCCGGATGCCTTTCTTTTGAATTTTGAACGGGTGGCACTGGCATGCGGATGGCCAGTCGAGAAGTGGCCTTTCTTCCTGGCGCCTCTACTGACGGGGGAAGCCCAAGCCGCCTATCAGGTGGCCAACAGCAGTGGACAGACGCCATACAGACAAATCAAAATTATCATATTGGACCATCTTGGTTTAGATGCGGAAGCATACCGCGTGCGCTTCAGAAAAGAACAGGGACAGGGGGGGGACAATCCAAAAACCCTCTTCTTTCGCCTAAAAGCAGCAGCGGATAAATGGCTGACCCCCTCAACCAGTTCCAAAGAAGACATTATGGATAAAATATATCTGGAGCAATTCCTAGAGGCCCTACCCTACGGGACACAACGCTGGTTGCGACAGCATTCCAATCTAACCACCCAACAAGCTATGGAAATGGCTACCACGTTTGTCCGGGCCCAGCCCCGCCTACACTCCAGTGAACCCGAGAAGCCCCACAAGGTAATCCCTAGACCTGAACGCAGACTTAGAGCACCTCCTGGATTGCCAAACCCCCGTTTTTAGAGCCCGGAGGCTCCTCCGTTCCGAGGACCACAGTGTTTTGATTGTGGGGCCTGGGGCCACATCGCCCGCTTCTGCCCCCAGAAACGCAGTCAAGAGGAACCAATGGAAGTGGGATATATGCCAAAAGCCGTCCTGTACACCGCCGAACTGGGAGGCGCATATCACGTGAGTGTGACCGTTAATGGGACTGTAATCCAGGCTCTGCTGGATTCAGGGTGAAAGCAGTCAGTCATGCGGGATGTTTATGTTTTGCCTCCCCAGGTAATGCCCAACGACCAAGTATACATAAAATGTGTCCATGGGGATGTGAAGGGGTATCCGGTGGCCTACGTCCCCATAGAGCTAGAAGACAGGGATACATTGATAGTGAAAGTAGGGGTGATGTGTTCTCTACCCGAACCTCTCATTCTGGGTACCGACAATCCGCATTTCCTGGAACTGTTTGAGGACCAGTTAAAAAAAAAAGAAATCCCCGCGGGAGACCCCTATACCGGCGTTATTGTCCCCTGACCCATGGGAAAATGATAGAAGCTTCAAGTTCGCCCAAGCGAATGATTCCACTTTGTTGAATGCGTGGGAAAGGGCCCATGCAGAACAGGACATAACCCCCGTGAGGTACCCCAGATTCCTTATTAAAGATGACCTCTTGTATCGGCAAGCTAAAGCAGAAGACCCTATACAACTCTTGGTACCAACCTGTTTTCGCGAACAAATAATGTTCTATGCGCATACTCACCTCCTTGCAGGACACACCGGCAGTGAGAAGACGACTCAGAACGTACTCCATAACTTTTACTGGCCAGGTGTGTATCAAGACATAAAAAGCCACTGTCAGACGTGTGACGTTTGCCAGCGGAAAAATACCCACCGACCCGCGGCAGTACCCCTACAACCCCTCCCCATTATAGGGACCCCATTTGAGAGGGTCGGGATGGACCTGATCGGGCCCCTTCCCAAAACACGGAAGGGACATCAGTACGCTCTAGTAATCGTGGACTATGCCACACGGTTTCCCGAGGCGTTTCCCCTGAAAGCTCCCACCTCCAAAAACATCGCCGAGAAGTTTCTGGAGTTGTTCTCAAGGGTCGGATTCCCCAAAGAAGTCCTAACGGACCAGGGAACCCCATTCATGTCCCGAGTCATGAAGGAAGTCTGTCACCTCCTGGACCTCCACCAGATCCGTACCTCTGTGTACCACCCTCAGACAGACGGTCTGGTGGAGAGGTACAATGGTACCCTGAAAACCCTTTTGAAGAAGATGCTCACTGTTAACGGGAGCGAATGGGACCTCTTGTTGCCATTGGCATTATATGTCATACGAGGCCAAACGCAGAGCAGCTTAGGCTGTTCATCTTTCGAGATGTTATATGGGCGACAACCCCGCAGTTTGCTGGAGATGACACGGGAAGTATGGGAGAATGAGAGTGACGGGGACACAAGATCCTTGCTGGAATACAGCCAGAACTTAAGGAATAAACTGGGGAAGATACGGGAGTTGGCCTTCACCCAGCTGGAGTCCAGTCAACAGAAACAGCAGGCTCACTACAACAGAGGAAAGAAGTGGAGACGTCTAGCAGTAGACGACTGGGCGTTGGTGTTGTTGCCCTCCATGTCCAAACGATTCCAGAATGAGTGGCAAGGCCCATTCCGAGTCATTGAGACGATTGGGAAAACCACGTACCGGCTCCAAATGAGTAGGAATAAAAACCAGGTTTTTCATATAAACCTCCTAAAAAAGTGGTTGGGGCCCATCCCGCTGGTATCGATGGTAACCGTCCCGGGAAAAAAGGATCCCCATACCACACTGGACGAATTAGTGATAAGCGAGGAGTTGTACGATAGAGAACGAGAAGACCTACAATCCACCCTACGTCCCTTCAGGAGAATCTTTTCGAATATCCCGGGGGCCACTACTCTGGCAGAACATCGGATAGACACTCCAAAGGGCGTCACAGTAAAACAGAGGCCATACAGAATACCAGCCGCCAAGAGGAACGCCATAAGCAACGAAGTACAAGAGATGCTGAGCCTTGGAGTTATCCGACCTTCTCGCAGTGAATGGTCTTCTCCGATCGTAATGGTGCCCAAGCCAGATGGTAGTAGCAGGTTCTGCATGGATTTTAGGGCCTTGAATGCAGTGTCCTCGTTTGATGCCTACCCTATACCACGCATTGACGAACTAATTGAGAAACTGGGAAATGCCAAGTACATCAGCACCCTTGATTTAACGAAAGGGTACTGGCAGGTCCCTCTCCGAGAGGAAGATCGTAAAAAGACGGCCTTCGCCACTCCTGACGGACTCTATGAGTTTAACGTCCTTCCCTTTGGCCTTCACGGAGCACCGGCCACATTTCAGAGGCTTATGAATGAAGTACTAAGAAACCATCATGAATATAGCTCGGCCTACCTGGACGACATCATTATATTCAGTCCTTCTTGGGAGGAACACCTCCGACATCTACAAAACATACTACAGCAGCTAAAGGAAGCTGGGCTTCACGTCAACTCAAAGAAGTCCAGAGTGGGTTATCGAAAAGTCAAGTATCTGGGGTACGTACTGGGGCACGGCGTCATCGAGCCCCAAATCGAGAAGATTAGGGCGATCGCCGAAACCCCTTTTCCCTCCAGCCAAAAGGAAATGAGAGCCTTCCTCGGCCTCGTGGGCTACTATAGGCGATTCATCCCCTCCTTCTCAGATATAGCCGCCCCCTTAACAGACACATTGAAGAACCACACCAAGAAACAGGTCCTACATAATCCGACAGTCGCAATGTGGAACGCCTTCCAAACCCTAAAGCGTGCCATCACGACCAGTCCTGTCCTTATCTCTCCGGATTTCAACAAGCCCTTTCTCCTGCACACAGACGCTTCTGATTTTGGTATTGGGGCTGTGTTGTCACAAGAATCCGAAACTGGTACGGAGCGTCCCATACTTTACATCAGTCGCAAGCTGTTCCCTAGGGAAGTAAAATATCCTACCATAGAGAAGGAGTGTTTAGCGATCAGGTGGGCAGTAGACAAACTGAGATATTACCTGGAGGGGCATTCATTCATCCTCTATACTGATCACGCCCCTCTTACCTGGATGAGTCGGAACATCTCGAACAACCCGCGAGTACTGAGGTGGTTCCTGGCCCTGCAACCCTTCCGGTTCCAGGTCCGTCACCGTAAGGGGAAGGACAACGCCAACGCGGACTTCTTATCACGGTATCCTCTCCCCGATCGGGAGAATCGTAGGGGGGAGGGATGTGACGAGGAGGACCCGGGCCCTCCCGGCTTACCTTTACCGGTGTCCCCTTTTGTCTCCCAGCATACAGAAGCCTGGAAACCTGTAACGGACTGGCAACAAACGGCACGGGAGCCGGAGGAGCCTTGTTTCTTTAACTGGGCGGAGCTGGAGCCTGAGACCGCCCACCGCCTGGAGGTAAAGGTGCGCCCATCCGGGAAACAGGTGTGTTTTACACCCGGAGGGAGTGGAGAGTGGTGGCGTGAGCGAGGAGCAGAGTGGAGGAGAACCGAAGACGAGGAACCGGAGATAGAGGAGGAGGCGTGTGAGCAGTGGAGGACAGGAGACGACGGAAGCAAGGAACATCAGCTGGAGGAGGCGTGTGAGCAGTGGAGGACGGGAGACGACGGAAGCAAGGAACATCAGCTGGAGGAGGCGTGTGAGCAGTGGAGGACGGGAGACGACGGAAGCAAGGAACATCAGCTGGAGGAGGCGTGTGAGCAGAGGAGGACGGACGAGGACGCAAGTGGAGTACAGCACCGACCGGAGTCGAGTGAGCAGACGGGGAGACCGGGAGCGGACTGGAGAGCGGAACGACTGAGACAGGAGGTGTCAGAGGAAGAGTGGAGAACGGAGTCCAGGGACAACGGAGACAGCGGACCATCAACCGGGGTACCCGAGGAGAGCAAGACCTGCGACAACCGCGACAAGCCGGGAGGCCACCGAGGAGGCGCATCGCCCAGCCACACTTCACATGAAGTGTGGCTCGAGCAGGTACGGTCAAGATTCACGGGGTGGGCGGGGCGTAAGTGGGGTAAACCACCGTAAAACCGAGCAACAGACCCTTAGTGCACCAGTACCTTCCCTTCACCTCACCGGCACTTCGGGGAAAGACGAGCACGTGTGGTCCCTCACTACCCTTCCCTAACAAACCCCCTACAACCACGATCTAATAGTGGTTTTCTTTCTTTCTGTTTCTTTTTGGGATCGAAATCCGGGACGAGAGACAAGACGGCGGAGGCAAGGCCTACAACGCCCAGAAGGCACCGCGAAAGTCGGAGACTGGGAACAGCCAAACAAGCAAAAGAGGACCTTGATAATCCTTTACCGTTTTATAGAGTACCAGTTCAAAAGAGGAGGCTTTATAAAATAATAAAACCATCATTGCCTCGCAACCCTGTATCAGTGAGTTTATTGGACAACCCACCCGAAAGCCCACAAACGGTAACAACCAACATGCGTTTTCCTTGTGACAGGGCACGTTCCTTAAGAATTGCCATCTGCACAGCCGTTAAAACTTTCTCCACAGTGGAAAAACGCAGTTCAGCCGAAGTGTACAAGTGTGACTTGTAAGCAATAGGTACTGTATCTCCTTCATTAAAGGTCAGGTACGTGAAACCCACCGCCCCAGGGATAATTCTTATCACCAGGTTGGTCTGGTTATCACGAGTCTGTAAGTATTCAGAAGCGAGCAAATCAGCCTGCAAAGACTGCAGAATGGCTGAATGCTCAGGCAGCCAGCATGATTTGGAAAAAGATGGTTGTATCAAAGCATACAAAGGCTTGATACGCTGGGCATATTCCGGAATGTAAGTCCTTCCGAAATTTAAGAAGCCCAGTAGAGATTGTAATTTTTTCAGCGTTGTCGGAGAGCGCAACTGTGCGCACTTCTCCAGGAAATGGGGTGCTAAACCCTTCCCCTCGTTGTTAAGCTCGTAACCTAGAAACAACACTGTGTACTCTGCAATGTGCGACTTTGCAAAGTTAAACTTGTAACCTATGTCAGCAAAGTTACAAATTATGCTATTTACTCGACACAGATGCTCCCAAAGCTCGTCGTCTGTGAGATAAATGTCATCCACATACGAACAAGCAACTGGGTCGATGCCCTCCAAAAGAGAGACAATGCGGGCGGAGAATACTCCAGGACTGTTCTTATAGCCCATTGGGAGACGCCGAAACATTTTTTGCACACCGCCGCATGTAAAACTGGTCCATTGGGAACTTAGACCGTCTAATCTATGGGCATAAAAACCATTGGAAATGTCAAGCGTGGTTTTGAACCGTTTACGCTCCCGACTATTCACTAACGCAGAGCCATGTGTATTCTGTACTGCGCAGTTACGGCAATGCGAGTTCAAATGCCTATAATCTAAACCCAAACGATATGAGCCGTCCGGCTTGTTTACAGTAAAAAGGGGGTTATTCATCGGTGACACACACGTTTCAATTACACCTTGATATTCCAATTGTTCAAGGATAGCTGCGACTGAAGCTTTAGCTTCACGCCGTATGGGATATTGAGGTTGAGGCTGCGGCTGAGACCGTAACGGAATCTCATGGCTTGGAGACAATTTATCCCAGCCACACTGATTGCGGTACACAGCTGGCGCAAGCGCCAGAGCCCACTCTTCTGCAAAATGCAGCGCTTCCACTCTCGATACAGTGTGCGCGAAACTGGGTAGGATTACCTCCTCCCCTCGCGGAGCTGCGAGAACAAAAGGTGGGGGCCAGTCAGCCTCCGAAAGCAAAATGTCATACGTGGACGAGAGGTTTTCCCAAAATACCCCTTTTACAGTTCGCTGCATGTCACCTTCAATTAACAGGACAATTTCAAAAAGACGTTCAGGGGGAGCAACATGCGTATCAGCAGTTTCAATTACAACATAAGTGTCAGTCGCTGTCACCTTCAACAGTGGACGGAGGGCCTCTCTCACTATGGTAATCTCTGCTGCGCTGTCCAGCAAGGTCAGAGCCCACGTCAGATTCCGAATCCGCGTTCTCACTATCTGGGGCATATCGATGCGCTGTCAGGGCGGCGACTTTCTTCGTGGCAAACTGTGGTCTCTTCGGCGTAGCGCCTTCCTGCTGATCTCCACCGGCTCGTGGGCGGGGCTGACCACGTCCTTGCTGGCCACCCCGGCCCCTGCCGCCCCCTCCACCACCGGTTGACGGAGCCGGTGAGTCCTGAAAGGAACGAGGAGAGCGTTGGTCAGAAGCCTGAAACCTCTCAGGCGATTTAATCATCACGCGGTTGCGCAAATCATAAACACGATCCGACTGCGCAGGCAATGGAGACGCAGGAGCAGAAACCTGTGTTTGTTGTTGTTGTTGCTTACCCTGATTCTGTTTTTTAGGCCAATTCTGTTTCTTGGACTTTGGTTGACCACTAGTTTCCGAAGTCTGCCCCTGGGGCTGCTTTTTCTCTTTGTCAGGAAAAGCCTTAAGCCCTTTTGCATTGCGGCCAACCGTTTTATAAGCAGCCACAATTATCCTTGCCAACCGACGGGGTCTTTCGGCCTCTGGAATCAACGCCAAAGCGTTAGCAACCTGAAAGTTCACTGCATCTCCCTTGACATTTGCAAGGATCAGATCGCAAACTACATCAAAGGAGCCACACAGGCGCATACCCAATTCGACCGCCGACTCCTGTCCGTGTTCATCCTGAACACATTTAAGGACCGCACCCAGATTGGTCACAGACAGTGTGCCGTAGCACCTCGAATAGACCGCTGCAAAAGTCTTACCCCAGGTTTCACAGTCAACAAGCTCAGGTGCCAAATCTTTCGGTAAACTCAGTGTAAGAATCCGGTGCTTATCACCGGGATTCGTATTAGGAAACACAGCTTCTAGCTGGCCGAATTTTTCAGCAAGCCAGAACGGAAAATCATCCTTGTCCTGCGGCTTTTTGCCCATCACGGAATTCACCATGACAGGATTGATTTTCAAACCAGCCTGTTCTGCACGAAGCTGTGCGCCCCTAGGGGCTACGTCTTGAACATTACGGCTAGTGTAATGAACAAGCGCTCTAATCACTTCCACCGCGACTTCATGAAGTTGCCGCAGATCAGCTATGCCACAAGTGGCTCGATTAGGGTGAGGGGTGAATCCAGCCAAAGCGGGCCAAGGTGTGCCCGGAATGGACAAAGGACCCAACCTCGGAGCGGTTAAAGCGTGTGGTAGGGCGCCACCAAACCAAACTCCATGCTGCCAAGCGTCTATAGGAACCTCCAGTGCTCTGTACGGAGCATAAGCAGCCGGTACAGCCGTAGCAGTGTAGGAGTGGAAAACACCAGAATTAGCGTTCACCGGCGGAAATGTCACCCACGAATAAAACAGTTCGTACGGGTAAGCATGTTCCGCACTCACTACCAGAACGACAGCCAAGCCTTCCACAGGAACATCATAAGCCCGCAAATGGTCACGCACCGCAATGCGACTATGCTGCGGGATGTCCACGGCTTGTGGGTCGTTCTTGCTTGCAACCTGACCCGTTGGCAGACACCCGGATGCAGCTGGTTCTCTAGCGCTCACGGAATTGCGTGTGCCTAGAAGGATTTTCATGCGTTTTTAATCCTAGCCGTACTCGCATAAAGCCGGCCTTAAAGCTACATTTTTCAAACCTTGAACATCGGACGAGCGAAGCGTGCAGACCTTTACAACGCTTAAAGTATCCCCATAAAGGAGCTATTACGCCATCCTTGGCTCCACATTAACGCCCCCGCCATCCGATTTTCTCGTTACAAGAAATGGGGGTCCCCACTGATTAACAACGTTTACTTAACCCTTTGGTTCCCATCATTGCATTATATATTCTCTTGGCACTGGTCTGCCGCTTGACTGGAACCCATATTCTGAATACACAAATTCGATTTTATTGGTTTTGTGATCACACATTGGACGCTTGTTTTTATATCATAACCTAAATAGAAGAAAACGCTGTTCACGCATGCAAGTATTAGAACTTTTGATGGTTAAAGTCCTGAGGAAGACATATTGTATATGTCGAAACGCGTCGACTGGATGCCATCTGACCTCTTTTTAATTCATTTTATGAATACATATGTATCATCATTTTTATCAATTGTGATTAATGCACTTACTTTTTATTCCCTTATTTTATAAAATTAAAAATTAACAATTTTTTCTAACTGAACTAGTTTGTTTGTTGTATCTATTGTGTACTTTCCTCAGTGTATGCCTGGGATTGTTACTTTTCACATATTGTTTACCCTGTCCCAGGATATCTATCCTCATCAGGGGGTCCCTGTTACCTACAGTCCACGGCTTGTGCCATGTCAGCACAGGAAAGTAAAAAAACAAAGATTACTTTGTAGCACAACTGGGTAGTAATTCAAAGAAACCGTTTTAGATAGATTCAAGCTTGAAAAAGACCTATTTCAAAAATAGGTAGGTTTTTCCGACACTGCCGTTTTCCGGAAACGGGAATGAAGGTGTTAAGGTTTGAACGATATACTACTCGAGTGTCATGATATAAGGCCAACAACGTATGGGCGCCATATAGCAGGGTTTCCGTTCTCCCACAGAACTGTGCACAAAGATCTAGAACCTGGGTGAGTTAGGGTGACCCAAAACTCACCTTTGTTTCAGAAATCCCCTTACCAAGCTAGCTACAGTGTCTCATCAGTAGTAATAACTTCCCAATGACTTAGACAATCCAGAACATGAACTTAGAGTACCTCAGGTATCGTGGAACACATGAACACTCTTTCGTTATATAATCATTACTAACCGAAACTGGGAGGCAAAGAACACACGTGCAAGTTTGAAATGTTTATTTTTCAATGCAAAGTTCTCAAACGCAGTATCTTATATAATATCAACATACATATTATAAAAATCAGAGTTAGCAGCATAGTCACTAGTCCATAGTAAGCGAACGGTGATAGCATATTATAATGCAAATTCTATAGAAATCTGTATCACCTATATTTCGCGCACCCTATTTAGAATATTATATTATATCTAAGAAGGTCTCATTTGGGTTCTAACAGGGCGGGCCCATACCTCTAATTCTCAGTAGGAGGAGATCACATCAACAGCTACCAGCTCTCTGCATGCGAAGCATCAAGTGTGTTGATTCATTCCCTGTAACTCTATCTTAAACCCGAGTAGAGCCCAATGTTGGCAGCGACATTATTTGTGTTATGTCTAATGTGGTGCGAGGATCAGGCCTTCAGCAACCTTGTGTTAGGTTATTCTTAGAGGGTGCAGTTCTCAGTGTGCAGACATTTGTACCAAGTGTACCAGGCGCGACTGATATCAGGGCAGTAACATATTATTCTCAAATAAATCACATCTTTCGTCTAGGTTGAAAGCTACAATAACAATTAGGTGTCGTGCGCAAACTAAAGCCGAAGGAAAATATGGTGTTTAAACATTTAATAAACTCGTGCTTACTTAACACAATATATAGAAACGCAGTAACCATATGACAATAGGGCGCGTCACTCGGCATATCACATGGGCCTCACGGACACACTGACCAAGGTCTCCACCTATTGGTACTATACACCTGAGAGGATCCACAAATTCCACCACAGTAAGGAGGACACATGTTGGCGGGGGTGCGGACAACGGGGCACACTTACGCACATTTTATGGGACTGCCCTCTTTTAGACGCCTATTGGAAGGAGGTGCTGGACGAAATAGACTCTCATTTTGGTATAGAGCTCCCACACTTCCCTGCATATACCCTGTTGGGACTCCCAAATGGCCTGATGTATCCCCTCAAGTCTAGCAGAGGTAGGCAAATAGCCATCGCCCTAGGCTCCGCGGTCCAGAACATCTTGATACACTGGCGCACTGTCACACCGCCCACTATCACGGGCTGGCTCCATAGATTGTGGCATGTGCTGGGCATGGAAAAACTGTCCCTCATGGTGGCGGCGGACATAGCACAATTTAATGAACTCTGGCAACCGTTCCACTCTTTATTGCTCACGGAGTTTAGAGAACTTACTTGTCCCAGATATCTCCGCCTCCTACGACTTACGAGCCCGGCTGCTCCAGACCGGTGAATGGGTTCGAGACACGCTTCCCCTGTGAGCTGTGGCCTCGCTGTACACATTGGATAAAGATAGTGCACTGGACGACGGGAGGGGAGGGTGGGGGTGTTGGGCTGGGGAAGTTGGGAGTTGGGGGTTGGGGGGTGTTTGTACTGAAACGTCGTGTCACGCTGGGTCAATGCACTCTTTCTATTGCCATGCTGGACTACCATATATGGACTATGCCTAATAGCTCTTGCAAAGGTCGGGGTTCTCTGGCCGACATAGGTTGTTCCATGATGATGTGTATTTGTCTTGGTGTGTCATGCTGAATAAAATACTTTAAACATAAAATATTTCCATAACGTGAGTGTAAGAAGTGTGATTCATTTTTCTCATCTTTGGTCGTACCACATACATCTGTTCCATTCCTAGCACACAAATTAATATTACAAACCCCACCCCAAACAATCAAGGCGTCTTCTTTGCCTTCACTTTGCAATCTTTTCAAAGCGTTTAGCAGACATTCTAAAATTCCCCCAATTTTGTCTGTCTGTGCATTGTTGTAAAAATTTGCCAGTACTACTCTTTCTTTCTTTCCAATATGCAGTTCCATTACTTGGTAAAATGCCTCCTCATGCCTAAGTACAGTTTTATTTATATCTACATTTAGATATGAAAATTGTTAGTCTCCCCCTTAGCCCTCCCGTGATTCCCTTGAACTGCTGGCGTGTGGTTTGTTTGGTATCCATTCAGGTGTATGGGCTCTGTTATCCACGTCTCTTGCACACAAATGATTTAGAACCCCCTTATAAATTCAGACCACATTGGGTTACCTATCTTAGTTCGGAGGCCTGCTATGTTCCAGAAAGCCACTTTTGTAAAATTGCTATTAGCAATATTCGTTCCTTTTATAGAATTTGCATCTATCATAATGGGAACGGGGGAGCCTGATGTTATAATCTGATATGTTTCTGTTTTTGAGGAGTTATCCTCTGTTCTTTGTATTTTTTCTGGTACTGCCTTAATTGTCACTGGCACTACTTAACCGTCTAGAACCGTTGACTGAGAGGCCGGGATGGAGTGGGTATTAATGATTGATTTTCCAGTCATTCCGTCTTCTAGCCGGTACTTTTCCCTGGCTTGTGATATAGATGTATTTGACAGTCAGTCTTGTTCGTCTAGAGTGCACAAGCTTTCAAACCTATTTGCTGTATCTATGTTGTACCTCCATTGGGCAATCTCTGTTTTTATCTAGGTTTAAGTTCTCCCATCTTGATGGCGGTTTGTAGAAATAACCTAAAAGCTAGACATTAATGTTTTGGGGGCTAGTGAAGGTGCTCCCTAAGCGCTCCATGATTGTTCTCACCAGATCTGTGGAGCCAAAAGATAAAACCACACAATCCCCTGTCAGGGCCTTTTGAGTTTTCCCTACCCAGGGAGTTCTGACCATTTTAAATTCCTGAAACAATGCTCTGTGTAATCCTGTCCTAGACCCTAGCCAGTTTAGAGATGTATTTCCTAAACTCTCCCAGGATTGACTTTCTTGTGTTGGAAGCAGCAGAACATTTGTTAA
The DNA here is from genome assembly GCF_964263255.1 of Lissotriton vulgaris. Lineage (NCBI taxonomy): Eukaryota > Metazoa > Chordata > Amphibia > Caudata > Salamandridae > Lissotriton > Lissotriton vulgaris. Next base: position 270,843,560 of record NC_141698.1, on the reverse strand, counting down.
TATCACAGTATAAGGGGTCGCCTTTGGAGGGAAGATTTAATGTACGGGCAGTGTGTTCCTTTTTTGCCTGTGGATGGCAAGTAGAATAGGCGCTTGAGTGAGTATGGTGCATAGGGATTGTGGTTATTTTTCTCCCCTGCTGAATTCTCTGTTCCACCCATTGGTCATTTTGTGGTCGATGTCCTGTGCCAGGAAAGATGTTTAAACCCCTTATTCCTGACTGTTTATCCTGGCTTGCTGACTTGGTGTCTTCTCTTGTTCGATTAACTAGGGATTTGGTGACAAAACTAGTCGGTGTGTTTGATACCTCCTGTGATCTAGTAGATATTTTGTTTTGTGATCGAGATATCATAGATGTCTCTGTCTCTCTGATCTCCTGCTCTGTATGTGTGGAATGCTTCTCCTCTATTTTCTCTACAATTAACTCAATATTTTTCAATCTTACGTCCATCTTTCCTAGTGATTCTTTTCGTTTTTTTTCTAGATCTTTTATCAGGTTGGAAACATCTCTAGGGTCTCTTTGGGGATCAATTAGTGCTAGTTGTTTGTCATTCTGATCGTCTTGTGTTACTTTTTCCCACTTTGGCGCCTTCCTATACTGTTTGGAACAAGGAGTTTTGTGTCCAGCAGGATCCCCTTGTGTAACCCCTTTCTCTCCCTTCATCCCCCCCGGATTTTTTGAAAGGTTTAGAAGGGGGCTGGTATTCGTCTTCCTCCTCATCGCTAACCCACACCTGATCAGATATGTTTTGCACACAGCCGTTTATAAGGTGGGTAGGGGGAATTATGGGAATAGATATTGTCTCTATCCCGGAACTTGTCTGGATATTCTCAGTTTGGTTTTCCCCTCTAACTTCCGCATTCAGTGTCTCTTCAACGGTGCTTATTTGTTTTTCTATTGTGCCCGTCAGATAGTTCAATAATGAGGAGCAAGGCTTTGTGGGCTTTTTAAAGCCCATCTTTCTGCACGGTCCTTTGTTGGTTTCTGCCTTTCTTTTCTCCATCCTGACTAGTGATAGGATCTTCAGCCAAACAAGTGTTGGGTTACTAGCAGTATGTCTTGCAATATTAGTAATTGTTTATAATATTAAATTAACCTTCCGGTGGTTAACAGTTACCTAATAAGTGGCAGCTTGGGTTTTTAAGAAGGATGTCAGACAAAAGTTACATTGTCTGGCCCTGGGAGTCCATAGATAAAGAGCAAGGTTAAGGCACCGCCGTTTTAGGGTTGCCGATTCGAGTACCCACCAAGCGGGCAAAATGTCAGAGAAAAGGGGGGTGGCCCAGCCCAGCCTCCTCTGGCCTCTGACGGGCACGGATGGGCCAGCCCTTGGCCCAGGCTTTGCCCGGGCACGCCCACGTGCGTCCCGCACCACGGGAGCCCCACTAGGATCTTTAAAGCACCGGCTGGCGCCAAGGCACTCATTAGCAGCTTTGCGACGGCGCCAGAAACCGCAAGAGAGGGTGGGAGTTGAAGTCCCGCTGTTCTCCCGGTCCGCTGTCCTTCCTCCTTGGCCCCCTGCGAGGAGCGTTACAGCAGTGACAGCTTGTGGCAGCAAAATCAGGGCAGTGCACATAGAAATAACCTCACTTGTAGTTTACGGTTTGAAGAAATAGAATTCATTAACATGGTAGAAGATAGAAGGCAAGATTTCTAGAGGAAAGCTGCTGAGCAAAAATCTCATGTACCTCCATGGGCTTTCAGAGAAGGAGAATATAACAAAGGCAAGACTTACGCTGCCATGACCTTAGACTGGTATCATAGAGGGAAGTTTGGTTTTCTGAGACAAAAGACGGAATATAATAGTTATTTCATTGGTTCTAGTGAATGTGATCATACCTTTCAAATTACGGGAGGATAGGGACTAAAAGGAGGAACTGATCTTGTTTTTCCAGGAATATATTATGTGTGTGGTAAGAATGCCTAATATAGGTTGCCTGCACATTGGTACGGATGTTGTTATTTAGGCATAGTATTTCCAAAAGTATACTATTTGGATAAGAATGATAGAATCAATGAAATATAGAATGGATTAATACGTGATAAAAGAGGAGCTTGTTTTTCAGAAACAGTGGGAGATATTTTTGGAGCATTGATACCTTCAGTTGGAGTTATTCTGAATTCGCATAAAATTAGAAAATTGTCCACAGTGGTTGATCGTTTATCGACAGACACTGCTGGTGGGTTTTTAATGATTGATACTGAGATGGTTGCGATTAGATCTATGGTTTTACAAAATCTACTTACCCTTGATGGGTTATTGGCTAAAGAGGGTGTAGTCTGCAATATGTTGAAAATACAACAATCTTGTACTTATATCCCTGACAAGAGTAAGAGTCCTGAGGGGTATATTAAGAATATTACAAATCGTCATCAAGAAAGAAGGATGAGATAGAATTAGAATATATGAAAGGAAATTATTATGAAGTCATGAAAGACTTAGATGGAATAATGATAAAATGAGAGAGAACAACTGCTTTTTAAAAAGTGATAATTTGTATTGGTGGGTATTTTTGTGATGGCTCAAAAACGCAATCAAAGGGGAGACTGATGGAGCAGTGTTTTTGTGAAATGAAACCTGCTCGAATTGAACCCTCAGTAACATTTACTAACAGTGTGTGTTGAAAAATAATACGGTAAATGGGACTAACATGAAGAAAAATGCTATTGCTCAAGCGCGTACTAAAGCACTGGACTAGGCCTCAAATGCTTTTGGACAAAAAACGAAAATAAAAAGACTAACGCTGCTTTTGTGCATGTTATTAGTGTTTGCTAGGAAAATAATATTTAACAGGGGTTGCGCATGGATAGATGCAGGATTGGGTTGGTGCGTAATGAAAAAGCATTACAATTGAATAATAGGGCCTGTGCTTGTTTCCACAGAAGCATGGTTTTCTGCTCTGCATGAAGTTATGAGGTTAATGGAATGAAAGAATTAAGGCTTGAAAAATAAAAATTTGAAAGCGAAGGGTAAGGTGGACAACGATTGTCCTTCAAGAATCCTGAGTGCCTGCCAAGAAGTTTGCATGAAAAGGCAATTTGATTCATCAAGCGGAGGAAACGCTACCTCTGAAAAGGCATGAGCGGCACAAATGTTATACAAAGTTTGCTACATAACCGGCATGAAGGAAGAGAACATTTTAATAGTAGGTTGAATTGTATTTCCAGGGATGGAAGCTGATGTGATGAATAAATAAAACAATGGGACATTTAATGAGATTGACATGCCAAGAGTGGTGTGACAATACACCCCCTTCCTTGACCAATCAAGTGTAGAATAACCCTTTGTTTAGATACAAGTGTGGGCTGGACATTTGGGTTTTAGGATATAATTGAGGTGCCTGGTGGGAGGGGTTTGTTGCTGATGGACGAGGTGTTCAGATTATTGGGCAGACTGTTTGGGAGATCGTGCCAGTCATCAGTTTACTGTCCTGTTCCTGTCTGCCGATCTTGACTTAGTCTTTGCCTCTTCAAATTCTTCTTGAGGGGCCTTGCTGCTCGTGCTACCAGAGAATAGATTTCCTATTCCTATTTTGGATTAGAATAGACTGAAATCTGAATTTGCATAATCATTTGCAAATTTATTTTGTCTCTGAAACCTTTATTTCTTCGCCTTTCAACTCCTTTATGTATTTTCATTGATATGAATTTGACATTTTCTCTTCTAATGTTGTTTGCCTTGTGACGATGAATAATTTGTGCTGTATGTTGGTACTCATGAGCATTATTTCATATTATTTTGATAAATATTATAAATATATAAATTAGCCTGTCTATTATTAGAGGTGTTTATTTAGTTCATGAGTATTTCCATACCAAGTATTAGTTTGCCAAACCTGTCAACTATAAAAAGATTGCATTGCCATATTTTGTTTACTAGAATGAAGATACAAATTGTAGATTGGTAAATTTGGGATAGTTTTAGTAATTCACTAACCAAGCGTGAAGGGACTTTGTGGTTAATGAAATTGGTCCTTGTCTGTAGAAATGTATTAGTCCTAAATCGCTGGATCAGAATCGATAGCTAAAAAAGTGGTGCATATCTGTAATTAGGACTATTATCTATACTACTATTATAAAGAGAGAACTGTGTCCTTTGAGCCAGGTAAACTCGAAAAGTACACCACCAATCGCAACACCCAATACAGCGTTGGAAAGGGGGGGGGTCCAGTAGATGGACATAGGCTATAATAAAAATAAACGTTATTTAAAAAATAAACAATAAAAAAAGTAGTCCCTAAGAAATAGCGCCGGCCGTGTGTGCTAACAACGTGCGTGCTGACATCATCGGAGGACAGGAACACGAGGAGGAGCAGACAACAGCGTGGGGAGGAGCAGAAAACTTAGCCAGACTGGAGGGAATGAGGTATGTGAACCGCGGGGAAGAGCGGTGAAGTAAGCCGGACTGGAGCGGAATGGAGGACAACAGCGCATGGAGGAGCGGAGAACGTAGCAAGACTGCAGCGCCATGAGGTATGTGAAACGCGGGGAGGAGCGGTGAAGTACGCGGGGAGGAGCGGTAAGTGAGGCGGAATGGAGCGGGATAGCTGACTGCAGCGGGGCATGTAGACTGGCTTGGTGTAGTGGGGGGCGGTGAAGTGAGGCGGACTGGAGCGGGATAGCAAAATAAATGATAGGTTTTAAAACGGCTTTCACATTTGGTGCAGACATTTAAGTGAGAGTAGTGGGGGGCGGTGAAGTGAGGCGGACTGGAGCGGGGGCCTGGGTTTGTGCGACTGGGAGCAAGCGCTGAGGTAAGGTGCACGCAAGCCTGAAATGCTGCCCCCAGCCCCCTTCTGCCCGGGCAACTCTGGGGCGGGCTGCTAGTAAACTTATAAAGACACGTTGTATAGTTGTTTTGCAAGCTATCTATATGCATTTGTGTTTGCTGCAGTCAATGTTTGTGGTACAGTATATACAGGCCCATCAGACCATAAAACTGCACACAAACAGTCAAAAAAACGGCCTAGACACTGACTTGTAAGACCAGCATTTTAGGCACTGCCTGACTGCCCATTATGCCAGTCCAATCCTGGTCATGCATTGATGCTGTGATGCAAAAAAGCAGAGATCTCTACGGATGTTACTTTTTGCTGCTACACTGGTGTAATGACCGACTTTTTCCACCCTCTTTAGAGGGAGGATGATGGAAGATGACTCCAGCCTATTACCCTTATAGTATAGGGATTAGGACTATAAGTAGGACCTATCCATGAGGCACAGTAGTGCATTTTCGTACCCTTTTCTTTAGATCAGGGCTTATAAACTTAAGCTAGGGGATAGATATATAAGTATTAGTGATGATCCATCCTTTTGCAAGAGTGTTAGTATATCTTCCATGGAGTTATGCTTATTCTGGGCCTTGTAGGCCTTAAACGGGACAGACTCCATCTTGCCCTCTGCCTGGTAGCTTGAGAGGCTTTCTAGGTCAAGTGTAATGTTTTAGTTTTGAGGTGTTGTTCGCTTGGAGAGAACTGGTTCAGGCTGGCCCTTATCGAAAGACTGTATTTTTCTCCACTCCGAAGACACAACTCCAGGCCGGCCGGCTGGGAACGTGTCCTTGGTACGGGGAGGTACAAGAATTTGGTGGGCGGCAGGTTACTGGCCGTAACTTTCCATGAAGGGACAGGTTTTGATATTAGCGAGAGTGTTAGGCAATGAGTCAGTCAGTCTGTAGGCGGAAGCTAGCCGTTAGCATCTATGCCATTAATTATTTTCAAGGCAGACAGTCGCCATTTTGAAGTCCGAGAAAGATTTTGAAACCGCGACTCTCTGAGAAAGACTGAAGGAGAAGTAGCGCGGAGCGCACAGAGACAGAGAGAGAGAGAGACGGTAGTTAATAGCAAGCAAGGTTCCAGTGAATTGGAGGGAAGCAGAGGAGATCGAGCATAGCGGTGCAGACGTGTACCCGTGACTGCTAAGGTGTGATTCTGAGACGAGCCAAGACACAGACGAGAAGGGAACCTAGATGACTGCCGAACCCCGACTTCATATTAACCAGGTGACCTCCGCCCTTTCCCTTACAAAGCGCGCATTCTAACCTTTACCTTTCTTTGCAGAATATACATTGTGTAGTATTGTGTTCATTTTTATTGTAATAAAACACCCCAGTTCTTAGTGAACCGACATGTGCCTTGTATTCTTGTTCAATCAGGGTAACCTTGTCTTCTAGTCAAGCATTGTTTGCGTGAACGGATGCGAATCCCGATCAGGTAAGAGATGATTGAATAACGAGGAGGAAAGGGGACATTTGATGTCAGGAGCAGAAGGTAAGACCAAATATGCAGTATACGCCATCACATGCCCTTGTGGAAAGGTCTACGTTGGCAAGACAACCCAAGAAGTGCGTCAACGTATTATCCAGCATAGATCCAGGATTAATAACAAAGTTCTGACAGCACCATTGGTATCCCATTTTTTGCAAAAAGGACACTTGCCCAACGATTTGAAATGGACAATCCTAGCGAACATTAAGAACACTCCAGGAGCAGGCGGGGATCCAGATGCACGCCTCGCTCAGAAAGAGACTTACCTCATTTTGAGATTCAATACCTCTTTAGTGGGACTCAATGATCTCAATGAATTCAGCAATTTATAGATAGCTTGCCTGCTGCGTTTGCTTGTCTGTTTTGGCTGTCGCTCATGTGTCTGCATAATCTTTCACGGATGTTTTTTAATACGCATGTACCCTCTACACCTTTTGATAAGGGTCTCCAAGTGGGACTTCCCTGTTTTTGAGCCCTACATTCCGTGTCATACCGTCACAGGTAACTGCTCCATGACGTCACATCCAACTATAGATCCCATTAGGCATCCCGCCCTTCTGCCTTTGGTTAAACATCGTATAGTAATGCCAGTGGGGAGTGCGTTTTCAAACTACATGCTCCAGTTTACACCCCTCTCCTGCTTTCGGTCTAACGTCGTACAGTAATGCCAGTGTGGAGCGCGTTTGCAAACTATATGGCCCAATATGCACCCCTCTCCAACCTGTCTGTGGTTAAACATCACGTCTATAAGAACTGCCATTGGGGAGCGTGTTTTTGTAAACCACATGTCCCATAATGCTTCTGTAATGCCGGTTGTGTTAAAACACTCGGACACGCCCCCTCCATACTCGCGTTGCCATTCAGTTGCTGCTTGGGTGCCGGTCGCATAGCACGAGCATTTCATCTTAAACGTAAGTCCCTGTAAAATATATATGTTAGTATTGAGCGAGCGCAAGGTCGGCTCCTATGTAAAACTCGCATTCCCTTCTGACTTTACAGTTGCTGAATTGCCGCGGCGGCTGCCGCTCGCATTCATGCAGAGACTTTCAAGGCTGCAAATAAAGGTAGGATCGCTTTAAAACTACTCTTACCAGCACCATTGTGTGTAGACCCAAGTGAGGGTCGCCAAAGTCGGGATCGTTACTAGAAGTGTTGTTTACTTTTTATAGGCGCATCAGAAAACCAATTGATTTTAGGCGCACCGGCACCCCAAACACTTCTTAGTGTTTTATACATTAAGGTACGTGCCGACAATTATTTCTTGTTGTAAATACGGTAGCTCAAAGGGACCCATTATTAGCTGAAAATAACTGGGTTTATATAATCTTATCCACAGGGAGTATCCTGACATCTCAAGCATAAGGTACTTGCTTGTTTCTTTACAATGTTTGAGTCCAGTGAGTTGTTAGCCAGCTCGTCATTGACACCATGTTTTTAAACTTAATTCACAGCGACAACGACTTCCCCAATCCATGTCCTGAGGAGAACCCTTAACTTATTCAACGGGTTCGAAACGCGTCGGCGTCCTGCTCCACCCAGATACTGAACCACCAGGGCGTAATAGGAATAGAATTTACACAACTCTACACTGTTGCATAGTTTTTGTGTCTTCCTATTTCTCGCACCACACGACAAATTTAATGTGTATCTAGTGGTGGTGGAAACAAGTAGGCTAGTTTGTCATCTTGCCAGTCCACTTGTTCATTGTTTATTCAGGATTGGTGCCTCAATAACGCAATTCTTAGAGGCATTGCACAGTTGTCTATATATATTTTTTGTTATCACAATTGTCATATGTGTATGATTTGATGGAATGTATTGTATATGTTTTTGTCAATGCATTTGTGAACCTCTGTAAATGCAGTAGTGTGTCCCTTGATGCCAAAATATTTGTTTAAAAAGCTTTTTCATAAAAAAACAAGTGACTAAACACAAATGGTTTGTGAGCCTAGCAATTCATTGTACTAGGCGTGCATTTGTTTCTAATAACCTATACTGTCCGGCACTTTGGTTTGTTTATTTCATAAGAGTGGTCCAAGCCGGTCAGAGACAGGACCCAGCCTTTCCCTCTTTTTCTTCGTGACTGCCCATTATGCCAGTCCAATCCTGGTAATGCATTGATGCTGTGATGCAAAAAAGCAGAGATCTCTACGGATGTTACTTTTTGCTGCTACACTGGTGTAATGACCGACTTTTTCGACCCTCTTTAGAGGGAGGATGATGGAAGATGACTCCAGCCTATTACCCTTATAGTATAGGGATTAGGACTATAAGTAGGACCTATCCATGAGGCACAGTAGTGCATTTTCGTACCCTTTTCTTTAGATCAGGGCTTATAAACTTAAGCTAGGGGATAGATATATAAGTATTACTGATGATCCATCCTTTTGCAAGAGTGTTAGTATATCTTCCATGGAGTTATGCTTATTCTGGGCCTTGTAGGCCTTAAACGGGACAGACTCCATCTTGCTCTCTGCCTGGTAGCTTGAGAGGCTTTCTAGGTCAAGTGTAATGTTTTAGTTTTGAGGTGTTGTTCGCTTGGAGAGAACTGGTTCAGGCTGGCCCTTATCGAAAGACTGTATTTTTCTCCACTCCGAAGACACAACTCCAGGCCGGCCGGCTGGTAACGTGTCCTTGGTACGGGGAGGTACAAGAATTTGGTGGGCGGCAGGTTACTGGCCGTAACTTTCCATGAAGGGACAGGTTTTTTATATTAGCGAGAGTGTTAGGCAATGAGTCAGTCAGTCTGTAGGCGGCAGCTAGCCGTTAGCATCTATGCCATTAATTATTTTCAAGGCAGACAGTCGCCATTTTGAAGTCCGAGAAAGATTTTGAAACCGAGACTCTCTGAGAAAGACTGAAGGAGAAGTAGCGCGGAGCGCACAGAGACAGAGAGAGAGAGAGAGACGGTAGTTAATAGCAAGCAAGGTTCCAGTGACTTGGAGGGAAGCAGAGGAGATCGAGCATAGCGGTGCAGACGTGTACCCGTGACTGCTAAGGTGTGATTCTGAGACGAGCCAAGACACAGAAGAGAAGGGAACCTAGATGACTGCCGAACCCCGACTTCATATTAACCAGGTGACCTCCGCCCTTTCCCTTACAAAGCGCGCATTCTAACCGTTACCTTTCTTTGCAGAATATACATTGTGTAGTATTGTGTTCATTTTTATTGTAATAAAACACCCCAGTTCTTAGTGAACCGACATGTGCCTTGTATTCTTGTTCAATCAGGGTAACCTTGTCTTCTAGTCAAGCATTGTTTGCGTGAACGGATGCGAATCCCGATCAGGTAAGAGATGATTGAATAACGAGGAGGAAAGGGGACATTTGATGTCAGGAGCAGAAGGTACATATTGCAATTTGGAAAGCCATACTAATTTCTATTATCGTAGTTTTATCCTGAGTAGACAATAAGAGACTTCTTCCCTAAGTGTACATAGGAAAGTGATCGTCGTTGGTACACGGCGTTAATGAGAGCACCTAAGATAGACGGTGTGTAGGTCTGCCGGATTGCGGATCGTGTGTGAATGAGAACACCGGAGGGATACGGTGTGGAGGTCTGCCGGATTGCGGACCGTGTGTGAATGAGAGCACCGGAAGGATACGGTGTAGAGGTCTGCCGGATTGCGGACCGTGTGTGTGGATGAGAGCACTGGGACTGCAGGCCCATGTGTGTAGACATGCTGGATTGCATGTCGAGTGAGCACTGAGGGAGATCAGTGTGTGAGAGTATATAATCAGACCTGCCCCAGGGTAGATTAGTCTGGGCCTACGTGGCCGCGAGACTAGTTGGTGTGAATAGGATATTATAGAAGACCTATGCATGTTTATTGCGATTTTCCCCATCCTTAGGTACGAGATGTACATACATATATCCATACCCAGTGTAAATACGTTCTAAGGAGGGAGGTGATTACGTTCCGGCTGGGTTAGAGGGGCTCCTAGGAGCTGATCCCATCTGGTCCGAAAATCCGGTCGGTACAACTGGATTAAGTGGTTTGCAATCGCTAGAAGTATGCAGAATGGCAATTGTACTTTGGACTATATGTATCAGGGTGCACTGCAATTAGGCGTATTGGCTTCAGATATGGAGAGACCTTTTTTTGTGTCTAGTAGCTCAACATGTACATATGTAGTCTGATGAGCGTTTGTATAAATTTGCCTCCTTGGTATAATATAAAGATAAATTACTGATACACTGGAAACCGGTGCGGACAAATGTTTGGTCCACCCACCAGCTAGCTGGAATTAGGCTCAATCAGATCCTCTACGGGTGCTTCTTGAAGATGCTACACTTGGGCCACCTCCAGTTGCAGCAGTTTCCTGCCTCCAGGTAGCAAGTAATTCCCTGTATGTATGCAGTATTTGTGTAGCTCTAACCCAGCCGAAAGGCAACAGAGCACTGTACAGGGTCAATAGCAAAGACACAGTCAATGAATAATTGGATGGGTAGCTGGGTTATGATAGTGGAAGTGGACAATTACTTCATTGTGATGTAATATTTTTTTTAAAGGTGTTTATTTAGCTCTTTCCTAAATAGGTGTTGGGTTGGGGTTGTCCTATTAATCCAGGGGATGCCAGGCCAGATCAAGGGAGCATAGACAGAGAAAGCCTGTTGCCTTGCCTTTAATTTTGTTTCCACTTCTCCATCTCCAGTCTGATGATGTCCTGGCGTGGGGTGTGCCAAAAGCCACCTTATGTGTTAGGCTTGCCAGTCAGATAAACAGGGGCGCTGGTGTTATAGCTTTGTAGTGGTGCTTCTGGTTTTGAAATGATGCGGGTGGGAAACCAGAGCCTTAGTGATCAAGCAGCGTGGGGCGATTTAGTCGTATTTCTTCAGCTGCTTGATGAGACGTAGTATGATGTGTAAGATGCACTTAAGAGGGGCTGGTGTGGTGCATGTAAGTCAATGGAGTCGGACTTTGCCACCATCCAGATGTGAAAGTGCATGTCTTGAACAGCAGTTCTAAAGTCATTTCTCAAATGAATTGTTTCACTTTACTTAGTAGAAAGAACTGATACAAGACCTTTCTGGTTTGCTTGGCATTGTCCTCCCTTCAAGTGAGTGTGGTGTTCAGGGTAAATTACAGTGATTTGACATTGGCCGAAAGCTAGGGCTCAAATCCTTGTTGGTTCAGGATATTGAGCCATGTTTAGTCTAATTGCTTGCTGCTCTTGAAAAGTGGTAGAAATTCTGTTTTAGTGGGATGAGCTAGGTGTCTGAACATCCAGCTCTGGAAGATGTGCAGGCAGTATTTGAAGCATTGGATGCCTGGAGAAGATGAGAGTTTCAAGTAGAGTTTTGTATCATTGGCATATTGATGAACTTTGATGGTGTTATCAGTGTGTAAATCCTCAAGGGGCTCCATATAGGGTCTATGTAGAAGTTGAAGATGACCCGGACAAGGCTGAACCATGGGGGACTTCACAGGTGACAGAAATTCCTTGGGACCGGAGTGGCCCATGTGAATGAACTGATATTAGTTGGATAGGTTAGAGGAGTACCAGTAAAGGAGATTGTCAGTGAGTGTCTTTCCAGACTTCTGGATCTGGATGATGTTGGGATGATTAATGCTGTTGAAAGGGACTAATAGGTCCAGCAACACCAAGAGTAATCTTCATCCCTGGTCTGGAGGTCGGTCAGTATCTATGGTTTGTTTGGTTGGTTGTCTCAGCACTTATAGGAAATTGGGTTACTGTTTGAGGCGGTGAAATCCTACTCAAGCAGCAACCACATTGCTTGTCAAGGTGAAATACAATAAAACCTCAAATTAACCTGTGCGTAACCCTCTGGTAGATTGGCAATAAAGCAGTGAGGCTTAACTTAGAGGCAATGTGTAAAGTATTTATGTAGAACTTCAAATAGTCATAAAGTGAAAACACAAAACAACAAAAAACCCACACCAATTTAGAAAAATAGAGTTAACTGAAATAACTAATTTGAAAAACGACAAAAATCAATAGAATCAGAGATCTGGTATTTTAACTATTTCAGTAAAAACAGGCCTTAGAAGCACAAAGTGCCAACTGTGGTTATCTGGTTGCGCTGGACCTGGACAAAGTCACAAGTCAGGCCGACTGTCATGGAGCGCAGGCCTGGTACATGGACCAGGTTAGGTCAGCTGAACAAAATATATCAAGTCTTGGTTGTGGGGAGTTGTGAGATCCGGCATTAATGTAGCGGCAGTCCTGAGGAGCTGAGGGCAGCAAGGCGAGGTCCTGCATCGAAGATGCATTGCACAGCCACCAACGGGGCAAGCAATGCTTTCCTGCCTCATTGGCAAGGATGCCATGACAAATACTTGGGATGCAAAGTCCTGTGTCAGGGATGCGTCACACCGCGGTGGTTCCAAGAAGCTGTGGCGCACAATGTAAAGTCATGCATTGCGAAAGTGTCAAGCAGCGGCGGTTCCAATACGAAGCTGCAAGGAGATGTGGTGTGCTGTAGCAGTTCTGCCCAAGAGATCACAGCTGAACTGGCAGAGCAACTTCAGACCCACTTAAAATTTTCAAGGACTGGCATGGCACATCTTCGGGGTCAAGGCTCACAGCAGGTAGGGTCAGGGTGCAGAGTTCAAGATAGTTAGAGCCTTTTCTGTTACTGAGGTTCTGATCAGGAAGGCAGCCAACTTGCCCTTGGGGTCACTCTGGTGGTCCTGGGTTCAAGATTCAGGCCTAGTCCATCTCAATCAGGCTGCAGAGTAGCAGTCCTTCTTCCAGAGCAGGGCATCAGTCCTTATGAGGCTTCCACACTTATAGATGTACACTCAAGAGTTGGATCTGTTGATCCAATATTTATACTTGTAGCCACCTTTGAAGTAGGGGAAGGTTCTGGAGGTTTCCACACTCAGAAGTGTTTGAAATTTCCTGCCTCTCTTACCTAGTCCTGGCTTGTCTGGGGGCACAAAGGACTACTGCCATACCCTTTGTGAGTGCACTGAGGTAGCTTTATGTTGTGCAAATATAGTAGGTGAAAACCCCACATCATTATCATATCAGAGATGGTCCATCCTGCCAACACCTATTTCCTTTTGTCTCACTGTCTGGGAGCAACACGCAGAGACCAACTGTCAGCTACACCTAGTCATGTGACCTGATACAGGCCGCAGGCACCAAATGTTTCAGAAAAGAAAATGCCAACATTCAAAAGACACCCACCTCGACATTACTATCCGTTCCCAACTGAAAATCATCCCCTATTAAATGTAATAAGCTTAGTTAACCCAATGTTAACCTATGGGAGAGGAAGGCCTTGCAATAGTGAACAACGAATTTAAGAGTTCTTCACTACCAGGACATGTAAATGTTAAAAGTACATATCCAACTTTGTAAATCCACTGCACCCTGCCCTATGGGCAGTTTAGGGCCTACCCTAGGGGTGAAGTATTAGAAAGGAAGGTGTGGGACTGGCAAAAGGTTTGTTTTGCAATGTTGAAATAGCAGGTCAAAACTGCCCACACAAGCTGCAATGGCAGGCCTGAGACGTGTTTAAAAGGCTCTAACGTACAAACACAAGGTTGTACCTAGTGATAATCTAGGCGTATGGCGTAGAGACAGATAAGTGGTCCTGAGTGCCTCTGGGTGTCAATCTTGGCTGATTTTCGCAAAAGAAAAATACAATCTCGTGTTTGTACGTTGGAGCCTGGAAAAAGTCACCTCAGTTATGAAACACATTTTGGCTGTTGTCTATCATCGAACACTGCTGTGTTAATTGGACTCGGAAATGCCATCATCATTTTGCATAGTCTTTGTACTTTTTTCCTTTCTGTAAAAAATGAAGTGTAATTAATATGCTTTTAGTGGGACTATTAAACCATTGAAAAAATGTCTTGCTTCTCTATTTTGTAACCTGTGAAAAGAAAACAAAGTTGTTCCAGAAAACCTCATAAATACATGTTACTAAATATCATCCAATGATTGGAGTGTTGGGGTATACCTCCTCATTTATATTGTAACACAAGGGCATTGTCCGTTGTGAACTCACACCTAAGGTAGTAGGGTGGGGTATTACCCTGAGTGGCACCATTACTCAAACAGTTAATGTTTACTTGACCTATTAGGATTACATGCCCACTAAACTTGTTTGCTTTAGGATGTGTGACATCTTTTCCCACTACTACCTCTTTTTTAGTTGTATAATTTCGAACAGTGATGATGTTTAATGTGGAGGTGACAACTTGAGAGATGAGTTTAACATTAGGTTGTTGATGGAGAAGTGTTTAAAGGATCTGAAGGTCTGTTGTTTTTCTTAGTACGGGGACAAGAGATTGTTCTAACATTTACAGAATTCAAGTAAAGTCCTGTTTGTTACTTCAACAGGATGATCCCTTTTCTGATCCAGGCCCATATCTGTTTGTTTGAGGCTTCTTATACTGACTGAGGGGCCTTCCTAAAAAAATTGCCATTTCCCCTAACACTATTCTCACCAGGCACATGTATTTGTTGGTCTCTAAATGTGCCTTTATGTTTTCCTTCCCCATTGTCCTGTCACTTCTGAACTGCCATGAAGTAAGATTAAAGTGGATTGGGTTTGCAGAGTTCCCCCAGTGCTCCTCCTTACAGCCTCCAGTGCTGTTCCTGGGTCACTTCAAGATTTGGTGAGGTCATAAGCAGCTGCTGGTAAAACAGATTCGATTTACAAATGCTTTCGGTTCATAATTAGTGATTCAGTATTTTGTGGTAAATATTTTACCGTATCGTTTTTGCCATATAATTAAAAGTACAAGAATAGCTAAATCAAATGAAAGGCAGAGTCCGGGGTGTCTGAGTCTTAAAGGGCTTTAATTCAGAAATGACTCGAGTCAATGGAGATCTGTTCCATCAATACAAGGGTTCGAGCATGCAAGGGGAGATGTCAGGAAAGATGTCAACGATTTATTCACTGTACATGGCATATATAGTAGAATGACACAATAGCATTGCATACAGTAGGCGTGACAAGTGAAATGTATATGATAAGAACACATGTGCGTAGCAAAAAGGCGTGAACATGGGTGTGCACAGAGGCGTGAACCAGAAACGTCACAGAAAAGTGTCATGAGTGGGTAGATGCTTAGTGAATTCTTGCAGAGTCAGCTGAAACCTATGGCCTGGATGCGCGCGCAGCTAATATGACGTGTGATTGACGTGCGTCTGGAGGGAGCTAAGAGTCTGACTTTTAACACTAGTGGAGAAGACATAAGTCTGGTATGTCAGATCGACCTGTTCCTGAAACATATCTGATATCTTGTGTTTGGAGGATGTTTATACTGGAGGAAAAGGTCTTTCGGGCAGAGGCTATGCTACACTGAATGTATGCGTGTCTAGGTGCAGATGCGCAGAGCCAGGGCCTACCATGGTAACGGGAGCAATGAATTACATGAGGAGGACAGGAAGGCTTGGCCCTTTACTCTGCAGTCGGGGAACTGTTTACTTATTTTACTAGACAGGAATGTGTTTTCGAGGAGGCTGAGCTGGCTGCGCTGATAACTTGAAGGCAAAATACTGTTTTTGGCAGGCAGAGCAGGCCGAGCCGGGCACCGCTCGCTTGGCAGGAAGTAAGGCAGAGGTCAGGGATGCATCTCATCTCCACGTTGCAGCTTTCGGAGACAGAGGCGGAAAAAGTGGTTCAATGGCAGGAATCAGGGCCTAACTCGGCAGAGCCAGGAAAACGTGAAAGTGCACCATGTAAAGACGGTGGCACGGCATACTTAGGAACTGAATTATCAATCCATTCATGGTGGATCTGAAAGAGGACATGTTAACGTTGGACGCAAATGTATTTACGTCTTTAAATTCGGTTGCGGAGGGAAGTTACATGCACTTTAACTCGTACATGGAGACGATGGGGTACTCGTTAGGGGACATAACTTGACCATAAAAATTCCAATTACCTCATTTTACTGATTGCAAGTCATATAGATTTGATATTTCATACCCAGTGCTTTACTCACATGACAATTTGTGATTTGTATTTTCCAGGTCACTAATCCTGCTAACTACAAGTTTCAAATTGATGTGTTGGAGTGTTATGCAAATAAAGAATGACAGAACTCTTTTGGTTCCCGATGGACTCCGTAGACCTGTGACATAGGCGTTGGAGGGTAATAAAGTGAAGGAAAGTTTAGAACGTTGAGTTCTTGCTTACAGGCTAAAGAATAAAGATGTGTATAACTACTCTCCGTGTCTGGCGTAATCATTGGTGAGTGCCCAGGCTGGGTAGAACGCTACAGGGTTCCACCATTTTTGAGGGATTGCTATTGAGGCTTGTCACTGTTATTCCTGAAGACTCAATAGTTGATTCTAAGGTTGTTTTTATAACTCTTTTTTCAAATTGATCACACAAATCCACTTAGGAAAATCATCCTTACAATCATGCTTAGGAAAATCATGCTTCTTTCTGAATCTTGAAATCAATTGTTTATCACTCAGCTGAGGTCATAAAGGTTAAATCTTTATCTTGCTATAACACATTCTGTATTATAAATCAATCAATGCAATCCAACGTTAGTTATAATTTCTTTGAAGTCATTTAGTGCATATAATGTACTTCAACAAGATCAACTATTGAATCTATTTTACAGTACCCAAAAGTTATAAATGTGTTCTCTTAAATAGTTTGAATTGGTGTGTTGTACATGTGGCCACAGATAGCCAATTGCTTTGACTCTGCACTTGGCCAAGCATATCACCCAGAGACTCTCGCTAAAGAATAAAAAGTATTGGGGACAGCACAGTCAAATAAATATATCTGTTAATCACAGACTCAGTTAGCAAGGGGGTGCCGTCACACACTGTACTGGAGCAAACTAAGTAAGCAAAGACAAGCCCCAAATATAAACTGTTTCACATACAAGCGTCCAAAGGCAATTATATGGCTTCATAAATCAAAGGCATTACACAGGTGCCTGACTCTGAGATCATGAGAAAGGACAAAGACAACCTTCAGTTGCAACAAGAATGTAAACTATTTCAGGTGTGCAAGCCAATCAACACTTTTTCATCTCAGTTGCCAAGATCTGAAAGAAAGGTTCAAACTGTAATAGACTGGCATTTCCTTTAGGCAAGGTTAGCATGGGGAAAAAACATGCCAGCTGCATTTACAGTTCACAACATTGGTTCACATTAACAGCATGAACGTCCACAGGCCCACTATGTGAAAGGAAATGTGGGTGATTCTATTTAGATGCACAGTGAGCAGGTGAATCAAAAAGAAAAAAAATATATTCTATAACCATACTTTCCAGACCCAAGAGGAGAGAATGAACAACAGAGGCTGACAGTCCATCATGTTCTAACCTACCATTAGCAAGCAGTCCCCTAAGCATGTTGTCCACCACCTGAATTGTTGCTGATATCATATTGTGGAATGGCTGTAGACCAGAATTATAAGTCTCTACAAGATCATGATGGGCAATAGCACTGGGTACACTTAATCTCCTCCAACTCCAATCACCCACAATTTTTGCAAATTCAAGAAAGACGCGCCACTAAACAGGCCGCCAATATAATCTTTATTGAAGAGATCAACTCAAATCTTGGTTGAATCAATACATTTAAAATTTGAATCAGTTTGGGTCAGTGAAAGTTAATATTGCCAGGGGAATCTGTAAGACCCACTCTATATATTTTATAGAGCTATTTTTATAAAGGCTATATCCTTTTTAATCCACCAGACCAGACAGTCTGAGGTTACTGACATGGCTAGAACTCTGATAACATAGTGCTCTGGTTTGAGATAGAAGAGCTATCTCTCAGAAGACACAAAACGTGCTTGTTTACATATCCTACTGTTTGTATTGGTTTTAAGTGTTATAAGGCCAGAAAGAAAGGTTCACGACAGACATGGGGTGGGTAGAGTCATTACGAGCGGAAGAATGGAGTCCTCGAGGAGGGACCTGTGGTTTCAGCAGAGAGGAACAAAAAAAGTTAAAGGGAGTTGGACAGAAGGTCAGTGGGCAAGAAGGGGTTAGAAGTGAACAATAAAATATGGTATGGTGGAAGGAATGGAGAAAAAGTTTTATGGAGGAAAGAGGATGAAGCTCCCATCCAGTATGAAGCCATCTTTTTAGGCTTTTGGTAAAGTGAGCCAAGAACCAAGAAAAGGGGTAGCAGAGCACTTTACAGAGACAAGACATAGAATAATAGCAAGACAATCAAGAAAGAAGTCAGAAAACAAAATATACATGTCTTTAAAAAAACTGGTGTATCCAACGTTTCAGAAGACCAAGTAAAATAGATGAGTAGAGATTATGAAAGGTCTTTTAGGAAAAGCGGTTTTAAAATCGGAGATTGGTATGGCCTGTGGAATGTGTCAGGATAGCATTGCCCAGGCACCACATATATAGCAAATAATGTCTACTATACTTGCAATCATAAGATAGATACCTCTAGTCAGTCTTACTGTCCTCCCTGTGTCTACTGGAAATAAACCATTCCATCATAATGGATCTTATATCAACTCACAACCTGATACCTCGTCACCAATGGCACAGGCATATAATGAAGGA
This sequence comes from Lissotriton vulgaris, assembly GCF_964263255.1. NCBI lineage: Eukaryota > Metazoa > Chordata > Amphibia > Caudata > Salamandridae > Lissotriton > Lissotriton vulgaris. The sequence goes on along the minus strand of NC_141698.1, from coordinate 270,824,805 downwards.
ATGGACCTCAGGAAATTGCCAGACAACTACCAGCTCAAAGCTCACATAGCAGAGCTAACCACCTAATAACACAGAATGTATACACTTTGGCTTCAGACAGCAGAGTTCTCTCTCAAGTTAGATCCATCTTATAGGTATTTGCTTTGGGCAGTATAGACAGCCTCAGGTTATTCAGTACGTACATCTTCAGGTCTCAGATTGCATAGCTTCCCTCATGTGACAAAAGTTACAAGTCCAGGCTTTAAAAAGCAGAACCAGGGGGGTCTGGCCAAGATGGTGACGGAGTAGCAGCCTTCTGGTGGAGCTCCGCCACGTGTGTCCCCTGAAACATCATTTTGGCCGGTGCCGGAGCAGGGACCCAAACTAAATGTGATGATGTATGCATCTATCTACTGAACGCTCCGTAGGAGTTTGAATATTGCTGCTGAAAAGAGAAACACCAGCAAGATCGGATCTCCCGAGGCAGAGACATGGATTGGCAGCTACCAATGGATGCAGCCCGCGGAGCCTGAGGCCAGGTGCCGCTGTGTAGCGGGTGCTTGAACCACGCCTAGAGCTGATCCGTATGTGCTGGGCTGGGCTGGCGTGACTTCCCGACCTGGCGTGTCCTCAAGCAGGCCCCAGTAGGCCGGAGCAGAGGTGTTCCTTTGGCGCATCAGAACGCGTTTCAGAAGTGAGTCAGGTATGTGGCAGTGCGCCTAAAGCTGCCATTCCCTCCCGGGCGGGCCCTTACCTGCCTGTGCCCTGTGGCTGATGGACTCTTTCTCCACAGCTCTGCTCATCACGGTAGGGGCTTGTACAAACTTTGTTTCCCCTGGCTTGTGGCATTAAACTACCCATTTTATGTACTGTAGCCCCCACATGGCACTGCATAGCACACTCTGGATGGTAAAACGTTCCACTTGAGAAGTGCTAATACTTTTCGATGGACTCTCTTCCCAGGAGCCTGAGTGCTGGACGCTGGGGCCTGTGAGCTGGCTTTGGCTCATATTGTGCAGCAACTCGTTCCAGTCATAAAGGGACGTGGATTTAGATTGGCAGGCCATTGCTGCATTTTGAGGTAACTTTTGGTCCCAGGTCATGGACTATTTGGCTGGAACGGCCCTGGCCTCTGGGTGTTTAGACACAACATTGAGATCATGACTATTGTTTAAGATGGCCACAAACCATTCCAAAAAAGATGCCTCATTAAGGACTTGCTCAATAAAACCACCACTAAAAATGTTAATAATTGCCCTGACACTCCACCGACGACCTCTGCCCCTGAGGAAGGCCCTGAATTGGATGCCCACCTCTCAGAGAAACCAGTGAGCTACATGTTTTTGGAGCAACATTTTAGTACTATACGCAAGAATATCGCAGTCTTGCGGCGAGATGTCACAGTGGATATTAATGGTATCTGAGCAGATCTGTGCAAGTTGGGAGATCGGGCGAGCTGCCTAGAACGCTCTGGTGGCAGGTGTGTTGAAGAGCTCCACAATACATTTACACTTTTGGAATTGCGAGATAAGAATGAAAAACTGTATTACCACCCCGAAGAATTAGAACATAGGTCTTGTAGATCCAATATCCGTAGTAGGGGAATGCCTCTTCAAGCAGATGCTGGGAAACTAGAGAAGTATGTGATTAGACTTTTCAGACATGTAGCACTAGAGTTGGGGGATAAGGACATTCTGCTTGACAGCACCCACAGAGCGGGCCAACTGATGATGCTGCAGTACATTCTCACTTGCCTCCACTCGAATAAACAGAATGACTTGATCATGTCTGCTATCAGCACATGCCTGTTATGTCAGTTGATGGCTCAAAGGTCAGCGTCTTTCAGGATCTCTCACCCCTAACCCTCCAGCAACGCAAAACATTGAAACTAGCAACGGTGTTTCTGCGCAAGAAGGGCATTTGCTACAGATGGGGCCAGCCCTTCCACTATTAATCATTTAGAACAAGGAAAGGAGGGGGGCGTGGCTAGCAGCCGAGCATGGCGGCAGCCTAAAAGAGGAGCTCCGTAGACCGGACGGCCTCTCCTAATATCCGACCACTTATCCGTGCAGATAAGAAGCTCCAACGGAGGGTTCTGAAGCCTAGGACCGGGCGGGAACCAAGGCAGCGACTTAGAAGTCTGTCCGACATTGGAAACGGAACATACGTCGAGACGACCCTGAGGCCTGGTCGACCATAAGAAGCCGGGACATGTCCTGAACTATCGGCCGACAAGAGACGTGGGAGGCTCGGTTCATTCCCACCGGAAACGCACGATCCGCAATCCGAAGAGTGGCTCATGAGCTCAGAAGCAGCAAGACTTGTTCAAACTGTCTTCGTTAGCCTTGACTACATTTAAGAAACCGATCTCCAAGCAATCAGGAGATAGGTCCTCCGGACGGCAGACAGGTGAAACCGAAACCTAAGTAGAACAAAGGGCTGATCCGCCATCTTTGTGCATACCACTCAACGAGTCGACTGCCTTTGAACACCGTCGCCTCGCCATCGAGATCGACTTTGGAGAGTGGGACCTCTGGCCTAATAGCACCGGCACCTGACCCGCTGAAGGAAACATAAATCGAGGACTGAGCGTGCGGGATGAGGTGGCCCACAATATACATAAGGAGACAGGTGTTGACCACTTACGCACCAGACCCCCGGTACACCCCGAACGACTGGGCGGAGTACCCTGTGAGGCTTCTAGGGTACGAAGGGGTAAGGATGGCTGGAAAGAACGCGAGAGGGGGTGCCACGCAAACCCGAATTGACCAATTTGCCAGTGGTGGGGCATCATCCTCCCCGTCTGCCCCAGCCGGCAAGATGGCGGAAGGGGCGAATACGCAAAAAACGACATTGGACGATGTCATGAAGACACTGACTCAAGTGCAGGCCACGGTGGGCTCAATCTCTACTGAGATCACTTTGATCCGTGCCAACTTCCAGAAAATGTCTGAGAAAGTGAAATCGATGGAGGTGGTCACGAAGTCCCTAGTGGAGGACGTCTCTGAGCTCCAAACGGAGATGCAAAAACTGGCGATAGAGAATAGAACATTGCGTGAAAAGCTGGACGATCAGGAGGGTCGCTCAAGACGGAACAACATACGAATTCTTGGCGTACCGGAATCCGAAGGGGTTAGAGCAACTGATCTCTACGTGGAGGACCTAATTAAAAAAGAGCTCCAACCCAAGGGACTGTCTTCCTTTTTCTCTGTGGAAAGAGCACATCGAGTGCCAGGGGGTAAACCTAAGCAGTGAGTGACGCCGAGACCCATCTTGGCTCGTCTTTTCAACTTCCGGGACAGGGACGCCATTTTGCAGGCTGCTAGAGTGTCCCCTCCGGTGAAGATCCTCAACTCCACTCTGGCCTTCCCGGACTATACGGCCGAAGTTGCGCGCCGTAGAAGGACATTCCTGGAGGTCAAGAAGGAACTGAGGGTGAGAGAGATCCCCTACTCCATGCTTTTTCCGGCGCGGCTGAGAGTGGTATCAGACAATAAAACGTGGTTCTTTGACACTCCTGAACTTGCGAGAGACTGGCTCGATGGATGGAGACCGGCGACACAACCTCGTAGATCCAACAGATCAAAAAAGGACAAAAACGTGGGACTCCCGGAGGGCTCACAGACGTCTCACAGGACGGAAGAAGACAACTCCCAAGACGAAGATGCGGTGGAGGAAGGCGCCAGCAAGGGACCCTAATCTTCATAAAGGACATACTAATCTTGCTTTTATGTTTGCATTCTGCCTGGGGGCCGGCTACAGGACACTGGGCTGAGGACTTCCAAGGATTGTATGTGGGGCCGCCGGCTCCGGAGACTCTTCACCCCCGCGAGCAAGTATTTGGTGTGGGGAATGGGACAGGCACTCTGCTAAGTTGGGGGGGCGGGCGGTTCTGAGGCCGTATAGCAGGGGGGCAGGGAGGGGGGTTGTTCAGGGTGTGGGGTGGGTTGTTGGTTTTTCATTTTGTTTGACTCAGGGAATTAATAGGCAACACGGCGAACTGAAAGACTATAGTTGCATGTACCGAGTACTATGGCACGCAGATGTTGAAATGTACAGACTAAACTTGATAAGTGTGCATGGCACGCGACTTACAATCTACTCCTCCACATGAGAACATGAGCACAGGTCCGATACCTCCACTGCAGGTGATGTCCTGGAATGTAAGAGGTCTTGGGGATAAGATAAAGAGAGGGTTGGTCCTACAAGGTATTAAGAGACTGAATCCAGATCTTATCCTTCTTCAGGAGACACACCTAGTGGGAATGGCGAGCAAGGCAATGGACAGAAGGGGATACAGTATGGTGGTACACTCGGACTTTACCTCCGGGTCTCGTGGAACGGGTATACTAATGAAAAAGGCATCTCGCTTCATACTGCATTCCACGAGAACCGATGAGTATGGCCGCTTCGCTGTGGCGATTGGACAATGGGAGGGCAAGCCACTTAATGTGGTCTCGGTATACATTCCACCGGCGCTGCACACGACCACTCTACCCGAGTTAGGGAAATTACTGTTAGATCTCCCGGAAGGTGACCTAGTGATGGGGGGAGACTTCAACGCAGTGGCACATAACACGCAGGATAGGTACCCGGCCAAAACACACGCGTTTGGTCCGTCCCGCTTTCAAGAATTCATCGATGCACAAGGGTTGATGGACGTTTGGCGGCACCTTTACCCTGAGGACCGGAAATACACCTATTACTCGGCAACTCACAATAGTCTGTCTCGCATAGACTATTTTCTTACATTGGGGGACGGTCAAGTTACAATTAGTGATGTGCAGATTAGGCCCAGGGGTGTTTCAGATCATTCCCCCCTAACACTGAAGATCTCATGCTCGGGGAGGGTACGCAGAAGACTATATCCAATTTATCCAGGGTATATCAAGGTACCACATGTACGGAAAGAATTAAAAAGGCGACCCAACACTACTTTGCCGAGAATACCGGTTCGGTGTCCTCTCCCACTACTCTATGGGAAGCATACAAAACAGTTTTGAGAGGTCATGCCATTACAGCAATAACAGGGCATAAGAGCATGCAGCAGCAGGAGTTGCGGGACCTAGAATTGGACCTAGAGGTAGCAAACATAGCCCACATGGAGGACCCGACAGAGGAAACACTACACACACTTACACTACGCCAACAAGCCCACACTGATCATATCCGCCTACAAACGATGGAAAATATAACAGCAACGGCGAATAGAATATATGATATAGGTGACAAGGCCAGTAAGCTACTGGCCTGGTTAGATAAGAGAAAAGAAGGTAGCAGGACCATACTACAATTGGCAGACCAAAGTGGGACACTACACTCGAACCCATCGGAAATAATTGATCTCCTCGCAGTTCATTTTCAAGAGGTATACACTCCTGAAAGGGAAGTTACGGAGGCTGCTGCGACGCTGGCCCTCCAACCGGTTCGCACCCCAACCCTGCCCCAAGATGCAGTGGATGAACTGGAGGCAGACCTGACAGTACAAGAGGTTCAGGCAGCAATTAACACACTTCACACAGGAAAAGCAGTGGGCCCCAACGGGACCTCGATTGAATGGTATCAAACGATGTCTGACACACTTGTGAGCCATTATTGGCGATGTTCAAGGATAGCTTGGAGCAGGGGGTACTGCCCCGGGATCAACGACTAGCCACTATAGTTGCCATCCCGAAACCGGGTAAGCCTCCAGCAGACTGTACCTCATACCGACCAATCTCGCTACTCAATGCGGAAGCTAAGATACTGGCAAAGATGTTGGCTACCAGATTGATGCCCCACCTTTCCCTCCTGATCCATCCAGACCTATCCGGCTTTATGCCGCATAGGAACCCGGCACTTAACCTCCGAAGAGTCCATGGTGCACCGGCGCGGGCCCCCCTATTGACAGAACCAGCGGTCATTCTATCGCTGGACGCCAAGATGGCGTTCGATTTAGTGGAGTGTCCATACCTTTTCGCAGTTCTAGCGCACATGGGCTTCGGCCCCAAATTTATAGCGTGGATAAAACTCTTATATACAGAACGCGTCGCACATGTGACGGCCAATGGCCACGTCTCACGTGACATGCCATTGGCTAGAGGAACAAGGCAGGGCTGCCCGCTCTCCCCTCTGCTGTTTGCGTTAGTTTTGGAACCACTGGCGACTATCATTAGAGATACTCCTTTGCTAAAGGGGGTAAGTTGGGGGGAGCATTGGGAGGACAGGGTCTCCCTTTATGCTGATGATATGTTGATATACTTGTCAGATCCGGCTGCAGGTATTCCTATATTACTTGACCTGTGTAATGCACATGGTGTTTACTCCGGCTACACCATCAATAGGTCAAAATCGATTATATATGAACTGAAGGGTCCTCTGCCGCATATACCCAGCGAATGCCAATTGACCGTTGAACACCCCTCGTTTAAATATCTAGGCATTTATGTAACCCGACACGCCTCGCACTACTTTACGCAAAATTTGTTACCTCCACTCACTCGCTTAAAAGCGGATGCACGATACTGGGCGAATCTACCATTGACGTTTCTGGGCAGAGCGGCTTTATTCAAAATGAAGGCACTTCCGCGTTTTTTATATATATTGGAGAATAAACCGACCCTTGTCCGACCCTCATATTTTAGGAAGGTGACAGCAGTCCTTTCAGGTTTGTTATGGGGAGAGCACCCGGCTCGAGTGGCTCATATAAAACTTAACCGTGGATGGTACGACGGTGGGATAGCACTGCCAAATTTACAGTTATATTACTGGACGTCCCAACTTAAGGTGATAAACCAGTGGATCCACGCACCACAAGACGACCCGGCATATATGGCTGACAGAACCCAATTAGGAACACACAGCATATTGGCACCGCTATATAACAAACGTCTATTAACAAAACTGGTAAGCCCGACAAAGCACACGGTAACACTATGGTATAAGGCGCAGGCTAGATTAAAATGGGGGGACGTTATAACCAAACTCACACCCCTGTGGGATACTAAAGCATTGGGATGTCTGAGACATAGCAAAGGATTTACCCTATGGGACAATATAGGAATCTCCACAGTGGGAGACCTATGGACGAGTACTGGTGTGATCCCATTCTCACTCCTACAGCAACAATATGACCTAGGATCCACTGAGACATATAGGTATATACAGATCAGACACGCATTGATGACGGCTATAGAGCCGGGGACCAAAGTCCCTGAATCATCTCCATTAGAAGACCGCCTGCTCACTGATTATATGCAAACAGGAGCTACATCACTCACTTATCGAAAACTGTTAAATAATCTACCGGACCCACTAACTAAATTACGGGATAAATGGGAGACGGAGTTGGGAGAAATGGATGAAACGGACTGGAATGCCGCACTAGCATCCCCGAGAGAGGCAGGAGTATCGGCCCGATTCCGTCTAGTACAATTCAAAATACTACATAGGGTCTACTACACCAGAACTGCTTTGTATAGAATACACAGGGCGCAGCATCCGAATTGTCTGAGAGGTTGTGGAGAGGAAGGAACACTCCTACTCACACTTTGGGGATGTCCGTTCATTAGCGAATACTGGAGGCGAATTATGAGGACCGTTTCACAAACACTGGAAGTCTCACTCACACCAGACCCGAGGGTTTGCTTATTGAATGTGTGGGGGAGGACGGATCTATCTAGACAGGGTCAACAGTGGGTGGTGATAGGAGCGATGGTGGCCAAGCGCGACATAGCACAAAAATGAGGGGCGGCAGACACACCGACATTGGCACAGTGGTCCACACACATGGACAAATTGATGATTACCGAGCGAGCGGTCTATAAAATAAGAGCCAACCCTCGCAAATGGAACAGGATCTGGTTACCTTGGAACAAGTATAGAGGTGACCTGTGTGACCCTTTGCCGGAAGAAGGAGAGGATAGCTCTGATGAGGAGGATGAACTTTGAAACGAACACATACCCATGGAAGGGACGCTGGGAGGGATATGGGTGTGATGGTAAGAGACCATGGGGGACTCATGGGTAAGAATACAGCGTAGTACATCAGTAAAGCCCCACCGATATAGATGATTGTCCGTGTATTGAAGCTCTACTAAATTGTGTAATGTTTCTAATGAGTCTATAGTTCTGTTTCAATCAAAACAAATAATTGAAAAGTAAGACTATTAATTCTGTATACCCTGATGGAAAGTTTGACGCACCATGTTCTTAATTGCTGCCGGACCGAAGGTTGTCGGCTGAATAGCTGTGTATCACGAGCATCGGAATGATTAGGTCGTGACAATGTCCTCTATACACGCAAATGATGTAATGTGTAATTGTCAACTGCAAATAAAGTCTTACAACAACAACAAAAAAAAGAACAAGGAAAGGCACACAGTCTGCATGCTGGAAGACCCACACCCAGCCTTCAAGCTCCCTTCGGGAAATAAAACTCAACGACTGCGGCCTGGGTCCCCACAACACCCCACCATCAAATTAAGACATTAGACATCAAACTGTGACATCTGCATCTGAAAGTCACAGACAATGGGAGGCCCTTCAGCATTAGTTTCAATGCAAAGAAGATAACATCGGATATTGAGATGTACTGATGACAGGAGCAGAGGAAGTCTTCTCCTCGTTGAAGGTTGATTCCAACCAGCAAGATGTCCCAGAGGCCCTGCCTAATTGAACAGTTCAGAAGTTCAGGAAGAGGGATTCCTCGCATGATGGGGCTTCCACCTCCTTCTGTGTTGGAGTCCAGAGATGGTTGCCTGCCATGCAGATGGAACCTTACTGACTGGTGATATTGTTTCCTGGGATTGTGAATGCTTTTATATTGTTTTTTTTTGTTAATGTCTCACGCCTTCTTTCTATTGATGTCTATGTATTTTTCTGGGTCGTTAACTGTAGCACTCCATGGCCCCCCCTGGGCCTTTGAACATTATCTACATTCTGTTACATTTAATGGCTCCAGAGTCTTGAACTCTATATTCCGCATTATATTATGACTGTTAGGTATGACCTTCTAATTAGATGCCTTAAGTTCAGGACATTGACTCTAAAGCACATTTAAATGTTTGTGGATGAGGCCTTCTGTCGGTCACAGTCATGTCAATCCTTTACACCTGCTCTAGATAGGGTCCGGAGTATTTTGATATGAACTTGCACCATCCTCAGTTTGGGATTGGTTGTAGTTTTGGCTATGATTCAATCCCTTTTTTTTCCTTCACCTTGACCTAACTTTATTTCAAAATACAGCTTTATACCGTCTTTCCTTGTTCACTGAGGTTGGGATTTGTGACTCATTTCTCTCTAAGTTCACCTCCACTAACATGCCACTTCCTATTCATACATCATTCAAACATTAAGCTTCAATGTACAGTGTCAAATCGATTGGCCCTTCTTTCTTTTGTCAGAGAGTCAAAATGAGACATCTGTTTCATACAAGACACATACCTACTTCGTTCTGACTGGAAACGCCTCTGTTCCCTCAGGGCCCTGGAAGAAGGTGGGAGGGGCCATATTGCTTGCCTCACATTTCCCCGGGAAGGTGGTTAAAACCCTTAGGAGTTGCCTGGAAAGAAACACTCACGTCAGCTAGAGGTGAGAGGTTACACTTTCACAATAGCCTTGGTGTATGTACCAAATGACCACCAAGAAGTTTTTATAAAAAATGCACTAGGGAGGGTGGTGTCATCTCCAGGTGAGGACATACTGATAGGGGGTGACTTTAATGTGGTGAGCGACGCACACTTGGAGAGATCAAAACAACGAGTGGTACATTCTGAAGCTCTTTCAGAGGCAATGCAAGAGTGGTTAGTAGATATGGGGTTAGAGGATGTGTGGTGCCAACTCAATCCAAACATGAGGATTTTTAAGAGATCAACGACACAAATAATAGCCCATTACACTGGTCTGGGACACTTAAAAGCGGTTATATGAGGTCATTTTATTGCCATATCATCCAAGTTTAATAAGGATTGGTGCGGCGAGTGCGAACACCTGGAAAGGGAAATTAGGGACTTGGAAGGGGTACATTTATGCTCCAGCTCTCTTAAAATGAAACGCCAACTCACAGTGTCCTGTAAACAACTAAGAGTGTTAGATATGGACACAGCAGAATATTCACTTTTACGCACTAGGCAGAGATACTATGCTGAGGGCACTAAAGCCAGGTGACTGCTTATGCAGCTGTTTAGGGCCCAAACTCTCCAAATAATGGGTTTCTGAGATTATGGGATCGCTGGGGGCGGCGGTGTACTGTAATGACCATATAGCGGGAGAATTTGAGCAATTTTACTCTACCTTATATACTAAAGAGGTGCACAATTAAGATGACGCAGCAGCCTATGTATCACCTAACCTTGTGACAACTTCCTGAAAGTGAGGTGTCCAAATTGGATAAAGACATACGTCCAGAGGAGGTTCTTTTGGCTAGGGTAAAGCATCTGGGGAAGATGGTTAGACGTCTGCTTATTACAAAATGTTTGTGGCCATACCTGCCCCCTTTTTGGCACGCCTCTATGCTCCTTCATGGATTCCATGACTCTCACTGCTTCTATGAACAGGGGCCTGATTGTGGTTCTTCCCAAACAAGGTAAGGACCCTGTGTACTACCTGTCACGTCCAATGCGCTCTGAACGTTGAAAGCTGCCACAGGCTTTTAGGAATAAACACCGGTAAACAAGGACACTAGGACAGTCTAACTTTGATGAAACAAAAGCTCCCCCTATCATCACGGATAATATGTAAACAGAAGTCAGGAGTATTGATTATATATATGGCAAATAATCCTATGTCATCACAGAAGACTACATGTCCCATGAAGCAGCGCAGACATTTCCTCTGTGCTTCCATAGCCTCAGCAGGAAGTGGGAGAGGCACGACTATAAATTACACTTCTGGCCAGCAGCGTGTTGCAGATTATTCTAGCTTCAGCATGGATCTCAGCAACTGCTCCTAAATCATCTGGGTGGGGTAAGGGTGCCATTTCACCTTTTTTGGTTCTATTTTGCCTTGCTCAAAAGTGAGGGAAATCCTTGGTGGGAGAGTGTCTGTGGCTCTCCTTCAATTTTTTCTATTTAGTATTTCTCAGAAAGCTTAAGAGACTATCAACATCACGATCGTCACACATTTGCACTTTTAAATTGATGTTGACAGTCTTTGTATGATATGTATAAAATATCTTATGAATGAACCTAATTCAGATAAATACATAATACTATCAATTGATCTCAGGTCCTATTTGAATTTGCTAATAGACCGTAGAATTTTGCTTGTTAGAGGGCAATATCTTCAGATTGCATTAATAGCATGCTGAAATCATCCGCGTTCTACCCGACAGAACCATTCTTTGTCTAACCAGGACGACCCACATATATTTGAAGAGTTGGAATTAGAGTTGGCATCTTTGCCTAGAATATTAATTCTCTGTGGGGACTTTAATGTTTCCCTTGGGTCTATAGGGAATAGGCAGAAACAAGGTACATGTGCTGGTCGTAAACCTAAAGTTTTTAGAGCAATTAATCAACTTAGGGGTAGTTATGACCTGATAGATATCTGGGATTATAAACATCAATCGGACCCCGGGTACACTTATTTTTCTTACACCCACAATAAGTATGTGAGGATCGATTATATACTGACAACTAGAGAGTACTCTATTCATGCAGAAATAGCTAAGTGCCCAAAGACAATCTCAGACCACAACTCACTGATCCTCACAATCAATATAGCCAATTTCAATAGGCCTCGCTCTAACTGGTCATTGGACAGAAAACTATTGGCTAACAGAGAATATATAAAATATATAACCACCTGGACCCGGGGATTCTTTAATTGTAACAGGTACAGTGCATCTAGGGGAGTAGTATGGGATTGCTTTAAGGCTGCCCTAAGGGGAGAGACAATTAGCTTTGTAGCCAAGTGTAAGAAAACACAAGACAATGCTAACTATCAACAGATGCGTGAACTGGCTAAAGTAGAAGAAGAACATACCACCTTAATAATGCGGGGTGAAGGTGGTGGAACTACTTTGCGCAAAATGTTAGTTCTTAAAACAAAGCTTAATAGTGGGCTTACCCAGAGAGCAGCAGAGACGTTTCAGACAAACCAAAATAAAATTTATGAAAATGGAGAGAGGGTGGGAAAACAGTTGGCACTACGTACCCGCCAGAAGCTGTCCTATAATATGATTACTGCTATCGATTTTGAGGGTCAGGAGTATTCAACGCCGGTCGATATTGCTGAAGTTTTTCGGCAATACTATCAAAAGCTATATCAAAATGATGATAGGACTGAACCGAGTGATATTAAAGAATTTCTAAGAGCATGGTTAATTAAGACTGGGTCGCATAGGACCATTGATGACATCACTAGAGAAGACCTAGAAAAAGAAATCACGGTCACGGAGCTACAATTGGCCCTCTCTGGCCTTACCTCAGGGAAGGCCGCAGGCCCAGACAAACTTCCATTAGAACTATATAAAATTCTCAGAGAACAAACAATACCCTATCTGTTAGATCTATTTATAGGGATACAATGGAGCGGTATCCCACCGAGTCATGGAAGCAAACCAATATAATCATCTTCCCCAAAAAAGGAAAGCCTCCAGAACGTCCATCCTCATACCGCCCAATCTCATTTATTAACTCCGACTCGAAGCTCTATGCAAAGATTCTGGCCAACCGGCCTGGGACGGTCATCGAACATCTAATCTCCCCTTGGCAGCATGGCTTTATTCCCGGTAAAGGCACTACAAATCACACTTGTAGGGTCATCTCTCTTTTTGACATTATGAGTGTGACGGGGGGGGCCAGATGTCGATGATCCTCCTCGATGCCGAGAAGGCTTTCGATCGAGTTTCTTGGACGTTTTTATGGGAGGTGCTTGAACTGAATAACTTTGGACCCGGTTTTGCTAATTCAATCAAAGCAATGTATCAAGAACCTAGGGCCAAGCTTCAAGTGATGGGCATAGAATCTGGGTTAATTACTATACAAAGAGGCACAAGGCAAGGCTGCCCATGCTCCCCGATACTGTTTGCCATGTATATCAACCCCCTAATTTTAAAATTAATAGCATCCCGGGCAATAGAACCTATTATTGTGGGTATATATGAAACTAAGATACTGGCCTATGCCGATGACGTGGCGGTAGTAACACCTAACCCTGCTGAGGCAATTGTAGAAATTTAGTGTATTACTCAGGCCTTTGGCAACTACTCGGGGTATTCTCTTAATCAAGATAAAACAGTGGTTATATGCACGGATAATGTAGAGTATGAGAATTCAAAGAAAGTAGACAATGCTATATATCTTGGAGTATGTATATCTCCTAGGGTGGAAATTATCAACAAGCTTAATTATGAACCCCTAATGAAGGCTATAAAGAAAGTAGAGTGCTGTTAGATGACCTCAGCAAGGCTGATAAAAAACTCCGAGAGGTGGAGATATTGCGGCCTGGGCACCCTGAGCTTCAACAACAGTGCACAGCAGTGAAGGAAGCGGTGGCAGTTGAAGTGGAAAGGTTTCGATCATAAGACTTATATAACCAGGTCCCTTGCGGAGGGAGACAATTCGGGAGCCTTACTGGCCTGGCTGGCCAACCCCATGAAACGTAGCTCGCCCACAGTCTACAAGTATACACCCAACCTGAAATTCTTCACAGTTTTTCGAGTTACTATACAACGCTGTATCAGAGTAGATTTACAGCTGATACCTCGGCCATAGATAACTTCTTAGAAGGATTCCCTTTCCCGCAGTTAGAACCTGAGCAAGCGCAGGATTTGGGCAAGGACATCGAAATGGGGGAAATCCGATGTGCCATAAAACGGATGGCACGTAATAAAACCCCAGGGTTGGATGGACTACCCATCGAATTTTACGCTAAATACATAGATTTGTTGGCCCCTCGACGTACGATAATATACAAAGAGGCGAGACAACTGGGTTGCCTACCGCGCACTATGCGCGAGGCGCTGGTAATCCCCCTGCTTAAACCCAATAAAGAGAGCAATGACACGGCGTCTTACAGACCGCTGTCGATGCTTACAACAGATTATAACATTTTAAGCTGTATTCTAGCATCCAGATTACTGGAGCACAGGCCCATGCTGGGTCATGGGGATCAAGCGGGCTTCATTCCTAAGCGAAACACCACTACGAACATTTGCCGTCTGATTAGCTTGTTAGAGGAGGACCATGGGGAGGCCCCCCACCCCTTGATACTGACGGTCGACTTGGAAGAGGCGTTTGATAGCCTGGAGTGGGAGTACCTCCACAGAGCACTTAGGTGTTATGGGATGGGAGAGGGATATCTACAGTGGACCTCTGTGCTATATGCATCAGCATTGGCGCGAGTGAGATCAGGAGGGCTGATATCCCCACAATATCCAGTGGAAAGGGGTACGAGGCAGGGATGTTCACTATCCCCGTTGCTATTTGCACTGGCAGTTGAACCCCTTGCGATGACGATTTGCATGGGAGCCCATTATAAAGGGTTATGATCCTTATCAGGGCAACAGTACATCTCCCTATATGCAGATGACCTTTTGCTCTTTTTAGAAGACGCAGACGGAGCTCTGAAGGGAGCTGACACCGTTCTGACCACCTTTGGTGAGATATCGGGCCTACGGGTGAACTGGTCTAAGACGTGCTTATTCCCAATGCGCAAGCGTGAAGTCCAGCCCACTATGACCAGGGCGATCAGATGGGAACCTAACTGTCTGAAATACTTAGGGGTCTATATTTATCACACCCCGCGGACGTCTTAGAGGGTAACATCTCTCGTAGCATCAGAGCGCTTAAGGGTAGTATGACCTTTTGGACCACCCTCCCACTGTCGGTAGCGGGTCGTATAACGCTGCTCAAGATGGTGGCGTTACCTCGCCTGCTATATTATTTTAGGACGCTCCCAATTTGGATTCCTCCTGCTGTGTTTCGGCACCTGAAATCATTGATAGTGTCCTTTCTCTGGGGAACGGGCCGTCGTAGAGTGGCACTTGCAACTCTGATGAGACCTAAGTCAGAAGGGGGGCTGGCGGTACCCGACTTCGAAGCGTAATACCTAGCAGCAAAGTTACAGACATACACACAAGAAATAGCGCAGGAGTTTCGAGGTCCTGAGGAAACACGGGGCCTGGGAGTTCCTAGACACGTGCTCTCCTACATAGCAATGCAGCAGAGATTAGATCTCAGAGACCTCACGCAAGAGGAACGTACACTTAGGCTATGCTGGAACCGAACACAGCGCAAAGCGGGGGTGAACCACCCTTATGCCCCTGAAATTCCGCTGGGAATGCTCACAGCATTACCGCACGGTGGAGACTGGTCGCAACTGCAGAACTGGGAGGAAGCAGGGATCCAAGTCCTAGGTGACCTTTACGAAGACGGGATGTTACTATCGTTTCCAGCGCTATTGGATCGCTTTGGCATTCCCAAAGGCGACTTCCTACTTCACACGGCGATCACACGGGCGATACAGGCACACTGGAAGGGAGGGCTTGAAGAACCAAAGACAACAATGGTATGCCAATATACTATGATGGCGGCTGGGACAGTTAAAGCAGTCACATGCCTGTACACCAGAATGCTTAATGAAGGACTTCCTCCGCTGGAGGCGCTTGGAGGTAAATGGGAAGCGGATATAGGAAAGGAAATCCCTGAAACAACATGGGCTCAGCTGATGCGCCGGGCCTGGAAGAGTACAGGAAAGGCGCGGTTTCAACTAGTACACTTCTATATTTTGCACCGAGCGTACTTGACCCCGGGAAAGATACAAAAATACTTTGCCATAGACACCGTGGCTTGCCCCAGATGTCAGGCCACTGGAGTGGAGCTTGGCCACATGTTATGGACCTGCCCTAGTTTGACCCTCTACTGGAACTCGGTGGGAAATACCTTGAATGGGGTGACAGAGCGGGCGCTACAGTTTGACATGGCAGTTGGGATACTCCACTGGTTACCACATACCCCCAAAAACAAAGTCACTAGCAAATTTATAGATATGGGTCTTATCCTAGCGAAACGCGAAATCACGCGGAACTGGAAGGCACGAACGGGTCCAGTAGATGCTAGGTGGCCCAACGAATTCCTTAAATGGGCTGGCGGGGAGAGCACTTCGAGATTTCAACTAGCGCGGCGACAACAGAACGTTAAAGCTCTAGAGTCTGCGCAGGCGTGGGAGGCCTTAGTACAAGCGCTGCGAGATTTTGACATAGGAAGTGACTCAGAGGACGGGGGTAACGACCGGACTGCTTCCCCGTAACACGACAGGTTCACTGCATGATCTCCTAGCTCATGGTCCCAGTGCTCCAGACCCACAATGACTATCCCAATAACGATGCACCGATGGCAGAGTCCGGGAGGGAGGGGGGGGGGGTTAATCTTCAATCTCTATTCCTATATACATCAAGGACACAGTGGACTGGATAAGGAAGCCCTCCTCGGATTAGTATCCAACTGACCAGGGACACCTCATAAGGCAACATCTAGCTTTAATTGAGGATCCGAGCGAGAGGGGGGAGCAAGTAAGCACGGCTACGTAGATATGTTACTGTTAGACTCTAGGGATAGAATAGTTTGTTTGTTGGGGAACCGGGAGGAACAGAAAAGCAGATGCAGAATCCTTGACTGCCGGATGTAGCAATGATAATATGAAGTGCGTGGACATATTACATTCGTGATTATTGCCGCACGACCTCCGGGTTGTGGGCTACATGGCTGTGTACACCAAATTTCTTTCTGTCGTTGAATCTAAATGACGATTATGTAAAACCTGACCGGCATAAATGTGTAACGATCATCTGCAATAAAAATATATTTACAAAAAAAAAATTAAGGCTATAAAGAAAGATCTTACCAGGGTTAATAGTCTTCATCTGTCAATTATTGGCAGGGGGAACTTTTTTAAAATGAATATTCTTCCCAGGTTATTATACCTATTTCGAGCCATTCCCCTAATAGCGGAAGACAATATAATTAAATCTATAGATTCACAAATGTCCAAATTCATCTTGCAATATGGAAAAATTAGGAGGGCTATGACTTATCTTTCTCTACCTCAACATAGGGGCGGTTTGACAATCCCAAATATGATGCTATATCTTTGGGCCATCCTTCTTCAGCAAATGACACAGTTGTTTAATTGGAAATTATCGACTGAAACTATACAGAATAACGAGATACCATCAATATATGAATTAGCAATCGGGAATAAAGCAAAAGGTCTTTTGTTAAGACAAGTAGAGCTGTCTTACTTCAAGAAAGTTAAATTTAAGATTATTAATAGTGCCTGGAAAATATGGAAGAAGTCCTCCAAACATCTCGCAATCCCAAAATTTAACAAATATACCCCGGTATGGCACTCGTCTGAATTATCAATACAAACTAATGATGACATTGCCAAAAAATGGGAAAATTTGGGGATTACTACTGTGGGGGATTTTCTCGGTGGTGAATCAGATACTAGGTTCCTGAACCTTCAAACAACCTTTGCTGTTCCCAGTACCGATTTTTTTAAGTTTATCCAAGTTAACACTATTCTCAACTTAAAAATTCCGAGAATCACACTTGAGAGCATTCCTTTTCTTGAACATATAGGGAAACGCTCAACTAGGATATACACTATTTATGATATGCTAATGGAGAAACAAAGGGTCGATCTGGAAAATATAGAGACATCATGGGTGGGTAAACATAATAATCCCAATGTAGGCATTGATATGTCTCTGTCGTTAATATCTAAGCTATTCCTATCATCTAATTTAAAGGCACAATTATACAAAACTATTTATAATTTATATTATACACCAGTTAAGTTATACACTTGGGGCAAAAGAGTAAATGATGAATGCCCGAGATGTGGAATAGGCCCTGCAAATTTGATGCATATGTTCTACGAATGTGGTAAACTAGATTCATTTAAAAAAATGTTATCCGAATTTTGGGAGGAAGTGTTTGGTCATAAAATAGTGGTACACTCTACATACTTGGTTATGACAGTGCTCTTAGACATAGCAGGGATGAGCAAACATGTTTATTTTTGGGCACGGCGGTTTATAGAATAAAGATCCTCCGAATTTTCAAATGTGGCTAACTCGCTTTCTAGGAATTTATAATCAGGAAAAAGCCATCTATACAGCCAGAGGCAAAAAAATCTAGAAAACGTGGCTGCAAATTCTGGCAGCCAATTGCCGCCTGGAGTAATGATATAAGGAATGCTGAATGATGAACTGTTTTCCTTTTAATCTGGCTTTTCACCTATATATAGATCTTAGGCTTCATGTTGTATGATATTTTATGCAATAATGCAAGGTTTTATCTTCTTAAATTAATATTATGAATTATTTGTGACCTTTCTATATTAATTATTGTGGATTTATTTGAATGTTTCTATTATCTTTTGTACAATATTTGAAGTTGCTTAATAAAAAAATTAAAAAATGAAAGCTTAAGAGAGACAGCAGTGTTTTCAGCTGAAATTAATTCATGTTAAAGATTGATTAATGGTTAGTCTGCCCTTTCAGGTGACCTTTGGATTTACTGGAGTTAAATTGAAAGAAACTCAAGTTTTATTTCATTTATTTCCTTTATACAACTATTCTTATAGAAGCTCAATTTGTATTTCATTTCTTTTGTTTATGGAAACAATTCTCTGGGGCTCAAGCTGTGTGAATATACAGAGAGTTCAGGACCATAATGAATTTGAAATAAAGTGCAATTTTTGAGGCTGTGTTTTGTTTGGAACAGTACAAACAATTTTTGAGAAAGAGAGATACTTTTCCTGGGGTTTACCCATAAGCTATGAGGAATAAAATAGCTTTTTTATAACTGTGGAAATTTGATCACTGTGAAGTATGGTTATGAGCTCTAGTAAGAGGAATATCAAAAGCTTTCAGCACAGGAGAATTAATTTGCTTTCTTTGTTTTGTTATTGCCAATTAACAGGGGGTACTAATAAAGTGAGTTTTCGTTCTCCTCTCCTGTGAAGCCTGGCAAGAGCTTTCTTATGTTGGGTAAGACTCAATGTGAATTGTTCACAGAATATTTTACTAAGAAATTTCTATTGTTCTAGTTCTTGATCTTGTGTTACTTTTGTTTGTTTTCACAGTACAATCATAATTCATATATCCCATTTGGAACAGACTTCCATGTTCTAGATATATCTATCCACATATATATATGTTCTACAGATGTCACAGATGATAGTTATATTATTTTACAGGTATTTGCATAGGGAGAAATGATGAATATATGTAACTCTGAGATAAACAATCAATAATGGTGTTATTTGCTTCTAGGTCTCTTTCCCTGCTGTTCACATCCTTTCCTTCCCCCGCTTAATCATCTCAAGATTCTGTGCTTTAACAGCAAGCAGAATTGAGGCGATTGGGAGGTGGACCCTTTTTGTACAGAGAACTGATCCAGAGGTATCAGAAGGCTAACAGAATAATCCGCCCACGTTTTATATACCTTTTAGTAGAGCTGAAGCACAAAAAATGGCCACCCTAGAAGATGTGTTAGCAGCATTGGCACTTGTTCAAACGGAAGTAGCGGCCTCTCGTGCTCAGACTGCAGCATTACAGGAGAGAAGTGAAAGGATGCAAAGGAATTCATTTGATTTTACTGGCAATAGGACCAACAGGGAGTTTTCTTGGGTCACAGGAAGTAATACTGCATCATCTACTCTGATAACAGTGGAAATGCCCTCTCCAGGTCCCTCAGCAGCCCCAGAACGCTTCCAGGGAGAAGCAAATAAAGTGCAGGTGTTTCCTATTCAGGTTTTATTACATTTCACATGTCATCCTAAGGCGTTTCTCCCCAATCTAGCAAGAGTGGCTTTCATTATTTCTTATTTGGCAGGAGAAGCTGCTCAATGGCCATTCGTCAGGAGAGATGATCCTTTGCTTTGTTATTGGGAGGAGTTTAGAGCAGAATTTGAGAAGGTGTTTGATCGTCGAGGTTATACCTTCTTGGCAGATAGAGACTTCTTAGACCTCAAACAGGGCAATAAGGATCTTGTGGTATATCTAAACTCGTTCCAAAGATTAGTAGCGGAAACTAATGGCCTGAAGTCAAA
Organism: Lissotriton vulgaris; assembly: GCF_964263255.1. Taxonomy (NCBI): domain Eukaryota; kingdom Metazoa; phylum Chordata; class Amphibia; order Caudata; family Salamandridae; genus Lissotriton; species Lissotriton vulgaris. The sequence continues at coordinate 270,804,780 of NC_141698.1, read as the reverse complement.
CAAGCAGCCTTATTCGATCAGGGGTTACAGGAGGAGTTAAAAGATGTGCTGGCCTAGATAGATCCTCAGCCAAAGACTTGTGGTGATCTTATCAACTTGACCTTATGCTCAGATTATCGGTTGAGTGAGCGTAAAGGGGACAAACGTAGATCGGAATAACCTCCTCCGCGATTCGAGAGGAATCACACTGCTTTTGGGGGTTCAGAAACAACCTCCGAACCTATGGAAATAGAAACAATCATAGCTTCTTTTACTCAAGAAGAAAGAGAACATAGAAGAAAGTTGGGTCTATGTGTGTATTGTGGAAAGAAAGGACATTTTGTCAGAGATTGGTTATCTAAGCCAAAGAGTAAAGTGGGGGGTTCCATGAAGGCTGCATCAGTAAGTGGAATGGTATCAGAAAACTGAAAGCCTAGGGATGAATGAATGAAGGGGACACCTTGGGCTATGTTGAAATTCCTTCATTGAATGGGATGGAAGAGTCACTAAAAGAACACGTCTATGTGAACCTACAACTGCAGGTTGTAGGTTCACATAGCATAAAACACATAGCATAAAACATTCAGTAAAAGCTTTATTGGATTCAGAGGCTACTGGTATTTTTATAGACCAAACATTAGTAGACGAGTTATGCCTTCCTTTGATTAAAAAGGCAAGTACCCAAGATAGTGTTGGGAGAGATTTGGAGTCAGTACTCACCCGTTTTCAAACTCAAGAAATGATAGTCAGAAGTTAGGGAAAGCTATTCTGAGATGTTGTAATTTGATATCATTAAGGCCCCACAGTATGGTGTAATTCTTAGATTACCATAGTTACAGAAACATAACCCTACCATAGATTGGGAGTGTAAATCCATTCATTTCAACTTTTCTTTTTGCACCCAATATTGTCTAACCTCTTCAATACAGGTGGCACAGGCTCTAGCTAGGGGACATACTATAGCAACAGCAGCTGAACACGATATCACTCTTCTCGATCAGTATGTAGGGTTCCAAGATGTTTTCAATGATCAAGGATTTATGCTTTGCCGGAACCAGAAAATGAATATTTGAGACATTATTTAGAGAACTATCAGGCTAATGGTTTCGTTCGTCCTTCAAAGTCACAAAAAGCCACACAAGGTAGTGGTGGATACAAGGTCGCACTTCAACAAATACAGCCAGACATTGGGATATTGTAATCAATTAGGTTTAGCATTCAATGAAGTTAATCGGTGCCACTCAGGGTGAGATACCCCACTACCCAGAGTATCAGTATCACAAAACACTAGATGAATTGTACAATGTTTTTAAAAACGAGAACCACGGCACTCCAAATATTTATATGTTCAATTATGTATAGTTGTCCCTAAAGCAAAGAAACACAATGATAAGAAGATATACCTCATATTACAGGAAACATGGAGAAGAGAATCAGTTGATCATTCATTGGAACAATTTATTTTATAATAATCCCAAAAATACACAGACTGGCAGTAAGTCAGTTATTGATACATTCATAAATTAATTTTCCATGATGTATATGATGTCCAGTCCTTGCTGTGTGGAATGTCGAAAACAGCCAACGTGCGTTTCGTCACCACCGTGACTTTCTCAAGGCTTAAATGATGCTCGAACGGGGCCAGGAATTTCATTGGCTCAAGGTTGCATACACAAGAATCCTCTTCGATCCATATTTGAAGTTCTGACATCTATTTGAGGTCCTTTCTTCTTTATTTAGTATTAGGATATATTGTCCTCCCGAATATCTGTTAAAACGTGTGTACGTGCAACACAATTGTTTCTTAATGACGTTGCTTAGAGTTTTTTTGATATTGTAAAATCAATTTCCATCTTAATTGATACTGTATTAACAACATTCGGCAGAAATGAGTCTTGGTTGTATTGCCAAAAGAATAATGAGATCCGAAATATAGGGCACTGTAGTAAGACCATTCAGCAACTAACATGCTCTTTTGCGTTCTCAATCGAGTTGTAGAGTCCGAGAAAAAGGGCACTATGATAAGATCCTGGATTCTAGCTCCATTTGTCCACAGCAACTCGCTATCTCCGCCTAATCTGCCGAGATGAAAGTCACCTTCAGCCTCGCCCATTTTTTTCATCTCAAAATCAAATGGCGAATTGAGAACGGGCATAGACTTTCGGGCACTAAACAGGGTGACCATAAAAACTATTATCCTCTCCTCTTGAATTCGGTTTTATTGGATCAAGCAAAGAGGGCAGTGATATATACAAAGTTGGACTTAAAAGAATCTTACTATCTGGAAAGAATAAGAAAGAGTGATGAATCAAAGATGGCATTTCGCACTCTATACAGCTTGTTTGAGCATACTATAGCAACAGCAGCTGAACAAGATATCACTCTTCCCGATCAGTATGTTGAGTTCCAAGATGTTTTCAATGATCAACAAGCAGAAACCTTACCCCCACACATGCAATATGACCGTCAGATAGACCTAATTCCATGGGCAGTAGTAATATCTGGTAGAATTTATGCTTTGTCAGAACCAGAAAATGAACATTTGACGCATTAATTAGAGAAATATCAGGCTAACGGATTCATTCGTCCTTCAAAGTCACCTGCAGCCTTGCCTTTATTTTTCAACCCAAAAGCAAATGGTGAATTGAGAACTTGCATAGACTTTCGGGCACTAAACATTGTGACAGATGATAGTTATATTATTTTACAGGTATTTGCAAAAGGGGAAATTATGAATATATGCAACTCTGAGATAAACTATCATTAATAGTGTTATTTGCTTCTAGGTCTCCTTCCCTGCTGTTCTCATCCTTCCTTTCCCCCGCTTAATCATCTAAAGATTCTGTGCTTTAACAGCAAGCAGAATTGAGGCGATTGGGAAGGTGGACCCTTTTTGGGCAGGAAACCGATCCTGAGGTATCAGCAGGCTAACACTACCGAGCTATCTCACTACTGAACGTCGATTCAAAGATCTTCACTAGCATCCTAACCTCCTTTATAGTGGCATATATTCAGGGTCTTATTAACCTTGATCAGTCTGAGTTCATTCTAGAGAGCAGCTGTAGTGACAGCACTAAGCGCCTCTGCAACCTGCTTGATAAACACAAGGATCCAGAACTACTGCCCTTCTCCTGTCAGTTGATACCGAAAAGGCCTTTGATCGGCTTCACTGGCCTTATCTCCAATCGGTTCTCGCTCGATTTGGGCTGGGAGAGAGATTCCTACGCGAGATAAACTGCAACTATGCAGCTCAGGAGGCCAGAATTAGAGTCAACAGGGTACTGTCCTAACCATTTTAGGTGTAACGGGGCACCTGACAGGGATGCCCCCTATCTCCTTTGCTCTTTATATGGAGCCCTTCGCTGAAAAGATACGTAATCGAGCCAAAAAGGCTCTATAATAGGCATTCATATGGGAGGCAAGGAGCATAAAATATCACTGTATGCCGATGATGTTATGCTAACACAGACGCAAACTTTTATCTCTCTGCCCCCATTTCCTATGAGAAATGGAGAACTTTGGGAATGTCTCTGTGTTTAAAATGAATTTACAGAAAACCCTAGCCCTTAGTTTTTCCATTCTCAGAGAAGACCAGGTTCACCTAGCAAACTTATTTCCCTTTGACTGGGCCACCCAAGGGGTAAATTACTTGGGACTTCAAATATATCCCACAACCGACTGCACAGCCCTAGATAATTACTCTAAACTCCTTAATGCCTGTTTTGAACTGAGGTTCCGTGACGATTTGAACCCGTGTTTTCAACATTGTCGTAAATACATAATTTTGGTATCAGCGAACCGCAAATGGTCCATTTAGTATACCCTGGTGTTTTCGCTATGCTACGAGCAAGAGTACTCCTGTTACAAACACATTTCTGATCTACCCATGGCATCCATTTTAGATTATGGCAGCCATTTTGTGTTTCTTGCCCTCACATAGACAATGGACACGCAGTGACCTCTGATTTCTTCATTTCGATTAAAGACACGTAGGCTTGGCCGGCGATTCACCTCTCTAGTGACACGTGCACCTTGGAACAGAACACGCCATGGCTGCATGACTCGACAGAAACTGCCTCCTCTGCCCGAGGCCAGTCCTGCTATACTGGTTCTCGTGTTCGTTGGCCTGATCATGATTAGGCGGCCGAAGCTGGTAGCCTTGCCCATTTACGACCCACAAACATCTCTTATCCTGCTTTTCTATCTTCTGCACCTGGCTCTGCTCTTTTCCTTCTGGGCCTTTATTAGGGGGAGGTAACGAAATTTACGATGAGGCGGTCCGGGTCTTGAATGAGAAGTTGACATGGGATTATGATGGAACAGTGGGAACCCCTCGTTCGTAATGTTTTGACATCAGATATTGCCGACGATTCCTGTGCAACGCCAAATATTTATTGTTTAGGACACAAAGGTTTGGGAATGTACTAACATGTAAAGAATTTACCCGAAGCTCAATTTTTAGTATATAAGGAGCAACCCTCTTTGTACAAATCGAACAGGCTCCTAGATACTGCCCGTGTGTAGTTTCTGTGACTTCTGTGTCCCTGCAGTAATAAACCTTTGGTCTTTGACGCGACCATCGAGAAGCCTGTGTTTCTGTTTAATTGTGCACCGAGACAGGTAGAACTCCGGGGTCTTCGGGTGTTATCCCTGACACCTCTGGACGGAACCAAAAAGTCCAGAACTCCAATTGGCGCCCAACATGGGTCGACGTCATTCGGTACCGGTCCAAAAGCCTGAAGAGTTCGAGAAGCTTTGTGTGAAGATTCCAGAGGGAGGCGCCCCACTTCATCGATCCCGGCATATCGCAAAAGTGGCCCGACGTTCTCTTCCACGAGGGTTCCCGTTCAGGACGGCTGCAGTGGTCCGTTGCCTTGACCGTCGCCCTGTCTTGGACCCGAGGTGCAGTCCTTAGTACGGCGAGACAAGACGGGTTTCTCCTTGGTGACGTCTTCAGTGCCTCAGTTAAGTATTAAGTGGTTGCTAGTTGGTTACTCTGTAAGGGTTGCTCCTGTTTGGATAATCCTTTTAGTTCCTTGTTTGGTTTGGTTTCGTAAGATTATCACTGGTTGTTCTAGTTACGATAATCTATTGGTTTAGTTTGGGTATCGATACATTGGTTCGTTTTGGTAGGCCTAAGCTCTTGGTTCGAGTGCACATTTCTGTTTGTGTTTTTGTCTGTTCTGTGTTCCGGATTATAAAATGGTAAGTCGGAAAAATTGTATGTTGTCGTGTTTTGGTTGCAATAGTGATTCCCGGTTGGAGGACTCATGTCTGGTTCCTCCGATCGGAACTCCTCTATATGATTTATATTGTAAGTTTGGTGTGGGTCCGATATCTTATAATGAGGTGTGGATCCGTTATACCGAAAAAGACGGTGTCCTTAGTTGGCCACTGCATGGTAGTTTTGAACCCGAGGTCCTTGATAATTTGGAAGTGAAATTGTTTAAGAAGAAAGCCCGGCCGGCAATGTTTGATTCTTTCCGTTACTGGCGAAAAGAATCTAAACAGAGAGAAATTAAAAGATTGAAGAAAGAACAGAAAGAGCAAGAGTTGACTTTAGAACAAGCTGCTAAGCAGCTGCAACTCAATGAGTCTGAGAAAGCAATAGAGGTGGCTACTAGAGAGCATAATTTAGCGATGGACAAGTGCTACCCTGCCTTGCCATCGAGTACAACTAAGGCGGTAGAGGACTCCGAGAATGATCCTCTGCTGTCTTATTTGTTAAGGTCACCCCCACCGTATGCACAGGGTGCTACGGCTCCACCTGTACCGAATGTTCAATTGCCGGTTGCTGGACAACCTGGTATTCCTGCTCCTGCTCCCCTGAATCAAGCTCCTGTACCTCCTGTGGTCAATGTTAATGTTCCTTCGGCACCCCCTCTTCCAGGGTTGCCGACTTCTTTCCCTATACCTGCATCACTTACACCTGTTGTCCCACAAGCTACTTTGCCTGATACTCCTACTGTTCCTGTTCTATCTGTTCCAACTGCTACTGTATTTTCTACTTCTGCTAGTATTATGACTCCACTTTCTGTTCGTCGGAGAATCACTGATTCCGTCTCCAATATTCTGTCTCCCTTCTATAAAACTTTAATTAAGACTCCTGCCTCTGACTCTGTTCAGAGACGTAGTCAGCTTCCCAGTACTGAAGAACGGGGAATATTAGATTCCACCGCGCTTAGATGGATTTCGAAAAGTAGAAGATATAGTACTAGAGATGTATTAGATACATTTATGCAATGGAAAGAACCGACACAACGATATGTGTTCGACGAGATGTGCTCCCTTTTGCGTGACGAATTAGAAGAAGATGATTCTGAATCAAATCTAGAAGAATTAATCAATGTTCAGAAAGAGTTTGCTGCGGGTATGATAGTTGGTGAGGATATAAAGGAAGCGATGGAACTAATTTTAAGCTATAGGAATGATCCATCTCTTCGCTCACCGAGAGAGTTAGAGAAACATAGTACGAAGCAGAATCGCCAATATCCAATGAGGGAGGTTCCTCCAATTTGGCGCGAAGCTGTGCAAGCTGATGCTGTCAATGGCATTGTTGCCGCTCCGGCGCAATTTCAGAGAGTGTGGATACACATTCCGTGGAAGCGTGCCGAAGTGTTAGCAGTGAAACAGGCCTTACCAGATCCGCGTAAGAATCCCGCCGGATACTATAAAGAGTTAGCACAGACAGTTGAGGCTTGTGTGATGAATTTAGCGGACATTGACATGTTATTTGGGAATGTAGTTCCGCAACCAATATGGGCTAAAATCCGTAAGGAGAATCATCCCGTTGCCCTAGGTGGTGATTGGGCAGCTATTATTGCGGCAGATGGTCAGCAAATAGGTGGTTCCAAACCTGAACCTCTAATTGCTAATCTTCCAGGTAGAATAATTGAATTAATGAAGACTCTGATGCCAGCATTGCGTGTTAACTGGGACAAGTTGTCCGCATGCAGACAGAAGAAAGACGAGAGTGTCTCCGACTTTTTCACAAGGTTCGAAGAGACTTTCGTAGATCACAGTGGTCAGGATATGAGTACAGAAGGAGGACAGAGACTGTTTGTCGATACATTTGTACACAATCTACTGCCAGAGCTCAGTAATAAGTTGAAAGATTCCGAGAGTGCGTGGGCTGTCTCTACAACTGCGCAAATACTTGCAACTGCACAGTATTATGAAAATAGGGATAAAGAGGAGAAAGAGAAATCAGATAAGAAGACGAAAGATTTAAAAACTAAAGTTCTTTTACAGCAGGCATATCCGCCTCGTATGAATCAGACTAATACACAGCAAGGATCATATCAAAGGACAGATTATAGTTCACTGAGGCCGCAATATCAGTGGAACCAGTGTGCGTACTGTAAGAAAGAGGGTCATTATAAAAATGAGTGTCCAGTCTTAGCGCAAAATAATGCTGCAGCAGCTCAGAGAGGTTGTGGTGGTTCTATGCAAAATTCTAGAGGTCGAGGACGAGGTGCTATGCCTCCACAAACGAATGATCGCCCTTCTAATCATTTTGATCAGCGGAATGGACAGTCTGCCCAACAAAATAGATCTCAACAGTATCATGTTGAAGACTATTGTGAAGTTGATGAGGGATTTCAGCAAACTGAGTACTAGGACAGCCATGGACAGAGAGAGGGAGTAGTATCAGTTCCAGTGGATCAGAGTGGGCCTTATGTCGCAGTAGCAACATCAGGTGTAGTCGAACCGTTTCTGTTGGATACTGGTGCCGCAAAAAGTTCTATCATTCATGCGAAACTCCCTGGCGCACCTTTGTCCGGCTTAACAAATGTTTCTGTAGGTTTTTCAGGCGCCCCTGTTTACAATCCTGTATCTGGTCCTTTGCCTATCTCTGTTGGACCATGTCAATTGAAAGCACCCTTGATTTTGACGACAGGTTGTAATGAAAATCTGCTTGGTTTAGACTTGTTAAAACGCCTATATGTGACATTGTACTGTTCTCCATCAGGAGTACAGCTTACATTGGGTAAAAGAATCACCTCTCCGATGTACTTGTCAATAGATGCGCTCCCACCAGAGCTGCGTTCTCTCCCTGATACTCTTTGGGCGACTGGTCCTAACGATGTAGGCCTTTTGGAAATTCCACCATATGTAGTCACTTTGAAAGCAAATGTCAAATTTCCACGAATTCCTCAATACAAGATCTCTAGTGAAGGTGAACGTGCACTTTTATTGATTGTGCAAGATTTGATTAAGAAAGGTGTGGTTGAGGAAACTAGAGGAAATGTCTGTAACAGTCCTGTATTGCCAATTTTGAAACGAACTGATCCTTCAAAGCCTCCAGTGTATAGATTTGTTATCGATCTCAGAGAGGTTAATAAAATTGTGGTTCCGCAGTTTCCTGTGGTTCCAGACATTACTGCATTGTTAACGTTGATTCCTGCTACAGCTACATGGTTTTCAGTCATCGACTTGAAGAATGCCTTTTTCAGCATTCCGATAGCCGAGGAAAGCAGAGATATTTTCGGCTTCTCTCTAGGAGGTCGAAGCTTCAGGTTTAAACGTGCTCCACAAGGCTATTGTGAGAGTCCATCCATTTACAGTCAGGCATTAAAAAGTCAGTTAGATTCCTTTGTACTTCCTCCTGGTTCTGCCTTAGTACAGTATGTAGATGATCTTCTAGTGGCTGCCGATGACAAGGAAACTTGCAAAGCAGCTACAATTTAATTATTGCATCATTTGTCTAGTTTGAACCATAAGGTGTCACCTTCGAAAATGCAATACTGCTGCCAAGAAGTGACCTACCTAGGTCATCTCTTGTCAAAGGAGGGAAGGAAGTTGACCCCAGAGAGAATAAAAGCAATTACGCAGATGAGTGTTCTCCGCACACAGAGAGAAGTACGTGCCTTTTTAGGTATTACCTCATACTGTAGGCAGTGGATCCCAAATGTTTCTCTTTTGGCAAAACCATTGGTAGCTTTGACTGGGAGAAAATGTTCCGAGTCCGGTGCCATGGTCTGCCGAATGTCAGGAGAGTTTTTCTGAGTTACGTAATGCACTATGTTCAGCTCCTGTGTTGGGTACACCCGATTACAGTAAACCATTCACGCTCTATGTTCACGAAAGAGAAGGTTGCGCGTTGAGTGTTCTGACACAGAGATTTGGTGATAAACAACACCCATGCGCGTATTTTTCATCAACATTAGATCCGGTAGCTAGAGCGTTGCCTAGTTGTTTGAGAGCTACAGCGGCAGCTGCAGCTTCCATTCGACAATCTGCTGGTTTGGTGATGAATAACATGCTAGTGGTCATGGTTCCTCATGCTGTGGATACACTCATGAACCGAACCAAGACACAGCATCTTACCAGTGCTAGATTATCAGGATACGAGTTGACACTGTTAGCGAGTCATATTCAGATCAAAAGATGCAATGTATTGAATCCGGCAACATTGTTGCCGACTAATCAGGAGTCGAGTGATTCTGAACCCCATGATTGTTGTTTCAGAACCGAGGAGGAGACAAAAGGACGAATTGATCTTAAAGACACTCCGTTGTCAGATCCAGATGGCACGTTGTATGTTGATGGGTCATGCTTTAAACTGGAGAATGGTGATGTGACTGCTGCTTACGCAGTAACGACTTTGAGTACGATTGTGGAGACTGCGAGAGTGAGTCAGAATTCTGCCCAAGCTGCAGAATTGATAGCACTAACGAGAGCGTGTGTTTTAGCTAAGGGAAAGAGAGTGAATGTATTCACAGATAGTCAGTACGCGTTTGGCGTGGCCCATAGTTTTGGCCGTTTGTGGAAAGAAAGAGGTTTCATTACGTCCCATGGGACTAAGATTCAACATGGTCAGCTAGTTAACGACTTGTTGGAATCTCTAACCTTGCCGACTGAAGTTGCGATTGTGAAATGCAGTGCTCATAAAGCAATCACGGATGATGTTGGTCGTGGGAATGCTTTTGCTGATGAAACCGCTAAACAGACAGCTAGAAATATGATAAGTAGAATGTATGTTGCAACATCTGCAAGATGGATTTCGGAGTCTGGAATGTGTGAGGACACAGTGGAAAGTGTGAAGGAAATTCAGAAAGAGGCGACTGAGGAGGAAAAGCTTGCATGGAAAGAGAGTACGGGTAAATTGGACTCGAGTGGATGTTGGATTGATCTGTCGGAACAACAGCGTGGGATGTTGCCTGATGCGTATGTGCTTGCAGTAGTAACGATGGCGCATGGAGCAGCGCACATCAGTTCTAAAGGGATTTGTAAGATGTTGGCTCCAGTCTGGAAGAATGATGGGATTAGTAAGTGTGCAGAGAGAGTGGTGAAAAATTGTATGGTATGCCTGATGCATAATCCTGGCAAGGGAGTCCCCACACCTGCTGGTCACTTCGCTCCTCCTTCCTGCCCCTTTGAAGTGATTCAGTTAGACTTCATTCACATGGATCGTTGCAACAATCTAAAGTACGTCCTAGTGGTAGTTTGTGCTTTCTCCAGATGGATCGAAGCATATCCACTGAAGGACAACACTGCCCTATCAACTGCAAAAATTCTTCTCAAAGAATACTTCCCTAGGTACGGTATGCCACGGATTGTATGGTCAGATAACGGAAGTGAGTTTGTAGGGAAAGTTATGCAGAGTGTGTGTGCCGGTTTAGGGATCAAGCAGAAATTTCACAGTGCAAACCATCCACAGTCTGCTGGTTTAGTTGAGGGTTACAATGGCACCCTCAAGCTGAAACTTGCTAAAATACAGGCATCCACGGGTTTGCCCTGGTCAGATGCACTGCCTTTGGCTCTGTTATCCACAAGAGCGACTGTACATTCTCGAGTAGGGCTTAGCCCTTATGAGATTGTATTCGGTCGTCCTGCCAATATTTGGGGGGTACCTAGGCCAAAAGAGTTCAGACAGCTGGAATACCCAATGTTGATTGATTACCTTTACGACTTGACTGCTAAATTGAGTCTTATTCACCAACAGGTTTTTTCGATGCATTGCCAAAGCCACTGGAGAGTCCAGGTCATCAGCTGAAACCTGGCGACCAGGTTGTCGTGCGCAATTTTGCAAGGACGAAAAATCTTCAACCAAGATTTGTCGGCCCCTACCAGGTGCTGCTAGCAACGAGAACTGCTATTCGTGTGGCTGGTCGCAAGAATTGGATCCACACGACACACGTCAAACGTGTGCCCTTGCCACTTCCTTACGATAACTGGGTGAAGAAGGGAATTGGTGCCTCTGAGTTTGAACGAACACCCAGGTTTATCCCTTTCAGCGATGCCGAACTAATCACTGATACATCGAACTCTGGCTCTTCTCCTGAAACTGCTCCTTTGAACTCTGAACAGTTGTCTTCCACACCAGAAGAACATTTGCCAACTGCGAACCTGAACATTGCAACACCTACTGATAATACACTGTTTCCAGATCAAACAGCTCCTGCAAAACTGAGATACAATTTACGATCTCGCAATATGGACAAATAAAGCAGGAAACTGCCTATTTTACACATTTGAATTTTGACACTTTTTCCTCCAGCCAGGAAGTTTGCTATTGTTTTGTTGTTTTAAAAATTGCCTTGCCGTCTGGGTAGCCATAGGGTCGTGGCTGTGTGCCTAGTTGAATCTGCAGGGGTCAGACACAAGGTCGATCTTTCTGTTAGTTCTGGGAACTCCCAGAGCTAATAGAGGCATTTTCATCTACGTACACATCATCAGTGGTCGCGAGCGGATTGTAGAAGATGGAGCTTCCTGAGCTGCAACGAGAAAATGTAATTTATGTTCGCAGAAATAGACTTTACAGAATTCTTCACAGCAAATGTTTTCTAATGCAATGTGCAATTACATTTTTGATTGTTTTGATAACATTGGTGGGTGGAATCGTCTTTGGTGTGAATTTAATTTTTATGCCAGTAACAACAGTACCTCCCCTTGATCCTGCTACTTCTACTGTTTCTTCTATGCATTCTTTTCACTAATTTCCTGAACATGAGCAAGCTCGACGCTCAGAATTCATTAATAACACATTTGTACAGCTCTTGCATCAACACCAACTGGTAGTTAACACAACAGACTGCTGGGTGTGTGGCTTGATACCCCACACCATGGATAAAGGCATTCCCTATCTAGTTTTGCCTTTTAGCTATAATGGATCATTTCAGGCCTTCCAGACCATTTTTGCCTATGCCCTTGAAACCTATCCTCCGCGTCCACCACGTTCCACTAAATACAACTCTGTCAACAAAGCTTTAGTCCAAGGAATTATTGACATGATTAGAGACGTCAATAATACTCCATCTTACCCTAGAGATGAATTACGGGTGTATTTGAGTTGGAACTCTACAGAGTATCGCCTTAGCTTGGGAGAAAGCAAGCGTAAAAGCTCAACTCCAGTCTGGGTCGTACCTCACCGGGGTCAAGTCTGTTTGCAAGGAAATGGGAGGAATCCGAGAGCTCAGCTAGGGAGGAGTGAGTGCGTTGAGACCTACGTGTTTCCGTCTAACTCTTCCCCTGCCTTTCTTACTGCTAGGGGTACCTACTTCATCTGTCAGGACAGAGCGTATACATGGTTGCCTGCTGACTTTTCAGGATCATGTTATATTGCTCGATTGTTGCCTCCAACATACACTGCTTCTTCTGATTATCACAAAACCAGAGTAGCAAGAGGTGTCTTCAGCAAGGAAGATACCACTGGTCAGGAAGCTGGAGACTTTTTCAAAGGTTTCCTTCCGTTCTGGGGGCCTATGGCCAATAGTAGAAACATACGTCAGCTAACACGGGTAGTTGAATCTACTATTACCGAAACTGCTGGTGCCCTTAGCAACTTGACAGCTGAGCTTCAGGCGGATCGTCTCATGACGTTGCAGAACCGTATGGTTCTAGACGTGATACTTGCAGATCGAGGTGGGGTATGCAGAATGATCCAATCGAGCTGCTGTGTCTTTATTCCCAATAATGCTCCAACTGTTTATGAGGCGATCTCTAAGCTACACAAGATTTCCGACTCTATACATGTAGACAAGGGAAACTGGTCCTTCATGGAGTGGTTTTGGACTCTGATATCAGCGTGGGGATGGAAGGTTCTGATGGTCATTGGTGTCATCTTAGTATTCCTATTCTCATGTTGCCTGATTATCCAGTGTGGTCCAGCTTTGTGTAGTCTCTGTGCTGCAACCTGTCTCAGAAAACCACCTGCGTTTGGAGAAAAGGCGCGAGAAAGGATGATGATACAGCAACATGTCACTGATCTGATGAGCATAGAATTAGACTCTGACATAGACTGAGTAATTGCCTATGTAAGGGCAAAAGGAGGGTCTGAGGTTCCGTGACGATTTGAACCCGTGTTTTCAACATTGTCGTAAATACATAATTTTGGTATCAGCGAACCGCAAATGGTCCATTTAGTATATCCTGGTGTTTTCGCTATGCTACGAGCAAGAGTACTCCTGTTACAAACACATTTCTGATCTACCCATGGCATCCATTTTAGATTATGGCAGCCATTTTGTGTTTCTTGCCCTCACATAGACAATGGACACGCAGTGACCTCTGATTTCTTCATTTCGATTAAAGACACGTAGGCTTGGCCGGCGATTCACCTCTCTAGTGACACGTGCACCTTGGAACAGAACACGCCATGGCTGCATGACTCGACAGAAACTGCCTCCTCTGCCCGAGGCCAGTCCTGCTATACTGTTTCTCGTGTTCGTTGGCCTGATCATGATTAGGCGGCCGAAGCTGGTAGCCTTGCCCATTTACGACCCACAAACATCTCTTATCCTGCTTTTCTATCTTCTGCACCTGGCTCTGCTCTTTTCCTTCTGGGCCTTTATTAGGGGGAGGTAACGAAATTTACGATGAGGCGGTCCGGGTCTTGAATGAGAAGTTGACATGGGATTATGATGGAACAGTGGGAACCCCTCGTTCGTAATGTTTTGACATCAGATATTGCCGACGATTCCTGTGCAACGCCAAATATTTATTGTTTAGGACACAAAGGTTTGGGAATGTACTAACATGTAAAGAATTTGCCCGAAGCTCAATTTTTAGTATATAAGGAGCAACCCTCTTTGTACAAATCGAACAGGCTCCTAGATACTGCCCGTGTGTAGTTTCTGTGACTTCTGTGACCCTGCAGTAATAAACCTTTGGTCTTTGACGCCACCATCGAGAAGCCCGTGTTTCTGTTTAATTGTGCACCGAGACAGGTAGAACTCCGGGGTCTTCGGGTGTTATCCCTGACACCTCTGGACGGAACCAAAAAGTCCAGAACTCCAGAACTTTCCTACTGGAAATGGAATACGTTGTCTCGGCTAGGCAGACTGGAGGCAGTAAAGATGACCCTGCTCCCTAGAATTCTTTATGACATGCAAACCCAGCCAGTCCAATCCCCGGCACATGTTTTAAGCAAATTGAAACACCTTATACACAATTTTACTTGGGGGCGAGGAAGAAGATATCTCGAAAGTAGGCATATCTACAACAAGCTGAGAGACACTACAAGGGGTGGGAGTACTTTGGGTTGAATAATGATAATGTAAAATAGCAAGGAGCTCAAAAAGGGTTTTGGGCAAAGCTGCAGTGCTATAGACATAAAGCCAAATTAGCTGCTAGTTATGTTTTCCACCATCAACCACTAGCCACCTGCTGTATACTTCAGCCACAGTGTCTGAAACGGCTACCTTCCTTGCCTTTCACCCAATCAAATCCTCTGCTAAATGGATTGTCATGTTTGCAACCATATTCATTCAATGAGAACTGCCAGTTTCTGAAAAAACATTTAAGTGGGTTTATGTACAAGGAGCACCTTGCATTTTCTCATAAAAATGCATTTTGACCGTTTCCCCAGTTGGGGATGGTGCAGCAGTCCTTGTCCTGGCTTCATTTAGAGGAAGATGGGAATTTTGATGGTGTCTGCTCTTCAGCCTTCTATTGGGTGGTCAGGACTGGAGAGCAGGAAAGCAATTGAATTGTTTCTAAACTTGGCAAACTGACATTTAGTAATCCATACTTTCACACTTCCCACAAAAAATAAAGCTTTTAATCCGCTCCCCATGCTTCACTCTATTAGATTTTAATCACTATTTTTAAGCAGTAAACCTGGAACTCCCTTCCTGAATTTCTCTAACAGAGATAATATCATGGCATTATCTTGACTACAGCAGTATATCCAAAACTTCTGACGCAAACTGTCCTCGAATATCAACACTCAGTAGTAGTCTATACAACTACAATTAATAAACAATTGGCCTTTTCCTCTAGTAAAGTGGTTCCTAACCTGTGGTCTAGGTAACCCTGGGGGTCCGCAAAGCCACCTCAGAGGGTCAGCGACTGCTTAGAAAATTAAATAACATTAACAGTCTAATAAAGTGTATATGAATAAAGAAAACATGTAAAATTGAAATATACATTCTGTAAATGTGAAGGAATTCAAATTTGGAGTCTAAACATTAAGTTAGTATCTTCCAAATGAGTTGTGGAGCTGTGCTAGTGCATGAAACAGGATATATTATACCGCTGAGCCTGTACTCCAGGCGAGGTCGCCCCCACGCACCGCTGCTCTCTGCCTGGTTTTTCCTGCATCCTGCATGGTTTTTCCAGCATCCTGCTTCCTGACGCCGGACGACCCAGCCGTCGCTGAGCCGCCCGACTCACCACTTTCCCGCCGCTGCCTGCCTGCGGTCCCGCCCCGCTCCTGCCCATTCACCGCCCCGCTCCCGCCACCCAGCTGACCCTCCCTCCCGGCTCCTTACTTATGACGCCCCCTTGCACGTGCAGCGGTCACGCGCAGCAGGCGCGCCGATTGTGCGCCGAAGGCAAGCCCATCTGCGCCCGTCCTCGCCTGGACCACGCCCAGCACCTGGACCCCTGGCCCCCGCTGATGCACGACTACCCGACGGACCTACGACGCCGCCACCCTCAACGCACTCAATGCCGGCCGGAACCCTACCTGCTACCGAGCCACCCCGAGACGCACCCACGGACCCTTCGCCTGCCAAGCCTGCCGATTCACCTGCCTCCGGACCTGCACCACCCCCGTCGAGTCGAACACCAGCAGCAACCACCTGAAGTGCATCCTGCTCAACACCCGCTCCGTCCACAGGCATGCCGTGGAGCTCTGGGACCTGCTCGACGCGACAGCACCGGACGTCGCCTTCCTCACCGAAACCTGGATGAACGCCTCCTCAGCGCCCGAGATCGCCATAGCCATCCCGGACGGATACCAGATCACCCGGAAGGACCGCATCAACCAGACGGGAGGAGGCATCGCCATCGTACACAAGAACACCATCCGCATCTCGACTAACTCCGACGAAACCATCACTGCCACCGAAAACCTGCACTTCCAGATACACATTGACCCCAAGACCACCCTCCGAGGCACCCTCATCTACAGACCCCCGGGACCACGCACACAATTCAGCGAAGACATCGCAGACTTCCTCAGCCCGCACGCCCTTCCCTCCGCCGACTACATCCTCCTAGGGGACCTCAACTTCCACCTGGAGAACAACAACGACAGAAACACCACCGCCCTGCTGGACAACCTCGCCAACCTCTGACTCAAGCAACTGGTGAACACCCCCACCCACTACGCCGGCCACACGCTTGACCCATTCTTGTCATCCAGCAAGCACATCTCCTTCAGCCACGCCACCGGACTCCACTGGACCGACCACAGCTGCGTCCACTTCAGCTTCAGAAGAGCTACGACCCACCACCACCCGCAACAGGTTCCTCGCCGGAGCTGGAGCAAGATCACCGCCGAGCAGCTCACCGCCTCCTTCAGCCAGAACACTCCCACCTGCACAACTGACCCCAACGAAGCAGCCAGCAACCTCACCAAGTGGCTGACCGCCTGCGCCGATGACCTTGCACCACTAAAGAACCCTCCCAGCAGACCAAGCAGCAAGAAAACCCCCTGGTTCACCGACGAACTCAAGGAATCCAAGAAGAACTGCCGCACCCTCGAGAAAGCCTGGCGGCTCGACCAGACCACAGACAACAGGTCCGCCCTCAAGCACGCCACCCGCAAACACCATCAGCTGATCCACGCCACCAAGAAGTCGGCACTCAAAGAACGACTGGACAACAACGCCCGCGACAGCAAGGAACTCTTCAGCATCGTCAAAGAGTTCTCCAACCCCAGCGCCTGAAACAACGACGTCACTCCCTCGCAAGACCTCTGCAACTCACTCGCCTCGTTCTTCCACCGCAAGATCGCCGACATACACAACAGCTTCGACGCACAGACCACGCACCCTACCACCGAACCAACGCCCGCCACCACCACCCTCTGCAACTGGACCCCGATCAACACCGAAAACACCACCCGCACGATGAACTCCATCCACTCCGGATCACCAACCGACCCCTGCCCACACCACGTCTTCAACAAAGCCGACGCCATCATCGCACCCCATCTCCGGGACATCATCAACTCCTCCTT
Organism: Lissotriton vulgaris; assembly: GCF_964263255.1. Taxonomy (NCBI): domain Eukaryota; kingdom Metazoa; phylum Chordata; class Amphibia; order Caudata; family Salamandridae; genus Lissotriton; species Lissotriton vulgaris. The sequence continues at coordinate 270,787,388 of NC_141698.1, read as the reverse complement.
CCACACCGCCACCTTCCCGGAGAGCTGGAAGCACGCCGAGCGGACCGCCCTCCTGAAGAAACCAACGGCGGACCCCACCGACCTCAAGAACTACCGTCCCATCTCGCTCCTTCCTTTCCCGGCCAAAGTCATCGAGAAGACCGTCAACAGACAGCTTGCCGCCTTCCTCGAGACGAATGGATCCCTCGACCCCTCGCAGTCCGGGTTTCGGGCCAACCACAGCAGCAAGACCGCCCTTATCGCAGCCACCGACGACATCAGAACCCTGATCGACAACGGAGAAACAGCGGCCCTCATCCTCCTGGACCTCTCTGCGGCGTTCGACACTGTCTGCCACCGCACCCTAGTGAAGCGCCTCAGCAACATCGGAATCCGAGAGAAAGCACCGGAGTGGATCATCTCGTTCCTCGCCGGAAGAACCCAGAGAGTACGCCTCCCCTGTTCAGATCCGAGGCCACTGAAGTCATCTGCGGAGTACCACAAGGATCCTCACTAAGTCCAACCCTCTTCAACGTCTACATGAGCCCCCTCGCAGCCATCGCACGACAACACAACCTCAACATCATCTCCTACGCTGACGACACCCAGCTGATCCTCTACCTCACCAACGACCCCACCACCGCCAGAGTCAACCTACACGAAGGGATGAAAGAAGTCGCCGTCTGGATGAGGAACAGCCGCCTTAAACTGAACTCAGACAAGACGGAAGTCTTCATCCTGGGATCATCACCCTCCGCCTGGGACGACTCCTGGTGGCCCCCAGTGGGCACCGCTCCCAAGCCAACGAACCACGCACGCAACCTGGGCTTCATCCTGGACTCCTCCCTGTCGATGACCAGACAAGTCAACGCCGTCTCATCTTCGTGCTTCAACACCCTGCGCATGCTCCGCAAGATCTTCAGATGGATCCCCACTGAAACCAGGAAGACCGTCACCCAGGCACTCGTCACCAGCCGACTGGACTACGGGAACACCCTCTACGCCGGAACCACAGCCAAACTTCAAAAAAGACTCCAACGCATCCAGAACGCCTCCGCACGACTCATCCTGGACATCCCCCGACACAGCCAAATCACCGGACACCTGAGAGACCTGCACTGGCTCCCCGTCAGCAAGAGAATCACGTTCAGACTCCTCACCCACGCACACAAGGCTCTCCACGACCTGGGCCCCAAGTACCTCAACGACTGCATGACCTTCTACACGCCCACCAGCCAGCTACGATCGACCAGCCACGCCCTCGCCACCGTACCACGCATCCGCAGAGCCACCGCCGGAGGAAGATCCTTCTCCTACCTGGCAGCCAAGACTTGGAACTCCCTCCCTACCCACCTTCGGCGAACCCAAGACCATCTCTCCTTCAGGAAGCAGCTCAAGACCTGGCTGTTCGAGCAGTAACATACCCCTCTCCCCCAGCGCCTTGAGAACCTCCCGGGTGAGTAGCGCGCTTTACAAATGCCGTGATTGATTGATTGATTGATGATGAGTGGTCTCGATTAAATTTAGAAAGCTCCAGCCTTCTCAATCAAAATAAACATTATGATTTTTTGATATTTGTGTGAATTAAATAAAATATTTTATCATTTGTGTTTTTTTTGATAAATGCTGGTTTCTGTATGTGTATTGTTTGTTGTTTTAATGAAAAATACTAAGGGCCTAATTATGACTACGGCGATCCATCAGAACGCCGTAACCATGGTGGTAGAGCGGGCACCGCCGCACCAGCGGTCTGGCCACCCTATTACAAGTTGGGCAGTCGCACCACCATGGGATTGCCGCAACCGCCATGGATCAGAGATCCCTGGAGGTGTTGGGGCAGTGTTGAGACCGCAATATGATTGGCGGTGCTGCTGCGGCACTGCCAAGCATATTATGAGTTTCCTCACTATCACAGTTTTCATGGCGGTGAAGCCAACATGAAAACTGTGATGGTGAGGAAACAAAGGGGACCCTAGAGGGCCCCATGTTGCCTCAGGGCCAAGGGGTGCCTGCAGGTGGGCACATGCTGTGCCCCTCTATGTGCAGTCACCACCTTTCCTGCAGGGCATCGACTATACAGTCCATGCCGTGCAGTAACAGGCTTGGATGTTCCCATTGCAGTGCGTTTTTAAAAGTCACTGCTGTGGGAATGCCAAAGAGCCGACCACCAGTCCACGAGATCACTAGTAATCTGGTGGGCAGCCAGCGGTCGAGTCTGGTGGTCCTATAGCGAGGCGCTGGTGTGGCAGCCCATTCCAGGACTGCCAAACGAATAATTTGGCCCTTAGATCGCGGTGCCAGCATACCTGCAATAACTCAGTGAGGGTCCTTAGATTCTAATAATGATTCAGTGGGGCGTTCCCCGGTTTCCAGTATTGATTAAGTGGGGGTTTAGTCCACGGCTAGGCACGGTGGAGCAAGGCCTAAATTTAAGTATGATATTTGGAAAATATATTCAAGCTAAATGTGGGAATCTTTTTTTATGCTTTGTCGACCTGAGCTCGGCTTTTGACTCTGTGATTCACCAGAAACTTTGGAGCATCCTAGAGTCCATGGGGGTAGAGTTGGTGCTTATTAATTTTCTATGCCAGTTATATCAAGGAGCCCAGACAAGTATCGGATATGGCAGTGCAGGAGAATGTAGCCCAAACTTCCCTGTTAAGAAGGGGGTCAGGCAGAGGTGTGTGCTGACCCCCTTCCTTTTCACCTTGTATGTAAATGGCTTAGGTGTTACACTATCCAGGGAATGTCGGGATCTACCCAGCATTGGTAAACAACCAATAGGAGCATTACTATATGCGGATGACACTGTTCTTTTATCCTGCAAGCAAATTGGATTGCAAAAAAGTGTCACAAGCTTTGTAACATGCATGTCTAGCTTAGATCTTAATGTCAATATAACAAAAACGTATGTCATAAAATGTAGCAAGCCGAGTGTTAAGTGTCGGGACATCGTTATTGACAACAAGACACTGGAATTTGTTAGCTATTTTTCATACCTTGGTGTTGTTTTCGATAAAGGGGGATCATGGTCATATGCCATTAGACCAAGAAAGTTGCAATTCGTCAAAGCCATAGGAGCTCTGACAAATTTTGCCAGGAAGCTAGATAAGCGTCCCATCGCCGAATTGCTCACAATTTATAAAGCTAGATGCATTTCAACTGCCGTGTATGGAGCCGGAATATGGGGATATGTAAATGTTGATTCATTGCAGACAATTGAGAATACATTTTTTATATATATTTTAGCTACCATAAACAGTACGGCTACGTACATTGTCCATGCCGAGTTGGGAATGCCATATCTGACCGACCTAATTAAAATGCAGCCGGTCCTTCTGTGGCACAAGATTTGGTCAAGCATGGCCACAGATCTTAATAGGGACGTGATTGAAGATTGCCTGAGACTACAGCGTGTTTCAAGTATCCCATGGCTTAACTATGTCAAGCATTTCGTGGCCAACTTGGGACATCCTGAATACTTCCTCAACCCTGTTAGCATCTCTACCATCCAAAGGCAAGAATTAAAGACCATCTGCATGAACTTTTTAGAGAATTTGAGATTCTCTCTTAATAATGACAAACCGACTGTTAGAGAGCGCCAATTGCTACTGATACAACCAGGGATACAACCATACCTTTTAAATACAAAGGGAAGTTATGACAGGATGTTATTAACACGCTTATGCTTAGGTATTTTTCAGAACACTGTTACATTTCCAAACGTGAACGATTGGTCACGCCCCCTAGACCCTTGCCCATGTGACGATATATCCTCACTGACCGTGATTCACATTATGTTTTTTGCACTTTTTATACATTGATATGGAAAAAATTGATTTTGCCAATTTTAAAAGAGCTAGGACTGAGACAATGCCGTCCTGCATTTATTAAATTACAACTTTTAGAAAATTAAATTTTGAACGATCGTATAGTTAAATATATGAAAGGTTTGTTAGATTGAGAAAAACAATGTAATATCTCATCCCCACATCGCGAGCAACTGGACGATGAAGTACGATGCAGAAGTCTTTTTAATTATGTTTTTTAATTGTTTTAAAAATATTTTGTAGAATTGATGTATGTTTTTCTTGTATCATGCTTTTATGACTTAATATTTGAATTGAATAAAGCAAATTTTGATTTGATTTGAAGTGGGGGTCCAAATAAGTCAAAAAGTTAGGAACCACGGCTCTACTACGTTAGCTTATGGAATGTATAAGACCACCTTTCTCTACACAGCATCATTAACCCTTTGAAAGTATTATTTCATTAATGTAAGGTATACATCATTGTCCGTAAAAGTTGATAGTGGTAACCAAGTTTTAACAATTAATCCCTGCAAAAAATAAAGGGTGTACCCACTTCATAAATAAGGAAAATCATAGTGGAGCACTGCTACAGTACCACTTCAAATCTTAACTAATAACATTTTTTTTTTAAACAAGAAAAGAGCACGGTAGAAGCTAAAGTTGTGGAGCTGCAGGGCAGATAATTTTAGGGCGCAGTATAATATGTTGGGGTAGTAGTCAACTGAGGTGATAAGGCCATGGTTCTGGTAGGTCGAGGTAATAATTATCAACATCCAAGAAAGTGAGTATTTTTATTGAATAGGGTACACTAAAAACAGAACAATCTACTGGTGAGTGATTAGTTTAGCATACATTTATTGTGCTGACCACGACAGTTCAATCTTTCCAAATATTACTGTAGTTCTACAACATGCCTCTCTAAGTAGTGTGTCCTTTAAGTGGTTGTGGATTGTCCTGGTCAGCCACAGCTGATCTAGGTTGCCAGAGGTGTAAATTGCAACAAGTACCTAAAATATCTAAGTGTACAGCTCTGGGTTGCTTTCCAACCAGTTCCCATAAGGATATCACGTTTAATAGCACATTAGAATACATGAGATTCTGCAATCCCTGTGTAAAAGTCCGTCTGTAATTTCTTTATAATCTGCAACTAGTGACGCGCTTGTCACAGATTATTAAGAAAAGACTGTAATAAGTTATTGTACTCGAGTTCTGGTGTCAAAATGTCAGCTGCCAGAGCCAGCAGCCCGGTTAAAAGGCAGGTCAGGTCACAGAGTAGGTGTCCAAAGCAACAAAATTAAACTATTGCTTTTCTTCCTTCTGCTCTATTTTCTAGTTTACAGTGATTGTCAAAAAAAACATGATTATTTTTTGCATCCCATAGATAATTATAGAAAAGTTAGAATCTTTCTGCATGTTTCTACACATTCTGAGTTAGGTTCTATTTTTATTCTTCATGTCTACAAACATGTTCTCTCTTTCTGAAAGAGCAACACACCAAGGTTTTAAGGGGTTTGAGGGAATGGTGACAGTGTGACCATGTATTATAAGAGATAAAATACCCCTTGGCGTACATAAGGACATTGCAAGTCACCTTTGAGTTCTAAAACCATATAAAGTAACTCTGTCTTCTGCCTCGTTCATATATAAAATTATGGAACGCCAAGGGGACTTGCATAATCTTTATAATGTACGGCAGGGGGTACTTTATCCCTTATATAAAGCAGTCTGAATCTTCTGTACGGCGTGACACATTATCAGTTGACTGGACTTTGATATTGTAGTGAATGCAAAGGAAAGGCAGTGATAGTGGGAGAGAGTCAGTGCAACCTTTTTGGTAGCCAGTAAGGTGATATTCATGGTATGCATATTATAGTATGTGATGAGGTTATCTGGTGCACAAAGTTCCTATCACAGGGCGGGGCGGCAAAGATGGTGGACTAAACAAAATATAGCAAAAACCAAGACATAAGCAAGTGAACTGTTGAAGTTGGAGAGTTACAAAGATGGCTTTTTAACGTAAGAGGGGTTGAGGTATTAGTAAAGCAAGTTAATGGACTGAAGTTTACTAAGAAGTGTCATAAACATAACAATCCATACACTATGGCGTCATTAAATCAGACTGTTGTTGAAGAGATGACAAAAATACACTGCATAAACCAACCACAGTCATAAAATATTTCTGAACAGCTGACTAGTGCGAGAAGTGTTCAAAGTATGTGGCGGCAAATCGAAGTTAGGAGTCAAGGCTCACTTTTGGGATATAAGGAAATTAGAGTGAAGCCATAAATTGTTTCAGGGCTGTCAAAAGTATTTTGATATATTCTACGAAACATCATGAAGGTACTAGCGGGGGTGGTGGGGTTAGAGATTTGTTTGCCATTGAAATCAGCTGGGCCACTCAATCCCTACACTCTGGCTTCAGATTATTATTGGGGCCTGTGCAGCCTGATATTGGTTGTTGCTAAATAAACTGATAAAGAGAGATTATTACAATAATGACATCAGGGACTGAACAACATGTTATGATTACTGTATGCTGCGAGATGTCTTGTCCTCCCTGTGTGCATATGCCCCAGGTACTATGACGAATTTACATTCTGTTCTAGAACCTTGGGCACAGGCAGCGGTTTGGAGCGGCAGTTGATGCTTACTTCTTGAAGAGATGACATGCTTTTCTGGTGTCAGGGTGTAACTAAAATAAAGACTTACCTTCAACCTCCTACCCTGCGTCTACTCGTCATTACAGAATTGGCGACAATCTTCTTCACCCTAACACCACGAGGAACCCGCGTTTTTGGCTATCTTCTTCATCGACGCTTCCTACTGTGGGCAATTTGGTGTCACCGTTTTCCATAGCTTAGGCATTGACTTTGATGATACTGCGCTGTTGGGCCAGCTGTGATTCGTTGTGTACCGCACTCCGCTCCTGCTTTGAGCCTTGCTGTAGGGCGAATGTTGTTGGCACCGCTGTCGTCTGGCTCCAACGATTTCTACAGTGAGACCGCGCCCCATTGCCAGCTATGTTGCTGCATTATTGACTGCGGTGATACCGCGCTGCTCCACCTGCTGTTCCTTGCCGTTGTTGTCACTCTACCCCACTCTGTAGTGCTACCACGCTCTTCGCCCGCTGCTCTTTGCTGCTGTGAAGCATTCTTCTGCTGCCTTTGGCTCCTCAGCAACCAAGCCGGGCTGCACATTTCTACTCCAGTGACGTCAGTGGAACTCAGCGCATATTGCTGCCATTTTGCATCTGGTCTATGTCCCCCACGTTGGCGGCCATGTTATGTAACACAATTTTGTGTTTTCTCTTCAGTGATGCGCTCACTTATGTGTGCATCAAAACATGTCTGCTGCATTTTTGATGGTGCACTTGCTTCAATAGAAGTGCTCAAAGTTAGTTTCCTTAACACATGTTTCATTTGTAATAACGGTGATAGACACACCTTTCAGCATTGCCTTTCACGTTGTTTGCATTGATATAAGCCTTCAGTTGGACAGTTTATTATTGATAAGTGCTTATTACTGTGATGTGTTCATCACCACCCCCTTTTCTGAATCGTTATTACTGTGATAGGCACACCTTTAAACTCCTGCAACTTTTATCAATTATTATGAAGTGTAGTAATGCTGTGACAGGTCATGCTTCCTTGCCTATTATTTTTTATATGCTCCCACTTTATGTAATACTATACATTACCTTCTAGTTGAAATGTACCCTTACAATTTAACTTATATTTGGTGGTCACTGCCTCCTAATTTTTATTTTAGGTTGTTCATATTCTGTATTGTTTCTTACCACTCTCCCTCTCACTTTCTTTGAGTATGGCTTCAGGAAACATTTGGAATCTTTCTCCTCTGCAACCTTTTATACCTTCTTCTGTGGATTCCTCACTATAATGGGAGGAATGGCATGAGTATTATGAAAATGACATTTCTACTTGTGACGATGACAATCTCACTCCGGATAGGAAAAAACATTTTTTACTACACTGTTTGGGTGCTCAAGGAATGAAAATGTATTATCGCATCAACAAGAAACTCAGACAGGATAACCAAGGCAAAGTGTATTTAAATGCGTTAGAGGATTTTTCTAATTACTTCAAACTCACTGTTTGCGTTGCAGTTAACAGATTTAAATTCTTTCACCGTAAGCAGGGACTGGAGGAATCTGTCAAGGATGTCATAGCTGCTCTCAAAAACCTAGCTTTAACTTGTCGTTTTGGGACACTACACAATGATTTTATCCGCGATCAAATTGTGATGCCTGCTGCTAACAGCAATATACAAGGAAAACTATGGGATAAAGGGGAATCTTCTCTCCAAGAAGTGATTGACATTGTCAAGAGTGCAGAATTGACAGGAAGGTGTGCAAAAGCTGTCATTTCAAAATGTGTCAAAACAAATTGAAGAGAGATACCAATTTGAAATTTGTAGATCCAGTTAGTCATGAAGAATCTTATTCCTCTGATGATGATAATTTAAATATTTGCATTTTATATGTTGGTGATGAAGTACTTAACTTGCAGGGTCAAAGAAAGAAACCTATGTGCGATTTATCCATTGGTGGTTTTGAAGTCTCCATAGTGGCTGACTCTTGTTCACCTTATACCATAATTAACAAGAGGGCGTCGTTGGATAAATTTGTACCTGTTGTAGGAAGTCCATTAGTGAACCCCAACATCTCTCCCAAAACTTTCATTGGTGAACCTATTGAGGTGCTGGGCTATAAGAAACTTTGTTTCCAATTCAAAGGCAGACAAATGCTAGGGAGAATCTACGTGTCAGCTGTTGGTCCGTCTGTACTTGGATGGTTGAATCAGGGTAAACTGGGCATGATATTGGATCCCAATAGCCCTGATCCCGTGCTGTCCCTACATTCAGAAGATGAATTTCAAACCAAGACTGCTAAAAAATATTCTAAGGTGTTTTCTGGGAACATTGGGAAATTAAAAGGTTTTCAGCACAGGATACAACTTAAAAAGAATGCTGTTCCATGTATACACAAGTCAAGGAACATTCCCTTCTCTATTAAGAGTAAGGTTGAGGTAGAACTTTGCAAGTTACAAAAGGATGGAATAATTGAATCAGTTGGGTCCGCAGAATGGGTCACACATTTAGTTGTTGCTAAAAAGGCTAATGATAAACTCTGTTTATGTGTTGACCTCCGAGATCTTAATAAGAATATCCTTATTAATCAGTTTCCGCTGCCTAAAATCAGTGAGATGCTATCACACACCAGTGGAATAAATGGTTTTCCACTATTGATCTCACTGCTGCATTTCATCAAATAGCACTCCATCCTGACAGCAGGTGTCTGACTACTGTTGTGACACCTTTTGGATAATTTAGGCTCAAAAGAATAACTTTTGTGTTAGCCTCTGGTGCAGCAAACTCCCAGAGATAAATGCAGATTATTTTCATTGAAGAATCCAATTTATTAATTTTTCAAGATGACATTATTGTCATGGGCGCCAACAGACTAGAACATGATGCCACGTTGGTTAGAGTCCTAGATATCCTTGATAATAGAGGTCTTACAGCAGAAAGTGCAAATTTGATGAGACAAGTGTCACCTACTTGGGGCTTGAGATTTCTGGAGCAGGTATTTAACCCAAAAAAGAGTTACTGTGTGCTATAAAAGAGGCCCCATCCACCAAGAATAAGGATGGAGTAAGAGCCTTCTTCGGTCTCGAGTTCTATGCCAAATTCATGCAGGATTTTTTCGTCCAAGACTTTCACATTAAGACAGCTCATAAAACAGAAAAACAAATTTGAGTGGACGGATGTATGTGAAGAAGCATTTTTAAAAATTAGGTATGATATCTGTAAAGCTCCACCCTTACAAGGCTTTGACCCAGATTTACATTGTATCTTGACCACAGATGCCAGTGGTAGAGGTCTTGGTGCAGTGTTGAGCCAAATTGATTTGCAAGGCAATGAAAGAACCATTGTGTTTGTCTCCAGTTCTATCACACCCACTGAAGAAAGGTACTCCGTCATAGAGCGGGAGGCTCTTGCATGTGTGTGGCGTTTAGAGTATTTCAGGCAATACATTTGGGGGTACATGTTCACTCTCTAAAGTGAACACAAACCTCTTGTAAAGGTCCTTACTACCAAAGGACTACAAAGTGCTTCGCCCGGCCTAGCATGTATGTCGGTCAGAATGATGGATTTTAATTTTGTGGAACAATATGTTCCAGGTGTAAAAAACATTGTAGCAGACTTTTTGAGTCACTTACCTTTACCCTGTGTGAGTGATTTGGTTACGGATTTGGAGACATTTTGTGTGGCAAACATTCTGAAAGAAATTGCCTGTATTTCACATTCTGATTGGCTTACGGCCCAGAACGCTGATTCTGTCTTGTGTGTAGTGAGTGAATATATCAAAGATGGGTGGCCAACAAAACAAGACATCCCATCTAATATGCATACTTTTTAAGAATTAAGACACAAATTGTCTTGTGAAGGTGGCCTCATTTTAAGAAGTGGTAAAGTTATAACTCCCATCTGCCTTTGGTCAAGACTACTTGACATTTGTCATGAGGGACATTAAGGCATTCGAAAAACCAAAAGTAGAGTAAAAAACTCGTACTGGTGGCCAGCTTTGGACCTGAAAACTGAAAGAAAGGTGAGGGATTGTTCAGCTTGTGCAAATTCTGATAAGTCCCAACACACATTTAGACCACTGTTGCAACCCCATTCTAGTTCCAGTATGCCCCTGGATGAGGTTAGGTATTGACATCACAGGCCCCATTTGGGAGAACAGAGTACAAATGTACCCTATTGTCTTGGTAGACCTGTCGGAGGGACGGGCGGAAACAGAAGCGAGGAGGCCGTATGTGGGTAATAGTGAGATATTATTTATTTTATTATAAGAGTAGTCCTGAACCCGGACCCAGATAGGTGTTGAATAAAACTAAAATAATAAAACACTACAATGGCAGGAAGCACAGTCTTGGGTGGATGAGGGACGTCTTCAAGTGGGTTCACCGATGTAGGAGTTCTTTTCACTATTTGGTGGTCTGGTTGGATCCCCGAAGGCTTTCTCAAAAGAAAAAAAAAAGAAAAAGGCAAAGTCAATGTTCAGGTACTTGTGTATAGCCTGGACCGTCACCACACCACGTGAAGGGTTGTTCATGTTGGTTTTGTGCGGAAGGGAACCAGACTCAGCGTGGAAGGGGTGTACAGAAATGTAGGGGTGTGAGGAAGACCCGTGCACCAATACAATTAATGGGGTTTTCTTCCCCTATTATCGGAAAACTACGGGATGTTAGCAGGGGGAGGTAGACAACGTACTACTGTGACTATGTCTAGCAGGCTACAAGCAACAGGGAGGCAAACAGCGGGCTAAAAGCAGCAGGGAGGCAAACAGCGGGCTACCGCGGCTACGCCCAGCAGGCTTCAAGCTCCCCCCCCTTTCTTTAGCCTCTACCCAGGCCACGTACCGTTGTCAGCCGCAACTCTCCTGAGTTGCGGCGGCTCATGGGTGTCCTTCGGGATCCACCAGTCCTTGCACCACTGTTCGGGATTCTCTGGGTCTTCTTCCTCATCTTTCCTCTTGGTTTTCTCTTAGTCGTCACTGGCACTCTCCCACCGTTCTCCCTCAGCTCCGGAATTGTCCACCTCCAACTTTGTCCACTCTTTCACATCTTAACTCCTGTCCCAGGATCCTCCCCCTGGATGTGGTTGGATGGACGTCACTTCCGCTGAGCCTCTCTGAGGCTCGAGGTATTTCCTGTGTGTTTGACCGAGCTGCAGGGAAGGACGAGAGTCCATTTTTACTGATGGGAGGTGTTCCCTTTGCCCGTGAATCTCATCTGACCCTGGAAGGTAAGGAGTGCAGACATCTCGGTCGCTCTGGGATGCTTCCTCGCAAGACCATTTTTCTAAACGGCCAGAAGTGGAGACAGTACAGAAAACTGATATCAATACTATTATTATTTTCTGCAGAAGTTATTTTTGAGAGTGGGTTTACCTAAATGCATTGTTAGAGACAACGGTCCCCAATTTGTTTCGGATACCGTCAAGAAATTTATGAAGGATAATGGCATCACTCATAAGACCACCTCTCTGTACCATCCAGCTGGTAATGGTGCTGTCAAGAGATTTAATTGTGTACTTAACGGAATTGTCTAGCTAGCCAATCATAATAATCTATTTTGAAGGAAAGAATTGATACACAATCTGTGGGCTTTCCACGTTACCTAGTGCGAATCTACTGGGGTGGGTCCTTTCGTTTTATTGAGAGGTAGAACTCCTATCACTAAAGATAATGTGGGGTGATTGTCAGCCCCTAAGAAAGTTGTCTGGTCCACAGACAGGGTTAAGGAGAAACTTCTACACTCCCAGCTTACGAGTAAGAAATATTACGATTTTAATCATGGGAGCAAACCTGTCAGCATTTGTGTAGGTGACAGAGTCAGAGTAAAAAGGAGTGATCTCGTGACAAAAGGACAGAGTCATTTTTCACAGCCCATGGTCGTCAAGAAAATTTTCTGTAACTCTGCTCTTTTGAGTGACGGAAAGATTTGCCATTTCTCTTCCTTATCATTGTGTAAGGGAGAAGAAAGGGTCCTGCAGCAGTGAACAGATTCTTGGTGCCACATGCCTTTGGGCAACCTTAAGTTTAATTGGGTTTTGGATGATGAGATTAATGAGGATATGACCTTGAAGGTGAGGTAGGTGGATCCTCAAGTGAAATGGCGGTGCAGAGGGAAAGCGTTGTGCAGGACATGGATGAAGGTGTAATTGAGGATACCGAGGATGAAGTATTGGATGATCCTGTTAATTTTGGGCAGAATCATATTCAAGGCATGGATGATGAGACCGTCAAACAGGATGGTTCCTTTAATGATAACTCACAAAAAGAGAGAACACTTAATATGTAGACTGGGTAGGGAAGTTAAAGTAAGCGCTAAATTGCAGGATTTTGTAAGTGAATAACCTGCACCCTTCAGCTTACCCCTCTGTGCATCACTTTTGTATTTCTTTATTATTACAGGTACCTATCCCCTGCTATTCTTTTGTAGTTTGCATTGTTCCAGGGTACTTTTTATCTTGTTATCCCTTGCCTACCTCCCTCATAGTTTATCCTGTTACCCCTACCCTCTTTGCCCTCCATGCTTTCATGCATTTATTTCTCTTTATTATTTGATGAAAAGGAGATATGTTATGTTTCTGTATGCCGCGAGACGTCTTGTCCTACCCGCACGTGTATGCCCAGAGTACTATGACAAACTTACATTCTGTTCTAGAACCCTGGGCATAGGCAGTGGTTGGGAACGGTAGTTAAAGCTTACTTCTTGAAGAGAGGACACGCTTTTCTGGTGCCAGGGTTTAACTAAAATAAAGACTTACCTTCAACCAGCTGCGGTTTCTATATTGGGGCGTTGCCCCCCTGTTTGTTTGTCACATTAAATGTTCATTTGATTTATACTGTTGATTCAGTTTTTTGAATTTTTTTCTGCCGCAGTGTGCAGCATGACCCGGGCTCAGAAAAAGGAGTTACATGAGTGGGGGAAGGGGAAGCCTCCGCTTTGCGCCTGCTAGATGATTGGCAGATGCATGGCACTCCTGAGGTGAAGTGAGCATGTCATTTTGGACGGGTGCCTTGCTCTGACCGCCCGACATGCTCACTTTAATCCTCTCCAGACACTGCATTGTCGGAGCTCAGGGGATTGTTGCCGCAGCCCCCAAGGCCCCAAATGAGCGTTGGCTGCCTCTGACACAGCCAATGTCTGGGTCTGGGTCTGCCAACGCTCAGCCAATCATCGCACTGCTGGAGTCACAGGGTGGGACCAAGCCTGAGGGAGGTGAGGTCATAACTTGCTCGAAACACGGAGGAGTCGACTGTAGAGGAAGAGCGGAGCCTGAGGAAAACATATAGTGTGCGCACATCGTGACATTCCCTCCTCCCCAAATACCTTCACCTTACTGCCCGCTACGCCCAAAAAATCTCGGAATCATGATATGTTGTCCACGGCGTTGCCTTTTTATTCACATCAATCCAAGTGAATCATCAAAGACCATTACCAAGGAAAAGTAACCTTCCTGGATATATAAGAACAGTTCACAGCATCACACTTTATCTGCATCAACATGTCAACAGCAGTAAGTGAATTAGGTACGACATTACATTTAATTCGGCCGTACACTAGAACAACTTGGCCGTACATTTTGAGCTTACCCTTTATCTTTTAACTCGGCCATACACAGGAACTTGACATACATTTGAACTTGACCGTCTAGGTCGCCAATTTCCCTCTGTGCTGCACACATTGCGCCGTCAGGCCCCAACGCGCTACAGACAATAGTTGCATTATTTGACATCCAGGGCACCGCATACCGCACCGGCCCTCCGAGGTACCTTAAAAACAGGCATCCTCCTCAAGATTGTACTCAGTCCATACATGGTGGGTTAGGGCAGTAGAGTCCGGGACTACCGTCAGGTCAGTCCCTCCTTCCCGCCTATCCACTGCACTTGTGGAATATACCCCTTCCAGTGGTCCCTCGAATGGCTGCACCTCCATTGTTGTGCATCCCCCTTTATTGTAAACTGTCAGCGCTCCGCCTTCATGAAGCCTTGGCCTTCTGCCGGGTGGGTGGGTGGTCGACGACGTGCCTGCAGCCAGGCTGTGGTCCGAGGGGACAAAGAAAACGAAACCCCTGGATCACAGCCTTAAATACCTCTGGTAAGTTTCGTTTCCTATAAGTTTCGTTTCCCTTGCAGCCAGCCCTTCTTTATCTGCCAGCTCCACCTCCTTCTCTGGCTCCCGGGGGAGGCTTAGTCCCGCGGCGCAACTAAGGGCGCCCCTCCCCTAGTCGTGGGGGGCGCCTGTTCAAACTCATCATTTTTGATCAGTGAGTGTGTTTAAACTAATATTTTATTTATATTTATCCTAAAAACATTCGAAATTTACACAAATCGTTGATCACTTGCGAACACGCCGAACATAAGTTGATATATAAAGAATTCTTTCACTTTCACACAGTGTGCTGCATTAGTTTTATACCACAACATAAAAACAATGCAGCATGCTGTATGAAAATGAAAGAATCATGTATGCTGACAGCATTTTATCAAGGTATACCAGTGTGATTGTTTGGCAAACTGAAGTTTACACCCCCTCCAATCTTACTGACCAAGTTACGCCACTGAGCGCACTATATGGAAGACTTCCTAACACAAGTGCTCAAGTTGGCATGGTCTGGTTTGAAATAGCCTTGGAAAAGATGCGCAGGTTGAATTCACTCTAGATACAAGGGCCGAGACAGCCTCTGGTGCAAATATCGACATTTTAGTACAACGCTGGATAATATGCTTGGTCTTCTTGGAAAATCTTTACTCAAGACATGCATTGCACAGGCCTTGTGAATGTGGCATGTTTTGAACAGTCCGTGTTGATCCGGTTACCGTGCTCAGTTTTCCGTGTTATGCGTGCAGTGTTTCACACACCATTTGGTGAAATGTTTGTACTGTTCATCTTAAAACGTGCTTTCATTGAAATGGCCTTAGCTGCGCATCCGGGACTAACCATCTGTGCTACACAAGCACTGTCATTTTTACACCATGGAGAAATACAGCGTGACAGGGTGAGATCTGTTACCACTGAGCAAGAACGTGCTGCGTGAACGAGGCTTAAACAATAACATTATTTTCTTCAATGAGGGAAAAAAAACGCAAAGCACGACAGTAAAACACCTTCTAGGTTGTGCTTACGTTTTTAATAACACGCAAGGATGTTTTGAATACTGTCATTAACTGCAATTTTAAGTGTGCAATGTAAGGTTTTATTATAAACTGGCAATAAACACGGTATCTAGCAAACACAAAAGATATTCAAGGTTGAGCTTCCTATAAATAGGTCTGTCTAAAGGGGATAATATGGATTAAATTGAGTTCCTAAGATCCCACATTTCATTGCACATTATAAGGCCACAGCCAGGGTCCAGCCTGGAACAAAGAGGGAATGTACATCAGATTTCCTAGTCCAAACAAACCTATTTTTAACTACGGCAGTGCGTGCTGGGATCAGTTTTGCAAACTGAAATATGAAAAGCCGGACACAAGGGTGGCTTAACAGGCAGTGGAAAGAGAGAAGATTGCAGATTGTTAGAAGTACTTAAAACACAATTGTGTTCAAACTAACCAGGTTTTAAGGACAAGAGTGCGTGTATGTGTGTGTTTTTGTCTGTGTGCATGTAAAAATCCAGTGTGAAATCCTAAATACACCTCACAGTTTGACACTTCTAGGCAGCATCTACCTCTTTAGAGAGCCCAATGGGGGATTTGTTCATGTTTCTTTTTAGGTCGAGCCTAGCACTGCGCACATGCGCTGCTCTGTGGGAGTCTTCTTGTGAGCATTCCAAACTTCTCCATGTGGGCCTGACTCCTCCCTCACATTGGATTGGCCTTTGCGTGTGTCTTTCAATAATGAAAGCATGCAAATGGCCAAAGGCGGGTGTATGTCCCACCTCCTTTCCAATGTGTCACTCCCATGGAGTTTTGCTCTCGGGAGCAAGCAACGGCGTTCAGGGTGGCACCTGCATTCCTCCCTCGTCGTGGATAATTAAACACAGCGCGGTCGCCTTCAATTTAGTGGCAGCACTTGTTTGCCTTTGCTGCTTTGCTTGTGAGAGCTCTAGCTGTTCTCGGGTTACAGACGCTTTCCAGCGTTGCTAGGTAATTAGCTACTGGTCCAAAGTGGACATATTTCACAAGTAATAATTGGCTTTGAAATATGAGCAAGCTTTTCTTTTAAAAAGTGCCAATTTGAAAAAAGTGCACTTTTTTCTTTGGCATCATAACCTCGCTCGGCTTTTCAATAAAACAACATGGGTCATATTTCTCCAATTTTGTTTTCACACCTTGTACCGGAACGGAAAAAGCTTTGAACGTGTTGTTCACTTCAATGTACATGCTTAAATACCCACAGAAAAGACATGATTTGCTCAAGACAGGTTTCCTCAGCGCACTTTATACCCTAGCATTTGTTTAATTGGAACAGACAATATGTTCTGTTGTCGGGGATGCCTCGGTTAGTGTCCCAGGACAGACTCGTGAAGTGTCCGTGCCAAGCCACCTTCCTGCTCCTTTTGCATCTCAGCCCGTTCTGAACATGTGCCGCGTGTACGGCTCTCTGTGGAGAAGGTGTTTCACCAACACAAACGTGTGCGACTCCATCATGGACTACAGTAAGAGCGGGGACTGGGGCCTGTCAGTAGGGGCATGGAGACTCCATTTTAAGGGTGAAGGAAAGTCTAAGATGCAGCCCGCAACATTTGTTCCTCACAAGTTCATCCTGGACTGGCAGGGACTCGAACGCACGAGCCCTGCAGTTTTGTTGTTCATCTGTCTTGCAGTGTCAAGCCATATGGCACATTATTTGAAGACACCGGTATTGTACAGAAATTACATTAAAAAACAAGGTTTTGAAATATCCTTGAAAAAAGTGCAATAATGCAGTCAAAATCATCACCAGCTCGGTAGAGTTTCTCAGAGATCACAGCTATTTGAACATAATTACGGGAGTTCTGCGACTCCATGTGAATGAAATGGGTCTTAAGTGGGATTTTTTTTTATTTTTTTTAGAGCTAACAAAGGTCCTAAGCTTTTGGTAGATATGACATATAATGATAAACACAGACTTAAGATAAAGACTATGTATCTTTTCTCCAACGTCCAGCCGGACAAGGATATTTTTATTTCAAAGATTTGGTGAATATATACAAGATTTGGGAAGTGGAGCAAGCCACAGTTAACTGGGCACAAGCCTGTACCGAGTCAGAGGGAAAAGAGAGACAATACATGGGGGAAAAAAGGATAGAGTAGCAGGCAAACAAAGTGGAGAAAAACTGTGGCTTATAGTACAATGAAGTATTACATAAGCTCAAAACCGACAGTAACTGCAACACTTATTACAAAATTGAAAAGGGAAGCAGAACTGCACAAACTGTTGACGTTACGTTTCGATCCCTGTCTCCAAAAATTCACTTGGGATCATCTTCAGGACTACAGTGAACATTTTGCCTGAGTATATTTTACAAACAAGTCTGTAATATTAACCATAAGAGGATAAAGAGGGAGGGGAAAAAGAGACAAATTATCTCAGAGGGAAATGCTCATATTTACAACATGTCATTTACAAAACTCTACTGTGCTGCTTTTTCAAACATTAAAAGGTGCAGCGGACGTAGTGCAGACTGTCACAAAAGGGCACAGGTGGCGATGTGCTAATTTTTTGTGGTTCGTTGTATCTTGTCGCGTGGCTCACGTGCAGTGAAAAATGTATTATTGGTGTGGGTGAAGAGGGGGGGAAGTACGCTTGTGATAGTGGGCGGTGCCACTGGAGGAACTAGGGATGCGTGATAACGGTGCCGGATTGAGATTTGGATAGTGCATGCCACGGGGTGACTGGTAGCACTTAGTAAAACGTAATTTGGTGCGGCATGGTTGTGAGTGAGAACTCGTCCCGCTGTAGACAGGAGTGCGTTGTGATCGAATTCTATACGACCGGTTGGTGAGGGGAAACCGTGTCAAAAGAAGGCCGGTTGTGGCGGCAAACTGACCGGTACACTTAATGGAAGTGCATTCACGGCGTTGGGGAACCAGGCGACTGGACGCAACAGTCCATCTAGAAGGGTGGAAGTGTGGCAGTTAACGTGAGAATCAGCCAATATAGCTGGTTTTAGGCTTGATAAGAGAAATGGTATACCTGAGGCGCCTAGCGGGTAAGTGAGGGCATCCTCCCGGTGCTTCTGAGGTATTGAGGTTCAGGTGAGGCACTGGCAAGTAATCTAAAATAAGGTTGTAGCGTTAGTTAGCTAAAGATCTATAACGCCGTGCTCGCCGCGGCGGGCTTAAGATTACCTTGGTAATATAAACTGTTGGCGTACTTGGACACCTGGCGTTGCGTGGTCCCGCACAATGGAGGGAACGTTCCTGCGTTCCTAAAATAGAGATATTGAAAAATCGCAAGCTCAGTTTACCAGAAGGGTCGGTGGCAAGCGGAGTGTGGGGGTTTGTGGTGCACCGACCCATGGGGGCTTACCGTAATAGAAGCGCCGTCGGGCAGCGAATGGGTCCCGTCTGGAGTGCCGGATGGCGGATGTGTACAGCTCAGGGAGCCCGGTCTGTTAATGAACAGCTCTCGGTAAAGTGGGAAGCATGCTGTTGTAGTTTTGTGTCACGGGCAGGACACTGCATAGTTACCAAGTAACACCTATTCACGTCATCCCGTCCTATATTTTTAAACCCCCATCACTTTCCTCGTGCATCATACGTCCTATTGATTCGATTCTGGCCGAGACACGAGGGTCCACGCTAGCACAGGGCTAGAAGGCACATGCACATGTGTCGCCACTTACCGGACCGACCTACTTTTGGTTTTTCCATGTTCTTTCCTGTTCTACACACTCGCAGGACCCTCTATTGGCCTTCTACGATAACATAGACTGAATTATTGTTATTGATTTTGGCCGGATGAGTGTTGCTCACTCGCTTTTGAATTCTGCTTTTGGAACCCAACGGGTTGGAATTATCACCGGTTCAGGGAGTACATATACAGTCTATTGAGACCTGAGCCCTGAAGAGTCAGATATTATTTGTCTCAGACGAAACACGTGTCGGCTGGCTGTTTTCTGTGCCAACACACATTAAAGAACAGAAGAAATCACAACCAGATTATGTTTTCATTGTCTCGTATATAATCATATCCTGTATAATTTTGACTATATGTGTGCACAAGACTATTGTACGCCATCACTTTCCATTCTGAAATTTTTGAGTCTATTGTTACAATTTGTTTCGTTACTTTTCTGAGATTTTTTATGGCGTGCTGCGTGTCTGTCAGTTGATCTAGTGTTCAGGTAGGTTCAAGGGTTGGAGTATGATCATTGAGTGTCATTCCTGCCACAAGCTGACAGAGGGGACAGTGTCCTTTCATTTGCATCCCCACCTCTTGCTAGTCAGTCTCCCACAGCTGCCTCGCCATGAAACTGGCGCAACTCAGGTCTAGAATATTCCCTCATTCACCCACCTAGGCATTCACATATATGTGCACTCACTTATTCATCCAGCCATCCATGAACTTCTCTTACCAATCATCTATTCGTACACTTGCCATGTACCAGTCGTGCACCCACCCACACACCTCTATTCACCCTTCCATCCACCCACTGACTCATTTCCTTATTCCCCCTCTCACGTCCACACAAGCACACACAGATCGAGACACACCCTTGTTTTGTAGTGAGGCTGCAGACAACACTCGCCGCAGGCTGGTGTGCTGGTCATTCTTTATGCAAAGGCTAGGTGCAACGAAGATTTCTTTTTAAACTGGAGTGAAGTATAGTTCAAAGTAAGTGTTCAACAGGCTGGATCAAATGTAGTAATTAAGAACAGGCCGGATCAAATGTCGTATTTAAAGGTATAATCTTGTTAATTTTTTGATCACATTTAGATGTTGCATGTACAGATGAAACATATTAATGGAGACAGAAAGAAAGGAAATGACCTGTCAACCCAGCTTTCCAAGTACATCCTTGGCCTAGACGTTGGTGATATTTAGCTTGTGAGCTTAAACAAGCATTAGCAATGCAATAGGTCTTGCATTTACGCGAGTTTAAACTATTGCCATTGGGGGCAAATTCTCAGTATGTTTTGTTCTCTTACTCTCAGCTTAAGTCCCTTGACTTCTTTCGTCCTTAAAATAAAACGTAAGTGTTTCTTTTGTTTTTAATAAGGAATTGCTTGCTACCCTGTAACATCTCACTTTGACATTGAATATTTTTACAGCACCATAAAGTTAAAAACGCTCTATAGAAAGAGGTTTGTTCTAGCTGTGGGCTAATCAAGCCTATTTTTTATATGACTTTTTGACCCCTGATCACAGCTGGATTGTTAAAAAATGTTGAGTGTGTGGGCATTCTAATAGGGGATAATCTGCTGCATGACTAAACTTATAAGGTCCCAAAGGCGAGGCCTGTTGGCTATGCCACTGCTTGTTTTTTATGCAAATAGCACACTGCGTTGTGATGGTGGCACAAATTTGCTTAAAAATGCACCATTTGCCTACTCTTTTCTATAAAAAAAAATCCCAGGGGTAGAACTCCCCCGAACCCTCCTTATGACAGTCGCTGCGTTCGCTCGCCACAGGGACACCCACCCCAAACATTTACGCCACCCCATTTCCAAATATGACCAGCCTCCACTGCCTTTAACCTCCTACCCTGCGTTGACTCGTCATTACACAACAGGCTGGCTAATCCTCCCCCTTTTCATTATAAAAGTGCTTTGATGGGTCAGCTTAAAAAAATTAACCAGAGCATACATGAACAAAGCAGCCGGGTGCTGCTTTGCTGCCAACTGATGACGAGTACTGCACGCACTAACTGCAGTGCTCGACCGACTTGACAGATGTAATAGTGAGGCCTTCAGCCGAGCTTAATGCTCGGCCTTCTGGACGTTTCTTCCGTGTGGCCAAGCGCCATACACAGTGTATATTTTCTCGTATTGAAAATGTAATTCAAGAAAAGATTACTTCTGGCGCCATCTAGCGGCCTGGCCGCACAAGCTGCCTTATGATTAACCCCTTCCATGCTCATGACGAGCTGAGCTCGTCATGAGGCACAGTTGAGCTGTGCTGATGACGAGCTGAGCTCGTCATGACACCAGCAAAATGGCAATTTGCAGCACAGGGGAAAAATAACCACAGCAGCAATGTGGTTAATGAAGACGATAGGTTTCATTGCAATTTTTTATTGCAGTTTTATGATAGCGCAAACTCGACCCGAAGGTATTGGATCGCTTTACCTGAGCACCAGTGAAATTACAAAAGGACACATTCATTGTGTTGGTAGGCACGGGGAGATTAAATGATTTCCCTAGAATCACAGGATGATTCCCACACAGTTATGGATTTGTCACACTTGCCACAAAATCCATCACCTGCTGCATAAACTGTAGATTTAAAAATCTGTTTCTATCTCAAACGGATCAAGAATTACTAAAAATGCAGGGACATGTTCCCATAGAGTGAAAGGCATTTTACAAAGGTTGACTGGTTACCTTTCTCTTGCTGATTGATAAATTTGCATCTTAAACTGGTACCAATTATATGAAACTTTTGCCCAGTGTTAACAAGAAAAGAAAAAGACAAAACAATGAAAAAATTATATAGCAAAACGTCCTGCATAATTTACCTTTTCTTACCACGTAGTTTAGTCAACCATTCAGCATATTTTTTTCCTCAAATGAAACATAGTTCTAGTGGCCTTGCAAGTTTTATAAAAACACTGTCCTGGGCTGTGCTTTGAGGAGGCCAAGGCAGAGAGGACTGACTGCCAGCATGTGAAAGGGATGTCAACAGTGTCTCGGCCATAGTCATTTTCCCTCACCACAGGCAAACGTCTGCACCAGAAAGCCCATGTTAGGGACAAAATCTGCACGCCAGAGGCGTAGTGGGCAGCCTTAGAGTCAAAGAGGAAGACTGCAGCAAACTTGCACAGGGATGCCGACTGTAGGTGCATGCCAGGGCAACCAGCCAACCAGGACAAAAGTCCTAAAAAAAGAAGTGGAGGGACTAATCCTGTTAAGCAGTATGCAAGTGACATCATGGCGAGTGACATCACAGTCCCTTACATCGCACTCGGCATCACAGGAATTGACACCATAGGAAGTGGCATCACAAGAAGTGATATCAGATCTTAAGCCCTCACATATATTTTTTAACAGGTCCATCATGAGTACATTTCAGCCATTTAGAGTATTCATGTAAACCCTTCTTATTTAGGCAGAAGATTCACACTTTTGTAAGCTACACATAAAACAATGTTGCCTTTTGTTAGAGTAAAGCTTTCTTTACCCTTACTGAACAAACTAACTCCACTGCCAGCCTCCTCGCCCAAGTATAATATTCCATATGCAGCACATTTCCATGTAGATATGATTGCCTTAGCTGCTTGCGCTCTCTGGAAGTGAGACCACTCTCCTACGGGAAGTATTCTTACTCAGCCTCACTCACCTGCACTCATTTTAGGAGATTGGGGCTCATATTTTGCCAACGGACCATGACCCAAAAGCATGAGTAAAAGACAGAAAGGGAAGAAAGGAGAAAAATAAACAATGATGAATGCAGAAAAGGGGATGAAAAAAGAACCTGTAACTATAAGGAATTTTAGGGTAGGGAAAGAAATAGTTTACGGCAACATTGGCATTTGGCAATAGGACCCAAAGAAAAAGTTTGGGGCTTTGCATTTATGGTTTTACAAGTTACACAATGCCCCTCAAAAAGTCACTTCCACATTTAGCAGCAGACTTCTCTCATGTTCTTATTGTTGTCATAACTATATCTAAACCGCCCTCACATTCACCAGCGCAACCTTACAGCTCACGCTGGAATCAGTACCACCAGAATGCCCTCACCAAGAATAGACCATCAATTTCAAAGTAAGAGGTATTAGCTCCACAACAAATTAAGTGTAAGCCGCACCGTATCCAAGGATGAGAAGGAAATGGTGACAAAGGTAACTCACAAGAAAAAGGCACATGCAATTTCAGTCCCAGCTGGTACTTTCAAGAAAATATTTTCCTTCCAAAGTAAATATGACTAATTTGCATAGAAAACTACTAGATGTAGGAACAGCGAGAGACACCACAAACTATTGCCAATAATCAGAATCTATACTAGACTATGATTGCTAATAAGACCTCTGGATATTCTAGACATATTACACTGCCAACATTTGGGAAGGTGAACAAACCCTGTGTCACTTCTCACTCCTTCTTGGAATATAGTAATAAGAATCTAGGCCACATATATAATGCATTTGCCACTTGACTTTCAATTGGCTTCTACCTGCCAGCCACACTCTAACCTTCACGCATGAAGAATTAAAGATAAAATATTGACCCTTGATGTGAAATAGGTGAAATAAAGAGATGTCTATTTAGTGGCTGAATTGCACAAAGTGAATGCAGAAAACCTGTGTGCTGCCCATGACCTCCATATGCCATGTGGGGGCCGCGGTGATGACTGAGGGCTGTCGCCCTGGTGCATTGCTCTATCGAGATGAGGGCTGTTGCACTGTGCAATTCGATGACCTGAAGGGGCCATTTTCCTGTGTGCGCTGTCACAAACCCTGTATGCCAGGAGGATGACCATGGTGAAGTGAGAGGGCTGGAGCAGTGTGCAGCTCTGAAGCAAAAGCAAGCCAATATTGGCGGAGGAAGAGCAATGATTCAACTACCCAACAATCCAGGAGGACCCAAGACCTGCTGCCGGATTCAGGGAGGCTTTCCACATAGGCGAAGGAGTGTGTGGACAACCTGCAGCCTCTACTGTAGCATCCAGTCTTCTGCTCACTGCAACACCACAGGCATGTGCCAGGGACTCCAAGCCTCCACTCCAGCTCTAGCAGGTAAGACTGAATACTGGGCCTCCAACACTGGGCTTGCTCTGACTGACACACTAGCGCACTGAGGCACTTTGACTTTCTCAAAGCCATCATGGAACTTCTAAGACTTAAACTCACTAGTGGGGCCTAGCTGGAATGCTGCCTCACATAAATTTGTGAATAACCTCGATCCTTCTACAGGGAATTGGAACTCATGAGCTGATTTAAGGAAAACTAGTGTCCTTGCCTTTATAAGACTGCATATATTATTTACACACAAAATCCGTAGGTAGATGTACGGGAACGCCAATGCACCAACAATGTAAAACCGGACGGATGG
The DNA here is from genome assembly GCF_964263255.1 of Lissotriton vulgaris. NCBI lineage: Eukaryota > Metazoa > Chordata > Amphibia > Caudata > Salamandridae > Lissotriton > Lissotriton vulgaris. The sequence continues at coordinate 270,762,863 of NC_141698.1, read as the reverse complement.
GCGGTAACACATCTCAGCGCAATGGGATGCCTTGCGCATTTCTTTTGGGGTTTTTTGCTTTCCCAAAGCCACGCAGAAACTATCTATGAGGTATTTTCCTCTTTGTATGTGTGCTGCAAAAATGCTTCAGAAAAGGGGGTGGTGATGAACAGAGTGTCTGAATTAAGCAGACCACTCTTACCCAGTCCAAAGATCAGGGCTTGATCCATCACCGTTATTTATCTCATTGCCCCATCCCAGCTCAGAACCTGGCTATATGCAAATCAGTCTGTCCCTTGCCCAGTGCATCATGGGAACAGGGCAGACTAAACTACCAAGCCAATTCTTCACCAGAAAGGAGACAAGCTACCGGGGACCGGTTTCTGGCATTTCAGCCGTCTTCGGCCCGGCTTGCTTGAATCCTGATGGAGCAGTGAGAAAGGGACTCATGTCTGAGTATACCCTGCCACACCTATAGTGGCCAAAAACGATTCAGAAAAGGGGGTGGTGATGAACAGAGTGTCTGAATTAAGCAGACCACTCTTACCCAGTCCAAAGATCAGGGCTTGATCCATCACCGTTATTTATCTCACTGCCCCATCCCAGCTCAGAACCTGGCTATATGCAAATCAGTCTGTCCCTGGCCCAGTGCATCATGGGAACAGGGCAGACTAAACTACCAAGCCAATTCTTCACCAGAAAGGAGACAAGCTACCGGGGACCGGTTTCTGGCAAAAATGCAGCATACATGCAAAGAGGAAATAACAAGGAGAAATGGATATATCTCTCCTTGTTACCCCAGCCTCAGGTAGACTCACCAGGTTGGTGCAAACCTTTGTGTAAAAATATTTGTAAAGATGGGGTTGCATCAAAATGCATCAATAGATTCACAGGGATGCCCTAGTGCCACCCATGTAATGCCTACCTGACGTAATGTAACACAAGGCAGGGCAATGTGCTGTCTTGCGTTGTTTTTTTTTTTTGTTTTGTTTTTTTTACAAACCCACACAAATGGGATTTGTGTGGTACTGTAAATCCCAAAATAAAGTTTTACGTTAGGGTTGTGCCAGAAAAGTGACTCAACCTTGACACAAAACCTGGGCCTCAACTTATAAATATGTTTTTTAACTCTGCACAAAGGAAGTGGCAACAAGGAGAATACTGACATTAAATCTCTTTGCTTAATTGGCTGCAAAGAATGTATTTTAAAATATCTTTCTGCGAAGATATGTGAGTTACAAGTAAATCTGAGTGAATAATAATGGTAAGATAACCCTGGAGGTTAATGCACTCACTGGAAAGATCTGTGTTTTGTCAAGCCTCCGTTTTGATTCAAAGTAGCATAGATGGTTAATGTGTCTCCTGCAAAGCACATCATGTAACATGCAAATAAAAGATGTTATTTTATGTAGATAGGTAAGTGAGTTTCTGCTTTGAACACCCAAGATCCTTATGTTACTTGCAGTTGCACTGTAATCCTTCTAATATAGCACAATGAGCTATGAAAGATATATGACTTGTACATCTTGTAACACCCCCACTGTTTATATAACACATCTTGTACATTGATTTACAAACTTATACAATTATTGTATATGTAAAATGTTAGTATGATCTAAAGCGCTCTGATACCCTGCATTGGGATAAGTAGCGCTATACTAGAAAAAATAGTGGTATTTAAATGTTTTCAATGCCTCCTCGTGGGTAGAAAGCGTAATATAAATGCAATTTATTTTGTGTAAATACTAGGAAAGACCAACACATCTGACATTCTTACAATGCAAGTGTATCTCCTAAACAGGCACTGAGCAAAATGAAAAGCTGCCTCTCGTAAGTATGTGCAAAGTGCTAAAAAGGTGTAAGCCTTTGTTTCCTCTCAGCTGCATTTGCTTCTAGGTGTGAGCCTCTTGACTGCGCCAAGCCAGGAGACTTGAACCAAAGGAGGCATTATGACCCCTCCGATTTGGTCTTTGTTATGGGCTCAGCTGGAGTCTGAAACAAGAGAGCCCCCTCCCGCATGAACATTGTTGCAGCTCAATAGACCGGTACGGGTTCAACACATTTTTCAGTGGGGCCCAACTTCTTGGCAGGGTGGACGGCGTCCACCCTGTGAAAACATTGGGTGGATGCCGTCCAACTGCCTGTACCCCCAACTTGTGGCCTGCAGCCAACTGATCTCATCTTCAGTCAGCCCGCAGCCTCTGAAAGGTAAGGAGTGGACCAGCAATCCTGTCAATTGCCAGTTGTAGGTTTAAGCTATGAGACGAGCGAATACTCTATAATTCAGACAAAAGAGGGGTGAGGGCAACAGACTCACCTACTCCGGACCCCCAGACAATACTTTTATGCACCTGAAGGAGTAGGGAGTGATAAAAGTATCTATTTCGTGGTGGCATATGCTCTGTGTCTTAATACTGCCCTCAGTCACACAGTTGTGTGACATGTTTCATCATAGGGCTACCACAAAATAGGTGGAGCAATAGGGTAGGGGAAGACAAACACAACACAAAAGAGAAACAATAATGTCTAAATGTCGTAGACAAATTGGCAGTAAGAAGGGGTATAAGGAGCACATTGCATCTCCCAATCACCACCATCCATCACGTATTTAGGTCTCGCCTAACGAACGCAGCGCATGCGCTGCATCACCTTGGCGAGGCTCTATTGTTATCGGTTTGGTGCGCGAAGGGAAACAAAACAAGTGCGTGCCCGGACAGGAGATGTGCACGCGTATGGACAGGAGATGTACACTCCATACGCGTGCACATCTCCTGGACCCGTGTGAACACAGCGTGCGCATGCCGCGCTTTCACTTTCCCCCTCCCCTAGATGCATAACATGCTACTTCATGGGAGCGCTTTGATGGGTTGAATTTAGAGTGACACTTCGAATTTAGGCAACACTGTATATAACATTCAAAATATGCATGGAAAAAAAATGTGGTTTTGATGCAACTGTAGAGAAAATGAAGCAACAGTAACCATTTACATCCGGGGGTGTATTTTGAGGTCCTGTTTATTTAAATGTTTGTTGGTTTTGCTGAACTAAACTAAAGTGATCAAAGGTAATATAGTCAACTGAAAAAGTAACTTTCATAATGTTAGTAGGATGTCTAGTTGGCCTTCGCCTGCGCTCTCAATTCAGAGAGAATGAGTGTCCGAGTGTGTCTCCAACGATGTCTACGGATGAATTCAATATTTCCGCTTCAAAAGCTCTGAATAAAACAAATGTGTACACTATGCATGTTTAAAAAAACTGCGCCTCAGAAGCAGATACTCAACACACTCGACTTCCAGTTGTAATCATAAACTGTGATTTAGTAGCCTCTGCTGCCATCCTGTGTCGCTTTTTATTTCTGGCTTTAAAGCACTCCGTTGTCTGCGAGTGGTATTTGCAATGCTTCTTGGTGGTAGTTTGGCTTCACAGGAGTTTCAGCCATGCACAATTATGAAACGAGAAGTAGTATTTGTGTGTGCATTGTTAAAGTGGCATTGGCGCATCTTCAAATAGGGCAGGGCAAGATGCAAGAGAATAGCACAAGGAATTGGGTTGAACATGCCGGTTTTTGACTCCTAGATTCCTTAAAGGTTTTAGTTGACTATGATGAATGAATGGGTTGGGCAATTGGCGTTGGTAGGCTGCTGCTTAGCAATAACGTCTAACTAGAGTCTAGCAGGCCCACCTCAATTTGACTCATTCCTTTGCCCTTGAAGTTGTCTCCCGGGCATCTGACACACAACTAACTGTATGCGTCACCAGACTGTTTACAGAATGGCAGAGCTGACATTTGTTTTGATTACAGGAAACAGAGGTTTAAAAAAAGATGTTAAAAAGAAGAGGTGGACATGTGTTATCCCTACGGTAACTTTGTTCCGAGGTGTGTGACCGTGCACATTCCGATGGCTCCAAAAGGGACTTCTGGAAAGTATTTTCACCACTGCTGGCCCCTGGGTTCTCGCTCGTGGACAAAGTATGCTTTATTCGGTGTGCTGTGCAAAACCATATAAGCGGTTACAATTAAAAAACATTAAAAAATCATCACAAATCTGAGTACATTATTAACGTTAAAAAGTGCAATTATCTGACAAACTACATAAATAAATAACTTATTGTTCCTAAAGGAAAATGATTTGTGCAAACTATGCATTAAAGTGCAGTTCTTCACTATAATTCTCAATGTGCAAATTACGCTAAATTCAGAAAGAGATTTTAGACTTTTCGGGTAATGCAAAAAATAGACAAGAGGAAGAGGGACTTTACACTGATTATTTGCAAGGGAGTGCAAAAGTTGATCTAGGACATACAAAGAGTACAATTGTTTACATTCCTACTCACGAAGTCAATAAGATACAAAGTAAAAACATCCCCTCTGAAAAATTGACCGATAATAATGTAGCAGTAGAGATGGTAATCATCACAGACCAGGATACATTACTAACATTAGTACAATTGTGCAAATTGCGGGTTTAAAGTGCAAAGTTTCTTTAGCTTATAGAGTATGCTATTTGTGCTAATGGACGCGTTAAGAAAGGGGGTTTGATGGAATTAGACTTTATATGATATCTATACAGGAGGATACAGAAGCCCACCAAAGAAAGGCACAAAGGGAACGGTTCATTGTATGCCTTCGAAATAGTCAGCAAAAATACAGGGTGAATTGTCCCATTTTTTATTCTGTTAAAATTATTGTATGCTGGCCTACTCTACAGGTTCTTTCTATGCCGAATACATAATTTTAAGAATCTTGCAATGCTGATAGCAATGCCGTCTGATTCCAAAAGCAGGAGAGTCATAAGAGCAGGCCGGCACTGGCGAAGGCCCAGAAATTTTAAGATCGGAATCAGCCATCGCTTTCTTGGTTCTGTGTAAAATTTGCAGAAGAGGGTCACATGGAGAAGTGATTGTGAGGAGGAATCATCACACGGGCAGCAGATTAACTGCTTGGACCAATCATTTTGTGTTGGAAAAGTTACAAGTCGGTGAAAGATGTTAAGTTTAAATCGGGTCAACAGGAATATATCAAAACCGGTTAGCTTCAGAGTTAAGTAAGGCTGGATCGAATAGGTGGTCTGAGTTAGTAGTGAATGCTGGACCGAAATTTTATTTGCATCAGCAGTCAAACGGAGATCAGCTAGATGAGCTAAACATAAATTCTTTAAAAACTTTCTTGAAATCCTGGACAGATCTTGTGGATTATAGAAGTAACTCTCCATTTCCACGTCTGTGAAAAACTTCCTAACATATTCCAGCCATCGGATCTTAGTGGCTTGTTCTGAATTAAGGCAGACTGTCACAATGGCTTGGGTTAAAGTTAGTTTGTCAGACGTCCAGAGACGATGCCAAAGCAGAACTGGTTGCACCCGAATGATGTCTGAGATATACGGTACACCCAGTTCTAGATGGCAGCTATATGTTGACATACTTGGTGAAACAACTAATAGGAATCTGAGGAAATTGTTTTCTACCTTTTGGATGGAATCTGTGTGAACGTAACCCCAGACCCCTGCACCGTATATAGCTGTGCTAACGCATTTAGCGTGATAGATGCGCAGCATCTCATTGGCAGGTCTTTTCCCGAGCCTCTGGGTGAATTCTACTAGGGCCATGGTGGCTTTTAGGAACTGGAGTTTTCTAATCTCCACTGCCCTTTTCCAGGTGCCCTTCTCATCTATTACCACGCCCAGATAGGGATAAGTGGGAGTGTGGTCAATCCAGGAATTATTTAAGAAGATTCCGTTTTCCTTGCTCAGTTTTTTGCCAGATGTCATGATGAATGTCTTTTTTACATTTGTCTTTAGGTCCAAGTTTGTCATAAAATCGTTATAACGATTTAGGGAGCGCTGCAGTTCCTGTGGGGTGCGGGCGATCATGACCGCGTCATCCGCGTATAATAGAGCGGGGATGGGGCGGTTCTTAACAAATGGTAGGTCCTGGCTCCCTTCCAACATCACCAATTCGAGGCCGTTAGTATACAGTGTGAAGAGGAAGGGAGCCAGGACACAGCCCTGTCTAACTCCCCGCTCAACCTTAAAAGCTGCGGATAGCTGGCCCCCCAGTCCATATCTCACTCTAGCTTTAGCATTTGAGTAAATTTCTCGGAGGTAATTGACAAGAAGGGGGTCGATCCCCATTTGCATCAAGATGTCCCATAGTTTTACGTGGCTCACGCAGTCAAAAGCCGCCGATAAATCTACATATGCCATGTGTAGCCTACCACCCTTCATGTCAACATATTTACCTCTAAGTAGAGATAGATTTAGGACCTGCTCAACTGTTCCATAACCGTCTCTAAAACCGTACTGGAGGTCGGATATGACGTTGTGTTCCTCTGTCCAGCACTGCAAACGATCAAGCAAAATTCGCCCCACCACCTTTCCCAGTGAATCTAGCAAGGAGATCGGACGGTAACATGTTGGACTGTTGCGGTCTCCCTTTTTAAAGATCGGGACCAAAATAGATTCCGACCAGGAGTCCAGGAGACCCACCTTGCCAGTAGCTTCCAGTACCCTCAATAACAACGAGGCCCAAAGATCCATGTTGTATTTATAAAAATCTACAAGCACCCCATCCGGGTCTGGCGCCTTTCCTCCTTTGCTTTCAAGAAGGGCTAGATCTACCTCAGCCAAAGTAAAATCCAAAGTTGGTATATTTAGGGTTTCACTTGTGATTCCAGGTCCAAAAATACCTGGATTTCTAATTGGATCCACCGTCGAGGCAAACATCTGCGAGAAGTGGTTTATCCAGTCGATTTCAGTGATTGCAACTTCAATTTTGTTGCAGTCTCTGGAACCCGACAGGAAAGTCGAACTAATAACTTCCCAAAAAGCAGTGCTGTTTTTAGTTTCGCATGCACTATGTAAAGCGGCCCAGTATTCCGCCCTTAATTCGATCTTCCTTTGACGGAGCAATGAATTATAGATTTTCCTTAATTGGGAAACCTCGACCCTATCTCTGGGGTCTCTTTTAAGGGCTGTTTTCAGAGCAGAGTACGCCTTAGAGCAGGATGAATTAAACCAACCGGTCTTGGGGTTCTTTATATCTTTATGAGTGGTGGTTAATGACTCTTTTACACAATTGGTTATTATTTTAAAGTTATCTACAATCTCCTGGGGAGATGAATTTACCGCCAAACAAATGTTAACTGCTGTTAGAGAGGTACTGACTACCTTCTTGGTTAGTTTTTCAGGATCAGAGCGGGCCCATTTTATTGCATAACCATTTGGTCTGTTCATTATTAGATGACAGTCCTGGTACAGGGTCATTGGCATTTGTGTACCTTCTACCAGGTGCATCGAGATGGAATTCAGAAAATGGTCGCTATATGCACAGTCGTGCGTAGAAAACTTGGTAACCAAGTTGGACGCACCGAGAGCTATAAGAATAAAGTCAATACAGCTAGAGGCTCCTCTATCATTGTATGTTGGACTAAAATTGACAGCAGGGACTAATAGTTCATTTGCGAAGGCCAGTTGAAGAAGTGGAATTATCTCATTCATGCATTCCCCTTTGGTGGTATGAGAAAAATGAGTGATATTATTTTCTTGTGTATCTAGGAGGCCACACGTGATGGTATTATTTCTCTCACACAGTGAGAGATTAAAATCGCCTCCCCAGATAATTATTGGGTTTTTTCCAAGGGTTTTATTTTTATATTCCAAAAGGAGGTCCTGCATTTCCTTTAGGGTCTCCACAATTTTGGATTCCTGTAAGTTATTGTAGAAATTAACAATCCATATGTGTGTTGGTTTATTTAAAGTGACTGAGAGGATCTGATAATTTCCCTGATTTTTTAGGGACGTTATTTCTTTGTCCCTAATTAAATTTGAAATATAGATTGTCAAACCACCTTTTGCTCGCCCTGAGGGCGAGGTAAGTGCCGGGGAAATGTAGGTCTTATGTCCATTTATATGGTTTGGTGATACCGCCCATGTCTCCTGGAAACACAGGGTGTCATAACACCACACAAATGTTAGCCATCCCTCATGATTGATCTTGGAACGGAGACTGGCGATGTTCCAAAACATTATATTAGTCAATGACCTTCTCTTGGTGTTGTCAACAGCGAGGAGAGGTGAATTTGAAGATCTTCCTTGTCTGTCCATACTACTAGCTGAAGGAGTAACCTCAATTAATTCTATAGGATTTGTTATATTAGATTTTAATTGAACCTTCCTCTGTTCGTAGTTTGGTAGAGCAATTTCCTGGACCTGTTCTTCATTGGTCGAGGCGAGATTGTAGGACTGAGTCAGGGGTTTTCCTGGAAGTTGGTGATCTAAAAATAAATCCCTGCCTAGAGTCTGCTGGTCAGTAACTCTTTCATACTCCAAATTGTAAGGTTCTGTCAGCAGAGTTGATTGTCAGTCTACCTCCTCAAGTAGTGACAAAAGTTCAAATCTGTTTTGAGTTAGAATGGATCCATTTGGTTTCAGAATAGGATCGGAGACCGGCCTGTAAAAGAAGCCAAGTGGAACAGACTGAATGGCTGTATGAATTAAGGGGGTTTCCTCCTTGTAAGCCAATAGAGAGCGGACCAATTTCGGGGAGTTAAAGTTAATGATGATACAATCACCCTGAGTAGTTTTTTGTGATGTGCCTACCCAGCCTACTATACGCACCATATGGATTTGGTTTGTGTTCCTGGGATGGAAATGTTTGTATTTTACGAACCAGTCCGCCACTTTATTCCAAGGGATAACCAGGACTCTGTCTACCCTTTGTTTAATGGTGGAACACCTATCAGGGCCAGTACGTAGGGGCAGGATGCAGGCCGCAAGTTTGGAATGTTGGTGTTTGGTTGGGTCGTACTACTAACCAGAAGGGGTTTCGCAATGTTTTGCTCATGATTGCCCATGTTCTCCTTGCTACCAGTTGCCTTTCTTGTGGGATCTTCTTTGGAGGGCAAGTGTTTCACTTGGTAAGGTGCCTTGGAGATAACAGATAGATCCTCTTTTCTCAAATGGTTGGGGTAGTCCCTGGCCGATGCTTCGGTGTTAGTGCCACTGGTGCTCATGTTAGGAGTTTCTAATCGAGCTCTAATTGCATCAACATCCTCTTTCATTAGTGTCAGCTTATTCTCTATACAAGCGAATTTTTCTTCAAGAAGGGAAGATAGGAGGGTAGTCATCTCTACAATTTTTTGTTCTAAGATGTTTTTTATGAGGCCTTTCATTTGCTTATCTAGATTTTGTGAGATTTCTCGAGGTTTCTCGTTGAGAGCGCCTACCTGGTCTACAGAGTTAGATTGAGTTTCTTCTAGTTGTATTACTGTTGTTCTTTTCCCAGCCCTGGTCGTTACTTTTCCCTCTTTAGCCACCTTTCCTCCCTTCTGCTTTGTTCCCACTACGTGGCTTTTCGTTTTATTAGTTTGCCATCGGGTCTGGGGCTTCATACTTCCAGTAGTAATAGAAGGGTCCCTGCCCCGTAGGTCGGGTGATTTTAGTGGGGGATCTGTATCCGAGGGGGAGAATATTAAGGAGGGTGTATTATGCAATTGTGAGGAGCTAATAAAATCCTCATCTGTGGAAGGAAAGGGCTGTGATGGGTCAAGAGAGAATCTACACTCTGCTAAGTGGATTTCTTGATTGATTAGGGATTCAGCTCTTAGCAGGTAAGCATCTAAAGTACCCGTAGTACTCTTACGTTTATCCATCACTGACTAATTCACAGTACACGATTTATCGGGAAAGAACTCGTTAAGTAAAACAAATTATGGGCTAAAATATGGGTGTTAACCCAATTACAATAGAGCACAACAAATGGTAATTGGTTAAAAAGTCTTTACAAGACGCAGAAAATTTGAGAAACCGCTTTTGAGTCCACCTCGGGGTATGTTCTTACCGCGGTTCTTGGGAATTCTGCTGATAAGAGGCTGCCAGGGGTCAGGGCCCTGCCCTGCCTTGGACTGCCCCGGACGGCCACAGACGGCCCACCCTTTGCCTGGGCTTAACCCGGCTAGTCCCGCGACGCGGTAGGTACCTCTCGCTTTTGAGCGCCTCCGGGCGCGAAAGTCTGCTGAAGTGGGCATGTTACCGCCGGGAGACCTGGGAGCTGTAGTCTCCCCCCTCGGCGGCCGCGGGATGGTGTATGCGGCGGCAGGGGAGACTTACAGCGGTACGCCAGCAAAATCAGGTGAGCAGGTTGTTCTCCAGGATATGCCCCCGCAATGTCAAGCCAAGACTTGTGGACAAGACTGCATGCGTGTTGTTTCAGTGAACGATCCCAGCATAAACAGTATGAAAAAGGTCTCTCATGCATGCAATTCACACAGATGTGAGAGGGACACTCCATAAACTGTAAATTGCTCAAAGTCGTCCAAATAACAATACATCAAAGGGAGTAATATTCCACATTATCCAAATAAACTGGGCATTTATTAACAAAAACTAAGAGAACAAGCATTTGCAATGCAAAAGATCTAGCATTTTAAAAACTTTGACCTATTGGTATTGTAAATGACAATGCCTTTCAATATTGCAGGTTGTTTGAACAGATAAATAAAAGGCATTGACATTTATAATGCAAAATAGCTCAAAATATCGCAATTGCGAGACCTATTGCATTGCAAATGCTTGTTTAATCCTGGCCGGAAGGTCCAGGAATAAAGTGTATGCACAGCGACACCTCCGAGCTAGTTTTAATCTACAAGGCACTTTCACTTCCGGTGATCCCAGTCACTTTAGACATTATTGTTTCTCTTTTGTGTTGTGTTTGTCTTCCCCTACCCTATTGCTCCACCCCAGGCGTTGGCTGCGCAGGGCTGTTTTGTACCAGCCCTATGATGAAGCATGTCACACAACTGTGTGAGTGAGGGCAGTATTAAGACACACAGCACGTGCCACCACGAAATAGACACTCATCACTCCCTACTCCTTCAGGTGCATTAAACTAGTGAATATCCTTCAAGGTATGGGATTGGTGAACACCCAGTGTGTTAAAGCATTAACGTTTACCATACTCCTTCCACAACTAGCGAAACCCTTCTAAAACCTAACTTTAAAAAAAGAAACAAAAGATATCCATACGTCAAGGCGAACTGTGTATGCAAGTATTAACTTACTTTTGACAAGTGTTCACATGGAACTCATTTTAGTAACAATTATATACTAGCACAATTACTTTCTGTGTTTGAATCAATCAATTATAAGGAGTACGTATGTCTGGATTTTGGTTTATGCAATGATAAGAAGTAGCCAGAACAAATAACTTTCTTTTCACTTGATTCAGTCGAATCAAGTATTTATTTTGTTACAATACAAAACATTTTTTTAATGATATGAAAGGTTCATTTTCCACATATATTTTTAACTTTTTAGTTAAAAATATATGTGGAAATAAACATTTCATATAATTTAAAAAAATGTTCATTTTGTTTTGTAACAAAAGAAATACTTGATTCGGTTATATCAAGTGAAAAGAAAGTAATTTGCTCTGGGTATTTCTTATCATTGCATAGACCAAAATCCAGACATTCGTGCCCCGTATAATTTTCAGTGATTAAATTAAACATAGAAAGTAAATGTGATAATATATAATTGTTACTACAATGAGTTTAATGTGAACAAAAGTTAATTCTAAAACATAACTGGCCTAGGCTTATGTAGTACTCCCTCACCACCACGTGTGACTAGAAACATGCTTGGCTTCTGAGTGTGTCCCGCACCTAACTCGGTCCTTATCTGGAAATGCTTACTTTGGTACCCACCACGTCTAAATTGTGTAATTGCTTGATCATACTGGCTGCACTGTTGAGTTTTGTATTGACTTGAAAACTGAATAAATACATCTTTTAAAAAAATCATAAATATTTACCCAATTTATTATTTCATCTTACATTCAATTAAAACATTTGATTCAATTACATTAATGGATTAACATTTAGCCATTCAAACATTACCCGCACTTTCACCTGGGGAAATAGTAGATGGGCATGATCCTGGTACTGGTAAAAACTAAACTCCTACAGCTTCAAAGATTCTTGACCTGATTAGGTCTCTGGAAGCATCACATCTCAAAGGCAAGTTGGGAGGGTGGCATTGGAGTTACAGGCCTCCAGTCAGTACTGACTTTTTAAACAATTACTTTGACTTCTTGGACTTGTGCTTGAATACCTCCTTTAAATAATTTAAACAAAAGAAAACATATTCACTCAAACAATAAGGGAGACATTAATTGGCGCATAACAATTTCTATGAAGAAAAAAGTGAAAAGAAATACACCGGAGAAAAACTTTGAAATTTATAATATATATATTTTAGGTATTCATATAGTTATACACGTAATTCAAAACATGATATCTGTTGCCCCACTGGATGATAAAAAGCGTTAAAAAAGTGCTTGTGCAATGTGACAAGTGATAAATATTTACAAGTACTACTTTTTATCACCCAACTAAGCAACCGCTGTCATGTTTTCAATTACGCATATAACTACACGAATACCCAATACTTGATGTTTGGGAGAATATGTTTTCTTATTTTAAATGGTTGTCCCGTCAGGACCATTTTGATGTTTATACTAAACTTAACCCAGGTCCTGAGGTCCATTGGGTTACCCCATTGTTTTGGAATGGGTTTAAATACAAGCCTACAAGTCACATCATTCAAAGTGCTGTTGGTCAGAAAACCAGGGCTGAATGAAGATGTCACATGTGACTCTGGTCAGCTTGAAATTAAACATTTAGCAAATGGGGATTAGGGAGAAAAGAATGGCTCCTATGAGTACAGAAAGCAGAGCTAATTTTGGTACTTGGCATGATTTTGACATATCAACTTTTGTTGCAAATTGTGTGCATTGCAGATTATTTATTCAATTTAGAAACTGTATATGTACCCAGAACACAGAAGAAATATATATTATTTTTAAAATAATATAATTAAACTATTCAAAAGCACCTAACCATGCACACACCCGACAATCATGGCACACTCCAGGCCCTTCAAACTTTACCTGGAGCTCCTATCAGATAATTGGAAATTTACACACCCCACCTTCCTGCAATGGCCACACATGTCTCCTGTTTCTGGTTCACATCCTCAGCATACCACCAACACGCAAACAGTTATTCGATCCATGCATGACACACCTGCCTCCATTATCAAGGCTTGCTGTGCATCAACCCAAAGGCATTTACCAATGCAAACTCCACAAGCTGAACAGCAGAAGTGGCTGGCTTTCATATGAACGCACATAACGAGTCCCACTGTGGACTCATCTCCCAGCATGCTCATAGTGCGCGTATACGAGCCTCCATATGGGCGTGTAGTGTCCACCGGTGTACTTCGGTGAGGGGTAGTTCTTCAGGGCTTACAGTGAAGTGCCCTCTACACTTTTGTGGTGCTTGGCTGGATTTGGATCCAAACACCCCCAGTGGATTCTCGTGTGGGTCTCCCAGAAGGGGTGAACCACTTGTCTCTGACAGTTACATTGCACCCTTCTTGATGCATGTCTATTGGCTGCTTCTAGGGCCACTCTGGGTGGCTCGGCTTGGTCTTCTTGTGCCACTGGTCTTAGCACCTAAAATTTCCTGGAATTTAGTGCCTACGAACGGGCAAAACGAGGTTATCCAGGGCTAAAGCTTAACAGGAGTGAAAGGCAGATGTATTATGCAGAGTAGTAATGGTCAACAAGGTAGGAGTGACGAGCAGAAAAGCCACCCTGGTCCTTTTACAGTTAAGGAAGAAGGTCAGATGGTGAGAACCTATTATCATCCAGACATTTGGTGTGTTATAGAAATATTATTAAGATACAGAATATGGTACTAACATATGTTCCACCGCTTCCACCTAATAAGCAGGGCACACCAAGGGCCAGATTAAATAAGCAAAATGTTGTTTAGGCTTATGGAAACATGATAATGGAGATGGTTTGGCTAGGAGGACATGGTCCCAGCAGAAAAAGGTGCAGTGCTTGACCGTGGGCCCCAGAGTTCTCAGAGTAAACTGTATCTTTGTGGCTTTACAAAGTAGATTCTTGGCTCAATGCTTGGGCCACCTGGACTAGCTGAAAGGCACTCAAGCACAAGGCCTGCGACTTTTCAACACAGTATTTTTCTCAGACTCTTTCAGTAGAACTTTAAAGTGTAAAGCCCAGCACTGGCCACCTCTGGGATCTGATATGTGATCTTTCACTCACAAGGACCACCAATGAATACATGGTATGACCTTGTTAAGGTGGATGTAATCTGACCTTATGAGCAGGAGACCCAAAACATGCCTCAAGAGGATTCGTCAGCCCACTGATTCACCAATGCATCAAATGGATTGACTTAGCACTAGGAGTTTATAGCACCATATATAGAGCCCGAATAGAGTTCTGCGGATGGGATACTCTGTGAAGGATATACCATCTGCTGTATTACAAGTGCCATAGGATATAAAGCACATGTAACACTTCAGAAGGGATATCCGTCACCTCTGTGACATAGTCTGCTGAGCTCTACATCAGGCCCACAGACTGTATCTTTGAAGAGGGCACAGTTAGGGATTAAGGTAGAAGTTCAAGAGTGGTGGAGACTCATTGGGGAGTGGGGGATTTGATCTTTTGTTCTTCCAGAACTCATGGACACTGAATGATGTACATAAAGAGGGTTGCATGGCATTCATTCATTTATTCAAAACACTTTATTTCAGTCAAAGACCTTGAAAGCAGTATAAACATGTTACAATATTAATTCATTTAAAACATGTCTTACATGTCTTTTAATGTGGCTGCACAAACGGAGTTAAAGTCTACATGAAATGTGGGCCGCAAGTTTGGATTGCCATTGATTTCAAAGTGTCCTTAGAGATACTAGGGCAGGATGCACATATCTAGCATTTAAATTAATCTTCATAATACTGATGTTAGAAGAGACGATTTGTCTGTCATGATGGAAAACCTGCCTGAGCTAATGTGAAATATTGTCCGAAAGGCCAATGAGCCAATGATCATGAGCCTATTGGGAGGGGGGCCTAAATGCAAAAGAAGGGCTTGAGGTGCACAGATGAGGCACTGTATATGCATTAGTGTGATCTCAAGGTGGCAATCCTTCATTTGCATGGGGCCATGGGTCTGCATCATACTATAGACAGCATTGGGCCTGCAGTGGAAACATCACATTCATCAGGATATGGTGCTGTGATCCTGTCTGCGCCCTGCACATCCATTTAAATGTGCACTACAGCACAGACCAGCGAAGCGTACCCTATGCGTAATATGGGCCCAGAGCCCAAAAAGAGCCCCAGGATCGGAACCATTGGTACAAATTGGGTTGGGGCCACCCGAACATTGTTCAAATTTAGGAAGGAGCTGAAGACATCTCTTTAATAACAACAATGCATCAACAGTCCACAAAGCTGCCTTTTCTCATACTTCTGATTGACTTTATGTCACGATCGTCTTTCACCCTGACAGTACTCGACTGCCTTTTGGCTAATTTCGCCTAAAGAATGTCACATACATACATACAAATTCATACCAACACACCTGATTAAGACGGAAGACTCCTGGGTCTGTATAACAGATGGTGCCCCGGGGGCGCAACGGGCGTTTGTGCCCGCTTTGCGCTCCCCTGGGGCACTGCACTTTGGTATTGTAGAAAGGGGATGCCGAAGCTTGTGCATCCCCTTCTATAATACCGATAGCGCTGGTGCATTTAAAGCGCTAGCACTATCAACAGAGGGTGTTCCCTCATTTGCAGAGGGCATTCCTTTGACTCTGCACCCGCGCCATAGTACAGACAGGGGTGTAGACAAGGAAGCCCTCAGGAGGCGCACTAATAGTGCACCTTTTAAAAGGTGGCGCACTGACAGTGTGCCTCCTGACAGCAGCCCTCTGCAGGGGGTAAAGGGGGTCCCCCCTCAGATATCCCCTTGCAGGCGGGTGCAGTCACTGACTGGACTGCACACGCCTGCAAGGGGATCTTTAAACCCCTTTGAAAGTGCAGGCGTGAAAACACGGAGCAGCAGCTCATTGTTTTCAATGAATGGGCTGCCCTCAGGGCAGCGGGAGTTTGCGGCTGCCCAGGTGGCAGCGCATACACCATAATGGGGCGCATTGTCAATGTTTGCCCCCGGCCGGGCGCAAACAGTGATAATGTGTTATACGGCCCCTGATTTTTAAAGCCAAAAATGGCTTTGTTTTAGCTGCCTTCTGCCTGAAATTGCATTCGCTTCAATGAAAGTCAATGGGGTAAAATAAGGTCCCCGATATCTTCTTCAAAATCTCCCTGTTTTCACTTTCTAAATGTTGACAAGTACGCATGCTCACAAATTAAGCACTGGCCCCTGCACCTGCTCATGATTGCTGCGCACCTGCAAGCACCCAACAGCACGTGAACGTCGGCGTGTGCCCCCAGCTTTGTTTGTGATCCCAGTCGGTTAGCAACTGGCTTACTAATTAACCAGGCGCAGAAACATCCGCGTGCATGGCACGGGGTCAGGAGAGGTCAGAGTGTCTGAAGCGAGGGGGAGTCAACGAATCAAGACGCAGCAATTTATGCGTCTCGGGCTGGTGAAGAAGAAAACCTTTATTACATATTTCCAAGTAATTTGTAAGGACTTGATTTTACAGTCTAATGGATAGATGCATATGAAAACGTAAGCTGCCCTCATTTGAATTAATTTGAAAAAAGAAATACCTCATATTTGTTCTGTTGCTTTCTCTGTTGTACTATAACGCAACCAGAGCGCAAACCTTTGGAAAATGTCCATGTGATTTTTTAATGAGTTTTCCAGAGGAGGCGATGGTACACACGCACCGACTTGTAGCCACCTGTAGGTACTGTGAGGATTACTTTATTCAAAAATAATATGTTAATTAATTGGTCCAAAATGTGTTTTTACTGAACTATATTTTTAATATATTACCTGTAAAGATATATATTTTGGACGATTCTGAAAAGGAACTCCTGGAGCATTATTATAATTCTTCATACCTTAACACACTGTCCAGAAACAGATCCGTTTTCTTACTTGATACGCGGTAGATTAACCCAAAGCAATTTTATGGGATTATTTTCACAATTCAAAACAGTGACATGCTGTTCCCACTGCGATCGCAACTCAGAACAGAGAAGGCCTTCAACTCTGTGGAGGAGCCTTTTCTGTTCCACGTCCTCCATAAAACAGGGGTCTGTTTCTCTCCTTAGCATAACTGCTGCACCCAGCACCAGTGGCTAGAATCTTTATTATTAATGGCACTCTGCCCCCGCAATTAAAACCAGCAGGTGTACCAGACAGGAATGTAATCTTTCTCCCCCTTCTCTTTTTCATATCCATCAAAGCCATAGTAAGCTTGTTCTGTGAAAAATATGCATACACCGATATCTATATATTCTCACACTGACATACCTGAAGCCAGGGCCGGACAGCCATAGTGGACACGGTGGGCCGCCAGTGTGGGGGCCAGTTTTGTTACAGGGGCCGGTTTTGTTACAGGGGAAGGTTTTGCAGTATTGGCACCCTGTAACAAAGACAGCTGCAGTGTTTTCCACGCGACATAATGCCGAAGATGGAAGAAAGGCGATTGAACACTAAAGGGTGCAACTGACAATAGCCGGAATACTGAAGGTGTCTGGAATACCAGTCTGCCACTATGTTTACATTTCCTGGCAGATAAACAGCTCGGACTGAAAGATTGCGTTGTAGACAATAATCCCGAAGATGTTTGGCTAGAACCATGGACTTTGTCCCTCCGAGATGATTGATATATCTAACAGCAGTCAGACTGTACAAGCGAAGAAGAATGGTGCAACTTACGATTTCTCTGGTAAATGCCTGGATGGCATGGGGGGCCTGCAAGCATCTCTAAACTGTTGATATGCAAGAAGGTCTCCATCAGAGACCATACGCCTCCAGTCGAGAACTGCCCACAACATGCGCCCTAACCTGTCTGGCTTGCATTGGATTCTAAAACAAGATCTGGGATGGCAGAGAAAATAGTTCTCCTGTTCCAGGTGTATAGATGGCGAAGCCACCAAAGAAGCTCTTCTTTGGACTCTTGATCTAATAAAATGAGTTCTGAATAGGCAAAGCCTCTGCGAAGAGGCTGAATTTTAATTGTTGAAGAGCTCAATAAAGAAAAGGGCCTGGAAAAATAGCTGCTATTGAAGAAGTTAGAAGGTCTACCAATTGGGCCCAAAACCTGAGGGAAAAGTGAGGAAGAGATAGCGAATGATGGGTTTTCTTTTTTATGAGAGATACCTTGTGTGAAGGAAGTTGAAGGATAGAGCGGGAAGTGTCGATCAGGAAACTGAGGAATTCCAACTGTCGAGTGGGGATCAAGGCCAACTTTTCGATGTTTATCAGAAAACCTAAATGAAAGAGAAGAGTCTGACAAAGGTGTAAGTGAGAAAGAAGAAGATTCTTGTCTTGGGCCATGATGAGAAAATCATTGAGATAAACGATAAGGTGAATTCCTTGAGCTTTGAGAAAGGCTACCAACGGTCTGAGAATCTTGGTGAAGAACAAATGGGCTGAAGACAGGCCAAAGGGAAGCACTCTGTAACGATGAAAAGAATTTCCCCATTGAAACTGGAGATATTTCCTGTGAGAAGAATGAATCGGAACAGTAAGACAAGCGTCCTTAAGGTCAAGTCTGACCAACCAATTGTCTTGAATGAGAAAATCTCAGATGTTGGATGGTTTCCATTTTGAAGTGATGATGCACAACAAAGTTGTTGGAAATTCTTAGATTTAGGACTAATCAAATTGTTTTGTTCATTTTCTGCACGAGAAAATGTTGCTGAGAAACCCAAAGAATCAAAGTAATTTTTTCCTATAACTTGTTTGGAGAGAAGGGACTGAGTTTTGTTGTATATGAGGCTGTTTTGCTCTTGGGAAAAACAGAGAGGATGAGGGAGAAGAAATCGAACCGTGGCTGGTAAAACTCTATGAGGTACCCCTGAACTGACTGAATTACCCAGGGATCTGTGGTGGGAGAAAACCATGAATTGAGGAACAAAGCCAGTCTGTCTACTACAGGAGGAAGGCCAGAGTACTGCTATCTTTTGTTCCAGTAGCCTCTGGCATGATGGGGGTAGAAACCAGCCTTATATCCGGAGTAGAAGTCAGATTGATTGGGTTGGTTGAAGGATCCTCTGTTGGAGGAGTGGCTGGCAAAGCGATTCTGACCTTTGCCAGCCCTGGCGAAATCCAGAGGGGAAAATTCTTCTTTAGAGAAAGCTGAGCTTTGACCATTGTGGCAAAAGTAGAAACTTATTTGCCTAACTCTTTGCTGAAAAAGTTACAGAGTAACAATCCCTTGACTGAAGGACCTTCCTCTTTAAAAGTCAGAGAACCCAGTTTGGGGTCAATCTTCAGTAACAAACTTTTCAGTCTTTCCAGAGAAATATGAGCACTGCCATTGCCCACAATGCATATTGCCGACTGGGCCCAATTGGAGAGAGCATCAGGAACAAAAAGAGTGCCATCCATCTTGGCCTCCTCTGCCTAGTCTAGAATCCTGGTGAGAGGGCTCACCAAATCCAGCATCGTATCCTGGCAGTTAGACCAGGCTCTATCCACTCCCTTTTTAGGATCCTTGTTGAACTTGGTGACGAACAGGAGCATATTGGGATCAGTAATAGGAGTAGCAGTAATATTGTTAGGGAGGGAAGGGTGGGGACACTCAGACTTAATTTATTCCTGGCAGACTTATCCGGGGCATAACCTAAATTAAAAGATACATACTCTGCCACATGGTCAGCAAGGAACCACTCAGTTGAGTTTGGATGGTGAATAAATGAGGGATGGGTTCACAGAGGTTGTCCACTAAATCATGAGACACTGGGTGAGACACACCACAGTCAAGAGGAGACATTTTTCGCCTTTTCTCTGGAGCCCTATAGCTAGTAGGATCCGCAGACCCATTAATATTATCAGTGTCATACAACACCATTATCATCCTCTTCAGTGTCTCTTAATTGGGATATGAGAAGGGGGGAGGCCCAAACTTTGAAAACACTAGGATGGGAGGACCAAATGTCACTGAAATGCCTTTAGAGGACCCAAAGGTTGCTGCACGTTTCCTACTCTTGAAAGAAGAGCCTTCATTGGAGGAAGAAATCTTTTTTGATAAAGAGGCTTCCAGATAGATGTTTTGATACATCCAACATAGAGACTAAAACAGCCTGCTGAACTGAGTATTTAATAAAAGATTTTAAATTATATTTAACACCTTGGCTGCTGTGACTTTTCCCCTCCTGTGCTGAACTTGTTTGATTAGTATTGTTTGATGACGAGCTCAGCTCGTCATAAGCACAGCTCAACCGTGCCTCATGACGAGCTCAGCTCGTCATGAGCATCGAAAGGGTTAAATTGCTGGGAATCTTCCTCCTCAGACTTGGTTAAAATTACACAAAAACTATAATTTCCTAGAATTGCACATGAATTCAGTAAATAAAGGTTTAAATTTAGAGTGGGTTGAAAGAAAGGGGTGTGTATTAAAAGCAGGGAGTTACAGAGGAAAGGTGAATTCAACAAATGCGAGGGGTGAATAAAAATACGAGGACACACCGGGGGGCAGTCTAATATTGGCAGCGCTCAGTGAGGGAAATCACCCGGAGCAAAGAAACAGAAGAACGAGCCGTCAGAAAACGTGGTTAACAATGCGGAGGAATCAGTAGCAGGAACAGCTGAGAACAGCTGACAGGGGATGTCCTGTAACGGAAACGGACGACCGCTATGGGACGCACAGAGCAACAAAACAAAGTGCGCAACCGCGTGTGAGGCCAAACACAGTAAGAATAGACATAAATATATATATATAATTTTAGTGTGTAGAGATTGGTTATTTATTGATTTTAGCTGCACTTTTATTGTGATTTTTATTGGTTCAACTGGGTCCCTGGTTTTACTGTTTTTTTTCGGGTAGTAGTGCAGTACTAAAATTATTGATGACCACCATGGTTGCACACTATTTAAATATATTTAATTCCACAATGTTAATTTCTCCTGTTTTTGATAATGTTTTTTTCACCGATTACGCTAGCTACACCTATTTGTTTACATATGAATACTTTATGCACTTTATGACATTTTTACAATAAGAAAACAGATTGGCATCCATCAGTCTCATGTCATGAGTGATGTCATATGTGACGTCATCAGCAGTGCATTGCAGGCGCGCTTGTTATAGTGAGTCCAACTAACTATAACGTTGGAATTTCTATGGTTTTATGTCAGTAAAATTTCCAGCTAACTATTACTGGTGTGAAACCTCTGTTTTTTTCAGTGAATTTAATAGGTTTTTTAAATGCTAATTCCTAACTATAACTGGTGTGAAACATATGGTTTTTTTCAGTGAATTTCATTGGTTTTTTAAATGCTAATTCCTAACTATATATAGAGCCTCAAACCTATGAAATTTAATATTTTTTATAATGAATCCTATATTGTATATTTATATAATACTATTTTTTTTTTGCCCTGGTGCGCTCCCGGAGCGCCCCCCGGTGAGCGCACCGGAAAGCGCAGTTTTCCGGCGCGCCCCGGGGAACGCACTAGTTAGCGTCCCGTTAGCGCTATTGCCGCGAACGAAAACATCATTGTGACGTATCGCGTCCGCGTGATACGCACGGCGCAAGCGCACCCGGAAGCACTCGAGCGAATACGATCGCGCAATGTAAATATCCGACGCGCTTACGCGGCGCGACCCGGGGCGCGTCGCGTAAGCGCGTCGGGTCATGTGACCTGAAAATAACACTTTTTATTGGTGCGGAACAGTTTTGGTTTCCAAATGATGAAAGCTCGGGTCATGTGACCTGAAAATAACACTTTTCATTGGTTCAGGACAGTTTTTTTTTCCAAATGATGACAGACCCCACCTTTTTTCCTTATTCTGACTTTGTCCTTTGACTGAGGAAGACCTGTTTGGAGATCTTGGAGTAATATTTTGTACTTTAAAATGGCTACAGTAGCAGCAGCAGCTGGAGCATCTGCACCAGCACATTGTATGGGAGTTTTTTCCATCCCAGAGGGCAAGAAGAAAGTAAATGCGCCAAAGGTGACTTGCCAAATCTGTGGCATGGAACTTTCAAGGGGGAACCCTAATAAAAAATATTCATTTGGTAATAACACCATGATTAGACACATGCAGCGCAAGCATCCCAACAACTATGCTGCCGCAGAGGGGAGAGAACTGGCCAGTAACCCTCCCCAATCTTCACCAAGCACCTCCAAAAGAAAGCAACCCACTCCATCGGGACCAGAGGCAAGGTGTATGATCCCTTCTATACAACCACGGTTTGGTGAATTTAGGATCACATGTATTTTTTGTGGTAAGACCATCACCTATGGTGAGCAGAGCATAAAGCTCATCCTCCTTGCTGGTGACAACCACAATTGCCCCAAAAACCTTAATTTTTTCCTGATTTTTTTTTGCTCCAGTTGAGCCGTTTACAATTCCCTGTTTTTTGTTTCTCCCCATAAAAATATCAAAAAAAATATAAAATAGTTCATAAAAGCCAAAAAAAGTACAAAATGTTCAATAAAACATTAAAAAAATATAAAACAGCAAAAAGAAGAAAAAAAACAGTTCATTTTAGAACTACCTCCAATTTATAAAAAAAGGCTACATTTTTTGAAAACTCTGTCATTCTCTTTTCCTCATGGAACGCTCCCTGGTGCGCTCCCCGGTGCACGTACCGGGTGGTCCCCCCGCGCAAATCAAATTTTTTTTTTTAATGGCCCTGCGGGGCCCTTTTATAGCCCCCACATCAAACCCCACATCAAACCTAGGGGGTCAGGGGGGTCTACTCTGCCCCATTATGGTCAATTCCCCCTTTGTTTTTGCCACCTCTTGTGTCTCGATCCTACCGAGAAACAAGATGGCGGCCGCTCCGGACTGTTTGGAATGTTTACAGACGCCCGAGCGCCAATCAGCTTTCCGCGCGCAAGTCGCGTAGCGCGCCCGGTGCGCGTACCGGGGCGCGGCCATAGATATATATATTTTTTTTAACCTAAATTACTCAAAATCCACTGGAGCACATATCTTGACACATAGCAAAGGCACATCAGGCTACCAGTCCCTACAATTTTGCCAAGTTTGGTGGAAATCCATTCAGCCGTTCGGGCTAAAAGTGAGGTCGACCGCCCTATGGAAATTAACATGGGGAAAACACGTTTTGGGACCCCCCTTTTTTCTCGGCCCGCTTGACAAATCCCTCCCAGTAGGTTATATATATATATATATATATCAAACACACACTTTACCCCACGGAGAGAGGCCACTACACGATAATAGTAGTCTGGTAGTAGATAAAGTTATTCCTCAAGTGAGTCCGTTTCCAGCGGGTCCAGGCAGGCACCAAGGGGTGTTTGCTTAAAGGATACACGGCGTTTTTCAGCGCGATGCACGCAATTGCAGCTACAAAGCAGATGCAGGTGATTCAAACTTTGTCTCATAGTACCACTTGGAATATGATTTGTGCAATGGGGAAATAAATTGAAACGGACTCACTTGAGGAATAACTTTATCTACTACCAGATCCAGAAGGCCATGTGTTTGGCCACGCCTATTGAGGCAGGACTGTGAATGCTCAAATGCTGATTTCGCCACTGCAGTTTCTTGTTTGCCACTGAAGAAAGGACACTTTGGTTCTGAAACGCGTCTGGCTTAAAGAACTTTTGCTGTGGGCCTGTTTTGAAATCCCTGATGGCAAGCTGCAATTAAATATGTTTGCACTATTATCGTGTAGTGGCCTCTCTCCGTGGGGTAAAATGTGTGTTTGATTAAATTAGCAGCTACGTCCAGCTGCTGTTGAGAGAGGCTCACCGCGCCCCAGCGGGTCCAGGCAGGCACCAAGGGGTGTTTGCTTAAAGGATACACAGCGTTTTTCAGCGCGATGCACGCAATTGCAGTTACAAAGCAGATGCAGGTGATTCAAACTTTGTCTCATAGTACCACTTGGAATATGATTTGTGCAATGGGGAAATAAATTGAAACGGACTCACTTGAGGAATAACTTTATCTACTACCAGATCCAGAAGGCCATGTGTTTGGCCACGCCTATTGAGGCAGGACTGTGAATGCTCAAATGCTGATTTCGCCACTGCAGTTTCTTGTTTGCCACTGAAGAAAGGACACTTTGGTTCTGAAACGCGTCTGGCTTAAAGAACTTTTGCTGTGGGCCTGTTTTGAAATCCCTGATGGCAAGCTGCAATTAAATATGTTTGCACTATTATCGTGTAGTGGCCTCTCGCCGTGGGGTAAAGTGTGTGTTTGATATATATATATATATATCACGCTTAAAGAACCTCTCCACGTCGGGAAAGGAAACAGCACTCCGGTGGTGACAACAAAACAGCGAGTTGATTTATTTGCAAACAAACGTTTCGGCAGAAGCCTTCGTCAGTGTTACAACCATTTACACATAGTTCCGGTTTAAATAAAGTCATGTGTGCAAGAGTGGACATTAACAAGGGACCAGCCCATCCAATACCAAAATGTGCGCCATCTTGGAATGGGTTCCTAACATAGGAACTAATGCATAATAATACCATGAATTGGTAAACATACATACAAAAATGGGCAAAAGAACAATCAAATGCAATTATAAAGATGATAAAGCCGTGGATCGGCATGTGCCCCTTGAAAAAAGATGCACTTCAAGCAACAAATAGATGTTACTATACTAAAAGCTATGTACATTAGTTTGGCATATTTAATTTAACGACAATTCATTGTTGTCATAATGACATCAATTCAGACAATCAATTGATCGATAATTAGAAAAAGATAACCATCACACCACTGAAGACGGCCAAACGCCCGTCCTGCATGAAACGAAAAAAATGCTATGTACAACAAACATACATGAGGGAAAAATCCTCCTCATAAAAATATCCTCGATTGGATCATAATAATTCATAGCATAGTGTTAATTGATAATGTAATTCATCCAGAAAGCCAAGATCATATGTCATAAAGACTCGGAAAGTAGAAAGTATGAAAGTACGAGACAAATACAAAATGATTATGAATAATTTCCACAAATTGCACAGTCAAATGATGTCCTAAGAAAAGGATCCAAATATACAAGAAAGTAGGTAAGCATGGATAATTCCCTACTCATGGTTTCATACATAATAGATAGCAATGGTAACAGGACATATAACAGATGTTAGATTGTGTTATATACATTACTTTAAGGCGCTTCAAACATTACCATATCATTTTCCAAGATGGACTACCATGTCCTCCCCGCTATTCATGCCATTTGGGTACTTGGTGGACAGGTCAATGATATATCTCGATTCAAGACGTCTTAGCCTTCTTAGTCTGTCCCCACCACGTGGGTTATATGGGACATCATCTAACCCAAAGAAGCGTAATTTATTCCTGTCTTGATTATGATGTTCGGCAAAATGCTGTGCCACTGGGTAGGCAGGGTCTACTCTGTCTATAGCACTGAGGTGTTCCAGCACTCTCAATTTGAGTTGGTTGATGGTGCTTCCAATGTATCTCAAGCCGCATGGGCATATTAAACAATACACGGCATAGGTAGTGCTACAGGTAATACATTTGTGGATCTTATTCGTTCTACCTGTATATATATATATATATATATATATATATATATATATATATATATATATATATATATATATATATATATATATATATATATATAAAGCAATAGAATAGCCACAGACACTAATGTATAAAAACGTATGAGACACAAAATAGAGTACTTGTCTTGACTGCGAGCAGCAAGAAAAGAGGACTTGTTGTTCACAGTCAACATAATTGTTAGGTTACTCGATGTCCTATTGGTGTCTACATTTTGATGTAATTCTGTAGTTATTATCTTTGGTTTTATGGGTAACATAGTTTCTTGCTTGGCTGCTCTATAAATAAAAAGCAAGAAAAGACTGCTTAAAAGGAGCCTCCCATCTTGTAATAAAATTCAACCCCTCTTAATTGCTGACATTTGTGTGTTTTAGGAGTTTTTATGTTTGCAAACACAGTGGGAAAAATCTGAGCTTTTGAGTAGAACTGCTGCAACTACTCTGATGCCCAAGGCTAGGTAAGCTATGTTGTTGTAAATGAATCTCGGACCCTAGTATAAATTTACCGATTCATGCACTTATATAGGTATACTTTATCATTCCCTTATATAGGCACAGAAATCATTACCATATTTGGCCTAAACCATACAGCCCAAATACAGCATGGATACTTCCACTAAGCTCCAAGAATTAACAACGTTTTCTTGGAAAAACCAGCGTTCAGCAGCTCTGGACTTCCCCCTGCTTGAATATTAAGTTCTCCTAGAACTCCCGGCGTTTTCCAAGAAATGAGCCTTTGAGTGACGTTATTAAGTCCAAACATGCGTCAAACTCGGCACCTTCAAAGTATAAATATGTCTTGATTTGCCTAAACAAACACACGGTGGTTTGGAGCAGATCGACTATCTACTTGCCCGACGCCCTGCAGCAGCAAGTGCCGAAAGAAGCCGACCCTCCAGCAGACGCACTGCGAGACTCTGCCATTTCTCCTGCCGAGAAATCCAGCTCCAGTGTTTCCAGGCTACCCTTGCGGGTATCTGGGAAATCAAGTCCCGAGAACGAGATACAAGACCTCCTTCATTTAGAACAAAGGTACGGAGCTGATTAGACCTCTTAGAGAATTATTGGAATTAGATTCCTGGCTGAGAACTCCTAGACTTAAACTTCTCCTCTTATACTCCCTTACTCTTACCAGACTTAGGTTAGGTACACTGGGGTAGGCGTATTCTAGAGGCACCAGTTGAGTATTTTAGTCATCCTTTTATCACTGTATGTATTTTATGTATTTTATACATTTTATGCACTTTATGGCTTAGAAACCATATCATGCTTTTACAGTACTACTTTATAATACTGTTCGTATTATAGGTATTGTGCTTCATAGTAAGCTTTACTATTGTAGCAGTTCATTTTTAATGCTTGAGAAAGAAGACTGTTCAATAAATACCTTTTTATTGAAAACGCCCATCTCTCTATTTCTCTTGCACCTCTGGCGAAACTAAGCATGCACGATTGACTGAGTGAAATAGTTATCTATTGTTTCCTCGACTCTAGAGATTTGATTTCTTATTCTTGGGAAACAAAGTTGTCATGTTTTATGCGGTTGTCAGAAACTAATCCCTTCTTGTTTATTCAAGAAAGTTTCTAGTGACCTCTGAGCTAGCTGGCACTCACAATTAAGTCCAATATAGCTGGTAGAGACCTAGTAGACCTCAGTCCTACGTCTAAACTACAGGATATATTATTCCAATGCGCAGAGCCTATTGGGAATATAGGAACTACACTACATGGCGCCCAACGTTTGGTAAGGCGATAATTTAACGCTAGATACTAGAGTAACTCAGTCGTGCTTTTCACACAGACCCCTCTTTCCCGTAAAAACTCCAATAGACGTCTGGAGTGGGTGAAAGGGCATAATATTCTCCAAAACTTATTAGGGCAAGAATCCCATGTATTAGTTTTTGGTTTAGCCAACGTTGAAGGATACAGTGTTCCAAAATATTGTGCACCTAATCTTTGTTTCCTTGAAACTTGTTCTGCAAACTTTCATTAAACAATGTCGGAAAACGGCGACAACAACGCAACTGGTGGAGCTGCAGTAAATGCGCACCAACCAGGTATAGACGTCACAGGGTTTAATGAAAATAGCCCGGATGCTATAAACATCCCGGCAAATGTAAGGAAAACCATAACTATAAAACTGATAGAAAATGGAGTATCATCGAGAGGTGGTAAAGTTATATTCGTGATAGAGGCACATGAATATTTGCAGACAGAGGTATTCTATTCATGGATTACTTTTCCACAAGCAAATTCTGTAACAGGGGAGTTCCACTACTACAAAGTAGAGGAACCTCCAGCGGAATACGTTCCTTTCGAGGACGCTGAAATTCCACTACCTTACCAAGAGCATCAGCTCTGGTTTAATGACACCCTAAAACATCAAAATCACATTACCAGGCTCGGTCCACTAGGTAGACCAGGAGCTACATGGCCAGTTCTAGCCAGCTATACACCACATCCTGACATTGAAGAAATGTCAGATAGAGAACTTTTAGCTCGGCTAAAACAATTAATAAAAATACATAGACAATTGGTCCAATATGTCATGAGGACTTTAACAGTCCAACCAGCAATAAGATTTCCGCAACACACCCCATACCAGGGGAACACAAACAAAATTACACCACAGACTATACAGTCAGTCAAGCGCCTTGAGACCTTACAGTGATAATGGCGCTATACAAAAACATTTGACATTTGACATGACATTGGCAAGTTACCCACCAAAAAGGAACACATTCCGTTTTGGCTAGCACAAAAAATCACTCAAATAGAGGCAGTATTTCCCGATAGTACACCTCATGAAGAACACAGAATTCTGATAATCTGTTTACCAATGGGGATTGCACCGCATGTGGAGGACTGTGACACTTGGGGTACAGTCTTTGCTTCAATCTACACAAAAACACATGGTGTACCATCCATGGCGGTAATACCAGACGTTCTGAGACAAATTCAAAATGAATATGGCCCAGAACCAGCCTTAAATTTAGGTATGAAATTACTGAAAGATTTCAAACAGGTCTCAGCTATATTATTAGCTAACATTAGAGGTGAAGCAGCATCCGTGGCAATCCGCCAGAAGTTAAAAGAAATAGATATATCAGACCAACCTTATGAGCTTGCCATAATTATTGAAAAATCATATGAAGAATTAGGTAGAGCTAGTTTGGGTGGAAAACCATTAAAGCCCCAACTAACTGAAAATCCTGAAAAAACATTTATTAAGAATAATCTCACTACTCCAAAAAAGAAATGGGAGATTAATAAACAAACTCTTCCTAGAGAAAAATATTCTCAACCCAGAGGAATGTCTCCCCAACAGAGAGACAAGTCTCCCCGAAGGGAGCCCTCTGAAAAAAGATATAATCTTAGGAATAGGGATAATTTGAAAAAACATGATAGATATCAAGATAAAGATACAAGTCCCTCTCGATCTTTTCAGACTTCCTCGCAAAAATCGGAAAGAAGAGGACGGTCAGAACACAAGGAAGAACGCGTCAAGTCCATAGACAAGGAACCCGTTCAGCAAAATAAAAAAGCTCAGTTTTCCAAAAAGAAGGTAGCAAGCATAAAAGTCAGACATGCCGAGGATCTTGAGGACACAACTCAAGAACGGGGAATGGGCTCAGAAAATGCTAGACAGCGCAGCAAAAGTAACCATAGTTCGCAAGATCCTGAAAGATCATCTGGAGACAGTGGACTTGAATGAATGCATTCAGGTTAAAACTGCAGACACCAGGGTTAGTATACCCCATAAGTTATATGAAGTAACACTCCGGATGGAAGGGGACAAAACTAGAAAAATAAGAGCACTCTTTTGGGAGAAATTCTCTAAGGGCTATGACATTCTTTTAGCTGAACAAGACTGGCCACCTGAATTTGTCAGGGAGTGCCCACATGGCGAAGAGATAATTATGCCAGCCTTCTCTAATCACATTCCAATTCATAAAAAATATACATATGCCAGAAAATGGGCGGTAGCCCAAGCTCCAGCATTATATAAAAATCACCCAGAATGGGATGAGGATTCTCCTCACCATAAAATCCAGTTAAAAAACCAGCCCACTGCACAAAGGCAGTACCCAGTTAAGCAAGAAGCTAAAAAACAGAACAGGGAGATTTTAAATCAACTTGAATACCAAGGGGTGATTGAAACATGCACCTCATCTATGAACAATTCTTTGTTTCCTGTATCCAAACCAGACAATTCGTATCGTCTAGTATTGGATTACAGACACTTAAACTCTTGTTGCAAAACATTTGTAGTACAAAACTCACACAGTGCAGCACTGATGAATAACATTGTGCACAAAAAATATTAAACGACACTAGATATTTAAAATGGATTTTTCTGTCAAAATATTGCACCAGAAAGCAGGCATTTGACCGCTTTCTCAATTTTGGGGACACAGCGACAATTTTGTTGTCTCCCCCAAGGATTCAAGAATAGCCCAGGGTTGTTTTCAGCAAGAGTAACGGAGTTACTCCAAACGTACGATGATGAGGCATTATCTTATGTCGATGACATCTATCTTACGGATGACGACTTGGACAAGCACTTGAAAAGAGTGAACACCATAATACTTGGGTTCGCTTCTGAGGGGTATAAATTCAATTTTAAAAAATCAAGAATTGCCCACCTCAATCTCATATTCTTGGGATATGAATTGTCATGTGAAGCCTAGCAGCAAACTTTCAGGAGAAATGTGCGCTGCTCCAACCCCCAAAAACGCTGAAAAACATACAATCAATTCTAGGTTTCCTGAATTTTGGAAGAACTTACTTACATTCTGAATTACGCAGAGAGGGTTAAACCTCTCTACGAATTAATCAAACCTGATTTTAAACCAACACATTGTTCTCAAACACACACAGAAATTTTGCGTTAAGTCCAAACAGACATCTTAGCAAAAGCTAAACTAGACACACGCGAAAACGTGCGTAACCTTGTAATCCGAATCATCCCAGGAAGATGCGGATTTACGTACCTAACCTTTAATGAAGGAGAAACTGTACCAATAGCTTACAAATCACACTTGTACACAGAAGCAGAAATGAAGTTCACTTCTACAGAGAAAATTCCGACAGCGGTTCAAACTGTTGTAGCAAAAGAGAGAGCTCTCGCGCAGGGTAAACACATAATGATCGTTACACCTGTACCTGCCTTAGAGGCAGTGACAAGAGCAAGCATTCCTAATTCAAAAGCTCTACATCCGAGATGGATACAATGGGTTAACTCTCTTGCTGCAACAGATGTTCAATACTTTTTTGACCCTAGTCTAAAGACACAAGAATTTCTCCAATATGAACACGAATGTCCTCTGCCGACCGAAATTCTGCCTCTTGAACATTATGGCTGTATAATATATACAGATGGATCAGCACAGCCCGCAATTGGGGGTAAAAAGCCTATAGTGCTGCGTGCGCGATTGTTAAAGGTCGCTGGCGCGAAGGCAAATTTAGACCTATGGTCACAAAAACCCAATCACTCAGAGACTGTACAGCTCAGCGAGCTGAACTACAGGCTTTCAAGATGGCGCTTGAAAATACTGATTTACAAAAAGGGGGTGGTGATGAACAGAGTGTCTGAGTTAAACAGACCACTCTTACCCAGTCCAAAGATCAGGGCTTGATCCATCACCGTTATTTATCTCACTGCCCCATCCCAGCTCAGAACCTGGCTATATGCAAATCAGTCTGTCCCTGGCCCAGTGCATCATGGGAACAGGGCAGACTAAACTACCAAGCCAATTCTTCACCAGAAAGGAGACAAGCTACCGGGGACCGGTTTCTGGCATTTCAGCCTTCTTCGGCCCGGCTTGCTTGAATCCTGATGGAGCAGTGAGAAAGGGACTCATGTCTGAGTATACCCTGCCACACCTATAGTGGCCAAAAACGATTTAGAAAAGGGGGTGGTGATGAACAGAGTGTCTGAGTTAAACAGACCACTCTTACCCAGTCCAAAGATCAGGGCTTGATCCATCACCGTTATTTATCTCACTGCCCCATCCCAGCTCAGAACCTGGCTATATGCAAATCAGTCTGTCCCTGGCCCAGTGCATCATGGGAACAGGGCAGACTAAACTACCAAGCCAATTCTTCACCAGAAAGGAGACAAGCTACCGGGGACCGGTTTCTGGCATTTCAGCCTTCTTCGGCCCGGCTTGCTTGAATCCTGATGGAGCAGTGAGAAAGGGACTCATGTCTGAGTATAGCCTGCCACACCTATAGTGGCCAAAAACGATTTAGAAAAGGGGGTGGTGATGAACAGAGTGTCTGAGTTAAACAGACCACTCTTACCCAGTCCAAAGATCAGGGCTTGATCCATCACCGTTATTTATCTCACTGCCCCATCCCAGCTCAGAACCTGGCTATATGCAAATCAGTCTGTCCCTGGCCCAGTGCATCATGGGAACAGGGCAGACTAAACTACCAAGCCAATTCTTCACCAGAAAGGAGACAAGCTACCGGGGACCGGTTTCTGGCATTTAAGCCTTCTTCGGCCCGGCTTGCTTGAATCCTGATGGAGCAGTGAGAAAGGGACTCATGTCTGAGTATACCCTGCCACACCTATAGTGGCCAAAAACGATTTAGAAAAGGGGGTGGTGATGAACAGAGTGTCTGAGTTAAACAGACCACTCTTACCCAGTCCAAAGATCAGGGCTTGATCCATCACCGTTATTTATCTCACTGCCCCATCCCAGCTCAGAACCTGGCTATATGCAAATCAGTCTGTCCCTGGCCCAGTGCATCATGGGAACAGGGCAGACTAAACTACCAAGCCAATTCTTCACCAGAAAGGAGACAAGCTACCGGGGACCGGTTTCTGGCATTTCAGCCTTCTTCGGCCCGGCTTGCTTGAATCCTGATGGAGCAGTGAGAAAGGGACTCATGTCTGAGTATACCCTGCCACACCTATAGTGGCCAAAAACGATTTAGAAAAGGGGGTGGTGATGAACAGAGTGTCTGAGTTAAACAGACCACTCTTACCCAGTCCAAAGATCAGGGCTTGATCCATCACCGTTATTTATCTCACTGCCCCATCCCAGCTCAGAACCTGGCTATATGCAAATCAGTCTGTCCCTGGCCCAGTGCATCATGGGAACAGGGCAGACTAAACTACCAAGCCAATTCTTCACCAGAAAGGAGACAAGCTACCGGGGACCGGTTTCTGGCATTTCAGCCTTCTTCGGCCCGACTTGCTTGAATCCTGATGGAGCAGTGAGAAAGGGACTCATGTCTGAGTATACCCTGCCACACCTATAGTGGCCAAAAACGATTTAGAAAAGGGGGTGGTGATGAACAGAGTGTCTGAGTTAAACAGACCCCTCTTACCCAGTCCAAAGATCAGGGCTTGATCCATCACCGTTATTTATCTCACTGCCCCATCCCAGCTCAGAACCTGGCTATATGCAAATCAGTCTGTCCCTGGCCCAGTGCATCATGGGAACAGGGCAGACTAAACTACCAAGCCAATTCTTCACCAGAAAGGAGACAAGCTACCGGGGACCGGTTTCTGGCATTTCAGCCTTCTTCGGCCCGGCTTGCTTGAATCCTGATGGAGCAGTGAGAAAGGGACTCATGTCTGAGTATACCCTGCCACACCTATAGTGGCCAAAAACGATTTAGAAAAGGGGGTGGTGATGAACAGAGTGTCTGAGTTAAACAGACCACTCTTACCCAGTCCAAAGATCAGGGCTTGATCCATCACCGTTATTTATCTCACTGCCCCATCCCAGCTCAGAACCTGGCTATATGCAAATCAGTCTGTCCCTGGCCCAGTGCATCATGGGAACAGGGCAGACTAAACTACCAAGCCAATTCTTCACCAGAAAGGAGACAAGCTACCGGGGACCGGTTTCTGGCATTTCAGCCTTCTTCGGCCCGGCTTGCTTGAATCCTGATGGAGCAGTGAGAAAGGGACTCATGTCTGAGTATACCCTGCCACACCTATAGTGGCCAAAAACGATTTAGAAAAGGGGGTGGTGATGAACAGAGTGTCTGAGTTAAACAGACCACTCTTACCCAGTCCAAAGATCAGGGCTTGATCCATCACCGTTATTTATCTCACTGCCCCATCCCAGCTCAGAACCTGGCTGTATGCAAATCAGTCTGTCCCTGGCCCAGTGCATCATGGGAACAGGGCAGACTAAACTACCAAGCCAATTCTTCACCAGAAAGGAGACAAGCTACCGGGGACCGGTTTCTGGCATTTCAGCCTTCTTCGGCCCGGCTTGCTTGAATCCTGATGGAGCAGTGAGAAAGGGACTCATGTCTGAGTATACCCTGCCACACCTATAGTGGCCAAAAACGATTTAGAAAAGGGGGTGGTGATGAACAGAGTGTCTGAGTTAAACAGACCACTCTTACCCAGTCCAAAGATCAGGGCTTGATCCATCACCGTTATTTATCTCACTGCCCCATCCCAGCTCAGAACCTGGCTATATGCAAATCAGTCTGTCCCTGGCCCAGTGCATCATGGGAACAGGGCAGACTAAACTACCAAGCCAATTCTTCACCAGAAAGGAGACAAGCTACCGGGGACCGGTTTCTGGCATTTCAGCCTTCTTCGGCCCGGCTTGCTTGAATCCTGATGGAGCAGTGAGAAAGGGACTCATGTCTGAGTATACCCTGCCACACCTATAGTGGCCAAAAACGATTTAGAAAAGGGGGTGGTGATGAACAGAGTGTCTGAGTTAAACAGACCACTCTTACCCAGTCCAAAGATCAGGGCTTGATCCATCACCGTTATTTATCTCACTGCCCCATCCCAGCTCAGAACCTGGCTATATGCAAATCAGTCTGTCCCTGGCCCAGTGCATCATGGGAACAGGGCAGACTAAACTGCCAAGCCAATTCTTCACCAGAAAGGAGACAAGCTACCGGGGACCGGTTTCTGGCATTTCAGCCTTCTTCGGCCCGGCTTGCTTGAATCCTGATGGAGCAGTGAGAAAGGGACTCATGTCTGAGTATACCCTGCCACACCTATAGTGGCCAAAAACGATTTAGAAAAGGGGGTGGTGATGAACAGAGTGTCTGAGTTAAACAGACCACTCTTACCCAGTCCAAAGATCAGGGCTTGAAATGCCAGAAACCGGTCCCCGGTAGCTTGTTTCCTTCCCAGTGTAAGAATTGGCTTTTGTAGTTTGGTTTGCCCTGTTCCCATCATGCACTGGGACAGGAACAGACTAATTTGCATACAGCCAGGTTCTGAAACTGGGATGGTGCAGTGAGCTAAAAAACGGTGTTGGATCTAGCCCTGATCTCTTGACTGGGTGAGAGTATTCTGTTTAATTCAGAGACTCTGTCCCTCACCACCCCTTGTTGTAAATATTTTTGTCCACCCTAAGCGTGGAAGGGTATACTCAGATGTGAGTCCCTTGCTCATTGCACCATCAGGATTCAAGCAAGCCGGGCCGAAGACGGCTGAAATGCCAGAAACCGGTCCCCGGTAGCTTGTTTCCTTCCCAGTGTAAGAATTGGCTTTTGTAGTTTGGTTTGCCCTGTTCCCATCATGCACTGGGACAGGAACAGACTAATTTGCATACAGCCAGGTTCTGAAACTGGGATGGTGCAGTGAGCTAAAAAACGGTGTTGGATCTAGCCCTGATCTCTTGACTGGGTGAGAGTATTCTGTTTAATTCAGAGACCCTGTCCCTCACCACCCCTTGTTGTAAATATGCTTGAAAATACTGATCGCGAATTCCCCACACTTATAGTGTGCGATTCGTATTACTGCGTCCAATCTTACAATGAGTATCTGCATAACTGGGTTCAAAACAGATTCAAAGATGCTAAAGATGGCACAATCAAGCATAAGTTGCTTTGGGAACAAGTAGCTCTTTTGCAGAAAGAACTACTAAAGACTCATGTGATACATACACTGAGTCATCAGGGTGATGGTGTTCACGTTGCAGGGAATTCATTGGCTGATGAAGTCGCAAAGGCAGCTGTGCAATCGGCTTCCGTAGCTGCTATCACCAGGACAAAAACAAAAATAGACATCGAAATAATGCAAGCTGTCACTGCTTCAATCAATGACAGTGGTAAGACACTCCCGAAAGAATTTCCAGTAAAATACTCATATATAACTGATGCAAACAATGTTCCTTTTGCTCGAATCCCTGGAGTGGGGGATAGGGCAATACCAAACATGGAACACAGGTTAGGACTAATAATTGCAGCACATGAAGGGCTTGCTTCTGCACACGCAGGTGTTTCCACCACGGTATCATTATTAAAACAGAGATACTGGTGGCCATGCATGAAGAAACAAACTAGAGACTATGTACTGGAATGTGAAATCTGCCAGAAAATGAAAGTCTCTTCAGTGAAACGTCCTGCACAAACGCCCCTTTTGATTTCAGATAAACCACTAGCGTGTGTTTATCTGGACCACTGTGGTCCCTTAACACAGGATGGCAACTATAAATATATCATGGTCGCAGTGGATTCCTGCGCAAGATTTATTTGGTTATGGCCCCAGCGCTCGACTGACGCCAGAACTGTTATAAAGGATTTGCGAGTCTTTATCTGCACATACGCAATAGGCACGCTACATTCTGACCAGGGTCCTGCGTTTAGCTCAATCTGGCAAGATTGCATCTTACCTGTTCTACGATGCCTGCTTTGCGGAGAAGGATGCGTGTTAGACATTTGTCTTACACTTCCATCGGTCCTGCCATCGGATGTCGACGCCTTGCTAGGTCCTGTAACGGCTCATGCATTGTGTTGCTCCCAACAGCTACAGATCCTGATGACGGCATTCATTGAGATCTCACCGGTAAGTCTAACTGAGGGTGAGGTACGAGAAACATCAGACACACAGGGACCATCTAATATGACCATTGCTAATGCGGCAGCAAGCGCTGACGGCAATGCTTCTCATCTATGCACATTTGATCTGCTGGATCAAGTGCTTCCACTTTCACCTACTGTGGTAGACGATTTCTTTGCCAGCCTAGACGACTTGATATTTTCTCCTGACACCAAGAATAACTTTTGAGTCATGCACAAAGTGTTCTCTGAACTCTGAAATTCGGCCTTCATTTTTTCAAAACAATGACTTCTAACATCTTGTAGTTTTTCTCTCTTTCCGAAACATTGAACTTTTGGCACATACTAATCTGCTTTAAGTAGAACTATTCCTAGAGAAAAAGTCATTTTTGAAGATTGACTAAAAGAATTATTTAGGCCTCATCCCTATTAATATATTATGTTGCTAATAACGGTTACCAACGCCCAAAATTGCCCTCGTACTCTTTTCTCTGTCGTGAAAAAATTAACAGGAGCGGACTTGGTACCGGCTCCCCCTGCCCTAGACGAGGCTCAATGCAATTCAATTGCAGAATTTTTTATAGCAAAAGTGGAACGTATCTACGACTCATTGAGTCCCTCTACATCTGATAATGCGTTGCTCCTAGTGCCAGCATTGACCCAAGATTATCTGCCTTCCCCGACGGCTAAACTCACAAATTGGTCACCCTTCGACGATGCTTCCTTTCTTTCCTGCCTGAATAGCATCAAATCTGGCTCCCCACGTGATCCGGTACCGGCCAAAATTTTAAAACAACTTGATCTTGGTCCACGCCGCGTGATAAAGCAACTTCTCAATTCCTCACTATCTGAGTCACATGTCCCACAGGAGTGGAAGCATGCTATGATTGTTCCTTTACTGAAAAAGGCTGGAGTTGATGTTGCCAACTTGTCGAACTTCAGGCCAATTTCACTACTTTCCGTTCTTTCAAAGATCCTGGAAAGGCATATTAATACACAATTAACCCATCTTGTTGAGAGCTCGGGATTTTTACATCCATCTCAGTCAGGCTTCAGAGCACATCACTCGACCGAAACCACACTTCTTGGAGTTACCGAGAGTCTGCGACACAGTGTCGATCGCGGAGAGACATCCACTCTCATTCTTCTTGATCGGAGCGCGGCGTTCGACACTGTGCCTCATTCCATCCTCCTTGCGACTCTTCAGTCCCTGGGAGTGGAGGGCGCTCCTCTAGCCTGGATAGCCTCTTTTCTAAGTGGTCGGACTTTTCAGGTCTTCTCTGCCTCCTCTATAATTTGTACATCGTCGTTCCCCAGGGGTCTATACTTAGTCCTTTACTATTCACTATTTATGTGAGACCCCTGGCCACTATTGTGGAGGAAGCCGGTCTCACTTTATACTCCTACGCCGACGATACACAAATTATTTTCTCTCTCTCTAACAAGGAGTGCAACAAAACCTCTGCTTTGAAAGTAGGTCTGACTCGAGTCTCCGACTGGATGAAGAGCAATTTTTTAAAATTAAACGGTGACAAAACCGAGGTTGTGATATTGGGCAAGGGTAAGGATCTTTGGGGCCACCACCATTGGTATGGGATCTACCCCTCAGCCCGCCACTGTAGTACGCATTCTCGGGTTCCTCATTGATGATAAACTCACAATGAGACAGCAGGCTGTGAAGGTGGCCTCCATTTGTTTTGCCACTTTGAGATGGCTCCAAAAAATCCTGTGGATGTTGCCCCCTTCCACACAAAGAATCATAGTCCAGGCGTTGGTTGTTTCACGCCTGGACTATGGCAACGTCCTTTACCTTGGAGCCGACCTGACAACCATAAAAAAACTTCAGGTTGTTCAGAATGCGGCTGCCCGGCTCCTCCGCAATGTTCCTAGGAGAACATCCGCCTCTCCTGCACTTTGTGACCTTCACTGGCTCAAAATCCCGAGCCGAATTAAATTCAAAGCCCTTTGTCACGTTTTCAAAATCAAACAAGGCTCAGCCCCCAAACATCTTCAGGGCCTCATCCAGGCCTATAAGCCAAGCCGAACTCTGCGATCCTCAGGGAATGGTGATTTTTCCGTCCCCAGATTTAGGCTAGCAAAAATGGGAGGCCGCTCTTTCGCCCATCTGGGTCCAAAATTTTGGAATGTTCTTCCTGTGACCCTGAAGACGGAAACCAATCTTTTTCGTTTCCGCAAGGGACTTAAAACTTGGCTTTTTCAGCAGTGATTAGAAGCTTCTTATCAGTAAAATCAGCATGTTAGCTCTTCTTCTTTAGTCTGTCCCTGAGCGCCGGGAAACCCACTGCGGGTAGCTGTGCGCTTTATAAGTTTAAATAAATAAAATAAATTAATAGAAAGATTGCTATGACATGTTATGTTATGAAATGATTAACTTATTCTTCGGTATTTAAGAGACATTTTCATAAATGTAATCTCATGATTCTTTTCAAATTGCATAAATTAGACTAAAAGACTGTATGCTTACATTTTTTTCCCATAAGTATATTGTGTACTGTAGAAAAAAAAAGAAAAAAAAAGAAATTCTCTACTTACCCAGTTCAAAAGCATTCTTTGTTTGGGGTGGGATTGTAAACACTAGCTTTAGATATGTTCAGTGCTTGCTAGACTAGCTTTATTGAACGTAATATCCGTGGAGTGGGTGTTGTAAATAAATCTCGGACCCTAGTATAAATTTCCCGATTCATGCCCTTATATAGGTATACTTTATCATTCCCTTATATAGGCATAGAAATCATTACCATATTTGGCCTAAACCATACAGCCCAAATAGGGCATGGATACTTCCACTAAGCTCCAAGAATTAACAACGTTTTCTTGGAAAAACCCGCCTTCAGCAGCTCGGGACTTCCCCCTGCTTGAATATTAAGTTCTCCTAGAACTCCCGGCGTTTTCCAAGAAATGAGCCTTTGAGTGACGTTATTAAGTCCAAACATGCGTCAAACTCGGCACCTTCAAAGTATAAATATGCCTTGATTTGCCTAAACAAACACACAGTGGTTAGGAGCAGATCGACTATCTACTTGCCCGACGCCCTGCAGCAGCAAGTGCCGAAGGAAGCCGACCCTCCAGCAGACGCACTGCAAGACTCTGTCATTTCTCCTGCCGAGAAATCCAGCTCCAGTGTTTCCAGGCTACCCTTGCGAGTATCTGGGAAATCGAGTCCCGAGAACGAGATACAAGACCTCCTTCATTCTAGAACAAAGGTACGGAGCTGATTAGACCTCTTAGAGAATTATTGGATTCATATTCCTGGCAGAGAACTCCTAGACTTAAACTCCTCCTCTTATACTCCCTCCCTCTTACCGGACTTAGGTTAGGTACACCGGGGTAGGCGTATTCTAGAAGCACCAGTTGAGTATTTTAGTCATCCTTTTATCACTGTATGTATGTTATGTATTTTATACATTTTATGCACTTTATGGCTTAGAGACCATATCATGATTTACAGTACTACTTTATAATACTGTTCGTATTATATGCATTGTACTTCATAGTAAGCTTTACTATTGTAGCAGTTCATTTTCAATGCTTGAGAAAGAAGACTGTTCAATAAATACCTTTTTATTGAAAACGCCCGTCTCTCTATTTCTCTTGCACCTCTGGTGAAACTAAGCATGCACGATTGACTGAGTGAAATAGTTATCTATTGTTTCCTCGACTCTAGAGATTTGATTTCTTATTCTTGGGAAACAAAGTTGTCATGTTTTATGCGGTTGTCAGAAACTAATCCCTTCTTGTTTATTCGAGAAAGTTTCTAGTGACCTCTGAGCTAGCTGGCACTCACAATTAAGTCTAATATAGCCAATAGAGACCTAGTATACCTCAGTCCTACGTCTAAACTAAAGGATATATTATTCCAATGCGCAGAGCCTATTGGGAATATAGGAACTACACTACAATGTCAGACCTTGTTTGGTAAGCCACTGGGTTGACAGAGGCTAGTGGGCCACACCTGTCACGGTGGAGGTTGTTTGTCACTGGTGTCCCTTCACCTATGGCTCTGCAACCTCGTCCAAATACACACTTTCCACACTTGACTCTCAGGATAGCAAGGGCAACCAGCCAAAGGCTTCGAAAGGGAGTCTGTG
Source organism: Lissotriton vulgaris (assembly GCF_964263255.1). Classification (NCBI taxonomy): domain Eukaryota; kingdom Metazoa; phylum Chordata; class Amphibia; order Caudata; family Salamandridae; genus Lissotriton; species Lissotriton vulgaris. The sequence continues at coordinate 270,722,446 of NC_141698.1, read as the reverse complement.
TGGAGAGGTAAGAGCTCAGATCCCAACAGTCAACCAACAGACACAATGACCTATTATTCAGCTTAGCTCTCATCTAATGAGTTAAAAGAGAGTAGCTTAATCACACAGTATAACGCAATACAAAACAGTGCTATTGGGAAAATCAGAGACAGGATCGTAATTATGTTTTTGAACGTCATCAAGGCACTACACCTTTCAATACCCTGACAACGCTAACAGAGTGTCTATAATCCCTGTTGCTCAACACGGACAAGTCACGGATTAGAACCAGGTGCCATTCACTCAAAATGTAGAAGCGACAACTCTTCCGTCGCTTTCACCACTTCAAGCTTATCCAGTGTAAGTATCAAGTTACTACAGCAGAACTCTGCTTCCTCAGTCTCCGGTGCCATGTACACTCTTTAGAGCCCATGGTTACCTGCTTTCTAATGTTTCAGTACAAGTGGCGTTGCTTGGAAGTGGACAACTGGAAGCGATCATCAAGGCAGCTCACATTGCAGTGCTCATCTTCAGCAGTTGTGACCTCCATGAGTGGCTGCAGACAGGGTACTTCAATGACAGATGAGGGCCGAGGCAGATTGTGGGCAGGTGAATTTCTTCGGCAGTAGAGGCCTCCAGTCCAATCAGGACATCTACCTCAGCAGTGATGATGGATTCAAACTCCACTGCAACAGCACCAATTTCTCTGTCATACGGCAGAGTGACGATCGCACGCAATGCTTAGAAATTTCCAACATTTTACCCCCGTTCATGAAAAACTGGGGAACCCCTCCACACATGGATTGCTCCTGGCTTTGCACCCTCATATTCGCTTGCTTTGTCTGTTTCCCACCCCAGGAACACACTGGATGTTTCCTCCTAGATAGTCTCTCCTCTTCAGGGCCAAGTATAGTCTACCCCTCTCTCAGCATGCTGGAAGGTGTCCAGGCTTCAAGGCTCTAGGAAGATTCTCAGTTGTTCCTCCAACAGAAATTGCAGACTTCAGGTGATATCCCTCACTTCAGAGATACAGATAAAAACTGGTACCAAGGAAAACCCCTGGTACTCTTCGGGACCCCGAAGCTTAAGCAAGAGTGCAAAGTACTGGAAAGGAAGTGGAGAAAAGATTTCTCATCTAGCAATAAAGCTAAATATAGAGAAGCTATTAAACATTATAAATTAGAAATAAAATCTGCACAAAGTTGTTATTATCAAGAGAAAATAGCATCAGCGGTGAACTCTCCACGCAAAAGTTTATCGATTGCTAAATCACTTCTGACCCCTTCTGTTCTCTCACTGATCATAGATAATCCTCAATCTCGGTGTAATCAGCTAGCGCAATTTTTTTCAGCGAAGATACAAACTATCTATAAATCTTTCCCTATGGAAAGAAACATGCAGCTGGTACATCAAACTGATTCAACGAAGGAACAAGTTTCACTAAAGGAATTTCCCCTATTGAATCAGAATTCTTTAGGTGAAATCCTAACCCATCTCAAATCTGGTTCACCCTTTGACCCTGCCCCGCCTACTATTATTTTTAAGATCAGTAAGACCATTTCTTCAGTTTTAGTTCACATGATTAATGCCTCCTTCCTCCTGGGAACTGTGCCCCCCCTTGTGGAAGAAGGCAATGGTCAGGGCTCTGCTGAAGAAGCCCAAAGAGCCGGGACGCCCCTTAGCTGGGGCAGCTGTGCGCTATACAAGTTATGATAACATAACATAACATAACTTGGATCTGGAAGATTGGGCGAACTATCGACCTATATCCTTGCTTCCTGGCATAAGTAAAATCGCCGAGAAGCATGTAAACTCTGCCCTGTCGAGCTTTTTGGAAAATAATGACCTGCTCCACTCTTCACAAACAGGTTTTAGATCACAGCAGGGCACTGAGACTGCCCTCCTGTCGGCAGTGGAGGAAACCAGGAAGATTCTTGACAACGGAGGCTGCGCTGTAATTATTTTATTAGATCTCAGTGCAGCCTTCGATACAGTCAACCACCTGATCAGTAGACTTCGAGATGTTGGGATTAAAGGAATGGCACTGAAATGGCTGCAGTCTTTTTTAGAAGACAGAATTTTTTTCGGTTTTTGAGGAAGACTGTTCAACCTCTACCTGAGTTCTCTGGCACATATAGTCACCCCATTTGGGTGCAGATTGTCACCTATGCAGATGATACTCGGGTAGTTGTCTCACTGAACAAAAATGATAACCCAGGAGGGACCTTCACGTCCTGTCTAGAAAAAGTGGCTAGCTGGATGGATACTTCTGATTTAAAGCTCAATGGAGTTAAAACAGAAATTCTTGGCAAGGTGGCCCCTCTTAATATAGACTCCTGGTGGCCTAATAGTCTAGGACCCCCCCCCCCTCTGAAAAAGTCCATAAAAAGTTTAGGAGTCGTATTGGATGTCAATCAAGATTGCAAGGAACATGCGGGGAAAGTGTCAGGCACCTGCTAAGGTCTTCTGCGGATGATCAGGAAAATTCTCCCCATTCTACCTTTCTTGGCCAGAAGGCTGCTAGTATAAGCATTAATCCTGTCGAGGCTGGACTATGTGAATGCTATTTATCTTGGAGCTCCACTGTCCACCACTAAAATATTACAGACTGTTCAAAACTGTGCAGCCCAGCTTCTTCTAAATGTTCCTAATCACTTTTCCGCCAAACCTGCTTTAGCTTCATTACACTGGCTTCCAATCCAAGAAAGGATACAATTTAAGGCTATGTGCATCGCACATAAATCACTGGCAGGAAAAGGATCTCTGTTGACTCAGGCTATGATTCTTCCCAACCAGCCTAAAAGAGTCCTAAGATCAGAGGGTAAACACCTTTTAACAGTCCCAAAAGTTAAACCAACAAGAAATGGAGGCTGTATGTTTTCATATAGTGCTGCCAAGCTGTGGTATCATGTTCCCCTTCACATCCGCTCCCAATCTAATCATCATCATTTTCGTAAACAGCTAAAAACTTTTCTCTTCCCCTGATATGTTATGAATCTGACTTCGTGTTTCCTTAGCGCTGAGATGCCTTCAGGTAACCAGGCGCTTTATAAGTGCTTCCTGATACTGGCTATCATGTAGACACTAGTCCTGGTCACACAAAAGTCATTTCAATAATCTACAAAGGGCTCCATTCTTTGGTCATAAAGAACTTTGAGATGGTATAATTGTGTGGTTTGGATCCCACTTTTACACAGATGTTCTAGACAGTGGATGTGGATCCAATGTCTAAGATTTCAGAACTGGTTTGGGTTAGTTTTCATATAAATGTCAAATTCTGGCTGTTCCTCTGAGACTACCTTTGTTCAAAGCGATGACACTCACAGCAACTAGCAACGCTACTGGCTTCATGCAAGGTTATCTAAATCAAGGACACTATGAAATTCAAAATCTCTGTGCCTGGGTATCATCAGCCTTTCTGAGGTAGTAATCAGGGACAGACAAAAGAACAGGTCCTGCCTAGACAACCCCCCAACCATGAGCAACAGAATCTGCTATCCCACCCCTGACATCGACCATCCACTAAATGGCACTGGTAAGGAAGTACTAATCAGCAGCTCTTTGCCAACAAGGTCCTCATTGAATTTTATGAGTAGCCCTGTCCCCAACCTCCTTCACTTTAGTGTCAGAGTTTGCACCTTTCAGCCACAGGAATCCAGTCAACGCACTTCCACAGTCTGGGGACGCAACATCCACCCTCCATCTTGTGCCATGCTAAATCAGTGGCCATCCACAATGGACCCCACTGGTTCCTGTATGTAGACTTTCACCCTACACACAGTCCTACTACCCTACATGTACCACACAGTCATTGCATTTACATGCACACAAAATGCCGAAAGAATGCCAGTGCAAGAATTTAGGGTTGATGTAACAGCAGAACTTTACACGAGAGGGGTCAGTACACTACATTGTCACTGACACACAGATAAGGGTCTGGTCATACAAGTGATTCACACAAACTCAGCACAACCCCACCACCCTTTTATGTGACTTGCCGTGGACACAGGAAGTAGTCCCATGCCCACGATGAAGGCACGCTCAGTGCACCACTCTAGATCACAGAAGAGGTTCTGGACCTTGCACTCCCAGGGACAGACCTGCACGCATGCTAGAATTAAACCAAGGCCAACAAAAAGTTGGACTACCAGTTTTATATGCAGTAGGGCACGAAGGGTAGGCTTACACATAATTTACAATGCAAGGGATATTCCCATTCCAACAAGCAGTATATTATGTGAGCCCTTGCAACGATACAATATGTTTTGGTGACCCGTTTTTATAACTCCACAGCTGTTTCCATTGATAACAATGTGAGAGCTATGACAAGTTTGGGATTGAAATTCATGAACCAGCTCCTTGTTAATGTTTGGCTTTATCCCACATGAAAAAGTGACTGTTAAAAGAATATTTAATATTTGAGAATTTCAAATTGTTTTATACCCAGTCAATTCTTTACTTGAGTGAGCTCGATCATTAATAAATAATTGGGTCGGGTGGAATCATAGAGTATTGTTGAGACCCTTATTGCCCCATCTGAGAGAGAGAGTCTGTGCCTAACCCTGTACTGCACCAATAATACTACACCAGGTAAGGACTGGTGAAATTGGGGCTACTAAATGAAAACAGCTACTTGCAGAACTGTGGTCTGGTAGGAACTATTATACATACCTAGCGTGTTTTTCCCTGTATTGAAGTACTGTGGAACCAGATGAAGCCGAGTATATTTGGAGTGTTGGGTCCGCCCCGTCGATGTGCCCATTAGACTAGCCTTGTTAGGAATATGGGGAGAACTTATAATGAGATCTTTATTAATACTGCGTTAATAACCAAGAGAGATATATTGGGTCTCAAAAGGGCATTAAGAGAGTCTGACATATGCTGATTGGTTTGAGAACATGGACTGGTGCATGATGGCTGACAAAGTTCTATGTAAAATACAGATTTACCCCAAATGTTTGAAAGAAATTTGGGAACTATGGACAGAATATCCTGTACTCTGAAAAGCAGAAGGCAAACATGGTAGATTGACAAAGGGGACTAGGTGAACAGTGAGTAGGAGACATAGCACATGGCCCATCGAGACAGCTCTTTAAAGGCCAATGAGATGGCCCATGGGTTTCGGACCGCATCAGTGGGGCAACCAGATGCAAGGACAAACTCACTTGAGGACGGATAGGAGGATCGCTGATCTTGAGCCAATGTAAATATGTGATTTTATTGTTGAAAACATTTATTTTGTTTTCTTTAGTTTATTACACGTTATTAAAAAATAGATACTGAGAATGATCAATATTGTCTGAGTCAGAGAGTACGAGTCACCTTAACAGTCACCTGGTCTATGCAGTGAGTTGTGCTTCAGCAGTTAGAAGCGTGCATATATCACACCGCTAACAATGTTATGTAGCATCAGGTGAATTAAACTAGTACGTAAAGTTTGAGCAAGTCATGGGTCACTGTCATGGGTGATTCAATGAGATAAGAAACATCAGTAAAATGTGTGTGAAATGCATGTACACCAAAGTTGGTTGCCATAGTGTTAGTATGGTCATCATGAAATAAATATTATCCTATTTTTGCATTACTCTCATCGGTATTTTGCTCCCCATGCCACCTAAGTTTGGACCAAGCCAAACGCAAATCAGTCTTGACCCTGCTCCAGTGGGAACATTCCATCCATAATTGCCAGGCCAGGTCCTCCTTGAACTGGAACCCAAGCAACCCAGGACCAGTTTCACCCTAGTTAGGGCTCAACAGCCAGGTAGATGGAAAGAGGTAGAAAAAAGAAGCAGCTGTCAAGAAGATGGATGCATGAGAGGAGAGAGGCCATTTAGAGAAGACTGAGGTAAGAATTGAGCCCGGCCACCTGGATGGTGACAGCAGAACATGAGAATGAGGAGATTTGAATGAGTACATGGGGAACTGAAGACAGGTTACCGGAAAGTGAGGTGCGTGATGTTGAGTAGGAGAAAAGGAGTCCTACATTTGATTCATTTTGTAAGTCCATGGTAGGAGTCCTGAGACAAATTCTTGGATAGGAAAGGCCTGATGGGGTCAATGGTGGCAGATAAGGTCTTACACACAGAGGAGAGGAAGGAAGAAGGGACATTGCCTTGGGTAATCTCAGGGCAGAAACCAACGGATCATGGAGGAGCTAGTGAGAGAAACCATGAAGGGATGAGGTAGCAAATATGCCAGAGAAGGAAAAGGATAACTAAGATAAGCAGAATGGAGGACAAAGGGAGTGACCACTTTAGCTGCAGTGAAGATGCTCCATGTACGCATAGCTACACCACTAGGTATCTTCTCATGATGAGTAATAAAATGATTATTTGAGGTAGCATATATGTTTATTCATGCTTCAACGTAGAGAAACAAGTTTGAAGGCAGCATTAAGAGTGAAAGGAAGGGAGCTGGCGCAGAAGGCCTACCAATTATGAAACATGGGCGTCGCCATTTACACCAGTATTTTTCATGAGAAACACCTAAAGAGCAGAGTGGCTCTGTCCAAATATTTATATGTGATTCAGGTGGCCCACATCAGCTTTGGATAGCTGGCTGGCCTGGTTGAGTTATAAAGAGCTCATGGTATAAGGTCTAGACCCGTCAAAGCCTTGCCGCAAGGCAACAGTTGATGACTCCAACTATGCCTGTTCCAGTACTGCACACTGCAAGCGGCTTACCCCTAAAGCACGTGCCTTTTTGAGCCTTCCCACCTCAGTGGGCGGTGGGCAATCAAAACAAAAGTGGAATGGTCCAGCCATGAAGGAATCCTAATAAATTAGCATACTTTAGATCACCATATATGCATGCGTGAATGTTCCAAGCGTAATGGCAAACACCCATTAGTGCAGAACCTCAGTGGGCAAGGGACAAGAGGAATGATTAAGGACAAAGGAAATCGCGGACAGCTTCACAAATGTCTTTTGACTATTTAGAACTATTGGAGGTGGATCATCACGTTAGGAGCTAAAATGAATGTGTTTAGACTGAGTGATTTTCATGCTGCCAGCATGGACAACATTTAGAGCGCCGGGACGCCCTTTTGCTGGGGCAGCTGTCGCGCTATATAAGACACCCTAACATAACATAACAGCTGCGACCCCTGGCTTGCCCTTTGCAACCCCTTGCACTACCTTAGTGACCCCTAGCCTCAGAGGTGGCAAAATTAGTGGTAGAAAGCAGGAACACAGTGGCATCTCACCCTTATGGACGTTGGTTGGGGCCACACTCTAGGTTACATTATTTACTATCAGTGTAGTAAAAAATGGAATACAATTAGCTGGAATATGTTTTTCCCTGGCAGCTGAGATACGTAAAGAAAATGCTTTCAAATGTATGTTGTATGCATGCTTGCAGGCGAGTGAGTGTTTACGTGAGAGAGTGTGTGTAAGTGGGAATGTGTATGTATGTGAAAGTATATATATATGTGTGAAAGTGAAGGTCAAAGATCGTGTGATGTCACTTTCTCTATCCCTGGAATTTTGTTGAATTGAAGCCCATGGCTGCCAGTGGACCAAAACACAACACCTTTTAAAAGATCCACTTTAGTTGTGTTTCCTGTGTTCTGCCCTTTTCTCCGGCCCAACCTTCAACTACGCACTTAAATTCCCCAAGCTTGTTTTGTGTCCCTAAAAGCATTTCCTATAGAACACAATACCAGAATGTTTCCACAATTGCATTATAATGCAGGTGAGAGCTGTGTCACATCCACCTGGAAAGGCCAGTTTTACCAGGCCCTTTTCAATATCTCACTTTCTTGTGCACTGTGGTGACCTGAATTTGGAGGAAGACAGACTACACACGGTGGTCCATAGGAGTAGGGTAGGTCAGAAATGGGATTGGATTCAAGTTATACTGGAACAATCAGGAAAGAGAGCGAAAGTCCATTTGGAGCCCATAGGGAATAATTGAAGACAACAGCAAGATTGATGTAAAGAGACAGACAGACCATTTTTGAGAGTGGTGAAGTGTTTGCGAGGGAAGGCTGACTAACAGAATGTGTTGTGAGACATTCCATTAGGATTGGAGCATCAATTGAAGGTCCTGGCTCAGGATGGGGAGAGAGTAGGCTCATGGACAAGGATGGGAGGAGGTCAAAATGGGTGTGGGGCTGTATGAGGCTAGGCAGATTGTAGAAAAAGGTTGAATACTAGCTTGCATTGTTTTTGTGAGGAACGGAGGTGGAAAGTGGTCAGAGAAAAGTGATCTGGGTAGGGGAGCACCTGAAAAGGCAGTCCTATGGCCAGCAGCTGGGTTCGGACGATGAGGGAGTGACAGGTCACTTGCATAGCACAGGTTGAATTCGCTGGAACCAAGTACTACCTATAATATGCAAAATAAGTGAGAGGAAGTCTAAGCCTCAAGATCTTGATTCTGGGCAGCTGATTGGCTTGGAGTTGTTGAAATGGTTAAGAGAGACTTGAATGGGAAAATACAGAGTTTTTTTTAACTTTGCTATAGCCCTGATGGGTATGACAAGAAGCTTGCACACAGGTGGCTGTCAAAAGGCCCTACAGTGAACTTACTTGGGAGGTATCTTTTTTTGCATGGCTCGTAATGTAGGTGTGGTTAGTCATTTGAACATCCGCTACAAATTACATATGTTGTTCAGGCAGAACAGAGTGCACTTTTGGGGAACATGAGTCAGTTGATCAAGTTGATGGAGGTACTGGAGCCTTGCGGGGGAAGAATAGCTGTGGGGGCAGAAATTACACTTCAATGGAGGCGTGTTCTAATGGCAGGGGGGGTCAGGAGTACAGAAGTGGGGAGAAGAACATTAACAGGGAGAAAATTGGAGGCAGCCTAGGCCTGGTGCTGGCAGGCTGCAAAGGAAGTGGGTGGATATTTTAGGATTGAGGAGTAGGAAATATTAAACTGTTTGGTATGCCCTTTAGATTTGACGATTAAAGAAGGATTGGTTTGGAGCTTTGAGAGGTTGGTAGTGGTTATAGTAGGAAGATGGGCTTGAGTTCATTGATAGCATGCTATTTGAGTTTTACAGATTGTACTTCTAAGTTGAATGTTTATTTACCACAAGCTCTGCTAGCTTCCAAATAAAACTGCAGTTTCCACAAAAAGCATGAGCGTTGGGGAGTCCTTCTTCCCCAATGGGATAAACAAAGCCCTTAAAAATTTTCTAAGCCTTAATTGAGTAGTTAGTATGTGCTGCATAAAAAATCCTGAGAAAAACTGGCAATAGGTCGGTAAGTTGTTCAGGTCATAAAAATAGTGTAATCTGCAGGTTATAAGTTCCAAACCCAGCAAGTTAACTTCGAGGATGGACTCCTATTCTAGGTCATAGGTTTCATTGCCAGGAAGATAGTTTGAACGTGATGAGTTTCTGAGTACTAGAAATCACATACAAGGACTAGACACTAGACAGCTTCCTATACAAACCGAACTTAAACTACACGAACATTAGAAATTCTAAAGATAGTTATACCTTAAATGTATAATTTAAGCACCTCCTTCCAATTATTATAACTCGTGCATCTTCATACACAGTGTACTGAAATTGGTAGCGACACTACATTAACTATAACTCACACCTTCTCCATGCACAGCTTAAACTCTTTCATATTATATCAATTATACCATATGAAATTATATCATAACAACACTTATAAAATCGCAAATCACATCATTTGTCAGAACAAAGTGCATGGTAGAGTAGCAAGTTATAATTAATGTAGAGTGACTACCGAGTACACCACACTGTGCCCGGTGGTGCGTGAGTTATAATAATTGGAAGGTGATGTGTGATTTATAAATTTAAGGAATTACAACTTGACCATTTTTAATGTTTGTGTGGTTTAAGATTGGTTAGAATAGAAAGAATAAATAAAGTCATAGTAACTTAAATGTGGTGCACAAATTATAATGTTGAGGTATAACTATTACTTTAGAATTCCTCATGTTTGGGTACTTTACGTTTGGTTTGTAAAGAAAGAATAAATAATGTTTTCCTAACTAAAACAACGGTTTAACCATTGTTTTTTTTCATTGAATTCAAGTCGTATATTGTATGGTTATCAAGGGGAGTGCTATTAAGTGGAGTGTTATAGAGTACAGTGGAGGACAGTGCTGTGCAGTGGAGTTTCATAGGGAAGAGTACAATGGAGGGCATAGAGTGGATAAAGTAGAGTGTAGTGCCGTACAGTGGCGTGGAGTGAAGTGGTGCACAGTGGAATAGCATAGAGCATGGGTACTCGCAAACATTTTCCCAGGAGCCAAAAGGCTTGGTATGTGATTTGACATAGGGCGCCACTGATGAGAGCAGGGTGGCGGTGGGGGGTTCTGGGACATGGGGATTGGCGGTACAGTGGTTGTAGGGAAGTGAACCATATACGTCTAGGTGCTGAATTGCACAACATGAAACTTGAAAACCTGGGTTCAATCCTGGCTTCCCCACTTAACCAAATTGTCTGATCTTAGGCAATTTCTTTATGTCACTTTCCCTCATTTTTCTTCATTATAACATATAAGAGGACCTCGAAATACATGAATTCAGAATGTGCACAGTACAAAACCTTCTCTTGTATTTAATAAACTATAACGTTCATGCATAATATGAACCCAGGTCACCCACAGAGTGCACATAACAACCAACATCCATCTTAGTTGACTATTGGCATTGCTGTCAGGTTTCGAGGATTAATTAAACGTTTCTAAATTGTAGTTTGAAAACTATCACTTTTAAAATACTCAATGCACTGATAATCTGATGTACTACGGTGAAATGGTTTTGCATATGTTAATGAAAAACACTTTTTGAATTCAGAGGAGCCTGTCACATTTTTACACTATTGCTGCAAGATGTCTTTAAAAATGAAGATGACCCTAAAGTTAATGGATGCAGGCAACCTTAGTTACTTCCTTTCTTTAACTTTAACCTTTAAACAATTACTTGCCTGTTTATTTAAAAATTTTTAATAGTAGTGCTGAGTCAAGTAAACAGCAGCCCAGTGCTGCTGTTGACCAGGGGGCCGCACGTTAAAGTCAGGAGGGCCGCATGCGGCCCCCGGGCCGTACTTTGAGTATTAGTGGCGTAGAGGGTACTGCATAGAGTGGAATATCATGGAGTGAAATATCATGGACTAGTATGGCGTAGCATACAGAGGAGAGGCATAGGGTGGAGCTGCGTAGAGTGGAATGGTTTATAGCAGAGTGGCGTAGAGTGGAGTGACGTAGAGTACAACAGCATAGAATGGAGTGGGATAGAGTGGGGCAGAGTCAAGTAGCATACAGTCGAATAGAGTAGAGCGGAGTGGTGTGCAGGGGAGTGGCGTAGAGTGGAGTGTCATAGAGTGGGATGGCGCACAGTGGAATAATGTAGAGTGGAGTGGCATAGAGTGGAGTGATGGTGCCTGGCGTGGCGGTGAGTGGAGTAGCATACAGTGTTGTGTTGTACAGTGAAGTGGCTTAGAGTGGAGTGGCCTAAGAGTGAAATAGTATGAGTGGCGCAGAATGGGGTAGCGTGGAGTGACAGAGTGGAATAGCAGTATTTTATGGCCTCAGCTATCACTAATTTTAGAGTCCTTATAAGTTTAGAAATACTTACCCCATTCATCTGTGGTAACAAAAAGGATCATAATCTACAATAACTCCAAATTTCAGGAAAATCCATTCAGCCGGTTTTGCTCTACGTCCAATACAAATCTTTATTAAAAAAATACATTGTATGAAAAATGCATTTTGGGACCCGCCTTTTTTCTTTGCGTCCCCTTGATGAATCATAATGAAATTTGGTATCATCTGCCCATGTAGAAAAAGAAATAGGTCTGCAAAGTATCATGGAGATTCGTCACACAGGAACAGTTATTACTGATCAATAGACCGTGGAATTCCTTCTCTGAGATTCCTAAATGTACCTACATGTATGTATGTATGTATGTGTATATGTACATGTATGTGTGTGCGTGGGTGTGTGTGTGCGTGTGTGTGTGAGAAACAAACACATTTAGGGTTACATTTTATTGTTTTTATTTAATAACACACTTACATTTAAAATAAATTAAATTACATTTCTAACTTGGTTTAAAACGTCTAAAAATTATTACAATATTAAAATTAATCAAAAACATAACTTATCAAGCTTGTTACAACTTAAACAAAAATAAAAATGTGGGCAAGGGTGGGTGATTATAATTTCAAAATATTCTTAATAAAAATTACGTAGAAATTAATGTAATTGATTTACAGATAATACAAAGTTAGTTTTAGGGGGGTAGTCTATTTTTTAAGTAGCCCTAAATTAATATTGATTGAAATGATTTTAAATACTTTTTTTTAATAAAAATAAATAAAATAAAATGCCTTTATTTTTTTCTATAGGGAATGGGTCGCTCTAGTAGTGAACTTCAGAACTTAATTGTAACTTTAAACTAGTAAATTCAGTTATATGAGCCTCCATACTCTCACTTTAGTCTACATATAGGTGTAAATCTCCAGCCGAAAATGATGAGTAGCAAAAAACTGAAAATATATACCTTGGTGTAGGGCATATCCCATCTTCTACTCCCCAAAGATATGTCCTATTGCTTTGGAGTCAGGAATCTCGTTTGTGCACTTTAGCCTTTTGGCAAATCAGCCGGAACACCTTAGAGCAGGCTTCTCCAACGAGTAGCTGATGAGGTAATGGTAGCTCTCCAGCTACCTGTGAGTAGCTCTCCTGTGAGCAGCCCAGTCTACTAAATTCGAGGTTTTTGCTTGGTTGAAATATGTATACCAAAATTGAGAGTGTGTTTGAGACAAAAATGTGTGCATTTTCAGAATATTAAGATTTCATGAAACATGGCTAAATTTCCAAAATATATTTATAAGGTGATATTTGAATGATAAATAATGTGGCATGTGAAGACTTATACCTAATGTTATTACATTGGTTCCTGGTGCACTGCTGCAATGGATGGGTGTCATATATTACCCATGCAGAGACATTCCAAATAGACAAAGCATTTTTACATTACTTCTATCAACCCTGCCAGATGCAGTGAGGTGATCACTGCTGGTAATCTTGCATATGGTGACCTCTAATGTAATTGTGTCTGATGTGGTCACTATTACAACACCAATAATATTAGTAGCTCAGGAATATCTTCATTGAACTTAAGTAGCTCTAATTATATAAAAAAAAGCTGGAGACCCCTACTATAGAGGCTTGTCAACCATTAAGCACATAGACTCCATGGGAAACCAGTGTGTCACATGGACAACTCCAATTCATAAAGTAGCATGAACACGCCACGCCGCGCAATCTCAGACTAGCAAACCTTAGACCGTGCCTCCTTGGGCCTTTCTTAAATTAAAAGTTCAGATAACCTATTGAGTCTGAACTCAACAATTGCACTTTAAATAATACACTAACTAGTGTAGCTGAACCCTTCATTTTGTTTTGACAAGTTCTCATTTATTTCAGAAAGTTTTACCAGATGTTTTTTACCAACACAATTACTGAGAAGGGGGTGGATGGGACCGCAACATGACAGGCCACTGCATCTCCATGGGTAGTTCCAACTTGGAAGCAGGTTGTACCGTGGAAGCCTTAGGAGCCACTTGTGTTTACCCAATGAATTGGAGAGGCAGATAGAGAAGAATCTAGGGGCAGAAGAAGGAAGCCATACATAACCGTGATGTCAGAGTAATTGGCAAACAAACTCCTTTTGAGATGCCGGTCATAGCTGTAGCAAGGAACGATGGTGCTGCTACTGAGCTGAAGGCTGTGTATAGCAGTTCCTGGAGAATCAGGTGGTAAACACACATTGACCCGCTGCAATTTGCTGAGTTTTGCTACGGAGTGTCTCATCCTGGTTGATCTTTAGTGAGTAAAATGAGTCCAGTGGCTTGCAGAGAGTGAGAGGTGGAGGTTCCTTCATGGGAGCAGAGGAGCGTCGGCTCCCACTCACCTCTGAGCAGGAGGCGTAAAAAATGAAATGATAATAAAATGATTTTATTACCATTTTTTTACGCTTTCTGCCAGCAAACGGAGTTCAAGGAGAGGGCAGGGCCAGTGCCTCACTGCTGCCAATGATTGGTAGCAGTAAGAAGTGGCCACTCAAGTTTGCATTGCACATGTAGGTTTGGCTGGCTACCTTGCTACGGCCAAACCGAAATGCGCAATTCAAACCTCTCCAAACCGGCTGTCTTGGAAAGATGGGTTGGAGAGCAGGCACAGGCCTACTGTGCCTTCTGGAGCATGGAGGTCTAGCCCGGGACCAGGGTTCAATTCCCCGCCTCGGCAGGTCTTGGGCTCAAAATTCCACGGACCTGATAATTCTCGCCTCGGTGCCTATTCCAATCATGGAGTCCCACTCTGCAACTCTGGGCAATAGCTTGCTTAATCTCCACAACGGCCCCCACAACGCTAAGGATGCCTGGCCTCCACCTTGGGTGTGCCCAGGAGTTGGCGCCTCACAGCTAAAGCCAGGATGGGTTCCACAGCGGTATTCGTACAAGCGCCTTGAGACCCTTGCGGGTGAGTAGTGTGCTATACAAGTATCAATTTACATTTTAAACAGCGTCTTGATTGTAGGAGAGACTTGGCTGTCGGCTTTGGGCTCGGAGGACGTGCTGCGAAAATTGGAGCAGCAGTGTAAGGTAAGTGATTTTTTTATGTGTATATGATAATGTGTATATTACAGTGTATTTGTTAGGTGTATGTGTTATGTGTATATGTTATGTGTGTTAGGTATATTTGTTATGTCTATATTTTTTGTGCCCGCTCCCGCAATATATTTGGTCACCAAAAGCGGGAGGGTGTGGAAATCACCTGTAAATGCTTAAGCAGAGGCAATGGTCCGTCCTGTGATAGTAGGATAAAGACATCTGGAGTACTTGCATGGAGATGGTGAGGGAGCACTCCGAAACACGCAAAATAAAATCTGATATCAGCATGCATGGTCCTTACCTCCTCCTCCTCCCCTGCTTTGAACTGCCATATTGGGTGCACATATATGCATAACGGAACAGTGGGTACCTGTATGAACCGAACTGCAACGTATAGAATTCACAAGTGTATGAGAGCACCTTACTGACTACCCAGATGCTAGTGCAATGCACCTGCGGTATGTAAATGGCCATAAAGACCCCATAAAGACCCCTTCAGTGCTGTTGATAATATTGTACCTTGATTGCTGTATAAATATTCAATCTGCAAGCCAAATCTACTTTTTTTGTGCACACATTGACTGTTGCTGTTCAACAAGAGAGCTTGACCACTCTCCTTCCTAGCCCCCTCGCTACAGTGAAGGAAGAACAACTCTGATGTGGTGCATTAACATATTAAAAACCCTCACATGAAGGGGAAAGTCTGCTAATCTGAAAAAAAAAATTACCTATGGGAGACTCAGTAATCTTCCTGTGCTGAACAGGAGGAATATCAGGGATTCCTCATTTTAAAGGATGACACCATTCATCCTCTGTCAAAATGGACTCTCTTACTGGTGCACTGCCAGCTGGGCGGTGAAGCATGGTGGCCTTGAACCAGAGCTATGAGCATTAAAGGCACAAATCTTCATCATCCCACTGACAAAAGTATCAAACCATACTTGAGGAAGCACAGGACCAGTGGAGTACACCAGTGCTTCGAAGCTCGAGTTTACTGGATGACAGCGACATCTGAAGAAGCAATGTGTTGTTTCAGAGCAATGTGGTAGTTGGGCCTGTTGTGTCCCTGAGACTGAGATGACATCCGACCCACCAAGTGAAATGTACTGGAGGGGATGCTTGAGGCGGTGCGGGGACAGGGGAAACAGAGTTATCTATGCCGGATGCCAAAGAAGGTGCGGAGGAGCCTGAAGGGAAGACGAGCTGGACAGTGACGGATGACATTTGGAAGAACCTGGTCATCATTTTGAAGTTATTGCTGACTGTGGAACTCACAGGCCACCAACCTGATACATCCAGCTTATTAAATAGCAATGCCTGGATTTTGAAATATTAATGATGGGGCAAGGGAGGATTGTTCATCACAGTGCTGGGGACACTGCTGAAGCTCAATTAGCATGGCAGTTTGAGGATTGTGCAGCAACACAGGGCAATAAACACTAACTAAATGCCGGTCCTGATTGGTGCCTTCGAAGGAAGTTGCTATATCGTTGATTGCCATTGTGATACTTGCTACTTTAATACATCTTCCTGAACACTACAGCAGTAACGCTGGATAATGGGGTGACTTGTTGAACTATAGGAAGGTATGGAGGATGGGAAGTAGTAAAGAGTACCTGCTTGCAAGTACTGGACACTGATTATATACCATCACAATTGGAACTAAGTTGATATACACATTCTGATGGCAGGCTGGACAATAAGGGGTAGAACCCAATATTACAATATAAAAGATATTGCAGAAAAATGAAAAAGGAACAAACTTACCTTCCAGCAATGACCACCTTCCACAATGCACAGGTGAGTAGGACATTAGCATGTGGTGAGGTTAGAGAATATGTAAAAAATTAAGATGACATATAGACTACACTGTTACATATGAAAAACTAACTGCCTGCTTAAACCACATGAAACAAAAGCTAGATAAGTATAGTACTGGAATCCATGTTGTGGAACATCAAATCTGATGTTAAAGACGATAGGAATACTTCCAATGGACAAATGTTGTGCGCAAAACACATCTTAGCTCTTATTAATGCTAGAAATGAATATTCTCAATCTTGGAATGGTTCATGCATTGCATTTAAGGAATCGCAAATTGCAATTCCTTAAATGCAATCGCAATTTGAGAACTCGCACTTATTTGCGAATTCTTAAATTGTGAGTGCATGAACCCTTGATGCATCTCAAATGCCATTTGTGCGGGCGCAAACGGCCGATTTTTGCGATTCGCACCGTTTGCGCTCGTAAAAATGCTTGATGCATCTACCTGATAATCTGTGAAAAGAATAAAGGATTTGATAATTTAACAATACGTCTCCATGAAACCATTCGTGACTTTTCTAAATGTGAAAGACTAATCTCGAAGTAGAATTGAAATTACTGAATATAGTGTTTGTTGATCATCTTGTTGCTAAGATGCTATTATTGCCTGACTAATTAGTGCTCTTTGCAACCACCTCAATAAAATAAACTGCTCAGTACCTCTCCCTCAATTTGAACCTGTCAGTCATTTGGCTTCATACTCTCAGCTCTGCAGGGCGTACTCAACCCACTGATCTATCCCGCAAGCTAAAAACAAGCAAATTGTTTTAAAGAAAAGACATACTTAGTATAACCTTCCTCAAATGCCAGCGGTCTCAAATGGAAAGCAGAGGAGTGAATGAGTATGAAATGTATCCTTAACACCCAGCTGAGCAGCAGGGCAGGATGGGGGAACCAAAAGCAGCCCTGGCAAAAATCCTCAAACCAGAGCTGCTCGCTTTGTGTCCTTGTGCAGTCTCTCTCTTTCCATGCATCCTTCTCATCTTCCCCTCTGAACCCCTTCCTTCTACCTCCCCCCAGCTGCGGCCCATGCCGGTAAGAGTGGCGGGTCTGGTTGGGGTGGGGGGAATTTTGACAGATGACGACGAGGGAAAATTAAATAAATATAAAATGTTCCCTCGTCGTCATCTGTCGAAATCCCCTCTACCCTGCACTCGGCACCACCGTTCTTACCTGCCGGGGCCGCGGCTACCTCCCTCCCTTTTTTCTCTCTCTCTTGAAGCCTCCTCATGCCTGCTGCAATTAATCTTAGGACCTGGAGGGGGAGGAGATACGTCAGCAAACAAGATGGCTGCTTAGGCTCCCGGCTCCGCCGACCTCCGTAACCTGCCGCGATATCCTGTGCATTATCCTGACTTTACGCCCGGTCTCTGTGTGCATGAACTGTTCCGCACTCCGATGGTGAAATCCTGAAACTTTTTATCGGCTTGTTGGAAGAAGTTTTGTCGTGTTGAAGTTTGCGGCCTGCTTCAGCGGTGAAGCCGAGGCCTCGAGTACTTTCACAGCCGGGCTGCAGTGCAATAACATCGGCCAGAAGAACCAGGCTTGGTCCGGTCAACTGGAGTGGAGGCTTTGTCTAAGCCCGAATTTGGGGGCGATCGTTTCAATAGCTCATTATCGATGGAGGAGTGATCCTGCTTATTGCTGGCTGTGAGTGGGAGTCCCCGTCCCGCGGACCCGGTAAGTGGGGCCGCGGAGGTTCGTGATTCAGGGCCTCTGGCCTGCGGCCTTAATGGTGTGGACCATGGCTGCGAGCAAAGACCGGTCACCCTCCGCATCTGCAAGTTCGCGATCCTGTTTGTCCCCCCCGAGGATGTCGGATTCGCCCGGGGAGGTGATTGGGATTGATATCGGGAACGATGCATGAGCCATCGCTTAAGTCAGTGCTGGCGGAAATTTGGGCGTTTCGATCACAGGTTGATGTCTTATTGAGCAAATTGGACTCGCGACTATCAGAGATGCTCTTGGTAGACCTGGACCCGGCCTTACGATTGAAACTGGAATCTGCAGCCATTCAAACCGTGGCCATTTTGACTCCGTGCGAGAGCCCCGTGAGGAAACCGGCATTGGAACCATCGGATGGTGCCCTGGGAGACGGTGTTCCCGAGGATGTTATGGTATCACCGAACCTTCCGCCGCTACCGGCTCTGGAGATGTCAAAGGGCGTTCCCCTCCCGGAGACTTTTGTTTGTGACTTTCCTTTCACTTTGTGGTCGTCTTCTCCTCTCTTGGTGACTCTACGACTCCTGTGCAGAATACATTGTGACTGTTCAGCCAGGAGGGAGAGGTCTTCAGCATCTAAAGTTCCCGTGGACCTACTGCCTGCGAGTCGCCATGGATTGCTGTTTGATGACTCTTTTCTCCTTTATTACCTCTTTGTGTGCCTTTGGGTCTCGACGGGAGGGGTCCGTGTTCTTGTTCGGAAGGGCCAAGGTTAGGATTGACTAGGTCGGGAAGGGTAGGAGTGACTTTCACAAGTATTCGACCTGTAACTGCTTGCTCTAAGAGGCTGGGCGGTGTTTTCCGGTACCCTCTACTCTCTTCTATAGTGTTATCATAAGTGTTCTTTTATTGATAGGGGGTGGCTGTATCTAGCAGGGGGTCTAAAGGGGCTGGGAGCCCGAACGTCTATGCCGTCCTCCATTCTTTTTCCTTCCTTTAGGGTTTTAGTTATTAGGGGCGACAGGCACGCTGCTAGTGGGGTTAGGCTGTAGCCATCTGCAGGGGTGCAGGGTGGGGGGGCTGGAAGTTTTTTTTTTGTTGCCTTTTTTATTTTCTATGGCCTTTCTTTTCCTTTCTTTTCTTTCTTAAGGATCAGTATAGCTACGAATCATTTGGACTTTTATCGTATGCTTGTCTCTAGTACTCATGCTTTTCTGATATCCGATTTGCGGGTGGGCAGGCTCCGAGAATTGGCGCAACATGGAATGTATATTGTGTGTTCATTTGCATCGATCTGTATCCTTTGGCGCCGATTCTCCATCACAGTGGTTATTATGTGTCTATCCTGTTTCTTACCCTGTCCCCCGCATTATCTGGTTTGATTGTATGACACCTGATCCTCTCTCATATAATACAAAACGAAACCTTTGACTCATTCTGAAACTTAATTATGCATTCTTATACCAGTTTTGTCCTGAATCGCCGCCGAACCTCCGGGTTGTCGGCTGATGGGCTGTGTAGTACTGTAATATCGGTGGTCTTACTCTATCTAGCGGCCAGCCCCCGCGGTTGTAGGCCCATGCCTGTATTTTCTTGAATGCTATAATAAAGGTTTTCAAAAAAAAAATCTTAGGACCTAGAGAATTTGACAGAGGCACCAGGAGAGGCTTTGGGCTTTCATATTTGGACGTCAGGGCTCCAGCCCACTGGGGAAAGGCCTGGTGGTATAAAAGACCCAGCAGAGCAGGTTTGAACCACAGTGATAATCAGTGTGAGCATACTCTCAACATGGTATCTTTAATTAACACAACGTCCACTCAGATGCGTAAGGACAACTCGGTTTCAGGTGTAGGCTGAACAGATTCCAAACAAGAATAGAATTATTTTAATACTGTTGTTGCGTAACCATCACCCTAATATCCAAACCCCCAAAAAGATTAATTTTCAATTTTTAAAAATGGCTGTTCTCTTGATCCTCAATCATTTAATACAATTTTATAATCACCAAATAAAATACAAAAAATGCATGCAGAAAGGGATACCGTGGTTGTAAGGTCCTCCTTTAAAAGCGTACCCTGCAATGTTATACTTTGCTTTTTAGATGCCCAATACCCCAGTGTTGGAATATATTAGGTAAAAAAAGCTTACATACTCTTTTTTTACCTAATGGGAATTCAGTTGAAGTCAGACTGAAATCAAGTGCTTGCAGTGGGAAGGGTATATCTTAAATGTACTGCACATGTGCAAATAATACCTGTTAGACCTGGCATCTTTGGCATGGTTACCCCTATCTTTTTGCCTCTACCTCGTGTATTTTTTATGCTGTGCTGGATTTAGTTTTTGCTGGTTTAGATGCTTTGGACACTCTGCCACTGCTGATCAGTGTCAGAGTGTAAGTGCTCCCTGTGTAAATTGTTATGATGATTGTATATACATGATTGGCATATTTGTATCACCATGAAGTCCCTAGTAAAGTGCACTGGGTGTGCCAGGGCTGGTGATGACAAATGCTACTAGTGGGCCTGCAGCACTGATTGTGCCACCCACATGAGTAGCCCTAAAATGGTGTCTCAGGCCTGCCACCGCAGTGCCTGTGTGCAGTCTGCGAACTGCCATGTCCTCCTGGTCAGTGTCCCCACTGACCAGGCCTCGCCCTTCCCTTTTTGTGCACATTGGTCACCCCTATGGAAGGCCCAAGGTACCCCCTTGGGCAGGGTGCAGTGTATGTGAAAGGCAGAGCATGTACTTGTGCAGGTGACATGCTCTGGTAGTGAATTAAATACAGCCATTTTCGTTTTTCACTGCTGCAAGGCTATCTTGCTCCATAGGCTATCATGGGGGATGCAGGCTACAGTGGGTACCAGTAGATCTTCCTATAGGAACAAGATAGGACATAAAAGTCTGGTATCCCTGAACTCAGAATTAAATAACACATCTTTTAGGAAAGGTTGTTTTTAAATCGTGTGTTTGAGAACAGCACTTTTAAAAAGTTGCTGTTCTCTTGTCCGACCTCTCTGTGTGACTTGGCCTGTTTGTGTATTGACTGTTTGGTTTGAGAGTGACAGGGGCTAGGGATTCCCCAGGAGGCTGGCTGAGTCAGCCCTAGGCTGAATGACTGCATTTGCAACTTGAGTGGTGGGAGGAGATAGCACCTGGGCCTGAATAGGGCTGTGCCTGCCTTCCACAATGCTGGCTCCAGCTCCTGCTGGGCGGCTGACGACCCTGCCCCTCACTCTGAAAGGAAAGGAGAAGCCAGAAAAACAAAGTGCTCAAGGAACACCCAGAACTGGTTCAGACCGGGCTCAGGGCCCACTTGCACAAAGAGAACAAAGACTTTTAGGGGTATAAGTACAGGACCCCTAACAACAGAAAATCAGATCATCCTGGAATCAAGAAGGAACCTCTGCCAAGGAGAAAGCTGGATCTGAAGAAGGAAGACTGTCCCGCTGTTGCTCTGCCCGACTGACCTTCTGTCGCTTTGCTGCCAAGGAGAGGGGAAGGACTTTGCTGTTGTGCTGTGTCCCCTGTCTTGAAGGAATCTCCAAGGGCCTGAGAAGAGCTGGCTCCCTGTTTTCGAAGTCCCAGGAACAAAAGGACATCACCCCCAGCTTCCCTGAACTCTGCTGAGAGAGTTCTGTCCTTCGTAGAGTGCTTTGGCCAGTTGTGGTGCCTCTGGAAGTTGTACCTGTGCTGGAAAGCTGGAAACTAAGAATGAGAGACTTTTGCAACTGAAAAGTTATTGCATTGCTCGCTGCGGAGCGCATCCCAGACAGTGCGAAGAAATTCCCGCCGCTACGGAGGTCGAGATCGGCGCAGCGCCTGTTGCTGCTGCCTAAGACGACGCATCCTTCGATTGCGGGAAGATCACCATCGCGTGAGTGTCGCCGCAGAGCCTGTCGTCGATGGGTGAGAACGCTGCACCGCTTGCTTGCGTACCACATCACGTCGCGGCGAACATCGTCGCAGATCATCGCATCGAGGAGCTGCGGGAGAGAGATCGCTGCTGGATCGCGCATCGTCGCCCCGGA
The DNA here is from genome assembly GCF_964263255.1 of Lissotriton vulgaris. Taxonomy (NCBI): domain Eukaryota; kingdom Metazoa; phylum Chordata; class Amphibia; order Caudata; family Salamandridae; genus Lissotriton; species Lissotriton vulgaris. The sequence goes on along the minus strand of NC_141698.1, from coordinate 270,700,346 downwards.
GATCATCGCAGCCCCTACGAGATCGTCGCATCGTGCCTTTGCGAGAACAAACTTCCTACGGAACCTACGCACCGGAATCCATACAAGTGGCCTGCCTCCCCATACAGACCGGATTCGTCGCAACACGCCTGCTGCTGCAGCAGGGTTGTCGCATCACCTCCCCAAGGTCTCAGGAGCAACGCATCGCTTGTTTTCCACCGCACCAGCTTTTGCTTTTGGAACTTTGTTGCAACTAAAGGTACTGTTGACTAAAGCGTGACACAACTGGGAACTTTTCACGCGACTGTGGATTATTTTATCGCAACCTAAAGAACTCTTTCGCAACCATATTCTTGAACTGTGTATGTTGGATTTTTGTTGTTTTGGTCTTGTGTAGTTTAGATTAAATACCTTTATTTTTCTAAACTGTTGTGGAGTCAGTTTGTGGTGTTTTCACTGTGTTACTGTGAGTGTTGGTACAAATACTTTACACATTGCCTTCTGATTAGCCTTGACTGCTCGTGCCAAGCTACCTAGAGGGTGAGCAGGGGTTATCTCAGAGGGTTTCCTCCTTACCCTGGCTAGAAGCAAGGGTCCCTATTTGGACATTGGTACCTACCTTTGCCAACTAGAGACCCCCAGTTCTAACATTGTTGGTCAGCTGTGGGATTTGAACTTGTATTTGTACTAGACCCACAGTGATTGGTGTACATCACTAGTGAGTGCAGACCACTACGCCACCACATACTACTGGTTTTTGATTTTTTTGGTTCTTTTTTTGAGTAACTCTTCAAAGCATCATGTCTGCGAAAGGAAAAGCACTCAGTGAGGGGGCAGAAGTAGAATTGGAGTTTGTCATTGAGGACTTGTATTCCTACAGAGCAAAGGATCTTAGGAGATTCTGCCAAGAGTTTGAGTGCCCCGCAAAGAGTACCCTCAGGAAAGAGCAGCTGCAGAAAATCTCAAAGGCCTATTGGGAGGCACAAGAGGGAAATGATGTGAATACAGGGAATGGTTTTCAAATCACAGATCTGCCTGTAAGCAGACTAGGCTCAAGGCCTGGCAGCAACATTTCCAGTAGAGGTTTCAACCAAGAAGAGTAAGAGGAGAACCAAAGAGTGAGAGAATATGACTTGGAAGTCATGATGAAGATAAAAATGAGGCAATTGGAAATGGATAAAGAAAGAGAAAAGGCGGCGGAGGAGAGCAAAAGAGCCCGCGCCTTGGAGGAAAAGAAATTGCTTCTCGCTCATGAGTTGAGCATGAGAGAACTGGATCTTAAAGCCAAGGAGGTGGATGCCAGTTCAAATGGTGGTAGTGCACAGCCAGTGCAGGGGGGTAAAGTATACATTCCCAAAGACCTGGTGCAGAATTACCATAGGAGTGAGGATATCTATGCCTGGTTTACTTCTTTGATTGCATTGAGAATGAATGGTGTGCCTGAACAGCATTGGGGGGGGCCTCTGGAAACATTTTGAGGCTTCTGGGAGGAGTGCTCTAGAGCCCTTAGAGATGGCAGGTGCCTTGACCTACCCCAATATGAAGGGGGCCTTATGTCTCAGGTATGGCCTTACTCCAGAGCAGTATAGACAGCAGTTTAGAAACTCTAAGAAGAGAGAGTCTGGGACTTGGATGAAGTGTGTGAATTTGTACTCACATGCACTGGAGGTTGGATGAAGGGCAGTAAAGTAACTGATTTTAAGGGGTTGTTGCATTTAATCAGTTGGGAGCACTTGAGTAGTCTTTGTGTTCCAGAGCTGCGCCAGCATCTTTAAGACAGCAAGCTGACAGACCCCATTGAGCTTGCTAAGGAGGCAGACCGCTGGACCAGTACCAAGGTCCACAGAGGAATTGTGGGTACCACAGCCAAAGGTGGGCAGGGTCCCCAGCAGAAGAGTGGGGGGAGAAGGGTAACCAAAAGGAGTTCTCGCAAGGGCCCCAAAATAGTTCCCAGGGAAAGGAATCCCAACCCCCCAGACCTGGACAGCCATGGCCCCCTAAGGGCAGGCGGGACAATAGGGACCACAGGGACAATAGAGACACAAGGGCTCCGCCTACCTGCTATCACTGCAACGAGGTGGGCCACATGGCTCTTAAATGTCCCAAAAAGAATCCAGCACTAACTGGTGCTCCAGCCCCAGGGTTAGCAAGTGTAGCTTTGGGCGGGGATTTGATTTCCAGTGGGGAGGAGGGTTTAGCAGTTATGTCCCTTGTCTCTCTAGGAGACCAAGAGATGGTCTAGGAGACCTTACTGCCCTTGAACACTAAGAAATATGGGCAGAAGGTGACCATCAATGGGAAGAAGATAGAGGCTCTGAGAGACACAGGAGCCAGCGTGACATCCGTGAGGTGTCAGTGGGTGTCTGAAGAGCAGATCATCCCGGATGTACTCCGCCCTGTAGTGGCCGCTGACAGCTCAGTGCGCCTCTACAAGTTGGCGCGTGTTCCGTTTGAGTGGGGGGTGGGGTCTCTGGTCTTTTAGAAGTTGTTGTCAGTGATGCCTTGCCTGTAGACTGTCTGCTAGGTAACGACCTAGAGAGTTCTTCAAGGAAGGATGTAGAACACCAAACTCATTTGGAGATGTTGGGGTTGCCTGCGTAGATCTGTGTGACCACGCGTGCTATGGCAGCCAGTAGGAGTGATTAAGCAGAACTGGAGCCTGAAACAGTGGCCCAGAGACCTGCCAAGCGAGGAAGAGGCAGAGGGCGCGGAAAACCAGCCCCAGCCGTACCCACGGTCCAGGAGGAAGCAGAACCTGAGGGGGATGCCCTAGAACCTACAGGGGAACAGGTGGCCGAACTGGGCGACCTACCTGAGCTGACCCATTGGCAGCAAGAGGGTGGGCCCTCCAGGGAGGAATTCTGCAAGGAGCAGAAGGAGTGCCCTTCCATCGCTGGTATGCGGCAACAGGTCGTGGACCAGGCAGCAGGCCTAGGGTCCAAAGATCACTACATCTACTGGGAAGATGACTTGTTATATAGCAAGCCTAAGTTTGCTGAGCCTGGTGCAGCCCGTGTGCTGGTGGTACCCGCGTGCTTCAGGAACTTCCTAATGGGTCTGGCTCATGACGTACCTCTCGCAGGACATCTGGGGCAAGACAAGACCTACCACAGGCTTGTCGCCCACTTCTACTGGCCCCAGATGAAGAAGCATGTTGTTTCCTTTTGCAGGTCTTGCCAAACATGTCAGGCCAGTGGCAAGATTGGAGTGAAGTACAAGGCACCCCTCCAACTCTTTCCTGTGGTGAGCACCCCTTTCGAGCGGGTGGGCATCGACATCGTGGGGCCCCTGGACCCCAAGACAGCCTTAGGCAACAGGTTCAACCTGGTCTTGGTGGACCATGCCACTCGGTACCCGGAAGCAGTCCCTCTCCGGACAATCACAGCACCCATGGTGGGCCGTGCATTGATGGGGATCTTTTCCCATGTGGGGTTCCCCACAGAGGTGGTCTCTGACCGGGGTGCCAACTTCATCTCTAGGTACATGAAGTCTCTGTGGGAAGAGTGAGGGGTAACTTATAAGTTCACCACTCCTTACCACCCTCAAGGAAATGGGTTGGTTGAAAGGTTCAACCGCACCCTAAAAGGTATGATTATGGCCCTAGCGGAGCCCATGAGACAGAAGTGGGACGTCTTTCTACCATGCCTGTTGTTTTCTTACAGGGAAGTGCCTCAGAAGTCCTTAGGGTTCAGTCCCTTTGAACTCCTGTATGGCCAACCTGTTAGAGGACCTTTCACACTGGTGAAGGAGGGGTGGGAGAAATCCTGTGGGAAAACCCCCCAGGATGTGTTCAGCTATGTGCTGGCCATCCGCAACTAGACACAACGCTTCAGGAAGCTCGCTCACGAGAACCTGGAAGCTAGCCAGGAAGAAATGAAAAGATGGTACGACCAGAATACCACTCTGGTCGAATTTCAACCTGGGCAGAAAGTGTGGGTGATGGCGCCAGTGGAGCCTTGTGTGCTCCAAGACAAGTGGACTGGGCCATATGAGGTGGTGGAGCGCAAGAGCGAAGTAACCTACCTGGTTAACTTGAAGACTCCCAGGCAGCCCCTGAGAGTCTTGCATGTGAACCGCCTCAAACCACACTTTGAGAGGTCTGAAGTGACAATGCTCATGGCACAGATGCAGGAGGAGAGGAGGATAGTGATCCTCTCCCTGATCTCCTCGCAGCTAAGGAGCAAGACGGGTCAGTGGATGGTGTGGTCCTCTCTCCCACCCTGACCCAAGAACAGCAAAGGGACTGTCGCCAAGTGTTGGGTCAGTTTTCCTCTCTGTTCTCCCTGACCCCAGGTATCACCAATTGGAGCGTCAATGATGTGGACACTGGAGATAGTCTGCCTGTGAAACAGAAATTTTACAGGGTAGCTGACAAGGTCAGGGCCAGCATCAAGGAAGAGGTTTCCAAGATGTTGGCGCTAGGGGTGATTGAGCCCTCCAGCAGCCCCTGGGCTAGCCCAGCGGTCTTGGTACCAAAAGCTGCTGCGCCCGGTGCCACTCCAGAACTCAGGTTTTGTGTGGACTACCATGGGCTCAATGCGGTCACGAAGACTGACGCACACCCCATCCCCAGAGCTGATGAGCTTGTGGATCGGTTAGGAGCTGCCCAGTACCTCAATACTGTAAAGATCCACGAGTTGTTTCCGCAGGAGTGCCAGGAACCAAAGATAGGCCCAACCCCTCCCTCCCACACCACTGCGTCTATCAAACCATAGAACACAATGGTGAGAAAGAGGGAAAGCAGGGAACAAAACAAGGAAAGGAAGGGAAGAGATTCCGTGGACAGGATGCTCCAGCAGGTCGAACACAGGTGCTGTAAGAATGGGGATGGTCAACAACTAACAAGAAAATACAGATATAACACAACCAGTTCCCCAGTCCTGACCATATATACCTAAGGAAGTCCTTGAAATGTTCTATATTTCTGGTTACCAAAATGTACTCCCAGGTGAAAGTAAAGGACTGGATCTCAATACTAGCTACCTTTAGTAATCTAAATGGCAAAGAAAAAAATATATACAAGGTGTGCCTAACCCAATCCGTGTAAATTGGCCCTAGTAGTAGAGGACTTACCCTAACGTGAAGTATTATAGCAGGGAAGGAGGTCACACCCTTAATTAGGCTTTTATCTGCTGGTAGACTCTGTAACAAATGAACACCACTCACACTACTGTTAAGTCTAAGTAGAATGTATATAATAAAAGTAGCGCCAGGCGCCTGTACCAGCTCTTCTAGCATTCCATGCTGTGACGTTTGCCAGGTCTCAAGCACCCACTGGATGTCCGGAGGATATGGAGTTTTCAAAGGTAGGGGAAATAACAACAAAAAAGGGGGGAAATCACAGGCAGACCACCACTACCATAATGCCCCTGGAGTCTCCCTGCCAGTCCTACCCAAGTCCAGCCGGCCGACGGTACCTAGACTCCGGCTGACGGGCGGAATTGGGATAAACAGACGGGACACCCCCTCCCAGGGAGCAAAGGAGAGGATAGCCAGCGCTGTGTAAAGTAACTGCACAGGGAGACGACAATACCGCCTAGCAGGCAAGTTGGCGGGGCCGTCTGGCAGGAGTATCCGGGATCAGGGGGCAGAGCGGGGATACGAACAAGAACAATTAAACTATACCGAAGGCTCTTGTAAGAGTAGAGCCGGTCTGAATCCCGTGAAGAATAGTACCGGCACGGCGAGATCTCTTTTGGGACAGAGAGTGAAAGTGGCTTGGGCGGAAGTGATACGACGCGGACGGTCCATACACTAGAGCGCGAAGCGTCGCTCACAGGGGAAGTCAGGCTTTTGACTGCTGCCTGGCTTCCTTGCACATGCGTGGTGGCCATATTCAGTGGTGCACGCGAGCTGGCAGGCGTGACAAGTACATTTGATTTGACTTCTGGGTACTGGCAGATTGCCTTAACTGATGGGGCCAAAGAGAGGTCTGCATTCTCAATGCCAGAGGGGCACTTCCAGTTCTGAGTCATGCCTTTGGGTTGAAGAATGCCCCTGCCACCTTCCAGAGACTGGTTAACCAGGTACTAACCGGGCTGGAGGAATTCAGCGCCGCATACCTGGATGACATTGCTGTGTTCAGCTCCACGTGGGAGGAACACTTGCAACACCTCTGTGAAGTGTTGAAGACTCTGCAAAGGGCAGGCCTCACTATCAAGGCCAGCAAGTGCCAGATAGGGCAGGGATCTGTGGTGTTTTTGGGACACCAGGTGGGGAGCTGCCAGGTGGCGCCCCTACAGGCAAAGATTGATACCATTCTGGCTTGGGGGCCCCCAAGACCCAGACAGAGGTGAGAGCCTTTTTAGGACTCACCGGGTATTACAGACGGTTTGTCAAGGGATATGGCACCATCGTCGTCCCCTTAACAAAGCTGACTTCAAGAAGACAGCCCAAGAAAGTGAATTGGACCGAAGCCTGCAAGACTGCTTTTGATGCCCTGAAGACTGCCATCTGCACAGCACCGGTGCTCAAGGCACCTGACTTCTCCAGTGAGTTCAAAGTGCAGACAGACGCTTCAGAGTATTGTGTGGGAGCAGTACTATCACATTTCACTGAGGATGGCTGGGACCAGCCTGTAGCTTTCATTAGTAGGAGGCTACTCCCCAGGGAACAGAGGTGGAGTGTGATTGAAAGGGAAGCTTTTGCTGTGGTCTGGGCTCTGAAGAAGCTGAGGCCCTACCTGTTTGGGACTCACTTCCGTGTTCAGACAGACCACAAGCCCCTCAGATGGTTAATGCAGATGCTGGATGGGAACCCAAAACTGTTGAGGTGGTCCATCTCCCTACAGGGAATGAACTTTACGGTGGAACACCGCCCTGGTACAGAACACGCCAAGGCTGATGGTCTGTCCAGATTTTTCCACCTTAGTGAAGAGAACTTCCAAGAGGGTGGGTAGTTCTCCCCACTTTCAGCTAGAGGTGACACGTGTTAGACCTGACATCTTTGGCGTGGTTACCCCTATCTTTTTGCCTCTACCTCCTGTATTTTTGATGCTGTGCTGGATTTCATTTTTGCTGGTTTAGATGCTTTGGACACTCTGCCACTGCTGGTCAGAGTGTAAGTGCTCCCTGTGTAAATTATTATGATTGGATATACATGATTGGCATATTTGTATCACCATGAAGTCCCTAGTAAAGTGCACTAGGTGTGTCAGGGCTGGTGATGACAAATGCTACTAGTGGGCCTGCAGCACTGTTTGTGCCACCCACATGAGTAGCCCTAAAATGGTGTCTCAGGCCTGCCACCGCAGTGCCTGTGTGCAGTCTGCGAACTGCCATGTCCTCCTGGTCAGTGTCCCCACTGACCAGGCCTAACCCTTCCCTTTTTGTGCACATTGGTCACCCCTATGGAAGGCCTAAGGTACCCCCTTGGGCAGGGTGCAGTGTATGTGAAAGGTAGAGCATGTACTTGTGCAGCTGACATGCTCTGGTAGTGAATTACAGCCATTTTCGTTTTTCACTGCTGCAAGGCTATCTTGCTCCATAGGCTATCATGGGGGATGCTGGCTACAGTGGCTACCAGCAGATCCTCCCATAGGAACAAGATTGGACATAAAAGTCTGGCATCCCTGAACTCAGAATTTAATAACACATCTTTTAGGAAAGGTTGTTTTTAAATCCTGTGTTTGAGAACAGCATTTTTAGAAAGTTGCTGTTCTCTTGTCTGACCTTTCTGTGTGCCTTGGCCTGTTTGTGTATTGACTGTCTGGTTTGAGAGTGACAGGGGCTGGGGATTCCCCAGGAGGCTGGCTGAGTCAGCCCTAGGCTGAATGACTGCATTTGCAACCTGAGTGGTGGGAGGAGATAGTAGCTGGGCCTGAATAGGGCTGTGCCTGCTTTCCACAATGCTGGCTCCACCTCCTGCTGGGCGGCTGACGACCCTGCCCCTCACTCCGAAAGGAAAGGAGAAGCCAGAAAAACAAAGTGCTCAAGGAACACCCAGAACTGGTTCAGACCGGGCTCAGGGCCCACTTGCTCAAAGAGAACAAATACTTTTAGGGGTATAAGTACAGGACCCCTGACAACAGAAAATCAGATCATCCTGGAATCAAGAAGGAACCTCTGCCAAGGAAAAAGCTGGATCTGAAGAAGGAAGACTGTCCCGCTGTTGCTCTGTCCGACTGACCTTCTGTCGCTTTGCTGCCAAGGAGAGGGGAAGGACTTTGCTGTTGTGCTGTGTCCCCTGTCTTGAAGGAATCTCCAAGGGCCTGAGAAGAGCTGGCTCCCTGTTTTCGAAGTCCCAGGAACAAAAGGACTTCACCCCAGCTTCCCTGAACTCTGCTGAGAGAGTTCTGTCCTTCCTAGAGTTGGGCCAGTTGTGGTGCCTCTGGAAGTTGTACCTGTGCTGGGAAGCTGGAAACTAAGATTGAGAGACTTTTGCAACTGAAAAGTTATTGCATCGCTGGCTGCGGAGCGCATCTCCGATAGTGCGAAGAAATTCCCGCCACTACGGAGGTCGAGATCGTCGCAGCGCCTGTTGCAGCTGCCTAAGATGACGCATCCTTCTATTGCGGGAAGATCACCATCACGGCGAGTGTCGTCGCAGAGCCTGTCGTCGCTGGGTGAGAACGCTGCACCGCTTGCTTGCAGACCGTATCACGTCGCTGCGAACGTCATCGCAGATCATCGCATCGAGGAGCTGCGAGAGAGAGATCGCCGCTGGATCGCGCATCGTCGCCCCGGAGATCGTCGCAGCCCCTTCGAGATCGTCGCATTGTGCCTTTGCGAGAACAAACTTCCTACGAAACCTATGCACTGGAATCCATACAAGTGGCCTTCCTCCCCATACAGACCGGATTCATCGCAACACGCCTGCTGCTGCAGCGGGGTTGTCGCATCGCCTACCCAAGGTCTCAGGAGCAACGCATCGCTTGTTTTCCACCGCACCAGCTTCTGCTTTTGGAACTTTGTCGCAACTAAAGGTACTGTCGACTAAAGCGTGTCCCAACTGTGAACTTTTCACGCAACTGTGGATTATTTTATCGCAACCTAAAGAACTCTTTCGCAACCATATTCTTGAACTGTGTATGTTGGATTTTTGTCGTTTTGGTCTTGTGTAGTTTAGATTAAATACCTTTATTTTTCTAAACTGTTGTGGAGTCAGTTTGTGGTGTTTTCACTGTGTTACTGTGAGTGTTGGTACAAATACTTTACACATTGCCTTCTGATTAGCCTTGACTGCTCGTGCCAAGCTACCTAGAGGGTGAGCAGGGGTTATCTCAGAGGGTTTCCTCCTTACCCTGACTAGAAGCAAGGGTCCCTTTTTGGACATTGGTGCCTACCTCTGCCAACTAGAGACCCCCAGTTCTAACAATACCTCAATCCCCTGTTATAATTACGAGACAGATAGGGTCAAGACGATGGTCCCCTGGAGATGGAGGAGTGGGTAGAGGCAAAAATGCACCCCGAGTTCTTGCAGTGTTTATGAGAATGAAGATGACTCAGTTGAAACACCAACGCTGAGTGTATTAAAGTTCAACTAGACTGGCCACAATAAAGGGAGACCTTGACTCTCATTGCTTGTAGTGTAGGGTGAGCTCCCATATTCTACCACACGATTTAGGAGCACACCGTGATTCAGCAACACTTGTCCCATAAAGACTGATCCTGTCTCACATTGTGGGTACATTTCCACACCCAGCCCTAAGATTGAGCTTTCTGGGCTAATGAGTTCATGGGGTAGCCAATACTGTACTAGACAGCTAGTGGCTATGGGTATGTTGGTAGCCAAATGGACATTGTCCGATATTGCTGAACTGATTAATCCCACCCTGTTGGGGGAATGGACAAGGGCATGGCCTGGTGCGCCAGGGCGGAAGAATATGTTTACAAATCAAGAGGGTGCCCAAAGAAATACCATAAAATAAATGAAGCCCAGTGAAACCTTTCACAGGATCCAGGGCCCAAGCAAGGGTTGCACCAGTCATAAACTGGATGGCTGTATAAGCAGTATGTCATATAATTCTGTGCTGCTCAAGTATGCTATACTTGTTCATTTCTTTTTATTGCTCAAAATCAATAGAGTTTAAAAAAAAGAGTCTGGCCGAAATCCAAAAAGCCTGATTTAAATATATCTTTTAAAGAGACATTTGGTTGAAGTTTGTGTTCCTCAAACGCACATACAATGAAAAATCACTTTAGTTCAGAAATTAACATTTTACAAATTGAAATCAAGTTGCTAAGAATTTGCTATTTTCGAGTTTAAAATGCTACTGACTACATTGTGTTAATGGAAATCAGGGTGAGGAGCGAAACAAGGAAACACAAAAGTATAGAAGCATTTCACGATGTTACTAAGGACTAACTGTTATTGGACATGAGATAAGAAAAGGTTCTACTTAGTTCAATTCGCTGTCAACCACTAAAATATGTCTTTAGATAGAGCCCTGTCCAAACCTAAAACACAAGAAAACAGACACCACAAAGCACTGTTTTAAATAACCATGTTTCATGGAAATGACATACCCGGGAATTATTTTCAAATAGTAACTGTAATTACATCACTACTGTAAAATACGAATTTCAACCAATGTAAAATCTAGAAAAATCTACACATTTGTAAAATGCAACATTACGGACAGTATGTACTATGATCCAACAATGCCTTCTCTGGGTTCAGGTGGTACTTATAGACATCACCAGAACCCCCTCTTACATCCCCTATATATCAAATTACTTTCATGTTTTGTTTCACACTTTCAGCGTTTCCTACCCCGTAAAAACGTGTACATTGTGGGGTTTTAAACCAGTAAAAAGGGAATACAAAATAGACAATAATATAAAATCCGTAGTTTAGTATGTATGTTGCTATAAAGACATTTTGGATTTCTGCTGACGTTCAAACACAAACACGGCCTTTGGGAATTATCAAGGCTCTAGACCCACTCGAGAGCAAATATAGGACTACGAATGATAAACAATAACCATTGTGTCAGAAGGAGCTTGCTAAAACCATGTCTGTATTTAAAGGATGAAGAACCAGGTGTCTCACTTGCCACAGTTGTGAGTTAAACTTTTCCGACAAAATGTCCAGTAAATTGAAAATAAATTGAGCATTTTTACCCAGTGTATATTTTGGCTTCAACGCTACTAATGTCATTTAGAGGGTTATGTTAAACCACTCTGTAATGCCTAGAAAAGAGAAAGAATGTCTAGTGATCAGGTCACAAAACATATTTTTTGCCCAAGAGCATTTCAAACATTCTGATAATTATTGGGAGCTATTGAGGTAAAACCAGGCAGGGGGGTAGCTAGCTACCACTGGTGCAGCCGGTGCAGTGCACCGAGATCCATTACATTATGATAATTTCTGTATTTTACTACCCCAACAGCAGTCAAAGAGGTCATTTTCCTTGCTTGCACCAATGCCCATGGCATCTTTGCTATGCAACAAATACCAGGTGGTGTCTTGATAATACCACATACCTCCGAGTAATTTTCTAGAACAGTTTCTGTTAGACGGACCGGGATGGTCGGCCGAGAATAAGGGGAGAGGTCTCCGGGGAGAGCCGTCTCCAGCGATCGTACAGACGAGTAACTTCCCCCCCACAGATGTACACCACACAAGGATAAGGTTTAACGTTCTTTATAAGCAATTCTTTAAGTACGGTGAAATGGTACAAGGAGGTCTGGACTCAGGGGTCCCCTCGGTTCTAGTCTCTTGATTGGGAAAAGGGTAGCGGGACAGTCTTGTTACCAATCTGGTAGATGAAATAGCTCACAATCCTCGAGCTCGGCGTTCTAGATGATCGGGCCGCGGCGGAGCCAGCAGGTCCCGGGATGGTTGAAGGTAGCGACGGTCCGCGGCGGAGCCAGCAGGTCCCGATGAAGGTGGTGGTTACAAACGGTCCGCGGCCACGCCAGCAGGTCCCGACGACGATGAAGGTTTCAGAAGGTTGCGGCAGCGCCAGCAGGCAGGACGATAGTTCGCAAGGCAGGACTACGGCAGCGCCAGTAGTCCGTCAAGGATGAGTTCTTCACTGCGTCTCTCGACTCCAGGATACAACTGCCTTCCTGCTCTGGAGCTGCCCCAGTTATAGGTCTGGTCCCCTTTGATGTCCGGACCCTCGCACTTGGAGGTCGGGAGGTCCGGGATGAGGGAGTCCAGACACCCAGCAGGGGGTGGAGCCAGTGCCCGGGGGAGCCGGGGGCGATCGGCACCTGGCGGGGGAGAGCCATCGACACCTCTTTCTCCCATTGACCTGCCAAGTGGGCCGCTCACCTCCTGGGTGGATGGTGGTGCCGGGATGTCGGGGCCTGGCCAGGCCCAGGGTTAGGGTCGATCGGAGGCCACGCGGCCTCGTGGTGCTGTGTCCAAGATGGCACCCAAGCCGGGCGAGGGGGCCGGTAGTGATTCGGGTCCATGATGTGGAGATGTCCAGGGGCAGGGGTCCCATATGAGACGGGAAACGGGTGGTTGTGGCGTGTCACACCTGAGGAGCCGGGCTCGGGCCCGGTCGTGCGGGGAGGGAGCAAGCCCTTCACGTGGCCTGTCCAACATGCGTCCCCCCCAGCTGAAGGCGGGGAGAGTCACCCATCCTCTTGGGGACTCTCCTCGTCGAGGCGGAAAAAGCGGGACAGGCCATCTGCGTTGGCGTGATCCTGTCCGGGCCGATGTTCCACGGTGAAGTCCATCCCCTGCAGGGAGATGGACCAACGCAATAGTTTGGAGTTTTCCCCCCGCATCTGCATTAGCCATTGCAGGGGCCGATGATCGGTCTGTACCCGGAAGTGGGTACCGAAGAGATAAGGCCGGAGCTTTTTGAGGGCCCACACCACTGCGAAGGCTTCCCTCTCGATGGTGCTCCAGCGTTGCTCTCGGGCCAGGAGACGTCTGCTGATGAAGGCCACTGGTTGGTCAAGTCCTTCGGGGTTCAGCTGGGACAGGACTGCCCCATTGCCATGGTCGGAGGCGTCCGTTTGGACGATAAATTCCCGACTGTAGTCGGGGGCCTGGAGCACAGGGGCGGAGCACATGGCGGCCTTCAGCTTCTCGAAGGCCGCTTGACAGTCTGGGGTCCAGTTGACCTTCTTTGGTTGGTTTTTGGAGGGGAGTTCCGTGAGGGGCCCCACAATGCTGCCATAGTCCCTCACGAACCGCCGGTAGTAGCCTGTGAGTCCCAAGAAGGCGCGGACCTCGGTCTGGGTGATGGGGGGCTGCCACGACTGGATGGCAGCGATTTTGAGTTGCAGCGGGGCCACCAGACCGCTTCCCACCTGATGCCCGAGGTAGGTCACGGACCCCTGGCCAATCTGACATTTGCTGGCCTTGATCGTGAGGCCGGCTCGTTGGAGGGCCTGCAGAACCTCTCGGAGGTGGTTGAGGTGGTCGGACCAGTGGCGGCTGTACACAGCGATATCGTCCAGATAGGCGGCGCTGAATTCTTCGAGTCCCGCCAGGACCTGATTTACTAGCCGCTGGAATGTTGCTGGAGCATTCTTCATGCCGAATGGCATGACCTTGAAGTGGTAGTGGCCATCAGGGGTGGAGAAGGCAGATCGTTCTTGGGCCCGGGGTGTGAGACCGATCTGCCAGTAGCCCGCTGTCAGGTCGAAGATGCTGAGGTAGCGGGCAGCTCCCAGGCGGTCGATTAGTTCATCTGCTCGGGGAATGGGATGTGCGTCGGTTCTGGTGACCGCATTCAGGCCCCGGTAGTCGACGCAGAACCGGAGCTCAGGAGTGGTGCCGGGGGCGGCCGCTTTGGGGACCAGTACCACTGGGCTGGCCCAGGGGCTGTCTGAGGGCTCGATGACCCCGAGCGTGAGCATCTTGGACACCTCCTCTTGGATGCAGGCCCGTACCCGATCTGGTACGCGGTAGGCCCGATGTCGGATAGGGGGACTGTCTCCAGTGTCTACATCGTGTGAGCACTAGGGGGTGACCCCTGGGGTGAGGGAGAACAGAGCGGCGAACTGAAGTAGGAGGTCTCTGCAGCCTTGACGCTGTTCCAGGGTGAGGGCCTCCGAGAGTCGGACCCCGTCCATGGAGCCGTCCCTCTCTCGAGCCCGTAGGAGATCAGGGAGTGGCTCGGAATCCTCCTCGGCTCCGCTGTCTGTTGCCATCAGGAGGCTGAGCTCCGAGCGCACAAAGTGGGGTTTTAGTCTATTGGCGTGGAGGACCCGGAGGGGGTTCCGTGAGGATTCCATATCGATGAGATAGGTCACAGGGCTCTTGCGCTCGACCACTTTGAAGGGCCCTGTCCATTTGTCTTGCAGGGCGCATGGTTCGGTGGGAGACATCACCCATACCTGTTGGCCAGGTTCAAATTCGATGGAGGAGGCATTTTGATCGTACCACCTTTTCATGTCTTCCTGACTGGCCTCCAAGTTTGCTTTAGTCATTTCTCTGAACCGTCTGGTCTGGTTGCGTAGGGCCAGGAGGTACTTGAAGACATCTGGAGGGTTCTTCAGAGGGGGCATTTCCCAACCTTCTTTGACTAGGCTGAGCGGCCCTCGCACCGGGTGTCCATATAAGAGTTCGAACGGGCTGAAGCCGAGGGACTTCTGGGGGACTTCTCGATAGGCAAAGAGGAGGCACGGCAGTAGCACATCCCACTGGCGACGGAGGGGCTCTTCCAACCCCCCAATCATCCCTTTGAGCGTGCGGTTGAACCGCTCAACTAGTCCATTTCCTTGAGGGTGATAGGGGGTCGTGAATCGGTAGGTGACCCCACACTGTTGCCAGAGGGATTTCATGTATTTTGAAATAAAGTTTGTGCCTCTGTCGCTGACGACTTCTCGGGGGAAGCCCACCCGGGAGAAGATCCCCATCAAGGCCCGGCCAACCACCGGGGCGGTCACAGTTCGCAGGGGAACAGCCTCGGGGTAGCGGGTGGCGTGGTCCACCAGTACCAGGATGAACAGATGTCCTTGTGCTGTACGGGGGTCCAGGGGCCCCACAATGTCTATTCCCACCCTCTCGAACGGGGTGGTGACCACTGGGAAAGGTTGCAGAGGTGCATTAAGCTTGCGGCCGCTCTTCCCGCTGGCCTGGCACGTGGGGCAAGACCGGCAGTGCTGGAGTACGTCGTTCCTCATCTTGGGCCAGAAAAAGTGGGTCACCAGGCGACTGTAGGTTTTGTCCTGACCCAGGTGACCAGCCAGGGGGACATCGTGGGCCAGGTTTAGCAAAAAGTCTCTAAAGCGGAGGGGCACCACTAGCACTCGACTGGCCCCCAACTCCGCGATTCTCTGTTCGCTGTACAACAGGTCCTTGTCCCAATAGACCCAATGGGTTCCGGAGGTATCCCCTGCGCTCTCGGCGAGGGCTTGTTGGCGGAGTCCCTCGAGGGAGGGACAGGTCTTCTGCTCTTGACGAAACTGTTCTTGGGTGGGCCCCCCTTCCTGACGCCACTGAGCCAGGTCGGGAAGGTCCTGGAGCTGGGCGAGTCCTTCGGGGGTTTGCTCTGGGGGGTCGGCATGGTCGGTGTCTTCTACTGGAGCGACCGGGGGAGGAGGTGCCGGCCATTCCGGTTCTTCTGGTCGGGGGATGGCACGGGCGGCCATGGACCGGGTGGTTACGCACGCCCAGTCCGGGAGGCCCAACATCCCCAGGTGCTGTCTTCTCTCTACGGCGGCCCACGGGGAACTCTCCAGATAATTTCCCAGGAGACAGTCTACGGGGGCATCATCTCGGACCGTCACCTTCAACATGCCGGAGACTCCTCCCCACTCGAAGGGGACGCAGGCCATCCGACAAAGACTCTCTGAATTGTCGGCTGAACGGACAGGGCAGAGAACGTTCGGCAGGATCTGTTCTGGGGTCACCAGGTGACAGCGGACGGCCGTCACACTGGCCCCGGTGTCACGCAGGGCTTCGGCCCTGCGTCCATTAATGTTCACCCACTGACTGTACTTCCGGGTGTTGGCGGGTAGGGGGGCCCGCGGGACCATGTCTCTTCCCCCTAGGCACGCTAGAACCATGGCGGCGGGTTCCCATTCTTGGTGTTCTTGCTCACGTTCCTCGTGTTCTTCGGAGATTTGTTCTTCCCCCAGGGCGGCGGCAGCCATCTGGCGGGGTCTCGGAGTCAATTTGGGTCATTTGCGTAGTGGCCAACTCGCTGGCATCGGTGACACGTGACATTGGCTCTGTACCCCGGGCGCGCCGGGGTGTTGCCCCGGTTGGCCGGGGGTGGCGTGTTGGCAGCGGAAGCGACCGGGGCGTTGTCTCTTCCTCGTCCCTGGCCCCCTCTCCTCCTCGGGGACGGTGCTGACCTGGGTGGTTCCGGTTCTGTTCCTGCGACCCATTTCGGCCCACTCGGGTGATTTCCCACCGGTCAGCCTCGGCGGCGAGCTGTCGTGGATCAGTCAATTTACTGTCGAGGAGGTGCTGCCTGAGCTCGACGAAGCAGTTGTTAGATAGATGCTCCCATACCATGAGATTGAAGAGTTGCTCGTAGGTCGTTACATTGCTCCCCTTGATCCAACCCTCGAAGGCTCGGCTGAAATAGTTCACGTACTCCACCCAAGTTGTACCCGGGATCCGGGTGCAGTCTCGGAACCTCTGGCGGTACATTTCGGGTGTGAGCCCATAGCGGGTGAGGAGGGTAGCTTTCATGTGGTCATAGGAGGTCATCAGATGGTCTGGGAGCTGTAACAGGGCATCGCGGCCCTCATTGACGAACCTCCCCCATAGACCGGCTCCCCAGTCGCTTCGATCGATCCGGTGGGAGGTCATAGCGATCTCGTAGGCCTTGAACCACTGCTGTATGTCGTCATCTCGGAAATATTCTCGAACGACATCCTTGGGGATGTGTACCTTCTTTTCTGTTGCTCCCGGGGTGCGCGGTTGCTCGGGCACCCCTAATTCTTTGTTCTGCTTACGTAATTCTATCTCTGCTAGTTTGCGCTCGTGTTCATACGCCAGTCTCTTCTCTTCGAGCTCTCTTTGTCTCTGTTTTTCTTCTCTTTCTTCTCGAAGCCGTAGATGTTCTAGGTTCAGTTTTTGTTCGGCTAATTTGAGTTCGCCATCCATTTTGAGCCGGGCCATTTCTAGTTCATGTAGTCTGTTTCTCTCTCGTTCTTGGATTTCGTTTTGCGAAAGACCCGTTCTTCGCTCCTCGGGAGCTGTGGTGTTTTTCTCTGCTGCTGCGACATTTTGGTCCGGGGGTCTGACGGCCCCGGTTTCCGCCCATGACTCAATGGCGTGCTTGAAATCGTCCTTAGTACTCAGACCGGTGGTAGCGATACCTAGTTCAATGCAGAATTGTTTCAACTCACGATGGCTGTACTCTTCCAATTTCTCCATCTGGAATTTCTCGGTGGATCCGCTCTCTTTGGTTGTCATTGTGGTTTCGTCGTGGGGTGAGCTACTCTCTGTACGATTACGCGTTGATTCGGATCGCGCCGCTGGCCACCAATGTTAGACGGACCGGGAGGGTCGGCCGAGAATAAGGGGAGAGGTCTCCGGGGAGAGCCGTCTCCAGCGATCGTACAGACGAGTAACTTCCCCCCCACAGATGTACACCACACAAGGATAAGGTTTAACGTTCTTTATAGGCAATTCTTTAAGTACGGTGAAATGGTACAAGGAGGTCTGGACTCAGGGGTCCCCTCGGTTCTAGTCTCTTGATTGGGAAAAGGGTAGCGGGACAGTCTTGTTACCAATCTGGTAGATGAAATAGCTCACAATCCTCGAGCTCGGCGTTCTAGATGATCGGGCCGCGGCGGAGCCAGCAGGTCCCGGGATGGTTGAAGGTAGCGACGGTCCGCGGCGGAGCCAGCAGGTCCCGATGAAGGTGGTGGTTACAAACGGTCCGCGGCCACGCCAGCAGGTCCCGACGACGATGAAGGTTTCAGAAGGTTGCGGCATCGCCAGCAGGCAGGACGATAGTTCGCAAGGCAGGACTACGGCAGCGCCAGTAGTCCGTCAAGGATGAGTTCTTCACTGCGTCTCTTGACTCCAGGATACAACTGCCTTCCTGCTCTGGAGCTGCCCCAGTTATAGGTCTGGTCCCCTTTGATGTCCAGACCCTCGCACTTGGAGGTCGGGAGGTCCGGGATGAGGGAGTCCAGACACCCAGCAGCGGGGTGGAGCCAGTGCCCGGGGGAGCCGGGGGCGATCGGCACCTGGCGGGGGAGAGCCATCGACACCTCTTTCTCCCATTGACCTGCCAAGTGGGCCGCTCACCTCCTGGGTGGATGGTGGTGCCGGGATGTCGGGGCCTGGCCAGGCCCAGGGTTAGGGTCGATCGGAGGCCACGCGGCCTCGTGGTGCTGTGTCCAAGATGGCACCCAAGCCGGGCGAGGGGGCCGGTAGTGATTCGGGTCCATGATGTGGAGATGTCCAGGGGCAGGGGTCCCATATGAGACGGGAAACGGGTGGTTGTGGCGTGTCACACCTGAGGAGCCGGGCTCGGGCCCGGTCGTGCGGGGAGGGAGCAAGCCCTTCACGTGGCCTGTCCAACAGTTTCTGATCACCTTCTGCTGCCAGAGGAGGCCTGTGGACTCACCAGCAGAAACAATGTCTCAGTCAGTAGTCTCTCAAAATCTCCAAAATATTCCCGTTATTACGGTAATGGCTGCCATTGATGTTAATGCCAGCCCAGGCATTCTGCAATATTTCCCAGACATGTTCTACATGTGATCAGCTGTAGACACAAAAGCTAGTGCTGTTAATGCACAACACAATCTCTGTACACTATTTACAGAATTGAATTATTAGTGTCCATTCCATCTACTACTTTACTTAAAATATGAAAAAGGGCGAAACACTATCTCTGCATACAGGAGGACTGGCACTAAACCAGTCTGAAATTGTTTTATCCATGACACAAGACTGTTCTAAAAGAGTTTGCAGCACTTTTGGGCACATGATGATAAATCACTTTGCGCTAATTACTACAAGGAACAAACCACTCCTGAAATTAAGGGTGCTGTTGTTTTTCTAAAAACAATAGGTGCAAAAAAAGGCTGTTTACACGGAGTAAACAATGTGGGAAATAGGTTTGGACCAATGTTGATGCCAACACATTTTCACAAAAAGCTGCAAAGGGAAATATTGCAACACCGCTTAATAAATTCCGACAGATTTGATTTAGCTCAATGGGAGGTCATTTTGCACCATTCCCTATTTTTTACCCAGGTAAAAACTGTCTATCTGATTCAATTCCTTATTGTGCAAGCTGCATAAATGTTGATGCATATGCTTATGTTCATTGCAGCGCAAGGATGGGCTGACACACTACTGATCGCTGAATGACTGTCTGAAGGCGGTGGCTAAGACCCATTCACTGCAGGTATTCACATTCCAAAATTCTGAACTGTGTGTGAATGATGAGCATTCCAAGTTGTGTGATAATTAACACATTAGGCTGTGTTTACCTGACAAAATGTATTTGAGGGAGCTGGGGTGTGGATGGCCTGATAAAAAAGGCAAACCACTCAGATTTTAGAATGTTAAATACTGATTCTGGAAGTTATGTCTCATTTCCAAGATGAAAACTCAGAAAAGGAGCAGTACAGTAGCCAGTGTCTGGCGCCCAAAAGCAAGAGAGGAAATGGGCCCTTGGTCTGGTATTTGGATGATATAGTACAGCAATAATCAGGGGTCAGTGGACCACTCTGGCATCTGCGCCCTGGTGCCACTGCACCAGCAGCACCAATTGAAGCTACACCCCCTAAATAGGAGGTTTTTATCAGATCTGGTAAACACCTCACCTCAAGTAATGGTATTCACCAGGTGCAGTAAATATATGTTACACAACTTAGAATCGGTCTAAATGTAAAAATGGGCTTCTAAAGCTGCATAATGGGGTTTTGAGGGGCAGCTGACCAGAGGGAGGTCTGCCCCTGGGTAATTTGGGGAAGTGGAGCAGCCTGATGAGTGCTTGGGTGTGGGCTATTTTTGGGCTAGCCCAAGGTTAAAAAATCTGATTTTTTTTTGTACCAGCCACCATTGTGTCTGGTGACACAATGGCTGGTACCTGGTAGCAGATTTTTGCCAAACCCTCGCGTCCCTGTTTTTATGTTGTTTAGGATGGCTTATATTTCTCTCCTCATTGTTGGTACGCTTTCATTTGACATAGTCGACCTGGGACCCTGCCAATCAGGACCCCAGGCCTACTGCTCTCTCTTTAAAATGGATTCCATGTACCCTAGGTGCGTCTACCAATTGGTACTGGGCCACCTTATCAGACCCTGTAACTCAGGGCATAGGTGTACCCAGGGCTGCCAGGGGCTGCAGCATGTATTATGCCACCCCTGGCTGGCCTCCTAAATTTGACACAACTGGCTGCATGACAGCTGGGGCAAAGTCGTGTAATCACCCTTTGCTGTAGGTGTAGTATACCTATACCTAACCCTAAAATGGACACACAGATTCCTATCAGTCACTCCTATGGCAGGCCTTGACAATCCTGAAGGCAGAGTGCTTGGAATCGTGTGAGATGGTGCTCTGGCATGAGCTGAGCCTGTCTGCAGCTTGCGGAACCAAGTCCTAATAGCTGTTCCATGATATCGCATACCATATACTCTTAAGTGCATTATAATCCTCGCGGTTAAATGCTAACTTTGGTATTGCTTTATCAAAACATGTCGAGTAAGGTGTCATACGAATTGGAATACTAAACCCTCGCCAATTCTGGCGACGGGGTTAGCATTCCACCCTTCTAGAGGGACACGACATGTATGTAACTGTGAACCCCGGTTAAAGTTAACTGAAGCCTCAGCTCCACAAAATGGATGCTGCCACCACAGACACGAGTCTGACCTCCTGCTGCTGGGAGTCCTTCCAGCGAGGGAGGCCTGGACAAAGGGTTTCCTGTCCGGGGCGGTGCTAGCACCGTCCCAGACATGGTTTTGTGTATCCTGGGTAGGCAGGGCTTTTCAGGAAGGTGACTGCTGAGTGGCACCCCGGTGCTCACTACGCATAGGCCAGTCAGAACCAGTTCCAGGGGCACACCAGCCCCTGGCCTGGGGAAGTCCGGCAGGGGAGAGGGGTGTAACCACCCCCCTCCTGGTCCCACCCATAGGCAGGACCTAGTCACCGGGTCAGCCCCCTTTTTTAGTATAAAGATAGGAGCGGGCCCCCTGTTCAAATTAGATCATCTTTGGAATCAAGATACCACTTTCTTCGAAAGGACTTCACGATTTCTTCTTCAAGATTCTCCCTTGTGGCTAAGGAGTAGTCACCCTGCATCCGCAGGCACCATCCTAAAGAACACTGCGGTCTGCTGCAAGTCCTTCATCACGAATCCGACGACCCAGCTCGACGAGACCCGGCTTCCCTGGCACCTCTGACCTCTACTCACCTCTACAGCCAAGCTGAGAACCGTGAGTGCGACGAGACCTCAAGGGACCGACGATCGCCAAGACTGCACGACATCTTTACTGCAAGCCCACCGTGTCCTCCACTGGTGAGTGCTTTGGGGTCCGAGAAGCCCCAACCCCGCGCAGCTCCAGCACCCAAGGCCAGCCTCCCTGCATCTCCACGATCGGCGTGGGGCCCTTCTGCTGTTTGCTGTGCACCGCGTTGTTTGGCTACTAGCCGGCTGGCTTGTGGCCTTCTGAACGACGCCCGACGACATCTCTTCTGCTGGTCTGGTTGCTCCAGGCTGGCCCTTGCTTCCTTTTTCAAGAGAGGCACCCCGGACCCTCCTGGTCCACTCCAGACGCCATTTTAGGTCCACCGCGTGGGCTTGAATTTGCCAAGGCTTTGTTGCCCAATCCTGGGACCAGCGACGCCGACAGCTTCTATCTTCGTGGGACAGCTCGATCCTCCATCCTGGTCGCCGACAACGCCTCCTGGTCCGTGAGATCTTCGAGCTCCAGCGTCACCCACTCACCTTGTCGAGGTGGCTACCATCCGGTGCCCTCCTGGTGCCCACTGACTACTGGCTAGTAGTCTCGAACTTGGTCCCCTCTGCTTTCAGGTGTCATCTATCTTCGAGATCCAGGCTTGGATCCAACTGAACTTTCTTCACTGGTCACCGGCCAGCATCTTTTCTTCCGGCTCCTGGTCCGTCTACGAGGATTCCCGACGTCTTTTCAGACCTATGCAGCTGCAGCCCCTGGGCTAGGTAACTTCGGCATTTCGGTGCCCCAGCATAGCCTCACTATCCAAGGGTCAGAATCTATCTTCGTTTTCTCCCTACCAGGTCGGGTTCGCCCGAGAACACTAACTTTCTATTTCCTAGCTACCATAGACTTTTGTCCGCATCTCGCGTGAGAGTGCACACACTGCACCCGAGTCCCCTAGGCCTCCTAGTCGTAATCTAACGATTCCCTAGTCAAGTCCTAGCGATTCCAAAAGCTATTAGTACTGTACTTACCTGCTAGGAATTTCACATTCCACTTTCAGAGTATATGGTTTTCCGTGCCCCTCGGGCATTTGTATATACTGTGCTAACTTAAGTATTTTTGTAAGAGTTTTGGTTTGTGCTTAGTACCCTGTCCTCATAAAGAGTACAGGGCTGTTGTGATATTTAATAAATAACTGTTTATTTTCATAACACTTGTGTGGTGTCCTTTCACTGGGTATTCAAGGGGTATATGTGTGGTAAACAGCTGGCTTAACACGCCCTCTCGAGTCTTTAGCCTTAGACTGCTCGTATCCATGCTACTAGGATAGCTGGTCTATAAGGTTGACTTACAACCAATCATCAATAAGGGTTGCTGGACTGATACATAGTGGGCACTAGAATAGTGACCACTGCATATCAGGCCACCTTCTCACATTGGTGAGCAGCGGTTGGGATTTGAGCTTGCTGTTGTTTTACCACACGTATCCTAAGAATATCTTGTTGAAAGATCACATAAGTACTGTTAGGTACATATAACTAAAGCTTAGAATACTCTGAGTTCTACTGAACCAGCTGTTGTAGCTCCTCAAGGCTTAGCACACCTTGGCTGCAACTCTTAGCAAGGGATCAGTAGGTAAACACATAGTGTAGGTAGGTGCATCACTTACACCACACTAGAATCAGCATGTCAGACAAAGGAGGAAACTCTGAGTATCCCCTTGTGTCAGTGGACCCTCCACAGGTCCTTACTTCAAAATATGCTGCTCTTAGCTTCCATGAGATGAGACAAGTGTGTACTCTCAGGAAACTAAAACAGGGGTCTAACCCCACCACTTCCTTTCTGATTGGTCTCTTAGAGGCTTATGATGCCAGTAGGGCTGGTAACCCAGACCCTTCTAATCCAGAAGGAAGTTTGCCCTCCTTACAGGGTCCCTTTGATATCCATCCCCTCCATGAGGCAGATGATGCTGAGGAGGAGGATGAGTTGTCAGGGGATGAGGCAGATAAGGGACAGCTAGAGGTCAGTAGACTAAGCAGGTCCAACTTAAGCAGACATGAGCCTGGTACTGGGGGACCCCTGGGCCCACTCTCAGGTCAGCTTAACATTGGGAATGGACGAGTTAGGTCTCTATCAAGAGGCTCTGACAGATCCTTTCGAACCAATGGCTCTCTCAACTCTTCTCACAGAGGGATGTCTTCCCCTAAGAGGAGAGTGTATGAAGCTGAAGAAAGGGCAGTCAAACTGAGGATTGAAAGGGAAGAACTTGCCCTGGCCAAAGAGAGACTTGCCCTTGCTAGAGAGCAAGAATTATGTGGGCTACAGCCCACTGGTGGCAGCAATAATCCTAGCAATAGGGAAAGGAGTTTTGATAAAAAGCACCTGAATAAGATAGTGCCCCCCTTTAAAGAAGGGGATGACATCCACAAATGGATTACTGCTTTGGAGAGAGCCTGCACTGTGCAGGGTGTTCCCCAAAGTCAGTGGGCAGCTATCTTGTGGCTCTCCTTTGATGGTAAAGGTAGAGATAAGCTCCTCACCACAAGGGTGGAGGATGCTAACAAATACCAAATCTTGAAGAATACACTGGTTGATGGGTTTGGTTTAACCACTGAACAATACAGGATGCTGTTCAGAGACACCCAGAAAACTCAGTCTCAAGATTGGACTGACTTTGTTGATTGTGCCACTAAGGCTTTTGAAGGCTGGATACTGGGTAGTAAGGTTACTGATTTCAAAGGATTGTATAATCTAATTATGAGGGAGCAAATCTTAAATAATTGTCAGAACCAGTTATTACATCAGCACCTGGTAGACTCTGATCTGACCTCTCCACAGGAATTGGGTAAGAGGGCAGACAAATGGGTCAGAACCAGGGTTAGGCCTAAAAACCAGGGTGGTGACCAGAAAAAGGAATCAACCAAGCCTCAAGAGAAGGGTGGGGATAAATCCACAGAGAAGACTTCCCAAGGGCCCCAAAACTCCAACAAGGGTGGTGGGTCCCAGAACACTCCTTCTGAACAGAAGAAACCTTATTGCCATACCTGTAAACAGGTGGGTCATTACAAAAGTGATGCCAGTTGCCCTAAAAATGGTAATAAGGGAAACATACCCCCAGGTAATACTCCTAAACCTCCTGTTACCACTAGTGGTAATCCCCCAGGTGGTGGGAGTGCCCCCAAGAATGTGGTGGGCATTACTTTGGGCAATCAGGAGGACTATGGCCTAGCCAGGTTCCCTGACCACACTCTTGTCTGTGAGACTGGCATGGGGTTTGCCAACTTCACTACTGGACCCCACATTTTGGGAAAGTATAGACAAGAAGTTTTAGTGAATGGTCAGAAAGTTGAGGCATTCAGAGACACAGGGGCCAGCCTCACCATGGTGAGTGACCATCTGGTCCCCTCTGCTCAACTGACCCCTGGTTTTACTTATCAGGTGACAGACATGCATGGAGTGAAGAGAAGGCATCCCATGGCAGTAGTCAAGCTCAGCTGGGGTAATGTCACAGGGCCCATGAGAGTGGCAGTGACAGATAACCTACCTGTAGATTGCTTACTGGGGAATGACCTGGAACTCTCAGCATGGGCTGAGGTGGAGCAAGAAACTCACTCCAGAATGATAGGCCTATCCAGACAGGTTAGTGGGGCAGTAATAGATACAGCCCCAGTCCAAGCACCATTCCTCCCTGAAAAGGTTGGAAGGGCAGTGGTAGCCACTGCCCAGGCTCAGACAGACTTTCCAGAACAGGATAGGAGGGCTGTGACAGTCACAGCCCAAACACAAACTGAGTGCCCGCCTGAAAAGGTTGGCAAGGTTGAAATGGTCTCAGCCTCTACTCAAACAGATAGTGAGGTTGTGAAGCCTGAAACAATGGATCACTCCACTCAAACAGAGAGCATTGAGGAGGAAGAAGAGTCTTCCCCCTCCCAGACACTAGGTGAGAGCCAGCCTCCTCAGGGAACTGACTCTACCCCTGTTGAAGGAACTGCCCCAGAGGTAGTCAGGCCTAGCCTGGCAGAGCCCCTGATGGCAGTGGACCCTTCCCAGGTGGGACCCAGTCTGGAGCAGGTAACCTGCACCTCTCTACCCTGTCTCAGTCAGCCCAGGGCTGAAGAGTTCAGGGAGGCCAGTGGTGGACCCCAAAGGGCCCCCTGTCCAAAAGAACCCCTTAATCAGCAGATTAGGATCACTGAAGCTGGTAACCCTATCCAAGTGAAAATAGAACAGACTCCTGAGGGATCCCCCTTAAAAGTAGTTAGGGAACTCCCACAGCTGGACACTGTTGGGCACAGCCAAACATGGGGCCTAAAAACCCCAGACCTGACCTGTCCCTCCAGTAAGCCAAACAGAGGGACTCAGCCTCCAGCTTTAGGTAGCCAGAGGCTGACCCTGAGAGCTCAGTGCATCTCAGCTAAAGAAAGAAAGGCACACATGATGGATGGTGATTGGAGGAAGTTGAGCCCAAAGGTAGAGGAGCCTCACTTCAGTACTCCACCCCAGCATCAGCCTTCTTCTTTCCCAAGACACACCAGAGACAGAGATTCCCTATGGTGGAGACCCTCAGATACCCTTAGGGTGAGGGGTTGCCTAGTGGACCATGACACAGGGGGAAACCAAGCCAGAGCTGGTCCTTCCTTATATGGCCACTTAGGTAATAGAGGCTTACCTGGACAAGGATAGCCTTATCTCCTTTCGTTTGGGGGGGGGTTGTGTAGGAAGGTACATCCTGACTATGGTTGCCCCCAACTTTTTGCCCTGTGTTTTAGCTGGTTTTGGACATAGTCGACCTGGGACCCTGCCAATCAGGACCCCAGGCCTACTGCTCTCTCTTTAAAATGGATTCCATGTACCCTAGGTGCGTCTACCAATTGGTACTGGGCCACCTTATCAGACCCTGTAACTCAGGGCATAGGTGTACCCAGGGCTGCCAGGGGCTGCAGCATGTATTATGCCACCCCTGGCTGGCCTCCTAAATTTGACACAACTGGCTGCATGACAGCTGGGGCAAAGTCGTGTAATCACCCTTTGCTGTAGGTGTAGTATACCTATACCTAACCCTAAAATGGACACACAGATTCCTATCAGTCACTCCTATGGCAGGCCTTGACAATCCTGAAGGCAGAGTGCTTGGAATCGTGTGAGATGGTGCTCTGGCATGAGCTGAGCCTGTCTGCAGCTTGCGGAACCAAGTCCTAATAGCTGTTCCATGATATCGCATACCATATACTCTTAAGTGCATTATAATCCTCGCGGTTAAATGCTAACTTTGGTATTGCTTTATCAAAACATGTCGAGTAAGGTGTCATACGAATTGGAATACTAAACCCTCGCCAATTCTGGCGACGGGGTTAGCATTCCACCCTTCTAGAGGGACACGACATGTATGTAACTGTGAACCCCGGTTAAAGTTAACTGAAGCCTCAGCTCCACAAAATGGATGCTGCCACCACAGACACGAGTCTGACCTCCTGCTGCTGGGAGTCCTTCCAGCGAGGGAGGCCTGGACAAAGGGTTTCCTGTCCGGGGCGGTGCTAGCACCGTCCCAGACATGGTTTTGTGTATCCTGGGTAGGCAGGGCTTTTCAGGAAGGTGACTGCTGAGTGGCACCCCGGTGCTCACTACGCATAGGCCAGTCAGAACCAGTTCCAGGGGCACACCAGCCCCTGGCCTGGGGAAGTCCGGCAGGGGAGAGGGGTGTAACCACCCCCCTCCTGGTCCCACCCATAGGCAGGACCTAGTCACCGGGTCAGCCCCCTTTTTTAGTATAAAGATAGGAGCGGGCCCCCTGTTCAAATTAGATCATCTTTGGAATCAAGATACCACTTTCTTCGAAAGGACTTCACGATTTCTTCTTCAAGATTCTCCCTTGTGGCTAAGGAGTAGTCACCCTGCATCCGCAGGCACCATCCTAAAGAACACTGCGGTCTGCTGCAAGTCCTTCATCACGAATCCGACGACCCAGCTCGACGAGACCCGGCTTCCCTGGCACCTCTGACCTCTACTCACCTCTACAGCCAAGCTGAGAACCGTGAGTGCGACGAGACCTCAAGGGACCGACGATCGCCAAGACTGCACGACATCTTTACTGCAAGCCCACCGTGTCCTCCACTGGTGAGTGCTTTGGGGTCCGAGAAGCCCCAACCCCGCGCAGCTCCAGCACCCAAGGCCAGCCTCCCTGCATCTCCACGATCGGCGTGGGGCCCTTCTGCTGTTTGCTGTGCACCGCGTTGTTTGGCTACTAGCCGGCTGGCTTGTGGCCTTCTGAACGACGCCCGACGACATCTCTTCTGCTGGTCTGGTTGCTCCAGGCTGGCCCTTGCTTCCTTTTTCAAGAGAGGCACCCCGGACCCTCCTGGTCCACTCCAGACGCCATTTTAGGTCCACCGCGTGGGCTTGAATTTGCCAAGGCTTTGTTGCCCAATCCTGGGACCAGCGACGCCGACAGCTTCTATCTTCGTGGGACAGCTCGATCCTCCATCCTGGTCGCCGACAACGCCTCCTGGTC
The DNA here is from genome assembly GCF_964263255.1 of Lissotriton vulgaris. NCBI lineage: Eukaryota > Metazoa > Chordata > Amphibia > Caudata > Salamandridae > Lissotriton > Lissotriton vulgaris. The sequence goes on along the minus strand of NC_141698.1, from coordinate 270,672,620 downwards.
CGTGAGATCTTCGAGCTCCAGCGTCACCCACTCACCTTGTCGAGGTGGCTACCATCCGGTGCCCTCCTGGTGCCCACTGACTACTGGCTAGTAGTCTCGAACTTGGTCCCCTCTGCTTTCAGGTGTCATCTATCTTCGAGATCCAGGCTTGGATCCAACTGAACTTTCTTCACTGGTCACCGGCCAGCATCTTTTCTTCCGGCTCCTGGTCCGTCTACGAGGATTCCCGACGTCTTTTCAGACCTATGCAGCTGCAGCCCCTGGGCTAGGTAACTTCGGCATTTCGGTGCCCCAGCATAGCCTCACTATCCAAGGGTCAGAATCTATCTTCGTTTTCTCCCTACCAGGTCGGGTTCGCCCGAGAACACTAACTTTCTATTTCCTAGCTACCATAGACTTTTGTCCGCATCTCGCGTGAGAGTGCACACACTGCACCCGAGTCCCCTAGGCCTCCTAGTCGTAATCTAACGATTCCCTAGTCAAGTCCTAGCGATTCCAAAAGCTATTAGTACTGTACTTACCTGCTAGGAATTTCACATTCCACTTTCAGAGTATATGGTTTTCCGTGCCCCTCGGGCATTTGTATATACTGTGCTAACTTAAGTATTTTTGTAAGAGTTTTGGTTTGTGCTTAGTACCCTGTCCTCATAAAGAGTACAGGGCTGTTGTGATCTTTAATAAATAACTGTTTATTTTCATAACACTTGTGTGGTGTCCTTTCACTGGGTATTCAAGGGGTATATGTGTGGTAAACAGCTGGCTTAACACGCCCTCTCGAGTCTTTAGCCTTAGACTGCTCGTATCCATGCTACTAGGATAGCTGGTCTATAAGGTTGACTTACAACCAATCATCAATAAGGGTTGCTGGACTGATACATAGTGGGCACTAGAATAGTGACCACTGCATATCAGGCCACCTTCTCACATGTTACACAACTTAGAATCGGTCTAAATGTAAAAATGGGCTTCTAAAGCTGCATAATGGGGTTTTGAGGGGCAGCTGACCAGAGGGAGGTCTGCCCCTGGGTAATTTGGGGAAGTGGAGCAGCCTGATGAGTGCTTGGGTGTGGGCTATTTTTGGGCTAGCCCAAGGTTAAAAAATCTGATTTTTTTTTGTACCAGCCACCATTGTGTCTGGTGACACAATGGCTGGTACCTGGTAGCAGATTTTTGCCAAACCCTCGCGTCCCTGTTTTTATGTTGTTTAGGATGGCTTATATTTCTCTCCTCATTGTTGGTACGCTTTCATTAATCACAGGTGTGCAAAGGAGTTTATGCTGTTTAGATTGGTTGATGCTTGAAGCAGGTGCATAGGCGGTTGGCAGAGAAGTTGCCATGGTTTACCGAGGTTTATAGTTGTTGGGAGTGGCAGTTCAGACTGAAAGGGAACGGGTAGGCAGGTTCACAACTGGACGAGACAGGAAGGTTACGTTTAGGTTAGAGTTGAACATGCTAAGAGGTTAATAGATGATGGAAAGATGGAAAGGTTGTTAGGAGGTTTAAGTTACATTCGACCAGCCCTGGATCATATACAATATTGATGTGTTAAGTTGTTGTGAAGGGTTATCTTAGGGGTGGGGGGTAGATTACCATAAGATTATCGTTGTATAGTGAGGATGTAGTTTTGGAAGGCTAAGGCCAAGGTTGTTTTGTGATGTGCACCTGTTTATTAAAGCGGCCTTTTCCACACAAACCTGGTATCAGTGGTCTGTGCTGCTCCCCTCTTCCTGAATGCAGTCAGGAGTTAGGCATTTTCCGTGCTGCAGTGCGCCCAGCGACGGCACTTGCTTGGATAGCACCCTGGCGCCCTCCCTGCAGCTGGTGAATAAAATAAGCCAGCAAGGGGTCCATTTTGTGTTTACGGGTCATTCACACATGAAAGAAGTAACTAACCTCAGAGAAAAAACTTCTCAGCACCTCCTCCAAAGATTCTGATTCGCTGACAGAGTAGCTCAATCACGCTAGTGCCAAGTTGTTGATAGTGTGAATGGTTGTGTTGGCATATGTGGGCAGGAGAGGGAGATGAGTTGGGAAGGAAGGGGGCTAATGCAGTGCAAAACGGCACATGCATCAAGTAACAAGGACTAAAAGCAGTTTAGTCTGAATCAATGGAGCTAATTAAGTAAGAGGTACACTGCTGCTTGCAGTACTTTCATGGAGAGGATGTAGTCTAACGGCTAGAGCTGTCGACCTCGAAGCTGGGGAAACGGGGTTCCAGTCTCTGCAAGGGACGCACAACACCCTGTGATTCTGGGCTAATCACTTACTCTTCCCTGCGTAACAAAATTATTGTGTCCATCTGTAATGCAACTTATGCTCCTGTAATGCGCTCCGAATCTTTGAGTCAAGTTCACCCTATATAAAGTTCCAGAAAAAAAAATCATTGGCGCCCTGCCTGGACCCAGCTCAAAGTGTGCCCCTCTCCCATTTCCCAAAGACTGGCACCTCACTGTCACTTCTTCACAGCTAATTTTCACAAAATCCAAAGTCACATACCTGTCGATTTGATAGCTCGTAATATAAGGGTGAAGCCTGATAGTTAAGTAGGTGATCCCCTTTAATGTGAATTAAGGATGAACCATTCTAGGACAGTGATACAGGTTTGCAAAGATGGTAAGCATATTGAGGTCTCTGGAGGCATGTTTCATTTTAAGAGGGCACCACGCTGTCATTTGGTGGGTGTCATCACCCTCTTTTTAATAAAAAGTACCCTAAAAAAAAGTAATCTGCATCCATATGATCACCCTATTTGCAGACCTGCCCTCACATTCCAACACGTTTTCCTCTCGAATCTCTCTCAATAATAACCTTTTTAAACATAAGACCCCATCCTATTTTCAGAGTTAACAGGATGACATTTATGAGAATGGTGAATATTACTAAAACGGGGTGACACCCTCCAAATGAGTGCGAGTTAAGTGGCGGTGGCTTAAATCATCAAGTCGAACACTTATCCGCCTTTAGCCTAAAGCTATAGACACGCCATGCAAAGAGTAGTGACTTACGTGTTTGGGTCCGGCATCGTTACTCTGACGCCCCCACTTCGGCCTCAGCATCTTATCAGCCCTCCGACCCGTCTCTGGGCTAGCGCAGAGAGCGGCTCCGCTGCGCACCGCCCGTCTCACCTTGTGCCGCCTCGGAGCCTGCCCCCGCCGGACGAGGCCCCCCTGGAGGCGCCCGTTGGTCGGCGGCGGGCTCTGGCAGGCTGCCAGCCCTGACGGATCCAGGAATTTCTCTCCGCGACATCTCGTTAGTGCTTTGTTTTCTGTTCTGTAAACCGAGCACCTGTTGATTGACGGGCTCTTGTTTTTCCTCACACACAATGGACGAGGAGAGCCACCGTAGTCAGCGTGTGGGCCCTGACGCCAAACACCCTACTCCTCACGCCACTGGAAGTCTTCAACCTCTTCCTGGCTTGTGCTTCCAGGTAGGTCGGGAAACCACCTTTTCTCTCCTCACTTCACTCCGCTAACTATTTTTAAAGGACTTTTAATTTCGAAGACACTTTCTGAGAAATAATAGACAGTAAGTCGGTAAATATTATAACACCTTGTTAATTATGTAGACAGAGACCAGCCTAAAGTAAATAGGGCTGATAATATATAACTGATGTTAGTATTGTAAAGATTAATTATACTCAATTCATCGACTTCGGAAAAATGAAAACCCGAGGTGCTCTCGTTCGGTTTTAACTTGGTGGCTTCGCAGGTTCAGTAGAGACCTTAGAAGCAGGCCCTAAACCTACTGACCAGGGCCGGACTGGGAACTGAAAGCAGCCCTGGCAAATTTTATGGCAAGACCGGAGGCTCCTATTATGCTTTCTTATCTTGCATTTATTACTATAGCAGCCAAGATAAGTGCAAGTACTACAGTTCCCAGAGGGCCAGGCAACAACTGGGCCATGGGAACGAGAAAAAACGAGAGTACAATAACCAATCAGCAGTCACAACATAGATAAGAGTACACACTGACTGCGCAGCTTCCTCTTTTCTTGCTGCTCGCAGTCAGATACATGTTCTCTTATCTATGCTCACAGTGTTTAATAATAATCTTTGCTTGTTTATTGTTACTGCTTGTGCATCAGTTTACGGTTTTATTCCTGTTTCATTTACGCGCTATTGCGCCGCTTTGACTTGCGCTTCGCGCGCTTCAGGTCATTCTTTCACTGCTGTTTCTGCTCGTTTTCCCCACCCCGCCCCCTTGCAGTGGTTTCGTCCGCTCCGCGGTCCTCGCGCTTGTTCGCGAAGCTTCTTACCGCCTTCGGAGCATTTCCTGCCTCACCGGACCCGGAGCCTGCTTTCGGCTTCCTTCTGGCTTTCCGCCCGGTTGTGTTCTGCATTCCGCTTCCCGCTTTGAAGCGTTTTGCTCTTGGTTATCGGAGCCGGCTTCCTGCCTGCCTCAAGCCCGGTCTCCTCGCTCTGTTTTTCAGAGTCGGCCCGCCCTTGCACACTCCCATGTTCACGCCCCTTCTTTTCTTTCCCACAAAATTAACCCTTACCTGCCTTGCTTGGCTGACATGGATATGGAGAGCTCTTCTGAGGAAAATACCTCCAATATGGATAATGGGTCACTCAAAAAGGACCTGCACAGATTTATAAACAATTCTGTTGAACAGGCAGTGGAAGTTACTATGAAGAGAATGTCAAAAAATATGGTCAGCATGTTGTCCAAGGTTTTGGCCCAATCTGCGGGGGATAGCAGAAAACGAAAGGTGGAACACTCTGCTTCTGTGCAAAAGCCAAAAAAGGCGCCAGCAATGGTTAGCGAGTCTTACTCGCCTATGGATGAGGACATAGTGCCTCCCAGGCCTCCTGCTAAGGAGGGGTTTGTCGGTTCAGAGGGCAAAAAGAAGCAAAAATCTAAGCACACAGAGTCTCCTACTAAGAAATTAGTAATTTCCACCATTTTGGACACGGATGACGATATGGCTGATGCTGACGATTTATTCGATATCTTTGACGTCACAGACCCCCCTCCCCTCAAACTTCCCAAAAGTGACTCCTTTAACTTTGATCCAGTGTATGACTCGGAGGGTCTCCCAATGTTTGACCCGTCCTCCATCCGTCATCCCAACTCGACTGAATGGCTACCCTCTCATCACGTTGGTGAATACATTTCTGTCCGCCTTCGTCTCCCTCTAGAGGCAGCTGTGCGTTCCAGGTTAAAGTCTGAATGTCCCAAACCTACCCTCCCTGATAAAATCACCCTTGTCCCTTCCATCGACCAACCTCTTCTTACTTTCTTTTCAAAATTTGGAAAAGACCCTCGACGCGGGGTTGACAAGGCATGGTCCACGTGCCAAGACAAAATGCTGGACATCGTGGGTCCCTTAGCCCGTATCTTCGACATGGCAGAGTCTGCCCGTCTTGAAGGTTCTGATCTTTCAGCCGATGACATTTCCATGTGGGTCCAGCGTGCCTTTTGCCTTTTGGGCAATGCCAACGCAGCCATTACCCACGAAAGACGTAAGGGTCTTTTGATCAAATTGGACCCCAAGTTAGCCAACCTTGCTCCTATGGACCCCGGCTCTAAGGCAAATGGCCTCCTCTTTGGGGAGAATTTGGTTCGCGACATCAGCCGCTTTGTCTCTACCTCCGCCTCTCTTGACAAGGCTCAACAATCCATAAAAAAGACTTTTGCCCCTCGGGTTTTTGGCCGGGCCGGACGAGGCAGGGGTCGCTCTTCCGGCCGTCCCTACAATCAAGGCTCCAAAGGTTCTTACGACAACACCCAAGAATACAAGCCGCAGTTCTATCCACAGCGAGGCCGTGGTTTCCGCGGAAGAGGGCGTAAAGGCTATCGCAACACCAACTCCAATCAACAAGGTAAGCCTTTCTTCTTTCCCTCCTGTAGGGGGTCGATTAACACTGTTTCTACCAAAATGGCATTCCATAAGTTCAGACCCGTGGGGCCTCAACACAGTTCAAGGCTATCTTATAGAGTTTTACTCTCCTCCTGTCCAGACCTCTTTCCCTCCTCCTCTCGTGTTTTCTTCGCACATGGCAAACCTCATATCAAACGAGATAAAGTCCTTATTACAGAAACAAGCCATTCAAATTTTTCCCTACGACTCTACAGGCTTTTTAAGCTTCATTTTTCTGGTCCAGAAGAAAAACAAGAAATTATGCACGGTCATAAACCTGAAATGGTTCAACCACTTTGTGGTGTATCGTCATTTCAAAATGGAGACGATCCTTCATCTGAGGGATACCCTTCGGCCAAACGATTGGATGGTTCGCTTGGATCTCCAAGATGCCTATTTTACAGTTCCTATCCACCAGTCTCACTGGAAGTTCCTTCAATTTCATTGGTCAGGAATGACCTACTGTTTCACCTCTCTTCCCTTTGGTCTCTCCTCTGCGCCATGGTGCTTCAAAAAACGTCTGAAGCCAGTGGTCGCTTTTCTTCGCTCTCTTGGTATCAGACTCATAATCTACTTAGACGATATTCGAATCCTTAATTTAGACAAACAGGGTCTCATTGCAGATCTCCAAACCACTCAGTGTCTTCTTCTGCACTTGGGTTTCCTTGTAAACCTCGAGAAATCTTCTCTGGTCCCTTCTCAGAACATGGAATTTCTGGGCTTCCTTGTGGACTTGGTTGCGGCGTCTTTACGCCTTCCCCTTTCAAAGATTTCCAAAATCAAGGCGGAGATTGCCTCTGTACTCCAACTTTCTGTCATCTCCCTCAGATCTCTGGCCAGGAGTGTCGGTCTTCTTTCCTCTTCAATACAGGCAATATTTCCGGGCCCCCTGCACTATCGGGCCCTTCAACGCCTGAAGATCAGACACCTTCGCCAAGGTCTAGCTTATGCAGACATCGTCGCTCTAGACCAAGAGTCCCGCACAGAACTGCAATGGTGGATAGACCATTTAGATGTGTGGAACGGGCGCACTATCTTCGCCACATCCTCGGATCTTGTATTAGAATCCGATGCCAGTCTATCGGGTTGGGGCGCCCGCTGTGGTCCAATCTCAACTGGAGGAGGATGGTCGAGAGAGGAGTCCAGACTGCACATAAATTGTTTAGAGATGCTTGCTGGCTCCTTTGCGATCAAAAGTCTTTCCAAAGACAGGATCCGCTGTTCCATACTCTTACGCATGGACAATGTTTCTGCGGTTCGCTACATAAATCATCTCGGCGGAACCAAGTCCAAGTCTCTCGCAGACTTAGCGAAAAGTCTGTGGGAATATTGCCTAGCCCATCATCTCTCCTTGACAGCGGAGTATCTTCCTGGCGACCTCAATTCAGTTCAGTAGCGGATTGGCACTCGAGGTTCCTGCGCGACTTCAGCGACTGGAGGCTTTGTCCCTCCGTCTTCCTTTCTCTTTCACATTTGTGGGGTCCCTTTTCTATCGATCTCTTTGCTTCTCGCCTCAATTCCCAATTGCCCCAGTTTTTCAGCTGGCGACCAGACCCCTTAGCTCTAGCCACGGATGCTTTCCTCCAGGATTGGTCTCGTCAACTCAATTATGCCTTTCCTCCTTTCCTTATGATCAACAGAGTGCTGGCGCAAGTCCGCCGTCAGGAAACCTCTCTAGTACTGATAGTCCCTTTCTGGCAAGCTCAAATTTGGTTCCCTGTTCTTCTAGAAATGGCGATGGATTTTCCTGTACTTCTGCCGTCCTTCGACGATCTTCTTCTCAATCCCCAAGGCGAGCGTCACAGTCTGATCTTGGACAACGCCCTCACTCTGTCGGCCTGGAAAGTTTCCGGCCTTCCCCTTCTAACGTCTTCATTTCACAAGAGGCTGTTCACTTTATCAGCCAGGCCTGGGCTCCAGGCACTTCCAAAGCCTACAAATCCGCCTGGTCTCTTTGGGCAAGCTGGTGTCTGGAAAGGTCTCTCGATCCCATTTCAGCCCCTCTAAATTTTGTTATCAATTTCTTAGCCTCTCAGGCCGGCGCTGGGAAGGCTTATCGTACTATCAACCTCTACCGCTCTGCCATTTCCCTCAATCACGCCCAAATTGATGGTAAGCCTGTAGGTGCTCATCCTCTGATTTGTCGCCTCCTCAAGGGTGTTCGATGCTCTAAACCACCGTTGGCTAAGTATACCTCTTTGTGGGATGTTTCTGTTGTACTTAAACTGTTTTTGAATTGGCCCTCTAATTCTGCTTTGTCTCTCAAAATGTTATCGGCCAAACTTACTATGTTACTTTGCTTGGTCTCTATCAAAAGAGTTTCTGATGTTAGAGCCTTGGATGTTTCTTCTCGCCAATTTTCCCCTTCAGGTGTGCTGTTCCAGATTCGCAGACGCACAAAGACTAACTTAGACTCTGTTTTTTATCCCTATTTCCCCGATCAACCCCAACTCTGTGTGGGGCAGTGTTTGAAAATGTATGAACAAAAGACCGCTGATCTCAGAACGCCCTCTTGTTCTCAACTCCTCATTTCCTTTCGTAAACCCCATTTTCCTGTTTCCTCCCCTACCCTTGCCAGGTGGGTCCGCTGGGTTATGTCCCTTGCCGGTATTGATGTCTCTGTTTTCGGAGCACATTCGGCTAGAGGAGCCATGGCTTCTAAGGCCTTTTGGGCTGGCTCCCGCTTAGAGGACATACTGAGATCAGCAGATTGGTCCAATGACAGTATTTTCCGCATGTTTTATTGTAAGCCTATTCATTCTGTTGCTTCTGATGTTGTTGATTTGCTTTAAACAAGCATAATAGGAGCCTCCGGTCTTGCCATAAAATGTAGATTTTCCTAGTTAATATGACGGAAAGTCTTAATTTTATTAAAGACACGGAGGCGAGTATTATCCCGCCGCTACACTATTAACATGTGTTCTCCCTCCCAACAGCAAATCCGGCCTTACCGCCTGCCTCATCATAGAAGATCTTCCCTCCAGCGGCTTCGTTCATCTCCTGCTTGGATTTCCCCTCCGGTTCTTCTAGCTCCTTCTACAGATTCTACCGTTGGACTTTCTCTCTGGATTCCAGTGATCAAGGATTTCTGCTCCTGGACTTTGGCGTTCTTTCAGGTTATGTCTATTTTTCCTTTATTTTCAAATGTTATCTGACTGGCTCTCAGCGAAAAGAGGAAGCTGCATAGTCAGTGTGTACTCTTATCTATGTTGTGACTGCTGATTGGTTATTGTACTCTCGTTTTTTCTCGTTCCCATGGCCCAGTTGTTGCCTGGCCCTCTGGGAACTGTAGTACTTGCACTTATCTTGGCTGCTATAGTAATAAATGCAAGATAAGAAAGCATAATACTCGCCTCCGTGTCTTTAATAAAATTAAGACTTTCCGTCATAATAACTAGGAAAATCTACATTTTCCCAGACCAGCCCCCGTCCAGCGCATTGCGAGCGAGCGAGCCCCACCGCTACTAGGGGGGTTTACCCCCCAGAAAATTTTAGAAAACAACAGACCAAAATGGTGAATTTTACAGCACATTTTTCATTACATATTCAATTGTATCAACTTTCAAAGCACAGTAAATAGTAGATGATGACCTTAAAGACACTGGGGAATAATGCAATTTTTAGGCTGCTGCGTTTTGCACGCTAATTATGGATTTTCTGCCTTTCACAAATGAACCATCAACTGCAGATATTGACAACAACAAAAAAATTACGTTCCCACGGAACTAAAGTTACTAAAAATGCAGAAACGCATTGCAGCACTCTGGAGGATCCTTCCTAAAGTTTGGCTGGTCCCCTTTATGTTCCTTATTTCTGTATTTGGAGTGTTAAACTGGTAATAATGAGGTACAACATTTGAAAAAAAGTGTTTACATGTATTAAAAAGCAAAAATAATAAGCTTATGCTAACACAACATGTGCAGCATTATTTGCCTTTTGCTGCCACATAATTTAGTTAACCTACTGCATAAGTTGGTCCTCCCCTATGTATAAATCCATTGGCCCTGGTTATTAGGGGACTCACTCCGTCCACCCAGGTCCTCCCCGCACTTGTACTTTCATTCAGGCAATGCTAGCATGTAAGTCAACGAAGACTAACTAAGCATCCCATGATTCCAAGATTTGTAAACTTAATAACAGCGAAGGAGTTAAAAGCAATAACTGCTACTGAAAACACTAGGAAAGGGAAAAGTGTGGTAGGAAGCACTATATAAAACAAGCATAGGCATAGCCAATAGGTCTCGCCTTTGGGACCTTATAAGTGTTTAGCCACGCAACAGTTAATGTTGTTCCAGCAAGGATATTCTGCTGCATAACTAAATACTTATAAGGTCCCAAAAGCGAGACTTATTGGCTATGCCAATGCTTCTTGTTAAGCTGTATTTTGGGGGACCTGAGGGGGGTTGGATGGGCTGCTCTCGGGCACCCACGTTAGCCAAATACCGGAGACGTCAACTAGCCGCGAAACCAGCCATGTTCCTACCTCTTGGTGTCAACAAGCTATGAAGCCATGCCCCCTCCCTGTTTGTGTGTGTCTGTTTACGACCGCCAGGGAGAGTTTTATTTGGCCCATGGCTGCCAAGTGCCAACTCGCTAACCAAGCGGAATTGATTGGGGCTATTTCTGTTTCCTCACAGCAAAAGATCAGGCCCAAGCAGGAGGCAGTGCCACCACCCCGCACTGAACACACAAGTGTGCATTTTAACAGCGCAAACTCCTTTCTTAGAAAGGAGTTTCTTGTGAAATAAATCCGGACTGAAATCCGGACAAATTAAAAAAAATATAGGTCACGACACAAACTGAGCCAGCATCAACTAGTCTGCTTAAAATATATTTTTCAGCACAAGCCCCAAGTTAGGGCTTGTACTGAAAAATGTATTTTAAGCAGACTTGCTGACCCCAACCTTCGCCCCAGTTACTTACAACAGCATTACACTCACAACCTCACCCCTGGACATTTGGTTCATGAACATGGAAGTGCGGTCTTATTTTGTTTCTATCACTACTGATAAAATGTGCACGTTGCACTCTTGTATAACTCTGCTGTTAATTTATCATTTTCACATTTCTATTTGGTGATATAACTGAGGGGTTTCCCTATTTTAAATTACAAGGTTGTCGCTAATGGTTGATGGTGAAGGTTGTTATTCAGAAAGAATGGTTTGTGCCAACAAATGTCTTGTAATTGCTCCTTAACAGACAGGCGAAAGCTCTGTGATAAATGCCAGTGTGAACCACGTGTTGCCTGCTGTTTTCCTCTAAGGATGAGTTGCAAAATCAATTTTGTCAAAACTTCAATTACCAACTTTTTAGGCAGTACTGACTGGAGGGCTACAAGTCTTCATACCTAAAATGTCACACATTCTGGGTTTGAGGGGCAATGATCAAAGACATCACGAGGTGCTCGAGCACATCGATTTAGGATTTCAGTGATCAGTCAGGTTAAACTTAAAAATATACATTCATATACAATGCACCTTTAGATGCATGGATGGTTGATGGGCAAACAGATGGATTGGGGTGTGGCGGGATACACAATAGCCGCAGAGAAGTGTCTAATCCCACTGTCTTTTCCACTTCTCGAAAAAATTGCTTCCATTGAGTGATAAAAGACATAGCCGCAACCAGCACATACAGCTCAGCAAGCATACCTTGATAAATGGGCACACAGGCATTTGTGCATGCAGATCAGCAATTAGACAGAACAGCAGACAGGACCCGTGCACACACCTACAGACAAAGACGTACTCTGTTACTGACAGAAGAACACACATACAGAGACACATTGCAACATGACAATGTGCATCTAATCACAAACACAATATTAGAGCATGCATGGATTGACAGTTGAACAAACTGAGAGGGGGGTTTATGGTGATAACACATCTGCAGGCACCTTGTGCACACATGCAGATGAACATGCCTAGAGATACCTCTGCAAACAGACCAACAAACACAGTCAGAAAGGCACCTGGGCACAAAAGAATACATGTACATACCTATACCAGTGAAAAAAGACCAATCAACAGAAAAGTACCTATGTGTAGAGGCAAACATACAGGAGCTCAACCACACACAGAAGCCAATATATAATCAAGAAGACCTTCATTCATGACTTATGGGTACTTATTTCCACAAACAATACATGTACCTGCACACATAATCAGACACACATCATGCACCCATGCACGGAGGCCAAGTCAACAAGTATAGAGGAATTTTTGCACACATACTAACAGGCATAAATGTACCTATGCACACAGAGAGAACAAAATATAGTGGCAACACAACATCCTTAGATAGAACACATGAAGGTACACTTTCTCTCACATAAAGCACTAATAAGGGCCCACATACAGGCACCCACGGATGGTGTGATGGAACACAAAGAGCAATACCACGGATGTAGGGCTGATGGAAAATGGAATTAAAGGTGGAGAAAAGAGTGGATTTTCAACACCCATTCACTCTTTGTATAGTCACTGGTGAACGTACTTCTACAGGGAAATGGAATGCTTCAGTCTCCATGCCCTTCCATGCCTCACACACCCTGAAATTTTCACCTATAACCAACAAACCTCGCCATGCCCATTCGATCCCTGGTGTAAGCGTGTTCAAGTAGCACTGCTATTCAGTGTCTGTATCTCTAATAGTAACCCACAGGGATTCCAGATCACTCCGTGTATCCAGAGAGGAGGTTTCACAGACCATTGCTATTAGATGAGTTGAGTGAGTCGATTCAGGCAAAGACAGCCTCTCCCCAAAAACTCATTAATGCAGGTTTTGTGTCAGACGCTAATTGCGCAGATAACACTAGACACAGGTAGTTAATGTTTAATAACCTCTCTTCCCTTCACAGCACATACTCGCCTTTGACTGAGCGTGCGTAACTCAGTGAGCGGAAGGCTGTCCTAAATTAACGAAGATTCCATGAATATGCCTCTGATAGATGCACAGATTCACTATACAGGATGGTCAGCCCCCAAGAGTCGAGCAGCACAGCGCCACCAAAGGGAGCGCACGTATCCTGCCTGCTTACTCAGAACATTACAACAGCTGGCCCTGCTCGGACGGAGTCAGACACACGCAAACAACAGACAACACCTGACCCTGACAATAAGAAACCTTTTTTAGATAATCTGACCTGAGCTCATGTTTGAGGTCAGTGTTGCACTGCTGAGGCCCGTGGCAGGAGGAACCCAATGGCTGCCTGCAAAAGGCGGGGGGTAGTAGGAGGACTACGACTCGGTGTGGCTTTTTAATCATTCTGTGCTCGTCGTCTCACCAGTGCGTGTCTCGGCTCGGGGAGTCAGGGCCTACTAGGGAATGCTCCTCGACCTGGCCTCAGTTACCGGTCACACGCACTTTATACTGCGCAAGTCCCAATGCGCATGATCACCACCAGCCGCCCCACCCTAAGGTGGGTCAACTGAAGAGACTGCACAGACGCGGTGGCGGAAACATCTGCTCGCTGCGCGCACCCACCCTATTATAAATGCACAGTGCTCGCATTCCATTATTTATGCAGCTCGTAGAGAATCCATTCCAGGCTCGGAAATTGATAAAGTTGGTCCCCGGAACCCCCCACACCCCCCACCCCAACACGGAGCGAGGAGAGACTCAAGTAGAGAGTGAGTGACAACTGTACTCGTGAACTACTCTGATTCTTCTTCTGACTAATGCTGCTGGACCAAAAACCGGCCCTCTGCCAAAAAACCGGCCCCCACCCCATCCAGCCTACCGGGGGATTGCCCGGTGCCCGGCATTGTCAGTTCGGCCCTGCTACTGACAAATCGCGTGGCTTATACAATTGGGCAAGCCACTTCAATCTCGAGCCTGAAACCTGGGTCTGGCTCAGCTGGAAGTCCTGTAGAAACCTCAAGCCCGTGACAAGCTAGAGTATTCAAATGACTTCTTCCTGCCCCCTTCCCTCCTCCCACCACACAGGATGTGGTATTACAGCTACCAACTCTGGAGCTGGAAACCAGGTTCGAGTCTCGGCGACGGCTCAACAGATGCCCTCCTCAAATGCATCCTCGAAAAAAAACCCTCTAACCATTAATTTGACCTCATGCCTAGTGACTTTGCCATTGATTTCTACACCCATACTCTTTCCTATTGGACCAGTCCGGTTAACCTCTTCCTCAGCCAAGGCTCCCTTCCTGTTGCCCTTAAAACAGGACAGGTTACCCCACTTCTTAAAAAAACCTTCGCTGATGTGAACGACCTCAACAACTTCCGCCCCATCACTAAACTCCCCTTTCATATTAAGGATAATAATCTTCACAATTTCCAGTCTGGTTTCATTCAAACTGCAGTACCGAAATAGCCCTGCTGCAAGTGATCGACGATGCGCTGTGTGTACTCGATGTGGGGGGAGTCTAGTCTTCTGATTCTTCTAGACCTTTCTGCAGCCTTTGACACTGTTAACCACAACACTCTCCTTAACACTCTTCAACAGAGAATGGGCTTGGAAGGCACAGTGCCTAAAGGGTTTGCCTTATTCCTCTTGGACAGTCTTTCATCTTTCAGTCTTTCGTCTTTCAATACAAATGACATTTACATTTATATTTACATCTTCATTGGCGATAGGCCAATGTGTTCCTCAAGGTTCTATCCTTGCACCCACTTTGTTCAATCTTTATTGGGAACCATCAGGAAATCTCCTAAGTAAATCCGGGATCCTTTATCATCTCTATGCGGATGACACTCAAATCTACTTTAACACCTTCCATGCTCGTCATGAGCCATGGTGCTCGTGTGCTCATGACAAGCTCAGCTCGTCATGACCGTTAGAACGCTCGCACGCTGGGCAAATTCTAGTGCTGTGCGAGCGTTCTAAAGAAACGGGTGTGGTCATGACGAGCTCAGCTCGTCGTGAGCACACGACCACCGTGGCTCATGACGAGCTGAGCTCGTCATGAGCACCGGGGCGCTCTGCGCGCCTCCCCTCCCCCAGCACAGCGGGGGAATATGCCCTGCAGGGAAGGTGTTAAGGTGTCTTCTGCGCACGATATCTCAATCCTCATCTCTACTCTCAACTCTATTCAAAACGGGATGTTACCTCATCAACTCATTCTGAATCCTTGCAAAACTGAATTCCTCCTCCTCTCTACTTCACTCTCTCCTCCTCCTATTCAATCTTGGATGGATCAGCTGAATTTTATATCAGATGCAAGAGCATAGTAAGATACAGTACACATAAACAATGTTTCAAGATTCGTAGGAGGGAGGGGAGGAAGGAGTAATAGCAGGGAGTTGAGGAGGAACTGTGCCAATGTCCGGCTGGGTAGGTGGCGGTCAAGGGGGAACAAAGGCCAATCTCCTCATTAGCTGTCTAGCAGCTCCATCGGTCATCAGCCATGTTGCTCAGGTCTCAGCGTTCAGGGAAACCAGTTTTTAGTTTATTTGATTTGCGAAGGTTATCCAACGCTGTCTAGACCCGGAGGTATCAGAGGGCTTAACCAGAGGATCGTTGCATTACAAGGTACATCAAAAAGGATTATATAGCGCTGGCTAGACCGGGAGGTATCAGAGCGCTACAACAGAGGAACATTACGTTACAAGTTACATCAGTTACAACAGTGTAGTAAGGTACAGTAAATAAACAAGGAGGGTGAGAGAATTTGTAGGAAGGAGGGGAAGAAGGAGCCATAACAGGGAGACTAGGAAGAACTGTGTCCAATGTCCGGCTGGGTAGGTGGCGGTCGAGGGGGAAACCAGGGCCAATCTCCTCATTAGTTGACAAGCAACTCCAGTGGGCATCAGCCATGTTGCTCAGGTCTCATAGTTTGGTAAAAACAGATTTGAATAGATACATAGGCTACGAGGGTTGAGGTACAAGAAGGAGGTGGGGGGGGGGGGTAAAAACAAGTCAGAGAGGGAGCTAGGGCTACCATATAGGCGGATGGGGGTTGTGATCAAGGTCTAGTCGGAGTCCGGTAGTAGGGAGAAACTGTTGCAGCCATCTTGGGGTCAGGCAGGGGATTCTGACCTTGGAGTTAGAGACAAATAGTAACCATTTGCTGGTGACTCTTAAAGTGCAGGGGGGGGGCGCCACATATATATACAATTAAATTGGCCGATCAACTTGCTGGAGGTATGAGATGTAAGGTGCCCTAGTGATGAGGAGATTGGGTGCCCCTCCTCCCCTGGTGCAGCTCTGTAGCTGTATGAGAGGCCCCAGTGCCCATACGAGGCATGGCGTCTGCCGCAGGCAGCATGTTGAAGTCAGGCAGTCTCTGAATTTACTGCCTCTCAGGTGGTTGCAGTGCTGTGCCGTCCGGGCAGCGAGGGGACCCCATCCAGCAAGGGGTATCCGGTGTGGTGCCCTTCACCTAAATCAGGTGACCGCCTATCCCCCGCTGAGCCTCCATCTGCCTCGACTGTTTGCTTACCGCCCCCCAGGAAAAAGTGCCTGTCGCATCTGCTACCCAGCGCAGTAATCACTCACCAGGTCACCACAAGCAGGGGTCCCAGCAGGCTTCGAGGCACGGCCCATATCCAGGAGCTGAGCCGTGCCCCCAGACCCGCGAAGTCCGCTCCACACCTCCGGTCCCACACCACCGGCAGCTACGAGCGGATCTCTGGCAGAAACAGCAGCCTCTCGTCTGACCCTCTAACGCTTGTCCGCCAGCGCTCCTGAATCAAAGAATATACGTACTTGTGCGCCGGATCTTCTGCCCGCACCGCTCTGATCTTCAGTGCGCTGCTGAGGCATTTGGTGTCATTGCTGCTGTGGGGTCTGTCGAACTCCACCGTACACAATGGCTCTGTAATGTTCTTGGCACTAAGAGAAAAACGTTTGAACTCTGTGTAGGAGAGTAGGGTCTGCTTCCTATGGTCACCCCCTTTTTTTGCTGTGATTTTCTGGTTTTTCGACTTTAGACTGGCTGTGGCCCTGCTAATCAGGACCACAGCCTAGCTGTTCTCTCCCTAAATTGATACCTTGTACTTTAGGTACATACCAGATTGGGGATTGGGTCACCTTTGTGAGTCCCGGTATAGTGTACCATAGGTACCCAGGGCATAGGTGCATCCAAGGCCTACCAGGGGCTGCAGCATGTATTATGCCACCCCTGGCTGGCCCTCCAAACTGACACCACAAGTCTGTTCACACAGCCCCGGTAAGGTAGTGTAATCACCCTTCGCTTAGATATAGTATACCACATCTACCTATATATATAGAGACATAGTAACCTATAAGTCACCCTATGGCAGGCCTTAACAATCCTGGAGGCAGGGTGCTTGGTTTTATGTGAGAGGGTGCCCTAGCATGAGCTGAGCCTCTCTGCAGCTCTCGGAACCATCTCCTTATAGCTGTTCTTTGATATAGCCATACCATATACTCTTAAGTGCATTATAATCCTCGCAGTTAATGCTAACTTTGGTTTGGCTTTATCAAAACATGTTGTGTAAGGTGTCAAACACTTTGGAATCCAACCCCCCCGCCAGTCCTGGCGGCGGTGGTAGCATTCCACCATTCTAGTGGGAGAAGACATGTAGCTTACTGCTTTACCCGGTTAAAGTTAAACAGAGCCTCAGCATCACAAAATGGATGCTGCTGCCACAGACACAATTCTGACCTCCTGTTGCTGGGGGAAACTCCAGCAAGGGTGGCTTGGACAATAAGTTTCCTGTCCAGGGAGGTGCCAGCACCTCCTCAGACAGGGGTTTTGTGTATTGGGGCAGGGAGGGCTGCATTCAGTGAATGCATCTAGACACTGCCTGGGGCACACAAGGTGCTCCATGCATAGCCCGGTTCAAACCAGTAGCTGGGGAACTCCAGCCCCGCTCTGGCGCGAAACTGGCAAAGGGAAAGGTTGTAACCACCCTCTTCTCAGGTCCACCCATAAGAGGGACCTAGTCAGGTAGTCCAGCCCCTAACCTTAGTATAAGTATAGGAGCTGTGTCCCCAGGACTTTAGATTACACTGGACGAATCTTCACAAGACATATCCTGGAGCTTCGACATTCCATTTCGACTGGAAGACGGAAGATATCTCCCTTGTGGTCAAGGAGTGACCACCCTGTGCAAACAGGCACCATCAGCAACTTTGCCAGTCTGCATTTTCAAGGCTCCCGCCGAATCCCGAAGAATCTGCGACAAAGGAACTGGACTTCCAGACTTCTCTGACTCCGACCCACATCCACAGCAAAGCTGAGACCCGTGGCGGACACGTGAGACGTGGGACCGGACACCCTGGACATCCTGCACTTTGCTAACTGCTCGACTCCCGAGGTACCCTTGCAGTTGTGCATTGGGGTATGAGAAGCCCTAGCCCCGAGCGCCATTTGCACCGAACCTCAGCCCTCCACACTCCACGAGTGCCGCATGGGGCCTGCTCTTGCATTTCAGCTTGACATGTCTTCCTGGTTCCTGGCCTGTTGGCTAGTGAGCCCCCTGAAGACTTTTCTTTGAAACAAACTTGCTTTACTGGTTGCTCCAGACGTGCTCCAGCTTCCCTCCAAAGTAGAAGCGCCGTAGACCTTTCTGGTCTGCAACAGAGCCAATCTCGACATCCTGCGTGGGTTGCGTTTGCCAAGGCTTTTTGGGTCCAATCCGGATACCAACACCGCAGTCAACTAGATCCTTCGTAGTACAGCTTGAATCCAGTGCCTGGTTATCGTCGATGCCTCCTGGACCTCGTGGCTGAAGAGACGAGCTCACCTTCTTCACCTGAGATCATCGCGACATCGTCTGGTTCCTTCCTGGTCACTGGCTAGTGACCCAGACTCTGTCCCCTCTGCTTTCAGGTTCTGCAGATCTTCGACCCACCCTTGGATCCACCCGGATACTTTTCCTCTGGTCGCCTGCAGCACTTCTTTGCAGATCTCCATAGAAAACGACGACGAACCCCGACACCAAAAGGCACCTATGCACCCGGCTTCCCTGGGTGAGGCAACACGAGTACTCCGGTGCTCCCGAGGATCTTGACTCTCGAAGTGTCCTAGTCTAAAGGGGTTTTGTCATAGTCCATCCGGAAGTGCCCTTAAACAGTAACTTTGTAACTTCTTAGTTTCCCATTGTAAGTCAATGGTAACTCGCGACTGTGTTTAGACACTGCACGCGTCTCCCGTGGCCCTCCTACTTCCTAACCTTTGGTTGTTTAGTGTAGCCCCAGCGATTCCCTAGGCTCTAGGCCTACTTTCCGTTCCAGACGTGGTTCTTGTACCACTTTCTCAGTATATCGTTCATGAGGCCCCTAGGGCATTAATGTATATTGTGTAACTTATCGTATGCTAATTGAGTAACTTGTATTGTGCTTTTACCTCTGACCTCATAAAGAGTGCAGAGGGGTTGTGTTGAGCATAAATACATATATATTTATATATATACCTTGTGTGGTGTCCTTTCATTTGGTATTCAAGAGATTATTATTGGTAAAACTACTGCCTTCACATGCTCTCTTAAGTCTTAGCCTATTGACTGCTGGTCCATGCTACCACTAGGATAGCTTTCTATAAGGTTGACTTTACAACCACCATCAATAAGGGTTGATTAGACTGGTGCAAGGGGCCCACTAGAACTAGTGGACATCATATGCCAGTCTAACTTCTCACACTCTGATGGAGAGATTAGATAGAAACCTTGTCCGTGCTTTGTGAAAACACAAGAGGCGATGCCACTGATGTCCTCTTTATGGATGCAGTCATAGCGCACCTGCGGCCTCAGGCCAGGATGGTGAAAACGCGCATGTCTCCCAGATTGGTCAGGCAGGCCAGGCAGTTCTCGGAGTGGTCCTCTGTGGCAGCACTCATGAAGTTCACCAGGGCCACCTTGAGCACTCTGCAGCCCTCATGAGCAGTGAGCTTGAATTTGGTTTTGGCGATGACTTTAGGTAACATGAACACCTTGAACTGCTCTTCTGAAGCAATGAGCACTGAGTGACTTCCTTGCATTTTGGGGGATTTTTCCAGGTCACTGGACACTTTGTATGGCTCTGGATGAGGGTTTCCCCGTCCATCTAACACTGCAATGGACACCACAGCCGCTCTGTGCATCAGTTGTATCTCTTTCCCAAGCACTGCTTCCACTGACCGCTCTGAGAACTTTTCCTGAGAAGGCACTTCCAAAGTGTAGGCAAACACCGACCCAGAGTTTGTTCCTACCCACATCGAGGGTCCATGATGAGCAGCATCCGCAAAAAAGAGTCAGCAAAGTACAGACAGTGCACCACTCCAGAGAGCAAGTCAGCAGCTGACCGCGGCTCAATTCATCTCTGCACTGGAGCCATCTTCAGGTCATGAGGGTTGGCCTGCTCTCAGAGCTGTGCTTTGGCTTCCTGCATCTTGCTGGAGGGACTACTGGGGTTCAGCCTTTTTCCTCCTACATCAATTCCATTGCAAAGAATGCACAATACCACCTGCTCCTTCTCTGGGGGATTCAACGTTTCTTTCCAGAGCAAGACCTAAAAACCTTGGTCCAATCTCTGGTTCTCTCTAGCTTTGACTATTACAATTCTCTTCTTGCAGGCCTCCCCATATCCCACCTTTCCCCTCTTAAATCTGTTCTCCATTCAACGGCTCGTTTTGCGTTTGGAGCCAAAAGAAGTGACCACATCACAGCATTTTGTCTTCTCTTCGATGACTTCCCATCGAGACACGATCAATCTACAAGACTGCCTGTATCACCCACAAAGCCTTGCACACTTTCTCCCCTTGATACCTGGCGAATAAACTTAAAATCTCTGGAGGCTCTAGACCTTCTTGTAATGCACAAAATGTACTGCTTGAGCCCACACCTTCAAAAGGGAAAGATCGATGGCTCAATCCTTCTCAGGCAATGCAGTTAGAATTTGGAACTCGCTTCCCCCACTACTCCGTACGACAACCTCTACCCGGACCTTTAAAACTGACCTCACATCTCTTCTCTTCCAAAGATACTTCCAGAACTAATACATTCCTTTTCATGTCCCTGAAGGAAGTTCTTTCAATATTGTAAATTAGTAATCTATGCCTGTACGATTTACCCAGAATCCAGCGATTCTGGGTAAATTTCTTCCTATTCCTGCGCTTTTAAATTTTTAATGTGACCTTGTGAAACGTAACTAGTGGGCACTGGGCATGTGAAGTTCTCGGAACGAGTTTGTGATAGAAGAAAAATGGGGAGAGGTTAAAAAAAGTTACCTCGAAAAGGAAAAGTATTTAGATACCCATTGGCTGATTTATACAAAGTGGAACCAGAAAACCTAGTTAAATCATGGCTTACCACTTATTTTTGTGATTCTAGGAAAATATTTTATTTCAGCAAAACTTTTTTATTCAGTTTCACTTAAGAAAGCAATGTGTGAGATCAGAATACGAGATGTACAAAACCTATTGTGTTTGATTTAATAAGCTATAATGCTACTCTGTAATAATCGGGACCCCTTATAGTGGTTGCATGACACCTGTCTTGCCTCTTTATTCACTAATAGTACATGTTTTAACACTGTTACTTTTAATAAGTACTTCTAAGTGCAATGCTAGAATGTGATGTATTAATGTCAAAGCTTCCGCATGTCGAAACATTTTTCTGAACTTGGAAGAGACTCTATCATATTTTACTTGATGTCTGTTGTATGATTTAAACAGTAAACATTTACAGGGCCCCCTCATGCACGGGCCTAAGAGCCGAGCCAAACCCTTGGCTCGGCTCTCGCTGGTAATTTGTTGGCGCGCCCAACTCTAATGGTCAACCTTTGGAATAGACTTGCGTGGAAGGGTAGAACTGTACTCAGATTGGCCACACACAGCAATGAGTGGTAGCGACCCTGAGCTGAGGAATCATTTAATGAAGAAATTGGGGGTGGATGGTGAGCGGGCAAGAACAGCCAGCTACTCACCCCCTCAGTGCATTCAACATTGCTCAAACAATAGCTTACACCCCTACTAGGTTTCAGCGTATCAACACAACATTAAATTCAACTGTGTGCTAGTCCTGATCACACACACTATCAATGGTATCACTGGGTACTTCACAATCACCCAAGACACAGCACACCGTCCCATAGTAGCATAAGTACAAGCAGAGTACACCTACAGGCCGCAAACTGTGCCAACATTTAGTGGTCGAAGTGTATTAAAGAATGGGAACTGTGATACTGAAGTGCAATGAGGGCGGGATCAGTGACCGTGGGTGTGGGATCAAAGGCGTGGCTAAAAACTAAGAACAAAATATTCTGTAACTATTGTGCTGGTCTTTCACCCGCATGTAAAATAAAGTTCCCTAAAGAAAAATCCATGCAGGTTAAACTAATCAGTGAGAAATACACCAATATACATTATGAAACCTCTCTTGGTTAATGTGATCACTGCACATATCTGTGTGAGTAACTGAGAGCCACAGAATTGAAATCTAGTTGGAGAAGGAGGCAATAATCACTTATGTATTTATAGTGCTGCAAGGACACATCTTTTAACAAAAAAGCACTGTGAATATGCAAGTCTTTTTGTTTTAAACTTGCCTTCTACGCAGTATAAGATAGGCTGCCACAAAATGTGAATAACGATTTAGTTTCCGATTTTAAAAAAAAGTGCTTCCAGAATATAGATTTTAGGACTATGCAGACTGTACCTGGTGCAAACAGCTTATAGCTGTCCACTAAAAGAATGCACTCCACAGCTCAGTTGGCCACCTTACAGTTCTTCTCTAAAAAAGACAAACCTTCACAAACGTTCAAGTAACTTCAATCCGTTGAAGCCAATGCCGGCTTCCAAGCAGCTTTTACATTTGCAGAATAACCTAATGCGCACATTTCCATTTCTTCCAGGAAGGAGGGATCTAGGTGAGAAGGCTTGTTTCTTGTTTGGCGTGTTCCTCCCTCAGCTTCACAGCACTGGAGGCTCCCTCCTTTCCACTTTAGCTACGTCATGCTTAATGTAGTAATTAACCGACTTGGGACTGGTGTCTTTTAACACAAAGTAGGGGGACTGTTTCAGTCAAATTAAAAACATGGGCACGTCGTGCCTGTCAGATCCTGCCTACTTCGACCTCTGCCTACATTGCACCTTCTGTCTGTCAGGTCGGTGTTTGGTGTATTTAAGTTATAAAGATAGTGCAAGGCTTATAGGGAAAAATAAGTGCAGGTACTCATTAAAATGAGCTAAAGATGTGGTGAGTGGGCGAGGCTAAGGGCAAGAAATGATGATACTTAATGACTTCTATAATAGTCACAGCACATACCAAAACACACGAGAAATGTGTTTATATAAACAAAACAGGTTAACTTGTTATATAAAAAGAAAGCCAAAAACAAAGATGTGTTAACATGTCCTTGTTTTCTAATAGTTGCACCTTCTTAATGACTGTTAGACCTGGCATCATGGGTGTGAGTCTCCCTTCCCTTTTGTCGGATTGCCTCCTCTGTTTTTGATATGTTTTTGATGGTTATATGCTTTGGACACTGTGCCACTGCTATTCAGTGCCACAGTGCAAGTGCTCCCTATGTTAAATTGATATATTGATTAGTGACTCCATGATTGGGTTATTTTATTTACTTGTCAGACCCTAGTACAGTGCACCATTTGTGCCCAGGGCTTGTAAATCAAATGCTGCTGTGGGCTTGCAGCACTGGTTGTGCCACCCACAGAAGCAGCTTGTAAAACGTGTCTCAGGCCTGCTATTGCAGAGCCTATGTGCAGTCTAGTACTTCCATGTCGACTGGGCAAGAGGACCCACTTGCCAGTCCCTAAACCTTTCCTTTTCTTCATATCAGACACCCCTATGGTAGGCCCAAGGGCAGGGTGCATTGTAAGTATAAAGTAGGACATGCCCTGGTGTGTGTGGCATGTCCTAATAATGAATAACAGCCATTTTGATTTTTCACTATTGCAAGGCTACCTGTTCTCCATAGGCCAGAATGGGTAGTTAGATTATTACATTTTATAACCCTAACTGACTCAGGGAACATGGTAGCAATTCAAGTTTAGTATGCCTGAACTCAGAATGATAAAACACATCTTTTAGTGAAGTTGGTCTTAACATCCTGTGTTTGAAAATACCTAAGACCGAAGAGGCAAGCCAGTTTTCAGGTGTACTCAGTTTCAGCGCTCCGTCAATCATCTGGCATATGGCTGGGTCTGAACTGGGGGTGGCAAAGTGAGCTAAAGATCGATGATGGATTAAACCCAGATCTATGACGGGGTGATGTCTGAAAGGTTTCAGCGCTCTGTCCATCATCTCCTTCTGCTGGCTTTGTTTGCACTAAGTTGGTAGGGTATACAGAGATGTGGGTCCCATGCTCACTTTGCCACTGGATTAAAGCTAGCCTGGCTGATGAAGATTGTTATCCTCAAACCCGTCCCAAGATGTTTATTTCCGGTCCAGGGAAGACCTGGCTTGGCAGTTCAGGCTGTACTGTTACCATGAGGAACAGGGACAAGACTGATTTGTATATGGCGGGGTTGTAACTGGGCTGGCGAAGTGAGCTAAAGAACGATGATGGATTAAACCCAGATCTGTGGCTGGGGTGAGTGTCTGAAAAGTTTCAATGTTCCGTCCATCATCTTGTGTTTGATGTGTATGCCCTAAGTTGGCAGGGTATGCCCAGACATGAGCCCCTCGCTCACTTTTGCACTGGATTCAAGCTAGCCTGGCTGAAGAGGGTGTAACCCTGAAACTGGTCCCAAGACATAAGCAGACACACAAAAGACTGGGTTATGAGTACAGCCATTTTAAACTTTATATCTCCCATGACTTTCTTAATTGGCGCTGTCAGCGGACTGCCTTGATTTCTGTGTTTGCACAAATACACCAGATAGTTTGAATGTGATTGACAGTAAAGTGTGAAGTAGTGTGGCTCACTGGTTAGAGGCGGCAGACCCGATAGCAGAGGACGGCCCGGGACCAGGGTTCGATTCCCGGCGCGGCAGGTTTCTGGACCAGGGTCAGCGGACTCGATAATTCTCTCGCCTCGGTGCCCACTCTGATCAGCGATCACACTCGGCAACTCTGGGCATTAGCTTGCCTCATATTCACTAACGGCCCCACCAGACCGCCGGGGATGCCTGGTCTCACCCTGGAGATACCCATTAAGGGACCATCTCTCAGGGAAGCCAGGAAGGGTTTCGCAGCGGTCGAAGCGCCTTGGGACCCTACGGGTAAGTAGTGCGCTATATAAATGCCAATACATTTACATTTACATTTAAAAGGCCTGAATGGACCCTACTCTGTCAAACACAGCGTGATGGTGAGCACATGGACATTGTGCAAATGAGCCCTGCTGAATAGCTTAGACCAGAGCTACAGACGCGGTGCCTTGGCTGTCAGAGACAGGTTCCACTCATGCTCACCAGCACTTGCAGCCAATGAGCCTACCTTTTCATGAGTACCGGTACTCTCCTCAGCAGTAGAGAAGTGGTGGTACTCAGAGTGATAAAATTAAGAAGTGCCGGTACTCAGTAACGGTGAATATCAGCCCATTTAAAGCATTGGCTTATTCCATATATATGCACTGCACATTATTTATAATATAAGGCTGCAAACCATCTTGTTTAGATTGAGCCTGCAGGAGCAGGGGCTAGCGCATGCGCTCTTGCTAGTGAGACTCTTGTAGTCAATATGGGACTTAGAACCCGCCCATAGCATTCCATTTGTTATCATCATTGTTGCTCTTCTGTGATACCTTCTCTTTGGGCAGCGATTGCCATACATCACGTCCGTAGCTGTCCCTGGTGCACGGACCAAGTACAGATTCATTACCTTTTTGATTGGTGAGCCACCGCTGGCCATCTGCTGCTCGTGCTGGATTTCAGGTACTATTTTTTGGAGCTATGACGCGGGCAATGCTGGATGCAGCATAGATTTATTTTTATTTTTACTTATCCCTCAGCCAAACTTATTAAAACTTATTAAAAACTTATTAAAGTTGCACTTATTAAAACACAAAACTAATCTAGCAAAGTAGATACAAGAATAAATCACCTGGGTCACTGCACAGCCTCGCCCTGTTCACCCTTTCCTGTGTGTTCATAAAGTGCAACTTGCTTTTTTTTTTCACCCTAAGTCACACAGGTATTCAACTTTTTTACATCCCACTATTTTGTTTTCAAGAAAGTATCAAATTGTGCTGGTTTCTGCCCGACCAAAAGTTGTTCCTTTGTTAAAAAAACTGCAATCTATGAAAGGAAGCAGCGTATAATTGCAGCCCTGAAACTGTTATGTTTCATATAGGTACCCCAATATAGGCTCGGGTAGTCACTGAACCTTTCACCTATATTCTCCCCTACCATCACACTACATAACGGTTGTTGGGACTGACCTTTTACCTAGTTATGGTACTGCTTACAGGACGTGGGGTTTTCCCTGACAAACAAGCTTCATCCATTATGTATGAGGATTCTTGGAAACTCAGCAGGACTACCATCTCCTGCATAATAAATATGTATAAGGGTCATTCCTTCCGTCATCCTAAGTCATACATGACACAGCAAGGTAAAACCCCTGAGGTTACCACTTTGGGTATATAAACACCATATCTTGCTGAGGTAGGCAGAGGAGAAAAGGGCTTCCTTGCTGACACACTGACGTGTGACGCTGAGATTCCTGCATGCAGACACTCCAGTTTGCAGTGGTCTGACATCCCTTGCGGGGTGTCCATCTCGAGACCAAGACAGGGTCCCACAATCTCTCACTTCAGGTAATTGGGTTGACTTTATCCTAGAGGGCTTCTTGGCTTTACACCTACATACATGCTAGGTACACTTAGGTACATCTAGTTAGGGTTTCGTCATAGGAGTACGCTTTTATTACTATCATGTATTTTATATACTTGCCTGTATTCATTATTTTAGCACAATGGCAAAAATCTACCATTTAACTCTGTTAGTGCATCTAATCATTTATATCTGTTTCTGTCTAATGGTTGTTTCAGCACACCTATTTTACACTAGAAGGACACTGGTTCAATAAATGCTTATTGAAAAACGTCCCCACCACATATTCGGTGTATCTTGTAGTGTAGTTCCTATTTTCCCAATAGGCCCTGCGCATTGGAATAACATAAACAGTAGTATCGACGTAGAAGTGCGGATCTTCCAGGCCTCCACTGACTATGCTAAACTTAATTGGGTTTGTTAACAACTAGCTCAGAGGTCACTGGAAACTTTCTTGACTGAATAGGAAGTGATCAGCTTCCCTGGTACAGACAAGAAGGGATTCAGTTTTCCAACAACCGTGCAACATGACAACTTTGCTCCTCAGATAAGAGTCAATCTCTAGGATCGTGTGAAACAATAGACAGTTATTTTACTCAGTCAGTTGTTGTGCGGATTACTTTCACAATATGTAGAGAATAGAGAGACGGGCGTTTTCAATAAAAGGTATTATTTATTGAACAGTCTTTCTTCTCATACAAGAGAAATTAATTGCCACAATTGCAAGACTTGTTATTATAAAAAGTACGTACAGTAAAATGAGTATTACGAAATAATACTGTAAAAGCATTGATATGGTTTCTTAGCCATACAATGGTTTAAAATGAATAAAACATATATACATTCATATGTACATTAGGCTAACATACTCAACTGGTGCTTCTAACTACGCCTACCCCAGTGTACCTGACCTAAGCCTAATACTTGGGAGGGGAGTAAGTAAGTAGCTTTAGTTAAGTTGGTTTTGCCAAGGTTTGCTTCAAGAATTCTCTCTAAGGGTTTAGTCAACACCATACCTCTGAAATAGAATGATGGAGGTCTGGTATCTCCTTTCAGGGACTCGATATCCCAGTCACTCGCAAGAGTAGGCTGGACACGCCGGAGCTGGATTTCTCGGCAGGAGAAAAGACAGCGTTTCTCTCAGCGCGTCAAAGAGGAAGAGGAGGGGCAGCGTCCGCGGGCAGCTTGCATCTGCTGGGCTCTGGCAGGGGGACGGCTGTTCAGCTCCTAAGTTCACCACACCATCGTTCGCTCGTTAGCAGCGATAGCAGTAGCGATAGTAGCTTCAGCGATGGTATCATCAGCAGCAGCTTCAGCGTTTGCCTAAGGCAACGTTGGTAATATTTATACCTGAAAGGTGCCTTGTTTGACGTAAGTTTTTGGACATAAGACGTCAATAAAGATGTCACTAGGAAGTGATCGTCTATCAGTGCTCATTAGAGTTCTATTACTAATCAAAACATAGCAAGCGGGGCTTTCCTAGGTTGCTGAGTTTTTATCTTGTTGAAGAACTCGGAGTGTTAATCTAGGAATCTTAGATAGCGTCTTCTGCTGTGTCACTTGCACTAATGAGCTGCAAAGGAAGTTGCAGAGGAAGCGATTCTGAAATGTGGCTCTGTTCGTGTGAGGCCAGAGACGAGTTTCTGAATATTGCATTTGATCGGTTATGCCAATATAGGGGTACAAAGGGTTTATAGCCGTATAGGGGCATAAGGTCACAGTATCGATCAGGGTCCTAGATTAGAACGCGACACCCACTCCACGAATTTATGTCCATCAAATTACTAAAAACTAGAGCAATAAGATGCATGTGTAACATTGCCCACCCCAAAATACATATATGCATTTGAAATAGGCGTATTCGAAATACGTGAAAATATAGGTACTGTACGTCTTTAAGCATAGAAATCATTCAAAAATCATAGCATATGTAATCAATGAACGATTATGCGAAAAAATTACACATGAAATATCTCTTAATACAGAAAAGAAGGGCGAGATAATTTCATCACATTGAAATGCATTGCAGTAAAATGTGCTAGAGGCTGGTGTAAAGTTATTATGTCTCTAGATTTATCTAAAAGTAGAAGTAGGAGCTTCTGTTCTTTATGAATAGGTCTACTTTAAGCAAAGAATTTTTGTGCCAG
The DNA here is from genome assembly GCF_964263255.1 of Lissotriton vulgaris. NCBI lineage: Eukaryota > Metazoa > Chordata > Amphibia > Caudata > Salamandridae > Lissotriton > Lissotriton vulgaris. The sequence continues at coordinate 270,643,974 of NC_141698.1, read as the reverse complement.
AAAAAGGTGAATATTTTTTTTAAAAGTGTTCAATTCAAAAGAATTCTGGTTGAACGGGAGAATAGAGTTCCAACGCTTTTAGCAGTTTTTGTTGTTCAAAACTGAAGGCCGAATTCAGAGTTCATGGGAACGCTGTGTGTCGGAATGCTTCTCTAAAGTTATTGTTTCTGCTCGGGTGAGAACATCATATCAGACAGGCTCTCAAAGAATTGGTCTACAAAATCAGGTGACAGTTTGACCAAATTCGATAGTGCTGTAACTTGGCAGGTGTGAGAATGATTGCTGTCATCAAAGTCTGGATCAGCAATGCTCACAGAAGGTCGTACCTGGTTGATGTTGCTTTTGTTTCTCGCTCCACTGTTACCACCTAGTCGTAGCACAGGAGTCTCAACGAATGCCGTCATCAGGATTGGTAGCCGCTGGGGACAACACAATGCGTGAGCCGTTATCGGACTTTGCAAAGTATCGATATCCATTGGTACTGCTGATGGAAGTGCAAGACAGATGTCCAACACGCACTCATCTCCGCATAGCATACATCGAAGTACAGTTAAGATGCAGGATTGCCATATCGGTCTGAATGAAAGGAACCAGGTCATGTTTAGATCTCTCAGCCTGGCCAATCCAAGGACTCTAGTTATTCTGTCCCGGTAGCGGATTGCTAGGATTGTTTCTTCCATCCTCGTAGGAGTCATGTCTGAGCTTTGGCTTGCCATATCGGAGCAGGAGGGTCAAAAATAAAATGCCTGCTACAAGTCCCAAAAATAGGGGTATGCCGCCAAAGACTGAATGGACAAAATTAGGAATGATTCCCAGAATTGCTTTGAATGGTGTTAGCAGTCCCGTAAAAATCGTCTTAAATATGCCTGGGATGCCTATGGCACTAGACATGTTAAGGAGTTGGCTAAGCATTTCTACGAAATGCACGGGGCAATTTGTTGATAAAAGGTCATGGATCTCTGTAGCTGTCCTTGCAACTAGGAGATCATACGTCTCTTTTGATGACGTGATGGGCACTGTTGTCTGCAAAAGCACAGACTTCATTTTGCTTAAAGTATCAATTCGTATAGAAGAGAAATTCAGACGAGGCCAGATGGGAGTCTCTATGTCTCCAGGCCCGCTCGGAAACAATGCTTGCATACAGCATTTGACCATGGAAGTTACGCTTACGAGATAGGCTTTCCCTGGCAAAAGGCCACAACATCTGTGATCCGTTCTTAGAATGTAACTCCCGTTTGCGAGTTGCATAAAGAAAGGCTCTATCTGCGTTGCAGGTGTGACAAGCTGGTGGCATGAAAGGTTGTTAGAATTTCCTTCACAGGCTCCGTGTAAATTAATACCCTGGCACAAAAGTATACCGCTAAGTGAACGTTTACAGTTTTCACTACTAAGAAATAAATTTTCGTTGCTGTCAATATAGCATGAATGTGTGTATGGTAATTTCCATGCTGACTTAACATATCCTTTACCCAATCGTTCATACTGGCCAGTAGGTATGTATTCAAGGCACTTTTTAAATCGGAAAGTTATCGGAATTGTGATAATCCCGTGTATTATCCATTCAATGACAGGACTTTCTGACATTGTCAAAGGTAATCTCTGAAGTTTTTCGATGCTCAGGATTGTATAGTCTGCTCCTTTCTTTGCCAAGCTGATTTGTTTATCAGTAAAGTTAAAGATGGAAAACAATGATGTTGTGTTGACTAAACGCCAAGGCACATAGCCTGAACGAAGATTTTGCAGCGTCCAGCCTAACTGTACAATAGAACGTAATTGTGACTGGCCATGTTGTAACATTAGCAAGTCTCTGTCTATTATGTCAAAGGCAGATGATACAATATTGTCCAACGAATATATTCTGGAGGACAGAGTCATTAACCCATTGTCCACTACAGAAAGTGATTTTTCCAAATTAATACGATCAATTTCTCGTATTTTTTTAGCTGTTTCAATTTGTGTGACTTTCCAAGCCTCGTTGTATACCGCATATATACTGGTCGCTATGAAACGCATTTGACGCTGTTTGCGTGGTCCCATAATAAAATCGTGCAAATCAGCACCATCTTTAAGTAAAGACAAGTGTTGCCTAATTTCAGCCAGTGTGGATGATCCTAGCCATTCGAGGCAGAGTTTCCCTACACTGTATGTTGTTACTATCCCTGGATGTTGTCTCTGGGAATATCTAGGGTCTTGTCTAGTCATTTTTAACCCCTGTGTTTTATTCAGGAATCTATCTTGACAGTTGTTTGTGTCAGTAGGCCAGATTAACCACTTTTTCCAATCAGGATGTGTTCTGTTTAAATGTAAAATTTTAGTTACGTCTATCTCAATATCTGTTGTTGCATTCTCAGGTATTGGCTTTGGAATAGATGGTTTGTTAAGGTCTTTAATCTTAGCTAGGCCAAGACAGGATGTTTGATGAATTGTGTCATTTAAAAACATCATTTGTTCTGGGAGCATGCAGGTTCTGAATAATGCTTCTAGGCCTTGTACCTGCCACTCTTTTGTACCCCAGATGGTTTTTGTTTCAATGTTGTTTTTCCAATAATCAAAACCAAATGTCATCATTTTTTCATAAAATGCTTCTGAATATATCAATTTAGTATTTGTCAGCATTGTTTTCAATCCTGTTTTATCTAAAAGTTTGTAATAAAACGTTTCTGCATCACTGGTGTTAAACCCTGAGAAGTACTTGAATTTCTCAAAGAATGTTTTAGAACTGCCTTTAGGTGGTGTAGCACAATGTTCCCATTGGTTATACTTAAAAACATTTCTAGGCTGTGCAGATTTATGCAAGTAATGGTCACCATAATGTGTGAAGCAGAACATCTGTTCATAACTAGACGAACCTTGTAAATAATCATGTTCTGTGAATCTAGCTGACATTACCAAATCAGATATCATATTATTAATACTGTCAAAGTCCCAATCATCTGAGAATGTACTAGGTTTTACAAAGTCACTTAAGGAAACCTTGAATTGATGAGGATGCTTCAGGATCTCGACCGGACCATAGATTTCATAGTCAGTTTTCTCCCATACTACCCCACCGGGTATTGGAATGGCTGTGACATTTACTGTTGACAGTTCTCTTTTCTTCACGTGGGATGATCTGTGTGGTTTGAGGACTAAGTTGATGTTCTGACTTGCTGTGTCCATTGTACTATATTTTCCCTCAATGAATTTTCCCAAACAAAGTACCATTACGAGCCAAAGCAGGAGGAAAAATATACCTAGACCGAACCAGAACTCTAACCATGGAGAAATAAGGTAAATTTCCTTGAGTTGATGAAAGAGTTCTGTTGCTTTTTCTTTAAAAGTCTTTTTTGTTTCTGGCATCACTTCGGGGTTGCTTTGATCCTCGGAAAAGTTGTCGAAGTTGATGAAGTAGCCAGAGGCAGTTCTGTCAATTGTTGGAATTGTTCTTTCAATTTGTCTTTCGGTAGCACATTCTGATGCCACATCATTGTAGACTGGTGTTTCTTGACGAACTGTTTCAATCTGTATTTCAAGAGGCACGAGTTCCATGGCATTATTGCATAGTCCCTCTCTGTGCACTGCAGGCTGATCGAATGTGATTAGTCTTTCAGTTTGAGCCTCTTGGATTGTTGCAAGTTTGGGTATTCTGTTGTTTCTTGGGAGTCCACTGGGCCTACTGTTGATTATAGGCCACATGCTTGTGGTTTTACCAGGTCGATTGATACAACTCTGTTCTCCTTTTTACCAGCAAGGGGCGGTAGTACTGATCTTGTTCCGGTGACTGCCAAGACAGGTACTGCTTTTCTGTAAGAAGGCCCAAATTCCTTCTTCACCGCTATTTTTTCTCTGACTAGATCCCCAATCTTTGGAATCCAGACAGGCCTTGCTGGGGCTGGTGCTTGTGGTGCCTCGTCAGTGGTAGCTGGCTGTTGCTTTAACTTTATGTTGCTTAAGGATTTTCTTGTTTCATTCAAGTCCTGTAAAACAGCCAAACGATCTTTGATGTCAAAGTCTGTTTTCTTATCTTGTACCACTGATACCTGACTATCTAAGTCCTGAACTCGCATTCTAGTTCCGAACAATAGTTCGTATGGGCTGAAACCTTTTAGAGAATTTCTTGGCAAATTATTAAGACTGATCTGGACACTTATTAAATGTTTGACCCACCCAGCACCCGAACCTAATACCTTCGCTGTTATAGATTGCTTTATGTCCCGTTTTTTTCTTTCTACCACACTGTTCCCTTCGGGGTGTGACGGACAAGAATACCGCAACCCAACTCCCATGCTGGCCATGGCCTCCTTATAAGCTCGAGAGCTGAAAGCAGGACCCTGGTCAGATTGGAACATGGCAATTGCGTATGTGCCGATAAAGACTCGCAGATCTTTTATAACCGTTCTGGCGTCAGGCGAGCGCTGGGGCCACATCCATATGAACCTCGTACAGGAATCCACTGCTACCATGATATATTTATAGTTGCCGCCCCTTTGCAGGGGACCACAGTGGTCCAGGTAAACACATGCAAATCGTTTATCCGAGATGAGAAGGGGTGTCTGCGCTGGTCGTTTTACTGTTGATACTTTTATCCTTTGGCATATTTCGCATTCCAATACATACTTTTTAGTTTGTATTCTCATGCGAGGCCACCAATATCTCTGTTTTAATAGTGATATTGTTGCGGAAACACCAGCGTGTGCAGAAGCAAGCCCTTCATGTGCCGCTTTGATTAGTCCTAACCTGTGTTCCATGTTTGGAATTACTGTATCCCCCACTCCAGGGATTCGAGCAAAAGGAACATTATTCGTATCTGTTAAATATAAGTACTTTTCTGGAAAGCCTTTTGGGAGTGTTTTCTTATCGTTTTTTACTGACGCACTGACAGCTTGTAGAATGTCGCTGTCTATTTTTGTTTGTGACCGAGTAATCGCAGCTATGGAAGCCGTTTGCACAGCTGCCTTCGCGGCTTCATCAGCCAATGAATTCCCTGCAACGTGAACGCCATCACGTTGATGACTCAGAGTGTGTATCACGTGAGTCTTTTGTAGTTCTTTCTGTAAAAGAACTACTTGTTTCCAAAGCATTTTATGCTTTATTGTGCCACCTTTTGCATCTTTGAAACCATTTTCTACCCAATTCTGCAAGTATTCATTATAAGATTGTACGCAATAATAAGAATCGCACACTATTATGTGGGTAATTCGCGATCTGTATTTTCTAGCGCCATTTTAAATGCTACTAATTCAGATCGTTGAGCTGAGCAATCTCCTAGAGATTGAGTTTTAGTAACCATTGGTCTAAATTTTCCTTTGTGCCAACGACCTTTAACAATCGCGCACGCAGCACTGTAAGCTTGTTTGCCCCCAACTGCTGGTTGTGCTGATCCGTCAGTATATATAATACTTCCGTATTCTTCGAGAGGCAGGATTTCAATTGGCAGAGGACATTCATATTCATATTGTAAAAATTCCTGTGTCTTTAAGTTAGGATCAAATTCGTAAACTACGTCTGTTGCAGCAAGAGAATTAACCCACTGGATCCATCTCGGATGCAAAGCTTTAGCATTAGGAATGCTTGCTTTAGTTACCGCTTCTAAAGCCGGTATAGGTGTAACGTTTATTATTCGTTTACCTTGAGCTAGGGGCCTATCTTTTGCTACAGCAGTCTGAACCGCAGTTAGAATTTTCTCAGTTGAACTGAATTTTATTTCAGCCTTTGTGTACAAATGTGATTTATAAGCTATTGGTACCTATTCTCCCTCATTAGAGGTCAGGTACGTGAATCCGCATCTTCCTGGGATGACTCGGATTACAAGATTGCGTGTGTTGTCACGTGTATCTAATTTTGTTTTTGCTAACATGTCTGTTCGCAGTGATCTCAAAATTTCTATGTGTTTTTGAGTCCAGGTGATTGGTTTAAAATCAGGTTTAATTAGTTCGTAGAGAGGTTTAACCCTTTCTGCGTAATTTAGAATGTAAGTTCTACCGAAATTCAGAAAGCCTAGAATCAATTGTAAGTTCTTCAGTGTTTTTGGAGCTTGGAGTACAGCGCACTTCTCTAAGAAGTTGTCTGCTAGGCTTTTTCCTTCACTTGATAATTCGTATCCTAAAAATAATACTTTCAGATGGGCAATTCGAGATTTTTTCAAGTTAAATTTGTAACCCTCTGCTGCGAACCCAAGTATAATGGTGTTCACTCTTTTCAAGTGAGTATCCAAGTCGTCGTCTGTGAGATAGATATCATCTACGTAAGATAATGCCTCATCATCATATATTTGTAGTAACTCTGTTACTCTAGCTGAGAATAGTCCTGGGCTGTTCTTGAACCCCTGTGGGAGCCTACAGAAATTTTTCTGAGACCCCATTACTGAGAAAGCGGTCAAGTATCTGCTTTCTGGTGCAATGTTTTGACAAAAGAAACCATTAGATATGTCTAATGTTGTTTTATATTTTTTCCTAACTATGTTATTCATTAGTGCAGCACTATGCGAATTTTGTACTGCAAATGTTTTGCAACATGCATTAAGGTGTCTGTAGTCCAAAACTAGACGATATGAATTGTCTGGCTTGGAGACAGGAAACAAAGGATTGCTCATTTGAGAGGTGCATGTTTCAATCACCCCCTGGTATTCAAGTTGATCTAAAATCTCCCTGACTTGTTTTTTAGCTTCTTGCTTAACGGGATACTGCCTTTGTGCAGTTGGTTGACTTTTTAACTGGATTTTGTGAGGAGGAGAGTCCTCATCCCATCCTATATGATTTTTATATAATGCCGAAGCCTGGGCCACTGCCCATTTCCTTGCATAAGTATATTTTTTGTGAATCGGAATGTGATTCGAGAAGGCAGGCATAATCATTTCTTCGCCACGAGGGCACTCCCTCACAAACTCTGGGGGCCAATCTTTCTCAGCTAACAGAATATCATAGCCTTTTGAGAGTTTATCCCAAAATAGACCCTTTATTTTCCTAGTCTTATCACCCTCTATACGCAATGTTATTTCGTATATCTTATGGGGCTCGCTAAGTCTGGTGTCGGCAGTTTCAACCTGAATGTATTTATTCGTGTCCACTGTCTCCAGATGACTCATCAGGATCTTGCGGGCTATACTGATTTCTGCTGCACTGTCTAGCATTGTCTGTGCCTACTCCCCGTTTTTCAACTGTGTCCTCAGTATTCTCTGCATGGTTGATTACTCTAATACTGGCTACCTTCTTTTTTGGAAATTGAGATTTTTTACTCTGAGCAGGTTCCTTGTCTTTGGACTTGGTGTGCTCTCCTGGGTCTGACCGTCCTCTTCTTTCCGATTTCTGCGAAAAAGATCGAGAGGGACGTGTATCAATACTTTGATATCTATCAGGCTTCTTCAAATTATCCCTATTTCTAAGGTTATATCTTTTCTCGGAGGGCTCCCTCTGAGGAGACTGGTGTTCTCGAGTCGGAGTTCTTTCCCTCCGTCGAGGAGACCTTCCTCTGGACTGGAAAACTTTTTCCTTGGGAGTGGATTGTTTATTTCCATCCCAGCTCTTTTTAGGAGTGTTTGAATTATTTTTAATAAATAATTTTTCAGGATTTTCGAGCAGTTGGGGCTTTACTGGTTTTCCACCCAAGCTGTCTCTACCTAGTTCTTCATAACATTTTTCTATGATTCTGGCAAGCTCAATTGGTTGATCTGTTATATCGGTTTCCCTCAACTTCTGGCGGATCGCCACAGATGCTGCTTCTCCTTTTGTGTTGGCTAATAATATAGCCGAGACCTGCTTGAAGTCTTTCAGTAATTTCATACCCAGAGTTAAAGCAGGTTCTGGACTGTATTCATTCTGAATCTGTTTTAGCACTTCTGGTATTACCGCCATAGACGGAACACCATGTGTTTTTGTGTAAATGGAAGCAAAGACTGTACCCCAAGTGTCACAGTCCTCCACGTGTGGTGCGACCCCCATAGGAAGGCAGATGGTCAAGATTCTGTGTTTCTCAATAGGGGTAGTATTCGGAAATACTGCCTCTATTTGAGTAATTTTCTGCGCTAACCAGAAAGGAATTTGTTCCCGTTTTATGGGTGTTTTACCAAGACATGACTGTATGTTCTGTGGTGTAATTTTATTAGTGTTCCCCTGATGAGGGGTCAGCTGTGGTGTATTAACAGCTGATTGGACTGTAGCAGTCCGCATTACATATTGGACTAATTGCCTATGTATTTTAATTAATGTTTTTAGCTGTGCTCAAAGTTTTTCTCTAGACATTTTTTCAATGTCCGGATGTGGTGTGTAGCTGGCTAGAACCGGCCACGTTGCTCCTGGACAACCTAGTGGACCGAGCCTGGTAATATGATCATTGTGTTTTAGGACGCCATTAAACCAGAGCAGGTGCTCTTGGAATTTTAACGGGATTTCAATCTCCTCGAAAGGAGCGTACTCTCCCGGTGGATCCTCTATTTTATAATAGTGGAACTCATGTGTTGCAAATTTTATCCATGAATAGAATACCTCTGTCTGCCGATATTCGTGTGCCTCGATCACGAAGACGACTGTGCCACCTTGTGTGGTCAGTCCATTTTCTATAAGTTTTGACGTTATAGATTTTCTTAAATGTGCCGGGATGATTATTGCACCCGGTTCAGTAGTCCCGTCGGGACCCTGCTGAGTCGCATTTACTGCGGCCTCAGTTCCATTGTTTTCTACTGACATTTTATAAATGCAGGTTTTGCAGAGCAGGTCTCCAAGGAGACAAAGATTAGGTGCACAATATTTTGGAACACTGTATCCTTCAACGTTGAATAAACCAGAGCTTTACATAGGAATCTCTTCCTACTAAGGTCGGGCGGATTTTAACCTTTCACCCACTCCAGACGTCTATTGGAGTATTTACGGGAGAAAGAGGTCTGTGTGAAAAATGCACGACTGAGTTACTCTAACGTCTTGCGTTAGTTTATCGCCTTACCAAACGTTTGGGCGCCATGTAGTGTAGTTCCTATTTTCCCAAGAGGCCCTGCGCATTGGAATAACATAAACAGTAGTATCGACGTAGAAGTGGGGATCTTCCAGGCCTCCACTGACTATGCTAAACTTAATTGGGTTTGTTACCAACTAGCTCAGAGGTCACTGGAAACTTTCTTGACTGAATAGGAAGTGATCAGCTTCCCTTGTACAGACAAAAAGGGATTCAGTTTTCCAACAACCGTGCAACATGACAACTTTGCTCCTCAGATAAGAGTCAATCTCTAGGGTCGTGTGAAACAATAGACAGTTATTTTACTCAGTCAGTTGTTGTGCAGATTACTTTCACAATATGTAGAGAATAGAGAGACGGGCGTTTTCAATAAAAGGTATTATTTATTGAACCGTCTTTCTTCTCATACAAGAGAAATGAATTGCCACAATTGCAAGACTTGTTATTATAAAAAGTACGTACAGTAAAATGAGTATTACGAAATAATACTGTAAAAGCATTGATATGGTTTCTTAGCCATACAATGGTTTAAAATGAATAAAACATATATACATTCATATGTACATTAGGCTAACATACTCAACTGGTGCTTCTAACTACGCCTACCCCAGTGTACCTGACCTAAGCCTAATACTTGGGAGGGAAGTAAGTAAGTAGCTTTAGTTAAGTTGGTTTTGCCAAGGTTTGCTTCAAGAATTCTCTCTAAGGGTTTAGTCAACACCATACCTCTGAAATAGAATGATGGAGGTCTGGTATCTCCTTTCAGGGACTCGATATCCCAGTCACTCGAAAGAGTAGGCTGGAAACGCCGGGGGGGGGGGGGAGCCAAGCCAGCATCCGAAATGGCCGCATAGCCGCTCGGCTCCGTGAGCCCTCTCTCCCTGCACGCCCATCCTGCTGTTCGTTCTGAACTACAAAGGTATATTTGGATAATAGAAGGAGAGCGTTCACTTACCACCTGCTCCTGAGACTCCTGCGTGCTGTGAATCCGGAGAATTTCCCACCCATTGCTCAGCGGCCTGTGCGGTGACGAAGCCGGGGTGTCGATTGCAACGGGCGGCCGGCCGCGACTGCAACAACAGCGGCCGCCGCTGGTGGTGAGGAGTCGGTCGGAGGGTGCCGTTGTCTTGGAGTGCCGCTGAAGGCAGCATCAGCCTGGTCCCTTGTCGAAGAGCCCTGGGGGCCTGAGAGGCATACTGGAGTCGAGGGGGGTGTGTGGCTCCTGGCCCCCCTCTTCGGACTCCGTGCCCGGACATAACCAAGGATCGCCCCTGAGACAGGCGGGCAGCCCCCAGGGAGTGGTAGGGTCGTTTGTTTAGCCTTTTGGTGATTCTCCCTGAGGAACCCGCCTCATAACTTTGTGTCCTGGGCGTACATTTAGCGGCGCCCTGTGCTGGGGCCGGTCCCTACAGTGAGGTGCAGAGGGACGGGGCCGAACTGACGAAGATGGCGGCTGACACCCCTCATCACGGACCATGTCCCGATCGGACGGCTGCCGTAGGCACGGAGATGGGATGCTGGCGGCGCACAATGGAGCCCACACCCAAAGATGTCTTGGCCGCCCTAACGGATCTACGCGAGTCCCTGATTTGCAATGCCTGTGCCCTGGATCGAAAAATGGCCGCCATTGCTGTTTCACCGCCCTGTGAGGACGTAGTCCGATTTCAATGGAGTGCCTCTGTGCCCGTTTCTACTTCCTTGGGGAGGACTCTGGGCCCGCCTGGGTTTTGGGAACTGCCAAGAGACCTGGTTGCTTCGTCCTCCCTGGACAGTGCGGATGTACACGTGAGTGCCTCTTTGGGACACCTGCCTAACCTGAGCTTAGGGACGCGCTGCTGTTCTTCTTTTCGGGCCGCCCCAACAACACCGCGGCATTCGCCGGACAGTGAGATTTCCTCTTCATGGATGGTATTACTGTGCTTGGACTTTGTGGCACCCGCGGGCGTGGTATTGCCGCCCTTGGACTTCAGCTGCACACGTCTGAATGGACTCGAGCTGCTGAACCTTCTTTGGTATTACTCGGGCCTGATTCGCTCGGATCCTCCAGATCCTCCAAAAAGTACTGTATATCGATTGACAAGGGATCATTGGGTGGTTCCGTTGCTAGACGAGGCCAGGGGTGATGCATTTTAGGTTTCGGTGGCCCTCATGTTAACTGACGGTGCTTTTGGTGTGTTTGTATTGGGGTTGTATTATTGATGTACTTGGTACTTGACATTCTCCGTGATACTCCATTTTGCTTTTGGAATTCCCCCACGTGCAGGGGTGATGGGCGGGGCCGGGCGGCGACTTTGAGGGCCCTCCTCTATCTATGCTTCTTGTCTTTTCTCTTTTTCTTTTCTAAATTTCGGGTTCCATTAGGGCGACAGGCACGCGGCTGGGGGGGTAGGCCTTGGCCTTCCGCAGGTGTGCAGGGTGGGGGTAGGGGGGTGGGGTTTGTCCGTTCTTTGTTTCCATGGCCCTTTAGTCTTTGTCTTTTTCTATAGTGTCGTCTTCATTCGTGGTTCCTGTAACGTGTATTGCTTTGAGGGGTAGGGTTGGGGTTTGCTCTCCACCGGATTTGTGCCAACGTCTCTCGTGATTTGTGTGCCTTAACCCCACTACTTCGTCTGTATCTATATTAATTGTGGATATCATGATTTGCGTGCTGTGTTGTAGGACCACGTGCGATTGTATGGCACTTTTTCAGTTCCCTATATTAAAAAATGAACCTCTGTAATCCTGACTTCGGACCTGACCGTATGCCCCATGTTGTCTCCTGATATACATATCGTTCCGGCTTTTGAACTGCTCTGATTCTTCGTATTGATTGCTATACTTTTACCCTGTTTCGCGGCCGGCCGAGAAGGTTGTAGGCCCGTACCTGTACTTGATTGCAAGACGAATAAAGGTTCACCAAAAAAAAAAGATAGCAAGCGGGGCTTTCCCAGGTTGCTGAGTTTTTATCTTGTTGAAGAACTCGGAGTGTTAATCTAGGAATCTTAGATAGCGTCTTCTGCTGTGTCACTTGCACTAATGAGCTGCAAAGGAAGTTGCAGAGGAAGCGATTCTGAAATGTGGCTCTGTTCGTGTGAGGCCAGAGACGAGTTTCTGAATATTGCATTTGATCGGTTATGCCAATATAGGGGTACAAAGGGTTTATAGCCGTATAGGGGCATAAGGTCACAGTATCGATCAGGGTCCTAGATTAGAACGCGACAATCTCTCTGAGACAAAGTGAGCACAAGTGACTGAGCAAAAACTAAAAGTATCACACTTTTTCCACGATCCTGAGGGATCAGGGTTGTCATGTTCGAAAGTTGCCAAGAACTATTCTCTCCTTGGTAGAGGAGTTTACAGTGGCACTGTGAGCTAGCTGGTATACAGACTAACATACCCGGTGGGGGTGTCTAGAATCAGTCTGGACACCAAACCTACAGTGTATGTTGTCTAAACACGCAGATCCTGTATAGACTTATAGGAACTACATGACAAAACTTCACACGCTGGAAGAGTTCATATCACTGTGTCTGAGGTACGCAGCGCTCCCTGTGTACACCATGAATCGGAAGGTTTCCATGTCCCAGTCATAGCCTGTTTACTATCTAGTACCTGCTGGCTTCACCACTGCTCCTTTGTGTGACCTTCGGTGGCACTCTTGCCAAAACAGATTGCAAGAGAAACAAATTGACAGTGTTTTTCAGCAACTCTCTCCTGCAATCGTCTGTCCCGCCTTCCCTTTCTCTACTTCACCCCCTTAACTCATACAAATACAAACCCATTGTGTCAAAGAACCCATGTGTTGGAGATAAATACTCCACATCACACTTTTGTGTGCACCTTCCTCACTCAAAACACATTACACAAACAGTGACTACCCAGGAAAAGGCAACACATGACGTACAAATACATACTCCATTAACAATTACATCCAATAAAAATGCAGACCACCAGTGCACACACAGCAGCAACAAAAGCACATACAGTGGAGGCAGGTGTGCACACTATATCACAAACACACATTCAATACTTTACAGTCAAACACCAGCAAAGACAACAGCTTGTCACTCGCACTATAAAGGTGAGACCTATTGGCTTTGCCAATGCTTGTTATATTAGAGGGTTGGGGACAGAGCATGGCCACATGTGGTCCAGTGCTTGTGCTCAGCATGTCATTAGTGATATCGAAATATCATGTTTAAAGTCCTCTGTGATGTCATGAGGTCAACTGGGATGTGAGTGAAGTTATTTTATTGTGATTTATAAAGAGCATGACTGCCCAAAGGCCTTTCCAGAGCTAACCTAATGGGCCAAGGCACACCAGCAGGATCAAAATAGCCAGTTCACAAACTGCTTTGGAAACCTCTCAGTAGAAGTAGTAGGGCTCATTAACCCTTCCTCCACCATCTGAATGTTTTCATTGGGATTTTGCTTGGGCCTGGGGTTATTTTAAGGCGTTCCCAGCACACTTTTGCTCCTTTTCTCCCCTGGTTCCAGGTTAGGAGAGTCATGAGTGGGGTTTTTGTTCCTGGCCTGCAGTGCCCAATTTTGAAAGACCAAAAACATAACTAGCAACAGACTTTTAGCCTGTCCTTGAACCGGACCCTGACTATCCTGGACGGTGAGACCGGACCAGCTCTGGGAAAATCTTAGCTTCTTAGCTTCTACCACTGAGAAGTTAGGTTATAATGTCTGAGGTCAGTTGGAACATTATTTGTAGGGGTGCATGGTAAACTCTGCTTAACGGGCAGAGTTTGCAGAGTTTTTCCCCCTCCGCTTGGAGCGTGGAGTTTGGCAAAAACTCAGCCAACCGCCGCATGGCAGAGTTTACCACCTACACTTAGAAAATACAAAGGAGGATGTCAATTGAAATGGAGCTCACCACAATACAAACAGAGTTACCACTTCAAGAAATACATGAACGCTTACCTAATCTTTTGATGTGCCTTGGTTAAGGCTGTTAATGCGGTCCTCTGACATTAAAAATAGAAGAGACTCCACCTGGAGTGCAAGAGTGAGCTCGGGCTCTCATCAAAGCTAACTTGTAGGTGTATATGAATCACATGCTCTTGCTGAACCAATCAGCGCAAATTTAAATTGTAGTTCGTACATGTCACATGAACGCACTGGACCAACCATCATGAAGAGAATTATGGAGATCGTAGTCTTTTTGCCAACTATCCCCTCACAGTGGGTGAGCAATGCACAGTCTCTCCGTACTTCTCAGACCAGTTTGCTTTGTTGGCAGGGTATGCCCAGACATGGGCCCCTTGCTCACTTTGCCACCGTACTCAAGCTAGCCTGTCTGATATGGGGTGTTACCCCGAAACCGATTCCATGATGCTTGTTTCTGGTCCACGGAGGACCTGGCTTGGCTGTTTGGGCTGGACTGTTCCCAGGAAGAACAGGGTCTAGACTGATTTGCATATGACTGGATCTGAACTGGGGTGACAAAGTGAGCTAAAGAATGATGATGGATTAAACCCAGATCTGGGACTGGGAGTGAGTGTCTGAAGTTTCAGTGCTCCGTCCATCATCTCCTTGTGTTTGCTTTGTATGCCCTAAGTTAGCAGGGTATGCCTAGACATGGGACCCTTGATCTCTTTGCCACTGGATTCAAGCTAGCCTGACTGATGAGGGGTGTTACCCTGAAACTGGTCCTTGGATGCTTGTTTCCGGTCCAGGGATGACCGGGCTAGGCAGTACGGGCTGGATGGTTCCCAGGAGGAACAGGGTCAAAACTTATTTGGATATGGCTGGGTCTGAACTGGAGTGGCAAAGTGAGCTAAAGAACGATGATGGATTAAACCCAGATCTGTGACTGGTGGTGAGTGTCTGAAAGTTTCAGTGCTCCGTCCATCATCTCCTTGTGTTTGCTTTGTATGCCCTAAGTTGGCAGGGTATGCCTAGACATGGGACCCTTGATCTCTTTGCCACTGGATTCAAGCTAGCCTGGCTGATGAGGGGTGTTACCCTGAAACTGGTCCCCGGATGCTTGTTTCCGGTCCAGGAATGTCCTGGCTTGGCAGTTCGGGCTGGACGGTTCCCAGGAGGAACATGGTCAAGACTGATTTGCATATGGCTGGGTCTGAACTGGGGTGGCGAAGTGATCTAAAGAAAGATGATGGATTCAAACCAGATCTGTGACTGGGGGTGAGTGTCTGAAAAGTTTCAGCGCTCCGTCTATCATCTCCTTGTGTTTACTTCCTTTATTAGCTATTAGAAGACAATAGTTTGAATCTCGTCTTTTCACACAACTGTTATAGTCAGCATTTATGAATTAATCCTGATGCCCAGTAAGTATGCTTTCGCTGTTCTCTGGAGTAAGAGATTGCAAAATGTTGTATTGAAGGTCCAATTGTTATCAGTGCCTCAACTTGGAGCATTGGTTTCGGAAATTTGGACTTTAACTTTTGCTCTAGTAATTTTAAACCTGTAAGCCCAGTCACTGGTAAACAAGCACTCATCATTGATAGAGACTTATTTTGGGATTTATATTTAGAGGCCAAATCAGAGTTCTTCCGTTGCACATCCTTAAAAATGTCTTTCTATTTAAACCTCGTCTCAAAGGTGTGGGTGAAATGAGCGCAATCTGAGAAGTTTTTCTTGCCCCATCTCCTCCTGCGCAGCCCACAGGCCACAGGATTCTGGAACACAAGTCCTGTGTCTCCCGCTCTCGCCCGCAGCAGGAATCGGTTCTGCATCCCCAGAACTTTACTCAAGTAAGGGCCCGATTTGGATGTCGGGAGGAGAGGCTCTGACCAGCGGTCGGAGGCTCTCTGCCCGGAACCCTTAGCTTTCCCTCCGACCGCCGTATTTTGATTAAGGCGGTCGGAGGGAAAACCACAAGGGGATTCTACTCTTCTTCCAGCAGGCTCCGTGAGCTCGTCGGAACATGAGCGGAAAAGTAATCCCTTCAAAAACGGCAGAGCCAGGCTCAGCTCTGCTGCTGAGATTACAATGTCAGTTTCTGACAGCGTTTCCATGCCAGCCTTTCCGACATGGAAAGGCTGTTGGAAAGCGGCATTAGGGGGCGCTAGAAGGGCCTCCTTCTCCTCTGGCCCCCCGCTGATAATCCCTGGTGCCTGCCACATGGTACAGGGATTTTCACAAACTCATATTTCTCAATGGGAGCTTGTGCTGTAGGTGGTTTCCGCCCACTGCACAGGCTCCCATAGGAAAATGGGAGTTTGTGACTGCACCATGTTCGGTCGCATTGTAACCAGGTGTGCGGAACCGCCGACCTATGGTCGGGCGGTTCCCTCACCGAAACGGTGTCCGACGGAGTCGAAAGTTCCTGATCCCATACACCGGGAACCGGTTGTTTGACAGATAACTCAACGGTATTGAGTGTATCGTAGATATACAATCGAAGAAGGTCTGGACAATTAATACAGTTTCCTTCTGGCTGAAGAACTGTTAGGAGAGAAAATCCACACGCGCACAGTTGTGGATACAGCTGGGATCAGGAACTTTCGATTTAGTTGTCTTGATTTATCTGGTCCAAGGGTCTTGACCAGTTACAAGGGTCATTTATTATCCGCAACTTTTCGTCCTGAAGATGGTCTAGCGGACATTGTATGCCCCAAAAGACCGAAATCTCGACAAATCCATCTATTTCCACAGCTTTTGTTTGCCCCAAAGAATTGTATATTGCTTTGTCTTGACTTTTTCTTTGCATGTGTTATCATTTTGGAATAGATGATCACATCTATGATTAGAAGGTACAGTCACTTGTATACATCATTCTGCCTCTATCATGGTGTTTTGATATAAATTACTGTACCCCTTTTGTTTACATTACATTTGTTTATAATCTGAGAAAATTGAGACCCATGTGTTAAATAGGTTTTGATTGTCTTTATTATAAGTATTTATTTGACATTGAGCTTTATCTCATGTAAGCTACAGGGTGGGGCTCTACTGCCAAATAATCATTTCAAGTGTGTTAATTTTATGAAACAAAATCCCTTGTAGGCATATTTACTTATTGATTGGTATGCCCAAGCCTCCAAGGGTGTTTTGGGATTCCTACTGTTCAGTTCCAGTACCCACTGGGCATATTTCAGCAGATGCAGGGGGCTAGGAGTGACCTTCATACTTGCCCTGCTTCTAATACCATGGGTCCAGTACCTGCTGGTCACAGCCTTTGGCTATGCACAGCAAGCAACAGACACTGTGTATGGTCTCTGGCCACAACCTACATGCATTCTTCCTACCCCAGTGGATGTAAGCTACTATGCGTGGCATTGGGCTACATCCTGAAGATACTATCTTCGGTCCCAGTTTCTAATGGGCACAGCTTTTACCAATCTTATTTGGATCCACATATCCACCAAGTACGGACGTCGAGCTTTGGTTTTTGCTTCTTGAATCCCACACATTTGTCCCACTCTATGCCCACAGAAACTGTAAGTTTGTTGCTGTCCTCCTGCAGTACACATTTTGTTTCACCATCTCATATAAACAGTGGGTGCTGCTTGCAGTGACTGGCTTGTGGCTACACCTTACTTGGAGAACCCATACCCTCAGTTTTTTTCTTAGTATCGCCTTTGGACATGTACTCTAAGCAGTACTCTTACCCCGTGCCCACAGCACCCAACTGTACACATATCCACCAAAACTCTTGATCTGTAGGATGCTATAGATGAATTTAAAAGCACTCTCATGGTCCCACACCTGATGTTACAGAATATAACAAAGAAATGTCAGAAGCAGCAAATGATAATTCATTCACACATCTGTTGACATGGTGTGTAAACATTACCCAGTTTGAAATGTATAATTTGAGAAAACAAAAGGCCCTCATTACGATATTGGTCGGACTTGCCTCTGACTGACACCGTTTCCAAAGGTCGCCGATCCTGAAAGTCCGTTTCCGACAGCCAATCCATATCGGAAAGGCCGACAAGACTGGCTTTGCGAAACTGAAATCATGAGCCCAATGGCTGAAACGCCGCCCTCAAGGGATTATGAGGGCTATCCGACTAGTCGACAGGCTCCTTGAGCCTGTTGGACCATGTCCGATTCTCCGGCGTCATCATAATACTGCGGTCGGACTTTAAACCTACCATGTCGGTCGGAAAACCTCTGACTAGTGGTCGGAGGCTTTTTGACTGACATCGTAATCAGGTCCTAAGTGTTAAAAAGCAAAATCCAAAGTCTAGCCCTACAGAAAATACGATCGCTGAGCGAAAAGTTTTGTCTTTCCATGTTCTTCTTTCTCCCATAGGCAAAGTATCTACTGGATCCGACCTGTGGCAGTGTCCAGTACGCTTAGATTCAGGTCATCTCTGCCCAATGTCCATCCCACTTACACATAGATCCTGCAGCATCTCTTCTTCCATAGCCCATAGCCCTATGTGCACAGCCTCTAGTCATACCCAGCAGGCTGGACCCATCATCCAAGTCTTGTCTTTCACTTGGTCAGCAGGTACTGGGGGCTGCCTTCAACCAAGTGAAGCACAGAGTACTCTTGCTTTTAAGCCTACAATGACATAGAACACACTGAACATCATTTGGTCATATGTAGCAGGCACTGTGCAAAGGTGGTGTGCTTTGGCTTATGCCTTCATGCACTCTCCGAGCATGATAACCCTCAGCATCTAGCATTCATTTATGGCGTGGGGGCACTGGATACATAGCATCAGCTTTGACTTTGTCCTGCAATCACTAACCCTGTCCCTTGTGATGTCCCTACTCCAGGAGTTCACTGCGCACAGCTTTAAATCACTCCCTATACGTCTACAGCCAGATTTTGAGTGTGGGCATCATAGTGTGTGACCATCCACACCCCAGATCCCACTATACATGGCCCCTTGTCATGTCCAGCAGATCCTGGATCTAGGATATGTGTTCAAATACGTCCTGCACAACTCTTGAGTGACAAGGCATGTAGTACGGCACTGCCTGCCACTCTGCCATGTTCCCCCAGAGACAACAAAGCACATCCCTCAACTAGGGCAAACAGGCTATTTTGGTGCCTCACTGCTCGGTGCCTGTGTCTCCGGTCAGTCATGATCAGCAGGCTTTGAGTGCAAGCCCCGCCCATCACTGAATCCTCTTGCCTCCATGCCTACAAGGTCCCCTTACACAATTACTCTGCCTTGGAGTCGAATACGCATGCCTTTGTCATGTACAGCATATCCTATGCACAGAACGTGCCTTTGCCCATACTCTGGATCCATTTATTAGCTGTGCCAGCCAAGCTATGACTATAGGGCATGGCCTCAGCCCAGTATTCCTGGGTTAGATTGTGCCCAGGCAGCTGTTGACGCAGGGCGTTTCCTGGTTCGCAGGTCCAGATGCCAATGTGCATGGTTTCCTTTTTATAACTCTTTTTTTATTGATGATTTAGGTATGTTTAACAGCTCCACAGCCTAAGCCCCCATTAGGATGGCGGGCGGACTTTGCCCGGGTACAAGGGACCGCCCGTCATAAGGGCGGGGTCCCGTGGGGTGAATTAGGATGCGCCCGCCACAATGGCGGGCGCATCAGCACCGCCCACCGCAATGGTAAAAATACATGTTGTGCATTTCAAAGCACAACGTGACAGGCACCGCGCGGTGCCTGCCACGTTGTATATTGAAATCCAGGGGTGTACCATATGTACCCCCCATGTGCACCCCCCACATGGGGGCCTGTTTGCCCCCCACAAGGTGACCGGGGCGGAAAAGCAGCGGACGGTCTTTCCGTCCGCCGCGGACCCCCAGCCATGCTAATATGGCGGGGTTGTCATTCCGGCACGGATGGCTGGTGGATCACCCCCGCAAGCCCGGGGGTGGCTACTGCCAGCCTGACGGGGGCGATCCGCCCGCCATCCTAATGGGCCCCCCTAGTGTTTATCTGAAGCATCAGTGCCCCTCTCCAATAGTGTATGTCCTACAAAAGTACAAATATCAACATTTGTTTTATAGGAATCCAGTATTTTCTGCATTTCGTGATGTCACAAAGGGTATGCCAACCATACAGGCCACACCCCTTCTGAAATGGGAGGTGGCTATGCACACCAAGATAGGACAAGGGAGGTACATGGTTTTCATGAGGTGGATTAAACAACATGATAAAGGAAAGGGGAGTCATAACAAATTATGGAAGAGAAATGGAAGGCAAAGCAAAGAAAGTAGTAAGGGACTTCCATAATCTCTCAACAACTGTGAGAAGTTGGCCTGATATATGATGTCTCCAATTCTGGGGGCACCTTGTATCAGTCCAAACAATCCCTTATGGTTGTAAGTCAACCTAATAGACAAGCTATCCTAAGGGTAGCATGGACTAAGCAGCCTTAAAGGCTTAACTCAAGATGTTGTGTTAAGCAAGCTGTTTTACCAATCACAATCCTGTAATATCAAATGAAAGGACACCACACAAGTTATATATTATAAAAATATATGTATTTATTACTAGAATAATCCTCTGTACTCTTTATGAGTGCAGAAGCACAAGCGTTTAAACAAAAGCACAGTTAAACATATAAAAGTTGCACAATTATGGATGAGGCCCAGGGGCCACGCAAACCATATTTTAAAAAGTGGTATAAGAGATACCAATCGAACAGTGGTTAGGCCTAGGGCCTAGGGAATCGCTGGGAGCAGTCGGGACTAGCAATTCTGAAGTCGGGAATAGCCCGCGGGATTCGGGTGCAGCGTTTAAAGCACACACATGCACCAATGCAATATCATTGGTGCGTAAAAGTTATAAAGTTACTGTTAAAGGAGACTTCCGCTCAACCTAGAAGGACAAAACTTTAGACACATACACTAGAGGTGTGTACCAGTGTAGGAACACCGGCGTTACTAAGTTACCTCACCCACAGGAAGCGGGTGCACAGGTGCGAAGTAGTGTCGGGTTTTGTCACGCAGGTTGCTGGTGCTTGGAGCTGAAGATACTGCAGGCGTCGAGAGGAGAAGTGTCCGGTGTGATCCAAGGGTGGATCGAAGATAAAGATGATCTGAAAGCAGAGGGGACAGAGTCTGGGTCACTCAGCAGAGACCAGGATGGACCAGGAAGGAACCAGGCAATCTCCGGCGCTTTCAGATCGTGAAGCTTCTCTCCGCTGCCACGTGGACTCTGGGGCACCGAGGATAAACAAGGAGTGGATCACGAGCTGTCCCACAAAGTCTCTCGCTGTCGGCGGTGTCGGCTTCCGGATTGGAGCAAACAACCCTTGGCAAGCGCAACCCACGCAGGATTCGAAGATGGCTTAACATTCCGACCAGGAGGGTCAGAGCGGGTGCTCCTTTTCAGGGGAGCGAGTGCAAGTCTGGAGCAACCAGACTCATGAGTTAGGTTTCAAGGTTCGTCGGCACAGGGGCCACAAGCCAACGGGCAAGTGACCGGGCCAACGCGTTGAGCCAAAAGTTGCAGAAGGGCCCAACGCAGCACTCGGTGAGTGTAGAGGGGTGAGCTTTGGTGCAAGAGAGGCTCTGGGCTGGGGCTTCTCAAACCCCAATGCACAGCTTAGAGGGTCACTCGTGGGCTGCACGGTCAGTGTCTCGTGGTCTTTCCAAGATGGCGGGCCCCACGCTTCAGGTCGCTTCCACGGGTCTCAGATCTGCAGGGCCCGGGACCAGGGTTCGATTCTCGGCGCAGCAGGTTTCTGGACCAGGGTCAGCGGACTCGATAATTCTCTCGCCTCGGTGCCCACTCTGATCAGCGATCACACTCGGCAACTCTGGGCATTAGCTTGCCTCATCTTCACTAACGGCCCCACCAGACCGCCGGGGATGCCTGGTCTCACCCTGGAGATACCCATTAAGGGACCATCTCTCAGGGAAGCCAGGAAGGGTTTCGCAGCGGTCGAAGCGCCTTGGGACCCTCCGGGTAAGTAGTGCGCTCTATAAATGCCTATACATTTACATTTACATTTAAGGGTGGGACCCAGGAAGGGGGTGGTTACACCCCTTTCCCTTTGTCCAGGGTCGCGCTGGGACTGGGGCTGGTGTGCCTCAGAACCGGTTTGTCCGGATTATGCAAGGGGAAGCCTTGTGCGCCCCAGGCAGTGTCTGGTTTCATTCAACCCACCCTGCCCCAATACACTATCTCCTGTCTGGGGAGGTGTAGCACCTCCCTGTGACAGGAAACCCTATGTCCAGGCCTCCTCTGCCAAGTTTCGGTCAGCAGCAGGAGGTCAGACTTGTGTCGGTGGCAGCAGCATCCATTTTGTGATGCTGAGGCTCTTTTAGAAATCAACCGCGTTTCAGCAAAGTAACATGTCTTCTCCCTCTAGAAGGGTGGAATGCTATCCCCGTCGACAGGACTGTCAAGGGGATAGTATTCCAAATCATATGACACCTTACACAACATGTTTTGATAAAGACGAACCAAAGTTAGCACATAACTGCGATGGATTATAATGCACTTGAGTATATGGTATGGCATTATCCCGGAACAGTTTAGGGAGTTGTTCCCAACAGCTGCAGACTGGCTCAGCTCATGCTCGAGGACCATCTCACGTTAAACCACGCACTCTGCCTCCAGGATTGATAAGGCCTGCTATAGGACTGACTTATAGGTTTATATGTGTCCAGATATAAGTTTAGATATAGGTATACTATATCTAAGCAAGATGTGATTACACCAACTTGCCCCAGCTGAGTGATCAGCCAGTTGTGTCAATTTAAGAACCAGCCAGAGGTGGCAATAGCTATGCTGCAGCCCCTGGTAGGCCTTGGATGCACCTATACCCTTGGCACCTATGGTACACTGTATAGGGGCTGACAAGGTGTCCAGAACCAATTTGGTTATGTACCAAATTTAGAGAATTTAGAGAGAGAATTTAGAGAGAGAACAGCAGGCTGTGGGTCTGATTAGCAGGCCCACAGCCACATTAAGTCAAAAACCAGTGAAGCAAAAAGCAAATATTGGGGTGACCATAGGATAGCAGACCCTACTCTCCTACACACCCCCCCCCAAACGCAGGGACATTAAACTTAACCTTGACCAGATAAGTCTTCAAGTTCTAAGTGGAAGTACCTGGAGAGACCATCTGCATTACCATGGTCAGTCCCTGGGCAGTGCTCCACTGTAAAGTCCATCCCCTGTAGGGAAATGGACCACCTGAATCGTTTGGGGTTTTTACCCTTCATCTGATTTAGCCACAAGAGGGGCTTATGGTCTGTCTGAATTAGGAAGTGGGTTCCAAACAAGTGTGGCCTCAACTTCTTCAGGGCTCAAACCACAGCAAAGGCCTCCCTCTCAATAGCTGACCAACGTTTCTCCCTGGGGGTCAGCCTTCTGCTAATAAAAGCAATGGGCTGGTCTTGACCATCTACATTAAGTGGTGAAAGCACAGCTCTCACCCCCAACTCAGAAGCATCTGTTTGAACAATGAACTGTTTGGAGTAGTCAGGACTCTTCAGGATAGGTGCAGAGCACATGGCCTTCTTCAGGTCATCAAATGCCCTTTGACAGCTAACTGCCCACTGAACCTTTTTGGGCATCTTCTTGGATGTCAAGTCATTTAATTGTGTCACAATGGACCCATAGTTCTTTACAAACTTTCTGTAATACCCAGTCAGGCCCAAGAAGGCTCTGACTAGTCTGGATCTTACTCTCCAGTGGTTGAACCTGACCTCCACCTACTAGGTGGCCCAGGTACACAACCTTGCTATGCCCTATCTGGCACTTGGTAGCCTTGATAGTCAGGCCTGCCTTTTGCAGGGCCTCCAGAACCTTCTTCAGGTGGATCAGGTGATCCTCCCAGGTGGAGCTAAAGACAGCAATATCATCTAGATATGCTGCACAAAAGTCATCCAACCCAGCAAGGACTTGATTCACCAACCTTTGGAAGGTGGCAGGTGCATTCTTCAAACCAAAGGGCATTACCACAAATTGATAATGTCCACTAGGGGTAGAGAATGCTGTTTTGGCTTTAGACTCTTCGGCTAACCTGATCTGCCAATAGACAGCTGTCAAAGCAAATGTGCTCAGAAATTTGGCAGAAGCCAATTTATCAATGAGCTCATCTGCCCTTGGAATGGGAGGAGCATCTGTCCTAGTGACAGCATTGAGACCTCTGTAGTCCACACAAAACCTCATTTCTCTCTTTCCATCTTTGGTATGGGGTTTTGGCACAAGGACTACTGGGCTGTCCCGTGGGCTCTCTGATGGCTCAATCACTCCAAGTTCAAGTATCTTTTGCACCTCAGCCTTTATACAATCCCTGACGTGGTCAGGTTGCCTGTAGATTTTATTCTTCACTGGCAGACTGTCACCAGTGTCCACCTCATGGGTGCACCAGTTAGTTTGACTGGGTGTGAGAGAAAACATATGTCTATGGGCCTGCAACACCTGTCTGCAGTCCATCTGTTGCTGGTCAGTGAGGCTGCCTGCCAAGGCTACTCCATCAACTGAACCATCTTCAGGGTTCTGGGACAACAAGTCTGGGAGAGGGTCACTCTCTTCCTCCTGTTCCCCATCTGTGGCCATGAGCAGGCTCATGTCCTCCCTGTCAACAAATGCTTTCAATCTGTTCACATGGAGCACCCTGTGGGGGCTCCTAGGGGTTTCAAGGTCAACCAAATAGGTGACCTCTCCCTTCTTTTCAATGATGGTGTAGGGTCCAGACCATTTGTCCTGGAGAGCTGCTGGGGCCACTGGCTCCAACACCCACACCTTCTGCCCTGGCTGGAACTCAACCAGAACAGCCTTTTGGTCATGCCAAGCTTTCTGTAATTCTTGACTGGCCTCCAGGTTTTTGGATGCTCTTTCCATGTACCCAGCCATCCTGGAGCGGAGACCAAGTACATAGTCCACAACATCTAGCTTAGGCTTTTTGAGAGGTAACTCCCATCCTTCCTTCACCAGACACAATGGACCCCTCACAGGGTGGCCAAACAAAAGTTCAAAACGGCTGTAGCCAACCCCCTTCTGTGGGAACTCTCTATAAGCAAAGAGCAAGCAGGGTAAAAGGATGTCCCATAGTCGCCTAAGCTTCTCAGGTAAACCTTTTATCATTCCCTTGAGGGTCTTGTTGAACCTTTCAACAAGCCCATTGCACTGAGGATGATAGGGTGTGGTAAACTTATAGTTCACTCCACACTCTTTCCACATTGCTTTTAAGTATCCAGACATGAAGTTGGTACCTCTGTCTGAGACAACCTCCTTTGGAAAGCCCACTCTTGAGAAAACTGCAAGGAGGGCCCTTGCCACAACAGGAGCTGTTGTGGTCCTCAGGGGAATTGCCTCTGGGTACCTGGTGGCATGATCCACTACCACCAGTATAAATCTGTGCCCAGATGCTGTTTGAGGATCCATGGGACCCACAATATCTATTCCAACTCTTTCAAAGAGTACCCACACCACAGGTAGTGGTATCAGGGGGGCCTTTGTTGTGCCACCTGACTTACCAATGGCTTGGCAAGTGACACAGGAGCGACAAAACTCCTTGACATTTTCTGACATATGAGGCCAGTGAAAGTGAGGGACAAGCCTGTCCCAAGTCTTGTTCTGGCCTAAGTGTCCTGCAAGGGGAATATCATGGGCCAAGGTAAGAAGGAAGCCCCTAAATTGCAAAGGTATGACCAACCTCCTGGTAGCACCAGGCTTGGGGTCTCTAGCCTCTGAATAAAGGAGCCCATCATCCCAATACACTCTATGGGTACCTTGAGCATTACCAGCAGCCTCAGCAGCAGCTTGCGGTCTGAGGGGTTCAAGGGAAGGGCAATCTAATTGGGCCTGCCCCAGGTCTGCCCTTGAGGGTCCCCCTGTCCCCAGAAACTCAACCTGATCAGGTTCAAGTTCTTCAGAGACAGTCTCCTCTTGGACTGCAGAATCAGCTTCCCGTGAAGTCTGATCCTCAACCTGGGGCGAGTGAGAAGGCACAGCCTTAACCCCTTCGATGCTGGTGACGGAACCATTCCGTCATCAGACACGGTTGAGCTGTACTGATGACGGAATGGTTCCGTCACGACCACACCCATTATCATTAGGGTGCAGAACAGCAGGAAAATATCATTAGCAGTGATGAGGTTAACCCTCTTGCTCTTCCTCTTGGGTTGTGGTTGGTCTATAGTTTCAAGATCCACCACAGGTTCAGGTAGGCACTTCTTTGCCTGAGTTCTGGTTACAGCAAGAACATGTGCTGATATCCCTAGCATTTCTGCATGAGTCCTGTACTCCACCTCTGACCAAACTGAGTTCTCGAGATCATTACCCAATAGACAGTCTACTGGCAGGTCTGCACTCACAACAACTTTCTTGAGGCCAGTTACCCCTCCCCAGGAGAAGTTCACAACAGCCACACTATGTGTAGTAGTGGCATTGCTTGCATTGGTCACTAGGTAATTCTTACCTAGTACAACTTGTCCAGGGTCCACAAAGTCAGGTGTCACCATAGTGACACTGGCACATGTGTCCCTGTAGGCCTGAGACAGTTTCTCATTAATTAAAGGTGTCTGTCTATACTTGCCCAAGTTACTGGGACTCACAGTAGTGGGCATGGCCATGTCCACATCATAGAGCAGAACTGCCTGAGTAGGGATTCTGACTAGGCCAGACTCCATCTCAGTACCCAGGGTCAACCCTACTATACCCTTAGGTTGTTTTCCACCACTGCTGACTGTACTAGGGGGTGCAGGTGCTTTAGGAGCTGCAGTGATTGGAACTGGATTTTTCTTGGTGCATTCACTCCCCCAGTGGGAAGTGGACTTACAAGTATTACACCAAGGTTTCTTTGGGCCATCATTCTTCTTCTTCTTGTTACCATTTTGGGAACCACCCTCCTTATTAGAATTTTGTGGGCCTGAAGAAGACTTCTGGTCTTTTTCTTTATCTTTCTTATCCCCACCCTTCTGGTCTGTTTTCTTCTGGTCACCACCATGGGTCTGGGGTTTCTGCTTAATCCTTGTTCTGACCCATTTGTCTGCCTTCTTTCCCAATTCTTGGGGAGAGGTCAGATCAGAGTCAATAAGGTATTGATGCAACAGCTGGTTCTGACAGTTATTAAGGATCTGCTCTCTCATTATAAGATTGTACAATCCTGTATAGTCTGAGACTTTACTTCCCTGCAGCCAACCCTCCAGAGCCTTAGTGGCACAATCAACAAAATCAGTCCAGTCCTGAGTCTGAGCTTTTTGGGTATCTCTGAACAACAACCTGTATTGCTCAGTGGTTAGGCCAAACCCTTCAATAAGAGCACTCTTCAGGACAGAGTAGTTTTTGGCATCCTCAGGTCTAACTGTGAGGAGCCTATCCCTCCCTTTCTCAGAAAAGGAGTACCATAAAATTGCAGCCCACTGATCTTGAGGAACCTGCTGTACCATGCAGGCTCTCTCCAGAGCAGTCATCCATTTGTGGATGTCATCCCCTTCCTTGTAGGGGGCACCATTTTTCTCAGGTTTCTATTATCATAGGACCTGTCTTTCTCTCTCGGAATTATGCTGCCACCAGTGGAATCTAATCCACTCAACTTTTGTTCTCTTGCTAAAGCAAGTTTAGCTTGAGCCAGGGCTACCTCTTCCCTCTCTATCTGGAGTTGGACAGCCCTCATTCTGGCCCTATGCTCTTTTCTCTGGGGGGGAGTCATTCCCCTTTGAGATTCCCTGGAGGCACTAGAAATATGAGAATCCCTTGAGGAGGATCTCAACCTTCTGTTACCTGAGGGAACTATGTTATAGGATCTGGGGAGGTGCTCACCCTCTCCATTCCTATGCAGGTCCAAGTTGGTTTGGTTAAGCCTCCCCACTAGTACCTGGTCTGTCCTCTGATCTTGATCTGAATCTTCATTGGTATCTGATTTAGGTTCCTCCTCTAAGTCTGGGGAGTTCTCAATCTCAGGGGGTTCACTCCATCTCCTGCATCTAAGGGAACTGCACTCGCCTTAGCTAAGTCATCCGTCTCCAGAATGGCTATCAGAATGGGAATGGTGGGGTTGTGACCCTTTCTCAGCCCCCTTGAAGTGCACAAGGCACTCAGGTCCTTATGGCTGAGGGTGTCATAGCTGGAAGGTGCCTTGGTAAGGTCAACCAACACAGGTGAAGAGCCTGTAGCTCCCTCTGTGCCAGCCATGACTGCTAGTGAGGTGTAGGTGGTGCACTTACCTACACTAAGTGTTTTCCTACTGTACCTTGCTAGTGAGTTGTAGTCAGGGTGTGCTAAGCCCTTTGATCTACAACTACTAAGTTCAGTAGAACTTAAATATGCTAAGCTTTGTTTATATGTACCTAAGGTACTTGATGTGATCTTTCAATTTGATAAAAAGATTGCAATGGTAAAACAACAGCAAGCTCAAATCCGCACCGCTGCTCACCAATGTGAGAAGTTGGCCTGATATATGATGTCTCCAATTCTGGCGGCACTATCAGTCCAAACAATCCATTATGGTGATGGTTGTAAGTCAACCTTATAGACAAGCTATCCTAAGGGTAGCATGGACTAAGCAGCCTTAAAGGCTTAACTCAAGAAGTCGTGTTAAACAAGCTGTTTTACCAATCACAATCCTGTAATATCAAATGAAAGGACACCACACAAGTTATATATTATAAAAATATATGTATTTATTACTAGAATAATCCTCTGTACTCTTTATGAGTGCAGAGGCACAAGCGTTTAAACAAAAGCACAGTTAAACATATAAAAGTTGCACAATTATGGATGAGGCCCAGGGGCCACGCAAAACATATATTAAAAAAGTGGTATAAGAGATACCAATCGAACAGTGGTTAGGCCTAGGGCCTAGGGAATCGCTGGGAGCAGTCGGGACTAGCAATGCTGAAGTCGGGAAAAGCCCGCAGGATTCGGGTGCAGCGCTTAAAGCACACACATGCACCAATGCAATGTCAATGGTGCGTAAAAGTTATAAAGTTACTGTTAAAGGAGACTTCCGCTCAACCTAGAAGGAGGAAACTTTAGACACATACACTAGAGGTGTGTACCAGTGTAGGAACACCGACGTTACTAAGTTACCTCACCCGCAGGAAGCGGGTGCACAGGTGCGAAGTAGTGTCGGGTTTTGTCACGCAGGTTGCTGGTGCTTGGAGCTGAAGATGCTGCAGGCGTCGAGAGGAGTAGTGTCCGGTGTGATCCAAGAGTGGATCGAAGATAAAGATGATCTGAAAGCAGAGGGGACAGAGTCTGGGTCACTCAGCAGTGACCAGGGTGGAACCAGGAAGGAACCAGGCAATGTTTGGCGCTTTCAGGTCGCTGTCATGAAGCTTCTCTCCGCTGCCACGTGGACTCTGGGGCACCGAGGATGTCCAGGAGTGGATCACGAGCTGTCCCATGAAGGCTCTCGCTGTCGGCGGTGTCGGCTTCCGGATTGGAGCAAACAACCCTTGGCAAGCGCAATCCACGCAGGATTCAAAGATGGCTTAACACTCGGACCAGGAGGGTCAGAGCGGGTGCTCCTTTTCAGGGGAGCGAGTGCAAGTCTGGAGCAACCAGGCTCACGAGTTAGGTTTCAAGGTTCATCGGCACAGGGGCCACAAGCCAACGGGCAAGTGACCGGGCCAACGCGTTGAGCCAAAAGATGCAGAAGGGCCCCTCGCAGCACTCGGTGAGTGTAGAGGGGTGAGCTTCAGTGCAAGAGAAGCTCAGGGCTGGGGCTTCTCAAACCCCAATGCACAGCTTCGAGGGTCACTGGTGGGCTGCACGGTCAGCATCTCTTGGTCTTTCCAAGAAGGCGGGCCCCAAGCTTCAGGTCGCCTCCACGGGTCTCAGCTCTGCAGGGACTGTGGATCGGGCTGTTAGAAGGCAGGCACGTTGGGTCTTGTCAAACTCTGTCGCTCGAGTTCCGGCGGGAACTGCAACAAAGCAAATGTCGAGGTGCTGGATGGTGCCTGTTTGCACAGGGTGGTCACTCCTTGACCACAAGGGAGATTCTTCAGTCTTCTACGTCGAGTAGGATGTCGAAGGGTCCAGAGTTTCATTTAATAAGTTTCAGTCAGGATAATCTGAATGCTTGGGCATTGCTCCCACTCTTATACCAATCTGGTGGGCTGCATTACCTGCTAGGTCCCTCTTATGGGTGGGACCCAGGAAGGGGGTGGTTACACCCCTTTCCCTTTGTCCAGGGTCGCGCTGGGACTGGGGCTGGTGTGCCCCAGAACCGGTTTGACCGGATTATGCAAGGGGAAGCCTTGTGCGCCCCAGGCAGTGTCTGGTTTCATTCAACCCACCCTGCCCCAATACACTATCTCCTGTCTTGGGAGGTGTAGCACCTCGCTGCGACAGGAAACCCTTTGTCCAGGCCTCCTCTGCCAAGTTTCGGTCAGCAGCAGGAGTTCAGACTTGTATCGGTGGCAGCAGCATCCATTTTGTGATGCTGAGGCTCTTTTAGAAATCAACTGCGTTTCAGCAAAGTAACATGTCTTGTCCCTCTAGAAGGGTGGAATGCTATCCCCGTCGACAGGACTGTCGAGGGGATAGTATTCCAAATCGTATGACACCTTACACGGCATGTTTTGATAAAGCCAAACCAAAGTTAGCACATAACCGCAATGGATTATAATGCACTTAAGAGTATATGGTATGGCATTATCACGGAACAGCTTAGGGAGTTGTTCCCGACAGCTGCAGACAGGCTCAGCTCATGCTCGAGCACCATCTCAGGTTAAACCACGCACTCTGCCTCCAGGATTGATAAGGCCTGCCATAGGAGTGACTTACAGGTTTATATGTGTCCAGATATAGGTTTAGATATAGGTATGCTATATCTAAGCAAGAGGTGATTACACCAACTTGCCCCAGCTGAGTGATCAGCCAGTTGTGTCAATTTAAGAACCACTAATAAAAGAGAGAGGGACCCCAGAACCAAAGGGATAGGGTTCCACAATTGACACAAGTCAAAATAAGTTAATAAGTTTAAAAGTTGCAGGTACAATATAGACATACCTGGATACTTGTTACTTCTAGGCTTATGTGTAGACTGTCATTATAACTGCTCGTCATGAGTCTAGTATAGATATCTAATGGGGCTATTATTTAATAGAACCCGTAAGCCTTTAGAAAATATCTGAGTGTGATAATAAATACCACCCTTCATAGACATAGGTGTTGGCTGATACTAAAATAAGTTGTTTATCTACCTTATATAGGACAACACTATTTTAACTTTGAAGAGATAATTCGCTGGACGAATATCTTTTGAGACTGAGAAGGAGGCAGAGTACCCCTGATCTTATATTGAATGATATATAATAATTGAGGTAGGTGATATATCATTTTCATTTCAGTAGCTGCCTCTCTTGTCCAAAATAAACTTAAATGGTGCTATTTGGCTATTTAGTCTTTAAGAAGTGTATCAATGTGGACCCAATGCTGTTTGTTCAGTGACTGGAGCACTGTGTAGGGCACTTAAAAATAGATGACCAACCTGTATAGACTTTATGAGATATTGTAAGTACGAGGAATATACTCATGTGACCAAAATCAGTGAATGCATTGTCTATGATTTGGTTTTTTATATATATATATATATATATATATATATATATATAGGAGATAGTAATTATTGTTATGTTGTAATAGAATGTACTGTTCGTCTAGAGTAACATGGAAGCAATGCTAGTGTATGTCTTAGGGATGTAGAAATCTGTATACATTATGTTTTTTTAAAAAAAAGTAATGACATTATTATATGTAACTAAGATTGGGTTTGTTTGAATTTCAGAACCATTGGGAAACATTTATTGTAATTGTCCTGATGAAGGTGGTCAAACATTAAACATACCACCGAAACGCGTCGATGCATAAGGAATAATACTGGAATAACAGATTGAGGAAAATTCTGAATTTCTGTTGGAATTTAGTCCTTTACCTGTACCTCCTTTTTTATTGGAATGTTGGATTTATTTCTTTTATAGTGTTCCGTCTTGTATATGTTTCCCATTTTTAACAAAATATAGTGTATGTTAATAAACTGTGCAGATCTACTTTTATTATAGTGTTTTCACTTCTTTTTTAATATTGTTATATTGCTTCCTTGTTATGATTTGATATTGGTGAGTTTATATGTGTATGTCTGTAAGAATTTGTTTTTCTATGGTAATTCGCCCAAAGGGAATTATATTTTGACTTTAGTCAATTTAAGAACCAGCCAGGGGTGGCAAAAGCTATGCTGCAGCCCCTGGTAAGCCTTGGGTGTACCTTTGCCCTTGGCACCTATGGTACACTGTATAGGGGTTGACAAGGTTTCCAGTACCAATTTGGTTATGTACCTATAGTACATGTCTGTGAATTTAGAGAGAGAACAGCAGGCTGTGGGTCTGATTAGCAGGCCCACAGCCACATTAAGTCGAAAACCAGTGAAGCAAAAAGCAAAAATTGGGGTGACCATAGGATAGCAGACCCTACTCTCCTACAACAACTCTTAAAAGGAGTTTATTGGAAATATGTAATAAAATCTCGTCTGGACTGTTGGGCTGATGGGGCTTCACAAAGTTACCTCTTTTTGTCATCTGAACGTTTATTATCTCCTTACGGACATGTAAAACAGAATAGCTCGGGTGTGTGTCTGTGGTGTGGGGGTTCATTAAGCATCCCCAAAAATTAATAGGGAGATTGTTGCATTGGACAATGTGTCACAAAAACACAGAAAGACGTCCTCTGCCACCAATAAATCACTACCCTAGGGAGCCTCCTCCACAGCATAAACACTAACCACTTGAGTTGTCCTACACCGACCTTCGTGCCTCACAAGACTCCAAGGCCAATGTATTCTCCAGTTTTCCTGTTCTGCCTCTGTGTGGTGGTGATATGGTTATAATCCTGCAATGAGAGTGAGTTTTTGTCTCCAGTGATAGTCTCTTCTACCTGCCAGTTGAGGGATGGTGCACCCTCCAGATTTAGTTCAGGTTTGGGCTGCCCCCTTGAATCATTCTCTGTGCCTCCTACTGTAGTCTTGACAATCACCCAGAGTTCGTCATTCACCTTGCCCCAGGCTCAGTCTCCAATAGCCCATTTCCCTGTATCACATGGAACTCCAAGATATGCTTCATATGTTTCGTTTTCCCCATTTATTGGGTCACTACATCACATGGCAATAATATTGCATCCACTACAAAACGTTCACAACACTGTAAGGTGCTCCTCATTCCACTTTTTGATGTAGTAGTATGCATTGTAGTGGGTACAATATTATTGTAAGTCAACATAATCAACTTTAATATAGTCAGGTGCAACCAATGATAAATCAGTAAGAACTTTGTCTAATTCACTCAGTAGGTTCTTGAAGTTTAGCTTACAAGAGTCCTCCAAACTCCTTGGGTCTACTCCTTCACTGCTCATTGCTTTGTTGGCCTTATAAAAGCATCACTTGCGTGTTAGATTTTCTTGGGCTCCAGTGTTGTGGGTAGTTTATTCCTTTTTTACATATCAGGAATTGGTCTTGCTGCCATACTCATCCATGCTTTAAGAGCAGCCACAGGCTCTCATCCGGATTCACACAGACCCTCTTCTCAGCTAGTGGTATTTTAAGCATCTCCCAGGTCTCTGCAGGTGTTCCCCGCCTGTGTGTCCTCCTAGAGACTTGTCCCCTCCAGTCTGTTTACTCATCACAAGCCTACACAGCCATCTTGATTTTACGTATGTTGATTTGCATCAGCACAAGGTCATTAGAGAGATGGTCTTCTTCTCTGCCTCCGTCGTCAGCTTCATGCACAGCAATATTCCAATATTCACTTAAATACCAAATATATATTGTCCCCATCATTTACTCGCTCTGGAATAGTCAGTGTCACCCTAGTCCGTGGGTGGTGCCTTCCTAACTTTCTGCAACTCAATCTTAAATGTCTTCAACTGGGGCTCTCCGAATTTACATCTACTATGTATGGCGCCCAGCCACGCCAACATGCCTGGCCTTCTGATTTGTCCAGCGGCACAAGCTGGAAGGTGCACCGAGTACCCATGCCGCAGAGTTTGTAGAGCCCCTACCACCAGGAACTACCCTGGGTTTCCAGATTCTGCCAGAAAAACTCGTTACTCTGCTCAGCCACCTTGAGTCCAGGATGTGATCCTTGACCACGCCCTACTGTTAGCCCCAGAGTCATGAGTGACAGGTTCAGAAAAATATTGGTAGGCCCCAGGACACAAGACCATGTTTTCAATATAAATTGGGTCGCATTGGAGGTGGGATGTGTGTGGGGGAATTGCCCACTTATGATATATAGGGAATATGATCAATTTTAGGATTGGGCTACTCCACTAATTTAATTGTCAAATCCCTGTACCTGCCTGGTCTGCATACACAGTGCCCCCTGCTCACACACTCCCTTTCTTTGATTCCCGTTCCTTCTGCACTCACACTGCCTCGTATGCTCCCTGCAGCCCCAGAGCACCACCTCCCCCTCTGTTCCACGCCATGTCAACTCACCCACTTCTCCACTCTGCTCCACCCTCCCCCTGAACACTCACTGCCCTCTTCTTTCTGCTGGGATGGCATGGTGCTCGGCACTCATGCGTGTTGTGGCTGGGAGGCTGGCAGGTATTCCTCACCCGAATACTGAGTCTTCTGAATTGATTCCCAAATATGATTTACAGATCTATAGACCGAATAAGAGCTACATGTAAGAGAGTTAAAGTGCTTGAGCCGAATTAATAGCTGGCTAGAAGTCTTTTAAATGAGATTTCAAATAAACGCCATGACTTTGTATCCAGTATTGGCACCCAAAACTCAAGACGGCCCCCGCCCCGCCTTCCTTGCTACGCCACTGCCTCCACACTCGTTAACCTGTGTGCCAGGCACTCCACCGCCCTCTGCTGGCCTCCAGGCGACAGCGTGGATCTCGGCAAAGTACAACATGCACACTTTAGGACTGGGACGGAAACTGTAAATCCATTTTTTAATACAAAGAGGATTCCGCGCGCACAAGGACGCACTAAGGTATTGTTTAAACACAGAGGACGTCTCAGAACTCTTCTGCAATGTGACATTTTTAAATCACATTTTTATTACATTTAATGCGCATACATGATGATTTAAACATCTTGAATCATTGTTTAAATATCAGTTTTATACAATTTATGGAGGGCTACGCTTTGAATAAATTTAAAAAATGCTAACAAATAAAATTATTGCATTTCAGAACTGTTTGCGAAGTGGAGAATATTGCGGTGACCAACTTTACAGGGAAGCTGCACTCTTATATTTTTAGACATTTGGTTGTCACAGGCACAGAACAATCTGCAACAAGCAAAACAGGTGTCAAAGTCAATTGTCAATTTACTGACCTTTTACTTACCTGGGTAAGTATCTCATTACAGTGAAAGATAAGTGATTTTGATGAGCGATGTTTAAAGTGCTCTAATTACATGTCTGTCTTGTTACATGCCGACAGCTAATGATTATCGTAATTGACATGTCCCTGTGAGTGGCAATCTGTCCAGGTACCACCGAAAGGAGAGTGTTTATTAAGTACACCAGATAGGATACGTTTTTTTATTGCACATTTACTTAAAATCATTGCAAATAAGCACATAAAGAAAGATCATGTAAATAGATCATGTAAGGCATCAATTAGAGACAAAAAAAGATCTTTTAAATAAAATAGCTGGAAGAGCCTATTAGTGGCAATTGAAGAAAAAAATGTCAAAGGCTTCTGGAAATTGATACAGGAATGTACAGGGAAAATATCAGGGTCCATGCAGTGTTCTGTTCCAGAGGATAAGTGGGTAATTTACCTCGAGGAGATCTATGGCAATTGGCCAAGGAGGGAGGCAATACAACCATGTAGTTGGCCAGGAGTGAGGGAAGAAGTAATGGAGCAGTTCTCCCTAGGTCACATTAAAATCGTGATAGCCACCTTAAATTTAACACGAGCTGCTGGCCCAGACAATCTACCTGCCATTATTATAAAAAATATAGATTGGTGGGCGGATTTGTTTGCAAAGACGTTCTTAAGTATACTAAAAACAGGAACATTACCAGATAGCTGGAAAGGGGCTATCATTAGACCCATACACAAAAAGGTGATGTAAACTCCCCCAAAAACTATCGCCTGATAAATCTCTTGGACATTGGGGAAAAAGTGTTCTCTAAAATTATTTTGGGGTTGCTAAAAGATTGGGCTGAAGATAATGGTATAGTACCTCCTGAACAGGTGGGTTTTAAAGAAGGTCATTCAACTGTGGATCATTGCTTTGCCCTCTGGGCGGTAGCGCGGAAGTTCATAGAGCAAAGGGGTAACCTGTTTTGTTGCTTTGTGGACTTCCGCGCGGCATTTGATCTTGTATGCAGGGAGCAACTATGGTCTACCTTGAAAGGCTATAAATTACATGCAGACCTGTTAGCCCTTATCCAGGCCTTGCATACAGACAACTGGGCCCAGGTAGTCCTGGATGTGGAGGGTGGATTATCTGGTAGGATCCAGATTGGAAATGGCCTAAGGCAGGGGTGCGTATTAGCCCCGTTGCTCTTTTCTCTGTTTATAGCGGACCTACCCCGGATTCTGAAAGAGGTTAGAGGGGCGAGTCCAAAGTTAGGGGGTAACCATATATTCTGCCTGCTTTATGCAGACGATCTGGTGATCATGGACCAAACGGAGATAGGTCTGCAGAGGAAACTAGATATGTTCCATAAATACTGCCTAAATAAAAAATTGGTAGTAAATATGGAAAAGACTAAAATCCTATGTTTCGGCAAAAGTAAGACCCGGTTCCCTTGGTATTTGGGTACGGAACTTCTTGAGAGGGTACCTGAATATAGATATTTGGGAGTATGGTTCACGAGTAACCTGAATTGGACCACCCATCTGGAATCTTTAAAAATTAGGGCAACAGCTTCTATAAAGGGCTTAAAAAGGTTTAATAGCTTTTACGGAGACTTGTCAGACGGGCCGGTTATTAAGGCCTATCTGGCAATGGTCCCCGCGCAATTACTATATGGATTAGAGGTTCTCCTCCTCAGTGGGAAAAAAGGTTGGGATAAAGAGGAGGGTATGATCCTGAAAAGCTTATTCTCGTTACCTAAATCAGCTATGGTAGCAAGATTGAAGATGGGAGTCACTTCCTGGGCAATTACAACCAGGATGGCACTAATACGGTGTTGGCAGCGTCTGGAGATAAGGGAAGCACCCAGAAAAATATCACAGTGGTGTAGAGAGGAAATTACCTCCAGTGAGTTATCATGGGCTAAAGAAGTCAGACTCTCATTAAAGGAAGCTTATGGGAAGTTAGGAATAGAACTAGATGCCCAGTTAGGACACACCAATATAGGCAAAAAAGAACTACGGACATTTGGGAGCAGAAGTGTCCCGTACATGTGACCACGAGTACCTTCGGCAAAAAATATCAGTGTTCCATATGATCCAAGTATGGACTTCAGAAGATCATCCCTACCCGTACTTGGATAGGTTGTCGAATCAGAAACTAAGAAGAGAGGTTTTAAAACTGAGAATGGGTGTAAACCCGTGTTATGTAAATACCAGAGTTAAAAACCTCATGATTAATAGTAATGGCAATTGCACATGTACGTTAGGCTCCACCTGTGACATTACTCATGTTTTATTAGACTGTAGGAGGACCCTTGATATACGTAAGGAGATTTTAGGCCCGTTATTCAAAAATTACAGGATTACGAATAGGAAGCAAGCTGCAGAACTCCTGGTGGGGATGGGAAACCTGGATATAGCCTGCGCCTTGGGGAAATACATGATTCGAGTCAGGGGGTTCCTCCAGAATACAGAGTTATAGGCGTATGTTATCGAGACTGTACTTTAATGTAGTCAGATATGTTTTCTCATGTGTTTTTAACATCTCAGGAGGATACTGTTAGAAATAATGTTGTCGGGGTTATCCTCCGGGAAAAGACTGAATCGCAATCTTATAAATTTTAATTCCTGTTTTTATAAAGTTTTATATATGTATAGTGTGAGAAGTTGGCCCGATATGCAACGTTCGCTATTCTAGCGACCGCTATGTATCGTTCCAACGACCCTTATGGTGTTTGGTTGTAAGTCAACCTATAGACCAGCTATCCTAGTAGCGTGGACACGAGCAGTCTAAGGCTAAAGACTCGAGAGGGCGTGTTAAGCCAGCTGTTTACCACACATGTACCCCTTGAACACCAAGTGAAAGGACACCACACAAGTGTTATGAAAATAAACAGGATATTTATTAAGAATCACAACAGCCCTGTACTCTTTATGAGGACAGGGTACTAAGCACAAACCAAATCTCTTAGGAAAATACTTCAAGTGCACAATTAAAACAAGTGTCCGAGGACACGGAAAGTTTAAGGTCTCGGGCGGACCCGATAAGGCAAGTCGGAAGCGAGGGACTCAGGACCCTAGAGTAAAGAGGCTATGCAGGCACCGAAATGCCGAGTTACCTAGCCACGAGGGCTGCGGCTGCACAAGTCTTACAGGCGTCGGGGTCTTCGCTGACGAGCCAGGAGCCGGAAGAAAAGGAGTTGCTGGCCGGCGACCAGTGATGAATAGTTCGTAGAGATCCAAGCCTGGATCAAAGATTGATGACACCTGAAAGCAGAGGGGACCAAGTTCGTACTACTAGCCAGTAGTCAGAGGGTACCAGGAGGGCACCGGGTGGCCGTCACCTCGACTAGGTGAGTGGGCGACGCTAGGCTCTGCAGTCTCACGGACCAGGAGGCGTTGTCGGCGACCACGGTGGAGGTGCGAGCTGTCCCACGAAGAATGATGCTGTCGGCGTCGCTGGGCCCAGGATGGGGCAACAAGCCTTGGCAAATCTCAGGGCCACGTGGTGGGCCTAAGATGGCGTCTTGAGTGGACCAGGAGGGTCCGGGGTGCTCCTCGCAAAGATGGAAGCAAGGGCCAGTCTGGAGCAACCAGACCAGCAGAGTTGTTTGTCGGTCGTCGTCAAGGAAGGGCACAGCCAGCGGCTAGTGACCAGACAACGGGCTGAGCAGCGAGCAGAAGGGCCCCACGCAGATCGTGGAGATGCTGGGAGACTGCACTTCGGTGCTAGAGCGGCTCAGGGTCGGGGCTTCTCGGACCCCAGAGCACTCACCAGGGAATCGCTTCGATGGTCGTGCTGGTTTAAGAGCGTGCAGGTTCTGATGATGGCCGGTCCCTCTAGGTCTCGTCGCACCCACAGATCACAGCTGAGCTAATGACGTGGGTAGAGGTCAGAGGTGCCAGGGAAGCCGGTTCTCGTCGAGCTGGGCCGTCGGATTCCTTGAGGAAGGACTTACAGCAAACCGCAGAGTTCTTAGATGGTGCCCGCTTATGCAGGGTGACTACTCCTTAGTCACAAGGGAGAAATCTTGAGAAGAGTCTTGAGTGTCCTTTCGTAGAAAGTAGTTCTTGATTCAAAGATGATCTAATTTGGAAGGGTCCCCGCTCCGGCCTTTATTCTAAAGAAAGGGGTGGGTACATGACTAGGTCCTGCCCTAAGGGTGGGACCAGGAAGGGGGGTAGTTACACCCCTCTCCCCTGCCGGGCTTTCCCCAGGCCAGGGCTGGCGCCCCTGGAACTGGTTCTGGCCGGCAGATGCGTAGTGAGCACCGGGGTGCCACTCCGCAGTCACCTTCTCGCAAAAGCCCTACCTACCCAGAATACACAAACCCTGTCTGGGACGGTGCGAACACCGCCCTCGACAGGAAACCCTTTGTCCAAGCTCTCCTCGCTGGAAGGACTCCCAGCAGCAGGAGGTCAGACTCGTGTCTGTGGTGGCAGCATCCATTTTGTGGAGCTGAGGCTTTAGTTAACTTTAACCGGGGTTCACAGTTACGTACATGTCGTGTCCCTCTAGAAGGGCGGAATGCTAACCTCGTCGCCAGAATTGGTGAGGGGGCCGCATCCCGATTCGTATGACACCTTACTCGACATGTTTTGATAACGCGACACCGAAGTTACCGATGTGGTACGCGTTATCATGGAACAGCCATTGGGTCTTGATTCCGCAAGCTGCAACCGGGCTCGGCTCGGGCCTGAACCTAGCTCACACGAGCCCACGCACTCTGCCTTCAGGATTGTTAAGGCCTGCCATAGGAGTGACTGATAGGGACTCGGGTGTCCATTGTATGGTTAGATATAGAGCTACTATACCTAAAGCGAAGGGGGATTACACGACTTCGCCCCAGCTGTCGTGCAGCCAGTTGTGTCAAATTTAGGGGGCCAGCCAGGGGCGGCATAATACATGCTGCAGTCCCTGGCGGCCCTGGGTACACCTATGCCCTGCGTTACGGGGTCTGATAAGGTGGCCCAGTACCAATTGGTAAATGCACCTAGGGCACATCTCGTAATTTAGAAAGAGAACAGCCAGGCTGTGGGTCTGATTGGCAGGCCCACAGCCAGAGAAAGTCGTAAACCAGTGAAACAAAAGCAAAAAATCTGGGTGATCATGGGATTGCAGACCCTACTCTCCTACATGACCCCCCCCCAAACGTCGGAACAATAAGCTAACCTTGACCAGGTGAGTCTTCTTGTTCTAAGTGGAAATATCTGGAGAGCCCATCGGCATTGCCATGATCAGTACCAGGTCTATGTTCCACTGTAAAGTCCATCCCCTGTAGGGAAATGGACCACCTTAGCAGTTTGGGGTTTTCACCCTTCATCTGATTTAGCCACAAGAGGGGCTTATGGTCGGTCTGAATCTTGAAGTGAGTGCCAAACAAGTATGGCCTCAGCTTCTTCAGGGCCCAAACCACAGCAAAGGCCTCCCTCTCAATAGCTGACCAATTCTTCTCTCTAGGGGTCAGCCTTCTGCTTATAAAAGCAATGGGCTGGTCTTGACCATCGAAATTCAGTTGAGAAAGAACAGCTCCCACACCCAACTCAGAAGCATCTGTTTGGACAATGAATGGTTTGGAGTAGTCCGGACTCTTGAGGATAGGCGCCGTGCACATGGCCTGCTTTAGGTCATCGAATGCTTTTTGACAGCTCGCTGTCCACTGAACCTTCTTTGGCATTTTCTTACTTGTCAGTTCATTTAATGGTGTCACGATGGAACCATAGTTCCTGACAAACTTCCTATAGTAACCAGTCAGGCCCAAGAAAGCTCGAACCTGAGTCTGGGTGGTTGGAGGAGCCCAGTCCCTGATTGACTGTATCTTGCTCTCCAGTGGCTGAACCTGGCCTCCACCTACAAGGTGGCCCAGGTATACAACCTGTGTCTGCCCTATCTGGCACTTGGTGGCCTTGATAGTGAGGCCTGCCGCTTGCAGAGCCTCTAACGCTTTCCGCAGGTGGACCAGGTGATCCTCCCAGGTGGAGCTAAAGACAGCGATATCGTCAAGATACGCCGCACAGAAGTCATCCAGCCCAGTAAGGACTTGATTCACCAACCTTTGGAAGGTGGCAGGTGCATTTTTCAGACCAAAGGGCATCACCACGAACTGATAATGCCCACCAGGGGTTGAAAATGCGGTTTTAGGCTTGGCGTCCTCAGCTAACCTGATTTGCCAATACCCAGCGGTCAGGTCAAACGTACTTAAGTAGTTGGCCGAAGCCAATCTATCGATAAGCTCGTCCGCCCTTGGTATTGGGTGGGCGTCAGTCTTAGTGACTGCATTGAGACCCCTGTAGTCTACGCAAAACCTCATCTCTCTCTTACCACCCTGGGTGTGAGGTTTCGGCACTAGAACTACGGGACTAGCCCAAGGGCTATCCGAGGGTTCAATGACTCCCAGCTCCAACATTTTCTGCACTTCACTCTTGATGCAGTCTCTAACGTGATCAGGCTGCCGGTAGATTTTACTCTTAACGGGCAAGCTGTCACCAGTGTCAACCTCATGGGTGCACCAATCGGTCTGACTGGGTGTTAGAGAAAACATATGTCTGAACGACTGAAGAACCTGTTTACAGTCGCTCTGTTGATGTTCGGAGAGGCTGCCACAAAAGACAACACCATCTACCGATCCATCGTCAGGGTTCTGAGTGAGCAGGTCGGGGAGAGGGTCACTCTCTTCTTCCTGTCCCTCATCTAGGGCCATGAGCAAACTCATGTCCTTCCTGTCGACATATGCCTTGAGCCTGTTGACATGAAGCACCCTGTGGGGGCTCCGGGGAGTTCCCAGGTCGACCAGGTAGGTGACCTCTCCCTTTTTCTCCAGGATGGTGTAGGGCCCGGACCATTTGTCCTTGAGTGCTGCTGGGGCCACCGGCTCCAACACCCACACCTTCTGTCCGGGCTGGTAAACAGTCAAGACAGCCTTTTGGTCATGCCAAGCTTTTTGGAGTTCTTGGCTGGCCTTAAGGTTTTCAGATGCCTTCTCCATGTACTCAGCCATCCGCGAGCGGAGGCCAAGCACATAGTCCACTATGTTGGCTGCAGGCTTTTTGAGAGGTCTCTCCCATCCTTCCTTCACCAAACACAGGGGTCCTCTTACAGGATGCCCGTACAAAAGTTCAAAAGGGCTGTAGCCAACCCCCTTCTGTGGGACTTCTCTGTAGGCGAACAAGAGGCAGGGGATCAGGACGTCCCATCTACGCCGAAGCTTTTCAGGTAGTCCATGAATCATCCCTTTAAGGGTCCTGTTGAATCTCTCAACAAGCCCATTGCATTGTGGATGATAGGGTGTAGTGAACTTGTAGTTGACACCACATTCCTTCCACATAGCAGTTAAGTAGCTCGACATAAAGTTTGCACCTCTGTCGGAGACGACCTCCTTAGGGAAGCCCACTCTGGAGAATACTCCAACTAGGGCTCTTGCCACAACAGGTGCTGTAGTGGTCCTAAGGGGAATAGCTTCAGGATACCTGGTGGCATGATCCACTACCACCAGTATAAACTTGTGCCCTGATGCTGTCGGTGGTTCCATGGGACCGACGATGTCGATCCCCACCCGTTCAAAGGGCACCCCCACCACAGGCATTGGTATAAGGGGGGCCTTTGTCGTGCCACCTGACTTACCACTGGCTTGGCAAGTGACACAGGAGCGGCAAAACTCCTTGGTATCTTCGTTCATATGAGGCCAGTGAAAGTGTGAGACAAGCCTGTCCCACGTTTTCGTCTGGCCTAAGTGACCTGCTAAGGGAATCTCGTGGGCCAAGGTAAGTAGGAAACCACGCTGAGACAAGGGTACAACCAGCCTCCTGGTCATGCCAGGCTTGGGGTCTCTTGACTCAGTGTACAGGAGTCCATCTTCCCAGTATACCTTGTGGGTACCTGTGGCGTTCCCAGCAGCCTCAGCAGCAGCCTGCTGTCTGAGGGGTTCAAGAGAATGGCAGTCTAACTGGTCCTTCCCCAGGTCCTCCCTTGAGGGTCCCCCTGAACCCAAGAATTCAACTTGATCAAGTTCGAACTCCTTAGGCTCAGTTTCCCTCAATTCCTGTAGGTCAGCCTCCTCTGAGACTTGATCCACGACCTGGGGCAAGGGGGAAGGCGCAGCCTTAACCCTACCGCTCTTTTTCTTGGGAGGTGTCTGGTCCGTTGTTCCAGGATCCAGCACCTGTTCAGTGGGGCATTTCCTGACCTGTGACCTAGTCACAGCGAACACATGTGCTGGCAAACCTAACATTTCCATGTGAGTCCGGTGCTCCACTTCTGACCATTGTGATGACTCCAAATCATTGCCCAACAAACAATCCACTGGGAGGTCTGGACTAACTACAACCTTCTTTTGGCCAGTTACCCCTCCCCAGGAGAAAGCTACAATTGCCATACTGTGATTGGTAGTGACATTGCTTGCATTGGTCACCAGGAATTCTGTACCTGGCATGATCTGTCCAGGGTCCTCAAAGTTAGGCGTCACCATGGTGACGCTGGCACAAGTGTCCCTATAGGCCTGAGCCATCTTTCCATTTATGAAAGGCGTCTGTCGGTATTTGCCCAAAGTATTGGGACTTATGTCCGGGGACACGTCCGCGTCCCCTGTACTGACAAGGACAGCCTGAGTGAGCGTGCCAACTAAGGTGTCACGCCCCTCAGAACCCAGGGTTAACCCTACTAAACCCTTGGGAGGCGCACTACCACTGCTGACTGTACTAGGGGGCACAGGTGCCTTAGGGGCTGCAGTGGCAGGAGTCTGCCCTCCTCCTTTCTTGGTGCACTCACTAAACCAGTGAGATTTACTTTTACAGTACTGGCACCATCTTTTGGATTGGCCTTCTTTCTTCTTTTGGGGAGCCTGACCCCCACCCTCTTTGGGTTGTTGGGGACCTGTCGAAGACTTCTGGTCATTTTGTTCCCCCTTAGAATCCTTACCCTTCTGGTCTGCTTTCTTCTGACCACCTTGATTCTGGCCCTGGTTCTGTTTAACTCTCGTACGAACCCATCTGTCTGCCTTCTTTCCCAATTCTTGGGGAGAGGTCAGATCCGAGTCGACAAGATGCTGATGCAACAACTGGTTCTGACAATTGTTTAAAATTTGTTCTCTCATCATCAAATTATACAATCCTTCGTAATCAGTAACCTTACTGCCCAGCAACCAGCCCTCAAAAGCCTTAGTGGCACAATCGACAAAATCAGACCAATCTTGAGACTGCGTTTTCTGGGTATCCCTGAACAGCACCCTGTACTGCTCAGTGGTTAGGCCGAACCCTTCAAC
Source organism: Lissotriton vulgaris (assembly GCF_964263255.1). NCBI lineage: Eukaryota > Metazoa > Chordata > Amphibia > Caudata > Salamandridae > Lissotriton > Lissotriton vulgaris. The sequence continues at coordinate 270,599,672 of NC_141698.1, read as the reverse complement.
GAGTGTATTTTTCAAGACTTGGTAATTGTTCGCATCCTCCACCCTTGTGGTGAGGAGCTTGTCTCTTCCTTTTCCTTCAAAGGAGAGCCACAAGATAGCTGCCCACTGACTCTGGGGTACACCTTGCACAGTGCAGGCCCTCTCCAAAGCAGTAATCCATTTGTGGATGTCGTCCCCTTGTTTAAAGGGGGGCACTATCTTACCAAGGTGTTTTGTATCAAAACTCCTTTCCCTATTGCTAGGTATAATGCTGCCACCAGTGGGGACCGCCCCACTTAACTGTTGCTCTCTAGCAAAGGCAAGCCTCTCTTTGGCCAGGGCAAGTTCTTCCCTTTCGATCCTCAGATTAGCTGCCCTTTCCTTAGCTTCGTACACTCTCCGCTGAGGGGACGTCATCCCTCTTTGCGAAGAGTTGTGAGAGCCATTGGTTTGAAGGGATCTGCCAGAGCCTCTTGACAGAGATCTGGCTCGTCCATTCCCAATGTTAAGCTGACCTGATAGTGGCCCCAGGAGTCCCCCAGTACCACTGTCATGTTTGCTTAAGTTGGACCTGCTTAGTCTAACGACTTCTACCTGTCCCTTATCTGCCTCATCCCCAGAGGGATCCTCATCCTCATCCTCCTCCACATCTTCGTTCTCAGTTGCGAGGTGGATGAGGTCAGGATCGTCTCTGGTTCCCTCGAGGGGAGGCATGTCTCCTTCTGGATTAGAAGGGCTAAGAAGCTTCTCAGCCTTTCTGGCATCATAAGTCTCTAGGAGACCAATCAGAAAGGAGGTGGTGGGGTTAGCCCCTTGCTTAATCTTCCTAGAGGTACATACTTGTCGTAACTCATGGAAGTTAAGCGCAGTATATCTTGAAGGAATGACCTGTGGAGGGTCAACTGACACAAGGGGAGACTCATGGTTTCCTCCTTTGTCCGACATACTGTTTCTAGTGTGGTGTAAGTGATGCACCTACCTACACTATGGGTTTACCTACTGGTCCCTTGCTAAGAGTTGCAGCCAAGGTGTGCTAAGCCTTGAGGAGCTGCAACAGCTGGTTCAGTAGAACTCAGAGTATTTTAAGCTTTAGTTATATGTACTAATAGTACTTATGTGATCTTTCAACAAGATATTCTTAGGATACGCGTGGTAAAACAACAGCAAGCTCAAATCCCAACCGCTGCTCACCAATGTGAGAAGTTGGCCCGATATGCAACGTTCGCTATTCTAGCGACCGCTATGTATCGTTCCAACGACCCTTATGGTGTTTGGTTGTAAGTCAACCTATAGACCAGCTATCCTAGTAGCGTGGACACGAGCAGTCTAAGGCTAAAGACTCGAGAGGGCGTGTTAAGCCAGCTGTTTACCACACATGTACCCCTTGAACACCAAGTGAAAGGACACCACACAAGTGTTATGAAAATAAACAGGATATTTATTAAGAATCACAACAGCCCTGTACTCTTTATGAGGACAGGGTACTAAGCACAAACCAAATCTCTTAGGAAAATACTTCAAGTGCACAATTAAAACAAGTGTCCGAGGACACGGAAAGTTTAAGGTCTCGGGCGGACCCGATAAGGCAAGTCGGAAGCGAGGGACTCAGGACCCTAGAGTAAAGAGGCTATGCAGGCACCGAAATGCCGAGTTACCTAGCCACGAGGGCTGCGGCTGCACAAGTCTTACAGGCGTCGGGGTCTTCGCTGACGAGCCAGGAGCCGGAAGAAAAGGAGTTGCTGGCCGGCGACCAGTGATGAATAGTTCGTAGAGATCCAAGCCTGGATCAAAGATTGATGACACCTGAAAGCAGAGGGGACCAAGTTCGTACTACTAGCCAGTAGTCAGAGGGTACCAGGAGGGCACCGGGTGGCCGTCACCTCGACTAGGTGAGTGGGCGACGCTAGGCTCTGCAGTCTCACGGACCAGGAGGCGTTGTCGGCGACCACGGTGGAGGTGCGAGCTGTCCCACGAAGAATGATGCTGTCGGCGTCGCTGGGCCCAGGATGGGGCAACAAGCCTTGGCAAATCTCAGGGCCACGTGGTGGGCCTAAGATGGCGTCTTGAGTGGACCAGGAGGGTCCGGGGTGCTCCTCGCAAAGATGGAAGCAAGGGCCAGTCTGGAGCAACCAGACCAGCAGAGTTGTTTGTCGGTCGTCGTCAAGGAAGGGCACAGCCAGCGGCTAGTGACCAGACAACGGGCTGAGCAGCGAGCAGAAGGGCCCCACGCAGATCGTGGAGATGCTGGGAGACTGCACTTCGGTGCTAGAGCGGCTCAGGGTCGGGGCTTCTCGGACCCCAGAGCACTCACCAGGGAATCGCTTCGATGGTCGTGCTGGTTTAAGAGCGTGCAGGTTCTGATGATGGCCGGTCCCTCTAGGTCTCGTCGCACCCACAGATCACAGCTGAGCTAATGACGTGGGTAGAGGTCAGAGGTGCCAGGGAAGCCGGTTCTCGTCGAGCTGGGCCGTCGGATTCCTTGAGGAAGGACTTACAGCAAACCGCAGAGTTCTTAGATGGTGCCCGCTTATGCAGGGTGACTACTCCTTAGTCACAAGGGAGAAATCTTGAGAAGAGTCTTGAGTGTCCTTTCGTAGAAAGTAGTTCTTGATTCAAAGATGATCTAATTTGGAAGGGTCCCCGCTCTGGCCTTTATTCTAAAGAAAGGGGTGGGTACATGACTAGGTCCTGCCCTAAGGGTGGGACCAGGAAGGGGGGTAGTTACACCCCTCTCCCCTGCCGGGCTTTCCCCAGGCCAGGGCTGGCGCCCCTGGAACTGGTTCTGGCCGGCAGATGCGTAGTGAGCACCGGGGTGCCACTCCGCAGTCACCTTCTCGCAAAAGCCCTACCTACCCAGAATACACAAACCCTGTCTGGGACGGTGCGAACACCGCCCTCGACAGGAAACCCTTTGTCCAAGCTCTCCTCGCTGGAAGGACTCCCAGCAGCAGGAGGTCAGACTCGTGTCTGTGGTGGCAGCATCCATTTTGTGGAGCTGAGGCTTTAGTTAACTTTAACCGGGGTTCACAGTTACGTACATGTCGTGTCCCTCTAGAAGGGCGGAATGCTAACCTCGTCGCCAGAATTGGTGAGGGGGCCGCATCCCGATTCGTATGACACCTTACTCGACATGTTTTGATAACGCGACACCGAAGTTACCGATGTGGTACGCGTTATCATGGAACAGCCATTGGGTCTTGATTCCGCAAGCTGCAACCGGGCTCGGCTCGGGCCTGAACCTAGCTCACACGAGCCCACGCACTCTGCCTTCAGGATTGTTAAGGCCTGCCATAGGAGTGACTGATAGGGACTCGGGTGTCCATTGTATGGTTAGATATAGAGCTACTATACCTAAAGCGAAGGGTGATTACACGACTTCGCCCCAGCTGTCGTGCAGCCAGTTGTGTCAAATTTAGGGGGCCAGCCAGGGGCGGCATAATACATGCTGCAGTCCCTGGCGGCCCTGGGTACACCTATGCCCTGCGTTACGGGGTCTGATAAGGTGGCCCAGTACCAATTGGTAAATGCACCTAGGGCACATCTCGTAATTTAGAAAGAGAACAGCCAGGCTGTGGGTCTGATTGGCAGGCCCACAGCCAGAGAAAGTCGTAAACCAGTGAAACAAAAGCAAAAAATCTGGGTGATCATGGGATTGCAGACCCTACTCTCCTACATGACCCCCCCCCCAAACGTCGGAACAATAAGCTAACCTTGACCAGGTGAGTCTTCTTGTTCTAAGTGGAAATATCTGGAGAGCCCATCGGCATTGCCATGATCAGTACCAGGTCTATGTTCCACTGTAAAGTCCATCCCCTGTAGGGAAATGGACCACCTTAGCAGTTTGGGGTTTTCACCCTTCATCTGATTTAGCCACAAGAGGGGCTTATGGTCGGTCTGAATCTTGAAGTGAGTGCCAAACAAGTATGGCCTCAGCTTCTTCAGGGCCCAAACCACAGCAAAGGCCTCCCTCTCAATAGCTGACCAATTCTTCTCTCTAGGGGTCAGCCTTCTGCTTATAAAAGCAATGGGCTGGTCTTGACCATCGAAATTCAGTTGAGAAAGAACAGCTCCCACACCCAACTCAGAAGCATCTGTTTGGACAATGAATGGTTTGGAGTAGTCCGGACTCTTGAGGATAGGCGCCGTGCACATGGCCTGCTTTAGGTCATCGAATGCTTTTTGACAGCTCGCTGTCCACTGAACCTTCTTTGGCATTTTCTTACTTGTCAGTTCATTTAATGGTGTCACGATGGAACCATAGTTCCTGACAAACTTCCTATAGTAACCAGTCAGGCCCAAGAAAGCTCGAACCTGAGTCTGGGTGGTTGGAGGAGCCCAGTCCCTGATTGACTGTATCTTGCTCTCCAGTGGCTGAACCTGGCCTCCACCTACAAGGTGGCCCAGGTATACAACCTGTGTCTGCCCTATCTGGCACTTGGTGGCCTTGATAGTGAGGCCTGCCGCTTGCAGAGCCTCTAACGCTTTCCGCAGGTGGACCAGGTGATCCTCCCAGGTGGAGCTAAAGACAGCGATATCGTCAAGATACGCCGCACAGAAGTCATCCAGCCCAGTAAGGACTTGATTCACCAACCTTTGGAAGGTGGCAGGTGCATTTTTCAGACCAAAGGGCATCACCACGAACTGATAATGCCCACCAGGGGTTGAAAATGCGGTTTTAGGCTTGGCGTCCTCAGCTAACCTGATTTGCCAATACCCAGCGGTCAGGTCAAACGTACTTAAGTAGTTGGCCGAAGCCAATCTATCGATAAGCTCGTCCGCCCTTGGTATTGGGTGGGCGTCAGTCTTAGTGACTGCATTGAGACCCCTGTAGTCTACGCAAAACCTCATCTCTCTCTTACCACCCTGGGTGTGAGGTTTCGGCACTAGAACTACGGGACTAGCCCAAGGGCTATCCGAGGGTTCAATGACTCCCAGCTCCAACATTTTCTGCACTTCACTCTTGATGCAGTCTCTAACGTGATCAGGCTGCCGGTAGATTTTACTCTTAACGGGCAAGCTGTCACCAGTGTCAACCTCATGGGTGCACCAATCGGTCTGACTGGGTGTTAGAGAAAACATATGTCTGAACGACTGAAGAACCTGTTTACAGTCGCTCTGTTGATGTTCGGAGAGGCTGCCACAAAAGACAACACCATCTACCGATCCATCGTCAGGGTTCTGAGTGAGCAGGTCGGGGAGAGGGTCACTCTCTTCTTCCTGTCCCTCATCTAGGGCCATGAGCAAACTCATGTCCTTCCTGTCGACATATGCCTTGAGCCTGTTGACATGAAGCACCCTGTGGGGGCTCCGGGGAGTTCCCAGGTCGACCAGGTAGGTGACCTCTCCCTTTTTCTCCAGGATGGTGTAGGGCCCGGACCATTTGTCCTTGAGTGCTGCTGGGGCCACCGGCTCCAACACCCACACCTTCTGTCCGGGCTGGTAAACAGTCAAGACAGCCTTTTGGTCATGCCAAGCTTTTTGGAGTTCTTGGCTGGCCTTAAGGTTTTCAGATGCCTTCTCCATGTACTCAGCCATCCGCGAGCGGAGGCCAAGCACATAGTCCACTATGTTGGCTGCAGGCTTTTTGAGAGGTCTCTCCCATCCTTCCTTCACCAAACACAGGGGTCCTCTTACAGGATGCCCGTACAAAAGTTCAAAAGGGCTGTAGCCAACCCCCTTCTGTGGGACTTCTCTGTAGGCGAACAAGAGGCAGGGGATCAGGACGTCCCATCTACGCCGAAGCTTTTCAGGTAGTCCATGAATCATCCCTTTAAGGGTCCTGTTGAATCTCTCAACAAGCCCATTGCATTGTGGATGATAGGGTGTAGTGAACTTGTAGTTGACACCACATTCCTTCCACATAGCAGTTAAGTAGCTCGACATAAAGTTTGCACCTCTGTCGGAGACGACCTCCTTAGGGAAGCCCACTCTGGAGAATACTCCAACTAGGGCTCTTGCCACAACAGGTGCTGTAGTGGTCCTAAGGGGAATAGCTTCAGGATACCTGGTGGCATGATCCACTACCACCAGTATAAACTTGTGCCCTGATGCTGTCGGTGGTTCCATGGGACCGACGATGTCGATCCCCACCCGTTCAAAGGGCACCCCCACCACAGGCATTGGTATAAGGGGGGCCTTTGTCGTGCCACCTGACTTACCACTGGCTTGGCAAGTGACACAGGAGCGGCAAAACTCCTTGGTATCTTCGTTCATATGAGGCCAGTGAAAGTGTGAGACAAGCCTGTCCCACGTTTTCGTCTGGCCTAAGTGACCTGCTAAGGGAATCTCGTGGGCCAAGGTAAGTAGGAAACCACGCTGAGACAAGGGTACAACCAGCCTCCTGGTCATGCCAGGCTTGGGGTCTCTTGACTCAGTGTACAGGAGTCCATCTTCCCAGTATACCTTGTGGGTACCTGTGGCGTTCCCAGCAGCCTCAGCAGCAGCCTGCTGTCTGAGGGGTTCAAGAGAATGGCAGTCTAACTGGTCCTTCCCCAGGTCCTCCCTTGAGGGTCCCCCTGAACCCAAGAATTCAACTTGATCAAGTTCGAACTCCTTAGGCTCAGTTTCCCTCAATTCCTGTAGGTCAGCCTCCTCTGAGACTTGATCCACGACCTGGGGCAAGGGGGAAGGCGCAGCCTTAACCCTACCGCTCTTTTTCTTGGGAGGTGTCTGGTCCGTTGTTCCAGGATCCAGCACCTGTTCAGTGGGGCATTTCCTGACCTGTGACCTAGTCACAGCGAACACATGTGCTGGCAAACCTAACATTTCCATGTGAGTCCGGTGCTCCACTTCTGACCATTGTGATGACTCCAAATCATTGCCCAACAAACAATCCACTGGGAGGTCTGGACTAACTACAACCTTCTTTTGGCCAGTTACCCCTCCCCAGGAGAAAGCTACAATTGCCATACTGTGATTGGTAGTGACATTGCTTGCATTGGTCACCAGGAATTCTGTACCTGGCATGATCTGTCCAGGGTCCTCAAAGTTAGGCGTCACCATGGTGACGCTGGCACAAGTGTCCCTATAGGCCTGAGCCATCTTTCCATTTATGAAAGGCGTCTGTCGGTATTTGCCCAAAGTATTGGGACTTATGTCAGGGGACACGTCCGCGTCCCCTGTACTGACAAGGACAGCCTGAGTGAGCGTGCCAACTAAGGTGTCACGCCCCTCAGAACCCAGGGTTAACCCTACTAAACCCTTGGGAGGCGCACTACCACTGCTGACTGTACTAGGGGGCACAGGTGCCTTAGGGGCTGCAGTGGCAGGAGTCTGCCCTCCTCCTTTCTTGGTGCACTCACTAAACCAGTGAGATTTACTTTTACAGTACTGGCACCATCTTTTGGATTGGCCTTCTTTCTTCTTTTGGGGAGCCTGACCCCCACCCTCTTTGGGTTGTTGGGGACCTGTCGAAGACTTCTGGTCATTTTGTTCCCCCTTAGAATCCTTACCCTTCTGGTCTGCTTTCTTCTGACCACCTTGATTCTGGCCCTGGTTCTGTTTAACTCTCGTACGAACCCATCTGTCTGCCTTCTTTCCCAATTCTTGGGGAGAGGTCAGATCCGAGTCGACAAGATGCTGATGCAACAACTGGTTCTGACAATTGTTTAAAATTTGTTCTCTCATCATCAAATTATACAATCCTTCGTAATCAGTAACCTTACTGCCCAGCAACCAGCCCTCAAAAGCCTTAGTGGCACAATCGACAAAATCAGACCAATCTTGAGACTGCGTTTTCTGGGTATCCCTGAACAGCACCCTGTACTGCTCAGTGGTTAGGCCGAACCCTTCAACGAGTGTATTTTTCAAGACTTGGTAATTGTTCGCATCCTCCACCCTTGTGGTGAGGAGCTTGTCTCTTCCTTTTCCTTCAAAGGAGAGCCACAAGATAGCTGCCCACTGACTCTGGGGTACACCTTGCACAGTGCAGGCCCTCTCCAAAGCAGTAATCCATTTGTGGATGTCGTCCCCTTGTTTAAAGGGGGGCACTATCTTACCAAGGTGTTTTGTATCAAAACTCCTTTCCCTATTGCTAGGTATAATGCTGCCACCAGTGGGGACCGCCCCACTTAACTGTTGCTCTCTAGCAAAGGCAAGCCTCTCTTTGGCCAGGGCAAGTTCTTCCCTTTCGATCCTCAGATTAGCTGCCCTTTCCTTAGCTTCGTACACTCTCCGCTGAGGGGACGTCATCCCTCTTTGCGAAGAGTTGTGAGAGCCATTGGTTTGAAGGGATCTGCCAGAGCCTCTTGACAGAGATCTGGCTCGTCCATTCCCAATGTTAAGCTGACCTGATAGTGGCCCCAGGAGTCCCCCAGTACCACTGTCATGTTTGCTTAAGTTGGACCTGCTTAGTCTAACGACTTCTACCTGTCCCTTATCTGCCTCATCCCCAGAGGGATCCTCATCCTCATCCTCCTCCACATCTTCGTTCTCAGTTGCGAGGTGGATGAGGTCAGGATCGTCTCTGGTTCCCTCGAGGGGAGGCATGTCTCCTTCTGGATTAGAAGGGCTAAGAAGCTTCTCATCCTTTCTGGCATCATAAGTCTCTAGGAGACCAATCAGAAAGGAGGTGGTGGGGTTAGCCCCTTGCTTAATCTTCCTAGAGGTACATACTTGTCGTAACTCATGGAAGTTAAGCGCAGTATATCTTGAAGGAATGACCTGTGGAGGGTCAACTGACACAAGGGGAGACTCATGGTTTCCTCCTTTGTCCGACATACTGTTTCTAGTGTGGTGTAAGTGATGCACCTACCTACACTATGGGTTTACCTACTGGTCCCTTGCTAAGAGTTGCAGCCAAGGTGTGCTAAGCCTTGAGGAGCTGCAACAGCTGGTTCAGTAGAACTCAGAGTATTTTAAGCTTTAGTTATATGTACTAATAGTACTTATGTGATCTTTCAACAAGATATTCTTAGGATACGCGTGGTAAAACAACAGCAAGCTCAAATCCCAACCGCTGCTCACCAATGTGAGAAGTTGGCCCGATATGCAACGTTCGCTATTCTAGCGACCGCTATGTATCGTTCCAACGACCCTTATGGTGTTTGGTTGTAAGTCAACCTATAGACCAGCTATCCTAGTAGCGTGGACACGAGCAGTCTAAGGCTAAAGACTCGAGAGGGCGTGTTAAGCCAGCTGTTTACCATACATGTACCCCTTGAACACCAAGTGAAAGGACACCACACAAGTGTTATGAAAATAAACAGGATATTTATTAAGAATCACAACAGCCCTGTACTCTTTATGAGGACAGGGTACTAAGCACAAACCAAATCTCTTAGGAAAATACTTCAAGTGCACAATTAAAACAAGTGTCCGAGGACACGGAAAGTTTAAGGTCTCGGGCGGACCCGATAAGGCAAGTCGGAAGCGAGGGACTCAGGACCCTAGAGTAAAGAGGCTATGCAGGCACCGAAATGCCGAGTTACCTAGCCACGAGGGCTGCGGCTGCACAAGTCTTACAGGCGTCGGGGTCTTCGCTGACGAGCCAGGAGCCGGAAGAAAAGGAGTTGCTGGCCGGCGACCAGTGATGAATAGTTCGTAGAGATCCAAGCCTGGATCAAAGATTGATGACACCTGAAAGCAGAGGGGACCAAGTTCGTACTACTAGCCAGTAGTCAGAGGGTACCAGGAGGGCACCGGGTGGCCGTCACCTCGACTAGGTGAGTGGGCGACGCTAGGCTCTGCAGTCTCACGGACCAGGAGGCGTTGTCGGCGACCACGGTGGAGGTGCGAGCTGTCCCACGAAGAATGATGCTGTCGGCGTCGCTGGGCCCAGGATGGGGCAACAAGCCTTGGCAAATCTCAGGGCCACGTGGTGGGCCTAAGATGGCGTCTTGAGTGGACCAGGAGGGTCCGGGGTGCTCCTCGCAAAGATGGAAGCAAGGGCCAGTCTGGAGCAACCAGACCAGCAGAGTTGTTTGTCGTCGTCGTCAAGGAAGGGCACAGCCAGCGGCTAGTGACCAGACAACGGGCTGAGCAGCGAGCAGAAGGGCCCCACGCAGATCGTGGAGATGCTGGGAGACTGCACTTCGGTGCTAGAGCGGCTCAGGGTCGGGGCTTCTCGGACCCCAGAGCACTCACCAGGGAATCGCTTCGATGGTCGTGCTGGTTTAAGAGCGTGCAGGTTCTGATGATGGCCGGTCCCTCTAGGTCTCGTCGCACCCACAGATCACAGCTGAGCTGATGACGTGGGTAGAGGTCAGAGGTGCCAGGGAAGCCGGTTCTCGTCGAGCTGGGCCGTCGGATTCCTTGAGGAAGGACTTACAGCAAACCGCAGAGTTCTTAGATGGTGCCCGCTGATGCAGGGTGACTACTCCTTAGTCACAAGGGAGAAATCTTGAGAAGAGTCTTGAGTGTCCTTTCGTAGAAAGTAGTTCTTGATTCAAAGATGATCTAATTTGGAAGGGTCCCCGCTCCGGCCTTTATTCTAAAGAAAGGGGTGGGTACATGACTAGGTCCTGCCCTAAGGGTGGGACCAGGAAGGGGGGTAGTTACACCCCTCTCCCCTGCCGGGCTTTCCCCAGGCCAGGGCTGGCGCCCCTGGAACTGGTTCTGGCCGGCAGATGCGTAGTGAGCACCGGGGTGCCACTCCGCAGTCACCTTCTCGCAAAAGCCCTACCTACCCAGAATACACAAACCCTGTCTGGGACGGTGCGAACACCGCCCTCGACAGGAAACCCTTTGTCCAAGCTCTCCTCGCTGGAAGGACTCCCAGCAGCAGGAGGTCAGACTCGTGTCTGTGGTGGCAGCATCCATTTTGTGGAGCTGAGGCTTTAGTTAACTTTAACCGGGGTTCACAGTTACGTACATGTCGTGTCCCTCTAGAAGGGCGGAATGCTAACCTCGTCGCCAGAATTGGTGAGGGGGCCGCATCCCGATTCGTATGACACCTTACTCGACATGTTTTGATAACGCGACACCGAAGTTACCGATGTGGTACGCGTTATCATGGAACAGCCATTGGGTCTTGATTCCGCAAGCTGCAACCGGGCTCGGCTCGGGCCTGAACCTAGCTCACACGAGCCCACGCACTCTGCCTTCAGGATTGTTAAGGCCTGTCATAGGAGTGACTGATAGGGACTCGGGTGTCCATTGTATGGTTAGATATAGAGCTACTATACCTAAAGCGAAGGGTGATTACACGACTTCGCCCCAGCTGTCGTGCAGCCAGTTGTGTCAAATTTAGGGGGCCAGCCAGGGGCGGCATAATACATGCTGCAGTCCCTGGCGGCCCTGGGTACACCTATGCCCTGCGTTACGGGGTCTGATAAGGTGGCCCAGTACCAATTGGTAAATGCACCTAGGGCACATCTCGTAATTTAGAAAGAGAACAGCCAGGCTGTGGGTCTGATTGGCAGGCCCACAGCCAGAGAAAGTCGTAAACCAGTGAAACAAAAGCAAAAAATCTGGGTGATCATGGGATTGCAGACCCTACTCTCCTACATATAGTGTATACTTTTATGGTTGTAATAACTCAAATAAAGTTTTAATGACTGACTGATCATGTGTGTAGCAGAATGTACCTAACTCTTTTCTGAGTGAGGCCAGTTTAAAAACTGAAAACACTGTGTAGATTACAAAATGCTCTGCACAACTTTTACAGTGCATTATATTTGGGATAGATTACCTCTAACCATACATTATGAGGACACTGTGAGTCACTGAGAAGCTATATGACAATGTCAGTCAGTCAATATCTGTGTTCGGCCTAAAAGGTCATTAAAGAGCAAAATATATACATAAAAACAAAATATAGAAGAACAATTAAAAATAGAGGGCATATAAAAGAGAGAAAGAAGATATGACTAAATATATTACAATAAAACCAGGATAAAATATGTTAAAACGTTTATGTACACAGCAGCATTAGAGGGACACCTTTTTCTGTGTTAACCTCCTCATAAACATCAGATACCTTGACACTGCAAATCAATGGACTGACTTGTATTACTTCTGAGTATTCTATGGGTGATGCTGTAATTTCTCAGACCCAAATTACGACAGAGTGGCAAAATCCAAATTTTTCCTTGGACCATGATAGGCTGGATAAAATAGAATTACATGTTCAACCACTTCGATCACCCCAGGGCAGAAAGGGAATGTTTTGTCAGACTCTGAGTTACCAGAGATCCATACAGTAGTAAAGGCTCAAATTTGGAAGACTCCCAAACGGAACTTAAAGTGCAGGGTTCTGTCATAAGGGATTCCACATCATCCATCAATTATTTAAAGCAATTGTCAATTTTTAACTCCAAGAAAGAGGTAGTGAGGGAGCCCACCCAAGAGGTGCTTACAGTATTTTAGTACAATGAATGCCTGAACCACGCATGCCTGTACCACGCGGTCTCTACCATGACCAAGTCTTTAGCACGCATGCCTTTACCACGCAATTGTGTGGTAAAGACATGAAGGGTAAAGGGGCATACGGGCTAAAGATCTTACACCTGCCCTGTAAACTGTCCATTTTCTCTCTGTCTGCCCCTTTTAATTAAACCCACACACAAAAACGACCCTGACCTCAGCCACCCTGCCCCTAGCCCTAAACTATCCGCTACATTCCTAACCTACCCCGACCCTGCCCTATAAACTGTCCCTTCTCCCCCTGCCCAGAGGACTAAAAATTAAGACCACACCCCAAAAATTACCCCAACCCAGCCCCACTGCCCAGAGCCCTAAAAACTATCTCCTACTTTCCTAAACTACACCGACCCTGCACCCTGCCCTGTAAACTGTCCCTTTTCCACCTGCCCTGATCCCTAAAAAATAAACCCACACCCCAAAACAACCCCGACCCCAGCTCCCCTGCCCTGATCACTAATCTATCCCTTACATCCCTAAACCACCCAGACCCTGCCCTATAAACTGTCCCTTCTCCCCCTGCCCTGAGCCCTAAAAATTAAGCCCACGCCCCAACACTACCCCAACCCCAGTCCCCCTGTCCTGAGCCCAAAAAACTATCCATATATCCCTAAACTACCCTTACCCTGTTCCCTTCCCTGTAAACTGTCCCTTTTATCCCAGCCCTTAGCCCTAAAATCTGTTCCCACCCCAAAAACTACCCTGGCCCCCTCCTCAGTCCTAAAACCTACCCCCACCGAGAAATTACCCCTTCCACCCCCAAGGCCAAGCCCCAGACCCACTTACCTCATTGTGTCCTCTCCAGAGTTCCCAGTATTCCTCTTCCTGTACCTCCGCAGGGCAACTAGGCAGTGCATTGCATGAACCATGCATATGCGTGGCTAAGTCACATATATGGTTACGGCAAGAGTGGTACGGCTTGCGGGGAAATGGCACGCGTGGCTCAGCCTGCGTTGTTAGTGAGTTTTTCCACTTCAGAAACCATGAGACTGCAAAGACAATGGACTGACTTGTATTACTTCTGAGGTTTCTAAGGGCGATGCTGTAATTCCTCTGACCCAAATTACGACAGAGTGACAAAATACAATTTTTCCTGGGACCATGATAGGCTGGACAAAATAGTATTACATGTTCAACCACTTCGATCACCCCAGGGCAGAAAGGGCATGTTTTGTCAGACTCGGAGTTACCAGACCTCCATGCAGTGGTAAAGGCTCGAATTGGGAAGATTCCTAAACGGAACTTAAAATACAGGGTACTGTCATGGCTATTCCACCTCATCCAAAAATTATTTAAAGCAATTGTCATTTTTTAACTCCAAGAAAGAGGTAGTGAGGGAGCCCACACAAGAGGTACTTGCAGTATTTTAGTACAATGCATGCATGAAACACGCATGCCTGTACCACGCGGTCTCTACAACGACCAAGTCTTTAGCACGCATGCCTTTACCACACAATGTTGTGGTAAAGACATAAAGGGAAAAGGTGCATGCGGGCTAAAGATCATATACCTGCCCTGTAAACTTTTCATGTTCTCTCTGTCCTACCCCCTAAAAATTGAACCCACACCCCAAAAATTACACCGACCCAGCCCCACTGCCCAGAGCCCTAAAGACTATCCCCATCATCCCTAAACTACCCGACCCTGCTCCCTGCCCTGTAAACTATCCCTTTTCCACCTGCCCTGAGCCCTAAAAAATAAACCCACACCCCAAAAAGTACCGGGCCCCAGCCCGGCTGCCCTGAGCCCTAAACTATCCCCATCATCCCTAAACCATCCGACCCTGCCCTGTAAACGGTCCCTTATCCCCCTGCCCTGAGTCCCAAAAATTAAGCCCGCCCCAAAAACTACCCCAACCCCAGTCCCCCTGCTCTGAGCACTAAAAACTATCCCTTACATCCCTAAACTACCCCAACCCTGCTCCCTGCCCTGTAAACTGTCCCTTGTTTCCCAGCCCTTAGCCCTAAAAACTGTCCCCACCCTAAAACCTACCCCGACCCCCTCCCAAGTCATAAAAACTACCCCACCCCAAAAAACTACCCCTTCCACCCCCCAAGGCCAAGTCCTAGCCCTACCTCTTCATTGTATCCTCTCCCGAGTTCCGAGTCTTCCTCTTCCTGTCTTCCCCTTCCTGTACCTCCACCCGGCAACTAGGCAGCGCATTGCCTTAACCACGCATATGCGTGGCTAAGGCACATGCATGGTTAAGGCAAGCGAGGTATCGCTTGCGGAGAAAGGGCACACTTGGTTCAGCCCACGTTGTTAATGCCGATTCCCACATCAAAAACCTTCAGACTTCAAAGACAATGGACTGGCTTGTATTACTTCTGAGTATTCTAAGGGCAATGCATAATTCCTCAGACCCAAATTACGACAGAGTGGCAAAATCCAATTTTTCCTTGGACCATGATAGGCTGGACAAAATAGATTTACATGCTCAACCACTTCGATCTCCCTGGGGCAGAAAGGGCATGTTTTGTCAGACTCGGAGTTCCCAGACCTCCATGCTGTGGTAAAGGGGCGAATTGGGAAGAATCCTAAACGGAACTTTAAGTACAGGGTTCTGGCATGGGTGGGGGGTTCCACCTCATCCAAATACGATTCAAAGCAGTAGTCAATTTTTAACTCCAAGAAAGAGGTAGTGAGGGAGCGCACCCTTGAGGTACTTGCACTATTTTGGTCCACATATTGCCAAAAGGCTCTTTTCAAAGCGTGTTTGGAGGCAAGTGCAGCATCAGTTGGTGTTGACCAGAAATTACCAAAAACAAGCTTTTTCAACCGATCACCACCCACCCTAAATCAGGAAATCTTACCGGACCCCAACTGCCCCATTACTTCTTCAAAGGCTCCTCAGAAAAATATAAGTTCCAGGGCTGACAATAGTCTTCGCCAATACATTAAAGGTTTCAGCCCCACTACGTCATTAACTCTCTTTAATCCATGATCTAGTCATAAAGGATAAAGCAGGGTTTCTGCTGGGAGTTTGCTTAAGCCCCTCAGAAAATGTTTTTCTGCTCTTTCAAGGGGCCTAGCGTCACAAACACCCCATATATCAGCACTGTCCAGTGCAGCCCCCAGTGACTGACATCTATAAATATCTAAGGCTGGGGTATTTGGTCGGTATGCAGATGTGCTCTGGGCCCTCAAAATACCCCCACAGTATTGCTCAAGCTTCATTTTTCGCTTCTGAACATGATTGGTCAAAGTGATCCAATAAGGTCACCCTCAAGTAGTTGAACACCCTCCAAACTTTCACCATTGAGGGTGGGATTAGAGCGGGTTGTGGGGCAGGCATTAAAGACCATGCACTTAGTCTTGCCAAGGTTGATCTCCAGGGCCCGCTGATTGCAGAAACCCCAAAGTCATCCAAGAGCTTTTGAATGCCAATTGTGGATTTCAATAGCAAAAGGGCGTAATGCGCAAACAAAAGGGCCAGGACCTTCACCCCTGTAAGAAATGGATCATCACCCTCACATTTCTCCTGATGTCAAATTAAACTATTAATATCAAGGGGGAATAGGGTTGGGGCCAGCACGCACCCTTGCCTCACCCCCTGATTTACAGATATAGGATCAGTCAGGTCATCCTTGGGTCCTCATCTGACCTGTGTAAAGGTTTTGGTATGTAACTTGATGACAACTTTCAAAAGATTGTCAGGCACCCCCACCTCCACCACAGCTCTCCATAAAGACTCTCTTAGGACTAGATCGAAGGCAGATAGAAAATGTACAAAAATGATGTACAATCGACTACCCCTCAAAGACACTTGACAATGCAGCGGCGCATGGCTATAGGCCGCATGCCTATATAATGTCACTTTATTTCCAATCTAATGTCCAACATCTTTGTCAGGTAGGCTTGGAGACATTATATTCCTTATATGACCCCACCCCTTCCAGTTCTTACTAAGGGCTCCATATCATGTTTGAAACATTTAGCCAGTACAGACTGTTCTAGCCAGCCCAAGGGCAATGCACACATTGGATATTGGAGCCAATATTTATGTTAAAAGTAAATTATAATCCTGGAACACAAAACCTTTGCTAACCATCTTCAGGCCTGGTTGAGTATGCAATGAAGCGCCAACTTACAACAAGAAAAAACAGCATTGGCTGACACACCACTGAGTCATGACAAAAAACAAGCAGCTTCTTTAAATAATTAACAATTTATCAGTGCTTCGTTTTTAAAGAACAAAATAAGTGTGAGTCCCCAAAATGTTTAAGGATGCCACTTCTCAGTACCCCCTCTGTGTGACTCTCTGCCACAATAGTGTGGCCCATGCTCACCAATGGACGCCTACTTCTCCACCCTCTGCTGCTCGTCTGTTCTCTGTCCCCTCTAGCCTTCCTCCACTGCCTATTCTCCGTTCACCCCACTTTCCTCTTTCCTTTGTCTCCCTGGTATGACACCTCTCTTGCTCTATGTCTGGACGCACTCTCTCTTCCCTTTATTTTAACACTGCCGCCTTTCTTTGACCCTTCAATTAAGGGGTGTAGCAATCAGGGATGCATCGGTCAGTGCCACCAGAGACCATGGGTGTGAGTGACCCACTGCTGTCTTGCACTACTCAAAATAGGGGATGGGCGCCTATTTTCTTTGTGGCACCCTTGCTATGCCCTTTGCTGTATCCTGGCTTTACTTTTTCTCCTCGCTGTCTCAGCTCTTTTCTGCTTCTCCCCTTTATATTCCTGGATTGACTTTTTAACCACCTCGATCTGCGTTTTCCCTCCTGCACCGCCATTCTTTTTCTCTACCCTATTTTGCCCTGCCTTACATCTAGTCTGCCTTCTCCCAAACAGCTCATCTGATTTGCTCTCCCCTTTAGCCCTGCTTCAGCGAACCACTTTATCATCAAAAATGAGTACATGGAAGGCAAAAAAAAAAAAGCATTTCTTTTATCAGACCTAATTAAAGAACATTATAATCGGACGAAAATAGTATCCTTGTTCATGCAGACCTATAAAGCAGTTCCCTGCAGCATGCACTTAACCTTCTGAACAATATAATTGGGCTTGGATCCTGTAAAGGGAGACAATATTTCGAAAGGTAAATAACATTCTTGGAGCTCTTCAAATCTCTAATCTTCAAGTATGTAAAGTGCAGGCAGTAATTTCTGAGCTCGACGCACAGAGCTCTTTGTCGATAACACGTAGATAGATACATAATGCCTGCATAGATTTAAAGAGCACCCAAAATGTTATTTACTTATGTAAACACCTGCCCTCTCTAAAAAGATTCTTCCTTCGGAAGGCCATAAACTCTCCTCTGATAGGCTGGGTGTCAGCGGAGCCTGTCCTCTGTGCTGCCCTGCCAGACGCTCCACTGCCCTGTGCGCTGCACCGCGACTGCCTAGGCAGCACCGAAGGCAGCTCCGTTTACTCACCGGGTTTTAGGTGCGAGGCTTTGAAAAAACAACATTCTGAACGGAAGCTCCTCTTTCGTTTAAGAATGGTGTGTTTCAAAGTCTCACCTCCTTTCCTGACAACTACCAACCTTGGGCTCTGATTTAAAACTTAGCGGACCTCACACCACATCTTGAAACGTGGCGGATTTTATCATAAGACTCTTGGAATGAGGCAGACAGGAACTTGCCCCGTTTTGAATGGCGAACAAAGGCGCCAAAGTCTTAAATCAACCCCTTTAGTGATTATCATGTACTTCCGCTTACTCCCGACAGGATGGATTCGTTTCTAGGCGCTGTGACTCCGAGATGATAAAAGTTTGAATTAGACTCGGCATGACTGAATTGTGTGGCACGCACGACTCTGCAGCAGGTACATAAACCAGCTGAGCTATAGCATTTGTTTTATCATTTGGTACACGTGATCTTGAAGTCTTGAAAGTCAGTGTACATTGGCATTTATTTCACC
Organism: Lissotriton vulgaris; assembly: GCF_964263255.1. Classification (NCBI taxonomy): domain Eukaryota; kingdom Metazoa; phylum Chordata; class Amphibia; order Caudata; family Salamandridae; genus Lissotriton; species Lissotriton vulgaris. The sequence goes on along the minus strand of NC_141698.1, from coordinate 270,581,460 downwards.
AATCTAGGAAGAAGCATCCCTGAAGGAAACTCGGCCTGACAAACTTCATATTTTCCTATTTGTTAGGGTTGCAGCATATTGGGTTTCTAGATTGTAGCATAAGCCCTTGCTGGTTAACAAAATACACAGAAAGCATTAGAAGCCAAAAAAACCTTTTGAAGTTGCAACTGGAATTTCTCTTCAATAGTTCTGCAATTGCCCATAGATCTGTAATGGCAGAGAGTTCAATGGAATCCATAAGTTACTTCCCTTCTGGAACGCCCAACAGTTTCAAGGGATCAGAGAGTTCCGGCATTTGCATCACTGTGCATTCCTTGCGGTAGTCCATCACAGGGATACTTGGAAAATAGTATCTGATACTCTCACCATATTTCAATAGTTTGTGTCCAGCAAAAAACCCTTCTTTTGTACCATTGCCTGTATTGCATGGCGGTCCCCTCATCTATACTGTGCCCATGTGTCCTGAGGCCAGAGACAGGCAGCCTGCTAACACTTTATCTATGACAGCAATTAATGTCATTAACAGTAAGGGTTGTGGTTGGTATGCCAGGTGCAACAGCCAATGTCCTACCACACTTGATAGCTGTCCAGAGCAAGAACTCCCGGATAGACTTCTTTTTGATTTTTTTCTGAAAGCAGTACAATATGACAGGGCCAAGAAGCAGGCATTTCGAATAAAAATTATTTTTTGCCTCAAAATAGGGCGAATCCTAAAGTTACTGTTTGCTTCATCTCTACAGCCCAACAGCACTAGTAGCTGCACTATGATCTTGTCTAGTGATCGGTGGACTATTCCTACATGTGCTGCAGCATGTTCATTATCCTCCTGAGATAACGCATTTGTTTTATTTGTTACCAGTTATTTTAAATTGATGCAGTATGGCATATTTTTATGTTTGCTCTTCTTGACTCCTGAAGACATAACCAGCTTGACTCAGCCCACGATCTCAATCTGTGTGAATGGTAGCGCCTTTGTACAGTGGAGTGGCATATAGTGGAGTGGCATAGAATGGATTGGCATAGAGTGGAGTGGTGTAGAGTGCAATGGTGTGTCGTAGATTAGAAAGGATTGGCTTACCGTGCAGGGTAATATCTTTGTCAAGTGCCGACGTCACAACTGCAATTCTAAGGGGTACGCTGTGACACTGCACATCCAAAGCCAGGGGTTAGGGCTGATGACTTCCCTAGGCTCAGAAACAACATTGTGAACGAAGGAGGTCCAGAATGGAAACACAGGGACCTCACTCATGAGTTGAACTGGCAGGATCCTGCCATTGACTCGCAGTGTGTCTGAGGAGCAGATGAGGCCTAAGTTTGGGAGAGAGCCACACACAAAGCCGAACAGGCTGAAAAGTACTACTCTAGTGACAATGCATACCCGCCGGACAGAGGGAGTTCCAAAAGAGGGAATCAGGTTCTATGCAGCTACAAACTCGGACACACACACAGGCCACTATCTGGAATACATTGCCAGGCCCACTAAGTAGCTCTGAAAGGGCAGTAGGTGGCACTCTAAGGGAGGGGGAGAGTAGATACAGCTTCGATTGGAAGGGTTTGAGACTGAGGGGCTAAAGAGCTGTAGCTGTTTGCCTGTCAAATGGCCTGATATTATCGGGACTGCAGCGGGCGGTAGGGTTAAAGAGACCTGGCGGGGGAGAAATAAGTGCTGGTGCCACCCTTCCATGACCACTGGCTCAAATTAAGCCCTTTGCATCAGAAAGTCTAGCCAACACTTAAAACACGCTGCAGGAAAGACCACCAATATTCGCACTGTGTAAAGGAAACAGCTTCTTGCACAGCCTTACAGCAAAAGTGACCTTAAGAACCATAAAAGCAAAGCTGCTTCCGACTGCTGTATATGGCCACCAAGCCTATCCAGCAAAGTTTCCAGGGACAAACAGCAATGTGCGCCATACAGGCCAAGTTTTCGGCTGCCAAAATACACCTGCTGGAGCTGGACTGCAAGGCAGCCTTCATCAAATACTACCACGCAGTTCACACGGATTCTGCAGTGCAGGGAGGTATTCGCATAAAAAGTAAAAGATGCATTTTCATGTTTCAGTGAGCTATATGCACTCATATAAACCTATGTGCCCAATTATACATCCAGCCTACACCCAGACTTAATCCCGAGATGCCAAAATAGAAAAGCAGACAGACATTGAAACACCTAGTGAGATAGTTAGAGAAGCACATAATGATTCACTCACACAGACAGGCACAACTGATATGTATCTTGTGGTAATAAAGACAGTTTCTTACACACTTAAATGACCCAATATTTTACAGACAGATTTAGAGGACTTTAGATATCACAAATACAGATAACCATTTACGAACAAACAAACAAACAAACTCATGAAATATCAGATCCTGATAGGGACTCACCCAGTTATTTACATATGAGTGAACAAAACTGACACATTCAAGTCTAACATGTAAAGTTCTTTGTCAAGTTTTAAGCTACTCTTCTATACCATATGACTGTCACCTGGGGTAGGCTGTAGTTAGTCAATAGGGTATGCTCCTTTAACTAATGTCAGTGTAAGTAGATGTAAGGGTGAGTGAGAGGGTGAGTAACTCTATGTGTAAGTGTGTGTGTGAGTAACTGTATGAGCAACCTCTCACTCACCCCTACATATAACTGAGCAGTAAGGTAGGCTATCGTTAGTTAATAGGATGGGTGCTACGTACCTAAAAGTGAAAACATGTAGTCTGCAGATTGCCTAAGCTATATATCCTCATGTAAACTAAATGTTTAAATAGTTAAAATATTTAATGTGACCCTATATAATTAAATTATGAATGTACTTTATTTTTGTTTTGAGACATCAATTTCTAGTCATCTACAGGGAGTACCATGCCAACAAAAAGTCAGAGAAGAAAGAAGCAGCAGCTAATAGAGCGTCTCCTTGGAACTTAGGGGCCGATTATGATAGCGGATAATCCGCATCCTCCGGGCCGGCGGAAGCCACCGCCAGCCCGGAGGATGCGGATTATCCGCTGCGGACTGAGAAAAGACCCCCACCAGATTAGGATGGCTGGGGCATCTGCCTTCCGACCGCGGCGGAAAAGCTCCAACATGGCTGGCGGTGTCTATCAGACACCGCCAGGCATATTAGGATAGAGCCGGTCCTGCCTTTCCACGGCGGCATTTCCGCCGTGGAAAGGCATACAGTGTTTTGTTGGGGGGTCCGTTGCGGGCCCCCAGGGGTGAAGGGGGGGTGGGGGGTGCACATGGGGGGTACCTATGGTACCCCCCTGCCTTTGCGTGCACGAAGCGGCAGGCACCACGCGGTGCCTGCAGCTTCGTGCATGCAAAGGTAAACATGCATTTTTTTAACATTGCGGCGTGTGCTGCTTCAAGCAGCACCCGCCGCAATGTTAAAAATACAGGATGTGACCGCCAGGGTGGCGGTCACATCCTAATTAGCACGGAGGGACCGCCCCTGCCCCTGCGGACGGTCCCTCCTCCTCTGGGGTGGCGGACGGACGCAATATTGTTTTTTATTATTGTTATGTATATTAGTGTATATTTTATATGCATGTGATGTATGTTTTGAGTATAAGAATTGATTGTATTTTTAATACATGTGTTAAATTTTTAGTAGTTATAAAAAAATATCTTTTCATTTTGCGTTTTTAGTTCTGTAGCAGATTGTGGGTTTATAGGGGAATAGGGTGGGAAGTAATTTAATTATATATAATTAATATAAAAAAATGTAATATGAATTTTGCGCTTTTAGTTCTGTAGCGGGTTGTGGGTTTATAGTGGAATATGGTGGGAAGTAATTTAATTATATTACATTTATTGATTAATTTGTATTTATTAATATTTGTTTTTTTTGATATTTTATAGTGTTAAATATGTAACGTAATTTGTATTAATTAATTAATATTTGGTTGTTAATGAATTCTAATTATTAATTAATAAAATAATACTTAAAAATCTAACTCACCCAGACTGTGCCACGTCGACGCAGCCTCCCACCCAAGCCCTCTGTGATAATCTGGCAACTTTTTTCATTAATAAAATCAATATCATCATTCAAAATTTGAAGACCCCCCCCTCACTGGGAGATGCCAACACTCAGGGAGCCAGCACTAGCCCTCACGACTTGTCGCCTCGATCCTCCAGCTCGACGGCTAGACTGCGAGAATTCTCCCCGATCTCTGAACCCGAGTTTGAAAGCCTGGCGCTCGGAATCACCTCGGGTTCCCCGCTTGACCCTCTGCCTCCAAAAATTTGGAAAAGCTCTGGAACAGAACTTTTTGGCATCCTGCGCCAAATATGCAACCAGTCTCTGCAATGTGGCTACGTCCCAACTCCGTGGAAACAGGCGCTTGTCACTCCGCTCTTGAAAAAACCCTCCCTGAGCCCAGATTGTCTCTCTAACTATCGACCCATCTCCCTACTGCCTTTCCCTGTGAAGGTAGTGGAACGATGGGTCAGTTCCTGCCTTTCCACTCATCTTGAGCAGAACAACCTTCTAGACGATCTCCAGTTCGGTTTCCGCCCTGCCCACGGCACCGAAACTGCGGTTTTAACAGCCATGGAGTATCTTCGCATGCGTGCAGACAGGGGCCAGCCAGTAGCACTAATACTGCTGGACTTGTCTGCCGCATTCGATACGGTCAACCACAGGACGCTGCTGCTGAGACTCAGGGAAGCTGGTGTGGAAGGCACAGCTTTGCTTTGGTTTCACTCTTACCTGCAGGACAGGAGACAGGCTGTCTCCCTCCCCCCATTCCAATCTGCCTTCTCACAGGGAGTTCCCCAGGGATCTTCCATCAGTCCCATCCTTTTTAATGTGTACCTTAAACCGCTGATCACATTAATTAAGTCATTTAGGTTAAAAACAATTAACTACGCAGACGACACCCAGCTCATTCTCTCCTGGGAAGGAGAAGACTCCATCTCTTTGACCTCCTTCCATGAGTGTCTTAGAGAGACGGCTCCATAGAAACTCTCTCCAATTTAACGCCTCCAAAACAGAGGTTCTGTTTTGTGCTGGCACCAATCTATCTTGCCAGTTCCCGAATGACTTCTGGCCTCCTGAGACAAGGGAGAAACCTAAACCTGTCTCCTCGGTCCGCAACCTGGGGGTCATGCTCAATAACAAGCTGAGTATGGAAACCCAGGTGGCAAAAACAGTGGGGATTTGCACGGCTCTGCTACGCTCCCTGCGAAAAATTATGCCACTTCTCCCTGCACAAGCCCAGGCGTTGGTAGTCAGGTGTACGATTCTCAGTCGCCTTGATTACTGCAACGCCCTGCTCCTTGAGTCTCCAGTCACGTTACTGGACCGGCTGCAACTAATTCAATCAGCCGCGGCCAAGCTGGCTCTTGGCAGGTCGAGAAGGTCTTCGGCCACAGCGGCACTGGCCGAACTGCACTGGCTACCCCTAAAGCAGCATGTGGCCTTCAAGTCCCTCTGCATTGTATTCAAGGCTCTGCATGGACTCGGGCCCAGGCCCCTGCAAGCCCTGTTTCTGTGGTATACTCCTACCAGAGATCTGCGATCATCCTCGGCTTATCTGGTAAGGGTGCCCAGATACAACAAAGCCAGAACTGGGGGTAAATCCTTTAGGGTCGCAGCGGCCAAATTATGGAACAGCCTGCCCATTGACATACGCCAGATCCCTCAACTTCTTCCATTTAGGAAGCGCATCAAGACCTGGCTTTTCCCTTAGACTTCCCCGCCTTTACATACTTTCGGTCTCTTCTTCAGTAGAGTATTCTCCAGCGCCAGGAAGCCTGCAAGGTATCTGCTGCGCTATATAAATAATTAAAATAATAATAAATAAAATAAATAATAATTAATTAATTATGGTAATTATGTAATTAATTTTAGGTGTGTGTTGGGGTGTTTGGAGGTGTAAATGTTGGAAGTAATGTTTTTTAAATGTATGAATTATTAATGGGTTGTTAATTAATTTTAATTAATTGTTAATTAATTATGGTAATTGTGTAATTACTTTTAGGTGTGTGTTGTGTTTGTAGGTGTAAATGGTTGGAAGTAATTTATTTTTAATTTATGAATTAATAATTGGTTGTTAATTAATTTTACATAATTATTTCTTATTTAGTTATAGTAATTGTGTAATTATTTTAGGTGTGTGTTGTAATGTTTATGGGTGTAAATGGTGGAAAGAAATGTGTGTTTAATTAATATAAAGGTGTTAATTATTGTTAATTAATAGATAAATATTTTGGTTAATTTGTAAATATAGTTTTGTTATATTTATTTTTAAAAGGGGTAAAGGTTGGGTATTAAATACATTTTAATAATTTAATTATTAGTTGTTAATAGTAATGGATTGTAATTTTAAGATAAGTTTTAAATGTGTTTTATTATTTGATAGTTTAATTTACTTTATGTTGTGCAAATTAAAGTGTTAAAGTGTGTGTAGTAGATTAATGTTTATAGTTTTTTATTATTAAGAATTTCTTAATTGTGTATTACTTATGTAAAATATGTGAATATATTTAATTAAGAAGTGTGGAGTGTTTTATTATTGGTGATGTGTTATAAGTTAGGAAATTAAATAAAGACATTTAGTTTGTCATTATTTCTTTTGTTTGTAAATATTTAGTATTTCAAAATAAATATTTATTGGTAAATGTATTTAATATTTTATTATATATAGTATTTTAAAGTTTTTGTTATATGTAATTACTTTTGTTGTATGTGGTTGTTTTTATATGTTTTATTATCTTTTAGATTTTTTTAATAAATAAATAAATAAATAAAAAGGAGGTAGTTATAGTTAGGACCTATTTTCCATAGGAAATCCGCAACATTCTATTAGAAATAACTTTGACGCCGGTTGACGAATATTCACAAAATTTTCAAAACTCGTGGGGCGCTCCGGTCCGCTTCTAACTTGAAAGTTTCGGGGTGATTCGTCAAGTGGGGGTCGAGAAAAAGGGGGGTCCCAAAACGTGTTTTCCCCATGCAATTTCCCATAGGAAACTTTAGAAACAGCTACAGCCCGAACTGCTCAACGGAATAACACCAAATTTGGCAAAAAGGTAGATCTTGGATCAGAAAGAACCCTTTTTGTTAAATGGTGTAAATCTGTTCAGTATTTCCTGAGAAATTCATGCAGGATCCGTTAACCCTCCAGATCACGAGCTTTATGGTAATTGGCTGTCAACACTCCAAACCAGGATGTGTTGGCAGCCATCTTGTGCCTCGGTAGAACCGAGGCACAAGAAATCAGGAAAACAAGTGCGCAAAATGCAAAAATGGGGCAGGGTAGAAGCCCCCTGGCCCCCTAGGCCTGCTTACAGGGTCCAACATGGACAAACAGGGTCCAAAAAAATGTTTTTTTTAAAAAAGAAATCAGCAAAATCCGCGCAGGGTGCGCGGATCGCGCTTCGTTAGTATTTAGCCCCCGGGGGGCCAAGTCCCGGGAGCAATTTATCTAATGTAATGGGGCCCAGAGGCCCCCCCCAGCCCCGGGGACCGCCACATCAGGGCTTTTGTCAAATATGTGCGAGGGCTCTCAGCCCCCCCCAGCCCTGGGGACCGCCACCCCCCCAGGCTACAAATAGAAATGGGTGGGAGGGCTCAAAGGCCCCCCAAGCCCGAGGGACCACCCCCAAGGTTTTAAAAAAATATGTGGGGGGGGCCCAGAGCCCCCCCAGCCCTAGGGACCACCACCCCCGGGGCTTTAATTTTAAAATAAATAATCCTGGGGGGGAGGCTTGAGCCCCGCCACACGCCCCGGGGACCGCCACCTCCCTGAGACACTAAGTATTATAATTGGGGGGTCCACCACCACCCCAGGGCTTTCGTAATGTTGGGAGGGGGCCGAGCGGACCACCTCCTGGAGCCCTGTCATGGCCCTGGGGACCGCAACCCCCACGGCTGGCTCCTGCAGTGTCCCAGGGTGCCCACCCCCGGGACACTGTAGTTTGCTATGGCAGGGCGGGAGCCTTGCGGCTCCCGCCCTGCCATTGCAAACTGCTTTGGTTTTTGGACGAGAGAGCAGGAAACCTGCTCTCTCTTCCAAAACCCAAAGACAATTGCTTTCCCTCACGGGGAGCTGCATCTTAGCACCTCCCCATGTGGAAAAGCAATGCCGGCTGCCGAGGAACGCAGGGAGCCGGCGGGACCGTGGGGGGATTGCGGACCCCCCACAGTCCCCAACGGAGGGGGCCAGCCCTGGGGGATGGGGTCCCCGGGGCTACAAGTGGCCCAGGAGGGGGCCACGTGGCCCCCTCCACAAAATTCTATTTAAAAAAAAAAGGCCGGCCCGGGGCCATAAGTGGCCTGAGGAGGGGGGCAACGCAGCCCCTCTCCAAAAGAATTATAAAAAAAAAGGCCATGCCCCGGGGGATGGGGTTCTCGCGGCCCCCTTCCAAATTTCTTTATTTAAAAAAAAAAACATAGGGGGCAGGCCCTGGGTGTTGGGGTCCCCAGGGCCAATAAATTAGAAAAAGAAGGGGTGCCATACAGCCCCCCTTATTAAAAGAAAAATAAAATAAAATAAAAGACCGGCATTGCGCCGGAGGCCACGCCCCCTCCTTGCAGCACTCTGCAAACGCGCCCCCTGGCGCGTTTGCAGATGGGAAACAAATTCCCATTGAATACTGGGGGTCTCTGGGGACCAACTAGCCCACCAGGAACCTCCAGTATGCGCCAGGGGGCTGCGTGGCAGAGATGTGTTCTGAGGCAACGCCCCTTTTTACACCTCTCTGCAACGCAGCTCTGTGGCGCTTAATGGAGGTAGCTGGTGGGCTAGTTGCACCCCAGGGACCCTCAGTATTCAGGAGGAATTAATTCTCCAACTTAAAACGCACCACAGGGCGTGTTTGCAGACATGTCAACTCAGGCCACGCCCTCTTCCTTCACCATTGTGCAAACGCGCCCTGTGGCGAGTTGTAAGTTGGGGAATTAATTTCCTTTCAATACTGAGGGTCCCTGAGGGCCAACTAGACCAACAGGTATCTCCGGTATGCGCCAGGGAGCTGCGTTGCAGACAGGTGCTCAGAGGCCACAACCATTTTGACACCTCTCTGCAACGTAGCTCTGTGGCACTTACTGGAGGAACCTAGTGGGCTAATGTGACCCTAGGGACTCTCAGGATTCAAGGGGACTTAATCTCCCAACTTAAAACAGCCACAGGGCTTGTTTACACAGTGGGAAGGGAGGGGACGGGGCCTGAGCTGAGAAATTCAGCAGTTATAGGGAGGTGGGGTGGCTCTGATAGTGGACAAGGCCTTTGACTGCTCCTCCTTTACGGTGGACAACATTGCTGGATGTGAAGCCTTAGGTTTTACGCTCCGCCTATCGGCGTCTCAGACCTGTACCGGGATTCTCCTCTACAGACCCCCTGGACCCATCGGGTCCTTTTTTGAGGATCTACAGTCGGCTTTATCAGTACCATGCATGCGTTCTGCGCATTGCTTGCTATTAGGTGATTTAAATTTGCACATGGACTGTTTAACTGATGCTGAAGCTGCCAAACTCCGAGACATCACGGCGATGTTAGGGCTAGCCCCTTTTATTCACAGCCCCACTCATGTGAAAGGCCACACACTAGATGTGATTTTTTCCTCCATGCCTATTGAGGTGTCCTCCCCACTCCCGGTCCTTTGGTCTGACCATTTTCTTATAAACTTTGCCTTAGTGCTTGAGTCTAAGCCTAGCCAAAGGGCTCTGAAGGAAGGGTCCCGGCAATCTAGAGCCTTCCACCTAGTGTCAGCAGATATGCTTTCTGATGCTCTCTGCCAATACCCGTGTCAACTGACAGGGGTCCTGGAAGCCGACCTAATCCTGGTCCAGAACTGGATGCAGGCAAGATTCGAGGGGCTGGCCCCACTGAAGTCAGCTAGAACAGCCCCTCATCTTGATTCTGCTCCTTGGTTTTCCTCCACACTACGCATAATGCGCCAAGACTGCAAAAAGTTGGAAAGGCGTTGGCGGAGCAAGTACGATCTTATGGAGAAAACGAAATACCAACACGCTATAAAGTCATACCGTAAACAGATTGCTGCAGCTAAAAAGAACTATCTCGAGCAGAGAATTGACAAAGCCGATAATACGAGCCGGGAACTCTTTAGGATTGTGAAGGAGTTTGTCAATCCTGTCGTAGGCACCCCTGTTCATTCACATACTGAAGAATGGATCAAACAGCTTGCAGACTTTTTTGTGGCTAAAATCTTAAAGATTCAGGACACTTTTCCATCTGTGGATCCTCGAACGGCTGACGCTGTTTCAGGGGGTAAGTCGCACCATATAGCTCCCTTACAGGCTGAATCCGGGCCCTTACTATCTGTCTTTCCCCAGTTGTCTTGTGAAACATCGCTCGAGCTGCTATCCCGCCTGCAATCTGGCTCGCCTCTGGATGCCTGTCCGGCGAAATGCTTGGGCAGGGTGGCCTCAGCTGTGAACAGCTTGCTGAACCCCCTGCTTAATCTATCATTGAGCTCAGGGGTGGTTCCGCGACAATGGAAACACGCACTTATTCTGCCGTTGATTAAGAAGCCTCTGCTCGACCCCCTGCAGTGGGCTAACTACAGACCGATCTCCCTCCTCCCTGCTCTGGCGAAGGTGTTGGAGAAACATGTTCAGCATACTCTGACCACCTTTATTGAGAACAACAAACTGCTGCATGACTCCCAGTCTGGCTTTCGTGCGAACTACAGCACGGAGACAGCTCTGGTAGAGGTTACCGACGCCATCAGGGAGCCGCTCGATCATGGGGGAAAGGCTATGTTAGTCATGTTGGACCTGTCGGCGGCGTTCGACACCGTCCCACACGCAGGTCTCCTTTCAAGACTCAGGGAGATTGGTCTGCGAGGGACGGTGTTGGACTGGTTTCAATCCTTTCTCGCCGACCGCCGTCAGGTGATCTGGGCTCTGCCGTTCTCGGCTGAAATGCCTTCGCTGGAGGTGGGGGTGCCTCAAGGCTCGATCTTGAGCCCCACCATCTTCAACATATATATGGCCCCTCTAGCGGAGGTAGCGGAGGCGTTTGGGGCCCGGGTCATCTCATACGCTGATGACACCCAGCTCCTGTTCACCTGCAGGAAGGGAGAGGGCTTCAACGGCGGCAGAATCAAAGACTGTCTGAGTGCAGTCTTTGCGTGGTTTCAGCGGCACAGCCTGAAATGCAACTCAGACAAGTCTGAGCTGCTCTTTTTCGTCTGGGCCCCTGATCCGGGTTGGAAGACATGGTGGCCCCAGGACATGTTCCCCCCAGAGAAACCATCTTCTCAGGTAAAAAATCTTGGAGTGGTGTTTGACGATGATCTTTCTTTCCGTCCACACATTCTGGGATTATCAGGGAAATGCTTCGGCATCCTTAAGATGCTTAGGAAATTCCTCCCTCTGCTTTCATTGCAGTATCGTAGGAATGTAGTCCAGGCGCTTGTGGGATCCCGCCTGGACTATGCAAATGCGCTTTTTGCAGGCCTACCTAAGTATCTCTTATCCAGACTGCAAATTGTCCAGAATTCGGCGGCCAGAGCCATCTATGGCCTGCCCAGGAGAGCCAGCGCCTCTGCGCTACTAGCTAGGTTGCACTGGCTGCCAATCTCTGGTAGAATCAGATTTAAACTCCTCACTCTGGCGTTTAAAGCCCTTCATGCGATTGGTCCCAACTATCTTAGGAAGCGTATTGCTTTCTATGTGCCACGGAGGTCGCTGCGGTCAGCGGACTTGGCCAAAATGGAGGTGCCTGTGGTCAAACGTGCCCGGATGGGAGGCCGATCCTTCCAACACGTGACAGCTTGTTTGTGGAACGAGCTCCCACTTTCTCTTCGGAAAGCGAACAACCTCCTGGCTTTTAGAAAGGAGTTGAAGACTCTTTTCTTCACTAAGTAATCCACTGCGACTGTAGTGTGTATGCCTTTGGTTTCTTGTCTCTTTGGGCCTCTTTGCTAAAGCGCCGGGACACCCTTTTGGGGTAGCCGTGCGCTCAAAAAGTACGGCTTAACATTATAGCTAGCTGAGCTAACTATAACTTGTGCCCCCGCAATGCACTGCTTATGACCTCACATATTACATCACTCATGACATGGTCAGTGACATCACCGATGATATCTCAAATGACATCACTGATGGGCATGATCCACTGAATCTCTGACACACCCACTCACACCCCAATATAACCTTTCATACACACACTCCAACTTCCAAACTACCATTCTCAAAACCATTGACACACCCATAACAGTACTTAAACACCCACTCACTGATTCATTGGTCTACACACATATCCACTCAGTCACCTATAAAGTCACTTGCACCCAACTCACTCACTAATACAGCCTCTGATATATCCACTCATACAGCCCTAAATCCACTCACACACTGTCAGTCACCCATAGAGCCACTCACACATCTACTCACTCACCTATAGTCAATCAGACAGCCGTGTACTCTCCTATACAGTTATAGACACCCGCTTACTTATTCAAACAGATACTAACACATACTCACTCACCCATACAGCCTCATTCACACATACAGTCACTATTATACTCCAACACTTACCTATACTGCCTTTCACATATCCACATACTCATCCAAATACCACTGACACATCCATTCACTCACAAACACAGCCAAACACAGAATCAGTAATTTCTACTGCTCTTCTTTTATACACTCACTATCCCATACACCCACTGACTCACCCACTCACTCATCCATGCAGTCACACACCCTCTCACCCATCCATACAGGCACTCGAACAGCCATACAGGTACTCAGATAAACAATCAATTACAAATACACCCACTCATGTACCCACTCACCAACCCATACAGCCACTTAGACACAGACAGGCTGAAACAGACATTCAGACAACCTAGTCAGTGACCCATACATTTACGACACCTAAACGCTAACTTATACAGTCAGTCATGCATCTACTGAATCATTGATACAGACACCCATACACCTACTGATTCATCAATACACCTTGGTATATATATTTAACACTCATACACATTTTAAAAACACTCACAGTCACTGGATGATGTCATCAGTGATGTCATTTGAGATGTCACCAGTGATTTCACTGACTATGCCATGAGTGATGTAATATGTAAGGTCATAAGCAGTGCATTGCGGGTGAGCGAGTTATAGTTAGCTCAGCTAACTATAACTGCTGAATTTCTCTGGTTTTGTATGAGTGAAATGTCAGCCTAACTATAGTTTTTTCAAATTACATTTCCTAACTATAACGGCCATGTAACCTTTTTTCAGTAATATATATAAAAACAAGCAGAGATCTCTGGGTGGTTCTCAAGATTGGAGCACTTTACAACACCAATAACACTCACAAACCCATTCAGACACGAACACCCATTCTGTTAAGATTAAGTCCTCAGGCCTACAAATTCGCAGGTGATCAGCAGGATTAAGAGTTGGGCCAGATTTATACATTTGCCCGGAAATTCGACCACATGCGCAAACAAAGAGCCACTACAGCATCGAACTCAGGGACAACAACACCCAGCATAGCAGCAGGGAATGAGTCCACCGCATCTGGGTCAGACACCAGTCTAGTGCCTAGTGAAAATGAATCGGATGACAGTGTCCCAGGTTCAAAACGAGGGGATATGGGGCACTTGACCCTAGCAGAGGAAATAGAATATATCCGCATGCAAAGGAAATCCACTCTACGTCCGAGGACTCAGAAGCAAACTCAAGGCAAAGGAGAAATGCAAGGAGGAGACAGCGGCGCAGGTGCGCCACAACAAAAAGGAAATCGATTTACAAAAGGGGGTGGTGATGAACAGAGTGTCTGAATTGAGCAGACCACTCTTACCCAGTCCAAAGATCAGGGCTTGATCCATCACCGTTATTTATCTCACTGCCCCATCCCAGCTCAGAACCTGGCTATATGCAAATCAGTCTGTCCCTGGCCCAGTGCATCATGGGAACAGGGCAGACTAAACTACCAAGCCAATTCTTTACCAGAAAGGAGACAAGCTACCGGGGACCGGTTTCTGGCATTTCAGCCGTCTTCGGCCCTGCTTGCTTGAATCCTGATGGAGCAGTGAGAAAGGGACTCATGTCTGAGTATACCCTGCCACACCTATAGTGGCCAAAATCGATTTACAAAAGGGGGTGGTGATGAACAGATTGTCTGAATTGAGCAGACCACTCTTACCCAGTCCAAGGATCAGGGCTTGATCCATCACCGTTATTTATCTCACTGCCCCATCCCAGCTCAGAACCTGGCTATATGCAAATCAGTCTGTCCCTGGCCCAGTGCATCATGGGAACAGGGCAGACTAAACTACCAAGCCAATTCTTTACCAGAAAGGAGACAAGCTACCGGGGACCGGTTTCTGGCATTTCAGCCGTCTTCGGCCCGGCTTGCTTGAATCCTGATGGAGCAGTGAGAAAGGGACTCATGTCTGAGTATACCCTGCCACACCTATAGTGGCCAAAATCGATTTACAAAAGGGGCTGGTGATGAACAGAGTGTCTGAATTGAGCAGACCACTCTTACCCAGTCCAAAGATCAGGGCTTGATCCATCACCGTTATTTATCTCACTGCCCCATCCCAGCTCAGAACCTGGCTATATGCAAATCAGTCTGTCCCTGGCCCAGTGCATCATGGGAACAGGGCAGACTAAACTACCAAGCCAATTCTTTACCAGAAAGGAGACAAGCTACCGGGGACCGGTTTCTGGCATTTCAGCCGTCTTCGGCCCGGCTTGCTTGAATCCTGATGGAGCAGTGAGAAAGGGACTCATGTCTGAGTATACCCTGCCACACCTATAGTGGCCAAAATCGATTTACAAAAGGGGGTGGTGATGAACAGAGTGTCTGAATTGAGCAGACCACTCTTACCCAGTCCAAAGATCAGGGCTTGATCCATCACCGTTATTTATCTCACTGCCCCATCCCAGCTCAGAACCTGGCTATATGCAAATCAGTCTGTCCCTGGCCCAGTGCATCATGGGAACAGGGCAGACTAAACTACCAAGCCAATTCTTTACCAGAAAAGAGACAAGCTACCGGGGCCCGGTTTCTGGCATTTCAGCCGTCTTCGGCCCGGCTTGCTTGAATCCTGATGGAGCAGTGAGAAAGGGACTCATGTCTGAGTTTACCCTGCCACACCTATAGTGGCCAAAATCGATTTACAAAAGGGGGTGGTGATGAACAGAGTGTCTGAATTGAGCAGACCACTCTTACCCAGTCCAAAGATCAGGGCTTGATCCATCACCGTTATTTATCTCACTGCCCCATCCCAGCTCAGAACCTGGCTATATGCAAATCAGTCTGTCCCTGGCCCAGTGCATCATGGGAACAGGGCAGACTAAACTACCAAGCCAATTCTTTACCAGAAAGGAGACAAGCTACCGGGGACCGGTTTCTGGCATTTCAGCCGTCTTCGGCCCGGCTTGCTTGAAGCCTGATGGAGCAGTGAGAAAGGGACTCATGTCTGAGTATACCCTGCCACACCTATAGTGGCCAAAATCGATTTACAAAAGGGGGTGGTGATGAACAGAGTGTCTGAATTGAGCAGACCACTCTTACCCAGTCCAAAGATCAGGGCTTGATCCATCACCGTTATTTATCTCACTGCCCCATCCCAGCTCAGAACCTGGCTATATGCAAATCAGTCTGTCCCTGGCCCAGTGCATCATGGGAACAGGGCAGACTAAACTACCAAGCCAATTCTTTACCAGAAAGGAGACAACCTACCGGGGACCGGTTTCTGGCATTTCAGCCGTCTTCGGCCCGGCTTGCTTGAATCCTGATGGAGCAGTGAGAAAGGGACTCATGTCTGAGTATACCCTGCCACACCTATAGTGGCCAAAATCGATTTACAAAAGGGGGTGGTGATGAACAGAGTGTCTGAATTGAGCAGACCACTCTTACCCAGTCCAAAGATCAGGGCTTGATCCATCACCGTTATTTATCTCACTGCCCCATCCCAGCTCAGAACCTGGCTATATGCAAATCAGTCTGTCCCTGGCCCAGTGCATCATGGGAACAGGGCAGACTAAACTACCAAGCCAATTCTTTACCAGAAAGGAGACAAGCTACCGGGGACCGGTTTCTGGCATTTCAGCCGTCTTCGGCCCGGCTTGCTTGAATCCTGATGGAGCAGTGAGAAAGGGACTCATGTCTGAGTATACCCTGCCACACCTATAGTGGCCAGAATCGATTTACAAAAGGGGGTGGTGATGAACAGAGTGTCTGAATTGAGCAGACCACTCTTACCCAGTCCAAAGATCAGGGCTTGATCCATCACCGTTATTTATCTCACTGCCCCATCCCAGCTCAGAACCTGGCTATATGCAAATCAGTCTGTCCCTGGCCCAGTGCATCATGGGAACAGGGCAGACTAAACTACCAAGCCAATTCTTTACCAGAAAGGAGACAAGCTACCGGGGACTGGTTTCTGGCATTTCAGCCGTCTTCGGCCCGGCTTGCTTGAATCCTGATGGAGCAGTGAGAAAGGGACTCATGTCTGAGTATACCCTGCCACACCTATAGTGGCTTTTGTAGTTTGGTTTGCCCTCTTGACTGGGTGAGAGCTTTCTGCTTAATTCAGAGACTCTGTCCCTCACCACCCCTTGTTGTAAATACAACAAAAAGGAAGGCAAAAGAAGAAACGATTTTGGAGAAACAAAAAGTAGGTGATGAGAATACCATCATCAATCTAACCGAAATCGACCTTACAGCAGTAGAAAAACAACTACTATCTCTAGGACTCTCCTATTGCCGTGAGAGCAATTTCAATTACTGCAACACAAGAGTAGACATATTCAAGTTCATCCGCAAAATCAAACTTAAAAAGTATTATACCATCAAAACTAGCTTAGAAACCAAAAAGAACTTGGACCGAGGTAAAAAAGGCGACCTCAGTGGATTACAAGCTAAAGACGTGGGGCTAATGCGTGCCCTACATGAATTGCGTAATGAAGATGAGAACTTGAGCAGTACACAAGAAATAGCAGATCAAGAGGGCCTGTCATTGGGAGATCCCTCTTCAAGTCCATTCAAATCAACATCAACGTTTATTCCGAACATGCCTAGAGATGCTATTGACGTGTATGCAGACAGGGTGTTTGAAGAGTTAAAGACACTGCAATACAAAACGGCAAGATCACACAAACCGCCCTCTCACAAAATGAGGCAGTATACAACTTTAATGAATAAACTGAAAGACAATAAAAACATTATAATCAAGCAGTCCGATAAGGGCGGAAACATTGTGATCTGGGGCAGGAAAGAATATATTGAGGAGGCAAATCGACATTTAAGCGACCAAACATGTTATTTAACACCTTGGCTGCTGTGACTTTTCCCCTCCTGTGCTGAAATTCCTTGAATCCTATTATTCATGACGAGCTCAGCTCAACTGTGCCTCATGACGAGCTGAGCTCGTCATGAGCATCGAAAGGGTTAAAAACTGACATGACAACAGTCAAACATATTCAAGAACTGTATCGCAATGATTTGCATCAATGGAAGCGAGATGGGCTCATCTCCAAAGATGAATTGAAATTCGTCCATAAAGAGTTTCCTGTGCTCCCCAACATGTATTTTATCCCTAAGGTACATAAACAACAAGTCCCTGTACCAGGTAGACCCATCGTGTCTGCAATCAATAGTATCTTCGAAAACACGTCCAAATATATTGATTACTACCTACAAGAGTTTGTGACTGCATTACCAGCATATATCAAAGACACAACAGAGTTCTTGTTTCATATTAACCAGTGTTTATGGTCGGATGACCTTTTATTCATAACTATGGACATATCAACACTGTATACCAGCATAGCCCACATAGACGGCATAAGAGCCATGCAATTTCTTCTTGAAAAACGCCCAGTTGAAATGTACTGGCACGACCAAATGCTAATCAAGATGGTTGAGAAATGTTTAAACAACAATGTATTTCTATTTAACAACACGGTATACAAACAACTTAGGGGCGTGGCAATGGTGGCATGTTTCTCCCCCAGCTACGCGGGGCTCCACGTAGGCTGGTGGGAAGAACATGTACTCAAGGGGCAACATGTGGGCTATTGGTTGAACAATGTCACAAAATACTGGCGGTACATTGATGACGTCTTTATTATTTGGCAGGGGACTGTGGCACAGGCCAATTAATTTGTAAAAGTTATCCACATGAACAAATTGAATTTAACAATTCACAGCCAACATTAGCCCTAAAGAAGCCAACTTTCTAGATGTGCATGTAGAAATACAAGAGAACAAGATAGTTACCAGCCTGTTTCGAAAAACAACTTCAGGAAACACAATTTTACATGCAGGAAGTTTCCACCCTCACCATACCATCAAAAGTATCCCTTATGGGGAATTTCCCAGGATACATAGAACCTGCAGTTCACCAGAACTTAGCGATCTACATCAACGTGAAGCCAAAATTCGACTCATGGCGAGGGGTTATAATCCTAGTAGCTTAGATGAGGCAATAAGGAAAGCAAATACCTTAAACCGCCTCGAGCTTATAGATCCCAATAGATCCAACATAGAAACACCTGGTAGAAAGCAGGAGAGTGGGGCAATAAGGCTGATAACAGGCTACAGTCGACAATCACGCCAAATCACCAAGATAGTGAAACAGCAAAGGCCAATAGAATTGACTGATCATGGGGGGGCGGAGCTTTCTGGCGTCCATGCAAGACGTGTGAGAGCTGAGCTCCTCGCCTGAGCCCCTTTAATATTCGTCAAAGATATCCTTTTTGGCGCCTCACTGGCCCTAGCAGGGGCAGATTTTGCTTCTACGATCCCCAGAGCTAACGGGGGCACCTTCCCGGATCGAAATCGGTGGTGGCATCGATCAACGGGCCGGCGGAGTTTGGCGTGGCGGACCAGGCCGCAATCCGCTGACTTTCTTTGGAAGCTGCCCGCCCTACGTAACGCTACGTGCGGCGTGAAGTCCCTGTGTGGTCCCGGACTTCCGGACTGCCTTCTATCCTGTGGTTGTCCTAGACTGCTTCGCACCGGTGCTTTAATCATTGGACTCTGTCACGCTACGCCTACGAGTGTGTCTACTGTGTCTCATCGGCGGAGGCCTGGGGCGCTCCGGAGAGGCCCGGGACCCGGCGGCGGGAAACTGCATCCTACGAACACCGGTTGGCGGGCGACATCTCCACTCTAGCCTGCTTGAGGACTGGTAGGGCACTGGAGCCGGGACGTATTTCTGGAGTGTGCTGGCGCTTCTCGGCAACCTGCGGTGGGGCCTGTATCGTGGCGAGTGTCTGGGGGTTGAGATCGTCCCCCTGGTCTCGTCTGTACCACGCGGCCCGCGGCCGCCATTTTAGCCTCCATTCTTTGCTACGCACCGGACTGCCTGACGGAGTTCGCTTTCCCGGCGCCCTCCCTGCATTGAGCCGCCTCTAGCTCTTTGCCTGAGCAACACACCGGGAGCACCGCCATGGGAAAGGGCGACAGAAACCAGCCGAAGCTAACGTTCGAACAACGGAAGCCAAGGGGCGCTGAGGGGGCTCCTCCGGAGACCTCGTCGCAGGCGGCTGATAGCTCGCTCTGCGCGGACATTCGCGAAATGCTCTGTACCATGGAGAAAGGTCTGCAGGAGAGTATGTCCGCGATTGGCACAAAAATTGACGCCTTATCCTTCAGAATGGACCGGATGTCTGAGAGGGTGGACAAACATGCGGAGAGGTTGGATATGGCGGAGCGTAGGCTGACGGAGGCGGAGGAGGCTCAGACGGAGTGGGGTAAGGACCGTAAGCAGTTCGGTCGTCTCCTCCAAGTCATACAGGACAAAACGGAGGACTTGGAAGCACGTTCAAGGTGCTCCAACGTCCGCATCACAGGGGTGGCGGAATCCACCAACACTGGCAAGATGGAACTGTTCGTTGAGAAGTTGCTTCACACGCTGCTGGGGGAGGACGTCTTCTCCCCCATGTTCATCGTCGAGCCCATCGCACCCTGGGTCCCAAGCCGCAACCTGGCCTCCCACCGCGGCCGATCTTTGCAAAACTTTTGAATTACAGGGACCGCGATTTGGCTCTACGGCTGGCGAGGGAGAAGGGGGAGCTACAGTTTGAAGGCATGAACATTTCCCTCTATCCTGACTTTACGGCGAGGGTACAGGAGGAACGGAAGCGCTTTGCCCCCCTATAAGAAGCAGATGAGAGATATGGGGCTGGACTATGCCATGTTGTACCCGGCGAGACTCCGGATCAACAAACAGGGACACTCGCACTTTTTCACCGACCCAGCGGACCTGAAAAAGTCACTTAAGGAATGGGCCAAGGAACAACGCAACAGCCCGAGGGGTCAGCGTACAGACGAGGAGGAGGCTGCGTCCTTGGATGGTCAGGGGTGATCTGTCCTTCGCCCCAGAGCCAGGTTTGGCTAAAACATTGTGAGTGTTTGTGTTGCACTACTGAGCCCGATGTGCCTTTTCTTTGCCTTAACTTTTTGGACTACGCCTGATGTGCCCGGAGTAGTGCCACGGAGCTGGGTTCTGACATTCCCTGCGATACTTCTGTTTTTGGGGGGGTGCTACCTGTAGAACATTGGGACTGGTTATCCACCACTCTGCTTGCTTTCCTGCTGGAGCCTGGGTGGGGTGTTGAGAGCAATGGGGGTGGGGCGGGGAGCAACGGCCGTATCTGGTCCTTATCAGGGCGTATTATTGTCTGGCTGGAACCTCTGCCCCTGCGCTTTCGGCTTCCTGGCCCTCTAGGGGGTCTTGGGTTTGTAGTGGGCTGTGTCGGGTGGGTTCGGGGTGGGTAGTTCCATGCTCTGTCTGACCGGGTTGGGGTTGGTCGGCTGTGGGTGGGTGATTGTTTGCTATGTTCTTGTGCTGTTACTGATAAGTTGTGTGGGGTTCGGGGTCTGTTGGGAGGGGGGTCTGTTTTTGCCGACTACTGCAATGTGTCTGATGCTTCGTCTGCTCTGCCCTACTTTTTTCTCTAAACTGCTATGTCAACCACTGAGACACTAGGACCAGAGAGCGCCCTGGGCTCTCTGCGACTGCTGTCATGGAACGTGAGAGGGCTTAATGATTTCCGTAAACTAAGGAAGGTCTTAGCATACTTGCAGCGCCACCGGATTGACCTCGCTTTGCTGCAGGAGACGCATCTGCCGCTTTCCAGTCCTATGTTGCAGATGAGGGGTCTTGGTACCGCTTGTGTCGCTGCAGGGTTCACCACGCATGCTAGGGGGGTGATCACCTGGGCTAATCCCAAATCCCAATTGTCGCTGAAACGTTTGGCGGTAGACCCAGAAGGGCGGTATGTGGTTGCACGTTGTGTTGGAAAGGGTCATGATCTCTTGTTAGTGAATGTGTATGGCCCCAACTATGATTCCCCGGATTTCTATTCTTCGCTAGCTGACAGCTGCAGGCAGTTTGTGGGCTCTAGAATGCTGTGGGGGGGGGGACTTTAACTTGGTGTTGAACACTGCTTTGGATAGATCTGCGGGCCCCCCCAGATCCCCGGCTGCTTCGGCGCTGCTGCTATTGTCGGAATGTGTGAAACTTGACTTGCTTGATGTGTGGCGTCATAGACATTCGGGGCGGGGTGGGTTCACCCATTACTCGGCATACCACAACATCCATACACGTATAGATTACTGGTTTGTTTCCCGCTCCCTGCTTGATGCGGTGAAGGGGTGTACGGTGTTGCCGCGCACACTGTCGGACCACTCGCCATTGCTTTTACTGCTGCTTGCTCCTCCTAGGAGGATTCCCCCGTTCACCTGGAGGTTCCCCCCGTATTCCCTCCTAGATGAGGTTTTCAGAGGGGAACTGGCCGAGGACATAGAGACCTATTTCGCAACCAATGTGGGTTCGGTGGACAGCGTTCAGGTGCTTTGGGATGCGTTTAAAGTGTACATCAGAGGGATGACTATGGCGAAACACTCTGGGGTGCTCAAGGCTATTAGGCGCCGGCTGCAACTGCTTGAAACACAACTCACTGAACTGGATCGGCAGGCGGTGGACTCGGGTGATGCCTCTGACGCAGACACTCTCAAGTCTTTGCTAGAGGAATTCCATGAGGAGGCGGATAGGGAAATTAAACATTTGGGCAAATATGCCACAGCGCGGGTGTATGAGGAACGGGAGCGGCCTGGCGCTCTTCTGGCTAAACTGATGCGCAACAACAGGCCCCCATTGGTTATTGAGGAATTAGTGACTCCTACTGGGGAAGTGGTGGCTGAGGAGCAGGATATCCTAGCGGAATTTCACTCCTACTATACGGCACTCTACTCTTCGAGGGATGCCCGCCTCGAGGAGGAAATCGACGACTATTTAAGTTACATCCAAATGCCCTTCTTAGCAGACTGGCAGCGAGAGTTCCTTATGGCCCCAATCCAAAAGGAGGAGATAACGGAGGCACTGGGGGGCATGAAGTCTGGTAGTGCTCCTGGAGCGGATGGTCTCACGGTGGCGTTTTACAAGGCCTTTCAGGACAAACTTGTCCCATATCTGATGCTCTTGTTTGATGACATTTGTCAGCAGGGCAGCATGTCGAAATCCATGAGAGAGGCGCTGCTTATCACCATCCCGAAGCCAGGTAAACCCCCTAATCAATGCGGCTCTTACCGACCGCTGTCGCTGATCAATGTGGACGCAAAACTGTATGCCAAGGTACTTGCGACCCGTTTGGCGTTGCTGGTCCCGGACCTTGTGGCCCCGGAGCAGGCTGGGTTTGTCCCCTCGCGCAATCTCACTTATAACATCCGCACGGTACTGGGCACGATACAACATGTCAAGCATGAAAATAAAGCTGTAGCCATCTTCTTAGACATGGAGAAGGCCTTTGACTCTGTTGAGTGGTCGTTCATGCTGAGGGTCCTCCGTAAGTTTGGACTCGGTGAGCCGTTTCTACAAATGTTGGGAGCCCTATATTATAAGCCCACTGCGAGGCTTAAGATAGGGAACTTGGTCACTGCTCCTATCGAGATTGGAAGGGGCACGCGTCAGGGCTGTCCCCTTTCTCCACTGTTGTACGCCATGGTGGCGGAGCCCCTCGCTTGCGCTATACGAGAGTACCACCGGTTCGAAGGGATAAACTTTCCGACGTACCAAATTGGCATCTCAACATACGCGGATGACACTCTGCTCTATGTCCGGGACCCGGAGACAAACCTCTCTGCGGTGCTGCGGGAAGTGGTGAGATTCGGGGCCCTATCAGGCCTTCGGGTCAACTGGAACAAATCAGTGGCGTTGCCCTTGACGCCGGTGACACTCCCTTTTGACTCGGAGTACCCATTGCAGTGGACCACAGACTCCATCCGCTACCTGGGGATACGCATACATACTGACCCGGAGGTCCTGATTCGTGAGAACTATGGGGTCGCCTACTCCAAACTGGTGGATGATGTCGAAGTGTGGTCCAGACTCCCGCTTTCTCTCATGGGCAGGATAGCGCTCATGAAGATGGTAGTGCTCCCCAGATTTCTTTTCCTCTTTACGAATATACCGGTGGTCCTTTCCAAAGCCTTTTTCCGGCAACTTACTCAGACGCTCATTCGCCTTGCGTGGGGGGGAAGCAGCCGCGGGTGCAGTGGCAAACGCTCACCCTTCCGTATGAGCAGGGGGCCTTGGGGCTCCAGACCTGGAACGGTACTATAGGATTGCTCAGGGTGCGCATCTTCATTCATGGATCCATGGGGATCCTGATATCCCTCATGTGAAACTGGAACGGCTATTTGCAGACCCCATCCCACTCCCGGCAACGGTATGCTATCCGCCTGATCGGAGGGTCGGCAATCTGGACTCTATAGCGGCCACGAACCACGCTTGGCATGCACTGGTTGGCTCCCGAGAGAGTGTGCTGCTGTACTCACCTTTGCTCCGCGTGGAGTGGGCAGCCTGGTTGGCCCCGCTGACGGAGAAAGGCGTCCTGAAGGCGCTACAGGACTTGGGTATTGTTACCGTGGGAGATCTCTTCTCAAATGGTACCCTGAAGACATTGCAGCAGGTCCTTCGAGCCTGCCCTGGGGCAACGCTGTTACATAGCTTTCAATATCATAGGGTTCGTAGAGCGGCTCTTGCATTGTTGGGCCCGGACCTGGCTGAACCGCAGGAAGTGCCGGAGCTCACGTATATAATCAAGACCCCCTCTTCTCGCAAACTGATCACGGCTCTCAGGACACTGGGTGATAGACACCGGCAGTGCCCCCCCTCCAAGGCCCGGTTGGCCTGGCAAGCTGACCTACAATCTCCTATCTCGGACGATATGTGGCGTTACTGCGCTACCAACACTAGAAAAATCTCGCTCAACAGTCGCCACCGTCTGATACACTTTAAATTCCTACAGCGTGTCTACTACACGCCCGAAAGGCTGCATAGGTATGGGCTGAGGGAATCGGCGGAGTGTGAGCGCTGCCACTTTCACACGGCAGACTTTCTCCACATGGCCTGGACTTGTCCTGCTATTCATAAGTACTGGGTAGAGGTCTTTGCGGACCTCAGCACTATTCTTGGTGAGGAGATTTTGCCCAGCCCAGCGCTCGCATTGCTCGGTTTTTCCAAACCGCTCCCGGTGGCAATGCGGCGGCTTGCGGACATGGCGTTATTGACAGCAAAGCGTCTGGTTGCTCTGTGTTGGATGCGGGGGCCGGTTCCCACTAAGAAGCGTTGGGGGACAGATTTACTCTACTGTTGCACGCAATCAGAGGTGTATAGTGAACTACTACCTCCGAAGAGTCGCCCCAAAAACTTCTGGGGGCTGTTTAGGGCGTTCCAGAGTGCGCAGGAGGATGGTGAGTCGGATCCTGAGGGGGAGGAGCAGGATGTGCTACAGGAGGATGGGGTTGCGGCAGCGGTGGATGAGGAGTGTGGTAGTTGAAGGCCTCAGTGCTGCGAGTGAGAAGTGGGTTGTCCCTGGTCTTCATGGTGTGTTGTGTGGGAGGGTTGCTTGGGGCGGCTGTCCTAGTTGTAGATAGGCGTTACCCCACTCCTGAGCTTTGTTTCGCCCTCGTGAACATGTGGTAGACATCCATGGCCCTATTGGAGGGTTTATGGTAGTGGTGAATGGTGGGAGCGGGCGGGTGGACACGGGTTTAAGTAGTCTGGCTAGTCTTTGGGGTGGGTGGGCTTGTGTTTGTCTGGGGGTTTTGGTCCCTTTTTACACCTTTTCTTGGTTCCCTTCTGGAGATACCCCATCCCTGGGTCTTCATGCAGTTCTTACTGTGTGTCCACACTGCTCGTACCATCCTGACAAACTAAACTGCACTTAGAACTGACATTGCTGGCGCTGCTGGGTGGCCTTTCCCTTGAGGTATCGCGACCAATCATCGGCTGCTTCCATGGACTGCTGCTATTGCGCACTTCTTCTGCACCTGCAGTTCTGCCGCCAGGCCTCCGGGCTGTTGGTATTATGGCTGTGTGTTTTACCTTTACCAAGGGATTTGGGAGTGACCTTTTGTTGCCGCCGGCCTCCGGGTTGTAGGCGATGTCGGCTGTGTGTAACTTGAAGGTGTAATAAAGTACAAATTTAATTTAAAAAAAAGAATTGACTGATCATGTGCTCAAAGAAGTCTTACCAGATGCCCCCAGGGTCACCTTCAGACGGGCTTACGCTATGCGTAATGATTTGGTCAAAAACAGCCCAGAGACTGCATCTAAAACCGACTGGCTATCACCACGGAAAGGATTTTTCCATTGTAGTTCCTGTCGGGCTTGCAAATTCGGGGTAAACACTTCCACCTATGTTACCCCATTTGATGCAACCCCGATTGCCATCAAAAGACATTTCACTTGCCGCACAGAACTGGCGGTATACGTACTACGGTGTAGCTGAAACCTTGTGTATGTGGGCAGCACCAAGTTGGCAGTCCATGTACGCATCTTGTAACATTTACGTGCAATGGTCAATGCTGACCAGAGCTACCCTGTAGCACGGCATTTCCAAACTACGCACGGCAAAGATGTATCACATCTTAAATATTTCGTGATTGATGCAGTAGTTCCCAATAAGAAAAGAGGTGATAATGAAAAGACTCTGAGACAACTAGAGTCCGGGTATATTGTCCAACTAAACAGTAAGACCCCAGGAGGCCTTAACATGGGGGAAGATCTACGCAACTTCTTATGAATAGTCCCAACTCAGTATAGTATGATAATCTCGTGGCATCATTCTAAGACCCGGATAGACTGTGGGCTCTCAGCAACTAGCGTATAATTCTAATATGTATTCAACTTTGTATTCCTGACTTCCCTTTTGGCATATATGATATAATTTTTTTACTTTGATAAAAGGATTCAGAACACTTTAGCACACGTATTTTAACTTTTATGCACCTTAACACCAGTTTTAGCACTGTCATTAATATTTTAGGATCAGTATTCCTGTATCGCCCCATGTGAGACATATAACCATGCCCAGATCACCCATTAGGAACACCGTAATGGTGAGGGTGTAGATCATATGCTGTACACATGATAGAACCATTAGGCAGAGGGGTGTCCTATAATGCTGTTTATAGATTTAATGTACCTAAGGGTCGGTTTTAAACATTATGTATCTGTACAGTCAATGTATTTTAAGGATGCACTTTGCATCTTTATACATTTGGGTATGTTTCTTAATGGTATCCAATTGTTTTGGCTTATATAATCGATTGTCATACAATGATTGTGATATTGCTACTCTAGCTATGAATTTGCGATTTGCACGCAAGCATTGTGTCTAATATGTAAAGTGTCAGCCATTTCCTATCGAACACATCGTGTTTAGCTTATTTGAGGCTTGGTCCAAACACTCTTTCCAATTCAATGTATTTGTACAGACAATAGAGTGAAAGGATATATGGCGCAATATTCACGCATTCGTGCATGTCTTGGGAACGCGATTTTTCCAGCTCAGCATATGCCATCGATTGCTGTTCACAGTTGACATATTAGCATTTTTTTTTTTTTTTTAAACATTTATTCAAAAAAGAAGGAGATACATGCGCAGGCCCACAACCATCATGGCCGGCCGCAAAGACAGTCAATGAAACAGGAGAAACTGGAGCGAATCAGTAAACAGGATATATCAAAGTACATCAGATGTGGCTGTGGGGCTCGCAAACAGGATATGAGGTTTTCATTTTTAAATTTTAGAAAAGAAGTAGGGGCTGCAACAACAAGGACATCACACCTTAAAGGATCGAAGCACAAAGGAGACGATTGGGACTTACCCCAATTACAGTCGGGATAGACTATGACTAAAGCAACTATGCAATCTGGGCATACACGGCGACGATACTGGACAATAAACCACATTACAATAATCCACATTTCTAAAAATCCCCCCAGAGAGCCTACCCCCCAAGAACAGAAAAACAGAGGCTTATCGAAAAGCCGAAAAAAGGAAGAAATGTGCAAGACCAAGAGACAGCCAACCCTACTAAAGAGGAAAGAACCCTCCCAAAGACGGAAAAGAGCGATAGGGACCATAGAACAAAACAAACTAAAATAACAAACCCGCCACCCTGCACCCCTGTAATGGCTACGGCCTAACCCACTAACAGCGTGCCTGTCGCCCCGGAACTGCCCCACAGAAGGGAAAATATAAGAAGAAGTGGAGGAGGAGAGAAACAAACAAGCCCCCGGACACCTGGTACCCCCCGCCGGCAGTGACCCCCCCATAGCACAATCATCATCAAGTAAAATCAAACAGTCAGCAATATCACAGGGAGGACAGTCACCAGGAACCCCCCCCCCCCCATCCTACCCCCAGCCCGGTGAGGAATTCGGTGCAGTCTCGGCAAAAGTATACGGAGCAACCCCAGGGAAATAGAAGTCAACCCTGCAAGCCTCACGAGGAGATATATCGCCAAAGTCATATCAGTTGCAAACAAAGGGAGCTTCTCAGGTGGTCCAAAGCAGTGACGAGAATCAAGTAAACCTCAAAGTCAAAGTCAGCCCTGACCAGTGCGAATCCGGTCCGGAGCACATCCCGACCAAGCCACATCCGACCAAAGGCAGCCAAAGCGTCCATGGCAGACCAGGGCATTGAAGATGGAGCAAAGTCCAGTCACAAAATGACGGCATCCGTTATGCAGACGGGCCGGAACAAAGGAAAATGGCGATCCCCTTCGACGGGACCCTGAGACTCGGCAATGAAGAACAGGACATCCAGCGACGATACACCTTCGGATAGGAGACGTAGAGGGAAGACAATGTACTGTAGCAGATGAGGGAAAAGTGAGGCCGACTCTCAAAGAAGCAAAGTCGGGCTGCCGCTCGGGACCCTCAAGATGGCGGGTCAAATCGCTCGGCTGGACCGCAAATATTTGTGCAGGCGCTGCAGCGTCCGCGGCCGGTCGCGAGCAGACATCATCCAGTTTTGCCGCCAGGGAGACACCTGCGACGGTAAGTTGCAAGCGGAGCGCCCCAATCGCCACCATTACGGATCTCAATGAATGTGCGCCATCTACCCCCTCCATCCCGGGGTCCAGAGGACGGAGGGGGACACAATCTCCAGCCCACATCGCCGGGCTCCGGGCACACATTCGGCGATCGCAACAACACGGGCGCCCCGAACTGGCATACTCAGCACAGGCACCGGCCGTGGATGCAGCCCGCCAGCCCCCGGACCAGGAAACGAGGGTCAGGCACACAGCCCACAGTCACGGTGCAGGAGGATCGCAGCACGTCACAGTGTCTCTATTCCGGCACCATCCATCAACGAGGACAAGGGACTCAAAGGCGGAAAGAATTATTCAAACCTGGAAGACCGGCCACAATCGCGGTCCCACAGCCGATGTTGATCAGGACCCTCTCGGGTGTTCCAAAA
Organism: Lissotriton vulgaris; assembly: GCF_964263255.1. Lineage (NCBI taxonomy): Eukaryota > Metazoa > Chordata > Amphibia > Caudata > Salamandridae > Lissotriton > Lissotriton vulgaris. Next base: position 270,552,727 of record NC_141698.1, on the reverse strand, counting down.
ATCGAGGTCCCGGCGGCAGCCCGGGAGTAGGCCCACAAATGGGACACGACATAACTTCGTCGCTGAAGTAGGTAGGAAATCCGGGAAAGCACCGTTGGCATCAAGCAACCTTCATACATCCAGGCTCAGAGTGTGGGTAGAGGATAGACAACAGGATAGACGGGCCGCCAGCGGAGGTCGGCGGAGCCGGGAGCTTATGCGGCCATCTTGGTTCGCGGCGTAGCTCCTCCTCATATTAGCATTTTTTGATTTGCAATCTGCACACAAGCACTTTAAAAAGTATATATCAATGTTTACAAGTGAGGTGGGGAAAGGCTGAAAGTACAACGTTGCAGCGCGAAGAACGCAGAGGGCTTAGGAAACACCCCATTTCCCTAGACTGGAATGCTTTGCTGGGGTCCTTTGAGTCCGGGAACGATTCAGAATCAGAACACACTGTGGACTTGGGCTCCAACTCATAGACTGACACTTATGCGGCGCTCACCAATAGGTGGGACCCTTCGCACGAACCTACAGGTGCACAGACACGAACGGCACTAACATGACATTGTTTAACCCCACATACCCCTAACACGCATACAGCAGGGATTCTACAACACACGCTGTATATGCATGTAAGAATGTCCGTCACCGCGGGCTGCTATAAATGTGAATAGGAAGTGCCTGAAGGGGGGAGGGCGAGGGTGGGGGGAGTTTAGTTTGGGTGTTGTAGTACCATAATGGAAAATGGAAAAATGTGTATATCCTGTCAGTGCGAACATATGATGCAAATATGTGACTCATGTACCGAAATGCTCTGCACTGCTTACTATAACTGCATTTATCCTGCTAATAAAGAAATTTTCAAAAAAAAAAAAAAAATCAATGTTTACAATAATCAGCCATAACTTTAACATGATTGTTTGTTTACTATTTGTTTACTGTTTATGCCGTGACTCTGCACTATATGCACTTTAAAATGGCGCCTGCCTTAGCAAGTTCTATCTTACAGCTTTGTTGTTCAGTCCAATTTCTGTGGCTATGCTTGATCACTGGTTGGCGCGAAATACACAGGTGATCCTTCTTTTAAATTACAATGCTGTTTTACCGTTAGGTATCAGAGAGCAAGGGCATGGACGTGCCCGAAACGCGTCTGACGACATGCACCATTTTATGCACTAAATAAAGCATTCACGAAGAACAAATCTGACTCTGGCCTATTTTTTATTTTTGCTGTCTGCGAACCTGTCTGTGCTGGAGGCACTTTGGAGACAAGTTGGATGATATATATATATATATATATTCACTGAAAAAACCATAGGTTATAGACCATATATAGTTAGGAATTTGCATTTACAAAACCTTGAAAATTCACTGAAAAAACCATAGGTTAGAGACCATATATAGTTAGCAGGACATTTTATTGACATAAAACCAATGAAATTCCATATATAGTTAGTTGCACTAACTATATATCGCGCACCCGCAATCCACTGCTGATGATGTCACATATTACATCATTCATGACATGGTCAGTGACATCACTGATGACATCACTGATGACATCTCAAATGACATCACTGATGACATCACTGATGACATCTCAAATGACATCAGTGATGACATCATGACACACCAATACCAGTTACTACATACGCACTCACTGATTCCTACGTCTACACACACATTCACTCATTCACCCATACAATCACTCATACATACAGTCACTCATTATTACAACACTATCATATGCACTCATACACCTATGCAGACACTCACACACTGCCACTCATCCATGGAGTTACTCACACACCTAGTCAGTCCTGTAAAGAATCAATCACACTTCCATTTCCTCATCTATACAGTTAAACACAGAACACCATACTTCAGTGACATCACTGATGACATCACTGATGACATCTCAAATGACATCACTGATGACATCTCAAATGACATCACTGATGACATCATGACACACCAATACCAGTTACTACATACACACTCACTGATTCCTACGTCTACACACACACACATTCACTCATTCACCCATACAATCACTCATACATACAGTCACTCATTATTACAACACTATCATATGCACTCATACACCTAGTCAGTCCTGTGAAGAATCAATCACACTTCGATTTCCTCATCTATACAGTTAAACACAGAACACCATACTTTTCACACATATACTAACACATACTTACTCTCTTATACAATCACTGATACAAGTACACATTGATATGCACAGAGTCACACACCTCCCAGCCAGCCACACACACACTCAGTCTTCCATACATCCACTCATTCTTCAATATGTAAAACATATTTAAACTTTACAAAAACACACAGACACTAGATGATGTCATCAGTGATGTAATTTGAGATGTCATCAGTGATGTCATCAGTGATGTCATTTGAGATGTCATCAGTGATGTCATCAGTGATGTCACTGACCATGTCATGAATGATGTAATATGTGACATCATCAGCAGTGGATTGCGGGTGCGCGATATATAGTTAGTGCAACTAACTATATATGGAATTTCATTGGTTTTATGTCAATAAAATGTCCTGCTAACTATATATGGTCTCTAACCTATGGTTTTTTCAGTGAATTTTCAAGGTTTTGTAAATGCAAATTCCTAACTATATATGGTCTATAACCTATGGTTTTTTCAGTGAATTTCATTGGTTTTTTAAAAGCTAATATCTATAGCTGTAAAATATATTCTTTATTACGTGACGTATCACGTAGCCACGTGAGACGCCTCATGACGCGTCGCATAACCGTGACGTATCGGTTCTGCAGCGCAAACAAAACCCGTAACGTAAGCGTGCCGGAGCACGCTTACAGATATATATATTTTTTGTAACCTTAATTAGACAAAATCCACACGTGCACATATCTTGAGGCCTTGCAAAGGCACATCAAACAAACAGTCCCTACAATTTTGCCAAGTTTGCTGGAAATCTATTCCCTTAATTTTTTTTTTACTGTTTCTCTTGGTTTTCCCCTTGTTACGCTTACCGGGACGCTACCCGGTACGCGAACCGGACGCTCCAAAAACACAAGATGGCGGACTCCCGTTACGCTGCCGGTTAGCTGCCCGGTTCGCGTACCGGGAAGCGCCTCTACCGCGAAAAATCGCGGGGGACTTTAATATCCCCCTCATCAATCCTAGGGGGTCAGGAGGGGTTTACCTTGCCCCCTTTCCTTCATTTCCCCCTTCTTTTTTCACCACATCTTGTCTCTCGAACCTACCGAGAGACAAGATGGCGGCTGCTCCGGACTGTTTACAATGTTGACAGCTACGCTGCCGGTTAGCTGCCCGGTTAGCTGCCCGGTGAGCTGCCCGGTTCGCGTACCGGGACGCGCCTCTACGGCGTAAAATCGCAAAATTTTTTGCCCCGCGGGGCACTTTAATATCCCCCTCATCAATCCTAGGGGGTCAGGAGTGGTCTACCTTGCCCCCTTTCCTTCATTTCCCCCTTCGTTTTTCACCACATCTTGTCTCTCGATCGTACCGAGAGACAAGATGGCGGCCGCTCCGGTTTGTTTAGAATGTTGACAGACACCGGAGAGCCAATCAGATTCGCTTCGCGAAGTTCCGTTACGCGTCAGGTACGCGAACCGGGGCGCTAACCGGAGCGCTGTCACAGATATATATATTTTTTTAAACGTTAATTTCTCAAAATCCACTGGAGCACATATATTGAGACATAGCAAAGGCACGTCGGGCAAACCATATCTACAATTTTGCCAAGTTTCATGTAAATCTATTCAGCCGTTCGAGCTAAAAGTGAGTCCAACCGCCCTATGGAAAAATGAATGGGAAAAACGCGTTTTGGGACCCCCCTTTGTTCTCGGCCCCCCTTGACGAAACCCCACCAAATTTTCAGGGGCTGCTCAGAAAAAAATGTGCCATTTTCCTGAAAATTTCAGCCAATTCCGTCCACAAACGCCAAAGTTATTAGACATAGAATTTTCAGAAATCCCATGGAGAAAAAATCCTAACTATATATACCCACTGGCTATCGCCAGTAGGTAATATACATATATAAACATATGTAATCTGCATATCTATATAAATATAAATGCATGCATACATATACATATATGCATACATATGCATGTTATTTACATGAAAGTTTTAAAAACACTAATAAAAGCAAAGCTAAAAAGCCACCTCATTACAAACAGAATGGCTTTAACTTAAACGAGGGCGAGATCTATTGCATTTTCAATGCTTGTTTACTTTGGTTCTATCAAGAAGGCATTCAGATGTGTCACACATTTGCCATAAATTCTGAATGTTAGCACTCTAGTTGCTCATTAGATCACTGTAGTAAAGCTAGTGCTCACCAGGGAAGTCTGCTGCTAATCATGGTTTGCAGCCATTTTCCCGCATTTTTTATCCCGCAGACTTTCAGTCCGCATACCATTATCCCGCAAGGTCATTGAGCTCGCATACCATTATCCCGCATTTTTTCAAAACGCATGTGCATTTATCGCGCATGCCTTTACAAAGAATTACGTTTTAAAGGCATGTATGGTAAATGCATTTGCGTTGTGAAAACCACGATGACGAGAGAGGTAAGTGGGTTTGTGTTAATTTTTTCGTGGGTTAGTGATTGTGTAGTGTAGTGTAGTGTTGTGTAGTGTAGTGTTGTGTTAGTGTAGTGTAGAGTTGTGGTGGTTGTTTAGTGTAGGGTCATGCTGGGGGTAGTGTTTTAGGGTTTAGGGTTGTGTTGTAGTGTTTGCGTAGTGTAGGGTCATGCTGGGGGTAGTGTTTTAGGGTTCAGGGTAGTGTTGTAGTGTTTGCGTAGTGTAGGGTCATGCTGGGGGTAGTGTTTTAGGGTTTAGGGTTGTGTTGTAGTGTTTGCGTAGTGTAGGGTCATGCTGGGGCTAGTGTTTTAGGGTTTAGGGTAGTGTTGTAGTGTTTGCGTAGTGTAGGGTCATGCTGGGCGTAGTGTTTTAGGGTTTAGGATAGTGTTGTAGTGTTTGCGTAGTGTAGGGTCATGCTGGGGGTAGTGTTTTAGGGTTTTGGGTAGTGTTGTAGTGTTTGCGTAGTGTAGGGTCATGCTGGGGTGTAGTATTTTAGGGTTTAGGGTAGTGTTGTAGTGTTTGCGTAGTGTAGGGTCATGCTGGGGGTAGTGTTTTAGGGTTTTGGGTAGTGTTGTAGTGTTTGCGTAGTGTAGGGTCATGCTGGGGGTAGTGTTTTAGGGTTTTGGGTAGTGTTGTAGTGTTTGCGTAGTGTAGGGTCATGCTGGGGTGTAGTGTTTTAGGGTTTTGGGTAGTGTTGTAGTGTTTGCGTAGTGTAGGGTCATGCTGGGGTGTAGTGTTTTAGGGTTTTGAGTAGTGTTGTAGTGTTTGCATAGTGTAGGGTCATGCTGGGGGTAGTGTTTTAGGGTTTTGGGTAGTGTTGTAGTGTTGGCGTAGTGTAGGGTCATGCTGGGGGTAGTGTTTTAGGGTTTTGGGTAGTGTTGTAGTGTTTGCGTAGTGTAGGGTCATGCTGGGGGGTAGTGTTTTAGGGTTTTGGGTAGTGTTGTAGTGTTTGCGTAGTGTAGGGTCATGCTGGGGGGAGTGTTTTAGGGTTTTGGGTAGTGTTGTAGTGTTTGCGTAGTGTAGGGTCATGCTGAGGGTAGTGTTTTAGGGTTTAGGGTAGTGTTGTAGTGTTTGTGTAGTGTAGGGTCATGCTGGGGGTAGTGTTTTAGGGTTTAGGGTAGTGTTGTAGTGTTTGCGTAGTGTAGGGTCATGCTGGGGGTAGTGTTTTAGGGTTTAGGGTAGTGTTGTAGTGTTTGCGTAGTGTAGGGTCATGCTGGGGTGTAGTGTTTTAGGGTTTTGGGTAGTGTTGTAGTGTTTGCGTAGTGTAGGGTCATGCTGGGGGTAGTGTTTTAGGGTTTAGGGTAGTGTTGTAGTGTTTGTGTAGTGTAGGGTCATGCTGGGGGTAGTGTTTTAGGGTTTATGGTAGTGTTGTAGTGTTTGCGTAGTGTAGGGTCATGCTGGGGGGTAGTGTTTTAGGGTTTTGGGTAGTGTTGTAGTGTTTGCGTAGTGTAGGGTCATGCTGGGGGGTAGTGTTTTAGGGTTTTGGGTAGTGTTGTAGTGTTTGCGTAGTGTAGGGTCATGCTGGGGGTAGTGTTTTAGGGTTTTGGGTAGTGTTGTAGTGTTTGCGTAGTGTAGGGTCATGCTGGGGGTAGTGTTTTAGGGTTTAGGGTAGTGTTGTAGTGTTTGCGTAGTGTAGGGTCATGCTGGGGGTAGTGTTTTAGGGTTTAGGGTAGTGTTGTAGTGTTTGCGTAGTGTAGGGTCATGCTGGGGGTAGTGTTTTAGGGTTTAGGGTAGTGTTGTAGTGTTTGCGTAGTGTAGGGTCATGCTGGGGGTAGTGTTTTAGGGTTTAGGGTAGTGTTGTAGTGTTTGCGTAGTGTAGGGTCATGCTGAGGTGTAGTGTTTTAGGGTTTTGGGTAGTGTTGTAGTGTTTGCGTAGTGTAGGGTCATGCTGGGGGTAGTGTTTTAGGGTTTAGGGTAGTGCTGTAGTGTTTGCGTAGTGTAGGGTCATGCTGGGGTGTAGTGTTTTAGGGTTTTGGGTAGTGTTGTAGTGTTTGCGTAGTGTAGGGTCATGCTGGGGGTAGTGTTTTAGGATTTAGGTTAGTGTTGTAGTGTTTGCGTAGTGTAGGGTCATGCTGGGGGTAGTGTTTTAGGGTTTAGGGTAGTGTTGTAGTGTTTGCGTAGTGTAGGGTCATGCTGGGGTGTAGTGTTTTAGGGTTTTGTGTAGTGTTGTAGTGTTTGCGTAGTGTAGGGTCATGCTGGGGGTAGTGTTTTAGGGTTTAGGGTAGTGTTGTAGTGTTTGTGTAGTGTAGGGTCATGCTGGGGGTAGTGTTTTAGGGTTTAGGGTAGTGTTGTAGTGTTTGTGTAGTGTAGGGTCATGCTGGGGGTAGTGTTTTAGGGTTTAGGGTAGTGTTGTAGTGTTTGTGTAGTGTAGGGTCATGCTGGGGGTAGTGTTTTAGGGTTTAGGGTAGTGTTGTACTGTTTGTGTAGTGTAGGGTCATGCTGGGGGTAGTGTTTTAGGGTTTAGGGTAGTTTAGTTGTTTAGTGTATGCTAAAGGCATATTCGTTCTAAAAGTTTTCGTTATTTTAATTTGCGGCCTAATAGTACATGCAGGATTTTTTTTGCGGACTGATGGTATGCGGGATTTCGTCATATATTCGCTAATCATACTTTCTATGGCAAAATGAACCCCCTCATTTTGTTCCTTTTTAAATTAAATGTTTTAAGAGTTACCACTTTATTCCAATCAAGATGGCTTCAGGTGTGCCATACCTTTGTAATAAGTAGGACTGTTAGCACTCTAGTTGTTCTTTAGAACACTCTGGGACAATCTGTCATTGGGCTATAGTTGGGCTACATCTGGCTGATATTTGGGCTACATTTGGTTTTTTTTGTCTCTGGTGGCCATCTTTGGGCTACATTGGGCTACATTGGGCTACATTGGGCTACATTTGGGCTCCAACATATATATAGCCCAATGTAGCCCAATATATATTTTTCAAAGTAAATTTTCGTAAAAACCACTGGAGCCTATATCTTGAGACATAGCAAAGGCACATCGGGCTACCAGTCCCTACAATTTTGCCAAGTTTGGTGTAAATCCATTCAGCCGTTCAGGCTAAAAGTGAGGCCAACCGCCCTATGGAAAATTGCATGGGAAAAACACGTTTTGGGACCCCCCTTTTTTCTCGGCCCCCCCTTGACGAAACCCCCCCAAATTTTCAGGGGCTGCTCAGAAACAAAATGTTCCATTTTCCTGAAAATTTCAGCCAATTCTGTCCTCATAAGCCAAAGTTATTCGACATAGAATTTTCAAAAATCCCATAGGAAAAAAATCCTAACTATATATACCTACTGGCGATCGCCAGTAGGTAATATATATATATATATATATATATATATATATATATATATATTCACTGAAAAAACCATAGGTTATAGACCATATATAGTTAGGAATTTGCATTTACAAAACCTTGAAAATTCACTGAAAAAACCATAGGTTAGAGACCATATATAGTTAGCTGGACATTTTATTGACATAAAACCAATGAAATTCCATATATAGTTAGTTGCACTAACTATATATCGCGCACCCGCAATCCACTGCTGATGATGTCACATATTACATCATTCATGACATGGTCAGTGACATCACTGATGACATCACTGATGACATCTCAAATGACATCACTGATGACATCACTGATGACATCTCAAATGACATCACTGATGACATCATCTAGTGTTTGTGTGTTTTTGTAAAGTTTAAATATGTTTTACATATTGAAGAATGAGTGGATGTATGGAAGACTGAGTGTGTGTGTGGCTGGCTGGGAGGTGTGTGACTCTGTGCATATCAATGTGTACTTGTATCAGTGATTGTATAAGAGAGTAAGTATGTGTTAGTATATGTGTGAAAAGTATGGTGTTCTGTGTTTAACTGTATAGATGAGGAAATCGAAGTGTGATTGATTCTTCACAGGACTGACTAGGTGTATGAGTGCATATGATAGTGTTGTAATAATGAGTGACTGTATGTATGAGTGATTGTATGGGTGAATGAGTGAATGTGTGTGTAGACGTAGGAATCAGTGAGTGCGTATGTAGTAACTGGTATTGGTGTGTCATGATATCATCAGTGATGTCATTTGAGATGTCATCAGTGATGTCATTTGAGATGTCATCAGTGATGTCATCAGTGATGTCACTGAAGTATGGTGTTATGTGTTTAACTGTATAGATGAGGAAATGGAAGTGTGATTGATTCTTTACAGGACTGACTAGGTGTGTGAGTAACTCCATGGATGAGTGTCAGTGTGTGAGTGTCTGCATAGGTGTATGAGTGCATATGATAGTGTTGTAATAATGAGTGACTGTATGTATGAGTGATTGTATGGGTGAATGAGTGAATGTGTGTGTAGACGTAGGAATCAGTGAGTGCGTATGTAGTAACTGGTATTGGTGTGTCATGATGTCATCACTGATGTCATTTGAGATGTCATCAGTGATGTCATTTGAGATGTCATCAGTGATGTCATCAGTGATGTCACTGACCATGTCATGAATGATGTAATATGTGACATCATCAGCAGTGGATTGCGGGTGCGCGATATATAGTTAGTGCAACTAACTATATATGGAATTTCATTGGTTTTATGTCAATAAAATGTCCAGCTAACTATATATGGTCTCTAACCTATGGTTTTTTCAGTGAATTTTCAAGGTTTTGTAAATGCAAATTCCTAACTATATATGGTCTATAACCTATGGTTTTTTCAGTGAATTTCATTGGTTTTTTAAAAGCTAATATCTATAGCTGTAAAATATATTCTTTATTACGTGACGTATCACGTAGCCACGTGAGACGCCTCATGACGCGTCGCATAACCGTGACGTATCGGTTCTGCAGCGCAAACAAAACCCGTAACGTAAGCGTGCCGGAGCACGCTTACAGATATATATATTTTTTTTAACCTTAATTAGACAAAATCCACACGTGCACATATCTTGAGGCCTTGCAAAGGCACATCAAACAAACAGTCCCTACAATTTTGCCAAGTTTGCTGGAAATCTATTCCCTTAATTTTTTTTTTACTGTTTCTCTTGGTTTTCCCCTTGTTACGCTTACCGGGACGCTACCCGGTACGGGAACCGGACGCTCCAAAAACACAAGATGGCGGACTCCCGTTACGCTGCCGGTTAGCTGCCCGGTTCGCGTACCGGGAAGCGCCTCTACCGCGAAAAATCACGGGGGACTTTAATATCCCCCTCATCAATCCTAGGGGGTCAGGAGGGGTTTACCTTGCCCCCTTTCCTTCATTTCCCCCTTCTTTTTTCACCACATCTTGTCTCTCGAACCTACCGAGAGACAAGATGGCGGCCGCTCCGGACTGTTTACAATGTTGACAGCTACGCTGCCGGTTAGCTGCCCGGTTAGCTGCCCGGTGAGCTGCCCGGTTCGCGTACCGGGACGCGCCTCTACGGCGTAAAATCGCAAATTTTTTTGCCCCGCGGGGCACTTTAATATCCCCCTCATCAATCCTAGGGGGTCAGGAGTGGTCTACCTTGACCCCTTTCCTTCATTTCCCCCTTCGTTTTTCACCACATCTTGTCTCTCGATCGTACCGAGAGACAAGATGGCGGCCGCTCCGGTTTGTTTAGAATGTTGACAGACACCGGAGAGCCAATCAGATTCGCTTCGCGAAGTTCCGTTACGCGTCAGGTACGCGAACCGGGGCGCTAACCGGAGCGCTGTCACAGATATATATTTTTTTTTAAACGTTAATTTCTCAAAATCCACTGGAGCACATATATTGAGACATAGCAAAGGCACGTCGGGCAAACCATATCTACAATTTTGCCAAGTTTCATGTAAATCTATTCAGCCGTTCGAGCTAAAAGTGAGTCCAACCGCCCTATGGAAAAATGAATGGGAAAAACGCGTTTTGGGACCCCCCTTTGTTCTCGGACCCCCCTTGACGAAACCCCACCAAATTTTCAGGGGCTGCTCAGAAAAAAAATGTGCCATTTTCCTGAGAATTTCAGCCAATTCCGTCCACAAACGCCAAAGTTATTAGACATAGAATTTTCAGAAATCCCATAGAGAAAAAATCCTAACTATATATACCCACTGGCTATCGCCAGTAGGTAATATACATATATAAACATATGTAATCTGCATATCTATATAAATATAAATGCATGCATACATATACATATATGCATACATATGCATGTTATTTACATGAAAGTTTTAAAAACACTAATAAAAGCAAAGCTAAAAAGCCACCTCATTACAAACAGAATGGCTTTAACTTAAACGAGGGCGAGATCTATTGCATTTTCAATGCTTGTTTACTTTGGTTCTATCAAGAAGGCATTCAGATGTGTCACACATTTGCCATAAATTCTGAATGTTAGCACTCTAGTTGCTCATTAGATCACTGTAGTAAAGCTAGTGCTCACCAGGGAAGTCTGCTGCTAATCATGGTTTGCAGCCATTTTCCCGCATTTTTTATCCCGCAGACTTTCAGTCCGCATACCATTATCCCGCAAGGTCATTGAGCTCGCATACCATTATCCCGCATTTTTTCAAAACGCATGTGCATTTATCGCGCATGCCTTTACAAAGAATTACGTTTTAAAGGCATGTATGGTAAATGCATTTGCGTTGTGAAAACCACGATGACGAGAGAGGTAAGTGGGTTTGTGTTAATTTTTTCGTAGGTTAGTGATTGTGTAGTGTAGTGTAGTGTTGTGTAGTGTAGTGTTGTGTTAGTGTAGTGTAGAGTTGTGGTGGTTGTTTAGTGTAGGGTCATGCTGGGGGTAGTGTTTTAGGGTTTAGGGTTGTGTTGTAGTGTTTGCGTAGTGTAGGGTCATGCTGGGGGTAGTGTTTTAGGGTTCAGGGTAGTGTTGTAGTGTTTGCGTAGTGTAGGGTCATGCTGGGTGTAGTGTTTTAGGGTTTAGGGTTGTGTTGTAGTGTTTGCGTAGTGTAGGGTCATGCTGGGGCTAGTGTTTTAGGGTTTAGGGTAGTGTTGTAGTGTTTGCGTAGTGTAGGGTCATGCTGGGCGTAGTGTTTTAGGGTTTTGGGTAGTGTTGTAGTGTTTGCGTAGTGTAGGGTCATGCTGGGGGGTAGTGTTTTAGGGTTTTGGGTAGTGTTGTAGTGTTTGCGTAGTGTAGGGTCATGCTGAGGGTAGTGTTTTAGGGTTTAGGGTAGTGTTGTAGTGTTTGCGTAGTGTAGGGTCATGCTGGGGGTAGTGTTTTAGGGTTTAGGGTAGTGTTGTAGTGTTTGCGTAGTGTAGGGTCATGCTGGGGGTAGTGTTTTAGGGTTTAGGGTAGTGTTGTAGTGTTTGCGTAGTGTAGGGTCATGCTGGGGTGTAGTGTTTTAGGGTTTTGGGTAGTGTTGTAGTGTTTGCGTAGTGTAGGGTCATGCTGGGGGTAGTGTTTTAGGGTTTTGGGTAGTGTTGTAGTGTTTGCGTAGTGTAGGGTCATGCTGGGGGTAGTGTTTTAGGATTTAGGGTAGTGTTGTAGTGTTTGCGTAGTGTAGGGTCATGCTGGGGGTAGTGTTTTAGGGTTTTGGGTAGTGTTGTAGTGTTTGCGTAGTGTAGGGTCATGCTGGGGGGTAGTGTTTTAGGGTTTTGGGTAGTGTTGTAGTGTTTGCGTAGTGTAGGGTCATGCTGGGGGTAGTGTTTTAGGGTTTTGGGTAGTGTTGTAGTGTTTGCGTAGTGTAGGGTCATGCTGGGGGTAGTGTTTTAGGGTTTAGGGTAGTGTTGTAGTGTTTGCGTAGTGTAGGGTCATGCTGGGGTGTAGTGTTTTAGGGTTTTGGGTAGTGTTGTAGTGTTTGCGTAGTGTAGGGTCATGCTGGGGGTAGTGTTTTAGGGTTTAGGGTAGTGTTGTAGTGTTTGCGTAGTGTAGGGTCATGCTGGGGTGTAGTGTTTTAGGGTTTTGGGTAGTGTTGTAGTGTTTGCGTAGTGTAGGGTCATGCTGGGGGTAGTGTTTTAGGATTTAGGTTAGTGTTGTAGTGTTTGCGTAGTGTAGGGTCATGCTGGGGGTAGTGTTTTAGGGTTTAGGGTTGTGTTGTAGTGTTTGCGTAGTGTAGGGTCATGCTGGGGGTAGTGTTTTAGGGTTTAGGGTTGTGTTGTAGTGTTTGTGTAGTGTAGGGTCATGCTGGGGGTAGTGTTTTAGGGTTTAGGGTAGTGTTGTAGTGTTTGTGTAGTGTAGGGTCATGCTGGGGGTAGTGTTTTAGGGTTTAGGGTAGTGTTGTAGTGTTTGTGTAGTGTAGGGTCATGCTGGGGGTAGTGTTTTAGGGTTTAGGGTAGTGTTGTACTGTTTGTGTAGTGTAGGGTCATGCTGGGGGTAGTGTTTTAGGGTTTAGGGTAGTTTAGTTGTTTAGTGTATGCTAAAGGCATATTCGTTCTAAAAGTTTTCGTTATTTTAATTTGCGGCCTAATAGTACATGCGGGATTTTTTTTGCGGACTGATGGTATGCGGGATTTCGTCATATATTCGCTAATCATACTTTCTATGGCAAAATGAACCCCCTCATTTTGTTCCTTTTTAAATTAAATGTTTTAAGAGTTACCACTTTATTCCAATCAAGATGGCTTCAGGTGTGCCATATCTTTGTAATATGTAGGACTGTTAGCACTCTAGTTGTTCTTTAGAACACTCTGGGACAATCTGTCATTGGGCTATAGTTGGGCTACATCTGGCTGATATTTGGGCTACATTTGTTTTTTTTTGTCTCTGGTGGCCATCTTTGGGCTACATTGGGCTACATTGGGCTACATTTGGGCTCCAACATATATATAGCCCAATGTAGCCCAATATATATTTTTCAAAGTTAATTTTCGTAAAAACCACTGGAGCCTATATCTTGAGACATAGCAAAGGCACATCGGGCTACCAGTCCCTACAATTTTGCCAAGTTTGGTGTAAATCCATTCAGCCGTTCAGGCTAAAAGTGAGGCCAACCGCCCTATGGAAAATTGCATGGGAAAAACACGTTTTGGGACCCCCCTTTTTTCTCGGCCCCCCCTTGACGAAACCCCCCCAAATTTTCAGGGGCTGCTCAGAAACAAAATGTTCCATTTTCCTGAAAATTTCAGCCAATTCTGTCCTCATAAGCCAAAGTTATTCGACATAGAATTTTCAAAAATCCCATAGGAAAAAAATCCTAACTATATATACCTACTGGCTATCGCCAGTAGGTAATATATATATATATATGTGGAAAGAAAAAGTTGCCGCTAGTTGGGGATGCACTTACAGGTAGGAATTGATGCCAACGCAAGGACATGAGCTGCGAACAGAGTCCCTTTCCTGCCAGACGCGTTTCTGGCCAACGCCCTCTTCAGTGGCAGCACATGTGACATGACGGCAAGCTGCAGGCACCAGTAAATACCCTTAGTAATTATGCACAGGTGTAAAACCTGAAGCAATGCTCTCTGGGACTGGTGGGTCAGTAAAACCCAAGTGGGTCGCCGCCGCCATTCGCATGCAAAAAAAGTATTAAAGGGATTGCCAATGTCCCCGCAAGCACCCCGCAAGTAAAGGCACCTCCTGTACCACAGAGAGCTGCCCAAGAAAGGTAGCTGTGGACCCGCAGTTGTAAGCGGTAGTGCAACCCCGCGACCGGGCAGGCCGCCAACAATGGAAAGAAAAAGTTGCCGCTAGTTGGGGGTGCACTCACAGGTAGGAATTGATGCCAACGCAAGGGCGCGAGCTGCGAACAGAGTCCCTTTCCTGCAAGACGCGTTTCGGGCCAACGCCCTCTTCAGTGGCAGCACATGTGACATGACGGCAAGCTGCAGGCACCAGTAAATACCCTCAGTAATTATGCACAGGTGTAAAAACTGAAGCAATGCTCTCTGGGACTGGTGGTTCAGTAAAACCCAAGTGGGTCGCCGCCGCCATTCGCATGCAAATAAAGTATTAAAGGGATTGCCAATGTCCCCGCAAGCAGCCCGCAAGTAAAGGCACCTCCTGTACCAAAGAGAGCTGCCCAAGTAAGGCAGCTGTGGACCCGCAGTTGTAAGCGGTAGTGCAACCCCGCGACCGGGCGAGCCGCCAACAATGGAAAGAAAAAGTTGCCGCTAGTTGGGGATGCACTTACAGGTAGGAATTGATGCCAACGCAAGGGCGCGAGCTGCGATCAGAGTCCCTTTCCTGCCAGACGCGTTTCGGGCCAACGCCCTCTTCAGTGGCAGGACATGTGACATGACGGCAAGCTGCAGGCACCAGTAAAAACCCTCAGTAATTATGCACAGGTGTAAAACCTGAAGCAATGCTCTCTGGGACTGGTGGTTCAGTAAAACCCAAGTGGGTCGCCGCCGCCATTCGCATGCAAAAAAAGTATTAAAGGGATTGCCAATGTCCCCGCAAGCACCCCACAAGTAAAGGCACCTTATGTAACACAGATAGCTGCCCAAGTAAGGCAGCTGTGGACCCGCAGATGTAAGCGGTAGTGCAACCCCGCGACCGGGCAGGCCGCCAACAATGGAAGGAAAAAGTTGCCGCTAGTTGGGGATGCACTTACAGGTAGGAATTGATGCCAACGTAAGGGCGCGAGCTGCGAACAGAGTCCCTTTCCTGCCAGACGCGTTTCGGTCCAACGCCCTCTTCAGTGGCGGCACATGTGACATGACGGCAAGCTGAACGCACCAGTAAATACCCTCAGTAATTATGCACAGGTGTAAAACCTGAAGCAATGCTCTCTGGGACTGGTGGTTCAGTAAAACCCAAGTGGGTCGCCGCCACCATTCGCATGCAAAAAAAGTATTAAAGGGATTGCCAATGTCCCTGCAAGCACCCCGCAAGTAAAGGCACCTCCTGTACCACAGAGAGCTGCCCAAGTAAGGCAGCTGTGGACCCACTGTTGTAAGCGGTAGTGCAACCCCGCGACCGGGCAGGCCGCCAACAATGGAAAGAAAAAGTTGCCGCTAGTTGGGGATGCACTTACAGGTAGGAATTGATGCCAACGCAAGGGCGCGAGCTGCGAACAGAGTCCCTTTCCTGCCAGACGCGTTTCGGGCCAACGCCCTCTTCAGTGGCAGCACATGTGACATGACGGCAAGCTGCAGGCACCAGTAAATACCCTCAGTAATTATGCACAGGTGTAAAACCTGAAGCAATGCTCTCTGGAACTGGTGGTTCAGTAAAACCCAAGTGGGTCGCCGCCGCCATTCGCATGCAAAAAAAGTATTAAAGGGATTGCCAATGTCCCCGCAAGCACCCCGCAAATAAAGGCACCTCCGGAACCACCAGCCCCAGAGAGCATTGCCTCAGGTTTTACACCTGTGCATAATTACCATATATATATATATATTACCTACTGGCAGTCGCCAGTAGGTATATATAGTTAGGACCTAGTTTTCATAGGAAATCCGCAACATTCTATTGGGAATAACATTTGCGCCGGTGGATGAATCTTTGTGAATTTCTCAAAGAAGATGGGCCGTTACGCTCCGCTCCTTCCCTGAAAGTGTCGGGGGGATTCGTCAAGCGGGGGCCGAGAAAAAAGGGGGGTCCCAAAATGTGTTTTCCCCATGTTAATTTCCATAGGACGATTAGTCACGGCTACAGCCCGAACCGCTGAACGGAATTACACCAAACTTGGCAAAATGGTAGGGACTGGTATGCAGTGGGGCCTTTTGTTTAAATGGTGTATATCCCTCCAGTAGTTCCTTAGAAAATCAAAAGAGAAAAAATATATATATCTATAGCAGCTTACTGTAAGCTTACTGTAAGCTTACTGTACTCTGTACCTTTCCGAGCACGAGCTGAATGCTAATTGGCTGTCAACTGTCTGTCAACACTCCAAACCAGAAAGTGTTGGCAGCCATCTTGTGCCTCGGTAGACTGAGGCACAGGAAAGCAGAAAAACAAACGCGTAGAACTCAAAAAGGGGGCAGGGTAGAAGCACCCTGACCCCCTAGGCCAGCTCAGGGGGTCCCACAAAGACCCCACAGGCCCCAAAACGTTTTTTTTTTTAAATCCCGGGGTTCGCGTACCGTGCGCGTACCTACGTGTACCTTGCGATTTTTCAAAAAAAAAAAAAAAATTGGGACCCCCCCCCCGAGCAGACCTGGAGGGTCAGGGTGCTTCTACCCTGCTCCCTTTGCGTATTTTGCACCTTTGTTTCACTGCTTTCTTGTGCCTTGGTTCTAGAGAGGCACAAGATGGCTGCCAACACTTCCTGGTTTGGAGTGTTGACAGACAGTTGCGGGCAATCAGCATGCCTTCCCGAGAAAGCTGCATGCTCATTGGCTGTCAACACTTCTAACCAGGAAGTGTTGGCATCCATCTTGTGCTAGTGTTGACAGACAGTGGCAGCCAATAAGCATGCCTTCCTGAGAAAGCTGCATGCTCATTGGCTGTCAACACTTCTAACCAGGAAGTGTTGGCATCCATCTTGTGCTCGATAGACAAAGGCAAAAGAAAGCAAAAAAACAAACGTGAAGAACACAAAAAGGGGCCAGGGTAGATACACCCTGACACCCTAGGCCTGCCCAGGTGGTCCCACAAGGACAAAAAAGGACCAATTTTTTTTTTTAAACCTGGTCTGTTTTTTAATGATGTCATTTGAGATGCCATCAGTGATGTCACTGACCATGTCATGAATGATGTAATATGTGACATCATCAGCAGTGGATTGCGGGTGCGCGAAATATACTTAGTACAACTGACTATATAGGAGCAATTTCAATGGTTTTGTATGAGTGAAATGTCCAGCTAACTATAACACCCCTAAAACGTATAGTTTTTTGAGTGAATTTCAAAGGTTTTTTAAAAGCTAATTCCTAACTATATAAGGCCTGAAACCTATGTTTTTTCAGTGAATATATAGATATATAAATATTCACTGAAAAGAACAAAGATTTAAGTACTGTTTTAGCTAGGTGAAAATGCCAGTTAAAACATACCATTTAAACTAACAAAACCACTGAAATTCACCAGTTATCTCAAGTAACTATAGTTCATGCCTTAAGGTAAATATAACTCCCCTTCATGCACAGTCTGCAAAATTCCACTCACCTGGGACACATGACTTCAGTCCTGCAATTGCTCCACTTGCTACCTATAGCTAGAAGGGCAATGTTCAAAGCACTCTACATTGTTCCAAGACAGAACCTCCCAAGGAAAAGGACCGCTACACCTACGACTTAACTTCAAGCAATAGAAACCAAACAGAACACACACTCCAGGCTTGCACCACTTTTCACTTTTATTTGATTTCTTAAAATCATAAAAGGGTGGAACATACCACCATGGGATATACAATGTAATGCAGTAAACTAGATTAAAAATTGCAGCAAACCATTTTTTAAATAGTAAGGTAATTAATTCCAAGGTCCAAAATATTGTAATAAAATACCTCAACCAGAGGTCTTTAAAATTAAGTTATAAACGTGTCTATGCCTCCTGCGTCAGGAAAAGTTATTGTGCTGAAGAGGGGAAGGGGAGAGAAAAAAACTGATTAAAAGTTCTGGGGAGGGCTAAACCCAACTGCATGATGGAATACTGGTCATCTGTCCTTCTTATCAAGTTATTTGCTCACTGAGTCCTTCTTTTCAAGTTCTTTGGATGCTATGTTCAAGAATTTCATTGTTTTGGAAGATAGTTGAACAGAGCAACAACTGTGACATTTTATAATTGCCGCTCTGCAAGTCCTTATTTGTTCTTCTCTCAAGATTGTTCGTAAAAGGATCTTCCTCATATTGTGTAGAGCCAGACAGATGCATAGTAGGTGTAATAGAGACTTTACTCCATTTCCACAAAGTTGGCAATCCGTGTTCGACCAGGTCTGTAGCCATTTTGGAGTAAGATCTTTTGTGGTGAAGGACCCCAGTCTCAATAGGGTCAGTTTCCGCTTGTAGTGATCTGTGAAACCCTCTTGTAATTATGGTTTTGGTTTCAGCAGGTTATAGGTAGGCATTACCATCCATGCATGACTTCGGCTGGCCAGTAAGGCTTTATCTATTTGCAGCCATAGTTGTTTGGTAGCTTTATTGGTGATTTGTTTAAATGCAGCCAATCAGCATGCCTTCCCGAGAAAGCTGCATGCTCATTGGTTGTCAACACTTCTAACCAGGAAGTGTTGGCATCCATCTTGTGCTAGTGTTGACAGACAGTGGCAGCCAATCAGCATGCCTTCCCGAGAAAGCTGCATGCTCATTGGCTGTCAACAATTCTGCTGAGCGTGAGTGTTTGTTTGTTGGGGCATATTTACCACGTCAATCAGTGCTCACTCTAACTTTTACGTGAGCAGACATGTCAAGCATTCGGAAGTGCTGAGTGCTACTCATTTTGAATGATAATTTAGTAATCAACCACCTAACCACTTAGCACACCAACATCACCAGAGTGTGCAAGTATGAGTTACAGGTGTAACACGTAGATTTCACTGCGTTGTCCTCTCACGCCAATAGCACTGTGAGTTTGGGTATCCACGCACGATTCAGTGCTTAATTTGACTGAATGCCTATAGTGAGTTTCTAGTGATCACCGAGCACATCACCAATAGAAGAGTGTGCTAGCGTTAGTGATAGCAAATCACTACCGATCACAAATATCCTTGAATGGAATGTACGACACAGCAGAAGACACGTGAGAACCAGCATGGCACCTCGTAACAGGCTTGTATTAACTATACATATGACCTTTTACATTTCTTCTCCTACAGGTCTTTTTGCTTTTCAGCTCAACCATTGTTGTTTATGAGCTTTTTCACTCTGACCTATTTGTCAGTTGTGCACAGGGAAATAGGGACCGGCAGGGCGTTAGTGTGTCCTGACCACCCATTTCCCTTTTTGGTCCTGACGAAAACCCGGAACTCTTCCAGCAAACGGGTTGAAACATGTAGACCTCACACATAAGAGATACACACGGTCATAATACCTAAACGTATCCACACACATATTTTAATATTGTCCAGTTCTTGTTAATAAAAACTCTCTACACAAGTATACCAGGACAATTTTTAACATTTTTTTCACTTCACACACAAAATACCCGCTCCACTGTAGTCCAGGTGTCGCAGCACACCCTGATGGCACTCGGCTGTCAGGGTGGACCCCGATGATGAAGCATGTCACCGACCAGGTCGGTGAGTGAGGGGTTTCTTAGAAAGGAAGGACTCTCTTCTTTTTCATTCCATTCATTCCATTCAGACCGCTTTAACTAAGCTACTTCTGATGGTACTCCTCTCTTGTTTTGCTTATTATTGATACCTAGGGGATCAGGAGTACTCTCCGTTCACCTTTGTGAACAAAGTCCCTCTCTCTCTCCTTTGGTTTATTGTGTCTAGGCAGCGTACAGCTGTGAGAGTTGTCCTTCCCCACACAACACCACACTCAGTACACACATTTTTTCTTGCACATTGGATACACGATGTCGGAAAATAAAGGCCTCTCTTATTCCACGGAGGAAATTGATGCTATCATGGAAGATATCTCAGGGTTTGCTGATGCAAGCATATCACAAACAATCTCTCAGACGGGGGATTGGGAAAAGTTAACTGAAATGAAGAGGAACAGAATTAGAACTATACTTCATGGTACCATCCTGAAGGAATATGTGACCAACAACATGGCCCCTAAGGGCCTCCTTGTGACTAATGCCCCACACATTTTTCTAGAAGATGCCACCTTCAGGAAAGACTGGGCCCTAATAGCGTGGCACTGCACGCATGACTGGATCATGCTGATCCTGAAGACAGCTCTGAGGCTATCGGAAGTCATCTTAATTGATATCCAGAAAACAGAAACTCATATAAAAACCAACATCACTGGGTACAAAAAGAAGTTAGATGAAATAAATAAGGAAATGAATGAGTATAAAGAGAACCTAACACAACAAAAGGTTACCAAGTTCCAAAAAGACTTGAAACGTTTCTCATTTGTTAAAACCTATCCATACTCTGACCCTGATTTTGTACCAACAACCAAACCTACTTCTGAATCAGATGCATCAAGTGTTTCATCCAACAGTAGCAATGGCTCTAATTCCACCCCGAGCACCCCGAAACAAAAGGCTAGGGGAGGTTATAGAGGTCAGAACCAGTGGAAACCATTTAATCCACCGATGTTTCATGACCCATATAACCATCCACCACAGTTTCCCATGTACGGTTGGCAACCACCCTTCCAACCACACTTCCAACCACCACCATTTCAACAAAATCCTTACCGCCCTCCTTTTTTAGGCAGAGGCAGGCGGGGAAAGGGAAGAAGAAAACAAACCCAGGTACACTGGGAGGAGGACGAACCAGTGAGCGGGCAGACCAGGAGCAAAGCAGGACCGAGCAACACGAGGACTTAGTCACTAACTTATCCTCCAGAACACTTTCGGAAACAGAAATGTGTGTACTTAATAAAGGCTTGGGTTTTGTCCCGACCGCTCGCTTGGACAAATTTCAATTGCATTGTGAACTAGCTAGCTTCTTCAGGAAGCTGAGACTGAAAGCCTTCTTTGAGAAACAGGAACCTAATCTGGCAAGTGACAATCAGAATGAGAGTGGATTGAAAAAGAAATCTACATTTACACCTCCTACCCATGCCGTTCCTGTAGAAGTGATCACTTTCGAACAAGCTGTCTACAACGATGTAGAAAAAATGACCAACAACTCACAGTTCCAAAATCTGAGCCGAACTGAATGCAATGCCCTACGAGACCTCCGAAGCTGTGACAGCATAACAATTAAGCCTGCCGACAAGGGGGGCGGGCTTGTAGTTATGGACACTAGTGCCTACCGTGAAGAGTGCCTACGCCTACTAGGTGACACTAAGAACTACCAGATCCTCTCATCTGATCCTACAGCCGAATTACAATCCGAAATAAAAGGCTTAGTTGAAATAGCGGAAGCAATGGGAAAAATCTCTAAACAGGAAGCAGAATACTTATGTGACACTGAAGGCAAGATACCATATTTCTATACTCTGCCAAAAATGCACAAAGGAAAACTACCTCCACCAGGTCGCCCGATTGTCTCTGGCATCGGATCTCTACTGGAACCACTTTCCAGATTCTGCAACTTTTTCCTAAAAACTATTGTACAACAAACAGTTACCTACCTACAGGACACAAAAAGTCTCCTAAACCTTCTACAAGAAATCACAGTGGATAATGAGACCATCCTGCTCAGCTTTGATATAGAGAGTCTATACACAAGCATACCGCAAGATGATACCCTGAGAGTATTGGAGAAAACACTAGGTAACATAAACTGGGAGTATAATACACCAAGGTCCTTCATCATTGAGTGTGCCAGGCTAGCACTGAAACGTAATTATTTCGAATTCGAGGGGACCCTATTCCTCCAAACTGGGGGTACCTCTATGGGCAGTGTTTTTGTCCCTAGTGTGGCCGGGCTCTACGTCTATGATTTTGAACTCAAGTTCATTCTTAGTAATCATAACCCCTTTAGAGACAACCTGAAATTCTGGAAACGCTATATTGACGACGTCCTTGCTATTTGGCAAGGACCACTAGACCAGCTGGCCGAGTTCATTACTTGGATCAATACATGCGACCAGAACCTGAAATTTACCCACTGTTTCAGCGAAAAGGAAATAGTCTTTCTTGATGTAGTGATCACCAAGGAGAACGACCGGTTAGAAACCAGAACGTTCTACAAACCTACTGCCAAAAATAACTTACTCAAGTTTGAAAGTTTTCACCCGCGCCCTCTCAAAGAGAACCTGCCCTATGGTCAATTTTTGAGACTCAGACGCAACTGTAGCAAGCTAACTGAGTACAAAAAGCAAGCCTCTGACCTTACTGACAAACTTCGAGTACGTGGGTACCCAACCAAAATCATAAACAGTTGCCAAAAAAGAGCCAGAAATCAGCCAAGGGAGGCTCTCCTTGAACCAAAGACAGCAACAGATAACGAGATACCACTCACCTGTGTTACTACTTTTAATAGCGTTTCCAACCAGGTATCAAAGAGTATCAAAAAACATTGGT
Source organism: Lissotriton vulgaris (assembly GCF_964263255.1). Lineage (NCBI taxonomy): Eukaryota > Metazoa > Chordata > Amphibia > Caudata > Salamandridae > Lissotriton > Lissotriton vulgaris. The sequence goes on along the minus strand of NC_141698.1, from coordinate 270,530,228 downwards.
CCATTCTCAGCACTGGAAGTCTACGCTGGGAAAAGCCTCTGTTTTCTTACAAGAAATCAGCAAGTCTGAAAGACACACTGGTCAACACTAGACCGAAAGCAAAAGAAGTACTTGACAACCAATCTATCACAAGGACTTGGGGTTTACCTGATGTCACTGGTCATTTTCGTTGTGGAGACTGTTGTGTTTGTCACTTAACAAGCAACACCAAATCTTTGAACATTGAAACTGGAAAAACCTGGCGACAGCTTTCCCACACCAACTGTAATAGCTGCAACGTAGTTTACTTGATTATATGCACATGCAACAAACGCTATGTGGGAATGACGACAAGGAAAATCAAGCAAAGAATATGCGAGCATCGCAGCACCATTCGCTGCAGAAAGAATGCCACTAAACTGACAGACCACTTCCTTGAACATAACCACACACCCAATGACACGTGGTGGACTGTGATTGAACAGATCAAAGCCGGACCCAACATGCAAAAACGGCTGTTCGAAAAAGAGCAAAGATGGATTTATAGATTATCCACTCATGTCACAGGACTGAACGATAATATTCCTTGGGCCAACATTAACTAAACCCACCATAGACGGTGAGCTTCCCTATACCTCCAAGGTCTGCCATTTAACAACCTATTCCTGAAGCATCTAACACCCACTAAGATAACTAACAGTACTGCCAGGGACTCCCCCGCTCCACTCCGGCAGCCATGTAGTTTAACCCCGAGATTTGTGATTTTTGCCTAAATTGGGTGCACTCACAGCCTCTGTTCCTTGTAATAATCGCCCACTACAGGATTGTTTTTAAACCCCATGTAAAATATCCTGGCTGGCATTGCCTTGCAACGCCCGAAACGTACTCGCCCCCTTCTCCCTTTCCATTCCTGAGATACCATTGCGTCATCACGCATGTAGTCTAACCCAAGTTGTGTCATTTTTGCCTAAATTGGGTGCACTCACAGCGTCTGTTCCTTGTAAATATCCGTCCACTTCAGGATTGTTTTTAACCCTCATGTAAACAATCCTGCCTGGCATTGCCTAGCAACGCCCGAAACATACTCGCCCCGTTCTCTCTTTCCATTCCTACCATTGCGTCATCACGCATGGACGTGGCCACGCCCCACCCGGAAGCACAGCTGCCGTTATAACAATCCCGGCGGCGCCTGTAACATTACGGGGAGGCACGGAGAGGCGAGTAGGTACCTAGAACTTTGTGACCAGCTGAACTGTAAGTAATACTCCAAGCCCGATACTGACAACTTGTACTCAGTATCCTAAGACCCTATCCGTGACAGATATCTTCTTTAATCCCCTCGCAGAATATGGCAGCGTGGTTTTACCTTCCCTCCACCCCGTGATGCCTAAAAGATCCTAAATAGGAGTAAGCCTTATTTCCCCTTTGTGCGCCCGTGTGTGTGAGTTGTTTGTGTGACTGCTGAGCGTGAGTGTTTGTTTGTTGGGGCATATTTACCACGTCAATCAGTGCTCACTCTAACTTTTACGTGAGCAGACATGTCAAGCATTCGGAAGTGCTGAGTGCTACTCATTTTGAATGATAATTTAGTAATCAACCACCTAACCACTTAGCACACCAACATCACCAGAGTGTGCAAGTATGAGTTACAGGTGTAACACGTAGATTTCACTGCGTTGTCCTCTCACGCCAATAGCACTGTGAGTTTGGGTATCCACGCACGATTCAGTGCTTAATTTGACTGAATGCCTATAGTGAGTTTCTAGTGATCACCGAGCACATCACCAATAGAAGAGTGTGCTAGCGTTAGTGATAGCAAATCACTACCGATCACAAATATCCTTGAATGGAATGTACGACACAGCAGAAGACACGTGAGAACCAGCATGGCACCTCGTAACAGGCTTGTATTAACTATACATATGACCTTTTACATTTCTTCTCCTACAGGTCTTTTTGCTTTTCAGCTCAACCATTGTTGTTTATGAGCTTTTTCACTCTGACCTATTTGTCAGTTGTGCACAGGGAAATAGGGACCGGCAGGGCGTTAGTGTGTCCTGACCACCCATTTCCCTTTTTGGTCCTGACGAAAACCCGGAACTCTTCCAGCAAACGGGTTGAAACATGTAGACCTCACACATAAGAGATACACACGGTCATAATACCTAAACGTATCCACACACATATTTTAATATTGTCCAGTTCTTGTTAATAAAAACTCTCTACACAAGTATACCAGGACAATTTTTAACATTTTTTTCACTTCACACACAAAATACCCGCTCCACTGTAGTCCAGGTGTCGCAGCACACCCTGATGGCACTCGGCTGTCAGGGTGGACCCCGATGATGAAGCATGTCACCGACCAGGTCGGTGAGTGAGGGGTTTCTTAGAAAGGAAGGACTCTCTTCTTTTTCATTCCATTCATTCCATTCAGACCGCTTTAACTAAGCTACTTCTGATGGTACTCCTCTCTTGTTTTGCTTATTATTGTCAACAATTCTAACCAGGAAGTGTTGCCATCCGTCTTGTGCAAGGCAAAAGAAAGCAAAAAAACAAACGTGAAGAACACAAAAAGGGGGCAGGGTAGATATACCCTGACACCCTAGGCCTGCCCAGGTGGTCCCACAAGGACAAAAAAGGACCAATTTTTCTTTTTTTTTTAAACCTGGTCTGTTTTTTAATGATGTCATCTGAGATGTCATTAGTGATGTCACTGACCACGTCATGAATGATGTAATATGTGACATCATCAGCAGTGGATTGCGGGTGCGCGAAATATAGTTAGTACAACTAACTATATAGGAGCAATTTCAATGGTTTTATATGAGTGAAATGTCCAGCTAACTTTAACACCCCTAAAACTTATAGTTTTTTGAGTGAATTTCAAAGGTTTTTTAAAAGCTAATTCCTAACTATATAAGGCCTGAAACCAATGGTTTTTTCAGTGCATATATAGATATATAAATATTCACTGAAAAGAACAAAGATTTAAGTACTGTTTTAGCTAGGTGAAAATGCCAGTTAAAACATACCATTTAAACTAACAAAACCACTGAAATTCACCAGTTATCTTAAGTAACTATAGTTCATGCCTTAAGGTAAATATAACTCCCCTTCATGCACAGTCACCAAACAGAACACACACTCCAGCTTTGCACCACTTTTTTTTCACTTTTATTTGATTTTTTGAAATCATAAAAGGGTGGAACATACCAACAAGGGATATACAATGTAATGCAGTAAACTAGATTAAAAATTGCAGCAAACCATTTTTTTAAATAGTAAAGTAATTAATTCCAAGGTCCAAAATCTTGTAATAAAATACCTCAACCAGAGGTCTTTAAAATTAAGGTATAAACGTGTCTATGCCTCCTGCTTCGGGAAAAGTTCTTGTGCTGAAGAGGGGAAGGGGAGAGAAAAAAATGATTAAAAGTTCTGAGGAGGGCTAAACCCGACTGCATGATGGAATACTGGTCATCTGTCCTTCTTATCAAGTTCTTTGCTCGCTGAGTCCTTTTTTTCAAGTTCTTTGGATGCTATGTTCAAGAATTTGATTGTTTTGGAAGATAGTTGAACAGAGCAACAACTGTGACATTTTATAATTGCCGCTCTGCAAGTCCTTATTTGTTCTTCTCTCAAGATTGTTCGTAAAAGGATCTTCCTCATATTGTGTAGAGCCTGGCAGATGCATAGCAGGTGTAATAGAGACTTTACTCCATTTCCACAAAGGTGGCAATCCATGTTCGACCAGGTCTGTAGCCATTTTGGAGTAAGATCTTTTGTGGTGAAGGACTCCAGTCTCAATAGGGTCAGTTTCCCCTTGTGGTGATCTGTGAAACCCTCTTGTAAATATGGTTGTGGTTTCAGCAGGTTATAGGTAGGCATTACCATCCATGCATGACTTCGGCCAGCCAGTAAGGCTTTATCTATTTGCAGCCATAGTTGTTTGGTAGCTTTATTTGGTGATTTGTTTAAATGCAGAGTATGGCATTGATGTGTGCCAGGCTTCCTCGAGCTTTAACATTGAAAGGGCTTGTTTTATAATTCCAAATATGCGCTTGTTCAGTCTTGATTGTTTTTCGACCTCCTCCCAGCAGTGATGGGATAGCGTGTTTTCTTCAGCTGCCCTCATCCTCCAGTAGTATTTGGTCAGGGATCCTTGTCTAGCCGGTATCTGTTTTTTAAGACTGTATTCCAGGCGTATTTGAGCCTGGGAAATGTGACGTGGGATAGTGAACAGTTTCTTAAATAATCTGGATTGGGCTGTGTTTAAAGTTGTCGAGTCCTTGGTGTTTAGCATTTCCGAATCGTACATAATAGATGGCAAACATTTGGCTGCTACTACCTTTAGTAGGGGGTTTGTTGAACCACTGCTTAGTTTTTTCTGCAGAGTTTTAAAGGCAAATTGTAGGTATTTTGCTTTTGTTTTCCCAAGGTCTTGATGTAGTCTGTAGCTGGGTTGGCGATCTAAATGGACCTCCAAATATTTGTATACGTCCACCTGAGAGAAGATGCTGGCATTTATCCTCCAAACAAATTTGGGGTGTTTTTTATGGGTACTGGAGAAGCATAAGACTTTCAATTTTTTTAGGTTGATTAATTGTTGTTTTTTTGAGATGTATAGTGCTAGGTGAGAGATCAGCCGCTACAGACCAAGAGGCGTTTGGGAGAGCAGCATAATGTCATCTGCATATTGCAGGCTAACTATTGGGGTATTTCCCAACTTAGGGGGGTCGCCCTGGGTTAGACACAGATTGCTTTCTAAGTCTGCGGTGTAGATGTTGAATAAGCTGGGCGCCAGGACACCGTGCTTTAGCCCGTTGGTTGTCAAGAGCTTCTTAGTTGAGCTCCGGGAGTCCCCCTTTTTTTATTTGAGCCCATGTTTGAAAGAACAGGTTAACAATTGCCCCCCATAAATTTGAAGGGACTCCCCAGGCTTTCATTTTGGCCCATAGCTTGGATCTTGACACTTTGTCGAAAGCTACTTTGAGATCAACAAAGCATGCATAGAGGATATTTGACTTGACGATTGCTTGATTGGCTAAAAGGGTACCTGCCAATATATTTGTTAAGGTGCCCATGCCGGCCAAGAATCCGGTCTGCATTTTCGGAATCAGATTTATGCTGCTGACCCAGGTCTCCAGATCTGCCAATAAGTTTGATGCCTAGATCTTAGCCTCTACATCAATAAGGCCTATCAGTCTGTAGTTGTTTGGGTCTGAGCGTGTCCCTGATTTGTGTATGGGCTGAAGGATGCTGCCCTGCCAAGAGCCAGGGATGATACTGGTCTCTAGGCTGTGCAAGAACAGAGGAGTAAAGTGGCTAGACCAAAACGCTGGATCGTTCCTGAACAAGGTATTCGGTAGGCTGTTAGGGCCAGGGGCCCCGTCTGATCTCAAATATTTAATTATGTTCAAGACCTGCTTTTTATGAATCTGTAGTTGTTCTTCCCTTAGCTTGTGCTTGGTTAGCCCTCGACTTTCTTTTTGTGTGTCTCTAATTTCTTTTCGAGGTTTGAGTTTTGTTAAGTTTTTTTAGTCTTTAGCTAATGGCTCCACAGATGTTCCTCTAGGAGAAGAATCTGGTTCCTCTTTAATGCTTTGGTTCAGGTCTTCGTATTTTATGCTCGGACTAGTCGGCATTCCGATCTTGTTTGGAGCGTCGACAGTGCTAGCTGCACTTGAGGGGTCTGTGGTGTTATATGTTGCTTCAATGTGGGCTCTCCAGGTTTGCTCCATTATATCCGAGTTGAAGTGGCGATGTTTGCCGTTTAGTAGAATGTTGATGTTTGTCCAAAACTGTTTAGAGTTTCTCTGCTTGCTAGCATGGAGCATGTTGATCACAAGTTGTTTCTTGTATTTTTGCTTGGCCTTAAGTAATTTTACCCTTTTTCTACTGCAGTAAGGATCAGTTGAGTCAGTTGGGAACCCTTGGTTCGAAGTGTCCTTAGTTGTTTATTTAGCTGGGTTTTTGTTGGCCGTATTTTTGATGTGTACCACGGCACCCTGCTGCTTCTAGGGGTTTTATGGCGGCTGCAGTTAATTTGACATTATTTGTTTATGTTAGTGACAAATAACTCCCAGGCCTTTATGACATCTTTGTCTGCTTATGGGGATGTTAATAATGAGCAGCATGTCTCCATTATGGAGTTGATGTTGTTTTCATCCCAAGTTAACCATTTTAAATTATAGAGTTGTGTTGGTAGTGTGAGAGGCTTAGCTCCCTCTGACCTATTTGGGGCGATGGTTAATGTGAAGGTCTGAGGGCTAGGGTGAAATCGATTGATGAGCATGTTTTCCTTGAGACCCTCGTAATGCAGCTGGGCTGTCTAATGGACCTCTGCGATTTAACGTGTGCAAGAAGAGGTCGTCCAGTTTTGCTGAGCATATCTTTTCCAAGGTATCTTGTCTGCTTGTGTTGCCCAGTATTGGCTGTATGAAGCTTGCTAGATTTCTTTCCTGTCCTTGAATTAAATTCATGTTAAAGTCTCCAGTTAATATTATATTTTCACTTGGATAGGTGAGTTTCAGAAGTTTGATTACTGCAATTAATTGCTTGATTCTTTGCCCCTTCTGTTTTCCTGCTGGATGTATATAGATGTTCAGGATTAGAAGGCACATTGAGGGTTGAAGATCTAGTTTAGTGCATTGCATCCAGGGGGAGTCGAGGTCGATGATTGCCTCTTTCCAGAGAATGTCGGTAGATATGAAGGTCGATAAGCCACCCTTTGCTGTTCCGTATTGTGTCTCCTCTTTTGCTGGAATGAGGTATTCTTGTTAGCCTACTAAAGGGGAATTTTTTGTTTGCCAAGTTTCTTGGAATAGGACTATGTTGTGCTGTCGGATGAATTCTACAAAGTTAGCTTCTTCTAGCTGTGTGCCTAAGCCGCTTACGTTCCAGGAGTAGATCCTGCAGCCCTGCTCTTTCCCGGAGAGTAAGCATGGTTTGCCATGCTTCTCCATGATGCGGTGTTAACAGTGTCACTTGAGGGTGCACCTCGGAGCCCGCTGCTTCTCAGTGTGCTATTGTGATAGTAAATTGTCTGAATGTGTGTTTCTTCTACCTTACTCAATTTATCATCTTACCATAAAAAATCCGTAGGAAGTACTGTTTTCTCAGTACAAGTCACCATACCTAGAACTCACTACCAGCCAGCATTACAAGCACCCAGGAGCATATACACTACAGAAGATAGTTGAAAACATGGCTATTTCATAGATACCTGCACCACCCCTCATACCGGCCCAGAAAATAGTTGCATTCTCAAGCGTAATCCTCAGCTTACAACCCACAGATTGGAAACAACCTAACCAACAAATGGCTTTCAATATGCAGGTAAACTAAGACGGGCAGATATATGGTTTGCTGTGGCATTATATAGTTATGTACTGACATATTTAACAGGTATGGCCCTCAATAATACTGTAGAGTAGTTCCTATATTCCCAATAGGCTCTGCGCATTGGAATAATATATCCTATAGTTTAGACGTAGGACTGAGGTCTACTAGTCTCTATCGAATACATTAGACTTAATTGTGAGTACCAGCTAGTTCAAAGGTCACTAGACACTTTCTCGAATTCACAAGAAGGGATTAGTTTCTGACAACCGCATAAACATGACAACTTTGTTTCCCCAAGATAAAACTGATCATCAGAGTTGAGGAAACTATAGATAGATATTTCACTCAGTCAATCGTGCATGCTTCGTTTCACCAGAGGTGCAGAGAAATAGAGAGACTGGCGTTTTCAATAAAAAGGTTTTATTGAACAGTCTTCTTTCTCAAGCATAAGAAATGAACTGCTACAATCGTCAAACTGGTTGTAAAATATAATGCATACAGTATAAAGAGTAGAATAAAATAATACTGTAAGAGCATTGTATGGTTCCTAAACCATAGATAAATACATACATAAATCACAGAGGCTAAAAGAACCCAACTGGTGCTTCTAAAATACGCCTACCCCGATGTACCTAACCTAAGCTTAGTACAGGGTAGAAGTAAGTGGGGTGTAGCATAAATGTAGTATTCTTTTGCCAAGAATCTGTCCAAGATTTCTCTTAGGGTCTAATCAGCTCCGTACCTTAGTTTGGAATGAAGAAGGTCAGGCTCAGGACTCGATTTCCCAGCAACCCACAAGGGTAGCCTGGAAACACTGGAGCTGGGTTTCTCGGCAGGAGAAAAGACAGCGTCTCTCTTAGTGCGTCTGCTGGAGGGTTGGCTTTCTTCAGCACTAGCTGTAGCAGGATGCATCGGGCAAGTAGATAGTCGAACTGCTCCAAACCACAGTGTGTTTGCTAAGGCAAGTGTGGGCATATTTATATCTTGAAGTTGCTGAGTTTGACGTAAAGGTGGACACAATAAAGTCATTAAAGACTCTCGGTTCTTTGAAGACTCCATGAGTTCTTGGACAAGTCAGTTCTCGAGCAAGGGAAAGTCCCTAGCTGCTGAAGCCGAGTTTTCCAAGAAATCGTTGTGGATTTTCGGAACTAGTGGAAGTAGCCCTGCCGTATTTGGACTGCATGAGCTATGTCTAAATATGGTTATGATTCTTATGCCTATATAAGGATGTAGTGATTTATACAGCAGATAGCAGATGGTACCTGTGTGCCTCTTGGTCAGCGCGTATCTCACCTCCAGTTGGATTTGCGGGTGAGATCTCGATGAATGCCGTCATCAGTATTGGTAGCCGTTGGGGGCAACACAACACATGAGCCGTTACTGAACCCAGTAATGCATCAGCATTTGTTGGTATAACCGATGGTAGTGTTAGGCAGATATCTAACATGCATTCTTCTCCACAAAGCAGGCATCTTAGAACAGGTAAGATGCAATCTTGCCAGATTGGTCTGAATGACAGGAACCATGTGGTATTCAGATCTCTCAAACGAGCTAAGCCAAGGATCTGTGTTATTCTGTCACGATACCTCATGGCCTGGAGCGCATTCTCCATGCTGACTTGAGCTTCGCTGGTGGCCGGATTTGCCATAACGGAGCAGGAGGAATAAAAATAAGATCCCTGCTACGAGTCCCAAAATGAGAGGCAGGCCGTCGAACACAGAGTGTATGAAGTTCAGAAAAATGCCCAGGACTGCTCCAAAGGGTGCTAACAGTCCCGAAAAAATCATCTTAAATACATGTGCAATACCGCTGGTATCAGACATGTTAAAGATACAACCTAACATTTCTGTGAAATGTGTTGGGCAGTTTGTTGATAATAATGCATGTACCTCTGCAGAGGACCTTGCAACTTGCAGATCATACGTCTCTCTGGACGCGGTCAGTGGCACAGTTTTTGTAAAAGAATGGCTTTCATTCTGCTTAACGTATCAATTTGTATAGAAGAGATGTTCAGTGAAGGCCATAGTGGCGACTCCCCACCTGCCTTGGTTTTTGGAAACAATACTTGCATACAACAAGTGACCCTGGCTGCCACAGTAACGAGGTAGCCTATTCCTGGCATCATTCCACAACAGCTGTGATCATTTAACATAATGTAGCTACATTGGGAAAGCTGCCTAAAAATTGGATCTATCACCGCTGTGGGCGAGCCCTGCAGATGGCAAGAAAGGTTATTGGAAGAACCCTCACAGGCTCCGTGTAAATTAATACCTTGACACAATAGTGTACCGCTTAGTGTGTTTTTACAATTTTTACCACTAAGAAATACCCCCTTTCCCCCACTCCAACATCTGTGTGTGTATTGTAAATCGCAGGTCGACTTAATGTATTCTTTACCCAACCTTTCACACAGGCCTGCTGGTATGTGTTTTAAGCAATACTGAAACTGGAAATTCGTCACTGGTATCGTGATGGTGCCATGTATTATCCATTCAACTGATGGTTTCTCAAAAACAATCAATGGTAATCTCTTCAGTTTTTCTATGCTCAGCACCGTATAGTCTGCTCCCCTCTGTGCCAACGAGATTTGTTTATCTGTAAGGTTAAGCACAGTAAACAATAACGTAGTGTTGATTAAACGCCGAGGCACATAGCCAGAACGAAGGTTTTGTAACGTCCAGCCTAACAGCATTGTAGAACGTAATTGAGACTGGCCATATAGTAACATTAAAAAAATAACAACAAAAGAGTGTAACTTGGTTGAAAAATACACAAGTGATGGAGCACAAGAGAGAAACAACACCAATTAGGTTTGTTTAGAAAGCCCTCACTCACCGACCTGGTCGGTGACATGCTTCATCATCGGGCCCCACTGGGTGTGACCGAATGTCACCCCAGTGTGCTTCAACGCCATATTTTACTGCGGAGCGGGTAATGTGAAGTTGTGAGGGCTAAGTGATAGATTACGTGAAAAGAGTGTTGTGGTGAGTTTAAAAATGCCTCGATTGTATCAAAAATTGATTTAATGACTGATCAACAAAGACATATTAAAAAATGTGTTGGTAAACACGGCCAACTAAATTGAATGGTCTGTTACCAATATCATTACGTGATGGTCAACATGTTTCTGCCAATGTTGGTGTAATTAACCTGGCATTCGTCAGGACCTATGGTGAATAAACCCCGGCGGTATGGACACGCTAAGGCCCACCCTACCAAGGGACGTGAAAGTAAAAAGTTGTCTGTGCAAGTGCAATGAGGAGGGGGCCACACCGAACAAAAAACCGGGAGGCACACACCCTGTTTGTCTCTGGATTAGAGACTTCAAAAATAAAATGCACGTATAGAAGCAAGAGGTACAGACAAACATAGAGAGACAAACAAACAATTAGTTCTTGTTCTTGAGTATTTCATTGTAAATACTGTGACTTGTGCTCATGTGAACCGGCAAGTGCACAACACTAAACTAGTTGTAAAGTTAAGTGACACCGCCTATAGGAGTGTATTGAGTTGTAATACAAGATAGCAGTTCAGTGTACTGCCGATCTATCGCGAAGTGTCAGTCCCAAAGGGCAACAACAATTGTAGCCCCCAGTGTGCGTGTATGATTCCATGCGCCAAGAGGGAAATACGTGACACTATGGGAAATGGAAAGCTTAGGTAGTAAGACTGTAAGGAACACAAGCGCGTTCACTTTGTGTAACTACCGGATCAATGGGCCAAGGGCCAGTGACCATTTTCCCAAAATTACGGAATACCAATGCGATGGTTCTCACTTGGAAGGTGAGACAATGTCACCAAATAGACCGCGGGAGTGGGGTGATGGCGTATTTGGCACATCCTGCAAAGAAACAAACAAAGGGACGAACTGTTAAAAGAAGCCTGAAAAGTACTTAGCTTGTGCTGATTATGCGGCCAAGGAAACACTCACGCCCACGACGCCAGGCACCCGTGTGTAAACCTGTTCGAACCCTCTGAACCGAGTCTCGACGATCGGAACCCGGTGGAAAAGGGACGGTATAAGTAGCGGGAGCTGAGCCAACAGCGCTCGCATTTCCGGGTTTGGGCGTGGTTTGGACGCGCATGCGTGGAGTATACCAATGGGTGTGGTCTGCTGATGTCAATTCACCTGCGTCACTGTTTAGAAACTAGAGCGCCGCGGCGCTCGTTACGATGCCAAAACCCCAAAATGTTACTGGAATTGAGTGTGATAGAACGGACACCGTAAGGGAGTTACAATAAGTAATGATCCTCAACATGGGCTAATGGAGATATGTTTTAGAACATGCCTATCTCTAAGCTATCCATATTAAATGTTGTCCGAGTGAAAGATCTGGTTAGCTATGGGAATACAGAATCAGTGGGAGTATACTGTTGATCAGAAGAAGACAAGAGATATTTCACTTCAGGATTGAACCCCATGGTATGTCATCATTGAGACCGTTTAAGTGGGTGCCGAGGCGATATACCCATCTCTGCTCCTTCTCAAAAAGTCTTTCAGCTATGTTAGGGCCCTCGATGAGCTGTTCGATGATTGTCCATCTCAGATCATTGGTGGTATGGTTCGCTTGTAAAAAGTGATCGCTCATCTTGGTTGTGGCTTTTTTTCTAGTTATTGTGGGGACTAAGAGTGTTGCTCCTTCCCTACCTCTCTTTTTGTTGATTTGTCATGTTGTAACATTAGCAAGTCCTGTTCCATTATGTCTATGGCAGGGGATACAATGCTGTCCAAAGAATATATTCTGGATGACAGAGTTGTTAACCCATTGTCAACTACAGAGAGTGATTTCTCTAAGTTAATACGATCAATTTCTCTTATTCTTTCAGCTGTTTCAATTTGCGTGACTTTCCATGCTTCATTGTATGCAGCGTATATACCGGCGTATGTGAAACATTTATGACGTGGATTATGAGGTCCCAGTAAGACTTCTTGTAAATCAACGCCATCTTTTAGCAAAGATAAGTGTTGTTTTATTTCTGGAAGTGTAGATTTCTGCAGCCACTCAAGGCATAGTTTACCTACACTATAAGTTGTTATTATCCCTGGATGCTGTCTTTGGATATATCTTGGATCTGGCCTAGTCACTGTAAACCCTTGTGTCTTGTTCAGGAATCTATCTTGACAGTTATTCGTGTCTGTGGACCAGATTAACCATTTATTCCATTCAGGATTTATTCTGTTGCAATATATAGTTTACGTCTACCTCCTCACCTGAAGTGAAATTACTATCAGGTGTGGGCTTATCTTTTATCTTAGCAATGCCAAGACAAGATGTCTGTTGAACAGTGTCATTTAAAATCATCATTTGTTTTGGGATGATGCAGGCTCTGAACATTGCTTCTAAACCTTGTAACTGCCAGTCTTTTGTGCCCCAAACAGTTTTTGTCTCAATGTTGTCTTTCCAAAAGTCAAAGCCTAAGGTGGATAATTGAGCATCAAAGGCCGCAGAATAAATTTGTTTAGTATTTATCAACATACTTTTCATGCATGTCTTAGTCACATTTTTAAAGTAAAAACTTTCTGGGTTTGTAACATTAAAACCTGTAAAATATGGAACTTTTCTAATAAATGTTTTAGAACTACCTTTTGGCAGTGTTGGACAATGTTCCCATTGATTATAAGTTAAAACATTTCTAGGGTTTGCAGATTTATGCAGTTAATGATGGCCAAAATGAATAAAACAATAAATTTCTTCATAATTTGATGAACCTTTCAAGTATTCATCTTTTGTAAATGTTGCTAACATTTCTAAGTCTGCCATCATGTTATTAACAGTTTCAAAGTCCGAATCATCAGAAAATGTGCTGGGTGAAACGAAGTCACTCAAGGAAACCTTAAATTGGAGTGGGATTTTCAGCAGCTCAACAGGGCCATAAATGTCATAATCAGTTGTATCCCAAGCTACTCCACCAGGTAGAAGAACCGCTGTGATGTTCACTGATGACAGGTCTCGTTGTTCACGATGATATCATTTGTGTGGCTTCAGGAGCAAGTTGATTTTCTTACTTGCTGTGTCCATTTTAATTTGTTTTCCATCTATCAGCTTCCCCAAACTTAAAACAAGAATGAGCCATAGCAGGAGATAAAATACACCTAATCCAATCCAAAATTCAACCCATGGTGAAACCAGATATGTTTTGGCAAGCTCTTGACCAAGTTCTGTTAATTTTTCCTTGAACGTTTTATTTGCTGGCGTAGTTTCAGGTTCACTGGGATCCTCAGAAAAGTTATCAAAGTTGATAAAATAGCCAGAGGCATTTCTGTCAATAGTTGGTATCGCATCCGGATTCTTTAAAATCGCTGGAGTTGCTTGTTCCCTTGACATGTTTGTATAGTCAGATGCTACTTCATTGTAGACTGGAGTTTCTTGACGAACTGTTATTTGGGTTTCAAGAGGCACAAGTTTCCATGGCTTTGTTGCATAGTCCTTCTTTCCTCACTTTAGAATCTTCAAAGGTGATGAGTCTTTCAGTTTGAACCTCTTGGATAGTAGCATGATTTGGACGTCTGCTACATCTTGGGAGTCCACTGGGCTACTACTTATTATTGGCCACATGGTGTGGTTTTACCAGGTCAATTGATACAGACCGGTTCTCCTTTTTTCCAGCAAGGGGGGGCAGTAGCACTGTTCTTGATCCGTGAACTGCTAGAACTTGTACTGGTTTACTGTAAGAAGGCCCAATTCCTTCTTGTCCGCTATTTTTTCCCTGACCAGATCCCCAATCTTTGGAATCCAGACAGGTCTTGCTGGGACAGGTGGTTTTTCCTCAGCTTTTCGCTGGTGTTGCTTAGACTTCTTCTTGTTTCATTTAAGTCCTGTAAAACAGCCAAACGATCTTTGATATCAAACGTTTTTTGTTCCACCACTGAAGTGTGACGATTGAGATCTTCAACCAACATTCTAGTTCCAAAAAGGATTTCATATGGAGTGATTCCACGCAGAGAATTTCTTGGCAGGTTATTAAGACTACGTTGGACATTTATTAGATGTTTGACCTACCCGACACCTGAACCTAATACTCTAGCTGTTATAGATTGCTTTATGTCACGTTTTTTTCTCTCCACAACCGAATTTCCCTCAGGATGGAATGGACTCGAAAATCGCAATGCAACGCCCAATCTGGCCATGGCCTCCTTGTAAGCCCTAGAACTAAAAGCAGGGCCCGGGTCAGAATTTAGCGTGCCGATTGCATATGTGCCGATAAAGACTTGCAAATCTTTTATAACAGTTTGGGCGTCAGCCGAGCGCTGGGGCCACATTCAAATGAATCTTGAGCATGAATCCACTGCGACCATGATATATTTATAGTTGCCATCCCTTTGTAAGTAAGGGACCACAGTGGTCCAGGTAAACACACACTAGTGGTCTATCTGAAATCAGAAGGGGTGTCTGCGCCGGGCGTTTCACTGTTGAAACTTTCATTTTCTGGCAGATTTCACATTCCAAAACATAGTTTCTGGTTGGTTTCCTCATGCGTGGCCACCAGTATCGCTGTTTTAATAATGAAACTGTGGCGGAAACACCTGCGTGTGCAGAGGTAAGCCCTTCATGTACTGCTAAGATTAGTCATAACCTGTGTTTCATGTTTGGGATTGCTCTATCCCCCACTCCAGGGATTCGAGCAAAAGGAACATTATTTGCATCAGTTATATATGTACACTTGAATGGATAGCCTTTTGGTAGTTTTTTAGCACTGTCTTTTAATGAAGCAGTGACTGCTTGCATTATTTCGCTGTCTATTTTCGTTTTTGAACGAGTAATTGCAGCTACGGAAGCCGTTTGCATAGCTGCCTTCGCAGCTTCATCAGCTAATGAATTCCCTTCAAATTGAACGCCATCACGCTGATGACTCAGTGTATGGATCACGTGAGTCTTTTGTAGTTCTTTCTGTAAAAGAACTACTTGTTCCCAAAGCATTTTATGCTTGAGTATGCCACCTTTTGCATCTTTAAAACCATTTTGAACCCAGTTCTGCAGATATTCATTGTAAGACTGGACGCAGTAATACGAATCGTACACTATGAGTTTGGGGAATTCGCGATCAGTATTTTCAAGCGCCATCTTGAAAGCTTGGAGTTCAGCTCGCTGAGCTGTAGTCTCCTAGAGACTGAGTTTTTGTGACCATAGGTTGGAATTTACCGTCGTGCCAGCGACCCTTAACAATCACGCACGCAGCACTATAAGCTTATTTACCCCCAATAGCGGGCTGTGCTGATCCATCTGTATATATTATACAGCCGTAATGTTCTAGAGGTAGAATTTCAGTAGGCAGAGGACATTCTTGTTCGTATTGGAGAAATTCTTGTGTCTTCAAGTAAGGGTCAAAAATGTATTCAACGTCTGTTGCAGCAAGAGAATTAACCCATTGTATCCATCTCGGATGTAGAGCTTTTGCATTTGGAATGCTAGCCTTTGTCACTGTCACTAAGGCAGGTACAGGTGTAACGACTTTTATGCGTTTACCCTGCGCGAGGGCTCTCTCCTTTGCTACCGCAGTTTGAACCGCTGTCAGAATTTTTTCTGTTGAAGTGAATTTCATTTCAGCTTGTGTGTACAAGTGTGATTTGCAAGCAGTTGGTACCTTTTCACCTTCATTAAAGGTTAGGTATGTGAATCCGCATCTCCCTGGGATGATTTGGATTACAAGGTTGTGTACATTGTCGCGTGTTTGTAAGTGTGTTGTTGCCAACATGTCTGTTTGTACTGAACGCAAAATTTTTGTGTGTTTTTGAGTCCAATTAGTAGGTTTGAAATCAAGTTTGATTAGTTCGTAGAGAGGTTTAACCCTTTCTGCGCAATTCAGAATGTAAGTTCTTCCGAAGTTTAGGAATCCTAAAATTGACTACGTTTTCAGCGTTTTTGGAGGTCGGAGCAACGCACATTTTTCTAAAAAGATTGCTGCCAGGCTTTTGCCTTCCCTTGAAAGTTCGTATCCTAAGAATAGGACGTTGAGGTGGGCAATTCTTGATTTTTTAAAGTTGAATTTATACCCTTTAGAGGAGAACCCAAGTATTATGGTGTTCATCCTGGTCAAGTGCCTGTCCAAATCATCATCTGTAAGATAGATGTCATCGACATAAGATAATGCCTCATCATCGTACGTTTGTAGTAACTCTGTTACTCTGGCTGAAAATAATACAGGACTGTTTTTGAATCCCTGGGGGGGATGACAAAAGTGTTGTTGTGTCGCCATTATTGAGAAAGCGGTCACGTACCTGCTTTCAGGTGCAATATTTTGACGGAAGTAACCGTTTGAAATATCTAATGTAGTTTTGTATTTCTTGCGAACAATGTTATTCATCAGTGCTGCACTGTGTGAATTTTGCACTGCAAAATTTTTGCAACAAGAGTTTAAATGTCTGTCATCCAAAACTAGACGATATGATTCGTCTGGTTTGGAGACAGGAAACAAAGGATTGTTCATTGACGAGGTGCATGTTTCAATCACCCCTTGGTATTCAAGTTGATCTATGATCTCCCTTACTTGCTTTTTAACTTCCTGCTTTACTGGATACTGCCTCTGTGCAGTAGGTTGATATTTTAACTGAATTCTATGGTGAGGAGAGTCCTCATCCCATCCCATATGATTTTTATATAATGCTGGAACCTGGGCCACAGCCCATTTTCTGGCATAGGTGTATTTTTTATGAATAGGAATATGATTTGAGAAGGCTGGCATCATTATTTCTTCGCCATGTGGGCATTCCCTGACAAATTCAGGTGGCCAGTCTTTTTTAGCCAGAAGGATGTCCTAACCCTTAGATAGTTTTTCCCAAAAGAGTGCTTTTATTTTTCTAGTTATGCCCCCCTCTATCCGGAGTGTTTCTTCAAATAACTTATGGGGTACACTAACTCTGGTGTCGGCAGTTTCAACCTGAATGCATTCATTCAGATCCACTGTCTCCAGATGATCATTCAGGATCCTGCGAGCTATGGTGACCTCTGCTGCGCTGTCCAGCATTGTATGGGCCCACTCCCCGTTCTTGAGTTGTGTCCTCAAGATCCTCGGCATTACTGATTTTAATACTTGCTACCTTCTTTTTTGAGAATTGAGTTTTTTTATTTTTTGGAACGTGTTGATCGTCTTTGGACTTCACGTGTTCTTCTTTGTGTTCTGATCGTCCTCTTCTTTCGGATTTCCGCGAGGAAGTCTGAAAGGTACGAGAGGATCACATATGAGTATCTTGATATCTATCAGGTTTTCCTAAATTATCCCTATTTCTAAGGTTATACCTCTTTTCAGAGTGCTCTTTTTGAGGAGATCTACCTCTGGACTGAGAGTGCTTCTCTTTAGGAAGTGACTGTCTACTATTTTCCCATTTCTTTTTAGTAGTTAGATTATTTTTAATAAAAACTTTTTCTGGATTTTCTGTTAGTTCGGACTTTACAGGTTTCCCTTCCAAACTATCTCTTCCTAGTTCTTCATAGGATTTTTCAATAATTCTGGCAAGTTCATACGGTTGCTCAGTAATATCGAGTTCTTTTAATTTTTGGCAGATTGCCACGGATGCTGCTTCACCTTTAATGTTAGCTAATAAAATAGCTGAGACCTGTTTGAAATCTTTCAGTAATTTCATACCAAGATTCAAGGCTGGTTCTGGACCGTATTCATTTTGAATCTGTCTCAGAAGGTCTGGTATCACCGCCATAGACAGAACACCTTGGGTTTTTGTGTAAATTGAAGCAAAGACTGTACCCCAAGTGTCACAGTCCTCCACGTGTGGTGCAATCCCCACTGGTAAACAGATTGTTAGAATCCTGTGTTTCTCATGAGGTGTACTATCGGGAAATACTGCCTCTATTTGAGTAATTTTCCGGGCTAACCAGAATGGAATTTGTCCTCTTTTTGCGGGCAATTTACCGATTACTGACTGTATAGTTTGTGGCGTGATTTTGTTTGTATTCCGCTGATGAGGGGTGTACTGTGGAATTCTTATAGCAGGTTGGACTGTTAAAGGCCGCAGGACATATTGTACCAATTGTCTATGTATTTTAATTAATTGTTTTAGCTGAGCTAACAGTTCTACATCTGACATTCTTGCAATGTTAGGATGTGGTGTATAGCTGGCTTGTACTGGCCATGTAGCTCCTGGTCTACCTAGTGGACCGAGCCTGGTAATGTGATTTTGATGTTGTCGGGCGCTTTTAAACCAGAGCTGATGCTCTTGGTAAGTTAGTGGAATTTCAACGTCCTCAAAAGGAACGTATTCCGCTGGATATTCCTCCATCTTGTAGTACTGGAACACATGTGTTGTTGGATTTGCTTGTGGAAAGACAATCCATGAATAGAATACCTCTGTCTGCCGATATTCATGTGCCTCTATGACTAATATAACTGTACCACCTCTCGGTGATAGGACATTTTCTATACGTTTTATAGCTATGGCTTTTCTTACGTTTTCCGGGATGATTATGGCATCTGCGTCGTCTTCATTAAACCCTGTAACGTCTAAACCCGGTTGGGCAGCTGCAGCTCCACCGGTTGTGTTGCTGTCTTTATTCGGCATTGTTTAATGAAAGTTTTTGCAGAGAAAGTTTCAAGGAAATAAAGATAAGGTGCACAATATTTTGGAACACTGTATCCTTCAACCTTGAACAAAACCAAAACTAATACATAGGATTTTTCGTCCTACTAAGTTTATGGCGGATATTTGATCCTTTAACCCACTCCAGACGTCTATTGGAGTATTTACAGGATAAAGGGGTCTCTGTGAAAAGCACGACTGAGTTACTCTAGTATCTAGCATTAAATTATCGCCTTACCAAACGTTGGGCGCCATGTAGTGTAGTTCCTATATTCTCAATAGGCTCTGCGCATTGGAATAATATATCCTATAGTTTAGATGTAGGGCTGAGGTCTACTAGGTCTGTACTGAATACATTAGACTTAATTGTGAGTGCCAGCTAGCTCACAGGTCACTAGAAACGTTCTCAAATTCACAAAAAGGGATTAGTTTCTAACAATCGCATAAACATGAAAACTTTGTTTCCCCAAGATAAAACTGATCATCAGAGTTGTGGAAACAATAGATAGATATTTCACTCAGTCAATCGTGCATGCTTCGTTTCACCAGAGGTGCAGAGAAATAGAGAGACTGGCGTTTTCAATAAAAAGGTTTTATTGAACAGTCTTCTTTCTCAAGCATAAGAAATGAACTGCTACAATCGTCAAACTGGTTGTAAAATATAATGCATATAGTATAAAGAGTAGAATAAAATACTGTAAGAGCATTGTATGGTTACCTAAACCATAGATAAATACATACATAAATAACAGAGGTTAAAAGTACTCAACTGGTGCTTCTAAAATACGCCTACCCCGATGTACCTAACCTAAGCTTAGTACGAGGGAAGAAGTAAGTGAGGTGTAGCATAAATGTAGTATTCTTTTGCCAAGAATCTGTCCAAGATTTCTCTTAGGGTTTAATCAGCTCCGTACCTTAGTTTGGAATGAAGAAGGTCAGGCTCAGGACTCGATTTCCCAGCACCCCGCAAGGGTAGCCTGGAAACACTGGAGCTGGATTTCTCGGCAGGAGAAAAGACAGCGTCTTTCTCAGTGCATCTGCTGGAGGGTCAGCTTCCTTTGGCACTTGCTGTAGCAGGATGCTTCGGGCAAGTAGATAGTTGAACTGCTCCAAACCAGCGTGTGTTTGCCAAGGCAAGTGTGGGCATACTCATACCTTGAAGTTGCCGAGTTTGACGTAAAGGTGGACATAATAACGTCATTAAAGACTCTCGGTTCTTTGAAAACTCCATGAGTTCTTGGACAAGTCAGTTCTCGAGCAAGGGAAAGTCCGTAGCTGCTAAACCCAAGTTTTCCAAGAAATCGTTGTGGATTTTCGGAACTAGTGGAAGTAGCCCTGCCGTATTTGGACTGCATGAGCTATGTCTAAATATGGTTATGATTCTGATGCCTATATAAGGACGTAGTGATTTATACCTATATAAGGGCATGAATCGGGAAATTTACAATAGTGTCCTAAAATGGTTTACAACAATACCAAGACTGTAAACACTGTGGTCAGCAGTAAATTGTAACTTATACCTCTTATATTCACATAAGACATAGCAGCTACGAGGGTTGTCTTTCACCAGTGCTGTACAACTAAACAGCCAGACATCACCACTAGACATCAGATATGGGATAGTAATAACATCCCATATCATCCCATCCTAAGCGCTCTCTCATGTTCTCTCTCCCTCAAACTGTGCAAGCTCAGGACCAGAAATAGGCACACAATCTCTGTTTTGAAAAAGGACATCTGAGAGTCATAGGACTACAAAAAAATGGAAAACAAAGACAGAGTTAAAGACATTCTTTAAAGCTTTTCGCCATGATTTAAGGTTTTGCGAAGAGAGTGCTCTTTGGCAACGGTGAATGAGTACCCAGTCCATCCGCTCAATTTTGAATCTGTGGGACCGTCAGGTTTACACTGATTTATGTTAGCAGTTTTGTAAAGCGCAAACAGCTGCCCCCGCAACGGGGCGTCCCGGCGCTGGAGACCATAACACAACCAACTGAGATAGGGGGGAGGGAGGGACCTAACAGGGGGGGAAGAGATAGGTTTTAATAGCTCTGCGGAAAGCTAGGATGTTGTCCATGCATCGAATATTGAGGGGAAGGGAGTTCCATAATTTGGCCCCCAGTAGTTTGAAGGAGCGCCCTCCAATGCGGCAAAACTTAGTGTGGGGTACCATTGCTAGGTGTTGCCCCATGGACCTGAGGTTCCGTTTGGGAGTGTAGGGGGTCAGCAGCGAGCGGAGAAGCTCCGGGCCTTCGTTCTTCATGATTTTGAAGGCAAATAAGAGGGCTTTGAATTGGATGCGGGCTTCCATGGGTAACCAATGTAATCTGCGAATGGTCGCTCTCGCCGAGCATCTTTTTGGGAGACCTACTATAGCCCTTGCCGCCGAATTTTGTATCCGTTGGAGTCTCTTCAGTTCAGTTTTATTAGCTCCTAATAACAAGACACTCGCGTAGTCCAGTCTGGACAGAATGGTAGACTGTACGATGAGTTGTCGAGTTTTGGAGTCAAAATAGCCCAAGATGGGGGTAAGGCTTCTCAGTAAGCCAATGCAGGTTGCGGCAACTTTTTTTGTGTGCGACTGGAAGCTAAGAGCAGAGTCCAGCCACACTCCCAGGTTTTTAGCTAGAGTCTTTGGGGGGGGTGCTGGGCCCAGTGATTGGGGCCACCAGAGGTCATTCCAGTTGTTACTATTTTTCCCCATTATCAGCACCTCTGTTTTGCCGCCGTTGAGTTGAAGGCAATTAGCCGTCATCCATTTAGCAACGGCGCTTAGACCATCCCTGAATCTAGTGGCATCGGGAGAGGGGGCCTGGTTGAGGCTGATGACCAACTGGGTGTCGTCGGCGTACGACACCATTGTGAGACCCCATTTCTTGGCAACCTCCGCCAGGGGTTGCATGTATAGGTTAAACAAGGAGGGACTGAGGGCAGAGCCCTGTGGAACTCCCTGTCCTATGTTTTGAGGTTGGGAGATGAACGGGGGGGCCGATACCCTAAACGATCTGTTAGTTAGGAATGATCTAAACCATTGGAGTGCCGCGTCTACGATCCCTATATTTTCCAGGCGTTTTAATAGGATGGCATGGGAGACCGTGTCAAAGGCCGCACTGAGATCAAGTAATATCAGCGCGGCACTTTTGCCGGAGTCCATAATTTCCCGTAAGCTTTATGTGGAAATTAGGAGCGCGGATTCCGTGCTATGGCCCGGCCTGAACCCGTGCTGGGAGGGGTCCAGGATGTTGTTTTTCGCCATGTGCTCACTTAGGATTTTGTTAGCGTGGGCTTCCGCCAGTTTCGCGACCCATGGGAGCAGAGAAACGGGCCGGTAGTTCTCAGGTTTATCGGGGTCTAGAGAGGGTTTTTTTATGATCGGTGTTACCCAGGCCTGTTTCCAGCAGGTGGGGACCGTAGCTGTGGTAAATGAAAGATTAAGGAGTGAGGTCAAGGGTGGGAGGAAAAATTCCAAGGCTTCCAAAAAATGAATAGGCCTCATCGGATCTGTGGGAGCACCTGATTTCACCTTCCTACAGAGTTTAGCGAGTTCTTCACCGGAGATGGCGGGTATGCGTGTGAGACTAGAGTCTCCGAGGATGGTGATGGGAGGGTTGATGTCCTCTGGACTGTCCTGGGTGAAGGCGTTGTAAATTTTTTTGACTTTATCCGTGAAGAAGGTAGCTAGGTCTTCACATTGTTGCGTGGAGGTAATGTGGGAGGCTGGCTTGTTTCCGTTTTGAAGTTTTTGCACGATTTGGAAGATCGTTTTCGTGGGGTTAGGGCTAGCATTTATCTCAGTGGCGTAAAAGGCAGCACGGGCGACCCGGATTGCCTTGTGATACGTTCTGAGAGTGGTCAAATATGCGTCTTTGTCCTCCTGTTTGTACTCCCTTCTCCATTGTCGTTCCATTTTTTTACAGGCTTTCCTCATTGTTTTGAGGTTCTCATTGTACCAGGGATTGGAAGGGGTGCTACGCCCTTTGGTCCACTTCTCTGGTATAATGGCGTCCAGTCCCTTGGTAATCCAGTTCTGGAAGGACATATATGATTTCTCGATATCGTCTATATCCTCCAGGTTAGGTCTCCCCAAACTAGCTGCAAGGTCACATTGTTGGAGTTTGTGCCAAGGTCGTTTAAGGCAGGAGGTTGGGGACTTTTTTATGGTGGAATGGTTATTAGGGAAGGAGAAGGTTACTAGTGAGTGGTCCATCCAGGCCATGGGTATAGGATCGTCCGCTCTGGCCTCTGGAATGTTCGTAAACACTGGGTCCAGTAGGTGGCCAGCGACATGTGTTGGGGTTCGGACAAGCTGAATTAGCTGAAGAGCAGCTAGGTCCGTGGTCAAGTTGCTGATTTTAGCATCTGATGAATTGTCTATATGGAGATTGAGATCTCCTAAGATTGTGAAGTTGGCCGAGTCAGTAATCATAGCGTGTGTTACCTCAATGAGCTCTTCCGTGAATTTCGTGGAAGGCCCCGGCGGTCTGTAGATGAACAGGCCTGTGAAAGTGCAGTTTGGATTAGTGGAGATTTTGAAGCGAGCGCATTCACAGTCCGCAATGCTTTCCTTTAGAAAGGAGCAGGTGAAGGAGGATCTGTGGATGGCAGCGATGCCCCCTCCTCTTGAATCTCTATTAATACAGGTCATAGCAAACCCATCCGGTATAGCAAGGTTGGGAATACTGGTTAGTTCATCTTTGAGCCAGGTTTCACTCAGAAACAATATGTCTGGGTTCTCATCCATTAGTAGCGTTCTTACCTCCGCATGGTGTTTGACCAGGGATCTAACGTTCAGCTGCATGATGGTAAGTGACGTTTCCTTCCTTTTGTCCTCTTTCTGGCTGATATGGCGTGGTGCAGGTAAGACCAGGTTACAGCTTTTACAGTGGAGGGCGGTACGACCAATGCAGCCCTCTAGCTTGTCGCATCTCATGCCAGGGTTGAGTGACCACAGAGTATCACTGTCATATATGTATGACTTTTGGGCAGGGGGTCTGGCGAGAAGCGAGGACTTGGCGAGGACGGGCGAAGACGGGCTTGCCTTAGGCGCGCCTTCGACGCGCAAACGGCGCGCCCGCTGCGCCCGTCCGCTGCGCGTCCGGTGAATGCACATCCTTAAAGGAGGGAGAGGGGGTGAGTGGGCGTGGCCTGCAGGCAGGCGTGGCCTCTGTTCCTCGCCGGTAATGGCGGCAGAACTGGTAGTTTTGGCGGACTCGGTGCAGCGAAGGGGTCGCTGTTTAGGCGTACTTCTAACCCAAAAGGAGGTGCCTAAAGGGTGAGTGCGCAGTTTAAAAAGCAATATTTTTTATCAGTGACACAGAAAACAATTTTTAAAATTATTTCGTCCTCTCCCGTCTTCCGCCTCAGGAGATTGTGAAGTTCTGTCTGGGTCGCGCTGTCAGCAGCGTTTTATATGAGGGTAAGTGGGCGTGGCCTGCAGGTAGGCGTGGCCTCTGTTCCTCGCCGGTAATGGCGGCAGAACTGGTAGTTTTGGCGGACTCGGTGCAGCGAAGGGGTCGCTGTTTAGGCGTACTTCTAACCCAAAAGGAGGTGCCTAAAGGGTGAGTGCGCAGTTTAAAAAGCAATATTTTTTATCAGTGACACAGAAAACAAATTTTAAAAATATTTCGTCCTCTCCCGGCTTCCGCCTCAGGAGATTGTGAAGTTCTGTCTGGGTCGCGCTGTCAGCAGCGTTTTATATGAGGGTAAGTGGGCGTGGCCTGCAGGTAGGCGTGGCCTCTGTTCCTCGCCGGTAATGGCGGCAGAACTGGTAGTTTTGGCGGACTCGGTGCAGCGAAGGGGTCGCTGTTTAGGCGTACTTCTAACCCAAAAGGAGGTGCCTAAAGGGTGAGTGCGCAGTTTAAAAAGCAATATTTTTTATCAGTGACACAGAAAACAAATTTTAAAAATATTTCGTCCTCTCCCGGCTTCCGCCTCAGGAGATTGTGAAGTTCTGTCTGGGTCGCGCTGTCAGCAGCGTTTTAAATGAGGGTAAGTGGGCGTGGCCTGCAGGTAGGCGTGGCCTCTGTTCCTCGCCGGTAATGGCGGCAGAACTGGTAGTTTTGGCGGACTCGGTGCAGCGAAGGGGTCGCTGTTTAGGCGTACTTCTAACCCAAAAGGAGGTGCCTAAAGGGTGAGTGCGCAGTTTAAAAAGCAATATTTTTTATCAGTGACACAGAAAACAAATTTTAAAAATATATCGTCCTCTCCCGGCTTCCGCCTCAGGAGATTGTGAAGTTCTGTCTGGGTCACGCTGTCAGCAGCGTTTTATATGAGGGTAAGTGGGCGTGGCCTGCAGGTAGGCGTGGCCTCTGTTCCTCGCCGGTAATGGCGGCAGAACTGGTAGTTTTGGCGGACTCGGTGCAGCGAAGGGGTCGCTGTTTAGGCGTACTTCTAACCCAAAAGGAGGTGCCTAAAGGGTGAGTGCGCAGTTTAAAAAGCAATATTTTTTATCAGTGACACAGAAAACAAATTTTAAAAATATTTCGTCCTCTCCCGGCTTCCGCCTCAGGAGATTGTGAAGTTCTACACCGATGGATTAAAGATTTCACTATTTAGAGTGAATCGTGAGCTTTCCTTTATTTACTGTCCATCACAGCCAGTACAGTAACAATACATGGACAATAAAAATTTTAAAAAGACCCCACACAACATGAGAGAATTGGTCTTGGGTCATTCGTTTTTACTTTTCCCAAAACAAACTCCTGCTCTGGGAGTTTGAATTTGGAAAGGTAAAAAACATTTAAAATTTGGTGTATGCCTTTGTCACCAAAGGCAGAAAGACACTTAACTTTTAAATGGCTTTCTATGCCATGACAACGGCTCACACAAACCCATAGAGTTCACTGCTGTAAAGTCCTCTGCCAATCTGAATTCCTTTGATCCGTTTCCAGTCTAAATCAGACCCTCGGTCTTTTATTCTGGGTCACTCTGAATTCAGTCAAGTCATCAGTATTCCGATGATGCACAACAATGAGCAGGACAAAAGTTACCCAAGTTAAATATATGTCTTTTGATAAACAGTTATAGATGTATATATTATTTATTAATTGCATGGTGTTGTGTATAATTGTTCATATAAGATGCCACAACAATAAATATAAGAACTAATTATTTACTCCAAAGTTATACAGGACCACAAGACATTAAGGAATATCATCAATCCAGGCAGACTGCACGCCGCTCTGACCGCAACATTCTAAAACCCAGAGCTTTATATCCCCAAGCATTTTACAAATGACCATTCTAATGCCAATAACATCTGTCTCAATACAAAAATAAAAATACATATATACTTAAAACATATGACGTTTAATTAATAATATTTAGACACAATTATTAATAACATTGTTTACGGAACAATAAATATGTTTGTTTCTTTTTAACTTGAGCAATAAATAGTTTTCTCAATTAAATTGGATTAATACATGACAAATTCAGTAAATTTAGCAGGGAAAACAATTCTCCTTCCTGTATTTTTTTGTTTAAATTGGTTTATTTAATTTTCTTTTTTAGAAAGGAACGTTTCATGGATTTAAACAGACACCATTGGCAATCAAATGTATGTTGACATTGTTAGAAGAATTTACAAAATGGATGTGATCATATAAGCATTAATTAGTCAGTGCTTTGTTTATGCGGAGCATTCGGAGGTCTCAAGTGAAACATGGTGCTAATATTAGCAAATAAAATATAAGGGTAAAGCCCCGTTAAGTTAACAACAATTCGCCTTCCTTTATGTTCAAGATAGGGATCAATTCTCAATGTTAGGTACATTTAACTGTTGTTCGATAATATTTTCCACATTAGTATAATTCTCAATGCTTGCATTGTCTGCAGGCTCAGCAAAAGCATCGTTAACGGAAGAACTAGCCTGCTGATTCATAAAACTGGAAGAACCAGCTTGTTCGTCCATAAAACTGTATCAATTAGCATCTTGTCCTTTCATGTTGTTGATTAATATATTGTCTTATCCAGGTTTGAGTAAAACTACTTCACCTTTATTCCACCAACCTCTACCATCCAATAAAACTGCACTACTAGAAACTTTCATCACACAAACAGGAGTAATGTCCTTGGATTTCATTACAAGACCAGAGGCTACAATTATGCATATACTTTTATTTGCTGCCCAAACATGTAGACCTTTAACTCCTTCGCTGCGGGGTGTTTTCCCCCCGCTGTGCGGTGGGGCGGGAGGGCGCGCGCAGCGCACGCATGCTGGTGACGAGCTGAGCTCGTCATGGAGTACAACAATGTCCCAACTGGTATTAGTTAAAGACAATTAGTAAAGATATGTAAATACATTATCTGAAAGGAAAACAAGGAGACTCTATGTAATTCTGACATGTGCTAAAAGCATCATTTTATGTATAAAAGATTTTTAGGAAAAGGAACAAAAATATAGTTAACAGTTATAGCAGCACTGCAGTAAACAAATCACAACAACTGAAAAAACAACCCAAATTCTACGTGGTGCTCTAGGTGTGACAGTGAAAACCAATATAGCGACGCAGGTGACAATGTGAAACAGCGTGAGTGTCGCAATGTGACTGGTGAATAAATATACAGTGTATTCCTTAATATACGGCGGTTCAAGATGGATTAGAAATTCATTTTACAAGTATTCAAATGTTCAACCGCTTCATATTTCGCGCCAGTATTTGCGCTGAAAGGTCGACGGCGTTTCGATCCAGGTTACTATAGGATCTTCATCAGGACTGGGTCGTGGGCAGTGCTGGTGGTCGATTTATGGTAATCAATCGCCGGATTATGTAGAAGACAAGTGCTTAGTTCGGAGCTGTACTTGGACTACTTGGCCCGGGTGCGAGTGATTGGGTCCCGTGGCAATCCCGCGTACGGGATTGGCAGCAGTGTGGCCAAACACACACGTTCTCAATTAGTTGTGAAGATCGGGGTCAGAAATGTCGGAGTAACTCCCGATCGTGGAATCAGTCAGTGTCCTGGAGGCCGATCCCTAACGTGGACGGATAGTTGAGAGTCAATCTCTACTGAAGACAGCCTCATGGTCTGTCCGGGGGATCAAAAATCTCCGTGATCAAAACGCCGTCGACCTTTCAGCGCAAATATTGGCGCGAAATACGAAGCGGTTGAACATTTGAATACTTGTAAAATGAATTTCTAATCCATCTTGAACCGCCGTATATTAAGGAATACACTGTATATTTATTCACCAGTCACCTTGCGCCACTCACGCTGTTTCACATTGTCACCTGCGTCGCTATATTGGTTTTCACTGTCACACCTAGAGCACCACGTACAATTTGGGTTGTTTTTTCAGTTGTTGTGATTTGTTTACTGCAGTGCTGCTATAACTGTTAACTATATTTTTGTTCCTTTTCCTAAAAATCTTTTATACATAAAATGATGCTTTTAGCACATGTCAGAATTACATAGAGTCTCCTTGTTTTCCTTTCAGATTATGTATTTACATATCTTTACTAATTGTCTTTAACTAATACCAGATGGGACATTGTTGTTCTTATACTATTACGCCCCAATCCCAACACGGTTGACGGGTACCCTACTCCTGTTTTATCTACAACGTCATGGAGTACAGCGGAGCTGCCCTCATGGCGAGCTCAGCTTGTCACGGCCGCACCCGTTTTTCGAACGTTCAGCACAGCATTTTTAGAGAATGTTATCATGCCTTTACGATATGGTGTCTCAATGTGAACCGCTTGGATTTACAGGTTTGTGTTGTAGTGATGCAATGTGGGGTGATTCATTTACCATTGTGATGTAACACATTCCACCCCTCACCATTGGTTGCTTCCATTACCCCATTCCCCACATTCCACACTTGTCAGTTGCATTCCTTGAACTGTCAGTTTACCTTTGGCCGTTGTCTTTCCTGGACGTGTCTGGGGCTGTTATGGAATACATTTATCTTTACCCACTCATGAGTCCGGGTCATCTTTACAGTTTGTTTTTTCTTATATCCTTTTTTCAGCCTTCCAATGTATGGTCGGCTTATTTACCCTCCTTTTGCCTATTATGCGCTTTTGATCCTTTCCTTCATAATGTTCAATACAACAATGCCGGTATTGGTGTTAGTCATGAAATTTATAATATATACTCCCGAGGTGAGGTGCGACATTCAGACGTCTCGCCTCGCTTCCCATTTACCATTTGAATCAAAAACAACTTACAAGTTTCACAAACGATCCCCATGGGAACGCGCTATCAAGCAAGCTGACCAAATTCGTAGGTAGAGTGCTGTGCTGTGACCTCACACGAGGAGCAGCTGCAGCCTGCCTGCCTGCAGTCCCACGGTCCAAGCCGGTGATACTGCCGCCGGACCATCATGACGCTACCCCAAAAAAACAGCGTTGGCTTTGGCACAGTTAGTGACGGCACAGCACCATTGGAATCCCTAGTTAGCTGGCTTTGCTTAGCTACTAGACTAGTGAGTTTACCGAATTACTGCGTTACTGCTTAACTTCTAATCTTATCGTTACATGTGGTGCGCCGGTCGGGAGGGACACAAACACTGTTGGCTGCACTGCCTTGTGCCTTTGCTTAGTACGTACATACTACGATTGATTAAGCAGAGGCGGTGGCTTGATGATGCTGCCTGCTTGATACCAGTACCAGACCGCAGTTTGCCAGCAGTGCCAGACCGTCAGTACTGTCTGTAGTACTACTGGCTGCCAGACAGTTGATCGATACTTGCACACAGACACAGGCTGCCTAGCTCTGCCCCTGATGTCGTCGGTCGGGTCGGGCGGGGGCGGGCCGCCGGTTTGACTTAACTTTGCAACTTTCCCTGCAAGGGTAGACCTGTGTGAAGGGCCGGAAAGGGCTGGCAGCTGGATGGACGTGGCTCGTCTTGGCTCTCGGTCCGCACTGCTCTCCTGAGCCTCCAGCTGTGGTTGACCCGCGTGTTGATTGCCGTGTTGCACACCATCGGCGGGCTGAACACGCGGGGCACAAACTGGGCATTTTTGCAACAGTTGCTGAATTGTCCCTGCGATCGGGAGAGTTGCAAATAAGGACGGATCCCGGCGCTCACCAAGATGGCGCCCACCGCCCCACGAGTGGCGAGGATCCTCGGCTTCCTGTGAGGAGATCGGGGAGCGGAGCTGAGGCTGCAGCGACATTCCACTTGCCGTGGCTGGTGGAGCGGGCTGCTGATTCTGGGAGCGCCGAGGATCCCGTGGGAGGATAGACGCTCCACAGACCTCGGGTTCCATACTGCGACTCGGGACTCCCCAGGTGCGTGGACAATGAGAGAGGGGACCGCCTCGCCTCTTAATCGACTTTGGAGACCCCAGTGAACTTTTCCCAGGTGTGGGGGCGCGGGAGCCTCCTCTCTCTTCCTGTCTTTGATTTTTGGACTGTGTACCCCCCAAGACCTCTTCTGGCACTTTGATTCATACTCACTGGATCACTCCCATGGACTTCTGTACTTTTGTCCTGCCCACCATTTTGCTTCTGTTCTCGTCCGCTTTTCTCTGGACCCTGACCCACCATCTTGTCCATTCCCTTGTCCTTTACCCTTTTCCCTCGTTTCCACCTTGACGATCCTCTGATTTGCCTTTTCTCCTTACCCTTGTATCCCTCCCACCCTCCCTTGGTGCTATGACTACGTCCCCCCTCCGAACCCACTTAATGGAAATCTGCTCTCCTGGTTTTTTGGGTCTTGACCTGAGAAACTCTACTATTTGTATACATATATATGTATATAGAGATAACTCTAACCACTAGCATATGTAGTAGACCTGTACTCTCTACCATTCCTATGTGACTCTTAGAGTATATCCATTGTATCTCTTCCATGAGTGACTTGCAACTTTTACATTTGCAGTTTTTTCTGTGTGTATCTCTTCCTTGTGAGACTCTACAACTTGTACATTTGCAATTTTTTAAAGTTTGTATCTTTTATGTAACTTGTGTAATCCCAAATCCTTATGTATCGCAACTGGTTAATATGTAAAGCGCTCTGACACCTTCGGGTAATGTTCACGCTATATAAAATCGCATTAAATAAATAAAAAAACAACCATTTAGAATGCAACGGTTTCGCCTTTGGAAAAGTTAGAGCTATTGGCATTGTAAATGACAAAATTTGTATTTATGTGTTTTGAAAACAGATAAATAAATGGATTGTCATTTACATTGCCAATAGCTTAATCTCTCGCAAATGTGAGACCTATTGTACCCTACGGACGAACTCAGCAGACAGCAATTACTACCACACACACACACCCAGAGCCCCACACACACACCCAGAGCCACACACACACACCCAGAGCCACACACACCCACCCAGAGCCACACACACCCACCCAGAGCCACACACACCCACCCAGAACGTAAGGGCATAGCCCTAAACCGGTAGAGTACCAGGGTATGAGAATTGCATCTCTTTTTAGGCTCAACGCAGGGCTTTAATCTGCAGGTGTTGACTGCCTGCACAATTTACATCTGAAAGTGAGTGTACGTGCCCTCCACAACACTGCTACAGGACATTTTGTACCGACAATACGAGTAGCAAGGAAGTGATTGCCTGGATGAAGTTTGCTCTGTGCATTAGTCGGGCTAACTCTGCTCCAAGTGCATCTTGAAGGAAGAGTGCTTGAAGGGTCCACCCCTGACCTTGTCTCCAGCCCACGCCCTCCCCCAGTCCCGTGTGTGCCTCGAGTTTCGGTGCACACACACAATGGGCGTCACGGAGCTGCCCTGTGTACATTCCCAGCCCCGGACAATGCTTCCCTGCGGGGGGTGGTCCCTGCCAATGGCACTGGGAGGAGCGGAGACCTGCAAATGAACCCGATATTGATGTGCTCCATTAGCGCCTCACTCGGGAAATTAGCATCAGGGCGCTTTGCGCCGCATTGGGGGCGGGTGTTTGGGGGATTTGTGTCCTCTACTATGGAGCTGGCTTTTCCAAGCTGGTCGAGAGGAAGGAGGAGGGACGCCTTCTATTCACCTTATCTACATACACTGACTGCGTTCTGTGGGGGTGCCGCGTCACACATGAATGTCCCTGTAGAATAGATCACCTCTGACCACCTTAAACCAGCACTCCCTGAAATGGGGCCGCAAATTGCCTTACACTTTTTTTCTGCTCACATTCTTGATGCTGTTTTTTTCCCCCGCTTCCTTTCCATCTGTTTTACCTACTCTGCTGATGTTGGGCGCGGTGGCCGAGCAGAAGTTAATATCCAGGTCTAGTTAAATGCAATGATTCCTGACATGGAAGTATGCAGAGTTTGAGGGGTTGTGCAAATAAATCAAAGGGAGCTGCTTTGTTTAATTTCTCCTGGTAAATCCTTCACAGGCCGCACACCCCGGAGCCAATGTTCCTACCTGTCTGACAAGGAATGCATGTCACACTCGCATTCCTCGTAACCAGCACAGTTAAACCTGGAGAGGCCCCTGACCCAGCCCCCGTAGCCGCCAGCCTCCGTTTCCACAGGAGGAAGCTAGGTTCTACACCTGCCTAGGTTTTTGTTGTTCTTTCTGTCCTCCCTGACTTCTTTCTTTACATGTCCAAATCATTTCAGCCTTATAGTCCAAAAATCTCTGTATTATCCTCACATACTCCTTGAAATTGTTTTTGGAATGCTTGAGACAGGGAGAGCCCATCGATGAGGAGGGGGTTGTGAGAAAGTTGATTCTGGGGAACTCCGATTGTTCAAAATCTGATGTGCTAGGCTTTCTGGTCCTGTTTGATCTTTTCTTTCTTGTACCATACAGTCCTGTTTCCACCATGTTTAGTATAGGGCTTCAAGTATCAAGAAGCAAGCAAAAGGACACAAAATGGGATTAGCTGCACTCATGAGTGGGATGACGCAAAATCTTTGGGAGTTAAACTAAGAATGGGGCTGCAGATGACATCTCATCATAGACACTAGGTGCTAGCCATGTGCTTTTCTTTACAAATCCTACATCTCCCAAAATACATTAGGTTGGTAATTAAAGACCCGACACTGGACAATACTGTCCCAGATGACAGAGTCGTCCATCACCTTGAGTAAGAAGGTGCATCGGTTGTTATGCCTGTGTTCAATAAAGAGGGTGCAAGAAGGCTCTGGCTGCGGTTGCTTTGCTGCATCCAGGGTAATGATTGTTGGTGGGTGAGGAAGGCCTGGGACCTCCTACCGACACTTTGCGATCGGGTTTCCGGCAGCTTAAATCATACCGTCGGAAACATGTCTCTGTGGTTCGCAGGGACGGTGGCCGGGGGGCAGTGGCATGGGAGGTTGCAGCATAGCGCGGGCGGCTTACGGACAGCGGGAGGGGGCGGGAACGGGCAAACGGACAATGGGAGGGGGGCGGGAACGGGCAAACGGACAGCGGGAGGGGGGGCGGGAACGGGCAAGCGGACAGCTAATGGGCACAAGAAGGCAAGAAAAATAAAACAGCACTCACCTGGACATCTTCCAGCGGCAAATGATCAAAACATGCCGTCCAAAAAAAAATAAAAATCATCCGCCCACCGCCGCATGACGTGGGCAAAAGCCTAAAATTCTCGGGAATGCCCACGAATCTGCTCCGGCATTGACAGACAGATCTCTGTTCCAATGGCTAGCCTCCATTTATGGAGCTTGCCAATGGAACAGAGGGGCGGGACAACACACACATACTGTAGACATAAGATTTCGCCTGCGCGAAAAGCTGTGCAGTGCGCAGCTTTCGACAGGCGAAACCTAATAAAGAGGAAGTCCTTCTTCTCTGATGGTATCTTTCTCCTCCAGCTCCAAACAGACTGTAATGGCGGCACAAGAGAAGGACTGCTACGTACACGATCTGACACATTTTTAGACTGTGTTTAAGCTTTTTTGACACTCTGGCACCACCTACTGCCTGTTTCCGGTACGTTTTTTTTAAACCTTTCAATAAAGAAATAAACAGCTTTTTAGAAAAAGCTTCTTTTCAAGGGTTCTCCACCCTTTAACTTATATTTAAAGCAATCTACTAACCTATTAAACCCCATTTTAATTTTAATAAACTATTTATTAGCCTGATGGAGATGAATAACTCCCAGAACCAGGGAGAATCAGGCATTTTGGGGCACAATATTAGAAAGTATTTACATGAGGAACTCAAAGCCTCCATCAAAGAGGAAGTAGATGCCGCTTTGTCTAAAAGAAAGAGAGGATCTCACTCTGAGGACAACTATTTTTCACTATCTGATGAGGATTACCCTCTACCTCTCTTCCTAAAAAAAAGGGGAAAAGTTGCTCATAAA
Organism: Lissotriton vulgaris; assembly: GCF_964263255.1. NCBI lineage: Eukaryota > Metazoa > Chordata > Amphibia > Caudata > Salamandridae > Lissotriton > Lissotriton vulgaris. The sequence goes on along the minus strand of NC_141698.1, from coordinate 270,496,161 downwards.
AGCAAACACATATCTAAAGCTCTTGAACCGGCTTATATTACTGGTAGCCCTTGAGCTACAATAGATTCAGGTGCTTGCTGCAGCACAAGAGACAATGGCCACTTTAACGGAGCACAGAGAAAGGTAGCCCATGGCAGCACAATAAGAATGAGTGACCATAATGGCACAATAGATGTTGATAATACTACGTCATCAGTTGATACCGATGTAGACAAATTTATCTTTGACCCACAGGATAAATTCAATCTCCTAGATGACCTGGATGACGATATTGACCAACCCTCTACTTCCCAGGGAATTAAGGATCCCTTTGGGGAAGAGATGTTGATCCCACAACTATTAAGCACCCATGCAGTGCAGACTGGTGGTCGCTAGAACATGTCTACCACTTTTTAAGTCTATGGGTCAGATTCCACTTGACAGGGACACACGTAACCTCCTTAGGAGTGAGTGTTTAAGACCCTCTACAGAGGACAAGGTGTGTATTACACCAAATTTGGATCCAGAAATCATAAGTTTTCTTTTTAAGTAAGGTAAAGACCCTAGGAAAGGCATAGAGAAGTGCCTGAAACAGTCGCAGGATAAGCTCCTGGATATCCCAGGGTCCCTAACATGCATCCTAGACATGACCGAAAATGCCAGGGGTATAAGTATCTCTGTGAACACTGACTTACTAAGAGGTTGGGCGCAAAGGGTCTAATACATGTTGACAACGCAAATGCAAACCTCATAATGGAGAGACGGAAGGCAATCCTGATAAGAATTAATCCAAAGTTAGCTACTCTAATCATAGCAACGGTCTCTTTTTTGGTGAGAACTTTATAAAAACTGTGGCCAGATACGTTTCCACCTTTACTGCCTTCAGCAAAGCGCAATATAACATGCGTAGAGTCTTTGCCTCACGTCCACCTTTTGGAAGGGCTGACAGAAGGGGTCAATTCTATCAGCAAGAATATAGAAACCCCCAGTCCTATGGGAGAGGCTTCAGACAAAATTCCAATTTCAAACCTCAAAGGGACAGGACCCCAAGGAACCATGGAGGAAGAGCAAAAGCCTCCACTCAAGGTTATCAAGGTGTGCACTGATACTAAAAGTGGGGGGCAGACTAAAACTCTTTACCCCGAATTGGAAACTGATAACTCATGACCCCTGGGTTTTAAAAACAGTTATAGGCTTCAAAACAGATTTTTGGAAAACAGCCCATCAAGTCAGGGAACCGAAGGAATTACATTTAGAAGAAGAGAAGATGTCTCTTATAGACATTGAAGTAACTCAAATGTTAAGCAAGGGGGCTCTGGCAATAGTAGGCAAACGGGACACTACATAAGGTTTCGTAAGTACAATATTTCTGGTAAAGAAAAAGTCATAAATCTGAGATACCTAAACAGATTTTTAACTTACAGGCATTTCAAGAAGGAAGGTATTCACCTGTTGAGGGACATCCTACAGTCAGGAGATTGGCTAGTAAAACTAGACCTCAAAGACGCCTACTTCATGATACCATGGACAAGGACAGCCAAAAATATCTCCGATTCAAATGGAGGGGCATACTTTACCAATTCCTTTGCCTTCCTTTCTGGCTTTCGGGCTGTCCTCTGCCAGTGGTGTTTCACAAAAGTACTCCTTCCATTGGTCACTCATCTCAGAGAGAGGGGAGTGAGGTTAATCTTTTACCTAGACGACATACTGATCATGTCACAGGACAAGCAAGAGGTGCAAAATCATTTACTTATGACTACGGTGTCATTGCGCCTAAGCCTGTGGCGTTTCGTGCGTGTGCCTACCTGCACGCTGTTCGCTGTCTGGGGATCCGGACCTGCCTTCAGCCTCGTCTGCCTGGGGACTCGAGCGACCTGCTGAGTGAAAGCTGCTGCCACTCCACCGCACCTGCTGTCTCCTCCCCCCGCCGCAGCCCTCTAACACCGGGACTGCCGCAGAGCGGGGGAGTAGAGACCACAGCCCCCAGAAGCCTCCGCGACTGGCCCGGAAGTTGCGTTGAGGCTTAGCGCCCGGAGGCGCCGTTAAAGGGGCTGGCCTTGCGGCGGAGCGGGTGTCATTGCGCCTAAGCCTGTGGCGTTTTGTGCGTGTGCCTACCTGCACGCTGTTCGCTGTCTGGGGATCCGGACCTGCCTTCAGCCTCGTCTGCCTGGGGACTCGAGCGACCTGCTGAGTGAAAGCTGCTGCCACTCCACCGCACCTGCTGTCTACTCCTCCCGCCGCAGCCCTCTAACACCGGGACTGCCGCAGAGCGGGGGAGTAGAGACTACAGCCCCCAGAAGCCTCCGCGACTGGCCCGGAAGTCGCGTTGAGGCTTAGCGCCCGGAGGCGCCGTTAAAGGGGCTGGCCTTGCGGCAGAGCGGGCGTCATTGCGCCTAAGCCTGTGGCGTTTCGTGCGTGTGCCTACCTGCACGCTGTTCGCTGTCTGGGGATCCGGACCTGCCTTCAGCCTCGTCTGCCTGGGGACTCGAGCGACCTGCTGAGTGAAAGCTGCTGCCACTCCACCGCACCTGCTGTCTCCTCCCCCCGCCGCAGCCCTCTAACACCGGGACTGCCGCAGAGCGGGGGAGTAGAGACTACAGCCCCCAGAAGCCTCTGCGACTGGCCCGGAAGTCGCGTTGAGGCTTAGCGCCCGGAGGCGCCGTTAAAGGGGCCGGCCTTGCGGCGGAGCGGGTGTCATTGCGCCTAAGCCTGTGGCGTTTCGTGCGTGTGCCTACCTGCACGCTGTTCGCTGTCTGGGGATCCGGACCTGCCTTCAGCCTCGTCTGCCTGGGGACTCGAGCGACCTGCTGAGTGAAAGCTGCTGCCACTCCACCGCACCTGCTGTCTCCTCCCCCGCCGCAGCCCTCTAACACCGGGACTGCCGCAGAGCGGGGGAGTAGAGACTACAGCCCCCAGAAGCCTCCGCGACTGGCCCGGAAGTCGCGTTGAGGCTTAGCGCCCGGAGGCGCCGTTAAAGGGGCTGGCCTTGCGGCGGAGCGGGTGTCATTGCGCCTAAGCCTGTGGCGTTTCGTGCGTGTGCCTACCTGCACGCTGTTCGCTGTCTGGGGATCCGGACCTGCCTTCAGCCTCGACTGCCTGGGGACTCGAGCGACCTGCTGAGTGAAAGCTGCTGCCACTCCACCGCACCTGCTGTCTCCTCCCCCCGCCGCAGCCCTCTAACACCGGGACTGCCGCAGAGCGGGGGAGTAGAGACTACAGCCCCCAGAAGCCTCCGCGACTGGCCCGGAAGTCGCGTTGAGGCTTAGCGCCCGGAGGCGCCGTTAAAGGGGCTGGCCTTCCCGCGTCGTGGGACCGCGCGCGGGGCTAAGCCCGGGCAAAGGGCGGGCCCTCTGTGGCCCTCAGAGGCCTGAAGAGTCTGGGCTGGGCATTACCCCCTGGCCGATCTGCCGCCCATTCAAAAGGTATTTACACACTTGACCAGTGAGCATACTGTAAATGGCACCTATGGAGCCCAAGTCAAACGCTAAGAACATGGTCAAAAAAACGCCTATCCATACACGCTCTGTCACAAGGAATACTGCTCCAGTAAAAACACCGCTACCAACGTTAACTGCAATTGACCGCATGCTACAACAGACAATTGTGGTGGTAGCGAACGCCATTGAAAATACTGAGAGACGATTGTCCTTACCATCTAGTTCCTGTTTAATCCAGCAGATATCACAACTGGATGATTGCAATGTAAATAATATAAATGTGACATCATTATCAAACGACTCTATACTAATGCAATCTTACACGGGTCTCCCCGGGGCCGAGCCAACCCATGTGGAAGATCATCCCATAGTTCCTGCAGTGTTTCAAGATAGGGAAAGTCGGTTGTCCCTAACTCCCAATTTACAGATTAATGTTACACCACCTGAGGCACCGGGGCTCAGTAACGCGCCTGAGACCAGCGCAATTCTGATTTCCTGCCACAATGAAGATCCCATCCCCACAATTGACTCACCCAATAATAGCTGTGTTGATAGTACGACTGATCACGGCTCTGCCCACCGCAGATCCAGACGCACACGCAATAGATAACTATTGGCCCCAAGTAAGGTGTGTGTGAAACAAAGGGGCAGGAGAAAGAAGGCAACTTCGTCATTATCAGAGCAGGCTAACGGAGGAGAGCCACCCCCACCACAGTCAAGCTCAAACCTGGGACCAAGAGGCAATACTAACCCTACCATACTCAATGGGGAGTCTATAATGTGTCACATTGTGGATGCTATGAAGCTCCTTATTGCCCCCCTAACTGACAAACTTGAGCAGATCTGTAAAAAGGTGGAAAATTTGGAGAAATTAGGTCTAGCTAAGTTAGACATCCTTGAACATCTGGGTCCACAAGTCACTCCAACTCCCTTGCACGCATCTCCTACGAATAAGGACAATATGATTGCTACTAATACAACTAACACACAGGTTCCTCCCGCCAGAAATGTGGCCCCCACGGCAGCTACCGGCAAGTCCAGTAACCTACACACCTATACCCCAGGTAACACCACAAGTGGGCCCTCTGGGGTTAGAGGTAGAGAGGCAACGGGTCATACCTCAGTAAACGGGAATCCACCAGCACGCAGCTACTATAATAACATCATTCCTGCAGTGATTAATCTTCCGCCAGAAAGTAGACCATATGTGGCAATCCTCGCTAATGTCCCGAAACTTAAACCCTCTCAATTTGAAAATAACGAAACACTCAAAAATAAGATTTTGCACTGGCTTGTCCACGATTGTGGATTCCCCCTAAGAGGGGCAAGTCAGATCCTCTCAACCCAAAGGGTAGGGTGGGTGGGCCCCAGTAAAAAGGAAATAAGTGGGGACTGCGTAATCATAAATTATAAGACCACCGAATGGGCAAGGGATTCCATCTTGAATGCGCCGATCCCATCAGATAACGATTACAACACTATCCTGTTCCCACTGGACTACTTTTACAGGAATCAGGTGGGATTTAAAATTCCCGTGCAGAATTTCAAACACCCCAGAGCAATAAACATGCCTCATCCACCTGTACAGCAGGCACCAGTGCAACCAGTCGGGCACCCTATGATTCCTTATGACCCAAACAACCAATATGTACCACAGCAACCACTGAATTTATTCAGAACACCAAACCCCAACTATTTCAATAACCTCAATGTCCCCGGGTTGGGAACTAGCGTTTATGGCCAATATGCAGTCCCAACATCTAACAGATTTCAGATATTCAACTCCCTAGATGAAAATGACTGACTAGGGGATACTCTCGTTGCTGAGTCATCTGTAACTGAGGAACCTAGGTTGATGGCCGTTAATACAGCTGAGGAATCTCCAACTGACACCACTGTAGCAAATTCTAATGATCCAACCGTGATAGACGCAATCATACGTACCGGTGAAAATCAACTGGAGAACCCGATAACACCTTCAGTCATAACAGTTACCGACCCACCACATGTAGGTTTAGAAGAGAACCTGAGGGCCATTACGTGGAATATAGCTGGGATAGCCTCTAAGGTAAACACCCCCATTTGGGCTGACTTTATTAAACAGGGTTACGACATAATCTGCCTGCAAGAAACCTGGGACAGGGAAGATGTACACGTCGAGGGATACACTTCCTTTACTGTGCAGGCTGTGGCATCCCAGGCTGGTAGAGCCAAGGGTGGACTAGTGACCCTGATATCCACTGCACTGACTGAGTTTAGTGTTAGCGATCATGTTGTACTAGGAGAGCACGCTTCCGTTCTGCGCATGGTCCATAGCAGATGTAGAGATCTAATAGTAGTGAATTTCTACAATAATATTGCGGGGCACAAACGGGGAACGTTCATTTCTGACATAGAGCGGGCCATTGATGCGACCTTATCAAGTACATCCAAACCAGCTGCAATCCTATGGGTAGGAGACTTCAACATCAAAACATGTAACTACGCACTCAAGGGGGCATGTGGCCACAGGGAGGAGTACTCGGGAAGGGAAACAAGTGTATATAATCATTTCCCGCACAATAATTATGGCGGTGCTTTAAATAACCTACTTGCCAAATATGACCTGGACCTCCTACAATGTAACAAGAACATAAACAATGTCAGGTGTCCGACATTTCATGGGAGAAACAGCCAATCATTCATTGATCACATTATGATATCTTGCTCCGTAGTTTACATCAATGTCTGGGTGATTGAACAAACTGTCAGTGACCATAATAGTGTAACCGTTGAACTATTGGGCTGGGGAACCAAAAGGAACACCTATGGTCAACCAATCCAGGACATTGCGGCAGAAAGACCAAATGGGATGAGGGTGAAATGGATAAAAGTTGACCCCACTCAATTTGTAGCCAACGTGATCACAAATTGTTGCAGAGAGGTTGAGTACTGCTTGTCCTCTAATCCATGCCCACGAACCTTGTTATCCAACTTCCTAAACATAACAAAAATGATTGAGAAATCCTTGACACACAAAGCTCGGAAATTAAGGAAGGTCAAGGCGGTGTGGTTTGATGACCATTGTGCTCAGTCACTAAAAAGGCTGAAAACTTCACTTGATGCTACACCAAGAGACGCTAGCAAGATCAGGGAAGAGCGTCATAACTACAAAACTGCACTCTCCACTAGGAAGAAGGAATTGCAGGACGAGGCATGGGCGAAATTAGATTTGGCCGCTGATACCAAAGATCATAAACTCTTTTGGGACACTGTAAATAGTCCGTTCTTGAAGAACGATAATATTCCTGAACTAATTTCGCATGTCAGTTGCCGGGCTTGGATAGCACACTTCACAGGGATTTTTTACTCTGATTTTAGCTCTGGTTTTACTTCTGATTCTAATTCCAATGTTTTAACTGACACACCAACCTGTTTTAAATGGGAGAAAATATTGTTTTCTGTGACATTAAGCGAGGTGATTGAGGCAATCGAGAAGAGTAAGGGGGGGAAAGCCCCGGGACCTGATGGGGTCCCTGTGGACTTTTACAAATTTGAGATTACCCTATGGGCCCCCATTTTGACTCGTTACTTTAATGCTGCAATTGAAGATAAGTTACCAACTTCATGGGGACAATCAATTATAGTGCCACTTTTTAAAAAGGGCTATAGGGCAGAAGCACGAAATTACCGCCCAATTTCACTTTTGGACTCGTCGTTAAAGATTCTGAGTCGTGTACTCTTGGTGAGACTAGAGTCCTGGGTAGAAGACAATAACATTCTTTCACCTATCCAGTACGGGTTCCGAAGGGGTCTAGGAACTATGGAGCAGTGCGTGAACCTGGAACTTATTATCGGCAAGTACACGAAAGCCAAGGAAGGGAATTTGTTTATGTGCTTTGCCGATCTAAGTTCCGCATTTGACTTGGTGGAACACGCACTGCTCTGGCCAACACTACTTGCCATGGGCGCACCGCCCGAAATCATCCACCTCCTGGCTAGAATGTACAGTAGTCTCTCAAGCAAGGTTAGATTCGGAAAAGACGGTGAATGTACCCCCTTTTTTAAAATTGGCAGAGGGATCCGACAAGGGTGCGTGCTAGCCCCTCTTTTATTCTCCCTTTTTATCAATCAGGTTGACCAATTTTTACAAGAATCTTATGCTGATGCCCCTATCATTAATGGAAAGCAAATACCCGTCCTTTTATACGTGGACGACGCGGTCCTGATTTCCAGGACCGCGAACGGGCTGCAAAAGTTAATCGAGAAGTTCCATATTTTTATTCAGGGCAGAAAGCTCAAAATCAACAAGGGCAAGACAATGACTATGACCTGTGGAAAGAAAATGAAGAAAAACAAGACATTCTTTTTAGATGGGGATAAACTCGAGGCTGTCCAATATTTCTGTTATTTAGGTATTACCTTTTCAGGAGATGGGAGATGGGTAAACGAACAATCCTGTGTTGACCTGAAAATTACCAGAAATGTAAATTGCATCTTCAGATTTGCCTCAAAACTGGGGGGCCGTAGAATCCGAGAGATGATTTCCATCTATAATTCAAGGTGTATGTCCTCTGCCCTGTAAGGAGCAGGGATATGGGGATATAATCCTCAGATTGCCCTGTCCATCCAGCAGGAGGAAAACAAGTACCTAAAACGACTATTATGCCTCCCCGTTTCTGCTTCAAACGAGATTACTCACAGAGAGCTAGGCATAAATTATGTTACAGATTTGATTGCATTGCGTCCCCTGTCCCTATGGCGGTCCATATGGGCTAAAGAAGAAACCAGGTTTACACAGGAAGTAATTATGGATTGTATTAAACGTGACCGTCACTCGAAAATCCCCTGGCTAAAACACATTCAATTTTGGTATAAGACCCTTTTTGGTCAGGACATTTTTAAAGACATTTTAACAGAATCAGTTTTAACAAAGCGTGACCTCAAATCCACTTACCTGGACCATGTAAAAGGGACCAGAATGAAGGAGTATGCAATGCAAAGTACGTTCAAATTATACATGGAATACAACCTTAGCACAGGTCCCTCCTCCTATCTTACATTTGTCAGTATTAATTCCCATCGCTTTGTTCTAGCTCGCCTGAGGCTGGGAATAGTTCACCATTTAGTGGCTTTCCCTACAGTAAAAAAATCTGGGATATGTCTGTGTCCATGCGATGGGAAATCTAAACAGAGCATCTGCCACTTTTTACTTTTTTGTAATTTTTATACTGGTTTTAGAAAGTTTTATCTGAAGCAATTATTTTTAGATCATAACATGTGCAATACAAGAGCCGCAATGCAATTGATGTTTGACTTGGCTTCGCCGGATGTGTGTTATCGTGTGGCAACTTATATCCTAAAATGTATGTGGCAAAGGAAATCAATTATAATATGACTTCTTTCCCCCCCGAATACCCCCCTGGCTGTTACATTTTATGTCACGAATGTGTCCTATCCTGTCTATGATTTATTGTTCGAGTTACATTGTTTGCACGTGTATCTATTTACAATGCACTTTATACTTTATACTGCATATTTGCACCTGCCGAAAGTACCTTATGGTAATGATTGTCTCCCGGTTTTTGCATTTTTGCACTGGCGTTTTGCACAAACCTTTATCATAAACAAATTGCTGCTAAAATGTTTAAAGTGATCAAGCAGATTTTGCACTTTATTCTTAATTCTGCATATTTGCACATGTCAATAGCACGTTATGCATATAATAGGTCTTTTGATTTTGCACTTTACATTTGCGTCTTTTGCACTAACTCTTTCTATAATAATTGCTGCTAAAACGTATATAGTGACCAAATTTAACTTTGTACTCAAATGAAACACACCTTGTATTACAATTGAACTAAAACAAGACCGGTATGGATATTGATGTAATTTTTACTGTTTCATTATCTAACTCACATAAATATGAATTTGAAACTATATTTATGTATGTTGCTACATGGTTGTACTTGTACAAACCGAATAAAGCATTTTGAAACTGAAACTGAAACTGAATGACTACGAATCTCCTAGAAAGCCTCCTAGTAAGCCTGGGTTTTCTTATAAACACAGAGATGTCAGCTCTGACTTCCACTGAGAAGATAGAATTCCTAGGTTTTCAGGTAGACTCGGTCCTATCCCACCTACTTTACCTCACAAGTAAGTGGCAAAAATAAAGAAAGACGTAAAAACAGTCTTATGCAAGGACACAGTACTAATCAGAGAACTTGCAAGGGTTTTGGGACTCCTTTCATCTCCATCCAGGCCAAATCTCCCGGTCCTCTACACTACAGAGGTTTACAGAGACTGAAGACCTTAGGTCTAAGGAAAGGTCTATGGTATGAAGACTCAATTCCCCTTTCACCAGATGCACGAGAGGATCTGACATGATGGCTAAACAACCTCAGTGCATGGACCGGCAGGGCCATTTTCGGGAACATACCAGACTTTATTATAGGAGTGAGATGCCAGCAACAGAAGCCCGTCTAGGAGAATTAGAGACAGGAGGATGATGGTCTCTGGAGGAACTTCATATAAATTGTTTAGAAATGCTGATCTCCGTTATGAGCTTCAAGGACATTCTAAAGAACTCAAACACTCTAATCCACTTAGACAACTTCACAGCAGTATCCTTTATAAACAGACGAGGAGGTGAGAGATCCAAGGTACTTTGAGACTTAGCATGACAAATTTGGTATTTTTGTTGGTAACAGAAGATTATCCTAGGAGCGGAGTTCATTCCAGGGATTCAAAATGTAAGAGCAGACTGGAACATGAGATTTCTGAAGGATTACAGCGATTGAAAGTTACATGAAGAAATCTTCGCTCTGATTCAGGACCTATGGGGCCCAATCCAAATAGATCTCTTTGTGAGCAGATTAAACTATCAGATTCCAACCTATTTCATCTGGAAGCCAGACCCGCGGGCTACAGCAATAGACACTTTTCTTCAACCTTGGGGTAAGAACATAGCCCATGCATTTCCCCCTTTCTCCTTAATCCAGAGAGTCATCTGAAAAGTGAGAGTAGAGTTGTGCGCTATCATTCTGGTGACTCCCTTCTGGAAATCCCAGGTGTGGTTCCCCAGAGTGATGAAACTGGCTGTAGACATCCCTCTTCTATTTCCAGCATCCCTGGGCCTGCTTCAGAACCCAGTGGGAGAAGAACACCCTTTGGTTTTAGAGGGGAAAATGAACCTTCTTGCCTAGAGGATTTCAGGGGACCGAATAGATATTCGGACCATTCATCAAAAGCTAAGAACTTATTGAATGAATCCTGGGATCCAGGAACCAGGAAACGATATAAGGGTATGTGGAAAACATGGTGCAGTTGGTGTTTGGAGAGGAGTTTGGATCCCATGGAGGTCCCTGTTCAACAGATAGCAAACTATTATCAACCCTTTTCAACTCCAGTCTCTCTTACAGAACCATTAATTGTTACAGATCCGCTATTTCATCTGGGCATGCTTTAATGAATAATTTAGAAATTAGTAGTAATACCCATATTAAATGAGTAATGAAAGGGGTTAGACTTAAAAGACCCTCTAAAGCACGTTATGATTCCTTGTGGGGTGGAAGTCAAATTTTCAAAATTTCTGTTTCTTAGCAAGAAAATATATTCTTATCTCTTAAACAGATTTCGTTAAAATTGGCAACTTTATTTTGCCAAGATTCTTTCATGCAAGTTTCAGATATAAAGGTTCTTGAGTTATGTTAAAATGAGGACAAAAAGAAGTAAGGAGTTACTCTTTTAATGTTCTTCTCACCACCACAGGTTCCAGGCAACCTCTGGAGTGTGTTGTGGAATGTTGACCAACTGTAGAAGGGAAAGACCAATAGGGGGTGCAGGAGGGGGGGGGGGAACAGAACGTGCCAAGTGGGAAAGATTACAACACACCTGCCTGCATAAGGCGGAAAAGAGAAGGCGGCAGAGATGAAGGAGGAGAGGGGAGGAAGAGGGAGGAGGAAGCAGGGCGAAGAAGAGCAGGGGCAGGAAAACAGAGAAAGATAACAGCAAGCAAATACCATAACCATGTGAATTCAATAACAAAGCCTGCAAGGGATTGCAGGAAGACAAAGCGTATCTCAATTTACCAATAGTCTCTGGCCCACACGGGTGAGCTTCTTGTTCTCAGAGATCTTCTGGGGCCGAGAGACTCTGACTCGCCCTCTAGATTCCTACCGTTGACAAGATCACCACCTTGTTATGAGGGGTGATTCTGGCCATACTCCATGTTTGGCCGTTATCAAGATGGACTACATTTTTTCCAACCCTTGAAATTCTGCACGGATCTGAAAATCTCGACGCTTCTTTCCTGCGTTCTTTGGGTAAGTCCACACTGACCCATTCTCCTTCTTTGAACATTTGGTTTTTGACGTGTTTGGTTTGGTCATATCTGACTTTGTAATTCTTCCAGAGATTTTGTTACGATTTACTACACATGTGTCATTCCTTGGCAATACAAGTGGAGTAAGTTTCATTTCTGGATCCTCCCTTTGAGAGAGGTGAACGGGGAATACCCAGTTACATTAGTGGGAGAGGTGCGATAGGCCCAAATAGTGTCCATCAAAGCTGAACTTGCTGGTGTCCCCATAACTTCTGCCCTCTTCAGACACTCTTTGAACAAACGGTTGATTCGCTCAACTAACACATTTGCACGGGGACAATACAATGCCGATCTGTGATGAGTGATGCCCCTGTGAGAGAGAAACTTTTTCATACTGTCCGAAGTGAACTGCACCCCATTGTCTGTTATGAGGGAGTAAGGTAAACCTTCCTCAAAGAAAACACTTTCTAAGAACAGTATGAGAACTCTTGTGTCGATTTGATGAACACCTTTGTAGACCACCCAAAGTGTGATAGTCCACTAGTACCAAAATAAATTGTTTACTCAACGTTTTCAGGTTGAGTGGACCTATAATGTCCAAGGCTAACTTTGACCATGGTCGATCAGGCACTTCGATAGGAGAAAGAGGTGGTTTGCGGGTTTGGTGAATTTTGTCACTGCGGCTACAGTCCACACACTACTTTTTCGGTCATAGCATCCATGCCTGGCCACCAGTATTCGAATCTGATTTTGTTTTTGGTAAGACTGCGCCCTAAGTGACCAATGTGTGCTAGTTCCACAATCTTCTCTCTCAAGTTCTTCAGTGGAATCACTTTTCCCCCTACAAACCAAGTTTCCTTGTATATTTAATTCATGTCTAACATCCCAGAATTTACATAAAGTTGTGGGAATATTAGCTTTATTATCAGCCCAACCATTTTTGACAAGCTCTTTGATAGAACTCATATCCGCATCCATTTGCATACCATTGTCCCATTCCTCCTTATTCAAGCAAGTAAGTTGCAGTATAACCTCATCACATTTGCAACTCACAGAACAGTTTTCCTTCTCCGATGGAGAACGTGATAAAAAGTCTGCAACCGTGTCTTCAGAACCTGGCACTTACTTTACATTGAAATTATCGCCCTCAAGTCCCAGGATCCATCTTGCTATTCTGGGGGTGATTTTATTTGCACCTTTAGAGGTAAAAGCCACATCAATGGTTTGTGGTCTGTCTTTACAGTAAATGGAATGCCCCATAGAAAAAAAAAGTGTTTGATAGCCCAAAAGCAAGCACGCGCCTCTTTCTCCACCACCGAGTAGTTGAATTCGGCAGCTGCAGAAACCTCGGGCACTTGTTGCTGTGGACGCTGTGGGGGCTATCTGTGATTACCGAGGCAGTCTTTGAAGAGCAGCGCTGCAGGGACTCGCTCTCCCAGGAGTCCCTGCCCAGCAGTCACCACCTGGTCTGCGCTGCCTGTCTGCCCCGCCCACAGGACTCCATCTGGATAAAACTACCACAGACAGCCTTACCATTGGGATCTCGCCGCCAATTACCAGAGGAAACTCTTCCCTTCTGATCCTAGCTCTCTGCCTCACCTCTCGCCGCACCCGCTTCGCGGGTGCCGCTTCGCGGGTGCCGCTTCTTGACATTTAACCCAGGATCTGAGGAAACCTCAGGCACTTGTTGCTGTGGACGTTGTGGGGGCTAGCTGTGAATACCGAGGTAGTCTTTGAAGAGCGGCGCTGCAGGGACTCGCTCTCCCAGGAGTCCCTGCCCAGCAGTCACCACCTGGTCTGCGCTGCCTGTCTGCCCCGCCCACAGGACTCCATCTGGATAAAACTACCACAGACAGCCTTACCATTGGGATCTCGCCGCCAATTACCAGAGGAAACTCTTCCCTTCTGATCCTAGCTCTCTGCCTCACCTCTCGCCGCACCCGCTTCGCGGGTGCCGCTTCGCGGGTGCCGCTTCTTGACATTTAACCCAGGATCTGAGGAAACCTCGGGCACTTGTTGCTGTGGACGTTGTGGGGGCTAGCTGTGAATACCGAGGTAGTCTTTGAAGAGCGGCGCTGCAGGGACTCGCTCTCCCAGGAGTCCCTGCCCAGCAGTCACCACCTGGTCTGCGCTGCCTGTCTGCCCCGCCCACAGGACTCCACCTGGATAAAACTACCACCGACAGCCTTACCATTGGGATCTCGCCGCCAATTACCAGAAGAAACTCTTCCCTTCTGATCCTAGCACTCTGCCTCACCTCTTGCCGCACCCGCTTCGCGGGTGCCGCTTCGTGACATTTAAACCGGGATCTGCAGAAACCTCGGGCACTTGTTACTGTGGACGTTGTGGGGGCTAGCTGTGATTACCGAGGCAATCTTTGAAGAGCGGTGCTGCAGGGACTCGCTCTCCCAGGAGTCCCTGCCAGGCAGTCACCACATGGTCTGCGCTGCCTGTCTGCCCCGCCCACAGGACTCCACCTGGATAAAACTACCACCGACAGCCTTACCATTGGGATCTCGCCGCCAATTACCAGAGGAAACTCTTCCCTTTTGATCCTAGCACTCTGCCTCACCTCTCGCCGCACCCACTTTGCGGGTGCCGCTTTGTGACATTTAAACCGGGAGCTGCAGAAACCTCTTGCACTTGTTGCTGTGGACGCTGTGGGGGCTATCTGTGATTACCGAGGCAGTCTTTGAAGAGCGGCGCTGCAGGGACTCGCTCTCCCAGGAGTCCCTGCCCGGCAGTCACCACCTGGTCTGGGAGCGTCGCCGGGCTAAGCCCGGGCAAAGGGCGGGCCCTCTGTGGCCCTCAGAGGCCTAAAGAGACTGGGCTGGGCCACCCCATTTGACTCTGGACATCAAGAAAACTGAGTAAGCTTAATATACATGAATACGATAGCTTATATTATGGCTTTTGCTTGGTAATCTATATATTGGTTGTGTGGATTTTTGTCCATTAACTATCTGTGCCTACACGATTTGTTGTGATTTATGATTAAATTTAGAAATATCATACCTCATAGCCACTAAAGGGGTTCCTAAAACTATTCTCTCCCAGGGGGGATCGCTTAAGGCAGGGGTCTTCAAACTGTGGGGCGCAACCCCCAGGGGGGGCGTGGAGTGGTGTGAAGGGGGTCGCGCATTCACAGTCACCTGAGTGCCCTGGCCTCCAGGGCTTCAGCCCCCCTCTTCCCCGTCCTTTGTCTCAGCCCGGGCTGCTGCAGTGAAACTCGAGCTGCTGGGGGCTCGGCTGGGCAGTGTCTGGAGTTTTATCTCCAGCACGCCTGAGTTTTTCACAGGTCTTTAAAGACCATTTGCATATTTACATGCCTTTTGTAAACTGGTTTCAGAGGCTTAATGTTTTTTATGGTTCCAGTACCCCCTGGGCCCCCACTCTGCCTATTCCTTACATTTGTATTTTTACACTTCTTGCTGTAGTGTGAGAATTCATTTAATGAAAAGGAATATAAAGTTGGGTTGTCAAAAGAAAAATGCCTGCTCTTGACACTAAATAGAGTTATAAATAAAAAAGTATGTATTAATTAGTTATGTGACTTTTCTGTCTTTGTTCTCTTTAATTTTAAGTCATGGATCATTGAGGCAGCCCTAGAACACAATTAAAAGTGACACAATTAAAAGTGCTTTCCATTTATATTTGCTGTTCGAAGTATTCACAGATAAGTGCTAAAAATACAGCTTTTGGTGACTGCTTATTTCTGGGCCATCAAAATAATGAGCTGGTAACCCTAATCATAAGACTGGAAGTTTGTTGCAGGATCAGCACATTATTTATTTCCTCCACCCTCAATCCCTAATTAATGCCATTATAGCAATAGTTTAACTTCTATCTGAAACCCTACACTTCAAGTGTCTGGGAATGCACCCTGCTATCAGACAACTCACTTCTCATTCTCGCCTTCACGTTCACGCTCACCCTGCACTCGCAGCGATTGCCATGCCCTCACACTGATCACCGTGCACTCACACTGATCACCGTGCACTCACACTGATCACCGTGTACTCACAGTGATCACCACACACTCACACTGATCATCATGCACTCACACCAATCACCCGCTCACCCTGCACTCAGTGATCACAATGCACTCACCCTGATCACAATGCACTCACAACATTTACCCGCTCACCCTGCACTCACAGCAATCACAATGCACTCACACTGATCACAATGCACTCACATTTACCCGCTCACCGTGCACTCACAGTGATCACAATGCACTCACATTCACCCACTCACCCTGCACTCACAGTGGTCACAATGCACTCACACTGATCACCATGTACTCACATCATTCACCCGCTCACCCTGCACTCACAGTGATCACAATGCACTCACACTGATCACCATGCACTCACAACATTCACCCGCTCACCCTGCACTCACAGTGATCACAATGCACTCACACTGATCACCATGCACTCACAACATTCACCGCTCACCCTGCACTCACAGTGATCACAATGCACTCACACTGATCACCATGCACTAACAACATTCACCCGCTCACCCTGCTCTCACAGTGATCACTCTGCACTAAAAATGTGATTGCATTGTTCACTCTGTACCTCACCCTGCAGTCACACAAGCACACTTCTGATCCTGCACTCATGTGACACTTCACTCACCTGTCCCCCCTCACTGCTCAATCTGTAGCTCACTCAAACAAGGCCATCACTAACCATGCACTAATTTGTCCCACTCTGCACTTACAGCTGAAACCAAATTCATATGGTCACCTCACTCAAACTGTAGTCACTCCTTTTACCCTACTCTCACACTATTGTACTACTCTCCGTGCAGTCACATTGGCATTCTTGTCACCCACACAGTGCAGAAGGTTATAGTACCTGGTACACAGAAGATGTACCATTCACATCACAGAAGTGAATGTGAGTAAACTATGAGTATTTTGTCAGACAGGTGCTATAGAGAGATGAGGTGTATTGTTGGTGAGTGGTAGTGAGGGAATTCATGGGGAAGGTGGAAAGACTGTTGCACCGTGTGCGACTAGTGCTAGGGCCAGCCCTGGCTGGGAGTGTTAAACCCCCCCGATGTTCGGGTCTAGTGGATCCTCTGCTTCTGCCTATTATTATTATTATTTTTTTTTGAAAACCTTTATTTTGCACTTTCAAAGAACAAATACGGGCCTACAACCATCCGGCCGGCCTCGACACTTCTTAAGCTTAGTAGCAAAATGTACGTCAACTTGATAGCACGTCAGTACACAAAAGCATACAACAAGTGTTACACTAAATTCCACGTGCACCGAGTGTCAGGAGAAGTTAAGGTTAATTTTCAAATGATTTTTATGTATAAGGAGATACAGAAGCTAGGAAGGATTAGTGCACAGAACATCCATCTAAGTAATAAGCGGGCAACGTCTTTCAGTGAAATCCAACGAGCAATAAACATAGCCAAAATGGCGGCACAGAGATAGCACAACAGGATGATGAGACACAAAGAGTGGCGCACGCCAGCCGCTACCCACCTAACACCAAACCACCCCACTGACCCTGGAAGAAGCAAAAAAGAAAAGAAGAAACAAAAAGAAGAAAATAAGGCCCATAGAAACAAAAGCGAACCAAAGAAGACCCCCCACCCAACACGCATGCAGAGGCTATGGCCTACCCCCCCCCTAGCAGTGTGTCTGTCGCCCCAAAAAGAGAACCCGAAATGTAGAAGCAAGTAAAAAAAGAAAAGAGAAAGAGTTCCATAAGGAAAAGAAGGAAAAGGAATATAATTCACATAAGACCGGGGGAGGGCCATAAGAACATATCCAAAACCACCAGTGTACATTATTCCGGCCACCCTTACCCCAACCCCACTACTAATACAATACCAATTTGCGAAATCCCCGGCAGTCCATCAATATCCCAGCAGTACAAGGAAGACAGTTCCGAATTGAGAGGGGACACCCTCAACCTTGCCCCTTACGGTAAGATGCAGCAACGCAGTCCAACTGGAGAGAAAACAACTCGGATGAAGTGAGTGGATGAGGGAACCTCGTCAGGATGGGAGGACAGTCGCAAAAGTTCATCCAGCACGCAGCCAAGAAAACGTCGATGATACAAGAAGAGGCATCGCAGGGCAATGGTCCACCAAAAGCAGCCAGTCCAAACAACCGCAACTGCTCCAAGAGAAGGAAATGTGTTTCGCTTGCAGTCATTGAAGGAGCCTCCAAAAATGGCGCCCGGTGCCGTCTCCCCGGCCATAAAACAGCCCCAAACACTCCGGATCTCCCCAGGGGTGCTCCCGCCGGTTCACTTACAGGATTGAAGTCTCGCGCCTCCAACACTTCAATGGCGGCCGGGGCGGAAGAGCCACAAGGATAGAACACAGGGTGTGGCGTAGTGGCCAGCTCCCGCGGGCTCCCGCGGACAGGCAGGGGGGTCGCGGACAGAACCGCGTCCATCCGATCCCCCAATTCACCAGCAGCAGTACGCAGGGCAGCTCTCAAGGTGCCCAGGGCGCTCAGGATGTCACCAATCCGCAATGGCTTCGTAGGGAGAGAGGACGCAGCATTGTTCTGCACATGGGGCAGATGTACACGGAGCCGCCCTGATGGTCGGTCGCCTGCACTCTCAGCAATCCCTAAAACACCCTGCCGCTGCCCAGCATGACGAGCCCGGGCGGGGGGCGCAGGGGCAATAGTCTCCATCACCCGCGTTGTTATAATATCGTGGGCTCAGCCCTGGATATCCACCATCAGGAGGTGAAGGCAGGCAAGAAGATGGCGCCCACCCCGGCACTCAGGGAAACAAAGTAGCGGCGGAGCTGACCCGGGCCCGGAGAGATGAAACAATGTAGCTCCTTCAGCTATGGCGTCCAGATCAGGTGAAGCGGCATGGCAGGACGCCTAGATCGAAGTGCAGCTGCGGCGGCACGCCGGCCAGTCCTGTCCAACACTCACTGGCAGCCGTCGTTCAGCACGGGGCCGATCCCGCACAAAGGACAAAGACCCGGAGCCAGCCTCGCAGCGTCAGGAGAAGGCGAGGGCGTCGCGGCACTTCCACTGCCGGGAGCGGACAACAAAGCACAGCGGTAGGATCGGGCTCTCCTCCCGGTTCCGCCGACGCCATGCAATCCGAGGATTGTAGTCAGGATATCGCGGAAATCGGGGAACTGGCGAGAAGGTGAGCGGAGCCGAGGAGTCAGGCGGCCATCATGGTTGCGAGCCAGGCTCCTCCCCGTCGCTTCTGCCTATTATTATTTACATTTGTAGTGCGCTACTGTTACCAAAAGGTGTCCTGGGGCTAATAACCGTCTGCCTACAATGTAAGAGAGGGATCCGGGGTTGGGAGAGAAGAGAAGAGAGAGATGAAGGAAGGGGTGAGAGGAAAGGGGCATGGGTAAACTGCTTAACTCTGCACAAGACCGCCAGGGTTTGAAGGGACACTTGCTGCTCCCGGCCATGGCCAGGTGAGCTTCTAATGTGGCAGCGCGTATTCCTGCGGAGTGGGAGGCCCTTCACAAAGGTTGACTACACATCTTTCTGATGTTAATTGCTGTATTTTGGTTATAAACTGCCACCAATGGCAGTTAAATCTTTCCTCAGTGTTACTGTGTTTAAAAAATTTCAAAATAATAAAGCAATGCTATCCCAAAATACGCAGCATCACAGAACATTATTTACATTTTCTACTCACCTAACATTTTTAGCTGTTCCTGAGGGCCGGGCACAGCTCCGCCAGTTCCATTCGGCCTGGCTTGGCTCCGCCGATCCCCGCAGGACCAGCAATCAAGGGCCGGGCTTTGCTCCGCTTGTTCTCCCGGCCGGGCTTGGCTCCGCTGGGCCCCTCCCACCTGCAGCTGACATCAGAGGCAAGCGCCAGGAGGCGCATAAAGGCTCCCTCGGTGCGGAGTCCGGGGGGAGTCTCACCTGATATTTTTAGCTGTTCCTGAGGGCCGGGCACAGCTCCGCCAGTTCCATTCGGCCGGGCTTGGCTCCGCCGATCCCCGCAGCACCAGCACTCAAGGGCCGGGCTTTGCTCCGCTTGTTCTCCCAGCCGGGCTTGGCTCCGCCGGGCCCCTCCCACCTGCAGCGGACGTCAGAGGCAAGCGCCAGGGGGCGCATAAAGGGTCCCTCGGTGCGGAGTCCGGGGGGAGTCTCACCTGACATTTTTAGCTGTTCCTGAGGGCCGGGCACAGCTCCGCCAGTTCCATTCGGACGGGCTTGGCTCCGCCGATCCCCGCAGCACCAGCACTCAAGGGCCGGGCTTTGCTCCACTTGTTCACCCGGCCGAGCTTGGCTCCGCTGGGCCCCTCCCACCTTCAGCGGACGTCAGAGGCAAGCGCCAGGAGGCGCATAAAGGCTCCCTCTGTGCGGAGTCCGGGGGGAGTCTCACCTGACATTTTTAGCTACTCCTGAGGGCCGGGCACAGCTCCGCCAGTTCCATTTGGCCGGGCTTGGCTCCGCCGATCCCCGCAGTACCAGCACTCAAGGGCCGGGCTTTGCTCCGCTTGTTCTCCCGGCCGGGCTTGGCTCCGCCGGGCCCCTCCCACCTGCAGCGGATGTCAGAGGCAAGCGCCAGGAGGCGCATAAAGGCTCCCTCGGTCCATCGTCCCGCGGGACGCGCGCGGGCATGCGCCGGGAGAAGCCCGGGACAAGGGCGGGACCGTCTGTGGCCGTCCGGGGCCGAAGGAGGCCGGGCCACGGATCTTGGTTCTGCGACACACGATACTCTGGCCCAAGTGAGACTTTGTATCTTCTTTGAACTTGGTTGGGGTTATAGGTACTATTCTAGTTAACATACTGGACATACATGTAACCTTGGTACTAGGGCACATTACTCTTTTTTTGCACACTTGGTCTTTTATCTATTACAAAGGCATTATTATTTTTAAGTCTTGACCATGTCTAAAGCTAAAACTGATAAGGCTGTACCTGGTGCAGGCACAATGGACAATTACCTGGTAAAAGTAGTAGATAAAATCAATAAAGACAGGAGAGCCTCGCTAGGTTTAGGGAGCACACCTGTTTTAACCCAAGATATCCCTAATCCCCCAGTTGAAATCCTAACTGATGATACGTGTGATTTGAGCAATCGGGCGGTGGTAAGGGTTGAAGCTCAGGTTCATTCCGAGTTGCAGAAGAAATGACCTGATATTTCCATTGAAGAGATAGAGGAGGTCCCGCCAGCTCCTAGACCAGTGAGATCCTGCAGAAAATTACAACCCAAACGTGGGGGTAAGCATAGTAAAAAAAGAGCAGAAACTTCCCAATCAGTTCAAAATGGTCGTGTTGTTGGAACCGACCTACAGGAAGGAAATAGTGCAGCCACCTTTAACATAAGCACAGAGCAATTTGATTTACTGGTCTGCACTATAGAAGCTAAGATTGAGGCTAAGATGGAAGACATCATCAACCCCCTAGTGTTCAGATTAGATTCTGTCACCGCAGAAGTTAAGAGGCTAGGAGGTCTGTTAGCAACACCCTTGGCCTCGGTCGAGAGAGTGAAGGCTGTCGTTAAGGTTCCTGTTGGTGTGGAGCAGGGAATTAGTAAAGTTAACTTGCAGCAACAAAGCCAGCAGACAACTGCAAGGGTAGTTTCTCCCCCTGACCCTACTCCAATATCTTGTACTACTAAACAACATCTTCCAGGGCCAGATAGCACATTGGGATTCAGACAGCCAAAGAAAAGTCGCTTCTCACATCTTCCTCCTGATTGTGCACCCTACGTGGTTGTCCTAACCAATGTCCCGCCTCCTGATCACCACTCTGCTCAGTCACAGGAGGAACCACACGAATCTTTAAAAAACAAAACAGTGGCATGGTTGAATAGGAGATGCGGCTTCCCAATTAAATTTTCCGACCAAATACTGTCCACAAGAAGGGCAAACTGGATTGGCCCGTCCAGAAAGACATGTAGTGGGGACTGCATTATTGTAAATTTTAAATACCCTCAACATGCCGCTACAGTTTTGTTAAGGGCAGCCTCTTTGGTTTATGATTCAAACAGTATTTGTGGGCGACCACTAGGTTACTTTTACACGCATTTAATTAAAGCTCCTCCTAATCCCGGGAGATCTAGACCTTTTACTCCTACTGTGCCTCAGGCCCCTGTAGTTTCACACTTTTATAATGTTGAAAATCCCTGTAGGGAAGGGCCCAATGTCATGACACAAAATAGATTCGATTTACTCTCGGGTCCAGAGGCGTGTGACTGACGCGAGGTCTATGAGGTCTGTGAAGAACAGGAAGGGGAGAGACTGGCTGACCAGGGATGCACAGAATCTGCACAAGTAAAAATGTCCTATAATAATACCCAACCTAAATGTGCAAGTATCACTGAGGGCGTGGCGGAAAAGGTAAAAATGTTAAGCTGGAATATTGCTGGCCTTTGGTCCAAAAGGGATGGTAATGTCTGGTTAAATTTGGTGAAACAATATGACATTGTCGCATTTCAAGAGACTTGGATTAAGGATTGTGACTTTTGGATTAATGGTTTTACATCTTAATATGTACCTGCCTTGAGCTCGTCAGCAGGTAGAGATAGAGGGGGGCTTATGTTTCTGGTCTCAGTAAACATAACAGGAAGTGTTAAAAAAGTTGATTGTACTTCCCCTAACTATCTAATATTAGAAGTTTGGTAAATAACACTAAACTAATTCTCATTAATTGTTACAATTCATTGCAAGGGGAGTCCCCAAACGAGCACTTGCATTCGTTGTCAAATTTTTAAATTACTTATAAGGAGAATCAAACCACTTTTGTTCAATATATCCTGATGGGTGATTTTAATGTACATTTATGTACTCTAAACTGCCAATATAGCGACAGTGACGCCCCTGCTTTCACAACCCCTCAACATTTTGAACATAGCTCCAAGGGGGAAGCATTGGAGGCACTTTTGTCCAATAATGATCTGTTTGAGGCGGGTTTTATTGATAAGAATAACCGTGTTCCAGCGTACAGAGCTAGGGACTGTGAATCTATAATAGATTACATATTCCTATCCCCAGGACTTTTAAGCCACGTTATTTTTTATAATGCTATACCCTCTTCTGTTAGCGACCACAACCCGGTAGTGATCAAACTGGATAATGGTCTTTCCCTCCTGAATAAAACATCTCTGGTACTAGTGCAAGTTGATCTAAAAGTAAAGGATCAAGGGAGGAGATTAAAATGGAGTAAGGTTACCCCTGAAGATTTTCTTCACACCATTACAACAAAGGTTGGGTCGGAACTAAATATATGTGCAGACCCTCTCATTTTTGGGGGGGGTGTAATAGCTTCGTATGAAGCTATCTGCCAGCAAGTGGCTAAAGAACTTACATTTAATACTCGAGTTAAAACAAAATCCGCCTTTAGCTGGTTCGATCACAAATGCACCAAAGCTCACAATCTACTTTAAGAGGCTCTTAACAAGACACCTGTATGTATGTATGTATGTGTGTTCTTATATAGCGCTCGACTTACCCTAGGGCATCTCGGCGCTTGCCTTGGGAACCCGTCCTGGCTTTTCCCTGTGAGATAACCCGTACTGGGCATCCCCAAGGTGAAAGCCAGGCATCCCGCCGCGGGGGGCCGTAGTGGAGATTAAGCAAGCTTAATGCCTAGAGTTGCAGAGTGTGAACCCGTGATTAGAGTGGGCACCGAAGCGAGAATTATCGAGTCCGTGGACAATTGGGCTCAGGACCCTGCCGCGTCGGGAATTGAACCCTGATCCCGGTTCTGACCTCTGCTTCAGGGTATGCCTCCTCTGACCAGTGAGCCACAGGGAGCCTAGGAATAAAAGTCTGGTAGCTCAGCTAAGGAAAGAGTACTCACTAATAGTAAAGGCTCGGAAAAATGAAATTAAACAAGATGCTTGGGCAGCATTAATGGAAAAAGCAACCATGAAAGATAGTTCCAAGTTTTGGGCAATTGTCAACAATCCTCTGTTTAGTGGTACTCAGAACTCTGTATTAGAAGTCAACATCTCAGAGGAGGCTTGGTTAACCCACTTTGAAAAAATCTATGGGATTAACATTGAGCTGGAATCCTTTGAGGCACCAATTTCTGATCCACCGCTGTTACCTATCAGCTTTAATAGGACGGAGGTTGAGAAAGCGATAGAGGGAATGGCAGGGGGTAAGGCGCCAGGCCCTGATGGCGTGCCTTCGGACAAGTATAAGACTAATCCCAAATACTGGGCAAAAATATTGACAAA
The DNA here is from genome assembly GCF_964263255.1 of Lissotriton vulgaris. NCBI lineage: Eukaryota > Metazoa > Chordata > Amphibia > Caudata > Salamandridae > Lissotriton > Lissotriton vulgaris. The sequence continues at coordinate 270,472,267 of NC_141698.1, read as the reverse complement.
TGTTTTCAATACATCGGCTGCCACAGGGTTCCCAAAATCATGGTCACGATCAATTATAATCCCTGTGTTTAAGAAGGGCCAAAGGGGAGATCCCAGATGTTACAGGCCAATATCTTTACTAGATCCCTCAATTGAAATCTTAGGGAAGGTTATCCTAGCCAAAATCAGAGACTGGGCTACGGAGAAAGACATTTTATGTAACGCCCAGTATGGCTTTAGATCTGGGAGGGGGACGGAGGAGCAATATTTGAATTTACATTTAATTGTTTCTAAATATACGAAGGCAGCTGAGGGTTTAATCTTTCTGGACTTTATGAATCTGTCCACAGCCTTTCATCTAGTCAATAGATCAAGACTGTGGACCATGTTGCTGGACCTTGGACTTGACCGGCCTCTGGTGTACTTTTTAGCCGAGCTACATAGAGACCTGAGAGCGTCAATAAGGATGACGCAGGAGGGGAAATGCACTGCAAGTTTTAAAACAGGCAGAGGGGTGCGTCAGGGATGTATCTTGGCCACTATGTTATTTACCTTATATATAAACACCCTGGAAGAAAACCTGTTAACGGCGTCACTTGATATTCTGCGTATGGGAGGAACGCCTATCCCTGTACTCCTATACGCGGACGACGCCGTTCTACTGGCTCGGACGCCCCTTGGCTTACAAAGATTATTAGACTCTTTCGGGGATTTTATGAAATCACTGGACCTTGGGATTAATAACGGTAAATCTGATATTATGTCACTAGGCAAGAGGAAAAATAACATCAAATCCTTTTATTGCAACAAGGAAGCAATCTCAAGAGTGAAAGTGTTTACTTACCTGGGTGTCGTCTTTGACGACAAAGGTCTTTGGGCACTGCAACTCTCAACTAAAGTCAAAGCTGTGAGAAGCTCCTCAGAGGCAATACTAGGTTTTACTAAAAGATTGGGGTGAAAACCATGCGAAGCAATCCTAGCAATATACAAAGCAAAAACAATTTCAATTGCTAGGTATGGAGCTGCAATATGGGGATATATCAAATCTGATCTTATTCAAAGAGAAAAAAACAAATTTCTTCGTGCCCTCCTCGGCCTTCCACAATCAACAGCGAGCCATTCGGTCCACCTTGAGTTGGGGATAGGCTACATTTTAGATATAATAAACATGGCCCCAATACTGCTCTGGATTAGAATCTGGTTGAATTCGAACCTTACCCTGAACCACAAGATCCTGAAGGATTGTATGAATTTAGATAAAACGAGGGATATCCGTTGGCTGTCCTACATTAAAATGACAACAAGGAAATTGGGGCGCCCAGAGATTTTCTCCAATCCTGAAGGTCTATGTAAAGCTGACCTTAAATGGGTTAAAGTAAACTTTATCAAGCTCAGCGAGCTAGAGCGGGAATCTGAAGAGTTAACTAAACCCACAGTCAGGGCTCATTTCTTGCTCATTTCGTCACTAGCCATGCAATCGTATCTTTCCATTGTTACGATCCCTTTTCATAGATGGCTACTGACAAAATTTCGTTTCAACCAGATCCATTTGGTATTAGGTGATTCAAAGGGTTGGAGTAGGCCTGAGGATATGGCTGTCTGTAAATGTGATGATTTCTCCCCTCAAGATACCATGCATTTTTTGTTTTTTTGTCCCTTGTATCATGAAGCTAGAAAAAGGTTTATCTTTCCAGTATTGAAAGAGAATGCATTCATACAGTCTAAACCTGCTTTATTGTTTTTACAATTAATGGAATCCCCTGTAACCATGTTTGGTGTTGCAAGCTTTCTTGTCGCGTCTATTAGAACTAGGAGGATCAGACAGGTAGCACAACAGGAGATGGAAAACTAGTTAATATAGTGATTAACTGACCTTTACGATGAAATTGTTTTTTAACTGTTTTTAATGGAATTTTATGTTTTGATACTATTTTTAAAAGAAACAAAATTTGTATAGCATACTTTTATGATTTTTATTAATCGAATAAAGTGGTTTTGACTTGACTACTCACACAATTTAGTCAAGCCTGTCGCATAATTTGGTACTCACCTGCCTCATATTTCTAGTAGCCCTGCCTAGAGGTTTAGAAATTTTTGTCAGGAGGGGGTCCTTACGCCTATAAATGTTGACAGGGGGGTCTCGGCATCCAAAAGTTTGAAGACCTCTGGCTTAAGGGGACAATAGACCACTATTTAACAAGAGCATTACCTGCTATTGAACGAGAGATAGCGAGAGCAGAACAAAGCCTATCTTTAGAAATTACATCTAATAAACGAGCGTCCTTGGTGGCTGCTGAGTCTTTGCAAACTCCAACTGCATTAGGAGAAGGAAATGAGATTTGTGACATTATATGTATACCTGTAGAACAGGATCATGGGTTAACAAGGGCTCCCAGTTGTGAGTCAACTTTGGGAAATATGAGAGCTGAGCCCAGGATACAAGTTATACCTGATGAAAGCCCTTTGGGTGTTGCCCCTAGTTTGTCAACTAAAGATAATACACAATCTGTTACACAAGTTCAGGCTCTATCTGTTAAGAGAAAGCGAAAAGGCGCTAAACATAGGGAGAGATTAGCGAAACAACAAAAATTACATTCAAGTCCCCCAATGGTTACTAATAGCCCCCCAAGTTCCCCGAAGGAATGCCCAATACCACAAGTGCTAGTACTTATTCCTTCACCAGATTTACTGACCCAGATTGAACATTGGTCAAATCATTAATTTTACCGTTACTGGAAAGAGTGAAGAGGATAGGGGAAAAGGTGGAGAGTATAGAAGAAACAACAAAGGCAAATGCCATTCTTATTAAGAAAATGACAGGAAATAAGCAAATCCAAAATTCAATTAAATCCACTGCGACCAAACGTACTGAGGTAATGAATACTGTTCTAAATAGGCCGGCACCTTTGAAAACATTATCCTCAGATAGACAGGAGTTAAAACTAACCCAAAAACCCATAACAGTAAAGAGTGCTGCACCTATAGTAGGGCAGATTAAAAAAAATAACAATTTAGATGGATCCAATCAGGGTAGGATAAACTGAAGCATTAACCGTATAGATTTACCCCCGGCGGCTGCACCCTTTGTGAGTGTTCTCTCAGGGGTGCCCGAGCTTTCAAGTGGGAAAATTGAAGGGCACCTGGAATTAAAAAATAAAGTAGCCCTTTGGCTAAGTAAAAATAGACCTCTTCCAGCTAATATTGATGGGAACATTTTGAATGTTAGAAGGGTGGGGTGGCTGGGACATATGCCAAAGGACGTACCAGGAGACCTGGTTATAGTAAATTTTAGGGACAAACATGTTATCCCTTATCTCCGAAGATGGGTACCCCAAATAGGAGATGGGCCTATAGTTACTTGGGAATTAGGAGATATTTTTCTCGAGAGCACCATATCTGCCACCTGTAAGACCAGGATTAGGAAATAATCATTTTGGAGGCAGTGCTGGTTACCAACCAGGCACTTATAATATACCAACACATAATCGGTTTGACCTACTTTCAGGTCTTCAACAGGTGGATTGACTTTCTTGGGAAAAGCCTGTCATCAGTAAGCAATCCATAAAACAGGATAGTGAAACAAATAAGTTGTATGTTGAATAAGCTGTATTGTGTGAAGGGAAGGTAATTCCAAACTGCGCAGATTCCCTCCCCCCGGAGAGCCATAGCAGTAATGAAGGGGAACGTATAATGAATAATAGTATGGTTAGAGTACTCCGGGAGGAAGATCCTGGAAGATCCGGATGTCAGACTGAAATGAGTGAAGGGGGTGATGCATTTAGAGCTGACCCAAGAGATAGGGTCATTTCGCCCCAATGTACCAACAGTACTACTAACAAAAAGGAATTTTGTAACCTTATGTTTTGGAATGTGGCAGGATTAAAATCGAAAATTAGAAACCCTATTTGGGAAAATGTAGTAAATAGATATGATATCCTGGCCTTTCAGGAAACCTGGCTAATAGAGCCTATTCATATAAACGGTTATAAAACCCTCTTCACACCAGCATTGGGGGGAACGCTTTGGAGAGCTAAGGGTGGCCTGAGCATGCACCTTTCTAACCAGCTTAAGTATGACAGAGCTCTATTACTATCAAAAAGTTGCTTCTATCAGCTGGTAAAAATAGATATTAAAAAGGCGGTTAGTCTTATCATTATTTATTTATTTATTTATTTAATGGTTTTGTAAAGCGCGTAGTAACTCAAAGAGCATCCCAGCGCTGACCTACTTCTCCAGGGGTTTCTGCCGTCTGATGAACTTATGTTTGAGGGAAAAGGAGGGTCTTTAGGGTTTTTCTGAACTGGAGGTAGTTCGGTTCTGTCCTAAGTCTTCGTGGTAGATGGTTCCAATGTTTGGCCGTGTGAACCGAGAAGCGACGGCCGCCGGTCTTGGCTTTTTTGACTCTGGGAACTGAGATAAGATTTTCTCCACTAGACCGGAGATCTCTCTCCGCCTTGTAGGGGATTAGGAGTTCTTTGAGAAGGGGGGGGGCATTATTGTTGAGGGTTTTATGGGCCAAGCAGAGGGCCTTGAAGACGACCCTTTCTCTAACTGGGAGCCAGTGGAGGGACTTAAGAGCCGGCCTGGCGGAGGATCTTCCTGGTGTGCCCGTGAGTAGGCGGGCGGCGGCGTTTTGGACTTTTTGCAGTGTGTTCAGGGTGGCTTCTGGAGCTCCCAGGTAAATGGCGTTACAGTAGTCCAATCTTGCCAGGATTAGACCCTGAATGAGGAGCCTCCTTGCGGTTTCGGGGAGCAGGGGGAAAATCTTCCTGCAGGCTCTGAGTAGCCCAAAACATGTCCCTGCCGTCCTTTTTGCCTGAGTTTTAAAGCTCATGTCCCTCTCGATCCACACACCAAGGCTCTTGACCTCTTCCTTGGGTGCGGGAGGGTCACCTAGGCAGCTGGGCCAAAGGTGAAGTGGCAGAGAGGGCCCCTTGTGGCCCATCAAGAGTATCTCAGTCTTGGACCCGTTCAGCTTCAGCGAGGAGAGATTCATCCATCGGTGGACTTCGGAAAGGCAGCTGTGGAGATCAGATGGGGCGTGGTGGGGGTGTGAAAGGGTTACGACCAACTGAGTGTCGTCGGCGTAGTTAATAATTGACACGCCGAACGAACTGACCCTCTTCTCCAGTGGGGCCATGTACACGTTGAATAACGTAGGGCTCAGGGATGAGCCCTGCGGTACTCCGCACCGGAGGGGGATAATAGGTGAGTGGCTGTCATTTTCCCGCACCTGGAAGGAACGTCCTGATAAGAAGGATTCTAGCCACTTCAAGGCCGTACCTTTTAGTCCAATTTCTCCCAGTCGGTGGATTAGGGTGGGGTGGTCTACAGTGTCGAAGGCCGCACTGAGGTCCAGGAGGATCACTGCCACTGATCCTCCTGTGTCCAGAATGCTTCTGGCCTTCTCCACTGCTGCCAGGAGAGCGATGTCCGTGCCCTGACCTAGACGGAACCCTGTCTGGGAGACCCCTAAGAGGTTGTTGCTCTCTAGGTAAAGTGATAATTGCTTGTTCACCAGCTTCTCCGCGATCTTGCTGTTTCCAGGGAGAAGGGAGATGGGCCTATAGTTGGAGAAGTCCTGCGGGTCTAAGGAGGGTTTTTTTTAGAAGACCTTTGACTGCTGCCGCTTTCCAGCTGGGGGGGACTATGCCCTCCGAAAGAGAGGAGTTGATTAGGGCTGTGAGGGGAGGGATGATGGTGCTCGACACTTTTTTTAGGAAGCGGAGGGGTGCAGGGTCGAGGGGGGAGCCACTTTTAATTGAGGCCAGAGTTGCTCCTACCTCTTCCGTTGTTACAGGGCCGACGGCGTCCAGGGAGGGTTGGGGGCACGCAGACAGCAGGGGAGGATTAGTGGTAGTGATGGTGAGATCCTGCTCTGTGTGGGCCTGTTCGGGGGGGGGGGGTATAGTAAGAAGAATTTTTTGGATCTTCTCGTCAAAGAAGGTGGCTAAGTTGTTACATTTGGTTTCAGCTTCTTTGGGATCGAGGGGTTTAAGTGGGGGGTCAGGGGCGTGGAGGAGTTCTTTAAGAACGGAATAGGTTTCGTGGGCCGAGCAGGCAGCGTTTTTAATTCTGTTTTCGTAGAAGCTGATTTTGGTGTTGCGGAGCTCTTTTTTGTAGGATTTTACAGAGGTACGGAATGATTCTTTTTGTTCCTCAGTTTTTTCCTTCCTCCAGATGCGTTCATTCCTTTTGCAAGCCTTACGCAGAAGGTTGAGTTCCGGGGTATACCAGGGTGAGGGGTTAACTCTCTTGGTGTGTTTCAGAGAGTGGGTTTTAGGCAGAATGGCGTCGAGCGATTGGGTGACCCAGGTGTTGAATTCTTTATCCCCTGCCAAGGTGTCATGGGGGGGGGTAGGGAACGTTTTCCCTGAGTTTGGCTGCCCAAACGTCTGGTTCCAGTTTCTGCCATCGTCTGGTATACGTTCTGATTTTGGGAGGTGGAGGGGGCGGAGTGATGATGTCCCATACGAGGGGGACCAAGAAGTGGTACGTCCAGGGAAGGGGGATATGGTCAAGGGTTTTCAGGTTGGGGATGTTGGAGAAGATGGGATCAAGCAGTTGCCCTCTTTCATGAGTGGCCTGTGGGTTTTTTGGGTCAAGGCCCATTGAGGTGAAATCCTGGAGTAGTTCACTGGCCTGCTTGTCATCCGGGTCCAAGAAATGTACATTCAGGTCTCCTAGTAGTAGGTAGTTAGTGGTGGACGTACATTTAATGGAGGTCTGGTCAATAATTTTGTTCGGAAAGTCTCCTAGATTGCCTGGCGGGCGGTATACCAGCGTTCCTGACAGCGAGGTAACTGGGGAGATTTGTATCGTATAGTGGCAGCTTTCGTATCCCTTGATGTTGCCGTCAGATGTTCTACAGGTGAGGCTGTCTTTAAAAATTATGGCTAGTCCACCTCCCCTTCCCTCTGGTCTGTTCAGTGAGCACATGACGTACCCGGGGGGGAGTGCTAGAACGGTGTCGGGGCCACTGCTGGGGGTGAGCCAGGTTTCTGTTAGAAACAAAATGTCTAAGGCATGGTTTGTGATTAAGAGGTTCACTTTGTGTGAGTGTTTCACGAGCGACCTGCAGTTAAGTAGGCCTAGGTGCAAGCCCTTGGGTGCCGGGTTCTGTTCGGCGGGGTCGCAGATGTTACATCCGGAGAATTGAGTATCACCCTTCAGGATGCGCGAGCAGGAGGGTTGTTTGTTGGGGTTTAAGGTTAATAAGTCCTCACGGGTGTAGGTCCGGTCGTTACGGGCTGAAAAGGGCAGAGTGGCTGGGCCTAGGGCCGGCTGGGCCCGGACGGGCCCAGACGGGCTTGCCTTTGGCGCGCTGACGGCGCGCCCGCTGCGCCCGTCCGCTGCGCTCCCTGTGCTGACACATGTTTTATGGGGAGGTTATGGGCGTTGGAGGGGTGGGCGTGGCCAACAGGAGTGGGCGTGTCCCGTGGCTCCTCGAGGTGAGTGATGGCGGCGTGCAAGCGTTTCCTGCCCCTGAGAGCGCTTAGATCGGCTGATTAGGGTTACCAGGTGAGCGCTAAGGAGTGGGTGCCAAGTGGTTTAAAAAACACAAAATACAATTTTAAAAGCAGTGAATTTTCGAAGTTTTAAGCTAGCAAGACTCCCGGCTTCCGCCTCAGGAGGATCAGGTACAATGCGGCACTAGGAATCAGGGCGCGCTTTTGTACTGGCGAAGGGTGGGCGTGGCCAACAGGAGTGGGCGTGTCCCGTGGCTCCTCGAGGTGAGTGATGGCGGCGTGCAAGCGTTTCCTGCCCCTGACAGCGCTTAGATCGGCTGATTAGGGTTACCAGGTGAGCGCTAAGGAGTGGGTGCCAAGTGGTTTAAAAAACACAAAATACAATTTTAAAAGCAGTGAATTTTCGAAGTTTTAAGCTAGCAAGACTCCCGGCTTCCGCCTCAGGAGGATCAGGTACAATGCGGCACTAGGAATCAGGGCGCGCTTTTGTACTGGCGAAGGGTGGGCGTGGCCAACAGGAGTGGGCGTGTCCCGTGGCTCCTCGAGGTGAGTGATGGCGGCGTGCAAGCGTTTCCTGCCCCTGACAGCGCTTAGATCGGCTGATTAGGGTTACCAGGTGAGCGCTAAGGAGTGGGTGCCAAGTGGTTTAAAAACACAAAATACAATTTTAAAAGCAGTGAATTTTCGAAGTTTTAAGCTAGCAAGACTCCCGGCTTCCGCCTCAGGAGGATCAGGTACAATGCGGCACTAGGAATCAGGGCGCGCTTTTGTACACAGAAAGGGTGGGCGTGGCCAACAGGAGTGGGCGTGTCCCGTGGCTCCTCGAGGTGAGTGATGGCGGCGTGCAAGCGTTTCCTGCCCCTGACAGCGCTTAGATCGGCTGATTAGGGTTACCAGGTGAGCGCTAAGGAGTGGGTGCCAAGTGGTTTAAAAACACAAAATACAATTTTAAAAGCAGTGAATTTTCGAAGTTTTAAGCTATCAAGACTCCCGGCTTCCGCCTCAGGAGGATCAGGTACAATGCGGCACTAGGAATCAGGGCGTGCTTTTGTACTGGCGAAGGGTGGGCGTGGCCAACAGGAGTGGGCGTGTCCCGTGGCCCCTCGAGGTGAGTGATGGCGGCGTGCAAGCGTTTCCTGCCCCTGACAGCGCTTAGATCGGCTGATTAGGGTTACCAGGTGAGCGCTAAGGAGTGGGTGCCAAGTGGTTTAAAAAACACAAAATACAATTTTAAAAGCAGTGAATTTTCGAAGTTTTAAGCTAGCAAGACTCCCGGCTTCCGCCTCAGGAGGATCAGGTACAATGCGGCACTAGGAATCAGGGCGCGCTTTTGTACTGGCGAAGGGTGGGCGTGGCCAACAGGAGCGGGCGTGTCCCGTGGCTCCTCGAGGTGAGTGATGGCGGCGTGCAAGCGTTTCCTGCCCCTGACAGCGCTTAGATCGGCTGATTAGGGTTACCAGGTGAGCGCTTATACATTTTTATAACAACATCCCGAATAGCGATATTGTTACCACTATAAAAATGTTGAGGGATGATCTAAAACATGAAATAGATACTAATAAGAAAGAAGTAAAAATCTTTTTTTGGGGGGGGGGGATTTTAACTGTGCTCTGTGCAAAAGGCATATGTGGCTTTATGTTAGAACAAGACATTAGCCTTACCCATTTTGAACATTCCTTGTGTGGGGACCTTTTAAACGAAATACTGTTTGCTTATGATCTGGGATATGCAAATGAAATTGCTCAAATATCATCTCCCTTTGTCCCGACATTTAATGGTAGGGGAGCCTTGTCTGTTATTGACTTTATTATATCTGTGAATAGATATGGTCGACAGATTAAAAGATTTAAGACCCTTGATTTGCCGTTGAGCGACCATCGGCCACTGACAGTAGAGATTGAAAATCCATTTCAGGAATCAGATGGAGAAGGGCCCTCTAGCCTGTCAGTCCCTGATGTGATATTTGGGAAGCAAAATGGTTACACAATTAAATGGAGTAAGTTGGCCCCAGAAAAATTCATACAGAAATTGGTTTAGAAATGTCTAGAAAGTTTATGATCTGTCTGGATGAGCACACAGATAGTGAGTGTATTATTGAACATTTTAATTACATAGCATCTACTGTCAAGGAACGTTTGTGGGTTGAGTTTAAGAATCGGGGTAAAGGTAATAGGAGTTGGTTTGACACTTCATGCACTAAGGCACTCTCCGACCTCAAAAATGCACTACACGGGATTCCTCGAGACCTGGTATTGGTGAGAGGTTTAAGTAAAACATATAATGAGGCATTGAAAAATAGAAAAAATGCCATAAAAAGGGAGGCCTGGGATGCCCTTTGCGAAGCGTCGCTATCTAAAGATCTATCTGCATTTTGGAAGGCAGTAAACTCCCCCTTTCTTTATGACAATACTAAACCACACATAGAAATAGCGATTGCTGAGGACGAATGGGTTGGCCATTTCACTAAAATTTATAGATGCCCATTTGGAATACCCCAATTACTGCCTGGTGCAACTAGGGGAAAAAGGGACCTAGGGCCCGATGTAGGTAAATCTACATTTACCACTTCATAAATACCGAATCATACCGAATCGGTATTTATGAAGTGGTAAATTAGAGGGGGGGAGATGTAGGTATTTCAGATTCGGTAAATACCGAATCTGTAAGATTCGGTATTTACCGATTCTGTAAATACCGATTCGGTATCCCCCATTGCTTCCTATGGGCCTTGAAGCCCATAGGAATCAATGGGCATTACCGAATCGGTAATTACCGATTCGGTAATTACCGATTTGTGCAAGGGTGCAGGGGGTGTCACTTTGACACCCTCCAGCACCCCAAAAAAAGGCATGTGAGCCATGTGGCACACAGACATGCCCTAAGGGCATGTCTGTCTGTCACATGGCATAGGTGTGCATGCACACATGTGCATGCACACCTGGTTTCGGTATTTTAACACCCAATTGCATTGGGTGTTAAAATACCGAATCTGAAGGGCTTGTGGGATTGAAAGTAGTCCCACCTACATCCCAAATTTAAAAAATCGGTAAAAATACCGATTCGGTATTTTTGCGATTCGGTAATTTTACCGAATCGGTAAAATACTGAATCGGACAAGAAAAGGTCCCCTACATCTCAGTAGGCCAAATACCGGTCGGAAACGGCCGAAATCGGCCGTTTCCGACCGGTATTTGGTACCTACATCGGGCTCCTAGACTTGAATTGGATATAACCCTGGAAGAAGTCCTGGAGAGTTTGAAATTAACTACGGGCGGAAAAGCCGCAGGCCCGGATGGGATCCCAGCAGACCTATTCAAAGAAAAGTGAGATTTGGGGGCCTATGTTGGTACAGCTGTTTAATGCTACACTTGAGAGGGGATTAAATCCCTCTTGGTTTACTTCGGTAATTGTGCAAATATTTAAGAAGGGAGATAGGCAAAATTGTGCATGTTATCGACCCATTTCCCTCTTAGATTTGTCTATAAAGATCTTTGGTAGAGTTATTTTAGCGAGACTTCAGAACTGGGCAGAAGAAAATGGGATAATGAGTGACCTGCAATATGGCTTCCAGAAGGGTATAGGAACTGTGGAACAAGGATTACATTTATTTATTCTACACCAAAAATATATTAGGGTAAAGGGGGAACCTTTATATTTTACGTTTGTCGATCTCACATCGGCTTTTGATTGCGTGTCCCATAGCAAACGTTGGGCATTATTACAAAGGTTAGGGGTGGAAGAAAATATTATCTGTTTTCTAAGGGAATTATATTTAGGGGCCACAGCATCTGTCCGCTATGGGAAGAGTGGAGACTGTACTAGATCCTTTGGGATAGGCTGTGGCGTACGACAAGGGTGCGTCCTAGCCCCTTTTTTATTCTTGATCTATATAAATGGCCTTGAGCAGCATCTGCTGCAGGAGTGCAGGGATATGCCTATGGTTGGTAAGAGGCCTATCCCTGCACTCCTGTATGCGGATGATGCGGTTTTAATGGCACGAACGCCCCTGGCCTTACAGAATCTGACAACATCCTTTAATAACTTTATGTTACAACTGGATCTAAAAATTAACTGTACAAAAACATTCTCCATGAATTGCGGTCCAGGTGGTAAGCAACGAAGGAAAAGGGTTTATATAAATAATACTCCCTTGGACTCTACCCCCACTTTCCCTTATTTAGGCATCCTGTTCCATGAGACTGGCACATGGGCAAGTGCAGTAAAAGCTAGAACACTTTTGTTCCAAAAAACAATAATGGCTTTAAAAAAATGTATTTAAAAAATGGGAAAAAAACGATCAGGGAAATATTAACTATTTACAATGCTACCTGTATATCAGTTGCACTTTATGGAACAGGCCTCTGGGAATATGCCAGCATTAAAACAATCCAAATGGCCGAAAATATGTTTTTGAAACAAATTTTAACTCTCCCTGACAGTGTCGCAACTTATATTTGTCACGCAGAACTCGGCCAACCGTATATCACAGACACTATTAGAATCCAGCCCATCCTTTTGTGGCACAGGGTATGGACAACAAATGAGTGTGTCTTGAATCGTGCTATTCTTTGGGATGTTTAAAAATTAGAAAAAGCGAGTAGGATCAAGTGGCTCGAATACGTTAAATCCTTTCTTGTTGAAATTGATTGCCAACAATATTATGACGATCCACCCAAAATCGTTAATATACCCAGAAAACTTTTGAAACAACTCTGTCTGAAACATATCCAAGAGAAAAAAGCAAAAGATGAAGTAAAGAAAAATACGGTTTCCTTACATCAACTGATATTACTTAGGAACAAACTAGAGCCATATTTAACTCTATATATGACTAATTGCGGGGGGCGCTAGAGGGCGCACTGCGGTATGGCTGGCTAGCGAGTCAGCTCCGCCGGACGGTCGCGCTATTTAAGAAATCCGACCCTCAAAAACCCCGCCGGACTGCACGCAAAACACAGAATCGAGCATCGGAATGTGGGGCTGACGTCTTCAGACCCGGTGCCACGACCCGCTGTGCGGCAAGAAAGAGAAACAGCCGAAAAACCGGAGCCCCAGCGGACGCCGCACAAAATGGCCGCCCGGGAGGATCAAATGACCCGAGGTACTTAATGGTCCCTAGCGCATGTGGACTGCTGCGGACACTCGGCGCGGCTTGATGCGCTGCTACCTCACATCCCCTAAGACTCGGGGAGCCTTCGCTGTCCCCCAGGACTCAGCGCCTCTCAAAATCGGCGTGCGTTCCACCGAGGGCAAGATGGCGGCGCCCGTGGAACGCACAACACTGGCGGCATCAACGGACAACACTGCAGGCTGGAGCGCATCGCAAGCTGGTGGGGACACCAGCGCATGAGGCGAGGCGGAGCGGAGGCGTGTTGATCCTGCACTGGGTCTCCCCGACCGGAACGCGAGCACATGTGGAGCGCTCGACATCACGAGACCTCTGAGAACGCTGAGTGAGTACTAACCACACCACAACGGAGGCTTGCAGGCGCAATACGCAAGGGCACCTAACGTCCAAGCGGGCTAACAGCACTCACCACAACGACAGCTCGAGGGCGACCACTCACGCAGTGGGGAGAGTGGATGGGGACCCGTACCCCCACAGTACCACGACTGAGTCCAGCACAGAGAGGCTCCTGCAGCACCCAACGTCCAAGGCCTAGCTTAGGGCCTGCATATAAACGAGCGAGCCTGCCGTTATCCACGCACGGTGCAGGAGGAGAGACCCGTGCCGATTGCACCTCGAGCCCATTATAGGGCAGCGGCCCCAGCTCAACTGAGTGACACAAAGCAAAGCGACGTCTCGAAATGGGGAAGCCCGACCGGAACCAACCCAAGCTCCAATTCGAGAAGCGAAGCCAAGGGAAAAACAACCCTGCGGAATCGGAGGCGGAAGGGGGCCGGGAAACACCAGAGGGCACGGGCATGGAATCAGTGCTGAGGGCGATACAGCAGAGTTTACAAGAAATGAACGGCAAGCTGGATAATGTGGTGCAGAGGGTCGACAACATGGCGGCGAAAATTGAGCAGCACGAAGGGCGCCACGCGGAAGCAGAACAGCGAATCTCGAAGCTCGAGGACGAACAGAGCACCACAGCCAAGACATGCGAAGCCCTGGTGAAAACGGTGGAGGTCCTGAGAGCAAGGGTGGAGGACCAGGAAGCTAGGTCCAGGCGGAACAACGTTCGAATTTCTGGCCTTCCGGAGTCCACGAACACAGGGAAAATGGAGACCTACATAGAAAACCTACTCAAAGAACTGTTCGGAGCAGACCATCTCTCTCAGGTGTTCCTTGTGGAGCGAGCACACCGATCCCTGGCCCCAGTGCCGAAACCCGGAGCCGCCCCGCGAATGATCATCGCACGTATGCTGAATTACAGGGACAGGGACGCGGTCCTGCGGATGGCGAGAGAGCTGGGGAAAATCACGCACCAGGGGAACACTTTGGAGTTCTACCCGGACCACACCATGGCGGTACAGCTGGCTCGAAAAGAATTTGCCCCCGTCAAGAAAAAGCTGAGAGATTTGGGCATGGAATATGCCATGCTGTATCCGGCAAAACTCAAAGTCCTTACTGGCGGGAAACCTGTCATACTGCCAACGGTACAAGCGGCGCAAGACTTCATCAAGCTACAAGGAAAGCGGAGGAAACAACAAGACCGCAATGAATCGACCAGCGATGTGGAATGAGAACATTAGAACGTTGGCAGGCTGACGACAAGTTGGTACTACATATACGTGAAACAGACCTTTCTATACACGGACACCTGCAGATAACCGCATAGACAGTGCACGCAACGTGGGTGGTAGCAAATGGACCGGAAAAGCACTTACAGACATGCAATGTGTACTATCTCGGAACATGGGAAGCCGCGGAGGTGCTGCTCCGGCCGTGAGTATAAGCAGTGCGCTTGCGGCAGGTTGGGCTGGCTACTGGGCCGAGTGGCAGGGGGTGGATGGCCATGGCCCTGACCGGCCTTCTTGCTTGACAACTGGCGGTGAAAGGAACACTGCATACTTTGCTGGGTATCACCTCGAGTTCAAGCTAGGACTAGAGACAAAGGGGATGACAGCGTAACGGAGAACGGATGCTTAAGCGATGCCGGAAAGGCCGGCGGGAGAAACGGGGTTGGAGGAAATAGCAAGTACACTATTCACTAGTACAGCGCATGTGCGACCGTCCACATCCACTATGTGGATGGAGACGTGTGAACCTGGTGACACCCCCAGGAGGGTGTACCCCGAACTATGTTGGATACCGACATTTCTGTTAAAGTTAAAGTTAATACAGGGATGGCTTTGGCAAAGTTTGGGCGCTAAAGTGGGTGGGGGGAAATTGAAACGACTAAGCTCTAATAGACTGAAACCTCTGTATCTGAGAAGCATGGCGAACTCCTTTGGGGCGCACAGTCCGGTGAATACTGTTCCATTTATATGTTTAGCATTGTCAATTCCACATGTTGCAAGGTACGGCGACACATGCAAGCAATGCAGCAGGCACGCGGGGTATCCGCTGGGGTTAATACATTTCCTTACGCGTATGTATGTCTCGTAGGGGCACGCTTAAACTGATCACTTGGAATGTGAGGGGGCTAGGCAACCCGAAAAAGATTAGGCGGCTATTTGCGTATTTTGATAGACTACACATTGATATTGTTTTTTTACAGGAGACGCACCTGGGGCGGGATGGCTCCTCAGCACTAGGGGCACGTTGGGCGGAAACAGTGGTTCACTCTAGCTACTCGACATATTCCAGGGGCGTTAGTATATTGGTCAGGAAGGGTACGGGCCTGGAAGTTACGGACATACAGCGAGACACTGCAGGGAGATGCGTAATGCTGGCCGGAAGGCTCAGGCGCCAACAGATCCTACTGGTGAACACTTATGGCCCCAATGTGGACGACCCAGGGTTTTACAGCAAAGTATGGCACAATATTGCAAGCACGGCAACACCTCAAATACTGTGGGGAGGGGATTTCAATGTTGCACTACAGGACGCACTAGATAGAGCAGCGCACACTTCAGAACAACATGGGAATGCTAGGACGATGGTGAGGGACGCTATGGACGATCTACATTTGGTGGACTTCTGGAGAGTTCGTAACCCCGGGGCGACAGCAGCGACACACGTAAATGCGGCGAACAATAGTTGGTCCAGGATCGACTACTGGCTGGGCTCACAAGATATACTCTCATGGGTGTCAGATGTTACACACTTACCGCGCACACTCTCAGATCACAGTCCGGTGCTGTTAGAAATAAACATCCCTCACTACGACCCACCCCCCTTCACCTGGCGCTTTCAAGCGTCGGCATTGAGAGACCCAGTGTATGTCGACACCATACATAATGCAATAAAGGAATATTTTGCTCTTAACAGCCCGACGACGGAGGACCCAGGCTTGCTATGGGAGGCCTTCAAGGCCACCATCCGGGGAGTATGCATAAGTACAACCTCTGGAATCCTCAAAGACATTAGGCAACAAATACGCACACGTGAACGAGCCATACAAACCCTAGAGCAGGCATACACACGAACAGGAGACACTAAACTCTTGGGGGATATCCAAGTGCTACTAACGGAACATGCCAGCTTTGCGACAGACGAATTGAACTACGTGACTAAACGAGCAACCGCAAGGAGATATGGCGAAGGGGGTAGACCGGGCAGGGAGCTGGCCGCTAAGATCTGCGCAGGCAGGACACCACAAAATGTCACAAACATCACCACCAACACCGGGGAGGTAATCACTGACACTAAAGGCATACTAAGAGAATTTATGAACACATACGGTACACTATATGAAGCACGCCCCTCACCGTCACAGACGGACCTATTGAAATATATGGAGGACATAGAGATGGCTTGGCTAGCAGATGGTCATAGAAAGTATCTGGAGCGCCCAATCACAATTGAGGAAGTCACGGACACCATCAGACGATTACCAAATAACAAAGCACCCGGGCCTGATGGATTTGTGGCGGAATTCTATAAGGCATACGCTGACACACTTGCACCGCACTTAGTACAGATGTACGGAACAGCACACGAAGCCCAGACTCTGCCGGCGTCTCTAAGGGAGGCCCTGCTCATCACACTACTAAAGCCTGGCAAGGATGCTGATAAATGTGACTCCTACCGTCCGCTGTCTTTGTTAAACGTAGATACCAAGATCATAGCTAGTCTGCTGGCAGACAGGCTAAAACCTCTCATGCCAATGTTAATCCGACCAGATCAGTCGGGATTTATCCCGGACAGGGCCACCACACACAACACCCGCACGCTGTTCGCGTTAGCGCACTATCTGGCACCAGAGACGAAGGCAGTGGCAGTCCTGCTAGACGCGGCCAAGGCGTTCGACACCATCGGCTGGCCGTTTATCCGCGCGGTGCTGGTGCGCATGGGATTCCCATGGATATTTCAGGGATGGATAGCGATGCTCTACACAAACTTGACGGCACGCATCAGAGTAAACAAATATATATCAGAACCCATACCTATCTGCAGAGGCACTAGACAGGGATGCCCGCTTTCTCCAATGCTTTTTGCTTTGGTGCTGGAGCCTCTAGCCTGCAAAATTCGACAGCACTATCATCACTCAGCGATACAAATGCCCTCCCGTCCCATACACATTTCGCTGTACGCGGACGACATGGTGCTGTATGTCAAAAACCCTGAACAACACCTGAATCCTCTCCTGAGGGAATATATCAAGTTTGGTCAACAGGCCGGCTTACAAATTAACTGGGATAAATCCTTGATACTAGCGCTCACAGACAGCACGCAACCGACTCCCCTGGATTATCCATTAGAGTGGCAGGAGGAACCCACAAAATACCTGGGTATATGGTTCCACAGAGACCCAGAGGTAGTCGTCAGGACAAATTATGGGCGGACGATAGCGTCCCTAGAGGATAAAATTAGAAAATGGAACAGACTCCCTCTATCATTGGCTGACAGGGCGGCGATAGTGAAAATGGTACTCTTACCGAAATTTCTCTATCTATTCAATAACATCCCTATAAAACCTCCCGCTGCTGTCTTCCGAAACATCAAGACGCTTGTGCTCAACTTGCTATGGGCGGGCAAACAAGCAAGAATGGAACTGCGTACCATGACCTTACCATACGCTAGAGGGGGGTTCAAAGTGCCAGACTTTTATCTCTATTATTTATGTGCGCAGGCACAATACGCACATTTCTGGTTTCATGAAGTGCCCTTTCTGACGCACGTTGCGGTAGAAAAGGGAGACGCAGACCCAATCCCTCTGACTAGTATGCTCACGCACAAACGCACCAAACTACATGACCGTGATATTAACACAGTAGACGCAACTGTAGAAGCATGGAGGCTCCTGGGCAAAGAAGCGAACTGTCTGCCAATATATGCACCTACACTACCACTGGCGCACCACCCAGCCCTCTCAGTGACACAGGAACAGGTGGGAATGGATCTGTTCAGGCGGGCCGGAATAGACGCATTGGGGGACCTATACAGGGATGGTGAATTCCAAACACTCGATAAACTGCACTACATCACAAACCCTTCTCAGCTGTTTACTTTCAATTTTTTCAGGCTACATAGAGCAATACGTGAACACTACCCATCATATCCGGAGGAGCCACCTACACTTGCACCTTTACAACTACTTCTGACCACACCCAAGGCATCTCATATGGTGTCTAAACTTTATGCTAGTGCGCAAGGGGCAGTGGGACATACCACACTCAAGGCAAGGGACAGGTGGAGCGCGGGGCTCGTGGAGCCTCTGACGGAGGAAGAATGGGACTCCGCATGCATGTTAACGGGCATGCTCACCCCTAACGGGAACTTGAAAATAATTCATTACAAGTATCTGCATCAGGTGTACCACACCCCACACAGACTGCACAAACACGGGTTACGAGAAGACTCCAACTGCTGCAGGTGCAACCAGGCAGGGGCTGACTTCATGCATCTGGCCTGGCACTGTAGAAAGGTAGCGGGCTATTGGGAACAAGTTGTGCAGGTCGTGAATGAGATGTTGGGGGTTGACATGTCCTGTGATGTAAAGATCTGCCTGTTGGGTATCACTCCACACCTGAGAGCATTGAAACGTAAATTCTGTGCGGTCGCACTCCTGTTGGCTAAAAGAAGAGTGTCAATCCACTGGAACAGTAAGAAAGCACCAGAGGTGAAGCGCTGGATTGAGGACATGGTGTACTGCCGAGACACGCTTAATACATATGAGGAGGAACTGCCGATCGGCTCTAGGCCCAAAGATTACTGGGGATACCTGCGAGATTACTTACTTACGCATGGCGCAGCAAATTCTGTGGCGTAAGCTGTGTGAATGAACACATGTGGATGACAACAAAAGACAATCAGTTATACAGGGCAGGCTCCTAGGGGGGAGGATGCTGTGATGCAGAGGAAGGGTTACAGAGGTGAAACTACAAGTTGGGGACTGTACAGTTAAGTTAAAGTTTTAGTTGACTATACAAAAAAAACCGAGAAAAGTAAGATTATTGATGTATAAGGTCGCGACCATAGCACTGCTAAGCGACGGACTTCTATCTACTAATGCGCCGCCGGTCCGCTGGATGTCGGCTGATGGGCTGTGTAGTTCAGGAACAGTTGCTCGTAACCATGGTTGCAGGGGGCCGGCCCGATGTGGTTGTAGGCAAGTGCACCATGGATGGTAAACGATTTGTATTCTGTATGATAAAAAAGTGCAATAAAATTCTTACACCAAAAAAAAAAAAAAAAAAAAAAAAAATATATGACTAATTGCGAGAGGTTTGTCCTGACGCGTTTTAGATTAAACATTGTTTTTAGACTTCTGACTTTCCCTGAAATTAATTCCTGGTCCCAAGATTTAATTCCGTGCCCATGCAATGATTCCTCAGCCCAGTCTGATATCCATGTATTATTTTTCTGTAAATTTTATACATTGCCTCGCAGGAAATGTATTATTCCAATCCTTAAGGAAATGAATTTAAATCGATGTCGCCCAGCGTTTTTAGAATTACAGAAACCAGATACAGTTTTTACTGTTGCAACAGTCTCAGAATTTTTAAAACAAGTATTTAAATTGCGGAAATCAATTTGCTTGGATGAATTTTAACTGTCTTTTTGTGTGTAAAACCGCTTTTATATTGAAAATCAAGTACAATATTTTCTTCTCTAAATGAAATGTATGGAAAAAAATTTATTGTTTCTTTCTGTGGAAAATTGTTTTATATAGGGATTTAGGCGTAAAACTTCTTTGTAAATGAAATGTCATGTTGTCTGCTTTTATGGTTATTGTCAATTAACCGAATAAAGTACTTGAACTGAACTGAACTGAATGAAGCTGGTATAGCTCTATCAAGATTTGGGGCCCACTCATCTAGAGGGGCAATGTCTAGTAAGATTTTCTGGTCAGGTGGATATCTTTCAGAGATTCTTAGAACAGCTGATTGGTCTAACATAAACACCTTGGCCAAATTTGACTTAAGACCAATTGAGCATGTTAGCAATGTAAAGGCCTGGGCGTAGTTCACTGAGTTTTGCTATGCAAAACTCAGCGAAGTTACAAAAAAACTCTGCGAAGTTCAGCGAGTGGCAGAGTGCAGTGCAAACTGCAGTTTGTGCTAGTATTCCTCGTGCTCGCGAACCGTCCGTGAACGTGGAAAAAACTCTGCTGCACATCATGAAGCAGAGTGCAGAAAACTCTGCAAACTGCGCAAAAGGAGCGAAGTTCACCGCCTAGGCCTAGCAATGTAGCTCTCAGTAGCTTTGAACATGAATATTGGTAGCCTCCGGTCTTGTAATGAAATGACAATTCTCCAATTATTATGCAGAGAGAATCTTGATTTCATTAAAGACAAACGGAGGCTAACATTATCCCTCCCTCCTCATCCAAAATATGAGGAGAGAAGGGATACTACGGTTTTTTTGAGTTTGTAAAGCTTGCTAAATGTGTAAGTTTATAACATGCTTATCAAGCACTGCCTTTCGTCCTACTATATAATATTTTTTCTTATTTCAGATAACTCCACCTAGGATTTGGATATGTTACAACATGTTTTGTTTTCAAAACTTCTTCATTTCCTTGGCACCAGAGATGGATTCCTTTTACCCTTGTTTTTGTAGAGCTGAGGCTGGGAAAGACCATCTACGCTCTCACCCAGGCGAATGCAGAACATTCAGACGTAGAATTATGAGGGAGTGGTCCGATAGCGGACGGGGCTGCATGTCCACTCCCTCAAATCAGCGACACCCAACAGCTGTAGCAAAAACATAATCTATGCGAGTGTGGGTAGAGTGGGGTGCAGAGTAAAACGTATAACCGGGCGCTAGCAGGTGAAGCCTACGCCAAACGTCGCGCAGGTCCAGGGAGCGGATCAGGTCATTGAACACCGCGCTAGACCGGATCTTGGTGGTCGCATGCTGTTTGGAAGAGTCAAGGGCGTGTTCAAGCCAGAGATTGAGGTCCCCCCCTAATAAGAGAATATCGTAATCACAGTGGCTCAGTAGAGTATGTAGGTTGTCAAAAAAGTCTGGGTCGTCTGTGTTTGGGGATCAGAAATTTAGGAGGAGGACCGTTTGCCCCAGGAGTGTTCCTTAGATCAATAAACAACACCCTTGCGAATCTTCCGCCTTGTCTCGTAGTGTAAAAGGAAGGGAGCTGTGAATTAAAGTACAAACCCCACGGGAATATGTACTATAGCTGGCAAAGAACCTGTTAGAACCCCAGGAAGAAGCAAAGGGGGGGAAACCTGACAGGGGAGGTGGGTCTCCTGTAGAAAGGCTATTTTGACCTCATGCTGTTTTAACACTTCCTCTGGTTATTAAGCCCTCGGATATACCACGTGGGCAAATTAGCCCTCACCGCGGGGGCTACCACCATATCGAATGAGAACACAACTTATATGCACACAGCTAGCACACTTTTGTCAATGTAGAGGCAGACAACATGGGGAACATGTGCAGAAATAGACCAAGAAAAGAAAATATACAAATATTCCAATGGACATGTAACTTATGTGTGCACACCCAGCATACATTTCTCCATGTGTAGGCAATCAGAATTAGGAACTCGTACATAAATTTACCAAAAAAAATAATATGCGCACCAACAATAAATAACAAGCACTGGCGTTGCCAATAGGTCTCGCAGTAGGAAAGTTGGAGCTATTACAATTGCAAATAACAATGCCTTTTATTTTGCATGTTAAAAACATAAAGGGCTTTGTCATTTAAAAAACCAATATCTCCAACTTTCCTACTGCGAGACCTATTGTGCACTGCACAGTGTGTGTGAAAGTGGCGTTGCGTGGCTGAGTGGCGTTGCGTAGTTGAGTGGCGTTGCGTAGTTGAGTGGCGTTGCGTGGTTGAGTGGCGTTGCGTGGTTGAGTGGCGTTGCGTGGTTGAGTGGCGTTGCGTAGTTGAGTGGCGTTGCGTAGTTGAGTGGCGTTGCGTAGGTGAGTGGCGTTGCGTAGGTGAGTGGCGTTGCGTGGTTGAGTGGCGTTGCGTGGTTGAGTGGCGTTGCGTGGTTGAGTGGCGTTGCGTGGTTGAGTGGCGTTGCGTAGTTGAGTGGCGTTGCGTAGTTGAGTGGCGTTGCGTAGTTGAGTGGCGTTGCGCAGTTGCGTGGCGTTGCGCAGTTGCGTGGCGTTGCGCAGTTGCATGGCGTTGCGTAGTTGAGTGGCGTTGCGTAGTTGAGTGGCGTTGCGTAGTTGAGTGGCGTTGCGTGGTTGAGTGGCGTTGCGTGGTTGAGTGGCGTTGCGTGGTTGAGTGGCGTTGCGTGGTTGAGTGGCGTTGCGTAGTTGAGTGGCGTTGCGTAGTTGAGTGGCGTTGCGTAGTTGAGTGGCGTTGCGTGTGTGAGTGGCGTTGCATGTGTGAGTGGCGTTGCGTGTGTGAGTGGCGTTGCGTGTGTGAGTGGCGTTGCGTGGTTGAGTGGCGTTGCTTGGTTGAGTGGCGTTGCGTGGTTGAGTGGCGTTGCATGTGTGAGTGGCGTTGCATGTGTGAGTGGCGTTGCATGGTTGAGTGGCGGTGCATGGTTGAGTGCCGTTGCATGGTTGAGTGCCGTTGCATGGTTGAGTGGCGTTGCGTTGTTGCGTGGCGTTGCATGTGTCAGAGGCTAAATGTAGCACAGGGAGACCTCCAGCGGTAAGACAATCAAAAACAACTTAGAAAACATTTCACAGTATGAAAAGATCAAACTCATGAACGAGCGTGATACACCTCAGCTAAAAATCATGATAAATAACAACACACATTAGAAGTGAAACTGCAAGTACAGAAGGACCAGCTTTGCTTGTTTAAAACTCCCACTTCAGGCAGATGAGTGTAATGTGTAAAGCGTCTTGTGCACATGAGCAGATCGTGGAGTCTGGAAGCAAATACAAACAAGAGGAATGACTGAGGCGCATTGGTGTGAAGCACATCAAAGGGCTTCTCCTCCCCTAATTAGGTGAGGAGAAGCCGTTCCGGGAAACTGAAAGTATGGCCGGCCTGTGGCCGGCCATGAATAATTAGGGGAGGAGAAGCCCTTTGATGTGCTGTGCTGGGCTGGCTGGCCCTGAATGCGCGTGCATGTTATCACGTGGTTCTCGTGAACAGCATGAAAACCGAGGGGCTGAAAGCCCTTTGGTTTGAAGATGTTTTCGCCACATGAATTCTCGCTCCGCTCGATGCGCACATCGATAGGTCGCGAGACCTAAAAAACAAAACACACAACTACATATTTCTAAACTCCCTGACTCCCACACACCACCCACACCTGAGCCTGAGAGCCCCGAGTACTGGATCTCTCCCTGAACGAAAATACAAAAATGTCAACAAATCCCACAAAAGAAAGATTCAGAGTCATCCTAAGGGAGGCGGACAACACCTCGGACAGCTGATGCCCACAACACTGAAAGATATCCTTGAACCAGTAATAATACAACAGGCTGCAAAGCAGCCCTTACAGTGGGGTATTGAAAAGTGAAATAGGCAGTGAGCCCCTCATTTAACAATAGCATGTTTACTACATTTAAATGGGAAAAACCAACCAGACAAAACACTGAAAAATGGATCAGAATAAAGATGCCATATATAAACAAGCATTGGAAATGCAATAGGTCTCGCATTAGAAAAGTTGGAGCTATTGGTCTTGTAAATGACAAATATTTTATTTATTTGTTGCTTTTTAAAATAGCTAAATTGGTAGCTTTGTCATTTACAATGCCAATAGTTATAACTTTCGCGAATGTGATAACTATAGCATTTGGAATGCAACATGTTTTGTATTTACGTGAGTTAGATGGCAGCTCTGGTCGTTAGGCCACATCTCTAGAGAGCAGGAGAGTGCAGCAGGGGAGAGAAGCACAGTAATGCAATAGGTCTCGCATTAGGAAAGTTTGAGCTATTGGTATTGTAAAGGACACTTTTTTTATTTATGTGCTTGTTTTGAAAATAGCGAAATTAATAGCTTTGTTATTTACAATGCCAATAGTTTTATCTTTCGCAAATGTGACACCTATTGTAACACAATATGTGTTGTAGCACTGAGTGGTGTGAGGGTGATGGGTGTGAGGGTGAGTGGGTGTGTGAGGGGATGAGGGTAAGGGTGTGTGAGGGTGAGGGAGGTGATGGTGAGAGGGTACGAGGGTGAGGGTGTGTGAGGGCGTGTGAGGGTGGGTGAGGGTGTGTGAGGGTGAGGGTGTGAGGGTTGTGAGGGGGGTGAGGGTGTGAGGGTGAGTGAGGGTGTTAGGGTGAGTGAGGGTGTTAGGGTGAGGGTGTGAGGGTTTGTGAGGGTGAGAGGATGTGAGGGTGTGTGATGGTGAGGAAGTGCCTGTGTTCCTTCTGTGAGGCCAACAGATCATAGATTGATGTTTTCCCTGCACGTGAAATATGTCAATAGTTCACTTGTGCCAGTCATGAAGAGCACAAGTGCAACCCCCGAGCGAATCGATCCTCTGTGTCCGGCTGCCCACAGCTACGGGATGATAGATAGCGATACAACCCCCATATGGCAGAGCTCGCAGCGCCACAGTTTCCTAAAGTAAAAGCGGCATGAGAAACTAGAAACTCGCATTACAATAATGGACGCCACGGCTTAGTAAAGCGAAAGCACCGCCGTGTACTGTATGAAGTTACATGTGGTTAAATGCAAGAAAAGCGCATGTCTGTTTTACGCTGTAATTTTTCGATTTGTGCAAAATCAGGGACATAAAAAGTGAATAAATGCAGTACCAGTACCAGAAAGTAAACAAAAAGAGGACTTTCTGAGCTACACTGGCAAGGTGAAAAGAGAGGCCAACCTGCTGTTTTCTTGATATTCTGGTACTTGTAGTTTTAATTTTTTTCCTAAATGCAGATTTACAAACACTGTTCCAGGACCCATAGAAAATCGGACTGACTGAACTACCAATGCCCGACATCAGCAAATTGTAATCTATGAAAACAAGTTAATTTGATGCACATTCACATGCTGGCTTTAGCCAAAAATGTATCACTAACTCAAGCAACAAATAATAGTTCTGGCTGGTTATAGTTTTCCTGCAATTCAGTACCCTTATTTTAAAATCAATAATTTCAAGTAAAGTTCTAATCTAAAGCTATTTCTGATGTAAAACATTTAGATAACCGGAGCAGTAGCTACGGTCGGTGAGATCACATGCTGTCACCCTCTAAGGAAGCAGCATTCCAGGTGAAAGGTCTGGGGGCGCCTCCCAGCTGACTCTTCGCCTGAGTTCCCGTGCTTGCAAGGCAATGTGATATTTGGTAAAAAGAGTCTGGCGGTGACTTATGCCTTCTAGCATGAAAGTCTGGCCTCATGCAGAAAATTACATTGTGCAAAGAAAGTGCATTATGCAAACCTCTGTATTAACTTGTGCACCCGCAGGCTGCGTTCTTTCCTGCAGCAGTGATAGTAGTGAGTGACATGGAGGAAGTGATTCAAAGGGCAATTGAGGGGTGGGGCTACATAAGATCTACTCCACTGCATGCCCCAGAGCCTAACCCTGCTTGGTGTACATTTAAGAGCGCCGTTCGGTCTCACATGAGGGGGCGTGGTATCTTAAGTTGCGTCGCTTTGGGAGGCAAGATAATAAATAAAAAAGCCCAGCCATACTGAAAGAAAGGCGTGCGCCGCCTTGTAGAAAGTGACATTTAAGGGAAACTGCTGTGAGGAAAAAAGCCCCACCCGCCATTGTTTGTATGTGCCGTGCTTTGCTCAAACATGAAGCGCAGCGCCCAGGCGATGAGTAGTGCACGTTCCCAGAGCCTAACTCTGCTCTGTGTACATTTAAGAACTCCGTGCGGTCTCTCAGGAGGGGCGTGGTATCTTAAGTCGCGCCGCTTTGGGAGGCAAGATAATAAATAAAAAAGCCCAGCCATACTGAAAGAAAGGCATGCACCGCCTTGTTCAAAGTGAAAGGGGCTGTGGCATGCGGTGAACTACTTGGAGAAATGCGAGTCGGGGGGGGGGGCAAGGGGGGGGGGACGGGTAAAAAAAAAAAACCAAGACGGAGGGAAGGCAGGGGAGGGGGGAGGAGAAATGCGACACGGCGGGCAGGGGAGGGGCGGAGCGGGGAGAGGGTGTGAAAGCAGCAGGGGCCTGGAGTGCGGCTGAGGGAACTGAAGAAATGCGACACGGCAGGCAGGGGAGGGGGCGGAGCGGGGGTGTGGGAGGAGTGCGCCTGAGGGAAAATACATGCAACGCAGGCGGCCGGGGGCATGTGCACGCGCTTTTAAGCTCAATGCGCATGCGCATTGAGCTTGAATTTCACGGGCACTGCAAGGAATCGCCACGATTCCTTGCAAGTTGGTTAAAGACTGTTTAAACCCCCATAGTCTCGCAAGCTCGATGCGCATGCGCATCGAATAGCGAGACCTAAAAATGTAAAAACTCAACAGCAAAGAGCAACGTGATAATGTCCAGCACTAGGGCGGGAACCAACAGCGCACAAGGGGCCAGAACCAGCAATAAACAGGACTCAGTCCGCAGTAAAGAGTTCAGCACTGGGAGCCAGCTGATGATCTGGGGAGGAGTGCCCCGAGTATTGAGCAGGACTTCGACGGACCTCACTCACGCGCTGTTTAGAAAAGGCCAGGACGTCCGGGGCATTGTTGAAGAAACAAAGCTTACCATTCACCATCACCCTGAGTCGTGGAGGATATAACATGGCATATTTGAAATCGAGGGTGCGGAGTTGACGCTTCACTTCCAAGAATTTACGACAAGCCTCTTGGACCATCACCCTGTGGTCTGGGTAAAATGATAGGACCAACCCCTAATAATTCATGGGATACTTTTCCGGTGCGATGCGTAGAACTGTGTCTGTGTCCCTGTAGTTGAGCAATCTCGTCACAATAGGTTGCGGAGGGGCGCCAGGCGGAGGACGCAGTCCCAGAGACCAGTGCGCCCTCTCCACCACAAATGTGCCGGAGAAGTTCCCGGTGCTGAACAGCTCCTTCAACAGACCCTCGATAAATGGTTCAGGCCGGCCCATGTTGGTGGACTCTGCCAGCCTCGCTATGCAAATCCTCATTCTTTATAGTGACGGATTTCAGCAGGCGCTCCATGCGTTCCAGACTGTGTGTCATATCCCGGGTTCGGTCCTCTTGATCTGATAAACGTTGCTCCACCTCTCCATGTCGGGTGTGATGGCCGTCAATCCGTTCCCCCATTCGATCCAGCCGAGAAGTAAGGGTGTTGAGCCGGTCGTCCAGGCCGCAAAATCCAGCGCGGAGCTCCGCCATAATGGCCACCATCCCCTCTTTCGCTGGAAGATCTGCCTGATTCGAAGCGCTTGCGCGATCCAAGGATCAGGACGATCGTTCCAAAGTGTCCGATTTATCAGAGGTGAGCTGCCACTGTTTGGGGTCACCCCAACCCATCACTCATAGCTGTAGGGTTGACTGAAGCGGTGTAGCGGAGGGGTACGCGAAGTCCAATGCCCAGCCGGTAAGTCAGGAGCAACCATAGCCTCACAAACCGTGCCACACAAGCGAACTCAAAGTGTCCGGGGGGGTTGAGAAAAAGCCAGCAGTCTTACCTTCGGGCACCACCTTTCCCCAGGGTGTATGCGCTGGGGAGCAGGGGCCAAAGCTGCACGCTGGCAGCCGGGGCACACCAAGGCCCAAGGGAGGAGAGTCCGGTGTCCGGGAACCAGAACGCGCCGGCCGGAGGTGATGAAGGGTGCAAGGGTGGGGGGGAAGAGGCCCGAGGGACTGCCTATCCAAAATAGGCCCTTGGTCACGAAGGGACCGGGCCGGGCAGAGAGGTGGTGAAGGAAGGCCCGACTCGCGGCCCACCCAATCCCCACTCACCAGGCGATCTCACAGGGCATCCGTCCCTTACTCCAAGCGGCGTCAGGTCCTGCTGCGCAAGTAGTGGGGGGCGCAAGCACCACTGCAGGGCGGCAGGGACGAGTGGAGTCAGGTGACCCTGGTCTCAGGCTCGCCCATAGACCCTGTCTCTACGTGGCCTCCGAGGCGGGCTGGGCCTCTCAGCACACCCTCCGCAGCGCTCCTCTGGAGCCTGATTCGTTCGATGCGGCGCCCCACGCCCCGATTTATTGCGCCGCCCAGGGGCCCTGGAGCTTCTGGCAATGATCAGTGGCAGTCTGGTGATCGGTGGTGGACTCTACATGCCATTATTCACCGAATGTGGGCATCGGTGACCGGAGCTTCATCGCCGTGGGGCCATGCTGTTCGATGGCTTGGCCACTCTCCCTTCAAAAGTATTATTTAATGGAGATTGTATATGGGTGTTGATGTATGAGAACATGGGGTCTAATATCCAGGGGGTATATTGTGGGAAAGCCTCCTTTGGGCTTACAATTGTTTGAAGCGTTTACATATGCTTTTAAAGGGATAACGCCATACAAAAGTGGGCTGCAAAACATGGCAGCAATTGGTGTATAAACGTTTAAAGTGTAACAAGAATGCCGACTCACATTGAACTTAACAGAAATCTAATGACAAATTTGTTAACGTTATAGTGAACCCCCGAAGAAGGGCTTGGAAAGCCCGAAATGCATTGGGTTAACATTTTGAAGATATTTAAGGAGAAAAGAATGAATATATCATGGATTACACAGCATAAAATGGATATTAATGAATTAAGAAACAAAAATGGAATCAGAGTGAATACATTTTTTGCAACAAGCTGTACATCTGGGACAAGGACAGAATTGTGCTCTTACCTACTTGGGAGTTTCATTTGTGTGTCATTGGGGCAAGGTACTTTTTTTTTTTGAAAGACCTTTATTGCAAAATTATACATGTACACAGCAGTGTGCCTACAACCGTTTGAAAGAGCCGGCTGCTATCAAGTCAACATCGAGTAATATGGAGCACACATCCAATGGCATCTGGCGAGAACACACAAACCACGCAGAAGGCATCGGAAGTCAGTATTCCAGGCTTATCCCTATTTCTGCCGCTGTATCCCGCACATTATATATCAGTCTTATTTTATAAGTTTTATAATCAACAACACCAACCCCCAACCCCCCAACCCAAACATGCCTGGTTCCTGGTCACAGTAAGAGTCCGTGGTAGTAATGCAGAATGTTGAAGCAATACATAAGGCAAGTAAAGTCCAGTAAGTAGTTGATCAGGCCATGCAACCCTTAATTTCAAAACCCTGCATGTGCCACTAGCCACTGGGTGACGATAGTAATGCCCACGCATCAAGACAGCCATTCCCCAAATGATCACCCACATCAAGGGAGAAACAACAGCCCACATCAGGGACATTCGTAGCGCAGTCACATATTCAGGTAATCACTCAGATACCCCCCACCCGCCGACAGACCCCCGCTATCACCACCAGAACTGTCATCATCAGCCAGGGAAAGCATATATGCGGTATACGGAGCCCAAATGTCCTGCGGACGCGATTTCGCCGGTAGACTCTCATAATAGCAAGTCAACTGATCCCTGCAATAGGCCATATCTCTCAGCCACAGTTGAACATCAGGCGCCCTTCTCCCTCCCCACACCATAGCCACCCTCCGTTTAGCAAGCTGTAATGACAATACAATCAAATGCCGCTCTTTAGCCGGCACTCCAGAGGCGAGTCCCAGCAAGCACAGGCGTATATCCAACGCGACCGCAGTGGCCGTCATCTTAGTCAATGCCTCAGTCACCGCCTCCCAGAAGGCATACACTCGTGTACATCCCCAAGCCAGGTGCACAAAGTCCGCATCATCTTCCCCACACCGGACACATTGAGCAGACTCGCGAAGACCATACCTAACCAGCTACACTGGTGTATAATACCATTAATGTAGAAATTTAAAATGTAGAAGACGAAAGTTGCCGTTGGCCACGTACCCCCCAGTCATGGAACAGCATTCAGTCCAGTCATCATCATTCAGTGGTTCTGGCAGGCACTTATCCCATCTGGCCCTGGCCAGCACAGCACCTCCCCCCTCATCCTCCTGTGCAGCTAGGTACAATCTAGAGAGCAGTTTAACTCTATCCGTCGTGGTGTAGAGTAACTGCAAGGCTCCTAGCGCCAATGGTTCCTCCGGATATGTAGGATACAAGGAGTGTATGGCCGCCCGGAGTCTGACGTATATAAATGTAGACATAACTGCATTCGTGGAGCGCTCCGTCACATTCTGTAACGAGAGGAACGAGGCCCCCGGGAAAAGATCTCCCATAGTGTGTAGTCCAGCTCCCTGTAGGACCTGCAGACCCCCGATTTCGCCCGACACCGAGATCTCCGAGTGATATAGTAGCGGCATACTAGGGGCATACAACGGCAACCTGTTCGCTCTCCTGCCTAGCTCTCGCCACGCGTTAGCAGTGGAGCGCACTGTGTCCACATCTCCCTTATCAAACACTGTGTGAGTATTAACCACCATAGCTCTCAGCGGTTTTGGCAGAACAGCACTGGCCTCAAGCGCCACATGTGGGGTATACGGAGGAGCTGACAACCAGTAGGCGGCGAAATGCGCTTGGGCACATAAGTAATATAATTTCATATCTGGTACGGCAAAACCCCCCAGGTCATATGGCTTAGTCAGTACATCCCACGTCACTCGTGGTTGCTTACCAGCCCAGGTCAAGGTAATCAACAAGGACCGCAGTCTGGCAAAGAAGTGCGACTTTAGTGGGAGAGGAATATTAACAAAAAGGTACAAAAATTTCGGAAGCACCACCATTTTAATCAGAGATACACGGTCAGCAAGGGTGAGGGGGAGCCGAGTCCAACACGCCACCTGGTCCTCCAGCTTGGAGATAGCCACGCCATAGTTAGCCCTGATAATTTCTTGGCTATCTCGATGGATCCAGACTCCAAGGTAACGCACCGATTCCGTCGCCCATTCCAGTGGGAATTCTAAGGGAAAGGGAAGGGTAGCGTCAGTGAGAGGGAGCATAACAGAATTTTCCCAGTTGATGGATAGACCCGAGTGACGTCCAAACCGTATGAACTCTCGGAGTATAGATTCAAGATAGTGAGCAGGCTCACGCACGTAAAGGACCATGTCGTCGGCATACATGGACACTGCCAGCGACCGGAGGGGGAATTTCAAAGCCGCGTCAGCATATCTCTGCCTCAAGACACAAGCCAGGGGTTCCATCACAATGGCAAATAGCAAAGGTGAAAGGGGACATCCCTGTCGAGTTCCCCTCTGTACTGGAAACGAATTCGAGACCTGACCGTTGACCCTCACTCGTGCTATGGGGTTAGTATACAGAAGAGTTATAAATGATGTAAAAAAGAAAGGCACCCCCTTCCGATGCAGTATTGCTATCATATATCGCCATGCAACCGAGTCGAAGGCCTTCGCGGCGTCAAGCATGACAGCCACCGCAGCCAAATCCGGTTTGAGCAGATGCAGCACTGCAAAGAGAGCCCTTAAGTTGTGGGTGGTGGACCGGAGTGGAATAAATCCTGATTGGTCCGGTAACACCATGACCGGAAGGAGCACCCGCAGCCTAGTCGCCAGCACCTTAGCTATGATTTTAACATCAGTATTCATAAGGGACAGGGGTCGATACGATTCGCACTTGTTAGGAGGTTTACCCGGTTTTGGCAACGCAACAAGGAGCGCCTCTCTCATTGTAGTCGGGAACTGGCCCTGGTCTACTGCTTCCTCCAGCACCATCGCCAAGTGCGGAAGTAAAAGATCTACAATCCTGGGCCCAGGAAAATAACATCATGACCGACCTGCAATACGGTTTCCAGAAGGGGCTTGGGACCGTGGAGCAGGCCCTGAACCTTGCCCTCTTGACTGGGAAATACGTTGGCGTCAAAGGAGGTAACATCTTCCTCGTCTACGTCGACCTCAGTGCGGCATTTGACTGCGTCCAGCATGAAAAACTCTGGAAAATACTCAGCGACCTCGGAGTGGACCCTCCTTTAATAGTCTTCCTCCGTGAACTTTATTCCAATGCTTCAGGGCGAGTCAGATTCGGCATAAATGGTGAGCTGTCTCGCTCCTTCCCAATAACAAAAGGAGTAAGACAGGGCTACGTACTGGCTCCCTTCCTGTTTAACCTTTACACCAACGGCCTAGAACAGGCAATGCTGGAAGGGAGCCAGGATCTACCCCAGATAAACCACCGCCCAATACCGACACTGCTTTATGCAGATGACTCAGTCATCCTGGCCCGCACACTAAATCAACTTCAAAAACAAATCAATAAATATAGCAACTTTATGGACTCACTTGGCCTGAAAATTAACATAAAAAAGACTTTTACTATGCACATCGGCCCCAGGGTCAAAAACCCTAAACCAACACTGGTGGATAATACAAAGTTGGAAAAAACCTCTGTCTATCCATATCTGGGAATCCTCGTGGATGACGCGCTGAACTGGCGTCAAGCCACGGCCACCAGAAACCTCCTTTTCCGACGTGCAATATCGGCCTTGACCTCTTTTTCGAGAAAATTGGGAAAACCTGCGGCACCTGAACTCCTGAAAGTCTACTATGCTAAGTGCCACAGTGTGGCTACCTACGGAGCAGGCGTCTGGGGGCACGGCCATATAGATCACCTACAGGTAACAGAGAACAGCTTCATCAAATATGTGCTGGCCCTCCCACAGAGCGCTCCGATCTTCGCTTCCCACAGTGAGTTTTGCATGGAATATATCTCAGACACCATTCGTTCACAACCAATCCTACTGTGGCAACGCGTATGGTCAAAACCTGAGTGCCACTTAACACGATCTTTGATCACGGACTGTTTAACTTTAACTAATTGGCATAAGATCCCATGGTTGGTCTATGTACGGAACTTTTTTAATGACCTCGGACGCAAATCCTATTTTGATGACCCACCCAGTATTGAAGATATATCCAGAAAACAGCTAAAGATGATGTGCTTGGCTCATCTGAGAGAGCTGCGAAACCAGAAAGAGATTACAAAATTTTCGAACAGCCAAATTTGTGCAATACAACCTGTCAAAGGTATCCAACCATACCTGTCCTACTTTTTAACAAACCAGGAGAAATACTTATTAACAAGATTCCGCTTTAATACCTTTTTTCGTTTAGTTTCATTTCCCGAAATTCACAATTGGTCCCGCATGCTCACGAACTGTCCGTGCGATGGAATATCCTCACAATCAACGATTCACATTATCTTTTTTTGCAAATATTACAAAACTCCACGTAAATCTTGGATTCTCCCACTTCTTCGATTTAGTGGTCATAGACAGTGTTATTCTGCATTCTCTTTTCTGCAGTGTCTGGACTCGCCACATGTAGCGAAATCTATAGCGACTTTTCTAAAAGCCATCATCAAAATACGTCAAAATTTACAAACTGAATAGAACCCTTTAAATCATGAGTTTTCTTTAAGTCATGACTTTTCTTATGTATTTTTTAAATCTTTTTATTATGTCAATGATGAATTGTTTTTGTTTTGTTTTTAAAAATTATGTACTTTTTATGATTACACAAGTGGCAATCGAATAAAAGTTATTGAAATGAAAGGTCTACATATTCTTTATAGAATTCTGACGGCAAACCATCTGTGCCAGCAGCTTTACCATTAGGAAGGGCAGCTATCGCCTCCCTAAATTCCTCCTCCGTTATATGATGCATAAGGAATTCTTGTTGGCCCCTCGAGAGCCAGACCAAAGCCATGTCCTCAAAGTACTGAGCTATTTCCTCCTCTGCAGCCGTCTCCCGGTACTCATACATCCTTTCATAATATTTCGTAAAGCAGCCTAGGATTCCAGTTGTGTTAGTCACAATCTCCTCCCCGTCCTCTATCTCTTGCACAGTACAGTGCCTGGCCCACGGTTCTCTTATGCGATCCGCCAATCCTTTCCCTGGCCTTCCCCCTGCGCCATAATAGCACGCCCTGGTATGTTTGGACAGGAACTTCACCTCCTGATCAGCTAGCTCATTGTACTCGGTAACCTTCAATCTAATGTCTGCCAGCAAAGTTTCCTCAGGGCATTCCTCCAACCGGCGCTCAAGTGCCAACAACTCCCCCTTCAACCTAGTCATGGAGTCTCTCAGCGATGTAAGCACTCCAGACTGAAGGCCGATGCACGCCCCCCGTATAGTCACTTTAAAGGCCTCCCACACCGTACACATACTGTCAACAGCCCCTACATTCTTATCAAACAACTCTTCAATGATAGTTCGAAGCCTTCCCGTAACACCTGGTCAGTCAAGGTCCCCGGTGACAGGCGCCAAGTGAACGGAGCCGGCGCATACGTTGGTAACCGCATTTCCAAACGAACCGGCGCATGGTCGGAGATCGTGCGAGGCAAATGACCAACATCCATCACCCATCCACTGACATCCCGAGTCACCAACCAGTAGTCCAGCCTCGACTACGTGTCATGCGCTGATGTGTAGCAAGTACCCTCTCTCCTACCTGGGTGCCTCAGACGCCACGCATCCACCAGCCCAAGTCCTCTCATACCCTCACTGACTTCAGCAGCCGCTCTCTTGCGCACACAGGGCCTGTCTTGTTTCCTGTCCATCTCCCCATCCAGAGTGACATTAAAATCCCCACCACAGAGCACAGCCGACGGTGGCAGCATGTAGATCTTGTTCCAGAGTGTAACATAAAAGTCAGGGTCATCAACATTTGGTCCATATACATTAATGAGCGTGATCGGGGTTCCACATAATTTACCATGTACTATAATATACCGGCCATCCTTATCAATCTCCTCTTGTAGTATTACAAACTGTAAATTTTTTTTAATCAGAATCATCACACCACGTGCATAAGATGAGTAGTTGGACGCCAGTCTAATGCCCGCCCACCTGCTACCCACAGTTTCTGCCGCCCTCCCCTGAAGATGCGTCTCCTGAAGGAAGGCAACTTGTGCACCATGCCTGTTAAGAAATGCCAACATTTGCCTAGTCTTTTGTGGACGATTCAACCCTGTCACATTCCAAGTAATACAGGTAAGTTTACCCCCCCTGTCCATCCATCCAGATCCAAAGTATGTCCCAGAAACAGTGACACCACCCCAAAAGCCAATGACAGATACAGCGCACACAACAATCCATCCCTCGAGTATCAGCAAGAAGTGCCTTACTTACCAGGCAGCACAATGACCAGTAGTACTTCAACCCCTGTACAGGCCTCCCATACCTCCCGCCATACACAAGGAAACACAGCGACCCTTCCCAGGAATTCCAGAACCCCCCAAACCCCCCTCCACCCACTTCAGCATCCCCAACCTGCCAAAGCTGACCCCAA
Organism: Lissotriton vulgaris; assembly: GCF_964263255.1. Lineage (NCBI taxonomy): Eukaryota > Metazoa > Chordata > Amphibia > Caudata > Salamandridae > Lissotriton > Lissotriton vulgaris. The sequence continues at coordinate 270,437,164 of NC_141698.1, read as the reverse complement.
CCACCCTCCCCCAACAACCCCAACAGTACATACATAAGTGTGTGGGGATCTCCCATTCGAGGGGGCGCAGTGGCACACAGCTCCCGTCAGGTAACTAACGAGAGAGCAGACCGTGCAATCGATGAGAACATCCTACTCCTCCCACCCCAACTCCACAGCAATGAGGATTGCCGCAAGTCAAAATCACCTAGCTTCAGCAATAAAGGAAGGGACTCCCCCAATCGCGCCTCAACAGAACCTTCATTACGCCAAGATCAAAGTGCAGTTAGCTATTCGAATACAATGCTCACACCTCCAAACGTTCAATCGCCACCACGCACAACCAAAGCGTCACCTTGAGTATATGAGACCCATGCTGTAAACACCCCAACCGCGAGTTGCCCAACAGGTGAACCATACTACACCAGAACAGTAACCGCAGATAACATGTCCATTGAAGCAGCGTTCCTCAATTAAAGGCATGGGAAAGAAAACTAGTGGGGTATCGAGCAACGCAGTACTAAGCGGCAACCCACTTCACAGGGAAAACACATCAACAATGGGTCATCAGCAAGGAGTCAGGCGCTTAGGCCACATCATCCAGTAGGTTTTCCTCCCCTCCCTGCTGCACGTTTGAGTCTCTTTTACGTTTTTTCTGTTTTTTGGCATAGTCCATAGCAGCCTTATGGGTGGCGAAGATTTTGTTGTCCGACGGGGGTCCGATCCGAAGACGAGCTGGATACAACATGGCATATGGAATGTTTTCGGCGCGAAGCAGTTGTTTCACTAGGGCAAACTCCTTACGCGCCGATTGCACTGCCACAGTAAAGTCGGGGTAAAACTCAAGTTTGTTCCCCTGGTATTCAATAGTGCCCTTCTCTCGAGGAAGGCGAAGTATGACATCTCGATCCTTATAATTAAGTATGCGAGCAATGATAGGACCCGGTTGGGCCCCAGGCACCGGTCTCCTCACCAGAGAGCGGTGTGCCCGCTCCACGATGAAGACCCGCGACAGCTGGTCTGAGCCGAAAATGTCCACCAGCATGCGTTCCATGAAGTCTTCCATCCGACCTACATTCGTGGATTCCGGCAGGCCCGTGACGCGAATATTATTGCGCCTGGACCTCCCTTCTAACTCCTCGTTCTTCGCCTGAATTACCGCCAGAACCCTCTCCATATTGAATACCTTAGTTGTCACCGTGGTCAGCCCATCCTCCGTGGCAGACACCCTCTGTTCTACCTCACCCATTCTTTCGTTTTGCCGATCAAACTGTGTCGCCATATGGTCGAGCCTGTGATTGACCGCTTCCATGGTGCCTTCAATGGACTGTAATGTTTTCTGCATCGCCACCAATGTGGCCTCCAGGGTCGGGGTGCCCCCGACCGCCCCCGCAGTCTCTGTTTCTGGTGGCGCCTGCGAGGAGGATAGCGTCGTCTTTTTAGCTTCGAAGGTTATTTTAGGCTGATTGCGCTCCGGCCTGCCCATGGCGCCTTCTCGATCTGTGACGCAGCCCAGCTGCAGCAGTTCGTGGGGCAGTCAGGTCACTCCCGCAGTACTGCCCAAGGCAAGCCCCAAGATGTGTCAGCAGAGGGGGGTTATGTCTGAAAGTACCCGGCTTCCACCTGCCGCAGCAGCTACAGTGCAGGAATCAGCAGTATGCCCAGGATAGTCGGCCAGAACTACCGGCCCAGATCGCCACCGGGACCCCCCTCGACCTCCAACTGCAGTCAAGGGCCCTTCCGATGTCCGTGGGCGGCAGCGCTCCCCCGGCTCCTCTCCACCGTGCTCTGCACCACTCCCGCGTCCCCGCCAGCCGCAGCTCACACAGCGCGGCCCAGTGCGGCCCAGCGCCGCCTCCGCAGCCCCGGGCTCGCCTAGACCTCCGCCCCACTCACCGCCACCAGCAGGGCCGGGCTCCGGGCCTCACGATCTCTGACCACTCTCCTTCCTTCCTCGGCGCGCCGCCGCCGCCGGTAGTGCAGGCTTTCGTCTTCCAGGCTGTTCTCCCAGGCAGGGGGAGAAGCCTTCAAGCCCCGCCACAGTCGCTAGGCACAATCCGCTGGGCCACACGCCTCCGGTCTCGATGCAGGCGGAGCACGCCACCTCCGGTATACCAGTTCTTTCGTTCCCCCTAGCGAAGGGAGAGCACCGCACCCGCTTCCCAGTCACTTAAGCCGTTTTACCCCATCAAGTTGGGGGGTAACAGACAGCAGGATGTGTAGGATTTTAATGCAAATATGTGACAGTCCCGGCAGAGCCTCACATGTGTGCGGCCATCTTGCTCGGCGCCCTCTAGCGCCCCCACCTTGGGGCAAGGTACTTATCCAGGCTGCACGCACCAGAAAAACATTGGGCTATTATTTGACAATGGCTGAGTATGACAAAGGTGTTGATTCTAATACCCACTTGTACTTTATTAGATTTGTTGCCTCGTTCATAGTTTGCACCCAGACTTTGGTTGAAACAGGTTTAAATACACATGTTCACATGGAAGGCGGCTTTTTAACATGCTGCTCGTAATAAGAAATCGATGTTGAGCGTTCTTCCTAATTTTATCATGTTGAAAATTATTTGTTTGGTTATCTGTGAAAAGAGCACAATGTTGTTTATGTCATGTTCGAATATGCGAAGGGGAACATCGTATGTACGGTGTTTCGAGCAACAGCTGTGGGAAGGGCGGGCATTCAATTCAAAAGGCTCGGGGAGGTTCTGATACTGGGGAAGTGTTTGAGTGGAATTAAAAGTTAAGTATTTCTGAGATTAGGTTTGGGTTGTTGTAAGAAGGGAAACAGTGATTTGTGGGATGTTTTTTAGGTTATAGTGTACCACTGAAGAAGGGCTTGGAAAGCCCTAAATGCATTGGGTTAACATTTTGAAGATGTTTAAGGAGCCTTATGGTTTCCGTTGTGTTTGAGACAAAGGCCCGGATAGGCATATCTCACACATGTGAAGCAAAGTAAAAACATCACCTTTCATGTGAACAACGAAAAGATTGAAGTTATCATGGAATAAAACGGATATTAATGAATTAAGAAACGAAAATGGAATCAGTGTGGATACATTTTTTGCAACAAGCTGTGCGTCTAGGACAAGGGCAGAATTGTGCTCTTACCTACTTGGAGAAAATAATCCTTTTGCCATGCCTAAAACTCTCTTTTTAATACATATATGTCACTCCTAAAGTAGGCCCTAGACAGCCCATAGGGCAGGTTCAGTGTTTATAAAAAGTTAAACATGTCCTTTTAAGTTTTACATGTCCCAAGAGTGAAAAAACCCCAAATTTGTTTTTATACTATTGTGAGGCTTACTTCTTCCATATGTGAACACTGGGCTAGCCTATTACTTTTAATGAGTGCTAACCTTTGATTGGAAACATGTAAAAATGCCATGTTTGGTCTCCAAGGAATTGCAAGTTAAGATCTTCTAATTGTAAAGTTGAATTTTAAGTCACAATTCCGAAAATACCCCTTTTAGAAAGTTGTGGGGGAAACAAACAGAAGGCACACTGTAAACCCAGTTGAGACTGGGTGTAACTATTATGTAACAAACAACAATGTCTCAACAAGTAACAATGAGAAGTCAGTTAATAGAAAATGCACATTAAGTTGCAGAAAGGGGAGAAAAGGAGACCAAAGCAGTTGTTTGAGAAACATTGCAAGTGGTTTATATTCAATCAAATTAAGGCCAGAGGAACAGTATCAGCACTATTTACAATAAGTTAAGTAACCCAAGGGTATTTGTGCATGTAAGTGCTCGTGAAAAGGTTAACGGCGCAAGTGACAAGTGTAACAGGGAGAGGCGGTGCAAAAACTAAACAGTAGTGACAATATCTACAAAGGTTTATGGTTCACGATTATTGATTTATAAAAATGCAACAGTTTAGGCAATTAAGGTGACTGTGGAATTGCACCAATATTTGCGCTGGACAGTCGACAACGTTTCAATCTGTTACGGTTCAGATCATCCTCAGGACCAGGTTACCGAGATATTGCGCTGATCGGGCAGTGGGGTCCCAAGTATGAGGCAATCAAGGATCCAAGAACAGGGTCAATGTTTAGGACAGGGAGGCCAGGCGTGCACCGTCAGTCACAGTGTTCTGAAGCAGTACAGGGAAGTAAAGAAGTGCAGTGTCCTTGAGGGAAAGGAGGCATCCAGCGAGGGTTACCATCAGGGAGGAGAGGTCGTCCGGTATCCAGGGCCTTATAAAGATTACTCTGTCGAGTCGAGGAGAATGTAGGTGTGCTAGGAAATAAATCCAACCTGCCAAATTAGTCCAGGTGCGGCAGGGGGGCTTGTGTCCAACACCGCAGATGCTCTGAGCCACAGGGACACAATAGGCTCCAATAACTTGAACCCTGCCTAAAGTGAGCCCTACCCTTCAAGTGGTGCCCACCTAGTCCTTGACCCTATGAAGTGGTACTAAAGGAGCCCAAACAGCGAAAAACTAAAACTTGGGGCTTACAAAATTCTCAGCCACAGAATGCTCTGAGAACTGACAGGAGACAGACCTGCTCGCTGATCTGCTAAACTGGTCAGCCTGACTTCACAGTAGCTCTCACTACGTTCTTCTCCACAGCAGCAAATTCAGTTCAACTGTGGCAGACCCATTAAATGCTGATGTTTCGACTCCCTTACAAAGAACTTAACCAGATCAATCTGGATCTGAATGACACCATGAATGTGTATATCAATATCTGAATTCCAGAAAAGCACGGTGAATCAAAGCTCACTGTGAAAAGGCCGGTCACCAACCCAACAACACGTCAGTCAGATAGATCTAGTTAGGTTGCTACCAGTTATTTGTCCCGATGAAGACCCCGACAGATTCTTCAAAAGGGATCAAACAGATTATATTTAATGGGACTACGCATGTCTTATTGCAGGATTTCCAAACTCAAATTCCCATATCATTGGATTTGTCATTGATGTATTCATGTATCCTTTAGGGAATTACCCTGTATACATATTGTAAATACTAATTCTTCACACCTGTTTGTTGTTTTGTATGGATGACTATTCTGCACTTGCACTGCGCCATCACTTGGAGCACCTACTTTTGATTATATTGGATGATCAGTGTATACCCTTACGTTTGATTGTTGAAATACAAATCAACTATCATCATTTATGTTGCTACCAGTCTTTCTTTCTGCTTTGTGGTATTTGGATGTACTGAGAGTGACCATTTACAGTAATATTGTTTTAAATAATTCCTGGCAGAACACGTTTTGATATGTACATTGTACCTGAAATGATAAGAGTATGTCGTCAAAGTTAGTCTCTTGAAGGTCTCATTGTGGGAGTGATGGCAGGAGAGGTGGAGGCGGAATAGAGCAGTGAAGGTACCCGTCCGGCTGGGCGCGAAGGAAGGGAGAAGGCATTCAGACTGCTCTTAGACTCGTTTTGTGAAATTAGGTGGACAAAAAGCGGAAAACGAGCGGCAGGCATTACAGAACGCAGAGTACTGAAGCATTATGGGACTTGTGTAGCTGATATCACCGAAGAAGAGCAGCTGCTACTGCAACCCCGTGAGGCGCCCTGCAGGGAGAAAGTGGCTCCATCAAGGCGGCGCATATAATGCTAACCCGCTGCATCTAGTGCAATTAGGTTGCGCAGTGGAGACTTCACTGCTCTGAAATGGCCACCCAGAAGTAGAGAGAGGCGGCGAGGTGGTGAGTGACCGCTGGCCCCCTTTGAGCACATTAACGGGCGGTACACAGAGGGAGACGCACAACCAGGAAGCCCGCTTGAATTCCCCACTCTTTCCTGAGAAGAGTTAAGGTTTTTGGGGTATGCAAGTGATTCAGCGGGAGGTAGACAAGCTTATTTGAGTTACTCCTGACTAGTGTTTGACTCAGCTTCACCCAGTTGGCTTCTTAATTAGTTCTGATTGCGGCGTTGAGTTCCATTTGCCTCGGCGCGACCGGGAGGTGAGCGAAGCTTGGGGGCACACCATACTGGCCAGCTGGGATGATCCTGGGGTTCCACACAAGCGGTGTCTTGCCCTGGGAGGGAAAATGGGGCAGAGTTAACACCCAGCATTTGGCTCTGCTAGATAGGAGCTACCAAGATGGCCGGGGCCTCACTGCAGGTGCTTGAGCAAGGTGGGAGACCTGACTTCCTGGCACAGGTCCCCCTGCCCTTGAGCGCCTTCCTCTATCCACAAGCTGGAGCTCAGCATGACCTCAAGATTAGCCTGGGGATCCAGCATGCTGCCCCCCCCCCTTCCCACCATCCGGCCTTCTACCCCTATGGACATCTCCAACTCTGGTATCTCACCAGACCCAAGACCACCACCCTTGAACACCTGGCTGAACGATGGCAAGAATTTCCTGCTCTGTAAATATGTAATATATAATTGTCCAAGCCTGTTAAAATGTAATCCTGAATGAATTAGCAATTTGTATATATATTTATCTCTAACCACTAGTCTCCTCCTTGAGTGACTTTACAACTTGTAAATTTGCAATGTTTCCCTACTTTCACTCCACTTGTATATATAACTCCAACCACTAGTATAAGTAGTAGACTTTTATACTTACTATCTATTCATATGTGATTTTAGAGTTTATCTGTTTGTAGCTTCCTTAAGTGACGTTACAACTTGTACATTTGCAAATGTTTTTTTCCTGTTTATATTTCTTATGTAACTCATGTAATCAAAAGTCCTCATGAAGCACATCTGGTTCTTTTGTAGAACACTCTGACACCTTCGGGTAATGTTCGCGCTATATAAAATCGCATTAAATATAGCACGAACTCGACCTGAAGGTATTGGAGCGTTTTACACAAGGACACATTAATTTCATTTTGGGTACATTTCCTTTACTATAGGTTGGCTTCCTTTGCTATAAGTGTTGTATAGTTTTCCTTCTTTGTGTTTGACTCATTAAATAATTTTAGAACGGCTTATACGTTTTTAACTGTACTTATCCTACGCTCCGCCTCCACCCCATCTGTCCGCTACAGAGTGGTAAAATAGTTCCAAGATGGCCGCTACACTGTCGTCCATGTTTTGGAAGAGAGTGGAGAGAGCACGATCTCTCCTAAGTCCTTCTTTCATTACTTGCCAGTCATAACTGTGCGTGATTCAGTGGACCGAACTTAAGAAAGTCTATTCTGCCGCACCTGTGTTTCCTTACCTTGCACTGTATAACAACGTAGAATCATGTTTCCCCTGGTAACAGGGTAAAGAAAAGTGTTTTATTTGCAGGCAAGAGAACCATGTGGCCATGTGGCGTTCCGGATGTGACGCTATCGCGGCATGGCACGTACTGGGGCTGTCGGCGCTGGAGGTCACAGGAAGAAAGGAGCTGGTCGTTTGTGCAGCATGGAGTGTGAGAGAGAGGAGGCTTACGATGCTTGGTGAGAGGGGCTAAATGTGTGGTTAGAGGGAGGGACATTATGTGGTGGACGAGTCAAAAGTACCATAGTTGAGGGGATCTGGTGCGGAACAATCCGTGGTAGGCAGAGCGGTGAGGTTGAAATGAAGAACGATGTGGGGCCATTAATTTGTTGGAGGAGATAGATTTTCGTGGTGGATTAGAATGTTGAATTTACTAGATCCTGTCACTGCTCGTTTTTTCAGGCAGTACTAGTTTCTTTTTGTTTAAGCAGTCTACAAGAGTGCGTGTGTTTCCCTTCTGCCTTCCTTGAGTGCTACTCTCTCCGCCATGTTCCGTGTTCCTCTCTATTTCGTCCATGTGCTTCATGTTAACTTCTCGCCCAGGTGTTTTTTCCCAACCGCCTACACGCTTTAGTCTTTCGCCCATTTGACACCCCCACCTATTGCTCCAGCTTATTGTCCACTTTGTTGGTTCCACCACACGTTGTTACCTACTCGCCTTAAAAAAAAAAAAAAACTTTCTCATACTTTCCCCCCCTCTTTTTAGTTACTGATCCAACTCGGACCAGGAATTAACAAGAGAACAATTGCCTGTATCATTTTGTAGGCAAGCGTATGAGTCGGGGATGCTGTTTCACAGGCTAAAACCATTGCAAATTGGTCCCAAGTGAGAGTCCTGTTGGCTTTGCCAATGCTTGTATGTTATGACCTGGCTGGGAGTAGGTTTTATGGGGCATTGAAATAAACCCCTAGCAACTCCGCCTTTCGAATCTGATACAATAATCACGCGGAGTAAATTTTTGGCGTGACCGATCTGCGACTAGCATGTTGCAAGCATGAATTTAAGTATGTTTTTCTTTTCAAAAGGGGTTGCTACAATGTTTGACATATTAAATATGTCAGTAGTTGCCAAGTGATCTTGTATCCGACACAACCTCTTCAGCCACTCATGGTAGTTTATCCAACAGTGCGCTACCTATTGGATTTGTAGCTTAACTTTAAACATGTAAGCAGGGGTTCAAAAATGGTTATAAAGGCGAAGTTGAATTGGCGGCATAGGGCAGAACAAGTACATTGGTGAAGATGAATTTTCTTGGTGAATTGTATCGAGGGGTCTTTCATTAGAAGGCTCCAGTTTAGCTAGATGAGGTGTGGGCAATTGGTTGTCTAGGCAGATGCGTATTAGGGGCTGATTGTGCTAATGGGTGATTAATTGGTGATAAAATGATGATGGTGATCGAATTGGTGATAAAAGAAGATTCATTAAAGCGATCATTGTTGGACTTGAGCTGTAGAGGAGGACTAGAGTAGTTGAATCTATATGGGGCAGTTGGCGTTGATTGGGGCAATAAGATGTGGATTAGATTAGGGCACCAGATACAGATAAGGTGTGGCCAGATCACCAAAGGGGATCGAATGGCTACGGATCACGAAATAGTTTGAAGTGCATTCCATTGTGGTCTAGGTAAAGTGTAATAGTTTGCTTGGTAGGAAGTTAGGATGGTGAGTTAAGAGGGGATAGATAAGTCATCTTCAAACTGTGCTCTCGCCCTTCGTGGAGTGAGGGGGCCTAAAATTTGCAAAGAGGAGCATTTAAGTTGCTCTTAGGTAGTAGAAACATGCTGCACATTGAGTCTCAGTGCTGTGATTTCCAATTTTAAATTGTATTTATATAACAGCTTTGCGGCGAGTAGCAGGCTAATTCAGAACCGAAGGGTAGAGGTAAATAGGTAGTATATTTTGTCCTGGATGAGCGTTGGTGCCAATGGAGTGCTCATATTATCCCTTTTAAAAGGATAATTGCAATGTTTGAAACAAAAAAAGATACATTTGCTAGTAGCTGCCCAATGTCATGAAAAAGCAAAAATGATCAGTTTTAATTACATTTCGTTTCAATATAAAGTTTTCTTTTTCTTATTTCAAATACGGAAATTATTGTATGGCTGTTGAAGTCCCCCCTCATCTTATTTTACTTGAAATGTTTGGCTTGCCTGCTAATATCAGTTTTGTCTTTGTTAGATGATGTGCCCGTATGCTAAACTAAAATTGTTTATCTTGCTTTCAGCATTTACCACTTTATAAAATGTGTGAAAATTCCATCTGGGGAGCCCAGTGACATTTTATGAGTGAGTGCCAAAAAAGATTAGAAGACCACTAGGGTAGAGGTTGGTAGAAGGTTGATGATTTGGAAAGGTACCTCTTTTAGATTAGCTGAGTTAGGGTGGTGGATTTACACCACATCCATTGTGGTTTTAGAGGTATACTGATTCATGGTATGCAGGTGTTATGAACATATAGCGCTCATCTCCTACATGTATGGCCTCCTAGTGTTTTGGAAGTCTAGGGTGTGCTTCTACTAATTTCTGTGCTACCTTTTGTACTGAATCATTGTACGCCTATTTCTCTTGAGTATTGTGTTCTAGTTTATCCTAAAGAATGATATTCAGTCCATTGTGGAAGTGTAGATTGAGCTATGAGTTTATACAATGGTCCATTAACTGACTTATCTGTGATTTCCTGGTAGTATATTGCTCAACCATGTATGTGAATAAGAGGGCTTCATCATTTATCGTAACCAGTGGTGACAGTAAGTGGTTTGAGTTAAGTTGGTCGTCCATGGTATTGTCAGATATGTAGCTTGTCTGAGCTGTGTCAGAAGTGCATTAAGTTTGCCCAATGTGTTTTGTTTATCACTTGGTTGGGAGCAGCATGATATTTATCTGACCGATTTTTGGTCTTCTTTTGGAATGAGGCAGTGTTATGTCGCATTGAGTGAGTGATCTATGCTCGAAATAGGAGCAGCTGTCTCGTATGTTCTGACAGTTAAAGGACTTTGCTGCTTGCAATAGTAATCTGTTAAAGCAAGGGGAAAAAATGGCTTGAAAGCGGTTGATCGGATCCTGTGAGGGTATATAAGCAATACATGTGCATACACATGTTGGGTACAAAAACCTGCACTTAAGAACAATTATCCTAAGAAATAATTGTGATGTTCGGATGGTAGTTGAAGCCTGGATAAAGCAGATCGTGAAACATGTGTTAACTGAACAGGGGGCTTCCAATAGTGAACAAGAATAAAATTAGTCTGGATTGTGCTAAGTAAATTAACCAACCAAAGTGAATGTGAACAGAGATTGATGGGCCCTTCCTACTTCCAATCACCGAGGCTATAAATCAAACCACCCATCCAAACTCAAAGTGGACTGGGCGAGCTTTGTGTGATGAAATTTTACAGTGCAGGTTACCTTGTCATCAACGGCAGAACAGTAGGAGACACCCCGCCAAACTGGTCCTGGACAAACGGCACCTAGCAATCCTACTTGGATTATACCATCTGCAATGCCGCCCTGCTTCACTGTTTAACCAACTTCCAAATTTATCCAAGAACCGAAAGCGACCACAGGCCCCAGGTTATTTCCTTTAATATAAACCCTGTGAAACACAAAACTGCACCATCAGCATGCCGGGGAATACATACCGAAAACCTAAAGCGCCTTAAGTGGACTGAAGAAATTAGCCCGAATATCCTCCAAGCAAGTCAAGTCAAGTCAGTCAAGTCAAATAATTTATATAGCGCGCTACATACCCAGAGGGTCTCAAGGCACTTGAAGAAGGGTGGAGAATTATTTGTCGAAAGTGTGGACATCCTAAGAATAGGAACCGAGCAAGAGGCAATCCCGACTGTAACCTGGACAATGCTCTGTTCCCACCTAACTCACCTTTTTCCAGCAAAGTATCAGGCCGAAAGGGTAATTCAGACACGCCCATTTACAATTTCACAGCATACCAAGTCACTTAAGAAAGCCATAAACGCAGCCCTGCGGGCACTGGCTAAATCTCCGGGGAACAGTGAACGTACAATTCACTATCAAACCACTCAAAGATCCTTCAAGCTGGCGATCAAAAAAGATAAACGGTCTCACGAAAACCAATTTTGGTGCAAACTGGTGTGGGAGAGTAAGCAAAAAAACTCTAGAAAATTTTGGGCTCTTATTAACCACACTAATCCTAGCACATCGAGCTTTGGATCTGCAAACATCCGGGAATCAGACTGGGTAAGATGCCTATCAGACCACTTCAAGTCTCCAGAATACCCAGATTCCAAAGGAAGCAGCTCTTTAAATGAGATTAACCACGGGCCTGCCACCACACGGAGTCTACCCGCCGACTGCTTACACCCCGCCAACATGGACCTTGAGGTGACACAAGAAAGAGTAGCCACATCAATGACCAAAGCAAGATCTGATGGGGCTCCGGGCCCAAATGGCCTGCCACAGAGCCTGTTTAAATCTGAATTGCCTTCTGGTCCGGAACACTAACTAATCTCTTCAATTACGCTCTGAGAACAGCAACAATCCCGGACTCATGGCGGGGCGCCATAATCCACCCAATTTACAAATCAGGATCACGTGCCCAACCAAGCAATTACAGACTCATTGCCCTCCTGGATATTGAAGCCAAGCATTATGCAGGCCTCCTACTGGAGGATCTAAGGTTATGGGCAAAGGACTATAAATTGTTGCCAATGAATCAAACAGGGTTTGTTGCAAACTCAGGGACCAGCACTAATTTGCTAGCAATTTCAACTATAGTCGACAAGGCACTACTAACATCTAGGTTAGTGTTTTGTTGCTTCGTCGACTTCAAAGCAGCATTTGATAGTCCCTAGGGAGGCTCTATGGGTAAAATTAAGAAAGTGGGGGATTCCAGAGAATCTATTACAGGCAATTATCGAACTCCACTCGCGTACATGGGTTCGGGTGAAGCTCGGGTCCGGCACACATCTCTCGCCGAAAATAATGACAACTAGGGGCGTGAAGCAGGGATGTGTGTTGGCCCCCCTTCTCTTTAACCTGTTTATAGCAGATCTGTCGGCGACCCTGGACGATACCAACAGCCGTTCTCCAAAAGTCGGTGGCTTGGGTCTAAGCAACCTTTTGTACGCCGATGACCTTGTCCTTTTTAGCCTCACTAGGGTTGGCCTACAAAGGCTCCTTGATAAACTGAATGACTATACGACTATTAACCAATTAGAGGTCAACTTTAAAAAAAAAACGCAAGTCGTTCCTTTTGGTAAGAAACGACACACAGGTGGTGGTTGGTCATTCAACAACATAAGCCTCATAACAGGCCAGTCATATAAATATCTAGGCGTCCACCTGGATTCTAAATACAATTTTAGAAAGCAGCGTAACAAGATCGCAGTCAAAGCAATAACCCTTGCGGTATCACTAGGCAAGCTTGCAAAAAATCTCTCAGGCCCAACCCTATCGCCTCTTTTGGAGGTGAGGAGAGCAAAAATTGGCCCTACTCTATCGTATGGCATAGTTATTTGGGGGGAAAATGAATACAGCCTTGAACCAGCACACAACCAAAATTTATAAAAAGGTTCTCCAGCTGCCAAAATTCTTATCTGCTGCACAGATAAGACTGGAGATGGGACTGATAAACTACGATGCCTCCAACATCGGGGCATATCTTAATCTCTGACAAGCGGACCCCAATACATTAGAATCCCTAGTCTGGGAAGAAATAACCCAGAAAAATCCAGGTGGAACATACGGCCGTCTCTTTAAAGACGCCATTCAGCGAATGTCAGCAAGTGATTTGTGGGCCCTGAATCCTAGTCAGACAGCATTCAAAATAGGGATCAAAAATGGTGTGAGAATGAGATCAAGTATCATCGATAAAGCACTCTTTTTGAAACGCAGTCACGCCTGGGCTCTTGTAAACTCTTATAGACGGCTAGCCCCCGCCTCCTATCTGGCCTGTACATATTCACTCCATCTATAAACGCAGCCTTATCGCCATTAGAATGGGCGACTGGCGATTCCTGAAAGATTTACCCTCCTGGCGACGCACCGCTGAAGATTTAACTTGTAGAGGGTGTGGCAAAACAGCTGAAACTATGTCGCATGTGATCTGCCTCTGCCCAGCTTTTAATTCAGAACGCAGGCGAAGACTAAAACCAGAATGGAATAGGCTGGGTGCCAGGACTTGCAGGCAAGCTATCATGGTAGCTTTAAATCCTGAAAACACATCCCTAAACATAAGACTCATAAACTTCATTCTGCAAGCATACCGTAATTTCAATCAAAAGAGGCCCTGCTAAAGTGCCCCTCCCACTTTCCAACTCTTAGGGAGGTTAAAATAAAACGACCAGTAACCTCAGGAATGTCGGCTGCTAACTAAAAGTAGGATACCATTGATACGAGTATAATATAAAAGGGAGGAAGAGACAACTTTTTTCCCTATACATCATGCTTCAAGCTACTCTATTTTATTTAAAGAGGCTTAAGAGAAGACAATTTCCGTTTTTATAATGACTGTTAACTGACCATGTTTTTATTCTTCAAGATTTTTTAATCTTATTTATTGATACACAATGTGAATTTTGTTACCTTCTTTTAAAGATATATGTGTTATATCTAAATAAAGATAATTGATTTGAATGTGCTATTCATACAGATCATTAATTCTTTTGAGTAAATAACTATCGGTATTTTGAACTGTACATGTTATGAAGTGTTTGGTGATGGTGCTTCTTACACTTATGAATGTAAAAAGAGTAATACTAGTTGGTACATAGTCAAATTTGTGTGCACCTTTTAACACCTGGCATACTTTCCATTTACCTCTAAAAGTATAATTGAAGGCTTAAATAATTTCAGCAACATTTCTGTGTGGCGTATCTTGGAGCGAATGCTGTTGGTGGGATTTTGAGTGCTGCAAGTGTGTATGGATTGCTGATCTAGAACTTTATGATTGTGATCATTTTGCAGTGGAGTCTAGCAGCTTTGGAGAAGGGTTTGTTGGTATATACTGAAGGCTGCGTTGATGGGGACAGACTAAGCTGGTCCATGTAATGGCTTTTTGGGGGTGTCAGTGTGAGTTCTAACTGCCCTTCATTGTGCAACTACTCACTAGTATCTACATATTTTATAGTTTCTTATAGCACAGGTTACACATTCTGTGTTTATGCAACCTAGTCAAATTCAGTTCCTCCTTGTATGTGGTGGAAACTGGCCCAAATGGTTGCTACAGCAAATCTGTGTCTTATGGGCCCCACGTCTTTGTAGATAGACGCTAGGGGATAATATGTGCCACAGACAATAAGCTTATGAATGATGTGGTTAACTAACCAGTGCTCAATTATCTGACAGACCACAACACGCACAGTGTTTATTTAAATATTGGCTGCATGCAATCAGTTACCAAACTCCTTTAAGTCAAGGGGCAAATGGACAGAGCTAGTATTCGCTGCAATGTTAGGCTTGGTGTTAGAAATGTGGGTATTTGGTTGGCAATGGTTTGCACCTTTGTCCAAGTAAGGACCCTTCTTCCTAATCAGGGTAAGGGAGTTGCACTCCAAAAATAACCCCCTTGGAAGCTTGGCATGAGCAGTCCGGCTTATCTTAGAGGTAGTGTGTAAAGCATTTGCATTTTGCATTTTGCATTTGCACATAACAAACAGTAATACAGTGAAACGATCCAAAACTATAAGAATCCAACATACATTACTTAAAAATATATACTTTGCAAAATATCTTCAAAATTGCAGAAATGTCTCAAACAGTTCTTACCAGTCGGTAGCTCTGTCCAGGGCTACAACGATGCTAAAAACAGTCTAACGGTTCCAGACGACCGCGTCGGTACTGGCCTGCGAAATCGCGAGCAGACTCGTGAACTGTACCTTTCTCGTTGCGTCTGGTGTGTTGCTGCGAGTAGGTCGTGGCAACTGTTGCGATTGCGGTGCAGGGTGCGGTGCTCTCACGATGCGGTGCAGTCAGCGCTCAGTGCCTATTGTCCAGATGGCATCTGTGAGACCAAGGCTTATGGTGCAGGGCGGTGCTGGCAGGTTGCGGTGCAAGTGTCTGAGCCGGTTAGTGGAAGCTGGCGTCGGTCGCTCCAGACGGCTGTGTGGGATGAGGCGGTGTCGTGAAACTTGCGAGCGATGCCCCCAGCCACGATCCGGTCACGGGCGTGTAAGTCAGCAGCAGCGACTACGTCTGTGAGATCAGGATGGTGAAGTGAGGTGGTACGGAGTGCAGTGCCCACAGGTCATGTTGAAAGTAGCGGCTCAGTGGGAGCGTCAGTCATCTGTGATACCAGGGTTGCGGTGCGAGATGCGGACAGTACCCTCTGCGGTGCAGTCAGGACACAGAGCCAGCAACAGTCTGTGGCATTTCCCTTCTCTGTGGCAACTGAAACAGCAGTTCCAGATAGGTACCCAGAGGTTGGTGAAGTCTTAGCAGTCCCCGAGACTTCAGAACCCAAGGCAAGCTCTACTTCAAACCCTTGGAGATACTCGGCACAAATGAAGAAAGTTTAGTCCAGTCCTTTCACTGCCCAAGGCAGAAGTAGCAACTGCAGGCCAACCCAACAAAGCAACACAGCAAAAGGGCAGTACTCCTCCTGGCAGCTGCTCTTCTTGGCAGGTTCCTTGATTCCAGCAAGTTCTCTCTGAAGTCTTTTCTATCCCTGAGACTTCAATAGGAGGCAAGCTCTACTTCAAGCCCTTGGATAAAACTCTTAACAGGGTGATGAAAGTACACTCCAGTCCTTTCCCTGCCCCAGACAGAACCAGCGAGCAGCAGGCCAACACAGCAGAACACGCAGCAAAGTGACAGTTCTTCCTGATGGCTTTTCCAACCCTTCATCCTGGCACGTTCCTTAGTTCAGCAGTAATCTAAAGTTCTGGGTCTGGACCCCATTTTTTTTATAGCACACATTTCTTTGTTCTCTGGTGGCAAGAGAAGCTCTTTGCCCAGCCAATACTAGTTCTATCTTCTCTGGTGCAGCTGCCCGGCAGGAGGTGGAGACAGCATTGTCTAAGGCAGACATGCCCATTCAGGTGTGAAAGAAATCACCCCCCCCCCCCCCCCCCACACTCTAAATGCAGCCCTGGTCTATTCAGCCCAACCGTGACTCACCCAGGAAAGGCAGGACACACATCAAACCCCAACCGCCCCCCCTCCCCCTCCTGCCATTCCGAAGCCAGACAGTCCCTCCACAAACCAGCAGAGGCATACTGGATGGCTAAGCAAGAAAATACCCACTTTCTAAAAGTGGTATTTTAAAAGGCACAATATAAAAATCATCTTTACTAAAAGAGGCATTTTTATATTCTGAGTTCAGGCATACTAAGCTCCGTCTTTCTAACTTGTCCTAATAGGAAGTTATATTTATAAGATGTTATAAACAAACTCTCATTCTGTCCTCTGGGACAGATAGCCATTTAATAGTGAAAATCGAAATTAGCAGTATTTCACTATATGGGCATTCCACACACATCAGGGCATGCCCCGCCTTTCACATACTGCACCCTGCCCACAGGGGTACGTTGGCACCACCTTAGGGTTGACTTGCATGTAAGAAAAGGGAAGGTTAGGGTCTGGCAAGTGGGTGCACTTGCCAGGTCGACATGGCAGTTTAAAACTGTGCGCAGACACTGCAGTGGCAGGTCTGAGTTACATTTACAGGCTGCTCATGTGTGTGGCACAGTCAGTGCTGCAGACCCACTAGCTGCATTTGATTTACAGTCCCTGGGCACACACAGTGCACTGTACTAGGGACTTACAAGTAAATCAAGTACTCCAATCATGGAAACACAAATCCATAACACAATTTACCTAGAGAGAGCATATGCACTTTAGTACTGAATAGCAGTGGTAAAGTGCCCAGAGTCCTAAAACCAACATACACAGAAGGCCAAAAAGCAAACAGTCTGAGGGTAAACACACGTAAAAAGCCAAGTCTAACACTTGGTTAGCAATGACATGGTGTGTATGGTAAACTCTGCTCTGCCTATAGAGTTTTGCCTGCTTAGAGCATGGAGTTCCGCAAAAACTCAGCCAACTGCAGCATGGTGGAATTTTTCTTGCACATGGCTTGCCAACAGTAAGTTGGCGCGCGTGAGAAACTAACAATAGACCGCCTCCCAGAGAGGTTTCTCAACGTGGGCACCTGTGGCTGGTTGCCTCCGCGTGTGTTGAGAAATTTGGCGCTCACGCAGTGAAAGCTGCAGCTCAAGTAGAAAATCTACTCGAGCGGCAGAAAAAAGCATCGCCCTCTGGCATGCCGCGTGGTGCTGTTCGTGCCGATTTTACAGTGCAGGATGAGTTCCGGGGTTCAAAAAAATCAGTGCAACAGACCAGAATTCTGCTGCTCGTGGAACTCTGTGTAATCTCCCGGAGTTTTTAGGTAGAATTCCGTGAGTTCCACCCACCCCTAGTGATGTTCATATATCAGCAGGGAAAATGCATAAGAGAGTGCATAATGGCACTTCGAAGTACAGCTGCTGGTTCCGGACTGCTGCAATCATCACAACCAGAATTGGGCAGGATGGGTCAGACTTAAGCGCTTGGTGCTGACCTCTTGTGTGTCCCGATCACATGTTTGAGTCCCAACAGTGCCAGCTGTGACTTTCCATATTGTAAAGTTGACAGCTTGATTATAATTTCTATGCGTAACAGTAACACATTTTATGTGCAGTGCTTAATAACCAACTACTGCAGTATTAAGTGCTATACAAAAAAAGTTTTTT
Organism: Lissotriton vulgaris; assembly: GCF_964263255.1. Taxonomy (NCBI): domain Eukaryota; kingdom Metazoa; phylum Chordata; class Amphibia; order Caudata; family Salamandridae; genus Lissotriton; species Lissotriton vulgaris. Next base: position 270,419,293 of record NC_141698.1, on the reverse strand, counting down.
TTGCCTTTGTCAGGCGCATCTAGGTCCCTCTGGAATATTGGGCAGTGATCTCAAATAATGGTGTAGGAGGGTTAGTTGACTTGTTTGTCTGGGACTAACAGACATGCTTTGAGGCCATCCTGGTATCCACGATTGAAGAGACTCTTAAACCACTTTCTGAACCATATAGACCACATGGGTTGTGGTTGAATCCGAATATGTTTATTTGGTAACTTAATCTAGGCGGTCGCTTCTATATGATTGACCTCACAGTCAAAAGAAAACTCAAGTTTACAGTTGTAAAATAGTGTATAGCATCCATTAAAGCCTTTCCACCAGGGCCGGACTGGCTACTGGGCAGTTGTGTGTGCTGCCGAGCTGGGGGCTGTTTTCGTTGATAGGGACCTGCGTGTGAAAAACGAAATTCGTTTTCCTTTTTTTATTTCAATGCGCATGCAGGTCCCCATCAACGAAATAAGCCCCCACCACAGAGAAATGAGCCCCCAGCTCCGCAGCACACACAACTGCCCGGTAGCCAGTTCGGCCCTGCTTTCCACCTCACATATATTTTTCTGACAATACATATTCAGGTAGTTACCTGTTCTGGTCTCCCGACTGAGACACCATATTAACTCTTTCACTCCCTCACCTTTCCTAGTCATCCTCATTTGCTGACCAAACTACATCACCTCCTGGGCCTTGTCTACTAGCCTCAGTATGGAACAGATACTACACAGAGTTTGAGGCAAGTGCAGCTATGCAGAGTAAAGCAACAGGCACTCTCTAGTCTAGAAGGTCACAATAATGGCAAGTGCTCCTAAAACAAATATCAAGAGCATAAGCTATTATTAAAGAAAAAAGTTAGGAACTAGCTGTGATTCCGTTACCTGTAATGTGGTTGAAAATGCAGTGCATGTATACACAATATTGATTGTGGTTTGGTTAAAATACAAGTAGATATTGCACGCTAATGTGCTTTCGATAATTCTGAATCTTCTGTTTTTGTCCTTCAGCAGGTGCATGGTGCAGAGCTGACCTTGGTTCGAGTAATTGAAGAATCTCAATGGCTTCCCGACTGGCACATCGTTGCTCCCGGCTGTTAAGAGCCTCTTTCCAAGTGCCAGTGACTGCACCAGCTTGTGCTCTAGCCAGCAGACCTATCCCCCCTAAGACTGTACCTCGTTCAACTGTGCACACCTCTAGCTTCTGCAGACAAGCGGACCCTTTCCAGGTCAAGGAGCAGGTGCACACAAAGCTGCCTGATCGGACTGAGGTTGAAGGACTCATTGAGACTGCATCTGGCCTGGAAGACTTGCTTCAGATAGGCAGGGCTCAAATTGTGACAGGGAACCAGGCTGCCCTTATTGTTATTGCCATCTCTCGGAATGCCACAGAGACCAAACTGGAGGCGGGTAGCATCCTCCAAGATGATCGATGTCAACAGTTACTACAAACTATAGAGAAGCAGGTAATGTAGCCCTCCGTTAATCTTGGTATTTGGCTATTGCTTTATTCCTTATTGGAAGTAATTGCTTAATTAGTAGAATTGAAAGTATGCCGTGATTTATAAAGGATTTTTAAATTCTGTATATTCATTTGGCTATAAGACGCAGCCTCCTCAAATTCAGTCCCGTCTCCTTTGTGTCGGGATCTGGCCCAAATGGTTGCTACATTAAATCCCTGTAGCTCATGGGCCCCAGTTATCTCACACATGGTACTGGGGATAAAAAGTGCTATAGACAAATTGTTCAACTGATTTATGTAACTTTTCCTCGAGTATGAAACCAGGCCTATTATGAGAAAGGAGGAATTTTTTTTGTCACCCTTCAGTAAGTGGAGTTGGTTTACTCTTCACATTTCCAAATCAGGGATGTGCGATTTGTCAGCGAGAATGCAGTTTATGGACTTATGTATTGATGGTTCCTGTTGCAAATTGTTAATTTACAGTGAATTGCAAAATACCTTACATTTGTGAATCGGGCAAGTCGAAGTTGCAATTGTCTGGGAGTCGGGGATTGGTGTCCTGCTAGCAACAGAAGACCTCTGTCGCTGGGTTTCTATTTCCAGTGGTAAATATATATTTTTTAAAGCAACCAATATTCATTAAAGGGACACAAGCTGCTTTAAACAAACAAAGCCAGCTCCCCTCAAGCTGTCGGCCACAGTTGCCAAAAGTTGTCCCATGGGGCAGACTTTCAGTTTCCAAATCTAAACTTCGGTGGTCTGTAACTGATGAGTGGTTTTGCAACTGCAGTGGTGTTAAAATTGATATCTATCTTTTCAAATTTCAAACAGGAGTGTAACACCTGTTGCATTCCCGCTTCTAATTGTAAGTTGTGATGTGTGTGGACTTTACACTTCAAGCCACCTGTCCATTCTTTCCATTGCAATTGCTCCACTTGCATAAGGGAGTAGGCTTAGTCGATCAGGCCACAAGTGGTCCCTCTGTTGACAGAGCTGCTGACACTTCATAACCCTGAATTGTTTTTCACATTGTTACCAGTACTTAGGGGGTCATTAGCATTGCGGTTTTTCCACATCCTCCGGGCCGGCGGCAGTGTCCGCCGGCCTGGAGGATGTGGAAAAACCGCTGTGGAGGCTTCAAAGACCCCCCGCCAGATTAGGATGGCTGGGGGGTCAGGAAGACCGTCCACCGCGGTCGCCTTACGACCGCGGTGGAAAAGCTCTAATATGGAGGCGGTGTCGAACAGACACCGCCAGCCATATTAGGATGGGGGGAAACTGATGCCTTTCTGCTGCGACTTCTCCGCCGTGGAAAGGCATACTGAGATTTCTTAGGGGGCCCGTTGCGGGCCCCCAGGGTGACTGGGAGGTGTACAGGGGGTGTACCTATGGTACCCCCCTGCATTTGTGTGCACGAAGTGGCAGGCACCGCGCGGTGCCTGCCGCTTTTTGCACGCAAATGCGAAGCATGCATATTTAACCTTGCGGCGGGTGCTTCTTCAAGCAGCACCCGTCGCAATGTTAAATATTGAGGATGTGACCGCCAGGGTGGCGGTCGCATCCTAATTGCACTGGAGGGACCGGCGCTGCCCCTGCGGACGGTCCCTTCTCTTCTGGGGTGGCGGACGGACGCAGGTCCGTTCGCCATCCTAATGAGCACCTTCATTTGTAAAACAAGAAGTGCCAGGGCCCTCGTCAGGAGGCTACCACAGATCGCACTACCCATTGCCCCGACCAGTGCTGCCAACACAACTATTCACCATCACACTCCCTACAAGTGTGATATTTCAGCATATTCCAAGACGCTAAAGCTATAAGAATAGCTTGTGTGGCAGTTCTAGTAATTTTTAATGTATTTTGAATTAATAAACAACTGTTGTGCTACTCTCTAAATCAGGCAAAGAGTGCCACCCTGTTAAAGACTGCCATATGTCCTGGTGTTAACATTTAAGTGCGGGTTCCAGCACCGGATACAACCTGCACAAATTAAGCACTGATAGTTACTCACATAATTTCGAAATAAAAAATTGGTACTTGCACCCTATGCGCCTTTTGAAAATTTTATTTCCCGGTATGTAGCTTGTGCAGTGCATTTTAGCTTGGTACTCTGCTTTTTAAATTGGGAACCAATGATAAGAATGGAGATTTAATTTTTGTTGGGAATGTTTTATGTATCCTCTTTTACTTGTAAGAGCATTTATTTTTCGCAAAAGCTTGGTTATTTATTTTTTGTTATTTATTTTTATTAGAAAGAACAAGCAAGGCAGCAACAAATTACATGAAGTGCATAGACTGTGCAAAGGCGGTACATCATTAGATCAACAATGAAATAATCAATACAGTGACGGGTGGGGGGAGAGGAGGGAGCATCAGAAACCTTAAAGCAATCAAGAAGGAATGCAAGGTCAGGGGGAAAGCAGGACATCAAGGGCAGGCGTCGTTGGTGGTACACATATGTCGCCTCTATATCGGTTCCACGGACCCCATATTTTGTGCCACTTCCGGGGACGACCCCGAGCCAGGTATACAGTTTTTTCCCTAAACATGCACCAATCCATGTTTTCCATCCACACCTCGAGGGTAGGGGGTCTCTGGGATCCCCATAATTGTGCGATATTACTTTTGGCGATCATAGCCCCTAGGGTCACCCCTTGAGTTTGAGCCACGTTATGGTCAGTGGGCTCCCAGACATTTAGCAAGCAGCGCCTGGCTTCTGGCAAGAGAGCCACCCGTGACTTCCTGAATAACCTTGTGAACCCTCCTCCAATAAACAGCGAATTCCCTGCATTCCCAGATAATGTGGAGAAACGTACCCAGCTGCCCGCAACCCCGTTGGCAAAGACCCTCTTCAGAAAATCCCATGCGAACCAGACGGGGACCCGTGACATATACTCTATGTAATATTTTCAGTTGAACTAATCTGAGCCGTGCTGGAATCGCAACCTCCTTGGGGGAGGAGATTGCAGACTGCCAGTCCTCATCACGGGTCCATTGATCTCGCAATTTCAACAGTAGGTCCGCCCTGTGATCAATTTTTTATATACCAGGGATATGGTACTATCCAGTAAATGACCATCCAACCCTCTGTCCTCTAGTGGGGTAGATTCCGGTATCTCCTCCCCAATCGGGAAGACCGAAGTTAATGCATGACGAACCTGAGCATAAAGGATATATTCGGACCCACCCAATTCAAACTCAACTTGCAGGGCCGCAAATGACTTTACCTGTCCCTTGACCCAGAGGTCTCCCACCTTGTTAATGCCTATAAGATCCCATTTGTCGAACCCCTTGGTGTTCCACAATTTGCCAAACCTATCAGACCCGAAAAACGAAGTAGCCAAGGTCAGGTGATCTTTCCAACCTAACGCACTAGTGGCATCCTGCCAGACCCGAACGGCTGCCCTCGTCGGACCCGACAAAGACCTTACCACCGACTTAGAATATAGCACCCTGTAATAGTAGCCCCCGGGAAGTAGCCACCGATCCATGGCGAAACCAGGGTTTAACTCGGGGCCATACATATCATGGTTGATGGCCCCTAACTGCGATGCCCAATAGTACCTTTTGATTTCGGGAAGAGCAATACCCCCGTCGTACCACGGGAGTGTCAATTTGGCAATCGCGATGCGGGGCCTGCTGTCCCACAGCAGTTCCCTTCGTAGACCCTCAACTATCTGAAAGTAACTAGCAGGAACTATGTCAAGTGTATTCTGAAGGGCATACAAAAAACGAGGAAGAGACATAATCTTAAAAAGGGCCGCTCCCCCAAGCAGGGAAAGCAGAAGCTTCCGCCAGTACGCAACATCTCTCTTCAACCCATTCAAGGGGGGGAGAAGGTTTTGCTCATATCTGACCCGAGGGTCCAACGAAACATAAATACCAAGATATTTAAACCCCTCCTGCGCTATCTGAATGGGACAGTTACGCACAAAACTGGAGTATCACCACAGAGGACGTAAAGATAGGATTTAGCCCAGTTGATAATCAGGCCCGAATTTTTACAAAAGGAAGTCAAAACGTCACACAACTATCAGAGATTTCCTAGGGGAAGTTAAGTAAAGCAGGATGTCATCTGCATATAGGGAGATGCGATCTTCGTATTCCGGAGACCAGTAAATACCCCTCATGGAGGGCTCCCAACGATTCCAGGCAGCGAGGGGCTCCAAGGCCAGAGCGAACAAAAGGGGGGAGAGTGGGCAACCCTGACGGGTACCCCGACCGAGACAAAACGGAGCCGAAACACGACCATTAACCTTAATCTGTGCGAGTGGGTCAGCACAAAGAAGCCGAACCCAACCAATAAAATCTGGTCCAAACCCGAATTTAGCCAGCACCGCCCACAAATACGGCCATTCCACAGTATCTAACGCCCTAGTGGCGTCCAAAGATGCCAAAATGGCCGGCTCACTCAGTGTCGCGGCCCTCGCGAGGACTCCGTGCAGACGCCGAAGGTTCAAAGCTGTGTTTCTATGCGGGATAAAACCAGACTGATCCGGGTGGATTAGAGCACTAATGGTTTTGATCAGTCTATTAGCCAGTAGCTTGGCAAGAATTTTAGGCTCGGCATTTAACAGAGAGATCGGTCTGTATGAGGCACAACTATTCCTCGGTTTCCCTTCCTTGTGTATTGCAACTATCGTCGCCAATCTTTGGTCGCGGGGGAGAAAACCACGGTCCCGGGACTCTAGCAACATGTCCCTTAAATATGGAGCAATCTTGTCAGGCCGGAGCTTGTACACTTCTATCTGCAGACCATTGGGACCCATCGCTTACCGGAACGTAGGGAACGCATAGCTAACGCCACCTCATCTGCAGTAATTGTACCATCCATAAGTTCCCTGTCTTCCACAGAGGGACACGGCAGGGCAATATCTCTAATATGCACGAGTCCTCCTCCGGTCTATCAGACACTGAAGAGTACAGTATGAAAATGATCCGCAAAAAACGCCACGATCTCTTGTGGGTCTGTCACAACAGCTCCACTCACTGTCACAATCTCCGGTACCACCCGATTCGCTCTATCCTTTCTATCTAACCATGCTATCAACTTGCCTGCCTTGTCTCCAACATCATAAAGACGCCCCTGTTCCCGACTAAGAGCCTTCGCAGCCTCCGTCACCAACATCTTATATTCCAAATGCTTCAATTGCAGAACATGCAATCCAGAACGGGTCACCTCCCGCTCTAGCGCTAGTTCCAAGTCAGCGATCTCAGTCTCTATCTTTACCACTTCTTCCTCTTTCTGATTCTTGATTCCAGCAATCAATGATAGAGCTTGACCCCTGATAACAGCCTTAAACGCCTCCCACAAGGAGACCGCAGAGGAAACCGAACCTTCATTCTCCCGAAAATAGTGATCCAAAGCCTTTACAAGTTCACTGCGGGTCTTGGGATTACGAAGAAACCAAGGGTTGATCGGGGCTACCCGTCACTCGGCACCCGATGTTAATTCCAACCGAAGCCACAGCGGGGAGTGATCGGAAATACCCCGGGCCATATGCCTGATCTCTTTAATACAAAACGCCTGTGCAGCCTGCACCAACACATAATTAGGGCTTCCGTTTTTTCCGTTTTTACGGATTTCTACATATAAATACAGACGGAAATCTATATTTTCTTTGTATTTATATTTAGAAACGGCAAAATACTAAAAAACTTTGCCATACTCTAATCCAGAGTTCTCTCCAGGCCCCCTACCTGCTGCTGGAAATTCCTTCCCGGGCACACACAGCCGTGCCAAAGTACTTCACAGGTCTTTTGAAAGACCATTTACTTGTTAATGAGGCTTTATTGTTCGCCCCATGCTGTAGCCTCCCCTGACTCCTCCTGTCCCAGGCCCAACAGAGTGCACGTTTTAAGCAGCAGCAGCGCATCTTGGCACTCCGCTTTTTTTAAACTACAGCTTGAGGTGGGGACAAATTTTTGAATGCTAAACGATCTTCAAATGAAAGCTTTTCCCTCTAAAATCATCATTTTCTGCCAAATACTACTTGAAGTATAATGTAAACAAGTATTTAAATGATATGTAATTCAGGCCTTATTTTTAAAGACAGTCTTGATAATAGTTCAAGCAAGCCTTTCTTATTTTAATGGTGGGCCTGGATTCTGTGCATAGTTTACACAAACAATTAAACAGGCAGCATTACTGTGTGATGCAAAGGACATTTAATTTCTGGACCTTTAAGTGTATACATTTTGGGTCAGTAGCATTCCACATTGTGATAAGGGCAGCGAAAGAGACAATCATTTATTTACATACCACCTTTAGAAGCTGGAGCAAGGCTTTGAAGTGGAGGCAAACATTTGTGAACACTGCATTGAGTCCGAAAAATAGTAGTGGTATTAAATCGAGTGCGGCAAGACACTTTAAATAGAAAAAAGCACAAGATTGCTCAACACAAATTGCAAGCTTGTGAAAATGTAAAATACCTTCCTGGAGCTGGAATAGTAAAAGGAAAAGGATATTTTGTTTAAATAAAAGTCTTAAAGAATGTTGATGTTGATTGTGGAGAAATTAATTGGGGAAACAAACAAAGACTTAATTGCTGCTCGTCGTCATTAAGAAAGACTGGTTTGTATTGTGATAATGTAGTCAAATCAAGCTAATTGAGGGCGTACAGAAGTAAGGCGAGATGTCAGGGGCTCGGGAGTATTGATTTCAGTAGAAAATATGTCTCGCACAGGTAAATCTCAGGTGCAAGTCTGTAAAACGTTTTTTTTTTTTTTTTACCTACCTGGCTTTAGATGGAAATGCAGAAGCGCTGGCACATGTTTGCTCTTGATAATTGCTTGTACTCTATCCTAAGGCGTTTTTATAGCAGAACTGAGAAGCACAGGTACTCTCCTTTTCAAATTACTCAGTACCAGACCATTTAAAGCACTGCTAAAGCCACAACAAATCGCTAGTTTAAGTGAGCGCATGTGTGCCTTGTCAATTTAAATAAATGTGGAAAAATACTAGCTGTAGCGTCGTCTTTTACGTGTGGCAAAAACAAATGTGGATAAATGCAGAAAAAATGCCCAAAAAATAAATATGGATAAATACAGACGGAAATGGCAAAAAAAGAAATACCATAAAACCGGGAGCCCTACACCTAATCAATCCTAGAGAGGCTACCATGGGCGCCCGAGTGAAACGTATACTGCCGCTGATCAGAGTGAAGCAATCTCCAACAGTCGACCAGGCCCAGAGTGTCCATGAAGTCAGGTAGCCATCCAAGTGCCCTCTGTAGATCCCTATGGGGGTGTCTATCGAGCAAACTGGAAACCACAGCGTTGAAATCCCCACCAATTATCAAAGACCCCCCCCCCCCCCCGGGGAGATCTAGCAGAACCCGTCCCAAATCAGCAAAGGTATTGGATTGTACGCCAGGAGGGATATACACAGAGACCAGGGAAAGCGTGCGGCCTTCCCACCGTCCCGAAATAGCAGCATAGCGTCCCCTATCATAGAGGACCGTGGGGTCTATTTCAAGTGGGAAAGCGTTCTTAACAAGAATTCCAACACCCCAAGATCCAGAGGAGAACCCGGCATGGGCAACTAGACGATACCCCTTCCTGTTCATGGCATGACATGTTCCCTACCAAGTGGGTCTCCTGCAATAGAACAATATCAGGGGAGTGACGCTTGGTTATTTAAAAAAAAAAAAGCAGGTAAACAGCATGGCGTAGATATAACAGAATCCTTCCTGTACATCGCACTGAACAGACTGCTCAACCAAGCAGCTATGGTAATGGAGGGATTTTTTTTTAAATATTGGCATTGGTTCACTAAGGTTTGCTCTCAGTTATGAAACGCCCCCTGAAAATAGTATGAGTACTAGCCATTGAAAGCAGTGTTTGAATTATTGCTGTTGGTGTATGCAGTAGGATATATATATATTATATATATATATTTTTTTACACAAAGCATCCTCGCTATGAAAGCGCACTCCAACACCAGCAGTATTTTCGAGGCAGAGCTGCATTTATTCATGTACAAAGTTAATTTCTTTAGCCTTATGCGTTTCGGGGCTCCTGTCCCCTTGGTCACAGGCATTTGGAAATGTAATGGGGCGGAATTAATTTAAACAAGCATTTTCAGCACGTGACATTTAAGCGATCATCAATTGGCCACCTTTAATCACAGCATAATGCTGCATGCTGGTAATGAGTCTGTGCTACTTTGATAATATTTAAAATGTCTTGCTCAGTGTTACCTATAGTAGGCTCTGCTCCATTACACAATTGAATCCATTTCATAACCCTCCAGTGGGTCCTTGACACGAATTGCAGTCTTTTAACAGCCAGCTGGTGTTCCATAAACTGAAGACTTCGAAGATTTCCTGTGTCTCCAGATGACCCTCAGACATCAAACTGTGCGTTTTCGCGTTTGGAATGCCAAGTGTGATATTTCAGACTATTCCAGGACGCTAAAGCTATAAGAATAGCTTGTGTGGCAGTTCTAGTAATTTTTAATGTATTTTGAATTAATAAACAACTGTTGTGCTACTCTCTAAATCAGGCAATCAGTACCACCCTGTTAAAGACTGCCATATGTCCTGGTGTTGACAATTAAGTGCTGGTTCCAGCACCGGATACAACCTGCACAAATTAAGCACTGATAGTTACTCACATAATTTCGAAAGAAAAAACTGGTACTTGCACCCTATGCGCCTTTTTGAAAATTTCATTTACTGGTATGTAGCTTGTGCAGTGCATTTTCTTATATACAGGTCAAAACTGGCTTATAGCTTGGTACTCTGCTTTTTAAATTGGGGACCAATGATAAGAATAGAGATTTAATTTTTGTTGGTAATATTTTATGTAACCTCTTTTACTTGTAAGAGCAATTATTCTTTTTCGCAAAAGCTTTGTTATTTAAAAACAAAACAGGTAAACAGCATGGAGTAGATTTAACAGAACCCTTCCTGTACATCGCACTGAACAGACTGCTCAACCAAGCAGCTATGGTAATGGAGGGAATTTTTTTAAAATACTGGCATTCGTTCACTAAGGTTTGCTCTCAGTTATGAAACGCCCCCTGAAAATAGTATGAGTACTAGCCATTGAAAGCAGTGTTTGAATTATTGCTGTTGGTGTATGCAGTAAGATATATATGTATGTATGTATATGTTTCACAATCCTCTTTTCTTTTCAAAAGGAAGACGGCACTCTCAGGATTTCTTTAACCCCTTCCATGCTGGGCCGTTTCCGCCGCTGTGTGGTAAACAAAAGAACAGGGCGGGGCCGTGACGAACCCCAGCCGTCATCAGCACACGAGCGCCGCAGAGCGTGACGGCTGGGGTTCGTCACCAGCATGGAAGGGGTTAAGCAGCGGTGTTTATTTTGTAAACTGACAGACGCGTGTCTGAGAACTCCTTCGGTGTCCATGCTTTACGCGCTGTGCGGCGCCATTTTAAGCTGCATTTGCATTTTCCATGGACATCCGAAAAGGACTGCATTCACATTGCATTGTGCGCGCCATTTTGGGAGTATTATGTCCCGATCTTATTTATATAATACATTCAATTTCACCAAACGAAAAATGCTAACATCATAATTCATTACAGCATTTTCAACTTAATAGTTGTGAAATATCTCGCCGTGGATCGGCACTGGCAGTCTCTGATCTACGGGACTGCTGCTCTAGAAATCCTCAAAATGCATACTTGAACTAATTCAGTAAGTTTCATTACTTTTGCACGGCAACACACTTACTTTCAACTGAATATAGTTCAGATGACATAGAGCAACATAAACTGTGTGTTATTTGCACACAGTCGGCACCCGACTGTGTGCAATAATTAGATCTATTGACTATGTAAAATATTTCCGAAGATGGCGGATATATGATCCTCTACCTTAGCCCTAATAACGTGGAAATGAAACATAAAAGTGCAACAGGTGTTAATTTAAAATGTAATGAAACTTACTGAATTAATTGAATGTATTATATAAATAAGATCGGGGCATAATACTCCCAAAATGGCGCGCACAATGCAATGTGAATGCAGTCCGTTTCTGATGTCATGAAAAATGCAGCTTAAAATGGCGCCGCACAGCGCATAAAGCATGGACACCGAAGGAGTTTTCTCAGACACGCGTCTGTCCGTTTAAAAAATAAACACCGTTGCTTAAAGAAATCCTGAGAGTGCGGTCTTCCTTTTGACAAGAAGAGGATTGTGTAGCAGAATATGGATGAGGGACACCAACCCGAAACAGCACCCACCCGTTGAGTGACTCGCATGTTTGGTGTAACTGGAGCAGATTATATATATATATATATATATATTTTAGATGTCCAATGCCCTCTCCATAAGAAAGGGTCAGACTCCGCAAGGGTACGTCTTACAAAGGTTTTATTCTCTACCAAAATGAAAGCAGAGTCCAAAAGGAAGTGAACCTCTAGTCTAGGCAGATGCATTTCAGCTTTCCTCAGTGCTGGCTCATCAATGAGTTGTTTTCACGTGGGGTCCTTTTAGGTGTTACTGCCGCCACTCCCATTGAAGCGATGGCTCTCTCCCAGCTCACATTTAAAGGTACAATACCTCTCTCATGGCTCCACCATACTTGAGACCGCTTGCACTGCGATATGCCGCATTCGACCGGATAGCCCCGTTCAGTAACCGGCTATTCGAGCACACAGGAGTCCCAACAATTTGTTGACTGACGGGATATATATATATATACTTTTTTTTATTGTTGAGCGTGTTCGGTATTTTTTCTTAAATCAAGACCTGCTCCATTAAACTTGTTTTCTCCAGATCCCGTCAGATTAACTTGGCAAGTTTGTTTATAAAAACTGATTTTCATCAATTGGTAATCCTCTTTAAAGAAATTGGTTGATTATATCCTTTACAACTTTAAGATTAACATTTGTTGCTTTTCTTTCTAGATTTCACACATCTGGAATGGAAATTTGGTTAATTTGCTGAAAAGCCTGTACCTTCTGGGGCTGGAGAATGGCAAGCTCCTGAGGTCTGTGGAGAATGAGGTGCGCTGGCGGCTCAGACGGTTGACTTTTAAGCAGTTAGTTGGTCTAACTGATTTTTGTGTGGCCTTTGCTCATACCCAAGAACAAAAGAGTCTGGTTAGTGACTTGGTAAAGCATCTTGAGCTGCGCTGGACTGAGATAGAAGATCCTAAATCAGTGATTATTCTTATGACCAAGGTTGGCTACATCTCGCACACTCTGATGGAGAAGCTGGAAGATAAGGTACAGTGTAATGATTTCCTGATATTGTGATGCATTAGTCTCCATCTTTTAGCAAGTGGATCAGGAGTAATTTTTATTTATTTGAATAATGTGTTTTACAATTAATCACCGTAATACAATTTCAGTATGCTTTGCAAATTTTATGAAGCTATAAATTGCAACTGAAGAGTAGTTGCAGAGACTGCAGCCTCTTTCATGCCCAGGATTCCTTGAAGGAACATTTTTCAGTAATTGTACTTTGTATGCTTGGACATACTGCTTCTTCCTCAGAACACTTATTTGAGAAGAAGGAAGAACCAGCTGTTTCCTTAGTCCATGCGCAAAACTAGGACAAATTCTCTTAGCTTTGATTAGGCTGCTGAACTACTCCTGCAATATCTGCATAATTTAGCAGTTTAGTGGCAGGAACTTTCAATTCTTTACTAATATTTGGCTGTTGCGTTTTGGTGGAGGGATTGCATTGTAGGGAATTTGTTGACCTATTTGAAATGTGGGGAGGCTGAGAGTAATTTGGTAAATGATCTGAATCCATATTGTTGAACACGTGAAGTAGAGCATAAAACACCAGAGGTAAAATTTGACCATCTATAAGGCCAAATGTAGACCGACTGCCACGTACGGATCTGAACTTTGGTAATATGCGAATGCTGATTTACTACAGCTTGCTGAAAATGCATTTCTAAGGAATCTCCTTGTCCTTCTGGAAAGTTGTTCTACCGACAAATTGAGAGTTCCTTATTTAGCAGATGTTATCAAGATTCAGCCAATTTTGCTATGGCACAAGTTCTGGCTCACGGAACACACAGGGCTCAACCACTCTATTATAGAGGACTGTCTTAGATCTACATCTGCATCTAATCCCCTGGATCAAATTTGTGCGTGACTTCTTGGTTGACAATGGCCACCATGAGTATTTTGACCACCCAGAGCTTTTGACCAGCATCCAAAGAAACTCTTAAATTAAAATGTTTATCCCTATTAGAGGACTTGAGGATATCTACTGAGATATGAAACCCTTGGGTCGGAACAATCAGTTAGTTCTGACCACTCATGACCTGCAACCGTATCTAGCTAATGTATATAATCCATGCCATATGTTTGTGCTGACTCCTTTCCGGCTGGACATCTTTCATCATTTAACGAGCTTTCCTATCATTAATAACTGGGCGCCTGATCCCGTGCTGTCTATGCGACAATGTCACTAAGCAGAGCACTATTCACGTTCTCTTTTTCTGTTTATTTTATACAGAGCGGAGAATTTTTTTATTAAGCCCCTGTTAAAACAACTTGGATTTGTGCAATGCCGCCCAACTTTTATTTATTTATAATCTCTTTCGAGCCTGTATACATGTGTCTTTTTGTCTCAATTTTTTTGGGCTGTTATAAGACGTAGGAAGCAGTACTGTCTACAAGGGGATGTTTCTGCTTGTTAGGTCGAGCCTGGAATTAGCATCCGAAGGATGCGTCCAGGTGGAGAACTATAGCTAGCTGACTCGGGTGAATGAAGGACAAGAAAGTGCCACGCGCTTCTCTCCGGCTGGATTTCGCTGCGTGCACGCGCACCCACATTCACGCATGCGCACAGCCACACGCATACACAGGCACACCCCCCCCCCCCCCCCCCCCCCCCCACACAGTCACACACACACACAGACTCCAAGACACGCACGCTCACACGCATACACAGCCCCCCCCCGCCGCCGCAGCTCAGCAACAAGCCCCACGCGGCGGCTCTCCTCTCATCGGCAGCTGCAGGGCCCGGCAGCAGGACTCTTCCTCCCTCCTTCGGCACCGAGCGCAGGGTAGGCTCCTGCCTACTCTGGTGCTCCAAACAGCCGCGGCTCTTCCGTGGGAGGCGGGGTAGGCTCCCGCCCTCCTACTTCCTGTTTCCGGTTGTCCCGCCCGGCCTGCCTGACTTCCTGGTCGCAGGCCGGCGGCGATGTTCAGTTTGCACCGGGCTCAGGCCCGCATCATCGCGCTGCCTGCTGCACCTTGTTTCAAAGATAGTCTCGGGATGGGTAGACTCACTGAGCTTCAGTTCAGCAGTTTATATTGCGTAGCCTCACCAATAATTATGTAATGTCGGCTCCCATGCGTTTGTGTAGGATGCACGGATGTGGGTAGTGCAGAGAAAACATATCTCGGCCTGCTCAAATATTACCATATTTATTTTGCGACGGAAGGAGCAGAAAGTCTCCAGTCATCTCAAATGCCGCTCATTCCAAAGACCTCTAAAACCGCAGAGACGTCCGTCACACCCTCTGTAGAACCCTGGGCTGTGATTGGACAATCGTTTCAGTGCTCTTTGTTTTCCCCTGGCTGCGGGTGACTGGAGTGGTGATCTGTCTGCTACCTCCAGCGGTGGGTGCCCCGGTCCAGCCTAGTCTGTGTGCTGGAGTTGTGAGGAGCCTGCGCCCGGGAGTCTAAAGCTGCGGAAGTCCTGTTCAGACAGACGAGGAAGAGCACGACCGTGGCGTGCTGCGTTAGCCGTGCACAGTAAAAACTGATAGGAGGCTGTGAAGTTCTGAGCAAGGCACGCGTTGATCTGAATCCAGACCAGGTAGTGATTCCAGAATCAATTTGTGAAAGCTATGTCGATGCATCAGTGCATGCAAACCGCCCCAGACCAAATGGTTGCTCTGCACTCCAGGCATACCCTAGCTCGTGACAAAGCACTTTTACATGCATGTCCCCAGAACCCTCACAATAATACTTCGAGAGTAACTTAGCTCGTGACAACCCGACTCCTCACTTCAGCATGGCCGGGCACACAGATTCCCGGCTACTAGTCGCGTCCTATCTACACTAGGACTTACTAACATCATGGAGCAGGCTTTGGGGGCGGAGTGGCGACTAGGTGGGCTGCCACAATCTCAGATGGTGGGGTCTCAGACCCTGAACTCGTCATGTTTTATTCTAAATAGCACAGCATTTCATATCTTGGGCGGACACTCGTCATTAGCTCTGGCGGCCTCGTCATTTCTGTACAGCCCTGGGTTGTCACATGAGAGTGTACGTTTGAAAAGATAAATGGCTTCTCCTTTAGATAGCGCTTACTATCACACCCTACTTGCCTCGCGGCGCTGCTTTCAGACTTGTGTGTTAGTATTACTTATCATAAACAAATTTATGTAATTTATCCAACAGAATGGGGCATTCTATAATGGCGACACAAGCATCCTATATTTTGTTCAGGTGCTCTTTTGGGGGATGGGGTGCTACAGAGAAGCTCCCACTGCACCCCCAGACCCAGAAGTACTTAATAGCTGCTAGTGATGGCTCACATTTTGCTATTGTTGGCTTGCGTTTGGCCCCTTCAAAGACTGCATTATTAGCACCCCCCTCAATGTCAATTACCCAGCACCACTTTCACCGACCCCCCCCCCCCACTCTACTCCCAAACCCCCTACACTCCATGTTGGTTTTTTTTGTGCGCGTACGTGCCGCTCCTCAGCTCCCTCCTTTACACAGCGTATCCCATGCGTGTCTAAAAAACACAACCCGAAAAATGGGCCGCTCCCGTGGGACCTCTGGGACAGCAAGACAAAGCAGCAGCTGTTTGACAACACGTCTCACCCCAAAACAGCAACTGTGATGTGACTGCATTCCACTGAATATGCAGATCTCATTCTGTGGCGTGGAAACAAAAGGTTCGGCTTCCCAGAAGGCTGTGACAGCCATGGCATCGACATGGGCAAGAAATGCCAGGCTTTTGACATGACACGTGGGGAACGGAAATATTATAAAGTGTTGTATTCATTCATCGCTTTATAATATACTGAATCGATAGTATGAGCCTGCACTATATCACTTAAAATCGCATTATATCATAATAGAAATGTGAGTGCAGAGTGACAGTGAGTGCAGAGTGACAGTGAGTGCAGAGTGACAGTGAGTGCAGAGTGACAGTGAGTGCAGAGTGACAGTGAGTGCAGAGTGACAGTGAGTGCAGAGTGACAGTGAGTGCAGAGTGACAGTGAGTGCAGAGTGACAGTGAGTGCAGAGTGACAGTGAGTGCAGAGTGACAGTGGCGTCCTTTAAACAAGCATTTGCAATGCAATAGGTCTCACTTTTGCGAAAGTTTAAGCTATTAGCATAGAATGACAATGCCTTTTATGTTTTAAAAGCAAAAACATAAAAGGCATTGCCATTTACAATGCCAATAGCTCTAACTTTAATAATGCGAGACCTATTGCATTGCAAATGCTTGTTTTTATTAATGTTTTACTCTTTATTTTAATGATTTCTTTCAATTGTTTTTTAATTCAGATACTGTTATAGTTTGGTAGCTTTTATGATACACCATGTGTTTTCGAATAAAGCTGACGACTTGCCTAGTTTCATTTTTTCACTTTTTGATTGAGAATGTAGCGGGAGAAGGTGGAGTGCTAGTCTGTACTACTTATGCAAAATAGTGTTTTACTGAGCATAAAGTAGGCCCTTCCTCTTCTGTTAATATATATATATTTTTTTATAAGCAACAGAAATGAATAAAGTCTATCCTGAATCTTATCCGGTACCGGTAGTCTTTATGAAGATTTGAGGGAGGAAATGTCAGAATCACCGGTTTTCCCTTATTACCACCAGCAATTCACTTTCAGTGTTTTATGTAAAATAAGACACCATTCTTAGTGAATGAAAAAAGGGGACTCTTTTTCTATTGGTGCATTTTATAGGCACCCTGGACTGATGACCATTCCTTAGGTTAAACACCAAGTTTATTAATAAATGCCTTTCCAGAGTCCATTCTAGCAATACATGTCTTTTTATCCAGCTGCGAACCTTGAGGATTTTGTATTCAAATTTATGCAGGACCTTGATGCCCAATTCAATGGGGTGTGGGTGGTTCTCAAGAAAGGCAGATATTCTGCTGCTCCATCTCTAAAGGGCACATTTCAGACTTTTTATTTTTTTTAAAATTAATTTTGGGAGCTTTTCTCGTTGTTAAATGTACTCTTTATTGGTTCTCTGGCAGTTCAAAGAGCCAAATCTATTTTTATGTTGAGGTCTTGCTTGCCAGACGATGTATAATATCTGTTGTGGGCTTACCAAGATCTTACAGTGGGCTTAGAGACCTAGATTGCTTACCATATTTGAGACCTATTGGCTTTGCCAATACTTGTTACACATGGTAATACTGTCTGGGCAAAGAGTTCCCCATATAAGTACCAGATTAGCAATCACATGCTGAAATAAGCAATTGAAAGAGGACCAGTTAACCTTTACGAAGGGCTCTCATCTGCGTGTGAATGTTACCAAGGTTTTTAGTAATTTATGATCTGTTTGAGCTAGATATATTAAGGTCAACAAGGGGATTCCAAACGAGTCAGCACAGGACCTTGGGGAACATAATTTATCCAATCAGTGGTCCCATACATAAGGAATATTCAAAAGCAATAAATATAGACCTAGTCGATTCTATATTAGTTTTGACATGTACAGCCGGACAAGGGTCTCGATCTTCACTGAATAATAAATGCACAAGAAGAATTCCTTCAACAAATCACCATCACCATAGTAGGGCACAATCCTGTACCCATGCACTTACAGATCAATGTATTTGAAATGTATTTGAGCTTGTAAAGCGCACTGCTACCCGTAGGTTTCCTGGCGCTGTATAACGCTGGAACCCGTCCTGGCTTTCCCTGTGAGATAGTCCCTATTGGGCACCCCCAAGGTGAAGCCAGGCATCCCCAGCGTTGATGGGGCCGTTTGTGGAGATTAAGCAAGCTATTGCCCAGAGTTGCTGAGTGGGACCCATGGTTAGAGTGGCACCGAAGGCTAGATTTATCGAGCCCGCTGACATTGACCCAACACCCCGCCGCGTCGGGAATTGAACCCTGGTCCCGGGCCGACCTCTGCTTCTGGGTCTGCTGCCTCTAACCAGTGAGCCACACTACTCCACTCAATACAGTGAAGAAAACAAAACCGGGCTTTTTAGGCAAAAGCTGGAGATTTCTGTAGTTTTACAAAGACAGAAAATTCAAGCAAGCACCTTCACTTATATATGACACACAGTTTACGTTTATGTATAAGGTGCACAAAAGGTCGACGGCGTTTCGGTCCCACTACTTAATCATGGGGACCATCATCAGGACATTTATAATGCCTAATAGTTATAATCTCTATTGCCGAGGGGAGAGCCCCGGTCTGCTCGAGGTGTAGGCGGGAGGGTGCAGAGCCTTGTTAAGGAGCGCTTCTTAAAGAATGCGATGGCTGCCCAGGATCGGGAGCTTAGATAAGTCCATGTCTTAAATTCCGGTTCAAACCCGATTTTATAGGCATGATTAGAGCCCAGCTGAGAGCTCTTACCAGGATCGGGAGCTTAGATAAGTCCGCGTCTTTAATTTCGGAGCGCGGAACAGGGGAGGTGCCGGTTTAGTCAGCTTGGTTATCTTCCTCACTCTTCAAAAAGAAAAAGCGCGTGGCTGCAGGATCACATAATTCCAGTGGCCCTGCCTACCGCTTGGTTCCCCCAACTCGCCCTCTTCCTTGTGTGCTCTTTCCCCCTTCCCTAACGTGTGGCCGCCCCGACGCCCCTTTTTTTTTTTTTAAGGACTCGCCTGAGCCAGCGCATGCGCTGCTCTGGCGAGACATTTAGTGAGTCTGCTTTAGAAATCCGATCACAAGCTTTTGCTTGTGGCCTAAAGCTTGCGGTTACGCTCGCGCGGGCACCCGCCATCTGGCTTTCCTCTTGCTTGAGCACGTCTCGCTCCGCCTCTTCGACTTTCTCTCGCTTCAACGCTCCTCCCCCACCACAGAGCGCGCCACGCGGGCTCGTGTCCTGTTCTGTGGAGTCTCTCCTGTGAAGCATGTCCTTCTCTGTCCTGCATGCCCCTGGAGCGCTTTCCCAGTGCAACACCTCCGTTCGTACCCGCAACCCTACCATGAAATATTATGAAGTCTCACCTCCGGTCAACACTCTGCCATCAGTCTCGTGATCCTGGCAAGCTGCCCGCGAGCTCCTGAATTTGCCACCTCGGCAGACATGGCTCAGACAGCCACTCTCTTGGGACCAAACTACGAGCCAAACTGGCACTGTATAGCAGCAGTCTGAGACAAGGCTATTGCGCCTCGGCCTTCTTCTAAAACAGCGACACTTAATACACCATATTACTTGTGCTCAATTGCCATTATTCCTCCCTCTTTCTCTTGAGTACTTGAAATTCCCTCTCTTTGACTGTGTCCTTTCCTTTAAGATTGGCTACTGCCAGAACTATGATTAATAATGCTCTGCAATTGGTGTATCGGACGGCCGCCCACCTCCTTAGTTTCCTAACCTTTGGAGGACAAGGAAGTGGGTCTTCATGAGGCTGGAGCTCTGTGACCACCCCTAGCATCCACACTTTAGCGCTACCGCAGCACAACTGATGCCTGGTGCCCCTTGTCTACTTCCATGCAAAGTAGTCTCACACTTGTCTGCAGCTGTTGTAATTCGCCAATTCAGCCACTATGCCACTTCCTGCGGAGAAGGTACCTAGCACAGACTGATTCAGTTTTACCAGTGCTCGTCCGCTGCTCCAGACATGATTCAGGTACTGTGTTTTTGGGGCAAGTGAAATGTCAATTCCGACGCTTGTGCGTTATTGAGGAGCAGAGTGAGTGACTCCTCTGAGCATTACGGTAGTCCAGTTGCCATGGAAAAATGTTCTCGTAATAAGCAGTTATTCATTACTCAGACCAACAGGATTTCACAATTAATACAGCTCGTCGCTTCACCAGCTCGTTAGATATTGGTGGCACCTCGGTAGTAACTAGCACTGATCAGATTTCCTGAAAAGTGGCTCACTGTGTTGCATGGTTGCTTTGATGCTCTCTCGCAGTGTTTCTGTCCCTCGTCCTTTCTTTGCAAGCATGTCTAAAGTGAATTATGTCTGTCTCCGCACTGTTTGTTCGTGATAGGACTTCCCCAGCTCTAGATTACTCTTTTCCTCCACTTTCAACACTTCATTTTTTTTTTCTGTTAATGAAATTTTATGTCTCTTTTGTTTTTACCATGATGAGACCTTCATAGGCGGTGCCTGGCTGCCTAACATTCCAACTATTTATGCTTTCAGGACTAGCTGACATGCCTGTTGTAGCCGCCAGGAACTAAATGTGTGTGTGTGTGTGTGTGTGTGCGTGTGTGTGTGTGTATATGCATGTCCGTGCATGCATGCTTATAAACGTTTGCATGTGTGTGAAGTGCTGGTTGGCTGGGTTTGTTTTACTACTGTGTGTATTTGTGTATTATGTTTCTAATTTGATTAAGTCAGGTGTGTAGGTAGAGATCGTGTGCGTGTATGGGTTTTTTGTTAATTTGGAAGATGTGTGCTTTTATCTGTGCCAGTGTGCATGCTTTTGGTTTGTGCATTCTGTATATAGATATGCCTTTTTATGTATTTCCTAGTAAAATGCACAAGTAGGTGCTGATTGCTGGTGAGTTTGTTAGTGGCACATGTCTTAGTCTGTGCATTTGAGCAGGCATGTGCATTTTCATTGTGCTAGTGTGTTGTGCTGTTAGCACATCTCTATTTGCGAGTTATCAGTGTCCTGTACTGGTATGCACATATCTAAATGCAAGTGTGTGTGCACGCGCCTGTGCACATGTGTGTGTGTATACAGTGAGTGTACACTTATATATGCCTGGTGTTTCAATTTGTGTGTCTTTGTAGGTTAATCTGCCTGATGCTAACCGTGTGTTTTAATGACCGAGAATGTGTTTTTAATAGGATAGTCCTGTTTCTCCGTGAAAGATCTGGTCAACACATGTGTTCATGCTGGTATAGTTGGTACTAATTTCATAATTTCATTTTCTTCCTTTGGGATTCTGCATGTAGTGACTGGTTTCCTCAAGAGGCTTGTGACCCCTCCACTCTATTTCTCGCACAGTGCCTGGGCCTAATTCAGAGTTTGAGAACGGGTTACTCGTCACAAATGTGACGAATATACCGCCTGGCTTACACTGGCGTCTCTAGAGGCTGGGCAGAGCATTATTTGTCCAACATCCCGTACCCTTAGATGCCACCATAGCTGCTGAATGTGCCGGAATGCCCCACAGAACAAGCATTGGCATAGCCAATAGGTCTCGCTTGTGGGACCTTATAAGTATTTAGTTATGCAGCACAATATCCTTGGTGCAACATCAACTGTTGCATGGCTAAACACTTATAAGGTCCCAAAGGCGAGACCTATTGGCTATGCCGATGCTTGTTTTTTATATGGTAAAATGTTCCTTTTTAGGTCGAGCCTAGAGGCAGTGCGCATGAGCTGCAAGGCATTTTGTAATCTGTATGAAGAGATGAAACACCCACGACAGCCCACCGCTTTTAATAGGTTGCTACGTCTGTCTTCACTAATTTCACATTGTTTGTTAGTGTGTGTATATAGTACACATTTGTCCCACCTTGTGGGTGTACCATTCCCGCCATGGCCTCCGCCCCTGCTACACTGATCCTTTCGATATGGGCCATATGTTCTTTTGACCTGCACTACTTTTCCTTACTGCCCTCTCCGCTCGCTGGCACACAGGTTCTTGTTTTACTGGCTTCCCTTCTGGAAGTTTACACACTGCAGCAGGCAAGAAGCTCGCCTTGTAGGGATCATAGCACTAAATATATATCTATCCCTGCTACCTGCAAAATAAAAGGTCGACAAATGCTTGTGAGTGGCGCCTCCATTTCAGGGCAGCTTCAGATATATATTTTCCAGCAGAGTGGTCTGTGAATGGTGCGCACTAACTGCCGGTGCAGCATTGGGGGTGAAAGACCACAAACCCTATCCATATTTATTACCAACTGAGAAACGCGCTGCACTCCCAGTTAGAATTTGGCAAGTTCGTTTATTCAACAGCAATTTTTTCCAGTGGAATCCCACGACTCGTTTCGACAGTTCGTCTTTTTCAAGTGCGTGTGCACTCTAGTGGTGGTCATGTATTTGTGTAGTCACAGGCATTGTGGGAGATGTAGTATCATAATATTTAGTATAGTACATTTTGTTATTCCCACCTAATTGCATGTTTCATAGCTGTTGTAAATTCAAATGGTGGCATACCGCCAGTCTCTGGGCCCTTTTCTCCCAAAGCAATAACCGGCCGCATCAGTGTTTACTGTGCAAGGGACCATGACTCGTCCTATTGCTTGAAATGTCCCGTATCAAGGAAGTGGCGCTGGGCCCTACTGAAAGTTCCTGCCGCAAATTATTATTACTAATTTAATTTTATAAGGCGCACAGCTACCCGGAGGCTTCCCGGCGCCATCGGACACACGCAGACTGAGAGAAACTATTGGTTGAATAACCAAGTTGTCATGCCTTTGCAAAAGTTCTTATTGATGGTTTCATGTCGAAGTGGCGTGGGGAGTGAATTCCACAGTGTAGGGGTCCGGTAAGAATGAGTGGCCGCCCATGCGCTACCGTCCGATCTTAGAGACTGAAAACTTGGTCTTAGTAGAGGATCGGAGAAGGCGCGTTGGGCGGTAGGATGGACTAAGGCACTCTGATAATGTAGTGCTGTGTCAGATTTAATTTTATACATATAACCCAGGGCCTTGAATTTGATGCAGTTCTCCATCCTAAGCCAGTGACGGTCGAAGAGAGAGCCTGAAATGGAGGCCCTTCTAGGCACCTGGCATAGCAGTCTGGCTGCCGAGTTCTGTACTACCTGCAGTTTTCAAACCACCTCCTTGTTGGCTCCTAAATACAGGACGTTGCCATAGTCCAGCCTAGAAGTAATCAGGTCCTGGATCACTGTTCTTTCAGTGGAACTAGGCAACATCCAAAGTTTTTTTTTTTTTTTTTTTTAGCCATTTTAAGATGGTGAAACAGGTTGAGGCGACCTAGACTGCTTGCTGCCTCATTGACGGCTGGTCGTCAATGATTACACCTAGATGGCAGACTAGTTGCGCCGGTTGGGGAAAATCGCCCATTTGAGGAGGCCAATGTTGGGGGCCCTAAAGATCTTTTTTATTTTCCCATATGTGACACTGGGTCGAAGGCAGCACTCAAATCAAGCAGTAGGAGTGCCACAGTTTCACCCATATCCAGATGTTGACGCAAAGTATCAAACTCCCAAAAGAGTGGTTTCTATAGGGAACCCAGCTCTAAAACCAGATTTTGATGCATGTAAGAATTTTGGGAGTCAACAAACTGCGTCAGTTGTTGGTTAATGTGTTTTTCTAAAATTTTTGGAAAAGCTGTAAGTAAAGAGATCTGGCAGAAATTAGATAATTCCGCGGGATCAGCATTCGCTTTTTTTCAAAAGTGGGAGAACAATGGCATGTTTCCATGCCGATGGACCCGCTGCTTCCTGCAAGGACTCATTAAGCAACTCCATTATGAGTTTGAGTGACGATGGTTCCAATTTTTGACGTATGGGGATGGGAAGATCATCTCTGGGTGAGCCCGATTTGAGGCCATTTAAGATGCCGTTGAAGGAGGGGGTGTCCGGAGGCAACTAGCTTTCTAGCGTATTAGTAGGCACGGTAATCTGGTTCGCCGGTGGAGCAAAGCCGCCCGATGTGGGGGGAGAGCACTTAATTTGCTGCCCCACATTAGTTGTCACTACTTTCAGTTATGAGTAGATTTTCTCCACTTTTCCATTAAAAAACTTGACTAAATCCACGTATTGAGTTTCGTTGAGCATGGGGTGGGGTGGGGTGGGGTAGGTTGGCAAGCTGCACCCGAAAGATCTTTAACTAATTTAAACAGGACCTTGGGGCTGTTCTGTACCGACGTAATGGTATTCACATATTTTTTTCGGGCAGCGTTGCAGAGGGAGTGGTCCCTTTTAGCTAATTTGTATATACGACTGGATTCAGGCGCATAGTCCTTCCTCCAACGTCTTTGTAGTACTTTGCGTTTTGTTTTCTCTGTTTTTACCCCTTTCCGAGAACCAGTGGGCAGGTGGTCGATGATTGATTGATCACTTTTCTGATAGAAGTTTGAAGGCACGCATCAATGGATGTCAGAATCCAGGTATGGATGGTGTCCGAGTCTGCTAAATTGATAGACTTGAGGGCAGGAATGTTATTCGCTAGGTGTTGATTAAAATAATCTATGTCTAAGTTATTCCAGTTTCTGGACCTCGACTTGGTAGTTAAGAAGTATGTGTTCTCACGCTGCAGATCTAACTTCACCCTGAAACTGACCAAAAAATTATCATAGGAAAAAATTGGGAGGGCTGCCTGGCATGATATACTAGGTAGATTGGAAACAATGGGGTCTAACAAGTAGCCCACCGTATGGATGGGACCTGAATTGCAGAGTAGAACATTCATAGCAGACAAGTCGGCCATCAGAGTCTTAGTGCAAGGTGGGTCATTGAAGTGAATATTTAGATCTCCCAGGATGGTGAAGTTTGCTGCATCTAACAGAAAAGGGGCGATGAGTTCAGGAAAAGTCACTGACCATGGCTCTGCTGGCCCCGACGGGCGGTAAATCAAAATCCCGGAAAGAGAGAAATGGGGTGTGAAGAAGTGTTTGAAGAGCTGGCCTCGCAGCCCTTATGCATTCTTGTAAAATAGCGCAATGCCACCTCCGGTTTTGGTGCAACGATCTTTTCTAATTATCGTATAGTTGGGGGGCAGAGCGGACGCAACATCGAGGCCAGAGCTCTCGTGTATCCATGTTTCCGTAAGGATGATGGCATCAGGTTGTGTATTCAAAAAGAGGCCAAAGATGTCATCCTTGTGTTTAGGGAGCGAGCTACAATTTTATTAAAGTAAATTCCTTTGAAGGAGCAGACTAACTCTTTACGGGGAAGGGCATCTGTGTATTATAGTTCGTGGAAGCAGTGGTATTAGAAGTATGTTCCCTGCTAGGCAGTATGGTAACGGCAAAGCCACAGCAGGAGCAGGTGGAATGAAAAGTTTCCGGTTTAAAAGTAATACATTCCTGTTGTGGCTTAGGCCGGAGCTCGTTTAGCAGTTTGTGAATAGGTCCTCTTGTCACTCAAAAAAGGGGCAGGGGTTGTGGCCCCTGGACTCGGCCGGACGCGCGCAGAAGGGCTTGCCTTTGGCGCGCCCAGCATTGATTTATATACTTTTCTGCAGCTGGGCTGCTGAGTGTGAGTCACCTCCTCCTGGCAGGAAGTGGATACTGCCGATTACTCCCTCCACAACAAGCGGGAAATCCCGTGGTGGACCGGGGAGCAGTGCGGATATGCAATGCGGATACGCAATGCGGTCAGAGCCGTGCAGGTAGGAACAGTGTTAAACGGTAGTTAAAAATGAATTATGGAGCAAGTTAAAGTTCGCTAAGGGGACAAAAGCTGTAAGGTCTCACTTCAAGCAAGCGTCCCTTTATTTATCTTCCAGATTCTAGTGCTCATGCTAGAGAGAAGTATCTCCTCGCCAACTTATTTACGATGTTTGCCCAACACAACGGGCGCTGCCGTAGATTTAAATTTTGTTCAACAAAGTGCTTTTTGAACGCCACACTCTTAACTGCTGGTTCAGCGTTGGGGGTAAAAGACCACAACCCCCATCAATATTTACCAACCAACAGAGAATAGAGAAAATTGGCGTTGTAATAAATGAACTTGCCAAATACTCTCTGGGACTGTAGCACATTTCTCCGTTGGTGGTAAATATGTATATTCCTCCATTGCCTCTTGGGCTCTGCGGGAGCGGCCACTGGAGGAGGGGGTGAGGTGGAGCCAGGGCCACTGTCTCTCCTTTGTTCTCGGAGATCACAGGCAGCTAAAAGTTGCTCCGTCGTCTGTTCTGCTAATCTCTTCTAGAGGCGTCCGAAGCCGACCAGCAAGTAAATATAAAATGTAAACGTAAAGTCTTATAACTTCAGTTTATTTTATTTTTTTTACATATAAAAAAAGGTCAGACCAATTGGCTATTCCAATGCTTGTTTTATTTACTGATCTGCCGACCTGGGATGGTAAATAAAAGGTTAATGGCACCCACACCAAATATGCACAATGTGGTAAATAAATATTTACCGTCGGAATTTCTATGCAGTAAAGTTCAATAAAATAACTCAATCGAAAATAAGAGGCAGAATCCGTGATATCTGAGTTTATAAGGGTTTTATTCCATAAAATGGAATGGTTCGAACCAGGGTATCATGTTCCTTTCACCATTAAGGATCAGGAAGGGATAGACAATACTTTATTGACAGAATACAATATATATAGTCAATGCATATAATGGTGATGGATACAGAAGGCGTAACAGCTGAGAGAAACGAGATAAGAACATATGTGCGTAACAAAGGCGTGCACGAGGGCGTACACAGAGGTGTGTGTTAGAAACGTCACATGGAAGTGTCACAAGTGGGTGGATACATAGTGGAATCTTGCAGTGTCAGCAGAAATCTGTAGCAAGGATGCGCGCGCAGCAGCATGACGTGTGACTGACGTGAGGCTGGAGGGTGCAGGGGACTTGACACTTAGCACTAGAGGAAAGAGACAGAAGTCTGGCATGTCAGATCGACTCGTTCCTAAATCATATCTGATATCTTGTGTTTTGGGAACTATATTATATAGAAGGAAAGGTCTCTTGGGCAGAGGCTACTCTATACCGACTATTAATGCGTGCATATGTGACTACGTGTCTGCGTGTAATGCGAGGGGCCATGGGCCTACCATGGTAACGGGAGCAATGAATTACTTGCATGGAGACAGAGAGGCCGGGCCCTTTGCTCTGCAGCCGGGGAAATGTTTTATCTATTCTGCTAGACTGGAATGTGTTTTCGAGGAGCTGAACTCGGCTATACTGATAACTTGAAGGCAAAATACTGTCTTTGGCAGGCAAGCAGGCCGAGCCGGGCACCGCTCGCCACGCAGGGAGTAGGACAGAGGTCAGGGATGTATCCCACGTTGCAGCTTTCAGGAGGCAGAGAACAGAAAGGGCTCGATGGCAGAAATCAGGGCCTAGCTCTGCGGGGCTAGGAAAACGTGAAAGTGCACCATGAAAAGACGTTGGCAAGGCATACTTAGGAACTGAATTATCGATCCATTCATGGTGGATCTGAAAGAGGACATGTTAACGTTGGACGCAAATGTATTTGCGTCTTCAAAGCAGGTCGAGGAGGGAAGTTACATGCACTTTAAGCTCGTACATGGAGATGGTGGGGTTCACGTTAGGGGACACAATTGACCATAAAATTCATATTACCTCATCAAGCCTGCACAATGCCACCATCAATAACCGTAGCTACTGCATCATAGATTTTTGCAGATGCTACTCCGCATTGACAGTTAACATTGGGAAAGCAAATGGGTCCAAAAGGCCAGCCCTATTGGTTTTGCTGCTGCATTGCTGGTGTTAGTTTAGTACTCCTTTTAATATATTTACTTTGTGTTTCAGAAGAGTGGGAGTTGGCATGTTGGTAGGCAGGAAAGGGGAGGCTTATGGAATGCAGGGTTGTAGATGACGTGACTTTGTGTTATGGCGTGGTAATGATGAATCTCCCTGCTGGGGTTACATTTAGATTTGCTTATGTCACTCATGCAGCCTTGTCAAATTCAGTCCCTCCGCTTCCGTGGTGGGCACTGGCCCAAAGGGCTGCCACAATAAATGCCTGAGACTCATGGGCCCCACTTGTCTGCAGTGGACATGGGGATAAAATGTGTTTCAGACAACTGTTGCTTCTACTTGCTTGAAAGATCACACTGACGTGCTCCCATATGACTGTCAAATTGACTCAATTGAATGAATGTGACTTCAGAAACATTATTTAAATCATTGAGTGCCTGGTCGCCCTCTGGAACTTGCTTCCTCTCTCCCCCCCACCCCCCCCCTTATGAACATTAATTCCACAAATATGTGAGAAAAAAGCACTCCCCAGCAACTCCCTCAACCCACCATCTGGGTTCTGTTCTGCCAGAGGCGTGTAACCTCAACACACATAGATGGGTTAAAGCAGTAAATCCTGCAATAGCAGCCCAAAAAGAGTTAACCCCACGCCCCTTGTCATAGCACCATTGTAACTGGCAATCCAATCCCAATTATCGCTTAGGTCTGGGCCTTCGCTACTGGAAGAAAACTGCCGCACACGAATTGACCCTTGACAGCAACCTCTCATTACAAACCAACCAAGTGCAATTAATGGTAAATCAGATGCTGGTTGTTATTTGTTTTTGTACCTTATTAAAAAAAATGTAAACTGCACTTTTACTACCTGGGGCATAAGTGAACCTTTTATTATAGTAGAAAATGAGTATTCTTAATTTGTCTTTAATTTGGTGTTTTTACCTTAAATTGAGTCCCTGATAAATAATCGGACTCTGAGAACTCTTTATGGTGTGTGAAATGACGTCAAAATGATTCATACGTGAGTGAAAAGCAAATCTCTAATTTTACACTATTTTAGTGTAAAATGGTTCCTCATTCATTTTTGGCACGAGGGGGCTTTTCAACAATAGCACCGCAAAGAACAACTCCTTGTATTGTGGTGTTTCTGTGCATTTGCACAATTCGCCGAAATTCTTTCCACAAATATGGTGCATAATTACAAGAAGTGGAGTAATTTCAGGTCTTCCGCATAACCAGCGTAACATAACTCCCTAAATTACCCGAATTAGGCCAGAATAATTCGATTTAGCCCAGGCCTAGTCAGATTTTGATTAGTGAATGCAGCCGTTTGTCGAACCTTGTGTCATCAGTATTCACTGGGAGCTTGGATCTTTTTCCACTCCCTCCTTTTTTTTCGTCTCTAGCTGCTCGCTGAATCTCTAGGAAAGGAAAAGATTAAAAGTAAAGGACAAACGCTATTAATTCTTTGAAAGAAGCAGAAGGTTCTATAAAGGAAACGTGCACGTTTTTTTTAAAGAAGTTAATAATGTCAAATGAGAAACTAGGCTAAAATAAAATCTCAACATAAGAGAACAATTAAATTGAGGTTAATGTTTAAACATTTTTCATTTGTCTTTAATTATAAAATGGACTTAAGCATGATCATGTTATGACGGTGTGCTATTTATGTCCATAGTGCTACCATGTTTGTGCAAGGTGCCATTTGCCAACATGATAAACCGTGGGGTTGGTTGGGGACATTCTCTTGCAAGAATGTTTGAGTTTTGAATTTGCCAGTTTGCAGACTTATCTACAGATGCTATTGCCAATCTCTTGTAGCATATTTAAACTGTTACTTGTGTTTTATTTGGTAACCATTCGTAATACTTCTCTCACACAAAAACAGAAGTAGGTGTTATTTTTCCTAAATGGAAACTTGCAGCGATACTCTGTTCAGAAAACTGCCGTCACCCACAAATTTGGGGCATGCTACATCATAGGGTTGCTGAACACACCTCCGCACTAGCCAACGCAGGAGGTGGAGCAATAGGTTATGGGAGCCAGTACAAACATATGAACAAGTAGAGATCAAAGCAAAAATATAGTGCAGACTAAAGTTAAGACTAATGTAGGTATCTCCAGATACCCATTTTATTCGTGGATTCCCTGGTTAAAGTAACAATTAAGGTCTTGCTGGCCCAGTGGTTGGTGGTAAACTGGGTAAAATATGGACCATTAACCCCTCCACTCTGCAAAATTTGACATGTTTCAGCCAGATTTTGTCTTCCCCGGTTTTCTTCAGGACTAATAGATCCCTGTAATAAACCTTTCCCCCTCCTACCTTAGTAAGGAGACCGAAGTTTCTGCCAGTGTAATTTTATGCAATTTGTGTAATTACACTTTTTTAAATCTGTAAGTAAAAAAAAAATATTGATATGTGAAGGAAAAAGTATACATCCAAAAGTGTGTGCCATATTGTTAAATGGGTTATTCTGCCCCTCTAAACTTAATTAGTGAGACTCAGCTGTTTATACATGATTCTTCTTAGTAAATCTTATCGTTTTGACAGACAGTTTGTCCTTGTCTGGCATTTAAGTTACGCCCTTGTTCATATTAAAATCAAACCAGAATTAAAAAACCATCATTACTCCAATAAATTCAATACTCCATCTGTATACTCGCTAGTCAAGATGGAGTACACAGGCATTTGCTCGGTAGGTCTTACCAAGTTTATCCATAATCTGGCTCGAAGAGGCGGGGGTGCGAGGTCAGCTCCTTGTAGTCACACTCTAGTTGTCGATAAATGAGATGAGTAAATAAAACCTTGATAGTTGAAGTCAGGACAGCCTTTGTATCCTACATGCTCCAACCACTATGAAATGGGGGAAATTACTTGCACCCCAACTGTCTTATCGTTCCACTCAGTGATCACAAAGGTACTGTGTAGACTGTAGAGGAAAGTATCCACTCTTCTCAAGAATTCGCGTGTGAGTCACCCTCCCCCCTCAGGAACCTGTTTACTTCATCAAGGTGAGTCCGTTGCTTACAATCTGTCACTCCCGGCGCTGAGAAGATACTGCGTATGTGTTCCCGCAGTTCTTTTCATAGGCCTTTACTTTCTGGCACGTGACTGCACCCTGCGTCACGTGACCAGGAGAAATAACCTGCAAAAATTCAAGAGCTGGTCCTGTCCTGGCAGGCTGCAATGCAGTCCGCATGAAGGTTTGGCTGGCCTGAGAGGGCAGGACTAAAAAGTCATGTGCACTTGGGAGTGGGCAAACTATTCCATCCAACCCCTGCACCTCTGTCGCCGGAGCAGCCAGCCCGAAACGCTAAGCTGTAGTAAGTTATCATTTTGTTTTCTTTACTTCACTGCTGCGAACCAGTGGGGCGACACTCCTCTGCCTTAGCCGAGGAGCAGCCACTGGCATTTACTCCAGATACTTAGTGGTAGATTATATTAAAACCACTTGGGTTTGATCATTAGTAGGTGCTAAGTGGTTTCCAGTGAATGGTTGGTGGAGATTAAGTAACGTTAGGTTACAGCGATGGGGTTTTAAAGAGGAGAGGTTGTGATGTATAAAACGAGTGATCGTCCAATTGCCGAATTACAGTAAAAGATTAAGGCACAAGACTGTGCTGCGGCTATACTCCGAAATAAAAGGCATGAAGAGGATGGAGGGTAAGAAGAGGTCACTCTGGGGGAGGGGGGAGATCAAGCGGAAGTAAGTCAAGGTCAATTTGTTTTTATACAGGGCTTTAGGGGTACAGTGGGATACGACTTTCTGAGATAGCCAGCAATTCCAGGGGGTAAGCTGTTGAAATAATTGTGGAGATTTAAGATCTGTTACAATGATTGCACCTCCTAATTTGCCCTTTACCTGTGAGGAATGTCTTTAACTAGAGATGTGCCCCATGCATTATATGCGAATATCCCTCATGACAGCCTGTTGGCAATGCACCTTAAACCGAAGCAGTTTTAATGTACTTCTGTCTCCTCTTTTATTGTAGGCACTGGAATATGCAGAGCATTTCACCCCAGAGGAAACGCGAAAAGTGTTGTTGGCTTTAGCTGCCCAGAAGCGGCGCTCTGTCTCATTACTGCGTGCCCTTTCATACCATCTGGTGCAGCGGCACTTCGGCCTGAGCACTGGTGTTCTTCTGGATGTCGCTTTTGCATTTGGTAATAATAACATGTCAAGGAATGGCTTAAACACCACTACCTGGTACAAATTTGTGTTTCAGTGATTGGTTTGTGTTCCATCCCGTATATAAAAAACTAGCAACCACTGATCCATGAGGCAAAGCCTACTAACTATCTAATGCACAAACTAGTCTGCATTCCAGCCTTCAGTGAACCACTTAAAAGCCTGTATTAAATTTGTGGCTGCATAGAAGCGTGCTTGTTGTATACCTTATTGTGTGACTATGCTACTCTTCATCAGTGAATAATTGTAAATTACATCAGCAATGCCTAGTTGGGAATGGAATGTGAATGTGTTTATATGCCAGCAGATGGTAATGTCGTGTAGCCCTAGGGCAGTGATTTGTCTTCCATGATGTCATTAATGCTACAACTACAAGGTGTTCAGTAGTTAGCATCATAAGTTAAAATTATTCCTTTTTGAGCCATTTTGTATCACCCATTTAAAGATGTGGGCCCGATGAATTACATTTGTAAAGTGCCCTACTAAATCTTTAAAGCCATAACTTAAAAAAATTCATTTTGACTTAGATTTTGGGTGTTCTATTTCCCGATGGGAGGCCAGATCTTTTTACTTAGCCTGCACTTTGCTGAAGTTGTTGGGCTCCCGGCTTAAAAGTTGATCACTTAAGTGAAAGAAGTTCCTGGTTTCTACCGTTTTAAAGGAAAGCTGAATTTCCATCAGGCCCAGGTGCTCCAGAAAATGGCATCCGATATGTTACCGAAGGTT